>NC_064646.1:346594981-356594981 GCF_023864345.2 Schistocerca serialis cubense
GACTGGGCAGAGATAGAGGTCATGTGTGTGATGTGTGCCCACTCATGTGAAAGTATATGTGTTTCCCTTCCATATATACAATTACAACATATGAAAAGGATAGATTGCTGCTCACCATATAATGGTGATGTTGAATAGCAAACAGGCAAACAAAAAAGACTGCTAAACAAGTAAGGTTTAGACCAATAAGTCTTTTCCTGAATTAGACAAAACACACACACACTCACACACACACACACACACACACACACACACACACACACACACACACACATTCACACAAACACAACTCACACACGCATGACCACTGTCTCTGATTGCTGTGATGGGGAGAGGGTAGGGCAGCTAGGTGCAGTCAGGAGGCTAGACAGAGGGTGGGGGGGGGGGGGGAGGGAAGGAGAAAAGGAAAAAGACTGTGTGTGTTGGGGAAATGGAAGACTGTGCAGTGCTGTAGTGGGAACAGGGAAGGGGGTAGGTGGGTGAAGGACAATGAATGATGGAGGTCGAAGCAAGGAGGGTTGTGGGAATGTAGGATATATTGCACGGGGAGTTCCCACCTGCACGGTTCAGAAAAGCTGGTGTTGCTAGGAAGGATCCAGATGGCATAGGCTGTGAAGCAGTCATTGAAGTGAAGAACATTTTGTTGGGCAGTGTGCTCAGCAACTTCTTGGTTCAGCTATTTCATGGCCATAGTTTTTTGGTGGCCTGTCATGCAGACAGACAGCTTGTTGGTTGTCATGTCCATGTAGAATGCAGCACAGTGGTTGTAGCTTAGCTTGTAGATCACATGACTGTATCATGGAAAACCCAGCCTATGATGGGATAAGTGATGCTTGCAAACAGACTGTAGTAGATGGTGGAGTAGATGGAGGATGTTTGGAACAGGTCAGGCATTTAGATGTATTACAGGGATATGAGCCATGAGACAAGGGGATGGTGCAGGGATAGAGCGAAGATGGATGAGGATAATGTGTAGGTTCAGTGGGCAGCGGAATACCACTGTGGGAGAAGTGGGAAGGATAGTGGGTAGGACATTCCTCAGTTCAGGGCATGATATAGGTAATCAAAACAATGACAGAGAATGCGATTCAGTTGCTCCAGCCATGGGTGGTACTGAATAACAAGGAGAATGCTCCTCTTTGGCCAGATGGTGACAGATGGCAAATGGTGGGTGACTACAGAGTTAAGGCACGAGAGATCTGTCTTTGTACAAGACTGGGAGGGCCTCAGTGAGACCCTTGATATATTTCAAGAGCAATTGCTCATCTCTACAAATATAACAGTCACAAGTGGCTACATGGAAGAGGCTTCTCAGTATGGAATCAATGGCAGCTGATGAAGCGATTTATTGCTTGTGATTGGTAGCTTCGAGATGGATGGAGGTACTGGTACAGCCACCTTCAAGGTGGAGGTGAACAACAAGGAATGTGGCTCATTGGGTTGAGGAGGAAAAGGTGGAGCAGATTCAGGAAAACTGTTGAGGTTCTGGAGGAATATGGACAGAGTGTCCTCAGTCTCAATCCAGATAAGAAGATGTTGTCAGTGAATCTAATCAGAGGAGGTGTTTGGGATTCTAAGTGCTTAGGAAGAATTTCTCTAGATCGACCACAATTGGGATGGCATAGAATGGTTCCATGTGGGTGCCCCTTGCTGTAGCCCAATTTTGTTTGCAGGTGATGCCTTCAAAGGAGGAGTAATTATGGGTGAGGAACTATATGTTCATTTGCCACAAATTGCACTGTTTGTCAGTGTTGATGCTGCCTTCCTTTACATTAACAGCCATAATGCCCTTAGCCTTGAAGCTACTGAACACTACATTTCACAATGAATGATGGATTCCAAACCGACATCCTCCTTTCTGGTCACTGTGACCAGCTATATCCTCACCCACATTACTTCTCCTTTGAAGGCAATCTGGGGTACAACAATGCGCACCTACATGACTAACCTATTTATGGGACATCCAGGGGAATCCTTCCAAATCACCCAGAATCTGAAACCCTTCACTTGGTTCAGATCTGTTAATGATATTTTTGTGATCTGGATCAAGGGTGAGGACACCTTATCCACATTCCTCCAGTACCTCAACACCTTTTCCCCCATTATTCACCTTACGTACAGCTCCTCAACCCAACATACCACCTTACTCAATGTTGACCTACAACTCAAAGATGGCTACATCAGTAGCTCTGTTCTTATCAGAGCTGCAACCACCAGCAATGTGTCCATTTTGACATCTACCACCTATACCATAGCAAAGAGTCTCTTCCATACATCATAATCAACCATAGCCATCACATATGTAGTGATGAGTATTCCCTCTTGAAATATATCTAGGGTCTCACTGAGGTATACATAGACAAGATCTCCCATTCCTCTCATGATTCAGTACCACTTAGGACTGGAGCAATTGAATCACATTCTCTGCCTGGGTTTTGACTATCTTTTGAAGTGTTGCAGTTTGAGGTTAAATTACTGGCTGTCTATGACTATCACTGCAAGTGAATCATCAGTGAATAGCAAGGCTGTATGGCATTGTCTTTCCAATACTGAAGGCATGGAGTCTATCAAAATTGAGATACTGTTGATCCTTGGTGCAACTCAATTGGGACTAGTATTCTATGGAGCCATTAGAGGCGGACCTCAACACCCAAGAAGGTGTCACACAGGGCTGAAGAGAGGTGTTTGAGGTTGTGGGGGAAATAGAATAGCTCATGAAGATGTCATCAATGAACTTGAGCTAGGCAAGGGCTTTAAGATTAATATAATCGAGAAGCTGTCTGTCAGATATTTCATAATTAGTTTTTTCATTGACAGTTACCATGTTGGTGTCCACAGCCATTAACTCCAGAAATTCTTGTCCCTGCCACCCAATGGTTTGCTCACTAATTAAGGTCATATTTTCTTTTAATAATGGACACCACCTGAATCAGCAGTGTTGCAGAAGACTTTCTGCATTATTTACAATACACACTAGTTACATACAAGACAGACTATGCAGTATTTGTTCAGAAGTCTCTGCAAAGTAGCAGGTCCAATCAAACCTGGAGGAAGTATAGTATTTCCAAATATGTGACTGTGTTTTGCTAGGTTCACTGCTGAAATTTTTGTGCATTTTGTAAACTATTGTGTTTCATTTATATGAAACAGCACCATTTCACATAGGAAATAGTTAGTTTCATCTTCTTCTGATTTATCATTTGTGAAACACAGAAAAATATCAATAACTCTGTAAATATTTACTCCTATGAACATTATCTACATCACATCTAATTTTATGTACAAGCAATGGAAACACCAGATTGGAATATCAACAATATAAGGAAAAGGATAAACTGCTACTCACCATACAGATTATAGTTTGAGTTGCAGACAAACACAATAAAAAGACTGTTCACTTTCAGCTTTCAGCCAAATCTTTCTTCAGAAAAGGAAAAACACACACACACTCACACACACACACACACACATTCAATAACACAACCTCATATACATGTGATTGCCATCTCCAGCTGCTCAGGTCAGCCTTCCGGTCTGAGCTGCCGGAGATGGCAGCCATGCATGTATCAGGCATGCTCACTTGTGTGAATGAATATGTGTGTGTTTACTTTACCAAAGGAGGTCTTGGTCAAAAACTAAAGATGTAGCAGTCTTTCAATTGTGGCTGTCTGTAGCTCAGTGTGTCACCTTTACAGTGGGTAGCTGTCTATCCTGTTCCTTGTACTGCTTATTTTTATATACAGATAGACAACTCATATAATATACAAGCCTCTCAAAATGGACTTACTTATGGATAAGAATATAGTTGGTGAGATCTATAAGGAAAGAGGAGAGGTAGTGTTTGATAGTGACAAGGCCATAGACATGGGGATATTTGTTCATAGAAGTGGTGTCAACAGTTATGAATGATGATCCAGATGGTAATGAGGTTATGATGATTCAGAGGTGATGAAAGAAATGATTTGTCTCTTTTACATGTGTAAGCAGACTGCAGGTGTTTGGTTACAGGTGTTGGTCAGGAAGAGCTGAGATTCTTTCCATTTATACACAGTACTCAGCTACTATGGGGCATCCAGAGTAACTAGATCTATGAACTGAAGGAGATATTTAGATTGAGAGAACGTGGGGTGTATATTTGGTACAAGGAGAGATATCAGTTTTGGTGAGATCTTCTGATAGGCCTAGAGATTTGAGTAGGGATTAGAGGTTATGCTGATTCTTAGTAGTGAACTTCTAGAATGAGATCACTATAATACGCCTTGTAGGTGACAAATAATTTGTGCCAGGTAATCACTGATGTTAATTGTGACAGTGGTGGAGCCTTTGTATACAGGATTTTCAACTCATGGTGTATTTTAAGATCAGCAGGGGTGGTCGGAGTAGGGACAACCACAGCTGAATAGAAGGATGAACTGAGAGAGGCAGAGTACAACATTTGTCTTCTATTTAGAGGGTTGGTGTCAAGTTAGTGCCTCTACTGTAGGGGTCTGAAAAGGAGAGTAGATCTATATTTGTGCTAGAGCTAGCTCAGCAGCACCACATACCACTCAGCTGCTGCCTCTTTCTTCTGGTCCTCAGCCATCCTTCTCTCCACCCCAACCTTCCCCTACCAGCCTCTTTCCTCCTCCCAGCCACTACCATTCTACCACCCCCCTCCCCACACACAGCTTGATCTACCAAGATGAGACAGTGTAGTTATCCTGCTCAATTTAAATTTGTATGTGCATGTGAATTTTGTAGTAGTTAGCTCTGAAGATGGACATTGTCTAAAGCCACAACAATGTTTTTAATCTTGTTGAAGTACCTCAACTATATGGTGAGTGGTTGCCTTCACATCTTCCATTAGTTTTCATTGCACCTGGGATTTTCCAGTGTCATTATACACATCATAAATTATAAAATTTCAATACTGAATGACTCTATAGATCATGCGACGTAGAATGAGGTTATGACTTTAATTCTTGACACATGTCTGATACACTAAAATGTTATATCTTTTAGAAATTTGACTTTGTAAATGTTCAGTTTTTTAGTTGATTAATCCACTAACAACAAATAAGGTTTGTGTTAAATGAAGCACATTATTGGAAATTGGTGGATTAAGGTGAACATTTTTGCTGTCCATAATTTTACATGGTTTGTGCAGTTTTATATGACTAATCTGGGTACATTTTGTCCCAGAAGGATTTTGAGATGTTTAACAGCACAAAATATGACCTAACAAAATTTCGTGCCATGCACCTCATAGAACATAGAGGAATTTCACATTTAAAGAGCTACATAAAAATATCTCATTTCAAAACTTGCATGTAGTGTGCTTCTGTGTTTGATGATTTGCTTACTTTGTTTATTCAGGTCCCACGTCCTAATCACTTTTTCCTTTGTTGTAATGGACAATGCATACCTCACTAATGGAAATGTGATGGAGATATAGATTGTAGTGCTGGCTCAGATGAGAAGGACTACAGAATCATGACAGATGAGAACTCAAGTAAGTGCTCTATGGGTAAGTTATTGTTAGATATCTTTGTTTATTTCAGGTTGATTTAAAGTCTTTGATTGCTTATTCTTCTGTTGCTCATATGTGAATGGTCGTTGGTGACTTAATAAACATGAACTGATGAGGTTGTGTAGTTTATTCTTTAATGCTTGGTCATGGTTTATGTTCTTCTGGTTTAGTTTGTTTATCTAATATTATTTGTGAGTGTTTAGGTGGATGAAGATTATTAATTAACAAGGATGTAATTAATGTAATACATAGAATGGCTTTGTGGTAATTCCTTTTGAGATAATCAAATATGGCTGCTCCTCCATCATTAACTTGGGTAGCTGAGTTGAGATTGTTACATAGAATTATATCTTGATCTTCTTTTACATTTTTGGTCCTTATTTTTTTTTTTTTTTATCTTTTCTTAGAGCTGTTTATACATTATACATACATTCTTCTTCTCAGCATGGTAATTATTATTCTGGGGTTTATACTTGTTCTCTTGGTTATTTTTGAGAGTATCATCGTTTACTTTTACATTGATTGCCTTTAAATATTCTTTCTTTAAAGGGTGAATATTTCTTTGTTTAAAATGCTTCAGTATTAAAATTATTGTTCTGGGGGATCAATGACATGATGTTTTTCATCTTAGACTTTGTATTTATTTACTATTTGTTCTTTGATTGTTTTCTTCATTTTTTTTAGAACTATAATTTTTATTTTGGGTATTTACTATTTAATAATTGATTACACAGTTTTTGTTGAGTGAGAACTTTTTAATTTAAATGGTTCAATGGTTGTGATGACTTTAATTTTGGACTGAATATCTCTTATTTTTATGTCTTTTCTTATATACATTTTTTCTTTGGTAATTCATTATAGAGAGGAATGTATACCAGGTGAGAAGAATATAAATAGTTTTATTATTATTGTTTTAAAATTTATTCTTTTAACATGTTTTTAATTATTAGTCCCAATTTGATTAGAATTTTATTAGGTTGAGATGGTTTGGGATTGGTTTCCTATTACAGGAAGAGTAAATCTTGATTTTTGGAACTTAATTTAATTGATTACGAATTTTCAGTGTATGATATAATTAGTGCTGAAAATCTACTTCGTATGCAATAATAAAATTGATTGTGGTTAATACAAATATAATTGTGATGATGGTTGTTATGTTGTTTTCTGTGAGTGATTTATAACAATTATTTTGGGTAGGAACCCAAGGAATAGGGGCAACCCTCTAGGATAAAAGTGATAACAATATTATAATTTTTATTTCAGCTTTTATGCTTCTCACTGCATAGATTTGGTTTATAAAGAGCAAATTTATTTGCTTGAATAGTAAAACTATAATTTTATCTTAGCAGAGAGTAAATAATGAAATATAGTTTCCAGATGTTTTGTCTAATGGTTAATGATCTGATTATTCATCCTAAGTGCCTAACTGATGAATATGCTAGAAGTTGTTATAGTGGTGTGTTATTTAAACCCCCTATGCCCCAATAATACTTCTTAGAATAATAATGGTTGAAATAAATGTTCTTAGTCGAATACAATATGAAATAACTATTATTGGAGCAATTTTTGTCATGTTATTAATGTTACATAGTTATTTCAGCTTGATGCACCTATAAATTCTGGAAATCAGAAATGGAAAGGTGCAGCTCCAATCTTTAATAATACATTACATCTAATTATTATTGAAGGGGTAAATTCTGTTACTCATCCCTTTGGATATTTTATTTGAATCAGCTGAATTGAAAATAATAATATTGTTGATGCTATTGCTTGGACAATAAAATACTTAATTGATGAGTTATTTATTGTTATGTTTTTATTTCTTGTTAGAAGTGTAATAAATGAAAGTAAGTTGATCTCTAGTACTATTCAAATGCCAAATGAGGAATCTGATTATATGGACAGGATCATACCTATCATTAGTGTTGATAGGAAGAGAGGTTTTGTAGTGTTGTTGGTCATTAAAAAGGAGATGATCGATACCTCTATAAATGGGTTATGGTCCCACTAGCTTGTTTAACTTACCTTTTTACACTAAGGTGTATAATGCACATTAGTTTTTGATACTAAGTGAGTTAGTTTCATTATAACTTATGTAATTAGTTTAATGAAGGTAATTTTATTTAACTGCTTTACCTTATCAAAGTAACCCTTTAATCAGGCATGTCATTTGTTTATCATATACAAACTGAATGTTTTTTAATTAGATTATGTATAATTTTATTTATTTTAAAATAGTGTTTAGGTAGATGAAGATTATTAATTAACAAGGATATAATTAATTTAATAGATAGAATGGCTTTGTGGTGATTTAAATTAAAATATTACATTTAATACAATATACTTGCTTCTAAGTTTTAATTTATTAATATTAATTGATTATTTTAATTTATACATTTTCCTTGCATTATAGGTACTTATGTTTCTGGATTAGAATAGGTTATTATATAATAATATACAATCATATGTATTTAAATATTTCGTTATTAAAATGAATATTAAATGTATAAGTATATTAAAATATATATGAATATTAAATGTTTAATTATATTATATATTATCATATAATATGATATATAATTATATTATATTAATATATATTACTTATAACATACATTAAGTACAATATATTATATATTACATTAATATATATTAATATAAATATATATAATTCTAGTAATATGTAATTATAATTATACTGTACTACATTAATATAAACATTTATTTTAATTATAACTATATAATGTAATAGTTATTAAAAATAGATTATTTAATTTCTATATATTTATGTTAACTTCATATAAAGTTAATTTTATATTAATAACATATTGTAATAGGTTAATGGAAAATCTCATATAAAGATGTGAAACAAATACTAACAAAGAGATAGAGGGGCTGCCAGTACTTACCTCAGCTCAGTACAGCTGATAGACACACAAAACAGAACAGAAAATTTACATTTCTAGCTTTTGGAACTTTGTTCCTTCATCAGGGAGGAGAGAGGGGAAAAAAGGAAGAAGGGAAAGTGGATTCAGTTACTCACAACCCAGGTTATGAAGCAATAGGGAAAGGTAAACAGGGAGGGTAGCAAGGGTGGAGGCATGGTTGTCAGAGGGAAGCCAAAGATATTCTACCATTAAGTACTGTGCCAGCTTCAAACCAAAGAGGATGCATACAGAAGTAAAGAGGTATATAGTATAAAGATAAACACAACTATGTAGGATGAAAAGATGTGTGAATGGCTAAACAGGAGAGGGAAAAAGGAGAAGACTGAAGAGTAAATGGGAGTGAGGTTGGTTAACGCAGGTTCAGTCCAGGGGGATGACGGGATGAAAGGATGTGTTGGAGTGCAAGTTCCCATCTCCGCAGTTCTGAGGCACTGGTGTTGGGTGGGAGAAGCCAAATGGCACGTACATTGTAGCAGGTTCCTAGGTCCCTAGAATTATGCTGGAGGGCATGCTCTGCTACTGGGTATTGGACATCTCCTAGGCAGACAGTTCGTCTGTGCCTGTTCACGCACTCAGCCAGTTTAGTTGTCAACATACCGATGTAAAAGGCTGTGCAGTGCAGGCATGTCAGAGGATAAATGACATGTGTTGTTTCACATGTGGCCCTGCCTTGAATTGTGTATGTTTTACCTTTAGTGGGGCTGGAGTAGGTGGTTGTGGGGGGATGAATGGGGCAGGGTTTGCAGCGGGGTTGGTTACAGGGGTAGGAACTGCTGGGTAGAGAAGGTGGTCTGGGAATATTGTAGGGTTTGATAAGGATGTTACGGAGGTTAGGGGGCGATGAAAAGCAACTCTGGGTGGTGTGGGGAGAATATTGTCAAGGGATGATCTTATTTCAGAGCTTGACTTGAGAAAGTCATATCCCTGGCAGAGTAATTTGTTGATGTATTCGAGAAGAGGATAATATTGGCTGACAAGGGTGATACTTCTGTGTGGTCTGGGGGTAAGAACATTGTTGTTGGACAGGGAGGAATGTATTGCTCGGGAGATCAGTTTGTGGACAAGGTCTGCATGATAGTTGCGGGAGAGGAAAGCACTGGTCAGGTTATTGGTGTAATTGTTGAGGGATTTGTCACTGGAGCAGATATGTTTGCCTCAAATAAGGTAAGCTGTAGGGAGGGAGTGTTTGATGTGGAATGGATGGCAGCTATCAAAGTGAAGGTACTGTTGTTTGTTTGTGGGTTTGATGTGGACAGAGGTGTGGATGTGAACATCAACAAGATGAAGGTCAACATCCAAGAAGGTGGCTTGGGTTTTGGAGAAGGATCAGGTGAAATTCAGATTCGAAAAGGACTTGAGGTTATGGAGGAAATGAAGGAGTGTTTCTTCACCATGAGTCCAGACCACAAAGATGTCATCTATAAACCTATATCAGGCCAGGGGAAGCAGCTGTAGGGTCTTCAGGAAAGCCTCCTCCATGCGGCCCATGAAGAGGTTGGCATAGGACGGAGCCATCCTGGTTCCCATGGCCATTCCCCTGATTTGTTTGTAGGTCTGGCCTTCAGAAGTGAAATAATTATGGGTGAGGATGAAGTTGGTAAGTGTGATAAGGAACAAAGTTTTTGGAAGATCTTTTGGTGGGCGTTGGGAGTGGTAGTGTTCAAGGGCAGAGAGACCATGGTTATGTGGGATGTTTGCGTAAAGGGATGTAGCATCTATGGTGACAAGAAAGGTTTGAGGCGGGAGGGGAGCGGGAATGGATTTGAGGTGTTCTAGGAAGTGGTTTGTGTCTTTGACATAGGATGGGAGTCTGCAGGTGATAGGTTGGAGGTGTTGGTCTACCAGAGCTGAGATACGTTCTGTTGGGGCTTTGAAGCCTGCCACAATTGGACGGCCAGAATGGTTCTCTTTGTGGATTTTGGGTAAAAGGTAGTATTTGTTTCACATATTGTAATCAATCAGATAATTCTTGCCAATATATTTATTATATTATTTAATCTTTCTTTATTATATACATTTATTGATCTATAGGTTCCATATTTATCTTCATTTATATATAATACAGAAATTGTTTTTTCATGAGCATGGGCACAGTTCTTTTTTATTATTATTTGTCTCTTTTGTTTTTATTTTCTTGAAATTTTTGTATTTTGCCCTATCTTTTACGATATTTGGTTTGTTACTTTTTATTATTTTTTCCCAAAAGTTTTTTTCTTGCTCGTTTATTCACTTTTCCTTTGTATTATATGCAAGTTTTGTTAAGCTAAATTTTATTTGCAGTAATTTGATGTAAATTGTCTTGGACTTAACAACTGATTTAGCATTGGCATAATTGGTGTCAGCAGCCACAGGTATATGATTGATGCAAGTGAATATTATTAGTTAAAACAGTTATTTATATAATTTGGGTTAAGATATAAATATGTAAGGTGAAATGTTAAAATTTATATATAGCTCTTTTTATTTATTTGAGAAATTTAAATATTAAATTAGGACTAGATGGCCTATAATTTTAAACGTTAATTACACTTGCCAGGGTACTAGTAGTTAAGGCGTTTAAATCCAAATAATTTGGCGGTATCCCATTCCATTCAGAGGAACCTACCCGTGATTGAAAATACACGATTTACTCTTCTTAATTTACTTTTTTGTATATCTCCATTATCAGAGAATATTTTTAGAGTTTTAAGTCTCAGGGATGGATTTGATAGTAATTTAATTTATGTAATTTAACTCATATTGGCTCTGAGAAGTGTATACGTCGTGCATTGATCTCATTATTGATTAGGCTATTAAAATTATTTTAAGGAAATTTCAGTTTAGATGTGATAAATCACAATATAGTAGATGTATCGGAAAGCGTAACTAGGAAGAGGTTTAAGACGTAACTTATTAGTAAAGTATTTCACTTACACTGAAAATTTTCTGTGGGAATCAGGATATCTTGATTATATAATATATTATATTGATTTTTATTTAACTGTATAATATAAATAATTTTGTTGTTTTTTTTTTACTTAGTGTATTTTGTAGGATTCATTTTTTTATTACAGTATATTGGTAATGTAAGTGTTTTATGAAAAATTATTTCAAATTTTTTAAAGTAGGTTTTATTTGTTGAACCTTTTGTATCAGGATCTAAACTTTACTATTTATTTTACATGTCTCGATTTAGGTTGCTTTATAAATAACTTATAGTTTAGGTGTCATAATAATTGTTAATTTATTTATAGAAATGAAATGTTAATCGTTTCCTAAGATATCTAGTTTCTTTAGGAAACATTGATTTTTTAAATTTAACTGTTTGTACTTAATTTTTAAATAAAAATATTAATGTATTTATTCTTTAAAGGATAAACTTTAAATTTATTAACCTATCATTTGCTTGTTTTGGAATATAATAGTAGGCTTTAAACCAGCTATCTTTAAATTACATTTTAGTTCATTATTTTATATTTGGATTTTAAAATTATTATATGTTTTGAATTAAGATTCTTGATTTAATTTAACAATATTTGTAATAATGATACAATAATTATATTCATCTGTATGAAAAGTTTTTCCATTTGTTAACTTATTATAAGGAACCAGGCAAAATTGATTTCTGCCTGTTTATCAAAAACATGTCCTCTTGAAAATATTTTGAGGTCTGGCCTGCTCAATGAGTGAATTTTGTAACAGCCATGGTATTTTGAACATGCAAAGGATGCATTATCATTTGTCTCTTCATTAGTGGGTGGAATGAATAGCTTGACAAGAAATCAACTGTTTCATAATAAATTTTTAAGTTAAACTTTTATCTCAAAAGTCTTAAATTTATCTTTAGGCCGAGAAGACCCCATAGAGCTTAACAATTTACTTTTATATAGTTTTTTGTTGATCTTTCTTTAAGTAATTATAATGTTTTGTTGGGGTGACATGAAGAACATATAAACTCTTCATTTTTATATCATTGATTCATATTTGTTGGTTTGATCCATAATTTTGTGATCATTAGATTAAGTTACCTTAGGGATAACAGTGTAACTGTTTTTGAGAGCTCATATCGACAAAGAAGATTGGTACTTGATGTTGGATTAAGAAACATTTTGGGTGCAGAAGCCCAATAATTAGGTCTGTTCAACCTTTAACTTCTTACATGATCTGAGTTCAGACCAGCTTGAGCCAGATTGGTTTCTGTCCTAAGATTATTTACCCATATTAGTAGGAAAGGACCAAATGGTTAAAATATTTTTTATATTATTTATTAATATTAATTGGTTACTATTTTGACAGATTAATGTTTTGAATTTAGAATTAGTTTAGATAGATTTTTTCTACAAATAGTACTCATACTTTATGATTTATTTATGTTTTCTTAACTGTCTTTTATTGGTTAGTTGTGCTTCAATTTTTGTGTCTTTACTTTATTAGAGCAAAAGATTTTAGGTTATATTCAAATTCATAAGGTCCAAATAAAGTAGGATTTGTAGGGATCCCTCAGCCTTTTGGTGATGCTACTAAATTAATTTGTAAGGAGCAGCCTATTCCTGTTACATCTAATTATTTACTTTAGTATTTTTCCCCATTCTTAACTTAATAACTTCGTCAGCTGTTTGAGTAATCTTTCCTTATTTAACTTACATATGTTCCTTTTCTTATGGGTATTTATATTTTTATGTTATTGTACATTAGGTTTTTATACTGTAATAATTGCTGGTTGATCTTCTAAATGAGATTATTCTCTGTTAGGCTCTTTACATTCTGTTGCCTGTATAATTTCATATGAAGTTAGATTAGCTTAATTTAATTCTCTTTGGTTATTTTAGTTGGTAGTTTTAATATGTTTGATTTTATGAATTATCAACTTTATTATTGATATACTGTTCGTTCTTTTCCTTTAGCATTAGCTCGTTTTGCCTCTTGCTTAGTGGTAACAAACCAGACTCCTTTTGATTTTGGTGAAGGTGAGTCTGAGTTAGTTTCAGGGTTTAACATTGAATATGCTTCATGTGGTTATACTTAAATTTTTTGCTCGGTTTTACTTCAATTTTTTTTGCCGACTATACTTGAATTGTTTTTACGAGTATGTTGTTGGCTTTGATTTACTTCGGGGGGGGGGGGTGATCTTTAGTCTTTTATATTTTTTGGTAAGCTTGCCTTTATATCTTTGGGATTTATTTGAGTTTGAGGTACTTTACATCTATTACATTATGATAAGGTAATATATTTAGATACTAGAAGGTGTCAGATAGATTATATAATGGTAAGACAGAGATTTAGGAACCAGGTTTTAAACTGTAAGACATTTCAAGGGGCAGATGTGGACTCTGACAACAATCTGTTGGTTATGAACTGTAGATTAAAACTGAAGAAACTGCAAAAAGGTTGGAATTTAAGGAGATGGGACCTGGATAAACTGACTAAACCAGAGGTTGTACAGAGTTTCAGGGAGAGCATAAGGGAACAATTGACATGAATGGGGGAAAGAAATACAGTAGAAGAAGACTGGGTATCTTTGAGGGATGAAGTAGTGAAGGCAGCAGAGGATCAGGTAGATAAAAAGACGAGGGCTAGTAGAAATCTTTGGGTAACAGAAGAAATATTGAATTTAATTGATGAAAGGAGAAAATACAAAAATGCAGTAAATGAAGCAGGCAAAAAGGAATACAAACGTCTGAAAAATGAGATCGACAGGAAGTGCAAAATGGCTAAGCAGGGATGGCTAGAGGACAAATGTAAGGATGTAGAGGCTTATCTTACTAGGGGTAAGATAGATACTGCCTACAGGAAAATTAAAGAGAGCTTTGGAGGAAAGAGAACCACTTGTATGAATATCATGAGCTCAGATGGAAACCCAATTCTAAGCAACGAAGGGAAAGCAGAAAGGTAGATGGAGTATATAGAGGGTCTACACAAGGGCGATGTATTTGAGGACAATATTCTGGAAATGGAAGAGGATGTAGATTGATGAAACGGGAGGTATGATACTGCGTGAAGAGTTTGACAGAGCACTGAAATACCTGAGTCGAAACAAGGCCTCGGGAGTAGATAACATTCCATTAGAACTATTGACAGCCTTGGGAGAGCCAGTCTTGACAAAACTCTATCTGGTGAGCAAGATGTGTGAGACAGGCGAAATACCCTCAGACTTCAAGAAGAATATAATAATTTCAATCCCAAAGAAAGCAGGTGTTGACAGTTGTGAAAATTACCAAACTATCAGTTTAATAAGTCACGGCTGCAAAATACTAATGCGAATTCTTTACAGACGAATGGAAAAACTAGTAGAAGCCGACCTCGGGGAAGATCAGTTTGGATTCCGTAGAAATACTGGAACACGTGAGGCAATACTGACCCTACGACTTATCTAGATTAAGGAAAGGCAAACCTACGTTTCTAGCATTTGTAGACTTAGAGAAAGCTTTTGACAATGTTGACTCTCTTTCAAATTCTAAAGGTGGCAGGGGTAAAATACAGGGAGCGAAAGGCTATTTACAATTTGTACTGAAACCAAATGGCAGTTATAAGAGTTGAGGGACATGAAAGGGAAACAGTGGTTGGGAAGGGAGTGAGACAGGGTTGTAGCCTCTCCGAGATGTTATTCAATCTGTATATTGAGCGAGCAGTAAAGGAAACAAAAGAAAAATTCGGAGTAGGTATTAAAATCCATGGAGAAGATATAAAAACATTGAGGTTCGCCGATGACATTGTAGTTCTGTCAGAGACAGCAAAGGACTTGGAAGACCAGTTGAACGGAATGGATAGTGTCTTGAAAGGAGGGTATAAGATGAACATCAACAAAAACAAAACGAGGACAATGGAATGTAGTCGAATTAAGTCGGGAGATGCTGAGGGTATTAGATTAGGAAATGAGACACTTAAAGTAGTAAAGGAGTTTTGCTATTTGGGGAGCAAAATAACCGATGATGGTCGAAGTAAAGAGGATATAAAATGTAGACTGGCAATGGCAAGGAAAGCGTTTCTGAAGAAGAGAAATTTGTTAACATTGAGTATTGATTTAAGTGTCAGGAAGTGGTTTCTGAAAGTATTTGTATGGAGTGTAACCATGTATGGAAGTGAAACATGGACGATAAATAGTTTGGAAAGGAAGAGAATAGAAGCTTTCGAAATGTGGTGCTACAGAAGAATGCTGAAGATTTGATGGGTAGATCACGTAACTAATGAGGAGGTATTGAATAGGATTGGGGAGAGGAGAAGCTTGTGGCACAACTTGACTAGAAGAAGGCATCGATTGGTAGGACATGTTCTGAGGCATCAAGGGATCACCAATTTAGCATTGGAGGGCAGCGTGGAGGGTAAAAATCGTAGAGGGAAACCAAGAGATGAATATACCAAGCAGATTCAGAAGGATGTAGGCTGCAGTAGGTACTGGGAGATGAAGAAGCTTGCACAGGATAGAGTAGCATGGAGAGCTGCATCAAACCAGTCTCAGGACTGAAGACCACAACAACAACAACAATATATTTGACTTGAAAGAGTTTTCTACCTCTGTCTTTAAATTCTTTTATTTCCTTTATTGGTTTAAAAATTTTATTTATTTCATTTATTTAGTGAAATTTTTTGAGAAAAGTTAATAGAAGAGTTAAACTTCTAGTATAATGTTTTCAAAACATATGCATTTCATAAGACAGTTAACTTATTTATTTGTATTCCTTAATTAGTTTGTCTCATGCATTTGCAATGTGTACATTAATTAAGAAGTATGTAAAGTAAATAACTGTTAGGGTTTTCCCTGTTGTGATGTATGATTCTTCAACTGGTCGTTTACCAATTGATGTTAGTAAACATACAACAACAACTATGATTCAAAATAAGACTTGATTGATAGCGTAAAACTGAATACCTCAGATTTTATTATAAAATTTTATTATTAAATGGTAGAATTCGTAAGATTTTAATTCATAGAAATAGTACAATTACACCTCCCAATTTATTTGGATTTGACTGTAGAATTGCATAAGCAAATGGGAAATGAATGTGAACTGGTAGTAATAGTGGGTTGGCAAGCACAAAGTTATCTGGGTCTCCTAGAAGGTAAGGTTTAATTAGATATAATATAATCAATGGTGATATTATTAATACAAACGTGACAGAATCCTTAAAAATGAGGTATGGGTGAAATGGAATTTTTTCAATATCTCCATTTAACCATAGAGAGTTATTAGATCCATTTTGATGTAAGAAGAATACATGGTTTTCAGCCATAGCTGCAATAATAAATAGTAATAAAATGAAATGTAAAGAACCAATTTAATGTTGCATTATCAACATCAAAACCCCCATCATACCCATCAATATCTGCTGCTAAGTATGGGATTGCTGATAATAAATCAGTGATTACTGTTGCACCTCAGAATGGTGTTTGACCTCAAGGTAGAACACATCCTATAAATGTAGTTGCTATAGCTAAGAATAGAATAGTAATAAGAATAAATAAGAATATAATGGAACTGATTTACACTTGAAAATTTTAGTCAGCAGGAGTAAATCTGGGGTTGTGAATGCAAGAAACATGTATAGAAACATTTCAAAAATATGTAACGGATTATGAATAGGATGCGGGGTAGAAAAGGGCAAACAAATGAGAAAGGTATAATGTTGACTTTTTTATTAATCATCCCTTACACAATTTGTTCAATATGAGCACCAGAGACACTGATAGGATGCTGTACAGCGCCAGGGTTGCAACTTGTGGCCAAAATTGGAACTAAGTTTTTCTATCGTAATTAATGCATTATCATATCTACCAAGTTTTGCTGTCATGCGTCACAGTGGACCTCTGTGAGTAGCTGCTCTTTAATTACAAAAACCCAGTACTTCAGGGCATGCTGACATAAATTATTGTGCAGTGCAGTTAGGCTAGTCCTCACTTCTTCAGCATCTGGTACAAGGCTCAGAAGGCTCTACAACAATGTATAAAGCATCAGAAACGCAAGCTCATGATCATGTGTTGCAAGGTATTGCAAACCACACAGCTCAGTATTACAACAGTTGACATTTGTGACCCACTGCCAAGAGGCCTTGAGGGCATGAGGTATGCACTTTACAACACTTTATCCTGCAGGTGGGCATGTCGAAACAAGATATTAAGCGGTAACTTGTGCCATCTTACTGCTCTAAGTGGATGAAATTCCTGTGCAAAAACAGAATTTCTAGTTACTGTCCAGAAGCTAATCTGGCATAGAGAGTGATGTGAATAGGTCGTGAGAACTTACTGTGTGAAGGAGCAGAGCACAGAGCACATAGCTCGACGACCTAATACATACAGCATTTAGAATGATTGAAATACACCTCAACAGGTTCGTCAGTGAGTGAACGGCGGGGCAGATGAGTCCTAATGTTACACTGAGTCCCACACACACATGAGTCCTAATGTTACACTGTTACTTAAGTGCTTGGCACCAAGAAACCCGGAGTTCCCTTCTCTTCTCATGCCCTTGGTGTTCATAAAGAATTAAACGAACTAGTGGATCAAGCTGTTATCAAAGCTTCATAATTGAGAACGCTTGCAGCAAGACCAAACCAGATAGGTATTAGTCAAACTGATAGAAAGAAATAGTCAGAGGAAATAATAGATTCATAACCACATCTCACTGAGGAGTAACAATAAAATAGGTGACCTAGCTTTTCGTGGACCCCAATGCTTAGGTACACAGCTTCTGACTGGGGTATGATTGTTGCTCTATCAATAATCTTCTCCTTGCAATCCTGTAAGTTTACATCCAAAGGAAAATTGTTGTGTGCTTATTGCTAAATCTCCTCCTACACAGTTCAGCACTCCTTCTTTACATTGCAAGTCCTTCGATCCGACCTGGTACGGATCCCAAACACGCGAGCAGTACTCAAGAATAGGTCACACCAGCGTCCTACATGCGGTCTCCTTTCCATGTGAACCACTCTTTCCTAAAATTCCCCCAATAAACCGAAGTCGACCATTCGCCTTCCCTACCACAGTTATACATACTCGTTACATTTCATATCGCTTTGCAGTGTTATGCCACAATGTTCAAACGACTTAAGTGTGTCAAGGAGGACACTTAGTAATACTGTATCCGAAAATGATAGGTTTATTTCGCCTTATGTTTTCGAATGTGCCTCTTCAAGTCACATACTGACAAACGCTTGTGTTAGCGCCAGTGTGCTGATGTCTATGGCGGTTTGCGGCAAGAGTTACTCGCAATTCCACTGCAGTCACGCCACTACACTATTTTCCCCGTGGAGAACCCAGTCCCTGGGTCGACTTATAACTGATGGTAACCGCTCGTCAGATCCACGGTCAAAAAGTGCTGGCACTGTCCCAAGTGATCCAGTCTCAGATATATTTGGAATGGGGTACGCATCTGTTAGTATCTTTCTGTTGAGATAATGATAGTCACACCAGGACCTGTATTTCCTTGTCCTATCCATAGACTCTATTGGTACAACCATGATCCCAGTTTCCCAAGCACTGTTACAATGTTCTATTATACATCAGCCAGCTGCTGGTTAGTAAAATCATCCACCATCTGTTTCCAATACCTTGGTATACGACAGGATTTACTGTAAACTGATGCTTCGTTCCCTGTTGGTACTCGGTGCTGAACGATCAGAGTTGCTGGCAACGGCTATTGCAGAGAAAATAAATCATCAAATTCTCATATTAATGAAACCATCCGCTTCTTCTCCACTCCTTTCAGATGCTCAATTTTCTTACGTAGTGTAGTTCTATCAGCAGCTGGTTGTTGCTCGCAACATGCACCCCTTGTACACCAATCCCCCTCATCTGGAACATCTAAATTCTCTATCAACGTCCGCTTCCTCATGTTCACTTCCATGGGGCTATAATTGTGTACGTTCAAGGGTACAAATCACCCGTCATTCCTTTCCTGTACACATACAATACTACGTTTCACAAAACAATCTAATGGATCCAAGATTCATTTTCTTATAATGGCTCGACAACACAAACCATACCCACAGGCGGACTTGACTCCACATTCACCCAGAGTGACTTCCCGGTGCCACTAGCCACATAATGAGGCAAATTGAGCCTTAATGCTAATGTACGTGGATCAGTTGGTTTGTTCATTACGTTGAACACTTGTACATGGTAAAGGGTAATAATAGTAAAAATTTTATTTTTTTCTACGTCCATCATTTTTACTTAGCCTCAGGCAGTAGTGTGAGGAGTTACGTAAACTATTCGTCAGTACTTGTGTCCGGATCCCACGCAATTACGCTGAGTTAGGGGCGCCACCATGGTATTACTGAGCGAGAGACGCCAACTCTCTGCCACAAACCAGCCAACGGGAGGACCGGGTACCGTCACACGGGTACGCAAGAGTGCCGGCAACGTAGCGGCCACAACAGTGGGTTGCTCTCTTGCCTTCCAGCTTCCTTATCTTCTGGATGGTTCAATCCACGGCCGTAGCCAATTGGTGAATATTGTACCCCTCAGTGGTAGTTCTTGGGGATGAAACCCATTTTTCCTGAATCCTGGCATTTCTCATTTTATCTGAAGGAAAGACACCCTGAGCTCCTGATGCCATCCTGACATGTACACACCCCCTCATGACATTTCCACATTGAGAACGGTTTCCCCTAGCTGAAATAACATTCTGCTAAGCTCCACAGTTGGCTATCCAAGGCTGCAGTCCACTTCCGCAAACTTACACTAAAGCTACCTTATGCAGTAACGCTGCTTCACCAGCCTACGTAGCTAAATGTGAGGAATTGTTACAGTATATTATTCTCGAGTATGGATTTAGCTCCAAAATATCTTTTCCACAGAACCCAATAACTTTAGTTTTCTCTGAGGATATGTTTAAATTATGTAGATATTGTATGTAAGGGCCATACAGCTCGTTTTAGCTTGTCTTCCGTTTCGGCCAGCACAATCTGGTCAACTGCGAAGAGGAGTGAGTGAAAGACTTTATATCTCTGTGGGGACGACAATCCATTTTCTTTTGCCATTTATTGAAAATGTCATTTACATGTACACTATGTGATCAAAAGTATCCGGATACCCCCAGAAAGAAGGTTTTTCATATTAGGTACTCTATATCAGCCACCTCAGTTGTCATTAGGCATCGTGAGAGAATGAGGTGCTCCGCGGAACTCACGGACTTCGCTTGTGGTCAGGTGATCCGGTGTAGTCATACGTCTGTACGCGAGATTTCCACACACTTAAACATCCCTAGTCCACTGTTTCTGATGTGATAGTGAAGTGGAAATGTTAAGGGACATGTACAGCACAAAAGGGTACAAGCCGACCACGCCTGTTGACTGACAGAGACCGCCGACAGTTGAAGAGGGTCGTAATGTGTAATAGGCAGACATCTATCCAGACTATCACATAGGAATTCCAAATTGCATCAGGATCCACTGCAAGTACTATGACAGTTAGGCTGGACTTGAGAAAACTTGCATTTCATTTTTGAGTAGCTGCTCATAAGCCACACATCACGCCGGTAAATGCCAAACGACACCTCACTTGGTGTAAGGAGCGTAAACATCGGACGAGTGAACAGTAGAAAAACGTTGTGTGGAGTGACGAATCCCGGTACACAATGTGGCGATTCGATGGCAGGGAGTGGGTATGGCGAATGCCGGCGAACGTCATCTGCCAGCGTGTGTAGTGCCAACAGTAAAATTCGGAGGCGCTGGTGTTATGGTGTGGTTGTGTTTTTCATGGAGGGGGCTTGCACCCCTTGTTGCTTTGTGTGGCACTATCACAGCACAGGCCTACATTAACGTTTTAAGCACTTCTTGCTTCCCAGTGTTGAAGAGAAATTCGGGGATGGAGATTTCATCTTTCATCACGATCGAGCACCTGTTCATAATGCACAGCCTGTGGCGGACTGGTTACACGACAATAACACCCCTGTAATGGACTGCCCTGCACAGAGTCCTGACCTGAATCCTATATAACACCTTTGTGATGTTTTGGAACGCAGACTTTGTGCCATGCCTCATCGACCGACATCGACACCTCTCCTGAGTGCAGTATTCCGTGAAGAATGGGCTGCCATTCCCCAAGAAACCTTCCAGCACCTGACTGAACATATGCCTGCGAGAGTGGAAGCTATGATAAAGGATAATGGAGGGGGGGGGGGGGGGGGCAACACCATATTGAATTCCAGCATTACCGACGGAGGGCGCCAGGTGTCCGTATACTTTTGATCACATAGTGTATGTCAAATGCTATGGCACTAAAGGACACCTTTGTCTGACTCCTTTTATCATTCCTCTACTAATGACTGAGGTGACACATATCTCCATGAACATAAAGACTGACCTTATTAAATGCTGGGATCTGTCATACACCCCTAAAATTTCCCACAACTTAGATCTCACTGTCCAGCCGGAGGCCTATCCGTTATTCGCAAAAGCTAAATACATACAATTCCATACACTTTTTTAGTATCTGATTGACAGAAAAAACACAGTCCGTACATGATCTTCTCACTTTGAAACTGTTAATTTTCTACTGTCAGAAAAGTCTCTGTTGAAGCATTTAATTTTTTGGAATGTATCTCGACATATAGCTCATATCCACAGACTAGTTAATTTATGCCTCTAGAGTTATTGCGGCCATTCCAGAGACGTTTTTTTAAAAATATAGATTGATCTGTGTACAATACGTCAAGATCCAGAATAACCGTAGGAGCTGCTAAGAGAAAACATACCGAGACTTCAAACCATCACACATGACCTACACAGGATTTTCTGTTCGTTGGAATTTACTCTTTTAGTCTTCGCTCATTACATAGTTACCACTAGGTAGTGTTAAAGCTGTTGCAAACTATGTTTGGAGCTGCCGATTATGGATTCAGAGGCACAAAACTAACAAGAGGTATTCAACTATTCCCTTGAGTAACGGGATGCTTCGTCCTGTAATATTGCATTGTACCACAGCCCACCTTCTGCCTGTGGACAGTGTTCGGCCATACCCCTCTGACAATACACACAGCCAGCGTAAAAGGGGTTAATGATTTTTATGACCAGTTTTAAATTTTATTGGCTATGTTAGTGTTTAGTGGACGACCACACACTCATCGCATTTTCCGATTACTGTTTTGCTGCTAAGTGCCTGATAACTGACTAAATTGCAGGCACGATTTCGTTGGCGAAATAAAAACATCTTTAACATAATGTGGGTTCCGTTTAGTAAACAAAAACGTTTATTTGACTTCTAGTTAACAATGAAATGCAACAACAGATTGATCTGGGAGCTCAATGAAGAATTCACTAGTCCCAGAACAACACGACAGCGATTACGAGCCGAAAAATCTATTGCAGAAAACTTTCCTAACTCCACAGACCCACGCTAAAAGTTTGAAACTTCATTGACTTAATGTATGAAAAATTTCAAACACTTTTTATCACGGTTAAAACTCCTGTCATTGAAGGGCAGATCCATGGTATGGCTCTGGGAGGGGTCACATCTGTTTGCTAATGGTTCATTCCCCCTTCACCCCCACTCCTCCAACTTGCCATGACTCTGATTCTAATGTGCCATAGAGCTCAATGATTTTATTGACAGTAACAATAAGATTATACAAAATGTTTTGATACCAGTATGTCAATTTCAATCTGTTTAGATCAGTTCATAGTACATTAGTTAAACCCTTTGAGTCCCAACGACATGAAAACAAACATAGATTTCAAATTTTTAACAAAATTAACCTTCATTATCACAACAAGCAACGAGTACGAGAAGAAATTGGCAAAAAGTAAACCCTCAATAGTTTTAAGGACGTTGTTTCACTTTGGAAACACTGGAACATATAGTTTTCAACGACCCCTCATTTCACGTGACATATTTGAAAGAAAATTAGATTTTTACCTACACACAGTCCCACATCTCGACATTCCATGAACTTATAATGCCTATAACAAATTATAGTTCCAAATAACAAGAAAAATTCGTCCTATAATTTACAAAATATTGTATGTAAACTATATACAGCCTCAGAAGTTCCATTTCGAAAACAGTCACAAAAGCTGTGGTGCAAAATCAATAACTTTAGATGTACTTTCTTTCACTTTCAATGATCTAAATATGGCCACAATAAAAAAACCGCATGTCATCACTGATGTCAGTCAGGTAACATGGTCTCTGCGCCGACAATTGCTTTGAATGCTATGGCTTCTACAATGCACTACTTTCGTAGAAGTACCTCAGTGTACCACCAGATGTCTCTGTGTTGCAGCAGCGTCGATGGTTTCAGGCTAAAGGCACTGGTACATAAAACAATTAATAATAAAACGGTGGTTTCAGGCAGATAGCTCTGGTACTCGAAGCACTAAAGTAACGTAAAAGACTCTGAAATTCAGAGGATTACATAATTTGGAAAGAATTCTTCCGAAAATTTAAAATATGCAAGTGTAATGCAGCTGATTTAAGATGTGTAATAGCAAAAATCTCCAATAATTTCGACAATGTCATACCTTACGAGATACTAAAAGAAGCGTGCATTCACCATTATCAGTACTTCAGTAACCTGTAAGATAGTGAACACAGGTCTGCAGTCCATAACTAAGCAGGTGTGTAACTGAGGGAAAACTGTGGTGCTTTCAGTCGTTTCCATCTACATTTGAGGCAGTCACTCTTTCTGTTCCTTTTTTTCTTGTGTAAGATTTTCTGTCTTGTCTCGCTAAGTTCCCTGTTATTTACTGGTTCTACATGTGGGCTCACGCAGCTTACTGGTGTTTTTTGTTCGCCGCTGGTGTGATCAGCCAATAAACGTATGTCTACATTTACGTCTACGAGGTCGTGACGAAAAATAGTGATTCAGAATTTTTACGTAAAATCTCTAGAAGCTCTTGAAATACAATAAACGTTATTAACATTCCACACCTTTATTCTTCATGTCTACATTCTTGTTTCTCAATGTAGTCACCCTCGCGTCGAACAAAATTTTCCTAGCGAGAGATCAGTCTGTTGACACCATCACTGTGGAATGTTTGACTTCGTTGACGGAGCCACAATCTTCCTTCTGCCTGCGCCGCATCATCGTGCAGTCCTCGAAAGTGATGTTCATATCGGATCACCGGTGGTGAAAACTCGCGGAAACGATTAATCGGTATCAAACTGTTGACACCTCGTGATAACCAAAAGAAAGACCATTGTTTTTTAATGATAAACAAAGCGAGGGTTCCAGTTCTCATTTAAAGGATACCTCTTATCTCTGTTTACAATACTGTCAGGTAGGCGGACTTCATTAACTTCTTTCACTATACAATCGCGATAACGCGACGCAGAGGCAACCGTGTGTGTCTCATCATACAACATATTCTGTCCTTCAGTAAAACAATGTTCCTTAACCAACGCTAAAGGGTCCTTCGTGAATTGGTAAAAAGAGCTTATGCCATCCCAGACACAGATAGTCTGAGACAAGAACTGGATCATCTAAGAGCAGTATTCAAGCAGAATGGTTATTGCGATCCTCATTTCTGTCGCGGGAACCAACAAAGATACAAGCAAATCAGCTGTGTCCCCTACCTTTCGCGGAAATCATATCTTCAAAAATAGGGAGAATTTTAAAGAGATTTGATATTAAAAGCGTATTCTGTCCACCAGCTATGGCTCAGCGGAGGCTGATGTGGATCTGAGGGAGTCCGGTTCTACAAAATCCCTGCCATTGCGGGAAAGCCTATATTGGACAAACGATTCGAACTGTAGAGGATCTATGTGTGGAGCACCACCGCCACAGGCGTTTACTTCAGCGAGAAAAACCTGCGGTTGTGGAACATTGTCTCACTAGAAGACATACAAGGGGCATTTGAAAAGTCCGTGCGAAGTCAGAGAGATGGCACTATCGCCGCGTATAGAGGTCATGTTTAGTTAGTAGCATCTTTGGAAAGAACGCACACCAAGTTTCAGACATATTGGTCTATTTATTTGTGTTTGGCAATCGTGTGAATCAAGGAAGTTGAGTGATTGTCAAAAAATGGACGAAAAAGATTTCGTGTGGTGATTAAACATTACTTTATAAAAGGCAAAACGCGTCAGGAGACTAACGTGAAGTTTGATAAACATTACGGTGACCTTTGATTTGAACAGTTTATAAGTTGTTTCAAAATTTTCGGAATGGCCATACGGGCTGAACGTTCTGTACGCCCTGTGGAGGTTACGACTCCAGAAATCATTGATAAAATCCATGATGTGGTGATGGATGATAGAAGAGTTAAGGTGCGTGAGATTGCTAGTGCTGTGGGGATGTCAAATGAATGGGTACATAATATTTAGCATAAACATTTGGACATGAGAAAGCTATCTGCAAGATGGGTTCCGCGATTGTTCACTCTTAACCAAAAAAAGAATCGTGTGAAGTGTTGCAAGGATTGTTTGCAGCTCGCATCTCGTGGTCGTGCGGTAGTGTTCTCGCTTCCCCCACCCGGGTTCCCGGGTTCGATTCCCGGCGGGGTCAGGGATTTTCTCTGCCTCGTGATGGCTGGGTGTTGTGTGCTGTCCTTAGGTTAGTTAGGTTTAAGTAGTTCTAAGTTCTAGGGGACTGATGACCATAGATGTTAAGTCCCATAGTGCTCAGAGCCATTTGAACCAGCCATTGTTTGCAGCTGTTCAGGAAGAATCTGCAGGACTTTAAGCGTCGTTTCATCACTGTGGATGAAACATGGATGCATTTCTGTACTCCCAAGACCAAAGAACGATCTAAATAATGAGTTACCAAGGGGGAATATGCACCAAAAATGGTGAAGACCATTCCTTCGGCCGGAAAGGTTATAGCGACTGGCTTTTGGGATTCGCAAGGGGTAATCCTCATCGACTATCTGGAAAGGGGTGAAACTATTACATGTGCATATTATTCATCGTTATTGGACCGTTTGAAAACAGAGCTGCAAGAAAAAAGCCGGCAACTGTACCACAAAAAAGCCCTTTTCCATCATGACAATGCACCAGCACACACCTCAGCAGTTGTGGTCGCAAAATTAATGGCAATAAGATTCCAACTCGTTTCACATCCCCCTTATTCTCCAGACTTGGACATAGTTGTTCCCCAATTTGAAGAAATGGCTGGTGGGACAAAGATTTTATTCAAACGAGGAGGTGATTGCAGCAACTAATAGCTATTTTGCAGACCTGTACAATTCCTATTATTTGGAAGGGATCAATAAATTAGAACAGCGTTGGACGAAGTGTATAAATCTAAAAGGAGACTATGTCGAAATATAAGAAAAGGTTTACCCCAAACACGTAAGTAGTTTTTATTTTTCTATGGACTTTTCAAACGCCCCTCGTAAAATTTTGTATGATGAGACGCAAGTGGTTGCCCCTGGGTCGCGTTATTGGGACTTTGTAGTGAAAGAAGCCATTGAAATCCGGCCATCTGGCTATATAACAAACAGAAGTAAGGGGTATCCTTAAAGTAAGAGTTGAAAACCTGACCTTGTTTGACATTAAGAAAACAGCGTTTTTTTTCGGTCATCAAAAGGTGTCAACAGTGTTTGATATCGATTTATTGTTTCCAGGAGTTTCCACCACAGGTGCACTGTCGTGCTTTTTGCTAAAGGGCAGTTATGTTAGCACAAACGCGGTGGACGTACAGGCGATGTATAAAGGAGCAGCTGGTGTAGTTTCATTTCAATTCCGGCTAGTTAGTGCGACGGCTTACTCACCTGAAGATGGCGGCCAAGTGGACCGCCGAAATATTATGTCAATATGACGTTAAGTTCCAGCTCGAGACCCGATATGAATATCATGAGAGAATATCAGGAGAGTTTGCCGAGCCACGTCCTCGAAGGTGTTCTGTAAGTGGGGAGAAATCGGGCAGTAAGGAGGATGATCGTTGACCGTGAACCCTAATAGTGTGTGGCGTGGTATTGTCTTGCTGAAGGGGAGAGTAGTTCATGGGTGGGCGAATTCTTCGAATTCGAAACTCGATTGTAGCACGCTGTTTATCACGCACCGATATTACATGAATAACTGGGGTGCAAGGAATGGAAAGGAAACGGGTTGGGAAAGAGACAGGAAGGAAATAATTACTTCCAGCAACACAGGGCATCGCGGCAATGCAACGGTGGTAGTTGAATACTTGTGCCTGACCAGGGCTCCAACATGGATGTTCCCTTCGGTAGAATGGTAGCCTAAAACTGGTCGGCCATACTTACACGCTTTCAGTCAGCCCAAAATTCGTAACTACCCACTCGATGCACCCCAACGACTCCCGCCTATTAACCCCCTAATGGCACATTTATGATTCCCGTAGCAGTTCCGGCGTTAGTTTTGGATCCGCACAGAAACTTTTCCATCAAACAGTCGTCGCGCCCATGAATTATACACTATTGGCCATTAAAATTGCTACAACAAGAAGAAATGCAGATGATAAACGGGTATTCATTGGACAAATATATTATACTAGATCTGACATGTGAATACATTTTCACGCAGTTTGGGTGCATAGATCCTGAGAAATCAGGACCCAGAACAACCACCTCTGGCCGTAAAAACGGCCTTGATACGCCTGGGCATTGAGTCAAACAGAGCGTGGATGGCGTGTACAGGTACAGCTGCCCATGCAGCTTCAACGCGATACCACAGTTCATCAAGAGTAGTGACTGGCATATTGTGACGAGCCAGTTGCTCGGCCACCATTGACCAGACATTTTCAATTGGTGAGAGATCTGGAGAATGTGCTGGCCAGGGCAGCAGTCGAACATTTTCGGTATCCAGAAAGCCCCGTACAGGACCTGCAACATGCGGTCGTGCATTATGCTGCTGAAATGTAGGGTTTCGCAGGGATCAAATGAAGGGTAGAGCCACGGGTCGTAACACATCTGAAATGTAGCGCCCACTGTTCAAAGTGCCGTCAATGCGAACAAGAGGTGACCGAGAAATGTAAACAATGGCACCCCATACCATCACGCCGGGTGATACGCCAGTATGGCGATGACGAATACACGCTTCCAATGTGCGTTCATCGCGATGTCGCCAAACACGGATGCGACCATCATGATGCTGTAAACAGAACCTGGATTCATCCGAAAAAATGACGTTTTGCCATTCGTGCACCCATGTTCGTCGTTGAGTACACCATCGCAGGTTCTCCTGTCTGTGATGCAACGTCAAGTGTAACCGCAGCCGTGGTCTGCGAACTGATAGTCCGTGCTACTGCAAACGTCGTCGAACTGTTCGTGCAGATGGTTGTTGCCTTGCAAACGTCCCCATCTGTTGACTCAGGGATCGAGACGCGGCTGCACGATCCGTTACAGCTATACGGACAAGATGCCTGTCATCTCGACTGTTAGTGATACGAGGCCGCTGGGATCCAGCACGGCGTTCCGTATTACCCTCCTGAACCCATTGATTTCATATTCTGCTAACAGTCGTTGGATCTCGACCAACGCGAGCAGCAATGCCGCGATACGATAAACCGTAATCGCGACAGGCTACAATCCGACCTTTATCAAAGTCGGAAACGTGATGGTACGCATTCCTCCTCCTTACACGAGGCATCACAACAACGTTTCACCAGGCAACGTCGGTCATCTGCTGTTTGTGTATGAGAAATCGGTTGGAAACTTTACTAATGTCAGTACGTTGTAGGTGTCGCCACCGGCGCCAACCTTGTGTGAATGCTCTGAAAAGCTAATCATGTGCATATCACAGCATCTTCTTCCTGTCGGTTAAATTCCGCGTCTGTAGCACGCCATCTTTGTGGTGTAGCAATCTTAATGGCCAGTAGTGTAGATACGAGTGGTTCTGTCGGGCATGTCCTACAGTACAGACACCACTAATATCTATAGTTACGTTATACACCGTCGTGTTGCATGCTACAGTTCAGAATCCTCTAGAGTCAGAGGACTGCAGATATATCGGTATGAGGAATATCGTTGACGTCAATCTGTTGTAGAATTATGGAACATGTTTTATGCTCAAGAATTATGACGTTTTTGAAAGATGGGCATCTCCTCAATAAAAATCAACATGGATTCAGCAAATAGAGGTCCTGTGAAACTCAGCTCGCTCTGTTCCACCATGAGATCCACAGCGCAGTGGACAACGGCGCCCAGGTTTATGCCGTGATCCTTGATTTCAGTAAGGCATTTGACACCGTCCCGCATTGCCGGTTAATGAAAAAAATGCGAGATTACGGAGTATCGGGGCAGACCTGCGATTGGATTCAAGACAAGCAGATAGAACTCAACAAGTCACTCTTAACGGAATTAAATCGACAGATGTATAGGTAATATCCGGAAGTGTGATAGGTCCGTTGTTGTCTACAATATATACAAATGATCTTCATATACACCTACATCTACGTGTTACTCTGCTGTTCACAATAAAGTGCCTGCCAGAGGGTTCAATGAATCACCTTCAAGCTGTCTCTCTACCGTTCCACTCTCGAACGGCGAGCGGGAAAAACGAGCTCTTAAATTTTACTGTGCGAGCCCTGATTTCTGTTATCTTATCGTGATGATCATTTCTCCCTATGTAGGTGGCTGCCAACAGAATGTTTTCGCAATCGAAGGAGAAAACTGGTGACTGAAATAACATGAGAAGATCCTGTCACTACGAAAAACGCCTTTATTTTAATGATTACCACTCCAATTCAGGTATCATGTCTGTGGCACTATCTCTCCTTCTTCGCGATAATACAAAACGAGCTTCCCTTCTTTGTACTTTTTCGATGTCATCCGTCAGTCCCATCTGATGCGGATCCCACACCGCACAGCAATACTCCAGAATAGAGCGGACAAACGTGGTGTAACCAGTCTCTTTAGTAGACCTGTTGTACTTTCTAAGTGTTCTGCCAATGAATAGCAGTCTTTGGTTGGCTCTACCCACAACATTATCTATGTGATCGTTCCAATTTAGGGTGTTTGTAATTGTAATCCTTAAGTATTTAGTTGAATTAACAGCCTTCAGATTTGTGTAACTTATCGGGTAATCGAAATATAGAGGATTTCTTTTAGTACTCGTGTGAATAACTTCACACTTTTCTTTATTCAGAGTCAATTGTCACTTTTAGCGCCATACAGATATGTTATCTAAATCATTTTGGGATTTGTTTTGGTCATCTGATGACTTTACAAGCCGGTAAACGACTGCATCATCTGCAAACAATTTAAGACGGCTACTGTGATTGTCTCCTATGTCGTTAATATAGATCAGGAACAATAGAGGGCCTGTAACACTTCCCGGGGGAACGCCGGATTTTATTTCTGTTTTACTCGATGACTTTCCGTCTATTGCTGCGAACTGTGACCTTTCTGACAGGAAATCACGAATCCAGTCGCACAACTGAGGCGTTATTCCACAGGCACGCAGTTTTGTTAGAAGACGCTGGTAGAAAGCGTCGGATGCTCTTTAAGGCCATTCGCAGATGATGCATTTGCCTATACCAGAGTAGCAACGCCAGAAGATAGTAAGAACTTGCAGAACGACCTGCAGAGACTTGGTGAATGGAAGTGCAGCACAGAAAGTGAAACAAGTATAGCAATGGCTAAAGGGGACATTTCATAAGAAAAGGAGAATTTTCGGCAGCAGTCTGGACATAGAACTGAGGAAAAGACATAAAATGTTTCGTATGGAGTGGAATGATCATATAAAACAGATATTGGGAAAAGCATATTCATCGGAAGAACGTTAAGGAAATGTAACTCATCCAGGATTCTTTTGTTCATCCATCTGGGATCCCTATCAGATAGGACTGATAGAGGAGATAGAGAAGATCCAACGAAGAGCGGCAGTTCCTTCACGGGGTTGTTTAGCTGCCGAGAGAGCGTTACGGAGATGCAAAACAAATTCCACTGGCAGACGTTACAAGAGAGCCGTTCTGCATCACGGAAAGATTTACTATTGAAATTTCGGGATCTCATGTATTGACCACGGGGAGAAAATTCGAGAGATTAGAGCCAATACAGAGGCTTACCGACAGTCATTCTTCCAACGCACTGTTCGCGAATGGAACAGGGTTGGATGGATCAAATAGTGGTACCGAAAGTACCCTCCTCTGGTTTGCGGAGTATGATGCAGATGTAGATGAAAGATGTAGAAAGTTAATAACGTTTGTTTTATTTACAAAACCTTAATAATTTCCACAGAAAAGATTCAGAGGCGTTACTTTCATCACGCCGTCGTACATATACACTCCACAAGAAACCTCAAAGTGTACGGCGGGGAGAACTTCTGGCACCGTTGTCTGATTCCCTCTTTCCTGTGCCATTAGCGGATGGCACAAGGGAAACATTATTGTCGATAAACCTCCGTATGAACTCTAATTTCTCGGATTGTTTCTTTGTGGTCATTTCGCGAGATGTGTGTGGGAGGAAGCAATACGTTGCCTTCTAGAATCATACTTTCTCGGAATTTCAGTAGTAAGCCCCTCTGTGATACTCAATGACACTCTTGTACACCTCGCAACTGGAGTCTGTTGAGCATCTCTGTAACTCTCTCATGTCGGCTAACCGATCCCGTGAGGAAACGCGCCGTTCTTCGTTAGCTTTTTTCAGTTTCTCCTATTAATCCAACTTGGTAAGAGTTCTAGACCAATCGAACAAGTGCTTTACAAGCCACTTCTTGTGTGGATGAATAACATTCCATTAAGATTCTTTCAATTAACCTCAACCTGGCATCTGCTTTTCCTACATTTTATGTGATCATCCCAGTTTAGGTCGTTATGGTTGGTTATCCCTAGGTATTTTACGGTTGCTACTGTTTCCAGTGATACGTCACCAACACTGTAATCGCATAAGAGTGGATTCCTTCGGCTATTTTTGAGTAGTACATTACATTTATTTACTTTCAGGATGAACTGCCAATCCCCGCATCAATCTTCGATCCTTTGAAAGCCTTCCTGCAATTATCTAATCATGTGGCCTTCTTACAGACAAATCCATCATCTGCGATCAGCCTCATGGATCTTCTGATGTGATGCACTAGATGTTCTAGACATATGATCCAGTCACATTAATGTGACCACCGCCTATGTTCGAGGTCAACGTGGAATAACCACTCACAGACGGGGCAGGTGGCAGCACTAGCAGTAGGGGGGGGGGGACACTGAAAACAGTGCAGTCGTTGTCGTTATGAGGTAACGAAGCCATGACTAAGGTACACCATTTATGGCAAAATGGCGCTATCCAAAACATGCACCAAGGCAACTGTGATACACCACGGGGCCTAGGTGATAGGGATGAACAGCGGCTGTGGAGATGTGTAGGGCCAAACAGACGTCCAACTGTTGAGCAACTGACCGCCCAGATCAACCAAGGGGCTACTAACAGTGCCTTCTCAACGTTGCTGTGTATGTGTCTTTGTAGCAGGTGCCGGGTTTATGTACCCATGCTGACTGCTGTTCATCGGCGACGAACGCCTCCGTAGCGTAGCGGCAGCATACCGCCTACCACGCAGGGGGCCCGGGTTCGATTCTCGGCAGGGGACTGGTGTTGTGTGTTCTACATCATCATTTTCATCATCACTGACTCGCAAGTCGCCGACGTGGCGTCAACTAAAGAGGACTTGCAATACGGCGGCCGAACTCCCCCGAATGGGGCCTCCAGGCCAGCAATGCCATACTATCATTTCCACTTCCATCGGCGACGAAGGCTACAATTTACACGCCCTTGCCACTATTGGACGTCCACTGAGTGGCGACAGGGGGCGTCTTTAGAGGAATCAACTTTTCTGCTCCACCGGACATAAGGGCGTTGGCGGATATGGCCTTTCAACAATCGTCGTAAGGGTGCACGCTGGAGGAAGTAACGAAAAGGTCTGGGGAATGTTTTCGTTGCATTCTCTCGGTGATTTCAACATTCTGGAAGATACAGTGGATCAACTCAACCATGCATCTATCCTTGGGGTCCATGTGCAGCCCTAACTGCAGACTGTTTCTCCTTGGCACAATGGCATCTACCAGCAGGACAATGCAACGTGTCACACAGCTCGCAGTGTACGTGAGCAGCTCGAACAGCACCAGGATGAGTTTACCAGACTCCTCTGGCCACCAAACGCCCGAGAATCTGTGGGACCACATCTGTCGGGTTGCGTGCGTCATGGAGTCAGCATTGCTCCACATACTTCTCGGTACCTTCCGGAACATCATTGACTGTCTTCCTATACGTCTCGCAGCGGTCCACGCTGCCAAAGGTGGTTACTCTGACTTTAGACAGTCGGTCACACTACCATGAAAGGACAGAATCCTAAGGAAATGCCATCCGAAAACAAAGGAAGTAGGTTACAGTACACTTGTTCGCCCACTGCTTGAATATTGCTCACCAGTATGGGATCCGTACCAGATAGGAGCCGGCCTAAGTGGCCGAGCGGTTCTAGGCGCTTCAGTCTGTAACCACGCGACCGCTACGGTCGCAGGTTCGAATCCTGCCTCGGGCATGGATGTGTGTGATGTCCTTAGGTTAGTTAGGTTTAAGTAGTTCTAAGTTCTAGGGGACTGATGACCTAAGATGTTAAGTCCCATAGTGCTCAGAGCCAGCCAGATAGGATTGATAGAAGAGATAGAGAAGATCCAACGGAGAGCAGCGAGATTCGTTACAGGATCATTTAGTAATCGCGAAAGCGTTACGGAGATGATAGATAATGGTGGGGAGGCTTGCGTGCCTCAGCGATACAGATGGCCGCACCATAGGTGCAACCACAACGGAGGGGTATCTGTTGAGAGGCCAGACAAATGTGTGGTTCCTGAAGAGGGGCAGCAGCCTTTTTCAGTAGTCGCAGGGGCAACAGTCTGGATGATTGACTGATCTGGCCTTGCAACACTAACCAAAACGGCCTTGCTGTGCTGGTACTGCGAACGGCTGAAAGCAAGGAAAACTACAGCCGTAATTTTTCCCGAGGGCATGCAGCTTTACTGTAAGGTTAAATGATGATGGCGTCCTCTTGGGTAAAATATTTCAGAGGTAAAATAGTCCCCCATTTGGATCTCCGGGCGGGGACTACTCAAGAGAACGTCGTTATCAGGAGAAAGAAAACTGGCGTTCTACGGATCGGAGCGTGGAATGTCAGTTCCCTTAATCGGGCAGGTAGGTTAGAAAATTTAAAAAGGGGAATGGATAAGTTGAAGTTAGATATAGTGGAAATTAGTGAAGTTCGGTGGTAGGAGGAACAAGACTTTTGGTCAGGTGACTACAGGGTTATAAATACAAAATCAAATAGGGGTAATGCAGGAGTAGGTTTAATAATGAATAAAAAAATAGAAGTGCGGGTAAGCTACTAACAACAGCATAGTGAACGCATTATTGTGGCGAAGAGATACACGAAGCCCATGCCTACTGCAGTAGCACAAGTTTATATGCCAACTAGCTCTGCAGATGATGAAGAAATTGATGAAATGTATGACGAGATAAAAGAAATTATTCAGGTAGTAAAGGGAGACGAAAATTTAATAGTCATGGGTGACTGGAATTCGTCAGTAGGAAAAGGGAGAGAAGGAAACATAGTGGGTGAATATGGATTGGGGGAGAGAAATGAAAGAGGGACCCGTCTGGTAGAATTTTGCACAGTGCATAACTTAATCATAGCTAACTTGGTGCTAGAATCATAGAAGAAGGTTGTATACATGGAAGAATCCTGGAGATAGTAGAAGGTATCAGTAAGATTATATAATGGTAAGACAGAGATTTAGGAACCAGGTTTGAAATTGTAAGACATTTCCAGGAGCAGATGTGGACTCTGACCACAATCTATTGGTTATGAACTGTAGACTAAAACTGAAGAAACTGCAAAAGAGGTGGGAATTAAAGGAGATGGGATCTGGATAAACTGACTAAACCAGAGGTTGTAGAGAGTTTCAGGGAGAGCATAAGGGAACAATTGACACGAATGGGGGAAAGAAATACAGTAGAAGAAGAATGGGTAGCTCTGAGGGATGAAGTAGTGAAGGCAGCAGAGGATCAAGTAGGTAAAAAGACGAGGGCTAGTAGAAATCCTTGGGTAACAGAAGAAATATTGAACTTAATTGATGAAAGGAGAAAATATAAAAATGCAGTAAATGAAGCAGGCAAAAAGGAATACAGACGTCTCAAAAATGAGATCAACAGGAAGTGCAAAATGGCTAAGCAGGGATGGCTAGAGGACAAATGTAAGGATGTAGAGGCTTATCTCACTAGGGGTAAGATAGATACTGCCTACAGGAAAATTAAAGAGACCTTTGGAGAAAAGAGAACCACTTGTAGGAATATCAAGAGCTCAGATGGAAACCCAGTTCTAAGCAAAGAAGGGAAAGCAGAAAGGTGGAAGGAGTATATAGAGGGTCTATACAAGGGTGATGTACTTGAGGACAATATTATGGAAATGGAAGAGGATGTAGATGAAGATGAAATGGGAGATACAATACTAAGTGAAGAGTTTGACAGAGCACTGGAAGACCTGAGTCGAAACAAGGCCCCGGGGGTAGACAACATTCCATTGGAACTACTGACGGCCTTGGGAGAGCCAGTCGTGACGAAACTCTACCATCTGGTGAGCAAAATGTATGAGACAGGCGAAGTACCCTCAGACTTCAAGAAGAATATAATAATTCCAATCCCAAAGAAAGCAGGTGTTGACAGATGTGAAAATTATCGAACTATCAGTTTCATAAGTCACAGCTGCAAAATACTAACGCGAATTCTTTACAGACGAATGGAAAAACTGGTAGAAGCCGACCTCGGCGAAGATCAGTTTGGATTCCGCAGAAATGTTGGAACACGTGAGGCAATACTGACCCTACGACTTATCTTAGAAAATAGACTAACGAAAGAAAAACCTACATTTCTAGCATATGTGGACTTAGAGAAAGCTTTTGACAATGTTGACTGGAATACTCTCTTTCAAATTCTAAAGGTGGCAGGGGTAAAATACGGGGAGGGAAAGGCTATTTACAATTTGTACAGAAACCAGATGGTAGTTATAAGAGTCGAAGGGCATGAAAGGGAAGCAGCGGTTGGGAAGGGAGTGAGACAGGGTTGTAGCCTGTCCCTGATGTTATTCAATCTGTATATTGAGCAAGCAGTAAAGGAAACAAAAGAAAAATTCGGAGTAGGTATTAAAGTCCATGGAGAAGAAATAAAAACGTTGAGGTTTGCCGATGACATTGTAATTCTGTCAGAGACAGCAAAGGACTTGGAAGAGCAGTTGAACAGAATGGACAGTGTCTTGAAAGGAGGATATAAGATGAACATCAACAAAAGCAAAACGAGGATAATGGAATGTAGTCGAATTAAGTCGGGTTATGCTGAGGAAATTAGATTAGGAAATGAGACACTTAAAGTAGTAAAGGAGTTTTGTTATTTGGGGAGCAAAATAACTGATGATGGTCGAAGTAGAGAGGATATAAAATGTAGACTGGCAATGGCAAGGAAAGCGTTTCTGAAGAAGAGAAATTTGTTAACATCAAGTATAGATTTAAGTGTCAGGAAGTGGTTTCTGAAAGTATTTGTATGGAGTGTAGCCATGTATGGAAGTGAAACATGGACGATAAATAGTTTGGACAAGAAGAGTATAGAAGCTTTCGAAATTTGGTGCTACAGAAGAATGCTGAAGATTAGATGAGTAGATCACATAACTAATGAGGAGGTATTGAATAGAATTGGGGAGGAGTTTGTGGAACAACTTGCCAAGAAGAAGGGACCGGTTGGTAGGACATGTTCTGAGGCATCAAGGGATCACCAATTTAGCATTGGAGGGCTGCGTGGAGGATAAAAATCGTAGATGGAGACCAAGAGATGAATACACTAAGCAGATTCAGAAGGATGTAGGTTGCAGTAAGTACTGGGAGATGAAGAAGCTTGCACAGGATAGGGTAGCATGGAGAGCTGCATCAAACCAGTCTCATGACTGAAGACCACAACAACAATAACCTTCACCGAGGAGTCAAGCAGTATATTGCTCCCTCCTACGTATATCTCGCGAAGAGACCATGAGGATAAAATCAGAGAGATTAGATCCCACACAGTGGCATACCGACAATCTTTCTTTCCACGAACAATACGAGATTCGAATAGAAGGGAGAACCGCTAGAGGTACTCAAGTTACCCTCCACCACACACCGTCAGGTGGCTTGCGGAGTATAGATGTAGATGTAGATGTAGATATACAGGGTGTAAATTTTAAGTTGACAAACCAGAATAACTCGAAAAGTGATTTTCACACGAAAAAATGTGTAGAATCCGAAGTTGATTATTTTCGAGGGGGACATCAGCTGGTGCTAAAATTAGCCCTCCACTCCAGCTCCCCGGGGGTGGGGCGGGACGAAACTTAAAAATTTCAAATGAGAACCCCCATTTTTTATTGGAGAATCAGATTCTACATAAAAAACTACGTACATTTTGTCTTAAACATTTGTTTTGATTCTTGGTAGTTGGCGCTGTAATTAAAGAAAATCCATGTTCTCATTTTTGCGTGGAAAATGGTTACGGATAAATAAAAAAATGTTGGATGTTTATATAATTAGTTAGCTAGTCAGATTATTTGATAATTAAAAGTTGTGTGACCTTATGACCACGAAACAAACAAAACTTATCCGAAAAAATTAATATTTGGGTTAACATTTGCAGAACTCTAATGCCTCTCTCTCAAACCCCACCCAATAGGGAGAGAGGGAGAGTTTTAGTTCTAGCTAATCAAAATTTACGAAGTAATTATTTTTTATTTATCCTTAACCATTTTCCACGCAAGAATGAGAACATGAATTTTCTTGAATTACAGCGCCAACTACCAAGAATCAAAACAAATGTTTAACAGAAAATGTACGTAGTTTCGTATGTAGAATCGGATTCTGCAACAAGAAATGGGGGTTCCTATTTGAAATTTTAAAGTTGCCTCCCGCCCCACCCCCACGGGGCTGGGGTGGCGCGCTAATCTTAGCACCAGCAGATGTCACCCTCGAAAATAATCAACTTTGGATTCTACAAATTTTTTCGTGTGAAGCTTATTTTTCGAGTTATTCTGGTTTGTCAACATAAAATTTACACCCTATATATTGTTAACAGCAACGGTCCTACCACACTTCTTTGAAGTCTTAGAAATGGTTCAAATGGTTCTGAGCACTATGGGACTTAACATCTGATGTCACCAGTCCCCTAGAACTTAGAACTACTTAAACCTAACTAACCTAAGGACATCACAGCATCTTAGCAAAATGCATAATTAAAATGAAAATAATACTGAGGAGATGATAGGAATGAGCACTGCTAAATGATTCAGTATTTCCAGAACAAATATTTATTATAACTAAAACATATATCGTACCTTAAGCTTAGTACTACATTGACGGTAGGTTTTTATGTCCGTTTCATGTCCATTGAGCGCTCTTTTATATAGCCATTGCCCTTTTGAGTCACCCGTGAGTCGTCACGATAAGTTATAACAGTTCTTCTTTTTTTTTTTACACCTCACTCAAACTTAGACGTAACACGTTTTTATACATTTAGTAAAAGTTAGATCAGACCGCCACAAATCTGCGTCCGTCTTACTTAAGAAAAACAGTACAAGTGTTGTGCGCTCAAGGCTTCATTTGTTCTCCAGCGAACAAAATAGTGAAGGATCGCATATTTATCCGTATTCTTCTGTTTATATTGCCGCCCAAAGACGACGAATTACATTATTTAGGAAATTCCACCGTCACTATGCGGCGTCTTATTATACATTAATCATTCTTTATAAACAAGTATTTGCCTTCTGGCTGAAAGTATTAACTATTTGCTGTTTTAATGAAGACAAAAATAGCGAATATTACACCGCCTCCCATGAGGAGAGAGGGAATGCCGAAGGATTACCTCGATCCTCATGTCCTCATGAGATATTCGTGATTTTTGGTGTGACATTTACATAATGTTACTGGCGTACTAAGTACATAAATTGAAATTATATTTATAAAAAATATATCAGATATTTATCATTTTTCAAAATAAAGTTTGTCACTCTTTGTTCATCAGTCACTTCATTCCTTAATACCAAGATTCACATTTATGTGCATATTTAAGTTTGGTTCATATATGCTTATAACAATAAGTGAACGTTCATTTCTCACTTCAGAGGATAGAATTCAGAATTTACATTCTCTTGAGCTTAACAACTAATACATGAATACAGTGAGTGTTTATTTTTACTGAACTAGAGTGGACAATGTTCGAGCCTTTGTTGACTCATTGTGGTTCAATTACAGTAGCACTACACTTGCTGATGCTTTCACTTTCTATGTTAGCTGTCTACGGTGTTCATCTTGCAGTACATCTCTCCTTTCCACTGTGGTGCCAGGAATTCAAGTGGCTTCCCGGGTTTTTTATTTACAATATGAAACAGAAGAAGTGGAAAATTGTTAGTATAACTTACAATCTATTGGATATATTGGTTAAGGATCGGGACTGGTCTGGAGTTCAGAGTCTTCCTATAGTGCACATTCATTTTGTTTTGTCCATCAAGGGACAGGATTATAATTCATTTTAGCAATGTTCAAGAGTGCCGGTATTAATGGCTTTAAGGTCTGAGTAATCTGACAATCTACTTCTCACTCATCTTAACTTCAACTAAAGAAAATTGCTTAATTTACGTATGAAAATGTAGTCACACAAGTGTGCAAATGTCTTTCCTCCAGTATGTACTAGTGAAGTCATGGCGGTTAGCAGTTTAAAGTTTGGATTGTTTCGTCATCCACACGTCAGCCACTCACAGCGGCTGCACAGTGTTACGTGAGCTCCAATACTCAGTACCCTTTCCGTTCGCGCTCATGCTGTAACAGAGCTGCTGGTCGTCGATCGCTCTCTCTCCGCCGGACACTGAAGCTGCCTCCATACTTCCCTGTCACCTGCCTCCTATGAGGCTCACAGGTAAGTGACGACGAATATTTTAGCTGTCGCTGCACTTAGAACAACACTGAACTTTGCGTTGCACCTATTGTCGTAGTCTTGACTTATTTTTACACTTGCAGTATAACACTGCCACTAATACACACTGAACAGTTATTAGGCACGTCGCACTTTAGTGTGCATCTTCACACAGCATTCGTGCTCAGTTCCTTCGTCGATAGCGTTCATTTACAAAACAATCAAATTTTGCAGGTTCCTCCATTGGTACAGAAAGACTTATATTCTACTATTTACAAAAGATCACTTACGAACTAATATTTACATTTAATGGTCACTCCTTTCGTTAAGTCCAGTGAACAACTGCTTTATGAATAGACTCTTTATATCTCAAGGTTTACTTTCACTAGTGAATCTAAAAATATTCTTTCAAACTTTCTTTTAAGGGCTCATCTCCTTATTATGAAATCTACAGATTTCGCAACACTCGTTGCATTTATTCTTTAGTGCACCCAAGATCTTTTTCTACTGCCACGTAGCATTTCTACTACTTAACGAATACGCATTTAACGCTGAACCTTTCCTTTTGTGCTTTCCTTTGTGCTTGCCAAAATTTTTATATTTGAGGGCAGACTGGACAACAATAGGTCTCCCTCTTCGCTTCATGTACTTAGCAATTGTTCTCTGTAAAAAAATAGGGTAACGAGTGTCTACTATTTTTCGTATGAATGGAATTACCCACATTTCACTGGGTTTACGCAACCTGTCCATAAAAAAAATGACCAAAGCTAGCTTAGTTCATCGCGATACTTCTCTCATTTCTTATAAGCACTGCTTTGCCTCCAAGCACACGTGCCTTTTACAAGTCGACGCTTGGTCTAAGTTAATGAACCAGGATCAAAAGGAACGGGCACAAGGAAACTCTGTTTCATAAGAGGGGACATTTTTACAATTAAATCTGCATGTAAATACAGTTAGCCACATATATAAATTTTTAATCTCTTTCATTACAGTATGCTTAGCTACTTCTACATCTTACTCTCGTTATAATCAGTATTAAGTTTAAACATCACTGCATTGCTTGTTCTTTAGATTAGCCTTCAATTATGGTATTGAATGGTCGCTAGATTACGCTACAAAACTTCTGGAGATCTTTACTTGGACTTATTTATGATACAGGGGGCTTGCTGTATGGTTTTTTAGTACCTTGATTCTACTGAAATCAATTCGTCAGCTAACATTCCTCGTATACTCTTTAGATTGGGCTCAGATCACAAGGAAACAGTTTACTTTCATAGCAATTAATGGCCTCGTGGAGTGCTTACGCTACATTATTGATGCTTCATGGTTTGCCTCTCTTTGTACTGTATTTCAACTAACTTAGTTGACTACAGCTTATTGTCTCCTTGCGTGAACACATGTGGGTTACCACTTGTTTTCTCATTTAACAGTACGTTTTAACTGAACTTTAAGCTATTTCCTCCACTCCTGTTCACTGTCTGGACGTTTTGAAAATGTATTTTTTTTAAGCAGGTAATTTGGGCTTTCACAACAGAACTTCAAGTACTTACATTACTAAAAATAAATCTATAAATCTTCTTGTACCTTGAGAGAAGTGCTTATTTACGTACCCTCCTCCATTTCTCACCTTTACATATTTATATAGCTCCGGGCAATCACCTCGCAAGCACTTTTTTTTGTTGTATACTTTCTGCAACCTTAATTTCCTGCTTCAGCTTGTTGAAGAAATATCAGTTCATGTCCATCACTATAAACAATTTTTCCATACTTAACATTAAATCTTAAAGTTTACATGTAGTAGCCGTTACCATGTAATCAGTGCGCTGTTCAATACAATACTTGTCATTAACAGTTCACACAAGGAAATTTCCGGTACGCAAGAGGCAAGAAACCAAAACAGATTCTATCAGCAGTTGAAGCTGCGTCTGTAAACTAGCTCTTTATTTCAATGGACCAATCACTCCCGATATGGAGCAACCCTGAATCGGCAATGATAAAGCTTTTGAAACAGAAGACACCTGTCTGAAGAGACATGATGACATGACATTGATGTTTGCTCCTGTATCGATAATGGCTGTGACAGGAATGTTGGCAATAGAAATCTTAATCGAAGCCTGGACCTGTTCATCATAAATGTCATTATTGTCTTGAGCTTTTCTGTCAGGTGCAAGGTCATCTCGTAAGTGGGTCTCATGGTCGTATCGAATCGCGTTACTATACTCAGAATCAGAGGATTCGTTAGTGCCCCCACTCAAAATCCGCAGCGACCTCTAGGAGGCTGAAAGGCGCTGCCTCTAATTTTCCACAGGATGTTTAGTCTGTTTGTCATTCATGGCCTTAAGTGTTTGATCCGTTTCATATTGGCGCTGGCTATGTGGTACAAATGCCGGTGTAAAGGGGTAAAATCCACCGGGTGCATTCACTTGTGAATAGAATACTTGAGACGTCTGCTGTCGCCCCATCTTTTGGCTGCCGGCAAAACCATTTCCTTGTGAAGGAAAGTTCGCATTTGCTGCCGTTTGAAAATTGTTCCGCGGTCTACCACTCGTTTATGGAGAATTTCCATACTGCTCAGGCGCAGAATTAAAGGGTGGATTTCCGTACTGATGTTGTACCTGGTGGTTGTGTGGTGTCACCGCCAGACACCACACTTGCTAGGTGGTAGCCTTTAAATCGGCCGCGGTCCATTAGTATACGCCGGACCCGCGTGTCGCCACTCATCTCCGGCGGTACACCGCAAGGTTACCGCCCTTCGATAGTGCCATTTTCGCGCTAATCGAAGTGCTAGGGGTTCCAGGTGCCAGCCAGCCAGCCAGCCAGCCAGCCAGCCAGCCAGCCAGCAGCAGCAGCAGCAGTAGTTCCCGGTCCCGGCCTGCAGCAGTGGTCCCGCAGCCAGCCAGCCAGCCAGCCAGCCAGCCAGCCAGCCAGCCAGCCAGCCCGCCAGCCAGCCCTCCGGTGGCAGCAGCAGCAGTCCAGCCAGCAGCAGTCCAGCCAGCAGCAGCAGCAGCAGCAGCAGCAGCAGCAGCCGCCGCCGCCGCCGCCCCGGCCCCGTCCGCGGCAGCAGCGTCCCTGCCTCTCGCCGTCGCCGTCGCCGTCGCCGTCGCCGTCGCCGTCGCCGTCGCCGTCGCCGTCGCCGTCGCCGTCGCCGTCCGTCGTCTCCCAGTGTGTGTCCTGTCCTTGTAGTGCTGTGTTTTTTCTTTCTTCTTCTTGTCGTCATGTCCGCCCCCACCACCACCGTCACTACTACCACCACCGCCATCGTGTATACGTCCCCTTCCGCCGCCTCCACCACTATCACTTGGTGTGCCCAGTCCCACCCCCCTCCTTCCATCCCTCCCCTCCTCTCTATCCCTTCGTCCTCGCTCTTTGTCGCCCCCTCTCCCGCCTCTTCCTCTCGTTCTGATCCTTTCCCCCCACTCTCCCAGCCTGTCACTGCAGCTCCGGCTAGGGTGGTGGCCCGTTGGGCCACTGCCCACGCCCAGCTCTCCCCGTCGCCATCACCATCACCGCCGCCACCGCCGCCACCGCCACTGCCGCCACCGTCATCGTCGTCACCATCACCATCACTGCCACATTCGCCTGCACCGTCACAGTCACTATCTCCGGCGCCGACTGCTGCGTCCGTGCCGGGACCTGTCCCTTCCCACCACCTCCCCATCGTTCCCGTCCCTCCTGTCACCACCCACCCATCTGCCGCTGTCAAACGCCCTAGTGGCGCCTCCACTTCCTCTGCTCCTAAAAAGGCTCTACCCCGCCCCCCATCCCCACCCCACAATGCCATGGACGTCTCCCCACCAGGCCCCGCTCCCTCCTCCTCCTCCTCCCCACCCGGTCTCTACAAATATCTCCTGTCCCGTCCCGATCCTTCCTTCCTCGAGGCCCGGAATCTCTCCCTCCTCCTCCGCCTACATTTCCCCGGCGCCCCCATCTCTCTCCTTACTCCCAGACGGGATTCTGTTCTTATCTCCTCCCCCAGCCCAACCCTCCATACTGACATCCCCTCCCGCCTCCCCATCACCCGTTTTGGTCCTCACGCCTCCCTCACCCCTGCTCCCTCCCCATCTCCTACCCGCCAAGCCCAACCCCCGCGTCGCCCGCCGACCCTCACCGCCGTGATCACTCGGCTTAGCCCGTCGATCACGGAGGAGGAGGTGCTGGCGGAGTTGAAGGCCCATCCCACCCTGGAGGTGCGGGCAGTCCGCCGCATTTTCAACGCGACCGGCCCCACCCGCCTTATGCGGGTTTTCTCTGAGGACGCCCCCTCCATTGACCGTCTCCTGAAGGAGGGTGCCCTCCTCTTCAATCAGCGATACAAGGTCGACCCCTCCCGTTCCCCCCCTCAATCCCTGCGCTGCCAGAGGTGTCTGCGCTACAATGCACATCCAACAGCAGAGTGCCGCGAGGCCCCCACCTGCCCGCATTGTCGGCAAGCGCACTTCCTCCGGCAGTGCCCCAACCTCCAATCCCCTCCCTCCTGTAATACCTGCAGCCTCCCCCACCCCACCTACTCCCAGAAGTGTAAAGCCCGACCCCCTCCCACCGCTCCTGAACTCACCGTACCTGTCCGTCCCCTGGACGCCCCCACCCCTCCTGGCAATTCCCTTCGTCCGCCCCCCCACTGCTGAGGACATCATCAGGTTCCTCACCATTGTCCTCCAAAACGTCCATCCCTTTCAGCGCCCCCACACCTTACAACAGATCTCCCTCGCCGCCCGTTCCATATTCCACCTTAAAATGTACGCCACCTTTTCCAATAACCAGGCCCATTTCACCTTCTCCCGCCTTGACACCCTCGTCTAAGTCCTTATCATGGCGCGACAGCATCGTATCCTTTTCAACAATATCCGCTCCCTTCCCGCCAACAAGAACCTCTTCCTGCACACCCTTGCTACCCACCGTGTGGATGCCTTCCTCCTCAATGAAACCTTCCTCCAACCCCATCACTCCATCCACACCTCCCCCTATCTCCTCCACCGCTCCGATAATCCCCTCCCAGTCGCGCGTGGCGGAGTTGCCATTGGCCACCACCGCCAGATCCCCGTTCGGCTCCAGCCTCTCCTTCCCGACCCCACCGAACACCTGATCCTTAGTCTCTTCTTCCCCGGCCTTACCATTACCTGTGCCACCATCTATGTCCGCCCCAACGCCCCTCTTCCTTTCGACTTCCTCTCCCACATCGACTGTACCTTCTCCTCCTATGTGATCGCCGCCGACCTCAACATCCATAGTCGCTCCGCTGCCCAGTTACGGCGGTGGCATCGGTTCCTCTCCTCCCTTCAAGGCGACCTCATCCCCATCCCCCAGCACACCCGTCCCGAATCCAACTCCACTCCCGATGTTATCCTCTCCTCCCCCAACCTCCTTGGTCGCATTACGGCGGATGTCCTGGAGCCTATTGGTAGCGACCATCTCCCTGTCCTCCTCACCGTTTCAGACGGCCGTCGCCCCCGCCCCGACCCTCGTCATGACCCTCCCCCTAAGTACATCCATGACTATTCCCGTGCCAACTGGAATGCCTACCGGGATACCCTCTCCACTCAGGTCGATAGCCACCCTCTCGCCTACCGCCGTCCCGATGATGTCACCCATGCCGCCTCCTTTCTCCAGCAGACCTTGTCTGAGGCCGTGGAGGCCCACGTCCCTACTGTTGCCATCCACCCCCACCGTCCTACCTTACCACCACAGGCCGTCCTCCTCCTCCGTGAATCCCGTCGTCTCTACCGTGCCTTCCTCCGCATGCGTGACCCGGACACCCTACGACGCCACCGGCAACTACAGCGACACATTCGAAATTTGCTCGCGGCCAAGAAACGCCGGGACTGGCGACAGACATGCACCCGCTTAAATGCTACCCTCCCTATCAACTCGTCCAAGTTCTGGACCGCCTTCCGTCGCCTTACCGGAACTAAACCCTCCCCCTACTATCCTCTTCTCCACGATGATCACCCCTTCCCTGACGCCCTTAGTAAGGCCAATCACTTTGCCTCCTACCTGTCCGATGTGTTTTCCATCCCTGATGATCCCCAGTTCGATTACTCCCTCTTCCCAGATATCCGCGATCGAACTGACACCTCTGTCCCTCCCCTCGCTCCTGGTTTCCAGTACTTGGACAACATTCCACACACGGACCTTAATGCCCCCATCACCACACAGGATCTCATCAATACACTCCGCACCAAACGAAACACCGCTCCTGGTCACGATCGTGTCACCTACCGTCACCTTCGTGAAGCTCCTGTCTCTTTTCTCTCCACCCTGGCCAGGCTCTACAATGTAGTCCTGTCCACCGGTTACTACCACGACCTGTGGAAAACCTCCCGTATCCTCATGTTCCTCAAACCTGGCAAACTGCCGTCCGCCGTCTCCTCCTACCGTCCCATCAGCCTTACCTCGGTCTTCAGCAAGGTCCTGGAATCTATCCTCACCCGCCGCATCCACCAGCATCTCCGCCAGCACCGCCTCCTCCCCGTTACCCAGTGTGGCTTTCGGCCGTCCTTCTCTTCCGACGATCTTCTCCTTCACCTCACTCATCTCCTTTCCGAACAGCTCAATTCCCGTCGCTCCGCAATCTTCCTCTCTCTTGACCTCGAACGCGCATATGACCGCGTATGGCATTCCGGTCTCCTCTTCAAGCTCCAAACCTTCGCCCTTCCCCTTAACTACGTTCGTCTGATCGGTTCCTTTCTCTCCCGCCGTCCTTCCCATGTCACCATCCATAATACCGATTCCTACACCTTTTTCCCCTCCGCCGGTGTGCCCCAAGGCTCCGTCCTCTCCCCCCTTCTGTACTTGTTGTACACGGCGGATATGCCGCCGCCGTCACCCCCCGTCCACCTTCTCCAGTTTGCCGATGACACCGCCTTCCTTGCCATTGCCCCCACCCTGCAACGCTCCCAACGCCTTCTCCAATCCCATCTTGACCGGTTCACCGCTTGGTGCAACCAGTGGTTGCTCAAGGTCAATCCTTCCAAAACCCAGGCGATCATTGTAGGCAAAACCACTCCCTCCTTCCGCCTCCTTGATTTCTATCTCACCGTTTATGGCCGTCCCATTGCTCTCACCCCCACCCTTCAGTACCTTGGCGTCACCCTCGACCGTCGCCTCTCTTGGACTCCCCATCTCCAGACAATCCAAGCCAAGGCACGTTCCCGACTCCGTCTCCTCACGCTCCTTTCCGGCCGAACGTGGGGTCTTGACCCCTCCACCATCCTCCACACCTATAAGTCCCTTATCCGCCCTATCCTCTGTTACGCCCATCCAGCCTGGATCTCCGCCCCCCCTTCCTTTTATAAATCCCTCCAAATCCTTGAACGCCATGCTCTCCGCCTTGCCTATCGCATCCGTCTCCCTTCCCCCACGCGGATCCTGTATGACCTTATCCCCTTCCCCCACCTCCTCCTCTTCCTCGAACGGATACGAATCCTATACGCCTCCCGTAAACTCGATCCACCTCACCCGCTCGTCTCCCCGATCCTCTCCCACCCCCGCCCGCTGCCGCGCCTGTACTCCCATGTCCCACCCGGTCTCCATCTCTCCACCCTCCTTACCCTCTCCCAAGGTGGGTTCCGCCAGCTCCCCCTCCCTGATGATGCCCTCCTCCCCTCCATCTACCCCTCCTACCAACTTTGATCCTCCCGCCCTCCTCCTGTGCTTGCTCCTCAGGGCACCCTCCCTCCCTTCTCTCCCTTTTCCCTCCCTCCTCCTTTTCTCGTTCCTCGTCCCCCGGGCCCCCCCTCCCCTGTCCCTATCCTCCTGTCCCCGTCTCCTAAGCCGTGGCATCCTCTTTTCCTCCCCTCTCCCCCTCCTCATCCCTGTTGCCCTCTTGGCAGGTCCCCGGACTCGCACACGCTCCGTGGACATTCGCGCGCCGGAGATCACCGCCATCAGTGTATCGTGTGTGCCGTCATGTTTAGTGTTCCGTTTCGCCGTCACGCTCCATTGTTCACCAGTGACATCGTCTTCTTCAGTGTTTGTGCGTCGGGTCTCCGGTTCATAGTGTGGATTGTCATCAAGTGTGAACGGCTTCTTGTGCTTTTATATTCTTGTCTCCTGTTTTTTCCCGCCGTTTTTCTATGTACTGTCTCTTCTTTGTTTATCTTCATGTACTCTCTTCGGCTGAAGAGCGGCGTATTGTGCTGCTGCCAGCCTACCTGGTTTGTTCAGGTGTCAAAATTACAATAAAGTAAAAAAAAAAAAAAAAAAAAAGTGTCGCCACTGTCAGTGATAGCAGATAGCGCCACCACACGGCAGGTCTAGAGAGACGTCCTGGCACTCGCCCCAGTTGTACAGACGACGTTCATAGCAATGGTTCACTGACAAATACGCTCTCATTTGCCGAGACGATAGTTAGCCTTCAGCTTCATTTGCTACGACCTAGCAAGGCGCCGTATTCAATTGATAATTAATATTATGAAGCATGTACCGTAACGAGAGATGTTCGACAAATGTGGATTAAAGTTAAGTATTACAGCAACTGCGTCCATTTTCTAAGTTCTCATTTCCTGTTAACTGTTCCAGACCTCACGCCAATCTGCGTGAGCTTAACGCGTGCCTTTCGGCTTCCTCTCGTTGTGACTTGGCTGTCTTGCTAAGTCACAACAGGTTGTAAATTGGGTGGTATTTCTGCTGATTACTGTGATTGGTTTTCTGCTTCCGTTTAAAGTTATTGCCGTTTGTGTTTTCGTAACGGCTGGCAGGTTGGTACCAGCGATCGCAGTAGCGCGGTCTCTCCTTCGGCGCATTGTTGTCGGCGTGCGATGCATTCTGCTGGCTGACAGTCCTACACGCGTCTACCATTTCTGTTCCCCATAATGCTGCATCACCGGAAATAAATCCAGTGACGAACTGAATACGCTGTCTGTCTGTCTGTCCAGCTCCTGGGAAATATTCCGGAAAAATTCTTTAGGAACACAGTGGGATGTATATCTCGCTTCTGCGGATGAAAGACAGGCAAAGTGCGATGCTTAATCACACTTTCCTCTTGCATTAAACTCACAATTGTGGGCCGCCTGAATTTTTGTGTTTAATGTTCCAGATACTTCAGCTATTTCACTTTTCACCTGTTTCTGCATTTTCTGAATTTGATCACTGATCTTAGTTTGCACCTCATCCAAATGGGTATTTAATTCAGCCGTAATTTCTTTATGCAGATCTGTTTTGATTGTGCCTAGCTGTGTTTTTACTGATTCGCTTACAGCATCTAATCGGGCGTTAACAGTCTCATTTTGTGTTTTTATAGTCTCATTTACTGCTTCAAACTGTTGTTTCAGCATTTCCATTAACGCACCGAAGTCATTTGTAGCTGCAGCGGGAAGAGTTTGGACTTTAGGGTTACTTTCCCCTCTTACAGGCATGGTTACTTCAGTTTCCACACGGGAACCTACCGTTCGCGATCGTAAAGGGTATGGAAGACTGTTAACGTCTTCACTCCCGTCTCCTGTTGTCAGCTGTCTCTGTTTACTATCTGCCATTTTCGTCAGTAAATCACGTGCTACGCAAGGCTTTCGTCGTTTGTCAGTGACGTAGTGAGTCCGCTAAGAGCATCGCTCTCGCGTGAGCAACAAATGAAATTCTATCTGGCGAGAAGACAAGATGGACCCTAAACGTTTCAGAGAAATGAATGTAGATGCTCTTCACTGCAAAGTGTTGTGCGCAAGTGTTGTGCGCTCAAGGCTTCATTTGTTCTCCAGCGAACAAAATAGTGAAGGATCGCATATTTGTCCGTATTCTTCTGTTTATGTTGCCGCCCAAAGACGACGAATTACATTATTTAGGAAATTCCACCGTCACTATGCGACGTCTGCATATACATTAATCATTCTTTATAAACAAGTATTAGCCTTCTGGTTGAAAGTATTAACTATTTGCTGTTTTAATGAAGACAAAAACAGCGAATATCACAACATGGGGCTGGAAACGCTTTGTTTGCGTGTTAGACCTCATTTTTTACTTCTTCATAATCACGTTAATCATGGGAAACATAAAGGAAAAGGACGTATCAGCAGAGTATGAAACACTTTCCTAAATATTCAGAATTTCCAACGTTAACAAGGGTACGTGCATCAACAAACCGATGCATCCCTGACGCGCTAATGTATCCCCTGAGAATTTCTCACTGCTTCGTAACCATCTTGTATCGGGTTCCGTACACAAAACCTTTTCACCCCTTCGAATAAAAGACTAGTTGGCTTGCGTCTGGAGACCATGTAGGCCAAAGAGTTGGTCCATCTCTGCCTATCTATATGCTGCGGAATCAGCATGCACAGTCAGTGGTTAACACTAAGTTGCTGTTGCTTTCTAGTAGGGCAACGAAGTTGGTCACATGTCAACACAAGCAATGAAGTGAGTCACGTCTCAACATTTCCTTCGTGCATTGGAACCACAAACACTGGCTCTGCTTCATATAAAAATATCTGTATAATACTGACACGACCTGTTTCTGTGTGTTCATAACAAATAAGTAGAAAATGAGCTCTAATATGGAAATTAAGCGTTCCGACCCCGGTGCAAAAAAATGGCTCTGAGCACTGTGGGACCTAACATCTGTGGTCATCAGTCCCCTAGAACTTAGAACTGCTTAAACCTAACTAGCCTAAGGACATCACACACATCCATGCCCGAGGCAGGATTCGAACCTGCGACCGTAGCAGTCGCGCGGTTCCGGACGCCCCGGTGCATACAACTGTTTTATTCCTCTATGTGTGAGGAGTGCTTCCTAAAAATTTGGCCATACCTTTTTGTTGTACGCAAACTGAATAGGAGGAAAACCTAAAATGTGGCATGGTGGGGAATTATTTGCACAATATGGAAGTAGAAATAGATTTAGTTGTAGAGGAAGAGCAACACTAAAAATGTGTGTGTGTGTGTGTGTGTGTGTGTGTGTGTGTGTGTGTGTGTGTGTGTAAACAACCGTGTTAATTGCATTCTCTACGAGGTCATTGTATGATTGTCAGATTAATGACAATTTAAGAAATCACTCCTTATTTAATCTTTTACTCTGTGCAAACTTTTTACGGTTGCTTGGTGAGTATTAATGGTATTTTAAGCCTCTGGGCTGGAAATGACATACGCATCGACATTCATGTTTAACCTCTCCTCTATTGAAATGGATTTCAAATCAGCTTTAGTATCACAAAACGATTGTTTTTGTCATTGTGCAGTTCAGTCTGAAGTCTGGTTTGATGCAGCTCTCCGCGCTGGTCTATCCTCTGCAAGTATCTTCGTTTCTAAGCAGCTACTGTAACATTCATCTATTTGAAGCCTTGATCTCCCTCTATGATTTTTACCCGCTACACTTCCCTCCATTACCAAGCTCACTATTCTTGACGGCTGAGAGTGTGGACTACTAACCAATACTTACTTTTAGAAAAGTTGTTTTACGAGGACGTGCTTAAATGTAATGCCTCCAAATGTCTTTAGGTGAAAACTCTTAAAGCTTTCTAAATAAACAAACTGTATAAACATTCTTCGTTTTCATTCTTTGTGTCTACGTACACTCCTGGAAATGGAAAAAAGAACACATTGACACCGGTGTGTCAGACCCACCATACTTGCTCCGGACACTGCGAGAGGGCTGTACAAGCAATGATCACACGCACGGCACAGCGGACACACCAGGAACCGCGGTGTTGGCCGTCGAATGGCGCTAGCTGCGCAGCATTTGTGCACCGCCGCCGTCAGTGTCAGCCAGTTTGCCGTGGCATACGGAGCTCCATCGCAGTCTTTAACACTGGTAGCATGCCGCGACAGCGTGGACGTGAACCGTATGTGCAGTTAACGGACTTTGAGCGAGGGCGTATAGTGGGCATGCGGGAGGCCGGGTGGACGTACCGCCGAATTGCTCAACACGTGGGGCGTGAGGTCTCCACAGTACATCGATGTTGTCGCCAGTGGTCGGCGGAAGGTGCACGTGCCCGTCGACCTGGGACCGGACCGCAGCGACGCACGGATGCACGCCAAGACCGTAGGATCCTACGCAGTGCCGTAGGGGACTGCACCGCCACTTCCCAGCAAATTAGGGACACTGTTGCTCCTGGGGTATCGGCGAGGACCATTCGCAACCGTCTCCATGAAGCTGGGCTACGGTCCCGCACACCGTTAGGCCGTCTTCCGCTCACGCCCCAACATCGTGCAGCCCGCCTCCAGTGGTGTCGCGACAGGCGTGAATGGAGGGACGAATGGAGACGTGTCGTCTTCAGCGATGAGAGTCGCTTCTGCCTTGGTGCCAATGATGGTCGTATGCGTGTTTGGCGCCGTGCAGGTGAGCGCCACAATCAGGACTGCATACGACCGAGGCACACAGGGCCAACACCCGGCATCATGGTGTGGGGAGCGATCTCCTACACTGGCCGTACACCACTGGTGATCGTCGAGGGGACACTGAATAGTGCACGGTACATCCAAACCGTCATCGAACCCATCGTTCTACCATTCCTAGACCGGCAAGGGAACTTGCTGTTCCAACAGGACAGTGCACGTCCGCATGTATCCCGTGCCACCCAACGTGCTCTAGAAGGTGTAAGTCAACTACCCTGGCCAGCAAGATCTCCAGATCTGTCCCCCATTGAGCATGTTTGGGACTGGATGAAGCGTCGTCTCACGCGGTCTGCACGTTCAGCACGAACGCTGGTCCAACTGAGGCGCCAGGTGGAAATGGCATGGCAAGCCCTTCCACAGGACTACATCCAGCATCTCTACGATCGTCTCCATGGGAGAATAGCAGCCTGCATTGCTGCGAAAGGTGGATATACACTGTACTAGTGCCGACATTGTGCATGCTCTGTTGCCTGTGTCTATGTGCCTGTGGTTCTGTCAGCGTGATCATGTGATGTATCTGACCCCAGGAATGTGTCAATAAAGTTTCCTCTTCCTGGGACAATGAATTCACGGTGTTCTTATTTCAATTTCCAGGAGTGTATTTATTTCTCTACATCGCCGTCCTGACGACGAACACATTTACCCCGACAACAAATCAGTTCGTTGATAGCATCACTGTAGAATGTTTGACCTCGTTGAAGGAGCCACAACCTCACCACTGCTTGCATCGCTGTCAAAGTTGTTCTTTACGTTTTGGAAACAGATGAAACTCTCGGATTGTTGTACATGTCGCAGCACGCGAGTGGGGTTGGCACTGTCATACTGACGGAGAGTGTGCTCCATGTGTGGAAGAACTCTTCGGATTCGCCCTTTCAGTTTTCTGCGGTTTCACATAGACCGACATAGCTACGTCACATACTGCCATGTTAAACGACACAATTCGGAGTCCTCTAGCGGCAGAGAGCTGCAACTAGCGTCAGCGAAGCGGTAAGGTCGACCGAGTAAAGCCGGTCGAAGTGGCCGTGCGGTTAAAGGCGCTGCAGTCTGGAACCGCAAGACCGCTACGGTCGCAGGTTCGAATCCTGCCTCGGGCATGGATGTTTGTGATGTCTTTAGGTTAGTTAGGTTTAACTAGTTCTAAGTTGTAGGGGACTAATGACCTCAGCAGTTGAGTCCCATAGTGCTCAGAGCCATTTGACCCATTTTTTGACCGAGTGATATCTGTGACATGGAATGCTTCAGTCGATACTAAGAACAAGATAAAAAATTCGGAGGCATCACCTTTCATCATGCCCTCGTATAAATTTCTTTCTCGAATCGACTCAGTGTATTTTCATTACTTATCCGATATACCTATAATATCAAGAATATTTCAACATTACCGTAAAACGCTTACGTACACTTCTTGTCTGAATTGTTCAACATTCACGTTTCACTTCTGCGCAAGGAAAAACTCCAGCCGAATGCCTTCAGAAAATGCCTCCTGACAATTCAGTTGGTATTCATTTTTACCATTTTGTCTTTTACAAGTTTTTTTCCTGCTGTAGTTTGTGTTTGAATCCTCTACAGGGGTTTCTTCCACCATCATTTACATTGCTGCCCAATCAGCCAAACTCGTTTTCTACTTTTGGCGTCTTATTCCCAAACCTATTCTCTTCAGAATCGTCTGAATTAACTCAGCTACTTTTCAATAGCCTTGTTTTACTTTTGTTGATATTCTCCTTATAGCCTCTTTTTAAAGATACTATCCTTTCCATTCAACTGATCTTCCAACACTCTTTCTCTCGCTGACATGAATACAATGTCATCGGCAATTTTTATATTTATCATCCTTAATTTTATTTCTCTTTGTAAATTTATGCTGTATTTACTGCTTGCTCATAAACAGATAGAATAACAAGTGGGATAGGCTGCAACCGTGTCTCGCTCTCTTCTCAACTACTGCTTCTCTTTCATGTCTTTCTGTTCTTATGATTGGAGCCTGGTTTCTATACGAGTTTTAGATAACATTTCGCTTCCTATATTTGATCACTGTTACCTTGAGAATTTCAAACAGCTTATTATCTTCCTCCAGTCGAAGGCGAGTCGTAGAGTCAATACTGAATCGTGGATGCCTACATTTTTCCAGAACTTAAACGGGTCTTTCATGGGGTCGTCCTTTTCCAGTCTACTGTAACTAATGCGTCCTAGTTTTTTCAGTCATTACCTACTGAACAGATATTTCTGTAATAGTGACAATTGCGAGAACCTGCCTGCTGTGGGATTGGGGTTGTTACATTCTTCTTGAAGTCTGAAGGGCTATTCGTCTATTTCAAGTATTTTGCATTCCACATGTGTCAGTTTTATTATGGTTCTGTTCCCAAACATCTTAACAATTCTGAGGAAATGTCGTCTACACAAAGTGCCTTTTCTTGACTCAGGTATTTCATTGTTATGCCAAGTTCTTCTTACAGTAATTATATCTATCTGCCTTCTCTTTCCGTAATACTGGCTTCTAGTTTCCTTTACATAACCATTGTGTATTACCTTCCACGGTTCATCTTTTTCTTTGTGAATACTAGTGGCTTATTGCCGGCCGCGGTGGTCATACGGTTCTAGGCGCTGCAGTTCGGAACCGCGGGACTGCTAGGTCGCAGGTTCGAATCCTGCCTCGGGCATGGATGTGTGTGATGTCCTTAGGTTAGTTAGGTTTAAGTAGTTCTAAGTTCTAGGGGACTGATGACCTAAGATGTTAAGTCCCATAGTGCTCAGAGCCATTTGAACCATTTGAACTACTGGCTTACGTCTGGCCTCTTGATCTTTATACAGCCGTTTCTCTTTCCTTGAAACGAGTTATTAATTTTCCTATGCAGTCCATGTATCTCTTCCATATTCACCTATCCCTCTACAGCTATGCAAATATCCTCTAGTGATTACTGCTATGCCACTTTACACTTTCTGCCAATCTCATGTTTTAGACGTCTGTATCCGCAGTCGTCTTCTTTATTTGCTGCGATTTTGTATTTTCCCCTTTCGCAAGTTGAATTAAGTATCTCAAACGCTATCCAATGATTTCTATTGTGCTTTGATTCATTGCCTAATTCTTCCTCTGCTTCCATCAGTACTTAATCTCACAAAGTTTTCCATTCACTTTCTATTCTTCTTTACCTCCTTGTTTCAGTATCTCATTGCTTAATTTTCCCTTTGAAGCTCTCAACAACCTGTGATTTTTTCAAATATCCAAGTCCTGTATCATTTATTCCCTGCCTGTCGAATTTGTTCATCCATAATCAGCATTTAATAGCCAATAAATAATGGTCGAAGTTCACATCTGTTCCTGGCAATATTTTACAGTTAAAAATTTGGTTATGAAATTTTTGTCATACGATTATATACACCGTCCAACAAAATTAAAGTGTCACTGTTTCGAAATCCTGTAACTGGCTCCCTGCTCAGAAGCCACACGAAAAGTACTCAGCAGGTGGCATAGAGGGCGTCAAAGAAACCACTCTTCCCTTGGGGCGTTGATTCCCAAGTGTTTCGCAGTCAAAAACGACAGTTGCAAAACGATGAGCAACAGGACGAACACCTCCCCCCCCCCCCAAGCCCTCCCCCAATGATTTAGCCGTTGTATAAGGAGATTGTGGGCCTACAATCACACTGAAAATGATCTGACGCCTTTGTAATGTAGTGTGACCACAATTTTGCTTCTGACACAGGATGGAACCACAGGAGACCGTTCAGAACCATTCGCTGAAATTTAAATGTGATGCGAGTAACAAAATGTGTTCAAGCTTTTTCAGCCCCTGCAGCGTGATCATGGGGGTGCAAAACTGGCACAGCCATGAGAAAAACGGCAAAGGGTGCCTCTAAGACCCCCACTCCTGTTCGGTAATACCCGCTGTCTCACTCACATATCTTTGTTTTACCCTTTAAAAAAGTAGCTTTACAGAGACATCAACTCCCGTTCAACTTAGTGGCGCTCCGATGCTGCTCTGACACCTGAGAGCAGTCAAAACCTTTGACAGCCCTTAGATTCCGCATGTGTGCCCTCAGGCGCTAGAGGAGCAGCACGGCGTCACTCAGCTGAATGGGAGTTGAAGTCTCTGTAAAGGTACATTTTTAAAGGGCAAAACAAAGGTGTGTGGGTGACACAGCGTGTGTTACCGAATAAGGCGGTGGTGGGGGCTCTTAAGTGGAACCCTTTGTCATTTTATTCATGCATGTGTCAATTTTGCACATCCCGTAATCACGCCATAGAAGGGCGTGAAGTCACTTTGCTGTTCGCATTACATTTAAATTTCATCGAATGGCTTTTAACGGCGTCTAGTGTTTTCACCCTGCATATCAGAGGAAGAATTGTGGTCATACTACACTCCAAAGGCGTCAGATTATGTTCAATGTCGTTGTAGGCCCGCAATGACCTTAGAGAAGGATTAAATCAACTGGGGGGGGGGAGGCAAGGGGAGGGGGCGGGGTATAGGACAGTAATGTCAAAGGTTGCCAAGAACGTTTTCTTACTGTTCATTGTTCATCACAGTGACAATCGCCGACTTCGACCGCGATATCTATGGGTATCGACGACCTAAGGGGAAGGGTGGTTTCCTTGATGCCGTTTATGCACCGTCTGAGGGCTTTTCTGAGCCCGGGTGTATCTGAAATGTTTTTGTCCGCCACCCGTAAGAAAACCGCGGGATTTAAAAGCTGAGTGTCGTGGTTCTGATCCCCAACGCAGAGGCGTCAAAAGAAGGAGTGAAATGTGGACAAGACGAGGTGTGATCACCTTCCCACGGTATGACACGTCCACTATGGCATTTGACAGAAATGTGGTGAAATCTGGTGTCAATGAGCCATCGTTAACTCACCTTATACATCACAGGAACGTCTGAGTTGTGGCATTTTTTCCGCATGTGTCGACACCTTGCTGTCTGAAGAGTCGCCGAGCACGAGGGTGACGTCGCAGTGCGCCACGCTTTTTCGCCATTGCAGGGGAAGGCTGTAGACGCCTTTGAGACAAATTTCACACTGATATGTCGCAATGGCAGACAATTACAGGGTTTCGAAAAAGTGATCATTTAATTGCGTTGGGCAGTGTAACATATTCGAGTACCTCCAGGCCTTTCCCATATGCACTGCCTTCTTTTAAGACTCTTAAACCAAGTGCTGTACTGATTAAATTATGCTCTGTGCAAAATTATATCTGGAGACTTCATTTTTCATAGCTTTACTCAGTCTACATGCTGCTAATATTTTTCTATCTTTCTTGTTCTAGGAACGAATTACTTTCTTTCTTCACTATTTAATTTTCGTCTCCCTTAATGATGTAAATAACTTATTTTATCTCATCATTCGTTGCTTCAATCTCTTCATCATAATCTTTGAGACGAGAAGTATTTTTCTTCCTGCCAACGTTTTTCAGTGATTCCCACTGCATTTAACCGTAACCGATCCAATTCCTTTTTAAATTCATTAATTTACCTACTCGATTAAGAGGTCTAACAACCCAAGCTGTGACTCGTTTCTTTGCCAATAGGAACAAATCTATCGATGTGAATGGAAGAAAGACATATATACACTGAAGAGCCAGAGAAACTGGTACAGTAGCCTAATATCGCGTAGGGCCCCCGAGAGAACCCAAAGTGCCACAACTCGACGTGACATGTGCTCCACTAATGTCTGAAGTGGTACTGGAGGGAATTGCCACCATAAAACCGAAAGAGTACGAGGGGGTGGAAATCTCTTCTGAACAGCACGTTGTAAGGCATCCCAGATATTCTCAGTAATGTTCGTGTCTGGTGAGTTTGGTGGCCTGCGGAAGTGTTTAAGCTCAGAAGAGTGTTCCTGGAGCCACTCTGTAGGAATTCTGGACGTGTGGGGTGTCGCATTGTACGCTGGAATTGCCCAAGTGCGTCAGAATGCACAATGGACATGAATGGATACAGGTGATCAGACAGAATGCTTACGTACGAGTCACCTGTCAGAGTCCTATCTAGATGTATCAGGGTTCCCATATCACTCCAACTGCACGCGCCCCACACCATTACAGAGCCTCCACCAGCATGAACAGTCCCCTGCTGACATGCACGATCAATAGATTCATGAGGTTGTCTCCATAACCGTACACGTCCATCTGCTCGATACAATTCGAAACTACACTCGTCCGACCAGGAAACATGTTTCCAGTCTTCAACAGTCCAATGTCGGTGGTGCGGTGGTGACGGGTCCAGGCCAGGCGTAAAGTTTTGTGTCGTGCAGTCATCAAGGGTACACCAGTGGGCCTTCGGCTCCGAAGCCCATATCGATGATGTTTGTTTGAATGGTTCGCACGTTGTCACTTGCTGAAGGCCCAGCACTAAAATATGCAGCAGTTTGCGGAAGGGTTGCGCTTCTGTCACGTTGAACATTTCTCTTCCGTCGTCGTTGATCCCGATCTTGCAGGATCTTTTTCTGGCCGCAGCGATGTCGGAGATTTGATGTTTTACCGGATTCCCGATATTCACGGTACACTCGTGAAATGGTCGTATGGGAAATCCCCACATCGTCGCTACCTCGAAAATGCTGTCTCCCATCGCTGGTGCGCCGACTACAACACCACATTCAAACTCACTTAAATTTTGATAACCTGCCATTGTATCAGCAGTACTCGATCTAACAACTGCTCCAGAGACTTGTCTTATAGGCGTTGCCGACCGCAGCGCCGTATTCTGCCTGTTTACATATCTCTGTATTTGAATATGCATGCCTATACCAGTTTCTTTGGCGTTTCAGTGTATGTGTTTCCATATGTAATGATTAATAACGGGGCATGAGCATAAAACATTTATTTATTTATTTTATTTATTCATGCATTTATTTTACCTGGCAAGATTAGGGCCTTCAGGCCCTCTCTTACACCTAACCAGGCATACTCAGACTGAATGAATTACAGTTTCTACAGAACATTAAGGACATATAACGTGTTATACAGTATTAATATTAAAGAAAAAAATAGATATTATAACAGTAGTACGATGATAATTATAACAATCAAAAAAATAATTATAGCAATCAAGAATAATAATAATAATAATAATAATAATGACTACGTATATGAAAGTAAACATATTTTTCTTTTATGAATGTCAGTCCTATTGCTAGTTGGGAATTTTCTCGTTATGTTCTTGCAGCTTGTGAGTTATTCTCTTCGGCAGAGACATAAGACGATAGAGTGGGGTGAAGGAGATATAGAAGAGGTAGATAGGTTAGAGGAAGAGAAATAGAATGGTAAAATTCGAAGCTGTGATGGAGAGGAGAAAGAAAGAGAAAGAAAGAGATGAGAGGAGCACAACAATGGTGGCTACACCGTCCCTAATATGTAAGTTTTGAGTTCCCTCTTGAATGTTGAGTGGTTCTGGATAAGACGCAGATCACAGGGGAGCGCGTTCCATAGTCGTATGGCTGAGATGGAGAATGACACGGAGAAAGATTTTGTGTTATGTAAAGGTACAGTCAAGATGCTAGACGTATCCGATATGGTATTGCGGTTGTGGAATGATGATAGGTGTTTAATGTGAGAAGATAACTATTGGGGGCACCAGTGGCTAAGAAATCGATGAAGTAAGCACATCGTGTGGAGATCGCGTGCCTTATGTGGGCGTATCCAACCTAGCTGAGAGTATGAAGGACTGATATGATCATACAACCGAATATTGCACGTATCTAACGCAAGCATTCATCACTAGCTCGAGGCATCTCGAATTTTCACTATTTGTGCCGTGTTGAACTACATCACAGTAGTAAAGATTAGGCAAGACTAGTGTTTGAACTAATTTTTGTTTAACATGGGTTGGAAATATTTTTCTAAATTTTTGAATTGCATGTAGGGAGGAGAGCGATTTCCGGCAAGCTGTGACTGTTTGTTCTTCCCAGTTTAGGTGTTCATCCAAGATTATTCCAAGGTCTTTTACTGTTTTTTGGTATGGTAGTTGGGTACCATTGAGGAGTATTTGAGGGACAGTTTCGCGAAAGTACCGGCTGATTAACTTTGGATGAGATATAAGTATGACCTGGGATTTCATGGGGTTTAGTTTCAGACCTAGGTTCTGTGCCCATCGAGAAACAGAGCAAAGATCTGCGTTCATACTCGCTACAGCGTCAGCAATGTTCTTGGGGCTTGCACTTATGTACAGTTGGATGTCGTCGGCATATAGATGGTAGTTTCAGGAGTGAATCACTGAAGAAATATCATTAATTTATTTCATTATTAACCATCACTTTCACAATTTGTTTGTTCGATATTAGCACCAGAGACGTCGACGAGATGTAGCATCCATAAAACGACATGATCAAAAGTTCCTTGCGGCAGTTCGGGCGGAATCTGAGCAACGTGTTCCTCTACAACCTACTGGCTTACGGATCAAGTAGAGCCCGAGCGTGTTCCTGGTAAAACGTTTTTCTTAGAAATTAACAGAACCAGGAGTCACATGGTTCGAATGGTTCAAATGGCTCTGAGCACTATGGGACTTAACATCTGTGGTCATCAGTCCCCTAGAACTTAGAACTACTTAAACCTAACTAACCTAAGGACATCACACACATCCATGCCCGAGGCAGGATTCGAACCTGCGACCGTAGCAGTAACGCGGTTCCGGACTCAGCGCCTAGAACCGCTAGACCACCGCGGCCGGCAAGTTCAGGTTAGGTGATCTTCTAGGCCTTGCATCTGGAAAAACTCTGGAGGTAACACGTTCGGGGAAGGTTGTATGAAGCAGATCATTCACTGGCAGAGCGACATGAGGTGTTTCCCCATCTTGCATGAAAACAGTGGTTTCCACACAGCTGCGCTCTTCCTCAGAAGAAATCCCATGCTGTACAAAGAGGTCTCGATAACGTACAGATTCGCGGTGCACCTAATAGGCCCTCTGGGTGTATTCCATTTAAAGAAGAACGGACCGAGAGTAAAGGTGCTTATAAATCCATACAGTGTTTCAGACCTAGGTTCTGTGCCCATCGAGAAACAGAGCAAAGATCTGCGTTCATACTCGCTACAGCGTCAGCAATGTTCTTGGGGCTTGCACTTATGTACAGTTGGATGTCGTCGGCATATAGATGGTAGTTGCAGCAAGTACGGTAAGTGCAACGTCTCTTCATGCGTAATAGGCGATTTAACAGTGCCCAAATTTCGTCACTTCTGTGTATTCACTGCACTCTGTAGCGTTAAATGTGCATCGTCACTCAACAGAATATTGAACGGTTCCATGTCATCAAGTTCAGTCCGTGCCAGAAACTAAAGAACGAATTCAGCACGTTGCTACGGATCATGAGGTTTCAGTTGCTGCACCTAATGGATCTCGTAGGGTTACTGGTGTAAAACATATTGCAAAAGTTTCCGTGCTGTTGCCTATGAGATAGGTAATTCTCGTGACACTGCACGAGTGCTATCACTACCTGGAGGACTTGTGGTGTGGTCAGTTACAGCAACAGCAACCTCGTCAGTAACTTCCACCGGGGCAGGCCGCCTTCCACTTCCAGGTGCTACACCAAGCTCACCCGTGTTTTCGGATTTCATTATCATCTTATTTTAACCATTTAACGAGATCGGGACTCTTCTGAGACCTCTCAATCGGCGGCACTCTCTCAGAGCAGCGCTATAATTACTGCTGTTCACATAAAACATTTTCACTACCAGCATACGGTCTCTCTTCTCAACAGCCATACTGTTCACTCACGTTATGTCCTGTCAAATAACAGCGTGGATGTCATACCGTCATGCAAACAGCGTATAGCGCCAGATTTGCACCTGGGAGCCACAACTGGAACTAATTTGTTTTCCAGTGTAAATCCATTCCTCGTTATCACATTGGAATATCTACCAAACCTAGCTGGCATACGATAATTATAGCCCACACTTGACTTCTGTGAATAGTTGCAATTTAATTATAACCGATCGGTACCGTTCTTCCTGCAAAATAGTCGCAAGTTCAGGTAACGACCACGCACCCTCCTCTCGAAAGTGGACCACAGCGGCTCAGTAATGTTGGCATATGGTTGGTTTAGTAAGCAGGGGAGATGCGACATTGCATCTTTCTGCTCAATAACCAGTCCTGGTCTATGCGAGCTGTGTACGCAGGCAACCTGTCGCCTTGGAATGCTGCATCGTCTTCCGGGAACAAAAACTTGTAGATAGAAGGGACATGATCAACCAAACTTGCAAGTAACCATGAATGCCCATGGAATACCACGACTTGGCCGCCCATATCAGCACTGAACCCCCCTCCCCTCCCGCCACAATGTTTCAGTCTTGGGGCATAAACTCGGCCAAAAGTTGGAAACAACGCGAAACAAGATTTGGCCGACGAAATAACATTCTTCCATCGCTCAATAGAACACTTTTGTGGTTTCGGCACCATGTTTTCATGTTAAGTGCATTTGCATAACTGATCAGTGGTTTGGAATTTTAGCTTGTCTTGCAATTCCCAGCTTGTGGAGCTCCCTTTGTGTTGTTTTGGTGCTGACACAGTTCGCGATTGCTACATTCAGTTCTACAGAGACTTTTGCAGCTGCCATCGTCTTATTTTTCTCCACAATGGTGTTCGATGACCTCTTAATCCTTCAAGGAAAATGGGATAGCAGTCAGACTCGAAGTATTTGAATAATGATAACAGAACGAGCGGCTGTATTTGAATCCTCGTTGTTTATTCTTTTTAACACATACTACCGGTTTCGACACCAAATGGTGCCATCTTCAGGCCCCATGCGTAACCTGCCATCAACAACAGTTTTCATGTGCAATGAACAGAATCGTATGCAAGGGTCCAATCCAGTTAATTTGAAATACAGCAGTTGGTTCTGTTATCATTATTCAAGTAATAGATGACCGTCTGTCACGATCACCCAACACACACTTTCGTCCGCGTTGTGACTTAATGAATGATTTTCTTTCCGCTTCCTCTGTATGCGATATAAATCTTCCTTATGGTACCTCTTGAAAGAGCAAACACTTTGGCTCAGTTGGATACGGAAACACCCACAATACCAGCACCAACAGTTTGCCCACGTTCGAATTCAGTTAGGTCGGTCCTCATGACGCACTCACAACCACACAAAACACTGTTCTGAAGATGAGTGACTCCCCCAGGGGGTCCACAACTCTTTTGTGGATACGTGCGTGGCGAGCACGGGCCCCGAGCCATTGCAGCCTTCTTTCTCTCCCGGGCTGTATTTCCTTTCCCTTCCCCTCCTTTCCCCTCCAAGCTCCTTTCCCCTCGCCCTCTCCTCTCCCTCCATTGGTGTCCTTGCTTATGTTGGCCCCCGCGATCCTCCTGGTTCTGTTGGTTTTACACTCCGGCTTTGTTGCGTAATCATCTCCTCCTTTTGGCATTCCTTGGTCCCCCTCTGAGGTTTGACCTCCATTACAAAATTTCTCCTCCGTAGTGTGAGCCATTTGGGGAAGAGCACCTTACCTAGTGTCTCCGACGTGCGCCCTCCTAGTGCATTCCACCTTTTCTTTCACGTCGTTGTCTGATGCTAGGGTGCATAGCCAGCACGGTAGCCAGCCCGTGTGGTGGGGTCGCTATGTACCCTTTTGGTTGAGCCCCCTGAACACACAGGGATCACACTTCTGATACCTGAGCTGTGACCTCCTCATGCATGCCTTGGAGTGGTTGCTCGTCATCCTGGAGCATCGGAACTCCCGGCAATGGCCGCCGTGCCAGACGGCCCTTGCTGTGGCTGGGTGGCGCCCGTGAGGAGAGCCCCTGATCGGAGTGGGTGGTATCAGGGCGGACGCTATGCAGATGAAACGCATACGGGTCTAAACCTCTGGCCGTTCTTCTGCAGCCGTCTCTCTGCATGGAACTGATTCCTCAAGTGCTGCTTCTCTTGCCCCTTCGGCCTTCCCTTTCATGGCTACCCCCTGGGAAGAGGGTCAGGTCCATCGTCTAGGGGCAAAACCTTTCCCCCGTTATCTAGTTTGCACCAGGACTGATGCAGATACTTTATTCTTTGTGGAACACATTGAAGACAAGTTTGGCGAAGTGGACTCCCTGAGCAAGATGCGGTCGGGTTCGTTGCTGATAAAAACTGCATCAGCTGCCCAATCTGCGGCCGTTCGTGCCTGTACCCATCTTGGCACAATTCCTGTGTCCATTACCCCTCACCAGTCTCTAAATATGGTACAAGGTGTGATTTTTCACAGGGACCTCATCCTTCAAACTGATGAGGAACTTCGGGACAATCTCGGACGGCGGGGTGTTCACTTTGTTCGGCATGTTCAGAAGGGTCCTGAAAATAATCGTATTGATACTGGTGCCTTTATCCTGGCCTTTGAAGGGGATACCCTTCCTGAGAAAGTTAAGATTATGGTCTATTGCTGTGATGTGAAGCCGTACATCCCACGTCCTATGAGGTGTTTTAAGTGCTTGCGTTCTGGACACATGTCTTCTCGCTGTTACCAGGGTCCTCTCTGTGGTGACTGTGGACGTCCACTCCATGAGGGGAGTCCCTGTGTTCCCCCTCCTGTATGTGTAAATTGTCATGGTAGTCATTCTCCACGTTCACCAGATTGCCCAGTATATAAGAAAGAAAAAAAGATACAGGAGTATAAGTCCTTCGATCGTTTAACCTACACAGAGGCCCGTAAGAAATATGCACGACTGCACCCTGTGTCCATGACATCTAGTTATGCCTTGGTTACATCTTCACCCCTTCCTCCCCCTTCCTTACCCCCATCCCGAACCCCTCTCCTCCCCCCCTCCCCTGCAGCTCCCACACCTTCTCCTATGGGCGCTGCTCCCCCTCCCCAGCCGGAGAAGTGTCCCACTCCTTCGGCGTCTGCCAGTCAAGGGCGCCTCTCCCGGGATGCCCCTTCCCGGCACCTTCCAGGTCAAAGGTCTGCTGCCGTGCGGCGACCGCGAGAGCCGCGGTCTGTCGGCCCCCAGGTCGCCCGGTCTCTTTCTGTTCCTGACCTTGCTGCAGCTGGCTCCTTTATGCCACACAGCCCTCCTCGATCTCAGCCTGAAAAGAAGAAGAAACATAAGTCCCGGGACAAAGAGCCTCTGGTGTCACCGGAGGTCCCTTCCCCGACTTCACAACCGGATTCTGACCTGTCGTTCATGGATGTCGCCCCCTCCTTGTCGGTTACGGGTGGGGACCCGACGGTATGACAGGATTTAGCGTGTTCAGCCCTCATTTAAACCATCGTTCTGTGGTTCTCCAATGGAATTGTAATGGATACTATCGTCACCTTCCGGAATTGAAATCCCTTCTTTCGTCCTACTCTGCAGCTTGTGTGGTTCTCCAGGAATGTCATTTTACTGATGCTCACTCACCGACCCTCCGTGGGTTCCGTGTTTTCTGTCGAAATCGGGTCGGACCCTTGCGGGCTTGTGGTGGCGTTTGTACGTTGGTCCGTACAGACATTGCTAGCACGTGGATTCCTCTCCAAACTACATTGGAAGCGGTTGCTGTTAGGGTCCACTTAGACTCTGCAGTCACAGTTTGCAATCTTTATCTCCCTCCTGACAGGACTCTTACACCTGCTGCCTTAACCACCCTTCTTCAGCAACTTCCTCCTCCCTTCCTCCTCCTTGGGGATTTTAATGCTCATCATCCTTTGTGGGGCAGTGCCTTTCCATCTAGACGAGGTCTTCTTATAGACCAATTTATTGCAGACCACGACCTGTGCCTTCTTAATGATGACTCCCCTACTCATTTCAGTGCCGGTCATGCTACCTTTTCTGCCATTGATCTTTCTCTTTCTTCTCCCTCTCTCCTCCCTTCATTACACTGGTCGCCACACGACGACCGTTGATTATCACGCTCTCTTCCCGCTCCCCGATGGACAGGTTACCTCGTTGGTCTTTCCACCGCGCCGATTGGCCTCTATACACTGCACAGGTCGAGTTTTCTCCCTCTTTGTCGGGTTGTATTGATGACGTCCTACGTGACGTGTCTGACGCGATTGTTCGCGCTGCTAACCTTGCTGTCCCGCCCTCATCCGGACCATTTCGTCGCCGGCAAGTCCCGTGGTTGAGTACGGCCATTGCCATTGCCATCCGTGATCGCCGTCGAGCTTTGCAACACTTTAAGTGGCCCCCATCCGTAGCCAGCCTTACTACCTTTAAACGCCTCTGTGCTAAAGCCTGTTATTTGATCAAACAGGGTAAGCGGATATGTTGGGAACGATTCGTTTCTTCACTTGGTTCTACTGTCCCTCTGTCATGGGTATGGGCTACACTTCGTTCTCTCCAAGGTTGCCATCGGCAGTCCACCCTCCCAGGCCTTCACCTCCCAGATGGCATTTGTACGGACCCATTAGTTCTTGCAGAACATCTTGCGACCCATTTTGCAATGGCGTCAGCGTCAGCCTCCTATCCAGCTGCTTTCCTTCATCAAAAACATCTTATGTTTCACCCCTTGTGAGTCAGAATCTTACAACGAACCTTTTACTGAATGGGAATTTCTTTCTGCTCTATCTTCTTCTCATGATACGGCCCCTGGCCCAGATTCCATTCATAACCAACTGCTTCAACATCTCAGTGCTCCACAACGGCAACATCTTCTTCGGGTGTTTAACCGTATCTGGCTCCAGGGTGACTTCCCTTCTCAGTGGAGGGATAGCATTGTGGTTCCTGTCCTTAATCCTGGTAAGAACCCCCTATCTGTTGACAGTTATCGGCCAATTAGTTTGACCAATGTTGTTTGTAAGTTACTTGAACGGATGGTAGCCCGTCGGCTCAATTGGGTCCTCGAATCTCGGGATCTACTGTCGCCTTACCAGTGTGGCTTTCGAGAGGGACGGTCTTCAATCGATCATTTACTTCGCTTGGAATCCGCAGTTCGGCAGGCTCTTTCCCAACGCCGCCATTTGGTTGCAGTGTTTTTTGACCTTCGCAAGGCCTATGACACGGCCTGGCGCCATCACATCTTACTTACCCTTCATCAGTGGGGTCTTCGGGGCCCACTCCCGATTTTTATCCGCCAGTTCCTGATCCATCGGTCATTCAGAGTTCGAGTTGGTTCTGCTTTTAGTTCTCCACGGACCCAGGAGACGGGCATCCCACAGGGTTCTGTCTTGAGTGTCCTTCTTTTCCTCATTGCTATCGATGGACTTGTGGCCTCTGTCGGTCCATTGGTCGTCCCTGCCCTGTATGTGGATGATTTCTGCATTTGGGTTAGTTCCTCCTCGATGGCATCTGCAGAGCGGCAGCTCCAGGTAGCTATACGGCGTGCCTCTGCATGGACCCTCTCACACGGGTTTCAATTCTCTCCTTTAAAATCGCGAGTGGTCCACTTCTGTCGCCGTACTACGATCCACCCTGATCCAGAGCTCTATCTCGCTGCACAACGATTGCCTGTGGTCCCACAGTTTCGTTTCCCGGGTCTTCTTTCGACAACAAGCTCACTTGGCTGCCCCATATCAGACTCCTGAAGGTAGGATGTTTCTGTAAACTCAATGTCCTTCGCTTCCTTGCCCACTTGTCTTGGGGTGCAGACCGTTCCCTCCTCCTCCATCTTTATCGTGCTCTAGTTCTGTCTCGCTTGGACTATGGTTGTCAAGTTTATGGTTCAGCTGCTCCTTCCACACTGCACATGCTGGATCCAGTCCACCATCGTGGTATCCGTTTAGCCACCGGTGCCTTCCCTACTAGCCCTGTTGATAGTCTCCTGGTTGAAGTTGGGATCCCCCCCCCTTTCTGTTCGGCGGTCCCAGCTTCTGGAGTCTTATGCACTCACTATCCGTTCCTCTCCCACTCATCCTTCCTATTCTATCCTGTTCCCAGACCATGGACGTCGCCCACCCGACTCCCGCCCTCGGGCGGGTTTACCGGTTGGGCTGCGCCTTGCGTCTCTTTGCCGTGATTTTCAGCTTCCTTCTTTGTCCTGTCTTCCTCGCTCCCTCCCCTCCACCCCTCCTTGGTTAGTTCCTCAGCCTCGACTTCGGATGGATCTCCGCTGCGGTCTGAAAGATTCCATCCCCCCGGTGGTGTTCCGTTCCTTTTTCCGCCAAATTTTGTGGGAGTTTCGGGATGCTGTTGTTTTTTACACTGATGGCTCTAAATCTGCTGATCGTGTTGGGTATGCCTTCACGTCCTCTGTTGGAACGGAAAGTCATCTGCTGCCACCTACATGTGGGGTGTTTACTGCGGAATTGATGGCAATTTCCCAGGCCCTTACCTTTATTAAACAGTCCCAACAAAACCGCGTTTTGTTATGCACGGACTCGATGAGTGGCCTTCTTGCTATTGACCGGTGTTTTTCGTGCCATCCCTTGGTCTCTGCCATTCATGACCATCTCGCTGATATTCACCGTGCTGCTTGTTCTATTGACTTCCTTTGGGTCCCTGGCCATGTGGGTATCACAGGTAATGAGCTCACTGATCGTTTGGCTGGGGGAGCAGTTACTTACCCCCCGTTTTCTGTAGCCCCTCCTGCAGCGGATTTACGGCTTCACATCAAATCCCACTTCGCACAGTCATGGGCCAATTCTTGGGAGGCTACTCCCCTGTCTAATAAACTTTGTGCAATTAAGGTGACACCAGGCCCGTGGCGTTCTTCCTTTCACATCTCCCGAAAGGACTCGACCACACTGTGTCGTCTCCGCATTGGCCATACTTGGTTGACCCATGGTTTTCTTTTGCGTGATGAGCCACCCCCACTATGTGGTTGTGGAGCCTTCGACTCAGTAGCCCACATTTTGGTTGAATGCCCCCTTCTTTTGGCTCTGCGTGCTAAGTACAGGCTCCCCCACACTTTACCTTTGATGTTGGCTGACGATTCCCGGATGGTCTCTCTGGTTCTTGGTTTCCTCCGGGAAAGTGGTTTTTATTCTCAGTTTTAAGGTTTTTAATCTCTCTCTGGTGTTGGGGTGGGGCGGTGAGTGTTTGGGTGTCTCCCACTGTAAGCAGTGTTCGGAGATTCCTGATGCACCTCCCTGACCGAATTCCTCTTTTCTTCCCCTTTTACTCTGTTTTTACATTTTTAAGGCTTGGTTAGTCTTTCTATTCACATACGTACTTTCTACATTATAGCAGTTGTACCTTTTAAGTCACAGGTGGTCTTGCCTATGCTGCTTCAGCATAGTGTTGGGTTCGTTCTCTTGCGGACTTCCCTCATTTTGTTTTTTACCAATGACAACATGATTGCCTTTTTACGTTTTTTCCCTTTTTCCGTTTTATTGTTCTGACTTTACTGAGTTGTCCCATTAGCGGAATGGCGCATATTTGACACAAGGGACTGATGACCTTGCAGTTTGGTCCCTTAAACCTCAACCAACCAACCAACCAACGATGAGTGACAGTTGCAGTGTGTTGAAGACATTTTACAGGTGCCGCTAGTAGTCAAATACAGCAACACACCCTACAGACTTGGTTAGACTCTGCATTTATGTTCAAGCAAGCATTTCTCGCAATGTTTGCATATTTTTCTCCACTCCTGTATAAAATTCTAACTGCGACGATTTACCCGATCTATGGTGTAATGTTCATTTCATTCTCATGAGTTAGTCTTGGTGTTGCAGTATTCAGAAATATTAGTGTGTTTCTTGGGCAACATTATTATCTTTTTTTTTTTGAGAATTGCTTTCTATTATTTCCGAAACTTTGATTTATTTAGTTTTCCATCCTGTACGGTCACGCCACGAGCATACCAGATCTAGAATGTTTTGGCATTTCATTTAAATTATTGCTCTTGCTATAGTTTCTCATTCACATTGTCGCGAGCTTAATAGTCGTGTTACTGACGCATCATATTTTCTAAAGACACTTAACAGTGAAATTTAGCGAGCTCGAAACCCGGGGAAGTCTCTCGACCTTTTAGTTCCATCCTCAATGACATCGAGTTTCCCTTAGTCCAACGCACGGCAAACAATATTAGTGGCATATGTGCAAGTGCGAATTTAGGCTTCGGCCAGCCCAACAACCCTCCTTCCCCACAAATGTAAATAATAATAACACAGTATGGTATATTATATTTAGTCTGCAGTTCGTGGTCTCGCGGTAGCGTTCTCGTTTCCCGAGCAATGGGTCCTGGCTTCGATTCCCGTCGAGTTCAGAGATTTTCTCCTATCCCGATATGACTGGACGTTGTTGTGTCGTCTTCATCATCATCATTGGTGCCCATGAAGGTCGGAGGAAGGCAACGGAAAACCACCTCCATTAGGACCTTGCCTAGTACAGCGGTGCGGGTCTCCCGTATTGTTCCCCTACGCTCTGTCAAGAAGCATAGGACTTCACTTCCATACTATATTAAAACATTTTAACGATTAATCAGTACTCAGTGCATCGCTTCAACACAACTTCCAAGAAATTTGCAGTTCAGAGATAAATTGAAAAAAACATTTACCCAAAAATTTGAGAAGTACCTATTTCATGTGTTGGAAATGTTGTAACTGAATGCTACGATTAATTCAGTCCAAATATCCACAGTACTATAAAAGTAGTTGACCGCTACTATTCAATAAACAAGGTGGAGATTGCATGCTTAAACTATCAACTTATGTGCTTGCTTGACAGGAAGGCACTAGAACAGAAATGTGGCAACACAGTAAGAAACAGTATGTTACAAAATGATACTTCAGTACACTGCCTGGTGCGGTCTAACGCACGTCTTTTCGGATTGGGACGGAGTTTTCGGATTGGGAAGGAGCTCGTGATCCCCGGCACGAATCCGCCCGGCGGACTTGTGTCGAGGTCCGGTGAGATGGCCAGTCTGTGAATGGTTTTTAGGCGTTTTTCCATCTGCCTCGGCGAATGTGGGCTGGTTCCCCTGAAACGTCCCCTTGGAAAAATTATACATGACTGTCCTTAAACTGACACAATATTTTTTTGGGGCAACGCAATCTGACTTTAAATAATCCATACAAAAGAATGGCCCTGACTAACATTAACCTATACCTTTCACAAATCACTTACCTCACAAAAATCTTCGTTACTCGAACTACTGCAATACAGCGAGCGCCACTACTGCCAGCTAAATAAAAGATTCAAACTACAGAAGGCACTAACTACTGATAGGCATAGTTAGCAAATGAAAGATTTTAATAGAGAACAAACAATGTATTTACCTTAATAGTGTTGAAAAATCATAATATACATAGCAGTTCATGACATCCAGTCTTACAAATTTCAAAACTGCGCCATTTATCTCCCCACATCCACCACTGCTGGCGCCTCACCTCCATACAGAGCGCTACGTGGCGTTACCAATAAGAAAACATAAAGTCAAAGTCTGAGCATTAAAGAAGATGCACACGGAAGTTTGGATTTCCATGCAGTGCTGAAGAAGTAGTGTTGTCCTTCCAACGGAAAGACAGTGCTGACTCTTGACATGCAGACAGGTAATGGGCCACAACAGAGCAAACCCACAGCAGAGTCAGTCGAAGTTTTGAAGAATATTGGTAGGTATGTCGTCACAGAGTAGACCCACTGTAGTCCTGGTAGAGACTATGGTATTGGTGGGCCACCAGAGGTGCAGACCCACTGTAGTCCTTGTAGAAATAATGGTATTGGTGGGTAATCAAAGGTGCAGACCCACTGCTGTCCTTGTAGAGACGGCCAGCAGCCATCTGTTGCGACTGTGCAGGTGCACAATCACCATCGAAGAGTCTTGCGGAGAATATAGCAAGTCCATAAACCACCACTTGTGCACTCACGAAGTTTTTGGAATTGTCCTTAGAACCAGCAATGCTGTTAATCAGTCCATTGCTGAATTATTAACACACGTGCAAACACTATCAGTCCCTACTTCTCACATATTGTCCATATACTATGACCAACAGAAACATGTGCAGTGAAATGTAACTTACAAGTTACTTAATTTGATGAACTGGTGTCAATTACAATTTTATAACATAAGAATACAATAACAAAGGTACAAAATACATCATTAAAGAACATAACAGTGCAGATAACATTTGTAGTAATATAGGCTTTACAAAAGAATAGAAATATACATATACATCAGTGTTACAGGAATTATGACATAAGTACATACATAAAAGATCAGAATAACTTTCGAAACATCAACATGAGCATTAAAACAAAACAGAATAAATAATGTCTAAACACCTTTACGAAGAAAATAACATAGTATTTGAAAAATTCTACAACGTAAATCTTATTAGCTAAACACTTAATTCAGGAAAAAGACAAATACACAAGGGTACATAAACACATAGCGGAATAATACAAAAGGAAAGACAGGGTTCGTTTTCAGTGTGACATTTGGTACTGCAGTCTAACCCAAAACTTCGTTCTGTAGATTTTTCCCTTATTTCAACATTTGTTTCCACCAAAAAAAATCCTATCCAAGCATGCTTTCTGTATTCTGTTCACATCCTCTTTCAAAATTCTTTTTTGGCCAAACTATTTTCTTATAGCTTCCCAATGCATTTCTTCCAATTCATCACAACTCGTTCTCACATATAGCCTACCCCATCTTAAGCTAACTTAAATCTATTGAGCTCAGATGCTAAACTAAGGGACGAGGCAATGCAGCAGCACAAAACAATTACCACAAACAGCAATGACAAAAAAATGGAAATTGGCAAAGCAAGCTACAGTAAATCTAAATTACCAAGCAAAACGCAACATTACAACAAATATGAGCCAATGTGCAGCAACAAGAAAAATTAATCAGTAGTAAAACAAGCTTAACAGAGTAATACAAAGTAAAATTTGGTAGCACTATGCCTGGCAAACAGCAGCAGCAACAAATGCAATAACTTATACCTAAATACGACAAAGCCGAAGCAGAAAGAATATTACAGTAAAGATGGCCATGTCTAATACCTATGTCACATCTTAACACTAGAGTGATGCATCACCTTGACTTACTCTAGCAGATAAGTTACCAAACTGTTAAAAAAATTATTTTTGCAATTCCTGTGAAGGGAAATGTCTATTTGTGCTCTCTTATCTATGAAAGTACATCATAAAATTATTCTTTACTGTGTCTGTGGACAGAAAATAGTGATATTAGTACATGTATTAAATTTCATTTTAACCAATGCTGCTGCAGCTAGAAACTTGATATTAAACAAAATGAGCAAATATATATATAAAGCAACATATGAAACGTCATTCACTAGGCAAATGGCGTCTCCAAAGGCAAAAAAAAATTCTCTCAACTAGAAAGACAATAGATGTAAAATGTTTCTCATCACTTCATTAGGCATTTTAGTAAATATCATAAATTAAGAGCTCCAAAGTGTAATCATATGTTTTCAAGTTTGAGCGTGTTGTATTTGCGATGCTTTCGAAAAAGAAATGTCAATAGCGATGATAATGGCCTCTTTTTTTTCCACCTAATGGCTTTCTTTTGTCAGACGACTATCTCTCAGCTGGGTGCCCATAACGCATTACGTGAAGGTGGTCACTTAACTTTCTAACCGAAATATTTACGACAGCAGTTTCCGCTACAGTGGCAGTCTCATATAAAAAATTTCACAAGTTGAGAATTTGCGTTACAAATGTGTAGAAACAGAATCCTATAAATATAACAGTTGTTGTTGTTGTGGTCTTCAATCCTGAGACTGGTTTGATGCAGCTCTCCATGCTACTCTATCCTGTTCAAGCTTCTTCATCTCCCAGTACTTACTGCAACCTACATCCTTCTGAATCTGCTTAGTGTATTCATCTCTTGGTCTCCCTCAACGATTTTTACCCTCCACGGTGCCCTCCAATGCTAAATTTGTGATCCCTTGATACCTCAAAACATGTCCTACCAACCGATCCCTTCTTCTAGTCAAGTTGTGCCACAAACTTCTCTTCTCCCCAATCCTATTCAATACCTCCTCATTAGTTACGCGATCTACCCACCTTATCTTCAGCATTCTTCTGTAGCACCACATTTCGAAAGCTTCTATTCTCTTCTGGTCCAAACTATTTATCGTCCATGTTTCACTTCCATACATGGCTACACTCCATACAAATACTTTCAGAAACGACTTCCTGACACTTAAATCTATACTCGATGTTAACAAATTTCTCTTCTTGAGAAACGTTTTCCCTTCCATTGTCAGTCTACATTTTATATCCTCTCTACTTCGACCATCATCAGTTATTTTACTCCATAAATAGCAAAACTCCTTTACTACTTTAAGTGTCTCATTTCCTAATCTAATTCCCTCAGCATCACCCGACTTAATTTGACTACATTCCATTATCCTCGTTTTGCTTTTGTTGATGTTCATCTTATATCCTCCTTTCAAGTCACTGTCCATTCCGTTCAACTGCTCTTCCAAGTCCTTTGCTGTCTCTGACAGAATTACAATGTCATCGGCGAACCTCAAAGTTTTTACTTCTTCTCCATGAATTTTAATACCTACGCCGAATTTTTCTTTTGTTTCGTTTATTGCTTGCTCAATATACAGATTGAATAACATCGGGGAGAGGCTACAACCCTGTCTCACTCCTTTCCCAACCACTGCTTCCCTTTCATGCCCCTCGACTCTTATAACTGCCATCTGGTTTCTGTACAAATTGTAAATAGCCTTTCGCTCCCTGTATTTTACCCCTGCTACCTTCAGAATTTGAAAGAGAGTATTCCAGTTAACATTGTCAAAAGCTTTCTCCAAGTCTACAAATGCTAGAAACGTAGGTTTGCCTTTTCTTAATCTTTCTTCTAAGATAAGTCGTAAGGTCAGTATTGCCTCACGTGTTCCAACATTTCTACGGAATCCAAACTGATCTTCCCGAGGTTGGCTTCTACCAGTTTTTCCATTCGTCTGTAAAGAATTCGCGTTAGTATTTTGCAGCTGTGACTTATTAAACTGATAGTTCGGTAATTTTCACATCTATCAACACCTGCTTTCTTTGGGATTAGAATTATTACATTCTTCTTGAAGTCTGCGGGTATTTCGCCTGTCTCATACATCGTGCTCACCAGATGGTAGAGTTTTGTCATGACTGGCTCTCCCGAGGCCACCAGTAGTTCTAATGGAATGTTGTCTACTCTGCGGGCCTTGTTTCGACTCAGGTCTTTCAGTGCTCTGTCAAACTCTTCACGCAGTATCTTATCTCCCATTTCGTCTTCATCTACATCCTCTTCCATTTCCATGATATTGTCCTCAAGTACATCGCCCTTGTATAAACCGTCTATATACTCCTTCCACCTTTCTGCCTTCCCTTCTTTGCACAGAACTGGGTTGCCATCTGAGCTCTTGATATTCATACAAGTTGTTCTCTTCTCTCCGAAGGTCTCTTTAATTTTCCTGTAGGCAGTATCTATCTTACCCCTAGTGAGACACGCCTCTTCATCCTTACATTTGTCCTCTAGCCATCCCTGCTTAGCCATTTTGCAATCCCTGTCGATCTCATTTTTGAGACGTTTGTATTCCTTTTTGCCCGCTTCATTTACTGCATTTTTATATTTTCTCCTTTCATCAATTAAATTCAATATTTCTTCTGTTACCCAAGGATTTCTATTAGCCCTCGTCTTTTTACCTACTTGATCGTCTGCTGCCTTCACTACTTCATCCCTCAGAGCTATACATTCTTCTTCTACTGTATTTCTTTCCCCCATTCCTGTCAATTGTTCACTTATGCTCTCCCTGAAACTCTGTACAACCTCTGGTTTAGTCAATTTATCCAGGTCCCATCTCCTTAAATTTCCACCATTTTGCAGTTTCTTCAGTTTCAATCTGCAGTTCATAACCAATAGATTGTGGTCAGAATCCACATCTGCCCCAGGAAATGTCTTACAATTTAAAACCTGGTTCCTAAATCTCTGTCTTACCATTATATAATCTGTCTGATACCTTTTAGTATGTCCCGGATTCTTCCAGGTATACAACCTTCTTTTATGATTCTTGAACCAAGTGTTAGCTATGATTAAGTTATGCTCTGTGCAAAATTCTACAAGGTGGCTTCCTCTTTCATTCCTTCCCCCCAATCCATATTCACCTACTATGTTTCCTTCTCTCCCTTTTCCTACTGACGAATTCCAGTCACCCATGACTATTAAATTTTCGTCTCCCTTCACTACCTGAATAATTTCTTTTATCTCGTCATACATTTCATCTATTTCTTCATCATCTGCAGAGCTAGTTGGCATATAAACTTGTACTACTGTAGTAGGCATGCGCTTTGTTTCTATCTTGGCCACAGTAATGCGTTCACTATGCTGTTTGTAGCAGCTAACCTGCACTCCTATTTTTGTATTCATTATTAAACCTACTCCTGCATTACCCCTATTTGATTTTGTATTTATAACCCTGTAATCACCTGACCAAAAGTCTTGTTCCTCCTGCCACCGAATTTCACTAATTCCCACTATATCTAACTTTAACCTATCCATTTCCCTTTTTAAATTTTCTAACCTACCTGCCCGATTAAGGGATCTGACATTCCACGCTCCGATCCGTAGAATGCCAGTTTTCTTTCTCCTGATAACGAAGTCCAATACAACAGTGTTCAAAAAATTTTCGCCGGCATTGTGATACATTCACGCATTTACACACATTTCATAACTCTTAAAGTACGATTCTTGGTTTCCAACATCCTTTCTCACAAGTCAGAGTCCCTAACCACTACCCATTATTCCTTACCTTATTACACATGTACATATTCGTCGACACTTCTTCAATATTTCATCATAATAAATACGTAGCATAATCAAATTTCTCATATAGCATCAGCTTATTGTTCATAAACGTACCTCAACAGCATAATACACATAGTCGTCGTAATAATAACATCATAACAGATCAATCACATCTCAGAATCGTCGCAGCTTCTTTCAATAATTTCAAGACCTTCAATAAAGTCGTTTACCTCAAACATACTTCAAAAATCATGATCCCTTACCAAATACATCAGTCTAAGCTCTCAAATTATCACAATGGTTCCGAAAAAATATTAACAGTTCACAAAGTACAGACAAAATACAATTTCATAAGTGTGAAGTTATCGAACGGTGTAATTGCGTAAACACGTGTCACTGACGTAGTAAAAATATGTTTTTTTTCTCTGTTAAATAATCAGATAGCTGTGTAATTCTGTGTTGGAGACATATGGTACCGATGTGTAAAGTTGTATAAGCCAATACCATATTAGCTGGGGCTCCTTGTGCTTGCCAAACACATGGTACACAAAGTAAGCATGTACCTCCCCAAGGATTAATGTAATTATACCCTCAGGTGTTACAGATTACAGCAATGGAATGAAATGTATCACGGAAAACCTTTGTATCATTGTACTTCAAATATCTTTAAAAATAAATGTTTTAAATACAAAAATTAATCACTCAAATACGTGTACTGTAGCGCTAAACTGTGCGTCTTGTTGTAAGATAATCTCTGTGGAAGTGTCATAGTTATCGTCCTCCGAAAGCTAAGTTCTGCAGAAGTCAATGTACTTACCTCATGATAAACAAAACTGAAATGCTTTGCGTATAGATATCTTAGTAACAATTTGTCCATTATACTTGGTATGTTGAGCTCCATGGCCGTGGATAAAGATATTTCACTGTAAAAATACAGCAACCAGCCACTTTTTTAATGCGTTTTATTTATGCCAATATGCATTTCGGGTTTGCACCCATCTTCAGCTGGCAAATTACATAGATCTTCAATTACTACAGTAGTACAATCTCGACAGCAGTAAAGAACAGCTATGAACTTATTATTTGTCTAAAGGAAATTCAGATTTCTGGTACTGCTAGGTTTGCATCACTTGACATCACAAACCTCTACACAAACATACCGGTCAAAGAAACAATAGAAATAATTAAAAACAATTTACTTAAACATAAAAATTTGGCATTACCAGAAATATATGAATTCATTGACCTATTAACACTAGTACTATCACACGACTATTTTTCTTTTAATAACAAAATGTACCAGCAGAAAGAGGGCCTGGCTATGGGTAGCTGCCTTGCCAGTTTGTTTGCAGATATTTTCATCAATAACTTAGAATGTAAATTTTTTAAAGAAAACCCCCAGATAGTAAACAAGATAATTTATTACAAAAGGTATGTTGATGATATAATAATCTTATTTGATGGCACAGCAGAAGAAATTGATAACCTTGCAAAAGAAATGAATAAAATGTATCAGAACATCATCGCCGGCCGAAGTGGCCGAGCGGTTCTAGGCGCTACAGTCTGGAACCGCGCGACCGCTATGATCGCAGGTTCGAATCCTGCCTTGGGCATGTATGTGTGTAATGTCCTTAGGTTGGTTAGGTTTAAGTAGTTCTAAGTTCTAGGGGACTGATGACCTCAGAAGTTAAGTCCCATAGTGCTCAGAGCCATTTTTGAACCATTTTGAACCATCATCTTCACTGTAGAACACCAAACAGAAGTAGGTTTAAATTTTCTGGATCTCTGCATAAGTAGCTCCAACAACAAATACAAATTTCAAGTATACAGGAAACCAAGATACACAGATAACACAATTAATAAATCATCCTGCCACCCGGATAAACATAAGACGGCTTCATACAGAGCAATGCTAAACAGAATGCACAAAATACCACTAGAACCAGCTGACCAAATAGAAGAACTAAACACCATCAAAGCAATTGCTTACAATAATGGTTACAATCCAAAATTAATAGATGAACTAAACTCTAAGATAAATCCCCATATAAACAAATACAATAACAAAACAACATTAAAGAATACCACAACACAGCCAAAAGAAAAATATGTAAGCTTGCCATTTGTAGGAAAGCTGTCATATAAAATAGCAAACCTGTTCTGAGGAACAGATATCAAAATCAGCTACTACACAAATAACAAAATAAAGGACAAAGCTATCAATAACATTAAAAATAATACCAAACCGTACAATCAATCAGGAATATACAAACTTAACTGCAACTCATGTCCAAAAACATTCATAGGCCAAACAGGGAGAAACTTCAGCATACGCTTTTGAGAACACATGGATGCTCTTCGTTTAAAAAACTTAAATAAATCCACATTCGCCCAACATGTAGCAGAAGAAGAACATCAAGTAACACATATCCCATAACCTACAAGTTCTCCACCTAGCCAACAAAGGAAAAAGAATGAACCTCCTAGAAGAAATCGAAATTTATTCACATAGACATGCATCCCCTTCTGACATACTTAACGACCAAACAGAGCTGCCAAACCGGATATTTCTGAAAAACTTCCACACTCTACTTATCAAACCACTTACTAAGCACAATCAAGAAATAACATAATCTAATATAAACCCAACAAATGCATGTAATAATATAAAACATAAAAATCTTAATTCTATCTTTGTTATATTGTAAATGTATGAATTACTGCTTTGTATAAATGTGTTATGTTAGTTTATTATCTTCAATACTGCAAAAAAAATTGTATACATCGTACTTAGAATACTTCTGTCACCCAAGTCAATGTTTAGAAAACAGTAGCTTATCTTAGAACCTCAAAACTTTCGTAAAATATAACTCTGTCCATATATAAACCGTTTGTATGTGAACAAAAACTGTCAGTCGACAACATGGCGGATAACGCAGTGCACCTGTGTAAAATACGTGATAAAAAGTGTTTGTGTTGTTGCAAAAAAGAAGAAAAGCCAAGAAAAAACAAGGAGAGGAGAATGTATGTAAAATAAACAACTGATAGTGCGTAACTTTAAACTCGCGAAATTGAAGTAAATGATTGGAATCGTTGCTTTTGCACAGGCCTGCTGCAGCATCCAAACCGTTGTCGAGATTGTACTACTGTAGTAACTGAAGATCCATGTAATTTGCCAGCTGAAGATGGGTGCAAACCCGAAATGCATATTGGCATAAATAAAACGCATTAAAAAGTGGCTGGTTGCTGTATTTTTACAGTGAAATGTCGGATATCTTAAGTTATTACGATTATTGCCGTGATGAAGAAAGTACTGTGCTGTAACGTATTGTTGTGCTACGGGAAAGGCTGTCTGATTGTAGCTATACCACAAAAGTTACTACTGAAACATGTTTTACTTTCCAGAATAATTCAGAAAAACTGTGCAGATATAAAACAGAAATACCGCAAAAGCAACATTGTAAATTGTCACTCATTAGTAGCGTCGTGATAGAATCGTGTAGCTGTCACATAAACTAACCACTGTGGCATCTGGTATCTCTCAGAAAGTACTTTAAATCCAGAATGTATTTTCAAGTAAACCAAAATGTTGCATTAAAATCTCATTAGCAGTACCAATATATGTTCTAAGTATGTAAGTCTTATAGTCGTTACGTAATTGTGCAACTAACAAGCAAGAATGTACACACACAATAACACTGTGTCGTCTGTTCACCAAAACAATGCGTTCGTAATTTCTGATTTTGTTCCATTGTGTCTAACTTTTGAAGCTTTTGTCCGATTTGTTGCATTAATTGTAATAACAATGCACTGGTGTCTGAAACATGTTTCTCAGTGCTTTTCGGCAGTGATATTGCACCGGCAACATTCACATTTTGACAAGCGGAGAATGTGTCTTGACTCATTTGAGAAAACGGTGAGAACCCAAAACCTGAGTGTACAGTATTTGCAATCTTGTGTTCTGTCATTCCCGATTCCTGAGGCGAGCTGTTGCCGACTGATCGATCGATAATGCTTCCCTGTTCACTACCTGTTTCACTGTCTACACCATTATTTGACGCTCGCTCCATTTCTCTATGCACAGTTACCAAATTACTACTTTGAATGTCTGTTAATTCATTACACAGTGGTGTTGGTAAGCTACGCTCGTCGTCACTATTATTTCTCAGTTTACTTTGGAGCCTAGTGTTAGGTTTTTCTCACGCCATTATTGTCACAATATTTCACACGGTAACACAGAAAAGCACAATTTGAAGAGCAAAAATAAGAGAACACATTAACATAGCGCTGAAAATAATATCTAGTTAATTGCAAGCGCAGCTGCGAAATACTTGGTGCAAATCTACCTGCATGCCACAACTGTTTCACTGTACAACAGTGAAAGACTGGAACTACAAAGGAGATTCTCTCTACAATTACGCGCTAGCAATAAACAAAAGCTACACTAATTACACAAACTACAAGAAAAAATCAGAAGATTCCAATGAGGTATCCTCGGCTAAGGGTCGACATATGAAACGTCCCCTTAGAAAAATTACAGACACACAATATTTTTTGGCGCAACGCAGTCTGACTTTCAATAATCCCTACAAAAGAATGGCCCTGACTGACATTAACCTATACCTTTCACAAATCACTTACCTCACAAAAATCTTCGTTACTCGAACTACTGCAATACAACGAGCGCCACTACTGCCAGCTAAATAAAAGATTCAAACTACGGAAGGCACTAACTACTGATAGGCATAGTTAGCAATTGAAAGATTTTAATAGAGAACAAACAATGTATTTACCTTAATAGTGTTGAAACATCATAATATACATAGCAGTTCATGACATCCAGTGTTACAAATTTCAAAACTGCGCCATTTCTCTCCCCACATCCACCACTGCTGGCGCCTCACTTCCGACTGCGCAACGCTACTCGCTGTTAACAGACAACAGCCCAACACTGCAATGGCAGACAACAATGCAAAACTAGCCACAGACTGCACACAGCACAGCCAGTGATTTTCATACAGAGCGCTACGTGGCGTTACCAATAAGATAACATAAACAGCCTACTTACACCCCTTATTCCGCCTCAGCTACACTATGTCGGCAATTGCTGCGCAAACAAGTTCTCCACGTACGCGTACACCACCATTACTCTACCACCCAAACATAGGGGCTACACTTGTCTGGTGTGAGACGTTCCCTGGGAGGGGGGTCCACCGGGGGCGGAAACGCACAATAACCCTGAGAGAGTGGTTTGATGTGGGGGGCGGAGGGGTGAAGCGGACTGCAGTAGTCGTCGTGGGGTTGTGCAACACTGCGGCTGCGGCGGGGACGGAGTCCGTCGTTTCTAGGCCCCTGGTTAACATACAGTACAATACACCACCTTCAGTACACTTTGATTCGTGGCATTCTAAAACGAATACAGTGATATCTAAAAACATTGTTGTTTCTTGGCAGTCTATGATATTTTCACTTTGATTGAAAGTAATACTGCAGACACTCTTGATTGTCCTGTTACTCTGAAAATAGCGACTACTAAGTCGGAATGTTATCTTCTTAACAGGACTAGTAGGACTGTACGCCGCAGCGTAGTTATAAGAACTATACTGAGCTAACCACAGGTACTACACTAAACTGGCTGCAGGACTATAACTGTCTGAATGTCGACGCCGCGTCGTATTTCGTGCCTGAAAGTGGAAACATTTCCATCTCTGCCACAATACGGCGGAAGCAATGTAGTCCACGATTGATAGCAGGCTCTTCGGCAACTGTCGCCACTATCTGTGGACGAGTATATACGTGGCGTGGAAACGCAAACTAGTCCGAATTTATGAGCGCCATCTGGAGGCTGCTCCAAGGAATTGAGAGCTGCCAGGCGAGTGGTTGCGCTTATATAGTGACATTTTTTGTATACCTTAACCCGGGTATTCATCATCATATAACTACTTTGAGAACTATGATGGCAAACAAATTTTACCAACTTTTGACGACTTCGTAATTTATACTTTATAAAATCGAAGCGTGCACTCACCATCATCAGTATACTGAGGTGTCAAAAGTCATGGGATATGTCCTAATATCGTGTCGCAGCTACTCTAGCCCGGCATTGACTGGACTCAACTCGACGTGTCAAGGGCTCAACAAGTCGCTGGAAGTCTCCTGTACACATATTGAGTCGTGCTGCCTCTACAGCCGTCATTAATTGCGAAGTGTTGCCGGCGGAGGATATTGCGCACGAACTGACCTCTCGATTATGTCCCATAAATAATGTTCGATGGGATTCATGTCGGACGATCTCGGTGGCCATATCGAATTGCCCTCAATGTTCTTCAGACTAGTCGTGCACAATTATGGCTCGTTGACATGGCGCATTGTTATCCATAAAAATTCCATAGCTGTCTAGGAACAATAAGTCCATGAATGGCTGTAAATGGTCACCAAGTAGCTGAACATAACCATTTGCGGTGAGTGATTGATTTATTTAGATCAGAAAACGCAGTTCATTCTATATAAACGCAGCCCATCCCATTGTAAGGCCATCGTCAGCTTGCATAGTGCCTTTTTGTCAACTTGGGTCTATGACTTCGTGGCGCCACACTCTCGGCCGCTACCGTCAGCTCTTAGCAATTCAGATCGGGACTCATCTGTCCAGGCCACGGTTTCCAGTCCTCTAGGGTCCAATCGATATGGTCAAGAGCCCAGGAGCTCCAGGCGATCTCGCGCTGGCAGCAAAGGCACTCGTGACTGTCGTCTGCTGCCATAGCCCATTAATGCCAAATTTTACCGCACAGTCATAACGGATACGTTCGTCGTACGTCCCACACTGATTTCTGCGGTTATTTCACACAGTGTTCTTGTCTGTTAGAAATGACAACTCTACGCAAAAGCCGATGTTCTCGGTCGTTAAGAGAAGGCCGTCAGCCATTGTATTGTCCCTGACGAGAGGTAATACAGCTACGGTCGCAGGTTCGAATCCTGCCTCGGGAATGGATGTGTATGATGTCCTTAGGTTGGTTAGGTTTAATTAGTTCTAAGTTCTAGGCGACTCATGACCTCAGAAGTTAAGTCGCATAGTGCTCAGAGCCATTTGAACCATTTGAACCAAAGCCCCTGTGTATCAGCAACGTTGATGGGATATACCAGCTGCTACGTTCATGGGATATACCAGCTGCTATTAAAGCCGACCAGGCAAACCGACGAGCTCACCCACTGACGCACAAACAAATCGCCAGTATCACCCTATACTGTGCATCTGATATATGACCTATAGGGCACAAAACGATGATGAATCTAACGGTTATAGATTTGCTGACGCTGACCGAGAGATCAACACCGGCACCAAGCGGCAGCAGCCGAGAAACAGAACCGCACAACGTCTAAGGTATCGACATGCGTGATTCCCACTACTAACAAAGCCTACCCTTGCATGACCTGTCGCAGGCAGCAAGACATCCGCTACTGCTCTTGCTACCCGACCTGACTATCGCAGAGGTTTTTTTCCCTTGGCTCTTTCCTTGGCACTTTTTTTCCTCTGCCCTTCAAATCGCTACCTTTCGACTTTCGACCCAATCTATCTCCAGGTGAGCAAGTATTAATGGTTAACCTTAAGCAGACGTATTCAAATATCGGAGTACACACATCCTGTGTCACTTTAGTGAAAACTAACCCTTATGCAGAGATGCCAGTGTTTTGTGTTGGCCATCATGCCGGTGTGGGCGTGGAGGGCGCCACCTTCGGTGCCACAAGTCTCACAGTCAAGCACTAAAACTTGGACATCACACGGCGTGAAGTCTGATTGACTATAGTGCCAAATCGTGCTGCTCCACAAACCGAGGCAGTTGAACCAACGGGAAAAGACAGCGTGTGTAGCGAGCAATTACGGTGCACTGTGGTGTTCTTCATTACAATATGGCTCGGGGATAGCATTTGGAGTCCTTTACACGCCGAAGAATCACCGGGAAACTGGAATGAGGATGCAGTGTGACGAGTGTAGGTGAGGAGTTTGGTATTGCTCACATCGTTTCACAGGCGTGGGATACGTTTCGAACCGCAGGCACTGATGCCTGAAGTAGAGGAGGCGGTCGACGACGATCAACTGCAGCAGCAGACGAGCGCTACGTTGTGCACTGGGCAAGAAGGGGCCCACGTCAAACAGCGGCTGCGATGGAACTACATTTAACAGATCTGCAAGGCAAGCTGCATATTGGCGCGCCGACTGAATTTGGGTGGTCTCTTTGTCCAATGATCGGTACGTTGTGTTCCGTTGACGCCCGTACGTTGGCAGCACCGCCTCTGTTTGTGCCAAGAGCTTAAGAACTAGACCAACCAAAAATTGGGACGCGTGCTCTTCTCGGATGAGAGCGATTCGGTCTGGGTAGTGACTCCTGACGTACCGACGTGTAGCGAGACTTGGTGACATGCAACACACATATTTGTTATGTGGTCCAGATGTTACGCTATGGGGGTTGGATTGTCTTGGGGAGGAGACCAAACAGCGAGGTCATCGGTCTCATCGGACTGGAGAAGGACAGGGAAGGAAGTAGGCCGTGCCCTTTCAAAGGAACCATTCCGGCATTTTCCTGGAGCGATTTTTGGGAAATCACGGAAAACCAAATAAGGATGGCCGGATGAGGGATTGAGCCGTCGTCTTCCCGAATGCGAGTCCAGTGTGCGCCATCTCGCTCGGTGTTACGCTATGGGGAGACAAAATGTTGCATGGGAATACTGACCTCCAAATCTTCGAACACGGTGGACGACGTTATTGAGACACTGTACTCCTTTCCTATGTGCCTTTTCAGGTGTTGATATGCTCCTAATATCATTTGTATGGATGAGAACGCACGACCACATTGGACAGTACAGGTGGAGGAGCTCTTCAAACGTGAAGATATTCAGCGGAAGGACAAGCCTGTCCGTTCCGTCGACGTAAATCCAATGGAACACGTGTGGTCTGCGGTGGAGAGTCGTACTGCAACATGTCCACATGTACCAACGCCAATCCATTGTTGTCAACCGAGCTGATTTAGGAGTGGAATGCCTATCATAACTCACTACCCAACTTGCGGCCAATATGTGAGCACTTTGCAGAGCGTGCACTGTCTTCCGTGGTGATCACATACCTTAATAATAGCCATGTCCTGCCTTTTGTAATGTCGAGGAGAGCATCACAAATCGCGAAGACTTCAGTGTGATTATTGTGTTTGAATGAAAGTCTCGTTTATATTCGTCTCACGACGTACTTCGTTCAGTTTTAATTCTTTATACTGTAGCAGATCTTTCTACTCGTATTATGGTCCGAGCATCATCGAGCTGTGTTGCATAGCAGTAACACAGCATCCAAAATTTCCTTTCGTTCTTACGTTTTGCACACCAGCTCCTTATGAATGCCTATCAGCATGAAATGACAGTAAATGCAAGGTAATGCGTTTTATTAGGAGAGAAACGACACGTAATTTTGATACTTAAGCGATAATCTTCTGCACCATGCTAGCCATTCAGTATCTTAGAATGAAAACCAGGAGTAGTTATAGAGAAATGAGCGAGCTCTTCTTCAGTGTGGTACTTAAAAATACACAGCGTATAAGTGTGCAATCGAGCTGCTCTTTAATACCGTACGAGTTCTAAGTACTCCAGTAAATAATGACGCTAAAATAAGATTAAGAAGATAGAATAAAACGAAAGGTACGAACATCAGTCCACTGCCATTAGAGCTGAAACGCTGGAAAACACGTCTGCACCTAAAAAGTAGTAACAAAACGATGATAACAGAGCAACTTAGGATCATGAAAATGATGTTTCGGGAGAAGAGTTTGAGCACTCAATTCATTTTTATGTATACTTAATTCAGCCGAATTTGAGTTCACCATTAAAGGGAAGAAGGACTTTACTTGTATGTCACATCATTTCTGTATATGGATGACAAAATACACTGACATAAAAAGTAACGAAACCATAAAATAATTAACGTAGAGCACAGAAATTTCGGGAATACATGTGTGATGGTAACATACGTAAGTAATTAATATTGCAGGGTCACAGGCTAATGAAAGCCATTGCAAATGTGAAATGCTGGTGCAATTAATAACTGGCGTAACCGCCAGAATGTTAAATGCAAGCGTGCAAACGTGCATACATTGTGTTGCACAAGTGTTGAATGTCAGTTTATGGGATGGAGTTCCATGCCTGTTGCGCTTCTGGTCGGTCAATACTGCAACGGTTAAAGCTGACTGTGGACGATGCTGAAGTTTTCCTCCGATGATGTTCCACGTGTGCTGGACTGGGGACGGATCTGGTGATCGAGCAGGCCAAGGGAACATGTCGACACTCTGTAGAGCATGTTGGGTTACGATAGTGATATGTGGACGAGCGTTATCCTGTTGGAAAACAGCCCCTGGAATGCTGTTCATGAATGGCAGCACAACAGGTTGACTCATCAGTTTAATGTACAAATATGCAGTCAGGGTACATGGGATAACAACTAGAGTTTCCTGCTCATACGAAATCCAACCCCACGCCATAACTACAGATGTAGGTTTAGTGTGTCTATCACGCAGATAGGTTGATTGCAGGCCCTCAACGCTACCTTATAATCAACGCACTGCCGTTCGTCAGGAAACGCAACAGACGTCGACCCCGATCTCCAATGTGCCCTCACTTGGCACCACTGAAGTCGCAATAGACGGTGGTTTGGTGTCATGGGAATGAAAGCTACGGAGCATCTTGCTCGGAGCTGTCCTTGAAGTAACCGATTTGTAACAGCTCGTTGTGTCACTGTGGTGCCATCTGCTGTTCAAATTGCTGCTGCAGATGCAATACGATAGTGAGAGCCACACGATGAACGCGAGGAGAAGGTCTTCTCAGTCGGCAGCGCCACGTGGCAGATCGGAGCCCTGTCTTCTCTTGACCACAGCTTCCAGGAGTCATCTACAGTTGCTACAACTCTCCCAATTTTTTCTGCAATATCGCAGAAGCAACATCCAGCTTCTCGTAGCCGTGTTAGACGAACTCGTTCAAATTGAGTGAGGTGTTGATAATAGCGTCTTTGTCGCCTTAAAGGCATTCTTGACCAACGTCAACTCACGGCGTTCAAAGGCAACTAACGCTCACTACAGTTACGTCGGTGTATTTAAAGCAAACCTGATCGGCGTCCTCATAGTGGCGCTACTAGCGCCCATCTCATGCGACCGGCGATAAATTTTTATAGACATCATCTTTCAGATGTAGAAACACGCCTACCAACTTTCATTTATGTCGCACAACTCCTTCGTGGTGATGCGTTTCTTTTTTTCTGTCAGTATATTTACCTCAACAGAAACACTGATGACCCATCTCCTATAAGCTTTTGAAATGTTTTCTAGAAAGCATGTCATTTAGCTGCAAAAATGCAGTGGAATGTATAAAATGAACAAGATTTAAATTGCTGGGTTTGGGATGAGGGATGGAAATTCAATTGAAGGACAGTAACAGGTGCAAACATGTAACTCTTTTGTATCGGCTGTGAATAAATAGTTGCCACTATTTAAGTTCCAACCCTGGTATTACATTATAGCGTAACGAGTTCCCGTATTAAAAATACACCCTTGTTCCACCGTGTAACTACAGAATACATAAGAAACTTAGGCAATATCAATAAGATAAATAGAAATAAATAAATGCAGGAAAATGGAGGCGTTTGAGGGAATATACAGCAAACGCAATTTTTTAGAGTTTGGTGGTGCTGCATTTTAACATTAACATTATATTCAAAACTGTGGCTATGTAAAAGTTCGCATTAAATAAATGAACCAAGTAAAACATAAACAATATGTGATGCGACGACTGCAAGAAGTATCAAACATGGGCGGGCAGTAATACAAGTGCCATTTAAATGAAAGCCTTAACAATTGAAATTACAGTCTGCATGGAATACACAGACAACTTCAATAAAACAAAAGAACCCAATGAATTCAGGAAAATGGGAATATGTAGGGACAGACAGTGTGGGAAGTAATGAATAACAGAGATTGTTACACGAAGTTTAGGAGAGGGGAAGTGTTGAGCTGTGTCTGGTCATTTAGGATTAGATCTGGACTGTGAGCAAGATGTTTCCAGGGCTTCCAGTAGGTTGAGTTTATGGCCTTTGTTTGCTTAGTGAAGTACATGGGGCACTGGCTGGTAGCTGTGACCCTCACTCAGTACATGCTCAGCAAATGCGGAGTCAGAATTCTGCAACCTCCAGCTGCATTCATGTTCAGCCAGCCTAGTCGCTATGTCTCTGGCTGACTGACCGATGTAAGCTTCGTCATAATCAGAACAGGTGATTTTGTATACCTCACTGTTGGCTAATAACTGGATCTTATCTTTGCTATTAAAAATACACTGGGCTATCGTGTTCTTAACAGAGTATTTTAGATAGTTACTCCTTTTTTTCTCGAAAGGTTTCTTTAATTTTCCTATAAGTGGCATCTATCTTTACCCTAGTAATGTATGCATCCACAACAACATACTTGCCCTCTAACTATTCGTGCTTATACATTATGTATTTTCTGTCAATCTCATTTTTAGACATCTATTTTACGTATCATCTGCTTCATTTTCTGCATTTTAATTTTTTCTTATTTCACCAATTAATTTCAGTAGCCAACATTTATAATAAGTCTTGTCTTTTTGCCTCTTTGATCCTCCGCGGCCTTCAATATTTCATCTCTCAGATCCATTCGTATTCTGCGTATTGTAGTCCTTTTCCCGGTTACAGCCAATTGTTGCCTAATATTCCATTTCAGACTTTCAACAACTGATTTCTCTTACAATTTGCACTCCCTAACAAAGAGAATGAAGCACCCAGAGAACCTGCTCTACAGCCAATTCAACTTCGTCACGCATCATTGATGGATATGTATGTAAATGATTAGAATGATAACTACCTGTAACAGGGAGCCGGTTCCCGTGAGATCACCGAAGTTAAGCGCTGTCGGGCGTGGTCGCCACTTGAATGGATGACCATCCAGGCCGCCATGCGCTGTTACCATTTTTCGGGGTGCACTCAGCCTTGTGATACCAATTAAGGAGCTACTCGACCGAATAGTAGCGGCTTCGGTCAAGAATACCATCATAACGACCGGGAGAGCGGTGTGCTGACCCCACGCCCCTCCTATCCGCATCCTCCACTGAGGATGACACGGCGGTCGGATGGTCCCGGTAGCCCACTCGTGGCCTGACGACTGAGTGCTGTAACAGGGAGAGTGTTTTAGTGTCTGTTCGTGTTTCGTGTTGGTGCCAAACCTCGTAGAATATATATGGGGCGTGAACAGAGTCAGATGTTGATCGATAACTGTGAAGGACTGAGTGGTGCCTTGTACTGACATATGTGTGTTGATTTTAACATATAAACACAAATAAACACACAGAATAGCAAATATATTCAAGTAAATATGACTGCTCATTGTTTACAGAAAAAGAAATACACTCCAACACATTTATAATCAGCAATCGACAAACCAGATCAATACCAAGGAGCAGTTATATACCAGATGGAATGTCAAGAATATGAAACAGTATATCTGCGGATGACAGGCGGCAATTTCAAAACGAGGTATAAACAATTTATAAGAAGTTGATAGTATGAGAATAGCCATTCTACCTTTTCAGAACACCTGACAAAACGTGGACATTGACCACACAACATGGAACAGGACATGAAAATTATTAGAGTGAACAATTAACAGCAACTCCTGACATTACAGGAAAACTTCCAGATACAAAGAGCCCTTGCAGTGAAAAAGAAAGTAGTTAAATACAATGAAATGAAAACCCTTAGCTGCAAACAGGCGTCAAGTCAACGGGGACAGTTGACAATGTGTGCCCCGACCGGGACTCGAACCGGGAGTCTCCTGCTTACATGGCAGACGCTCTATCCATCTCAGCTACCGAGGACACATAGGATAGTGCGGCTGCAGGGACTTACCTCTGGCACGCCTCCTGTGAGACCCACATTCGCAACTTATTGTCCCGCGCTATATTCATAGTGCCCCTGCCCATCATACTCATTACTCGCGGCGTTACTGCCGATTCAGACTTCAGGCACTGTTTGTGCATCTGCGCAGAAGAATATGGTCAAATGGCCGGTGAGCCTTAGCTATATGTATTGAAGATGGTATCTGTTCTTTCGGACATGTCCGAAAGAACAGATACCATCTTCATATATATAAAGTAGTAAAAGACCAAATCAACGTAATCAATAACTCAGTGGTCATGTTAGCCACTGAAACAATAACAAACAGAAATGTGAAACATAACCAGAATAAATAATTAATTAATGCCTCTCTTCCTCCCTTCCTCGCTCCCTCCCTCTCTCTCTCTAAACACACAATGACAGTTGACAAACACTACTTACTGCAAACACACACACATTCAACACACAATGAAAAGTGCAAATGAAGTATTGTAAAAATGTGCGTAGAGAAAAAAGCCGGAAATCGGCCATCTGGAGAATAGGGACTGAATTAACACATCTCCAGGGCCACACACATGAACTAAAAACTTTGTAACTCGTAAGTAACGCCAAACGACAATTTGACCTTGAGCAACTTGTGTTGCAGGAGTTGTTTATAAATTAGAAGACACGAGAAAAACATCAGAAAATGTTAAATAGTAACACTCTTGTAACCAGTACATGATGCCCTGTAATATATATATATATATATATATATATATATATACTCCTGGAAATGGAAAAAAGAACACATTGACACCGGTGTGTCAGACCCACCATACTTGCTCCGGACACTGCGAGAGGGCTGTACAAGCAATGATCACACGCACGGCACAGCGGACACACCAGGAAACGCGGTGTTGGCCGTCGAATGGCGCTAGCTGCGCAGCATTTGTGCACCGCCGCCGTCAGTGTCAGCCAGTTTGCCGTGGCATACGGAGCTCCATCGCAGTCTTTAACACTGGTAGCATGCCGCGACAGCGTGGACGTGAACCGTATGTGCAGTTGACGGACTTTGAGCGAGGGCGTATAGTGGGCATGCGGGAGGCCGGGTGGACGTACCGCCGAATTGCTCAACACGTGGGGCGTGAGGTCTCCACAGTACATCGATGTTGTCGCCAGTGGTCGGCGGAAGGTGCACGTGCCCGTCGACCTGGGACCGGACCGCAGCGACGCACGGATGCACGCCAAGACCGTAGGATCCCACGCAGTGCCGTAGGGGACCGCACCGCCACTTCCCAGCAAATTAGGGACACTGTTGCTCCTGGGGTATCGGCGAGGACCATTCGCAACCGTCTCCATGAAGCTGGGCTACGGTCCCGCACACCGTTAGGCCGTCTTCCGCTCACGCCCCAACATCGTGCAGCCCGCCTCCAGTGGTGTCGCGACAGGCGTGAATGGAGGGACGAATGGAGACGTGTCGTCTTCAGCGATGAGAGTCGCTTCTGCCTTGGTGCCAATGATGGTCGTATGCGTGTTTGGCGCCGTGCAGGTGAGCGCCACAATCAGGACTGCATACGACCGAGGCACACAGGGCCAACACCCGGCATCATGGTGTGGGGAGCGATCTCCTACACTGGCCGTACACCACTGGTGGTCGTCGAGGGGACACTGAATAGTGCACGGTACATCCAAACCGTCATCGAACCCATCGTTCTACCATTCCTAGACCGGCAAGGGAACTTGCTGTTCCAACAGGACAATGCACGTCCGCGTGTATCCCGTGCCACCCAACGTGCTCTAGAAGGTGTAAGTCAACTACCCTGGCCAGCAAGATCTCCGGATCTGTCCCCCATTGAGCATGTTTGGGACTGGATGAAGCGTCGTCTCACGCGGTCTGCACGTCCAGCACGAACGCTGGTCCAACTGAGGCGCCAGGTGGAAATGGCATGGCAAGCCGTTCCACAGGACTACATCCAGCATCTCTACGATCGTCTCCATGGGAGAATAGCAGCCTGCATTGCTGCGAAAGGTGGATATACACTGTACTAGTGCCGACATTGTGCATGCTCTGTTGCCTGTGTCTATGTGCCTGTGGTTCTGTCAGTGTGATCATGTGATGTATCTGACCCCAGGAATGTGTCAATAAAGTTTCCCCTTCCTGGGACAATGAATTCACGGTGTTCTTATTTCAATTTCCAGGAGTATATATATATATATATATATATATATATATATATATATATATATATGTGTGTGTGTGTGTGTGTATAAATAAATATGTATTACAGGAAACAGAATATACTTCATAAGAAAAGAAAGCGAAATGCTGATGGCAAAAAGCAAACTGCCTTCCATTTAGTTGCAAAGATGGAACATAACTCCGTGAAGGCTATATAAAGTTTTGAATACATTTAGATCGGCTGGAGTTAAACTTAATCCGCAAATATCAAAATTGCTGAGGAAGAAGATACCATTCTTAGAAGCAGTTCCAAATATTGCGGTTTTAACTTTTAAAAAACAGCTTCCTCGGTTTTTGCATAAACTATCGGTGATTTCTTAAAGGACGCTGGTTTTCATCCCCTGTGTTACTAAAATTAATATAGAAGAACTCTGTACAGGAAGCATTTGATGAAATAAAGAAACAACTCTTTGATGCTACACTATTGCTCCTGCCAGATCTGAAAGACCCATTTTACCTTGAGATTGATGCAAGTAATTTTGGACTCGGTGCATGTTTGCGTGTTCGTATCAAATAGTCAATGAAAATAGTCAGGAATTACACCGCACAGCCGCGTTCGTAAGTCGCGTTCCGTCAATCTGGGGAAGGTAACACACTGTGACGGAGTGCAAAGCACTTGTGAGTATTTGAGGCTTTCACCAATTCCTCCGTTTTCTGCTTGGACGACACACTATCGTACTGACTGATCATAATGCATTTCTTTCCTTCTTCACTATAAAATACTGCATAAACGCATTGCCAGATGGACACTCGCCCTTCGAGAATCCAAATTTTAGCTACAATACATTCTAGGCGAAATAAATGTGATACGAGTATCTGATACTGCAACATTTGGCAGCCGTTTTAAGCCGAGACCCCATGTGAGAAGGAGATTATGATTAATTTTATGAGAGGAGTAGGGGGTGAATAAAAAAATCGCAAGTTTTCGCGTAACATCAAAGTAGAGCAGTAAGCAAATTAGGTGATAGAAATGATAAAGATAATGTAACTAGATGAAACGGAGTTTAAAATTCGGCGATATTATTTAATTCATGAGGGTCGTATTCTACCTCAGGACAGACTTAAATTCCGAATCATGGAGGCTCTGCGTACCGATACAGATTATCGATGACCTGATTAAAGATATGGAGTTCCTCGCATTTTGGTCCAGAGAAACATTTACAACGACTTCAGAAACAAGTGATCGTTGATAACCTGTCTCGGTGAGTACGAAGGCTTATTTAAGAATGCGACTTAAGTCAGTACACCACAGTGTCTACAACGCGACATAAAAAATTCATGCACAATATTCACACAATAGACGAAATCACTGGTTTTCATCTTATTGGCCCTCTTCCAAAGTTTCTTAGAAATTTCTCGTAAGTCTTGGCAGTGGTCGAATTATTTTCGAAATTTTTTTGCTTCTTTGATGTGTCGGCAGCTGGGCCAACACCTTGTAGGTCGAGATGGCTGAAAATGCACGCTAGACTAACGCAGACGGGCGTGAAGTACTGGAACAGGCTACGTAATTAATGCTATGAAGAAAAGTACGTAGCTGGATTAATACTTATCTTTAATCAATCATTGTGGTACATCGCTCTTGACTATACACAGGAGACTTTAATTACAATCACTGTAAGGCTAATGGCGCCTTGCTAGTTCGTAGCCATTAACTTAGCTGAAGGCTATTCTGTCTCTCGGCTAAGGAGAGAGAAAGGCTTCGTACATCTAGTCGCTAGCTAGGTCGTCCGTACAACTGGGGCGAGTGCTCTATCGTATCACGAGACCTTCCTTGTGGTGGCGCTAGGTCTGCGATTACACAGTGGCGACACGCGGGTCCGACATGTACTAAATGGACCGCGGCCGATTTAATCTACCACCTAGCAAGTGTGGTGTCTGGCGGTGACACCACATTCTTTACGCTGAGGGAAACCACAGTTAAAAAGTTAAAGAAAGACTATTTTCTGAATACCATTCGGCTACAAAGTATTCTGTTGGATTATGGACCGCAATTGACCTCCAAAGTGTGGAACTCGTTTACTGAGAAGGAGAAGATCCATTATTCTGCTACGTCGATATACCAGCCAATCTCGAAGCCCGCTGCATGTACAATGAGAGAATTTGGAAGATTGTTCCGAGTTTACTGCGGAAAGAAACGTAAGATATGGATAATGTTTGAAGATCTGATGAACAGTTTGGTACATGATAGGACTGGTATGCTTCCCTGTACAGTTTAACATCGCAAATATCCCGGCAATATTTTCGATGAGATTATCAATTTTCCGAAGCAAACTTTTGTGAATTAACCACAAAGAAGAAAGAAAGCAAATTGCCTGGAAGCTGGTGGAGATAATGGCAACGTTGGGTAAATTAAGACACGACATTTAAAGTGCTCTGTGGCAGCGCACGAAATTAAAATATTTATACATCATTACTCGAGATCATTTACAATTCGCAGGATAGTGTATCCAATTTCTATTGAGTTCGAGAAACTTAGTAGCGAAAAGTATTCTGGACTTCATCATGTGGAGAACACTACACTGTACTGTCGGTGTATGGAAGAAAATGAAAATGAATAGTGTTGTAGGAGTGATAACTTCGCATTATGCATTTTGATGGGACATAGTAGACTAGCTGAGTAAATTTCTCAGTGGTGTAATCTAAGGAACTGGTTGAGCTTCCTCTGTGTGATTAATTTACTGCAATATCAATAGTTGTGAGCTAGTGTGCAAACATGTTTTGTGTATACAAAGAAAGTTTATAACGAATGACAATATGCATTAGACTGAGCGATAGTCTATTTGAAGCCGTGTCCTGGTTCTATGTTAAAACCAACTTGTAACGGCGAGTGATTTGTTTTCAAGTGATACTTCTCGCTAAAAAAATGGCTCTGAGCACTATGGGACTCAACTGCTGAGGTCATTAGTCCCCTAGAACTTAGAACTAGTTAAACCTAACTAACCTAAGGACATCACAAACATACATGCCCGAGGCAGGATTCGAACCTGCGACCGTAGCGGTCTTGCGGTTCCAGACTGCAGCGCCTTTAACCGCACGGCCACTTCGGCCGGCACTTCTCGCTACTCCCTCTTTGTGTTCACGAGGTTACGTCACTGTCATGCTGTGGTTGCAACCAGGTGGCTCACGGGTGATCAGCTATGTTATAACACGCAAGCTCGACAGTTGGTGAATCTTCCACTGAGCGGCACTATAGTCCATTGTTCAACAAACAGGCAACTCACTCAACCACGCTTTGCGAATTGGCTGTGCCATCGCCGTCCCTCAGCAGGCCACTTGGAGTCGGCCTGTTTATTAACTAGTCACATGGAGCGGCGCGGCAACACGGTCCGATTTTGTGTCAGTCAGCGTATTTACAAAAACAGAGCAACCAAGAGCGCTGTGATAATGTGTATATATTTGAATATGTCGAATCGTAAGGTATTTATGTAATTACATTTGTACACTGCAAGCCACAAACGTAGCTCTCCTCCTTGCCATTTTCTTTTTACATCGCTGATTTTATTAATTTTTACCTGTATCGTATTTAAAGTAGGACATTTACCTATTTTGTGTGTAAATTTTCTTGATTATGTTATTACTTTTGTTTTATTACTACACAAAAGTTTAATATTTGCTTAATATGATGATGTAAATGAGAAGAATTACTCGCCTTGACATATGTTAATTCCAATGGTGGTCAAAGCAGAATAACATCGACAGATTTTCATTATTCGGTAGAAGACATTTAATTGCGACTAGTTGATACTTCCTTAGTTACGACGCAATTTTTGTTGGTTTCTTAACTACATTTTTGACAAATCAAAGTATAAAATCTTTGTGGACAGTAACAGACATTGTCCTCTAAAAGTGTGCCTACTACCGGTTGGTTATTATTAAAATTTCCCTATTTACCACGTTATGATACGGAAACTAATTACCATACTAGTACCAAATTGGGTAGCATTAATGTCAAGGACACGTGGAAGAGAAATAATGCAGAATCAATTCAATTGAAACACTTAATGTGCTGCTACGGTACATCATTCCATTACATATCGGTACCATTGCTGCTACAAGAGGCGCTCAATATGGCGCCCATCAGTGTCCAGCAGAGTCTGAAAGCGCAGGATTGCATTCTGCACAGCAGAACGAAGCATGTCCGTAGGTATGCTGGCTACGTCTCTTGATATGCTGCACTTCAGCACGTCTGTAAATGTTCCCCTCTAAGACCTGTCCTTCAGGTAGACCCTCAACCAGAAATGATAGAGAGTGAGGGTCTCTCTCCTGTAGGGCGAAGCATATCGCAGTAACGCTGCCCAGTCACACTGCACGTCATTGGTCCTTGAGCGCCAACCTGTTCAAGAAAGAATGGGCCAATGATGAACGTAGCCGTGAAGCCACACCATACGGTGATATGTTCACCATACAGAGGAACTTCGTGCACAGTGACTGGGGGTGAAGATCCCCACACTCGGCAGTTCTGTGTGTTCACCTCACCTGTCAGAGAAAAATGACCTTCGTCTGCCCATAGGATGGTCCATTGCCAGCCCTCGTCGACTTCAATTCTTGCGAGAAAGTGGAGAGCGAAGTCAACACGTCGTGGTACATCATGTAGTGCAAGCTGCTGTACGATATGGATCTTGTACGGCTACCATTTGAGAATGGTTCGAAGCACCTTCCGTACAGTGGATCACGGGATGGATGTTCAACTGTCATGACACAGCATTGCTCGCAGCTGTGTTTGCTATAGTAACAGCGACTTCATCAACCGCCTATGGTGCAACTGCTCGTCGGCTTCTTCCCGGAGCGACGCCCGGTTCTTCAGTTGATTCGAATTTCATCAGGCTCCGAAAAGCAGGTGGAGAAAGAGGACCCATCCGTAATCCTTTCGGCCGGCGATATTCTCGAAGTGCATCTGCAGCATTACTGTTGTTTTGATAATAGATCTTCACCAATAATGCTCCTCCCCTTTTGTACAAGATCATGTTGACATCTCAAGTGCACTGCGACTGGTCAGGTGTGTGAGATTAAGAATCACGATGACTGATCACGGCACCTGGCGGCCATAGTTGGAGCTGGACGATGGTGCTGTGAACCACGGAAATCATGCACCACAGATTCTGGACATTAACGCTACCAAGTTTGGTACTCGTACGGTAATTAGTTTCCGTGTTATAACGTGTTAAATACGGAAAGTTTAATTATAACCACCAGGTATTTAATGGTGTCATTACTGTAATTAATACTGTATATTGGTGTCTGTCGTTTTGGACGTGTCCGAAAGAACAGACACAGTTTTGATCCAGCAGACACTACGAATTTAAAAATAAAATGGTTCAAATGGCTCTGAGCACTATGGGACTTAACATCTGAGGTCATTGGTCCCCTAGACTTAGAACTATTTAAACCTAGCTAACCTAAGGACATCACACACATCCATGCCCGAAGCAGGATTCGAACCTGCGACCGTAGCAGCAGCGCGGATCCGGACTGAAGCGCCTAGAACCGCTCGGTCACAACGGCCGACCACTACGAATTAAAAACAAAGTAATTACAAACATTGGCTGCAGGTGGCTATTGATGTAAATGAATGGGGAAATATGAAAATTTGTGCCTCTCCTCTGCTCACTAGACAGACGCTCTGACCACAGTGGTCGGAGCATCTGCCTTTTACGAGATCCGGAGTCGACTCCTGGTCTTGCACAGATTTTCAATTTGGTATAAATCAGTGGCCACATGCAGCAAATGTCTGTAATTTCTTTGTGTTTAATTCTTACTGTTGTTCGTCTGGGACGCCTACTGTTGAATGTTTTGTTTCTTGTCTTTCTTTGCCAAACTTCCGTGATCACGGTGTAAAGGACTTTAGATAGCGTCACATATAATTCAACTTTAAAGATACGTTTTCACGTTGAGACACGTACTGATTGTAAATAATCCAAATGCTTGTTAATTTAACAATAGGTGTTCTTGTTCTGTTCTGTGTTTTGTGTCTGCTGGGACCGTTTTTAAGTATTCAGTTGCATACTGAAACTTCATGTTGCCATAAATTTTCAGGCGAAATTTATTTATTTTTGATCTGGGGATGTGTAAGGATCCTATATCGTCACGAGTCAAAATATTTGTCATTATGTTTAACATTCCATCGTAAATTTGTCGACCTACTTTATCGTAGAGCGTATATTTCACTAACTCTGATTTTTCGTAGGTGGTATTCCAAAGTAATTATTATGTGATGTTTATGGTTGGGCGGGAGCGCTTAGTATGGCAGGCTAATGGAGAAAGTCAGCTTCTGAAAATCGCGGTCGAGTAGAGTGGAGCTCAGACGATGCACCTGGCGGCACTGTTCGGATGAATATCCTAATTAACTTTTAATATAATTATCCACGTCGCATTTCTTCGCTTTAGTGATTCCGTATGAAACGTTCAATGTGGTGTGATGGTATTCAGATATTGCTAAACTGCACGTATTATAAGTTTTAAGTAATAAACCGTACTGTTGGTATTCTGGACTTCATCATGTGGAGAACACTACACTGTACTGTCGGTGTATGGAAGAAAATGAAAATGAATAGTGTTGTAGGAGTGATAACTTCGCATTATGCTTTTGATGGGACATAGTAGACTGGCTGAGTACATTTCTCAGTGGTGTAATCTAAGGAACTGGTTGAGCTTCCTCTGTGTGATTAATTTACTGCATTATCAATAGTTGTGGGCTAGTGTACAAACATGTTTTGTGTATACAAAGAAAGTTTCTAACGAATGACAATATGCATTAGACTGAGCGATAGTCTATTTGAAGCCGCGTCCTGGTTCTATGTTAAAACCAACCTGTAACGGCGCGTGATTTGTTTTCAAGTGATACTTCTCGCTGCTCCCTCTTTGTGTTCACGAAGTTACGTCACTGTCATGCTGTGGTTGCAACCAGGTGGCTCACGGGTGATCAGCTATGTTATAACACGCAAGCTCGACAGTTGGTGAATCTTCCACTGAGCGGCACTATAGTCCATTGTTCAACAAACAGGCAACTCACTCAACCACGCTTTGCGAATTGGCTGTGCCATCGCCGTCCCTCAGCAGGCCACTTGGGGTCAGCCTGTTTATTAACAAGTGCTCTGAGTCGAAGCTGCCAGTATCCGCTTTCCTAAGCTACAAGTCACTGAAATATGAGTCGTTAAATTTATAGAATAGTAAGGTGCAGCTTCCTTGTAATGGAAAGCACCCGAACTGTCATGTTATAGCCTGATAGTGAGTGAAGTGTTTTAATTTGTTCCAAAGGGAAGGCATCTACGCTGGACACATTAGTAGACTTGTTTTCTTTATAGCCTTGTTCGTTCTGACATCTGGAAGGGGCTAGTGAGAGCATTGGACTCCTCCTGACACTCATGATCTATTTCAGGTACTTTGCCTTTGTGTTTGACTTTCCTCTTCATGAGCAGATGGTAAACTATCTAGTTCACAGCGTTGTAATGTGTAATAAGCTTGGTTGTATAATTACTGAGATGTCTGGGTAATTTTCATGGTTTTTTGCTGCATCTAGTTAGATCCATTCATTCTTTTTTATCCAAACGTCCTTTTCAATGCTGTTATGAAACGAGGAGTTCATCGTCACTTTCCGCTGTTGCTTATAAATGCAAGAATATTAGCTACACCATTTACACTAGGAGCTACATCTGGTTGCTCTTCAGGACCATAGCTGACAGCCATGTCAGTAAATACGGCAAGTAACACCCTTTCATTGCTAACTGATTAGGTGAGCGAGTGTACACATATCACGACAGGGGCAATTGTCGTAGGTATTGTAGTCGACTTGATCTAAAGGTACACATAATGTTGAGGAAAATTCAAGAAGTAAGATATGTGACAGCCATTTATTGCTCTTTACATAGCTACTTCAGACTATTGAGGCAAAGTAAGTGTTGAAAGAGAGAGCGACCACTACGTGACGACGTTGCACATGGGGTCTGCGTTGTCGGCGATGCAGTCGACCCAGGGCACCCAGGTGTTGTTCCAGCGCTTGGGGTCGGCCAGGTCGGTCTGCGTGACGTTGGCCCCCGGCTGCGGCATCAGCGGCTGCGACAGCGTCTCCAGCCGCTCCAGCAGATTGTCCACAAGGCCCTCCGGCATGTCAGCAGGCGCACCGTCGCCCGCCTCGCACGGGTCCTGCCTGATGTTGAAGACGCACCAGCCGCTGGTGCTCGTGATGTTGCACAGTCCGTGGGCGGGCCGCTCCGGGCAGGACACGGTCGCCTCAGCGCGCAGCCGCAGCACGTCCTCCGCCTCCGGGGACGCCACGACCACGCTGGAGAGCGCCTGCCCCACTGGACTGGCCAGCACCTCCTCTGGGTCGTAGGCTGGCGTGAACAGCGGGTCCTCAGCGCCGCTTGCCCCGGCGTAGTAGTCGTTGTTCTGCACACCTGCCGCACCAGCACGCCGCTTACGGTTTTGATTCAAACAACTTACAACATTAAATTCACAGTAAATAGCTCAACTTCATAAAAAGTACTACTTCTTCATACTCTCTCATTCTTCTCACACCTGCTACTTTTTTTCTCGCCGCATGAGAAGACGCAGTGTGCATTAAATAATTTAGATATGTGTAGCTACCCTTCTTTGATCACTTGTTAGGGTTTCCAGCTGTTTTGTACACATCTCACGGAAACAACTACACGATGTGCGAAAACCGTATGAGTAACCACTTTCTATATTGTACACTTTCCTTCTTTAGTACCGTCAACACTGGTTTCCATAGCACACTGCCAGTGGCAACAAAGTAAGAAATGTGCCCCTGCTCTTCTAGAATCGAGTATCCATTATTAATTCTTACTGTGCCCGTCGATACTCAGGTTTTTTGGTTTATATGCTTCTCTATCCTTCATGGTCAAAGTCTGGTCACAAAACTTTATCATCATATAACTACCTAGCGGAATCCTTCCACCTAAATATCTCATCAACTTTCCCATTTATCAATGATTTGCCTTAAGACAGCAAATATTTACAAAACTTTTTTCGATCTACGAGGTACGATTTCACTGAATATTAATACAGAATTAAACTTATAACACGCATCAGACTTATACAGGATGTAATGGGCATAAGTGCAGATACTGGTGACAGAGGATTCTGTACTGAACAGCATTATATCAGGATATACATCATTTGCAGACTAACAATTATAGCTATTATAAGTCGTATTTTTTAGTGGTGGATTTTACCTGCGAGAACATGTGGCAAGAGTAATCCATTAATGCTAATTTTCCCCTGGACATCAAGTCAGGTATTGAAGCGTGAACGTGTGGACACAAAATGGTAAGTGTATAACGACTGCTGTAGTCCACTTAATGATGCAGTTACAACTGTGCAGAAAACATCAGGTAGTACATTATCTGAGGTGTTTGTGGGAAGCCTGTTAGATATGGAGAAAAAACAACCAATACACTGAAGTGTTTACACATTTAATGTTCAAATGTGTGTGAAATCTTATGGGACTTAACTGCTAAAGTCATCAGTCCCTGAGCTTACACACTACTTAACCCGGATTATCCTAAGGACAAACGCACACACCCATGCCCGATTGAGGAATTGAACGTCCGCCGGGATCAGGCGCACAGTCCAACACATTTAATGTACGACATATAAAGCTATCTGCAGCTATACTCGTCACACCCTCTATAGATGAACTCTATGCTTATCGCAGACACAAAGTCTGTCACATATAACTTAATTGTGCACTGATCGCTGTGCCATTCCACAACTGCAACTGTTGTGTGACGTGGACTGACCCAGTAGTACAGCGTCTGATGTATTTGATAGGTTCCAGACAACGCCAGTCCGGATATGGCTGCTACTCACCTTTGACGAGCTTCCAGTCGCCGACGCGGACGGCGCCGTTCTCGGCCACCTCGTCGTAGTTGAGGAGTATCTCCGTGCGCTGGCTGGGCTCTCCAGAGACCAGCCGCGGCCACATGTTCACGCCGTCCAGGTCGTCCGGCAGGTCTGACGCATTACCTCCTGTGAAAACATTAAGAAAAATTACGTCTAACGAATTACCACCTTTAATACACAATAGACTGTTTGCTATAATACATCATGTTCTGACATGAAGGACTTTTGTTTCTAGTTGCAAAAATCATAATAAAAATTCTTTGTACAGGAGAGTAATGAATGTGCTCCAAAATATGCATTTTATTGCCCCAGGACGATAAGCAGGTGTTGACCACAGGAAAGGTGCACGGAGTTAGTCTTTTCAAAATGAACACGAAGTAGGTACTTGTGCTCTGCAGAATAACGCTGCAATAGATATATTGTGAAAGCATTAGTTTATACTTACGTGCAGTGGAATAGTGTGAGTGAGAAGTAACTGTAATATAAAATATTTATTAGAAATTAAATGCAATCGTCACAGTGCTATGTTTCTGAAGAAAATTAAGCCTATTGCGAAACTGAACTGCTACACTCTTTGACGGAAAGTAATGATTTCAATAAGACCATTTTCTAAAGAGATGTGGAATATGACCCATAACCCATAATTTAATCGCAATGCACAGTTGTGCCAACTAAATGACGTGACAGTAAAGATGAAGCACACCAAGATGGAGAGGAGGAAACAAACCAAAACTTCATGGGCTGAGAGGATATGTGATGTCATTTCAGCGATTACAAAAACGAATCAAATACACAAATAACTTCGTATATCAGCCCACTTGTATGTGTGATGATGTACAATCCCCACCCCTCCCCCCGCCTCGCCCTCCGTCGCTGGTCGGTCTGTATGCAGTTGGGAACCCTGTTATGGAGCTGTTGTATCCACTCATGAGGCAAGATGTCCCACAACTCTAATAACGATTCCTGATATCCTGAACACTGGCACTGGTTAGGAGTTGACGTCTGCACTGGTACAGTACAGGTTCTGTTGGTGCCAGATCTGGGGATCTTGCCGGCCACGTGAATACCTCAACATCACTAAACAGACAAATTCTGTGTTTGGATGAGCATTGTCTTGCTGAAAAGTAACGCTACGGTACTGTCGCATTAGAGGTAACATATAAGGAGGCAGAATGTCCATGACAAAGTGTTGCACACTCAATGACTACCAGCTGCTACTGAATTCGTACCCAAAAGTCCCCACACCATGACTCCAGAAGTACAACAGCTGTACCCCTCCAAAACATTGGTAGAATGTGGCCCCTACCTAGGTCGCCGCTATACTCACCAACGATGGTCATCGAGGGTAGTGCAGGTCCGTTATTCCTTACTGAGCATAATTCAAAGCCATTCATTAGCAGTCCATGCTTCCTAGTCATCGCACCACTCCATATGTAAGCACTCTGTATTGTGCTGTTAACAGCAGGGCATGCATCGCATGGTAATTTCCTAGTATGGCTCAAATGAATGGTGCAGTAAGACACAGTGTGTTGTACAGTGTCCATAACTTGTTATCAAATGGTAGTTACAGATGTTAAGTGGTTTTGATGAGCTTGGTGCACAATACAGCTATCCCCCCCTCCCCCCTTTCAACCTTGTGGTGGTCAGACACAGTCGACTGCTAATTGGGAACGAGTATTCTGGCCCTCACATTCCAATGCATTCCAACGTTGGGCCACTGTTTGGTTACTGCAAAATTTGATCAGTGGGTCAAATAGAGACGCAAAATGAGGCCTGTCTCTAACTCCTGTCAGTGCTGATGAATCTCTCTGGATTACACGGCATCTCCATGTGTTTCGCAGTGATCATTCAACGTCAGACACTGTTCATGTCCCTCATATACCTTACCACACCTGATGCCAACAAAATGCTAATGCACTCTGCTGAATATTGTAACTGTCGCAGAGAATTGAAAATCTAATCAGTGATACCTGCTGATGGCGTGTGGCTGTACGAACGTACATTCACATCAGAATGGGTCAAATGGCTCTGAGCACTATGGGACTCAACTGCTGAGGTCATTAGTCCCCTAGAACTTAGAACTAGTTAAACCTAACTAACCTAAGGACATCACAAACATCCATGCCCGAGGCAGGATTCGAACCTGCGACCGTAGCGGTCTTGCGGTTCCAGACTGCAGCGCCTTTAACCGCACGGCCACTTCTGCCAGCCATTCACATCAGACCATGTCTTCTTGGTACTTCACCTTTTTTTGTCAGACAGTGTTATTAGATGTGAATGCCACTGATGTGGGCACTGCCTGTGACTGTTTCCCTGACGACCCTCCCAAATGAGCACCCTGCCCCCTCTTCCCAACACCTCCCTCCCCAGGACGTACCTGCTGCGGCGTACAGCGTGGGCAGCCAGTCCGATATGTGCATCAGCTCGTGGTCCACCCTGGACGTGTTCTGCAGCAGCGGGCTCCATACAGCAGCCACACCGTGCACTGCGCCTTCCCACAGGCTGTTCTTTATCTGCAAGCAAAACAGCACGGCACGTCACAGCACTTCAGACATCATATATCAAGTTACATATTGTGAATGATGTACATTGTTTAACGGATTAGCTTCAATTTTTCGAGGCACAACACATTGGCGATGGAATTGATATGTAAATTTTTTGACCCTGTTGTGGCAATTGTGGAGCTGTGTAGATATACCTGAAACCTGAGCATCTCCTGTAACACTTCTATGCTACACATCTATAGCTATATACAAATCTATATTAGTACTGTGAAAGCCATCGCATGCTACGAGGTGAAATATATGAGGTACACCAGCACAACAGACACCCTTACCCTTCAAACGTTCAAAAGTTTTGACGAAGATCGACTGACTGTACACTGCTGCATATGTCGGATTTCTCTTTTCCCCCTATCATCAACATTATGTGATTACCGCACTGTTGAAGGTGATACATGGTGCTTCTCAGAAGAAGTAGTCTAAAATATCTAAAGCTATGCTGGATGTGGTGCACGGATTTAATCCAGCATCAGCTGTTGCAATCTTTACTGTGTATTTGTGGCTCTGTTGTACTGAAGTACGGGAAACAGATTCTTTCAGGTTTGTTAGTAAATCATTGTCAGTGGTGGGAAGGAGGCAGCACATATGTCACTCACTTCAGGACTGTCAGTCATTTCAGTAGCTAAGTAAAAGGGGCCGATAGAGCACATGTGTTCACGTATGGTAAACATTTTTTCCTAGATATTATGTCATTGCAATGTGATGGATCTTTTCTTGGTATCTTAATTGCACAGCTACTCCTAGCTATACAATACTACGAGGGGTAACGAAACTTCAGAACAACAGAAAACATTTTTAGTAGAATTGTAAACTGCCATTAAAGAAGAGGTGTGCTTGATTGCCCAGTACCAGTTGGCCCGAGTTATGAGGAACTTCTGAGAAAAAGTTGAAATTGGATCAAGAGGATGACCTCCACTTGCATGACGTAAGTGTCAAAGTAAATCAAATAGAAGATGTTAATCTTTGATTCTGTATAAATTTATATTTTCTTAAAATACAATTACTATTATCCATTAGAAACGATCTTGCTACCATACGTCACCATTTATAATGGTCTGAAGAAATTCTGAGATGTTCTTTCATTCTGTTGTGGCTAATGTGTTAATTATCTTGGTAAAGAATCCAGGCGTAAAATTAAACTTAAAAAGTGAACAGGCAAAAATATAAAAAGTTCTGTTTACGTTACGTAAACTATTCACGTATTCTTCCAGTGAATACACAACTTTCAGGAGCAACCGCTCTCTTTGGGAAGTGCCACAGATAGTCACTGGAGCTAGTGAGAAAGTACAGGGTAATCAGAAAATCTGACACCTCACCCTCAAAGCACTTCTCTATTGATTGGCTGTTATATGAACCACAGTTTTTCATAAGGGGTAGCTGAGCCAACTCGAAACCGACCGATATGGACATTCCAAGTGGAACCATCAGCAAGAAACGGAAGCAAAAGGTACGAGAAGAATGTTCTTGATCTCCTGCAGAACAGGCAAGAATAACACAGAAGTGTCAAGATATACGAGGAATACTTTTTTTCATGGTCCTGTCGGTCGCAAAATTGAAACCACGGTGGAAATCCGATGAAGGTTTGCTCTGATGTGCTGCACAGTGTTTCGATTGAGTCATGTCGTACTTGTCAGTTCTGAGTGCATAGTGAGCGCGTAAAAATAACTAGAACGATAGTGTCACCCGCCAATGTGAAACGTATACTGTCATTCGACTGCTAAATACTGAGGGGTTTCGCTTGATTGCATGCAGCCCAGATAACGTGACTGTCATGCGTGACAGCAAAGTGTGGCAGTGGTGCCGGAACTTTGAAACAGGGCGTACAAACCTCCATGACGCATGCGTTCAGGGAAAGAAGGGAGTGTCAACCAATGGTCTTGTCCAGATATGAATGATTGGAGAAAATCGTCTACGATGTTCAGTTCTGAACAAGCGAAGAGGAATGTTGTCATCAGGAGTTGCCCTTCATAACAATGCCTGGCAGCACACTTGATCTGGAACAAAGAAGCTCCTGCAACATTTTCGATGCAAGGTGTTTGATCACCCACCGTAAATCCCGGTATTGGCTTTCATCTTTTTTCTCACATGAAGCGCTGGCTGTAGGGACGACTTTTTGGTGCAGAAACTACCTGTAGAGAACTGGTGGAAAGCACAGGCGGCTGCCTTCTGGGACGAGGGTACTGACCAGTTGCTACAACGTCATGACAAATATCTAAGTCGGGAATTTGGAAATTTATGGTAAGGAGTAAGGGACCAAACTGCTGAGGTCATCGGTACCTAGGCTTACTCACTACTTAAATTAACTTACGCTAAGGCCAACACACACACACCCATGCCCGAGGGAGGACTCGCACCTCCATCGGAGGGGGTCGCGCTAACCGTGACAAGACGCCTAAGACCGCACGGCTAACCTGCGCGGCCTATCGAAGTCGGAGCGGCGACTACGTAGAGAAGTAGTGGAAAGTGTAGTAAATGTTTCAAATAAAGCATTTTCTATTTTTGTTGCGGTTTTTATTTCGCGACAAATCGGACCTTGAAAAAAAAAAAAGTAGACTTTGTATTTCCGGAAGAATCATCATCAGGAAGAAGAGAATAGCAGGAAGTTTATGCGCCCGTTGCAAGAGTTTTGTGCTCCTTGTCTGAACTATAAGAACAACTACTACGTATGTTTTACAACAGAAAGTGTGAGATAGTAGCTTCAAACTGCAGTTAAACGCCGTAGCGTTATCTTGCGTTAAAACTTCACCAGTCAACAAGACTTGTCTTCATCCATTCTTCCTCCATTATTGTATTCGTACTAACAGGTTAAGTAAATGAAAATATCTCCCTCTAGTACATACCCCAATACAGAATCTCTCTGCCGACAGATGTGGCCGAGCGGTTCTAGGCGCTTCAGTCTGGAACCGCGCGACCGCTACGGTCGCAGGTTCGAAACTTGCCTCGGGCATGGATGTTTGCGATGTCCTTAGGTTAGTTCGGTTTAAATAGTTCTAAGTTCTAAGGGACTGATGACCTCAGATGTTAATTCACGTAGTGCTCAGAGCCATTTGAATCAGACCCTCTGCACAGAATCGTCTGCTGACAGTTTTAAAGATCAGTCGACGACATCCACAAAACGATTCGTTTACAACAGCAGCTGTATCATTAGTTTTAAGTTACTGTCGATGCTTTCTCATTTTTGATCTGGTGTTTATTTGTCCTCAAAGGGTTCAAATGGCTCTGAGCACTATGGGACTTAGCATCTCAGGTCATCAGCCCCTAGAGTTAGAACTACTTAAACCTAACTATCCTAAGGACATCACACACATCCATGCCCGAGGATTCGAACCTGCGACCGTAGCAGGAGCGCAGTTCCGGACTGGAGCGCCTAGAACCGATCGGCCACAGCAGCCGGCTTATTTGTCCTCACAACATTATTTACTAGTAGAAAATGTCGAACTGGCTAACGACTTCTGAAAATGAAGCAAATCATTATTGACTCCAGACTGTACGAGAGTGTAGGAGAACTCGACTCACGCCTCTGAACGGGAAGTTGGACCCCCAGTTGACGTCGCTGCCCGCCCCGTTGTCGGCGACGAACACTATGATGGAGTTGTTGAGCATGTCGCGCTCGTGCAGGGCTGTCACCACACGCCCCACCGACTCGTCCATCTTCGCCATCACCGCTGTCAACACAAGAACACTCCCACTTATTATACCATAATTTACAGACCGTGGTGTATAACAATATCTGAGTCATATTAATACCATAAGCTACGAACAAGACGCTGAAGTGCCATTTTGGACACTAAATGTTCCATCCCAGCATCACCTCACTGGTGATGAAGGTGTTCATAGGACGGAAAGCAGTAAGAGAGTGTAACCAGCGCTGCGAAACGGCTCACCTGCGAGTATGCGGCGGTCGGGGTGCGAGATGTAGGAGAAGCTGTTGATGAGGTCCTGCGGGGCGTTGATGAGCTGCGAGTGGTCCCCGGGGTGGCAGGCGAGGTGCGCGAAGTAGAGGAACAGCGGCCGCTCCGTGTCGTGCTCCCGGATCAGCCGCTCCGCCTCCTCGGTGAACACGTCCGTCGCGTACTTGCCGTTGTACTGCCACGCCGTCGTCAGGTTCTCGCGCAGGTCGTACCCGTGGGCACCCTGCCGGGGGAAACGTAATACTCAGCCGTTACGTGATTTTCCATAGCAAAAGCTCTAGCTTTCATTACACCTCGTACAGTACGTAACAAGAATAGTCTCTCTTCAAGAGGCCAAAAGCAACGATCTTATTTACCGAAAAGCGAAATTCGACATTCTAATGCTCATTTTTCATCATCTAAAGAAGCACTACATTAGAACGTGCCCGTCCGTCCCGCTAGCTGAGTAGTCAGCGTGACGGATTGTCCTCCTACGGATCCGGGTTCGATTCCCGGCTGGGTCGGGGATTTTCTCCGCTCACGGACTGGGTGTTGTGTTGTCATCATCATCATTTCATCCTCATCCGGCGCGCAGGTCGCCCAATGTGGCGTCGAATGTAACAAGACCTGCACCAAGGCTGCCGGACCTGCCCCATAAGGGGCCTCCCGGCCAATGAGCCAGACGATCATTTCCATTTTTTTCATTAGTACGTGCCCATAAACGATAATCACCAAATCTTCTGATCACCTGGGTGAGTTACCACAAAATTCACGGAACATTTTGTATCTTCACTTCATACACTGGCACCGTAGTTGCTCATTCATGTAAGATAGGTAATCTAGGTCATTCCAAGACGATGTGTGGAGCGTGGAACTTCCAGTCTGCTACTTTGTGGAGATATTCGACCCTTTTCAGACAAACGTGGCACATATATACCGGAAATGCATGATCAGATGCATTGACGGTCGTTGTAGAGCAAAGAATGGTTCGTCAGGGCAATCAGAAAGTCATCTTTTTCCTCTGAAGTGAATATTCTGTTACAAGGCTGGTGGTAAGTTACTGCAGACTGTCATATCTCCTACCTATCTAAAGTAGTATTACAAAGCTATGTGGAATGGTATCAATACGTCAGATGAGTAGTGGAGATGTCAGATGAAAACATCGACTTCTTTCTGGGAAATTGCAGTGCATCTATAAAAATAAAATCATACATAATATGTCAGTGCGACTAACTCTAGAGCATTGTGCCATTTTTTAAAGGCCTTATACAACATTAACGACAGCAGCGACTGAAAATAATTCAAGAAGAGATTCTGCTGATAATTAGAGTTTAATACGATTGTTAAATAAGGGATATACAAAAGGAATTTAATGCGAATAACTGAAGGAAGATGCCCTAGCTTACCAAATGAGTATATTTAGGGAACAGGTGTTGAGCAACATTTGGCTCAGTTCACTGTCGTGTAACCCGAATAAAGATCACGAGAGTAACATCAGAGTTACTACAATAATACTGTGATATATGAACAGTTACCTTTCCCTCAAATTATGTGTTAATGGGAGAGAACAGGAACTTGTTAATGTTTGTACGACATTGTTTCCACTATGCTCCATACAGTAGTTTCCGCGGTACGTAACGTTGCAGTGGGGTACAGGTTTTCTGGGAATGATCTTGATACAGATACATGCTGTATCAGGTAAGGATGTGAACGACATGTTTTCTACACAGCTGGCAGGCTCCGCTGTGTATGTTGTCTCATGACAGGGTTTGAAGCACAGATATTTCTACAAGGTGATTGATGAAATGCTCCAATGTTTGTGATATGCGGGTTGGTCCTCTTAAACGTGTCAGCGCAAATACCTCTGGAACAGCTATAGACACTGAAAACAAACTTTCACGATCATGAGTGTAAGGCAAGGGGCTCACGAAAGTAAATAGTGTGAGACATTCTAAAACGTAAGCAGCTATTATCTTCAAGGTAAACATGCATTTTTTTAAAAAGGGGTGCCCCATGTCATTTCTTACGCAATCGATAATCTGAAAAATCATAAAAAGAATGGTCTTGATTGCAACGTAATACGTCAATTACATAACGAGAAATTGCAAAACGAAGATTACGTTTAAAATAAACGAAACGCGAGGCTATTGCACATCCCGAGTGCAAGCATGAACCCCACGTTGGTCGTAATCATGACGTTCTACGATGCAACATTCTAGTATTGTAGTAGCGATAAATAAAGTATGAACCAACAAACCCCGTCTTTATTTTTCATCGTGGGTGATGGGACCAGCGTAAATAGCAGTAAGTAGAGCGTTTGTTGCCTCGTAGTACGTCTATCACATCGCGATTACGAGCAATGTGGAGTTCACGTTTGCATATCGGAATGTGCAACAGCGGTGAGTTTTGTTCATTTCAAACATCAATTTCGCTTTGTAATTTCTCAAGATGTAACTCACGTATTCCATTCTTTTTGTGATTTTTTATGTTATTGATTCTGTAAGAAACAGTATGGAATGTCCATTACATAAACATGTTTGCGTTGACAATAATAGTAGCTGACGTTTTAAAATAAGTCGGTTTTCAATATCTATAGTTGTTCCAGAGATATTTTTGCTGAAACATTTAAGTGGCCACCCAGTAGGTTGACGCCAATATATACTTGTTTTATTTTAAAAGATGACTATGTTTTCATAAGACATAGATTGGGAACACCAAATGTACATGTGGTGTTGACAACTACTCTGAAAATTGTGAGACAGGCAACAGCTGTGCTTTTATGTTCATCTCATATGTAGCCACTTGGGAAACTGTATCAAGGGACTAATTAAAAATTTACAAGAGTGAAGCCATTCTTAATAAAGCTGCAAGTAAAATTTCCTGAGACTTTATGAGATGATTAAGCCATAGGGATCAATCTCTTGGTCACATGTTAGTCTCTTGATACTGATGACTTGTTTTGATCTTGCAGTCATCATTAAATTCAAGGAATATAGCAACGATGTAAACACGCATAGTCAGTACTACATGTCATTGTTGTAATCGTTGAATCATATAATGACTCCAAAACTGAATCTGGTTATAGAGTTTAATAATTAGTCCCAAGACATTGATTACTATAATTAAATGCTTTTACAGTGGTCACCGACCCCCTCTGCAGGTCCGAAGGAATTTGTGAGATGAACTGAAACGCAGAAAAGAAGCCGACTGGTTACCTGGTCTGCAAATATGTAGTCGTAGTATCCGACGCCGGCGTTCCAGTAGCCGAGGTGGGAGTCGAACCCGCGGTAGGTGGGCGTGTAGACCTTGGAGTAGTGGCCCAGGTGCCACTTGCCGATGGCCCTGGTGACGTAGCCCAGGTCCTTGAGGTACTGCGGCAGGATCTTGCCCTCGGGCAGCGCGTGCACCTCGTCCCCCAGGATAACGTGGCCCTGCATGCCTGCAACAACACGAGGGATCCATTAGTCACAGCGCGCACACACGTAGATGGCACATTTGCAGAGCAACTCATCTGCTGGGAACGGGAAAATATTTGGTCAACGAAGTTAGTGGGGCTTCACTGATGTAGGAAAACGGGTTTCAATGGGCAAATATCGTCGTCAGTTACTGGCGAGATCGGAAGATGGAGGTAGCCTTCAATTTTGCTTCCCACTGAAGCAGAGGTATTAAAAATTGGAAACCAGTTCTCAGTGGTCAAGAATGGCGACAGATATCTCCAAGGGTCTAGTTCAAAGAACAATGCTGTGAGAAATGACAGGTGATCCAAGTCAGATGGCCGTTAAGGGTCTGGAAGCCGTTTCTGATCAACACGAGTTCTGTTGCTGGACACAATAGTGTAAAATATTTACACAAGAGATTTTGTCTCGAAAATTCGAGGATTGGAACTTTAGCAGTGGATCTATGTGTTTACAATTTATGTTTCAAAGTTGTATTGGCCTTCAGAGTAGTATTGTGTATAACCCGTTGCCAGCAACATGGAAGTAGTAGGATATACTTAGCAGCGCTAGTTGTGTTTATAGTTCGAGTGGAGCGGTCTATTGCCCCACGAATTTATGTAACAATTGTAAAACGAATGGCATAAAGTGCATCCTTCAGTTTAGAAATCAAATTGAAGTCACAAGGGCTTAAGTCCTGGGACTGCAGTGGTGGTACAGCACACCGCAGATCTAACAGATCAATTGCAACTTGCGCCATATGCGTCAAAGCATTATGCTGTAAAATGATGAGCGGGCTTAGCACAAAGTGCCGTCACTTCTTTCTCTAAGATGGTTGCAGGCTGTGTCGGAAAACTGATCAGCCAAGAGAAAGAAGCGGCGACACTTCCTGCAGGAAGAGCCCATCATTTTTGCAGGACAATGCTCTGGCGCATATGGCGCAAGTTGTGACTGATTTGTTCAGTCGACGGGCCTGGAAAGTACAGTACCACCTATCACACTCTCCACAGCTCTTGTGACTTCAGCTTGAATCCTAAACTGAAGGAAGAAACTCATGGTATTCCCTTCAAAACTATTGCAGAGATTCGTCGGGGAACGGACCGCTTCACTCGAACTATAAACACAACTAGTGCTACTAAGAATATTCGGCCTTTCAGTATGGACCCACACGACCGCTACACTCGCAGGTTAGAATCCTGCCTCGGGCATTGATGTGTGTGATGTCCTTAGGTTAGTTAGGTTTAAGTAGTTCTAAGTTCTAGGGGACTGATGACCTCAGAGCCGTTTGCTAAGTATATTCCACGACTTCCACATCGGAAACTCGTATCTACTTTGTATAAGTTGTAATAAATACTTGTCACTATCAAAGTTGCAATCCTCGTATTTCTTAATACCAACATTTTTAACTTACGTTTGATTTATTTGGGCAATGTCCTACGATATTCTTTCCCAATCAGCTGTGCAAATTTACAAGGATAAGTTTATAATGTTTTATTTCTGGTTTTCAGTCCGTACATTGTGTGAACAGCGTCCGTCGTCATCTAAGAAGGTTGTTTGAAAAATTGTAGATAGAAAATTTTTGTATTTCAAGCCTGAATTTGAAAGCGTTGACAGATGTAGAAATAAGACCACTCGGTTGTAAGACCGGTATGCTTACTGATTTAACGCAGCCATAAAGCAACTTCAATCGTGAAGTGAAGTAACTTACAGCTTGAGAGCTAAACTGGAATGAAAAAGGAGGAACGAAAACTTGTGCAGGTATTATCAGAGGAAACCATGAACAAAGCAAGCTACAAAGTTGGTGAAGGATTTCTATGTATACGTTGTGCTCACGAGCCCTGCTGACGAAGAAGTGCTACTTCCAAGCTGACGTCAGACTCACCCAGTCGGACGGGGTACTTCCCGGTCATGATGGCCGACCGGGACGGCGTGCAGACTGGCTGCACGTAGTGGCCGTTGAGGATCACCCCGTGGTACGCCAAGGCGTCGATGTTGGGCGTGGGCACCTGGTCCGAGCCGTGGAAGCTCACGTCGTTCCAGCCCTGCAACACGTTTTGTTACGTCTCACACATTCTTCGGCTCAATACCACTCGTCTTCACTAGCTGCTTGGGCCTATTCCCCAAACGTAATAAAGTTTCGTTTAGAGAATGAAAACAGTGTAGTGCTGAGCAAAATACCGCGAAATAAAAAGACAGGTTCTCATCGATACTGTTATTACCGTTGATAGTCGTGACACGTTTAAATGAACTAATCTCCATTGACTACTTCCATTGCCAGAAAATGAAATGAATAATTACGCACATACTGAAAAACTATCACCTACAATTTCATAAGATTTTGGTAGATATCTTTCCCTACCCTCTCTGAACTTCATTTGTTACATTTACTTCAAAAGCCTTTTTAAGAACTATTTTTCGATAGGTGCAAGTCTTTTCTTAGCTCACTTGTTCAACCGTTTACTTTTAATTTTTTGACATTAATTTCCTCGGCATACATAGCATCGTTTTGCTTTAGAGTTTTAAAATATGAGAAGAGTGTATTTAATTGCTGACTTATATTCATAAAAAGAGCACTCCGTCATCAGGCCACAAGGGGCCCATCGGGACCATCCGACCGTCGTGTCATCCTCAGCTGAGGATGCAATAGGAGATGCGTGTTGTCAGCACATCGCACTCACGGTCGTTATGACGGTTTCCTGAATTATATTCATGAACAGTTGTTTTAGCAGGCTTTTACTTTCGTCTGTGTTGCTTATTACTTTTCTGTTTTTCTACTCTTTTCCCTATAACTCGAATATGTATTACATGCCTGATTTACGTTGCCGTTCCATTTCAGCCATCAATTTTCTTCTAACCCTTCTCAAAAAAAGCGGACCTTAGGAAGTCATTCAGGTTTTTATATCACTTCAGGTATTCTTTTGCACTTGATTGGGACTGTTCTGTGTTCAGATCATTGGGTAGATCGTTGTGTTACCTCTCTTCTCTATAACCTTTCTAATCACAGTTGCCTCTTATCATTGCACCTGCAAGTAATTTTTAATTTCTGAACTGTAACGTACAAGTCTATGTCTAAGTCTGCGGCATATTATAGCTCAACCAGATGAGTCGACTGAAAAACGTGAGGGCTATTCGCAAAGCAAGGTCTGATCGGTTGCGAAATGGAAACCACAGTGAAAAATCCGATTAAGCTTTGAATAGCTGTGTTGGACAGTGTCTCCAGTATGTCCGTCGATTGCGTCACGTCCGAACGCACAGTGAGCTCGTAAATACGCCTAGAACAATAATGTCTCCAGCCAAGTATGAACACCTGTTTTCGCCTGATTTCGTACAGTTCACACGACCTAATTGTCGTGCATTTTCTTGTTCGTGACAAGTCTCGGCCACATATTGCATAGGCAATGAGGACGCTCCTAAAGCGTTTTCTATGGAAGGTGTTTCCATCATCCACCATAAGCCTAGACTTGGCTCCCGCTGATTTTTGTCTCTGTTCGCATGAACCTCTGCCTAAGACGATAACATTTTGGCCCAGACAACGAGCTGTAGACTAGCTTAGAGAATTGGCAGCTGCCTTCAATGACGATAGCATTGAAGAGTTTGTACAATGCTACAACAAATGTCTCAGTCGGAGCGGTGACGATATAGAGACGTATCTGGAAGGTATTGCTACCTATTACAAGTAAAAAATTTAAGATTTTTCTTGAGGATTCCATTTCGCTTATGATAAGACTTGACCCCTGACACAGATCCCAGAACGGATCCAACCTCGTTACTCGGACTGTAGAGAAGGTACGACTGAGTAGTAGATATACACTCCTGGAAATTGAAATAAGAACACCGTGAATTCATTGTCCCAGGAAGGGGAAACTTTATTGACACATTCCTGGGGTCAGATACATCACATGATCACACTGACAGAACCACAGGCACATAGACACAGGCAACAGAGCATGCACAATGTCGGCACTAGTACAGTGTATATCCACCTTTCGCAGCAATGCAGGCTGCTATTCTCCCATGGACACGATCGTAGAGATGCTGGATGTAGTCCTGTGGAACGGCTTGCCATGCCATTTCCACCTGGCGCCTCAGTTGGATCAGCGTTCGTGCTGGACGTGCAGACCGCGTGAGACGACGCTTCATCCAGTCCCAAACATGCTCAATGGGGGACAGATCCGGAGATCTTGCTGGCCAGGGTAGTTGACTTACACCTTCTACAGCACGTTGGGTGGCACGGGATACATGCGGACGTGCATTGTCCTGTTGGAACAGCAAGTTCCCTTGCCGGTCTAGGAATGGTAGAACTATGGGTTCGATGACGGTTTGGATGTACCGTGCACTATTCAGTGTCCCCTCGACGATCACCAGTGGTGTACGGCCAGTGTAGGAGATCGCTCCCCACACCATGATGCCGGGTGTTGGCCCTGTGTGCCTCGGTCGTATGCAGTCCTGATTGTGGCGCTCACCTGCACGGCGCCAAACACGCATACGACCATCATTGGCACCAAGGCAGAAGCGACTCTCATCGCTGAAGACGACACGTCTCCATTCGTCCCTCCATTCACGCCTGTCGCGACACCACTGGAGGCGGGCTGCACGATGTTGGGGCGTGAGCGGAAGACGGCCTAACGGTGTGCGGGACCGTAGCCCAGCTTCATGGAGACGGTTGCGAATGGTCCTCGCCGATACCCCAGGAGCAACAGTGTCCCTAATTTGCTGGGAAGTGGCGGTGCGGTCCCCTACGGCACTGCGTAGGATCCTACGGTCTTGGCGTGCATCCGTGCGTCGCTGCGGTCCGGTCCCAGGTCGACGGGCACGTGCACCTTCCGCCGACCACTGGCGACAACATCGATGTACTGTGGAGACCTCACGCCCCACGTGTTGAGCAATTCGGCGGTACGTCCACCCGACCTCCCGCATGCCCACTATACGCCCTCGCTCAAAGTCCGTCAGCTGCACATACGGTTCAAGTCCACGCTGTCGCGGCATGCTACCAGTGTTAAAGACTGCGAATGGAGCTCCGTATGCCACGGCAAACTGGCTGACACTGACGGCGGCGGTGCACAAATGCTGCGCAGCTAGCGCCATTCGACGGCCAACACCGCGGTTCCTGGTGTGTCCGCTGTGCCGTGCGTGTGATCATTGCTTGTACAGCCCTCTCGCAGTGTCCGGAGCAAGTATGGTGGGTCTGACACACCGGTGTCAATGTGTTCTTTTTTCCATTTCCAGGAGTGTAAGTCACTTCGAAACACTAGTTTTAATTGATTCTGTCCTTTGTAATATCATAGGGTTTGTCACTCATGCAGGGAAGATTCCTGGAAGAGCCAATTAGACCAACCAGCAGCTGGAGAATCTATAACGAACTGTAAATTCTGAGCATGTTGATGGTGAAATCATGGCTCCCATGAAATGAAGTCATGGTGCCAAATAATATAAAGATGCGTTGGAGTTACATTTATCTCTTACAAACTTAGAAGTCCTACTATAATGAGAAGCAATAAAGTTAGAGACTTTAGATCATCAAAAAGTCATAACGTGCCATCTGGTGTCTCGTAATTCTGCAAAAAATTGACGTCAGCAGTTCAAGCCCTGTAACTGACGTATCTGTCAGATGCTCCCTCATGAAATCCTAAGAAACAGGGATGTATAATACTATTTGTCCAGTTGATGGCAGGACAGGACGGCGACTCACCATGTCGTCGGCGACGATGAAGACGATGTTGGGCGGCTTGGCCCCTGCCTGCCCCACGGCGGCCACCAGCCACACACTCGCCACCACCAGCAGCAGTCGCATCCTCCCCAGATGTCTCTGCCAACAGTCAGACAGAGCAGATGTCAGTACAATGCCGTGTTCTACTGGAAATGTACACTTGGTTGTCATACTAATGAAATTCATTTGTAAGTCTTTCAGAGCCGTGCGACCAGCTTACAACATTCAGCTAGGAAGGTAATTTGCAATGTGCAGCAATCCAGCTCCTGAGTAAGTAATTATTACTATTAGCTCTCGGCAACACCTTCATTCTTCTCTAATGTGTTACCAATTTTCCCTGTCTTGAAATGGAAATTTCTGTTAGCTGCCATCAGCTTCCACTTAAAAAAGATTTTAAATTGTAAGTAGTTTTTGATAACACATCTTCTTAATTTGATTTCACTTATTGATTATTGGCATTTAGTGGAGTAGTTATTTAAAGCATGGACAATTAAATATAGTACTGATAAGATTTTGTAAATTGCAGCACTGTTAAATTTCAATACAATGTTTGTCCATAGCTGCATGGCCATGTTGTATCTTAGAACAGTTTTTCACATTTTAAAACCTAAATTACTGGAAAATTTTTTGTAATTTCAGAAAAAAACTGCAGCACACATAAAGCGAATGTTGTCATTTCAAAATGAAATGAAAAAATATATTAAACTTAGAATACAGGGCCGACAGTCTGAAAAGTGTTCCAATTATGAAACCGAACTGAGAAATAAAGCCTCCGAATTTTTTGTGTGAAAACTATCATAGCTTTTTAAATGAGACAAACTTTATTAACATTATACATCTTTATTGTTCATATGTACACATTTATTCCGAAAAATAGTCAACCTCATGTCGAACAAATTTCTCCTAACGAGAGACCACTTCGAAGGTCATCACTGTAGAACTTTCGGCTTTATTGGCGAAGTCATAACCTCACTCCTGCTTACGTCGCTGCATGGCTGTCAACTTGAAGTCCTAGGAGATGTTCTTTAAGCTTTGGAAACATTAAAATCGGATTGAGTCAAGTCGTGACTATATAGAGGATAACTGTTGACAATGAATCCATGGCATCGAACTGTTGCGGATGTCGCAGCGTTGTATGGTCTGGGATTGTCATACTGAAGGAGAGCGTCCTCCACGTGTGAACGAAATTTTCGAATTCGAATCTCGATTACAGCACGCCGTTTCTCACGCACCGACATAGTTACGTTACACACCGCCATTTTACACACTACAATTCAGATGCCTCTAGCGGCTGCAAACATGTAGACATGAAGAATAAATATGTACAATGTGAATAAGTTTTGTTTTATTTAAAATTCTTTAAGAATTTTCACATAAAATGTTCGGAGGTATTAGTTTTAGAATGATAACATACACATATCGTGTAACTACTGCCAAATCACGTCGGTTGATATCGACGTCAGTAAAACTTCAGAATATCGATGTAAAAGGCAAACAGAAATTAAAAAGTCTTACTAAACTAAAAGCATTTGTTTTGCACCACAAGGCTGCACTATTTCGAAAAACCACGTAAATTACGAAAGTCTGTAACAGTTATCAGTTTCGATAATTATTACTAAGGCTGTAACTCTTCTTTCCAAAGTGAATCAGGCATACGACATAACATGCAAAAACCTACGTTATGGAAAGATAAAAAAAAGTTGAAAATAAAATGTCGTGCATCGGCTAAATATTTAGGGGTAATAGTAATAAGCGATACGTAACGGATCGGACATGTGAAATTAGAATTAAGGAAAGCGAGGGGAAAACTTAGATTTCTGGCAGAATGCTATGCATCTGTAAAACATACTCCTTACAAGACGCTAGATGGACCAATTTCAGAGGACTGCTCCAGCACGGGGAGTCATCATCGAGTAATCACGGCAGTAGATACCGAACTACTCCAAAACCGAAGCTTATGCGAAAGTAGCAGATCTGCTCAGGGAACGTAATTGTGAATCCTTGGAAGAAAGGCGGCTGTATTCTCAAGGAAACACATCTCTTTCGTAGCGAGCTCTTTATTTCCCACATTTTTGGACGAAGTAGTACGAACCAAAACAAGAAAAAAGGGAGTGGTGAACATGGGCTCTGAAATACCAACCTTAAGAACCGTGATCACTTGTTCATCTTCAATACTGAGGAATCCATTTGTTTTACTGAACACGTGCACATAGCTCTTAAAGTATGCATTTTTGAGCTCATATTCACTCGACATTTTTTTCTCTCGTTTCGGTCCATCCTACCTCCTCTGAAAACTGCCTACCCTACAGTCTCAACAACAACGGTATCAGAGTACCAGTACATATATTCCACTGTCTCAGGTATCAGAACGATTTTCTCTTGTAACTTTCGACCTTGTCGTTTTCGGACTGAGTCCTTATCTTAAACTGAGACATTTACCCTTCTCCGTCATCCCTGAAAGCTTAGGTGTAACGTGTAAGTAAATGATGCGAAGACATTTGAAGGCAGACAAGGCAGAACAGGGTTTTCTGCGACTACCGTGTGACGTGACACGAGATTCTCAAAGGTGACGACTTTGGCAGAGTAGCCATCCATAAATCTCTGAATATCATCAAGTCACCACACAGCTCGAACAGTACGAGGCCGCTTCAATGAACCAGTAACGATTGGCTGCTTCTGTAATAGTCTTAGGCACCACATGTTGCCTTGTCTCCGACAAGACTTCGCTTTTACACTCGGATAGTCGCAACGAAGTTCTCCCGTCTGGCTGCCTACTTTCAACCTTGAACGTGCAGGTGGCTCAGAGATGTTTAGGGACATTATTTTTTGGCAGTATGTTTGGCAGTATATCTTCTTGCTACTCTTGAAACGGAAGCCGCGGCCGAAATATACGTGGACTTTTCAGTGGAGGAAATCCATCTATTTGTACAAGACATTGTTCCCATATAAATAGACAATACTATGTTCAGCCATCCTTTCACGAAAACGAAGTTTAGCTCCACACTCCCTTTCCTCGCATAGCTATGTGGTGTCTGTATTGTTGAGAATACATTTTAATGTGTGTAAACACTATTCGATGGAGATGCAAGCAATTACTGCTTGAACAGGACAGAATACGAAGACGCGATACTTTTCTATGGGTTTTCAGGGGGGTGCTACAACACATTTATATCGCATTAGTCGCTCCACATGCTGTCTACCACGCACACAACATGACATTCCTTTCGTATCGCTCAAGGTAAATGGAGCTCAATTTTGACACTCATTGCTAACTCATGGCCAGTCTTCTCCATGAGAACCTATTATTCCAATTCAATTAGTTCATGTACTGCTTCGAACATGAATTAACTGAACATAGCTCAAATTATCTTGTGGACTCGAAGACCTCTTCTCTGCGTTGACAGTGCCAAGTTAACGCGTTAGTTCTCTCGTGGGCAATAACTTGCATTAGAATAATCTAACGCGCTTAAAGGTAGTACACCAGAACACATATAAGCAACGCCCAAATTTACTTTTGGATCAGGTTTATTCATCGGTACCATCGATGAGTACCACGCTTGCGATGAAATGAAACACTTTTTTTTAAGTTATGAGAATTAGAACTAGAAACTCCATAGATATTGATATAATATACATTCACTGTGAACTACAGAACTGAGAAGCAGCAGAAACACTTACAGCTGACGTCTGTGACCGTAAGATGTGTGCAGGCTACTACAAGCCTATAGTGCTCTGTCTGTTTTGTGAAGGAACTTATATACCTCTTGTTTACGTAATTATCTTGATTTCAGTACGCAGTATCATGAAAGTAATCTTGCGTTATTTCAGATACGGGATTTATCGCAGGTGGAACAGAAGCTGTTATCACAGATTGCGTGACAAATCGAAGTAATGCCACTGTGCGGTAATGAGGTGTTGTCAGGATGACACACTACGTGATTTGGGGACAGCTTTCCCAGGGGTCGGAATGACTTGCGATAGCAAAGCACTGGGCCGTACTATGAGTCAGCAGCTAAGAGAGGAATGAAAGTCAGAATGTGCACTAGAGGACAGCGAAGCAGTTTTCTGAAACCGTCTGTACAAGAGACTAATACAAACTTGGAACAATTAGAAAGACAGGCAAAGGCGATTAACAGGAGCACAACCTTCACGCTAGAGCTATAAGCTCTCAGTAACGGAGTAAAAAGGTTTGTTGGTATCCGTCTCCGCTATTTCCCGTGAGGACGTTGAGATCCATTTGCCTATTTACGAAGATATTGAATGGAAGAAATACAGTTGTTGGGCACGTGTTACGATATGTGTCGTTACTGAATACTACAGTTGAAGGGATTATAAAAGGAAACAATTGGCATGGATTTCAGATAAAGATACCAAAGTATCAAAATCTTGTGCTGACTTCGTAGCATCCCCTTGAGACACCTTCATAATCAATGTATGACCCTGGACTTCTTATTTGAAAGTGTGCACTAGTGTGTATCTGCAACTGGTCTGGAATTATGAACTCATCTCACTAATCGAGCTATAACTGATGTTACTGCATTCCACCTAATTGTAAGTAATAAACAAGCCCAAGCTACATATTACTTTCAATGGAATATGAGTACCACATAACTACAATCCAGTATATATGTTAATCATTCTGGATAGTCTCTTGACGTTCAAACAACAGTGCATCAAGCTATCTGAGAAACTAGTCTCAAGAGTGAATCTACTTCGCAAGATTGCCGGAAGCAGCTTGGATGTGGACGCATACTCTACGCATTGTTGCACTCGCAATAGTGTATTGATGGAGAATATTGCGTTTCTGTGTGGGAAAACAGTGGCCATCAGACAATGATTGATGTGCAGCTTAATGAAGGCATGAGAGTTACCACTGGTACTGTCAAACGTTCTCCCAGTCAGTGGCTGCCAGTCTTGGCTAATATTGCTCCGCAAGATCTAAGGAAGAAAGAAGCCAACATAAACTAGCTCAAAAAGATTACTTCTCATAAGAATTCTCCATTATGTGATACCCTACAAGATCCATCAAAAATTCGTCTGAAATCACGCAAACCACCCTGGGCTGATTTAGAGGGTAGCAGTTCTCTTGAGGTGACCTGCAAATGGCCACACCGCTGGAACGAACCTCCACCCAACAACGCTCACATGGTTCAAGACCCAAAAAAGCAGTACCACGCCAAATCTGGTCAAGGCAGAACCGTATGAGTACTGGCCAAGTAAGATAGGGTTACACCACGAAGAAGTGGGGTTTCTGTCCATCCGCTGACTGCGACTACGGAGCGGAGGAGCAAACAATAAATCATATTGTTAATTCGTGTCCACTTCGAGGATTTACTAATGAGCTAAGGACTTTACATCAAGTGACTCAAAGTACTCTTGACGGTTTGTTACATTTGGACATTTCCATTTGATTGTAAATACGTTGTGTACTTGTAAAACCATACGACAAAATAAATAACTCTTTTCTCTCCTTTACGTGCTCCCGATTTGTTTTGAAAAGTTAGTCTATGCAGTAATACTGACCCACGTTTCTGAGAATATCCTTTCAACAACATATCATTTTCACTTCCATGAAGGGTTGTCTTCTGAGGAGGCGTTATATGACGTCATGAACTCAGTTTTTGGTCAACTTAATAAGAAATTCCCCCTGTTGGTATTTTCTGTAATTTTGCCAACGCCTTCGATTGCGCACATTAGAAACTTTTCTGAGAGAAACTAGAGCGGTGTGGAATTAAAGGCTTTCTCTCCATGAACGGAGCGTAACCTCAACAGCAGAAGACAGAAGGCCACATTAACAAGTGGTACGACAGGAATAAGTGTATACCAGGTGTAAGGAACATTAAAAATGGAATCTCGCAACTTTCGGTGCCTTTTTCGCTGTTGCTCGTGACCTATACAAGTGATTTACTCGGAAGTTGTTTATTTTTTAACATGTTTGGTGATGACACATATTTAGTGAGAAAAGTTTCAACCATAGTCATAAGAGACACACGTAGGAGGATAGTGTAAATGGCTTACAAAACCTTCACAGCAAACAGCTTAATATTTAGTCGTATAAAATCTCACATACTGAAAATGAAAACAAATAACACTGTCTGACAGTCATCCAAAATATAACTCGCCGTGACACTCCACGTGTGATAATTCTAGGCGACTGTGTGGATAATAAACTTACGCAGTATCACTACATGGATACGTTAGCCGCAAAGCTCAGATCTGCCTGCTTTGTACATCGAAATCTTTCTTGTTCTGTTAATTTATAGATGGCATTGGTCGCATGCTATGGACTCTTATACTCGATCTTGTCCTTTGACATAAACGCCTGGGGAAATCCAACTGTCCCCACTCAGAAAGAGAAAAAGTCGTTTAATAAGGGTTTTCTGCAAAGATCGTAACTGGACATGTCTCTGAGACCACTTCAGAGACTTAATAGGGATTTAGATATTCTCACATTTATTTGACAATAAATTACTCCTAATGATAAATGTGGTTAGTAACAGGCGTGAATTTACGATGAACTGTGCAATTTACAACCACATTATTTTAAGTAAAAATAATTTCTAAACATACTGTGCATCCCAATCTAGGTATCAGAAAGGAGCTTTTTATCTACGAGGGTTGGAACTTTAATAGTGGCAACTATTTACAGCTCGTAAAAAATAGATACGTGCTCCAAAGTTTTACTGACCTTCAAATTAGTCGCCAGCATTGTACATAACCCGTTGCCAGCGATGTGGAAGTCGTAGGATACTCTTAGCAGTGCCAGTGGTGTTGACAGTTCGAGCGGAGCGATCTATTGCCCTACGAATTTGTAGCAGTTCTGAAGCGAATGCCATTAAGCATTTCCTTCAGTTTATAAATAGAGTTGAACTCACGAGGGCTTTAGTCAAGGGAGTGCAGTAGGTGGCATAGCACTTAGCAGCTCCATCATTCAAACAAATCAGTAACAGCCTGCACTGTATGTGCTTGAGCATTGTGCTGCAAAATGATGTTCAGGTGCTGCAGAAAGTGTCACCACTTCTGTCTTTATGCTGTTCATTTTTGGAACACAACCTACGACCAGTTTAGAGACAGAAGTGATGACACTTTCTGCAGGACCTGAACATCATTTTGCAGCCCAATGCTCAAGCACATACAGTGCAGGCTGTTACTGATTTGTTTGAATGATGGAGCTGCTAAGTGCTATACCGCCTACTGCACTCCCCTGACTGAAGCCCTCAAAGTTTAACTCGATTTCTAAACTGAAGGAAACACTTAACGGCATTCGCTTCAGAACTGCTACAAATTCGTCGGGCAATAGACTGCGCCGCTCGAACTGTCAACACAGCTGGCACTGCTAAGAGTATCCTACGACTTCCATATCGCTAGCAGCGGGTTATCTACAATGCTGGCGACTAATTTGAAGGTAAGTAAAACTTTGAAACACGTATCTATTTTGTTCGAGCTGTAAATAAATAGTTATCACTATTAAAGTTCCAACCTTCGTATAATAGGTTCCAATCAGATAGGAAACTGAAAATCCACGTACTTCAAATATAATGTAAAAGAATGCCTCATTAAATACTCATTCTGCGTCACTTAACACTTCTGGACTATTCGTCCATGGTCTATGTATAAAGTTATCTCCTGGCAGTTGGCCATTTTACCTCCGAAGATATCTCCCTCAGTCGGAGAGGAAACGTCAGGAGAAGGTTTTATACGTCGACCTCTGCCTACTAGCCGGGAAGATTTATGTGATGCCCAGTACCAGAAGCGAAAGTTTACATTATATATTCATTCTACAGTTTGTCAGGGTAGTGTAACTGAAGGATGTAAATACTGCATAATTCTATGTTTGTATCTTTGTACCTATGAAACCGCCGATTGTGATCTCTGTAAAGGTATATAAATGCTTTGTCTGAAGTTGGAAACCAAAGTAACGGTTGTGTTGTCCAAGACTAGAAACAATGGCTCTTTTAAAAGTAGCTGTATCCTCCTAATCTGTGAACTTTTACTTTTTTTTATTTACTGTTGTTTCATCGCCCTCGCCCCATACGGGCAGGGGGTGGACTGTCAGTGGTATACTACTCTTTTCTTCATCCAACAGCCTTCTTAAATATATGACACAGATGAAAACATATATGAGGACAGACTTTCGTTTTTAAGTTAAAAATAATAAAGATGGCCAGCTGAAAGGACGTAAAATACAGTTTAAAAACACAAATGTAACATGGTAATATTCTTCGATGAAAAAACTCTTGAGCCTTGCACTTTCATTTGAAATATGAAAGACATGCATTGGGTGGGAAGTACTGTGGGAGGAGAGAGTATGTTCCATAGGTTTGAGGCGTGTGGGTAAAAAGATAAGGGCCAATTAGATAGGAAAAACTATAGAGATGATAGGTAGGAGTTGAAGTGCATAGTGGAAGTACAGACGGTGGGAAAGACAGAGGGTGAGGAGTAGTATTGTATGTGGATAGAACAGTGGTTACAAGAGAAAAGCGATAGGGATGAATGTACAGGGAAAAACAGAAAGGAACCCTGATTTGGAGTGGGATAGTTGCAGAATAGTTAAAGTAGGCAGGAGGGATGAACATCGGGGAGGATCTCATTGTCTGGGAAAGGGAGTTGATTGCGTTACGAAGGGATATGGACCGTGTGTAGGTCTAGGAAAAGAGGAATGAGTTTGTGAAGGTGCGGCAGCTTACCAGGATTGTTAACCAGAGGGAACACAATGGGGTTATTAGAATCTAGTTTCCAGATAATGTAGGAGACACAGAGATGATGGATGTGAGGTGTCGAGGTTTGGGAATCTGATGAGGTGATACAGGATCCATGTAGCGAAAGGTAAACACATACAAAAAGCGATATGGAGTGCATCAAGATCGACGATTTGGATGCACTTAAGAGAATTTTAGTGGGGTGGAGTTCCACACAACGTTTGCATCGCAGAGGATGGGTCAGATCAGGTTCTGTAAGTGTGGAGAAGAGGGGAAGGGTGTAAACCGAAAGTTCCGACTGTTAGTACTTTGAGTAGTTTTAGCCTATTGTGGCCTTCCGTTGGATGGCTAGTAGGTGAATTTTCCATGTTAGTCGCTGGTCAAGGGTTAGTCCAAGATATTTTACAGTGTCCGTTAACTGGATAGGACGTTTGTAAAGGGTGATCTAGAAGCCATGGAGGCAGAGGGTGATGGGGGTTCATCCTATAATTGTTGCCTGGCGTTTGCTGTACTATAAGTGGGATACCGATAATGCAAAATCCACATTGCACTACATACGGGAATAATATTAGATGTGGGTCCAGCTCACGTCACATCCTTGATGTAGTGAATGGGATGGATGAGTATATTGAATGGGTTGGATCCATTGACATGATAATTCCTTGATTACGTTCATAATTGACCCACCCCTGTGTATGATCTTAGGTGGCGCCCGAATGGTGGATCCGCCTGCAGTAAGTTGAAAATTATTGTTTGGAATGGATCTGGCATGTTATAATTCCAGGAACATTATTCATGCTGGATCCAGCAAATGGTTTTCTTGTGGGGGGAGGGGTGGGGGGTTGAATTCACTCATGCAAACGCGAGGGCAGCAGTTAGGGTGGATCTATCTGGATAATAATCCTCAGGTAGTATCTAGTATGGATCTGCCCCACTATACGGGGTGAGTCACTAACTATTGCCACCTAGAATAACTCCAAAAGTATGATAGTAGCTGAAATGTTAGTGGGACAATTGTTGCATGGGACAACGGGGGCCATAATATGACGTTGGTTTTTTGTTGCTATGTGGGATCACGTCAGTGATATGAAGGTCAACTTTGTTTTTTTAAATGGGATGCTATTGTTTGCTAGTTATTTTCTGATAGTAGCTATCGAGACGACACCAATGATGTGTAACAGTAAAGTCTTTCAAGGTCAACGATGATCACAAAGGTGGAATGAACATCCATTTACAGAAGGCGTTTGAAGTGATGACCATTGGTATCAGTGGAGTGCTGTAATCTTCTTATCATGGATTCAGTGGTATTCCTTATTACTTCGGGACTTATCGAAGCACATGATATGACAATTCTCTCTCGTATATCGCGCAAATAGTAAATATTCGCCGAATACGGCGTATCCATCTAACGTGCCATTGACATGTGTATACACGATGGTGTCCGGCACAATTTTCGCTGATGGCTAGAAATGAGTTGCAGAGACAATTCCCTAATCGTTGGATTGGACGCGGAGGAGATGTGTCGTCGCCGGGTCGTTCGCCAGACTTAAAGCCTCTGGATTTTTTCTTGTGGGGATTCGTAACAGACATTGTTTATAAAGACGTTCCCACTACACCTGAAGATATGCAAGAGAGAATTGTCAGAGCATGTGCATCGATAAGTGGTGATGTGATAAGGAATACCACTCAGTCCATGATAAGAAGATTGCAGCATTGCATTGATACCAATGGTCATCACTTCGAACACCCTCTGTAAGTGGACGTTCATGCCACCTTTGTGACCTTAATTGACCTTCAAAGACCTTACTGTTACACATCACTGGATTTGTCTCGATAGCAGCTATCAGAAAATATCAAACCATGGCATCCCATTTAAAAAAAACAGTTGACCTTCGTATCTCTGACGTAATAGTATCATGGCCCCCATTGTCCTATCCTACTTTTCTCACACAAACTTTTCAGTTCCTCTCATAGTTTCGGAGTTATTCTTGGTGGCAATAGTTAGTGACTCACTCTGTATGTGTAATGTGCACATGCATGACAATTTACTTACAGGACATCCAGAGACACTAATTATTAGCGCACGATGTACAAGAGATTAGTGCTGGAAGCTCCCGGTGGCGTCGGTGGTAGAAGGGGGGGGGGGAGGGGGAGGTTTCCTGTGTCATCGTACCAGGGGTTGGCATTCCTTAGAAATATGTGTGATTTCTGCAGACCTTAAACAGTATATCACTGTCATCCCGACACTGACCAAAGCAAAGTATTTCCTGCAAATGGATTTTTTCGTGCTCCAACAGCGAGAGGATAGAACATTCCTGGTAAAGCAGAACCACCGCCTACCGAAGTGTCCAGCTGCAGACTGGAAACAGAATGTCATTGTCAACTAAACACCGACCAAAGCAGAGCACCTGCAGTGCATGGAGCTCTTTTGAACCATCAGCGACAGGATAGAACAGGCCTGGAAAGAGAGCATTCCCACCTACGGGGGAAGGAGAGACAGGAAAGGAAAGAGGTAGGAGGGGGGTAAGACTAGTTATAAGAAGCTCAGTGTGATTCCACAAGTCAAGATGACAACTCTTGAGCTGTCCTAGTGGAAGGTTTTCTTTATTCGATAGTTGTGTGATATTATTACAGTGTTTCACCTTCCTGTAGAACCAACGCCAGGATGCATTCGCGGCTTAATACAGTCGATGCTACTGTGTTACTTTTAATCGTTGATCGCTTATAAGAGATTTAGATCTCCCTCTGCCTAAGACACACTGGTACCACACACAAGAAAAACACGTCTATCCATCCTGGAATCAACACTCATTACTGGTTATCATGATGTTGTTTGTTCCTATCAACATTACGTTATTGGTCAAGTCTTCTACTCACCATAGTATGTGAAACTTCCTTGCTGAATGTATGTTTAAGGACTGTTGGATGGTGTTAAGTGCAAGACCGAGTTTTGTACTGTTTCCATCACAGTATTCGTTTTAAAAGCGTAACACTATACCCGTTACACAATGTGAGGTGAGAACTTTCGGTACAATATTTACTGTAGCAAGCATAAGAATCACACACCTGGAGAATACACGATGGTGGTACTTCATGGATCAAATGAGAATTCGTTTTTTATATTTGTTTATTTATTTTTGTTAATTAAATGAGCCGATATTACAACCGTTGAGCTGCTAAGAACAGCAACACTTGACTCAGACATGCAGTGTGTTACTCCATGAGAACCAAGTGATCAGTGTAAAATTCCTTCACTGTCTATTCATCCACCAATTGTACAGCAGGAATCTCATCCGTAAACGGAAAATGGGAACACACACGTAAACACACACACACATACACACAGAAAGCTATTATTTAATACTGTGGAGTATCTGAAACACTAGAGAGCCTTCAGACAAGTCACACCACTACCCAAGACAGGAAATAGGAGTAATCCGCTGAATTATAGACCCACATCACTAACGTAGATTTGCAGTAGGAGTTCTGAACATAAAGAATGAGCGAACATTATGAATCACTTCGAAGGAAATGATTTATTGACAGATAGCCAACAAGCATTCAGAAAATATCTTTTTTATGAAACGTAACTATCTCTTTATTCTCAGTAAGTAATGAATGCTGTCGACAGGGGTTGTCAAATTCATTCCAAATTGTGAGATTTCCAGAATGCTTTTGGTACAGATTCTTCTAATTAAATTACGCGACTAAGGAGCATCGTCTCATTTGAGTGACTAGATTCGCGATTTCCTGTCAGAAAGGTCACAGTGAGTAGTAATTGACGGAAAGTCATCGAGGGTAACAAAAGTAATATCTGACATCTCCCAAGGAAGTGTTATAGGCCCTCTTTTGTTCTTGATGTCCATAAACGATTTAGAAGACATTATGAGCTGCCTCTTACATTGTCTGCAGATGATGCTATCATTTACCGCCATGCAGTCATCAGTAGATCAAAATCAATTGCAAAATGATTTAGTCAAAATACCTGTACAGCGCAAAAAATGGCAAGTGACTCTTAATCATGAAAAGTGTGAAGTCATAAACATGAGCGCTAAAAGGAGTCCGTTAAATTTCGGTTACACTGAAAATTACTTAAATCTAAAGGCTGTAAATTCAACTAAATAAATTGGATCCATCACATAGATAATGTTGTGAGGGAAGCAAACTAAATTCGGCGATTTATTGGGAGACTTCTTAGAAAATGCAACATGTCTGCTACAGAGTCTCCCTACACTACGTTGCCCCCCCCCCCCCCACGCGCCCCCTTTCCCCCTTCTCTGGAGAATTGCAGTGCAGTGTGGGAACCACATCAAATAGAACCGACGAATGATATCGAAAAAGTTCAGCGACGTGCAGGTCGTTTTTTACTGTCGTGAAATAGGGAAGAGAGTGCCACAGATATGATACACGAGTTGGGGTGGCAATCATTGAAGCAAAGGCGTGTTTCGTTAAGGCAGGGCCTTTTCTTGATATTTCAATCACCAACTTTCTCCTCACAGTGTGAAAGTAATTTTTTGGCTCCCACTACATAAGGAAAAATGATAATCATTCTAAAATAAGAGATGTCAGAGCCCTTACGGAAGGTTAATTGTTCGTTTTTCCCGCGAAATGTTCGAGATTGGAACGATAGAGAAGTAGCTTGAAGGCAGTTCGTTGAACCCTCTACTAGGCACTTAATTTTCAATTGCATAGTAGTGATGTAGATGTAGATAACGAGCAAGCAAATAGCATTTTTTCATTAATCAAGTACGGTGGAATTTGGAATTACTTGCGATGTAATATTTCCAAAGGCCTTGTTGTTTCAATAATTTTCATCATCTTCTCTCGAAAGACTAATAAGAGTACACTAAGAGCTTCATTTTTCTATAGTCTTGACTACACAAGCAGTTCCTTTTGTTTTCTTGAGGGAGCTGGGAATCAATTTTTTTCATGTGAGATCCCCTTTGCCTTCATGATTTGTTTTTACCACGTTAGAGTGTTCAAACAGCATATCGTTATATTTTCGAGTACACTCAAGATTTTATCGCGACTGATCACCACAGCTGCTCTGGAAAGTAATCCGACCTACTTGAACCTTATGGACCACTTGTGTTAGAGTCGGAAGACAGGAGTGTAATGAGAATTTTATCAGGTGCTGAGAGCCACATTGTCAGTTTTTTTGCTGACATTGCGTTTAAGTGGACGCGTACTAGCTGAGAAACTACATAGAAACGCAAACTCACTGAAGACGTTGTTTTCAGCTCGTCGTGAATGACTATTCACGTTAAATATCGCCGAAAAGCAAGGTAATGCGCCTAATTAGATGAAAAAAAACACATTATATTTGATTGCTGCTGTAGCGACAACCGCCTGCACCCTGCCACGTGAATCAGTTTATGCATGTCATGTTTCCAAGCGGTTACAACAGAATGAAGATATAAAATCTCCTGTAGCGAATGCGAATCAAAATTTCGTCTAGTGAGTGCGTTCCTTGAGAAAGTAACACCTCCGCAACCTCCACAGAGGGAACCGTGTACAGATCTGCGTCTGGCCAGTTAGTAATAATAATAATAATAGCAGGCTGACAGAAACCAGTGAAAGTGGTCCCAGTCTTTCTGAGTACACTCGGAGCAGTGCCAAAAGATCTTAGTGGGCTCTTGAAAATCATGGGTACTGTTGTAATATCCATCTGCCGACTACAGAAACATACTCTACTTGAACTTGCTTGAATTATGCGCTGATACATCACGGAGACTTACGTGCGTGGAGTGTACCCGACTTGAGACAAAACACGAAATCCAGCACAGTGAACTTATTTACTGTTATAATCCATACATATTTTTTGTATCACTTTCTGTCTGGGTGGAAAGAAACACTGTAACTGCAAGAATAGCTCCCTCTAAAGAGGTGGCGGGGGGGGGGGGGGGGGGTGAAAATATGAAAATAGAGAGTAGCTTACGACGTGCCAAAAGCCAGAGAACATTCCCCCAGTGTTTGAAAATGACCATGTGCGCTCGTGATCGAGGAGTAACTTCTTTGATTCTTAATAAAAATGGCGTTGATCCTTACGTTCTCAGTAAAAATCTTTAGCGATGACGGCCGAAGACTTCCGGCATAAGAAGTCACCCTCATTCAGCCAAAGGCCTTGTCAAAGACGGTGGAGCACCGGACAGAGGTTCAGGGCACTCTCTTGCTCTTGGCGTGAGGAAATGCCTCTAGCCGGCTGGAGTGGCCGAACGGTTCTAGGCACTACAGTCTGGAGCCGCGCGACCGCTACGGTCGCAGGTTCGAATCCTGTCTCGAGCATGGATGTGTGTGATGTCCTTAGGTTAGTTAGGTTTAAGTAGTTCTAAGTTCTAGGGGGAAAAATCAACAATGATCAACGGCATGAGGATGCAGAAGGCAATGGAAACCACTGCATTGAAGACACATAATGTGCTCTTGACCTGTAATTGAAAAAAGTGTCATGATGATCTCTCCATTCAGGTGATCGTGAGAAAAGATTAAACAACTAAATAAAGGATAACGTTCTACGTGTCGGGTCTGGAATGTCAGAAGTTTGCACGCGTTAGGGTAGCTAGGAAATGTGATAAGTGAAATGCTAATGCTCAGTCTAGACATAGTGGGGGTCAGTGAAGTGAAATGTAAAGAGGACAAGCACTTCTGATCGAACGACTACAGAGTAACATCAACAGCAGCAGAAAATGTATAACGGGAGTAGACTCGTTGTGAATAGGAAAGTAGGACAGACAGTGACTTAACTGTGAACATTCGAGTGATAGGGTTACTATCACGAGAACTGACAGCAAACCGACAACGATATTTAAGGTGTACATGTCAACGTCGGAAACTGAAGATGAAGAGATAGAGAAAGTTTACGAGGATATTGAATGGGTAATTCAGTACATAAAGGGATATGAAAATCTATTAGTGATGGGAGATTGCAATGCGGTTATAGAGAAAGGAATACAAGAAAGAATTACAAGAGAATATGGGTTGGCACTATGAATGAGAGAGGAGAAAGACTAATTGAGTTCTGTAATAAATAGAGTACGTTATGGTCAGGCAAAAATTTTGAAATCAGTTACTGGATTAGAAAGCGTACCGCGGTGGAGATACAGACACAGGCCACAATTCAGTAGTGATGAAGAGTGGGCTGAAGTGTAAGAGACTAATCAGGAAGAATCAATGCACAAACAATTGGTATACAGAAGTACTAAGGTATGAAAATATAGAATAGAGGTCGAAGACTGAAAACCCTTATTTTATTTAATGAACGATCGCGGAATTCCCATTGAGACAATCATGTCTAGTTTTGATATGCTTGAAGTTCTCGAGACTATAGATACCGGGATAAGAAATGGGTCAGTAGGAGTTTAAGTTGAAGAGAAATGGACATATCTAAAAAAAAAAAAAAAGGCAACCACAGAAGTTGGAAAGAAAAACATACGTATAAAGTACATAACTGCGAAGAAATCATGAGTAACAGAAGAAATACTTCAGTTGATCGATGAAACAAGGAAGCACAAGAACGTTCAGGGAAATTCAGGAATAAAGAAATACAAGTCGCTTAGGAATGAAATAAACAGGAAATTCAGGGAAGCTAAGGCGAAATGGCTGCAAGAAACAGGTGAAAAAATCGAAGAAGAAATGACTATGGGCAGAACTGACTCCGTGTGCAGAAAAGTCAAAACAGCCTTCAGTGAAATTAAAATCAAGGGTGGCAATAATAAGAGGGGAGAGAGCGGATAGGTGGAAAGAGTACACTGAAGGCCCCTATGAGGAGAAAGACTTGTGTGATGTCATGATAGAACAAGAAACAGGAGCTGATACAGAAGAGATAAGGGATCCAGTATTAGAAACAGAATTTAGAAAAGCTTTGAAATATTTAAGACCTACTAAGGCAGAAGGAATACATAACATTCCATCAGAATTTCTTATATCATTGTGGGAAGCGGCAGCAAAATGATTATTCACGCTGGTGTCTAGAATGTATGAGAATGGCGATATACCATCAGACTGTCGGAAAAAACGTCATCCACACAATTTCCAAAATTATCGCGAAATCAGCTTAACAGCTTATTCATCCAATCTGCTGACAAGAATAATACACAAAAGAATGGAGAAGAATATTGAGGATGTGTTAGATGACGATCACTTTGGCTTTAGGAAAGATAAAGGCGCCAGAGAGGAAGTTCTGACGTTGTGGTTGATAAGGGAACAAGAATAAAGAAAAATCAAGACACGTTCATAGGATTTGTCGACCTGGAAGAAACGTTCGACAATCTCAAATGATGCAAAATGTTCGAAAATCTGAGAAAAATAGGGGTAAGTTATACGGAAAGACGGATGATATACAATATGCACAAGAGCAAAGAGAGAACAATAAGAGTTGTAGATGAGAACGAAGTGCTCGGATTAAAAAGGGTGTAAGACAGGGATGTAGTCTTTCGTCGGTATTGTTCAATCTATGCAGCGGAGTAACGCGGACGGAAATAAAAGGATGGTTCAAGAGTGAGATTAAAATTGAAGGCAAAAGTATATCAATGAAAGATTCCTGATGACATTTATATCGTTAGTGGAAGTGTAGAAGATTTATTACGGGACCTGCTGAATAGAATCAACAGTCTAATGAATACGGTATATCGATTGAGAGTAAATCGAAGAAAGACGAATCTAATCAAAAGTAGCGGAAATGAGAGCAAACGAGAAATTTAACATCAGCATTAGCGATCACGGATTACATGAAGTAAAGGAGTTCTACTAACTAGGCAGCAGAATAACTCATGACGGACGGAGCAAGGTGGACACAATAAGCAGATTAGCACTGGAAAAAAATGCGTTTCTGGGCAAGAGAAGTCTACTAGTATCAAACATAGGCCTTAATTTGAGAAAGAAATTTTTGAGACTGTACGTTTGAATCTCAGCTTGTACGGTAGTGAAACATGCACTAAGGGGAAACCGGAAGAAAAGATAATTGAAACATTTGCTACATAGAAGAATTCCGAGTATTAGGGGAACTGATAAGAAAAGGAACTAACAGGTTCCCTGCAGAATCGGCGAGGAAAGGGACATATGGAAAACACTGACCAGAAGAAGTGACAGGATGGTAGGACATCTGTTAAAACATCACGGAATAAATTCCACGGTAACAGATGGAGCAGTAGAAGGTAAAAACTGTAGAGGAAAATAGAGATTGGAATACATCCAGCAAATAATTGACTACGTGGTTGACTACTCTGAGATGAAGACGTTGCCACTGGAGAAAAATTCGTGGCAGGCCGCAACAAACCAGTTAGAAGAAAATGAGGACACTTAGTTACTCGCAAGTAACTTTACATATAATTTCAAGCCATTACGAGGCTTTTTCTCGTTGGCACACCCCACAAAATGATGAAAGGACTGGCTCTGAGAACTATGGGACTTAACATCTATGGTCTTCAGTCCCCTAGAACTTAGAACTACTTGAGCCTAACTAACCTAAGGACATCACACAACACCCAGTCATCACGAGGCAGAGAAAATCCCTGACCCCGCCGGGAATCGAACCCGGGCGTGGGAAGCGAATGATGAAAGGAAAAAAAATATTGTATACTACATATTCGCTGTTCGTGCAGTAAAACTGCTGCATCAAGTTATTAATTCATTACCACTAATTCTGTTTGCAGCAAATTTGACAGACAATATTCACATATGCCGTTACACTAGCAAACATGTATCATTTTAGGACACATAGTTCAGGAGATATAATGCCATAAGCAGTGAGCTGCATGAAAACGTAACTGCAGGACGAAATTCGCTAGAGATATAAGTGAAATATGTATACAAAAGTGATATATGTTAAATACATATGCGTATACGAGCAAAGCCAAGCGTAGAAAGCTCATCCTAATCCCCTAGACCGATTTCATATAAACTTTGTACTTACTATTTAGAAAGAACTATTGTGGGGGTAAGAACCAGCAACCACCTAATGAGGTGAGGGTGACAGCGTGGGGATAGAAGGGGGATGTGAAGGTCTACTGAGGGAGGGGGAAGTAGGATATAGACTAACAGAAGACTGAAATAAATACGTATCTGCGCAACGCAGGTTTTCATCAAGTTAATAATAATAATAATGATAGTCTTGTATATTACGTTCTATAGTATTTTATTTACTATTGTGTGATCCACCAAGATCCGACGAAAGAATAGGTTGATATACGTAGTAATAATCTTCTTCTGCCTTTCTCGGATTAGGCCTCTCGACCTGCCATGGCGTCAGTTACATCTTTTGTAAGTAGGCTGTTTAGGTTTTTTTATTGGTAACGCCACCTCTGTGTGAAAATCACTGGCTGTGCTGTGTGCAGTCTGTGTCTAGTTTGCATAGTTGTAATACTCGCCATTGTAGTGTTAGGCAGCTGGATGTGAACAGCGCGTAGCGTTGCGCAGTTGGAGGTGAGCCGCCAGCGGTGGTGGATGTGGGGAGAGAGATGGCGGAGTTTTGTAATTTGTCATGAACTGCTATATATATTATGACTATTAAGGTAAATTCATTGTTTGTTCTCTATTAATATCTTTCATTTGCTAACTATCCCTATCAGTAGTTAGTGCCTTCCGTAGTTTGAATCTTTTATTTAGCTGGCAGTAGTGGCGCTCGCTGTATTGCAGTAGTTCGAGTAATGAAGATTTTTGTGAGGTAAGTGATTTCTGAAAGGTATAGTTTAATGTTAGTCAGGGCCATTCTTTTGTAGGGATTTTTGAAAGTCAGATTGCGTTGCGCTAAAAAATATTGTATGTCAGTTTAAGCACAGTCTTGTACAATTGTTCAAAGGGGACGTTTCACTTTTAACTGACAGTCCTATGTGTAAGTCCCTCTTTCCTTTAGATTTTTATTATAAGGTCATCTCTGTAATAATAATAATAATAATAATAATAATAAATACACTACTGGCCATTCAAATTGCTACACCAAGAAGAAATGCAGATAATAAACGGGTATTCATTGGACAAGTATATTATACTAGAAATGACATGTGATTACATTTTCACGCAATTTGGGTGCATAAATCAGTACCGAGAACAACCACCTCTGGCCATAATAACGGCCTTGATACGCCTGGGCATCGAGTCAAACAGAGCTTGGATGGCGTGTACAGGTACAGCTGCCCAAGCAGCTTCAACACGATACCACAGTTCATCAAGAGTAGTGACTGGCGTATAGTGACGAGCCAGTTGCTCGGCCACCTTTGACGAGACGTTTTCAGTTGGTGAGAGATCTGGAGAATGTGCTGGCCAGGGCAGCAGTCGAACATTTTCTGTATCGAGAAAGGCCCGTACAGGACCTACAACATGCGGTCGTGCATTAACGTGCTCAAAAGTAGGGTTTCGCAGGGATCGAATGAAGGGTAGAGCCACGTATCGTAACACATCTGAAATGTAACGTCCACTGTTCAAAGTGCCGTCAGTGCGAAGAAGAGGTGACCGAGACGTGTAACCAATGGCACGCCACACCATCACGCCGGGTGATACGCCAGTATGGCGATGACGAATACACGCTTCCAATGTGCGTTCACCGCGATGTCGCCAAACACGGATGCGACAATCAAGATGCTGTAAACAGAACCTGGATTCATCCGGAAAAATGACGTTTTCCCATTCGTGCACCCAGGTTCGTCGTTGAGTACACCATCGCAGGTGCTCCTGTCTGTGACGCAGCGTCAAGGGTAACCGCAGCCACGGTCTCCGAGCTGATAGTCCATGCTGCTGCAAACGTCGTCGAACTGTTCGTGCAGATGGTTGTTGTCTTGCAAACGTCCCCATCTGTTGACTCAGGGATCGAGACGTGGCTGCACGATCCGTTACAGCCATGCGGATAAGATGCCTGTCATCTCGACTGCTAGTGATACGAGGCCGTAGGAATCCAGCACGGCGTTCCGTATTACCCTCCTGAACCCACCGATTCCATATTCTGCTAACAGTCATTGGCTCTCGACCAACGCGAGCAGCATTGTCGCGATACGATAAACCGCAATCGCGATAGGCTACAATCCGACATTTATCAAAGTCGGAAACGTGATGGTACGCATTTCTCCTCCTTACACGAGGCATCACAACAACGTTTCACCAGGCAACGCCGGTCAACTGCAGTTTGTGTATGAGAAATCGGTTGGAAACTTTCCTCGTGTCAGCACGTTGTAGGTGTCGCCACCGGCGCCAACCTTGTGTGAATGCCGTGAAAAGCTAATCATTTGCATATCACAGCATCGTCTTCCTGTCGGTTAAATTTCACGTCTTTAGGACGTCATCTTCGTGGTGCAGCAATTTTAATGGCCAGTAGTGTAGAACAAGAGAATGATATAAAAAGTCCAGTATTCAGCACTCTCTCATCACTGATGAAACACTGGAAGACATATCTACATCTGAAAAAAGCAACAAAGAGATGATAATGGAGGAAATTATGATCAAGGGTGGTAGATTTCAAAAGGAAAGATTGAACCCTTTGTGGTCCTGTTTAGCACTCAATCAGTTTTTATATGCACTCAGTTCCAAGTCGTACAGGCTTACCATTAGAATTCAGATGTTAAATCATCTGATGTACATGGGATAACATTAAATAATCTACCACATCAGAAACAAAGATGAGCGATCTCCAAGAAGGAGTATAAATGTTCCCTAGAAGCATAATCATGTAATTTGGCTAGTCAAATGAGGGGTGAATGTAAGGAAGGTCAAGATACATCTTCTGATATTGAGAAGAGCGTTAGAAACATAATTGAACCTATGGATAAACGCGACATCTAGAGGTATTTAGGTCTGCGAGGAAGACCGTCGGTGCATCAAAACATAAAACGGAACATAAACAGCGCGCACATGATCAGTTTTCTCAGGTGTGGAAGTGAAAGGAAATATAGCATGGTCTTACAACCCGAAAGATTCTCCAGCAACTAAACGGAAAAACACGTTTAGTGACACTAATACATAAGCATTTCCAATGCAGACTTAGATTTTCGACCTTATTGGCCCTGAGGACTATGGGACTTAAAATCTGTGGTCATCAGTCCCCTAGAACTTAGAACTACTTAAACCTATCTAACTTAAGGACATCACACACATCTATGTCCGAGGCAGGATTCGAACCTGCGACCGTAGCCGTCTCGCGGTTACACACTGAAGCGCCTAGAACCGCACGGCCACACCAGCCTTATTAACTGGACGAAAACAGACCTTTAAGAAATCAAGACAAATCTACAATGTATTTTCACTTAGTTTACGTTCGTCATGTTAAATCAGCTGTTGAAAGACTGACTGTCGCACGTGGGAAAGGTGCAGGGCAGAGGCAGGATACTGAAAGAAACTGACTAAGAGCAAGCAAATCAACTTTGGAATCTTCGGCAATGTTTTCACTGTAGTGTCTTGTCACTGCATATACTCATAGAAACCGCATAAACTAATTCCACGCCACTCAATCTGGTAGAAACATCCAGAACATACTGAAGGCAAAATCAAAAACAAATGACACCAAAGTAATTGTTGTCAAAATTCAGCTATAGTGTTTCAGTTCTGAAAAACATTGTTACAGAGTAAGACAATACGGTTCGACTGACGTAACTATGTACATCGCACGTTGCTGTGCAGGGTGACAAAACGGGGAGGGGGGGAGGGTTGGGGAGGTGACGTATTGGTGTCGGGAGGCAAGGAAAATTTAAACATGAAGTGAGGATTTTACGTAAAAACGAAGGCAAACGCTTTCCAGCCTTCATCATTATGACTACCCATGTTCAGAATTAGTATCAACATAAATAATATAGGATATGTCAGCCCAGTACGAGGGAAACGTAGGTCATGTACAGGGTGGTCCATTGATAGTGACAGGACCAAATATCTCACGAAATAAGCACCAAACGAAAAAACTACAAAGAACGAAACTCGTCTAGCTTGAAGGGGGAAACCAGATAGCGCTATGGTTGGCCCGCTAGATGGCGCTGCCACAGGTCAAACGGATATCAACTGCGTTTTTGTTTTTTTTTTTTTTTTTTTAAACAGGAACCCCCATTTTTAATTACATATTCGTGTAGTACGTAAAGAAATATGAATGTTTAGGTTGGACCACATGTTTAGCTTTGTGACAGATGGCGCTGTAATAGTCACAAACGTATAAGTACGTGGTATCACGTAACATTCCGCCAGTGCGGACGGTATTTGCTTCGTGATACATTACCCGTGTCAAAATGGACCTTTTACCAATTGCGGAAAAGGTCGGTATCGTGTTGATGTATGGCTATTGTGATCAAAATGCGCACCGGGCGTGTGCTATATATGCTGCTCGGTATCCTGGACGACATCATCCAAGTGCCCGGACCGTTCGCCGGATAGTTACATTATTTAAGGAAACAGGAAGTGTTCAGCCACATGTGAAACGTCCACCGCGACCTGCAACAAATGATGATGCCCAAGTAGGTGTTTTAGCTGCTGTCGCGATTAATCTGCACATCAGTAGCAGACAAATTGCCCGAGAATCGGGAACCTTAAAAACGTCGCTGTTGAGAATACTACGCCGGCCTGTGTGGCCGTGCGGTTCTAGGCGCTTCAGTCTGGAGCCGCGTGACCGCTTCGGTCGCAGGTTCGAATCCTGCCTCGGACTGGATGTGTGTGATGTCCTTAGGTTAGTTAGGTTTAATTAGTTCTACGTTCTAGGCGACTGGTGACCTCAGAAGTTAAGTCGCATAGTGCTCAGAGCCATTTGACCCATTTTTTGAGAATACTACATCAACATCGATTCCACCCGTACCGTATTTCTATGCACCAGAAATGGCATTGCGATGACTTTGAACGTCGTGTACAGTTCTGCCACTGGACGCAAGAGAAATTACGGGACGATGACAGATCTTTTGCACGCGTTCTATTTAGCGACGAAGCGTCATTCACCAACAGCGATAACGTAAACCGGCATAATATGCACTATTGGGTAACGTAAAATCCACGATGGCTGCGACAAGTGGAACATCAGCGACCTTGGCAGGTTAATGTATGGTGCGGAAGTATGGGAGGAAGGATAATTGGCCCCCATTTTGTCTATGGCAGTCTAAATGGTGCAATGTATGCTGATTTCCTACGTAATGTTCTACCGATGTTACTACAAGATGTTTCACTACATGACAGAATGGCGATATACTTCCAACATGATGGATGTCCAGCACATAGCTCGTGTGCAATTGAAGCGGTATTGAATAGCACTATTTCATGACAGGTGGATTGGTCGGCGAAGCACCATACTATGGCCCGCATGTTCACCGGATCTGACGTCCCCGGACTTCCTTCTGTGGGGAGAGTTGAAGGATATTTGCTATCGTGATCCTCCGACAACGCTTGACAACATGCGTCAGCGCATTGTCAGTGCATGTGCGAACATTACAGTAGGCGAACTACTCGCTGTTGAGAGGAATGTCGTTAGAGGTATTTCCAAATGCATTGAGGTTGACGGACATCATTTTGAGCATTTATTGCCTTAATGTGGTATTTACAGGTAATCACGCTGTAACAGCATCCGTTCTCAGAAATGATAAGTTCACAAAGGTACGTGTATCACATTGGAACAACCGAAATAAAATGTTCAAACGTACCTACGTTCTGTATTTAAATTTAAAAAACCTACCTGTTACTAACTGTTCGTCTAAAATTGTGAGCCATATGTTTGTGTCTTTTACAGCGCCATTTATCACAAAGCGAAGAAAGTGGTCCAACTAAAACATTCATATTTCTTTACGTACTACACGAATATGTAATGAAAATGGGGGTTCCTACTTTAAAAAAGCGCTGTTGATGTCCGTTTGACCTATGGCAGCGCCATCTGGTTTCCCCCTTCAAGCTAGACAAGTTTAGCTCTTTGCAGTTTTTTTTTTTTTTTGTTTTTTTTGTTTGACGCTTATTTCGTGAGATATTTGGCCCGGTCACGATCAATGGTCCACCCTGTATATAAATATATTTATTTGAAGATACCATCTGCCCACTGATAGTGCCCATTGGAAGGACAGGGCAGGTGGTCGGCCGTGGATATATTGAAGTAAACTTAGCGGATACGGAATTTTTTTAAACATTTGCTCACAAGAAGTCCAATTACTATCTTTATTTCTTATCATTTAAGCCCTTTCGTATATTCCGGGAGTTTTTCATAGCAATCACTGGTTAGATGCATCTGTTTGTTCCTGTTTTGACTCAATCTTCCTCTAGATCGCTCTATTCTTCGCCTCTCTGCTTGGTACACGAGGACTAACTTTCGTAGTCAATAACCTTCCATTCGCAAAGTGTGTTTATGTCATCGTTGTCCTTTCTATTTAGTTTCACCATATAGAGCGAATATTTTCAATTCCTGTTTAACAGTGTCATTTTTATGCAGCTTGATTTGATAGTAGCTTACCTCCTGTGAAAAATCTCTTTTTTACCCTGTTTTGAGTGTTTCCTTTTCTTCTATACGTTCAGAAGTTGCTGCTGGTGAACAAATGTGCGGTAGCTACCGTAAACAAATGTCTACTAGGCCTGAGAGCGTAGCGAGGGATCCTTGTAGTGGACTGACCTCACAGCACCACTGAAGTCAATGCTTTGTCACAGTAATACTGGATAATTTACAACTGTCATTGACTATTAAAGTGTCACTTGATGCACAGATTAACATACAATTCTCCTGAGGTACAATGTTCCACATTTACGAGGTACATTCATTATAAACTTTGTAGCTATCACATTGGTCCCGCACTATGACGCTGACTCCTTCAGGTGAGGTCACGAATCTGGGCTGAGTTCTTGCAAGCTGGACACTATATTGACCTCAGCGTGAGTGCGCTACTGTCTCAGAAGGGAGGCGTGGTCTTAAGGAGAGCCTGGCATACGTGGCTGCGGACTGCAGCGAATCTTCACTAATGTCTGTGATGTAGATTCGTGTTGCTAACTTTGGTAACGCAACGCGATCTTTGTACGATATGAAAGTGAGATTCCTGTTTTACAGTTTCATAAATAAAGGAATTAATTGCTGTGTTACCTTCAACAACAAATGCTCGTTCTTTAGAAGTGAATGGGAGAAGTGTGGAGTACTTTTTATAACTGTTAAGTATGAGTACTCCGGTCCTGGTTACTCCCAAGCTGAAGTCATACTTCCTGCGGAGACTGTATCGTCTTAAAGGTTCTTCAGACACTTTTAACTGTTTATTTAGCACAAAGTCCTATGCCTATGACTATGACTATGTTAACAGCATCGGATGCCACACTAATATCCCGTAGTTTTAGTGATCAGCGAGCTGTAAAGCGAGTACGAAATTCTGATTGATAATATGTTGTGGCTGCTTTCCCACTGTATTTTTTGTATAAAAATCAAACAGAATACATTGTGCGTATAGATCTATGATTTGATTCACTTAAAGTTTTGACATTCCAGTGTAACGCCAATGCGGCGATACAGACGTAAACCGTAGTGAGATGCGGTGAAAGCATTAATGAAAGAACAATTACAAAATTTCTCAGAGAGGAAAAAATGAAAGAAATTTAAGTTAGGATGGGAAGACGTAGATTTGGAGCAGACTCCTGCTTGTCACAAGCTGAAAGTTTAATCGCAATCTGTTTCCATCCAAAATGCAAGACAAATATCATGTCTCGTTAGGCTGACATATTACCCACAGTTGAACACATTGTATCTCATAAACTTTTACAACGACTGTTCGTAACGTGCTATTATTGTTGCTTTTGTTATAGTCTTCTATGGAAACACTGGTCAATCAGATTTATGTCACCCACATTTTCATTCTAGCAGTGTCCTAAGGCTGACGAGTAGCATGAGTGAATTTCCCATCTTTCTTCGATCACATTTTACATTGATACATATACTACCACAACCAATTTTGGTGTAATAGAGTCCTTTTATAAGAGACCCGTCAGTTCTACGTCTATACTGGAATGGACATAGTGTCATATTTTTCAGCTACCGACGATGTACCTCGCTGCTATTCCAACCAACTGCTCACATAGGCTACGTCTATATGATCTATCAACATTTTAAAGGTCAATTTTTTATACGTACTGATAATTCTGTAGGTGTGAATCAACCATTTAGCTCTGCAACATTTGCCATAGATTGGATATAACGACATAGAGCCTCGGACCATGTGACTGCGCCATTTTTTTTTTCTCAGTTTCGTGTTTCATCTGCAATACCTTACTCTATAAAATATGAAACTAAAGCTTACGATCTGGATTCTACAGCAGATGGTTGTGAATTATACTGGATGGCTGTACCAGCCTCTGCTTTCTCTGCAAGCTAAAGAAGGTAAGAACGTCGGCTTTGTTCGTGTGCCACATTTTTGGAAGAAATAACAAAAAAGAGAGTGTCGCTAATTTTTCCGTTGTAGCATGCCACTGTTTACAGTACAAAATCCAATCTCAGAATTACAGATATAGTCTGCGAATTTTTATTTCACATACAAACGGAAACGTCTTATGTACATTGTTTCACATACAGTTTAAAACGCCGTATTTACGTGCAGTAACAGCTCCTGGATATCTGTTGAAGAATAACATCCGAAACGCGTCATATGAGAAATAACAACATTCCTTGCATGATTTTTTTAACTCGTACCATCGCGACCCAGTCGCCATGATTGAAGAACTACTGATTATTATAATAATGGTCGCCTACCTCCTGGAAGATTTTCTGTAACATTTAGTTAATCTTTAAATGCTTGGGACCGATATGTTGCCAGTGTTACTGGCGATAACAAGCCAGAGTGGTCAAGATTCTCGATTCACGGAAATGAACTGTTTTTATATATAATTAAGTTTGTACAGAACATTCAGTGAGCGAGTCATACTCGCACCTGGCCACTTCTTCTTTCTTTAACAAGGAAGATTCCTGCTGTCACAAGTAGGTGTAGTTTTAAATATACCTCTGTACCCAGGTTAATATTTATGTTTCTAACTACAATGTGGGTACGCAAACTGCAACACTACGTGTGAATTAACGTCATTTACAGCCATCACAAAATTTTGATGTTGGTGTAGTCCCACCTCTACCTTTTGACTCTTAACTCCGTCCGAACAGGCCTTGAAGACTCAACGGAACCGACCGACCGCCGAGTCAACCTCACACACAGGTGTCATATGATGCTGGTATGGAGGGGCATATATACTCAGCACATTGCTCTCCCAGACGTTGTCAGTTTTTGTGAATGGAACCGTCACAGCCCAATCAAGTAGCTCCTCCATTGGCCTCACAACAACTGGGTGCACCCCACTTGCCAACAGCGCTTAGCATATCAGATGGCCACCCATCCAAGTGATAGCCAAGCCTGAGAGCGCTTAACTTCGGTGACCTGACTGGGACAGGTGTTAACACTGCGGCAAGGCCGTTGGGCCGCTATCTTTTGACACGATTGAACAATAACAACACTATCAAAGCTAACGCAAGAGGCCATGGAATCAGGTCAGGCCGTATCCGACAAAACACGGCTACGTCAGGAACTACCTGCTAATGTGACATAAACTTTCACCACAATGTCGGCTGATTACCGTACATCCGGTATAGCCGAGAACAAGCATCGCAATGAAAGAGACTCAACAAAAAGGACGTGCCACTGTGGTTCACGAACGGTCCATAGACTCCTGGTTCCACGTGATGGGAACAGATGCCTTGTCAAAGCAAACACACACCAAGCCCATAGAAATACTCGTCATTTGTAGGTTTGTAGGCGAATGCATGCATCTGGCAGCGGCAAGCTTCGAGGAGAGGTTCAGGCTGGTCCAAAAGTTGTCATGAATCTACAAGCTCTCATCACGAGACTTGCCGTCTTCTAACTACAAGCCTACTGCTGATTCTGCGTCCGACTTCGTGGACTTAGCTGCTTCCATCCAGTGAGGCACCTCCAGGGCTACTTACAGTCACTGCCAGCCTTCCACCCTGGAGGGATACTGTTTGAGACTGGGGCTAGGCAGTCACTCAGCCACCTTCGCCTGTGTGGGCATATTGTCGTATACGTCTCCATATGTAAACTCTGGTACTACAATGTCTGAGAGCTGTTTTCCTCTACGTAGTCCACGGAGAGATTCTGCACCTTCCGACGCGACCTGCCCTGAGCTGCAAAGTTACTTCCAGTTGGCGTACCACATTTGCTGTCTCCATTAAACGGGCTGGCGGTCGTTGCCAGCACCGAGCTTCGTTACGAATGTTGTAGTGTGTTCACCAATAAAATGTATGTTTAATCAATGATGTTTTCGTAATGACTTCAGCCTGCACCCAGATGACCACTCGTTGCTCCACTATTTCCCCGCCCAGGGTGCTGAATACAAGCTCCTGACGCTACAAGCCCAATTCCACCATCCATCGTAGTGGCCACACACCCTCTGTCTATACAATGGCATAATTTCTCTTCATATGTACCGTAATCAATTATGGAAGTTCAGGGTTTATTCTGGTATGAATTTCTTATCATACAAGGGGCCACAGCGATTATAATGTAGGTTCTGCATTCTATCTCAGGTGCCAATGTTAAATGAGCACAGGCTATTGAAAATTATATGCTGCTGGCAGCCATGGTACAGGGACGCTCCGTTGCGTTAAAGAGCACACCAAAATCGAGAATAAGTTTATTTTTGCAGGAAAAGTGTGCTGACTGCTTCACGTAATGAGAGTCGGTATAACATCTACAACTTGGGACGGATCAAGGAACTGTAGGGAAGTTACGTCTGAGTACGGGGATTACGTACATAGATTCTGACCATGCTAAAATAAAGAACAATACTCAGAAATTCACTCTTTGAAGGAAGCAGAAATACGGTTCACATCTCTGGTGACAAATTGTGTCTAGACTGCCGCAGACTTGTAGTGGATGGTCTGGTTCTGAGACGAGGCTTATATACGACTTGTTTACTTATCTTTAACGGCAGACTCAATCTTATATAACATATAAGATTGAGAAGAATATTAATGGGACCTCTTGCTCGGTCGGTGCAATACTCGCCAATGATGATCATCCGTGGTACTGCAGAACCTCCATTCGTCAGAGAAAACAGTGCGACGCCACCTGTCAGCAATCCATGCTTTTGGTCACTCCACCATCCAAATAAAGCAGTTTGTGATTTGGTGCTGATGACGGCCAACTCATGGGACGCTAATTCCCTAGAGGATCGAGATTATAAGAGACGGAGGACATGTTCATAATATTTCAACGATGGGAAAGATAATCAGCCTTGTACTTTGAAAGGAAATATGCCGGCATTTGTAGGTAGCAAGGCCGCTGTGGCCGAGCGGTTCTAGGTGCTTCAGTCCGGAACCGCGCTGCTGCTACGGTCACAGGTTCGAATCCTGCCTCGGGCATGGATGTGTGTGCTGTCCTTAGGTTAGTTAGGTTTAAGTAGTTCTAAGTCTAGGGGGCTGATGACCTCAGATGTTAAGTCCCATAGTGCTCAGAGCCATTTGAACCATTTTTTTTCCTTGCTTTTCGTACTTTGAAAGGAAAAATGTAGACAGTTGTAGAGCGCAATTTAGAAGAATCACGGAAATATAAAATCCTCATTGTCTGTTGCGGATTTGATCCCTAGTCCAGATACCGCTGGTCTCCGACTAATGTTGTGGGATGACTCCGCATGTTGCAGGGAGTCCATTTCTAGTTCTCAGACGACAGGCTCAGATGCGAAGGAGTTCCGATGTGCCTGGCGCACAATATGGCGATCGTCTCTTGTGGCGGTCAGACGTGATTGACCGGAACCTTCACGACTTACTGCAGATTTACATCAGCCGGTCAAATGGAGACTCACCACGAGTGCCCTTTCTCTTGTCAGGTACCGATAATGCTGTCTCACACGATTACATCGCATATCCGTGTTCTTCACTCTGATCATTCAACATCTGATGCTGTTCACGATTCTTATACACCCCATACTGGTAACAACAACAATCATAAACAACACTAATGCAGTCTTTTCTCCATTCTGCCTGTCACAGAGAAGTGCAACCCTAATAACTTACATACCCGCTGACTGTGTGTACTCAGTTACACTGACATCCTCTCATGTCTCCTTTGTGCTTCTCCTTTCTTCTCAGGCGGTGTGTATACCTGTACATGTACTCTTAGGTGACAAAAGTCATTGGATGCTTCCTAATATCGCGCCGGGACTCCTTTTGCTTGGCGTAGTGCTGAACCTTAATGTGACATGGACTCAACAAAACGTCGGAAGTACCCCGAAGAAAAATGGAGCCGTACTGTGTCTATAGTCGTCCGTAATTGCGAAAGCTTTACCGATTCAGAATTTTGTGTACGGACTGACTTCTCGATTACGTCACATAAATCTTCGATGGGATACATGTCGGACGCTCGAGCTGTCACTGAATGTACTTCAAACCACTCGCGAACAACTGTGGCTCAGTGACATGGCACATTGTCGTCCATAGAAATTCCATTGTTGTTTGGGTACATTAAGTTCATGAAAGGTTGCAAACTATCTACAAGTAGCCGAACATATCTATTTCCAGTGACCGATCGGTTGAGTTGGACCACAGGACTCAGTCCATTCCACGTAAACACAGCCCACACCATTATGGCGCTACCACCAGCTTGCACAGTGCCTTGTTGACGTCGTGGGTCCATGGCTTCGGGGGCTCCGCACTACACTCGAACCCAACCATCTGCTCTTACCAACTATAACGGGGCCCAAGTTACCAGGCCACTGTATTCCAATCGCCTAGGGTCCAACCTACATTGTCATGAGCCCAGGAGAGGCGCTGCACTTGATGTTCTGTTAGCAAAGACGCTCACCTCGGTCGTCTGTTACCATAGCATATTAACGCCAAATTTCGCCGCAATGTTCTAACAGATACGTCCGTCGCACGTCCTACACTGATTTCTGCGGGTATCTCAAGCAGTGTTGCTTCCCTCTAAGCAATGACTTCTCAACAATAACGAAACTGTATCCGATCGTAAAGTGAAGGCCGTTGACCACTGAGTTGTCCGTGGTGAGAGGTAATGCCCGAATTATTAAATTCCCTAATGATTTCCTAAACGTAATGTCCCACACGTATAGATCCAAATACCATTTCGCGTTAAAAGTCTGTTAATTTCCCTCGTGCAGCCATAATCACGTCGGAGAACCTATACACGCGAATCGCCCGAGTAGAAGTGATAGCTCCGTCATTGTTATGCCCTTGTATGTTCTGTGTACGGGATACTACCGTCATCTGTATAAGTACAAATTGCTATCGCAAAACTTTTGTCACCTCATTATACAAAGGCTTCTTCTTTTTGCCGTTCGAAGTCCTGTCAGAAATCATGCCTTGCGATGACATGTTTGTGTATACAGAATCTGTGTTTACTTGCATTCTTGTACCTGAGAAATTTTTTTCTTAGTTCGAGTTTTTGCTACTTTGGAGCTACTATGGCTACCAGAAGTTCCTCAGAATTTGATTTTGGAAGACTTTTATGGCAATTTAATTATTTCGTCGGACAATAGCAAACCTGTAAAGAGAGCATGTCCACTAATAAACAGAAAGATGACTGTGTGGAATTCTTTAGGTGCTTCGAAACAGATGAGCAATTATTTCAACGCACAGAGAGACACGTGCGGGACTGTTAACTGAGAGAATCTCACGTAATATCGTTAAACGGTTATCGCTGAACTGAGTATTTTATGTATAATAATGTGTGCTTCTACAGAAAAGCAGAAAAGTGAACGATTGTTTCAGTTACATAATATGATAGTGTCTACGAAAATCTTCTGGTGTAAATAACAAGAAACTGGGTGCATTAAATGATGTAATTTATTTCAATAGTGGGAAAATGAACAGATGTGCACTCACAGAGATGATGGAAACACCTGCTGGGTACAACGTAAAGAAATAACTTGTGGCAGTCGGCCTTAAGATATCGGTCGATATTGGAAAATTGGTGGCTGAATATATATGAGAGACACAGAGACATTGTGCCACACAAGCGGCTTGTAGTGAAATTGTGTGCTTATGGAATGTCGTCTCAGTTATGTGACTGGATTCGTTGTTTCCGAGCAGAGAGGTTACAGTTTGTAGTAATTGACGGAAAGTCATTGAGTAAAACAGAAGTGATTTCTGGTATTCCTCAAGGTAGTGCTATGGGCTATTTGCTTTTCCTTATCTATATAAACGATATGGGAGACAGTCTGAGCAGCCGTCTTAAGTTGTTGTTTATCGTCTAGTAAACTCATCAGAAAATAAAAACAAATTGCAAAACGATTTAGAAAAGATATCTGTATGGTGCGAAAATTGTCAATTGACTCTAAATAATGAAAACTGTGAAGTTATCCACAAGAGAGCTAAAAGGAATCTGTTCGACTTCGGTTATACGATAAATCAGTCAAATCTCAAAGCAGTAAATTCAACTAAATACCTAGGTATTACAATTTCGAACAACTCAGTACTTTTACGGAAAGATAGAGGTGTTCGTTATTTCCACGCGCCATACGAGATTAGAGTAAAAGAGAATTGTGAAGGTGGTTCGATGAACCCTCTGCCAGGCACTGAAATGTGCTTTGCAGGGTATCCATGTAGATGTAGATGCAGATGTAGACTACACAAAATCAGAGTCTGCCTCTGTAGCTCACTGGTTAGCTCAACTCTCTGCTAGTCATGTGTTCGACGCCCGCTAATGTAAAGGTTTTAACTTAGTGAAAGGACGAACAGGATCCATTCAGCCTCCTGATATCGACTGAGGAACTTCTTGACCGATTATTAGTTACTCCAGGGTCAAGAAGCCGACAACAGCCATTGGAGCGGTGTGCTGACCCCACGCCCCTCCATACCGTATCCAAATGATGTCATTCGAACATGATGGCACGGAGGCTTTTCGGATCCGATTGGCACATCTGGGTCTGAACGCGAAGTTTTGCTTTATTTCGCTAGAACAACAAGAAGAAACGGGAAACAAAGAGAGACGTGGTGGTCGATCAGCAATTCCAAGACGAACATATAGTACTAATACTTTAATAGGCCCAGGAGCGTGTTATACGTCGAATGTAAGTTTTAAATTCAAAATTCAGACGCTTACGTAGCCTGACATACTTCCTTTATTCATTACAGTACTATCCGAGATAAAGTCCTGAAATTTTTTGGGAAGACTGGAAGATATCGTTCAAAGTAGACTACGAACACTTATTTTGTTTCAAGGTGACAAAAAATAACAATTTTGAAATTGCATAAAAGGAACCTAAAACTAAGTTCCACCCGCACAAGCCATGAAGGTCTAACGGTACCGACCGGCCTCCGTGTCATCCTCAGCCCACAGGCGTCACTGGATTCGTATTAGTTTGTAAGCGACTTCCTTTGTTGACGGACTACATTTTCTGAAGATTCTTCCAATGAATCTAAGTTTGGCATCTGTCTTACTCTCGATTAATTTTAAGTGGTCGTTGCATTTCGGATCGTTCCAGATGCATTCTACTAGACATGTTACTGAAGCAACTGCTTCCAATGATTGTTCTGCCATTGTGTAATCATACGTTAAACTGCCTTCCTGCCTACGTAGCCGCAATACGTTACATTTGTTTACAATGAGAATCAGTTGCCATTCCCTGCACCAAGAGTCGACGCCCTGCATTTCGAATTCAGTTTTGTAGCGTCACTTTTCTGTATACAACATCATCATTCATGTAAAGCGTTATGGAACTTCTTACGTTATCTACTAGGTAGTGTGTGTATATATATATTGAAAACTAATGGTGCTAAAACACTCCTCTGTGGCATGCTCGAAGTTAGTTCAAAGTTCTACATCTGAAGACTTCTCTCTGTTCAGAATGACATCTGTCTTTGGTCTCCCAGAATCTCTACAGTCCAGTCACACAGTTGCACAGAGGTGTTCTGATATTCGTTATGCTCGTATTTTGTTCATTAGGCGGAAGTGCAGAACCACATCGAATGCTTTCTGAAAGTCAGGAAACATGCCATCTATCTGAACGCCTGAACCTACAGCTTTCTGGGTTTCGTGGATGAAAAGAGTGAGCAGGGTTTCACACGAGCAGTAGAGCAACCTCCGTTTTGGGCCATTTTGGAAGTGTGTGTTGCCTACATCAGGGGCAGGTATGCACTCAGGTTTGCACCCGAGTTCATACCTGGCCCTGATGTTGGCAACATGCACTAACAAAATGGCCCAAAACGAAGGTTGCTCTACTACTCACATGATCCCCAGCCTTCAGAAATGTTGTAATAAGCGTGCATAAAATATCTTCCAAAATTCAAACTGACCTACACCATAGATATAGGCCTGTGATTCTGTACTTCTCTTCGACGACCCTTCTTGAAAACGGGACTGCCATGTGCTTCTTTCTAGTTATCAGGAACACGTAACTCCCCTAGAGATCTACAGTTCACTGCTGCAAGAAGTGGCGGCAATTCTTTCGCATACTCTGTGTAAGATCGTATTGTCATCCAGTTAGATCCACTGGCCTTCCTTCTGTTGAACGATTTCAGTTTCTTTTCTGTCCCATGGTCATTTATTTCGGTTTAAGCGATTTTCTTGTTTGTCCGACGATTTAAACGAGGCACTGCAGTCTGATCTTACTGTGTCATCCTCCGTTTCAATGCCGTTATGGCCATAGTATGTCGGGAAAGATGGCTTTCGTCTGTTTAGTGACTTTGCATAAGACCAAAACTTCTTAGGATTTTCTGTCAAGTCGGTAGACAGAATTTTACTTTCGAATTCGTTGGACACTACACGTATTACTCTCCTTATGCTGATATGGTTCCGTTTAGTTTTTATTTATTGTAGCTTTTGGTATGTTGAAATTTGCAGTGAAGCTGTCTCTGCTTTTGTAACAGTTTTCTGACATGACTGTCGAATCACGGTGGATTTCACAACTATGCTTGGCACATATCTGTTTAAACCCTATTGTATATTGCTTTCGAAACTTATCCATTGATACTTAACGTTGTTAAGGCTGGAGATGAAACTTTCGTCCTGATTGCTAAGGTAAAGCGAAATCTGTTTATTGTCGCTATTGCTAAACAGAAAGATCTTCCTCCCATCCTTTGTATTCCTATTTACTATTCAGTATGGTGGTAACCGCTTTAAGGCCGCTGAATCTCTGTTCTGCGCCAACTGAGTCAAAAAGTTCGGGTTTGTTTGTCACCAGCATGTCAAATATGTTATCTTCAAAATGGTTCAAATGGCTCTGAGAACTATGCGACTTAACTTCTGAGGTCATCAGCCTCAAGAACTTAGAACTACTTAAACCTAACTAACCTAAGCACATCACACACATCCATGCCCGAGGCACGATTTGAACCTGCAACCGTAGCAGTCCCGCGGTTCCAGACTGAAGTGCCTAGAACCGCTCGGCCACAGCGGCCGGCAATATGTTATCTTCTCGAGTCGGTTCTCTGATTAACTGCTAAAGGCAATTTACCAGATAAAGCACTTACAACAATTTCACGCGATTCTCTGTCCTTACTACCTGTCGTAATCATTTGTGTGCCCCGTACTACAACTGGTAAGTTAAAACCTCCACCAAAAATTATAACATAACCAGGAAAATTACGCGAAGTATTCTCCAAGTTTTCTCTGTATTGAGATACTAAACTACAAATAGTGAATGAGTACTTAAAGTTTTAAGCATCTACACAGAAGCGCCAATGAAACTGGTATAAGCATCCACATTCATATACAGAAATATATAAACAGGCAGAATATGGCGCTGCGGTCGGCAACGCCTATGCAAGACAACAAACGTCAGGCGAAGTTCTTAGGTCGGTTACTATTGCTACAATGGCAGCTTATCAAGATTTAAGTAACACAGCATCTCCTACGTAGCGATGAAGTGGAGATTTTCCCGTACGATTATTTCACAAGTGTGCTCTGAATATCAGGAATCCGGTAAAACATCAAATCTCCGACATCGTTGCGCCCGGAAAAAAATCTTACAAAAATGGGACCAACGATGACTGAACAGAATCGTTCATAGTGACAGAAGTGAACCCTTACGCAAATTGCTGCAGATTTCATTCCCCAGGCTGTGATTGAGGCACGCCACCGCAGTAGCCTTTCTTTCAGGAGCATTAGTCCTGCAAGATTCACGAGAGAACTTCTTTGAAGTTGGGAAAGTAGAAGATGACGTACAGGCGGAAGCAGAGCTGTGGGGGCCAAGCAGGATTAGACGAGCGGTCTAAGGCGCTGCAGTCATGGGCTGTGAGGCTGATCCCGGCGAACGTTCGAGTCCTCCCACGGGCATGGGTGTGTGTGTTTCTCCTTAGGATAATTTAGGTTAAGTAGTGTGTAAGCTTGTAAGCTTAGGGACTGATGACCTTAGCAGTTAAGTCCCATAAGATTTCACACACATAAAAAAAAAAAAAAAGAGAGAGAGCCGTGGGGAGCGGACGTGAGTGGTGTTTGGTTTTCTCAGTTGGTAGGGCACTTGCTCAGGAAATATAGAGGTCCCACGTTCGAGTCCCGATGCTGCACTCGTCTAATCTGCCAGGAAATATCATATCAGCACTGACACCACTGCAAGGCGAAAACTTCATTCTACATAGAAGAACTTGTCATTCAAAACTATTAAGATTAATTTTCTGTTTGAAAATACATCAAGATTTATGTTTAATGAAAATAACTCGAGCTAAAAACGTTCTAATTTATCTAGATTATTTTTCATTTGGTTCAAAATGTTATTGATCAATCTCCTGCCTGAAATGATGCATGTACTACAATCTAATATTTAGTAACACTGTATTTTGTATTGAAATACTGCATCCAAAGTTAGAAGACGCTAATAAGAGAGTCTCTTAGCAGAGAACTTGAGATTAATTGGAGATTCGCTATATTCTTATTTCCCCGTTATTGTGGTGAAGAAATGTTTCGAAATGTCATAGATTCCCACGCGTTAATTTCAAATCGGCTCTTGTCGTAAAGAGCTCTCTGTAACGCAGATGTAGTATTACACGCATTTTCCGATATAACTTAAGATAATCATCAGCAACGATAGCAAACGATTTTCAGAATGCCAAGTATAAAGAGACTTTATAACGTGAAGTGCTGTCCAACATTATCTAATCTCAACGCACAGCACGCGCTAAGAAAGCAGATTTCGAAATATCGTACGAAAAGAATTTCCAGTTTGAAACCACAGTTATTCGCGAAGACTGACATGTATCATTTAATATGTTTGCTTGATAATGTTCTCTTAACAACTGACGATGCATCAAACTGCAACTTTTGAAAACTATAGACGTTTATTCACCAATAAATTCAATCACTGCTATTGCTAATTTATACGGATCTCGTTCCGAGACGTAGAAATCTGATTTATGTTGAAAACTTCCTCCACACCTGCAAATCGCTCTGAGGAGCCTGAGAGAATGTACTTCACGTTGTACTGCTTACTGGAGCTCTCTCGTGTTCCATTCGTGTATGGGGGGCAGGAGGTAAGATTCCCTTTGTGCTCTCTGCAGTTAGACTAACTTTCCGTTAGTGATCCTTCTGACAGCTATACATAGAGGTCGTAAATTCCTGACTTGGAGCTGGTTCTTGAATTTTTTAAATACGCGTTTATGAGATAATTTTCCTACATCTTCAAGTACCTTCCAAGGTAATTCTTTCAGCGTCTGTGTGACATTCTCCAATGTATAAAATGAACCTCTGATTATTCGTGCTACTCTTCTTTGAATACGTTTAGTACTCGTTGTTAGCCCTATCTCGTATGCGTCCCACACACCTGAGCCATATTCCTGAATTGGTCGCACGAGGGATTTGTAAGCAGTCTCGTTTGCGGACAGATTGCATTTCTCTAGCACTCTACCAATGAATCGACGTCTGTCACCTGCTTTCCCTACTGCTGAGCGTATGACGAGTGGATCGTTTCATTTAATGTTGCTGTTGTAGCCCGAAGATTGGGTTGATGCAGTTATACATACTACTCTATCCTGTGGAAACCTGTTCGTGTCTAGTAATTGTGTCTTCCCGGAGCTGTGTGTTTGCATGTGTTTTCGCTGGTGTTTGTATGGATGTGTGGATGGGTGCCTTACACAATCCCAGCGGTTGAGCTTTATTCATGCTAGTGTAGCGTAGCAGTGGGGCGAACAGCTGTGGTGCAGGTTATAGTTTGGTGTATTTAACCTACACCATCCCTGCTCGTCCCACTGCTCGCAACGATCTTCGATTATATCAAACTAATCTTTTTCGCCGCACTGCTACCTGAAACTTGATCTGTGACTGGTTGCTTAAAGGTGATTCCACCAGCGCTGCATTTTTGCTGTCTTCACTCTGCTCGATATGCGAACAGCTGCAGGGAAATTATTCCCGGTGGCCAGGCGAGTAGCGAGCAGTGAGGTATGATGTACCACCAGAGAGCAGGGCGGCTGCAACATAAACATGCTCTAGGAGCCCAGAGAGCAATAGTCGCCGCATCTCCCAGAAAACTGCGGGCAGCCGCAAATAAAGAAGAGGATTTTGGCCTCACATAAATGGTGCACATACGGAATTCAACGTTACAATAACTCACGGGCGACGATGTAGATCATTGACTACAGTCTACGGAAATGGTGACATGCAAGCCGTACCAAAAACATCTGTTCCGAGTTGATGTAGTGTTACGTGTCAAGCTAATTTCTATGTGAATGGAATCACAGATGTTGGTCAAATGTCAGCCTTCTTGGATGAATAGATCAAAGGTAATTGGCACATACAAAGTGCTGGCTTGGCGTGGTATATGGGGGTTTCGCATTGTTGGGAACTACTTCATTCAAAGTACACTAAGACCAGCCCATTATCTGCAGTTGTTAAACGAATGTGTTCTGCCATTGCTGATGTCTGAAGAAGGGACATTTCTTTTCCCAGAACAATGGTGCCCTATCTCATTACATGCTAGCTCTCCGAGCATTTCCTGTATACCCCGTTTCCTTGTAGTAGTATAGGATGTAGAGGCTGTCACACGCTTTGATTTAAATCGATCAGATTGCTATCAATGTGTGCCTAAGATTAGAAACCACTCACACCTCAGAAAGCAGACGGTTGATGTCGCATTGTGGTGCATGTGTTGGTTAATGTTCAGGAAGAATGGGTGAAAAGAATAACAAGAACCTCTCAACATGCAAAACAGAACGTGGAACACATCCAGTAGCCTTCATCCAATATCATCGGCATTTTACTCGTTTTGTGCAAAATACAACGTAACTCGGGAATGCTAAAATGAACGGCATCATAGTTTCTCTTGAAAAATTCTATATCTGCGTGACATGCCAGATGATCATCCTATGAGTTTAAATCTACTTTGACCGATTCATATTCTATATGATATGAAATCGAAGTGTGCATTCATCACCATCATTATTCCACTTAGCTGTGAAGTTATGAATAAAAATCTGCAGACTACAGCTATTCCAGCGTGTAGATGGAAGGAATTGTGTATCTTCAGCCTAGGAATGGGCGATTTTTCCTTGTTGTTCCCGCAACAAGTCAGGCCGCAAACTAATCCATATGCGCTAACCCTCAGGAACTCAGTTGAAAAATATCTTGTGTCAAACGAAACATGAAACTTGTTAAAGTTTCTTTCCAGTTTCGAGACTCTTTTTTTCTCTCTCAATATTGAATTGCTTGAAAATTTGTTGAAAACTTTGAAGACCAATGTATGTAAAAATATAGACTCTTTTCCCAATTTAAAAAACAGGCGGTGTGTTTCGAGTCTTTGCGGCTCATCTTCAGGTGTTTGTACAGTCTACATCATTTTTCGAATTAAGGTTACTACTGATTCTGTTAAGAGTACATAGCTAAATTGCAAAGTGGCACATTGTGACTACAATTGCCTTACGAAAGTAATACAGTCACAGAAGCAATGCTGACAAAAAAAATTATTGTTTTGGTAAAATGTTGTGGGAATGAGGGCGTAAAGCCCAAAGACTCTCCTCCATTTCCCATCCTCTAGATCAGAGCCTAAAAGTGTGGACAATATCTGACCACCAGCAACATTCCTCAACTATTCTACCCAGTGAGTATGACAGCTGGCAGCTTCGGGATGTTGGAATACACTTGTTTCACGGTTTTACACAAACAATCACGAAAATTAATGGTGATTTGGTGGTTCTTTCAAGTACTGAGTGCCTGTTCTACTTGTGGAGTACGTAACTGTTTACAAGTGTCAGTACAGCGGTGAGGCCGGCAATAACCAGCGTTTCTGTAAGTTTTGTGTTGTCATGTCGTATGACTTTTAATGGACGATGAGTGTTTTCCTGGTATTCCTGCACGTGAGATTCATGAAGGAAGTGACTTGTTTATGCGATTATATTCGTGATACGAGTGATAGCACGTACTGTCCATCTCCTGCACTTTCATCCATAATCTACTGATTAAGCAGATGTGTTTGCAAGGTAATGGAGATAACAGGGCATCTGAAGAACCAGTTCAAGTAGTTATCCCACTGTAATCTAATCTTGCAAGGGACTACCAAGAAGGCACATTTTGGTGAATAACATGCCTGTGTTTCTAGAAAGTGCATATAACGACGAGCACTGCGTATTTAGTCTAAACAGGTAATGGCATATGTCTTTCTTACCATTTTTACCTCCTTCTCCGTAAAGAAGAATCACGAATGATAAAAAACTAACTGCTAAAGGTTACATTTTCCATTTGCCATTTCAGTGAACCTGCCTCATAGACTAAATATCCAGGATTGGAATGACTTCTGTGGTACGAGCGTGAATTTCAAATGCACTCTCACTATATGTGTTCTCTCTGACCGGAAAATTGTATTATCAATTGATATGAGAACACATTTGTCTGTCTCGTTCCAGAAGATGATGAGAGAGCTACATATAATACTGACTCTCGTATATGAACACGTAATAGAAATTCCTGTGAAATTGTCAAGGACCTAGGACCTAATTAAGGAAATAGAGGTAGTCCTTATGGGATATTTGAATGGTCGAAGAGGTTCAGAGGTGGATGATGATATAGTAGGACAATGTGCAGAGTATTTCGTAAATGAAAATGGGGAAAGATTAGTAAATACATCCACTGCATTGGATCTGAAAATCTTAAATGGTTTCTTCCCACATAAATGAATATATACATACACATGAATTTGATATTTGAGGACAATCATTGATTCTAGGCAGCGTGGCTGTCGTAATGGTATTTAGATGCCTACAGATGTCTGGAATGTGACTCCGACTACTTTTTGCTTGTAGCAGAGTTTGTCATTCCACCTTGGAAAATAGTGTTCCTATTTAAAATTCTAAATTACGTTAATTATAATGCATATATTGTCAAAGATGAAAGTGCGAAATTACTTTAAAAAGTGAGACTAGCTAGCAGTATTTAAAGTTTTGATGAACGCAATAATACTGAAGGGAAATGTGAACAAATTAAAAGATGCTTTCATGAGGCAGTATATGAGTGTCAACAAAGCAAAGAAAGAAAGCAAAGCATGAAGAAGAAAAAGTATAAGGAGGACGAGAGGTCTTGAAGATAGGGAAAATGAGATTTGGGAAAAATTATGTGAGTAATCAGATAGACGTATGGGAGGTACAAAGGCAGCAGAACCTTGGGAAACAGTGAAGAGTTCGAGATGTGAAAGAAGGGATAAATATGACAGTTTTGGCGACAGAAAATGAGAAAATCATTTCAAGACACTGCTAACGAAAAAGAGAAAGAGGTATAAGTACAGAATTTCGAAAATGAATTACTACTGGATATGTAGACCCAATAACTGCGGAAGAAGTTGAAAATCTGTGAAAGAATAGGAAAATCTCCTGGACAAGGAAACATACCAATAAAATTAGTGCCGGCCGGTGTGGCCGAGCGGTTCTAGGCGCTTCATTCAGGATCCGCGCGACCGCTACGGTCGCAGGTTAGAATCCTGCCTCGGGCATGGATGTGTGTGATGTCCTTAGGTTAGTTAGGTTTAAGTAGTTCTAAGTTCTAGGGGACTGATGACGTCAGTAGTTACGTCCCATAGTGCTCAGAGCCATTTGAACCAATTTTTGAATAAAATTAGTGAAGTATGTGTCGGATGAGTAACGGAAATGTTTGAGCAAGTTGTTTAAAGCTTGCATGTTAGAGGGAAAAGAAATGAACAAGGAATGGCAGTTTGCATGTTTAACTCCATTTTATAAGAAATGGAGTAATAAGATATGTGGAAATTATCGTGGAATCAATGTTACAAACACCATTGGTACACTTCACGGTCGGCTCCTAAAAGTCGGGATAGAGGAGATGTTGTTGGACAGAGTAAAGTGGATTCTGGAAAGGAAGAATCTTGCAATAACAACATTTGTACTTTAAGATAGCTAATGGCAAGGTGACTGGAAAGGAATCTGAGTAGCCTGTTAGTGTTTACAGATTCCGAAAGCCCTATCACACCGTGTCACTGAAGAAACTATTTTTAATCCTGAGGGGCAGTGAGCTTCAAATGTCATGTGTTGGAGATACACAGTAAATGCAACCCTTCCAAGTCTGCAGAATGTGTAACCAAAATGGGGAATAAAATTTCGTCACAGTCTTTCAGAATTAGGAAAGAATTAAAACAAGGATGCTGCTTATCTCCTACAGCATTTAAAATATACATTCAGAAAGCCTTACAACTAGCCCCAGTGCAGAAAATATTCCCTAGTTATCTGATGAGGCAGCACGCAATGACAGCCACCGACAGGCGCCACCCCCACACCTGCCAGCGGGCCAAAATGAACGAGGGAAGCTTTTCCGGCATTTGGCAGTTCCGTTGGCGATGAACTGTGCTGACAGAATTGAGACACACACCCTGCAGTTTTTCGCAAACGATTTTACAAAAACTAATCGGTAAAAAAACTGATTTTTCTTTGTAATCTAGAAACTTAACTACTAGCTTCGTTCCATTAAGGCCCTTGAGGCTATTTGATTTTGAAGTTAATTATACTGTCTGGAAATAATTTCATAATGACAGAATATGTAGCTACACGTATAAAATCACACTTCAGGGCCATGAGGATGTGGAAAAGCAAAGAGTATTGTTTTACTTCAATGGTCACACATCCTTTTTCCTTTTGTCCTTCCTGCCATGTGTAAGTATGAATGATTGTGTGTTTGTGCTAGTAGCAGAAAGACTAAACAAAGATACAGTGAGGGTGGGTGTTTGGAAAGATGAAACTGTAGGGAAGGCTGGGCAAGAAAAGTAGCAAGCGTTAAGGGTAGCGAGTATCCACAGCTAGAGAGGGAGTCAGACGGCTCAACCGATAGCAGCCCTCTTGTATGGGGCAGAGAATGCTGTGTTTGGGATATGACATTGTGGCAGTGTGTTCCATTCTGGCTGAGAAGGAAGAAACCTCACGCTCGAAGCCAAAAGTGTAAGAAAAGTGTCCAGTAAATGAGGCACAGAATCGTTGATCTTCAGAGCAATGAGTGCTTTGTAGTCAGTGTCAATGGAGAAATATATCATAGCACAATTATTTTGGCGATTTTGGTCTAATTTACTGGTGGTAAGATAGAGACTTAGGTTCTTCAGATGGAATACTGCCTATCAGATTCGTACCAGCGTAAGTCAATAGTTGGTAGCTGAAGGTGTCTCAGTGCATAGCTCAAGTGATATGGTGCGATCTCTTGTGCAGTTTGTAATTGTTGAATGATAAAGTTACATACCTATCTATCATAGTAGAGTGCACAATTGACGCAAAAACGGACAGGGGTCTTAAGCCATGAAATTCTCAAGTTTCTTTCACCGTTCTGCGCTAGAAGGGTTTTACTTGTTTGTGGAAAAGAAGCATCGTTGGTTTACATCAGCGAATTTGAAATTTTTGGAGAATATTTTTGTGTTGGTTACTGGTACAACGGTTTGTGCTACGCGCTGACAACGAACAGTACATTCTGGCTTTAGATACGAAGTAACCGAGTAGTTAGCAGAAATAGCTGTGAATTCAAGCACAACTTAATGTGGGATAATTTTCGGTATTTTGTGCCATTTCCTTTGTGCTTAACACACGGGAGCGCACGTCGCGACAAATCCTTTAGTGGGTTTGAGTTGGCTCATATCCTCATGTGTGTTCATTAGTATAAATTTAGGTATTATTTAAAGTCAATTGCAGCCCAGTCAGTGTATTTACATGATATTATAATGCCTATCATGTGTACTGTAACTGCTGCCATGTGTAGGATCAATTAGTAGGTATTGAGTATTTGTGTTAGTCTGTTCTAAGAAGCGTGATGGGCACCAGACGCTTGTAATGTTTCCCGTGGTTTCAGCAATTCAGAATAATAATATTGCTTGTTGAATGTAGGGGAAATTTTCAGTTCACGATAATTTATCGTAAGTCGTGGCGTTCCCGAGATCGATCGCATAACCAGTCAGATGCAATTAGAAAGCACAGAGAGTACAAACCATAGGATAATCAAAGTTTCTTCCCATTATATTAAAATAACTGAGTATTTCCGTCCTAAATCCTTCACTGAGAGCTAAAACAATTTATTACGCGTTATTCTGCTAGGTCCAACTAGGTCAGCCGCTGCACAGTGATTTTATAATTGTAGTAGCTTAGATTATCGTACGGTTTGCGTTCCCGTGTGTTGAATCCGAAACATTTTGTTTCACATAATTATGTATTCCACGATGTTGCAGCGCCTATGTTATTCCGAATTATTATGCAATGTTCCTCCGGACATACATGCGTGATGTTGCATCGAAATTCGGAATAACACAGGTGCTGCAATATCTTACTTATCCGCCGACAGTCGGCAAGCGACTTTCAAGTAAAATGTCATATTTGTACGGGAATATATATAGATGTCTCAGTACAGGTTGTAAGCATATGGCAGTGTCGTCATATCATTACACAGGTGATGATTGTCCATAATCACAATTACGAATACATTTCAGGTATTATGTATTCCCCTTGAGTCCTTTGTAGTGTGACACCCTTAATTAAGGATTAAGAGACCCATTGACAATAAACCTAAAGTAATGACAATTAATTCTGCATATACAGAAAATGAACTGAACACAAGTAATGTTTCTGAAATAGAAAATATATCGTGATTATACTCAAATCTCCCCATTGATAAGAGATACCTCCTGAGACTGTCATCAACCGGATGTCAAGTCATATACCTATAGAGAAATTTGAGATAGTTCATTACAGAACGAAGCAGATGGGTAAATACACAAACTTCACCATCGTTCTAGACTGCTCGCTCTGAATGCAGGGAAGTGTAAAAAAGTTTCAGTCCTGACGAGAGCTAAGTTGTCTTTTTTCTTGTCGTGCCATTAATAAAAAAATTACCCTGCTGCCTAACATTCACAATGTGCAGAGGGCGGTAGCCTCCAAAATCAGATCAAATAGTATTATGCCATTGCACAGTGGATTTATAAGAGGCAGTACATTGACTAGCAGGTCGAGAGTACGTTTGCAAGCTTCATGGTAAAGTGCCCATACTTGTGATATTTGCAGTTAAGACGCTGCGCGAATTTCGAAAATTCTTGCAGTGAAAAGTATGGTTCGCTATGATGTTGTCTTTTGGGCATATTACACCATACGTTGTTGCGAATGTTATTTAGCTAAGACATTGAATTTTTCCTTAGACTTTGTAGGAGGCCCCTGTATTTGTCAAATTTCGAGAAAACGGAGTTCATGTGGCAATTTCAATTCCGCCCACACTCACACGATAATGAAATATTCATAACATCCCTTATGTGTCCTAAACCGTTCGAGATATCGATAAGAGATTTTGGCAAATGATAGCATCCAAAGAGGAGAGCACTTTGCCACATAGTTAACATGCAGTTGCTTTGTCGGCTCCCTTTCCTTTTGCTAATTGCCCGTCTCGTCCGCATGAGTTTGCAGTCGCAGTACAGAGTGCTCTGTTCATCTAGAGGGCGTGGAAGCTGTGGCACCATCGGAGAAGTGAGGCTTTGCCACGGGTAGTAGAGAGGTGGGACTTCTCGTGCTTGGTCGGCGACGTCCTCCCCTCCCGGTTCTTAATGCGTCAAGTAGCTGGAATTTGTGGCGATGCACACTGACTTTGGGCATTGGGAAATTTGTGTGTGTATAACGGCTTTCACAGTCTAGAGCTCACTCAAGTCTTGCGGATCTGATTAATTTGCAGTGTGGTAATCTATCTGCGCTTGGTACCCGATTCGTGGCCGCGAAATTAAGCCCCCTTGTTCCTTGTTCACCTAATTTTGGCTCCGGAAAGCCCATTTCTTCTCTAAGAGGATAGCTCGAACTTTTACGAGCGAGCGTAATTGTTCCGGTCTTACTACGTTACTGCCTTACGGCCTTACTGCCCCATATGTCTGTTTTCCAGTGCCTATGCACGAGGGTTGCCCAGAAAGTACTGCACTGAATTTTTTTTTCTCAGCCGAAATGCTACGAATTCGAAACGTTACGCATGTATTATTTGAAGTCTCCTGAGTGAGCGCGCCAAGTTTCCGTCACTTCCGACAGTTGTAGGACAGTTTCAAAATGGCGTCTGTAGGTGATATACGCTGCAAGCAGCATGCCGTCATTGAATTTCTGACTACAGAGAAAGAAACTGTGGGGAATATTCACAAACTCTTGTGCAAAGCCTATTGGGCATCTGCTGTCGACAGACGTACAGTTAGTCCCTGGGCACGGAGGGTGAGGTCATCAGAAGGCTGATCGGCGATGCTCCACGATTTGCAGCGGCCGGGGAGACCATCCACGGCTGTCACCCTTGACATGTTGCAAAGAGCTGATGTTGTCATTCGCAAGGACAGACGCATTACGACTCGGCAGCTGGCGCGGCATCTGTCAGTCAACAAAGGAAGAGTGGATGCAACTAACTCTTGGATATTGAAAAGTATGTGCAAGATGGGTCCCGCTGTATCTAACGGTGGACCACAATAATGGTTCAAATGGCTCTGAGCACTATAGGACTTAACGTCTAAGGTCATCAGCCCCTAGAACTTAGAGCTACTTAAACCTAACTAACCTAAGGACATCACACACATCCATGTCCGAGGCAGGATTCCAACCTGCGACCGTAGCGGTCGCGCGGTTCCAGACTGGTGGATCACAAATCGGGAGCTGTAACGGCAGTGGCTTTAACGGAGCTAGTGCTTGGTTTGGATACAGTTTACTGTACTTCGTAGGCGCTTTACCTAGACGCAACCAGGTTGCTTTTAGCCGGTCGGAGTGTCACAGCGGTTCTAGGTGCTACAGTCTGGGGCCACGCCACCGCTACGGTAGTAGTTAAGTCCCATAGTGCTCAGAGCCATTTGAAGATTGTTTTTAGTTCCTTACTTTGTCAAGTCATCGTCCTGTTGAGTTCTGTTTATTTTTTCGTGTTACCAGTCAGCCTTGTAAGAGGTAAAGCATATAATCTGCCTTGCGTAATTAAACCTCGTGCTTAACGAGATTTATCTCTGACGAACATTTTGGTCGTGCGTTGTTAACTGTCACCAGTCTGGTACAGTGCAGAGTTCCTTGGTACAGAATATTTTATTTAAAAAAAAAGTAAAAATTAAAAAAAGGAAAGGAAAAATGCAGGGAGAAAGAAAGGCCACAATGTCACTTATGAATTTTTTTTCTCTCGTTTAATTCTAAGGTTAGCTACGGTTGTTGTTGTGGTCTTCAGTCCTGAGACTGGTTTGATGCAGCTCTCCATGCTACTCTATCCTGTGCAAGCCTCTTCATCTCCCAGTACCTACTGCAACCTACATCCTTCTGAATCTGCTTAGTGTATTGATCTCTTGGTCTCCCTCTACGATTTTTACCCTCCACGCTGCCCTCCAATGCTAAATTTATGATCCCTTGATGCCTCAAAACATGTCCTACCAACCGATCCCTTCATCTAGTCAAGTTGTGCCACAAACTTCTCTTCTCCCCAATCCTATTCAATACCTCCTCATTAGTTACGTGATCTACCCACCTTATCTTCAGCATTCTTCTGTAGCACCACATTTCGAAAGCTTCTATTACCTTCTTGTCCAAACTGGTTATCGTCCATGTTTCACTTCCATACATGGCTACACTCCATACAAATACTTTCAGAAACGACCTCCTGACACTTTATACTCGATGTTAACAAATTTCTCTTCTTCAGAAACGATTTCCTTGCCATTGCCAGTCTACATTTTATATCCTCTCTACTTCGACCATCATCAGTTATTTTACTCCCTAAATAGCAAAACTCCTTTACTACTTTAAGTGTCTCATTTCCTAATCTAATCCTCTCAGCATCACCCGATTTAATTTGACTACATTCCATTATCCTCGTTTTGCTTTTGTTGATGTTCATCTTATATCCTCCTTTTAAGACACTGTCCATTCCGTTCAACTGCTCTTCCAAGTCCTTTGCTGTCTCTGACAGAATTACAATGTTATCGGCGAACCTCAAAGTTTTTATTTCTTCTCCATCGATTTTAATACCTACTCCGAATTTTTCTTTTGTTTCCTTTACTGCTTGCTCAATATACATATTGAATAACATCGGGGAGAGGCTAAAACCCTGTCTCACTCCTTTCCCAACCACTGCTTCCCTTTCATGCCCCTCGACTCTTATAACTGCCATCTGTTTCTGTACAAATTGTAAATAGCCTTTCGCTCCCTGTATTTTACCCCTGCCACCTTCAGAATTTGAAAGAGAGTATTCCAGTTAACGTTGTCAAAAGCTTTCTCTAAGTCTACAAATGCTAGAAACGTAGGTTTGCCTTTTCTTAATCTTTCTTCTAAGATAAGTCGTAAGGTTAGTATTACCTCACGTGTTCCAACATTTCTACGGAATCCAAACTGATCTTCCCCGAGGTCCGCTTCTACCAGTTTTTCCATTCGTCTGTAAAGAATTCGCGTTAGTATTTTGCAGCTGTGACTTATTAAACTGATAATTCGGTAATTTTCACATCTGTCAACACCTGCTTTCTTTGGGATTGGAATTATTATATTCTTCTTGAAGTCTGTGGGTATTTCGCCTGTCTCATACATCTTGCTCACCAGATGGTAGAGTTTTGTCATGACTGGCTCTCCCAAGGCCATCAGTAGTTCTAATGGAATGTTGTCTACTCCCGGGGCCTTGTTTCGACACAGGTATTTCAGTGCTCTGTCAAACTCTTCACGTAGTATTGTATCTCCCATTTCATCTTCATCTACATCCTCTTCCATTTCCATAATATTGTCCTCAAGTACATCACCCTTGTATAGACCCTCTATATACTCCTTCCACCTTTCTGCTTTCCCTTCTTTGCTTAGAACTGGGTTGCCATCTGAGCTCTTGATATTCATACAAGTGGTTCTCTTCTCTCCAAAGGTCTCTTTAATTTTCCTGTAGGCAGTATCTATCTTACCCCTAGTGAGACAAGCCTCTACATCCTTACATTTGTCCTCTAGCCATCCCTGCTTAGCCGTTTTGCACTTCCTGTCGATCTCATTTTTGAGACGTTTGTATTCCTTTTTGCCTGCTTCATTTACTGCATTTTTATATTTCCTCCTTTCATCAATTAAATTCAATATTTCTTCTGTTACCCAAGGATTTCTATTAGCCCTCGTCTTTTTACCTACTTGATCCTCTGCTGCCTTCACTACTTCATCCCTCAGAGCTACCCATTCTTCTTCTACTGTATTTCTTTCCCCCATTCCTGTCAATTGTTCCCTTATGCTCCCCTGAAACTCTGTACAACCTCTGGTTCTTTCAGTTTATCCAGGTCCCATCTCCTTAAATTACCGCCTTTTTGCAGTTTCTTCAGTTTCAATCTGCAGTTCATAACCAATATATTGTGGTCAGAATCCACATCTGCCCCTGGAAATGTCTTACAATTTACAACCTGGTTCCTAAATCTCTGTCTTACCATTATGTAATCTATCTGATACCTTTTAGTATCTCCAGGATTCTTCCAGGTATACAACGTTCTTTCATGATTCTTGAACCAAGTGTTAGCTACAAGGCGGCTTCCTCTTTCATTTCGTCCCCCCAATCCATATTCACCTACTATGTTTCCTTCTCTCCCTTTTCCTACTGACGAATTCCAGTCACCCATGACTATTAAATTTTCGTCTCCCTTCACTACCTGAATAATTTCTTTTATCTCGTCATACATTTCATCAATTTCTTCATTATCTGCAGAGCTAGTTGGCATATAAACTTGTACTACTGTAGTAGGCATGGGCTTTGTGTCTATCTTGGCCGCAATAATGCGTTCACTATGCTGTTTGTAGTAGCTAACCCGCACTCCTATTTTTTTATTCATTATTAAACCTACTCCTGCATTACCCCTATTTGATTTTGTATTTATAACCCTGTAATCACCTGACCAAAAGTCTTGTTCCTCCTGCCACCGAACTTCACTAATTCCCACTATATCTAACTTTAACCTATCCATTTCCCTTTTTAAATTTTCTAACCTACCTGCCCGATTAAGGGATCTGACATTCCATGCTCCGATCTGTAGAATGCCAGTTTTCTTTCTCCTGATAATGACGTCCTCCTGAGTAGTCCCCGCCCGGAGATCCGAATGGGAGACTATTTTACCTTCGGAATATTTTACCCAAGAGGACGCCATCATCATTTAATCATACAGTAAAGCTGCATGTCCTTGGGAAAAATTACGGCTGTAGTTTCCCCTTCCTTTCAGCCGTTCGCAGTACCAGCACAGCAAGGCCGTTTTGGTTAATGTTACAAGGCCAGATCAGTCAATCATCCAGACTGTTGCCCCTGCAACTACTGAAAAGGCTGCTGCCCCTCTTCAGGAACCACATGTTTGTCTGGCCTCTCAACAGATACCCCTCCGTTGTGGTTGCACCTACGGTACGGCCATCTGTATTGCTGAGGCACGCAAGCCTCCCCACCAACGGCAAGGTCCATGGTTCATGGGGGGTTAGTTACGGTACCGGAATTTTTCTCGCTGGAGATAGAGGCAGCATCTAGTCCTGACATTTCATGTTATATTTTTTACTTTTAAAATTCAAACCGTTGCGTTGTAGATTCATCTTTGTAGCCCTTTCATGGGCAACGGGATGATACCTACTCACATACTTTTATGTCCTACAGGGTCCAAGTAACTCGACATTCCCACGCCCTGCTCGTGCTGCCATCTGCATATTAAAAAGAGCAAAGTTGAACATTCCCACCGGTGCCAGCAGTTGCACTGGCAACAATTGATGGAGTATTATATACATGTTGTGCCCAATATGATGATAGAAAGATGTCGTTCTGATGATATTTCATGGTTTTGTTTGTTTCTCTAAATACAATGACGTTTGTAAGCACTCCACCGTACTTCTGTCATGTGTTGTGCAAATTTCTTGATGTTAATGATAATTTCTAATCCAATGTAACACATCAAAAAATGTTGTAAACATGAGGGAATAATTGCTCCCATGGTCCGAGCTGGCCATACATCTAGCAGTTTCACACATTTAGTGTAGACAAAATGCTTATTTACTGAGATGTTACTAGCAATATTCACTTAGCTTAGATATTTCTCATTACAGAATTACTTTACCAGAGAGGAAGATATGCCGGAGTATCTTGTTCCACTTCCTCGTGAGTCATTTTTCGACATTGAATCAGACGATTTTTCAAAATATTAGGAAAATAATATACTGAAAACCGACACACAGTCTCGTGCTACTTTTCAAGAAGTGCCCTCAGTTGTAGACAATGTTTCAGTCTACGAAGTGCCTGGTTGATGCTAAGACAGGCTTCATACCTATGTTCCAGATCTGTTGTGGAGAAGGGGAAGACAATAATGCCAATATTCCTTTTGGTAAAAGGGTTGTACTTGAATTGTGTTCACCCTTGAAACACAGTAAATGTATTGCTGCATGTGACAACTATTTAACTTCACACGCTCTTATGAAAACACTTTTGGATACTGGAATTTATTCTGTAGGTATTTGAGAGTCAACAGAAAAGGTCTTCCGGAAATGATGGAGAAAAAAGACAAACTTTCATTAGGCGAGTTCAAGGCACAGATCAAAGATTCACTCCTTCCGATTAAGTGGCAAGACACAAGAACAGTAACTGTTCTCTCTACAGCAACAACTCCCAAGGATGTAACATTTGTTTCGAAGAAACTAACGGATGGTGCCATCTGTAGAAAAGCTCATGAGAGTGTCGTAAATTTGTACAACAATGTAATGGGTGACGTGGATCTCTTTGATCAGAAGAGAGCACGGTATGTAGCCGCACCTCAGCAATTTGGTCCCTTAGGAATTCACACACATTTTTGTAGAAAAAAGAACAAGAATAATATGTACCATTGTGCAATGTCGTTTTGTGTATAGATCCATATTCCAGACTATTTGATAATATCCAGTGATTAAATTTTCGTTAATATTTTGTGGATAAAGGATAATCTAGAAATCATTTCGTTGTTTCACAGTGTCAGTTTTAATAGTAAAGAAATTCCTAAAATATTTGATGTTATAACCTCACGGTCCATGAGAGTTTTCATCCCATATAAATTTTCAAAAAAACTGGTGCCTAAGAAATTTTATTTTTCGATGGTAAGGCGTAGGTGGTTCATAGTAAGTCATGTCACCTGAAATAAGCTCAGAAAAATGTGCCCATGAAAAGGTTTGTTGAGTCAGCCCCGTGGGGCAAGTTTGTAACGTTCTTGTCAAAAAGTAATAGTAAATTGGATGTAACTTAATTGCGCCTGTTACTGTTTTCTCAAGCTGTGTCCTCTGTTAGATTATAGACAGTCTGTGGTTTAAATGATCATAACACTTGATTATGATTTGACATTAAGTGTTTCCAGTTTATGAACTTGTCTATAAGAACTTATAATTTGATAAAAGGCCCTGTGTCATTTGAAAACTGTCATTGATATCTGAACTGTTGTTCCCTTTTTAATTGTTGTTTAAAGCGATTGTTGCTGATCTCAGAAATTCTCTTAGCATATACATACAGTGTTTTTTATATGGTAATAAAGTTTGTGAAATGGTGAATGATGTGTACTTAAAACCTTTCTAGGCCCTTTCGCGGGTTTGATTTTGGTTGTGCCGCACTATGCAAGGTGGATTTTCGTGCGGAACTTTTTTATCTACGGTGATATAGCAGAATCTATGGTTTTTATTTTATTTTTTCAATCCACTACCGTAATTTCTTCAGAGCCTTCGACAGCTGGTGAAAAGAGAATTCACTAGTATAAAATAAAAGTGGAATTTCTTTTTTTATGTTAGAAACACCGAGGTTTTCCATAAGGTGTTGATCTCTCTACTCTCCTATGGCTTCTTTAATAAAACACTGTGTTTTAAGATTAGCTCAATAGCTGCTGTAAGGTGATTTTGTGACATTTATGGTCTGTTTTAGCAAAGGAAGCAAAATTAAACACATCAAAAAAAGAAACATAACCGTTACTCATAACTGATGCTGCTTCTTCAAATGAGCAAAGATTAACAGTTCAGACAAAAATACCCCACCAACTTTGTTGCGACTTTGGCAGAATCCCGTAAACCATCATATTGTTAATACTGAACGACTGAACTGTAAACTTACAAAAGGATTTTCTCCTTGTTCTTCATCTAAGAAATATGAAAATAATTTTCAGCGAATAGTATACCATCTTTCTGTTCCTATCGCCATTCAGTCGTGATCCTCTTCATTTGAAGAGTCCTTTGATGCGTTAAAAATATATTATCTATTTTAACTTTGACTACTCTAAAGCGGTTCATAAAGTAATGACTATCATATTTTTATAACATTGTGATCCAGAGACACACAGGTACCACGTTTGTTATTTCTAATGGAAAAATGCTGGATTTTTGCTACAGAGTAGAACTGACCCAATAAAACTCTTTCGTACCCATGAAGCTGTGAACACAATGGCGACTCACAGAACCTTGCCAACTATTCGTGAAAGTCAATATTACTGGCGAATTAAAAGGTAAGAAGATTCATTCCCTCGCTCTGTGCAGGGACAAGAACGGAAAGATGGTACAGTATTTGCTGTACTTTTTCATATATCAAATATAACTGAAGTGCTGAAAGAAAATCGTTTTGTGTCAGTCACAGTCGCCCGTTATTAAAAATACACAGGGTTACAGGATTCTCCTGATCCTGCAACAGAATTCGCGATTTATTTTCGTCTGAGTTGCTAAACTTTTTTCTTAAGAGAAGTGTCATCAGTTACGAGTTTTGAGTAACACATGCGTTTATGTAACTGCCTTGTAAAATTTTGCTTTTTTTCCAAAACACACTATAAACTTTACAAATTTCACTTTCAATAGGTATCGCGATAGAAATTTGAAATAGAATGTCTTATTAAACAAGCAATTGACGACCAGAGAGGACAATATCTTTCGGAGAACCACATTGTGTCAGATGTGCTGTAACATAAGAGAAGAAATAGCACCTTTATTTTCATACTAGCATATTCTGGTATTGATAGCTATAATTAAATTTTTAAATCTTACAATACTGGACTGAAAAAAATTAAATAAAAACTGTAGCTTCGGTTACATCGACATAGATAAGGAAGGAAGTTTCTTATGGTAAGCATATGGCAAAATACTCTCCTTATTGCGTGTCATCATTTGCCAAAATCTGATTTCGATATCGCGAGGGGTATGAGGTATGTTATGAAGTGAAAGTGCTACGTAAATTCCTTTTTCTCGAGGTTGGAGGCAGATGAAGATCTCCTGTAGTGTAGAGAAATATTAAATATCTTAGCTAAATTTCATCCGCAGCAACATTCGATGTAATACGCACCAATCGCAAAATCATGCTGCGAGCATCACAATAACTATGACCATTAGCGAGACGATGGGCACTTTACCATGAAGGTGACATATATACACTCCTGGAAATGAAAAAAAGAACACATTGACACCGGTGTGTCAGACCCACCATACTTGCTCCGGACACTGCGAGAGGGCTGTACAAGCAATGATCACACGCACGGCACAGCGGACACACCAGGAACCGCGGTGTTGGCCGTCGAATGGCGCTAGCTGCGCAGCATTTGTGCACCGCCGCCGTCAGTGTCAGCCAGTTTGCCGTGGCATACGGAGCTCCATCGCAGTCTTTAACACTGGTAGCATGCCGCGACAGCGTGGACGTGAACCGTATGTGCAGTTGACGGACTTTGAGCGAGGGCGTATAGTTGGCATGCGGGAGGCCGGGTGGACGTACCGCCGAATTGCTCAACACGTGGGGCGTGGGGTCTCCACAGTACATCAATGTTGTCGCCAGTGGTCGGCGGAAGGTGCACGTGCCCGTCGACCTGGGACCGGACCGCAGCGACGCAAGGATGCACGCCAAGACGGTAGGATCCTACGCAGTGCCGTAGGGGACCGCACCGCCACTTCCCAGCAAATTAGGGACACTGTTGCTCCTGGGGTATCGGCGAGGACCATTCGCAACCGTCTCCATGAAGCTGGGCTATTCTCCCGCACACCGTTAGGCCGTCTTCCGCTCACGCCCCAACATCGTGCAGCCCGCCTCCAGTGGTGTCGCGACAGGCGTGAATGGAGGGACGAATGGAGACGTGTCGTCTTCAGCGATGAGAGTCGCTTCTGCCTTGGTGCCAATGATGGTCGTATGCGTGTTTGGCGCCGTGCAGGTGAGCGCCACAATCAGGACTGCATACGACCGAGGCACACAGGGCCAACACCCGGCATCATGGTGTGGGGAGCGATCTCCTACACTGGCCGTACACCACTGGTGATCGTCGAGGGGACACTGAATAGTGCACGGTACATCCAAACCGTCATCGAACCCATCGTTCTACCATTCCTAGACCGGCAAGGGAACTTGCTGTTCCAACAGGACAATGCACGTCCGCATGTATCCCGTGCCACCCAACGTGCTGTAGAAGGTGTAAGTCAACTACCCTGGCCAGCAAGATCTCCGGATCTGTCCCCCATTGAGCATGTTTGGGACTGGATGAAGCGTCGTCTCACGCGGTCTGCACGTCCAGCACGAACGCTGATCCAACTGAGGCGCCAGGTGGAAATGGCATGGCAAGCCGTTCCACAGGACTACATCCAGCATCTCTACGATCGTGTCCATGGGAGAATAGCAGCCTGCATTGCTGCGAAAGGTGGATATACACTGTACTAGTGCCGACATTGTGCATGCTCTGTTGCCTGTGTCTATGTGCCTGTGGTTCTGTCAGTGTGATCATGTGATGTATCTGACCCCAGGAATGTGTCAATAAAGTTTCCCCTTCCTGGGACAATGAATTCACGGTGTTCTTATTTCAATTTCCAGGAGTGTAGTTCTACGTAACTAAAAATCAAATTTTTTTGATGAGTTGTTTCTGTAACATCTTGTGAGAAAGACTATAGAGATAATGGAGCGCTCATGTCATCCTGTCCGTAATGGCTCAGCTACACCTTCTCTACCAGGCTAACCAGCGTTCTCTGTGTGCTTCCGCAGGCGCGTATGGCTGTGCTGTGCACCGCGGCGAGTAGCAACGAAAACTGCCGGCTTTCTTTCTCTTCTTATACTTAGACTTGTGAAATAGTAAATGTACAGGAACGGGAATTCAAATAAAAAAAAGTATCACTGTTTGTGTGCATTGGTTCTTCTCAGATGATCAGGCAGTGGTGAAGATAATATACAGGGTGATTCAAAAAGAATACCACAACTTTAAAAATGTGTATTTAATGAAAGAAACATAATATAACCTTCTGTTATACATCATTACAAAGAGTATTTAAAAAGGTTTTTTTTTCACTCAAAAACAAGTTCAGAGATGTTCAATATGGCCCCCTCCAGACACTCGAGCAATATCAACCCGATACTCCAACTCGTTCCACACTCTCTGTAGCATATCAGGCGTAACAGTTTGGATAGCTGCTGTTATTTCTCGTTTCAAATCATCAATGGTGGCTGGGAGAGGTGGCCGAAACACCATATCCTTAACATACCCCCATAAGAAAAATTCGCTGGGGGTAAGATCAGGGCTTCTTGGAGGCCAGTGATGAAGTGCTCTGTCACGGAAATCGATTCTTTTAATTTTATCAGCTGCAGACAGTGCTTGAACCTTTGTCGTAGGACTCTCCATACAGTTGATTGTGGAATTTGCAGCTCTCTGCTAGCTCTGCGAGTCGATTTTCCTGGGCTGCGAACAAATGCTTGCTGGATGCGTGCTACATTTTCATCACTCGTTCTCGGCCGTCCAGAACTTTTCCCTTTGCACAAACACCCATTGTCTGTAAACTGTTTATACCAACGTTTAATACACCACCTATCAGGAGGTTTAACACCATACTTCGTTCGAAATGCACGCTGAACAACAGTCGTCGATTCACTTCTGCCGTACTCAATAACACAAAAAGCTTTCTGTTGAGCGGTCGCCATCTTAGCATCAACTGACGCTGACGCCTAGTCAACAGCGCCTCAAGCGAACAAATGTACAACTAAATGAAACTTCATAGCTCCCTTAATTCGCCGACAGATTGTGCTTAGCTCTGCCTTTTGTCGTTGCAGAGTTTTAAATTCCTAAAGTTGTGGTATTCTTTTTGAATCACCCTGTATGCTCTCAGCTAAGAAAATTGTTAGAAGAATTTGATAAGTGGAGATTCAAGGTAAATTTTGAGAACACTGTATACCTGTGCTGCGGTGAAAATGTAGCAAACTTGAAAGTAGAGGGCCAGCATGTCAAACTTACTAGAAAAGATAAAAACAAATTGAGAGTTGTGGAAATGGACTGTCACAAAAGATCCTGTGGAATATTTCAGTGAGACCACGAAATAAATACAACGATTATGGAAATTACCCAGAATCAAGAAAGCTAGCCTGGTACTGATGGACATAAAACGCGAAGTCCGCATGGGAAGCAGAAGGAAATTTATGTGTCATCCTTGGAGAGTAGCGCCTTTAAACAAATGAGACGGGACATTTTGCAACAATGAGGGCCAACCTCTGCAGGTTGCTGTAGCAACCAGATAAGCAAGTCACCAAATTCATCCTACTTTTTTCCCCATCTTAAATCTTCTTTTACCATTACAATGTTTAGCCTTGTTCAGACGTTCGAACCACTTATCGAAATGTTTTCGATGTCACACAGTATTTTATTGCGCCTACTCATCCCAGCAACTAAGAAAGGTAGTCAGACCTACTTGAATATGATGTTGGCACCTGTGTTGGAGTCGAAAGAGGGGAGTGTGACGAGATCGCTATCAGGTGCTGAGAAGCACACTCTCTGAGTCTGCAGTTATTAGCTGTGTAACTACAGATAACGAAAATCACTCACTACATTGTTTTCAGCTCGTCATGAATGACTATCCACTTTAAATGTCGATAAATGCAAGATAATGTGATTTATTAGCAGAGAAATGAAACGTTAGATATGATCACTTCTTTAGCGATATACTTCTCCATCCAACTATTCAGTCTATATTAGTCGTGATAAAGAGCCGTTACGGTAGAATGAAGACATAAAATCTGTTACAGAGACGGCAAATCACAAGTTCGTCTAATGAGTGAATTCTTATAGAGAGTGGTAATTGTAAAGGGAAGAGAGTATAGAAGTAAGTGTGACCTCCTCTTTAATAACGGTGCAGTCCGAAATGCTTCAAAAATGATGATGATAAACATTAAGAAGAAAAAGTGAAATAAACCAGTCATCAAGCCAAGTTCGTCAATGATGAAACACTAGAAGACAAGTCTACACCTGACAAATGACAAGAAAACTGTGATAACTGAGTCGATTAGGACTTGAGAGACACAGAAGGTTCAGTTCGAGCCCCTGAACTTTTAGCACTAAATCCAGTTCTATCAGTACTTAATTCAAAAGGATATAGTTTCGTTATCGAAAGCAGCAATGGCTTAAATAATGTGGTTAATCGTCTGATGTACATGGATGACATTAAGCTACATGTTTCAATAGAATCACAGATGACTGACCTCCTGCAAGCTGCAAAAATGATGCTTGAACAATAGCATGTCATTTTGTTAGAAGAAAGAACATAACGAAGGGGAAGATCGATCCTAGTAGATTTGAGGAGAATGGTAGATACATAGTTGAACTTATGTACGAACACGACCCAGAACTAATTAGGTCTACAAGGAAGACTGCTGATGTGTGTGTGTGTGTGTGTGTGTGTGTATGTGTGTGTGTGTGTGTGTGTGTGTGTGTGTGTAAGACAACAAATAACGAGTTCATATATTAACGTAATATTCTCATCTTATTGTGATGGAACCCTCAGGTGACGTTGTCTTCCATGTTGCGTTTTTGAACTCTGACTGCTGCAAACACATTGCATTTCTTTTTTCTATTTACCCCGACATGTTTCGACACCACCGTGTCTCCTATCTCGTCTTATTTATTTAAAAATGTTATACAAGTTTTTGGTTGTTTTCTACTTTAGGTACAAAAATTATAGATTATGCATTTCGATTTTCGTTTTTCTGCTCACCTGGAACTACCTTGAGGAATTGGCTCGGTACAGGTTGACTTGCATTTACTCCTTTTTACGGTATTACAGCATGTCAATTGCGAAGCAGTCGGAAAACTTAGAGAGTTATTCATGCTGAAGTATTTTTTAGAGAGTAGTGGTAGTGCTTGTCCTAGGTTTGCATTTCCAATATGGTTGTACATCATTGATGTGCTTTGTTGTTTGATTGTAATTACATACACAATCTTCCACACCTGTTACACTTCTCCCACACCTGGTACCACACGTTTTCGTACACAGGACAGGACAAGATGTGGGAGTAAACTAACGTCGCATTAGTCACCGAGAGACGCGGTTATTGTCGCTGCTCACTTGTTTCAAGTTTTGTTTTCGTCCAGTGCGATGTTCATTTTGAATGCTTCTGTTTCAAGTTTTCATGGTGCGTCTACTAGAGAAACTTACTTGATTTCAAAAAATGGTTCAAATGGCTCTGAGCACTATGGGACTCAACTGCTGTGGTCATCAGTCCCCTAGAACTTAGAACTACTTAAAACTAACTAACCTAAGGACAGCACACACATCCATGCCCGAGGCAGGATTCGAAACTGCGACCGCAGCAGTCGCACGGTTCCTGACTGCGCGCCTAGAACCGCGAGACCACCGCGGCCGGCATCTTGATTTGTATATGTGTGTGTGTGAGAGAGAGAGAGAGAGAGAGAGAGAGAGAGAGAGAGAGAGAGAGAGAGATAGAGAGAGAGAGAGGGGACGAAAGGGGTTGATAAACAGGTGATTTTGGAGTATCGATCATGTTTCATCCACTATGTTTACTTTGAAAAATTAAGCGTTGCAAAAAGAGTGTTTGTTCCATTGTATTGTGAGTTTTCTTTCCTTGAATTACTGGCTCTTCAGAGTCGTAGTTATGCTCTATTATTAGCTTTTGGTAGAGTGTGTTGCTTTATGTATCGACAGTTTCAGTATTATTTGGATGGTGATTTTCTTCTATGACATAGTTTGAAAAAGTGAAGCGTGTATTGTCATTTTTTAAGGCTCTGGCGTGTTCAGAATACCTAGTTGTGAAGTGCCTGCATGTTTGACTTACGCAGACCAATTTACATAGCTGACAGATTGTATAGCGGAGTCACGAATGATCACTGGTGAGTTTAGTCCTGTACGGCGCATCTACATCACGCATTCTCCGACAGCCAATGTGAGCTGCTGTGTAGTGCTCTGAGCGCTCCGTTCTGAATTTTGTAGCCAACGCGAGCACTGGAAGTGATCGTAGCTAGTTATTTAGCAAATTTGTATTCCATCTGTTGTTAGTTGTCATCGGTGACGCGCGCGGCAGACATAATTTGCATGATAAATGCTTTCTTCAAGCGGAAAGCACGTGTATGCGAGTACATCAGCTGTTGCTTGGAACCGACAGCAATGCACTTTCCACCTGTGCCTCGACTTCAGTGAATCACTGCGGTTCGTGAATCGAGTATATAATTTTGTTCAGTTTGTCTGTGTAGGTGTTGTTGCTGAGTTTTTTCTGTACTATGTTCCTTGTGCGCTGTGATATTTATACTAATTGTTTTTTCAGTATGTTCGCCACCCTGTGGACGTTTTTGTTGATGTGTGTTACAACATACCGTGCAGCATTCCTTATGAAGTGTGCCGGCTTTGCTGTGTTTGTCACGTGTTGGTTTCCCAGGCTCTTTGAGGTTGTTGATATTTAATTCTCGGTTTGTCAATTGCTCTTTTTATTGTGTTGTTAAGTTTGTTTATTGTTTGTGTGTTGTACCGATTTTGGCTATCAGCTCTATTGTGTTTAGTTTTTATCCGTTGCGATTCTATTAAGCGAGAATAATTCAGTGTCTATTGACGAGTCAGTTATATAAGTTTACTTCCAAATCTCGTTCTTCGTATAAAATATATGATACCGGATGAGGGAGGACTGCAAAAGATTTGATAAAGGCGTACGTAATTACAGCTGTGCCGTGAATTTGAATTTCGCTGCACGCCGCACGCCTTTCTTCTTCCCTCGCCGAGCGCTGACGTCACGCTAGTGTTGGACTATAGGTTGCAGTCTGGGGCGTGTGTGCCGAAGCTAGCTCCGCTCCTAGCGGAGCAAGACTGCTAGTTGCTCTGCTTGCTACGGGGAAACGTCTCCCGGAAGCGAGTGCCATGACCTTGGTGAAGTGGTCAGGAAGCCGCATATTTGCATTCGAAAACAGTTCAATATTATTTTCTACTTTTCGTCGCAAAGGGATCAAATGAAATACGTTTTTGAATTAATAACATATTTATTTACAAAATATACAAACTAGACATGAAAACTGCTACATTATATACATATAAAATCAGGGTGAGGACGGACAGTGATCTCTTCAATGCAAAGCCGCACCAGGCTCGAACGCTTTCCGGAAGCGGCGAAATGTCGCGAGTCACGGGGATAACGAGTAAGTGCGACTACGTTAGTAGTCTGTGGGTAAGTTCAGAATTTGGGTGGCGAGAGGCGTGCTAGGGTAATCGATGCAACCGCAGTGACCATTGTGTCTGTATGTCGCAGTGGTCATTGCATATGCCTAGTAAGCAGAAAACCAAGGTTCGAACACTGGTCCGGCACAAATTCCCAACTTCCTGACAGATTTAAATCAGTGCCCACTCGTAGCGAACGTCTACAATTTCCTTGTGTCTCAATACACCCTCATTCAATGTCAAACAGTTGACCTCGTCCTCTTCACCACCTTGACCTTCCTCTGTAGTTTCGTCGCAGCCACTTATATCTAGAGATAAATGCAATTTGCTTACGTCGATTAGAATGACTGCCTCTTGCGAACATGGGACAGTTTCCTTACAGTGCCTAGGTCGGCTACTGTTTAAAAATGGGTTCGAACTTTCTAACCATCTGCGTAGTACACCTCTGTTACAATCAAAATGTTACGAGCAAAATTTATTCTGGACTGCCGCTTCCTGAGGTCACTTACTTCTTGTAAAGTTTTAGGAGGTCGTCCCGGTTTTTTTTCATTTTTTTCCCCTCATGTGCCGCAGGTCTGTAAGGCAACTGACCCAAAGAGTTAAGGCATTATTTATTTATCTCGAAGAGACGTTCATGTTTGTATCAAGCCGCTGTCCATTTTTTTCTGGATGTCATTTTTCAAATACCTCAAAGCACTACTTAAAACAGCTGTTTGATGAGCTGGACGTTTTAATATTGTTGCAAGTCTTACTTCCATGAATGAAAACTTGATGCCTGTAAAAGAAATACAGCTCGACAAGATCCGACAGGTAACTAAAAACATTGAAATCTGAAGATTTTGGAATAACAAAAATTCCCTTACAAATACTGTCTATAAACGCTCAATAGAAACAATAAAACAACGAAGGTATTATGTCAGATAAAGTATATATCTTTCTTTTCCATATTCAGCTGCTCTCTTTACCTAAACTTAATTACAAAAGCGATAGAAACGAATGTCATAAACAACAGCGCACGGATAAGTGAAAGTATTTCTCAATACGACAGGTTTTCAACTGACTTGACAACAGGTGGCGTGAGCGTAGGCGAAGGTTCTGGCTACCGAAAGATTGACAGGTTATCGACTTCGAAGATTAATACGTTTGAAAGGATTGTAAAGTAACTTGGCGGCTTTGGTTTCCGTACGGTTTCAGAGTGCAAATACTCCGACGTGCGGGATTGTCCCTTTGAAAGAGCATAGCCGATTTCCTTCCCCATCCTTCCGTAATCCGATGGGAGCGATGACTTCTTCCAAATCAACCAACCAAACCCACTGCGATGTGCGCCGGTGGCCAACGCGGGGCGTGACTGAGCTAGCGGTGTTGATGAAGCGGGCTGCGCTTGAATGTCTGGGCAGTGGAGTCAGATACGGTGAGATCAAGGAAACACACCCCTGGTAGCTGTGGTGCGAGTAGCTGCCATGGGCCTGTGTGTGGCGTTGGCCTGACCCGTCTGAAGTGGCGTCAGGCCGAAGGTTGACTGAGGTGGCAGTTACAACTGCAAGGATGGAAGCGGTCAACGTGGGCAGTGTGTGGACAGCCAATTACGAAGCCACTGAGCTGGTGTGCCAGAGACGCAGTTTTGGCCCTCCACGAAGTGTCGACACGGGACGTGGCCTCAAAGTGTGGGTTCAAAACCTGGTCAGAAGGGCTGTTGATGTCCTTTCCGGGCAACAAGACGCCAATTCCAAAGGATACACAGACATGGGCTTCCGCATTACAAGAGAAGCACTAACAGTTTGCTTTAGTGACCGATCGTGGAGTACTGGTCGGTTGATCTGATTCAAGCCGTGTTTGGCGTAGACTGTAGGGTGAAGAACACAAGCGGTGTGCACTGAGTGTAACAATTTCTCAATCACACTTCACACGGAACATCAAAGTCCGTAGTGTTGTGTATCGAGGTTAGTTTGCTTGCAAGCTGGGCGTGTTTCTCTTGTCGTAATGGGAGCTATGTTAATATCACCTGTTATTATTACGCTGTGGCTGTAGCAAGGATTAAAAATGCTGGTGTACAGGTAATTGTAACTGCTAATTTTGCATAGGTAGTGTTTTAGTTGCTTGACAGTAGTGTCGCTAATAGTGAGCAGCTGGTGAGGAAAGTGGTTAGCAGATCTAGTATTTTAAATGTAAACATATGACACCCTAATTAAATTTGAGGGCCGATTTTCTTATGTAATTCTATAATGAAATTTTCACTCTACAGCGGTGTGTGCGCTGATATGAAACTTAGACTAAAACTGTGTACCGGACCGAGACTCGAACTCGGAACCTTTGCGTTTCGAGGGCAAGTGCTCTACCAACTGAGCTACTCAAGCACGACTCACGCCCCGTCCTCACAGCTACTGCCGCAATTATGGCTGTGAAGACGGGACGTAAGTCGTGCTTGGGTAGCTCAGTTGGTAGAGCACTGGCCCTCGAAAGGCAAAGGTCCCGAGTTCGAGTCTCGGTCCGGCACACAATTTTAATCTGATGTAATTCTGTTTGCAAGCTATTTACAGTCTGTAAAAAAAATTATGAAAGCAATCCGTCCATAAGCCCCGGTGGGAATATAGTCACCGACTGACCACCGTGTCTCCCTCTCCCAATGGCGTCACTCAATGCGATTGGAGGGAGTGGCGTCAAAACACCACTCTCCCTGCCGTTATTAGTTTACGTGCGCGGGAACCGCTACTGCTTGGTTAAGCAGCTCCTCAATTGGCATCAGACGGCTGAGCACACCCCCACCAAGGAAAAATCCCTGGTAGTAACGGTGGTCTAGGGGGACCGGCACGGTAGCTCAGTGTGTTCGGTCAGAGGCTTAGCTGCCCTCTGTAATAAAAAAACTGAGTGAATGGATCAATAACGAACTTCAACGGGCGTCAGGGGACGTCCGCCACGAACAATTGCAACGAACTATAACGAACAAAATGAACTAAAAAAAAATAAGAAATAAAAAAAAGGGGTAGCGTCTTTGATTCATAATCAAAACGTCTTCGGTCCCGGGTTCTATCCCCGCCACTGCCTAAATTTTGATAAATAATCAGCATTGGCGACCGAAGACTTCCGGCATAAGAAGTCAGCCTCATTCTGCCAACGGCCTAGTCAAAGAGGGCGGAGGAGCGGATAGAGGTTCAGGGCACTCTCTTGTCCTAGGGGTGGGAAATTGCCCCTAAAGGCGGAAGAATCAGCAATGATCAACGACATGAGGATGCAGAAGGCAATGGAAACCACTGTATTAAAGACACGTAACGTGTATCCAGAGGACATGTGGCCTGTAATTGAAGAAGTGTCATGATGATCTCTCCATTGGCAAAAGATTCCGGAATAGTCCCCCATTCGGATCTCCGGGAGGGGACTGCCAAGGGGGAGGTTACCATGAGAAAAAGATTGAATATTCAACGAAGGGATAACGTTCTACGAGTCGGGGCGTGGAATGTCAGAAGCTTGAACGTGGCAGAGAAACTAGAAAATCTGAAAAGGGAAATGCAAAGGCTCAATCTAGATATAGTAGGGGTCAGTGAAGTGAAGTGGAAGGAAGACAAGGATTTCTGGTCAGATGAGTATCGGGTAATATCAACAGCAGCAGAAAATGGTATAACAGGTGTAGGATTCGTTATGAATAGGACGGTACGGCAGTGGGTGTGTTACTGTGAATAGTTCAGTGACCGGGTTGTTCTAATCAGAATCGACAGCAGATCAACACCGACAACGATAGTTCAGGTATACATGCCGACGTCGCAAGCTGAAGATGAACAGATACAGAAAGTGTATGAGGATATTGAAAGGGTAATGCAGTATGTAAAGGGGGACGAAAATCTAATAGTCATGGGCGACTGGAATGCAGTTGTAGGGGAAGGAGTAGAAGAAAAGGTTACAGGAGAATATGGGCTTGGGACAAGGAATGAAAGAGGAGAAAGACTAATTGAGTTCTATAACAAGTTTCAGCTAGTAATAGCGTATACCCTGTTCAAGAAGCACAAGAGGAGGAGGTATACTTGGAAAAGGCCGGGACATACTGGAAGATTTCAATTAGATTACATCATGGTCAGACAGAGATTCCGAAATCAGATACTGGATTGTAAGGCGTACCCAGGAGCAGATATAGACTCAGATCACAATATAGTAGTGATGAAGAGTAGGCTGAAGTTCAGGAAGAATCATTAGTCAGGAAGAATCAATACGCAAAGTACTAAGGAATGACGAGATATGTTTGAAGTTCTCTGACGCTATAGATACAGCAATAAGGAATAGCGCAGTAGGCAGTACAGTTGAAGAGGAATGGACGTCTCTAAAAAGGGCCATCACAGAAGTTGGGAAGGAAAACATAGGTACAAAGAAGGTAGCTGCGAAGAAACCATGGGTAACAGAAGAAATACTTCAGTTGATTGATGAAAGGAGGAAGTACAAACATGTTCCTGGAAAATCAGGAATACAAAAATACAAGTCGCTGAGGAATGAAATAAATAGGAAGTGCAGGGAAGTTAAGACGAAATGGCTGCAGGAGAAATGTGAAGACATCGAAAAAGATATGATTGTCGGAAGGACAGACTCAGCATACAGGAAAGTCAAAACAACCTTTGGTGACATTAAAAGCAATGGTGGTAACATTAAGAGTGCAACGGGAATTCCACTGTTAAATGCAGAGGAGAGAGCAGATAGGTGGAAAGAATACATTGAAAGTCTCTATGAGGGTGAAGATTTGTCTGATGTGATAGAAGAAGAAACAGGAGTCGATTTAGAAGAGATAGGGGATCCAGTATTAGAATCGGAATTTAAAAGAGCTTTGGAGGACTTACGGTCAAATTAGGCAGAAGGGATAGATAACATTCCATCAGAATTTCTAAAATCACTGGGGGAAGTGGCAACAAAACGACTATTCACGTTGGTGTGTAGAATATATGAGTCTGGCGACATACCATCTGACTTTCGGAAAAGAATCATCCACACAATTCCGAAGACGGCAAGATCTGACAAGTGCGAGAATTATCGCACAATCAGCTTAACAGCTCATGCATCGAAGCTGCTTACAAGAATAATATACAGAAGAATGGAAAAGAAAATTGAGAATGTGCTAGGTGACGATCAGTTTGGCTTTAGGAAAAGTAAAGGGACGAGCGAGGCAATTCGGACGTTACGGCTAATAATGGAAGCAATGCTAAAGAAAAATCAAGACACTTTCATAGGATTTGTCGACCTGGAAAAAGCGTTCGACAATATAAAATGGTGCAAGCTGTTCGAGATTCTGAAAAAAGTAGGGGTAAGCTATAGGGAGAGACGGGTCATATACAATATGTACAACAACCAAGAGGGAATAATAAGAGTGGACGATCAAGAACGAAGTGCTCGTATTAAGAAGCGTGTAAGACAAGGCTGTAGCCTTTCGCCCCTACTCTTCAATCTGTACATCGAGGAAGCAATGATGGAAATAAAAGAAAGGTTCAGGAGTGGAATTAAAATACAAGGTGAAAGGATATCAATGATACGATTCGCTGATGACATTGCTATCCTGAGTGAAAGTGAAGAAGAATTAAATGATCTGCTGAACGGAATGAACAGTCTAATGAGTACACAGTATGGTTTGAGAGTAAATCGGAGAAAGACGAAGGTAATGAGAAGTAGTAGAAATGAGAACAGCGAGAAACTTAACATCAGGATTGATGGTCACGAAGTCAATGAAGTTAAGGAATTCTGCTACCTAGGCAATAAAATAACCAATGACGGACGGAGCAAGGAGGACATCAAAAGCAGACTCGCTATGGCAAAAAAGGCACATCTGGCCAAGAGAAGTCTACTAATATCAAATACCGGCCTTAATTTGAGGAAGAAATTTCTGAGGATGTACGTCTGGAGTACAGCATTGTATGGTAGTGAAACATGGACTGTGGGAAAACCGGAACAGAAGAGAATCGAAGAATTTGAGATGTGGTGCTATAGACGAATGTTGAAAATGAGGTGGACTGATAAGGTAAGGAATGAGGAGGTTCTACGCAGAATCGGAGAGGAAAGGAATATGTGGAAAACACTGATATGGAGAAGGGATAGGATGATAGGACATTTGCTAAGACATGAGGGAATGACTTCCATGATACTATAGGGAGCTGTAGAGGGCAAAAACTGTAGAGGAAGACAGAGATTGGAATACGTCAAGCAAATAATTGAGGACGTAGGTTGCAAGTGCTACTCTGAGATGAAGAGGTTAGCACAGGAAAGGAATTCGTGGCGGGCCGCATCAAACCAGTCAGTAGACTGATCACAAAAAAAAAAAAAAAAAAAAAAAGAAGTAGCTAACGGTAATCGATCCTGAGTCCTTCACATGGTAGGCAACCTCAGGTACGTCTGCGGACGTACAATGACGGAAAAAATAGCAACATCAAATAATAATTAACGCATATAAACGTAATTTCTGGAGTAGTTTTGTCTAGGTATTTAACATTGAAAGCAATTGACAATGTGAACTGCTGGTAAATTAACAACCGGTGTAACCTGCCAGAATGCTGAATGCAAGCATGCAAACATGAATGCATTGTGTCGTACAGGTGCCGGGGGATGTAGTTCCTGGCCTGTTGCGCTTGGTCGCTCAATACAAGGACGGTTAATACTGGTTGTGGAAGATGCTGGAGTTGTTGTCCGATAATGTGCCATATTGGAGACAGATTTATTGATCGAGCAGGCCAAACCCATAGGTTGGTACTCTGTAGAGCTTGTTGAGTTACAACAGCGGAATGTGGGCGAACCTTATCCTGTTCGAAAGGCTCCTGGAATGCTGTTCACAAATGGCAGCACAACAGGTTAAATCATGGCATTGGAGTACAAATTCGCAGTCAGGTTGCGTGGGATAATCACGAGAGTCCTCCTGCTGTGATACGAAATCACATACCAGAACATAACTCCAGGCGTAGGTCTGGTGTGTCTAGAACGGAAACAGGTTGGTTGCAGGCCCTTAACTGCCCTCCTCCTAACCAACACACGTCCATCTCTGGCACAGAGGCAGAACCAGCTTTCGTCAGAAAACAGACCTCCATCAGTGCCCTTCAATGAGCTCTCCCTTGACACCACAGAAGTCACAAATTGGGGTAGTTTCGTGTCAGTGGAATGCACGCTACAGATCGTCTAACTCGAAGCTGTCCTCCAAGTAACCGATTTGTAACAGTTTGTTGTGTCACTGCTGTGCCAACACCTGCTACAGATGCAGTACGATGCGTCTGAGCAATATACCGAATTCGATGGTCATCCTTCTTGTTAGTGCTACGTGACCGTCCGGCGGCTGGTCTTCTTGCGACCGTATTTTCTGCTGACCACCACTGTCAGCAGTCATGTACAGTGGTTACATTCCTGCCAAATCCTTCTGCAGTATCGAAGAAGGAATATCCAGCTTCTCGAAGCCCTGTTAAACGACCTCGTTCAAATTCAGTGAAGTGTTCATAATAGGCATTCTTGACTAGCATCAACTCATCACGTCCGATCTGAAAGGTAACTAACGCTGGTGACGTCACAGCGTGTATTTAAAGCAAATCTGATTTGCATCCCGATAGTGGGCTACTAGCGCCACTTTTAATGCGACTGGAGTCAATTTGATTAGATACCATCTTTCAGGTGCAGAAACATTTCTATCAACTTTCGTTTATGCCCCACAACTCCTTCTTGGTATTGTGGTTTCTTTTTCGTCAGTGAATTTTCATTTTGTGTTTACTGTATGTTGTATTTTTCGGCCCAAAAGGGCGAACATTTTGAGCTGTTTATGTTCTTTTTGTTGCCTCCAATTTTAAGTGTTACTGCGACAGTATTAATCTCAAAATTTTTCATAATTGTACTGAATATATTTTGATTCATTTGCTGGCTTATTCTAATGTATGAAGTGTACCGAGCCCAAATATTTAATTCAGTTCATCAGATTCCTATTTTGTTAATTCTCAAAGAAGATTTTTTTATTGAATAAAAATTGTCAAAATAAGCCCCCATCTGCACAGCTCTAGCTCGAACCCCACTCTACTCAAATTCTACGCTATACAATCAGAAAACAAAACACACAAACGACGCACAACAGGAATAAAAACATATGTACAGAACGTACACCGACACCACTGAAGTAAAACTGTTTTAAACTTAAAAGCTCGTTAAGTAATGTCTTCGGACTACCTTCCCAATGACATGCTGTTAAATTATAAAAATGAGTAAATGCAATACATGTACAAATTCACTTTCATAATTAATCTAATTTTACGTGAGCAATCAAAACAAACACGATCTCGCAGTTTTTAGGTCTAAAATAGAAAAACAAACAATGAACATTATGTAATCCATCTATAAAAATAAAACAGTGGATAACCAATAGGTGTCGAAATATGTCCGGGTAAAGTAGAAAAGTGAAACATTAGGTTTTGCAGAAATCCGAGATTAAACACTTAGATAAAACAGTTTCAGATATCAAAACGAATCTGAACGGAAAAAAAACACCTTCATAGACATGAAGACATATGATTTTCGATCAGCTTTCGATAGGCTGACTATACACTGAAGCGCCAAAGAATCTGGTATAGGCATGCGTATTCAAATACAGAGATATGTAAACAGGCAGAATACGGCAAGGCCTATATGAGACAACAAGTGTCTGGCGCAATTGTTAGATCGGTTAGTGCTGCTACAATGGCAGGTTATCAAGATTTGAGTTTGCCACGTGGAGTGCCATGCCACGGATTGCACGGCCCCTCCCCGAAGGTTCAAGTCCTCCCTCATGTATGGGTCTGTGTGGTGTTCTGAGCATAAGTTAGTTTGTGTGTAAGTCTAGGGAGCATAAGTTAGTTTGTGTGTAAGTCTAGGGACCGATGACCTCAGCAGTTTGGTCCCTTAGGAATTCACACACATTTGAACGTTTCAATATGATTTGAGTTTGAACGTGATGTTATAGCCGGTGCACGAGTGATCGGACGCAGCATGTCCAACGTAGCGATGAAGTGTGGATTGTCCAGTACGACCGTTTCACGAGCGTACCGTGAATATCAGGAATCTGGTAAAACATCAAAGAAATCTCCACCCCCTCGTAATCTTATGGAGTTATGGACAGCCCTGCAGGATTTATGGTGTCAATTCCCTCCAACACTTCTTCAGACATTAGTCGAGTCCATGCCACGTCATGTTGCGGCACTGCTGCGTGCTCGCGAGGGTCCTGCGCGATGTTAGACAGTTGTACCAGTTTCTTTGGCTCTTCTGTGTATACCATACGTACGAAAGGAATCAGAAGGCTAACAAATATATTTTGAAGCAGTATTTCTACAGCAGCTACTAGTCACTCCGAAATCAGTGGTAACCGCATAAATTAATCACAGATCACTCGGTCTCGCGGAAACACAGTCCCGAGGTCTGAGTGAGAAACAATTGAAACCAAGATAATTCTCAGAATGCAGTGCTATCATCTTAGTCGAGAGAAACGTACTTACAAAGTTAGAGAACAAGATGACTGGATAGATGCTACAACGGCGCTTTGTGCATAAAAAGTTGGGAGAGGTCAGTGGAAAGGACGCATTTATAAGAAAAAAGCTGAACATTCAGCAGAAAAACTAAAACAATAATTTACCAACAGCCGTATGTATTATAGAAATTTCTTTTATGAACTTCTTATGTGCTACCAGTTTCGGTATAACATTGATTTAGTTATTAAGGTTACGGATATTCAGAGCAGACGGGGGTTTACTACCGCTGCTTGTTCTCACTTGTCACTTAGTCTCCCACTTCATCTCCTTACTCAATGTCTCTGTGCTTGACGCATGAGAACTAACTTTCATAAACAACAATCTTCTATTCGAAAACCGTCGTTAATCACCGTTGTTAATCCTATCTATTTCCACCACTCATGTCAAACATCTTCAGTTCTTATCGAGCTGTGTTATTTATCATATAGCTTGAACTTTTATCAGTTTACTTCCACTGAGACATTTCGCTTTTACTCTTGCCATTTGAACTCTTAATATTCAGACACCGATTTCTCTTTTATCCACCGTCAACTTCTACTTTCCGTCTTTTGACATTATCTTCCACCTTCCTCATTTGCTGTAGTTTCATATTTAAATTTTCTCTTTACATAAATTACATTCTGTATCTCCTATGTTAACCAAGGATTTATAACAGCGTTTGTCTTTTGCATCCTTTTTCCCCTTCTGCTTCAATTATTTCATCTCTCAAACCTACTTGTTCTATTGTACTCTGCGTGGGGGCTTAATTAAATATTATGCAAATACTTTTAATGTTAGTAGCTGACTGTCCGGTTACGCAGTCTCGGAACCGGTTGGCCCTGTATTAGTACGCAATCTGACTGCATAGAATAACAACAAAGAGTGAAAGAAAACTTCCGTTAACACAACTAATTAATTAAGTCCCCAGCAACTATAAAACCTACGAAACAACAAAACACAAGTGTAACTGTTCTGTGTGTGGAAGTGAGATTCAACGTACACATCTGGCACGGTTCTTCCTCAAAAAGACAAGATGTTTTAAATACCATTTACACTGAATTAATTAAATAAAACTGAAATACTATACTTGCACATAGAAACCAGAATTACACTCTAATACATGAACACAAGCCAGATGCTTTGTTGACTGAACCTGTGACCAAGAGGCATTATTGTTTAAGACATTTGAAATAAAAATAAAAAATTTATTACCTTCACATATATTGACGAAACATACACTCTGATCATTACAACATCCGCAATCGAACAGCATCGGCTGTCTAGCCCATCAGAACAACTGCATACAACATGCTCACAACTAGTCACGGCTACATCGGAACTCCTACTGCCCACTTCTCAATGTGCACTCTCCACGACGACTTGTCGACAAGAACTCTCCACCACCACATCTCAACAAGCACTCTCCACTACCACATCTCAACAAACACTGCCAGTGGAGGCGGCTGAATAATACTCTTTGGCGCAATCTCTGGCGCTGTGACTCAGTGTAGCCACCTTTCAACTCCTGTCATCCGTTTCAGTCAATCATTGTCTAATGTCCCATTTCAAACTGTCAACAACTTCATGTTTTTTCAATTTATCACATCCTACCTTATTAATTTCCTACTTACCTCCATTTTCCTCATTTTTAATCTACAAGTCATTACCAATAAATTACGATCAGAATCCACTTCTGCTCCTGCATTTATTTTTCTGTTTAAAATCTAGTTTTGAAATCTCTGTCTTCCTGTTATGTAGACCATCTGAAACTTTCTGATATCTCCAGCTCGAACTGCTGCATACTGCCTTGATTCATGAGTCTTACACAAACTGGTAGCAATGATTAAACAAAGCTATACCACGAAACTACCCCTTTCATCTGCTTCCCTGAGCCCATGGTCTCCCAACATATTTCTATCTCTTCCTTTTCCTACAAATGAATTCCGATCCCTCACTACGATTCAAGTTTTATCTCCCTTAAATATCTAAATAATTTTGTTTTATCTCATCAAATATGCCCTGCAAACCTACTAGGCACATAAACTTGTATTACCGTGGGGTGTATTGACTTCGTGTCCATTTTGACTTAAGCAGTGTCTTCAATATGCTGTTCATAATATCCCTTACCTTGTATTTCTCTTCTTATTTGTTATTACAGCAAGTCTTACATTACACTTGTTGGATATTGTATTTATAAGCCTGTGTTCATTGATCCGAAGTCCTTATTCTCCCGCCTCACTAATTCCCATTATATCCAACTTATCCATTTCCCTTTCTAAATTCTTTAGCATATCTAACACATTTAAGGGTCTAACATTACATGCTTCGACCCGCAAATGCTAGTTTCGTTATCCCTGATAATTTCTTTCAGAACAGTCGCCAAGAAGATGACATAATCATTAAGCAGCCCTGTAGAGATCCAAGCCGTCAAGTAAAATTAATACCGTATGTGGTTTTTGTTTGTTTTCTGATACTCATTCCCACTACATAAAGCCTGTGTAAGATAGTATTACAAGGTCTGATCAGTACATCATCCAGAATGTAGTTGCTGTAACTACTTAAAAGGCTACGGCCCATCTTCAGGAATCACAGGTTAGTCTGGGCTTCCGACAGAGTCCCCGCTGTTGTGGTTGGAGTTCTGATATGGATGCCATTCAGGCCATCGCTCCATAGCAAAGACTATTGTTCAAATATTTTAGAGAGGACAATCCTATAACAGAGTTCCTGGCATCCTCACGTTTTTTTCTGTTCTGTTGATCGAATGCACACACTTATCTTGGAAGAGTTCTTTCATAGCGGGTTCGATTTATAGTACCTAGATAATTTTGTTTTGGCATTTGTCAGATCTCCCTGCACTGCAACAAAGTTTTTGCTACGAACAGCAAGGGGCCGTATCATCAGCACAGAGAAAATTTAATTTATTCGAAGTCAGCGGTTGATTCTTGTGCTACATGTTGAAGAGCGATGGAGGTAGTCCACTTCCTTAAGTAGGCTATTTTTCTGTGCTCTCCAGTCAGTACTATGTCTTTGGAAGTCAACGAAAAACAATCACCGTCGCAGAAATAAGGTGCTAAACTCGGTGAAATGTAGTACCTGGGAAGGTTGTAGAATTTATGTACCAGCCAGTGACTGAAACTGTCATATGCTGTTGTCAGATCCGCGAAAGCCACACTAGTAACATAAAGAGTTTCAAACTCATACTTTACTAAGATTCAAGAGCTGCCATGTGCAGCTTCGACCAAGTTGAAACGCTGCAAACAGAAGACCGATAATACACACAAATCTGTTCAAAAACACTCGTTCTAGCTGTTTGTAAAGGCGGCTGAAAAGGCTAACTTGTATATAGTGCTTGGCAGTCGTTTCTTCCCTTCCTTGGTTTAAGATGAAGTATACTGTACTCTTCCGTCATATCTGTGGTATTTGGCATCTGCTGTTACAAGTGTTGAGAACCTGTAGGATCCACTATTTTGTTGATAGGTGACAGGTCTTAATTTGCTCTAATGGAATGTCGTCTAAGCCGGCAACTCTAGCGGTTTTCTTTTTCTTGGCAGCCACTTTGAGTTCTAGTATCTGAAATAGGCTAGTAAGGGCGTCACATTCCTTCACCCCTACATAGTGTATCTCAGGCTTCGTGTCTGAGTTCTCCATTCATGAGTTGCCTGGTCTACATCGTTACTGTAATGTGCAGTAACCTTAATTGTGTCGTTATTGAGATGTTTGCATAATTTCCAGACTTTGTCGCTATTTCTAGTTATATCCGGTTCTTCAACAGTTTCTATCCCAGCTTCCCTTTGAATGCTGTCACTGACATGAAGAGTTTATGACCAGTACTGCTGTTTGCAAAGACTGGAACGCTGGCCATCTTTTCCTTTTCAGGACCACAGCTGATCATCAGGTTGGTGAACGAATATTGGTATTTCAACAACTTAATTAAGGTATAAACACAAGGGTAATGGTTGTAAGATTTGTACTGGAATTGGTATTAAGGTACACATACTGTTGAGAAAAATTCAAGAAGTATGATATGTGACAGCCATTTATTGCTCTTTACATAGCTACATCAGACTATTGAGGCAAAGTAAGTGCTGAAAGACAGAGCGGCCACTACGTGACGACGTTGCACATGGGGTCTGCGTTGTCGGCGATGCAGTCGACCCAGGGCACCCAGGTGTTGTTCCAGCGCTTGGGGTCGGCCAGGTCGGTCTGCGTGGCGTTGGCCCCCGGCTGCGGCATCAGCGGCTGCGACAGCGTCTCCAGCCGCTCCAGCAGAGTGTCCACCAGGCCTTCCGGCATGTCGGCGGGAGCGCCGTCGCCCGCCTCGCACGGGTCCTGCCTGATGTTGAAGACGCACCAGCCGCTGGTGCTCGTGATGTTGCACAGTCCGTGGGCGGGCCGCTCCGGGCAGGACACGGTCGCCTCAGCGCGCAGCCGCAGCACGTCCTCCGCCTGCGGGGACGCCCCGACCACGCTGGAGAGCGCCTGCCCCACTGGACTGGCCAGCACCTCCTCCGGATCGTAGGCTGGCGTGAACAGTGGGTCCTCAGCACCGCTCGCCCCGGCGTAATAATCGTTGTTCTGCACACCTGCCGCACCAGCACACCGCTTACAGTTTCGATTCAAACAACTTACAACATTAAATTTACACTAAATGGCCCAACTTCATAGAAACTCCTATTCTTCATACTCTCCCATTCCTCCCACACCTGCCACTCTTTTTCTCACCTCATCAGAAGGCGCAGTGTGCATTAAATTATTTAGATAAATGTAGCCACCCTTCTTTGGCCACTTGTTAGGGCTACCAGCTGGTGTTGTACCCATCTCACGGAAACCACTACACGATGTGCGAACACCGTATGAATAATCACTTTCAATAATGCACACTTTCCATCTTTAGTACCGCCGACACTGGTTTCCATAGCACAATGCCAGTGGCAACAAAGTAAGAAATGGTCCCCTGCTCTTCAACAATCGAGTATCCATTATTAAATCTTACTGTGCCCTCTCGATCCCCAGGTTTTTTGCTATATGCTTCCTTATCCTTCATGGCCAAAATCTGTTCACAAAATTTTATCATCATATAAATACGTGACAGAATCCTTCCACCTAAATATCTCATCGACTTACCCATTTATCACTGAATAGCCTTAAGACAGCAAATATTTACAAATTTTTTTTCGATCTAAGAAGTACGATTTCACTGAAAATAAAGAATAATATTTATAATACACACGTCAGACTTATACAGGCTGTCGTGGGCGTAAGTGCAGATACTTGCGTTGGTGACTGAGGATTCTGTACTGAACAGCATTACATCAGTATGTACGTCATTTGCACACTAACAATTATAGCTATCACAAGTCGTATCTCTCAGTGGTGGATTGTACCTGCCAGAACATGTGGCAAGAGTAATCCCTTAATGCTAATTTTCCCCTGGACATCAAGTCAGGTATTGAAGCATGAACACGTGGACACAAAACGTTAAGTCTATACCGACAGCTGTAGTCCACTTAATGACGCAGTTACAACTATGCAGAAAACATCAGGTAGTAAACTATGTGTGGCGTTTGCGGGAATCCTGTGAGATGCAGAGAAAAAACAACCTATACACTGATGTGTTTACACATTTAATGCACCACATATAAAGCTATCTGCAGTTGTACTCGTTACACCCTCTATACATGAACTCTATGCTCATCGTAGCCACAAAGTCTGTCACGTATCATTTAAATGTGCACTGTTCGCTGTGCCATTCCACAACTGCAACTGCTGTGGGATGTTAACTGACCCGGTAGCAGAACGTCTGATGTATTTGATAGGTTCCAGACAACGCCAGCTACTCACCTTTGACGAGCTTCCAGTCGCCGACGCGGACGGCGCCGTTCTCGGCCACCTCGTCGTAGTTGAGGAGTATCTCCGTGCGCTGGCTGGGCTCTCCAGAGACCAGCCGCGGCCACATGTTCACGCCGTCCAGGTCGTCCGGCAGATCGGATGCATTACCTCCTGTGAAAACATTAAGAAAAATTGCGTTTAATCAATTACCACTTTTAATACACAATGGACTGTTTGATATGATACATCATGCTTTGACATGAAGGACTTTTGTTTCTAATCGCAAAAATCACAATAGACAACCTTTGTACAAGAGAGTAATGAATGTGCTCGAAAATATCCATTTTATTGCCCCAGTACGATAAGCAGGTGTTGGCCACAGGAAAGATGCACGGAGTTAGTTTTTTCAAAATGAACGCGAAGTTGGTACTTGTGCTCTGCAGAATAACGTTGCAATACAAATATTGTAAAATTAAATACAATCGTCTCAGTGCTACGTTTCAGAAGTTAATTAAGCCTACTGCAAAACTGAACTGCTACACTCCTTGACGGAAAGTAATAATTTCAATAGGGACATTTTTTTAAATGACGTGAAATATGACCCACAATCTAATCGCGGTGCACAGCTGTGCCAACTAAATGGCGTGACGGTAAAGATCACACTGAGAGGGGGAGGAGGAAACAAACCAAAACTTCATGGGCAGAAAGGATATGTGATGTTATTTCAGCGATTACAAAATCGAATCAAATACACAAACAACTTGGTATCTCAGCCCACCTCTATGTGTGATGATGCAACCTCCCCCCTCCACCACTGGTCGGTCTGTATGTAGTTGGGAAGCCTGTTATGAAGCTGTTGTATCCACTAATGAGGCAAGATATCCCACAACTGAATACCTATTCCTGATATCCTGAATACTGGCACTTACGAGTTGACGTCTTCAGTGGTAGAATGCAAGTTCTGTTGGTGGCAGATCTGGGGGTCTTGCTGGCCATTTGAGTACCTCAACACACGCAACAGACAAGTGCTGTTTGTGGACGAGCATTGTCTTGCTGAAAAGTGACACTACGAGTCTGTCGCATAAGATGTAACATATAAGTATGCAGAATGTCCATGACATACTGTTGCGCCTTCTTGACTACCAGCTGCGACTGAATTCATACCCAAAGGCCCCCACACCGTGACTCCATAAGTAAAACAGCTGGGCCCCTCCAAAACATTGGAAGAATGTTCCTCTACCCAGGTCGCCACCATATTCACCAACGATGGTCATCGAAGGTAGTGCAGCACCTCGATTCGTTACTGAACATAATTCATTAGCAGTCCATGCTTCCTAGTCACCGCACCACTCCATATGCACCCATCTGTATTGTACTGTTAACAGCAGGCCATGCATAGGATTGTAATTCCCTAGTATGGCTCAAATGAATGCCACAGTAAGACACGGTATGTTGTACAGTGTTAATTCCAGAATGAGATTTTCACTCTGCAGCGGAGTGTGCGCTGATATGAAACTTCCTGGCAGATTAAAACTGTGTGCCCGACCGAGACTCGAACTCGGGACCTTTGCCTTTCGCGGGCAAGTGCTCTACCATCTGAGCTACCTAAGCACGACTCCCGCCCGGTACTCACAGCTTTACTTCTGCCAGTACCTGTGGCTAAGCCATGTTCATGTCCCTCATATACCTTACCACACCTGATGGCAACAAAATGCTAATGCACTCTGCTGAATGTTATAACTGTCGCAGAGAACTGAAATTCTAATCAGTGATACCTGCTGATGGCGTGTGGCTGTGTAAACGTACATTCACAACAGATCATGTCTTCTTGGTACTTCACTCTTTTTTGTCAGGCAGTGCAGTTGTGTTACATGTATTTCAGGACATAGTGTTTGTGTGGAATGAGTGGCATTAGATGTGAGTGCTACTGATGCGGGCACTGCCTATGACTGTTTCCCTGGTTACCAAATGAGCACTCTGCCCCCTCCTCCCTCTACCTCTCTCCCTTGGACGTACCTGCTGCGGCGTACAGCGTGGGCAGCCAGTCCGATATATGCATCAGCTCGTGGTCCACCCTGGACGTGTTTTGCAGGAGCGGGCTCCATACAGCAGCCACGCCGTGCACCGCACCCTCCCAGAGGCTGTTCTTTATCTGCAAGCAAAACAGCACGACACGTCACAGCACTTCAGACATCATATATCATATTACATATTGTGAATGATTTACATTGTTTAACGGATAAGCTTCAATTTTTCGAGGCCCAACACATTGGCGAGAGAACCGATGTGTAAATTTTTTGACCCTGTTGTGGCAAGTGTGGAGCTGTGCAGATGTAACTGGAAGCTGTACACCTCCTGCAAAACCTCTGTGCTACACATCTACAGCTATATACAAATCTATATTAGTACTGTGAAAGCCATCGCATATATGAGGTACACCAGCACAAAGGATACCCGTCCCCTTCAAAAGTTCAAAAGTTTTGACGAAGATCGACTGACTGTACACCCTTGCATATGTCGGATTTCTGTAGTCCCCTTATCGTGAACATAGCGTGATTACCGCATTGTTGAAAGTGATACACGGTGCGTCTCAGAAGAACTCTTCTAAAATATCTAACGCTGTGCTTTATGTGGTGCACGGCTTTAATCTAGCATCAGACTTTGCAAACTTTAAAGTGTATTTGTGGCATTGTTGTATTGAAGTACGGGAAACAGATGCTTTCATGTTTGTTAGTACACCATTGTCAGTGGTGGGAAGGAGACAGCACATATGTCACTCACTTCAGGATTGTCAGCCGTTTCAGTAGCTAAGTAAAAGTGGCCGATAGATCACATGTGTTCACGTATGGTAAACGTTTTTTTCCTAGATGCTGAGAATGTCATTGCAATGTGGTGGATGTTTATTTGGTATTTTAATCGCACATCTACATCTAGCTATACAATACTATGAGGGGTAACAAAACTTCAGAGGAACAGGAAACATTCTTAGTGGAATTGAAAGCTGCCATTAAGGAGAGGTGTGCTTAATTGCCCAGTACCAGTTGGCCCGAGGTATGAGGAACTTCTGAGAAAGAGTTACAATTGTAACAAGAAGATGGCCTCCACTTGATGTTAATCTTTGATTTTGTATAAATTTGTAATTTCTAAAAACCCAATAGCTATTATCCATTTGAAACCATCTTGCTAAGATGCGTCACCATGTATAATCGTCTCAAGAAATTCTCAGATGTTCTTTCACTCTGCTGTGGCTAATTTCTTAATTATCTTGGTAAACAATCCAGGCGAAAGAATTAAAAAATGGACAGGCAAAAAATATAAAAAGTTCTGTTTACATTACGTAAAGTATTCACGTATTCTTCCAGTGAATATACAACTTTCAGGAACAACCGCTCTCCAGTGGAAGTGCCAAATCTAGGTTATTCTTACAACGGCTACTCACTGCAGCTTGTGATAAAGTACAGGGTAGTCAGAAAATCTGACACCTCACCCTGAAAGCGTTTCTCTATTGATTGGCTGTTATATGAACCACAGTTCATATAAGGGTTAGCTGAGCCATCTCGTAACCGACGGTTATGGACATTCCAAGTGGAACCATCAGCAAGAAACGGAAGCAAAGAGTCCGAGAAGAATGTTCTTGATCTCCTGGAGGACACGCAAGAATGACACAGAAGTGTCAAGATATACGAGGAATACATTTTTTCATGGTCCTATCGGTCGCAAAATTAAAACCACGGTGAAAATCCCACGAAGGTTTGCGCAGATGTGTCGTACAATGTTTCTAGTATGCTCGTCGATGGCGTCATGTCGTACTTGTCAGTTCTGAGTGCATAGTGAGCGCGTAAAAATACCTAGAACGATGGTGTCACCCGCCAGGTGTGAAACGTATACTGTCATTCGACTGCTAAATACTGAGGGGTTTCGCCTGGTTGCATGCAGCCCAGATAACGTGACTGTCATGCGTGACAGCAAAGTGTGGCAATGATGCCAAAACTTTGAAACGGGACGTACAAACTTCCATGATACATGCGGCCAAGGAAAGAAGCGAGTGTCAACCAATGGTCTTGTCCAGCTATGGATCAAGTCGTGTATGAAGTTCAATTCTGGACAAGCGGAGAGGAATGTTGTCATGAGGCGTTGTCCTTCATGACAATGCCCGGCCGCACACTTGATCTGGAACAAAGAAGCTCCTGCAACATTATCGATGCCAAGTGTTTTGACCACCTACCGTAAATCCCGGACTTCGCTTTCATCTTTTTTCTCACATGAACCGCTGGCTGTAGGGACGACATTTTGGGGCAGAAACTACAGGCAGGGAACTGGTGGAAAGCACGGGCGGCTGCCTTCTAAGACGAGGGTACTGACCAGTTGCTACAACGCTATGACAAATATCTAAGGCGGAAATTTGTGGTAAGGACTAAGGGACCAAACTCCTGAGGTCATCGGTACCTAGCCTTACTCACTATTTAATATTAAACCAACTTACGCTAAGGCCAACACACACACCCATGCCCGTGGGAGGACTCGAACCTCCGACGGGGGGAGCCACGCGAACCGTGACAAGAACCCTAGACCGTACGGCTACACCGCGCGGCTTATCTAAGTCGGAGCGGCAACTATGTAGAGAAGTAGTGGAAGGTGTAGCTAAATGTTTCAAATAAAGCATTTTTGATTTTTGTTGTCGTTTTTATTACGCGACCAATCGGACCTTGAAAAAAAAAATTGCGTTTGTATTTCCGGAAGAATCATCATCAGGAAGAAAAAAATAGCAGAAAGTTTATGCGCCAGTTGCAAGAGTTTTGTGTTCCTTGTCTGGACTATGAGAACAACTACGACGTATGTTTTACAACAGAAAGCGTGACACTTGTAGCTACCAACTGCAGTTAAACTTCGTAGAATTATCTTGCGTTAAAACTGCTCCAGTCAACAAGACTTATCTTCCTACACTATTGCGAGTCCCATCTATTGTATTCGTAATGACAGGTAAGGTAAATGAAAATACCTCCCTCTAGTAGATACCCCAATACAGAATCTCTCTGCCGACCGGTGTGACCGAGCGATTCTAGACGCTTCAGTCTGGAACCGCGCTACCGCTACGGTCGCAGGTTCGAATCCTGCCTCGGACATGGATGTGTGTGATGTCCTTCGGTTAGTTCGGTTTAAGTAGTTCTAAGTTTTAGGGGAGTGATGACCTCAGATGTTAAGTCCCAAAGTGCTCAGAGCCATTTGAACCAGACTCTCTGTAGACGTCTGCTGACGGTTTTAAGAGCAGTCGACGACCTCCACAAAACGATTCGTTTACAACAGCAGCTGTGACATTAGTTTTAAGTTACTGTCGATGCTTTCACATTTTTGATCTGGTGTTTATTTGTCCTTAAATAGTTCAAATGGCCCTGAGCACTATGGGACTTACCATCTCAGATCATCAGTGCCCTAGACTTAGAACTACTTAAAGTTAACTAACCTAAGGACATCACACCCATCCATGCCCGAGGCAGGATTCGAACCTGCGACCGTAACAGCAGCGCGGTTCCGGACTACAGCGCCTAGAACCGCTCGGCCACAGCGGTAGACTTATTTGTCCTCACAACATATTTTATTTACTAGTGGAAAATGTCGAACTGGCTAACAGCTTCTGAAAATGAAGCAACACATTATCGACTCCACACTGTACGAGAGTGTAGGAGAAGTTGACTCACGCCTCTGAACGGGAAGTTGGAGCCCCAGTTGACGTCGCTGCCCGCCCCGTTGTCGGCGACGAACACTATGATGGAGTTGTTGAGCATGTCGCGCTCGTGGAGGGCTGTCACCACACGCCCCACAGACTCGTCCATCTTTGCCATCACCGCTGTCAACACAAGAACACTCCCACTTATTATACCATAATTTACAGACCGTGGTGTATAACAATATCTGAGTCATATTAATACCATAAGCTACGAAAAAGACGCTGAAGTGCCATTTTGGACACTAAATGTTCCATCCCAGCATCACCGCACTGTTGGTGAAGGTGTTGATAGGAGGACGGAAAGCAGTAACAGAGTGCGACGCGGCTCACCTGCGAGTATGCGGCGGTCGGGGTGCGAGATGTAGGAGAAGCTGTTGATGAGGTCCTGCGGGGCGTTGATGAGCTGCGAGTGGTCCCCGGGGTGGCAGGCGAGGTGCGCGAAGTAGAGGAACAGCGGCCGCTCCGTGTCGTGCTCCCGGATCAGCCGCTCCGCCTCCTCGGTGAACACGTCCGTCGCGTACTTGCCGTTGTACTGCCACGCCGTCGTCAGGTTCTCGCGCAGGTCGTATCCGTGGGCTCCCTGCCAGGTAAAACGTAATACTCAGACATTACATGATTTTCCATAGCAAAAGCTCTAGCTCTCATTACACCCCGTACAGTACGTAACAAGAATAGTCTCTCTTCAAAAGGACATATACTGAACAGCAACAACCGAATAATTGTAATGCGAAATGCGGCAATCTAATCCTCATTTTCATCACCTAAAGAAGCACTAAATCAGTACGTGCCCATAAATGATAATCACCAAATCTTCTGAACCCCTTGGTGAGTTACTACAAAATCCACGGAACATTTTGTATCGTAGTTGTTCATTCATTTAAGACAGGTAAGATGGGTCATTCAAAGACGATATGTGGAGCGTGGAACTTGCAGTCTGCAACTTTTTGGAGATATTCGACCCTCTTCAGACAAACGTGGCACATATATACCGGAAATGCTTGATCAGATGCATTGACGGTCGTTGTAGAATAAAGAATGGTTCGTCAGGGCAATCAGGAAGTCATCTTTTTCCTCTGAAGTGAGTATTCTGTTACAAGGCTGGTGGTAAGTTACTGCAGACTGTCATATCTCCTACCTATCTAAAGTAGTATTACAAAGCTATGTGGAATGGTATCAATACGTCAGATGAGTAGTGGAGAGGTCAGATGAAAACATCGACTTCTTTCTGGTAAATTGCAGTGCATCAAATAAATAAGAGCGACTAACTCTAGAGCATTGTGCCATTATGTAACGACAACAGAGACTGGAAATAATTCAACAACAGATGATAAGACGTTAATACGATTGATAGATAAGGGATATACAGACGGAATTTAATGCGTGTATTTGAAGGAAGGAGACGTAGCTTACCAAATGAGTAAATTTAGGGAACAGGTGTTGAGCAACATTTGGCGCAGTTCATTGTCGTATAACCTGAATAAAGATCACGAGAGTAACATCAGAGATACTACAATAATACTGTGATATATGAACAGTTTCTTTTCCCTCACAGGAACTTGTTATGTTGGTACGACTTTGTTTCCACTATGCTCAGTACAGTATTTTCCGCGGTACATAACGTTGCAGTGGCGTACAGGTTTTCTGGGAATGATCTTGATACAGATACATGCTGTATCAGATAAGGATGTCAATGACATGTTTTCTACACTGCTGGCAGGCTCAGCTGTATATGTTGTCTCATAACAGGGTTTGAAGCACAGATATTTCTACACGGTGATTGATGTAATGCTCCATATGTTTGTGATATGCAGGTTGGTCCACATAAACGTTTCAGCGCAAATACCTTTGGAACAGCTATAGACACTGAAAACAAACTTTCACGGTCATGAGTGGAAGGCAAGGGGCTCACGAAAGTAAATAGTGTGAGACATTCTCAAACGTAAGCAGCTATTATCTTCAACGTAAACTTACATTTTTTTTAAAAAAGGGTGCCCCATGTCATTTCTTACGCAATCGATAGTTTGAAAAATCATAAAAAGAATGGTCTTGATTGCAACGTAATAAGTCAATTACATAACGAGAAATTGCAAAACGAAGATCATGTTTGAAATAAACGAAACGCGAGGCTATTGCACATCCCGAGATGCAAGCGTGAACCCCACGTTGGTCGTAATCATGACGTTCTACGATGCAACATTCTAGTATTGTAGTAGCGATAAATGAAGTATGAACCAACAAACCCTGTCTTTATTTTTCATCGTGGGTGATGGGACCTCTATATTGTTTCCAGTCAATTTAATAAGCAGTGTAAATAGCAATATGTACAGCGTTTGTTGGCTCGTAGTACGTCGATCACATCGCGATTACGAGCAATGTGGAGTTCACACTTGCATCTCGGAATATGCAACAGCGGTGAGTTTTGTTCATTTCAAACAACAATTTCCCTTTGGAATTTCTCAGGATGTAATTCACGTATTGCGCTGCAACAAATGCCATTCTTTTTGTAATTTTTTATGTTATTGATTCTATAAGAAACAGTATGGAATGTCCATTAAATAAACATAAGTTTGCGTTGACAATAATATTAGTTGACGTTTTAGAATAAGTCGGTTTTCAATATCTATAGTTGTTCCAGAGATATTTTTGCTGAAACATTTAACTGGGCACCCAATAGGTTGATGCCAATATACATTTGTTTTATTTAAAAAGATGACTATGTTTTCATACGACATAGATTGGGAACACCAAATGAACGTGTGGTGTTGACAACCGCTCTGAAAATTTTGAGGCAGGCACAAGTGTACCTTTATGTTCATCTCATATGTAGCCACTTGGGAAACTGTAACAAGGCACAAATTAAAAATTTAAAAGAGTTAAGGCATTCTTAATAAAGCTGCAAGTAAAATTTCCTGAGACTTTATGAGATGATTAAGCCATAGAAATCAATCTCTTGGTCACAGTCTCTTGATACTGATGACTTCTTTTGATCTTGCAGTCATCATTAAATTCAAGGAATATAGCAACGATGTAAACACGCATAGTCAGTACTGCATGTCATTGTAGTAATCGTTGAATGATATGATGACTCCAAAACTGAATCTGGCTATAGAGTTTAATGAAGTAGTCACCAAGACATTGATTACAATAATTTAATGCTTTTACACTGACTACCGACCCCTCTGCAGGTCCTAGGGAATTTGTGAGATGAATTGAAGCGCAGAAAAGAAGCCGACTGGTTACCTGGTCTGCAAATATGTAGTCGTAGTATCCGACGCCGGCGTTCCAGTAGCCGAGGTGGGAGTCGAACCCACGGTAGGTGGGCGTGTAGACCTTGGAGTAGTGGCCCAGGTGCCACTTGCCGATGGCCCTGGTGACGTAGCCCAGGTCCTTGAGGTACTGCGGCAGGATCTTGCCCTCGGGCAGCGCGTGCACCTCGTCCCCCAGGATCACGTGGCCCTGCATGCCTGCAACAACACGAGGGATCCATTAGCCATAGCGCGCACACATGTAGAGGGTACATGTGTGGAGTAACTCATCTGCTGGGAACGCGAAAACATTTGGTCACCGAAGTTAGTGGGGCTTCACTGATGTAGGAAAACGGGTTTCAATGGGCAAATATCGTCGTCAGTTACTGGCGAAATCGAAAGAAGGAGGTAGCTTACAATTTTGCTTCCCACTGAAGCAGAGGTATTAAAAATTGGAAACCAGTTCTCAGTGGTCAAGAATGGGGACTGATATCTCCAAGGGTCTAGTTCAAAGAACAATGCTATGAGAAATGACAGGTGATCCAAGTCAGATGGCCGTTAAGGGTCTGGAAGCCGTTTCTGATCAACACGAGTTCTGTTGCTGGACACAATAGTGTAAAATATTTACACAAGAGACTTTGTCTCGAAAATTCGAGGATTGGAACTTTAGCAGTGGATCTATGTGTTTACAACTTATGTTTCAAAGTTGTATTGGCCCTCAGAGTAGTATTGTGTATAACCTGTTGCCAGCGATTTGGAAGTCGTAGGATATACTTGGAAGCGCTAGTTGTGTTTATAGTTCGAGTGGAGCGATCTATTGCCCAACGAATTTATGTAACAATTATAAAACGAATGCCATGAAGTGCATCCTTCAATTTAGAAATGAAATTGAAGTCACGATGGCTTAAGTCCTGGGAGTGCAGTGGTGGTACGGCACACTGCAGATCTAGCAGATCAATTACAACTTGCGCCATATGCGTCAAATAATTATCCTGTAAAATGATGAGTGGGTCCAGCAAAAAGTGCCCTCACTTCTTTCTCTGTGATGGTCGCAGGCTGTGTCGCAAAACTGATCAGCCAAGAGAAAGAAGCGGCGACACTTTTTGCAGGAACCGCCCATCATTTTGCAGGACAATGCTCTGGCGCATATGGTGCAAGTTGTAACTGGTTTGTTCAGTCTAGGGGGCTGGAAAGTACAGTACCATCTATCACACTGCCCAGAATTAAGCTCTTGTGACTTCAGCTTGAATCGTAAACTGAAGGAAGCACTGCATGGTATTCCCTTCAAAACTACTGCAGGGATTCGTCAGGGAACAGACCGCTCCACTCGAACTACACTCCTGGAAATTGAAATAAGAACACCGTGAATTCATTGTCCCAGGAAGGGGAAACTTTATTGACACATTCCTGGGGTCAGATACATCACATGATCACACTGACAGAACCACAGGCACATAGACACAGGCAACAGAGCATGCACAATGTCGGCACTAGTACAGTGTATATCCACCTTTCGCAGCAATGCAGGCTGCTATTCTCCCATGGAGACGATCGTAGAGATGCTGGATGTAGTCCTGTGGAACGGCTTGCCATGCCATTTCCACCTGGCGCCTCAGTTGAACCAGCGTTCGTGCTGGACGTGCAGACCGCGTGAGACGACGCTTCATCCAGTCCCAAACATGCTCAATGGGGACAGATCCGGAGATCTTGCTGGCCAGGGTAGTTGACTTACACCTTCTAGAGCACGTTGGGTGGCACGGGATACATGCGGACGTGCATTGTCCTGTTGGAACAGCAAGTTCCCTTGCCGGTCTAAGAATGGTAGAACGATGGGTTCGATGACGGTTTGGATGTACCGTGCACTATTCAGTGTCCCCTCGACGATCACCAGTGGTGTACGGCCAGTGTAGGAGATCGCTCCCCACACCATGATGCCGGGTGTTGGCCCTGTGTGCCTCGGTCGTATGCAGTCCTGATTGTGGCGCTCACCTGCACGGCGCCAAACACGCATACGACCATCATTGGCACCAAGGCAGAAGCGACTCTCATCGCTGAAGACGACACGTCTCCATTCGTCCCTCCATTCACGCCTGTCGCGACACCACTGAAGGCGGGCTGCACGATGTTGGGGCGTGAGCGGAAGACGGCCTAACGGTGTGCGGGACCATAGCCCAGCTTCATGGAGACGGTTGCGAATGGTCCTCGCCGATACCCCAGGAGCAACAGTGTCCCTAATTTGCTGGGAAGTGGCAGTGCGGTCCCCTACGGCACTGCGTAGGATCCTACGGTTTTGGCGTGCATCCGTGCGTCGCTGCGGCCCGGTCCCAGGTCGACGGGCACGTGCACCTTCCGCCGACCACTGGCGACAACATCGATGTACTGTGGAGACCTCACGCCCCACGTGTTGAGCAATTCCGCGATACGTCCACCCGGCCTCCCGCATGCCCACTATACGCCCTCGCTCAAAGTCCGTCAACTGCACATACGGTTCACGTCCACGCTGTCGCGGCATGCTACCAGTGTTAAAGACTGCGATGGAGCTCCGTATGCCACGGCAAACTGGCTGACACTGACGGCGGCGGTGCACAAATGCTGCGCAGCTAGCGCCATTCGACGGCCAACACCGCGGTTCCTGGTGTGTCCGCTGTGCCGTGCGTGTGATCATTGCTTGTACAGCCCTCTCGCAGTGTCCGGAGCAAGTATGGTGGGTCTGACACACCGGTGTCAATGTGTTCTTTTTTCCATTTCCAGGTGTGTATAAGCACAACTAGCGCTGCGAAGGATATTCGGCCGTTGTGGCCGAGTGGTTCTAAGCCCTTCAGTCTAGAACCGCGCGACCACTGCGGTCGCAGGTTTGAATCTTGCCTCGTGCATGGATGTGTGTGATGTCATTAGGTTACTTAAGTTTAAGTAGTTCTAAATTCTATGGGACTGATGACATCATATGTTAAGTCCGATAGTACTCAGAGCCATTTGAACCATTTGCTAAGGATATTCCACGACTTCCACAATGGGAAACACGTATCTACTTTGTATAAGTTGTAAATAAATAGTTGTCACTATGATAGTTGCAATCTTTGGTGTCTAAACACCAACATTTTTAACTTACGTTTGATTATTTTTGGCCAATGTACTGCGATATTCTTTCCCGATCAGGTGCACAAATATACAAGGATAAGTTTTTAATGTTTTATTCCGGGTTTTCAGTTCGTACATAGTGTGAACAGTGTCCGTCGTCAACTAAGAGGTTGTTTGAAAAATTGTAGACAGAAAACGTTTGTGTTTTGAGCCTGGATTTGAAAGTGATGACAGATGTAAAAGTAAGACCACTCGGCTGTAAGACCGGGATTCTTACTGATTTAATGGAGCAGTAAAGCAACTTCAATCGTGAAGTGTAGTAACCTACAGTTTGAGAGCTGCACTGCAATGAAAAAGGAGGAACGAAAACTTGTGCAGGTATTATCAGAAGAAACCATGCACAAAGCAAGTTAGAAAGTTGGTGAAGGATTTCAATGTATACGTTGTACTCACGAGCCGTTATGACGAAGAAGTGCTACTTCCGAGCTGACGTCAGACTCACCCAGCCGGACGGGGTACTTCCCGGTCATGATGGCCGACCTGGACGGCGTGCAGACTGGCTGCACGTAGTGGCCGTTGAGGATCACCCCGTGGTACGCCAGGGCGTCGATGTTGGGCGTGGGCACCTGGTCCGAGCCGTGGAAGCTCACGTCGTTCCAGCCCTGCAACACGTTTTGCTACGTCACACACATTCTTCGGCTCAATACCACTTGTCTTCACTAGCCGCTTGGGCCTATTCCCCAAACGTAATAAATTTTCGTTTAGAAACTGAAAACAGGGTATTGGTGAACAAAATATCACAAAATAAAAAGACAAGTTTTCATCGATACAATTACTACACGTTTTAGACGTGACACGTTTGACTGAACTAATCTCCATTGACTACTTCCATTGCCTAAAAAAATGAAATGAATACTTACGCACATACGGAAAAAATATAACGTATAATTTTACAAGATTTTGGTAGATTTCTTTCCCTACCCTCTCTGATCTGAAACTCAACTTCATTTGTTACATTTATTTCAAAAGCCTTTTTAAGACCTATTTTTCGGATGGTGCAGGTCGTTTCTTAGTACAGTTGTTCAACTGTTTACTTTTAATTTCTTGACAATAATTTCCTCGGTATACATAGCATGATTTTGCTTTAGGGTTTTAAAATATGAGAAGAGTGTACTTAATTGTTGAACTATATTCATGAACAGTTCTTTTAGCAGGATTTTACTTTCCTCTGTGTTGCTTACTACTCTTCCGCTTTCTTACTCTTTTCCCTATTACTCGAATATGTATTAGATACCTGATTTACGTTGCCGTTCCGTTTCAGTCATCAATTTTCTTACAACCTTTCTCAAGAAAAGCAGACCTTAGGAAGTCATGCAGGTTTTTATATCAGTTCTGGAATTCTTTTGCACTTGATTGGAACTGTACTGTGTTCAGATCACTGCATAGATCGTTATATGTTACCCCTCTTCTCTATAACCTTTCTAATTACTGTTGCCTCATTCCCCTTGCAAGTAATTTTTATTTAATTTCTCAACTGTAAAGTACAAGTCTATGTCTAAGTTTGCGGCTTATTATCGCTCAACCTGATGATTCGACTGCAAAACGTGAGGGCTATTCGCAAAGCAAGGTCCGATCGGTTCGCGAAATGGAAACCACAGTGAAAAATCCGATGAACCTTTGAATAGCTTTGTTGGGCATTGTCTCCAGTATGTTCGTCGATTGCGTCACGTCGCTGATTTCACTTCTGAGCGCACAGTGAGCACGTAAATACGCCTAGAACAACAATGTCTCTAGCCAAGTTTGAGTGCCTGTAACAAGTTTCACCTAATTTCGTGCCGTTCACACGACGTAATTGTCATGCACTTCCTTGTTCGTGACAATTCTCGCCCACATAATGCAGAGGCAATGAGAACGCTCCTACAGCTTTTTCTATGGAAGGTGTTTGATCATTCACCATACAGCCTAGACTTGGCTCCCGCTGATTTTTGTCTCTGTTCTCATGAAAATCTGGCTAAGACGGTAACATTTTGGCACAGACAACGAGCTGTAGAGTAGCTTAGAGAATTGGCGGAACGCACAGGCGGCTGCCTTCTATGACGATAGTACTGAAGAGTTTGTACAATGCTACGACAAATGTCTCAGTCGGAGCGGTGACGATGTAGAGAAGTTGCTGGAAGCTGCAGCTATCTGTTGTAAGTAAAAAATTTTAGATTTTCCTTGTGGATTTCGCGGCCGAGCCGACCTTCCTTTCCGAACAACCCTCGTAGGGACGACTATTGAGTATCCTATGAACACGTGCAATTATGATGAGAGTTGACCCCTGACACAGATCCCAGCAGTGAGCCAACCTTGTTACTCGGAATGTAGAGACGACTGAGTAGTAGATATCAGTCACTTCGAAACACTAGTTTTAATTGATTCTCTCCTTTGAAATATCATAGGCTTTGTCACTCATGCAGTGAAGATTGCTGGACGAGCCAATTACACCAACCAGCAGCTGGAGAATCTATAATGAACTGTAAACTCTGCACATGCTGATGGTGAAATCATGGCTCCCATGAAATGAAGTCAATGTGCCAAATAATGTAAAGTTGCCTTGGAGTTAAATTTCTCTCTTACAAACGTATAACTACTGCAATGAGAAGCAATGAAGCTAGAGACTTTATATCATCAAAAAGTTGTAACATGCTATCTGGTGTCTCGTAATTCTGCAACAAATTGACGTCGGCAGCTCAAGCCCTATAACTGACGTATCTGTCCGATGTTTCCTTATGAAATCCTAAGAAACAGGGATGTATAATACTATTTGTCCAGTTGATGGCAGGACAGGACGGCGACTCACCATGTCGTCGGCGACGATGAAGACGATGTTGGGCGGCTTGGCCCCTGCCTGCCCCACGGCGGCTACCAGCCACACACTCGCCACCACCAGCAGCAGTCGCATCCTCCCCAGATGTCTCTGCCAACAGTCAGACAGAGCAGGTGTCAGTACAATGCCTTGTTCTACTGGGAATGTACACTTGGTTGTCATACTAATGAAATTCATTTGTAAGTCTTTCAGAGCCGTGCGACCAGCTTACAACATTCAGCTAGGAAGGTAATTTGCAATGTGCAGCAATCCAGCTCCTGAGTAAGCAATTATTACTATTAGCTCTCGGCCACACAGTCAGTCTTCTCTAATGTCTTAACTATTTTCCCTGTCTTGAAATGGAAATTCGTGTCAGCTGCCATGAGCTTCCACTTAAAAAAGTTTTTAACTTGTAAGTAATTGCCGGCCGGAGTGGCCGAGCGGTTAAAGGCGCTACAGTCTGGAACCGCACGACCGCTATGGTCGCAGGTTCGAATCCTGCCTCGGGCATGGATGTGTGTGATGTCCTTAGGTTAGTTAGGTTTAAGTAGTTCTAAGTTCTAGGGGACTTATGACCACAGCAGTTGAGTCCCATAGTGCTCAGAGCCATTTTTTGTAAGTAATTTTTGATAACACATTTGCTTAATTTGATTTTACTTACTGATTATTGGCTTGTAGTAGTGTAGTTATTTGAAACAAGCACTGTTAAATTTGAATATAATGTTTGTCCCTAGGTGCATGACCATGTTGTATCTTAGAACAGTTTTTCACATTTTAAAAACTTTAACTTCAGGAAGAATTTTTGTAACTTCAGAAAAAACTGCAGCACACATAAAGCGAAAGTTGTCATTTCAAAATAAACTTAGATTACAGGGCCGACAGTCCGGAAAGTGTTCCAATTATGAAGCTGTGCTGAGAATTAAAGCCTCCAAACTTTCTATGTGAAAACTATCATAGTTTTTTAAATGAGACAAACGTTCTTAACATTCTACATGTTTATTGTTTACATGTACACATTTGTTCCCCGAAATAGTCAACCTGAAGACGAACGAGATTTCTGGCAGAGTGCAGTGCATCTCTAAAACATACTCCTTACAGGACGTTAGATGCACCCATTCTGCTCCGGCACGGGGAGTCATCATCGAGTAACCACGGCAGGAAATACCGAACTAGTCCAAAAGCGTTGTGATAGAACCGTAGTATATGCGAAAGTAGCAGATCTGCTCAGGGAACGTAATTGTGAATCCTTGGAAGAAATGTAGATGTATTCTCAAGGAAACACATCCCATTTATAGTGAGCTCTTTAGTTCCCACGTTTTTGGATGAGGTAATATGAAACAAAACAAGAAAAAAATGTGTGGTGAACATGGGCTCTGAAATACCGACCTTAACAAACGTGATCACTTGTTCATCTTCGATACTGTGGAATACATCTTTTTACTGATCAAGTTCACATAGCTCTTAAGGTTTGCATTTTTGAACTCTTGTTCATGAGACTTTTTTTTTCGTTTTGGTCCACTCTACCCCCTCTGTAAGTTGCCTACCCTACAGTCTCAACAACAACAGTACTAAAGTACCAGTACATGCTAATTCATGGCCAGTCTTCTACATGAGAACCTATTATTCCAATTCAATTAGTTCATGTACTGCTTCGAACATGAATTAACTGAACATAGCACAAAATTATCTTGTGGACTTGAAGACCTCTTCTCTGCGTTGACAGTGCCAAGTTAACGCGTTAGTTCTCTCGTGGGCAATAACCTGCATTAGAATAATCTAACACCCTTAAAGGTAGTACCCCAGAACACATATAAGCAACGCCCAAATTTACTTTTGCAACAGGTTTATTCATCGGTACCATCACGCTTGCGATTAGATGAAACACTTTGACTTTTTTTTAAGTACCCGTGGTCTAGGGGTAGCGTCTTTGATTCATAATCAAGACGTCATCGGTCCCGGGTTCGATCGCCGCCACTGCCTAAATTTTGATAAATAATCAGCATTGGTGGCAGAAGACTTCCGGCATAAGAAGTCAGCTTCATTCTGCCAACGGCCTAGTCAAAGAGGGCGGAGGAGCGGATAGAGGTTCAGGGCACTCTCTTGTCCTAGGGGTGGGAAATTGGTCCTAAAGGCGGAAGAATCAGCAATGATCAACGACATGAGAATGCAGAAGGCAATGGAAACCACTGCATTAAAGACACGTAACGTGTATCCACAGGACATGTGGCCTGTAATTGAAGAAGTGTCATGATGATCTCTTCATTGGCAAAAGATTCCGGAATAGTCCCCCATTCGGATCTCCGGGAGGGGACTGCCAAGGGGGAGGTTACCATGACAAAAAGATTGAATAATCAACGAAAGGATAACGTTCTACGAGCCGGAGCGTGTAATGTCAGAAGCTTGAACGTGGTAGGGAAACTATAAAATCTGAAAAGGGAAATGCAAAGGCTCAATCTAGCTATAGTAGGGCTCAGTGAAGTGAAGTGGAAGGAAGACAAGGATTTCTGGTCAGATGAGTATCGGGTAATATCAACAGCAGCAGAAAATGGTATAAAAGGTGTAGGATTCGTTATGAATAGGAAGGTAGGGCAGAGGATGTGTTACTGTGAACAGTTCAGTGACCAGGTTGTTCTTATCAGAATCGACAGTAGACCAACACCGACAACGATAGTTCAGGTATACATGCCGACGTCGCAAGCTGAAGATGAACGGATAGAGAAAGTGAATGAGGATATTGAAAGGGTAATGCAGTATGTAAAGGGGGACGAAAATCTAATAGTCATGGGCGACTGGAATTCAGTTGTAGGGGAAGGAGTAGAAGAAAAGGTTACAGGAGAATGTGGGCTTGAGACAAGGAATGAATGAGGAGAAAGACTAATTGAGTTCTGTAACAAGTTTCAGCTAGTAATAGCGAATACCCTGTTCAAGAATCACAAGAGGAGGAGGTATACTTGGAAAAGGCCGGGAGATACGGGAAGATTTCAATTAGATTACATCATGGTCAGTAGGCAGTACAGTTGAAGAGGAATGGACATCTCTAAAAAGGGCCATCACAGAAGTTGGGAAGGAAAACATAGGTACAAAGAAGGTAGCTGCGCAAAAACCATGGGTAACAGACGAAATACTTCAGTTGATTGATGAAAGGAGGAAGTACAAACATGTTCCGGGAAAATTAGGAATACAGAAGTACAAGTCGCTCAGGAATGAAATAAATAGGAAGTGCAGGGAAGCTAAGAAGAAATGGCTGCAGGAAAAATGTGAAGACATCGAAAAAGATATGATTGTCGGAAGGACAGACTCAGCATACAGGAAAGTCAAAACAACCTTTGGTGACATTAAAAGCAACGGTGGTAACAATAAGAGTGCAACGGGAATTCCACTGTTAAATGCAGAGGAGAGAGCAGATAGGTGGAAAGAATACATTGAAAGCCTCTATGAGGGTGAAGATTTGTCTGATGTGATAGAAGAAGAAACAGGAGTCGATTTAGAAGAGATGGGGGATCCAGTATTAGAATCAGAATTTAAAAGAGCTTTGGAGGACTTACGGTCAAATAAGGAAGAAGGGATAGATAACATTCCATCAGAATTTCTAAAATCACTGGGGGAAGTGGCAACAAAACGACTATTCACGTTGGTGTGTAGAATATATGAGTCTGGCGACATACCATCTGACTTTCGAAAAGCATCATCCACACAATTCCGAAGACGGCTAGAGCTGACAAGTGCGAGAATTATCGCACGATCAGCATAACAGCTCATGCATCGAAGCTGCTTACAAGAATAATATACAGAAGAATGGAAAAGAAAATTGAGAATGCACTAGGTGACAATCAGTTTGGCTTTAGGGAAAGTAAAGGGACGAGAGAGGCAATTCTGGCGTTACGGCTAATAATGGAAGCAGGGCTAAAGAAAAATCAAGACACTTTCAGAGGATTTGTCGACCTGGAAAAAGCGTTCGACAATATAAAATGGTGCAAGCTGTTTGAGATTCTGAAAAAAGTAGGGGTAAGCTATAGGGAGAGACGGGTCATATACAATATGTACAACAACCAAGAGGGAATAATAAGAGTGGACGATCAAGAACGAAGTGCTCGTATTAAGAAGGGTGTAAGACAAGGCTGTAGCCTTTCGCCCCTACTCTTCAATCTGTACATCGAGGAAGCAATGATGGAAATAAAAGAAAGGTTCAGGAGCGGAATTAAAATACAAGGTGAAAGGATATCAATGATACGATTCGCTGATGACATTGCTATCCTGAGTGAAAGTGAAGAAGAATTAAATGATCTGCTGAACGGAATGAACAGTCTAATGAGTACACAGTGTGGTCTGAGAGTAAATCGGAGAAAGACGAAGGTATTAACAAGTAGTAGAAATGAGAACAGCGAGAAACTTAACATCAGGATTGATGGTCACGAAGTCAATGAAGTTAAGGAATTCTGCTACCTAGGCAGTAAAATAACCAATGACGGACGGAGCAAGAGGACATCAAAAGCAGACTCTCTATGGCAAAAAAGGCATTTCTGGCCAAGAGAAGTCTACTAATATCAAATACCGGCCTTAATTTGAGGAAGAAATTTCTGAGGATGTACGTCTGGAGTACAGCATTGTATGATAGTGAAACATGAACTGTGGGAAAACCGGAACAGAAGAGAATCGAAGCATTTGAGATGTGGTGCTATAGACGAATGTTGAAAATTAGGTGGACTGATAAGGTAAGGAATGAGGAGGTTCTACGCAGAATCGGAGAGGAAAGGAATATGTGGAAAACACTGATAAGGAGAAGGGTCAGGATGATAGGACATCTGCTAAGACATGAGGGAATGACTTGCATGGTACTAGAGGGAGCTGTAGAGGGCAAAAACTGTAGAGGAAGACAGAGACTGGAATACGTCAAGCAAATAATTGAGGACGTAAGCTGCAAGTGCTACTCTGAAATGAAGAGGTTAGCACAGGAAAGAAATTCGTGGCGGGCCGCATCAAACCAGTCAGTAGACAGACGAAAAAAAAAAAAAAAAGAAAAGAGAATTAAAAGTGGAAACTCCCTACATATTGATATAATATACATTCACTGTGAACTACAGAACTGAGAAGCAGCAGAAACACTTACAGTTGACGTCGGTGACCGTAAGATGTATGCAGGCTACTACAACCCTATAGTGCTCTGTCTGTTTCGCGAAGAAACTTATATACGTCTTGTTTACGTAATTATCTTGATTTCAGTATGCAGTATCATGAAAGCAATCTTTTGTTACCTTAGATATATGATTTATCGCAGGTGGAACGGAATCTGTTATCACATATTGTGTAACAAATCGAAGTAATGCCACTGTGCGGAAATGAGATGTTGTCAGGATGACACACTACGTGATTTGGGGACAGCTTTCCCAGGGGTCGGAATGACTTGCGATAGCAAAGCACTGGGCCGTACTATGAGTCAGCAGCTAAGAGAGAAATGAAAGTCAGAATGTGCACTAGAGGACAGCGAAGCAGTTTTCTGAAACTGTCTGTACATGAGGCTAATACAAACTTGGAACAATTGACAAGACAGACGCAGGCGACTAACAACGGTACAACCCTCACACTAGAGCTATACGCTCGCAGGTTTGTTGGCATACGTTTCCGCTATTTCCGGTAAGGACGTTGAGCTCCATTTGCGCTCACATGTTACGATACGAGTTACTACAGTTGAAGGGATTATAATAGGAAACAATTTCCATAGATTTCAGATATTGATATCAAAGTATCAAAATCTTGTGCTGACTTCGTAGCATCCCCTTGAGGCACCTTCATAATCAATGTATGACTCAAGGACGTTGAGCTCCATTTGCGCGCACATGTTACGATACGAGTTACTACAGTTGAAGGGATTATAATAGGAAACAATTTCCATAGATTTCAGATATTGATATCAAAGTATCAAAATCTTGTGCTGACTTCGTAGCATCCCCTTGAGGCACCTTCATAATCAATGTATGACTCAAGACATCTTATTTGAAAGTATGCAGTAGTGTGTATGTGCAACTGACTTGAAATTATGAACTCATCTCACTAATCGAGATGAAACTGATGTTACTGCATTTCACCTAAGTGTAGCCTGCCGGTGTGGCCGAGCGGTTCTAGGCGCTTCAGTCTGGAGCCGTGCGACCGCTACGGTCACAGGTTCGAATCTTGCCTCGGGCAGGGATGTGTGTGATGTCCTTAGGTTAGTTCTAGGGGACTGATGACCTCAGATGTTAAGTCCCATAGTGCTCAGAGCCATTTGAGCCACCAAATTGTAAGTAATAAATAAGCCCAAGCTACATATTGCTTTCAATGAAATATGAGTACCACATAACTACAATCCAGTATGTCTGGAAATCGTTCTGGATAGACTCTTGACATTCAAGCAACTGTGCATCAAGTTATCTGAGAAACTAGTCTCAAGGGTAAATCTACTTCTCAAGATTGCCGGAAGTAGCTTGGATGCGGACTCATACTCTACGCATTGTCGCACTCCCAACTGTGAATTTCTGGAGAATGGTGATCTTCTGTGTGGGAAAACAGTGGCCATCAGACAATGATTGATGTGCAGCTTAATGAAGGCATGAGAGTCACCACTGGTACTGTCAGACGTTCTCCCAGTCAGTGGCTGCCAGTCTTGGCTAACATTGTTCCGCAGGGGCTAAGGAAGAAAGGAGCCAAGATAAGCTTGCTCAAAAAGATTACTTCTCTTAAGAATTCCCCATTGTATGATACCCTACAGGAACCACCAACAACTCGCCTCAGACACACAAACCACCCTGGGCTGATTTAGAGGGTAGCTGTTGTTTTGACGTGACCTGCAAATGGCGACACCGCTGCAACGGACATCCACCCAACAACGCTCACACCGTTCAAGGCCCAACAGAGCAGGTCCAGGGGTTCGAAGTACCACCGCAAATCTGGTCAAGGCTGAACCGCATGAGGACTGACCAAGTAAGATAGGGTTACACCATTAAGAAGTGGGGTTTCTGTCCATCCGCTGACTGTGACTACGGAGAGGAGGAGCAAACAATAGTTCACGTTGTTAATGAGTGCCCACTTCGAGCATTTCCCGATGATCTAAGGACTTTACATCAAGTGAGTCAAAGTGCTCTTGACTGGTTGTCACATTAGGACATTTCCATTTGACTGTAAATACGTTGTGTACTTGTAAAACTATACGACAAAATAAATAACTCTTTTCCCTTCTTTACGTGCTCCCGATTTCTTTTGAAAAGTTAGTCTACGCAATAATACTGACCCACGTTCCTGAGAATAACCTTTCGCTTCCATGAAGGGTTGTCTTCTGAGAAGGCTTTATATGACGTCATGAACTCAGTTTTTGGGCAACTTAATAATAAAATCTCCCTGCTGGCGTTTTCTGTAACCTTGCCAACGCCTTAGATTGTGCACATTAGAAAATTTTCTCAGAGAAACTAGGGCGGTGTGGAATTAAATACTTGCTCTCCATGAAACTCAACAGCAGAAGACAGGAGGCCACGTTAACGAGTGATACGACAGATATAAGCCTACGTTGGAAGTAAGGAACATTAAAAATGGAATCTCGCAATTTTATGTGCCTTTTTCGCTGCTGCTCTTGACCTATATAAGTGATTTACTCGGAAGTTGTTTAATTTTTAAAAACCTCTCATGTTTGATGATGACACATATTTAGTGATAAAAGGTTCAACCATATTCGTAAGAGACACACGTAGGAGGATAGTGTAAATGGCTTACAAAACCTTCACAGCAAACAGCTTAATCTTTAGTCGTATAACATCTCACAAACTGAAAATGAAAACAAATAACACTGTCTGACGGTCATCCTAAATATAACTCGCCAGGCATTCACTGGGTGACACTCCACGTGTGATAATTCTAGGCGACTGTGTGGATGATAAACTTACGCAGTGTCACTACATGGATAAGTTAGCGACAAAGCTCAGACCTGCCTGCTTTGTACATCGAAATTTCTAGATGACATTGGTCGCATGCTATGGGCACTTACACTCGATCTTGTCCTTTAACATGAACTTCTGGGGAAACCCAACTCAGCCCCCACTCAAAAAGAGAAAAAATCTTTTAATAAGGGTGTTCTGTGAAGATTGTAACTGGACATCTCTCTGAGTCCACTTCAGGGAATTAATAGGGACTTCAATGAACTGTGCAATTTACAACCACAATATCTGAAATAAAAATAATTTCTAAACATACTGTGCCTCACACTCTAGGTATCTGAGTTATGCTGCTCATTTTTGGAACACGACCTACGACCAGCTAAGAGACAGAAGTGATGACACTTTCTGCAGGACCTGACCATCATTTTGCAGCACAATGCTCAAGCTCGTACAGTGCAGGCTGTTACTGATTTGTTTGAATGATGGAGCTGCTAAGTGCTGTACCACCTACTGCACTCCCCTGACTGAAGCCCTCGTAAGTTTAACTCGATTTCTAAACTGAAGGAAACACTTCACGTCATTCACTTCAGAACTGCTACAGATTCGTCGGGCAATAGACCGCGCCGCTCGAACTGTCAACACAACTGGCACTTCCACATCGCTAGCAACGGGTTATGCACAATTCTGGTTACTAATTTGTAGGTCAGTAAAACTTTGAAACTTGTTTCCATTTTGTACGAGCTGTAAATGAATAGTTGCCATTATTTAAGTTCCAACCCTCGTATAATAGGTTCCAATCAGATAGGAAACTGAAAATCCATGTACTTCAAATATAATGTAAGAGAATGCCTCATTAACTACTCATTCTACATCACTTAAAACCTCCTTAGTATTAGACCATGGTCCATGTATAAAGCTATCTCCTGACAGTTGGCCATTTTACCTCTGAAGATGTCTCCCTCAATCGGGGAGGAAACGTTAGGAGAAAGTTATACACGTCGACCACTGCCTAATAACCCGGAAGATTTGTGTGATGTCAGTACTAGATGTGAAAGCTTGCGTTATACACTCATTCTACAGGTTGTCAGGGTACTGTAACTGAAGGATGTGAATACTGCATAGTTCTATTGTTTGTATCTTTGTTCCTATGAAACCGTCGATTGTGATCTCTGTAAAGGTATGTAAATGCATTTTCTGGAGTTCGAAACGAAAGTAACAGTTGTGTTGTCCAAGACGAGAAGCAATGGTTTCTTTAAAAGTAGCTGCGTCCTCCTAATCTGTGAACTTTTACTTTTTTTTCTTTTCTGTTGTTCCATCGCCCTCGCCCTATACGGGCAAGAGGTGGACTGGTATAATTCTCCTTTCTTCATCCAACAGCCTTCTTAAAAATATGACATAGATGAGAAAATATATGAGGACTGATTTTCGTTTTTAAGTTAAAAATAATAAAGATGGACAGCTGAAAGGACGAAAAATACAAACGGTTTAAAAACACAAATGCAACATGATAATATTCTTCGATGAAAAAACTCTTGAGCATTGCACTTTCTTTTGAACTCTGAAGGACATGCATTGGGTGGGAAATATTGTGGGAGGAGAGAGTATGTTCCATAGGTTTGAGGCGTGTGGGTAAAAAGATAGGGGCCAGTTAGATAGGAAAAACTATACAGATAATAGTTAGGAAAGGCAGAGGGTGAGGAGTAGTATTGTATGTGGATAGGACAGTGGTTACAAGAGGAAAGAGATAGGGATGAATGTAGAGGAAAAAGGAGAAAGGAACCCTGATTTGGAGTGGGATGGTTGCAGAATAGTTAAAGTAGGGAGGAGGGATAGACATTGGGGAGGATCTCATTGTCTGGGAAAGGGAATTGATTGAAAATGCGTTATGATGGGATATGGAGCGTGTATAGATCTAGGAAAAGAGGAATGTGTTTGTGAAGGTGTGGCAGCTTACCAGGATTGATGACCAGAAGGAAGTCAATTGGGTTATTGTAATCTAGTTTCCAGATAGATACAGAGGTGTTGTATGTGGGTGTGGAGATTTGGGAATCTGATGAGGTGATACAGGATCCATGTAGCGAAAGGTAAACAGATGCAGAAAGCGACGTGGAGTGCATCAAGTTTGATGATATGGAGGGACTTAAAGAACTTTAGTGGGGTGGAGATCCACACAACGTTTGCATCACAGAGGATGAGACAGGACCCATGTAGCGAAAGGTAAACAGATGCAGAAAGCGACGTGGAGTGCATCAAGTTTGACGATATGGAGGGACTTAGAGAACTTTAGTGGGGTGGAGATCCACACAACGTTTGCATCGCAGAGGATGAGAGATCAGATTTTGTAGGTGTGGAGAAGAGGGGAAGGGTCTAAACCCAAAGTTCGGACTGTTAGTACTTTGAGTAGTTTTAGCCTATTGCGGCCTTCTGTTGGGTGGTTAGTAGGTGAAGTTTCCATGTTAGTCACTGGTCAAGGATTAGTCCAAGATACTTTAGAGTGTCAGTTAACTGGATAGGACATTTGTAAATGGTGAGTTAGAAGTCATAGAGGCAGAGGGTGCTGGTGGTTCATCCTATAATTATTGCCTGGGGTTTGCTGTACTATAAGTGGGGTACCAATAATGCAAGATCCACATTGCACTACATATGGGAATAATATTAGATGTGCATCCAGCTCACGTCACATCCTTGATGTAGTATATGGGATGGATGAGTATATTAATGGGTTGGATCCATGGACATGATAATTCCTAGATTACGTTCGTAATGGACCCACCCCTGTGTATGGTCTTAGGTGGCGCCCGAATGGTGGATCCGCCTGCAGTAAGTCCAAGATTATTGTTTGGAATCTATCTGGCATGTTATAATTCCAGGAACATTATTCATGCTGGATCCAGCAAATGGTTTTTTTTGTGGGAGGAGGGGGGTGGGGTGAATTCACTCACGGAAACTCGAGGGTAACTGTTAGGGCGGGTCTGTCTCAGGCAATATCTAGAATGGATCTGCCCCACTAACTATTGCCACCAAGTATAACTCTAAAAGTATGATAGGAGCTGTAAAGTTTGTGGGACAATGAAGAAGAGAAATTTGTTAACATCGAGTATAGATTTAAGTGTCAGGAAGTCGTTTCTGAAAGTATTTCTATTGAGTGTAGCCATGTATGGAAGTGAAACATGGACGATAAATAGTTTGGACAAGAAGAGAATAGAAGCTTTTGAAATGTGGTGCTACAGAAGAATGCTGAAGATTAGATGGGTAGATCACATAACTAATGAGGAGGTATTGAATAGGATTGGGGAGAAGAGGAGTTTGTGGCACAACTTGACTAGAAGACGGGATCGGTTGGTAGGACATGTTCTGAGGCATCAAGGGATCACCAATTTAGTATTGGAGGGCAGCGTGGAGGGTAAAAATCGTAGAGGGAGACCAAGAGATGAATACACTAAGCAGATTCAAAAGGATGTAGGTTGCAGTAGTTACTTGGAGATGAAGAAGCTTGCACAGGATAGAGTAGCTTGGAGGGCTGCATCAAACCAGTCTCAGGACTGAAGACCACAACAACAACAACATGCAAGCGTAGATTAGACGTGGTTCAAAGAAATAATGTCGACGCCAATTGAGAGATGTATGCCAAATATTTTAATAACAGATGATACTCAAGCCACGTGGTACACAAAACAGGTCAAATCACTATTGCGTAAGTGACGAAAATAGCACGCGAATTTGAAAAGAACGTGAAATGTGTTACGTAAGCTTAATATTTAACGCGAACTTCAATGAGAGCTGCTTTTAATGGTTTCCACAACGAAACCCCGTCTCGAAATCTGCCAGAAACCCAAACAGATTCTCGTCGTACGTAAAGTGCACCAGTGGCAAAACACAATCAATACCTTCACTTGCGATAACAGTGGTGATGTTAATGGTTACAGTGTCACTAAAGCAGAATTACTAAGCACGGTTTTACGAAATTCTTTCACAAAAGGAGACCAAGTAAATATTCCATTAGTCGAATGAAGAACAACTGCCAACATGAGTAATTTAGAAGTAGCTAAGCTGGTTAAAACACTTGATAAAGGTAAGGCCTCTGGTCCAGATTGTATACCAGTGAGGTTCCTTTAAGAGTATTCTGATACAATAACTGCACACTTAGGAATCATAGACAACCTCTCACTAGTAGAGAGATCTGTACCCAAAGAGTGGAAAGTTGCCCAAGACAGGAAATAGGAGTAATCTGCTGAATGACAGACCCACATCACTAACGTAGATTTGCAGGAGGAGTTCGGAACATGCAGAATGAGCGAACACTATGAATTACTTCGAAGGAAATGATTTATTGACAGATAGCCAACAAGCATTCAGAAAATATAGTTTTTATGAAACGTAAGTGTCTCTTTATTCTCACAAAGTAATTAGTGCTTCCGACAGGGGTTGTCAACTTGTTACATTTCCAGAAGGCTTTTGGTATAGCTTCTTCTATTTAAATTCCGCGACTGAGGAGCATCGTCTCAATTGTGTGACTAGCTTCGTGATTTCCTGTCAGAAAGGTCACAGTGAGTGGTATTGACGGAAAGTCATCGAGGATAACAAAAGTAGTAACTGACATCTCCCAAGGAAGTGTTACAGGCCTTCTTTTGTTCTTGTTGTTCATAAACGATTTAGGAGACAATCTGAGCAACCTCTTACATTGTCCGCAGATTATGCTATCATTTATCGCCATCTAAAGTCATCAGTAGATCAAAATCAATTGTAAAATGATTTAGACAAAATACCTGTATGGCGCAAAAAGTGGATAGTGACTCTTAATTATGAAAAGTGTGAAGTCATACACATGAGCGCTAAAAGGAATCCGTTAAATTTTGGTTGCACTGTAAATTACATAAATCTAAAGGCTGCAAATTCAACTAAACACTTAGGTATTAGAGTTACAAGCAAATGGATTCATCACATAGCTAATGTTGTGAAGAAAGCAAACTAAAGTTTGGCAGACCACTTAGAAAATGTGCAACATGTCAGCTAAAGGGACTGCCTACACTACGTTTGCATCCCCCCCCCCCCCCCACGCGCCCCCTGCCCCCTTCCGCCTTCTCTGGAGTACTGCAGTGCAGTGTGGAAACCACATCAAATAGAACCGACGAATCATATCGAAAAAGTTCAACGACGTGCAGGTCGTTTTGTACTGTTGTGAAATAGGGAGGAGAGTGCCACAGGTATGATACACGAGTTGGGGTGGCAATAATTAAAACAAAGGCGTGTTTCGTTGAGGCAGGACCTTTTCTTGACATTTCAGTCACCAACTTTCTGCTCACAGTGTGAAAATAATTTGTTGGCACCCACTACATAAAGAAAAATGATAATCATTCTAAAATAATGGATGTCAGAGCCCTTACTAAAGGTTAATTTGTTCGTTTTTCCCGCGCAATGTTCGAGATTGGAACAGTAGAAAAGTAGCTTGAAGGCAGTTCGTTGAACCCTCTATTAGGCACTTAATTTTCAGTTGCATAGTAGTGATGTAGATGTAGATAATGAGCAACCAAATAGCGATTTTTCACTAATCAAGTACGGTGGAATTTGGAGTTACTTGCGATGTAATATTTCCAAAGGCGTCGTTGTATCAATAATTTTCATCTTTTTCTCTCGAAAGACTAATAAGAGTACACTAAGAGCTCCATTTTTCGATAGTCTTGAATACACAAGCAGCTCCTTTCGTTTCCTTGAGGGAGCAGGGAATCAAATTTTTTCGTATGATATCCCCTTTTGCCTTCATGATATTTTTACCGCGTTAGAGTGCTCAAACTGCATATCGTTAAATTTTCGAGAACACTCAAGATTTTAACGTGACTAATCACCACAGCTGCTCTGGAAAGTAATCGGACCTACTTGAACCTTGACCACTTGTGTTAGAGTCGAAAGACAGGAGTGTAATGAGAATTTTATCAGGTGCTGAGAGCCACCTTGTCAAACTTTTTGCTGACACTGCATTTAAGTGGACGTGTCCTAGCTGAGAAACTACATAGAAACGCAAACTCACTGAAGACGTTGATTTCAACTCGTTGTGAATGACTATTCACGTTAAATATCGTCGAAAAGCAAGGTAATGCACATAATTAAATGAAAAAAACACATTATATTTGATTGCTGCTTTAGCGATAACCGCCTGCACCCAGCCACGTGAATCAATTTATGCGTGTATGTTTCCAAGCGGTTACAACACAATGAAGATATAAAATCTGTTATAGCGAAGGCGAATCAAAATTTCGTCTAGTGAGCGCGTTCCTTCAGAAAGGAACACCTCCACAGAAGAGGCCGTGTACAGATGTTCGTCTGACCTGATAGTAACAATAACAATAATAATAATAATAATCTCGCGGTCGCGTTCTCGCTTCCCGAGCATGGCGTCCCGGGTTCGATTTCCAGAAAGGTCAGGGATTTTCACCTGCCTCGAGATGACTGGGTGTTGGTGTTATCATCATTCCTGAAAGTGGCGAGATTGGACTGAGCAAAGATTGGGATTTTGTACGGGGGCTGATTACCGCGCACTTGAGCGCTCCACAAACCAAACATTATTGTCATCATCAATAATAATGATAATAGCACGCTGGGTGAAACCAGTGAAAGTGGTCCCAGTCTTTCTAAGTACACTTGGAGCAATGCCAAAAGATCTTAGTGGGCTCTTGAAAACCATTGACATTGATGTAATATCCATCTTCCAACTACAGGAAGATACTCTAATGGGACCTGCTTGAATTAACCGCGGATACATCACGCAGAATTACGTGCATAGAAAGTGCCCGACTAGTGATGAAACACGAAATCCAGCATAGTGAACGTATTTACTCTGTTTATTGTTGTAACGCATAGATATTATACAGAATCTTTTTGACTATGGTGTATTTTATAAATATGGGTAAATAATATTATGGAATTGCGGAAATTTGTGCTTCGGCTAGCGTAAATTACGATGGATGTGACCTAAGAGTATAGTATATTCATATATTGGCAGTAGTTCAGTAATTGAATGACTGTTAAGCAAAATTTCTTCAAACTTAATGTATCCCAATTATATTTTCTGTTCTACTATTATTTAAATATACGCATGAGACTAGCTAATTTTAATACTTAAATATTCACACACAACTATTAGTACGTGGAATAATTAGAGGAATCACTTCTTATTCTTAATTAAAAGTAAATTAATTACATATTTCACACACACGTCACTTATTTTTGACTTTATAATAAAAAAATTGTTATCAGAAAATACACACAATACTATTGAGCGCACAATATTATCACTTCACTCCTTAATTTATTTTACTCTTTTTACGTTTTTTGCTTGAAGTGACGATCAGAAGGCAAGCAGCGTGCTGAAAAACGCTTAATTTGTTGTTTGTAATCTGAGGGAAATTTCTAACTATCTTCTCGACTCACGAGAGAATCACAATAATTTGATTTAATCTGGTGAGTATCGCGTTGGCAGCGTAAGAAAAAATGCAGTAATAAAATGTGTGTAACATTTATCAATTGGAAATTTGGGACTGCTATTACGAAATGAAAGCAGAAATGTTAAATTAAACAATTATTATTTAACGAAGTAAATCATTTGTACAGAAATCTAGCATTTTGTGAATAATCTTCACAGGTTTGAACATAACAAAGAATTGTGCCGTTTTTTGGCGAAACACTTGGAAATTACAGTAATCTTAGCTCAACTCTGGAAGAATAAATCATTCACAATAAGGTCATACTATTACTCGCAATTGGCGATAATAATTGAGTAATTAAATAAATTCCCAGCAGGAATACAGGTTTAGTTCATTCTAACCAAATGGAAGAAAACAGAAGTATTATAGTGTAAAATTTTGCCGGAAAGGCGCGCGATTTTAGAAGAGAAAGAAAAGACGAGTGCGTATTCTAATACAGTACAAAATACAGCGTACATATTCGCTGACTTGCAGCGCAGATTATTGACTCAGTGGTTAAATTATATGTTTAAGCCTTAATATTCCGATAGAAAAAGAAAATAGAAAGTTATTACGTCTCGGGCATGGCACAATGTTATAATATTATACGTATATATGTTCTAAATTTCCTCCTAAACTATTGCATAGATTTCTACCATACTTTGTATACATACCGCTGGAAAGATACAGTGTAATGGCAAGAACGGCGGCCTGCCTCTAGAAAGTGGCGGGCGGGGATGGGGGATGGGGGAGTGGTGTGAAAATACAGCGTAGTTTACGACGTGCCAAAAGCCAGCCTACATTCCTTCAGTGTTTGAGAATGACCATGTGCGCTCGTCGTCTAGGAGTAACTTCTTTGATTCGTAGCCAAAATGTTGTTGATCCTGTGTTCGAACCCCACCACCACTTAAATTCTGAATAAAAACCATCAGCAATGGCGGCCGAAGACTTCCGTCATAAGAAGTCACTCTCATTCAGCCAACGGCCTTGTCAAAGAGGGTGGAGCAGCGGACAGAGGTTCAGGGCACTCTCTTACCCTTGGGGTGAGAAATTGCTCCTAAAGCCGGAAGAACCAGCAAAGATCAAAGGATCAAAGGCATGAGGATGCAGAAGGCAATGGAAACCACTGCACTGAAGACACATAATGAGTCTCCACAGGACATGTGGCCCATAATTCAAAAAATGTCATGATGATCTCTCCATTCAGATCTCTGGGTGCGCTGCCAAGGGAGTGGTGATCGTGAGAAAAAGATTAAACAACCAACTAAAGGATAACATTCTGTGAGTGGGGGCGTGGAATGTGAGAAGTTTGCACTCGATAGGGAAACTAGGAAATGTGATAAGGAAAATGCTAATGCTCAGTCTAGTGGGGGTCAGTGAAGTGAAATGGAAAGAAGACAAGCACTTCTGACTGGACGACTATAGGGTAACATCAACAGAACCACAAAATATATAACTGGAGTAGGACTCGTTGTGAATAGGAAGGTAGGACAGACAGTGACTTAACTGTGAACAGTTCATTGATTGCGTTGCCATCACCAGAATTGACCGGAAACCGACAACGATATTTAAGGTGTACATGTCAACGTCGCAAGCTGAAGATGAAGAGATAGAGAAAGTATTCGAGGATACTGAAGGGATAATTCAGTACATAAAGGGAGATGAAAATCTAATAGTCAAGGGAGATTGGAATGTGGTTATAGAGAAAGTAGTACAAGAAAGAGTTACCGGAGAATATTGGTTGGTACTATGAATGAGATAGGAGAAAGACTAATTGAGTTCTGCAACAAATGAAGTACATCATGGTCAGGCAGAAATCAATTACTGGAAGATAAAGCGTACCGAGGAGCAGATATAGACCCAGGCCACAATTCAGAAGTGATGAAGAGTAGGCTGAAGTGTAAGAGACTAATCACAAAGAATCAATGGGCAAAGAATTGGGATACAGAAATACTAAAGAATGAAGAAGTATGCTTGAAGTTCTCAGAGACTATAGATACCGCGATAAGAAATAACTCAGTAGGAGTTTAAGTTGACGAGAAATGGACATATCTAAATAAATAGGCAACCACAGAAGTTGGAAAGAAAAGTATACCTACAATGAAGGTAACTGCGAAGAAACCATGGCTAACAGAAGAAATACTTCAGTTGATCGATGAAACAAGGCAGCACAAAAACGTTCAGGGAAATTCAGGACTATAGAACTACAAGTCACAGGAAGTGCAGGGAAGCCAAGGTGAAACGGCTGCATGAAACATGTCAAGAAATCGAAATGACTGTAGGAAGGACTGTCTCAGCATACAGAAAAGTCAAAACGGCCGTCAGTGAAATTAAAATCTAGGGTCTTATGATAAGAGGGGAACGGGAATTCCACTATTAAATGCAGAGGAGAGAGCGGATAGGCGGAAAGAATACACTGAACTCCTTTATGAGGAGAAAGATTTTCTGATAATATGATAGAGGAAGAAACAGGAGTTAATATAGAAGAGATAGGGGATCCAGTACTAGAAACAGAATTTAAAAGAGCTTTGAAAGATTTAAGAACGAATAAGGCAGAATGGATATAAAAAATTCCATCAGAATTTCTAAAATCATTGGGGGAAGTGGCAACAAAACGGTTATTCACGCTAGTGTCTAAAATGCATGAGACTAGCGATATACCATCATCTTTCGGAAAAACATCATCCATACTATTTTCAAAATTGCAAGAGTCGACCATTGCGAGAATTATCGCACAATCACCTTAACAGCTTATGCATCCAAGTTGCTGATAAGAATAATAAACAAAAGGAAATTGAGATTGTGTTAGATGACCATCAATTTGGCTTTAGGAAAGGTAAAGGTAACAGAAAGGCAGTACTGACGTTGTGGTTAATAATGGAAGCAAGAGTAAAGAAAAACCAAGACACGTTCAGAGGATCTGTCGACCTGGAAAAAGCGTTCGATAGTGTCAAATGTTGCAAAATGTTTGAAAATCTGAGAAAAATAAGAGTAAGTTAGAGGGAAAGACGGGTAATATACATTACGTACAAGAGCAAAGAGAGAACAATAAGAGTGGAAGATGAGAACGAAGTGTTCGGATTAAAAAGGGTGTAAGACAGGGATGTAGTCTTTCGCCGCTATTGTTCAATCTATCCAGGGGAGAAACGATGACGGAAATAAAAGAAAGGTTCAAGAGTGGGATTAAAATTCAAGGTGAAAGAATATCAATGAAAGATTCCTGATGATATTGCTATCGTTTGTGGAAGTGAAGAAAAATTATTATGGGATCTGTTGAATAGAGTCAACAGTCTAATGAGTACGGAATATGGATTGAGAGTAAATCGAAGAAAGACGAAACTAATCAGAAATAGCAGAAATGAGGGCAAGCGAAAGAATTTAACATCAGCATTAGCGATCACGGATTACATGAAGTTAAGGAGTTTTACTAACTAGGCAGCAAAATATCTCATGACGGGCGGAGCAAGGAGGACATAAAAAGCGGATTAGCACTGAAAAAAAATGCATTTCTGGTCAAGAGAAGTCTACTAGTATCAAACATAGGCCTTAATTTGAGACAGAAATATCTGAGAATGTACGTCTGGATCACTGTGCTGTACGGCAGTGAAACGTGTACTAAGGGAAAACCAGAGAAAAGGATAATTGAAGCATTTGCTACATAGAAGAATTATGAATATTATTTGGACTAATGAGGAACTAAGGGGTTATCTGCAGAATCGGCGAGGAAAGGGACACATGGAAAACACTAATCAGAACAAGTGACAGGTTGGTAGGACATATGTGAAAACATCACGGAATAACTTCCACGATAACACCTGAGCTGTAGAAGGTAAAAACTGTAGAGGAAAGTAGAGGTTGGAATATATCCAGCAAATAATTGAGAACGTGGGGTGCAAGTGTTGCTCTGAGATGAAGACGTTGCCACAGGAGAAAATTCGTGGCAGGCAGCAACAATCCTGTTAGAAGACTGACGACTCAAAAAAAATCTCGTTGACACACCCCACAAAATGATGAAAGGAAAAAAGTTTATTGTATACCACATTTTCGCTGTTCGTGCAGTAGAACTTCTGGATCTGGCGTGACCTTTTAAATTGTTACTTCATTACGGCGAATTCTGTTTGCAGAAAATTTTGCAGACAATATTCACATATGCCGTTACACTAGCAAAGACATATCATTTTACGACACATAGTTTAGGAGATATGTTGCCATAAACAGTGAGCTGCGTGAAAACCTAACTGCAGGATGAAATACGTTAGAGATATAAATGAAGTATGTGTCACAAATATTTGTGATATATGTTAAATAGATGTGCGCATACGAGTGAAGCCAAGAGTAGAAAGCTCATCCTAATCCCCTGGACTGATTTCATATAAACTTGGTACTTACTATCTTGAAAGAACTATTATGGGGGTATAAACCAGCAACCACCTATTGAGGTGAGGGTGATAACGTGTGTAATATCTCTTTCTATTCTACTAATTATCACTGCACAATTGTATGAGTGAATTACGTTTCCTACTTGACCATCTATATACTAGCAGAATCGATGCGCAAAGTAGTACAGTACTATTACTATTCCATGAGCGCATAATTACTCTTTGTAATATTCGCTCTGGTGTGTGTTGAAAGGACTTCTAGGATTTTCTCCGTGCCGAATAGTCGCATGGAATAATTGTAATTTTGCTATCGAGATTACTGGAAGAAAGAGATTGGAAATATATTGTATGCTAATCAAGAGAATATATACTGAGCATTTACATAAAAGGTCTGTAAAGGAATTAATTATATATGTCTTCTCTATTTGGAAATTTGCACGGATGTGTCATTTCGTTGATAATCAGAAGGGAACTTCCAATGAATCGAAAACGAACCTGCAATTATTAGATCCAAGAGCTCCATTATTTCGTCGGATGATTAAACTCTATCAAAGCAAACTTTCCGCTTGATCTGAGGTTTCCCGACTGACTACGCGACGCCAGAAAACCAAGACATTTTATTTACACAGGACTGCAGATCGCTTCGAATCATCGAGACTGCGGACGAGGAGAGTCATCGTACGATTCTGATTAAACAAGCAAAGCTTAATTATAACTTTCTTGAGAGACTGTGATGATTGTGATATGGCTGCTTATGAATGAGATCATTAATAAAATACTAATAACTAAATTTCCTCCTCACCAACAAACTGTATATACACAATATCAATTAAAATAATACTTGTGGATAGAATGGGGAGGAGCAGGAGGACAGAGAGAGAAGGGGAAGGAGGATATGAAATAACAGAAGACTGAGATAAATACATATCTGGGCAACGCCTGTTGTTCACAGGTTAATAATAATAATGATAGTCTTGTCTATTGCGTTTGTTCTACAGCATTTTCATTTACTGACGCGTTGTTCCACCAAGAAACGACGGAAGAATAAATTAACATAGTAATAGTCCTCTTCTGCTTTTCACGAAATGGGCCTCTCGACCTGTTGTGGCATCAATTCCATCTTTAAATGACAGTCCTATGTGTACGTCCCTGTTTCCTTTAGATCTGTATTATAAGGTCATCTCCGTAATAAAAATAATAATAATAAATAGAATAAGAAAATTACATAAACACAACAGTATTTAGCATTCTCTCATCACTGAGGAAACACTGGAAGACATATCTACATCTGGAAAAAATAACACAAAAATGGTTCTAGAGGAAATTAGGATCAAGACTGGTAGATTTCAAGAGTAAAGCTTGAGACTATTATGGTCTTGTTTAGCACTCAATCAGTTTTTATATGTACAAAATTCCAACTGATACAGGTTTACCATTAGAACAGGAAACAGCTGAATCTAGATGTTAGTCTGATGAACGTAAGATGACATTAAAAAATATATCGCAACCGAAACACAAATGACCGATCTCCAAGTAGCTGTATAAATGTTTCCTAGAAGCATAATTGTGTATCTGTCCAGACAATTGAGGAGTGAACATAAGGAAGGGCAAGATTCGTCTACTGCTTTGGAGAAGAGCGATAGGAAAATAATTGAACCTGCGGATAAACGCGACATCTAGAGGTATTTAGATCTGCGAGGATGACCGTTGTTGCATCAAAGCATAAAACGGAACATAACGAGCATGTTCATGATCAGTTTTTCCTCAGGTTTGGAAGTGAAACTAAATATGTCAGGGCCTTACAACCCGAAAGATCTCCACCAGCTACATGGAAAAACACGTTCAGCAACATTGACATATAAACTTCTCAAATGCTGATTTAGACTTTCGACTTTATTAACTGGACGGAAACAGACCTTTAAGAAATCCAGACTAAACTATAATGTATTTTCACTTAGTATGGCATTCAACATGTTAAATCAGCTCATTTTACTAAGGTTTGAAGCTCGTCATGATGTTCTTCCATGTTGTCGATTTAAAATTGAGTGGTTTTGAAAATAAGCCTTATGCAAACACAATTTGTTTATTTTTGATGAGCAAAAATTGTGTGAAAAACTGAGTGGAAACAGTACACTGAATAGCTGTTAATCGAGACACCAACCAGAGACGCAACGGGACGAAAAAATGTGAGTACAGAAACGCACATAACCCACGAAACAGATCTTGATAAATATGCGTTAATTTTCTTTGTGGCTAGTTTGCAGATGACATACTGTTCAAAAAACGACAAAAAAGAGCACGTAAAAGGGTGTAAAATAATGCAGTTCATTTAGCGATGTAATTTTAAGGTGCGAGTCTAAACAAAACAAAGCAAATTGCACATACTACAATTCTTTGGCCTACAGCAGTTAAATTATTATAAATTTAGTATTGTACCTTACAGAAGTAAAAATTTGACCCACAGAAGATGACACATAGGAGTCAAAACATGTCTAGGTACATACAAAAATAAGGGATTGTTTTTGCATTAGGCTGATTTTCAAAACAATCCAATGTTAAATAAGCTGTTGAAAGGGTGACTATGAAACGTGAGAAAGGTAGCAGCGGTAGGGTATTACGAGAAACTGATTAGCTGCACGAAAATCAACTTTGGAATCTTCGGCAATATTTTTACAATATTATCTTGTCATTTCGTACACTAATAGTAACCGCATTACTTCCACGCCACTCAACGTGGTAGAAATATCCAGAACATACTGAAGGCTAAAAAACAATTAACGCCAAAATAATTGTTCTCAAAATTCAGCTGTAGTGTTTTAGTGCAGAAAACCATTCTTACAGAGTCAGCGAATAGGACTCGAGTGACATTACAATGGGGAAGCAACGGATTCACTATGTACATTGCACGTTGCTGTGCAGGGCGACAGAGGGAGGAAGGGAGGGAGAGGAGAAGGTATTGGTATTGGGTGCTAAGAAAATTTAAGAAAGTATACTTAACATTCCATTTAAAAAGGACAGGAAACACTTTCCAGCGTTCATCATTATGATTGTCCATGTTCAGAATTAGTATCAGTATAAATGATATAGGCTCTGTCGGCTCAGTATGAGGGAAACGTAGGTCATATATACAGAAAAATGAATATACTCATGTGTCTCATGTAGGAAGAACAAGATAGGTGGTCGGCCGTGGATATTTTGAAGTAAACATTCGAGATACCATTTTTTTAACCATTTGCTCACAATAAGTCCAACTACTATTTTTCTTTCTTATCATTAAAGCCCTTTCGTACAGTCTGAGAGTTTTTGATGGCTATCACTGTTCGAAGTAGAGAGGATATAAAATGTAGGCTGGCAATGGCAAGGAAAGCACTTCTGAAGAAGAGAAATTTGTTAACATCCAGTATCGATTTAAGTGTCAGGAAGTCATTTCTGAAAGTATTCGTATGGAGTGTAGCCATGTATGGAAGTGAAACATGGACGATAAATAGTTTGGACAAGAAGAGAATAGAAGCTTTCGAAATGTGGTGCTACAGAAGAATGCTGAAGATTAGATGGGTAGATCACATAACTAATGAGGGAGTATTGAATAGGATTGGGGAGAAGAGAAGTCTGTGGCACAACTTGACCAGAAGAAGGGATCGGTTGGTAGGACATGTTCTGCGGCATCAAGGGATCACAAATTTAGTATTGGAGGGCAGCGTGGAGGGTAAAAATCGTAGAGGGAGACCAAGAGATGAATACACTAAGCAGATTTCTGAAGGATGTAGGTTGCAGTAGGTACTGGGAGATGAAAAAGCTTGCACAGGATAGAGTAGCATGGAGAGTTGCATCAAACCAGTCTCAGGACTGAAGACCACAACAACAACAACATCACTGCTTAGGTACCTCTGTCTCTTCCCTTTTTTGACTATATCTTCCTCTAAATCGCACTACTATTCTTCGCCTCTCTGCTTGGTACACGAGAAATAACTTTTGTAATCAATAACCTTCCATTCGCAAAGTGTATTTACGTGATCATTGTCCATCCTATTCAGTTTCACCATATACAGAAAATATTTTCAATTCATTTTTAGCAGTGTAGCTTTTATGTAGCTTGGGTTAACAGTACCTTACCTCTTGTGAAAAAGTTCTTTTTTGCCCTGTTTGATTCAGCTGTTTTCAGTTCTTGTTTTTCTTCTATACGTTCTGGAATCAGTCGTAAGTACGTGTGTTTGAACATAGTTCAATTAAATTTTTTTTATGACGTTGGTACTGAAGATGTGCTAGTGTGCAAATCTTCGGTAGTTACCGCAAACCATTGTCTACTAGCCCGGAGAGTATAGCGAGAGATCCTAGTGGTGGACTGACCTCACAGCACCACTGAAGTCAATGCTTTGTCACAGGAGTACTGGATAATTTACAACTGCCATTGACTATTAAAGTATCACTTGATGCAAAGATTAACATACAGTTCTCCTGAGGTACAATGTTCCACATTTACGAGGTACATTCATTACGAACCTTAACTATCACATTGGTCCCGTGCTATGAGATTGACTCCTTCAGATGAAGTCACGAACCTGGGCTGAGTTCCTGCGAGCTGGGAGCTGGGGGGCGTGGTCTTGAGGAGCGCCTCGCATACGTGGTTGGGGACTGCAGCGAGCATTCACTAATGTCTGTAGTATAGATTCGTGATGCCAACTTTGGTGTCGAAACGCGAATTTTGTACGATATGACAGTGAGACTTTTCTTTTACAGTCCCGTAGTTTTAGTGATTAGCGAGCTGTGAAGCGACTACGAAATTCTGAACTGTAGTGGCTGCTTTTCCACTGTATTTTTGTATAAAAATCAAACAGAATACATTGTGCGCACAGATCTATAATTTTATTCACTTAAAATTTTGATATTCTAGCGTAACGCCGATGAGGCGCTACAGACGTAAACCGTAGTGGTATGCTGTGAAAGCATTAATGAAAGACCAGTTACAAAATTTCTGACACAGGAAAAAATGAAAGAAACTTCAGTTAGGATGGGAAGACGTAGATTTGAAGCAGACTCCTGCTTGTCACAAGTTTAATGTTTCATCGCAGTCTGTTTGTATCAAAAATGCAAGACAGATATCATGTCTCGTAAGGCTAGCATATTACCCATTCTTTAACACATTGCCGGCCGCGGTGGTCTCGCGGTTCTAGGCGCACATTCCGGAACCGCGCGACTGCTACGGTCGCAGGTTCGAATCCTGCTTCGGGCATGGATGTGTGTGATGTCCTTAGGTTAGTTAGGTTTAATTAGTTCTAAGTTCTAGGGGACTAATGACCTTAGAAGTTGAGTCCCATAATGCTCAGAGCCATTTGAACCATTTTTTGTTTAACACATTGTATCTCATAAACTTTTACAACGACTGCTTGTAACGTGCTATTATTGTGGTTTTTGTTATAGGCTTCAATGAGAACACTGGTCAATCTGGTTTATGTCACCCACATTTTCATTCTGGCGGTGTCCTAAGACTGACGAGCAGCATGAATGAATCTCCCATCTTTCTTTGACTACATGTTAAATTGATACATATGCTAATTCCTTGGCTACCACAACAAATTTTGGTGTAATAGAATACTTTTATAAGAGACTCGTCAGTTACAGCTTTAAATTGGAATGGACATAGTGCCATATTTTCAGCTACTGGCTATGTACCTCGCTGATGTTCCAACCAACTGCTCACATAGGTTAGGTCTATACGACCTAACGACATTCTCAAGGTCAATTTTTTACACTTATAAAAATTCTGTAGGTGTGAATCAATCATTTAGCTTTGCAACACTTGCCATAGATGGGATATAACGACATACAGCCTCGGACTATGTGATCACGACATTTCTTTCTCAGTTTCGTACTTCATCTGGAATACCACACTCTATAAAATATGAAACTAAAACTTATGATATGGATTCTACAGAATTATATTGGATGGCGGTACTAGCCCCTGCTTTTTCTGCACGCTAAAGAAGGTAAGAACGTCGGCTTTGTTCATGCGCCACATTTTTGGAAGAAATCTCAGAATTAGAGGTAGAGTCTGCGAATTTTTATGTCACATGCAAATTCAAACGTCATATGTACATTGCTTCACATACGGTTCGAAACGCCATATTTACATGCGGTAACTACTCTTGGATATCTGATGAAGTATAACTTCCGAAACGCATCATATGAGAAATAAAATCATTCCTTGCCTGATGTTTTTTTTTACTCGTACCATCGCGACCAGTCGTCATAATTGAAGAACTACTGATTATTGTAATAATGGTCGCCTGCCTCCTGAAAGACTTGCTGTAACATTTAGATTATTGAAATCAAAACATTATAGAAAATCTTGAAATGCTTGTGACCTATATCTTGCCAGTGTCAATGGCGATAACTAGCAATAATGGTCGAGATATTCGATTCTCGGGATGGATGAAATGTTTATATACATAATTAAGTTTGTACAGAAGCCTCAGTGTGCAAGTGATAATCGCACCTGGCCACTTTTTCTTTCTTTAACAAAGATGATTCCTGCTTTCACCAGTGTGTGTAATTTTAAATATAGCTCTATACCCAGGTTAATATTTATGCTTCTAACTACAATGTGGGTATGAAAATTCCAGAACAACGTGTAAATTATCGTCATTTAAACCCATCACCAAATTTTCATGTTGGTGTAGTCCCACCTCTATCTTTTGACTCTAAACTCTGTCCGAACAGTCCTTGAAGGCCCAACGTCATCGACCGACCGCCGAGTCAGCATCAGCTCACTGCTGTCATGTGATGCTCGTATGGAGGGGCATGTACTCAGCCCATTGCTCTCCCGGACGTTTTCATTTTTTGTGAATGGATCCGTTAATGCCCAGTCAAGTACCTCCTCTATTGGTCTCTCAACAGCTTAGTGTACCCCGCTTGCCAACAGCTCTCAGCAGATCAGACAGCCACCCATCCAAGTGATAGCCTAGCCTGACCTGACTGCGACAGGTGTTAACACTCCGTCAAGGCCGTTGGGCCGCTATCTTTTGACACGCTTGAAGAATAACAACACTATCAAAGCTAACGCAAGAGGCCAGGGAATCAGGTCAGGCCATATCCGACAAAACACGGCTACGTCAGGAACTACCTGTTAATGTGACATAAACTTCCACCACAATGTCGGCTGATTACCGTACATCCGGCTCAGCCAAAAGACAAGCATTGCAATAAAAGAGACTCAACAAAAACAAATAGCCACTGTGGTGTGGTGGCCTGATTGCTTCACGAACGGGTCATAGACTCTGTTGGGGCCACGTGATGGGAAGCACACACACAAAAAGCCCACACAAATACTCCTGATTTGTAGGTTTGTAGACGAATGCATGCATCTGGCAGCGGCAAGCTTCGAGGGGAGGTTCAGGCTGGTCCACAAGCTGACATGAATCTTCAAGCTGTCATCATGAGACTTGCCGTCTAACTGTAAGCCTACTGCTGATTCTGCGTCCGATCTCGTGGACTTTGCTGCTTCCACCCAGTGAGGCGCCTCCAGGGCTACTTCCAGTCGCTGCCATCCTTCCATCCTGGAGGACTACTGTTTGAGACTGGGGCTAGGCAGTCACTCAGGCACCTTCGCTTGTGTGGGCATATTGTCGTATCTGTCTCCATATGTAAACTCAGGTATTACAATGTCTGAGAGCTGCTTTCCTCTACGGAGTCCACGGAGATTCTGCGCCGTCCGATGTGACCTGCTCTCAGCTGCAAAGTTACTTACAGTTATACACGCAGCCACACGACCATACGTCAGCATTCTCGCTGAGTCGCTGACGTCACCGTATGCTACCCTAGGCCGCAGGCTGCCTGCTTACGTCAGCGGTACCACAACAGCTGTCTTCAGCAGACGCTCTGGGGGTCGTTGCCAGCACCGAGCTTCGTTACGAATGTTGTAATGTGTTCACCAATAAAATGTCTATTTAATCACTGATGTTTCCGTCATGAACTTCAGCCTGCAGCCAGATAACCACTCGTTGTTCCACTATTCCGCCCAGGGTGGTGAATACCATCTCCTGACGCTACAAACCCAATTCCACCATCCATCGTAGTGGCCACACACCCTCGGCCTATACAATGGCATAATTTCTCTTCATCTGTACCGTAATCAATTATGGAAGTTCAGTGGTCATTCTGGTATGAATTTCTTTTCATACAAGGGGCCACAGCGATTATAATCTAGGTCCTGCATTCTGTCTCAGGTGCCAATGTTAAATGAGCACAGGCTATAGCAAATTTTATACTGCTGACAGGCATGATACAGGGATAGTCCGTTGCGATAAAGAGCACACCAAAATCGAGACTAACTTTATTTTTGCAGGAAAAGTGTACTGACTACTTCACGTAATGACAATAGCTACAACTTGGGACGGATCAAGGAACTGCAGGGAAGTTACGTCTGAGTACGGGGATTACGTATTCAAATTCTGACCATACTGAAATAATAAACACTACTTGGAATTTCACTCTTTGAAGGAAGCCGAAATACGGTTCCCATCTCTGGCGACAAGTTGTGTCTAGGCTGGCGTAGACCTGTAGTGATCGGTCTGGTTCTGAGACGAGACTTATATACGACTTGTTTACTTCCTTATCTTTATCGGCGGACCCAATCTTATATGTTATATAAGACAAGTGGGTCATCAAATGTGAGCTGTTATCACAGATTACGCGACAAATTAGAGTAGTTAAGACTGCGTAACAAGTTGTGTTGTCAGGATGGAAAGGTACATCATCTTGCGACAGCACTCATTGCTTCACTGAGGCTAGCCGTCGTCTCGTGCCATACACAGTTTGCGCAACACAGTACTGACGAAGCGCTGGTCAGTATATAGAGAAAGAACAGACAAGTCATTATGCACGTCACGTACCTACAACTGAGTTAACGGGGGGGTGGGGGTTGCTTAAAAACACAATAAATCCGAATAAAATTATCGAGAGAGAATCTGTTGTACGTCGTACTGTTTATAATTCCAAAAAGATTTATTCAGAATTGAGCAAATATTAGCAAATGAGATGACGTCAAACAGCAGTAAAAATATGTTTTCTAAGCTGTGTTCTATTGCTAATGAAGTCACTCTATGTGATTCTTCCGAGTGCTGTCAGAAATGTGGGTTGGGAATGAAGTCAGTCAGTAAACTGGCTGCTCACTGGGTTAACTAATTTTGGAAAAACTTGTGAAGGCATATGAGAGACGTAATGGAGACTTATGGGCTAGAGAAATCGCTTGTGCTCCTCGTTCTTTAGTGAACGGTTGACATCGTGGTCCTGAAAGTCATCGTCATGTATCAAGACATTTGAGCGATGATGCTGCGACCTTTTCTCAATTACTAGTTCCACAACATATATTGTGTTTCCCTGAGTATGTCTACGTCTTGTCGAGTAATGGTTTTTTTCACATGTGATATAGATGTACTAGCCAACGGTCTTAGAATAACTGCCACCTGTAGGGAAGAACGTGCTTACTACTACGGAGTGTAGGCAACAGAGGTCGACTGCAACCTAGTCAAAAAGACAATCCGACATTCGAGGGAAGTGATGTGTAGTGGTATACTCCTTTACTGCTTTCTCAGTGTACAGACTGAATAACTTCGGGGATAGGCTACAAATCTGTCTCATTCCCTTCACAACGACTATTTCCCTTTCATGTCCTTCGACTCTTTTACATGTAGTATGGTTTCTGGACAAGTTGTAAATAGCCTTTTGCTCCCTGCATTTTACCTCTGCTACTTCCAGAAGTTCAAAGAGTGTATTCCAGTCAGCAGTATCAAATTGTTTCTCTAAATCTACAAAAATTGAAAATGTATTATTCCTTTAGTCTATCCTGTAAGACAAGGTTTAGGATCAGTATTTCCTCACGTGTCCCTATATATGAAACACTCCTCTGGAGCACGCCCGAAGTTACTTCTACGATTTACGTCTGAAAACTTCTCTCTGTCCTCAATGACATCTGTCTTTGGTCTCCTAGAATCTCTACAGTCTATCACACAGTTGCACAGAGTTGTGCTGATGTTCCTTATGCTTGTATTTTGTTCGTTAGGCGGAAGTGCGGAACCGTATCGAATGCTTTCCGAAATTCAAGGAACACGCCATCTACCTGAACACCTGACCCTACAGCTTTCTGGGTTTCGTGGACGAAAAGTGCGAGCTGAGTTTCACTCGATCTCCGGCCTCCAGAAATGTCGTAATAAGCGTGCATAAAACATCTTCCAGAATTCCACAACCGACCTACACCGGAGATATAGGCCTGTGATCCTGTGCTTCTCTTCGACGACCCTTCTTGGAAATGGGACTGTCATGTGCTTCTAGTTATCAGGAGCACGTAACTCCTCTAGAGACCTACGGTTTACTGCTTCGAGAAGAGGCGGCAATTCGTTCGCATACTCTATGTAGGATCGTATTGTCATCCAGTTACATCCACTGACCTTCTTTCTGTTCAACAATTTCAGTTTCTTTTCTGTCCCGCGGTCACTTATTTCGATATAATTGATCTTTGTCCAACGATTTAACGGAGGCACTACAGGGCGACCTTACTGTGTGAAACAGTTTTTGAAAAAGATGTTTAGTATTTCCTGTGTCAGCCTCCATTTCAGTGTCATTATGGTCACAGAGTGTCGGGAAAGATGGCTTCCGTCCGTTTAGTGACTTTGCGTAAGACCAAAACTTCTTAGGATTTTCTGTCAAGTCGGTAGACAGAATTTTACTTTCGAATTCGTTGAACCCTTCACGTATTACTCTCCTTATGCTGATTTGGTTTCGTTTCGTTTTTATTTATTGTAGCTTTTGGTACATTAAAATGTTCAGTGAAGCTCTCTCTGCTCTCGTAGTGGTTTCCTAACATGACTGTCGAATCAGGGTGAATCTCACAACTTTGCCTGTCACATATCTGTTTAAACCCTATTGTATATTGCCCTCGAAACTTATCCATTGATACTTAACGTTGTTAAGGCTGGAGATGAAATTTTTGTCCTGATTGCTAAGGTAATGTGCAATCTGTTTATTGTCGCTATTGCTAAACAGAAAGATCTTCCTCGCTTCCTTTGTATTCCTATTTACTATTCAGTCATGCTGTAACCGCTTCAAGGCCACTGAATCTCTGTTCTACGCCAACTGAGTCGAAAAGTTCGGGTCTGTTTGTCACCAGCAGGTCTAATATGTTATCTTCACGAGTCCGTTCTCTGATTAACTGCTACAGGCAATTTTCGAATAAAGCATTTACAACAATTTCACACGATTCTCTGTTCTTACTACCCATCCTAACTATATGTGTGCCCCATACTATAACTGGTAAGTTAAAACCTCCACCAAAAATTATAACATAACCAGGAAATTTACACGACATATTCTGCAAGTTTCTCCTGTGTTGAGATACTAAACTACAAATAGTTAATGAGTACTTAAAGTTTTAAGCATCTACACCGAAGCGCCAAAGAAACTGGTATAAGCATCCACATTCATATACAGAAATACACTCCTGGAAATGGAAAAAAGAACACATTGACACCGGTGTGTCAGACCCACCATACTTGCTCCGGACACTGCGAGAGGGCTGTACAAGCAATGATCACACGCACGGCACAGCGGACACACCAGGAACCGCGGTGTTGGCCGTCGAATGGCGCTAGCTGCGCAGCATTTGTGCACCGCCGCCGTCAGTGTCAGCCAGTTTGCCGTGGCATACGGAGCTCCATCGCAGTCTTTAACACTGGTAGCATGCCGCGACAGCGTGGACGTGAACCGTATGTGCAGTTGACGGACTTTGAGCGAGTGCGTATAGTGGGCATGCGGGAGGCCGGGTGGACGTACCGCGGAATTGCTCAACACGTGGGGCGTGAGGTCTCCGCAGTACATCGATGTTGTCGCCAGTGGTCGGCGGAAGGTGCACGTGCCCGTGGACCTGGGACCGGACCGCAGCGACGCACGGATGCACGCCAAGACCGTAGGATCCTACGCAGTGCCGTAGGGGACCGCACAGCCACTTCCCAGCAAATTAGGGACACTGTTGCTCCTGGGGTATCGGCGAGGACCATTCGCAACCGTCTCCATGAAGCTGGGCTACGGTCCCGCACACCGTTAGGCCGTCTTCCGCTCACGCCCCAACATCGTGCAGCCCGCCTCCAGTGGTGTCGCGACAGGCGTGAATGGAGGGACGAATGGAGACGTGTCGTCCTCAGCGATGAGAGTCGCTTCTGCCTCGGTGCCAAGGATGGTCGTATGCGTGTTTGGCGCCGTGCAGGTGAGCGCCACAATCAGGACTGCATACGACCGAGGCACACAGGGCCAACACCCGGTATCATGGTGTGGGGAGCGATCTCCTACACTGGCCGTACACCACTGGTGATCGTCGAGGGGACACTGAATAGTGCACGGTACATCCAAACCGTCATCGAACCCATCGTTCTACCATTCCTAGACCGGCAAGGGAACTTGCTGTTCCAACAGGACAATGCACGTCCGCATGTATCCCGTGCCACCCAACGTGCTCTAGAAGGTGTAAGTCAACTACCCTGGCCAGCAAGATCTCCGGATCTGTCCCCCATTGAGCATGTTTGGGACTGGATGAAGCGGCGTCTCACGCGGTCTGCACGTCCAGCACGAACGCTGGTCCAACTGCGGCGCCAGGTGGAAATGGCATGGCAAGCCGTTCCACAGGACTACATCCAGCATCTCTACGATCGTCTCCATGGGAGAATAGCAGCCTGCATTGCTGCGAAAGGTGGATATACACTGTACTAGTGCCGACATTGTGCATGCTCTGTTGCCTGTGTCTATGTGCCTGTGGTTCTGTCAGTGTGATCATGTGATGTATCTGACCCCAGGAATGTGTCAACAAAGTTTCCCCTTCCTGGGACAATGAATTCACGGTGTTCTTATTTCAATTTCCAGGAGTGTATGTAAACAGGCAGAATATGGCGCTGCGGTCGGCAACGCCTATGCAAGACAACAAACGTCAGGCGAAGTTCTTAGGTCGGTTACTATTGCTACAATGGTAGCTTATCAAGATTTAAGTAACACAGCATCTCCTACGTAGCGATGAAGTGGAGATTTTCCCGTACGATTATTTCACAAGTGTGCTCTGAATATCAGGAATCCGGTAAAACATCAAATCTCCGATATCGCTGCGTCCTGTAAAGAGATCTTACAAAAACGGGACCAATGACGACTGAACAGAATTGTTCATCGTGACAGAAGTGCAACCCTTACGCAAATTGCTGCAGATTTCAATGCTGGGCCATCAACAAGTGTCAGCGCCTGAACCATTCAACAAAACATCGTCGATATGGACTTTCCGAGCCGAAGGGCCACTCGTGTATTCTTGATGACTGCACGACAGAAAGCTTTACACCTCACCTGCGCCTTTCAACACCGACATTGGACTGTTGATTGCTGGGAACATGTTGCCTGGTCGGACGAGCCTCGTTTCAAATTGTGTCGAGTGGATGGAATTGTACGGTTGTGGAGACGACCTCAGGACTCCATGGACTCGGCATGTCATCAGGGGACTGTTGAAGCTGGTGGAGGCTCTGTAATGGTGTGGGACATGTGCAGTAGGGATGATTTGGGACCCCTGATAGGTCTACGTACGACATTACGACACTGACAGGTGACAAGTACGAAGCATCCAGTCTGATCACCTGCATCCATTCATGTCCATTGTACATTCCGGAGTACTTGGGCAATTCCAACAGGACAATGCGACATTTTACACATCATAATTCCTACAGAGTGGCTCCATGAGCACTCTTCTGAGTTTAAACACTTTCGCTGGCCACCAGACTACCCAGACATGAATATTATTGAGCATATCTAGGATGCATTGCAACGTGCTGTTCAGAAGATATCTCGATCCTCTTGTACACTTATGGACAGTCCTGCAGGATTCATGATGTCATTCCCATCCAGCACTCCTTCAGACATTAGTCGAGTCCATGCCATGTCGTGCTGCGGCACTTGTGCGTGCTCGCGGGGGCTTTGCACGATATTAGGTAGGTGCACCAGTTTCTTCAGTGTAAATGAGATAGTGAACTAATGCGTAGTCCCCACCCGAGGAATGCCATGACTTATGACTCCTCCAAAAAATTTAAAAGCTTTATGCTAGCTTTAGTTTGATGAAATATATACGGGGGCTATCCACAAAGTACATTACGTTTTGGAATTAAAAATAAATAAAGTATTGGAAATTTTTTTATTATATACAGATGAAAGCCACACTTAAATACTACTTTTCTACATAGTTGCCATTTAAATTAAGGCACTTATCGCAGCGATGGAAGAGCTTGGAAATTCTTTCGTCGTAAAATTCGGCCGCCTGCGCCTTCAACCACGTGGTTACCTCTTCTTGAAGCTGTGCGTCGTCATCAAAACGCTGCATAGCCAACCACTTCTTCATTGCTGGGAATAAGTGGAAGTCGCTCGGTGCCAGGTCGGGACTGTGCGGCGGATGAGGAAACAACTCCCACTTAAAAGATTCGAGAACTTCACGAGTGTCATTTACCGTGTGGGCCCGGGCGTTGTCGCGAATCAGCAAGATCTTTGAGCCCAACTTTCCCCTGCGCTTGTTTTGTATTGCTGAGGTTGTGCAGAGTTTGGCAATACCTTTGAGAGTTTATTGTAGTGCCTCTTTCCAGGAAATCCACAAAAATCACACCTTTTCTGTCCCAAAAGACAGTCATTACGTGGTTGAAGGCGCAGGCGGCCGAATTTTACGACGAGGGAATTTCCAAGCTCGTCCATCGCTACGATAAGTGCCTTAATTTAAATGGCAACTATATAGAAAAGTAGTATTTAAGTGTGGCTTTCATCTGTATATAATAAAAAAAATTCCAATAGTTTATTTATTTTTAATTCCAAAACGTAATGTACTTTGTGGATAGACCTCGTATATTAAAATATTGGGTGGGAGTCATTCTTGTTTTCCTATAAATTTAATCTTACTACAAGTTGGATCTCTGACTTACATCCGTCTCTAATTTTAAAAAAAATTCCAGAATTTAATTAACAATGTTAAACACTGTCTTAGACGACGAATCGTTGAAACTACATTTTTTTTATTTCCTCTCAAACGGCTTCGGAAATGTCGGAGGTACTAGCACTTCTGAAACATCCATGCAAGATGCACAGGGAATCTTGCTGATTAATGAATATTTCGAGCTCTCATGTTACTAATGAGGATCACCGACGCAATAATTTCGGTGGCAGAGTTGTCTTCGTAGCTATATTATGGACACAAAAATGCTATTATGTTCCATTTTATTCCTGTCACACATCGAGCTCAGTAGAATAGAGCACTGACGATCTCTGGTGCCAACGGAACTTTAGTCAGAGGTAGCCGAGTGCAGTCCTCGCCGTGTGAATAGTTTTTGTGTCCAACTAGGGGAGTAGTGGTAGTGTACGGAACTTGTTTCGCACTTCTGTCAGCGGAATGTAAATGCCATACTACAAGTGACTGTATTAATGCGCGTCACGGTTACTGAGCTATTCGCACGAGGCTTCCATAGAGCTGTATAACCTTGCTAGAAAATTAAGCTGTGGACGAAGTTGTTTCTAGAGCAACATTGCTCCACCTGCAAGAACGACCTGTTTCTGTGCAGATTCGGGACAGAGGGGTCTGATTCCTCTCAGCACTAGAATCGTGTCACATCTTCTGTTGTGCTCCTGAGTTAATTAGAATGTCAATACACAATTATCATATTTATTTCTGCAGCCCCACTTGTTTTTCGCTACCTGCAGGATACTGATAATCGTGTGTCATGATTTATACAGTTCTTGTCTATTACTTATCTGGCCACACTTCACTGTGACCGGCTGAGACCGGGGCACTCCTTCACTTTTCCTCGGAGACACGTCTTCTGCACAGACACCACTGTAAGGCGAAAACTTCATTCTACATAGAAGAACTTATCATTCAAAACGTACTAAGATTCATTTTCTGTTTAAAAATGTATCAAGATTAATGTTTAATGAAAATAGCTCGAGCTAAAAACGTTGTAATAGATCTGGATTATTTTCCTTTGGTTCAAAATGTTATTGATCAATCTCCTGCCTGAAATGATGCATGTACTACAATCTAATATTCAGTAACACTGTATTTTGTATTGAAATACTGCACCCACAGTTAGAAGACGCTAATAAGAGAGTTTCTTAGCAGAGAACTTGAGATTAATTGGGAGATTCGCGATATTCGTACTTTCCCGTTATTGTGATGAAGAAATGCTTCGATATGTCATAGAATCCCACGCGTTAATTTCAAGTCGGCTCTTGTCGTAAAGAAGTCTCTGTAACTAAGATGTAGTATTACACGCGTTTTCCGATATAACTTAAGATAGTCATCAGCAACAATAGCAAACGATTTTCAGAATGCCAAGTATAAAGAGACTTTATAACATGAAGTGCTGTCCAATATTATCTAATCTCAACGCACAGCACAAGTTAAGAAAGCAACTTTTCAAATATCTTACAAGAAGAATTAATTTCAGTTTGAAACCACAGTTATTCGCAAAGACTGACATGTATCATTTAATATGTTTGCTTGATAATGTTCTCTTAACAACTGACGATGCATCAAACTGCAACTTTTGAAAACTATAGAAGTTTATTCATCAAAATATTGAATATCTGCTATTACTAAATTTATACGGATCTCGTTCTGCTTCGTAGAAATTCTGATTTATGTCGAAAACTTCCTCCACATCTGCAAATCGCTCTGAGGAGCCTGAGAGAATGTACTTCACGCTGTAGCAGTTACTGGAGCTTTCTCGCGTTCCTTTCGTGTACGGAGCGCAGGAGGTAAGATTCCCTTTGTGCTCGCTGGCAGCTTGAGGATGTTGGAATATACTTGTTACACGGTTTTACACAAGCAATCACGTAAACTGATGGTGATTTGGTAGCCATTTCAAGTACTGCTCGCCTGTTGTATTTGTGGAGTATGTGATTCTTTTCAAGAGTCAGTACGGCGGTGAGACCGGTAATACGTAGCGTTTCTGTAAGTTTCTGCTCTGCAAATCGAAACATCGAGGTTTTCCATAAGGTGTTGCTCTCTCTATTCTCCTATTGCTTGTTTAATAAAACACTCTGTTTTAAGATTATCTCACGAGCTGCTGTAAAGTGATTTTGTGCCATTTATGGTGTGTATTAGCAAAAGAAGCAAAATTAAATCCATCAAAAAGAGAAACATAGCCGTTACTCATAACTGATGCTGCTTCTTCAAGTCAGAAAAGGTTAACAGTTCAGACAAAAATAACCCAGCAACTTTGTTGCGACTTTGGCAGAATCCCGTAAACCATCATATTTTTAATAGTGAACGACTGGTCTGGAAACTTACAAACGGATTTTCTCCTTGTTCTACATCTACGAAATATGAAAATAATTTTCAGCGAATAGTATACCATCATTCTGTGCCTATCCCCATTCAGTGGTGATCCCCTTCACTTTAAGAGTCCTTTGATGTGTTAAAAATAGATTATATATATTTATAATCTATTTTAAGCTTGACCACTCTCAAGCGGTTCATAAAGTAATGACAATCACATTTTTATAACATTGTGATCCAGAGACACACAGGTACCACATTTGTTATTTCTAATGGAAAAATGCCGGATTTTTGCTATAGACTAAAACTGACCCAATAAAACTCTTTCGTAACTATGAAGCTGTGAACATAATGGCGACTCACAGAACCTTGCCAACTATTCGTGAAAGTCAATATTACTGGCGAATTAAAAGGTAAGAAGATTCATTCCCTCGCACTGTGCAGGGACAAGAACGGAAAGATGGTACAGTATTTGCTGTACTTTTTCATATGCCAAATATAACTGAAGCGCGGACAGTGACAGTCATAGTCGTCTGTTATTAAAAATACTCTGGGTTACAGGATTCCCCTGATCCTGCAATAGAATTCGCGATTTATTTTCGTCTGAGTTGTTAAAATTTTTTCTTAAGAGAAGTGTCATCAGTTACGAGTTTTGAGTAACACATACATTTATGCAACTGCCACGTAAAATTTTGCTTTTTTGCCAAAACACACTATAAACTGCTCAGATTTCCCTTTGAATAGCCATCGCTACAGAAACTTAAAATAGAATGTCTTATTAAACAAGTAATGGATGACCAAAGAGGTCAATATCTTTCAGAAAACGTCATTGAGTCGGATTTGCTGTAACATAAGAGAAGAAATAGCACCTTTATTTTCATACTAGCATATTCTTCTTTTGGTACCTATAAATAAATTTTTAAGTCTTAAAATAATGCACTGAAAAAAAAAATTAAATAAAATCTGTAGCCTCGGTTACATCAGCAAAGATAAGGAAGTTCCTTATGGTAAGCATATGGCAAAATACTCTCCTTATTGTGTGTTATCATTCGCAAAAATCTGGTTTCAATATCGCGAGGGGATTAATAAATATGAGGTATGTTATGAAGATATCTTTCTCGCACGCGTGCGATCGGAAGTGAAAGTGCTACATAAATTCCTTTTTTCTCGAGGTTGAGGATAGATGGCGATCTCCTCCCAAGTGTAGAGAAATATTAAATATCTTAGCTACATTTCATCCGTAGCAAAATACGGTGTAATATGCGCCAATCGCAAAATCATAGCGACTAATATTTTTCAATGCTGCGAGTATCACAATAAATATGACCATTAGGGAGACGATGGGCACTTTACCGTGAAGGTGACATAAATAGTTCTACGTAACTAAAAATCAAATTTTTTTGATGAGTTGTTGCTGTAAAATCTTGTGAGAAAGACTATAGAGATAATGGAGCGCTCATGACGTTCTGCCCGTAATGGCTCAGCTGTACCTTCTCTACCAGGCTAACCAGCGTTCTCTGTGTGCTTCCGCAGTCACGTATAGCTGTGCTGTGCAGCGCGGCGAGTAGCAACGAAGACTGCCGACTTTCTTTCTCTTCTTATACTTAGACCTGTGGAATAGGAAATGTACAGGAACGGGTATTTAGATAAAAAAAAGTATCACTGTTTGTGTGCATTGGTTCTTCTCAGATGATCAGGCAGTTCTGAAGATAATATATGCTTTACGCTAAGAAAATTGTTAGAAGAAGTTGATAAGTGGAGATTCAAGGTAAATTTTGAGAACACTGTATACCCGTTCAGTGGTGGAACTGTAACAAACTTGAAAGTAGTGGGCCAGCATGTCAAACTTAACTGGAAAAGATAAAAACAAATTAAGAGTTGTTGAAATGGACAAAGATCCTATGGAATATCTCAGCGAGACCACGTAAGAAATACAACGATTAGGGAAATGACTCAGAATCAAGAAAGTTGGCCTGGTACGGATAGACTTACAACGCGAAGTCCGCATGAGAAGCAGAAGGAAATTTTCTACGTCATCCTAGGAGAGTTGCGCCTTTAAACAAATGAGACGGGACATGCTGCAACAATGAGGACCAACCTCTGCAGGTTGGTGTCGCAACCAGATAAGCAAGTCACCAAATTCATCGTATTTTTTTTCCGTGTCTTAAATACTGTTTCACCTTTACGATGTTTCGCCGTGTTCAGATGTTCGAACCACTTATCGAAATGTTTTCGATGTCACACAGTATTTTATTGCGTCTACTCATCCCAGAAATTAAGAAAGGTAATCAGACCTACTTGAATCTGACGTTGGCACCTGTGTTGGAGTCGTAAGATGAGAGTCTGATGAGATCGCTATCAAGTGCTGAGGAGCACACTCTCTGAGTCTGCAGTTGTTAACTGTGTAACTACAGATAACGAAAATCACTCACTACATTGTTTTCAGCTCGTCATGAATGACTAGCCACTTTAAATGTCGATAAATGCAAGATAATGTGATTTATTAGCAGAGAAATGAAACGTTAGATTTGAAAACTTCTTAGCGATAGACTTCTGCATCCAACTATTCAGTCTGTATTAGTCGATAAAGAGCCGTTACGGTAGAATGAGGACATAAAATCTGTTAGAGAGACGGCAAAACACGAGTTTGTCTAATGAGTATGGTTGTATACTTATTACTCGTTGGACAACCATACTCAAATCACGAGTTCGTCTAATGAGTGAGTTCTTATAGAGAGTGGTAATTCTAAATGGAATAGAGTATAGAAGTAAGTGTGACCTGCTCTTTAATAACGGTTCAGTTCGAAATGCTTCAAAAATGATGATAATAAGTATTAAGAAGAAAAAGTAAAATCAACAGGTCAGCCACCAAGCCATGTTCGTCAGTGATGAAACACTAGAAGACACGTCTACACCTGACAAATGGCAACAAAACTATGATAACTGAGTCAATTAGGATTTGAGAGACAAAGAAGGTACAGTTTGAGCCCCTTATCTTTTAGCACTAAATCCAATTCTGTCTATACTTAATTCAAATTGATATAGTTTCGTTATCGAAAGCAGCAACGGCTTAAAGAATGTGTTAAATCGTCTGATGTACATGGATGACATTAAGCTACATGTCTCAATAGAAGCACAGATGAATTACGTCCTGTAAGCTGCAAAAATGATTGCTTGAACTATACCACGTCACTTGGTTAGAAGAATGGACGTAAGGAAGGGAAAGATCCACCCCACTGGATTAGAGGAGAATGTTAGATACTATGAACATGACACCTAGAACTAATTAGATCTACAAGGAAGACTGCAGATTCAGGTAATCATAAGACAACAAATACAGAGTTCATATATCAACGTAATATTCTCATCTTATTGTGATGGAAGCCTCAGGTGACGTCTTCCACGTTGTGTTTTTGAACTCTGACTGCTGCAAAACACACTGCATTTCCTTTTTCTGTTTACCCCGACATGTTTTGACACCTATGTGTCACCTATCTCGTTTTATTTATTTAAAAATGTTATACAAGTTTTGTGGTTGCTTTCTATTTTAAGTATAAAAATTATAAATTATGCATTTCGATTTTCGTTTTGTTTGCTCACGTGGAATTATTTTGAGGAAAGGGTTCGGTATAGGTTTGCTTGCATTTACGCCATTTTACGGTTTTACGGCATGTCAGCTGCGAAGCAGTCGGGAGAACTTAGAGAGTTATTCATTTTGAAGTATTTTTTAGAGAGTAGTGGTCGTGTGTGTCCTAGGTTTGCATTTCCCATCTTGTTCTACATCACTGACGTGCTTTGTTGTTTGGTTGTAATTACATACACAGTCTTCCACACCTGTTACACTTCGCCCACATCTGGTATCACTCGTTTTCGTACACAGGACAAGACGTGAGAGTTAAGTATCGGAGCTTTAGTCACCGAGAGACGCAGTTATTGTGTGCGTCTGTGTGTGTGAGTGGGTGTATGTGTGTGTGTGTGAGAGAGAGAGAGAGAGAAAGGGAGAGAGAGAGGTGGTGGACGAAAGGGGTTGAGAAACAGGTGATTTTGGAGTATCGATCATGTTTCATACACTATGTTTACTTTGAGAAATTTAGCGTTGCAAACAGTGCTTGCTGCATAGTATTGTGAGTTTTCTTTCCTTGAGTTACTGGTTCTTCAGCGTCGTAGTTATCCTCTATTATTAGCTTTTGGTAGAGTGTGTTACTTTCTGTGAGTATCGGCAGTTTCAGTATTATTTGGATGATGGTTTTCTTCTATGATATAGTTTGACGAAGTGAAGCGTGTATTGTTACTTTTTAAGGCTCTGGCGTGTTCGGAATACCTAGTTGCGAAGTGCCTGCATGTTTCACTTATGTAGACAAACTTACATAATTGACAGATTGTATAGCGGAGTCACGAACGATGACCGGTGAGTTTAGCCTTGTTCGACGCACCTACGTCACGCATTCTCCGACAGCCAATGTGAGCTGTGTAGTGCTCTGAGCGCTCTGGTCTGAATTTTGTAGCCAACGCGAGCATTGGAAGTGATCGTAACTAGTTATTTAGCAAATTTTTATTCCATTTGTTGTTAGTTGCCATCGCTGATGGTGATAGTACGCGACAAATTCTACATAAGTAAGCGGCAGACATGATTTGCAAGATAAGTGCTTTCTTCAAGCGGAAAGCGCGTGTATGAGCGTACGGCAGCTGTCGCTTGGAACCGGCAGCAATGCACTCTCCACCTGTGCCTCGACTTCTGTGAATCACTATAGTTCGTGAATCGAGTATATAATTTTGTTCAGTTTGTCTGTGTAGGTGTTGTTGCAGAGTTTTTTCTGTACTATTTTGGTTGTGCGCTATGCTTTTTATAGTCATTGTTTTTATAGTATGTTCGCCACCCTGTGGACGTTTTTGTTGTTGTGTGTTATAACATAGCATGCAACATTCCTTATGAAGTGTGCCGGATTTGCTGTGATTGTCACGTGTTGGTTTCACAGGCTCTTTGAGGTGGTTGATATTTTATTATCGGTTTGTCCGTTGCTCTTTTTATTGTGCTCTTTTTATTGTGTTGTTGTTTACTGTTTGTGTGTTGCACCTATTTTGGCTATTAGCTGTATTGTGTTTAGTTTATATCCGTTGGGGTTCTATTAAGTGACAATAATTCAGTGTCTGTTGACGAGTACGGCTATATAAGTTTACTTCCAAATCTCGTTCTGCGTATATAAAATATGATACCAGGTGAGGGAGGACTGCAAAAGATTTGATAAAAGTGTAGGTAATTTCAGCTGTGCCGTAAATCTGAAATTCACTGCACGCCGCTCGCCGTTCTTCTTCCCTCGCCGAGCGCTGCTGTCACGCAAGTGTTAAGACTATAGCTTGCAGTCTGTGGCGAAGCTAGCTCCGCTCCTAGCTGGCATGGGGCGCGGGAGACGGAGCAAGACTATTAGCTGCTCCGCTTGCAACAGGGAAATACTGTTCAATGAACTGTGCCTGAAGCCCGACCAACAGGCATTACATGCATTGATCAAAAATGATAGTGCATTGAGTATGACTAGTTTCTAGCTGAAATCTGGACTTGCCAATAAAATTTAAAAAGGACGACTGATAGCTGAAATCTATTATTTACAAGTCAATATAACAGTCTCTGAGTGCAACAGCCTTCTGAATGGAAGGTAACCTGCTAAAGACTACTGTTCAAATATTTTAGAGAGGACAATGCAATAATAGAGTTCCTGACATCCTCACGTTTTCCTGTTCTGTTCATAGAGTGCACACACTTTTCTTGGAAGAGCTCTTACATAGCGGGTTCGAATTATAGTACCCTGATAATTTTCTGTTGGCATTTGTCAGATCTGTACTGCATCAAAGTTTTTGCTATGAACAGAAAGGGCTATACCATCAGCATAGAGAAAACTTAATTTATTCGAAGTCAGGGGCTGATTCTTGTGCTATATGTTGAAGAACGTTGGAGGTAGTCCACTTCCTTAAGTAAGCTATTTTTCTGTGCTCTACAGTCAGTACTATGTCTTTGGAAGTCAACGAAAAACTATCACCGTTGCACAAGTAAGCTGATAAACTCCGTGAAATGTAGTACCTGGGAATGTTGTAGAATTTATGTAGCAGCCAGTGACTGACAATGTCATATGCTGTTGTCAGATCCGCGAAAGCCACACTAGTAACATGAGGAGTTTCAAACTCTTACTTTACTAAGATTCAAGAGCTGCCATGTGCAGCTACGCCCAAGTTGAAACGCTGGAAGTAGAGAACCAATAATACACACAAATCTGTTCAAAAACACTCGTTCTAGCTGTTTGTAAAGGCGGCTGAAAAGGCTAACTTGTATATAGTGCTTGGCAGTCGTTTCTTTCCTTCCTTGGTTTAAGATGAAGTATACTGTACTCTTCCGTCATATCTGTGGTATTTGGCATCTGCTGTTGCAAGTGTTGAGAACCTGTAGGATCCACTATTTTGTTGATAGGTGACAGGTCTTAATTTGCTCTAATGGAATGTCGTCTAAGCCGGCAACTCTAGCGGTTTTCTTTTTCTTGGCAGCCACTTTGAGTTCTAGTATCTGAAATAGGCTAGTAAGAGCGTCACATTCCTTCACCCCGACATAGTGTATCTCAGGCTTCGTGTTTGACTTCTCCATTCATGAGTAGAGGGTGAGTTACCTGGTCTACAGTGTTACTGTAATGTGCAGTAACCTTAATTGTGTCGTTATTGAGATGTTTGCATAATTTGCAGACTTTGTCGCTATTTCTAGTTAGATCCGCTTCTTCAACAGTTTCTATCCCAGCTTCCCTTTGAATGCTGTCACTGACATCAAGGGTTTATGACCAGTCTGTACTGCTATTTGTAAAGACTGGAACGCTGGCTAAAGCTTTATCTTTTCCTTTTCAGGACCACAGCTGATCATCAGGTTGGTGAAGGAGTATAGGTATTTAAACAACTTAAGTAAGGTATTAACACAAGGGTAGTGGTTGTAGGTCTTGTGCTGGAATTGGTATTAAGGTACACATACTGCTTAGAAAAATTCAAGAAGTAAGATATGTGACAGCCATTTATTGCTCTTTACATAGCTACATCACACTATTGAAGCAAAGTGAGTGCTGAAAGAGAGAGCGGCCACTACGTGACGACGTTGCACATGGGGTCTGCGTTGTCGGCGATGCAGTCGACCCAGGGCACCCAGGTGTTGTTCCAGCGCTTGGGGTCGGCCAGGTCGGTCTGCGTGGCGTTGGCCCCCGGCTGCGGCATCAGCGGTTGCGACAGCGTCTCCAGCCGCTCCAGCAGAGTGTCCACCAGGCCCTCCGGCATGTCAGCAGGCGCACCGTCGCCCGCCTCGCACGGGTCATGCCTGATGTTGAAGACGCACCAGCCGCTGCTGCTAGTGATGTTGCACAGTCCGTGGGCGGGCCGCTCCGGGCAGGACACGGTCGCCTCAGCGCGCAGCCGCAGCACGTCCTCCGCCTGCGGGGACGCCCCGACCACGCTGGAGAGCGCCTGCCCCACTGGACTGGCCAGCACCTCCTCCGGGTCGTAGGCCGCCGTGAACAGCGGGTCCTCAGCGCCGCTCGCCCCGGCGTAGTAGTCGTTGTTCTGCACACCTGCCGCACCTCGTTCTCGCTTCCCGCGCCCGGGTTCCCGGCTTCGATTCCCGGCGGGGTCAGGGATTTTCTCTGCCTCGTGATGACTGGGTGTTGTGTGATGTCCTTAGGTTAGTTAGGTTTAAGTAGTTGTAAGTTCTAGGGGACTGATGACCATAGCTGTTAAGTCCCATAGTGCTCAGAGCCATTTGAACCATTTTTGAACCTGCCGCACCACCACACCGCTTACGGTTTCGATTCAAACAACTTACGACATTAAATTTACAGTAAATGGCCCAACATCGTAAAAAGTACTACTTCTTCATACTCTCTCATTCCTCCCACACCTGCCAATTTTCTTCTCACCCCATCAGAAGGCGTAGTGTGCATTAAATAATTTACATAAATGTAGCGACCCTTCTTTGACCACTTTTTAGGGTTAGCAGCTGGTGTTGCACACATCTCGCGGAAACCACTACACGATGTGCGAACACCGTATGAGTAACCACTTTCTATATTGCACACTTTCCTTCTTTAGTACCGTCATCACTGGTTTCCAGAGCACACTGTCAATGGCAAAAATGTAAGAAATGGTCCCCTGATCTTCAACAATCGAATATCCATTATTAAATCTTACTGTGCCCTGTCGATTTTCCTCAGGTTTTTTGGTTTATATGCTTCCTTATCCTTCATGGCCAAAATCTGTTCACAAAATTTTACCATCATATAAATACGTGACCGAATCCTTCCACTTAAATATCTGATCAAGTTTCCCGTTTATCACTGAGTTGCCTTAAGACAGCAAATACAACACTTTTTTCGATCTAGGAAATAGGATTTCACTGAATATTAATACAGAAGAATATTTATAATACACACATCAGACTTGTACAGGATGTAATGGGCATAAGTGCAGATACTGCTGACTAAGGATGCTGTACTGAAAAGCATTACATCAGTATGTACATCATTTGCACACTAACAATTATAACTATCACAAGCCGAATTTGTTAGTCGTGGATTGTACCTGCCAGAGAATGTGGCAAGAGTAATCCATTAATACTAATTTTCCCCTGTAAATCAAGTCAGTTGTTGAAGGGTGGACGCTTGGACACAAAACGGTAAGTCTATACCGAGAGCTGTAGTCCACTTAATGATGCTGTTACAACTGTGCAGAAAACATCAGGTGGGTAAGGTGTTTGTGGGAAACCTCTTAGCTGGAGAGAAGAAACAACCTATACACTGATGTGTTTACACATTTAATGTACCACATATAAAGCTGTCTGCAGTTATACTCGTTACATCCCCTACGTGAACTCTATGCTCATCGTAGCCACAAAGTCTGTCACATATCACTTAATTGTGCACTGTTCGCTGTGCCATTCCACAACTGCAACTGTTGTGTGACGTGGATTGACCCAGTAGTACAGCGTCTGATGTATTTGATAGGTTCCAGACAACGCCAGTCCGGATATGGCTGCTACTGACCTTTGACCAGCTTCCAGTCGCCGACGCGGACTGCGCCGTTCTCGGCCACCTCGTCGTAGTTGAGGAGTATCTCCGTGCGCTGGCTGGGCTCTCCAGAGACCAGCCGCGGCCACATGTTCACGTCGTCCGGCAGGTCTGACGCATTACCTCCTGGAAAAGGCAGCTCCGTAAGCGACAAGGGTATGTTCCTACATTCAGGCTTCAGTGTGCACATACAGAAGAGCTGCATTGGATATAGCTGCTATGAAAACGGCATTCAATTTGCTTTTAAGGGATTTCTAACTTCAGTACCTAATGGACGACTTGCTAAATAACTGCCATTAAAACGACAATAAAATTGCTTTTAAGGAATTTCTAACTTTAATACCCGATGGACTGTCTGCTAAACTACACCCACAAAGTAACAGTAGAAAAGTCACAATAAATGACATTCGTAAAAGGAGTCGATGAACTGGAGTAGAAAGAAGTATTTTACTGTTCAGAGATGATAGTAGCTAGTCACCAGAAAGATATATGGCGTCAGACCTATTAGACCTTTCAAAATCCATACAAAGGTCGGGCCAGTATTGTGAAGACTAATGTTGTAATAGCTTGATTGTAGAAGCACTGGGTTATAATTATACACAATGTTTTGTTACGAGTAAGATTTACGTGAAATGTAAAACATTTATTAGCAATTTAATGTGATGATCACCGTGATATATATGAGATGTTAATTACAGATATTGTCATATTTGACTACTACCCAATGTGTCATAAAGTAATAATTTCAAAAAGAACACCATGTACAAAGAACTGAAATATATTCCATAGTCTGAATCGAATTTGTAGGTGAGCCAACTACGGGTCGGGCCACTGATGTGGATCTATTATTGTAAAGCAAAGCCGGCCGAAGTGGCCGCGCGGTTCTGGCGCTGCAGTCTGGAACCGCGAGACCGCTACGGTCGCAGGTTCGAATCCTGCCTCGGGCATGGATGTGTGTGATGTCCTTAGGTTAGTTAGGTTTAACTAGTTCTAAGTTCTAGGGGACTAATGACCTCAGCAGTTGAGTCCAATAGTGCTCAGAGCCATTTGAACCATTTTTTGTAAAGCAAAATCAGCTGGATGAGTCAAATAGTATGACATGAGGTAGTGGGAAAACTTGTGTAGCTATGTTACCCGCACAGTAGCCATTTTGAAAGCTTCCATGTTGGATGCAACTTTTAATTTTCAAATGGAATGGAGGTCAATGGAGATTTCAAACAGGCAGAGAATTATTAAATAAATGAAGGCAAGTTCTTAGATTTTCAAATAGGTTTGGTAATTTTGCTCTGTTTACTAAAATATATAAACGAATGTGAAATGAACGGTGCATGGTGCGCTGTCAGTTTGTTTATAACATTTGTTTTCTATCTTTTATAGTGCAAACCATCATCCGTGTTGAATATTATTAGAGTAACATGTCTTTTAAGTCTTATTGTTATTAACTTCTTTTTATTGAATTATACACGTATAAATAACTTTACGCTGTTTTAACGTACTCATCTATGGCTGACGCACATGACACACGTGGTTTTTATGTTGGTTTCACACAACTGGTGACGAACTGCGCTTTTCGGTTCAATATATGTGTGTGGATTAGTAATATTTTGTTCTTATTTGTACAAAGCATCAGAGATGTGTTTGTGACAACGCACTTCTGTAAATTTTTTATTGTTGTTGCCTTTTTTTTGTCCCAACCTATACCTGAAGATGATCTGAAACGCAGATTGAAAGTTGTAGCCGGCAGTAAAAAGCTTTTTTTTTTCAGACCGCGTTTGTTTACGTATTATACGTAGACAGTTACAAAAGAAAAACAAAGTTGCCTTTCTTTTGAAGTCAGTTTTATTCATTACGCAGTTTTATCTGATTGTTTTTCCTTGCAGGTGTCGTGAAAACTGATAGCGTTAACACACACCGCACGCGTTGATATCGTTCACGTATCAGGAGAGAGAAGCACCCGTGTTATCTCTGAGCATTTCAAGCAGTACCACAGTACGTTAGTGAAAATTACAGCGTTATTCCGTGAAACTGATACTGTCGCAAACAAACCCGAAGCAGGGCGACCGAAAACGGTGACGGATGGAGCAACAACGACTGCCTTTCCGACATCGTTAACTTATGAAATCCAGAGCGCAGTACTCTCCGCAGCTCACGGGGAAAAGCTGTCAGCCGTAAATGTCACTTTACAAATCGGGTACCTGCTGCTTGTCCTCTCATTCCGATACATGTATTGATTAAAGTCCACGGAGAACGGCTGAAATGGATGACAGCAACCTTGTAACGAGACGGACAACGCCCCAAGCTCATCATTTACCCTCGATGTGCCATCACCTGAATTAGCTTCGTACAATACAGAATGCAACAGAATTCGAGAATGGATAACACTGTGGTCAAATGAAAGACGCCATACATCTTCTAGTTCAATTCTCTGTCTGCTCGATATGTCACATCACTCCTCCATTTCAAAATCAAGAGTTGCAGCAAAAATTCCGACTTCCTAAATGGCCGCCATTTTGGTAACATAGTTTCAGATGTCTACATTTAAATGATGACCATGAAATTTGCAGTTAAGTGCCTGGCAGAGGGGTCATCGAATTACGTTCAAGCTGTTTCCCTGTTGTTCCATTCTAGAACAGTGCATGAGAAAAAAGAACACTTAAATCTTTCCGTGCAAGCTCTGATTTCTCTTATTTTATTACGATGATCATTTCTCCCTCAGTAGGTGAGTACTAACAAAATATTTTGAATTCAGAGGAGAATGTTGGTGATTGAGATTTTATGAGAAGATCCTGCTGCAACGAAAGACACCTTTGTTTTTCCACCCCATTTCTCGTGCCATATCTGTGACACACTCTCCCCCCACAAAACGAGCTACCCTTCTCTGAGCTTTTTTGATGTTCAAATGGCTCTGAGCACTATGGGACTTAACATCTGAGGTCATCAGTCCCCTAGAACTAACCTAAGGACATCACACACATCCATACCCGAAGCAGGATTCGTACCTGCGACCGTATCGGTCGCGCGGTTCCAGACTGAAGCGCCTAGAACCGCACGGCCACACTGGCCGGCATTTTCGATGTTCTCCGTCGGTCCTATCTTATTTAGATCCCACTCCACACAGCAATACTTCAGAAGTGAGCGGACAAGCGTGGTGTAAGCAGTCTCTTTAGTAGACCTGTTGCACTTTTTAAGTGTTCTAACAATAAATGGCAGTGTTTGGTGATCGTTCCAATTTAAGTTATCGGCAATTGTAATGATTAAGTATTTATTTGAATTAACATTCTTTACATTTGTATCGTGCGACCAAATTTAGCGGATTTCTCTCATTGCTCAAGTAGATGGCTTTACACCTTTAATTATTTAGAATCAATATCCACTTTCCACAGCGTTCGGATGTCTTTTCAAAATCATATTGCAATGTACTTCAATCGTATTATGACTTTACAAGACGGTAAATGGCAGTATTATCTACAGGCAATCTAAGAGAGCTGCTCAGATTGTCTTGTAAATCGTCTATAAAGCCCAAGAGCAGCAGAGGGGCTATAACATGTGCTTGGGGAATCCCTGATATTACTTTTGTTTTACTCGATGACTTTCCGTCAATTACTACGGACTGTTACCTTTCTGAGAAGAAATCACGAATACAGTCGCAAAACTGAGACTCCATTGTCTTGCAATTTGGTTGCAAGTCACTTGCGAGGATTGGTGTCAAAAGCCTTCTTGAAATCTGAAACTATGGATTGACATCACCTCTCGATGGCACTCATTAATTCGTGGGACTAAAAAGCTAGCTGTACTTCGCAAGAACGGTATTATCCGAATCCGTGTTGGCTATTTTTCTATAAACTGTATTCTTCGAGGTAATTCATAGTATTCGAACACAGTACACGTCCCAAAATCCTACTGCAAACCGACGTTAGTGATACGGGACTGTTACCAAGCACACTACCCGTATTCCCCCACCTCACCTTTCCATTTCATACTACTTGTCTTTAAATTTCAGTTTATCCACCCGTTGTGGCCTAATGATGGTGGTTCTACGGCTGTGTACCACACTGTTCCTCTTGTCACAGAGTAGCAGTACCTACGCAGTGAGACCAGTTGATCACCCTGTTACGCGGCCGGCGGTGTGGCCGAGCGATTCTAGGCGCTTCAGTCCGGAACCACGCGGCTGCTACGGTCGCAGGTTCGGATCCTGCCTCGGGCATGGATGTGTGTGATGTCCTTAGGTTAGTTAGGTTTAAGTAGTTCTAAGTCCTAGGGGACTGATGACCATAGGTGTTAAGTCCCATAGTGCTCAGAGCCATTTGAACAATTTTTTGTCCTCTACACAGTTCTACCGTTCAACACAGTCACCATTTACTTGTACAGATATGCGCTATCGCTGAACCGAAGCATCAAAACCAGTTTGGAAAAATTTAGGATGTGCTTCTTGACCCACGATTTTAACGTTAAATGAATCTCATCCAAGTAGTACTTCCCCCAATACATCACCTCTTTGTACAGACAGGTGTCGCCTGTGTACAATATACGAGGGTGTCCCATTTATCTTGACCACCCTAAATAACTCTGTCCAGATACAAATTACGAAACGTTTCAATGAAATGTTCTTTAGCCGTCAGGGGGGCATCAATCTGAATAATTGCCTTCGTTGTAGCTTTGTTTTTTACAAAGATATGAACACCGGTATGACTTTTTTTAAATGGCACCTTGTATTTTTTATTCGGTAATTCATTTCCTCTGCTAAAGACCTATTCAAAAATGTATCACAATGTACCATTCACAGAAAAACACAACGTTATTAATTACATAACACAACACTGACTTGGAGCTCGTCATCACATAGTCGTCTACTTGCTGGAGATGTCAGAAAAGTTGGGGAAGCCAAGTAAAAACATAACACAAAATTGACTTTGACTCTGTAGTGTCACCGCCAGACACCACACTTGCTAGGTGGTTGCTTTAAATCGGCCGCGGTCCATTAGTACATGTCGGACCCGCGTGTCGCCACTGTGTGATTGCAGACCGAGCGCCACCACAAGGCAGGTCTCGAGATACGGACTAGCACTCGCCCCAGTTGTACGGACGACGTTGCTAGCGACTACACTGACGAAGCCTCGTTCCTTTGCCGAGCAGATAGTTAGAATAGCCTTCAGCTAAGTCCATGGCTACGACCTAGCATGGCGCCATTAGTAACATTGCATGTATCTAAAGAGTCTCACTTGTATCGCCACAATCTCCAGATGTACCAAAAGGATGGATTAAAGTTAAGTATTCCAGAAGCTACGTACTTTTCTTTATAGCATTCATTATGTTGTGTCGGTAGCTGGGCCGACACCGTGAAGTTGAGATGGCTGAAAATGGACGCTAGACTAACGCAGACGGGCGTGAAGTACTGGAACAGGCTACGTTATTAATGTTAAGAAGAAAAGTACGTAGCTTGATTAATACTTATCTTTAATATCATTGTGGTACATCGATCTTGACGATACACAGGAGACTTTAATTACAATCACTGTATGGCTAATGGCGCCTTGCTAGTTCGTAGCCATTAACTTAGCTGATGGCTATTCTGTCTCTCGGCTAATGAGAGAGAAAGGCTTCGTACATCTGGTCGGTAGCTAGGTTCTCGTACAACTGGGCGAGTGCTCTCTCGTATCACGAGACCTGCCTTGGTGGTGGCGCTAGGTCTGCGATTACACAGTGGCGACACGCGGGTCCGACATGTACTAAATGGACCGCGGCCGATTTAAGCTACCACCTAGCAAGTGTGGTGTCTGGCGGTGACACCACATTCCTCCCCCGCAAATCGGCGAACGGTCGTGTGATAAGGCTTCCGCCCGCCGTGGGGAGGACCACATGTTGACGTATGCGATGAGGTGGGGAGCCTAACAACAGGCGAGGCTGTGCCACCCGCACCCGGCCATTCGGTCCGAGGGGAGCTAGGAAACGCCTGAAAAACTAGTCCAGGGTGCACGTCAACATGCGGTGTATGCGCCCGTAAAGAGACAGGAGGGACCGAAGGATCAACCTCCATTGCGTCGGGGTAGCCGACGCGCGATGACGTCATGTGGTCCGGAGCGGGCGGGAGTTCCATGGCGGAGGACAGCTGGTCACGGGAAGCGATCGGCGGCGCGTGACCCTGGGAGGCGCGTGGCGGCTGCAACGAAGCGTCGAATGCGGGCGGCGCCGGCGGGAGAACAAGCGGCGGCGGCGGCGGCTGCTGCTGCTGCGGCGGCGGCGGCGGCGCGTCGCCATGGGGCAAAATGGAAGGCATCGTCGGTAACACCTGGGGATGAGGCGAGCCAGTAGATGGGTCCCCAGGGCGCTGATCGGACGGCACCGTCGCTCAAAGGAGACGGGGAGCGGCAGAACCCGAGCGACGACAGAGGCGCAGCTGATTGAGATGCCGACGCACCTCACCAGAGGCCCCCAAAACCAAATACATCGCGCGGCCGAGGCAGCGAAGAATGCGCCCTGCGAGCCAACGCCGTGAACCTCGATAGTTGCGATAAAATACAACGTCGCCTGGAGCAAAAACAGGAGTCTGCCGCTGCAAAGGAACCTGATGCGGCGGATGCAGCAAAGACATCAAGGTGCGATGAGGACGACCGTGGAGCAACTCAGCCGGCGAGCGACCATCTCGGGGCTGACAGCGATACGAAGACAAAAAGAGCAACAATGCGTCCTCCCGAGAATGCGACTCTTTCAATTTCAACATCTGTGACTTGAAAGTCCGGACCAATCGTTCAGCGGCACCGTTGGACTGAGGCGAAAACGGCGCGGATGTCAGATGTTGAATACCATTGGCCTGGCAGAATGACTGAAATTCTGCGGACATGAATTGTGGGCCATTGTCGGAAACAATAGTCTGCGGAAGACCTTCAATGCAAAAGATAGCAGACAACGCTTGGATGGTGGCGGAGGACGTCGTGGAAGACATCCGGACAACAAAAGGAAAATTACTGAAGGCATCGACCAGAACCAACCATCGAGCATTCCAGAATGGACCAGCAAAATCAATGTGCAAGCGTTGCCAAGGGGAAGTGGCTTTTGGCCACGCAAAGACTTTCCGCGGCGGTGCGGACTGTTGTTCGGCACACGCCGGGCACGAAGAACACATATTCGTAATCGCAGCATCGATTCCGAACCAAGTACAGTGCTGACGAGCAAGTTGTTTCGTTCGCACTATACCCCAATGTCCTTGGTGAAGAAGCCGTAAAACAGAGGACTGTAACGAACGTGGGACCACGACTCTGGACTGATCATTTTCCGAACGCAGCAACAAAACACCACGTCGAACAAAAAGTCTCTCCTTGTGAGCAAAAAATCGGCGAACCAACGGATCCTCGATCCGAGACTTTGACAAAGGCCATTGCGTAGCAACAAAACGTAAAACAGTAGCAAGGACAGGGTCAGCAGCTGTGGCTGTAGCGACACGACGAAAATCAATCGGAAACGATTCGACCACGTCATCGGTTTCCGAATCAATGAACATGCAAGCAAGTTCGGAAGAATCGAATGCTTTATCCTCAGCAACAGGCAAACGGGACAACGCATCGGCGTTTCCGTGCTTAGCAGTGGACCAATACAAGATATCGTAGCGGTACTGCGAGAGGAAAATAGACCAGCGAATGAATTTCTGCGCTGTACGTGGAGGTACAGGCTTGGTCGGATGAAAAAGCGATGTCAAAGGTTTGTGGTCTGTGATGATGGTAAAGTGACGACCATACAAGAAATCATGGAACTTAGTAACACCAAACACGAGAGCCAAAGCTTCTTTCTCTATCTGTGAATAATTTCTTTGCGCAGACGAGAGCAATTTGGACGCAAAGGCAATAGGGCGATCATGGGAGCCAACTTTGTGCGCAAGCACAGCACCGATCCCGAAATCCGATGCATCTACCATCAACAAAAGGGGTTTCTGGGGATCGAATGGCGTAAGGCAAGTATTAGAAAGCAACGCCGATTTCAACTGGCGAAAGGCGCGTTCGCATTCCGTCGTCCAGACGAACGGAACACCTTTACGGCGTAAGCGATGAAGCGGAGCTGAAATGGAAGAGGCATTGCGCACAAATTTATTGTAATAATTAATTTTACCCAACACACTCTGTAGCTGTTTCACATTTTGAGGGGAAGGCAATTCTTGTATGGCACAGAGGTGCTCTGGACTCGGATGTATGCCTTGGGCATTAATGACATGTCCCAGGTATGGTAAGTCACGAGCAAAAAACACACATTTGTCCTTCCTCAAGCGAAGACCATTTTGCCGCAAGACCTGAAATAATGTTCGTAAGTTCGCAAGATGATCTTCTTCTGTCTGTCCGGAGATCACTATATCGTCCAGATAGTTTGCTGCAGTAGGGACCGACGCACAAATAGTTTGTAAATATTGCTGAAACAAGGCAGGGGCGGATGCACACCCGAATGGCAGTCTTTTGAAGCGGTACAATCCAAGATGCGTGTTAACCACCAATACGCGCTGGGATTCGTCGTCCACAGGTATTTGCAAGTACGCATCGGCTAGGTCCAACTTTGAAAAATATTTTCCCGGGCACAGTTTAGCAAAAAGATCTTCCGGGCGGAGCAAAGGAAAAGTAGCAGTCACTAGCTGTGGATTCACTGTGGCCTTGAAGTCCACGCAAAGTCTCAATTTTCCGGAAGGTTTTGGCAAAATTACTAAGGGTGAGGCCCAGAGAGAAGCTTGCACACGTTCAATTACACCCTGTGATTCGAGATCGTGTAACGTTCTTGCGACCTCATCACGCAATGCGTGGGGAACATTGCGCGCCCTGAAAAATTTCGGTTGCGCGTTTACCTTCAGTTCTAAATGTGCTTCATAGTTTTTAGCGCAACCTAAGCCCGGTGCAAAAATGTCTGCAAATTCGTCACACAGCCGAGAAACACCGTCTGTAGGCACAGTCTGATTCACTGATAGGACCTGATTTACAATAGACATGTTAAACAACTGAAACAAGTCTAGACCAAACAAGTTCACTGCAGAAGAAGAACGAAGAACGTAAAATGACACAAGTTTTGTTTGTCCCTTGTATGTTGCAAGAAGGCTGCACCGTCCTAACACAGAAATTTTCTGTCCGGAATATGTAGTTAGCTTAACATTTGCAGAACGCAACGGAGGTTTGCCCAGTTGTTGGTACGTGTCATGATTGAGCAATGAAACTGCAGCTCCGGTATCGAGCTGGAATGGTATCACTTTGCCTTCAAAGTCTAAGTCCACAAAAAGTTTATTGTCCTGCTGACGACAAGAGCGACCGTTTTGTGCAATTGGAACAGACACTGGTACAGAATCACTTGCTAATTGACGTGATTTCCGGCGACGTCGACGCACAGTTTTTGTGGGACGAACACAGTTACTGTTAGAGAAAGTGTCACTGGACGAAGCGGAATTAACGACATGAATGTCCATAGGCGAAGGACCACGAGCCTGAGTGTCCTTGGTTCGATTCCGGCGCGAAGCAAAGGGCCTGGAATGATTGTGATTGTCTGATCTGAGCTTTTTCTGGCAAACACTTTGAACATGTCCTGTCTTATTGCAGAAAAAGCAAATAGCTTGGCGTGACGGGCAATGTTCACGCGAATGTCTAGTAGCACACCGCGGGCATGATTTCACTGCATTTGTGTGCTGGCGCGGCACACCTGGCTTAGCACGCGGCGGCCGCTGTGTCGACGTGCGCAAGGCCCGGTTACCGGGCCGCGCAGCGCGTCCAGCGGGCCGGTTAATGTTACACACGGCTGGCGAAGTTTCAAAAGATTCCTGAGCACAGTCAAGTGTGTCCTGTCTATCCAATATGTCTATCACTTGTTGAAGGGAGGGATTAACTAGTTTCAAAATTTGCTCCCGTATGCGAACATCAGAAACGTTCTGTGCAATTGCATCACGCACCATGGTATCTGAATAAGAAAGACCACAGTCACATTCAAAGCCACAGTCCCTAGTAAGTCCTTGCAATGTTGCTACCCACTCCCTATTAGTTTGACCGGCCGTACGTTTTGTACGAAAGAACGTATACCGTTTTGCAACCACATTAACTGTATCTTTGAAATAGGCATCTAATGCAGACAAAATTTCCTCGTAGGACAGAGTTGCTACGTCGCGTCGGGGAAACAATTTCACTATCACACGGTATGTGGACACACCGACACAAGAAAGCAAAAACGGCTGCCGCTCTTTACCTTGAATTCTGTAGGCTGCTAGATGAAAGCTGAACTGGCGAGACCACTCGTGCCAGGTCTCATCGGCTGCCACGTATGGTCGAAAGGGAGGTGCAACAGCGTTTAGTGGCAGCGGTAGCGAAGAAGCGGCGGCGGCCGCATCGGTTTGAATGATACGTTGACCCTGGACGAGCTGTCTTAGGGCATCCAGTAACGCCTGCGTCTGCTGATTCTGCAAGCGATAAAATTCGGACAGTGCATCTGGAGAATGTGGCGAAGCCATGACACAATTAAATGTAAGCAATCAGAAAGAACTCTTATCGCTCGTCGCCAATGTTGTGTCGGTAGCTGGGCCGACACCGTGAAGTTGAGATGGCTGAAAATGCACGCTAGACTAACGCAGACGGGCGTGAAGTACTGGAACAGGCTACGTTATTAATGTTAAGAAGAAAAGTACGTAGCTTGATTAATACTTATCTTTAATATCATTGTGGTACATCGATCTTGACGATACACAGGAGACTTTAATTACAATCACTGTATGGCTAATGGCGCCTTGCTAGTTCGTAGCCATTAACTTAGCTGATGGCTATTCTGTCTCTCGGCTAATGAGAGAGAAAGGCTTCGTACATCTGGTCGGTAGCTAGGTTCTCGTACAACTGGGCGAGTGCTCTCTCGTATCACGAGACCTGCCTTGGTGGTGGCGCTAGGTCTGCGATTACACAGTGGCGACACGCGGGTCCGACATGTACTAAATGGACCGCGGCCGATTTAAGCTACCACCTAGCAAGTGTGGTGTCTGGCGGTGACACCACACATTACGTATCCTGTTTCAGACCTCACGCCATCCTGCTTTAGCTTAGCGCGTGCCTTTCGGCTTCCTCCCATTGTGTCTAGGCTGTCTTGTCTAGACACAACAGACTCTCCTGTACCATTGCCCAGGAGTAGAACGTTCAAAGGTCTCAAAGTGGTGACTCTGGACACTGATACACTGGTGCACTCGTTGGATGAAAGAATTATTTACTGCTTTCAGTGTTGCCTGCGGAAGAGAATTACAAGCAAGTAAGATAAGTTCCTGCATGTCCTCTGGAGTTTTTGGAATATACCCAAAGAAAAAAGTCCTGAGGATTTAAAGCAGATAAATGGGACACCTTGTATAAGAACCGTAGACGTCCCCCGCCAAATTATTCATTTACGTCAGTTGTTGCTACGATCTGTTCTTCGTATATTATGTTTTCACTTTCTTTTGTATGGGTAGTCATAATTGGTTTACTATAGAGGAACTGAACATACGTTTTAAAAGTAACGTAACACAAGACTCCAGACTGTACGAGAGTGTAGGAGAAGTCGACTCACGCCTCTGAACGGGAAGTTGGAGCCCCAGTTGACGTCGCTGCCCGCCCCGTTGTCGGCGACGAACACTATGATGGAGTTGTTGAGCATGTCGCGCTCGTGCAGGGCTGTCACCACACGCCCCACCGACTCGTCCATCTTCGCCATCACCGCTGTCAACACAAGAACACTCCCACTTATTATACCGTAGTCTACAGTCCGTGGTACACAAGTATAACAGATAACATTTCATTTACATTAGTTCCATCAGCTGTTAAAACAAGTCTGAAATGCAACTTCGCACACTTATCGTTCCATCCCAGCATCACCGTACTGGTGGTGAAGATGTTCATAGGGGGACGGAAAGCAGTAAGAGAGTGTAACCAGCGCTGTGAAACGGCTCACCTGCGAGTATGCGGCGGTCGGGGTGCGAGATGTAGGAGAAGCTGTTGATGAGGTCCTGCGGGGCGTTGATGAGCTGCGAGTGGTCCCCGGGGTGGCAGGCGAGGTGCGCGAAGTAGAGGAACAGCGGCCGCTCCGTGTCGTGCTCCCGGATCAGGCGCTCCGCCTCCTCGGTGAACACGTCCGTCGCGTACTTGCCGTTGTACTGCCACGCCGTCGTCAGGTTCTCGCGCAGGTCGTACCCGTGGGCTCACTGCCGGGGAAAACGCAGCACTCAGCTACCAATGGGAGAGGAGGTCGTGTTGTTCTCCAAGTCTTATACACTGTATGTCAAGGACAGTTGGTAATCCAGAAAATATCTACTGAAAAGATATCGCCTTCCTTATCTCAATATTAAACTTCAAAACCTAGCGGTATTCGGCAGAGAAAAGCCTATTATGGAGCCATTTTCTACAGAACAGCATGAAACAAGAAAACCTAAAGCTCGTCTTTAACATCTAAATGAACACTATGATATTTTGTGCTTAAAACGAAATCATCAACTCGCTCCACACTGCGTAGGCACGTGCTTGACCTGCAGAGCAGTTAGCCGTTCATACGTCGTCGCCGGTTGCAGTCTATTATTACAAGTTTTGTGTTAGCCTTATAGAGCCCGTCACATTCCTTAAAAACCTGGAGCAATATTTCGATGATAGGTGAAACAAAACGAACGCGTGAAATCAGCATCAGAGGGGCGAATAGAAAACATAAATATGTTAGAAGAATTCTGCGAAAACGCAGTACATATGTAAAAGAAAACATTGTAATACGTCATTGCAACCACTCCTAGAATATTATTCCAACCTTACGAGCCCTTATCCAACGCACCGAAATTATACAAAGGCATATTATGAAAACTGTAAACAGGTTAACAGCTGGAACGTACGTAAATATAAAGATTATGCTGAAGAAATTTGAATGGCAATCCTTGTAAAAAAAATTACTTGTTTATCGTAAGTGGACAGGCGCTTTAGCAACACACTGGGCCGTTCTGCTGCCTCTGGCATATATCATGTATAAGAGTAAAACCAAAGGTATTAGAGTGACACCATGGCGCATGAAGAGTTACTTTTCCTAAGTCGCATATGCGAATACCATAGGACAGGATGTCGGTACGACATTCCTACGGCCTGCATCGTACAGTAATGCTGCAGTGGACTACAAAAAATTGAGGCGGCGTACAGAACGTTCGGAACTCATCGTCAAATGTGGACATAGCCTGGAGCACTTGAGGCAGTGGATTATGTTTTTGGATGACAGATTATCTGCACTCCTGAGATGTAGATATGCGCCCTTCCTTACGACAGGGATATGAAGAACAGAAGTGTCTACACGATCTATGTAGGTGTTGCTGCTTGTGGTTCATAGGTTCATATTAACCACGATATATATCTATATTTCAATACTAATATATATATATATATATATATATATATATATATATATATATATATATGTGTGTGTGTGTGTGTGTGTGTGTGTGTGTGTGTGTGTGTGTGTGTGTGTGTTGTGTATACATGTATATATAATTGTTTTAGACAAATGTCGACAGCCAGTCTGAAAAATTTCAGAAAACAACAATCGAGCCAATCAATTCGTTGGAATGAAGCCAGTCAGCAAATTACAGTAAGTGCATAATTAAAACTGGAGAACAAGAGCTTCTCAGTAAAAATCACTCTGTGAGTAGCCGCAACAGGATGACAGGAAATCAGTACCCTACGTTAGTTTACGAAATATTTTAAGGAAACCTTATCATCAAATTGGCCATCAATAGTGCTGACGATCATGTACATAAAAGTGCTAAATGCGGTAAGGGCAAACCTAAATCCACAATAGAATGTCGTCTGTAAGTGAAATGTGGTCTCACCATTTGGTCCTTTTTTTTGTCGATCACATGCACAATGCTACCAGTACCGTCTCAGAACAACTAGGAAAAGATGAAAGCATCTGTACCGGCTATACACTAGCAGAGTACTGGTAATTATATAAAACAGAGAAACAGATGGGAAAGCAGTTTCTTGTGAGAGACAATGGTAGTTAAAGTAGTTTGTGGAAGAGATGTTTGGCACTGAAAAACCAACATAATTTCAGTGTGGTGAGAATTACACTACCTGTCTCCACTTGTTGTCGGTGACTGAAATGCCGACTATTGACCAAAAAGTTTGCCGCTGTATAGTTTATTGTTTAATGAGAAGCTGATACTAATAACTGTACTGATGCATAATGATAATTTTTGCCTTTGATATCAACATTTTTGGGGGTGTTTATCTTGCAAGCTGATTTGATTCAATTTTGCTCCATCATGTGTGGTACATACATTCATGAATGATTCTCCAGCCCAGTAGGATTGAGAACTTTCTGAGCTTATTTCTATCGCTGGAAAGAAGCGAGATGGTTATCCTGTCTGCAAATATGTAGTCGTAGTAGCCGACGCCGGCGTTCCAGTAGCCGAGGTGGGAGTCGAACCCGCGGTAGGTGGGCGTGTAGACCTTGGAGTAGTGGCCCAGGTGCCACTTGCCGATGGCCCTGGTCACGTAGCCCAGGTCCTTGAGGTACTGCGGCAGGATCTTGCCCTCGGGCAGAGCGTGGTGCTCGTCCCCCAGGATCACGTGGCCCTACATGCCTGCAACAACACGAGGGATCCATTAGTTACAGCGCTGACGCCTAGAGAGTAAATGCGTGGGGCTGCACACCTGCTGGGAACTGCAGAGCAATACCTCACCGAGAAAAAGATAGGCTCACTTCGAGGCCTCGCAGTGTATGACTGAAATAGAAGCCGCTATGTCACTCTAGTGGATAGTAGATACTGTTTCTGCTGAAGCCGTATGTGTTCACCGTGCTCTTGATTTCACTTGATGGCCGTGATTCAGCTCAAAGTTATTACCTAGTAAGACTATACTCTCGGGAGGAACGAAACTTTCACCTGGCCACCAACACTTGCTGACTTGTCTTTTCTCATGTGACATAAAAACCTCGAGGAGTATTTTGTTAATAACTCTAAGAAAGTAATGGGCACCTGTTTTGAGACTACCATGTGAAGCCTGACAGTCGACTAAACAACCTTGGTTTAATGTAATATATTACATGTATAAATAAAATCGCTTATCGGCCATGGTGCGAGGAAATGTTGGGTCCAACTGGAGACCATGAAAGAGAATGAATGAGCTTAAAGTTTTTTGTAGTAGTTCACACGAATTATTTAACATATCCCTGAGCGAGTGTTTTAGCGTTTCCCTGAGTGTTAACCGTGCATACTGATGAGACAGCTTCTTATTTTAAAAATTAATGGTACATTTGTTTAAATTATTTGCCAGATAATAATTTTTTGTTCAAAAGAACGTATAAGTATCAGTTTTTTCCAGTCATCTTCGTTATAGTGAACAGTAGCAAGACATGTTGAACGTACTGCAATTCTATAGATACTGAACTATGGGATCTCTGAATTCTCTCCGGACTCTCAAACCTCCCACAGTCTGACCTCTCAAATGTTAGACCAGCAGTATTCACTATTAGTACACTTTAAGAACAGCTTTCTTCAATTACAACCACACAGTCTATGGCATACCAAAGTGAAGCTGCACATGGTTTTAATAATAGTAACTAATAACAGAAATTCGGACTAACACTCGTTTCGAAAATTCGTGAAACTACCATAAAACGAAAAATAACAAATTATCACGTTCTTGTCCATACATACATTTCAAAAAAAAAAAAAAATATATATATATATAGAAAAATTTTAAAAAAACGTCTGAATGTGACGTAACTGTACATGTTCAAAGAAACAAGTAATTACACTTCCAGAAAGACTATGTATTATTCAAGAGAAAGAGCTTCAGAAATTGAGCAAGTCAATATCACGTTGATCCACCCCAGGTTCTTATGGAAGCGAGTTTTTCGGCTTGTAATTGATTGACAGAGTTTATGGATGTCCTCTAGAGGGATGTCCTGAAAATTCTATCCAGTTGGTAGGTTAGATCGTCAAAAACCCGAGCTGGTTGAAGGGTCCCTCACATAATGACCCAAACTTCCTAAGTTGAGGAGAGATCTGTCGAATAAGGAGTGATGGTCTCGTTTGTCATTTCTTTTCGCGGTAGGACCCCTTTACAGCACAGCGGAACGTCGATGATATTCTACGCCCCGTTTTGTTGCCCTTCATGGCAACCCATCCTGGGCTTACGTTTCTATTGCTTATTGTCCTACTTGTCAAAGCCTGTCTTGGCCAACAAGATTCCCAGATCTCTCCCCGGTTGAGAACGTTTGCATCATTACGGACAGAACCTTCCAACTGGCCTGGGATTCTGACGATCTAACGCGTCAGCTGGACAGAATTTGGCACGACAACGCACGGGAGGACATCCAAAAACTCTATCAATCAATGCCAAGCTGAATAACTGCTTGCATACAGACCGGAGGTGGACCAACGTGCTATTGACTTGTTCAATTTGTGAAGCTCGTTCTCTTCACTAAATCATCCAATTTTTCCGAAATTGTAGTCCGTTGCTTGTCTGCACACGTACGTCACATCTACCGATTTCCTTTCTGTTCCGACACTTCTCTCGTGGTGCGTCCTTTTTTTTTCGTCGTAGAGTGGATTTTATTTTATTTGTTAACAGCTATAGTTGATTTCATTAAATGTGAAGATTGTGTGCTATGTTAGGATGTAGAAAGTTCCAGAGATGATTTTTATTGCTTTATTTAGGGTCGTCGTGGACTGATAATCAATTCCGCACACTCAGTGCGAATACTCTTATGTGAATCAGTGCTAGCAGGCAATTTACTGGCTGCAGAACCTACAAATAATGAATTAATGGCAGTTTTAATGGTTCTAGAAAGAAAAAGTTTGGATTTACTAGGTCTACATCTTCGCTTCCGCCATTTTTTCTTGAAGTTCTGGGCTTTATTGTGAAAAACTTACAAAAAAATTATGATTCACAGTATTGCCCGTCGCTGGCAACTACATTCTCCCAGCTTTTCGATAGCATACGAATCCCGTGGCGGAAGAACTGGGCGTCTTTTTTTGGGATCCATGAATCGATTCAATTTTCCACTTGCCCATATGATCGAAAGTGCTGGTCAGCCATACTGTACGCCAATGTTCGAAAAAGGTGGTAGTCAGAAAGAGCAACGTATGGATAATACGGCGGGAGAGATAGGACTTCTCATTTCAACGTTTCCATGTATATTTTGACGGGTTTTGCGACATGGGGTCGAGCATTGACCTGCTGGAAAATTACCTTTACGTGTCCATCGCTGTATTGTGGTCGTTTGTGTTTCAGTTCTGGGCTCGAACGCATCAATTGCTTTCAATAATGATGTCTTGTGACTGCCTTCGTCTGTTTCAGTAGCTATGAAACGTTCTGTCTGCCCCCGCCATGCCGGTCTTCGACATCAAAATCACCGTTCTTAAGGCGTTGAAAGCATTCTCTGCACGTTCTTCCACTAATAGTTCCCTCACCATTGGTCTTCTTCAGCATTTTAAGAGCCACAGCCGCAGATTTCTTCACGTTAAAGCAGAAAATTAAAACTTCCCGCAAATGGCGAGAAATGGGAACGTAAGTTGACGTACTTAATCGAGAATAATCTTACAATGCAATCACAAATCGACTAATATTTTTATGGCATTATGTTTACAGATGCCTAAGCTTATTGTATTACACCTACGACCAACCACCTGAACCCCACTTGTCGCTACTGCCGTCTATTGCAAAACGGCGGAAGCAAAGTTGTTGACCTAATATTTTAAGACTGGCCTTGGAAGCGTTGGCTGATACAGAAATAAAACATCTCATTGGGGAAGACTGATTACTTTCTGTATTTATGAAACAACAAAGCAGTTTCATCTGCGAAGAAAGGTAACTTCCGGGTTAAGAATCTATGCTGTGGTGGAATGAAAGAAGGAGAACCGAAAACGTCTTCGGAGGTAAAATCAGAGCAAATCGTGCAGAAATTAAGATGGAAGATGGTAAAAGATTTTCGTGCATAGTATGCTTTTATGAGCCCTGACGATGAGAAAGTGCTATCGCTGAGTACATGATCGTCGCTGACGTCAGACTCACCCAGCCGGACGGCGTATTTCCCGGTCATGATGGCCGACCGGGACGGCGTGCAGACTGGCTGCACGTAGTGGCCGTTGAGGATTACCCCGTGGTACGCCAGGGCGTCGATGTTTGGCGTGGGCACCTGGTCCGAGCCGTGGAAGCTCACGTCGTCCTAGCCCTGCAACACGTTTTGCTACGTCACACACATTCTCCGGCTTACGATCACAGGTGTCTAATGAGACTAAAGTATTTTCTTTACTAACCACTTGGGCTTATCCATCGACCGTAATATACGGTTCAAATGGCTCTAAGCACTATGGAATTTACCTTCTGAGGTCATCCGTCCCCTAGACTTAGAACTACTTAAACCTAACTGACCTAAGGACATCACACACATCCATGCCCGAGGAAGGATTCGAACCTGTGACCATAGCAGCAGAGCGGTTCTGGACTGAAGCGCCTAGAACCGCTCGGCTAAAACGTAATATAACTAACAAAATAAAGATATGGAGGTGCTGAGGGAAAAAATCAAGTTGTCATAGATTATATCTGTTTACGAATATTGGGAGTGACATATTTGGAAAAAGTGAAGAGATCTCTGTTTCCTCCCTCCTTCAATACCTAAGCTAATGCACAACAAATTTCATAAGATTTTTTTTTGGATACCGTTTTCTATCGTTCCTGACGCTCATCTCGACTTAATCTGCTGCGTTAATGAGTAAAAGCCTTTTCAAGTATTGTTTCTCAAATCGCGTAATCTCTTTTGTATCTCACTTCTTCTGTTGCTAACATTTAATTTCTCAACATGAATTTCCTTAGAGTTCATAGGTACGAAAACTTTTTCCTTAATTGTCATTTTAAAATATGGTAAGAATTTTCTTTTTTTGTGTATTCTGAAATTTTCGCGCAATTCGTTCGGACTCTATTGTGCTCAGTTTCAGAGAGTACAGCGTTATGTTGCCTATCTTCTTTATAAGCGCTGTAACACGTGCTTTGTCTCTTCATTACTCCCTTCAATTCATTTTAACTTACCATCTCTTCTGTAGTTTGCTCGTCTCTAGGTTTGTGGCATATCATTTACTAATCCTCATATATCGACTGAAGAATGGATTGAAGACCAGACAAAGGTAACGTCTACATCTCGTAAGACCCGTAATTCTGATGCGGATTGACCACTGGCACAGTGAGTGGAGAGAATTTCATTACATGGACTGTAGAGAAGAGAAGACTCAGTGGTAGATCTTTGTCACTTAAGAACATCACTTTGAGACGTCGTATTCTTTGACACTAACGGAATGTAGACCGTTTCACGAGTTAGGCCTTAGAGACCTTGCCGTGTATACATCAGAGGGAGGAATACTGTGGTGTTCTACGCCACTGAAGCAAAAAGTGGCTACGCATAGCCAATAACGAGTCTACTAACTTTATCCATCCTGAAAAACATTGCACAGACTCTTCTAGTCTCAGTACATCTTCACCATCACTGCTTGGCATCGAAGTCCTAGGCTTTTAAAGACATACCGCTTAGACCCACCTGGCGTTCACATTTGCGGAATTTGTTGTAAACTGTAAGCTCTGGAGTTATCGCTTGTGCCTCGTTGCTGCAATATAGTTACTTCTGCGTAATCCCTGTGATGCATATGTAAAGTATCTTTGCAGTTTTGTGTACAACCTACTCTATTAGTACATACAGACATGACTGAGTTAATGGGTCTCCAAAAAAGTCATAATATGCTATCACAAAACGAGTCCAATAATTCTACAACAGATTAACGCCAGTGATATAAGCCTACAGCTGGGGGTACAACGGTCCGACGGCTAATCTTGAAAATTCATGAAACAAGCGTGTAGGTTACTATGTCCAGTGCACCTCAGGATAGGACGGCGACTCACCATGTCGTCGGCGACGATGAAGACGATGTTGGGCGGCTTGGCTCCTGCCTGCCCCACGGCGGCCACCAGCCACACACTCGCCACCACCAGCAGCAGTCGCATCCTCCCCAGTTGTCTCTGCCGACAGTCAGACACAGAGCAGGTGTCAGTACAATGCCTTGTTCTACTGGAAATGTACACATGGTTGTCATACTAATGAAATTCATTTGTAAGTCTTTCAGAGCCGTGCGACCAGCTTACAACTTCCAGTGGAGGAGGTATTTTGCAGCGTGTAACATTCCAACTAAAGAGTGTGTAGTTATTAATATTAATTCTCAGCCATACAATGAGTGTTCTTTGTATTGATTGTGTGATCTGAGAGTACATGCTGACTGCCCCTCCTGTGTTACCATCCATAACGCCTATTCCCGCACCTTCTACCCCTCCATGAGTGTGCCCCAGGGCTGCGTCCTCTCCCCTCTCCTTTAACTCCTGCACACGGCAGATATGCCCCTCCTCCAATAAACTCCTGCAGTATGCCGATGACACCGCCTTCCTTGCCCTCCCTCCTACCCTTCAATGGTCCCAACTCCTTCTCCAGAATCACCTTGATCTTTTTGCTGTATGGTGTAACCAGTGGCTCCTGAAAATCAATCCTTCCAAGACCCAGGCAATCATCATAGGCTGTACCACTCGCTCCTTCTGGCTCCTTGATTTCTCCCTTCCCATCTGCGCCTGTCCTGTCCACCTCTCCCCCACCCTCACCTACCTTGGCCTCACCATTGACTGTCACCACACCTGGATTCCTCATCTCCACTCTATCCAATCCCACCACCACCTCCGAATCCTCAAACTCCTCTCTGACCCAACGAGGGGGTTGAATCCCTCCACCATCCTACACGCCTACAAATCCTTAATCTGTCCCATCCTTGGTTATGCCAGTCCCGCCTCGATATCTGCCCAATCTAAATTCTATCCCTCCAGATCCTCGAGCACCATGCACTCCACCTCGCCTTCCGTATACGCCTCCTGTCCCCTAGCCAGATCCTCTAGGACCTGATTCCTTTCTCCCATCTGCCCCTTTTCCTCCCCCCTCATACCCTGGTTGCTCCTCTCCTTCTCAATCCCTGCCCTCTGCCGCACCTTCACCATTCCCCCTACCTTCCACCTCTACACCCTTCATCTCCTTTCCCAAAGTGGCTTCCATCGATTCCTCCTCCCGGATGATGCCCTCTTTCGCTCCATTTATCCCTCCTATCATCTCTGATCCTCACCCCCCCTCCCTCCTCTCTCCTTTCCCCGGGCTCCCTCTCCCCCCCCCCCTTCCATCCTGTTTTTTCCCTGTCTACCCTCTCTCTGCCTTCCTTCTCTCCCCTGAGTCCTTTTTCATTCCCCACCTCTGCCTTTCCCCACTCCCTCTTGCATCTGCCCTGCCCCCCCCTCCCCTATGAGTCTTCTCCCTCCATCGGTCCTCCCCCAGACCTTGTGTTTCCTCACCTTCCCCCCTTTTCTTCCCCTCATCTGTACAGCCCCCCCCCCATCTGCCTTTGGCAGTGATGTGTCATCTTCATGCCAACTTTTTAGTGCAGTTTTTTAAGTAAGTGTTAATTGTTGTGCGTCTTTTCTGAAGTGTTGCGAACAGAAATCATACTGTCACTGGGAGTGTTTTTTTAATTGTCTGTCTGCTATTTTACCTGTTGCTTCCTGTGTATTTTATTAGCATCGCCAACCCTTTGTTTTATGTTTTAATTTTCCGCTATTTTACAATTTAAGTCACGGTTTGTATCGCCTGATTTTATTATTTATTATCTTCTTTCTGTTTTAATAATTCTATAGGCTGAAGATCAGCGTACTAAGCTGCTGCCAGCCCGCCCTCTTTGGGGGGAATCGAAACTCAATAAAGGACAAAAAGATATGTGCTGCCATCGTTAGGTTTTCTTACACATGAATCTATCTCGTTGTACAGGGTGCCCTAGAAATATTGTGAGTAACTTAGAGGGGTTATAGACAGTGTCTCAACAAATCTAAAATAAGAACCCGTGTCCAGAAATATCAACCAACGATACTACAGAGCAGAGGAACATCAAGTAAAGCAAAATAAGGGTAATGAAATGTAGTTCGCATTAAATCAGGCGATGCTGAGGAAATTATATCAGGAAATGCGGTACTAAAGATAGTCGATGACTTTCGCTATTTGAGCAATCAAATAATTGATAATGGCAGAAATAGAGAGAAAAGATGCACACTGACAATAGCAAGAAAAGCAGTTTCAATAATAAGAAATTTTTGACACAAAATACAGTTTTAAGTCGTAGGAAATCTTTTGTTAAGTTCTGGTGTGCATTCTTGTACGGAGCTGAAAAGTGGAGACAGTTCAGACGAGAAGAGAATAGAAACTTTCGAAATGTGTAGCTAAGGAGAATGTCGATGAGCAGACGGCTAGAGTGGACAACAGATGAGAAGGTACTGGATCAAACTGAAAAAAAGGGCCACGTATGGCAAAAATTGACTAAAAGAAAGGATCTGTAGTGGGGTAAATCCTGATATATCAACAAATCAGTTTGATAATGTACAGTAGTGTGAGGACTAAATCGTAGAAGACCAAGGCTTGAATACGCTAAGCAGGTTCAAATGGAAATGAGTTGGCAGAAATGACGAGGACTAAAGAGTATAGTCTAGCTACAGGACGTTCGTCAAACTAGTAATTGCTCTGAGCACCATGGGACTTAACATCTATGGTCATCAGTCCCCTAGAACTTAGAACTACTTAAACCTAATTAACCTAAGGACATCACACAACACCCAGCCATCACGAGGCAGAGAAAATCCCTGACCCCGGCGGGAATCGAACTCGGGAACCCGGGCGTGGGAAGCGAGAACGCTACCGCACGACCACGAGATGCGAGCGTCAAACTAGTCCTTGTAGCGAAGACCACAGCAACATCCAAAGATACAATACCCTGCACACGTTGTTTTCTGTGTTCAGTCGTCCTTTCACGAAAGCGAAGCTGAATTCCGTCTCTTCGCTTAGGTATACTACGTGTACATTGTCGTGGGTACACGCACCGGCATTGTCAATTCGAAAAACAGGTAATTACATCTTAAGCAGGCCAGTGAATGCGCAGGCGTAGTAAGTTTGTACAGCATTAAAGATGTCGCAAGAATACATTTACGTAGCTTTAATCCCTTCACTTGCTGCTTACGGCGTACTTAATCTGACAATCCTGTCTTATCGGTGAAAGAACATGGGTCTTCATTCTATCAGTCACTGCCAATTCATTTTTTTTTCAACTGAAAGTTAGTGATCCGAAAGGATTTGATATAATAGGTGACACACTTGATTCATATTCGCCTGCTTCATGTGCTGATTATGATATGAATTAGCTAAATATAACTCTCATCATAATTAAGTTGCACGTTCCTCTCCCCTGCATTTACTATGCTGTCTCAAGTGTTTAGTAAGCCACATTCGGCAAATCCAACGAAGCTAAAGATTCGTAGGTAATATCTAGAGCACGTGTACATAAAGTCGAAGGTTTACTTTCAGAACAGGTGTAGTTTACGTATTCGTATCAACAGTGAATCACTATGAACTACAGTACTGTAAAGTAGTCGAAATACCTACAGTTTACGGCGTGGACGTTAAGATGTACCGAGCGAGGTGGCGCAGTGGTTAGCACACTGGACTCGCATTCGGGAGGACGACCGTTCAATCCCGCGTCCGGCTATCCTGATTTAGGTTTTCCGTGATTTCCCTAAATTTTCCTTTCGTTTCCTCTGAAAGGGCACGGCCGACTTCCTTCCCTGTCCTTCCCTAATTCGATAAGACCGATGACCTCGCTGTTTGGTCTCTTCCCCCAAAAAACCAACCAACCAACCAACCTTAAGATGTGTGCAGGCTGCTGTAGGCCTGTAGTGCTCCACCGGTTTTGAGAGGAGACTTATATACGTCTTGCTTTCATAATTATCTTGAATGTGGGAACCAATAGCACGACATTGAAACGTCCCCTTTGAACAATTTTACAAGACTGTGCTTAAACTGATACACAATATTTTTTAGCGCAACGCAATCTGACTTTCAAAATTCCCTACAAAAGAATGGCCCTGACTAACATTAAACTATACCTTTCACAGATCACTTACCTCACAAAAATCTTCGCTGCTCAAGCTACTGCAATACAGCGAGCGCCACTACTGCCAGCTAAATAAAAGATTCAAACTATGGAAGGCACTAACTACTGATAGGGATAGTTAGCAAATGAAAGATATTAATAGAGAACGAACAATGTATTTACCTTGATATCATCACAAGTCATAATATATATATCAGTTCATGACAAATTACAAAACTCCGCCATCTCTCTCCCCACATCCACCACTGCTGGCGGCTCACCTCCAACTGCGCAACGCTACGCAATGTTCACAGCCAGCTGCCTAACACTACAATGGCGAGTATTACAACAATGCAAAGCAGCCACAGACTGCACACAGCACAGCCAGTGATTTTCATATTGAGCGCTACGTAACGTTGCCAATAAGAAAACATAAACAGCCTACTTACATAGAGAAAACATAAACAGCCTACTTACATAGAGAAAACATAAACAGCCTACTTACATAGCCCCCATGCTCCCCACAAAAATTTTTACAAATTGGATGGGGCAGTGGCCAATACAGATTTGAAAAAATTTTTCATAATTACAATAACAAAGAAATCAAATGCACACACTTATTGATATTATGTTGGTCAAAAGCTAAAATTGTCTCACAGTCCATAAAGACAGTCCTAATCGTACATCATAACAGTAATTACAGGTTTTTTTTCACAAAGTCTCATTAGTAAAAGAAATTGCACACAGAAGTAGTGGATTTCCATGCAGTCTTGAAGAAGTAGTGTTGTCCTTCCAACGGAAAGACAGTGCTGACTCTTGACATGCTGACAGATAACGGGCCACAACAGAGCAAACCCACAGCAGAGTCAGTCGTAGTTTGGAAGAATATTGGTAGGTAGGTCATCACAGAGCAGACCCACTGTAGTCCTGGTAGAGAGTATGGTATTGGTGGGCCACCAGAGGTGCAGACCCACTGTAGTCCTTGTAGAGATAATGGTATTGATGGATCATCAAAGATGTAGACCCACTGTAGTCCTTGTAGAGATAGCCAGCAGCCATCTGTTGTGACTGTGCAGGTGCACAATCACCATTGAAGAGTCTTGCGGATAATATAGCAAGTCCATAAACCATCACTTGTGCACTCACAAAGTTTTTGGAATTGTCCTTAGAACCAGCAATGCTGTTATCCAGTCCCTTGCAGAATTATTAACAAACGTGCAAACACTAACAGTCCCTACTTCTCACATATTGTCCATGTACTATGACCAACAGAAACGTGTGCAGTGAAATGTAACTTACATGTTAATAATATCATGAACTGGTGACAATTACAATTTTATAACATAAGAATACAATAACAAAGGTACAAAATACATTATTAAAAACATAACAATACAGATAACATTTGTAGTAAAACAGGCTTTACAAAAGATTAGAAATAAACATATACATCAATGTTACAGGATATGTTTTCTTATTGGCAACGTTACGTAGCGCTCAATATGAAAATCACTGGCTGTGCTGTGTGCAGTCTGTGGCTAGTTTGCATTGTTGTCTGCCATTGTAGTGTTGGGCAGCACGTCCCCTTTGAACAATTCTTACAAGACTGTCCTTAAACTGACATACAATATTTTTAGCGCAACGCAATCTGACTTTCAAAATTCCCTACAAAAGAATGGCCCTGACTAACATTAAACTATACCTTTCACAAATCACTTACCTCACAAAAATCTTCGCTGTTCAAGCTACTGCAATACAGCGAGCGCCACTACTGCCAGCTAAATAAAAGATTCAAACTATGGAAGGCACTAACTACTGATAGGGATAGTTAGCAAATGAAAGATATTAATAGAGAACGAACAATGTATTTACCTTGATATCATCACAAGTCATAATATATATATCAGTTCATGACAAATTACAAACCTCCGCCATCTCTCTCCCCACATCCACCACTGCTGGCGGCTCACCTCCAACTGCGCAACGCTACGCGCTGTTCACAGCCAGCTGCCGCTGCCCAACACTACAATGGCAGACAACAATGCAAACTAGCGACAGACTGCACACAGCACAGCCAGTGATTTTCATATTGAGCGCTACGTAACGTTGCCAATAAGAAAACATAAACAGCCTACTTACATATATGAAACGTCCCCTTTGAACAATTCTTACAAGACTGTCCTTAAACTGACATACAATATTTTTAGCGCAACGCAATCTGACTTTCAAAATTCCCTACAAAAGAATGGCCCTGACTAACATTAAACTATACCTTTCACAAATCACTTACCTCACAAAAATCTTCGCTGCTCAAGCTACTGCAATACAGCGAGCGCCACTACTGCCAGCTAAATAAAAGATTCAAACTATGGAAGGCACTAACTACTGATAGGGATAGTTAGCAAATGAAAGATATTAATAGAGAACGAACAATGTATTTACCTTGATATCATCACAAGTCATAATATATATATCAGTTCATGACAAATTACAAACCTCCGCCATCTCTCTCCCCACATCCACCACTGCTGGCGGCTCACCTCCAACTGCGCAACGCTACGCGCTGTTCACAGCCAGCTGCCGCTGCCCAACACTACAATGGCAGACAACAATGCAAACTAGCGACAGACTGCACACAGCACAGCCAGTGATTTTCATATTGAGCGCTACGTAACGTTGCCAATAAGAAAACATAAACAGCCTACTTACATATATGAAACGTCCCCTTTGAACAATTCTTACAAGACTGTCCTTAAACTGACATACAATATTTTTAGCGCAACGCAATCTGACTTTCAAAATTCCCTACAAAAGAATGGCCCTGACTAACATTAAACTATACCTTTCACAAATCACTTACCTCACAAAAATCTTCGCTGCTCAAGCTACTGCAATACAGCGAGCGCCACTACTGCCAGCTAAATAAAAGATTCAAACTATGGAAGGCACTAACTACTGATAGGGATAGTTAGCAAATGAAAGATATTAATAGAGAACGAACAATGTATTTACCTTGATATCATCACAAGTCATAATATATATATCAGTTCATGACAAATTACAAACCTCCGCCATCTCTCTCCCCACATCCACCACTGCTGGCGGCTCACCTCCAACTGCGCAACGCTACGCGCTGTTCACAGCCAGCTGCCGCTGCCCAACACTACAATGGCAGACAACAATGCAAACTAGCGACAGACTGCACACAGCACAGCCAGTGATTTTCATATTGAGCGCTACGTAACGTTGTCAATAAGAAAACATAAACAGCCTACTTACATAGCCCCCATGCTCCCCACAAAAATTTTTACAAATGTTGTTGGGCACTGGCCAATACAGATTTGACAAAAATTTTTCACAATTACAGTAACAAAGATATAAAATGCACACACTTATTAATACAACGTTGGTCAAAAGCTCAAATTTTCTCACAGTCCCTAAAGACAGTCCTAATCGTACATAACAGGAGAATAGCAGTGTTTGTCTCAAAGTCTGAGCAGTAAAAGAAAATGCACACGGAAGTAGTGGATTTCCATGCAGTCTTGAAGAAGTAGTGTTGTCCTTCCAATGGAAAGACAGTGCTGACTCTCGACATGCTGACAGGTAATGGGCCATAACAGAGCAAACCCACAGCAGAGTCATTCGAAGTTTGGAAGAATATTGGTAGGTAGGTCATCACAGAGCAGACACACTGTAGTCCTGGTAGAGATTGTGGTATTGGTGGGCCACCAGAGGTGCAGACCCACTGCAGTCCTTGTAGAAACAATGGCGTTGGTGGGTCATCAAAGATGCAGACCCACTGTAGTCCTTGTAGAGATAGCCAGCAGCCATCTGTTGTGACTGTGCAGGTGCACAATCACCATTGAAGAGTCTTGCGGATGATATAGCAAGTCCATAAACCACCACTTGTGCACTCACAAAGTTTTTGAAATTGTCCTTAGAACCAGCAATGCTGTTATCCAGTCCCTTGCTGAATCATTAACACACGTGCAAACACTATCAGTCCCTACTTCTCACATATTGTCCATATACTATGACCAACAGAAACGTGTGCAGTGAAATGTAACTAACAAGTTAATAATGTCATGAACTGGTGACAATTACAATTTTATAACATAAGAATACAATTACAAAGGTACAAAATACATCATTAAAAACATAATAATACAGATAACATTTGTAGTACAGGCTTTACAAAAGAATAGAAATAAACATATACATCAGTGTTACAAAAATAGTGACATAAGTACATACATAAAATAATGAGAATAGTTTTCGAAACATTAATTTCACACATGAACATTGAAACAGAACAGAATTGTAAACAACTTTACAAAGAAAATAACATATTATTAATGCAACTTATATTTGAGGATAACAGTATTCCTCCTCATAGTGAATATAGCTTAGTATTAGAAGAGAAAAAAAATTCTATGAAACAGTACACAGAGACAGGAAGAAAACAAATACTCAAGGGTACACAAACACATTATGTAAGTAGGCTGTTTATGTTTTCTCTATGTAAGTAGGCTGTTTATGTTTTCTCTATGTAAGTAGGCTGTTTATGTTTTCTTATTGGCAACGTTACGTAGCGCTCAATATGAAAATCACTGGCTGTGCTGTGTGCAGTCTGTGGCTGCTTTGCATTGTTGTAATACTCGCCATTGTAGTGTTAGGCAGCTGGCTGTGAACAGCGCGTAGCGTTGCGCAGTTGGAGGTGAGCCGCCAGCAGTGGTGGATGTGGGGAGAGAGATGGCGGAGTTTTGTAATTTGTCATGAACTGATATATACACTCCTGGAAATGGAAAAAAGAACACATTGACACCGGTGTGTCAGACCCACCATACTTGCTCCGGACACTGCGAGAGGGTTGTACAAGCAATGATCACACGCACGGCACAGCGGACACACCAGGAACCGCGGTGTTGGCCGTCGAATGGCGCTAGCTGCGCAGCATTTGTGCACCGCCGCCGTCAGTGTCAGCCAGTTTGCCGTGGCATACGGAGCTCCATCGCAGTCTTTAACACTGGTAGCATGCCGCGACAGCGTGGACGTGAACCGTATGTGCAGTTGATGGACTTTGAGCGAGGGCGTATAGTGGGCATGCGGGAGGCCAGGTGGACGTACCGCCGAATTGCTCAACACGTGGGGCGTGAGGTCTCAACAGTACATCGATGTTGTCGCCAGTGGTCGGCGGAAGGTGCACGTGCCCGTCGACCTGGGACCGGACCGCAGCGACGCACGGATGCACGCCAAGACCGTAGGATCCTACGCAGTGCCGTAGGGGATCGCACCGCCACTTCCAAGCAAATTAGGGACACTGTTGCTCCTGGGGTATCGGCGAGGACCATTCGCAACCGTCTCCATGAAGCTGGGCTATGGTCCCGCACACCGTTAGGCCGTCTTCCCCTCACGCCCCAACATCGTGCAGCCCGCCTCCAGTGGTGCCGCGACAGGCGTGAATGGAGGGACGAATGGAGACGTGTCGTCTTCAGCGATGAGAGTCGCTTCTGCCTTGGTGCCAATGATGGTCGTATGCGTGTTTGGCGCCGTGCAGGTGAGCGCCACAATCAGGACTGCATACGACTGAGGCACACAGGGCCAACACCCGGCATCATGGTGTGGGGAGCGATCTCCTACACTGGCCGTACACCACTGGTGATCGTCGAGGGGACACTGAATAGTGCACGGTACATCCAAACCGTCATCGAACCCATCGTTCTACCATTCCTAGACCGGCAAGGGAACTTGCTGTTCCAACAGGACAATGCACGTCCGCATGTATCCCGTGCCACCCAACGTGCTCTAGAAGGTGTAAGTCAACTACCCTGGCCACCAAGATCTCCGGATCTGTCCCCCATTCAGCATGTTTGGGACTGGATGAAGCGTCGTCTCACGCGGTCTGCACGTCCAGCACGAACGCTGGTCCAACTGAGGCGCCAGGTGGAAATGGCATGGCAAGCCGTTCCACAGGACTACATCCAGCATCTCTACGATCGTCTCCATGGGAGAATAGCAGCCTGCATTGCTGCGAAAGGTGGATATACACTGTACTAGTGCCGACATTGTGCATGCTCTGTTGCCTGTGTCTATGTGCCTGTGGTTCTGTCAGTTTGATCATGTGATGTATCTGACCCCAGGAATGTGTCAATAAAGTTTCCTCTTCCTGGGACAATGAATTCACGGTGTTCTTATTTCAATTTCCAGGAGTGTATATTATGACTTGTGATGATATCAAGGTAAATACATTGTTCGTTCTCTATTAATATCTTTCATTTGCTAACTATCCCTATCAGTAGTTAGTGCCTTCCATAGTTTGAATCTTTTATTTAGCTGGCAGTAGTGGCGCTCGCTGTATTGCAGTAGCTTGAGCAGCGAAGATTTTTGTGAGGTAAGTGATCTGTGAAAGGTATAGTTTAATGTTAGTCAGGGCCATTCTTTTGTAGGGAATTTTGAAAGTCAGATTGCGTTGCGCTAAAAAATATTGTGTCTCAGTTTAAGCACAGTCTTGTAAAATTGTTCAAAGGGGACGTTTCATATGTCGACCCTTAGCCTAGGATACCTCACTGGAATCTTCTGATTTTTTCTTGTAGTTTGTGTATTTAGTGTAGATTTTGTTTATTGCTAGCGCGTAATTGTAGAGAGAATCTCCTTTGTAGTTGCAGTCTTTCATTGTTGTATAGTAAAACAGTTGTGGCATGCATGTAGATTTGCAGCAAGTATTTCGCAGCTGCGCTTGCAATTAACTAGATATTATTTTCAGTGCTATGTTAATGTGTTCTCTTATTTTTGATCTTCAAATTGTGTTTTTCTGTGTTGTCGTGTGAAATACTGTGACAATAATGGCGTGTGAAAAACGTAATACTAGGCTCCAAAGTAAACTGAGAAATGACAGTGAAGACGAAGGCAGTGTGTTAGCGCCGCAGAGTAATGAATTAACTGATGTTCAAAGTAGTAATTTGGTAATTGTGAATAGGGAAATGGAGCGGGCTGCAAACAATGGTGTAGACAGTGAAACAGGTAGTGAACAGGGAAGCATTATCGATCGATCGGTCGGCAACAGCTCGCCTCAGGAATCCGAAATGACAGGACACAATTTCGCAAATACTGTAGATTCAGGTTTTGGGTTATCACCGTTTTCTCAAATAAGTCAAGACGCATTTTCTGCTTGTCAAAATGTGAATGTTGCCGGTGCAAATGCACTGCCGAAAAGCGTAGAGAAACAGATTCCAGACACTAATACATTATTATTGCAATTAATGCAACAAATGGAACAAAATCAGAGACAAACACAGCAAAAGCTTGAAAAGTTAGACACAATGGAACAACACCAGAGACAAACACAGCAACAGTTAGACACAATGGAACAACACCAGAGACAAACACAGCAACAGTTAGACACAGTGGAACAAAATCTCAAAAAGTTAGACTCATTGGAACAAACTCTCGAACAAACACGTGAGGATTTAACTGCTGAGTTACATAACATTGAATCGAAATGTCAAAAAGTCTGTAATGACGTAAAAACTCAAATTTGTGAGCATTTTCAACCTATTTTTTCGCGTCATGAAAATGCATTACAGAATCACGAAGCAGCCATAAAAGAACTGCAAACTATTGTTCATGAAAATCACAACACCTTGCAAGCTAAAATTGACTCAGTTGCATCTACCGATTCGGTTACGCAACTTGCAAAAACTCAGGATAACTTAAAGGACACAGTAGATTCGATTTCAACACAAATGGACACTCTGAAACTTGGTTCAGAAAAACACACTGAGGAAATGTGTTCATTATCAGAGAAAGTAGATGAACTTTCGGATCAGCTAAATAATTTATCTGCGAAGGTAGATGATAATCTGAATGACGCAAAACCGGTAGTCTTTAATGACACAGAACAGAACGCACAAATTAGGAAACTGAAACAAAATCTGATTCAAATTGATACACAACACCAAAGAGAAATCCGGGAAGTACAAGATCAGCTGGCACAAGTAGTACAAGAATTACGTATTTCAGAGGACACTCGCGCCCCAATACGGGAAGAGGGACATACAAATACGGAACAGACACAAAATAATAACACAGGGCATTTCGGAAGTTATGAAAGAAATTGGCAATGTGCATCGAATTTTGAGATGGAACGGCCGACACGACCTAACAATGACCGATATGCGACTCGCCGACATGATGATTTTGACTATAAGCTGTTCATTACTACACGTAAATTCAAAACATTTAAGAATTCTGGCAACGACATTCATCCACAAGCATGGCTCCATCAATTCTCGCATTGTTTTCCTCCCAACTGGTCGTTAGAACACAGATTAGAATTTATGTGTGGCTACTTGGAGAATGAACCAGCTGTAAGAATGCGGTCGGTCATTCACGATTGCCACAGTGAAGGAGAGTTTTACCATGCCTTCCTCTCAGCATATTGGTCTCAAGCCACACAAGACCGGGTAAAACATAGCATCATAATGATGAAACGTTTCGAACAATCTGAATTTTCCAGTCTTATGAAATATTTTGAAGACATGTTGCACAAGAATCAGTACCTGTCAAACCCATACAGCCCCTCAGAACTCATCCGCATTTGCTTAATCAAACTGCCTGAACATTTACGACATATTATTTTGGCAGGGCGTTGCAAAGACGACATTGAAGCATTTCAGGGACTGTTACAAGAACTGGAAAGTGACACTGACAATCGCGGAACGCGAAAGCAGGAACACAACAATTACAGGTCACATCCGTCGCAATTCCGCGATGAAAGAAGTAATAACTTGACACGAGAAGGCTATTCTCATAACACAAATCGTGACCAAAACAGACACCACCCATATGACAACCGCTGGCAGAGTAATAATAGTTACAGGGAAAGATCACCTCTCCATGGTAATGACTATCACAGAGACAATCAGAGAAACAGACAATATGGGAACCAAAACAAGTATTATCAAGGGAGGCAGAATAACTTCAGACGCAACAGTTCGGCGCAGAGTTACAGTTCAGGGAGAAATTCTCCACCACATGACCGACAAACAAGAAACTATGTAAACTACCGACAAAACGACAGACGTGAATTTCATCAGAACTGGCGGGATTCTAACGGAGCTGGGCCCTCTCGGCAAGGCGAATTTGTAGAAGTTAGGTCTCCTAATCCCAATAACGACGCGCGCCAACAAAGAGACAATAGGCAATGACTCGCACAGCAGGCAGCCGCGTGCGCCCGCTGGCTCCGAGAAAAATAACATAAGACGCTAGCCTTGAGAAAAATTTTAGCATTCCTTACCGACGTGTAAAACATGACAATTGCTTTGCAGTTGAAACTCTGCGTACTAGGAAGAGTAAAGGTTTACACCACATTTCACATGTAAAACCGTTTATTGAAAGATAATCTGCCTTTTAACTTTGTCTTTGCCATAAAACGTTTCACTTCACGTTACTAGTATGCTTTAGAAACTGTTACCATGCAACAATGTTTGAAGTTAAATATCCAATCAAGAACCAAGAGAACTTATTTAAACAGAAATGACGAATGCATTGTTATAGTAAACAGACGTCACAGTGTTATTGTGTGTGTACATTCTTGCTTGTTTGTTGCACGATTACGTAACGACTATAAGGCTCACATACTTAGAACATTTACCAGTACTGCTAATGAGATTTTAATGCAACATTTTGGTTTATTTGAAAATATATTCTGAATTTAAAGTGCTTTCTGAGAGATACCAGATGACACAGAGGTTAGTTTATGTGACAGCTACACGATTTTTATCACGACGCTACTAATGAGTGACAATTTACAATGTTGCTTTTGCGGTGTATCTGTTTTATATCTGCACAGTTTTCTGAATTCTTCTGGAAATCAAAACGTGTTTTATTAGTAACTTTTGTGGTATAGCTACAAGGAGACAGCCTTTTCCATAGCACAACAATACGTTACAGCACAGTACTTTCTTCATCACAACAATAAGCGTAATAACTAAGATATCTCTACGCAAAGCATTTCACTTTTGTGTATTATGAGGTAAGTACATTGGCTTCTGCAGAACTTAGCTTTCAGAGGACGATAACTACGACACTTCCACACAGATTATGTTGCAACAAGACGCACATTTAGCGCTACAGTACACGTATTTGAGTGATTAATTTTGTACTTGAAACATTTATTTTTAAAGATTTTTTAATTAAAAAGAAAGTTTTCCGTGATACATTTCATTCCATTGCTGTAATCTGTATCACCTGAGGGTATAATTACATTAATCCTCAGGGGGGTACACGATTACTTTGTGTACCATGTGTGGCAACCACAAGGAACCCTAGCTAATATGGTATTTGCTTATACACCTGTACACATCGGTACCATATTTCTCTAACACACAAATTACTTTCTACGAGAGTTGAGAGAATTTCTACTAACTTATGAAATGTCACATGACTATTGAATGATATTTGTATGCTTTGGTTTGCGTAATTGCTTATTTCATTTGATACCTGTTTTCCAGCTGTGTTACAGCATTAGTTTTATAAAATAAACTTAGATGCATTTGCTAATGTGGACACTTTCTGTCAACAGATCTATTAAATGATAATTTTGTAATCCACATTCTTTAAAAAAAGGAGCACTTGGAAAGGAAAAAAACAATAAGAAGGAACTAGTAACTGCATTCATAATTTTCTTTTCAAGTAATTGGTAACTTTTTGGTAGAATAACTTCTTGTGGTGCACCACTTTAATTACATAGACATTAAGATGTGAATATACATTTCCCTTATCTGCATTGTTGTTTAGTGTAATATTTTTTCTGTTTGCGCTATGTCATGTTTAGGTATAAGTTGCTGCTGTTTGCCAGGCATAGTGTTATTGAATTTGACTTTTGCTCATTTAATGCTGCTCGGTTTGCCTTTTGTATTTTTTATCATTGCTGTTTGTGTTACTTATTTTGTGCTGCTGCATTGCCTCGTCCCTTAGTTTAGCATCTGAGCTCAGTAGATTTAAGTTAGCTTAAGAGGGGGTAGCCTCTAAGAGAATGAGTTGCGATGAATTGGAAGAAATGCATTGAGAAAACAGGTTTAGGTAGGATTTTCTTGGAAATAAATGTTGAGGTAAGAAATGTGTGAACATATAAATACAGAAAGAATGCTTAGATAGAATTTTTTTTGGTGGAAACAAAGGATGAAATAAGAGGAAAGATATATGAAGTTTTGGGTTGGACTGCAGTACCAAATGTTACACTGAAAACGAACCCTGTCCTTTCCTATTGGTGTTATCCCACTATGTGTTTGTGTACCCTTGAGTATTTGTTTTCTTCCTGTCTCTGTGTACAGTTTCATAGAATTTTTTTCTCTTTTAATATTAAGCTACATTCACTATGATGAGGAATACTGTTATCCTCGAATATAATTGGCATTAATAATATGTTATTTACCTTATAAATATGCTTGCACATTATTTATTCTGTTTAATGCTCATGTGTGAAGTTGATGTTTCAAAAATTATTGTGATCTTTTATGTATGTACTCATGTCATAATTCCACTGATGTATATGTTAGTTCGATTCTTTTGTAAAGCCTGTACTACAGATGTTATCTGTATTATTATGTTTTTAATTATGTATTTTGTACCTTTGTTATTGTATTTTTATGTTATCAAATTGTAATTGTTACCAGTTCTTCCAATTAAGTTACATTTCACTGCACACATTTCTGTTGGTCATAGTATATGGACAATATGTGAGAAGTAGGGACTGTTAGTGTTTGCACATGTGTTAATAATTCAGCAAGGGACTGGATAACAGCATTGCTGGTTCTAAGGACAATTCCAAAAACTTTGTGAGTGCACAAGTGGTGGTTTATGGACTTGCTATATTCTCCGCAAGACTCTTTGATGGTGAATGTGCACCTGCACAATCGCAGCAGATGGCTGCTGGCCATCTCTACAAGGACTACAGTGGGTCTGCATCGTTGATGGCCCACCATTACCATTATCTCTACAAGGACTACAGTGGGTCTGCACCTCTGGTGGCCCACCAATACCGTAATCTCTACCAGGACTACAGTGGGTCTGCTCTGTGATGACCTACCTACCAATATTCTTCCAAACTTCGAATGACTCTGCTGTGGGTTTTCTCTGTTGTGGCCCATTACCTGTATGCATGTCAAGAGTCAGCACTGTCTTTCCGTTGGAAGGACAACACTACTTCTTCAAGACTGCATGGAAATCCACTACTTCTGTGTGCAATTTCTTTTACTAATGAGACTTTGTGAAAAAAACCTGTAATTACTGTTATGATGTACGATTAGGACTGTCTTTATGGACTGTGAGACAATTTTAGCTTTTGACCAACATAATATCAATAAGTGTGTGCATTTGATTTCTTTGTTATTGTAATTATGAAAAATTTTTTCAAATCTGTATTGGCCACTGCCCCATCCAATTTGTAAAAATTTTTGTGGGGAGCATGGGGGCTATGTAAGTAGGCTGTTTATGTTTTCTCTATGTAAGTAGGCTGTTTATGTTTTCTCTATGTAAGTAGGCTGTTTATGTTTTCTTATTGGCAACGTTACGTAGCGCTCAATATGAAAATCACTGGCTGTGCTGTGTGCAGTCTGTGGCTGCTTTGCATTGTTGTAATACTCGCCATTGTAGTGTTAGGCAGCTGGCTGTGAACATTGCGTAGCGTTGCGCAGTTGGAGGTGAGCCGCCAGCAGTGGTGGATGTGGGGAGAGAGATGGCGGAGTTTTGTAATTTGTCATGAACTGATATATATATTATGACTTGTGATGATATCAAGGTAAATACATTGTTCGTTCTCTATTAATATCTTTCATTTGCTAACTATCCCTATCAGTAGTTAGTGCCTTCCATAGTTTGAATCTTTTATTTAGCTGGCAGTAGTGGCGCTCGCTGTATTGCAGTAGCTTGAGCAGCGAAGATTTTTGTGAGGTAAGTGATCTGTGAAAGGTATAGTTTAATGTTAGTCAGGGCCATTCTTTTGTAGGGAATTTTGAAAGTCAGATTGCGTTGCGCTAAAAAATATTGTGTCTCAGTTTAAGCACAGTCTTGTAAAATTGTTCAAAGGGGACGTTTCAACATTAATCTGGTGCTATTTCGGATACGGGATTCACCGCAAGTGGAACAGAAGCTGTTATCGTAGATAACGTGACAAATCATTGACACTGTGCAATAACGGTGTGTTGTCAGGATGACGCCGTGTGTTATCTGGAACAGCTTTCTCTGGGATCTGGGTGACTTGCGATAGCGATCGGTCACCCTTACGATGAGTCAGCAGTTCAGGGAGGAACGCAAGTCAAGATATGCGCTGAAGAACAGTAAAGCAACGTGCTTATCACTGGCTCACAATTGTACCAATGTGGCGAGTACACAAAAACCTAACAGTGCAGAGGAAATTCTTTCAGAGAAATGAATCTCTTATTCTCAATGTTGCAGGCCATCCATTTGCGAAGAGTAGAGAAGATTTACTCTTTGTGAATATGAGTTGAAAGATCACATCGCGGAACGAATTTCGTTTATTTTACATGACAAGTTTTTGGGTGATGAAACGATTTGTTTAGATCTGTTTCAATAATGAGAAACAATATCACAAAGATATGGGCGCAAATAGTAGCTTTAGTTTTTCTTAAACATGTTTAGTCTTAGAAGTCATTCGAAAAACACTTACCAAATTACCAGTCTCTTTGTTAGCTTAAAGATGCCGTTTAGAAAGACCACCGACTGAATCAATGTATTAGGGCAACACTTGTTCTGCATTTTATAGAGATACATACCCTGTCAGAGACAAAAAAATGGCTCTGAGCACTATGGGACTTAACATCCATGGTCATCAGTCCCCTAGAACTTAGAACTACGTAAACCTAACTAACCTAAGGACAGCACACAACACCCAGTCATCACGAGGCAGATAAAATCCCTGACCCCGCCGGGAATCGAACCCGGGAACCCGAGCGTGGGAAGCGATGTCAGAGACAGCAAATGAGTTAGAACAGCAGTTCAACGGAAGGACAGGGTGCTAAAGGAGAATGTAAGATGAACATTAACTAAAGCAAAACAAGGACAATGAAATGTAGTCGAATTAAAACTGTCGACGGTAAGGAATTCATATTACGCAACGAGACACTATAAGTAGATTTGAGTTTTGCTATTTCGGTAGTAAAATAGCTGATGGTGAACCGCGATAGAGACGATATAAAACAGTGGTAGTCAAGCTGGTCAGTACCGCCCACTAGTGGAAGTTCCAGCTTTCATGGTTGGAGGAAGGCGTTAGGAGTTTAAATCAAAACTCATTATATTTTCATAAAATTTTGACTTAAGTTATTTGGTCAATTATTATTATTATACGTCTTTACTTTCTTTGATTCTTTTTTTATAAGTTTTGTTGAGTAACTTCCCTACTTTATATACTGAAAAGCCAAAGAAACTAGTACACCTGCCTAATATAGTGCATGGATCACGTGAACACGCAGAAGTGACGCTTCACGACGTGGCATGGACTCGACTAACCTCGGAAGCAGTGCTGGAGGAAATGACAACCATGAATCCTGCAAGGCTATCCATAAATCCGTAAGAGTACGACGGGGTGGAGATCTCTTCTGAATAGCACGTTGCAAGGCATCCCAGATATGCTCAATAATGTCTGCGGAGTTTGGTGACCAGCGGAAGTGTTTAAACTCAGAAGAGTGTTTCTGAAATGGCTCTGAGCACTATGGGACTTAACATGTGTGGTCATCAGTCCCCTAGAATTTTGAACTACTTAAACCTAACCTATGGACATCACACACATCCATGCCCGAGGCAGGATTCGAACCTGCGACCGTAGTGGTCAAGCGGTTCCAAAGTGAAGCGCCTTGAACCGCACGGTCACACCGGCCGGCTCTGTGTTTCTGAAGTCACTCTGTAGCAATTCTGTACGTTTGGGGGGTCACATAGTCCTACTAGATTTGCCCAAGTCCGTCGGAATGCACAGTGGACATGAATGAATGCAGATGATCAGACAGGATACGTGTCACCTGTCAGAATCGTATCTAGACGTGTCAGGGTTCCCATATCACTCCAGCTGCACACGTCCCACACCATTACAGAGCCTCCACCAGCATGAAAAGTCCCCTGCTGACATGCAGGGTCCATGGATTCTTGAGGTTGTCTTCATACCCGTTTGCGTCCCTCCGCTCGATACAATTTGAAACTAGACTCGTCCGACTATGCCACATGTTTCCAGTCATCAATAGTCCAGTGTCAGTGTTGACGACCCATGCGAGGTGTAAAGCTTCGTGTCGTGCAGTCATCAAGGATACATATGTGGGCCTTCGGCTCCGAAAGCCCATATAGGTGATGTTTCGTTGAATGGTTCGCACACAGACACTTGTTGATGGCCCTACGTCGAAATCTGCAGCAATTTGAGGAAAGTTTGCACTTTTGTCACGTTGAACGGTTCTCTTCAGTCGTCGTTGGTCCCGTTCTTTAGGGCTCTTTTCTGGCTGCAGCGACGTCGGAGATTTCATGTTTTAGCAAATTCCTGAGATTCACGGTACCATATTCGTGATATTCATGGTAAACTCGTGAAATGTTCTTAAGGGAAAATCGCCACTCCATCGCTACCTCTGAGATGCTGTGCCCCATCGCTTGTGCGCCGACTATAGCGCCACGTTCAGATTCAGTTAAATCTTGATAACATGCCATTGTAGCAGCAGTTACCCATCTAACAATTGCTCCCGACACTTGTTGTCTTATATAAGCGTTGCCGACCGCAGCACCGTATTCAACCTGTTTACATATCTCTGTCTTTGAGTACTCATGCCTGTAACAGTTTCTTTGGCGCTTCAGTGTAGAACACCATTACTGAGGACGTGGAGGACGGTTACAAAATTTTATTATTAACGAAGATACAAAAGTAGACGGTAGGTGAAATAGGATGAATACCCTTGATGTAAACTGCAGAGTGGAACAGACAAGAAAAATGTTCCTCAAGAAGAGAAATTAGTTGATATCGAATATAGGTTTAAGTGTTAGGAAGTCCTTTATGGAGGCTGTTGGCTGGAAATGTAGCTTTCTATGGAAGGAAAACTTGGACATTTATCAGATCAGACAAGAAGAGAATAGAAGCTTTCGATGTGGGTGGTACAGAAGAATGATAAAAATAGATGGGTAGATCGCATAATTAATGAGGAGGAAATGAATAGAATTGTGGAGAAAAAAATTTGCCGCATAAATTGACTTGAAGGAGAGTCATTCTGTTACTTCAAGCAATCGAAAACTTAGTATTGGAGGGAAGTGTGGGGCGTAAAAGTTGTAGAGGGGGACCAACAAATGAATGCAGTAAGCAGGTCCAGAGGGATGTAAACTGCAGCAGTATTCGGAAATGAAGAGGTTTGCCCAGGATAGACCAGCGTGCTGAAATGCATAAAACCAGTCTTTGAACTGAAGACCATAACAATAACAACAACAACAACACTATTATGTTAAGCATGGCATCGTTGGTAACATAGTTTCCCGTAATTACTTACCACATATGTTTCACACGTTGTGATCCGTGATTTGGGTCTTTCAGATAGGTTACTTCATTGCTTCGGACTCACGAAATAAACTTACATACGAGTACGTCTCTCTGCTGCCAAAAGAAATATTGCTCCAGCGAACGACTCACTGTTGGCAGTTCGTTCGTAATTACTGTAAAATTCTCTTAACTGTTTTGCAAAAAAGGAAGCCACACCTTTGAACGGTCTATATATGTATTTCAATGAATAATTGGAGGGTTTTACGAGTAGAGCATCCACTCTATCTGTGCGCCAAGGAAGTACTTCATTTGCTGACCACTCTCCAGACACTATATGCAAAATTCGTACAACCAACCAAGGACACAGTCAGGAACACAAATTAGTAATGTCAAGTGAAAATATGATCACATCTAACTACAAATCAGCGTTTGCATAGTTCCGAAAGACATGTCGAGTGGTCTGGGATGCTCATGCGCCGTTTTGAAAGCAGATCATCAACCTGCCGGCTTTAGATTCGGTAGCCTGATGAGTCTCTCGACGCTAGATACCGGCACTGTGCAATTCGGTTCTCTGCTAGACACATCTTTTCGATCCATTGTTTTATGTGATCGTATGGTTACTGTTTTATCGGTTTAATACTTTTATCATGGTCTCCATAATCTCATTTGTTTGGACATGGGCTTTTCAGAAGATGTAAAGTAAATATGTAGAAGAAGAAGAATCGTAATGCATGCGGAAGTAACTATTGGTCTCACTTCTCCAAGAACGACGACTAAATCGATAAGCATGTGACAGCGCGCGCTACCTAATCTGTTCCGTAAGACAGAGAATAAAAATGAGAGTTTTCAGGGGTTCACTGGTGATAGAGAGGTAGGGTCAAGTGTTTTGGGTAGTCCTTGGGCTAAGACCATTTATAGACCCCAAAATAGGATCGCCTTACCCTAACTGTCCTACATAACGAGTACAGGGGCAAAGTTTGAGTATTACACACTTCGTGCTTTTACTTTAGATGTGGTCTAAGGCGCTCCTTAAGGGTCATCTGGAAGCAAAATTCAGTTCATTGGCGGTTCCTGAGAAAACCCGAAAAACACAGGTTTTTGGTACCAAAACCGAGCAACGGATTCCAAGACTACCATGCACAGAAAATGCCAGAAATATTTACAATACATTTCCAAGATCCCAAGCCCCAAAAACCTTGAAACTTTTCTTGATATCTTTATCCCGTTTCGAGATACAGAGGTTCAAAGCTACCCTACCTGCACACGAAAATACGCACGTAAAATACGGTCTGGGGGAAATATAAATAACAGCAGAAAAATGATCAAATTTTAAGGGTATATAATCTAGGCATTTATCTAGATGTACCATCTTCCTTTTTTTCAAATATCTTTATCCGTTATCGAGGAACACCCCATAAACATGCTTATCAGGTATCAAAAACGAGCCGCGGATTACAAGACGGCTATACACAGCAAATGACTGTAATTTTTACTTTGCAATCCTAAGATCCCGACCTCGAACAATAGTAAAAATTTTCTTAAAATCTTTATTCGTTGTCGAGGTACATAGATTCAGAGTTACCTTAGTTGCTCACGCAAGTTACGCACTTACAAATCCGGTGCAAGATGAAAAGTTTATAAAGTGACATAACACTGATAAATAAGTTGCAAAGATTGTCCGTTATCATCAGAATGGTTATGGGAACCCTGTGTTGTAGCACTGAAACATATGCAAAATTTTTATGCATATAAAACTCGTTCTCAGTTGTAAAATTAGCTTCATGTTGTTTCAATTTCACATAAATAAGCTATCAGATTGTACTGTCCCATAATGTTCTTTTGATACGAGCTATACGCCCTGTCGTGGCAGGGAAAAGAAGAAAACCAGTGGAAAAACGGAGTACAAGAAAGGTAAATATGCTCCTGTATAAAAGACTCTGACTTAAAAGTTGGTTCCAGCTGCCTCATTCTACCTTCCACAGCACTATTAAAACGTTCCCGCAGATTTCGGTGCCAACAAATTTAAGCTTTTTATGCTAAGAGCAGTCGGAAAGAGACAGCAAAATAATAAATACTGGAAGAAATTAGATAGTGGTTGTTGTACAGAAAGACCGAAGGAGGTAATGGCAGAGTGAGAGAAAGAGACGGACGCAGTGGCAATGGAACATAGTTGACAGATCAGTGCCAGTAAAAGAGCAAAAGAGTCAGTGGCATTAGGAGAGGAGTAAAGAGAAAGAGAAAGTGGAAGTGGATGAGACTCAGTCATAATGAGAGGCAGAGTGCATGACAACGACAACGACGATGAGAGAGTCGGTGAAAGTGAGAGGAGACAGCAGCAGTGGGAAGGACTGAATGAGATCATAACAGTAAGAGAGAGCAAGAGGGAGAAAATGACAGTGAGAGGAGACAGTAGTAGGACAGACCGAAGGAAACTGTGGCTGTAAGACAGGAGGCAGTGACAGAGATACACAAGGAACTAATGACAATGAGTTGGGCTGCATGACTGAATGAGAATGGGAAAGTGGGAGTGAGTGGGTATGAGCGTCATACAGCGATGGACTGACTGGTGTGAGCGAATTACAGTTAGAGGAACATATAAGAGGGAGAAGTGAGTTGTATATTAAAAAAGAGCGCAAATGTTCACATGCCAAAACCTTTGACAAAATTTTTGAAGGTACTGAGGATGGTAAAATGAGGCAGCAGGTGCCCATATTTTCAGTCAGTGTTTTAAGCAGGAAGAAATTCGCCTTCTTTGTTCTCCGATAGAAGTAATTTTCCGCTGGCCCAAGTATACACAAAGTCATATTTTACTGCGTATTGCTTTTTGTTTCCTATAAGAACTTACAATCCATTTGTACTATTTTATCTTTTCAGTCTGCCCATATTTCGCTGGATCATCGTCCTGCATTATTAAAACTGTTTATTAGTCACATGAAGACGGCATCTGGCTGTGTTAGTGAAATATCACAGAAATATCACAGCAGGCCGTGTAGCTGTGTTCGAAGCGAGTATTTGCACATAAATTTCTCTTCTTGAAACTTAGGAAAAAGTGATTTCGGTAGTAAAACGGTGCTCGTCATGCATACACTATTTAGCGTGTATTCAAGAAGAAGAACGAGTATGATAGAGAACTCGTGTATGTGCGATAAAGAAGGAAAGTGAGGTGAGAAAGGACACTAAATGAAGCGAGGTTTAACATTGCAGTGGAAATCATTTCTAAATGTATGAAATAAAATAGATTAGAGAAACATTTGATGGACTTCTGAATGATACTCGAAAACGTATACAGAAAATGAGATGCACAGTGTACATAACCCATCAAACAAGATCCTCTAGCACTCTTAAAAATTCACAGACCGTAAGTTCAGCATTGAAATTTAAATTCTGCTGTACATAATTTGAGCATCATTCAGAACCATGTCAAATGTTTCTCTAATCTGTTCTATTTATTGCTTTTAAACATATCATTTCACAAAACATTTGACCATTTTTATTTCAAACTTTTTTATTTCAATCGTTCTTTGTTGTTGTTGACAGTTAAATATCATATCAATGTAAAATTTTATGCGGAAAACATCTAGACCTTGAACAGATTAATTTCTTTTACACTTCGAAACACAAAATCACAGTGCTAAATAAATTTTTCTCATAACTATTTCTGTAACTGTCATGTAATTTCTATCATAAGTATTTTTCATTATTTTATTAATGTTGTCACGTAATGAAACTTCAAAGAAATTCAAACGAACTGATTACAAAAAATAATGCTGTAATTACGACGTTGTAAAAACGGTGGCCGAGTCAGGGAAGTTTGCTACCGTGTAGAGCCAAAGCGTGTTTGAAGTAAGGAATTTTGTCATTTTGCGCGTAAACGCCAACTCGGGCAGAAGTAATCGGAGGAAAAGAGTTGCTGGCGACAAGTGATCAGTTGCAGACGCGGTGCCTGGTAATGTATGGAATAAACGGCAAGATTTTAACATATGGACAGGCACATTATGTGGTTGTAAACGAGCACAGTAAATAGTTATCAAGAAGAATTAATATACAAGAAGAGCACTGAGGGTCAAAACTTCTTATATGGAACGACGATAAGAAAGAGCCTTTTGCCATACATTGTCGACGAATAGCGCCTTACATTGCTTCAGCAGCAACTCATTAAAATAAGATTCAACCAGTTTAACCTTTAGATTGTACAAGGATAGCCTACGTACTTTCTTTCTTAACTTAACAGCAAAGTATTTACTGCAGCAACTGTAAATAAGCGTTAAAGCCGGCCGATGTGTCCGTGTGGTTCTAGGCGCTACAGTCTGGAACCGCGGGACCGCTACGGTCGCAGGTTCGAATCCTGCCTCGGGCATGGATGTGTGTGATGTCCTTGGGGTAGTTAGGTTTAAGTAGTTCTAAGTTCTAGGGGACTGATGACCTTAGATGTTAAGTCCCATAGTGCTCATAGCCATTTGAACCATTTGAGCGTTAAATCAGCAATTTACCTAACAAGGTCCTATACTACCACTACTGATTCCGAGACTGATACATGTGAAAGACACTTGTTGTCTTATACACTGAAGCGCCAAAAAATCTGGTATAGGAATGCATATACAAATAAACAGGCAGTATACGGTGCTGCGCTTGGCAACGCCTGTATAACACGACATGGGTCTGGCTCAGTTGTTAGATCGGTTGCTGCTGCTACAATGGCAGGTTACCAAGATTAAGTGAACTTGAAAGTGATATCATAGTAGGCTCTCGAGCGATGGGATGCAGTTCAACCGACTTAGCGATGAATTGGGGATTTTATCTTACGACGATTTCATGTGTGTATCGTGAATATCAGGAATCTGGTATAACAGCAAATCTCCGACATCGCTGCGGCCAGGAAAAGATCCTGCAAGAATAGGTCCAACAACGACTGAAGAGAATAGTTCAATGTGACAAAAGTGCAAACCTTCCGCAAATTGCTGCAGATTGCAATGCTGGGCCATCAACAAATGTCACGATGCGAACGATTCAATGAAACATCATCGATTTGGGCTTTTGGAGTCGAAAGTCCACTCGCGTACCCCTGATGACTGCACAACACATAGCTTTACGTCTCGCCTGGGTCATTAACAACGACAGTGGATTGTTGATGACTGGAAACTCGTTGCCTGGTCGGACGAGTCTCATTTCAAATTGTATCGAGCGGATGGACGTGTACAGTTACGGAGACAACCTCTTGGAACCATGGACGCTGCATGTCAGCAGGGGACTGTTGTAGTTGGTGGAGGCTCTGTAATGGTATGGGACATGTGAAGTTGGGATGATATGGGACCCCTCATAGGTCTAGATACGACATTGACAGGTGATAAGTACGTAAGCATCTTGTGTGATCACCTGCATCCATTCATGTCTATTGTGCATTCCGACAGACATGGGCAATTCCAGCAGTACAATGCGACACCCCACACGTCCAATATTGCTACAGAGTGGCTCCAGGAACCTCTTCTAAGCTTGAACACTTCCCGTGGCCACAAAGCTCCCTAGACATGAAGATTATTTAGCATATCTTGGATGCCTTGCAACGTGCTGTTCAGAAGATATCTCCACCGCCTCGCACTCTTACGGGTTTATGGACAACCATGCAGGATTCACGACGTCAGTTTCCTACAGTACTACTTCAGACATTAGTTGACTCCATGCCACGTCGTGTCGTTGCATTTCTGTGTGCTTGTGAGGGCCCTATTAGGCAGGTGTACCAGTTTCTTTGGCTCTACAGTGTATCTCCGTATTTGAATACGCTGGCCGATATCAGTTCCGTCAGTTCACGTGATTTGCTTATGAGGATCTCTTCAACCTTTAGCCACAATTTAATAATTACGAAGAAAACAGGAAGAAGTTGTGTGGAACTATGAAAAAAATTAGAAAAATATACAAACTGAGTAGTCCATGTGCAAGATATGCAACATCAAAGAGCATATGAGCTCAGGAGCGCCGTGGTCACGTGGTTAGCGTGAGTAGCTGCAGAACGAGAGGTCCTTGATTCAAGTCTTCCCTCGACTCTAAATTTTATTTTCGCAAAGTTATGATCTGTCCGTTCGTTCATTGACGTCTCTGTTCACTGTAATAAGTTTAGTGTCTGTGTTTTGCGACCGCACCGCAAAACCGTGCGATTAGTAGACGAAAGGACGTGCCTCTCCAACGGAAACCGAAAACATTTGATGGCAAGGTTATAGGCCAACCGATTCCTCCACAGGAAAACACATCTGATATATTCTATACGACACTGGTGACGGCATGTGCGTCACATGACAGGAATATGTTGTCGACTCACCTAACTTGTACACTTAGCGAATGGGTAAAAAGATTCGTCTACCTCGCCCGATTTAGGTTTTCTTGTGGATGTGATAATCACTACCAAAAAAGTGATGAAAATATAAGAGTTTGTCACATAAATTGAAAGTAAAAAATTAAACTTTTCACTCGAGGGGAGACTTGAACCTAGGACCTTTCGTTCCGTAGCTGCTCTTGCTAATCACGGGACCACGGCGCTCCCTGACTACCATTTTCCTTGATATTGCCTATCATAGCATGGACTACTCAGTTTGTATATTTTACTAATTTTTTTCATAGTTCCACACAACTTCTTCCTGTTTCCTCGATTGATCTGTGTTCAGTTTTTCAAGGCCTATCCACTGTGCCAACTTATAACTAAATCTGATGGGGGTGCGATGGGGAGGTTCCCTTGTTAGTAAAGCCAAGGTGAAAGTTACGCAGTTTTAGAGCCACTTTAGATGGCGTTCCGTGGTAATCTAAGAAGAGACGACCCATTGGACTGCATGTTTGCGTACATTTTGAAGAGGTCTAGATAAAGATCTAGCAAAAGCGGTGTTTTGACTGATAATTCGTTCATAGGACTTGTGTCACAGACAGTTTCATATAATATATTGGCGCTATCAAGTCCATTAAACCAGAAGTTGAAATGAGCTGTTTATCACTCATTGTGATAGCAAGTAACTTCTGATTGTTCAATGATGAGACGGCTACTTCGACAGTCGATACTGCAGAGTCTTTGTGTTGGGTCTGACTCAGCTTGTCAGCTCTCACCTTAGTCAATCCTGACACACGTTCCCTATAATCAGAAAAATCACTGCCGAATACTGCCTATGGAATAAACCCATGATCAATTTTGAGTTCATCTCCCGCTGCAGATAGCGAAAACAATTATCATAGAAAGACTTTGCTATAGTGCCAGAAGCTGTGACATTGTATTTTATAACGGCCACAGATTAAATACCTACGCGTAAAGTGGTCATTTGCAGGACTTTCGCCTTCGTGTGCTACTTAGGTAGAATGATGCTTTTTCACTGATCGACGTACAAAGGTATCAATGCAAATAATGATTTAGGAACAGTTTGTAGTCAACTTTATCAGCTGTCGTAAATCGCTGTTGTTTGGAACACTTACGTCATGCTTCAGTGGTAAATGAGACTGTCGTTCGGGATGAGAACCTAAAAGGCTCCTAAATATTTGCCATTTACTGTACTTACCAGTATGTCGTGATACATTTCTTGGATATTTCACGCGTGTGGTTGTTGTTGTTGTGCATGAAACTAATTACTTTAGCGTACTATTTTTTTCTTAGTTTTCAAATGTCATTAACTTGTCAGAGTAGTTAAATAAGCCAGGTATACTTACCAGGGCAGTTCAATAAGTAATGCAACACATTTTTTTTTTTCTGAAACAGGGGTTGTTTTATTCAGCATTGAAATACACCAGGTTATTCCCCAATCTTTTAGCTACACAACACTATTTTTCAACGTAATCTGCATTCAATGCTACGGCCTTACGCCACCTTGAAATGAGGGCCTGTATGCCTGCACGGTACCATTCCACTGGTCGATGTCGGAGCCAACGTCGTACTGCATCAATAACTTCTTCATCATCCGCGTAGTGCCTCCCACGGATTGCGTCCTTCATTGGGCCAAACATATGGAAATCCGACGGTGCGAGATCGGGGCTGTAGGGTGCATGAGGAAGAACAGTCCACTGGAGTTTTGTGAGCTCCTCTCGGGTGCGAAGACTTGTGTGAGGTCTTGCGTTGTCATGAAGAATGAGAAGTTCGTTCAGATTTTTGTGCCTACGTACACGCTGAAGTCGTTTCTTCAATTTATGAAGAGTAGCACAATACACTTCAGAGTTGATCGTTTGACCATGGGGAAGGACATCGAACAGAATAACACCTTCAGCGTCCCAGAAGACTGTAACCATGACTTTACCGGCTGAGGGTATGGCTTTAAACTTTTTCTTGGTATGGGAGTGGGTGTGGCGCCACTCCATTGATTGCCGTTTTGTTTCAGGTTCGAAGTGATGAACCCATGTTTCATCGCCTGTAACAATCTTTGACAAGAAATTGTCACCCTCAGCCACATGACGAGCAAGCAATTCCGCACAGATGGTTCTCCTTTGCTCTTTATGGTGTTCGGTTAGACAACGAGGGACCCAGCGGGAACAAACCTTTGAATATCACAACTGGTGAACAATTGTGACAGCACTACCAACAGAGATGTCAAGTTGAGCACTGAGTTGTTTGATGGTGATCCGTCGATCATCTCGAACGAGTGTGTTCGCACGCTCCGCCATTGCAGGAGTCACAGCTGTGCACGGCCGGCCCGCACGCGGGAGATCAGACAGTCTTGCTTGACCTTGCAGCGATGATGACACACGCTTTGCCCAACGACTCACCGTGCTTTTGTCCACTGCCAGATCACCGTAGACATTCTGCAAGCGCCTATGAATATCTGAGATGCCCTGGTTTTCCGCCAAAAGAAACTCGATCACTGCCCGTTGTTTGCAACGCACATCCGTTACAGACGCCATTTTAACAGCTCCGTACAGCGCTGCCACCTGTCGGAAGTCAATGAAACTATACGAGACGAAGCGGGAATGTTTGAAAATATTCCACAAGAAATTTCGGTTTTTTCAACCAAAATTGGCCGAGAAAAAAAATGTGTTGCATTACTTATTGAACTGCCCTCGTACATATTTCATATCATCGATTCACTAGTCTAATAATTTACATTATCCTTTCTATTGCAGGATATAGGGATGATGATGAAGTCCTATACTCCGTAACAGAGCGTAGGGGACGACGCCGGAGACTCGCACCGCCGTACTAGGCAAGGTACTAGTGGAGGTGGTTCACCATTGCCTTCCTCCGACCGTAATGAGGTTGAATGATGATGATACAGACGACACAACAACACCTAATCATCTCGAGGGAGGTGAAAATCCCTGACGTCACCGGGAATCGAATCAGGGACCCCGTGGTCGGCAAGCTAGAACGCTACCGCGAGACCACGAGCTGCGGACAGCGCAATTTTACTTGTCTTTCTCTATAAGGAGTATGCCTTAAATGCTTCTCATAAATATGGTGAACACTGGCTTACGTGTCCTAGCACTGCTTCTGTCAACATTGCGTTTCATAGACGCACGTTAAACTCAACAATCTCTTCTGATGCACCAAACCTTTTGTTAAAGATCACACTCCTTCGGCCTATTAAAGCCCTTTTACATGATCGACGTTCTTGTCTCAACTGACCACTCGAAACAAGTGTGTCTACTGCAGCGTCTCTGGTGTTTCATTCCCGTACTTAGTCTTCTCTGCATTGAGTGGTCAATTTCGTTGACACGTCAGAGCCAAAACGGCCAGTGTTGTGAGAGTTGACTGCTGTGCTGTTTGGCATCTGGATGGTGAAAATGACGTTATGAGGGACTATCCTTTTTACAGAAAAATCGAAATATAGTAATAAAATTTAGAAACCTGCAATGACACTAGTGTTTATTAATGATAAGAGCAGAATTCAAAGTGAAAGTTTTTGTCAACGGTCGTGAGGTAAATTGTTCACACTCCTGAGACCTGAAACAACAGGAACAGTGTCATTCAAACATTTCAGAATATATACATTTATTTGCTGGAGAAAATATGTACTTGTAAACACGTCAGGCAATTTGTAGAACGCAGTAAATAGCGCCTCTTTTTGCTTTCTCCATTGTATCTTAGTTTCTTGTTAAGTGCCAAATAAGAGCGATTATTATTTTTCATGTCTAATAATCCTGACTTTTTCACTGTTGAATTAATTTTCATTAAAACATATTTATCTATTTACATTCTTATTCGTACATAGTCTAGGCTTTTTCCTCTGTAAAACGTAAGTAATTTTTGCTTTCAGGTATTTCCTTTCTCGTGTAGGAGAACTACAGTAGGGCAAAATACCGGGAACTTGTGTAATTTTTCAATGTGCCAAGAAAACGAAGCTAACAACATAATAAAAATTAAGAAGACACAAAAGTACAAAATCATTTTCTGGAGCTGGAATGAGATCGACCAGGAACAGGGTATAATTTCCTACGTTAGCAGACACTGCTAATGTTAAATCCTGCCTAGTAGTCGACATGGGGTGTCTAGGAAACCTGCTTTCTCGGATCGCAAGACAAAATTCAACCAAATCTTGTTAAAGAATTTTATTACAAAATGAGCGATTGCGATACTTAACTTTGTGTTACACCGATGTGTCGCAAGCAAAGGGCGACATACGAAATAATCAAGTTTCTTCTGTATAACAATTACAAAGTCTGATACATAGAGGGTTCAAACAAAGTAACAGGCTTTGATGCTTCTATGTTAGTCGCTAGCCTTGAGGATGCCGTTTGACTGGGCTGCGACCGGTCCAGTGAGGCGTTATGTCCTGTTCGCATAGAGGCCGCTGATGATGTGTTGTCGTCCTAGAGAGGGGTCGGTCAGAATGCAGTTGGCTGAAGTCCTATCACAGCTCTCTCGGCTCTATCGTTCCAGACTGGTGTGCCGGTGCTTGACTTTACGCCGTAATGGCTATAGTGTGCGCACGCGCAGTGTGCAGCATCATTGCAAATTGAGAACTATACAGTTGGCACAATCTATAGATGACTGACGTCATACACAAACTCGCATTGTGGTTGGTTGCTGATTTACACGACAGGCACAAAGAGCACACGCACTTTGAATGGTCGATTTTGACCAGAAAGTCGCTCGTGTAAAACGGACTTTACCCTCATTCTATCTGCATGAGTTCTGGTTTTATTCCATTGATAACTAAAAGACCAAGTTTCCCACAGAACTCTTGCATGCAGCCATGTGTAAAGGCAGTAGCTACAGATAATCCTGTGGATTTGCGACTGTTGTCATCCCTACACCAACTAAATTACCACTAACAGTTTTCACTAACTGGAAGGCTGTGAAATCAGATTTGTACCAGATCGATGGAACACTACAACCATCATTTCCCTGTTAACTGTTCAAAACAGTTCTCTAAATAGAGTGTTATTCGAAAGTATCTCTTAGTTTCAGAAGACAATTGTACTTGTCGATAGAGTGGGATGAATCTGAATGTTCAGAGAGAAAAATCATTTTAGTTCCAGGGGTAAATAGACACGTAATTAATAATAACCAGGGTTCAAATTAAATTATCACCTTTAAAGATAACATGAACCTCTGGCTACGCTATAGATAAATAATCACCACAACCTAGGATTAATATTCACATTCGTTGGCTTCCCCATTTCTCATCTAAACTGTCACCTTCCAACCTAACCTTGAGCTCAGGCTAAAATACTGATCAGTATATTACTACAAACTAAATTCATCCTCTGAGGTGAAATCGTTAATAATATTTCATCACATACAGTGCAAAAGTGCTGTATGCTATGTCTCATGGACGAACACAAGCGAAACAACTAAATTGGATGACCATCCAAGAGATAACAGTTGGTGCAGTAGACTCATGGAATTAAGCTGACAAATGATAAATAGGAAACCCTAGCCAGCAGATGAAGTCTTTTACTTACTTTACTTTAATAATTGTCACTTTGGTCTAGGAGACCATATGCATTCTCTACATTCCTCCATCAGTTACTTTTGTTCTCGGTTTTCATTGTTCATTCTCCTTTTCTCAGCCCCATTGCCTCTGTATCCCTGTTGAAATCATCCTTCCATCTTGTCTGTGGCCTTCCTTGCCCTCTTCTCCCCTGTATAGATTCTGAGAATGCTACAGTGGGTAGCCTTTCATCTTCCGTCCTAATCAGATGATGTGCCCACATCCGTCATCTTTTCTTCATCTTTCTGACAAATTCAGCTTTGTGAGTATAGATCTCTCAGTTCCTGGTTTTCTAATATCTCCCATTCCTATGACTGGGGCCCTCTTTGGGCCAAGTATTTTCTGTAATATCTTTCACTCAAAAACTAGCAAGTTTTGTTCATTTGTTTTCCTTAATGCGAGTGTTTCAGGGTTGTATTGCGCTATCAGGATTATTACACCTTGGTGTAGGGCCTAGCCTGATTTTAAAAGTTGTGAAAATTGCCTTCTGCACAGCACATATTGTAAGCCAAAGGTTTTTTTCTATTTGCTACTGCAATCCTTGCCTTAATATCATTTCCATTCGGTTCTGCTTGCTAAAAACGATCCCCAGATATGTATTTGTCTATTCTTTTAAAAGCTACTTCACCAACTGTCAAAAGGGCTCTATTAATGGGTGCCTTGCTCATGATCATGTACTCAGTTTTATCGTCATTAATTTGAAAATCTCTTTTCCTTGTAATATTTCTGTAAGAATTGGTCATGAACTGCAAATGCTCTTTGCTGCCACTTATTTAAAATTGTCCACATACACAAGGTGATTTACTATTACATTGTCAGTTCTTTTCCAGCTGGGTTTACTTTTTGGTATTCTGTCTGTCTTTCCAAAAATTAAATTAATTAAGAAGCATTGGGATAATATTTCTTGTCTGCAACCACTTCTGACTTTCAAATTCCCTGCCATTACTGTACTGATCACTACTCTGCAATCAATTTCCTCAAAACATGTCTGTACTAGATGTATTAATTTCTTCAATAATTTGAGACTCATTAGTGCATGTATATTTGTTCTGGGAACATTGACATGGGTGCATTCTCGACTCAGGAAGCACTGCTCATAACTGAAAATGGCACTCGTGCAGTGACACAACAATATAATTCAGCAAATATAATGCATACTCCACTAACGAGCTATGTTTGCACTGTGGTATATTTCAGTTTGTCAGCATGGACGACTGATGCAGTATTGTAAGGCTTTCTTGTCAAATTGATGATGATTTATAGGTAGTATTTTAGTGACTGACCTATTCAGTTAGAAATCGCATTGTGTTTGCTCACTTCTTGGACCCCAACCACACTTTGAAGTGACATACCCTAATAACAGTTGAGTTTTGCTCCTAGTTCGCGATGTGTCCTATGATGTGCTCGTGTTTTTCTGCAGCTGTGATATTGTTTAGTGGGATATGCATCTCCTCATTTTTTTCAGGCCTTGAAAGATGAACTGACTAGTACGATGTTTGTCAGTTGATTACAAGCTCTCAAAGCATGATTAACATTATGGACACAGAAAAACATGGAGCAATGTGGTGTGGAAAGCACTCATCTCTCTTGGAGTAGGCCCTAATGTTTAGCATCTGGTATATTGGATGTCCTAATGGCAAGAGTTTTTCTATGTGCGTTCATGCACTCAGTTAGTTTAGTGGTGCTCATTTTTTTCTAAAAAGTTGTGCAATGAACATTTTGGTTGGTAAGTGGTATGTGAGTTTTCACATGTTGCTCTGGATTTGATGTTGTAAGCTGTGCTGGTGGTATGGCTAGAGTAAGTGGTGGACAGTGGGTGCATGAGGTAAATTTTACAGCAGGAAAAGTTGCAGGAGTAGGGATAGTGGTCTGGGAGACACAAAGCTGTTATTGAGGTTAAGAGGGTGATGGAAGCAATGATGGGTGGTGTGGTAAGGCTATCAAGGCTTACGTTGGGAATGTCCTAGCCTTAGTGTACTAAAGTATTGAGGTATTTGAGGCCTGGGTAGTACAGAGTGAGAGGATTGCTTCTGAATTTCTTATGAGTGGGAGCCGTATTTGTCAGTGGATGGGAGGAGGAGACTGCCCGAGAGATTTGTATGATGTGGGTAAGAGCTGTGGGCAGGAAAGTGTGGGAGATGGTTGTTGAATTAGATGCCTAAGGATTCAGTTCTGGAACAGTTACGTTTGCCACGAATGCCTAGGATGAAGGAAAATGAACATTTTTGTGGAAAGAATCACAACTGTTGAAACTGTGGTATTTGCTTTTTGGTTGGTTTTTATATGAATTTAGGTTTGCATGTGAACTTCACTGAGTAGAGGCCAAGGAATTCGAGTTGGGTAACGAAGTTGAGCAGAAAGTGTAGTAATTGTTCTTTAATCAAATGTTAGGCCTCGAATCCAAATATGACCAATTGATGAGCTATTTTGTCCGATAATTCAAAAATGGGTACACAGCAAAAACTTCATACTGATGAATACAAAATAAATGTATGTATGAAAGGTGTGCTGAAAAGTGATGCTTCTGAATTTTTCATTCTGTTCTAAATATTCGTTAAAGCAGGGCTTCCCATCGTGTGGTCCGCGGACCCCTTAGGGGTCCGCCGGCTCTTTCTAGGGGGTCCGCGGCTACCTTTCACCAAATCGAGTAAAATAATAAGTAAAATTATTGAATAAAAATGCGAAAATGAAATTCATAATTTTTTTTTCTTGTGAAAAACATGTGTACTTTTACTTCAGGTCGTATTCCCAAGCAGCCTTTGCGGTTCCTAAGTGAGCACACACACACAGTTTAGTGCCGGAGATCGACTGTTTCGCAACAATAAGGGGGTCGTTTGACCGCCGGCTCACGGTGCTAGATGCGCTGAAACCCTTTACGCATGCGCGGAGCGAGCTTTGTCGGATTTATTATGTGAAAACGCTGCCAAGTACTCCATTGGTTGCAATATCCTGTGGAAGTGGAATGACCAAGAAGCGTAAGTACAACGAAAGCTATTTAGAAATGGGCTTTATGGAGACAAAGAAGGGTAAAGCTCAGTGTGTAATTTGTGCGCGAGTCCTTCCGAACAGTTCTATGGTTCCAGTTAAATTGCACCGTCATTTTGAAGATACTCACCCAGGTTTCCAGGCTAAAGACATCGATTTTTTCAAAAGGAAGAGTGCTGAACTAGCTGCTTCTCAGCATGCATGAAAACTCATACAAAAACAATTAATAGAAATTCATTAAAAGCTTCTTTCTTGGTTAGTTATCCAGTGGCAAAAACAGGCAAAGGTCATACCATTGCAGAAAATCTCATAAAGCCGTGTGTTAATGATATTGTTTCTTGCATGCTAGACGAATTGGGAACATGGCACGTGCATTAAGAAGTTTTCAGTTCCCATGGATTCCGCCCTGAAATTTAAAGTTACTGTGCTCTTGACTGACGAGGGGTCCGCCATGGATTTTTAACTGAAGAAGGGGTCCGCCAGCTGAAAAGATTGGGAAGCCCTGCGTTAAGGTATTACATGTCCTGTTTATTACTCGGTCGACTTTCCCATTTCACTCACACAACTTGCAATCCCCTGCCACTAGAGGGTTCTGAATTGTGGCGTATAACGTGGTGATGTGTAGCATAACTATGTCAGTGCATGAGAAACAGCTCAGAAAACTGAAAGCACGAACTGAAAGTGCTCGTCCACATATGGAACACTCTCTCCTTCAGTATAACAATGCCAGACCACTCAGAATCCAATGCCTTGGTTTCACTGCCATTGATCATCCTCCATACAGTCCCAATTTGGCCCCATCTGATCTTCACTTCTTTCCAAAATTTAGAGAACACCTTCGGGGACTTCATATTACCTTGGCATATAAGTGTGAGATTGCCAACCATAGACTAATAGTTACTAGAATTGCAAGGAACCATTAATACCACGCAGTATAGCTATTCCACGCCATTTATTCAATTCATTCTGTCACAAGTGGATGTGCACTTAGAAGAGTCAGAAAGGTGCCTTTATGTTACGCTAGTGACATGTCATACTGGTGGATTTCGGAATATATAGGTACCATGTTTTCCACACAGAAAGAAACACAAAGAAGCATGGATGTCACCAGATGGACAAACTAGAGATCAGATAGTTAGGAGCCAACGTGGAGCTGACTGCAATTCAGACCGTCATTTAGTGAGAATTAAGCACAGGCAAAGGATTTCACTATTGATTAAACAAAAAGACCACAAACAGAAGAGTTTTGACATTGAGGAACTAAGAAGAAATACGGAGAGCATATCAGACGAAAAGAGAAGAGGGGATTAAGAACGATACCGACACATCAAATGAACATATAGAAGTAATGTGGAAAAAATGTAAGGCTGCAATCCTCGAGGAAGCTGGGGAGGTTCTGGGACTCAAAGGAACTCAAAGGAAGGCAGATTGGTTTGATAAAGAATGTATGAGAAGAATTGAGGAGTGTAACATACCATGAATCGAATTATTTCAGAGAAGAACTAGAGCAAATCTGAATGAATTTGATGAGAAGATCCGTGTAGCTAAGAAAGTTTGCAGAATCAAGAAAAGAGCACTAGAAAAGAAAAAAACTGGAAGAAATTGCACAGTTAGGTGAAGAGAAGTAGGTACGTGAAATGTACCAAAAGATTAAACGAGGAAAGACTGTGTTTCAAGCCAGAACAAACATATGTAGAAATAAAGAAGGGGATATGATAACGGGGAGTAATAAAATACTCGACAGATGGGCAGAATACTTCCACGAGTCACTGAACCCAGACGTAGAAGAATTAAACCAAGAAGAACTGATGGAAATAGCTTATTATGGGCCAGAAGTCTTAACATCAGAACCCACACTGGAGGAATTGATATAAGCCATTAAGACCTTAAAAAAAAGCAGGGCACCTGGAGAAAATCAGATCCAGACAGAACTTCTCAAATATGGTGGGGAAGCATTGTGGAACGCGATACATAAAGTAATACTGAACATCTAGCAGGAGGAGAGCATGCCAATGGAGTGGAAAACGGCTATTATGTGCCCCTAACATAAAAAAGGAGATAAATAAAACTGCAAGAATTACCGAGGAATATCCCCGCTAAATACTACATATAAAATGTTCTCCAAGATTCTAACTAGGAGGCTTACTCCCTGCGTGAAGAAAGAATTGGATACTGTCAGAGTGGCTTTAGAAAAATGGGTCAACAACTGACCAAATATTCACATTACGCATACTACACTCATGCTCATAAATTAAGGATAATTGCAGAATATGGTGCCATACAACGAGGCACTACACAAAACTGGCGCTAATAGCATAGGCACATAGGGAACACACACGACACAGATCTTAAGTCCACGGTATTGGTGATAAGTTGAGAAAGCCGAGCGATTAAAGGCGCTACAGTCTGGAACCGCACGACCGCTACGGTCGCAGGTTCGAATCCTGCCTCGGGCATGGGTGTGTGTGATGTCCTTAGGTTAGTTAGGTTTAAGTAGTTCTAAGTTCTAGGGAACTTATGACCACAGCAGTTGAGTCCCATAGTGCTCAGAGCCATTTGAACCATAAGTTGAGAAAACCGTCCCGAAACACATGTGCTACAAAACGCCACTGTTTTCTGCTCATGTACCCCGACATCAATATGGGATATGATCAACATGCACAAGTACCCAGGTCGCACAATGGGTTGGCATATTCTGGATCAGGTGGTCGAGCAGCTGCTGGGTATAGCCTCCCATTCTTGCACCAGTGCATGTCGGAGCTCCGGAATTGTCCTAGGGGTTTGAAGACGTGTAGCGATATGTCTACCGAGTGCATCCCAGACGTGCTCGATGTGGTTTAGGTCTGGAGAACAGGCAGGTCGCTCCATTCACCTGATATCTTCTGTTTCAAGGTACTCCTCCACGGTGACAGCTCGGTGAGGCCGTGCGTTATCATCCATGAGGAAGAAGGTGGGACCCACTGCACCCCTGAAAAGGCGGACGTACTGGTGGAAAATGACATTCCGATGCAACTGAACTGTTACGTGTTCAAATAGCTTACGGATTTGCTGCCGGGTGCCGTCGTCGACCACTGCCGATATTTCGACAGGAGCACACCCTGCCATTCTCAAGGCACAACCGCAAGGAGGAAGCAATGTGCAAAGTCAACACGCAACCAAAGATAACCAACATCAGAAATATCGGTAGTGACTATTAATCAACAGGTGAGGTAGCACTAGTTCTGTCCCTCTGTTTTTAGATGAGAAAACGTGGGCCCTGTGAACCAAGGTACGAAGTACTCCTTCACGCTGAAATGGGTGGTGACAACTATCAGCTCGCAGATACAACTCAGTGTGAGTAGGCTTCCTATAAACAGAATATCCCAACGTACCATCAGTTTTGCTTCTGACCAACACATCAAGGAAGAGAAGGCATCCATTCTTTTCCACCTCCATAGTGAAATGAATATTCGGGTGGATTGAATTCAGGTGTTCCAAAAATCGGTTTAAATTCTACCATGAGGCCCAACAACAAAAGTATCGTCTACATATCTGAAAAAACACTCAGGTTTCAAGGTCGCTGACTCCAATGCACGTTCCTCAGAGTCCTCCACAAACAAATTGGCCACAATAGGAGACAACGGGCTTCCCATTGCAACTCCATCAGTCTGTTCGTAGTACTGAACATTGAATAAAAAGTAAGTGGACGTCAGCACATCTCGAAACAAATTTGTTAACTCGACACCAAACTTAACCTCAATTAGCTGCAACGAATCAGAGAGAGGAACGTCAGTGAAAAGAGAAACCACATCAAAACTCACTAAAATATCAGAGTCATTCAAACGCAGTCCTTGCAATCGACGTAAGAAATCTGCAGAGTTCTTAATGTGGTGTTCACACCTACCTACTAGTGGGCTCAACAAACTAGAAAGATGTTTAGCTACACGATATGCCGGAGCACCAACATTAGAAACAATAGGCCTCAAAGGGACAGCCTCTTTATGGACCTTAGGGAGGCCATATAATTAGGTGGTACAGCACAGTAACAATTAAGACTCTTGATAGTCTCCTGTGACAAAGAACTTTTCTTCAGGAGGTTATTAGTCCTTCTCTCAACACTCTTAGTAGGGTCAGTACCGATTTTGCGATACGCCGAATCAGAAAGTACACACAGCATCTTTTAAATGTAATCGTGCTTGTTCAACAAAACTGTGGCATTTCCCTTGTCCGCAGGTAAAATAACAATATCAGGATCCATTCTGAGTGAATGTCAGCTGCTGTAATGTTACACTTCGGTGGACTGTCCCCAGTCAATATACGGCAAGCTTCCCTCCTAAAATCTTCCGCAGTCTCGGAAGGTAGTTAATAAAATGGCTCTGAGCACTATGGGACTCAACTGCTGAGGTCATTAGTCCCCTAGAACTTAGAACTAGTTAAACCTAACTAACCTAAGGACATCACAAACATCCATGCCCGAGGCAGGATTCGAACCTGCGACCGTAGCGGTCTTGCGGTTCCAGACTGCAGCGCCTTTAACCGCACGGCCACTTCGGCCGGCTTAGACGCCATGAAGCTGAAATAATTCCTTACAAGGGAATCTCCCCATCGCACCCCCGTCAGATTTAATTCTAAGTTGGCACAGTGGATAGACCTTGAAAAACTGAACACAGATCAATCGAGAAAACAGGAAGAAGTTATGTGGAACTATGAAAAAATAAGCAAAATATACAAACTTAGCAGTCCATGTGCAACATAAGCAAAATCAAGGACAAGGTGAGCTCAGGAGCGCCGTGGTCCTGTGGTTAGCGTGAGCAGATACGGTACGAGAGGTCCTTAGTTCAAGTCTTCCCTCGAGTGGAAGTTTTAATTTTTTATTTTCAGTTTATGTCATAAACTCTTATGTTTTCAGCACTTCTTGGGAGTGATTATCACATCCACAAGAAAACCTAAATCGGGCAAGGTAGAAGAATCTTTTTACCCATTCGCCAAGTGTACAAGTTAGGTGGGTCGACAACATATTCCTGTCATGTGACGCACATGCCGTGACCAGTGTCGTATAGAATATATCAGACGTGTTTTCCTGTGGAGGAATCGGTTGACCTATGACCTTGTGATCAAATGTTTTCGGTCCCCATTGAAGAGGCACGTCCTTTCGTCGACTAATCGCACGGTTTTGCGGTGCGGTCGCAAAACACAGACACTAAACTTATTACAGTGAACAGAGACGTCAATGAACGAACGGACAGATCATAACTTTACGAAAATAAAGAAAGTAAGCTTATCACCCGAGGGAAGAGTTGAACTGAGGACCTCTTGTTCCGCAGCTGCTCACGCTAACCACGAGACCACCGCGCACCTATGCTTGCATTATACCTGATGTTGCCTATCTTGCACATGGACTACTCAGTTTGTAAATTTGCTTATTTTTTCATAGTTCCACTTAACTTCTACCTGTTTACTCGATTGATCTGTGTTCAGTTTTTCAAGGCCTGTCCACTGTGCCAACTAATAACTAAATCTGAGGGGGGTGCGATGGGGAGGTTCCCCTGTTAGAAACAAAATCTAATTGACTGCGAGTATAGCGGATCTTTTCACGAACAAGATCTAAACCAGCACGTTGCTTGATGCGATTGGCGGCAGGAGAATTAATATGATGCAGAACCTTAGCAAACGTTGGAACCACACTATGATTTCGACACTTAAAAAACGATAATGCACATTCCAAACTTACTCTACTGCTGCCAAGTTTATCCAACCTCCGAAGGCAACGATACATTTCCTCCCCATAGAGGTAAAGAATGAGAGACCTTAACTTTTCCCGGCGAATTGAATGTTCAAATAGCTTACGGGTTTGCTGCCGGGTGACGTCGTCGACTACCGCTGATATTTCTACAGGAGCACACCCTGCCGTTCTTAAGGTCTGACCTGTTACAGTTCCTCTGTCAAAGACACGCAGGAGTGTACGTGCACTAATCATAGTCGCACCCCACACCCTCAAACCACGACCTCCATACAGGTCCCTTTCAAGGACATTAAAGGGTTGGTACCTGGTTCCTGGTTCACGCCAGATGAAGACCCGGCGAGTATCAAACTATACCTGGCCTCTTCCGTGAACATAACCTGGGAGCAGTGTTCCAATGACCATGTACCTGACACCAGACTTAACGGGCTCTCCTGTGACCAAGGGTCAGTGGAATGCACCTTGCAGGTCACCGGGCCAGAAACCATGTTTGTTCAGTCGTCTGTAGACTGTGTGTCTGGAGACAACTGTTCCAGTGGCTGCGGTAAGGTCCCGAGGAGGGCTACCTGCAGTACTCCGTGGCCGTCTGCGGGCACTGATGGTGAGATATCGGTCTTCTTGTGGTGTTGTACACTGTGGATGTCCCGTACTGTAGCGCCTGGACACGTTTCCTGTCTTTTGGAATCGTTGCCATAATCTTGAGATCATACTTCGTGGCACACGGAGGACCCGTGCTACGACCTGCCTCCAGTCGCCCTAGTATTCTACCCTTCATAACGTCATCAATATGTGTTCTTTGAGCCATTTTCTACACACAGTCACCATTAGAACGTCTGAAAACGTCTGCACACTTACTCGCTGCATCGTACTTTGACATGCACCAACACACCTCTGCGTATGTGGACTGCTGCCAGCGCCACCGTGCGACGACCGCAGCTCAAATGCACCGCATGGTCACACCCCAAGGTGATCTAATCTGCAAACCACCCGCCACAGCGTTGTTTCACCATGTATGAGCATTAGCCTTAATGTATGAACATGAGTGTACTTGAAAAATGTTATGAACATCAAATAAACATATATCAGTTTTACATCGCTTTTAAACAAGCCTATGATAGCATCTCAAGAGTGACAATACGGAATGTGATGGAAAAGGCAGGAATATCTAATAAGCTCCTTAAACTTACTATAATGACCTTCAGTGAAACCAACTATAAAGTAAAAATGCTGGGCGAAATCTCCAGAGAAGTCGAAGGGAAGAAGGGACTGAGAAAAGGAGACAATATCTCCTCATTGCTATTCAACCGCTGCCTAGACAAAGTCATAAGTCAGATAGAGATAAATGGGGGTGGAGCCATTTTAATCGTTCACTGCAGTACCAGGCCTACGCAGATGATGTGGCATTACTCGCACGAAACACTGTTGTGCTGGTTGATACCTACCAACAACTGGAGAGAGGTGCTAGGGAATTTGGCCTGGTAGTCAATGCCGAAAAGACCAAATACTATGGCAATGACAAACCAGCGAAATCTATCAAACATTAGGATAGCCGGCAAGGAGTTTGAAAGGGTGAGAGATTTCAAGTACCTCGGAACGACTATCACAGAGACAAGCGACATCAGCAGTAAGGTGAAAGCTAGAGTAGCAGCAGGCAACGGATGCTACTTTGGCACACTACCTATGCTTAGGAGCTCACTTCTATCACGGAAATCTAAAATCCTCATCTACAAAACGATTGTTAAGACCAGTTGTTATGTATGGTGCCAAGACATGACTGCAAATGAGGAGAAGATCCTTAGCATTTGGGAGAGAAAGGTTCTGGTAAAATATACGGCCAAGACGGTTGGCGCATCCGTACAAATGCAGAATTATAACAACTTTTTGAAGAACCTGATATTGTCACTACTATTAAAATAAGAAGACTGCGATGGTCAGGACACATGGTCATAATGGAGGAAGACAGAACATGTAAGAAGATTTTTGATGGCAAGGCTGGGGCAAACGACGGAAGGGACGTCCCAGAAAGAGATGGATGGACGAAACTGAAGAAGACATTAAAAAACTGGGTGTCAGAGGATGGAGACGGAAAGCCATGGACCGGATAGAATGGCAGGATATTGTGATGCAGGCCAAGGTCCTTCAAGGGCTGTAGAGCCAAGGAGTAGTAAGAGTAGTAATAGGTACCATGCTTTTATGTCAAAGTGGAACGACAGAAATTTTTAACCCAATGAGTACAGATATCTATAGCATTGTACGTAGATCTACCACACCTATGTTTTGATCTACTAAACTGTGCGATACTGTAATAGATAAGAAGGGAAGGGATGAAAAATTATATATGTAGTTGCTCATTTGCCAGTATGTGAAATTATAGTCCTGAGAGCGATGCATCGTCTGAAAATAGCATATGTACAGGAGCAGTAGTGTTATCTAAAAAAAGGAATAATCTACAGCGTGAAGCAAACCAAGCGCTGTATCATGTGTGAGATACAGAGGCGAGCGAGTGCGGCGGGTTCACAGCTAGTAGCGCCACGTCACCTTAACGCGTATTGCACCACAATTTAGTATGAAATTAAAAATCAAAATTTATGTTTAAAACTTTGTTAAATTATAGTTTAGTGTAATAATGTTCCAAATACCAAGTCTTTATGTTCTAAACTTAATAGCTTACAGGAAAGTGCCGTTTTAAGAGAAAAATCAGAGGTGCTAAATAAAGACGCTAGGAAGCCAGAATTTGGTCAGAAGGTGCAGTTAGAAGTTATAAGTAAGTGATGCTCGTTTCCAAAACCGTAAAACAAAAATTAACGCCAGAATCCACGTTTTTCGGAAAAATCAGAGGCGCTAAATAATGAACTTAGAAACTTGAAAACTTGTTTTATGCTTCAGTACACCCCAAAAATAATAACAGAGAGTCCACGTTAATCTACCTCTTACAGTTTTTGAGTAATTAAATAAAAACTAATTTTGTAACTAAAATGTACCTAATTGTTGTAGATTAACTACTTGAAATTTTAATGATAGAGGATTTTGGTTAAACCAGATGATCAAATATATCAAATAATTGAGCTACACCAAGTTTAAGACTTGTAGCATAAATAGAACTGATACAAGTCTTAGCAAAGATATTGTTCAGAGTTAACAATCTACCGTTAGTTCCACTAAATAAATTCTATTAAGTAAGGTTTTCATTCTAGTGAGCTGAAACTTTCTACGTGCTTTCAAACTGCTTATCTGCATACCAGCAAAAATTGAGGAGTTTCTGAAGTAATTGGTATCTATATAATTAAAGATTATGTACCCGAGATAGCAGTCATTTGTAGACTGCCGCCGTATGCAAATAGACAGAGACAACAGATGTTTTCTCGCCAGTCCGCACCGGCACCGTATAAATACAGCCCCTGAAGCAGTAGGTTCACTTCACTCTCAGACAGTGTGAGGTCCACGCCAGTTCTGGTCGCGCTCTGCCTCGGATGACGTCAGAGCCGAGCTGTGACAAGCGCGTATTTGGCAGTGAAAACGGATAGTGAACTAGCGAGGACTGTACACCGTCCTGGATCGTTTAGAATTCGGTAAAATAACTGTTAGTGTACCGTCCGTGTGAAATTAAATTCCGCGTGGCAAGTGGTGAATTTACTTCCACTTTTATAGCGAGCATTAATTTTTGAACATTTATTGCGAACTTTCAGTTGAGTGATGTTAGACAGGGAGAAAAACAATCTGGTAGGAAGTTACCGTAGAGGTCGCCTCTGAACTGCTAAAGGTGCTGTTAAATTAGAAAGACATGTTTTCAATTGAACATAACGCAATTTTAAGTGTTGTTTGTGAGAAACTTTAACTAAATTAAATCTTGATTGGAACTTTAAACTTTTACTGAAGTCATAGTCCTGATCCCGCAAAGAAATGGGAAATAGACACTTTTCTTTCAGCGGGCTGGAGTGGAATGTGGCCGTGCAGACTGCAGTATGTTTCCCTTCGCTTTATGGCTGACCATCAAATTATTTTCCAGGCTCACGTGATTAAAGACGGCATCAAAACTTTATAACCAGTGAAGTAACTTACTCGCCGCCCCACAAGTGGACATCCATACGGCAATATACAAAGACAAAAGCAATAGCATGCAGACTAATATGATTCAGATACTTGTTTGCTACAGTCATATAATTCTTATGTGTGAACACTGCACTGCTTGTGACGATGGGCTTTGTCTATTTGCCAATAATTGAGTATGTCCACAGAACACTGTGCACCAATAGTGCACCCTCTGTGCACCTACACCACTGAAAAAACATTATGTCTACTCGAGTGATAAGCAATAGAGGGAGAGCCATGACACCAATATTCAGATGTATCTGCGCACATAGCAATAATTTTTTCTTAAACAATTACATAAAACATAATAGTGTTCCTCGTAATGTATACATTGTAGGTATCCATGAGTTCATGTGCTTAAATCATACACTGGAATACAAAACTTAAGGAGGAAAGTATCGTTCGCACTATGCGTCACTTCCAACTAACATGATGAGAGGTAGACATAAATGAAAGGAACTGCCGCAGCATAGTACAGAAAGAAACTAAAAAAAATACGCATTCTGACGAACAAAAATGAAGCTTTTTTCAAAGACAATAATTATACTGAAGTCATTGTGATTTATGATGGTCCCCTGGACATCAGAAAAGGTGGGACATGGTCCTCAATAGGGTGAATCATCGTAACGTGCTCCCTTACTGGCCACAACGTTGGTAACGAATTCTTGCAGTTGGGCGTTCCATTCATCCACCAGTGCGGTTGACAACTGATGGATAGTCCTTTTTGCATATAGACGTGCAGCGACGGTTCTCCCCAACACATCCTATACGTGCTCGATGAGATTTAGGCCGGGGAAACGCGCAGGTCTCTCGATTCGCGGGATATCGCTTCGTTCCAAGAGTTCGTCTATCTGTGCAGTTCGACGCTGTCGCACATTGTCATCTACAAAAATTAAGTGTACACATTCACATTAACAATATCAAAGTATTTGGGCATCAAAGTATATAAATCTACCAATCCTTAACCGTTCCAATAATTAATCTCATTGAAGTGCAGCATTTGTTGTATACGTGACGGACCTGATGGTGACGTTCCGTCAAGTGGATTCACACTTGTTATAGACAGTAATTTTTGCAAATATCATTTTTGTTGTCAAAGAACGAGTTTCAGTATTCACCATATTGTTTTCAAAAGTTAGTTTCTTTTTATACATTTAACAAGTTTAAATTATACCACCGCCTCCTCAAGAAAGTTTATTTTCTGTTTATGTGTCCACTGCATTGCACTGAGCGGAACACAATGACCAAATCTAAAGCATGATCTGCTTAGAAGTGTTGCACGTCCTTGCGTTGCCCTACGCAAGGCCTTCTCTCCTTTAGCTTGTTTGCTGTTGAGATGCATTTTTTTGTCACTTCGAGTTTTTGCTGCCACATGTAAGCCATGAATTTTTGCTACGGTCAGTTACATCACAGCCAAGACAGTAAGATCTCCATAGTTCAGCATCATGTCTCAAAATCATTATCAAGTTCAGTGTAGGTGAAGATCAGTTCAGATTACATTTCTTATGCAGAATTATTCTCATAGTTCTGTGTTACAATTGTGTGTGTATGATCATACTTTTGAATACGTGAATTTACAGGGTACTTTCATATAAACATTTTGGTTATTTATTCTTTTAAAATTCGTTTTGCAATTTTATATACCATTTTTATTCTGTTATTTTTATGTGTTGGAACTGCATGCGTTGTAGCACTATCTGCTGCTCAATATAGAATTTCACAGGACAGTTTCTTTAGGTTACGGTTTTGGTTTCCTAATTAATTTAGTGGAACGGTTTTGGTTTCCCAATTAATTTAACGGGAGCTAGTTGCAACATAGTGACACAGTTATACAATTTCATTTAGTTTTGGCGACTCATTTAATCAGATAGCTTTTATGTAGTGAAACCTCTAACGTTGTTCAGCTTTACAACACAGACACTCGAAGTTAAAAGGTAGGAAACAAGTCCTGTTTATATTTAGATCGCAACAAATACACATTTTTATTCATAAAAGATACATTTTGCGAATCCTTTGTTTAGGATGCGAGATTTTAGGAACTTTTGGTGATGTCGTAGTCAGATGAAGATTGTGTCTCATAGTGAAGCTTGAAAAGCACTTTGTGCAAAAATTGCGCATGTGCTGCTTTTCTGGCTTTTTATATTTTTCTTAGTGTATTATAACTTGTATTCTGATGTTTTTTGTTAGTTTGGAGAATTTTTTGTGGTATTTTCATGACGTTTTCGTTCGGTGAAAAGCAACTGTGCAGTCTGAGGTGATTGTAGTGCAAATTTTATGTTTGACATACATAGGATTTTCATTAGTTACTCATTATTTGGGACAGTTTCTGTTGTGAACAGTTCGTGACCGAATATTCTTTGGTTGTATTTCATTCTTGTTACAATCAGCATTATGACTACCAAAACCGTAGCTTTGTTGTCTTCTGTCGGCATGTCTGTTTAATCTGACTACACCATTATCATAGTATTGTTGCTAAAGATAAAGAAGGAAAATAAAAGAAAATACTCGAAATTGAACTAGTTGAGTATAGCAGGTCATAGGAAGACTATATGGCTGGGATGATACAGTCACAGGGAGAGATGATTACCAACTACAGGATTTGCCAGCTAAAATTAGGAAAGGGGTTCATGACGATTTTAAGCTTACTAGGAATCGTGCCGAGTGCAGACCCTATAATAATGAAAGAGAACTGCATCAACAGAACCAAACATATTTAGAAACAGATAAAAAGGTAGATGAGAGCATTTCGAATGTTGAAACAAATCAATGTCAGAACAAAGAGAAATTTGTAAAGAAAACAAAGTGCCAAGGGCTGTTTTCACTCCAGTAAATGAAAATAATGTGCAGCACAATGTTAAGTTACTATTTGCGAAACTGGTGAACAGGTGGAAGCAATGAAATTGCAATTCTAAACAGAAAAAGGATAATTTAGATATTATTTCCCATAAAGCTGACCAACTCACTACACAAATGACAAATTTGTCAACTAGCACCGACAGGAATTCAGATGACACTTTACCAGTTCATTTTCCAGAAAAATGAAAAAGTAGAGTTTAAAACAATCTGTAGATGGTAAGAAGCAAGCTAACCAACAACAGGAAAGGGAAGTAAATAGAATACTCTATCAGCTCACAGAAATAGAAAGAAAAAGTGACAGAGGTACTGACAATAATAATTTTGGTTATTTTCATGCAGATGTAGATTCAGATATTTTATTAGTCATTCAGCATTTGCACATGCAATAGACTTTGTCAGAAGATTTATTTATTAATATAACAAAATACATATTGACATTACCATTTCTAAAAATTCTTCTAAAGAACAAAATATGTTTGCTAGCAAGACACTGTGCAGTTTTACGTGAACTGATTTGCTTGGTGGTCGAGTGACATGTTTATATAATTTGTTATATATTTGGACTGCCATGTAAATATAAATCTTTCTTTGCTATCATGTTTTGTGGTAAGAGGAGAGTAATACTCATTCTTGTAATATAATATTGTATTTGATTTGCACTTAACAGTTACACTTAAAATTTGTAGTTCAGTGAGTACATAATAACACTTTCTAGAATATATAAGTTAATTACAGTTAAAATCTTATACATAGTGAAAAAAGATCTTGCAATGAGTTCTACTATTTGCTCTTGCCATTACTCTAATTGATTCCTTCTGAATTACACGAATTTCATTAAGTTTTTTGCTATATAGCCAGAGTATTAATTCGTATTTTAAAACAGACTGCAGAAAGGCAAAATATGCTTTCTTTACATATTCAAAGGTGACACATCACATCACTCTCATCAGCAAGTATGTTACTCCTCATAACGTAGCTGTTACTTGTTCTACAGGGGTACTCCATGTTAGTTTGTTGTCAAGTGAGAGACCTAATTTTTATACATTTTGATTTTTCTATTTCTGCAGTCTTTGATAAACTGAACCACATATTCTAAGTCTTATTTATATGCAATACTAAACCATTTGCACTGAACCAGGATGTTGCACTTTCTTTCACCAAATTCATTTTTTTGAGAAGGTCTTCAAATACATAGTTTACAGACAAAAAAATAGTATCACCACATACATATATGCCTTTACATTTGAATTTTCATGTAAGTCATTTAATTGTGCCAGGAACAGAACAGGTCCTAATTTTGATTCCTGTGGCATTCCATGTTGAGCTTCAAGTGTGTTTGATAACAGACCTCCTGAATTCACCACCTGCTTTCTTTTACTGAGATATGATTTCATTAATTTTAGACTTTTGCCAAAAATTCTATCGAATTCTAGTTTGTAATGCAAAACATGGTGGTAAACACAATCAAAGGCCACAGTTGTATCACAGAAGGTTAACTGTGTATGAACATGGTCCTCAAAAGCTGATAAATGCAAATGAATACAAAAACTTATGGTGTGTAGGCTGACATTCTTAGAAACAAAATTTATCTCACAAGCAAATTAATGTATGGTTGAGACGATACAATGAAGTGCATTAAAGTACACCAAAGAATGAGAATTCCAGTTGCAAGCGTTCCCTTACAGTTTGAAAGTATAAAATGTTATGAAATCAAGACCAAAAAAAAAAACAAAAAAAATTTCACCCAATTGGTCACTACTCTTTAGTGAACATGTGCAGTGGTGTACATAGGGTCCCAAGCTGTTGCAGTGCTGTTTCTATCTTTAGTTTTCTGCACTGCTTCCTACTGTCTTACTATACTCTGTATCTGTCAAAAATAGCTCTTCAATTATTGAATTAGCCAAAGAAAAAATTGGACTACTTATAATCCTGTCTGACTATATTACAAAAAAGTGACATAGGCCTGCTGCCTTATGGTATCAAAATAAGTTGGTTTGGAAATCACCAAGAATAAGATGATTATTTGTGGAAATCTGCAACTTACCAGGGTTGGTATGGTAGTGTGTCAATGTATTAATTGAATTAGTTAAGGGTTGTAAATTTGAACAGAATTTTCTTGCTGTGTAGAAATAATGATTAAAGCAAAGAAAGAATTTGCAGATGTGTGTGTTTGAGACTGAGAACTGATTACTGGATAAAGTCATGATTTTTTAAGAGCAATGCTAAGGAAAAGTTTTAGGTAATTAGTGAAATGAAGGAGGAGTAGGTGAGAATAATAGTTAACAATGAAATACATAAGGTGAGAAACGATGATGAAAGAATTGTGAGATAAAAAGAGGAAGAGAGAAAAGGAAGGTAAGATGGGGAAAGTAGAGAATATGATGCGTAAACGTCTTTAGTGACCATGTCATTATGTAAGAAAGAGGAATGGGTGGAATTAAGTGAAGTAAAATGTGGAAGTAAAGTGTCATTATGTTTCAGGAAATGAGCAAACAATGTGGAAAGTTATAATTACTGTAATGGCATGCATTATAAAAAATTGAAAACACATTTTCAAAATGAAACACAGGAAAGATACACAGCAATAATAAATTTTAACATCTTTGATTTTTGTATATGTGTACATAGCTACATTCTTGCATCTAACTGTCTACTTTCTTTTTTTTCTTTTTAGTTATGTAATAGGCATTGCTATCATTTTTACTATTGTATTTTCAACCACATGAATTGTGTTGCAATGTAGAATATATGGTATTTCTTTGATAACACTTTTCTATATACTAAAATGTCTTTTGTATATTTAAGGAATTTACAACTCCAAAGAAAGTTAAACATGTATTTTAAAGAATGCTATGGAGGAATTGCACTTACATGATAGAAGTAAGTAATAAAACAGATGTGAGATGTGCATCAGGGAAGATTAACAAAGAAGGTATAGATGTTATTTACCTTTTTCCTTGCAACATATGCAATACATTAGAATTTTCCCTTTAAAATTTAACTTTTTTGCCATTGCGCAGTTTCACTTATACAGTTGTAGAATGACCTTATGTAGAGATATGTGCTTCTTTTCAGCCCATCTTTTCATCCCTTTACAAATGATAATACTTAATGAAAATAAAATTTAGGAATATAATGGATTTAGGTAAACAGTAGTACATGCCAAAATGAGGTTCTAAATCTGGAGAAAAATCAGATGGGAGCAAAAAGTTTCATTTTGCTCAATGTCCTGGAGAAATCTAATATTTGATGGTTGGTGTTTATTTAGGTCTCTTCCTGTGTTGTGATGTTAATGGTTATGAAGTGATAAGAGGAAATATGTAGAGGTATATGGTATATACGTCCCTTTTCTAGCTGTTTGTGAATTTGGTCATTTTGAAAAAGCAAAATGAATGGTACAGAGGTAAATGAATAACGTGGTATTGTTGGATATTGAGAGAGGACATATGCTACGAAGTAAAGATGTTATCTGAAGAAAAGTATAGTTATTATCTGATAGTGGTCAAGTGCTGATGAAGCTGAATGCATATGAAGCTAAGCTAATAGGAGCAATGAAGAGAAAAGTGATAAAAAGTAAAAAAGGTAACAAAGATTTTTATAAATTCAATGCACAAAAAAGAAATGCTGGGTACTTTACTTGTGTCTGTTCCTCACTGCTAGTTTCAGCTAAGTTATATTTCAATCATTTATTCTGATTTAATCCAGACAAAAAGCTGAAAGTTAGGAAACAAAAAAGATCATTTATAACATTATTTAATAAATTATGTTCACTTTGGAGTACCAACTTTATTTGTCTTATATTTTCTTTGTTATTATAGGACAATATTTCAAGATTTCTTCTTGTGAGTTTCTGGTCACTAATGACTTTCTGGCAGGGTGTTTCTTGCAGCTAGTTCTTTGAATGGATTGAGTAACTCTTTCCTTAATCCAAACATGGTTGTTCCCTGTCCTGATATGTCTTGGTAGTTATTCCATTTTTTATGTGTGTGTGTGTGTGTAGTAAGTTAGTAATGGTTTGTGTTCTGTGTACAACTGAGTAAAATAGTAAAAAGTATCTTAAATGCATCCATAGTAATATTTCCTTTTAACTCTTTTTACCACTAATTATTACCATGTAATATCTTGACAATTACTGATGTGTATATTTTCTGTGTTGCTTGTTTTGTAACATTTGAAACATTTTACCTCTACAGGTGATAGAAATACCATGTTCACATATTTCTGCTATCATAATTACGCTACATGCATGTGCAGCTCTACATTAGTACCTTATAGATAATTTCTGTGTTCAACTTTTGTATTTGCTTTTATGAAAAAATTAGTTATGTCTGCTTAGATATGTATGTTATCATACATGCTATTTTTCATGTTCCAATCATTCTCTTCTGCCTTGTTTGGCTTATTCACTCTTACATTGTAAAGTATTTTCTGTTACGTTTCATGTTAAGGAAATAACCATTTTCACCAATGCACACAGACACCTACTCTAACCAATTGTCAAGGAATGAGTTTCAATATTCACCGTATTGTTTTGTAAACCCTTACATTGCCCTATACAAGGCCTTCTCGCCTTTAGCTGGGTTGCTGCTGTGCTACATTCTTTTCTTCTCTTTTTTTTAGAAGGGGGCGTGGGGGGGTTCCTCACTTTGAGTTTCTGCCGCCACAGAATAAGCCATGAAAATTTGTTACGGTGACTTACATCACAGTCAAGACAATAAAATCATTGACAGTTCAGCTTTGTTTCAAAATTATTATTATTAGGTTCAGTGTAAGTGAATCTTAGTTCAGAATACATTGCTTAGGCAGAAGTATTATTTTCACAGCGCAGTGTTACAGTCTGTGCAGAATACCATACCTAGTAGATGTGCAGACGTCAGGGCACGCATGAGGCAAGTGGTAATGGTGGAGTTCGCAGATACACGTTTAAAGGGAAATGCAAAGTGCTGGGAGGGGAAGTGCTGTTTTAAGCTGGAGCCTACATTTAAATTTCTTTTAAATATTAAGCGGGGCCCCTGCACGCCCACACTTGCACGGTGACCATTCTAAAAGATCTGTTACCATCTCTTTGGTCAGTATCTAAAAAGATTTCCACAAAAAATGCAGCGATGTATTTTCGCCTGGCTTTTTAATCATTAGTAATTTTCAGAGAAGTATCATGAGTGGCGAATTTTGAGTAAAATTTCTCGTGTTTCCATGTTAACATCTGCTTATTTTGCCAAAACACAGAGGTGTTCACACAGTCTCATCTCATTAATATGTACAGACGCAATTGCGAGAGAATTCTGAATCAGTGATTTGTTAAGTTCATTAAGTGAGGAACTGTGGAAAAGTAAGCTCATTATCTTATGAAAAAACACATCCTCAGTACAAAATAAACGTGTAATAATTTCACTTGCGCTGTTCCAAAACCCGCAGCATTTCCGTTTCACTAGCTGTCCACTTTTTTTCCCTTTGGGGCACACAAAAGTACATTTCTAATTTTTGGGACCCTCTAAACGTGATTTTTTCCTACAGTGGATGAAAAAAGTAAATACATAACGAACATATCTACATTTTTTTGTTTTGGAATAACTATAAGATACAAGTTTCACAATGATGAGCAATGCCATGTAAATTGGGCTACCCAATTACAATTTGTGCAGAATACCATACTTGGTAGATATGCAGACGTCAGGGCACGCATGAAGAGAGTGGTAGGGGTGGAGTTCACAGCTAGATGTTTTAAGGGAAATACCAAGTGCTGGAGGGGATGTGCTGTTCTAAGCTGGAGCCTACATTTAAATTTCTTTAAATATTAAGCGGGGCCCCTGCACCCCCACACTTGGTGATAAATTTTTATGTTCTAGATATTTTATCTGTGGAAGATTAGGAGACACTAAAAATCTTGTGAACCACCTGGTACACTACTGTATCATGACAAGGAGTCAAGCAACATTGCGATAGCGAATTATTCTGCGTCACTACTCTAACTGTTGATGAAGTCCAGGATGATTCTAGGCTTGACTGGTGCTCCCAATTTATACAGGGAATTGAAAGAAACAATACTTAACGTCTTGACTACCTCCACCGATAGCAACATACTAATGATTTGTGTATTTTGGATGCTTCTACACTGCAGCAGTGTCTCTGCTCTGATATCTAATTCAGTTACTCCTAATTACGTTCCCTACCTACTTGTCAATTTTTCTGTATCCTCCCCTAACACCATATTTCGAAGGGTTCTATTGTCCAGTGTTTCATTTCTATACAATTCTGCAGAACCAAACAAATGTTTTCAGAAACTGCTTCCTAATACTTAAACTGACATTCTGTATTGAAAAATATCTCCTTTCCAGAGAAGATAATTCGTTTAATTACACCTTTACTGTGCTTAATGGCATCCTACATTTATATTTCGTTATGAATATTTGTTATTGTCTATGTGACATAGTGTGGACACAACACAATAAGAAATGATTCAATTCACCTACAGCCATTGCCTTTATTTTACTTTTGTTGACGTTCATATTATAATCTCATTTCAAGATAACGTTCATTCCAACCAATTGACCTTCCAAGTTCTATGTGGCCTGTAGCACAATTATAATGTCACAAGCAAGTCTTGAATTTCTATTTCTTCTCTCTGAATTTGGATTCAGTTCCCAAATCGTTCCTTGGTTCTCTTTACTGCGTAGCCTACATACAAACTGAACAGTATGGGTAGAACCTGCAAACCTCTCTCACTTGCTTCTGCACTGCTTCTGTCATTCTATGTCTTTCTTCTGTTACAGTCCGGTATTTATAAAACCTTTCGTTTCCTGTATTTTATCCCTGATCTGAGAACTGTGGAGTTTTGAAAAGTGTATTACAACCGACATCAGAGGGCTACAGCTGAGTTATTTGGGTGACTTGAGAGCTGTGTTGTTAGTTGTGTTTCCTATATGAGCTTCACATCTGTCATTCTATGTCTTTCTTCTGTTACAGTCCGGTATTTATAAAACCTTTCGTTCCCTGTATTGTATCCCTGATCTGAGAACTGTGGAGTTTTGAAAAGTGTATTACAACCGACATCAGAGGGCTACAGTTGAGTTATTTGGGTGACTTGAGAGCTGTGTTGTCAGTTGTGTTTCCTACATGAGCTTCATAAGACATTATTTGTTACAACATATATCTGTTTACAAATTAGGAAACTGTTGTCTTATTCGATACACTACCTCTGGACTGGAAGGTAGTACGCTTCAAAAAAGACTGTAACAAAAATGGGAAATGAAGTTCTAATGAAAAATCAATTCTGTAAGGAGATGTCTAAATCTTTTTATTTATTCTGTTATTACATTTCAGAATAAAGGAGACAGGGAGAAGTATGTTATACCAAGACAAGTATCATTAGAGGCAATCTAGTGGATGATACAAAAAACTAAAACTCATTATACTCTACGCAGACAAAAAGTAATAAACGATAAGAACAATTAAAACAACGTAGTTAATAGTAGAACGAACAGAGTGGTGGTGATTTACATTTAGACTATGAAAATACTATAAATAAAGGAATAACCCTATAATAGATCAGTACAGATGTGAACTGACGTCTAAAGTTATTTAGACTGTGGACTTGAATCACATTTTGTGCTTGATTATTGATGGGCTGTCGAAATGGCTTGCTTAAACGAACTCAAGGGTTTGCTTGTGCAGTCGTACACCAGTGTGGGTGTCTCAGTCCTATCTGAGCACCGAGAATCCGCCACAGCATCAGTAGCAGCAGCGAACTCATTATGGTAACTACTGTGTAGTGCAGAACTGTCAACCTGAAACAGTTAAATGTAACCACATGTTGTTAAATGTAATAGAACCATACAATACAGCCTACAAGGCCGGTGTTGCCTTCCAACGTGCGATTAACTGATAGAGTACCACAGTCAAAACACGAAAGAGAACAAATTTGTTTCGAAACACAGATCGTATCTGCAAAATAACGCTTTCCCAGATTGAGTTGCGATTATTTTTCAATATTTACTGGCACGACGCATTTCGACTGCATGCTGCCATCAGTTAGATCGATATTCCACTGCTGTCTGGGGCGTGTCCAGATACGTCTTCGGCTTGGAATTTCATTGGCTCGAGTAGAGTTGTTTCCAGTAATGAGTTCCGCCTCCGATTGAGCGAAGACGCTCTAGGCAGCGATGGGATACCAACCTGACTATCGCCCTTCTTACGCCCCGGTAAGCAGGAGTAATGGTCTGGGAAGCCATTTCATTTCATATCAATACCCCTTCGGTTGTCATCTGCAGCACCCTCACGGCACAACGGTGTGTCAACGATATTCTACGCACCACTTTATAAATCTTCATGCAAGACATCCTGGGCTTAAATTTCAGCAAGATAATCTTCCTACTTGCTAAACCGTACGTTGGCCAGTAAGGTAGCCATATATATCCCTAGTCGGGAAAGTTTGGGGCGTTATGGACCAGTACTGGAGTTTGGATATCTAACGTGCCAACTGGAAGGAATTTGGCACGATAGCCCTCTGGAGAGTATCCAACAACTTTATCATTCAGTGCCAATCATCATAATTGCTTGTGTAAGGGGTACAGATGGACCAATGCGTTATTATGGTTCAAATGGCTCTAAGGACTATGGAACTTAACATCTGAGGTCATCAGTCCCCTACACTTAGAACGACTGAAACCTAACTTAACTAAGGTCATCACAGAAATCCATGCCCGAGGCAGGATTCGAACCTGCGACGGTAGCAGCAGCGCGGTTCAGGACTGAAGCACCTAGAAGCGCTCGCCCACAGCGGCCAGCCAATGCGTTATTAATTTGATGGGTGTGCGAAGTTCTTTCTCCTGAATAAATCATCCAGTTTTTCTGAAATTCTAATTATTTGTTTGCGTGCACATGCATATTATATTTACCGATTTACGACCTATTCGTTTAACTCCTTCGTGATTGTCGTGATGGCGTATTTCAACTCGTTAACCGCCATCTTATTTAACGTAAGTGTTTACTCACAGGTGTTTTAAAAGATGGCCACCGAATGACTAGTACGATTTCTATGCTTCTTAAAATGTAAGTTTTTAGCAGCATTTCATTCGTTACTTATTCACATGGTTATAAGTTTCTTTAGTTTATTTATTAAGAAAAACAGTAAGGATTTATCTGTAGGCTGAAGTTCCAAAAGGTGTAACTTATGTTTGGAAGCCTACAGAATTCCTTTCATTACACAGTTACCACATCCTCACGTACTTTAGGTATAATTCTCGTAGTGAATATCTAGTATCCTTTTAAGGTCATACAAGTGAAGTTTTGAGATTTTATAGTGCATTTTAAGAATAATCTCGTGTTATTTGAAATTCCATTTAACGCGCTTTGGAAGTAATGTAGGTGATTTATTGCGTTACTTGTGACGATTAGGACTAATGCGAACCATGGACCCCGTCGGTGGTGAGTTGGCCTGCGTGCCTCAGCGGTACAGATAGGCATACTGTATGTGCAACCACTATGGAAGGATATTTGTTGAAAGGCCAAACAGACGTGGGGTTCCTTGTGAGGGGGAACAGTCTTATCACGAGATGCAGCGGCAACAGCCTGATTGACAGGCAACAGTATGACTGACATGGTCGTGTAGTATCAACCAAAATGGTCTTGCTGCGCTGCCGCTGCGAACTCTCACCGATTGTCAGCTATCAAGTGTGTGGCCCCTTCCACGTGGATAAAGATGCATGGCAGTTAGCTACGTCAAAACGCTGCTCGGAGCGTAGTGGAGGAACACCGAGCCGGCCCACGCAGCACCTTCGGGGTCTCTGCGCAAGCCAGTCAGATCCAGACGCTCAGATGGCTGTGTCATAATGCGAGACAGTATCGCTCATTTTTGGAAACTTCGCCAGGCTATTCAAAGTTCATTCGCTCCCTCTTTCGCAAACCACAGTCGAGTGAAGATCGCTCGGATCGGCCTAGCGAATATATTGTTCTATGGGGACCTAAGACCACTGACGAGCCATACGCTTAGCATCTGTGTGTGTGTGTGTGTGTGTGTGTGTGTGTGTGTGTGTGTGTGTGTGTGTGTGTGTGTGCGTGTGCGTCGTGCGTGCTTGCGTGACATTTCCTATACTTGCAAATATTCGTGAACAATTAAGGAGTTCCCGATGTGCCACGTGAATGGATACACAGTTGCTGCTGAAGAGACTCTGCTTTCAATTCATTGTCATTTGTTCATACGATCATCATTCACAGCACCAGCTGAACTTAGGCACGGCACTTCTGGGGCGTCGACTTGTTTCTCAACGTCGACACTCGAGGCATATTACGTGAGTTCTAATCCAATTGCACTCGTTTTTCCCACTTTTGACACTATATTGTCCGAGTCTCTCCCACTCTAGAAACAGTTACACTTCTCTCCTCAACGCTGGAACAACATGTATATGTCACCTCCACTCAGTCCAGTCTGTAGCTCGTGCTCGCGGCCGCGTTATCGCTTCCCGAGTCCGGGGTCCCGGGTTCGATTTCCAGCGGCGTCAGAGGTTTTCACCTGCCTCGAGATGACTGGGTGTTTGTGTTGACCTCATCATTTCATCATCATTCATGACAGTGTTGAGATTTGACTGAGCAATGTTTGGGAATTCTTACGGTCACTGATAACAACGCAGTTGAGTGCTCCACTAACCATACATCATCATCATCCACTCAGTCCAGAGCCCGTATAAAAATCGACTCTTCGGTTAACTCAGTAACTTGGTTCGTTATCGTTTCGAGATGAAGTTCTGAAATTTCAGCTTTATAGCGAAAAAATTGGCATCCCCTCTGAGTCATCTGCAAACACGAATGGTTACAGAGTCCATGTAATTAGCATTTTTATGACACCGATGTTCCTCTCCAACAGGACAACATCCACACATCTGCTTCTGCTGTATTGCAACTAAAATACTAATGGTGTGTGCCAGTTAGGTGTTCAGTGGCAAAACTCATTTATTTCAGTGAGATCTTTCAGTCTCTTTCATCTGTTGGTATCAGTTATGAGAAATTTTGGTATTTATTAATATGTAGGTGTTATTTCAGTTTGCGTTTGGAATCACTGTTACTGAACTTTTGCATGTGAATGAAGTGCACACATAAATATTACAAAAAAGTAATTGTGTGTACAGTATAGATGTGTAGATGGAGCAAGTTTTGCAGGTCACGTAAATACCTTAGGTAAAGTCCCTTTCTTTAGGATTTTAATGAATAAAGTTTTTATTCGAAGAGAGAGCGATATTACTGTATAATATTAATATAAAACAATAAAGCAAGTATAATAGGGTAGAGATTTGTTGGGTAACACAATGATATTTGTGAGTCGACTGTAGTAGTTGTACTGAATATCATGATAAAAGAAGTACACGTACCAAAAATATTTCTTCTTGGCTGCTTCCAAGTTGTCGAAGCTCTCATTCAAGATGTAAAGGCGCAATCCACGCACACAGTTTTTATGATGCCACTCTAAGTCAACGTCTACTATGTCACAGGGAAAGAGCTTGCGGTCGGCTTCTCCCAGACGGCCCAGCATGCCCACCATGTTGTCGTCTTTGAAAGTCCACTCTCTAGTGGTGAATTTCTCCAGAGCTTGCATGACTCCATGAACACGCGAGTACACATTCCATAGTCTGCAACACAAACGCGGTGTCAACGTTGAAACAGAACCTCTTTGTCACGATTAACTTGAACAGTGAAGCTTACAGTTAAAAATAAAAATGAAATTAGGGTTCATATAATTTTTTTTGGTAAATCCTAAATATGGCAATGGCTCTTGTACTCCATAAATACAGGGCGAACATTAATAAAACCAACAAACTGGAGGGATGGATTCCTGACTATAAATGGAGGAAAAAAGGTCCTACCAACATGTGTCCAACATGCATCGTTGCCACAGTAGATGGCACTGATGAAAGGAAGTTCCTTTGACCACATGCTGTCTTTGTGTGTTGGAGCCTGTGTGATTGACACAGCATACTGGAAGCATCGGAATGGCCACTATTCATATCGGGAACAAGCTGAGATAGTATCTGTGTACGGCCAAGCATATGGAAAAAGTCGAGTGCCGCGCCATCTAACACGCTGCTACCTGAGCGGGAAGGCGTGCCGGTCCCTGGCACGAATCCGCCCAGCGGAGTAGTGTGGAAGACCTGTGTGGCGGTCAGCCTATGGATGGTTTTTAAGGCGGTTTTCCATCTACCTCGGCGAATGCGGGCTGGTTCCCCTTATTCCGCCTCAGTTACACTATGTCGGCGATTGCTGTGCAAACACTGTCTCCACGTACTCGCACACCCTAATAACTCTACCACGCAAACGTTTGGGCTACACTCGTCTGGTATGAGACGTTCTCCGTGGCGGGGGAAGGGGGAAGGTCGGGGTCCACTGGGGAGCGAACTGCACAATAACCCTGGGTTCGGTGTGTGGCGGCCGTGAGGTGGGTGGACTGCTGTGGCCTGTTGTGGAGTTGTGAACCACTGGGCTACGGCGGGACGAAGCCTCTCCGTCGTTTCTGGGTCCCCAGTTTAATACACAACACACACGCACACCGGACAGCTATATCAAAACAAGTACCCTCACTGGGACCAACCACAACATTTCATGCCTTTCTTGGCCGTTTATGTGATCAATGGTCCTTTCAGATTGACGACCGTGCAGGAAGGACTGTGCGAACACCAGATTTGTAGTACCAGGTTCTACAGGATATTGAGACGAACTCTAGTACGAGGTCGAGGCAACATGGTATAAGCCATGTACCGTTATGTGTATCCTGCATGACAACCGCTACTATCCCTATCACCTGCAGCGAGCACAAGGAACATCAGCAGTGGATTCCCCTCTACAGGGAGGATTTTGTCGATGGTTTTTGCACCAGATCAATTATGGGATTTCTGTCATCAGTCCTCTTTAAGGATGAAGCAACCTTCACTAGAACTGGCATCGTCAGTCTGCATTATTGTCATCTGTGGGCTGCAGAAAATCCTTGGGGCGCGGTTGAGGCGACTCAACAGTATCATTTCAATACCAATGTGTGGGTAGGGTTTCTGGGCGTCCACATACTTGGATCGATTACCATTCCGCAGTGCCTCCATGGACGAATGTACCTCGACTTCCTGCCTGGGATGCTTCAGAATGTGCCATCGGTAATACAACAAGTTACAAGATTTCTGCATAACGGAGCACTACACCACTTCCGCATAACGCTTCGCTGACACCTCAACAACATCTTCCTCAGATAGGGTGCGAAGGCCCTGTATCATGCCCTGCTAGATTACCGGGCTTAAACCCACCGAATTACCTCTGTGGGCATCTGAAAAGCGTTGTGTAGGCTGAACCAGTTCCTGATGTGCAGAGCCCTTAACAGTGTGTTCACGAAACCTGTGAGGCTATTCAGAGAGAAGCCGGAGCGGGCGAAAGAGTGCGGCAGTCCGTGATACCACGTGCTGAAAGCGTGCATTTCATCTCATGGGGGCCACTTTGAACATCAGTTGTGAAGTGGATGCGATGCAGCTCTCTACTGTGTTCTGGGACGATTTCTTGTCGTTGCACATTTACAGCCCATTTTCAAACACATCTTCACAGGACCTTATTTCTTCCATTTCCAATCAGAAACCCGTCCCTGCAGTTTGTCAGTTTTATTAACATTCCTCTGTATATTAATTTCCATAGATTTGTATTAGCTTTGATTAACGTCCACCTGCGACACTGAGTGGTCATCGCGTCTGACGCCACACTGGAGGATCTGGGTTTAGTCCTCGTTGCTTCAAGACATTTACCCTCGGCGAGACGAGCTTAATAGGGTGCTCTACGGCTTGTGAGACAACCGATTTGCTATTTCAGTCAGGCGACTTCAAGGTTTGGTGAATAGACAACGGATGGAAGAGCAGGCTGCTGAACTCGTACCGCATCTAAATGAAGTCATTGGAAAAAATTCGTTGATTTGGATGAAGCAGACCAAACAACGAGGTAATCAGTACCATTGGATTAGGGATGGATGAAGAAGGAAGTCGGCCGTGCCCTTCCAAAGGAATCATCCCGGTATTTTCCTGGAGCGATTTAGGGAAATGATAGAAAATCTAAATCAGGATGGCCGGACGCGGGTTTGGATCGCCGTTGTCCAGAATGCGAGTCCACTTGGAAAAAGGATGGCTCAGTGTACGGTTGTCGTAGTGCTGGTCTGTGAGACTGGTGTCTGAATTACCTTTACTGTTGTTAGATTTACGGCATTCAAGAAACCGTAACTGACTTATAAATATCACAACGAGCCCTTGAAAGTTAGCATCATATTGCTTAAGACGTGCAGCAAAACTGAAATGTACTAGCTAGCGGTTCAGTTTCCAACTAATTTGCAATTGTGTAAAGTTTTAGTGGAACTGTGTAACGACTTTATTAAAGTTCTGATGATGATTTCTGAAAGCACATTATTGCTGCTGATACAGTAGAATGACATTGTTATCTTGAGGATCTCTAAGGGTAGTTTCAATTCCCTGAGCGGAATTGTTTTCTTCCTTTGTTTATAGTGGAGGAGGAGGAGGAGGAGATTTATCGTCCTGTCGACAGCAAGGTCAATAGAGACGGAGCACAAGCTCCGATTAGGGAAGGATGGAGAAGGAAAGTGGCCGTGCCCTTTCGACGGTACCATACGGGAATGTGTCTTTAACAATTTAGGAGAACGGGAAACCTAAATCAGGATGGCTAGACACAGGTTTGAACTATCGCCCTCCCGAATGCGAGTCCAGTATGCTAACCACTGTGCTATAATCTACTCGGTTTGCTTGTAATGGAGTTTTTCTTCCATGAGATGTGAGAGTTGTGTATATCTGCTACATGTAAGTAACTGTTATGAGTAGATGTGCTATGTAGTGTGGTGTCAATGCTATTGAGGCAATCCGAGAGATAAGATGGCATCAAACCTGACTGGAGACACAGCCCGAAGTATCACAGAGGCTAACAATAAACTGCATCTAGAAATTGAACCTGGTGCATACGATATTGACGATTTAAAACAGACTGGAAAGGGATTGAGCTCCGTGCAAACATAAGTACACTTAAATCTGAAATAAGCACGGCGAATGCATCGATTGACTAAGCAGAAATGTTCAATAGGTCCACTACTGGGTTTCACAGACGCACAGGTTTTGAAGACGGATCCCAATAAATTTTACAAATCTGATCAGACAATGGATATTCCCCCTGTTGTTGAGTGTAACATTGCAACGAACTCATATCTCAACGATAGAGTGGTTCATTCAATTTACGGATCCTTTCCATGAGTTGGAACAGGGTATAAGATCGTTGAGACTTCTACCACCGCTATATACCTTCCAGTGACAGTTCAGACATTGGATTATATGGATTGCGTACTGTGGATAAGAATAACCAACTTGTTGACTTTCGCGGTGAGGAAATCATTCTGCGACTACAACTGCGACAAGATGGGCGTAAGGTATAAAACCAGTGCACACAGCCCACAGCATAGCACATCGTAGCAGAACCGCAAGATGATAACACTCTCGAACAACAAGTATCTTAAATCAGTAGGCTTGAAACCTCGCAATGACGTCGTCGCTTGATATATCTCACCCAGTGGAATATGAAGAGCGAATCATAAGCCAAGAATACTTCTCGCATAAGTCTTACGCTTCAACGACATTTAACAAGAACGATGAAATTAGGATTGTCATCGAGCTCCAAGACGTTTTTCATGCAGGAGTTTCATATATTTTCATGGAACCTCTAAGAAAAAGGATGGTAGTCATACAGCGGGATCAAAGCTTACACGTAATGCTTTGGCATACCTGTTCCAGGAAATAAGTTACGAACTTAATGGGGTAGAGGTTGATAGTACACGTAATGCTGGCATAGTATCACCCCTTAAAACTTCTCTCTCATCATCACCCTCGGATTTGAATGGCTTAGAAAATGCAGATGGTACATAGACGAGACTGTGGGCAGAACAGTAGAAGAGTACATTTACTACATGCGTACCTCTGAAAATGGTTATGGCGTACTTTGAGGACATGCTGCGAATTATTATGAATACTAAACAGGAGGTTATTCTGGTACGGAGCGCAATGGATAGCAGCTCAAGAGGTGAATCAGATCATCATCGGTAAAATTATACGGAAAATGTCGCACATCACTGTGGCAGACGAGGGGCGTTGAAAGCTTTTAAAAGTTCTGAATACCGGTACAAATCTGCCATTAACTTTCCGCTCGTGGGAGGCTTTTAAGTACCCGGTGCTACCGACAGGGAGCAGACGAACATGGGCTATTAAAACCTTAGTGCAGCTACCAAGATTCATCATACTTGCATTCCAGACAAAAGGAGGGGGAATTTAGCAAATGATTCCGCCGTATTTGACAACTGTAATTAAACTAATGCCAGAGTCTATTTGAATTCCGAATTCTATCCGTTAGACAGTTTACTGATACAGTGGGATCATGATATAGTGGGATCAGAATGCATACAGTCTAGCATTTGGCATGTTTGCAAGGTTCCGTGCTTCTTACTATGAACGTGTTGAAGAAAAAGGATGCCTACTCAGTCCACGGAAATTCAAGGAGCTGGCACCAGTCATCGTAATAGACTGTTTTAAGCAGAATGAGATAGCTAAATCAGAACCAGTAGATGTACGAATCGAATTTGAATCTTCATCAAATTTCCCAGAACACACTGCAGCGTATGCTCTAGTTTTACATGATCGTGTAATTAACTATTGCTCACTTACTGGTGTTGTGCAGCGTGCTGTGGCACGCCCAGAGCATTTCACAATGACAACTTGCTGTGTGAACATCGTTGCCGACATTCAAGGTTTCTATGATGATGGGTGTAGACAATCCACATTTAAAGATGTTGCATACACGGAAGATGCTGGTATAATAGAGACATTTTCAGCAAGAATTGCATCAGAGACCTTTCAAGGATGACAACTGTGCTAAAACACGGAGGAATGCAAAGTGGCTAACACGTTTTTCTCATGGACTTCACTGGGACGATCCTGGTATAAGTTATAAAGAAATGATGACGTCACTTCGAATATAGGATCATCCTGAGACCATGATTTACGTCAAATGCGAGGAGGAGATCACGTGGATGCAGCGAATCTTCAAGTTTGCACCTATTCAAGATCTGGAATTCTACCGGTGCTCTGCTATCCATAAGCTCTAAAAGAAGATGTGTGAAAATAGCTCCTACTTAGGTAGTATGTAGCCTTGCCCAGGTCCTTTGTTTGTGGCTTTGTTCAACCACAGGGGATATAATTTCAGCCATGTTTGCTATGTGTCTTTTGAAGCGGACACGATCACGAGGCGCCTGTTCCCGTAAGCCTACATGTGCAGTACGACAGGCGAAATCCCATGCAATCGTTACATATATTTTGTTTTCATTCATCTTAAATGTCACCTCTCTCATGCTTTAAACTAATATCTTGTGCATCTTGCACTGGCTTTACGTACATTTATAAGCGTCGGGGTTTAGGAAATAATAACAAAAACGTATGGTAACTAATAACAATTTTTTTATTCTGACATAAAAACTCACAGCAACAATACTGCTTTACATCCACAAAACTTGTTTTTACAATACACGAAGTAATACTGCTTTTAAATGCACAGTTCTTGTTAGTGTTTGAATATTTGTTGTTTACAGTTCACAGTTTTAAAGATAATAGTACTGATTGAAAAATTTTTTTGTACTTTACATTGTAGAGGTATAGTTTCTCTTACTCTAATACTGTAAGTATTACCGGCCCGCATCTCGTGGTCGTGCGGTAGCGTTCTCGCTTCCCACGCCCGGGTTCCCGGGTTCGATTCCCGGCGGGGTCAGGGATTTTCTCTGCCTCGTGATGGCTGGGTGTTGTGTGCTGTCCTTAGGTTAGTTAGGTTTAAGTAGTTCTAAGTGCTAGGGGACTTATGACCACAGCAGTTGAGTCCCATAGTGCTCAGAGCCATTTGAATTTTTTTGTAAGTATTACTAGCGAAGTTCGATCCAAATGGAAGACTTCATTTATACTTTGAACTGTATGACTCTAAACATTTTCCACCTCAAGCAGCTGAAATAACTTAATAATATAATGAAGCGAATGGCCCTAAAATGTTTATCCCAAACAGCTGCACTAAAATGAAATGGGTGGAACTCACACTTAAAACTAGAATGACTTGGATAGCTGTCGGTAGGTGAAACTTAAAAACTAATCTATTTACACATGCACTCATACACGCATATGAAGTGAAAAAACGATAAATACGGTAAACTAGTTTTTTCCTTCATTCACAATTTTTCAACTATTTTGACGATTTTGGTTCAATTTTTTAAATCTTTTTCATTAATACATTGCACATTTTTAATTTTTTTTACGAATTTTTATAATTTTTCCCAGGACATACTGCTTATACAGTCGTGTCTAGCTTATTTAGAAAAAAAAACAATATATTTACACACAGGCATACATATTTACACAGACATCCACATTCAAACCGACTCACAAGCATACACACGGACACACATAAGCACTCACACATGCAGGCACACCACACATCAAAATACAATATTTAAACTATGATAAAAGAGCCTTACTATTCGGCACAAGCTCTCTCTCAGCCAGTCACTCATTCTCTCTCTCATTCACACCGTCGGAGTCTCCCACCCTCTCTCGCACTTCAAGCAATTAGTGTGACTACGGGATGATTTCGATCCCGTCATCACAAATGGCTCTTTTACAGTCATGAGGTGACAATCTGACTTTAGATTGCAGCACAGTGTACACTCATGGTCTCGCGATAGAATACTAGTTTGCTGTACCAAATGCGGAAGTTGCGGCAGGGCGTATCAGACGCCATCGTACAGGCACTGCAAGTAGTCTTCGACCGTGAGGAGACGTGATGCCGCACAATGCACGTCCTTAGACCGCCTCTGGGTGGCTCTGTCTACTGTACGATATGCATATATTTTGGATCTTAGACCCACAAACTCCACATTCGGCAATCCATCCGCCTCATCTTTCAGTAAGCCGATAACCTCCTTGTCCTGAGCAACAATACCGTAAATACACTCCTGGAAATGGAAAAAAGAACACATTGACACCGGTGTGTCAGACCCACCATACTTGCTCCGGACACTGCGAGAGGGCTGTACAAGCAATGATCACACGCACGGCACAGCGGACACACCAGGAACCGCGGTGTTGGCCGTCGAATGGCGCTAGCTGCGCAGCATTTGTGCACCGCCGCCGTCAGTGTCAGCCAGTTTGCCGTGGCATACGGAGCTCCATCGCAGTCTTTAACACTGGTAGCATGCCGCGACAGCGTGGACGTGAACCGTATGTGCAGATGACGGACTTTGAGCGAGGGTGTATGGTGGGCATGCGGGAGGCCGGGTGGACGTACCGCCGAATTGCTCAACACGTGGGGCGTGAGGTCTCCACAGTACATCGATGTTGTCGCCAGTGGTCGGCGGAAGGTGCATGTGCCCGTCGACCTGGGACCGGACCGCAGCGACGCACGGATGCACGCCAAGACCGTAGGATCCTACGCAGTGCCGTAGGGGACCGCACCGCCACTTCCCAGCAAATTAGGGACACCGTTGCTCCTGGGGTATCGGCGAGGACCATTCGCAACCGTCTCCATGAAGCTGGGCTACGGTCCCGCACACCGTTAGGCCGTCTTCCGCTCACGCCCCAACATCGTGCAGCCCGCCTCCAGTCGTGTCGCGACAGGCGTGAATGGAGGGACGAATGGAGACGTGTCGTCTTCAGCGATGAGAGTCGCTTCTGCCTTGGTGTGAATGATGGTCGTATGCGTGTTTGGCGCCGTGCAGGTGAGCGCCACAATCAGGACTGCATACGACCGAGGCACACAGGGCCAACACCCGGCATCATGGTGTGGGGAGCGATCTCCTACACTGGCCGTACACCACTGGTGATCGTCGAGGGGACACTGAATAGTGCACGGTACATCCAAACCGTCATCGAACCCATCGTTCTACCATTCCTAGGCCGGCAAGGGAACTTGCTGTTCCAACAGGACAATGCACGTCCGCATGTATCCCGTGCCACCCAACGTGCTCTAGAAGGTGTAAGTCAACTACCCTGGCCAGCAAGATCTCCGGATCTGTCCCCCATTGAGCATGTTTGGGACTGGATGAAGCGTCGTCTCACGCGGTCTGCACGTCCAGCACGAACGCTGGTCCAACTGAGGCGCCAGGTGGAAATGGCATGGCAAGCCGTTCCACAGGACTACATCCAGCATCTCTACGATCGTCTCCATGGGAGAATAGCAGCCTGCATTGCTGCGAAAGGTGGATATACACTGTACTAGTGCCGACATTGTGCATGCTCTGTTGCCTGTGTCTATGTGCCTGTGGTTCTGTCAGTGTGATCATGTGATGTATCTGACCCCAGGAATGTGTCAATAAAGTTTCCCCTTCCTGGGACAATGAATTCACGGTGTTCTTATTTCAATTTCCAGGAGTGTATTATCGGCTGCGTGACTCGGTGTGTCAAATTCATTACCACGACACCTAATTGCTTCATATGGTTCGCAGTTCTTCACGCACTAGATGAAGCTATCTGTATCCGTATAAAGTAACCTTGGCTCCATGAAATGAGTTTTAGCAAACTCATAGTGGAAGCGGTACATGTGGAGTTAGGACATGTCCAGTATCCACATACCCAAATAGATTTCTTTCATAAACTCTACTGAAACCTTCGACATCTGCACAGCAACGAATTTTTCATTGAAAATAGTGCCCCCTTAAAATTTGGTCTGGCGATGCAGGTTCTTACGCACGAGCGCCCATCCCATTTAGTTCTAATCAAAATATCAGGTTCATTTCTTACATTCAGCACGGTTTTACCGAAAATGGAATTATTCATCAATTTGTAAAAGTCTTTTTCGAAATCACTAGTCTCAATCGTTCTCTTTTCGGTATTTAATTCAATATATTCGTTGAACCAGCGGGACTGATTGAAAGAAATAGCCTCATTAATTCTACCTATCTTCATCCCAAAGCTAGGACCCTGATGGAGGTTACGATAGTGAATTACATACCTCTGCTTGTGTCTAACAGTGGTCATCAGTTTAGGGTAGTGCTTCCTCGCGGAACTTGTTTCTCTCGACATAACGGCAAGTCGCTTGACATTACATGCAAACTAACAGGGTCTATAAGGTGTGCCTCCACCACATACCCTACATCAGAATCAGTCGCCAGACCCAATATTTTTCCACCTAATCCCTCTAATTCGTTTTTTGGCACCCATTGAACTCCACCAACCAGTAGTGGCTGCATCGTGGCACGCCCTTATAAGTTATTCACATTCAGATATAGAATATAACTTGAATCGAGGGATGCATTAAGCCCCTCACCCATATGTGGATTATTTTCCTTGGCGTGTCTATGAATGCACTGGCAAAGTCCTCCCCAGATCTCACGCTCAAAGAAAAGAAACGTATCGGCATCAGTCAAAATTTCAATACTGCGCCTCGTTTTCTTGAGCATTGCGTCCCAGTACAACCCAGGTGCCGTGTAATAAAAGGCAGGGTCCAGAGAATATGTGCCCATGCACACACTACGGAACTTTTTAAAAACATCTGCAAGCAACCGCACATCAGTGTCCATGTATAGTCTTCCGTATTCACCAAAATTTGGAATGTTGAATTCCCTCCAGTCATTCACAGCATGATCGTAATCTGCACTAGTTATGGCATCGCCTGTGAGAGTACTGTTAAATGCAGATATGTCGGGTAGCCTGGTTTCATCGAGTTTCACCTTACTATCCATATATTCATCAGGGGAAACTTCTTTCCTAGACACAAGCTGAAACATCTCCTCTTCAGGGTAAGGAGAACGGATGATATGCATATCCTTCTGAGATAGAGTTTCTGGAGTGGCGCCTGCAGCGAACGTAGTGTGTCAAGGTAGCAGAGTGTAATTTTTGGCGTCATTCGTTTCGAGAATCAAATATATTTCTCAACACTCTCAGGCAGGACACTGGCCTGATTTTTCTCCTAACCAAAACCAACCAATTGCTCAACTAGAAAGTGAGCCATATCCACTTAAATTATGGAAAAAAACGGGTATGTGTCCTGGTAATAGATACTTTAAATTCCATACATTGTCAGCTGCACCGCTGAACTTACCCGTAATATGACGATGATCTCCACGCGCAGTTTCAACTTTTCTATCTATGGCAGCCCACAAATATGATAGTTAACTGCGTCATTGTATAAATTTTTTATCCTCCTCCGTTTCGGTCATGCGGATGTTGGTGCTGTAAAGCCTATCAACATCCCATGATAATTTTTCAAGCTCAGTGAGCAACAAAACCGCAGGATTATCTCCAGCATAAGATTCATAGCGGTTAAGAGTTGAATCATATGAACAGGCAATTTGGTACACTGCCGCATGTGGTACTTGTTTTTGTGTGAAGGTGGTGTGTGAGGCTAACGGGTTCCCTTCACAGCGGGTAACAGGAGCCAAGGAGACACTCGAAGTCTGTGTATACAACAAATGGACATCGTTTCTGGTGGTGAGAATTGTTGAATTTAATGAAGTTGTTTTCTTCTGTACATAACAACACGTGCCGGTTCCTTGGATTCGCAGTCCGTCACATGTCTTTTTAAATGCTTTTCTTCTGAAAAGTTATTTAGGCACCTGAAGCAAATGTGTTTCTTATCCTTATCTTTCGACAGTTCGCTACAAAGGAGGCGGAACATATATTTGATCCATATGTAATGCTGATTATCACCTTCAGAGAAGAGTAGCATATTTACATGAAGATGATGCTCACCTGCATATTTCGAAAAATGGAGTGGTCCGAATATAGCATGCTTGTCCTGCTCATCTGGCCTGCTTTTCTGCTTCTTCTTCAGGCCATAAAAGTGAACCGAAATTCTGGGATTTTTGTGCCTCAAATTTTGTTATATCCTGAATCTTTACGGATAACTCGATATGTTCAAAGTTATATCATTCACGAATGTTGACCTATACCGTATCGAGATGTGCCTTCTAGATTTTGTTTAATTTTTCTTTTACAAGCCAGGATAGACCAAGCAAAACAAGTGATATCTTTTACTTTTGAACGTTAATGCAAGCCTGTTTCTTCTTAATATCCTCAGAGAGTTTGATATAACTGGATCCCCCTTTTAACGGATCATAGACATTAATATGGATTTCGTGGTGTGGTGTTTGGCTGAGTGCTTTAGCTGACCCTTAGCTGACTGTGAGTAATAAGAGGCGGCTGTGGTGGCCTCCTTTAGGAGCATTCAGGCTGCATGGAGGGTGCTCCATAATGCTCCTGCATCTTTGAGCCTTCACCATCGCCAGTTTTTGGGGTGGGAGATCGTTGCTCTGACTAAACCACCCATGGACGCCAGATGGTATGCGTTGGTTTGGGGGCAGGATCTACAGCAGCTGCCTCTCGCGCGGCAATAGGTGGCGCTTTGCACGGCCGTGCACGCTGCTCGGGTGTGTGCTTGACACCTGTCCCCACAACCACCACTCTGGATGCACGTGCCACAGCAAGCTGTAACACACAAATAATGGGAAAAAAATTAAGCACAATGCTCAAAATTTTAAAAAAATATATGCTGTAAACAAGTAACAAAAATGTAGTAAATTACCATTCCTCAATAGTAATTATAATAATGATAGTCACATTATAATCACCTATTATATTCTGGGTGCCAGGATTGAGCTGTTCAGTCGATCCTTCTGGTAGTTCTTCCACCCAGTCAAATATCTCCATCTCCTGTTCCAGAAGGGAGAAATGGCACAGCCTTTCAGCAGCCACCATCTCACGTTGCCACTGAAGCATCTCACCCTCGCCGGAATTGTTGTTATTGTGGAGTCATCGATCCACGTCATGGAAGTCGCCTATTGATTATCAGAAACAACAACAAAAAATTTGGGCCGAATTTGACTACAGTGAGATATTTATTATACATAACTACGAAAAATTTAAATAAATAAGTAAAAGGTTCATACCAGATGAAAGTGATGACTCCTGGTCATCATTCTCGAACCGTACCCCTACTAGAATCTCATTTTCCTCTTGAGCAGTAGCAACATCTACAACAGTGAATAATATATACCCCACACAATTGTATATGATGTAAAAAAAGTCAAATGGCAGTATATTACAACTGTACTTACTTTCTTGCTGCATTTCAGACTACAGCAGCAGCAGCAGCTCAATGTCCATCAGGTCCTGCTCTAATGCTGGTACAGTGAGATCAAAAGTTTTATAAACTTGTTATGACCTGAATACAAGAGTTGTTTTCTGAACATGTTAACTACCACACAGAATTTGGAGGTGTAGTAACCACAACCAACTGCGGGAACGCCTTGGGCTGCGGATCGGAGCCGCCAGGCGGGGAAGCCGCCGGCGGTGGAGCACGCACCACCGGGTAAACACAAGGACGAGTCGGGCGACAGACCAACGACAACCGACAACAACCGACCACGACCGACTATGACCGACACAACAAGGAAGAGATAAACAACGGAGATTTGTAGAAACCACAACACCAAACACCAACAGTAAATCCACTCGGAACCAGAGCCAGGCAAATGTCAACAACGAGCAACGACAAGAACGCAGTACCGCCGAGATAGAAACTCAATCCAGAGCGAGTACCAGACTTACTGCACTAGGTTTTTCTTTATTTTCTTTATTGTTATTTTGAAACTTGTGTACAGGCAGGCCAGCAGCAGCATACTACGCCGCTCTTGGGCCTCAGAGAAACACAAAAGATACAAATGAAGAGTCCAAGATAAAATTTGTTCAGACACTTCGACACATACATAGACGACAATTGTCACACGTGAACGTAGGTGCACAAAACGAATAACACTGAACCACTTAAGCACAAAACGACGGCACACACAGAACACGAGGCGTTGATCTCCGGCGCGCGAATGTTCACTAACCGTGTACGAGTCCGGCGACCTGCCAAGAGACGAGGAGGGGGGGTGGGAGAGGGGAGAGTAGATGCCATGCGCAGGGGTGACAGAGGGAAGGCAGGCAGGAAGGGGGAGGGGAAGCCCGGGGGAAGAGGGGTGGAGGGAGTGGACGGGGGAAAGGGAAAAGGAAGGGAGGGAGGGTGCCTAAAGGAAAGGACACAGGAACTGGGGGGGGGGGGGAGGATCAAAGTTGATAGGAGGGGTAGATGGAGGGGAGGAGGACATCATCAGGGAGGGGGAGCTGGCGGAAGCCACCTTGGGAGAGGGTAAGGAGGGTGGAGAGATGGAGACTGGGTAGGACGTGGGAATACAGGTGCGGCAGTGGGCGGGGGTGGGAGAGGATGGGTGAGACAAGCGGATGAGGAGGATCGAGTTTGCGGGAGGTGTACAGGATCCGTATCCTTTCGAGGGAAAAGAAGGAGGTGGGGGAAGGCGATGAGATCGTACAGGATCCACGTGGGGGAGGGGAGACGGATGCGATAGGCAAGGCGGAGAGCATGGCTTTCAAGGATTTGGAGGGATTTATAAAAGGTAGGGGGGTGGGGGTGGAGATCCAGGCCAGATGGGCGTAACAAAGGATAGGGCGCATGAGGGATTTATAGGTGTGGAGGATGGTGGAGGGGTCCAGACCCCACGTACGGCCAGAGAGGAGCTTACTGCACTAGGGAAGAGCGGGTCCCTATATACGAAACCGGAGGGAACGGCTATTGGCTGCTGTCTGCACGTGGTGTAGCGGTGGCGCCCTGGCTGCACGAAAGCCGCTGCGCGGAATAGCCGCCGCGGACGCGGAGCCCTCTATGGGCTGACCAATGTCCATTTGTTCTGGCGCGTGTTCGACTTCCGCGGCATGAGGTACTAGAGGAGGTGTACTTACATGATGGTAACACAACATCATCTGCTTGCTGGAGACTTTCAGCTTCCAGTTGGCATTCTAGTTCCATCAACATTTCGGGCATTAATGCTGTAATAAAAGGAACTTTTATAGCCACTTGTTACAAAAATGTATCACAATCTCGAAAAATTTTAAATACTTTCCTACGAAATTTTATAACTGTCGCAATTTTAACTCTTAATTTTTTTATAAACATTTACATGTCTGTTGACCCAAGTTTGGCCATTTCCCACCACCACTGCCAATAGCATCACTGCTGGCTAAGCGTTTCATGTTGCAGGAATCACATTGCCACAACTATGCGCTGTCAAAGACTGGTGATGATTGTGGTGGGGATTTGGCATTATATAGTTTTAGACTCCAACCTCTATTTTGTAGAGGACCAACAGGAACTCAGAGTGCCATACCATCAAGTTATAACTTGCCTTATTTTTTCTTCAAGCAGGCTTGGTGTAGCTGTTTGAGGAAAATATCACATCTATTTGGGGAGGAAAGAAAGATCTGAGACAAACATCCTTTGTTTGTTGGCAAGTGGCTAGAATATTGGATGTAGCTGCTAGCTGTAGAAAAACAATCTTTGTTCATTCTGAAGGAAACATATAGCTTGATGTTTCTTATGTCAGCTGCACCCTTCGAAATATATGTTGTTGTTAGTCAGGGTATAGCTGTGGTGTGTGGACACTAGCTTCGCGTTCTTTTTCTTCATGGTGCAGGCAGTTGCTGTGCGAGACAAAAAAAAATTCTGTAAAACAAGTAAAGACCCCTTTCCAAAAACATCCTGTGTTTGCCGGCAAGTGGACAGAAACTGGATGCAGCTGCTAGCTATATAAAAACACTCTTTGTTCAGTCAGAGACAGATAGTCTGACACACCCAATGGCAGCTGCATCCATAGAAATAAATGTTGCTGTTTTTCTTGGGACAGAACTGTGGGAGAAGACACTAACCTTTGAAAACAACTCTCTTGTTGGTGGTAATAACAAACAAAGCATGCCTTGAGAGCAGCATTGAAGACCGATTTCCAGCTTCTATGTGCTGCCCCCCTGATGGAGGCACACATGTGGTTATCGGTAGACCGCCGGACACGAGGCCTAGTGGTACATGCGTCGCAGATGTGTCATTAGGCCACCTGAGAGTTAAGAGCTAGCGTGGCATGGCACCTTTCATGTCAAAAGGCGCACAATTGACCAGGGGCGGTGTAGGCATGGCCCGCAGTGTCCCACGTTGCGAGGCAGTCATCGTGAATGCAGCCGGGCTGGCAAGGGACTGCTACCTGATGCAGGGATTGGTGGCAGCATGGAGCCAGCCATGCCGGTATTGCACCAAAGCCCTGCAGAGCACCGCGGCGCGTCTTAGTGACTTTGCGATAGCAATATACAAATCGATGAGGTGATCGGAAGTTAAACAAAAGTATCCCTGTCCTATGAAATGAAAATTATGTCCTTCTCAGAGCATAATTCTCCGATTTCCCGTCCTCTGGATTATTTTTTCTTTTTTTCATATCTCTACTGCCTATTCTCGTTTTATAAACAATTTGCGTTAATATTATGTTATCTGAACTGACAGTCGATTTGTACAGCGAAAATTCGGAATTGCTGCAAAAACAAAAATTCGAAATTTCCGCCAGTAGGGTAGGTTGGGGGAGGGAGAGGGTGGAGAGGGGGGAGGGGGCTGGAGCACACGTGCAGGCTGCGAAAAATACGTGATGTCATCTGGGGGTGGGGATGGACATGGTCATCTGCAGGAGTGGCTGGGGGAGGGGGGGGCAGGGAGTGATTATTTGGTAAATTTAATTAATTTGCATATCAATTTGATATCAACATTGCACCCATAACCACACTATCCTACTACTGTCCTATAGCACTGTATCCCTGCAGATTTTAGTATCTATTACTGAGAGCTCAATCAGGTGGCATTAGAAAAACATAGGTAAATCAGTACAGTTTCTTCATCAGTAGTACCGCATGTCCAAAGCGCTGAACATCTATATTGCCTTTGTAAATTCGATCTCCACTTCACTTTTTTCGAATTTACAGTTGGCTACACTGGGTGTTCCACTCACCTTGCTATGGCGACTACGTCTATTAATCTATTTCAACTTCTTCATGAAAGAAACATTAGTGTTACTGTCATACTCCACTTGTCATTGTTGTAAATAAATCAACAAGTCATATTATAGTCTCTATGACAGGAAAGAACTGTTAAGTCCTACTACATATTCTCGACAGTGAAAATTAAACCGGCCTGCTAGAGAGATGGCCACTGCAGCGCTCTTTGTCACTGATCAATTTCTCTGAATGCAATTTCTACTCCAAGTGATGCTTGTGCTTCTCATTATTTTGTGACAGTTGTGAAACTACCTGTGCGTTACAAAGGATTGTAATCCATTAAAGTGAGTAATTATTTTTACGATTATATTTCTTCTGTATTTCTTCCACACACGCTTTTGCTGGACTCGAACAAGATCCACATAAAGTAATCGAAGATGCAATGATCAGGGTTACATGAAGTATTGCTGCGCTGAGGAAACATCAGATCTAAATCAAATAAGAATTTTTCTGTAACTGGTGGTGAAAATGGCAGCCTGCCACATGGCTGTTTTAATATGCTGTAACAGTCCACTTCTAAGATACTTTTATCAATCTCAACCTTGTGCTTTCTTCTACCATAATAGAAGTGAGGTTACAGAATTGATTACTGTGTTAGATTTTAAGAGAACTATAGGTTGAGTAAATATTACTATGAAGTTGAACTACTTGGACACGCTGGGAAAATAGCAGTCTCTGTCACTAAAAGACAGAAATTTACAGTTTTAATGTCGCTTGTAGTGTGAAGTTATCGCTATATTGCTCGCATTCACCTCAATAAATGTAGAGAAACTGTGGAAAATCTCAATGAAGATGCCCAGATGACGATTTTATTAATATACCTGTCGAAAATATATTAGATGTAACATCTCGCTCAGTCTCTTGCATTACACATACAAAAAGCAAACTATTTATAATCAACTTCAATAACTACGTACATTAAAACTATACCATTTAGTACTGAAATATTTATCGTTGCTAAGTTGCTAAAAAAACGAAATGGAGAACTTTATCGCTCCTCAATAAGAGTATCTCTTTTACAAAACTTTCAGTGACTTTAAGAGTGGTATAGCTAAGTAGGTAGGGGGCAATGTAGATAGGCTACATGCGTCATAGACTAAGGAGCAACCTTACCTAGGGGAAGCATGCAGCCTTCAAGATGCTGCAATATTAATTATCAACACTATCCACACCTTGACACATCACCTTGACCAAGTCTCCTAAGTATAACATCGCAGGAAATTCGAACAATAGTATAGGTATAGGGGTTCTGGATTCCTCCCCTTGTGACATCATCCAAGATTTCATGCACTGATTCCGTATTCCGAATGCTCCTATGATATAGGTCTATTGCCTTGTGTATAAAATGGCGGGAAATTGACAAACTGGCAAGATGTTCAAAATAAGAAGAGGTTCCCCCCATGTGTACAATGTCACTGAAGACGCTGGGCATTTGTCCTGAGTGTAAGATGACAGATGAGTCAAAAGTCCACAATAATCATTATTCTGTTGGTGTGAAATTCATAAATCCAAGGTGGTAATCCACCATAGTGGCCTGTGTTTACTTCGTAGATTCTTACTTAAATTGCGTGTGAGTTTCGTATAGGAGGTGTAATTTCGAGTTTTAGTTACTGTAATCGTAAATTCAGGCAGATTGTAGCGCAGCCGTTAGGCATTTGTACAGGTTAGTTCATACAATCTTTGCGTGTTTCCCTTGCGTTATCTAGGCACGGACTCGTGTTTCAGTAACTGTTGTTCAACATCGATTAGAATGGACAGGTACTGTGTTTGCTGTGTTCGGATGAGGGCTGAGTTGGCATCCCTTCGCTCACAGCTGCAGGTGGCGCCGACTTCGGTCGCGCAGCTTGAGGCTGTTGCCAATGCGCGCCACTGTGGGAAGCCGGACTTGGGTATCACGGGGATGTCAACCTCGTCCCGTCTGTCCCCAGATCGGTCTGCCGCTGTGGTTGCCCCGGTTGCTGCCCGCAGTGGGGCTGAGCCCTCGCCTGTGATTGATTGGGAGGTCGTTCCAAGGCGTGGCAGGCAGCGAAAGACGTCCCCGGAGACTGATCAGAAAGCCTCGCCGATGCGTCTGACAAACAGGTTTCAGGTCCTGTCTCTGGCTGAGCCAGATGCAGCTGCCTGCCCTGTTTCACAGGATGTTTCTCAGCCTTCAAGGTCCGGGCAATCGCAGAGGGTGGGCTTATTGGTAGTTGAGAGCTCCAATATTAGGCGCGTAATGGGGCCCCTTAGGCATATAGCGGCTAAGGAGGGGAAGAAATCCAGTGTGCACTCCGTGTGCATTCCGGGTGGAGTCATTCCTGATGTGGAAAGGGTCCTGCCGGATGCCATGAAGAGCACAGGGTGCAGCCAACTGCAGGTGGTGGCACATGTCGGCACTAATGACGTGTGTCGCTTTGGATCTGAGGAAATTCTCTATGGATTCCAGCGGCTATCTGATTTGGTGAAGGCTGCCGGTCTTGCTTACGAGATGAAATCAGAGCTCACCATCTGCAGCATCGCTGACAGAACCGACTGCGGACCTTTGGTGCAGAGCCGTATGGAGGGTCTGAATTAGAGGCTCAGACGGTTTTGCGACCGTGTTGGCTGCAGATTCCTTGACTTGTGCCATAGGGTGGTGGGGTTTCGGGTTCCGCTGAATACGTCAGGAGTTCACTACACTCAGCTGGTGGCTACACGGGTATCGGAGGCCGTATGGCGTGGACTGGGTGGTTTTTTAGGTTAGAAGGCCTCGGGAAAGTACGAGGTGGGCTGCAATCTCAAAGGGTGCATGGCAAATACAGGACGTGCTTGGGTCAAGGAACAGTCTGAATTGTAGTTGTAAATTTTTGTAGTTGTGCTGGGAAAGTCCCTGAGCTTCAAGCGCTAATAGAAAGCACAGAAGCAGAAATCGTTATAGGTACAGAAAGCTGGCTAAAGCTTGAAATAAGTTCTGCAGAAATTTTTACGAAGTCTCAGACGGTGTTCAGGAGAGATAGATTAGGCAGAATTGGTGGTGGAGTGATTGTGTCTGTCAGTAGTGATTTATCTTGTAGTGAAGTCGAAGTAGATACTCCGTGCGAATTGGTATGGGTGGAGGTTATACTTAACAGCCGAACTAAGTTAATAATTGGCTCCTTCTATCGGCCCCCAGACTCCGATGATATAGTAGCTGAACAGTTCAGAGAAAATTTGAGTCTCGTAACAAATAAATACCCCATTCATACGATTATAGTTGGTGGAGACTTCAACCTTCCCTCGATGTGTTGGCAAAAATACTTGTTCAAAACCGGTGGTAGGCAGAAAACATCTTCCGTGATTGTCCTAAATGCTTTCTCCGAAAATTATTTCGAGCAGTTAGTCCACGAACCCACGCGAATTGTAAAACACACTTGACCTCTTAGCCACAAACAATCCAGAGCTGATAGAGAGCATCATGACTGATACAGGGATTAGTGATCACAAGGTCGTTGTAGCTAGGCTCAGTACCGTTTCTTCCAAATCCACCAGAAACAAACGCAAAATAATTTTATTTAAAAAGCGGATAAAGTGTCACTAGAAACCTTCCTAAGAGACAATCTCCATCCCTTCCGAACTAACTATGCAGATGTAGACGAGATGTGGCTCAAATTCAAAGATATAGTAGCAACAGCAACTGAGAGATTCATACCTCATAAATTGGTAAGAGATGGAACTGACCCCCCATGGTACACAAAACAAGTCCGAACTCTGTTGCAGAGGCAACGGAAAAAGCATGCGAAGTTCAGAAGAACGCGAAATCCCGAAGATTGGCTAAAAGTTATAGACGCGCGAAATTTGGCACGGACTTTAATGCGAGATGCCTTTAATAGGTTCCACAACGAAACATTGTCTCGAAATTTGGTAGAAAATCCGAAGAAATTCTGGTCGTATCAAAAGTACACAAACGGCAAGACGCAGTCAATACCTTCGCTGCGCAGTGCCGATGGTACTGTTACCGACGACTGTGCCGCTAAAGGGGAGTTATTGAAGGCAGTTTTCCGAAATTCCTTCACCAGAGAAGACGAATGGAATATTCCAGAATTTGAAACACGAACAGCTGCTAGCATGAGTTTCTTAGAAATAGATACCTTAGGGGTTGCGAAGCAACTCAAATCGCTTGACACGGGCAAGTCTTCAGGTCCAGATTGTATACCGATTAGGTTCCTTTCAGATTACGCAGATACAATAGCTCCCTACTTAGCAATCATATACAACCGCTCGCTCACCGATAGATCTGTACCTACAGATTGGAAAATTGCGCAGGTCGCACCACTGTTTAAGAAGGGTAGTAGGAGTAATCCATCGAACTACAGACCTATATCATTGACGTCGGTTTGCAGTAGGGTTTTGGAGCTTATACTGTATTCAAGCATTATGAATCACCTCGAAGGGAGCGATCTATTGATACGTAAACAGCATGGTTTCAGAAAACATCGTTCTTGTGCAACACAGCTAGCTCTTTATTATTCGCACGAAGTAATGGCCTCTATCGACAGGCGATCTCAAGTTGATTCCGTATTTCTAGATTTCCGGAAAGCTTTTGACACCGTTCCTCAAAAGCGACTTCTATTCAAGCTGCGGGCCTATGGGGTATCGTCTCAGTTGTGCGACTGGATTCGTGATTTCCTGTCAGCAAGGTCGCAGTTCGTAGTAATATACGGCAAATCATCGAGTAAAACTGAAGTGATATCAGGTGTTCCCCAGGGAAGCGTCCTGGGACCTCTGCTGTTCCTAATCTATATAAATGACCTCTGTGACAATCTGAGCAGTTCTCTTAGGTTGTTCGCAGATGATGCTGTAATTTACCGTCTAGTAAGGTCATCCGAAGACCAGTACCAGTTGCAAAGCGGTTTTGAAAAGATTGCTGTGTGGTGTGGCAGGTGGCAGTTGACGCTAAATAACGAAAAGTGTGAGGTGATCCACATGAGTTCCAAAAGAAATCCGTTGGAATTCGATTACTCGATAAATAGTACAATTCTCAAGGCTGTCAATTCAACCAAGTACCTGGGTGTTAAAATTACGAACAACTTCAGTTTGAAAGACCACATAGATAATATTGTGGGGAAGGCGAGCCAAAGTTTGCGTTTCATTGGCAGGACACTTAGAAGATGCAACAAGTCCACTAAAGAGACAGCTTACACTACACTCGTTCGTCCTCTGTTATAATATTGCTGCGCGATGTAGTATCCTTACCAGGTGGGATTGACGGAGGACATCGAAAGGGTGCAAAAAAAGGCAGCTCGTTCTGTATTATCACGTAATAGAGGAGAGAGTGTGGCAGATATTATACGCGAGTTGGGATGGAAGTCATTAAAGCAAAGACGTTTTTCGTCGCGGCGAGATCTATTTACGAAATTTCAGTCACCAACTTTCTCTTCCGAATGCGAAAATATTTTGTTGAGCCCAGCCTACATAGGTAGGAATGATCATCAAAATAAAATAAGAGAAATCAGAGCTCGAACAGAAAGGCTTAGGTGTTCGTTTTTCCCGCGCGCTGTTCGGGAGTGGAATGGTAGAGAGATAGTATGATTGTGGTTCGATGAACCCTCTGCCAAGCACTTAAATGTGAATTGCAGAGTAATCATGTAGATGTAGATGTAGATGTAGACATACTAGCATAGTCTCGATGATATCATAATTCAAAATAGATTCCCCATGTGGCCCATTTAGGTTTAGTGGTACAGATCTATGACATAAGCATTTAAAATTGGAGTACATGCAATGCTTACATTGATACCTCATCAAATGACTACACTAAATGCCAAAATCAACACACACACACATATTGTATGCTATTGTAGACACTGACCTTAACGTAGGATTATTCGCCTTTCAGATACTATCCTGGATCATATGTGGCTGGATCCATATTCAGGAATTATTGCACTTACAGATCAACTACTAGCACTCGTCAGACTGTGCAGAGGTGCATTGATCTCGAACAGTAACCCCAGATGTACTAAATTCTAGATCCAGCCTGAACAGTATTCCCTGATGTACCACAAGCTGGATCCACTATTAGCAATATCCAACACCTAACTCACTCCATCCCAATTTCAGTCCAAAAATTGTCGACAGCTCTTCCTGTGCCAACTGGAATGCTTACCTTTATGTTGCAGCCTTCGTGCAGCAGGTCTTGTCAGATGCTGCCTCTGTCCAGAGCCATAAAAAAGTTATATATCCTCATCGCCCCACTCTCCCACTATAAGCTGCACTTCTCCTCCTTGAATCCCATCACTCATATCGCTCTCCTTCCTACGGATTCGTGACTGGGATACACTCAAATGACATCAGCGAATACAGTGAAACATTAGAAATTTACTCAATGTCAAAAACTGGCGCCAGACTGCTCCAACTATCCTATTTCTACTACTTTTCAAGATCGCCATTCAGAGTCACAAGTAGATTACTGTAAAAACCAAACTCTTAAGATAAAAAAGATATGTAAAAGACGTCCTTGCGTTGTATTGTGCCGTGTTGCGTTAATGCTGGGATGACTCCCTAGGCCAGCTGCCTCCCAGGCTCCTGGCACGAAGTGTGTTCCCATCTCTGGCAGTTGGCAGACGCTTTCTTCTATGTTAGGCGTGTCTGGAACAGCTTGTGTCATGTAATGTGGTCTGAATGCAGGAGATGTCCGCTTTTTGTCTGATATGGGCTGGGTGACGCCCACAACTGGTACGCCCTGTAAGGCAACGCAGTTTTCAATTTCATTCTTAAGGCCACATGATTTTGCATTTGAACATGTTCTAATTTTGGAACTGGACGGTTTCTGTCCTCTAAGGCATGTGGAATGTAACCCTGTTAACATGTGAATACAATATCTATTTACTTGGCCTGAAACACATTCACCTAGCAAGGTTCTCTTGTATGGAGCTCCACATGCCATGGTCACAAAGATGAGGAAACTCCTGTACAGTAAGTGCTTAGAGGCTGCAACAATCACATACTTTCTGTCACATAACAGTGCTATTCTTCTACATCTACATATCTACATCTACATATATATTCCGCTAGCCACCAAGCGGTGTGTGGCGGAGGACACATTTCGCGCCAAAGTCATATTTCCCCCTCCACTGTTCCACACGCGGATCGCTCGAGGGAAAAACGACTGTCTGAACGCCTCAGTACGAGCTCTAATTTCCCTTATCTTTGAATGGTGATCATTGCGGGATTTGAAAGTTGGTGGTAATAACATATGCTCTACATCCTCGCCGGCCGCGGTGGTCTAGCGGTTCTAGGCTCTCAGTCCGTAACGGCGAGACTGCTACGGTCGCAGGTTCGAATCCTGCCCCGCGGGACTGCTACGGTCGCAGGTTCGAATCCTGCCTCGGGCATGGATGTGTGTGCTGTCCTTAGATTAGTTAGGTTTAATTAATTCTAAGTTCTAGGCGACTGATGACCTCAGAAGTTAAGTCGTATAGTGCTCAGAGCCATTCGAACCATTCGAATCCTGCCTCGGGCATGGATGTGTGTGATGTCCTTAGGTTAGTTAGTTTTAAGTAGTTCTAAGTTCTAGGGGACTGATGACCACAGATGTTAAGTCCCATAGTGCTCAGAGCCATTTGAACCATTCTACATCCTCGGCAAAGATCGGATTTCGGAATTTAGTGAGCAGCCCCTTCCGTTTAGGGTGTCGTCATTCTGTAAGTGTGTCCCACTTCAAACTTTCTATGAGGTTTGTAACGCTCTCGCGATGGCTAAATGTACCAGTCACGAATCTTGCCGCTCTTCTTTAGACGTTCTCAATGTCTAGAATCGCACCCAACTGGTAAGGGTCCATACAGACGAACACTACTCTCTAAGACTGGACGAACTAACGTATTGTAAGCAATTTCCTTTGTTGAAGAACTGCATCGCTTCAGGATTCTACTAATAAACCGCAATCTAGAGTTCGCCTTGCCCGTTAAATGTGTAATCTGATCATTCCATTTGAGATCATTTCGAATAGTCACGCCCAAATACTTGACGGATGCTACCGCTTCCAAAGACTGGGCATTTATTTTGGAGTCGTACATCAAGGGGAATTTTCGCCTTGTTATAGGCAGTAGGTTACACTTGTTAATATTGAGAGATAACTGCCAGTCATTATACCACCCATTTATTTTCTGCAAATCCTCATTGATTTGTTCACAACTTTCGTGTGATACTACTTTCCTGTAGACTACAGCATCATCGGCAAACAGTCTAATGCCGCTGTCAATACCATCAACCAGATCGTATATGTAAATCTTAAAAAGCAGCGGACCTATTGCGCTGCCCTGGGGCACACCTGAAGTTACGCTTGTTTCGGTTGAAGTCACCCCATTCAGGACAACATACTGCTCTCTGTCTGTTATAAAACTTAATATCCAACCGCATATGTCACCGGATAGACCATAAGCGCGCACTTTTTGGAGCAAGCGACAGTGCGTAACTGAGTCGAACGCCTTTCGAAAGTCTAGAAATATGGCATCAACCTGGGAACCGGTATCTAGAGTCTGTTGTATATCATGCGCAAAGAGAACCAGCTGTGTCTCGCAGACCGGTGTTTCCTAGAACCGTGCTAGTTTCTGCAGATGAACTTCTTAGAGTCTAGAAGGGTCATTAAGCCGGAACACAAAATATATTCCCTGATTCTACAACAAAACGATGCCAGTGAAACTGTCCGGTAATTATGTGCATCCGATTTTCTCCCCTTTTTACAGATCGCTGTGACCTGGACGTTGTTCCAGTCCCGTGGAACTTTCCGCTGTTCCAATGATCTCTGATAGATGATGGATAAGAATGGTGCTATATTTGTAGCATAGTCAACATATATCCTTTAAGTAACATCGATTTCTTTCTGTATACAGGGTTTGGTGCGAGTGGAATTTTAACCTGGGCCATTTCTGTAGTGTTTTGTACCGTAGGACTCAAGGGAGAGGACTTTGTTGTGGGTACCAGTGCACTATTTCTACAACACAAATTCACATGTGATTAATTCGGTTCTTTATTTACATGACCTGGATATTTAACTTTAATATAGTCCATGCGTTGTGGTACAAGCTATTCAGAAATAGTCCTCTTGCAGACAATATTGGTAATAGTCACAATTATGGTTGCTATGCACTGGCATAGCCTGTGCTGAACTATGCCGCCTCTCAAATTAACGACAGACGCCAACCTGGAGCAGTGAGTCGATTCAGAGAGCTGGTGTCTGAGTGACTGAGGCCCTCCAGTCAGCGGTGGAGGCCTAAATACTTGCGGTAGAGAAGGCGTTGGAGGTGTGTTGATTGCGAGGGTGCTTTGGCCTCTCCCCTGATAGGCGCGCTTGATCCAGTGGCTACTGTCGGTCTTCGCGCTACATCTTTGCCAACCGGTATGCTTGCGACAGCTCACGCCAGCACAGTTTCCAAGGAGATTTGTGTTTGGAATCTTTTATACCCAACACAACATCGGTTCTGTGTGACACAAACCCCATATAGGTTTCTCGCAGTGTATAACATGAAATGTTTACGAAATCACGTTCAATTATGAAACTTCCTGGCAGATTAAAACTGTGTGCCAGACCGAGACTCGAACTCGGGACCTTTGCCTTTCGCGGGCAAACTCTCAAGACAATTGCCCTGCTTCCATAGTGATATCACAGGAGTGGAGGAAAAACCTACCTATTTTGAACTTCCCACAAATTTTGCGAATTTACTCCAATTTATACCAAAGGCAGTTGAAATTTATCAGAGAAGTGGGGGAAATCTGGCATCAACGCAAGACGTCACCGATTATACCAGAAGGGCGGAGGGAAGTGTGGCAACAATGCAGACTGTTCTGCAATGCAAACAGCTGTAATACTGTTCGGATTTCCAAACATTCGGTACTTAGGAGAATTGGTCAGAGGTCTGCTGTGATGGCTGAAGCTGTGGAAGATGTCGGCCATTAAAACTGTGACATATGGAAGACTATAAGTTTGTCCCAACGCTACATTTGTCCCTTAGCTCACGGTGCAGGTTAGCTATCCACATTGCCCCTGCATTCGTACCCACTTGGCTATAATACCACCTGGAATGAACATTTGTCGTAACATGTGTTAACTCAGACGTCAATAGCATTACAGATGCAAGTATTTATCAGCTCTGTACGTCATTTGAAACCACTACAGGTGCTTCGGCCATCATACAAATTGTAGTTACAATTGTAATTTTGGTAACATGAGTAGTGTGGTATTTCCAATTCTAATAAAATACTTTTTCTAAGCATTAAAAGTTTTAAATCTTTTCATACACAAGTACCCTACGTGTGCAATTAAACTCAATAACTCAGTTTTATTGGGCTTCACAAAGAAAAGTTCTGGAAAAGACTAGGATAGTTAGTGAGGAAGATATGGAAGAAAAGCCGGCACTACTGTTAAGATAACTCATAATAAATTGGACTGGAACTGTAGATGGCACGACTTCATCTAAGACAGACACATTTATTTCATTATGTGAATACATTTATTTATGCTGTTGTACAAGCGACAATGGGGGAAAATATGACTCATATCAAGCTGTTCAGCAGAAGACTTTTCAGGATCTAATGCTTATCCTGTGGTATATGTGTGAGAGAGAGAGATAAGTTTCACTTCCAATACGACTACATTTACGACTGATTCAATGCGAGGAGAGAAGGCAGTTAAAACCTACTTCAAGAGTGCTTTAAGCATGGTGCCAAAGGACAAAATGTGTTGACGTGCCGTATCTTTAGGCATAATACAAGTTATCAGCAGTTTCTAATTGCTGTTAATGTCACTGGCGACAGCCACGACAAGCAAATGGAAAAAGCCAAAACATTATCCCTCCTATTTTGACGATGTTTCACTGTGAGAGTAACATTCAAGTCCTCTTAGTTAAACCATATGTACTGCCTTTCCCCTACGTATCACTTGCAGATGAAATATCCAAATTGTGCAAATCGCACAGCAGATTACCATCTCAGCAATAATACAAATTTATCGAGTCTGAGTCACTGTCATGCTTTTCAATAGACCAACTTTACAGCCATTGCTGTATGTGCCGAAACCTTGATGTTTATTTTCGAATTTTCACTTTATGTCACGTCTGCGTATATCACTAGTATGCAGTGACCTGACGCAGTACAGCAGAAAGCATTACCAGGACATAAGAATTCAGTTCTCACGCTAGCTGGAGTAACCCCCAGACCATCTGGCGCTGCCAGTATGCAACTGGGGGAGGCGCAGCGGCTAACTGTAAGACAGTCAGATACATCAGCCTCCTGTGTGTAGTGAAACCACAGTCATTACGGCGAAAATCAAATGATTTTGTTTAGTAAATATTTACTAATAAAAGTCACTTTTTCCACGACAGGTATTAGGAGAAGCCCACAGGTCATAAGTAGTTACTTACACCAACATTACCACGCAAGACATTAGTCTCTTCATTAAAGAAATGAATAATATTCAAGCTAACGGAGTTGTACGAACAGATACGATGTTTCATGAATGTAAATACGAAATCTCGATTGCTTCCCATACTCGCTAGTCACCGATGGGGTGCCTCCCGAGCGAGTTCTGTCACAGTTGTGCGGTCCTTCGTAATTTTTTGTCAGGGAAGTCATAGTTCGTAGTAACAGACGGAATGTTGCGGAGTAAAACAGAAGTGATATGGCGTTCCCCAGGGTAGTGTCACAGGCCCTCTGCTGTTCCCTACCTTTATAAACGATTTAGGAGAAATCTGAGTGGCCGTCTTAGGTTGACTTGATGATACTGTCGTTCACCATCTAGTAAAGTCGACAGAAAATCAAACCCAATTGCAAAACCATTTAGATAAGATATAGGTATGGTGCGAAAATTGGCAGTTGACCCTAAATAATGAGAAGTATGAGGCCTTCAACGAGAGTGCTAAAAGGTATCCATTAAAGATCGGGTACACGATAAATCATTCAGAACTAAAGCCCGTAAATTCAACTAAATACCTAGGAATTACAATTACGAACAACTTAAATTGGAAAGAACACTTTAAAAAGTTGTGACGGACACAAACCAAAGACTGCGTTTTATTGACAGAACACTTAGAAAGTGTACCAGATCTACTAAGGAGACTGCCTACACTACGCCTGTCCGTCCTCTTTTAGAGTTCTGCTGCGCGGTGTAGCATCGTTACCGGCTAGAATTAATGGAGTACATTGAAAAAGAGTAAAGAACAGCAATAATAGAGGAGAGAATGTCACGGATATGCCACGCGATTTGGGTGTAACATTTAAAACAAAGGCGCTTTTCGTTGCGGCAGGATCTTCTCATGAAATTTCAATCACCATCATTATCCACCGAATGCAAAAATATTTTGTTGACGCCGACCTACATAGGGAGAAACGATCATCACAATAAAATTAGGGAAATCAGAGGTCATACTGAAAGATATTGGTGTTCATTTTCTCCACACGCTTCGGGAGAGCGGAATAATTGAGAATTGTTGTGAAGGTTGTTCCACGAACCCTCTGCCAAGCACTTAAGTATGATTTGCAGAGCAGACATGTAGATGTATATGTAAGACCTTGCTCCCGACAAGTGCTAGTTTTGAGATAATAAGTGACGTATTGTTTCATCATCATCACTTTACGGTGTTTTCGCCAATAAACACATCACAGTGGCATCCACAGGCGGATTTCAAGTAATGTAATTACGCCAATCTTCACTTAGAAATACAAGGTGTAGAACTGCACTTTCCAGAGATTTCGATGGCGCTGCTACGACTTCCACTAGTGACATCAACAATGAGATCATCATGCAAAACAGGTAGGAGGAAATCCTATGTGACGTGTCAATAAGATACGAGAGGTGTCCAGAAAGTAAGTTCCAATCGGTCGCGAAATGGAAACGACTATGAAAATCCGATAAAGTTTTGCACAGATGTGTTGGACAGTGTCTCTAGTATGACCCCAGATAGCATCACGTCGCTCTTCTCATTTCTGAGCTCACACTGAGAGCGTAAAGATGTCTAGAACATAGTGTCTCTCGCCAAGTACGAGTACCTGGTGAGAAATTTCGCCTGAAGCTACGCAGAAAACATTACATAACTGTCGTGCGGTTTCTTCTTCAAGACAATTCTCAGCCACATTCTGCAGGGGCAATGAAGATGCTCCTGCATCGTTTTCAGTTGGAAATGTTTACCCACAGTACAGACAGTAATTGTCTCTCTGAGTTTCATCTCTGCTCACATTAACCGCCTGCTATGAAGACAACATTTTGCCACAGACAACGAGCCGTAGGCCAGCGTAGAGAATTGGCGGAAAGCACTGGCGGCTGCCTTCTATGATGAGGGTATTCGAAAGTTGGTACAACGCTACGACAGGCGTCTAATTCAGAACGGCGACTACGTGGAGAAGTAGCTGGAAGGTATAGCTAACTGTAACAAATAAAACGTTTCTAATTTTCACTGTGGTTTCCATTTCGCGATCAGTCGGAACTTACTTTCTGCACAGCCCTCGTAATTCAAGGAGGAACTTTCTTAATACCTGCAAATCTCGGATGGAAAAGTGGGCCAGTCATACTGTACATCTCTTATACCAACGCTTACGGGCTTGGAAGCTAGAAGGAGACGCTTCAGGAGATTTAATAAAGTAGTGGGATCTTGCATTTGGTATCTCTTGCGAGGGAAAATCCGATTCCATTTGGTAACTTCCGGCAAAAATGAATTATTTGTTGTACATCTGTGCTAAAAATTCGAAATGCAGTTCGACAGAAAGTGCGACGGAAATGGAAGCAGAAAGCGACCAATAAATTTACAAAGTGACTGAAATTTATGATTTGTAGGTAGCAACATGAAAACTGTGCCCGTCACGGCACCTTTTAAATGGAACAATGGCTGTTGAAATTAAAAAAAACTAAAAATAGGGTAAATTAGAACGTCAGTTATGTTTGTTCCATGATCCTAGTGCAAGGCACGATGTTGTAATGTTTACTTACAGTCTGCATCTACGTATACATAGATATTCCGCAAGCCACCATACGGTGTGTGACGGATACCACTACTATCCGTTTGCTTTCCTATCCCACTCGCAGATAGAGCGACGGAGAAACGACTGGCTATACGCTCCGTATGAGCCCTTATTTCTCATATGTTATCTTCCTGGTTCCTACATGCACTACTTTTGGAGGCAACATAATCGTTCTGCAGTATACTTCAAATGCCTGTACTCTAAATTTTCTTAACAACGTTCCTCGAAAAGAACGTGGCCTTCCCTGAGGTCCCGAAGTGTGTCGATACCCCTTGCGCGCTGTTCGAACCTAGCTACCGGACTCTGAATTTCTTCGCTGTCCTCCTTCAGTCCAACCTGAGCTGCCTCAAGAATACGTTGCACTATCGTCCTATATGCAGTCTCCCTTACACATGAACCAGACTTCCCTTGAATTCTTCCAGTAAACCAAAGTCGATCGTTTGCCTTTCTTACCACAGTCCTCCCGTGCTCGTTCCATTTCATATCGCTTTGCAACGTCCAGATATTTAAACGACTTGAATGTCTCAAGCACCACATTACTAGTGCTGCATCCGAAAATTACGGGTTTGTTTTTCCTACTCATCCGCATTAACTCACATTTTTCTACAGTTAGAGCCAGCTGTCATTCATCACACCAAATACAAATTTTGTCTAAGTCGTCTTGTGTCCTCCTAGCGTACACCACAGCGTCACCAGCAAACGGCAGCTGATTACTGCCCACCCTTTTCGTCATATCATTTACATATAGGGAATAATAGCGGTCCTATCACAATTCCCTGGGGCGTTCCTGACGATACACTCGTCTGTGATGAAGACGTCGGGGACAACATACTGGGTTGTATAAATTAAGAAGTCTTCGAGCCTCTCACGTATCTGTGACTCTATTCCATATGCTCGTACCTTATTCAACATCCTGCAATGGGGCACCGTGTCTAACGCTTTCCGGATATCTAGAAATATGGAATCTGGCTGTTACCCTTCACCCATATTTCGGAGAATATTAAATGAGAAAAGAGCAAGCTGAGTTTCACACGAGTGAGCTTTCTAAAACCATGCTGATTCGTGGACATAAGCTCCTCGTTCTCAAGAAAATTTATTATACTCGTGCTGAGAATGTGCTCAAGGATTCTGCAGCAGACCGATCTTAGATTCATCTAGACTTGCTTTACGCGACCAGGTAACTTCACTGTCTGCAATTTTTCTGGTCCGTTGTTTTGCCATTGTGATACACAGAAGTAATCTGCACTTTTTTTCCAGTCGCTTGGGACTTTGAGCTGAGCGAGAGATTCGCGATAAACGCAAGCTAAGTGAGGGGCCAGTACCGTAGAGTATTGTTTGAAAAACCGAACTGGGATTCCATCCAGACGTGGTAACGTACACCTTTGCTTTCAACTCTTTCAGCTGTCTATCTATGACAGGGATGCTCGTTACTATATCGTCCATACAGGTGTCTGTTCGATGATCAAACGACGGTATGTTTGCACAATTCTCCTGCGTGAACGATTTCTTGAACGTGGGATTTAAAATTTCGACTTTCATTCTGCTATCTTCAACTGCCACGCCAGACTGGTCAATAAGTGACTGAATAGAAGTCTTAGACCCACTTAACGATTTTACATAGGACCAGAATTTTCTCAGGTCCTCTGCCAGATCGTCTGGTATGGTATGATAATGGTAGTACAGGTGTATGCTTCGCGCCTAGATCTTTTCACACGCGCACGAATCTCTACTAATCTTCGCCTGTCCTCATTTGCGTGTTCTCTTTTGAACTGAGAGTGTAACAGCTTGTGGTTTCTCAGCATTTTCTGAATCTCGTTATTAAACCACTGTGGGTCTTTTCCGTACTTAATCCACTTACTAGGCACATAATGATCCTGACAACTATTTACAATCTGCTTAATATTTACACATAATTCCTCTCATTCTACGTTACTGGAACTAAGTGATGTCAGTTCACTGTGTAAGTGAGATGCTAACAACTCCTTATCTGCTCTTTGTAGCAGAAAGCTCTCCTACTAACTAACTAATTTATTAACTTTCGTAAACACAGTTGCTACAATGATGATACGACTGTTAATCTCCGACCTATTTGTAGCTACAAGGTCTAAGATATTTCTATTGCGTGTGCGCTGCCGAAAAAGCTGCTCAAGACAGTTTTCAGAAAACGAGTTCAGTAGTACTTTGCATGACTGTCTGTGTATACCCCTACAATGAATCCATAGACACCTTAGTCTATATTCGGTAGGTTAAAGTCCCTCCGACTAGTAATGCATGACCTGGATATTTACGCGCTACTGGCCATAGATATTCTTTGAATGGTTCTAGATCTGTCACAGAAGAAACGGGTGGACGGTAAAAACATCCAACAATTATCTTGGTTTCACCTAGACTTGCTTTACGCGACCAGGTAACTTCACTGTCAGACCCAAACTCGACCTCAATAGAGACAATATTTTCGTCACTTGCAATGACCACTCCCCGTCTTATGGCCTCTAATATGTATTTCCGATATACGTCCCATGACTTCCTAAATGTCTCAGTGCTCTCCACTTCGGGCTTCAACCAGCTCTCTCGCGATAACTTTTCTGGAGGACAGTAAATTCGGGAACTTTATTACGAATGCTTCAACATTTGCTGATAAAATTTTGACAGTTGTAATGTCAGACCACGGTCTGACATGCTGTGTAGTGACTGGCGGGTGTGGAGAAGAAGGAAGATAACGATATCAAACGAGGCTAGTACAGCGACGTAAGCAGAGGAAGCATCGCAGCGGCAGAGAAGGGGTGAGGTGGGGGCCCATGCGCCGAGGTCCGTAGTTCGACACACGGACGAGACACCAGAGCGGTTTGTTTTTTTCGACGCCTGCGTCGTCTATAGAGTACTAAGTTAAAGTTCATGTCGAATGTGTAGAAGTTTATTAATGATAGCGTAATGTTGTTCAGAAGTGGCAGAGTAAGAAAGTGAAAGTGTAGAACAAAACACGCCTGTAGAAAACGTACTTTCGTCAGAGAGTGGGGATACGCTTTCTCTTGTCAAATCTGAGGAAGGATCTCCAGTTGGAATGAGTGATATAGTGGGAACCGTGGAAATGCCGTTAGCAGCTTTAGAATCAACAGTAACCATGAATGACTCAAACACTCAGGCAGTTGTTAGTGACGGTATTATCACAGGAGATGAAACTAAGAAGAAGAAAAACATAGATTTGAATATGCAGGAAATGTTTCCATCCCTGATGAATAAACTAAATGTGGCTAACAATAAAAGAAGAAACTGCTAGGACTTCTAACTAACAGCTAATAAGCTAAAAAAAAAACACTGATAAATTAGAGGAATATATCATGGAGTCTGACAAAAGATTTAAAGAAGCAGATGAGACACTAGGGAATCTAATACTGGAACAGAGGACATTTGATAAGCATTTGTCATAAAGAATAACTTCTGGGATGATCACGGTAGTAAATCGTAGTACATGTATTAATGAATTCCAGCAGAATATTAAAACATCAGATGAAAATTTCAAGAATAAGACTGAGGAACGTGACATGTCAGTGTCCAGTTTAAACAACAATATCGATAGAAGTGCATCAACACTATCAAACAGAATAGATTCAGTTTAGAGTTTTGTAAAATCTAATACTAAAGAGATATTTGGTAGTGTTGCTGGTATTCAGCAGGAGGTAAGTGATTATCCTGAGAGAGGCGCTGATGTCTTTGCTGATAGGGTAGAGGAAAAGTTAGATTCAAAATTAAGAAAACTTTTTGCTGGCAATAATAATAGTGGAAACATTAAAAATGGGGAACAATAGTCAAAGGTTTGTACATTCCATAATTTTGGGCAAAAGGAAGATTACATCCCAAAGCATTTGTAAAACAATTTCCGAGGGTGTTACCAGAGAAATGGGACGACGCGAGGAAGACTGGATGGTCACCAATAGACTGGAAGTGCATGCTTTGTCATGGGGAACGAGATAAGGGGAATCGTGTCAGTCATACAAAGGGTTTAGTGAGAAGTTCTTAGCAAATATTGGTCTAACAGTACATAATGCAATGTAAGAAACAGTATTTTTGATGGGAAAAATTTCTTGTGCAGTAGGTATCACAGTTATAAAAATTACTTCTGAAGTTTCTGTGAAAAGAATTTATGTCTAGATAACACATTGCGGTAGTATTCGTCATTCTGCCAGTGAGTGTACAGGAGAAATCAAGAGAAATTTATGAAAAGTGAAGATATTTTACAAGCGTTAGTCTAGTTAGATGCTTCATCAGGAGAGGAGACATCCAATAATGTTTGGGAGGTATGAACTGGCGGTCAAAAGAAAGTGGAAACTGGCAGGCTCACAGTGGAGATCATAGTGAGACAAGAGAGAACGAGAGGCACAATAATGGTTTTAATAGGCATGGGTGGAACCGAGAAGATACGAACGAGTGAAGTAACAGACGATATAGGGAACCTAATGAGAGGAACAGTGATGACAGGTTAGAGAGATGTCATGAAAGAGATGACAACGGAATGGAAAAATAGAAAGCGGTTTCTTTGTGGTATGAACACGAACTCAAGTGACGGACGGACCAGTGACAATGACGTGGTTGATAAAATGAGGTTCTGGTGTTATTAAGAAGTTCTCCTTAAGGAAGACGAAGAATACCAATACATGTGGGAATTAATGGGATAAGGACAGTTGTGGGTACTGATACAGACAGTGAATTGTGTTCCGTAGCAGAGCGACTTTATGATCAAAAAAGAGGTACCAATACTACCGCTGTACGGAGTTAAAGTTGTCGATGAGGTAGTTGGCAAGAGTAAAATGATACAGAATCAATTACCTATTATTGAAAGTAAGAGTACAAGGAGTAGTGCTGGAGATTAGTGTTGTGGTGGTTCCATCTTGGGAAAAGTCATTAATTCTATAAATAATTAGCTGAAGAGTCATACATCCCGGACAGAAAATGCTTATGCGACTTACTTTTATATGTATACGATATATTAATATCAGTATTAGGATTCATTTTAATGGAGCTGGCGATATTTAAATTAAAATGCCACAATGGTAACTAACTTGGTGATAAGGATAGCTAATTTGGTGATTTGGATTCTAAATATGGTGATACATTAACGTAATTTTTAAATACGATGAAATTATTTATATATCTCAAATTTTTCAAATGTGTGTGGAATCTTATGGGACTTAACTACTAAGGTCATCAGTCCCTAAGCTTACACACTACTTAACCTAAATTATCCTAAGGACAAACACACACACCCATGCCCGAGGGAGGACTCGAACCTCCGCCGGGATCAGCCGCACAGTTCTCGACTGCAGCGCCCTAGACCGCTCGCTAATCCCACGCGGCGTTTATATATCTCTGAACTTTTTTCTACACAATGAAAAGGAGCATAGTGAAGCAAGATAGTTAGCAAAAATTACATATTTATAACAAAAATAACATTTACAAAGATGAGCTCAAATACCGAGTATATTGCTCAGGTCCAAATTTAACATTAATTAAAGAAAAGGGGCTGAATAACGTTAACTGATCAGCTCATATTAAGGGACTATTTATTCCTATCCAAACTGTATAATTGTAAACATCACTTAAACTGCAGATATCATACATGTAAATTAGGTTCCACTGTAAATTCGCTTTGGCAGAGTTCTTAGTAGGGAGTGTGGCATAATGAGCGTTGCGCCCATTTCTTTCAATTTTTTTTTCTTTCGTCCCTTGAATATTGCCATAAGTCCAGTAGTCATCATTGGAAATGGTATTTTTTTAAAACATTTCTGCCTTTTATTTTGCTCGTTCTAGAAGGTGAATCCAAAACAGTGCTTCTTTTTCCTTTGTTAGTTCGTGGACTACTCTTGGTTCGTATCCACAAATGAGCCTAGCCTTTGGGTCAAGAGTGCTTTCTCTCGTGATCTTCCTTCGCACATTTCCTGCTGGTGTTCATAGGATACCATTGACTGGATATAATGAGATTATTGAGGTTGTTGGAGTCCGTGGCATTTCAATAGCACGTGCCTTCGAACTCCCACCTTATGACCTGCTTGCATCAGGAACTGCTAGGCCTACCTGCGGACCAGGGCACTCAATGAGCTCGGATGGAGCCATTTTTCCACAAGACTATAAGGCATTTTTTATATTTTTCTCTGAGAAAGATTTTACCAAAGGCATATTGAAGATGATAAAGAAGTTTCTTTTATTTGTTTCCTCTATTGGGTTTTTTTGCCATGTAATCGCGCAGTTCAGCTCTCCGAGCACTCTCGATTTCCTTGTAAATGCCAAAGTCCAGAGGCTGGAGCACACACGTGGTGTGAGAAGGGATTTTAAGTAAACGGATACCATTTTGACTAGCGAGCTCAAGCAGTTGTGGGGAAATATGTGTTCCACGCCAATCTATCGGCAACAGCACAGGTGCTGAACTGCTACATTCAAGCAAAATTGAAACCATTCTGAAAACAGCACTTTAGTAGTCCACCCCTTTTCAGACAGACAAAGCTGAATGTAGACACTCCCTCTTGTAATCACTTTCCATCGAGAAAGTAATAAATGTATGCATCCTACTGCCATTAGCACAAACACAGCGTACCAAAGTCATAGTTTCTCCCCTTTCTAAGTATGTGTCTCTGTACACGAACTTCTTTTTAATCTCAATTACAACCTTCTTGGGCTTGATCACAAACATCAAGCCGATTTCGTAGACATCGTAGACAAGCCCAGTTTCTTTATGGCATCCGAAACTATGCCAATGTAATCGTCGATCATAACAGGATTAGTTTTGGATTACTGGTGTGCAGATAAATATTCAAATTCAGTCCATATCGACGTTTATAACCGAACCACCGTTTCTTCCTTGCAGTTTTCTTTGAAGTATTAAAAAATTTCTCACGATAATATGCACCTGCCAGTTCATACGCAACCACCTTCACTTGTTTGGCAGTAAGTCTAAATTCCATCTCTTGCATTGTAATTGTGCACTTCAATAATTTCTGTTCTAATTATTACACTGAAGTCACTGGGTGACCTAATTTCTTCAAACCGACAGCCCTGCCAGCATCTTGATTTTCTTTCAGGAACATTTTCAAGGAGCTCCAAGGCATCTCATTTTCTTTTGCAACTTCCTGAAAGCTACTACAATTTTGCTAAACTATTCTTACCTCTTACCTCCCTTAACATTGCACTAGAGCTGTAGATACGATAGATTCTATTTCCTTCCACTGATAGCACACTTTGCCAGCCGGAGTGGCCGTGCGGTTCTAGGCGCTACAGTCTGGAGCCGAGAGACCGCTACGGTCTCAGGTTCGAATCTTGCCTCGGGCATGGATGTGTGTGATGTCCTTAGGTTAGTTAGGTTTACTTAGTTCTAAGTTCTAGGCGACTGATGACCTCAGAAGTTAAGTCGCATAGTGCTCGGAGACATTTGAACCATTTGATAGCACACTTTTACGTTTACTGTCTATCATTTCCACTTTACAGTAAAAGAGAAAATATATCAGTCATATCTAAGTTGGTGATTCCACCTAATTTGATATAGGCTGTATGAAATTATTTTTGCTAAAATAAACCTTAGTTCTATGAGTGCTATGCATGTAATAATGTATAAAAGCATTGAAAACTGCAGATAGCAATTTAAACATGAATTATGATTCTTTGAATTTGTGCCTGTGAGCTTACTTCATAAACATGCTTGAGAAACATTGTTGTTTCACGAAAATGCTAAGCCGATTTTTTTTTCCTTTATTGCATTTCGATTCCACAACCCTCCCCCCCCCCCCCCCTCCATCCGTGAGGGGGGGGGGGGGGGAGTGGCTGGTTGTAGCGTAATATGCTGCTCTACAGCCTACAGAAAAGTTGAAAAACATAAGGGGAATAGAAACAATCAAGAAAAAAGGCGATAAAACAGTGACATTATAAAAAAACTGTAAAATGGCGGAAAGTTGTTGAATTTAAAATATTAAACCACTGTGATGACGATGTAGATAAACACAATAAGTAGACAAGCACAATTAAAAAAACAAGGCGGCAGTCTGGTTTCTGTTCACACGAGATAAAAAACACAAGTAGCGACAGTATGGTGGTTGTTCGCAACACTGACAGGTGGTGCACAACACTAACACTCACTTAAAACAGCACTATGCAGGTTACACGGTTGCAGATGGGGGGCGGGGGAGGACCTGGACCGATGAGGGGAAAATAAGGTACCCCTTATTTTCCAACCACGTTGCATTTCACTTATTTTACAAATTAACGTTTTATGTCGTGTCGGCAGATATCAGCTGCATTCAGTGAGCTCAAGCACTACTGCAGAACCCATTAGCAGGGCGTAAGAATTCAGTTCTCATGCTAGCTGTAGTAAATCCTGGACAGTCTGACGCTGTCCAATATGCTGTTGGGTGAGGCGCGGTGGTTAACCGTAAGTAGTCAGCTATATGAGCACACCCTGTGTAGGGAAACGACAGCCATTATGGCGCTAAACAAGTGATGTTGTTTAATAAATATTTACTAATATTTTACTACAGGTATTAGGAGAAGCCTTACCGTCCATAAGAACTTTCTTACACCAATATTACCACATTTCTCTAAAAAAAATGAATAATGTTTAAGCTAACGAAGTTGTACGAATTGTAGATACACGATGTCGACTATGCGCCACATTCACTAGTCGCCAATAGTATGCCTTCTGAGAAAGTTCTGTCGTACAAGACCATGTTTCTAAAAGGGCTAATTTTGAGTTATTATGTGATATATTGTTTCATTATCGTCATTTTACGTTGGTTTCGCAAGTAAACATAATAAACGTATCATAATGGCATCTACATACGTATTTCAAGTAATATAGATATCAGCATCGACACTTAGAACTACAGGGTATAGAACTGCACTTTCCTGAGAATTCGATGGTGGTGTTGCATCTTCTGCGAGAGACATCAATCACGAGATGGTCACGGCAAAAGGACTCTATAGCTAGACTGAGACACTTCTGGAGATTTAATAAAGTGACGGAAGCTGGAAGCAAGCTGGAATACGAATAATGATAGCATATATTTGAAACGAAATTTATTATCAATCCATCAAAAGTCTTCATTGCACCAATCCATGCTAAATTTTGCAAATAATGTTTAACGATACATAGTTTATAGTTTTCGATAGGTCCTCCCTTTGAAATTATACACCATTTGCCGACTAGATTTGATTTGTTCTGAAGTCTTCTGCAGTGTAGAGAAGCATAATATTTAATATTTATTGTGCGACTGCTGGGCTAATAATGGTTTTCCCAAAGTTCTCAGTGAATTCAAACTAAAAATGAAGCAAAATAAATTACAACATTTCTTTGAGAGTCCAAGTACCGTAAAGTTATCAACAGTCGTATTTTGTTGTTTTATTGTCAGCAAAATCGATTTTCGGTCACTTAGTGACCATCCTCAGTGCTGTAATATACAATTAAAATTGATAGGCACTGGTATCAAGCTATAACCACAAGCTTAGAGCGCTCACATAAACTAAGAAGTGTAAGACGGCAACTGGGATTTTGTTTACAATTTCGAAAAGAAATTACTAAGGCGTATGTGTAAGGTACCCCTTATTTTTCAATCACGTTGCATTTCACTTATTTTCCAAATTTCCTCAGTGACCGAAAATCGATTTTGCTAGCAATAAAACAACAAAATACGGCCAATGCTGATTTTCCTTCCAGTTCTATCCGCTATTTGGTCGTGGTGCACAAAACACAGCATGTAGTCGCCAATCAATAAGTTATCAATAGTGTTCGCATTAGTTTTACTGCATCGCTGTTGTTAAGTGCATATAATTAAGATTAGAAAATTTACCACGTTCTAAGACGAGTCATTTACATTACTGTTTTCTCAGAATTGTTTATCATATTGAGTGAGTACCTTTATTAGTCATATTCACTCTCAGCTATTTAAAGAGTAAATTCAGCACTGTAGGCTTGTGGAACGCGGCATTGGAAGTGCCAGTACATAAAGGACTGGGGTACTTACATTGGTTCCCTCCCCTTGAGAAACAGAAAAGTGTCTACAATCATGGCTGGAATTAGGTGCAAGAGGACGGCTACGACGACATATGCCGACTTCTGTTTGAACATGAAGCCGTAGGAGTGAGAGATATTTTTGATGCTGGGAAAATTTGAGGCATAACGTCCATCTTCTAATATGGTACCCCAGGACTTTGGATGGCGAGCAGTCGATACACAGTTGTAGACGAGCGGCCGACGTGCTGGCAGTTGTGTCAGATGTTGCCTGGTGTGTCTGTACCTGCAATAGATAACACAACACAAACAAAAGGAGTAAGTGGGCCGTTCGTTATATGTGATTACTAGTAATGTGTGGGTACAATTTAACATAGATCCGCCAGATTTCTTCTCTTCACATTTGTAACGGATGTGGCATTAGTGATGCACACGATTATGAACTCAATCACTATAACAACCTAAGCACGTGGGCACACTAAAGGAAAATTACAACAAAATTCCACTATTAGAAGAATTATACAAAAACAAGTTGTAATATTCAGGAAACAAATCACCATCGTGTTAAACGATGAAATTATTGAGTGGATAAGTAATGGAATTGAAAATCGGCAAACATGATTGGATGAGAATATACACTCATGTTGATAAATTGAGGATAATGCTGATACATGGTGAAACAACGCACTGGTTGGCGGTTTGCGGGTTTAAATCACCTCGGCGTATGACCATGCGGTGAATTTGACCTGCGGTCGTCGCACGGTGGCGCTGGCAGCAGTCCACATACGCAGAGGTGTGTTGGCACACGTCAGAGTACGGTGCAGCGAGGAAGTGTGCAGACGTTTTCAGACGTGCTAATGGTGACTGTGTTTTGAAAATGGCTCAAAGAACACATATTGATGATGTTATGAGGGGTAGAATACTAGGGCGACTGGAGGCTGGTCAAACACAGCAGGTCGTAGCACGGGCCCTCCCTGTGCCACAAAGTGTGATCTCAAGATTATGGTAACGGTTCCAGCAGATAGGAAACGTGTCCAGACGCTACAATACGGGACGTCCACAGTGTACAACATCACAAGAAGACAGATATCTCACCATCAGTGCCCGCAGACGCAGGTAGCTTTGCTCGGGACCTTACCACAGCCACTGGAACCGTGGTCTCCAGACACACAGTCTACAGACAACTGAACAGATATGATTTATTCGCCTGGAGACCTGCAAGGTGCATTCTACTGACCCCTGGTCACAGGGGAGCCCATAAAGCCTGGTGTCAAGAACACAGTGCATGATCATTGGAACAGGGGTCCCAGGTTTGTTCATGGACGAGTCCATATACAGTCTGAACAGTGATCCTCGCCGGTTTTTCATCTGGCGTGAACCAGGAACCAGATACCAACCCCTTAATGTCCTTGAAAGGGACCTGTGCGGAGGCCGTGGTTTGATGGGTAGGATTATGATTGGTGCACGTACACCCCTGCATGTCTTTGACGAACTGTAACAGGTCAGGTGTATCGGGACGTCATTTTGCACCAGTATGTCGCCTTTTGAGGGGTGTAGTGGGTTCCACCTTCCTCCTGTTGGATGATAACACGCGGCACCACAGAGCTGCCATTGTATACCTTGAAACAGAAGATATCAGGCGAATGGTGTGGCCTCCCTGTTGTCCAGACCTAAACCCCATCGAGCACGTCTGGGATGCTATCGGTCGACGGATCGCTGCACGTCTTCATACCCCTACGACACTTCAGGAGCTCCGACAGGCACTGGTGCAAGAATGGGAGGCTATACCCCAGCAGCTGCTCGACCACCTGATCCAGAGTATGCCAAACCGTTGTGCGGTCTGTTTTCGTGTGCATGGTGATTATATCCCATATTGATGTCGGGGTACATGCGTAGGAAACAGTGGCGTTTCGTAGCACATGTGTTTTCGGACGGTTTTCTCAACTTATTACCGGTACCGTGGTCTTACAGATCTGTGTCGTGTGTGTTCCCTATGTGCCTATGCCATTAGCGCTAGTTTTGTGTAGTGCCACGTTGTGTGGCAACACATTCTGCAATTATCCTTAAGTTATGAGCATGAGTGTAGATTGCGTCATGAAAAATATGGCTTACTAAGATTCTTATTGCTTCACACCTATTTGGAAAGGGCTATTTAAGAACGCTACTATCGCAGTTCAGAACGCATTGATAGGATACGATCGTGGAAAGTTCTCACCAAACCCTGCGAACTACTTCACCACAACTCTCGTAACGAGTGTCTTCCTGCGCACCAAGCCGCTTATTCGGGAAGAACCATGCGGCTGAGGGAATTGCAAAGATGCTACTACCCCACCAAGACATAACTGTCACCTGCCTGGTTGGGGGCTCAAAGGTCATCGTACCATAGGCAGCAAGTCACAGACTCACCATGTGTAACAAAGATCCATGAGATATAAAATTAAGCACGGTGGAATAGCAGCCACGTCTCATTCTTAATGATGTAAGCTGTATCCAGTGGGTCCAGATAACTTGGAATGGCAGTGGTATTTGCTGAATCCTCTGTTAAGTCATGACAAAACACACTTTTACAACACAACTATTACAGTAACAAAACAAAGTACGCTTCTAACAAGGAACCCCGTGAGTGCAAAGTCGCAAATTCAGTTTGTAGATAGGCTCACGTGTATACATCAACCTTCGATGGTATGTATGTATAACGTTTCACAAAATGAATATCATCAACATTCAAGAAATGTTCAAAACAAGCCATTACTTGCACCATGAAGACCTTATGAGAAATGGTGCTACGGTAATTACAAAGGTTCGCATCATCATGATCGATGGCGAACTCCTTGGGAGCTACAAAGCGTACAGGATGTTCAGTTGGATATTCGTTCTTAAGGAACGAAGTATATTGGTGAAACGGGGTGATAAGAATTGATGGAATGTGATGGCATGCAACCGAATGCAAAACATTGTGTAGTGGAGCTTATCGTGAAAGTGGCTGTTCTTTAAGGCGTAGCTGCAGATAGTGCAATAATATGTATTATAACACGGAAAAACAAACGTCGAAAGGCTGTATTTGTTCGGTGGTTGCAGGTGGTATGAACTGAAATGTCATACACCGTTCAGGAGGGATAATTTGCTCTAAGGAAGTATGATTTTTATGCGCAGACCAGGAATGAAGCAAAAGCAATTTATTTTGATCAGCTATTGGCCAAAAGCAGTGCTCGTACCATACTTGTAGTTCTCTTACGCTCATTTTCCCACTCTTTCTTGCTGTGATTTAAATATTCCCCACCGCCGATGAAAGATGATAAACACGATCATAGCCGTCCGTCGCGGCCGAGCGGTTCTAGGCGCTTCAGTCCGGAATCGCGCTGCTGCTACGATCGCTGGTTCGAATCCTGCCTCGGGCATGGATGTGTGTAATTTCCTTAGGTTAGTTAGGTTTAAGTAATTCTAAGTCTAGGGGACTGATGACCTCTGATGTTAAGTCCCATAGTGCTCAGAGCCATTTGAACCATTTAGAAACGTTTGTAGGGGAAGACCGTCTCCAACTTTTTGCAGCACACTAAATAATTTTACAGCCAATTTACCATACAGATTAACAGTCGGCTTCATTGTATACGAATGAGTTAAGGCATTGATAGTTTATCTTGTTACAGCACTCTTGGTGCATCTGACTTCCAGGGTTGCTTTCATATGCATTTCATCTTCAAATCTCGACTCGTCGGAGATGAGAACAAATTCCTTACAGAACGATGGGATAAGTTTGTTTAGCTCATCAACAGATTTTTGGGCCGATTCTGCAGTTTTCAGTGCATCGCCAAGTTGATGCTTTGTTTGAAACGCCGTTATCTTACGTCTTCCAGTTTCGTAGCACCCTTTGAAGTTACGTAATCACCCACTGCTCCCCTAGAAATCACTTTAATATATGATGTGCGTATCGTATTGGCTCACTATCATGCACATCCTGTAAATTGTATCGAAAGTCATTGAAAGGCATCAACACAGTTTTTATAACACGTGGATCTTGTCCTCCTCCCTTGAATATCTACATATCTATAATTTTTCTTACGTTCTGCACGTTCATATTGCTGCGGACTTATTCGGAATCTGATCATGACTTTATTTTATTTTATTTTATTTGTGTGTGTGGCGATGCGGATGATCCTCAATGTATGTAATTATGTTTAGGATCCGCTCCCTGGACAACGACTGCCCTTTACTACACCTATTTCAGTATCACATTCTCTTGTTAAGCACCTCTTGTCATTGTACTTCTCATGCACATTGTCCGTACGGTCGACACCACACATTCCACTGACTCATCTTCCAGAAAAGCTAATACGAGGTGCATTCAAGTTCTAAGGCCTCCGATTTTTTTCTAATTAACTACTCACCCGAAATCGACGAAACTGGCGTTACTTCTCGACGTAATCGCCCTGCAGACGTACACATTTTTCACAACGCTGACGCCATGATTTCATGGCAGCGGCGAAGGCTTCTTTAGGAGTCTGTTTTGACCACTGGAAAATCGCTGAGGCAATAGCAGCACGGCTGGTGAATGTGCGGCCACGGAGAGTGTCTTTCATTGTTGGAAAAAGCCAAAAGTCACTAGGAGCCAGGTCAGGTGAGTAGGGAGCATGAGGAATCACTTCAAAGTTGTTATCACGAAGAAACTGTTGCGTAACGTTAGCTCGATGTGCGGGTGCGTTGTCTTGGTGAAACAGCACACGCGCAGCCCTTCCCGGACGTTTTTGTTGCAGTGCAGGAAGGAATTTGTTCTTCAAACCATTTTCGTAGGATGCACCTGTTACCGTAGTGCCCTTTGGAACGCAATGGGTAAGGATTACGCCCTCGCTGTCCCAGAACATGGACACCATCATTTTTTCAGCACTGGCGGTTACCCGAAATTTTTTTTGGTGGCGGTGAATCTGTGTGCTTCCATTGAGCTGACTGGCGCTTTGTTTCTGGATTGAAAAATGGCATCCACGTCTCATCTATTGTCACAACCGACGAAAAGAAAGTCCCATTCATGCTGTCATTGCACGTCAACATTGCTTGGCAACATGCCACACGGGCAGCCATGTGGTCGTCCGTCAGCATTCGTGGCACCCACCTGGATGACATTTTTCGCATTTTCAGGTCGTCATGCAGGATTGTGTGCACAGAACCTACAGAAATGCCAACTCTGGAGGCGATCTGTTCAAGAGTCATTCGGCGATCCCCCAAAACAATTCTCTCCACTTTCTCGATCATGTCGTCAGACCGGCTTGTGCGAGCTCGAGGTTGTTTCGGTTTGTCGTCACACGATGTTCTGCCTTCATTAAACTGTCGCACCCACGAACGCACTTTCGACACATCCATAACTCCATCACCACATGTCTCCTTCAACTGTCGATGAATTTCAATTGGTTTCACACCACGCAAATTCAGAAAACGAATGATTGCACGCTGTTCAAGTAAGGAAAACGTCGCCATTGTATTTAAAACAGTTCTCATTCTCGCCGCTGGCGGTAAAATTCCATCTGCCCTACGGTGCTGCCATCTCTGGGACGTATTGACAATGAACGCGGCCTCATTTTAAAACAATGCGCATGTTTCTATCTCTTTCCAGTCCGGAGAAAAAAAATCGGAGGCCTTAGAACTTGAACGCACCTCGTACTTAATCTGTCACTTTTTCTAACTCTGCGAAATTTCTTGGTTTCCTTTGTAACAAAATGTCAGCTTCATGAATCGTCGTTGTACATATAATGCAGTGTTTACTTTATGGCCATTGCTCTGCCTTGTATCAACAGCACTAGCGCCGTTGTGAGTTACTCGTCGACTAAGCAGTTCAACTACCCTCAGTAGCCTCATGTTATGCTCACCGTTGGAGACCTCCAGTCCCACCCTTGTTGCCATTAGCAGCCAATATTGTGTTTGCGTGGTCGGGGCGTCGAACACCGTAAACATCATTGGCCTTTTGCGACCTCCTACTCAAGGGGATCCTAGTAAGTATCTCCATCCCTTGGTAACTGATAACCGTCTATCCTGGACAATATCTCGAGGAGCAGGGAGGAGAGTTTGGCGAGGAGTTCGTATGCAGCCAACAGTAGCCACAGCGAAGTGGTGCCTCGCGAGCCGCTGTTGGCAGCGCGGCGGCGGATGTGGCTCACGGCGAAAACGGTAGAACTCGGCGGCTGGCAGGAACGGCAGCGGTCTCGTCAGGCGTGGTCCGCGGTTCTAGATCGCCGGAGTCCGGGACGTGGCTGGCCTTCTCTACAGCTGCTGCTGGAACTCCAAGGGCTGTCTTGGTCCTCTGAAGGTGGCGGAGTTCGCAAGACGAAGTGTTTTGCCTCCCACGCAAGCGATGATATGGTTCATTGATTTTTCGAACTCTTTGGTTTCGTCTACAGAGGCTTCCTACGCAATGAGGAGATGAGGCCATCTTGTTGTGACGCTGCGATGGATCTTACGGTCCAGTGTCCTTAATTTCATGTTCCTTGACTGTCGTGTCTTAGAATAAAAGGTATGGGTAGTCGATCGGAAACTGTCTTGCAGGTGTGGGACTTCTGCGATGTCGTGGACGACACAGATGCAAAGTCTCTTGGTAGGTGCGTAGCCAGGTGGAGAGCGCAATTTTGCAGGCGTTGGAGCTTTTTCATGTGTTCTTCGGCTGCCTTCTCCCCGGACGACTGCAGCATACTCAGCCACAGGGCGGAGCAGCGTCTCGTGACATCGAGACGTGGAGGAAGTGTGGGAGTCGGGTTCAGCAGAGGATAGAGCTTGCGTAAACGATATGTGCGCTTGAATTTCAGTTGTTGAATGAGGATGTCAAATTGATTCGATATTTCTGGATTTCAAGAAGACATTTGACACCGTAATTCACAAGCGACTTCTAATCAAATTAAGCGTCTATGGAATATCGCCTCAGTTGTGCTACTGGATTCGTGATATCCTGCCAGAAAGGTCACAGTTTGTAGTAACCGATGGAAAGTCTTCAAGTAGAGGAAGTGTTATAGGCCCTCAGTTGTTCCTCATCTACATAAACAACTTAGGAGACAATCAGAGTAGCACTCTTTGATTTTTATCGAAGATGCTGTCATTTACAGTATTATAAAGTCATCAAATGATCAAATCAAATTGAAAAACGAATCAGACAAGATATCTGTATGATGCGAAAATGGCAATGGACTCGAAATAATGAAAAGTGTGAAGTCATCCACAAGAATACAAAAGTAATATGCTAAATTTCGGTTACACGACAAATCGCACAAACTTAAAGGCTGCAGATTCAATTAAAATCTTAGGGATTACGATTACGAATAACTTGAGTTGCAATGATCACATAGATAATGTTGTGGCTAAAGGAAACCAAAGACTGCGATTTATTGGCCGAACACTTAGAAAAGACCTACAAAAGAGATTGCGTACACTGTGCTTGCACGTCTTCTTCTAGAGTACTGCTGTGCGGTGTGGGATTCGCATCGAATGAGGACGGAGGACGTCGAAAAAGTTCAAAGAAGGCAGCTCGTTTTGTACTACCGCGTAATAGGGGAGAGACCAGCACTGGTATGGTACCTGAATTGGGGCAGCAGTCATTAAAATAAAGGCGTTTTTTCGTTGGGGCAGGATCTAGTCTTGAAATATCAATCATTAATGTTTTCTTACAGTGGCCCCCAATCTACATAGGGAAGAATGACCATCATAATAGAATAAGAGGAGGTAGAACTCGAACAGAAAAATTTAAGTATTCGTTTTTGAGAGTAGAACTGCGGAGAAATAGCTTGAAGGTGGTTCGACGAACCCTCTATCAGGCATTTAATTGTGAATTGCAGAGTAACCATACGGATGTAGATGTGCTAGTAAGTGGACGATCCAGAGTCACGCCGCCATGGGACAGGGCTGCTGCCGACGTCAGGCGTCACATCGTCCGGAATGGCACGACGAGTGACCACCACGAACTGCGTCATCGATCAGTTAAGGCGGAACTTGACAGCCAGCTCGGCGGAAATAACAAGAGCTGACGAGAAAAATACGTCGTTGAAAAGATAAAAGACCAGTCAACTCGTCTTTTTAACAAATTATACAAGTATCGTGAACATGACCGAGAACTTGCGAATGTAGGCCAAGCCCTACCACAACGTTGGCACAAATACAAGGCGCCTAGAGCCATTATTGCACCCCCACAGGAGCATCAAAGATGATGTAATGTTCAGTTATTTGGTGTAGTTACTGTCCATCACTCGTACGACTGCATAACAAACACCCTCAAGGACCCACAGAGAGCCCAACCTAGCCGGCCGAAGTGGCCGTGCGGTTCTAGGCGCTGCAGTCTGGAACCGCGAGACCGCTACGGTCGCAGGTTCGAATCCTGCCTCGGGCATGGATGTGTGTGATGTCCTTAGGTTAGTTAGGTTTAACTAGTTCTAAGTTCTAGGGGACTAATAACCTCAGAAGTTGAGTCCCATAGTGCTCAGAGCCATTTGAACCAGAGCCCAACCAAGGCCCTTTGCAATCGATTACACAATAAAGTAAAACCATTTCTCACACCTTGCCACTCCAGAAGAAAAAATCGCCAAAGGCGATCACTCTTTGCACACAACATGCAAAAAAAAAAAAAAAAAAAAAAAAAAAGAAAAGAAAAAAAAAGCCCACTCGTCTAGTGTGTCACTGGCGATTTGCAGTCGGCGGCGGAAGGCGTCGGCGTTCGTGCTTCTGCTGTACAGCGCCGTATCGTCAGCAAGTGAGCTGCCTGGACGCGGACTAAAAAAATGGTTCAAATGGCTCTGAGCACTATGCGACTTAACTTCTGAGGTCATCAGTCGCCTAGAACTTAGAACTAATTAATCCTAACTGACCTAAGGACATCACACACATCCATGCCCAAGGCAGGATTCGAACCTGCGACCGTAGCGGTCACACGGTTCCAGACTGAAGCGCCTATAACCGCACGGCCACATCGGCCGGCGGACGCGGACTAACGTGGGCTTCTGCCGTCTAGGTATGAGTTTATGAGGCGAACGTGGGACGTCAGTACCCACTGTACTAGTATTTTGAACATGAGGCCGGGGTGCCTGACGCTGTCAAATGCTCGTCAGACACCCAGGAAGACTGCACCGAAGTACTCACAGTGAGCTATTGCTTCGAAGGCCTCTTCAGCCAGGCACAGAAGCTGATATTCTGTCGGGTGGCCTCGGCTGTAGCCTTATTCTGTGTAGTCCATACCGTTCGGTTCCGTGCGTTGGCCTCGGTAGTGACCTCATTTTCCATTCGTCAGCCAAGGTTGCTATTCCGTACACTACTGAGGCCTGTTAACGATCGGCCCACCTGCTTAACGATCGGCCCATCTGCTATGCTGAGAGGTGGTGAGGTGTTGGTAAGGCCGTTTGTTTGGTCCAGTGCGGTTTGACTGCTCAATTATTTTTTTTTTTTAGAAATATTGTGTGATTTTCAGTTTTGGATGTGGAGTTCATATACGTTACTACTCATGCATTTCAGCCAAGAATCATGGAGGTGGACATGGTGCAACTGGCGCTGTTAAGGAGAAGGCAAGAGCAACGAACACGAGCAAGGCAGCTTGAGGAAATGTGGCACCGTGCACATCGGCAATATAATCTGTGGGACGAGACGTACCCTTTGAAAAGCCTGACAGCAACATTGTCGCAAGGTACTGATTGAGCATGAAGGACGCCCATACTTTGGTTTAGGAACTGTGGCCTTACATGAGAACCCATCAAAGGTGTACAGCCATCTTTTGTATGGGAAGGTATCTTTGTTTAGCAAGTCATGAAATGAGTAAATCAGTTGGAAAAAGCCTTATCAGTCATCAAATGTTTAACAAAGATACACTCCTGTAAATTGAAATAAGAACACCGTGAATTCATTGTCCCAGGAAGGAGAAACTTTATTGACACATTCCTGGGGTCAGATACATCACATGATCACACTGACAGAACCACAGGCACATAGACACAGGCAACAGAGCATGCACAATGTCGGCACTAGTACAGTGTATATCCACCTTTCGCAGCAATGCAGGCTGCTATTCTCCCATGGAGACGATCGTAGAGATGCTGGATGTAGTCCTGTGGAACGGCTTGCCATGCCATTTCCACCTGGCGCCTCAGTTGGACCAGCGTTCGTGCTGGACGTGCAGACCGCGTGAGACGACGCTTCATCCAGTCCCAAACATGCTCAATGGGGGACAGATCCGGAGATCTTGCTGGCCAGGGTAGTTGACTTACACCTTCTAGAGCACGTTGGGTGGCACGGGATACATGCGGACGTGCATTGTCCTGTTGGAACAGCAAGTTCCCTTGCCGGTCTAGGAATGGTAGAACGATGGGTTCGATCACGGTTTGGATGTACCGTGCACTATTCAGTGTCCCCTCGACGATCACCAGTGGTGTACGGCCAGTGTAGGAGATCGCTCCCCACACCATGATGCCGGGTGTTGGCCCTGTGTGCCTCGGTCGTATGCAGTCCTGATTGTGGCGCTCACCTGCACGGCGCCAAACACGCACACGACCATCATTGGCACCAAGGCAGAAGCGACTCTCATCGCTGAAGACGACACGTCTCCATTCGTCCCTCCATTCACGCCTGTCGCGACACCACTGGAGGCGGGCTGCACGATGTTGGGGCGTGAGCGGAAGACGGCCTAACGGTGTGCGGGACCGTAGCCCAGCTTCATGGAGACGGTTGCGAATGGTCCTCGCCGATACCCCAGGAGCAACAGTGTCCCTAATTTGCTGGGAAGTGGCGGTGCGGTCCCCTACGGCACTGTGTAGGATCCTACGGTCTTAGCGTGCATCCGTGCGTCGCTGCGGTCCGGTCCCAGGTCGACGGGCACGTGCACCTTCCGCCGACCACTGGCGACAACATCGATGTACTGTGGAGACCTCACGCCCCACGTGTTGAGCAATTCGGCGGTACGTCCACCCGGCCTCCCGCATGGCCACTATACGCCCTCGCTCAAAGTCCGTCAACTGCACATACGGTTCACGTCCACGCTGTCGCGGCATGCTACGAGTGTTAAAGACTGCGATGGAGCTCCGTATGCAACGGCAAACTGGCTGACACTGACGGCGGCGGTGCACAAATGCTGCGCAGCTAGCGCCATTCGACGGCCAACACCGCGGTTCCTGGTGTGTCCGCTGTGCCGTGCGTGTGATCATTGCTTGTACAGCCCTCTCGCAGTGTCCGGAGCAAGTATGGTGGGTCTGACACACCGGTGTCAATGTGTTCTTTTTTCCATTTCCAGGAGTGTAGTTATTCCGAGGAACGGTAGACATACTGCTCGCAACCAGTCAATAATAAAGTCTTACAGCATCCTGGTAGCAGGTTTTATTTCACATATACCACACATAAGCAACAGACACACAATGGCAATGCCACAAAGCCATTGTCTCTGGGATGTGAATATAGTAACCTTCTCGTCTACTTCCGCCATTTCCACTGGAAACTTAAATGACCAACGCTACTCACTGTAAACATACTTTCCGAAAACAACAATGGGATTAGCACGTCTGGTAGTTGTGTCAGCTGGCCGCGTCGGGTGTCGAACCCTGTACACTGCGGACACTGCGCTGCACTGTGCGAGATGCGCAGTCGTCAGGAGAGCATGCCAGCGGCTGTGGTCACTTGTCTTTGATTCGCTGGCGCAGGGAAAGATGGCAACAGGGCACGGGCCCACCTCAGTTCCTCGGGTAGCATACCGACTCGCTACCGAACGTCTTACGAAAATGTACAGAGGCTCGGTTGCAGTAACTCTACTGCTCGGAGTGCACACGTATCGAACTGATGACAGAGCGACCGAATGATAAAGAATAAGGCTACATACCTCCTATGTATGGAGCGTGGACCTATGTAGGTGCCCGCAGAAGGATACGGCGTGGTACCATGTGAACAAGTGACAGCACCAACGAAAATGGTGCCCACTGATGGCAGCGCTGCACGCTGCAAATCGCACGTGATATAGTGGCGAATCTGTCGCCCCTACACGCTGTGGCAGCTGCTGGAGGCTCGATTGCATACAGTGCCTCGCCTCGTCTATTTAGTAACAACTTCGTAGATGAGGCAGGGGCCATACCTGGCCCTTTAACAAACAAGTGTGGTGGTTGAAGTGTGCAGGGGTAGCCCTGCATACAGTACAGTATTGATAATCCATTCAAAACAGCAACATTGTTGACAACAGTAACATACTACCACACCTCCACGACCGTGCCCCTGCTGTTGCCGATCACTGGATCATAGAAAAGCCAGCTGCTTCTGGTACCTGACCACCATCACCACAATGCCGGTGGTGCTCTCATCAAATTTTGTTGGGCACCAAAAGTCACAAATAGCCACCTTCTTTGTGGACTTTGCCTTAGGAGTAGACTTTGGACTGTGTTTGGTTGGTTGATCTGGGGGAGGGAACCAAACAGCGAGGTCATTGCTCCCATCGGAGTAGAAAAGGGTGGGGAAGGAAACCAGCTGTGCCTTTTCAAAAGAACCATCCCCGTATTTACCTGAAGCGATTTAGGGGAATCATGGAAAAACCTAAATCAGGATGGCCAGACACAGGCTTGAACCATCGTCCTGTGTACTAACCACTGCACTACCTCGCTCGGTGGACTTTTTCTTCTCGCTTCTGACAGGTACGTCAATATTCGATAGGGGAGCCCAGTAAGAGGGTCAGAGCCCAGTAAGATGGTCATAAACTACATTACAACAAAGTTTTAACGTTCGGAGGACGAATCGTCACACCTGAAATTATAGTATGTGCAACTAAACTGTTCCCCAAAAAGATCAGTGATTGATCCAAAACTTCGAAGGTCAATTATCCATATGTATTACTAAGCGAATGTCCAGAGTGTGGTACTATATGCAGGTCGCCTATTTACCGGTTTTCAGTGGTAACAAGCATTTGATTTTCACGTAATTACTGGCCCCAATTTAAAATTTTAAAATGCTTTTATAACCTGCTCAAGAGACGTTTTAATATGTATCTCCTTCACCACTGACTCTGTTCACAACACACTTTGCAGAAGTATCTACAGATGTCACTGAATACACATGAGAAGTTATAACATTGTTCCAAACGCAGTTCAGGAAATATGACGTCACATACATTGACATGCGAGAAATATTTATCCAGTGTTCTATACTGAGAGCCCCTATCGACTTCCAACAAAGTTTAAGCAAAATTTCAAATGTTTTTTTCAAATTTTCCTCATTTCAACGCTTAATTCCAAATACTTAATATAAATTCGTTTGTAAAGTAACTAGAGGTTTGAGGCTGTTTTATACAAAGGGCGTTCAAAAAGTTTTGCACAGTCGTATCTAATTTTTTTATTTTTTATTTTTTTTTTTTTTTTGCAGGAGGAAAATGAAATTTTTTGTGAACATACTTGGAACATTTGGCTATAAGTTGGTAAAAAAAGTATTTTCTTTTATTTAGAGGTGAGCCATAATGGACCGTGAAATAGATATTAGGTTGCTACAACAGTCGGTGCTGGAGTTTCTCTTCAAGACCGGCGATGACTCGGCCACATCGATTTACAGGAAGTTGCTCGCTGTTTATGGGCAGGACACAGTGGATCAGTGGATCGCAGCAGTATCCATCGGTGGTTGCAGAGGTTTAAAGAAAGTGATCTCTCTTTACTGGACAACCCACGAGGCGGTAGACCATCGACGGCAGTGAGTGATGTGAATAAGGAGACCATTGATCAAATCATCCGAAATGACAGATGTGTGACAACACGACAGCCTGCTGAAATGACTCGTTTGTCATTGGGTAGTGTGATATCAGTGGTACAGTCACTAAGGTACAGAAAAATCTGTGTACGTTGGTTGTGTAGATTATTGACAATAGAAATGAAAACGATGAGGAAGAATGTGTGCGAGGGTCTCATGAAGACCTTCACTGAAGAGTGGAAACAGTATTTTGACGGCGTCATTATCCAGGATGAAACATGGTTGTTTTTGTCAAAACCTGAGAGCAAAACCCAATCCATGGAGTGGCGTTACCTGGGTTCCCCTCGGAAGAAGAAACCAAGACTTTCACGAACAGCAGGCCGAAAGGTGATGGCCTCCTTCTTCTGGGATCACTGTGGTGTCATTTTCATTTACTTTGGAACCTGGCTCCACAATTAACTGGGACCGTTACTGTTTGTCACTGGACAAGCTGCGACGTGCCATCAAGACCCAAAGACTACAGCTTCAGGGGTCGGCTTATCAGACTACACCATGACAATGCCAAACCCCATACAGCCCTTATGACGCAGGAGAAAATCAGGAAAATGGATTGGAAAATTGTTTCTCATCCTCCCTACAGCGCGGACTTCGCTCCCTCTGATTTTTACCTCTTTGGTGATCTGAAGGCGCGGTAAAACATTTGAGAGTGAGGAAGACCTTATTTCCTGTGTCAAGCGATGGTGTAAAATTCAATCCCCAGAATATTTCCAAAGTACTTTTACATCATGGAAAGAACGTTCGACCAGATGCGTCACGACTCGCATTCGGGAGGACGACGGTTCAATCCCGCGTCCGGCCATCCTGATTTAGGTTTTCCGTGATTTCCCTAAATCGCTGCAGGCAAATGCCGGGATGGTTCCTTTCAAAGGGCACGGCCGACGTACTTCCCCGTCCTTCCCTAATCCGATGAGACCGATGACCTTACTGTCTGGTCTTCTTCCCCAAAACAACCCAACCCAAACCCAGATGCGTCACAGCTGATGGAGGCTACATTGAGTAGGGTCAATGTATAACTAAATGTTCCAAGGGTGGTTACAAAAAATTTCATTCTCCTCCTGCGAAAAATAAAAGAATTAGAGAAGACTGTTCAAAACTTTTTGAACGCCCTTTGTACATGCGAGTTCGAGTCTTTAAAGAAGCACGGTTTTGCTGCCGTTGTCACTAGTCGGATGCAGCGTCATGTTATTTCCACCAACAGTTCCGTGCCAACGGCTGCCGCTTGAGCTGAAAGTGACTAAATCAGGAGGTGATATGTCTACAAGTGTACTTTATAATCTGGGCAATCACAGCCCGATAAATCATGTTAAGAAATAAAACCGTTTCAGCTGTAAAATCCTCTTGTTCGTAGGCACTACCGGTTTCACTGTACCTACAACTGCAGCTTCAGCTGGCCAGTGGGGCCGAGCGGTTCTAGGCGCTTCAGTCTGGAACCGCGCGACTGCTACGGTCGCAGGTTCGAATCCTGCCTCGGGCATGGATGTGTGTGATGTAGTTCTATGTTCTAGGGGACTGATGACCTCAGATGTTAAGTCCCATAGTGCTCAGAGCCATTTGAACCATTTTTTGCAGCTTCAGGTGAAAAACTGTGTATAAGTGGAAAAACAATCACTTAGAAAAATAAATAACCCGAAACCTTAGATGAAACCGTAATGCAGATTCTGAAACGTCCCCTTTGAACAATTATACACGACTGTCCTTAAACTGACACACAATATTTTGTTAACGCAACGCAATCTGACTTTCAAAATTCCCTACAAAAGAATGGCCCTGACTAACATTAAACTATACCTTTCACAAATCACTTACCTCACAAAAATCTTCGCTGCTCAAGCTACTGCAATACAGCGAGCGCCACTACTGCCAGCTAAATAAAAGATTCAAACTACTAAAGGCACTAACTACTGATAGGGATAGTTAGCAAATGAAAGATATTAATAGAGAACAAACAATGTATTTACCTTGATATCATCATGTATAAATATAGCAGTTCATGACAAATTACAAATCTCCGCCATCTCTCTCCCCACATCCACCACTGCTGGCGGCTCACCTCCAACTGCGCAACGCTATGCGTTGTTCACAGCCAGCTGCCTAACACTACAATGGCGAGTATTACAACAATGCAAAGCAGCCACAGACTGCACACATCACAGCCAGTGATTTTCATATTGAGCGCTACGTAACGTTGCCAATAAGAAAACATAAACAGCCTACTTACATAGAGAAAACATAAACAGCCTACTTACATAGAGAAAACATAAACAGCCTACTTACATAGAGAAAACATAAACAGCCTACTTACAATTCTACTTACTGGAGTAGGGTCATGATATGTATAATATACTACTGGAAAACCCAGGGATCACAGTCAGCCCCATGCAAAAGATTATCCCCAAAACGGCGTACGTCCTAAAAGTAATAATATGGTCGGAAATGCTCCGTAAAAGGAAGAAGCTTACCGAAAACAGAGATAGGCACCGACTTGGGTAGGGCGCATCAGAATGCCCAAGCACTGTTGAGAAATACGATTAACTGGGCAGCAAGCAGCTCCGGCATGTGAAACGGAATGTGCGTACAGACACTTCCCACATCGGCGCCTACGTCTGTTTTCGGTAAGTTTCGTACTCTGTAACTGAACATTATCACCCTTTCCATATTTGCAGCATATCATCCTGTTTCTGGGTACGATTTAGTTTACTTATTGTCTTTCCTACACTACACGTTAGTTCGCCTCTTTCAGTCTGTCTAATTTTCACGCCATGTGTAGTTTACTAGCTAAAACTTCAGGCCATGGGTTACGCTCGCTAGTTATAGTATCATTTTTATTTTAGGTTTTAATGCGCATCCTTACAATGCAGTCCATTTTCCTGGGCATATTTCTGTTAAGGCAGGAAAAGTTTTTAGACGATGGACTGTCACCTAGGTTCCACACGACAGTGGGTGTTCACCTCTACATGCTGACGTTCGGTGCGTACCTCCTAATCTCCTTTTTATCCATTGTGACGTTACGTAAAATTCCTGTTCCTTGTTTTTACGCTCCCCCGTTGTTTTTACGGGAGCGTTATTCATAATATCTTATTACTTTTAGGACATACGCCTTTTTTGTGATAGTCTATTGCATACGACTGACTATGAACGCTATGTTTTCACGTAATATGTTACGTGTATCATGGTTTGACCTCAGTGAGTGCAATGCGTATCACGGTTTCATTTTAGGTTTGGGATTATTTATTTTTCTACGCGATTGTTTTTCCACTTATATACAGATTTGCACTTAAAGATACAGCTGTAAGTGCTGTCAAACTGGTAGTGCCTAAGAAGATCTGAAATCAGTTTGTTTGCATTATTTCACGGTCCTTTTTTGCAGAACACAGCGATAGTGCAGGTTTAAACCCTGACTTATTGCTACCTGCAATACTGTTTTACGTTTGATGATGACCACTTTCAGTATCACAATACTATCACTTCAAATCAGTAAGCTAAAACGTAATGGTCCACATTTTCATGACAGTAATTAGACTGACCATCTCCTATATTAAGCATACTTTTCGAACATATAACGGTTGTAGTGGACATCTCAAGATTGTTTTGTAGTAAAATGAGAACAGGTAATCATTAACTGTGTATCAGTAGCGCCAATGAAAAATAAAATTCTATTGACATTCATAGAAGTTTGAATGATGGATGATAGACAGTCCCACAATATTTATCTAATATCAGATATCCAGGGACCGGGAAGTCCGATAGCGCCGTCATGGTGCTCCTCTGGTCATTGCGGATACTGCTGGCTGTGTGGTATGGCGTTTTATACAGGTGGGAAAACACAAAACGTCTGCGTTAAACAATCGTGACCTCCAGAAAGAGATTTTCACTCTGCAGCGGAGTGTGCGCTGATATTAAACTTCCTGGCAGATTAAAACCATATGCCGGACCGAGACTCGAACTCGGGACCTTTGCTTTTCGCGGGCAAGTTTGGAAGGTAGGAGACGAGGTACTGGCAGAAGTAAAGCTGTGAGGACGGGGCGTGAGTCGTGCTTGGGTAGCTCAGATGGTAGAGCACTTGCCCGCGAAAGGCAAAGGTCCGGAGTTCGAGTCTCGGTCCGGCACATGGTTTTAATCTGCCAGGAAGTTTCAATCGTGACCTCAGTTGAATGTGATCTCTCTACCAGTTTTCGTATCAAAAATGGTTCAAATGGCTCTGAGCACTATGGGACTTAACTTCAGAGGTCATCAGTCCCCTAGAACTAGCCTAAGGACATCACACACGTCCATGCCCGAGGCAGGATTCGAACCTGCGACCGTAGCGGTCGCGCGGTTCCAGACTGTAGCGCCTAGAACCGCTTGGCCACCCCGGCCGACAGTTTTCGTATCCTAGTTCGTACAGAGCACATTACACACAATCCAAGAAAATATTTCAGGAACGTTCTACTGACCCCTAAGCTGCTCCCGTGGTACCATACTACTCCAGCAATGTTAACTGAGTGTCTTTTATCCTTCATTTATCTACAACTAGAATTGTGTGCGTCTTTTCTTGACCAATTGTAAGGTAGGTCTTGCCGAACTGCTGTGAGGGACAAGGCTCTGTCTTCTAGTTACCTAAGGTAGTGAGCTGTTCCTCTGTAGTATGTTGATGGATAATAAAAAAAGAATTGCATTCGACTCGTGAATAGCACATGGAGGTATATGGTTAAACTATTGATATGGTTTTTAGGCAGATACCTAGGAATGGTTCACGCTAACAGAAAAACACTCAGAATAACTAATATTCCAGAAGTATCATTGTAGACAAGGTATCCAGTACAATGACCAACTCGCTGGTGAACATACATGAAATAGCGGGATGCACAAATACAGATAGCCTTAGCGCTGCATACACAAGGTACAGAAGGGCAATGCATTGGCGGAGCTGCCACTTAGGTTATTCACGTAAAAAGGTTTCCGACGTGATTATGTCCGCACGACGGGAATCAACAGACTTTGGACGCGTAATGTTAGCTGGAGCTAGGCGCATGGGATGTTCCAACTCGTTAGGGAATTCAATATTTCGAAGCTCTCAGCGTCAACAGCGTGCCAAAAATACCACATATCAGGCATTGCCTCTCACCACAGACAACCTTCACTTAACGGCCGAGAGCAGCGGCGTTGCGTAGATTTCTTCACGTTAACAGGTAAGCAACTCTGTGTAAAATAACGGCAGAAATGAATGTGGGACGTACGACGAACGTATCCGTTATGATATGGCGACCTAGTTTGGCATTACTTAGCTATGGCACCCGATGGACGATGATGCGAGTGCCTTTGCTAACAGCACGACATCGCCTGCAGTGCCTCTCCTGGGCTCGTGGCCATATCGGTTGGACCCTAGGGGACTGGAAATCCGTGGCCTGGTGAGATGAGTCCCGATTTCAGTTAGCACGATCTGATGGTATGGTTGGAGTTTGGCGTACACCCTACCAACCCAAGGTTGTCCAGAAGCCACTGTACAAGCTGCTGGTACCTTCATAACGGTGTGGGCTGCGTTTACATTGAATAGACTAGATCCTGTGATCCAATTGTACCGGTCGTTGACTGAAAATGGTTATGTTCGGCTACCTAGAGGCCATCTGCAGCCGTCCATGAACTTCATGTTCGCAAAGAACGATGGAATTCTTATGGATGACACCACGTCACTGGAGCGTATTTTATCACGATTGGTTGATGAAAATTATGGACAGTTCGAGCAAAGGGCCATCCTGATCGTCCGACGTGAATCGCAGCGAGCATTTATGGTACACAATCGTGAGATCAGTTCGTGTACAAAATCCTGTACCAACAACACTTTCGCAGTAAGCGTATAGAGGCAGCATGGCTCAATATTTCTGCAGGGGACATCCAGCGACTTGTAAAGTTCACGCCACGTCGAGTTGCTGCACCAAGTCAGCCAAAAGGAGTTCCGACGTGGTGTTAGGAGGTATCCCATGACTTGTCACCTCAGTGTACCGTCGGGTTATCTATTTTATTTCGAGGTTCCCTAATCTTTAAATGGAAATTAATATCTCTTTTACATTTTGGAGACGAAGGAAACCATAATAGACAGATTCCTTACCTGCTGAGGCACAATATTCCGAAATACGATTTTTGATGCGGGCACTTTGAGAAATTTTAGTGTCTCCTCAAAATGGCGGCAACCGTTCAATTCTGCTAATTCGTACGGATGCTCTCTTTTTTCGAAAGTTCGAACCAAGGCAGTACCTGAAACTTTGTGGACAGACTAGCTGTTAGTCCCGGCATGCAGTCCCCAACCGCAGCTCCTTTCAGCAGTTGGTACTGGGTGTACGTTTTGACGTCAGAAGCTGACTGGAGAATGGACACTGGTGTCATAAAACCCTGAAACACAACCACTCATTTCCCATTCTGCTGGCTTCTCTTCGGACCAGTTGTAGCAGCCAGAGACTCCGATGTAAACATGCTCTGCTCCCGACGTTTGCCTCTGTGAGTCAGTTCACAGTTGGGGTGTTCATTACCTTTAGCCGAAGATAATAGTGTTGCTCACACATAAGCGTCACTGATTTCACTTGGCGTGCGCGGCTACATCGCCCTGTCCATGTCAAACTGGATCTTCAGTCTTGTGGTGTATCCACGACCAATGAACCTTTGTCGCCTCAATCGTTATCCCATGGAATCAGCCGTGTTTTTCAGTTGTCAGGATTCCCAAACCCACTCAACTCTTTCCTGTAAGTCAGTTCATCATATATTGAATACGTAATGACTTGTACACTGTTATGCTTAAGGCTGTTGGGAACCATCAGGAACACTCCAAAATAGATCAGTGATAGTACAGAGAGCGGGCAAAAGTAGTAGCGTTTGGTTACCTGAACTAAGTAGTAATACTAGAGTCCTGCAAATTGCAGGTGCGCTGGGCAGCAGTAGTAGGGGGATGTTTCTCTTCAGAAATTTAACCGCTAACTCCATCTATTGTCTAGACGCTGTTGTATGGCGTCTCAGTGGAAGATGGCCACGAAAACGCACGTCTTAGCAGAGGGAGCAAGCTTAATACAGGTTACAGTGCTGCTACGCCAGTTCCCACTCACATAAGGACTGAGGAGGGGCCAAGTGACGTAAAACACTGTTGTTGCTGGCCATAATAGAAGTTTAGCTTTCATCTTAACGCTGTTGCTGCCAAACTCGAAGTTTGTTAATGTCCAGAAGCATCCCCTACCTACCAAGTAGGAAAAGGGGGAGGTATCTAAATGTGGTTGGCGAGAGGCGCTCATGAGGTGCAGAGCCAATCAGATAGGCTGAAGCTTGGTTAAGTGCCAGTGGGTTGGTGGGTCGACTATAGGGAGGGAGAGATAGTGAGGGACAACGATTCTTTAAAAACCCATGTTTTCGTAATCAGATGAGTTCTCAGTCTGATATTTAGGACGCCGACTCTGTGTCGCTCGTACCAGCCTTGGCCAGCTCTGATGTCCGTTTTTCTCACTTGGAGTGCTTGCTCTCAAGTTTGTACTTAACATGCTGAGAGAGCTCGCTACTTCTGTTAGTGCCCCCACCCCCCCTCCCCGTGGATTCAGCCACTGACTTCTGTTGCCCAACCAATTGCCTCCTTTGCTTTTTCTAATCTTTAGAATTAGCCTTTAATGTAGCAATTAGTCCCATTGCTAGTAAGCAGTGTCAATCAGACACCTGAATTCCGTGAGTCTCGTGCTGCAAGCATCCTGTCGAGTCCCAAAATCCGTGTCTCTCGTAGCTGCCCTGTGAGAACCTTTGGTACTGATCTAAGTCGTCAACCTGCCTTCACTGGAAATTTGTCTTTCTGCATTTCCTCCTCACCGCTCGGAAACTGCAGACTGGCTTCAAATCCCTGTTGTAGTATCCAGCGGCCGGCAGGAAAGAACTAACAGTTAATTTGAACACACTTTATTGTAATTAAACCCTACTTGGCATACACTGCGTTTTGAACGCAAGAGAAACAACAAAAACCCTGCTACTGTTGTGGTGGCAAATCAGATAAGGAAACATGACAATGGAAGAAAATACTGACCAAAATCTACTCTACAAAATACAAAGTACTACTACAATGCTACAGCTAATCAATACAATGCTAGGGCCGGCGTAAGTACTGGCCGGAGCTGTCCCTAGCGGTTGGTAAACACTGCCGGTCTGACAGTCCAGGCGTGCACATAAAGCCAGGTCGGCGGAGTGCTACATGAGTCATATGAGTTCCGATTGGTGAAACATTGTCACTTGTTGTTTGGCTAAGTAGTCCCATGTTTACTTGGAAAATTTGTTATTGCTTCTGTCCGCTGGCGATGTTTCTCTCTGCGCTCCTGAAAGAGGGTCGGCAATCCATCTTGCGTGTCGGTTGTGTGGGCCCTCTAAAAATTACGATACCTGTCTTCCGCTGGCCGCGGTGGTCTAGCGGTTCTAGGCGCGCAGTCTGGAACCGCGCGACTGCTACGGTTGCAGGTTCGAATCCTGCCTCGGGCATGGATGTGTGTGATGTCCTTAGGTTAGTTAGGTTTAAGTAGTTCTAAGTTCTAGGGGACTGATGACCACAGATGTTAAGTCCCATAGTGCTCAGAGCCATTTGGACCATTTTTGGACCTGTCTTCCCTCTATCCCGTGTTAGGACACGACAAGTTGTGCAGACGACGTTTCAAGCATTTTCTAATTTTGTTTGTTGGTCCTTGTATTCATTGGTTCATATACCTTTCGTGGCTGCCATGTTTGTAAATTGTATTCAAAGTGGGCACTGCTCTCGGCTCTATATGAAATCCGATGAAATACATCTCACTGTTAATCATTAACCCGTTTTATAAGTGTTGAATTCCCTGTCAACCGTCCTCACTTCTCTAAGTAATTTCTGATCATTCTTACCTGCTGCTCTACTCTCAGTTCATGACAATAATATTGAAATACATCTTACCTATCTACATTAAACTTATTCTCATGACTGAAAATCACTTTACAACATTCTAAAGTCCACGACATACGATTTTCTGCAAACTGCTATCTATCCTGTTTCTGTTTGGGTGTTAGAGCAGGTTTCTGCTGTCTCTCTTGAATGCGAGGCGTTTTTCATGTGGCAAAATTTGTCATAAAGAGTGGCCGTTACTGGCAAGTGTAAATCATCAAACAACTTGAGTAGAATAATTTAATGGTACTCTTGCTTTACCAAATGTAATCGTTTCGATGCCTCAGATAATTTTCTACTTTGCCGATTTTTTCCGTTCTGTCCATATGGTGCTACCAGTCTAATGAAATTATCAGTCACTGTACTTGAAAATTTCTGCTTCTTTCCGATTTGATGATTAGAGTGTCCCATTTCCTTGTACGCAATAATTTTTGCTTTTTCGTCATATAATAACAGTTTTACACGTAGTGCTGTCACAATAGTGGTTTAGTTCCACAAGACGTTCTGTCTCTAGTGCTGTCACGTATTCACACACCAACACCGTATAGATCTGACTACGTTTATACTTACAACCTCTACCACGTGTATCGTTGATGTCTTGTTATTTGCTGGACTACTATCAAAAATGGTTCAAATGGCTCTGAGCACTATGGGACTCGACTTTTGAAGTCATCAGTCCGATAGAACTTAGAACTACTTAAACCTAACTAACCTAAGGACATCACACACATCCATGCCCGAGGCAGGATTCGAACCTGCGACCGTAGCGGTCGCGCGGTTCCAGACTGTAGCGCCTAGAACGCTCGGACACTCCGGCCGGCACTACTGACATCAAATGCGAAACAATTTCACTGCGTATGTCCATCTACTGTATCTCATACTGTTGTATATACACTGTGCACTATTATTCCAACTGACAATGGTAATTTTCCTAGAAATATCCATGCCTTTATACTGATTTCCAGTATTGCATAAAATGTGTGGCTTGTGGGGAGCTGCTCAGCCATTGTATCCTACTGTTTTTAACTACCTACACACAGGCATTGAGTTAGCTGGACTGCTGGCAGCACTTTGGAACTCATTCTCATTTGATACGATTTTTTTATACCCTCCATCCACACTGCTCGATAGTCCACCCCGTCTCTACAGGAGATCTACCTCGTCTTGCTTTATCTGCGGTTGTTCCATCATCTTTTCAGTTTGCAGTCACACCAGCAACAGTCGACATGGGTAGCTTTAGATGGGTTCCTGAAGTACTTGCATCTCCAATGTGAAGTCGACATTCTAAGTTACTTAGCGCTCCTGAGTGACCCATTCTACTGTTACTGCGTCACCATTGACATCATGGCAGCCTCCTCTTACACTTGTGGGTCTGTCTCTCTTAACATGTCTTAGTCAGTTCCACGTTACGTAGGCATATCTAGATACTCTTCATTATATAGCGTACAAATTCACTTCTTTGCAGCATGCAAATATCGTCTCCATTAGGGAGAGGCAGTTGCTGCGGCCTGAAAATTCTAGGGCGAATTATTTACGACCTGCCGTCGGGCGTTTGGGCACAGTTGGGAGAGGCGTAGAGGGCAGGGAGTGCTACTCGTGCTACAAATGGCTTCTTAGGCACATGACAGAAAGTGAGCGCTGAATCCCCTTCTACACTTTTTTTAAATGTGCACAACACGTGACTGACATCAAGAACTATACTACATAATCATCACATCTAAGGGGTGGTCTTATTAATGCACCTCTGCAGGTGCAACGCAGAATGACGTGAGGCAACCGTACAGTCTGTACAGTTCAAGACAGCTGCTAGAAATAACATCAGCCTGCGGCGATAATAACTCCTCTCCAGGATTGCAGCTCTGGTCTGGTCAGGGTTAGGAACCCTGTGTCATTTCTCTGGAGCGTTGTGTATCCAGCACTGTCGATAGCGACTTGTATTTCTGTTTCCGTCTGGTTCGGCCTGCGCAGGCGCTGAGGCGGCTGCTGCCCTCTGGAGCGTTTTTCGCGGGGGGCCGCGCGCGCTCGGCTCGACAGTTGGATTCGCACCGAGCTGGTGGTATTTTGCCTTCCGCCCCGGCACGGAGATGTGGTCTCGTTGTTGGCGGGCCTCGTTGATTTGGCCGTTGGGCGGTGTGGCGTGTTGTTGATGTGGTGTAGTGGACAACTGATGGATCCCCGCACGCCATCGTTCGAGATTCTCCGCTTCTGAAAAGGGTGCCACGATTTCGCTTGGGTTTCCGCACCCAGGAGTTGTAAGGACTGCAGAGCAGGCTTTCTGTGTGTTTGCTCTGTCCGGTCTGGGTGGCGGGGTTCGTTTCACCTTACTTCAGCTGTTGTTGATACTTTCTGCGTGACTCCGTTTTGGCCGGAGTCTAGATGTCGAGTTTTCTGCTGGTGTGTACCCGGTCGTCGCCCCCGTTTTCCCGCCTGGGGGGCAGCCGTATCTGTTGGTGGGAATTATTTGGCAGTGTGTGTTTTGCGTGGACCCGGTGTGCTCACGCGCCCTGATTCTGAGTTGAAATTACTGTGGTCAGGCTGGCTCGGTTGCTGGAGTGTGTGTTATTGGTTTTCTGGCTTGCTGGGGACTGCGCGCGCTTGTTCCGTTTTGTGATATGGCAGCAGTCTGATATTTTTATGTGTGCTTGTTAAGTTGCTAGTAATTGCTTTCAGCCTTGTGCTTCTTTATTTTTATTTAAATTGGAGGGCATTGTCATTTGCCTGTTCTTTTACCTTTATTTATTTGTAGTGCCAGTTAAGCCTAAGTCGATGTCTAAGGTGCTAGCAATTGATTTTAGCCTCGTGTGTACTTAATCCTATTTAAATTCTTGGGCATTGCCGTTTGCTTGTTCTTTTACTCTTATTTATTTGTTGTGCCAGTTAGCCCTAAGATGATGTCAGACCTTGGTATCTGTCAACCTTATTTTGGCTACTAGCGCTCAGGTGCAATATTGCCGGGCCTATCTCTGATTTTGTCATTAATTGAGATCATTTTAAACTGTATTTTTAGTAGTAGGTTTGGCAAGTGCACTTGCGTATGGTATTTATTATGTTCCTCCCTCCCCCCCCCCCCCTCTTCCTCCTTCGTGTAAACTGATTTTGATAAGATTGCTAGGTGGCCTGCGTTCTTTTATTACCTATGTAAGTTTACCTGTTGCCGCAGTCGTAACATATTTTGACTGGCAAGCGGCCCATGTTGGCTAGAGTTTGAATGTGGTCGGCGCTGTTGAAAGCAGCAAACTTTCTGTAAGGAAGCAAATGTTGGGCTTTGCCGTACATATATTTATTATTTGAGCTAGTCATGTACGTGTTGTTGTGTTAAGGGTTTTAGGACATTTTTAATTGAGATACCTTTTGGAAATTTTATCACTCTTTTAAAGAAGGTATAGGAAGGAGTAAGTTCGACTGAAAATGTAATTGTAAATTATATATTTGCGCTTCACATTATAAAATTTAACTGTATTAGGTGAATGTATGTAGTTTAATGCACAATGATTATTTGTTAATGTATCAAATTGTGAACAGTTTTGTTTGTGGCAGTGATTCAAACGACACAAATAAGTTTCTCTGTTCACCTGTGGCATATAACATTTTTATTACCTCGTATTGTAAGCAGCTTGATTTGTTTGTGCCACTGTAATTTGTAAGCCACAGTGTAATTTATTACAATTAATTAATTGTTTTGGGGAAATAAACCTTGAATTATATGTCCCCTTTTCATTAACCAAATCCCATCCAAATCGTCCGCTCAAACCCCTTGAAGACTACGACAGCGAACTGATACAGTAACATAGTAAGAGCGAATTCCACCTGTTTCTACAAAAATGCATATTCAATTCTTGCGTACCACGTTTCAGGGCACGTGTGACATCTTCAGTAGGTCATTATTTTATTTTATATCTTAACCAATAATTCGAACTTCAGACACGACAGTTTCACTATTTTATGTCACACTTTGCATGTACTGTGCAAATTTATAGTTGCCTTTCACCTCACTCAGTGAAGTTGTAAGAAACAAACTTCATCGTCATCTCCATATCGCTTTTACTATCTACATATTTACCTTTATCTCATTAAATTTTTTATACCTACCTGATAGGTTATTATTGAGTTACTTGTAGATTTTATCGAGTTAGGGTTACTCGTCCATCAGATAGTAAAACATAAAACCGGAAGGACAACAATATCCAAAAGATATCCTTTGTGCTATTACTGCGTTTAGTGAACTACCCGTGTTTGTCATTTTACTCCATCTTCAGTGTCGATTACGCATCACCAAGAAAGAAATAATTAGCATAGATTTTCAATTTTTCGCGTATCTACTGAATGAAAGTCAAAATGCTAACAATAGCAATGAGTGAAAAACATGTAGGTAATACAAATCCAGGTATTTTTTGCCAATGACCATCAGAAAAAGTTAGTTTAAAGCATTTTATACATCAAAGGTTACTGGACACCATTTTAGACGGATGCGCATATTTTTTACCTATTGTGGTTGAACTAACATGTGGTCACTGGCTTGCTCTGCTCTATGTTAAAGATGTCCACATGAAGTTATCTATTGTGGTCGTACTTCCATATAAATTACATAATACAATAATCTCTTCGTATCACAGAAACATGTTTCACAAGTAACACCTTGAGTGTTAGTTCACAAAAGGCGAATGATGTTTACTGCTTCCGACACCCCACATATTGTCTACCATGCAACCACATATTAACTGCTAATGGCAACAGGGGGCGGGTGAGCACAGCATCAGATCACCGAGCGTAGTTGAACTGCTTAGTCGACGAGTACCTACAACAGTGCTACAGTGCTAGCGGTTGTTATACAAAGCAGAGGAATGGCAGCCATAAACAAAGCAAAAACAGCATATATCGACAGCAACAGTTGATATTTCATCAGGAAAGAACCCAGGAATATCGTAGAGAGAGAGAGAGAGAGAGAGAGAGAGAGAGCAGTAGCAGATGAAATATTGGCGTCTCTGCAAAATAAGTAAGAGGAATGTGCGATGTATACGCTCGACTGTGCGGACAATGTACATGAGTACAATGATGACGATATGTGCTTAACAAGCGAAAGTGGTATTGAAACAGGTGTCGAAACATGTAGTTCATCATCGTTGTCGTACAGGGAGCCGCAAATACCATCTCCAGAGAAATATAGTAAACGACAATCATTGTCCAAGGAACGGGTACTAAAAATAATTATGTGCATCACTAGGAGCGTAGTGAAAAGAAAACAATTATGAGTATGTGTGAAGCAATATGACCGTGCAATGCATAAGAAAAATAACCGATATACAAGCAAAGGACTAGAATCACTTGTTACAAAAAATGGTGTTTGCACGTTTCAAGAATGCTCGATACTATTTACGTGATGTTCATAATAATGACGTACTACGTTATGCTCATCAAACTGCGTGCGACTTAGACCACAGTGATTTATAGGGAAGCAGTAGGTGGTTGCACAACTTCAAACAGTGCTGTGGAATTGAGAGACGTAATATGGTGAAATTTCAAATAAAGCGCCAACTTGACGATGCACACAATACTGCGGAATCGGCCTAGAAATTCATCCCATCGTCCAGTAAGGAATTTGTTTTCAAATCCGATCAATCGGGATTTGAAGAGGAAATGCATATGAGAGGTACCCTGTAAATCAGAGGTACCAAGAGAGTTGTATCAACATCAACCAACATCAATGCTTAACGCATCCGTATAAAATTATGATGACTGTTAATCCGGATACAAACTGGCTGGAAAGCTTGTTATTGTGCTGCGAGATGGTGGAGTTGCTCTGCCCCCTACGATTGCTCGTCGTGTGCGTGATCTTGCAAGGGCAGAAGCGAATATTTAAGTCACAGCAAGCAGGAGTGAGAAAATGGGAGTAAGAGAACTACAACTATCGTATGACCACTGCGTTTGGTCAATAGCTGGTCAAAATAACATGCTTTTGCTTGATTCCTGGTCTGCGTGTAAAAGTCATACACCTATAGGGCAAGTTATCCCTCCTGAACAGTGCGTGATATTGCAGTTCATACCACCTGGAACTACTGGTCAAATTCAGCCTTTGCATATTTGCTTTTTCCGTGCCTGTAAAACATATTATCGCACTGTCTGCAACTACGCATTAAAGTATAGCCAATTTAAGGATAAGCTCCACGACAGATTGTTTAACATTCAGTTGCGTGTCATCGCATTCCATCAGTTCTCATCACCCTGTTACACCAATACGATTCGATATGCATTCTTTAAGAGAGAATACCTAGCTGAACGTCCTGCATGGTTTCTAACTACCAAGGAGGTCGCCTTCGATCGTGATGGTGCAAACCTTTGTGATCACCTTAGTGCGCCCTTTTTCATTAGGCTTTCATAGTGCAAGTTAATAGTTTGTTTTGAACATTTCTTGAATATCGACGATGTCTATTTTGTGAAGTTTAATACATACCTCCCACAGAAGGTTGATGTCTGCACCTCCCGGACACTAATTTTTTGTCTTCCTCCTGATGTACACGATGAGTCATTAGCAGCTAACATTTTTTTTTGTCGTAACTGTTAAAATAGCACTTTCAAATGAGCCTTACTACGAACAGAACTTGCAACCTTGCACTCGGGTCAGTAGCAGTGCAACGCAATTTAAGGCAATCGATTCTCTTCAGCAATTCATGGCGATCACGGCTTCGACATATGAAGAACTCACCAGGTGTCCCACGCGCAGGCGATGGTTGCGTTGGCGACCATATCAGCTGGCACAGCATCCGCCATTGCGCCTTCGTCCGTTATCACGGAGTGCAGAATTCCCAGAGCACCCCCGGCCACAATCGCGCTGGGTCCATACATGTTCCCCAGCCAGAATGCCACTGGCTCCTTGTTTGTAGCCATCACTGTAGGGACACACCAGTTTTAGCCAGCCTCGCAAATGTGTACCACCAAGTGGGGAGAGCTCTATCGCTGCTTGAGGTAGTGTGGTCGCCGAATGACGGGTTGAATGAGGATGGTTTGGGGGGGGGGGGGGGGATGGAATGTAACTCGGATTCATTACTCACACTGATTTTCAGGTTACCAGGATTCTTTTGCTAGGAGCACAAATGTATTGCCTGCCTATAATATTTCTAATTCAACTCTATTATTCACTTCTTTAAATTCTGTAGGATTGTATTGTATATAATTTCGGGGTGTCATTTGCACGACATATCCATCAGTCATTTGCGTTCAGCGTCTACTGCTCTATTTTCTTTATTTTTATTTATTCGTGTACTGTAGACCCGTTATACAAAAGAATTGCATGGATATGGAACGAGTCACAATATAAATTAACACAGTAGCCTACTTGTCTATGCTAACAAATATAAACTGCAATTGGTGTATAAGAAACAAAGTATATTAATAATTACAGTCTTAAGCATTTTCTGTGGTAAAACAAAGGTATAAAACGATAAAATAATAATTTACAATTTTCCATATTTAAACTATACATTAGCAGGAATTCGATAGTGTCATTTGCCTGAACACGAATTCCCATACTGGTAAAAGATGGACACTCCTGGAAATGGAAAAAATAACACATTGACACCGGTGTGTCAGACCCACCATACTTGCTCCGGACACTGCGAGAGGGCTGTACAAGCAATGATCACACGCACGGCACAGCGGACACACCAGGAACCGCGGTGTTGGCCGTCGAATGGCGCTAGCTGCGCAGCATTTGTGCACTGCCGCCGTCAGTGTCAGCCAGTTTGCCGTGGCATACGGAGCTCCATCGCAGTCTTTAACACTGGTAGCATGCCGCGACAGCGTGGACGTGAACCGTATGTGCAGTTGACGGACTCTGAGCGAGGGCGTATAGTGGGCATGCGGGAGGCCGGGTGGACGTACCGCCGAATTGCTCAACACGTGGGGCGTGAGGTCTCCACAGTACATCGATGTTGTCGCCAATGGTCGGCGGAAGGTGCACGTGCCCGTCGACCTGGGACCGGACCGCAGCGACGCACGGATGCACGCCAAGACCGTAGGATCCTACGCAGTGCCGTAGGGGACCGCACCGCCACTTCCCAGCAAATTAGGGACACTGTTGCTCCGGGGATATCGGCGAGGACCATTCGCAACCGTCTCCATGAAGCTGGGCTACGGTCCCGCACACCGTTAGGCCGTCTTCCGCTCACGCCCCAACATCGTGCAGCCCGCCTCCAGTGGTGTCGCGACAGGCGTGAATGGAGGGACGAATGGAGACGTGACGTCTTCAGCGATGAGAGTCGCTTCTGCCTTGGTGCCAATGATGGTCGTATGCGTGTTTGGCGCCGTGCAGGTGAGCGCCACAATCAGGACTGCATACGACCGAGGCACACACGGCCAACACGCGGCATCATGGTGTGGGGAGCGATCTCCTACACTGGCCGTACACCACTGGTGATCGTCGAGGGGACACTGAATAGTGCACGGTACATCCAAACCGTCATCGAACCCATCGTTCTACCATTCCTAGACCGGCAAGGGAACTTGCTGTTCCAACAGGACAATGCACGTCCGCATGTATCCCGTGCCACCCAACGTGCTCTAGAAGGTGTAAGTCAACTACCCTGGCCAGCAAGATCTCCGGATCTGTCCCCCATTGAGCATGTTTGGGACTGGATGAAGCGTCGTCTCACGCGGTCTGCACGTCCAGCACGAACGCTGGTCCAACTGAGGCGCCAGGTGGAAATGGCATGGCAAGCCGTTCCACAGGACTACATCCAGCATCTCTACGATCGTCTCATGGGAGAATAGCAGCCTGCATTGCTGCGAAAGGTGGATATACACTGTACTAGTGCCAACATTGTGCATGCTCTGTTGCCTGTGTCTATGTGCCTGTGGTTCTGTCAGTGTGATCATGTGATGTATCTGACCCCAGGAATGTGTCAATAAAGTTTCCCCTTCCTCGGACAATGAATTCACGGTGTTCTTATTTCAATTTCCAGGAGTGTATTAAGTTGCAAAGTGGCAATAGCAAATATTACAAGTAAAGTATTACATCTAAGCTGCAATGTAACATTAAAGAATTGATTAAGAGAGTAAAACGCTTTATCTGGGAAGATATTCCTTCAATTTACTTTTAAATTTTGGCATTTCACTGGTAAGATTTTTTATGTCATACGGGAGTGCATTAAACATCTTTATGCTTGAGTAGTATACTCACTTTTTGTATCAGCTTTTTCTGTCAACATGAAAGTCATGTTTTGTCCTTGTGTCATAGTCATGATAAGAAGTATTGGTTTTTTGCATGTGTAGGTTCTTAGCTGAAAAGCACGTAAGGGATAAGATATATTGTGAGGTCATTGTTAATATTTTGTGTGTTTTTAAAAGATTTCTGCATGAATGATTCCTGTTAGCTCCACTTATAATTCGAATTGCTCTTTCCTGAGTTAAAAATACTTTATTTGCCATTGGTAGGTTACGCCAGAATATTAAGCCATAGGATAACAATGAACGTAAATAGCCAAAATAAGCAGCCTTAACAGCATCACTATTAGCATAAGATGCTGAACTGTCTATCTCTTTTTCTCTTTCTATGCTCTTCGCTGTCTCTTTTGCTTTTGGTTGTACATGTACTTGGTCTTCAAAATGAACGGCTACTGCCTGATATCAACTATATACAGAGTCAGACATATCGCGGAAATGGAAAATGCTTTTGATGTGCAGTTTTCACAGAATGAATTGGCAGTCAGGGGCTCGTATTGTTACCCAGTACACAGATTGTAATAATACTTACAAAGTGTATTTTTGTGTAAACATACACTTTGAAACGTCCCCTTCGAAAAATTTGTGAGTTACTGTGCTGATAAACCTCTTACATTATTTGATTTTCAAACAGCTGATCAGAACTGAACGTACTCAGCCATTTCGCTCCTCACCTATTCTGATCAACACTAAACTGACACACAATATTTTTATCGCAACGCAATCTAACTTTCAATAATCCCTACAAAAGAATGGCCCTGACTAACAATATCCTATACCTTTCATGAATCACTTACCTCACATAAATCTTCGTTACTCGAACTACTGCAATACAGCGAGCGCCACTACTGCCAGCTATATAAAAGATTCTAACTACTGAAGGGACTAACTAACTACTGACAGGCATAGTTAGCAAATGAAAGATTTTGATAAAGAACAAACACTATATTTACCTTAATAGTGTTCAAAAGTCATTATATATATATATCTCCCGTGTGGGGTTGTTGGTACCCCCATCGGGCGCCTCCCCGGGTGGCGGATAGGGGAAAGCTTCCTAGATATAGGTGGTACTGGGGAAATGAAATACCCAGGGCGGACCAAAAACCAATAAACCTAGTGGTGTCTGTTCAGCATCTGGCGGCTAGTGGTCAGCGTCTGTTCCTCTAGTTGAGGCGGCTGCACAAAATCTTCTCGAACTCAAAAATCGAGTCGTATACCTGTGGTGTCAACAGAGATCACCACAAAAACTAAAATTCAACTTGAACGCATGATGGAAAAGACGACCACAGAGTCACTACCCCAGGCACCAGTCGATAGACTGGATTCACCTGATCATCGGATTCTGGGGGATCAGGGACACCATGCGGAGAAGAATCGGAGCTTCTCAAAAACTCGTCACACTCTCAAAACGAAACGTAAAAATTTTATTGGTACAATTAATGTGAACACCCTCACTAAAACAGGCAAATTAAAGCAACTCACCAACGCAATGGGAAAATTTAACCTGAAAATCACTGCACTGCAAGAGACAAGATTCACAGATGAAGGACACTTTAACACAGAGTATTACAGGATCTACAAGGGCAAACCTGCCATAAAAGTAAGAGACAAACTACCACTTTTCGGAACAGGATTCGCCGTACACACTTCCGTACTCGACTCAGTTATTGACTTCACGTCTCCCAATGAAAGAGTCTCCCTGTTATCAGTAAAATCAGCTAATAAAGCATACACTCTGATCAATGTGCACGCCCCCACAAATCACCGTAATAAAATCTACCCTGAAACAGTTGACAATTTCTGGGAAACACTAGAAGAAACAACAAATAAAGTACCTAAGCACCATGTGAAAATCTTAGTAGGCGATTTTAATGCACAATTAGGGAAGGAAAAAAAATTCAGAGATACCACTGGACCCCACACCAAACACAAACGTACCAACAAGAATGGTGAAAAACTAATCGACTTCTGCAGAAACTTTGGACTTAAAATAATGAGTACCCAGTTTCAAAAACTTGCACATAAATTAACCACATGGAGATCACCCAGTCTTAGACAGGGTGAATACCAAATAGACCATGTCGCAATTTCCAAAGAAAACATAAAAGAAATTCAAAACATCAGAACCCGCAAAGGTGTCTTTGAATCAGATCATCATCTTCTCCAAATAAAAACAAAATTCCAACCCAACAGAATGCTAAAAAGGCCACCCAAAAGTACCAAACCAGATCCGGAATATCTGCAACTGAACAAAGAAAAAAATCATCATGCAAATTAATCAGGAAAAATCAACAGACTGGAAGAAACTAACAGAGAAAATTCAGGAAGCCCTCAAATTAGGACAACCCCCTCGCAACAGGAAACATCGCTGGTGGAATGCAACCTGTGATGAGGCAGTTGACAACCGAATAACTGCATGGAAAAAATTTAGCAGTCATAAAACTGAAGAAAACTGGGAGAACTTTCTTAAAACCCAAAAACAGACCTCAAAAATAATTAGAAAAGAAAAACGGGGATATGACAACAACAGACTCTCTGAAATCCAGCAGGATTTCATCAAAAATAATACAAGAAATTTTTATAAGACTTTCAGAGAAAACTTACAGGGATACCAAGCGCCTAGCTTGTGCTTCAAGAAACCCGATGGCTCTTTGGAAATCAACACGAAAAATAACTGCAAAATCTTAGCCCAATATTTCAGTTCCCTCCTCAACTGCGAACCACCCCAAGAAAAACTTGTCTTCTCTTCTCCAGTATTCACACACCCAGACTCACATACCCCTGATCTTGAAGAAATTATGGAGATAGTCAAGCAGTTGAAAAATAACAAAGCACCAGGAGAAGATGGGATCATCGCTGAGTTCTGGAAACTAAACGATCCTATACTTATGCATAAATTACACCGTATAATATCAGACATATGGATAACGGAGCAGATACCAGAGGACTGGAAATGCGCTCTAATTCACCCGCTACACAAAAAGGGCGACAAGACAGACATGAACAATTACAGAGGAATTTCCCTGCTCCCAGTCGCTTACAAAATCCTTTCCAAAGCGCTTTTAAACAGGATAGAATCCCAAACAGATACACTAATTGGTGAATACCAGGCCGGATTCAGAAAAGGACGGTCATGTGCGGAACAGATCTGGTGCTTAAAGACAATATTACAAATGAGGAAATGCAGAAACACAGTAGTTACATTCATCGACTTCAGGAAAGCATATGATTCAGTGGACCGTGGAACCCTGTTTAAAATCATGGAAGGATTTGAGATCGACCGAAAGACACGAAAAACCACAGAACAGACACTTACAGGAACAACGGCCAAAGTGAAATTCATGGGCGAAGTATCAGAACCCTTCGAAATCAAATCTGGAGTCCGACATGGGGATGGACTATCCCCAATCCTTTTCAATATTGTTCTAGAAAATATAATCAGGGAATGGGAACCTAACGTAAAGGTTATCCAAATTGATATCAAGAAAGAGAACCGAATTAAAGTCAAGTGCCTTGCTTTCGCTGACGATATTGCAATTATCACCAATAACAGAACAGAAGCGATTCACGCAGTGGAAAAACTACATGAAATTTCACAAAAAACCGAACTACAGATATCTTATGAAAAAACCCAATATATGGAAAGGCAGCCAGAAAATAAATCCCCTTTAATAACAAAATATGGTAAAATTGCACAAGTCTGCCATTTTAAATACCTCGGTGAAACTATACAGTCCTCAGGATTAAACCGAATTGCCAATGAACAAAGAATCACCAAGCTCCAGAAAGCCTACAAGCTAACATGGACGCATTACAACAAGAAGTGCATTTCGACAGACGCAAAATTAAGGCACTATACAACAGTGATTCTTCCAGAAGCAATCTATGCAGCTGAAACAATGGTGATTGATAGTCATTCTAAAATTAAGGAAATAGAAAAGTAGGAAAGAAAAATTCTCAGGAAGATTTACGGTCCAATCAACAAAAATGGCATTTGGATGAAGAGACCACAAAACGAGCTCTATAGAAAGATCAGCATAGTAACAGATGAAATCAGAAAGCGCCGAGCCAAATTTTATACACACATCTACAGGATGGAAGACTCCAGAACAGCAAAGAAATTATTCAATATTATAACAAGGAGTAAATGTGGCACGGAATGGCTGAAAGAAGTCCAGAGGGATCTACAGCAGATCAACATAAAAAATCTCGAAGATCGCACCGAGTGCCGGCATAAAATCACAAGTGTGAAGTTTGGGGAAAGAACATCGCGTCAGCCTGGTAAAAATGGACAGTGGAACGGAAGAAGGAGCATTCTGAGAGGATGAGGAGGTTTTCGGAAGCAAAGAAGAAAAACATCCGAAGATGAAATTATGAATTCAAGTTCAATCGCTCTCCTAAAGGGCAACAATCGTTATAATAATAATAATAATACATATATATATATATATATATATATATATATATATATATATATATATATATATATATATATATACAGAGGGTGTTACAAAAAGGTACGGCCAAACTTTCAGGAAACATTCCTCACACACAAAGAAAGAAAATATGTTAGGTGGACATGTGTCCGGAAACGCTTACTTTCCATGTTAGAGCTCATTTTATTACTTCTCTTCAAATCACATTAATCATGCAATGGAAACACACAGCAACAGAACGTACCAGCGTGACTTCAAACACTTTGTTACAGGAAATGTTCAAAATGTCCTCCGTTAGCGAGGATACCTGCATCCACCCTCCGTCGCATGGAATCCCTGATGCGCTGATGCAGCCCTGGAGAATGGCGTATTGTATCACAGCCGTCCACAATACGAGCACGAAGAGTCTCTACATTTGGTACCGGGGTTGCGTAGACAAGAGCTTTCAAATGCTCCCATAAATGAAAGTCAAGAGGGTTGAGGTCAGGAGAGCGTGCAGGCCATGGAATTGGTCCGCCTCTACCAATCCATCGGTTACCGAATCTGTTGTTGAGAAGCGTACGAACACTTCGACTGAAATGTACAGGGGCTCCATCGTGCATGAACCACGTGTCGTACTTGTAAAGGCACATGTTCTAGCAGCACAGGTAGAATATCCCGTATGAAATCATGATAACGTGCTCCATTGAGCGTAGGTGGAAGAACATGGGGCCCAATCAAGACATCACAACAATGCCTGCCCAAACGTTCACAGAAAATCTGTGTTGATGACGTGATTGCACAATTACGTGCGGATTCTCGTCAGCCCATACATGTTGATTGTGAAAATTTACAATTTGATCACGTTGGAATGAAGCCTCATCCGTAAAGAGAACATTTGCACTGAAATGAGGATTGACACATTGTTGGATGAACCATTCGCAGAAGTGTACCCGTGGAGGCCAATCAGTTGCTGATGGTGCCTGTACACGCTGTACATGGTACGGAAACAACTGGTTCTCCCGTAGCACTCTCCATACAGTGAAGTGGTCAACGTTACCTTGTACAGCAGCAACTTCTCTGACGCTGACATTAGGGTTATCGTCAACTGCACGAAGAATTGCCTCGTCCATTGCAGGTGTCCTCGTCGTTCTAGGTCTTCCCCAGTCGCGAGTCATAGGCTGGAATGTTCCGTGCTCCCTAAGACACCGATCAATTGCTTCTAACATCTTCTTGTCGGGACACCTTCGTTCTGGAAATCCGTCTAGATACAAACGTACCGCGCCACGGCTATTGCCCCGTGCTAATCCATACATCAAATGGGCATCTGCCAACTCCGCATTTGTAAACATTGCACTGACTGCAAAACCACGTTCATGAGGAACACTAACCTGTTGATGCTACGTACTGATGTGCTTGATGCTAGTACTGTAGAGCAATGAGTCGCATGTCAACACAAGCACCGAAGTCAACATTACCTTCCTTCAATTGGGCCAACTGGCGGTGAATCGAGGAAGTACAGTACATACTGACGAAACTAAAATGAGCTCTAACATGGAAATTAAGCGTTTCCGGACATATGTCCACATAACATCTTTTCTTTATTTGTGTGTGAGGAATGTTTCCTGAAAGTTTGGCCGTACCTTTTTGTAACACCCTGTATATATCAGTTCATGACATCCAGTCTTACAAATTTACTCTGTCTGATGGACGCACATCCAAATCATCCGTTCTCAAAACTCTGACATTTCCCCACATCCACCACTGCTGGCGGCTCACCTCCAACTGCGCAATGCTACGCGCTGTTAAAAGCCAACTGCCCAACAATACAATAGCAAATTCCAACAATGCAAAGCAGCCACAGACTGCATTCAGCACAGTCAGTGATTTTCATATAGAGCGCTACATGGCGTTACCAACATAAAAACCTAAACAGCCTACTTACAACTTTTTAAATGGAGCAGTGGCTATTGACATTAAAAAAAAACCTAAGTTTGGGTAAATTATAAGGTCAGTTTGTGTTTGTTGCATTATTCTTGTGTGAGTAGTTCACGATGTATGGTATTTCGAAAAGTATCCACACCGACACTTGTTTGTGCCATCCAACCTGTGTAGTTGCTACGTACGATGTTTTTATGTTTACTTGCAGTTTGCACCTACACATAAATAGTCGTAGATACTCCGCAAGCCACCGCACAGTGCATGGCGAAGTACTCCTTGTACCACTAGTCTGTTCCTTTCCTGTTACATTCGAAAATAGAGCGAGGGAAGCACTGTCTATATGCCTCCTTATGAGCCTTTATTTCTCGAATCTTATCTTCGTGGTCCTTACGGGCAGTGTATGTTGGCGGCAGGAGAATCATTCGGCAGTCATCTAGAAACGGCAGTTCTCTAAATTTTCCCTATAGTGTTTCTCGAAAAATAACGTTACTTCCCTCCAGGGATTCCCATCTGGGTTCCCGTAGCACCTCCGTAACACTTACTCGTTGTTCGAACCTATAGGTAACAAATCTAGCAGCCCGCCTCTGAACTGCTTCGATATCCTCTTTCAACCCGACCTGGTACGGATCCTAAACACTCGAGCAGTACGCAAGAATTGGTGGCACCAGCGTCCTATATACGGTCTCCTTTACAGATGAACCATACTTTCCTAAAATTCTCCCAAGAAACCGAAGTCGACTACTCGCCTTCCCCACCACAGTTCTTTCATGCTCGTTCCATTTCGTATCACTCTGCAGCGTTACGCCCGGATATTTAATCGACTTCACTGTGACAAGCAGGACGCTAGTAATACTGTAAGCGAACATTACAGATTTGTTATTCCAGCTCATCTGCATTAACTTCCATTTTTCCACATTTAAAGCTAGATGCCTTTCATCACACCAACTACAATTTTTGTCTGAGTCGTCTTGCATCTTCATACAGTGACTCAAACCTCGACACCTTACGGTACACCACAAAATCATCAGCAAACAACCGCAGATTCCTGCCCACACTGGTCACCCAATCATTAATGTATACAGAAAACAACAGCGGGCCTTCCTTGGTGCTTTCCAGGGATCTTGAAATATGAAAACTCTATTGTACTTCACACAGTGTATCATGCGAAAAAAGGGTAAGCTGAGTTTCACACGAGCGATGCTTCGTAAAACAATGCTAATTCGTAAACACAAGCTTCTCAGTCTGACAAAAATTTATTATATTCGAAATGAGAATATGTTCAAGGATTCTGGAGCAAGCTGAAATTAGTTATATTGGTCTGTAATTTTGCTGGTCCAGTCTCTTATTCTTCTTATATATTGGAGTCACCTGCGCCTTTTTCCAGTCTGTTGGGTCTTTATGCTGGGCGAGAGATTCATGATAAATGCAAGCTCGGTAAGGGGCCAGTGACAATGTCTTTCATACGGGAGTCTGTCCGATGGTCAAATGACAGTCTGCCTGTACGAATCTCCTATGTGAACGATTTCTTGAATGTGAAATTTAAGACTTCAGCTATCATTTCGCTATCTTCAACTTATACAGTAGACTCGTCAACAAGGGACTGAATGGAAGCCGTAGAGAGTTTTAGGTTGGTTCGTTGATTTGGGGGTGGGAACCAAACAGCGAGGTCATCGGTCCCATCGGATTAGGAAAGGATGGGGAAGGAATTCGGCCATTTGAAAGGAACCATCCCGGCATTTGCCTGAAGCGATTTAGGGAAATCCTGGAAAACTCAAACCAGGATGGCTGGACGTGGGTTTGAAACGTCGTCCTCCCGAATATGAGCCCAGTAAACTCTCTTAGCGGCTTTACATAGGACCAGAATTTTGTCGGGTTCTCTGGCAGATATTTTGCCAAGATGTGACGTGATAGTTGTTGTATGCTTCACGCATAGACCTTTTCACAGACGCATGAACAACTACTAACCTTCAAATGTCGTCATTTGTGCGTTCTCTTTTGAACCGAGAGTGCAACAGCCTCTGCTTCCTCAGCATCTTCCAGATTTGGTTATGAAACCATGGACGATCTTTTCCATCTTTCATCCACTTACTAGGTATATAACTCTCTGGACCATGATTTACAATCTGCTTAAACTTTTCCCATAATTCCTCTGCGTCCATATTAGTGAAACTAAGTGATGTAAATTCACTGTCTAAGTGAGATGCTAACAACTCCTTATCTGCTCTATCTAGCAGAAACACTCTCGTAGCCTTCTTGACTGATTGATTAACTTTTGTTACCATAATTGCTATAGTGACATGATGATCGCTAAGACACTGCTGGCTGCCGAGCTAGCTACTCAAGGAAGTTTTCAGGAAAAGTGTTCAAAAGTATTTCGAAATTAATCCATAGAAATACCAGTCTCTACTCGGTAGGTTAAAATCGCCTCCAACTAGTATTGCATGATCTGTGTATTTCAGCGATACTGACCGCAGACTTTCTTTGAATGACTCTAGAATTGTCACAGAAGAGTTGGGCAGCCGATACAAACGTGCATCAATTAACTTGGTTTCACCTACACCAGTTGTACGAGACCAGATAACTTCACTGTCACACTGGACTTCGACCTCAGTGGAGGCAATATTTTTGTCAACTGCAATGAACGCTCCCCCTCATGTGGTCTCTAACCTGTGTTTCTGACATACGTTCCTCGGCTCGCTAAATATCTCAGAGCTTTCTATTTTGTGTTTCAGCTCGGTCCCAAGAACAATCTGAGCACGAGAACTTTCCGGAGGGCTGTAAATTCGGTACTTTATTACGAAAATTTCGACATTTACTGATAAAATTTTGACAGTCAAAGTGCCTTTACTCTGAACACGGTCTACATCTACATGGATACTCTGCTAATCACATTTAAGTGCCTGGCAGAGAGTTCATCGAACCACTTGCACAATTCTCTGTTTTTCCAATCTCATAAGTAATAACATCCATATCTTTCCCTTCGGGCTCTGATTTTTCCTTATTTTATCATGGCGATCGTTTCTCCCTATGTAGCTCGGCGTCAACAAAATATTTTCGCATTTGGAGAAAGTTGGTGATCGGAACTTCGTGAGAGGATGCCTCCGCAACGAAAAACGCCTTTGTTTTGATGATGTCCATCTCAAATCCTATATCATTTCAGTGATACTCTCTCCCCTATTTCTCGATACTACAAAACGTGCTGCACTTCTGTGAAAGTCAGTCCTGTCTGGGAAGAATCCCACACAGAGCAGCAGTATTCCAAAAGAGGACGGACAAGCTTACAGTAGGCAATCTCTTTAGTAGATCTATTACATTTTCTAAGTGTCCGGCCAATAAAACCCTGCCTTTGGTTAGCCTTCCCCACAACATTTTCTGTATGTTGTTCGTAATTGCAGTTCCTAGGTATTTAGTTGAATTTACGGTCTTTATATTTGACTGATTTATTGTGTAACCGAAGTTTCACGGATTCATTTTAGCACTCATATGGATGACCTAACACTTTTCGTTATTTAGGGTCGATTACCAATTTTCTCACTGACTCTCTTTCTTGTTTATCGACCGGCGAGTGCTCATCAGAGCACCTCAGACTATGGCCTAGCGTAAAAAACGCTCAAGTGCACTCCATAAGTACTCTGCTACCTTTATACAGGCACCCCTGACCTCCCAAGGGGAGTTTTACAAGTCCCCACAGTGTACTTGTGTGTTCGTTGAGTGCATTCCGATTGTTTAGTCTTTGTTGTTGTTGTTCTGGTCTTCAGTCATGAGACTGGTTTGATGCAGCTCTTCATGCTACTCTATCCTGTGCAAGCTTCTTCATCTCCCAGTACCTACTGCAACCTACATACTTCTGAATCTGCTTGGTGTATTCACCTCTTGGTCTTCCTCTCCAATTTTTACCCTCCACGCTGCCCTCCAAAACTAAATTGGTGATCCCTTGATGCCTCAGAACATCTCCTACCAACCGATCCCTTCTTCTATTCAAGTTGTGCCACAAACTCCTCTTCTCCCCAATCCTATTCAATACCTCCTCATTAGTTACGTGATCTACCCATGTAATCTTCAGCATTCTTCTGTAACACCACATTTCGAAAGCTTCTGTTCTCTTCTTGTCTAAACTATTTATCGTCCACGTTTCACTTCCATACATGGCTACACTCCATACAAATACTTTTAGAAACGACTTCCTGACACTTAAATCTGTACTCGATGTTAACAAATTTCTCTTATTCAGAAACGCTTTCCTTGCCATTGCCAGTCTACATTTTACATCCCCTCTATTTCGACCATCATCAGGTATTTTGCTCCCCAAACAGCAAAACTGCTTTACTACTTTAAATGTCTCATTTCCTAATATAATTAGCTCAGCATCACCCGACTTAATTCGACTACATTCCATTATCCTCGTTTTGCTTTTGTTGATGTTCATCTTATATCTTCCTTGCCAGACACTGTCCATTCCGTTAAACTGCTTTTCCAGGTCCTTTGCTGTCTCTGACAGAATTACAATGTCATCGGTGAACCTCAAAGTTTTTATTTCTTCTCCATGGATTTTAATACCTACTCCGAAATTTTCTTTTGTTTCCTTCTCTGCCTGCTCAATATATAGATTGAATAACATCGGGGAGAAGTTACAACCCTGTCTCTCTCCCTTCCCAACCACTGCTTCCCTTTCATGACATCGACTCTTATAACTGCCATCTGGTTTCTGTACAAATTGTACAGTCTTACAATGCAGAAAAAGTCGATGTGTTCATGACGTATGGAGAATGTAGGAAGAGTGCAGTTTATTCTTGAACGGTGTATGCGACCAGGTATCCCAATCTACGTCAACCATCTCGGCAATACTGGCAGAAGTAAAGTTGTGAGGATGTGGCGTCAGTCGTGCTTGGGTAGTTCAGTTGGTAGAGCACTTTCCCGCGAAAGGCAAAGGTCGCGAGTTCGGGTCTCGGTCCGACACACGGTTTTAATCTGCCAGGAAGTTCCATATCAGTGCACACTCCACTGCAGAGTGGAGGACGCTAGTAATACTGTAAGCGAACATTACAGATTTGTTATTCCAGCTCATCTGCATTAACTTCCATTTTTCCACATTTAAAGCTAGATGCCTTACATCACACCAACTACAATTTTTGTCTGAGTCGTCTTGCATCTTCATACAGTGACTCAACCTCGACACCTTACGGTACACCACAAAATCATCAGCAAACAACCGCAGGTTCCTGCCCACACTGGTCACCCAATCATTAATGTATACAGAAAACAACAGCGGGCAATTATTTATCAACCTCTTCACCCAGTTACTTGAAAGTGGTAGTGTAACACCTAGACGAGGCAACAGAATGAAACAAGCGACGACAGAACCGGGGGAAATTAATGTTCTTGCTGCTGTTGCAGTTGATCCGCACGTACTCCCCCGCGCAATCGCACGAGGAAGTGTCCTATGCATTCTCTACCGACACAAGTTCCATCCGTATTACATTTTGCTCCATCAACAGCTGTAAAGAAATGATTGTGGGAATCGTGTTAACTTCTGTAAATGGGCACTAGGACAAGATATTCCAGATGTGTTATGTCTTGTTTGGCGATGAAGCCACATTTATCACTCATTGCCAGGTAAACCACCGAAACATTCACTATTGCTCTGTTGACAATCCCCCTTGGTTTCATCAGGTGGAACGTCGGCGTCCATGGAGTGTAAACGTGTGTTGTGGGACAGTGAACCATCAGCTCATAGGCCCATGTTTCACAGTCGGAACACTGAACACGCACTAATATCGCAGCCCACTAACAGACCATCTACCATGGATTCTAAAATACGTTCCTCTGCAGACTAGGAGGAACCAGTGGTACCAACTTGACGACTGTCCAGCACGTAGTGCGTGAAGCACTACAGCATACCTTCACGAATTATTTCCAGATTGTTGGATTGGACGCAGGGGTCCTGTACCTTGGCCGGCCCGTTTCCCGGGTTTGATGCCTATAGACTTTTTTCTGTGGGGAAATCTGAAAGATGCTGTCTGCAAGGACATACCAACTACACCCGATCATATGCAACGACGTATTCCTGCAGCTTGCTCGGACATCTCCGCTGAAATCCTAGCACATTGCAGCAGCCCTTCCGTACCAGTCTGGAAGACGTTGCGGGTGGTCATTTTGAACACAGCATGCGATGGTCCATTGTCTCGTTACTAGTCAGATTACACTAACCAGTGTATGCACTTGTCTTGTTTTTTACTGTACGCCACCACAAATGAAATGAGCGTTTGGCGTCATTGGCCGGGAGGCCCCTTGTGGGGCAGGTACGGCCGCCTTGCTGCAGGTCTTATTACATTCGGGCTCCAGATTTGGCGACCTGCGCGCCGAGTGGGGATGAAATGATGAGGAAGACAACTCAACACCCAGTCCCTGAGCGGAGAAAATCTCCGACCCAGCCGAGAATCGAACCCGAGCCCGTAGGACGGCAATTCGTCACGCTGACCAATGAGCTATCGGGGCGGACTACGTCATCACAGGTATTGTACAAGCGTCGGTGTGGGAACTTACCAAAATATCATGTCTCGTAAACGACTCGCAGCAGAATCAAGCAACAAACATCACTGACATTCTAATTCATCCTATTTTTAAGTTGTTAATGTCAACAGGCACTGTTCCATTTAAATAAAGTGTCTGTTTGTAGAAAAATTAAACTTTCTAAGTATTATTGCAATTTGTTCATTGGCTAACGATACGAGCCCCTGACTATCAGTTCATTCTGTGAAAACCGCACATTTATAGCTGTCCCCATTTCCACAACATATGCAGTGCATATTGTAGGTGATTCATCCGGTAAGTACTGGATGTAGAGAGAGTTCCATATGTTTGATCGTTAGAAATACGATTAATAGTGACAGTTATTTGCCCAGTCCACTTTCCTGTGACAATGACGCTTCATTTCACGATCCTTCCTTTTTTTTGGTTGGGGGGGAGGGGGGGGTCAACCGTCTTCTGGTTGGTTTGATGATGCACACCACGAATTCCTCTCCTACGCTTACCTGATCACCTTATATAGCAACTACATAGAACACCCTCAGTTATATCTAATGTATATTCCAATTCACAGCCTTATTTGATCGCAAGTCTTCCAGAGTTCGATTAAACTCTCCCTCGAAAATGGAACCCATATATATTCCACATCGAGTCAAAGTTCTACTTTTACCATGTCAGTGGACAGTTTCTTCACCTTCGTAGAGGCATCCAGCGTTATCCTCAAATGTTCAGATGTGTGTAAAATCTTATGGGACTTAACTGCTAAGGTCATCAGTCCCTAAGCTTACACACTAGTTAACCTAAATTATCCTAACATACACTCCCATGCCCGAGGGTGAACTCGAACCTCCGCCGGGACCAGCGGCACAGTCCATGACTGCAGCGCACTCAGACCGCTCGGCTAATCCCGCGCTCGTAATCCTCCCATCTATACTCTCTCTCCACTGCCGTTAACGCTGGAATTCCTCTTGCGCTATTAATGTTCAAGATTTTGCATTTAGTTTCCTCGAAAGTTGTTTTGACTAGTCTATATCTGAATCAGACCTTCCAGAGATCCGGAGATCATTTTTTTTTCGATCTTTCGTATTTTTCTTGCATCCATTTCGTTTTAGCTTTGAAATGGGTCTGCTTCTTCCCATAATTGCACTGACACGTTAAGGTGACACTACTCTGTCACATTCAAAGACACACACACACACACACACACACACACACACACACACGCACGCACACACACATCCTCACACGCACAAACGCACAACTCACACATCCCCAGACACACTTCCATATACTGTATGCACAATATGTGATCAAAAGTATCCGGACACCTGGCTAGAAAATGACTTACGAGTTCGTGGCGCCCTCCATCGGTAATGCTGGAATTCAGCATGGTGTTGGCCCACCCTCAGTCTTGATGACAGCTTCCACTCTCGCAGGCATACGTTCAATCAGGAGCTGGAAGGGTTTTTGGGGAAAGACAGCCCGTTCTTCACGGAGTGCTGCACTGAGGAGAGGTATCGATGTTGGTCGGTGAGGCCTGGCACGAAGTCCGCGTTCCGAAACATCCCAAAAATGTTTTACAGGATTCAGGCCAGAACTCCGTGCAGCCCAGTCCCTTAGAGTGATGTTATTGTCGCGTAACCACTCCGCCGCAGGCCGTGCATTATGAACAGGTGCTCGATCGTGTTGAAAGATGCAATCACCATCCCGAATTGCTCTTCAAGCAAGAAGGTGCTTAAAACATCAATGTGGGCCTGCGCTGTGATAGTGCCACGCAAAACAACAAGGAGTTCAAGCCTCCTCCATGAAAAACACGACCACACCATAACACCACCGCCTCCGAGTTTTACTGTTAGCATTTCACTCGCTGGCAGATGACGTTTACTGGGCATTCACCTTACCCACATCCTGCCATAGGATGGCCATATTGTGTACCGTCATTCGTTACGCCTCACAACGTTTTTCCACTGTTCAAACGTCCAATGTTTACGGTCCTTACACCAAGAGAGGCGCCGACTGGCATTTACTGGCGTGATCTGTGGCTTATGAGCAGCCGATCGACCATGAAATCCAAGTTTTTTCAACTCCCTCGAAACTGTCACAGTACTTGCAGTGTATCCTGATGCAGTTTGTAATTCCTCTGTGATGATATGGATAGATGTCTGCCTATTACACATTACGACCCTCTTCAACTGTCGGCGGTCTCGGTCAGTCAACAGACTGGAAAAACCGTTAAACACAGTACTTAATCTGAGGGGTCTGTAACATAACCTAATTCTTACACGTGAATGTAGGACTTCCCGCTGTGCATTGCTAATGATATATGCTCGGGCTTACATCTGGGTTGTTGCGTTAAAAATCCGCGAACTTCTGATGTCATTCTTATCATCGTCTGGCGAAGTCAGTCGTTTTTGCCAGATGGTGATTAGAACGACTCTCATCGAAACGTCGAGGAATTTGACAGCAGCAACCCGAGTGGGAGCCAGAGAAGGTTTCATCAGCTCCCTTCTTTATACATATAGCCGTTATTCCTTTTCTCTTACTGGTCTACGATAGTTTGCTATTGTCTGTCACTTATCATCATGTATCTATTCGATTCCAGTGATCCCCGAATGAAGTTTGTAAGTAGGCTGTTTAGGTTTTTTTATTGGTAACGCCACCTCTGTATAAAAATCACTGGCTGTGCTGTGTGCAGTCTGTGTCTAACTTTTTAAGATTTTGTTCCACTGTGTCTAACTTTTGAAGCTTTTGCTGTGTTTGTCTCTGATTTTGTTCCATTGTGTCTAACTGTTGCTGTGTTTGTCTCTGATATTGTTCCATTGTGTCTAACTGTTGCTGTGTTTGTCTCTGGTGTTGTTCCACTGTGTCTAACTTTTGAAGCTTTTGCTGTGTTTGTCTCTGATTTTGTTCCATTGTGTCTAACTGTTGCTGTGTTTGTCTCTGGTGTTGTTCCATTGTGTCTAACTGTTGCTGTGTTTGTCTCTGGTGTTGTTCCACTGTGTCTAACTTTTGAAGCTTTTGCTGTGTTTGTCTCTGATTTTGTTCCATTGTGTCTAACTGTTGCTGTGTTTGTCTCTAGTGTTGTTCCATTGTGTCTAACTTTTGAAGCTTTTGCTGTGTTTGTCTCTGATTTTGTTCCATTGTGTCTAACTGTTGCTGTGTTTGTCTCTGATATTGTTCCATTGTGTCTAACTGTTGCTGTGTTTGTCTCTGGTGTTGTTCCATTGTGTCTAACTTTTGAAGCTTTTGCTGTGTTTGTCTCTGATTTTGTTCCATTGTGTCTAACTGTTGCTGTGTTTGTCTCTGATATTGTTCCATTGTGTCTAACTGTTGCTGTGTTTGTCTCTGGTGTTGTTCCACTGTGTCTAACTTTTGAAGCTTTTGCTGTGTTTGTCTCTGATTTTGTTCCATTGTGTCTAACTGTTGCTGTGTTTGTCTCTGATATTGTTCCATTGTGTCTAACTGTTGCTGTGTTTGTCTCTGGTGTTGTTCCATTGTGTCTAACTTTTGAAGCTTTTGCTGTGTTTGTCTCTGATTTTGTTCCATTGTGTCTAACTGTTGCTGTGTTTGTCTCTAGTGTTGTTCCATTGTGTCTAACTTTTGAAGCTTTTGCTGTGTTTGTCTCTGATTTTGTTCCATTGTGTATAACTTTTGAAGCTTTTGTCCCATATGTTGCATTAATTGTAATAACAATGCACTGGTGTCTGAAACATGTTCCTCAGTGCTTTTCGGCAGTGAATTTGCACCGGCAACATTCACATTTTGACAAGCGGAAAATGTGTCTTGACTCATTTGAGAAAACGGTGAGGACGCAAAACCTGAATCTACAGTATTTGCAAAATTGTGTCCTGTCATTTCGGATTCCTGAGGCAAGCTGTTGCCGACCGATCGATCGATAATGCTTCCCTGTTCACTATTTGTTTCACTGTCTACGCCATTGTTTGCCGCCCGCTCCATTTCCCTATGCACAGTTACCAAATTACTACTTTGAACGTCTGTTAATTCATTACACAGTGGTGCTGGCAAGCTACGCTCGCCGTCATTATTATTTCTCAGTTTACTTTGCAGCCTAGTGTTACGTTTTTCACACGGCATTATTGTCACAATATTTCACACGATAACACAGAAAAACACAATTTGAAGAGCAAAAATAAGAGAACACATTAACATAGCACTGAAAATAATATCTAGTTAATTGCAAGCGCAGCTGCGAAATACTTGGTGCAAATTAACATGCATGCCACAACAACAATGAAAGACTGCAACTGCAAAGGAGATTCTCTCTATAATTACGCGCTAGCAATAAACAAAAGCTACACTAATTACACAAACTACAAGAAAAAATCAGAAGATTCCAGTGAGGTATCCTCGGCTAAGGGTCGGCATATGAAACGTCCCCTTTGAACAATTTATACAAGACTGTGCTTAAACTGACACAATATTTTTAGCGCAACGCAATCTGACTTTCAAAAATCCCTACGAAAGAATGGCCCTGACTAACATTAACCTATACAAATCACTTACCTCACCAAAAATCTTAGTTACTCGAACTACTGCAATACAGCGAGCGCCACTACTGCCAGCTAAATAAAAGATTCAAACTACGGAAGGCACTAACTACTGATTGGCATAGTTAGCAAATGAAAGATTTTAATAGAGAACAAACACTGTATTTACCTTAATAGTCATAATATATATAGCAGTTCATGACAGTCTTACAAATTTCAAAACTCCGCCATCTCTCTCCCCACATCCACCACTGCTGGCGGCTCACCTCCAACTGCGCAACGTTACGCGCTGTTCACATCCAGCTGCCGCTGCCCAACACTACAATGGCAGACAACAATGCAACCTAGACACAGACTGCACACAGCACAGCCAGTGATTTTTATACAGAGGTGGCGTTACCAATAAAAAAACCTAAACAGCCTACTTACAAGTTGTGCTGAGCACAGCACATATGCAACTACTCCAACTAATCGTTGATTTTCTGTATAGAAATTCGAAATTCTTCTTTTTGATGTTTCTGACTTTTGGTGAAAGGCACTATACATTTGATTTAATTGTGGTTATGCAATCTGGTGATAAAAAATATGAGATCGTGTCGGCGTAGGATGATGATGCTAATGATGATGCTTGGTTTGTGGGGTTCTCAACTGCGCGGTCATGAGCGCCCATACAGAATCCCAAATTGTACACATCTAGCCACTGTCACGAATGATAATGATGAAATGATGAGGACAACACAAACACCCAGTTCCCAGGCAGAGAAAATCCCTAACCCAGCCGGGAATCGAACCCGAGACGTCGTGATCCACAAGCAACAACGCTAGCCACTAGACTACGAGCTGTGGACTAAGCGTTGGAAGTCTCCTGCCTCTGTAGCCGTCCATAATTGCAAAAGTATTGCCAGTGCAGCATTTTGTGCACGAACTCATATCTCAATTATGTCCCATAAATGTTCAGTGGGATTCATGTCGGGCGATCTGCGTAGGCAGACCATTCACTCGAACTGTGCAGAACTTTCTTCAAACCAGTCGCGACCAGTTGTGGCCTGGGGACATGGCCCACTGACATCCATAAAAATGTCATCGTCGTTTGGTTGCAAATGGTGTCTAAGTAGTCGAACACAACCATTTCCAGTCAATGAACAATTCAATGGTACCACCAGACTTAATCCACTCCATGTTGACACAGCCCACGTCATTATGGAGCTACCACTAGGTTGCGTACTACCTTGTTAACAACTTGGGTCCATGGCTTCGCCGGGTCAGCGTCACACTCGAACCTTAACATCAGCTCTTGCCAACTGAAATCGGAACTCTTCTAACCAGAACACTGTTTTCCAGTCATCTAGGGTCGAGCCGATGCGGTCACGAGCCCAGGAGAGACTCTGCAGGTGATTTCGTGTTGTTAACAATAGCACTCGTGTGGGTCGTGTGTTGTCATAGTCCATTAACGCCATATTTCACCGCACGTTCTTAGCGGGTGTGTTTGTCGTACATGGCACATTGATTTCCGCGAACATTTCACGCAATGTTGCTTGTCTGTGAGAACTGACAACTCTACGCAAACACCGCCGCTCTCGGTCGTCAAGTGGAGGCCGTCGGCCACTGCGTTGTCCGTGGTGAGACGTAAAGCCTGAAATGTGGAATTCTCTGCACACTCTTGGCGCTATGGGTCACAGGATACTGAACTCCGTAATGATTATCGAAATGGAATGTTCCATGCGCGTACCTCATTCAGCGTTCAAAGTAAGTCAAGTCCTGTCGTGCTGCCATAATGATGTCGGAAACCTTTTTACATGAATCACTTGAGTGCAAATTACAGCTCCTCTAATGCACTGCCTTTCATACCTTGTGGACGCGATATTACTGCCATTTGTATATGGGCATATCGCTGTCCCATGACTTATCACCCCAGTATATTTCTTCTGCGACGAAAGTTCATCTCTCCACATGTAGATGGGTTGGACTAAAATGTGGAAACAATGCGAGAAACAGACGCTTGAACATACTGTACCGCCAGACAAGTGTCAGTAGTTCTCAGAAGTATGTTGATGATGATGATGATCATCATGATGATGCTTGGTGTGTGGGGCGCTCAACTGTGCGGTCATCAGGGCCCGTACAAAGCCCCAATTCTTACACAGTCCACCTTTTTTGCCGAACTCAATGTAACCACTGTCACGAACATGGAATCATGAGGTCGCAAAGTACTGTTGCCAAGAGATTTCAGATCGATTCCGTATTTCTGGATTTCCGGAAGGCCTTTGACACTGTACCACACAAGCGGCTTGTAGTGAAATTGCATGCTTATAGAATATCGTCTCAGTTATGTGACTGGATCTGTGATTTCCTGTCAGAGAGGTCACAGTTCGCAGTAACTGACGGAAAGTCATCGAGTAAAACAAAAGTGATTTCTGGCGTTCTCCAAAGTAGTGTTGTAGGCCCTTTGCTGTTCCTTATCTATGTAAACGATTTGGGAGACAATCTGAGCAGCCGTCTTCGGTTGTTTGCAGATGACGCTGTCGTTTATCGACTAATAAAGTCATCAGAAGATCAAAACAAACAGCAGAACGATTTACAAAATATATCTGAATGGTGTGAAAAATGGCAGTTAAATAACGAAAAGTGTGAGGTCATCCACATGAGTGCTAAAAGGAACTCGTTAAACTTCGGTTACACGATAAATCAGTCTAATCTAAAAGCCGCAAACTCAACTAAATACCCGCGCAGTTGAGCGCCCCACACACTAAGCAACTTAAATTGGTAGGAACACATAGAAAATGTAGTGGGGAAGGCTAACCAAAGACTGCGTTTTATTGGTAGGACACTTGGAAAATGTTACAAAGGAGACTGCATACACTGCGCTTGTCCGTCCTCTTTTAGAATACTGCTGCGCGGTGTGGGATCCTTACCAGATACGACTGACGGAGTCCATCGAAAAAGTTCAAAGAAGGGCAGCACGTTTTGTATTATAGCTAAATATAGGAGAGAGTGTCACAGAAATGATACAGGATTTGGGCTGGACATCATTCTCACAAATTTCCAATCACCAACTTTCTCCTCCGAACGCGAAAATATTTTGTTGCCACCGACCTACATAGGGAGAACGATCACCACGGTAAAATAAGAGAAATCAGAGCTCGTACAGAAAGATACAGGTGTTCGTTCTTTCCGCGAGCTACATGACATTGGAATAATAGAAAATTGTGAAGCTTTCAGGCACTTAAATGCGATTTGCTGAGTATCCATGTAGATGTAGACAACACAAACACCCAGCCCCTGGGCAGAGAAAATCCCCAACCCCGGTTTTGTCAGAGCTAAGTCAATTCGAAACTGGGCAAATCGTTGGTGCTCCTATTATGGGTGCTTCCGTAACCAAGATCGCCAAAGTGTCTGGTGTTTGAAGAGGAGCCGTATCGAAGATGTATATCGTGCAAAGGGAAATGGGAAAAAAATATCATTCGAAAAGGCACAACTGGGACGAAAGTGTGTGCTGAGTGATCGTGGCGGACAGTCACTGACACGGCTTGTGGCGAAAAATAAGTGTCAATATAATTGAAGATCTTAATCGCTATTAATACTTCATATCTTTTTCAAAATATACGCCTCAACGCGTTTCGGATACAGCCATCAAAAGAATTTGTCAGATAAACAGAACAAATGAGAAGTAACATTTTCACGAGAAACCCAACATTGTATAAAACGAAATGTAGGCATACCACATTTAAAATCTCGATACACAGTATCTCGTAAATTCATACGTGTTTTTGTACCATAAAATAGTGCTGTATAGTGTGGCAGCCTACCAGAAATAACAATCTGTGGTCGTTAGATGGTTTCAAGTACGTCTACAAATTAAGCATACAGTCATTTCAAGACAGTTATGCATAAACGTAATGAACTGGACCTGTCACCTTCTACAGATTGAACCTACAGTCATGTCACAAAAAACTACGAACTATCATTTCGTAAAAAGTATCCTGTACAATCCAAATGGACAATTGCGTTCTTAAAAACAATTCAAGGTGTTGTTGTTATTGTTATTGTTGTTGTTGTCTTCAGTCCAGAGACTGGTTTGATGCACCTCTCCATGCTACTCTATCCTGTGCAAGCTTCCCAGTACCTACTGCAACCTACATCCTTCTGAATCTGCTTAGTGCATTCATCTCCCTCTACGATTTTTATTCTCCACGCTGCCCTCCAATACTAAATTGGTGATTCCTTGATGCCTCAGAACATGTCCTACCAACCGATCCCTTCTTCTAGTCAGGTTGTGCCACAAATTTCTCTTCTCCTCAGTTCTGTTCAGTATCTCCTCATTAGTTACGTGATCTTCCCATCTAATCTTCAGCATTCTTCTGTAGCACCACATTTCGAAAGCTTCTATTCTCTTCTTGTCCAAACTATTTATCGTCCTTGTTTCACTTCCATACATGGCTACACTCCATACTAATACTTTCAGAAACGACTTCCTGACCCTTAAATCTATACTCTATGTCAACAAATTTCTCTTATTTAGAAACGATTTCCTTGCCAATGCCAGTCTACATTTTATATCCTCTCTACTTCGACCATCGTAAGTTATTTTGCTCCCCAAATAGGAAAACATGTTTACTACTTTAAGAGTCTCATTTCCAAATTTAATTCCCTCAGCATCACCAGATTTCATTCGACTACATTCCATTATCCTCGTTTTTCTTTTGTTAATGTTCATCTTATGCCCTTCTTTCAAGACACTGTCCATTCCGTTCAACTGCTCTTCCAAGTCCTTTGCTGTCTCTGACAGAATTACAACGTCATTGGCAAACCTCAAAGTTTTTATTTCTTCTCCATGGATTTTAATTTTCTTTTGTTTCCTTTACTGCTTGCTCATTATACAGATTGAATAACATCGGGGATAGGTTACAACCGTGTCTCACTCCCTTCCCAACCACTGCTTCCCTTTCATCCCCCTCGACTTTTATAACCGCCATATGGTTTCCGTGCTAATGGCAAATAGCCTTTCGCTCCCTGTATTTGATCCCTTCCACTTACAGAATTTGAAAGAGAGTATTCCAGTCAACATTGTCAAAAGCTTTCTCTAAGTCTACAAATGCTAGAAACGTAGGTTTGCTTTTCTTTAATCTTTCTTCTAAGATAAGTCGTAGGGTCAGTATTGCCTCATGTGTTCCAACATTTCTACGGAATCCAAACTGATCTCCTCCGAGGTCGGCTTCTACCAGTTTTTCCAGTCTGTAAAGAATTCGTGTTGGTATTTTGCAGCCGTGACTCATTAAACTAATAGTTCGGTAATTTCCACATATGTCAATACCTGCTTTCTTTGGGATTGGAATTATTATATTGTTCTTGAAGACTGAGGGTATTTCGCCTGTCTCATACTTCTTGCTCACCAGATGGTAGAGGTTTGTTAGGGCTGTTTCTTCCAAGGCTATCAGTAGTTCTAATGGAATGTTGTCTACTCCCGGGGTCTTGTTTCGACTTAGGTCTTTCAGTGCTCTGTCAAACTCTTCACGCAGTATCATATCTCCCATTCCATCTTCATCTACGTCCTCTTCCCGTTTCCATAATATTGTCCTCAAGTACATCGCTCTTGTATAGACCCTCTATATACTCCTTCCACCTTTCTGATTTCCCTTCTTTGCTTAGAACAGGGTTTCCATGTGAACTTTTGATATTCATGCAAATGGTTCTGTTTTCGCCGAAGATCTCTTTAATTTTCCTGTAGGCGGCATCTATCTTACCCCTGGTGATATATTCCTCTTCATCCTTACATTTGTCCTCTAGCCATCCCTGCTCAGCCATTTTGCACGTCATATCGATCTCAATTTTGAGACTTTTGTGTTCCTTTTTGCCTTCATTTACTGCACTTTTACATTTTCGCCTTTCATCAATTAAATTCAATATTTCTTCTGTTACCCAAGGATTTCTACTAGCCCTCATCTTTTACCTACTTGATCCTCTTCTGTCCTCACTATTTCATCTCTCAAAGCTACCCATTCTTCTTCTACTGTATTTTTTTCCCCCGTTTTTGTCAATCGTTCCCTAATGCTTGCTCTGAAACTATTTACAACCTCTGGTTCTTTCAGTTTATCCGTTTCATCTTCTTAAATTCCCACCTTTTTGCAGTTTGTTCAGTTTTTGTCTACAGTTCATAACCAATAGATTGTGGTCAGAGACCACATCTGCCCCTGGAAATGTCTTACAATTTAAAATCTGGTTCGTAAATCTCCGTCTTACCATTATATAACCTATCTGAAACCTTCCAGTGTCTCCAGGCCTCTCTCATGTACACAACCTTCTTTCATGATTCTTGAACCAAGTGTTAGCTATGATTAAGTTATGCCCTGTGCTAAATTCTACCAGGCGGTTTCCTCTTTCATTCCTTAACAAAAATCCATATTCACCTACTACTTTTCCTTCTCTTCCTTTTCCATCAATCTCTTCGTCATCTGCGGAGCTAGTTGGCATATAAAATTGTACTACTGTGGTGGGCGTGGGCTTCGTGTCTATCTTCGCTACTATAATGCGTTCACTACACTGTTTGTAGTAGCTTATCCGCACTCCCATTTTTTATTCATTATTAAACCCACTCCTGCATTACCCCTGTTTGATTTTGTATTTATACCACTGTATTCACCTGACCGGAAGTCTCGTTCCTCCTGCCACCGAACTTCACTTATTCCCATTATATCTAGCTGTAACCCATCCATTTCCCTTTTTAAATTTTCTAACCTACCCGCCCGGTTAAGGGATCTGACATTCCACGCTCCGATCCTTAGAACGCCAGTTTTCTTTCTCAAGCTATGCCTTTAAAATTATAGAAGGCACAGCTTAAGCCTAGATGACGAAACCCTCGTACGTAAAATTCTAGTAGGGTGTAAAACAGGATATTTTGTACTTAATATTTTATGTAATATGCTATTGGATATATCATATTGTCGATAAAACAGCAAAGTACTGAAAGAGGGGTACGTTTATGTTCATTTATTTTGTCTTCTGGCTACCGGTTTCGATAAGCAGTAGCATCCTCAGACCATCCCCTAGCTCATGGTCATCACGCTTGCTTCCCCAGTTGGTGTGTCAAGGACAAAATAAATAAACTGCCATTGTAAATACAAACATATACACTGAGGTGACAAAAGTCCCAACACAGCGATATATATATATATATATATATATATATATATATATATATATATATATATATATATATCGCTTACATAGTCCGCCCCGACAGCTAAAGACAGATTGCAGTCCTACGGGCCCGGATTCGATTCCCTCTGGGTCGTGAATTTTCTCCGCTCAGGGACTGGGTGTTGTGCTGTCTCCATCATCATTTTATCCCCATCCGGTGCGCAGGTCGCCCAATGTCGTTTCGAATGTAATAAGCCCTGCCACGCAAGGGGCCTCAAGGCCAATAACCCCAAACGCTCATTTCATTTCCATCGGTACACGAGGCACAAAAGAGCACTGGACTGGCTGAGCTGTCATTTCTACTCAAGCGATTCATGTGAAAAAGTTTGCCACGTGATTATGAACGCACGATGCGGATTAACAAACAGTGAACGCGGAATGGTGCTTGGAGCTATGGGACATTCCATTTCGGAAATCATTAGGGAACTCAGTATTCCGAGAACCACAATGTCAAGAGTGTGCCAAAAATGTCACTTTCCAGGCGTTACCTCTCACCACGGAAAACCCAGTAGCTAACGGCTTTCACTTATCGACCGAAGGCGATGGCGTTGGTCTGGAGTTGTCAGTGCTAACGGAGAAGGAATACGGTGTGACTCGAATGAAAAACAGCCCACAGTTGCACTAAATTATGTCTATTTTAATCCTCGACCATGGTTTCAGATATAATAATATAGCCTTCTTCAGAAGTCATACACACTAATAAATGAAAAACGTCTTAGCCCAGCGGCTGCGTCAAAACCAATAAAATAAAATCAACAGACATAAGCCTGTTTCGAACATAAGTAAAATTACTGGTTATCACTGTTAGCATTCAACCGCGATTCTTATACATATATTTTAACAACGCGTTTCAAGAGACAATGCTCTCATCATCAGGTTGTAAGGTCTATGTCATGAAATTAAACGGACTAAAAAGACAAAATACCATCACAAATAGTTGGCAAGTCCATAGAGTAAAACAGAATTAAAAGTATATTGGACTGTGGATCCTCGTCATACATCGAAGTTGTTGACACAAGTCGATGGCCGTCCCATAGCTACCAAATATGCTGTCGCACTGTGCCGGCTCGGGAGCTGTTGTGGACTGACGTGCCTAGGTCTTGTGGCGTGGTTACAGCCGTGTGCTTGACGGTAACGCTATGCTATTGGGCGCCTTATTTCCTTATTGCATTGGTCTGCCATCGTTAGCCTCCCGCAACTCCGTCAGTGACATGCTACAAGTTTAAAGTCGCATACCTATCCTAAAATAATTCTAAAAACCCGCTAAAAAATCTCATTTCTTTAAAATTATCTTGTGAATTAATAATATTGCTTTGTTTCTTTTCATAGATAGCTATCTCGAATTCCTCTAGTAAATCAAGTTTCCTCCCTTTCCTTTCTACATGCAATATTTCCACGCTATGCTATTAAGGGGATGGCCTGTTTCATATATATGGTTCGCAACAGCTGATTTGTCATAATTTCCTAACCTGAACGCATCTTTATGTTCTTTATACCGGATCGCGAATGATCTTCCTGTCTGCCCTATATATTTTGCATCACAAGTTCTGCACAGAATCTTATAAACTCCCAATCTTTCAAACTTATTTCTCTTCTCGCCAATATCGTGCTTAAGGCTATACCTCACTAGGTTATTAGTCTGAAAAGCTATTTTAGCATCGTATGGCTTAAAAATATTTGCTATCTTTTGTGAGACAGTTCCGTAGTATGGCATCGTGATAATTTTCACTTTCTCTCCATCAGGTTTTTTCATTTTGCGCTTATTACTTTTCCGTAACAGTTTTTTAACTATATCTATTCTGTAACCGTTATTCATCACTATTCTCTTAACGGTATTAATTTCAGTATCCCTATCTTTTTCGCTCATAGGTATATTGACTGCCCTATGCACGAGACTACGGAAAGCAGCTTCTTTATAAGACTGCGGATGGCATGAATCATTCGGGATCACGGCATCAGTGGTAGTTTGTTTTCTATAAACGGAGAACGCATGTTTGTTGTCCTGCTTTTTTATATTCAGGTCCAGGAAACGTAAACAATTGCCAGTTTCATACTCCACGGTAAATTCTATTTTATTATGTGCATCGTTGAACTTTTTTACTATTTCCTCAATGTCCTCACGGGATCCATCGACAAGTAACAGAGTGTCGTTAACATAATGTTTGTAATAAACAATTTTATCCATAATGTTATCGTCAGAATTTAGAACTTTATCTTCAAGGTCGTTGATAAAAATGTCCGCCATAGTTCCTGAAATACTGGACCCCATGGCTAACCCATCGTCCTGAATATAAAATTTGTTATTAAACGTAAAACAATTAAAACTTGTAATGAGCTGTAGGAGTTCAATAAATTCAATTGTGTCTTGCGCTGAAATTTTACCGTATTTAAGGAAATTTCTCTTAATGATTTCTATAGTTTCGTTAACCGGAACACTGGAGTATAAGTTCTTAACATCCAACGAAACCAAACGGGAAGTGTCAGTGACTGGCGTATCTTTAATTTCACCTATCATGGTCATACTACCACGCACAGAATAGTTATTTTTATACACGTAAGTCTTTTTCAGAATTTGGTTCAACAATTTCGTTATTTTATATGCCGGACTATTTCGACCGTTAACAATCGGACGAACCGGATGCAGATCTTTATGTATCTTCACCTGTGATCTTAATTTGGGGGCCGTTGTATTCATGATAACACATCTTCTTTTTTCGGCTTCTGTCAGCAGGAAGTGTGTGCGTTTAAGAACATTTTTTAGTTTAATTTGGAAATTGGCTGTTATGTCTTTCGGAATTTCCGTAATGCTATTTTCAACAAAGAAGGCTAAGGTCTTCGAAACGTACTCCTCCTCTTTTAATATTACGACCGTATTCCCCTTATCCGCTTTCGTGGCAATAGCTTTCACTCCATTAAGTTTTTTATTTATAGAATCGACAGTTAGTCGGTCTGCTCTAGTCTTATGATTAACACTATTTCGCTTATTTAGTTCATTTTTTACTATTTTATGTAGCTTATGACCGACATGCCCGGTTTCATTATTATTTAATTTGGCAATTTCTGTTGTCATTTTAGTGAGGGCAATTAATTCTTTCGCGATCTTCTTGTTAAACGACTGCTCAATATTAAATTTTAATGCCTTATTTAACATTTCTACTTCTGTATTATCAAATACAATATCCGTTTTGTTAACCACCCGTCGATAAAAGTCTAAAGACGAAAGGCTTTGTTGTTGATCTTTTTCATCTTCACGCGTGTTATTACTTAATTTACGAAGTTTTTTATCTTGTTTTTCTTTTTTCTTTATAAACTCCTTCTGTAGTATTTTGTGAAGTCTACATGTAACCACTTCCCATACGTTCACCGGTAATATTTCCTTGACCTTAGTCTCTGCTTGAACTGTTTTTTAATTAAGTCTTTCTTTTTATACAGATATTTAATTTCTGCGCGTATCCAAAACTTTTTTGCTTTTTCAACAGCTAGTCGTCCCGCCCATGACTTGCAATCACAAAGTTTCAACCTCACGTAATTCGGGATAACATGATTCTTCACACATTCTTTGTTAAAGTTTATGTTTGCGGCCAATGCTCTCATCATCAGGTTGTAAAGTCTATGTCATGAAATTAAACGGACTAAAAAGACAAAATACCGTCACAAATAGTTGGCAAGTCCATAAAGTAAAACAGAATTAAAAGTATATTGCTGTGGGTCCTCTTCTTACATTGAAGTTGTTGACACAAGTCGATGGCCGTCCCATAGCTACCAAATATGCTGTCGCACTGTGCCGGCTCGGGAGCTGTTGTGGACTGACGTGCCTAGGTGTTATGGCGTGGTTACAGCCGTGTGCTTGACGGTAACGCTATGCTATTGGGCGCCTTATTTCCTTATTGCATTGGTCTACCATCGTTAGCCTCTCGCAACTCCGTCAGTGACATGCTACAAGTTTAAAGTCGCATACCTATCCTAAAATAATTCTAAAAACCCGCTAAAAATCTCATTTCTTTAAAATTATCTTGTGCATTTATAATATTGCTTTGATTATATTAAGTAAAATTACATATGGCACCGTATGTCCTCCACCGTATGTACTCCACCGTATGTCCTACTGCAGTATAACAGAGGTATAACAGAACGACATCACCTGCAACGGCTCGCCTGGGCTCGTGACCATATCGTTTACACTCCAGACGACTGGAAAACCGCGACCTGCTGAAGTGAGTCCCGATTTGAGTTACAAAGGGCTGATGGGAGGGTTCCAATATTGCGCACACTCCTCGAAGTCATGAACCCAGGTTATCTACAATGCTTTATGCATGCTGGTGGTCGCTTCATAATGATATGGGCTGTGTTTACATGCAATAGACTGGGTCGTTTGATCGAACTGAACCGATCAGTGACTGAAAATGGTTATATGTGGCTACTCGGACACCATTTGCACCATTCAACGACTTTATCTTCCCAAGCAATGATGCACCATATCACCGGGCAACAATTAGTTGCAACTGGTTTGAAGAACATTCTGAATAATTCGAGCGAATTATTTGGCCACCCAGATCGCCCGATGTCAGTCCCATCTAATTGTTATGGGATGTAGTCAAGAGATCAAATGGTTCAAATGGCTCTTAGCACTATGGGACTTAACATCTATGGTCAGCAGTCCCCTAGAACTTAGAACTACTTAAACCTAACTAACCTAAGGACATCACACAACACCCAGTTATCACGAGGCAGGGAAAATCCCTGACCCCGCCTGGAACCGAACCCGGGAACCCGGGCGTGGGAAGCGAGAACTCTACCGCACAGTCAAGAGATCAGTTCGTACACAAAATCCTGCACCGGCAGCACCTTCGGTATATAAGCAGCTTAGCTCAATATTTCTACAGGGAACTTCCAACGGCTTGTTGGGTCCATGAGACGTCCATGTGCTGCACTTCGCGGGCAAAAGGAGGTTCAACACGATATTAGGAGGTATCTTGCGACTTTTTTCCCTTAAGTGTACTTTTTCAACATCATTGAATATCGAATAATTGTAATTAACTATTGCACAACCTATAAATTATAACTTCCTCTGAATGAAATGTAGAGTAGTAAAGTGTACGTACTATGTTTTAGTAGCAACGTAATATTTCACCCCACTTTAATATTCTAGGTGTTAATATAGCTATATTGCAACTTCTTCTTGTTTTCGTGAGTTGATTATGGTAATAATGACATTGCCATTAAAATATTTAGCAAGGGTATTAACTCATTAACATAGAAAGAGCTGTCGACTTCGGACTCGTCGCCGTCTTTCGGCTGTCGCGTTTAGTTGTGGCCACGCCTGCCACGGCCAGTGGGCAGCGCAGTCGGTGGACGGCAGACGAGCGACATCCTGCGGTCAGCCAGCCCCACTAGCGAGTCTTGGACAATATCAAAGTAACCAACTAAGTCTGAAATAATTTTGTTCATTAACAAGTCTCTGTTGCAGTGAATAAAGTTTATATTTTCCTCAAATTCGAGTGCTTATAAAATAAACTGCCGAGACTAACAGATTTGGTGTTGGCCAAACGGGCAGGAACCTTGTACTTCGATGTAGAGAGCACCCATGTGATCAGAGCAACAGTGCTCTCGGTAGTCATCTCAACACCGGTAAACATGAAATAATTTAGAAATTTTACACAAGGCACCCAAAAGCTACACCCTAAACGCATTAGAAGAAATGGAAATATTTGTCCATGGTAATGAGCTCTTTGCAGGCATTTCATAACCAGTACATCACATCAACATTTGTTGCTTCTGCTGCATTAGAAGAAATCTGATTGCCGTACACGTATGCTGAGGGATACTGTTGAACCGTGGCTATAGCTACGAAATTTCTTTGCTTAGCGACTGAGGTAATCTCACGTTCCGAGAACAAAATGTTTATAAAAATTCTGAACTTACCAATGGAAGGCCTGATAACTGAGGCGGGTAGTCCAGCAGCGTGAGTGCATATTACATCCTCAGCGACTGCTTTTGTGAAGGTATAAGTGTTGGGCCAGTCACCCAATATCCTGAAACACAGATGCATTCATAAATATGCTGCTAATTCTGCCCCTGAATTTAGACAAATCTTCCGAATGAGATATTTTAGCAGGACTCCATCACAAGTAATGACGCTGGAGAAGTAGTACATACTAAATACAAATATTAAAAAAGTTTTGCATCACCCCAGTTCCCAGAACTGATGAAGACAGACATTGACTATGGATACTGTCCCTTTGACTGTTCAGAGATGTCAGTAAACACGCCCAATAACGTAAACAACCATGCATGAGCAGCGCCTATTGCACGGAGGGGTCAGACAGCCGATCAGTTCCACTCATTCCCCCAGGAAGGAAGTACATGCTTCGTGTTCTATGTAGTTCAACCACGCCTTGACGGTCAATACCGCGGTTCGATCACGTCCGCATTGTTGCTTTGTGCCAGGGGCGGCTCTCAACAAGGGAAGTGTTCAGGCATCTCGGAATGAACCAAAGCGATGTTGCTCTGACATGGAACAGATACAGAGAGACAGGAACCGTCGATGACAAGCCTTGCTCAGGCCACCCAAGGGCTACTACTGCCGTGAATGACCACTACCTACGGATTGTGGCTCGGAAGAACCCTGACAGCAACTCCACCATATTAAATAATGCTTTTCATGCAGCCACAGGACGTCGTGTTACTACTCAACCTGTGCGTCATAGGCTGCATGATGCTCCACTCCCGACGTCCGTGGCGTGGTCCATCTTTGCAGGCACGGCACCATGCAGTGCGGTACAGATGGGCCCAACATCATGCCGAATGGACCTGTCAGGATTGGTATCACGTTCTCTCACCTGTGAGTGTCGCATATGCCTTCAACCAGATAATCGTCGGAGACGTGTTTAGAGGTAACCCGGTCAGGCTGAACGCCTTAGACACACTGTCCAGCGAGTGCAGCAAGGTTCGATGCTGTTTTGGGGTGGCATTATTTGTGGCCGACGTATGCCGTTGGTGGCCATGGAAGGCGCCGTAACGGCTGTACGATACGTGATTGCCATCCTCCGACCGATAGTGCAACCATATCGGCATGATATTGGCGAGGCATTCGTCTTCATGGACGACAATTCGTGCCCCCATCGTGAAATCTTGTGTGTGACTTCCTTCAGGATAACGACATCGCTCGACTAGAGTGGCCAGCATGTTCTCCAGACATGAACCCTATCTAACATGCCTGGGATAGACTGAAAAGGGTTTTTTTTTTTTTGTGGACGACGTGACCCACTAACCATTCTGACGGATCTACGCCGAATCGCCGTTGAGGAGTGGGACAGTCTGGACCAACAGTGCCTTGCTGAACTTGTGGATAGTATGCCACGACGAATACAGAAAGAGGTAATAGAGGTACCGGTATGTCCAGCAATCTGGACCACCGCCTCTGAAGGTGTCGCTGTATGGTGGAACAACAAGCAATGTGTGGTTTTCATGAGCAATAAAAAGGGCGGAAATGATGGTTATGTTGATCAGTATTCAAGTTTTCTGTACAGGTTCCGGAACTCTCGGAACCGAGGTGATGCAGAAGTTTTTTCGATGTGTTTAAGTAGCGATATCCCTCACTCCTGGAATAAATCCGAACAGACAGTATTTAGACCATGTAATTAGTCCTGTACACATGTGGACCGTGTTGTCACTGTGCTACACGTGTTCAAAACTTAAGGACGAAATTAGCTTTCACATGATGCCCACTAACATGCCTCTATGAAACTTGGAACACACATAGAAGAAACTGTTGCAGTGTAGACTGAGATGGCGAAAGTCATGGGATACCTCCTCATATCGTGTCAGACATCCTACCGTCCAGCAGTGGAAATCTAAATGACTGTCGAGTTCCTGTGGATGAAGTAAGACTCCTTACACAAGTCAGAAACCTGTGCCTTTGTCTTCAACAGACCTATTTCAAAGAGACTTATACTCCTGGGTTTTCAGCTGCCAATAAATGACAACCTCAATCAGGAGTGGGCAAAAGGTTGTGTGAACCTAGTTGTCAACGACGAATCCAACTCGTTGCTGCTCTTCCTCAACACCAAATTGAATGCAGTGGATGCAATAGTCCCTGTGTCTTATAGGATGACAAGAGGCTCATTATATTCCCCCCCCCACAAATGACTACACAGTACCTTAGCTTTCGGTGATCTTCTTATGCAGTTACCCCATCCATTCATCCTTTGTGGAGACTTTCATAAGCGTAATGTACTATGGGACTGTTGAGAATCTCATTTCATGAGCATTATCTGCCATAGATCCACGAAGTGATGTCCTCGCTGATACTGCTTAGCGGGCAAGTGGTCGATAATATGCACTTCAGTGACCACTTCTCCATCTACATGCATCCAGGAGAGGAAACTGTGCCAGAATGTAGGTTGCTAAAGTGCATATTCAGAAAGATTAACTGCTGTGAAAGCGCGGAAGAATTACCGGACTTGTTGAGCAGTACAAAATATAGACTTAGAGTAAAATGAAGACAGACAAAAATAATGAGATGCGACAGAAATGAGATTAAAGGTAAATTTAACATCAAATTGAGGATCACGCAGTGCTACCTTCCCATGTGAAAGAATATTATTATTTTCGCTACCGCTGTAATAAAAACTGGCAGCATGGTGCGTACAGCAAATGTAAAAGAAAAAAATTTCCTTAAAGGCTCTTTTCTCTATGAGTACAGTTGTGTAGTTTAGGACTGACTATGGGCTAGTAAACACTTCTGACAACCCTTACTATAGCAGAAATTTTCGGAAGTTAATCACTCACAGAGGCAGTAACTGCGCCAGTTGCTCGTCGCCCATGATGTTGAGCAGCTTCAGTAGCTCTTCAGCATTCAGTGCTGGGGGATAGAACTCCTCATCAATTTCATCCCTTGGGGCATTCGAATATGCCGTTGACATGTAGACAAAAGCCTGCAACAAAGAAATTATGGTAAATATCTCGCACGCTTTTGAGAATGTTATAGGAGAAGTTCCTGGAAATGTGTAGACTAACAAGGGAACCTCACCATCGCACCTCTCTCAGATTTAGTTATGAGTTGGCACAGTGGATAGGCCTTGAAACACTCAACACAGATCAATCGAGAAAACAGGAAGAAGTTGTGTGGAGCTATGAAAAAAATAAGCAAAATATACAAACTGAGTAATCCATGCGCAGCATATGCAACAAGGAGAATGCGAGGTCAGAAGCGCCGTGGTTCCGTGGTTAGCGTGAGCAGCTGCGGAACAAGAAGTCCTTGGTTCAAGTCTTCCCTCGAGTGAAAAGTTTAATTTTTTATTTTCAGACAATTATGAAAGTTCAGGCACTCACACATAATCAACTTCGCTCTCAAAAATTCCGGGACATGTTCAGATTTGCTTGGAGATATGCAGTATTTGACGGTCTACACACGGAAAAATTTGAAAACGTTAAAAACATGTTTTGACAGAGCACAGGGAAAACTGTGTGACTGTGAAACTGTTGCATTCATTTGTTGCAGTTTATGTGACAAACTCTTATGTTTTCATCACTTTTTTGGGAGTGATTATCACATCCACAAGAAAACCTACATCGGCAAGGTAGAAGAATCTTTTTACCCATTCGCCAAGTGTACAATTTAGGTGGGTCGACAACATACTCCTGTCATGTGACGCATATGCCGTCACCAGTGTCGTATAGAATATATCAGACGTGTTTTCCTGTGGAGGAATCGGTTGACGTATGACCTTGCGATCAAATGTTTTCGGTTCCCTTTAGAGAGGCACGTCCTTTCGTCAACTAATCGCACGGTTTTGCAGTGCGGTCGCAAACACAGACACTAAACTTATTACAGTGAACAGAGACGTCAATGAACGAACGGACAGATTATAACTTTGCGAAAATAAAACATTAAACTTTTGTCTCGAGGAAAGACTTGAACCAAGGACCTCTCATTCCGCAGCTGCTCACGCTAACCACAGGACCACGGTTCTCCTGAGCTCGCATTATCCTTGATGTTGCATATCTTACGCATGGATTACACAGTTTGTATATTTTGCTTATTTTTTTCATAGTTCCACACAACTTCTTCCTGTTTTCTCGATTGATCTGTGTTCAGTTTTTCAAGGCCTATCCACTGCGCCAACTTATAATTAAATCTGAGGGGGGTGCGATGGGGAGGTTTCCTTGTAAGAAGTAGATATCTCCTCCATTCTTCTAAAGTTATAACTGCTATCACATCTACATCATCATTATAGGAGATGATTTCAACCCTAAGCACAGTGACAATTGTGGCATCCATAGCTGAAAGTTTGTGCATCGATCCTGATTTGGTTTTTGTGCAAACACTGACTAGTCTTGGGCTGCACTTGTCAGTTGTCTTTGGAAAAGCAAGAGCCAAATGTTGATATGACCAGTGATTGTCACCGTTGTAAAATCATGATGAATGATTTGCCTCCTGCTTGTCAACAGCTGCAAATGTTGGCAGCAGTTCAGCAGTAGGATATTGCCCCTCCAAACTTTGCTGCTGATGGAATGTTACGATGGTCTCCAGCTGCGAATGAACTGTGTGGCTGGCCAACTACAAGCGTTTCCCATGTTAACTTGACGATAACTTGAATGTATTTCAGATCTTTTTGTCTGCTGCCATACAATACTTCTATTGGCTTTTTATCTAGACCCGTATCCTGAATTTGTTCCCTTTTGACACCATTTATCAAGCACCACAACTAGCTTAACTTTGGATATCAGTTTATCAGTTTATTTATTATTTCAAGACACCGTAGTTATTTTGACTTTGATACACCATTCCAGAGTGCTAATTAATGTAATTATGTCTGGTGCCTCCATCGCAGTTTATCAACCACGACTTTTTTCGCAATTTAGCCTACGAGTAATGTGTGTCAAAGCCAAAATGGAGAGACATACTCGAACAGTATAACTATCAATTCTAAAACCTACCAAGTTATCTACTGTTCTAAACAAAGCTTAATAGTTATAAGGTTCACCATTCGATTCATCCTCAGCAGCAGGCTAAATATCCTTTACCCATAAGAAGGTTTTGCGTACTACACTTTAGAAACAAGGTAATTGCTTCTAGGACAATACGTGATTAATCTGAGCCAGCATTCACCTTGAGGTTGGTCATGCGCTTGACAAGTGCGATGACCTCGCAGGTGGATGCCACGTTAGTGAGGGTGGCGGTCCGGAGGTCCGCATCGAACCGCACAGCGGCAGCCGCGTGGAAGACGACAGACACCTTGCTGGTGAGCATAGTAGCATCTGCAGGGCTGATCCCCAGTCCCGGCTGAGTGCAGTCTCCCGCTATGGGTACCACCTTACGTAGGTAGTCAGGGCATGCCTGGCGAGCATTGCTGAAGATCTAAGAACAGCGAAAGTAAAACACCTTACTTTGGGGCTTTATTATTCACTGTGTAATCTGTGTGGCAAAAGAATTATTAGTGGGTCTCTAAATCTTCCTTTGAGCAGATTAACTACTGGATGATGTAAGAGTGCCATTCCTCGAATTTCTTTTCAGGTGATGGGTAAATAAGTCAGCCTAATATCTTATTTTGAGTACAGCGAAACTGTTCAGATTTTTAATGTTGTAGTAACATTAGTTTCAGTGAATGGTGTAACAAATGTTGAGTTTGTAAGGAATAAGAAGCTGATAATTTGTGTGGGTTGCTATTAAAACAGAGTGATTTAATTATAATTCTAAGAACTGTTATGGATGAACGGCAGCTTGCAATACCCTGGTTTACATGCTCAGATGACAAGCTTAGGAAGAGGAAATGCAGCGAATGCACTGACTGATAAAAAAGTAAAGCATCACGAAGTGCAAGAGGAAACGAAATGAAACATCACAGGTTAAGAGTATGACGTCGCACACTCTTTGTCCTGGATGTATGTACTGTTTTGGTTGGGAAAGGTATAACAAAGTCCCAGCCTCTCCTGGCGCAAGCTTGTCCGTAACTATTGGAATTTGTTCCTGATATCCTGATTACTGAAGCAGGGACAGAGTTGAGATTTGAACTGGTTTCACACTTGTTGTACTGGGAACAGATCTGTAGACCTTGCTAGCCATAGGAGTACCTCGAAACCACTCAGACTGTTCATAGAGGCATGTACAATGTGTGGAAGAGTATTGTTCTGTTGGAAAGTGACACCAAGATACTGTCGCATGAGAGGTAACAGAAGAGAACACAAGATGACTGTGAAATACCGTTGTGCAATCAGATTTCCCTCAATCATGTGTGACCTGAAGAGTAATACTTGATTTATCCACACACAATGACTTTTGAAAGAAAGAGACTTATCTCCATGTTGTCGCCATGCACGCCGACGATGATCATCTGGAGCAGTGAAGAACCTCGATTCATCACCGAATGATCAGCATACATAATTGAAAACGCAGTCGTTTACGTTTTGGTGTTTACGGCAGCAGACGCCTGTGACAGTGTTAGTCGACCAAATTATTATTTCACCTGGCAGTGAGGGCGCTTCGATCAGTTTATTGTGAATTTTTATCACTAGATTTCTCTATGACACGCTGAAAAACTTCATAAGAAACGCACAGTTGTCTTGAAATCATTCAAAGGATGATGACTTTTCGCAACTGTACTTGTGTACTGTAACGCCACCACGTGTTTTCTATAATTGCTACGTGACGCCAAGTGCAGTAATGTTGTGGACAGGTAGCAGCTCTCTATTCCACCGGCTATCTCACGAATAAAGCAGAATGATAAAGAGTGTTGCAGGTATTCCATTACCTGCTCTTTGGATGGCAGATATAGATATAAAGGGGATTATGAAATTATGTTTTATTATAAATAAAATAAACCTTAAGTCTTCTGCAACTGAATTTTTTTCTTGTATACCACACATATTTTGGTGATTCATATTTTGCGTCTTCAGAGATCTGTAATAGATATAAAATTATTTAATTACATATACAGGGTGAGTCGCATAACATTACCGCTGGATATATTTCGTAAACCACATCAAATACTCACGAATCGATTCCACAGACCGAACGTGAGGAGAGGGGCTAGTGTAATTGGTCAATACAAACCATACAAAAATGCACGGAAGTATGTTTTTTAACACAAACCTACGGTTTTTTAAATAGAACCCCATTAGTTTTGTTAGCACATCTAAACATATAAACAAATACGTAATCAGTGCCGTTTGTTGCATTGTAATATGTTAACTACATCCGGAGATATTGTAACCTAAAGTTGACGCTTGAGTACCACTCCTCCGCTGTTCCATCGTGGGTATCGGAGAGCACCGGATTACGTAGGGATCCAAAGGGAACGGTGATTGACCTTAAGTACAGAAGAGACTGGAACAGCACATTACGTCCACATGCTAACACCTTTTTATTGGTCTTTTTCACTGACGCACATGTACATTACCATGAAAGGTGAGGTACACGTACACACGTGGTTTCCGTTTTCAATTACGGAGTGGAATAGAGTGTGTCCCGACATGTCAGGCCAATAGATGTTCAATGTGGTGGCCATCATTTGCTGCACACAATTGCAATCTCTGGCGTAATGAATGTCGTACACGCCGCAGTACATCTGGTGTAATGTCTCCGCAGGCTGCCACAATACGTTGTTTCATATCCTCTGGGGTTGTAGGCACATCACGGTACACATTCTACTTTAACGTACCCCACAGAAAGAAGTCCAGAGATGTAAGATCAGGAGAACGGGCTGGCCAGTTTATGCGTCCTCCACGTCCTATGAAACCCCCGTCGAACATCCTGTCAAGGGTCAGCCTAGTGTTAATTGCGGAATGTGCAGGTGCACCATCATGCTGATACCACGTACGTCGACGCGTTTCCAGTGGGACATTTTCGAGCAACGTTGGCAGATCATTCTGTAGAAACTCGATGTATGTTGCAGCTGTTTGGGCCCCTGTAATGAAGTGAGGACCAATGAGGTGGTCACCAATGATTCCGCACCATACATTTACAGTCCACGGTCGCTGTCGCTCTACCTGTCTGAGCCAGCGAGGATTGTCCACGGACCAGTAATGCATGTTCCGTAGATTCACTGCCCCGTGGTTTGTGAAACCCGCTTCATCGGTAAACAGGTGGAACTGCAACGCATTTTCTGTTAATAATGCCCATTGACAGCATTTCATTCGATGATTAAAGTCATCACCATGTAATTGCTGATGTAGCGGCACATGAAACGGGTGAAAGCGGTGATGATGCAGTATACGCATGACACTACTATGACTCAGTCCACCGGCTCTCGCAATGTCCCGTGTACTCATGTGTGGGTTCATGGCAACAGCAGCTAACACACCAACTGCACCCGCTTCTCCTGTGACGGGCCTGTTACGGACCCGTTTGCGTGCTACGACCATACCTGTTGCATACAGTTGGCGGTAGATGTTCTGCAATGTGCGGCACGTTGGATGCTCTCTGTCCGGGTACCGTTCTGCATACACCCTGCAGGCTTCAGCTGCATTTCGTCGACACTCGCCATAGATGAGTATCATCTCCGCCTTTTCAGAGTTCGAATACACCATGGTCACAGTTCCTACAACACTACACTGTCACAGACGTCTGGTAACACGGTGTACTACAGTTGGTTTGCGTGCAGAGACGAATGCAGAATAACAATAGCAGCAAGCGCTACATGCGGACACTGCGACAGCTAGACCAAACCACAACAGTGCACTACAGCCACACTCGTAAACACGGTCGTCATCGTAAACATGTCCCTGCAGATGCTGCTCGCCGACCGTGGCCCGTGTTTGTCACAACACGCAACTGAATGTCGGAGGTTTCAAGCGTCAACTTTAGGTTACAATATCTCCGGATGTAGTTAACATATTACAATGCAACAAACGGCACTGATTACGTATTTGTTTATATGTTCAGATGTGCTAACAAAACTAACGTGGTTCCATTTTAAAAAAGACCTAGGTTTGTGTTAAAAAACATACTTCCGTGCATTTTTGTATGGTTTGTATTAAACAATTACACTAGCCCCTCTCCTCACGTTCGGTCTGTGGAATCGGTTCGTCAGTATTTGATGTGGTTTACGAAATACATCCAGCGGTAACGTTAGGTGACTCACCCTGTATATATTAATAAGGGATTTGCAGGTATTCTTTGGCAGATTGTTTGAGTCTAGTTATTTCTATTTATAATTATATGGTTGTGTTTTGTTATTTTCGTTCATTTGCTGTCATATTCATGCAACCATTTGTTGTCTTGTTTGTGCGAAATGCACACATTACAGGTTTCTTCTGGTAAATATTTCTTTCCACATAACCTATACTGTAGCACACTGCACATGCTTGCACTGCATAGTCACATGACTGATTCAGGTATCATGATAGAGATTAATTGTGGGTCTGTGGTGGTGGGTGATCTTTTAAATTCTTTTATTTACTTTATTTGCTTAGTTTGAATAATGACCTTTGAATAATTTAACAATTCATTCAGTTTGCATAAGGAAGGCCTGCCAATGCAAAGCCCAGTCTTATACATACAAGCAAATATCCAAATGAATTTTTACAGAAATAATACTGACAAATATATTTACACATAATACAAGGGCACAGATATATAGATATTATACACCTCATAGATGAAAAACAAGAACATATAAACAGTTTACACACACAGATAAATAACATACTCCACAACATTCAGTTCGCCATGGAAACAGAAACAGGTGAAGCAATACACTATCTCAACATAAAATCGTAAAATCTATCAAATGATCCAGCAGACATTTTCAGAAAGGATGCAGCTACGATAACGATAATTAAGCAGGAATCTTACCACCCATATTCTCATAAAATAGCAGCAATGTGCCAATGTGCCATATGGTATACAGTCTGTGCAAAATACCTCTAAGCAAAAAAAAATAGCTATCAAGAAGAATGGCACATGATAATTAAGAAAGCACAAAGCAATGGATAAAGCAGCAACATAACACACCAACTGCTTGATGCAAGAGTAAGAAAATACAGACACAAGACAGCAACATAAAAAACAATCCAAATAAATCAACAAATAACAACAAAGAATACACACTCATGCCAGAAACGACATAATACAACGAAAAATGGCAGCACAACCGACTGACACCCAAGATTAGTATCGTCTTCAAAAAGCATAAAAATTTATGTAAAAGATAAACAGCACAATACAAAGGAAAATAAAAACTGTGACAGAAAAGAAAGATACATAAAACAGTTAAGGAATATATGAATTAACATGTAATATCTGGAGCTCTAAATACGTTTGGATGACTGAATAATTTTTAACATCAGGTCCTAAGAACATGTAAAGGCATTTAAGTGTTAATGTAACTGTATATATGCAGAACATTTAGTAACAGAAAATGAATATCACACTGGTCACAAAAATATTATTATGCCATAATAACAAAAGAAGAGATTGCTCACCATATACAGGACGAAAATTTCATACAAAAGGCCATAAACAAAAATGAAAATATTCTCAATGACATATATATATATATATATATATATATATATATATATATATATATATATATATATATATATATATATACTTCAGTAGCAAACGATGGAAGTTTCTTATCTTTATGGTGAAACATAATTGAAGTTAGCAATTGAGGAAAACGGAAGCAATTATATATAATAGGGTTACGATTCCTTCCTTGTGGTGGTCAGACATGGTTGACCATAACCTCAATGATGAACATTTGTGGTCTTATGTACTCATGCACTCAACATTGGACCACTGTCACATATGAATTCCCACAAATCTGGATTTTCCACGATCCAACCAGCTCGCCAAATGGAAACTTATAATAAGCATCTCCACATTCTTCCAATGGTCACCTAACATCTGACACTGTTCACTCACATTATAAACTCAGCAAGTACCTTTGACAACACTAAACATGACCAAAGCAAAAATACTCTGGTGGTCATTCTATTTGTCAAAGGGCAAATCTAATCATTTACATATCTGTCAATAGTGTGTATATGTAAAATTTACATTCCCATCTGACCATGTCTACTGCGTGCTTGACATTTTTGTTCAGGTAGTATTTATAAAGCGATACTGACCAAATATCCTAAGGACGAAAACAATTTCGTAGTATGTTGTGACAGTAACTTCGTTACAGGAGGACAAAGCCTGCTGCTGATGATGATTAAGGATTTGAAACGACTAAACATCTAAGGTTACCATTCCGCCACAGGACAGAATCTCTATACCTCTTCTTTCTGTGTCTGGCGTTAAACCTATGTGTAGGTGTGATAACGTTTTCTAAAGATTTCAGTGGTTTGCACCTGATGTGGGATGTGGGTGCCAACCCAGTATTTACCTAGTGGGATTGAGAGACCATCTAAGAAACCTCATCCACTCTGGCTAGCTCACCAATACTGCTCGTTAACCGGACCAGGTCAGGCTCGCCTCACCAAGACCTGGAAGTGGCGTGTCAGTGCAGTTGGCTATCTTCACGAGTGAGGAGAGATTAAAGAAAACTAGGTTAGTCAACATCATAGGCTAGGAAAAAACAACGATACAGGAAAAGGGACTCTAGAATTAAGCGATTTCAAGGATTGCCACCAATACATTTCTCTAGATTTATAAAAGGTATACATGCTTCAAAAATTCTGGACACACAAACGAGAGCTTTGTGTGAAGCAGAAGAGTTAGTAATTCAGTGAAGGATTGACTGAGTGCTCAAATTTTGAACTCACAGAAGTAAAAGAACTGTAGTCTATGCAGCCTCCTTCATGACTGTAGGACATAGTGCGGATTTGATGGTGGAGTCCTGTGGAACGATGGGGCGGAAGTGAGACAGCATTCAATTAACAGTCATTATTGCTGAGAGTTCTCCAATCCGTCTCTCTTCGTCTCATGGCGGTCTGTGACGCTGGAATTTGTGGCAAAGCGTCTGTCGCTCAACTGAAGGGTGTGGTTTGGCTTGTTATTATGGAAATCGATGTCTTAATTGGAAGCTGAACCTTCACTTTTATCGCTGAAATGATCTCTGCCACATACTATGGACCCTGATAATTAGTAACAAGCTTTTTTGTTCTGCAGTTTGATGTATACAGGTTTTTTACGAAAACCCACTGACCCACACAATATAGCAAACATTTTCTCCACACATAGCCCAACTTCTCCTGATGTTCGAGTGACTTTGTATTCGCTTGTTTGATCTTCAACCAAACTTCTCTTAATCATTTCTTGAACTTTTCTACTGACTCATTAGCACCTAATTTAGTTTTCAAAACATGGAAAGGAGATGGTATCTATCTTATACCACCTTTTATGGTAAAAGACCTTACTGTAGAATTATATGCTGAACGACTTAATGAATTTACGTGTCCCAGTTATCATGCTGACAATCATACAATTACTTAAAATTTTCGAAATTGTGCAATGAACCCTTTCAGTACAAGAATGGAAAATACTTATGCGAAGTTTTCAGGTATGAAGCACGCGGCACAACTACTTCAACAGATCTGACATAAAATTTGTACCTGAAGCTCTATTTCTACATAGGAAACGCCAAATGTTAATATCCAATTATTAACCATCTCGTTTGTGACTGTGCTTACACCCTGTTCTGGAATCACTATCATTGCTATAGACCGGGAAAAGTGATCTATTATTGTCAGAATATACTTTACTCAGCTTCTATTCTATTAAATGGTACAAGAATAACCAAACTAATAACGTCAAAAGGTTTTGTCGCTTCTCGAAATCTTTGTATCTGTATACACCAGTGACTAATAACGGCTCTATGCGCACATGGGACCCAGTCCCTCACATATCAACATTTTGCTTCCTGGCCCTCCACAAAAATATTTCGGCTATATACCTGTCTGTCGTTCTATGTCCCCTATGACCCGTCAACAGGTGATCAAATGCTTGTTGCAGTATTTCATTCCTGAACAATACAGGAACAACCACGTGCACACCACACACTTTGTACTTCTGCACAGCAAGCCATTTTGTGCCATGAACTGGGTTTGCAACCTAAAACCCTGTCAGTCTACGTCAGCTGCTGTGCCTTTTGCCTAGTGCCTGCAGAATTCCAAAACCTCCAGCTTAGTGCACCAATGTTAGTGTTTGTCTTCCGTGCTTTATGCTTCACTTCATAATTAATCTCGCTTAGCTTCATTGCACACTATGTTATTCTACTGCAAGGATCTTTCAGTCCCAATAATCACCTAAATGAAGCACGATCAGTAACTACCTTAAATGTTTGTCTGTCTAAAAAACGCTTCTCCTGCTTTGTAATTTTGCAGTCACGCGCCTAATGTCCAAACTCACAACATTCAAAGCACTGTGGCTGGTGACATTGCTTCTTCACATGACCCTCTCGTCCACATATGTAGCATTTGAAGTCAAAAGAGAAGACACCACTGTTATTCCGTTTCGGAGTAGCAATATCTCTCTCCCCCAGCTCTGTAGCAGTTCTAATAGCTTAGGACAAATTACTACGATTTTCCGTCCTCACCTCTTGTGACATACCTGCTGAAATACCCCTCAAAAACACGCGTAAGGCCCCTCTCTCTTCTTCCTGCAGGAGAATTAGATCCGCCTCTGCACTGTGCGTCAGTTCGTAAGTCTGCGATTTCTGTCAGAGAATAGCTCTACTAATTGTTCTTTTATGTTAATCTCAAGAGCTTCTCCCTGAAAAATATGGCACTGCTTGGTTACGACAGGGTTGGGTAAGCCCTTCGGCCAGATGATCACATGTGTGCTTTTTTCTAAGTCACAAACGTTTTAGCGTCACCTGATACCCGTAACTAAGCATCGAACAAAGTCCCTAAGCGAGCTGCTTTCCTCACATTATCCAGAGAGGCTGATAGATCCTCGAATGTCAACAGATGAAACTATCTGCCATCAGATCAGTGGACGGGACAGGTACAATTACTATGGTCTTGGCAGTTCCCAGTTGTGACACATAATATTTCCAGTTCCCTATGCATCCATTCCCTAGCGTGACTTCGTTCTATTTTATTCTGAAGCAACATGGCTACCTGACTTCTCAAAACTTCAACGGCCTTACTTACAGTTGCTGCAAGCGTTCCTGGCCGTTGTGTAACCTCCATTTTAAATTATAATCCGGAACAACTGGAAAACTAGTATATCGACGCAATATCAATAAGAAAGTAAAACTATATTAATCTTTTCTACGTATCATGGACCAGTGGGACTCACTACACTGCCATGGTTTGTGGCCAAATCTTCTATAAATTCTACACCTTACTGGCACTGTTTAGTAGACGGTAATTCGGCCCTGATAAACTATAATATTGGCACCTAGCCGGCTATAAGTACTCTTCTCTGCAGTTACCCCAGAAGTTCAATATGTCCACAGGTTCTTGTGGTCTCAAAAATGTCACTTTGAAATTACTATGCAGGTCCTTCTGACCCAACGTGGCCCCAAAATAAAAGAGGAAAGAAAACAAGCCAATAAAGAAACTATCGTTAAATTCAAAATTATGGCCAAAATATAAATGAAAGAGGCAATATCAACCTAAAAGTTTGATACTCAAAAATTAACTTAGAAAAATAGTTTCAAGACACTTTTGGAAAAGAGAACACCTAAAACATGGGAACAAATTCAAAAACACATAGTACAGACAGCAGAAGAAACCATTCTCATTGCCAAAAAATGGAAACATGCCTGGTGGAATGATGACTGTGACGAACCAATCCTAACAACACTACGAGCTTGGAACATATGAAATGCAAATAGAAATGATAAAAATAGAAACTTCCTTAAAAAACACGAAAGCAAGCATCAAAAGGCCTTAAAAAGATCAAAGTATAATACATGAAACACCAACTAGCATCAGTAGACTCCAACTTCAAACAGAACAATGCTAGGGACTTTTACAGAACTTTCAAAATTAACTTAAAGAAATACACTCCACCTAGCCTATTTTTCACGGACCCAAAAACGCAGAAAACGGCATACAATAGCGTAGGGAACCGTGGACTGCTTCCTGAATACTACGAAGAACTACATAACTGTGATCCACAGAAAGAAAAATGTAATTTCGATATTGTAAACCGAACACCACGAGACTCAAAGCCGCCAACCACAGAAGAAACAAAAGGAATCGTAAAATACCTTAAATATAATAAATCACCTGGAGAGCATAATATAGATACTGATCTATGGAAGTACTTTTGTGACAATATGATACAATGTCTATCAGAGTAAAGAAATCTGGACAATACACAGCTTACCACCAGAATGGACATCTGCACTAATACATCCACTACATCAAAAAGAAGAAAACAGACCCTAGCAATTATAGTGGAATCTCCCTCTTACCAGTTACCTATAAGATCTTGTCTTAGGCGCTTTGAAAAAGAGGAGAAGAAATACTTGACAAGCAGCTAGGAGAGTATCAGGCTGAATTTAGGAAGGGAAGGTCATGTGCAGAACAAATATTAAACTTGAAGAACATATTAGAAATGAGGAAAATCAGGAACTTGAAATATGTAATTACTGCCGTGGATTTTAAAGAAGCCTATGATTCAATTGACAGAAATACACTGCTTGATATCTTAAAAGAATTTGGACTCGATACTAAAACAACTGAAATAATTAAAGCAACTTTGACAAATATAAAATCTAAAGTAAAATTTAGGGGAGAGCTCTCAAAATAGTTTGAAATAAAGTCAGATGTTCGACAGGGAGATGGTTTGTCACCTCTGCTTTTCAATTTTGTGTTAGAGAAAGTTCGAGAATGGAGGGAGGCCATCAATACTAAAGGGATTCAACTAGGAAGAAGTCCAAACAAGATCACTGTCGACTGTTTAGCCTTCGCAGATGACATGGCATTGATTACAGATTCGCTAGATAATGCCCAAGAACAAATAAGAGAACTGCAAACACAAGCAGCCAAAGTAGGACTACAAACAACCTTTGAAAAAACAAAGTCCATTACAAACATTTGTGACGCTCCTCAAAATATTGAAGTTGACAACAATACAATACATAAAACAGATTCCTTTAAATACCTAGGATAGTGGATTACATACAATGCAAAAGAAAAGACAGCTTTAGAAACTAAAGTGCACAAAATGGAAAGAGCGTTTCATTTTACCAAAAACATTTATAACAAAAAATCCTTGTCCTGGAACACGAAATTAAGACACTACCAAACAGTGGCCAGACCTGAAGCTCTGAATGCAGCAGAAACACTTAAACTAACAAGATATGGAGATCTTGAGAAACCAGAGAAGGTCGAAACAAAAATTTTACGGAAAATACTGGGAGCTATAAGAAACGATAATGCTGAATACAGGTTAAGAGCAAACAGAGAGCTATATTTGAAAACTGAAAAACTAACTGGTGTAATGGAGAAGAGAAGACTACAGTTTTTTGGACATATATTCAGAATGGATAACAACAGACTAACCACATGGATATTCACATTACTCAAGAGCTACAAATCCAAGCCCGCATGGCTCACAGAGACTGAAAAAGACATGGAAAACGCTGGAATTACAATAGACACAATAGAAAACAGAACACATTTCAGAAAGGCAGTTCAAAAGGCAGAATTTTAGGAGGGAAAGAAAACAACTAGGCAAAAACGAACTCAAGAAGAAAGAGAAAAACTCTCTAAAAGGATGAAGGAAATTTGGAAACTACGGAAATGTAATACAATGAAAAGTAGTTTATTCATCGTACAATCCGAATGGGTTATTCGAAAGAAGAACAAAGATTGGTTAGTCATCGTGCTGCATAATGACACATGTTGATGGCTCCTGACGTGCTGGTGTGGCTCCTTGATAGCGACAGCCGTCAGCACTCCTAGCGCCCAATTCGTAGAACATCAGAAATCACAGCTTATTGTCAGATGCCGCCTGCTACATGAGTGCAGGAAACTCGAGATGTGATGGTGGAGTCCTGTGGAGCGCTGGGAGCTAATGAGACGTCATTGAGTTAACATTCATTTACTTCCGAGAGTCTTACAATCACTCTGTCTGCCTCAAAGTGCTGTCTGATGGTGGCGTCGCCGAGCCTGCATTGCACAGAGACATAGAGTAGCACGCCAGCGCCTGGCAAGGAATGTGCTGGTGCAGGATTCTTGCATTTTCTTAGGTTAGCGCTACGACCCTATCATAGGTGGATAGTGTGGTTGGCGTGTCGCTGCAGCCCAGCATGGCTGTAGACAGTCACAGTGTTCTCACTGAGTGAAGCTGTGCTCCGGCTCGGCCCCAGATGTATGCGTGTCCCTATTGCTGTTTCCAACTGTGACACAAGGAGCAGCTCAAGAGGCGGTCTGAGCATGTAGCTGGTAGGGCAATACGTGTACTGTCCAGTAGTGGAGGCATATACACCCTGCTCCAAGGTCGAACAGTTCACAGATGGACAGATCGGTCCTTCATTCATCGAAGACCGGCCTGGCTTCGGGTAGTCGTGGGCGTGACTGGCAGGAATGCAGCAGTTGCGGGCTTGTAGCAGTTAACCGCACGCTGGTGGCAGTTGGTGTCACTTCGTTGTACTCAACAGATCATCCTCCAAAAGGTAGAGCTGTCCTTCCATCGGTATCATTGATTCCGATGGAGTGGCTAGAGTGAGTGGAAAGAGCGCGAGGTTTTTAGAGCAGCCAGTACCTGGCGACAGAATGTGCTCCCATTTTCTGATCCTACCAACGCTCTTGACTAACCTAATGTTTAATGTATGGGCTTCAGAGCGTTCCTTTATACAAAATTTGCAGTCCAAAAGGCGTTCTTGTGTTATTCCTAGGTGAAGCTATTACACATAGCCCCATTACAGCACTGAGTCCGTCACGCACTGTCATCTATCTGCTGTGTCAGGTGTTCATGACGGCCTCTGTTGCACACTCTGATGCAATGAACACACGACCTGTATGTACTTCAGTTCTTCTGTTGACATAGGTTACACCATCATTGCGTACTCAATGGACGTGCTCTACTTGGCATCATCCCAGTTAGTTCCAACGAAATTTTATTTCTCAAGTTACTTACTATTCTGCTGTGCAACAGTACCAGGCGACTGCTAAGAGTTTGTGTTGTATTTATAACTCATATGGTTTTTTGAAAACAGGGGCCACATTCAAGCATCTAAGTTGTTCATGCAAAGACAGGAGCAAACACATTACCCTCTGTGGCAAAAATTGTACCACTCTTCAGACCTATATGTTCTATTGGTCGCAACTATCAAAACAAACTGGAGGGACCAGAAAGCTTACCAGCCAAGAGAAGCAGACAATGTGAGGTCACAGTCGTCTCACAATAGTAATACATGTGAGACAGTTCCTGTACAAATATTACACTCGTCTATTGTCTCGATTTACTTGTATTCAGTTCACGACCGACAAGTCTGGGATTATGACCTCCCTGTACGTGAATGGAACAGCGAGTTCTTGCAGAGGGAAATTCACAGTGATGTAGTCACAGCCGATGGGATGCTGTGGATGACATTCACTATCAGGCCCTCTGGGTGCATAACAACTGGATACGAGAGAAGTCAGCAATAATCATCATAGTGAGGTGTTCTTCTGTCACCACCTGCATTCCATTGTTGTAGCCATACTCCGATGCTGTTGGGGGCCATAGTGTGAAGCACTCCATCGCACACTCCACTTACGGCCAGTGGGTGCTAACTAGGATGCAGTCTACAAAGTCAATGATACTGCCCTGGTAACCCACTGCTGGCCACTGATAACATCAGGCATAGTGCTAGCAATACAGGCTGAGTTGTGGCCAATGTGCTTCGCACTGAGTGTGCACCTCCACTGCTGCAGTTGGCAAGATGGTGTGGCTCGCATGACTGTCGTCTCGTTCCGGCGAGGATAACTGCCTGTTGTCCACACCACTTCTGGCTGCTATGAGTGAAGACACAGTGTATTTTAGAACAGTAAACGCTTATTTGTTAATGAAGTTTCATTAGCACTATATATATATATATATATATATATATATATATATCTGATGACTTTTCATTTGCTAACTATGTAGTTAGTGCCCTCCGTAGTTAGAATCATTTATTTAGCTGGCAGTGAAAAGTCATCATATATATGCTTATGGTGCTTCGCACTGAGTGTGCACCTCCACTGCTGCAGTTGGCAAGATGGTGTGGCTCGCATGACTGTCGTCTCGTTCTGGCGAGGATAACTCCCTGTTGTCCACACCACTTCTGGCTGCTATGAGTGAAGACACAGTGTATTTTGGAACAGTAAACGCTTATTTGTTAATGAAGTTTCATTATCACAATATATATATATATATATATATATATATATATATATATATATATATATATATTTTGTGATATATGATGACTTTTCATTTGCTAACTATGTAGTTAGTGCCCTCCGTAGTTAGAATCATTTATTTAGCTGGCAGTGAAAAGTCATCATATATATATATATATATATATATATATATATATGATGACTTTTCATTTGCTAACTATGTAGTTAGTGCCCTCCGTAGTTAGAATCATTTATTTTATTTAGCTGGCAGTATTGGCGCTCGCTTTATTGCAGTAGTTCGAGTAAGGAAGATTTTTGTGAGGTGAGTGATTCATGAAAGGTATAGGTTGTTGTTAGTCAGCACCATTCTTTTATAAGGATTATTGAAAGTCAGATTACGTTGCGCTAAAAATATTGTATGTCAGTTTATTGATGATCAGAATAAGTAAAGAGAGAAATGTCTGAGTACGTTCAGTTTTACTCAGCTGTCTCTGTATCAAATAACGTAGGTGTTTACCAGCATAGTAATTTATAATTTTTCTAAGGGGATGTTTCAACCTATCGTATCATCCAGTCATCAGATGGCTACATCTGGCATCAGCAGTGCCTGCATCTGGCGTCAGACATGCTGCTGTCTGGGATCATTGAATCTGACATCAGTGGTCCAACAACCTATGGCTCCAGTAACAGCTGCAGTACGATGTCGTGAGTGTCTCTTTCATTTTTATTGTGGCCTGTTTTTCGTTTGTTTACGGCCATGGTGAAAGCGTTGTGACTGTCACATGAACTTGAAAGTTTGGCTTGTTAAGCCATAGGAGCTAATAGTTTATCTCAGTTTCATGGTAATTGTAGAGAGGTTCAATTGTGTTCGGTAGGTTGCCTGTATTGTAATTGGACTGGACAAGAGCTGCCATGTTTACGTGCAGTGTCAGCTATTGTGTGGCCATGAGGCACAGCAGTGTTTTGAATCTCGTTGAGCTGTGATTTGGAGCAAGGAGTAATGTATTTCGCACCAGAATTGTATGTATTGTCGTGTAATTTTGCTATTGTGTGTTTGGTTGGAGGTTACACAAATACCAGAAACACGAGCAGTGACTGCACAGAAAGCGACTGAGAGCACTGCGGAAGCAACTGACTGAGTTGCAGAAATGTAACGACGCACTGGATAACGACGCACTGGACAGCAAGTGGGCAAACAGTCAACCGCAGATTTGCATACGCAAGTTGAGCCAGTAGAGCCTAAAGCTCTATTTCCCGTACCCAACGCTTCAGTTGATTCCGTTAGTGATTTAAAGGCTGCCGCACAAGAAGGGAATTGGTTGGATAAAACTTGTTTAGTTATGGGCAGGCTACGTTTGGTTGGCGAAGCCAACTCATGAGCCTTGTGTCATGAAGGACTCAGGAAAACACAGACGTTTGAACAGTTTGAGAAGGGAATTTACAGTATCGAAAAAAAAGAGAAAAGTATTTCAAGGACCAGCTTACGAGACTGTCACAGAAACGTAACGAATCAATGGAGGCATTTTAGGATAAAATACTTATGAATTAATGCAGAATGTGGACGTGAGTTAAACCCTTTTGCAAGCAGCTGAAAACAGGGCGTTGGATGTGTATGGAAAAAAATTGCTAGTGGTTAAGTCGAATACCAACGTTCTGTTATTAAGGTAGTTACACTACTTGAGGAAATAGATACTGTGACACGGAGGATGGGAAGGGTGGGATATTTCTTTCGTCGTAGTTGAAAATCTGGACGCTCATTCCACATGAAGAAGCTGTGCAGCGAGTCCAGTGTTGCTCATGTGCAGTAGCGGGCCACTAGGCGCTTGAGTGTGCCAGTAATAATCAGAACGGATAAGGTCAGGTCAACCGTTCGTTAGATGCGAACGGGAATTCCACAACCTCTGGATGACGTTCCAAGTAAAACAGAATACTGTAAAAGCCACTGCAGTGACGGACTGTTGCCTGGTCAGCATATTTAATGGAATGAACCATAGTTTTTTTGCAGATACGGTGGCTCATGCATCGGTAGCTAATTTGGACCATCTAGCTAGGAGAAGGCTGAGGACCGCATGATGAAGTGGGTCAGAATAATGTGCCATCATAAGGAATCGACAGCGCTCAATTTCAGTACTGGAGCGAAGAATTTTCAGGTCTGTGGAGAAGTTGTCAGTTGTCAGTGACAGATACTGTGTGATCCTGGGACTTGAATTTATAAATAAACATCGTGCAAAAATTGACCATTTGCACTACACTATCGAACTCAGAGAAACCTTGTTTTAGCTGTGAATGAGCATAGCTAGTTGCTGCAGGTTTAACCAGTGATGAAGGTGATACCGAATAAACTGCATATACATAAACTAAATATCTGTTCACCTGAGTGAAATGTTGCGTATTGTTGAGCCCCTAGAGTGCAATAATGAATTCATCACATTACCGTGCACATACGAATGTAGTATGCATGAATCAAGTAGATGAGGCTAACATGGTTCCCAGGAGTATAGATAATATAGGCACGGACGAGGAGAGCCTGCCAAAGGGGTTAGTGATTGCCAATTTGTATATCATGGCTGAGGATGATCTCAAAAGGTCGGAAGATGACCCAGGCATGATCAAGTTGTCAGCCGATCTGCACTGCACAAGAAATTGAAACATTTAGTGAGAAAATATGCCCGCTATGGGAGCATTGTTGTTAAGATTTGCAGATCTATTTAGTAAGGAAGAAATACCAAAAGATAGTAATGCCCCAGTGTACAGAAAACCATACAGAATTCTTAGGCATTTGCCACCATTAATGGGAAAGTTTATTGACCAGCAGTTGGCTGATAGTATCCTTGTGACGGTCCATGCCATGGGGTGTAAGCGTGATACTGTCGCAAAAAGTCATCAGGTGGCACGAGAAAATATGGGTTTTGTTGTGATTACCACTACCTGAATGCAATGTCTATTACATATGCACATACAATACCAAATATAACGGGGACTCTAGGAAATTTGGGTCAGTGTAACTATTTCTCGATGATGGATCTAAGAAGTGGCTATCATCAGCTGGGAGTGGTTCAGAAGGACCATCCAAAGATCGCTTTTACAGTACCCTAGGGCCATTATTAATACTTTCGAATGCCATTTGGTCTTAAGAAAGCGATGGCTACCTTCCAGAGCCTACTAGATGGAGGGAGAGCATGTGTAGAAACTGGAGGAAGTTTTCAAGAGATTATACATACTATAATTAATGCTATCGATAAATGTGACTTAGCAGCAACGCAAGTGGACTGTTTAGGTCAGCAAGAGGGTGTCAAAACAGATCCACATTCGAGCTATAGAATCCACGATAGTGTGCCACAACAGACGACAAAACAGCTTCAGACGTTTCTTGGACTCTGTAGCTGTTGCAAGAAATTTGTGAGAGGGCTTGCTGAAATTCCTATGCTATCGATAAATGTGACTTAGCAGCAACGCAAGTGGACTGCTTAGGTCAGCAGGAGGGTGTCAAAACAGATCCACATTCGAGCTATAGAATCCACGATAGTGTGCCACAACAGACGACAAAACAGCTTCAGACGTTTCTTGGACTCTGTAGCTGTTGCAAGAAATTTGTGAGAGGGCTTGCTGAAATTCCTATGCTATCGATAAATGTGACTTAGCAGCAACGCAAGTGGACTGTTTAGGTCAGCAGGAGGGTGTCAAAACAGATCCACATTCGAGCTATAGAATCCACGATAGTGTGCCACAACAGACGACAAAACAGCTTCAGACGTTTCTTGGACTCTGTAGCTGTTGCAAGAAATTTGTGAGAGGGCTTGCTGAAATTCCTATGCTATCGATAAATGTGACTTAGCAGCAACGCAAGTGGACTGTTTAGGTCAGCAGGAGGGTGTCAAAACAGATCCACATTCGAGCTAAACAATCCACGATAGTGTGCCACAACAGACGACAAAACAGCTTCAGACGTTTCTTGGACTCTGTAGCTGTTGCAAGAAATTTGTGAGAGGGCTTGCTGAAATTCCTATGCTATCGATAAATGTGACTTAGCAGCAACGCAAGTGGACTGTTTAGGTCAGCAGGAGGGTGTCAAAACAGATCCACATTCGAGCTATAGAATCCACGATAGTGTGCCACAACAGACGACAAAACAGCTTCAGACGTTTCTTGGACTCTGTAGCTGTTGCAAGAAATTTGTGAGAGGGCTTGCTGAAATTCCTATGCTATCGATAAATGTGACTTAGCAGCAACGCAAGTGGACTGCTTAGGTCAGCAGGAGGGTGTCAAATCAGATCCACATTCGAGCTATAGAATCCACGATTGTGTGCCACAACAGACGACAAAACAGCTTCAGACGTTTCTTGGACTCTGTAGCTGTTGCAAGAAATTTGTGAGAGGGCTTGCTGAAATTCCTATGCTATCGATAAATGTGACTTAGCAGCAACGCAAGTGGACTGTTTAGGTCAGCAGGAGGGTGTCAAAACAGATCCACATTCGAGCTAAACAATCCACGATAGTGTGCCACAACAGACGACAAAACAGCTTCAGACGTTTCTTGGACTCTGTAGCTGTTGCAAGAAATTTGTGAGAGGGCTTGCTGAAATTCCTATGCTATCGATAAATGTGACTTAGCAGCAACGCAAGTGGACTGCTTAGGTCAGCAGGAGGGTGTCAAAACAGATCCACATTCGAGCTATAGAATCCACGATAGTGTGCCACAACAGACGACAAAACAGCTTCAGACGTTTCTTGGACTCTGTAGCTGTTGCAAGAAATTTGTGAGAGGGCTTGCTGAAATTCCTATGCTATCGATAAATGTGACTTAGCAGCAACGCAAGTGGACTGCTTAGGTCAGCAGGAGGGTGTCAAATCAGATCCACATTCGAGCTATAGAATCCACGATTGTGTGCCACAACAGACGACAAAACAGCTTCAGACGTTTCTTGGACTCTGTAGCTGTTGCAAGAAATTTGTGAGAGGGCTTGCTGAAATTCCTATGCTATCGATAAATGTGACTTAGCAGCAACGCAAGTGGACTGTTTAGGTCAGCAGGAGGGTGTCAAAACAGATCCACATTCGAGCTAAACAATCCACGATAGTGTGCCACAACAGACGACAAAACAGCTTCAGACGTTTCTTGGACTCTGTAGCTGTTGCAAGAAATTTGTGAGAGGGCTTGCTGAAATTCCTATGCTATCGATAAATGTGACTTAGCAGCAACGCAAGTGGACTGCTTAGGTCAGCAGGAGGGTGTCAAAACAGATCCACATTCGAGCTATAGAATCCACGATAGTGTGCCACAACAGACGACAAAACAGCTTCAGACGTTTCTTGGACTCTGTAGCTGTTGCAAGAAATTTGTGAGAGGGCTTGCTGAAATTCCTATGCTATCGATAAATGTGACTTAGTAGCAACGCAAGTGGACTGTTTAGGTCAGCAGGAGGGTGTCAAAACAGATCCACATTCGAGCTATAGAATCCACGATAGTGTGCCACAACAGACGACAAAACAGCTTCAGACGTTTCTTGGACTCTGTAGCTGTTGCAAGAAATTTGTGAGAGGGCTTGCTGAAATTCCTATGCTATCGATAAATGTGACTTAGCAGCAACGCAAGTGGACTGCTTAGGTCAGCAGGAGGGTGTCAAAACAGATCCACATTCGAGCTAAACAATCCACGATAGTGTGCCACAACAGACGACAAAACAGCTTCAGACGTTTCTTGGACTCTGTAGCTGTTGTAAGAAATTTGTGAGAGGGCTTGCTGAAATTCCTGGACTATTGAAGAGGCTGCTGAAAAAAGAAGTGACATTTCAGTGATAAACTGACTGTGAAACTGCATTTCAGAATTTAAAACCAGGATTAACAGCGACTCCAGTATTGTTATATCCAGAATTTAGTAGGGAATTTATTTTATTGCGCGTTGTAAGGAATCTAGAGGTTGGATGTTTTCTTTGTGAAGATTTGTATAGTAAGGAACACATCAAGATAACTGAATAGATCAGAAAAGAGCTATTCTACGACAGGGAAAGACATGTTGGCTGTCATTTACGGTGTGACATGCTTATGTTGTTACTTGTATGGTGAAAAGTTTAATATTGTATCGGACCACAGTACTGAAGTGGTTACAGGGACTAAAGGAACCACTGAGTAGGTTGACATGGTGTGTTTTGAAGCCTTTTTGATTTTGATTATGAGTTGATACATAAATCTTGATACATAAATCTGGAAAAAAGCATAAGAACACAAATAGTTTAAATAGAAAGGTTGACGCTTTGCAAATGTTGGACGGGAACAATGCCACGTGGCAAAAGGTTTCAGCACCTAACAGTGACAGTCGACTATTTAGGTCACTGATGCAGTTTATGAGACGTGAGGACTTGTACAGAATGATGAAAGGCAGACCATGCATGAAGTGTGTGTAACTTAGAGGGATGAAGTGCTGAAGCAAGTGCTCAAAATGTTAAAATGTGTGTGAATTCCTAATGGACCGAACTGCTGAGGTCATCGGTCCCTAGGCTGACACACTACTTAAACTAACTTATGCTTAGAACGACACACACACACACACACACACACACCTACACACCCATACCCGAGGGAGGACTCGAACCTCCGGCGGGAGGGGTGAAGCAAGTGTATGACAAAGTCTTAGTGGGTCGCTGTAGGTGGGAAACAACTGACTGGCAGGTGGTTGGAAACTTTTGGTGGAGGATAAGAGAACAGTACATGGAAAAATATGTCAGGAATTACCTGAAGCGTCGAAACCACTTGCAATGCCGAAGATAGATATTCTGGGCCCATTTAATTGTACACCCACAGGTAAGCGTTACATATTGACTATAGTTTTCATTTTCACACAATGAAGCAGCTTTGCAGATAGTTGCACATTCACAAGCTTCAAACTAGTCCCTGCGACCCTCAATCTAATGGAAGAACAGAGTGCATGGATCGCTTGATTTCAAGGATGCTGAGTCCTTTTGTGAGAACCAATCATGACGACTGGGATGTCTATCTTCTAGTTGTCATGTTTCTGTAAAGCTCTAAAATTCAAGTGGGACTGGTCTCTTACCATATAAGGTGGTGTATGGCAGAAAAATTCCTGCTCCCTTTCATGAGAGAATCCTGTGGATCGACGAAGCAGGCTTTCAGTGAAGCAATTTTCATAAATGTTACGTGATGTTTGACAGAGAGTGACAAGAGCGAATATAAAAGCCCCCAAACGTTAAAACGACCCCAGGACAATGTGTGGGTTGGCCGCCACAGTACCAAGCAGGCCAGTGTGTTTTGGTAACGAATCCCTACACATGTGAGGATTAGAAAATTATTGACCTGATACCAAGGACCACATCAGATCACAGAAATGACACCATCTGTCTACATTAAGCTGCAATTACGGATAAAAACTGCTGTGGTTCCTGTGGGACAAATGAACTATTTGAATGACCTGTACCTACTTCGCCGCAATTGCCTATATCGTCATCAGTCGGGGATAATAAATTGGAAAAGCAGAAAAAGCAAGAGAGGTCACACAAATTACCTTACGCACTTACACAACATCATCAAGTAGCATGCTAATCTATTTTCTTTTTGTGTGTGTTGGCGTAGATTGCAAGTGCTGACCCGAGATGAAGGGATTGGCACAGGAGAGGAATTCGTGGCGGGCAGCATCAAACCAGTCAGAAGATTGATTCAGAAAAAAATAGGGGTATTTTTTCGATAATTTTATGGGTTTGGAGGCCGGAGTAATGTTAGTTGTTTTCAGTACTGCACTTTTTTTAAAAGGGGGAGGACACAAATACCTTTCTTCTAGGTGATGTATCACCAGTAGTGTTCAGTTGTTGTCATACACCTCTTCATGGCAGGATAATCGTATGCACTGAGGAACTGTGGTAGTGTCAGAGAGAAAGTGTTATGATCTGTGCAACTAGAGTTGTTCAGACTGAAGAAAAGGTGAGCGAAGTAGAGTGTAAAAGGGAAGTACCGTCGCCACAACCTTATTTCCAGAGAGTGAGCATGTGTTAGATCTATTCAGTTTCCCCAAAAATCATAAACTGCAACGAACAGGGAAATCCCAAGGGCATGCCTAGGATGGAATTGCTGAACAGCAGGGTACTAAAATAGTGCTATGATCTGTGTCATAGTGGTCATGAAATATTGTCTTCTGACTACAGTCACCGGTACAACTATTATTAATTTGACACAGTCAATTTTATATTGACCAGAGAAGCCGCTGAATGTAATGTCAGCTCAGAATTTAGCCTTCCTAAATGATACATTGAACCCAAAGTTCGTTCATTAGATGAATTAGCAACATCACAGGAGGGTCAAATGTCAGCAGAGCAGAGACTCAAGCATGTACGACAATAGTAGACAGCTTCATGACGTCGTGACTATTAGTGTCACAATTTCCAGAACTATAGTGGTTCTAATACAGATTTGTGTAATCTCCATCTTCATTGGAGGAAAACCTGTGTGTCACAGAGGTTCACCACATCAGCTGATACCTGTTAGCTGGACTACTAATAATGAATAAGGAATAATTATTGGAGCATAAGAGTAATATGTTACTTATTATGTGAGGAGGAAACAAGACAGTAAACTTGAATATGTGTCGGCTATATTATGGGGAAAGGTTACACTAGTGGAAAAGTAATGACTTAGAAAACGAAAATAATAATAAGATAAGATGTTTAGTGAGTTAAACTCTGAGGAGTGAGGTTGTCAAGAACAGATTAAGAAGGAGAACTCTGGACACGGACTGAGCTAGAGCAAAGAAAGATAACTGAACTGAACAATGTAAACTTTGCTTTTAATATTTGTTAAGACTGTTCTACCAAAGCATCGAGTCTGATCCAAGACAGATTTGTTAAAGAAGGAGAGAATGACGCGCCACAAAATAATAATCTTGGGAATGGAGTAGAATTTAAGAAGTCTTCCATTGCTAACAAAGAGATGAGTAAACCAGGTCTATACGCAACTGTCAGATTGAATGCCAATGGGGAGGCACTACTGCTTTTATAAGGTAATGTGGCTACAAGACGATGGTAACTGCTACATACCATAAAAGCTGAGTATCCAAATCGCTAGTACAGCAGAATGAAGAAGTAAGCCATACGTCAGACATAACAACGATTATTCAGAGTACTGACACTGCATAATACAGCTGCTGAAAGGCAATGTTCAGACATCTTCCAGCCACAGGTAAATTGGCCATAAAACCTTCCAGTGAAGAAAAGCAGGCCAAGTGAACATCACGCTTGCAGTGGCAATGAACGTTGGAGTGGTCCTGTATATGTATCCAGTGGGTTGCTCTGCTTCATCTCAGTTTGCAACCAAACAATCTCGGGCACGACCTGTGTTATTCTATCCTCTGTTCGTGGAGAGTGTCTTTGAATTCTGATGGAACAGCCAGTCCTGCTAGGAGGATTTTGACACTGCAAGCCGCAGTGCTGCCGTTCGAGTCAAGACTGGTGGACGCTGTGGGTGACATTCACCATCAGGCCTTTGTAGCTGGTGGGCCAGTCAAGGATTGTCACTGTGTAGAGGTGTGCCACAGCCACCAATCGATTTTCTTTCCCTGTAGATTTACCATAATAGTGTCATGGTCCACAGTGTGACCCAGTCGCATATTGCACACTGTGTACAGGGCCAGTTGGTGCTTACCCGGGTGCAGACTATGATGTCGAAGAGAGGAATTAAGTAATCCACTGCCCTGCACTGCTAACACCAGAGACAGGACAGACAGTGCTGACTGATCTGCCGGCAATGTGCCATGACGTCTCTGGATATTGAGTACCTGTCTGCACTGCTGCAATGTCCGAGATGGCGTGGTGGCACAGTCAATAGCCCTGGTGGTCGCTGCCACTCCTCACTGCCGTGAATTAAGACACAGTGTAATGTGGAACAACAAAAGCTTCATTGTTAATGATAAAAATTAGGGTCTTTGGGCACAGAGCAGGTCACCTCCCACCAAACCACCCATGCGTCAGGGGTGTCAGTCCTGCCTCTTGACGACTCAATAACGTCACCGGACGTACTGTCCCATCACTGTGTGGTTACAAACGTATCCAGTTTCAAGGCTTAGTTTCGACTAATTATGTACATCATTAGTGATTGTAGACACATGCACGAGTTGCATTGTATTTGGATACTGTCGAGTGCCAAATTATTCTGTTATTGTTAGTGTTGACACGAGCAGTTTCTGGTCCAGTATCTCTCGTAGGTTTACCGGTTTCTCCAGATGAGAATGTAGTCGTTCCCGCAGCGGCACGCCCTTCTTGTCCCTGATGAGCACGTAGACCGTGGAGACGCCGGGGCAGGAGCGCAGCAGCTTCTCGAGTATCAGAGTGCCAATGAATCCGGTGGCGCCTGTGAGGAGGATGGAGGCGCCGTCGTAGAAGTCAGCCACCTCACTCCACCGCTGCAGTTCCCCTGGCGGCAGCCAGTCCACAGGGAACTCCTCCAGCTCCCTCGCCTCCTCCTCTGGCGTCATTACGCGGGGGTGGATTTCACAGCACGGCATTCTGGCTCTGCACTGCTCTGTACCTGGAAAAACCACTACTGGCCATTAAAATTGCTACACCAAGAAGAAATGTAGATGATAAACGGGTATTCATTGGACAAATATATTATACCTTAACTGACATGTGATTACATTTTCACGCAATTTGGGTGCATAGATCCTGAGAAATCAGTACCCAGAACAACCACCTCTGGCCATAATAACGACCTTGATATGCCTGGTCATTGAGTCAAACAGAGTTTGGATGGTGTGTACAGGTACAGCTGCCCATGCAGCTTCAACACGATACCACAGTTCATCAAGAGTAGTGATTGGCGTATTGTGACGAGCCAGTTGCTCGGCCACCATTGTCCAGACGTTTTCAATTGGTGAGAGATCTGGAGAATGTGCTGGCCAGGGCAGCAGTCGAACATTTTCTGTATCCAGAATGGCCCGTACAGGACCTGCAACATGCGGTCGTGCATTATCTGGCTGAAATGTAGGGTTTCGCAGGGATTGAATGAAGGGTAGAGCTACGGGTCGTAACACATTTTAAATGTAACGTCCACTGTTCAAAGTGCCGTCAATGCGAACAAGAGGTGACCGAAGCGTGTAACCAATGGCACCCCATACCATCACGCCACGTCATACGCCAGTATGGCGATGACGAATACACGCTTCTAATGTGCGTTCACCGCGATGTCGCCAAACACGGATGCGACCACCATGATGCTGTAAACAAAACCTGGATTCATCCGAAAAAATGACGTTTTGCCTTTCGTGCACCCAGGTTCGTCGTTGAGTACACCATCTCAGGCGCTCCTGTCTGTCATGCAGCGTCAAGGGTAACCGCAGCCATGGTCTCCGAGCTGATAGTCCATGCTGCTGCAAATGTCGTCGAACTGTTCGTGCAGATGGTTGTTTTCTTGCAAACGTCCCCATCTGTTGACTCAGGTATCGAGACGTGGCTGCACGATCCGTTACAGCCATGCGGATAAGATGCCTGTCATCTCGACTGCTAGTGGTACGAGGCTGTTGGAATCCAGCACGGCGTTCCGTATTACCCTCCTGAACCCACCGATTCCATATTCTGCTAACAGTCATTGAATCTCGACCAAAGCGAACAGCAATGTCGCGGTACGAGAAACCGCAATCGCGACAGGCTACAATCCAACCTTTATCAAAGTCGGAAACGTGATGGTACGCATTTCTCCTCCTTACACGACGCATCACAACAACTTTTCACCAGGCAACACCGGTCAACTGTTGTTGGAAACTTTCCTCATGTCAGAACGTTGTATGTGTCGCCACCAGCGCCAACTTTGTGTGAATGCTCTGAAAAGCTAATCATTTGCATATCACAGCATGTTCTTCCTGTCGGTTAAATTTCACGTCTGTAGCACGTCATCTTCGTGGTGTAGCAATTTAATGGACAGTAGTGTAGTTATGTGCTGTACTGTGATTTCCTTAATTAAGAAATTACTGTTAAGAACTTTATTGAGCCATCTTCTGGCTTTTGGCTTTGTATTTATCCGTTTCGAGTGCTTTTGACTACTGCTGTAGATATGACAGAAATATGGGCTGAACATTAATAAAGCCGATAAACTGCAGGGACGGATTCCTGACTGGAAACGGAGGAAAAAAGGTCCTATAAACATGCGTCTGGAAATGGACAGTGTACGTGTGACAACAACAAATCTTTGCAGAACACAGTAAGGAGCTGCATCGCATCCACGTCACAACAGTGGTTCGAAGTGGCCTCCAAGGGACGCAATGCGTGCGTTTGCACGTCACAACATGGATTTCCACAGTCTTTCGCCTGTTCCGACCTCTCTCCAAATAGCGTCACAGGCGTTGTGAATAAGCTGTTGAACGATCTGCACATCAGAAACTGGTTCAGCATACACAACGATTTTCACCTGCCGCGTGGGTAAAAAACCAGGGGCTTAAGTCTGGTGATCTAACAGGCCATGCCACAGTTCCTCAACTGACTATCCAACGTTCAAAATTGGTTCAAATGGCTCGAAGCATTATGGGACTTAACATAAGTCCCCTAGGCAACTAACCTAAGGACATCACACACATCCATGCCCGTGGCAGGATTCGAACCTACGACCGTAGCAGCAGCGCGGATCCGGACTTAAGCGCTTAGAACCGCTCGGTCACTGCGGCCGACCCTATGTAACGTCCGGGGAATATGTCGTTGAGATGTCAGCGAATTCTGATGCGGAATAGTGGTGGCGATCTGTCATTCAGAAACCACATAATCCGTCACATTGCCAAAGACACATTCTCAAGCTGCTCAGCCAGAATAGTCCGCAGGATGTTCAGGGACGTTCCTCTATCGAGGCGTTGTAGGATAATAACCAGTCCAAGTATGTGATCATCAAGAATGCTTGTCCACACAATTGTACTGAACCGATGCTGATGAGATGCTTCAATCATTCTCCGAGGATTGTATCTTGCAGATGATTATGCAGACTGATGATGCCAGTTCTGGTAAAGATGGCTTCGTCGATAAAGAGAGCTGATGACAGGAATCTGATAATTGCAATGGTATGGTGTAAAAACCATTGACAAAATCGTTCCCATAGAGGAATATCCTCTGCTGATAATCCTTGCACTCGTTGCAAGTGATAGAGGTCGCAGCTGTTGTCATGCTGGACACACATAACGGTACTTTGGCTTAGGCCATGTTGGCGGGCTCCTCGTTTGGAGCTTGTACTAAAGTTCATCTAAGTATCCTGCAGAAACCGGTCCTCCAAACCCGCTGAATGCACAGTCTGCCTCCTCCCTGTACATTCGTCTGTCTGATAGGACCCATAACCACACAAATACCCAAAATGGACTTGAAACGTTATGTGATATGCTTGGTGTCTGTGAGGGCACTTGTTTTGGTATAGCCGTATTGCCTCTCGACCCTTTCCATCTGCTTGGCCGTACACACACACACCATCTCGGCTTGTTCTCGACATGAATACCGGACCATTACGCTGCTTATAGTACGCTCCATCAATCACATAGCCTGCAGCATAAAAGGAACATACGGCGCTTGGTCAGGGGAATTTTCATTCGTCAGCACCATCTACCGTGGAAATGATGCATTTCTGGACACATTTTGATGGGAGCTTTTTTCCAGTCAGGAATCCGTCCTTGGAGTTTGTCGGTTTTATTAATGTTCGGCCTAAAAGTACTGGTACAGGACATAAGTTAGATTAAGCTGTACCGAAGCAACATTGCAATGATAAAAATACTAGTGAGGTTTATTTAAAAAGTTATGTGTCCAGTGATAACGTGAGAAACACGCACGTGTCAAGAATACAAAGACTGTATAAATCATTACACTCGAAGTATTCTTTGGGTTCAAGAAGATTTGTGCCTTGACGTATTTGTAAATTTCAAATTGCATGTGTTGCATATAAAATAGTGAATGTAACTTCTTAGATTTAATAAACCCTTAAAAGAGTTCACTCTTACATATTTCATTACACGGCATGAACATAACGCAAGAATTATAGCGAAATATTTTACTGTTCAGGCTATGACATTGGAGAAATGAGAAGGAATTTTAAAATGCGATGCGAGGAATATGCAGAAATCAAAAGGGAAAAAAAGGTTGGAAATTAATCCAACGCAGCTCACATGACAAGGGAGGGTCACACGGTGCACAATATCGGAAACAATCTCATAATCCTTCATAGAAGAAGAACGATTTATATGAAGAATTAGAAATGTACACCTATCTCAAAAATTTCCAAGGAAAGACACTAAATGGGCAACATATACCTAATGGCATCAGTATTTTGGACATCTTCCATTTCGTTGTTGATGATTTCCTTTAAAGTTACTCAGAAAATTAGTAGATGTAACTAGACATTTGCAAATATGTTTCGTAACGAGTTCATGTAGCGTCCAAGCTACTTCTGTACTTACCTGTGGTTCAACTTTTCCACGCTAGAGGACGTAATTCTACACTTGGCTGTCCCGTCAAATGTAGCTATTTGGCACTTTCATTAAATCTAAAAATCTGTTTTAGCTTCTTATTTGTAAAACAGACAATTTGAAATTTACAAATATCAGGACATATATCTTCGTAAATCCAAACAATACTTTTAATGTAATAACTTATACACTTTATATAGCCGTGACACGCGATTGTTTCTCACCATATCATTGGATACGTACAATTTTAAATCAACCTGACTTGCACTTTTATCATTTTCACGTTGATTCTCCACACCATACTGTGAGTTATATGCTATACCTGTACTTCCGTTATACACATACCTTCTTTATCGACTTCTGTTATGTACAATGTTAATATGTCTTTCATACATATGACATTTATCAGAACCATTTCAAAATTATCCACTATAGACGACGAAATCGGTAGCGGATTCAGTAAAGTTCTCAACGGTAACTAGAGCGGATTTTTCATTAATAAACCAAGAAATGGTTAAGGGCAGAAAGTGATTCACACCAACTTCCACTGTAGGGTACACAATGAGGTTGTTATGATAGCAGGAAAAAGTACATTATTCTCTCTGCGAGCCAGAATTTTGCTGACCTCTCTGCAAGAAATACTTCTAGTAACTTTTTAATAAAATATAAACATTGGAATCATAGTTTTCACGAAAATATCTCAACTGACTATATTTTCATACATAACAGAGGTAATACACCGTAAGGGATGAATTGTCTCCCTTAAACTAGCAAGTCCAAAAGAAGTTTGCATTTGAATATATAAAGCTGTTTGTAGCTAAACTGACTAGTTTTGTCTTCGTCTGATAATGTCTGTGGCTCCTTGCTCACAGAGAATTCTTAAATAGATGTGTAATGGGTGTAATTGTCAGCCATAGGTTACGAAGACGGCCGGATATCGCTACGCACAGTTCACAAATATACCCCCACATTTTTCCCAGATTATTTGTTTAATATGCTTGGTAATAGTCGCGATTGTCTAATAGATTTCTTACTATGGTTTTTAAACTGTTACCCATGTGATTTACATTTACATACATACTCTGAAAACCACTTAAGTGCCTAACAGAGTCTACTTCCCATTGTAACAGTTATTAGGGCTTCTTCCCTTTACATTCACCACGGCCTATGGAGCGACGGAAGAATCAATTGTTAAATGCTTCTTTGCTGTAATTGTTAAATGCTTCTTTGCTGTAATTAATCTGATCTTGGCCTCAAGATCGTTATGGGAATGATACGTAGTGACTTGTGGTGTATTGCTACGATCACCACTTAAAGCTGATTTTTGAAACTTTGTAGGTTCTCTTTTTGACGCTATTCTTTTGTAGTAAAGCATATTAACGATTTTTAATTATACTTCATTCCTGCCGCAGTACAGATAACCTTAGTATAACACTTTAGATATCACTTCACTTTATTTCCAAATCCATAATTCTGCCTCAAGAACTGAACGTGTTGCAACTGGCTCATTGTAAATGATGAATGATATAAGCAGTGGGATGTTACGATCCATATTATTGTGTATTAAATCAAACATACCTCGCGTTCATTTCTGCTTGCAAACATGACAAAAATAATTATTTTTACTATTTTTTTAGATTGCTTTATTACACTTACTTATTATTCTCACCCAATAATTTCCTTGTTTAATATATCTGCACAATCATGAGCCTACGGAAGACTCCTGTCATCCCACTATTTCTCCGCCTGCTTTTCACAAATGCTCAAATTTAAAATTGTTTTCAAATTTTTATAGTTCGTAAAACTTGCTTAAAACCTTATCACAGAACAATAAAGTCAGCCAAAGTAGATATTCCCTTCACGAATATAGACATGTGTGACTAGGCATAGAGAAGATTCTACTTCGTCAAATACCCCTTGACCAATACCTGCTGTTACTTCTAATGCTGTTGACAACGCAATAGAAATTGCTTGAAACGTATTCCTTAATGTATATTTTTACACTTAACTGTAATTAAGTAAATAGTTACTTAGCACAATTTATAGATGTTATATTGATTTATTATCTTCTCTTTCTATTGACAGTCTGCAGATTATTCTTGGCTGCAAGAACTCTGTAACGGTACTGCCAAAAGCTATTGTGACTGTGTTGCATAAAATCTAAAAACTAAAATAAAATAATTATTATAACTACTCGCAAATTGTTTTCTCTACCGTCCGCACAATCACTGGTCTCTTCTCTTATTTGTCTTCAACTCTGACAATCCAATGAATAGGATTGCAGCGTCTCTGGACCATTACGTCATACAGCCTTCACCTCAAAATCATTTCCAACCAGACTTTGGAACGATTCACCTCGAAATCTCCAAGAAACTTCATTCCTTTGCAACTCCAACCCATGTGTCATTATTCACCTTCTATCACAATGTAAGTATGTCATTAACATACTTGTTTACAGCTCACTCCATTCACCCTCCACCGATACCCCTGCCAAGTACGTCCCATCCCACACTCTTCTCTTCAGAGTCATTTTGGAAAAATCCGCTCTTCATACTTATTTATTGCTATCACTGTCAGTTCATTTATATTCTTTGTCAATAACATCTCCAGTTTCTGATGCTGTTAAACAAGGTTTCAAAAGTGCTAAAATAATTAATGTAATTCTTATTCTTAACGTCTGCTATTATTAATGTTATTACTATTATTATTCAGTATATTTATTTGTGTTGGTGAACAAAATTTTCCTCATAATAATATCGGAGATGTAGACGTAACTGTGTCACAATTATGCAATGAAACTGTGTTCCTTGGTATACAATGTTAAGTAATAGCTTTTCATCTCTGTCTTCGTCCGATGTAAGGCAGGTTCTGAAGACCCTAAACTGCTTGGATGATGTAAAGCAATAAATAAATATCACCAGTAGGCCGCTTAGTTAACGTATTGTTTTAATCATCACAAATTACATAACAGATTATTAATTTTTTTTAAAAAATATGTTGTCTATATCTGCACTCTGACGAATGTTATGCATAGGGAATGCCTGAGACAACACGGAGTAGATACTGAAATTTCGTGTGCATATCAAATATGTTGAGCTGGAAGTGGTATGTTTCAGAGTAGGATCAACTGAGTCAAAAGATTCCTTGAATTGCAAAACACATTTCTCCATATCGTTTCCCCTGAGGCTGTGCAATAGGACAGCGGATTTGACACTCTAATAGAAATAGCCTCACAGAAATATTTCAGCTCTGTGCGCGTCGTCGGCCACGAAGGTGCTTTCATTAAATTTAACAAACCTGAAGTAAATTAAATAAACATGGATAAACTGCACTATTTTGTATATTCCAAAACACTTGATATTATATAGGCTACATATCGCAAACAGGCAAGAAAAGTGACACAAGTAAAAAACCGGCAATTCTCAGTTTTTTTACTTGAGAATACTTGTGAAGTGCCCCAACCTGCACGAAAAACTGCAAATCTCGCAATCTGTTCACTTCAGGAAAGATGTGCCAGTTTTGTTGTACGCTACTTCATGATTCACCACGGCGAGAACAGTGTTGTTTCAGCGTTGCTACTGACAGGTGTGGATGGCCATTCAAAAAGAGCGATATATTCTGAGTTGTGAAACTTTTCATGTATAGGGTACGGTGAATGTAATTCTTAATATAGTTGATTATATCTATGTCAATACAGTGTATGTATCTTACAATATATATCTGAAGGAACATACACTAAAAAAAATGGAAATTTCTTTCTCGGTGAAAAGTATTCCTACATTATATAAGCCCATTTACGACTCTATGTTTTCGTAAATTGTGTTCCTTAAATTGTACCTAATTGTTGTCCCTTGTTAAATTGTATTAATTTCAATAAATTATAATGCTGAGTTTTGTATTTAGCTACTGAAATTTCAACTTAAGTGTTAATTTTAAGTGATGGAAGCTCGAATGTCGTATTTATATATATATACTACTGGCCATTAAAATTGCTACACCAAGAAGAAATGCAGATGATAAAGGGGTATTCATTCGACAAACATATTATATTAGAACTGACATGTGATTACATTTTAAAGCAATTGGGGTGCATAAATCCTGAGAAATCAGTACCCAGAACAACCACCGCTGGCCGTAATAACGGCCTTGATACGCCTGGGCAGTGAGTCAAACAGAGCTTGGATGGCGTGTACAGTTAAACAAGATACCACAGTTCATCAAGAGTAGTGACTGGCTTATTGTGATGAGCCAGTTGCTCGGCCACCATTCACCAGACTTTTCAATTGGTGAGAGATCTGGAGAATGTGCTGGTCAGGGTAGCAGTCGAACATTTTCTGTATGCAGAAAGGCCCGTACAGGATCTGGATTCATCATTCGTGCACCCGGGTTCGGTGTTGAATACTCCATCGCAGGCGCTCCTGTCTGTGATGCAGCGTCAAGGGTAACGGCAGCCGTGGTCTCCAAGCTGATAGTCAATGCTGGTGCATACGTCGTCGAACTGTTCGTGCAGATGGTTGTTTTCTTGCAAACGTCCCCATCTGTTGACTCAGGAACCGAGACGTGGCTGCACGATCCGTTACAGCCATGCGGATAAGATGGCTGTCATCTCGACTGATAGTGATACGAGGCCGTTGGGAGCCAGCACGGCGTTCCGTATTACCCTCCTGAACCCACCGATTCCATATTCTGCTAACAGTCACAGGATCTCGACCAACGCGAGCAGCAATGTCGCGATACGATAAATCGCAATCGCGATAGGCTACAATCCGACCTTTATCAAAGTCGGAAACGTGATGGTACGTATTTCCCCTCCTTACACGAGGCATCACAACAACGTTTCACCAGGCAACGCCGGTCAACTGCTGTTTGTGTACGAGAAATCTGTGGGATACTTTTCTCATGTCAGCACGTTGTAGGTGTCGCCACCGGCGCCAACCTTGTGTGAATGCTCTGAAAAGCTAATCATTTGCATATCACAGCATCTTCTTCCTGTCGGTTAAATTTCGCGTCTGTAGCACGTCATCATCGTGGTGCAGCAATTTTAATGGCCAGTAGTGTATATGGGGTGGAAAAGTGATAAAAGTATCACATGAACGGCCGCAACAAAAAAACATTTTAGAAAATGAAGAGAAGTTAAACAACTCAAGGAATTAATAATTACCTAAGAACACTTCACATTGAACTAGATATATTGACTATAATGGAATACAGACTGTAATGGAATTTAGCAGCAAAATTACTTGCTTGAAATTTATAGGAAGTTTACAGTATTTAAATCCCGAAGTTTTATTCAATTCCTTAAGTCTATTTTTCTCAAATATTGCATTTTTAAACTGTGTCACTGTTCTTGCTGGAATGCGATATGATATGATGTTTTTTGAAAACAAGTCGTTGAAAGAAACGATAATTATAAATATTATGAAAATGTGATTTTTGCTTTGTTTCTCGAAGTCCGTTTTAACAGAAAGTCTGTAGGTGGCAACGGTACAAATTTAGACAGTTTTTCGACATTTATCGATCAGATCCCGTATGGCAAGGCATTTAAAACATTATACAGTCTGTTTCCTTATATTGATCATGAACTTACGGATTCCTTCGTCTGCTGACGCTTATCTCTGGCAAGAGATTTACTGTACTGCAAGCGTCTAGTGATATTCAATAGATGTCTTCTGACCTCATTATTTGCGATTGATACGCATGCTGGAAATAATATACAGAAATAGGACGCACTGGTGGTCACGGAACCACAGTAGGATGTGGTTCAGGCATTCCTCAGACACGATTATGGATATACTGCCACCTTGCATAATGATCACTAACACGATCTGGGGACTACAGAGAGGCCGATGGCACCAAAAATATACGAAACTGGTGAAGCGCCGGAAGTTCAAAATGTTCCATCAAAATTGTCCTGGGCTCCGCTATTCCAAAGAGAATGATGGTAAGACGCCACTCATTCAGCGGTAAGCACATGTGGTCGTGCACACGTATCACAGACTGGCGCATATTTAACCACGTACAGAAAGAAGCTACCGGAGCCGAAGATCAAATACTTAAAAATAAGTGTAACATGCAGAAACGTTCTAGCTCACGCATACAAACGCCTAATAGGACGTTTCGGCGTTGCCTCCTTTCCCACATCCTTTCGTCTAACGCGTGTGGACAATTTCAGAGTTTTTGCAACAAAAACGATATAGATACGTCGAGTAACGCTAAAATAGTGCTATTTATACTAGACTATATGAACGAAGAAGATCGGAAGAAAGTTTACTTTTGTTTAAAAAGTTCACTTTGTCATCTTTTGATGATGATTTTCTATTTGGCCTCTCTTGTCTTATGCATGCACTTTTATCTGTATTACCATACACGTGCACACACAGGGTGAGGTAAATAAAAGTGGCCCAGGCGAGTGGATACGATTTGAGGTGAATGTACACACATAATCACAGCCAGTGACCAGCGCACCACGTGACCATCACACAACGGTTCATGCCATAGTGCGGGCTGTGTCAGTGTGAGTGAAGCAGTGCAAAGTGACCGAGGGTACTCAATGGAGCAGCAGGTATTCGTTGTGGAAAATTAAGTAACAAAAAATTCGTAGTAACCGTGTGGCCAGTTGTTTGCTCTGACGTTTAATGGTGTCAAAGTCCCAGCAAAGAGTTCCATGCAGCGCAAAGTTCGAAAATGGTGTCACAGGATCTGTGTTGAAAAAGTCAAAAAAACATTCCGAAATGTGCCCGCACACCAGAAAATATGGCTGCAGTTCACCAGAAAATGCTTCATAGTCCTATCAAATCAGTCCGACGTCTGTCGCAAGGGATCAGCTTATCACGTCGATCATGCGAACGAATACTCCACCTGGACCTGCAAATGCGTCCCTACTGAATGTCTGTTGCTCGTGCACTGAAAGCAGCAGATGCTCCTCAGCGCCTCCAGTTTTATGAATGGCTATTCACTGAGATAACAATGAATTTCTTGGACATGGATCTAGTCTTTATGTCTGATGAAGGCTGGTTTCACCTGACTGGTTATGCCAGCTCACAGAATCACAGGATCTTTCTTGGCAGCGCAGAATCCGCATAATTTCCACGAGACACCATTGCATAGTTTGAATGTTGGGGTTTGGTGTGCAGTGTATCCACGCCGCGATATTGGTCCCATTTTCTTTCATCAGACGCTGACTCCGGTTTGTCACATTGCCAACATTTTGAAACTATTTGTGGTAGCACTAACGGAAAAGGAAAAGACCTACAGTAGTTCCAACAATAGGGATCAACTCCCCTTACAGCCAGCCTTGCAGCACATTTGCACAGTATTCACGTCTGACAGAGATGTTAGCAGAGGTCAGTCTGATGGCGGCCCTAGCTGGCCACCGTGATCACCTGTGTGGGGAGCCCTCAAGTCTGTGTATCACAGCAGTCCTCATAGTCTTCAAGGACTGCCGCAGAATATTTCGGATGGGACTCCATCAACTCCAACAATCTAGCTTCGATCCGCCTTCTGCAGCTTGCTGGCCACGGCCCAAAAGTGCTAAGAGATGAATAGTGGTCACTTTCGACATCTGCTATACTCAGGCTAGTGTTGCATTTCCCTTCCCCCGCTATGTTTTTGTGTACCGTGGAACTCTGTTCTCCGAGTCGCTTTTATTTGCCCCGCCCTGTGTTAGGTCTGAACGTGTTAACACTCTTGAGCAGATACAGGGCATTTTTAGTCAGCATGTCGGTTGGTTCTGAGGATGATGGGGTGGATGCTACCCTATATTGGACCGAGGATTAATCATTTGACCGAAAAATCGCTAAAAAACGTCTTGAAACGTAATAGCACCCATTATTTAGGACCAAACAGAGGCCACCCTTGCATCTGCAAATCTGCCCTTGATCACTCGAACAGTAATACTGAGTAAAATACACTCCTGGAAATTGAAATAAGAACACCGTGAATTCATTGTCCCAGGAAGGGGAAACTTTATTGACACATTCCTGGGGTCAGATACAACACATGATCACACTGACAGAACCACAGGCACATAGACACAGGCAACAGAGCATGCACAATGTCGGCACTAGTACAGTGTATATCCACCTTTCGCAGCAATGCAGGCTGCTATTCTCCCATGGAGACGATCGTAGAGATGCTGGATGTAGTCCTGTGGAACGGCTTGCCATGCCATTTCCACCTGGCGCCTCAGTTGGACCAGCGTTCGTGCTGGACGTGCAGACCGCGTGAGACACGCTTCATCCAGTCCCAAACATGCTCAATGGGGGACAGATCCGGAGATCTTGCTGGCCAGGGTAGTTGACTTACACCTTCTAGAGCACGTTGGGTGGCACGGCTTACATGCGGACGTGCATTGTCCTGTTGGAACAGCAAGTTCCCTTGCCGGTCTAGGAATGGTAGAACGATGGGTTCGATGACGGTTTGGGTGTACCGTGCACTATTCAGTGTCCCCTCGACGATCACCAGTGGTGTACGGCCAGTGTAGGAGATCGCTCCCCACACCACGATGCCGGGTGTTGGCCCTGTGTGCCTCAGTCGTATGCAGTCCTGATTGTGACGCTCACCTGCACGGCGCCAAACACGCATACGACCATCATTGGCACCAAGGCAGAAGCGACTCTCATCGCTGAAGACGACACGTCTCCATTCGTCCCTCCATTCACGCCTGTCGCGACACCACTGGAGGCGGGCTGCACGATGTTGGGGCGTGAGCGGAAGACGGCCTAACGGTGTGCGGGACCGTAGCCCAGCTTCATGGAGACGGTTGCGAATGGTCCTCGCCGATACCCCAGGAGCAACAGTGTCCCTAATTTGCTGGGAAGTGGCGGTGCGGTCCCCTACGGCACTGCGTAGAATCCTACGGTCTTGGCGTGCATCCGTGCGTCGCTGCGGTCCGGTCCCAGGTCGACGGGCACGTGCACCTTCCACCGACCACTGGCGACAACATCGATGTACTGTGGAGACCTCACGCCCCACGTGTTGAGCAATTCGGAGGTACGTCCACCCGGCCTCCCGCATGCCCACTATACGCCCTCGCTCAAAGTCCGTCAACTGCACATACGGTTCACGTCCACGCTGTCGCGGCATGCTACCAGTGTTAAAGACTGCGATGGAGCTCCGTATGCCACGGCAAACTGGCTGACACTGACGGCGGCGGTGCACAAATACTGCGCAGCTAGCGCCATTCGACGGCCAACACCGCGGTTCCTAGTGTGTCCGCTGTGCCGTGCGTGTGATCATTGCTTGTACAGCCCTCTCGCAGTGTCCGGAGCAAGTATGGTGGGTCTGACACACCGGTGTCAATGTGTTCTTTTTTCCATTTCCAGGAGTGTATTTCATTCAGCACGAGAAGAATGTTCACTTTCAAGGTTACCTGTGTCATACGGGCAACAAGGTGCAGACAGAAGCTGTTATAAGTGAGTTCCGGGGACAAGGCGTACAACGCCCTACCCGTTGATCTAATGCTTCCTTACGACAGTGTCAGTAGCCATCGCATTTAAACAAAAACAGTCGTTCGTAATTTAAAGGGCAATTTTACGAAAGGTCTTCTGATCGTACACGCAATGCCTCTGTGTAAAGCATCAGAGTTCTGAGAGATACTGACGACTATCAAAACTTTATTTCCAGCCTGAAGACCACCTCCAGTTCCCATACCGTAAGGTGTGTAATAGTTCTTCTAAATATGTGAAAGGGTGAAGCAATTTTAACAGTCAAAAAAAAAATTTTTTTTACAGTAATCTGCATTTACGAAGCTACGTGACATAGACAGTCCTTTTGATTTCGAACGACCCAGTTTCAAAACAGTTCTTTCAACAACCGACGGTTGGTCGTTCGGTCGGTCGTCTCAGTAGACGACGTGTATCTGGTCTTTCCACCGTCTCTGTGTTCTTAGCGTTCATGTCTACTCGCAATTCGTCTTGTTGCTGTATAATGACTGTTTTAGAACTGTTTGACTTGTTTGTGGAACTGTCTTTTGCGGTTCCGTGTACATCTAGTCAGATTGTGAAAGGGGAGTTTGGTCTTAATCCTGTCTGCATACTAGGATTTGGTGCAGCCAACTTGTGTAATAAATGCTTATCATTTGTCGATGTTAAATTTTATTCTATCGTAGTATTGGTTATCGCATCTCAGGTCGATTTTGCGAGTGTGCTGGTCGGCGCTCAAGCTGTCCCTCGTTTGAGTTAACATCCTCTTAAGTGAGCATAACTCTTGGCTGTCTATCTCACCGCTTACGCAGCTGTAGGAACTTTTCTCAGATCGATCCTTGGAGCACTGTCTGTGGATCACTCCTTTTTTTTATTTGGTCTGATTATGTCAGTTGTGTAAAAATAGTATTTTGTTTAAATTATTCCTATTTCTTGTGGCTTTCAGCCAACAAATAATTTGAATTCTTCTTAATAAGGTCTTCAATTGGCAGTGTAGCTTGTGTTACAGTCAATTTTTATATAAAGATTGTTTAAAAAATTATTTTGATATTTTTGACGTGTAATTGTCTTCCTCATTTGTGATTCAGGCTTTCAGCCATTACTTCTTCTGAAGTATTGCTTGTGGCCTTCAGCCGAAAAATAATTTTCAATTCCCTCTTAACAAGGCCTTCAGCAGTCAGTGTAGCTTGTGTTGCAGTCATTTTTTTAAAATTATTGGGTTTAAAAAATTATTTCCTTAAATAAAGTGTATGTGTTTACTGTGCAACCAGCGGTAACTGAAGTCCCACGTCTCACACTCTACGTGCACTTCACACGGCAATATGTTCCCACTTAAAAAATATCGTTAGTGGACTGGATCGTCTGAAAATCCCTGTCCAACAACAGTGTTGGAAACAAGGTTTTCTCTGTTCTTACGAAACGCAGTTCAACATTTTCGTTGGCTTATGTACTATAGAGAGAATATGCTACAAGCATAGCAAACACGTTCAGCACCTAATTGCAATCATTCAGTCTATACGTTCCGTTTACACCCACAAGTTCAGAATAATGACAGTACTGCTAGCGCATTTTACCCGTTTTACAGAAAATTATTTCAATGAAACCTGTTGCAAAATCACAGACAACTGTTATGCAAATATCACGGTCGTGATTCTTAATGAAATCCAAAAAATCAAAAACTTGCTCTACATCGCTTAATGGACACACTACCCGTTATTTAGGAAGGAAATTGGCAATATCGTGTGAAGTCACTCAGCAAAAGTACTGCCCTGACATGACTGGTGCCAAGTTTCCGATTAGCTTGCCGTTCAGCCGCGAAGTTCACAAATTCGACTGCTTCTTCTGTTAATTTCTATGCACAGGATAAAGCTTAAGCAGAATACTAGAAATTTCGTGATTATGCTTAGAACACGATTTTGTACTCAAGAGCTTATCTTCACACATCAAAAAAACTTTTCCATCACCCCGGTTCCCAGGACCCATGAAGACTGACTGTCGATATTGTATCAGAGACACAGTCAATTTGACTGTTCAGAGATCTCACTAAACCCGCCCGAAGGTATAAACAACCATGCATGAGCAGCGCCCATTAGAAGGAGGGAGTTCTACAGCCGATCATTTCCAGTAATTTCACCAGGAAGGAGGAACACGGCTCGTGTTGTCTGTAGTTCAACCATGCCTAGACCGTCAGTACCACGGTTCGATCGCGTCCGCATTGTTACTTTGTGCCAGGAAGAGCTCACAATAAGGGAAGTGTCCAGGCGTCTTGGAGTGAACCAAAGCGATGTTGTTCGGACATGGACGAGATACAGAGAGACAGGAACTGTGGATGACATGCCTCACTCATGCCGCCCAAGGTTTACTACAGCAGTGGATTACCGCTACCTAAGGATTATAGCTCGGAGGAACTCTGATAGCAACGCTACCATGTTGAATAATGCTTTTCATGCAGCCACAGGACGTCCTGTTACAACTCAAACTGTGTGCAATAGGCAGAGTGTTGCCGAACAACATTCCGAATGGACCGCTCAGGATTGGCATCACGTTCTCTTCGCCGGTGAGTGTCGCATACGCCTTCAACCAGACAATCGTCGGAGACGTGTTTGGAGGCAACCCGGTCAGGCTGAACGCCTTAGACACACTGTCCAGCGAGGGCAGCAGGGTGGAGGTTGCCTGCTGTTTTGGGGTGGCATTACGTGGGGCCGACGTACGTCGCTGTTGGTCATGGAAGGCGCCGTAACGGCTGTACGATTCGTGAATACCATCCTCCGATCGATAGTGCAATCATGTCGGCAGCATATTGGCGAGACATTCGTCTTCATGGATGACAATTCGCTCCCCCATCGTGAGCTGCTTGTGAATGACTTCCTCCAGGATAACGACATCGCTCGACTAGAGTCGCCAGCATGTTCTCCAGACATGAACCCTATCGAACATGCCTGCGTTAGATTAAAAAGGGCTATTTATGGACAACATGACCCACCAACCACTCTGAGGATATACGCCGAATCGCCTTTGATGGGTGGGACAATCTCGACCAACAGTGCCTTGATGAACTTGTGGATAGTATGCCACAACGAATGCATCAATGCAAGAAGTCGTGCCACTGGGCATTAGAGGTTCTGGTGTATACGGTAGTCTGGACCACCACCTCTGTATGGTGGTACAACATGCAATGAGGGGTTTTCACGAGCTATAAAAAGGGCGGAAATGATGTTTATGTTGATTATCCCAATTTTCTGTACAGGTTCTGGAACTCTCGGTACCGAGGTGATGCAGACTTTGTTTGGTGTGTGTATGTCTTGGTCGTATGAAATCACAATCCATCTTTCACAATGGGGTCAATAAGAATGCTTCTTAAGCTTTTGCCACTCGGTCGAGATCTTATACCGTGCTTATACTTCAAAATAATTTTTGAATACGCTAGACGATCATTAGTTTCCACATACTTAATACTCAACTACAAAAGATGAAAAGTTCTTTTTTTTTTAAATTAATGCTTCATCACGCAAATCAGAGTTAGAGTTGAACGTACAACTTCAGGAAACGGAAAAGAGGTTTTCGTCAGATTCGTCTGCACCGGTTTCCAGCGCAGAGAGCTAGATGAAGATTTTATGGGTTTACCTACAACAGTAAGCTGAAAAACTCTAAATGCTGTATGAATGGGAGTACCGTCAAGCAAAGCATAATAATCAAAATCAAAAGAAAGAAAAGAAACAGCTCAACACAAACCACTACCTTAGCCAAGCGAAGCAAGCAGAATCATAAGGCAGTAAACACCAACGCCTGATGAAGTCCGGAGGAAAAACGTTGACTTTTCTTCACCCAGAAAGTGCAACTGAGTAGAAATAACGATGTAGTGTTAGTAACAATCGAGTGGAAATAGCAATACAGCTTTGTTTCCGCTGAGTGGAAACAACAGTGTGGCACTATTACCACTTGAGTGGAAATATCGAAGTGCTGCTATTGCCACTCGAATGGCAATATGCGGTCGTGTTCTCGCTTCCCGAGCACGGGGTCCCGGGTTCGATTCCCGGCGGGATCATGGATTTTCACCTGCCTCGAGATGACTGGGTGTTTGTGTTGTCCTCAATATTTCATCATCATTCAGGCAATTGGAGAGATTGGACTGAGCGAAGGTTGGGAATTTGTACGGGCGCTGATAACCGCGCAGTTGAGCGCCCTACAAACCAAACATCATCAGCGAATGGCAATATCCACAGCGGCGCAATAGCTCCACTGTTTCGCACTTCAGTGGAGCCTCCATTGTAAACTATAGGATTCGTCCAGTGGTATTTGTCGCAGTGAGGAGAGCTCTTGTGAAGAACGAAAACTAGTCTTGCACTAATATACCATGGCGAATAACTTTTTGAAAGTGGGACGAGTGTCGTTAATTTTTCGTCAGGCTACATCTTGTGTGCTACGAAATTTGTAACAGCTCCCGTTCTTTCTGAAGGACGCGATGCCTTATTGGATTGCAGGTTGTCCGCCTGCTTAGCTGAGGTTAACGTGCTTGCCTACCATGCAACTGGCCCGGGTTCGATTCCCGGTTAGTTTGGAAATTTTCTCCGCTCGTGGACTCGGTGTTGTGTTGTCCTGTTGTCGACTGAAATAAGATTTGGACTCGGCGGCCGAACTTCCCAGCCAACGTAGCCACACGACCATTTCGTTTTTGCAGGCTGGTGACGTATTCATAATCGACATTTATACAATGTCCCGACTGTACTGGGAGGAACGTAGACGTGCTAAAAAGTGGAATACGCAGTAAGCCTAGGATTGAGTCACAATAATATTTATTACATTGTTCACTGTGAGTCAGCTTTCGCTTTTCGAGACACCTTCAGACCACCTAATACACATACTAAAAATCATTCAACAGCCTAGAGCATATAAAATATTTCTTTATTGAGGACAACCGGTTTCGACAGAGTTAGCTGTCCTCTTTAGGTCTTAAAATTCTTATTGCTGTGAAACGTACTCATTTTACGCTGAACCACACGGAGGCTTGCGAAGTGTTGATGTAGATGAAGATGTAGAATATGGAAGTACTGGGAAATGTAAACTTAAACATTGTGAGAGACAAAGATTGAAAGAAGCTGAATATGCGCGGATACAGCAAGGAACCATGTCGCCAAATCGAATCAGTTTTCATATTTAAAATAATTTAGCAACAGAACTAGTTTCCTCGACTGTAAAGTTGTTCGAAGGTAGTATAAGTGGTTTAAAAGATAATGGAACAACCAGTTAAGTGCGATACTACAATGAAAAGTCACAAAATTACTGCCAAAGAGTTATACATTTATTAATTAAAATTTCGTTCAAACGAATTACATAAACAGAGAGAGAGAACGTTTAAAAAAGCTATCAGTGTTTGTGGCGAAAATGTCTTTTAGCAGCCGGACTATTTAATACAAATTACTTAACTGTCGTAGTCTGGCGTGGTTCCATGTCTGCGAACTGCATATCGCAATGTGGTGGGGCATCCATAATCCGTACTGTAAACTTAGGTACACTTTTGGCAGTTAACAGATCAAGAAACGCAAAAATTCTCGCAATTCTCTTATGGCAGGCAACTAATGTGCTTGGCACGAGTAACAAAATTGTGTGCCAAAGTCATCAAACATTAAATTCCACGTTTAAACACTTTTACATTACATTTTCACTTGGTGCTCTGTGTATCATATTAAACAGGAAATCAGTTTGCTTAATACGTCGTCTTATTTCGCAGTCTGCATGAGGTATACCACAAACCAAGTCAGCTGCGACTTGCAAATAGTAAACAGAGCGCAAAATACATACAAGTGTTTGAACTACAGTTCGTTACACCACGAAAAAGCAGTTCACTTGAATGTTACTTTTAGTTTACGTGCTATGTATGAAGTTGTATACATCAATACAATTGCGAATTCTGAAAGCAACCAAAATACCAAAATATAAAACATTTATCAGCGTCCAATTCACAGTTGACTTTCATTGCAGGAAATAATTCGTTTGAAGAACGTCTTTTAATTCACAGTACGTGGAATTCTACGTAACATTCAAACGCTGAAGTAATATCAACCAGTGTACCAAGTACAAGTAATGGAACCTGTGCATGAAACACATGCGAAAGCATAAGTCGTTGTTCACAGCAACACTGATAACAGATTCCTTAAACGTCTTTCATACTGTACGTGGCACTCCGAATTATCAGTTCATCAGGAACTTGTAAAATAATAACCAAAGCACAAGTCCCGTGTAGGCTTCCAAACCACATTTTGTTGTATGTAATCTGCAGACTTTCGTGGCCGTTGTCACTCAAGTTAAAATCTTCTGGGTTATTAGGCCGCATCATGTTTCTTCTAAAATGTTCAACGCTTCGATCCCTCTGCTGGGATCTTCCTCAGGATCTTTTGGTGTCCACTACTGCTAGAACACTGTCAAAGACGAGTGTCGCGTTCACTTATAAAGGAGGAGTTTTCTGGCGTTCGTGCTGGCGTAGAGATTGTATTGGTTAAAATTCATATGGCTACCATTGGTGGGCCATAGTCATAGGCTAATGCAGAAGAACGGGCGTTGGTAGCTCATCTCCTGTGGATACCATTGGCTGTCATCGTCATTGGACAGAAAGGCTCTATTCCACACATGCTGGAGAAGGGGTATTGGCTGGAATGCCTGGTACCGCCATTGGTTGGTCGTCATCAGTGGCTAGATTCGAACGGACAGAGCAAGACAGAGGGAATGCTTACCCAAAATATTATTGTCCTCCGAGGTGACTTGCAGCGCGTTGTTTACACCGCAGCCGCGTATTTACTTCCTTGATGGCGCGGAGCCACGATGCCGGAAGCCTATAGCCGTCCTCTCTATTGAAATTAGATGCATTCTTAGACATTTCAACCGCTTTCAGACCTCTCTTCTATAAATGTTTGTTTCTTTAGCCAGTACACGTGCGTTATTAAAATCGATGTCAGAGCCACAGTTCTCGTGATGTTCCGCTACTGCCGATTTTACACCTTGTTTTAGCCGCATGTGCCGTTCGTGTTCCTTAATTCCTTTTTTAACAGTTCATCCCGTTTCGCCTATATACACTTTGCCGCAGCCACATGACACTTGATAGACGTCTGCATTGTGTAGGTAATAGGTGCATCCGTTTTCCGTCGGAAAAAGTCTTTTATTTTGTTTTGACTAAAGAAAGATGTCTGAAAACCATTTTTCTTTAAAATTCTGCTTATGCTGTCAGTGACCCCAGAAACGAACGGTAACCTGACGGAGTGAGAAGGCGGTTCCTCGTCATTTTTATTAGCGGTATAAATATTCCGTCTAAAAGCCCTGTCGATTGAATAACTATCATACCCATTTGCTTTCACTGTCCTCTTTAAAAAATTCAACTCCGATTCTAAGTTGTCGTCATCGCTGATACGGAAGGCACGTGAAGACAGAGTGTTGAGTACTGCTTGCTTCTGAGCTGGGTGGTGTTGCGAAACGGCATCTAAATACCTGTTTGTGTTGGTCGGCTTTCTGTACACTCTGTTACCTAGAGTGTTATCAGATCTTCTGTATACCAGCACATCTAGGAACGGGAGACCGACCTCACTCTCAACCTCCAAGGTGAATTTTATTTTGGGGTGAATTCCATTTAAGAAATTGTGGAACGCATGAAGTTCTTCTTCGCCGTGTGGCCATATAACAAATGTATCGTCCACGTAGCGGAGCTAGCAAGAAGGCTTCAAAGGAGCACTACTTAATGCGTGTTGCTCGAAGTGTTCCATAAAAACGTCAGCTGCGATTGGAGAAATGGGTGAACCCATAGCAAGGCCGTCAGCCTGTTCATAGAATTCACCATTTGTATTTAAAATAGCTCGAACGAAGACATAGTTCAATTAAGTTACAAACATCTGGAGCAACATTGTCTCTTATGATCCCCATTGTATCTAGTACTGGGACGTTAGTAAATAACGATGTCTCATCAAAGCTAACAAGAATGTCACCTGCAGATATCCTCAGTGTGCGTATAATTTCTAATAAATGTTTCGAATCTTTTATAAAAGTATTTGTTTTACCAACTAGATGTCACAGTTTGCCAGATAAATGAAGTGCATCGCCGAAAACAGTCCAGTTTTCTTTGCTCTCCAGGTCTGTTCATAAGATTACACACAATAATTTTCCCGAGGGCATGCAGCTTTACTGTATGGTTAAATGATGATGGCGTCCTCTTGGATAACATATTCCGGAGGTAAAATATTCCCCCATTCGGATCTCCGGGCGGGGACTACTCAGGAGGACGTCGTTATCAGGAGAAATTAAAACTGGCGTTCTGCGGATCGGAGCGTGGAATGTCAGATCCCTCAATCGAGCAGGTAGGTTAGAAAATTTAAAAAGGGAAATGGATAGGTTAAGGTTAGATATAGTGGGAATTAGTGAAGTTCGGCGGCAGGAGGAACACGACTTTTGGTCAGGCAAATACAGGGTTATAAATACAAGATAAAATAGGGGTAATGCAGGAGTCGGTTTAATAATCAATAAAAAAATAGGAGGGAGGGTAAACTACTACAAACAGTATAGTGAACGCCTTATTGTGGCCAAGATAGACATGAAGTCCACGCCTACAACAGTAGTACAAGTTCATATGCCAACTAGCTCTGCAGATGACGAAGAAATTGAAGAAATGTATGATGAAATAAAAGAAATTATTCAGATAGTGAAGGGAGACAAAAATTTAATGGTCATGGATGACTGGAATTCGGTAGTAGGAAAAGGGAGAGAAGGAAACGTAGTAGGTGAATATGGATTGGGGCTAAGAAATGAAAGAGGAAGCCGCCTAATAGAATTTTGCACAGAGAACAATTTAATCATAGCTAACACTTGGTTCAAGAATCATAAAAGAAGGTTGTACACATGGAAGAAGCCTGGAGATACTAGAAGGTATCAGATAGATTATATAATGGTAAGACAGAGATTTAGGAACCAGGTTTTAAATTGTAAGACATTTCCAGGGGCAGATGTGGACTCTGACCACAATCTATTGGTTATGAAATGTAGATTAAAACTGAAGAAACTACAAACGGGAGGGAATTTAAGGAGATGGGGCCTGGATAAACTGACTAAACTAGAGGTTGTACAGAGTTTCAGAGAGAGCATAATGGAACAATTGACAGGAATGGGGGAAAGAAATACAGTAGAAGAAGAATGGGTAGCTTTGAGAGATGAAGTAGTGAAGGCAGCAGAGGATCAAGTAGGTAAAAAGTCGAGGGCTAGTACAAATCCTTGGGTAACAGAAGAAATATTGAATTTAATTTATGAATGGAGAAAATATAAAAATGCAGTAAATGAAGCAGGCAAAGAGGAGTACAAACGTCTCAAAAATGAGATCGACAGGAAGTGCAAAATGGCTAAGCAGGGATGGCTAGAGGACAAATGTAAGGATGTAGAGGCTTATCTCACTAGGGGAAAGATAGATACTGCCTACAGGAAAATTAAAGAGACCTTTGCAGAAAAGGGAACCACCTGTATAAATATCAAGAGCTCAGATGGAAACCCAGTTCTAAGCAAAGAAGGGAAAGCAGAAAGGTGGAAGGAGTATATAGAGGGTCTATCAAGGGCGACGTACTTGAGGACAATATTATGGAAATGGAAGAGGATGTAGATGAAGATGAAATGGGAGATAAGAAACTGTGTGAAGAGTTCAGCAGAACACTGAAAGACCTCAGCCGAAACAAGGCCCCGGGTGTAGACAACATTCCATTATAACTACTGACAGCCTTTGGAGAGCCAGTCCTGACGAAACTCTACCATCTGGTGAGAAAGATGTAGGAGACAGGCGAAATACCCTCAGACTTCAAGAAGAATATAATAATTCCAATCCCAAAGAAAGCAGGGGATGACATATATGAAAATTACCGAACTATCAGTTCAATAACTCACGGGTGCAAAATACTAACGCAAATTCTTTACAGACGAATGGAAAAACTGACAGAAGCCGACCTCGGGGAAGATCAGTTTGGATTTCGTAGGAATGTTGGAACACGTGAGGCAATACTGACCCTACGACTTATCTTAGAAGCTAGATTAAGGAAAGGCAAACCTACGTTTCTAGCATTTGTAGACTTAGAGATAGCTTTTGACAATGTTGCCTGGAATACTCTCTTTCAAATTCTGAAGGTGGCAGGGGTAAAATACAGGGAGCGAAAGGCTATTTACAATTTGTACAGAAACCAGATGGCAGTTATAAGAGTAGAGGGGCATGAAAGGGAAGCAGTGGTTGAGAAGGGAGTGAGACAGGGTTGTAGCCTCTCCCCGATGTTATTCAATCTGTATATTGAGCAAGCAGTGAAGGAAACAAAAGAAAAATTGGGAGTAGGTATTAAAATCCATGGAGAAGAAATAAAAACTTTGAGGTTCGCCGATGACATTGTAATTCTGTCAGAGACAGCAAAGGACTTGGAAGAGCAGTTGAACGGAATGGATAGTGTCTTGAAAGGAGGATATAAGATGAACATTAACAAAAGCAAAACAAGGATAATGGAATGTAGTCGAATTCAGTCGGGTGATGCTGAGGGAATTAGATTAGGAAATGGAACACTTAAAGTAGTAAAGGAGTTTTGCTATTTGGGGAGCAAAATAACTGATGATGGTCGAAGTAGAGAGGATATAAAATGTAGACTGGCAATGGCAAGGAAAGCATTTCTGAAGAAGAGAGATTTGTCAACATCGAGTATAGATTTAAGCGTCAGGAAGTCGTTTCTGAAAGTATTTGTATGGAGCGTAGCCATGTATGGAAGTGAAACATGGACGATAACTAGTTTGGACAAGAAGAGAATAGAAGCTTTCGAAATGTAGTGCTACAGAAGAATGCTGAAGATTACATGGGTAGATCACGTAACTAATGAGGAGGTATTGAATAGGATTGGAGAGAAGAGTATTTTGTGGCACTACTTGATTAGAAGAAGGGATCGGTTGGTAGGACATGTTCTGAGGCATCAAGGGATCACCAATTTAGTATTGGAGGGAAGTGTGGAGGGTAAAAATCGTAGAGGGAGACCAAGAGATGAATACACTAAACAGATTCAGAAGGATGTAGGATGCAGTAGGTACTGGGAGATGAAGAAGTTTGCACAGGATAGAGTAGCATGGAGAGCTGCATCAAACCAGTCTCAGGACTGAAGACAACAACAACAATTCAAGAAAGTTTTGCTTATGACAAAACATAAACACACTACTGTACACTTCTCATTCCGTATTTCACAGCAAAAGGTTCTATTTAAGGTTTCCCAGTGGTTTTCCAAAATGACGTTTGGTGAACCCGATATGGTTCTACCATGGCAAGTACCAATCCATTGGTTCTCTAACTGAGCTGGTGCCACATTTCTAATAATTCTACCAACCTTTATTCCTACCCATCGATATGCACATCAGCTTCGACATATTGCTGTAATCCAAATGCTTCCAACATGTCTCATACAGTTTTCCCACAGTCCATATCTGACACCGACATGACTACTCTGCGATTCACAGTCAAGTGTTTGGGAGATGATTCACTGATCCACTTCCAGACTTTTTTCAACTGTTTCACTCTTACTTGGTAGAAAAAACAGCTCACTTGCGACGCCTGAGTTCTCTTATTCTATTACGATGGTCATTTTTCCCTCTGTGTGTGGACCCAACTAAGTTCAAAAATGTGTGCGAAATCTTATGTGACTTAATTGCTAAGGTCATCAGTCCCTAAGCTTACACACTACTTAACCTAAGTTATCCTAAGGACAAACACACACACCAATGCCCGAGGGAGGACTCGAACCTCCGCCGGGACCAGCCGCACAGTCCATGACTGCAGCGTCTAAGGCCGCTCGGCTAATGCCGCGCTGCCCCAACTAAGTACTTCCGCATTCGTAGGAAAAATTTTGTGATTGACATTTCGTGGAACGGTCACACCGGAACGAAAAACGTCTGTTTCACTAATTGACAATCCAACAAGCGTATCATTTCCCTGATACTCTCGCCATTATTTCGCGATAATACGAAACGACCTACCCTTACAAGAACTTTTTCGGTGTCGTCCATCAATCTTATCTGTTAGGGATCTAATACTGGGCAGAAGACTCCTGAAGAGGACGGAGAATAGTAGTGTAAGCAGGCTCTCTAAAAGATTTGTCAAACTATGACTTTCTGAAAGGAGCACCGTTGTAATAGAACACACACACTCTGGAAACATAATTAAAAGGTCTGTGTTCCTCACCTGCGATAATACGTTTACGTTGTACACAATTACACAATACACTGTCATCTCTTTAATAATATACTACAAAAGAGAGTAAAATGAATGTGCCTAGGCACTGCTAGGTCCACTGCTGCGACAAATGTAGAATATTCATGAGTTGTAATCATAGAGCGTAGCTTTTACAGTGGAACGAGAACTTTCGGTGGAATCGCAGACTCACTATTTACATTATTTACATCCGAAATTTCTTCCAGCAGCTATAGTCGCAGGTTCGAATCCTGCCTCGGGCATGGGTGTGTGTGATGTCCTTAGTTAGGTTTAAGTAGTTCTAAGTCTAAAGGTCTGATGACCTCAGATGCTAAGTCTCACAGTGCTTAGAGCCCTTTGAACCATTTGAACCAGCATCAATATCCGTCAGTTTGCCACCTAACTTACCTCAGCTTATACAGATTAAAATGTAACGTAACCAGACATGAAGCTGTCATTAACTTCATTTTTTGTGCCTTTATTACGGAACATTTCGCTATAGGAAAGTAGATACCACTTTTGTAAACTGAAATTCGTGGGTAATAAATGCACAGAGGCAGGTACGTTATAGACCACCGATTTTGTAGCTACGTCGGCGCATTATCGGGAGGCAAGTGCCCTGTAACATAAATGTATGCTCACATTAAACGTGAAGTGGTAATCTGCACCAACTTTTGTATCCATTTCCAGTTATACCAGAACTGCAGATTCATCCTATTCCATTCGTGTGTGGAGTTCAGGACGAATAGGTGCTAAATGCCTCGGTGCGACTATACAACATACATTGCTGTCGCTACAGGTGCGATGCGTAGGAAATGTAGCACATGCCCTGATTATTCGTTTTAAACTGGTTCTAGACACTTTGCACTTTTGCAGTGTGAAATAGGAAGTTCAAATGGTTCAAATGGCTCTCAGCACTATGGGACTTAACATCTGAGGTCATCAGTCCCCTAGAACCTAGAACTACTTAAACCTAACTAACCTAAGGACATCACACACATTCATGCCCTAGGCAGGATTCGAACCTGCGACCGTGGTAGTGGCGCAGTTCCGGACTGAAGCGCCTAGAACAGCTCGGCCACCGCGGCCGGCCTAATAGCAAGTAACTGCAGGAATAAAATTATGTTAGAAACCGACTGAGGTGTCGAGTGGGGAGTGCCTTCCGGCTACGTAGCGGTGTCGTAACCAAATGCATGAAGTGGCCTCAAGTGCAACTAATTTCATCAGATTATGCGGGAGCAGAACACTCTCCTGTAATGAGAATAAATGTAGTAACTTTACCTAGAGATGTCGCAAGAACGCGTTTCAGGATGCAAACTTAGCATAAAGGTATGTTCTGAAACCCTGTAGTTAAACAGTAGAGGAGCCGAGGGCGCTGACAGGCTCAGAAAAGGAGAGCACATTCGGTCAGCAGTGTACGGGCAGATCACATCATAGTCTGCCATAAAATCTCCACCCTCCACAAGCTCATTCTCAGAGTGGGGCCATTCCATTTCCATCAAGGATACCGATGGAAAACCTATTAAGATGCGGGATGCTATGGTGACTTTAACAGGTGTCTACAAACTGCCGCCAACTATTGTGAATGCAAGTTTGGCAGTGGAGGGCATTTCGGACTGTCCTTTGTGCTACTGTCGGATCTTCGGCCTTCACACCATCTCGACAACAGATTACAGGCGTATGCAGTACTCTGGGAACGAGCCTATGTCCAGCTTGACCCATCGAGAGCACTGAGGCTCCAACAAGTCCAGAGCCACACTGGATTGCCGAAGCCCACCACCCTCCTATGGGCTGTGGCACTGACCAAAGACAACTCACAGATAGTTCCTCGCCGGGCACTGACGTGCAACCACTTCCTTTAACAAGGTAAAGAGTCAAATGCTTTTCGGAAGTCAAGAGATATTGCATCTTCATGATTGCCTTAATTAATGGGTCTCAGAAAGTCATTTGAGAAATTAAATTGTTGACTTTCACATGTTGAATGTTTTCGGATTACATGGTGCCCTTAATTACGCCATTGCAATGAACAAGAGAGCTGAGAGAAAAACATATGCGGCGTTATAAATATCCTGACTCTTGGATCGTCACACTCCCCGTAAATTTGTGCAAATCAAAGATCGAAAGATACCTTCACGAGGCAACGCCCAATTTCTGTGTCCTAATAAATACAAACAGGACTGCTGCTCTGTCCGACGTTCTTGATACGGAAGTAATATTGTGCTCTAACTACCATTCTTTTCCCTTTGACTGTCTGTGAGCTAAACAGTCCCCCAAAGTGTGCTCCAGTCTCACTGTGTATAAAACAATTAAAACTATACTCATTTCAATTCACGCTAAACTGTGATGTTACAATCACATCGCTGATTGACTAACAATAAAGCTTTGTTGAAGAGTCAAGAAAGTAATGATGAAAACCACTACGCATTTTTGTAAGAATAATTTTTCCCTCAATGGCGGAAAGTGCGGTGTTTTGAACTCCCTGCCAGATTAAATCTGTCTGACAGAACACAGTTCCCCAGTATATACCAAGTAGTTATAATTAAAGTGCAGCTACTCACAGAGTGTGAAGCGTAATTATCGCATGGCTGCGAAACTTGGTAGATATTCAACTGCGTTAACACGGAACCGATTTATTCCGGATAAAAAATTAGTCCAATTTTGGTCACCAGGTGTAAAACTGGCGCTGTACAGCATCTCGTCGACGTCTCCATTGCTTATGCTGAACAAATTGTATAAGCGACGGTTAATAATATCAAAATTACGCCTTTCACTTGTTTGACGTTTTCTGTCCAATGGGTCAAATGGCTCTGAGCACTATGGGACTTAACATCTGAGGTCATCAGTCCCGTAGAACAGACTACTTAAAACCAACTAACCTAAGTACATCACACACATCCATGCCCGAGGCAGGATTCGAACCTGCGACCGTAGCGGTCTGAAGCGCCTAGAACCGCTGGGCCACTCCGGCCGGCTTTTCTGTCCACGTCCCGTTCTTAATCCTTTAGATACACCACATTTCTATACGTCTTCCTTGCATAGACAGCGCCAGATTTGTACCTGGTTGCCGAAATTGAGACTAATTTTTTTTCAGCGTAAATAGGTTCCGTGATGGCACATTAGAATATCTTCCAAGTTTAACCGCAATAGCTGCACTTTAATTACAATCACCTGCCACATGCAAGTAGTCTTCTGTGATAACACTTACCTGGCTAGCTATAACTGCCCTGCGACTGAAGGCCACGGTAGTTCAGCGTAAGACAGAACCCGACAGCCGCCGGTGTGGCTTTTGCTTTTTATTGTTTGTCATTTTCCTCCTGAAGCGTCATGGAAATTGCCGGTGGTACTCGCTACCTGTGTAATTTCCGACATATTCCGACACAATGTATGTATAAGCCACATTACCAATTGTATGTTATGTTAAGATATTCGTTACTTACGTAACTACTGAAGTTGTATTGTTCTCTTTTTACATAACTGTCTATTATGGGAAGAATGTGTGACATCTTTGAGGTCGGGTTGCGCTGTTGACTATCTGGTCACAATCTGAAACGTATCCAAGGCCATCCTCATTCAGAATAGCGACCACATACGGTCCCTGAAAACTATAATCCTTAATTGAATACCGACATCGTAAATGTTATAACTTTATTACTTTAATGAACAGCGAAAAACAAGGGACAAAATGCTCTCGTGCGGGAACAGAGGGAGCTTACAAAAATTAGAACAGTCAAGCGAAGATGTTGTTAACTCGTCTGTCACGGAGACACAAAGTTATTACACATTTTCATTTAGGCTACTTGTCAACTATTTACGTCGCCACAAGACTTTTGTCTTAATTTGTATCTTCATGCTAATGGAATTGGCTTGGAGTCCAAATTTGTCAAATAAGCGCTTTCATTTTAATACACGTAGCTTATAACGTCAATAAATGTTTATTGAAGACTATGTCATAAATAGTTGCTCTACATTGGCAATTACGGTATTTTGTGGAGGAGATGAAAATTAATGTCTTCGGAAGAACAAATTATAATTTTTTGTATCTGTTGGAAACTGGAAAGGTGTTTCATAGGTCGTGCGGCTAAAAGTTAGTGGATTACTTATATATTTGAAGACAACTTGAAAAAGAACACAAATTTGATTCATTCACATTCGTCATGACTATTCAACGTATCCCATTAACTTTTTCTTCGCTTACTGTACAAAGTCCCAGCTCTCCGAGAATGGAAATTTATATTATCAATTAATGAATAATTTTGGTGGACAGCAGAGAAGCTACGACTCTGACGAGCTTGTTTGCTGTCTGGATCGTTATGTGGTCTTCAACAATGTGAGCTCCAAGTTCACTATGCAGCAAACTACTGGCCATTAAAATTGCTACACCACGAAGATGACGTGCTACAGACGCGAAATGTAACCGACAGGAAACAGTTGCTGTGATATGCAAATGATTAGCTTTTCAGAGCATTCACACAAGCTTGGCGCCGGTGGCGACACCTACAGCGTGCTGACATGAGGAAAGTTTCCAACCGATTTCTCATACACGAACAGCAGTTGAACAGCGTTGCCTGGTGAAACGTTGTTGTGATGCCTCGTGTAAGGAGGAGAAATGCGTACCATCACGTTTCCGACTTTGATAAAAGTCGGATTGTGGCCTATCGCGGTTGCGGTTTATCGTATCGCGACATTGCTGCTCGCGTTGGTCGACATCCAATAACTGTTAGCAGAGTATGGAATCGGTGGGCTCAGGAGGGTAATACGGAACGCCGTGCTGTCTCCCAACGGCCTCGTATCACTAGTAGTCGAGATAACAGGCATCTTATCCGCATGGCAATAACGGATTGTGCAGCCACGTCTCGATCCCTGAGTCAGCAGTTGGGGACGTTTGCAAGACAACAACCATCTGCACGAACAGTTCGACGACGTTTGCAGCAGCACGGACTATCAGCTCGGAGACCATGGCTGCGGTTACCCTTGACGCTGCATCACAGACAGGAACGCCTGCGATGGTGTACTCAACGACGAACCTGGGTGCACGAATGTCGAAACGTCATTTTTTCAGATGAATCCAGGTTCTGTTTACATCATGATGGTCGCATCCGTGTTTGGTGACATCGCGATGAACGCACATTGGACTTGTGTATTCGTCATCGCCATACTGGCGTATCACCCGGCGCGATGGTATGGGGTGGCATTGGTTACACGTCTCGGTCACCTCTTGTTCGCATTGACGGCACTTTGAACAGTGGATGTTACATTTCATGTGTGTTACGACTCGTGGTTCTACCCTTCATTCGATCCCTACGAGACACTACATTTCAGTAGGATAATGCAGGACCGCATGTTGCAGGTCCTGTACGGGCCTTTCTGGATACAGAAAATGTTCGACTGCTGCCCTGGCCAGCACATTGTCCAGATCTTTCACCAATTGAAAACGTCTGGTCAATGGTGGCTGAGCAACTGGCTCGTCACAATACGGCAGTCACTACTCTTGATGAACTGTGGTATCGTGTAGAAGCTGCATGGGCAGCTGTACCTGTACACGCCATCCAAGCTCTGTTTGACTCAATGCCCACGCGTACCAAGGCCGTTGTTACGGCCAGACGTGGTTGTTCTGGATACTGATTTCTCAGGATCTATGCACCCAAATTGCGTGAAAATGTAATGTAAAGGATGAGCCAGACAATAGGAGATTTTACTTTATTATATGAGCCTCCAACCAGTAACTTCATTTTTCCATTGCGGCCAAGCCACGGCCGGCAGCGTTAGCTGCCTGTAAATTCTTTCGTCCCACGGTTTAGTAACAGGAAGTCAGCACCGATGAAGGGCACCTTGTTCACGCGCCTCTCTCATGTGCTGACGAGGTAACGCCGCCCCAGGCGTCGCTTAGCAGGCAACGCTCTGGAAAGTTCCATGCCGCCCGCACGGTTTGCTCGGTCCTGACCAATCAGGGTGGAGGAAGCCGCGTGGTGCGTCGAATATACCCGGCCGCCCGTCGCCGGGCCCGCTCTCTTGTATTCTTGCTCACCCGCGAGTCGCATGCGCGCCCTGTAGCTTTGAACATCCCCCGCTTCTCCCGGTGCTGCGGCACTGTGGACTTAGTTTAGGCAGACAACCACTTTCGGTAGCTTCGCGAACAATGTTCGCCAAATTGTAAGCTCTGGCTCACCCTCACCTCCCTAGGCCTATGTAGCCCCTTTCATCATGCTTTAGCCAATAAATGGCCTTTCTCTAAAAATTATACTATTATTCCATAACGCCCACCGCCTGCCCATACCCGCCATCCTGTACAACTGGTGTCAGAAGTGGGATTACGCGTGACATAAAGCTAGATGAGCTGTTACAGTGGGTCCTGTTTAAAATTACATTATGCATTAGTAAGTTGGTTCGTAACCAAGTTCCTATGAAATCCATTTTAGCCCAAACATAATTGTTATAAAAACATGAAAATATAAAAGTGAAGTACACAAATATCATATTAAATTTACTGCATATTCCATATCGGTAAACAAAGAAAGTTAAGTGCCTCTTTGGGCTGACCCTCTACGTGTAATAACATTCACATTTTGAGAAGAATTTTCTCGTCACTCAATATATTTGCTGCACGCCGTTAAGTGAGACTGACGAAGAAAAGTGACACCAGTTTGGTGCAGGTGGGACATAGATTGTGTCGTAGGATGTCAACGCTGTTGCTAACAAGAGGAGAAAAACAAAACTCGACAAGAATCTAGAGATTTCCATAGTGGGAACAGAAAGTGTAAGGATTTGAATTAGAGAAGACTGAACTGAGCGTAATTTCTGGAGGACTTTCCTTTTATGAAGGTATAGTGCACGGCGCATCGTTGACACGACGTTATCGCCTACTTAACTGTGTACATGACAATGCTGCGACTCCAAGATAGCTACTTCATACTCCTTCTTCTTCTTCAAACTCGACTTCTCTCACCTAAAACAAAACTTTACTGCGCGACAAAATTCACCGTATTCATCCTCTCAACATCTTGCGACTAACTTTACTTTGCGACCAAATTCGCCGTCTTCATCCTCTCAACATTTTGCGACTAAACTCGCCGACTCTGTAACTCCGTAGTGCTGGCCTCCACGGGCCCAGCTGGTTGCTTAAAACTCCGTCTATCCTTGCTTGTATCGCAGTGTCCTGGGACGCGTCATACAGTTAAATGCTACTACTTCAATAGTCGGTATTCCTTCGGAAAATACAATGGGGAAACAAAGAAGGCTCAAGGTTTTGAAGAGAGATTTCCGCTTACTGGCGTTTAGCTGCGGGCTAGACGCGGTTCGCGTCTGACGTTGCCTGATCAGCTGTCGTCAGAGAGCACGGAACACTGTTCTCGTGAACTCTTCTTCAAGATGGAAGATCAAAGTCTGGGCTGAATAGTTTTGTGTCTGTTGAAAGTTGACAGATCAAAGTGGGTAGAACGGACTATGCCGCGAAACGGAAAAGTGAAGGAACGACACAGACAGCTAAGGGACCGCGCGGGTGCCAGCCGCGTCACGTAAGATACGTGCCCTTGCGGGTGGTGCATGACTCTTCATGTATTGTTCAGTTGATAGTAGAAATTGGTTAGGATGGACTATGCCGCGAAGATGAAAAGTGAAGAAACGGCATGTAATCATTTTGTCTTGTCATTTAACGTCTCCAGTAATGTTATCGTAGCAGTCGAGAATTAAAACCACAAACATTCTTTAATCATGGAATTAAGGGGAAAGTTGTCCTTGTCAAAAGAACACGTAGAGAAAGAATCAGTTAATCTTGTATATTTCAAAGGGATTCACATTTCACTTGTTAATTTAGTGAATAGTGCACGAACACAGGTATTAAAGCTTTACCATAAAAACATGATACTAATACGCCTTCGTAACTGCCAGTAGATCAGTGACTACATGCAGCCGTCTGCCTGTACTTTGAAAGACGCCCTATTACATGTATGTTTTGCTAAATGATCACACAACGATAATAAAAAGAATAAATACGTCCAAGTTAAACAACAAATAGGCTACTCTAAAGTTAAAGGAGTCTTCCTGAAGTGCTATTTTATTGTTTTCATGATGCGATGTTGAACAGACAACGAGGTAAGTTTTTTGGTACCACGTATTTCTGTATATTAAATGCCACGGAAGGAATGCGTAAATACCTCCACTGTGGTCTACAGCTGTTCACATGCGCCGAGTCCCGCCACTCCCTATCAGCTGGCGACGCGGCCCCCTTCCCTCCCCACCCACCGGCCTGCCGAGAGAGCGGCCATTGCAGTTCCCCCTTCCCCACCCACCGCCTCTGTCCTTGGTGCGTGCAGCATCTGCACCTCTCCCCTCGCCCCTCCTCACCGCCCAACCATCGCCCTGCAGGCCACGTGCCTCAGCCACGCTACACATTCCTACATTCGTACGTTGCAGTTTAAACAGCAAACCTAAAGGGATGGTTATAAAAATAAAATCTCCAGCTTAATATTGCCCTACAGATTTTATTAGTCTTATCTAAAGACGGGAATCTATGTGTATTGTTTATTTGAATTTTCAGTATGGAACAAAAATCGTGAGAGAGAACTTTTCCTGGTACGCATTGTCTAAACCATCAGGATTAGTAAATGTTGGAATTTCAGATCGATCTCCGGCTATGTTGTATCACCACCACGGTTAATAAACGGATCTATATGGCGTCAAGAAAGCCGGCACTTGCCGCTATATCTGTCCTGTAAACGACCGCTGTGTGGGGAACGCGTTAGCCAAGGAGTTGGGTTTGGAATGCCATTGCAAAATATAGTTTATATAGAAGCCTAACACCTGCCATTTACCTAAATTTTGAATAACGGAGTGTTTAAGTAAAATAGTTGTAACCCGATAGTTTTGTGACCTCTAGCGATTGAAGTTATTAGAGTCCCTTAGAAAAGAACATTCTCCATGCATAACTGTCGTGAACAACATAGGATAACTCTGGAAGGAAAATTTTGTGACTGTACCGAGAGATAAACTCCATGCGTAGCAAGAGGACGGACCCAGCATGAACGCCAGTTATGCTGCCGAGCCAGTGAAACCGGACGCAGCCGTACTGTCAGCTGTGCTGTCAGCAACTTACAATCTCACGAGCGCGACGCGTGTCGCACCTTAGCACCTCAAGCTGCACTGAATCTCAACACAGAAATTCTTAACCATGATATAACGAACCCTATGAATAACTTTATGCACATTTTCAATAGTCAGGAACTTACTTTGCTCCCTACACACTTTTTATATGACAAATGAACTCTAATTTTATTAAAAACCAAAGCACCGACAGGTAAGTCATATCGACGTCTTCGAGATGCAACCAGCTTCGTCGAGCTGCCAATATTGATTATATGGAAGCAGGTAAGTGAGAGAATGAACAAAAAAGGAACAACAAATACTCACCGGAACTATTGGTTGGGTGACTGATGATCGTCAATATTTGCAAATACAAATCAACACAGGAAACGGTTTATCACACGTTTAATAATTATTGGTCTGTTCATTGAAGGAGACATAAAATCATTTTTCATCAGAATCTTGCTAAAGGAAGTATTAACGTGACATTACACTATTCCACAGCATTACACACAACATTGCCATTACTTAATGACAGTTTTCTTGTGGGTAGAAGTACCAAAGATCAGTTGGTATGGAGATGCAAACGAGAGCATAAAGGAATACCAAGGGATACTTACACTCATTTTGCTACGAAATGTAACTGGAGGATTAGGAAGTTTTGTTTGAAAGAAATAATATTTTAAACTTTTGCTTTTGTTGCGGTTTTGCCATGTCTTGTATCACTATGACGAGTTGCCAATTACTTATGTCAAATTACTTATGTCTAATTACTTGAAGTCCATGGATTATCTTATTGTTGTTCATTTTGACTGTTTTATTACTACCTATTTAGAGAATTTTGCTAAAGTTTTGCCAGCACCAGTAATTTAATATTTGTATCAACCTAGTGTTTCCATGTGTCGCTGTGTTACTATATTGATGAGGATAATCATTTTGTAGGATTTCAAGTATGCTAGAGTAAGTTCCCGAGTACTGCCAATTATTTGTTCAATAATAATGATGTCTTAGGTAATAAATTGTTTTAGAAGAGTAGTTTAGGATGTAACCATGCGTTATTTTGATTTGTATTTGAATGTTTATCTGGATGGACATACCACATGCGCCACCCGCAAGGGCACGTACCTTACGTGACGCGGCTGGCACCCGCGCGGTCCCTTAGCTGTCTGTGTCGTTTCTTCACTTTTCCGTTCCGCGACATAGTCTGTTCTACCCACTTTCATCTTTCCACTATCAACAGAACGTGGTGCGTCGAACATACCCGGCCGCCCGTCGCCGGGCTCGCTCTCTTGTATTCTCGCTCACCCGCGAGTCGGATGCGCGCCCTGTAGCTTTGAACATCCCCCGCTTCTCCCGGTGCTGCGGCACTGTGGACTTAGTTTTGGCAGACAACCACTTTCGGTAGCTTCGCGAACAATGTTCGCCAAATTGTAAGCTCTGGCTCACCCTCACCTCCATAGGCCTATGTAGCCCCTTTCATCATGCTTTAGCCAATAAATGGCCTTTCTCTAAAAATTACCCTATTATTCCACAACGCCCACCGCCTGCCCATACCCGCCATCCTGTACAACTGGTGTCAGAAGTGGGATTGAGTTCCCGTAGTGACTTTGTCGCTACACTAAATTTTTCCCGGCGAAACGCCGTACACTTCGCGCATGGAATGCGCCAACCGGCCGCCACGTTTGCTGCACGTGGGCCGTGGCTGCGCCAGTGAACACGGACAGGGCGCGCGCTGCAGCGGGGCAGCCCACGCTAGTCAGCCACGTGAGCCGCACGCCGCCGCGCTGCCCTCTGCCCGCTGCCTGAGTTTGAGGGGCCGGCGCTGCGCTGCGCGACCGGCCGGGCCGCCGTCATCCGCCGCCGTCATCCGCCACGCCGCCGCCGCCCGCCGCTGTCACCGACGTGCCAGGGGCTGCCGCCATCGCCGACCGGCCGAGCCAGCGCCGTCCGCCGCCAACACATTCGCCGCCGCCCGAGGGTCCGGACGCCGCCGCCGCCGTCGCTGCCGTTGCCGCCCGCCGACCGCCGCCGCCGCAGCCACTGCACCACGCCGTCGCCGCCACCACTGCGTCGCACCGCCTCCATCGCCATGTAAGTCGCCGCGATGCTTACAACTATAGTTTCGACGATCTTCCGCCGCTGGATTGAGAATCTTTGTGGCCGTCCTTTTTTTGTAACGATCATTACTTTTTTCTGGTCACTAGCGTCCCATAAAATTGTAAACATGCCGATGGGAACACGAGCGACGGAACGGGGTACCCCCGTAGAGGCACCTGTCTCGCAAGACCCGCTCGAGGCCATAAATGCACAAATGCGCCAGTTATTCGCACAAAATCAGGAGCTACTTGAGCAAAACCGCGTCTTGAAACAGACGCTGGAAGCTAGTGCGCGAACTTCCATACCTGTGGCTAGCTCCACCCCTGTAACAAATGCTCAAACAGAGGCAACTAACACTAATTCTGTCTCTAATACAAACGCCACAATTTCTGCTAACATGGCGACTGTAAGCAATTTTCCTGCGGCTGATTTCATCCCCACGTTTTCTGGGAAGTCCCACGAAAATGTGGCTATGTTTTTACAAAATATTCGTGATGTGGGTCACACGTGTGCCTGGCCGGATGATCTATTGGTCAATGTAGCCAGACTCAAGTTGACAGGGGAAGCCCGAATGTTCATAGAAACGGTGGACGAATTGCGTGACACGCACGAATTTGAAGTATTGGCCCGCGGATTGACTACGCGCTATTCCGATACCAGAGGTACCGCATATTACAGAGATCAATTATCAACCCTTAGGCAGAAGCCTAATGAGGATTTTGATGCCTTTGCAGATCGCATACGAGCAGTGTCTTGTCGTACCTACAAGCTAGGTGAAAATGCCAGTGAAAACAGAATTTTGCGCTCAGAAGCCGAAGCGCGTGCAATTGATGCATTTGTTCGCGGTATTGACCCCCGCATCGGAGGAGAAGTCAAAGCTGCCTCCCCCACTTCTCTGTTTGAAGCTGTTCGTTTGGCAATGCTACGCGAAGAGGTGTTGCGTTTTTGCGCTGCCGCCCCGCGCCCATCGGACCCAGTACCGGTCCCAGCAAAAGAAGTATTTTGTCAGCGTTGTGGGAAGCCCAACCATACGGAAATGCGCTGTCGCGCGCCGTATTGCACTATTTGCCAGACAGTAGGTCATGCTAATAATGTTTGCTCCACAAAGTCACCATTTTCAAATCAGATGCGCGGCCACCGCCGCAACGCGGGGTCGAATCACGGAAACGCTTGGGGGGCAGGTTCCGCCACCCACCCGCGCCCCCGACAAAAATAATACACCCGGTTAGGACCGAAAAATGTAAAGAGGTGGAACACGTTAGTCTATTTGGCGTACTCGGGAACAAATCAGTTAGAATTTTAGTTGATACTGGTGCTCAAGTTAGTGTACTGTTTGTGGAGAAAAATGATCGAAGGGCGTTACAACCACCCCGGTACCATATCAGTGGCCTTGGAGAGGAAGTAATTGTCCCTGCAGGTTCGTGTGTAGTGAATCTGCAAATAGACGAGGGTAAATACAGTCAGAGGATGGAAGTAGTAAGGCTAAAGAAGGGTGAATTTGACATCATACTAGGGAATGACTTCCTGCACCGTTATCAGGGGATAGTGGATTATCGAACGCGAACTGTGCAGTTCGGCGAAGCAATTCACCGATTTGGCACTGCGCACCTCCGTCAGACGCGAGGGAGCTGCGAAAGGCGCCGTCCACAGTCTCCCATAAAACCGCAGATGTGGGCGATAAAAACCACTGACCCTGTGAGGATAAAAGGCGGAAGTGGAAAGATTCTCTGGATAGATGTCAAAAATCAAGAACGCCCCAAGACAGACATTCTCGTTGACCCGCTCACCCAGAATGATGTTTTAGATCGTCAGTCAGTACATATAAAGAGAAGTATCTCGCCGACCGGAGAGGAGACAGAAGGGTTTTGCGATACCAGTAAGTATAGATAATTTTGGTGTAGAAGATGTTGTGATACCGAAGGGTACTATTGTTGCCAGTGGACAGGAAATTTTTGAGGAAATAAGAGGAGCTGAGAAGCAGCGAGATAAAGATGAGAAAGGAAGGAGAAGAAAGAAATCTTCAGTTAGAAAAGTGCGATATGTCGCGTCGACGTTAAAGAGTCAGTTATCAGAGAAGTTAGGTCATTTAAACAGTGAGGAGAAAAGGATGTTGCAGCCAGTATTAGAGGAATTTTCGTGGTTATTTGAAGAGAGGCAGTTTCTACCGGATACGGATTTGGTTCAGCACGAAATTCCGACCGGAGAAGCTCGGCCTATTACGCCAGTAGTTCCACCCAAAAAAGCAAGAAAGAAGGTAATACAACCGCCTAGACAGCAACGTAGATATGCTCTAAGGTCAAACCCCTATGATTTGCGTTCCTGAAAGTAGGTCTGGAATGGTATGTAAACAGTTGGAAAAGTCCTGCATGCAGCAAGAGAATTAATTGACGGAAAACACCGTAGTTACTATACATTTAATTAAATTGTGCATGTTAGATATAAGTAGACATAAGAATTGGCAACTGTTGGTAACTGGTAATAGAATTTATGACGTCACATGTTAATGGAAGTGACTGAAGTTATGTAATTATTTTGTTTGTCATCGGTGAATAAACCATATCGATTACGCATATCTATTTCCCTTTGGGGAGAGTGTAAAATACAGACAGCGCAGTGAACAGCTTCATCGCTCACTCTCGCTCTTACACCTGGCGCATGCTTCCTGCGCCGCGCACGTGCGCACTGCGTGCGCACGTAGCCGCCTAGGCTTCGCTTCTCAGCTGCCACGTGCAGCTCTGACGCGGTGCTGCCCTTGGAAGTTATCTGCCGCGCGCCTTTCTGACGCAGCGCGAGATTCGGCCTTGCAGCCAGCTGCCACTCTGACGTAGGTTCCGCGCAGATCTTCCGCAAATGGTTTCTGCTGGAACACCACTTATAACCTTTTATGCCTCTACGGCTTACTCACTTTGTATTCGCGCCACTTATGTTTTTTATACCTGTAAGCCTATTCATGATTCCTCTGTCAGCTAACTTGCCAGCTTTATCTAATAAATCAAATGATCACCTATCGTCAATTGATGACTTGCTAAAACATGAAAAAGGACAAATTTCTTACGTTCGTCTGTTGGCACTTAAATGAATGGTAAACAGCCACAAACTAAACTCAACAATAAAGAGAAAACAAGAACCTATCAGGCATGTGCCCTCCCTTAGTTTTAAGAGTGCAATTCTAATATCAACTAATGTGGAAAAACTAGTGTAGTGTAGTGAAGTGTTCCCTAAGTGATAACGTCCTTCTCAACTGTGTTTAATGTGTGGACCTCCCCTCATACCCTCCCTGCGCTGAGTTCCAGTGCACGGACCTCCGCCTGCACGCTGCCCGCTGAGGACAACACAACGCAACACCGCCTCGAGCCACTCGCCCCCGCAGTGACTCATCAGTGGTGATATGTTTATATTTTCAACTTATTTAAATAAAAGCAAAAAAAAGACATTTTTACTTCCACTTAGCAACAAGAACACTTGACATGTTTACCTAACTCACACTGTATGTTTTGTTCTAATTTTGTGATGATTTTATGATGTTTTGATGTTTTACGATGTTCTGTTGTTTTATGATGATTCTTGTATACACACAATATTGTTGACATGTGTAAGTCCCCTTGCGACCCTTAGGAGGTCTTTAGAGCCTCTATATCCTCCCATAGATTAAGACCCCTGCCGTCTTCCGTGAGAGCCAATGTTCACTTTCTTTTGCAAGATAAATTTGTTTACGTAAAAATAATAATTACATTGAGCGAATTTACGCACGTTCTCCGCTCCCACGGAAGGGGGAGGAATGTAAAGGATGAGCCAGACAATATGAGATTTTACTTTATTATACACTCCTGGAAATTGAAATAAGAACACCGTGAATTCATTGTCCCAGGAAGGGGAAACTTTATTGACACATTCCTGGGGTCAGATACATCACATGATCACACTGACAGAACCACAGGCACATAGACACAGGCAACAGAGCATGCACAATGTCGGCACTAGTACAGTGTATATCCACCTTTCGCAGCAATGCAGGCTGCTATTCTCCCATGGAGACGATCGTAGAGATGCTGGATGTAGTCCTGTGGAACGGCTAGCCATGCCATTTCCACCTGGCGCCTCAGTTGGACCAGCGTTCGTGCTGGACGTGCAGACCGCGTGAGACGACGCTTCATCCAGTCCCAAACATGCTCAATAGGGGACAGATCCGGAGATCTTGCTGGCCAGGGTAGTTGACTTACACCTTCTAGAGCACGTTGGGTGGCACGGGATACATGCGGACGTGCATTGTCCTTTTGGAACAGCAAGTTCCCTTGCCGGTCTAGGAATGGTAGAACGATGGGTTCGATGATGGTTTGGATCGACCGTGCACTATTCAGTGTCCCCTCGACGATCACCAGTGGTGTACGGCCAGTGTAGGAGATCGCTCCCCACACCATGATGCCGGGTGTCGGCCCTGTGTGCCTCGGTCGTATGCAGTCCTGATTGTGGCGCTCACCTGCACGGCGCCAAACACGCATACGACCATCATTGGCACCAAGGCAGAAGCGACTCTCATTGCTGAAGACGATACGTCTCCATTCGTCCCCCCATTCACGCCTGTCGCGACACCACTGGAGGTGGGCTGCACGATGTTGGGGCGTGAGCGGAAGACGGCCTAACGGTGTGCGGGACCGTAGCCCAGCTTCATGGAGACGGTTGCGAATGGTCCTCGCCGATACCCCAGGAGCAACAGTGTCCCTAATTTGCTGGGAGGTGGCGGTGCGGTCCCCTACGGCACTGCGTAGGATCCTACGGTCTTGGCGTGCATCCGTGCGTCGCTGCGGTCCGGTCCCAGGTCGACGGGCACGTGCACCTTCCGCCGACCACTGGCGACAACATCGATGTACTGTGGAGACCTCACGCCCCACGTGTTGAGCAATTCGGCGGTACGTCCACCCGGCCTCCCGCATGCCCACTATACGCCCTCGCTCAAAGTCCGTCAACTGCACATACGGCTCACGTCCACGCTGTCGCGGCATGCTACCAGTGTTAAAGACTGCGATGGAGCTCCGTATGCCACGGCAAACTGGCTGACACTGACGGCGGCGGTGCACAAATGCTGCGCAGCTAGCGCCATTCGACGGCCAACACCGCAGTTCCTGGTGTGTCCGCTGTGCCGTGCGTGTGATCATTGCTTGTACAGCCCTCTCACAGTGTCCGGAGCAAATATGGTGGGTCTGACACACCGGTGTCAATGTGTTCTTTTTTCCATTTCCAGGAGTGTATGAGCCTCCAACCAGTAACTTCATTTTTCCATTACGGCCAAGCCACGGCCGGCAGCGTTAGCTGCCTGTAAATTCTTTCGTCCCACGGTTTAGTAACAGGAAGTCAGCACCGATGAAGGGCACCTTGTTCACGCGCCTCTCTCATGTGCTGACGAGGTAACGCCGCCCCAGGCGTCGCTTAGCAGGCAACGCTCTGGAAAGTTCCATGCCGCCCGCACGGTTTGCTCGGTCCTGACCAATCACGGTGGAGGAAGCCGCGTGGTGCGTCGAATATACCCGGCTGCCCGTCGCCGGGCCCGCTCTCTTGTATTCTTGCTCACCCGCGAGTCGCATGCGCGCACTGTAGCTTTGAACATCCCCCGCTTCTCCCGGTGCTGCGGCACTGTGGACTTAGTTTTGGCAGACAACCACTTTCGGTAGCTTCGCGAACAATGTTCGCCAAATTGTAAGCTCTGGCTCACCCTCACCTCCCTAGGCCTATGTAGCCCCCTTTCATCATGCTTTAGCCAATAAATGGCCTTTCTCTAAAAATTACACTATTATTCCATAACGCCCACCGCCTGCCCATACCCGCCATCCTGTACAGTAATCACATGTCAATTATAGTATAATATATTTGTCAAATGAATACCCGTTTATCATCTGCATTTCTTCTTGGTGTAACAATTTTAATGGCCAGGAGTGTAGTTTAAGTAGTGCGTATGTCTAGGGACCGATGACCTCAGCAGTTTGGTCCCTTAGGAATTCACACACATGTGAACATTTAGTTCTACCAACTTTCCATGCCGGCCGTTGTTTCCGAGCGTTTCTAGGCGCTTCAGTCTGGAACCGCGCCACCGCTACGGTCGCAGGTTCGAATCCTGCCTCGGGCATGGATGTGTGTGATGTCCTTACGTTAGTTCGGTTTAACTAGTACTAAGTTCTAGGGGACTGATGACCTTAGCTTTTAAGTCCCATGGTGCTCAGAGCCATTTGAACCAGCCAACTTTCCATTACGTCACCGACTCCGTCTTTTCCTTTTTCTTGAAATCTAGTAGACAACTTATTTTATCGTCGATCATCATCCTTTTGGCGAAACATCACGCCGCTCTTCATTTGGTTTTCATTACAGTCGTAATTACGAATTCCGCTCTGCCATGTTGCCTCATCGAACGTTTTCGTTTCCCCCAATACATCTCTTCAGATATCGCTAAGCCATCCTCTATTCTTGGATGGTTTTTCCGGTAAAATGTATGTCTCTTACTCACAAGTCATGACTGCTGATAAACATATTGTAAACTTCCATTTTCAAACACACTGGAAGTTTCGGAAATATCATAACTTTTGTAGATACCTAGTCTACTCGTCAGAACTTACGAGTCTGAAGTATAGAGTGTGGCAACGATGATAACGAATGCAGCGAAACGAGTGAATTTACAGCTTGATCCACAACGTGCGGTGGCCAACACCGACTAATTATGGTATTAATATAAATAAGTCGAACCCTCAGACTTTTAACTGTTCTATGGTTTAGTAAAGAAGTCTGCAATGAACGTGAGAGTTTTTGACTGAATCTTAAGTACGTGAAAGGAATACACTAATTAAAAAATTGAAATGATAAATCATGGACCTTGCCGTTGGCGGTGAGGTTTGTGTGTCTCAGCGATACAGATAGCCGTACCATAGCTGCAACCACAATGGAGAGGTAACTGTTGAGAGGCCAAACAACGTGTGGTTCCTGGAGAGGGGCAGCAGCCATTTCAGTAGTTACAGGGGTAACAGTCTGGATGTTTGACTGATCTGGCCTTTCAACATCAACCAAAGCAGCATTTCTGTGCTGGTACTGCGAACGGCTGAAAGCAAGGGGAAACTACAGCCGCAACTTTTCCCGAGAGCATACGGCTTTACTGTACGATTAAATGATGATGGCGTCCTCTTGGACAAAATACTCCGTAGGTAAAATTGTCCAAATTCGGATGTCTGGTCGGGGACTACTCTGAAGGCCGTCGTTATCAAGAGAAAGAAAACTGGCGTTCTATGGATCGGAGCGTGGAATGTCATATCGCTTAATCGGACAGGTAGGTTAGAAAATTTTTAAAGGGCAGTGGATAAGTTAACGTTAGATATAGTCGGAATTGGTGAAGTTCGGTGGCAGGAGGAACAAGACTTCTGGTCAGGTGAATATAGGGATATAAATACAAAATCAAATAGAGGTAATGCAGGAGTAGGTTTAATAATGAATAAAAAAAATAGGAGCGCGGGTAAGCTACTATGAACAGCATAGTGAGCACATTATTGTATCCAAGATAGACAGGAAGCCCACGCCTACCACAGTAGTACAAGTTTATATGCCAGCTAGCGCCGCAGATGATGAAGAGATTGAAGAAATGTATGATGCGATAGAAGAAATTGCTCAGATAGTTAAGGGAGACGAAAATTTAATAGTCATGGAGGACTGGATTTCTGTAATAGGAACGGAAGAGTAGGAAAAGTAGTAGGTGAATAAGGGCTGGGTATAAAGAATAAAAAAGGAATCCACCTGGTAGAATTTTGCACAGAGCGTAACTTAATCACAGTTAACACTTGGTTTAAGAATCATGAAAGAACATTGTATACGTGGAAGAGGCCTGGAGACATGAAAAGATTTCAAATAGATTATGTAATGGTAAGACAGAGATTTAGAAACCAAGTTTTTAACTGTAAGACATTTCCAAGGGCAGATATGGACTCTGACCACAATTTATTGGTTATGAACTGTAGATTAGGACTGAAGAAACTACAAAAAGGTAGGAATTTAAGGAGATGGGACCTGGATAAACTGATAGAACCAGAGGCTGTAGGGAGTTTCAGAGGAAGCGTTAGGGAACGATTGACAAGAACAGGGGAAAGGAATACCGTAGAGTACAGAACATTAAGTAGACGTCAGCGTTTTCAGCGTCTGAGGTCTACTGACTGTTCTAGACATGGTCAACTTCAGCTGATGGTGCTTGTCTGAAGATGGCCTCAGACTAGGCCGAAACCGGTTATTTTAAATAAAATAACTATTGCGATCCAAACTCTTTTTCACTGATAATAGCTTAAAAGATTTCTATTCACGAAGAATGTTACCAAAAATTTTGATCGACAGTGTTCCTTGGAAGAGGATGTAAATTTGATTTCTACACCTATAATTCTACTGACAGGCTATAAACTTGGGATCATAATCGATATTTTAATTTTGTGGTTACTTCAGGGTGAAAAATGGACACCATCTGAAAGTGATGGGAAATCATCAACTTGTGACTTTTCGTTCACCCTCTCACCGCGCCTGTTTCCTTCAAGTGCGCCATCTTTGCTAGAGACAGTGAGACCAGTTTCTGCCACAGTCTCAACGCCCTATCGATCGAGATCTCCCTACTCCTTCACGTTCATCAGAATTTTTCAGACCACATACGAAGTTGGAAATAATAGCAATATAAAACCGCTTATTTCAGTTTATTTTGATCGGTGTTAACCCTCGAATTAAACTGAAGACAAGAAATACCGATTTACCAGAAAACCAGTTCTTCCAGTGATACCCACCATCCTTAATCAGAGCTCGCACGAAAGATTTAAGTCACCAATGTATTGACTTGTTACTACTGTGGGCCGCAAACCCATCAACTTAATTACGTAAAGCTCGCAAGAAGGGTAAAAAAAGAATTACATAAATATTTCTCATCATTTGTTTCACAAAGATTTAATTTTTTAATAAACATATTTTTCTTCTGACTGGTTTGGTGGGACGCACCACGAATTCCTCTTCTGTGTCAACCTCTTCGTTTTAGAGTAACACTTGCAACCTATATGCTCCATTATTTGCTGGATATATTTCTACCTCTATCTTCCTCTAATACCATGGAAGTTATTCCCTTATGTCTTAACTGATGCCTTACCATCTTGTCCCTTCTGTCGGTCAGCGTTTTCCACACATTCCTTTGTTCACCGATTCTCCTATGGACCACCTCATTCCTTATCAGTCCACCTAATTTTCAACATTCTTCTGTAGCACCGCATCTCCAATGCTTCGAGTCTCTTCTTTTCCGATTTCCCACACTGTTTCACTACCATGCAACGTTGTGCTCCAAATGTGCATTATCAGAAATTTCTTCCTGAGACTGACAGCCTATGTTTGAAATTACACTCCTGGAAATTGAAATAAGAACACCGTGAATTCATTGTCCCAGGAAGGGGAAACTTTATTGACACATTCCTGGGGTCAGATACATCACATGATCACACTGACAGAACCACAGGCACATAGACACAGGCAACAGAGCATGCACAATGTCGGCACTAGTACAGTGTATATCCACCTTTCGCAGCAATGCAGGCTGCTATTCTCCCATGGAGACGATCGTAGAGATGCTGGATGTAGTCCTGTGGAACGGCTTGCCATGCCATTTCCACCTGGCGCCTCAGTTGGACCAGCGTTCGTGCTGGACGTGCAGACCGCGTGAGACGACGCTTCATCCAGTCCCAAACATGCTCAATGGGGGACAGATCCGGAGATCTTGCTGGCCAGGGTAGTTGACTTACACCTTCTAGAGCACGTTGGGTGGCACGGGATACATGCGGACGTGCATTGTCCTGTTGGAACAGCAAGTTCCCTTGCCGGTCTAGGAATGGTAGAACGATGGGTTCGATGACGGTTTGGATGTACCGTGCACTATTCAGTGTCCCCTCGACGATCACCAGTGGTGTACGGCCAGTGTAGGAGATCGCTCCCCACACCATGATGCCGGGTGTTGGCCCTGTGTGCCTCGGTCGTATGCAGTCCTGATTGTGGCGCTCACCTGCACGGCGCCAAACACGCATACGACCATCATTGGCACCAAGGCAGAAGCGACTCTCATCGCTGAAGACGACACGTCTCCATTCGTCCCTCCATTCACGCCTGTCGCGACACCACTGGAGGAGGGCTGCACGATGTTGGGGCGTGAGCGGAAGACGGCCTAACGGTGTGTGAGACCGTAGCCCAGCTTCATGGAGACGGTTGCGAATGGTCCTCGCCGATACCCCAGGAGCAACAGTGTCCCTAATTTGCTGGGAAGTGGCGGTGCGGTCCCCTACGGCACTGCGTACGGTCTTGGCGTGCATCCGTGCGTCGCTGCGGTCCGGTTCCAGGTCGACGGGCACGTGCACCTTCCGCAGACCACTGGCGACAACATCGATGTACTGTGGAGACCTCACGCCCCACGTGTTGAGCAATTCGGCGGTACGTCCACCCGGCCTCCCGCATGCCCACTATACGCCCTCGCTCAAAGTCCGTCAACTGCACATACGGTTCACATCCACGCTGTCGCGGCATGCTACCAGTGTTAAAGACTGCGATGGAGCTCCGTATGCCACGGCAAACTGGCTGACACTGACGGCGGCTTTGCACAAATGCTGCGCAGCTAGCGCCATTCGACGGCCAACACCGCGGTTCCTGGTGTGTCCGCTGTGCCGTGCGTGTGATCATTGCTTGTACAGCCCTCTCGCAGTGTCCGGAGCAAGTATGGTGGGTCTGACACACCGGTGTCAATGTGTTCTTTTTTCCATTTCCAGGAGTGTAGTTGACTTATCTTGGCTAGGTGTTCCCTGTTGCCAGTGCTATTCTGCTGTGATGTCCTACTTGGTTCATCTGTCATGGGTTATTTTGCTGCCTAGGTAGCAGAATTCCTTAACTTCATCTACTCCGTGATCACCAGTCCCGATGTTTAGTTTCACACTGTTCTCACTTCTGCGACTTTTCATTCCTTTCGTCTTTCTTCGATTTACTCTCAGTCCATATTTTTTACTCATTGGACTGTTCATTCCCTTCACCAGAGCCCGTAATTCTTCTTCACTTTCACTCAAGATAGCAATGTCATCAGCGAATCGTGTCATTGGTATCCGTTTACTTTGAATTTTAATTCCAGTCTTGAACCTTTATTTTATTTCCGTTGTTGCTCCATCGATGTATAAAATGAACAGTAGGGGTGAAAGCATCGTTGTCTTACACCTTTAATTCGAAAACCTCGCTCTTCGTCTCCCACTCTTATTAATCACTCTTGGTTCTTGTACATTTTGCGCCGTTTTACATTGTCCAACGCTTTTTCCAGGTCGACAAATTCTGTGAAGGTGTCTTGATTTTTCTTTAGTCTTGCTTCCATTTCTTCAGTCTTGTTTCCATTATCAACTGCAATATCAGAATTGCCTCTCTTGTGCCTTTATCTTTTCTACAGCCAAATTGATACTTCCTGCTCTGTTTTCCATTCTTTTATATATTACTCTTGTCAGCATCTTTAAGGTGACTTTGCGATAATTCTCGCACACTCCACAATGTATTCTCAAGAGAACAGATTTCTACAAGGAACCGCCCTCTCATTTTCGGTAAGGAACGAAAGATAAGTAAAAAGCTAACGGAACGAAGGGCGAGGAATGGACCACAATCAGATCAATAAGGGGCGACATCTAGCTAGCGGCCGGAGATGCGTGCATCTCCTATTTAAGTGTTTGTTTTAATCGCGAGCTTTTCGATGCTGATGCTGAGTAAGTGCTGAAGGAGAGCAAACAGCTAAAGTAATCAGCCTCCTATTCACCTCCCAGGGCAGAAACAGTGTACCCAGTCCGCCTGTGTGTAGAATAAATTCTGTGTGCATGTGTGCGAAAGTGTTCGAAATGTTTGCAAATCTTGTACCTAGGGCGGAACGTGGGAAGAAGACCGGTATTCACCTAGTGGAATGTGGGAAACCGCATAAAATGCGCATCCAGGCTGGCCGGCACACTTAGTCTTTAACTATCTGGATGGATCCGATCTGGGGCCGGTATAACCCCCGCCCCCCTCCTCCCTCTCATACATGCTCGCGCGTTAATACGCGCCGCTACACGGGCGAGTATGACATTCAAGAACGAAACGGTAGAGAAACACGCTGAAGGTGGTTCGATGAACATTCTGCCAACCACGTATGTTTCAGCTACAGAGTATTTATGTAGGTGTAGATGTTCAGTAATAACGCTGTCAGGAAGACTATGGAATACTGATGTACAGGGAAGATGCTGCGAAATTCGTAGTGCAAACAATTCACCATGTCACTTCTTTAACAAATATGCTAAAATAAATTGGCAGTGATTTCGTTTTAAGGAAATAATCTGACTTCCACATCACCTGTTCGAAAGAAACCATGAGAAGGCCAAGGCAATAAGTCTCACGCAGACCTCGGAATACGGCAGTACGAGAACAATGTGTGAGTCCCAGCGTTAATGCGTTCCGAGTGTTTGTGGGCACCACACTTGAACTTAACGAATGCAGCTGTCTTCAAACAGATGACAAGCTTTGAACGGCGTGTTCACTTCCTTCCGCGATTATCGAACAATAGAGAGAGACAAAGTCACTTTGCACATTCAATTAGTTAGGGTGCAGTGCAAGACGACGGCGTATTAACTTGCTGTAGACCAGGTTTTGTCATTTAGGAGGTAAATCTCCTGTTATCCTTCTGTCATATGACCCGGCAATAATTTTATGTTTTCATTACTAATTTCAACATAATGTCTGGTGCCTGTAAATTTATGTATTTTATTCTATTCATAACTACATACAATGAAACCCTGGATTGCTGAAGATATTATTTGTGTTTTTTAGAGTTGAAACTGTTACATTGAATCATAATGACTCTATTGCTTTTAGTATTTATTTGTATACTTCTTTCGTGGAGTTTCATGTTCCACTATATCCAGATCCATGTGCATACAAGAGCACACAATAATGGAGGTCACTACTTGCTTTTGCAACAATAGACACTATGTTGTTGGATATGAAAACGTTGGAAAGTAAGAAGCTAATTACGTCCAACTGACTGTTGAAGGAAGAGGTTATACTTTCAGCTCTTCCAGTAAACAGTGATGTATTTTCATCATGGGAAAATATCTCCTAACTGATAGAAGCAATAGACAATGCATTTGATAAAGGGGTCATTATTCAAGAAGAAAACCATACTAGTGAAGAAAGCATTCATCATACATTAGAAGCAGAAGACTGTGCTTCAGACAATGAGGTTAGTAGTGACAATTTGCAAACTGTAGAAATAATTCAGTCGAAAGACAAAAACACTATGATTGGGCATCCAGTGGAAACAAAATGAAATGAATGAGGTTAGTAGTGACAATTTGCAAACTGTAGAAATAGTTCAGTCGAAAGGCAAAAACACTATGATTGGGCACATGGCCGGCCTTAGCCATCCAGGTGCCCCGGGAGAGTCGTCCAGTTGGCGCCCTTTATTGTATAAATAGCGAACCTGGCAGTGCTTTGCAACACGGTATTTGACTGTTTTCTAGAAATCGTCTTAAGTGGTTAATGGCGTCATCTTATGATCATAACATGGTTTTTTCCATCGTAAATTTGAGTATTTTATTTTTTTAAATGGAAATGAAATCCAAATAATCTGAAAGCCCGCTAAGACGCTCCATGTGAGTCTTGTGTAGCCTGTGACGTCAGTCCAGCATGCTGCTGTCGCTGCCGTAACAGTCAGTATAGCAGTGATATATTGTTTGGGCATTCACGTTTTGGGAAATTGTCTAAAAATATTGCGTAGTACTGCACTGTACATCTACAACAACTCCAGAAAATTGTTTTTGCGTGTTCCAAACAAAGAAAAGATGCGTAAAATGTGGTTGAAACAGCCTCGTATATCCCAAATATTTCTTTTCTTTTCTGAAGCACCCCTGTACTAAACGGAACAAAACAAAACAAAAATTATTCAAATTGGTCAAGCCATTTCTTTGTTTTGGTGAGACTAACACACAGCAATTGATTTTTATATATAAGAGGTAATATGTATAACGAAAAAACACTAATTTTGAATTGGGTACCATATTTTTATTGAATTTAATATAACTGTAAGCCAAAAACCTATATTTTCTGTCAGTCATCTGAACACAAAACATATTACGCCTAATGAAAAACAATTATAAACGACTAAAATTTTACTTTTCTCGCTTTTCTGTCGGCAAAGTCTCTGATCAGATTAGAAAAGTCCAGGTTTTCTGCAACTTCATTTCCAATGGACAGTGAGGCCAAACTGGTCAGTCTTGTTTGAGACATTGTAGACCGCAGGTACGTCTTTATCAACTTCAGTTTGGAAAAACTGCGTTCGCCGCTTGCGACAGTCACTGGTAATGTTAGCAAAATACGTAACGTTATCCAGATGTTGGGATATAACTCTTGAAGATTATGCTTATTTATGAAGTTTAAGGCTTCAATAGGCGTTGCCTGGCTGTCTTCGAGATAGTGTTGCAGGCTTAAAATTTCGTCGCACAGCAAATTTCCATCAATATCTGACTTCATGTTGACAGTTAACTTTTCTTGTAATTTAGAACAGCATTGTATTAGTTCTTCTTTATTTTGATTTTTTTAATGTCAAACAAGAAACTCCACGTCGCAGAAAATTCTTGCATCTGTTCAAATATTTCTTTCATGGATATGTGCACGGTGTCCAACAGTGCATTGAAAAACTCTACTTTAAACTTTTTTTTGGGTCAGTTATTTGATCATCAACAGCCTCTTCACCCGGCCTGCGTTTAATACGTCTTAATAGCATTTGTGGTTTAAATAATGGCTGCGTATCAAGATCCGAAGCCAGTTCAGTTGCTGTTACAATAGCTTGTTCGAAACCTGTTTGTCTATATTTTTCCAAATAAGAGCAACATTTGTCAAGGATTCCCATAAACTCGACAAAGTTGATTGTGGGTGACTGACTTGCTTTACTCACAACGTTAATTTGAAACAGAACATCATACCATGTCACGAGAGAAACAATGAAGCTGAAGTCTTTTAATTGTCCTCCTAGTGTTGTCGCTTCGTGTGACACCGCAGCATCGCTTTGTTCAGTATCATCGGCCAAGGAAACCAAATCGTCATGCATTTCGCATAATTGATAACGAACCGCTTTGACGCTATCAATTCGAGCTTCCCAGCGTGTGTCACTTACATTTTTCAGGGTGTATATCTTCAAATGGTCGGTCAAAATTTTCCATCTATTTACCGATCCAGCAAATAGATTAAACATTTTTTGTAACATTCCGAACAGTGTCACGGATTTTACTGATGATTTTGCCGCATCACACAATACCAAATTATAACTATGGCATCCACATGGCACAAAAAAAGCTAGTGGATTTAACTTCTTAATTCTGTTCTGGACGCCTTTATTTTTCCCCTTCATGTTCGCGCCGTTATCGTAGCCCTGTCCTCTGCAGTCATTAATGTTTAAGTCAAGATCACTCAATGTTTTTAAAATGATTTCTGTGAGGCCTTCACCGGTTGTATCATCTATTTGCAGAAATGAGATGAAATGTTCTTTTACACTTACGCCATCCTCTGTTTTGTCGGCGCATCTTAAAGTTATCGAAAGTTGTTCTTTGTGGCTTATATCTGGAGTACAGTCAGCTATGATTGCATAATACTTTGAACCCTTTATGCGGGATACGATTGTAGACATAACGTGTGATGCCATGAGTTCTATTAATTCATTTTGTATATTTTTGCCGCAATAATGGTCAGCCAAATCACCATTCAATGCCAGTCTGACGTGCTCTTCCATGATTGGATCAAACTTTGCCAATAACTGTACAAGACCTAAGGATTTTCCATTATTTGGGGTAAATAATTTATCTGATAACCTTCTGAATGCCATATTATTTTCAGCCAAATACAAAGTAATGTGCATCAATCTTTGAAGCACATTGCTCCATCGTAAACTTTCTTTAGAAATTAGCTTTTGTTCTTCCTTGTCAATAGTTAATCCAGCTTTAAACCTGATTTCAGCTTCAGTCCATTAAGTAAATGCTTTTTTGTGGTTAGGACTATTTTCATGCAGTTTCAGAGCTTCACTTAAATGTTTCCAATTTCTGAAACCCACAGTGGTAGTCAAATTAGTAGTTGACTTTAAATCAAACAGTCGACAACAAAAGCAAAAGACACTGTCGTTTGATGCAGAATAAACTAGCCACCGTCGTCTGATAGTTTTCTTGTGTAATGAGTTGAAGAGAAATGACGCCCATTTTCATCTTTTGGAAAGTTATTTAGACATACTTGTGAGGGTCCACATATTATAATGCGATCTATATCTCTAGCATTAAGTACTTTTGGCCACGTACCTACATCAGAAACATTGTATTCTTTTATTGCAAGAACGTTGATACTTTCATCGACCACAGATGTCATGTGTTGATTTTGACTTGGAGAAATATCAGAGGATTCATGCAAAGATGTACTGCGCTGGTCAATTTGATCACCTTCAATAGTGATTGTATATTTTTTGTGTATAATTGTTCACAGTCTGAAGAAATATTTGCTGATACATGGACTTTTGATTCAATATCTGAAGTATTTGCCTTAGAATTTCCTTTAAGGTACTTATAAATATTCATGTGCTTTGTAGTTTCTTCAAGAACTTTTTCTTTTTCAGCTTTTCTTTTCCGATTTTCTGAACCAGAAAGCTTTTTTTTAATCATTTCCTTCTCTTCTGGCATGATTTAATAATTAGACAAATTATTGCTTGGACACTGCTCTATTTCGCGACCACAATATTCGATCTATAACAAATAAAGAAAAAACCTGAACTGAAAGATAAAAATGTTTTTCGCACCTACCACAAAATTAAAATGTTGACACAGTCACGACACTCGTTTCACTCACAATTATTCAGCCACGAAAACATGACCGCTGCCTCCGACTCTTACTGACAATTACTGACATGCGGGTGCCAATCGTAGTGCTGCCAACATATGCAGTCTAACAAACATTGTGTGGTGCTGTATTATTTCAGTAAGTTAGGGGAGAGTTCTCTATGAATGCAGTGCACGCATTGCATGATCTATTAATTAAAGTACATGAGTCATTAAGTCATAAATATTCGATATAAATACGTTCGTATTAATTAAATCATAATGTAATGTATATTTCACAGTGTATTTTCTTTTATTTGGAGCGACCGGTAGTTTCTGTTGTAAACGAGAGATGGTGCGGCTGCATGGGCTCTTCCTTGTTGCAGTTCTTGAAACAAATAAGAGAGGCGCTTTGGTAGAGCACGTGCTAGCCCGCGTCAAACATGGATGGTTGCAGACAATACGAAGATTGCATTCAGCATGATTTCTCTTCTGCTACCCCGAATTCATCGCGCATTCGTGAGATTAGCGACGTATGTTGAATGAGACTGAATAATATTTTAGTTTCGCGAAATGGGTGATTGTAAATTGTAATTTTTCTTTTTACATGCGTTTAGTACGTGGCGCCCCACCCTAAAGCCGGCGCTGATTGGGCATCAAGTGGAAACAAAATGAAATGAGCATGTGGTCCAACCAGATATACTACGTGCAGTGTAAATGATATCAAATCTGCTTAGGAGTCAATTTGAGCTGTTTGTTGATGACGCTATCGTTTACTAAACTCATCAGAAGATAGAAAAAAATTGCAAAACGATTTGCCGCGCTAGGTAACCGCGCGGTCTTAGGCGCCTTGCCTCGGTTCGTGCGGCTACCCCCGTCGGAGATTCGAGTCCTCCCACGGGCATGGATGTGTGTGTTGTCCTTAGCGTAAGTTAGTTTAAGTTAGATTAAGTAGTGTGTAAGCCTAGGGATCGATGACCTCAGCAGTTTGGTGTCCCATAGGAACCTACCACTACCACAAAACGAACTAGAAGAGATACCTGAATGGTGCGAGACTTGAGAATTGATACTAAATAATGAAAAGTGTGAAGTAATTCATATGAGTGCTAAAAGGAATCCGTTAAGCATCGGTTACACGATAAATCAGTCAAATATAAAGACTCTAAATTCAACTAAATACCTAGGAGTTACAATTACGTAAGACTGAAATTGGAAAGATCACATAGAAAATGTTGTGGGAACGACAAACCAAAGACGGCGTTTCATTGGCAAAACACTTATAAAATTTAACAGATCTACTGAAAAGACTGCCTTACGCGAACAGCGGGTGAAAGTACTTGTAAAATTGTAGAACGCTGGAGTAAATGTTATTGTTAATGAGAGGTCACTCTCCATTCAAACTATGTATTCCAAGAAAACACGCCACGTATGGAATAAAGATACGGACACTGTACAACAATACTAATTCGTATGCTCTGAAAACATAAACTACATAACAAAACCACCTGACGTAGCACGTGAGAAAAACGATAGTTTGCTTGTTGTCATGGACCTGACATATGAGCTAAGATGACAGAATGACGCCTAAGTTATCATGCGAAGACGGCCACAGTTCAGAATCCTGTTACCCAGAAGATACTATGGTGGATTCCTACAATGTAAACAAAAATAAGAACGTCGTGCTGACGATCACAATGCGAAATAATAATGAAATAACAAAGGAAATAACATGCCAAAAATGATATTAGGCTACAATACCAGGCTCCAACAACTTATTGCCACATACAAGTGCAAGAGGAAAACCAATCATTGGCCTGCAATTGTATTTTACAACATGCTTGACACTGTTGCCTACAATGCTTTTGTACCGTAAAAAGAAATCAATCCAGAGTGGAAAAGGAATTTTCTTCACAAAATAACAATATCTTCGACATATTAGGAAGACTTCTTATTACTTCGTACATTGAAGCCAGGAGGAAACGGTTCCCACGAAATTCAATATCCGTTGCAAATGCGGGAAAGACATAAATACTGGATCCGCCTGTATCAGGATCTACACCAAGCTGTAACAGCTCCAAGCAAATTTACAACTGCGCCAGATGTAAATGTTGTCCTTTAGTTGTGACGACATTGCTATTGTGTGTTCAGATTCTGGGAAATATATTTGTAAAAGTCATGATGCATGTTACTGCACAAGACGTAAAAAGTAATGTGTTCTCAGTGTAGTGTTCTGTGTCCAAAGCTACCATGTCCCCTATTATTTACATGTATTTCGATGAACGATTTGCACTGAACAAACACGTTATGCGCTAGACGTATAACCCTTTCCACTCTGGCCCGCACAATCGTGCGGGTTCGATTATAAATTTTTCGTGTTTTAGCTACATCGCGTTTCTGCGTCACTCCAGACTGCAGCGATGGTGCGAGCTCCGACCTTCCGTTTGGCAGCTGTTTTATTTCATGCTGTGACCACCAGAGTGCAACAGATCATTTAAAACTTTAACGACAAGACAAAGCCATGCGTTACCGAGATAAATGCATTCTGTTTTACTACATTTCATTAGATTAAGGAAATTCCTGCATCATTTTAGACTGAGAATCTTTCACTTAAGTTGTGTAAGGTGTCTAGACACTTTCATGAAGTGCGACTTGCGTTTTATACATGTTTGAATTTTGAGTGGCACGATAATGCTGGTGACTTCTTGAATAAACTATCACTATGCGATTTTTTCAGTATTTTTACCTGATTCTACACGTAATAATGTATGGTAATTGGTAAATATCAGACAACGTTTTAAGAAATTTTCTATCAGGGTGAAAAGGAATAAAGAAACTCCCATGCAAAAACGCACGCATGCAAGCAGACACATAAACACACACGCACCTCTTTCTCTCTTTCTCTCTCTCTTTCTCTCTCTCTCACACACATACACACACACACACACACACACACACACACACACACACACACACAGACAGACGCACACATACGCACAGTTTGTATTCTGAATAGTGTTCGGTGTTCAAAACTAACCTATTCATTATCACTTCCTTGTATTTTGTTCAATGTTTTGTGCTGAAAAGAGGCTTGTGCATTGTTACATTTTTGCATTTTTATCAATAATTTACAACCAGGATATGTTGTGATTTATTTATATTTTGATATTCTTTGTTGAAAATAAATTTATCCAATATTTTTGTTATATTTTGAACCATGCAATAAAGAAAATAATACAATGATATTTACTTATATTTTTACGAAGTTTAACAGAGAATTATCTACGTTTCATTGCTTGAATTATAATTAGTACCAATATTACATTACATAATAATTCTTTACTTGCGTCAAACAAGAATTAAATCATATTAAATTTCATACAATGATATTTCCTTAACGCATCCTCCTATAATTTTGTGCATTGGGTCATTATGATCCGATGTACCAAAACTGTATACTACACACATCAAAAAAGGTTTTGCATCATATGAAGATAGACGTTGACTGTGGATATTTTATCACAGATACAATCCCTTTGACTGTTCAGAGCCGGCCGAAGTGGCCATGCGGTTCTAGTCGCCGCAGTCTGGAGCCGCGAGACCGCTACGGTCGCAGGTTCGAATCCTGTCTCGGGTATGGAAGTGTGTGATGTCCTTAGGTTAGTTAGGTTTAAGTAGTTCTAAGTTCTAGGGGACTAATGACCTCAGAAGTTGAGTCCCATAGTGCTCAGAGCCATTTGAACCATTTTTGACTGTTCAGAGATGTCACTAAACCCGCCCAAAGATGGAAACAACCATGCATGAGAAGCGCCTATTAGACGGAGGGGTCTGACAGCTGATCAGTTCCAGTCATTCCACCAGGAAGGAGGTACACGGCTAGTGTTGTCTGTAATTCAACCATGCCTAGACGGTCAATAGGCGGGTTTGATCGCGCCCGCATTGTGCCAGGAAGCGCACGACCTCTACGCTCGCAGGTTCGAATCCTGCCTCGGGCATGGATGTGTGTGATGTCCTTAGGTTAGTTAGGTTTAAGTAGTTCTAAGTTCTAGGGGACTGATGACCTCAGAAGTTGAGTCACATAGTGCTCAGAGCCATTTCAACCTTTTTTTTTTTTGTGCCAGGAATGGCTCTCAACAAGGGAAGTGTCCAGGCGTCTCAGAGTGAACCAAATCGATGTTGTTCGGACATGGAGGAGGTGCCGAGAGACAGGAACTGTCGATGACATGCCTCGCTCAGGCCGACCAAGGGGTACTACTGCAGTGGATGACCGCTACCTACAGATTATGGCTCGGAGGTACCCTGACAGCAACGCCACCATGTTGAATAATGCATTTTGTGCAGCCACTGGACGTCGTGTTACGACACAAATTGTGCCCATGATGCACAACTTCACTCCCGACGTCCATGGTAGGTCCAGCTTTGCAAAGACGACAACATGCAGCGCGGTGCAGATGGGCCCAACAACATGCCGAATGGACCGCTCAGGATTGGCAGCACGTTCTCTTGCATATGCTTTCAACCAGACAATCGTCGGAGACGTGTTTGGAGGCAACCACGTCAGGCTGAACGCCTTAGGCACACTGTCCAGCGAGTGCAGCAAGATGGAGATTCCCTGATGTTTTGGGGTGGCATTATGTAGAGCCGACGCACACCGCTGGTGGTAATGAAAGGCTCCGTAATGGCTGTATGATACGTGAATGCCATCATCCGACCGATAGTGAAACCATATCGGCAGCATATCTGCGAGGCATTCGTCTACATGGACGTCCCTATCGTGCACATCTTGTGAATGACTTCCTTCAGGATAACGACATCGCTCGACTAGAGTGGCCAGCATGTTGTTCAAACATGAACACTATCGAACATGCCTGGGATAGATTGAAAAGGACTGTTTATGGACGACATGACCCACCAACAACTCTGAGGCATTTACGCCGAATCGCCGTGGAGGAGTGGGACAATCCGGACCAACAGTGCCTTGATGAACTTGTGGATATTATGCCACGACGAATATAGGCATGCATCAATGAAAGAGGGCGTGCTTCTGGGTATTGGAGTTACCGGTGTGTACAGCAATCTGGACTACCACCTCTGAACGTCTCGCTGTACGGTGGTACAACGTGCAATGTGTGGTTTCCATGACCAGTAAAAAGGGCGGAAAAGATGTTTATGTCGATCTCTATTCAAATTTTCAGTACAGGTTCCGGAACTCTCGGAACCGAAGTTATGTAAAACTTTTTTGATGTATGTCTATATCATGTGCCACGTGAGCTGTCGAGATTCAACGTTTTCGTGTACACTCTTTAAGACAGAGGTACTTTCCTGGCATTTATAGATATTTCATTAACATGTTTACAGTGTATGCTTGCTTATTTCCTAATTCATAACAAGATTTTGCAGGGCGCATATGTCAGTGAAACTTTGTAGTGCTTGTTTCTAACACTAGCTTGTTTCACGTGCGGTATGGACATTTTATTCTATTTTCCATATAAATTAACTCGAAGGTTGATGTAAGTACTATAGGTTTAGTTATTTGAGCAATTTTGAAAGTTTGTTTACTTCTGGCTTCCTGTATTGAATAATTACCATTGTTCAGCTTTATTAATCTGTTAGTTGTTTGAACTGTGTGTAAATTTATTCGAATTTGTTGTATAAGGCAAAAGTTATAAATTTGTAAAAATTGTGATAATATTAATAAATGTGCGATGTGTTAATTCAACTGTAATTCAATGCCTCGTTTCCATCCTTTCTTCTCCTACGACCCCAGTAAATGCTACACCAACTGCGACATCAATAGTTATCTCTCACATTATCAACGAGTATAGTGAGAATCTCTTGCAGCAGCAGCGTTTTAATGCGGATTGGTGTTATAAATTCATTTTTACTTTCCAACTTTGCTTTTCAGGATAGGGAGGACAAGTATAATGGCATGTGTAACTTCATTATTCTCACTGAAAGACGTACAGTCACTATTGATGAGTTATGGCTATATTTCGTTAAACCAATTATGCTTGGGAGCTGATGTTACCAAAATTCGATTTCCCTATCTGCTGACTTTGCCAACCGTTGTCTGCTAAATTTCATTGCAATTAATGTCCTCTATCAGGTACCAGATATTTTCATGGGATTTTTTTTTCTTTTTCTTTTGCACGTGAAACTTTATAATTAATTTTGTATTTACGTAAGTCACGTTTTTGATTTCATAGACTGTAACTCCTATCTCAATCAGTGGCTTAGAATCAAAATACGTGAATACCTCCACTCAGGAAACAGCGCTCAGGCCCAAAATTCATTTATAGCGTTAATCAGTCCATTGCATAACTTTCAATTAAGTCCGTCGCGTAACGTTTAATTAAGCACTTAACCCTGAGGAGAAATATCTCTAGTTCCAGAAATTTACGAAATAGATCGCGACAACAGTCAGCTCAGGCGAGGTTTCGCAACTGAAATAAATTGTCCGTATTGAGTTTAGCAGCAACAAGAAAACCGCCAGTTTGACCAAAAACTCCCATTTAAATTACAATCACTGCGATCGTTGGATTCCAGCACACAATGAATACACGGACAGTAGAGGAAAATTGTAGGAAACCACGTAAGTAAAAACGTCATGTGTGTAGCAAAAATTACCAGTCTGTAAATTCAAATGACAAAGTCCAGCTGTAGTTAGCATACAGTACCTTTCACACGCAGTGGGTCTCATGCACTGCTTAATACTGCAGTCTGGAGTCCGAATAAAGAGGGTAAGAGACTACGATCAAGAGTCAATTACGCGAGCAGGTGTCACCTACACTTTGGCATCAGTGATCAGCCAGTCTTCAATGAGGTAGGTCAACAAATGTGTGTGTCAACTGTCATGTCCGCGCGTCGCTGACAAGAATGACGTGCATCAACTCCTACGAGTGTCCGCTGAACCAAAGTATAGGACATTCACATCGTAGTGGAGCAGGCATGCAGGTATGGGCCGTTTATGATCATTCCCATGGACCTCAAACGTCTGCAACTAATGTTCACGCACATCGCTGTGAAAACGTGTTGATGCAGAATCATGCTAGAACCACATCTGTTGTCTTCGCTGGCATGGTACATCCTCCAGCAACCACGCAATACGTTGCTGACAATAGCTGCTGACTAACGATATTTTCATTACAGAGATTGTGAGCGGTGTTGTTTGACAAGTCGCGGATGCTGAGTTTGAAAATTAAATACTTCTTTTAGTTACCAGGCTAAGTATTTCTAATGGCATACTACCTTCTACCTATCGAAATCGGTGGAAACACTGCATATTATTTTGTGATGTAACTGAAATATCTTGCAGATGTAATTGTTGATAAATAATGGAAGTAGGTACAAGGAGCTACCACACATGACCTTCAGTTTGGAAACTTATCTCCAGAAAATGAAGGCTGTATGGCAGTATGGTCAATGAGTCATGCTTGAACACACAACTGCATTTTTTGTTTGTTGCCACTTGCATCTCAGCATTGAGAGTTCGGACAGTTGCTGAAAGTGGCTGTCTTTCCTAGAGGTTTGTGCTTTGTGTTTTACGTTTTCTCTGAAGAAGAAATGCTTTGTAAGTAGAACAAGATTCTTTTGTATCTAGAGAGTTAAATCTGAAACAGCCAATCTGAAACATAATCTTGTTGGAAATATGTGCTACGAACTTTATTTCGAGTATAAGCGTAGCGTTCAGGACGAGAATTGGGACACCAACATTATATTCGTCGTCATGCATTGCTGGCAGGCTGGTTAAAAGAATTTCATGCCCTTTGATGCCCCTTGTTTTGAGGAGTGATGAATATCCGATACCTGTTCCTCCTGGGAACGTGAAAATGAGTAATGTCAAATACCTCAAAGAAAACGCAGAACAAAACAAACGAGATGTGCATGTCAACTCTACGTTTCGAGGCCACGGTGATTTAAATTTGTCGAACCGACAGGCGAAGCCCTTTATTTTCTTAGTAAAAGCATGGTTCTTGTTGCCAATGCGGAAGTGATTGTTTACTGTGAGTGATGCACCGTTTCCTTCTTAATATTTCTGCAAGAAGGAAAACGATTTTTGTAATGGTACCGCATTCCCCGTGATGACCCTTCGCCCCAGTTTCAGTATAAAGGAGTGGCGCTCGCTCATGAATTCCAGGAAAGTTTATCTCAAATTTTTCCAAGGATCAATGAAGCAAAAATTGATGAAGGAATATTTGTACGATCGCCTTAGAAGCGTCTGTAAGAAATCTTTAGTTAAGCATTGTGCACAGAACTATCGCGATATTCTACAAAAACTGCTATGATCATATCACCTTATGGGATGCAACATGTCATTAAAACTACAGTTCTAAAATGATCATTTGGAGTTTCACCTTGTAAAACCTGGCGCCACTACTGACAAATATGGATAACGGTTCCATCAGGGCGCTTCTGCAAGGGAGAGGCAAAGGAAGCACCACAACGTAGTCGTATTACGGTTTGTTCTTACGAAGCAACGTCCATGAGGAAACATCTCGCAGGGAGTACGGATTGAAACATTTGTAGCTATGACTGTTTACATTTCATTACTCGTACGGTATTTATTTCTTTTATTAAGTTGGTGCTGTCAGATTTTTTATTGTTTGTATTTGGAATCCTTATTGTGAGGGCATGTCACATTGCAAGATACATATAATATATACATAAGATGAAATGAGCATTTACAAAAACTATTTTTACATAGGTGCGGAGGCTGGTACAAAAATTTTTAAATAATATCTGCATTTACGAGGGAATTATCTCTCACAAACACTGCATAATGTTCTTATTACCTATCCAAAGTGTGTCATAAAGTGAGGACATATAACACGTTGGTTATCTGTCCTTTGGATGGTAACGTGAAGATTGGTTGCCCCATTCATGACGTTTACGAGAATACGATATCACCTGGCACTAGATTTCGTCCACTCCATTCTCTCATCTTCATCATCATCGTCTTCATCCAACACAAACATAAGACTGTAGGTACAACGAAAAGACTGTGAGACATTGATCTTTTGGCCAAAACCTTCTTCTGACCGGAAACACACAGACATTCACACAAGCTAGCAACTGAGCACAGTTATGGCTTGAGCGGCGGAAGATAAGTCATAAGTGTGTTGGGTGTCTTTGCTTGTGTGAATGTCTGTATTTCCATTCTGAAGAAAGGTTAGACCAAAAGTTCAGTGAGTAGCAGTCTTTGCGTTGTACCTGACTGCAGCTCAACATGTCACTTTTACGTTGAGTAGCAATCTATCCTTTTCTTGACATTGTTGAATTTCCAAGCAGGACTCGGCACTGTTTAAATTTACACTCTACAAATACACATACTACACAATTCTCACATATCCTTAAGGTATGGGTCCAACGTATATGCAGGCAGTTAAGATATAACAGCAACAATGTCGAATGTTTATGATTCTTTTAAAAAGACCACATGCTGATACATTAATTGAATACAGCGCTGACGCTCTCTTTCTCAAGATGAAGATTTACTTCATTCCACACATGCTGATTACTGAAATCCGCAAATTCACCTCTTTTGAGGACTGTGTTGAATGTAAACATAGGACCTGCACCATACATTTGCAATATCCATTGAATGAGCTGTAATCTGCCACTGTGGTCTTGTGGCTACCAACTATCTAGATTACTTTGTTTACCTTTGTGACCTACAGCAATGATGTTGACCTAGATTCTGATCAACTTTGGTTCCATCATGTGACTCAGGTCGTTGACCACTTAATGATGACATCACGAGACACACTACCTTAGCTGTGAGGTCATCAATCCCCATCTCATTTCCCCCTTCCCTCCCTGTCTCATCTCGTTCCCCCTTCCCCCCAGCCAATCACAGCATAATTAAAAAATGGAACAACCAATCAAAATCTAAGACGGTGGCACTAGTCCATTTGTGCTAATACGAAAATCAAAGAAGGAAAATATGCCCCATTCTGCCCTTGCGCCCCACCCCCCTCTCCAGCCAATCACAATACAGTAATAAAATACGCATAAAAATAGAAATTCATGTAAACTGGTAAAGATATTTGCCACCCCTACACGCACACGTATTTTTTAAAATTTTTATGGCTTGTTTAAAAGTACACAGTTATAATGCAGTGTTTCACTTAGTATCAAAAAATTATCTCCCTGCAACTAACACCACCAGCTGTTGTCACCCTCAGTAGCTGACATCCTCAGCAGGTGAGATCGACCACATTAGCTGACACCCATGCACTGTATGCTTAAATGTTTGCACCACGTTGAGAAAAAGTATAAATATTCGTTCTAAACACATACACAAGCACACACAGAGCAGAGATATGGATTACTTCATGTATGTATGAAATGAGGCATGCTGTGCTTTTGAGTACCTAGTTTCAACTACATTTAAAGGTCATCCAACTACCAACTTACAGCTATTTTGCAATAACAACATGCAAGACACACAACACAAAAATTGAATTCACATAGGAATTTTAGCAGGGTAGCAAAAACGAAAACAAATATTGTAAAAAATCTTTATTGAAATTTTCAAATACATTTAGATACAGAGAACAATCATTTCCTCATTTTTGTTCTCTGTAGTTTTAATAACACCCAGCTTACTTTTTAACTTATAATTTGAATGTTCATCTGAATCATCTAATTCATTCCCCGGCCTATAATTTGACAAAAGCACAAAAGGTATGTTCTGATTTCTAATACATATCTAATTTCTTTCATATAAACTATTTGTTTGATGGATTTAACAATTAATTCCCTTGCTTCTTGCAATTCTTCTAGCCGAAATAATTCATGGATTCTAAGTTTCTGTTTTATTCCTGGCATTACACTTTTGTTAATACATTCCACATCATCTTGGATGTATGTTACAGATTCATCTCCTCCACATTCTTGAGCACTTTTCTGTATAGGACTTTAACTTAATAATAATGAGCAAATGGGTGCTCATTAAAAATAGTTATTGTATTGGTTTTAAACTCTGCAAATGGCTTTTCTGTTGCTACATGCACAATTTCCAGTCCTCCACACTTAGATGTAATTTAAATGTCCTTTTTAAGCAGATCAAGAAGAGAATGAAAGTTTATAAACCGAATTTTCGTATATTCTCTAATGTAGTAGACTTCTTTGGATCAATTAATTTCTGAGAATCCTGCAATACATGGCCACTTTCTGTTGGCATTTGCAGTGAATGCTGATATTTTTTATTCTCCAATAGTCTTCAGATTTTTCCAAATGCTATGGTTAAAGCAATATGTAGGACTTGCTTGCGTCTCTTCAATGGCTTCTTCATTTTGCAGTTGTAGTTTACATTCTTCCACTATAGTAGTTTTTTACGTTATATACTCTAGTTTTCGTTTTTTGACTTCATTCTCTGCTACTTCCTGGTTTCTTTTGCACATGAATAACACATTAATTGCACTTAAAGATCTTTAATAGGAAATGGGTTGTGTCTGTGTAACACATTTAATATTTATTGTAAGATTCGTGGAATGAAATTATTTGTAGGAACTAGTCCTAATTTGGCTATGTTTAATTTGGTGAAAATGTGGACAACAGTGTCCTGGATTGAGAAAAATATGTTTCCACACACTTCTGTATGACAGTTGTTGAAGTCTGTCAGTTTTGACATAATTTACAGGTAATTAATTAAAACTATAGGCTGGTAGAACAAACTTTATGTTAGTTTCTGTTTTGATTGTATGGAAGGTCTAATCACAGACTATTCAACTTTTGTCTATTCTTCAACCCCAAGTACATAAACTGCTGAACACTGTTAAACAACCGTTCTGTAAGTTTTCCAATAATTTACATCACACAGATGCAATTGGCACAGAAAAGGAAGGAGCACATTGTAAATACCGTTTGTTGGCATTTCATACACTTGAACAATTTTCCACAAGGTCAGACACACCATACATCTCAAGTTATGGTTCAGCTTCCAGTATGGTAGCACCATGTTCTTTAGCAAACCAAGATGTAAAAGTTTCTGATAGATAAATATTAAGGCCCTTTATAAAATCAGAATCATTGCTAACAACATCTTTGTTCACTTCTAGGCTTATAATTCAACATACTAATTTGTTATATACCTGTATAAATGAAACTCATCTACATTAGCAGTCAATCCTAAATGTCTTATCTTTCCCTACAATAGATATAGAATCAAAATTTATTTGTAAGATGTGCCTACTACATTTCAGTAGCAAGGAAATATTAGATAACCACATTTCAAATTGTTTAGTTAACAAACCATTAAAAGTAGAAATACCAAAAAAAAATCATATATAAATTTTCAAAATTTTTGATTTACACAAAATTTTCCTTTGTTATTTATGCCAATTTGGAGAGTTTCTTATTTAAGATGGATAATTGTCAGCTAGATCCGGAAAACTCGTATGCATAGAAATAACAAGTATATTAATGGACATTATAAAGATCAAGATGTTTATCATGGACCAAATTGCCGTAAGAACTTAACTGAATGTATAAATGAAGAAGTTGACAAAATTGGAGAATTTATTCTGAAATTGAAGTTATGCAACCATTAGCACCCAAAGAAGAATCAAGGAAAGCAAAATCTAAAGTTTGCACATTGTGTAGATGTTATTATACAGCAAACAATAAAAAAGTATATCAGTCCACAATGTAATAATTGTAATTTACAACTACAGTGTCCCAGTTCTGTACCTATTTATTTACATAATTTATCAGATATATTCTCATTTATTTGTGAGAGAACTTGGTTATGATAAAGAAGAACTAGACTTAATACCAAATACTGAAGGAAAATATATCAGTTTTGGTAAGAAAAAAGAAAATCTGAGGATGAGATTTATTGACACATTTAGGTTTATGACTTATTCATTTGGCAAACTTTCATCAGATTTGAAGAGAGATGAAATGAAAAACATTAGAAAGTTTTTCTCAGGATTTATTCAATCCAATGATCAGAAAATGTGTTTATCTATACGGTTACATAGATTCTTGGAAGAAATTTCAAAAGGCACAGTTACCAGCAAAACAAGAATTTAACACTAAACTGAGTGTTGTGAAATAACAAATGAAGATTATAAACATGCAAAAATAGTTTGGGAAAAATTTAAAAATAAAGATCTTGGTGAACATCATGATCTGTATCTTAAAATTGGTGTGCCATAATTGGCTGATGTCTTTAAAAATTGTATAAAAACTTGTATAGAAGCTTATGGTTTAGATCCATCTACGTATTTCACAGGATGCAATGTTCAAAATAACAAAACAACTACTAGAATCACTACATGATTACAATATGATTCCTATAGCTGAAAAAGGAATATGAGGAGTAATATCACGTTACTGTAAAAGACATATCAAGGCAAATAGTAAATATATGAAAGATTTTGATGATAAAAATATGTCAAATTATCTAGTATATTTAGACACAAACAGTCTATTCAGCTATGCTATGAGTCGGTATTTACGGTTTGGGGGATCTGAATGGGATGAACCACAAAATAAGCAAAAATTCTGGCACTTCCCAAGTTGGTTACATTTTTGAAGTTAATTTAAGGTACCCAAAAGAACTACATGCTTTATATAAAGATTTACATTTTGCCCCCAAAAATAGAATTGTACCTGGAACTAAAGAAAGTAAGTTAATGACCTCTTTGAATCACAAATATAATTATATAGTTCACTATAAAAATCTGAAACAGTATTTATCTCTTGGAATAACGCTAACTAAAAAACATATAGTTTTACAATTTAAGCAATATGGTTGAAAAAGTATATAGACTTATGCAGAAATGAGGATGAAATTGAAGAATGATTTTGAAAAGGATTTTGTCAAATTGATGAATAATTCCGTGTTTTGCAAGAGAATGGAAAATATAAGAAACAGATTGGATATAAAATTAGTGTCAGTGGAAAAAAGTGTGATAAACTGGTAGGAAACCAAACATTAAAAGGAGAACAGTATTTAATGAAAATCTAGTTGCCATCCATGTGAACAAGACAAAATACACATTTAATAGACCTATCTACATTGGTATGGGTGTACCTGATTTATCAAAAGAAGTGATGTATGATTTTCACTATGGAATAATGAAACTGAAATATGGAGAAAATACTGAGTCGTGTTATCAAGATATAGACAGTTATATATACAATACACAAACCAAATATTTCAATGGAGACATGAAATTTATTATTTTGATATGAGTGATTACCCAACAGATAATATTTTCGATATTCCTCAAGTAAGCAAGGAAGTTTAAGATAAAATGAAACATGAATCTTATGGGAAAAAAAGGGAAGAGCTCTGTGGTGTAAGAGCATAAATGTATGGTTATAAAGTTGGTGACAAGGAAGAGAAAAGATCTAAAGGAGTTAAAAATGTGTTCTTAAAAAACGAATTAACCTAGATGATTATAGAGCTTGTTTGTTTAACAACAGAGAACAGTACAGAACTATGAATTTAAGATGAAGTTCACATATGGAATTATACAGTTGAGGTATACAGGGAAGCATTGGGTCCTCATTATAATGAAAGATATGTTCTGGAAAATCGGATACCATATAGACAGCATCTTATGTGGTCTGAATAGTTTTCTATTTCTTTTAATGTAAACATAAAATCATCACTAAATGCTTTACTCCAGTGGAATAAATAGGTTATCTCTGTTTTCTAATTTAGGTTGTTTGATTATTGAGTGAGAAACTTTTGAAACTGATCTATAAGCTTTAATATACCTTTTTAATATTTTTGGTAAATTATTTATTGGTATGAAACTTCCTGGCAGATTAAAACTGTGTGCCCGACCGAGACTCGAACTCGGGACCTTTATTGGTAAATTATAATTCGCTATTCCTTTATGGCCAGAAAAGAAGGGAATCTGTGTTTTCCATTTCTTCCCATATTTCGATGTCACTTTCCCCATAACTATCAAATCTCCCTTTGTATTTTTCCTCTGCATAAACTCTTTGATAGATGAATACTCTGTGTTCATTACTTCCCAAATGATCTATAATTAAAGATGGTTGAAAATATTCTCTACAACTGATACATTCAACTTGCTTCTCTCTTGGTTTGTTATTTCTCTCAATAAAAATGTCAAATTTAAATTCGTCCGATGCATTACTCATATTTACATAAAGATTAAAAGAATCTTATTATTTTTCAGGTCTCAAGCCTCAGACTGGTAATTGTTGACAGACGAGGCCTAAAAATACTGGTAATGCATTTCACAGAATCGAATTTTTTATTGGTTTATTATTTCTCTCAACAAAAATGTCAAATTTAAATTCATCCCACACATTACTCGTATTTATAAAGATTAAAAGAATATTATTAGTTTTCAGGTCTCAAGCCTCAGACTGGTAACTGTTGGCAGAAGAGACCCAAAAACAAAGATAATGAATTTCACAATATCCAATTTTTGATTTAATTGATTACCACTGTTTACCTCATTTTCTTCTTGGGTGCACCAAGGTGTTTGTGTTTCTTTGATTTAAAAACTTAAAATTTCAGTAAGCTGAATGCAAAAATAATGAATGGAGTAAAATCCATGCACCGATGTGGCTTGGTTTTTTTGTTTAAAAATCTAGAGTTTCTGTTTGTGTATGTTTTTATAAATAGAAATATCGATTTTTGCAAACTTACACAATAACCCCTTTTGATTATTACTCACATTTGTTCATCCCTGGCCCGACCTATCGTCAGTGCCTCATACCAGTAGTAATAAATACTCAGTCTTGCAAGCCTTTGTGTTCAATTTTTATGTTACAGTACGTCAGCTACGAGGCCGAGCCTGCGACGTGCTTCTACTGTTTGCCAAGATTACATCACCTCTGAGGCTTCTACTTCAGAGGTTTACCATATTCTTACACTTTGTGCACTTTGTGCTGCCGACCTTTCAACCACAGATGAGAAGAGTTGAAGACATCTACCTACGGCTCGCTGAGCTGAACTGAAGGTGCTTGACAGACTGTACACCTGCTGCAATATTTAGGACGGATGATGACTGCTGCTACTGCCCCAATTGCAGCATGAAGGCAGCCATCAATATCCTTTGGTGGAAGGGCTATGCTGTGGACCATCTTCTCCACATGCAGAGCAGCTGAGAGGTTACCCAAGCACAATCCCATTGACGTTGAACGAGAATGCTCTGCCAATTCGCAGTTTTCGTCTTGGTCAGCTTCGCCTGCCGGATCGGCTATGCTGTTTGCCCCTGAGGCCTGCCACCGGAACGTGAGATACGCTCTGACGGCGACGTCCGCCAGAGTTCACTAAGACAGCATCAGCAACTTCAAGGCTCTGATGCAGCACTGCTGCCAGCCTGTACACCGACACAGAAGAGACTCTACTGTTGTAATAGTCAATGAGCAAATTCTTGATCCCTTTATGATATATCATTAGCGAACGCGCCTACTATCCTGCTCCACCACACACCACAAGAGATCTCAGCCCAGGCCACTACTGAGTCCCTCTCAGCTCCATGCTTACTTGCTTTAGAGCAGAGTTAACCAAGGGCTGACCATGACGCCACAGAACTTGCACAAAGACCTCTTTTGCATATTCAGATCTGCCGCTTAAAACCGTATTTTTCATTTGTAGGCAGGCTACTTGTAGCTCCTCCAGTTACCAATACACGATATTCTTTGTTTAAATTCTTACACTTGTTTCCCAAGTTTTCTGTTACATAACTATAACAAGCACTCAGTTTCGTGAACCTAGTGACCTTGTACTCTGCATCTATTTTTTCGTGAAGCTGCTGGCCTACACATGTCCAATGACTAATACCTACTAGGAGAACTCTTATTTTCCTGGAACTTCCTGGCAGATTAAAACTGTGTGCCGGACCGACACTCGAACTCGGGACCTTTACCTTTCGCGGGCAAGTGCTCTGCCGTCTGAGCTACCCATGCACGACACACGACCCGTCCTCACAGCTTTACTTCTGCCTGTATCTCGTCTCCTACCTTTCAAACTTAGGCAAAGGTCCCGAGTGCGAGTCTCGCTCCGGCACCCAGTTTCAATCTGCTGAGAAGTTTCAGTGTATACTCCACTGCAGAGTGAAAATCTCATTCTTCTTTTCCTGTTCTTGGAATTACCAGTGAGTTTCCTAAAAATGTTAGACTGCACCATACATGCCTTTACATCTGTATCAGGCGCCCACTTCTCTAAATCTGCCAGCAAGCGAAATATATTGCTTAGTTGAATTTGGAATTTACTAACAATATTTTGCACTGTCTGCCCTTTGCATACCACTTTTCTCCTAATACCCCTTACCGTTTCTCCACTTCAAGTGTCACATCATAATTCACACTTTATAACTATGGCTGAAGAGCCTCCTGTTCCTTTATTTCCCAGTCTATCTGGTCTAATCAACAATTCCAAAGTAGAACCTCATTGACCACTCCATTCTCTTTCCCACTCCAATCCTACCAGTGAAACCATAACCTACAACTTTTGCAAAACACTCCCCATTTAACTAACCTGCAGCATCATTCATAATTATCACACATAGCTAATCTATTTTATAAAGCAATAACCTTAGATACAATGGAAGGAAAACAGTAGTTGTAATAGTTGTGCATCACAGCAAGCCTAGAGTTACTTCAACAGGAGCCCAAGTCGATTCTGCATCAGAAATAAAATATTAGTTAGCTTCAGTGAAACACTTTAATAGCTATTACTTCACTTCAATGCAGTTCCTGTCCACTTGAATGACAATATATATTTATTACTGGCATAGAGCTCAAGGATAACTGGAACAGTACTGAATGACAGTTACATATCATGGTACATCTGACAGGCAACTATAGCACTGTATTGTGTATAATCTCCTACTTCAAATAGCAGTGGAGATACAGGCAAAACCTGTTTTTCATCCCCTGGCCTATAGGCTGCCCTGCACAACAGGCATGTTTTGTGGGGACAGTATTAGCCTGCCAAAGCAACCAGCCTTACAGACCAGCCTACATTTACAGAAAAGAGACAGTTGTCTAGGTCTCAACATGTTGGCTGGCCTACATAAAAGGCATGTTGTGTTAGAATAATATCAGCCTGCTTTATCAACTTGATTTGCGTGGCGGCCTGTACATCAGGAGTAAATGGACGATTTTTAAGCTCCTGATTTGTAGCCAGTGCTGCATGACAGGTGTGTTGTGGGAGTCGTATGGGACTGGTTTAACGAACTGAACTGCAAGGGCTATGTATGCCAATGAGTGTGGCTGGAGACAGGTTGAGATGGATAGAGGGGGGTATGGACACTGCAAGGGAGAGAAGGACATGGACAGAGGAAGGGGAGGAGGAGGAGACGCATGAGGTAGGTGGAAGGTGCACAGAGGGGTAGAGGGCAGGTCGAAAAGGAAGGGGAGAAGAAAAAACAGATGGGGAGCAGGATATGCTCAGAGGCAGGGGGAAGGAAGATATGGTCAGAGACAGGGGGTGGGGAAATGGACAAGGAGAAAGGGAGGAGGAGACGACGATCCAGAGAGAATGGCGAGGATGAGCGAGGCAGATGGAAGTGGAAGGACGAGCTGGGCAAAATGTGGGAGGGAGAGGTGGACACAGAGAGTGGAAGGGTGAGATGTGTTCAGTAAATTCGTAGAACACATACATGGACAAAGCCAGCCATAGGGAAAGGCTTGTTTAACTATAAATCTTGGTACACTGGAGCACTGCACCCTAACGTAAGTACTCCTGCAGTGGTGACGGCGTTTGAATATCTTGAGGTTGTGTCTTCGCTGACGTCTCTCATTCATGGCTGCATCTGGCAGTAAAGTCTTTAGCTTGTGGTTCTGTCATGAGGTAGCAACTGTAACCTGGGTCCAAACTCTCCAGACGACGCAACAGGAATGGAATAGAAATTTATGTTACTCTTTTCGTAAAAATTTCGTTCGTAAAATTAAACCTAAAATTATGAATTTAGCCACTAGAAAACACATACTATTTACAGCGTTTTACATTACTTAACACTTCATTAAAAGTTCAGTAATGTAAAAACACATATTTATAACAAGATACGCTTAAAATTGATTATAATCTCTGATTTACATAATAATTCGTGGCAGCGCAATTTACGATGTCGCGGACGCAGTGTTTGAGGACAGGAGCGTCATAGACAGCACGCAGACTGATGCTGTGTTTTCCGGAAGGCATTCGTTACTTTGTTGTACAGTAAGCAAAATTTGTGCTTACAGAACTGTAGGACCGGAGATTTGATTGCATTCTGGACTTTCTAGCAGACATAACGCACTGTTCTTAAAGGAAAAAATGTGATATTTAAGGTAATTTGACGAATACCCCAAGGAAGTGTGGTAGGGGCATTATTGTTTACAATATATGTGGACGATCTAGTGGATTTTGTAGACGATACAGTTCGATCGATGATGGTTGCACAGACCGGCAGTTGATCCTGAATGTACACACATATGCGCAAAAATAAACGAAGATATTTGCTATTAATTGGTTAGATTACTGGCGAAAAATGACTGGAAATATTGGAATCACTGGAGCAATCTAAAGTGGGATCACCACATAAAACAAATTGAAGAAAAGACAAGTGTGCCGGCCGCGGTGGCCGAGCGGTTCTAGGCACTTCGGTCCAGAACCGCGCGACTGCTAAGGTCGCTGGTTCGAATCCTGCCTTGGGCATGGATGTGTGTGATGTCCTTAGGTTAGTTAGGTTTAAGTAGTTCTAAGTTCTAGGGGACTGATGACCTCAGATGTTAAATCCCATAGTGCTCAGAGCCATTTTTTGAAAGACAAGTGTTGCACTGAAACTCACTGGAACAGTCTTAAGGAAATGTTATTCAGCCACGAAAGAAGTGGCTCACAAGGCGCTTGTTCGCCCTGTTCTTGTGTAGTTTATATCACTATGGGGCCCTTAACAGGCGTATTGACAGAAGCGATACGGAAGATCCAGAGAAGAGCGATGTATTCCGCCATGTGATTGTTTGGCCGTAACGCTGTTTTCGCGAAATGGACACAACTATAAATCTCATACGGGGGGTCACCGACAGTCTTTCTTCTCAAGCACCATCCGTGAAGGGTGGAAAATGTAGTGGTACTCCCCGCCATAAGCTGTAAAGTGGCTTCCAGGGTATAGATGTAGCTGTAGCAGCACGGTATGAGGTGACGTCGCTTTGCACCATCATTAAGGAACTGTGCGCATATTCTTTCTTGGTAGGCCCTTGTTTTAGCAGTACAGAAAAGTGATTTAGCTGAACAGAGAAAAGGCGAGAAAAGGGTGCGCAGCTGCATTGTAAGCACAGTTGATGACCATACTGAGCTGAGAGCAACATTCACTAAATTTAAGTTTCTGTAGAATACGTGATACATACTGTCCAGTTTTTTGAGGAAGTATAACCGTTTAAAAACAGTTGTGCACTGCAAGGAAGTTATTCAGCCCTTGATAAAGATGCAACGAAAAACGCATGAACTGGATATATTGGTAGGCTTAGTTACAGGAAACGAATATGAATCACATTTCCTGTACAAGAAAGAAGATAAATTGCAGCGAATATAAATCACGTTTCCCATACTAGAAAGAAGGTAAATTGCAGTATTATTAATTAGTGGATTTAGTAATGATTGTGATTATGCAATTCTGAATTAATTCTCTCTGATACGATGCAAGATGTTAACGCTAGAAGAAATCCTTACTAAGTACTAAGGACGACAACTAATAGCAGACACTGTTGAAAATGAGAGTGTATTGTATCATAGAGAAAAACTTCAGTTTCGAAAGAAATTAATTTCATTTTACATGATATCTCTTTAATTGGTGTCAGTGAAATTCACCTGATACGGCAGCAGATGACAATCGATAAATTATGTCGGAAAACGCACGTAATCCTATATCAGCGTTATCGAAGCCTCTTCGCTACAAGCGCCCACTTAAAAACAGGGTCCGAGTTTCTCATGACGCGCATGTTCAGTGACATTGGAATATAAGTTACTTGTTTCAACGTCCTACTGGGAAAGTACGAATCCACCGAGCCTCATCATTATTTTCTAATTCTATGCAGAGAGGACGTATAATCACCATAACGTATTTTTAGTGCGTTTCCATTGTTAGTGCGTTTTCCTCATTGATCTTGAATCATCTGCTAAGAAACTGTGTTGTTAATATCGCTCTCACGCTCTTTACATTTCCTGCTTCTGAGTATTTCAACGTTAAATATGTCATTGTGCATTAGACCGAAATACAGTTGTTAGACACAGAACTGTGTACAAGGAGGAGAATGTTTTGTTCGAACAATTCACGTCTATTGCAACGCCTTTAGGCTAACGAATAAACGTGTACATCTACATCTACATCTACATGAATACTCTGCAAATCACATTGAAGTGCGTGGCAAAGGGTTCATAGAAACCACCTTCACAATTCTCTATTATTCTCGTATAGAGAATATCCTTCCCGAGGCAGGATTCGAACCTGCGACCGCATTGGTCGCGCGGTTCCACTCTGATGCGCCTAGAACCGCTCTGCCACACTGGCCGGCTTTCTCTGTTCAGCAAAATCACTTTTATCCCGTGAGATAAAAGAAATTATTCAGGTAGTGAAGGGAGACGAAAATTTAATAGTCATGGGTGACTGGAATTCGAGAGTAGCAAAAAGGGAGAGAAGGAAACATAGTGGGTGAATATGAATTTGGGGAGAGAAATAAAAGAAGAAGCCGTCTGGTAGAATTTTCCACAGAGCATAACTTAATCATAGCTAACACTTGGTTCAAGAATAATAATAGAAGGTTGTATACATGGAAGAATCCTGGAGATACTAGAAGGTATCAGATAGATTATATAATGGTAAGACAGAGATTTAGGAACCAGGTTTTAAATTGTAAGACATTTCCAGGGGCAGATGTGGACTCTGACCACAATCTATTGGTTGTGAAATGTAGATTAAAACTGAAGAAACTGCAAACGGGAGGGAATTTAAGGAGATGGGACCTGGATAAACTGACTAAACTAGAGGTTGTACAGAGTTTCAGAGAGAGCTTAAGGGAACAATTGACAGGAATGGGGGAAAGAAATACAGTAGAAGAAGAATGGGTAGCTTTGAGAGATGAAGTAGTGAAGGCAGCAGAGGATCAAGTAGGTAAAAAGTCGAGGGCTAGTAGAAATCCTTGGGTAACAGAAGAAATATTGAATTTAATTTATGAATGGAGAAAATATAAAAATGCAGTAAATCAAGCAGGCAAAGAGGAGTACAAACTTCTCAAAAATGAGATCGACAGGAAGTGCAAAATGGCTAAGCAGGGATGGCTAGAGGAAAAATGTAAGGATGTGGAGGCTTATCTCACTAGGGGTAAGATAGATACTGCCTACAGGAAAATTAAAGAGACCTTTGGAGAAAAGAGAACCACATGTATGAATATCAAGAGCTCAGATGGCAACCCAGTTCTAAGCAAAGAAGGGAAAACCAAAAGGGTGGAAGGAGTATATAGAGAGTCTATACAAGGGCGATATACTTGAGGACAATATTATGGAAATGGAAGAGGATGTAGATGAAGATGAAATAGGAGATACGATACTGCGTGAAGAGTTTGACAGAGCACTGAGAGACCTGAGTCGAAACAAGGCCCCAGGAGTAGACAACATTCCATTGGAACTACTGACGGCCTTGGGAGAGCCAGTCCTGACAAAACTCTACCATCTGGTGAGAAAGATGTATGAGACAGGCGAAATACCCTCAGACTTCAAGAAGAATATAATAATTCCAATCCCAAAGAAAGCAGGTGTTGACAGATGTGAAAATTACCGAACTATCAGTTTAATAAGTCACAGCTGCAAAATACTAACGCGAATTCTTTACAGACGAATGAAATAACTGGTAGAAGCCGACCTCGGGGAAGATCAGTTTGGATTCCGCAGAAATGTTGGAACACGTGAGGTAATACTGACCCTACGACTTATCTTAGAAATTAGATTAAGGAAAGGCAAACCTACATTTCCAGCATTTGTAGACTTAGAGAAAGCTTTTGACAATATTGACTGGAAAACTCTCTTTCAAATTCTAAAGGTGGCAGGGGTAAAATACAGGGAGCGATAGGCTATTTACAATTTGTACAAAAACCAGATGGCACTTATAAGAGTCGAGGGGCATGAAAGGGAAGCAGCGGTTGGGAAGGGACGGAGACAGGGTTGTAACCTGACCCCGATGTTATTCAATCTGTATATTGAGCAAGCAGTAAAGGAAACAAAAGAAAAATTTGGAGTAGGTATTAAGTCCATGGAGAAGAAATAAAAACGTTGAGGTTCGCCGATGACATTGTAATTCTGTCAGAGACGGCAAAGGACTTGGAAAGGCAGTTGAACGGAATGGACAGAGTCTTCCAAAGAGGATATAAGATGAACATCAACAAAAGCAAAACAAGGATAATGGAATGTAGTCGAATTAAGCCGGGTGATGCTGAGGGAATTAGATTAGGAAATGAGACACTTAAAGTAGTAAAGGAGATTTGCTATTTGAGGAGCAAAATAACTGATGATGGTCGAAGTAGAGAGGATATAAAATGTAGACTGGCAATGGCAAGGAAAGCGTTTCTGATGAAGAGAAATTTGTTAACATCGAGTATAGATTTAAGTGTCAGGAAGTCGTTTCTGAAAGTATTTTTATCGAGTGCAGCCATGTATGGAATTGAAACATGGACGATAAATAGTTTGGACAGGAAGAGAATAGAAGCTTTAGAAATGTGGTGCTACAGAGGAATGCTGAAGATCATATGGGTAGATCACATAACTAATGAGGAGGTATTGTATAGAATTGGGGAGAAGAGGAGTTTGTGGCACAACTTGACAAGAAGAAGGGACCGGTTGGTAGTACATGTTCTGAGGCATCAAGGGATCACAAATTTAGCATTGGAGGGCAGCGTGGAGGGTAAAAGTCGTAGAGGGAGACCAAGAGATGAATACACTAAGGAGATTCGGAAAGATGTAGGTTGCAGTAAGTACTGGGAGATGAAGAAGCTTTCACAGGATAGAGTAGCATGGAGAGCTGCATTAAACCAGTCTCAGGACTGAAGACAACAACAACAACAACTCGTATAGCGCGCGGAAAGAATGAACACACATATCTTTCCGTACGAGCTCTGATTTCCCTTATTTTATCGTGGTGATCGTTCCTCCCTATGCAAGTCGGTGTCAACAAAATAGTTTCGCATTCGGAGGAGAACGTTGGTGATTGGAATTTCGTAAGAAGATTCCGTCGCAACGAAAAAAGCCTTTCTTTTAATGATGTCCATCCCAAATCCTGTATCATTTCGCTATAATACAAAACGTGCTGCCTTTCTTTGAACTTTGTAGAAGTACACAGTCAGTCCTGTCTGGTAAGGATCCCACACCGCGCAACAGTATTCTAAAAGAGTACGGACAAGCGTAGTGTAGCCAGTCTCCTTAGAGGTCTGTTACATTTTCTAAGTGTCCTGCAAATGAAACGGTCTTTGGTTAGCCTTCCCCAGAACATTTTCTATGTGGTCCTTCCAATTTAAATTGTTCGTAATTGTAATACCTAGGTAGTTAACTGACTTTACGGCTTCTAGATTAGACTGATTCATCGTGTAACCGAAGTTTAACGCGTTCCTTTTAGCACTCACGTGGATGACCTCATACTTCTCGTTATTTAAGGTCAACTGACACTTTTCGCACCATTCCGATATGTCTTCTAAATTTTCTGCAGTTTGTTTTGATCATCTGCAAACAACCGAAGACGTCTGCTGAAATTGTCTCCCAAATCGTTTATATACATAAGGAACAGCAAAGGGCCTATAACACTACCTTGGGGATCTCCAGAAATCACTTCTGTTTTACTCGATGCCTTTCCGTCAATTACAACGAACTGTGACCTATCTGACAGGAAATCACAAAATGGTTCAAATGGCTCTGAGCACTACGGGACTTAACTTCTGAGGTCATTAGTCCCCTAGAACTTAAAACTACTTAAACCTAACTAAGGACATCACACACATCCATGCCCGAGGCAGGATTCGAACCTGCGACCCTAGCGGTCTCGCGGTTCCAGACTGTAGCGCCTAGAACCACGCGGCCACTCTGGCCGGAACAGAAAATCACAGATCCCGTCACATAACTGAGACGATATTCCATAAGCACGCAGTTTCACTACGAGCTGCTTGTGTGGTACAGTGTCAAAAGCCTCCCGAAAATCCAGAAATACGGAATCGATCTGAAATCCTTTGTCAATAGCACTCAGCACTTCATGTGATTAAAGAGCTAGTTGTGTTTCACAGGAACGATGTTTTCTAAACCCATGTTGACTGTGTGTCAATAGGCCGTTTTCTTCGAGGTAATTCATTATGTTCGAACACAACATATGTTGTAAAATCCTGCTGAATATCGACGTTAACGATATGGGCTAGTAATTTAGTGGATTACTCCTACTACCTTTCTTGAATATTTGTGTGACCTGTGCAACTTTTCCAGTCTTTGGGTACGGATCTTTCGTCGAGGTAATGGTTGTATATGATTGTTAAGTATGGAGCCAATGCATCAGCATACTCCGAAAGGAACCTAATTGGTATACAGTCTGGACCTGAAGACTTGCTTTTATGAAATGATTTCAGTTGCTTCACTACTCCGAGAAATTTTGCTTCTACGTTAGTCATGTTGGCAGCTGTTCTCGATTCGAATTCTGGAATATTTACTTCATCTTCTTTTGTGAAGGTATTTCGGAAGGCTGTGTTTAGTAACTCTGCTTTGGCAGCACGGTCTTCGATAGTATCTCCATTGATATCGCGCAGAGAAGGCATTGATTGTTTCTTGCCGCTAACATACTTCACATACGACCAGAATCGCTTTGGATTTTCTGACAGGTTTCGAGACAAAGTTTCGTTGTGGAAACTGTTATAAGCACCTCGCATTGAAGTCCGTGCTAAATTTCGAGCATCTGTAAAAGATCGCCTATCTTGGGGATTTTGCGTCTGTTTGAATTTGGCATGTTTGTTTCGTTGTTTCTGCAACAGTGTTCTATTCGGTTTGCGTACCAAGGAGGACCAACTCCGTCGTTTGTTAATATATTTGGTATCAATCTCTCAATTGCTGCTGATATATTTCTTTGAATTTAAGCCACACCTGGACTACACTTATATTGTTAATTTGGAATGAGTGGAGATTGTCTCTCAGGAAGGCGTCAAGTGATTTTTTATTTGCTTTTTTCAATAGGTATATTTTTCGCTTATTTTTCGAGGATTTGGGGACACAATGTTCAGTCTTGCTACGACAGCCCTGTATTCACTAATCCCTGAATCGGTTTTGATGCTCGTTATTAACTCAGGATTATTTGTTGCTAAGAGGTCAAGTGTGTTTTCACAACCGTTTACTATTCGCGTGGGCTCATGAACTAATTGCTCGAGATAATTTTCAGTCAATGCGTTTAGCACAATTTTGGATGATATTTTATGCGTACCTCCGGAATTAAAGATGTATTTTCGCCAACATATCGAGGGTAAATTAAAGTCACCACCAACTATTATCGTATGATTCGGGTACGTGTTTGAAATCAAACTCAAGTTTTCTTTGAACCTTTCAGCAACTGTATCATATGAATTGGGAGGTAGGGAAAAGGATCCAATTAATATTCTATTCCGGTTGCCAATAGTGACCTCTGCCCATACTCTCACAGGAAGTATCTACTTCAATTTCGCGACAAGTTAAACTACTTCTGACAGCAACAAACACGCCTCCGCCAACCGTGTTTAGCCTATCCTTTCGGAACACCGTTAGGTTCTTCGCAAAAATTTCGGCTGAGTTTATATCCGGCTTCAGCCAGCTTTCAGTGCCTATAACGATTTGAGCATCAGTGCTTTCTATTAGCGCTTGGAGCTCTGGTACTTTCCCAACACAGCTACGACAATTTACAACTGTTATACCATGGTTCCTGTATCTACGTTCTTCCTGTGTCCAGCCTGCACCCTTTGTGTCTGAAGCCCTTCTTGTGTTTTCCTGAGACCCTCTAACCTAAAAAACTGCCCAGTCCACGCCACACAGCCCCTGCTACCCGTGTACCCGCCTCCTGTGTATCGTGGAAACCTGGCCTACTCAGCGGAACTCGAAACCCAACCACCCTGTGGCGCAAGTCGAGGAATCTGCAGCCTACACGGTCGCAGAACCGTCTGAGCCTCTGATTCAGACCCTCCACTCGGCTCTGTACCAGACCTCCGCAATTGGTCCTGTCGACTATGCTGCAAATGGTCAGTTCTGCTTTCATCTTGCAAGCAAGACTGGCAGCCTTTACCACTTCTGTTAGCTTAGCCGCTCGAAACCAGAGAAAATCTCTTCTGATCCAAACAGACACAAATCATTTGTACCGACGTGAGCCACCACCTGCAGTTGGCTGCGCCCTGTGTAAATAATAATAACCATGTTTACAGTCCCACGTTGTTCTAATACTTGCGCTACTATCGTAACGTAACAGACGAACTCTATTCCGAAAACAGCTTCTTCTAAAAAGCGGTATTTGCCTCTTGTTTGTGAATTGCTACCTGTCACCACATAGCACAAAAAGCAAGTCGACTATTTTGAATCCAGTAACAGCATTTGATCCGTTCATCCAAGAGAATATTCTGTTTTCCTCTTTTGACAAGTGAATAATTTATTTCGAATCAAACAATTTCTATATCAAAAGTAATGTCGTTTACAGCTGTTAAATAGAGCGAAGCGCAGATAAAAGTAGTCCTTTTAAGTATAAATGAAATGCAGCGAAATTACAAAAACGAAGAGCTGAAATGGACTTACCATTTACTTACAATGAACAATAAACTTATAGAAGATGTTGAACGTGACCCCCTGTAACATCAGTATACGGCTGTGAACGTCTTAGCATATTCAGATAAACTCGGCGTGAAATTCAGATATCGATGGCGGCAGCTTCACGGCTGACGTTGTCTTTGAGTTCCTGTATTGTGTGTGGATTTGTTTCATAGACCTTGCTCTTCCTCAAGTGTCCCTACAGGAAAAAAAATCACATGCTTTTAGATCCGGCGAACGTGGTGGCCGTAAGTGTTTGCCGACAATTCGTTCCTCAGTGAAGACACCATGGACCACTTGCAGGGTACCTTAGACGTGTGGCATATTGCCCGACATATTGCTGGAATGGGCAGTAATGTCTTTCAATATTCAGTGAGCTGAGCACAAAATCTATCAAAAATTTCCGTATATGAAACAGTTTCGAGGGAAGGGTCAAAGAAACATCAGTCCAAAAATGCGTGTTCCTGTTAAACAGTAGCAAACGCCGATTTTTTTCATATGAAGTGATGTTAGGGTCCTCCGCTACCCAGTACCTTGTGTTCTCTGAATTCAGATGGCCGAGAAGATGAAACCATGCTTCACCACTCATCCACTCATTATGTAATGGAAAGGATCTAACAAACCATCGGTGATGTCTTTCAAAAGTCATGAGCCGTTATCTAAACGTTTCTATCATAATCTCGTATTTGTTGCACAACCGTCACTCGATATGATTTCAGATTGACTTTTCAATATCCACTGGCAACTCCTCGTACTTACACGCGCCTGTTGGGCCAATTTACGTATAGACTTCTTTGGGCTCTGAATATTTCTTCAGCTAACGTCTGCAATAACTTCTGGTGTGCGAACTGAAGGAATTATTTGTCGTTTTACGTTTTGCATAGATCCGTCGGTGCGTCAGTGTTTATACAGACTGTGTATTACTCTCTTTGCTGGTAGTCCTCGATTCGGATACTCGGCGGCGAAAATTTCGCGAATTTCCTTTAGCCAACCTGTTTTCACAAATGCTTTCACAATTTTTATTTCTTTCTTGTATCGGGTGTGGTGTCACCGCCAGACACCACACTTGCTAGGTGGTAGCCTTTAAATCGGCCGCGGTCCATTAGTATACGCCGGACCCGCGTGTCGCCACTGTCAGTGATTGCAGACCGAGCGCCGCCACACGGCAGGTCTAGAGAGACTTACTAGCATTCGCCCCAGTTGTACAGCCGACTTAGCCAGAGATGGATCACTGACAACTACGCTCTCATTTGCCGAGACGATAGTTCGCATAGCCTTCAGCTACGTCATTTGCTACGACCTAGTAAGGCGCCATAGCATTTGATATTATTTTATATTGTGGTTGTAACATGTACCGCCAAGAGAGATGTTCTACAATTGTGGATTAAAGTTAAGTATTATATCAACTACGTACTTTATTTGCTACTATTAATTCCCTTAACTGTTCAGACCTCACGCCAATCTGCGTGAGCTTAACGCGTGCCTTTCGGCTTCCTCTCATTGTGACTTGGCTGTCTTGCCAAGTCACAACATCGGGAAACTCATTTTGCAGTCTGCAAAGACAAACGTCTAACTTCCATTGTTGCAGCTGTTTACTCTATTTCAGATGTCGAGATATTGCATTCACATTCAAAGGGGAAGTTAGTTACTTCAAACTGTGCCACCCTGTATATTTACAAACCAGTCGAGCGATTTTTTTTACTGCTGTGTTAAATAAAGCGCAAAGAAGTATCTGCTCGAAAGTCCCTGAAGAACACTATGGTAGTTACCCAGGTCTTCCACTGCCCAGTAACCGGGCTCTCATTCATGCTGTGGTAGGAAATGATGGTGTGTCCGTTTCTTATATGACGAAGTGGTGCTTTTCCGATAAATAGTGCTCTGAACAAATACCCTGCTCCACATTTTCTTTTCATTTGACTTCCAGAGTTAAAACTCAGCTTATTCACCTAAAACATATTTATGAATGTAGTGTACATAATTGTACAGAGAAAATACACAGAAGCGTATTTACAGAATTGAGACATGAAAATGTCATTTTTCTCTTTACAGAATAAATTTTTAGCAAATAGTATGACAGTAAGTTAGACAAATCAGAATATTGATACCACTGAAACCAAAGATTTTTCCCTATACTCTTAAGAAAATTAGCACTCCGTTTATAAAGGCAAGTGTCTTTAGTGTTCACAAGAGAAGAGGCTGGTTCATGAAGGGGTGACCCATGCGCACCACAGTTCGATCATGAGTCAAGTTTGAGACAGCGAAACAAGATGTAGCTTTCATCAGGTTCTGACTGAGAATCATACTCAAATGCAAGGAAATAATAAATATTGATACTATACAGGGTGTTGTGAAATTCTCAGTACAGACTTCAAGGGGGTGGAGAGGGGAGTGAATACATAATATTTTGAATGGGAACCCATGTGCGGAAACATCATCCAACGACACTACACAGCGTCAAAGTTACAGGCGCCGGCACCTGTAAATGAATGTATACAAGATGAAACTTCCTGGCAGATCAAAACTGTGTGCCGGACCGAGACTCGAACTCGAGACCTTTGCCTATCGCGGGCAAGTGCTCTACCCAAGCACGACTCACGCCCCGTGCTCACAGCTTTACTTCTACCAGTACCTCGCCTCGCCTCCTACCTTCCAAACTTTACAGAAGCTCTCCTGCGAACCTTGCAGAACTAGCACTACAGAACTAGCACTCCTGAAAGAAAGGATATTGCGGAGACATGGCTTCGCCACAGCCTGGGGGATGTTTTCAGAATGAGATTTTCACTCTGCAGCGGAGTGTGCGCTGATATGAAACTTCCTGGCAGATCAAAACTGTGTGCCAGACCGAGACTCGAACTCGGGACCTTTGCCTAGGCGAGGTGAGGTACTGGTAGAAGTAAAGCTGTGAGGACGGGGCGTGAGTCGTGCTTGGGTAGCTCAGTTGGTAGAGCACTTGCCCGCGAAAGGCAAAGGTCCCGAGTTCGAGTCTCGGTCCGGCACACAGTTTTGATCTGCCAGGAAGTTTCATATCAGCGCACACTCCGCTGCAAAGTGAAAATCTCATTCTGGAAACATCCCCCATGCTGTGGCTAAGCCATGTCGCCGCAATATCCTTTCTTTCAGGAGTGCTAGTTCTGCAAGGTTCGCAGGAGAGCTTCTGTAAAGTTTGGAAGGTAGGAGGCGAGGTACTGGTAGAAGTAAAGCTGTGAGGACGGCGCGTGAGTCGTGCTTGGGTAGCTCATTTGGTAGAGCACTTGCCCGCGATAGGCAAAGGTCCCGAGTTCGAGTCTCGATCCGGCACACAGTTTTGATCTGCCAGGAAGTTTAGCCGGCCGAAGTGGCCGTGCGGTTAAAGGCGCTGCAGTCTGGAACCGCAAGGCCGCTACGGTCGCAGGTTCGAATCCTGCCTCGGGCATGGATGTTTGTGATGTCCTTAGGTTAGTTAGGTTTAACTAGTTCTAAGTTCTAGGGGACTAATGACCTCAGCAGTTGAGTCCCATAGTGCTCAGAGCCATTTGAACCATTTTGCCAGGAAGTTTCATATCAGCGCACACTCCGCTGCAGAGTGAAAATCTCATTCTGTATACAAGATGTTCATTTTAACCGAAGACATTGAAATATCTCTAAAACAATACCACGGATCGAAAAAAGCTATAATTCCAATACGTTTGTGTCGCCTGGCGCACAGGCTATACCACATTATACCCACCACCCTACCCCAGGCGAGGGTGGCGGGGATAACTTCTTCAATGGGAGCCACGTTTTTTTATCGCAGATTACGATACTACGGCAAAATTGAGGTATTTTCTTTGTTCCGCCACAGATAGCGCTGTAATCTGTGGAATAGAAATGGGTACACAATGGTAATTTACGACTTGCTACTTAATTGCCCTTCAATGTCCATGTTGCGAGTGTATGTCTGGCCAATATTTCAGAAATCTTAATTGAAAATCCCATTCGCAGCGTTGTACTCCTCCGAATTATCGAACAGGGGCTATTCGATGTGTGGCCATGTAGCGAACTACGACATATCATAACAAGCAGTACACTGCAACCGGAGCACATATATCCTGCAGATGTAGAACAGATAGCGACTCTAAATATTACAATACTTGCGCAGTGTATTGCCTGTCACTTAGGGAACAAACGTTCAAGTGAACGATGAATGTTGCAACCACAGAAGAAAAAAATTAAGTGAACCTTATTTACGGAGAATGTAGGAGAAATGTTGAGGCTGCTGTTACCTTGTATGCCGAGCGTTTTCCTGGGAATACTAGCTTTCGTTTGTTCTTTTACAAGGTTGTGAACGCTTTCATGTCCGATGGCAGCGTGCAGATCGGAAAAAAGAAACGATGCAAACGTATTACAGAAGAAACTGATGAAACAGGTGTACTAGCGGCAGTGCACCACAACCCACAGATACACAACCGGCAGTTACATCGTGATTTCGGTTGTGTCCGTAGATAGTATTGTCACAATACTGCATCGTCCTAATTATCATCCATACTACGTGTCACTGCATTAAGAACTTCATGGCGCTGATTTCCATAACCGGGTAATGTTTTGTGAATGGGCAAGTCAACAAACGCAAACGACCTTACCTTCTTTGCTGAGGCACTATTTTCCGATGAGTCTACGTTCACAATCCATGGTAGCACTAACAGGCACTACTGGAGTGTAGACAATCACCACTGATTACGGCAAGTTGAACATCAGTGTCCTTGGTCCGTTAACGTATGGTGTGGCGCCACGGAAAACAACCTCATTATCCGCAATTTATGGACGTCACGTTGAATGGAACGTTTTTGGCACAGGAACTACCGGTAATACTACAGGGTGTTGCCCTGGACGTTCCACAACATATGTGTTTTCAATATGACGCTTGCCCAGCACATTACGCAATTGAAGCACGGGAGATATTAAACCGTGTTTAGACTAATTGTGCATTGCAGACTGAAGGTGGTGAATTCATTGCCCATCGAGGCGAATCAGTTGCATGAAGGCGTGGTGTCTGTTCTTTCGGACATGTCTGAAAGAACAGATACCATACATTCATATAATAAGATGGTCGCCACCTATCTACTTATATAACTCAGACTACTTGGCAACAACAGCTAAAACTTCGTAATTACAGGAGTAACTGCAAGCATCAATATGCAGCTCGTAGATCCCATTGAAACCCAATGAGACTTTAATTCTTGGACAGTACAAGGCATGTTGTTATCTCGAGGACATATTACCACTCTCTTCTAAGTACCAGTTTTGAACCCCATAGCATAGGTCAAATTCTGTCTAAAACTATGCATGGTGTGTTGTATGTGTTATGCATTTTAATAATAATTAGTACTTTATTAGTATCTTGAGTCATATCCATTTATTCATAGGACACCTGCTCAATCTGTTATATTTCATGAGAACTGCAAAAATTTTTGATTGCTTCAACCCTAAAGGAGCGACTCAGAGCGCCATACCAATATACGCACCAAAACAGGAATAGCAGCACCCCATGATGTACTGCCTCATGTAAAAGACAAAAAGGAATTTATGCCCAAGTGACTACAGCACGAAGTTTCCCAACACTTAACAATCATAACAATGCAGGCAGAGTCAATAACGTTGCGTGCAAGTTTTAACAATAGCTTATTAAGAGGGCGATTCAGAAAGTGGGGAAAGTTTTGGCATTTTAAAAAAATAAGTATAAGAAATACATTTTATTACATACATCTGAAAGAGCGACTGACATACTACTTTTCCACATAGTCATCAAACACATTGAGGCACTTATCGTAACGGTGGGCAAGCTTTGAAAGAACTTTGTCGTAAAATTCTGCCGCCTGATACTTCAGCCAGTGAGTCACGCCCGACTGGATTTCCACGTCGTCATCAAAGCGCTGCGTTTGCAAGCCAGTTCTTCATCTTGGGAAACAAGTGGAAGTAAGTGGAAGTCGTTTGGTGCAAGATCGGGGCTGTAGAGCGGGTGAGGGAAAATTTCCTATTTGAATGAATTAAAGAGTTCATCAGTGTGGTTTGCCGTGTGAGATCGGACGTTGTCGTGCAAAAACAAAATTTTGGACGTCAGCTTTCCTTGGCCTGCTCCACGTTCGAGAAAATCAATAAGCACCACATCTTGCCTATCCCAAAACACTGTCGTCATCAACTTCCTTGCTGACAAGGTTTACAAACATTTTCTTGGTTTTTGGGGGGACGCTGTACGCCCCTACTCCATGGACTGTAATTTTGTCTCGCAATTGACGTGTTTCACACAAGTCTCGTCACCCGTTACGATTCTATCCAGCAATGAATCACCATGTTTGTGGTAAGCCTCCAGAAATGTCCCCATTTGCTGTTCTTTGTGGTGCTCTGTAAGTATTTTGGGGATCCATCGTGCACAAAATTTGTTGTAGCCTAGCTTTTGAGTCACAGTTTCAAACAACGAAGTCCGTGAAACTAGTGGAAAAGAAAGCGAAAGCTTGTGAAGCGATGATTTTCACGAATCGTTTCATTAACTTTAGCGACAAGATCCTCAGTCACAGTGTTCGGGCGTCCACTCTTCTCTTCATCATGAACGTTGGTTCGGCCATTTTTAACCTAATGCGCCATTTCCGGGCGGAACATTCATTCATTACGTAGCTTCCGTAACTTCGTACAGTTCACGATAAATTTCTGTAGGTTTTAGGTTTTTTACCAACAAAAACCGCGTCACAGACTGCATCTCCCAACTGGCGGGATTTTCTATTGCAGCGCACGTTTCAAATTCGGATATCGAAAAAACCAGACGCGCAGAGACGTTCACGCTGTCACGGATGGATGTCGATTGAGCTGCCAAGTACGCCCATACCAAAATATACACGATCGGCGCGCGCCTAGCGACGTCAGATGGAAACGTTCCCTACTTTCTGAATAGCCCTTAGTTTTGTCGACGCGGACGCTCCGCCGAAAATTTGTCGCATAATTTATCTTTGAACTAAGGCGAATCAAAACTACGGAAATTTTAATAGATTTTAAAATTCTTTCCGAATGCAGACTTCAAGGCCCGAGAAGAGGACACATCGGAAAAAATCCTGGCGTTTGGGAGCCCTACAATTAACTATTGTGTAGAGGACCAATTCGTGCAACAGATCTAGCTATAGCATCCATATCCTAAAAAAATAATGGAAAATTTCGTGTCATAAGATACTCTTCATTAAACCTCATATTAGAGTTCCTGCTCCAATAAAGTGCGAAACACAGTTGTATTTTCTCGATTGCCACAAGGTGATGTGTGATATTTCTAGACACCTCTACGAAGCTAAGGCATTGTTTCGAGATGTTTGGCTATATCATAGAGTTTATTCAGAAACCGCCTACGATTTTAGAACTTCCAGTATTTATACGATCATCTCACTATATCTGGAATCCGATAAACATATGACTACTGAAGCGCTTTCCTATTGAATTTACTACAGTAAAAACACTCAGATATTTTAAATGAAAAGTTAACCAGTAAGTCACGGCAAGAACAAAATATGATTATTAAAGCATTGATTATAATGCAACACCGTGACGAACGAGAGAAACGTCCAAAGACGGCAAACGTGATACAAAATCATATATAAATGGATTGCATGATTGCTGTTCAAAGACGCATTCACGTAATATTTCAGGTTGCAGTCTATTGATTTTGTTGAGGCATAATATGTCAGACCAATGGACCGTCTGACGGCGTCATTGTTCGAATGCAATTGATCGATCAACAAACACGATTCTTACGTGACAACCATACGCAAGAAACTAAAAGAAGTGACCGTCAAATTAAATTCAGGGAGGTTCTGCTTAGTGATACAGTATAAATAATGAAGAAACGTAATGTATTCTGTCGTTATACCCTAGAACAAATCGTCACCAATCCTCTCTTTACGGCACCTGAAAAAATTCAAAAATTCGTAGAAAGTTATGGTTATTAATGTGAGAAACAAACAAGTCTAATATTTTGAATTAATTCCACATACACAATTATAACAGGACCTTTTTAAGTCAAAATTACGATACACAGAAATATCAATGCTTACGTTACAACTGCCAGACGATACACAACATGTGTATCGCCTAAACATAGCAAGAATAATTAAAGAAAGCTTTTTCGCTTGTTTTTTAATAAGATTACCTAGATTTTCGTCGTTTCAGCAATTTTGTCTCTCTTGTGAGGTCTGTGGCCCAAAATATATCCTTTGATACTAAAGAAAAAGTATTTCATACACAGAATGAAACGAAAATTCACATTTATTACAGAATCAACACATTATTATCGGTGTAGAATTATTATATGATTTATACTTTCACACAACTTCGTGGGAGGCTGCATACAAATATATCGAGGATAATTTATGTATTGCTATAATATCTGCGCTCTTAGTTTTGTATACATTCAGTGTCATATGGTTGTCCTATGTGATGTGAGTCCAATTCTGATATTGGCCGGGAATAACTCTTACGTTTTATAAGCAGCTCCTTAGGTAGATAAACGAATCGAAGTCAGGCATTTGCTTTACACATGACTGAATGTCACTGATCATCATTCGATTTATCCTCCAGCATTGTCCGTTTCAAGTACTTTTATGACTTTTGGGTATTTTACGACTACCACAACCATTGTTATCTCTGATACCTTTGCCTGTTAGTCACCAGCTGTTCTTTTATCACTGGTTGCATCTACCTCTAACCACCAACAGCAGTCGACCTTCCTCAGTCCACCATGTCAATAGTTTTCTACACTCACCTGTACTCCATTCCTGCAACCAAATTTCTTGCCACATCTGTTATCCCTCTACTGAAGTTTTCCAGCTACCCCCTTAGCGGGGAGGTTCTGCAGTGTAACACTACATATCTCCACAGTCTTCAAGTTCAACAGCTATTTGCTCGACGTTTTCTGCTGTCAACGGAATATACAAATACGCTCATTAAAGAATCTAATACTCTAATTATTCATTTTACAAACATTCCTTAACAAATATTCGCTTTTTTCCACTATGCCACTTGTATAGCTGATCGGTTTTTCTCTTTACTTTAACTTCAGCCTACCGACAGAGAAATGTTACACACCGACCAGCAGAACGACCTCATACTTACAAAGACAAGTCATTCTTGTGCAAAACTCATACGTACAAGCCCAGTGTGACAGCACGTAGATACACTAGGAAAAATTTTAATCGGGGCAAGCCCGGGAGAGTTGGACCACTTTTTCTTTTTTTTTCTGATTTATGGCAGCATGTTTGTATAGAGCGTCATATGAACTTACGTACAGTACATTATTGAGACAGTGACACTTTTAAAACACAAAAGATGTCATAAAATGAAAATATAAATATGTAGTTCATCTCACCCACACCTGAGTATGGGTGAGGTCGACCATTCTACTGGGAGACATGGTCCATATAAAAACAGCTCTATACGAAGAAAAGAGTCAATTAGAATTACATATTTTACTTGGAATATGTTGCAATGAATACAGAACTATGTTATTAAATATCTCATTAGTTTCTTATAAATGTTGACTGAGCATTCGTTTTTGTAATGAATCCTTTGTTTTGTTCAGCCATTTGCCTGTCGTTCACTCACCATAGATATTACACTTGTTAGCAAATGTTGAATGACGATCATGTGACCATCTTGAACAGAAAATACACCCAAAACAAAATTGACATTTTTATTAGTTTCTTAATACACTTCACCACGCCCTACGCATTCATCTTCATCCAATTCAACAGAGTTATTTTCATATTCTTCTATAATGTCTGCATCTGAAGTTTTGCAGTATTTTTTTTATTCTGCAGCCTTTTTGTCTCTTTACTGGTATGTCACTTTAGTGATTTTTTGTGGCTTTCTTTTGTTTCCTTTCTGTTCTTATCCCTCTTTTTCTTTACAGTTTCAGTATCTTCAGCAGAGTTTAACCCTTTGGATACAGTTGCTGCTTTCCTCTTCCAATTCATGGTTTTATAAATAGAAGAAATGGGTGCTATTTCTCTCTAAGTTTAGTATTTTTTTGGCTTAGGAGTAGTCAGTTTTGAGGTGATAATCTTGTCAGTTTTAAGTTTAGTGGTTGAGGTGTCCAAAGTTCTGTCCATGAAGGAATTTGACTTAAGCAGGTAATTTTGCTCTTTTGATACTATCTTTTGGTGAGCTCTGAAGCCGTTAGTTGGCGTTTGTGTGAGATGCTGCCGTTTGTTGGCACTGTCCTATCTGTGCAAATAAGCCTAATTTGGGACTACGCCCATCTTCAGTGGTATTATTCCACGTGCCTTGTAGCTAAATTTAACACTGCTCACTCTATCCCACATTAAAACTAGCGGTCCGTCTCCCCCAAATAACACCGATGCATCTCTCCCGATTGTCTGACAACCTCGACTTGCCTTGCACGTAGCAAACTCAGCGGCCTACATCGTTCTCAAGCTGGTAAAAACAAAACTGCATCAGTATTGCGCAAAATAAGCCTTAATACTGAAATTATGAAGCTACACGATAAAACTTTTTGGCTTACCAGAAAAGAGTATGAGATTTTTCTCCAAAAGTGAAAAGAAAATGATAGAAAGACTAGTGCTCACATTACCGTGTCCATGACATCAAGTATTCAGATGCTTAGCCAGACGAGAAGAAAATGCCATCAGTGCTCCATCGCTCTGAACATACATGTGAAACATGAGTTTTGCTGTTATTTGAGTTAATTGCTACGTTAGGTGGTTTGGTCGAACCCAATATTATGCCTCCAGCACGCGCTGCAGAGACCTTTCATTGTCGTTGTCTGTGACAGAAGTGGCAAGTTCACAAAAGCAGAGCAAACAAGTTTTGTGAGAATATATAGTACGTAACTGAATTGTGCTAAGAATGTGATAACACTGTCTCACGTTTGACTTCATGCAACATCTTCCACTACCGAAATTTCCAATGCATTATATCTATTTACGTCAACTATGGACCAAGCGCTTTTATATCAACAACTTAAGGACCAAAATAGTCTGAGTTATTTTTTATCATGAAGTGGAACAAAGAAAGGAGCTAATGAAGTTTGTAGCATGTTGTTTAAATAAGTAAATCTTTCTTGATCTCGTTAAGCAAATAATCCTTACTTCTTTTTGGTCCTTTGTCCTGGACAAAAATGAAAACACATGATGATTTGATTTTGTCTTTTATAACTGATTTCAACAAGATAATGCAGAATTTTCTCATAAAAAACTTTCCTTGCTTCCGAGTGTACCAGAGCTAGGTTCGATAAAGAAAAACGCAGCGGGATGGAAAGGTGTGCATGTTTGACAATGGTAAACGTGGCCTCGCTACACCATTCTGGTGCAGTAGTCACGCACCAAAAGCTACAGTAACCATAGTATCGTGATCTTTGCCACGAACTCTTCCATTCCGCTGTGATTCAACTACTTAAAAAAAAATCCGAGTTTGTGCTTCGGTAGCAAATAAGAGAATTCCGCATGACACGAAGCTATTAATACTTTGTAAAGCTGACTCTATAGGGAATGCATGTGTTAACATATATTGTTTCAATCAAATGTATATCTTTTACACAAGTATTACCTGTACTTCTGTAGTCTACAGATACGTTAACCTCAATATGTTAATTGTGTACAAACGCAGTTTTACAGGTAAATCCCCTTCATGAATGGTGAAATACACAAACCTGCGTATTTTAAAATTGTCTGTGTTCGATTATAGCCTTTCGAGATGGAACACTGCGACTTTCAGTCCAGCGTTCTTAGCCACAATCTGGCCTTTCCCTAGAAGCAACGCAAGGTCATGGTGATAAGTTTCAAATTTGCGGCAGGCAAGTGTTACAGTCTTATCTAATCTTTCCGCTGGTAAGCACTTCTATTGTTTGTCAACAACTTCTTGCACTTTGTGAAAGGTGCAGACGTACGTGATGAAGCGAGTATGTTCTATACGGGAATACTTTGATTTTTGCCTCTAGCCAGCCCTGTAACTATTAAAAGGCCCACCAATGCAGTTCAGAACCTGTAAGAGATTTCCTTCCACTTGGTGTATAACATATGAAGACATGCAGATAGAAGAGGCTGACAGTGTTAAATTTTTTGGAGTACAACACGAGAATAAATTCAGTTGGGAACGCCATGACACAGAATTACTGAAGCGCGTAAGGAAGTCTGTATTTGTAATGCGAATTATGTCAGATGTAGGACTCAACCTGGTCCAAAACGGGATCCAACATTCAGGGACACACATTTTCAATAAATTACCAGCAGTCATTAAAACTTGGTTTCAGATAAAGCACAGTTTAGAATTTGAAAGTTTTTCTTTTTTTTTTTTACTCTATAGATGAATATCTGAACTGGGACTGTTAGACGAATTTAAGTAAAAATAACTGTTAGTTTCGACAACACTTGGTAGCAACAGCTAAGATTAGGTATTTTGTGTGTCATAAATTTATTAAAAGTGCATAATTTTACTGTAAATATTAGCAGTTCCAGTTTACTGTAACTAATTCACATATCTCGACAATCTCTTGGCAAATGTTCAGGAGTATTATATTCAAATGTACTATGTTCTTTATGTTATACTTTGTGACATGTTCCACATCAACGAGAATCATCTCATTTTCCGGTCTACGGAATGAAAACTGGAGCTAATCTAATATAACGGAAGTTCAGTGTATTTTCTTATTCCCATTTTAAATGAAAAGCATTTTTTTAGTTTATCCAACATCGTCATGCACCAAGGAACAAATATTGTACATAAATTAAAAAGAGTTGCAATCGAGAAAATCTTGTCAAACCTGCATTTAATAATCTATCCGTTACCTTCTTATTCTATTACATGCCAACTATCAGTGAGTTAAATAAAATTAAGTAGGACTACGCACATGAAAAAAGTTCAGAGAGTTCCGGAAACTGTACAGAAAATTGGAATAGAGATCAACATAAACATCATTTCCGCCCTTTTTATTGCTCATGAAAACCACACATTGCATGCTCTACCACCCTACAGCGAGACCTTCAGAGTCGGTACCTCTAATACCCGGTAGCACGTCCTCTTTCATTGAAGCATACTTGTATACGTCGTGGCATACTATCCACAAGTTCATAAAGGCACTCAACGGTGATTCGGCGTAGATCCCTCAGAGTGGTTGGTGGGTCAGGTCGTCCGTAAACAGCCCTTTTCAATCTATCCCAGGCATGTTCGATAGAGTTCATGTCAACTTGCTGGCCACTCTAGTCGAGCGATGTCGTTATCCTGAAGGAAGTCATTCACAATATGTGCACGATGGGGGCCGGATTGTCGTCCATGAAGACGAATGCCTCGCCAATATGCTACTGATATGGCCGCACTATTGGTCGGAGGGTGGCATTCACGTATCGTACAGCCATTACGGCGGCTTCCATGGCCACCAGCGGCATATGCCGGCCCCACATAATGCCAACCCAAAACAGCAGGGAACCTCCACCTTGCTGCACTCGCTGGAAAGTGTGTCTAAGGCGTTCAGCCTGACCAGGTTGCCTTCAAACACGTCTCCAACGATTCTCTCGATGAAGGCATATGCGACACTCATCGGTGAAGAGAACGTGATGGCAATCCTGAGCGGTCCGTTCGGCACGTTGTTGGGCCCATCTGTACCGCACTGCTTGGTGTCATGGTTGCAAAGATGGACTTTGCCATGGACGTCGTTAGTGAAGATGCGCATCATGCAGCCTATTGCGCACAGTTTGAGTCCTAACACGACGTCCTGTGGCTGCCCGAAAAGCATTATTCAACATGGTGGCGTTGCTGTCAGGGTTCCTCCGTGCCATAATCCGTAGGTAGCGGTCATCCGCTTTCAGTAGTAACCCTTAGGCGGCCTGAGTGAGCCATGTCATGGACAGTTCCTGCCTCTCTGTATCCCCTCCATGTGCGAACAACATCCCTTTGGTTCACTCCGAGACGCCTGGGCACTTCCCTTGTTGAGAGCCCTTCCTGATACAGAATAACAGTGCGGACGCCATCGAACCGCAGTATTGACCGTCTAGGCATAGTTGAACTACAGACAACACGAGCCATGTACTTCCTTCCTTGTGGAATAACTGGAACTGATCGGCTGTCGGGCTCCTCCGTGTAATAGGCGTTGCTCGTGCATGGCTGTTTCCATCTTTAGGCAGATTTAGTGACATCTCTGAACAGTCAAAGGGACTGTGTCTGTGACAAAATATTCACAGTTAACGTCTATCTTTAGGAGTTCTGGGAACTGGGGTGATGCAAAACAATTTTTGATATTATTAAAAAACAGTTACAAGTTGATTGCGTTTTGACATAGAAACTATTCGAAAGATTTCCGTTTTCAAGAAACGTAAAATTATTAAGACATCAGAGAAGCTCAGTACATTTGCAAATAACAAATATTCCATGGTAAAAGACTTTCTTCCTGTTAAAGGTACAAAATGCCGCATGACTGATGAAGTATTGCCTAAGTGTCCAAATGTTATGTAACTAGTTTTAAAAATGCATAGAATTTCATTCACCACTAAATTCTGTTACTGTAGAATTAACAATGTCTTTCAAGTAGTTTTAATATATGACACATATCTTAAATATGTAGAAATAAAAATCTTTACAAACGCAGCACAAAACACCTTACGTCTCACAACAACAAACAAAGTAGAAAATGGTGGAGACTGCTTATGGCTATCCCTAGAGCACATTGCTTCAAGTAATTCTAAAATTGTTCACTAAACTGAAACACCTCCCAGGTAACTGTCCTCAGGGCACGATACTGTAACCTACATCCAGAGCGCTACAGTTTCTTATTTTTTCATATTTCACGAGTGCATATGAATGGTGTGGCCTGCAAAGTACTGCATATCGGTACCATCTTTTATGCGCTGTGAGTATGCAAATGTGTCCATCGCTACCTCGAAATCAACACTCCAGTGTTGACCTCATTGCCAGGCAAACTATAATACAACTGCTCTATTAATGTGTGTGAGTGTGTTAATTGAAATTATACCGTTTATGTGAACAATAGTTCCATTTTTGTACTATTTAATATGAGCTTAAGAGGAAATATTAGTGAAACAGTGTGCAGCAGCCAATATTTGTTCTTGAGGCAGCCAATATTTGTTCTTGAGATCTGAATTTTATAGTTTTTATATTCAGCCAGTGTCATAATGTGCTCTGCTTTACCTGCAATATGGTTATCAGCTCATTCTTGTTGGTGATTTATGGAAAGTGTTTAAATGAAAGAAAGAGTCATTCGCTCTGAGTTTTAAATAACTGTCTTCGCTTTCTATGTTAGAATCAACAAATTTATACGAAACTAGTACCAATTTCACAATACAAATTAAACGTGTTTGACATTTTGTCAAACAAAACATTTTCCACTATTTTATTTGCAATACGAGCGTCAATCTTGCGCAGTCAGCATTGCAACGCAAATGTTACTTTTATCAATATTTTTGTGCACAGTCTCACATCGTATGTCATCCATCCCTTGACAGCTGTCTTCTGACCCATACACTGTCACTGCTGAGGCTTAGCTCACGCCGATTGGGTCCAATTGTGTTTTATGCTGTAGTCACATGAATGCCTACAGAATTTGATACCAACAAAGCAATGAAACAAGCTCCACAGACATGACCATGACAGAAGCGAACAATTGTTTCCCTTTATGGTACTCTTATAATCACATCTGCAAATAAGTGGGCATTGAGTCCAATGGCGAATTTAATTCTTAATTTACTTATAAGAATTTTAATTGTTTGTACATTAATGAGAATGGGATGTGACATTCGAAGTCACCAAGTGTGTGGTATCCTTACATACCTTCCCCATAAAACAATAGCAAATTTTTCTTAAAATTCTTTATCAGTATTTATAGTAATTCAGCTTTTAGAGCAAAGGAAATCCTCTGCTGGAACTTCACATAACATGATAAAAGAACACGGAGACTGAATCAAATTACTTGAAAAAATATGTGATTAATACTGTACATTTCCCTAACTCAACCAAGAAAGATTCTAGGGAACCTAACTGTCCTACCTGAACACTTGGTTGACGTTACAGATAATGTCTTTAGCACTGCAAATACAAAAATACTACATCTAAAACTGACTAAATTAAAAATCAATACAAATAATACGAAAATTTAATAAAAATACAAGCATTTAGAGAAGCTTCATGAAAATGCTGTTGACTGATGAAATGTTGGCCTCTTTTGAATTATCCACCCCAGTGCTAATCTTGTTGTTGCCAGGAAGTACTTTGGTCACTTCTCATTCATTACTTGCATGATCATGGGATATGCTTATGTAACTATTACATGTAAAGCAACAAACAAAGGAAATGGAATTGCTAAAAACCTAAGTTTACAAAGTTGATTATGTACAACTCACAATTATTATAAAGATTCAAATTAAACATACACCTATAAAATACACAAAATAGATATTCTTCATGAAAATAAGTCCCACAAAATATCCATATGTCCTAGAATTACGACCAATACAATAAAATTCCCACCACAGTACCAAAACCTATATGTAATGTTCATAAAAGATGTACATATTGTGATCACAGCTCTCTATTCTTAGATAACTGTGTCTATAAACCATGGTCATCGTCTTCTTTAATAAGAGGAACCATTTTAAATTATTCATAAATGTAATGACATTTGAAATGTGGTATTTTCGCTAGATCTTCCTGCTATATAGTGTTTACAATTTCACAATACATGAATACAGAATACCTCCTAGTTGTAAAAGACGTCTAAATATACTCAAGACCTTCTTATATTTATTTCTCTGTTTCCCAGAAAGATAATGAGTTCTCACTAAAACCTTTTATTTCACAAAGAATGTCTTCAGCCTTGTATTCAAATTTTCTCCTTTTTTTTTTTTTTTTTTTTTTAATTCGCTGCTTCCTGTGCATTTCGACTGTGATATCCTCTATATAATGCTTCCTTAACGGTTGTGAATCGGGAAATCTTACTGTATCGCTGATAATGTCAAAAGGTTCCATATTAAAGAGAACTTAAATCTGTTGATGCAAGTAGTATGTTACTTAAACACTTCCAGAAGAAGCATATCTGGAATCCCAAGCATTGGGACATCGATGGCAATATATATAGCACATTTTCCCAATTCTCTTACCACTCATCAAAAAAATGTTTCAAATGGATCTGAGCACTATGGGACTTAACTTCTGAGGTCATCACAGTCTCCTAGAACTTAGAACTACTTAAACCTAACTAACCTAAGGACATCACACACATCCATGCGCGAGGCATGATTCGAACCTTTGACCGTAGCGCTCGCGCGGTTCCAGACTGTAGCGCCCAGAACCGCTCGGCCACCCCAGCTGGCCCACTCATCCCATCAGATTTTATGCAAGATGTTACAGAGTAGTATAAATGGGCTTCACGCCTAACTAAGCCCCCTCACGGTTCTTTCGTGAGTCTGTGCATAGCACACATGGGGCCCCAAGCTATTGCAGCCAATTCTTCCTTCCTTGGCTGCATTTCCTTTACCCTGCCCTCCCTCCCTATCCTCGCCCCTTCCCTTTTGCCCCCTCCTTCCCCAATCTCGGTTTTCTGATTTATGTCGACCTGGCTGTCCACCTGGTTTCCTGTATTGGTTGCATTTTGTTTCCTTTTGCCTGTTCTTCCATCCTTTTTGCCGTTTGGGTCCCCACTTTAGGTTTGATTTGTACTTCAAAATTTCCTGTTTTTAGTGTGAGCCATTTGGAGAATAACTCCGTCCCTAGCATCTACGCTGTGGATTCCTCTGCCCCTTTCCTTCTCCTCTCCTTTCCTTGCTGTAGCCCCCTTCGACCATGTTAGATCACCAGCACGTGTAGCCAGTCCATGTTGTGGGACTGTTATGTACCCATATGTCTGAGCCCCCTGACAACACAGGGATCACAGTACTGTTACCTGTTCCCTCCCCGTGTATGCCTAGGAGTGGTTGCTTATCTTCTTGGAGCATCTGAACTCCCAGCAATGGCTGCCTTGCCAGACACCTCTAGCTGTGGGTGGTAAAAGGGCAGATGCTTGGTGCATGAAGAGTATGAAGCTGCAAAAATCTGGTCATTGTCAAATGTCCATCTCTTCGAAAGGTGAAGGATTACTGAATGCTTCTGCGTATGACCTGGCAACCTTCCCTTCCCTGGCTACACCATGGGAGGAGGGCCAGGCTCGACATCTAGGGATGGAACTCTTTCCCTGTTACCTCGTCTGTACTAGGATGGATGGGGGCACTCCACCGCCAGAAAGCCATTGTTTTTCGTGGAAAATACTGAGAGTTTGGTAAAGTAAGATGCAGTTGGGCTCCCTGTTGATCAAAGCTTCTTCTGCCGCCCAAACCACATCTCTTCATACCTGTGATCATCTTGGCAATGTCCCAGTGTCTATTACTCCTCACCAATCTCTGAATATGGTATAGGGAGTGATTTTTCATAGGGACTTCATCCTGCAAACTGATGAGGAACTCCAGGCTAATCTGGAGTGACATGGTGTTCTTTTTGTTCAATGTGTGCAGAAGGGTCGCAAAGACAATTGCACCGATACTGGCGCTTTCATTCTGGCTTTTGAGGGAGGTACCTTCCCAGAGAAGGTCAAGGTTATGTGCTATAGATGTGCTGTGAAGGCGTGCAGTGCTTTCGGTGCTTGTGGTTTGGGCATCTCTTCCCATTGCACGGCGGACCCTCTGTCTGGAGACTGTGGACATCCACTCCATGAGGGAAGCCCCTGTGTTCCGCCACCTGTGTGTGTCAATTGTGGTGACCGCCACTCCCCTCGCTCGCCAGATTGCCCAGCTTACAAGAGAAAAGAAGATCGAAGAATAGTAGTCCCTAGAACTCCTGTCCTAAACTGAGGCTCGCCAAAAGTATGAGAGACTCTACCCAGTGTCACTATCTTCAAATTTTGTCTCTGTTATTCATTTCCTCCTCCTACCTCTTCCTTATCCCAGCCCCATCCGCCGCTCCCCTCCCCCTCCCATGCAGTTCCCTCGACCTCCTGCCCAGGAGCCACTCCCCCTCAACATCCCTTCTGCCTCCTGAGACCCCTCTCCACGGCGTCTCTCAGGCTGGAAGACTCCTACCATGACTCAGCCATGAGACTCGTCTGGTCTCTTTCGGTTCCAGATCTTGCAGACGCCTGTACTCCTTCTGTACCCTGCCCTCGTCCCCCTTTGAAGGAGAATAAGCAACATAAATCCCTAAGACAAGGCAGCCCCAGATGTGCCATCTGCAACTTGTTGGTGACGACTACTGACTGAGTTACATAATCTCCTCTCGGCTTCTTTATATCGCTCTTGTAGGTCACCATATTATCATCCAGTGGAGTTGCAGTGGATACTATCGTCACCTACCGGAAATGCAACGTCTTGTTTTCTCCTATTCTGCATTCTGTCTCGTTCTTCAAGAAATGCATTTCTGTGATGATCACTCTCCAGTCGCATTCGGGAGGATGACGGTTCAATTCTGTGTCCAACCATCCTGTTTTAGGTATTTCCATGATTTCCCTAAATCGCTTCAGGCAAATGACAGGATGGTTCCTTTGACAGGGCACAGCCGACTTCCTTCCCCATCCTTCCCTAATCCAATGAGACTGATCGGGTGTTCAGTCGGAACTGTGCCAGCCCTGGGATAGTATCTGGTTGGCTTTGCACTTTGGTTCGCTCCAATGTCAGTAGTGACTGGATCCCCCTACGTACCAACTTGGAAGCAATAGTGGTTAAAGTGCAAACGACTCTGGCAATCACCATTTGCAATGTGTGCCTCCCTTCCCTCCACGCAGACCACTTCCTTACACTGAACTGTCTACATTAATCCAGCTACTCCCGCACCTGTTTCTCCTCCCTGAGGCTTCAATGTCCACCACCCACTGTGCGGGGTGTCATTTCAATGGGTAGGGGTCTCCTAGTTGACCAACTTACCATGGACCTCGATTTGTGTCTCCTCAAAAATGTTTCCCCTACACTTTAGTGCTGCTCATGGCACCTTCTCTGCTATGATCTCATGATCTCCTCCCCTGCCCTTGTGGCTTCCCATCCTATGATGACTTTTGTGACAGTGACAACTTTGGTGTTTCTATCGTTCCCCTGCTGCCACCAGACTTACAGACCCCCACATTGGACATTTTGCAGGACCAATTAGCCTTTATATGCATCGACTGCACACTTTGACACTTACCTCGCGAATTCCATTAATGCAGTCGTACAAGGCGTCTCTGCCACTATTCACCATGCTGCTGGAACTGCTGTCCCCCTATCCATAGGTCCCCCTCGTCGTCGACCATTACCGTGGTGGACCAAGTATGTCGCCGTCACTATCCAGGCCCGCCAATGGGCGCTGCAGCTATTTAAGGTACACTCTTCACAGACCAACCTCCTCGCTTTTAAACGTCTCCGTGCTAAGGGTCGTTACCTCATGAAGCACAGTGAAAAGGAATGCTGGGAGCGCTATGTTTCCTCCCCTGGGGACATATGCCTCTTCACCAGAGGTTTGGTCCAAGCCATAGCCTTCTGGGCTGCCACCGACAATCAACTGACCAGAATCTTAACCTTCAAGGTGCTCTGTGCACTGATCCATTGGTCCCCACGGACCACCTCACGACACACTTTGCGATATCATCGGCGTCCTGTTCCTATCCTACTACCTTTCTCTGGCAGAAATCCAGAGTTGAACATCCTCTGTGCAGTCCAGACTTGGCCCCATTCCATTTTCATCTGTTTCCAAAACTTAAAGAACAACTTTAACGACTTCACTTTGATAGTTGTGAAGCGGTGCAAGCAGAGGTGAGGTAGTGACTCCGTCAACAAAGCCAAGCATTCCACGGTGACAGAATCAACAAATTCGTCTCCCGTTGGAAGGTCCCTAGACTTACACACTACTTAAACCAACTTAAATTAACTTATGCTAAGAACAACACACACAACCATGCCCGAGGGAGGACTCGAACCTCCGGCGGGAGGGGCCGCGCAGTCCCTGACATGACGCTTCAAACCGGATTATGTTTAGAAATAAATTAATTATAATGACGTAGAATGTTAATAACGTTTGTTTTATTTGAACAGCCTTTACAGTTTTCACAAAAAAACATTCGGAGGCATTACCTTTCAGGACGATCTCGTGAATGTCGTGTGATTTGCACAATTTCTCTGACTTGCGATTGTTTGTTTGACTTTATTGATGTTCAGCGTTGAGAAGTTTCATTTTACAGGAGAACATTTACATCTCTTTTTGGAACAGTTACACGTTCCGTGGAAGTTGTAATTTTTAGCGATGGCGATAATCTCAATTTCTCTCTACCCTGACATTACAAAGGACTTATTTTCTGTCAATATATAGATTATCGGGGGATTTAAGGTAAGGCTCCTATTTTGTTGCACTTGAGCTACGTCGATGACGGCAACTTAATACATCCATGTTCGTGTAGTCCATTGGTGGACTAGAGAGCAATCACCTAGGATAAGATAGAGCCACATAATAGTAGATTCGCCATAGAATCAGTAAAATGCTGCGACTGAACAAAACAAGATAAACTCTCACGTACAAGTACTTCATGTTCGACCTTATCTAAAGCATATTGACGTCTTTGTTTTTATTCTTATAGTATAAAATTTTCAGAAGTGCTCAGAGCTGCATGAACGTCTGTGATCATTCTGACGTTGCGTTAATTAACTTATTGTTGAAAACCAGAATCTTCCAAATAGGACAAAGTGTATGTACCTGTTTGTTGGTTCGATCGTGACAAGACGCAAAGCTTCCACTGATTTTTGCAGCCCTAGTGATACTATAGCATTCTGCATACAGCGTTTGTCAGCTGAAGACAATAGTGGAAAGGAAACTCAACGTCGGGAGAGAAGTGTTGCCTCTATTAAGAATACTGGTACGAAAGTGACTGCGGAGGTACATATAAATCTGGAGAATCAGTCTCAGTTGAAGCTGTCCTACTAAAACTGCGATCAATGTACTCGTAAAGTTCTTGTCACCTAACAAGCTGAATTCAGAGTAAATGTTTGAGTGGCTCAGGGCGTCACAAAATGTGACTACCTACTAACTAAAACATGTCGTATGGTGCGTAAGACATTCCTGCATGTAATTCAGACCGACATGGATCCATTAGTTTATCGGTGAGGACTCGTCCAGCATAACTGAATTCAGAAAATAAAGATATTGTTTTGTAGTTCTCAAAAAAATTAGGTTCCTGAGGCGATATTTTTTCTTCTCGGTGTATCTTGTGGTTCATCTGGTAGTAGTAGATTAGTGTGCTGAATATGTTTAGTATAGTGCTGTTATTCTACAGATGATCGTTGGCGACAATGCAAATTATAGTCGACACCAATCGAGTTGGCGCAGTGGGTGGCACAGTGGACTCGCATTCGGGATGACGATGGTTCAAACCCGCGTCCGACCATCCTGATTTAGGTTTTCCGTGCTTTCCTTAAATCGCTTCTGACAAATGCCAGGATGCTTCTTTCGAAAGGGCATGGCCGAATTCCTTCCCCATCCTTCCCTAATCCGATGGGACCAATGACGTCACTCTTTTGCCGGCCGGTGTGGCCGAGCGGTTCTAGGAGCTTTAGTATGGAACCGTACGACCACCACATCTGATGACCTCAGATGTTAAGACCCATAGTGTTCAGAGCCATTTGAACCTCGCTCCCCTCCCCCGAATCAACCAACCTCTGTAGTCCAAATTTACTCTACTTGACGTGCTGTGAAAATGATGGTTTTCATAACATTCCCAAAAGGAAACATCTCACTAATAACAGCGTATTACGTCCCCATTCCCACAATTCTCTGGAACCAACTTTATCTGAGAAGTCCGGGAACGAAGATGTCGATAAAATAGAAAGGCATTGTACAGCACTACTTAGACCAGTATGTGCCGAGAAATGTTGTGAGCAGTGGTTCAATAGCCGTACTAGACATTTGCTACGAAGGTAAGAATGCTTCATCAGAAATATTGGAAGCAAGTCGAAGCCCCTGTTGCAAAAAATAGCTGGACTAAGTCAGCATTAGTGTAACGAGAGCAATGCAAGCTTTAAATGAATTCGAAAGCAAAATTTTACCTTCTGATCTGTCTAGAGATCGGAAGAAGTTTCGATCTTACGCAAAGATACTAATCAGATCAAAAACTTCTACATAACTGCTCAGCAATCATACTGACATCCAAACGTAAGATGACAGAGAGAGGGCCGACATACTGAATTGTTTCACTATGTAATACATTGCCTCCTTTTAAACATTCCACATACGTCGAAATGTCAAATATTGGATCATGCAACAGAAAGTTAACTTAAGTCGATAAATTGCGGAAATTAAATCGCATCAGATGAGAAACATGTGATATTCTACACTGATTATGTGGAAAAACCTGCTCCCCTTCTTTGCAGTAGTTTTTCTTAGGTTGCTGCTGTAACGAAAAACACGTAGCTATTGCAACAAGCGCAGGTCTTTCCCATTATCAAGCAGGCTCTTCAAGCAAATGCCGGAACCCTGGTTCGACTTTCTTCGCTCGGGCGCTGGGTGCTCGTGTTGTCATGATCGTTTCTTCTCATCTTCATCGATGCGCAGTCGCCGAAATGCCATCAAATAGAAATACTAGCATCAGACGACGGAACAACTCCAAACATGGCTCTTGGCCAATAATGCCACACGATAGTTTCATTTCTCTAAATAATAGACCTGTATCACTGATGTCAGCCTGTTGAAGAATTACTGAACATGTTTCATGATCAAGCATTATAACGCTACCTGTTAACTCCTGATTCTTTAAAGAATCGGAATCTTACATAAAAAAATAGCATAAAACTTCTGATTACTTTACAAATGAGTTAATGTACTAATTGTTTTAGGCTAATCATGTAAGCGAGAAAAAGTTTAGAAAAGGTCTGAAATTATATTTAATTTTTTTAATGAGATTTTCACTATGCTCTGAGCTACCCAAGCACGACTCACGCCCCGTCCTCACAGCTTTACTTCTGCCAGTACCTCGTCTCCTACGCTCCAAATTTGCCTGCGAAAGGCAAAGGTCCCGAGTTCGAGTCTCGGTCCGGCGCACAGTTTTAATCTGCCAGGAAGTTTCATATCAGCGCACACTCCGCTACAGAGTGAAAATCTCGTTCTGGAAACATCCCCCAGGCTGTGGCTAAGCCATGTTTCCGCTAGTTGTTCAAGGTTCGCAGAAGAGCTTCTGTAAAATTTGGAAGGTAGGAGACGAGGTACTGGCAGAAGTAAAGCTGTGAGGAGGGGGCGTGAGTCGTACTTGGGTAGCTCAGATGGTGGAGCACTTACCTGCGAAAGGCAAAGGTCCCGAGTTCGAGACTCAGTCCGGCACATAATTTTTTTTTCTTTATTGTAATTTCATTCCCCTGCCCCATATGGGCTGGCAGTTGCACAGTCCACCACTCTTCAGGCAATTGGCTTTACAAAAATACAAAAGGGTGATTACATAAAAGGGGACATTAAAAATACGGTAAATGGAGATGATGGGAGTTAAAATATAGACTAAGATCGGGACATGCACTGGGGGACAGTCAAAAAGTTAAAAGAACACAGCTGGCAAATCAAAGTGCACTTAGCCGGCCGCGGTGGTCTAACGGTTCTGGCGCTGCAGTCCGGAACCACTGGACTGCTACGGTCGCAGGTTCGAATCCTGCCTCGGGTATGGGTGTGTGTGATGTCCTTAGGTTAGTTAGGTTTAAGTCGTTCTAAGTTCTAGGGGACTTATGACCTAAGATGTTGAGTCCCATAGTGCTCAGAGCCATTTGAACCATTTGAAAGTGCACTTAAAAACCACTGGAGGCAAACACAATTTAAAAGTCGGCCACAGGAAAAAATCACACAGAGCAAGACACGAAAAAAAAACTGTAAACGAGGGAGAACTCATGAAGAATAAAAAACTGCTGTTAGGGACATGCCAAGGGACTGGAGGCTGAAGAGGAGGGAAAAAGAGAGGATGAAGATTTGGTGGGGGGGGGGGGGCAAGAGGAGGGCGGGTAGGAGGAAGAGGAAAAACAGGGGCAGGAGGCGCACCAGGAAGCTGGAGATGGGCAGGGTGGGAGGGAGTGCAAAGACACTGAAGGGGAGCATGGGCGAGAGGGGGTGTAGGAGGGGAAAGCCGCTCAGGCGAAAGGAGGGGAGGGGGAGGAGAGGGAGCCCTGAGGAGGAGGCAGGAGGAAGGTGGGGTTAGAGTTGGTATGAGGGGTAGACATCAGGGCGAAGCTCGTCATCCGAGAGGGGTAGGTGTTGCAAGTTGCATTGGGAAAGAGATGGAGGGTGTGTAGATGGAGAGACGGCGGGACACAACGCTAAAGGTGCGGTAGCAGGCTGGGGGTGAAGAGAAAGGGGGACACCAGAGGAGGAGGGAGGTTTTTAGAAAACGTTAATTTTTTCATACATCTCAATGTTTATGACGTTATATCTTTCAAACTACACTTCCAGAAAAAATAGAAATGTACACATGGAGACACGATGTCTCTTTTGATCCGAGGCTGTGCGCATAATGGTTTGAAAGATGTCCGCCAACAGATAGTGCAGTGGCACAGCTAACAGAGCGGCATCTGTGTCTATCCTTTAATAGGGAATGCTCACAGCCAGAAGGCTAAGTTGGTGCAGACGTGTGAAGCAGGCAGGGAACCATGCCACGGAGAAGCAATTGTGCTTTCTACAGACGACTGAAAGAGGTCAAATTGTGGCCTTTCGGAGAATTACCACAAGTAGGACGTGCTGCGTCAGCTGTGCAACGATGCTGGTATCAGTTCAAAAAAATGGTTCAAATGGCTCTGAGCACTATGGGACTTAACTTCTGAGGTCATCAGTCCCAAAGAACTTAGCCTAACTAACCTAAGGACATCACACACATCCATGCCCGAGGCAGGATTCGAACCTGCGACCGTAGCGGTCGCGCGGTTCCAGACTGTAGCGACTAGAACCGCTCGGCCACAACGGCCGGCAAACCATAAAACAGCCTGAAACTGGGCTACGAAAGCGACCTAAGTCACAGCGAATGCGTGTCGCGTGCGGTTCTGAAATATACTCACTGCCTCTTAATGCCATCGACTTAGTCGTTCACTTAAAAATCATAAAATTGATGTTTGTGTACATTTTACGTCACAGTTTTGTGAATTTCAACAGTGAAATGCTCGGCAACGCCTATGTAAGACAATAAGTGTCTGGTGCAGTTGATAAATCGGTTACTGCTGGTACAATAGCAGGTTATCAAGATTTAAGTTGGTTTTAACGTGGTGTTATTGTCGGCGCACTAGCGATGGGACATAGTATCTCCGAGGTAGTGATGATTTTAGAGACGACAATTTCATGAGTGTATCGTCAAAATCAGGAATCCGGTAAAACATCAACTCTCAGACATCGCTGCGGCCGACCTCATGAATCCATGAACCCTGCATATCAGCAGGAGACTGTTCGAAGAATGGAACCGACGACGCCTGAAGAGAATCGTTCAACGCGATAGAAGTCCAACCCTTCTGCAAACTGCTGCAGACTTCAATGCTGGGCCATCAACAAGTGTCAGCGTGCGAGCCATTCAACGGAACATCATCGATATGGGCTTTCGGAGCCTAAGGCCCACTCGAGTACCCTTGATGACTGCACGTCACAAAACTTTACGCCTCATCTGGGCCCGTCGACACCGACATTGGACTGTTTATGAGAGGAAGCATGTTGCCTGGTCGGGCGAGTGTCGTTTCAAATTGTATCGAACGGGTGGACGTGTACTGGTATGGAGACAACCTCATGAATTCATGGAATCTGCATGTCAGCAGGGTACTGTTCAAGCTGGTCGAGGTTCTGTAATGGTGTGCGGCGCGTGCAGTTGGAGTTACACCTGATACGCCTAGATACGACTCTGACAGGTGACAGGTACGAAAGCACCCTGTCCGATCATCTCCATCCATTCATGTCCATTGCGCATTCTGACGGACAATACCAGCAGGACAATGCGACACCCCACACGTCTAGAATTGCTACAGAGTGGCTCCTGGAACACGCTTCTGAGTTTAGACATTTCCGTTGCCCACCAATCTCCCACAATGAACAATACTGCGCATATCTGAGATGCCTTGCAACATGCAATTCGAAGCGATCTTCACCCCCTCGTTCTCTTTAGGATTTGTGAACACTGCTTTAGACATTAGTCGAGTCTATGCCAAGTCGTGTTGCAGCACTTCAGCGTGCTCGCGGGGTCCTACACGATATTAGGCAGGTGTACCAGTTTCTTTGGCTCTCCATTGTAGTTTCCGTATTATAACGTGTTAAACAGGGAAATTTAATTATAACCACATGGTATACTGCTCGTAATATGTGAAGTCTAAACGTAGCACAGAGCTTGTTAAGTTGTTGACCGATTTACTTCATACTTTTACACGATATTCCAATAAACATTTGGATAAACAAGCAATAATCTTGAAAAGTGCTTGAATAATTTACTTCAAATTTATACACCATTTTCTAACAAAAAATCGTACCGGCATATGCTATTTATTTTTTCAAACAACAGTTTTTCGGTTTTCTGTTAATGTCGACTGCGAGAAACGAAATGCAGATCTGTGAAAATATTTGGTTTCGCAATTTTTTTCACAATCAGTTTTAACTGTGATACCAGGGCATTTAAACCGTCAATGTTTCTCTCAAGCATTTTCTTCTTCTGTATACATATTCAAATAATGTGCTTCTTTCCTCGCAATGGTTGTATCAGAAAATAGGAAATTAGTTTTTTTGGCTTATTGGCGTATGACTAGTATTCTACTATGGCATCTGAATTAACCGAAACGTTCGCAAATTAAAACTGTGCAAAATACTGTCACTGAGACCACTACCCTCATAAACACAGCAACTTGAGGGGTCTCTTACATATCCCGTATACTAATGATACCAACGATTTTCCCACTCATTTTAAGCGATGACAACACCCAGCTAAGGTTTCCATAAACAAGGCTCCGCTATAGAGTGAGTGTGGAAGAGGGGATGGACAGACAGGGGGAAAGAGAAAACGGACTCGGAGAGGAGGAAGGAGGACATCAGGACGTATATCCAATTCCCATACATATTTATCAATTGCGAAGCACAGCCGTATTTGCTAGCTATTTGCATTTCTACCGATGGTGCATGCGTACAAAGTTACATTGAGATGTATCTTCTGGATGCTTCATTTTTTTGTAATGCAATGTGACTGTTGAGTGGCTGCAAATGAGATGCGAAGTGCACAGAAATAGGGGTAAGATGTAATAACTGTTGCTTAGCTAGGCGGTTCATATAGAGGAAAAGATGCAGGGAAGGGAATCGTGAATGGGAAGGGTCTATCTACATAAATGATCTTTTGGATAGGGTGGATAGCAATGTGCGGCTGTTTGCTGATGATGCTGTGGTGTACGGGAAGGTGTCGTCGAGTGACTGTAGGAGGATACAAGATGACTTGGACAGGATTTGTGATTGGTGTAAAGAATGGCAGCTAACTCTAAACAGAGATAAATATAAATTAATGCAGATGAATAGGAAAAAGAATCCTGTAATGTTTGAATACTCCATTAGTAGTGTAGCGTTTGACACAGTCACGTCGATTAAATATTTGGGCGTAACATTGCAGAGAAATATGAAGTGGGACAACCATGTAATGGCAGTTGTGGGGAAGGTGGATAGTCGCTTCGGTTCATTGGTAGAATTTTGGGAAGATGTGGTTCATCTGTAAATGAGACCGCTTATAAAACACTAATACGACCTATTCTTGAGTACTGCTCGAGCGTTTGGGATCCCTATCAGGTCGGATTGAGGGAGGACATAGAAGCAATTCAGAGGCGGGCTGCTAGATTTGTTACTGGTAGGTTTGATCATCACGAGAGTGTTACGGAAATGCTTCAGGAATTCGGGTGGGAGTCTCTAGAGGAAAGGAGGCGTTCTTTTCGTGAATCGCTACTGAGGAAATTAAGAGAACCAGCGTTTGAGGCTGACTGCAGTACAATTTTACTGCCGCCAACTTACATTTCGCGGAAAGACCACAAAGATAAGAGAGATTAGGACTCGTACAGAGGCATATAGGCAGTCATTTTTCCGTCGTTCTGTTTGGGAGTGGAACAGGGAGAGAAGATGCTAGTTGTGGTACGAGGTACCCTCCTCTACGCACCGTATGGTGGATTGCGGAGTATGTATGTAGACGTAGATGTAGATATAGGGTCTCCTAAGGTGTGGTGGCAGAGGGGGCTGAGAAACTTTTCACGTTGTCAATCCTTGGAAAGTGTTGCCACAAAGAGTAATGCATGCAACTGTTCAGGTAACTGTTTCAAACATTTATTGACCCATTAGGTGCTTGGAAATACCCGACATCCTGGAAAAGTAAATCGTCCTTCATTCAGTCTTCTAGGTCAACACAAACCATTACGGAGGATTGGGTAAAGATACTGTAGAAGCAGATTAACTGGTCACAAAGTTGGTGATAAGTATAATGTACAGCAGAATGTCTGCTTGCCTTTAGAGAGAAAGAGCATCAGAGGGGCCATTCTGACGTTGCGCTTGATAAAGGGACGAACACTTAAGAAAATCAAGACATCTTCATATGATCTGTCGACGTAAAAAAGCTTTCTAGAAAGTAAAGTGGTGGAAGATTCTCGAAGTTTTCAGGAGAACAGTTATAAGATATAGGAAAACATAGTTAATATGCCATATGCATAAGAATCAGCAAGGAACAATAAGAACGGAAGACAAAGCACTAAGTGCTCGGATGGAAAAGAGTGCAAGACGGGCTTGCAGCTTTTCTCGCTTTTCTTTAAACTATCAATCAGCCTCTACACAAAAACAATCAAAATGAGATTTCGACCTTTTTTCAAATCTGTACGTTGCGTACGATTAAGGCGCCTTATTTCCTAATCCGTACCCCCTATAGCCTAAATCGCACTTTGGATAAGAAGTTAGTGACGACATAATAAATCCATGGCATAATGTAACAAGCATCACTTACACGTAATGGAATTACACATAGGAAAGAAAATATAAATTCTTAAGAAATTGAATTGCTTAAATTGCCTTATCGAAGACTTGTTGGTTTGAACACAGGTACCACAAAAATATTCCTCAATTTTAATTTCCACGCCAGCGCATAGGTCATGAACCCCAACTTTAACATTTAACAAGCTGAATCATGTTTTCTTCTGGTTGTTCCTTACACAGTTGACACGAACAATTCACTATGTTCTTTTTTTTATTCTTGTTCAAGTTTTCATTTATCTGTCACATTTTTTAGATTCTTTCATAGGTTTTTTTTCATTTTTTTTTTTTTTTGCCTTTCCTTGGCTTCTATTTCTTTTTTGTAAGAACTTGATGTTAATTCCACTGTTGGTTTAGGTCGTTTCGTATTTTTCTCGATAACTGTTGTTATCCACAGGATGGTAGATAAAGTGTTCAAGCAAGATTTTATTTGTTGACTGTTCATTTCGGTAACTGTAGCAGTATTTTTTTCTGGTCCATATTCTTGAGAAATTGTAGAAGGTCTAGACAAATCACTGACTGGTTTTGCAACATTGGCGGCCGTCCAGGTTCTCGTGTTATTGCTTTCGTTCCATCAGCCGATTCTTGTTCTGGCGATCAATAATATGTACAGTAGTAGCTACAAAGTCCTTTTCTTTGTTATTTCCGTCGTCTGGCCACAAGCCTTTTCCAATAAAAACGTTTAGTGCTATGTTTACACAACGTGATCTGGTATATGCATTACCCCGGAGTTTTGTAATGTTAGCTTGTTTCATGACACTGGCAAGATGTGAAGGTAGCCACGGAGACGTCATTCCACTGTAGCTGTTTTGCAGTGTTTTAAAGAACGATCTCCCCAGTCACTGTAGACGTTGAGTCCTATGGGAAGGAACTGATAGTATGATTATACCATAACCACGCGCCAGCTGAACTGCCTCTAAATTTTTTATTATGTTTGCTGTATCCAACTGGTAAAAGCTACTTGTTTCTGGTCCCTGTTTTCTTTTTTTGTACATTTTATAAAATGTTCGAACCACCAAACAAACAGTTCTAATGTTATCAACACATTTGCCGAGCATCCAAATGCTGTATTTGGTGAAGCTCCCGTTTCTAAGACATCACTCATTCTGCTGCGCTTATATATTAACGTCGGGGGTAGGTATTCGCCTACCACTTCATTACACATATACTTGTCGTTGTTATATATTTAGTCAGCAGTCAACTTACGTTCGTCTAGTATTTCCTCATATTTATCAAAAAACTCATTAACACGCTTTTTATTAAAGCATTTGCTTCACGCCATCGACATTTCTTCGGGAACTTTCAATGACGAAATGGCAAGATCTGTCATAAACCCGTAATAAGATATTTTGCCTGCTATATTTTTTTCGTTATGGAAGCGATGCAGTAGATGATATTTCTCAGTAAGTTCGCAGGAAGTTTCCGTAGTTCAGTAATAGTTGCTCCGAAGAAAATGGACTCTATATGCTGTGTCGATTCATCTTCCATCTCCGCTGTCATATTATTAGGTCTTCCAACTTTTGATGTTTTATTTAAACCCCTCGAATGACGACGCAGTGAACTTTTTGGTATATTATGTCTTCTATCCCCCCCCCATGAACCATGGACCTTGCCGTTGGTGGGGAGGCTTGCGTGCCTCAGCGATACAGATAGCCGTACCGTAGGTGCAACCACAACGGAGGGGTATCTGTTGAGAGGCCAGACAAACGTGTGGTTCCTGAAGAGGGGCAGCAGCCTTTTCAGTAGTTGCAAGGGCAACAGTCTGGATGATTGACTGATCTGGCCTTGTAACAATAACCAAAACGGCATTGCCGTGCCGGTACTGCGAACGGCTGAAAACAAGGGGAAACTACAGCCGTAATTTTTCCCGAGGGCATGCAGCTTTACTGTATGATTACATGATGATGGCGTCCTCTTGGGTAAAATATTCCGGAGGTAAAATAGTCCCCCATTCGGATCTCCGGGCGGGGACTACTCAAGAGGATGTCGTTATCAGGAGAAAGAAAACTGGCGTTCTACGGATCGGAGCGTGGAATGTCAGATCCCTTAATCGGGCAGGTAGGTTAGAAAATTTAAAAAGGGAAATGGATAGGTTGAAGTTAGATATAGTGGGAATTAGTGAAGTTCGGTGGCAGGAGGAACAAGACTTCTGGTCAGGTGACTACAGGGTTATAAACACAAAATCAAATAGGGGTAATGCAGGAGTAGGTTTAATAATGAATAGGAAAATAGGAATGCGGGTAAGCTACTACAAACAGCATAGTGAACGCATTATTGTGGCCAAGATAGATACGAAGCCCACACCTACTACAGTAGTACAAGTTTATATGCCAACTAGCTCTGCAGATGACGAAGAAATTGAAGAAATATATGATGAAATAAAAGAAATTATTCAGATTGTGAAGGGAGACGAAAATTTAATAGTCATGGGTGACTGGAATTCGAGTGTAGGAAAAGGGAGAGAAGGAAACATAGTAGGTGAATATGGATTGGGGGATAGAAATGAAAGAGGAAGCCGCCTGGTAGAATTTTGCACAGAGCACAACATAATCATAACCAACACTTGGTTTAAGAATCATGAAAGAAGGTTGTATACATGGAAGAACCCTGGAGATACTAAAAGGTATCAGATAGATTATATAATGGTAAGACAGAGATTTAGGAACCAGGTTTTAAATTGTAAGACATTTCCAGGGGCAGATGTGGACTCTGACCACAATCTATTGGTTATGACCTGTAGATTAAAACTGAAGAAACTGCAAAAAGGTGGGAATTTAAGGAGATGGGACCTGGATAAACTAAAAGAACCAGAGGTTGTACAGAGATTCAGGGAGAGCATAAGGGAGCAATTGACAGGAATGGGGGAAAGAAATACAGTAGAAGAAGAATGGGTAGCTTTGAGGGATGAAGTAGTGAAGGCAGCAGAGGATCAAGTAGGTAAAAAGACGAGGGCTAGTAGAAATCCTTGGGTAACAGAAGAAATATTGAATTTAATTGATGAAAGGAGAAAATATAAAAATGCAGTAAGTGAAACAGGCAAAAAGGAATACAAACGTCTCAAAAATGAGATCGACAGGAAGTGCAAAATGGCTAAGCAGGGATGGCAAGAGGACAAATGTAAGGATGTAGAGGCCTATCTCACTAGGGGTAAGATAGATACTGCCTACAGGAAAATTAAAGAGGCCTTTGGAGAGAAGAGAACGACTTGTATGAATATCAAGAGCTCAGATGGAAACCCAGTTCTAAGCAAAGAAGGGAAAGCAGAAAGGTGGAAGGAGTATATAGAGGGTCTATACAAGGGCGATGTACTTGAGGACAATATTATGGAAATGGAAGAGGATGTAGATGAAGATGAAATGGGAGATATGATACTGCGTGAAGAGTTTGACAGAGCACTGAAAGACCTGAGTCGAAACAAGGCCCCCGGAGTAGACAATATTCCATTGGAACTACTGATGGCCGTGGGAGAGCCAGTCCTGACAAAACTCTACCATCTGGTGAGGAAGATGTATGAGACAGGCGAAATACCCTCAGACTTCAAGAAGAATATAATAATTCCAATCCCAAAGAAAGCAGGTATTGACAGATGTGAAAATTACCGAACTATCAGCTTAATAAGTCACAGCTGCAAAATACTAACACGAATTCTTTACAGACGAATGGAAAAACTAGTAGAAGCCAACCTCGGGGAAGATCAGTTTGGATTCCGTAGAAACACTGGAACACGTGAGGCAATACTGACCTTACGACTTATCTTAGAAGAAAGATTAAGGAAAGGCAAACCTACGTTTCTAGCATTTGTAGACTTAGAGAAAGCTTTTGACAATGTTGACTGGAATACTCTCTTTCAAATTCTAAAGGTGGCAGGGGTAAAATACAGGGAGCGAAAGGCTATTTACAATTTGTACAGAAACCAGATGGCAGTTATAAGAGTCGAGGGACATGAAAGGGAAGCAGTGGTTGGGAAGGGAGTAAGACAGGGTTGTAGCCTCTCCCCGATGTTGTTCAATCTGTATATTGAGCAAGCAGTAAAGGAAACAAAAGAAAAATTCGGAGTAGGTATTAAAATTTATGGAGAAGAAATAAAAACTTTGAGCTTTGCAGATGACATTGTAATTCTGTCAGAGACAGCAAAGGACTTGGAAGAGCAGTTGAATGGAATGGACAGTGTCTTGAAAGGAGGATATAAGATGAACATCAACAAAAGCAAAACAAGGATAATGGAATGTAGTCTAATTAAATCGGGTGATGCTGAGGGAATTAGATTAGGAAATGAGGCACTTAAAGTAGTAAAGGAGTTTTGCTATTTGGGGAGCAAAATAACTGATGATGGTCGAAGTAGAGAGGATATAAAATGTAGGCTGGCAATGGCAAGGAAAGCGTTTCTGAAGAAGAGAAATTTGTTAACATCCAGTATTGATTTAAGTGTCAGGAAGTCATTTCTGAAAGTATTTGTATGGAGTGTAGCCATGTATGGAAGTGAAACATGGACGATAAATAGTTTGGACAAGAAGAGAATAGAAGCTTTCGAAATGTGGTGCTACAGAGGAATGCTGAAGATTAGATGGGTAGATCACATAACTAATGAGGAAGTATTGAATAGGATTGGGGAGAAGAGAAGTTTGTGGCGCAACTTGACCAGAAGAAGGGATCGGTTGGTAGGACATGTTCTGAGGCATCAAGGGATCACCAATTTAGTATTGGAGGGCAGCGTGGAGGGTAAAAATCGTAGAGGGAGACCAAGAGATGAATACACTAAGCAGATTCAGAAGGATGTAGGTTGCAGTAGGTACTGGGAGATGAAAAAGCTTGCACAGGATAGAGTAGCATGGAGAGCTGCATCAAACCAGTCTCAGGACTGAAGACCACAACAACAACAACATGTCTTCTATATGCTTCATTATATCCAATTTCATCATTCTGATGTTTCAGTATAGCTTCATCTACATCCTCCTACTTCCATCTATTGTAAGCTCTCTTCGACATATCGATTAGCAGAAACAATTTTTAGTTGGTAATTTCCATCAACTCCTAACTTGAACGGTGTTATGCATCAGCTGATCGAGTGCCAAAACTTGATTTCAAGATACTAAAGAAAACGCGAAAGTGTTAACATAAATTCAGCATCTACACCAGATCTAGTTTTTTAAGCAGTAAAATAATGAAACTGAAATGCATTTACACGCCCATGTCTTACAATCATATAAAATGCAGTGAAACTCTGAGTTTATATAGGTATAAGTAACATATTTTAATGAGTTTGTAGATGTAAATGTGTTTTATTAACCTATGAACACAGGTACTAAGATTTATTCTAAACATTTAAATACCTTCTTTGAATTCATCAATCTTTATACCTATTACAACATTACGAAACTATAGCAGACATTTAATTTAATCAACATCAAGCTACTTCTTAAGATGTTATAAATAGCTCAATAATAAAATTATAATAAAAGCTCTTACATCTTACAAAGTCTTTAGACATTGAAACTTTAGACTTGCATAAATGAAAAAGAAAAATTTCTTATTCTGATTTTATACTATCAACGATAAAAATCAAGTTCCGGGCAGTCAAAGGCATGAATATCATCCTCGAAATCAGGATGGCTAAAGAGTTTGCAGTAAAAATCTTGTGCATGATCTGGAATGAGGTCCAATAGGGATGGAATGTCTTTAAGCTTAGCTTCGGAAATTGGTTTCCAGTTGGACATAGAGATGTTAAAAGGGTATGAAAATTAATTTTGTCCCGCGTTTGAAGGGGTCGACCAGTTGATTTCTTCCTAATGTCATCTACAGACGGTTCACCTTTAATTTAGTTTTTAACAATGTATTGAAAGGGTTTCTCTCACCTTCTACCAGTGAATTTTCTTGTTGTTGAAGTTGGTTTTGCAAATTACTCTCTTATTTTCTATATTTGACGTACTCTTGAAATCTACAGTTTTCACTCTATGAACTATAAGAAGACGCATTTACATGACATTCATGTAATCGTCTGCAGTTTGACAGCGCGTTCTATGTCTCTGAAATCAAAAGGAAGGGAACAATGTACAGGCATAAAAGACCTCTGCCTTATTTCCTGCAATGCAGGATTCTGATCTAACACTGATTTTAGTAATAGAACCATCTTAACGTTTCTATTGTGTCAGCACATGAATCAGACTACAAAATTACTTGTTTTGCTGTCGATATCTGTTCCATTAAAAGTTTTAATAAACAGGATGCTACTTCCTGTGCTCCACATTTTACCTTACCTTCTAACCAGAATATTATGAATACCTAAGTTATACAGCCAGAAATAGAGCTTGTAAAACACAACGTTCTTAGGAATTCTTGGAAGAGCCCATGTTTCTTCAAGCTCAAAAGAAAGAACTTCTACATTCTCATCTTTTCTCTGAAAATATGCGGAGATTTCGGATCCTGAACAGCCTCCGCTATATTACAATGAGTGTTTTTGTTGATCTTATCTACCTATAAATCGTCACAATTTTTTATCAGAATCTCATATGTGAAACAATTATGACATGTCTCTTTCTTAACCTTCTTTCTGTGTAAATTAAACTTTAACAAGAAATTCTTCTTGTAATATTCCAGTGTTACAGCATCTGAGTATTCTTCTTTGTACAAGCTGTACCTGGCAGTAAGAGCTATTTCTCGAGCGAGGGCAAGATAAGGAATGAGGAGGTTCTCCGCAGAATCGACGAAACAAGAAGGAGATACAATATGATACGAGGTGTGTGAAGAGGTCAGGGAATTACTTCTAGGGTACTAAAGGGAGCTGCAGAGGCTTAAAACAGGCAACTAAACACGTTGGGTGTAGACAGGAGATCAAGGCGCAGTAGCGGCCGCATGAAACTAGTCAGATGATCCCCTCGCCCGCCCACTGGCAAAGACAGTAGCCACAGAAAGGGCACTGCCAAGAACTGATATCTTACAACTAGACCAAAGGAAGGACAGGTTGATAGGACCCATTGCGAGACATCAACGAATAGTTAATCTGGTAATGGAGAGAAGCGTGGCGCGTAAAAATTTTAGGGAGGGACCAAGTAAGCAGATCCAAGTGGATATAGAGTGCAGCAGTTAAACAGAGGTCAATAGATGTGCACGAAATACCCTACCGAGGAGAGATACGTGTTCTGCACTGCGCAACAGAATTGAAGAATCACTTTTTCGAACCTCTTAACTGTCTTTCATTGCGACACGTAACTTTGAAACTCGTACCAAAGCACCCTCGGACCCGATGACGCTTGAAACAGTGAAAAACGAATCACACGAAAATAAGACAGGGTTCATGTAATGTGTAAAGTAGGTTAACGATATCACATTGGTACCCGATTTTTCCACAATCCTCCCCAACGCTGCTGTGGTCGTGTCACACGATGCAAAGGTCATCACAGTCCCATTGTTTTGACAGCTCTGCGGTGCCCATCGTTTAATCACGCAGGTTTCTTATTGGTAGCAGAGAAAAACATTTCAGACGTACCTCCGTTCACAATCGACACGAAAAGTCCTCAGGAGGCGGCGTGAAGATCGTCGATGAAATCATTCCTCTCCTTGAGACGTTGATTCCCACACATTTCGCGTCTTGGAAACGATAGTTTACAATACGACGTGCAACGGGAATCTTCACATTGGTGCTACTGACATCTCCCTGACGATTCAACCCTACTCTAAGGACATCGTGGGCTAGCAATCTCGTTGAATGTGAGCTCAACCCTTTGGAATGCAGTGCGACCACAATCGCTGCTCTCGTTGACAGGTTGGAATTAGAGACCGTTCAAAACCATTCTACGAAATTTGAACGAGATTCTAAACAGCAAAGGATTCCTATACTTTTTCATTGCTCCTGTTTCAAACCCTCTTGTAGCCCGGTCACGGAGGGGTGCGACATGGGCACATGTGTGAATAAAGCGGCAAAGGATCCTTCTAAAGCCCTTGCTGTTCGGCAATAACTTCGGTTGCACCCGCCCACATTTATTGGTTTCGAACGGTTCCCCGCGGTTCCACCCTGTAGACCAGAGCAAACATTGCAATCGCACTGCACTCCAAGCTGTGCGATCACATTCAATGCGACTGTTAGCCCACGATGTCTTTAGAGAAGGGCTGAAGTGTCACGGAGGGAAGCATCAAAGAGTGTCAAAAACCTCCTCCTATTGCACATCGTATTGAAAATTGTCGTCTTTGACGGCGAAATGCGTGGGAATCAACGTTCCAATGAAAGCGGTGGTTACATTGATGCCCTTTATGCCACACCCTGAGACCATTTCGCGACGATTGCGAGCGGTGGCACGGGTGGTAAAATTTGGTGGCAATGTGACTTCATTAACCCATTTTACAAGTAGCATGAACTTTTGAGCTCTTACATTTTTCTCGTATATATCGACATCCTGCTTTTGTAGCGTCGTCGAGACCGTGGGTGATGTAGCAGGGTCCACACTTTTGTACCGTTATTGAGGAAAGTTTTAGGCTTTGAGTCAAATTTCAGGTTTATGAATTGGAGCGCGAAACAATTACGGAGTTTCGAAAAAGTGATCCTTTAATTCTGTTGGGCAGTGTAGTAATAGGACAGACTCCTGCAATACTATACACGTTTTTCTAGTACAGATCTTCGTATAATATTCTGGCTTTGCAATCTAACATTATTTCTTATTTCCAGTAGCGACTCAGCCGTTCGTAGTGATGAAATGTTTCTGTTTTTCATAATGTTATCACTGCCACACCGCAGTCGATTTCCGACATCGATCGTATCAGTCTGATGCAAGAGGTCAATCATTTGCATCTTACCAGATGTCGGTAGGCTGCAGTGCTATATCTGTTTTGAGACGAGAACTAATCAGTACACGTTTTGTTTACTTGGTTATCTACAACGGAGGCTGTAATTGCATCATACGAAATTCGTTTTTCCTTGTCAACGGAAGTTTTCACGAGTGGAAGATAATCTTTTATCGCAGTTTGAGTGACAAACCAAAGTGCTGGTGCTCTGAAATAACTTCTTTTGCCAGGGTTATAGGCTGTGTCTTTTGTTTTTCACGATCTGCGCAGTACATTGCTGACGGAATAAAAATTGGAATCTAGAATAGAAAATGTCAACTCACTGTGCTCATCTTTGTTACAAAGCTGATTTAATGTGTGGGTACATTAAACCAGGACAAAATGAATGTTTTTATGAGAATGACTTGCTGTTCTACATTTCAGAACAGAGGTAGTACGAGAAGTCTTTAAAACGGAAGTTGGTCTTGTCGTCTCACGCTATGACCTTTGCGCAACAAAAATGGCGCATTGTCAGATGAGAGTAAATGTCGTTAGTGTCTCGCAAACACAGTTCTGCTGCAGAACGGATAACAGTGCATCACAGCGCGAGGATGAGATGACGCACAACTGGAAACGTAGGGGGGGGGGGGGGGTCTTGTACCTTTGAACACTTTTCAGATTTCCACCTCTGGCGAGTCCTGTAGTAGGCGTTTCGTATATTTCCTTATTCCATTTTTAAATGACGGAAGCCATTCTTTATGTGCTGCAGCCTTTTTCTGAAGTTACAAAAACTGTTCCGGAAAATAAAGGTTTTTCCAAGTGTAATTACTTGACCCGAGGTACAACATGGTCATGTACCTAGGAACAAATATTCCATTGAAATTAAAAACCGTTGCAGTCGAAAAAAATTTGGTCAATAATGTATTTAGTCACATATCAGTTACGTTATTTCACTACTAGACACCAAAAATCGGTAAGTGAAATCAAATTAAGCGGAAGTATTATCAGAAACCAGTTACAAGTTAATTACATTATGAAACTGAAGCTATTGGAAACTAACATAGGGCTTAAATGTTCATAACTCTAAATATTTACAAATGCTGCACAAAACACAGTCTCACATCTAACAACAATAAAAACTGTATAAAAACGCGAGAACTGCTTGTGGCCGATTCCTTCAAGTGATTCTAAAATCACTCACTGGACTGAAGTACGGAAGAAGAAAAGACATGTTTCCCTAGGTGTTCTATCCTCTAAGTACAACATTCTACCCTATTCCATAGTTGAAGAACCCGGACAGTGCGATTGTTGTTGGCAACACGTTTAAATTGTATATATATTCACCGTGAAATGATAACAGCATGTGGACCAAATGCAATGTCGCATCCAGCGTCGTGAAATGGTGCCAACAATTTGACTAAGGTCGCACAGAAAAATAGTTCAAATGGCTCTAAGCACTATGGGGCTTAATATCTGAGGTCATCAGTCCCCTAGACTTAGAACTGCTTAAAGCTAACTAACCTAAGGACATCACACACAGCCATGCCCGAGGCAGGATTCAAACCTGCGACCGTAGCAGCAGCGCGGTTCCGGACTGAAGCGCCTAGAACCGCTCGGCCACAAAGGCCGGTCGCACAGAAATAAGTCCAGATGTTGGACCATGCGATGACCACCTTTTAAGCAGGATAAAAGAATATTTGGGAAAATAGATGTTGTAATGACAAAGGCGTTCATACAGTAGTACGCGAATGCATCCGTGGCAAATTAGCGGGTTTCTGTCGTCAAGGAATTGAGCGATTGGTAGAACGCTTTGACTGTTTCTTGCAGATAACTGTGTTGAAAAATAGTGTCTTATATCTGTGTAGTGCTACATTTGTTATGCGATCGTCTCTGACAAAGTTGCCATGTACGGCAATTAAATTCCAATAAAGTAACTAGTCCAGAACTTCTAAGTGAACCTCTAGGTAGAAACGACAATACAAATACGATTAAAGTTGTCAATGATTGCCTGAACGAAATAATGATAGGTAAGCCACTTCCGAAGCGCCACAGAATCTCTTCCAGTCCGAGCTACACCATCCACACACTGCCGGTTGAAAGCTTCACATGGCCTTCTGTGCACTCAGTAGCTTGCACCTTTTGAAAAGAATCGTGTCACTTCAAGTCGCACTACAAGCGTCCAGTCACCTAGTGTTCAGTTTCTGTGTTGTTTGGCTCATTCCAAAAGTGTGGTGTCGTGTACCGGTGTGACAGAAAGCCTGACTCTCAAACTCCGTATCATACAGTCCCTTCGCAATGCTCACCTGTGAACTGGTTTGAAATGGAGCTGCAATCAGTGACAACAGAAATTCTTGCCTGATTTGATTGACAAGAAGTGGCACTCGTCTCGGCTCACTGCCTTTTATTGTTATGACCACTGTTCCTATGCCCTGTCACAGGGATGTGAATGGTAGACCTATCCTTGTAGACACCTTCGACAGTTCGCATGGAACAGCAATAAATAGAACAACTGCATTCACGGTATGGCCATGGTCACGTCCAGAAACAATAGCTTCTTTCTGCCACTGACATTTCTCTACGTCAGCCTCTTTACTCTGTTGATACAAGTGGCAGGTGTGTACACACCACATCACTGCCATTAGTTACATCAACAGTGGAGAGTCACTTGACCACTTTGTGCAAGATCTACATCTACAGCACATCAAACGAACTTAGCCGTGGTGTTAGCTTTTTTTATTAACCTTGTGATGAGTACTCTTACTCATATGCTTTTGATCGACAGATATATCTTCGGTGGTTGTGACTAGGTGGCAGGCGGAACATGGGAGACATAGAGGCGCGCATGCACGGATAGTGCTCTCTGGTGACAGTGTTCTCAGAGCAGTGCTCTGGTCTGCAAGCAGGTTGAGCGCCGAGTTCTCGGAAAGAGTAATCAGCGGTGTTTCCGCGTCTGTCCTAGTGCAGGAGGCCGGTGCATTGCAGCTGAAAGTCGTCAGTATGCAACAGGGCTCCGTCTCCCGTCAAGAGTCGTGGCTCTTCGAGAGGGTTCGTTAGTGAGGGGCATAGCGGACAATCTCTACAATGGTGTGTCTTGAGAGAAGACATTGCCAGGGCAGCAAGGCAGTTGGGCCTTGTATTAAAAGTTGTGTTCCATCTCGCTGCGGTTCCTACTATGGTATTTGGCCAGCGTACGTTCAGCGTACTATATCGCAGTTAGAATGATGAGCATCTGATTATGTTTATCCTTTACAGATATTTTAGAACCGTGACTATATATTGAATGTAAGTTCTAAGGTATACAAAACTGCAACCAGCCACTTCTTTGAACAATTATATTTTGGTCCATGAACCGGTTTTCGAACCTTTTCAGGTTCATCTTCAGATGGTTTCAGGAAGTTACATCACTATTGCTATCATAATGCTGGGTGCTGGCTCTATGACAAAAAGATGGAACACACTTTAATGTATCGCCATGACTATAGCTTATCTGTCCATATGGATGTAAATCTAGTTTTTTACTTACTGCGGCAGTATAGGCGGCTTTTTTCGGTTAGTGTCCATCTGTCTGGCTCCATTTTTATGTCCAGTCGTTATATCACTACACACACTCCCACACAAACTATATTAATTTACACTCTAACAGCGAGACTTTTCCAGCATCCAGCATGCGCTTTAGAACTGTTGCTTGTAACAAAGATCTTTATAGAAAGATATGGCATAGAGATGTAATTTGTTCTTCTTTACATGTATTAAAGTCGATATAAGGGCAAATATTTTAATCAGACTGGCGGTAACATGAGAGCACAAAATAAAATAAATAAATAAATTACTACAAGAACAAACTTCAGGTGAACTGATATCTTATTTCCTTTTGTATATTACGTATAATACAGGCAGTTTATAGCAATTTTATACCATTTTTTTAATTTTTTGATCATGATTGGCATTAACATGAATACCCAGGAGTCAATGATACATTGTATCTGCAGTGAGATGCAGCTTTCTGTATGACTAGGACCTTTATATTTAAATTTAAATTAATAACAAACCTTCAGATGAACTGTTGTCTTATTTCTGTTGTTATGTTAACATGATGTGGGGTATTAGCAAGAGTAGATTCTGTTTATTTTAGCTAAAGATATATGTATAAATTTTATAGTGATTGCAATGGACAAAATCCGTTTGCATGGCTGTACATTTTATATTTATAAAACCATGAACAAAAGTTCTTTAACTGTTCACTTATTTTTATTCTTAGATTAAAGTGATCTGGAATATTGGTACAGGCAGCTTCTGTTTGTTCCAGCTAGAAGTAATAAGTATAAAAGTACTGATTTATGTTAACAGTAGAGGGCTTTAACATTTAGAAATATAGTAGATGTTTTATTCTGTGGTAGGATATTACATTGACACCACTGTAGTTGGGGTGTAAGGAGAGGGAGTGGGGATGTCGTTGGGGGGGGGGGGGGGGAGGCAGTGTAGGGTTCATTGAGTGGTTACTTGTTTTGAACTAGTAGATCTTCAAAGTTCTGAAGGAAAAATTTGTTTCCCAGTTCAATTTGATCATTGAGCAAGTAGTCAGGTGCTGTAATTGTGTAGATAAAATATTTCAATTGCTTCAAGAAGGTCAAGTATTGTGACTTTGTTGGCAAAAAGGAGTATTTGAAGATTCTGTTCTATGTTGTTTGCAGAATGATTGTGTTGGGCAAGATGTGAGGCAAGCTGGACTTATTCAGGTTGTTAAGACGGAGTGCATCTATGGGTCCTTTAAATCTTGTTGTGAAGCTTCTACCAGTTTGTCCAGTGTAGAAGCTTGGACATGAGTTGCAAATGAGGTTGTACACACCTGACTTTTGATACTGTCGTATAGTGGTTTTGGTGCTGTGTATGATTTTATTTTGTATTTTGTTGTTGGTGAAGAAACTTATTTTTATGTTGTGTGTCTTGAAGAGGTTGGCAATTTGGTGAGAGATCTTCCCTAGGAAAGGCAGGCTTCTAAATGTGGTCTTCTTGTTTGTGGGTGGTTGTTCAGCAGTTGGTTGATTTAATTTTGCTGTGTTGGATTAGTTTATCTATTATTACAGGGTTGTACCCATTGCTGGAGGCAATTGATTTAATAATTTCTGTTTCTTTTTGTCTATCACTTGTGTCCATTGGGATTTTAAGCATGTGATTAACCATTGTTCTGAAGAATGCTTTTTTATGTTGGTCTGGACGGCAAGAGGATTTGTGTATGGGAACATTGGTGGTTGTTGGCTTTCTGAAAATTTGAAATTTATGCATTTGATTTTTATTTGAGATTGTTAGAGCAAGATAGTTAATGCCTTCCGGTGTTTCACGTTCTACTGTGAATTAAATTTTATTGTGTATTTTATTAAGTTCTTTGGCTAGATTGTCTATTTCTTCTGTTGTTCCATTGAACAGAGTGAGAGTGTCATCAACATAGTGTTTGTAATAAAGCAGCTTATCGTTTAGTTGGGTATGGGATATAAAAAAGTTGTTTTCAAGGTTATTGATATATATGTCTGCTAGCAAGCCGGCAAGACTACTACCCATTGCCAGTCCATCTTCCTGAATGTAAAATTTGTTGTTCAACAGAAAGTAGTTGTGTGATAGTATAAGCTCCAGGATCTCCATGAGTTCACAGATTTCAGCTCTACACATTGTGCCATGTTTGAGTAAGTTATTTCTTATTAAGCTGTTTCCTTGATAGGTACATTTGTATATAGGTTGACTATGTCAAGAAATGCAAATTTAGCTGTGGCTCTGGATGGGGATATCTTTTATACTATTGATGAGCTCATAATTGTTCTTGATGGACAAGTTATTTTCAAATACATTTGCCTTGCGGATAATATCATTAAGTTTCTTGGTGATTTTATGGCTTAGGCTATTGATGGAGTTCACAATGGGATGTATCGGACATTCTGGTTTGTGGATCTTAAGCTGTAGTCGCTGTTTTGGTGCTGATGGGTTCATTACTATACAGTGCTTTGCTCCTAATGGTGTCAACAAGAAGTTGCAGTTTTTAAGCAACTTTTTAATTTTATCATTGAATTTGGGAGTAGGGTCATATTCTATTTCCTTTATGTTATTGTTTCTGAAGAATTCACACGTTCTGCTAATATAGTCTGATTCATATATGACAACAGCTGTGTTGCCTTTGTCTGCTCTAACAAAGAGGGCATTCTCAGTTGAAAGTTACTTGTTTATGCCACATAATGTCCTACGTTCAGTATTCATCTTATTGTACATCTTGTTCTGGTGAATGCTTCTCATAATGATGTTGTTTTCCTTATGAGCTACAGGATTTTGTTCATTGTGTTTTAGTTTAGCTGCTGTGCATGCAATTTTTGTGCTAACTATTAGGTCTTTAATGTTGCTTTTATTTAGTGAGGGGTAATGTTGTGCTTAAGGCCTTTGTTTAACAGCTTTAATTCATTACTACTGTAGCATATTTCTGCAGTATTTATCACTTTATCAAAATAACTTATGTTCTATTTGGGAAGAGATACTGGGGGACTTCTTTAAAATTAGAGCGTTTATCTTTTTCTCGTGGCTATGTGAGATGAGAATACGTTCCTTTTTTATATATACATTGACATAGTCAATGCCTCATTATGTTGTTTTAAGAACTTACCCGGCTTGCTCCAGGCAGTCTACCAAGCTATATCATCCTGGTTTCCAGTGTATTGTATTCTGGTTTACTACGAGCTTGGTGAGAGTGCAGGGTAATATAAGCCATATTTAGAATAAAATGTAATATCAGTATGTATTCCCTGACTTTACACTAAGAAATCTTTGTCATTTATGAAGAGTTTCTGTGTAATTCTGACCCGAGTGACAGGCAACTGCTGTTTCTGTTCAGTTATAGTAATGGCTAAATAATATCTCTTGATTCTGGCCTGTAAATTTCCTGAGCCATTAGAAAATTCTTTCAAGCAAAGTGCTTTAACACTAGATCACTAAACCCTCGTAACATTTATAGTTGGTACCGATTCTCAGTTCCCGCCAATCTGTTATGTCAGTATAGTGTGTAAAACAGTGTATTCCATACTTATTTTTTGTGTGATATACAAGTGGAGAGTTTATGATTGTAATTAACTAATGCATAAACTGCAAATTATGACTTCCTTTGAATAAAATATGGAGCAGCAAAATATATGACGGTTTAGTAAGAATGTAACAGTAGCTTCCTTTAATGTTCTAGGATTAAAGTTAGTAGCTCATTCAGCTGTCGCCGTTGTGTGGTAATTTAAAAATTAATTTCAAATTTTAAGTACTTTTCGCTGTTGAAGTTTGGAAGGTTTCCTTTATCGTATGTGTACATTAACTGTATTTGAATCACTTATTTGTAAAAGGACATAAGGTATAAAAGTAATGTTTTGGGTAATGAGAAAAAAACTTAGTAAATCTTTTCCGTTCTTAGGGAGCCACACTTTACATTCTTTAGATGATTTTTCCATATATGTAGGCTGGTTTAAAGGTAAGGTTTCGTACCTGAACAATGCTGTATATTTGCAAAGTACCGAGAAGAACTGCTTATGGACCACTGGAGGAGAGGTCTATGAAAGTCTTTACTCTCATCTTGTATGTTTTTCATGGTTTTCGGTAAGTCCATAATTTTATCATGATTTATAGGCAGTTCTTCGTCATAATACGCTCCTACATTTTAAATTACACATGAGACATTCATATGAAACTTGTGCCTTACCACAAAAGTGTGCTTTGTTAAACAGCTATAGGTTGTGAAGCAGTAACTATGCCTTTAGTGGGTTCGCTGTACTCATACTGCATGAAACTAGTGATGATCAAACCTAGTTTTTTTGGGGAGGGAGGGGGGGGGGCGTGTCGTGGGACGGCACTCTATTAAGATTCTTGTGATAAGGACAATCGGTTGTACAATTTCGGCCGCAATGTTTTGAAAGTTCCTATAGCCTCCGACGTAACCACGTGTACATTAAATTTATCAGTAATTGCAGCAGAACAGATGATTTCACTGTATTCTAACAGTAGATAATATCTACCTCTATTCCTGGGTATTTGCTTTACAAGACCAAAATCACAGTCACACGGTAAGAATGACTGACCGTGGATTAGAAAGTGATAAATAATTTTATCAAGTTCTTCACTGTCTACGTGGTCTAGTAAGAATCATTTCATGCATTGGTTCTCGTTTTTCCCACCACAGGGCCCACTAAAAACATAAAATTTTCTAATCTTTGGAGAAGCATTCTCATTCAAATATCTGAAAAGGAATGAACATTTTTCATTTGTGCCTTACTTCCCTTGGCCTTCATGGTAATGTAAATGGGAAAAAGATATCTGCCCTTAATAATACATCTCTTGAATAGGAATGTATGGCAAGGATATCTTGTGACGAGACACACAATGCTGTCATTGTTTTTAGATAGCTGTTCAATCTCTCACACACTACTGTAAAACATTTTAGCTTTACTTGCACGTGCTGCTAATTCAGCAGCTGCCATATGTTTCGCTGTTTCTGTTAACGTAGGTCTCTGTAATTTAACTTTGAGCTGTTCAGTACGGCAAGAAAAAGGAATAAAAGTGAGACAGTGTTAATACTTTCATCCTTCTTTACCTCCTCTGCATTACTGCAGATGACGTGTCACTGAGCACATTTGTACTGTGCATGCAGTACACGTGAGGTGCCTAGTTGTTTCCACTGCCTGTGTGGAATACATAAGTTCTTGTACACTTCACTAACCTGCTGTCTTCAGGATGATGATGTCCCCAGCGCAGAAAATAGCACGCAGGTCGTGGATTCTTTTTCTCGAGGCTGAAATTAACTTCGCAAGGAACTGCTGCTACGAATAAACTGTAACTTATTTGGGATGCCACTCGCGTTTTTATTGATATAGACACGATAAACTATTCTTGATCACAACGTATTAAACATATCTTTCCACAGTCATTATATCTGGCTAAAATAACATGAAATACATCCTGCCACAGACAACATGTCTGTCTACTGGAACTGTCAGAAGTGGAGAATAAAATTACATGTATCAAATACTGCTATTACAGACAATATGTCTGTACCTAGCGACGGTCGGAACTGTAGTAAATAAAATTGCATGAAACAAATACTGCTATAACAGACAACATGTCTGTCTACTGGAACGGTCAGAACTGGAGAGCCGGACTGCCCGAGACACTTCGCGCATCAAGCCAGCAAGGCGTGACCCGAACGCCACCGAAGTGCATCGGCAGTAATATCGTCAGTCTTTTGTTTTAGTAATACTTTGATTTTAATAATTTTGAAATGACTGATCGATAGCTGGCTTTTGAGAGATGTTTATTTAAAAAATGAAGTAATTTGGATGACAGGTTTGATTAATAATAGCAACTAAAGTTTAACGTTTTGGCACCCTACCGCCGAACACAGCAGCCAATCACAGAGCAGCAGCATCATGAAGGCGGTCTTTCTCACGGGAATGGTACCGAATCTAACATCTGTCACCGGTACCTCATCCCACATTGCGTCATCTCCATGCTTCTTGCATCTCCACTGCCCTGGGAATAGCTTTCTGGAGCCTAATATGATGGGTGAATAAGCCAGAAATATTACACATCCCCTTCGTTCGGAGATTTCCAAAAATTGGGGTGTTCTCGAAGACAACACTCAATTTTGGAAATATATGAAAAAATAGAACCAAATTTTGATAAAACTGTGAACCAATAGGTAATCTCTCAAGAGCCAAGCTATCCCTACTTTTAAAAAATCAACTTGTATACAATAAGCTTGCTTTAACCAATCTGCCCTAAAATCATTATTAAAATTCCAAAATCTGAGAAGAAGGAAATGATGTGATGCCTGCCATAAATTCCAAAACAGTAACACTGTACACCGGTAATATTGTCAACATAAAGTTACATCTTCAGCTCCTAACACAATAATGTCAAGAATAAGTAAACATTTTACAAATAGTATTTCATCAAGTAATTACACAAAACATGTGAGAAATAAACGAATTTTCAAAGTAAATCGCATAGTTATCTGAAACACAAGAAAAAATCAGCTTATAGCTGTCTTTTAAATCTACCCAAAAAGATTATGAACTTATCTAAAAAACATTAACAGCACACAAGTGTTCACATTATTATTGGCTCATTGCCGTCCATTGAAACCCAAAAGAAATTACAGCATTACATAAATTGTATTAAAATAGAGACACCTTCTCGGTTCATTGCTGTCTTTTTCAAAATCACTATTCACACTTTCGAAAATAAATGACTGAAAATCACTCTTTTACGTACACTTTCACTATTACAGGAACAAATGCATGTGAGTCACAACAGCAACAGGGCCTTCCGTCGTCCATTAAGTGGTCTTGCAGTGCGTAGTTCATCTCAACTGGTGCTGGGTTTGACAAGTGACTGTCCATTCTCAGTCTCCAACTCCAGCATACAGGACCGGTACATTTCATGCAACAATACAAAATGCCTTACATTAGATGTCTAATAAAACTTAACTAATCCCTGAAATAAACTTTTGATTATACAATACAATGAATATGTACATGAATAGGCCTAAAAAGTAAACTCCATTCTGTTTGAATGCAGTACCACTGTTTATAAACAGTGACTGCTATCATATGGCTAGGGCGTTGCCCGCAGCGCATGATGGGTCGATGTCCATTCACATGTGACGTCCAGTACTCGTACCGTGACTCATTCATACAGACGCTAGCTGTTGCCGTACACTTTAACACTGACAGACAGCTTTGCGCCGTACAACTGTTTCTTTACGCAGACTTATATGACTGCACCTCCAGCTCATTCTCATATGTTATTTCTACATTTTTCAATATAGTATCATTTTAGATATTACGTAAACAGTTTTCTTAATCGTTAACAGGCACACAGTTGCGATTCGCAGATATTGAGAGAACACTTCAGAATAAATCTCTTAATGAAAATTTTGGCTGTCAGAAACTTTGCTCACTCAACAGTAAAAGTTACCATACCTTTCTCTTCTCGTGTAAGCGTTGTTACTATTTCTATAACCAGTGGAACTGTGCTAATGTGTTCATATGTGTACACTTCTGTAATCATTCCTGTGTCAAAAGCCATAGGTAAGTATTATGTGACTTCATGCAGGGGCTGTCTGAACTATTCATTGCTAGCATTGTAGTTTTTATACTTCTTATTATAAACCAGTGAGCAATTCTCCATATCTTATACAATGTGGCCTTATCTTTAAATCGTAATTGTATTGTGTCTGTGTCCCTCGAGATGTTCGTGCTGATGTTGTGTCTTACTCATGTCAATAACAATACGTCTATTCTCTCGTACTTCATAACCAGTTGGTGGAACCACTTCGCAAATAAATACCTCCTTAATAATTGGCCGACTCACACGTCGCCTTGTACCTCCACTTCCTCATATTTCATCAATAATGGGCAGACTTACACGTCGCAAAATAATTCTCATCTCCTCACTTCTTCATTTACAGTTGACCGACTTACCTGTCGCCTAATGATATTTCTCCACAACATAAACCTCTTTGGCAGGACCATCCCTTGCCTATAAATACATACTCTCGTGCCTCAGTGGAAATTGCGTCGCTGGCAATTCATACTTAAGAATATAATATATTTATGTCCACAAAACTTAACACAACTTTTGCACTAATAATCTCCTGACATCGTTTCCTGCCACCAAATCTCATTCTTTCGTCATTTTCACTTACCTCGTTTAGCGTCGTCCTCTTCTTCAGCAACTGCCAGCTTAGGTCTGTAATAAGAGCCTATATTTCACTCATTTGTTACTTTTTCCAGATTTTTCAAACATAATGCGTGATGTGTAGTACTTACTAGTTCTTAAAATTCAAAAATAAATCGATCCACTGTATACTTTGTGATAGATGTAATGTCATTAAAAGCTTATACTGATGTTTCTTAAGGCAATGTAATACTGTGTTCTCTAGCTTGTGTATCTGTGATGCTATACTTTGGTGTTATAAAACTCGCTGTTCACATATTTCCCGTCAATTCCTGTTTTTCGCCCGTGCAATGCAGATGTTTATACTGCTGGGTTACTATGCTGTCATTAATTATGTTTGTTGTCACAAATCGGGTAAAAAATTGTCATAGTCGTGGATAGAGAAGAATGTAAAGATGACAGAATATAACTCAGAATGAAAGAAGAGGAAGAACGAACAGCATGAAAGGAAATGAAGTAATGCTGTTAGTTAACTCGGGTACCTGGTAGTCGTCATCTACCTAGCAATGCAAAAAACGCTATTGCCCCCTGAGGATTACTAATGTTCATAGTATTTTTTGATGTCTACGATATTGTAGAGTCCTTTGCTTACTCCCGTTTTTATGTTAACTACTTCCACAGCATTGGGGTGTGGTATCCTAATTATTTTGTATGGCCCATCATACAATTCACGAAACTTCTTAATTTCTGAATTTATCTTAGAAGACCTGTTTCTTGCCTTGAGCAATACCAATTCGTCAATTTGATACTTCCTTCTCTTAACCTGCTCGTTGTATTTACTCTTTTATCAGCTTTCTCTTTAATCCTGCTTAAAGCTAAGTCCCTTTTTTCATTAATTGGGAAATCATCTCTCGGTGGAAAACTTACCTGTTGTTCAATAATACTGGGTACTTCTTCACCTGTCAATAGTTCTTGTGGAGGTATTTCTGTGGTAGAGTAAGGCAACTCATTTATAACTCTCTCGAACTCTTCCACATAATCTACTCACATGTGATGCTTTTTAGAACAGTATGCCGTAAACAGTCTGTTTATTTCCCTCATCATCCGCTCACTCATATTTGACTGGGGATGGTATTTGGATATGTAAATAGGCTTCATGTCGAGATCACGCAACATATTTTTCCAACACTCTGATGTAAATTGTGAGCCATTATCACTAATTATCCTCTCTGGTTTTCCCACCTTTATTACATAATCGTTCCTGATTTTGTCTGAGACTAACTTACCTGTTGCTCTTCTTAGTGCATACAGTCTTACGTGTTTTGACAACATATCCAACACAACAAATATTTATAACCTCCTTTTGAGGTGAGGAGGGGACCATACAGATCGACACACATTTTTTCTAAGACCTTGATAGGGATCATACTATGCATCTCTGCTTTGTTACTAGAATTTGGTGCTTTAGTTTTCTGACACACACTGCAGGATCTAAGAATTTTGTACACCCTTTTTTCTAAGTTATTAAAGTAACAACTTTCCTTCATTTTGTCAACACATTTCGTAGCGCCAAAATGAGCATACGTAAAATGCATAAACCAAACAAGCCTCTCAATCTCATGCTCTGGCCAATAGATTTTCCACTGTTGTTTCTGTGGATCAGCCCTATACTATAATATTCCCTTGTGTATGGTATAGCATTTCCTCACTTTGTCACTAGTTTTCCTACTGCATTCAGCTTTGATCATTTTTATTATGTCATCTCGATTCTGTTCCCTTCTCAAATTTTTCAGTATATCCTTTATTTTTTCTTCATGTTTACTTTGGTTAGGTACAGTATGGAAACCTCTTTCTGCCCTGAATCATTGAAACTGCATTATCCATACCCAATGGCAATCTGGATAATGCATCCGCTACAGCGTTATTTTCCTCAGTTAGGTATTCTATTGAGAAATCATACTCTTGCAGCGCTAAAGCCCATCGTGTTAGCCGGTTATGACTTAGCCTACAGTCCATCAGAAATGACAATGCCTTATGGTCTGTGAACACTTCAACCTTCCTTCCCAAGACATAATATCTGAATTTCTTAAATTACCATACCACAGCGTGCGCCTCTTTTCCGTTACAGAATACCTTCTTTCCCATTTATTCAGTACACGACTAGCAAATCCAGTAGACCTTCTTTCTATTGTGTCCCCGTTTTCTACAAATTGACAAAGATGAGCCCCGAGTCCATATTCTGAGCTGTCATTGAAAATACAAAAGGGTAAATTTAAATCAGGATGTGACAAAACAATAGCATTACATAACTCATCTTTGATAGCTTGAAATTCTTGCTCACACTCCTTTGTCCAAATCCATGTGGCATTTTACTTAGTTAATTCTAGCAGAGCCTTCGCATTAAGTGCTTGATTCTTCGCAAATTTGCGATAGAATCCGGTGAGACCGAAAAAGGCTTTCATTTGCTTCTTGTCCTTGGGTCTTGGAAAATTTCTGATGGCTTCTTTTTTTTCTGGTTTGATGTCTTCAGCAGATATTACATGCCCTAAAAATTTGATCACCCTCTTGCCGAATTCGGACTTATCCAGGTTTGCACTTTTATTGTTCCTCTCAAATTTCGGTAGAACCTGTTTTAAAAAGTCATTGTGTTCCTTCCAACTTTTTGCAGCAATCAAAATGTCATCAATGTACACCGTAATTTTGTCCAACAACTGCTCACCAAGAACCTTGTCTAACACACATATAAAAGCAGAAGTAGATATCTTCAAACCAAAAGGTAACACTCTAAATTGGTAGCTTCGTCCACCATAAACAAATGCAGTATATTTTCTACAATCCTCCACTAGAGGCACCTGCCAAAAGCAGGTGGGCATGTCAATGCTTGTTAATATCTTGACGACATAAAACTTCTGTACAAGGTCCTCTAGTACCTCAGGCCTATCCATCTGTGGTAAAATAACTTTATTTAGTGCTCTGAAATCTAATGTTATCCGCACCAATTTATCTTTCTTGGGGACAATGACGAGAGGGCTACAATAGTTACTTTAAGAGCGCTCAATAATCTTCCACTCTAACATTTTCTTCATTTCTTTATCTACTGCTTCCCTTTTTGCAAGTGGAATGGAATAAGGCTTAAATCTAAATAGATCATGCGGCGTCACCTTGAAACCATATTCGTAATCCTTCATGCACCCAGGTTTCTTTGAAAAGGCTTTTCTATCCTGCAACAATACATCTTCCAGCTCATTTGCCTCCATTTCATTTAACCCTTCAATATTTGCGAACCTTTCGCGCATTCTGACCTCAATATCTACCTCATCATTTGATGTTACTCCCACAAACAAACATATGCTCTCTTCTGGTTCTATATTCGAATACATCTGTTCCCTTATAATTTGCAGTCTAGCAACATTAGTTACTTTGTGTGGCCTTATTTCCCTCGAACTTAAATTCTTGTTCCTCTTCTTCTTTTTTTTCCTCATCACACCTTTTGCAAAATCTAGCATTACTCTATTAGCAATTAACCAATCTGTTCCCAAAATTAAATTGACACAGAGCCCGGGAACAACCATTGCACTCACCGAAAACTTCCTGCCTTGCATGGTAAACCCTAATAAAATTTGCTTCTTTATAACTTTACTTCTAGACCCACACGCTGTAACTACTTTGACCCCTTGAACTGATAACTCTGGGACATCAGTATTTTTCTTTATCGTTTCATACAAATAACTTGAGACAGCACTGATCTCACTACCAGAATCTAAAATTGCAACTGTTTTCATGCTCTGAATTTCAATTCCTTTAGCTAGTTGGTAAATCTCCTTTATTTCCCGCCTATCTTCGTCCATGAGTGCATTTTTTATCTCATCCCTTTCGTCATAGCCCAAGAACGTTACTAGTGGTCCGTTACATTCAGCCGTTCGCGACTGGATCAGGTCCGAACCACCCACTAGTTTTCCGGCTCCTTCTCATTCCTGTCTCTTTCAGGAGCACGATCCCTTCCATTGTTATGATATTCTCTATTTCTACCATAATATCCTCCTCTGTTCATACCTCTCTGAAAATCCCCTCTCCCTCTTCTTGAAGGACTGCGACTGTAACGAGGCGGCCTATTTTCCTCTCGGTCGCGACGCTCGTCGCTTCTGTTTGTGACCCTGCTTCGTCTTGACTCACGATCATTACGGCGGTCTGCACGCCACCTGTTCCTTCTCCAGCCTTCCTGCACTTGCTTGTTGCCTGACAACGCATCTAACTGCTCGAGGACTTGCAGTAGGTTATTGACATCGCTTTTTTTTACATTGATTAACTTCTCTTGTACAGGTTCAGTTAAGTGTTGATTCTTTTCCCAATAGTGTTGAAAAAACTCTTTGTACCTGTTACAACCACTACTAGCTGAACTCCTTCCCTCAAAAACTTCACTCCTGACGCTATTTTGTGTGCTAGTAGACCAGTATTGATTTAAAAATGCTTGTACAAGTTCCTTGTATGTGGTACATGTGTTAATGACCCCGGTTCCCCATGATATTACGTCTCCCTGAAATCTACTTGCCACAGCTTTTATTTTTTGTTGTTCTGTTAGATTTTCAGGAAGTGTAACCTCGAACTGTTTAATAAAATCAACTGGATGTATGTTACCTCGACTACAGAAAGGATGGTAAACAATAGTGAGATTTGTTACATCACTAGCATGTACACGAACTCTGTCCTTACTTTTGTCAGGAAATTGCTTAATTGCTTGCTCAAATTCCTTCAATTTATCTTGAATCGCATCTGTGGTACCTTTACAATGATCACCTATTTGTGAAACCTTACGACTAAGTACCTGCTCCTCATCTTTGATGTTTTCTAACTCACTTAACAGCTGTTCATGTTTATCATTACATTCTTTAGCAGCCTTGCTTTGCTCGTTTATTACTTGGCTAAGATTACTACTTATTGTTTATATTACACAATCCTGAGCCCCCATATCATCATTCAGCTTTTTAATTTTACAATCAAACTTCTGATTTATCTCAGGCTTATATAATTCTAATTTCTTACCGCATTCTTTTGTTTCTCGATCTATTTTACTGGAACAAGCCTCAGTTTTAGTTTCAAGATTTGATACCTTTTGTTCTAAAGCCTTAAAATTGCTATTGATTTGAGTCATTACTGCATATGCTTTCCTGACATTACCTTTAGTTTCTCTTAACTAGGCTCTTGTCTCTTCTTTAGTGTCATTTTGCCCTTTATCTATTTTATCTATTTTTTCGTTAGTTTCTTTTAAAAGTAATAATAACATAGATAACGTATTTTGCTCCTTGCTGATTTCTACCTCCCCATTATCTACTGTTGGCAATGTTTCAGCTGAAGCAGTGCCATGACTTAATCTGTGTGACTCCACAGTTGGCTCATTTGCAATGGTGACGTCAGATTCAGTGTGTCTGACGTCATCATCCAAACCTACTACGTCGTTGTGGTCAGGAGCGACAGTGTCTACATTTTCAGTACGATCATTTAACACAGAATGAGCATTTTCCGAAACATTTTCAATTTCATTGTCTAAACTTTGCAAATTATCTTAATTACCTGATAGATCATCAACGATGTTATCTATTTGTAGGTTTTGTGGCTGATCTGAAGGATCATTGCCATCAATATCTACTTGTTCCCTTTCCCTACTTCTAAGAGGATATCTTTTTTCACTTCACACTTAATATAATTTACAAATTTTAGCCAAATATGTTTAAAGGGATCAATTTTAGACTTTGAAGTTACAGTATTACTCTACTGTCCGTTACAGAGATTAGCTATTTGCGCCAGAGTAACACTTGCTCTTCGATGCTATTCAGCGTGCTGCCGTCGAGAAGCTCCTTCTCTGCACTGGCTGCTGAAGCTGAAGTGTCGTACTGCTGTGCGGACTGCACCCTGAACACCCTGTTCAGCGGCTGCTACTGATCTCGCCCGCTGCTGGCTGCCGATACTCGCACCCGACGCGGAGAACTGCGGCCGCTGGCTCTGCCTCCCCGCGCTGCGTTGCGTCGCCTCGTAGCACGTCGAAACCTCGATGAAAATTAAACGTGATCCCATGGACCGCGCACAAGTATTTGATTTTCTGTCACTTGCACTTTAACACTTTCAGCATCTACTATACACGGACGTTATGTTCTCGTGAATGAAAAAAACTTGTCTGTGGCACCAAAAATCGAAGTTCAGCTAAAGTTCAAAAGAGTTCAAACACAGTTAAAAAATCATTTGAAACAGTTCCTACACATTTCTATTGTCACGTAGTAGCAGGACAGTCACTGTAGGTGTTATGAATTTTTCCAAGAATTTTTCACAGTTCACAGTCCTCCCTAATAATCAAGCCTCATATCTCCAATAGCTTCCTGGAGCCTAATATGATGGCTGAATAAGCCAGAAATATTACATCAGAAACATCTAAATACACTCCTGGAAATTGAAATAAGAACACCGTGAATTCATTGTCCCAGGAAGGGGAAACTTTATTGACACATTCCTGGGGTCAGATACATCACATGATCACACTGACAGACCCACAGGCACATAGACACAGGCAACAGAGCATACACAATGTCGGCACTAGTACAGTGTATATCCACCTTTCGCAGCAATGCAGGCTGCTATTCTCCCATGGAGACGATCGTAGAGATGCTGGATGTAGTCCTGTGGAACGGCTTGCCATGCCATTTCCACCTGGCGCCTCAGTTGGACCAGCGTTCGTGCTGGACGTGCAGACCGCGTGAGACGACGCTTCATCCAGTCCCAAATATGCTCAATGGGGGACAGATCCGGAGATCTTGCTGGCCAGGGTAGTTGACGTACACCTTCTAGAGCACGTTGGGTGGCACGGGATACATGCGGACGTGCATTGTCCTTTTGGAACAGCAAGTTCCCTTGCCGGTCTAGGAATGGTAGAACGATGGGTTCGATGACGGTTTGGATGTACCGTGCACTATTCTGTGTCCCCTCGACAATCACCAGTGGTGTACGGCCAGTGTAGGAGATCGCTCCCCACACCATGATGCCGGGTGTTGGCCCTGTGTGCCTCGGTCGTATGCAGTCCTGATTGTGGCGCTCACCTGCACGGCGCCAAACACGCATACGACCATCATTGGCACCAAGGCAGAAGCGACTCTCATCGCTGAAGACGACACGTCTCCATTCGTCCCTCCATTCACGCCTGTCGCGACACCACTGGAGGCGGGCTGCACGATGTTGGGGCGTGAGCGGAAGACGGCCTAACGGTGTGCGGGACCGTAGCCCAGCTTCATGGAGACGGTTGCGAATGGTCCTCGCCGATACCCCAGGAGCAACAGTGTCCCTAATTTGCTGGGAATTGGCGGTGCGGTCCCCTACGGCACTGCGTAGGATCCTACGGTCTTGGCGTGCATCCGTGCGTCGCTGCGGTCCGGTCCCAGGTCGACGGGCACGTGCACCTTCCGCCGACCACTGGCGACAACATCGATGTACTGTGGAGACCTCACGCCCCACGTGTTGAGCAATTCGGCGGTACGTCCACCCGGCCTCCCGCATGCCCACTATACGCCCTCGCTCAAAGTCCGTCAACTGCACATACGGTTCACGTCCACGCTGTCGCGGCATGCTACCAGTGTTAAAGACTGCGATGGAGCTCCGTATGCCACGGCAAACTGGCTGACACTGACGGCGGCGGTGCACAAATGCTGTGCAGCTAGCGCCATTCGACGGCCAACACCGCGGTTCCTGGTGTGTCCGCTGTGCCGTGCGTGTGATCATTGCTTGTACAGCCCTCTCGCAGTGTCCGGAGCAAGTATGGTGGGTCTGACACACCGGTGTCAATGTGTTCTTTTTTCCATTTCCAGGAGTGTATATTCTTGTGGTTCACTAAGACACAAATCAGAGCAATCTTCAAATGGAATGAATACTTCACCTGTGAATCCTGAAAATTTTCCTTGGAAAGCGGATATATCTTTGTAATATCTAGAGCTGAATGAAGATATTTAATTTTCCATGAAGCATAATGACTGGTGCTTGCGAGAAATGAATGTATGTGCTCTTTAATTTGTTTCACAACTTATGTTTGGATTGTGCTCCTGTTTTCTTGTTGACCCCGTCTGACCGTTGGTCATTGTCTCACCAATGACAAAGTCTGTAGTCTCCCCACCCTCTTTTCAGTCACAGTATACAACTGAAGAAACGCATTTTTGGGCCCTTTCAGCATGTGGTCTCCGTTCATTACATGGCACATGAAAGATGAACTGTTTTGCTCATTTATGGAGATAAGTCGGGTCACTTAATACATTACACAAATAAACGAAAAAAAGACCAAGCTTGTTTGTTCCATTCTAAGCATCAGATTTAGTTTGGTTCAAATGGCTCTGAGCACTATGGAACTCAACTGCGGTAGTCATAAGTCCCATAGAACTTAGAACTACTTAAACCTAACTAACCTAAGGATAGCACACAACACCCATCACGAGGCAGAGAAAATCCCTGGCACCGCCGGGAATCGAACCCGGGAACCCGGGCAGACTTAGTTTCTTTCATTACCAAATAATGTCTACAATCAAAGAAATGGTTTCCACCAATAACTCATTTTCTTCAAAAATTGGCTTATGTCCTTTGACAAATAAGCGATTCATCCTCGGTTGTATATATTTGGTGTGTTACAAATAACTATTTACTGTATTGCAAAAGCCTTGTAAACATAAGCATTAACGTGGAGGCCGTGGCATACGCTATAGTAAATACAGGTGGTTTGTTGTGACAACACTGCCACTGGGTCTCAACATTGTACATGGAAGCTAACATCACCGCGGGTTCTGTAAATTACCATCATAATCTGTGTTTTTTCCAAGAGTATTTATTTAAGTACTAGCTGACCCGACAGACTTCGTCCTGTCAAAAAGATTTGTAATATGGCAGTTTTTTTGCCTACGTATTTAAAAAAATTCTCCTGAACAGAACCGTCACCCTGGTGATAGTGCGTTGTGAATAAAAAATAATTAAATAAAACATATATAAGGATTTAAAAGTAAGTAATCGCTTTACTGTTAATCATGTGAATCATAATTATTATTATTATCATTGTAGTGCTTTGTGGTATACGATGTTTTTTGTTTGATTACCTGGCGCATAGATAAATAAATCTGATGGTTTTCCAACACGGGAACAGGCAACATACAATTGACCATGTGAGAAACATGGGTTTTCTAGATTAATACCACAAACACTTAATGATTGCCCCTGGGACTTGTTTATAGTCATAGCAAAAGCAAGCCGCACTGGAAACTGTAGTCGTTTAAACTCAAATGGCACATCAGTCGGAATCATTGGGATGCGCGGTATGAGAACATCTTCTCCTTTATACTTTCCTTTGAGTATAGTTGCTTCTATCACATTGTTTAGTAATTTTTTTATCGCTAACCGTGTACCGTTGCAAAGACGCGGTTGGTTGATATTTCGCAACATTATAACCACCGATCCAACCTTTAATTGAAGATTGTGAGGTGGCAATCCTGGCAAATCCAGCGAGTTTAAAAATTCCGGTGGATAGTTGACTACATCATCTTGATTAGTAGCCGAATCAACTGATTTATATATCCTCAATTCGCCTGTAACTTGTTCTTGAATTTTGAAATTTAATTCATTTACATCTACTTTTTTGCAGCCAGTATAGCTCGTTCGCTCAACCAATCATGGTTTCTGTAATTTTGAGAAACATCTGGAAACACCTTCTGAATAAGTTCATCTTTTGATCGAGTTAACTGACAAAAACTTTGAGGAAAGTTAATGCAGCCAGTCAACATGTCTATAGGAAATTTGCCATTACCAATGTCAATGAGTTGTTTAGAGAATATGTTTCCAGATTGGTCATTTCGCAACTCGACACGCATATTCTTGCTTAAATGAAGTACTTTGACATGTTTCCACAAATTGGAGGACTTTAGACATGCATTGAGTTCATCAGCTGGCGTTGATCGTGGAATCACTGGCAATGTTTGACGAAAATCTCCTGCTAATAAAATCATTGCACCACCAAATCGGTTATTATTGCTCCTTAGATCTTTTAAGGTTCTGTCTAAAGCCTCCAAAGATTTTTTATGTGCCATCGTGCATTCATCCCAAACAATCAATTTACATTGCTGCAAAACCTTTGCCATTGCAGAGTTCTTCGAAACGTTGCAGGTTGGAGTTTCATTGCTTTGCATATTTAATGGCAATTTTAGTGCTGAATGGGCTGTTCGACCACCTTCAAGCAAAGTTGCTGCGATTCCTGACGAAGCGAGTGCAAGTGCAATTTTATTTTGTGAGCGAATTGTTGCTAATATTAATGAAATCAAAAAAGTTTTTCCTGTACCACCAGGTGCATCTAAGAAGTAAATCCCTCCAGTTTCATCATTTGTTACTTTCATAAGAGTTTCAAATACATACTTCTGTTGTTCAGTTAACAGTGGAAGATTTGTTTGAATTAATTCTTTCAAAGCGTTGAGATCATACAGTTTTTCTCGATGCAACTCTTGGTTAAAAGCGTCATGCATTGGACGATTGGGCGCGGTCAGGCCTAATTGAATTAATAGTTTGTTTGACATTATCAAGCACATGTCCTCAATTGAAATCAATGCTTCATTGTAAATTTATTCACTGATTTGTATATTTGGATTTCCCATTCTATTCCGTATTTGATACAAAATATCATCACACATATAATCTTTGTACTTGATCCACAAATCAATTGGGTTTGATGGGAAGCATGTAGATATGATTATAGAAAACAATGTTCGTATTTGATGAGCGTGTGATGATATTACAGCATCATTGAGAGTTTGCTCCCAATGAGCGTCATTTTCAAGCAGTTGCAAACATTGACAGGCTTCTCTGTAGGATCCACACAATTCACCATGAACAGTTCGTAACTGTTGGAATGATGTTGGGCCACGTACATTGACTAATAGCAGTCGTAAATAAAAACATTCATCATTGCTTGGATGTACTGAATAAATCCGGCCAATCGCATCGGTGGAATATACATCTGTATATCCTGGAACTGGTTTTCCTTGTTTCCGTCGTATAAATCTCCTTGAGGATTGATTCCAGGTATAATATTTTGGCATTTCAGAATATAGCAATGTTTGTGCGAAATGATCGTTTTGGCATGTCTCAAAAAAACTGGTTAATGTAGTAGATGGTGGCTGAGCAGCTCTTTGTACTGCGTTCTGTGCTGTAAAATACACTCTTTGTCCATTTTCTAAATGCACAGCTAAGTGAACAACAGAAGGGTGTCTCTCATGAATAGGAAAAGAAAATATTCGCCAAACTGCTTCATTACTACTGACATAGCGGCCCATTTGGTATTGGGTAACTTCATCATTGGAATTCTCTGCACCAATTCCAATCACAGCCATATCACTCCCTTTGGTTACATATTTGCAAATGTATTTAATAGATTTCACTGAATGGCAAGATTCAACGTTGATGTGTGCTTTGAATGTCTTTGATAAAATGGGTGAATATGGAACAATCCAACGATTATCTATTTCAATATCTTGTTGATTTAATTTGACAATTGTTGATTTTCCATTGTCTGCTGTCGATCTGCGACGATACAATGGATAACCGTCATAACCAGTAATTGTTTCCGATATTAATGTCCGTGGATATCGTTTTGAACATTTACCATCCATCATACTCGGTGAATTTTGATTAAGAGTTCCACAGGGACCATGTATCATGTTTTTGATAACTACCTCATGCAATCCAGGATCTACTTGTACATTAGGGATTTCAGCTGATATCACTGCATCAACTTCATTTGGCCTTATCTTTTCAACCAACCAAATCAAAATGTGTGCATGTGGCAATCCTCGTTTCTGCCACTCCACAGAATACATCCAGCAGCGTGTCTCACCAAACACATTATGTTTTACGATGAAATCCATTAAAGATTTCAACTTTTGTCTAAAGACTCTGGCTGTAATATCATGACGATCAATGGGTGATTGCCCAGGGAATAACTCCTGCTTGATTTCTATCCATTGCGGATTGCATGTAAATGTGATGAACAAATCTGCTGTACCATAATGACGAACATACGACATGGCATCTTGAGCATATTCGTGCATATGCCGAGGGCTTCCGATGTATGTTGCTGGAAGAATAGACATCCGACCGACATTCTGTGCATTTCCATCAGTATTAATCGCATCTCGAAGGTGAATATACTCTTCAGATCGGAGTTTGGTTTGATTCAACCTGATGAATGTTAATCTCTCCGTTTCAATTTTTACATACATGTCAACAACATATTTGTGATATAATCGCCGACATTTCAATATGTGATTTTCTTCATTTTCCCGAATCATTAGGCGGTATGAATAATAGTTCATTGAACTGACTTTTTTGTTGGTTTCAGAACCTGTAAATAGATTTTCTTTTAATAACATTCAAATATAAAATTAAAATACATAATATAATGACTGAGATATTATCGCCATAGCTAAATTAATATTTTAGTTACCTGTAATGGGATTTATCATTTTTATTGAGAAATCGTAGCCATCTTCACCTTGCCAAAATATAATGGGATATTGCAGTGCATCATATGACCGGTGTGTTTCCTTTATACGTTGTAATTGATCATTCCGACGATGTAAAACAATATCACGGGATTCCAAGTTTTCTCCAACTACAACGATAGCAACTTCATCAATAGTTGGTGCATTAAAACGTCTTGTATGTTGACCTGCAGGTGTTTTATCAGCTCTGATTACAATTTTGTGATTATCGGATGGCATCAGATCCAGGGCAGTTTTAAACAATATAATCAATTGATTGTGTTGATGAAATAAAGATTGTAATTGTTCTACAATAGACCTCTTTACTAAATTGTTATGTGCACAACGCAGATCAATTTCTTGTGGTGAATTGCCCATAAAATAAATTTGCAGGAATTTGTTGTCGCTATCTGACACTGGTAACAGTGAACCTGCTCTGTGATATATTTGCCCTTGTATCTGTAAATAAAATAAAATATTATGGTGTGGTATAAATTAATGGATTGTCAGTGATCAAACTTAAATAATATTTGATCTTAAAAAGTATATATTTAGTTTGAACTAATATCTATCAAATATAAAATATAATAAAAGTGTCACTGAAACTGAATCACCATATAATATGATGACTAAGTGATATATAAGTGATTAAGAAATTGAAGATTAGTGACACATCTTAACTTTTGTGACAGAAAATTTTGTTCACTAAAATAATTATGAGTAACTGCTATAATACATACCTTGAAAGTTGGCATAAAATTTTCCCGAACTACATTTGTTGCCCCAAATGAAGTCATTTGAAAGCAATTGTTATATTGTTGGATATGTGTCAAAAAGTGTATAGAATCTGTTCCTATTCCTGAAACCAATGAGTACAATGGTTCTGGTGGTGGGTCCAATGGTATCAATTTCACTTTACCATTTGCGCAACACAATCCATTGGCTTCGTTTTTGTATTTTAATGCCTTACAGTGTGAGCAAACCGAGTTCATAGAACCAATAACAACACATTGGTAGTTACTGTAGTCAATTGACACATCGTAACTGAAAGCAGCTCGATTCAAACTTGCGCGATTATTAGTTGAATGTCGCGCTCGCGCTTCACGCGTTTGTGATATCCGAATTCTTTCACGTTCATTTCCGTCGTCACGTTCTTGTGCCGTACGATTAGATCGGTAATTAGCTTGGTTTGTAGCATTTCTGGTTCTTCTACCTAAATTGCTTCGTCTTATAGGAGGCATATCAAATATAAATTAGTTTTTCACTAATCACGAACTAAACAAACACTAACTAAGTAAACACTCTGCACAAAACACGAATTTGTTTCGTGTATCAGTTGACAAAAGCAAACTCAGTAGATTAGGTCACAGACAACTTTTTTTTTTTTTAAATTTTATATGACTTGAAGTCAAATCCTTTTAAGCCGTACGAATTGTAACGCGATTTTTGTTTGACTGATGTAATGACGTGGAAACTGATGCATTTTATCTCGCGTGCCGAAACTAATACAAAAGAAACGCGAGTTTCGGAACGCGACATTAAACTTCTCCAACTATGTATTCTGTGCTCCAACGCACACACTCACATTGATTTGATAGATATGATCTTTGACGTTAGGAACACACCTACATTGCTTAGACAACAGTGAGTGCTTGTAATTTAATATGAACTTTATACCATAGCAATAAAGCTCAAATTGACTACGTTTTAGTTACAAATCATTTGTATAGGAAAAAGAAAAGGGCTATTTTTAGGGTTTTTCCAGCAATAATTCTAATTTTTCTCGCCGTAAAAACCATCCTTGAACTTCAACGAACATTTTAAAAAAAGATTTGGCCAAATTGGTCGAGGCGTTGTTGAGTTATGCACTTACCAACACATTTTGCGATTCATTTTTATATTATAGATTGTAGGTTTATTCTTTTTAAATTTCGCGCATTATCATTTGCTGTAGAATGTAACTAAAACAACTTAAAGTTTTCAGTACTGATTTAATTTAATAATTCTTTTTGGTTGGAGTTATTTTTAATAAAATTCATTCTGATCGAGATTATTACTTTTTGTTCAGAGCGAAAGTGTTTTATTATAAAAGAAAATGTGAAATCATATCCACGATCTGAGATTTTAAATTTTGTAGGTAAATTTGTTTGAAGTATTATGGGTTTTATTAAAATCCAGCACCATACCACTCCGCCATCTAGCTCTCAACCGCTTGAGCAACCAGTATCCCCTTTTAAGGGGTTGACTAATATTTCGGTCAGTGAGGTTATCAAAATGGAATAAATGTGAACACCTATCAGTTGAAGCGCAGAAGGAGGGAATTACGTAATGGTCCAAAATGTGCTCTTATACTGCTATCTAGGAAGCCAAAGATCAAAGTTAAATTACTGAAAGCTAGAGTTTAAAATCCGACCGACACCCGAGATGGGGAACGATCAAGAAAAACATCAACATCCTTGTGGAAGGGAACCATCGTAGTATTTGCTTGAAATAATTTACGGAAACCACAGAATACTAAAAGATGTCGTGGAAGTTCTCTGTTTCAGTTACAGCGCTGTATTCACGAGCTGTGCCTGGAACAGATTGGAGATGACGAAGAAACTTTCGTCTTGTAAAAGGGTGTGCTGGCGTCAGATATTGCTAGAGAGTTGGTGAATATTGTTTTTTTACTGAACATTTGTCCCAGTTTAAAACCACTTTCAACCTCATAATAACTGGCGGGACTTTAATAATGCAACGTTGAACCATTCCGGCGTTGCAGGAGCTATCAGCCAAGCAATAACTTTAAAATTCTAAGAAAGACAGATTCACTTTCTGAATGAGTTGTGCTATAACGTAGCAGCTGACCTGGGTAGTCAACTTGCTGAATTATTAAATAGGATGAAATAAGTACCTACACTAGTATAAACGTAGACGTGAACACCACTCACTTTAAATTGACATCATTCCAGACCTCCCTCCCTCACTTAAGTCCGAGGACCGAGGAGGTATATGATATCGAAGGCGGCTTGTTCCACACCGAAGGCAGCGACGCTATGGAGGCGCTCTCTACACTAGTGACTGACCAATAACAGTTGAGAGGGACAGAGGAGTGGGGGTAAAGGAGGTGCCAGCTTCACGTATATTTCATTTGAGGTCAGATGACTTCTGGCAGGTCAGTGCATTCGTTCGCGCCTTTTGTTATGAGGCTGCTACAACAGAAAGATGTTTGCAGAACTCTGCAGGTACGTACACTGATCAGCCAGAATATTCTGGCCACCCATCTAACAGACGGTATGTCCACCTTTAGAGCGGATAACAGCGGCAACGCATCCTGGCGTGGTGGTAATGAGGTATATCAACAACACCTGTCGGCAGCTGAGGGTTTCAATTAATTATCATTTATTCTAGAGATGCTGCTTGGTCATCAATGGTATCTGTTCTTTCGAGAACAGTTACTATCTTCATAAATATAGCATTAAAATAACTGCTCAGGCAAAACCACACAAACTACACACGGTTGCGTGAAAACTCTTCCACAAACAACTGGTCACTGTGGGACAACAAGGACGAATCAGAAGTCGACACACATAGAGAACCTAGCAGTGGTCGGCGACCAAATAAACGTCGTCCGATGAGACGACCGACCGAACGACCAACCAAGGTCGTCCCAAGTCATGTGTATTGGCAATGGTCGGGGAAGCCATGGCTGTCCGGACCTCACTGCTGCTCCGTCCAAACTCAACTCCCGACACACGACGACCCAGAAATACTAGCGGTAGCTCCAAAGATAGTAAGACAGTGCTCTTATCGATAAGCGCTGCTGCTGCCACTCATGGGCAAGCAAGCCAGCCAATAAATCGAAGAAGAAACGGGTCGCCAATACCGCAAAGACAAGATGTCAAGTAATAAAAGGGACGAACGCGAGCCGCGCACGGCTCAGTGTTCTTCGAACCACTCTATCACACTCCTGGTGACATGGTGCATTATCTTTATTCAAAGAAATGTGGTCGTCATGAAGGCTGTACGTGGTCTGCAACCTGGGTACGATACGCCTTGGTAGTCATGGTGTCTTGCAAAAGCTGCACTGGACCCATGGATACCCACCTGAATGTTCCTCAGTACGTAATGGAGCTACTGCCAGCTTGTTTTCGTCCCACAGTACAGGTGTCAGCGAGTTGTTCCCCTGGAAGACGACGGGTTCGAGCCCTCCTATTGGGCTGATGAACAATTAATCGGAATTAATTAGACCATGCAGTGCTCTGCCACAAAGCCAATGTCCAGTGCTGATGGTCATGTGGCCATTTCAGTCATAGTTGTCGATGTTGTGGTTTCACCTTGGTTTCGCCACGTGTCCATCACAGCACTTCTCGAACACCCGACAAGCCGTGCAGTTTCCGAAATGCTCGTGCCGAGCATCCAGGCCATCACAATCAGCCCTCGGTTAAACCAGAATAGGTCGCACACCTTTCCCATCCTCCACACGGACCGCACGCTCACTCATTCAACATGCAACGTGCATGTGACTGCTAACAGTCATTCCTCTCCAGGTGACGCTGCTATCGCCTGGACCAATTTGTATCCATAGTGGGTCAGTGGCTATAACGTTCTGATGATCAGTGTAAGTGCTGTAGCGTGCTAGACTTTTTGGTGCACAACGTTCCTAGAGAGCTGAGTTACGCTGAGTTAGTTTATATTTTTTTAAATGTTGTCTTTATTGTAAATAGTGTTAACGTACGTTTATTTATTTTGCCTGCAGCTTACCGAGAGGAGAGGAGGGAGGACCAGCGTCTGGCCAGTAACGGTCGCGGAAAACCAACCAGCCAATGGCCATCCGACAAGAGAAAACGCCACTGGACCCATCTTTATAAGTTATATTTAATTATTCTATAGTGTTAAGCAAAAATAAATGTGTTATTATAAAAGACGAAACGCTGTGACATTGTAAATAGGTTAGTCTACGGTCATCTGCCAAACTCTGTTCTATCTGCCAAATTGTTAACAGTACTGAAAGTATTATATCTGTTTATGATAACGTTTTCTTACATTTTGCATTTGATTGTTTCTGAAGAATATAATACAGTTGACTCAAAAGTTTTTTATTGTATGGGACGAGGAAGAAGTTGTTGGAAAACTTAAAAATGCATTAGGAAAAAAATTGGGAGACTTTTAATGAACATATCTCATTTTGCAGCGATTAAAGTAGTTTTAGCCAAAGAAAAGAAATGAAGTCAAGCTATTCTTACCTATTTATTTATAAGTAGCCACAAGTAAAGTCTATAGCCAGTAATATAATTCATATGTCAAAATTCAGTAACAACACGGCACTTGGAGTATACGAAGGTTATTCGGCAAGTAAGGAACGATCGGTCGCGAAATAGAAACCACAGTAAAAATCCGATGAAGTTTTGCACAGGTGTGTTGGGCAGTGTCTCTAGTAGGGTCGTCGTTCGCGTTACGTAGTTCTTTTTAGTTCTGAGCACACAGGGAACACATAAAGACACCTAGAACAATAGCGTCTCCCGCCAAGTACGAGGGCCTGGTGTGAAATTTCTCCTGAAGCTATGTAGCCACCATTACATAAATGTCGTGCGTTTTCTTCTTCAAGACAATTTTCAGTCGCATTCTACAGGGGCAATGAAGATGCTACTGCATCGGTTTCAATTGGAAATGTTTGATTACCCACAATACACCCCGTAATTGTCTCCCTCTGAGTTTCATTCTGCTCACATGGACCGCAGACTATGAAGACAACATTTTGGCACAGACAACGAGCTGTAGGCCAGCGTAGAGAATTGGCGGAAAGCACTGTCGGCTGCCTTATATGATGAGGGTATTGGAAAGTTGGTACAACGCTACGACAAACGTATAAGTCGGATCGGCGGCTATGGAGATAAGTAGTTGGATGTTGTAGCTAATTGTTGCAAATAAAACAGTTTTGATTTTCACTGTGGTTTCCATTTCGCGACCTATCGTTCCTTACATTCCGAATAGCCTTCGTATGAACTATGGATTACCTTCGGGACAACAAAGTCCGCCACACACTGTAAGTTTTCATAGCTACAGAAAACTCAATATGAGAAAAAGACAAATTTTAACGAGAGAATGAGATGAAAATGTAACGATGTGTGGCAAGAATAGACCACAAATAGATATTTCAAAAGAGGCTCAGAAAAAGATTCCTCTAAATAGTGACCATGTCTAACAAATTATCGATAGCAATGACGATTTGCAGCCAGTCCCATCGTATTAACCCCCCTATTGCTAGTATGTTGCGGTGGGACATGGTGGCAACCTAGAACACAATCCTAGATGCTAAGCTGTGACAAATCAGTTGATTCAATAACAGCAGCAAGACGGTCTTCACAGTATCTCTTGCACGTTATGGCAAAGGTAAGTCAATCTCTATACTTAATATATTGCTCTTTCTCCAACAACTAGAGCTATGATTCACCGATTTGAACTCATATACTCTTTATCGTAGAGGTACATCGCACGTCAATTAGTCAGGAAGTTCTGTCTGACAAGTTTGCGTCAATCAAATCATCACTATGACAGAAAAACAAATGATGCAGAGAGAGGAGTTTCTCTTACGGTTTCATAACGCAGTGGACAGGCTTCCGGCGGCTTTAGAGACTCGTCAACTTTTGCCATGCTGTCATTGGCCACTAAGAACATTATGGACTAATTACTGTCACTGTATATTCTATAGCTACAAAAAGCTTTCAAAAATGGCTCTAAGCACTATGGGACTGAACTGCTGTGGTCATAAGTCCCCTAGAACTTAGAACTACTTAAACCTAACTAACCTAAGGACATCACACACACCCATGCCCGAGACAGAATTCGAACCTGCGACCGTAGCGGTCGTGCGGTTCCAGACTGGAGCGCCTTTAACCGCCAAAAAGCTTTCGTCTGCTCACATTTCGAGAACTTTCAAAATTCGAGAAATCACCTGACACGATTTAGTCGCCTGTCTTGTCACAAATTTTCCGACGGACTTTAGTGCAAGACAGTTTGATACTCCTCTCTTCCCCAACAACACAATTTCGTCAGGAAAAATAAACTGTCTTCTACTCCATTATTCGCGTCTCGCAGAACGATTAGAAGCCTAGCTACTGGACTACGCAAGACCTGTGATGATACGGTAGTGTTCTTCGGTGACTACCCAAAAGCAATATCATTCTGATTAGATAACGTTACTAGTATCTAATTATACAGCGATAAATGGCATTGCTTTCGAGACTGGAAAATTTTAATTCAAAAATTAATTATTTTGTTTTGGAGGTAGAAGCAATTAATATTCATTAATAGAAATGGATGTTGATACCTTTACGTACAGCCACAATACGGGTCTTATTTTTCATGTACATCTAGACTGCACAAACCACTTAAAGGTACGTGCTGGACGGTACTTGTGACATCGCTAGCACGTCTCGTCCATCCTCGTTTAACTAGCGAGGGCTACACGGGAAGAGCGTGTGCCGCACAAGATCGTAGAGCAACTCCCTAACGCTCTGCTGCTTACTAATCCAAGAGTTCCACACTGAAGAACAATAGTCAACCACCCATCGAACTAATTTCTGAGTCAGTCAACCTGTGGATGAATTAAATTTCCTTTAGGGTCTTTCGATAAATCTCAGTCCGCCGCTTGCTTTCCCTATAACTAGTTTTATGTGGCCATCCCAGTTCAGGTCACTACTAGACACAGGATGACAATTATTGAACTACATGAAAAGAAAACGTAAATCATTTACAAACTACGGTGTGCACACACCTTATTCAACATGTGACCGTCACTACAGATGTTTGGATTTCGGTTAAGACATGTTCGATACGCCTGCCATCAGTGGCGATGATATGGCGCAGACGAATAGCAAAATTCTGAATGATCAGCTGAAGTGTCGGAACGTCGATGCTGTCGATGACTCCTGAATGGCTGGTTTTTGCTCAGCAATGATTTTGGGGTTATTGCTGTACACCTTGTCTTTAATATACACTCCTGGAAATGGAAAAAAGAACACATTGACACCGGTGTGTCAGACCCACCATACTTGCTCCGGACACTGCGAGAGGGCTGTACAAGCAATGATCACACGCACGGCACAGCGGACACACCAGGAACCGCGGTGTCGGCCGTCGAATGGCGCTAGCTGCGCAGCATTTGTGCACCGCCGCCATCAGTGTCAGCCAGTTTGCCGTGGCATACGGAGCTCCATCGCAGTCTTTAACACTGGTAGCATGCCGCGACAGCGTGGACGTGAACCGTATGTGCAGTTGACGGACTTTGAGCGAGGGCGTATAGTGGGCATGCGGGAGGACAGGTGGACGTACCGCCGAATTGCTCAACACATGGGGCGTGAGGTCTCCACAGTACATCGATGTTGTCGCCAGTGGTCGGCGGAAGGTGCACGTGCCCGTCGACCTGGGACCGGACCGCAGCGACGCACGGATGCACGCCAAGACCGTAGGATCCTACACAGTGCCGTAGGGGACCGCACCGCCACTTCCCAGCAAATTAGGGACACTGTTGCTCCTGGGGTATCGGCGAGGACCATTCGCAACCGTCTCCATGAAGCTGGGCTACGGTCCCGCACACCGTTAGGCCGTCTTCCGCTCACGCCCCAACATCGTGCAGCCCGCCTCCAGTGGTGTCGCGACAGGCGTGAATGGAGGGACGAATGGAGACGTGTCGTCTTCAGCGATGAGAGTCGCTTCTGCCTTGGTGCCAATGATGGTCGTATGCGTGTTTGGCGCCGTGCAGGTGAGCGCCACAATCAGGACGGCATACGACCGAGGCACACAGGGCCAACACCCGGCATCATGGTGTGGGGAGCGATCTCCTACACTGGCCGTACACCACTGGTGATTGTCGAGGGGACACTGAATAGTGCACGGTACATCCAAACCGTCATCGAACCCATCGTTCTACCATTCCTAGACCGGCAAGGGAACTTGCTGTTCCAACAGGACAATGCACGTCCGCATGCATCCCGTGCCACCCAACGTGCTCTAGAAGGTGTATGTCAACTACCCTGGCCAGCAAGATCTCCGGATCTGTCCCCCATTGAGCATGTTTGGGACTGGATGAAGCGTCGTCTCACGCGGTCTGCACGTCCAGCACGAACGCTGGTCCAACTGTGGCGCCAGGTGGAAATGGCATGGCAAGCCGTTCCACAGGACTACATCCAGCATCTCTACGATCGTCTCCATGGGAGAATAGCAGCCTGCATTGCTGCGAAAGGTGGATATACACTGTACTAGTGCCGACATTGTGCATGCTCTGTTGCCTGTGTCTATGTGCCTGTGGTTCTGTCAGTGTGATCATGTGATGTATCTGACCCCAGGAATGTGTCAATAAAGTTTCCCCTTCCTGGGACAATGAATTCACGGTGTTCTTATTTCAATTTCCAGGAGTGTAGCACAAAAAAGAGTCGCATGTGTTGAGATCACGAGATTACGGCGGCCAATCGAGGTCCGTGTCCATGGACTCTGAGTATCTCGCAGCCAGAATGCAGTCCCCAAAGTACTCCTCCAGGATATCACCCTCCTGCGTCGATGGGGTAGAGCTCCGGCATCCATGAACCACATCTTGTAGAAATCAGGGTCACTTTGGATAACAGGGAGGATATCATCTTCCAAAACTTTCAGGTACCGTTCGGTAGTCATCGTGTCATCAAGGAATATCGCACCAATTATTGTGTTACTGAACATTGCACACTGTACAGTCACCCGTTGAGGGTGTAGAGACTTCTCGATCGCGATATGCAGATGCGCCAGTTTTGATTATTGACGAACCCATCCAAATGAAAGTGGGTTTCGCGTGTACATGCGCATACTAATTTCCATCATGCCCCACAGCCAACAATGCAGTTTCAACATCCTAAGTACTCCTCCAGGATATCACTCTCCTGCGTCGATGGGGTAGAGCTCCGGCCTCCATGACCACATCTTGTAGAAATCAGGGTCACTTTGGATAACAGGGAGGATATCATCTTCCAAAACTTTCAGGTACCGTTCGGTAGTCATCGTGTCATCAAGGAATATCGCACCAATTATTGTGTTACTGAACATTGCACACTGCACAGTCACCCGTTGAGGGTGTAGAGACTTCTCGATCGCGAAATGCAGATGCGCCAGTTTTGATTATTGACGAACCCATCCAAATGAAAGTGGGTTTCGCGTGTACATGCGCATACTAATTTCCATCATGCCCCACAGCCAACAATGCAGTTTCAACATCCTAAGTACTCCTCCAGGATATCACTCTCCTGCGTCGATGGGGTAGAGCTCCGGCATCCATGACCACATCTTGTAGAAATCAGGGTCACTTTGGATAACAGGGAGGATATCATCTTCCAAAACTTTCAGGTACCGTTCGGTAGTCATCGTGTCATCAAGGAATATCGCACCAATTATTGTGTTACTGAACATTGCACACTGCACAGTCACCCGTTGAGGGTGTAGAGACTTCTCGATCGCGAAATGCAGATGCGCCAGTTTTGATTATTGACGAACCCATCCAAATGAAAGTGGGTTTCGCGTGTACATGCGCATACTAATTTCCATCATGCCCCACAGCCAACAATGCAGTTTCAACATCCTAAGTACTCCTCCAGGATATCACTCTCCTGCGACGATGGGGTAGAGCTCCGGCATCCATGACCACATCTTGTAGAAATCAGGGTCACTTTGGATAACAGGGAGGATATCATCTTCCAAAACTTTCAGGTACCGTTCGGTAGTCATCGTGTCATCAAGGAATATCGCACCAATTATTGTGTTACTGAACATTGCACACTGCACAGTCACCCGTTGAGGGTGTAGAGACTTCTCGATCGCGAAATGCAGATGCGCCACATTTAATTATTGGCGAACCCATCCAAATGAAAGTGGGTTTCGCGTGTACATGCGCATACTAATTTCCATCATGCCCCACAGCCAACAATGCAGTTTCAACATCCTAACGCAAACCGTTCAGAAGTTATTACGATTTTATTTCATATAGCTCAATATGTGTCACCCTGCATTTTACCCACCAGTGATGTTATTGACGTTTCCCGTCAGCAGACAGACCCGTCATCCTGCATTTCGCTAATCTCATCTGGCGTTTAAACTTTCTTCTATGTACAGAAACAGCATCATCTGCAAGCAGCCTCACAAAGTTTCGGACTTTATCCACTAAATCAGTTATATATTTTGTAAACAGTAACGGCCACGTAACACTTCCCTGTGCTATCCTCGGAGCACCATTATCTCTAGATTTTCTGCTAGGAAGTCCTGAATCTAGCCCCCACATCTGATCTAGTACTCTTTAAGTTAGTATTTGGTTCAGTAAATGATGATGTTTGGTTTGTGGGGCGCTCAACTGCGCGGTTATTAGCGCCCGTACAAATGCCCACGCTTTGCTCAGTCAAAGCTCGCCACTTTCATGAATGAAGATGAAATGGTGAGGGCAACACAAACACCCACTCACCTAGAGGCAGGTGAAAATCCCTGACCCCACCGGGAATTGAATCCGGGACCCCGTGCACGGGAAAGGAGAACGCGACCGCGAAACCACGAGTTGCGGACGTTCAGTAAATGAAGGAGAAGTTCCATATCGAATGATTTCTAGAAGTCAATGGAATATTGATGCTGCATCAATCTACACTCAGATGTCAATGGTACTCTAGATTTCATGGAGGAACAGAGCGACCTCAGTTTACGAAATCCAAGGTGATCTTGAGATTTTAATTCATAAAAGAGACACAATACGTGAGCGTAAAACACTTTCCAAAATTTCATAGCTGGACCTCATCTATGAAGGTATACAATTACGTCCACCTGTCCGGTGAATGTTCTTCAAAATTTGGGAAAGTTATTCCTTCTTATAAACCTGGGACAATGACTAAGTAATGGAAATGAAACATCGCAGCCGTATTTTCGAAGTATTTATTATTCAACCGCTTACTTTCAACGCAACATTCGTGTCATCATTAGGTCCTGCTATTAACCAAATAAGTACTTCATCATTGTCTCATGTATGTTAGGATCCGTACAATAACTATGTGCCGTGGACCGATATTCATCAGGAGTGTATATTCCGAACGGGGGAATGAGCAGTGACTATGTGTTCGGAATATGCACACCTCATGAATAGCGGTCCTCGGCACATAGTTACTGTATGGGTCCTAACATATATGAGCCAATGATGAAGTACTTATTTGGTTAATAGTAGAACCTAAAGATGACGCAAATGTGGCGTTGAAAGTAAACGTCTGAATAATAGATACTATAACAACACGCCTTTAGTGTTCCATTTCTATTACACATTGAAAATGGCCTGTACTCTGTCTAGTCACTTGCTACCTTCAGTTGATCCAGCGAGCTGCCATAAACTGCTTCTAGAAAAGTTGCAAGTCTCGTCACTTAGTCGTGTACAATCAGTTGTTTGACATTTATTTGTATTGCATTAATTATATAACAAATTTGGTCTGGTCATTTGATGGCGCTGGTTATACACTTCGTCTCAGTTGCATAAACATCAAACTAACTCAACACATTTAGGCGCTGCATATAAATTGAGTACTGCCCCTACAGATTTAGCCTCTCTTTAACGTGCTTACTATCATTTGTCTTCTCTGCCATTAGTACTCTCTTCTTTGTACCTTCACTCATTCGATTTTTATTATTGGGGTGGGTTTAGACGACTACTGAGTGCTGCGTCAGACATATAGTTACTTCAGTGCGCACCACGAGTGATCACACGTTTGCTAATTTTACAACATTAGAGCACTTTGCATTTGAGCGCTACCAACCACACGTTGTAAAATAAAAAATTTTGTTTTGTAATTTAAACGGCGCAGTGTATGAAACAGTATTTTTGTGCCGTTCTTATCATGCCAGCAATTGCATAGTGTTTTTCAGAAGTAGCTTATCGGTATATCTTCCATGGGGTTATGTCTGATAGCCTACCCTAGGCTTTAGCCAAACGTATCGACCGTCAAATGTCATCACGCACCTTTATTTATCCCCGGTCTTTAAGCAGAAGGTACAGTCGCAACAACTAAATAATGACCTGTGTAGGGAAACAGAGTTCACCCTTTAATAACAGGACACTGTTCATCTCTGGAGATATTAAGTGAAACTCAACAATGAAAAGAGTCAGAAAAAATTTGTCTAAAAACCCAAAATAACGTGTTTAATGAAATCAGCAAAGGTATGGAAGCAAATTTTCTACAGTATACAGAGCGAAACAGACTAGACCACATGCTGGAAGTGCCCAAAAATGCGTTTCTTCAATTGTATACTGTGAAACTTCCTGACAAATTAAAACTGTGTGCCGGGCCGAGACTCGAACTCGGGACCTTTGCCTTTCGCGGGCAAGTTCTGTACCATCTGAGCTACCCAAGCACGACTCACGCCCCGTCCGCACAGCTTTACTTCCGCCAGTACCCCTTCTCCTACCTTACAAACTGCAGCACAACACGTCATTCCTCCCCCCCCCCCACCCCCACCCCCACCCCACCCATAAAAAAAGGGCTACTTAGCGCACGTCAGCGTAGCTCATTGATAGTACATTTATTGAAAGTCTTTAACAAGTGGAAACGTAACAGCGAATTTATCATTAAACAGTTTTATATCACTAATTTGTTTCGTTCCATCATTCATCTTTAGCCACTGAAATACCGTTCTTCTTAGTATATGCGTGACGAGCACCGCTTCACTGCTGTAATCAGTTTGCCCTGATCTATGAGAAGTAGAAAATTACGTGACAATATTCGCCTCGAACACAACAGCATAGATTCCGTAATCTCACTGTTATGCCTCATTAAGACATGCCTTGATGTCCCTAGACGTCTGTCTGAACAGTCTGTAGAGAAAATCCAGCTATATATTGGATACAGCGAAAATATAAGATGGCAGAGTATAAGTACTCGTGTTAAGTAAAAAATAGCACGCAATACAGGTCACTTCGTGTCTTCCAGTTATGTGAATATATCTGAATGTTGAGCGCATATTGAGCTACGGTAGGCCGAAGTGGCCGTGAGGTTCTAGGCGCTGCAGTCTGGAACCCCGAGACCGCTACGGTCGCAGGTTCGAATCCTGCCTCGGGCATGGATGTGTGTGATGTCCTTAGGTTGGTTAGGTTTAACTAGCTCTAAGTTCTAGGGGACTAATGACCTCAGAAGTTGAGTCCCATAGTGCTCAGAGCCATTTGAACCATTTTTGAGTTACGGTAAAAAACTGTGTAACTCGTAGGATCGGCGTAACAGTAGCAACACTAAACAAATATGATCATAAGTTTTAGTCCACAGTGGAGCACACAAAATATATTTCCAGTGCAAGGAAGATGTCATGTTTCAAAATAAATAATTTTAATGTTATTAAATTTATTGACAAATTATTTCCAACTCAAACAATAAAGACTGAATACTCACACATCTTATAAATATAAGAGAACCATATCAAACACGCAAATTTAACGAATTATGGCAGATGAGTTCATAAATGCGAGTTGCCTAACTGAAATAAATTATTCTTATAACGAGATACAAGAACTGTCTTTTTCGCTCCAGATGTATGTTATGATTAGATAACCTCCTAGAGTACTGTGTGCTGATTAATGATTATTATAAGTGGCCCATCTGCGAATCTTCCGATTACAATGTAAGTGACAAACGAAAGTTTTATCTGGAAACGCGTGTTAGTCTACATCAGCATTAGCGAGGCCACTTCAGCACAAGGAGACACTTCAAACTAACCCTCTTGGTGCTATGGACATCTCATCACACTCACAGCTAGTGACGTTTGAGGAAAGATGTTTCGCCATCTTACCGAGTAAGAAGAAATGCGTCTCGTTTTCTGACTGACACTAAGTTTTCTCCTAAGAAGAAGATCGATTCAGTTCTCTACTACGGGTGAAGATAGTTAGGCAATTTCGAAGACTTCACTGGATCTCAGTGATTATCTTGGTTGTCGATTACAATATATTCCTCGTTTCGAGTTTTTTAAGTATTCAGATGTTTTCCAAAGATTGCCGATATTCGATCAACTGGTTTTCCAGTTGTCGTTAAAGTTCTTGGACATATCAGACGATACTCACGCGTTGCTCTTCGACCGAATGGTAGTTCAAAGCGTCTCTCTTCTTCTCCACTTGATAAGTCGACATCGAAAGAAGTGTGGTTATGGAGCCCCTAATACAAGCAGTAATCAGCGAAAAAAATCACCTTATGATCATTGAAAACAACGGATGGAGAAGATGTGCGCTAGGATAATTTAGGAGAGACTCTAACTTCAAAGATCAGCAAGCCGTATCAAGTGATTTATCAGGGCGAAATTCTCTACACATATCTGCAAAGGGAAAAGATTGGAAAAACCGAATTTATAGCTTTGTATCTAGTGAGCTGCCTTCGAAAAGGTGCACCAGCAACCCACACTTCTTTCGAACCAATTGAGACTGGGCGCTATCATTTGGTGTTGTGTGTCGGTTCATTTTCGCTTGGCATTCTGGTTAGTTGTCCCGACTGAGTTCCTGGTTGGTTTTCACCAGTTTGGCATGTAGTGTTTCCTTAGAAGTCAGCATGTGGAGTACTTACATGGTGCAGTAGGGCAGAGCGGATGCTGCTGCGCTCATACATCCTTCCAGTTATTCGTCGAGGCCATGGATAGACGATTTCGTAATAGCTAATAAAAGTTGGCAATATCTGTGAAGAAAGGCAGTCATCAGAAAGTCGTTCGCTGGAATAACATTTCTTTTGACAGTGCGAAGAAGCATCTTCACAAATCAAAAGATGTGAAACGTGATTCTTTCCTAACTGTTCAAACACTGTTCAACACAGTAGTCTACACTAGCACGCCTCCTATCAACTTGTCCGCACACTATTAATGTAGTGCCACTTGTTCATTATAGATATTAATGCTGCATTTCACTGATTCCCATAAGAGTTTGAGCCCGATGTGGTGTGCGTCTGTACTGAAGGGATCGTTGGCTGTCTCGCCTTGATCAAAAGTATCCGGACACCGCCAAAAAATACGTTTTTCATAATAGGTGCATTGTGCTGCCCTTTACTGACAGATAATCCATATCAGCGGCATCAGTAGTCATTAGACATCGTGAGAGAGCAGAATGGGACCCTCCGCGTAACTTATGGGTTTCGAATGTGGTCAGGTGATTGGGTATCACTTGTGTCATACGTCTGTACGCGATATTTCCACACTCCTAAATATCCCTAGGTCCACTGTTTCCGATGTGATGGTGAAGTGGAAACGTGAGGGAACACGTGCAGCACAAAAGCGTACAGTCCGACCTCGTCTGTTGACTGACAGAGACTGCCGACAGTTGAAGAGGGTCGTAATGTGTAATAGGCAGACATCTATCCAGACCATTACACCGGAATTCCAAACTGTATCAGGGTCCACTGCAACTACTATGACAATTAGGCGGGAGGTGAGAAAGCTTGGATTCCATGGTCGAGCGGCTGCTCATAAGCCACACATCATACCGGTAACTGCCAAACGACGCCTATCTTGGTGTAAGGAGCGTAAACATTGGACGATTGAATAGTGGAAAAACTTTGTGTGGGGTAGCGAATCACGGTGTACCATGTGGCGATCCGATGGTAGGGTGTGGTGAACGTCATCTGCCAGCGTGTGTAGTACCAAAAGTAAAATTGAGAGGCGGTGGTGTTGTGGTCGTGTTTTTCATGGAGAGGGCTTGCACCCCTTGTTGTTTTGCGTGGCATTATGACAGCACAGGTCTACATTGACGTTTTAAGCACCTTCTTGCTTCCCACTGTTGAAGAACAATTCGGGGATGGTGATTGCATCTTTCAACACGATCAAGCACCTGTTCATAATGCACGGCCTGTGGCAGAGTGTTACACGACAAAAACATCCCTGTAATAGACTGATCTGAATCCTATAGAACAGCTTTGGGATGTTTCGGAACGCCGACTTCTCAACAGGCCTCACCGACCGACATCGATACCTCTCCTCAGTGCAGCACTCCGCGAAGAATGGGCTGCCATTCTCCAAGAAACCTTTCAGCATCTGATGAGCGTATGCCTGCGAGAGTGGAAGCTGTCATCAACGCTAAGGGATGGCCAACACCATATTGAATTCCAGCATATATATGTTTTATCATTGCATATATTGTTCTTTAGTTCCACGGCAAAGAGATGAAAAATCATTCCAGTCATTTTTTCATTATTTTCCCGGAGATCGTCTTTGCAGTGATTAATAACAGTTAGAAGAGTACCTACCCCTTGCCATTCTTCTTCATACGTCGTAAACAGCAATTTTACCATAGGTGTCCTCTACTATTGATAAGAATACATAGTGGTATTCTATTCAGGACAGTGGACCTGTCACCCAAAGCGTAAGCAGACCTATAGGCCACCGTCCCTATTCGCTGCTCCCCACTGCGACTTCTTAACACTGAACGGCACTACACGACTTACTTGGCAATATTCGAGCAGCCTTCGCTTTCAGTACAGGGCAAGCCGGCCGATCTGCCGCTGTGTTTAACACAGATCAGGCGAATTCGGGCCAGTTTGCCGTGCTCGATGTCACAATAGCCTCTCTGGCAGGTAGCGATGATTCCAGTGGTGTAAAGTACAGAAACGAGGAGGATACATCATTTTGTGAGTCGCTAAGTGTTGTTTCGAACATCTATCGTCAATTTTGATTGACACAGTTCTGTATTGATGTCTGACAGTGCCTAATGTCTTAATCTGATCAAAACTTCTGTAGAGCATGCAACAGTAAATAATGATTAGTGCTACTCTACTCATATTGATAATTGTAGAATTACGTCTACAGTCTGTTGTAAATACACTCCTGGAAATTGAAGTAAGAACACCGTGAATTCATTGTCCCAGGAAGGGGAAACTTTATTGACACATTCCTGGGGTCAGATACATCACATGATCACACTGACAGAACCACAGGCACATAGACACAGGCAACAGAGCATGCACAATGTCGGCACTAGTACAGTGTATATCCACCTTTCGCAGCAATGCAGGCTGCTATTCTCCAATGGAGACGATCGTAGAGATGCTGGATGTAGTCCTGTGGAACGGCTTGCCATCCATTTCCACCTGGCGCCTCAGTTGGACCAGCGTTCGTGCTGGACGTGCAGACCGCGTGAGACGACGCTTCATCCAGTCCCAAACATGCTCAATGGGGGACAGATCCGGAGATCTTGCTGGCCAGGGTAGTTGACTTACACCTTCTAGAGCACGTTGGGTGGCACGGGATACATGCGGACGTGCATTGTCCTGTTGGAACAGCAAGTTCCCTTGCCGGTCTAGGAATGGTAGAACGATGGGTTCGATGACGGTTTGGATGTACCATGCACTATTCAGTGTCCCCTCGACGATCACCAGTGGTGTACGGCCAGTGTAGGAGATCGCTCCCCACACCATGATGCCGGGTGTTGGCCCTGTGTGCCTCGGTCGTATGCAGTCCTGATTGTGGCGCTCACCTGCACGGCGCCAAACACGCATACGACCATCATTGGCACCAAGGCAGAAGCGACTCTCATCGCTGAAGACGACACGTCTCCATTCGTCCCTCCATTCACGCCTGTCGCGACACCACTGGAGGCGGGCTGCACGATGTTGGGGCGTGAGCGGAAGACGGCCTAACGGTGTGCGGGACCGTAGCCCAGCTTCATGGAGACGGTTGCGAATGGTCCTCGCCGATACCCCAGGAGCAACAGTGTCCCTAATTTGCTGGGAAGTGGCGGTGCGGTCCCCTACGGCACTGCGTAGGATCCTACGGTCTTGGCGTGCATCCGTGCGTCGCTGCGGTCCGGTCCCAGGTCGACGGGCACGTGCACCTTCCGCCGACCACTGGCGACAACATCGATGTACTGTGGAGACCTCACGCCCCACGTGTTGAGCAATTCGGCGGTACGTCCACCCGGCCTCCCGCATGCCCACTATACGCCCTCGCTCAAAGTCCGTCAACTGCACATACGGTTCACGTCCACGCTGTCGCGGCATGCTACCAGTGTTAAAGACTGCGATGGAGCTCCGTATGCCACGGCAAACTGGCTGACACTGACGGCGGCGGTGCACAAATGCTGCGCAGCTAGCGCCATTCGACGGCCAACACCGCGGTTCCTGGTGTGTCCGCTGTGCCGTGCGTGTGATCATTGCTTGTACAGCCCTCTCGCAGTGTCCGGAGCAAGTATGGTGGGTCTGACACACCGGTGTCAATATGTTCTTTTTTCCATTTCCAGGAGTGTACCTTGTTGCAGTGCAGAAAGATATATCAGGCAAATGAAATTTTTTTTAGATTTTCCCCATTCAGGCCAAGCCAAACCAAGACAGGCTCAAGTGCAGCTTCACAACCAGAATGCAAACAGGCAGGAGAGCCGATACTTTAATATCATGGCATACTATCGCGATCGTCGCTACACATCTCTCGATGGAAATGTCTGAATTGCCAATTCAGCAATGTGATCTCACTGTGAATTTAACATAAGCTCATTCTGACAGCACTGCAGTGTGCCGTAATAACACACTAATCTTACACAAGAGCGCCCGACAGCCTCCTGTTGTCACAGAATGCGCCAAGCTGAAGCGTTGAAAGCCACAATTCAGCACTGAGGAACGGTGAAGAACACTGATGAACCCCACAAACGAGGCCACGTTCGGTTATCCTCACCGAGACATAACGCCATCGCCTCTCACAGACAGCTACAAATACTCAGGCTCCCAAGCCCTTCTGTATTCCAGCTGCAGTGAGCCAGTTTCGATGTAGGACGGGTGCTGTGCTGACTGCCATTCACCGGGCGACTATGTTCGAGGTTGCAGGCAACCTGATATGCTGGACTCAGTCGTGTGAGCTGCCGAGTTCTCCACTTCTGATGTGAAGCCTCTTCTACCAACTCCCTTGGAGCCAAACTGATGTGACGAACTAGAGTCTTCCAGCACCAGTTCGCTGGGAGCCAAACGATGGTTTCTGACACACTAGCAGTGAACCAAATTGAACACGTGTTAGCTTTCTGCCTATAGCATCCAGCTGTGCGACGATGACGGTTCCTCAGTTTCGGGAGCATTGATGTTGAACAGAAAGGATCTGTACATCATCTGAAAGAACATATAATTTCTAAATATTGTCTTTATTTAACATCATAGAAATCTGCGAAATCCTTCCGCGATATGTACGAAACAGCAATCGGCCAATAATCACCCATCTACCCGCTTGGCTGCAGTTGGGACGTAACAGCATACCGAGAAAATTTGCTTATTACGAGGGCGTGAGGACATGCTGAATCGTAATGCCTCCGAAATTTGTTTGAGAAAACCCTTAAAACTTTTTAAATAAAACAAACGTTATTAACATTCCACATCTTTATTCTTCATCTCTGCATATTTATTTCTCGACATAGTCACCCAGGTGATGAACAAATTCCATTTCTCTCCTTGTACGATTCAAGATTTCTACGGTGATATGCTAAAAATGCATTGCGAATCTGTACGTTCACGTCCTGTAGGTCTCTAACCTTGCTTCACCACACCAGATCCCTTACAAAAGTCTGGTGGTGTGAGGTCAGGAGATTGTGGCAGCCGCTCACTTGCAGCATCTCGTTCAGTCCACCTATCCGGAAACCTTTTGTCTAGACACTGGTGGACATTTAAGTACCATTTAAGTATCCTGCTGGAATATGATTCAAATGGCTCTGAGCACAATGAGACTTAACATCTGAGATCATCAGTCCCCTAGAACTTAGAACTACTTAAACCTAACTAACCGAAGGACATCACACACATCCATGCCCGAGGCAGGATTCGAACCTGCGACCGTAGCAGTCGCGCGGTTCCGGACTGAAGCACCTAGAACCGCTCGGCCACCACGGCCGGCTAAAATATGACATCACGTTCTAGGTGTTCCAACTATGGCACAACAAACTCCTGTAACATGTCCAGGTGATTAACAAGAATGGATCAATGATGCAATCGTGCTTCAGTCCCCAACGAACAGTGACCTTGAGACTGCCTTTTTCCATTTCACGTTCTAACAACCCTACCACAACAAAGGTCAAAATTTAATAATGATTGTGGTGTTGCTCAATCTGCTAAATACTGAATTTTCGGGCAACAACATAGTTATTATGTGGCAGGTGTCATTAGATCACAGTTAATAAAGTCATTTCATGTAATAAAGAATAAACTAGGCACTCTTCTTTTCGTGTTCTAAAATCATGGCTCAATCGTCGAAAATCTAGGTGGTGGTGATTCCAAGCTCGGATGCAAAGAGGCCTAGGTTTTATCCTGCTATATTCAAAAGTTTTGTAGATGCGCTTCACAAACCATTCTTGAAGATTAAACCTTTCAAAGTTAGCACAATGGTGATGTAAAAAAAAAAATCAACACTCCGAATTTAAGTTACACTTCCTTTTAATTGCTGTTATTGCAATATCACGTAACACACAAAACATCACTTCACAATACAAAACATACTTGAAAACATCTTCCTCACTGTTAAAGTTTACATTTTATAAACTGGCTACAATATGCGTCTTTCCAACATGACGTCCAAGACTTGACTTTTTCAAGGTCCGACTCTCTAACAACTAACTAATAATCTCTTACGCGCCCAAAAATCAGAGGTACAAGTACGTCAAAGATCATAGTGACAAAAGAAAGAATACACATAAGAATAATATCATTGCAATATAAACATATCGATGTATCACAAATGAAATCAAATCTAAATGTTGTCTCAGAAATATGTCAACTACTTTACAGAAACACAGTAGAATATTGCTGGTATCGAGAGGTTGAGTTGAGGTGCCGTAATGGTTGCGTAATTCAAGTACCATTACAACGTGTAACCCGAGAATGCTGTGAACCCCACATATGAACGTTATGACGTTTCAATTTGCCAGATAGATAAAACGTTGCCCAATCAGCGAAATAAATATTTTCCAAAAAGTCATTGTTTTAGACAATCTTGCCTATCATATCTTCTGCGAACTGTTCGCGCTGAGATTTCTTCGTAGGTTTTAATGCCTGAAGGAGCTGCATCTTGTAGGGATATAGCCGTCGCCTCCTACGTTAGACATTGAGCACTGTTGAAAGTCTGAAGTTGTAAAGATAATTTATGGATGTATTCTGAAACTCTTCCGTTGATCCATGTTTGCATAAAAACAACAATATGGGGTTGTGGGCCTTCCTTGATGCAAAACACTTTTGTTTGATTTTCTTTCCTGAACTAGATTCAGCGAAAATATCTCGATCATCAGTGGGTTTTCTCTGTTCTAAAACATGCAAAATTAGTGTCGTTATAAACATTATAAAACGTTATTACATCTGAATTGTTTGGTCAAGACAAGAGATTGTGAGAATACTTTTATAAAATCTTATTTCTTTTAACAATGCATAGTTTCTATGCTCGTTGCCTTAGTAACCAACGAACGTGAGTACATAATAGATTACGTAGCAGCGTAGCGCACATCAAAATTACATCCACAATACCATCGCAATTCCCAATAGTATAACACTGATGTACCCAAGGTCACAATTCCATATTTGTTAATTACAGCCGCTGATACAGTTATAGATGACATGTAGTATGTCGAAGAAACGGCAAAAAAGAAATCCACAGAAAATGTGACGTATATCACTGAAACAAAAGTAAAAAACATACTGTGACTGAAAGTAAATGAGGTATTTAAAGCTATTCACACGAAACAGTATTTGGAAGAAAAGAGCACACAAGTCATTACGTTTTGTAACGTTTATTTTGGCGCTAATTCTGCGTGTTTTAGAATAAGTAAAACCCAAGGATGGCGATATTGTCACTGAAACTAGTTTCGAAAATAAAATACAAGTGTTTTGCATGAAGGCGGACCCATAATTCCATATTGATGTAGAATATTAATAACGTTTGTTTCATTTACAATAGTTTTCACAGAACAATCGGAGGCATTATTTTTAGCACGTCCTCGGACCAATTCCTTGTGAGATTTGAATTCAATATTTCATTTGTGATATGATCTGAATATTGATGGATCACGAAGCCCGGCGACAATATTCAACAAGTGCAACGTGGCACTATCTAGTGCCATAATACAAGGATAATAAAGTACACGAAATAAATCCAAAAGAAGTGAATCGATAAACAGTTATCTTGTAACTGAACACAAATTATTTTACAAGATCGCATGAGTACTCAAATCTAAAACGCCAAGTTGCAGACTCACATCAAAAAACTGGAACATCATGTACACATTTCACGGTTTTAAACAATGCAAAAATCAATTTTGTGCTTCAGGAGAAGGTAAAAAATTTGAATTTACGCCATGGCGAATTAAAAAGTAATGTACGGCGTTAAAAAAGGCATCGATTCAACTAAGTATGAGCAGCCTATTAGATTCCGTTTTAAACGGCCCCACTCTTTATTGTGCAGTAATCGTAGTCAAGCACTGTCAGAATAACTCACCACTTTGACTGAGTTTCACCACGGAGAGTAAATTGAAACAGTCACCCAACTCTTTATAGAATCTCAACAACAGCACGGACCTCCCCCAGACAGATGTAGAATTCTTTCCGAACACGATTCCATCAAATAGCATCCTATCAGAATCGGGAACAGAAAATAGACTAGAATGGCGAATACTCTTTCAAACAAGAATGGTCTTATGTGTTGGTCGAAAACGAAGTGACTCCCTAAAAATGTGAAACTGCTTCAGTGACTACGCAAAGAGATTACTGCAGAACTTATATCGATAAATCAAATTGCTTAGAGCAGACCCGCGTAAAGTAATAATCCAGTAAATGTGCAATATAATGGGAAGAAACGAAAGTGCCAACAGTACAGGAAACTTTCACATTCCTTACACGATAATTTCATTTCTTCTTCAGGAGTCTCCTGCCAAGTACAGTTTCAAAGTCTTCCAGTGATTTGATTTCTGTCTTTCCACTGATCAGATTTCGTACGCACTTTGTAATCACAGCTTATTATAAATCTTTTTCTGATCTCAAAATTCAATTAGTAGAAATTTCTTTTTTATAGGAAAACCCTTTAGCTTGCGCAATCCTCTCTCCTACGCCTTTCTTGCGTCATCCTCGTTTACCTATTGTACTTCCGAGGTAGCAAAGTGCGTCACCGTCTTCAAGAGCTACTTGAACAAGTTTAATATTTAACCATACAACGTGTCCTCCTGCTGCGTACACCGTTACCGTACTTGTTTTTCTTTCTCTTATCCATACCGTACTCGTCTGTTGGCATATGATGTACTTCATTAACGAATTCTTGTTCACTTTTGGTGATTACGGCACATCACAGCGAGTGTACTGTCCTGATTTCTTGCCTATAATCTTCGAGTACGTTAACTCAACAAGTGGTAAGTCTGGGAATCTGTTAGCCTATGCGCAGCTGTTCCCAATACAAGAACTGTACACTGCTTGCAACGTACTCTCCAATAAGCAGCTACCAACCAAACATTTTATGCCGCTATTGAAGGAGTGTAGAGCCAGAGCGAATATTGTTCTGCTCTTAGTCGCTCTAGCATTTCTTACCAGTTATTCTAGTTCGGTATTAGTCTCTTCAAAAGTCATTTTGAGAAAATGTCTTCGCAGTCCTTTAGTGCCCACTCTATCATTTATTCCTCTCTCAGCTGCTGACTCACAGTTCGGGTGAGCGTTGGCTATCGCAAGCCACTCCAATCCCTGTGGAAGCTTTCCCCAGATTACGCAGCGCGTCATCCTGACAACACCTCGTTACCGCACAGTGACGATATTTTGATTTGTCACGGGACCCGTGAGAATGGTTTCTACTCCACTTGTTATGAATCTCGTATCTGAAATAACACCAAATTAATGTAATGACACTGCATCCTTTGTTCAAGATAATTACAAAACCAAGAAGTATATAAGTCTCGTCACAAAACAGACAGAACACTATGGGCTTGCAGTAGCCTACAAACATCTTACAGTTGACGTCGTGAACTGTAAGTGTTCCACTACTTTACAAAACTTTAGTTCATAATGGCTGTTTTTTATGTCAATGGTTGGTGCGTTTCTATCTCTCACAATTTCTAAAAGACTCGTGAAGTGTTTCACATTCTAGTAAGTGAGATATTCTTTATGGATAAGTAAAGAACAGCAGTTATAAAAGTAAACCATAATCGTTATTTACGTCTGCTTCGGGGTAGTACCTTCGAGTTATTAAACCTGTTGGATTTATCAAATATATGTTTCTGTCACATGAGTCATAATGCTTTTACGCAGCGTTGTCAATGTTGAGGACAGGTTTACAAGCCACATAATGATAGTTCTCGCGTTTATTTGCCCTTACTATCTTCCGAATTGAGCGGGTGATATTTTTCCGATAGTCTGACGGTACGTCGCCTGGCTCACGAATTCTACTCCCAAACTGAGTAATCGTTTGGTTGCCACTTCCACAGAGATTTTCGAAATTTCGATGAGATATATTCTATCCGTCCTATCTTATAGCTACATCTACATGCATACTCCGAAAGCCACAGTACGGTGCGTGGCGAAGGGTACCTTGTACCACTTCCCTTTTCCACTTGCACACAGAGCGAGGGAAAAACGACCATCTATACGCCTCAGTATGAGCCTTAATTTCTAGTATCTTTTATAATTTGTCTCAATCCGAAATGTTTGTTGGCGTCAGTAGGATACTTCTGCAATCAGCTTCAAATGCCGGTTCTCTAAACTTTCTCAGTAGTGTTCTTCGAAATGAATATCTTCTTCCGTCCAGGGATCCCCAACTGAGCTCCCAAAGCTCATCCGTAACACTTGCACGCTGATCGAACGTACCACCAACAAATCTAGCATCTCGCCCCTGAACTGATTCAACGTGATCTTTCAATCCGACCTAGTACGGATCCCAAACACCCGAGCAGTATTCAAGGACAGGTCGCACTAGCTTTCTATATGCGGTCTCCTTTACAGATGAACAACACTTTCCTAAAATCCTCCCAACAAACCGAAGTCGACTATACGCCTTCTTTACTACAAATTTCACATTCCCGTTCCATTTCATATCACTTCGCAGTGTTACGCCCAGATACCTAAACGACGTTACTGTGTCAAGCAGGTCATAGTTAATGCTGTACCCGCACATTACGTGTTTATTTTTTCCACTCATACGCATTAATTTACAAAAATGGTTCCAACTGGCTCTAAGCACTATGGGACCTAACGTCTGAGGTCATCAGTCCCCTAGAACTTAGAACTACTTGAACCTAACTAACCTAAGGAGGCAGATTCGAACCTGCGACCGTAGCGGTCGCGCGGTTCCAGACTGAAGCGCCTAGAACCGCTCGGCCACACCGGCAGGCCATTAATTTACATTTTTCTACATTAAGAGCCAGCTGCCATTCATCACAGCAACTAGAAATTTTGTCTAGGTCATCCTTTACTGTCACTTATCTTTGACACCTTCCTATACACCACAACATCATGAGCAAACAATCGCAGATTGCTGCCCCTCTCTCTGCCAGATCATTTATGTATATAGGAAATAGCAACGGTCCTATCACACTCTCCTGAGGCACTCCTGATGTTACCCCTGTCTCCGATGAATTCTCGCTGTCGAGGACAACGTACAGGGTCATATTACTTCAGAAGTCTTCGAACCATTCACATATCTGGAAGTCTATTCCATATGCATGTACTTTCATTAACAGTCTGCAGTGAGGTGCCGTATCTAATGCTTTTCGGAAATCAGCTTGTTGCCCTTCATCCATAGTTCGCAGTACATTATGTACGTGAGAAAAGATCAAACTGGGTTTAGCACGAGCGATGCTTTCTAAATCCGTGCTGTTTCGTGGACATGAGCATATCGATCTCAAGGACATTTATTGCATTAGAACTCACAATATGCTCTAGAATTCTGCAGCAGACCGATGTTATGGTTACCTGTCCCTAATTTTGCTGGTCCGTTCTCTTACCGCTCTAATATAAAGGAGTCACCTTCGCGTTTTCCCAGTCGCTTGACACTTTCCGCTGGCCGAGAGATTGGCGATAAACGCAAACTAAGTAAGGGGCCCACTCTTCGTAAAAATGAATTGGGATTCCATTCTGATCTCAAATTTTCCACAGCCCTTTTAAATTCTAATACTGGATCCCCTATCTCTTCCAGATCGACTCCAATTTCTTCTGTCGCTTCATCAGACACCACCTCCCCCTCATAGAAGCCTTCGGTGTACTCCTTTCGCGTACCCGCTCTCTCCGCCTTTAACAGTAGAAACTCCATTGCACTTAATATTACCACCCTTGCTTTTAATTTCACCGTAGGTTGTTTTGACTTTTCTATGTGCTGAGTCAGTCCTCGCAACGATCTTTTTTTTTCATTCGTTTTCTTCACATTTTTTCCTGGAGCCATTTCGCATTGGCTGCCCTGTTTGTTTCTCTCTTAATTGATTTATATTGCTGTATTCCTGTTTTTTTATGGACATTTTTGTACGACCTTCTTTTGTCTAGCAACAGAATTATTTCTTCTGTTACCAAACGCTTCTTCGCAGTTACAATCCTTGTACCCATGTTTGTCTATTCTAGCCCTTTTTAGTGATGTCCACTCTTCTTCAACGGAACTGCCTACTCTGACATTCCTCACCCCAGTATCCACATCATTAGTGAACGAACGCATCACATTGTTACTCAGTACTTGCGTATGCTACTGCTCCCACACTGATTCTTCCGGACGATCCACTTCAACTTCAATCTACTCTTCATCATTACTAAATCGTGATCTGAATCTATATCTGTCCCTGGGAACGCCTTAAATTTCAAAATCTGATTTCTGAATCTTTGTATGGCCATGACGTAATCTAGCTGGAACCGTCCCGTGTTTCCTAGTCTTTTCCTAGTATACCTCCTCCTCTTGTGATTCCTGAACAGAGTATTCGCTATTACCACCTGAAATTACTCTTCTCCACTGTCATTCTTACTGTCAACTCATATTCTTTCATAAATCTTTCTTCTTTCCCTACAACCACCCTCCAATCCTACAAGATTATTAGATATCCATCTACGTTTACATACTGAATCACCAGATCAGTATCTTCATATACAATCTCTATCGACTACGACGTATATACCTGAATTATCGTAGTTGGCATTGGTTGTTTGTCGAATCTGATGAGAAGAACACTATCATTGTTCACAGCAGCTTACTCTCTGCCCCTATTTCCTATTCATTACTCTTTGCTGCTGTTGATATTACCCTATATTCGTCTGACCAGAAATCCTTGCCTTCTTTCTATTTCTCTTTACTAACCCCCACTATATCTAGACTGAGCCTTTACATTTCCCTTTTCCTATTACGTTTAACCTTCTAACATCCAATGCTGTGTCACGTAAAATGTTACTCCTTTGTTGGTTATTCCATCTTTTTCTCATGCTCACCTCCAACTTGGCAGAACCCTCCAGGAGATCCAGATGGGGGACTAATATGGGATGTTCGCCAATGGAGAGGTCATCGTGAGTGTAATTATGTAATATGAAGATCAGTGAATGTGTGATTGAGAGCTAACAGTAACAACTAGGTACTCTGGAGTTAGAAAGAAACGTGTTGCCAATTACCTTACTCGCTGGATGTTGTAAGGTGGTGTCTTGTAACAAAATGGGGCCCTGAAAGACTTACAAATGAATTTCGTTAGTATGACAACCAAGTGTACATTTCCAGTAGAACAAGGCATTGTACTGACACCTGTTATGTGCCTGACTGTTGGCAGAGACATCTGGGGAGGATGCGACTGCTGCTGGTGGTGGCGAGTGTGTGGCTGGTGGCCGCCGTGGGGCGGGCAGGGGCCAAGCCGCCCAACATCCTCTTCATCGTCGCCGACGACATGGTGAGTCGCCATGCACTGAAATCCTTGTTTGTTAAGTTTTCAAGAAGGACTGTAGGACAGATGTGCTCAACTATAGCTATAGCAGTACTTCACTGACATCAGTTGTTAGAATTATGAGACACGTTTTGTGGTAGCATTTTATGACCTCTTTGTATACTGAAAATCTCCAGTTGCTAGTGGCTTTATTAGATGGTGCAAACTGACCACATGCAAGGCAACGTTATGTTGTGTGACATGGAGTACAATGAACTCTGCTCATCATAATCACAATGCCATGACTATGGTCTTCAAAGTTAATAGTTCACTTTACCTTCAGCCAATCTGGGAACCAGGTAGGTCCAAAGCGGTCTGAGTCGTAAAGTTTACGATCTCACTTAATGCCAAGCAAAGTTCGAAAGGTTGTACTGGCAATGGAATAGAAAGTGGAAGTTTTCACTTAGTTTCGATCTCGCAAATTATTTGTCTCGTCTCTAGGTTTGAGTCGTATTACTGGCAAGCGTGATAAATCGATTGAATAATAAAGAGAAGTTATGGTTAAACTACCAACAACCACAACATCTGTAGTTGTAAAATTTAGAAGTAAATGGCTTTTCTACATTGAGTTTATACAGTTGCAGATAACAAACTGTTGAAAGGAAAGCAAATGTAACGTAAAACATAAAAACCAGGAAACAACAGCATGTGTTAATAAGGTGTACCTGTACATCTACAGAAATTCGTTTGTTCTTCAGATTTGTAAATACCCGCTTAAAGACTCAAATTTATATGTGTACGCATACTAAAGAACATTCCTCCTGCTTAGTACAAAGAAAATAGAAGCTCACGGACGACGCTGAAATTCCAGCGAAACGCCTCTAATTTACAGAAGGAAAGAAAAAAAATGGTGTTTTGCCCTCAAGGCAGACCCTCCCCCTCGAAAAGCAAAATTGTAAGTCATTTTTCACAGTGTTCAGTAAGAGGTAATCCTATAGCAGATAGTATCCTTGTAATTTGCTATGGCTAGTCACTTCTTTCCTCATTCGTGCTGGTCTATCTAAGCATTCCTTTCTTTTTTTAATCTGGATGCGAAATGTCATGAAATTCTGATTTGTCCATCGGCCTACATTCCTTAAATGGAAAATCCTGATCAGAATAAACTGGCGCTCTGAACTGACTGAAATCTGCTGCTGAGTAATATCTCCACCACAGTTCATGTGCTAGGCGCAGTCTCACGTCTGATCGCACAAAAAATCTGCATGTGTGAATACCTTAGCCATAAACTCTGTTTATTGTTCAATTGATTTACAAGCCTTGATAATAATACGCAATAGACCTAGGGGCGAAAAGAATAAACTGCGGGACGGAAACTAAGTGAAAAGGTCTTTAGTAATGAATAGAGAACATGAGGAAAAGAAATATTCTAAAGAAGATAGGAAAAATAGCACTCTACTCTGTGGTTTGAACACAGATCAATCCGAGCGTTACAGAGGTCAGTATCGGAACAGCCACAGAAACCGGAATCGGAACATTACGCTCGATTGGAAAGTAATATTGTTCATTTTGAATATTATTGGAAAAAAGTAGATGCTTCAGAGGAAAAAGAGCAGGAAGGTAATTTTTCATGAGAAAGTAGTCCACAACCTAAATACATTGCGTCAAATTTTAAAACAACGATGAAGGATAAAGGTTTGGAGGAAAATTATGTTATAAATTGAACGTGAACAATAGAAGGAAGTGGGAAAGAAGACGGTGATCCCATTTGAAGGGCGGTACTACGTAAGGTTTTAAAAATTTCATGTATCAGAATGTTTACATTTTCGGTACAGGAACTGAAATACGAAATGCTTGGAACGTCTTATGAAACTGAAGACTACCTTTGTTGGATACGCGATGTAACAGCCAAACAGGGAGGAAACAGAGATCTCTTCAGCTTATTCAAACATGTCACACCGAACAGTGGTAAACAGATATAATCAATGACAATTTGTCTTTATATTTCACGGCGCTTCCCTCAGCACCGCTGTATCTTTAATCCATTAATCCATCGTAATACGTGTGTAAAATAGTCCCAAATGATTAATAAGAAAATACGGTAGTCTCATTACAGACGTGTGCTCATGAGCTGAAGAATGCGTGTGACGTAGCAAAACGTGTTGCAGGGCTGGAACGACGTGAGCTTCCACGGCTCGGACCAGGTGCCCACGCCCAACATCGACGCCCTGGCGTACCACGGGGTGATCCTCAACGGCCACTACGTGCAGCCAGTCTGCACGCCGTCCAGGTCGGCCATCATGACTGGGAAGTACCCCGTCCGGCTGGGTGAGTCTGACGTCAGCGACGGTCCGTGCTTAGCACTGCACCAGCGCTTTCTCGTTATAGTGCCATGTGAGGAGATTATACACTGGAAACTCCACTAGTGTCTCTCAAACTTGATGTTTGTGTAAGTTCTCGTTCTGGTTCTCAACTTCTGATACCTCTCCTTCAATTGGAAGTGGGATTGTAACCTTCTTCCTTCCTACGACCTCGTCAGTAATTGATGCAGATGTGTTTTGAAGCCCCTTTCGTTTCCTCAGATAACTGCAGAGAGCAAATGCTGTTGCGTTATCAGCAGATGGATTGCTCCACAGGTTTTCCATCTACGTGTGTGCGCTGTGACATTAGACACATCGTGTTGTTGCAGGCATGCAGGGTCACGTGATCCTGGGGGACGAGGTGCACGCGCTGCCCGAGGGCAAGATCCTGCCGCAGTACCTCAAGGACCTGGGCTACGTCACCAGGGCCATCGGCAAGTGGCACCTGGGCCACTACTCCAAGGTCTACACGCCCACCTACCGCGGGTTCGACTCCCACCTCGGCTACTGGAACGCCGGCGTCGGATACTATGACTACATATTCGAGGACAGGGTAACCAGCCAGCTTCTTTTCTGCACTACAAGTCACCTCACAAAGTCGTATACTATAACGTTAGAGGCCCAAGCGCACATATCACTTAATCCCAATTGTTTCGAGATTGAATTATTAAAAAAAATGAGAGAGAGAGAAGTTAAGCTGATGGTTTTAACACTTTAGGGGTTTTACATAGCCTTCCACCACTTGAGTGCAACGCACGGAGCCTTCATAGAATCATGTGAAATAATTATAAAACTCCTTCTTTGAGATGTTGGTCAACTCACGCGTCACGTTGGCCTCAGTGTCGGTTATGTCGTCTAAGCGTTGTCCCTTCACGCGAATTTCGGCACTTTGTTGTTTTGTGGTAAGTAAGTATTGATAATCATTATTCGTGGCGATTTTTTTCCAGGAAAGGATAGTCCTTGTTTTGCATTTCAGGCAGGCATCCATGCATCGTTGTTTTTGTTTGAAAGGTGTGCTGGACAAACTCTGCACACACTTTCATCTTCTTCAAAGTATTGTGCAGAATGACTTGAACGCTGGATTTAGAGATGTTGCGATGTGAGACACAACAAAGTTGACGCACTACAGCAGCACGTCCACAGCTTAACTCTGTCGGCTCACAATTGACATGCCGAATACACGTCTGTTGTTTACAGTGTTCGGTTGAAGCTACCGCCGTAGTTCAGAATGAGATTTTCACTCTGCAGCGGAGTGTGCGCTGATACGAAACTTCCTGGCAGATTAAAACTGTGTGCCGGACCTAGACTCGAACTCGGGACCTTTGCCTTTCGCGGGCAAGTGCTCTACCATCTGAGCTACCCAAGCACGACTCACGCCCCGTTCTCACAGCTTTATTTCTGCCAGTACCTCGCCTCCTACATTCCAAACTTTACAGTAGCTCTCCACCGTAGTCCTCGAGCTGATGTCTTGTATACGCCAGGAATAAAGTCAGCCTCTTACCTTTCTTTAGAGACGGTGTATTCACTACCACAGCTTAACTACAGTCTCAGACCTTTCTCCTGTTGCGATAACGAGATACTTCTTGATGTCAGTCTGTACTCCGCACTGAACACTTCATCCGACAAATGTTATCAGGTACATACGTGCCTCGTTGGTTTCAGACTTAGGTAATATCTCCACATGGCGGTAAACAAAAAGTTCCACTTTCCTGTCATTGTCTCGGAATAGCCTCTGTTTGATATCCTGAATGGACAAACACCTGTGATGTTATTTCCCGTCCATAAGATGCAAAATGTTCTGCGTATTTTTAGTACATCAGCCAGGTGTGTAATGAATTTGGTGATTTTAGTATCTGAACTCGTCATTTCATAGCGGTCCCTTACATTATAAAGCAATATGAGCATTAGATTTACGTGTGTCATATTACGACGGTGTAGTCGATTACCCGTCGGTAATGGCTTCTTAACCAGAGGTATCTTTTTTCTCGATCATTAATTCATTTTTTGATAGGATTGTCACAAGAAGTATAGCAATTTCTTGTTATTGTGGAGAGTAACATGAGCTTGTTGAGTAAAACCACGTCGCACATGTGGTTGAGTGATATCCTTTCGGTAGATGGTTTCTTGTCTACCAACTGTCCTTGACACGCAGTGTATAAGACGCGGGGAACAACACGAGCTTCTCTGAGACAGTGTCCCATCGGTAGCTGAGTGCTGCGTTTTCCCCGGCAGGGTGCCCACGGGTACGACCTGCGCGAGAACCTGACGACGGCGTGGCAGTACAACGGCAAGTACGCGACGGACGTGTTCACCGAGGAGGCGGAGCGGCTGATCCGGGAGCACGACACGGAGCGGCCGCTGTTCCTCTACTTCGCGCACCTCGCCTGCCACCCCGGGGACCACTCGCAGCTCATCAACGCCCCGCAGGACCTCATCAACAGCTTCTCCTACATCTCGCACCCCGACCGTCGCATACTCGCAGGTGAGCCGTTTCGCAGCTCTGGTTACACTCTCTTACTGCTTTCCGTCCTATGAACACCTTCATCACCAGTGAGGTGTTGCTGGGATGGAACGATAAGTGTCCAGAGTGGTACTTCAGCGTCTTGTTCATAGCTTATGGTATTAATATGACTCAGATATTGTTATATACCACGGTCTGTAAATTATGGTATAATAAGTGGGAGTGTTCTTGTGTTGACAGCGGTGATGGCAAAGATGGACGAGTCTGTGGGGCGTGTGGTGACAGCCCTGCACGAGCGCGACATGCTCAACAACTCCATCATAGTGTTCGTCGCCGACAACGGGGCGGGCAGCGACGTCAACTGGGGCTCCAACTTCCCGTTCAGAGGCGTGAGTCGAGTTCTCCTACACTCTCATAAAGTCCGAATAGTGTTGCGTTATTTTGGACACATTTTCTTAATGAAATGTAGTCCCCATCATAGCCATCCTCCGTAGCTGAGATCGCTAACACACGCCTTTGTCCTGGAGCTTACTCTGAGGCAGGCTGGTTCGAATCCTCGCGGTGGACAACATTTCCACTGATCTTTTAGGTGCTATTCGAGAGAAAAAGGCTATTTTCCGGCACGAGGTTTCACACTCTGTCTCCTCTTTTCACCATAGTACAACATAAACATAACACTAGCTACATAAGCCAAGCTCTATATAGATCCAACTGTCTTGCAGCAGTGGTAATACCGGTTCCCGTCAGGTCACCGAAGTTAAGCGCTATCGGGCTTATATGGGTGACCATCCGGCCTTCCGAACGCTGTTGGCAAACGGGGTGCACTCAGCCCTTGTGAGGCAAACTGAGGAGCTACTTGATTGAGAAGTAGCGGCTCCGGTCTCGTAAACTGACAAAACGGCCGGGGGAGCAGTGTGCTGACCACATGCCCCTCCATATGCGCATCCAGTGACGCCTGTAGGCTGAGGATGACACGGCGGCCGGTCGGTTCTGTTGCGCCTCCATGACCTGTTCGGAAGGTGTTTAGATTCTTAGTTTAATCTCTATATAGCCACATGTGAAACACCTCTCGCATATACGTAAGGAAAGGTGCCAATGAATGAGTGTAGAGGAGGCTAAGCCGAACCAGTGGGATTTCAAAATCAACGTTATCATACACTTACGTTTTTACTACTCTGTAGCGTCAAGTGTCCTAATTACTACGTAGTAGTTGCATTCTTGGTTTTGGAAAGACCACAAAACTCTTACAGAGGGTATAGAAAGATGTCATTGCTCTCTTCCTACTGTTGGTGGTTCCTCTGGAAATATGCAACCCTGTCTATGTTGGTGGGACACGGTAGAAGAGGAATGGGAGAGCTGCAATATTTCACAACTGATTTATTAAACAGCAAAAATTACGAAAGGTAATTACAATATTCACATCAAATAGACATATTTGCTCGAACTTAGTTCAGCCTGTAAGCAAATCAGAATATGAGACTCAAATTTACAATCCCATTCAAAATGGTGAACTCTATTAAACTATAATTATTCGAAAATTATAATCTTATATTTTTTTTATAATTTTCAATGCGATAGGGTCCTCAGCTGCGATGAATTTTTTGAATGATTCCTTGAAGCCTTCAGTTTCCATTTTCTTTATTTCCTGTACGATTGTACAATTTTGGCCTTAGACCATTTTCAAGTATTTTATGGATGAGTTTTTGGTAACAGATTATGTCATCTACGTCTTTGCTCCTATGACATCATGTTATGCTCATAAATTAGTTCGAGGTGTCCACGCTATTTTAGTAGCACGCTACTTTCGACCAGTTGTTGCAAAGCTTACCAAAACTTCATCCATAAAATACTTGAAAATGGCGTAAGGCCGATACAATCGTACAAGAAATAAAGAAATTGGCAACTAAAGGCTTCAAGAAATCATTCAGAAAAAATTATCTTATATTGTTGAAAATAGTGGCTTAGTTCACTGTCTTAAAGTTAAAGATTTGCCTCAGTAACTAGTGCCCCTATTAATAATGTTTTTGATCACAATATAACCTTATATAAAAGGCCAGCTTTAGCAGCCGTTGGATTAGAGATATTACGAAAAAATATCGGCAAAGACACGAACAAAATTCATCCAACAGAATGAAACGCTACTCTCCACAGTAACTGGTGACTGTGGTGACTATGGAAATGACTTACGCAATGATATTACTCCAAACACCAAATGACCCTAAGAGGAAGTAACTGCCATGAGAGGAATACGATAAGATGTTCTATGACTGCTTCGCCAACACGTCGAGTTCCGGCACCAAATCCCTCAGTGTCCCTCGCACCAACAGAATGAAAGCTGAGGTGGACAGGCCGGCTCGCAGGTTGCCGTCCTGTCCAACTCTCAGGGAAGACTCTCCACAGGCGGAATGTACCTGTTTGCCTGAGCCAACGTGAGGACATCAGGGTCCTCTATATGGTCCAGCGGCCTAACTTGGCAACACAGCCGGGAAATCCACCTTGAACGAACCGTGCCGATCGCGCCTCAGTTGGTACTTCTGTAACCGTTCCCGTCGCCGGCATCTCCAGAAGGCCCCAAACACTCTCGTTGGATCTTCTGCTTCTGCAACCTTCTGGTGTTCCCAATTGAACTTTCCATATTAATCGCATTCGTATTGCCTCACCTGCCCCTTGAAAGATGCTGTGTTTCAAATAACATCTGATCACAGTTAGAGAACTGTTTCAAAAGTAATGTATTAAATTTCCTGGTCAACCTGTGTCTTTTCAGTGGTCAGGAAAGATTCGGCGATTCCGTAAGAATGATGGTGGCTCTTCCCAAGTTATGTATTCACTGTAAGCATACTTTTTCGAATGTATTTCTCAGCTATTGTTCTTCTACATAAATTTCTTTCAGAGGAAATGAGGAAAAGAGATTCAGTGAATTAAAAGTACATGTTATATTTCGTCACAGGGTGTTTCAATGTCTTTGCGGCAAACGTCTTTCTGATCAAGTTTCGTTAGAGAAAAAATGTTCACTGATACGACCCACCGACGCCAGCTGTCCGTTAGTATTCGCTGGCTCTATGAGGGCAAAGTTTCACCGAACTAGCAGAGCTTGTTTTCTTTTGTAGTATACTATCTACCCCAGTAAAGTGATAGATTTTCAACAAGAATACGTATGAGTCTCTATAAGCGGAGAACATTGTTTTAGAAGCGAATCAGGAACTTCAATTATACGCGTTCTATCGCCTGTCCCACGGAGCAGATGTCTGGTTGATAGGCAACACACACAGCATACCAGGGCCGCGAGGTGCCTATACCCTGATGCCTATCAAGTGCATAACCTGCCTTAAAAGTGCCTAGCGTAGCGGGGAAGCGTCAGCGAACATTTTGTCTCTAACAGAAGTTTCTCCCCATTGGCGTGATCTATCAGCCGTGACTCTGAAACACCCATTACATGCAATACAACAGTATCAGAAATACTCGCAGAAGCCTACAGCGCCATGGTCAACAAGTACAGAACAAATTTTGAAATACCAGAAGACTCCTTCTGAGAGGCACAATATATTACTTCCAACGATATAGTAACCGTGTAGTGTTCATCATAGGGAGACTGGAGGGAATCCCTTACATGCAAGGATATAAAACAGAGGTTCTTTCTCACAACACTCGAGAGCGTAATGCGGAAGGGGAACCATAGTGCACGTGTACGCACTTCATAGCTTCCTCCGTATACTTTGCGACGGTTTGCGGAGCAGTAATGTAGCTTCAGTACGTGCAGTACATATTCTATCTGTGTCTGCCTGAAGAGCTGTAGATTTGCTGTATTGTGAAACAATTGTTTTCCCTATGTGCTGTGTCCCGAAACGCTGCATTTAATTTCTTAGCTGTAGAACATTATACTCAATTTGTAATACGGTACGTGTCATGCTGTGACGTGTCGTGCTGTTTTGCTTGCAGATAAAGAACAGCCTGTGGGAGGGTGCGGTGCACGGCGTGGCTGCTGTATGGAGCCCGCTGCTGCAGAACACGTCCAGGGTGGACCACGAGCTGATGCATATATCGGACTGGCTGCCCACGCTGTACGCCGCAGCAGGTACGTCCAGGGGATGAACGTGAGGAGGTGATGGGGAGACGTATGTGTGCTCACTTGGGAGGGCACCCAGGGAAACGATCACATCTGGTGCCATTGTCAATACAATTTGCATGTAACGGCAGTATTTCCACACAGGTACGTCGAGAGCAGTGTGGAAGAGGGGCGGAGCTCGATTGTTAGGAGGGCTGGCCACCAGAGCGGTCACGAGAAACGTTGGTCAAACTACGCAGTCCCACCCTTGTTGTTGTTGTTGTTGTTGCTGTTGTTGTTGTCTTCACTTCGAAGTCTGGTTCGATACAGTTCCCTATGCTAGTTACTTCTGTACATGCCCCTTGAGCCCTACCACTAAAACCAACATCCACTTTAACATGCTTGTTGTATTCGTATCACGGTTCGATCTATAATTTTTACCCCACTCTTCCCTCCATACCAAACTGACAATTTATTAACGTCTCACAAGGACTCCCTTCAATGCCAGGTCGAAATTTCAATCTTCAATAAGGTTCGTTAAGTTGATGGTTGGTTTGAAATGTCATGATCTTACGTCTTTCAGTTCTGTAGCACTGTTATGCAACTATCCATTGGTTCCATTGATAATGATTATGTTTCACCAACTGCGACATAGTCGCGTATACAAACAGTGATCCAATATTGTCAAATGATTTTTATTCCAGCCTCTGATCGCAATATGAATTCTTTAGACGATGACCGGTTTCAATCAGTGATGACCATCTTCAGATCTTTTTCACACCATGTCCTTACGGCCTTATCAGTTTAGGACACGGTATAAAAAAGATCTGAAGATGGCCATTACGAACTGAAACCGGTCATCGTCTAAAGAATTCATATTGTGGTCAGACACTGGAATAAAAAAAATTGATGATGCTATTGTTTGGTTTGTGGGGCTCTCAACTGCGTGGTCATCAGCGCCCGTACTCATACCCAATCTGTACACAGTCCAATCGAGCTACATTCATGAATAGTGATGGAATGGTGAGGACAACACAAACACCCCGTCTTCGGGCAGAGAAAATCTCCAACCCGGCCGGTAATTGAACCCGAGACCCCGTGATCCAGATGTAACTAGACCACGAGCTGCGGACCCATTGGATCCATTGAAATCACTATAACCCACGTCGCGAGCGATTTGGTGAGCGTAACGCAGAAGGTCACTATCATACACATCCTGTAAATTGTATCGAGCATACTTGAAACACCAGTTTTGGTAATAAGTGTTCCTTGTCCTCTCTTGACAGTCCGTTGTTTTACTTACACACTACAATGGTGCACTGCTGCAAAATTATTCGACATCTAGTATCTTACTATGCAAAGAATGACCTTGCATGTACGTAATTATTTATAGTACCTTCTCCTTGAACAACAATTGTCCTTTCCTACGTTTCACTGGAGACGGGATTTGTGGCTTCCTGTCTTGTAAACTACATAGCTGTACACCTGTTTCTACATCGCTTTCACTTGTTAAGCACGTATCGTTGTCATTGTACTCCTCATGTACATTGTCCGAGCAGTCGAGCGTATACGACACCACGTACTTTCCACTGACTCATACAGCAGAAACGCTAATATTTCGTCTGTGCCATTTCTTTCTCACTCATCGAAATTCCTTGAGTTCCTGTTCGATGAAATATCAACTACGGTAACTGTTTTTGTAGCTATAATGCAATGTTTGCTTTGTTTATCATTGCTATTGTTCTGCCTGTATCAACTCCACTAGCAGTATAGCACTATTGTGAGTTACTCGTCGACTAAGTAGTTTAGCTACGCTCCGTAGTCTCATGCTGTGGTGCTGTGCTCGCCAGTGGATAATTGCTGTCCCGCCCCTGCTGCCATTGGCAACAAACATTGTGATTTCATGGTAGGCAATGTGTGGAGTGTCAAACGCCGTAAACATCTTTGGTCTTTTGCGATCCTGCACTCAAAGCGTTTCTTGTCAGATGGTAACCTGTCAACCGATTCCATCTTTTAGACAAATTGTGCCATATATATCTTATTCTCCCAGTTCGATTCAGCGCCGCTCATTAGTTGTTCGATCTCCCAATCTAATTTCGAGAATTCTTCTGTAGTTCCCCATTTGGACACCTCCTGTTCCCTTCTTGCCTTAACAATGTATCATCCATGTTTCACTTCGGTACGATGCTACACTTGACAGACAAATACCTCTCTTGTTCGGCCGGCATCAGTTATTTCGCTGCCCAATTGCCCAGATTAATCTGCTACTGTTAGTCTCCCATTTCCCAGCCTAATCCCCTAAGCACTGTATGATTCAATTCAGCCTCACTCAGTTACCCTTGATTTACTTTCTTTGACGTTCTTTTAACTTAGTACAGATTTTTCTGAAATGTGGTGCTTCAGAATAATGCTGAAGATTATATGCTAATAAATACGTACTAAATCAGTGAAGGAATGAAATTTGTGGCACAACTTGATTTAAAAAAGGGGTCGCTTTATAGGACACATTCTGAGGCGTCAAGAAACTGTCGATTTGCTAGTGAAAGGAAGGGGCGGGGGGACGGGAGGGGGGGGGGTTGAAAGTGGAGCGGGATATCAAGGCCTGAAAACAGTAAGCCGGTGCAAATGGATGTTGAATGTAGCAGTCATGTACAGATAGACAGGCTCGCACAGGAGAGATCAGGATGGAGAGCTGCATAAAACCAGTCTTAGAACAGAAGACCACAAACAGCTACTTAAAAGAACAACGTCTGTAACCAAAAACAAATGGTCCTTTGAGTTAAAGTGTGAATGTATCGTAGCAAACTCTTCATTCTGCATTAATATTGAAACGTCCTGAAATTTTATTTTCATTGTAGCTACATCCAGTACAGCTATTCTGGATATACACAAATTCTTCTAGATAAGCTTTATTGTGGTATGAGTGGGACAGTACACAAATGGTTTAATTCATACTTAACTGGAAAGTTGCAAAAGGTTGAAATTAACAGTACAGATAGTCTACAAAAACCAGCAGAGTCCTCTAACTGGGGAAGTATCAACAATGGTGTCCCACAGGGTTCAATCATGGGTCCTTATTGTTCTTAATATATATTAACGACTTGCCACTCTGTATTCACGAAGATGCAAAGTTAGTTCTTTTTGCTGATGATACAAGTATAGTAATCACACCCAAGAAGCAAAAATCAGCTGAGGAAATTGCAAATAATGTCTTTCAGAAAATTATTAAGTGGTTTTCTGCAAATGGACTCACTAAATTTTGAGAAAACACAGTTTATACAATTCTGTACAGTAAATGGCATAACACCATTGATAATTGTGGACTATGAACGGAAGCCTGTTGCTAAGGTAGAATACTCAAAATATCTGGGTGTGTGCATTGATGAGAAATTGAATTGGAAGAAACACATCAACGTTCTGCTGAAACGGTTACGTTCAGCTACTTATGCTATTAGGGTTATTGCAAATTTTGGTGATAAACGTATCAGTAAATTAGCCTACTATGCCTATTTTCATTCACTGCTTTCATATGGCATCATATTTTGGGGCAATTCGTCATTAAGAGAGAAAGTATTCATTGAACAAAAACGTGTAATCAGAATAATAGCTGGAGCCCACCCAAGATCACCTTGCAGACATTTATTTAAGGAACTCGGGGTATTCACAGTACCTTCACAATACATATATTCACTTATCAAATTTGTCATTAATAACTCATCCGAATTCAAAAATAACAGCAAAATGCATAGCGACAACACTAGAAGAAAGGATGAAATCCACTATTCTGGATTAAATCTCACTTTGGCGCAGAAAGGTGTGAATTATGCTGCCACAAAATCTTTGGTCATTTGCAAATAGTATAAAAAGTCTGACAGACCAACATTTAAAAGCAAATTAAAAGAATTTGTAAATCACTAATCCTTCTACTAATAGATGAATTCTTAGATATGAAGTAGTAACTGGAAAAAAGAAAATTAACTATTTTGTGTTAAGAAAACTTATGTTAAAGTGACACGTTCCACATCATTACGAAATGTCGTACTGAAACTTCCTGGCAGATTAAAACTGTGTGCCCGACCGAGACTCGAACTCGGGACCTTTGCCTTTCGCGGGCAAGTGCTCTACCATCTGAGCTACTGAAGCACGATTCACGCCCTGTTCTCACAGCTTTACTTCTGCCAGTATCTCGTCTCCTACCTTCCAAACTTTACAGACGCTCTCCTGCAAACCTTGCAGAACTAGCACTCCTGAAAGAAAGGATATAGCGGAGACATGGCTTAGCCACAGCCTGGGGGATGTTTCCAGAATGAAATTTTCACTCTGCAGCGGAGTGTGCGCTGATATGAAACTTCCTGGCAGATTAAAACTGTGTGCCCGACCGAGACTCGAACTCGGGACCTTTGACTTTCGCGGGCAAGTGCTCTACCATCTGACCTACCGAAGCACGACTCACGCCCGGTACTCACGGCTGTACTTCTGCCAGTATCTTGTCTCCTACCTTCCAAACTTTACAGAAGCTCTCCTGCGAACCTTGAAGAACTAGCACTCCTGAAAGAAAGGATATAGCGGAGACATGGCTTAGCCACAGCCTGGGGGATGTTTCCAGAATGAGATTTTCACTCTGCAGCGGAGTGTGCGTGTAGGAGACGAGATACCGGCAGAAGTAATGCTGTGAGTACCGGACGTGAGTTGTGCTTCGGTAGCTCAGATGGTAGAGCAGTTGCCCGCGAAAGGCATAGGTCCCGAGTTCGAGTCTCGGTCGGGCACACAGTTTTAATCTGCCAGGAAGTTTCATATCAGCGCACACTCCGCTGCAGAGTGAAAATCTCATTCTGGAAATGTCGTATTCATTATTTATGGAACAAGGATTAATGTATGTATGTATGTATGCACACATATGAAGCATAAAAGCAGGCCCATATTACTGCCGCTGACGGAGCTGCCTTTTCCAGGAGGTAATGCGTCAGACCTGCCGGACGACCTGGACGGCGTGAACATGTGGCCGCGGCTGGTCTCTGGAGAGCCCAGCCAGCGCACGGAGATACTCCTTAACTACGACGAGGTGGCCGAGAACGGCGCCGTCCGCGTCGGCGACTGGAAGCTCGTCAAAGGTCAGTAGCATCCCTGTCCGCGCTGGCGTTATCTGGAATACCACTCCACATGTAACAACAGTACTAACGGTGCAAAGGCACAGTAAGTAGACAAGTAGATATGCTGCGCGATCTGTGGGTCCAATGACCATAGAGACCAGAATAGATAACTCTGATGTGTCCATTAGAGATATAACTACTATGTGTTAAGAGCTAGTGATACTTTATTTCGTAGATCGAAGATTAGTTTATAACGAATTGTCTCGGGAACTAAATCCAGCGGTAAATCGGCAGGAACAAGAGGTTTCTAGAGGCAAGTAGTTCTTCAGGTATGTATATATTACTGATATTTTGCTGAAAGAGTTCTGCCATGAAAGATAAGAAAGCTCGTACAGCCAAAAGTCTGGAGAAGAATCGAAGGGGCACTGTAGGATTTAGCTCTAGAAAAGGCAATAGTGAATTCCAATTAATACCAGAAAAACGATTGACATAGGACAGAGAAACATCTATGACTTTCTTTAGCAGTTAGTTAACTGGCAGAGCATTGAGAAAGGGAAGTACGAAACATAGACTGAATAGTTTTTTGACGTTGGTATGGATCTGAAGCTATAGAATGCATACTGTAATGATGTAAGACAAAAACTTTAAGAGCGCAAGAAGCGAGAGTATATAAAGAAGTAATAGCGACGTGAGGTTGGCCAGTTGCATTTAGTGTATACACAATCTGGTCAAAAGTATTCGGACACCCCTTTGTAATGAGAATTTGACGTCACGACAGGCGGATCCTCCAGTATAAAAAGATATGGGCAGTATTGTGGTATCGATGGGTTCGCCAAGAGAGCTCAGAGACTTTGACCGTGGACTAGCCATTGAACATCTCCTGAGAAACAAATCCAATGGGGACATTTCAACCCTTCCAAAGCTGCCCAAGTTGACTTTTTGCAATGTGATCAGGATATGGAAACATCACCGAACAACCACAGGTAAACCAAGATCAGGTAAACCTCATGTACTGATGGAAAGGGACTTTTGTGCGGGCAGTTCATTTCCGTAGTAAGTCTTAAACGAAGTTTGAGGTGGTGCAAGGAACGACACCACTGGATATTGGACGACGAGTCATTCATAGAGATGGATCGTGCTATACCTGTAATAATCCAGTGGAAAGATTTGGATTTGGCTAATGCCTGGAGAACGTTTCATGCCGTCTAGTGCCAACAGTGAAATACAGAGAAGGTGATTGTATGATATAGAAAGTAAAATTCTATGTACCGACTTGACAGAAAATCCTAGGAAGTTCTGGTCTTACGTTAAATCAGCATATCCAGATAATGAAATTGAAACAGAGGATGACACTCGTAAACCTGAAATACTAAACATCTTTTTCCAAAGCTGTTTCACAGAGGAAGACCGCGCTGCAGTTCCTTCTCTAAGTCCTCGCACGAACGAAAAAATCGCTGACATAGAAATATGTGTCCAAGGAATAGAAAAGCAACTGAAATCACTCAACAGAGGAAATTCCGTTGGACCTGACGGAATACCAATTCGATTCTACGCAGAGTACGCGAAAGAACTTGCCCTCCTTCTAACAGACATGTACCGCAAGTCTCTAGAGGAACGGAAGGTTCCAAATGATTGGAAAAGAGCACAGGTAGTTCCAGTTTTCAAGAAGGGTCCTCGAGCAGATGCGTAAAACTATAGGCCTATATCTCTGACATCGATCTGTTATAGAATCTTAGAACATGTTTTTTGCTCGCGTAACATGTCATTTGTGGAAACGCAGAATCTACTCTGTAGAAATCAACATGGGTTCCGGAAACAGCGATCGTGTGAGACCCAACTCGCTTTATTTGTTCATGAGACCCAGAAAATATTAGATACAGGCTCCCAGGTAGATGCTATTTTCCTTGACTTCCGGAAGGCGTTCGATACAGTTCCGCACTGTCGCCTGATAAACAAAGTAAGAGCCTACGGAATATCAGACCAGCTGTGTGGCTGGATTGAAGAGTTTTTAGCAAACAGAACACAGCATGTTGTTCTCAATGGAGAGACGTCTACAGACGTTAAAGCAACCTCGGCCTTGCCACAGGGTAGTGTTATGAGACCATTGCTTTTCACAATATATATAAATGACCTAGTAGATAGTGTCGGAAGTTCCATGCAACTTTTCGCGGATGATGCTGTAGTATACAGAGAAGTTGCAGCAATAGAAAATTGAGGTGAAATGCAGGAAGATCTGCAGCGGATAGGCACTTGGTGCAGTGAGTGTCAACTGGCCCTTAACATAGACAAATGTAATGTGTTGCGAATACATAGAAAGGAGGATCCTTTATTATATGATAGCAGGACAAACACTGGTAGCAGTTACTTCTGTAAAATATCTGGGAGTATGCGTGCGGACGATTTGACGTGGAATGATCATATACAATTAATTGTTGGGAAGGCGGGTACCAGGTTGAGATTCATTGGGAGAGTCCTTGTAGTCCATCAGTGTGGGATCCTTACCAGGTCGGGTTGATAGAGGAGATAGAGAAGATCCAAAGAAGAGCGGCGCGTTTCGTCGCAGTGTTATATGGTAAGAGTGATAGCGTTACGGAGATGTTTTGCAAATTCAAGTGGCAGGCTATGCAAGAGAGGCGCTCTGCATCGCGGTGTAGCTTGCTGTCCAGGTTTCTAGAGGGTGCGTTTCTGGATGCGGTATCGAATATATTGCTTCCCGCTACTTATACCTCCCGTGGATATCAAGAATGTAAAATTAGAGAGATTCGAGAGCGCACTGAGGCTTTCCGGTAGTCGTCTTCCCGCGAACCATACGCGACTGAAACAAATGGTTCAAATGGCTCTGAGCACTATGCGACTTAACTTCTGAGGTCATCAGTCGCCTAGAACTTAGAACTAATTAAGCCTAACGAACCTAAGGACATCACACACACCCATGCCCGAGGCAGGATTCGAACCTGCGACCGTAGCGGTCCCTCGGTTGCAGACTGTAGCGCCTAGAACCGCATGGCCACTTCGGCCGGCACGCGACTGGAACAGGAAAAGAAGGTAATGACAGTGCCACATAAAGTGCCCTCCGCCACACATCGTTGGGTGGCTTGCGGAGTATAAATGTAGATGTAGATAAAGTGTCTTTCGTGGTTAGGGTGTGGCTCCCTTATTGCACTTAAGAAAACGGTAAATGGAGATGGATGTGAACACATTTTCCAGCATTGTGTGTTGTGAACAGTAGGGGACAGAGATGATAATTGATTGTATCAGCACGATATTGCGCACTGTCGTAAAGAAGTATCTGTGAGGCGTAGGCTGGTGAACAATAACATTCTTGAAATCCATTTGCATACTCAGAATCCCAACCTGAACCCAATGGAACAGCTTTAGACAGATTTAGATCACCTACTTCGCTCCAAACCCCAGAATCCAACATCATTACCTTCTCTGTTTTCCGCTCTGGAGGGAGAATGGGCTGCCATTCCTACAAAGACGTTCAGAAACCTCATTGAAGATGTCCCCAGCATAGTTCAAGCCGTCATAAATGTAGAGGTGGACACGCCCCGTATTAATATCCAGTAATATGTGGCAGGATACTTTTAATCAGATAATGTACGTAATACTGTAAGTAGTTTGGACAACGGCAGTAACAGCTGTGTTCGTGTGGCAGGTGTGCAGAACAACGATTATTACGCGGGGGCAAGTGGGGCTGAGGACCCGCTGTTCACGCCAGCCTACGACCCACAGGAGGTGCTGGCCAGCCCAGTGGGGCAGGCGCTCTCCAGCGTGGTCGGTGCTGCCCCGGAGGTGGAGGACGTGCTGCGGCTGCGCGCTGAGGCGACCGTGTCCTGCCCGGAGCGGCCCGCCCACGGGCTGTGCAACATCACGAGCAGCAGCGGCTGGTGCGTCTTCAACATCAGGCAGGACCCGTGCGAGGCAGGCGACGGCTCGCCCGCCGACATGCCGGAGGGCCTGGTGGACACTTTGCTGGAGCGGCTGGAGACGCTGTCGCAGCCGCTGATGCCGCAGCCGGGGGCCAACGTCACGCAGACCGCAGAGGCCGATCCCAAGCGCTGGAACAACACCTGGGTGCCCTGGGTCGACTGCCTCCAAGACGAAACGGATCCCATGTGCAACGTCATCACGTAGATACTTCTCACTCTCCCAACACCTATTTTGTACCAGTACTTTGATGTACCTAGTTGAAATACCAATAAAAGTGTGTCACATATCTTACTTCACGATTTTCTCTGAGTATCAATTCCAGTGGAAAACCAACAAAAGTTGCCTTCATTAAATAGAACAATATAGAGGAATCTTCGGTAGATATCACAGAGGGAAGCCAGCTCCAAAAGCCTATTTATGGTGGCAAAAGGTCAAATCTGTGGCTCAAGACGGTTACCTGACTATCTTCCTCACTTCACTAGACTGGAACCTCTCTATTCCCGAGGCACTGGGAGGGCTAGGGGTGATGGGCGACTAACCCCAGCCGCCTTTTACCACAGGGAGATCTCCAATAGTCATCTTGACAGCAGGCTGAGTGGACCTGAGGCCGTCCTAGAGGGGATGGAACGGGATAAATCCTCGACCTGGTATCTCCTGGGCTGGAGCCTAATGATCTACCTGCTAGACCGTGACGGCCATCGGTTTACGATGGCGTCCTCAAGAAAGCAATTCGTACAAGTAATTGCAGTAAACACATTGTCCAGTAGCATGCAACGTAAGACTAACTCAAAAATATGCCATCATAGATAAGTAACAGGTTTTCAACATTCAGAGTTATCCATCTTGATGTATGTAGAATAAATCCATTAGCTAGCTTGCAGCCGTAAACGAGGGAAACACATGATCTACAGGACTTCAACAAGTACAGAGAAGAGCATCATGAGAGTGATGAGGAATATGCCTTACCAATGTACAGGCTTCAAAGCCAACATCAAAGTACCTACTCCATATTGCCATCCCATTCTCAAGTGAATGAGAATCCTATATAACCTTCCAGACCTTCTATGAACTGTCTATGTCTGTTAGCTTCCACATGACTCCTAGTGACATAAAATTATATAGAGCATTTGTGAGCGAAGTGGAAGAAATGATTGCTAACAGTCCAGAACATTATATGGTTAGCCAGGTGAGAGACTAAGTCGCCCTCACTGGAGAAGAGTGAAAAACATAAAAGCGAATCTATAATGAAACCGCTATCTGACATTACGTGTGAAAGACTCTAAGACTAGTGCAACTTGTGGATATACATTAGTACTGATTATTGCTGCCGTTCATCAGATGGCCACGAGTCACTGTGGTATTGAAAGTGTAGCTGTGGTCGTGTAATATGTCTTGTTCAAAACCGAAGGGAATGTCTATAGTTGAGACCTATATTCGTCCACAGCCATTTGTATTAACACGTCAAGTGATCATAGTAGGAAAAATTCGGAACGTCAGTTACCAGCGAAGAGTAGCATACACGATTTACTGAAAAAATTGGCCAAGTGCGAGTAGGGTTCGCGCACTGAGTGTTCGGTACAAACTTAATCATGTATATAGATAGTTTATTTGCGCCTATAATCAAGAATCTGAAAGATTTTCCTCTTTTATAGACAATGGCAAAATATCGTCCCCGGGAATTCCAAGACCGTATCAAAATCTCTACCTCAGACTAGCCTGAAGATACACATAAAATCGAGCACGGGACTTCAGTTTACATATAAGATATAAAACATTTAATACAACATTTTATTTACTTACTAAAACATGATAACACATTTCATTTTAACATGCAGTAATATTTTTCTGTTATTCTTTTGATGGCGGATAAATGCGGTGTAAGTTCTGATGGTAAAATAATATTTTATATGATATAATTACAATTTTTTTCCTTTACTTGTACTGTGGAACCTTGCTTGTCGCCAAATTTCATGAATCTAGGTCAACGTTTAGTACCATATAGGTTTTGATGAATGAGTTTGCGAGTATCAGAATATGTGCCGTATCTTTTGCCGCCGTTTTGGATGTACTGACTTAGAAGCTAAATGTGTTACACCGCCAAGGGATCGTAGACCTTACCCTAAAAACTGTGTTCAACAGGTTAGGTTTAAAATATAAAACGAAATAGGCAATCTGCCTTTACAAATCCACAGACCACTGCCGGTAATGAAAAGAGACTTACCGGCAGCCCAAAAATATAAGCACACAAGTTATCCATCAACCAGGTGTTAAATACAGAGGGTTTCAGAAAACTGTAGACAATTTTTGATAGTTAATATCTTTGAAATTTTTCGAGGTAGCGCAGTCCATTGTTTTCTCAACAGGTCTCAGCGCGCGTTTTGCAGCAGATGACAGTGCATCAATGAATGATGTATGATTTTCATTTGAGCAACGCACAAGTGGTATTGGAAGTGCGAAATCATGATGGATGTACAACGGCAATGGCATAATGTGTACGAACTCAGCCACGAACACGTACAAAAGTACCGGCTGTTAATGGGTGGTGTGGTCTGCCATCGCGCTGTTTGATTGAGCCACTCCTCTTTGACGGTACTGTAATTGATGAGGTGTACCATTTGGGATAAATCTGAAGCCGACTGTTCAGGATGTGCATAAGGAAAGGTCTGGCGGACCAGAAAAATCAACAAGTCCAGCTTCCAGCGCCACTGTGGTGCAACATTTTACTCGGTCATCTCAAAAATGTATGGAGCAGGGTGCACGTGAAAGCTGGATCAGCCGACGAACCGTACAAAATATTCTGAAGGCTGCAAAGTTGAAAGTGTACATTCCAAGACCATGCGTGATATGAACGAGGACGACCCGGATCGACGGATAGAGTACTGTGGGTGGTCTGAAAGCATTCTTCGCGAGGATGAACGATTTGCATGGTTGGTTATCTGGTATGACAAGGCACAATTCAAACTGAACTGTACTGGGCTCCTAAAAATCCTCAGATTTTTGTGAACAAACATTTTAATCTACCGGGTGTTAATGGGTGGTGTGGTCTGCCATCGCGCTGTTTGATTGTGCCATTCTTCTTTGAAGGTACTGTAATTGATGAGGTGTATCACCATGTGCTGCAAACATCGATTTTACCTGCCATCCGAGAGGTGTGTGGAAGTGCAAGATTTTATCTACAACAAGACTGCATTCGCCCTCACTACCACAGAGGTGTCAGAGGCTACTTGGAACACAAAGTGGACAATGGAGAGCTGTTGAGTACTCACCACGGACTCCAGATCTTACATCTCTTGATTTCTACCTGTGGAGGACCTTGAAAAATGAAGTTTATCAGCAGAAGCCAGCTACACTGAACGAGCTACGGGAAACCATCGAGTCGTCCTGTGCGGCTGCCACACCAGCAACACTGACAGACGTAGTTCGGTCAACAGGTCAGCGGAATCGATGTTGTTAAGCATCCAATGGGGGTCACTTTGAACACAAAAAATAACCTTCCCAACGTGCGACAATTGTAACGGTATGTCATGTTCTTACATTAATATGAACTGTTAAATAGTGTCTACATTTTTCTGTACATATCTTGCCTAAAATTCTTCATGAATTAGAGCTGAAACCATGCCACGTTTCAACTGTGCAACAGCTGTAGCAGACTGCCTTCTGGAAAACATTGTTGGTGGACAGATAAACCTAATGTATTTGATATCAAACGAGGCATGATTTCATTCATCGGGCCATAGTGATTCGGGGAACGCAAGGAATTGGATTGTGGGGAATCCTCGCGAGATATTCGAAAATCCATTCCACGATAAAAAAGTTTGTGTTTTGTGTAGCAGTTTCCGGTAATCGTATAGCGACAACAATATTTTTAGCGGATTATCAACGCCGGAATGAACTTCATAATTTTTGAAGAACTGACAATGAAAATGCCGCGCAGAGTGGCCGCGCGGTTGGAGGCGCCATGTCACTAATCGTGCGGCCCCTCCCGCCGGAGGTTCTAGTCTTCCCTCGGGCATGGGTGTGTGTGTGTTGTTCTTAGCGTAAGCTAGTTTAAGTTGTGTCTAAGTCTAGGGACCGATGACCTTAGCAGTTTGGTCCCTTAGAAATTCACATACATTTTTGACAATGAAAAACAATAAAGCTTCTTCCAACAAAACGAAGCAATGTGCCAGACATCAAACATTTCACTTTTACAAATGAACGAAGAGTCGATAGTGGATAAGGGTTGTTATTTTGTCGTTTGGGGCGACTTAGACGAGAGAGTTAATGTATCTCATCCACACGATATTGATGAAGTGGAGGTGGATATCCAACGAGAAATCAACCGGCAAGAACGTTTTTCGTCAGACGACTCTCAATACGATCAGTCGAGCAAAAAAAGTGCATCGATCCCCACGGTGATGATTTTGAACATCTTTTATAAAAATAATGTTGAGCCGGTGCGGAGCTGTTTGGAGACAAGCTGCTGGGTTAACAAAACTCTATACAGGGTGTTACAAAAAGATACGGCCAAACTTTCAGGAAACATTCCTCACACACAAATAAAGAAAAGATGTTATGTGGACATGTGTCCGGAAACGCTTAATTTCCATGTTAGCGCTCATTTTAGTTTCGTCAGTATGTACTGTACTTCCTCGATTCACCGCCAGTTGGCCCAATTGAAGGAAGGTAATGTTGACTTCGGTGCTTGTGTTGACATGCGACTCATTGCTCTACAGTACTAGCATCAAGCACATCAGTACGTACCATCAACAGGTTAGTGTTCATCACGAACGTGATTTTGCAGTCAGTGCAATGTTTACAACTGCGGAGTTGGCAGACGCCCATTTGATGTATGGATTAGTACGGGGCAATAGCCGTGGCGCGGTACGTTTGTATCGAGACAGATTTCCAGAACGAAGGTGTCCCGACGGGAAGACGTTCGAAGCAATTGATCGGCGTCTTAGGGAGCACGGAACATTCCAACCTATGACTCGCGACTGGGGAAAACCTAGAACGACGAGGATACCTGCAATGGACGAGGCAATTCTTCGTGCAGTTGACGATAACCCTAAAGTCAGCGTGAGAGAAGTTGCTGCTGTACAAGGTAACGTTGACCACGTCACTGTATGGAGAGTGCTACGGGAGAACCAGTTGTTTCCGTACCATGTACAGCGTGTGCAGGCACAATCAGCAGCTGATTGGCCTCCACGGGTACACTTCTGCGAATGGTTCATCCAACACTGTGTCAATCCTCATTTCAGTGCAAATGTTCTCTTTACGGATGAGGCTTCATTCCAATGTGATCAAATTGTAAATTTTCACAATCAACATGTGTGGGCTGACGAGAATCCGCACGCAATTGTGCAATCACGTCATCAACACAGATTTTCTGTGAACGTTTGGTCAGGCACTGTCAGTGATGTCTTAATTGGGCCCCATGTTCTTCCACCTACGCTCAATGGAGCACGTTATCATGATTTCATACGGGATACTCTACCTGTGCTGCTAGAACATGTGCCTTTACAAGTACGACACAACATGTGGTTCATGCACGATGGAGCCCCTGCACATTTCAGTCGAAGTGTTCGTACGCTTCTCAACAACAGACTCGGTGACCGATGGATTGGTAGAGGCGGACCAATTCCATGGCCTCCACGCTCTCCTGACCTCAACCCTCTTGATTTTCATTTATGGGGGCATTTGAAAGCTAGTGTCTACGCAACCCTGGTACCAAATGTAGAGACTCTTCGTGTTCGTATTGTGGACGGCTGTGATACAATACGCCATTCTCCAGGGCTGCGTCAGCGCATCAGGGATTCCATACGACGGAGGGTGGATGCATGTATCCTCGCTAACGGAGGACATTTTGAACATTTCCTGTAACAAAGTGTTTGCAGTCACGTCGGTACGTTCTGTTTCTGTGTGTTTCCATTCCATGATTAATGTGATTTGAAGAGAAGTAATAAAATGAGCTCTAACAAGGAAAATAAGCTTTGCCGGACACATGTCCATATAACATATTTTCTTTCTTTGTGTCTGAGGAATGTTTCCTGAAAGTTTGGCCGTACCTTTTTGTAACACCCTGCATATCGTCTTTAAACAGTAACTTGTTGTCAGTGAGCGACTGTAAAATACGCAATTTAATAGTGAAATCACTCATGATTAGTAAATAAGGCAGTTAAACACAAAGGCTCACCACATCAACAAATATAGTTTTTAAAATGCATTGTTGCAAGATGACAATTTAAAAAAAAAAAAGCAAAGAACGCTGGACGTTTGCTAGAACAGATCAAAATCCCCTTTCTTTTCTTAACAAATAATTTCAAATACTAAGCAGATGCAACAAAAATTATTAATTTCCATATGTCCCTGCTCGTTAACGCACCATTACAGGCCCGGAACTTCAGTTGATCGAACAAATAATTACACTTAGTTAACGCAACAGACGGTCTACCACGGCGAAGCTATTTCAAGTAATTAAATTGCACATACATATTTCCTTAAGGAGTACTACGCCGCGCACTTAAAGGCCACCTTAAGCAGCACTGACCAATCTTAAGTGAACAAATTTCACAACTCAAAAAAAACTTTAAAAACATTAAGACACTTCCAGGACAACAGAATCAACTGCCGGCGACCATGCATGCAAGTTTTACAATGGGCGGCGGTGCTTTAGGAGGAGGAGGAGATTAGTGTTTAACGTCCCGTCGACAACGAGGTCATTAGAGACGGAGCGCAAGCTCGGATGAGGGAAGGATGGGGAAGGAAATCGGCCGTGCCCTTTCAAAGGAACCATCCCGGCATTTGCCTGAAGCGAGGTGCTTTAGGATCTACACGAATTTTGGTTATGAATAATTACCATAAAGGACTTTAAGCTAATTACCAAACATGCCTCCATGGGCAGGTAGACTATCAGGCTCGGTACCACAGTTATATAAACGGAATTTAGAATGAATCAGCTGTAGTAAATCGTAAGGTAAACTAATTATAATTAGATGTAAAAGTCCTCTGATTGTTATCACATACAACTGAAATATATAACCACAAACCAAGACAAAAACTTAATTACATGGTATTACAGGCAAACAAGGTGCCAGAGACAGGGATTCGTGTGGCGTTGTTCTGGATGTCTTGTCCGAAAATTACCTTGAGCACATAGAGAAACAACTCGTGAGGGTAACATCTTAGACCTCCCGGCAACAAACAGATCTGAGCTTTCTGAATCAGTTGACGTAGAGCAAGGTAACAGTAATCATAAATGACGGGTCCTACAAGGAATGTTAAGAACGGTAGGAAAATATATTTGTCAGCATGGGTGACAGGATACGAATTTCAGAATATCTCAACAATCAGTATTAAATATTCGGTGATGAGGACGAAGATGTGGAGATCAAATGGAAAAAATTCAAAGGCATCGTTCAACGTGCCCTAGACAAATATGTTCCGAGTAAGGTTTTAAGGGATGGGAAAGATCCACCATGGCTTAATAGCCGTATTAGAAAAGTGCTACGTAAACAAAGAGCACTATATCTCAGATTCAAGAGAAGTAAAAACCTAGCTGACACACAAAAGATGAACGAAGCGAAAATGAGCGTAAGGAGAGCAATGAGAGAAGCGTTCAATAGTTTTTTAAAGTAAGACGTTGTCAACCGTCCTGAGTAAGAACCCAAAGAGATTTTGGTCGTATGTAAAATCAGTAAGTGGGCCAAAATCATCTATTCATTCTCTCAGCGATCACACCGGCACCGAAACGGAAGATAACAGAGAGAAGGCCGAAATACTGCGAAACTCAGCTCGCTCTGTTCCTCTATGAGATCCACAGCGCAGTGGACAACGGCGCTCGGGTTGTTGCCTTGTTCCATGATTTCAGTAAGCCGTTTGAACCGTCCCGGTAATAAAGAAAATACGAGCTTACAGAGTATCGGAGCAGACTTGCGATTGTATTCAAGACTTTCCTGCCGATAGAATTCAACACGTCGCTCTTAACGGAACAAGATCGACAGATGTAAATTCAAAATCCGGAGTACCTGGAGTTGCTGTTTACAATACATATAAATGATCTAGAGAAAGCGTCGGACGCTCTTCAAGGCTATTCGCAGATGATGCAGTTGTCTATACCAAAGTAGCAACGCCAGAAGATAGTAAGAATCTGCAGAACAACCTGCATTGAACTGATTAATGGTGCAGTCTCTAGCAGTTGACCCTGAACGTAAATCAATGAAACATATTGCCCATATATACGAAAAGAAATCCACTACTGTATAGCTACACTATTGATGACAAAAAGCTGGAGACTCCGTCTGCCATAAAATATCCAGGCGTTACTATCCAGAGGGACCTTAAGTGGAGTGACCACATAAAACAGATAGTGGAAAAAGCAGATACCGGACTCAGATTCATCAGAAGAATCTTAAGGAAATGTAATTCATCCACGAAAGAAGAGGCTTATAAGGCGCTTGTCCGTCCATTCTTGAGTATTGCTCATCTATCTGGGAACCCTGTCAGGTTGGACTGATAGAAGAGATAGAGAGGATCAAACTAAGAACGGGGCCGTTTCGTCTTTTAGCTGGCGAGAGAGCGTTGCGGAGATGCTGAAGAAGCTCCACTGGCAGACGTTACAAGAGAGGCGTTGTGCATCATGGAGAAATTTACTATCGAAATTTCGGGACATCGTATTACTTCCCGCCACATATATCTCGTGTGTTGACCACGAGGAGAAAATTCTAGAAATTAAAGCCATTACAGAGGCTTTCCAACAATCATTTCTCCCACACACTATTCGCGAGCTGAACAGAGCTGGAGGGATCAGATAGTGGTGCCGAAAGTACTCTCCACCACACACCATTAGGTGACTTTCGGAGTACGATGAAGCAAGCAATGGCAGTAGCTCATCACATATACATAAAGAATTAGCAAAGTACAGCGTGCAGGAATGTCAAACAAACAAATCACAACATAATTATTACATAAGTGACTAATCTGTCAAACAAGTAGTAACAAGAGGGAGCTCACACCATGACTCCTGCGCTGTCCTTAAATCCGGAAGAGTAGGAAGCGGTGCAGATCTCTTCTGACCAGCACGTTGCAAGGCATACCAGATTCGCCCAATAATGTTCATGTCAGGGAAGTTAGGCGGCTAGCGGAAGTGTTTAGACAGAAGAGTGTTTCTGGAGTCACTCTGTAACAATTCTGGACGTGTGGGGTGTCGCATTTGAAACGTCCCCTTAGAAAAATTATTGAATTACTGTGATGATAAATCTCTTACATTATTTGATTTTCAAACAGCTGAGCAAAACTGAACGTACTCAGACGTTTCGCTCTTTATCTATTCTGATCAACACTAAACTGACACACAATATTTTTTAGCGCAACGCAACCTGACTTTCAATAGTCCCTACAAAAGAATGGCCCTGACTAACATTAACCTATACCTTTCACAAATCACTTACCTCACAAAAATCTTCGTTACTCGAACTACTGCAATACAGCGAGCGCCACTACTGCCAGCTAAATAAAAGATTCAAACTACGGAAGGCACTAACTACTGATAGGCGTAGTTAGCAAATGAAAGATTTTAATAGAGAACAAACAATGTATTTACCTTAATACTGTTGAAAAATCATAATATACATAGCAGTTCATGACATCCAGTCTTACAAATTTCAAAACTCCGCCATTTCTCTCCCCACATCCACCACTGCTGAAGGCTCACCTCCAATTGCGCAACGCTACGCGCTGTTCGCATCCAGCTGCCCAACACTACAATGGCAGACAACAATGCAAAATAGCCACAGACTGCACACAGCACAGCCGGTGATTTTCATACAGAGCGCTACGTGGCGTTACCAATAAGAATGCCTAAACAGCCTACTTACATAGTCCCCATGCTCCCCACAAAAAATTTTACAAATTGTTTTGAGCAGTGGCCAATACAGATATGAAAAAAATTTTCATAATTACAATAACAAAGAAATCAATTGCACACACTTATCGATACAATGTTGGTCAAAAACTAAAATTTTCTCACAGTCCATAAAGACAGTCCTGATCATTCGTCACAGTAAAATTGCAGTGTTTTTTTTTCTCAAAGTCTGAGCAGTAAAAGAGAATGCACACGGAAGTAGTGGATTTCAATGCAGTCTTGAAGAAGTAGTGTTGTCCTTCCAACGGAAAGACAGTGCTGACTCTTGACATGCAGACAGGTAATGGGCCACAACAGAGCAAACCCACCGCAGAGTCAGTCGAAGTTTTGAAGAATATTGGTAGGTAGGTCATCACACAGCAGACCCACTGTAGTCCTGGTAGAGATTACGGTATTGGTGGGCCACCAGAGGTGCAAATCCAGTGCAGTCCCTATAGAAATAATGGTATTGGCGGGCCATCAAAGGTGCAGACCCACTGTAGTCCTTGTAGAGACGGCCAGCAGCCATCTGTTGCAACTGTGCAGGTGCACAATCACCATCGAAGAGTCTTGCGGACAATATAGCAAGTCCATAAACCACCACTTGTGCACTCACAAATTTTTTGGAATTGTCCTTAGAACCAGCAATGCTGTTATCCAGTCCCTTGCTGAATTATTAACACACGTGCAAACACTATCAGTCCCTACTTCTCACATATTGTCCATATACTATGACCAACAGAAATGTGTGCAGTGAAATGTAACTTACAAGTTACTTAATTTGATGAACTGGTGTCAATTACAATTTTATAACATAAGAATACAATAACAAAGGTACAAAATACATCATTAAAGAACATAACAATACAGATAACATTTGTAGTAATACAGTCTTTACAAAAGAATAGAAATAAACATATACATCAGTGTTTCAGGAATTATGACATGAGTACATACATAACAGATCAGAATAAATTTCGAAAAATCAACTTCACACATGAGCATTAAAACAGAACAGAATAAATAATGTCTAAACATCTTTAGAAAGAAAATAACATATTATCAGAAAAATTCTACAACATAACTCTTATTAGCTAAACACATTAAGACAGGAAAAACACAAATTCACATAGTCTAATAACACACAAATACAGGACAGGGTTTGTTTTCAGTGTAACATTTGGTACTGCAGTCTAATCCAAAACTTCATCCTGTAGATCTTTCCTCTTATTTCAACATTTGCTTCAACCAAAAAAATCCTATCCAAGCATGCTTTCTGTATTATGTTCACATCCTCTTTCAAAAATAGTTTTTCTCCACTGTACACTACTTTTTTTTGGCCAAACCATTTTCTTATAGCTTCTCAATGCATTTCTTCCAATTCATCATGGTCAGTTTCTTATATAGTCTACCCCCTCTTAAGCTAACTTAAATCTACTAAGCTCAGATGCTAAACTAAGGGACGAGGCAATGCAGCAGCACAAAACAGTTAACACAAACAGCAATGACAAAAAAATTCAAATTGGCAAAGCAAGCAGCAATATTATAACTAATATAAGGCAATGACCACCAAACAAGAAAAATAAATCAGTAGTAAAACTGGCTTAACAGAGTAATGTAAAGTGAAATTTAGTAGCACTATGCCTGGCAAACAGCAGCATCAAATGCAATAACTTATATCTAAACATGACATAGCTCAAGCAGAAAAAAATATTACACTACACACAACAATGCAGACAAGGGAAATGTATATTCACATCGTAATGTCTATGTAATTAAAGTGGTGCACCACAAAAACTAATTCTACAAAAAATTACCAAGTACTTGAAAAGAAAATTATATATGCAGTTACTGTTATTAGTCCCTCCTTATTGTTCTTTCCATTCCAAGAGCTCCTTTTTCGAAGATTATTATTTAATAGATCTGTTGACAGAAAGTGTTCACATTAGCAAATGCATTTAATTTTATTTTATGAAACCAATGCTGCAAGACAGCTGGAAACCAGATATCAAATGAAATAAGCAACTATGTACAAAGTAAAGCATAATAACATCATTCAGTAGTCATGAGGCATTTCATAAGTTAGTAGAAATTCTCTCAATTCTCGTCGAAAGACGCTTGTTCTAATCAGGTGTGCAGATGTGCGAATATTTCCCATCAATTCATAAGCATAAGTAGCACAAAGTATGAGTAATCATATGTTTCCAAGTAATGAGCGTGTCGTATTTGCGATGCTTTCTACAAAGGAATGTCAATAGCAAGGATAATGGTCCCTTTTTTTCACCTGTGCCTCTGAAAGGCACACACTAATAGCTTTTTTCCAGGTGACTGTCACGCAGCTGTGTGCCCACAACTCATTACGTGAAGGTGGTCACTTAACTTTCTTACTGAAATATTTACGACACCAGTTTGCATTACAGTGACAGTCTCATATAAACAATTTCACAGGTCGAGAATTTGCATTGCAAATGTGTAGAAACAAAATCCTATGAATATAACCGTGTTCAAAAAGTTTTCGTCGCCATTGTGATACATTCGTGCATTTACACACATTTCATAACTCTTAAAGTACGATTCTTGGCTTCCAACATCCTTTTCCACAAATCAGAGTCCCTAACCACTTCTCATTATTCATATACGTATTCGTTGACACTTCTTCAATATTTCATCAAAATAAATACTTAGCATAATCAAATTCCTCATTTACGGTAGCATCATCTTATTGATCATAAACATACCTCAACAGCATAATACACATCGTCGTCGTAAAAATAACATCATAACACCTCAGTCAAATCTCAAAAACATCATAGCTTTCTGCAATAATGTCAAAACCTAAAAAAAATTCTCTGCTCATTTCTATAGTGTCATCTACCTCAAACGTACTTTAAAATCATGCTCCCTTACCAAATACATCACTCAAAGCTCTCATAGTATCACAATGGTTCCGAAAAAATATGAACAGTTCACAAAGTACAGACAAAATACAATTTCATAAGTGTGAAGTTACCCAACTGTGTAATTGCGTGAACATGTGTCACTGATGTAGTAAAAAAAATGTTTATCTCTCAGTTAAATGATCAGATAGCTGTGTAATTTGTGTGTTAGAGAAATATGGTACCAATGTGTAAAGTTGTATAAGCAAATACCATATTAGCTAGGGCTCCTTGCGCTTGCCAAACACATGGTACACAAGGTAAGCGTGTACCCCCCTGAGGATTAATGTAACTATAACCTCAGGTGTTACAGATTACAGCAATGGAGTGAAATGTATCATGGAAAAACTTTGTGTCATTGTAATTCAAAAATCTTTAATAGTAAATGTTTTAAGTACAAAATTAATCACTCAAATGCGTGTCCTGTAGCGCTAAATGTGCGTCTTGCTGTAAGATAATTCTGTGGAACTGTCGTAGTTATCGTCCTCTGTAAGCAAAGTTTTGCTGAATTCAATGTACTCACCTCCTCATAAACAAAAGTGAAATGCTTTGCTTATAGATATCTTAGTTATTACGCTTATTACCGTGATGAAGAAAGTGCTGTACTGTAACGTATTGTTGTGCTACGTAAGAGGTTGTCTCATTGTAGCTACACCACAAAAGTTACTACTAAAACATGTTTTACTTTCCAGAATAATACATAAAAACTGTGCAGATATAAAACAGATACACTGCAAAAACAACAATGTAAATTGTGTCACACATTAGTAGCGTCGTGATATAATCGTGTAGCTGTCAAAGAAACCAAATACTATCTTTAATCTCACAGAAAGTACTTCAAATAAAGAATGTCTTTTCAAGTAAACCAAAATGTTGCATTAAAGTCTCATTAGCAGTATATGTTCTAAGTACGTAAGCCCTATAGTCGTTACATAATCGTGCAACTAACAAGCAAGAATGTACACACACAATAACACTGTGACATCTGTTCACTATAACAATGCATTCGTAATTTCTGTTTAAATAAGTTCTCTTGGTTCTTGACTGGATATTTAACTTCAAACATTGTTGCATATTAACAGATTCTAAGTCTGACAAAGCATACTAGTAATGTAAAGTGAAAAATTTTACAGCAAAGACTTAGTTAAAAACCAGATTATCTCTCAATAAGCGGTTTTACATGTGAAGTGTGGTGCAATCCTTTACTCTTCATAGTTCTCAGAGTTTGAACTTGAATGTAATTATCATGCGGTATACGTCGGTAAAGAATACTGGAATTTTTCTCAAGGTTAGCGTCAATGTTATTTTTCCCTGAGCCAGCTGCCGCACGTGGCTGCCTGCGGTGCGAGTCATTGTCTATTGTGTCTTTGTTGGCGCGCGTCGTTATTGGGATTTGGAGACCTTACTTTTACAAATTCACCTTGCCGAGAGGGTCCTGCCCTGTTTGAAACCCGCCAGTTCTGATGAAATTCAGGTCTGTCGTTACGATTATATCGTCCGTCGTCATGTCGGTAGTTTCTGTAATAAATTTCTTGTCGATCACGTGGTGGAGAACTTCTCCCTGAGTCGTAACTGCGCGGAGGACCGTTGTGTCTAAAGTTATGGTATCTTCCTTGATAATAATTGTTTTGGTTCCCATATTGTCTGTTTCTATGGTGTTCTCTGTCACATTCATTACTATGGAAATGCGATCTTTCTCTGTAATTATTACTACTCTGACAACGGTTATCATACGAGTGGTGTCTGTTTTGGTCACGATTTGCGTTGTAAGAATAGCCTTGTCGTCTCCAGTTATTATTTCTGTCATCACGGAATTGTGACGGATGTGACCTGTAATTGTTGGGTTCCTGTTTTCGTGTTCCGCGATTGTCAGTGTCAATTTCCAATTCTTGTAAGAGTCCCTGAAAAGCTTCAATGTCGTCTTTGCAACGTCCTGCCAAAATAATATGTCATAAATGTTCAGGTAATTTGATTAAGCAAATGCGGATGAGTTCTGAGGGGCTGTATGGGTTTGTCAGGTACTGATTCTTGTGCAACATGTCTTCAAAATATTTCACAAGACTGGAAAATTTAGATTGTTCGAAATGTTTCATCATTATGATGCTATGTTTTACTCGGTCTTGTGTGGCTTGAGACCAATATGCTGAGGGGAAGGCATGGTAAAATTCTCCTTCACTATGGCAATCGTGAATGACTGATCGCATTCTTACAGCTGGTTCATTCTCTAAGTAGCCACACATAAATTCTAATCTGTGCTCTAATGACCAGTTGGGAGGAAAACAATGAGAGAATTGATGGAGCCATGTGTGTGGATGAATGTCGTTGCCTGAATTCTTAAATGTTTTGAATTTACGTGTAGTAATGAACAGTTTATAGTCAAAATCATTACGTTGGCGAGTCGCATGTCGGTCATTGTTACGTCGTTTCGGCGGTTCCATCTCAAAATTCGGTGTACCTTGCCAATTTCTTTCATAATTTCCGAAGTGTCCTGTGTTATTATTTTGTGGTTGTTCCGTATTTCTATGTCCCTCTTCCCGTGTTGGAGCACGAGTGTCCTCTGAAATACGTAATTCTTGTATTACCTGTGTCAGCTGATCTTGTACTTCCCGGATTTCTCTTTTGTGTGGTGTATTAATTTGATTCTGATTTTGTTTGAATTTCCTAATTTGTTTGTACTCTTCTGTGTCATTAAAGACTACCGGTCTTGCGTCATTCAGATTATCATCTACCTTCGTAGATAAATTATTTAGCTGATCCGAAAGTTCGACTACTTTCTCTGATAGTGAACTAATTTCCTCCATGTGTCTTTCTGAACCAATTTTTAGAGTATCTACTGTGTCCTTCAAGTTTTCCCGAGTTTTTGCAAGTTGCGTAACCGAATCGGTAGATGCAACTGAGTCAATTTTAGCTTGCAAGGTCTCATGATTTTCATGAACAATAGTTTGCAGTTCTTTTATGGCTGCTTCGTGATTCTGTAATGCATTTTCATGACGCGAAAAAATAGGTTGGAAATGCTCACAAATTTGTGTTTTTACGTCATTACAGACTTTTTGACATTTCGATTCAATGTTATGTAACTCAGTAGTTAAATCTTCACGTGTTTGTTCAATCGTGGTGTCTAACTTCCGAAGATTTTGTTCCATTGTGTCTAACTTTTGAAGCTTTTGCTATGTTTGTCTCTGATTTTGTTCCATTGTGTCTAACTTTTGAAGCTTTTGCTGTGTTTGTCTCTGATTTTTTTCCATTGTGTCTAACTTTTGAAGCTTTTGTCCCATTTGTTGCATTAATTGTAATAAAAATGCACTGGTGTCTGAAACATGTTCCTGAGTGCTTTTCGGCAGTGAATTTGCACCGGCAACATTCACATTTTGACAAGCGGAAAATGTATCTTGACTCATTTGATAAAACGGTGAGAACCCAAAACCTGAGTCTACAGTATTTGCAATATTGTGTTCTGTCATTCCCGATTCCTGAGGAGAGCTATTGCCGACCGATCGATCGATAATGCTTCCCTGTTCACTACCTGTTTCACTGTCTACACCATTGTTTGACGCCCGCTCCATTTCCCTACGCACAGTTAACAAATTACTACTTTGAATGTCTGTTAAATCATTACACAGTGGTGTTGGTAAGCTACGCTCGTCGTCACTATTGCAACTACAAAGGAGATTCTCTCTACAATTACGCGCTAGCAATAAAAAAAAGCTACACTAATTACACAAACTGCAAGAAAAAAATCAGAAGATTCCAGTGAGGTATCCTCGGCTAAGGGTCGACATATGAAACGTCCCCGTAGAAAAATTATTGAATTACTGTGCTGATAAATCTCTTACATTATTTGATTTTCAAACAGCTGAGCAAAACTGAACGTACTCAGACATTTCGCTCTTTATCTATTCTGATCAACACTAAACTGACACACAATATTTTTTAGCGCAACGCAATCTGACTTTCAATAGTCCCTACAAAAGAATGGCCCTGACTAACATTAACCTATACCTTTCACAATCACTTACCTCACAAAAATCTTCGTTACTCGAACTACTGCAATACAGCGAGCGCCACTACTGCCAGCTAAATAAAAGATTCAAACTACGGGAGGCACTAACTACTGATAGGCATAGTTAGCAAATGAAAGATTTTAATAGAGAACAAACAATGTATTTACCTTAATAGTGTTGAAAAATCATAATATACATAGCAGTTCATGGCATCCAGTCTTACAAATTTCAAAACTCCGCCACTTCTCTCCCCACATCCACCACTGCTGACGGCTCACCTCCAACTGCGCAACGCTACGCGCTGTTCGCATCCAGCTGCCCAACACTACAATGGCAGACAACAATGCAAACTAGCCACAGACTGCACACAACACAGCCAGTGATTTTCATACAGAGCGCTACCTGGCGTTACCAATAAGAAAACTTAAACAGCCTACTTACACATTGTCCTGCTGGAACTGCCCAATTCTGTCTGAATTCGCAGTAGACGTGAATAAATGCAGGTGATCAGACAGGATGCTTACGTATGTGTCACCTGTCAGAGAGGTATCTAGGCATATCAAGTATCCCGTATCACTCTAACTGCACACGCCCCACACCATTACAGAGTCTCCACTAGTTTGAATGTTCCGCTGCTGACATGCAGGGTCCACGGATTCATGAGGTTGTCTACCACCCGCTCAATACAATTTGAAAGGAGATTCGTCCGACCAGGCCACATGTTTCCAGTCATCAACTGCCCGACATCGGTGTTGACGGCCCAGGTGAGGCGTAAAGCTTTGTGTCGTGCAGTCATCAGGAGTACACGAGTGGGCCTTCGGCTCCGAAAGCCCATATGGATGATGTTTCGCTGAATGGTTCGCACGCTGACACATGTTGATGGCCCAATATCGAAATTTGCAGCAATTTGCGGAAGCACTGCACTTCTGTCGCGTTGAACGATTCTCTTCAGTCGTTGTTGGTCCCGTTTCTGCAGGCTGTTTTTCCGGCCTCACCGATGTTGGAGATTTGATGTTTTGCCGGATTCCCGATATTCACGGTACATCCGTGGAATCGTCGTAGGGGAAAATCCCCCCCACTTCATCGCTACCTCAGAGAAGCTGTGTGCCATCGCTAGTTCGCCTACTATGATACCACGTTCAAACCCATTTAAATCTTGTTAACCTGCCATTGTGGCAGCAGTAACCGATCTAACAAATGCACCAGCCACTTGTTGTCATATAGCCGTTGCCGACAGCAATGCCGTCTTCTGCTTGTTTACATATCTCTTTATTTGAATAAGCATGACTATAACAGTTTGTTTGGCGCTTCATTCTGTGTATTTTAATGAATATGTGGAATTTACGTCTAACAGAAACTTATGACAAGGTGCAGAAGCACTCAATGTGGAAAAAAAGTTGACTTGTCAGAGAAAGAGGGAAAATAGTAGGGTAAGATTAGCAGATGAGATGTAGAGAAGAAAACAGAAAATGAAGGGAATGAGGAAAGTATAGATAAGTTGCTATATGACAAAGATACTAACTACCCGTTGGGCAGAAAGAAAACACGAAAGATTACCGAGAGACAAGCTATGTCGATGATGAAAGATAAAGCTTGAATCTTTTCTTGAATGTGAAGAGGTCTTGGATAAGGCGCAGGTTATAGGCTAATTTGATCCGCAGGCGTAAGCTGAAATGCAGAAGGAGTTGGCGAAAAAAATTTAGAGTTATGCAAACGTACATCCAAGATATTGGACGGATCCGATCCTGGTATTGCATTTGTGTAATGATGGCAGATATTTAATACGTGAGTAGAGGTACTGAGAACGCCAGTGGCTAAGCAACAGATGGGGTAAACAGAGCGTGTGAAAACTCGCGGCCTATCCAGTCGTGTCCGACCTGAACGTCGGAAATAGTGATACAGTCAAACAGCTGGATGGTGCAGACATACCTTATGGCAGCATTCGTCGTTTGCTCGAATCTTATGGAATTTTCACTGTACAGATTCAACTGCCCCATCGATTTCGTTTTGTGTAACTCTCAATGTTATATCCGGCCTTCAAAAACCACGCACCAGTTTTTAATAATCTCTCGCTACCTACGCAGAAACTAGAAGTCCTACGGAGAAAAACGAATAGGGCATTTTTGTAGGAAATTTAACGTAGTTTTAGATGGAGGCCACGACTTTCCAGTTATTAAAAAAACCGTATAAAAGTGACCTTCAAAGACATTCTCATCGCCAACTCATCCCTACTAAGCCTGATTTCTACTATGTTGTTCGTGGCACTCCCTCCTACCACTGAACAAAAATATCCGACAACGTGAACTAACTCTGATATTCGACGTTTTTTGGTCTCTATTGGCTGGGCTATTTCGCCACCAGCATTTTCGGCTATTTCGTTAACATTATTAATTTAAAGGTGCCCGTTATGGTAAGGAAAGAAAACTGAATTTTGTAAGCGTTACGCTAAAACTAATTACGTTGACAATTCTATCCAAACTTCATCCTTACAATCACAGTAGTTTCGTAGTCAGAAGGCCTGGCTAATGCAACACTGTAACCGCCTTTTTTATGCTGTTAAAAGCCTGAAAATTGTTAGATAAAATTTACACAAACGTCAACTTTACAAAACTTCCTGGCAGATTAAAACTGTGTGCCGAACCGAGACTCGAACTCGGGACCTTTGCCTTTCGCGGGCAAGTGCTCTACCAACTGAGCTACTCAAGCAAGACTCACGACCCGTCCTCAAAGCTTTACTTCCGCCAGTACCTCGTCTCCTACCTTCCAAACTTTACAGAAGCTCTCCCGCGAACCATGCAAGACTAGCACTCCTGAAAGAAAGGATACTGCGGAGATACGGCTTAGCCACAGCCTAGGGGATGTTTCCAGAATGAGATTTTCACTCAGCAGCGGAGTGTGCGGTGATATGAAACTTCCTGGCAGATTAAAACTGTGTGCCGGACCGAGACTCGAACTCGGGACGTTTGCCTTTCGCGGGCAAGTGCTCTACCAACTGAGCTACCCAAGCAAGACTCGCGCCCCGTCCTCACAGCTTTACTTCCGCCAGTACCTGACGAGGTACTACCTTCCAAACTTTACAAAAGCTCTCCTGCGAACCATGCAAGACTAGCACTCCTGAAAGAAAGGAGACACGGCTTAGCCACAGCCTACCCACACAGTTTTAATCTGCCAGGAAGTTTCATATCAGCGGACACTCCGCTGCAGAGTGAAAATCTCATTCTGGTCAACTTTCCACTTTGTAAGTGGCGTAATAAGGCCAGTCAATGAAGACCCGAAAAGGCCGAATGCGAAAAGCAATTCATGCAGTCGCTAATTTTTGTACAGTGGTTGGAAGAAGTGCCATAAACAACATACTAGAAATCCTGACCGGTGGGGGCTGAATGTGGTGCGTGTGCGTTTGAAGATCACTTCTGCACACTTTTGTCAAATAAATCGAAAACAACGGCCTCTAAAAAAATGTATCTTAATTCAAAATGTAACAACATTAAATTTCCTACAAAAAGGTCTTGTTCACTTTTCCTGTAGGACTAAGACTTTGCGCGTAGCGAGAGGGAAAATACACTCCTGGAAATGGAAAAAAGAACACATTGACACCGGTGTGTCAGACCCACCATACTTGCTCCGGATACTGCGAGAGGGCTGTACAAGCAATGATCACACGCACGGCACAGCGGACACACCAGGAACCGCGGTGTTGGCCGTCGAATGGCGCTAGCTGCGCAGCATTTGTGCACCGCCGCCGTCAGTGGCAGCCAGTTTGCCGTGGCATACGGAGCTCCATCGCAGTCTTTAACACTGGTAGCATGCCGCGACAGCGTGGACGTGAACCGTATGTGCAGTTGACGGACTTTGAGCAAGGGCGTATAGTGGGCAGGCGGGAGGCCGGGTGGACGTACCGCCGAATTGCTCAACACGTGGGGCGTGAAGTCTCCACAGTACATCGATGTTGTCGCCAGTGGTCGGCGGAAGGTGCACGTGCCCGTCGACCTGGGACCGGACCGCAGCGACGCACGGATGCACGCCAAGACCGTAGGATCCTACGCAGTGCCGTAGGGGACCGCACCGCCACTTCCCAGCAAATTAGGGACACTGTTGCTCCTGGGGTATCGGCGAGGACCATTCGCAACCGTCTCCATGAAGCTGGGCTACGGTCCCGCACACCGTTAGGCCGTCTTCCGCTCACGGCCCAACATCGTGCAGCCCGCCTCCAGTGGTGTCGCGACAGGCGTGAATGGAGGGACGAATGGAGACGTGTCGTCTTCAGCGATGAGAGTCGCTTCTGCCTTGGTGCCAATGATGGTCGTATGCGTGTTTGGCGCCGTGCAGGTGAGCGCCACAATCAGGACTGCATACGACCGAGGCACACAGGGCCAACACCCGGCATCATGGTGTGGGGAGCGATCTCCTACACTGGCCGTACACCACTGGTGATCGTCGAGGGGACACTGAATAGTGCACGGTACATCCAAACCGTCATCGAACCCATCGTTCTACCATTCCTAGACCGGAAAGGGAACTTGCTGTTCCAACAGGACAATGCACGTCCGCATGTATCCCGTGCCACCCAACGTGCTCTAGAAGGTGTAAGTCAACTACCCTGGCCAGCAAGATCTCCGGATCTGTCCCCCATTGAGCATGTTTGGGACTGGATGAAGCGTCGTCTCACGCGGTCTGCACGTCCAGCACGAACGCTGGTCCAACTGAGGCGCCAGGTGGAAATGGCATGGCAAGCCGTTCCACAGGACTACATCCAGCATCTCTACGATCGTCTCCATGGGAGAATAGCAGCCTGCATTGCTGCGAAAGGTGAATATACACTGTACTAGTGCCGACATTGTGCATGCTCTGTTGCCTGTGTCTATGTGCCTGTGGTTCTGTCAGTGTGATCATGTGATGTATCTGACCCCAGGAATGTGTCAATAAAGTTTCCCCTTCCTGGGACAATGAATTCACGGTGTTCTTATTTCAATTTCCAGGAGTGTATGATAATCCCTCATGTGGTTTTTGAAGGCGAGTTATAACATTGCGGGCTGCATAAAATGACATTGGTAGGGGCAGCTAAACCAGTTTGTATGTGCCGCGTTGAACTACAACACATTTTAATACGTGTTTGGCAGTACTATAGACTCGACAAATTCTTGTTTCAATGGAGGTGGAAATATTTTTCTAAATTTTTAGACTGCTTATAACCAAGGGAAAGATTTGCTGACACTCGTAGTTACCGTACATGTGATTACAGATTGTCAATCTTTAACGTCCATTTACTATCCGAAATATGTACAGGACGAAATTTTGTGAGAAACATTTTTGTACTGTCAGTATGTGTGTTGCGATGTTCGAGTGCGTAGATTCCAATTTTGTCTACTAACTATTACTACTTTTCGTTAACTGCACGTCTTATTCGTAAGAAATTTGATTGTGAGAAACTTAAGAAAATTAATGAAAGTTCGAGTGTATAGTTGGCGTCGAATTTCCCAGACCAAACTGTCTGGTTTAGCGGCTTTGGCGATATTTGGGAAGTACTCACGATTTTCTGTAAAATCCTGTCCTGTAACATTAGTGTCTGCTTGTGTATCTAATTTTTCCATATAAGAATATCTAAGGTCGTTCAAGAACACTCGCCAACCGTTAGAAGCAGTATGGACATATCAGGTACTATTATAAGATGTGCGTAGGTATTATGAAGAGAACTTCGGAAAAAGGACAAGTTGACCGTAAAGACAACTGAAGAAGGCATGAAGTGGATACACAAGCTGTTGTGGGAGAGGCATTCCAGAGAGGAAACCACAAGCTTCCGTCTGATAAGACCCATGACCTTGCAAACAGGAGCTGATACTATGAGAGCACATACATACCAGCATAGACAAATGCGAAGCTTAATGTTACCTGGCTCTAGTTAAATGTAAAAAGGTAGTACACCTCTCTTGACGAAAGATCCGCACCTAAAGAGTAGAAAGTTGCATCGGTCACACACAGGAATAATCCACTAAATAGCAAGCCTATATCATTAACGTCAATAAGCAGCAGACTTTTGGAACATATATTGTGTTCGAACATTATGAATTACTTCGAAACGAACGACCTATTGACACACAGTCAATACAGATTTAGAACACATTCTCTTGAAACACAACTGGCTCTTTACAAACACGAAGTATTGAGTCCTACTGACAAGGGATTTCAAATTGATTCCGTATTTTTAGATTTCCAAAAGACTTTTGACATTGTACCACACAAGTGGCTTGCAGTAAAATTGCGTTCTTATGGAACATCATCTCAATTGTATGACAGGATTCGTGATTTCCTTTCAGAGGGTTCAAATGGCTCTGAGCACTATGGGACTTAACATCTGAGGTCATCAGTCCCCTAGAACTTAGAACTACTTAACTAACCTAAGGACATCACACACATCCATGCCCGAGGCAGGATTCGAACCTGCGACCGTAGCGGTCGCGCAGTTCCAGACTGAAGCGCCTAGAACCGCTCGGCCACACCGGCCGGCTCCTCTCAGAGGGGTCACTGTCCTTAGCAACAGACAGAAAGCCATCGCGTAAAGCAGAAGCGATTTCTGACTTTCCCCAAGACAGTGTTACAGGCCCTCTGCTGTTCCTTATATTTATAAACTATTTAGGAGACAATCTGAACAGCCGTCTTAGGTTGTTTGCAGATGATGTTGTCGTTTATCGTCTAGTAAACGCATCAGAAGATGGAAACAAGTCGCAAAACGGTTTAGAAAAGATGTCTGAATGTTGTGAATACTGTAAATTGCCCATAAATAATGAAAAGCGTGAGGTCATCCACATGAGTGCTGTAAGTAATCCGCTAAACTTCGGTTACACGGTAAATGACACTAATCTAAAAGCCGTAAATTCAACCAAGTACCTAGGAATTACAATTAGGAACAATTTAAATTCTAAAGAACACGTAGAAAATGTTGTGGACAAAGACTGCATTTTATTGGCAGAACACTTCGAAAAGTAAGAGAGACTGCTAACGAGACTGCCTGTATTGGAATTCTATTGCGCGGTCTGGTATCTTTACCAGACAGGATTAACGGAGTACACCGATAAAGTTCAAAGAAGAACAACACGTTTTGTATTATCGTGAAACAGGGGAGAGAGTGTCACGGACACGATACAGGATTTGGAATGGACACCATTAAAACAAAGGCGTTTTTCGTTGCGGCGGATTCTTCTCACGAAATTTCGATCACCAACTGTCTCCTACGAATGCGAAAATATTTGGCTGTCGCCGATCTACATAGGACGAAGCGATCATCGTAATAAGATAAATGGAATCAGAGCTCGCACGGAAGGATATAGATTTCTTCTGTGCGCTATTAGAGAGTGGAGTATTAGAGAATTATTGTGAAGATGGTTCGATGTACCCTGTGCCAGGCACTTAAGTGCGATTTGCAGAGTTTTCTAGTACATGTAAATGTAGGGATGTAATGTAGAAACGCCGGCCAAAAGAGGATTCGACACGATATTAGGGGGTATCACATGACTTTTGTCAGCTAAATGTAGTTCCGGCCGCAGGTCGCTAGAATTTGCTGAAGGGCCCCTTCGCCTTCCGAAGTAGCTATCCAGTACAGATTGCGTCGTTTGAGGGAAGTCTAGCTTGCAGGAGTTGCCCGTCACTTTTACAACACACAAAATGGTATTAGAAGTTAGTTTCATACTGATGTCACTGTCATCAGTTACTAAAATGCATACAAAATTCTAGTTTGATCGAGCAATGTGGAATAGAGAATATGTTGATTACAGTTTTCAGCCACAAAGACGCGTCAGTAAACTTAATAATGTTACCAAAGGCATAATAAACTAGAATTAACGGCGTTCAACGACTTTTCATAGCCTCAAGAGATATTCGAAAGTCTTAGAAGACATGCTACGAGCTTCTCTTACTTTTAATATAGATGCCCTTTTTCGTAATGTATTTCCACCAGTAAGGGCCTCAACTGGGTTTACTGATTGGTTTCTCTATTCCATCCACTGAAGTGACACTGAGCATCAACGTCACGGTACAAGACTATGACAACACAGCAGCAAGACTATCAAAAGATAAATATAGGAATGTTCCATAATAACGCAGTAAATTCAGTGCTTGTGCCATGTACTGTCATACACAAAATTATCCGAACAACCTGAATTGCGTTTCGCTTGATTTGTATGCAGCCCACATAGTGCAGCTGTCTTAAAGGTCCTCTAATTTCTTTCTAGTATAGTCTTTTGACTATACAAAATGGATACCACATGTCCAGGTTGTAAACCCTAGGATATGCGTCATTAGAGATGAGGTACTCTTTAACGCTTGTAAACTCAATTTTATTACAGTAAGAGACATTTCAAAATCACTACCACATTCATTAGAATTTGAGTTAACTGTCACATTAGTCATTCCAGCAATCTTTAGGCAAAATTAAATATTTTTATGAACAAGACATTGCGAGATAATACATGGACTCCTTACGTTCTACGACAACTCGAACTATTTTTCTTCTTTAAAAGATTTTCCTACACATATTAAACGTCGTTCCCCATACGAGTGGTTGGTCATGTACTGGATGTTGAACTAACCAGTTAAAAGCAACTTGATTAACAGAGGCAGAAGCTCTACGGAAACTTCGATATTCACATCGTATCACCAGTAATATCTCTGTACTCATAACTGAGCAATTATTCGTGCACATTTTTAAATTTTAACTGACATGATGAACTTATTTGTTCTGGATCTGGACGGAAACAAAGCACCTACAGCCATAGTAACCAGCCAAAATTTTCATGCCTGACCAAAATTCGATAACAGAAACATTCGTCATTGGTGACCAGGCATAAAGAGCATCGAATATCGAATTTTTCACCAGTATCAGTTAGCAAATTTAAACTTGAAAATTTTTGCGCTCTGCCTGTAATCCTGACAAGGTTATTATTTCCTTGTTAACTAACCGCAAAAAACTTTTAATATAATTTCAAGTAACAAAGTTTACACGTGTTTAAAACGAAGTGCCATGATGTAAAATTTTGTGACGAATTCGGGCTCAGCACGTAATCAGATAATTCACTAAGTAAAATCAGATGTTAGATAACGGATTTGTTCACCAGCTGCGAGATGTTTGAATTTGAAATGACGATACAATTCTTTTACTTGACCCGGAATCGAACCCGGACTTACCGCCGGTTATGTCCATGATTTGTTTGCTCACCAGTTGTGAAATGTGTGCATGTTTGATAAGAATTTACTGCACCTATTGCTATTGTTGACAACACACGAAGACACACTAGAAATGAAAATTATTTATCACTAGTACACCGGGTGCATACACTAGGGTTTGAAATGAAACCAAGAATATTTTTGGACAGGACCAGGATTCTAACCAACATACATGCCTTTCGTGGAGTCCTAGAGAAGACTGCAGTCTTGGGGAAAACAACGAAATGATCGAACTGCATCGCTCTGTATAGGTCAAATACCAAGAAAGAGGAGATCCGAATTCGAAACCCATTCCATCACCAAAATTTTCAACGTCTCAAGTTCAAATAAAATAAGAACTCTGCGACCTTAAATAATCATTGATTCATTAAATAAAATCAAGTTTGTACTGTCAGGAAGCTCACTGGCAACAGAGTATCTGTTCACCGCACCTCCCGCCTCTGGTACGTCCCAAACTAAACCGGCTCTGCCCCAGTTCCTAGCCAAGACAAACGATGTTTATAATGCGATAACAGAACTACTGTGCAACCTGATGTTCTTCACTTAGAGTTACAAGAGGTGAGAAAGGCCTGCTCGTGTGTGTTTAAAATACAGGTCCGAAGTGGAAATCGATTCAGACTACTCAGACTCTAAGATCAATCCGCCAGACCACATTATTATCCACATGCTATCTTCAACATTGTGTCGTAAGTTACGGTGCGCTTAGCTTCCAAATTAGACACGGTGAAAAAAACTAAGTTCTCCATTAACTGGTTAATTATCAACAGGCTTCTGACACGGAAATTACTCTAGTCTCTTGTCAGCAGGTTGTGAAGACGCTTTTAGGCATCATAGCCTCGATTCGAAACCATTTACAAATTTTCAAGATTTCAAGAAATTTCTAGACGGAGAAATACCATTGTAGAGTGTGAAGTTACCAAATATTTCGATTATTAACGCCATTATCGCTATTAACTTCTTCCATCTGCTGCTGCTCCACACGTGCTTCTAGGAAGCATTTAATGCTTCTTGGTCATTTTTAGTGGCAGTTGCCCCTCCAACAGGTAAATATTTACACGAAAGCGCCAAAGGAACTGGTATAGGCACTCGTATTCAAATACAGAGATATGTTAACAGGCAGAATACGGCGCTGCGGTCGGCAACGCAAATATAAAACAAGTATCTGCCGCAGTTCTCAGATCTGTTGCTGCTGCTACAGCGGAAGGCTATCAAAATTTAACTGAGTCTGAACGTGGTTTTGTAGTCGGCGCACGAGAGATGGGACGCAGCATCTCCGAGGCACCGATGAAGTAGGAAATTTCCGGTACGACCATTTCATCAGTGTACAGTGAATATCAGGAATCCGGTAGAACATCAAATCTCAGACATGGCTGCGGCCGGAAAAACATCTTGCAAGAACGGGACCAACGAAGACTGAAGAGAATCGTTCAACGTGCCGGAAATTGCTGCAGATATCAATGCTGGGCCATCAACGAGTGTCAGCGTGCGAATCAACGAAACATCATCGATATGGACTTTCGGATCCAAAGGCCCACTCGTGTACCCTTGATGGCTGCACGACACAAAGCCTTACGCCTCGCCTAGACCCGTTTACAACGAGATTGGACTGTTGATGACAGGAATCATGTTGCCTGGTCGGACGAGTCTCGGCTGAAACTGTATCGAGTGGATGGACGTGTACGGGTATGGAGACGACCTCATGAATCCAAAGTCCTTTCATGTCAGCAGGGGACAGTTCCAGCTGGTGGAGGCTCTATAATGGTGTGGGCGTGTGCAGCTGGAGTGGAACCGCTGATACGTCTAGATACGGCTCTGACAGGTGACACGTACGTAAGCATTCTGTCTGATGACCTGCATCCAGTCATATCCATTGTGCATTCCGACGGACTTTGGCAATTCCAACAACACAAAGCGACACCCCACATGTCCAGAATTGCTACAGTGTGGCTCCCGGAACCCACTACTGAGTTTTCCACTGACCACCAAACTCCCCAGGAATGAACATTATTGAACATATCTGGGATGCCCTGCAACTTGCTTTTTAGAAGAGATCCCCTCGTACTCTTACCGGTTTAAGGACAGCTCTGATGGGTTAATGGTGTCAATTCGCTCCAGCACTACTGCAGACTTAGTCGTGTCCATACCACGTCTTGTTGTGGCACTTCTGCGTGCTCGCGGGGGCCCTACACGGGATTAGGCACGTGTACCAGTTTCTTTGGCTCTTCAGCTCGAGTCTGCATCAAATGGTTGCGGCGTTCTGTGTCATCTGGACTTCAACAGGTAGCTATCTAGCTCCAGAATTAAATATTCACTTTGTAGCACAGTATGCGCTGATATCAAACTTCCTGACAGCTTAAAACTGTGTGCTGGACCGATCCTGGAACTCGTGAACTATGCCTTTCGCGGACAAGTGAACTACCTACTGAGATAGCCAAGCGCAACTCACAACTCGTCCTAAAGCTTTAATTCTGACAGTATCTCTTCTCCTCCCTTCCAAACTTCACAGAAGCTCTCGTGCGAAAGTTGCAGATATAGCATTCCTGGAAAAAAATGATATTTGGAGACATGACTTAGTCAAAGCCTGCAGCTGCAGAATGTAATTTCCACTCTGCAGCGAAATGTGCACCATTTCACATCAGGAATCCTCGATAACAGACATATTGGCTGAAGCGTCGTGCGACATTCGCACTCAAAGGCAACGTTCCGAAGACGGGAGCAGGATTACTACGTGCTCCAATCTAAAATAAAAAAGCTCAAACAGCTAACTATTAACGCATTTTTGTTTGATTTTTATTAGTTGGCTTATTGAGAATCTCAATGCAATAATCCTACTTGTGACTAGTTATGATATCTGTACATTATCTTCTTGAGAAAAATTAGTGGCTGACCCCTGAGGAAAGACATATACTTGATCAAAAGGCAGTGTGAAAAAGGTTGTTGTACATTATAAAACCTCCCCATAGGGGAGAATACCGCAACTGTAATTTTTTTGCCACCAACTTAGATACGTATTGGCCGTAGAGTAAGAAAAACGACGCCCGAAACTTTATCACGTGCTGATACAACGCGGTAACGTGCTCTACCGATTTCTCTAACAAAATTATAGAAGAGCTTGAACAGTCATCCCTTGAACGCTTATTGGTTCAAATGACTCTGAGCACTATGCGACTTAACTTCTGAGGTCATCAGTCGCCTAGAACTTAGAACTAATTAAACCTAACTAACCTAAGGACATCACACACATCCATGCCCGAGGCAGGATTCGAACCTGCGACGGTAGCGGTCACGCGGTTCCAGACTGAAGCGCCTAGAACCGCACGGCCACACCGGCCGGCTTGCACGCTTATTCTTCTGATCTTATGGGCGCAAATGTTTATCTTTCAAGCTCCTTATCGAAAAGCAGTCAAGAAAATTCCTCTCTGAATTAAATTTCACCTCAAACATAGTTTGAGAAAATCTTTAACTCAGGTCCAGTAGGTTTCTACAGGAGAAGAATCGGTAAACTACCTTAGCGCTGTCAGACTATTTTAGATAATGCAACAGGCTATACTGTTGACGATCAATTTCTGTCTCATGTTTACTGTTTTGTTCAATAAAATAAAGGACAATGCTGTTAAATTATGCACTTTACTATTCCAATGAAATTCAGATTAACGTGTTATCCTTTTCAAAAAAGTCTGTTTTAATGAAACATGCAGTGTCTGTAGCAGGAGTGTCCTATATCAGCACGAATTAGCATGCTATTTCTTATTCTGGACTTCGAAGCGGTCTTTATTTTCTTGTTACCTGTGTCAAGATGAAGTATTATGGAAATGTGACGTTTCCTGCATATAACGGCTAATAATATATGCTTTAGCGAGACTAGAACCGAAACACCCCCACTCACTTTACACATTACCTCATATTTATCAGAACTCTGCAGCAGTGTGTAGGCTAGGACATGTAAGTTCGCGAAGTAAAAGGAGAGATTGTAAGTAGGCTGTTTATGTTTTCTCTATGTAAGTAGGCTGTTTATGTTTTCTCTATGTAAGTAGGCTGTTTAGGTTTTTTATTGGTAACGCCACCTCTGTATGACAATCACTGGCTTTGCTGTGGGCAGTCTGTGGCTGCTTTGCATTGTTGTAATACTGCCATTGTAGTGTTGGGCAGCGGCAGCTGGATGTGAACAGCGCGTAGCGTTGCGCAGTTGGAGGTGAGCCGCCAGCGGTGGTGGATGTGGGGAGAGAGATGGCGGAGTTTTGTAATTTTTCATGAACTGCTATATTTATATATGATGATATCAAGGTAAATACATTGTTTGTTCTCTATTAATATCTTTCATTTGCTAACTATCCCTATCAGTAGTTAGTGCCTTCAGTAGTTTGAATCTTTTATTTAGCTGGCAGTAGTGACGCTCGCTGTATTGCAGTAGCTTGAGCAGCGAAGATTTTTGTGAGGTAAGTGATTTGTGAAAGGTATAGTTTAATGTTAGTCAGGGCCATTCTTTTGTAGGGAATTTTGAAAGTCAGATTGCGTTGCGCTAACAAAATATTCTGTGTCAGTTTAAGCACAGTCGTATATAAATTGTTCAAAGGGGACGTTTCATATGTCGACCCTTAGCCTAGGATACCTCACTGGAATCTTCTGATTTTTTGTTGTAGTTCGTGTAATTAGTGTAGATTTTGTTTATTGCTAGCGCGTAACTGTAGAGAGAATCTCCTTTGTAGTTGCAGTCTTTCATTGTTGTACAGTAAAACAGTTGTGGCATGCATGTAGATTTGCACCAAGTATTTCGCAGCTGCGCTGGCAATTAAGTAGACATTATTTCCATTGCTATGTTATTTTATTTTTGCTCTTCAAATTGTGTTTTTCTGTGTTGTCGTGTGAACTACTGTAACAATAATGGCGTGTGAAAAACATAATACTAGGCTCCAAAGTAAACTGAGAAATGACAGTGAAAATGAAAGCAGTGTGTTAGCGCCACCGAGTAATGAATTAACTGATGTTCAAAGTAGTAATTTGATAATTGTGCATAGGGAAACGGAGCGGGCGGCAAACAATGGCGTGGACAGTGAAACAATTAGTGAAGAGGGAAGCATTATCGATCGATCGGTCGGCAACAGCTCGCCTCAGGAATCCGAAATGATAGGACACAATTTTGCAAACACTGTAGATTCAGGTTTTGCGTCCTCACCGTTTTCTCAAATGAGTCAAGACACGTTTTCCGCTTGTCAAAATGTGAATGTTGCCGGTGCAAATTCACTGCCGAAAAGCACTGAGGAACATGTTTCAGACACCAGTGCATTGTTATTACAGTTAATGCAACAAATGGGACAAAGGCTACAAAAGTTAGACACAACGCTTGAACAAAATCAGAAACAAACACAGCAACAGTTACACACAATGGAACAAAATCAGAGACAAACACAGCAGAATCTTAAAAAGTTAGACACAGTGGAACAGAATCTTCAAAAGTTAGACTCATTGGAGCAAACTCTTGAACAAACACGTGAGGATTTAACTACTGAGTTACATCACATTGAATCGAAATGTCAAAAAGTCTGTAATGACGTAAAAACACAAATTTGTGAGCATTTCCAACCTATTTTTTCGCGTCATGAAAATGCATTACAGAATCATGAAGCAGCCATAAAAGAACTGCAAACTATTGTTCATGAAAATCACAACACCTTGCAAGCTAAAATTGACTCAGTTGCGTCTACCGATTCGGTTACGCAACTTGCAAAAACTCAGGAAAACTTAAAGGACACAGTAGATACTCTGAAACTTGGTTCAGAAAAACATACAGAGGAAATAATTTCACTATCGGATAAAGTAGCAGAACTTTCAGATCAGTTCACTAACTTATCTACAAAAGTAGATGATGATCTGAATAACACAACACCTGTAGCCTTCACTGACACTGAAGAGTATGTAGAAATTAGAAAATTCAAACAAAATCAAAATCAAATCAATACACAGTACAAAAGAGAAATCCGGGAAGTGCAAGATCAGTTGGCACAAGTAGTACAAGAATTACGTATTTCAGAGGATACTCGCGCCCCAATACGGGAAGAGGGACACAGAAATACGGAACAGCCACAAAATAATAACACAGGGCATTTCGGAAGTTATGAAAGAAATTGGCAATGTGCACCGAATTGTGAGATGGAACGGCCGACACGACCTAACAATGACCGATATGCGACTCGCCGACATGACGATTTTGACTATAAGCTGTTCATTACTACACGTAAATTCAAAACATTTAAGAATTATGGCAACGACATTCATCCACAAGCATGGCTCCATCAATTCTCTCATTGTTTTCCTCCCAACTGGTCGTTAGAACACAGATTAGAATTTATGTGCGGCTACTTAGAGAATGAACCAGCTGTAAGAATGCGATCGGTCATTCACGATTGCCACAGTGAGGGAGAATTTTACCATGCCTTCCTCTCAGCATATTGGTCTCAAGCCACACAAGACCGTGTAAAACATAGCATCATGATGATGAAACACTTTGAACAGTCTGAATTTTCCAGTCTTGTGAAATATTTTGAAGACATGTTGCACAAGAATCAGTACCTGACAAACCCATACAGCCCCTCAGAACTCATCCGCATTTGCTTAATCAAACTGCCTGAACATTTACGACATATTATTTTGGCAGGACGTTGCAAAGACGACATTGAAGCATTTCAGGGACTTTTACAAGAATTAGAAATTGACACTGACAATCGCGGAACGCGAAAGCAGGAACACAACAATTACAGGTCACATCCGTCGCAATTCCGCGATGAAAGAAGTAATAACTTGACACGACAAGGCTATTCTCACAACACAAATCGTGACCAAAACAGACACCACCCGTATGACAACCGTTGGCAGAGTAGTAATAACTACAGGGAAAGATCACCTCTCCGTGGTAATGACTATCACAGAGACAATAAGAGAAACAGACAATATGGGAACCAAAATAAATACTATCAAGGGAGACAGAATAACTTTAGACGCAACGGATCAGCGCGCAGTTACGATTCAAGGAGAAATTCTCCACCATGTGACCGACAAGAAAGAAACTATGGAATCTACCGACATGACGACAGACGATATGATCGTAACGACAGACCTGAATTGCATCAGAACTGGCGGGATTCAAACAGAGCAGGGCCCTCTCGTCACGGTGAATTTGTAGAAGTTAGGTCTCCAAACCCCAATAACAACGCGCGGCAACAAAGAGACAGACAATGACTCGCACAGCAGGCAGCCGCGTGCGCCAGCTGGCTCAGAGAAAAATAACATAGACGCTAACCTTGAGAAAAATTCCAGTATTCTTTACCGACGTATACCGCGTGACAATTGCATTCAAGTTCAAACTCTGAGTACTATGAAGAGTAAAGGTTTACACCAGATTTCACATATAAAACCGTTTATTGAAAGATAATCTGCTTTTTAACTTTGTCATTGCCATAAAACTTTTCACTTTACATTACTAGTATGCTTGTCAGACTTAGAATCTGTTAACATGCAACAATGTTTGAAGTTAAATATCCAGTCAAGAACCAAGAGAACTTATTGAAACAGAAATGACGAATGCATTGTTATAGTGAACAGACGTCACAGTGTTATTGTGTGTGTACATTCTTGCTTGTTAGTTGCACGATTATGGAACGACTATAAGGCTTACATACTTAGAACATTTACCAGTACTGCTAATGAGATTTTAATGCAACATTTTGGTTTACTTGAAAATATATTCTGGATTTAAAGTACTTTCAGTGAGATACCAGATGGCACAGTGGTTAGTTTATGTGACAGCTACACGATTTTATCACGACGCTACTAATGAGTGACAATTTACAATGTTGCTTTTGCGGTGTATCTGTTTTATATCTGCACAGTTTTTCTGAATTCTTCTGGAAATCAAAACATGTTTTATTAGTAACTTTTGTGGTATAGGTACAAGGAGACAGCCTTTTCCATAGCACAACAACACGTTACTGTACAGTACTTTCTTCATCACGCCAATAAGCATAATAACTACGATATCTAGACGCAAAGCATTTCATTTTTGTTTATCATGAGGTAAGTACATTGACTTCTGCAGAACTTAGCTTTCGGAGGAAAATAACTACGACACTTCCACAGAGATTATCTTACAACAAGATGCACATTTAGCGCTACAGGACACGCATTTCAGTGATTAATTTTGTACTTAAAACATTTATTTTTAAAGATTTTTGAATTACAAAGAAAGTTTTCCGTGATATATTTCATTCCATTGGTGTAATCTGTAACACCTGAGGGTATAATTACATTAATCCTCAGGGGGGTGCACGTTTACTTTGTGTACCATGTGTGTGGCAACCACAAGGAACCCTAGCTAATATGGTATTTGCTTATACAACTTTACACATCGGTACCATATTTCTCTAACACAAATTACACAGCTATCTGATCATTTAACTGAGAGACACAAACTTTTTTATTACGTCAGTGACACATGTTTACGTAATTACACCGTTGGATAACTTCACACTTACGAAATTGTATTTTGTCTGTACTGTGTGATCTGTTCATATTTTTTCGGAACCATTGTGATATTATGAGAGCTTTGAATGATATATTTGGTAAGGGAGCATGATTTTAAAGTACGTTTGAGGTAGATGACACTATTGAAATGAGCAGAGAATTTTTTTAGGTTTTGAAATTATTGCAGAAAGCTACGACGTTTTTGAGATTTGACTGAGGTGTTATGATGTTATTTTTACGACGACGATGTGTATTATGCTGTTGAGGTATGTTTATGATAAATAAGCTGATGCTATATGAGGAATCTGATTATGCTATGTAGCTATTATGATGAAATATTGAAGACGTGTTGATGAATATGAATATGTATATGTGTAATAAGGTAAGGAATAAGGAGTAGGGGTTAGGGACTCTGATTTATGAAAAGGTTGTTGGAAACCAAGAATCGTACTTTAAGAGTTATTAAATGTGTGTGTATATGCATGAATGTATTACAATGCAGACGAAAATTTTTTGGACACTGTTATATCAATAGCATTTTGTTTCTACAGATTTGCAACGCTCATTCTTGACCTGTGAAATATTTCTATGTGAGACTGTCACTGTAGCGGAAACTGCTGTCGTAAATATTTCCGTACGAAAGTTAAGTGACCACCTGCACGTAATGCGTTGTGGCGCCCAGCTGGGCCAGCCGCCCGGAGAAAAAGCCATTAGGTGGAGAAAAAAAAAAAAAAAGAGGCCATTAACCTCGCTTCTGACATTCCTTTGTAGAAAACATCGCAAATACGACACGCTAATAATAACTTGGAAACATTCTTACATCTGCAAACCTGATAATGACAAGTGTCTTTCTACGAGAGTTGAGTGCTACTGACTTACGAAATGCCACATGACTATTGAATGATATTTTTATGCTTTGCTTTTCATAGTTGCTTATTTCATTTGACATCTGTTTTCCAGCTGTGTTGCAGCATTGCTTTTATAAAATAAAATGCATTTGCTAATGTGAACACTTTCTGTCAACAGATCTATTAAATAATTATTTTATGATCCACATTCTTTAAAAAAAGGAGCACTTGGAAAGGAAAGAACAATAAGAAGGAACTATAACTGCATTCATAATTTTCTTTTCAAGTAATTGGTAACTTTTTGGTAGAATAACTTCTTGTGGTGCAAAGGAACTAGTAACTGCATTCATAATTTTCTTTTCAAGTAATTGGTAACTTTTTGGTAGAATAACTTCTTGTGGTGCACCACTTTAATTACATAGATATTAAGATGTGAATATACATTTCCCTTATCTGCATTGTTGTTTTTACTGTAATATTTTTTCTGCTTGAGCTATGTCATGTTTAGATATAAGCTGCTGTTTGCCAGGCATAGTGTTACTGAATTTGACTTTGTATTACTCTGTTAAGCTTTTCTTGTTGCTGCATATTGGCTCATATCAGTTGTAATTTATGCTGCTTGCTTTGCCTTTTGTATTTTTTATCATTGCTGTTTGTGTTGATTTGTTATGTGATGCTGCATTGCCTCGTCCCTTAGTTTAGCATCTGAGCTCAGTAGATTTAAGTTAGCTTAAGAGGGGGTAGACTATAGAAGAGAATGAGTTGCGATGAATGGGAAGAAATGCATTGAGAAAACAGGTTTAGGTAGGATTTTCTTGGAAATAAATGTTGAGGTAAGAAATGTATGAACATATAAATACAGAAAGCATGCTTAGATAGAATTTTTTTGGTGGAAACAAAGGATGAAATAAGAGGAAAGATATATGAAGTTTTGGATTGGACTGCAGTACCAAATGTTACACTGAAAACGAACCCTGTCCTTTCCCATTGGTGTTATCCCACTATGTGTTTGTGTACCCTTGTGTATTTGTTTTCTTCCTGTCTCTGTGTACTGTTTCATAGAACTTTTTTCTCTTCTAATACTAAGTTACATTCACTATGATGAGGAATACTGTTATCCTCGAATATAATTGGCATTAATAATATGTTATTTACTTTGTAAAGATGTTAGACATTATTAATTCTGTTCTGTTCAATGCTCATGTGTGAAGTTGATGTTTCAAAAGTTATTGTGATCCTTTATGTATGTACTCATGTCATAATTCCACTGATGTATATGTGTATTTCTATTCTTTTGTAAAGCCTGTGTTACTACAAATGTTATCTGTATTATTATGTTTTTAATGATGTATTTTGTACCTTTATTGTATTCTTATGTTATAAAATTGTCATTGTCACCAGTTCATGATATTATTAACTTGTTAGTTACATTTCACTGCACACGTTTCTGTTGGTCATAGTATATGGACAATATGTGAGAAGTTGGGACTGTTCGTGTTTGCACGTGTGTTACTAATTCAGCAAAGGACTGGATAACAGCATTGCTGGTTCTAAGGACAATTCCAAAAACTTTGTGAGTGCACAAGTGGTGGTTTATGGACTTGCTATGTTCTCCGCAAGACTCTTCGATGGTGAATGTGCACCTGCACAATCGCAACAGATGGCTGCTGGACATCTCTACAAGGACTACAGTGGGTCTGCACCTCTGGTGGCCCACCAATACCATTATCTCTACATGGACTACAGTGGGTCTACATCTTTGATGATCCATCAATACCATTATTTCTACAAGGACTGCAGAGGGTCTGCACCTCTGGTGGCCCACCAATACCGTAATCTCTACCAGGACTACAGTGGGTCTGCTCTGTGATGACCTACCTACCAATATTCTTCCAAACTACGACTGACTCTGCTGTGGGTTTGCTCTGTTGTGGCCCATTACCTGTATGCATGTCAAGAGTCAGCACTGTCTTTCCGTTGGAAGGACAACACTACTTCTTCAAGACTGCATGGAAATCCACTACTTCCGTGTGCATTTTTTTCTACTGCTCAGACTTTGAGAAAACCACTACTATTTTACCATAATGAATGATCAGGACTGTCTTTATGGACTGTGAAAAAATTTTAGCTTTTGACCAACATTGTTTCAATAAGTGTGTGCATTCTATATCTTTGTTACTGTAATTGTGAAAAATTTTTGTCAAATCTGTATTGGCCAGTGCCCAACACCATTTGTAAAAATTTTTGTGGGGAGCCTGGGGGCTATGTAAGTAGGCTGTTTATGTTTTCTCTATGTAAGTAGGCTGTTTATGTTTTCTCTATGTAAGTAGGCTGTTTAGGTTTTTTATTGGTAACGCCACCTCTGTATGACAATCACTGGCTGTGCTGTGGGCAGTCTGTGGCTGCTTTGCATTGTTGTAATACTGCCATTGTAGTGTTGGGCAGCGGCAGCTGGATGTGAACAGCGCGTAGCGTTGCGCAGTTGGAGGTGAGCCGCCAGCAGTGGTGGATGTGGGGAGAGAGATGGCGGAGTTTTGTAATTTTTCATGAACTGCTATATTTATATATGATGATATCAAGGTAAATACATTGTTTGTTCTCTATTAATATCTTTCATTTGCTAACTATCCCTATCAGTAGTTAGTGCCTTCAGTAGTTTGAATCTTTTATTTAGCTGGCAGTAGTGACGCTCGCTGTATTGCAGTAGCTTGAGCAGCGAAGATTTTTGTGAGGTAAGTGATTTGTGAAAGGTATAGTTTAATGTTAGTCAGGGCCATTCTTTTGTAGGGAATTTTGAAAGTCAGATGGCGTTGCGCTAACAAAATATTGTGTGTCAGTTTAAGCACAGTCGTATATAAATTGTTCAAAGGGGACGTTTCAAGATTAACTGCAGTTTCCACGTCGAATGACCTCCCTGGGCTCAAAAATACAAATTGATAATTTTATTTCAAGACTTGTGTGAAAATCACTCAGATTATTTGGTGCAAATGATCCGGTGTTTCAAATGAATTTTGTAAGCTAATTCTTTGTCATGCAGGAGCAGACTAGTCGGTCACAAGGTTGCCAAACATATCCTGCATTGTAGCCAAGATTCGGTTACACTTCTAGCAGGAAGAATACCAGCCTTGAGCGGTCTAGGAAGCGACTATATTTCGTGTGTCAAAGTTGTGGCAGCCGAACGCCGAAATAACATATTATATGTCAATAAGTCTTATTTGCATTTCTGTAACTGGGTTTAGGGACTACAGCCCCGAGTACAAACTAAACAACACAAATCATGAACTGCCATAATTATTTCTGTTTTTTCTGTCTTAAGGGTACTGAAATTCAAAAACTCATTGAAAGATACATTTCGCATTTTTAGAACATCTCCAGTAGCTATACTGTAAGCATTATGAGTAGGCAAACATATTTTTTATGGTAATAGACTCTGAAAATATTTTTCTTTAAATCGATGTCAGTGGCACTATCCATGAAAGACAAGCACACAAATGAAGAGACAACAACACAGCATCGATTTCAATACGTAACATCCACAGGGAGATTTCGTAAGCTACATAACATGAAGTTTCAAATCAAGAAAGGCTACTATGCAGAAAACCATAAGAAATGACAGAAAATGTCGGCTCAAAATTCCGTTGAAAATTTAACTACTGATTGCATGCTGCGCAGCTTCGATACCAGCTTCTACCAGCACGAAAGGAGAAGCAGTTGTCATCAGAAACAAGGAGCACAAAAAGCTTGAATAAAAATGCCATTCAGTTCATAAATACTGAAAGAAAGATAGGTGTCATCTATTTACGATGATTAAAATGTAAAAGCTGCTGATGCTTTGTCAATAAAAGCAAAAGGTCCTATGTTGAAGAGCTTTTCAAAGTGTAACATGTTTAAGACAGAGAGAATCCGAAATAACAGCAGGTTCACCAAGCTGAGCGTGATGCTGAGAGTCTATGCGTCGCTTGTGCAGAGTGTCATTAATTTAGCCCCTGACGTTTTAGTATTAACGATGCCTTTAGGCTACCACAACAGCCATATGAGAATTATCGAGTACTATTGCGGCGGCACAGCTCTAGAATTTGCAGAGACTATCCGTATGCTGCTGAATCACAGCGACAAACTACCACTACATTAGTTATACTCCATACTTAATTTCTGCCTGTAACTGGATTGCTCAACAGGGGGTGAATAGCGTCAATAGCTCTATCCCTCGCTCTACACACTATAAGCGACGGAGAAGCAGCTATGAATTAATTCATAACAATCAATGAAATGTGGCATACTCTATTAGTCATCTGATGTTTATGGAAAACTACTTTTTGACCTACACAGCACTGCAGTACAAGCTTAGGGGTTCTATATGAATCTGGTACTTAAATTTGCTGCGGTACTTATCAATTAAGGTAGGTCGCGAAATGGAAACCACAGTGAAAATCAAAACTGTTTTATTTGCAACAGTTAGCTACAACTTCCAGCTGCTTATCTCCGTAGTCGCCGATCCGACTCAGACGTTTTCCGTAGCGTTGTACCAGCTTTCCAATACCCTCGTTATAGAAGGCAGGCGCCAGTGCTTTCCGTCAGTTCTCTACGCTGGCCTACAGCTCGTTGTCTGTGCCAAAATGTTGTCTCCATAGCCAGCGGTTCAGGTGAGCAGAGATGAAACTCAGAGGGAGACAATTAGGGGCTGTATTGCGGGTAATCAAACATTTCCAACTGAAAACGATGCAGGAGCAGCTTCATTGGCCCTGCAGAATGCGGCTGAGAATTGTCTTGAAGAAGAAAGCGCACGACGGTTATGTAATGTTAGCTGCATAGCTTCAGGCGAAATTTCTCACCAGGCCCCCGTGCTTGGTGGGGGACACTACAGTTTTAGGTATCTTTATGTGCTCCCTGTGTGCTCAGAACTAAAAAGAACGACGTAACGCGATCGACGGGCGTACTAGAAACACTGCCCAACGCACCTGTGCTAAACTTCATCGGAGTTTCACTGTGGTTTTCATTTCACGACTGATCTTCAAAAAATGGTTCAAATGGCTCTGAGCACTATGGGACTCAACATCTTAGGTCATCAGTCCCCTAGAACTTAGAACTACTTAAACCTAACTAACCTAAGGACATCACACACGCCCATGCCCGAGGCAGGATTCGAACCTGCGACCGTAGCAGTCCCGCGGTTCCGGACTGCAGCGCCAGAACCGCTAGACCACCGCGGCCGGCTGACTGATCTTCCTTATTTTCCAAATAACCTTCGTACATACTGAGGCAGAGAAAAAGTTTAATTATGTGTCTTATTTTTAATTTGACGTATTGCAACGTATTTCAAGCATGATTTGCTTATCATCAGGCTCTTACGTACACAGAAAACTGTTACATTAAGATAAATTACGTTAATTTAACAACATAGAACTCTTTTATTCACTGTTCACTAGAGTATTTGCTGGAGGTTTGTCGGAAAGTGTATCAGTGGGTGGCCAGAGATCAACGTCCAGTGGTCTCTTCTGCTGGTGTGGAGCTGAGTTTCGTTGTAATTGACGCCATAGACTGTGTGGGAAACCCATAGTTTTACAGCAAAAATCGAATCGCTCTGAGCACTATGGGACTTAACATCTGAGGTCATCAGTCCCCTAGAACTTAGAACTACTTAAACCTAACTAACCAAAGGACATCACATACATCCATGCCCGAGGCACGATTCGAACCTGCGACCGTAGCAGTCGCGCGGTTCCAGACTGTAGCACCTAGAACCGCTCGGCCACTCCGGCCGAGTTTTACAGCAGTTATTGCGGTGCAGTGTTTTGCGATGCACTTTTTATATCATAAAGAGACAAGCGTTGCTTTATAGATTTTCTTCAACATAAAAGTCCATTACCTTCTAGTCATTTTCTCACAGTTCATGTACTGCTAAGGAACTAAGAATTCTCTCCCAGAATGGATTTCTGAATATGTTGTCGAACAGACATCAGTCGTCTCTATCACTGGACATAATGGCTGTGTGTATGTGTGCGCATATGTTTTTGTGTTCGCGTGTGTTTTGTGTATAAAAGAGAAGAAACAAATGAAATTGCATTCAGTATCTGTGTGCAGTAGTTTAATGCAACATCAAGTTTTAAAATCAATTTTTACTCTGTCTGTTTCCTGTACATTACATCAGTCAAAATATTTGAGGAAATATTTCGTCTGTAATATGCTTAGCATACACAGTTTGCTCTTGCGAGCGTGACTCGCTAAAAGCGCAGCGGCAAACACTGCACAAGTGTTTATGTTGGCTGACCGACACACACTGCGGTAGACGCTAAGACATAAACAGGAAGACACCATCGTGGCTCTGAATGTAGTGAGTCGAAATTATCTGTACGTTCTTCCAGTAGTCAAAGTGAAACTCTGTGAGCCGTGCATGGCTCATGTGCCCGCCATCGTGTATTTTTCAGCCTGTTTTTAACGTACTTCCACCTCACTACGTTAAATTACTACTGTCACTAAGTTGCTGTTTTGCTTGATCGTGAGCAGCGCTAGCAGCGCGTATCGATATATCCCCTCTAGTAGTATGGTTCAAATGGCTGGCCGGCCGGAGTGGCCGAGCGGTTCTAGGCGCTACAGTCTGGAACCGCGCGACCGCTACGGTCGCAGGTTCGAATCCTGCCTCGGGCATGGATGTGTGTGATGTCCTTAGGTTAGTTTGGTTTAAGTAGTTCTAAATTCTAGGGGACTGATGACCTCAGAAGTTAAGTCCTTTAGTGCTCAGAGCAATTTTTTATCAAATGGCTCTGAGCACTATGGGACTTAACTTCTGAGGTCATCAGTCCAATATAACTTAGAACTACTTAAACCTAACTAACCTAAGGACATCACACACATCCATGCCCGAGGCAGGATTCGAACCTGCGACCGTAGCGGTCTCGCGGCTCCAGACTGCAGCTCCTAGAACCGCACGGCCACTACGGCCGGCTGCTGAATGGAACGAAGAAAAAAATGGTTCAAATGGCTCTGAGCACTATGGGACTTAACTGCTGTGGTCATCAGTCCCCTAGAACTTAGAACTACTTAAACCTAACTAACCTAAGGACATCACACACATCCATGCCCGAGGCAGGATTCGAACCTGCGACCGTAGCGGTCACGCGGTTCCAGACTGAAGCGCCTAGAACCGCTCGGCCACCCCAGTCGGCCCTCTAGTAGTATTTTTCCTCTACTGCTATTACTTCCCGCTCGTTGTCTGTTGAAGGGAGTTGGTCACAGTTCGGATGGGAGTTCGTGTCAGGAGTTCGGATAGGGACTTGTGATCCATCAGTCAGTTGGAACGCGTGTGGAGCGCCGTCCGAACCTGCCAGTCGCGGAGTTGCAATGCGGCACTAGTGCAGTCGGGTTGGAGCAGCAGTGTGGTCTGCGTCGATATGGCTCGCCCGACCATTGCCGCCACGCATCACGTGAGCTGGGCCATGGTGTTGCTGGATCGTATGTCGGTCGCCCTGGCAGACGACGCGTTTTGGGCTCGCCGATCGTTTAGGAGCCGGCTGTGTACAATGTGGCGCTAGTGCAGTCGGGTTGGAGTAGCAGCGAGGCCTGCGTCGACATGGCTCGCCCGATCATTGCCGCCACGCATCACCTGAGCCGGGCCACGGTGTTGCTGGATCGTCGGTTGGTCGTCCGACCGGACGACGCGTTTTGGCTCGCCGATCGTCCATGAGTCGGCTGTGTGTGTGCGCGCGCGCATCGACTCCCGATTTGTCTTCGTGTGTGCTTAGTTAATGTTGGGTATCGTTCTGGTCTTCGTGCAAGCGTTTGTCAGGTTGTGTGTGTAGTTGGTGTGTTTTCCTTTGACAAGTTGTTTTAAATGTTGTCGGCATACCGGCTCTGAAAAGTCGGTCGTCTGATCGGGCGACGTGTAATTGGTTCTCTGAGCGCTTCTGGCCCCCTTCAATTATCATCTTGTGGAACTTGGGTCGGTCCTTTCCTGGTGCGGGGATGTCGTTTAGCCAGTGGGCGCGTGTCCTCTGCATGGTTGGGTCCGAGCCAGTATTTCCGCGTCGTGTGTCTGGAAGTGAGTGTGAGACGCACCAGCAGTGCAGTCGCGACGTAGCAGCAGTCGTGGACGGACCAGCAGGCAGTCGGTCGGTCTGTTGGTACGGACCAGGAAAGACATCTGCGTGCGTTGCAGTCGACTGCGTCCGCTGCCGGGCCCTGCGCAGTGTCACAATGTGTGTGGAGCTGCCTGATCGCTACGAGCTTCGTGGTTCACCGACCCAGGACGTCAAGGTTGAGTAGTAGTTTCAACTACCCAAGCCACGTTCATTCATGCTGTGGTGGTTCGTTTCGGTGGTTCGCTGTTGGGGAGATTTGGTGTTCGAATTCTCATGTACCGATTGGTGGCAAGCAAGTCGTTGTGTTGGTCGGTCCGTGGCTGTTCTCTGGTTGGGTTCCGACTGATCTAGTTGGGCTTACCACCTGCCTCGCCTAAGTGAACGAGGGCAGACCGACCCTCCTGGAGGCTTTCTGAGTGCCACCGGTGTTTAATCATCTGTTGTCAGCTACCTTAAATTTTAGGCTTATAGTTATTTGTTTTGTTTTCCTAAAATTTTGCAAAATTTATTTTTAGATTTATTTTTCAAGCTGAAACATTGCGGCCTACTGTCTTTAAAAGATTATGGTAATATATTTTGAAGTTTTGAAATTAATTGTGGCCCTCAGCCATTTATATTGCATTTTGCGTATGTTGTTTGCTGAAATTATTTTATTGCTATCTTAATTGGATTTTTGTCTTGTTGGAGGCTTTCAGCGGTGAAAGAGTTGCTAAATTACAATTAATGACAATTAGAAGCAGAAACTGACCTCAACCCTTCGCCCTTTCCACAATCATATTATCTGTTCTACCCAGCGGGTTTAGCGGACATTTCACTCTGTTCTCATACATGACGGAGCAAGTGGAACCAGTATCATTTTATTAGTCATGAAAAACTTAGCCAGTGATTGTATCCACTCGCATTTGACCCCAAGAAAAAGACAACTTTCTCACAAAGGAAGGTGACGTAAAATTTATTCAACACACAAAAAGAACTAAGGAGCTTTCCTGCACTTGATAGTAGGATAGCCGATCTCTGTGTATGTCTGCATTCATCACCGACAGCTGCCACAACCCTTTACAGAACTGACGCGGCAGGGAGCATCATTATCAGAGCATTTCAAACATCTTTCAATAAGTCGTCAGGAGATGGTCCGAAAGTCAAAGTACCGCCGCTTTCCGAGTCCTACTCAATCCATAATGGAATGTTACTTACGGTAGTTTCATGTTCCAGCAATTACACTTTGACAGTTCCCATGCGAAAATTCTGATGGCCGAAAGGACCGGTTTGTGTGTGAGACTAGCAGGCATTAATTAAGATCAAACTGCTACAACTCGAGGCGTACAGAAAATGGAAATTCACATTCAAAGGCGCTTTTCGCTTTTCTTGGCAAATCATCAGCAGAAATTATACTGTAATCATCGCGAGTAGATGATAGTAATAAGTGTGCGATTAGAACGGTATTGGCGCTCGGAGAATGTGGTGGTGGTGGTACACAATTTACCTGTTCTGAATGACGTTAATGATTGTGCATTGAATGTAACGCTGCCCACCTCAGTAAAGACGGCGTGTTGGCGTTGTCGCTTCTTATGAAAAACAACTCTGATTAAGCTCTACCTATATCATCTTGCTCCTCAAGCTAGCATACACTATGCACGTATGACTATGAACATCTCCCCCTGATATGCCGTCTCATGTTACCCTCAAGAACAAGCAAGTAATAGAACCAAAAACTCCTCACATTACAAAGGAAACACCTTTCAATCTGCTCAGTATAATATATGTAACAGCTATCTCATTAGCACCAAGGAGGCACAGAATTTATTCCTGCGGTAAATATTACTTAAATTCTACAAGAAGGTTATATACAGGAAAATTACAATGCTTCATCAGGTTACCTTCCACTGGGAAAGTTGGTGCACTCAGCGACTGTGGTATTATTTATAAATTATAGAGCACAGCGATCAGTCGTCCTTTTTTGTAGGACTTATTTGGCAAATCCAGATTTCGGCTAGTGCCTAGCCATTATCAATGCACTATTTTCTAGTCTCGACATATGTCAGTTCCCTGTTGTTCGGGAGTCAGTCACAGTTCTTTGAAAACTAGTCTTTGAATACTTGAGTAGTATTCAAAGAACTGTGACTGACGCCCGAACAACAGAGAACTGACATGTTTCGAGACTAAATAATAGTGCATTGATAATGGCTACGCACTAGCCGAAATCTGGATTTGCTAAATAAAACCTACAAAAAAGAGCGACAGATTGCTGCGCTATAGGATTATAAATTTATGAATTACTTTGGGCGAAAGCTGCTTCTATCTTCATTAATTGTTGTTATGCTTGCTAAGTTTAGGAACCAGGATTCTGTAGAACAATATCGTCCAAATCGGTGTCAGACTAAGCATTGCAGCAGTGTAACGTTACAGTACAGTTGCTCCAGAGTACCAATAAATCAAATAAACTTTGGGAAGCTTAAATCGTAAGTGAACAACTGACAGATAAAAAGTCTACCACACGATACTGCACCACAATAACTGCTGTAAAACTGTCTTATTTCCCACAAAGAGATACAGCTCCACACCAGCAGAGGGCACCACTGGACGTTGATTTCTGGCCACCCATTGACACCCCCTCTCCCAAATACTCCAGTAAGCACTCCAGCAGCGATCACTGAACAAAAATTTTCTATGTTAAGTTAGATTTATATTATTTATCTTCATGCAACGGTTTTCTGTATGCATAAGCGCTTGATGATAAGCAAAACATGCTTGAAAATGCCGGCCGTGGTGGCCGAGCGGTTCTAGGCGCTCAGTACGGAACCGCGCGACTGCTACGGTCGCAGGTTCGAATCCTGCCTCGGGCGTGGATGTGTGTGACGTCCTTAGGGTTAGTTCTAGGGGACTGATGACCACAGCTGTTAAGTCCTATAGTGCTCAGAGCCATTTGAACCATTTTTTTGCTTGAAATAAGTTGCAATATGTTAAAATAAACATAAAATCAACAATTACACTATTTCTCCCTGCCTTAGTACGTGCTACACCAATGACAGAATGTTCGCATTCCTGATTCCTCAGTGCTGTTTGCTACTAACGTTGTATAGCCAATAGGCCCATATCACCCTACACGTTGACGAGCTATTCAACATAAGAGCTTTTGCTGTTACTGACAAATCATTAACAGCGGTTACATTTTGATCATAGCAAATAGATGACACTTATCTTTCTTTCAGTATTTATGAACTGAATGGCATTTTTACTCAAGCGTTCTGTGTTCCTCGTTCCACTTTCTGATAACAACTGTTTCTCCCTTCGCGTTAGCAGGAGCTAGAATCGAAGTTGCGCAGCATGCAATCGTTGGTTTAACTTTCAAAGGAATTTTGAGGCCACATTTTCTATCGTTTCTTATGGTTTCCTGAAGGGAGACGAAAATTTAATAGTCATGGGTGACTGGAATTCGAGTGTAGGAAAAGGGAGAGAAGGAAACGTAGTAGGTGAATATGGATTAGGATTAAGAAATGAAAGAGGAAGCCGCCTGATAGAATTTTGCACAGAGCACAACTTAATCATAGCTAACACTTGGTTTAAGAATCATGATAGAAGGTTGTATACATGGAAGAACCCTGGAGATACTAAAAGGTATCAGATAGATTATATAATGGTAAGACAGAGCTTTAGGAACCAGGTTTTAAATTGTAAGACATTTCCAGGGGCAGATGTGGACTCCGAACACAATCTATTGGTTATGACCTGTAGATTAAAACTGAAGAAACTGCAAAAAGGTGGGAATTTAAGGAGATGGGACCTGGATAAACTGAAAGAACCAGAGGTTGTACAGAGTTTCAGGGAGAGCATAAGGGAACAATTGAAAGGAATGGGGGAAAGAAATACAGTAGAAGAAGAATGGGTAGCTCTGAGGGATGAAGTAGTGAAGACAGCAGACGATCAAGTAGGTAAAAAGAAGAAGGTTAGTAGAAATCCTTGGGTAACAGAAGAAATATTGAATTTAATTGATGAAAGGAGAAAATATAAAAATGCAGTAAATGAAGCAGGCAAAAAGGAATACAAACGTCTCAAAAATGAGATCGACAGGAAGTGCAAAATGGCTAAGCAGGGATGGCTAGAGGACAAATGTAAAGATGTAGAGGCTTCTCTCACTAGGGGTAAGATAGATACTGCCTACAGGAAAATTAAAGAGACCTTTGGAGATAAGAGAACCACATGTATGAACATCAAGAGCTCAGATGGAAACCCAGTTCTAAGCAAAGAAGGGAAAGCAGAAAGGTGGAAGGAGTATATAGAGGGTCTATACAAGGGCGATGCACTTGAGGACAATATTATGGAAATGGAAGAGGATGTAGATGAAGATGAAATGGGAGATACGATACTGCGTGAAGAGTTTGACAGAGCACTGAAGGACCTGAGTCGAAACAAGGCCCCCGGAGTAGACAACATTCCATTGGAACTACTGACGGCCTTGGGAGAGACAGTCCTGACAAAACTCTACCATCTGGTGAGCAAGATGTATGAAACAGGCGAAATACCCTCAGACTTCAAGAAGAATATAATAATTCCAATCCCAAAGAAAGCAGGTGTTGACAGATGTGAAAATTACCGAACTATCAGTTTAATAAGTCACAGCTGCAAAATACTAACCCGAATTCTTTACAGACGAATGGAAAAACTAGTAGAAGCCCACCTCGCGGAAGATCAGTTTGGATTCCGTAGAAATACTGGAACACGTGAGGCAATACTGACCTTATGACTTATCTTAGAAGAAAGATTAAGGAAAGGCAAACCTACGTTTCTAGCATTTGTAGACTTAGAGAAAGCTTTTGACAATGTTAACTGGAATACTCTCTTTCAAATTCTAAAGGTGGCAGGGGTAAAATACAGGGAGCGAAAGGCTATTTATAACTTGTACAGAAACCAGATGGCAGTTATAAGAGTTGAGGGCCATGAAAGGGAAGCAGTGGTTGGGAAGGGAATAAGACAGGGTTGTAGCCTCTCCCCGATGTTATTCAATCTCTATATTGAGCAAGCAGTAAAGGAAACAAAAGAAAAATTTGGAGTAGGTATTAAAATCCATGGAGAAGAAATAAAAACTTTGAGGTTCGCCGATGACATTGTAATTCTGTCAGAGACAGCAAAGGACTTGGAAGAGCAGTTGAACGGAATGGATGGTGTCTTGAAGGGAGGATATAAGATGAACATCAACAAAAGCAAAACGAGGATAATGGAATGTAGTCGAGTTAAGTCGGGTGATGCTGAGGGTATTAGATTAGGAAATGAGACACTTAAAGTAGTAAAGGAGTTTTGCTATTTGGGGAGCAAAATAACTGATGATGGACGAAGTAGAGAGCATATAAAATGTAGACTGGCAATGGTAAGGAAAGCGTTTCTGAAGAAGAGAAATTTGTTAACATCGAGTATAGATTTAAGTGTCAGGAAGTTATTTCTGAAAGTATTTGTATGGAGTGTAGCCATGTATGGAAGTGAAACATGGACGGTAAATAGTTTGGACAAGAAGAGAATAGAAGCTTTTGAAATGTGGTGCTACAGAAGAATGCTGAAGATTAGATGGGTAGATCACATAACTAATGAGGAAGTATTGAATAGGATTGGGGAGAAGAGAAGTTTGTGGCACAACTTGACCAGAAGAAGGGATCGGTTGGTAGGACATGTTCTGAGGCATCAAGGGATCACCAATTTAGTATTTGAGGGCAGCGTGGAGGGTAAAAATCATAGGGGGAGACCAAGAGATGAATACACCAAGCAGATTCAGAAGGATGTAGGTTGCAGTAGGTACTGGGAGACGAAGAAGCTTGCACAGGATAGAGTAGCATGGAGAGCTGCATCAAACCAGTCTCAGGACTGAAGACCACAACAACAACAACATGGTTTCCTGCATAGTAGCCTCTCTTGATTTGGAACTTCATGTCATCGTTGCTTACGAAGTCTCTCTGTGGATGTTACGTATCGTAGTTCTTTCATGGATAGTGCCACTTACATCGATTTAAAGCAAAATATTTTCTAAGTCTCTTATCATAAAAATATGTGTTGTCTACTCATAATGCTTACGGTGTAACTACTGGAGATGTTCTAAAAGTGTGAAACATGTTGGCGATGAGTTTCTTAGTTTCAGTTCGCTTAAGACAGGAAACACAAATAATCTGCATCTACATCGACACTCCGCAATCCACCGTATGGCGCGTGGCGGAGGGTACGTCGTACCATTACTGATCGTTTCGTTTCCTGTTCCACTAGCAAATAGAGCGAAGGAAAAACGATTGTCTATATGCCTACATATGTGCTCTAGTTTCTGGTATCTTATCTTCGTGGTCGTTATGAACGTTGTATGTTGGATGCAGCAGAATTGTTCTGTAGTTAGCTTCAAAGGCCGATTCTCTAAATTTTCTCAATAGTGTTTCACGAAAAGAATACCGGCTTCACTCTAGGGATTCCCATCTGGGTATCCAAAACATGTCCGTAATACTTGCGTGTTGTTCGATGTTGCCGATAATAAATATAGCAGCACGCTTGTGAACTGCTTCGATGTCTTCCTTTAATCCGACCTGGTAGGGATCCCGTGCACTTGAGCGGTACTCAAGGGTAGATTGCACCAATGTCCTACGCGCGGTCTCCTTTACAGATACAACATACTTTCTTAGAATTCTCCCAACAAACCGAAGACGACCATTCGCCTTTCCTATCACAATCCTCACATGCTCATTCCATTTCATATTGCTTTGCAACGTACGCCCAGATACTTACATGACTAACCGTGTCAAGCAGGACGCTACTAATGTTGTATCCGAACATTACGGGATTGTTTTTCCTATGCATTAACTTTCATTTTTCTTCATTTAGACCTAGCTGCCATTCATCACACCAACAAGAAATTTTGTTTAAGTCGTCTTGTATCCTCTTGCACTCACTCAACTGCAACACCTTACCCTACAACATAACATCATCAGCAAACAACCGCAGATTGCTGCCCACCCTGTGTGCCAAATTATTTATGTAGACAGGGAACAACAGCGATACTATTACACTTCCCCGGGGCACTCCTGGTGATACCCTTGTCTCTGACAACACACTGGATTCTATTACTTAAGACGCCTTCGAGAAACTCACATATCTGTGAACTTATTCCGTACCTCCGTTAACAGCCTGCAATGGGGCACCGCATGAGACGCTTCCGGGAATAGAAATATGGAACCTACCTGTCGCCCTACATCCACAGTTCGCACTATATCCCTTGAGCGATGCTTTCTAAAACCATGCTAATTCATGAACGTAAGCTTCTCGGTCTCAAGAAAATTTATTATAGTTGAACTGAGAATACGTTCAAGGATTCTGTAGCAAACCGATGTTAGGGATACTGGTCTGTAGTTTTGTGGGTCCGCTCTTTTGTCCTGCTTATACACAGGAATAAGCTGCGCTTTTTTCCAGTCGCGTGGAACTTTGCAATGGGCGAGAAATTCAAGCTAGGTAAGGCTCCAATGCCGCAGAGTACTGTTTGAAAAATCGAACTGGGATTCAATCTGTACCTGGTGACCTACTCTTTTTCAACTCCTTCAGTTGTTTCTCTAAGGCAGGGATGTTTATTACTATGTTGTTCATACGGAAGTCTGTCCAATGGTCAAATGATGGTATGCTTGTACGATTCCACTGCGTGAACGATTTCTTGAAGGTGAAATTTAAAACTTTGGCATTCGTTTTGCTATCTTCAGCTGGCACTCCGGACTGGCTAAGAAGTGACTGGATAGAAGCATTAGGCCCACTTAGCGATTTTACGTGTGACAATTAATGATTTGTGTTGTTTAGTTTGCAGTCGGCGCATCTGAGTATTATGACGACGCAATAATCCTTAAACCCAGTTACCGAAAGGCAAATGAAATTCATTGACGTATAATATTGTATTTCAGTGCTCCGCCGCCACGTCTTTGAGACACGAACAGTGCTCACTTCCTAGACCGCTCAAGGCTGATATTCTTCCTGCTGGAAGTGTAACCAAATCTTGGCAACGATGGAGGACATGTTTGGCAACCCTGTGACCTACAAGTTACTTCCTGGATGACAGAAGGAGCCTACTATAAAAAAAATTCATTTGATACACTCATGTCACATCCATTAAACAATCTGAGTGATTTTCACGTAAGGTATCAAATGAAGTTATCATTTTTGTGTTTTTGATTTCAGTGAAAGCATTCGACGTGAAAAGTGCAGTTAATCTGCCCTTTTCGTTGCGACCTTATATGTCCTAGCCAGCACCGTAGCAATAAGGGAGAGTAGAATGCTGCAGTATTCTGCTTGTGAGGTAACACGTTTGCCTGTAATGTGGGGGCTGCACTGTTTCCCAGTTTCTGTCTGACTAAATCGTACATTTTAGCGTTTCGTGACACAGTTATATGCGGTCAGACCTAAAATTAGTAAGGAAACTTTACTTATGAAACGCCATACTTCCACACTGCTTGCCGGCCGCGGTGGCCGAGCGGTTCTAGGCGCTTCAGTCAGGAACCGCGCGACTGCTACGGTCGCAGGTTCGAATCCTGCCTCGGGCATGGATGTGTCTGATGTCCTTAGGTTAGTTAGGTTTAAGTAGTTCTAAGTTCTAGGGGACTGATGACCTCAAATGTTAAGCCCCATAGTGCTCAGAGCCATTTGAACCATTTTTTAACCACACTGCTTCATCATGACACAGAACAACACATAAACACAAACCGTTTCGAAGTCCAGGATCAGTAACATCTTATCAATTCGTGCTGATACTGGCACACTCCTGTTACAGATACTTCATGTTTCATTACAGTAGACTTCAGTCATAAAGATGATATGTTAATCTGAATTTCATTTGAATTAGTTCAGAGCATATTTTAACGCGTTGTGCATTATTTTATTGAATAAAATAGTAAATATCAGAGCGAAATTAATCATCAACAGCATAATATCTAAAGTAGTCTGTCGATGCTCAGGTAATCAATGAGGAAACTTTATTTATGAAACGCCATATTTCCGAACTATTCCAAGCCCGTAGAAACCTATTGGATCTGAGTTAAATATGCCAGCAGATTCCAAAGAGGAATTTGCTGATTGGTTTTCGGTAAGGAGCTTGAGAGGTAAACATTTGAGGCCATAAAAAAATGTCGTGTGACTAGGGCCTCCCTTCGGGTAGACCCGCCGCCGCGTGCAAGTCTTTCGATATGACGCAACTTCGGCGACTTGCGCGTCGATGGGGACGAAATGATGCTGATTAGGACAAGGCAACAACCAGTCCCTGAGGGAGAGAAAAATCTCCGACCCAGCCGGGAATCGAACCCGTGTCCTTAGAACTAATATTCTGTCGCGTTGATCACTTTTTTTCTTTTTTTTCCTTTGTTGATCCTTGGGTTAACATCCGTTAAAGTTCGTTTGTTGATCCTTCCACTCAGTATTTTATTACAGAAACCAAACAACTCTCTGACCGAACACGCTGAGCTACCGTGCTGGCACCACTCAACTACCGGGGGCGGACATTTGAGGCCATGAGATCAGAAGAATAAGAACGTAAGGGATTACTTTTCAAGCTCCTCAGCAGTTTTGTTAATGAAATCGGCGGAGTGCGTGTTGCATTAACACGTGATTTGAAGTTTTGAATGGCGTTTTTCTTACACTACGACAATTATATGCCTAAGTTGTTGGAAAAAAACACCACCTGCGGTATTATCTCACCTGGGGAAGTTTTCTTAATATACAACATCCTTTTTCAGCACTAGGGGCAAAATAATATATTTACAGTGACCTTTGATCGAGTATATGTCTTTTGTCAGGGCTCAGACATTAATTTATCTTAAGAAATTAATATACAGACATCATAACAGTCATCAGTGGAAATATTGCATTAGAATCTTCAGTAAGCCCACTGATGTCGAGGAAACAAAAATTAGTTAATAGTCTCCTCTTCGACATTTTGTTTTAATTTAGAGCATATTGTACTACTTCTCCCGACTTCTGAATCTTGCTTTAGAACGTAAATGTCGGACGACTCTGAAACGGTCGCACTTCAGTCAATATGTCTATTGTCGAGACCGCCTGAATGTGCAAAATCATTCATGCCAGAACGCTCATTCTTGAAGCAAAAAACTCTTATTCTGACGTGTTTTACCCAAAAGCACTCACGCTACATACAAAACAAAGGTTCAGAGTTGTGTCTGCGTTCTTCACCCCTCTATTAAACCCATATGTCACAAATGTTAGACCTTTTTCCATTGCGACTATTTTTTGTCACACTTGAACAAGCTCATAAGTTTTAGACATGCAAAACTCACTACGCAACTGTGAGATAAATACGAGATCTTCAAATAAGAAAATTACTGTGGAACTTTTTGCTATTGCAGGTCGATTAGGAAATTAAATGAATGATATCTGAGGTTCAACAGGCTGATAACTTTAATGGAGTGGACTCAAACGCACGACTTTATGTTTAGAGAGCAAGAAGCTTACCACTTTTTTTATTATTATTATTATTATTATTATTATTATTATTATTTTTTTTTTTTACTATCGGGCCTCCTACCCCCACTCAAATCGTCCTTACGCTCTCCAATATTCTGCCTTCTCGGCTTTTCTTCATTGCCTTTAATGCCTTCTCTAGAACCGTAAAGTAAGAGGTCAATTTATTCACCCTCGAAATTGAAAATAAATACACAAATAAATTAATTTCCTTTTCTTAATAAATTATCCATTATCATTTAGACAAAATAAATAAACGCCTTCTTGGAAAAGTTTTTTTTCGTTGACTTTACTCTTCCGTGTTGTGGCTTCTGCCGAAATTAGAGATGTCCTAAGGTATTTTTGGAAATTTGTGGTAAGGTCTTATCAGACCAAACTGCTGAGGTCATCAGTCCCTAAGCTTACACACTACTTAATCTAACTTAAACTAACTTGCTAAGTACAACACACATACACACACACACACACACACACACACACACACACACACACACACATACACACTCACACACACACACACACATGCACCTAATAGCAACTCTCTTAACTGAAGTGTGCCAACAAAAATTACCTCTTTTTTACGGTAAAGTGTGAAGTAAAAGCTTTTGAACCAAAGCTTTGTATTTCAGACTGTTCTTTAGATTATGGTGTTCTGCCATTATTCACTGTAAATACTCATCCATACTAGCATTTTTGGTCGTAATTGCAAAATATGCGAACTAGCTTTCTGCAAGAGCAATTGCCACGTGAGTAACTTTGGCAGCACTGTGTCAAAATTTTATGACACTTGCGTTAGCAGTTATTAAGTTCTCACACTCTTCCACAAACGGCATCTTCAAAGCAAGCAGGTCTGATAAAACCTAGCAGAATACCTACTGTGTCACTTTCAGTGAGATTATGTTCTTTATAACCCCGTTTATGGAATTCAAAATCAGATGGACTGTCTGCATTTCCGTCGAAGAAGCACTGCGTCGCTTTCACTCGGTATATCATTTTGTTTTGCGTAGGAGAGGTGTGATATTACAGACCATATCATCCCTTTTCGTAAATACACCGTACGCGCTTGATAGAATAGCGTAGTGAACAAATGTAGAATTTCTGATCTGTAGGTAGGGGGTTTCGAATCCTGTCATTGCCATGAATTTTTGTTCGTAGTAAAAAATAGTAGTTCAGAAGAACAACGATAATTATTAAGTATTGATAATTTTTAAGTATTCAGAAGATTATAGGTGAGGATGAAGAGGAGTCAAACGCTCGACTTTATGACTATGCTGCCGGCTTTGCATCACTTTTTCTCTTTATGTATTGAGATATCTGCTTGCCATTAAGAGAAAATAATACCACCTAAGCTTTTGTCGGTATTGGCGTCCTTTCTGCTTCTACGTAAAGTGATCTCAAAATAATATGACGCTTTTTCTTGGCTTGAAAAAACTAAGTACCTTCTCTTCAGTGTCTTCATCCGTATGTAACCATAAAGTTAGCTTCTTGCATGTCTCAGTTTTTTTAATGAATGGTCGTAAAATAGCTAAATTCATGAGTCTACAGGACGACTGAAAAGAGTGTAATAGACAGCGTGGTTTGAACAGATTTTTTTTTAGAAAAAGTGAAGTAAGAAATACGGATTTTCCTTTTCTTCGGGGGAAAACAAAATGCACATTTGTCGTAAACAAAATTTTCTCGCTAACAACACAATAATTCAGTACCGTGTCTAGTTTGGGTCCGCTTCTACGACTGCATTTAGCCACCGGGGAGTGGAGCAACAAGTTTCCATATGAATCCGTTATTCTGTGACAGCTCATACCATGCGTCATGAACTGCCTCGGACAGCGCTGGCTTGCTTGTCGGTGCTGGTCTTCCACCCCTGATAATTCTCTCCATCGCTGGCCATACGTGCTCTATGGGACTAAGGTGAGAGTAAGATGAGCACCTTCCAACAGCTCAACTTCTCTGTTCATTTGAAATCAGTGTTTTACACAGTGCTCTGTGTGGACAGGAGAACGGTCTTCTTGGAAGATTAATCTGCCTCCTAAAACTCTCTGACGAACAGAAGACAACACTATGTTCTCCAGTATGTCGCAGTAGCAATGGGCAGAAACGGATGGGCCAGTTGCCACAGAACGTCACAACCATTACTGATATCCATTACCATACTGTGACAGCAGTTCGGCCACACCTTTCTCTCTGATGGAGATATTTTCTGTTGAGAGACACTCCTCTTGGTCGATGTACATGAACTGTAGTATTTGGTGCAGTAGGAAACACCTACTTGTCCGTAAATATAACTTGCTCCCAGCGCGAAAGCGGGTTTCCTTCTGTGCGACATTGCGAAGTTTAATCTGGCAGCCTTCTGTTGTTTTCTCAACATTTCCTTCACCGCCGATTTTCGTCCATACATTCCACGAATGTTCGACCAACTAACACTTAGCTGGAGGGTGTTTCTAATTTATGTGCTAACTGGAAACGATGTTCATCATTGCAGTGTATACTTGCCTTGATCGTCCGTGGTGCTCCGTGGACGTCCAGGACGAAGACACGATTGACGCGGTCCTCTTCCATAACCGTATTCAAACGTACGTGTATAGCAGATCTGCTATATCTTAATGCACGGACAATGGTGCTGATACAGTATCCATCTTCATAAGGACAATAATCCGGCCTTTATGAAATTTTTTGAGTTGTGACATTTCACAAATAAGAACCTACTGACAAGGCAGGAAACAACGAAGTGCGATTCAAGATGGAGAGCACTTCCTTCGCCGCAAATGTCAAATTCGTTCCTGATTACATAAAATTAGTTTCTTGTGAGTACTGTTTAGAGTATCGTGTAAATGCATTTTGTTTCTAAACTCCATACGTACTAATAATAATGACACCGTTTTCAGGGATTAAATTCACATTGTGGTGCAGGTCATGTTGTCCGGCTGCTTTATTTCACATATCACACCATAGAAGTCTGTATCATCGCTTCGTGCAAGTGGTAGGGTATTAGATTAGAAAAAGCAGTGAATCCGAAATCTCGTGTTATCGGGTTCGAACTCTGCCGCTTCTACAAATTCTGTTTCGTCGCAAATAAAGAATTGTTAGTTTAGGAGGCCAACGTCAATCGTGCCGTTCACAGTACTCTAAACATTTGTGTATATGACTTACAATGCCCGATGCAGGAAGTTTTCCCTATTATGAGTCCCTATTTTAATTACTCCTCAGTTTGAGGATGAACTCAGACTTCGGTTGTTAATCTTTTGTATTTTTAGCAATACCATACCTTAGATGTCAAACTCGGTTTCAACCAATAATTTTCATACAGGAATACAACATGTGATTCCCCTTACACAAACTATAATACAGTGCTATCAGACGGAAAGATTGACCTGGCTCAGATTGTACAGATTTTGCTTTTAAACTATCTCTTGCTACCTGGACCATCAGCTTCTCTTTTTTGGTAAATTTATGACCGTTACTGATAAATTCCAGCGCCTACGACAACGTTAAAAGACATCTTGTTAACAGCACTAAACAGCTATGTATGAAACAATTAATGGCCGCTTTTTACACATTTCGCCTGTTGGAAGGGAAAAACCTTTTGACCAGAAACCTAATCTCCCAGAAGGAAAGGAGGAACGAAATGAAACTCTCATGTTGGGAGCTCATGTGACTTTTATGTCAGTGATTACAAAATCAAGTGAAACCAACAATGAAGTTGGCAGTACGAGCACACTGCTAGTGTCAGTATGACGTTGCAGTAGCTGGGGCTCGAAATGAAACAGAGACAGGGATATACAGAACTGGAAGCCACGGCGCTATTAACTCTGCAATTCGCATGCATCGCTTGCTCACGAAATCACTGAGAGCCCAATAAGTCCACTGCGTATCTTCTGGTGATAAAAAGCTGTAACGAAGTCTTAGCTACATCAGCTTACTGAAACATGTGTCCCACAAGTTAGAATTTCTGGTTGACGACTAAGTTGGGGTGGTTGGTTTGTGGGGGTTGAAGGGACCAGACGACGACTAAGTGTAAGGCCTCTGAATCGGATATAAGTTTTGCAACGTTGAAATATTTTTCTATATTGTTGAAATGGTTACTACAGTTAAAGTAATTCCGCGAAAATGTGAACTTGGACCACGCAGAATGAGTTTATTGCAATGGAAAACAGTTGACCTTCTGCAATGTTTTCCTCCCTATTGTACTTGAAATAGGTGCCATCGTCCATGTCACCTGGAGAGAATGATAGTGACATTTGCTAGGCGACGCTAACGTTGTCTGGCTTTGAAAGTGGTCTTTACAGCCAATTTTGGAATTTTATAAGCGTCGTTGCTAAGCGCAAGTAAATGAGTAATTCAACGCAATTTTTGTTATGAAGTAACGTCTTCATCAGTTAATATTATTAATGTAATCTACGAATAATTGGAGATGTCCGTTATTAATTTGATGGGCATTTCCTAGACATGGAGAGAACTAAATAATTACTTGTTATGGTCCAGTTGCCACAGAACGCAGAAACCAACTGGTGCGAACTTGGTTTTTGGGCAGCCCCTTCTAAAAACGACCAAGAAGCATAAAACAATTCCTTCAGGTATGCATGTAGCAGCAGCAGTATGAATAATTTAATAGCGATAATGTCAGCAATAATGGAAGTAATTGGTAACTTCGTACTCTGTAATGGTATTTATCGATCTAAAAGATTCCCTGAAATAGTGAAAATTTCAAAATGGCTCCCAATCGAGGCTATGATGGCTAAAAGCCTCTTCACATGCCGCTGACATGAGACTAGAATAATTTCCTTATCAGAAGCCTGCTGATAATTAACCAGTTAATGGAGAACTGAATATTCTTCACCGTGTCTCACTTGTAAGCTAAGCACACAATATAATTATGAAGGTAATATTCGTGGGCTTCAGTGGTCTGGTCAACTGATCCTAGTCTTGCAGTTGCGAGATATTGATTCGATCCCCACTTCCTCCGGGTATTTAAAACACACGCGAACTGATCTCTCTCACCTCTGGTAATGCCAAGCGAAGAACAGCAGATTGGCGTATAGTTCAGAATCCGCATTATAAACATCATTTCTCTTCGCTAGCAACTGGGGCAAAACCGGTTTAGATTCGGCCATATTAGAGGCTCTGTTGCCAATGAACTTCTTTACACGAGAAACTTCATTTTATTTAATGAGCCAATGGTCACTAAAGGTTACAATGTTCTTATCTTATTTGAACTTGAGACGTAAAAAAAATTGGTTCTGGAATGGGTTTCGAATTCGGATCTCCTTCTTCGTGGTATATGACCCACACAGAACGATGTAGCACGATCATTTCGTTATTTTCGTCAAGACTACAAACTCTTCTAGGTCTCCACGAAAAGCACAAAGTATTCATGATTTCATTTGAGGCCCTAGCATATGCATCTTCTTCAGAAGGTTGTGAGCTCGGCAAGATCCATGAGCTATTTTATATTAACGTGACAAACCCTAATTCTAGGCTATATTTTATTTTTGACACATGGATCTATACCGACAATTGTAAAAACGGCGATGGTACATTAGTCCTTACTAAAGTAAAATTGTTACCTTCTGAAGAAGACAAATATATATTTGTCGAAACCTAGGTAAATAATTTCTTTATCCATTGCAACTGGTTTGCTGTTTATAATTTTATTACGTGAAACCGTTGCCGTTGTGCAGCTATGTTTAAAAAATGTTGAGGAATATCTCATCTCTAGTGACGCGTTTCCTAGTGTTTTCAACGTTGTGGTGTTGATTTGCATCTGGACTTATTACCTAAAAAGTACAGTGTTCTCTAGTTTGCTTTTGTGGTATAATTTTATGTAGTGAAAAGACAGTAATTGAAAGAGATCAGAGACAGTTACGTTATGTGAGCTACATGCAAATCAGGCGTAACACAATTCAGGTCAGTCGCTTACTTTAGGGTATGATAGTACGTTAATTCCAAATTTTACTGCGTAATTTGTCAGCACCATTAAAGGCTCACTTTTCCGAAACCCCGTAGTTATCTTCCTTTGTGACATACAAGTTTGAAATTTGACCCTCAGGGGCTTACCTACAACCATCCTATGAAATGGTGCAAAAGCATGGCACCCTCCGGTTCGACGAAGCTTCAAACAGCAATGTACCGATAGGTGAAAAAAAAAGGCCAGACCTCAGTTCATTTGGTGAGTAAGGTGGGTTAATGATGTCACATTTGGCACAAAATTTCAACACAGTTCTTCCCAGAGCCATCGTGGACGTTTCACATGATGAGAATTTCGTCGCACACCTTCCTACCCACGTTTCACCCCCTCTTTCGGCGCATCTGCGATGTAGGTTACATCCGCGGCGCCAAGCGTTTAAATCGCGCGGCTTTCTTATGTGTAGCAAGGAAAAGTTTTCAGATACACCACCTCTCATTATCGATCTGGGAATGCCTCAGAGGGTAGCATATAGAGCGTCAATGGAACCACCACTTCCTTGGGACGATTCATCCCTTCTCTAGGACATCGTGGGGTTGCAAACACGTCGAATGCAAGCGCACCTCTTTGGAGTGTAGCGTGACGCCAGTTTTTGCTCCGGCGTGCAGGATAGAACCACTAGGGATAGTGCAAAACCATTTAAAGAAATCTGAACGTGATCTGAGAAAGCAAAAGGTTTTCATGGATTCACTACGAGAAAAAGATAGCAACGTCACGGAACCAAATAAAAACAATATGGGATATAGTGAAAGAAGAGACTGCTAGAATCACAGTGTAGTTCTAGAAAGATCTGCTAATGATATTTTCATGGATATTAATAAATGGTTTACAGCCAACTCACTGACATTAAACTTCGAAAAGACTCACTATATGCAATTCAGAACCTGTAAGAGGTTTCCACCCAGCATATGCATAAAGTATGAAGAAGAGCAGATAGAAGAGGTTGACAGTCTTAAATTCCTGAGATTACAACTTGATAATAAATTCAGTTGGGAAGAGCACACCACAGAACTGCAGAAATGCCTTAACAAATCTGTATTTGCAATTCGAGTGTTAGAAGACATAGACTACATGAAAATGAAAAAGCTTGCATACTTTGCCTACTTTCATTCCATAATGTCATATGGCATAATATTTTGGGGTAACTCTTCAAGTCAAACAAAAGTTTCCAGAGTCCAAAAGCGTGTAATACGTATTATTTGTGGAGTAAATTCAAGGGCGACCTGCAGAAACTTCTTCAAAGAACTGGGTATACTAACTACTGCCTCTCAGTATATTTACTTCTTAATGAAATTTGTCGTAAATAATATATCTCTTTTTCCAACAAACAACTCAGTTCATACATACAATACCAGGAACAAAAATGATCTGCACAAGGACTTAAAAGCACTTACTTTAGTTCAAAAAGGGATCCACTACTCAGGAACACCCATCTTCAATAATTTGCCAGCAAACATAAAAAATTTACTTACAAATAAAGATCAATTTAAAAGGAGCCTGAAAGACTTACTAGTGGCCAACTCCTTCTACTCCATTGACGAATTTTTTAATAGAAACAAATGATGTATTGTATATATTCATACTATTAGTATTGTTCAAAAAATGGCTCTGAGCACTATGGGACTCAACTGCTGTGGTCATAAGTCCCCTAGAACTTAGAACTACTTAAACCTAACTAACCTAAGGACATCACACACATCCATGCCCGAGGCAGGATTCGAACCTGCGACCGTAGCGGTCGTGCGGTTCCAGACTGTAGCGCCTTTAACCGCTCGGCCACTCCGGCCGGCTTAGTATTGTTATTTCAGCTTTAAAAAAAAAAAAATTGACATCATCCACACCCACGAGGATCTCCTCAGTACGGATCTATGGAACGAAAAACTAATCTAATCTAACAGCCCTCCTGTAGAGTGATCACAGGGTGTAGACGCGAGGGGGGGAGGGGCGGCAGAGGGTGGACAGGGGAGGGGGGGTGGAAGATTCGACATTGACACATGCGTGAATGAGGCGGCAATTGGTTCCTCTAAGTATCCCGTTCCGCAACATCTTCGGTGCAATGACAGGCCGTCTCTGTACAGATAAATTTTTAAAGTTCCCAACAAAGGTTAGAGAGCGGCATCGAGGGTGTTTTATGGGGATCCTTTGCCGTTTCATTCACGCGTATGTCAATAGCACATGCCCGCTATCACGCCACAGAAGGGGACGGAGAAGGAGGACTGTAAAAAGATAAACACCTATATGAGTGCACAGACACCACGCATTCATATAATTGATACGCCTAGGTGGGCAATGGATCCTTTTTCAGTGTGGATGCACAAATAAGTTCGATCTCCTGTGGGAATCGCAGGGTAGCGAACACGGAGTCAACGGACACGGACTGCTGGATACTTGGCGCTCGGTGGTAATGTGGATCGGCCGTGAGGCGTGGCGAGATAGTCAGTGCAGTTGCGATAACGCTGTGTCCCGGATGGTGCAGTGGTTAACGCACCTGCCTCGTAAGCAGGCGATCCCGGTTTCGAATCTCAGTCCGATACACATTTATCCCGTTGCCGCTGATTCCGCATAATGTCCCGCTGCAGCTAACAGCAGTCATCCCCTTCGATTTACTTATGAGGATAAACACCTGCCATGCACACGACGTTCGCCTAAAAGGATCGGAAACTTCTCAGACAATGAAGCATCGTGGTGTTGCGTCTATCACAACAAGGACAGACGGCACGACAAATGCCATCAGAGGTCCACTGTGCCAGGGACCTGTTTTCTCCGTCGTGTCACGTATACGGAACTGGACCGGCGCGAATTTCTCCGCGCCCCGGCTGTGTAGGGCGGTGCAAGCCAACATGTCGGCCGTTCGCGCCACCGAAGCTCTGGGCAAATTCATGAGCCGGCCCTTAGCAGTCCATCAGTCAGCAGCGGGACCTACGACTTGCAGCGATATCCCGTGACGTACCTGTCGGCCAATTACGCCGAATACCCAACCCCCGTCGTTAAGGATTATCAGTTCCGTAGTCATCACGTGTCACTGCGTTTGTTCACTGTGCGGTCAGATGTACGCCTGTTAGTGTCTGAGAAGTTGTATTGTTTTATATTGAGAATAGTTTTTCCTTTATTATTAAATCTCTCTACTGTGGTCGTAATAAACACCTGACCCTTTTTTTCTGGTTGAGATGATGCGGCCCGCCACGAATTCCTCTACTGTGCCAACCTCTTTATCTCACAGTAGTACTTGCAACCTTCGTCTTCAATTATTTGCCCGATGTACTCCAATATCAGTCGTCCTCTAGAGTTTTTGCCTCCTCATGTCTTCACAGATTTTCTGTTATCCTGTCCATTCTCCTTATCAGTGTTTTCTATATATTCCTTTCCTCTCCGATTGTGCGTAGAACCTTCTCGTTCCTTACTTTCTCAGTCCATCTAATTTTCAACATTCGTCTGTAGCACCACACCTCAAATTCTTCGATTCCCTTCCCTTCCGGTTTTCCCACAGTCCACGTTTCATTACCATACAATGCTGTGCTCCAGATGTACACTCTCAGAAATTTCTTCCTCAAGGCCGATATTTGATATTAGTAGACTTCTCTTGGCCAGGAATGCCTTTTTCGCCATAGCTATTCTGCTTTTGATGTCCTCCTTGCTCCGTCCGTCGCTGGTTATTTTACTGCCTAGGTATCAGAATTCCTTAACCTCATCTACTTCGTGACCATCAATCCTGATGTTAAGTTTCTCGCTGTTCTCATTTCTACTGCTTCTCATTACCTTCGTCTTTCTTCGATTTACTCTCACTCCATACTGTGTAATCATTAGACTGTTCAGCAGATCATGTAATTCTTCTTCACTTTCACTCAGGATAGCAATGTCATCAGCGAATCGTAACATTGAACCCTTTCACCTTGAATTTTAATTCCACTCCTGAACTTTTCTGAACTTTTATTTCCATCTCGTCCGCTCCATTAGCTGAATGGTCAGCACGTTGGAATGCCATGCACGGGGGCCCGGGTTCGATTCCCGGCTGGGGTGGGAGAGTTTCTCCCCTCAGGGATTGGGTGTTGTGCTGTCCTCATCATCATTTCATCACCATTGTCGACAAGCAAGTCGCCAAATGTGGCGTTGCACTCAATAAGACTTGCACTTGGCGGCCGAACTTCCCTCCTGGGAGCTCCCGGCCATTGGCGCCACACGCTCATTTCCATTTCCATTATTGCTTCCTCGATGTATAGATTGAACAGTAAGGGCGAAACGCTACATCCTTGTCTTACACCCTTCGTTCTGGGTTGTCCGCCCACCAGAGCGGCCGAACGGTTCTAGTGCTGCAGTCTGGAACCGCGCGACCGCTACAGTCGCAGGTTCGAATCCTGCCTCGGGCATGGATGTGTGTGATATCCTTAGGTTAGTTAGGTTTAAGTAGTTCTAAGTTCTGGGGGGCTCACGACCTCAGAAGTTAAGTCCCATAGTGCTCAGACCCATTTGAACCATTTTTTGGGGATTGTAAAAAATTGTATATGACCCGTCTCTCCCTATAGCTTAACCCTCCTCTTTCAGAATTTTGATCATCTTGCACATTGTGTACAGGTCGACAAAGCCTATGAACGTGTCTTGATTTTTCATCAGTCTTGAGTCCATTATTAACCGCAACGTCAGAATTTCCTCTCTCATGCCTTTACTTTTACCAAAGCGAAACTGATCGTCATCTAGCGCATCCTCAATTTTCTTTTCCATTTTTCTGTTTATTATTCTTGTAAGCAACTTGGATGCATGAGCTGTTAAGCTGATTGTGCGATAATTTTCGCACTTGTCAGCTCTTGCCGTCTTCGGAATTGTGTGGATTATGCCTTTCCGAAAGTCAGGTGGTATGTGGCCAGACTCATACATTCTATACACACCAACGTGAATACTCGTTTTGTTGCCACTTCGCCCAACGATTTTAGAAATTGTGATGGAATGTTATCTCTCCCTTCTGCCTTATTTTATCTTGTCCTCCAAAGCTCTTTTAAATTCTGATTCTAATACTGGATCCCCTATTTCTTCTAAATCGACTCCTGTTTCTTCTTCTGTCACATCAGACAAATCTTCCCCCTCATAGAGACTTTCAATATATTTTTTCCACCTATCCGCTCTCTCCTCTGTATTTAACAGCGGAATTCCCGTTGCACTCTTAACGTTACTACCCTTGCTTTTAATGCCACCGAAGGTTGTTTGACTTTCCTGTATGCTGAGTCTGTCGTTCCGACAATCATTTCTTTTTCGATGTCTTAGCTTCCCTGCACTTCCTATTTATTTCATTCCTCAGCGACTTGTATTTCTGTATTCCTGAGTTCCCCGCAACATTTTTGGAATTCCTCCTTACATCAATCAATTTGCCTATGTCTTATTATTGCTTATTAAGCACCTCCCCGTGGGAGATAGAGCAACACCCTTGCAATCGTGCTACAGTCCAAAGTGGTGCGATCTTGTTAAATGGGGTTGCAGGCCTACGATGTCCGTAAAGAACGTTTAAATCGCCCAGGGAGTGTAACCAGTGTCAAAGATTGTGAAGAACGTCATCATGTTGCTGCTCATCGCACTACGAACTGTGGTATTCGACCGCGAAACGTGTGGGGAATCAATGCACCAAGGTAGGGGTGGTTTCACTGACGCCCTTTATGCCGCCATCTGAGGTCGTTTCGTATCGATGTTCAGCGGTGGTGTGTCTGAAGTGTTTTTTCCTTCGGCCACAAAGAAGAAAACAGCGTTATTTTAACTCTGGGCGTCACTGGTGTGACCTCCATCGCAAAGGCGTCGAAAGAAGCGGCGAAATGTGGTTGCTGTGTACAGATGCGGGCGGAGTTAGCGACTCTTCGCTCACAGCTCCAGGATGCGTTGGCTTCCGTCACACAGCTTGTGGCTGCTGCGAAGGGGCATCACTGTGAGGGGTCGGACGCAGGGATGCAACGGACGTCGAGCACATCCCACGTGTCCCCCGATCGGTCCACTGCTGTGGCTGCCCCGGGTACTGCCTGCACTGAGGTTGACCCCTCGCCCGTGGTTGAGTGGGAGATCATTCCAAAGTCTGGCAGGCAGTGAAAAACTTGAAGAGTACAGGGTGTAGCCAACTGCAGGTGGGGGCTCATGTCGGTACCAATGACGTGTTCCGCTCTGGATCGGAGGAGATTCTCTCTGGTATTGGGTGGTTAGCGGAAATGGTAAAGACTACCATTCTTGCTTGCGAGATTAAGGCGGAGGTCACCATCTGCAGCATCGTCGATAAAACTGACTGTGGTCCTTTGGTGCAGAGCCGAGTAGAGGGTCTGAATCAGAGACTTAGGCGGTTCTGTGATCGTGTAGGCTCAGGTTCCTTGACTGGCGCCATCGGGTGGTGAGTTTCCGGGTTCCGCTCAGTATGTCAGGGGTCCCCTACACACAGGAAGCGGCTACACGGGTAGCGAAGGCTAAGGGATTGTGTGGTTTTTTTAGGTTAGTGTCTCGGGAGCCACAGAAAGGGCGTCCGTCTACAAGACGACAGGTAAAACACAGTAAGTTAGTTGTAGAAACGGTCGGTATTGTAGTTGTAAATTATCGTAGCTGTGGTGGGAAAGAACCCGAGCTCCAACCCCTAATAGAAAGCACTGAACCTCAAATTGTTATAGGTACAGAAAGCTGGCTAAAGCCTAAAATAAGTTCAGGCGATTTTTTTTTTCAAATGATAGTGTTAAGAAAGGATAGATTAAATGCAGTTGGTGGAGGAGTATTTATTGCTGTTAGAAATAGTTTGCCTTGTGGGAGTTTCTACTTGACAATCGGACTAAACTATTAATTGGGTCGTTTTACCGACGCCCGACTCAGAAGATATAGCTGCTGAACAGTTCAAAGAAAACTTGAGTCTCATTTAAAATTGGTACACCACACATACAGTTATAGCCGGTGGTGACTTCAATCTACCCTCGATACGCTGGAAAAATTATACGTTTAAAGCCGGCGGCAGGCATAAAACGTCATCCGAAATGGTACTGAATGCTTTCTCAGAAAATTATTTTGAACAATTAGTTCATGAGCCCACTCGAAGCGTAAATGGTTGCGAAAGCATACTTGACCTCTTAGCAACAAATAATCCTGGGCAAAAACAGTGAGTATCGTGACGAATACAGGGATTAGCGATCAGAAAGTAGTTGCTGCTAGGCTGAATGCCATAACAGCAACAACCACCAAAAAGAAACGCAAAGTATATCTATTTAAGAAAGCTGATAAAAATGCTCTTAACGCCGTTTTAAGAGACAGTCTTCACTCCTTCCGATCTGGTCATGTAAGCATAGAAAAGTTGCGGAATGATTTCAGAGAGATAGTATCGACAGCAATTGAGAGATATATACCACATAAATTAATAAGTGATGGTACTGATCCCCTATGCTACACAATACTGGTCAGATCGCTGATGCAGAAGCAGTGAAAAAAGCATGCCAAATATAAAAGGAAGCTAAATCCACAAGGTTGGCAAAGTTTTAGAGAAGTTAGAAATATAGCGCGTACTTAAATGCGAGATGCTTTTAATAATTTCGATAACGAAACTCTGTCTCGAAATCTGGCAGAAAACCCAAAGAGATTCTGGTCATACATAAATCACACCAGTAGCAAGCCGCAATCAATACCTTCAAGGCGCGATAACAACGCTGAAGTAACTGATGACAGTGCTACTAAAGCTCAGTTATTAAACACAGTTTTCGGGAACACCTTCAACAAAAAAAAATGAGGTAAATATTCCTGAATTCCAGTCAAGAACAACTGCCAAGATGAGAAACATAGATATTCTCGGAGTAACGAAGCAGCTTAAATCACTTAATAAAGGCAAGGCTTCTGGTCCAGACTGTATACAAGTCAGGTTCCTCTCAGAGCATGCTGATACAATACTTCCATATTTAGCAATTATATACTACCGCTCGCTCACAGAAAAATGCGTACCTAAAGACTGGAAAATTGATCAAGTCACACCAGTACCCAAAAAGGGAAGCAGGAGTAATTACAGGCCTATATCACTAACTTCGTTTTGCAGTAGGGTTTTGGAACATATATTACACTCCTGGAAATTGAAATAAGAACACCGTGAATTCATTGTCCCAGGAAGGGGAAACTTTATTGACACATTCCTGGGGTCAGATACATCACATGATCACACTGACAGAACCACAGGCACATAGACACAGGCAACAGAGCATGCACAATGTCGGCACTAGTACAGTGTATATCCACCTTTCGCAGCAATGCAGGCTGCTATTCTCCCATGGAGACGATCGTAGAGATGCTGGATGTAGTCCTGTGGAACGGCTTGCCATGCCATTTCCACCTGGCGCCTCAGTTGGACCAGCGTTCGTGCTGGACGTGCAGACCGCGTGAGACGACGCTTCATCCAGTCCCAAACATGCTCAATGGGGGACAGATCCGGAGATCTTGCTGGCCAGGGTAGTTGACTTACACCTTCTAGAGCACGTTGGGTGGCACGGGATACATGCGGACGTGCATTGTCCTGTTGGAACAGCAAGTTCCCTTGCCGGTCTAGGAATGGTAGAACGATGGGTTCGATGACGGTTTGGATGTACCGTGTACTATTCAGTGTCCCCTCGACGATCACCAGTGGTGTACGGCCAGTGTAGGAGATCGCTCCCCACACCATGATGCCGGGTGTTGGCCCTGTGTGCCTCGGTCGTATGCAGTCTTGATTGTGGCGCTCACCTGTCGCGACACCACTGGCGGCGGGCTGCACGATGTTGGGGCGTGAGCGGAAGACGGCCTAACGGTGTGCGGGACCGTAGCCCAGCTTCATGGAGACGGTTGCGAATGGTCCTCGCCGATACCCCAGGAGCAACAGTGTCCCTAATTTGCTGGGAAGTGGCGGTGCGGTCCCCTACGGCACTGCGTAGGATCCTACGGTCTTGGCGTGCATCCGTGCGTCGCTGCGGTCCGGTCCCAGGTCGACGGGCACGTGCACCTTCCGCCGACCACTGGCGACAACATCGATGTGCTGTGGAGACCTCACGCCCCACGTGTTGAGCAATTTGGCGGTACGTCCACCCGGCCTCCCGCATGCCCACTATACGCCCTCGCTCAAAGTCCGTCAACTGCACATACGGTTCACGTCCACGCTGTCGCGGCATGCTACCAGTGTTAAAGACTGCGATGGAGCTCCGTATGCCACGGCAAACTGGCTGACACTGACGGCGGCGGTGCACAAATGCTGCGCAGCTAGCGCCATTCGACGGCCAACACCGCGGTTCCTGGTGTGTCCGCTGTGCCGTGCGTGTGATCATTGCTTGTACATCCCTCTCGCAGTGTCCGGAGCAAGTATGGTGGGTCTGACACACCGGTGTCAATGTGTTCTTTTTTCCATTTCCAGGAGTGTATATTCGAACATTTTGAAGTACCTCGAAGAAAACGATTTATTGACACATAGCACGGATTCAGAAAATATCGTTCTTGCGAAACACAACTAGCACTTTATACTCATGAAGTAACGAATGCTATCGACAGGGGATGTCAAATTGATTCCATATTTTTAGATTTCCAGAAGGCTTTCGACACTGTTCCTCACAAACGTCTTGTAACCAAACTGCGTGCCCAGTTGTGCGACTGGATTCGTGGTTTCCTGTCAGAAAGGTCACAGTTCGTAGTAATGGACGGAAAGTCACCGAGTGAAACAGAAGTAATATCCGGCGTTCCCCAAAGAAGTGTTATAGGGCCCTCTATTGTTCCTAATCTATATTAACGACATAGGAAACAGTCTCAGTAGCCGTCTTAGATTGTTTCCAGATGATGCTGTCATTCACTGTCTTGTAAAGTCGTCAGATGATCAAAACTACTTGCAAAATGATTTAAATAAGATATCTGTATTGTGCGAAAAGTGGCAATTGACAGTGAATAAAGAAAAGTGTGAAGTTATTCATATGAGTACTAAAAGAAATCAGCTAAATTTCGATTACACGATAAGTCACACAAATCTGGAGGCTGTAAATTCAACTAAATACTTAGGGTTTACAATTACAAATAACCTAAATTGGAACGATCACATAGATAATGTTGTGGGTAGAGCAAACCAAAGACTGCCCTTCATTGGCAGAACACTTAGAAGGTGCAACAGGTCTACTAAAGAGACTGCTTACACCACGCTTGTCCGCCCTATTCTGGAGTATTGCTGTGTGGTGTGGGAACCGCATCAGGTGAGCCTGGCTGATGACATCGAAAACGTACAAAGTAGGGCGGCTCGTTTTGTATTATCGCGAAATGGGGGAGATAGTTCCACAGACATGATACGTGAATTGGAGTGGCAATCATTAAAACAAAAGCGTTTTTCGTTGCGACGGGATCTTCACATGAAATTTCAATCACCAGTTTTCTCCTCCGATTGCGAAAAGATACGGTTAGCACCCACCTACATAGGGAGAAATGATCATCGCGATAAAATAAGAGAAATCAGAGCTCGCACAGAAAAATTTAAGTGCTCGTTTTTCCCGAGCGCAGTTCGAGAGTGAAACGGTAGAGAGACAGCTTGAAGGTGGTTCATTGAACCCTCTGCCAGGCACTTTATTGTGAATAGCAGAGTAATCATGTAGATGTAGAGAGAGAGGAAGAGGGGGGCGGGGGGCGATCTCCCGTCTTGTGACACGTCCACGGCGGCGTTGGGTAGATTTATGGTGAAATTAACCGGTGTGGCCGAGCGGTTCTAGGCGCTTCAGTCTGGAACCGCGCGACCGCTACGCTCGCAGGTTCGAATCCTGCCTCGGGCATGGATGTGTGTGATGTCCTTAGGTTAGTTAGGTTTAAGTAGTTCTAAGTTCTAGGGGACTGATGACCTCAGATGTTAAGTCCCATAGTGCTCAGAGCCATTTAACCGACCTTATACGTCACATGAACTTCTGAGATGTGGCCTTTTTTTCGCGTGGGCCGATACCTTGCTGTTTGAAGCGCGGCAGAAACCCGAGGGCGACGGCGCGTATATCCATTACAGATGAAGGTTGAAGCCATCTTTGAGCCAGATTCGAACTTCTGAGTCGTTACAGGGTTTCTAAAAAGTGTCTATTTCATTGTGTTGCACAGTGTATGTTGTAGTAGTAGTAGCAGAAATAGTACAACTTGTTGTTCACTTTAGTCTGATGACTGGTCTGATGCAGATCGTGTTAGTCTTCATAACTACTACAACCCACAACACCCATTTGGAGATGCCTTGCTCCTCCTCTGTAATTTTTACTGCTCTGCCCCTTTCCCCTCCCCCCCCCCCCCTCACCCCTTCCCTCCACCCTCCCCACCAGCTCTCCTCCCACATACAGCCCTCTACAACAAAATTTAGGATTCCTTGATGCCTCATGATGTCATATCAACTGATTCAGTATTTCTACATCTACATCTACATCTATACTCCGCGAGCCACCTTACGGTGTGTGGCGGAGGGTACTTATTGTACCACTATCTGATCCCCCCTTCCCTGTTCCATTCACGAATTGTGCGTGGGAAGAACGACTGCTTGTAAGTCTCCGTATTTGCTCTAATTTCTCGGATCTTTTCGTTGTGATCATTACGCGAGATATATGTGGGCGGTAGTAATATGTTGCCCATCTCTTCCCGGAATGTGCTCTCTCGTAATTTCGATAATAAACCTCTCCGTATTGCGTAACGCCTTTCTTGAAGTGTCCGCCACTGGAGCTTGTTCAGCATCTCCGTAACGCTCTCGCGCTGACTAAATGTCCCCATGACGAATCGCGCTGCTTTTCGCTGGATCATGTCTATCTCTTCTATTAATCCAACCTGGTAAGGGTCCCATACTGATGAGCAATACTCAAGAATCGGACGAACAAGCGTTTTGTAAGCTACTTCTTTCGTCGATGAGTCACATTTTCTTAGAATTCTTCCCATGAATCTCAACCTGGCGCCTGCTTTTCCCACTATTTGTTTTATGTGATCATTCCACTTCAGATCGCTCCGGATAGTAACTCCTAAGTATTTTACGGTCGTTACCGCTTCCAATGATTTACCACCTATGGCATAATCGTACTGGAATGGATTTCTGCCCCTATGTATGCGCATTATATTACATTTATCTACGTTTAGGGAAAGCTGCCAGCTGTCGCACCATGCATTAATCCTCTGCAGGTCCTCCTGGAGTACGTACGAGTCTTCTGATGTTGCTACTTTCTTGTAGACAACCGTGTCATCTGCAAATAGCCTCACGGAGCTACCGATGTTGTCAACTAAGTCATTTATGTATATTGTAAACAATAAAGGTCCTATCACGCTTCCCTGCGGTACTCCCGAAATTACCTCTACATCTGCAGATTTTGAACCGTTAAGAATGACATGTTGTGTTCTTTCTTCTAGGAAATCCTGAATCCAATCACAAACCTGGTCCGATATTCCGTAAGCTCGTATTTTTTTCACTAAACGTAAGTGCGGAACCGTATCAAATGCCTTCCTGAAGTCCAGGAATACGGCATCAATCTGCTCGCCAGTGTCTACGGCACTGTGAATTTCTTGGGCAAATAGGGCGAGCTGAGTTTCACATGATCTCTGTTTGCGGAATCCATGTTGGTTATGATGAAGGAGTCAGATTGTGTCAAAATGTTCTACCCCACTAATTTTCTATATTGTTCTATAGCACCATACTATCGGTCACGTATCTTACACTATCACATTAACATCTAGGCTACACTCCAGACACGTACCATCAGAAAAAACTTCCTGTCACTGATATACAGACTCGATGCTGACAAATTTCACTTTTTCAGAAATGATTTTTCTGCAATTCTCAATCTGGATGTCATATTCTCCCTACTTTGGCTGCAGCAGTTTATTTGCTACCCAAATAGCAAAATTCTTCAGCTTCCTTATCTAATTCACACAGTATTGCCTAATTTAATTCGACTGCATTCCATTACCCCCGTTTTACTTTTGTCGGTGTTCAACTTATAACCTCTTTTGAAGACACTATCCACTTCGTTCAACTAAAATTCGAACTCCTTAGCTGTCTGTAACAGATTACAGCCTCACTGGGAAACCTCAAAGATTTTACTTCTTCTCCCTGAACTTTAATTTCCTGTCCAAATCTCTACCTGTTTTGCTTTACTCCATGTACAGATTGAATAACATTGACGGGGCGCTAAAACTCGCTCCGTATTCTTCTCAAATACTTCTCCCTATCAAGACCTTCGACACATAATTGCATACCGCTTTCTACACAAGTTGTAGATGATGGATAACATTCTTTATTTTAGCCTAGCTACATTCATGGTTTCGTAATATCTGTTCCAGTCAGAATTGTCAAAAACTTTCTATAAATCTACAAGCGCTACAGGCGTGTGCTTGCCTTTCAGTTGTCTCTATCTTTTAAGATAAGTCGTAGGATTACTATTCGATGGTGTATTCCTACATTTCTCCGGAACCCACACTTGGTTTCCAAGAGTCTTTTAATTCTTCCCTTAATAATTCGTGTCAGTATTTGCGACCATGACTCATTAAACGGATGGTTGTGGTTTATTCATAACTGCAAACACCTGCCTTATTTCGAATTTTGATTGCTCCATACGCGTTGAATTCAGACAGTATTTGCTATATCATACATCTTACATGCCAGGTGAAATAATTTCTGATAGTCATGATTCTGAGTAGAACGTTTTAACATCTCCATGTGTTCAATAATGCATGTTGCAATGAACGGTGATTCCTATTTTCGCAGAGTTTCTCTTTAAAAAGTATGATGTTAATTTTTGCGTACTTAATATTTAGATGTCATCCTTACATTCATGCTGCCTCATACTCTTTGTTCCGATCCTTCTGATTCATAAATATTCATTTTCGTTTTTAGTGTCATCTTGACTCGATATTTTGGCCCCTCTGGTGTTTAGTTCATTTTATTTTATGATGATCATAATATACTTTGTCATGAAGTACATGATGTGCCCAGTATTAGTTCCTAGATTTCTTATCGCAAGCACCGTTTGTTTATGCTCTACCTTGCATTTTACATCGCTTGATAGGTTTTAAAAAGATTTAGTACTTCCTATGTATTTTATATATATATATATATATATTATTGAATGCTACTGAAATTGGCGCTCTGTTTCTTTTATTGAGCGATCTGTATTAGTTTATTTTTCATTTGGTGTATGACAAGGAACAAAGTCCACGTGAGGTTTCCAATCTTTGCTCCTTGGTTCCATGTGTTACTATTTATTTACTTAATCTAAGATGCATATACATGAGGAATATGTTGGTATCCTTATTTGTCCAATAAGGTGTGCCTCAAAATGAAAGTTGATTATATTTGCAGAATTTCTCTCCTTGATAGTATCACTACTTATCCATTTTGGCGAAATATACGGCGGATATAAAGACACGTGTTAGTATTAATAAATTGTTCTCCGCAATGGAATTATGCTGGCCCGACATTGATATTATAATTTCAAAATATTTATGGAATTTGTACTTTTATGGATTATTCTCCTGTAAAAAATGTCGAAGGTTGGTCTCCGTGCGTCTACACGTATCATTCAGGTGCTGATGACCTACCATATAAGGCATTTGTTAAGTCTGGCAGGCCAGACATTCCCCATTTTTTAATATTTCATGTAATTTGTGCTTATTTCATATATTACTTTAATGTACTGTATAAAATATTTTATTACGTCTGTTTGTATGCCCTTAAGTTATTACCTGATGTACCATACACAACTAAGTCTGGCACGCCAGCAATATACTCGATCTAGGCGTGCGAAACGGACGCGAACACAACTCACTAGGTGGACGTCATGTTAGGGCACTGGCGCTGCGTGTAGCAGAGTGGCGCAGTGGAAGCGTGCTGGGCCCATAACCCAGAGGTCCGTGGATCGAAACCACGCTCTGCTAATTTTTTTTTTTTTTCGTCGATCTCGATTATTAAGCATAGAGTGTGGGATGAAGTGCGTATTTATTGCGACTTTTATATTTGCTGTCGACAGTTCTGCAATATTTGGATGCATGTGTATCTTTGACAACATCGTAACAGGTGTTGTTAGTTGTCAAGCTGCGGTACTTGAAGTAATATTACAAATACATCACATGTAGTATTGAAAGTATTGAAACGTTTTTGATGTGTAATTCAATCCTAATGTAATTATGGATTACAATGGCTGGTTTTGTGCTTGTAAAGTAAAATAATATGATAATTATAATATTTAAGTAGGATTTTTGGACTGTAGTGTGGTATATTAATGTGAGTTGTCTAATGTATTATTTATGCAAGGCGAAGTATGTAGACAATGCAGTGCTCTTCCATGTTAGTTTTTGCAGGTGCTGGTAAATGACATATGGTCGAAATTAGTTAACCGCTGTATTTCAATAAACAATGTTCACGTTATACCTATACCGGATCATGTTCTCTTTTGTAAAGCACACCCATCAAAAAAAGTTTTGCATCACCTCGGTTCCGAGAGTTCCGGAATCTGTACAGAAAATTGGAGTAGAGATCAACATAAACATTTCCGCCCTTTTTATTGCTCATGTAAACCACACATTGCGTGTTGTACCACCATACAGCGAGACCTTCAGAGGTGGTGGTCCAGATTATTGTAGACACGGGTACCTCTAATACCCAGTAACACGTCCTCTTGCATTGATGCATACCTGTGTTTGTCGTGGCATACTATCCACATATCCATCAAGGCACTGTTGGTCCAGATTGACCCAATCCTCAGCGGCGATTCGGCGTAGATCCCTCAGAATGATTGGTGGGTCACGTCGTCCATAAACATCCCTTTTCAATCTATCCCAGGCATGTTCGATAGGGTTCATGTCTGGAGAACATGCTGGCTACTCTATGGGAGCGAAGTCGTTATCCTGAAGGAAGTCATTCACAAGATGTGCACGATGGGGGCGCAAATTGTCGTCCATGAAGACGAATGCCTCGCCAATATGCTGCCGGTATGGTTGCACTATAGGTCGGAAGGTATTGTGCAGCCGTTACGGGCCTTCCATGACCACCAGCGGCGTACGTCGGCCCACATAATGCCATCCCAAAACAGCAGGGAACCTCCACCTTGCTGCACACGCTGGACAGTGTGTCTAAGGCGTTCAGCCTGAACAGCCTTTCTCCGACGATTGTCTGGTTGAAGGCATATACGACACTCATCGGTGAAGAGAACGTGATGCCAATTCTGAGGGGCCCTTTCGTCATGTTGTTGGACCCATCTGTAACGCGCTGCATGATGTCGTGGTTACAAAGATGGACCTCGCCATGGACGTCGGAAGTGAAGTTGTGCACCATGCAGCCTATTGCGCACAGTTTTGAGTCGTACCACGACTTCCTGTGGCTGCACGAGTTCCTCCGAGCCATAATCCGTAGATAGCCGTCATCCACTGCAGTAGTAGACCTTGGACGGCCTGAGCGAAGCATCTCATCGACAGTTCCTGTCTCTCTGTATCTCCTCCATGTCCTAACAACATCGCTTTGGTTTATTCCGAGACGTCTGGACACTTGAGCGCCCTTCCTGGCACAAAGTAACAATGCGGGCATGATCAAGCCGCGGTATTGACCGTCTAGGCATGGTTGAACTACAGACAAGACGAGTCGTGTACCTCCTTCCTGGTGGAATGACTGGAACTGATCAGCTGTCGGGTCCCCTCCGTCTAATAGGCGCTGCTCATGCACGGTTGTTTACACCTTTGGGCGGGCTTAGTGACATCTCTAAACAGTCCAAGGGACTGTGTCTGTGATATGATATCCACAGTCAACGTCTACCTTCAGGAGTTCTGGGAACCGGGGTGGTGCAAAACTTTTTTTGATGTGTGTATTTAGAGGCTGTGGATCCGAACAGAAACAAAAAGTTTCGTCGTGGTTTGTTCTCCCACAGATATTAATAATTCTGATGGAGAGTAATAACGTGCTCCAACTGTCTTGTCCATATTAGGTCTTTACGAGGTCTTCTCACGGTCCCGTATCTCCCATATCATCTTCGCCTACTTTCTCTTGACTTCCCGTTCGTTTCCTTTGTATACCCCCTCTATATATTCTTTTCACCTTTGAGGCTTTCCTTCTTTTCTTCGAACTGGTTTGTCAGCTGAACTCTTATTACTTGTACAAGTGCTTCTCTTCTCTCCAAAGCACCTTTCAGTTCTTCTTTTGGCGGAATGTATCTTTCTGATAATCATGCATGCTTCTTCAACCTTTATTCGTCTGATTCCTATTTTTCCCGCTCCACTTTCTGTACGTTTATATTTTCTCCTTTCATCGATTACATTCAATAACTCACGTGTTATCCAAGGGTTTCCATTAAGTATCATCTCTTTGCTGAGTTGTTCCCCACCTGCCTTCATTATACCAGCTTTCCAACTACTCTGTCTTCTTTATTGACTTCTTTTCCTTTGCTTAGCTCAATATTTGCATAATGCTTCCTTAGAAACTCTTAACAAGCTGCGATTCCTTCAAACCATCCGTGTCTCATCCTCATAATTTATTATCACTCTACAGTTTCTACAGTTTTAACCTGCAGTTCATAGCCAATAAATTATGGTCAGAGGCTACGTCTGCTCCTGAAAATGTTTTACAGTTGAAAGTATGATTTCAAAATCTCTCTCTTACCATTAAATAATCAATCTTGAACGTTCGTATCTTCAGGCCTCTTCCATATACACAACATTCTTCCATGTTTCTTCAACGAAGTTTAGCAATGATTGGAATGTGCTCTATGCAAAATTCTAACACACGGTACCCTTTTCCTTCCTTTCCTCCTTCTTCTGCTATTTTTCCTTCTCTTTATTTTCCTATAACCGAATTTCAATCACTCAACACAATTAAGCATTCACCTCCCTTAACAATTTGAATGATTACTTTTATTTCATTATATATTCTTTATGTCTTCATCTGCAGAGCTAGTAGGCGTTTAAACTTGTACCACCAGGCTGGATGTGGACTTCCTGTCTTACCTATGAGATACCAATTCTATCGTGATGAACAAATTTTCGCTGTTACCTCCTGTTTTGGATTGAACTACGAGTCCTTCATCACTGCCACTTCTGATGTCTGCAGTTTCAATTCGATATTTCCAGTTTACAATTGTCAAATTCTTTTCAAATGTCCTATTTCGGGCTCTGTTTTTTTTTCTGCACCCACTTAAAGTCCATCTTTGGCCTTGCTGTGTGAGAGTAAAACGGATACAGGAATTAAAGGAGCACATACAGTGGAAGAAGTAAGTCTTCTTCGCGGTAGTAGCTGATATAAAGCCTAAGACGTTCGAGAAATTATACTTGTTCAAGGGTCTAGCCAGTAACAACAGTTTTACAGCTTTCTAGTTATTTTCGATAGGAAGCCAACATTTTCTTTCCTCACAGCACATGAAGGTTTCATTTTCCAGATGATTTGTATAAAATGAAGACACACTTGTACACTTTATGTTCATCATCCTGGATGATTGTCATCTCATAGGCGAGGAACGGTCAGTTAATGTAACATTTTCGGTTTACAGTAACTCTTGAAGGACTACCAGGCATCACTTGATGTATCCTAAACACACACAAAAAAATCCTCTGACCTTATGACGCATAGTTATATATGCAATAAAGAAAACCCAACACACGGCAGCTAAGTGCATCTAACGAAGCTTCAGGCTGAAATCTGAAACAAAACAAAAATGCGCTCAGTACGCAGTACTTAGGAGATACCTTCGAACTGCACGAAAAGGCGTACTGACATTGTGGTACAACACGTTTGTAGCACTGTCCATCATCTATATAAATATTACTGTTAGAAAGAAATTTTTAGTACAAAGCTAATCTCATACCATTTGTCTTCTGCTTCTCGTTTAAGATCTCATTTGTGCTGTAAGTCTCCATAGGAAATAAGAAGCGGGATTAAGATTTAAGAAGAATAGTGATGTCCATATCTACACAACTAGAGGAAAAACTGATCTTTATTACGCGTTATTAAAACTGTCAGTGGCTTAGGAAAGAATTCAATATCGAGCACCAAAAATTTTCATCATTTATCCAATTGCATTAAGCGTTTGACAGGTAGAAAAACAAGTTTTAAATCTAATCTAAAAGCGTCTCTCCTGGACGACTCTGACTATTCCATGGACGAATTTTTATTTCAAACTGGTAGCCTGAAAAAATCGTACTCTTGAAGTGTAGTTTCATGAACAGGACTACAAAGTTTAACCGCGCGGAGTGGATGCGCGGTTTGAGGCGTCATGTCACGGACTGCGCGGCTCCTCCCGCCGGAGATTCGAGTCCTCCCTTGCGCATGAGTGTGTGTGTTGTTCTTAGCATAAGTTAGTTTAAGTAGTGTGTAAGTCTAGGGACCGATGACCTAAGTAGTTTGGTCCATTAGGAATTCACACACATTTGAACATTTGAACTATAAAGTTATATGTCAATTAATGTTAATACTGATCATGTATACATGTCCTGCAAATAGATTCTTTCCACATCGTTTCAATGAAAGAATTGTTCAGTTGTTCAGAAATTCTATGGGACACGTAACTAACTAAGATTGTGATATTAAACATGACTTACTACAGTTATAATGAAAGTACAAAGGCAGTTTCTTTTAAAAAGATCCTACGAGATATCCTACACATAACATCGAAGGACTATCAAACAGATACAACGCGCGATCTATATCTACATTCACATCTAAGTTTAAAACGGCAAGCTATCTTTCGGAATGTGTCGCAGGCAGCGACGGCTGCCACCACTGCGTCACTTGCCCCTGTCTCTGTTTCATGCGGAAATAGTGTGTCGGAATAATCGCTGTAGGCAAGCGTCAAATTCAAATGGTTCAAATGGCTCTGAGCACTATGGAACTTAACATCTGTGTTCATCCGTCCCCTAGAAAAATGTAGCCACGGTACTTGATTGCTGGCGGCGGTGGTAAGGAAACCGGGCTCCGGACGACCTCGTGGCACTACCGAGGGTGAAGACCATTCAGCAGCAGTTGGCACCACAGTGAGACAACGAACTGTTACAAATCGGTTGCTTGAAGGACAGTTCTGAGCCAGACACCCTGTAGCGTGCACTGCGCTGACCCCATACACCGCAATTTGCGACTTCAGCGGTGTCAAGCGACTGCTCATTGAGGGCAACATGGCAACATGGTGGTCTGTTGTGTTTTCTGATGAAGGCTAGTCCTGCCTCTGTGGCAGTGATGACCGTGTGTTGGTTAGAAGAAGGCCAGTTGAGGGCATGCAGCCAACCTGTCCTCGTTCTAGACACACTGGACCCATACCTGGAGTTATGGTGAGGGATGCGATTTCTAGGGCAGCAGGAGCACTTTCGTGGTTATCTCGCGCATCATGACTGCGAAATTGGACGTGGTTTGGTGTTTCGGCAAGCTATCTTTCGGAATGTGTCGCAGGCAGCGACGGCTGCCACCACTGCGTCACTTGCCCCTGTCTCTGTTTCATGCGGAAATAGTGTGTCGGAATAATCGCTGTAGGCAAGCGTCAAATTCAAATGGTTCAAATGGCTCTGAGCACTATGGAACTTAACATCTGTGTTCATCCGTCCCCTAGAAAAATGTAGCCACGGTACTTGATTGCTGGCGGCGGTGGTAAGGAAACCGGGCTCCGGACGACCTCGTGGCACTACCGAGGGTGAAGACCATTCAGCAGCAGTTGGCACCACAGTGAGACAACGAACTGTTACAAATCGGTTGCTTGAAGGACAGTTCTGAGCCAGACACCCTGTAGCGTGCACTGCGCTGACCCCATACACCGCAATTTGCGACTTCAGCGGTGTCAAGCGACTGCTCATTGAGGGCAACATGGCAACATGGTGGTCTGTTGTGTTTTCTGATGAAGGCTAGTCCTGCCTCTGTGGCAGTGATGACCGTGTGTTGGTTAGAAGAAGGCCAGTTGAGGGCATGCAGCCAACCTGTCCTCGTTCTAGACACACTGGACCCATACCTGGAGTTATGGTGAGGGATGCGATTTCTAGGGCAGCAGGAGCACTTTCGTGGTTATCTCGCGCATCATGACTGCGAAATTGGACGTGGTTTGGTGTTTCGGCAAGCTATCTTTCGGAATGTGTCGCAGGCAGCGACGGCTGCCACCACTGCGTCACTTGCCCCTGTCTCTGTTTCATGCGGAAATAGTGTGTCGGAATAATCGCTGTAGGCAAGCGTCAAATTCAAATGGTTCAAATGGCTCTGAGCACTATGGAACTTAACATCTGTGTTCATCCGTCCCCTAGAAAAATGTAGCCACGGTACTTGATTGCTGGCGGCGGTGGTAAGGAAACCGGGCTCCGGACGACCTCGTGGCACTACCGAGGGTGAAGACCATTCAGCAGCAGTTGGCACCACAGTGAGACAACGAACTGTTACAAATCGGTTGCTTGAAGGACAGTTCTGAGCCAGACACCCTGTAGCGTGCACTGCGCTGACCCCATACACCGCAATTTGCGACTTCAGCGGTGTCAAGCGACTGCTCATTGAGGGCAACATGGCAACATGGTGGTCTGTTGTGTTTTCTGATGAAGGCTAGTCCTGCCTCTGTGGCAGTGATGACCGTGTGTTGGTTAGAAGAAGGCCAGTTGAGGGCATGCAGCCAACCTGTCCTCGTTCTAGACACACTGGACCCATACCTGGAGTTATGGTGAGGGATGCGATTTCTAGGGCAGCAGGAGCACTTTCGTGGTTATCTCGCGCATCATGACTGCGAAATTGGACGTGGTTTGGTGTTTCGATCTGTTGTGCTGTCTTTCACGAAGAGCATTGCATGGGATGTTTTACAAATTGATAACGCTAGCCCACATACCTGTTGTAATCCATCAAGCTGCACAGAGTGTCGATATGTTGCCTTGTCCTGCTCGATCACCAGATCTGTTGCCAGTCGAACAAATGTAGGAAATCATCGGACTACAGCTCCAACGTCGTCCGCAAACAGCATTAACCGTCCATGTACTGAGCGACCAAGTGCAACAGGCATGGAACGACATCCCACGAACTGACATCTAGCACTTGCAAAACGCAGCGCATGCGCGGTTGCACGCTTGTGTTCAACATGCTGGCGGGTACACCGGTTATTAACGTACCAGCATTTCACATTTGCGTTTACACAAACCCTTGAATATGCTACCTAGACCAATGTATTTCATATTTCATTATGCTGCACAGTATGAAGTTAAATTCTAACGATTTCAGCTTACATCACGTTGTGGTTGTCAGTTCTGAGCAACAGCTGTCCCTTTGTTCGCTTATATGCGGCTTCCTTGAATACTATCTCAGTATTGTCGTTAATGTTTCTACTCTGACCTTTCCTTTCCATCACAATGCTCTGGACCAAACTGGACTGAAATGAAGTAAAATATGCTACCATTCTTTGCTTGTAGGAAAGCGAGCGAGAAACAATTTCAGCGTTTCCCATTTCCAGTCTTCAGCTGGCAATATGGCTCTGAGCACTATGGGACTTAACATCTCAGGTCATCAGTCCCCTAGAACTTAGAACTACTTAAACCTAACTAACCTAAGGACATCACCCCCATCCATGCCCAAGCAGGATTCGAACCTGCGACCGTAGCAGTCGCGCGGTTCCAGACTGAAGCGCCTAGAACCGCATGGCCACCGCGGCTGATTGGCGATACTCAGCTTTTTCTCCCTACGCCAAGTTCCCTGTCGCGCTTGCAATGACCCAGGTGGCTATTATGTACTGTTAATAACTTCCATTTACTGCGTATTGGTCAAAGAGGTAAATTTATCGATCTTCAGATCCATAAATAATATTTTTCTTGAGACATTTCCAAAAATCTCACTCAGCTTGTTTCGAAACAACTGAAGAGATTCGAAGTAATGTATCTCTTCCTTCCTGCCTCCATGTCCTAGTAGAGGTCAGATGATAGTAACTGTTCTCGCTCTAAACTGTACGTTAATCATATGCATAGGCTGTGGATCAGCTCTTAATAAACCGGGCTATGTACCAAAACCTTTTATCATATATAACGATCAATGTGAATCAACTTCCTGGACAATTTTCTTCTAGTTTTTTTAAATCTTAACACTATCGCCACCAAAGTTCGACTGTATGTTATCCGCTACGAAGAACTCTTCTTCAATGATACGAGAGGTAAAACTTTAACTAATCCGTAGGTGTAGGCCGATGTCACCACAAGCAATAGGAACACAGACCCAGCAGATATCGATTAGACGTGGCAACTTTCCTACAGATACAAGCATTTGCCGCAAACAGCTCCTCACCGCTTTCGGCGTCAACCATAAAATCATTTATACGTGTGTAAACTGTAACGCCGATGTAGCACTCCGTGACGTAATTCCGAAATTATTTATGCGCCCCTCGATTTCGTCTGTGTTAAGAGCGGCGTGATGAGTTCTACTTGCTAGGGGAGAATGGAGCTTCTTCTGAGAGGCAGAAATAAAGCTTATTCAGACGCCTGACGTAAGATTCACAACGGCTTGCGGTTGCGTGACGCACATAAACAGGAAGCCGACATTTTCCGGGATGAAGTCTGATAAACAGCATCCCATCTCCAGCGAGATGAGGTACGAGATTCTGCAGCAGACTTTAGCTAATTCAGTTGCCGTTTAACGTCCGCGATGCAAGTTGCACGGTTCGTGCTGTGTGTACTGCCCCTTGCCTCTCTTGCTTCGAGCAGACAGGTCGCTCATATCGGGCTCCAACGGCAGAAGAGCATCGATTCCAATGATTTGGAAAATAGAGGAAGCGAGAGTGGGCGACTGAAAGATTACGGGTTTGACGCGGCAGGTGGTCTGGAGAAAACGCCTCGTGGAATTTTCGCAACAAATGGAGTGCAGGAACCGCTTCTGGCGAAAAGTGTCTACGATGGTGGCAAGGACTTCCGGAGACAGGTTGCATCTTCCGATGAGTCTATTGGTAGCGTCGTGGAGTTTCAAGAAGTATACAAAGAAGCCGAACGTAAGCCATTTTCACCACCGATTGGGAGGAATATCTTCTCCTTCGCCAAGCGTCGCTTGGAAGGTGACGCTGAGAGGACAGACGACGAGAGATCCTCAGGAAATAACATCGGAGCTACACCTGGAGAGCACGAACCACAGAGGGAGGACGCTAACTCCGCACACAAAGGTGACAACGGCAACGTCGATCACCCGTCTCCCAAGCAAGACGAAGACTCGTCAACTGGCGGAGGTCTCGTCCGGATCCGGCGTGGTGTCTTCTCCGTGCCGGGCCTGAAGACGATCCCGGAAGTGCTGGACATGGGCCGTGGCAGGTGCAGAAATCCGCACCGCCTGGGCCGCGGCCAGGTTTTCTGCCGCCCAGTGTGGTAGGCAGCTCTCATGTTTTTTAATGTCTCGCACTCGTGTATAGATCGCCTTCCCCTGAACGCCTTCCATTCCTTTGCCCTCCTCTCTGTCTGCCCGAAACAGTAATCCACTAACAGCCTCCCCCTCGCATATTCCTTACCCGAGCCCAAAATCTTGTCCCAGCGATACAAATAAAGTCAGTTCAAAATACTTCATACAAAATCGTATTTTTTCTACATTTAATAAATCTAGCCACGGATAGCTTAAAACCGCATGGGACCCTATTCAGCGAAACGTACTCATATTTTTAACTGTATTATTTTACATCAGTAAAACAGTTGAAAGAAACCTCGAATAAAGTGTTGTTTCATTTATTTCAAAAGTAACTAGCGTCGTGTACCTTGATTTTTGAATCATCATCTCAGTAACAAGTCAACACTTCTCTGACTGCTACATTATTAAAACTATCCTTCACAAATGACTTATTCTTCAGAAGCAAAATAAAAAATACATCAAGCAGATGTCATTTAAATACTATATATACATCGTCAGAAACAATACTTACAATACTTACAATATATATCGTCAGAAACAATACTTACAATTTTGGGTCTGCATAAGCTGCCAGTCTATTGGAGCTTATACTTCTACACAAATATACAATCAATCCATTCCTTACTCTTAAGATTCCTTATACATACGTTTGTTTCAGCAAAATAACCAGATTTTAACCTAAGCGTTTACTACTATCTTGCTTCATAAATTATACACCCACACTGGGAAAAACTACTTTTTTCTTGTTATTCACCCTAATATCGCTTTTATACTATTGACTACCAAAGAAGTCTTTAATAAAAACGTATTCTTACATCCTCAAAAGTTACTTACTGTTCACTGTATGCCTCCGAAGTGTTGTAATTATGAAACAGAATGATAATCTCTTTTCGAGTTTGCTATATATATAAGCAGCTCTATCTTGTAAATGAAACGATTTATTTTTCTTACTGTACATATGTTCAATCAAAGCCTTCTTTCTCTACTAATAAATAAGTATTATGCGAAATAGCTCTTCATATAATAAATATATTTCTTTTGTTTTTTAGAGTAGCGATAACTCGGTGATGTTATACTTTCCTAGTCAGAGATCACTCATTCTGACTCTTGATTATTCCTGGTAAAGAGATTCTTTCAAATCGTTTAAAAGATTCAAAACTAATTATTCTCCCTGCATTTACCAAACTCATTGAATTAGTTTTAATCTGACTGTGATTTCTTGGAGGTGAGTTGAGAATGAGGGTAAAAGGGGTTGTTAATAACTGACGTCATGGCTGCACTGCCGAACCAGTCTGTCGAGTTGAAAGTACTGGAATGTGTTCCAAGCAGTATGCGTTTGGACGGGCACGAGTGAGTAGAAAGAAGGGGGAGGAAGAGATGGAGAGTGAGTGCGAGGAGGACGAGATGGACAGACAGAGGGAGGAGGAGCAGCAGGAGGTGGACAGATGGGTGATGAGGAGGAGATGGATAGGCAAAATGGGGGAAAGGAGATGGATGATGGATAGATAGAGGAGGAAGGAGGAGATGAAGAGACAAAGGGGAGGAGTAGATGGATGGGGAAGAGAGGAGCAGATGGACACAGAGAGGGGTGTGTGGAGATGGACAGAGAGATGGGTGAGGAGGAAGTGGATAGAATGGGGAGAAAGGAGGAAGGAGGAGGTAAAGAGATGTAGGTGGAGGAGAAAATGTAGCCCGCATCTTGTGGTCGTGCGGTAGCGTTCTCGTTTCCCACGCCCGGGTTCTCAGGTTCCATTCCCGGCGGGGTCAGGCATTTTCTCTGCCTCGTGATGGCTGGGTGTTGTGTGATGTCCTTAGGTTAGTTAGGTTTAAGTAGTTCTAAGTTCTAGGGGACTGATGACCATAGATGTTAAGTCCCGTAGTGCTCAGAGCCATTTGAACCATTTTTTTGAGGAAATGGACAGGCAGGGAAGGAGCTGACGGACAGAGAGAGACAGAGAAAGACAGAGAGAGGTGTAGGAGATGAACAGAGAGATGGGTAGGGTGGAGATGGACAGAATGGGGGTAAAGGAGGTGGACAGATAGACGAGGAAAGAATGGGGAGGAGGAGAAGGACAGATAGGGGAGGAGAAGGTGGACAGACATGGGACGAGAGGGGTAAGGAGGAGAGCGACAGAGAAAGGGTGAGGAACAGAAAGAGGGGACAGGAGGAGCTGTGTGCAATACATGTGACATTTGCATACACAGGTGAAGCCACGGGTAAAAAGCCAGTTGATTTTAAGTTGTAACAGTTTTTGTCAATGCGTCACATTTTAGACCTGAACTGTAGACTTAAGGACAGAAAAAATTTTCGTATCACACTCCATAATTCAGCGTCACACAGTAAAACGTCGTGACATTTTAGCTGTGAAAGCCTGATTTGTGTAATCCTTAGTGCAGGAAGCTGAACACCTTACACTGCAACATTCAGTGCAACACAATGGATGGAATATTAAACATGCATGAAACCTGGAGGATAATCATACAGACTGTATACACACAATGTGCTGGAAGACGAAAATTAGTGATAGGGAAATAAAATAGGTTCCCAAAACCAGCACCAATTGTGAGATAGATTAGCACTAACCATATGTCTAACGAATAGATGCCAGGGTTTGACAGTACTCTGTTTGTTCAACTGTGCCGGCCGAAGTGGCCGTGCGGTTGAAGGCGCTGCAGTCTGGAACCGCAAGACCGCTACGGTCGCAGGTTCGAATCCTGCCTCGGGCATGGATGTTTGTGATGTCCTTAGGTTAGTTAGGTTTAACTAGTTCTAAGTTCTAGGGGACTAATGACCTCAGCAGTTGAATCCCATAGTGCTCAGAGCCATTTGAACCATTTGTTCAACTGTGTCGGTCTACGCCATTTGGTGGAAGGTTACGCCAACAAATTACTTTCAGGTGAACAAAAAATCACTGTCGTCAAAATGTGCCGTAGAGAATGGTCAAAATAATGCACAGTATAGAATAGTGGAAGAGAACATGTATATAACTCCATTTGGAAAAATGTTTGCAATACTTAAAAAGGGGGTTAATGACATAGCATGGCGTTGAGTGTGTTCTTGAAATGTTAGAAAATATGATTTCTTATGTAAATGATACTTACTTCTAGTGTTTGAAAAACTGAGCAGTGATGAGCAAATAAGCGTAAACAGTGTTATATTATCGACAAATAACTGCTAATGGTAAATTTTTGACCAAAAATGCACGCCGCACGCAGCATATGCAACAGGTACTGTACTTTATGGGTAAACCGCCATTGAATTGACTCTAGCCTTAAATAGAAACAGTATCGGTTACTCAGGGAGTGAAACCATTTAAACATCCTGAATCTCAAGACATTGTGGATACCAACGAGAAGTTTATTACCCAAAGGAGGTGGTCGCCTAAGCTGACGTTCACATTTGAAGGTAAACAGACGAGGTAAGCTCTCATTTTCACTAACTATCACATAAAATTACATGAGCCGTCAAGACCTAGATAGCTCACAAGATGCCGCGAAACATACGTCTAACGGAGATGCATGTTAGCAGCAAATCCTAACGCCTTAGTATTTTGGCAGTATGTTGCAAGCAAGACTACTTAAACAATTCGTGTTACAACTGCAACAGCATCTATATGAAGTTAAGTGAGTGACCTTAAATTTTTCAGATTTTTCAGTTACATTACTAACAAGTTTGTCGGACAGAACTATCTGCATGATAATTTAAAAGTTTTCCGAATTTTCCATCAGTCCGTCAGTGTAACATATTTTGCTTTTACTGCTATGATTACTTTATTATCAGTCGAATCACACTCTGTGCTGTAGCAGCATTAGACATCGCTGATCCATGTAGGAGCGTAATCTGGAAAGTTTCCCACCTAACAAAAAAGTAACGTATTTTTTCGTCAAATTTATATTTATTTTTCAGCATAATCTCCTTGTAAGTCTATACACTTCTCTCTTTATTCGTCCTAAGGCGAAGGTGATGCTCTCTTCATTCGACGATAATTTCTGTTCTCGAACTTTTACCAGAGGGAACAAAGAAAAGTCGCTTGGAGCTCGATCAGGTGAGTAAGGAGGATGGTTGCCCAGCTGAAACGGCAGTTCGTGGATTTTCGCCACGGCACCCGCTCAGGTGTGAGGCGTCACAGAATGAGCAATTGTGGCACCCAGCGCGCGGTCAGTTTTCTCATTCCTGAATTTACAATCAGTATGTGACAAACACATTCCTCAATTATGCTCATAACCTCTGCTATCTCCCTTGTCTAAATTCGACAGTCATCTAGCACAGTTTGGTGAACTTGAGCAAACGACTGTCAAACAAATCTGAGGGCCCTGAATGGCTGAATGTTTGATGAGTACCTCACTACGTAAGCCCAAACAAATACCCCAACTTTTATTGACAAGTGCTGCTGACAGGCAATTAGATTTAAGATTTGGTCGGCAGTCTGCAGCAATGTATTTCATGCCGCAAGTGTGCGAGCAACATAAAACAATTTTAGACCAGGTACGTTTTTATTTTTTGTTCATCATTGAGTGAAAAGCAAATTTCTCAAATTACTAGATTATTTTGCGTCTCCAGAGAGGTCCAATCGGGGCTGTAATTACAGTATGATAGTGAAACTTGGTAAACATTCTAATGCGTTAATGCGAAATCGATTTATAGTGGAGAAAAGTTAGTTGCGAACTTGGCCACCAGGTGCAAATCTAGTGCTGTGAATGCAAAAAGAACTATTTAAATGTTTCCATATGTAGTAGATCAGGAATGAGACGTAGGCAGAAAAGGTCAATCAAGTGAGAAAAGCCGGCCGGAGTGGCCGAGCGGTTCCAGGCGCTACAGTCTGGAACCGCGTTACCGCTACGGTCGCAGGTTCGAATCCGGCCAATGGATGTGTGTGTTGTCCTTAGGTTAGTTAGGTTTAAGTAGTTCTAAGTTCTAGGGGACTGATGACCTCAGCAGATAAGTCCCATAGTGCTCAGAGCCATTTGAACCATTTTTGAAGTGAGAAAAACACAATGTTAGAGTACAAATGTTCAAATGTGTGTGAATGTCTAAGGGACCAAACTGCTGAGTTCATCGGTCCCTAGAGTTATACACTATTTAAACTAACATAAACTAACTTATACTAAGAACAACACACACACCCATGCCCGAGGGAGGACTCGAACCTTCGGCAGGAGGGGCCGCGCGGCCGGTAGAGTACAAAGAGCAAGGTTCTTGTTACTGATGATATCAAGGACTTTGATAAAAGCCGTTACCGTTGCTAATTTGATGATTTCGTAGCCACTGAGCCAGTGTGATAAAACTAAGCTTAAAGAAGCTCAGATAGTTATCTACAGCAAAATCAGAGTGAGATATCGACTAAAGGCACACAAAGTGACTCGTCATGACCGGCAAGATGTTAAATTCCTTTAGAACAACGTTGCAATCGGAGTTTGTACGTGGACTGTTAGGAATGAGAAAGTTACTGGGAATAATAAGTTCCCTTCGATGCCAATATGCTGTGAAGATACAGCTGTACTACTCCAGCTGAATATGGATGAAAACTCGAGTGGTCTCTCGTAACATTTATCTTGCCAGTGGCTGTTTTCAGCCAGTACATGTACGTTTCGCAGCGTGATCCTACAAAATCTGCCGTTGGCCAGTCTCTTGCCTGCTTCTTGTTCGATAAATGTTAAACGAATTCTTGGGTGGGAATACGGAATTCTTAAATTTCTCCATATGGTACCACGTCACTTTACATTGACTGTAGGATGTGTGAAATATGAAAAGTATTTACATTCAAAGAAAATCGTTGCGGCTCGTTGAAGGGCCTTTGAACAAACTCGTTGTGGAAATGGCACCTACAGAGTTCGGAGGTCTATAATACAAGCAAACTTGTGTACACAGTTTCACGCAACGTGTTCGAACTACACTCCTGGAAATTGAAATAAGAACACCGTGAATTCATTGTCCCAGGAAGGGGAAACTTTATTGACACATCCCTGGGGTCAGATACATCACATGATCACACTGACAGAACCACAGGCACATAGACACAGGCAACAGAGCATGCACAATGTCGACACTAGTACAGTGTATATCCACCTTTCGCAGCAATGCAGGCTGCTATTCTCCCATGGAGATGATCGTAGAGATGCTGGATGTAGTCCTGTGGAACGGCTTGCCATGCCATTTCCACCTGGCGCCTCAGTTGGACCAGCGTTCGTGCTGGACGTGCAGACCGCGTGAGACGACGCTTCATCCAATCCCAAACATGCTCAATGGGGGACAGATCCGGGGATCTTGCTGGCCAGGGTAGTTGACTTACACCTTCTAGAGCACGTTGGGTGGCATGGGATACATGCGGACGTGCATTGTCCTGTTGGAACAGCAAGTTCCCTTGCCGGTCTAGGAATGGTAGAACGATGGGTTCGATGACGGTTTGGATGTACCGTGCACTATTCAGTGTCCCCTCGACGATCACCAGTGGTGTACGGCCAGTGTAGGAGATCGCTCCCCACACCATGATGCCGGGTGTTGGCCCTGTGTGCCTTGGTCGTATGCAGTCCTGATTGTGGCGCTCACCTGCACGGCGCCAAACACGCATACGACCATCATTGGCACCAAGGCAGAAGCGTCTCTCATCGCTGAAGACGACACGTCTCCATTGGTCCCTCCATTCACGCCTGTCGCGACACCACTGGAGGCGGGCTGCACGATGTTGGGGCGTGAGCGGAAGACGGCCTAACGGTGTGCGGGACCGTAGCCCAGCTTCATGGAGACGGTTGCGAATGGTCCTCGCCGATACCCCAGGAGCAACAGTGTCCCTAATTTGCTGGGAAGTGGCGGTGCGGTCCCCTACGGCACTGCGTAGGATCCTACGGTCTTGGCGTGCATCCGTGCGTCGCTGCGGTCCGGTCCCAGGTCGACGGGCACGTGCACCTTCCGCCGACCACTAGCGACAACATCGATGTACTGTGGAGACCTCACGCCCCACGTGTTGAGCAATTCGGCGGTACGTCCACCCGGCCTCCCGCATGCCCACTATACGCCCTCGCTCAAAGTCCGTCAACTGCACATACGGTTCACGTCCACGCTGTCGCGGCATGCTACCAGTGTTAAAGACTGCGATGGAGCTCCGTATGCCACGGCAAACTGGCTGACACTGACGGCGGCGGTGCACAAATGCTGCGCAGCTAGCGCCATTCGACGGCCAACACCGCGGTTCCTGGTGTGTCCGCTGTGCCGTGCGTGTGATCATTGCTTGTACAGCCCTCTCGCAGTGTCCGGAGCAAGTATGGTGGGTCTGACACACCGGTGTCAATGTGTTCTTTTTTCCATTTCCAGGAGTGTATCATCACATCCACAGCAACCAGTCACCATGAATATTGCTGACTTCTAGTAAATGAGTTTTCGTGCCCCAAGTCGCCCGTCGCCGTCGTAAATCAATGTAATATCTCGACGTTTACGATGATCTTCATATGCCACGGCAAAGACTGCTTTATCGACCAACTTAAAAAACGAATATTTTTCCAAATCATTTCTCGTTGTGCTACATTCTGAGGTGCTTAAGTCACTGTATCGCTTTAAAGATGATCTATGGTTGAAGACGATTTTGGTTAGCTACGTCCCCATACTTAGTGCTCAAGGTTTCTGTGATGTTGCAGTTACTTCTTATTATTTCATTAAGTTGTCATCACCCTGGAATGTTTCACTCCTGATAAATTAGACGTTGTAGAAATGCCATCCATAAAAAAGAGGTCAGGTCCGAATGCAACCCTGACAAGACACACATGGCGAAGGAGTACAGTGTTGTAATAACGTTCATTGGTGGGTATACCGTGTTCAAAGATGTGGAGGTCAGTACCCCAACGCAACACTGCCTCCCCACACCATACCACCTGGGCCATCAAAACGATCACATTCGATAACGTTCGTCAGTGCGTTATGTACCCTCATATGTTGAGAGATGGTAACACGTGATGTACCCAGAGCATTCGTGCGTCTTTTCAGTGCTTCACCGGCCCTGAATTCATTTTTATGGATGACAATGCTCGACTTCGTCGACTTGTGCTCGTGGCGGTGCTCTTGAAAGGAGAGGATACTCGGCAAATGGACGAGTCTACCCGTTCCCCCGACTTAAATCCCATCGATCTCGCGTAGGATGCGTTTTAGAGACTTATTGTAGCACCTTCATAGAAGACTTCATAACATTCAAATTTATATCCTATGTTAACAAACTCTGTCATTTTCAAAAATTCTTCACTTACTATTGTTAGTCTGCATTTTATATCCTCTTCAGTTTGACCATCATTAGTTATTCTAATCCCCTAACAGCAAAACTCATCTACTTCCAGTGTCTCATTTCCTAAGGAAATTCCTTAAGTATTCGATTACTTTTCATTGCTGTTGTTTAATTTTTCTTAATGTTCATCTTCTAACCTTTTCCCATGGCATTATCTACAGGGTGTTTCAAAAATGACCGGTATATTTGAAACGGCAATACAAACTAAACGAGCAGAGATAGAAATATGCTTGGGACAACAGTACATTTTCAGGCAGACAAACTTTCGAAATTACAGTAGTTACAATTGTCAACAACAGATGGCGCTGCGGTCTGGGAAACTCTATAGTATGATATTTTCCACATATCCACCATGCGTAGCAATAATATGGCGTAGTCTCTGAATGAAATTACCCGAAACCTTTGACAACGTGTCTAGCGGAATGGCTTCACATGCAGATGAGATGTACTGCTTCAGCTGTTCAATTGTTTCTGGATTCTGGCGGTACACCTGGTCTTTCAAATGTCCCCACAGAAAGAAGTCACAGGGGTTCATGTCTGGCGAATAGGGAGGCCAATCCACGCCGCCTCCTGTATGTTTCGGATAGCCCAAAGCAATCACACGATCATCGAAATATTCATTCAGGAAATTAAAGACGTCGGCCGTGCAATGTGGCCGGGCACCATCTTGCATAAACCACGAGGTGTTCGCAGTGTCGTCTAAGGCAGTTTGTACCGCCACAAATTCACGAAGAATGTCCAGATAGCGTGATGCAGTAATCGTTTCGGATCTGAAAAATGGGCCAATGATTCCTTTGGAAGAAATGGCGGCCCAGACCAGTACTTTTTGAGGATGCAGGGACGATGGGACTGCAACATGGGGCTTTTCGGTTCCCCATATGCGCCAGTTCTCTTTATTGACGAAGCCGTCCAGGTGAAAATAAGCTTCGTCAGTAAACCAAATGTTGCCCACATGCATATCGCCGTCATCAATCCTGTGCACTATATCGTTAGCGAACGTCTCTCGTGCAGCAATGGTAGCGGCGCTGAGGGGTTGCCGCGTTTGAATTTTGTATGGATAGAGGTGTAAACTCTGGCGCATGAGACGATACGTGGACGTTGGCGTCATTTGGACCGCAGCTGCAACACGGTGAACGGAAACCCGAGGCCGCTGTTGGATCACCTGCTGCAATAGCTGCGCGTTGCCCTCTGTGGTTGCCGTACGCGGTCGCCCTACCTTTCCAGCACGTTCATCCGTTACGTTCCCAGTCCGTTGAAATTTTTCAAACAGATCCTTTATTGTATCGCTTATCGGTCCTTTGGTTACATTAAACCTCCGTTGAAAACTTCGTCTTGTTGCAACAACACTGTGTTCTAGGCGGTGGAATTCCAACACCAGAAAAATCCTCTGTTCTAAGGAATAAACCATGTTGTCCACAGCACACTTGCACGTTGTGAACAGCACACGCTTACAGCAGAAAGACGACGTACAGAATGGCGCACCCACAGACTGCGTTGTCGTCTATATCTTTCACATCACTTGCAGCGCCATCTGTTGTTGAAAATTGTAACTACTGTAATTTAGAAAGTTTGTCCGCCTGAAAATGTACTGTTGTCCCAAGCATATTGCAACAAACGGTGTATTTCTATCGCTGCTCGTTTAGTTTTTATTGCCGTTTCAAATATACCGGTCATTTTTTAAACACCCTGTATGTTCTTGAATTGTTCTTTCAAATCCATTGTCATCCCTGAAGGGATTACATTGTCATCAGCAAACTTTAAACTTGTTATTAGTTTTCTCTTTCCACATTCCCCCTTGGTTTCCTTTACTGCCTGCTGAATGTACGAACTGGAAAACATCGGGAATAGCCTACAATCCGATCTCCTTCACTTCTGAACTGATAGTTTTTACAATATAGAGTGTATACATAGCAATACAAATCGAAAATAGCTAAAAGTGACACTAAATTTGTTATTCTTTAATATCCTACGGATCCGGGAGGTACGAAACAGTACATTAAAGGACGGTTTATTTGCGATTCTCTTCTAACACAGAGGAACTTAACGAAGTCTTTTTCCTTTAATAAGAAAAAGTTGCTAGTAAACAGCGATAGACCTGTCTTTTTGCAGAAAGACGTCGTATATCTATCCTGCAAAGCAGAGTTTTGTTCGCTACACTGTGAGCCAAATCAGTGAATGTGGAATCTAGGGAACTTATATGGAATGTAATACCTATATTATTTAACGCACTAAATAAGCCACCATACCAGTAGCTTAAGGGAAAACCGCACAGGTGTGATAACAATAAGTCATCAAAAGTAATAAAACTGTTTCCCAACACAGAAGAACACAATTGCACACTTGTTGCTAAAACTGAGCCGCAAACGGCAAGAATCTACAGCAGATTCGCATCTGAAGCAAAAGTAATTACACTTACAAAAATATTCGTATATTAGGAAATAAAGTGAAATGTAAAAAGTGGCGAATCATTAGACTCCACAAAAATTTTTAAGTATCAAGGAAAGTATATATGATAGAAACAAGAAACAACAGAAATATATTCTTCTCATGAATGAAATACGTGGTTATATTCTCTTGCTGTCAGAGGAGTAAGCTGAAAATACACACATCAAAATAAGTTTTGCATCACCTCGGTTCCGAGAGTTCCGGAACCTTTACAGAAAACTGGAAAAGAGATCAACATAAACATAATTTCCGCCCGTTTTATTACTCATGGAAACCTTACACTCCATGTTGTACCACCATACAGCGAGACCTTCAGAGGTACCTCTAATACCCAGTAGCACGTCATCTTGCATTGATGCATGGCTGTATTCGTCGTGTCATATTATCCACAAGTTTATCAAGGCACTGTTGGTCCAGATTGTCCCACTCCTCAACGGCGATTCGGCGTAGATCCGTCAGAGTGATTGGTGGGTCACGTGGTCCATAAACAGCCGTTTTCAATCTATTCCAGGCATGTTCGATAGTGTTTGGCCACGCTAGTCGAGCGATGTCGTTATCCTGATGGAAGTCATTCCCCAGATGTGCACGATGGGCGCGCGAGTGCCTCGCCAATATGCTGCCGATTTGGTTGCACTGTCGGTCGGAGGATGGCATTCACGTATCGTGCAGCTCTTACGACGCCTTTCATGACCACCGGCGGTGTACGTCGGCTCCACATAATGCCACCCCAAAACAGCAGGGAACCTCCACCTTGCTGCACTCGCTGGACAGTGTGTCTAAGGCGTTCAGCCTGACCGAGCTGCCTCCAAACAGGTCTCCGACGATTGTCTGGTTGAAGGCATATGCGACACTCATCGGTGGAGAGAACGTGATGCCAGTCCTGAGCGGTCCATTCGGCATGTTGTTGGGCCCATCTGTACCGCGCTGCATGGTGTCGTGGTTGCAAAGATGGGTGTCGGGAGTGAAGTTGTGCATGATGCGGCCTATTGCGCATAGTGTGAGCCGTAACACGATGTCGTGTGGCTACACGAAAGGCATTATTCAACATGGTGGCGTTGCTGTCAGGGTTCCTCCGAGCCATAATCCGTAGGTAGCGGTCATCCACTGCAGTAGTAGCCCTTTGGCGGCCTGTGCGAGGCATGTCACAGATAGTTCCTGTCTGTCTGTCTGTATCTCCTCCATGTCCGAACAACATCGCTTTGGTTCACTCCGAGATGCTTGGACAGTTCCCTTGCTGAGAGCCCTTCCTGGCACAAAGCAAAAACGCGGACGCGATTGAACCGCGTTATTGACCGTCTAGGCATGGTTGAGCTACAGACAACACGATCTGGATACCTCCTTCCTGGTGGAATGACTGGAACTGATCGGCTGTCGGATCCCCTCCGTCTAATAGGCGCTGTTCATGCATGGTTGTTTACATCTTTGGGTAGGTTTAGTAATATCTCTGATCAGTCAAAGGGAGTGTGTCTGTGGTACAATATCCAGAGTCAACGTTTATCTTCAGGGGTTCTGGGAACCAGGGTGACAAACTCTTTTTGATGTGTGTATATACGTATTCGAAGGTATTTCTGCGTGGATAAGTTGCCGCTTATGTCATTTTACATTTATTTCAAGATAATTCACGTCTCTTGGTAATTAACGCACAGAAAGCAAAAATATAACAACTATTTCGATAATTAAGTAGAAAATAATTAAGAAAACACATTATGCTTCTGACACATATGACTGTTCGCTTTCTCACAGCTTGGAGCGCTAGTGTCGCTAGAACTGTCAAACGGTAACAATTTACGCATCACAGTGTGTCGCGTAAATGTATGTATTTGGACTGGATTTGAAGTGAGTCATCAATCGATATCGTTATAGTCAAGATCAGATACACAAACTGGCTTTCTTTAATTTTCGAAGGCACAGAAGTTTGTGGAACAGGTGATAAACAAATAATTGAAATTTTGTCTCTATCTACTTCTGAGCCTGCAGAAAGTCCATCTGATTAGTTCACTGAAGTAATTCAAATTCGTTGTTGTGTACACCTCTGGAAAGGAAGTCTGATACGGTCAGGCCGGATTACCATACGTAACTGATTACCGGTGTTGTATGGTAAAAAAAAAATAAACAATAGAAAGATGGTCACGTGGAGCTGCTCGTGGCGGCCGTGACCACGAAACGCAAGAACAGACGTCGATTGATTAACAGTTTGAAGGGAGAGTGAGTGATTCCAGTGAAGGATCACGCTTTCGTCGCGTGGCCAGCGAACAACGGCTACAACGTGCAGTGTCCTGATGCTACCAGCCGGGCGACCGACGTCGCGAGTAACGAACAACAAGACGCAGAGTTCGTGTGGTAAAGTAGCAGCCGAGCGCTGTTGATAGAGAAATTTGGAATTCTGGGTAGCAGCAGCCGGGAAGGACCGCCACCGACTCGTCGCGTCCTGGTGATAACTCCCACGCATCACCAGCATCGAATAACACGTCCTGTTGGGCGCCTTCATCGACCTGACTTCTCTGGCAAAAGTCCTGCGCATCCTAACCAGGCAGTACAAACGAAGGACACTACAGCTACTGGCGGGCTGCAGTCTGCACCACTAGCCAGCACCAGTGGAAACTTACTCGGTGAGTGCAGTTCACATTGACAGACAATACGAGTGTCCAGTGATATGTCGGAGAAACAGACTTAACTTTGCCAGTGTGATAATGATAAAAAGATCCGAGTTTTAAATTAATAGTAGTCCCATCAGAGGACAGTATAATGCAGGGCCGGCCAGAAATTCTGCACGCGTGCGGTGCTCCTGCTCATGTGCAACTTCCGGGTCACAGCGTGCACGCCGCAGCCGTCAGCGTTCATGTAGTGCACGTTTCTACGCACAGATGTCGCTTTATCCACTTGCTGTGATACTCTGCACCGGCGCATTCTAGTGCTCTTACCACAGCTTGCAAGCCAACCGTGGGAAGGTATTTCGCATATTAAACATTTCAAATACTGTCACAGTCTACTCTGAGACGTCTGCTTTTATTGTAACAGTTTAACCCAGTGAGACAAGTGATACAGTTAACAACCGTGGGTTTTTATTAAGGCAGCTTGACTGACTGCACGTAAATACGCGTAACGTTTTTGATCTAGTATTCAAGAAAGAGAGCGCTTTGCGACTTCCAACGAACCTTAATCATGATTTCAAATAACATTAAACTAATGCAAGGTTTCCTATAACTAATTCTCGGTGCCCTCAGTTACACCCACATAATTTCTGTCTCACTGACCTCTGCACAGAATGATAACAACAAAATCAAATGGCTCTGAGCACTATGGGACTTAACTTCTTTGGTCATCAGTCCCCTAGAACTTAGAACTACTTAAACCTAACTAACCTAAGGACATCACACACATCCATGCCCGAGGCAGGATTCGAACCTGCGACCGTAGGGGTCGCGCGGTTCCAGACTGTAGCGCCTAGAACCGCATGGCCACTGCGGCCTGTCCACTGATAACAACAGACCTCTCGATGATCACCTGTTATTTCAATACCATTATTGCTATATCTTTCATCAGTTACGTCTGAAATCTGCATAATAACCGACAATTAGATGAATGTTATGTTTTATCGACTTTAGTTGAGCGTAGCCCTTCACCCATAAAAAAACCCTAAATGTAAGTATACATTGGAACAATCGGTTTAATGACCAACTTTCCTGATAATAATGCAACATGAAGCAGAATGAGGCAATAATGCATAGTTAGTAAACAATAATTTTTAATTATGAAAGGAATAAATCCAAACATGTTTATCACTGGTCATGAGAAATGATAATCGAGTTGACGTGTCGCATCCATTTTCTTAAGGACATTTAATTTTGCTTGTCGATCTGCACCGTTGAGTACACTGCACTCGTCTTTGTGATATGTATTGTAGTGTCTTTCAATTGAAAACTTACGCTGGCCGCCTATTATTCGGCGGCCCAGCAAGCATTGTAAGTTTTCACCAACGGCTACAAAAAAGATTTGCAGTTCCCAGTCATTTTTAAACGACTGAGAACATGGATCTCCCGTCCTTTGCTTTTTCACAGTAACTGCCATTTCTCAGTACTTCTCTGTTAACGATACGGTTACCAGGGGTAAACGAGACTGGGTATGATGCGCTCTTGCTTGTACTACATAAACAGAGAAGTGGAGCCGCCGCCGTTCATTTAGGACAGATGTCTAATAACAGATGTCGCTGTCGCACACGTGCGCACATGTGCAGCACTTCCGCACGTCTGCACACTGTGCAGCGTTTGGCCGGTCCTGGTATAGTGGATACGAAACAATGGCCTTTGTAGGGAAGAGTGATAAACTAGAAATTAGGCACATGAAATGCATTCGCAGTTGCGAATATGGACGACCATCAGCTGTAAATGGAATGACAACAGTAAAAATTTGTGCCTATCCGAGAGTCGAACACGAATTTCCCACTTATCGCGAGGGGTCGCCTTCTTTTTAAACAATATTTCTTGAAAACATTAATAAGTATGATGACTAACTGAAACCCTCAGCTGCCGACAGGTGTTGTTGATATACCTCGATGTGGACACCTGATAATGAGTGCCGATCACCTTCTTACATGGCAGACGCTCTATTCATCTTTTTTTTTTCTTTTTTTTACTCATTTTGTTCGATTTTTGTTCGTTGCATCTGCTCGGGGCGGACGTCGTAAAACATCCGTTGAAGTTCGTTGTTGATCGATTAACTCAGTTTTTTTTTTTTTTTTATTACAGAGGGAGCTAACCCTCTGACCGAACACGCTCAGCTACCGTGCCGGCTAAAAAGGTGAGCACTATGGAACTTAACTTCTAAGGTCATCGGTACCCTAGAACTTAGAACTACTTAAACTTAACTAACCTAAGGACATCACACACATCCATGCCCGAGGCAGGATTCGAACCTGCGACCGCAGCGGTCCCACAGTTCCGGATTGTAGCGCCTAGAACCGCTCGGCCACTCCGGCTGGCATCTGAGCCACCGAGGACACAGATGAATGGCGCGACTGCAGGGATTTATCCCTTGCACGCTTCCCGTGAGACTCACATTCCCAACTGTCCACAATTCTACATATGTAATGTACCTTATAGACATTTGCCCATCCATCAACAACACCGGTAGGCAGCTGATGGTTTCAGTTAGTCATCATTTATTCCAGAGAAAAGCTGCACGGTCATCAACAGTATTCAGTCTTCACATATATAATTAAAGGCTACCCAGTCATTGACCTTCGTCTGTGCGAATGCGCACAGGTTGCCCAAACTCTTACGGGAATCGCCAAAGCGTGCGCGAGTAATGGATGGATGGGCAAATGTCTATACGGTACATTACATATGTAGAATTGTGGACAGTTGGGAATGTGAGTCTCACGGGAAGCTTGCAAGGGATAAGTCCCTGCAGTCGCGCTATTCATCTGTGTCCTCGGTGGCTCAGATGGATAGAGCGGCTGCTATGTAAGCAGGAGATCCCGGGTTCGAGTCCCGCTCGGGGCACACATTTTCAGCTGTTCACATCGAGGTATATCAACAACACCTGTCGGCAGCTGAGGGTTTCAGTTAGTCATCATTTATTCCAGGTAAAAGCTGCACGGTCATCAACAGTATTCTGTTCTTTCGAGAACAGTTGCTGTCTTCATATATATAATTAATAAGTGTATTTCTTCGACATCACTTTTTTTCCAAAGCAGAAATCATATCCCTTTTTTTATTTATTTATATCGCATAGCATGCCCTCCAGGCGAAAAATGATGATGTGCAATTAGCATCAATAACAAACAAAACGAAAGTGGAATTAAAAACACCGCTGGCCGTGGTGGCCGAGTGGTTCTAGGCGCTTCAGTCCGGAAACGCGCGACTGCTAAGGTCGCACGTTCGAATCCTGCCTCGAGCATGGACGTATGTGATGTCCTTAGGTTATTTAGGTTTAAGTAGTTCTAAGTTCTAGGGGACTAGTGACCTCAGATGTTAAGTCCCATAGTGCTCAGAGCCATTTGAACATTTTTTTTTTTTTAATTTAAACACCCTCCTGGTAAAACAAACAAAATGGCATCCGCGCCCCGCCAACTTGTTGGTAGAAGCAGTCTGAATCCTATCAGATACGTTCCACGTCTTCACGAAGAATATTCCATTTTGTCGGTACACTGGACCGAGTCCTGGTATTACACACTCACACTGAAATCATCTTCTCATAGCCGGAGCGCCCCAACTGCAGGGGGGGGGGGGGGGAGTCGAAGAAGGCACCACCCAAAAAGTTGGCACAGTACTCAAGGTACCTCGGATGGTGCATGAGAAAAGTCGATCTTGAGGAATGTCCAAAAATCTAGAACACTCTTATCGTCTTCATGGAACAAATAAGAGATCGAAAGACCTTTTATCCAGTTCACCACGTTGGTCTTCGTACGTGGGAAATAAGTCTCATCTGGGAACATAAGTGCCTTCGGTGTAATGGCATGGGGAGCCGTACGTAGAAGAAGGGCAAGCATTTTCTGAATCAGCTGCCATACTTCTGCAGAAGATCCACACATCAGTCGATGATCGTATCAAGCGTGTGACAACGAGGGCAAAGCGGCGAATCTGCCATGTTAATGGCGTGTAGACGAAGTTGTGTCATGTATTTCCCATTAACAACCAAAAATGGAAATGAGCGTATGGCATCGTTAGCCAGGAGGCCCCATTTGGGGAAGTTCGGCCGGCAAGTGCAAGTCTTATTTCATTTGACGCCACATTGGGCGACTTGCGTGCCAGTGATTAGATTAGATTAGATTAGATTAGATTAATACTAGTTCCATGGATCATGAATACGATATTTCGTAATGATGTGGAACGAGTCAAATTTTCCAATACATGACATAATTAGGTTAATTTAACAACATACTTAATATAACAACTTAATTTTTTTTAATTTTTTTATTTTTTTAAATATTTTTTTCTTTTTTTTTCCTTAATTTATATCTAAAAATTCCTCTATGGAGTAGAAGGAGTTGTCATTCAGAAATTCTTTTAATTTCTTCTTAAATACTTGTTGGTTATCTGTCAGACTTTTGATACTATTTGGTAAGTGACCAAAGACTTTAGTGCCAGTATAATTCACCCCTTTCTGTGCCAAAGTTAGATTTAATCTTGAATAGTGAAGATCATCCTTTCTCCTAGTATTGTAGTTATGCACACTGCTATTACTTTTGAATTGGGTTTGGTTGTTAATAACAAATTTCATAAGAGAATATATATACTGAGAAGCTACTGTGAATATCCCTAGATCCTTAAATAAATGTCTGCAGGATGATCTTGGGTGGACTCCAGCTATTATTCTGATTACACGCTTTTGTGCAATAAATACCTTATTCCTCAGTGATGAATTACCCCAAAATATGATGCCATATGAAAGCAATGAGTGAAAATAGGCGTAGTAAGCTAATTTACTAAGATGTTTATCACCAAAATTTGCAATGACCCTTATTGCATAAGTAGCTGAACTCAAACGTTTCAGCAGATCATCAATGTGTTTCTTCCAATTTAATCTCTCATCAATGGACACACCTAAAAATTTGGAATATTCTACCTTAGCTATATGCTTCTGATTAAGGTCTATATTTATTAATGGCGTCATACCATTCACTGTACGGAACTGTATGTACTGTGTCTTATCAAAATTCAGTGAGAGTCCGTTTACAAGGAACCACTTAGTAATTTTCTGAAAGACAGTATTGACAATTTCATCAGTTAATTCTTGTTTGTCAGGCGTGATTACTATACTTGTATCATCAGCAAAGAGAACTAACTTTGCCTCTTCATGAATATAGAATGGCAAGTCATTAATATATAATAAGAACAACAAAGGACCCAAGACTGACCCTTGTGGAACCCCATTCTTGATAGTTCCCCAGTTTGAGGAATGTGCTGATCTTTGCATGTTACGAGAACTACTTATTTCAACTTTCTGCACTCTTCCAGTTAGGTATGAATTAAACCATTTGTGCACTGTCCCACTCATGCCACAATACTTGAGCTTGTGTAGCAGAATTTCATGATTTACACAATCAAAAGCCTTTGAGAGATCACAAAAAATCCCAATGGGTGGTGTTCGGTTATTCAGATCATTCAAAATTTGACTGGTGAAAGCATATATGGCATTTTCTGTTGAAAAACCTTTCTGGAAACCAAACTGACATTTTGTTAGTACTTCATTTTTACAGATATGTGAAGCTACTCTTGAATACATTACTTTCTCAAAAATTTTGGATAAAGCTGTTAGAAGGGAGATTGGACGGTAATTGTTGACATCAGATCTATCCCCCTTTTTATGCAAAGGTATAACAATAGCATATTTCAGTCTATCAGGGAAAATGCCCTGTTCCAGAGAGCTATTACACAGGTGGCTGAGAATCTTACTTATCTGTTGAGAACAAGCTTTTAGTATTTTGCTGGAAATGCCATCAATTCCATGTGAGTTTTTGCTTTTAAGCAAGTTTATTATTTTCCTAATTTCAGAGGGAGAAGTGGGTGAGATTTCAATTGTACCAAGTTGCATAGGTATGGCCTCTTCCATTAACAGCCTAGCATCTTCTAATGAACACCTGGATCCTACTATATCCACAACATTTAGAAAATGATTATTAAAAATATTTTCAACTTCTGACTTTTTGTTCGTAAAGTTTTCATTCAATTTGATGGTAATACTGTCTTCCTCTGCTCTTGGTTGACCTGTTTCTCTTTTAATAATATTCCAAATTGTTTTAATTTTATTATCAGAGTTGCTGATTTCAGACATGATACACATACTCCTGGATTTTTTAATAACTTTTCTTAATATAACACAGTAGTTTTTATAATTTTTGATAGTTTCCGGGTCACTACTCTTTCTTGCTGTCAGATACATTTCCCTTTTCCGGTTACAAGATATTTTTATACCCTTAGTAAGCCATGGTTTGTTACAAGGTTTCTTACGAGTATATTTAACTATTTTCTTGGGGAAGCAGTTTTCAAATGCATTTACAAAAATGTCATGAAATAAATTATATTTTAAATTGGCATCAGGTTCATGGTACACCTCATCCCAGTCTATCTGCTGTAGGCTTTCCCTGAAATTTGCAATTGTTAAATCGTTGACTGAACGTACTACTTTGGAGGACTGTTTAGTATTGATGAATGGAGCTATGTCATATATTGTAACTAGCTGTGCACCATGATCAGAAAGACCATTCTCAACAGGCTGAGCATTTATCTGGTTAAACTTATCTTGGTCTATAAAGAAGTTATCTATCAGTGAGCTGCTATCCTTTACCACCCGAGTAGGAAAATGAAGATGAAATGACGAGGATAATACAAAACCCAGTCCACGAGCGGAGAAAATCTCCAGCCCGGTCGGGAATCAAACCCGGGCCCGCTTGCATGGGAGGCAAGCATAGTACCACCCACCTAAACAGTCGCACATTAACAACGCGATACCAAGTCACATAAGGGTACGTGTCGAGGTGGACATGGTGCACAGAACGCCAAACCATGGTCCATGCGACAATAGGATGTCGGCTTTCCACAATATTCCGGGTATGATTTCTCATGATTAGGCGATAAATATCACGTGCCATAGGGTTCCTGGCATTGGGGAAGTCGGCATGGAAGCCATTTGGCTGTCCGAGAACGACTCACGGGCAGACCCAAACTTCCATATTTCGTCATCCACGTGCCACGTGCCCACATTCCGTTACACAGCTGATGGTAGTCCATACTCGCAATTGCGAATACATTTCATGCATTTCAGGACGGCTGTAGTCGCCACAGTGCCTGTTCCTTCGTACACGCATACATGTCCAACGGAACTTTACATCGTAATTCGGAATAACACAGGCACTGCAATATCGTAGAAATTGGACAGTACTAATAAACAGTTAATCATTTTAACTTGGCTACCTCGGGCTACTGTTTGTTCCCCAATTTGAAGAAATGGCTGGTGGGACAAAGATTTTATTCAAACGAGGAGGTGATTGCAGGAAATAACAGCTATTTTGCAGACTTGGACAATGCCGCGGTGTGTGAGTGGCATAAACAACGCGCTGCGAGTCACCTCAGCGGCCATTTTTTTTTTTTGGGTAAATAATCCCGCTCTCTTGCTCTGTCCGTTTTGAATCTAACCACTGACGATGACTAACCAATAGCGGAAGCAGGCATTTCAACCAATAACCCTTCTCCAGCATAAGTGTGGAATAGTCCTTTCTATCCAATTGACGATGGACCGCCAATGGTATTCACAGGAGATGTGCTGCCAACGCCCCTTCTTCTGCACCAGAGCGGGAATATTAGCCTATGACTATGGCCCACCAATGGTAGACATATGAATTTTAACCAATACTATCACTTCTCCAGCACGAACGCCAGAAAACTCCCCCTATATAAGTGGACGCGACACTCGTCTCTGACAGTGGTCTAGCAGTAGTGGACACCAAAAGATCCTGCGGAATATCCTAGCAGAGGGATCGAAACGTCGAACATTTTAGAAAAAACACGACGCGGGCTAATAACCCAGAAGAATTTAACTTCAATGCATATTATTTGGAAGGGATCAACAAATTAGAACAGCGTTAGACTAAGTGTATAAGTCTAAAAGGAGACTATGTCGAAAAATAAAGAAGGATTACCCCAACCACATAAGTAGTTTTTATTTTTGCACGGACTTTTCAAACGCCCCTCGTATTCCTACGCCGCCCGGGGCATTTAAGTGCATACAACATCTCACTCCAGGAAAGCTCGTCTTGAACTTCACTACCGCTGATACCGCAGGCATGCAAATGCTTAACGTCTAATATGTAACAAATTAACTCATTTGTAAAGTAATTAGCAGTATGGAACTGCTTTATTCATGAGAATTCAATTCTTTGAGGAATCGGGAGGTTTGCTTTTTGAGTAGATTACGACAGCATTTCAAATTTTTGAATTCAGTCAATAATTCAATACCGTAAATCAAATTTTTGGTGGCTGTCGAAGCCAACCTATAAATGAAATGATCGTATCGCATTGTTGGCCGGGAGGGCCCCATTTGGGGAAGTTCTGCCGCCGCATTGCAAGTCTTTTTAGGTGAGGCCACATCGGAGACTTGCGAGTCAATGATTTATTTATTTAACCTGATCAGATTTGGGCCATCATGCCCTCTCTTACATCGGACCAGTGTTCCACACATGTAGCATTTCACACATAAGAGTTACATCATGACAATAGTTTAAATAAGAAAATTAGATTATTCTTGTGATAATATGAATAAAGAGTAATGACTAAGACCTAATAAAGTAAATGCTGGCTGTATTTTTACATCCGGTGCTATACATACAAATTATGATAAAATCATTAATAATAACAGTAAAAAATCAAATAATAATGATAAACATGAGAAAAATTGGCACTAGTAATGAAGATTTGTGCTGATGTACGGTGTGTAAAGTAGATGTTTACTAGTATAGCGAGTTTTGGGGAAGGGAGATTTAAGGAGGGGGAAAGAGGGGAGTAATGAGGTGAAGTGCATTCATGTACAGAGGAAGACATTAATGTTGCTTAAGTAGATACGTCATTAACTGTTTTTTGAAGCCGGACATGTTTTTAAGTTCTCTAACATAACGAGGGAGGTTATTCCAGAGTCGGGTTCCCGCTACTGTAAAGGACTTGGAGAAGGTGACTGAGCGATGCAGTGGAACAGAGAGGATTTTATTATGATGGGAACGTGTGTTTCTGTCATGTTGTTCCGACATAAGCGTTAAGGACGAGGAGAGATATGAGGGACAGTGTACATTTATAAGGCAGTAGATGAGACAAAGTCTGCACACAGCCAGGACAATTTTGCATATGCTGGTGAAATGTGATCAAAAAGTCGAACGTCACAGATATATCGGACGCAGGCATTCATAACCAGTTCCAAACGTCGCGAATTTTCCTGAGAGAGGCCTTGTAGGATAATATCGCTGTAGTCAATGATTGGGAGTATGAGCGTTTGTAGTAGTTTCTTTTTCAGATCGAAAGGGAAGAGTTTTTTATATTTTTGTAGGATATGAAGGGATGCTGATGACAAAGGATGACAGCCAAAACAGTTGCAGGATAAAAATTTATTAAAATTCTTGAACAAGGTTTGGGTATATATAAATATACCTTCATCAGAAATAAAAAATTTTAAATTACATCATGCAATGGAGATTAATAAAACAATTGTGCCAAAGGCGTCGTCAATAATTAAGACATCTTCTCCATTTGTACAACATGACTATAGGCACAGGGTCAATGCGAACAGTGCCTGCCCTATAGTGATGTTGTACAAATGGAGAAGATGTCTTAATTACTGACGACGCCTTTGGCACAGTTGTTTTATTAATTTCCATTGCATGATGTAATTTTAGATTTTTTACTTCTGATGAAGGTATATTTATATATACCGAAACCTTGGTCAAGACTTTTAATAAATTTTTATCCTGCAACTATTTTTGTTGTCATCCTTTATCGTGAAGAATTTCAACAGTTGCTGTTTCAGTCATGTTTAAAATCTTGGGATGCTGATGCTTTTTTGCACACTGCAGTTACGTGCTCTGTCCAATTTAGATTTTCATCTATTATTACTCCTAAACTCTTTGCTGAGGGAGAGAAGTTAATATTTGTTCCATTTAGGATAAGAGATGGTACGGATTCCCGATGTTTTGGGCTAATGAGCTTAGAGTGACCAACAAGTACTACTTGGATTTTAGATGGGCTTAGTTTTTTGATAGTGCATCGAGGTCAGTATTGAAATTTTCAATAGCTTTCTTATGACTGCTTGGTTTCGCACTAACAAGGGGAGGCCGCCAATAGTGAAATTCAGATTCGATTCAAACTGCGCATAATAAAAGCTCATGGCCAGAGGTGTAATGTGGCAAAGCACCAAGATGCACTTCTCAGCCGTTGTCGAGAAAAATCGACAGTTAAAAGAAGCCGTTGCGGTGAAATACTCTCTACGATTAATAGTTTTCTACAGCGTCGTGGCAAGGCGGTAAGCGCTCGAGTTCGTATTCCGAAGGTCGCCGGATCGAATCTCGCGCCATGCAATTTTTTTTTATTATTTGTTTTTTTGTAATTCAAATGTATATACACACACACACACACACACACACACACACACACACACACACACACACACACACACACACCCGGCAATCAGTTGCAACAATTATGCATATAATAAGTTGTTGAAAGTCGTTTGTCGTGGAAAAATAAAACTTGAAATAAAACACAATATCACAAATAATATTCAAGTGGATACAATTTATTGATAAGTTCGGTATACACTCGCACATAATTAACAATTAGTGACCAGAATTAGCTGGAGTATCGCACGAACCAGAGTGATAGTTATCATAGAAACATGGAGAGCAGAAAACACCACGACATCGAGCACATCTGATAAACGATGCATTTTTACAAGAACAATTGTTTTCTAAATTATCTGTTCGGAAACGCACGTGATTGACATTCTGAAAAATTGCTCTATCGTTCGCCAGGTTTGATGCATACCACGCGTATCGTATCATATCGGCAAAAATCGGAGAAGACAATTGGTGGTGGACGATGGATTGAATTTATTTCGTGTGTGTGTATATACATTTGAATTACAAAAAAAAAACAAATAATAAAAAAACAAATAATAAAAAGAAGTTGCACGTCGCGAGATTCGATCCGGCGACCTTCGGATTACGAATCCGAGCGCTTACCACTGCGCCACGACGCTGTAGAAAACTAATAAGCGTAGAGAGTATTTCACCGAAACGGCTTCTTTTAACTGTCGATTTTCTCGACAACGGCTGAGAAGTGCATCTTGGTGCTTTGCCTCATTACACCTCTGGCCATGAGCTTTTATTATGCACAGTATGAATCGAATCTGAATTTCACAATTGGCGGCCTCCCCTTGTAAGATACAATTGAAGGTCATCAGCATACACATGATATTTGCAGTAGGTCAGAACCGATGACACATCATTGACATACAGAGAGAGAAGGACAGACAACACCCAGTCCCCTGCCGGGAATCGAACCTGGGATCCCTGCGTGGTAGGCGGTAAGCCGGCCTGGGTGGCCGAGGGGTTCTAGGCGCTCCAGTCTGGAACCAAAAGGCTCTGAGTACTATGGGACTTAACATCTGAGGTCATCAGTCCCCTAGAACTTAGAACTACTTAAACCTAACTAAGCTAAAGACATCACACAGATCCATGCCCGAGGCAGGATTCGAACCTGCGACCGTAGCGGTCGCGTCGTTCCAGACTGCCGGCCGGAGTGGCCGAGCGGTTCTAGGTGCTACAGTCTGGAACCGCAAGACCGCTACGGTCGCAGGTTCGAATCCTGCCTCGGGCATGGATGTGTGTGATGTCTTTAGCTTAGTTAGGTTTAAGTAGTTCTAAGTTCTAGGGGACTGATGACCTCCGATGTTAAGTCCCATAGTGCTCAGAGCCATTTGAACCATTTTTTTGGTAGGCGGTAATGGTACCGCTACCCTGCGGAGGCGGACCTGTAACTGGGGCTAGAAATTTAGTTACATGAATTGCCTTTACAAAATAAAATTACCTTTTTTTAATTAACACATTCATATCCTTCATTTACATTGTCCAATATGGAAAATAAGTATTTATTTAAAAAACACAAAGTAAGCCAGTCAACACAGCTCGACTTCAGTTTGAACTCAGTTTTAGACATTTAGTTACATGAATTGCCTTTAGAAAATTAAGTTACCTATTTTTAATTAACATATTCATATCCCTCATTTACATTGTCCAATATGCAAGATAAGTATTTATTTAAAAAAACACAAAGTAAGCCACTCAACACAGTTGGACTTGAGTTTGTACTCAGGAACGTGCCACGAAGGGCTGGAGAGCGGCAGCGGCACGCTAGACTCCAGTAGTGTCCCTGATCCAGGCCCTGGCGCTGGCGACGTTGCCGTAGACGGCGACCGGGCCGAGGCAACTGGAGTTCCCCCAGGAGACGACCCCCAGCTGCGTGCCGGCGTGCACGAGCGCGCTCCCCGAGTCGCCGTGGCAGACGGCGCGGCTGGGGTGTCCGGCGCACAGCATGCTGGCCGTCACGTGGTGGACTTGGCCCAGGCGCGCCTCGCACTCGGACCGGTCCAGCACCTCGAGGTCGGCGCTCTGCAGCTCCACCGCCGCCCCGCCGTCCTGGGTGGCGCCCCAGCCGGTGGCGGTGACGGGCAGCCCTGCCGGGGGGTCGTAGCCCTCAGCGGGCAGGACCACGGGCTGCACTGTGGGGCCCAGCGGGAAGGGCTCAGCAACCTGCACAACGTAAGCGTCGCACACATTTAAATCTGGTTGCTGAAAATGAGGGTCAGATTTGCGTGTACTTTCGTGTTTAACCTACCAACTCAGATACCGTAACTCTCCCAGCCTTATGTACACAATGATCAAAATCTAGGTATGCAATATACACCATTGTGACCGATTGATGTACCGTTTACTATTTGAAGTGAATACAATAGCTGGGCACAGCTGTTTCCCGACTGAATCAAGTCTCACCAACTGCGACATGGTCGCGTATACAACCAGTGATCCAATACTGTCAAATGTTTTTTTTTTTTTTATTTCAGTCTTTGATCACAATATGAATTCTTTAGACGATGACCGGTTTCAGTCCGTAAAGACCATCCTCAGATCTTTTATACACCATGTCCTAAAGTGATTGGGCCATAATGGCAATACTTATATGTTTTGACGATGCCATGATGGCCTAATCACTTCAGGTGTAAAAAAGATCTGAGGATGGTCATTACGGACTGAAAACGGTCATCGTCGAAAGAATTCATATTTTGATCAAAGACTGAAATAAAAAACATTTGAATCAAGTCTGATAATGACAAAAAAACGTAAGTGCTCATATGCTGTATGAAGGACAAGGTACGCGGCGTGTTTATTAAGTAAGTACCGTTTTGAAATCAAAAAAAGACGTTCTAAGATATCTCAATAATTTTTACATGAAAGCCTGTACCTTAATCTACGCACTGACGCCATTACAGTCTGATTCTTCCTTGTTTACGTTGTGTGCTGAGTGTTTAAGATGCCTCCGATAGTCGTGAGTCCCGCCGACTGCGAAGTACGGGCTGTTATAAGATTTCTTAGTGCTAAAGGCCCATAAAAGCGATCGCTATTCATCGTGAGATCTGTACAGTTTACGGAGAAAACATTATCAGTGATGGAATGCTACAAAAGTGGGTGAGAGCATTTAAAGATGGCCGCACAAATGTGCATGATGAACAACGGAGTGGGCGTCCTTCGGTCGTTAATCTACATCTACATTTATACTCCGCAAGCCACCCCACGGTGTGTCGCAGAGGGCACTTTACGTGCCACTGTCATTACCTCCCTTTCCTGTTCCACTCACGTATGGTTCACGGGAAGAACGACTGCCGGAAAGCCTCCGTGCGCGCTCGAAACTATAGAGACTGAAGCAGAAATATTCCACGATGTCCTACAACAAATTCCGCATGGTTTCAACCGAAATTGGCCGAGAAAAAGACGTGTTGCATTACTTATTGACCGCCCCTCGTAGATGGTATACCAATCGTGTAGCATTTTCTCCTTGTTAAGACTCCCAATGGCCTGCCTGAAGTCCACGTAGAGGTTATGAAGCTCAGTTTTACTATCTCATTTCCGTTCATGTACTTGCCTCAGACAAATATGATCTGTTGTTGACCAATAATTCCTGCATCCACACAGTTGTTCTCCCAATAAGTCTTCTGCATATGGAGCTGGCTTGTACGTAATGCTAGACAATTCCTTACACTGTACATTCAGTACAGGGTACTTCGGCAGTAATTAGAACGTCAAGTCTTGACCCTTTTCAAATTCTCACTTGATACCTTATCCGTAGTTGCGTGGCTTCGCTCCCTTCTCCCCATTTTTTTAGGCAGTACCTACAATACTTACTATAAGCTGGATTCTTCTGTCTTTGGATGTACAATATCTACATCTACATTTATACTCCGCAAGCCACCCAACGGTGTGTGGCGGAGGGCACTCTACGTGCCACTGTTGTTACCTCCCTTTCCTGTTCCACTCCCGTATGGTTCGCGGGAAGAACAACTGCCGCAAAGCCTCCGTGCGCGCTCGAATCTTTCTAATTCGTGATCTCCTCGGGACCTATAAGTAGGGGGAAGCAATATGATACCTCATCCAGAAACGCACCCTCTCGAAACATGAACAGCAAAATACACCGCGATGCAGAGCGTCTCTCTTGCAGAGTCTGCCACTTGCGTTTGCTAAACATCTCCGTAACGTTATCACGCTTACCAAATAACCCTGTGACGAAACGCGCCGTTCTTCTTGTTGTGACTTGGCAAGACAGCCAAGTCACTATGAGAGGAAGCCGAAAGGCACGCGCTTAAGGTCACGCAGGCTCGCGCGAGGTCTGGAACAGTTAAGGGAACTAATAGTAGCAAATAAAGTACGTAGTTGATGTAATACTTAACTTTAATCCATAAGTGGTGTACATCGGTCTGACGGTACAGGCATCACAAGTTAAATATCTATTGATAATGGCGCCTTGCTAGGTCGTAGCAAATGACGTAGCTGAAGGCTATGCTAACTATCGTCTCGGCAAATGAGAGCGTATTTGTCAGTGAACCTTTCCTAGCAAAGTCGGCTGTACAACTGGGGCGAGTGCTAGTAAGTCTCTCTACACCTGCCGTGTGGTGGCGCTCGGTCTGCAATCACTGACAGTGGCGACACGCGGGTCCGACGTATACTACCGGACCGCGGCCGATTTAAAGGCTACCACCTAGCAAGTGTGGTGTCTGGCGGTGACATCACACTTCTTGGGTCTTCTCTATCTCCTCTGTCAGCCCGACCTGGTACGGATCCCACACTGATGAGCAATACTCAAGTATAGGTCGAACGAATGTTTTTAAGCCACCTCCTTTGTTGATGGACTACATTTTCTCTCTCCCTACGAATCTCAACCTGCACCCGCCTTAACAACAATTGATTTTATATGATCATTCCACTTCAAATCGTTCCGTACGCATACTCCCAGATATTTTACAGAAGTAACTGCTACCAGTGTTTGTTCCGCTATCATATAATCATACAATAAAGGATCCTTCTCTCTATGTATTCGCAATACATTACATTTGTCTGTGTTAAGGGTGAGTTGCCACTCCCTGCACCAAGTGCCTATCCGCTGCAGATCTTGCTGCATTTCGCTGCAATTTTCTAATGCTGCAACTTCTCTGTATACTACAGCATCATCCGCGAAAAGCCGCATGGAACTTCCGACACTATCTACTAGGTCATATATTGTGAAAAGCAATGGTCCCATAACACTCCCCTGTGGTACGCCACAGGTTACTTTAACGTCTGTAGACGTCTCTCCATTGAGAATAACATGCTGTGTTCTGTTTGCTAAAAACTCTTCAATCGAGCCACACAGCTTGTCTGATATTCCGCAGGCTCTTACTTTGTTTATAAGGCGACAGTGCGGAACTGTATCGAACGCCTTCCGGAAGTCAAGGAAAATGGCATCTACCTGGGAGTCTGTATCTAATATTTTCTGGGTCTCATGAACAAATAAAGCGAGTTGGGTCTCACATGATCGCTGTTTCCGGAATCCATGTTGATTCCTACAGAGTAGATTCTGGGCTTCCACAAATGACATGATACGCGAGCAAAAAACATGTTCTAAAACTCTACAACAGAGATACAGGCCTATAGTTTTGAGCATCTGCTCGACGACCCTTCTTGAAAACTGGGACTACCTGTGCTCTTTTCCAATCATTTGGAACCTTCCGTTTACGTTGTGTACAGAGTGTTTAAGATGCCTCCGATAATCGTGAGTTCCGCCGACTGTGAAAAATGTTCAAATGTATGTGAAATCTTATGGGACTTAACTGCTAAGGTCATCAGTCCCTAAGCTTACACACTACTTAACCTAAATTATCCTGAGGACAAACACACACACCCATGCCCGAGGGAGAACTCGAACCTCCGCCGGGACCAGCCGCACAGTCCATGACTGCAGCGCCTCAGACCGCTCGGCTAATCCCGCGACGCCCGACTGTGAAGTACGGGCTATTACAAGATTCCTTAGTGCTAAAGGCCTATAAAACCGATCGATATTCGTCGTGCGATCTGTGCAGTTTATGGAGAAAACATTATGATTGACAGAATGGTAAGAAAGTGGGTAAGAGCATTTAAAGATGCCCACACAAATGTGCATGATGAACAACGGAGTGGGCGTCCTTCGGTCGTTAATGAAAGTTTAGTGCAGGAATGGGACAATAAGGTGAGAGAAGACAGGCGCTTTACGATTTCCTCCTTGCGGGATGACTTTCCTAATGTTTCTCGTTGGGTTTTGTATGGCATTGTGACCGAGCACTTGAATTACCGAAAATTGTGCGCACGTTGGGTACCGAAAATGATGACGGATGTGCACAAAACGAAACGTTTAGACAGTGCATTGACTTTCCTTGACCGGTACCACAACGACGGTGATGATTTCTTAAGCCAAATTGTTACGGGCTATGAAACATAGGTGGCCTACGTCACACCAGAACCAAAGCAACAGTCCATGGAAGTCGAGTAAGGGCACCGTTTTGCTGCAAGACAATGCCCGCCCACATTTGGCAAATCAGTCCAAAGATCTCATCACATCTTTCCGATGGGAAACTCTAGATCATCCTACGTACAGCCCCGATCTTGCTCCCAGTGACTACCATCTGTTCCTAAACTTGACGAAACACCTGGGCGGTCAGCGTCTTCAAGACGATGACGAGGTCAAAACAGTGGTGATGTAGTGGTCAACAAGTCAGGCGACAGACTTCTGTGAGGAGGGTATTCAAAAACTGGTACAACGTTATGACAAGTGTCTCAATATTGACGGAAATTATGTAGAAAAGTAGATTAAGGTACAGGCTTTCATGTAAAAATAAAATTATTGAGATATCTTGGCACGTCTTTTTTTAATTTCAAAACGGTACTTACTTAAAAAACACGCCTCGTACTTTGTCCTTCACACAGCATATGAGCACTTATGGTTTGTTTTTTTGTCATTATCAGGCTTGATTAAGTCGGGAAACAGCTGTGCCCAGCTATTGTATAGTAAACACTACATCAATCCGTCACATTGGTGTATATTGCATATCTAGATTTTGATCACTGTGTGGGCATCTTCAGTGCTAAAAAACACGTGAAGAACAATTTACAATAAGGTAATATGCATGCCAGTATATTTCCAGAAGGTGGTGCCCCACATCTCTTATATGTTTGAAAAATGTCGTATTACCGCTTTTAACTGCTGAGAAAATACTTCATTTACACAACCAGTTTCAGTCAAAAAAATAGTTCAAATGGCTCTGAGCACTATGGGACTCATTAACTTGAGCCACCATCTTACTCTGTTACTCGCTCCTGTGAACGGGAACGCGTTATGCAGATTTTGGTGCCTCTCGCGTCCATCTAGAAAAGATAACCTGAAGATGCCTAAATAAGGCAGAACGCGTGGTTGAAAAATAAAAAGAAAATTGCAACCAAGACTGTTTTTTAACAAATACTGTTAACCACTGGTTTGCTGTATGCCACATATGGATTGGAAGAATTACTATGGGACTTAACATCTGAGGTCATCAGTCCTCTACACTTAGAACTACTTCAACCTAACCAACCTAAGTACATCACACACATCATGCCCGAGGCAGGATTCGAACCTGCGACCGGACTGAAGCGCATAGAACCGCTCGCCCACAGCGGCCGGCTCCAGTTTCAGTCGTCTGATCGACATAAAATGATACGTGACAAACATTACAGGCTTAAACCGTCACTAATCTGTTAACTGATGTAAATGCTAACACCAACACACACATAACGGAATATCACATACTCACATGACAGTATTCACGGTATCATGTCAGGCGAAATATCAAATCATTATCGTTAGTTGATAAAACTGTGAATAACACTCTGGAAACTAAAGTACACCATAACACAGTGAAGTGACTCTTTAAAAAAAGCGCATACCATAAAGACGTAAATGGTTAACATTTGCACAGTTACCTATCATCATGCTTTAATATGCAGGGTGAATCAGGAAGATATACAAATATTTTAATATGTCATTCTACAAGTAAAACTAAAGAAAAAAGCTCATATAAACATAGGTCCGAAAATTTTTAGTTACGGAGTTACGGCTAATGAAAGATTTTGCCTGAAATTTAGCAACTTCGCTGTACGGGATTAAAGTAAAGCACAATTGCCGTAGTCTTACTTGCAGAATAACATATTAAAATATTTGCATATCTTCGTGAATCACTTTGTATATTATGTCGTCATAATACATATTATGGCATGATGGTATGTACTTTTTGTAATGAGCTATGCTAGGGAATGTACAAATTCGCGCTAAAACTGTAGTCGGCGTTAACGCTGTCAACAGATTCGTACTAAGCAGAGGCAAATGAACAGCTGATCATTGTTTAATGGTAGAGCCAATGATGATGATGGAGGTCTACGCACATTGATAATGACTAGAATCTCACGATTGCTAAGCTGTGTGTCGTCTGCGACGATAAATACATGTGACAGTCATAACAGATGTTCCATATGTTGCATCTAATAGCAATTTGCGCGTGTAACAGTCACAGATGCGGTGACAGAAAACAAAGTGCGTAGGAATAATGGTTTACATGTACTCGTAGGCACTAGTGTGAAACGAGGTATAGTCACATTCATGTGTGTACTGCCTCACTGCGCAGTAGCTTTTATGGGACACGTCGTACAGATACATACAATGCGAAATGTCTACATATATTATACTATAACAGAAATAACGCTGCAGTGGTAACACCGGTTTCCGTAAGATCACCGAAGGTCTGCGCTGTTGGGCTGGGCTAGCACTTGAATGGGTGACCATCCGGTCTGCCGAAAGCTGTTGGCTAGCGGGGTGCTCTCAGCGCTTGTGAGGCAAACTGGGGTGCTACTTGATTGAGAATTAGTGGCCCCGGTCTCGTAAACTGACATAGGGCAGGGAGAGCGGTGTGCTGACCACATGCCCCTCCATATCCGCATCAAGTGACGCCAGTGAGCTCAGGATGACGCGGCGGTCGGTCGGTAACGTTGGGCCTTCCAAAGCCTGGTCGGACGGAGGATAAGTAATATACTCAGTTTCATGGACAAATAGTTATATCAGCACCTCACATAAACACACTAAAGCGGCAGTTGCGTGCAATCTACGACCACATGAAGGTTGTAACAGATACGGAGACGTAAGTTGGCTGAAATCATGTTCCATGAAGTGATCAGCTAATTAAACTCACTAATTGTTCATATTATGACATATAAAAGCTCTTATGTAGACGGACATGACAACTGTTGGACATAATAAGCTTCTAAGCCCAACTATGTTTAACTTGTGAGGTTACTTGGCGTTACAGATACAGCAATTACTTTTATAGATGTAAAAAAAATAGCTGGATAATGTGTACAAGTCAGTCTCATTCTGCCAACGCCCTTGTCAAAGAGGGAGGAGGAGCGAACAGAGGTTAAGGACACTCTCTTGTCCTTTGTATGAGGAAACTGCCCCTAAATGCGGAAGAATCAGCAATGATCAACGGCATGAGGATGCAGAAGGCAACGGAAACCACTGCATTAAAGACATATAACATGTATCCACAGGAAACATGGCCTGTAACTGAAGAAGTGTCAAGATGATTTCTCCATTGGCAAAAGATTCCGAAATAGTCCGCCATTCGGATCTCTTGGAGGGGACTGCCAATGGGAAGGTTACCATGAGAAAAAGATTAATTAATCAACGAAGGACAACGTTCTACGAGTCGGGGAGTGGAATGTCAGACGTTTGAATGTGGTAGGGAAGCTAGAAAATGTAAAAAGGGAAATGAAAAGGCTCAATCTAGATATAGCAGGTGTCAGTGAAGTGAAATGGAAAGAAGTCAAGAATTTCTGGTCAGATGAGTGTAGAGTTATATCAACAGCAGCAGAATATGGTATAACGGGAGTAGGATTCCTTATGAATAGAAAGGTAAAACAAAGTGTGTGTTACAGTGAACAGTTCAGTGACAGAGTTGTTCTTATCAGAATCGATAGAAAACCAACACCGACAATGATAGGTCAGGTATACGTGCCGACAGCGTAAGCTGAAGATGAAGAGATAGATGAGATACATGAGGATATTGAAAGGATAATACAGTACATAAAGGGAGATGAAAATCTGATAGTCACGGGGGACCGGAACGCAGCTGTAGAGGAAGAAGAAAAGGTTACAGGAAAATATGGCCTTGGGACAAGGAATGAGAGGAGAAAGACTGGTTGAGTTCTGTAATAAATTTCAGCTGGTAATAGCGAATACTTTATTCAAGAATCTCTAGACCAGGTGATAAAAATCATATATTGGATTGTAAGGCGTACCCACGAGCAGATATAGACTCAGATCACAATATAGTAGTGATGACGAGGATGCTGAGATTAGTAACGAAGAATCAATATGCAAAGAAGTGAGATACGGAAGTACTAAGGGATGACGAGGCGTACTTCAAGTTCTCCAAAGCTATAGATACGGCGAATAGGAATAGCTCAGTTGGCAGTAGAGTTGAAGAGGAATGAACATCTCTAAAAAGGGCAATCACAGAGGTTGGAACGAAAAACATAGGGTAGAAAGAACGTAACTGCAAAGAAACCAAAGGTAATAGAAGAAAAACTTTAGTTGATCAATGAATGAAGGAAACACAAAAATGTTCAAGGAAATTCAAGAATACAGAAGCACAAGTGCCTGAGGAATGAAATAAATAGAAAGTGCAGGGAAGCTAAGACGAAACGGCTGCTTGAAAAATGTGAAGAAATCGAAAAAGACAAGAGTGTCGGAAGGACAATAGGAAAGTCAAAGCATATAGGAAAGTCAAAACTTCAGTGATATTAAAAGCAAGAGTGTCAGCAGAAAAAATTCAATGGGAATCCCACTGCTGAATGCAGAGAAGAGATGCGATAGTTGGAAAGGGTAAATTGAAGGCCTCAATGAGGGTAAGATTTGTCTGATGTGATACAAGAAGAAACAGAAGTCGATTTAGAAGTGATAGGAGACCCAGTACCAGAATCAGAATTTAAGAGAGCTTTGGAGCACTTAAGCTCAAATAAGGCAGAAGGGAGAGATAACATTCCATCAGAATTTCTAAAATCATTGGGGTAAGTGGCAACAAAACGACTCTTCACGTTGATGTGTAGAATGTATGAGTCTGGCGACATACCATCTGACTTTCGGAAAACTATCATCCATACAATTTCGAAGACTGCAAGAGCTGACAAGTGCGAGAATGATCGCACAACAGCTTAAGAGCTCATACATCCAAGTTGCTAAAAAGGTTAATATACAGAATAATGGAAAATAAAATTGAGGATGTGCTAGATGACGATCAGTTTGGCTTTAGAAAAGGTAAAGATACCCGAGAGGCAATTCTAAATTTGGGGCTCATAATGGAAGCAAGATTAAAGAAAAATCAAGACACTGTCATTGGATTTGTCGACCTGGAAAAAGCTTTCGACAATACAAAATGTTGCAAGATGTTCGAAACTCTGAGAGAAAAAGAGGTAAGCTATAGGGAGAGACAGGTAATATACAATATGTACAAGAGCCAAGAGGGAACAATAAGAATGGACGACTGATTACAAGGAGCGTTTGAAAAGTCCGTGCAGAAATAAAAACTACTTACGTGTTTGGGGTAAACCTTTTTTATTTTTCGACATAGTCTCCTTTTAGACTTATACACTTCGTCCAACGCTGTTCTAATTTGTTGATCCCTTCCGAATAATAGGAATTGTCAAAGTCTGCAAAATAGCTATTAGTTGCTGCAATCACCTCCTCGTTTGAATAAAATCTTTGTCCCGCCAGCCATTTCTTCAAATTGGGAAACAAATAGTAGTCCGAGGGAGCCAAGTCTGGAGAATAGGGTGGATGTGAAACGAGTTGGAATCCTATTTTGCGACCACAACTGCTGAGGTGTGTGCTGGTGAATTGTCGGGATGGAAAAGGACTTTTTTGCGGTCCAATCGCCGGCGTTCTCTTGCATCTCGGTTTTCAAACGGTCCAATAACGAGGAATAATATGCACTTGTAATAGTTTTACCCTTTCCCAGACAGTCGATGAGGATTATCCCTTGCGAATCCCAAAAGACAGTCGCCATAACCTTTCCGGCCGAAGGAATTGTCTCCGACGTTTTTGGTGCTGATTCTCCCTTGGTAACACATTGTTTAGTTTGTTGCTTCGTCTCAGTAGTATAGTTATGTAGCCATGTTTCATCCACAGTGACGAAACGACGCTTAATGTGCTGCGGATTCTTCCTGAACAGCTGCAAACCATCCTTGCAACACTTAACGCGGTTCCGTTTTTGGTCAAGAGTGAGCAATCGCGGAACCCATCTTGCGGATAGCTTTCTCGTGTCCAAATGTTTATGCAAAATATTATATACCCGTTCATTCGCGATGCCCACAGCACTAGCAATCTCACGCACTTCAACTCGTCTGTCATCCATCACCATATCATGGATTTCATTAATGATTTCTGGAGTCTTAACCTCCACAGGGCGTCCAGAACGTTCAGCATCAGTTGTGCCCATATTGCACACTTCGAAAATTTTGAAACCACTTATAAACTCTTTTAATTGAATGTGCAGAGTCTCCGGAATATTTATCACGCTTCTCTTTAGTCGCTTGAGGCGTTTTGCCTTTCATAAAGTAATGTTCAATCGTCACACGAAATCCTTTTTCGTCCATTTTTTGACATTCACTCGACTTCCTCGATTCACACGAATTCCTAACACCAAGAAATAGACCAATATGGCTGAAACTTGGTGTGCGTTCTTTCCAAAGACGCTACTAACTAAACATGACCTCGATACGCGCCAGTGGTGTAAGTACAATTATCTACAGCGATCTCCTTACACGTATGATGCATTGACAACATGTATTAACTTTATTTTTCCTTCACAATTCGTACGTTTTAACATTTTGTTTGTTTTTTATCCTTTTTAAAAACTTATACAGTATATATAAAACAAACGAGGTGGTTTCAACTAAAAGCAGTGAATAATGTTTTGCAGTTGTACATGGTGGTAACTGCGTAAAGTAGCCAGTGGCTAAAATACAAAGCATCTCGTTCATATACTTTATTAACTTAGGTATTATTTTTATGATCAACCGCAGGAGCCTCGTGATATAATACCTAGACACCAAAATAGTCTCTCGAGAGTAGATTGCCGGACTGGCCATGGAAGAGACCTTCAAAAGTATGTATGGTAATGAAATTCTACAGGATGAAGTTAATGATAACGGTCTGACAGTTGCCTACTTTGCTTCATTGAACAACGTCTGCCTTGAGCAGAGGACGTCGTCAAGGAGGCTCAGAAGAAGCGCACTGCTGTTCGCGGAAGCGCGTGCGACAAGATCCTGCCATATGTTTTGGCGACGAATGCGGTTTCCTCCTTAAAGGCAGCTGCCGCTAAGCCACCGCAAGTGCCTGGAATACAATGAGTGTGCGTGCCGAATTCGCCTCTCTGTACACAGGTCCACGACACGGCTGCACGCGGCCACCGTGAGAATATTCATTGTCTGACCCGCCACCGTCTGTAGGCGTGAAGGGCTCGACCAATGAGTCACACATGGTTAGCACCTAGCAGCCAGTACCAATCTGCTACATATTGTATGGATATTGTATGGATATGGTGTCTGTTCTTTCGAAGCATATCCAAGTATAGAGTTCTGGCAACACAAGCCATGACCCTCACATATATTCCCCGAACTCTTACGGGACTTGGTAATAATTTCTTCCACGAGTAATGAGTGTGTTGGTGTGGGACACTACGAATGTACAGTGTGGACATACAAGGTGAGAATGTGGGTCTCGCGGGAGGCGTGAGCGAGATAGTCCCTGCAGTCGCGCTATCCTCTGTGCCCTCGGTGGCTCAGGTGGATAGAGCGTCTGCTATGTAAGCAGGATTCGGGGTTCGAGTCCCGGTCGGGGCACACATTTTCACCTTTCCCCGTTGATATATATCAACGCCCGTTAGCAGCTGAAGGTATTAATATAATTCTAATTCCTACATTTTAATCCTGTAACCGCAGGTGATTTTCCGATTTTTACAACCAAAATCGTGGGACATTTCCATTCGATAATTAGAATAGTTGAAATGACAGAATTATGGAAATGTAACAAGAAAACAAAAAATTTACTTTATTGTTGAATTTCAATTTACATTTAACGTAAATAACGCAGGAAATGTGAAAATAGCTTCAACGTTATAAAAGCAGAATAAACTTATTGACAAAATTTCTGAGGGTTGTCTATCGTAAGGCAGTGCTCCACACGCAAGCTCGGAAATATGGATAAAAAACTGCTGCCAGAAGAAGGTGTCTGTGTAAGAATGTGAGTTATATTGGAAGACCCAAAAAAACGCGATTCCCGATGTTCCAGCGGCGAAAAGAGCAGCCTTCGATGTTCCAGATCAACACAAAATGATTTGACAGGAAAATAGCAGCACACGATGTTGCGGAGCAACAGAAAAGTATTCGACGGGAAAATCGCGACTTCCGACTTACAAAACTGAACTAAAGCTGCATCCGACGCGATTGTCGCTGTCCCTGCAAAGAACTGAACACATATGTCCGCGTCGCCCGCAGCTGGAGGCTCAGGATGCATTCAGTAAGACGAGAATAGGAAATTTCGGCGTGCATCCTCTACACTCACTTAAATAAAGGAAAATTCTTGCTGTCACTGTAACAGTGGCTGGGTGGCGTACCCTACATTTACAGTTTTTTAAAATGTCGACAGTTAGAGGGGAAGAATTTTGGCCACTTGTGACGCAGAAGCCGTTTGGGGCACTCGTGGTCCAGGAGACAGCAGGAGCAGCCTTTTTCTGCCGCCACTCAGCCGACTCTATCCGGTGCTGACTGGCGCCTTCTGGTGCATGTTTGTTGATTTTTGAGTAATTGTTGCGTTTTGCGTCAGCGCTATCCACTTTCTGGGCAGCTGATAGTTTGCAGGACTTGCTACTCAGCTTGAGTTACCCGATTTATTGTATTACTTTGTGGGTCTCGGATTCGTTAACTTTGAATTTGCGAGCCGTCCAGAGTAGGAAAGCTTATAGCGTTTCCCAAGCAGTCTACCACGTAGATGAGCGTCATATCACTGGTAGTGGAACATTCATGATTAAACTGAGCTTTAAAGAGCTTTATGATTAATTATTCTAGACAACTTCGCGATTGTTAAGTTGGAGTTATTTCTCAGTCAACGTCACGAGAGACTATGTTCATTAATAGTAACGGAAAAAAATCGCAACACCGAGAAGGAATTTTGCGACATAAATAAAAGTTGGTAGACGTGTTTCTACACCTGATGTCTACTAAAATTTCGCGCCAATCGCATAATAGTACGCTAATAGCGCCCTAAATAACGAAAACTGTGAGGTCATCCACATGAGTGCTAAAAGGAACTCGTTAAACTTCCGTTACACGATGACCAAAGACTGCGTTATATTGGCAGGACTCTTATAAAATGTAACAGACCTACTAAGCAGACTGCCTACACTATGCTTGTCCGTCCTCTTTTAGAATACTGCTCCGCGATGTGGGATCCTTACCAGATAGGACTGACGCAGTAGATCGAAAAAGTTCAAAGAAAGGCAGCACGTTTTGGATTATCGCGAAATATGGGAGAGAGTGTCACAGAAATGATTCAGGATTTGGGCTGAAAATCATTAAAAGAAAGGCGGTTTTCGTTGCGACGGAATCTTCTCACGAAATTCCAATCACCAACTTTCTCCTCCCAGTGCGAAAACATTTTGTTGACACCCACCTACATAGGGAGGAACGATCACCACGATAAAATAAGGGAAATCAGAGCTCGTACGAAAAGATGTAGGCGTTCATCCTTTCCGCACGCTATACGAGATTGGAACAATAGAGAATTGTGAAGGTGGTTCGATGAACCCTCTGCCAGGAACTTAAATGTGATTTGCAGAGTATCTATGTAGATGTAAATGTAGATATGAGGACGCAAATCAGGTTTGCTTTAAATAAACGCTGTAATGATTCCCTTTGATACCGGATGCGGTGAGACGATGTTAGTCAAGAATGCCTTTAACGCGACAAAAATAACATTATCAACACCTCACTGAGCTTCAACGGGGTCGTGTAATAGGGCTACAAGAAGCTGGATGATCCTTCTGCGACATTACAGAAAAACGTGAAAGGAATGTAGGAAATGTGCATCATTGCTGGCAGTGCTAGTCCCGAGAATGCACGGTCGCAAGAACATCGGGCTCCGAACGATGACGTGGCACTACCGAGTGGGAAGCCCGCCCGGTTAGCCGAGCCGTGTAACGCACGGCTTTCCGGATTGGGAAGGAGCGCCTGGACCCGGCACGAATCCGCCCGGCGGACTTGGGTCGAGGTCCGGTGAGCCGGCTTATATGTGGATGGTTTTTAGGCGGTTTTCCATCTGCCTCGGCGAATGCGGGCTGGTTTCCCTTGTTCCGCCTCAGCTACACTTTGTCGGCGATTGCTGCGCAAACGAGTTATCCAAGTACGCGTACATTACCATTACTCTACCACGCAAACATAGGGGTTACACTCGTCTGGTGTGAGACGTTTCCTGGGGGGGGTCCACCGGGGGCCGAACCGCACAATAACCCTGAAAGAGTGGTTCAGTGTGGGGCGGCGGAGGGGTGAAGTGGACTGTGGACTGCGGTAATCGTCCAGGAGTTGTGGACAGCGCCTCTCCGTCGTTTCTAGACCCACGTTTACCATACAATATAATACAATACCGAGAGGGAAGACCATCGTGTTCGGCGTGTGGCTCTGGCGTATCGTACTGCATTTGCAGCAGCAACATGAACAGCAGTTGCCATCATAGTGGCACAGTGCACTGTTACAAATTGGTTACTTCAAGAACTGCTCCGAGCCAGACGCCCTGCAACGAGCATTCCACAGACTACAAGCCACCACCATTTGCGACTTCAGTGGTGTCAAGCGAGAGCTCATTGGAGGGCAGGGTGGAGGTCTGTTTTTTTTTTTACTGATGAAAGCTGTTTCTGCCTCGTTGCCAGAGATGGCCGTGTGTTGGTTAGAAGTCGGCCAGTTGAGACCTGCAAACAACCTGTCTGCGTGCTAGACACATGTGACCTATATCTAGTCTGTGGAATGCTCGTTGCAGGGCGTCTGGCTCGGAGCAGTTCTTGAAGTAACCAATTTGTAACAGTGCACTGTGCCACTATGATGGCAACTGCTGTTCATGTTGCTGCTGCAAATGCAGTACGATACGCCAGAGCCACACGCCGAACACTATGGTCTTCCCTCTCGGTATTGTATTATATTGTATGGTAAACGTGGGATGCAATTTCGTATGACTGCAGGAGCACTCTTGTGGTTATTCCAAGCATCCTGACTACAAATCTGTAGTCATTCTGGGGATTCGACTTGTGTTGCCATTCATGAACAGCATTCCAGGGGGGTGTTTTCCAACAGGATAATACTCGCCCACATACCGCTGTTGTAATGCAGCATACACTACAGAGATTCGACACATTGCCTCGCTTTAATCGATCAACAGATCTGTTTCCAGTCGAGCATATACGGGACATCGTCAGAAGCCAACTCCAGCGTCATCCACAAACAGCAGCCGCGCGGGGTGGGGACTCGTGGTTTGAGGCGCCATGTCACGGATTGCGCAGCCCCTCCCGCCAAAGGTTCGAGTCCTCGAGTGTGTGTGTGTGTTGTTCTTAGCATTAATTAGTTTAAGTAGTGCGTAACTCTATGGGTCCATGACGTCAGCAGTTTGATCCATTAGGAATTCACCGAGCGAGGTGGCGCAGTGGTTAGACACTGGACTCGCATTCGGGAGGACGACGGTTCAATCCCGCGTCCGGCCATCCTGATTTAGGTTTTCCGTGATTTCCCTAAATCGCTCGAGGCACATGCCGGAATGGTTCCTTTCAAAGGGCACGGCCGATTTCCTTCCCCGTCCTTCCCTAATCCGATGAGACCTATGACCTCGCTGTCTGGTCTCCTTACCCCAAAACCAACCAACCATTAGGAATTCACATCCATTTGCATTTGCGTAAACAGCATTAAACGTCCCTGTATTCACCGACCAAGTGCAACAAGCATGGAACTCCCTCCCGCAAACTGAAGCCGACAGCGGTGGCCGAGCGGTTCTGGGTGTTTCAGTCCGGAACTACGCGACTGCTACGGTCGCGGGTTCAATTCCTGCCTCGGGCATGGATGTGTGTGAGGTCCCTAGGTTAGTTAGGTTTAAGTAGTTCTAAGTCCTAGGGGACAGATGACCTCAGATGTTGAGTCTCATAGTGCTCAGAGCCATTTGAACCGCGCACCTGCACAGCACAATGCATGCACATTTATACGCTTGCATTCAACTTTCTGGCGGTGACACCGGTTATTAATGTACGAGCATTTCGCATTTGCAATGGTTTATCTCGCGCTCAGTATTATGTCAGTGCTAATCACTGAAATATGTTACCTAGACACATGTATTACCGAAATTTGATTACTCTACATTTATTGTATTTTGGTGTTGCGATTTCTTTTGTCAGTGTAGTTGCGGTATTTTTTCTGTCATTTTCATGTAGTATACATCTACATCTACATTTATACTCCGCAAGCCACCCAGCGGTGTGTGGCGGAGGGCACTTTACGTGCCACTGTCATTACCTCCCTTTCCTGTTCCAGTCGCGTATGGTTCGCGGGAAGAACGACTGCCGGAAAGCCTCCGTGCGCGCTCGAATCTCTCTAATTTTACATTCGTGATCTCCTCTGGAAAAGGTGGGGGGAAGCAATATAGTCGATACCTCATCCAGAAACGCACCCTCTCGAAACCTGGACAGCAAGCTACACCGCGATGCAGAGCGCCTCTCTTGCAGAGTCTGCCACTCGAGTTTGCTAAACATCTCCGTAACGCCATCACGCTTACCAAATAACCCTGTGACGAAACGCGCCGCTCTTCTTTGGATTTTCTCTATCTCCTCTGTCAACCCGACCTGGTACGGATCCCACACTGATGAGCAATACTCTAGTAGAGCTCGAACGAGTGTTTTGTAAGCCACCTCCTGTGTTGATGGACTACATTTTCTAAGGACTCTCCCAATGAATCTCAACCTGGCACCCGCCTTACCAACAATTAATTTTTATATGATCATTCCACTTCAAATCGTTCCGCACGCATACTCCCAGATATTTTACTGAAGTAACTGCTACCAGTGTTTGTTCCGCTAGCAGATTTAAAGTAACAAAAAAAGGACTTACTAATTTCAGACTTGATTTGAATCTCAGAACTAAATGCCTGTCCTACAATTGATTGTAGTTCTGTGATACTTTAAAGTAACTGTAACCCCTGCATTCCTAATTTGCTTTCCTCAATGTGATGGTATTCGATTGGAAAGCAGGCCGCAACATTTTTGTTTAAATATTAAATGTGAAAATATTTTGAGGTGTGATTACGATTTATGGTTTAAAAGCATTGCACTGAGCTCATCTTAGAGGTGTTGAAGGCAGGGTAAAGAGAGAAGAAAGTAAAGATTGGCAGCACTGCTTATGTTCAACTGGTATTGAGAAGCTGGGCATCCGATATGTAAAATGTGCACAATTACACGGTGGCTAATTCAGAATCTGACTACTACATAGTAGGAACAAAGGTAAAGCAGAAGTTTGTCACGGGTACTGAGGGAAATAACATCGCAGTAAAGAAAGGTAACACAGAACAAATGACAGATCTACAGTTGGTGATTATCAGAGCATACCGAAACAGGAGCTACAAACAGAGGATGTTGGAAACCAAGAGAACAGTAGCACGAGAACAATAACAGAGGAAAATAAAAATACGTTTTTTATTACCTAAGAGTAGTGGTAATTTGGTTAAGAGGTCCTTCACAACTATGGGATATTTAAGGAATTTGGTTCTAGGTGTAGCAGATGCACTTGTTTGTTGTTTATTACCCAGCAACCTGTTTCGTATCCTGGACCATCTTCAGGTTGTAAAACATGATCAACTGAGTATAATGAAGAAGCTACCCATCACATGCAAAACGTGCCAAAAATCATATGTACATGGTCGCATGTTCTCACAATAGTTGTATAGCATATTTACAACGTTATGAGAACGTTGCGCCAGTAAAAATAATGACTTAATTTTATCGTTTTCATGCCCACTGCTCGTGGTCTTCTGACTAACATCAAGTCCACAATGCCCCCGGTTTGATTCCTGGCTGGATCGATTTTCTTCGCACGGGTCATGGATGTTTGCGTTGTCCTAGCCACTCCATCTCATCGCCAACACAAAGGCCGAACAACCCCATATGGGATCTTCTAGCCAATAATGCCATACTGCAATTTCATTTTCATAATTTTCATTTTTTGTAAGTGCTATGTGCCATGGTCGCATTGTAAGTATGGCTTTTGTGTGATGCTCAACTGATCATGTTTTATGTAGGCTGACGATGATCCAGTATAGACCGAAATCGGTTACTGAATAATTAACAAGAACAACTCTCAGCTGTTGTATACAGAATGAAATTCACAAATAAAACTGGTCATCTTGATATGTTGCTGTTAGGGATACTGTTCCAGTATCATTCGAAATTACTTTCGAAGGGTGCCAATGTGGACTGGTTGTTACAGCCTAACATTTCACGAAGGAGCGGCTGTTGGACGTGTTCGCTTCCTGTACACGTCGCAAAAGTTCTGTCTGTTCACCTAGCGTCCTGTAATAGCTGTGTCTCTCTCTCAGAAGATCTCGCACAGCCGTAGGTTCGCTGATTATACCAATTGTGGCTGTAACGACAATCGAAGATTCTCTAAATCTGCTGAATGAGTTCGCAATTTTTAGTGATGCCGGAATAGTTGCCGTGGTGCAATGTGAGCCACCATACTTCGTCATTATCGCAGTGCAATGACTACACATGAATTAAAAACGCGTTGTCACGCTATGTCCATGCCACAGCCACTGAGATGAAGTGACACCAGAAAGTTGATATCCAGGTGTTCTCCTTTCAGCCAATTAGAGGCCAGGAAAGCCTATGAGAGACGAGAAAACTTATCTCTCTGCTCTTTCACGTGTCACCTTCGCATTTTCTCCGTAATTTCACGTGTCAGCCACCTACCGAGCGTGTGATTACGCCGTATCACAAGGCAATATGCGTTGTTCAGTCGCGTTTAACCGATATATATAGACGGAAACTAACCCGAGAAACTGTACTAACAAAATTTCAAGAGCCGATTTTCAATGATGATTTTAGGAATTATACAATCCCGTACATACATGGACAGTGAAGACAAGATTAGGTGAATTGCAGCCTTCATAGAGGCATTTAAACAATAATTCTTCCAGCGTTCCGTATGTGCCTGGAGCTTTCAGACCAGTTTCCCGTGACATGCGGTGTAAAACAAGGCTGTCTTCTGGCTCCCACACTCTTCTCACTTTATTTCACAGCTGTTATGACAGATGCGACCAAAGCCTGCAGTGGTCAAATGGGTCTTGACTCGAGAACAGACAAAAGTGTCTTCAACATCTCTCGCCTCACAACAAAAAGTCACGTAAATAAAATATCTATCTTAGAAATTCTTTATGTACATGACGTATGTATGATGGCTAATTCTCCTGAATCTCTCCAAACACACATGAACCCGCTAAATGACTCCTGCAGAAGATTTTGTTTAGGCATAAGCATTACCAAGACGCAACTCCTTCAAGACCACGTAAGGGTTCCGATACAGACGACTGCAGTTTCATACTGGACAACAAACATTTGGAAAACGTGTCACACTTTAAATATCTAGGTAGCCAAATTAGAAGCGACAACAGCCTGACAACAGAAATTGCAGCTCGTATAGCCAATGCAGCCTCAGTTTTCGGCAAACTGAATCACATGGAAATCACATGATCTCAGACTACAAACTAAAATTGCGGTCTACAAAGCAATAATATTACCAACTTTGCTCTACGCCTCTGAAACCTGGTGCTGTTATAAAGCTGACATTAGGAAGCTAGACGCCTTTCGTCTTCTCTGTCTGAGACCAATTGTCCACATGAAATGGGAAGACCGTGTTCGAAACACGGAGATTTTGCACTGCGTGAAACTGCCTGGCTTTGAAGCTCTCTTAATGAAACACCAACTGAGATGGAGTGGACATATCATACGCATGGACGACAGTAGACTTCCAAAGCGGCGTTCTACTCAGAGCTCTCGTGCGGAAAGCGGCAGCATGGTGGCCAACACCTGCGATATAAAGACACCAACAAACGCCACCTCACAGCCTGTGGCATTCTGAGCAAACGTTGGGAGGAGCTTGCATTGCACCGATCAGAGTGGCGCTCAACAATACACAAGAGTGTGGAACAATTCGAGCGTATCTGCCTAAAGAACCTGGACGATAAACGAAAGCTCCGCATATCTAAGCCCAAGCCTAATTACATCTATACGTATAACTCAACTGGGCAACTGTATTGCACTTCGTGCAACCGTATCTTCAAAGAAAAGCTCGGTTTCGCAACCCACATTCGAGCCCACCACAATACGGATTAAACGACTGACGGAGTCGCTGTCGCCGGACGCGCCGAGGAGGACATCATGTTGTAAGGTGGTGTAGTCTCTTGACCTTCATTTCTTACATATTCCGTCCTCACAATCGTATTCTGCACATCAAGACACTTCATTTGAACCCAAAGTCGATAAGGTAGAGTCAATTTCGTATGAATTCATGTAAGCAATATGCAAATCTAATAAGTAAATCGCAAGTGTACACCGAGGTTGAGAAACTCGAGGCTGGTGTACACAACATGATGGCCACAGGTATTTTCGTTCAAAAGAGGAAACCAGCCCACTGGTAAGACTATCCCTTTAGAGGGCTGGGTCAACAACATACCTACTTTGGCCGAAGCGGCCGCCCAGAGAGAATACAGCTTTTGCAGACAGCTTTTGCCGGAGCGAAGGGATAACGACCCCCATGTTCGACTTAAAAGCAAATTCCGCTACATTGTGTGGGAGTACCCAGCAGACTGCGTAGTTACAGAGTTCTAACAGGAGGACAGTATACGCCTAATGGAGATGCTACAGATTTCCGTATTGATCGACTTAAACGAAACGTCATTCTCCTGTTTAAAAGAGCAAAACTGATTGGCGGAATATTTCTGATGCAAAGAGTTAGAGGAGTGAAGGAAGGAAGCGAATGATATACCCTTGCAACTTTTCCACAAAATGGGGCCGTTCCGTTGTCGCTCTTGGAATGGAAACACGTAACGAGAGCGAGTGCGCTCGTAAATGTACGCAAATAGTGAGGAACGAAGTCTCTCCTCAGTACTTCACTGGGAGAGCACCTCTGTCGTTAGCGAATCGGAGTGACACTCTATATTGAGTCGCTCTCGATTAAGCTTTGTTCACTGTGTTGGCCATCACACTTATTGTGCGGCAGTCGTCTCAGCTCACGTTATTGTGCGCTACAGTGTATGCGAGCCCCATCTGTCTATAACAGTACACTCCATTACATTTCTCACACGACAGCCTTGACCGTACCTAGAAAAGTTATTCAAGTTGTGTAGGCGGGGCTCTCAGCCATTCTGCTGAGTATATAACATTCTTAAAGAAAAGGGAGAAAAGAACCTTTGCATACTTTGTAAAATAATAGCATTCCTATCCATAAGAGGCAATCTACTGTTCCGAAAAGAGCCAGGAAATTTATTATTTTTTTTATATAAGAAAAAGTTTCATTTGATTACTCAGATTTTTTTACAATAAATAATATTTTTCGTTTGTTTAATGTTTTTCTTACACTAACTACCAATACTCCTGTACCCAAGTATCCCACTAGTTATGTAAGATTATAGAATATTTTTGTGTCTTTTCCTTACAGTGGACGACTCCAGAAGATATTTGTTGCTGAATGTTTTTCAAGCAGTTCTTGTTGGTACATTAGGAGCGTCTGTCTGACTTCTGTAGTAGTGTGAGGTGGAAATTGTTTCTTGCAGGAGCCAAAGAGTACTTGTTGGATCAATCCATTGTGCAACTTGACAGAATAAAAACCACAGACTCTCAGAATGGGACTGCAACGGAGAAAAGCCCTAATAACTGGCATAGTGGAACATACGCTCTGCCATGCACTTCACAATGGTTCCCAAAGTATAGATGTAACTCTTCTGCACTTTGATTATACTGGTGGTATTCAACACGCTTGAGATGGTCAGCTCCGGAAAAAATGTGGAAATGGAATGTGATTGTGAGAACGAAAGTCAAGATGGGATGTAGGCAGAGAGTTGATGGCGGCTTGTGGATTGGAGACAGGATTTGTCATGTGCCATTACGAAGATGCCCCGTCGACAATGAGTTCATTGGAGATGGAACACAAACTCGGATAGAGGAACTATACTGTACGAAATCGTCCGTATATTTTTCAAAGGAAAGATCACAGCATTCGCCTAAAATAGTTCAGGGAACGACAAGAAATCTATATTTGGATGGCCGGATATGGAGATTTGAAATGCCATCCTTCTAAATACGAGTTCAGTGTATTATTGCCTAGCCACTTCGCTCGGCGATTGGGCTAGACAAAATATGTACTTGATGCACGGATTGGCGATGCCGTGCTAGACAAGGTGAGAGTAAGACCAAAGAACGTTCTTTAGATGGAAGAAGGGGCAGTGGAAGTGGTATTGGGAATATGTAGAGGTAGCAGTTAGGGTTAGCTAGCGTAGTTTTTTGAAGCACATGGGGACGCAAAAGGAGGTGGATGTTTAGTATAATGATGGTTAGAAAACGAATTATGTCATCGGTAGTTGGTGTGACTCATAGGGAATTGTTTGGGGGGAATTATGTGTCGATAGTGCGGTTGCGGACGTTTAACTCAGTTTTCGGTGGGCCGGGGGGGGGGGGGGGGGGGAGGGGCGCAGGCTTCACCTGAAGTGCGTATCATATGCATCAAGTTTCGCCAAAGTTTGCCTGTTGGTTAACAGCCACTGGGGCTGCCGGACAGTGTAGGGACTGCTACAAGTTGTTTGGTGGCAAAACTGTTTCACGAGTCGACTTTCAGAAGATATTAACGTTATTAGTTGATTTTCGAGGTTAGGCTAAAGAGCGATGAAAAAGAGCGAAAGAGTTGTCATGGAAAAGAGCAGAAACTCGTGTTATCTACACGTATCACGGAGAATTATTCTCCCTGTTTAACATCCAAGAGTCCAGTGAAATCTGAAACTCGCACTGCAGCCTTAAAACCAGCCATGATTGCGTGAATGAGTGAGACATATTTACGAGGGGCTTTCAATAAATAATACAACACTTTTTTCTGAGAACTGGTTAGTTCTATTCAGGATTCCAATACTCCATATTATTTCTCACTCTTTTGGCTACAAAAGGGTGGCATAATCTCCGTTTAATGCGACAGCCTTATGCCACATTACTGGGTGGACCTGTAGGCGCACGTGTTACGCCACTCCACTGATCGACGTGTAAGCAACGTCTTGCTGCATCAGTAGCTTCCCCTTCATCTACGTACTGCTCTCCGCAAAGTGCATCCTTCATTGGGCCAAACAGATGGAAGTCGAAAGGTGCGAGATTCGGCCTGTAGTGTTGATGAGGAAGAACAGTTCAATGAAGTTTTGTAAGTTCATCTCGGGTGCGCACACTTGTGTAAGGCCTTACGTTATCATACAGAAGGAAAGAATGGCAGCTAACTCTAAATATAGATAAATGTAAATTAATGCAGATGAATAGGCAAAAGAATCCTGTAATGTTTGACTGTTGTTGTTGTTGTTGTTGTGGTCTTCAGTCCTGAGACTGGTTTGATGCAGCTCTCCATGCTACTCTATCCTGTGCAAGCTTTTTCATCTCCCAGTACCTACTGCAACCTACATCCTTCTGAATCTGCTTAGTGTATTCATCTCTTGGTCTCCCTCTACGATTTTTACCCTCCACGCTGCACTCCAATACTAAATTGGTGATCCCTTGATGCCTCAGAACATGTCCTACCAACCGATCCCTTCTTCTGGTCAAATTGTGCCACAAACTTCTCTTCTCCCCAATCCTATTCAATACTTCCTCATTAGTTATGTGATCTACCCATCTAATCTTCAGCATTCTTCTGTAGCACCACATTTCGAAAGCTTCTATTCTCTTCTTGTCCAAACTATTTATCGTCCATGTTTCACTTCCATACATGGCTACACTCCATACAAATACTTTCAGAAACGACTTCCTGACACTTAAATCAATACTGGATGTTAACAAATTTCTCTTCTTCAGAAACGCTTTCCTTGCCATTGCCAGCCTACGTTTTATATCCTCTCTACTTCGACCATCATCAGTTATTTTGCTCCCCAAATAGCAAAACTCCTTTACTACTTTAAGTGCCTCATTTCCTAATCTAATTCCCTCAGCATCACCCGACTTAATTAGACTACATTCCATTATCCTTGTTTTGCTTTTGTTGATGTTCATCTTATATCCTCCATTCAAGACACTGTCCATTCCATTCAACTGCTCTTCCAAGTCCTTTGCTGTCTCTGACAGAATTACAATGTCATCGGCGAACCTCAAAGTTTTTATTTCTTCTCCATGAATTTTAATACCTACTCCGAATTTTTCTTTTGTTTCCTTTACTGCTTGCTCAATATACAGATTGAACAACATCGGGGAGAGGCTACAACCCTGTCTTACTCCCTTCCCAACCACTGCTTCCCTTTCATGTCCCTCGACTCTTATAACTGCCATCTGGTTTCTGTACAAATTGTAAATAGCCTTTCGCTCCCTGTATTTTACCCCTGCCACCTTTAGAATTTGAAAGAGAGTATTCCAGTCAACATTGTCAAAAGCTTTCTCTAAGTCTACAAATGCTAGAAACGTAGGTTTGCCTTTCCTTAATCTTTCTTCTAAGATAAGTCGTAAGGTCAGTATTGCCTCACGTGTTCCAGTGTTTCTACGGAATCCAAACTGATCTTCCCCGAGGTTGGCTTCTACTAGTTTTTCCATTCGTCTGTAAAGAATTCGTGTTAGTATTTTGCAGCTGTGACTTATTAAACTGATAGTTCGGTAATTTTCACATCTGTCAACACCTGCTTTCTTTGGGATTGGAATTATTATATTCTTCTTGAAGTCTGAGGGTATTTCACCTGTCTCATACATCTTGCTCACCAGATGGTAGAGTTTTGTCAGGACTGGCTCTCCCACGGCCGTCAGTAGTTCCAATGGAACATTGTCTACTCCGGGGGCCTTGTTTCGACTCAGGTCTTTCAGTGCTCTGTCAAACTCTTCACGCAGTATCATATCTCCCATTTCATCTTCATCTACATCCTCTTCCATTTCCATAATATTGTCCTCAAGTACATCGCCCTTGTATAGACCCTCTATATACTCCTTCCACCTTTCTGCTTTCCCTTCTTTGCTTAGAACTGGGTTTCCATCTGAGCTCTTGATATTCATACAAGTCGTTCTCTTATCTCCAAAGGTCTCTTTAATTTTCCTGTAGGCGGTATCTATCTTACCTCTAGTGAGATAGGCCTCTACATCCTTACATTTGTCCTCTAGCCATCCCTGCTTAGCCATTTTGCACTTCCTGTCGATCTCATTTTTGAGACGTTTGTATTCCTTTTTGCCTGTTTCACTTACTGCATTTTTATATTTTCTCCTTTCATCAATTAAATTCAATATTTCTTCTGTTACCCAAGGATTTCTACTAGCCCTCGTCTTTTTACCTACTTGGTCCTCTGCTGCCTTCACTACTTCATCCCTCAAAGCTACCCATTCTTCTTCTACTGTATTTATTTCCCCCATTCCTGTCAATTGCTCCCTTATGCTCTCCCTGAATCTCTGTACAACCTCTGGTTCTTTTAGTTTATCCAGGTCCCAACTCCTTAAATTCCTACCTTTTTTGCAGTTTGACTACTCCATTAGTATTGTAGCGCTTGACACAGTCACGTCGATTAAATATTTGGGCGTAACATTGCAGAGCGATATGAAGTGGGACAAGCATGTAATGGCGGTTGGGGGGAAGGCGGATAGTCGTCTTCGGTTCATTGGTAGAATTTTGGGAATATGTGGTTCATCTGTAAAGGAGACCGCTTGTAAAACACTAATACGACCTATTCTTGAGTACTGCTCGAGCGTTTGGGATCCCTATCAGGTCGGATTGAGGGAGGACATAGAAGCAATTCAGAGGCGGGCTGCTAGATTTGTTACTGGTAGGTTTGATCATCACGCGAGTGTTACGAAAATGCTTCAGGAACTCGGGTGGGAGTCTCTAGAGGAAAGGAGGCGTTCTTTTCGTGAATCGCTACTGAGGAAATTTAGAGAACCATCATTTGAGGCTGACTGCAGTACAATTTTACTGCCGCCAACTTACATTTCGCGGAAAGACCACAAAGATAAGATAAGAGAGAATAGAGGCATGTAGGCAGTCATTTTTCCCTCGTTGTTTGGGAGTGGAACAGGGAGAGAAGATGCTAGTAGTGGTACGAGGTACCCTCCGCCACGCACCGTGTGGTGGATTGCGGAGTATGTATGTAGATGTAAATGTAGAGAAGTGCGCCTGCAGTTTTGTGGCCATGAACACGCTGAAGTCGATTATTCAGTTTCTTGAGGGTAGCACAATACATTTCTGAGTTGATCGTCACACCACGAGGGATGACATTAAACAGAATGACTTCTTCAGAGTCCCAGAAGACCATCATCGTGGCTTTACCGACTTATATTTCAACTTTTTATTGGGAGGAGAGGTGGCGTGGCGAGGAACTCCATTGATTGCCGTTTTGTTTCCGGTTCGAAGTAGTGAACCTGAATTTCATCGCCTTTGACGATCTTTGACAAAAATTGTCACGATCAATCTCGTAACGCGGAAGCAGTTCCTCGCAGATGGTCCTTCGTTGCTCTTCATGGTCTTCTGTTGGGCGGCGAGGAACTCAGCAGGAACACACTTTTGAGTATCCCAACTGGTGGACGAATGTGCCAGAACTACCAACTAGCCGTTTGGCTGTGATCCATCGATCATCTCCAATGAGAGTGTCCGCACGTTCCAACATTGCAGGAGTCACAGTTGCTTGCCGCCGGCTGGCAAGCGGGAGAGCGGATGGGTCATCGCGACCTTGTTGCGATGTTGACAGACGTCTCGCCCAGTGATTCCCCGTGCTTTTGTTCACTGCCAGGTCTCTGCAGATATTATACAAACGCCTATGAATATCTGCGATGCTCTGGTTTCCCGCCAAAAGAAACTCAGTGACAGCTCGCTGCTTGGAACACGCCTCCGCTATAGACGCCATTTTGAAGGCTACACATAGAACCTCGACCCATCGGAACTTTATGAAGCTATAGAGACTGAAGCAGAAATATTCCACGATGTCCTACAACAAATTCCACATTTTTTCAATCGAAATTGGCCGAGAAAAAGACATGTTGCATTACTTATTGACCGCCCCTCGTAGATGGTATACCAATCGTGTAGCATTTTCTCCTTGTTAAGACTCCCAATGGCCTGCCTGAAGTCCACGTAGAGGTTATGAAGCTAAGTTTTACTATCTCATTTCTGCTCGTGTATTTGCCTCAGGACAAATATGATCTGTTGTTGACCAATAATTCCTGAATCCACACAGTTGTTCTCCCAATAAGTCTTCTGCGTATAGAGCTGGCTTGTAGATAATACTAGACAATGCCTTACACAGTACATTCAGTGCAGGGTACTTCGGCAGTAATTAGAACGTCAAGTCTTGGCCCTTTTCAAATTCTCTCTTGATACCATGTCCGTAGTTGCGTGGCTTCGCTCCCTTCTCCCCATTTTTTAGGCAATACCTTCAATACTTACTTTAAGCTGGATCCTTCTGTCTTTGGATGTACAATATCTACATCTACATCTTCATTTACACTCCGCAAGCCACCCAACAGTGTGTGGCGGAGGGCACTTTACGTGCCACTGTCATTGCCTCCCTTTCCTGTTCCAGTCGCGTATGGTTCGCGGGAAGAACGACTGCCGGAAAGTCTCCGTGCGCGCTCGAATCTCTGTAATTTTACATTCGTGATCTCCTCGGCAGGTATAAGTGGGGGGAAGCAATATATTCGATACCTCATCCAGAAACGCACCCTCTCGAAACCTGGACAGCAAGCTACACCGCGATGCAGAGCGCCTCTCTTGCAGAGTCTGCCACTTGAGTTTGCTAAACATCTCCGTTACGCTATCACGCTTACCAAATAACCCTGTGACGAAACGCGCCGCTCTTCTTTAATCTTCTCTATCTCCTCTGTCAACCCGAATGTTGGACAGTAGCTGTACATTTATGGTGAGATCGTCTTCTGAATTCCAATAAATTACTCTTTCCATCTATTCAGGATGTCTTATTCATCTGTCAGCTAATTTTTCCCTTACACGCTATTATTTTAAGTCTAGGTTTCCTCAAAGTCTTTGATCCATCAATATTTCGGGTGCCATTATCAGAACAGCAGTATTAAGAGAGTTCCATTCTCTGTCTTCATGCAAAATCTGTGTAGGTTAAGATCAGAAATATAGCTGCTGTAAGGACATTCCAAAAAGGGAATTAAACACAATAAGGGAAACAAAAAGCGATAGTTAACAACATGGCGCCCAGGGGCCCCACTAATAGTTTTGACTTCCCTCACCCTTCCCACCATTCCATCCCTCTTAGTACTTAATCTTTTTCTTCTTCTTGCGGATTATCTATTGATGGCACCGCTTCTGTCCTCAGTCGCCTTCTGTCTTGACTTTCCTCAATATTCCTACACAGGCTGTTCTGAAAATCCCATTACCAACTTCTAGGACTGGTAGCGAATGCAGAATATTTTGAATAGGAACCCATGTCCGGAAACAAACCGATTCCGTTCTATGACGGTTTCAGTTCAGATGGGTAAAGCGTCCACGTCTGACATACCTCCTTCCACTCAAGCTAACTAATCCTGCATATTTGATCTTCCTACAAGACGTACTGGACCCGTTATTGAAAGCTGTGCACGAACTGACCTCTCAATTATGTCTCATAAATGTTGTATCGGATTCATGTCGGGCGATCTGGGTGGCCATATCGTTAGCCCGAATTGTCCAGAATGTTCTCCAAAAACGTCGATAACAAGTGTGGGCCGGTAACGTGTTTGGGAACATGAATTTCATGAATGACAGAATATCGTCTTCATGTAGCCGAACATAAAAATTTCCAATCAATGAACGGTTCATATGGACCAGAAGACCCAGTCTATTCCATGTTAACACAGTGCACACCATTATGGAGCCACCAGCAGCTTGCAAAGCGCCTTGTTGACAATCTGGGTCCAGCCAACCATCAACTGAAATCGGGACTCCTATGACCAAGCCACAATTTTCCCGTCGTCTAGAGTCCAACCGATACGGTCACGAGTCCAGGAGAGTCGCTGCAAGCAAAGGTACTAGCATCGGTGGTCTGCTGTCGCAGCCATTAACGCCAGATTCCACCATACCGTCCTGAAGGATACGTTCGTCGTACGTCCCACATTGATTTCTGCGGTTACTCCACGCGGCGTTGCTTGTCAGTTAGGACTGAAAAGTAGACGCAAAAGCCGCTGCTCTCGGTCCTAAAGTGAAGGCTATCGGCCACTTCGTTGTTCGCCGTGGGAGGCAATGCCTGAGATATTGTATTCTCGGCACACTCTTGACACTGTGGATCTCGGAATATTGAATTCCCTGGCACTTTCCGAGGTGGTATATCCGATGCAGTCTAGCTTCAACTACCATTGTGCTTTCAAAGTCTGTTAATACCCTTCGTACGGCCACAATCGGAAACCTTTTCACACGAATCATCTGAGTACAAACGACAGCTTCGCCAATGCCCTCTCCTTTTATACAGTGTTAATGCGGTGGGGTTGGGTTGTTTGGTGGGAAGAGACCAAACAGCGAGGTCATCGGTCTCATCGGATTAGGGAAGGAAGTCGGCCGTGCCCTTTCAAAGGAACCATGCTGGCATTTGCCTGGAGCGATTCAGGGAAATCACGGAAAACTTAAATCAGGATGGCCGGACGTGGAATTGAACCATCGTCTTCCAGAATGCGAGTGTGCTAACCACTGCGTCACCTCGCTCGGTATATATGCGATGCTATAGCCATTTGCATATGTGTATATTGCTATCGCATGACTTTTGCCACCTCAACGTAATGATGATGATGATGATGATGATGGTTATGATGATGTTTGGCTTGTGGTGCACTCAACTGCGCGGTCATCAGTGCCCGTACAAAGTCCCAGTTTTTACACAGTCCATTATCTTTTCACAATCCAATCTGGTCACTCTCACAAGTGATGATGATCATGAAATGATGAGGACAACACAAACATCCAGTTCCCGGGCAGACAAAATCCCCAACCAGGCCGGGAATCGAACCCGGGTCCCCGTGATCCTGAGGCAGCAATGCTAGCCCCTAAACCAAGAGCTGCGGACATCAGCCTAACGAACAGCGTTGTGTAATCGGTGTACTTTACTGGCCATTAAAATTGCTACACTACGAAGATGACGTGCTACAGACGCGAAATTTAACAGAAACGAAGAAGATGCTGTGATATGCAAATGATTAGCTTTTCAGAGCATTCACACAAGGTTGGCGCCGGTGGCGACATCTACAACGTGCTGACATGAGAAACGTTTCCAACCGATTTCTCATACACAAACAGCAGTTGACCGGCGTTGCCTCGTGAAACGTTGTTGTGATGCCTCGTGTAAGGAAGAGAAATGCGTACCATCGCGTTTCCGACTTTGATAAATGTCGGATTGTAGCCTATCGCGATTGCGGTTTATCGTACCGCGACATTGCTGCTCGCGTTGGTCGAGATCCAAAGACTGTTAGCAGAATATGGAACAGGCGGGCTCATGAGGCTAATAAGGAACGCCGTGCTGGATCCCAACGGCCTCGTATCACTAGCAGTCGAGATGACAGGCGTTTTATCCACATGGCTGTAACGGATCGTGCAGCCACGTCTCGATCCCTGAGTCAACAGATGGGGACGTCTGCAAGACAACAACCATCTGCACGAACAGTTCGACGACGTTTGCAGCAGCATGGACTATCAGCTCGGAGACCATGGCTGCGGTTACCCTTGATCCTGTATCACAGACAGGTGTACTCAACGACGAACCTGGGTGAACGAATGGCAAAACTTCATTTTTGCGGATGAATCCAGGTTCTGTTTACAGGATCATGATGATCGCATCCGTGTTTGGCGACGTCGTGGTGAACACACATTGGAAGCGTGTATTCGTCATCGCCATACTAGCGCATCACCTGGCGTGATGGTATGGGGTGCCATTGGTTGGTGTCTCGGTCACGTGTTGTTCCCATTAACGGCACTTTGAACAGTGGACGTTAGATTTGAGATTTGTTACGACCCGTGGCTCTACGCTTCATTCGATCCCTGCGTAACCCTAAGTTTCAGCAGAATAGTGCATGACCACATGTTGCAAGTCCTGTACGGGCCTTTCTGGATACAGAAAATGTTCGACTGCTGCCCTGGTTAGCACATTCTCCAGATCTCTCACCAACTGAAAACGTCTGGTCAATGGTGGCCGAACAACTGGCTCGTCACAATACGCCAGTCACTACTCTTGATGAACTGTGGTACCGTCTTGAAGCTGCATGGGCAGCTGTACCTGTACACGCCATCCAATCTCTGTTTGACTCAATGCCCAGGCGTATCAAGGCCGTTATTACGGCCAGAGGTGGTTGTTTTGGGTACTGATTTCTCAGGCTCTATGCACCCAAATTGCGTAAAAATGTAATGACATGTCAGTTCTAGTATAATATTTTTGTCCCATGAATACCCGTTGATCACCTGTATTTCTTCATGGTGTAGCAATTTTAATGGGCAGTAGTGTATTATGAAACAGCAGATGTAGTGGCCCACCTGTACAACGGCGATGTCGTATTCGGCAGAAATGATGCTGAACTCGTCGTGGATGACGGCCTGCGAGACGCTGAGGACGACCCCGCCGCTGCCCCGCGTGGACGTGCCCGCCCTCACGCTCATGTCGGCCACCTCGTGCCGGAAGACGCAGTGCGCGGCCGTGAGCGCCCAGCTGTCGCCGATGACGGAGGCGCCGCACCAGTGGTCGCCCGCCAGCTGCAGCGACACCATCCACGGGAAGTCGGCGATGCTGGCGTCGGTGCCGTTGATGATGCGTCCGTGGCCGCTGGCGGACCACGGCGCCCCGCCTGTGGGCGCCGCAAGCGCGCACGCCTGCAGGCAGAGCAAGGCAACCACACCGCGCAGCATGGCGACGACCGGTGAATCCAGCACGCTCCTGTCGGCGCGTGCTCTTATAACGCCGAAATGCAGAAAATGGAGCTGGCCTTCAACCTTGTTTCCTGTGCAGGAATCTGTCAATCGAGCTCGAACAATGGCCGCGAGGAGTTATCAGAGCTGATAATGACTGCTCTCATACACAGAAGCTTACAGATCACAAGATCGTATCTCCAAAAAACCGACCAACCTTAAAGTAGGTGGATGAAAACACAATGAAGTGTTCACTCTTATCTACTAGTCACTGAACCTTCTAATATCAAGGCGTACGTAACACTACGATAAGATAAATCAAAATATCATGAAGATAACTGATATTTTATTTACTGCAGCTCTCCTCTTTAATGTCAAGATATTAACGACTTCATTTATTTAGTAAATGACAACTTAATGAAGGCTTTAATCTTCCACTCCCCGTAAGTTCTCTTTAATGTCAAGGTATCAACTATTTTATAAACGGAAGTTTAATGATGATGGTGGGCAGTTAGGTGGTGGAGTGGTAAGGTTCTGGACGCAATTTAAATACCAATATATCTTCAACGTCAATTTATTTATTTATTTATTTTATTTTGCGTATGGCAATATAGCGACAATATTTTATATAAGTACAACAATATGTAAAAGAAATGTATAAAACAAAACAATGTGTAAATAGTACATGTGCAAAAAACAAGCAATAGCACAAAAGGATAAAGTACAAACACTCAAGACAAAATAACTACACGTTAAAAGCTTGGCAAACCTGGCTAGAAACTCATTCGTATATTTAAAGCTCAATATCTAGATTGCACAGCCATTCCAAAGCAGAGGGTTTCACATATATAACCACAGAGACAGGTCCGGCGTATTTTCTTAAGGGGCATTCCTCAATAATATGGCGGACGTTCTCTTCTGGCGCTCCACAGTCACAGGCTGGTGAGTCGCATAGATCCCGGGCAACGGACTGCAATAGCAGGACGGCAGAAAGTCTACACAAATGGCAGCCTATCATTGATCTCTCACGGCCGCACACAGCGACAAAACCAACGTCAATTTATTCACCATAAATAAATAATAACAACTACTACCGTTTGACAGAACCTCCACAGAGATCAATTAAGAAGGCCTAAAGTTTTAGTTACAGAGGAGTGAAATTTGAATGTTCAATTTAAAAACAAAATCTGTTAAAATTGCCTTTAAGTTTAAGTTCAGAATTACCCAACTTTTAAAACACATAAAATGAATATCATTGATTTAGCAGAACATATAGAATAATAACCTCCTTAAACGGCAAAATAAATTACAACAGTTACAGGCAGCAACTTTGAAAAGCAACGCCCTTCTCATAACGCACTACAGTTTCAACTATTCTAATGCTCAATACAGAAAACCTGTCCGCAACCTGAAACACCCCCGTTTAAATTCCTTTATTAGATTTTGCTTGTGATTTACCGAAGCCGCCAAACAGTTAATTATTATGATTATTGACCGTGTGCTTAATGGATGAAAGGCTACCGGTTTTTCTGCTGTGGTTTCGGGGGTATTTCAGTCAAGTGCGGCTGTTCTGAGACGGAATTGTTAATGACTGAAAGTTTGTCTATTATTAAAGACTATGAAGATTGCGATGTACAAACTGATATGTATTTTCTATAATAACACACAAATTCTGAGGCAGTTGCTACCTTTTCCTTACACGTTTAATTATTGTTATATCTTTTTATTGGTTGCTGATTTTAAGTACTTCGTCACACGTAATGATGATGGTTAACATTTACAACAATCCTCACCGCAATCCATGGTTTTTGCTGGCCGACGCGGTTGACGCTAAACACGTAATTCGGCACTTGTCACTTTTGGTTTCATATGACTCTCGAATCGGTATCGAAGAGGGTCCACCCCACAACGATCAGGGGGACGCGCTCATTTGTCACACTCCGCTGAATTTACCGTTTACTACTCACTCGACCACCATTCTTGCCCGTCTCTCCACCACCACTTGTCACTCAACACTCGCCTCACTGCCTCCTGCAGCGCTCGACAATCGACTCCTGTCTGCTATCGACCTGGGTATCGAATACTAGCATCTATATTCGTGGGTTCACGGATCCCTTACAAACACATCAAAATCTTTAAAGACAAGAGCAATACGTAATAGCTGCGTTAAATAGAACTAAACCTGACACCACTATGAGATCTAATTTTCTCATTAAAAGCTTCGAAAACTGCAATTGATTCGGCCAATATTGGATGTAGCCGCAAAATGATGGCTGCCAAGATAATTAGCTAACGGCCTCAACCTCTTAAGCTATGCTATGACAAAAAAAGTCAAGTTGTGCAACACACGAATACTCACAAAAGTGTGATACTTTGCTCATATACTCCAGTTGAAAAAAAAAGAAAAAAGGAGTCTATAGAACAAGCGATATACTGGTTTATATGGAGGGATGAAATCATTTAGGTTCCTCTCCACACCTCCACCCTCAGCTTAAATAAGGATGAACTGGGACTAAATGGCAGTATTCATCAATAGAACTAAGTGTGTAAGAGAAAAGTGACCACACTCGACAACTGTTGTAATGTTTCACAAATATCGCCCGACATCAGAGCTAGCGCCATTTAATATTATCAGAATCCCACACTCATTGAACTTTGACCGAAATTATTAACTCAATGAAACCTACGACCAACAGATCTCTTAAAACAAGAGAAAGTTCGTTACATGGTCATTGCTGTCAAAGAAATACCAATTCCTAATAAATGGGAGCTGCGACTACCACAAAACGACTGGAAAATCGTGTGGGAAAATTTATGAAAATAATACCAAAAAGCGGCAGATCGACTTGATACAAAATGATAAACCGGACATTAGCGACCAACTGCAAGCTTTACTCCATTCATTTAAAACCGTTATCCGCACGTGGAAATTGCAATTCGGAGGACACGATCGAACACCGTTTTGAGTGTCAGAAATTTGTCGCGATATTGCACACAGCAAGGGGCATGATTCGACTGATTAATAGAATGGACATACGCAATATATTGGTTTCTAACGAAATGATACCCATGTAATGTCCCCACAGAAAATACCCTCTACCACGCACCAATTAATCACTGTCAATCAAACCATCCACATTCATTCACTTTGTAAAAGTATCTGATCTGATTTTCTCGTTATATATGCGGCGACAGCTCGTCGACGCCAAAGTATTTTCTAGTACGTTTATTCTTTGAAATAACAGAGATGCATATATGCATTCTCCATGGTTGTTAGAGTGGTAACTAGGACAGCTTCTGGAGTATCTGTTGAGGGATTGACGTGTTTCTGAGAGATACATATTCTTCTTTTCTTCTCGCTAAAGCGAGCCAATTAACATTTGTGCCGCTAGCGGTTTGTTTGAAGAGAAAGAGACTGTAAACGGAAAATAATTAAGACGTGGAATCACCGGAGATCTGGACATGTATTGGAGATGGATTTAATACACGATTTCCTTCATAAATAAGGTTTGTGACTTTTTTGTTCTGGAGTGAATGAACGAATGAGTTTTTTCTGAACCATTTGATGATCACGTTGGCCCTGTAATTAGTGGGGAAGTTTCGGCTGTGTCGAAGAGAGCCTGCAATCACTGTCTGTGTTAAATCGTCCAAAAAGGCTTCGTACACATCTGGAATTCGCAATCTTTCGTAAAAGGAACAAATTGTCCACACGATTGATTCTCCCCACTGAATGCAGTGTTTAACAGCAATAATAAATGTAAAGATCTCTTACAGCAAGCCAGCCGCTGATTACCAAGACGAAGGACTCCACCAAAGATTCTATTTGGCTGATTTCACGTAATGAAATATTATATTAAAAACTGTACATAGATAAAGGAGACAAAGAGAGAGAGAGCGAATGAAAATAGAGATAATACTAATAATCCTCCATTAGTCTAACTTTTCGCCTGTCTTATCACGGATCAGCCAACAAATGGGAGGCCCTTACTTTACTGTATAGATTTATGTGTGAAGGTGAAGGGATCTTAAAGGCAACAGATACACGTCCATACAGACAAGACATTAGTTAGCGGCTAGCTGCATTCATCAGATGAAGAGACGGCAACTTATTATCCTCAACAATTAAGAAAAAAGTTAAACCAAAATGGAAATGATTTCCAAAATCAGAGCCATAGATCATAGTACATACAATTCATATCATTCTTAGATTTAAGTTAAGGGACAACTTACAGTATCTGGCATACTTCGGGGATGAATACGAGAAAGTAACTGATCATCCTAAATACAGACTTACGTACGCGAATTTTCTCAAGATTCCAATGTGTAAAGCTTACCATAATGTTTTGAGATGCAACCTAACACACACACAAAAAAGAAATATGATGTGAATTCTACAAACGTGTCATCTAAAAAATAACTCAATAGACAATTTCTTGCAGATTTCCGTGCAACAGACTGAAATGTGAATGTGTTATAATGCACACTGAAGCGCCAAAGAAACTGGTGAAGGCATCAGTATTCAAATACAGAGATGTAAGAGCAGACAGAACACTGCGCTGCGGTCGGCAACACCTACATAAGACAACTAGCGCACGGAGCAGTTGTTAGATCGGTTACTACTGCTACAATGAAAGGTTCTCAAGATTTAAGTGAGTTTGAACGTGGTATTATAGACGGCGCACGAGCGATGGAACACAGCATCTCTGAGGTAGCGATGAAGTGGGGATTTTCCAGTACGACCATTCCACGAGTGTACCGTCAATAGGAGGAATCCGGTAAAACATCAAATCTCCGACATCGCTGCGGCCGGGAGAAAGTCCTGCAAGATCAGGACCATCGACGATTAAAGAGAATCGTTCAACGTGACAGAAATGCAACCCTTCCGCAAATTGCTGCAGATTTCAATTCTGGCCATCAACAAATGTCAGCGTGCGAACCATGCAACGATACATCACCGATATGGGCTTTCGGAGCTGAAGGCCCACTCGTGTACCCTTGATGACTGCACTACACAAAGCTTTACACTTCGCCTGGGCCCGTCAACACCGATATTGGACTGTTGATGACTGCAAACATGTTGCCTGGCTGGATGAGTCTCGTTTCAAATTGTATCGAGAGGATACAATTGTCAGCAGGGCACTGTTGAAGATGGTGGAGCCTCTGTGATGGTGTGGGACGCGTGCAGTTGGTGTGATATGGGACCCCTGATACGTCTAGATACGACTCTGACAGGTGACCCGTAAGTAAGGATTCTGTCTGATCATCTGCATCCATTGATGTCCATTATGCATTCCGACGATCTTGGACAATTCCAGCAGGACAATGCTACACCCCACACGTCCAGAATTGTTACAGAGTGGCTCCTGGAACACGCTTCTGAGTTTAGACACTTCCGCCGGCAACCAAACTCCTCAGACACAGGCATTATCGAGCATATCTGGGACGCGTTGCACCTTGCTGTTGAGAAGAGATCTCCATCCCCTTGTACTCTTACAGATTTATCGACGGCCCTGCAGGATTCATGGTGTCAGTTCCCTCCAATACTACTTCAGACATTACGTGAGTCCATGCCATGTCGTGTTGCGGCAACTTTGGCTTTTCAATGTAGGCTATATAATTACTTTTAAAATGAGTTTGTTTTCTCTTGTTTTATGAAACTGTTAAATGTAAATAAATATCCTTGAAAAAAATACTGAATTGCATCTACATCTAAATCCACATCTACATGGTTACTCTGCAATTCACACTTAAGTGCCTGGCAGAAGGTTCATCGAACCATTTTCATACTACTTCTCTACTGTTCTCGAATGGCGCGTGGGAAAAAGGAACACCTAAATCTTCCGTTCGAGCTCTGATTTCTCTTGTTTTATTATGATCATCATTTCTCCCTACGTCGGTGGGTGTCAACAAAATACGCATTCGGAAGAGAAAGTTGGTGATTGAAATTTCGTAAATAGATTTCGCCGCAAAGGAAACCGCCTTTGTTTCAGTGACTGCCACCCCAACTCGCGTATCATATCAGTGACACTGTCACCCCTACTGCGTGATAACACGAAACGAGCTGCCCTTCTTTGCACTTTTTCGATGTCCTCCGTCAATCCTACCTGATAACGATCCCACACCGCACAGCGATATTCCAGCAGAGGATGGACAAGTGTAATGTAGGCTTTTTAGTGAGTTTGTCGCATCTTCTAAGTGTTCTGCCAACGAAGCGCAGTCTTTGTTTCACCATCCCCACAATACTATATATGTGGTCTTTCCAAATTAAGTTGCTCGTAATTGTAATTCCTAGGTATTTAGTCGAATTGACAGCCCTTAGATTTGTGCGATCTATCGTATAGCCAAAATGCATCGGATTTCTTTTATTACCCATGTGGATGACCTCGCACTTTTCTTAGTTTAGTGCCAATTGCCACTTTTCGCACGATACAGAAATTCTCTCTAGATCATTTTGTAATTGGAATTGATCGTCTGATGATTTTACTAGACTGTAAATTACAGCGCGATCTGCAAACAATCTAAGGGGGCTGCTCAGATTATTACTTAGGTCATTTATGTAAATCAGGAACAGCAGAGGACCTATGACACTAATTTGCGGAACGCCAGATATCACTTCTGTTCTACTCGATGATTTACCGCCTATTACTACGAACTGTGACCTCTCAGAGAAAAAAAATCACAAGAATTCAACAGTACTTTAATGCACAGAACTCATAATTCAGCTGCCTGCCAACAACACATTTCTTCTGAATTCCCCTATTCTATCTTACCACCCCAAATATAGAGCATTTTTCAAACATGCATTAAAATGGAAAGTCCTTAATTCAGATTTACAGGTAAACAAGACACAGATAGGTTCAATATATATAAATAGAAAAACAAATTGTAGCACTGGCCCAAGTGAACCACATAATTCCGAAAACAATTTAGCTCTATCAGGGAAGGCTCTTGGGCGTATTCAAGATACGGACGTGGAAAAATGATAAAAGACCTTTTAACAACTGAGCATTGCATCAGTATTAAAACTATTACGTTAAGAACCAAACTTCAGACAGGGAAACCATGGCAGTGGCAAGTACAGCAGGCCAGGTATGAATATCATGGTTTACAATAATGGGCAGTACTGGGTAAATTACGCCCGATTGCTACAAGATAGAAAACATGAGGAATGCCGTACTGAACCGGGAGGCCGTAACGTCTCAGAGGCTACGGTGGAACGGGAAGCGACGCGGACAGGTTGCGCCCGGTGAACCGGCGGATAACCAAAAATACCCCGGACCAGCGCCTCCAAACGCTACGAACAGCTCGTAAGGCCACAGCCGTAGGCAATTTTATAGTCGCTACACCAGTCGGAGAAGCAACAACTTCCAATACAAATCAGACTCAATTTCGATCTCAGTGGTCACTAACACACATGGCGGCCCACAAGAGCAGAGCAGACGGCATCAGAAAATGCACAGCACTCTTACACCCATAACAGCACCTATGCGTCCGTAATGCCGGGTAAATCAGCTGCGTCGACATTAGGCCCAGGTATTGCCGACAACACAACTCTAGCGACAACCGACCTCTTAGAGAACCGTGCGCTCATAAGCTCCGTGAACATTCCGCCATGTGTCACACGTGCCTCTTACCTGTCTCTCGCCCTGACTGCGACCCACTGACTCGGATGTGGTCAACAAGTCGGCCAAGCAACTACAACCAAAGACTCAACTAACAGGCTACCGAAGCGCTACCCGGCGACTAGACAGAGACGGATCGCGCCAGTAGGCAAAGATGTAAAAACAGAACGAGCGATATCTAAAAGGAATGCAGCAGTGGCTTTAGTCACATTCAAGTTACGTGTTAACAGTTTCCGCCAAGCAGGGAAACCATACTGCTCCCCTCGAACCTTGTCTTCTGCTGCAATAAGAGGCTCGAAATGGGGGGTAAATAGACCTTCTCGAACGTTTTGCCCAAGCTGCTAAGAAAACTGACAGGTCGATAGTTGGTAGCAAGCGTCAATACTTCCACGCCTTGGGGAGAGGGACCACCTTAGCAATCTTCCAAGTCGACGGAAAATCCTGTGTGAGAAGAGCCCTTATAAATTCTCACGAGGAGCACCAAGGGTTTAGGAGACAATGCTTCAGGCGTAGGTTGGCAATCTTCTCCACACCAGGCACGTTATTCCCATTCAGTTTTCTCGTAACAGCCCTTACTTCGCTGGGCGGCGTTATACGTGCTTGCAGATGGTCGTCCACCGTGATGATTCAATTGGCTCTGAGCACTATGGGACTTAACATCTATGGTCATCAGTCCCCTAGAACTTAGAACTACTTAAACCTAACTAACCTAAGGACATCACACACGTCCATGCCCGAGGCAGGATTCGAACCTGCGACCGTAGCAGTCGCGCGGCTCCGGACTGAGTGCCTAGAACCGCTTGACACCGCGGCCGGCCCACCGTGATGATCCTGTACACGTTCTTACCCCCCTAGGAGTGAGATCAGCCCGTAAATTCTTGACCCTGGTCTGTATAAGAAAGGAAGACATCATGTCCTCCCACGACTCCATACTCTGTTCCAAAATCATACGCCTGCCTGTCCACTCTATGTAACAGTCAGTGGTAAGCCGAGTTTCTCGTCCATTGCTACAGTTTGCATGACCAAGCTCTTCAAACAAAGGAGGTAGTGTATCGGAGGTCCGGTGGTCCTCCATTACAGTGAAAGAGGATAGCTTGTAAGCTTTCCGAATTTTGCGTGCGAGGTAATCCACAGCGTTATCGATTTGGGGCGGTGTGTGGCACCTCCGAAGCAGGAACAACATTGCTGTTCAACTAACGCTGGAATTGGGTCCTGTTAGTTTCCAGGTAGACATGGCGAGACTGACATCTGACATCTCTTTCGCGATAGCGTTGCCAGGACAGGGCTATAATCCGATGATAATTCGCTGACCGTCTCGAACCGAGGGTCCACACCAAGCCTGTAGGTGATGGCAATATCACCCAGAAGTTGGCGAAATATTGGTCGGCTCTATGGGACCCCAGACTTTCAAATCAATTCCTGTTCCAGTCTACATAGATCAAGGCCATTGGGGTTGGTGGTACGCGAGTGCGTTCTAGAGAACGCATGCTCACGCCGTCATACAACCGACTCGCATGTCGCTGCCCCCTAGCTTCTCAAAGACCATAACTCCACAGAGACAGTAATCGATAGCACCTGTACCACGGCTCACTTGATTTTGAACGTACCTCACTATTCTCCAGTTGAGAGCCAAGGTATTGAAAATGTTATTTACTTTATACTTCAGTTACAACAACATACCTCCGTAACCGAGGTCGCTAATGCACTCGGGTGCAGCAGCGGTCTACATTTCAGGTAGCGAAAACAAACGACATTAAAGTGGTAGTTTCAAAGGTTACATAGCCCGCCGGTTCTAGGCGCTTCAGTCTGGAACCGCACTACCGCTACGGTCGCAGGTTCGAATCCTGCCGGCCGCGGTGGTCTAGCGGTTCTGGCGCTGCAGTCCGGAACCACGGGACTGCTACGGTCGCAGGTTCGAATCCTGCCTCGGGCATGGGTGTGTGTGATGTCCTTAGGTTAGTTAGGTTTAAGTAGTTCTAAGTTCTAGGGGACTTATGACCTAAGATGTTGAGTCCTATAGTGCTCAGAGCCATTTTTGTTCGAATCCTGCCTCGGGCATGGATGTGTGTGATGTCCTTAGGTTAATTAGGTTTAAGTAGTTCTAAATTCTAGGGGACTGATGGCCTCAGATGTTAAGTCCCATAGTGCTCAGAGCCCTTTGAACCATTTGAAAGATGGCTTATTTCCTGCAACGTTCATTCCAGCTTTCTCTCGTAGCAAGTTTTAAGATAAATAAAAATTAGATCTGCAACAGGATGTGGTATTTGGCTGGGAACTGAGACTTTGTTTTGACAGCCTTACTCACATTTCAGACTACGTGTTGGGTACCTCTCTTGTTGATATTAATCGTAACACACTCGACCCAGTCACGTTAGTGTGACCACCTCCTAGGTTCGACGACAACTTGCAATAACCAGACGGCAGGTATCAACACTAGCAGTAGAAGGCATATAAAGCTTGTCGGGGCTGAAGGCGGCCTTTTCAAATGAATCACGCTTCATATTTCATCGGACAGTTGATCTTCGGTGTGAAACGTCTGAAAGCAAACATCCTGCAACAATAGTCGGAAGGAACCAGTCTGGTGCAAGAACGTCATGGTCTAGGGAATGTTTTTGTGGCATTCCGTGTGTGATCTCGTCATTCTGGAAGGCACAATGGGTTAACACAAGTATGATGTATCCTTGGGGATCATATTCAGCCTTGTGACAGGTGTCCACATTAATGCGACTGGGCAGAGTGTAGCGATAACTTACATGTGGCCGACAGATCACTTCCTTTCGAGAACAGTAGGCAACGTACCAGCACCTCTTCCCAGTTCTCTCCCAGTTTTTAACCCTAGCAGTACAAACACAGTAGGACGATTCAAAAGTACTCATCACTGTCATCCGTAATAAACCGCCAGCCGGAGTGGCCGTGCGGTTCTAGGCGCTACAGTCTGGAACCAGGCGACCGCTACGGCCGCAGGTTCGAATCCTGCCTCGGGCATGGATGTGTGTGATGTCCTTAGGTTAGTTAGGTTTAAATAGTTCTAAGTTGTAGGCGACTGATGACCTCAGAAGTTAAGTCCCATAGTGCTCACAGCCATTTAAACCATTTTTTTCGTAATACACGGATACGTCGGCGAGACAATTTAAAAAGTGAGTTACACATTACCATGTCACACTAAGTAACTTTTATTGAACGCTGCAATGCACTTCAAGGCGTGACAGATACAAGACATTATTTTTAAACACAATCATCACCAAGTCAGTGAAAACAAAGAGCGAGGGAGAAAACCGGTCGTTACGTTCTACCAAATGTTTAAATCTTCTTCGACGACAGAATTCCGCTTCTTGCTTACTGTGAAAGTCATCGTTGGGAAATTTCTTTGCACCCCTACCCCTCTCCCCCCCTCTCACCCTCCCCCCTCCCTCAAGTTGAGATGAATTGTGTGTGAATTCCTAAGGCTGCTGAAGTCATCGGTCCCTAGACATACACAGTACTTAAAATAACTTATGCTAAGAACAACACACACACCCATTCCCGAGGGAGGACTCGAACCTCCGGCGGGAGAGGCCGCGCAATCAGTGATATGGCGCCCCTAACTGCGCGACCACTCCGCGCGCTTCCCCCGCAGGAGTTCCTTCAGCTTGCCAAAAAGATCGACTGGACATCGAGGTCCGAGGTCGATGTTGATTGCCTTCCTTCCCCATCAGCGTTCACCCACGTTAGTCCGACCTTTGCCAAACTGCACTGCATTTGGTTCGTATGCCACCAGAATTTCACGTTGAATCTCGTTCGATTTCGATGTATGGCCCACAAGAATCTTACTGTCACGCGTACTTCAATTTTGAAGTACGTTTTCAATTGTGGCGCAATTTCACTCGCAAACTGCGATGCACATCTACATCTACATGATTACTCTGCAGCTCACAGTTCATCGATCAACCTCCAAGCTATTTCGCAACTGTACCAATCTCGAACGACGCACGGGAAAAAGGTGGGTGCCAACAAAATATTTTCGCGTTTGGAGGAGAAAGTCGGTAATTGAAATTTCATGAGAAGATATCGCCGCAATGATAAACGTCTTTGTTTTAACGATTGCCGCACCAAATAGCGTATAAGTGACACCCTTTCCTTCATTTCGTGATAATACAAAACGAGTTCCCTTTCTTTGAACTTTTTCGATGTCCTCCGTCAATCCTGTCTGATGCAGATCCCACACCACACAGTAATACTCCAGAAGAGGGCGGACAAACGTAGTGTAAGCAGTCTGTCTTCTAGACCTGCTTCATTTTTTAATTGTCTTTAGTTTGTTTTCCCCACAACTTTACCTATGTGGTCGTTCCAAATTAAGTTATTTCTTATTGAATTCCCTAAGTATTTAGTTGCATTTACAGCCTTTAGATTTGTGTGATTCATCGTATAACCGAAATTTAGAGGATTCCTTTTAGTACCTCATGCCGATGACTTCACACGTGCTGTCCACACCACCACGGAACTGTTTCTGCAGGAAACCAAGAACATGTACTCTGTCCTGACACTGCATCACTCTTGTTGTGCAATGGTCTTAGCGTGGGACGATGCGCGTAACGTACTTTCTGAAGTCGCTACGTATGTCTGCACTCCGAAAGTCATCTCAGGGTGTATGGCGGAGGATACTTCTGGAGATTCAATCATTTTCCCCTTTTTCTGTCCCATGCACGAACGGTTTTGGCAAAAACGACATTCTATCAGCGTCCGTCCGAAATCTTCTCTCTCTTCTTTCCCGTCATTGTGCTTTCACGTCATGTACATTGCTTGACAAAAAATGCGAAGGACTCAGAGAAGAGGGAGGAGTGGAAATGAAACTTCACTTCACAGGTTATGTCAACTTAGAAAGAACTTCGCAGTATGAGCTAATTATCAGTATGACGTGGCACTCCCTATCTTATCCTGACACAAGCTCGTCCACAACCGTCGTGAATGGTCCTTGATATCCCGAGTACTGGGATGATATTGACGTCCAAGCAGGTCTGTTGCGGTATGAGTTAAGCGAGAATATATAGTACATTGCCGAACAAGATACACTACTGGCCATTAAAATTGCTACACCAAGAGGAAATGCAGATGATAAACAGGTAGTCATTGGACAAATAAATTATACTAGAGCTGACATGTGATTATATTATCACGCAATTTGGGTGCATACATCCTGAGTAATCAGTACCCAGAACAACCACCTCTGGCCGTAATAACGGCCTTGATACGCCTGGGCATTGAGTCAAACAGAGCTTGGATGACGTGTACAGGTACAGCTGCCCATGCAGCTTCAACACGATACCACAGTTCATCAATAGTAGTGACTGGCGCATTGCGACGAGCCAGTTTCTCGGCCACCATTGACCAGACGTTTTCAATTGGTGAGAGATCTGGAGAATGTGCTGGCCAGGGCAGCAGTCGAACATTTTCTGTATTCAGAAAGCCGGCCGAAGTGGCCGAGAGTTTTTAGGCGCTACAGTCTGGAACCGCGCGACCGCTACGGTCGCAGGTTCGAATCCTGCCTCGGGCATGGATGTGTGTAATATCCTTAGGTTAGTTTGGTTTAAGTAGTTTTAAGTTCTAGGGGACTGATGACCTCAGAAGTTAAGTCCCATAGAGCTCAGAGCCATTTGAACAATTTTTTGTATCCAGAAAGGCCCGTACAAGACCTGCTACATGCGATCTTGCATTATCCTGCTGAAATGTAGGGTTTCGCAGGGATCGAATGAAGGGCAGAGGCACGGGTCGTAGCACATCTGAAATGTAACGTCCACTGTTCAAAGTGCCGTCAATGCGAACAAGAGGTGACCGAAACGTGTAACCAATGGCACCCCATACCATCACGCCGGATGATACGCCAGTATGTTGACGACGAATACACGCATCCAATGGGCGTTCACCGCGATATCGCCAAACACGGATGCGGCCAACCAAACCTGGATTCATCCGAAAAAATGACATTTTGCCATTCGTGCACCCAGGTTGGTCGTTGAGTACGTCATCGCAGGTGCTCCTCTCTGTGATGCAGCGTCAAGGGTAACCGCAGCCATGGTCTCAGAGCTGCTGCAAACGCCGTCGAACTGTTCGTGCAGATGGTTGTTGCCTTGCAAACGTCCCCATCTGTTGACTCAGGGATCGAGACATGGCTGCACGATCCGTTACAGCCATGCGGATAAGATCTCTGTCATCTCGAGTGCTAGTGATGCGAGGCCATTGGGATCCAACTCGGTGTTCCGTATTACCCACCCGAACCCACCGAGTCCATATTCTGCTAAGAGTCATTGGATCTCGATCAACGCGAGCGGCAATGTCGCGATACGATAGACCGCAATCGCGATGGGCTCCAATCTAACCTTTATCAAAGTCGGTAACGTGATGGTACGCATTTCTCCTCCTTACACGAGGCATCACACCTTCGCGTCTGTAGCACATGAATTTCGTTGTGATGCAATTTAGATAGCCAGTAATCGTGGGTGGAAGCGTGATGGTGCGTGTTTCTTCTCCTGACACGAGGCATCGCAGCGGCGTTTCGCCGGCCAATCCCAGTCAACTGCCATTTCGCGTTTGTAGCACACGAATTTTATTGTGATGCAATTTAAATTATTTTTTTTTTTTTTTTTTTTTTGTGATATGTTGCAATACAGCATCACCGGTCTATTGCGGTCTAACTGTGTTGGTGAGGCAGTAAATTTCCACAGGGCAGTGACTGGCGTCACTGCAATTCACTTTGGAGGTGTGGCGGTGGGACTTGTAGTCCCGTACCACCCTCTGACGGTGACAGTGCTACATGAGTCAAGCAGAAAAATTTAGCCTAACATGGGCGGGTATGATTGGAAAGTATTGGACGTAGAATGGGGGCTAGTCCCGCCAAAGGATGCGTCCGTGGTGGGCGTGCCAGACCTATCGTTAGCCATGGTCGGAATCCGTTTCCTCTAGGATGGTTAGGGGAACCGGATGTCGATGCCAGCGGCGTGGAAGTGTGGTCCCAACGTGGCGTAACCCATGGACAGTGTCCCGCAAGGCATCCACTTTCTCATAGAGCCGCCGCGCGTTGTTGCGTATGGTCGTCTTTAGGGGGACGATATCCGCTTCCTCGTGGAGAGTGACAATTCTCGTGAGTGGCGGGGCCTGCAGGCTCCACCTGAGCACCCTGTTCTGCAGGCGCTGCAACGTCCGCATCCTGGTGACACTAATCGTGGCCCATGCAGCAGATCCATACGTGAGGGCAGGCAGGATAACTGTTCGGTAAATGCGGAGCTTGGTATGCAGGTTAAGTTCCCTACTGCGAAAGAGCGGGTACAAAGCCCTGGTTAGCTTTTGCCCCTTGTTGGTGACATACTCCGCATGACAGTGGAAGAGCAACTTGTGGTCCATCTGGACCCCGAGATAGGTGGTTGTCGGGGACCAGGGCACCTGCACACCTGCAATCGAGATATTGCGGCGGAGGACTGGGCCCCGTTTCGTGAAGTAAACTGCCGTAGTTTTGACGGCATTGAGAGCTATTTTGTTTGTCCGGCACCAGGTGATAGTGGCGTCCACCTGTCGCTGGAGGCGGGCGACGACGGCGTCAGTAATGCGGCCAGTGGTGTATAGCGCTGTGTCGTCAGCGTATTGTGCAAGGTGGCACTCGGGGATGACCGGCATATCATTGACATAGATATTAAATAGGATGGGAGATAGCACCGATCCTTGCGGAGTGCCTGCCGACAACTGGCGAATGCCAGAACGCATTCCCCGTTGAGCCACTAGGAAAGTCCTACCACGGAGGAAGTCATCCACGATCTTGACATAAATATCCGGTATAGGGGTCTGTGTCAGCATCTTGTGTACGAGGTTGTCTTGCCAGATTTTATCGTAGGCGTTTTGCAAGTCCAAAAAAACGGCAGCTGTCGATTGGCAGTGTTGAAGCCTTTGCTGATGTGTTCAGTGATCCGTAGGACCTGAAGTTCAGCCGAGAGGTGCGAAGTGAATCCAAACTGTTCAGGACGGATCGTCCCAGCTGCTGCAAGAGGTTGGGAAAGTCGGTGAAGGATCACAGATTCAAAGACCTTCGCCATAGTGTTTAGGAGGCTGATGGGCCTGTTGTTGGTGGGGACTGTAGGGTCTTTGAACCTCTTGGGGATCGCAATCAGCTTGGCTTGTTTCCACTGAGGGGGGAAAAGGCCAGATGTGAGACAACAGTTTAAAATCTTTGTGAACAAGATGAGTGGTGTGCGGGGAAGGTGGCAAAGATGTTCATTTAAAATTCCGTCCAATCCAGGGGCCGACCGGCCACGTTTCCGTCGAAGGATGCGCTGAATTTCTGCCATGGACGTAAGAAGGGGAGCAGACTGGGGTGGGCAGTTGCGGAAAGCAGCAACAGCTGTCAGGACTTCATGTTCTTCCTGTAGTTCGTTCGGAGAAAGGTCCTGGACCAGAGGGCGGTTTTGGGCCTCGAACGCATCTGCCAGCGTTTCGACAATTTGCAGGGTATCATATGACAAGCCCGCTGCTGTGCAAATAGGATGGGCAGTCGCTGGCTTCGAACGCCGCAGGGTGCGAATTACAGCCCAGTCAGATTTTTGGTGGAGTAGGAAAGTGGACATCCTGTCCTCCCACTGTTCAGACCTCCATTCGGCGAGCCAGTGGCTGAATTCGCGTTGGAGGCGTCTCATTTGGCGTTTGTCCTGGGGGTCACGAAACTGCTTCCACTTCCGGCGGTAGCGGTTCTTTTGCACCTTCAGCTCTCGTAACAGAGGGGGCAAGTCGTCCAGGGATGTTAAATTTCGAGGTGGAGTGGAGGTGGAGAGTTTCACTGCTTTCTGTATTTTGGTGGTAAGGTAATCCACAGCACGGACTATATTGGCCGGTGTTGTCAAATCGAGGTCGTGTCGAGTGGTGTTATTAAGAACCCTGGTAAACTTATCCCAGTTGGTGAGGGTCGCAGTGGAACGAGCATCAAATGAAAGGGCAGCATTGGTGAGGTGCAATAGTACTGGCTCATGGTCAGAGGCCAATTCGTGGATAACTTCCAGCGAAAACTGAGCAGTGATGTTTTTGAAGATGGCCACATCCAGAACGTCTGGCTGGCAGTTAGTACGGACTGGGATATGGGTAGGTTCGTGGGGGCCATAGACTGATAGTGCTAAAGTATCCTCCAGGTCAAGGAGGAGCCGGCCTTTGGGGTTAGACACGCGAGAATGCCAAGCTGGGTGCTTGGCATTGAGATCTGCCCCAATGATAAGCCTGTCGAAGGATGACAATGTGCGGAGGTCTGCTTCCAGCAGTGGCTTGTTTGGGCTCAAATACGCTGCTGCAAAGGTAATGGCACCAAGGCGTGTGGAGATGGTAACTGCTGTGGCCTCTATGTGTTCCATTGGCTGGAGAATCTCTTGGGTATGGACAAGAGCTTTGTTGAGGAATACAGCTGTGCCTCCACCACGGCGGTCGAGGCGGTCAGAGCGGTAACACACCATATTGCGAAGGCGGAAATCGTCTGCCGGTTTGAGGTGTGTTTCTGTGACCAGTAACACATCCACACGATAGTCATGGAGGAAGGTGTTCAATTCCGTCTTCATACGTTTTATGCCATTGGCATTAAAAATGCAAGTGACAAGATCCTGAGGGGGCTGGTGGTGGTGTGGAGGTCCATTCGCCATTACAACAATATTTGACTAAGCCCCTCAACTAGGGCGATGACCTTGGAGAGCCCGTCCTCCGACTGACGGATTTTTTGTGCAGTGTCACGAATAACAGCCCGGATGTGGGGTTTCGTGAAAAAGGAGATGACCTGGAGGATTTCACGCATATCCGCCCGAAAGGACGCATCAGTCTCCACCACTGGGGCAGGGTCCCGGGTGGTCTGCTTGCCCCTACGGCGCGCAGGAACAGGTGTAGTGGTAGGCAGGGTGGGGGTAGGGGCAGGGGGCTGAGACAGAGCCACAGATGGACTGGAGGGAGCTGCAGCTGGCTCCTGTAGTTGGTGAGCAGTGGGAGCTGTCATGGAAGACAGACAATGAGGAGGAGACCGGGCTGCAGCAGCAAAGGATGTCATGGGAGCTAATCTGGGGTAATAACTACTAAAACACCAACGCCGAAATAGCGGATATCCCAACGCTGTTGTTGTTGTTGTTGTTGTTGTGGTCTTCAGTCCTGAGACTGGTTTGATGCAGCTCTCCATGCTACTCTATCCTGTGCAAGCTTTTTCATCTCCCAGTACCTACTGCAACCTACCTCCTTCTGAATCTGCTTAGTGTATTCATCTCTTGGTCTCCCTCTACGATTTTTACCCTCCACGCTGCCCTCCAATACTAAATTGGTGATCCCTTGATGCCTCAGAACATGTCCTACCAACCGATCCCTTCTTCTGGTCAAGTTGCGCCACAAACTTCTCTTCTCCCCAATCCTATTCAATACTTCCTCATTAGTTATGTGATCTACCCATCTAATCTTCAGCATTCTTCTGTAGCACCACATTTCGAAAGCTTCTATTCTCTTCTTGTCCAAACTATTTATCGTCCATGTTTCACTTCCATACATGGCTACACTCCATACAAATACTTTCAGAAATGACTTCCTGACACTTAAATCAATACTGGATGTTAACAAATTTCTCTTCTTCAGAAACGCTTTCCTTGCCATTGCCAGCCTACATTTTATATCCTCTCTACTTCGACCATCATCAGTTATTTTGCTCCCCAAATAGCAAAACTCCTTTACTACTTTAAGTGCCTCATTTCCTAATCTAATTCCCTCAGCATCACCCGACTTAATTAGACTTCATTCCATTATCCTTGTTTTGCTTTTGTTGATGTTCATCTTATATCCTCCTTTCAAGACACTGTCCATTCCATTCAACTGCTCTTCCAAGTCCTTTGCTGTCTCTGACAGAATTACAATGTCATCGGCGAACCTCAAAGTTTTTATTTCTTCTCCATGAATTTTAATACTTACTCCGAATTTTTCTTTTGTTTCCTTTACTGCTTGCTCAATATACAGATTGAACAACATCGGGGAGAGGCTACAACCCTGTCTTACTCTACTTCGACCATCATCAGTTATTTTGCTCCCCAAATAGCAAAACTCCTTTACTACTTTAAGTGCCTCATTTCCTAATCTAATTCCCTCAGCATCACCCGACTTAATTAGACTACATTCCATTATCCTTGTTTTGCTTTTGTTGATGTTCATCTTATATCCTCCTTTCAAGACACTGTCCATTCCATTCAACTGCTCTTCCAAGTCCTTTGCTGTCTCTGACAGAATTACAATGTCATCGGCGAACCTCAAAGTTTTTATTTCTTCTCCATGAATTTTAATACTTACTCCGAATTTTTCTTTTGTTTCCTTTACTGCTTGCTCAATATACAGATTGAACAACATCGGGGAGAGGCTACAACCCTGTCTTACTCCCTTCCCAACCACTGCTTCCCTTTCATGTCCCTCGACTCTTATAACTGCCATCTGGTTTCTGTACAAATTGTAAATAGCCTTTCGCTCCCTGTATTTTACCCCTGCCACCTTTGGAATTTGAAAGAGAGTATTCCAGTCAACATTGTCAAAAGCTTTCTCTAAGCGGTGCAAAAACTATAACGATACGACACGGTAAAGCACTCGTATAAGTAATAACACTTTCAGGGATCCAACCTGAAGCACGATATGCGCTGGTGCAATTTAAATGGCCAGTAGCGTATTATTTGAAGCTTATTCGTATGCAACTGACTGCGAGAAAGTAGCATTTTGGCTGACGCTCTCTTTATTCATTGAACTAAGAGAGCTTTGCTTCGATGTTAATTATTGTGAAAAAATATAGTCTAGCTTATGATCTTAATGAGTATGGACGAGTATTTTACAGCTTAAGAGAGAAGGCATTGTTGCGAGACAGCCATCTTTAATTGAACGTCATTTTCTGATTTTGTGCGAGAATAATAAACCAATGAACTTAATTTCTCGGCGGCATAAATAAGTTGTGCATTGCGTAAATTATTCTCCATCTTATGGTTTCACATTTTCAAATATTTGTACATGCTTAACACTACGAGACATTTCCTTACACTGAGCAAGCTCGAACCTGCAAACTCTATACGGCCATTAATTTAAAGACTTTTAAACAAATCCACTTCGACGGACAGGCTTCCATAGAAAGGAAATTGCACCGTAGTTAACGTAAGATTTCTACAGATTCAGCACGCAGTTCGACGACCGGCAGAGACATTGGATACAGCTTACAGTCAGCGTACAGCAGCAAATCTCTAGTCTACCATGCACAGTGCCCTGAACATAAACGTCGTCTAGTAAGATCTGTTTAGTTATTTATTCATTCCAAAGACCTATACTCTTTTCTTAGCGAGACTGAATACTAAAGAACTAATTCCTTGAATCAGTAATAATAATAATTATTATTAAATCAAAGCAGTAGTTAAATGATTAATAATAATAATAATGAAAGCAGTTCATCTAAGTTACTTTGTCTCTGAAAGGAAGGTTTCAACACAGATCTCCATACAATAACTGGCTTCAGGGTGAAATAACGACTTCTCTCATGAATCATTACATCTCAGTCAAATTAAAACAACTTACCTTTCACGTGAGAGGCAGTTACAGGTCCCACACATATTGTAGCTGGGACAGATCAGGGGATCTGGCCACAGGATTATCTCAATATCATGCAAGCAGTTGATAGATATGTGCCATGTATGGACGAGGATTGTCCTGCTGAAAAATGGCACCGCGATACTGCCATGCAGACGTGACGCATGAGGAGGCAGCATGTCCGTGATGTACCGTTGCTCCGTCAGAGTTCCCTCAGTCACTACCAGCCGTGACTTAAGGACTCTCCACACAAGACATCAAGAGTAACACCGCTGCGTCACTCCAACATGTTGGAAGAATGGGACCTCTACCCAGGCTGACACATTACTCGCCGACAGTGGTCATCTGTATCAGCGCAGAACTGCCATTCACAGTTGTACACTCATCAGCAAGCCACGATTCCCGGTAATGCAACCACTGAAAGCGCAGCCGCTTGTGAAGTTGCCAGCATCCTACGCATGGAACGGTAATTACCTAGTCCAGCTGTTATTAGTTTGTGGCCAATGATATGGGATGACGCAGAATGTTGCAGGGACTCCAGCACTTATTCTCGAATGACAGCACAGATGTGATGTGATGTGCTTGGTACACAATACGCCAGTCCTTGCTTCTAGTGGTCAGATGTGTTTGACCGGAAACTTGTCGACAGTCATGCCTGCCCTTTTGCTCCCACGCAGTCCAACATCAGGGCACTGTCACGTCCGAAAACCATACAAATCTGGATGTTGCACGATTCGACCCAGCAAGCCAAATGGAGATCCACTGTGAGTTCCCTTTGAAACTTTGTCTGTTGCTGTAATGCTGACTCACACGGGTATGTCTTTTACAGTTATCACTCGACACCTGACGCTGTTCACCCACCCTATATCCCTTAACACACTAAACACGAGCAACACTAATGCATGAGCCGTGGCGGCGGTGCTAGGGTGTTCGACTTGCATCGCTGATATCGATATTCGGATGTCCTGCTATCTTTGACTGCTCCCCCGGCGGGTTTTCCGGGTAAACGTGTGACGAGTGATGGCTCAAATGGTTCAAATGGCTCTGAGCACTGTGGGACTTAACATCTGTGGTCATCAGTCCCCTAGAACTTAGAACTACTTAAACCTAACTAACCTAAGGACATCACACACATCCATGCCAGAGGCAGGATTCGAACCTGCGACCGTAGCGGTCACGCGGTTCCAGACTCAAGCGCCTAGAACCGCACGGCCACACCGGCCGGCCTGTGACGAGTGAGTCTCCGGTCGGCGTTCAACGAGCCAGCTTGTGTTGAAAACAAACCGGCGTCCCTAACCGTGGTGCACGGGCCTCGCCGCGCTCGGCGCCCTTGTCTTTTGTCGCGCCGGATGTACGGTGCTGATCATTGGGCGCCTTGACGTCCAAAACTGCGGTGGGTTCGTCGTCTCACGCTGAACAGCTTCCCAGCTCGTAATTTGCAAGCTCCAAGTTACGTATGACTTTTATTCTGCGTTTAACTAAGAAGATTGTTGAAGCTTATTGTGGCATGGGTAGCTGCCGGAGATAATTCTGAACTTGGTTCCAGTGGCTATTTTAAGGAGGCTGATGTTCCTCATTCCGTTTTTAATCATCCATGGAGTGAGTGTTTTAAGTGGTTTTCGTGCAAATTTTAACTTGTTTTTGGACATATTGTCCGCTCTGGGACTGACTGCGGTTGTGTACGTGCCCACAGCCGTAGAGTTAATGGTTTAATCATTTGTCACGGCAGCATTTTGTATGTTTATATGATGTTGAAAGTGCCTTAAAGGCAACAGGAAGTGATCTCTAAGTTTTCGGCTAATTTACTTGGAGACGGGTAATGTGAGAGTATTGCTCCTTAAGAATTTTGGGGCGTGCTTATTATATATTCCAGTGTGGCTGTGATTTGACGCCGGCCGATGTGGCCGAGCGGTTCTAGGCGCTTTAGTCTGGTACCGCGCGACCGCTGTGGTTGCAGGTTCGCATGCTGACTCGGCCATGGATGTGTGTGATGTCCTTAGTTTAGTTCGGTGTAAGTACACTCCTGAAAATTGAAATAAGAACACCGTGAATTCATTGTCCCAGGAAGGGGAAACTTTATTGACACATTCCTGGGGTCAGATACATCACATGATCACACTGACAGAACCACAGGCACATAGGCACAGGCAACAGAGCATGCACAATGTCGGCACTAGTACAGTGTATATCCACCTTTCGCAGCAATGCAGGCTGCTATTCTCCCATGGAGACGATCGTAGAGATGCTGGATGTACTCCTGTGGAACGGCTTGCCATGCCATTTCCACCTGGCGCCTCAGTTGGACCAGCGTTCGTGCTGGACGTGCAGACCGCGTGAGACGACGCTTCATCCAGTCCCAAACATGCTCAATGGGGGACAGATCCGGAGATCTTGCTGGCCAGGGTAGTTGACTTACACCTTCTAGAGCACGTTGGGTGGCACGGGATACATGCGGACGTGCATTGTCCTGTTGGAACAGCAAGTTCCCTTGCCGGTCTAGGAATGGTAGAACGATGGGTTCGATGACGGTTTGGATGTACCGTGCGCAGTTCAGTGTCCCCTCGACGATCACCAGTGGTGTACGGCCAGTGTAGGAGATCGCTCCCCACACCATGATGCCGGGTGTTGGCCCTGTGTGCCTCGGTCGTATGCAGTCCTGATTGTGGCGCTCACCTGCACGGCGCCAAACACGCATACGACCATCATTGGCACCAAGGCAGAAGCGACTCTCATCGCTGAAGACGACACGTCTCCATTCGTCCCTCCATTCACGCCTGTCGCGACACCACTGGAGGCGGGCTGCACGATGTTGGGGCGTGAGCGGAAGACGGCCTAACGGTGTGCGGGACCGTAGCCCAGCTTCATGGAGACGGTTGCGAATGGTCCTCGCCGATACCCCAGGAGCAACAGTGTCAATAATTTGCTGGGAAGTGGCGGTGCGGTCCCCTACGGCACTGCGTAGGATCCTACGGTCTTGGCGTGCATCCGTGCGTCGCTGCGGTCCGGTCCCAGGTCGACGGGCACGTGCACCTTCCGCCGACCACTGGCGACAACATCGATGTACTGTGGAGACCTCACGCCCCACGTGTTGAGCAATTCGGCGGTACGTCCACCCGGCCTCCCGCATGCCCACTATACGCCCTCGCTCAAAGTCCGTCAACTGCACATACGGTTCACGTCCACGCTGTCGCGGCATGCTACCAGTGTTAAAGACTGCGATTGAGCTCCGTATGCCACGGCAAACTGGCTGACACTGACGGCGGCGGTGCACAAATGCTGCGCAGCTAGCGCCATTCGACGGCCAACACCGCGGTTCCTGGTGTGTCCGCTGTGCCGTGCGTGTGATCATTGCTTGTACAGCCCTCTCGCAGTGTCCGGAGCAAGTATGGTGGGTCTGACACACCGGTGTCAATGTGTTCTTTTTTCCATTTCCAGGAGTGTAGTTCTAAGTTCTAGGGGACTGATGACCTCCGATGTTAAATCCCATAGTGCTCAGAGCCATTTTTGTGATTTGAGTGTTTTCATTGTAATCTATTTGTACTGCAGGCCATTTGTTAAGACTGTTCGTTCCCTTGCGTCGGCGCGGTTATGGATTCTTGTCAGAACCGCTCATTGTGGGGCCTGTCGGATTATATATAAATATACACCGCCTGCTATGTGACCCTATGCACAAGCCGTGGGGAGGGAACGCTCATATTGCCTACCGGCCGTAGCGTTGTTGCTTCCAAACACTGCTGTGGGCCTTAACGCTGTTCTCTTAAGTGCAATTTTGGAATCATTCTGTGTCATTATGTCCGTTAAATGAGGCCACCTTGTTAATATTGGCGTTTCTGTAAGTCTTTTTATTGGTTGAGTTATTACTAGCCCATCTTATTTAACACTTGTGTTAATCATTTGTCTATCTTTAATGAACGTGCAACTTGTTATTATGCCTGTGTGCAAGTTTTGCGACCTTGGTTGGCCCACTTTGTATTTTTAGTATAAGCAAGTTTCACTGTGAACCTTTATGTGGGCACTTCAGTTTCATTAATTTTTAAGATCTCTTTGTTCATTATGACACTGTGGTATTACGTTGCTGTGTAACTTTGGTTGGAAGTCTATAGTGTTATTAGTCTCTTTAGACATGGTTAACCAAGAACGATTGTTTGTGATTGATTATTCATTGTCCCTACTATCAATAATTTTGGTACCGGACGCAAAATAATATGATTCTCACTCGTGTTTCTGTAATTCAATCAAAGTGAAGATTTGTATATTGCATCAGTAAGAGGGCAAATGTCCGAATTGAAGTTTATAATAAAGTCTGTTTTGAGTCAAATTAAAATTGTAAAACAATCACAAGCTTGTCCATCACCAGTGACCCGGACTTCCCATTTCCTTTAAATAACTGTGGTGAGATTTTATTTTTGATTTTCTAAAGAACTGGGTAGTACCACGGTTCAATGCACACTGGTGGCCATTCCACCTGTCACAGAGGACTGCACTTCTAATCAGTTACTCGTAATCCAATGGTATGTACTTGTACAAAGTCGCATTCTCATCCAACCACGTATTCTGGATGCTTCATTTTTTGCTAGGCAGCATGTATGGGGTGAAGTATAAGCATTACGGACAAAAAGTACCACTCAATCACAGGAGACATCATGTTACTACAGTGTAACATCGTCTCTAGTCTTTGTAATGGCCTTAGTTTGGTGAGGAAGAGAGTCCACAAGTTTCTTCAGATATACCGTATTTGACACACTGTAAACACTCATTGATGATTAGATCACACAGAACTACCAAACTAAGCTGACGTTAATTGCTATGTTTCATTTGTTGTTCCAGAATGTCCAAAAGTTTTCAGCGGGATTAAGATCGAGTGACTTAATTGGCTAGCAGAGTTGCTATAGGATGCCTCAGTGTCAAAGCGTGGAATGAATGCATGCAGCGATTGTGAAAACTTTGTTGCTATCTTGGAAGATATATGTGATTTCAGTCTTTCTCGGGGTATTCCACTGATGAATTCTTCTCGGACTGAAACTTCCTGACAGATTAAAACTGTGTGCCGGACCGAGACTCGAACTCGGGACCTTTGCCTTTCGCGGGCAAGTGCTCTACCAACTGAGCTACCCAAGCACGACTCACGCGCCGTCCTCACAAATTTACTTCTGCCAGTACCCCGCCTCCTACCTTCCAAACTTTACAGAAGCTCTCCTGCGAACCTTGCAGAACTAGCACTCCTGAAAGAAAGGATATTGCGGAGACATGGCTTAACCACAGCCTGGGGGATGTTTCTAGAATGAAATTTTCACTCTATAGCGGAGTGTGCGCTTATATGATACTTCCTGGCAGATTAAAACTGTGTGCCGGACCGAGACTCGAACTCGGGACCTTTGCCTTTCGCGGGCAAGTGCTCTACCAACTGAGCTACCCAAGCACGACTCACGTCCCGTCCTCACAAATTTACTTCTGCCAGTACCTCGCCTCCTACCTTCCAAACTTTACAGAAGCTCTCCTGCGAACCTTGCAGAACTGGCACTCCTGAAAGAAAGGATATTGCGGAGACATGGCTTAGCCACAGCCTGGGGGATGTTTCTAGAATGAAATTTTCACGCTATAGAGTGCTTCCCATTGGAACATTCTGAACAGGATACTGGGAGTAAAAGGCAGCCTGGGTGGCTGACTAGTAGGATAAGGATATCATGTAGAACAAAGTGGGAATTATATTAAAATGTTAGAAGTAGTCACAATCAAGTTACAGTAGTCCATTACAAACAGTATTGGAAGGTGCTTAAAAATGTTATTAGGAAGGCAAAGAATATGTGAGTACACAACCAGAATAGCTAAATCACAGGTTAAAATTAAAACCATATGGTAAATTGTGAAGGAAGTGTCTGGTCAGCAGCACAAGGTCGACGATATAAAGTCGGTTTCTGTTACTGATAAATCAGATATAAGCACAGTATTTAACAATCATTTTCTGAGCATTGCTGGTGAATTAAATAAAAATTTAGTTTCTACAGGGAATCATATAACTCTCTTACCAAATGCCTTTCTGAGACTGATGTCTGAAATACTCCTCTGTAATACTGATAAGGAGGAGATTGAGTAAATAATTAAACCACTGAAGACTAAGAGCTCTCATATAACTCTCTTACCAAATGCCTTTCTGAGACTGATGTCTGAAATACTCCTCTGTAATACTGATAAGGGGGAGATTGAGTAAATAATTAAACCACTGAAGACTAAGGGTTCTCATGGATTTGATGGAGTGCCTAGCAGAATATTAAATTACTGTGCTGCACATACTAGTACTGTACTTAGCCATATTCGTAATTTTTCCCTTAAGGAATGGTCAGTTTCCTGAACGATTCTCAGTAGTAAAGCCGCTTAATGAAAAGGGAGAAAGGGCTAATGCAGACAATTTTAGACCTATTTCTATGCCATCAATGTTTGCTAAAGTTATGGAAAAGTCTGTGTACATAAGGATAATTGATCATTTTATTTCAAATAATTTGATATCACACTTACAGTTCAGTTTTAGAAGCGTTCTAATAACTGAAAATGCTATATTATCTTTTCTCTGTGAGGTACTGGATGTATTAAACAAAAGGTTTCGAACGCTACACATCTTTTTTGATTTAGCTAAGGCGTTTGATTGTATTGATCACAAAATATGGCTCCAGAAGTTGTACCATTATCGAATAGAGGGAGTAGCTCACAATTGGTTTACCTCTTACTTTAACAACAGACAGCAAAAGGCCATTCTTCACAGTGTTGAGAATGGCTATGATGTGTGGTCTGAGTGGGCACAGCAAATAGGGGGTGCCCCAGGGATCAGTGCTAGGACCACTTCTGTTCCTTATTTATACGGGGTGGGCCATTGATAGTGGCCGGGCCAAATATATCACGAAATAAGCATCAAACGAAAAAACTACAAAGAACGAAACTTGTCTAGCTTGAAGGGGGAAACCAGATGGCGCTATGGTTGGCCTGCTAGATGGCGCTGCCATAGGTCATCCAAGTACGACATCATCCAAGTGTCCGGACCGTTCGCCGGATAGTTACGTTATTTAAGGAAACAGGAAGTGTTCAGCCACATGTGAAACGTCAACCACGACCTGCAACAAATGATGATGGCCAAGTAGGTGTTTTAGCTGCTGTTGCGGCTAATCCACATCAGTAGCATACAAATTGCGCTAGAATCTGGAATCTCAAAAATGTCGGTGTTGATTGAGAATGCTACATCAACATTGACTGCACCAGTACCATATTTCTATGCACCAGGAATTGCATGGCGACGACTTTGAATGTCGTGTAGTTCTGCCACTGGGCACAAGCGGAATTAAGGGACGATGACAGATTTTTTGTACGCGTTCTATTTAGAGACGAAGCGTCATTCACAAACAGCGGTAACGTAAACCAGCATAATATGCACTATTGGGCAACGGAGAATCCACGATGGCTGCAACAAGTGGAACATTAGCGACCTTGGCGGGTTCATGTATGGTGCAGCGTTATGGGAGGAAGGATAATTGGCCTCCATTTTGTCGATGGCAATCTAAATTGTGCAATGTATGCTGATTTCCTACGTAATGTTCTACCGATGTTACTACAAGATTTTTCACTGCATGACAGAATGGCAATGTACTTCCAACATAATGGATGTCTGGCACATAGCTCGCGTGTGGTTGAAGCGGTATTGAATAGCAAATTTCATGACAGGTGGATTGGTCGTCGAAGCACCATACCATGGCCCGCACGTTCACCGGATCTGACGTCCCCGCATTTCTTTCTGTGGGGAAAGTTGAAGGATATTTGCTATCATGATCCACCAACAACGCCTGACAATATGCGTCAGCGCATTGTCGATGCATGTGCGAACATTACGGAAGGCGAACTACTCGCTGTTGAGAGGAATGTCGTTACACGAACTGCCAAACGCATTGAGGTTGACGGACATAATTTTGAGCATTTATTGCATTAATGTGATATTTACAGGTAATCATGCTGTAATAGCATACGTTCTCAGAAATGGTAAGTTCACAAAGGTACATGTACCACATTGGAACAACCGAAATGAAATGTTCAAACGTACCTGCATTCTGTATTTTAATTTAAAAAACCTACCTGTTACCAACTGTTCGTCTAAAATTGTGAGCCATATGTTTGTGACTATTACAGCGCCATCTATTACAAAGCGAAGAAAGTGGTCCAACTAAAACATTCATATTTCTTTGCGTGCTACACGAATATGTATTAAGAAATGGGGGTTCCTATTTAGAAAAAACGCAGTTGATATCCGTTTGACCTATGGCAGCGCCATCTAGCGGGCCAACCATAGCGCCATCTGGTTTGCCTCTTCAAGCTAGACAAATTTCGTCCTTTGTAGTTTTTTCGTTTGACGCTTATTTCGTGAGATATTTGGCCCGGTCACGATCAATGGACCACCCTGTATAAATGATATGCGCTCTAGTATTACAGGTAACTCGAAAATATGTATGTTTGCTGATGGAACTAGTTTGGTAGTAAAGGATGTTGTGTGCAACACTGACTCTGTTTCAAATAATGCAATTCATGACATACGCTCATGGCTTGTAGAAAATAAACTAACGCTAAGTCACAGTGACACTCAGTTTTACAGTTTCTAACATACAATTCAATAAAACCTGACGTTTTAATTTCAGAGAATGGGCGTATGATTAGTGAAACTGTATAGTTGAAATTTCTAGGTGTTCAGCATACATTCAGGAAAGCATGCATTCAGGATCTTGTTCAAACACATAATGCTGCCATTTTTACTATTTGAATGGTATCTGAAGTAAGTGATCGTTCGATACGAAAATTAGTCTACTTTGCTTTTATTTTCATTCACTTATGACGTACGGTATAATATTTTGGAGTAACTCTTCCCATTCTCAAAGGATATGTTTGGCTCAGAAACGGGTGGTTCGGGAAGTGGTGTAAGTTCACGAACCTCTTGTCGACCTCTGTTTATTAGTCTGGATATTCTGGAATTGACCTCTCAATATATAATATATTCTTCACTTTCGCTTCTTGTTAGCAATATCAGCTTATTCTCAAGAATTAGCAGCTTTTTCTCACTTAATACTAGGTAGAAATCCAATCTGTATTTGGATCGTACTTCCTTGACTCTCGTGCAGAAAGTTGTAGTATATTTCTGCACCCATTTTCAATAAGCTACCACAAGAATTCAAAAATCTTAGCAGTAATCCACGTACTTTCAAATCTAAACTGAAGAATTTCCTCATGGGTCACGCCGCCTATTGTCTTAGACTACCTTGAAAAATTGAGCTGATTACTGTGTTATATTGATGACTGCATTTACATAAACTTACGGCATTCTTTTTTGGGGTACATAAACATTTTATTTTACCTATTATTACTTTTAAATTATAATTTTATGTACTGACACGTTCCATGACCTTGGAGATTTGCTCCTCAATTTGGTCCAACGGAACTAGATGTTTAAAATAAAATAGATAAATAAAGGTAGGCCTACGTTTATAATATCAAGCTAAGGTTTCCCCTAAAGTTCTCGGTTCCATATGGTGGTGTCTTGGCGTCGGTAGAAGAATATTACTGTAAACCTGTGCCCAACTTTGACACTGAGTCTTGCTCAAACAATCTATCATGCAGCTCTAATTTCTGTCTTGACTGCCTTTCGGTATTCGGGACAAATTCGACATATTCTCGCACACAAACATAAAACTTGAAGTTGCCATGCTACTGCTTCGCCATTCACCGCCGAGTGTCAGCCACGTATTGTTACATTCGCGGCTGGGGCGCCTGCTGCAGCGAGACTAGCGCTTGGACCTTCTGCACGGCTGTTGTTGAAACTTCAAGGATCGTAACGCCGCAGCTCAGCACGAGATAGATTCGCAGTTTGGAATTTCATGCAAACAGTCCTAACAGAACTGGGACACACGGCGTAGACAGATGGGAACAGGTGATATCTGGTCATAGGTTACAAGCAGAGTGTCACCATGAAGTGTCTAGCACAACTTAGAACAAGTTGCGAGTTGCTTGTAGACAACACAGACTTGCATGGTGCAGGACCAGAGACAACTGGAACATGGAGTGGCGTTCTGTGGTCTTCAGGGATGAGCATCATTCCTGTTCCTGGGCCTGAGATCGATTCCAACATGTTCACAGACGAACTGTTGAATGGTCACAGGAGGCATTGATTTTCGAGACACATATCTCTCCAACTCCTGGAATCATGTTGTAGGAAGTTAACCGATATAAAAGCGAGACTAATCCGGTAAGCGTTGGAGGAAGGTTGAATGCTCAGTAGTATGTGTAAAGGATGGTAAAACTTGTTGTTATACCCTTCATGGCCAAGGTAGCAAATGGCATATTGCACTAAGATAATGCAAGACCTCAAACTGCAGTTTATCCCACAAAAGTCTTGAAGAATGTACGGATGCTTGACTGTCCTCATGATCCCCTGATTTGCTAACCACGGAGCATGTCTTGGATGTGATGGGAAGACATACTTTCATACCAGCATCCATACAGTAATCTTCGTGAACTGACACAGAATGTGTTTCAAACGTGGGTAGGCAATCTTCGAAGTGACAGTTGGGGCCTGTGTATTTTCATATTACAACAGACACAAGAGCGTATTCATGCCTTTGATGGTCCCACATCATACTGATGCTAAAGATCGATATCAGTTATGAGTGGAATGAAAGTTTAATTATCTCCATAAAGATTGGTCAATATCGGACTAATGCTTCATGATGCAACAGTTTCTGCTCCCTAATAGAAAATGAAGGTGGTGTACTCGTCGCACAACGACGACCCAGCCATTCCCTGATGTCTTGATGAATGTTCTATCATTCAGGTGCTTCTTATCTTCAGTGTTCCCACATGTTAATTTCTTTGCCAGTTTTGCGGAGAACATTCCCATTTCATCAGTAAATCTAATCTTCAACATCCTTCTGTGGCACCACATCTCAAATGATTCGATTCTCTTCTCTTTCGGTTTTTCCAGTACATGATTCTGCAACAAATGCATATTCTCAAAAATTTCTTCAGTCAAACTCCGAGTAGCTCCACTGTTGCTATCTCAGCCATACTCAAAAGTGTTCAAACCACTTGTATTACTTATGAAAATCGGTAAGCTTTACCTAAGTTGCGTAAATTGAGGTCATGTTAAAAACATCTAAAATATAAGAATTTTTTTGCATCATATTCGAAAACGCAAAGATATTGACAACATTCGCGCAATTTACAGTATTTTCATCTCAAAAAATGAGCAAACACACACGCGTATTTCATTAAAAATGTTTACTTCAAATGGTATCTTATCTCATCAGTAAATTCCGTCTCAGATCTTCCGATTTTACTGGAAACTATGTAGCATCATTGTGGAATATGGGAACAAGTATAAAACATAAACAGTCAAAAACCAAAATTCACTTTTGCAATTTAATCAACGAATTAAAAATACATATCCTACAAGACTTCAAAATGCGAAATAAATCAACTGAATCTTCATGTGTGTGTTTCTCATTATCGTCAACACATGGTAGCAAAAAAATGCAATGTTAATGCCAAGTGTCACAGTGTCGAAATGAATCGCTCTCTCTCTCTCTCTCTCTCTCTCTCTCAAACACACACACACACAAATGTCTGTCAAAATGTACGCGAAAACACAACTGTGAATTCTCAAATTATGTCCCTTTGTTATTTCCATGGCTAAATAGTTGCAAAACATCTGTGGCCAAAAAATAACATGCTAAGCAGACAGTTGACATTCCATTTTTAACCCTGTACTTGGTGTAAGCCACAATGTGCACTCAAACATTTATACATCTACATTGTTCTACAAAGGAAATTATGCTTGGCAACTGTTGATATGTTAATTGAGTGCCTAAAATGTCTGCAAAAATACGTCAGCAAGACAAAAATGCAATGTTTACATTTAGTCTCTCTCTCTCTCTCTCTCTCTCTCTCTCTCTCTCACACACACACACACACACACACACACACAAATATCAATCAAAACTGATGCCTAAAATATGACTGTGGAGTCACAAATGAAAATGCCCCCATGCTATTTTCATGTCTAAATCGCTACAAAAACATGAACTTTGCTAAAATACCATGCTAAGTAGATAGATAGCTACTGATATTAGGCCTACGCGCAAAAAACCTAATTTCATGGAAGGCTGTGACATATACCATTCGGAAATATGGTGACAAGCTCTCTAACATGTTTTACCATAATAAATTACTAAATAACACCAAAATCTAATTTTAATCCTTCAAAATATGAGATGTAAAACATACAGCATAGCCAAAGACAAACTAATTGCCCAAGCGTCATTTTAGGAGACGAAGAAAGTGTTTTGATGAAATCATGGTTGCATTTTGTAATACGCAAGGAGACCTTCATAATGCCCGGAATGTGAATGTAGCTTGTCATATAGTCTTCTATACAACACTCTCAGCAGAATTTTAGCTGCATTGACCAAAGACAATGGTGGACAACATCCAACACACAGAGATGAAGATGCTTAGTGGTGGAAGCTAGGAACCCATCACTGCAGCTTTCAGAAATGAGAACATTTTCTGCTGGACTGTTCTTAAATAACAGAATGAATGGCCACCATCAAACTGTATTCCAGGCAGAGTTGAGCACTTAGTGGCCAGACACATTGTTGAACACAACATGCTTGATTTCAGTGGCTGATTTCCCTCTCCCACGGCTTCTCTCAATCATATAAATGTGAGCTGGAAATTGTCATTACAGCACATCCTTCTGAGGTGGATGCTCGGGTCAGTTACACCAAACAACACCTTGTTGTCAGGAGTTCATTTATTCAGCTCTTCACACAAGCAAGGATTACAAAGAACTGGATGGTGGAACTGCACAATGATAATGTTTAGCTTAGTTCAAAGACGATACTCAGATCAATACTGGTGTCGACCTCATCGGTGCCACATAGCCCCCCCCCCCTCCCGCAGTACGGAGTACTCTTGAGAGGCCGGTGGTGGGAGGGGGGGGGTGACTATGGTGTCAGCAGGGGTGGTCCACGGGAGCCGGACCACGGTCAGCTCGACAGCATCGTTGGGTAGCTGTGTGGGTAGATGTTGTGAAGGAAGATCCGGCCACCGAACCTGGAAGTCGCTGAAGCACGCCGGGCGTTGTACTGGGCATGCTGGTCGTGCAGCGACAGGTAGGCCGGCGGTTTGCAGGAGGAATGGAACGACGATGACGATGTTTCCGGAGGGCATGGCAAACACACGAAACATGTCCAGGTCGATGTTGGGCGAGAGGTGGACACATTTCACCAGGTGGCAGGGAATGACGGAGCTTGTGTCATGAGCACTGGATGAAGGGATGGTGGAACTGCACAAAGATAATGTTTAGCTTAGTTCAAAGACAATACTCAGATCGATACTGGTGTCTACCTCATCGGTGCCACACTTCAATCCCACAATGCATCTGGCTTCAATCTGTGCTATCCCATGTCCCATTCCCACCTCCACCCCCAACACTACAACCCTATGCCCCGCACTTCATTCAATCTACACTCACTGTCTCCTCTCCATATAATTATTTCTGCCCCTTCCACTAATTATCACCTTGCTCAGTAATGAATACAACAATTCACTTAGTCTAAGGAGGGACCTATTCTCATTCAGATGGCCATAATTCTGATTTCACTAGAAGTTTGGCCATCAAAGTAAAATAGTGTTTAGTCAACATGTCACCTTACATTATTTTACTCAGACAAGCACTGCAATAGGAAATTCTTAGTAGTGGTAGATCAGATTAAGGATGTCTGACATTGGAACTGACAAGGAGCTTTCTGTGAATGCCATGAGAATTGAAAATTTGTACCACACTGTGATTCAAACCCAGATTTTCTGCTTGCCTCACTCACTGGGTTACATGAGTATGCAACCAAGACTGACTATAACTTCAATTGTCACTGGAATTTTCACCTATGATTTCTGTATTCTTCATTAGTTACAACAAATTTAGTACACTGCAGGAAGTTTGACTGTTTCTCAATGATTTTTGTTAATATTCTTTCCTGTCTTTGCACATTTACTTATTTCTTCTCCCATCAATGCTTTCATTTCATTGGTTTTAACTCGGTTCTACTTGTTAAAAGCAGTCTGGCACAAATTTTCATTAGTGACAACATGTTGAATAGAATGACAATTAACAAAAAATAAAATGTTTGAGCTTAATGCCACTTTAACAACAAGCTCAATACAGATGAACAATGGGTTCATATTGAACAAAGATTGGGTAGGTTTCTGATCATTGACTTTTTGAAAGAACAATTCTGGCATTCATGAGATGTAATTGAAGTTGAACCTAGAAAATCTAAGTATGACATTATGGATAGAGATTTCAACTCTGTTCCTCCTAAATCCAAGTACAGTCTCCTAACTACCTTACATGGTACAAAGAACACTGTTGATGTAATTACACACTTGATTTCTACCTATCCCCAACATTCCCAGTTTTTACCAATGCAACTGTGTTTTAGTCACTGGGAGTACCCCTTTCACTTCTATTCGTTTCCACAGCCCCCATAAGAACATGAACATTCACAGTACATGATACTACACTGCAACAGCTCTAGTCACAGAATCACACTTACATGTGCACACTTGACGTACTATGCTGATGAAGTGTGTTAGTTAGCATACACATACATCAGTAAAAGAATATGTTACCAAATTACACAAACCTATGAAAATCGTAATATTCAGGCACTGACTGATAACTAGCCTCATTAATAGCAAATGCCATAAACATTAATTGGTGTGAGATATGAAGATAATGACTTTTTTAAATTCTTTTGCACGATTATTACTCAATGACTGTAAACTATGTTTTTTTTTTTTTTTTTAATTTCTGTTGAACAAATACTATATCACTGTTTGTATATTATCTCAGAAAAATACACCTAAAAAAAAAGGCCAAAAGTGAAAAACATAACCGGCCGAAGTGGCCGTGCGGTTCTAGGCACTGCAGTCTGGAACCGCGAGACCGCTACAGTCGCAGGTTTGAATCCTGCCTCGGGCATGGATGTGTGTGATGTCCTTAGGTTAGTTAGGTTTAACTAGTTCTAAGTTCTAGGGGACTAATGACCTTAGAAGTTGAGTCCCATAGTGCTCAGAGCCATTTGAACAATTTTTTTGAAAAACATAACATATGCCATTTTTGTTTTCTATTTCTGTTTTTACATCTAAATCTCCATCTGCATCCATAATCTGCAAACCACTGTGAAGTGCATTGCAACAGATACTTCCTACTGTAGGACATGTAATGTTTCTTTCCATTCCATTTTCATGTGGATGGTAGCAAGAATGACTCCTTAAATTCTTGTGTATGCTGTAATTAGTATAATCTAGTCCTCATGGTCCCATAGGGAATGGTATGTAGAGAGGTGCAGTGTATGTTTCGATGTGCCATTTGACTGTTGTTCTTGGAACTGTCCATGTTTGCTTTCCTGGGATAGTCTGTCTTTAGGTTGCTGTCAGTTAGAGTTTATTACCATTTCAGTCACACACGCCTATAAGTCAAGCAAACCTGTCGTCATCTGTACTGCCACTCATTACATACACACACTATCAACAATTATTCCTATTTGGTGTGGGTCCTACATACTTCAGCAATATTCTAGGAAAGATGGAATGAGAGTTTTGGAAGCAATCTTCTTTGTAGACTGACAGCATTTTCTGGAGTACCCTACCAATGAACTGAAGTCCGCCACCTATTTTACTGATGTGATTATTCTATTTCATATCCCTATAAATTGTTGCAACCAGGTATTTGTATATTTGACAGATTCTATTTGTAGCTCATGATACTGTAACCACACGACACTTGACTTTTGCTTTTTGTGAAATGCACACTTTTTATATTAACGAAGAATTAAAGCCACAGTAGTTGTCAATCCTTACACCATTTAGAAATCTTGTTGGGTACTGACTAAATGTATGAGCATCTTTTTTAAGGCATATCTTCATTCTAGATAACTGCACCATCTTGAAAGAGGCTGTATGGTCATTAAAACACAAATTAACAACAAAGGACCTTTTTTCTGCTTCCCTGAGGCATGACAGGTTATTTCTACATCTGTCAATCACTCAGCATCCAAGATAACATACATCACAAATGTCATTGGATATCTCATATAATAGACCTTTCATTAATAAGAGTTTATGTACTATTGTGCCAAATGTTTTTCAAAACAAAACAAAAATACTCTATGCACCAGATTGCCTTGATGCGTACATAGCTTTCAGGATACCTTCTGAGAAAAGCTAGAGTCGTGTTTTGCATTACTGATATTTTTGGAAAAAGCTGGTTGGCATGAAGGACATCATTCTGTTTTAATACATCTTACTATGTTTGAGCTCAGAATATATTCTAAGAAGGGAAACTCCCCCCTCGGATTTAGTGGTAAGAGGGCCAAGTGGACAGCCTGTCAACAACTGAACACAAATAAAGCATGGAGACGGGGAGAAGGTGTAATGAACTATGAAAACAAAAGCAAAATAGAAACAGTGAATGGTCCAAGGACAAGAAGTAAAATATAGTGCAGCCTGAAACAGCAATGGTGTCCTGGTAAAGTGGCACTGTGTTAAACTCCCAAGCATGCCAAGCAGGTAACCCATGTTCAAGCCTCCCTCATGCCCAGTATTATTATTATTATTATTATTATTATTATTATTTTCCACTGTTCGCTTATCTCAAATTTGTGTCTGAGTCATGGTGTAATGTCTGTTTGCAACAGGACGGTGTAACATAGGGACCTATAATGACAGTTGATTCTGCCCAACTAGTCTGTTAGCGGCCAAAAGGAAGTGGCTCATGAATGGGAACCACAAGTGTTTAATAACAAACAACTGAATCCTCCATCAAAAACCATGTCTGATGTGTCATACATGGCATTAGTGGCAGTACGTGTGTCATACGATAGGAATATCTTACTGACACACCTAATTTGTACGCATGGTGAGTCAGAAATGCCTCCTTGCCTGATTTAGGATTTTCCTATGAATGAGAATGTGATCACTCCCAAGGAAATGATGACAACATAGTAGTTTTGTCACATAAGCTGCAACAAATGAATGCAACAGTTCTGCAATCACACAGTCTCTCCGTGCTCTTTCAAAACATAAATTTTTAATGTTGCTTAAGTTGCGTTCCATTTTGGAAGTTTTGACTCTCGAATTCTTTTGTTGTAACATAGTCCATACCCATTTATTTGTTGTTTTCATTTCTGTGAGATGTCTGTGTGGTATCTTGCCTGTTCTCACTATTCATCATGTTTACTTGTGACAGTAACATATTCCTACCACATGACTCATATTTTATAGCAAATGTATAGTCTCGCAGCTGCCAAGACAACAGAAAGAGAACAAACATTTCAATGAGAGGATGGACAGTTCATAATGTTGTGAAAAACAAATAAATGGGAGGAGGGAGTTTTGAACACGGCTTTTCCGCTTTACAATCCAGCACCATGACCACTTAACACGACAATTAATCTTCGTTCGATACTGCACTTCTTACACTTGGACCATTCACTGTTCCTGTTCCCCCCCCCCCCCCCCCCCCCCACACACACACACAGTTCAGTACATTTTCTTCCTGTTTTCATGCTTCAGTTTTTAACAGGCTATCCACTGGGCCACCTTACCACTAAATCTGAGCGGAGTGTGATTGAGAGTTTCCGTTGTGAGATTATACAACAAATTGGTATTACATTATTGGACAACAGCTTTGTTGTCCACTTCTACCACTCTTCTTATATATGGGCATTACCTATGGGTGCAGTTCTTTGTTTGAGGAATATATAATATATTATGGTCGAAAGAAGGGCTCAGTTGCATCTTCTGTACAGAATTTGACAATGGTTACATCAGGTCCTGAGGTCTTGTTCAAGTTTATTGATTTCAGCTGCTTCTGAACACTACTGATGCTAATATCTGTAGCATTCGTCTCTACAGTGATATGAGAATTAAACTGGGCCAGTACTCCTGGATCCTTTGTAAAGGAATATTTTATGTACATTTTAGCATTCCTCTTTCTACTTTGCTACCCTCAATTTCAGGTCCTGTGTCACCCAAGCTCTAAGTTTGGTGCTTTTATATTTTACATTTCTTTGGGTTTTGTCAGAGATCTTTTAACAAGATTTTGCTACGGTAGTTGTTGAAGGTTCCATGCACTGCACTTTTGATGTTATAGATGTAGTGTTCAGTCAATTATTCTCTCCTGTTCTGAGCTAAAAGTTTGAAGTTTTTACTGAAATATGACACTGCTGCTGCTTTATCTAATTTACTGAACATAAAAATATTACTTCCTTTAGTTGACATTTGTACCTTGGAAATCATTGCTGCTGATACTGCCTCATGGTCACTGATTTCCATTATATTTAGTGTATTTTTGTCATAAGTTATCTTCTGAGAAAGCATTTAATATTGTTTCTAAAGATGTTTTCATGCTCAAAACTTACAAAACTGTAATTTTTTTTCCAGTCACTTATTAGAAGATTATACACCCTCCAAAGATGACAATAGGACTGGGAAACAAACGTACTACTGAGGTACCCTTTAAAATTTGTTGACATATGAAGTTTGTAGTTAATAAACTGAAAAAAATTTTCTCTATGGTAAACAAGCTGAGTAGAATTTTTCAATCAGCTTGTCAGTTTGTTTCTGCCCACATTTCATTCATTTTATACATGACCATCAGTATCTATTTTCAAAGTCAATTCGACAGTCTTATTTTGTGCTTTGTTTTACTCCATTATCATATAGGTTACTACACAATTGTGGAGTTACATGTTTTTAACAAACACACTCCAGTTTACTGCAGCCTTATCACTGCATCATGCAGTGCCACTGTATTGGCTATAGTGCATAAAAATAAACAAGTGATTGTGGTCAGTGCACATGTTTCAGTTTCTACATGTTAAAAAATATGAGGGCCGTTTTTCTTTCAACCTCTGATCGTCCATCTAAGCAAGTAAGGGGTAGGGAGGGGCCGGACCTGCGCATCATGCAATTGCGCAGCTCCCCCATCACAACCTCTGCCGTTTTCAGCTGCCATGTGTCAGTCATAGCCGAGCTACGTCCGTGTAAACATGGCTGCTAAGCTCGATGCTCCCGCCAAATGTGAGTTACGAAGTGTAATCCATTTTCTGCAAGCAGAAGGATGTAGTGCTGTGGAAATCCATCGCAGAATGAGCAACGTGTATGGTAATAATGTTATGAGTGATGGTAGTGTTCGGGAATGGTGTCGAAAATTTAAAGAAGGATGAACAGACGTCCATGATGAAGGTGGACAAGGTCACAAGTCTGTTGCCACTGTAGGCTTCGTTGAGCGTGTTGATCAGGCGGTGAGATGCAAACGAAGGTTTACAATTAGCGAACTGTCTGATGAATTTCCAGACATTTCAAGGTCTGCTTTGTACACAATTGTGACTCAAGACGTAGGTTATCGAAAATTGTGTGCATGTTGGATCCCAAAAATGCTGAGTACCGACCACAAAATGCAAAGGATGGCATCAGCATCATCGTTTCTCACACGTTATGCCAATGAGGGAAACGTTTTTTTGAAGTCGATTGTTACTGGCGATGAAACGTGGGTCCTCTATGACAATCCTGAAACAAAGGAACAATCAAAGCAGTGGATGCACACAGCTTCCCCAAGCAAGCCAAAAAAGTTTAAAACATTCACTGACGAAAAGAAAAACAATGGGCACTGTGTTTTGGGACCATAAAGGAGTGCTGCTGGTGGACTTTATGGAGCAAGCTACGACGATAACAAAGGAAGTTTATTGTGAAACTTTATGTCATCTCCGCAGAGCCATTCAAAACAAACACAGAGGAATGCTTTCATCTGGCATTGTTTTGATCCATGACAATGCCCGACCACACAGTGCCAACATGACAAAAGACCTCCTCAGAAAGTTTAAAAGGGAAGTTTTTGAACATCCACCGTACAGCCCGGACCTAGCACCAAGTGATTATCACCTGTTCCAAGAACTGACGTCATGGTTAGGTGGGCAGCACTTCGCTACTAATGAAGAACTTCATGATGCCATCACGACTTAGCTGTCCTCACTGGCGGCAACATCCTTCGAGGAAGGCATCGAAAAGCTTGTGTCACGGTATGACAAGTGCCTCAATCGTTTCGGCGATTATGTAGAAAAATAAGTTCAGAATTTACTGTACTTTTGGTGATAAAATTATTATTTTCTGTGCATTTTTCTTTTATTTACAGCCAATCGGAGGTTGAAAAAAAAAAAAAAAAAGAAAACAGCCCTTGTATGTAGTAAATATCAAGCGCTGCAGTAAAACATCATTTATAATTATAACTGAGGATCAGCTGCACTTCCTTAGTTTCTCCTGGTTTTTCACATGAAAAGTTCAGGTCTAAATCCGACCTCTATCCTGATTAAAACTGAGGTGTTATTGATAAAATAAGAAAGAAATAAGTTTAGTCTCTGTGACTGAAATTTTCAAAACAACAAGATAGCAACAAAACACAAATTTAAAGATACTGCGACACAAATGGGGTATTGAATAGGGAAATGTTAGCTCACACAGGTACGAGCTCTTAGCATGGAGTAAGGATCTATGTTTATGCCACTCGAGAGACCTAATAACTATATTCCATAGGAAGTTATAGTCGTATGACAGAAAGCATGCACCTGTAATGTTTTATGCAGGTTCCACTTCACTTGTGAAAAGCTAATGCAAAATGATCTCAGTATTTACAGGCTGTCAAATGAATTAGGAAGATTAGTAATGTGTTACAGCTAATTTTTCCTACAATTTCTTTAACATTATGGTCTTCATCTTCTACTTATTATTCTGTTTTCAAAAACCCACTGTTCCATCCAACTACCTCCCCTCCCTCCTCCCCCCCTCCCCCTCACACACACTCACACACACACACACACACACACACACACACACACACACACACACACACTTGCTTGTGTATCAGAGTTCAGACAAACATTTCATTTTTTCTTACATCTGTACATTTTTTCTTACATCTGTACATTTTTTCTTCCAGCAAAGAACAGATCAAAAGGTTAAGACTTTAACATCCCATTTATGATGTGACCATTACAGACAGGATCTAATAATGCACTGAAGAAGTATGTGGAGGGAAATCAACATTGATGTTTTTAAATCAGTCAACTTAGCAGTCGCTTTAAAATATGTTTCCAAAACCCAGAAATGATTATTTCTGCAAAAAGCATGGTCACTGCTTTAAACGAAACCCTGTGTCATCTGATCTGGCTCCACATTTGTTCTGGTTACAGCTGTTGGTAAACAGATGTTCTTCTGTGCCACATCTGACTGTCAATGAGTAGCATAATACCAGAGACTGTGCTGTAGAATCTAACTTTGTGTTAGTGCTGACGAAATTACCAATTTAAAAACAAATGTTGCATGACAAAATCCTGAATATGCCTACTTCATGTATAGCATTTACCATTGTATGTTTTTATAGTAACACTAATAATTATTATTACAATTTTGATAATACAAATACGCTTCTTGGGTTTTCTGCTGGATCGTATTGTGTAACTCACACAATATTTCATCGATGTAACTGCTCGACATCATCAGGTGGTGGTAGCTGCTGCTGTCACTGCTGCAGGGCACGACTGACGACAATCGCACAGCGGCCTCGGAATTTATCATGCTGAGTCCAGGTAATACGTGAGTGCAGGAAGACGCTCATAGTTGGAGGAAAGCGTCGCTCCTGGTGCTCCAAGCTCAGAGCCGCAGAAAGGCCATCCATGCATGCACTATGGGCAATGACTGTGCTGCTGGATGCTCCTCCGCTTAAAGTCTGAACTAAATCTCAGTTACGCATTGTGTCACTTGATGAATTGGAAGTTCTTGTTTTCCCTGTTGTATTTAATGGCAGCCAGTTCTGGATTCCAGGTAGTGCTTAGTTGAAAACCTGTATCCCTGTTGATAAGATTGTCCGCCAAACGGATATGTATGGCCTCCTTAACAACACAGTCCCAGAAAGATGACACTGGGGATAAAATTTTCATCTGTTCATAAAGCGTGCAATGTCCCGTGTCCAGGCAATGCTCCACTACTGCTGATTTATCAGGTTGCCCCAGTGTGTATGATGATGATGTTCAACACAACGTTCTTGCACAGTTTGGCATGTCTGTCCAATATAAGATTTTCTGTGTTGGCATGGGATGTTTTACATGCCACATCTTCTAAGGCCAAGGTTGTCTTTGACTGAGCACAAGAAATTCCTCAATTTTGCTCTTGGCTGAAAAACACATTTGATAACGTGCTTTTTGAGGATTCTTTCTATTTTTGAAGACATGCCACCAAAATAGGGCAAGAGCGCAGTTGTAGTGGGTGCCTCTGCATCTTCATTTACATCCCTGCTTCGAGTCTGCTTAGAACAGAATGCATGGTGTATCTGCCTGTCGGAATAGCCATTCTGATGCAGTACCGTTCTCAGGTGTTGTAGCTCACCAGGTAGACTGTCGGCATCTGAGACTATATGTGCTCTATGCACCAAACAGCGTAGGACACTACCACATTGCACAGGATGATGGCAATTTGTGGCCTGCAAATATAGCTCTGTATGAGTTGATTTGTGAGATGGACGCTTTGTCCCAGTATACCATCAGTTTTTCTTCTAAGATGTCCAGGAATGGTAAGATGCCATCCTTTTCCACTAAGATTTTAAACTGTATATTGGGACGGAGTGAGTTCTGATGCCGGAGAAACACAGGTAATGCCTCTATTCTGTGGGGCCACACCACAAATGTATCGTCTACACACTGCCAGACATAATAAGGTTTGAGACTTGCTGACCTCAAAATCTTCCATAAAAGAGTTGGCCACCATGAGAGACAGAGGACTTCCCATGGCGATACCGTCCACTTGTTCAAAATACTGGTCATTGAATAAGAAGTAAACTGAGGTAAGCACATGTTCAAATAATGCCACAATGTCTCTCTCAAACTGGCTGCTGATAAGCTCTAATGATTCCTACAGAGGTAATTGTGTAAATGAAGATATAACATCAAAACTAACCAAAATATCCAACACTTGTAGCTTAAGTGTCTTCAGGCATCCTATGAGTCCTCTGCTTATCAGCAGCCAGTTTGAGAGAGACATTGTGGCACTGTTTAAACATGTGCTTACCTCAACATATTTCATATTCAGTGACAACTATTTTGAACAAGTGGACAGTGTCATCATGGGAAGTCCTCTGTCTCTCATGGTGGCCAACTCTTTTATGGAAGACTTTGAGGAAAAAGCACTGTAGTAGGCAAGTCTCAAACCTTCTTGTTTCTCGCGGTATGTAAACAATACATTTGTGGTGTGGCCCCATGGAATAGAGATATTACCTGTTTTTCTCCAGCATCTGAACTCACTCCATCCCAATATACAGTTCAAAATCTTAGTAGAAAAGGATGGCATCTTAGCATTCCTGGATGTCTTAGTCAGAAGAAAAGCTGATGGTATACCCGGACACAGCGTCTATCATAAATCAACTCATACAGAGCTACATTTGCAGGCCACATATTGCCATCATCCTGTGCAATGCAGTAGTGTCCTACGCTGTTTGGTGCATAGAGCACATATAGTCTCAGATGCTGGCAGTCTACCTGGTGAGCTACAACACCTGAGAACGGTACTGCAACAGAATGGCTATTCCGACAGGCAGATACAACATGCATTCTGTTCTAAGCAGACTCGAAGCAGGGATGTAAATGAAGATGCAGAGGCACCCACTACAACTGCGCTCTTGCCCTATTTTGGTGGCATGTCTTCAAAAATATAAAGTATCCTCAAAAAGCACATTATCAAGTGTGTTTTTCAGCCAACAGCAAAATTGAGGAATTTCTTGTGCTCGGTCAAAGATGACCTTGGCCTTAGGAAATGTGGTGTGTGTAAAATCCCATGCCAATGTGGAAAATCTTATATTGGACAGGCATGCCGAACCGTGTAAGAACATTGTGTCAAACATCATCGTCATACATGCCTGGGGCAACCTCATAAATCAGCGGTAGCGGAGCATTGCCTGGACACGGGACATCCCATACTTTATGAACAGATGGAAATTTTATTCCCAGTGTCATCTTTCTCGGACTGTGTTGTTATGGAGGCCATACATATCTGTAAAGTGGACAATCTTATCAACAGGGATGCAGGTTTTCAACTAAGCACTCACCTGGAATCCAGAACTGGCTGCCATTAAATACAACAGGGAAAACAAGAACTTCTGATTCATCAAGTGATGCAATGCGCAACTGAGGTTTAGTTCAGACTTACTGCAGGAGCGTCCAGCAGCACAGTCATTACCCATAGCGCACGCACGGATGGCCTTTCTTCAACTCCGAGTAGGGGGCAGCAGGAGGGCCGCTTTCCTCAAACTACAAGTGTCTTCCCGTGTATGCATATTGCCTGCTCCCAACATGATACATTCTGACGCCACCACATGATTGTCATCAATCACGCCCTGAAGCAGTGACAGCAGCAGCTACCACCACCTAATGATGTCAAGCAGTTGCATCAATGAAATATTGTGCGAGTTACACAATACGATCCGACGGCAAACCCGAGAAGTGTATTTGCAACAGGACTGTCGGAAAAGCATGAAAAGTCACAATTTTGATAATAATAAAGAAAGTAATAAATACCAATCTCTGTATGAAGTTTTTATGTTTCAGCCATGACTTTTACAACACAAGGTAGTTTCTTTCTTATCTTCTCAAAGCATTGTTCCACAGAGTACATAAAGTACATAAATTACAAAATTGTTATATTTCCTCATGACTTAAATTAGCAGAAATTCAAAAGAAACAGATCAAAATTCAGTAACAAAAATAAACAACTTCAGGAAAAAAGATTTTTCCAACTAATATCAGTAATAATAATAGTAGTAGTAATACATTTGCTGGCAGCTCATATTAATGACAAGAATACAGTAATTATGTATGTAGGCCCCTAAGCATCTCACAAAACATTCAACCTTCATTGAAAATACATTCATATTTTAAAAGTTATTTTCTTTTCTACATGTAATAGTCAATTCTTGATACATTCTTAGACCGATGTTCCAGGAATGTAATTTTTGTTAATCTTCATTATTTACTGTCATACCAATGTTAAACTTCAAAACATTACAAAAAATTATTATTGCCTTCTATTTTGATAGTCTTGTATTTATGTTGTTATTTTACACATGAAAATACAAATGTTTTTTTCTGAAATAACCAGGTTAATTTTACATCGGTTTGAAGCTCCTTTCTTTTAATGCCTTATGGAAAAGGGCTTTAAGGAATATCAAATTTTGGCAAGAGAAAATTACAATAAATAATGTACAATTATTTCATACACATTCAACTGTAGGTGTAACACAATATAATCAGGTATAAGGTTTAATTCTTATAAAAAAATCACCGATGTGGAATATACTTTATATTATGGCTATTTACATCTCTTCATAGTGAAAGTATTTGGCAAATGAAAATTCAATGATACTGGACAATTTCAGTGTCAAAATACATCAGTCTCCAACAGTACAAGAGCGTACTTCCATCAATAAATCAATGGATCTAATAGTCCATGCATTCTTCCAGCACAGTAAGATTTCTATCACCATTTTCACAGCCCAAGCAATTTAGATCCACAGGGTCTAAAACAAACAAAGTTGTCTTGAGTTAATAAATTTGGCCACCAGTGACAGTAAAAGTAAAAATATTGTGATTGCCAGTTTAAATCAGCAAATTAAAATCATGAAAAAGAATTGGTCTTCATATCACAATCCTCCAAACAATGAAATGAGTGCTCTGGTGAAAGTAGATAACTGTTTAAGTTTTCCGAGTTTCACATCTTTTTCAAAAGTTGAGAATGTGAAGAGAGACATATTGGTGAGAATTAGGAAAGGACACACAAAATATAGTATTATGCAATCATACAGAAAGATAATAGTAACCAAAATTATGGCTGCAATACGGAAGGAAGCAAAGTATACAATACAAAAAAAATTAAAATGTGACATCAGTAAGGATGCTAAAATCAGATGAAAGATGACCATCCCCTGAAGCCTCATCTGTAGTCCCATTCACAGATGAACACTACATCCTCCATCTTGTCCAGAAATAAATATCCTCTGCCTCATCATCACATGGCTCACATACCCACTGAGAAGCCAGAAAATTGTGCCCACTTCATTACACAGTTCTACCTACAATTGAAACAACTGAACAACATTAGCTACTAGGGCTTTCTACCCCTCTGAACATGAAATTAGTTCACACACCCGAGCAAAGGTCTTTTCCAAAAAGTCTTAAGACTGAAGTCATTTTATTGTAGTGCAAGTGTTGTGAATTAATATTCTTCACAATACAAAGCTTCCTGCAGCAGTACATCATGGCAAGCATGTTTTCCATCTTTCATACATCCTCTGGAAGTGGGCAGCCACAAGGAACTTCAGGCTGCATTCTGGAGTTACTTGTACTGCTTAAACTGCCCTAAAATCATCTGAATTCTAGCAGATCTCATAGATGATATCCAAGGTCTCTATACTAGATTTAGTCAGTTCAACACAAAATTTGATGAAAATTCTAAGATTCTCTATTTGTCACCCAAAACAGAGAAGGCATTCAGATGGTGGAGAGCAGTGTATACAGCTTTCCTTCTCGTCCCATCCAGTAAGTCTCCTCTGACCCGGGGTTCAGGGTGACTTTTCTGAACTCTCCCCATTTCCTACACCTCACCAACTCTTTCCCTTCATAATTCTTCCTTCCACTTCAATGCTTCTGCCACAAGGAGGAGCCACTGGCTCTGGAAGCTAGCAGATTGCAATAGCTTTATATGTGCATTCTCCTGCTGCCACTTCAAGCGTAGATTATTTTATTTACATTTTGCATGCAGCTTAGGCAACATATGTGTTTTGGATTTTAAAAAGTCACATAATAAACAACATGGAAACATTTACTAATGTATGTTGTTGTTGACAGAAACTTACAGAAAAGAGGATATGGAAAAAGAAATTACAAGAGTCTGTGTCTCATTTAAGTCAACCCTGCACTTTGGCTGCCTGGCTACAAGACCAGTATGTGTCTTTCACAAATCATTGGAGTAAAGCAGATGACAAATGACTGACACTGCATCTCAACACATGTGAAAGTCCATAAGATTGTACAAGGTGTCTCCAGTGGACATTGACACAATGGTCAATGCTTTGAATTCGCATTTGAGAGAATGGGAACCAGAATTCCTGTCCGGTTAATGAGATTTGGGTTCCCCTAAACAGAATATTGCACTGATCCCTCTGAAAAGGCCATGACCAATTTTTCTCCCTATGCCTTGTCCATTCCCTGCTTGTGCCGTATCTTTAATGTCTACCCATTGGCACAACATTAAACCCCAATCCTATTTTCACTCTTTTTGTTAAATTACTAGAAATATCCTCTCCAAGTAGAGTTCCACTTCTGAATTCTACTTGTTCACATGGCTGGGAAGTACACTTCTCATCACGGCTGTGGGAGTGTGTGTCTGGGTGGTTATGCATGTCAATGTGTGTACTTTTGCGAGAAAACAGAGTAAGAGCTTAAAACCTGGTATGAATTTTCTGTTACATGTTTCTAGGCTCCACTTATCAGTCCATTATAGGTGAGTGGTTGCCTTACCCTTATTTTATGTATTGTTCCATTCTGGAATTTCCATCATTGTTCTACACTGAAGAAAGACTGCTTCATGAACTCTGAGGAAGAGAGAGTAAATACAATGAACAAGGTGTATACACTGACAAGGAAAAAAATGCTTGGATTTTTCTTGGATTCCCAGTTAAAAATGCACTTTTTCTGTGTTAAGTGAGAGGATACTTTCCCTCAGAACTGTGAGGCATACAAATCCTTTGAATGGTTAAGGTTTTGTACGTTGGTGTATAACTTCTTCCTGGCACTTTAGAAAAGGAAACTTAAGAGAAAAAAAAGAACAACACATTGTTGGAAGGATCTTTGATGTGCAGCAACATGTACACTGCATATTTTTGTATTATGAAAGTATAAATTTGAATTCCACCAAACACAGCACCTTAGGCTCTGAAGCATTGAAATCGATACTGTGATATGCTTTTGTGAGCCAATCATAGTTCATGTCACGTGATCTCACCGCCAGATGACAGCAGATATTCAGAGCATAGGACATGTGATGTAGTCAACCGTTAAGTAGCACAAGCACACAAATAGAAAATGTTAAGGTTTAAATTAATATACACAGAGTAGCTATAAGAAGAGACAAGCTTGCACATATACTACTGGTATTTCTTTGCATGTGTTACACGTTAAGATACATCACACCAATGTTCCAGTAAAATTTTAAATAATGTCATAAATGTCCAGTCTTCTGGGCACAAAATTCTTCTAAGAGGCTGGTCCTCAAAGTGTCAAGTTTTAAATGAGAGTCAAATGCTCTGTGATATAAGAAATTCATTGCCCATCTCACACGTAACATAATTCATCATGCGTAAAAGAAAATTTACTTTGAAAGTAAGGCTTTCCAAGCCACCCTTCACAATATTTTCTCATGACCTGTTAGAAATAAGTTTATTCAGCAGTTGCCAGAGAGCACCAGAAAACAGGTGTTATCACACATGCAGAGCTACGATGAGGCAGGAAGCCCATATGTTATACATATCCACAGAGAAACACTTAACAACATCAGAGGACACTGCAAGAGCATTGGAATTTCATAAATCATACTAAAACGCATAATTCAGATTAAAGTGCACATTTGTATGTTCAGATTCAGATTCATGACTTTTTAATTGACATAAAAATGTTAAAGATTATCATTATAAGAGTGATGCAGAACTCTCACTTGATGATTACTGATCTTGTATATTAAGCCCACTATTTATTTTATCAGCCCAATAAGGACTCACTACTTAACAGAGTACGTGAATAAGACACACTGCAAAAGGCACCTAGATAGCACTCCAAAACACTTTCACATGGCCTATCACATATTAACAGATGCATACTATTTCACTGTTACAGCACTGAGAATGCATCTGCTAGTTATGAAAAAAATATGATGAATGCTGGCATTATGTGTCCAGCATGGCGCCATGTAGATGCACAGACATGTGTGGATGAGGGTACGTGCACATGTGTTTTCTGTATGTATCTGTACTCTAGCTCAAGAAAGGATTATTCCCAAAGCTAACAAGTTTTCTTTCTTTTTTGTGTGAGCCTGTCCACGACTCAATGCTTTTGCTTTTCAGTGAGTATTCTCCTCCACTCCTAAAGTATAAACAATGGCATATCATATCACATAAATTTGAGTTTACCAAAATAGTGAGGGTACTGCGATGTGTCACTGGTAACTTAGCTAGGCAAGGATTAGATAATGAACTCCCAATGGTCTTGAAAGCATCACACTGGCACTCACTTGAAATGATTTCACAAAACTGCAAACAACCTAACATTTAGATATCCCTTTCTAGATATGACTAACAAAAAATGGTTCAAATGGCTCTGAGCACTATGGGACTTAATATCTATGGTCATCAGTCCCCTAGAACTTAGAACTACTTAAACCTAACTAACCTAAGGACATCACACAACACCCAGTCATCACGAGGCAGAGAAAATCCCTGACCCCGCCGGGAATCGAACCCGGGCGCGGGAAGCGAGAACACTACCGTGCGACCACGAGCTGCGGACTATGACTAACAATGTGGAACTTTGCTTACTAACTGATCACTGTGCACATGTGTGTTCTAGTGTAATTACCATCAACTGTAATCAACACTGATATCAATGAAAGATAAATTTCTAACCTATTAAACAGGAAATAAAAAATATTAAGTCTGCCCAAAGGTAGATGTTCCTTTAAGCCTACATATAATTCAGTAAAATATAACTTTATACTTACAAAGCTTAGTTGGGCTCTAGCTTCCAACAGCATCTCAAGCTGCGAAAATTGTGCAAGAAGCTGTCCAATTTTTCTGAATGTTTTCTCCACAGTGAGTCATCTCTTTATACAAAATTTCTTTTACTGACTTCCATTTGACATTAATTACTGGAGCTTTAGATGGTTCCTCAGATTCTAGTAATGCTTGAGAAGAATACATGTATTTTATAGCTTCTTAAATGGCACTTCAGCACTTTTTAATCACAATGTCAGCAGTGTTCCTTGATATAAAGAACATGTATTTCTATAAAAGAATGAGATCAATTGTATATTCAACCACAAATAAATAAGATGTGCTTAACATTTATGTTTTTCAATTACATTTGGCTTTCTCAAATATATGCAACACTATCAATTATACACTGTGCTAACAATAGTCTATATATAGTTTTTTTACACAACTCCTTTAATCGTCTCTGAAAATTTAAAGTAAATAACAGTTCTAATTCTTAACAGATATTTGTCTTTTAAATTCTATACATGTATACTAAACTTTATCACATGGTATCTGGATTAGGTGTAACATCTACTAACACCAAATAAGAGCTGAAAACATTTATCACAATTCCAGGAAAATGAAAATTAGCAAAGAAGGACCGACATCAAATACGCAGACATAAAAGGCATTTAAAACATTATTTGTACAATAAATAACACGAAACACAAAATCACTGTCATTATTAGATGTCTATTTACAGTGGCAAACTACAAGCTAATTTAGGAAATCATTCTCCTGATTTCAATTATGAAACTGCACTTGGATCACTGAGATTATATACATATTCAACTGATGTCAGTGGTCCAATGAAAAATGAAGAGTGGGGTAAATATTAACTGACCATCAGCTCAGACACTTAGGAACCTATGAGACTGTGTTATATATTAGACCAATGAGTATTCATACCCATTTACTTCTAAAAAAAAAATGCCCAGTCAACACCAAGATCTGCAAGTTTCTTACTCTCAGATTGCTCCTTACATACTGAAGTTCATGTGGCAAAGCTTATTTCACACTAAACCCAGTTTTAAGTCTTCTAAACACAGCTTAAAAACTACGCTTGCAAAACGACATCTAGAAAATAATGACTATTGTGCTGTACAAATAAGAAACACTCTTAAAGAGAGCTCACAACAGATTTGATTTTACTTAAACATAGACCAGTTTAAATTACTCTTGATAAAAATACAAAACAAAGGTTTGCTGTTATTTACATTCACACTCTAGATAAACACTTCCCTGTCTACAAAGAATATGGCAGTTGTATTGACAAGAGGTCACATATTATGTATTTTATATATCCTCTTCTTTCACAGAAAGCTGGGATCACCAATCATCTGCAAAAGATTGAAAAAGTCATTAATAATTGCATACTACATACGACATCACAGCATCATTATTAAAGTAAAATTTAAATAGATGGGAAACTACTAACACTTGTTCAGAGTTCTCAGTGTATACCAATGTTCAATTAATTTTGTATCTTGAAATATTATTTTACACCTGAGTATCAATATATAATATTCTCCGAATCTATGGAAAAGCCAAGTTGATTTGCCATGAAATCCATCACAGAATCTACCTCAAAAAAGCAAACATTGCATTCTTCATTGCTTGATACTCTATGGACATCTGTGGGGAATACTATCCTTAAATCAAAGAAACAAGCAACTGAGGAAATTCAGGAAAAGTAAAGTAATATTACTCAACGCAGAGATAATAACATAGCTGTGCCATACAAAAAGGCTCTTTTATATCAGCTAAATCATTGTGAAAAGGATAGGACATTACAGAACACTTTACAGGTAAATTATGAAGGAGAATGCATTTTCAGCAACATTAAAGGATAATTTTTTGAAAGATTTCATGATGCCTTCAGCTGCCATTCTCTTTATTTCATGTATAATTGTATAATTTTGGCCTTAGGCCATTTCCAAGTATCTAAAACCAAAGCATTATACATCAGAGACAGTTACACTTGTGATTTTGATGTAGGAACAGAGACATTAGTTACACTTGTGATTTTGATATAGGAACAAGTCATATCTGTAGATATACTAGGCACATTATAATTTACTTTATGGATGAGTTTTTAGTAGTAAATTATGCCATTATGTCGTTGTTCCTATGATTCCATGTTATGCTCATAAAATAAATCTGAGTTGTTTTATATTATTTTAGAAGCACGTTACTTTCGAGCAGTTGTTGCAAAGGTCTTTGATATAAGGAAGTTTATAATTATTTTACGGAAATTTGTTAATTAACCTGCATATGCTTTTGTTGTCAAATATATTTAACTATCATTCATCATTGGTGTAAATATGTCTGTAAGCAATTTCTTTAAAATAAATTGCAAAAATTTATTGTTTTATTGTGGTAGCATGTAATTTTCATTTTTGAATAGTTGGTACAAAGGTCTTATATATGAAAATTACAAGATGCTGCAAGTTTTCCATTATGGGACCTGGAAATAATTGTTATGTTCATGGCAAAAGGCCTTGGTTGATATGCTACAGATAATATAAAGAAACACGAAAAAAAAAAAAAAAAAAAAAGACACACTTGCAAATTATTACATTTTGAGAACCATAGATATCAATGTTAAATCCCACATTCTAACCTGTGAAATGTTTAAGGAAATGTTACAAATATATCAGAAGACTACAGACCAACAGAAGACTCAATACTGTACACGGAGAGTTCTATAACTTTGAATACAACAGAACTCTTGATACAATGTCCAATACTGATAAAGTGCAAACCATAGCATTCATTCATGTCGTACTGCCTGGCACAGAATATTGACGAAATAGCACTGATCTCAAAACTGCCTGACAAATACAAACTTTTGGAAGTGCTTGGGACTCATTAGTAAGGAGGAGTAAGCATTGGGAAACCTGAAATAAAGACTTCAAGAAGAAGAAAAAGATAAAATGAATAAAAATAAAGAAGAAATATGTTTTCCATTCAAAGCCACAGATTACAAGAAGAAAGGTCAAAATAAGAAAAACGATAAATCTGCGAAGTGCTTTGGATGTGGAAGTTCAGGTCACCATGCAAGCAACTGTAAAAAGAAGCATTGTTGTGACATGAACAAAATACAGTGTTCTACATGTGGAAAATATCATCTGGGAGAGTGTTGGGCAACAAACAAACTACCCCTATCTAAGTAAAAAAAAAAAAAAAAACCTTCAACTGAAAAATGTTACTAAAAAGGGGAACGTGAGAAGATGAAGAAATCATCAAAGACATTTTTTCTTTTAGAAGTATTTGTGACAGTAAAAGAAGAGAGTAAGACTCATAAAACAGATACAAAGTTTGTTGTTGACAGTGGAAGTAATGAGCACATGTCACAGAAAAGGAAAATTATATCAAATGTCAAGAGCTGCAAAGATACTATAAATTAAGATTGCAAATAGAAAGTTCATGTGTTTTAATCTTGCTGGTGAGTTTGTATCACGACAGCTGTTGTTTAAAAATGTGTCCCATCTCCATGAATTGTCAAAAATTTTGCTGCCAGCAAATGCCATTTCCGAAAAAGGGGGAGTGGCAATATTTGACAAGGAAAAGATGAAGATTGTGAAAGATGGAGAGGTTATTTTGGAGGGCAACAAATCAGAAAATGGACTGCACATACTGACATAAGAAGTGACCATAAAAATAACCACCAATGATACAAAAGAAGAAAACCATTCAGCAGCACAAAAAACTATGACGCCTGAATTTCAATTACCTGAAGAAAATATCAGAACTGTTAAAAGGTGTAGACAAAATTGTGTTGGAAGAGGACATGCCTTGTAAATGTGTGTCACGGCAAAGCAAGTAATAAAATAATTCAACACTGTGCATTGCAGAGAAACAAGCAAGATCTCTTGAGATTATTCACACTGATGAATGTGGTAAGGTAAACCCAACAACATATCTCAATGAAGGATATTTTTTAACGTGTCCATTATACACATTTCTTAAAAGTTTATCTTCTGCACACAAAAGATGAATTGGAAGACCACATCAGAAAAGATGTAAATGAGAGTTAAGCTCATTTCAATCTGAAGACATAAAAAATAAAATGTGACAGAGGAGGAGAGTACAGAAGCACTTACTTCAAAGAAAGGTGTAAAAAGAAAGGTATAATGATTGACTACATTATTAAATAATTTCCTCAACTCTATGGTAAGGAAGAAAGAATAAACCTTAATATCACAAATAAAGTAAGGGCCATATTGTTTGATTCAAAAATTTGAAACAAAATGTGGGGTTTTGCTGTTTTTCCTGCGGCTTATCTCATGAACAGAAGTTCTTCTACAGCTGTTGATGTGACTCCAGCTCACATGTGGTAGAGTAGAAGATCAAATTTGTAAAGACTGGATATTTTTGGATCTCTGGTGTTCACAAAATAACTTGGGTATTTAAAAGAACTGAGTGTAAGAGGTGAATGAGGTGTTCTTGTAGGATGGGTACGTCATATGGCGTCCTAAGATTGGAAAATTTTCTGAAGCAAGCGATGCTGAGTGTATTCACCAATATGAAGAGAAAAATGAGGAAACAAAAGAAGAAGAAACAAATGTAGCTGCAGAAATCCAAATTTTTGAAGAACATATGAAAGAAGAAAAGAACCACAAGAACAAAGAGAAAAACCAGGAGAAAGAAGAGGCCATGTGACCTCAGCAGCCAGAGACTGCGAGCATGTGAGTCTGAGTTGTGCTTGCGTAGATGTGTGTGCATGTTCTACATCCAATGAAGGCCTTGTTGGCTAAAAGCTCATTTTCTGACAGTCTTTTTGTTGTACCTATCTGTGACTCAGCATCTCCACTATATGGTGAGTATCAACTATCCTTTTTGCCCCTCCTTTTTCATAATATTGTTGGTAAGTCAAACTGCAACCATGGACAGTGTTTTGATATTTGAACTCACTACTGTTGAGTTTATGATGGAAAAAGAAGAGCAGGAATGAAAATCAGAATATCCAGAATGGATTACAGACCTCAGATATTTTGACGAGCACAGTTCAGTTTCCTATGCTCATGCTGGCCGTTTGCCATTCCAGTGGAAAGCACCTCTGAGCATATGCAGATGTAACTGACTGACCTGCAAGGGAATTCCCATTTTAATGGCAAGTTCTTTTACGTAAAAAGTGTCCATGACATCTCCATTGCTTTCCTCAGGTAGTTTTTCCAAAGTCTCCTTAATGAGGTTGCAAACGTGATACAATATTTTGATCAACAAATTTCTGTGAAAGACTTTATTTCAACTATGAAACTACGAGGGCTAATCAGAAAGTCTTTGCCCCTCCTTTTTAGCCAAATTATGGCTGTATATGTAAAGTCAATATATTCATTCCCAGCTTTGAATCCTTCTTGGTTTGTGCAAGCCTTATCAGCTGGTAACTCCACTGCATGGAACTGCTGTCAGTTGTTAAAGATGATGGTTGTGCTTCACGTATCCACAGCATTAGAGCAATGAAGTTTGATTCATTTTCTATGAAGCAAGGTATGAACACACTTTGAGATCTAAGGGAAATTCAGCCCACATATGGGGAAAACTGTCTGACTGAGAACTATGAGATCATGGTGTTGTAAGTTCGACACAGTCCGTAAAGTCTTCAATGACAATGATGGGTCCACGAGCTCGTGTTCGTCACTGACTGATGACAACACTTCAATTGTAAATGCAATGGTGACAGAAGATCAGCATGTGCACATCACGGACATTTCCTGGGAGTTCAGCATATCGTATGGGAGTGCTTACTTCATCGTTCATGGCCCTTAGGGTACCAGAAAGTTTCATCTCGGTGGGTGCCTCAGCTGTTGGATGACATGATGAAAGGCAAATGAATGATGTCTTCACTGAATCATCTGGAATGGTATTCCAAGGAAGGTGAAGATTTCCTGGACTGCACTGCTATTGATGATGAAACATGGATACTGCACTACATGCCAGAATCCAAGCAGCAGAGCACAGTATGTAAACATCTGGATTCACCTGTGACAAAGAAATTTCTATACGATGCCATCTTTTGGGAAAGTGATGTTAATAGCCTCCTGGTATAATTGTGGGCAACTCCAGCTGGGTTTCATACCACAAAATGCAACAATCAATGTTGACAGTTATCGTTCCACACTGTCATGTCTGAGAGCTGCTATCAGACGAAGGCACTGATGGATTCTCGATGTGGACAATGTGATTCTGCTCCACGAGAATGCGAGACAACATATGGCAATCAGAACTGCTGAAAATCTCTGAGCATTTCACTGGGAGATTCTGGACCACCCACCACACAGCCCAGACCTCGCCACTAGTAATTAATCATACTTTTGAGAAGTTCCTGGCAGGACAGTGATCCACAAGTAATGATGAACCCAAGACATAAGTCCAACAATGGTTTCATAGTCAGCTGGATAAATTTTACCACAGGGGCCCTCAAATTTAGTGCTGTGATGGAACAAATACGTAAACTAATGCGGGGACTATGTGAAAAAATAATGTAATGTACATGGAATAGGATGTGTATTTGCCATTACCTGCATGTACCTTACTTTGGCTCATAAAAAATAGGGGCAAAGACTTTCTGATTTGCCCTCATAAATGAGTCGTGATTACATGTCAACTTGAGTGTGAAAACCTGTGAAACTGTTCACATGTCAACAGTTTGTACTATATAAAAATCATGTATTCAATGCACCAAAAATAATTAAATAATATTGAAAATTTATTTTGTATGTGATCTATGTTGTTGAGAAATGTGGAATATAAAACCAAGTGGTATGCAGTGTGATTCCTCTGCCATTTAAAAGCATCACATTCACAGTTTCCCCGTCTTCCCCCTCCTCATGCTCAGACACTCTATCATGGCGTTAGGGTAGATGTGGATTAAAGCTGAGTGCTATGACACCTTTATCAGGTATTGCCCACAAGCTGAAATCCTGACTGCTCTTGATGCAAAAGAAAAGTCTTCGTGGGATTTCCAGAAGGATACAAGGCACCTGAGAAAATTAGCCTGCTCAAGAAGGCACTTTATGGTTTGAATTAAGTTTCTCTGAATAAGAAACTGAATTAGTTTCTTAAGAATGAAAAACCCATCCAACTGAAATCCAACTATTGTGCTTACAAATCAGATACTGAGAAGAAACTACACATTGACAATGGGTTTCTATTTGGAGAAGACATCTGTCAAACGCAAAAGTGGAGAAAATTTTTGACATTAGAGCTGATGAAGAACCGACAATTTATCTTGGCCTTGAGATAAAAAGAATGAAAGAAAGTACTTATATTCACCAAGAAAAATATGCTAAAGAAGTGATGAAAATGTATATAATAAATATTCAAAAACTATGACAACTCCAATTTCATGGCAAGGAAAAACTGAAGAAATCAGGACAGCAAAGTCAAATGTTCCATATTGTAAAGTGATAAGCAGTTTTTTGTATTTAGCATGTAAAACCAGATTAGACTTGGCATATATAGCAAACTATGAAAGCAGATCGATGAGTAATCCAAATCATTCAGATATCCAAAATCAGATGAGTACTTTAAGGTACCTAAATTCAGAGACAGGGGTTGAAATATGCACATTTCACAGGTGACAGGGAAGATAGAAAAAACACTACAAGTTACATATCTCTGAACAATAATGTTCCAATCACTTGGTGCTGCAAGAAACAGTGTGTTGTTGCACTATCTACTAGTGAAGCAGAATATGTATCTGCAGCACAAATGTCAAGAGATGAAAGTTCTGAAGTGTTTCATGGAACAACTACTGAATAAAAACAGGAAAATTACACTCTGTGTGGACAACCAATGCGCAACAGCAATGATGAAATATAGTCAAACGTCAAGAAGAAGTAAACACATTGATGTGAAGTATCATTTCAGCAGTGATGAACTAAATCACAGCTTGTTTAACTTACAATACTGCCAAACTTGAGAACAACTTGCTGATATTCTAACTAAATTTCTCCAGGGTAGTGCTGTTAAAAGACTGAAAGAAAAGTTGATGTTTAATTGAAATTAAAATCTTTTGTTTGCTTTTATTAATTCAGAGACTATGGGCAGAACTGTTTTGTGAAATATCATACACTTCTGTTTAAGGGAATGTGTTGGATTTACAAAGATCCTACTAAAGAAAACAATCTGTATGTATTAATGTAAGATCTCTGTTGGTTGCTATTTACAATAATGGATGAAGACTCATTTCTTTTTAGTCTTGTGGCTTTCTGTACTCTCTTAAAATAAAATAAGAATCTCCCCAGAATTTTCTGTGTTATCCTGAGTCATAGATTTCATAATGAGAAAAACTAAGGACAAATCCAACATGGGCATAAACTGGAATGAGTAATCTAGGCTTACCACATCTGTATTTTTCTGATAATACTGTCCTTCTGGTGGAAAATTAAAAAAATAATGATTACCAAGCTGGGTGGAATGGCCAGTTCTGTTGAGCCAAAAGTAAATGACTATAACTCAAACACAAAGTGCACAAAAGGTGGATATCTATTTACTCAAATTATAGCGGAACAGAAAGTACAAGATGCTAACTGATCTGCGTATCTCAGCAATATTATCTGTAATGGTGGGTATATAGAAGCCAATTTTAGCAGCAGAAATGAGTAAGCTTTCGCAGTCTTCCAATGAATATCATCCATATGGCTAATAAACTCTTCAAGTATGTCCACAAAACTCTGGTTGCACTCCTCCACCATCCTACCAATGGCCACAAACATATGTGGGGCCTCGAAAATGTCAGTAAATTCAACACACACAGTCTCAATGTTTTCCACCAATGTTGTTTGTTAATAATTTTGAAAGTCAGTTATTATAACCACATTTCATATGATGTAGTGCTGAGAATAAGTGGTCTATACAGCCTGCACAAAATCATTGCTGAAAGAATACTGAAGCTTGCTGGGCATGCTCACTACATGAAAGATGGAAGAATCTCCAAATAAGCATTGTTGTGGAAACCAACAGATGGATACAGAAGCAGAACACCACCTTGTAACATTGGAAATGAACTATTGCAAAAGATCTCCAATCCATGGACACAAAATGAGAGGAAGCTGAAAATGCAGCAGCTGATTGAGTTTGCAGGAGGAAACTTTTCATCTGATGTGCTACTTGGCATTAGAGGAACTAATTCTTAGTAAGCACTCAGTTACATGTTCAATTATTTGGCAAGTAACAACATAGTAAGATCGCAACAGTTGAGGTGAAATTAGGTCAAGGGCACTTCAGTCAAAGCTACTAAACAGTTGTGTTTGGTGCTTGTAAAACATGCTGATGGATGAGAACCGGGTGTAAAGATAAACTTAAACTTGCAACATTTCTCCAATAAATTATAATGGTACACAATTTAAAATACACCCTTAATTAAGCACAAAGAAGAGAACTATTCATATAGACTTATACAAGCATGACACTTACAGGTGGAATGTTGACAGCTACAAGTGAAAACAGTCTGAAACACAATCCTTAAATTCTGACACTAGAATTTCTGTTTTTAACAGAGGATTCATTTGGGGATGTCTTTGCTTACAACTACTTTAAAAACAGTATACGGTTATATAAAAGTATATGGTTATATAACTTTCCAGAGTTTCTTAACCACAAACCTCTTCGTCATTCCTAAAGTCCCTCAACATGCAAGCTAGCCTTTCACCTGCAGAAAGAACCACGAACGTCGTTTACAACTGTTTTGAAAACATCACCTCTGAATGACAAGATGAGCAGTATATGGTTGTATAAAAATAATCTCTTCCTGTTAACTTTCCAGAATTTCTTAACCTCAAACCTCATTGTCATTCCTCAAAACCCTCAACATGCAAGCTAACCTTACATTTGCAGAAAGAACCACAATCCACCTACTAAAACTGATCCCAACCTTATAATCCTACCTGCTGACACAGGCTCTACTAGTGTTGCTTGGAACCACAAGGATTACTTGGTGGAAGGATTTGTAGGTGTCAGATTCATTCACATCCAAACACTGCCACAGTGACCCCAGTCCAGAAATCCAACAGGATCTCCAGTCTCTCCTCAAATCCCTATGTCGATCCCAGAACCTCTCCCTGGATTACACCTCTCTCCTCAGATCTACAGTTCCCCACACTCCTATCTTCTACATGATTCCTAAAGTCCATAAACCCAACCACCTAGAGTGCCCCATTGTGGCCAGTTACTATGCCCATACCGAGAGAATCTCTGCTCTCATAGATCAACACCTTCAGCCTATTACCCACAACCTACCCTCCTATATAAAAGATACAAACCATTTCCTCCACAGACTCCCCACAGTTCCTGTTCCTTTACCACAAGATGCCCTGCTTGTCACTACTTACAACACCTCTCTTTACACTATCATCCCTAATGCCCATGGCCTTTGCCACTATCTAACACTACCTGTACCAACGCTCGATGGATTCCAAACCAACAACCTGCTTCCTGGTCACCATGGCCAACTATATCCTCAACCACAAATGAAGGTATCACCTACAAATAAACCCAGAGAGTGGCACTGGTTGGCCGCATGGCACCACCCTATGCCAGTCTCTCTGCAGGTCATCTAGAGGAATCCTTCCCATTCACTCAGAATTCCAAACTCTTCACCTGTTTCAGATTCACTGATGACATCTTTGTGGTCTGGGCCAAGGATGAGGACAGACAGATTATCCACTTTCCTCCAGAACCTCAAAACCCCATTTGCTTAACCTGGTCCTCCTCAACCCAACAAGCCACCTTATCCTTCCCACACCTCTCACAGTGATATTCCAGCACCCACCAAACCTACACAATATCCTTGTCCATCCCTATTCAACCACTGCTCCCAACCCCTTGCCTCATAGCTCAGATCCCTGTAATAGACCTCGATGTAAGACCTGTTCCATATACCCTCCCAACACCATCTACTCCGGTCCAGTCACAACTATCACCTATCACATCAACAGCAGGTCTACCTGTGAAACCAGTCCTGCGATCTACAAGCTATGCTGCAACTATTATTCTGCATTCCAAATGGGCATTGCCTCAAACAAGCTGCCTGTCTGCATGAATGGACACTGACAAACTGTGGCCAAGAAACAGCTCGACCATCCAGTTGTTGAGCACACTGCCCGGCACAATGTTCTTCATTTCAATGACTGCTTCACAACCTGTACCATCTGGATCCTTCTCATCACCAAACTGCCCAGGTGGGAACTATCCCTGCAATATAGGCTACATTCCTGTAACCCTCCTTGCCTCAATCTTCGTTAGTCACTGTACTTCACCCAGCTATCCCCTTCCTTGTTCCCACTCCAGCACTGCACAGCCTTCTATTCCACCAACACACCCACAGTCTTTTTACTTCTCTCCTTTTCCGCTCCTGCCCCTGTCTAACCTCCCGACTGCACCTAGCAACCCAAGCGCGTTACTGGCCACTCCCACAAGCAGCATTACACCCTCCCCACCCCAAACCCTGCTATCCCCCAACCCCCACCCCACCCCAGCCTCTTGCTTACTCCCATCATGCGTTGTTGCTCGTAGTCTGGCCTCAGCAGCCACAGACACTGGTCGTGTGTGTGTGTGTGTGTGTGTGTGTGTGTGTGTGTGTGTGTGTGTATGTGTGTGTGTAGTCTAATTCAGAAGAAGGTCTTTTGGCCAAAACCTTACTTGTTTAGCAGTCTGTGTGTTGTGCCTGTCTGTGACTCGGCATCTCTACTATGTGGTGAGTAGCAGTCTATCCCAGATTTTCCATCGCTTAGTTATATCATCAGTAGGGTTCAGCTAAACATGCGGTAAAAAATGACAAAATGTGTACTTATAATATGGGCTTAAAAATATAAAATATGGAAAAATTATGGAGACAAAAAACTACAATTTTCAAATAAACCACGCTTTATGACACCAAAAACAAACAATTTTATGCTTCTCCAGTTTCATGCGCTTTTTTTTAATTTCAAAATTAAAACTATTTCTGTTTGAACAGAAGAATTGTATTGACAAAGATCTTTGAAACTGCAGGATGTGACTGGAGCAAACTGAAATTTGGACAATTCTGGAACTGAGTATGGGACATGAAGTTCATCATCTATTCTTCCATACAGCATACTGTTAATTTTGTCAGCAGATTAAGACCTTTATTTTTCTCAAGTGCCTAGTTCAATTTTTCCTTTACCAACTCAGCAATGGATCCTTCTGCTTTGCTAATTTTCATTTTTATGCTTTCGATAATCTTTACATTATGTCCATTATAATTATCCGGGCTGTTATGCTGTTGTCGGTTGATGAATTCTGTGTCCATTCCCAACGTTTTGTCTCCGACTGCAGGAGACATCTTCAAGGGGGCCCGTAGCTCGATGGAAGGTCCAACACACTCACTGGCTCACTACTGACAGTAGTCATGGACATGACATTTCCGGCCGTGAAAATCTACATTTTAGTATCAATCTTTACATTGTCTTTCAATTATGTTCAAGGGTTTTCCAGTCCCTTAATATGATGCAACAAAAAACAATAATTGTTTTTTATGTGCACTAAATCACTCTGTAGAGTATCATTTTCAGAAAGTTCTTTCGTATTCAAAATACAAGCAGACTCATCTTCAAACTGAAAAATAATTGTTTTAATGTCACAGAAATCCTGAACATAGTATTCAACTTGTCAGCATTGGTTCTGGTGGCAAAATAATATCGGGATACACCTCTTTAAATTTCGAGAGCCTACTGGTAGCTTTCAAAAATATTTTCTTCATATTTGATATTAAACTATCAACTTCCTTTTTTTTTTTTTTTTTTTTTGCAATTTATCCTTATGCTTTCAGCTAATCTATTTCTTCTGCATTCCAAACACACTACATAGAGCATTTTAATGTATAAAACATTCAGGAATGCTGCAGCTTTAACCATATATGGAGCAGCATTGGTACAATGTTTGTTGGTTACATTTAGGAAGTTCTTCAAATGCCAACAGAAAGGATTTGCTTGATTTATCTTCAGATAGTCATCCAATTACTACAATGCTAATGCACCGCCTTGGGTGGCCATAGTCTCATTGATTGTGACCCATATAGGACCATCCTGAATTACGTCTTGAATCGACACCGTACAATCCTTGTAAATGCTGCCGACATAGTTTTTTTTAAATTAGATTCGTCAGGAATATGTTTGCCTGAATATCTCTCTAGGATGCTTTTTTAAAAAATGGGTTGTTTAATTTCCATACAGGTATATCTGCACATATAATGGCATAACACATATCTTTCGAGAAGGTAGAACTTTGGGACCCACTGGCTGTTGCATCATCAAAAAACTGTTGTTTGAATTGATTCTCTTTTTAATTTCTACCTGCGTTTTAAGGTAGATAGGCACTGTGATATTAAAAAAGTTGCTCAGTTGACACAATTTTTCACAAGTATTACAAAACAGTACTTTGCCGTCTGTACTCAAAGACTGCTTTGGAAATCTTCACTCTATTTTTGCAATTTCAAACACAATGGTTGCTTGTACATGAAAGAACATAGATGTCTAAAAAATACAATGATGCACAGCAGCAAACATCATTGTTATCAACAGTAAATGACATGGATGTGAAGTTATACATAAGGCTAGCAAAATACTTTTGGAGGTGTGCATCAGATGTTGCGCATTGACTGAAACACTCGAGTATAACAGTGAGGGAACATTTAATGCTGAAGCCTTATTGTGCACGTTGGTGGCATGAACTATCCAACCTGATTGTAAGGTCTAACTGGAGTTCCACATGAAAGATAATTGAATGACAAAACAGAAAATATGTAGAAACAGAAATCACGTAACATATCTATAACAAAAACAGCATATGAGGCACTGTCTCTAAACTTCTTAGTAAGCCCTTGTACTCTAGTTTCAACTGACAGGTTTCACAGATGTCAAAGAGTACCGACAACCTTAGTCATTGAAAGAAATTGTGTTTTAGCTGCCTTAATTTAATATCACATTCATTACTACAAACAAGTGTCACATTTTATAACAGTGTGTTTATAAATATGCTTTCATGAAATCTTATAACTTTGGTGAGACAGTTTCACTACAGGAGACGACTGGTAGGGAAGGGCATGTTCACAGCAGTGGAAAACCATGTCAAAAACTGTCCAAAAACATCATTTCTGTGCTTCGCTATCCTGAAGAGATTTTGCTTATTTCCCTCTTCCCACAACATTAACAGGGTTGTAGGCTATCTGAAAGACTAGGCTGCTTCAGATGGTGCGATTTGTGCTTTCGGCTCGTCCATTCCGAGACCAAGAATCTCACTTTGAAGTGTCATTTAACGAATTTTTTAATGCTATTACACTTTAAAAAGATCAGTTTTATATAATGTTGTGTTGAAAATATGGACTTTTGCAATTCTGATACAAAAATATGGAAAATGAAAGTTACATTTTCAGACTTCAAATGTCATGATTTATGTAAAAAACTACTAAAAGAGTGAAAATTATCAAAACAAAAAAATAATTAGTTATTTGCAAAATAATTTAAACAGATAGATATAAATTCTACTCATCAAGCGGTGGTGGCAGGAGAACACACAAAAATTGAAGCAAATGTCTCCGCCTTCTGTCAGAAGAGTTCAAGGGGACAGAAGAGTTCAAGGGGACAGAAGAGACCTGAGGGGAAAGGGATGGAAAGGTTTAGGTACAGTGCAGAGAAGTCAACCAGAACCCTGGGTCTGGGGAGATTTACCAAATGGGATGAGAAGGAAAGACTCCCTCTCATCCCATCCAGTAAGTCTCGTCTGACCCGGGGTTCACTGTACCCCTTTCCCTAAACCTCTGCATTGCTTTTCTTTCACCCCTCTTCCTTCCACTTTAACTCTCCTGTGAGAAGAAGGAGCCACTGGCTTCAAAAGCTTGTAAAAGTAAAAAAAAAAAATTGTGTGTGTTTTCTACTGCCACTGCTTGGTGAGTAAAGTTTTTATCCAAACATTTGCATTAAAATGAAAATATGTAGTTACATATTAATCTGGGCCATAATCATCAGCTAGACTAATTACCAGTAAACCCTATTCTTAAAGAATCAAACTCCAGCATATAAAACAGATTGAAACATCTGATCATTTTGCAAATGAGTTAACATGTTAAATATTTGACATAAAGCATGTAAGTGAGAAAAAGTTACAAAAGATTTGAAATTACATGTAGAGTTTACTGGAAGTTGCTAAATACTCCCATTCTCAAATACTGGATAAATAAAGTTTGGGTATTAGTGCGCTATCAGTTATGCTGCCTCAATACAAACAAGCAATTTCTAACTGTAACACTTGTCTTATTGTGTTAAACTATTAAGATAAGATTATAACTCTTAATGAGTAGATTATGAGGCCATTTTAAATTTTTAAATTAGGTCAATAATCATGCTAAATACTGAAAATCAGTTTCTGTTGCCCTTAGAAACCATTAGATCAGCAACCTGCAACTGGTATTGCATTCTGGGATAGTCACTCAGTAATAGCATGCTTTAATGTATGTCACTGTAATGGCATGTATTGTTTCAAGTAAATTCATATCTTGTTTGATGCAGACTGAAAAATGTATGAAATTTTTACTGTATCACACCTCAGAGGGGAGTTTCCTTACGCCACTGAAAGCCATTGTTCTTCGGTTGTTGCAAACGGCTTGCTGCTGTGGTATGTTTCCGCCCTGCTGCAGCATCCAGTCCATTCTTCACACCTGCCACAATTCGCAGGGCAGGATTTGTCACAATGCCATTTCGCCGTGGCTTCAGTAGTCCTCTGCAACAAATGTACACCACCTCCTTTTAAAATTTTACATTTGAAAACTGCATAATAAAACAATAATACAATACTGGACAATCACGGATGGAACGCAATGCCTATTAAACACACCTCATGTGTCACAGACATACAAGGTGGAGCATATCAAATATCAAAATTTATTCCAAGTGATAGCATTATTTAATTCTACCAATTTCACTAACATAATGTCATAAAGTTGTCAGTCTAACTTTAAGTGCAAAGGAACTTTCCTGTATAAGCTGATTTTGGACAAGATGATTCCTATGGGGGGGAAAAAAAGAACATATGATGTGGAGAAAACTGACCTTCACTTTGTTTTATCTATACTTAAATGAAAATGGTACATTCTACTGCCACAAAACTATTCACACAAAGTAGATAAATACTGTTCAAAGTTTTGTTTGTCTGTGGTTTAACTTCATTGTGGTCATTTCTTTCCACTCTTCCCTGTTTTCTTAAGTTTTCATGAGTGACTCTTCTTTATTGCTCAGTACAAGAAAATGTTTACTTACCTGGACTTTCTCCTTCCTTCCTGAAAGGAAAGTAGCTGAAGGCAGTTACATAACTACACAAAAAAACCAACTTCAAAGAAAAGAAAGAAACTTATCTTACTTACAACTGCCTTTCTTTATTGTTTTTCTCTTATTTTGTTGCCTGTACATTACTCATATTTTTTATTATTTCAGTAAAACATGCAATGAGGGCATTTAAGGAAACAAGAATGAATGAAGTGCCAATGGCTTGAGCAAGGAACCATTGTTGTTGTTGTTGTTGTGGTCTTCAGTCCTGAGACTGGTTTGATGCAGCTCTCCATGCTACTCTATCCTGTGCAAGCTTTTTCATCTCCCAGTACCTACTGCAACCTACATCCTTCTGAATCTGCTTAGTGTATTCATCTCTTGGTCTCCCTCTACGATTTTTACCCTCCACGCTCCCCTCCAATACTAAATTGGTGATCCCTTGATGCCTCAGAACATGTCCTACCAACCGATCCCTTCTTCTGGTCAAGTTGTGCCACAAACTTCTCTTCTCCCCAATCCTATTCAATACTTCCTCATTAGTTATGTGATCTACCCATCTAATCTTCAGCATTCTTCTGTAGCACCACATTTCGAAAGCTTCTATTCTCTTCTTGTCCAAACTATTTATCGTCCATGTTTCACTTCCATACATGGCTACACTCCATACGAATACTTTCAGAAATGACTTCCTGACACTTAAATCAATACTGGATGTTAACAAATTTCTCTTCTTCAGAAACGCTTTCCTTGCCATTGCCAGCCTACATTTTATATCCTCTCTACTTCGACCATCATCAGTTATTTTGCTCCCCAAATAGCAAAACTCCTTTACTACTTTAAGTGCCTCATTTCCTAATCTAATTCCCTCAGCATCACCTGACTTAATTAGACTACATTCCATTATCCTTGTTTTGCTTTTGTTGATGTTCATCTTATATCCTCCTTTCAAGACACTGTCCATTCCATTCAACTGCTCTTCCAAGTCCTTTGCTGTCTCTGACAGAATTACAATGTCATCGGCGAACCTCAAAGTTTTTATTTCTACTCCATGAATTTTAATACCTACTCCGAATTTTTCTTTTGTTTCCTTTACTGCTTGTTCAATATACAGATTGAACAACATCGGGGAGAGGCTACAACCCTGTCTTACTCCCTTCCCAACCACTGCTTCCCTTTCATGTCCCTCGACTCTTATAACTGCCATCTGGTTTCTGTACAAATTGTAAATAGCCTTTCGCTCCCTGTATTTTACCCCTGCCACCTTTAGAATTTGAAAGAGAGTATTCCAGTCAACATTGTCAAAAGCTTTCTCTAAGTCTACAAATGCTAGAAACGTAGGTTTGCCTTTCCTTAATCTTTCTTCTAAGATAAGTCGTAAGGTCAGTATTGCCTCACGTGTTCCCGTGTTTCTACGGAATCCAAACTGATCTTCCCCGAGGTTGGCTTCTACTAGTTTTTCCATTCGTCTGTAAAGAATTCGTGTTAGTATTTTGCAGCTGTGACTTATTAAGCTGATAGTTCGGTAATTTTCACATCTGTCAACACCTGCTTTCTTTGGGATTGGAATTATTATATTCTTCTTGAAGTCTGTGGGTATTTCGCCTGTTTCATACATCTTGCTCACCAGATGGTAGAGTTTTGTCAGGACTGGCTCTCCCATGGCCGTCAGTAGTTCCAATGGAATATTGTCTACTCCGGGGGCCTTGTTTCGACTCAGGTCTTTCAGTGCTCTGTCAAACTCTTCACGCAGTATCATATCTCCCATTTCATCTTCATCTACATCCTCTTCCATTTCCATAATATTGTCCTCAAGTACATTGCCCTTGTATAGACCCTCTATATACTCCTTCCACCTTTCTGCTTTCCCGTCTTTGCTTAGAACTGGATTTCCATCTGAGCTCTTGATATTCATACAAGTCGTTCTCTTATCTCCAAAGGTCTCTATAATTTTCCTGTAGGCGGTATCTATCTTACCCCTAGTGAGATAGGCCTCTACATCCTTACATTTGTCCTCTAGCCATCCCTGCTTAGCCATTTTGCACTTCCTGTCGATCTCATTTTTGAGCCATTTGTATTCCTTTTTGCCTGTTTCACTTACTGCATTTTTATATTTTCTCCTTTCATCAATTAAATTCAATATTTCTTCTGTTACCCAAGGATTTCTACTAGCCCTCGTCTTTTTACCTACTTGATCCACTGCTGCCTTCACTACTTCATCCCTCAAAGTTACCCATTCTTCTTCTACTGTATTTATTTCCCCCATTCATGTCAATTGCTCCCTTATGCTCTCCCTGAATCTCTGTACAACCTCTGGTTCTTTTAGTTTATCCAGGTCCCATCTCCTTAAATTCCCACCTTTTTGCAGTTTCTTCAGTTTTAATCTACAGGTCATAACCAATAGATTGTGGTCAGAGTCCACATCTGCCCCTGGAAATGTCTTACAATTTAAAACCTGGTTCCTAAATCTCTGTCTTACCATTATATAATCTATCTGATACCTTTTAGTATCTCCAGGATTCTTCCATGTATACAACCTTCTTTCATGATTCTTAAACCAAGTGTTAGTTATGATTATGTTGTGCTCTGTGCAAAATTCTACCAGGCGGCTTCCTCTTTAATTTCTGTCCCCCAATCCATATTCACCTACTATGTTTCCTTCTCTCCCTTTTCCTACACTCGAATTCCAGTCACCCATGACTATTAAATTTTCGTCTCCCTTCACAATCTGAATAATTTCTTTTATTTCATCATACATTTCTTCAATTTCTTCGTCATCTGCAGAGCTAGTTGGCATATAAACTTGTACTACTGTAGTAGGTGTGGGCTCCGTATCTATCTTGGCCACAATAATGCGTTCACTATGCTGTTTGTAGTAGCTTACCCGCATTCCTATTTTCCTATTCATTATTAAACCTACTCCTGCATTACCCCTATTTGATTTTGTGTTTATAAGCCTGTAGTCACCTGACCAGAAGTCTTGTTCCTCCTGCCACCGAACTTCACTAATTCCCACTATATCTAACTTCAACCTATCCATTTCCCTTTTTAAATTTTCTAACCTACCTGCCCGATTAAGGGATCTGACATTCCACGCTCCGATCCGTAGAACGCCGGTTTTCTTTCTCCTGATAACGACATTCTCTTGAGTAGTCCCCGCCCGGAGATCCGAATGGGGGACTATTTTACCTCCGGAATATTTTACCCAAGAGGACGCCATCATCATGTAATCATACAGTAAAGCTGCATGCCCTCGGGAAAAATTACGGCTGTAGTTTCCCCTTGCTTTCAGCCGTTCGCAGTACCAGCACAGCAAGGCCATTTTGGTTAATGTTACAAGGCCAGATCAGTCAATCATCCAGACTGTTGCCCTTGCAACTACTGAAAAGGCTGCTGCCCCTCTTCAGGAACCACACGTTTGTCTGGCCTCTCAACAGATACCCCTCCGTTGTGGTTGCACCTACGGTACGGCTATCTGTATTGCTGAGGCACGCAAGCCTCCCCACCAACGGCAAGGTCCATGGTTCATGGGGGGGAAGGAACCATTACACGGCTTAAATAAACCAAAATCACTATGATCTGATCAAGATTTTAGCCCCACCTATCATAACCAAAGAATACAGTAGTTTAACTTCAACTGCTAATAAAATGGAGTTGCTTTGCTTTCTTATGCAATAACAAGAATAAAATTTAGTTTTGCAACACATTCTTTAATGCAAATGGCAGTAAATAATTTATATTAATGAACATAGAGGTTGGACAAAATTATATGAATGCGTACTGAAGCATCCAAAACAATCTCTGAAGCATATTTAAATCCTGAATGGTGCTCAATGGAATTTTATAACCAAAAAAGCTGTCTCAGTTCAATGAGAGGTCTCATTAGATAGCAACAGTGTCTTTATAAATACAACGGCAGTGGCTTAATGATAAACAGATTGTGGACAGCAAAGGAGATGTTTTATTCCATTCTCGTATTTGTTGAACATACTTAGTGAATTTGAAGTTATACCACTGGCAATTTTATAGTCTACGAACAGGCATTCCATGCTAGAAACGGGGCTTGGATCACTGCACATGATCACATACAATGTTTTTTTTAAACCTTACAACATACAGACAAGCATTATTTGGTTATATTTTGACTAAAGTTCAGTCTTGATCACACTATTTATGTTTTAATGATATAGGTAACCAGTTTCGGTTCTTTTTACAAAACCATCATCAGACCCATGGCCCCCTTAGGATGGTAGGCGGAGCTCTCCTCGCTGCTATGCAGTTGACTGCGTAGCAGCGAGGAGAGCTCCGCCTACCATCCTAAGGGAGCCATGGGTCTGATGATGGTTTTGTAAAAAGAACCGAAACCGGTTACCTATATCATTAAAACATAAATAGTGTGATCAAGACTGAACTTTAGTCAAAATATAATAATTAATTGATCACTGTTTTCCAAAAATGTTTACCAAAATTGTACATTATTTGGTTGTCAAAATCTTTATAACAACTCCACTTCTTTCACAGTTGAAGGCAATCTGTGTAATGTGTTTGCAAGATGTCTGCCAATAGCAGCTACACCTCAAATGTTTAGTTTATCATTCCTGTTGAAAGACTCTTGTTAACCCTTGAGCTCTTTAAGTGTGTATTAAGCTCAGCAGATACTTTCACGGCAGTGGTCTTTTAGGTATCATAAATAATAATCTGATATATCTACCAGCATGTTTACTTTTTACTCTGTGATATCAGATGTATTACTGTATATGCAACCGATATTGTGGATGCAGCAATTAAGTGAATACTATCAGCTGAAGGATGAAATAGTAAGCAATGGACAATAAACATTATATGATAATTAGGGTCTTTAGCACTGGACTTGGCCAATTGCATTTTCTCAATTTTTAAAGTTTTTAAAGAGAGAAAGAGAGAGAGAGAGAGAGAGAGAGAGAGAGAGAGAGAGAGAGAGAGAAGTGGCCAGTTGCGAGTGAGATTTACATACTGAGGGCTCTGTACAAATTTAATTATGTATAATATAAATGGCCATATTTGATTGCATTGGCTTAGAAGCTTACATTTATTGTGCTCCTGAGAAACCTTAGTGTGTGGCATAAATTTCAGCTTGATACCTCTATCCATGCCTGAGATAAAGGTTTAACAGCTGGACGGACAGACAGACAGAGAACAAAGCGATCATATAACGCTTTAGTTTTAACAGACAGAGATACGGAACCCCAAAAAGTGTCTGAATGTGTGTGACTGTATGTGGATTGGTGAAAATGAGAAAAGAATATGGATGCAAGAGTAAAGCAAAAATAATATGATGACCAGGGGTGGATCCTCTTGAAGCTCTGTAATAGGTATTGTGGAACAAACCACCAAAATCTAAAAACAGACAATGTGGTATGTAGAAATAAAAATGATAAGAGGTGAGAGACAATGGAGGAAAGTCAAATAATGAAGATACACAGAGAAAACAGCATAATTGTGAAAGTAATGAAGTAGACAATATGGAAATTAGTAAGTGAGAAGTTAAATAAATCGTAATATAGAGGTTATTTACAATCAGATTTGTTTTCATACAAGAACTATAATTCACTTCTAAACCAGCACTGCCTAAATCTCTTACACTTTGCACAGGCTATCATTAGTGAATAGTTGCTAAAAGATTCTTGATCATTACTGACAAGTACCACCAAATCATCATTACGTGTCCAGCTTCTAGAACCAGTCTAACATATGTAGTCAAGACTGTGGAAGTTGTTATCATCTGACAGTTGGAGCAACACTAGCTACCCTAGCAGCAAGTAAGCTAGCCATAAGATTAATGCCTTTTAATTATATTTCTACCTAATTAACACAATGGTTGTTGTATTTTTTCATTCCATGCATTAGCAAATTTTCAAGAGACATGAACAATAATGAAATAATTGTAAAAGCAACTGAATCTCACTGATTCAGTTACGTAAGCTAGAAGTTACGGATGAAGAAATACTTTCGAATATGTGTATAACTGCAGCTTGCTACACTGAAAGCAAGAGGATGTAAACACACATTTCAGGCATGAGAAGCATATATTTCTGTTTTTGTCTGTTGTTTTTACAATAGGTATTTTCCATGATACGTAACAATTTTGTATGTAGTCTAATAATTCATACAGTCGTACACTTCCCCTGACTTTCTGACATCTTAACATTTTTGTAAATTTTGTTACTTTTGCTTCAAATGCACATGTGTGTAAGATTCTTGCCATTTGTGGCTCTGTTGTAGCAACAATGTGGAACTGGTTTCTTTGGTAGTTTGATACAGTGTTATTGCTTTTGACACACTATTACTACATCTGTGCAGTTTTCTCTTGAGTTACAGTCATGTTGACTTATTTGGTATGTTCAATAATATAGATATTGGATTCCAGTCAAGGTTCCTACATTCAACATTCACTGATTTGACTGGAAACTGAGTGAACAACATTTCACATTGTTGAGCAGATATACATCTTTCTGCAAAAGTTCAGGTCTTCTGCAGTTTACCATCCATTTTTTTCTGCAAAAGTTCAGGTCTTCTGCAGTTTACCATCCATTTTTTTCTTAAAAGAAAATGATGTTCTTCAGTAGATATCTGTAGGTTATAATTATAAGTAAACTGTCCTGTAATGTATGATTTCATATCTCCCGGGCAAGGGCGCAAATACTGCTTTTCCTTCTATATTCTCTGATGGCAATTTTAAATCTCCATTTCCTAGATAAATAACTTACATCACCCATTTCTCATTGCAAGCTTTCAGAATCTTTGTTTATAACCTCTTCTCCCTCAACAGTTTTACTAACTATTCTTTCTTCATCAATTACCACTTCCAGGTTTGGAGGATCGGGTCGTGAAGTGGAAAATCTTTATCATTCTTTTAGCAATTTAGATACTGGACCAACAACACTATAAAATTACTTACATTTTAGAAAAATTTTTCATCATTTTTGTCTGTCTTGCAAGAGTTAACTTTGTATCATCTTTCTTATGACACCGTAAATCAAAATGTCAACAAAAACTCATGTTTTACAGCCATAAAGTCATCAAACTGTGAACTTGTTCTTCCTCATTTTTGGACTCAGTAGGCACAGCACTAACAGTAGCACTCAAAATATGCCATGCTATCTATACTCCACTAAAACCTCTGTACACTGTAAATGCGAAAACATAAGGGTGAACTTATCGAAATATATTCTCTGTAATGTCATATACAATGGAATAACACATGTGAGGAGGATGTGAACAAACACTGAAGCACATTCTGCATCACATTCCATTGTTCTTGATTAGTGCCATGACTAAAAAAAAATTTTTAATGACAGCACTCTTATTTGAATGTACAGTATTTCACCACCAAATCCCACATTCTTCCGGGATAATTCTCACCTCCCCCCTCCAGTTTTTACTCTTGCTAACAGTCAGATATAAATTATAACTCCTTCATGAGCCCTAACATTACTTACTTAAAGCATGTCACTGACAAATAAAAACTGTTGTGTGAGAGAATGAAAGTGCACATACCACCCACTCATTCTCTTATGACCACCTGTTTTCAACACAATATTTTATGGAAAGAAATTCTCCACCAGAACAAGTATATACCATCTATAGTTAAGTTGTGGATACAGTGTTCTTGTGCACTCCATATCTACATTTACATTTGCACACTATAAAGCATAATATGGCACATGTCAGAAGACATTAATTGCATCACCATTCCAGTTTCAAAAACAGGTAGTGTGTGGGAAAAACAACTGTAGGTGATTTAACCAACAGTCACAATGAAAGGTTCACATATGAAGAAATAACAAGATTTTTACCTTACCTGTCTTGCACAACATCTAACTGGAGATTGTGAGAGTTTCTGTGACTAATGTTGACCTGACAAGCTTGTGGTAAATCGCAAAGCTCTTATTTAAATCTTTTCTAGTGTTTCCTTTAATCCAACTCTTTAGGATTCCCAGATGGGTGAAGAAATCCTAAGATTAGTCAGATGAGAAATTTTATAAGGGATTCACTTGATGGATGAACTAAACTTACGCAATCTTCAACTGAATCTTCATCAAGCAACTTAATTTTCTGAAGATGAATAACTCTACAGTTTTGATCTTTTTGTATGTTCCCAATTTTTCACCATTTCATGTATGTTTTATTAAATTTTCTTCATGGGGTAGCCACAGACAAGTTAGCTAACTAATCATCCACATGCCTTATTTCACATTTGCTATCTCTGCAAAAGAAAGAATTTATGTTCTCATATGGAAAAGAGTGATGGGGAGTATCTCAGCTATTAATTTCAGTTTTGTGTGTGAAGAATATTTATTACAGATTACTAGCAACCCAGTTTGGCTTTACACAGATGGTACTAAATATCTAAGACCAGACAATCTGACTGATGTAGCAGTAATTTCGTTTATGGGGTACTGCATAGAGGTATTGGGGAATAATGTTATGTACTGAATATCATCACTTTCATATAAACTTAAAAATTAATGCAGCACACACTACTTGGTGGCATACTGCAGCACATAAAGGCTTTAATGGACTGCCTGACTGCAACCCCCTAACAGTGTAAACTGTGTCTCTGTGGTCACTCATATGTTGGTGAGATGATCTGCCACAAGTATCAAAACCCTACAGCAGCTGCTCCACAGATGAGTAAGAATAATAATAATAATAATAATAATAATAATAATAATAATAATAATAATAATAATAATAATAACAATAATAACCCCTGTGGAGGCCCGGGAAAAGAATAGGCCTCCGGTATGTTCTGCCAGTCGTAAAAGGCGACGAAAAGAACAAACCACTAATAGGGCTAACCCCCCTTTTAGTGTGATTAGTTGGTTCAGGACAGAACTAAAGAAGCCTCGGACAAGCACCGTCATGGTCTGGGACGACGCTTGAACCCTATGCCTGCCCACAATGGTAACGACACTGCTAGCCAACTGGAAAATGATTTAAATCCAAATAGAGGTGTTTTGCAGGATATGCTCCCTGCAACCACCCTAGAAGGAAAACAAAGACAGAGGATGAGATGGTCAGATGAAGTTAATCGACACCTCATGTTCTGTTATTACCAAGCAACAAACCTAGGAACCAACACAACTGGATACAGATCACAAGTATACACAACATTTATTACCAGATACCCAGAATTAAAATTTTTAACAGAACAAAGACTAGCTGATCAGATCCGTGTAATAATAAAAAATAACAGGATACCCCAGTCAGAATTAGATAACATCAAACAACAAGTACAACAAATACTGGAACAAAATAATGTGCAATCAGAAGAAGAAGAAAATACAGTAATGGACTCAAACATCCCAGAGCAAACAAACAAAGAACAACACGCACCAATTAAACAATCAGAGGAAAACGAAATCTTAAGGCAGCCACCAGAACAAGCACAAATAGAACACAAAGTGACACAGATATTACATATAGAAGAAAAATTTCAGCTAACATATATAGAATACAAAGACACAAATACAGACATTAGACCATTCTTGCATAGACCACCAAATAACCCACAAGTCGAAACAACAATAAAAACTATCAACACAATCATACACAACAAAATAAATGAAAACACAACTATGGAAGAGTTACAACTACTGGTATATATAGGAGCACTCACTACACTAAATATACACACTAGGCAGAGATCAGAACCAACCAACACACAGAAGAAACCCACAAAACCAGCATGGCAACACAGGCTACAGATCAAAATAGAGAAACTGATAAAAGACATCGGACAGCTAACACAATTTATAAGAAATGAAATCTCGGAAAAAAAACGAAAAAGGTTAGGTAAAATCTCACAACAAGAAGCGACAGAGCAATTAGACGAAAAGAAGCAGAAATTACAAGCATTCGCCAAACGACTCAGAAGATACAAAAAAAGTGAAAATAGAAGGAAACAAAACCAAACATTCAACACAAACCAAAAGAAATTTTACCAGACAATAGATAACACACACATTGAAATAAACAATCCACCAAACATAACAGACATGGAACACTTCTGGAGCAACATATGGCCAAACCCAGTACAACATAACAGGCATGCACGGTGGATACAAGCAGAAACAGACACATACAAGATGATACCACAAATGCCTGAAGTGACAATTTTGCAACATGAAGTCACCCAAGCAATTAATTCTACTCACAATTGGAAAGCCCCTGGAAATGATAAAATAGCAAATTTCTGGTTAAAGAAGTTCACCTCAACACATTCACATCTAACTAAATTATTTAACAGTTACATTGCAGACCCATACACATTCCCTGATACACTTACACATGGAATAACTTATCTGAAACCTAAAGATCAAGCAGACACAGCGAACCCAGCTAAATATCGCCCCATAACATGCCTACCAACAATATACAAAATATTAACTTCAGTCATTAAACAGAAACTAGTGACACATACAACACAGAACAAAATTATAAATGAAGAACAAAAAGGCTGTTGCAAAGGAGCACGAGGATGTAAAGAGCAACTGATAATAGATGCAGAGGTGACATATCAAGCTAAAACTAAACAAAGGTCGCTACACTGCGCATACATCGATTACCAAAAAGCTTTTGATAGTGTACCCCACTCATGGTTACTACAAATATTGGAAATATATAAAGTAGATCCTAAATTGATACAGTTCCTAAACATAGTAATGAAAAACTGGAAAACCACACTTAATATCCAAACAAATTCAAATAATATCACATCACAGCCAATACAGATTAAGCGTGGAATATACCAAGGAGATTCATTAAGTCCTTTCTGGTTCTGCCTTGCTCTGAACCCACTATCCAACATGCTAAATAATACAAATTATGGTTACAATATTACTGGAACATACCCACACAAAATCACACATTTGCTATACATGGATGATCTAAAACTACTGGCAGCAACAAATCAACAACTCAACCAATTACTAAAGATAACAGAAGTATTTAGCAATGATATAAATATGGCTTTTGGAACAGACAAATGTAAGAAAAATAGCATAGTCAAGGGAAAACACACTAAACAAGAAGATTACATATTGGATAACCACAGCGACTGCATAGAAGCGATGGAAAAAACAGATGCCTATAAATATCTAGGATACAGACAAAAAATAGGAATAGATGATAGAAATATTAACGAAGAGCTAAAAGAAAAATATAGACAAAGACTAACAAAAATACTGAAAACAGAATCGACAGCAAGAAACAAGACAAAAGCTATAAATACCTATGCTATACCAATATTGACCTACTCATTTGGAGTAGTGAAATGGAGTAACACAGACCTAGAAGCACTCAATACACTTACACGATCACAATGCCACAAATATAGAATACATCACATACATTCAGCAACAGAAAGATTCACATTAAGCAGAAAGGAAGGAGGAAGGGGATTTATCGACATAAAAAACCTACATTATGGACAGGTAGACAATTTAAGAAAATTCTTTCTAGAACGAGCAGAAACTAGCAAAATACACAAAGCAATCACCCACATAAATACATCGGCTACACCACTACAATTTCATAACCACCTCTACAACCCTTTAGATCACATAACATCAACAGATACAAAGAAAGTAAATTGGAAAAAGAAAACACTACATGGCAAGCACCCGTATCATCTAACACAGCCACACATCGATCAAGACGCATCCAACACATGGCTAAGAAGAGGCAATATATACAGTGAGACAGAAGGATTCATGATTGCAATACAGGATCAAACAATAAACACCAGATATTACAGCAAGCATATTATTAAAGATCCCAATACCACAACAGATAAATGCAGACTTTGCAAACAACAAATAGAAACAGTAGATCACATCACAAGCGGATGTACAACACTAGCAAATACAGAATACCCCAGAAGACATGACAACGTCGCAAAAATAATACATCAACAGCTTGCCTTACAACATAAACTTTTAAAAACAACACGTTCCTACATACAAGTATACACCACAAAATGTACTGGAGAATGATGAATACAAATTATACTGGAACAGAACCATTATAACAGATAAAACAACGCCACATAACAAACCTGACATCATACTCACCAATAAAAAGAAGAAATTAACACAACTAATTGAAATATCCATACCCAATACAGCAAATATACAGAAGAAAACAGGAGAAAAAATTGAAAAATACATCCAACTGGCTGAGGAAGTCAAGGACATATGGCATCAGGATAAAGTTGACATCATACCAATTATACTTTCAACTACAGGAGTCATACCACGCAATATCCACCAGTACATCAATGCAATACAGCTACATCCAAACTTATATATACAACTTCAGAAATCCGTAATTATTGATACATGTTCAATTACCCGAAAGTTCCTAAACGCAATGTAACATATACCGTACAGTTAAAAGGAAGTGACGCTTGATCACTTTCATTCCGAACCAAACCTAAGGTCTGAGAAAGGAAAGACAATAATAATAATTTCATTTCCCTCAATGTCCCGATGCAAATCTTTCTAACTGGACATCACTTCACTGCTTTTTGTCTCCCCAATCAATTATTTAACTGGGAAAGGTGACCTACAGTTTAACATGGAAGCCAAACCACATTTCACATATGGCAATGTCCACATCATTGACAGGTGAATGCTATGTTCAAAGACTGAGTTTTCAGACAGACTCTAGACCACCAGGCCTGACTCAAATTCTCCTGGTGTCTGTACCACTGGCTGGTACCACAAGATGGCAATACATCCATTTTTTGCAGTGACAGTGGATTTTAATTAATCACAGTTCAGCCAATTTCCATGAAACATTTATAAATTATATACATTAACATTCCTCACCAATCAAACAATATATTAGTCAAAATCCTGAGATTAGCCCATACATACAAACAGAAGCGAACGGGAAACTTCAATTTATGAATACAAAGACTATTGCCTCTACCGAAACTATCTTCATTCATTTTGCTCTTTCTTTTTTAATTTAGTTGTCACATATTGTTTTCATCCTAAAGCACTTACACCTCAATCAAATCTGTAACAAAGTCCACTTGGTTCTCAACATTATCATACATTTCTGGACCTTACTGCAATTGGCACATTTATGTAAATAATTTTTTTCTTATTAATTTCTTGATAACTGTAGATATCGGCATTCCATACCTTTATTTGCATTATGTAAATTCTTATTTTTCTTACCCATCAATCGTTTATCCTGTCATTACATCCCATGCTTGTCAAATCACTTATGACCACTATGTAACACTGTGCAGTATAACACCATCTCCACTGATGAACAGGTCCTGGTAAATATTTTTTTTTATTTTTTTTTTATTTCATCTCATTTTCAGCAGAAATTGCGATTCAGTAACTAAACACATAATAAAAACTAGTGTTTCCTTTCAATGTTTGTTGTTTCATGTTTAAAGGAGTAATATGTATTTGATATTCTGATACTCATATTATGTTGCAATCACAGTATATCTCACAAATTTACTGGTTGTGGTTATCATACCCACATCATTACTCAAAACATAAATCTTATTGAAACAGTAAAAGCTATTTACTGTGATGACACATTTAATATATTTTTTATATATCTGGGAGATTAAATTTTTCATTAACAGATTTCCACCTTTTGTTATAAAACAAACATTTCCATTTGAAAATTGACAAACCTCAGGACTGAATTGGTAGGAACTATCTGTATCAAATGGGGGAGACGAAAATGTGTTTCGATAGGTATTTTACCTTTTTCTGTGTTTCAGCCAGACTTTTGCTGTTGCCTTCATAAGTGATGATCTTGTGCCTATCTTGACATGTTTTTGAAGCATCCCAGCATTCCATATTTTGTACCTGGCAATATTGAAAATGTACCTCAAATTAAACTTCCACCAACCGATATTGTATAGGAATTTTGACTGCTTATAAAAGCATTAGTGTGGTAAATTCATGTATGAAAACTGAATTAGTGCTTCAGCACTTTGTATAGGTAAAAGTAAAATTGTTCCCAATATAAGTATGATCATTACATTTCCTTAGTTATGTAACTTTTCTACTCAGAACTAGTACAAAAAAAAAAAAATTTTAAGAAAGGAAACCTAGGAAAAGTAGCACAAAAATAAGAGGGAACAATCTTCTCTTTACCTAAATACTCATTGGTTGAATGAAATCTGGTGCCTCATGGCAGCAAAGAATACATATATTTGTAAGTTTCAATGATGGATTATTTATATTTACAATTAGTAGAAATGACTTTTAGACTGGTGCAAGGTAATGGAGCCAACAGACAGTATTTTACTGCCTTTGAGACATATGTATGACTGGAATATTTTGAATTTTTATACAGAATATTTCCTTTTTATGTTTTATTCCTTTCCGTTCATTAAAAAATGACAAATCTCATCCAAACAGCTGTTTGATAACACCAGATCTTGACACTTCATATTTCATTCTGTCACCCTCTCCTCCTAAGCAGACGTGACCGAGCCAGATTGTAGCCTTTTCACCATAACGCAAAATCTACATGTTGTAAACTCCTTGTGAAGACAATCCAGTAAAAGAAATTTAAGTTATTAATAATGAAATAAAAGCGCATGCATGACGTGAAGGCCAATGTATCTTTTTCTGCTTCACTCCCTGAGCAACGGTTAAATTTATGACACTGTTTCATCCAGAGTGATAGCATCCTCATGTTTCTTATTTAGGGTCACTATAGTGTGGACCAGAACATTTTTCATAGCATAAATGCCTACCTAACTGGAGTATTATTAATGATGAATATTCCTCTTGATTTCAGACCTACAACAGATTGTGTAAGTTCCACTGTCAGTAGCCAGTTATTATCTAACAATATTTTTCATTCATTCATCATGCTCCATACAACCCATTAGGAAGGTGACTCTTCAAGGATGTAAAATGACTCAAGGTATTTATAAACAAAAGACAAGAAAATTTATACTTAAAACTGTTTTCCCCAAATATCTAGACTCCTGAAACTAAAACCTCTCAGAAACTACATCTGCAATTCTTAACATATTTACCTTCACTGCTTATTTATCAGCAAAGTCCAAGAGGCCTTCCACAGAGAGTAGCTGTGTATTAAAACTATCTTCATACTATACATATATTTCAGTTAATGTATTGAATATCAAATATTCAGTTGAATATTTGCCTCGAGTTTAATAGCTATGAAATAAAGTAATTACTATTCCCCAATACTACAGCAAGAAAAATAAAGCTGCAGCCTTAGCATGATACTGAAAAGTCCTGGATGGAATAGAAAGAATGAATATGATCTATCAACAAATAGTTACGATGCTGAGCAGTAGATGCACACAGACATGGTTGAGCTTGTGGCTAAGCTTTCTCAGGAATATCAGTCCCTTAGAAATCATACACAGAGGCACTTCAGCAGTCATTTTTCCCACACTCCATACACAAATGTAACTAGAAGTACAATGGTGTACACTCTACCATGCACTACACAATGGTTCAGAGCACAGATGCAGATGTAGATGGTACAGGTGCAGACGTAAATGTAGATGAAGACCTAACAAGCAAACAGAACACGCAGCACTGGAAAAATGCCACTGTTTGTTTATTAGCTCTGAGAAAGGGTACTGTCCAAAAGCTTAGCTATAAGTGTGGTGTCACCGCCAGACACCACACTTGCTAGGTGGTAGCTTAAATCGGCCGCGGTCCATTTAGTACATGTCGGACCCGCGTGTCGCCACTGTGTGATCGCAGACCGAGCGCCACCACAAGGCAGGTCTCGAGATACGGACTAGCACTCGCCCCAGTTGTACGACGATTTTGCTAGCGACTATACTGACGAAGCCTTTCTCTCATTTGCCGAGAGACAGTTAGATAGCCTTCAGCTAAGTCCATGGCTACGACCTAGCAAGGCGCCATTAGCCTTACATAGTTTGATAGTTATCGTATGAAATGTCTCATCAAGAACGATGTATATAACAAGGATTAAAAGTTAAGTATAATAGCAGCTACGTACTTTTCTTGCTACCATTTATTACGTATCCTGTTTCAGACCTTTCTCTAGCCTAAGTGAGATTACGCGTGCCTTTCGGCTACTTCAGTGTGGTGTAGCTGTCTTGTTACGCCACAACAGTTGGCGACGAGGCAACGGAAAGGGTCTTGTTCTTTCTAACTGCTTACATTTACTTGTGTCATGGCTTCGCCAAATGTACTGTCCGAATTTTATCGTTTGCAGAATCAGCAGACGCAGGCGTTATTGGATGCCCTTGGACAGCTCGTCCAGGGTCAACGTGCCATTCAAACCGATGCGGCAGCCGCCGCTTCATCGCTACCGCAGCCATAACATGCAGTTGCACCGCCGTTTCGCAGTTTTGACGCGGCGCTAGAATCCTGGACGGAATGGTCACGCCAGTTTGGATTTCATCTCGCCGCCTACAGAATTCAAGGTAACGAGCGGCAGCCTCATTTATTGGCGTGTGTAGGGGTGCAAACGTACCGTGTGATAGTGAAATTATTTCCCCTATGCGACATAGCAACACTGTCCTACGATGAAATTTTGTCGGCATTGGACGCCTATTTCAAAGAAACAGTTATGTTGTTGCAAAAAGGTATACGTTCTTCCGTACAAAACATACGGCCGGTCAAACTAATAGGGAGTGGGTTGCCACTTTGCAAGGCCTTACAAGGGATTGTGCTTTTGAGTGTGAATGTGGACTCCCTTATTCAGATACAATGGTACGTGATGCAATTGCACAGAACGTTTCTGATGTTCGTATATGGGAGCAAATTTTGAAACTAGTTAATCCCTCCTTTCAGCATGTGATAGACATATTGGATAGACAAGACACGCTTGACTTTGCTCAGGAATCATTTGAAACTTCGCCGGCCGTGTGTCACATTAACCGGCCCGCCGGGCGCACTGCGCGGCCCGGTAAACTGCCCTCGCGCACGTCCGCGCAGCTGCCGCCACGCTCTAAACCAGGTGTGCCGCGCCAGCGTACAACTGCAGTGAAATCATGCCCGCAGTGTGCTACTAGACATTCGCGTGACAATTGCCCGTCACGCCAAGGTATTTGCTTTTTCTGTCTTAAGAAAGGACATGTTCAAAGTGTTTGCCAGAAAAAGCTCCGATCCGACAATCATAATCATTCCAGGCCTTTTGCTTCGCACCGGAATCGAACCAAGAATACTCCGGCTCGTGAACCTTCGCCCATGGACATTCATGTAGTTAATTCCACTTCGTCCAGTGCCACTTTCTCTAACAGTGACTGTGTTCGTCCCACAAAAAGTGTGCGTCGACGTCGCTGGAAATCACGTCAATTAGCAAGTGATGCTGTGCCTGTGTCAGTTCAAATTGCACGAGACAGTCGCTCTTGTCGTCAGCAGGACAATAAACTTTTTGTAGATTTGGACTTTAATGGCAAGGTCATACCATTCCAGCTCGATACCGGAGCTGCAGTTTCATTGCTCAATCACGACACGTACAAACAACTGGGCAAACCTCCGTTGCGTGCCGCAACTGTTAAGCTCACTACATATTCAGGACAGCAGATCCCTGTGTTAGGACAGTGCACTCTTCTTGCAACATACAAGGGACAAACAAAACTTGTGTCATTTTACGTTCTTCGTTCTTCTACTGCAGTCAACTTGTTTGGTTTAGATTTATTTCAGTTGTTTAACATGTCTATATTAAATCAGGTCCTATCAGTGAATCAGACTGTGCCTTCAGACAGTGTTTTTCGTCTGTGTGAAGAATTTGCAGACATTTTTGCACCGGGCCTTGGTTGCGCTAAGAACTATGAAGCACATTAGGAACTGAAAGTCAACGCGCAACCGAAATTTTTCAGAGCGCGCAATGTTCCCCACGCATTACGTGATGAGGTCGCAAGAACATTACATGATTTAGAATCACAAGGTGTGAGTGAATGTGCGCAATGCCTCTTCCCTTTCAGCTCCGCTTCATCGCTTACGCCGTACAAGTGTTCCGTTCGTCTGGACGACGGCATGCGAACGCGCCTTTCGCCAGTTGAAATTGGCGTTGCTTTCAAATACTTGCCTTACGCCATTCGATCCCCAGAAACCCCTTTTGTTGATGGTAGATACATCGGATTTCGGGATCGGTGCTGTGCTTGCGCACAAAGATGGGTCGCATGATCGCCCTATTGCCTTTGCGTCCAAATTGCTCTCGTCTGCGCAAAGAAATTATTCGCAGATAGAGAAAGAAGCTTTGGCTCTCATATTTGGTGTTACTAAGTTTCATGATTTCTTGTATGGTCGTCACGTTACCATCATCACAGACCACAAACCTTTGACGTCGCTTTTTCATCCGAACAAGCCTGTACCTCCGCGTACAGCGCAGAAATTCATTCGCTGGTCTATTTTCCTCTCGCAGTACCATTACGATATCTTGTATCGGTCCACTGCTAAGCACGGCAACGCTGATGCGTTGTCCCGTTTGCCTGTTGCGGAGGATAAAACATTCGATTCTTCCGAACTTGCTTGCATGTTCTTTGATGCGGAAACCGATGAAGTGGTCGAATCGTTTCCGATTGATTTTCGTCGTGTAGCTACAGCCACAGCTGCTGACCCGGTCCTCGCTACGGTTTTGCGTTTTGTTGCTACGCAATAGCCTTTGTCAAAGTCTCGGATAGAGGATCCGTTGCTGATTTTTTGCTCACAAGGAGAGACTTTTTGTACGATGTGGTGTTTTGTTGTTGCGTTCTGATAATGATCAGTCCAGAGTCGTGGTCCCACATTCGTTAGTCCTCTGTCTTACGGCTTCTTCACCAAGGACATTGGGGTATAGTGCGAACGAAACAACTTGCTCGTCAGCACTGTACTTGGTTCGGAATCGATGCTGTGATTACGAATATGTGTTCTTCTTGCATTGCGTGTGCCGAACAACAATCCGCACCGCCGTGGAAAGTCTTTGCATGGCCAAAAGCCACTTCCCCTTGGCAACGCTTGCACATCGATTTTGCTGGTCCATTCTGGAATGCTAGATGGTTGGTTCTGGTAGATGCCTTCAGTAATTTTCCTTTTGTTGTCCGGATGTCTTCCACGACGTCCTCTGCCACCATCCAAGCGTTGTCTGCTATCTTTTGCATTGAAGGTCTTCTGCAGACTATTGTTTCTGACAATGGCCCACAATTCATGTCCGCGGAATTTCAGTCATTCTGCAAGGCCAATGGTATTCAACATCTGACATCCGCGCCGTTTTCGCCTCAGTCAAACGGTGCCGCTGAACGATTGGCCCGGACTTTCAAGTCACAGATGTTGAAGTTGAAAGAGTCACATTCTCGGGAGGACGCGTTGTTGCTCTTTTTGTCATCATATCGCTCTCAGCCCCGAGATGGTCGCTCGCCGGCTGAGTTGCTCCACGGTCGTCCTCATCGAACCTTGATGTCTCTGCTGCATCCGCCGCATCAGGTTCCAGTGCAGCGGCAGACTTCTGCTTTTGCTCCAGGCGACATTGTATTCTACCGCAACTCTCGCGGTTCACGGCGTTGGCTCGCAGGGTGCATTCTTCGCTGCCTTGGCCGCGCGATGTATTTGGTTTTGGGGGCCTCTGGTGAGGTGCGTCGGCATCTCAATCAGCTGCGCCTCTGTCGTCGCACGGGTTCTGCCGCTCCCCGTCTGCTTTCAGCGACGGTGCCGTCCGGTCAGCGCCCTGGGGACCCATCTACTGGCTCGCCTCATCCCCAGGTGTTACCGACGATGCCTTCCATATTGCCCCATGGCGACGCGCCGCCGCCTCCGCTGCCGCCGCCGCCGCCGCCTCCGCCGCCGCCGCCTGTCCTCCAGCCGGCGCCGCCCGCATTGGATGCTTCGCTGCAGCCACCAAGCGCCTCCCTGGGTCACGCGCTGCCGATCGCGTCCCGTGACCAGCTGTCCTCCGCCATGGAACTCTTGCCCGCTCCGGACCACATGATGTCATTGCGCGTCGGGTATCCCGACGCAATGGAGGTCAACCCTTCGGCCCCTCCTGTCTCATTACGGGCGCATACACTGCATGTTGAAGTGCACCCTGGACTAGGTTTTCAGGCGTTTCCTAGCTCCCCTCGGACCGAATGGCTGGGTGCGGGTGGCACAGCCTCGCCTGTTGTTAGGCTCCCCACCTCATCGCATACGTCAACATGGGGTCCTCCCCACGGCGGGCGGAAGCCTTATAACACGACCGTTCGCCGATTTGCGGGGGAGGAATGTGGTGTCACCGCCAGACACCACACTTGCTAGGTGGTAGCTTAAATCGGCCGCGGTCCATTTAGTACATGTCGGACCCGCGTGTCGCCACTGTGTGATCGCAGACCGAGCGCCACCACAAGGCAGGTCTCGAGATACGGACTAGCACTCGCCCCAGTTGTACGACGATTTTGCTAGCGACTACACTGACGAAGCCTTTCTCTCATTTGCCGAGAGACAGTTAGAATAGCCTTCAGCTAAGTCCATGGCTACGACCTAGCACGGCGCCATTAGCCTTACATAGTTTGATAGTTATCGTATGAAATGTCTCATCAAGAACGATGTATACAACAAGGATTAAAAGTTAAGTATAATAGCAGCTACGTACTTTTCTTGCTACCATTTATTACGTATCCTGTTTCAGACCTTTCTCTAGCCTAAGTGAGATTACGCGTGCCTTTCGGCTACTTCAGTGTGGCGTAGCTGTCTTGTTACGCCACAACAATAAGCTTAATCTACATTACGTGCCTGGTTACTGCTTTAAGCATCAACCTTATGGCAGGTGATTCTCTTTATTCTTCCAACAACTTCATAGAGTGTATTGGGAAGTTTGACTGAAAATGAATTATAATGACACTAAAAATACAATGAACACAACGAAAAGGAAAATAATATGAATATTAAGTTTTGAAACTAGCATATCAGAAGTCAAAGACAGAAACTGGCAGATAAATATAAGAGTGAAAAATGCATGGAAAGAATTTGGAAAAATGAACACGGTTTTTGAATTAAGTAATGTCTGAACTGGAGAATTTATAATAAAAATCAATTACCCAGTTTTGGCTTATGATAGTGGAACGGACTTTTAAAGCAAAAGACATTTAAAAAAGGATTGCTCAAAGAGCAATGGAATGAAGAAAGACAGTAAAACAATCAAACTGATCAGGAAACAGTCTGGAGTGGAAGACAATTATGATTATAATGGAGATGGATGAAACATGTAACCAGATGAACAGATGCTAAATGAAGGAAGAGAGGTGCCCAGATTAAAGGTGAATAGATGACATAGAAAAACATGCACAGTTGCACATAGCTGAAGATTCTAATGCATGGAAAAGTTTAGTGGAGGCCTCTTTACAAGAAATATTATATAGGGTGGTCAGAAAGTCTGAAAAGCCTGTAAGGATGTTGGACGGTAGGCTGTGCCGCGAAATAATTTTTAAGAAAAAAATTCAATATGTTCTGTCACCTCCGAGTTAATTATCACAGCTATTCAGGCTATTGTGTGTGAAAATTCAAGTGGCCTGCCAATTAACTCTAACTCAATAACGGTTCTCAAATCTTTTTCTTAAAAAATATTTCTCACCACAACCTATCCTGTAACACCCAAACTACCTTTTCAGATTGTTTCTGACAACACGTAAAGAAATAAAAAAATTCAAATGTGATTATCTGACATTTCCACACACCATGACCCTCAAACAACTGTAAATTACAAGTATTTCATTCTCTTTTAGTTAGCGTCTGTAAATTCATCTATTCACATCACAATAATTAAGCTCTTACTTTCCAAAGTATCTGAGTGTAAATCATTTGTGTACTAAAGATTAAGACAAATCAAACACAGTGTGTCCTCTGATCTTCATGACATAAAAATACTATGTATAATCATTTACTACATATAACTCTTTAACTGAAATTAACATTTTTAGAGGAGACCTGATGACTGACATTCAGTTGTTTTTCTAAATCAAGGTTCTGAGAAGGGTACAAATGATTTGAACTCCAACATGTCATTAAAAAATATATTTTAGTACTACAGTCTGGGCACGATTCAGTTACTATAAATGAAATATTAAAAATCAGCATATGTGGAATCAAAAACCCACAGTTAAACATAACCAAAAATATTTTAAAACATTGAATTAAACACTCATTAATAATAATGACATACACAAACTCTAAATACCTTGATAAAGTCAAATAGCTGCAAGGAAGAAAGTCCTTTAGCCATATAGCACTACAGAACTAATTACATTCAAAAAACTAGCTATACAGATCTGTACTGTAAAATGAATCATCCTTAAGTCCTCAAATTTTGCTCACTATTTGACTTTACAAACTGAAAATTTGACAAACAAAAGCAAATATGACTACTTGCTCCACCATTACATGCAACTTACCCGCCACCAGAGTTGGCATTTGTGTATTCAGATGCACCCTGAGATGACAGAAGACCAGGAGGCCCTCGACCCACAGCACTCGCACTGTTACCGAGAATTATCCTCATGTGTGTGTCACGTGCAAAGTGGGGGTCTGCCATTAGGGATGCGTTCCTATAAAAGGAAAGTGGTGTCAGTGTGTAGTGTATGGCAGAGTCTGAACTGTATATACAATCAAGAGTACATGTGAAACCAATGATCATGATGAAAAAGGCCACTTCAGATATATGATAAATCTTTATTTCTGGTGCAACTAGTTTCATAAAGCTGAAGCGGTCTTACTCATCATGGTTCAATTCTACAGAGGTGGACGACCACAGTACAAAATTTTCTGCAATGCTGATCAAACACTACACTGCTAAGTATCTGTAATTATAAAACACAGCATTATCTTTGAAACAACTGTGCTGTAATGATGTTGACATAGCTGAACACAATTTTAAAAAAGTTTTTAAATGCATGTCTATGTGTGTGTTATCAAGTAATTTCTCTCTCTCTCTCTCTCTCTCTCTCTCTCTCTCTCTCTCTCTCTCTCTCACACACACACACACACACACACACACACACACACACACACACACACACACACACAGAGAGAGAGAGAGAGAGAGAGAGAGAGAGAGAGAGAATCAGTGAGCTCACTCTGAATTGGACAGAGATCCCATTATTGCCAGACATGTTTTGCAAGAAATCTGAAAAATTCATCGTGTAGAGCAAAGACAACCAAATATAACAAATGCCACAATTCATTATGATGTACCCAAAAAGCTGCATTTCTAAAGTTAAACTTCAATGGCTTCACATTATTCCACAAATAACAACCAATGACAACTGGTTCCTATGCTTATGCTGCAGGGTTGTCAGATTGACTTACCTACATAGACAAGGCTAAATATCATGTTTTTGTAAAGTGAACACACATGGATCCAAAATTGGGACTGCATCATTATTCACTATGAACTCAGTAGCTGAAAAACGGATGGACGTTGACATTGTGGTAGGTTGATACTGTAAAGTTACAAAAGTGAAGATAAGGATGGTTGGTTGGTTGGTTTGTGGGATTAAAGGGACCAGACTGCGATGGTCATCGGTCCCGAAGATAAAGATGGGGCAGGAATTTCAACTAGGCTTTAGAAAGAAAAATCCTGACATTTGCCTACAAATAATGCAGGAAAACCTAAATCTGAATGGTGGAAAGCTATCCTTAGTTAGAAAACAAGAGGCACATGTTAGTCTTGCTACAGCCCATCAACAGTAGCCAACTCTCATGGAAGCACAACAACTACGTACCAAAGAAGCTACAGCTAGGAACAAGATCTTACTTATTTTGTAACACACTGTGCTGAAGTTTCAGTGATATGTTCTTGAATGGAGTTGTTGATGTGTATGACCAATATATCCTAACTTTATTTGATGGATATTCTACACATCATTTCTCTTGCAGAAAGGAGAATCTTTATTATCAGAGTTCTCACAAAACAGCAAAGAAACTTTTTAACTTATGGAGGGATCGGAGCTCACTGCAGCTTACAATACCACCATTTCATATTCATTAAATTTAGTGATCTGTAAATGACAATTCTGAAAGATCACACAATCACATACCTATATAAGATGACTGAGAAGGAAAAAACGAGTTTCAGAGTATCAATGGCCAACTACTTTTTTATAGACACTTGATTGACATTACATCACACGCCTAGAAATGTAAGGAATTAAGCCATTTTACAGGTATCACCAGGAACCATTTATTAATGTAACTGTCTCCCTTCCCATTATATCAACACAATTCCCTCTATTCAGGAGACATTTTCTGATAGCTGTAATATTTACAGGAGTCATTTTGTTGGGGCTTGACCACAATTATATATTTTTTCCTGAGACTGTCTGTTAAAGAATGAAGACATAGTCCCTCCTACATGTGGTGTTCATGTAGAGATGTACTAAAACTAATCTTTCCTCATCTAAATACATTCAGATTGGAATATTTATCATAAGAATAGGTTAGTTACCAATGCCGGCAGCATATTTACTGCTCTGGCAACAGAGTATTTAATGCTCTGAAGAATTCAGTAATATCTAGTGAGGTTATCACGGATCCCGAATGTCATTTAATCTGGGTGAAGTTAAGCATCAAAGATGGGTCAGAATGGTAATCACATGCTTTTATACACCTGTGTCTGGCTCTGTAGTGGTAGAGTGTTTCAGAGAGTACTTGCAGAATTTGGTAAATAAGTTTCCTGATCATGTTTTTGTAATAGGAGTGACTTCAACCTGCCAGGTATTGATTGGGAGAGTCAAGCTATCAAAGCTGGTACCAGAGCCAGAGGCAGGGATTCATGTAACATGATTTTTAATGTCTTGTCTGAAAGTTAACACAAGCAGGTAGTTAGAGAACCAATTGGTGAAGGTAACATCTTAGATCCCACAGTAATAAACAGATCTGGAAGATTCTTGAATCAGTTAATGTAGAGGAGGTATCTATGACTACCAGTGCTGCAAAGAATGTTAACAATGATAAGAAAATATTTTTACTTAGTAAGAGTGACAGCAAACAAATTGCAAGGTATATGAATAGACAAAATCAAACATTTCAGTACCAAGGATGAAAGTGTGGAGCACAAATAGAAAAAATACAAAAGCATCATTCAATATACCTTAGACAAATGTGTTGCGAGCAAGGTGTTAGGGGATGGGAAAGACCCACCATGGTTTATGAGCCATGTTACAAAACTGGTATGTAAACAAAGAGAGATTTGTCACAGATTCAAGAGAAATCAAAACCTAACTGCCAAACAAAAGCTCAACAAAGCAAAAATGATCCTAATGAGAGCAATGAAAGAAGCATTTAATGTCTTAGAGAGTAAAATATTGTTAAAAGGGAGAATGACAGCCACAAGGCTGAAATAATGAATTTGATCTTCCAAAATTATTTCACTGGAGGAGATCATTATATGGATCCACCATGCAACTATCATACAAATTTTGATATGGCAATATTGAAATTGGACATTAAAAAAAAAAAAAAAAAGTATTAGGTGGTACAAAATACTCTCTATTACAACTAATACATTTACCCCACTGGTGCTTCCACTGTTTGAAACATTTTGGTAGTCATCTTTAGAAATGGGTGACAGCTCCTCCATTGTTTTTTTTTCTTGACTTCTTAAATGTTAAACATTAAAACACTTTCTTAAATGTTGTCAAATTGGTGCCCTTTCATGCCCACTTTCACGCACTGAAATATGAAAAAGCCACACAGAGCCAGGTCAAGCAAATAAGGTGCATGGGGCAACAAAACCATGACATTTTTAGCCAAAAACTGGCTAACAGAGATGGCTGTTTGTGTACATGTGTAGTCATAGTGGAAGAACCAGTCTCCTGAGTGGAACCAGTCTCCTGAGTGCCACAAATTGGGTCGTCTTAAACGAGCACTGTCGTGCAATTTCTGACAGTTGATCAGTTGTCAGTCGATGGTCTGTGAACACAGGCCCTGGATGTTTTTCAATATTTCCATCAATTCAGGCCGTTTATGGAAGTCTAGAACAACGTTTGTCATCGATCAACATGTCACCATTTTTAAATTGGGCAAATCACTCTCTTACACTCGAGTTTTTCCCATAGTATCATCATGGAAAGCTGTTTACAACATTAAAACAGTTTCAGCTGCATGTTGTTCACTTAAACTCACCATCATAAAGAACAAAACAGTGCTTGCAAAAACAATCATAATTAGCAATGAGTTGCGCTATACACATCTAGTGGCGGAAATGCATACTACACAAGCTCCGCCCAAGGTGAAGGGTTTTTTTTACACCCTTGTACAGTTGCTTTGCAGTGGAATGGTGTCAGGGCCAGATAACATACCTACAAGATTCTACAGAGATCAAGAGAAAGAACATGCTCCCCTTCTATCTGAAGTTTATCATTGGTCACTGGAGCAACAAAGGGTACATAGGGACAGGAAAAGAAGAAAGCACCTCAGTCCTGTTTTCAAAAAGAGTTGTAGGAGATGCACATAATTGTAGGCTTCTATCATTGATGTCAATCTGTTATAGTATTATAGAACTTGTTTCATGCAAATGTGTTATGACAAACTTTAAGAACAACAGTTTTCTCTGTAAAATTCAACACGGATTCCACAGAAAGACACCTTGCAAAACTCAGCTCATGCTGGTCCTCCACAAGATCAAAACACAGCAGACGTCAGCACTCAAGTTAATGATATGTTCTTCAACTTCAATAAAACACCCGACAGTGCCCTGCTCGCCGTTTAGTGAAAAAATAAAAGCTTACTGAGTATCGGACCAGATTTGTAATTGGATTCTAGACTTCCTTGCAAATAGTGTGGACCATTACTGTTTACAATGTATATAAATGATCTAGTAGAATCAAACAATGGAAAATCCAGGATGGAATGTAACACTACGAGAGAAGGGAAGTTGCTACTCACCATATAGCGCAGATGCTGAGCCGTGATAGGCACAAGAAAAGATTCACACAATCATAGCTTTCGGCCATTAAGGCCTTTGCCAGCAGTACACACACACACACACACACACACACACACACACACACACACACACACACACACACACACTAATGCAAGCGCAACTTACACACACATCTGCAGTCTCAGAGAGCTGAAACTGATCTAGTAGAATGCGTTAGAAGCTCTTTTGAGCTGTTTGCAGATGATACAGCTGTCTATAAGAAGGTACCAATGGCAGAAGACAGCAGAATGACCTACAGAGGTTTGATGAACAGTCCACAGACTTTGACGCTGCATTTAAAGAAATATAACACATTGTGTATTCATAGGAAAATAAGTCCACTAATGTATAACTACTCTATTGATGACAAATTGCTGGAAATAGTAACCATCACAAAATATCTATGAGCATTTATATAGAGCGACTTTAAGTGCAATGGCTGCATAAAACTAATAGTAGGAAAATCAGGTACCAGACAGATTCCCAGAAAGAATCTTAAGGCAATTTAATTCAACCACTAAAGAAGTGGCTTTCAAGGTGCTTGTTTGACTGCTTTTTGAGTAGTGTTCATCAGTCTGAGACCCTTACTAGGTAAAACTGATGGAAGAGACAGATTATATAGGGTGGGGGAATGGAGGGAGTACTCTCCGAGAAGCTTTGGATAACATATTACTTTCTCCTACATATGTTTCATGAGATGACCATAATAAGAAAATTCAAAAAATGGAACCAGTGTAGAGGCTTACCAACACTCATTCTTCCCACGAGCCATTCGCAAGTGGAAAAGGAACAAAAGGGATCGGTCAGTGATACCAGAAGTACCCTCTGTCACATACTGTCAGGTGGCGTGCAGAGTGGAGATGTAGATAAACACAAATGTGCAGAATTTTGGCTACTAGCAACATGGCTGTGCCACCTTCTCCACAAGGAAGAAGAAACGCAGTGTCCACACCTCCACTCCAATATGACTGCAACTGCAGCACACCCATGTGGGGTGGGTGGCCTGGCCTCAAGCATTGTACACTTTCTACTCAGGCATCTACAGGCCAGCTACGACCACAACAGTCCTGAGTTGTATCTCCATCATTACATGCAACTTACCCACCACCAAACTTGGAATTTGTGCATTCAGATGCAATCTGAGATGACAGAAGACTTGGAGGTCCTCGTCCCTCAGTGCTTGAGCTTTTACCAAGAATTATCCTCATGTGCGTGTCACTTTGCGAGTCTGCCATTGGGGATGCAGTCCTGTAACGCAAAGTTATGCTGCTGTATAGGATACGAGTGTACAGCACACAGTTAACTGCAGATACAATCAAGAGTACATGCGAAACCAGTGCTGATCAAACATTACACTGCTAAGTACACTAGTCAACAGCCATTTTGCATCTGGGATATGATATATTTACTAGTATGTATTTTGGTGTATAGAACCCGAATATACCTTTCAAAATGTTCTAGAACATACCATTTTTGAGTGTTTAAAGATTTTTTATTTTTCGTATTCAGCATTTCGCTTTTTGCTGTTCTTCTGTTTTGATGTTCAATTGTTTGTTTTTGATTTGCAGAGGGGAGCTAGAAAGATCTACAAATCGTCAGTAAGTGGTTGGAGTGGTAGTCCAGTGGTGTGAAAGAGATCCTCAGTGAGCATTTCCTGTGAAAGATAGTGTAAACTTTCTGTGTTTAAAACTTACACTAAGAAAAATGGCAATTAGTGAGTCTCGTTGCGGCCTAAACCACCCCGACAACTTTTGTATGTATGTGGGAAATTCACTCCAAAAGCCCAAAGAAAACCATACATTGATTTGGTTAAGAAGGCATATAAATTGTATTTTGATTGTGCTGTTGATCAAGGTAAAAATTTTGTACCTCATATTGCCTGCATAAATTGTACTACAACCTTAACCAAGTGGATGAAAGGAAAACTCCGAGCCACGCCATTCGCTGCTCCGATGGTGTAGTGTGAGCCTATAGACCATTATTCAGACTGTTACTTCTGTCTTACAAATATTCTGGGACATTCAAGCAAAACTAAAAATAAAGTATCCAAATGTATCTTCAGTGCATTTGCCCGTGCCCCATGATGAGGGGTTGCCTGTTCCTGTCTGTAACTTGAAAGCCACCGAACCAGACACCATGTCAAGTGAATCAGAAAGTATTGAACATACAGAAGAGTACTGCCCTCAATATCATGACACTTCGCCTCAGCTCTTTAATCAAAAGGAACTGAACGATTTGGTTCATAATCTAAAACTTTAAAAACAGCAAGCTGAACTCTTGGTGTTCTGACTGTGACAACGGAACCTTCTAGCTCCAGGGACAAAAATTTCCTGTTTCAGATCAAGAGGTGCTTCCTTTGCTCAGTATTTTGATATGCAGAATTCAATGTGTGTATGCAGAAATGTCAATGGTCTGATGATGCAGCTAGGTGTACAACATAATCCACCGAAGTGGCGACTATCTATTGACTCCAGTAAAACCACCTTGAAAACAGTACTACTGCATAATGGCAATGCATTTCCGTCGGTACCTTTGGCTTACACAGAAGACATGAAAGAAACTTATGAAACCATGGCTTTGCTGCTGAAGGCAATCAAATAGAAGGATCATGAATGGCAGCTTTGCTGCGATTTAAAAGTTGCACTCCTTACAGGTTTACAGGCTGGATACACGAAATACTGCTGCTTTTTATGCCTTTGGGACAGCCGTGGCACCAAGAACCACTATACAGTCAAGGAATGGCCTATAAGGAAGTCACATAATCCTGGAAAAGTAAATGTGAACAATACCCCATTTGTGGAGCCCGATAAAATCATTTTTCCTCCCCTTCATATCAAATTGGGCCTTATCAAAGACTTTGTAAAAGCTCTGGATAAAGAAGGTGAGGCCTTCAATCACTTAAAGGGAAAGTTTCCCAAATTAAGTGAGGCAAAGCTGAAAGAGGGTGTATTTGTTGGACCACAAATAAGAAAATTACTGAAAGATCCAACCTTCGATACCAAACTCACAGATATCCAATTAGCTGAACGGTCTTCTTTTAAAGCAATTGTAAAAGGCTTTTTGGGTAACAGAAAAGACAAAAACTATGTTATCATTGCGAATGATCTGTTGGACAACTATAAGAACATGGGGTGTAGAATGTCGCTTAAAATTCACTTCTTACATCCTCACCTTGATTTCTTCCCAGAAAATTTGGGAGCCGTAAGTGATGAACATGGTGAACACTTTCACCAAGACATTTTTACCATGGAACACCATTACCAAAGGCAATGGAACCCTTCAATGGTGAGTGTCTACTGCTGGGGTCTTGTTTGGGAGAGCAATGAAACGGCAAACAAAAGAAGAGCTCAATCATCGCATTTTTCAAAAATCAAAGTCGATTAAAGGTGAAAATATCTTCTGAACTAATTTGGGCCTTTTATAGGCATCATGCCCATATATACATACGAAATAGTATTGATTTCAAAAGTTCTGAATGTGTATTTTTGTTTGTCTTAATTGTGTCAATTTTCGCTATTAGCATTTTTTATTCTGCTGTGTATCTAGGCAACGTGACATCATACAAAAAACTGATTTTACCAGTGTATTCAGCACCCCAAAATTACATAAATCCACCCATTTACAAACCAGATGCAGAAAAAAAGTTTAAATTTGTTAACTAGTAGTATCTGTCATTGTAACATGCAGTGTAATCTTTGAAACCATAGTGCAGTAAGGAGGTTTACATAGCTGGAAATCTACAACATATAACATATTTTTAAACATAGGTCTGTATGTTTTATCAAAACACACACACACACACACACACACACACACACACACACACACTGAAGGCAGTCAGGTCAGAGATATCTGCTGAAATATAAGCTTACTAACTGGAGTTCTTATGATCATTAGCTTTTTTTGTAAAAAATCCAAAAAATTAAGTCATGCAGAGGGAAGACAGATTAATACAATAAAAATCCTAATTCATTATAATGAACACAAGAACTTGCATTTCTATTGTTAAACTTCAACCATGACACATTATTCCCCACATGTCATGGCTATACTGCATGGTTCTGAGACTGACTTACCTACTTAGAGAAGGCTACACGTCATGGTTACGGTAAAGTGAACATAAACAGCTTCAAGATTGGCGCTGCATCATTATTCACTACAAATGCAATGGCTGAAACATGAATGTGTGGTGATGTTGGAGAAGGCGTAAACTGTAAAGGTACAAAAGGGCATATTTTTAAGATAGTATGAAGAAAAAGAGTGCACAGAAATTATTAGATGGAAAGTAAATGTCTATAGATACAATTCTGATGTTGTTTCTGTGGTGTCACCGCCAGACACCACACTTGCTAGGTGGTAGCTTAAATCGGCCGCGGTCCATTTAGTACATGTCGGACCCGCGTGTCGCCACTGTGTGATCGCAGACCTAGCGCCACCACAAGGCAGGTCTCGAGAGACGATATAGCACTCGCCCCAGTTGTACGAGGAGATTGCTAGCGACCATACGGACGAAGCCTTCCTCTCATTTGCCGAGAGCCAGTTAGAATAGCCTTCTGCTAAGTCCATGGCTACGACCTAGCAAGGCGCCATTAGCCTTACCTACTTTGAGAGTTATAGTATAAATGTCTCAAGAAGAATGCTGTAGTCATCAAATAATAAAGTTAAGTATACTGCAGCTACGTACTTTTCTTGCTACCATTCAATAGTTATCCTGTTCCAGAATTCACGCCCGTCGGCGTGTGTGTGTACGCGTGCCTTCCTTTCTTTCGGCTACCCGTCACTGTGGACTTGCTGCCTTGTCAGTCCACTTCATTGGCGACGAGTCTACAAAGGATCTTGTGTTTTGCTTTGCCCTAATTTATTTGTGTCATGGCTTCGCCAGATGTACTGTCCGAATTTTATCGCTTGCAGAATCAGCAGACGCAGGCGTTATTGGATGCCCCTGGACAGCTCGTCCAGGGTCAACGTGCGCTGCACACCGATGCGGCCGCCGCCGCTTCACCGCTACCGCAGCCACAACCTGCCGTTGCACCGCCTTTTAGGCACTACGAGCCGAACCAAGAGACCTGGCCAGAGTGGTCCCGACAGTTCGCCTTCCACCTCGCTGCCTACAGAATTCAAGGTAATGAGCAGCAGCCGTTTTTGCTTTCTTGTGTCGGTGTGTCCACATACCGTGTGATAGTGAAATTGTTTCCCCGACGCGACGTAGCAACTCTGTCCTACGAGGAAATTTTGTCTGCATTAGATGTCTATTTCAAAGAAACAGTTAATGTGGTTGCAAAACGGTATACGTTTTTTCGTACAAAACGTACGGCCGGTCAAACTAATAGGGAGTGGGTAGCAACATTGCAAGGACTTACTAGGGACTGTGCCTTTGACTGTGACTGTGGTCTTTCTTATTCAGATACAATGGTGCGTGATGCAATTGCACAGAACGTTTCTGATGTTCGCATACGGGAGCAAATATTGAAACTAGTTAATCCCTCCCTTCAACAAGTGATAGACATATTGGATAGACAGGACACACTTGACTGTGCTCAGGAATCTTTTGAAACTTCGCCAGCTGTGTGTAATATTAACCGGCCCGCCGGGCGCTCTCGAGCTGCGCGGCCCAGTCAACTGCCCTCGCATACGTCCGCACAGCTGCCGCCGCGCGCTAAGCCAGGAGTGCCGCGCCAGCACACAAATGCAGTGAAATCATGCCCGCGGTGTGCTATTAGACATTCGCGTGACCATTGCCCGTCACGCCAAGCTATTTGCTTTTTCTGTAATAGGAAAGGACATGTTCAAAGTGTTTGCCAGAAAAAGCTCCGATCCGACAATCACAATCATTCCAGGCCCTTTGCTTCGCGCCGGAATCGAACCAAGGACACTCAGGCTCGTGGACCTTCGCCCATGGACATTCATGTCGTTAGTTCCACTTCGTCCAGTGACACTTTCTCTAACAGTGACTGTGTTCGTCCCACAAAAACTGTGCGTCGACGTCGCCGGAAATCACGTCAATTAGCAAGTGATTCTGTACCAGTGTCTGTTCAAATTGCACAAAACAGTCGCTCTTGTCGTCAGCAGAACAATAAACTTTTTGCGGACTTAGACTTTGAAGGCAAAGTGATACCATTCCAGCTCGATACCGGAGCTGCAGTTTCATTGCTCAATCATGACACGTACAAACAACTGGGCGCACCTCCGTTGCGTGCCGCAAATGTTCAGTTAAAAAGTTATTCCGGACAGACACTTCCTGTGTTAGGACAGTGCACTCTTTTTGCAACATATAAAGGACAAACAAAACTTGTGTCATTTTATGTTCTTCGTTCTTCTTCTGCAGTGAACTTGTTTGGCTTAGATTTATTTCAGTTGTTTAACATGTCTATTGTAAATCAGGTCCTCTCAGTGAATCAGACTGTGCCTTCAGACAGTGTTTCTCGCTTATGTGACGAATTTGCAGACATTTTTGCACCAGGCTTAGGTTGCGCTAAAAACTATGAAGCACATTTGGAACTGAAAGTAAACGCGCAACCGAAATTTTTCAGAGCGCGCAATGTTCCCCACGCCTTGCGTGATGAGGTCGCAAGAACATTAAACGATCTAGAATCACAGGGTGTAATTGAACGTGTGCAAGCTTCTCTCTGGGCCTCACCCTTAGTAATTTTGCCAAAACCTTCCGGCAAATTGAGACTTTGCGTGGACTTCAAGGCCACAGTGAATCCCCAACTAGTGACTGCTACTTTTCCTTTGCCCCGCCCGGAAGATCTTTTTGCTAAACTGTGCCCGGGAAAATATTTTTCGAAGTTGGATCTCGCCGATGCGTACTTGCAAATACCTGTGGACGCCGAATCCCAGCGCGTATTGGTGGTTAACACGCATCTTGGATTGTACAGGTTCAAAAGACTGCCGTTCGGGTGTGCATCAGCCCCTGCCTTGTTTCAGCAATATTTGCAAACTATTTGTGCGTCGGTCCCTACTGCCGCCAACTATCTGGACGATATAGTTATCTCTGGACAGACAGAAGAAGATCATCTTGCGAACCTCCGAACGTTATTTCAGGTCTTGCGACAAAATGGTCTTCGCTTGAGGAAGGACAAATGTGTGTTTTTTGCTCGTGACTTACCATACCTGGGCCATGTCATCAATGCCCAAGGCATACATCCGAGTCCAGAGCACCTCCGTGCCATACAAGATTTACCTTCCCCTCGCAATGTGAAACAGCTACAGAGTGTGTTGGGTAAAATTACCTACTATCACAAATATATGCGCAATGCCTCTTCCATTTCAGCTCCGCTTCATCGCTTACGCCGTAAAGGTGTTCCGTTCGTCTGGACGACGGAATGCGAACGCGCCTTTCGCCAGTTGAAATCGGCGTTGCTTTCTAATACGTGCCTTACGCCATTCGATCCCCAGAAACCCCTTTTGTTGATGGTAGATGCATCGGATTTCGGGATCGGTGCTGTGCTTGCGCACAAAGTTGCCTCCCATGATCGCCCTATTGCCTTTGCGTCCAAATTGCTCTCGTCTGCGCAAAGAAATTATTCACAGATAGAGAAAGAAGCTTTGGCTCTCGTGTTTGGTGTTACTAAGTTCCATGATTTCTTGTATGGTCGTCACTTCACCATCATCACAGACCACAAACCTTTGACATCGCTTTTTCATCCGACCAAGCCTGTACCTCCAAATACAGCGCAGAAATTCATTCGCTGGTCTATTTTCCTCTCGCAGTACCGCTACGATATCTTGTATCGGTCCACTGCTAAGCACGGAAACGCCGATGCGTTGTCCCATTTGCCTGTTGCTGAGGATCAAGCATTCGATTCTTCCGAACTTGCTTGCATGTTCATTGATTCGGAAACCGGTGAAGTGGTCGAATCGTTTCCGATTGATTTTCGTCGTGTAGCTACAGCCACAGCTGCTGACCCTGTCCTTGCTACTGTTTTACGTTTTGTTGCTACGCAATGGCCTTTGTCAAAGTCTCGGATCGAGGATCCGTTGGTTCGCCGATTTTTTGCTCACAAGGAGAGACTTTTTGTTCGATGTGGTGTTTTGTTGTTGCGTTCTGATAATGATCAGTCCAGAGTCGTGGTCCCACGTTCGTTACAGTCCTCTGTTTTACGGCTTCTTCACCAAGGACATTGGGGTATAGTGCGAACAAAACAACTTGCTCGTCAGCACTGTACTTGGTTCGGAATCGATGCTGCGATTACGAATATGTGTTCTTCTTGCATGGCGTGTGCCGAGCAACAATCCGCACCGCCGCGGAAAGTCTTTGCATGGCCAAAAGCCACTTCCCCTTGGCAACGCTTGCACATTGATTTTGCTGGTCCATTCTGGAATGCTCGATGGTTGGTTCTGGTCGATGCCTTCAGTAATTTTCCTTTTGTTGTCCGGATGTCTTCCACGACGTCCTCCGCCACCATCCAAGCGTTGTCTGCTATCTTTTGCATTGAAGGTCTTCCGCAGACTATTGTTTCCGACAATGGCCCACAATTCATGTCCGCAGAATTTCAGTCATTCTGCCAGGCCAATGGTATTCAACATCTGACATCCGCGCCGTTTTCGCCTCAGTCAAACGGTGCCGCTGAACGATTGGTCCGGACTTTCAAGTCACAGATGTTGAAATTGAAAGAGTCGCATTCTCGGGAGGACGCATTGTTCCTCTTTTTGTCTTCGTATCGCTCTCAGCCCCGAGATGGTCGCTCGCCGGCTGAGTTGCTCCACGGTCGTCCTCATCGCACCTTGATGTCTTTGCTGCATCCGCCGCCTCAGGTTCCTTTGCAGCGGCAGACTCCTGCTTTTGCTCCAGGCGACGTTGTATTTTATCGCAACTATCGAGGTTCACGGCGTTGGCTCGCAGGGCGCATTCTTCGCTGCCTCGGCCGCGCGATGTATTTGGTTTTGGGGGCCTCTGGTGAGGTGCGTCGGCATCTCAATCAGCTGCGCCTCTGTCGTCGCACGGGTTCTGCCGCTCCCCGTCTGCTTTCAGCAACGGTGCCGTCCGGTCAGCGCCCTGGGGACCCATCTACTGGCTCGCCTCATCCCCAGGTGTTACCGACGATGCCTTCCCATTTGCCCCATGGCGACGCGCCGCCGCAGCCGCAGCCGCCGCCTGTCCTCCCGCCGGCGCCGCCCGCATTCGACGCTTCGTTGCAGCCGCCACGCGCCTCCCAGGGTCACGCGCAGCCGATCGCTTCCCGTGACCAGCTGTCCTCCGCCATGGAACTCCCGACCGCTCCGGACCACATGACGTCATCGCGCGTCGGCTACCCCGACGCAATGGAGTTAGACACTTCGGCCCCTCATGTTTCTTTACGGGCGCATACACCGCATGTTGACGTGCACCCTGGACTAGCTTTTCAGGTGTTTCCTAGCTCCCCTCGGACCGAATGGCCGGGTGCGGGTGGCACAGCCTCGCCTGTTGTTAGGCTCCCCACCTCGTCGCATACGTCAACATGGGGTCCTCCCCACGGCGGGCGGAAGCCTTATCTCACGACCGTTCGCCGATTTGCGGGGGAGGAATGTGGTGTCACCGCCAGACACCACACTTGCTAGGTGGTAGCTTAAATCGGCCGCGGTCCATTTAGTACATGTCGGACCCGCGTGTCGCCACTGTGTGATCGCAGACCTAGCGCCACCACAAGGCAGGTCTCGAGAGACGATATAGCACTCGCCCCAGTTGTACGAGGAGATTGCTAGCGACCATACGGACGAAGCCTTCCTCTCATTTGCCGAGAGCCAGTTAGAATAGCCTTCTGCTAAGTCCATGGCTACGACCTAGCAAGGCGCCATTAGCCTTACCTACTTTGAGAGTTATAGTATAAATGTCTCAAGAAGAATGCTGTAGTCATCAAATAATAAAGTTAAGTATACTGCAGCTACGTACTTTTCTTGCTACCATTCAATAGTTATCCTGTTCCAGAATTCACGCCCGTCGGCGTGTGTGTGTACGCGTGCCTTCCTTTCTTTCAGCTACCCGTCACTGTGGACTGGCTGCCTTGTCAGTCCACTTCAGTTTCAGTGACTCACTCGTCAAAAATGAAATCCAAGTAAGAACTGAATAAGGATGGGGCAGAAATTTCAACTAGACTTTTGAAAGGAAAATCCTGACATCTGCCTACAAATAATGCACGCAAAACTAAATCTGGATGGCTGCGCAGAGGTCCTTAGTTATAAAATGGGAGATACGTGTTAGATTTGGTATAGGCAATCAGCAGTCATAGAATGAACAGTAGCCAATTCACATGGAACCACAACAATCACATACCAAAGAAGCTACAGCTAGCCACAAGACCTAACTTATTTTTTAATACATTGTTCCAAATTTTCAATGATAATATTCTTGAATGGAGTTGTTGTCGTGTATGATAGGCAAGTCCTAACTTTACTGGATGTACATCGTACACATCATTTCTCATGTAGAAAGGAGAATCTTTATTATCTGAATTTTAACAAAGTAGCAAAGAAACTTTTTAACTTATAGAGGGATCGGAGCTCACTGCAGCTTACAATATCACCATTTCATATGCATTAAATTTAGTGATGTGTAAACTACAAATCTGAATGATCCCACAATCATATACATATACAGGGTGGTCCATCTCATGAAATAAGCATCAAATGAAAAAACTACAAAGAATGAAACCCGTCTAGCTTGAAGGGGAAAACCAGATGGCGCTATGGTTGGCCCGCTAGATGGTGCTGCCACAGGTCAAACGGATATCAACCTTGTTTTTTAAAATAGGAACCCCCATTTGTAATTACTACTTGTGTAGTACGTAAAGTAGTTGAACCATTTTTTTTGCTTTGTGATAGATGGCACTGTGATAGTCACAAACGTATAAGTACATGGTATCACGTAACATTCCTCCAGTGCGGACGGTATTTTCTTCGTGATACATTACCCGTGTTAAAATGGACCATTTACCAACTGCGGAAAAGGTCGATATCGTGTTGATGTATGGCTATTGTGATCAAAATGCCCAACGGGCGTGTGCTATGTATGCTGCTTGGTATCCTGGACAACATCATCCAAGTGTCCGGACTGTTCACTGGATATTACATTATTTTGAGGAAACAGGAAGTGTTCAGCCTCTTGTGAAACATCAACCATGCCCTGCAACATATGATGATGCCCAAGTAGGTGTGTTAGCTGCTGTCGCAGCTAATCTGCCCATCAGTAGCAGACAAATTGTGCGAGAATCGTGAATCTCAAAAACGTCGGTGTTAAGAATGCTACTTCAACATCGACTGCACCCGTATCATATTTCTATGCACCAGGAATTGCATGGCGATGACTTTGAATGTCGTGTACAGTTATGCCACTGGGAACAAGAGGAATTATGGGACGATGACAGATTTTTTGCACGATTTAGCGACGAAGCATCATTCACCAACAGTGGTAACATAAACCGGCATAATATGCACTACTGGGCGATGGAAAAATCAACGATGGCTGCAACAAGTGGAACATCAGCAACCTTGGCGGGTTAATGTATGGTGCGGCATTATGGGAGGAAGGATAATTGGCCCCCATTTTATCGATGGCAATCTAAATGGTACAATGTATGCTGATTTCCTACGTAATGTTCTACTGATGTTACAACAAGATGTTTCACTGCATGACAGAATGGTGATGTACTTCCAACATGATGGATGTCCAGCACATAGCTCGCGTGTGGTTGAAGTGGTATTGAATAGCATATTTTATGACAGGTGGATTGGTCATCGAAGCACCATACCATGGCCCACACGTTCACTGGTTCTGACGTCCCCGGATTTCTTTCTGTGGGGAAAGTTGAAGGATATTGGTATCGTGTTCCTCCGACAATGCCTGACAACATGCATCAGCGCATTGTCAATGCATGTGCGAATATTATGGAAGGTGAACTACTCGCTGTTTAGAGGAATGTCGTTACACGTATTGCCAAATGCATTGAGGCTGACGGACATCATTTTGAGTATTTATTGCATTAATGTGGTATTTACAGGTAATCACGCTGTAACAGCATGCGTTCTCAGAAATGACAAGTTCACAAAGGTACATGTATCACATTGGAACAACCAAAATAAAATGTTCAAATGTACCTACGTTCTGTATTTTAATTTAAAAAATCTACATATTACCAAAAGTTCGTCTAAAATTGTGAGCCATTTGTTTGTGACTATTACAGCGCCTTCTATCACAAAGTGAAAAAGGTGGTCCAACTAAAACATTCATATTTCTTTATGTACTACACGAATATGTAATAAAAAATGGGGTTCCTATTTTAAAAAAACGCCGTTGATATCTGTTTGACCTATGGCAGCGCCATCTAGCGGGCCAACCATAGCCCCATCTGGTTTCCCCCTTCAAGCTAGACATGTTTCGTTCTTTGTAGTTTTTTCGTTTGACATTTCGTGAGATGTTTTGTCCAGTCACAATCAATGGACCACCCTGTATAAGATGACTGAAAAAGGAAAAAATGGGGTTCAGAGTATCAATGGCCTATTATTTCACAGAGAATTGACTGACATCACATCAGGTGCCTAGAAACAAAAGAAATTAAGAGATTTTACAGTTATCATCAGGAACCAACTATTAATGTAACTGTCTCCCATCTCGTTATATCAACACAAGTCCCCTTATTGAGGAGACATTTCCTAATTGCTGTAATATTTAGGAGGAGTCATTTTGTTGAGACTTGACCACAATTATATATTTTTCCCTGTGATTGTTTGTTAAAGGATGAAAACATAGTCCCTAATACATGTGATGTTCACGTAGAGATGTATTAAAACTAATCTTTCCTCATCTAGATACATTCAGATTGGAATATTTATCATAAGAATAGGTTAGTTACCAATCACCACAGCATATTTACTGATTTAAGGAATTCATTAATATGTAGTGAAGTTATCATGGATCTCGAATGTCATTTAATCTTGGTGAAATTAAGCATCAAATGTGAGTCAAGATGGTAATCACATGCTTTTACAGACCTCCTGTGTCTGGCTCTGTAGTGGTAGAGTGTTTCAAAGAGAACTTGCAGAATTTTATCAATAAGTTTCCTGATCGTGCTTTTAAAATAGGGGCGACTTCTACCTGTCAGGTATTGATTGGGAGAGTCAAGCTGTCAAAGCTGGTGCCAGAGACAGGGACTCATGTAACATGATTCTAATGTCCTGTCTGAAAATTACTACAAGGAGGAAGTTAGAGAACCAATTGGTGAAGGTAACGTCTTGGATCCCATAGCAACAAACAGACCTGGAAAATTCTCAAATCAGTTAATATCGAGGAGGGTCTTAGTGTTCATACAGCATCTATGACTACAGGTGTTACAAGGAATGTTAACAAAGGAAGGGAAATATTATTGCTTAGCAACAATGACAGGATACAAATTGCAGGGTATCTGAGTAGGCAAAATCAAATACTTCAGTACCAAGGATGAAACTGTGGAGGACAAATGGAAAAAATACAAAAGCTTCATTCAAAACACCTTAGACAAATGTGTTGCAAGCAATGTGTTAAGGGATGGGAAGACCCACCATGGTTCATGAGCCATGTTACAAAACTGCTATGTAAACAAAGAGAGATTCATCACAGATTCAAGAGAAATCAAAATTTAGTTGCCAAACAAAAGCCCAGCAAAGCGAAAATGATCATAAGGAGAGCAATGAAAGATGCATTTTACGACTTTGAGAGTAAAATATTGTCAAACGATCTGTCTCAAAACCTTGAGAAATATTTGTCATATGTAAAATAAGTAAGCAATTTGAAATCATCTGATCAGCCACTCAGTGAACATAATAGAACTGAAAGGGAAAATGACAGCCATAAGGCTGAACTACTGAATTTGGTTTTCCAAAATTATTTCACTGGAGGAGATCGTAATACAGACCCACCTTTCAACTATCATACGAACTTCAAAATGGTAGGTATTGAGATAGCAGATCATGGAATAGAAAAACAGCTACAGTTGCTTTGGAGTGGAAAGACATCAGGACTGGACCTGTTACAGCAGCAGTTTACCATTGGTCACTTGAGCAACAAAGGGTACTTAGCGACTGAAAAAAAAAATAGTTTTAGAATTGTGGAACTTGTTTCACGCACATGTCTTATGATGATCCTTAAGAACAACAATTTCCTCAATAAAATTCAACACATATTCTGCTGACAGACATCTCAGCTCATGCAGTTCCTCCACGAGATCCACAACACAGCAGATGTCGGCCGTCAAGTTGGTGACATGTCCTCAACTTCAAGCAGACAGTTGACAGGGTCCAGCACCGTCATTTATTGAAAAAAATAAATCTGACTGAATATCGGACCAGATTTGTAATTCGCTTCAAGACTTCTTTGCAGATAAAACTCAACATGTCTTAATGGAGCAAAATCAACAGATGTAAAGACAATTTCTGGAATCCTCAAGGATATGTGACAGTACCATTACTGTTTACATTGTATATAAATGATCTAATAGAGGGCATTAGAAGCTCTTTTGAACTGTTCGCAAATGACACAGTTATCTATACGAAGTTACCAATGCCAGAAGACAGTAATGACTTGCAGAAGGACCTACAGAGGATTGATTGTACAGTCAATGGACTGGCAGTTGACCCTGAATGTAAATAAATGTAACACATTGTGCATTCATAAGAAAATAAGTCCACTAATGTATAACTACTCTATTGATGACAAATTGCTGGAAATAGTAACCATCACAAAAATCTAGGAGCATGTATTAAGAGCGACTTTAAGTGCAATGGCTGCATAAATCTAATTGTAGGAAAAGCATGTGCCAGACAGATTCACAGGAAGAATCTTAAGGAAATTTAATTCCACCACTAAAGAGTGTCTTACAAGGTGCTTGTTCGACCACTTCTTGAGTACTGTTAGACAGTCTGAGACACTTACCAGGTAACACTGATAGAAGAAAGAGATAAATCCAAGAAAGAGAGGAGAGTTTCATCATAGGGTCATTTAACCAGCACAAGAGCATTACTGAGATGCTCAAAAAACTCCAAGGGTAGATGCTACAAGAGAGCAATTGTTCATTGTGCAGAGGTTTACTACTTAAATTTAGAGAGAATACCTTTCAGAAAGCTTCGAACACATTACTTACTCCCACATACATCTGCTGTGTTGGGGATCTGATGGAAGAACAGAGTGAATCCACGTTGAATTTTATAAAGAGAATTGTTGTTCTTAAAGATCGTCATAATACATGAGCTTGGAATGAGTTCCATAATTCTATAACAGATTGAAGTCAACGATAGTGGTGGCGTACAATTATATGCATCTCCTATGACCCTTAGACAAAAAAGGGAATGAATTGCTATTTTTTTTTTCCTGTCACTATGTACCCTTTGTTGCTTCAGTGACCAATGATAAATTGCTGCTAGAAGGGTAGCATGTTCTTTCTCATGATCTCTATAAAATCTTACAGGTATGTTGTCTGGTCCTGACGCCTTTCCACTGCAAAGCAGCTGTAGTTGTTTTTTCATTCCATTATCTGCTATCTCAGTATCTGCCATTTCGAGGCTTCCCAACAGTCATTGTTACCACGAGCCATTCACAAGTGGAAAATAAAATGAGAATGAGAGGGAGGGGAGGGGAGGGGAGGGGAGGGGAGGGGATGGGGGCGGGGGTGGGGTGGAGATTAGTCAGTCTGTCAGTGATACCAGAAGTACCCTCTGTCACATACTGTCAGGTGGCGTACAGAGTGGAGATGTAGATAAACACAAATGTGCAGAATTTATGGCTACTAGCAACATGGTTGTGCCACCTTCTCCACAAGGAAGAAGAGATGCAGTGTCCACACCTCCACTCCAATATGACAGCAACTGCAGCACACCCACGTGGGGTGGACGGCTCAGGCTCAAGCATTGTACACTTCCTACTCAGGCATCTACAGGCCAGCTACGACCACAACAGTCCTGAGTAGTAGCTCCATCATTACATGCAACTTACCCACCACCAAACTTGGAATTTGTGCATTCAGATGCAACCTGAGGTGACAGAAGACCTGGAGGTCCTCGTCCCTCAGTGCCTGAGCTGTTACCAAGAATTATCCTCATGTGCGTGTCACGTGCAAAGTGCGAATCTGCCATTAGGGATGCAGTCCTGTAAAGCAAAGTTGTGTTGCTGTGTAGGATATGAGCGTACAGCACACACTGAATTGCAGATACAATCAAGAGTACATATGAAACTAATGCTGATCAAACTACACTGCTAAGTATCTGTCATCATAACACACAGTGTTATCTGTGAAACTGTTGTGCTGTAAGGAGGGCGATATAGCTGAAAAACTATAACTAAAAACATTTTTAAACATATGTCTGCGTGTTTTATCAAATATAGTCTTCAGTTTGATTTTTTTACACACACACACACACACACACACACACACACACACAGATATATGCGAGTGTGCACGCACACGCAGTGAAGTCAGTCAGCGCAATCTGAAAATGACAGATGTATCGATCAAAATACCAGCATAATAACTGAAGTTCCTATGACATTAGGCTTGTTTTGTAAGAAATTCGAAAAAACAAGTCCTGCTTAGGGAAGACAAACTTCAAACACAGCACAATATTCCACAAATCACCAACACTGACTACAGGTTCCTATGCTTACCCTGCATGGTTCTGAGACTGATTTACCTACTTAGAGGAGCCTACGCATCATGGTTTTGGCAAAGTGAATATACACAGTTCCAAGACTGGGGCTACATCATTATTCACAATGAATGTAATAGCTGAATCATAAATGTATGGTGATGTTGGGGGAGGTTGATATCATAAACGTACAAAAGAAAAGATTTTTATAATGTAAACAGAAAGAGTATATACAGGGTGAAGCGAAATTCACGCACTCGGGCTTTGCAGTGAGTCTCCTCACATGCCAGCGACAAAAAAATGTCGCTCACAAAATTTCATTAAGCGAGTGCATCTGGCAGAAAAAGGATGTTACAGAGTGGCAATCTGGCAACATTGTAATCACATGTATGGTAACTAGCTTCATCAGCGCATCGTAGTTGTGCTGCACAGTTGGTGCAGAGGATAGAGTTTTGGATCAGCATGCAGGAGGTCGTGGGTTCGATCCTGGATTAGGGCGCAATTCTTTTATTTTCTAATTTCATTCCGACATTTCATACTGTAATATACGCCGTTTCTTACGTCACATGTATCCTAAATTTACAACATTTTGTAACTCTGAACATAAAAAATATGTGGTTAGACAAATAAGAAATATAGCTGAAGCAAATGACCTGTCTTAGGACAGAATAACTACAAAAACAATATCAATTTCGAGATGCTAAAGATGCACCTGTTCCATGTAATGCACATTACCCCTCTAACAGACATTGTTCTGCATGATTCATACGGACATCGCTAATTATGAAATGTTCTGTTTTGAATTACACTGTGTCCCTAATGGTAATAGACATGATGTTTCCACAATCCCATCGATATAATAATAATAATAATAATAATCATAATAATAATAACAACAATGCATTGAAATATGTACTGACAGAGGTAGTTACCATACAAGTGACTACAGTGTTGCCAGATTGCCACTCTTTAACGTTCTTTTTCTGCTGGATGTATTAGCCAGCAGAAATTTTGTTAGAGACCTTTTATTATCGCTGGCAAGTGAGTTGTGCTTCAAAGCCCGAGTGCGTGAATTTCGCTTCACCCTGTACATAGGAAAATATATATATGGGAAAATACATATATAGGAAAATACATATATTGGAAAAGATCAAACAATGGAAAATCCCGGATGGAATGTAAGAATGGCAGTGTGGTTTCAGTTGCCTGAGACTGCAGTCGTGTGTGAGAATTTCTTTTGTGTGTGCACGTGTGTGTGTATGTGTGTGTGTGTGCGTGTGTGTTAGGGGGTGGGAGGGGTGCACACGCACATTTGTGTGTCTATTGTTGACGAAGGCCAATGGCCGAAAGCTTTAACTATGACAGTCGTTTTGTTGTGCCTCTCTGCTACTCAGCATCTCCGCAATATTGGAAGGAAAAGAAATTACTTATGTTGAATTTTAATGGCGGTCAGTGATTCACACATTAGAAACGAAATCCAATTTAGGATTGCATAAGGATGGGGAAGGAATTTCTACCAGACTTTTGAAAGGAGAATCCTGACATCTGCCTACAAATAATGTGGGAAAACCTAAATCTGGATGGTTGGGCAGAAGTCCTTAGTTATAAAATGACAGGTACATGTTAGTCTCTGCATGGCCAATCAACAGCCATAGAATAAACAGTGGCCAATTCATATGGATGCACACCAGTTTTTAAAGAAGCTACTAGCCACAAGATCTTACTTATTTCTTAATACACTGTACCAAATTTTCAATGATAATGTTGGAGTTGTTATCATGTATGACAGGCATGTCCTAACTTTACTGGATGGATATTGTACGCATCATTTCTCATTTAGGAAGGAGAATCTTTACTATCTTAATTTTCACAAAGCAGAAGGGAAATGTTTTAACTTGTGGAGGGATCAGAGCTCACTACAGCTTACAATATTACCATTTCATATGGATTTAATTTAGTGATGTGTAAATTCCAGTTTAGAAGAGCACACAATCAGAATCTATGCAAGGTGACTGAAAAGGAAAAAAATAGTTTTATAGTATCAATGGCCTATTATTTCATAGGAAATAGATCCACATCACATCAGATGCCTAGAACCTTAGAGAATTAAGCCATTTCACAGCTATCACCAAGAACAAATTATCAGCATAACTGTGTACATTCCCATTATATCAGTACAAGTCCATTTAGTGAGGAGACATTTCCTGATAGCCATAATATTTACAGGAATCATTTTATTGAGTCTTGACCACAATTATACATTTTTCTCTATGACTATTTGTTGAAGAATGAAGACATAGTTCCTCTAACATATAGTGCTCACATAGAGATCTACTAAAACTCTATCTAGATAAATTCAGATTGGAATATTTGTCATAAGAATAGGTTAGTCACCAATGACAGTGGCATACTTATTGCTGTAAAGAATTTTGTAATTTTTATTGATATGATCACAGATCCCACCTATCATTTAATCTGGGTGAAGTTAAGCATCAAAGGTGGGTTAAAATTGGTACTCAGATGCTTTTGCAGACCTCCTGTGTCTGGCACTGTAGTGGCAGAGCGCTTCAGAAAGAACTTGCGGATTTTTGTAGATAAGTTTCCTGATTGTGCTATTGATATAGAGGTAACGTCAACCTGCCAGGTATAGATTGGGAGAGTCATGCTATCAAAGCTGGTGCCAGAGACATGCACGATTCTTAATGTCTTGTTCAAAAATTACTTCAAGCAGCTAGTTAGAGAATCAATTTTTGAAGGTTGCCCCTAGCAACAAGCAGGCCTGAATGTTCTCAAATCAGTTAATGCAGAGGAAGGTGTCAGTGTTCATAAGGCTCTGATATCATCTATGACTACAGCTGTGACAAGCAATGTTAAGAAAGATAGAACAATGATTTTAACCATTATTTTTATATTCCTTCCTGGATTTTCGATTGAGAAAAATAATTTTCTTTAACAAGAGTGACAGGATACAAACTGCAGGGTGTCTGAGTACACAATGTCAAATATTCAGTGCTGAGGATAAGGAAGTGCAGCACAAATACAAAAAATTCAAAAGTATCATTCAATACACCTTATAAAAGTGTAAACCAAGTTCATGCCATTTTCATGGACTTTAGGAAGGTACTGGGCACTGTCTTGCACTGCCATTTAACTGAAAAAATAAAAGCTTACCAAATATCGCACCATATTTGTGAAACTTCCTGGCAGATTAAAACCTTGTGCCGGACCGAGACTCGAACTCGGGACCTTTGCCTTTTGCGGGCAAGTGCTCTACCATCTGAGCTACCCAAGCACGACTCACGCCCTATCATCGTAGCTTTACTTCCATCAGTACCTTGTCTCATACTTTCCAGACTTCACAGAAGCTCTCCTGCTAACCTTGCAGAACTAGCACTCCTGCAAGGTTCACAGGAGAGCTTCTGTGAAATTTGGAAAGTAGGAGACAAGGTACTGGTGGAAGTAAAGTTGTGAGGACGGGGCGTGAGTTATGCTTGGGTAGCTCAGATGGTAGAGCACTTGCCCGCAAAAGGCAAATGCCCTGAGTTCGAGTCTTGGTCCGGCACACAGTTTTACTCTGCCAGGAAGTTTCTTATCAGTGCACACTCTGCTGCAGAGTGAAAATGTCATTCTGACACCATATTTGTGACTGGATTCCAGACTTCCTTTTAGAGAGAATTCAACATGTCACTCTTAACAGAAAAAAATCGACAGATCTAAAAGCAATTACCGGAATTCCCCAAGGATGTGTGATGGGATCATTACTGTTAACAACATATATAAATGATCTAGTAGAATGGGTCGTAAGCTCTTTTAGACTGTTCGCAGATGATACTGTTGTCTATAAGAAGGTACCAATGCCAGAAGGCAGTAATGATTTGCAGAAGGACCTACACAGGATTGATGAACAGTCCATAGACTGACAGTTGACGCTAAATAAGTATAAAATGTTGTGCATTCATAGGAAAAGAAATGCACTACTGTATAACTACTTTATTGATGACAACATGCTGGAAACAGTAACAGTCACAAAATATTTAGGAGTATTTATCCAAAGTGACTTAAAAGTGCAAAGACCCTATAAAACTAATAGCAAGAAAAGCAGGTCCCAGAAAGATTCACAGGAAGAATCTTAAGGGAATTCAATGCAACCCCTAAAGAAGTGGCTTAACAGGTGCTTGTTCGTCCACTTCTTTAGTACTGTTCATCAGTCAGAGATCCTTACTAGGTAGAACTGTAGGAAGAGAGAGAGATAATATCCAAGAAAGAGAGAAAAGTTTCACCACTGGATCGTTTAGTCCCGGGGTGTCGAACCTTTTATCTTATCTGGGGCACACTGCAAGAAGACTAGTATTTTTGGGCTGCACATAGTGAACTTAACACTAATGATAACTACTGCTGAGAGAGAGAGAAAGAGAGAGAGAGAGAATCATCATGTGGTGAGAGTTTCAAATTGAAAATATTCAATCTGTTGTAACTTTATATAAATAGAATTTTTTTAATTTTTTTACCATTCATGTGGATGCTCACTTCTTGGGGCACACTGAAACTTGCTCTGGGCTGCATGTTGCCCACAGGTCATGAGTTAAATGCCTCTGGTGTAGCCCATGTGAGAGCATTACGGAGATGCTCAACAAACTCCAGTTGTGACACTACCAAGAGAGGCACTGTGCTCCATGGAGAGGTTTGCTATTGAAGTTTTAAGAGAATACTTTCTGAGAAGATTTGGACAACATATTACTTCCTCCCACATACATCTCGTAAGATGCTGACAGTAAAAAAATTCAAGAAACAGAACTACTGCAGAGGCCTACCAATCATCATTCTTCCCAAGCAATGTTAACAAATGGAACAAGGAAGGGGGGGGATCAGTTAGTGGGGAGGTAAACACCAATGTGCAGGATTTTTGGCTACAAGCTAGATGGCTTCACTATCTTCTCCACAAGGAAAAAAGGATGTGGTGTCTACATCTCTACTCCAATATGACTAACTGCAACCCACCCATGCATGGTGGGTGGTCCAGTGTCAGACATTGTCCACTTTCTGCTCAGGCATCTACAGGCGATCCACAACCTCAACAAGCAAGCTATAACCTCAACAGTCGAGAGCAGCAAGGAAGCAACAACAATGAATACAACACAGCTAGATATCAAAAGGAACTTGGGACGCCACCAGTGCAGTCACTGCTCTCACTATCTGTCAACATTCCCAGCCAGTGTGGGACTATCCCCCATCACACTGTACACCTCTGCCATGGCAGTACTTTGGCCAGTGCACAGCCTCTGATATGCCACTCATCATTAGGAATTATGCCAAGCAATTACGCGGACTGCTCCATGGACCCTCAGTCAGTGGACACTCCTGATCAGGCTAAACCTCCACCAACCTGAGAAGTAATCTCTCGACGGATCCTGACTCGCAGACCTAAGCTTCATTCTATGTCTCAATGTGCTACAGTTTTACCTTGCACCTTCCACACAGTGACTTGATAGGATTAGCTCATCCTGTAAATCATATCAGAGCTGTACCATTAGCTGTAGTATTATTTCTTCTTCTAATCGCATCAAGAACGAATGAGTTGTTATTTCCAATCTACTGGGCTGCCATTATTTCTGTGTGCACTTTCACAACTCAATCACACAGATACTTCACAATGCAACACAGAGAATGAATTCAGAAAACAATGTCTGTTTTGTTTATCATTTCACTACCAGACATGCTGTGCTTACAAAAAATGTTACACTGAAGCTGAAAGAGTGAGCTATTTGCCAGCTCTTGTGCTTCTATTATTACATATACATATCCTACAAATTAAATTGAAGTTTGAGAATCAGCAAAGACAACATAACAGTATATATTTAAAAATGCACAGTGCTTACGTCGTGAGCAGGCCTCCCTTGTGCAGCCCTGTCTGCTGCTGCTGAAGCGGCAGCTGCTGGTGCTGTGGTGCAAGAGCTGCAGGGTTCAGGGCAAGGGGAGAGCTAGGCACCGCCACGTCACTCAGAGGCGAATGGGGCGGTGAAGCGTAGATTGGGCTCTGGGGCTCCGACTGCAGTGGTGACAGCAGCCGGCTCAGTGGGCGGGTTCTCGTACCCCTCGAACACTGTTGTAGTTGTTGTGTGAATGACAGTACAGCCTGCAAGGATGACCATGCACCATTGTAAGTGATTACATTCTTGATCACACTATGTTGCTTTTTAAAATATATTAAGACAGTTGATAATAACAACAGCGTTTAATACGAAGGCTAAATCTTTCTGCCACATGTTGTTGTGGTCTTCAGTCCTGAGACTGTTTTGATGCAGCTCTCCATGCTACTATCCTGTGCCAGCTTCTTCATCTCCCAGTACCTACTGCAACCTACATCCTTCTCAATCTGCTTAGTGTATTCATCTCTTGGTCTCCTCTTAGATTTTTACCCTCCACGCTGCCCTACAATACTAAATTGGTGATCCCTTGATGCCTCAGAACATTTGTGCTACAAACTTCTCTTCTCCCCAATCCTATTCAACACCTCCTCATTAGTTATGTGATCTACCCATCTAATCTTCAGCATTCTTCTGTAGCACCACATTTCAAAAGCTTCTATTCTCTTCTTGTCCAAACTATTTATCGTCCATGTTTCACTTCCATACATGGCTACACTCCATACAAATACGTTCAGAAATAACTTCCTGACACTTAAATCTATACTCGATGTTAACAAATTTCTCTTCTTCAGAAACGCTTTCCTTGCCATTGCCAGTCTACATTTTATATCCTCTCTACTTCGACCATCATCAGTTATTTTGCTCCCCAAATAGCAAAACTCCTTTACTACTTTGTCTCATTTCCTAATCTAATTCCCTCAGCATCACCCGACTTAATTCGACTACATTCCATTATCCTCGTTTTGCTTTTGTTGATGTTCATCTTATATCCTCCTTTCAAGACACTATCCATTCCATTCAACTGCTCTTCCAAGTCCTTTGCTGTCTCTGACAGAATTACAACGTCATCGGCGAACCTCAAAGTTTTTATTTCTTCTCCATGGATTTTAATACCTACTCCGAATTTTTCTTTTGTTTCCTTTACTGCTTGCTCAATATACAGATTGAATAACATCGGGGAGAGGCTACAACCCTGTCTTACTCCCTTCCCAACAACTGCTTCCCTTTCATGTCCCCTGACTCTTATAACTGCCACCTGGTTTCTGTACAAATTGTAAATAGCCTTCCGCTCCCTGTATTTTACCCTTGCCATCTTTAGAATTTGAAAGAGAGTATTCCAGTCAACATTGTCAAAAGCTTTCTCTAAGTCTACACTTGCTAGAAACGTAGGTTTGCCTTTCCTTAATCTTTCTTCTAAGATAAGTCGTAAGGTCAGTATTGCCTCACGTGTTCCAGTATTTCTACAGAATCCAAACTGATCTTCCCCGAGGTCAGCTTCTACTAGTTTTTCCATTCGTCTGTAAAGAATTCGTGTTAGTATTTTGCAGCTGTGGCTTATTAAACTGATTGTTCGGTAATTTTCACATCTGTCAACACCTGCTTTCTTTGGGATTGGAATTATTATATTCTTCTTGAAGTCTGAGGGCATTTCGCCTGTTTCGTACATCTTGCTCACCAGATGGTAGATGTCAGGACTGGCTCTCCCAAGGCCGTCAGTAGTTCCAATGGAATGTTGTCTACTCCTGGGGCCTTGTTTCGACTCAGGTCTTTCAGTTCTCTGTCAAACTCTTCATGCTGTATCATATCTCCCATTTCATCTTCATCTACATCCTCTTCCATTTCCATAATATTGTCCTCAAGTACATTGCCCCCGAAATAGACCCTCTATATACTCCTTCCTCATTTCTGCTTTCCCTTCTTTGCTTAGAACTGGGTTTCCATCTGAGCTCTTTATGTTCATACAGGTGCTTCTCTTATCTCCAAAGGTCTCTTTAATTTTCCTGTAGGCAGTATCTATCTTACCCCTAGTGAGATAAGCCTCTACATCCTTACATTTGTCCCCTAGCCATGCCTGCTTAGCCATTTTGCACTTCCTGTCGATCTCATTTTTGAGACGTTTGTATTCCTTTTTGCCTGCTTCATTTATTGCATTTTTATATTTTCTCCTTTCATCAATTAAATTCAATATTTCTTCTGTTACCCAAGGATTTCTACTAGCCCTCGTCTTTTTACCTACTTGATCCTCTGCTGCCTTCACTACTTCATCCCTCAAAGCTACCCATTCTTCTACTGTATTTCTTTCCCCCCATTCCTGTCAATTGTTCCCTTACGTTCTCCCTGAAACTCTGTACAACCTCTGGTTCTTTCAGTTTATCCAGGTCCCATCTCCTTACGTTCCCACCTTTTTTCAGTTTCTTCAGTTTTAATCCACAGTTCATAACCAATAAATTGTGGTCAGAGTCCACATCTGCCCCTGGAAATGTCTTACAATTTAAAACCTGGTTCCTAAATCTCTGCCTAAATCTTCTGCCACATATGGTAACAATATTTATTTTGAGATGGGCTTTAAGGTTTTTGAGGCAATCCTTGGGTGGCAACTAAAATAATTGTATATAAATTATGCAAAACACAAAGAAGCATAGTAGATAAAATAGAAGTTGTTGGTCAGCACTGTCATAATTATGTAATTTACATAAATGCATGCATATATTAAACAATGGAGACTCCATGTAGGAATATCAACATGTAGGAAATTACAGATTGCTACTTCCTGCAAAGAAGACGCGTCAAGTGCCTTAATAGCGCCTGTCTGTAATTTGGTTCAGTAGCAATCTGCCTTTTCCAACAATTAAGTTAAGATCCTAGAACATCTAATTTTTTATCATTAGTGTGGCTTTCCATAAGATCATCATCAATAAATTTTAAATTAGTTTTTTGTAAACTATAGGTTCTCACTCATTCAGGAAACCCAACTGCCACTAGTTGACAACCTATGGGCGCCGATCAACAAAGACTGAGACTCATTTCTTCCTGTTACCTCCATGATAGTTTTCTGTCAGTACTGTGAATATTTCAAAAGAGATGATTTTTATGTATAAATGTCCATAGGTGCTGCAGCACTCTTATCAGTACATTGGTAGTAAAGTGCTAATTTGTAGACACATTTTGCATTTCACATACCAAACATTGGAGGTGACACAAGATGAACAGTACGGCGCAGTAAAATTGTGTGTTCATTTAAAGTTTGCAGCCACTGATACTTACAGAAAGCTGCAGCAAGCATCTGCGGAGATGCACTACGTTGTGCAACGGTGTTTAGGTGGTTCAAGGACTTCAAAGAAGGCTGACTTGTCTGTGTTAATTAATGTGGGCCTGGTGCTTTGGCTTTTGCTTTGACTGAAGTCCCCATCAACACAGTTGCTGTGACTGTCTGTGAGGATCAGCGAACAACATTATGTAACATCAGTGAAGTATTGAGAAGTGTCTTTACAATTCTCCATGATCATCTCTGTATGACCCCTATTTGTGCCCATTGGCTGCCACCCCTGTTGACTCAGGAACAGAAGGCTATGTGAATGGAGACAAGCCATGTGGTGCTGTGCCTCTGGAACATCTCTTTTATGCATTTCTGGAATCAGTTATCACAGGTGACACTCATGACTGCATCATTATGATCTGAAGGAAAACAAACCGGCACAGTGTGGAAATCATCACGTATTCCAACACAAAAGAAAGGTGAAAGTTGTTCCATCTCTACAGAGAGTGATGATAACCACATTTTTTGACAGTCATGGAATGATTTAGCAGCATGCAGTTCCCCTCACAATACTATTACAGCTGCATACTACACATTAGTACAGGCTGTGTGACAACTATCATAGTCGTATACAAAGTGACTTTTTCCACTGTGTACGAGCTCTAGGGATTGATCAATGAGAAGATATGGAACAAAAAAGGTCTGATTAACTAATGTCTGGAAATGCACCCTCTCCTGCCATAGTAATTGGTAATGTTATGTCCAATTCACTTCTCTTACTGACTCAGCTTGTAGTGGACGTAATACGGCATTGTGCATAATGGTTCCATATTCAAATCAAGAGCTTGCTGACACGCTGTTTACTTATGGAAAGGCAGATGGGAACTGGCAGTGGGCAGCAAGGTTGGTTTGGGAGACCTATCTCCACCAACAACCACCACAGCATTCAAAGTTTGCAACAGTGTTTCGTCATTTGTCTGAGAGGTATCTTCAACTTTCATAACTCATCTGTGAGATAGTATGCAGAACCCCCATGATATGGTGACAGCGAATCATCAGCATCGGTGAAGCCGAAATACGTGGGCCTGAATAATTGGCGATCACAGTTTGGGACCAGTCTTCCTTCCATGTTGCCTAACAGGCCGGAACTACTGGCATTTCTTGCAGAGGACTTTGCCATCCCCTACTGCAAGAAGTATCACTGATGATTTGAAGGGTCATGTGGCTGCTACATGTTAGTGCTACAGCCCACTTCACCATTAACATTCAGATGCATTTCAGTTGTCTTCTCTGGTTGATGGATCAGACAAGGGGGTCCAGCTGCTTGGCCTGCTCATTCACCAGATCTCAACCAGTGCGATTTCTAGTTATGCAGAGCCCATTTCAGAAGTGGAGACACTGGAGCAGAGTATTCATGCTGCCATTGACACAGTTCGGATGCAGCCTGGCTGATGTGAATGTGTGAGACAGAGCATGCTATGGCATGAACATGCATGCACTGAGGCACATGGAAACCATTGTCAGCTCCTACTGTAACTGTGGCTGTGGCTGCATGGTGCAGTGTGTATTAGACTGCAGTCTCTGTAATACTGTATTATTGAATGAATGGTCTCTAGCATGGAAACCATGCATTTCCGAACATAAGATCATTAAACCTTTTTTATTCCATATCCTCTCATCTATCAGTCCCTAGAGGTTGTACACAGTGAAAAAAATCACACTGTATAAATTATGCAGCACACAAACAAATATAGTAGCTAAAATAGAAGTTGTTGATCAATACTCTCATAATTATGTAAGCACATTCCAAGGAAATGATCAGATCTTTCTCAGATGGGGTTGTGACTCATCACAGCAATGCATAGTCTCACACCACAAATCAAATCATGCAGTTTCTGGCTCAATTCAACATTATCTGAGTCTGCATACACCTCATGGCCCTGATCTTGCAGCCTGTGATTTCTTTTTATTCCCATCGCTGAAGACAAAGCTTCAGGCCATTCGATTTGAGAATTCCTGAAGTGATCAAGAAAAGTGAGAAGATTTTCACGTACCGGACAAAAATGGGCTGCATAATGTGTCTGAGGACTGGCAGAGCTGCTACAAAAAGTACATTCAAGTAGGAGGTGAGTACTTTGAAAAATATCATGTAAACTTTGTATTGGAGTAATAAACATCTTTGAAAAAAATCAGTCTCAGTCTTTGTTGATCAGCTCTCATACATATAATTTTACACAGAGCTGACAACTGATTTTAGACTCCCATGAATGGCTAGATTAACGGCTAACTAATATTTTATCTACATTGTTGCAGTTCATGTTGTTATTAATGTTACACAAATGACTGTATTTGTGGAATTTTTATTTCTTTGTGTGCTTCCCTGTAACTATTTTCACATTCTGTTATGCACCAGCACAGAATTCTATTAATGTTGACAACATATGGTGTGTATGAGGAACAAGGTAAGGTCAGAAGACTGGATTGTTTTTTATAAGTACTATATTGCAAACTGACTCAAAAGAAGGGTAGTGCTGAAAGGACACATGATGAAGCATCAAGGAATAGTTCATGTGGTAATGGAGAGAAATGAGAGGGTGGAAATCACAGAGGGAAACCTAGGCTTGAATAAAGTAAGTAGGTTCATATGGATAGAGGCTGCAGTAACTGTCTACAGTAGTTGCACAGGATAGATTAGTGTGGAGAACAGCAGTGAACCAATCTTCAGAAAAAAAGTTTGCAGTACTCTGCATAGGTGACAGTTGTTATACAGTGGCTAAGCCAATGAATGATGAAATCATTGCTAATTGGATGCATAAGAGACTGCTCCTTGGTATCCTCTCTATACTCTTATAAATTTTGAAATTTTTTGTTCACATTTCTAAGTTCCAATACTTTACATTAGACTATCAATTTGCTTCTCTCACTTAGTTTTCATACCAGAGCTGTAGGTGCCAATCCCATTGTTTGCAAGATAACACACAGGACACAAAGAGGGGCAAGCAACAATCATGAGAGCATCTCCAAATTCACCTATGTACACACTCTTCACAGCTATAAGACTCATGCCAAACTTTTGACGGTGCAATGATGTGAGAAGTATCTAAAATTTAAATTGAATCTGTGTGCTGCCTCCCTGCACTTGTCTCAGGATCTTTGGCTGACTTGTGTAATTGCTAGTCTTACTTTTGCTGGCACAAGTCATTAGCTCTTCCATTTCTTGTAGGTGAAATGCCAACAAAAGAACTAAACAACCATTGCACAAAGAAGACCCCAAAAATAACAATGGGAGAAGATGTATCAGGAAATGGTTGTCAAAGCCCCACAGATAAAAATTAAAATTTCATGTCCTAATGTCTCTGAATATAATGGGCCATCAGCCACCCAAAACCAAGTCACATTCTGCCTAGTGTGTTTATCAACAGCAGTAATGGGAAGACAGGTGTTCACAAGACTACCCTCATGATAGCTGATGTAGACAATCCAAAGCATATCTCCTCAATAATTCTCACAAGGCTGGGTCTAACCAAGGTAAATTTCTGCACCTTACCAAGAACTGAACCTGTGCCTCTCATGTGGCAGTTGGCCACCCTGCTCTCACAGCTGCCACAGAAGTAGACTTGGTGACATAATCATAAACTAAACTGAATCACAATGGCAACAATGATCTGTGACTATTGATCTGGCACAGAAATATTGTGTACTGTAAAAAATATGTACACATATTACGAAAGCATGCCTCATTTGCTTGTAACTATTATATCTTTTTCATTTTCTCTTTCTAAGAAAATCAGCCCTCCAAACTAGTATGCAAGCAGACCTTCCATGCCATGTCCACACTTTGGCCTAATCCACCATCTGTCCTAATGAATCAGTTGCAAAGAAGTACACATCATTACCCAACACTTCCCTGGACTGGAGCAACTTAGCCACATCCTTCACAAGGACTTTACTAGAAATGAGGAATGTCCTTCCCATAATACTTCTCACCTCTCTCAAAGTTGTATTCTGCTGTCCACAAAAGCTATGAAATAGCCTGGTCCATCCTTAATGCCTGTGGAGCCATCCAAAACCCTTTTCCTGTGGAAGACCTAGTTTTTACACCTGCCTTGTTCAACCCTTCCCCCTCCCCATCAGGAAATCCTCTTCCAGTCGCAACTCAGGCACGTCCTAAACTATCAGAGGAATGACTGTCTGTGAAAGCTGTCATGTTATACACCAATTGTGCTGAAACTTTTACACAGCTTTTTACACAGGCATGACCACCAACCAGCTGTCCCTCAAATGAATGTCCAATACCAAACTGTGGGATAAAACACAGATAAGCACAACAAGAATGCATTCATTGGTTGCACCACCACCTAGACCATCTGGATCCTCCACATCCAATACCAGTATCTCTGAAATAGGGTGGTTGGACAAAAATGTGTAAACACAGTGGAAAATGCATGTTTCAACATGTATGCAGATGCTAATCAAGTCTGCTGGTTGTGCAGTTGTATTTGACCATAAACGGCACCTGTGCAGTGTCCTCAATACGTTACAACTGTCAGTTATGGTCAGAAGAATGTTATGTGTAGTTGTGAGTGCATTATGCTGGAGTTAAGTGATTTCAAATGTGGGCAAGTTGATGGTGCTTGTACAGTGGCTGCTTCTATAACAATGGTAGCTGAAGTGTTTGGTGTTTCAACAGGCACCATATTGAAAATTCATACCACATACCGAACTAAAACTAAACTCTGTCCAAAGAAACCTTGGACGGCTCTGTGGTACTGACCAACTGCCGTGTTATCCTCAGCCTACTGACCACTGGATGCGGATGAGGAGGCGCATGTGGTTATCACACCGCTCTCCCAGCCGTTGTCAGTTTTCATGACCAGAGTCACTACTTCTCAATCAAGCATCTCCTCAATTTGCCTCACAAGGGCTGAGTGCACTCCATTGCCAACAGTGCTCGGCAGACCAGACTGTCGCCCATTCAAGTGCTAGCCAAGCCCAACAGCACTGAACTTTGGTGATCTGGCATGGACTGATGTTTCCACTGTGGCCAGGGTGTTAGCTATACTACATACAGGAAAAGCAGAAAAACATCATCTGGGAAGTCACAACAAGGACAAAAGTGTGCATTGGGTGGCCATTACAGATAGTCACTGAAGAGGATTGTGACAAAAAATAAGGGAACAAGAGCTTGAAAAGGCATTGCATAACTGAATGTCACATTCATGAAGCCTGTCAGCATTAAAACAACATGAAGGAAGTTTCATAAACAGGGAACTGCAGGATGAGCTGAAACTCCAAAATAACTCATGTGAGACGCAAATGCCTGTAAAAGGAAAATGTGCAGCCGAAGCCATAAAAACTGGGGTATGGAGCAATGGAAGAATGTCATTTGGTCAGACGATTCTTGTTTCACACTGTTTCCAGCTTCTAACTGAGTTTGCATCCCAAGAGCGAAACATGGAAGGGGCTTGGTGAAGATATGGATAGCGGTATCATAGTATTCTATGATCCCATTGATACTATGCAAAATACATTACTGGATTAGGCAACCATTTTGGTTGATCAGGTCCATCCTATGGTACAATGTTCATTCTGAAATGGTGATGCTGTATTCCAAGACAGTAGGGCCCCATTTCAGACAGCTCACATTGTTTTCTTGTGTGCATGAGAGGGAATTGTTGCATCTCCCCTGGCAACCAGACTCACCAGATCTCAATGTTATTCAGCCTTTGTGGTTTATACTTCGGAGAGAAAGGTGCACGATTGCCATCCACCTCCATTGTCCTTAAATGAACCAGCCACTGTCCTGCAGGAAGAAGGGTATAAGATACCCTTAAAAACCATACAGCACATGAATTTATCCATTTCGAGATGACTGAAAGCTGTATTAAATGCCAACACATTCCCTACATTTTATTAAGCATGGTCATGTTTTGTGCATCTTTGGTGCTTCAATATTTTTCTCCATTCCATGTGTGTAAAAGGGCATTTTCTTCACGATATATCTTTTGGTTACTCAATCCTCCTTGTGTGAATTCTGCTAAAGCTTGTCCCACTTCCATTTCTATTCCTGTCACATCACATCATTAATCTACACTTATACTTACCCCTCTCTCTCTTTTCCTGTGCTCTACGTATCACCACCCCCACAACTCTTCCACTCCAATCCTACATATCACTGTGTGCCACACACAACTCCTTGTGCCTGCACCAGACTCAGCTCACCACTGCAACATTCCTAAAACATTCCCTTGCTGCCTCTCGCTCCCAGCCATCAGCCACTCTTCTCACCACCCCTTCCACCTCCTCCCCATGTCCTTAATCCTAAGGTCCCATTCCACCTTAGAACCATTCACACAAGTTAGGCTGCAGTACCGGAATAATGTTGTTAGCTTGGATATTGGAGCCACACTTTTGTGCATAGTTGTGCCTGTTGAGTGTTTGACACTTCATCTACATGAGGGTTATATTTACCCTTCCACTATTTGTATTCTACCCAGTACTTCCCCATACTGCATTATAATCAGCTGCATGTATAGTAGTTCATCACAGTTTGTGGTTGTAATCTGCCATCCAGAACAAAATGCATTCAAAAGACAGTGTTATAACCTAAAGACTGCAGAAGTGAAATACAAGCTTTCGATATGTACTGAGATTACTGTCACAATAATGTAATTTAAATGGTAATGGCTCATTATCCAGGAAACTAGTTCACTGTTCTAGTGGCTACACAATTACCTGATGTTGAGGATGCTGCATCGGTGTAGACGGAGCTCCTAAAGCAGTACTAGCAGTGCTCGTACCACCAGCAGTCCCGGGCTCCTGGGATCTCTGCGAGCTCTTTGTAGAGCCAGTGAAGTTGCTGCTGGACTTGCTGTTGCTGGAGTTGTTACCAAGTGACACAAAGGAGCGCCGCTTGCCAGAGTCCGGAGACTCGACAGGTGAGCAACTTCGGCAAGGCCCCGGCCCCGGAGGGCACAGCACTGCCGAGGAAGGTTTCGTCTCTGCTGTTGAACCCGAAGTCAGCGATGTTGCACTGCTGCTGCCACCTGCCACATTAACAAAGATAGTAACGTCATTGTCTACGTAAGTAGTTTCTTGAAGATGGAATCTACACTGAAAAATCATCATACTCTGATTGAAACTATTTGTTAATTCACATTTGCCACATGCCACTACTGTGCTTCATGGCTGTGGGTGGTAATGCATGCTGTTATGTAAATCTGTGTGTCTCCCAGATCTATGTTGTGATCACCAGAAGTAAGGTATGAGAACAGATGTCTTTTGTTGACACTGTTTGTAAGGGCCAACAAGACAACAGGAGGCTGGCGGGTCTCATGTACCAACCACCCACAACTTCAAAATATGCAATTATTTAAGAAAATGAAGGTCATCAGTATGTGGCAGTGACTGCTAAACTGTTCATCATGGTCACTATCTGAGTCACAAACTTAAGTCACCCCCTTTCTCTCCTCATCCTGACAACAGCCTGACAATGTGTTGTATATTACTTAAAATCCAAATCATATACTCATTTTGTGTATAAAATCAAGACTCGGTGACAGTTCACCGTTTCCAAATGGTTAAGATTCATGCAATACGGTAAAAACTTACATAAAATGGATGCTTTCTACAATTACGATAATAATTGTATAAATCACGGGGAATCACATTTGCTATGCATTTCTGAACATTCCTCCTCTTATCTCATGTATCAAGACATGAAAGTCCTGTTTCATTGACATTGTTCTCTTATTTTTCCTTGATAGTAAAACACACAACCATTCTACTTGCACATGTCAAGCTGACTGTTTGTACGAATACTTTGGGAACTGATATGAGAGGTCTCCCATTTTCCATTTCTCTCTCAAAGTATTATCACACACTGGACACAAATTGACACTATCTTCTTTTAAGTGAAATTCCTTGTTCAGCCTCCTTTGCTGTTGTGTTTCAATCATGAGCCCAGGGACTGTGCCTTTTATTTCGTATTTACCCCACTAAAGATGACAAAAGTCATGGGATACCTCCTGACATCATGTCAAACCACCTCCTGCAAAGTGTACCACAGCAGTTCGACGTGGCACAGACTCAACTGGAAATATCGAGCAACGTTACCTCTACAGCTGCCCGTAATTGCGAAAGTAGTGTTGGTGCAGGACTTTGTTCATGAACTGACCTCTTGATTATGTCCCATAAATGATTGATTGGATTCATGTTGGGCAATTTGGTTGGCCAAGTCATTTGCTCAAATTGCCCAGAGTGTTATCCAAACCAACTGCGAAGACTTGTGGCATGGTGACATGGCACACTGTCATCCATAAAAAGTCCAGCACTGAATGGCTGCAAATTGTCTCCATGCAGCCAAATATAACCAGTTTCAGTCAATGATCTGTTCATTTGGACCAGAGGACCTAGTCCATTCCATGTAAACATAGCCCACACAATTATGGAGCCACCACCAGTTTGCACTGTGCCTTGTTGACAACTTGGGTCGATGGCTTCGTGAAGTCTGCGTCACACTCGAACCCTATCATCAGCTCTTACCATCTGAAATCGTGACTCATGTGACCAGATCATGGTTTTACAGCCCTCTCAGATCCAACTGATGTAGTCATGAACATAGGAGAGGTGCTGCAGTTGATGATGTGTTGTTAGCAAAGGCATTCGCATTGGTCATCTGCTGCCATAACCCGTTAACACCAAATTTCACCGCACTAGCTTAACAGACACATTTGTCGTACATTCCACATTGATTTCTGCCATTACATCACACAGTGTTGCTTGTCTGTTAGCACCGATAACTCTATACAAATGCCACTGCTCTTGGTCATTAAGTGCAGGCTGCCAGCCACTGCATTGTCCACGATTAGAGGTAATGCATGACATGTGGTATTCTCAGCACATTCTTGACACTGGATCTCAGAATGTTTAATTCCCTAACAATATCCAAACTGGAATGTCCCATGCATCTAGCTCCAGCTACCATTCCACATTCAAAGTTTGTTAGTTCCCATTGTGCAGCTATAATCACATCCAAAACCTTTTCACATGAATCACCTGAGTACAAATGACAGTTCCGCCAATGCACTGACCTCTTAAACCGTGTGTATGTGATACTACTGCCATCTGTATATGTGCATATCGCTATCCCATGACTTTTGTCACCTCAGGGTACAATATTGGTGACAGAATGTGTGTGTTTTCTACACCCCAACATTTATTGGCAAGTGAACCTGTGAGTTCTAATGAGAGGAAAACAGTTCCAATGAGTGAAGTGTCTAATAACAAATAATTTGAATCTGAATATTATATTCTCAATGCTTACTCTCCTCAACTAATAGAATTATTTTTCATTTCACACAGCTAAGGTTAAAAGATGATTATTCTAAACCAGCATAGTAATAAAATTTCTTTGGCATGCAAGGAAACTGTCCGTGATAGACAAAAGATTAAAATAATGAACAAAATAACTTCTACTTGACAGAAGAAAACTATGTGATCTATTTTTATACAAATTTGGGAAAAAAGTGCAATCAGTTACAGGGTAATTATTTAATTTTTCATTTGAGATGAATGGTTTGATTGCATTCAACAAGGAAATCGGGTAGATTTTTTACTGTTTAAATATTCCAGAATATGATAAAAACAGTAAATGAAATCAAATATTGAGTAAGCAGAGAGACGTAAGATTCAATATGACGATGTCTGATGAAGATACAAGAATAATGATACGAAATTACAGTAAGGTATCTATTCATTTCATGGCTGGAATACAAATGGGATACTGTGTGTGGTATTACTGCATTTTATCACTGTCTTCTTCAAGTGCATATAATGGTAATTTCTGGATAGGCACTTCAGATCAGTGTTGTAAGACTAACAAGCTAGCCTCAAATGTTACACAGTTATATTCATTAGCAAAATGCAATAATATTGTTAAATTCACACAATTTTTGCACATAGTTAACCTTGATGCTTTTTCTGATAATGTTATGAGATTGTGGAACTACAGATAGAGAGTGATGGAGATGAACACAGGGAGGAGGAAGAGGAGTAGAGGCACTGGGGAGAGCACACATTTTTTTCCCCAAAAGGCCTTTTACCTCCACTAGTACTTCTGGCTTGTGATGTCCTGTGTGAAATAGAAAACTCCTCAAGGAGTCTCACGACACCCTCATGACCGCTCTTGGCAGCGACGCGTAGAGCGTTGCGGCCACAGCGATCAGAGTGATTAGGATCTGCACCATGCTCTAGGAGTGCACGGACACAGCCTTCATGTCCCTCCTGAGCAGCTATACCTGGAATTTTGTGGATGGGTATGATACAGGTTTAGTTTACAAATATAGGAAGGCAATGAAATTAGTTGATAAACATATAAAACACCTTTAATAATACAACAAATATAATTGCACCGAAATTTAAAGTGAGCTGTTTACAAATAATTTAGTTTGTTTCAGGGTAATTTTTTCCTAATCACACTAAGGTATGGTATCTTCATACATATGAAATTCACTGATTTTAGAAATGTTTGTTTCTACTTTTTTTCAAATCAAATTTAAGATAAGAAAAATATATTCCCTGAAATTTACAGAAATACTGTTCAATGAAAAGCCCAATATTTCTTGTTCTTCATTTTTCTCACTTTCACTGAAAAATAACACCACCTGTAAGCCTGCACATCTGTCCCAAAACAGGCATCTGATCCCATACTTCGACAAGTCATACATCCTCTGGTAGTGATGTCTTTTTATTAAGAAAGCCCGGTGGTCTCCCATTCCATTTCTGAGATAAGAAGCCACCAATCAACTGTCTCACAAGTCCCAGCAGAAAGCTCAGTCGATGGTTGCCTTGATATTCTCTACTTAAAACACTGAAGCATCAGTAACTGTCATGTCAATTAGGAAATAATTCCAGCATTTGAGAGTATGTTAGCTGACTGCACACAGCATTCTCATTCTCATAGGTGATCAAAGTTATCAGCAGCTTTCATGATCTCACTGCATGTGACAATAGGTGGTAAGCTTAGTATCCTTTTAGTTTGTGTTCATTTTCCTAAATAGTGTTGAGTTGTCTTTGGGGCTGTCCTATGTTGTGACTATGGCCACATGTTTTCTGTCCTTTCACTACATGACAACAATACCATCTCTGTACTGAAACTGTAAACCCTTTGGATAAGAGTGAAGACAGCTTATTCTTTTAAAGATATATTGCATATTTAGTATCAATGAATACATCTTCTGCAAGTTCTGAAAGCTTATGCTGGATATTAAATGAGATCAGAACTGGTAATGTTTACCAAGAACATAGAAAATCATTATGTCATTGGGAAGTATACTTCCCATGGAGTTGGAAAGGTTTAACACCAAAGTTTATAAATATGACTAGTTTATTCCAGTGCTTACAGAAGAGCGCTTAATCATAATTACATCAGCTTAATCATAATTACATCAGCTTACCTAGTGCAGTGGCCCCCTGATTACACGTGTGGTCAGGTCTTGCACCATGTTCCAGAAGCAGCTGCACAATGGCCGCATGTCCCTGCCATGAAGCCGAGTGCAGTGCTGTACGGTTCTCATTGTCTGTGGCATCAACATCTGCACCTCCAACAGTCAGCAGTAGTGCCACCATTTCTGCATGTCCCTGCCATGCACTTACGTGCAACGGGGTACGACCCTGTTTGAAATGTAAATCCAACCATCAATAATTGTTTACTTACGAAAACTCATGAAATAATATTCATTTAAAATATGATCACAAACAGGCATTTACCTCAGAATCTCTTGTTTCAACATCTGCATTCCCCTCCTCTAATAACAGCCTTGCCATGGCCAATCTGTTCTCAAGAGCAAGAACATAGAGAGTGCTCCGTCCGTCTGCATCTAATACGTTAACATCAGCACCGTGGGCCAGAAGGCTGATCACAACATCACTGTGACCTTCCACTGCTGCTAACCTAGGAGAAAATTATAATGTTACAGTGTATATGGTGTAAATATACTATCTGCAGGCATTTTATTTGTCTCTGGCACGAATAATACGTCATAAAAGAAATAGATTATCTGACAGTCTTTGTGCTCAGACAACAGGATAGCACAGCATCATCCACAGTGCCAGTGTTTAATGAAGTGTGTCAGTCATCACACTGTATTTCAAGAATTTTTTGTGTTAAAACAAGTGATGAAAAATATTTTGTATCATCACATTTTCTGTTCACTAGGACCTATCACATACAGCTTCCGTTGGATACGCAGGTCAATTTAAACCTTGTTATAGACTCTACAACTATACCTACTCTCTGCAAAACACTGCACATAGCATGGCAGAGGACATGTCCCACTCTGCCAATTATTAGGGCTTTCTCCCATTCCCTTCATATACGGATCGCACAAGGAATGATTGCTTAAATGCCTATCTGCATGCTGCAATTAGTCTAAGATTGACTTTGTGATCCCTATTGAAGTAATGTGTAGATCAATCATTTAAAGTCAGTTCTAGAAACTTTCTAAGCAGGTTCTCATTACATAGCCTGTTTTTATCTTCAATTGTCTGTCAGCTCAGTTTTTTCAGCGTCTCTGTGACACTCTCCCATGGGTCAAACAAACATGTGACTGCTTGTGCTGTGTCCATTCAAAATACTTACTAGTCCTATCTCGTATGGGTCCCACACACTTTAACAACAATCTAGGATGGGCTACATGAGTCTTATTTGAAGTCTCCTGTGTAGACTGATAGCATTTCTTTAGTATTCTACCTATGAATCACAGTCTGCCAACTGTTTTAGCTATGATTACGACTATGCAATCATTCCACTTCATATTCCTACAACTTGTTACATCAATGCATTTGTATGAATTGACCGATTCCAACAGCAACTCAATGATTTTATTACAGTCATAGGATACCTTCCTCTCCCCCATTCTGTGGAGTGCACAGTTTCACATTCATGAACATTTACAGCAAGCTGCCAATCTTTGCACTATTTTTCAATATTATCAAGATCTCACTGTATGTTTGCACAGCTTCTTTTAGACATTACTTCATTATAGAGGACTGCATGGTGTGCAAAAAGTCTGAGATTACTATTAATGTTGTCTGCAAGATCATTAATACACAACATGAAGAGCAAGGATCCTGACATTCTTCCTTGGGGTATACACAAAGTTTCTTCTACATCTGTCAACGACTCTCCATCCAAGATAGTTTGCAGTGCCCTCTCTACCAAAAAATCCTGGGTCCAGTTAAAAATTTTGCTTGATATACCATATGGGCTAAGGTGGTACTAAGTCAAATGCTTGTTGGAAATCAAGGAATACCCACGGCAAAGCACAAACAAAAGGGACATTTATGTGTAAAATCAGTACAGCCTACTTCATATATCCCCAACTCTTCACTATCTCTTTCTGAAATAGAACATAAGCAGCATGACAGTAGTACACAGATGAATGATACATTGAAACCATTTGTTCTCATGAGCATTCTTCAGTATCTTGTTCATTAACCATACAATAGTTTCGTCTGTCAAATGAACATCTGTCTGTTCTAATTCTTTGAATAGTAAATTGTATGTCATCATACCCATTTTAGATGTTCATATACCATGAGTTAAGGCAATAGAGGTGTCACTAAAATGCACTACAATAAGATCAGTCCATGAGAAATCTGTAAATTACATGAAAATACTATGGGGAGGTAAGTGTGGAAAAAGGATCATGTAAACTAGACAGTAGAGAAACCATGGCTATTCTGTATATAGAAACAAATCCTACAAAAGAAAATACTGAAAGTAAGTAAACTGTACTGTGATCGGGTCTTAGCACCCGTAGACAACAGTGGCCATGTGTGTGTGAGTTGTGCTTGTGTGAATAAGTGTGAGTTTTCCATGTCTGATGAGAGACTTAGTCCAAAAGCTGAATATATCTTGCATTCTTTTTCAATGTGCTTGTCAGCAACTCAGCACCACTTCTATGTGGTGAGTAGTGTTCTATCCTCTTCATATTACAAATAGTTGGGAAATAAAGAATTCTTGCTTTTAAGTGTGATGTATCTCTTACATGAAACAATGTTCTATTTTCTTTTCTTGGTGAAGATGAAAGCACAAAATGCTGAAAGCTATGCTGGATGATTAGTTTTAGACACATGGTGTTTTAAATTACTCTTGCAATATCTGTTTTGTTTATTATAAACACAAAGTCTTCTGTGAGGGATTTGTTGTTCTGTATTAATTATTCTTCATTTATTGATTCAAGGAAGAGTAGTCAGAGGACTATAAACCCATTAAATCTATACAAAAGTTTCACTCGCCAGCTACTGTATGACTCACACCAAAAAGGAAGATGGATATCAACATTTCACCATGAAAGGCTACTTCAACCGCAGAGAGAGATAAAGGAAGAAAGCTCTCACATAAGATTTCAATTTATTTCAGTACCATGCAAAACAGCTGCTTTACTGATTTGTGCCTCTTTTTTAGTTGTATGTTGAACTATGACAAGAAGACTTTGGAACACTGTATCACCGTTAGTTCAAAGTGTACGTGACCAGTACCTGAGGGCAGTTTTCCCATCGTGTGCACGCTGGTCAGGAGGGGCAGCATGCTCTGAGAGCAGCATCTCCACTAGCAGCGAGTGCCCTTCCTGGGCGGCCAGCAGCAGCGGGCCTTTCCCGTCATTGTCCGCTTCATCCACCCTCGCTCCTGCCTCCAGGAGAGCTTCACACACATCCTTATGACCTTCAAATGCTGCATAATGCAATGGAGTCCATCCAGAATTATCTCGATGCTGTTCATCTAACCCTGCAATGTTGAAAAATTCAATTTGCTACAGAAAAATCTGGAAATAATTCATCAAGCACTACAAACTGAGATTTTACATTTAAAAAAAGAAATCTGCAACAAAGCTGTTCTCAACCCTAGCATTGGTTTGAACTCTGCAACTGACGATATCAGTACTGCCATCATCCAGGTGAATGATGATATTCTTCAATGTTCAGATGTGCGCGACACCTAGGACTTAAAGTATGTGTAAAAATTTCCCAAGTAGTTTTAGTATCCGCTCAGAAATTAATTAATTCATGAAGTCTGTGAACAACTGCCTCTTATTCTTCTCAACAGTTTCCCAATACTGTATCAAAAAATAATGCAGTGCTTGCCCTCAAATGGACATAAAATACTGTGTGAGGATTGATGGTGCCACCTTCAGTCGTGTTTTTAAAATTCCTTTATTCACTGTATGAGGCTTTGGTGCTACACTGACTGTCATCAAGCCTTCAGTTGGCAATAATTGGCTCTGCATCTACATATATAAAGGGCTTGCTATGCACATAAAAAAGTTAGAGTATTTATTTGACATGTGTTGTGAGCCCTTCAAACATGAACTGAACTGCAGACACTGATTTAATTTTATCCCTCGTAATGGTAGGATGTATAGTTGGTTTTAAGCCAATCATCGCCAATTGAGGTCCTGACAATGGTCCAGTGTAGTGCCAAAACGAGTCACACTGAATGAAGGAATTTTAAAGCACCAGCTGTAGGTGGTACCATCAATGCTCACATCTTTCCAGTTGCCAAATACAGATAGATATACAAAAACTAAAATACTGATGTCACATGCTAGACGACTCCTGCTATCCTCTATGCCCTCCAGAAGATTCGGAACATATTTCCACAGGATTTCAAACATAAACTTGTTTTATGACACACACTATGAAACAACCACTATTGTGGTGTAATTCAACACATCATATGATTAGTGAAAACTCTAGAACTAAATGTGAATTGTTGTGTATGTTACATCGGCAGCAGCCATCTCTTTGCTTCATATGCTCAGCTACAATAGTTGCGACCAGGCAAATTATATGACCACTATACACTACGTCTACTCCATCAGCTCCTCAGTACACATGCATTCTAGTACCTCACATCAGAGATCACATATTTGTCCTCTCATAATAAAGCCTCCAGAACAAGCAAGCCTGCACAATGTGCACAATTCAATGCCATGTTGCTTTTAAGAAGCCGAAGCACTTGCTTCTGCCAATCTTGTAATGTTTCTCCAAAAATCAATGTAAATGGCCTGCCACACAGTAAAGCAAATGCTTCCATCTTCTCCCAGTCTTCAGTAACACCATTTGATTTTCCCCCACCTACACTCTCTCTCTCTCTCTCTCTCTCTCTCTCTCTCTCTCTCTCTCTCTCTCTCTCACCCCTTCTGTCCACTGTTCCTAGCACTTGCAGTAATAAACTCTATGTCATAGTAAATGTAACTCATAACACACTTGTAGTGTAATATTTATATAGAACACCTGGTTAAATGCATGAGGAGGTAGACCTAGTCTTGCCAGGTTAAATAAATAAATAATAAACTACAACTGAAACTTGGATTACAAACCCCTGTCGAGCAGCTGCCGGACAACATCGGTTCCACCTTGTGCAGCAGCAACACTCAGCACAGTACGCCCTTCAGGGTCAATGCTATCAACATAACAGCCCCAGAACAGAAGCAGCTCCACTACCGATGAATGCCCCATGGATGACGCAGCCCACAGTGGAGTGCGACCTGCTCGATCTGCGTGGTCAACATCAGCCTCGTACTCCAGAAGTAATTCACAAACATCCCTGGCAACATAAAGACGTTTTTAGAATGGTTCAGTTGTCTCAGTTATTCAGAGATGCATTACACAATTACAGCAATGACATCCACTGCAACTGGAGCATCAAAAGAAATACTGTTCCTTGACAAGCACAATATTTGAGCCATTAACAAGAATTTTCAATTGAGCACAAAAATATAATAATTGTAAATTAAGCAAAAGAGTATCTACAACTTTTAAAGAAACCAGCCTGCAATTATAAGACTCTTAAGCACATGAATGTGAAGGATTAGTGGAGAAGAGAGTAACACACGGTTGATGGGTGCATTGAATGGCTAATTATGGGGTACTGAATTGAACGAGAGGGAGAAGAAATTTATAGCACAATTAAATAATTAAAAGAAGGTCTGTTGATAGGATATACCCCGAGACATCAATAATCATCAGTTTGGTAATGGACAGAAGTGTGGAGGGTAAGAACTGACAGGGCAACCAAAGCTTCAATACAATAATCAAGTTCAAATGGATGCACGTATTATTTAAATATTTAAAATCATAAAGAAAGAACCATTGCTAGACCTCACACTGGTCATTTTGATACCACATATCTCTGCCTCCAACTATTTGTCTGGCTATGAAAATCTGGATAAAAATCCATTGTACAGTTTACAGGGAGTCTTTGTTTTCACTCTGCTGAAGCATTTGACCAAAAGTTATGCCAAATAAAAAGAAAGCTGATTCAACTGATTTTATTATATGAGTAATTAGTACTGTTCCTTAAGTTTTTATTATTTTGTTTATACAAAGCAAACGAATTCTATGACAAGTAATGCATTACATACCTGTGACCTTCAAAGGCAGCAACCAGCAGTGGGGTCATTCCATCTTTGTCCTGGTGGTCCACAGCAGCTCCACGTTCAAGGAGGATATTTACTACCTGAAGTGCAAATACAATCATTGGAGATTCACCATATTGTGTAATCATAAACTGGCAAGTGTAATAACAACAAATATCAGGATAATATGAACACAGCTCAGAAATTCTGTAAATATCTGGACATAGTTAAACTGCTGCTGTGTATGTGACTGCTAATAATTTGAGAAGCCACACCATTTGGGAGGCAGATAGGTGGAAGAATATTACAATTATAATCCAACTGTTATAACATATCTTTAATAATATGTATTATTGGATGGGGGCGAGAGTACTTCACTCCCACTCTAAAAAAAAAAAAAAATAATAATAATAATAATTAAAAAAGCACAATTTGTAATTGTAGTTGACTTATATTAACAACATACTTTTTAAAGAGGTATCGATGACAGTAGTGTCCAGAACTTGATAACATCTTTAGCACACTCTTTGCAATACCAGTGCATTTTCAGTAATGTGTACTACCAAGAGCATGTGGTGTTGGGGCATTGGAGGGGGAGGGGGTGGCAGTACTTCATGACCCACCAGAAAAAATTTCTTTAAATATTAATTTTGTTAAGTATTGTTGACTTTTACTCAGAACATACTTTTTTAAGACATATGCATGTTAATGAGCATCCTGAACATGAAAATTTTGAATGTGACATTCAATGTGAAATTATGGGTTAAGTTTAAACAAAAAATTTAAAACATTTAGAGATTCTGGTATAAGATTTCATTAAGAGCAAGAAATATTTTTTCAAATTTTTAAAATACAGCACCTGACTAGATTACAGTATTTTCAAAAGGTGAGCACAAAGTACACCCCCTGCTCCATAAAAACTGGTATTGCAATGATTAAGGGGGGATGTAACAGATTTTTGTCCAAAAAAATCGAGTTTTCAAAAATATTACTTTCTTGATATACACAGTTTAATCCATGTTGTGTGTGCATTTTATCACAACAGCAGCTTTAGAAATGCCTTTAAATTGTTAAACTGATTAACTCTGCACTAGCAGCCGCTCCCACCTTTCCGACATTTGGGAAACTGCTTGCTTCATCAGAATTTTTGTCAGTGTGAAGGCTATTTTTTTTTCAATATCTTTGGCTGACATCTATATCTCTGGCTGACTTCTATATCTTTGCCTGTAAACTTTCTTGCATGTGGTTTATTTACATTTTGACAATAGTAACACATATTAGTAGGTGGAAGGTTGGATTCAGAAACCTTTACGTGGAAGTCAAGATTTATGCATAATGGGTGGTGGAAAAACTATGTTTAGGAAATGGAGGTTTCATGGAAATCAGTTTACCAACAAAAAAGAGGAAGCAGCACTAAATAAAGAACATAAGCTCTCAGCTTCAGCGTCAAAACTTGAGACAGGAGAATTGTACAGGTGCATGAATGATGTTGATATGGATTCCACTTATTGATTTAAAGCTTCTCATCAAATAGAATTTGTTGAGATCTGCTGGACCACAATGAAGCTGAAGGTGACAATTTTCTGGATAGCACTGTCACTGAAGATGAGACATGGTGTCACCACTATGATCTGGAATCCAAAAGACAGTCCATGGAATGACGGCATGTGTATTCTCCATCAAAGAAGAAATTCAAGAGTCAAGTGGTGTGTACAGTCTTCTGGGATGGCCAGGGTATGGTTCTTTTGGATGTCCTGGAGCCTGGAGAAACTGTCAATTCAGCAAGCTGTGAGATGACACTGACTAAGCTGAAAGCTTGAATTTCCAGGGCAAGGCCAGAGAAGGAGGCCAACTTTCACCTGCAACATGATAATGCCAGGCCCTACACCAGTTCTGTGACCACAAAACTCATTGCAAAATTCAGCTTGGCTGTTTCACCACATCCACCATACAGTCCCGATTTTCAGACTTCCATCTCTTTGAGTCTCTGAAAGATGGACTACATGGCGAACATTTTAAAGACTCAGATGCTGTTGTCAAAGCTGTATGGAAGTGGTTAGCCTCAGCTGGTTCTGATTTTTACAAGCATGGGATGCAGGCTCTGGTTCATCATTGGCAGAAGTGGATAATGAATGGTGGTGACTATGTGGAAAGATGACAAATCTGTAGCTGAAATATTGCTCTATTTAGCTGTGCTGTTGTGATTTATGTATCTCCTGTAGTTTCCATTAATCAAAATAGGAGGCATTACTTTCGGAACAACCCTCGTATGTCATGAATAAACTGAATTGGCACAGAAAAAGTTTCATGTTAATTAAATTTTCAGTTTTGTGCTTTCATAATAAACACTGTGCTGCACCTGCTTGTACAGTAAACAAACAGTGTCCTAGCATGCAAGTCACGGTGGTCAGTCAAACCATGATCAAATTCACACTGTGGATCGATAACGTAGGCTGGTACTCCACCCAGTCTGAGTGTGGTTTCTAGATGGTTTCCCATCCATGTTTAGGCAAATGCTGAGCTGCTCTCCAAATTCTGCCTCAGAGAATATGCTACACAACCAGTTAAAACATAACAACACACAGAACAATGTTTACATCATTCACAGGCAGATGCTGCACATGAATTTCTTCCCTTAGATTACCATGACAACTGTGATATCAGAAAAAGCATCTGGCCACAAAGTTTAATGAAATAAAATTTGTCAAATCCTTATGAAATGGACCCCACACCGGACAGGTAAACTCTGCAGAAAAGAAGAAGAAGAAGATGATGATGATTATAAACACTGTATTCCAATACTCTGCTTATGTCAGTGTCACAACATTCAAGCTTATCCAACGTCGTCATTCTTTTTAAAGCCACTATGTGACATACTGTGGTTACAAAGAAATTACAAAATCTGTGGTGGAGCAAGAGTTGATAATATTATAACACTGAGAATGGATGAGTGCTGTGAATACATCATCACCAAAGTGTTGCAATTCAATTTTTGTAGTTTGACCACAAGCACTGAAACTTAATTGTGGTGTGACAATTGCTGTGCAACTATTCATGAGACACTGGTTCCCCAGAACAATAATAAGATTAAAAATATAAATCAAGCTCCATCTAATCAGTGGAGTACTCAACTACAGAAACCACATCAAAAATAATATACATCACTCTAACATAAATATCAGCATCTCAGCACTTTCCACACACTCCGTAAGTTTTCAAACTAAATTTCTTCTGACACATCTTATAAATTTTAACAATAACTCCATCACTATTTAGCTCCTCGCAAAAACATCTTTACACAGTTATAAACATTACCCCATCCAGAATTGCACTCCTCGTCCATTCAGAGCATTGCAACAGCAATTTTGGAAAAAATATACATAGCATATTTTTGAAGTATTTTAAAATTTAAACAAATATTCACTTAACAATAAATATTTGCATAACTATAAACTACAGCACACAGGTCAATGACTTGATTTTATTTCTTAGTGAAAGATACTTTGAAATGAAGAACGTTTACTGATATAGTGCCTAGGTGTATGGGACCGTACCAAATAGAACTAACAGGGAATATTGAACATGTACAAAGAAGGGCACCATGAATAGTCATAGGTCTGTTTGAGCCTTGGAAGAGCATCACAGAGATACTGAACGAACTGAACTGGCAGACTCTTGAAGATAGGCATAAGCTATCCTGAGAAAGTCTGTTACTAAAGTTTCAAGAACCAGCGTTAAATGAATATACTACAACACTCTGTGTGTCGCTCATATAGGGATTCTGAGTATAAGATTAGACTAATTAAGGCATGCACAGAGGCATTAAAAAATCATTTTCCCCACACTCCATACATGAATGGAATGGGAAGAAACCCTAATAGCTGGTACAATGGGACGTGCTCTATGCCATGCACTTCACAGTCATTTGTACACTGTAGATGTAGATGCAGACATAGTTGTGAGTGAGTTAGTCACTACCTTGGAGAGGACCATAACTAGGGACATCATTTTTACCTTTTATCTTAAGAAGTCACACAGTTTTCCTAAGTAATTATTTTCTGTCAAAACAATAACACCAATGAGTTCCAAAGTGGGGTAAAAAAGCATCATGTTTTCTCTTCAAATCGGTAGTTTGAAATGTTCCAATTTTTATTCCATAACTGCACAAACAATGGAATATTACCACGTATCAAAGATATTTGTGTGTCAGTTATGAAGAGTTATTCTGATTGCAAAAGTGTCTTACATTTCAAACTTGTGCGCTCAGGGAATCTCAACTATTTGTGTAAGTACTAGCCACATTACAATTTACATTAAAGATCACCAATAGCCTGTACTCTAGTTATTGTAAAATATTTGACTGATAGTATTTCAATATTTCTTCATAGAGTTGTCCTAAAATAAGCAACAGATTACCTAAGCTTTTGATTTTTCAACAATCATTGGTGTATAGTAACACGTTTATCTTTTGGATGGAAACATGTTTTAGTAAGAAAAATATAAAAATACATCCTGCCAATGGAACAGATCTATTTATGGTACACTTTTCCACTGCATAGTGTGAAAACTGGCAACTGACCCTGAATGATGAAAAGTACCAGGCCCTCCACATGAATGTTAAAAAAAAATTCAATAAACTTTGATTACACAATAAATCATACAAATTTAAAGTTGTCAGTTTAGATAAGTACCTGGGGATTATTATTACAAACAACTTAAATGTGAACCATCATAAAGAAAATATTGTAGAAAAGACATACTGAAGACTATACCGAACAAGATGGTGCAGTGGTTCGTAAGGACAATAGTTCAACCTATGTCCGGCCATCCTGATTTGAGTTTCCCATGACTTCCCTAAATTGCTTCAAGCAAATGGCAGGATGTTTCTTTGAAACGGCATGGCTGACTTCCTTCCCTAATCTGATGGAACCGATGACCCCTCTGTTTGATCCCTCTCCAAAACACCAACAACCAACCAACTACTGAATACTACATTTTATTGCCAGTATACTTAGAAGACACAACAAATATACTAAAGAGACTGTCTACAATACAATGGTCCATCCTCTTCTGGAATATTGTTGTGCATTATGGAATCTTTATCAAACAGGTTGACAGAGGACACCAAAGAAGTTCAAAGGACATGTTTTGTACTACTGCAAAATATGGGGGAAGAGTGCCACGAATATGATATGCAAGTTAGAGTAGCAAAACTTAAAGCAAAGGCATTTCTCCATTGTGGCCAGATCTTTTCATGAAATTTCAATAACCAACTTTGTCTTCCAAACGCAAAAATATTTTGTTTGGAAGAAAGACCATGATGATAAAGTAAAAGAAATCGGAGCTCACATGGAAAGATTTAGGTCCTCAGTTTTCCCATGTGACTATTTGAGGGAGAAACAGTTGAGAAATAGTCTAATAGTGGTTCTATCAATTCTCTGTCAAACACATAAGAGTGAACTGCATGTTAGTCATGCAGATGTATACAAAAATGTGACTACTTTTATGCTCCTTACAAATACCATGCAGAAAAGTTGCATGAATAAAGGTTATGCTTATGTTTAGTTACCTTCACATATCCTTCATTTGCAGGCACACAGAGGGCTGCTACAGACAGTGCTGTTCGACCATCAGCATCTTCATGGTTGATCTCTGCTCCAAAGTCGAGCAAATGCTCAACTATCTCAGAATGACCCATATATGCTGCAGCAATCAAGGCCGTTCGCCCCTCATCATCTGTTCGATTTACGTCAGCACCGTGTCGAAGCAGGGCCAGGACGATGTCCTCATGTCCTCCCCACGCGGCAGCTCGCAGTGCTGTCCTCTGGTCAGAGTCTGCACAGTCAACAGCTGCACCGTGCGCCAGAAGTGCTTCCACAACCTAAGAAACAGTTCTTTGTCTTCACAACATACTACACAGCGACAGCACAGAGTAACAAATGTGACATCATTTTTGCCCACAACAGACAAACTGAATACTGGAACTATTATGTCCTTTTGGATAAATCTCAAAGCATCTGTGGGTTACATTCGGGGACACAGCTGCCTTCGATGACAATATTCCTTACAGCAGTAAACACTATGCAAAACTCAGAATACAAAGGACGGATTCGCTCTGAACATTTAACATGAATAGCAACACCATTCTAACAATTCACAGCAGGTCCAGACACTGCTGCCAGTAGAATTTTTACATATTTTTCTACATCTACATCTACATCTATACTCCGCGAGCCACCTTACGGTGTGTGGCGGAGGGTACTTATTGTACCACTATCTGATCCCCCCTTCCCTGTTCCATTCACGAATTGTGCGTGGAAAGAACGACTGCTTGTAAGTCTCCGTATTTGCTCTAATTTCTCGGATCTTTTCGTTGTGATCATTACGCGAGATATATGTGGGCGGTAGTAATATGTTGCCCATCTCTTCCCGGAATGTGCTCTCTCGTAATTTCGATAATAAACCTCTCCGTATTGCGTAACGCCTTTCTTGAAGTGTCCGCCACTGGAGCTTGTTCAGCATCTCCGTAACGCTCTCGCGCTGACTAAATGTCCCCATGACGAATCGCGCTGCTTTTCGCTGGATCATGTCTATCTCTTCTATTAATCCAACCTGGTAAGGGTCCCATACTGATGAGCAATACTCAAGAATCGGACGAACAAGCGTTTTGTAAGCTACTTCTTTCGTCGATGAGTCACATTTTCTTAGAATTCTTCCTATGAATCTCAACCTGGCGCCTGCTTTTCCCACTATTTGTTTTATGTGATCATTCCACTTCAGATCGCTCCGGATAGTAACTCCTAAGTATTTTACGGTCGTTACCGCTTCCAATGATTTACCACCTATGGCATAATCGTACTGGAATGGATTTCTGCCCCTATGTATGCGCATTATATTACATTTATCTACGTTTAGGGAAAGCTGCCAGGTGTCGCACCATGCATTAATCCTCTGCAGGTCCTCCTGGAGTACGTACGAGTCTTCTGATGTTGCTACTTTCTTGTAGACAACCGTGTCATCCGCAAATAGCCTCACGGAGCTACCGATGTTGTCAACTAAGTCATTTATGTATATTGTAAACAATAAAGGTCCTATCACGCTTCCCTGCGGTACCCCCGAAATTACCTCTACATCTGCAGATTTTGAACCGTTAAGAATGACATGTTGTGTTCTTTCTTCTAGGAAATCCTGAATCCAATCACAAACCCGGTCCGATATTCCGTAAGCTCGTATTTTTTTCACTAAACGTAAGTGCGGAACCGTATCAAATGCCTTCCTGAAGTCCAGGAATACGGCATCAATCTGCTCGCCAGTGTCTACGGCACTGTGAATTTCTTGGGCAAATAGGGCGAGCTGAGTTTCACATGATCTCTGTTTGCAGAATCCATGTTGGTTATGATGAAGGAGATTTGTATTATCTAAGAACGTCATAATGCGAGAACACAAAACATGTTCCATTATTCTACAACAGATTGACGTAAGCGAAATAGGCCTATAATTATTCGCATCTGATTTATGACCCTTCTTGAAAATGGGAACGACCTGCGCTTTCTTCCAGTCGCTAGGTACTTTACGTTCTTCCAGCGATCTACGATAAATTGCTGATAGAAAGGGGGCAAGTTCTTTAGCATAATCACTGTAGAATCTTAAGGGTATCTCGTCTGGTCCGGATGCTTTTCCGCTACTAAGTGATAGCAGTTGTTTTTCAATTCCGATATCGTTTATTTCAATATTTTCCATTTTGGCGTCCGTGCGACGGCTGAAGTCAGGGACCGTGTTACGATTTTCCGCAGTGAAACAGTTTCGGAACACTGAATTCAGTATTTCTGCCTTTCTTCGGTCATCCTCTGTTTCGGTGCCATCGTGGTCAACGAGTGACTGAATAGGGGATTTAGATCCGCTTACCGATTTTACATATGACCAAAACTTTTTAGGGTTCTTGTTTAGATTGTTTGCCAATGTTTTATGTTCGAATTCGTTGAATGCTTCTCTCATTGCTCTCTTTACGCTCTTTTTCGCTTCGTTCAGCTTTTCCTTATCAGCTATGATTCGACTACTCTTAAACCTATGATGAAGCTTTCTTTGTTTCCGTAGTACCTTTCGTACATGATTGTTATACCACGGTGGATCTTTCCCCTCGCTTTGGACCTTAGTCGGTACGAACTTATCTAAGGCGTACTGGACGATGTTTCTGAATTTTTTCCATTTTTGTTCCACATCCTCTTCCTCAGAAATGAACGTTTGATGGTGGTCACTCAGATATTCTGCGATTTGTGCCCTATCACTCTTGTTAAGCAAATATATTTTCCTTCCTTTCTTGGCATTTCTTATTACACTTGTAGTCATTGATGCAACCACTGACTTATGATCACTGATACCCTCTTCTACATTCACGGAGTCGAAAACTTCCGGTCTATTTGTTGCTATGAGGTCTAAAACGTTAGCTTCACGAGTTGGTTCTCTAACTATCTGCTCGAAGTAATTCTCGGACAAGGCAGTCAGGATAATGTCACAAGAGTCTCTGTCCCTGGCTCCAGTTCTGATTGTGTGACTATCCCATTCTATACCTGGTAGATTGAAGTCTCCCCCTATTACAATAGTATGATCACGAAACTTCTTCACGACGTTCTGCAGGTTCTCTCTGAGGCGCTCAACTACTACGGTTGCTGATGCAGGTGGTCTATAGAAGCATCCGACTATCATATCTGACCCACCTTTGATACTTAACTTAACCCAGATTATTTCACATTCGCATTCGCTAATAACTTCACTGGATATTATTGAATTCTTTACTGCTATAAATACTCCTCCACCATTGGCGTTTATCCTATCCTTGCGGTATATATTCCATTCTGTGTCTAGGATTTCGTTACTGTTCACTTCCGGTTTTAACCAACTTTCCGTTCCTAATACTATGTGCGCACTATTTCCTTCAATAAGAGATACTAATTCAGGAACCTTGCCCTGGATACTCCTGCAGTTTACCAATATTACGTTAACTTTTCCTGTTTTTGGTCTCTGAGGACGGACGTTCTTTATCAACGATGATAATGTCCTCTCTGGTAAGCCGTCAGGTATTTTATCGTTTCGCCCAAGGGGGGGTCCCTCTAACCTAAAAAACCCCCGTGTGCACGCCACACGTACTCTGCTACCCTAGTAGCTGCTTCCGGTGTGTAGTGCACGCCTGACCTGTCTAGGGGGGCCCTACAGTTCTCCACCCAATAACGGAGGTCGATGAATTTGCAACCATTATAGTCGCAGAGTCGTCTGAGCCTCTGGTTTAGACCCTCCACACGGCTCCAAACCAGAGGACCGCGATCGACTCTGGGCACTATGCTGCAGATATTAAGCTCAGCTTGCACTCCGCGTGCGATGCTGGTTGTCTTCACCAAATCAGCCAGCCGCCGGAAGGAACCAAGGATGGCCTCAGAACCCAAGCGGCAGGCGTCATTCATTCCGACATGTGCTACTATCTGCAGCCGGTCACACCCAGTGCGTTCAATAGCTGCCGGAAGGGCCTCCTCCACATTACGGACGAGACCCCCCGGCAAGCACACCGAGTGCACACTGGCATTCTTCCCCGACCTACCCGCTATTTTCCTGAGGGGCTCCATAACCCGCCTAACGTTGGAGCTCCCTATAACTAATAGGCCCGCCCTCTGTGACTGTCGGGACCTTGCCGGAGAATCGGCCACTGGCCCAACAGGCGAGGCACCCTGTGGTGGCTCGGAAACGATGTCATCACCACTAGGAAGCACCCCGTACCTGTTGGAAAGGGGTAAGGCAGCTGCCACGCGGCCAGATCCCACCTTTGCCTTTCGGCCAGGCACGCGCGAGCCCACCACTGTCCGCCATTCACCCTGGAGTGATGGCTGACCGGTAAGATGCTCACTCCCGGAAGACGCAGCGACATCAGGGGTTCCATGTGATTCCAAGGCCACCGAAGTAGGCATAGGTCTCACCACAGTTGCCCCAACGCCACTACGAGCCGACGCCTGCGCCTCGAGCTCGATGAGCCTAACAGACAAAGCCTCCACCTGCCCCCGAAGAGTGGCCAATTCTCCTTGCGTCCGCTCACAACAACCACAGTCCCTACACATGACTATGTTTACCCTACTCTATACGGTGACAAATTCCCAAGATAATCTTCTGATGAGCTACTCTGATAATCAAGAAACACTCACTGAAATACGAGACGCGAAAACTACGCTAGGTTTTCCCAGAAAAACTATTTAAAAGCTAAGCGCAGCAAATAAGTACAAAAACGCTTTATACAAACAGTACTCGCTGCTGCTGGTGCTCTCGCTCTGGCTGTCACAAGACAACTGCTGATTCAAGTGACTAGTGGCTAACGGCCGCGAAACAAACAAAAGACGGTTTTAGGGCGCTTTCTGTTCTAAACGATCAAGAAAACACTAAGAAATCTAACACGAAGACTACGTAAAGTTTTATCAAGAACTGTTAGTTACTATGCAGAGCAGATAAACACAAATAGAACCCCTTCCTTAGTGGAAGGTCGTAAACAAAACGCAAAATAAACGCTTTATACAAACAGTACTCGCTGCTGCTGGTGCTGTCGCTCTGGCTGTCACAAGACAACTGCTGATTCAGGTGACTAGTGGCTAACGGCCGCGAAACAAACAAAAGACGGTTTTAGGGCGCTTTCTGTTCTAAACGATCAAGAAAACACTAAGAAATCTAACACGAAAACTACGTAAACTTTTATCAAGAACTGTTAGTTACTATGCAGAGCAGATAAACACAAATAGAATCCCTTCCTTAGTGGAAGGTCGTAAACAAAATGCAAAATAAACGCTTTATACAAACAGTACTCGCTGCTGCTGGTGCTGTCGCTCTGGCTGTCACAAGACAACTGCTGATTCAGGTGACTAGTGGCTAATGGCCGCGAAACAAACAAAAGACGGTTTTAGGGCGCTTTCTGTTCTAAACGATCAAGAAAACACTAAGAAATCTAACACGAAAACTACGTAAAGTTTTATCAAGAACTGTTAGTTACTATGCAGAGCAGATAAACACAAATAGAATCCCTTCCTTAGTGGAAGGTCGTAAACAAAATGCAAAATAAACGCTTTATACAAACAGTACTCGCTGCTGCTGGTGCTGTCGCTCTGGCTGTCACAAGACAACTCTTTGCAAATTAACTCTTACAGAAACATCTTGTTTTCATACTGCACTAAGATGTGCAATGTTTACAAAAGATTACATCATCTGCTTCAATAGCCAGAATTAAGCTAATCAACAGGCATTTGCTTTCAATTTTTGGGCTGTTATTGTAAAAGAACTATTGATTGGCTGTATAGAAACATCTAAAACACCAAGTATCTCTTGTAAAACATCCCATAGTAATTAACAGCCAGTTTCAACATGACAGGGCAACAACACATCTTGTGCGCAACATTAGTGGCCAACTTATTGTCTAGTTTGGATAATGATTTATTGGTCACAGATAGTCTTATGAAGTCTTGTGAACCACATAGTTTGTGGTATGACTGTGAGGTTTGTAGTAGCCACTGAAGTTTTGTACCAATTTCCTGGTATGCTAGAACACGTAAACTGTGTTGTACTACTAGCAGTCAACATTTTAAGCAGTTAAAATGAAAACATTATGTATTGTAAAAGAACAAGTAGTAAAGAGCACAGTAATTAGTGTACATGTTTTACTTGAAGACTGTAGGCTTATACTCATATAATTTTGGTTATCTGTTCTTGCATGCATTTTACAGTAAAGAGACAGTGAAATTTATTTATTCAACCCAATCTGATTAGGATCGTCAAGACCATCTCTTACAGCAGACCAGGATACACACATACCTTTTTTACATCATAAGTACCTAACAAATAACAGTTTCAATATGACAAGTAACATTAAAATGAAACTTCCTGGCAGATCAAAATTGTGTGCAGAACCAAGACTCAAACTCTGAACTGTTGCCTTTCGCAGGCAAATGCTCTACTATCTGAGCTACCCAAGCACAACTCAAGACCCATTCTCACGGATTTAATTCCAAACTTCACAGAAGCTCTCCTGCAGAACTTGCAGAACTAGCACTCCTGCAAGAAAAGATATTGTGGAGAATGGCTTAGCCACAGCCTTGGGGATTTTTCCAGAATGAAATTTTCATTCTGCAGCAGAGTGGGCATTTATATGAAACTTTCTGGCAGATTAAAACTGTGTGCCGGACCGAGCACTTGCCCGTGAAAGGCAATGGTCCCGAGTTTGAGTCTTGATCTAGCACACAGTTTTAATCTGCCATGAAGTTTCATACCAGTGCACACTCCGCTGCAGAGTGAAAATTTCATTCTGGAATATTAAAATGATTACAGTGTCTGAATTGAAATGCGAGTAACTAATATTGCAAAAATTGGCAGTTGACCCTAAATAGCGGAAAATGTGAGGTCATCCACATGAGTGCTAAAAGGAGTTACATGATAAATCAGTCTAATCTAAAGGCTGTAAATTCAACTGAATACCTAGGTACTACAGTTACAAACAACTTAAATTGGAAGGAACACACAGAAAATGTTGTGGGGAAGGTTAACCAAAGACTGTATTTTATTGGCAGGACACTTACAAAATGTAACAGTTCTACTAAGGAGACTGCCTACACTATGCTTGTCTGTCTTCTTTTAGTATACAGCTGCACAGTGTGGGGTCCTTACCAGATAGGACTGATGGAGTACATCGAAAAAGTTCGTAGGACAGCACGTTTTGTATTATCGTGAAATATAGGAGAGAGTGTCACAGAAATGATACAGGATTTGGGATGGACTTCATTAAAAAAAAGACGTTTTTTGTTGTAATGGAATCTTCTCACGAAATTCCAATCACCAACTTTCTCCTCCAAATGCGAAAATACTTTGTTGACACCGATCTACGTACGGAGAAATGATCACCACGATAAAATAAGGGAAATCAGAGCTCGTATGGAAAGATAGAGGTGTTCATTCTTTCCGCACGCTATATGAGATAACAGAGAATTGTTAAGGTGGTTCGATGAACCCTCTGCCAGGCATTTAAATGTGATTTGCAGAGTATCCATGCAGAGGTAGATGTAGATGTACTATATCAAAAGCCGTACACGATCCTAGATGATTATAAATCTAGTATGTCAGTCCCAAATTGCTCAATAACAATGAACTGTGAAGAGTGTGTTCCCCATGCCAAAGCACTAGGTGAACATTTCCAAATAAACTATAACACTATATCAACAATGTAAGGAAAAGACAGATTGCTACTTACTGTAAAGATGACTTGTTAGGCTGCAGACAGGCACAATTAAGAGATTTACAATGCTTTTGGCCACAGCTTTCATCAGCAAAAGAAAAAAACACACAATTTCTACACACAAGCAAGCACACATCATGCGCACATGACTGCCAACTTCAACATCTCAAGTCAGAATACAACTATCACGTGGGATGATGGGATGCACACAGGAACCTGGATGGGGACCATTGCTGATTGCATCCATATGACAGCTGCATCCCAGCCCAAGATACTGGAGTTAGTGGTCATGTGTGCCTGAGATATGCTTGCTTGTGTGTAGGAATGGTGTGTTTCTCCCTTGCTGACAAATCTTTGTGCGAGTGCCTTTTAACTGTGCCTGTCTGCAACTTAATGTGACTTCTTTATGGTAAGTAGCAATCTATATTTCCAACACAATTAAAAGACACTTACACACTAGCTTTCGGCCACAGCCTTCATCAGAAAAAGAAACACACACACATTCATTCACACAAGCAAGTGCACCTAATGCACACACGACCAAAACCTCAGGCCAGGCATTCTGGTCCGAGCTGCCAGAGACGGTGACCATGTCCGCACGAGGTGTGATTGCTTGTATGAATGGATGTGTGTGTGTTTCTTTTTCTTTCTCTGGTGAAGGCTATGGCCGAAAGCTAGCGTTAAGTGTTTTTTAATTGTGCCTGTCTGCAACTTAACACATCATCTTTATGGTAAGTAACAATCTACCTTTTCCATGCATTTTTGATATTCCAACCTGGAGTTTCCATTGTTTGATAATACTATGTCATTAAGGATGCATTTATGTCTCGAATATATTGTTTTGGAGCATACACACCATTTTCATACTAATTTCCGTTCAGTTGTGTTTGTTGTTTTCTTTATTTGCAATTGATTTCAAAGCCTTTATGGCTTCACCTTCAGGCACACAGGCACAGCTGTTTAACATTGTTTACCTGTGGGTGTATTTCAGTTGTACCCAAGCATCTGAAGATGAAGTAATAGAAGACTTTGAAACCAATTGCAAATAAAACAAGCTACAAGCAGGGCTGTGTGGGAAATTACCACAGCATATAACACGTATAGTTAAAAACAAAATAATTTATAGCTGAAGTTCCCATTATCAAGTGTCATGGAAGCAACAAGATTACCTTGAATATTTCTTTACTGAAAATGTCAGCAGTTCAAAATCTTATTTAGTTTCACGTCAACATCTGTTTACGAGATAATTAATCTTTGCCAAAGTACAGCACAGTAACAAATTCATACTTCCGTTCAATATGCAATCATCAGAATAATATGCAACAATAAGAATAAAAATCAACCACTAAAAATCTGGCAAGCCAGTAATTACCTGAGTGTGACCACCCCAGGCTGCAGCCCTGAGTGCGGTCCAGCCATCGCAGTCTGCATGATCCGCGCGCGCCCCTGCCGCCAACAGGGCTGCCACAACTGCAGCATGCCCATGCCTCGCAGCCAGATTCAGAGGTGTCTGGCCATGTCTGTGGAACAGAAGAAACTTCATAACCTGGGTTGTGAGTAACTGAATCCACTTTCCCTTCTTCCCTTTTCCCCCCTCTCTCCTCCCTGATGAAGGAACAAAGTTCCGAAAGCTAGGAATGTAAATTTTCAGTTCTGTTTTGTGTGTATCTATCGGCTGTACTGAGCTGAGGTCAGTACTGGCCAGCCCCTCTATCTCTTTGTTAGTATTTGTTTCACATCTTATATGAGATTTTCCATTAATCATTTAGAACAGAAGAAATAGAAAGTAAACAGAATCTATACAGCGGGCGTGAGAAACTAAAAGACACAGAATCTTGTGGCTATATATAAAGTGGTATATTTACTGTCCTCTTTATTTGTGAGATGAGTAGAAGGGAGAAAGGTAGATTTCAATGTCTCATTGTTGTGCAGATAATTACACATTAGAACTACATCAGCTAATTGGATATGAGAGGAAACTGCAATGGTTTTCTTGAAGCAATCATCCCAATGTTCATTTGACATCACTTAAGTGATTTCTGGCATTCCCCAAGATAGTGTTATAGACCCTCTGCTGTTCCTTATCTATACAAACAATTTAGGAGACAATCTGAACAGTCATCTTAGGTTGTTCGCAGATAATGCTGCCATTTATCGTCTATTAAAGTCATCAGAAGAACAAAACAAATTGCAAAATGATTTAGAAAAGATATCTGTATGGTGCAAAAATTGGCAACTGACCCTAAATAACAAAAAGTTTGAAGTCATCCACACGAGTGCTAAAAGGAATCAGTTAAACTTCAGGTACATGATATTTCAGTCAAATATGAAGGCCTTAAATGCAACTAAATACTTAGGAATTACAATTACGAACAACTTAAATTGGAAAGAACACACAGAAAACATTGTGGGGAAGGCTAACCAAAAATTGCATTGTTTTATTGGCAAAACACTAAGAAAATATAACAGATCTACTAAAATGACTGCCTACACTATGCTTGTCCATCCTCTTTTGGAGTACTGCTGTGCAGCCTGGGATCCTTACCAGATAGTAGTAACAGAGCACATTGAGAAAGTTTAAAGAAGAGTATCACATTTTGTATTATCGTGAAATACGGGAGAGAGTGTCACTGACATGATACAGGATTTAGGGTGGACATAATTAAAACAAAGATGTTCTTCACTGTGGCAGAATCTTATGAAATATTTATCACCAACTTTCTCATCTGAAAATATTTTGTTGATGCGAACCAAATGAAATGATCATCATAATAAAATAAGGGACATCAGAGCTCGCACAGAAAGATACAGATGTTGGTTTTTTCCGTGCGCTGTCTGAGATTGGAATAACAGAGAATTATTATGAAGGTGGTTCGATGAACCCTCTGTCAGGTGCTTAAGTATGATATGCAGAACATCCATGTAGATGCAAAAGGAAAATGGGGCAAACCTAAATCTGTGTCAGTGGATAGAGGATTGAAAATTGTAAACATAAGCCCTGTGTGTCAAAAAGTCAATCATTATTTTGCTCACTTTTAAAGAAGGTGTCATCAAAACTTTCAAGTTTTTCAAGCATGAGCATCAAGTTTGTCCATTAGAGCCTGGATAGAATTTTTCTTTTCAAAGACTGCTTGCCACATACACATATTAATAATTTTAGAACACTGTTATTGGGGATTTTTTACTCAAGCCCTTCACTGACCTTGCTGGCACACATATAGAGGGATTTCTGGGACAATTCAAGGGCAATCAACTCAATGAATGGATGATACTGATTTCAGAATTATGGTCTCCACTAAAAATAAATACGGTAATTTCTCTGCTGATGATTCATGATTCTCATTGTTTTCTTGCATAAGATGAGCATGAGAAAGGAAGAGGAGGAGGAGGAGGAGGAGGAGGAGAAACAATTTATGTTAATTTTTAGATTTCTTACTCTTCATTAACACTGTTGTTTAAAGGCAAAATTAGTCTGCTGATTTCACAGTGCAGAAAATACATTTTCAAATTTAAAGGTTAGCAGATGGCACTAAATATATAATTTTCTTTTTCAGTTCACTATCATGTAACAATAGCATAACATGGCAGAGAAATCTACAGTGCATATAATATGCAGTACAGCACACTAGTTTTATGTCATAGAACCAGCTAACATTACAATCCATGTTTTCACACCAGCATCTGCCATTTCATGTAATGATTGCGTGATGCACATTTTCTTCATAAATTTTGTATGGATAGCATGCTGGAACATAAACAACTGCTAAGACTCTGAGGAAGTCTTAAAAATTTTAAAACTAGACATTAAAACAAGAAAATATAATTAAGAGAACATTTCACAATGCTATTTGGGAAAACATATAAACAAATTCATGTGAAATGGAAACCAGAAACAGCTGCATATTAAGATCCTTTACTTGAAACCACAACCGGTTTCATAGCTTAAAGCCTCATCTTCAGGTGAGATCAATTACATCATGTGATACCCAAAAGTAGGGATGGATATAACACCTAACATTCACTATCCAAATAATAGTAATCTGCCAAGTGAACATACTGTTACATAATAACTAGACAAAATTCAAGAGCAAGATCTTGCACTATATGGGCTCCAAGCACCAACACGTTAGCCCTAAGCCTGGAGGAGCAGATGGCAAGTACACTATGTACACTCACTTGGCGAATTACTATTATTGGGGCAGCAGATGTTGGGCCTTCTATACAATCCCACATTTGGGTCTCATGTGATGTCATTTATATATCCACCTGAACATGTGGTTCTAAACTATGAAACCAATTGTGTTTACAAATAAAGGACCTTACACACAACTGTTAGTGGTTTTCATCCCACAAGATGTACGTCTACAGCAATGGTTTCCTGAACACAAAGGAGATTGCAATACAAACAGATGAAATGGATACTTGTAAAACAAAGAACAAACATTCAAAGGAAACCATACAATTTTGTCATAAAATGTTTAGACATACCAAGTGACATGATATATCATGACATTCAGTTACAAAAAACAATGAATTAAGACTTTTAATAAAAGGAATATATTGATATGTTTGCAAAATTAGTTGACAACAAATGTAAGAATTCTTCAATTGAAAACTCTACAATATTGATTATGCGAGGCAGATCTCTGTTTTCTACATACTGCCATAGACATTCCCACATAATAATCTCTATCACATACACTACCCACATTGTATTGCAGCATTCTATAGAACTTTCTTGCTGTGCAGTGTGAGTGTGGACATAGTCTCATTACTGTGAAAGATTGGAATGTCCACCAGTTTCCTTTCTGTTTAAGCTTGCAGTGACTCAATTTTCTGACCTATCCAGTTAAAATTTAACTCTTGCATTCCAAGGCTGATCTTCTTCTTTTCCATAGCAATTTAACCCATTTAGTATGGGACCCCCTCCTTCAGGATATGGAAAATTTTATTTTGGTATTTAGTTCTGTTGCCAGATGCCCTTCAAGGAGGTTGTGGGGGGCATCTGTGTGTTTATTGTGTCAACTTTTTTCTGTGTGTTACCATATTTCAACTGTTTGTATATAATATTCTCCAAGTCAGAAATTTCAGACCAGCCCAGAACTTGCCTAAATGAGTGTAGGAAAATGCCTAAAACCACACCCAGCCCACAGTCATTACTCCACCACATGGCTACAGCTTTATATGAAAAAAATGCACTACATGCTGGGCTGAAGCTAGCCAATGCCCTACCAAAAAGTCTTACAACCCTTCCTACTAACAAATTAAAAGATCAGCTAAAAAGAATTCTAATTGAAAACCCTTTTTATTCCCTAGACGAGTATTGTATCTGTATGAAAAGTGCTTCATAAGTATGTCAAGCTCATAGTTTTAAGTAACCTACAACTAATATAATGTTGATAAAAACAATATTTGTAATATTGTGATTGTATACTACCAAACGTAAAATCCACCAAAATGTAAAATTTATTAATACAACCAAATCTTTAGTTTGTAATTTATAAACTGACGTATTCAGAAGAATAATCTGTATGATGTCCTGAAACTGTATTATTTCTAGGGATTGTATTTGATTATTCGATGTTGAATAAATATTATTATTATTATTATTATTACAATCTGGGTCTCACATACCTTCCTGCCTCACAAGCTAGGATTCTGCTTATTGTGCTATAGGAGCAGGTGATTTACTAAGATTGATAACACAGGTATTTCTTATTGTTTGAATTTTCGCGTCAGGTACACAAGCATTAGAGGTAAAATTAGTGAAGTATTTTCAGCATTAATTTATTAGATGTTACAAAAATCACAAAGCAATTTTCCTCAGTGGCAACACAGGGTAAAGTACTGGCTTCAATAAATATTTGTGGACTGTTGAGTCCATCAAAGACAGTACCTGTCAGTCGCCTCCAGACAAGCGCCAGGCCTGGCGGCTGCCAGCGCCAGTAGAGCTGCATCTCCCTCGGCAGCGAGGGCGTGCAGCAGCGTCCTGCCACCAGAGTCGGCTCGGTTCACATCTCCGTCTGCCCCCAGTAGTTCCAGCAATGGATCTACGGGGGAGATAGGGCGTAGAGGGCTGGCGTTGCCATCTACGGATATCTGCATTGTGAAACAAAAGAATCACTTCAGCTGACCTATCAAATTCTCCTACGTGGAAAATATCGCTACCTATTCTTGTATAGGTATAACAGCCCTGGCAGTCAGTAGCTTTTTACTTGGGGTGACGATGGCAGAGAGAGCTGTTGGAAACTGAAGTACTTTATTCAAAATTACATGGCTTGAAGACTGAGAAGTTTTACTCAGACATGACACCATTAATGACTCCAGGGACGAATCGTCAGGACTGACAGCATACCAAAACTAATAACAGTAGTTCAGGTACACACACCGACACCACAAGAAGTAGATAAAGGGAGTATATTTGTGGACCGGGTGTGTAAATAAGTATGTAATGGAAGACAAAAAATATAATAATCATAGTGGACTGGAATGTTGTGGTAAGAGAAGGAATGGCAAAGAGAGTTATAGAAAAATATGGGTTCAGTGTTAAGGATGACAGAGAAGGAACTCTATAGGTTCTGCAGTAAAGTTTAGCTATTAATAATAAACACACTACTCAACAATCACAAGAGGAGGAGGTGTACTTGGAAAAGTCCTATACACACAGAAAGACGCCAGATGTATTATATCATAGTGAGACAGAAATTCCAAAACCAGATGTTCGATTGTATGGCATATCCGTAAGCAGATATAATCTCAGCTCAAAAGTTAAAAATTATGGGGAGAAGACTAAAATTTAATAATGTGGTCAGGAAGAATAACTGTGCCAGTAAGTGAGATAATGAAGTACTGAGGAAGATAACGTGTGTTTCAAATTCTCTGAGGCTGTAAATATTATGATAATGAAAACTTATGAATCCTTATTAGCAGTTCAGTTGAAGAGAAACTGTCTTCCTAAAAAGGTCAGTCACAGGAGTTGGGCAGATGAATATGGGCACAAGGAAACTAACTGCAAAGAAACCTTGAGTAATAGAAGAAATAATTCAACTGCTCCATGAAGGAAAGAGATACAAAAATGTCAAGAAAAGGAAGGTATACAGCAGTGTCAGTCACTTAGGAATTAAATTCACACTAAATGCATGGTATCTCAAACAAAATGGTTATTATATGAATGTAATAGAGGGAAACATTCCACGTGGGAAAAATATATCTAAAAACAAAGATTCTGTAACTTACCAAACGAAAGTGTTGGTACGTTGATAGAGACAATAACAAACATGTTATTGTCTCTATCAACGTACCAACGCTTTCATTTGGTAAGTTACAGAATCTTTGTTTTTAGATATAAAATGGTTATTATAGATATAGAAAGTAAGCAAAATGGAAACTGTTGTTGGTAGAACAGATTCAGTATGCAGAAAATTCAAAATAACTTCTGGTGAAATTAAAATCAAAGTTATCGACATTAAGAGTGCAAAAGGAATTCCAGTGTTAAACATAGAGGAGAGAGGAAATAGGTGGATAGAGTAAACTGTGGACTGTACGAAGAAGAGGAAATGTCTGCTGAAATCAACCAGGATGACGGTGAGACAGGGTACCCAGTACTAAAGTTACAGCCCTGACAGAACTTTGGAAGGCTTGTAATCACACAAGGCAGAACAGAGAGAGGACTTTCCTTTGGAATTCCTAAATTTGTTGAGTCAACTGTCAACGAAATTATTATTTAGGTTAATGCATAGGTTCTATGAACTGGACACATACAATATGTACAAAAATCAAGGAGGAGCAATAAGAATGGAAGAACAATGAAAAATTGCTCAGATTAAAAGAAAGAGTGTAAGAGGGGGATACAGTCTTTCTCATTTACTGTTCAAACTGTACATTGAAGAAGCAATGGTGGAATTAAAAGAAAGGTTCCAAACTGAGATTAAAGTTCAGGGTGAAAGGCCTGTCAATGATTTACTGATAACATTCCTCTCCTCAATGAATTATAGAAGAATACAATACCTGTTGCATTGAATGAAGCCTACTGAACGCAGAGCAAGGATTGACAGTAAACCAAGGAAAGACACAAAATTTACACGACAAAACCATGAAGATACCAGCTAAAGGTAAAGGTAAGGGCACAGGTAAATTCTGTGGCACAAGCCTGTGACGGGGCTATTGCACTGGCTGCAGAAGGAGTGCAGGCCTCCTTCACTTAAGCACTAGGAGGGGGAGAGCAGCAAGCACATCACCCCAGTTCCCTTTCACCCTTGGGAAGGATCCGTGACATTCATGTGACAGCAGGCTTAATGGAGCTGGTGCCACCCTGGAAGGATAGGAACAAGGAAAATTTCCCCACCCTTCCACAACTCGGGATTGAACCGGAGACATCCATAGCCAGGATCTCGTGCTCTTCACACAAGCACATGAAGACACCAATTAATACTTATCTGTGTTACAGCCTTATAGTCATAAATTTTGTTTTCTCAATTTACAACTAACAAAAAGCATGAAATCAAGTCTGCATATTAGAACAAGGTGAAAATTTCTCAACTTAATGCTGGGGTGGTATTGATATCAATTAAATTCTGTTTTAGTTAAAATGTTTTTGTCATAATACATTCAAATGTCAAGCTGACATACAGAACAAGTGAATTGGTTCAAATGGCTCTACTATGGGACTTAACATCTGAGGCCATCAATCCCATAGACTTAGAACTACTTAAACCTAACTAACCTAAGGACATCACACACATCCATGCCCAAGGCAGGATTCGAACCTGTGACCATAAACAAGTGTATTATATATTTTTATACCAGCCATGTTGCACAATTCACTGACATGGACAAACCTGATTACTATGCCTTCTTGTTTTCCTTTGAAAGTTTATCACTAATAAACATTCATGTACAGCTGGTGTAGTCCTATTGGGAGCCTGTTCCTGATATCCAGTAGTGGGCCAACAATGTTGAGGTGAATGTGTGTGAACCAGTGTTGTGTGGGTGAAGGTGGCCACAGGGGGGTGAACATGCTACCCGACCTTGGTGTGTTGGCATGGAACACAGGATGGGGCCCAGTTGCTGCAGTCACACTGAATGCCCAGCCAGATAAAGTACTGTTTCATGAGGATGGCAGAAGTATGGATACCTGGATGAGTGAGGCCATGGACACAGTCAAATGCCAGTTTTCAGAAGGTGTGTGTGTGGGGTGGGGGATATCACATCAGATCTTATGGTCAGAGTCTGCTGTGGATCTTAGCTGGAGGTTGAGGCCACAGTTAGCATTCTGAAGGGTGTGGGCTAGGTCCACATCCCCCTCTTGAGCAGCAGCTAGGACACTGTCACCTATGGCTTGCGCGATGGTGCATGAACGGCTGAGGCAACCTGCCATAAGGTTGTTGATGCCAGCAATATGCCGGACATCAGTAGTGAATTGTGCAATCTACTCCTGTAGCATAAGCTGTCACTGTGAGATCTGGTTTATGTATTTTTTGCAAAAACAAGAGGAGGGGGGCAGTAGTTTGTGAAGATTATAAAGATGCTTACCTCAACTGAAGATCACAAATAGCAGATGGCTTCATGAACTATGAGCAGCTCACGGTCATATGCGCAAGGCATGGCTGGAGGTGCGAGCAGGATGCGTTCGACTGACCCAATGGGGACAGATTTTGGAATAATAATAAAAAAGAAAAACCAGCATGTTTAGGTAATGAGACTCTGCACTTTGGTTCAGAGTGGACCATCAGTGAAGGAACGATTTAGGTTCCTTTCTATGTTCCTAAGGGGCATCACTAAGGAAGGTAACAATAAATAATTGGGCATGCTGGAAGAAGTGCACAAACCGATTCAAAGATGATATTCCTAAAAGCTAACAACTACAGCAGAATTTAATGAGTTACTGCCTCTTAATCTAGGAGGGCACTTGTTTGTAGTCGAGTCTTTGGATAGGGAGGACCATTAACGGCTTACAGCCTTTGTTCAGCATCATCTGGCAGCATGGGAAAATCCACTTCAGTGGCAGGATTGGCAGCAAAGGGGTGCCAAAATGGTGAGGTACGGAATAGTAATAAACCCACCTGATCCTCTTGGTGCACACTGCACTTCAGTTCACTATTTACACTGCACGCAGTATTTCAGGTGCTGATACCAGGGGGACAAACCAGGCATCCAGCATCAGGCTTTGTACATCCGCAATCAAGGGAAGCACCTCAGGGGAAAACAGTTCAGGAAGGTGGTGCAGAAAATGTGGTAACACTCCTATTGTTAAGTGAACTGTGACTAAACACAGGCACTGGATGAGGAGTAAGACTTCTGCTGTTTGTGTGTACCATGGCAAAGAGTGGAACATGACGACGCGAGCCACATTGCTTTGCATGGGCGAGCTGCTAGAGGCCTCCCGGGAGATGATTCTCATCAAAGGGGAAAAAGAGATTGCCTGAGTGATGGTTAGGTGGCCATTGCATCCAGAAAGCATGGCCATCTAAGCTCTACCTCCAGCAGAAGTGACCGGCGAGCATGTTGGGAGGGATGTGGTGATACCTCAGCTGGCAGGTGCTTCACTGATCGCTGGTTTTCAGTCTGCGCAGGCCACTGTCTGTTGCTACAGGTGGAGGTGATGGAAGGAGTAGCCACAAGGAGAAATGATCGCCTAAGAGAAATCGGAGCTTGAACAGAAAGATCTAAGTGCGTGTTTTTCAAGTACACTGTTTGAAAGTGTAATAGTAGAGAAAGCACGTGAAAATAGTTCAACGAACCATCTGCCAGGAACTTGATTGTGAACTGCAGAGCAGTCATGCAGATGTAGATGCAGACATAGTTGTATACATATCCATGATAATGTGTTGGAAATGAGATACCAGAAAGTTTAGAAACTACAAATTTCTGGAATATTCTCCATTCTCACACTACATCTGGTGTGCTCCAACTTCCACTTGTCCTATATCTCAAGAGATTTGTGGCTGAAAACAGGTTTTGAGTCCAAAGAAGACATTGTAGCAGCAGCAGATGAGTACCTTGCAGAGTTTCCACAATGACTCTTCAAGGATGGTATTTACAAACTAGAAAAATATTCATTCCTACCTTGTGTACAACAATTTTTATTTTAAATAAATGAAAAAATTCTTAGCTATAAAATGTAGACTACTGGATGTATGCAACTGGTATCTCCACTGTTGCTGACCTGACTAGAAAGTGCTACATCTTCCGTGCTATCTATGATAGCTAAGGTACTAATGTCTAAGGCTGTTGATAAGGCCGCATCACTATGGACTTGCTCCTCTGTAGGCACCCTGGCCCCTGCATCTGCCAGGAGCCTCAGCACCCTGTTGTCCTTCGGCAGTGGCAGCGTCCTCCATGCATTTGCTGTTGTGTAGTCTCCGTCATCAACCTGAATGTGCAAGAAGTACACAATAAGTGATTTATCCAATGGAAGAAGCTGCAGAAATCATTTTTAATAGTAAATAAATACTTTGTGCTACTCTCAACCAAGAACATTCCATTTGATATGATGCAACTTGGTGATTTGTGACTCAGTATTTTTTAATCAGGCAACTTCTCCTTGGCATCTCTGGAGCAGAACCCCTTACACACAGCAGGAAAGAGGGAAGTGGTCACCAGGAATCAAAAGTGAGATCTCTGCATTAGTAGCCAATGAAATCAGAGATTATTACTGGTGTGTGTAGTAGTCTGCGAGTTTTGCTAAATGGGCAGTGAAATAACTAATCATGGTCACAGTAGACAGAACGTAAAATACAGGCTGGTTGCAGCAGAAAAGCGTTTCTGAAAAATTGAAATTTTTTGACACAGAATATAAATTTAAGTGTTAGGAAGTCTTTTCTGAAGGCATTTGCTTTCTGAGTAACAGTGTATAGATGTGAAATGTGAGCAATAATCAGTTCAGACAAAAAGAAGTACAAGCTTCTGAAATGAGGTGCTACAGAAGAATGCTGAAAATTAGCTTGGTAGTACTAACTGTACTGGGGAAAATTAAAATTATGGTACAAGTTGACTAAAAGAAGGGATCTCTCGACAGCACACATCTGAGGCACTAAGGAATTGCCAATCTGGTAGTGGACAGTAGTGGAGGGTGTGTGTGTGTGTGTGTGTGTGTGTGTGTGTGGAGTGGTAAATATTTTAGAGGGAAATCAAGGCTTGAATACAACAAACAAATTCAAATAAACATAGGTTACAACAGCTACGTAGTGGTAAGATGCCTGTACAGGATAGATTAGTGCAGAGAGCTACATCAAATGAATATTTACAATGAAGACCAAAGTAACAACACATCTCATAAAATGACTTTGACTGGTTGGATGCAGCTTGCTACAATTTCCTGTCTTCATCTCAGAGTACCATTCACACCCAACATTCTCCATTATTTGTAAGATTTACTCCCCTGTATTGCTTTCCCTCTAAAGCTCCATTCTGGAACCATGGGAATCGTTCCATGACATCTTAATACATCTCCTGTCACTCCATCCCTTCTTCTAGCCAGTATTATTCACATATTCCTTCCCTTGCAATTCAGTGGAGATCCTGCTGATTTCTTATCATATCAAGCCACTTAATTTTCAGCACTCTTCTGTAACACCAACTCTGTTCTTTCCTGTACTCCCACAATCCCTGATTCATTTCCATACTATACTGTGTTGCAAAGTTACATCCTCAGAGACTTTGTTACCAAATTAAGACTTGTTTGATACTAGTTTACTTCTTTTGGTAAAGAAACTACTCTCTGTCTCTGATATTCTGCTTCTTATGTCTTCATTGCACTGTCTGTCAGGGACTATCTTCCTTTCAAGGTAGCATAAATCCTTTAATTATTCTAATAACTGGCCACCAATTTTGACACTTATTTCATTACTACTGCTCTTCATTTTCATCTTTATTTGTTTTATCCTCAATGTATATTTTGAATTCTATATCCTTTTCATTCCTTTGAACAGATCACGTAATTCTTCCTCACTTTCACAGAGGAAAGTAATTTCACCAGTGAACCTTGACATCGATATCCTTTCAACCTGAATTTTAATCCCACTTCTAAACCCTTCTTTTATTTCCTTCACTGCTTTGACACACAGACTGTACAGCAGAGGAGAAAGTCTGCCAATCCTGCCTCATGCCCTTTTTAATTCAAGCACTTCTCTCCTGGTCTTTCAATCTTAATGTTCTTTTTGGCCCATATAACATGTTGTGTATACATACCTATGCTGTGTGTTTCCCACCTACTCCAATAGCGGAGTGTCATTGCGGTTTTCAGTTTGAGGACTGGATTGATGCAGCTCACCATGCTAGTCTAACTGCATGCTCCTCTTCATAACTGCTGGAATCTACCTCCACTCGAGTGTGTTTACTACACCTCCACTCGAGTGTGTTTACTACCACAAGCCTTAGTGTCCCTTTATTATTTGCCACTTTTTGAAAGTATCTATTCTCCTCATGCCTTATCCATGTTTCACTTCCATGTATGGGTACACTCTAGATAAAAGCTTTTTGGAAATACTTCCTAACACAGAAATTTGATGATAGCAATTTCTTGATATTGTCATTCTACATTTTAAATTCTCTTTACTTTGGCAACCATCAGTTGTTTTTCTGTGCAAACAGCAAAGTTCATCTATTAGTTTTAACCTATCATTTCCTAATCTAATTCCCACAGCATCACTTGATTTAATTCATGACTACTCTCCATTTCTTTGTTTCTCTTTTGTTCAATGTTCATCTTATAACCTCTTTTCTAGATATTATCCATTCCCCTGAACTGATCTTCCAAGTTCTGACAGAATTACAGTTTACCCAGCAAATCACCAAGATTTCATTTTGTCTCCTTGAAATTTAATTTCCTTTCCTAATCTCTCCTTCATTTCCTTTACAGCTTGTTCAATGTACACATTGAATAATAATGGTAATAAGCTACATACTTGTCTCACTCGTCCTCAACTACTGCTCCCTTTCATGTTATTTGAGTCTTACAGCTGCTGTTTAGGCTCTCTCTGCAAGTTGTAGATAATCTTTTGCTCACTGTATTTTAATAATTCTGTCTTCAGAATGTCAAAGAATGTATTCCAGTCAGCAATGTCAAAAGTCTTCTCTACATCTATAAAGACATAAATAGTCATTTGTATTTCTTAAACCTATATTCCAAATTAAGCATCAGTACTGAGTCATAAGTTTCTATATTTCTCCTGAACTCTACATGAGGTCAGCTTCTACCAGTTTTTCCATGTTCCTGTAGATAACTTATGTTTATATTCTGCAGCCATGACTTATTAAATTGACAGCTTGAAAATCGTAAAAGCTTAGACAACACGTGACAAATAACTAATTAAAGTGTTGTTTGTTTGCAAATAATTCTAAATAACAAATACAAATCCTGCAACCATATTTTTTGAGTGTGCCAAAAATAACATACCTCTAACAGACAGTCTTCAACAGGTGCCCCACTGTCAATGAGCCACAGCACGAGCACAGTGTGCGGGTCAAGGCCAGCAGGCAGGGCCTGCACCTGTGCTGCCGGCTGTGGCTGCGGTGGCGGCCACTGTGACCGGACCATGTGCATGGCCAATGACGGGACCTCCTCCACGGGGAGCTGCCGCCCAAACTGGGAGAGCGACACGGCCAGCATGCCGTGACCCGCCGCAGCAGAGCACAAGTACTTCTGCGTGCAGTGCTTCACGTCGAGCAGCCACTCGGCAAAACTGTGGTGGAAGAGCTGTGGTGGGCTCCCGCTGCTGCCACCCTGCGGTCAAAGAGGAGTGTACTGTTAATGACAGCATGGACTCACTTATATTGAACAACACAATTAATCAACAGGTGTTATCGCAAATCACTGCATTTCTCGTATTCAAAAAATACAGGCCATTTGCTCATATTTAATCGTTGGTGCTAAGTTTGTCATGGAGCAGTTCTCCTGGAAGTAAATCTTTTGTGCCATTACAGTCTAAGCCTCCTAGATGCTGTGACTGAATAGGGTCCAAGTAAATCTCCAACAGATGGCCTCTATGGACTCGGGGTAGTGTAATCTCCAACAGATGGCCTCTATGGACTCGGGGTAGTGTCACGTCCTCAAATCCCACATGCAAGGTGAGTAACCTACTTCACTTCTGAAATTTTTTTAATACACTACATATGTTCTTAATCTATTCTCAGTTTGACGAACAGTCACTACAGCCTTATATCATAGGCAACAGGGTGTTACTGTAATCTAATTAACCACCACCATTTACGTATCAAACACATTTTTTCAGATGAAATTATGTGGCTTTATGATTCCATAACAGTAATTCAAGTTGAGTTCTGCTGCTTGTTATCTATTCTCCTTAAGTACATATACCCTCAGCTAATTCTTCATTACGGAAAATCAGTGCATATCTAAAACACATGTACAAATTAATAAAGCTACACTACTAAATATATACTACTATACAAGGGCGATGTACTTGAGGACAATATTATGGAAATGGAAGAGGATGTAGATGAAGACGAAATGGGAGATAAGATACTGCGTGAAGAGTTTGACAGAGCACTGAAAAACCTGAGTCGAAACAAGGCCCCGGGAGTAGGCAACATTCCATTAGAACTACTGATGACCTTAGGAGAGCCAGTCCTGACAAAACTCTACCATCTGGTGAGCAAGATGTATGAGACAGGCGAAATACCCTCGGACTTCAAGAAGAATATAATAATTCCAATCCCAAAGAAAGCAGGTGTTGACAGATGTGAAAATTACCGAACTATCAGTTTAATAAGTCACAGCTGCAAAATACTAACGCGAATTCTTTACAGACGAATGGAAAAACTGGTAGAAGCGGACCTCGGGGAAGATCAGTTTGGATTCCGTAGAAATGTTGGAACACGTGAGGCAATACTAACCTTACGACTTATCTTAGAAGAAAGATTAAGGAAAGGCAAACCTACGTTTCTAGCATTTGTAGACTTAGAGAAAGCTTTTGACAATGTTAACTGGAATACTCTCTTTCAAATTCTGAAGGTGGCAGGTATAAAATACAGGGAGCGAAAGGCTATTTACAATTTGTACAGAAATCAGATGGCAGTTATAAGAGTCGAGGGGCATGAAAGGGAAGCAGTGGTTGGGGAAGGAGTGAGACAGGGTTGTAGCCTCTCCCCGATGTTATTCAATTTGTATATTGAGCAAGCAGTAAAGGAAACAAAAGAAAAATTCGGAGTAGGTATTAAAATTCATGGAGAAGAAGTAAAAACTTTGAGGTTCGCCGATGACATTGTAATTCTGTCAGAGACAGCAAAGGACTTGGAAGAGCAGTTGAACGGAATGGACAGTGTCTTGAAAGGAGGATATAAGATGAACATCAACAAAAGCAAAACGAGGATAATGGAATGTAGTCAAATTAAATCGGGTGATGCTGAGGGAATTAGATTAGGAAATGAGACACTTAAAGTAGTAAAGGAGTTTTGCTATTTAGGGTGTAAAATAACTGATGATGGTCGAAGTAGAGAGGATATAAAATGTAGACTGGCAATGGCAAGGAAATCGTTTCTGAAGAAGAGAAATTTGTTAACATCAAGTATAGATTTAAGTGTCAGGAAGTCGTTTCTGAAAGTATTTGTATGGAGTGTAGCCATGTATGGAAGTGAAACATGGATGATAACTAGTTTGGACAAGAAGAGAACAGAAGCTTTCGAAATGTGGTGCTACAGAAGAATGCTGAAGATAAGGTGGGTAGATCACGTAACTAATGAGGAGGTATTGAATAGGATTGGGGAGGAGAGAAGTTTGTGGCACAACTTGACTAGAAGAAGGGATCGGTTGGTAGGACATGTTTTGAGGCATCAAGGGATCACAAATCTAGCATTGGAGGGCAGCATGGTGGGTAAAAATCGTAGAGGGAGACCGAGAGATGAATACACTAAGCAGATTCAGAAGGATGTAGGTTGCAGTAGGTACTGGGAGATGAAGAAGCTTGCACAGGATAGAGTAGCATGGAGAGCTGCATCAAACCAGTCTCAGGACTGAAGACCACAACAACAAGAACTAAATATTTTATGAGAGGCACAAATTAAATGGGCTTCAGCATTTTTTCTACTACACCTGATCTACGAACACTTTCAATTCCACTGTACATCATTCACAATTAATCAACTATCTCCTAGCTTGTCGAAGTATTTTATTATTAACAGAAGCATAAAATTCTGATTAGTCTTTATTCAATAAAACAAAAGAATATCAGATAAATCTAGTATGTACTTCAAGACATCGTCTCTTTTTTTTTTTTTTTTTGACCCTTCATCATAATTATCTACATCTACATCTACACTCTGCAAACCACTGTGATGTGAATGGCAGAGAGTACATCCCATTGTACCAGGGTTTCTCCCTGTTCCATTCATGTAAGATGTGCAGGAAGAGTGATTGTTTGAATGCCTCTGTCCATTCAGTAATTATTGTAATCTTATCCTCTTGATCCTTATGTGAGTAATATATAAGGGATTGTAGTATATTCCTACAGTAATAATTTAAAGCTGGTTCTTGAAACTTTGCTAATACATTTCCTCAGGATAGTTTACACCTATCTTCAAGAGTCTTCCAGTTCAATACCTTCAGTATCCCTGTGACACTTTCCCACAGATTAAGCAAACCTGTGGCCATTCATTCTGCCCTTCTCTGCTTATGTTCAGTATTCCTTTGTTAGTCCTATCAGGTACAGATCCCACACACTTGAGCAATATTCTAGAACTGGACGCACAAGTGATTTGTAAGCACTCTCCTTTGTAGATTGATTACACTTACCCAGTATTCTATCAATAAACTGAAGTCCACCGCGTGCTTTACCCATGACTGAACCAGTGTTGACCATTCCATTTCATATCCCTATGAATTGTTATACCCAGGTATTTTGTATGTGTTCTAGAGTGACTCATTGATATTATAGTTATAGGATAGTACATTTTTTTGATGTGTGAAGCACACAATTTTACATTTCTGAACATTTAGAGCAAGTTGCCAATCTCTGCGCCACACTGAAATCTTATTAAAATCTGACTGAATACTTATGATGTTTCTTTCAGATAGAATTCATTATAGATAACTGCATCATCTGCAAAAAATAAACTGGTTTTACTGTTAATACTGTCTGCAAAACCATTAATACGCAACATGAACAGCAAGGGTTCTAACAGACTTCCCTGGGACACACCCACAGTTACTTCAATGTCTGATGATGACTCTCCATCCTAAGTAACATGATGTGTCCTCCCTACCAAAAAGTCCTCAACCCAGTCACAAATTTCACTTGATACCCCCAGATGTTGAACTTTTGACAATAAATGCAGGTGTGACACTGAGTCAACTTGCTTTCCAGAAATTGAGAAATACTGCATCTACCTGGTTGACGTGATCGAAAGTTTTCAGTACGTTGTATGAGGAAACTGCAAGTTAGGTTTCACAAATCCATGCTGGTTGGTATTGAGGAGGCCTTCTGTTCAAGAGATCTCATTGTGTTTGGGGTCAGAGTAGGTTCCAAAATCTTACAACAAATCGACGTATAGGATACTGAACAGTAGTTTTGTGTCTGTCTGTCTATCTATAGCCCTACGCTAATGTTTATGGCACAATTTTAAGTTACTATGGAGATTAGGTGCTGCTCCAACTGTGGCAATGGACTGCCCACACAAGCATACTTGCAAGACAAACCTTTGATCTACATAAACTACAACAGATATGCTTCTCTGTATGACACAAAGTATACAGGAATACACTGTGGCAATGTATATCCACAACCTTTCATCAAATGACCACCTCATCCACTTCCTCATCTTCCCTAAGACATCACTGTAGATAAACCCAGGGAAAACACACTAAGTGATGGTCTGGTTTACTCATATGTTGACCAGACTAAATATCTGTTTATACTTTTGATCAGATGCCTGAACACCTGTTGGCTCCAGTTGGGCTACAATTTTCTTTGGCAGCTAAGATAGTATTGGAGGTAATTGGTGTACACTACTCAGAACTCTTGAGTTGCTCATCAGTTCACAGGGCCTACTGAGCAGCTTTAGGTGGCAGTTCAGAATGAAGTTTCACGATGCAGCATCATTTGTGGATTGTTTATGCAGTCACAAAAATCATTGCTTAGAATCAATAGTTGTTCAACAGAATCAAAACAACCAATGAAAAATTGTTGCTTCCCCATTTGCGAAGTGTGTGCTGAAATATTTTTTTATTTTATTTTATTTTATTTTATTTTTTTTTTTTTTTTTTTTTTTGCAAAAGGATCTTAAGCATCATCTCAAACTCATGAGGATGTGTGCCTACAGTAATGAGTGGAGGAAAGTTTACACAATGATTTTGATACTTTAAAAGGAACTTTTAAAATGCTGGTGATGTGATGATTTGCAGAGTGACTGCCCCCAGGTATGTAGACCACTGGAATCTTATAACTAGTGGGCCACAAACTGGGACTGATCCACAATTGATGCCCTGGTTGAAAAAGTTATTTGTGTTGGATGCACCATTGTTTACACAATTGACACTGAGAAGATCAAATAACAAAACTGTGTGCAAGGTGCATACTGAAAATGCTTATCGAACAACACAAAAACAGAAAAGAATATCAAACAGCTGAGTATTTTTTACTGTTGTCAACAAGATGGAGATGATTTGTTTTCTGGCATGGTTATGAGTGACAAGACACTAGTATCTTATATAAATGCAGAATAACAATGACATCCAATGCAGAGGTGCCATTCAACTTCACCAGAACCAAAAGAATTCAGGCAATCTCATTATTGAGTTTTAAAATGTTGGCTACCATTTTCTACGATGAAAAGTGTGTTCTTTCCTTGACTTCATGGAATTTGGGTCAACTATTACAGCTGATGTGTACTGTGAAACACTCAGCAAACTAAGATGTACCATTTAAAACTGAAAGTCTAGACAACATTCAGCATTTCTGTTAGGAGCTTTTCAATCGTTTGCTCTATAGTTCCAACCACACACCCAGTGACTCTTGCCTCTCAAATAAATTTTCACTCTATGGAGTAGTGCACACGGACCTGAAACTTCCCGGCAGGTGAAAACTGCGAGCCTACCCAGAACAACATCTGGATATATCCATCAGCAGAGCATTTCCGAACACGAAAGATGAAGGTTCAAAGTTTGAGTCCCTGTCTGGTACACAATTTTGATCTGGTAGGAAGTTTCACTATTATTTCATTTTGCATTTGAAACAACAGGTTGTTCAAAGAACACAAGACTCATAGTCAGTTGGTTTAATTAATTTGCAGAGTTCTTCCTTGCAGATGAACTGAAGGTGTTAGTGTGACTCACAAAAAGGTGCTTGGAAGTGGATGGCAATTACGTGGGAAAGAGGATTACATTTTCAGGGAAAAACTGCCAATAAAACCTTTTCTAATGAATACAGAGTGAACATCAATAAAACTGACAAACTACAAGGATGGGTTTCCAACTGGAAATGGAAGAAAAAGGTCCTACGAACATATGTCTGGAAACAGACGGTGTATGTGGAACGACAACAAATTGTCTTGGAAGACAAAACAGAACTGCACTGCAGTCATGTCACAACAGATGTCCAAAGTGGCCTCCACCAGATGCAGTGCATTCAGTTGTCATGCATGATACACAATCATACTTTGGCTTACACCATGTTGGCAGGCCACTTGCACTAAGCTTGTACTAGGGTTTTTCTCAGTATCGTGTAGAACAAGGTCTTTCAATCTGATGTACGCACAGTCTGCCACCTTCCTATACATTCATCTGTCTGAAAGGACCCCTGATCACACAAATGTTCAAAAAAAGACTTGAAATATTGCGTGATGTATTAGGTGTCTTTGGGTGGTTTTGTTTTGTTATAGCCATGCTGCCTATCCATCTGCTTGGCGGTACACAAACACCATCTCAACTTGTTCCCAACATGAGTACCAGACCATTATGCTGCTTACAGTATGCCACGTCAATCACAAAGCCTGCAACACACATGGAGCACACATCACATGGTCAGAGGAACTTTCATTCATCAGCACCGTCTACTGTGCTAACAATGCATTTGCAGGCATACGTTTTTCCTCCATTTTCTGTTATGAATCTGTTCCTGCAGTTTGTCGGTTTTATTAATGTTCACCTTGTATTTTTACTATGGTAGAACAGCTCTTACCTTTTGAATACACCTCATATGTTTACGAACACAGACTCTTTCCCAAACATGCCAATGGCGTAATTAATGTGGCTCATAGTGCACTTTAGGAACAGAACCTGGTTTGTGGACTCTTTATTTTTCACAGCAGCTACAGAAATTATTATTCCTTTTTATAATGAGCAAATTGCCTTTCTTCTCAAAACTTCTCCACATTGTACAGGGTAATTCAAGAAGAATACCGAAACTTTGAAAATCTGTATTTAACCAAATAAACATGATGGGACCTTGGGTAATTAATCAATGTGAAAAGTGCTTGAAGTTTTTTTTTTCATTAGAACACAAGTTCCTTAATGTTCAATATGACTGCCTTTAGACCCTCGAGCGACATCCCCCTGATACTCGAACTCATTCCACACTCTGTAGCATCTCCGGCATAACAGTTTGGATAGCTACAGTTGTTCCTTCTTTTAGTTTCTCAGTGTTAGCTGGTAGATGTAGTTGAAACACCATATATTTAACATACCCTCATAGAAAAAAATTACAGAGGCTGAGGTCATGGTTTATTGGAGGCCAGTGATAAAGGGCTGTCATGAGCTGCCTAGCAGCCAGTCCATTGCCATGTATATCTTTCATTCAAATAGGCACGGTCAGATAAGTGCCAATGAGGTGGGGGCCCATCCTGCTGGAATATGAGTGGACATACCACTTCTTCAAGTTGAGGGGACAGCCAATACTGCAACATAACCAGATAGGTTTGCCCAATTACAGTTGCACCTTTGAAGAAAAAGGGAACAAAAACTTTATTGGCTGAAATGGCACAGAAAACATTCACCTTAGGTGAATCACTTTCATGTTGAAATTTTTCCCAAAGATTTTCAGTGCCCCATATATGGACACTGTGCAGATTCACTTTCCATGTTATGTGAAATGTTGCTTCAGCGCTAAAACTAGCTTTGAAATAAACCAGTCATCTGTTCCCATTTTCTCAAAGACAGACTAGCAGAACTCTATTCTTTTCATCTTATCACCTTTGTAAAGTACTTGAACCAATTGCGGATGATAAGGTTTCATTACTAACCTTTTCCTTAGGACTCAGCAAATGGACAGATGCAGAATTTGCAGCTCTATGCTAGCTCGGTGGGTTGATTTTCTTGGACTGCAAGCCAATGCTTCCTGAATGCAGCCAACTTTTACTTCACTCATGCATGGCTGTTCGGAACTTTCTTTGGTTGATTGGTTAGTTGATTTGGAGGAGAAACCAAACAGTGAGGTCATTGGTTCCATCAGATTAGGGAAGGATGGGGAAGGAAATCGACCATGTCCTTTCAAAGAAACCATCCTGGCAATTGCCTGAAGTGATTTAGGAAATCACAGAAAAACTATATCAGGATGGCCAGATGCGGGTTTGAATCGTCATCCTCCTGAATGTGAGTCTAGTGTGCTAACCACTGCACCATCTCACTCATTCACCCTTACTTTGTGAACTGTTTATATCAAAGTACATTTGCTGTACTCAATAACACAAAATGCTTCTTGATGAGTCATCCCCATCATTGTACTGACAATGGAAATGAAGGTTACATGTTCAACAGCGCTCCTAGTGACCAAATGAAACTTCAGAGATTCCTTCAATCAGCAACAGAAAGAGTGTAGCTCTTTTTTTCTTCTTTGCAGAGTTCTTGATTTTCAAAGTTGTGGTATTCATTTTTGAGCCTTTGATTGTGGCACCATACACAATCATTAAACCGGCTCCAGGGAGGTAGGGTCCCCTTCCTTATTCCTCCACTAGGGAAATTCCTGTATGGCGCATCCACACATTGCGGGGGTGGGCATCCTACACTTCCATTGGCGGGGTGCTATGATGGCTGAGTTCAGGCAGGGACCCAATCCCGTGGGGTATAACATGGAACCCATGCCCAGGGTTACGGGTGAAGAACTTAATGGCAGCGATGGCAGAGAAGAAAAACTTAGGAGTAGCGTAGCTGGCAGATGGGGCAACCCTCCTTTCTGGGGATTAAATGAAAAGGGAACCACTGCCTTGTGGTGGAGGAGAAACTACAAAGGCTAAGGGAGACAACTCCAACAGAAAATTCTTGCGTTAGGCCTAGCAAGCCTGTAGGAAAGTCTTCATATATTGCTTTCAAAACACAGACAAGCCTCAGAATGAACCACTCAGTATTTGACCACACTGCTTCTTCTTTAAGTACTGGTGTGAATGATGGGAGACCTGATGATATTCATCAGTACAAGGAAAGGAAACCAAATGGACTAAAAAATAACCTACATATTGACACTATTAATATATTAACCCTCAATGGAAAAATGGAAGAAATGACAGATGTACTAACAGAGAGAAAGTTAGATATTTTGGGATTAAGCGAAATGAAGTGGAAGGGAAAAGCTGAGAAGAATTTGAGAGGAGGAGGAAAACTGTACTGGAGTGGGAATAACAGGTTTGGAAGAAATGGTGTGGCAGTGATGGTGAATAAGAATGTACAAAGCTGTATTGAAAGTGTGAGATGTATATCAAACAGGATCATAATCTTAAACCTGAGATTACAAAAAGAAACACTAAAAGTTATCCAGATTTATGCACCTCATGCACGATGTAGCAAAGAAAAGAAGATGGACTTTGAAAATGAGTTAGAGAATCATATAGAGAGTGCTAATATGGTGATGGGAGATTTTAATGCACAGGTAGGCAAAGACAGAAAGGGATTTGAGCATGTATTGGGATGTTTTGGATATGGAGGCAGAAATGAAGAAAGGGAAAGACTCCTGGCTTTGTGCCATAGGAATGGAATGAAAATAGCAAACAGCTGGTTTATGAAGAGAGAAAGTCATGTTATCACCAGATACAGATGGAATGGAAGAACCAAGAGTAACTGATTATATTCTAGTAGATAGTGAATGGGGAGAGGAAGTAACAAATGTGAAGGTAATTCCAAGTATGAGTGCAGATGGAGACCATATATTACTGTTGGGACAATGGGAAATGGATCAATGTGTGACAAATAGAAAACACAAGAAAGTGATGAGGATACAGGATTGGGAACTGAAGGAGAGTGAAAGTGCTGAGAAGCATAGAGAATTAATCACACAAAAATTTCCAAAAGAAGTTTTCTGTGATGTAGAAAAAGAATGGAGTTTATTCACAGGCACTTTAGTCAAAGCAGCACAAAAAGTATGTGTTAGAACATCTGGAAAGGAAAAAGTAAGACAGACACGTTGGTGGGATGATATCACAATCCAAGCAGTTAGAAGAAAAAATGGAGCATGAAGAAAGTGGTGGAAAACTAAAAATGACGAGGACCATAAAATATATAGAGAGGAAAAGAATGCGTGCAAAGAAATAGTGTAAACAGCAAAGAAAAAGGCATGGGAAGAGTTTACACACACACACACACACACACACACAAACCACTTGAAGATGTGAAGAGCAATAAGAAAATGTTCTATAAAATGATGAAAAATAAAAGGAAGGCTTCTGAAGATGGAAACAGAGGATGGTACTGTGACTGAACATCCAGGGAATAAAAAAGATCTCTGGAGAGCACATTTTAAGAAACTGTTAAATGCTGAGGAGCGCGTACACAAGGAAACAACAAATAATGCAGAAATTGAGAGAAGTTGGGAAGTAGAATTAGGACAAATTACACAGGAAGAAATAGAAATAGCTGTGAAGAAGATGAATTGGGGGGGGGGGGGGGGGGGGAGCCCCAGGACCTGGTGAAGTATCAGTGGACATGATAAGAGCAACAGGTCCAGTGGGACTGCTGTGGCCGTATAGAGTACTACCAAGTGTGTGCAGAAATAGTACAATACCTGATGATTGGAGAAGAGGAGACATTGTTCCCTTCTTCAAAAAAGGCAATAAAAGACTTTGTAAAAACTACAGAGGAATAACCCTTATGAGTCATACAGCCAAGATTTTTTTTTAACTTACTAAATCGAATAAGTGAAAAGAGAGAGAAAGAGCCGAGTGAAGAACAGCATGGGTTTAGGAAAGGAAAAAGCACGATTGACCTGATATTTTCTACCTGTCCACTGTTGGAGCATAACAAAAGGGTTTTTATAGACCTAGAAAAGGGAAAGACTCTGGGAAGAAATGAAGAAGATAGATACAGAAGATGGATGCATAGGACACAATTGTAGAATTAGAATACCATTGGCGAACTCTGAATACTTCAAAATAAGACAAGGACTTAAGCAAGGAAGTATCCTATCTCCTGCACTTTTTAATATTGTGGTGGAGGGAATGAATAGGACAGTTAAAGATATAGTAAAAGAAAAAGCAAAAAGATTATTTTTGCAGATGATGTGGTAATATGGGGTGATAAAGAGGTAGATGTACAGTTACAACGTGGTGCGTGGAAGGAAATAATGAAAAGGCATCAATTAAAAATAAATAAAGATAAGAGTGAAGTAATGGTATTTGGAAGAGACAAAGGGATCAATGGAAATATTACTGTGGATGGAGAACCCCTAAAAGTGGTGGACAGTTTCACTTACTTAGGGAGTGAAATATCTAGTGATGGAAGAATAACCAACAAAATTAATAGGAGGTACAGAAGGGAGGCAATTTCTACCAAACAATAAAACACCTGATTTGAAATAAGGAAGTTTCAGAAAAAGCAAAACTCCTTATGTATAAGAGTTATTACTTCCCTATTGTCACCTGTGGAGGAGAAACATGGACAATGACAAAAAGGGACTGGAGCAGACTGCAATCAGGGGAAATGAAATTTCTCAAAGCAGTTAAGGTAAAAACAAGAATGAGAGTAGTAAGGAATGTAAATATTAGAAAAGGCCTTAAACAAGAAAGTATGAGAGAAGAAATTGAAAAAGAGAGATTAAGCTGGTATGGGCATGTTAAGAAGATGTGTGGGCAGAGACTCCCCAAAATTATGGGAGAACTAAAGATGGATGGAAAAAGACATACAGGGTACCCAAGAACATGGTGAAATATGGGAGTGAGAATATCTGTTGAAAGGAGAGGTGTGACCTGGCAACAAGTGGAGGAAGATAAGTGGTGGGAGGACCGAGCCAAATGGAGAGGACTCATCAGCACCCAGCAGAGAGAAAGAGAGAGAGAGAGAGAGAGAGAGAGAGAGAGAGAGAGAGAGAGAGAGAGAGAGAGAGTGTGTGTGTTTTAGTTATCCCTATTGCCCAAAACCTCGAAAACATTACTAGTTTTGTTTATAACTGTGCCGCTCACTTAACCAAATAGTGATTGCTCTCATTATTTGCATTTCACACCAGTGACTAATTCATCAAATTATTATTTGTTGATATTAAATGCCCTTAATCTCAGCCCATCACAGATTTAGTTTTAAGTAATTGCAATTGAAAGCCTCTGTTATCCATGCACACCTCAATAAATTTCTATCAGACATCTAACAAGCTTCTTTATTTTTTTTTAAGGTGTGCTAAGTCGGACTGCAAAGTTTTAATTTTGATAAAATGTGGGAACAGTAATAGTGGCTTCTAAATAAAATTATTTACCATCAAATTGTGGTTAATTGTTGTTTTACCTTCTAAAATATTCAGTAATACAAATTTTAAGTGGAAAGCTGTCTCTTCCAGAAGGTAATAACAGCTCAGAACCCTCCATTAAACAAGAGAGGAAAAAAATAGAATGTATAGTAAGCTACAACAACAGGTTGTCTGGCACATATAAGGCAAGAATTGCACACTATTGTATAATCTGAAGCTCTAGACACATTAAAATATACCTGTGCGAGTACTCTCCTCAAGAGGTGCAGTCTTCTGGCAAAGTCTTCTCTCGTGATCTGGCAGTTGTGCACCCTCACACACCGGAAGAGCGCGTCGTGCGACAGAGGCCGCCTCGCAGCTAGCATTGCGTTGAGCAGTGGCTGAACCTTGGCGAACTGTTTCCTGCTGAACAGCCGCTGGCACAGCCACAGGTACAGGCCATTCAGAGTTCCCGGTATTTCGCGAACCTGAGGATGTCGTATACAGACACATTTTAAAAAGGCACATTTATCTAAAATTACATTACAGTAATCATATTCTATACGAATATTTAGAGGCGTGTCCAAGATATGAAAAGAAGTCAGAGATACATGTGCTATATGACTGAGGACCTATTTTAAACTGCAGGCTTTCTCAGTGAATTCCACTGATGAAATCTTGAATTATCAGTTGAGTATAGTATCTCAATAAGTTTCCTACTCATCATCATCATCCAGTGAAGTTCACAAGGAGATTAAAAACAGGAAACATGTCAACCCTTTGCTTCAAGACGATGATGATATTGACAACACACAACAATAAGTAACACATCTGAATATGAACATCCCTATAATATGTCTTCACAAACATAACTTCAGTGTGCCATTTGTGTGCTGATTGTTCACTGGTGCAAGTGCAGTGGAAGATTAGTTACATTGCGAATTAACATAAGTGCTATTTTAAATCTCTGGTACTGATTTGTTCTGGCCAAAATTAAGCCCTGCCTATGGTAGCAGTAGCATTGGGGATTTTAGTACCTTCTAGATTTCTCACTTAATAGAGATTCTTGAACCTATAGAAGCAGGCTTTCATAGCACTGCTGGTGTCTCTATTCAAATGTAACCAGTTCAGCTTTTTTAGCACTCCCTTCACATTAAACTGTGTGTCTAATCAACATGCAACCACTCATAATGTCTTCCTTTGCATATGTTCAGTACCCCTATAGTATTTGGCATGGAGCCTACACACATTAGCAGTGTTTATTTATTTATTTGGCAGTCATGCCATTGTAGAAATGATCTTGTCATACGCAGAAATTAAGAATATGGAATGTGCAAAATGAAACTGCCTACTACATGTATCAGTAAATTTAAAATTTCTTTACATAAGAATAGTGTATAATAATTTCTTTCCCATCAATAACTACATAGGCCTATAGAATAAATAGTAATACATTGGGTTGGAGCATAAATTCACAGCATTTCTCCATACTTTTAATAAACACAACGGATACACATATGTTGTTGTGGTCTTCATACCGGAGACCATAATCACCAACAATATATTCTCCCTCACTATTTACAACAGTCTGCCAATACTGCAGTAACTTTCCGAACCTGTGACTGTAGAAATCACATGGTTTTGAAGCAACGAACTTGTCGAGCCATCTTTGGAGCGCATTTTAATCTGGAGAGAAAGTTCCTTTAAGGTTGTTCAACAGAGAGCAGAAAAGATGAAAATCTGGGGGCACTAAATCAGGTGAATAAGGTGCATACAATTGCTCTTGGACTGCGCCTACAAGACATCTCAGTTGCTGACAATAAATGTCAGCAGTGTCAGTTACACCCCACGGAAGCAATCTGTAGTACACCCATTGTCGCTGGTCCATCAGATGCATAATGTTATCTTTTATGGATGTGCATGTTTGTACTGGGACCTGCTGCTTATGTTAGCGTAGGTGCACCATTCCTCATTACCAGTAACAATACAGGATAGGAATGATTGGTGTTGTCCACGAGCCAATTTATTAATGGCAAGCAGAGATGCACACATGGCCACCTGCTGATTTTTTTTATTTTGGTTTAAGGCATGTGGAACCCGTATGCCTGATTTTTGAACCTTGCCCAATGCATGAAAATGTTGCATGATGGTGGAATGATCACTGCTCAAAAAGAGAAAACAATTTTCTTGTCATGTTCTGTCCACTGGGATTATCCACGTACATGTTACAAATGTTTTTGGCTGCATAAGCTGCTTTCAGCCCTCTACTGAACTCAATTAGAAGAATATTTTGGGAATGTTCTGATTACTCCACTGGGCTCTCCATTTTCTAGCATCCACAGCTCCACTCACTATCCCTAAATGACAAATCAACATTATGTAAACACAAACAGCAACACTGAACTACAAATAAAAAATGACAGTAGATAAATAAACCCATTGCAAGCAGAATACCAACATAAAAAACAAAAATGCTATGAACTGATGCACCAAACTAATAGATAGTAAAGTGGTACAATATAAAGTGAAATACACAAAAATATGAACTTCTCATACAAGTTATCACACAACTGCATTATATATATATATATATATATATATATATATATATATATATATATATATATATATATATATATATATATATATATATATATATTGGAGATTAACTTATAAAATAAGCTTCTTGCCCTTAAAAATGTTGATTTACTAAAGAGCAACATTTATCAATTAAAAATTTTCTACGTATTAATTTAAAATTTATATTATCCTGTAAGTCTTTAATGAACTGCGCCAATGTATTATAGAGTTTAATATCCATATGGCTTAAATGTTTCTGAGTTCGTGATGTTTTGATTTCTTCTATGTGGATACCATTCCCCTTGACAGCATTTGTGTGGAGACTGCTTAGATTTGCTTTGCTTAAGAGTTCAAAAAGAATCACCCAATTTTTTTAAAAAAGTAACAATTTTGTTGTGTGAGATACGCATGTGAACAAAGCGCTGTTGGACAGAGCAAACTCTTGAGCTCTGCATGGTTCCCACTAGGTAACCACACTGGCATCTGGAATTATGGGAATTTTTAAATCAAAGGATTACTGAATGATGGATCGGTCACACTGGACCAAATGATTCAGCCTTATGTTACTGGCCTCCAAGGTCATCAGACCTTGCTGTATGTGATTTTTTTCTTGTGGGGGTTAATAAAAGACACTGTTTATATGCCACCACTACCAACAACAATGAATGAACTGAGACATCGCATAACAGCAGCTGTGAAAGCTATAACTAAAGACATGTTTGCTGCAGTGTGGGAACAATTTGAATACCACATTGACATATGCCATGCATCTCAAGGCATATTGAACGCCTATGAAAATGTGTAAAAAAATCATTGTATATGTTTATTAGTTTCAGAAATACAGACGTGCCAAATCGGATGATTCTTTCTGATACACCTAGTATAAAGTGATGCAGAGTAAGTATTCCCAGTTTCCTGAAAAGAGGTCTGCAGTGAGCTCATGTAGGCCTACGGGTAATTAAACGAACAGTCCACTTTTGCAAAATCAAAATTTATTTTAAATTAGATTTTGAACTGATCCAGAATGCTGTTCCACATGAAGCAACAGAATGAAAATATATCATTCTGATGCCTTTTAAAGTGCAAACATTTTCAGTAACTCTCAGTGCAAAGAAAGCTAATTTAAGTCTGTGTGTAAGGAAACTTAGTGTGTCATCCAGTTCTAGGTTGATGTCTTTGTCGCGAGTCGTTTTACCAAACTGTATACACTTTGTTTTCTTTGCATTCAGTGTAGGTCTAAGCTTATTTGCACAGAACCAAGTCTCAATACTTATTAGGATGTTATCAGTGATGGAATGTCAAGAGTTTTTAAAGTTGCTCACTATTAGACTTGTTTCATCTGCGTATAATACAATTTAGGCAGTATCCTATTGTAACTTGAAATCACTCACATATATGTGAGAAAGGGTAGTGGTCCTAAGATGCTGCCTTAGCGTACTTCTCAAGGAACTCCTTTCTAGGAGAGGTTGTGTTAGTGAAAACTTAATTGAGTCATTGGAGGTATGTAAATCTGAAGTACGACAGATGGCATATGGGTGGAGGGCGGGGTTCTAATACAGTTAAACCAATGTGACCTCTGTAAACAATGAAGTAATAAGCCAAAGTAGTCAACAGTTTACAAATATCTTGTGGTCACCAAGGGTTTCATGAAAGAATGTAATGGAACTTTCCAAAATCCGATGCAGCACGATGGCTATGAGGCACTCGCAGCTTGTGGTTTGGCCGTATTGGGGAAGGCTACGAATGTGTTACCCGTGTGGTCAAATTCTTGAGCGTAAGTGAGGCCTACAGATTTTTCTCTATTTCCTTCAATAATTTCTACAAATATGACCTTAAGACACATACTTGTAAGGGATACGAAAACCGTAAAAACCCACCTTAACAAACAAAAAGAAACTTTCAAATAGCAACCGCCGTTAGAAAGCAACGGACTTGATTGCAACTGAGAGTAATGACAGATTTTGAATCTTCATTTCATCTAATCGTTCGTGAAACTCGCGCTCGGTGGTGAAATTTACATTACTGTATTGTAGTGCAAGTAGCGTGCCTTTGAGACAGTGGATAAAATTTTTGATGGGAAAAAAAAAAACTTGAACCGTATCACAAAATTCATATTAAACGTCGATTAATGGCGTGTTAACACACACACACACACACACACACACACACACACACACACGCTAGACTTGGCCACTGTTTCTATGTTTCGATACAGTGTATCGATACGTAGAACTGTTTCAGTGTTTCGGAACGGCTGTGGTTCACTGTTTCGAAACAGTGGTGTTTCATTCCGCTCCTGTCTCGGATAACCGCACCATATTCGATCTCGAGCCAGACACAGAAACTGTATCATTGTTTCAAAATAAGGCTGTTTCAGTCCACTTGCGCTTGGAACGGACTAACTGTATCGAGACAGTGATGTTTCATTCCGTTCTGTGTCGTACGAGATTCGGGCTCGGCACAGATACTGAAACACAACATAACACTTAATGAAACACTTTCAAGAGTGGCGAAATATTTTTGACAAGCAATAGAATGAAGCTTAAGATATCCGAAAATAAAGCTTCGTTTCTAGCTGACTGTCCTATTACGAAATGGCGTAACATCTGCTTTATAAACACTAACCAAACAATGAAACAATGCATACTATTCACATTCAAAATAATAAATATGTGAAAATCATTAGATTAAATTACACTTTTTTTTCAAAACATACGCTTCCCTTTTCATGTACAGTAATCGTATTAAGAAACGCAAGTAAGCCTACAACATTTTGAATAAAAGAAGGCGTAGAGTGACAGTTATTAGACATATACATAAATTTGATCTTGGTATAATTGCAAGCAATCTGTTTGACATATCACTGATAGTGTAGTGGTGAACGGGAAGGGCTGGGAAACGTGGTGACTTTATAGTAACGGTTCGAAACACCTTGCAAGACAAAATTTTTTCTGTTATATTTAGTTATTTATTCGAATTATTTGGCGTTATTTGTGAGTCTATAGTCACTGTGCCTATTATCCACAATGATTCCCTTTGTGTGCATGGAAATTAGCAGGATGGGTAAATTACCCATACTAACGGAATGTGGGAATCCCAGTAGCATATCTGTTGTTTCTGCAGTTTGCTCCTACCTCCAGTTCCGTTTGCGGTGGTTCTTCTGTCTTCAGCTATGGCTTTACTCAGCCAATTGGAAAGTATGTAAGTCACACAGCACGAAAGCAGCGCATTTGCTGCAGGAAATACGAAACTGCCAAGACGCCCAAGTGATAGTTTCATACTTTCTGTGAAATTATTAGTGCTCTCGCACCTCATTTGTATTTATATGGACATACTTATACAGTAGACATTCAAGATGATAAAATGTGTATGTTTATTAGATTACAAAACACAAAGTGTTTCACTGTATCGAAACAGCGTATCGAAACATTACAGTGTACTGTTTCATTTGTTTCGAAACAGTTAAATGTTTCAGTTTGCCCATCTCTAACACACACACACACACACACACACACACACACACACACACGCGCGCGCAGTGAAGGATTCGATAGTGAAGATTTGGCCACTGTTGATTACCTGTAAGCACAGGAACCTGAAAATTGTGTAGAAATTGTTATGACTCCTCTTACGCTCAACTCGTTGATTGTTCTGCTACAGCCACAGCCCAACCTCTACCACATGGAGCTAACCGGCATTTCAGGTCACAGCCTTCAGCCTAGCTATTAGTCGTTTTAAAGACAACAATCAGTATCAACAGTTTCAAAAGGTTGACTATAATTGGTTAAAACCACTTAGAAAACGCACAATTGCTTTCTGATAATTCAAATGCTGCAATATGTCACTTACAAATATGTTTTCCTACCAGAATTCCATACTGCCTTATATTTAACTTTTTGTAAACATTCAAGTCGCGCCGTTTGGTTCATCACTGGAGTTGCAAGTAATGTACTTAATTCTAGCTGTAGATGGCAGCACAATCTCAAGGAGTGTAATGCCTGCATAGTACTCCTCAATTTTCTAACTACTGTCATCACAAGAGCAGACAACATAAAGTGTGATCATGAAGCACAGCACTGGGTGACTTGTTTTCTGTGGGAACAGATGTAGACATTGCGGATGTTTAACGACGATTGGTAGCAAGCAGTATGTGAATAGAGTTCGTTGTCGCACCCACTGCAGGACAGCTCCTCGCAGATTCCTAAGTCTGCGAAAAGACGTCTGCTCAGAGGTTTCTTCATAGCCCCGAGTGGGTGGTAATCACAAGGGGTAAAGTCGGGAAGATGGTTCAAATGGCTCTGAGCACTATGGGACTTAACGTCTAAGGTCATCAGTCCCCTATAACTTAGAACTACTTAAACCTAACTAACCTAAGGACATCACACACATCCATGCCCGAGGCAGGATTCAAACCTGCGACCGTAGGGGTCACGCGGTTCCAGACTGTAGCGCCTATAACCGCACGGCCACCCAGGCCGGCAAAGTCAGGAAGACACAGTGGGTGTGGCAGTATTTGGAACCCCATTTCAGCGATGGTTGCTGTGGTTTCCCGACTCATGTGGGGATGGGCGTGGTGTTGCAAGAGCACATTTCATGGCGGTGCACGCTCTCCACACACTGTAACCACTCGACTGTGTGCATACGCAGCGCTTACGCGCTCCTTCCACATAAAACACGTCGTCCAGCGTTGTCCTTGATTATCACACTTCATGTCGTCCGATGGTGTAATGACAGGATTTGGAAAATAGCGGTATACTGTGGAGGGATTACAGTTTCGTGATTGTGCTGCCACCTGCATTTAGACAAAAGTACTACATACTTGCAACTGTAATGAGCAGTCAACCGAATAAATGACAGGAAAATGTACACGCGCAAACAAACTTGACACCGGCGCCGTGGCTGATGGGAGCGACCGTAAGGCATTTCCCATGTATAGTCGCTCCCGTCAGCCACCGCGCTCAGTGTCAACTGTGTTCGCACGTGTAAATAAATCAAACGGAAAGCCCTTCGCAATATACAGGATGCCATAAAACTTGTGCATCTATTTGAAATGCAAATAAAACGTTTCATATATTAACTATAAACTTTTTGTTTGTTTGCTGCAGATTGTTGCTGTGACTTTGGAGATTAAGCACGAATACTCGGAGTAATAAAGTACATTTTTCTACAATTGTATTGTACTTCGTGCAGGGACAACGAAGTGTTGAGCGAGCCCAGCGGGCATACGACAGAAAACTCCGTACTGCAGCATAAAACATGTCATAAAGAAGAGATGTCTGTCATTCTAGTGTAACTGGCAATGTTGCAGACTGAGTCAGTGGTGGCTGTCCAAAATCCCCGCGGGACGCAGGGAATATTGGCAACGCCCGCGCATCAATGGCAAGCATTCTCTCAAAGTCAGTTCACCGTTGGTCTCAAGAAGTTGGCATGCCAAAATCTTCATTATGAAGAATTTTAACAGCTTACTACTACACATTCCCCTACAAAATTTAAATTTCCAAAAGGATATTGCCTGCAAAAATATTGAAATTTGCAAATGAATTTCTTTTACTGGCAGAAGAACACAGTTTCCACATGAAACTTGTGATAAGCGATTAAGCTCATTGCCACTTCAGCAGCCTTGTCAATAAATAAAACGGTCGCATTTGGGGCACAGAACAGCCATAACTTATCCGCAAAACCGCAAAAGATCTCTCCACAACTAACGTGTTGTGAGAGATCGTGTTGCATTGTACGTTCTGTACATTCTTTTTTTTTCGAAAATGCAGAAAAATGATCATTACTATGAATGTTGGACATTACCTTGACACGTTAAACACTTTTCCAAGGCCATTAATGGCTGTGAAAAAAGACTGTGTTTTCAGCAAGACGGCGTAACCTGCCGTATGGCATGTCAGACCACAGCACTTCATCGATAAATGTTTCCTGGTCGAGTTGTGCCTTGTAATGGAAACATCAGCTGGCCACCGCAATAGCCGGATCTCTCGAATCCTGAGATTATTTATTTAGGGTTTTCTCCGGAATTTCGAGGATCGCATGATATTCTATAGCAGACATTGGCAACCTTACATGACCCACGAGCCTGATCCACACTGAAGCTTACGGGCCACTTGGTCACGTGACACAACAGCAGAGCACCTAGCGCATACTGTCAAAACTATGGCGTCAGTGACAATGTTTCTGTGGTAACGCACTGATGTGCAAGACACCCCTTTGCCGACACGCCACGGCAAGAAATTATGCCTCAGTACACGCGTTTTTGAGAGTGCATTCAATTCATAACAACCCCATCTTCAGATATTTACATTTATTTATGCATCGTGAGCATTGTTTACATACACTGTTTGACAATAGCTACGTATCTTAAAAACTTCGGCAGCAAAATTTTGCAACGCAGTTAGTAAAGAAATAATGTTCATAACATGTAAGTAAGTGTAAACATCTGTTCAGATGGGAAGCCAGGCATCTTGAAATGAGATCATGGAAAAATAAACGGCCCTTTAGGCAACTGGCTGCATCTATTTTATAACGAATTACTTTCAGTTTCAACAGTTGCTTTCCAAAACGCCTATAATGATGAATAATTATTTATTAATGTTTATATGAGAAAGAACAGGAAAACAAAATATGGCAATGAGATAAGAAATGGCAGTCGACAAGCCATTTGGAGTAACAATGGTTTTTTTTAAGCTCAACACAGTGCTACACAAGGTATATAGAACTCCCAGACACCCTTGCGCGCCTTGACGCCACGGAGAGGACGATGCAGTGCTGTGCATTCAGTGGAACACGGAAGTGGTAGTGTACATCCAATAAAAGTAATTTTTTTGAGACAGTCATGAGCAATGGTCACCGTAACTGTGCCGTGGCACATTGCATTAATACTCCTCGAACGACGACGGACGTTATTTATCACGTTTTTCCCAAGGATGAGCACTTGCAACGTGAGTGGATAGTTCGATGCAAACGCAAGGACAAAGTGAATGTGAAAACTGCACATGTGTGATCAGCTCATTTTCGGCTTGAAGATTATGAACGGGATCTAAGAAATGAGCGTCTAGGGTTACCTTCAAGAAAGAAGTTATTACCAACAACAATCCCCTACATAAAAAATGAAAATTGAAATTTGTGTGAAATCTTATGGGACTTAACTGCTAAGGTCATCCAGTCCCTAAGCCGCACAGTCCACGATTGCAGCACCTGAGACCGCTCGGCTAATCTCGCGCGGCAATCCCCTACATAAATATTCCGAACTGACATGGGGAAGAAATTGCGGAAAGTGGTGTTGCAAACGAAAGGGTAAGACGTCTGCACATACATAACACTTTAAATAATTGAAACTGAAAAATTACCGTAATACAAACGAATTCACATAAATGCAACGCTTTTTGACGCATTACTGTATTGCTTTACGGGAGTGAATGACCCGCTATATTGTACAGGCAATAAATAATGTTGCTCAGGTGTATTTCCTTTTCCTCCTGGATATAATAGCTTCATTTGTCGTAGAAATAGCCGTTAGTTTTACGTATTCTCGATATGTTAACTATTTTAAAGCTAGTATATAGTTCAAATGACAAAATCAGCATATTTCGCGTAATTTGTTTAGATTTAGTTGTGTAAGAATAGCCGACCCTGACCAGTTGATTTCGTAGCGTAGTGGTATGGTTTCTGTCTCTTATGTTGGAGGTCATGGGTTCGTATACCTGTATTTCCTTCAACAATTTTATTTTTACATTTTATCAAATTAAGCTATTGTAGCCGCTTATGCCACTGATATTTAATCGCTTTTGTCAATTTATCTGATTTTTGGTGAGAAATTAATGCAGTTGTACAGTACTTAGTAAAAACTTTTAGGAATAGTAGGCCTACTCGGTAAATAATTTTAGGAAGAATAAAATTAAATTCATTCTTTAGGGATCCGGAAGTCGTGCACAACGCTGTGGAGCAAGAAGTTTCCAAATGGCGAGCTTTGACGACTTTAAAAACTGTCACCGAAGAAAAAGAAAGTCGACCGAACCACATGTACAGATTGCGTTCATGAACCCACTGAAGTAGTGAATAAGGATTTGGAAATTAGGGAACTGAGGGCCGAGCTTGAACTTTTTAAAAAACTGAATGCACAGAAAGAAGCGGCACCAAAAAAAATGTTTTACAAAGTAAAACGAACGTTCTCCGACGTGTTCTTTCGTTGAAGCGGGCAGAAAAGTCATCTGACGCGAAAGAAAAAGTCAAATTGCACAAAATAGTGTGTTGTCAAAGTGTTTTACACCGGCGCAAATAAGATGCCTATTAAACGAAAATAAAAGGGTAAGTATAATTCAGAGGACATTGCCCATGCATTGACTTTAAGAGCTCTGTCACTTAAAGCGCCGGCCGGTGTCGCCGAGAGGTTCTAGGCGCTTCAGTCTGGAACCGCGCGACCGATACGGTCGCAGGTTCGAATCCTGCCTCGGGCATGGATGTGTGTGGTGCCCTTAGGTTAGTTAGGTTTAATTAGTTCTAAGTTCTAGGGGACTGATGACCTCAGATGTTAAGTCCCATCGTGCTCAGAGCCATTTGAACTATTTTCACCTAAAGCATAGATTTATTTGCGAAAGCGAAAAATTCCTTTGCCGTGCAAGGCAGCCTTTCAGAAATGAATTTAAATGCAGCCCGGATATTCTTGAAGATATCCCGTGTTTATTGAAAGCCAAGTCACACACTTTTACTACTCAAGGGAGACTAGCAGTTCTGACATTTGACGAAATGAATGTTGATGGCCGCATATGTTACGATTCGTCTGAAGACGTAGTAGTCGGATCACATTCCAATGTACAAGTCTGCATGATACGTGGGTTGTGTAAGCAGTGGAAACAACCAGTTTACTATGATTTCAACACTGTGATGACCAGTAATTTGCTTCAGAGCATCATTAAGGCAGTTGAGGAATCAGGAATGAGTGTTGTTGCTGTGACGTGTGATATAAAAGTCTGGAAGGAACTGTCTGTCGATACAGGGAGAACTTATTTCGTAAATCCAGCAGACGACACCAGGAATGTATGGGTTTTCTTCGATGTACCACATCTGTTAAAGTTATTACGGAACCATTTTTTGGATACAGGCATTACGCTACCTGATGGATCCAAAATATCTAAGGCAGCTATACAGGAACTTTTAAAGCATCGAAAGAGTGACTTAACGATAAACACCACATTACTGAAGCGCACTTAAACGTAACTGGACGAGCAAGGCAGAATGTACGGATGGCAGCGCGCCTATTTTCACGACGAACAGCCCAGGCTTTGAAGTATGTTCTTCATTAAGACGTTGAAAGTAATTTTATTGAACTCGTTAACGACGTCTTTGATGTCCTGAACTCTAGAGTTCCAAAAGATGAACGCTCACCCCTGCGTATTGGGTTTGGAATGAATCTCACAATTCAAGAAAATACTTTGAAGAGATTCTTAGATATCTGTTTAGTAATGCACGTTGGTGACAAAGAAAGAATGTTGCCTTTCCAAAAAGGTTTCATAACTTCAATAAAATCTCTGTTTGGTCTTTTCGAAAGTCTGAAAAGTATGGAAGTTAGCTATATATTAACTTGTAGACTGTATCAAGATTGCCTGGAAAACTTTTTTTCTAGGGTACGAGGATTAGGTATATTTCATAACAATCCTACACCTTTTGAAGTATGGAACAGTATACGTTTCCTTATCTGACGGGTAATGCAAGTGATATTTCTTTCTCTGGGAACACGCCATTTACTAAAGAATTAAACACAGAGTCTTCCCAGTGTGACGTCGGACCGGATTCTGCATCCCTAAGTTTCATTACCAGTGAGCTCTGTAGATGTTGCTGACAAAGCGCAGCTACGAGAAATCCCAGAAACTGTGAATGTGGAAGAAAATTTACTGACAGATGTGGTAACAATGGGGGATGACTCTGTAATTTCAGATGTTCTTCCAGATGCGGTAAAATGCATTGCAGGCTATATTGCATTTAAATGCCACAACATTGATAAATCACTAGGCTTTCCAGGAGCAAAAAATGAAGGAGATAATGCTGCAGACTGGATATCAATTATATCTCGTGGTGGTCTTTACACTCCAACGTCAGCATGGGAAAACAGAATGTTGCAGGTTGAAGAAGAATTTGCTGCTTTTCACGGAAATGGAGTGTGTAAACAAAAAAATGTCGTTAAGTTCTGTGCTCTGTTTTAAAACAAAAGTTTCCTGAGGTTCATGAAGCAGTTATTGCTCTTTACGTAAAAACGAGAAAATTTATAAGGAGTAGGCATCTCAATCAAGAAGCAAAGTTGGAAGCAATGAAGAAATGTGCCACAAAGAGGAAGCAGTTATGGATTGCATCGTCGTCTGGTAAACGACAGTAGAAACAGACTACTTTAACATTTGCTTCTTCATCAAACGAGTGAGTTATTTTTCATCTTAATTATCATTTATTTACTTTTAATGTGTACAAAACCTGTCATGCCCCTTGTTTTGACTTGTACAGATGCGTATCGAACGAAACCGAAAGTAAAATGAACGAGTGTCATGGCACTGAGTCTGTGGTACAGCGCATTTGCCGTGTAAGCATACAGCTGCGCTGCGCTAGGGTCCTCGTCGTGACGTCACGGCGCTCCACCCAATAGTAAGCGTTTTCGCCTGAGTGCGCCCCCCCCCCCCCCCCCCCAGAGTCCTGGATACGTGGCCTCCAAGATCGCCAGGCATTACCCCAAGCGATTTCTTCTTATGGGGTATGTGAAGGAAAGTGTGTTCATCTCTCCGTTACCTCATGACGTCTAGATGTTGTTCGTGCTGCTGATGGACATTTAAAGGATGTGTAATAACATAGCAAAAACTTTTAAGATTTTGCGAGTATTTTTTAGTTCATTCCATGTTGGTAGTATATTTTTTTCGATAAATATGAGTTTTGAAATCATGTCATTCTTTTTGAACCACCCTGTACTATACAGAAGCCAAACTGGAAACGGGCGAACAACACAACGACGAGTTGTCAAACCGAAAATACTCGCCCTCTCACGCTCAATACGTAATGGTCATACGGAGAATATTTTCGTCGGAATCAATACTGTTCTTCAATATTTCTAACTAAACTTCCGCCGGATCATCCTCTGCCGATAGGCGTCACGGCAAGCAGATATGGAGGGACATGTTGTCAGCATTCCACGCTTTCAGCCGTTGTCAGTTTTCGTGACCAGTGCCGCTACTTCCCAATCAAGGAGATCATCAATTGGCCTGACAAAGGCTGACTGCAGCCCTCCTCCAAACAGCGTTCGGCAGAGTCGGACGCTCACCCATCCAAGTACTAGCCAAGCCCAACTGCGTTTAATTTCAGTGATCTGACGAGAACCGATGTTATCACTGCAGCAGGGCCTTTGGCTATCAATATTTCTCGTACTGACAATACAACACTCGCCATCAGAATGTTATTACGAGGGTAATCCTATTTTTTTATAAGTACATAGACCTGTTTATTTCTACAATGGTTTACATCAGTTTACAGCTTGAACATTTAGATATTTTTCGACGTAATCACCATTTCTGTCGATACATTTTTGTAGACGCTGTGGTAGTTTTTGTATGCCCATGTCACATCAGCTCGCCGCCATCCTGTTCAGAAAGTTATGAACCTCTTCTTTCACCTCGTCGTCGGAGCTGAATCGCAAGGTTTCGTCACCTGTGACGATTGGGTCCAGAAAGTTGTCCTGTTCGGCTGCAAGACGTTGAAGAAATGCGCGGGAAGCATCAACTCGTACCGAGCGAGGTGGCGCAGTGGCTAGTACACTGGACTCGCATTCGGGAGGACGACGGTTCAATCCCGCGTCCGGCCATCCTGATTTAGGTTTTCTACATCTACATCTACATTGATACTCCGCAAGCCACCCAACGGTGTGTGGCGGAGGGCACTTTACGTGCCACTGTCATTACCTCCCTTTCCTGTTCCAGTCGCGTATGGTTCGCGGGAAGAACGACTGTCTGAAAGCCTCCGTGCGCGCTCTAATCTCTCTAATTTTACTTTCGTGATCTCCTCGGGAGGTATAAGTAGGGGGAAGCAATATATTCGATACCTCATCCAGAAACGCACCCTCTCGAAACCTGGCGAGCAAGCTACACCGCGATGCAGAGCGCCTCTCTTGCAGAGTCTGCCACTTGAGTTTATTAAACATCTCCGTAACGCTATCACGGTTCCCAAATAACCCGGTGACGAAACGCGCCGCTCTTCTTTGGATCTTCTCTATCTCCTCCGTCAACCCGACCTGGTACGGATCCCACACTGATGAGCAATACTCAAGTATAGGTCGAACGAGTGTTTTGTAAGCCACCTCCTTTGTTGATGGACTACATTTTCTAAGGACTCTCCCAATGAATCTCAACCTGGTACCCGCCTTACCAACAATTAATTTTATATGATCATTCCACTTCAAATCGTTCCGTACGCACACTCCCAGATATTTTACAGAAGTAACTGCTACCAGTGTTTGTCCCGCTATCATATAATCATACAATAAAGGATCCTTCTTTCTATGTATTCGCAATACATTACATTTGTCTATGTTAAGGGTCAGTTGCCACTCCCTGCACCAAGTGCCTATCCGCTGCAGATCTTCCTGTATTTCGCTACAATTTTCTAATGCAGCAACTTCTCTGTATACTACAGCATCATCCGCGAAAAGCCGCATGGAACTTCCGACACTATCTACTAGGTCATTTATATATATTGTGAAAAGCAATGGTCCCATAACACTCCCCTGTGGCACGCCAGAGGTTACTTTAACGTCTGTAGACGTCTCTCCATTGATAACAACATGCTGTGTTCTGTTTGCTATAAACTCTTCAATCCAGCCACACAGCTGGTCTGATATTCCGTAGGCTCTTACTTTGTTTATCAGGCGACAGTGCGGGACTGTATCGAACGCCTTCCGGAAGTCAAGAAAAATAGCATCTACCTGGGAGCCTGTATCTAATATTTTCTGGGTCTCATGAACAAATAAGGCGAGTTGGGTCTCACACGATCGCTGTTTCCGGAATCCATGTTGATTCCTACATAGTAGATTCTGGGTTTCCAGAAATGACATGATACGCGAGCAAAAAACATGTTCTAAAATTCTACAAGAGATCGACGTAAGAGATATAGGTCTATAGTTTTGCGCATCTGCTCGACGACCCTTCTTGAAGACTGGGACTATCTGTGCTCTTTTCCAATCATTTGGAACCCTCCGTTCCTCTAGAGACTTGCGGTACACGGCTGTTAGAAGGGGGGCAAGTTCTTTCGCGTACTCTGTGTAGAATCGAATTGGTATCCCGTCAGGTCCAGTGGACTTTCCTCTATTGAGTGATTCCAGTTGCTTTTCTATTCCTTGGACACTTATTTCGATGTCAGCCATTTTTTCGTTTGTGCGAGGATTTAGAGAAGGAACTGCAGTGCGGTCTTCCTCTGTGAAACAGCTTTGGAAAAAGGTGTTTAGTATTTCAGCTTTACGCGTGTTATCCTCTGTTTCAATGCCATCATCATCCCGTAGTGTCTGGATATGCTGTTTCGAGCCACTTACTGATTTAACGTAAGACCAGAACTTCCTAGGATTTTCTGTCAAGTCGGTACATAGAATTTTACTTTCGAATTCAATGAACGCTTCACGCATAGCCCTCCTTACGCTAACTTTGACATCGTTTAGCTTCTGTTTGTCTGAGAGGTTTTGGCTGCGTTTAAACTTGGAGTGAATCGCTTCAGGCAAACGCCGGGACGGTTCCTTTGAACGAGCACGGCCGACTTCCTTCCCCGTCCTTCCCTAATCCGATGAGACCGATGACCTAACTGTCTGGTCTCCTACCCCAAACAACCCAACCCATCAACTTGTTGCCGAATGTGGTCCTCAGTCAACATGCGTGGCACCCATCTTACGCACACCTTCCGGTAGTTCAATGTTTCCGTTAAAATTCTGTGAGCGGTGCTTCGGGAAACCTCCGGAACCAACATGCAGAGATCATCCAGGGTGGTCCGCCGATCTTCACGCATGCTTTGCTCAACATTCAACACTGTCTCCTCAGAAATTGACCGTCTCCCGCTCCGTTGTTCGTGGCGAATTTCGGTCCGACCAGCTGCAGACACTCTACACCACTTCGAGCATTTTTGACATCCATGCACGACTCAACATACATTTCCTTCAATTGGCGATGGATTTCAATTGGCGCAGTGCCCTTTGCGTTCAAAAACCGAATGACCGCGCAATTCGCACTTGGCGGTAACATGCAGCGGGAGCTCCATTCTCAACGGCTGCCAAGCCAGGATTGAGCGCCTCAGCGCAGCGTGCGCATGTTTACACACAGCGCGTGAAGCACTCTTCATAACAGTGTGACCAACTGCCACACAGGCAGAGTTCTGCACTTATATAAAAAAAAGGAGACCTTATTTTTGGGATTACCCTCGTATAATGACGTACTGACAATGACATTCAAACAGTGCGGCCTCCCTCCTTTCCGTTGGTTGGTTGGTTGGTTGGTTGGTTGGGGACCAAACAGCGAAGTCATCGGTCCCATCGGATTAGAGAAGAATGGGGAACGAAGCCGGCCGTGCCCTTTTAAAGGAACCTAAATCTGGATGGCCGAACACCGGTTTCAACCGTCGTGCACGTGAATGCGAGTTCAGTGTGCTAACCATCGCGCCATCTCGTTCGGTCTTTCCTTCCTTGTGACATTTGTTCTATGCTTGGGATTCCTGACAACAATACATCGATATATCTGAATCAGTTACGCGATATTTTTAATCGATACTAATCCAGTCGTTATACCGGTAACATCAATATTTTGTGGCGATATAATCAGAAAACAATATTTCGGTCATCTACTCGTAACAGAGAAAATTTAACTTTTACTTCATTTTTTAATACTGAAATAATTACAGAACAAGAACGGTAGCTATAGTTTTTCCTTTAAAGGTCTTAGAGAAATTTTGACTTGTCAATTGTGTAGATTGGTAGCCTTCTATCATTTGAAAGTAACTGTGGTAGAACAGTTTGAAATGTAATTCTCGAAACGTGGAAGGTAAAAAGAGAGGAACTCTAGACATTGAAGACATTTCTCCAGAATTATTAGTATATTTATAGAATCAATAATCCTTGCACAACCTGGATAGAAATATCTCAGTCGAGTTCCAGTCTTTATTTCATAGCTACGCAATATTCATCAGCTGAGGGAACTTCAGTTGCAGCAGGAAGACTATTATAAAAAGCTGGTGAAGAAATTTCTGGTCAGAGAAGTAGATAAAAAGCAGAATATGCCAACAAATTACTTTTTTAAATTTCGTAGACAGTAAATTTCATTCATATTATCCGTATTTTGAGTCTTTTTGTGTCTATTATTTCATATGCTGTAGTATAACTTTTTTTCGTAAGACTTTTCTGATGATATCTAAAATAATGTATTATTAAATTTGGTTTTTCCTTAATTTTTTTATCAATCCAGAAAACCGACTCCTCACAGTTTTAAATAACACGTGATATTATTAAGTTATTGTTCGATTAATCACCGTTATCGGTTTTTTTAGCGGTGATATCCGATTCTAGCGAATATCGATATTCATCATTCGAAGTCCCATCCCTAAATGTTCCATTACAGACGATAGGCACGAATCTTATGTTGTTAGCACCGTACGAAATGGCCGGAACTGCTCAAACCAATGACAGCAGAACTTATTGAAACCTTTACAGGCTGTACGGCCAATAAGAAAGCATTACTCATGTAGCGAGCTGAGCGTTGGCGGAAATTTCCGAAAATGTATCCCAGGCGAAGTGCAACTGGATAATTTCACTCTCTCTTGCACTAAATTTCCTCTGCGGACCGGTTTGAAACAAATGGCTGGCAGGATCTGGGTCGTGGCCGCCAGTTGCCGATCAGCTGTGCTACAGATTCCTTTCTGTCAAAACGTGAAAAGTGGACATACCTGGCCCTGGTCTTTCACAAATGAATTCCAGACTTTCTTTTGCTACCGCCTTTATCCCGCATTGTGCGCAGGGTCGGCATGGTTAAGTACGGAATTGGCTTGGTTAATTTTAAGGGGTGGCCAGATGCCCTTCCTGCCACCACCCCATACCCCCCGGGACGGAAGTAGTCTAACCCACCTGTCTGCGTCTAGCGTAAATCGTGAAATAGTGTGAATGTGCTTCAAATGTCTGCGAGTCGTGTAACTGAGGCGGGACGTGGGGATAGGCCCAGTATTCACCTAGTAGTATGTGGAAAACCGCCTAAAAACCACATCCAGGCTGGCCGGCACACCCGTTGTCGTCGGTAATCCGCCGGGCGGATTCGATCCGGGGCCGGCGCGCCTACCCGAGTCCAGGAAGCAGCGCGTTAGTGCTCTCGGCTAGCCTGGCGGGCCAAATGAATTCCAGACTATAGGCTGTAAATAGCTATGAACATTTCAGTCGTAACGAAACAAATTATCTGCTTTTGGGAAACCCTGTATATTTTAGCGCGGCTCCGCCTCCGAGCTTGGTACTATGAACCGTTCTTGTTATGAGCTATCCTCATGCCAAGACATCTTGACAATGGCGGCAGGAGGCCTAGACAAGTAGGTCAGAGCAGCGTAGAGCAGCGCAGCGAGAGACTCACCTCCCTGAGCACGATGAAGTTCTCAGCGACGCCGTCGAGCACCTTCTCGAGGTAGAGGAAGCAGCCGTTGCTCTTGATGTGCAGCTGGTTGAGCATCTCGGCGGTGTCGCGGCTGATGTGCTGCCGCAGCGCGTCCTCCTGGTCGAGCCGCGCCAGGATGTACTGCTGGACGTCGCGCACCACCTGCGACTTGCGCAGGTCGTCCAGCGCGATGCGCCGGAAGCCCGCGAACAGGCGCGCCACCGCGCGGCTGTGCCTGCCACCACAACAAACCCTCCTGTAATCCTTCACTCTCCCGACAGCCTCACATTCCTCATGCGAGGTCGGTCTAAACTGTTTTGAACGATATCGGTTACAGTTTCACTGGGTATCAGTCTCTTGGTATCGGTCATTTCTTTATTTTTGTATGTTCAGTTTTATTTTCTGTGCAAATAACAGTTGTGTACGTTGTTCTGTTATATCTAGATAATTAACCAAAATGGTTCAGTCCCCTAGAACTTAGAACTACTTAAACCTAACTAACCTAAGGACATCACAAACATCCATGCCCGAGGCAGGATTCGAACCTGCGACCGTAGCGATCGCGCGGTTCCAGACTGTAGCGCCTAGAGCCGCTCGGCCACCCCGGCCGGCGATAATTAACCAGCTCAATGTGTAACTGACACTTCGTGAATAACCAAAGAACATGGATAATCCAAAAACACAAGTTTTTATCAGAAAATGCTATTTACGAGGGTGAGTCAAATGAAAATCTTAAATATTTTTTTAAGTTCTATTTATTGTGCAGAAGTGGTACGAAGCTGTATCACTTATCAACATAATCTCCCCCACGCTCAATACAAGTCCTCCAGCGCTTACAAAGTGCATAAATTCCTTTAGAAAAAAATTCTTTTGGTAGTCCGCGCAACCACTCATGCACCGGGTGGCGTACCTCTTCATCAGAACGGAACTTCTTTCCTTCCATTGCGTCTTTGAGTTGTCCAAATATATGGAAATCTCTTGGGGCAAGGTCTGATGAGTATGGTGGATGAGGAATACACTCAAAATGCTGGTCTGTGATTGTTGCGACTGTTGTACGGGCAGTGTGGGGACTTGCATTGTCATGTTGCAAAAGGACACCTGCTGACAGCAATCCACGTCGCTTTGCTTTGACTGCAGGCCGCAGATGATTCTTTAGGAGAGCTGTGTATGACGTACTGGTGACAGTCGTCCCTCTAGGCATGTAATGCTCCAAAATAACGCCTTTTTCGTCCCAAAAGAGTGTCAGCACAACTTTCCCTGCTGATGGTTCTGTTCGAAACTTGTTTGGCTTTGGTGATGAGGAATGGCGCTATTCCTTGCTCGCTCTCTTCGTTTCCGGTTGGTGGAAGTGAACCCAGGTTTCGTCCCCAGTAACGATTCTTGCAAGGAAGCCATCACCTTCTCGTGCAAAGCGCCGAAGAAGTTCTTCACTAGCATCAACACATGGTTCTCTCATTTCAGGAGTCAGCTGCCGTGGCACCCATCTTGCAGACTCTTTGTGAAACTGGACCACATCATGCACAATGTGGTGTGCTGACCCATGACTAATCTGTAAACATGCTGCAATGTCATTTAGTGTCACTCGGCGGTTTTCCTTCACCATGGCTTCAACTGCTGCAATGTTCTGTACAGTCACAACTCGTTGTGTCTGACCTAGACGAGGAGCATCTTCCACTGAAGTCACACCATTTGCGAACTTCCTACTCCTTTCGTGGACTTGCTGCTGTGACAAACACGCATCACCGTACTGAACCTTCATTCGTCGATGAATTTCAATAGGTTTCACGCCATCATTACGCAAAAACCGAATAACAGAACGCTGTTCTTCCCTGGTGCAAGTCGCAAGTGGGGCGGCCATCTTTATACTGATACTGCAACGGTATGTGTGCATCTACACTATGCTGCCACCTACAGGCCATTCTGCACGCTATTTGTAGCACGCTTACCAACTTACAGGATAACGGCGCTAAATTTCGATTTGTTATTACAAATTTAAAGTTTTCATTTGACTCACCCTCGTACAAGATACAAAGGGCGTTCAAAAAGTTTTGCACAGTCGTTTCTATTTTTTTTATTTTTTGCAGAAGGAGAATGAAATTTTTTGTGAAGACACTTGGAAAATTTACCTATATGTTGAAATATAAAAGTATTTTCTTTTATTTACAGGTGAACCATAATGTACCATGAAGTAGATGTCAGTTGCGACAACGGTCGGTAATGGAGTTCCTCTTCAAGACCAGCGATGACTCTGCCACACCGATTCACAGGAAGTTGCCCCCTGTTTATGGGAGGACACAGTGGACCGCAGCAGTATCCAGCGGTGGTTGTAGAGGTTTGAAGATGGTGATTTCTGTCTATTGGACAATCCGCAATGCGGTAGGCCATCCACGACAGTGAGTGACGTTAGTAAGGACACCATTGATCAAATCATTAAAAATGACAGATGTTTGGCGACACGACAGCTTGCTGAAATGACTCGTTTGTCATTGGGTAGTGTGGTATCACTGGTAGAGTCACCAGGGTACAGAACAATCTGTGCAAGTTGGGTGCCTCGATTATTGACAAGAGAAATGAAAACGATGAGGAAGAATGTGTGCGAGAGTCTCATGAAGACCTTTACTGAAGAGTGGAAACAGTGTTTTGACGGCGTCGTTACCCAGGATGAAACATGGTTGTTTTTGTCCGAACCAGAGAGCAAAGCCAGAGCATGGAGTGGCGTCATCCAGGTACACCTCGGAAGAAGAAACTAAGACTTTCACGAACAGCAGGCCGAAAGATGATGGTCTCCTTCTTCTGGGATCCGTGTGGTGTCATATTCATCGAATTTTTGGAACCTGGCTCCACAATTAACCGGGACCGTGACTGTTTGTTATTGGACAAGCTGCGACGTGCCATCAAGACCCACAGCTTCAGGGCCAGCTGCTCATCAGACTACACCATGACAACGCCAAACCACATACAGCCCTTATGACGCAGAAGAAAATCAGGAAATTGGGTTCGAAAATTGTTCCTCATCCTCCCTACAGTCCGGGGTTGTCTCCGTCTGATTTTTAGCTCTTTGGTCGTCTGAAGGCCCACCTGCGCGGTAAAACATTTGATAGTGAGAAAGACCTTATTTCCTGTGTCAAGCGATGGTGTAGAAGTCAATCCCCAGAATTTTACCAAAGTGCATTTACGTCATGGAAAGAACGTTGGGCCAGATGCGTCACAGCTGAAGGAGGCTGCATTTAGTACATCTACATCTACATGGATACTCTGCAAATCACATTTAGGTGCCTGGCACAGGGTTCATAGAACCGCCTTCACAATTCTCTATTATACCAATCTCGTATAGCGCGCGGAAAGAATGAACACCTATATCTTTCCGTACTAGTTCTGATTTCCCTTGTTGTATCGTGGTGATCGTTCCTCCCTACGTAGATCGGTGCCAACAAAATATTTTCGAATTCGGAGGAGAAAGTTGGTGATTGGAATTTCGTGAGAAGTTTCCGTTGCAACGAAAAACGCCTTCCTTTTAATGATTTCCAACCCAAATCCTGTATCATTTCTGTGACACTCTCTCCCATATTTTGCGATAATTCAAAACGTTCTGCCTTTCTTTGAACTTTTTCGATATACTCCGTCAGTCCTATCTGGAAAGGATCCCACACCGCGTAGCAGTATTCTAAAAGAGGACGGACAGACAAGTGTAGTGTAGGCAGTCTCCTTAGGAGGTCTGTTACATTTTACAAGTGTCCTGCCAATAAAACGCAGTCTTTGGTTAGCCTTCCCCACAACATTTTCTGTGTGTCCCTTCCAATTTCAATTGTTCGTAATTGTAATACCTAGGTATTTAGTTCAATTTACGACTTTTAGATTAGACTGATTTATCTTGTAACCGAAGTTTTACGAGCTCCTTCTAGCACTCGTGTGGATGACCTCACACTTTTCGTGCCATTCAGATAGCTTTTAAGTAGCTAAATGTTCCAAATATGTTCAGAAAAAATTTCATTCTTTTCCTACAAAAAACAAAAAAATTAGAGACGACTGTGCAAAACTTTTTGAGCGCCCTCTGTACAGTGTCCCAGGTTCGTTGTGACTGCTTGTGTGAAAATCCAAACTGCAATGCTATCTCGTGGTGAGTTCCAGCGTTATGATTGTTCTTGTTTCAACAACAGCCGTGTAGATCAAAGCGCTGACATCGCTGCAACAGGCGTTCCGGCCGCGAACGGAACACTGTGTCTGACGCTCGTCGGAAAATGGCGTGGAGTAGCGAGGCAACATCAAGTTTTTTGAGCCCCCATCGTTTATGACTGAGGAGTTTTTGGATCACAGTGCTGGATCACCCACGGTATTCTCCGGATTTGGCTCCAGCCGATTTTGGTTGTTCCGCAAATTGAAATAGGCTATGAAAAGACGACGTCAACGACGCAGTTACGGGCACCCAAGAAAACTGTACTGCAACACTAAACCCAGTTCCGAAAAAGTACTACAATGACTCTTTAAAAACCCTTTTCAACGATTTCACCTGTGTACTGATTCAGTGGGAGACCACTGTGAGTAAATAAAGTAATTTTGTAAACATAATGCACGACTTATTTTTCATAGCCACAGTCACAATGGAACTGGAACAGAGTGCATTCGCAAAACAAACTAAATGTCAAATTTAAAAGCATTACTTTGGCGTTACATGCCGCAAAATGACAACTGATTTACAAAATTATTTTTAAATACACCGAATTTTGTTGTATTTCAGTTCAGCTTCGGGAAATAATTGGTCATTCTTTTCCGGAGAGTCTAAACATCACTATACGCAAATGAATTTATTCCTGCATACTATAACAACATATCAGCGCATTTCAGTGGTTAGTTATGCTAGATGACAGACTTCTAGGTACCCTCATCTTTGCTGTTCTCCTCTAACGAGCACAATTAGTTTTCTACATCCGTTTCACTAAGCAGTTCAAATCGCGGTTCATAAGTGTCGCTGTTTAACTACTGGTGGATGTCTCCGTCGTCTACGCCTTCACAGACAGAAATTTAGATTCACTCTAATCGCAACAGAATACTTCAGGCTTCATTTTTTAATTTTTTTTCTAAAATCACCATACCATGCAAACAAGCTAAATTATCTCCTCACACATGCTGTAATTGGGAGTTTGCTGTATTTTTTAATACAATATAAAATTTCGATATTTTTAAAAGTTATTTTATTTTATAAAGTTTATTTATGTACAATTAAGTACATGCTATTATCAGTTTAAGACCCAAAATATTAGTTAAAAATATTGTATGTAACTCTTAGAACTACATACGTATTTCGCAGCCATGTTTAGTATTCATGACAGCATGTTTATTACCATATGGGTTTCGCTTCTTTTATTAATGAAGCATTATCTTCAGTGGTTTTTAACACTATGCAACAATGAAATTACTACTGGGTGAAATTAATGTGAGTGCTGTGTAGTAGTGTGCGCTGATACCGATTTTGCAATCAGGAATGTTGTATGACGTCTGGATTTAGAGTTATAGCTGAAAGTCATGTGATCTTAAAAGCCTGTTGATGGACTAATATGTAGCTTCCTCACCAACCAGTGTTCGATGTACAAGTGTGTGTGTGTGTGTGTGTGTGTGTGTGTGTGTGTGTGTGTGTGTGTGTGTTCTCAAGGTTACTCTGCTTTATGCGTTTGTGGAAAGGTAAGTGTGCAGTAGTAAAAACGAACAGGCAGACTTGCACAAGTTCTAACTAGTTCGCGACAAGTTTTAACTTGTCCGTGAGCTTCAGCATGCAGGCAGGTTTCAACATCTTTTGTAACAATTTCTTCTCTTTATCCATCGGTCTGATTCAGAGGTGACCAGAGAATAGTTCGTGCTAGTGTAGTTCTGCGTTTTAGTAGTCAAACAGTCGCAGTAACATGCATTTAATCCTAGGACGCCTAACGGAGGGGGGGGGGGGGGGGGGAGGTTGTTGAACCCACAATTTTTTTATGTCCCCTGCTTTTGCACAAGTAACTTTCATACTACATATTCCCTTTGAGTTATTGTTTGTTGGCTATTTTATGAAATGTTAGTGTCAATATATTTTATAGAAAATTCCTGCTTTGAAAGAAAAAATAAATAAACTTATTATGGGTCCAACAAACCCTCCCTCCCCCCATCCCCTTTAGGCTTCCATGCTATAGAAAATTTCCCTTAGTAGGATTTCGTATTTCTCATCTCTACAACAATGCAAGTTAGTTTCTTGTTGGTTGGTGTTCTTGATATTCACAAAAATCGGTTTATTTCCAGAGGAAGTGCTTGTTGATGTCAGTCAGCTGTTATTTATCTTGTAAAATGGCTCTGAGGACTATGCGACTCAACTTCTGAGGTCATCAGTCGCCTAGAACTTAGAACTAATTAAACCTAACCAACCTAAGGACATCACACACATCCATGCCCGAGGCAGGATTCGAATCTGCGACCGTAGCGGTCGCTCGGTTCCAGACTGTAGCGCCCAGAATAGCACGGCCACTCCGGCCGGCTATCTTGTAAACTTGCAGTGAGTTAGTGCAGTTCCCCACTGTTCACACCCAGACTTAGAAATGACTAAAAGAATACGTGACTCGTCTTTAGAAAGAGTTCTGAATGAAATTTTAGATGGAGATTCTGACTCAGGGAGTGAAAGTGAATATGAGGATGGTGTTATGGGCTATGATTCAGATCGGGAAGGTGATGTGGATGTTAGAGAAGATGAAGATAGCGCAGCTTCAGGCAGTGACCATCAGGATGTTATTGTGGCCAAGTCTGGAAGAAGGTACGTAACCACACAGCCTAGAATTCCTCGGAGGTCTGTTGCTAATATAGTAAGAGAGCAGGCTGGAGTAACTCCAGCTGGTGTTTGCCATTCACCTGGAGAAGCTTTGAAGTTACTTCTTACGCCTGACATCATGGATGTTATATATAACATTCAAATGAACTATGTTACTTTGACTAGTGAGAAAGAATTGTATACTTTTATAGGAATCCTGATACTTATGGGGGCAAATAACGACAATTCTGTCAGTGTACACGATCTCTAGTCAGACTTAATGGGTCGGCCAGTTTACAATGGTATTATGGCAAGAGAAGGTTTCAAGGAACTTATTGCAATCATAAGGGATCTAATGAAGGGTAGAGCCCACGGGTCGTAACACATCTGAAATATAACGTCCACTGTTCAAAGTGCCGTCAAAGCGAACAAGAGGTGACCGCGACGTGTAACCAATGGCACACCATACAATCACGCCGGGTGATACGCCAGTACGGCGATGACGAATACACGCTTCCAATGTGCGTTCACCGCGATGTCGCCAAAAACGGATGCGACCATCATTATGCTGTAAACAGAACCTAGATTCATCCGAAAAAATGACGTTTTGCCATTCGTGCACCCAGGTTCGTCGTTGAGTACACCATCGCAGGCGCTCCTGTCTGTGATGCAGCGTCAAGGGTAACCGCAGCCACGGTCTCCGAGCTGATAGTCCATGCTGCTGCAAACGTCGTCGAACTGTTCGTGAAGATGGTTGTTGTCTTGCAAGCGTCCCCATCTGTTGACTCAGGGATCGAGACGTGGCTGCACGATCCGTTACAGCCTTGCGGATAAGATGCCTGTCATCTCGTCTGCTAGTGACACGAGGTCGTTGGGATCCAGCACGGCGTTCCGTATTACCCTGCTCAACCCAGCGATTCCATATTCTGCTAACAGTCATTGGATCTCGACCAACGCGAGCAGCAACGTCGCGATACGATAAACCGCAATCGCCATAGGCTACGATCCGACCTTTGTCAAAGTCGGAAACGTGATGGTACGCATTTCTCCTCCTTACACGAGGCACCACAACAACGCTTCACCAGGCAACGTCGGTCAACTGCTGTTTGTGTATGAGAAATCGGTTGGAAACTTTCCTCATGTCAGCACGTTGTAGGTGTCGCTACCGGCGCAAACCTTGTGTGAATGCTGTGAGAAGCTAATCATTTGTGTATTACAGCATCTTCTTCCTGTCGGTCAAATTTCGCGTCTGTAGCACGTCATCTTCGTGGTGTAGCAATTTTAATGGCCAGTAGTGTATGTACATAGAGAAGAGGAGAGACATGTTTCTCAAAACTCACCAGCAAGGTTGCAGCCGCAATGTGAAAGTAGCGTGGGACTGACCTGCGAGCGGTGCAGACGAGAGCGAGCCAGTGCGGGAAGAGGTGGTGCGTGGCGGCGAGCAGTTCTGCCACGGTGCGCGACGGCCCCCCGCCCGCGCTGCCGCGGCGCGCGCTGCTGCTGTTGCTGCCGCCCCCGCCGCCCGAGGCCAGCGAGGAGCCGCCGGCGGAGGAGGTCTGCGCCTCGTCGATGGAGTCGACGAGCAGGAAGAGCGCGTGCCGCGGCGGCTCCAGCTCCAGCAGCGGGAACAGCACGGCGCGCTTCAGGGCCTCGTCAGGGTCGCGCTCAACGCTTTCCGGCCGCAGCGCCGCCACGATCTCGGGGTCCGTGCGCACCTGCGGGCACGCCGGCGCACGTCCGCCCATCAGAACACCTTTCTGGGGAGGCAGCAGTCTTAGGCTCGAGAAGGGAACAGGCTATGTCGAAAGACTGTACACACTGAGGTGACGGAAGTCGTGGGCCACCTCCTAATGTGATATCCTTTCGCCGGACGTAGTATACCAACTCGACATGCAGAAACCTTGAACCATGTTGCCTCTACAGGTGCCCATGATTGCGAAAGTCATACCGGTGCAGGATTTTGTGCAACGAACTGACCTCTCGATTATGTCCCATAGATGTTCAGTGGGATTCATGTGGGGTCATCTGGGTCACCGAATCATTCGCCCAAACCGTCCAGAACGTTCTTCAACCAGTCGCGAACAATTGTGGCCCGGCGACATGGCGCATTGTCATCCATAGACGTTCCATCGTTGTGTGGGAACGTGCTGTCCATGAAGGGCTGCAGATGGAGCAATAGGACCGGGTACATTCCATGTAAACACAGAGCACAACATACTGAGTCACCAGCAGCTTGCACAGTGCTTTGTTGACGTCTTGGGTCCATGGCTACGTGAAGCCTGCTCCAGACTCGAACTCTACCATCAGCTCTTACCAACCGAAATCGAGACTCATCTGACCAGGTCACGGTTTCCGATCGTCTAGGGTTCAACCGGTATGGTTACGTACCCAGGAGAGGTGCTTCAGGCGATGTTGTGCTATTAGCAAAGGCCGTCTGCTGCCATAGACCATTAACGCCAAATTTCGCCTTCCTAACGCATGCGTTCGTCGTACGTCCCACGTTGATTTCTGTGGTTATTTCACGCAGTGTTGCCTATCTGTTAGCACTCACAACTCTGCCCAAACTCCGCTGTGTTGCCCGTGGCGAGCTCTCGATCTTTAAGTGAAGGTCGTCGGCCTCTGCGTTCTCCGTTGTGGGAGGTAATGCCTCAAATTTGTTATTCTCGGCACACTCCTGGCACTGTGGATGTCCAAATATTGAATTTCCTGGTTTCCTAAAGAGAAAGTCCCATGCCTCTAGCTACAACTACCATTCAGCGTTCATTGCCTGTCAGTTCCCGTCAACTGGCCATGATCTCGTCGGGCACCTATTCACACGAATGACATGAGTACAGACGACAGCTCCGCCAATTCACTGTTCTTTTATTTATCTACGTATATACTCCGACAGCCACCAAGCGGTGTGTGGCGGAGGTCACAATTCACGCCAAAGTCACATTCCCCTACCCCCCCCCCCCTCCCCCCCCCCCCTCACCCGTCGCCCTCTGTTCCACTTGCGGATCGCGCGAGGGAAAAAAGACTGTCTGAACGCTTCAGTACGAACTCTAATTTCCCTTATCTTTGAATGTTGATCATTCTGCGATTTGAAAGTTGGTGGTAATAATATATGCTCTACGTCCTCGGTGAAGATCGGATTTCGGAATTTAGTGAGCAGCCCCTTCCGTTTAGCGCGCCATCTATCTGCAAGTGTTTTCCACTTCAAACTTTCTATGAGATCTGTAACGCTCTCGCGATGGCAGTCACGAATCTTGTCGCTCTTCTTTGGACCTTCTCAAGCTCTTGAATCAGACCCAACTGGTAAGGGTCCCATACAGACGAACAATACTCCAAGACTGGACGAACTAACCTTTTGTAAGCTATTTCCTTTGTTGAAGGACTGCATCGCTTCAGGATTCTACCAATAAACCGCAATCTAGAGTTCGCCTTACCCGTTACTTGTGTAATCTGATCATTCCATTTGAGATCATTTCGAATAGTCACACCCAGATACTTGACTGATGTTACCGCGTCCAAAGACTGATCATTTATTTTGTACTCATATATTAATTGTGATTTTCGCCTTGTTATACGCAGAAGGTTACACTTACTAATATTGCAAGATAACTGCCAGTCATTACACCATGCATTTATTTTCTGCAAATCCTCATTGATTTGTTCACAAATTTCGTGTGATACTACTTTCCTGTAGACTACAGCATCATCGGCAAACAATCTACGGCCGCTGTCAATACCATCAACCAGATCGTTTAAGGAAATCGTAAAAAGCAGGGGACCTACTACGCTGCCCTGGGGCACACCTGAAGTTACTCTTGTTTCTGTTGAAGTTACCCCTTTCAGGTTAGAAAACTTCATATCCAACCGCAAATATCATCGGATAGACCGTAATCGCGCACTTTTTATAGCAAGCGACAGTGTGGAACTGAGTCGAGCGCCTTTCGAAAGTCGAGAAATATGGCATTAACATGAGAGCCGGTATCTAGAGCCTGTTGCATATCATGCACAAAAAGGGCCAGCTGTGTCTCGCATGACCGCTGTTTCCTAAAAGCGTGCTGGTTTCTGCAGATGAGCTTCTCAGAGTCTAGAAAGGTCATTATGTCTGAACACAAAATATGATCCATGATTCTACAACAAATCGATGTCAGTGAAATTGGCCGGTAATTATGTGCATCCGATTTTCTACCCTTTTTATAGATTGCTATGACCTGGGCCTTCTTCCAGTCCCGTGGAACTTTCCGCCGTTCCAATGATCTTTGATAGATGACGGATAAGAATGGTGCTTAAGGATCTTAACTGTTTTACAATCCCAGATACACTAAACACTATGTCAGCCATCCTTTCGTTTGTTCGATAATTGAAAGGGGGAATGGTGCTGCAGTCCTCTATCGTAAACGAGTTTTTGAAAGCTATGTGGGTAGCCAAATCATTCGTTCGAAGTGTTCAAAATATTCTTCAAACAACTTTATTCCGGTGACATTGCGCATCGTCGTGCGGAAACATGTAGTCCATGTTGTTGTTGTTGTGGTCTTCAGTCCTGAGACTGGTTTGATGCAGCTCTCCATGCTACTCTATCCTGTGCAAGCTTCTTCATCTCCCAGTACCTACTGCAACCTACATCCTTCTGAATCTGCTTAGTGTATTCATCTCTTGGTCTCCCTCTACTATTTTTACCCTCCACGCTGCCCTCCAATACTAAATTGGTGATCCCTTGATGCCTCACAACATGTCCTACCAACCGATCCCTTCTTCTGGTCAAGTTGTGCCACAAACTTCTCTTCTCCCCAATCCTATTCAATACTTCCTCATTAGTTATGTGATCTACCCATCTAATCTTCAGCATTCTTCTGTAGCACCACATTTCGAAAGCTTCTATTCTCTTCTTGTCCAAACTATTTATCGTCCATGTTTCACTTCCATACATGGCTACACTCCATACGAATACTTTCAGAAATGACTTCCTGACACTTAAATCTATACTGGATGTTAACAAATTTCTCTTCTTCAGAAACGCTTTCCTTGCCATTGCCAGCCTACATTTTATATCCTCTCTACTTCGACCATCATCAGTTATTTTGCTCCCCAAATAGAAAAACTCCCTTTCTCCTGATAACGACATCCTCTTGAGTAGTCCCCGCCCGGAGATCCGAATGGGGGACTATTTTACCTCCGGAATATTTTACCCAAGAGGACGCCATCATCATGTAATCATACAGTAAAGCTGCATGCCCTCGGGAAAAATTACGGCTGTAGTTTCCCCTTGCTTTCAGCCGTTCGCAGTACCAGCACAGCAATGCCGTTTTGGTTATTGTTACAAGGCCAGATCAGTCAATCATCCAGACTGTTGCCCTTGCAACTACTGAAAAGGCTGCTGCCCCTCTTCAGGAACCACACGTTTGTCTGGCCTCTCAACAGATACCCCTCCGTTGTGGTTGCACCTACGGTACGGCTATCTGTATCGCTGAGGCACGCAAGCCTCCCCACCAACGGCAAGGTCCATGGTTCATGTAGTCCATAAATTGCTGCAAATGGTCTCCAAGCAGTCGACCGCAATTCCAGTCAGTATTAGGCTCAATTGGACCAAAGGAGCCAGGCCATTCAAAAATGGTTCAAATGGCTCTAAGCACTATGGCACTTAACATCTGAGGTCGTCGTCATTCCCCTAGACTTAAAACTACCTAAACCTAACTAACATAAGGACATCACACACATCCGTGCCTGAGGCAGGATTCGAACCTGCGACCGCAGCAGCCGGGTGGTTCTGGACCGAAGCGCCAGGCCATTCGTTGTAAACATAACCCACAGTGTTATGGAGGCACCACCAGCTTGCACAGTGACTTGTGGACAAGTTTGGTCCATGGCTTCGTGGGGTTTGCGCCATACTTTAACCCCTCCATCAGCTCTTACCAGCTCATGATTTTTCATTAGTCTGATGCCCAACCAATATGGTCATGAGCCCAGAAGAGGCGCTGTCGTGTTATTAACAAAGCCTCTCTCGTCGGTCGTTTGCTGCCATGGCCCATTAATGACAAATTTTGCCGCACTGTCCTAACGGAAACATTAGTCATACGTCTCACAGTGATTTTTGGCGTTGTTTCATGCAGTGTTGCTTGTCTCTTAGTATTGACAACTCCGCGCAAACGCCGCTATTCTCGGTCGTTAAGTGAAGGCTGTCGGTCTCTGCGTTCTCAGTGGTGACAGGTGATGCCTGAAATTTAGTATTCTCGGCACACTCGTGACATTGTGGATCTCGGAATATTTAATTCCCTAACGATTTCCGAAATGGAATATACCATGAGTCTAGCTCCCACTACCATTACGCGTTCAAAGTAGGTTAATTCCTGTCGTGCGGCCATAATCACGCCAGAAAAATATTCACATGTATCGCCTGAGTACAAATGTCAGCTCCGCTAATGCACTGTGCTTTTATACCTTCTGTACGCGATACTGCATCCATCTGTGTATGTGCATATCCCTATTTCATGAATTTTGTTATATACATTTTGGTACCTATTTTGATTCCACCTGTTTTTGTAGTTCAGCACCGATGGTGACCATGTTATAGTGGAAATCTAGAAAATATTTTGCGACTGGCTGCTGTTGATTTTTTAATTTGAATACTCAACACTCTCCGTGGATTCCGATTCAGTTAATCTGACAGAACGTTTTGCAAAGACACCACATGGCTCTGAGCAGTATGGGACTTAACATCTGAGGTCATCAGTCCCCTAGAAATTAAAACTACTTAAACCTAACTAACCTAAGGACATCACACACATCCATGCCCGAGGCAGGTTGGTTGGTTGGTTTGGGGGGGGGGGGGGCGGGGGGGATTACAGGGACCACACTGCTATTGTCATCGGTCCCTTGTTCCAGAACGTAAAAACACCCACACAGAAGAAAAGCGAACAAAGAAAAGAAGACAGATGACACAGGACAAGAGAAACGTACACAAAAACCAGACAAAACTAATTAAAATCACACAGTGTGACGGTTGTTGGCCGACCATGCAGAAAAAAAAGGAAAAAACGGAGCCGCAGCGACACAGAGGTGGGTCCTCACGGCGCAATAAGTGGCCGTGCGTCAGCCAAGTGTGCCCAATGCGCAGCCGGCAGAGGACAACAGACTCCTTCCGAGAGACCCGCATGGATGACCCCCACACAGTCGTCGTCTCCTTGATAGGACGGCGTTTGTTTGGCACGGGCAGGTTGCGCCATTCAGTGTCCCATAGATCGAAAATTTTGCGGCGTAAGATTGCCCGCAAATCAGTCGCCGGGAGGCCAATCTCCACAGATGGATTACTGGTGGCCTCTTTCGCCAGGCGGTCAACATTTTCATTGCCAGGTATCCCAACATGGCCAGGGGTCCACATAATGACCACAGATCGGCCGCAACGGGCAAGAGTATGCAGGGACTCCTGGACAGCCATCACCAGACGAGAGCGAGGGAAGCACTGGTCGATAGCTCGTTAACTGCTCAGAGAGTCGCTACAGATAACGAAGGACTCACCTGAGCAGGAGCGGATATACTCTAGGGCACGAAAGATGGCGACCAACTCAGCAGTGAAAACGCTGCAGCCAGCCGGCAATGAACGTTGTTCGGAATAGTCCCCTAGAGTTAGAGCATAACCAACACGAACAGCAACCATCAAACCGTCAGTGTAAACAACGCCAGAGCCCTGATACGTGGCGAGGATGGAATAAAAGCGGCGGCAGAAGGCCTCCGGAGGGACTGAGTCCTTCGGGGCCTGTGCCAAATCGAGCCGAAGGCAAGGGCGGGGCACACACCACGGGGGTGTACGCAGAGGGGCCCGGAAAGGAGGTGGAACACGGAAAACCCCAAGCCCAGAGAGAAGCTCTCGGACGCGGACCGCAATCGTACAACCCGATTGGGGCCGACGTTCTGGGAGATGGACGACTGACTGTGGGAACAGGAGACGATAATTTGGATGCCCAGGGAAGCTACAAACATGAGCAGCATAAACGGCCAGTAAATGTTGGCGTCTTAACCGCAGTGGAGGGACACCTGCCTCCATAAGTATGCTGTCCATAGGGCTGGTCTGGAAGGCACCAGTGGCAAGTCGTTTGGGTCCAGCACCCGCAACGCAGATGGGGATGCTGAGCCATAAGCCAGGCTCCCATAATCCAGACGCGACCGGATTAATGCCTGGTAGAGTCGTAAGAGGGTAGATCGGTCGGCGCCCCAGCTGGTGTGGCTCAAGCATCGCAGAGCATTTAGATGCTGCCAACACATCTGTTTAAGCTGCCGAATATAAGGCAGCCAAGTCAACCGGGTATCAAAAACCACACCCAAAAACCTATGTGACTCCACCACAGCAATAAGTTCGCCATCAAGGTAAAGCCGCGGCTCCGGATGAACAGTGCGTCGCAGGCAGAAATGCATAACGCAGGTCTTGGCAGCCGAAAACTGAAAGCCACGCGCTACAGCCCAAGACTGCGCCTTGCGGATAGCGCCCTGCAGCTGACGTTCAGCAGATGCAATGCCAATGGAGCTATAGTAGAGGCAGAAGTCGTCAGCGTACAAGGACGCTGAGACAGACGTTTCCACCTCCGCAGTGAGGCCGTTAATTGTTATTAAAAATAGGCAGACACTTAAAACAGATCCCTGTGGCACCCCGTTCTCTTGAACGCGGGATGAACTATGAGAGGCCGCGACTTGCACGCGGAAGGTACGATGCGCCAGAAAATTGCGCATGAAAATCAGCAGCGGACCCCGAAGACCCCAATCAATAAGTGTAGAGAGGATGTGATGGCGCCATGTAGTATCATACGCCTTCCGCATGTCGAGAAAGACAGCGACCAGGTGCTGACGGCGGGCAAAGGCCGTACGAATGGCTGACTCCAGGCTCACCAGATTGTCGGGGGCAGAGCGGCCTTTACGGAACCCATCTTGAGACGGAGCCAGGAGGCCCCGTGACTCGAGTACCCAACTCAATCGCCGACTCACCATCCGTTCAAGCAACTTGCAAAGAACGTCGGTGAGGCTAATGGGGCGGTAGCTGCCCACCTCCAAAGGGTTCTTGCTAGGTTTCAAAACGGGGATAACAATACTTTCCCGCCATTGCGACGGAAACTCACCCTCGACCCAGAGACGGTTGTAAAGGTCGAGGAGCCGTCGTTGGCAGTCCACTGAAAGGTGTTTCAGCATCTGACAGTGGATGCGATCTGGCCCAGGAGCGGTATCAGGGCAAGCGGCTAGGGCACTGTGAAATTCCCACTCACTGAATGGAACATTGTAGGATTCAGGATGATGGGTGCGAAAGGAAAGGCTCCGACGTTCCATCCGCACTTTAATGGAGAGGAAGGCCAGTGGGTAATTCGCAGAAGCTGAACTCAGAGCAAAATGCTCTGCCAAGCGGTTGGCAATTACGTCGGCGTCAGTACAAACTGCTCCATTCAGTGAGAGCGCAGAGACGCTGACAGGGGTCCGATAGCCATAGAGGCGTCTAATCTTTGCCCAGACCTGCGATGGAGTGACATGGAGGCCAACGGTGGACACATACCGCTCCCAGCCCTCCTGTTTGCGTTGGAGGATAAGGCGGCGGGCTCGCGCACGCAGCCGTCTGAAGGTGATGAGGTGTTCTATGGAGGGATGTAGCTTGTGATGCAGGAGCGCCCGTCGGCGATCTTTAATCGCTTCAGCGATCTCAGGCGACCACCAAGGCATAGTCCTCCGCCGAGGGGACCCAGAAGAACGGGGAATGGCAGATTCTGCGGCAGTAACGATGCCGGTGGTGACCGAGTGAACCACCGCATCAATGGCGCCATTAGAAAGAGGCTCAATAGCGGCAATGGTGGAGAACAAGTCCCAGTCTGCCTTATTCATAGCCCATCTGCTAGGGCGCCCAGAAGAGTGAGGCTGTGACAGTGACAGAAAGATCGGAAAGTGGTCACTACCACACAGGTCGTCATGCACACGCCATTTGACAGAAGGTAAGAGGCTATGGCTGCAGATCGAAAGGTCGATGGTGGAGTACGTGCCATGCGCCACACTAAAATGTGTGAAGACACCATCATGCGCCACACTAAAATGTGTGAAGACACCATCATTTAAAATGGAAAGATCGAGCTGTGCCAATACATGCTCAACGGTGGCGCCTCGACCTGTCGCCACTGACCCACCCCACAGAGGGTTATGGGCGTTGAAGTCGCCCAGTAACAAGAAAGGTGGCTGCAATTGAGCTATCAGCGCAGCCAGGACATGCTGCGCGACATCACCATCTGGTTGAAGGTAAAGACTGCAGACGCTAAGAGCCTGTGGCGTCCACACCCGAACAGCGACACCCTCTAAAGGTGTTTGTAGAAGGACAGACTCGCTGTGAAGAGAGTGAAGGACATAGATGCAGACGCCACCAGACACCCATTCATAAGCTGCCCGGTTCTTATAATAACCCCGATAACCACGGAGGGCGGGGATTCGCAATGCTGGAAACCAAGTTTCCTGAAGAGCAATGCGTAAGAAAGGGTGAAGGCTGATAAGTTGTCGGAGCTCAGCTAGATGTTGGAAAAAACCGCTGCAGTTCCACTAAAGTATGATATTGTCCATGGCTAAGAAAGGCTTGAAGGGACTTGGAAGGCAGATTACGCCGCTGGGTCACCTGCTGCCTCCGATTGAGCACCTGTGCTAGTGCTATCCATAGTGTCTGAGGGACCGGCGAGATCGAGGTCCTCAACAGACGCCAGAATCTCCACCTCGTCCCCAGACGCAGAGCTGGAAGTTTGCGGTGGTGTGGGTGCCACCGCAAGTTCCCTGGGCTTAGAGCTCTTCTTCTTGGATTTCTCACGCTGCTCCTTGTGTTTTTTCCCTGGCTGGGAGGGCTTCACCGATTCAGTCTCCGGGACGGAGGAGGATCGCGAAGCCCTAAGACCAGCTGATTGTGGGCACTTACGCCACTGTCGGTCGTCAGCCTTCCCGCTTGTGGAAACCTGGGAAGGGAGGGACCCAAGGGACCCCTTGCGAGCGTGAGAAGCCGAAGAAGTTGGACACTTCTCCGGCTTAGAAGCGGGGACGGACGTCCTCGATGGGTGGGATGGTGTTGCTCCTGAGGTAGGTGGCACAGGGGCAACCCGGTGGGTAGAGACCCCCACTGTCAAGGGGGCAGGAGGAGTTGTACCACTCGTCGCTCCGGCCGGAAGTCGCGAAACTGATGGGGCGAGCTCAGGTGTTGTAGCAGCGGCGTTGGAAGATGTCATTGTCACAGGATGTAGTCGGTCGTATTTCCTTTTGGCCTCAGTATAGGTCAGTCGGTCCAGGGTCTTATATTCCATGATTTTGCGCTCTTTCTGCAAGATGAATGATGCTCTCCACAGTTGACACAGATGGGAGGCGGGGCACATGGAGTATTGGGATGTGATGGGCGTCCGCAATCTCGACATGTGAGGCTGGAAGTGCAGCGTGAAGACATATGGCCGAACTTCCAGCACTTAAAGCACCGCATCGGGGGAGGGATATAGGGCTTGACGTCACATCGGTAGACCATCACCTTGACCTTCTCCGGTAATGTATCACCCTCGAAGGTCAAGATGAAGGCACCGGTAGCAATCTGATTTTCCTTCGGACCCCGATGAACGTGCCGGACGAAATGTACACCTCGGCGCTCTAAATTGGTGCGCAGCTCGTCATCAGACTGCAAAAGAAGGTCCTTATGGTAAATAACTCCCTGGACCATATTTAAACTCTTATGGGGTGTGATCGTAACGGAAACATCCCCCAACTGGTCACAAGCAAGTAACCGTCGTGACTGGGCAGAGGATGCCGTTTGTATCAGGACTGACCCAGAGCGCATTTTGGACAAGCCCTCCACCTCCCCAAACTTGTCCTCCAAATGCTCGACGAAGAACTGAGGCTTTGTGGAGAGAAAAGACTCCCCATCAGCTCTCGTACAAACTAAGAATCGGGGCGAATAACTGCTACTGCCATCCTGAGACTTACGTTCCTCCCACGGTGTGGCCAGGGAGGGGAACGTTTTCGGATTGTACTTCTGAGCATTAAATTGAGCCCGAGAACGCTTAGAGACTGCTGGCGGCTGGCCACCAGCGAGAGACGATGTACCACGCTTCATTGCGGGTCATCCGCCCTGATGCCACCTACTCCGGCCAAGGGCCCTCCCCACGGGCGCCACCCAGCCTCAACAAGGGCCACCTGGCAGGATGGCCGTTGCCGGGAGTCCCGATACCCCAGGAGGATAGGCATCTACTCCTTGGCATACGTGGGGAGTTAACGGCGCAGGCATCAGTAGAGCGATCCCTGTGTTGTCAGGGGGCTACAACCAACAGGGTGGCGGCCCCGCCACAACGGACTGGCTACCGTGCTGGATGTTAGGTAACATGTGGTCTATGGTCGCCGTCAGTGCAGAAAGAGGCACTGCACAGCGCCAGGTGAAAAGTGCACACAGGAACGTATCCATGCCAAAGAGATGGAGAGCGGGCAGGACTGCAATGCAACGACGAATAAGCTGGCGAAAGGTCTGATCGCAAGATGGACACAATACACAAGTAAGGCGCCTTCCCCAATCGGCTGGCTCTTCAGAAGAATTTTGAGATATGGAGGTCAAACCCGACAGGGGACCATCACATAAGGCCGAAACGTTTGAGACTCCTTTTAGTCGCCTCTTACGACAGTCAGGAATACCGCGGGCCTATTCTTACCCCCGAACCCGCACGGGGTCCCGAGGCAGGATTCGAACCTGCGACCGTAGCGGTCGCGCGGTTCCAGACTGAAGCGCCTAGAACCGCTCGGCCACAACGGCCGGCAAAGACACCATAAGAATGTCTGTAAGCGGAGAACGATATTTTAGAAGCTCATTTTGCTCAGCTCAGTCCGGAGCAGAGGACTGGCTTGTAGGCAACACACACTGCATACGTATGCACACACTGCCATCTCTCAGTGGCATAACCAATACGAAATGAAGACTGGCTCTTGGCTCTGAGCACTATGGGACTCAACTGCTGAGGTTATTAGTCCCCTAAATCTTAGAACTAGTTAAACCTAACTAACCTAAGGACATCACAAACATCCATGCCCGAGGCAGGATTCGAACCTGCGACCGTAGCGGTCTTGCGGTTCCAGACTGCAGCGCCTTTAACCGCACGGCCACTTCGGCCGGCTGAAGACTGGCAACGCCGCGGAGTGTCAGTGAAGTTTTTGCCCCTAACAAAAATCGTACCCCATGATGTGAGTTATCACCACTAAATGTGATGCAAAGACTCTGAAACATCCTTTATGTGAAACAAGTGGACGAAACACGATCGTCGTTGTTCGTCAGTAGCTTCCGAAACGCGAAAAATAATTTGAACAGTTGTAGAAAATGCAGTCCGAAAACAAAGGAAGAAGGTTACCGTACACTTGTTCGCCCACTGCTTGAATATTGCTCACCAGTGTGGGATCCGTACCAGATAGAGTTGATAGAAGAGAGAAAGAAGATCCAACGGAGAACAAGGCGCTTTGTTACAGGATCATTTAGTAATCGCGAAAGCGATACGGAGACGACAGAAATTCCAGTGGAAGACTTGCAGGAGAGACGCTCAGTAGCTCGGTACGGGCTTTTGTTGAAGTTTCGAGAACATACCTTCACCGAGGAGGCAAGCAGTATATTGCTCCCTCCTACGTATATCTCACGAAGAGACCATGAGGATAATATCAGAGAGATTAGAGCCCACACAGAGGCATACCGACAATCCTTCTTTCCACGAACAATACGAGAATGGAATAGAAGGGAGAACCGATAGAGGTACTCAAGGTACCCTCCGCCACACACCGTCAGGTGGCTTGCGGAGTATGGATGTAGATGTAGAATAACTGCTTGCAGAAGGGGCAGAAATGGACCAATGCGTTTTTGACTTGCTCAAATTGTGAAGCTCTTTCTCTTTAAACACGTTCAATTTTTCTGCAATTGTTATCATTTGTTTCTATATGTACATCACATCTACCGACTTCCGTCCCATTAGGATAATTCCTTCGTGGTGAATCGTTTTTTTTGTCAGAGCGTATTTCGTCGGCCAGCATCTAAAATTCTACACCACGATGCGGAGAAGACATTGCAACTGACTGACAACACCAGGATCAACATATCGATAGTTATATATATTGAAAGAAGCTTTTTTTGAGCGCAGTCTTCTTGGTTGCGGTATTTCAAATATCCTTTGAACATTAGTGGAATGTGATTAAGAAATCACAAGGAGGCATTGCAATGGAGGTAACTGAACACACCAAAAGAAGACAGGCATTTCATACAAACAGAGATGACCATATCAAGACTCTACAATTAGTCTACGGTTAATATCAATGTGTATTTTTCAAATTGTCTTGCCGTTGTACCCTGCATATGAGATTTATACCTTTTAACATGATACTTTGTGACTCGTAGGAGTCTCTGAAAAATCTTTTCATAGGCTGTAACAGTAACTCGAAGGGACAGGAAAGTTTCGAGAAAACGACAACCACAACTGAGGGTTTCTTTAACGAAACAACTCGAAATCGGTGAGTTGACGAGATATCACAAAACTGATAATTTTGCTACATGAAAATAAATCTGATAGTTACTGATTGTTTTAATTGCATTTTGACTTACAATCTCAAGGCTGAGGTACGTGTATAGTCTTAAAATAACAGTTCACTTCCTGCGTATTGAACATTGATTTGGCTACGAACATGGGACCGAAACTGGCTAAATGTGACACCAGAGTCCTCCCCGATAGCTAAATGGTCAGTGCGACAGAATGCCGTGCAAAGGGGCCCGGTTTCAATTCCCAGCTGGGTCTGAGATTTTCTAAGCTCAGGGACTAGGTGTTGTAATCATCATCATCTTCTGATCCATATCGCCGCGTAAGTCGCCGAAATGGCGTCAACTAAAAAGACTTGCACCAAGCGATCGGTCTTCTCGACAGGAGGCCCTACCCACACGACATTTCCATTTCCAACACCAGATTTTGCGAAACCAACAACGAGTTGTAGAAAAATATCACCAAATGTGTAAAACACAAAATTTTGCAAAAATAACAGCGAATTTAACAAACAATAATATAGAATTTGGAAAAGGACCAAATTTTGGAAACACATAATTTGGCCAAAAATAACACCTGACTGGGAATAACACTGAATTTGTCAAATGCAGCCCGCAGCTCTTGGTCGTGTGATAGCGTTCTCGCTTCCCGCGCCCGGGTTCCAGGGTTCGATTCCCGGCGGGGTCAGGGATTTTCTCTGCCTCGTGATGGCTGGGTGTTGTGTGATGTCCTTAGGTTAGTTAGGTTTAAGTAGTTCTAAGTTCTAGGGGACTGATGACCATAGATGTTAAGTCCCATAGTGCTCAGAGCCATTTGAACCATTTTTTTTTTGTCAAATGCAACACCGAATTTGGCAAAAATTACACCGAATTCAGCAAAAACAATCCCGAATTTGGCAAAAACAACGCAGAATTTGGCAAAAACAACGCAGAATTTGGCAAAAACAACGCAGAATTTGGCAAAAACAACACAGTATAGGGCAAAAAACACAGAATATGACAAAAAACACAGAATATGGCAAAAAACACAGAATACGGCAAAAAACACAGAATACGGCAAAAAACACAGAATACGGCAAAAAACACAGAATATTGTAAGAAAACAAGCACATATGTGGCAAAAAATATCGAACTTGGAAGAAGACTGAATTTGGCATGAAAGTAATAGCCAATTCGGAGGAAATAATTGAACATTTCAAAAAAAGGGACCCAATTTTCAAAAAGTACCACTGAATTTGGCAAAAATAGCACAAAATATGGCAAAATGGTTCAAATGGCTAGGAGCACTATGGAACTTAACATCTGAGGTCATCAGTCCCCTAGAACTTAGAACCACTTAAACCTAACTAACCTAAGGACATCACACACATCCATGCCCGAGGCAGGATTCGAACCTGCGACCGTAGCGGTCGCGCGGTTTCGGACTGAAGCGCCTAGAACCGCTCGGCCACAACGGCCCGCAAGTATGGCCAAAAAAATAACTGAATTTGGAAAATTGTAACTAGAATTTCACGAACAATAACACTGAATTTGGAAAAAAAACACCAAATTCGGAAAAAAATTACTTTAGTTGGCAAAAATATTACCGAATAATGCAATAATATTTCACGGAAACAGTCAAGAAATCTATGAATGTAGGTAAAAAGTAACAATGAATTTGTCCAAAAAAACATCAATGAATATGGCACTGAAAGTGCCAAAAGTGATATGGAATTCTTGAAAAAATAAAACCAAATTTGGTAAAAGATAAGACTGAATTTGGCAGAAAATAAGACCGATTAAGGCCATAAGAATCAAACGATTTTTTCCTTTCCTTAGTTCGGAGATGAAGATAGGGATAGAGCAGCGTGCGGAGGTGCACGAAACCAGTCTTGGGACTGACGACCACAACAGACGGCGGCACGCACGCGCGCACGGCAGCCAGCGGCGCCGTACTCACCTTCTCTGCGTATCCGTCGGCGGTGGCGCCGAACGCCTTGGGCAGGTGCGGCGACGAGGGCGAGGTGGCGGCGTCGGCGGGCGCGGGCGGCGGCGGCTGCGAGCGCGCCAGCAGCTGCGCGACGAGCGCGCGCACGAAGTTGGCGGGCGCCAGCGTCGCCTCGTCGGCCGCCTGGCAGAAGTGGAAGGCGAGCAGCCGGCGCCGCAGCGCGCGCTGCTGCCGCCCGGAGGGGCCCGCGCGCGGCCACACCAGCTCCCGGCACAGCGCCGTCTTGCCCGTGCCCGGACCTGCGCACCCAGCACACACGCCGCTGCTTCACCTCGCCCGAACGCTGCCGCTTTAAGGCGCGAGGCCCGTTGCAATTGAGACGCGTATAGCACGTGTGAAGTGACACCATATTACGATGCGTTGCACGCGTTCAACTCGTGCGGTGCGGTCCTGCACATATTGAGACACGTGCGAGGAGTGTGTCCTTCAGGCGGAGACACGCGCACATGTCAGAAGCTAGTTACTCGCTTATGGCTTGCCAAACTGAGAACGTGTGATTCGCGAATGAATTGTGCTTATTAAGTTACAATTGGGTTCCGAGGAGGAGGGGATTAGTGTTTAACGTCCCGTCGACAACGAGGTATTAGAGACGGAGCACATGCTTGGGTGAGGGAAGGACGGGGAAGGAAATCGACCGTGCCCTTTCAAAGGAACAATCCCGGCACTTGCCTGAAGAGATTTAGGAAAATCACGGAAAACCTAAATCAGGATGGCAGGAGATGGGATTGAACCGTTGTCCTCCCGAATTCGAGTCCAGTGTGCTAACCACTGACTGGGTTCCGAATCTGCTTCAGAAATTAATACTGAAAATGAAGTGTTGCTTTATTCAATAACGAATTAAAATTCAAATCACCATATACACTGAAGAGGCAACGGCCTTGCAGCAGTGGAGACACCGGTTCCCGTCAGATCAGCGAAGTTAACCGCTATCGGGCGTGGCCGGCACTTGGATGGGTGACCATCCGGGCCGCCATGCGCTGTTGCCATTTTTCGTGGTGCACTCAGCCTCGTCATGCCAAGTGAGGCGTTACTCGACCGAATAGCAGTGGCTCCGGTCAAAGAAAACCATCATAACGACCGGGAGTGCGGTGTGCTGACCACACGCCCCTCTTTTCTGCATCCTCATCTACGGATGACACGGCGGTCGGATGGTCCCGATGGGCCACTTGTAGCCTGAAGACGGAGTGCGTATATACACTGAAGAGCCAAAGAAACTGGTACACCTGCCTAATATCGTGCAGGGCCCCCGTGAACACGCAGAAGTGCCGCAAAACGACTTGGTATGGATTTGGCTAATGTCTGAAGTGGGCCTGGAGGGAATCGCCACCACTAATCCTGCAGGGCTGTCCATAAGTCCCTAAGAGTACGAGGGGGTGGAGATCTCTTCTGAACAGCCCGTTGGAAGACATCTCTCAGATATGCTCAATAATGTCCATGTCTGGGGAGTTTGGTGGTCAGGGGAAGTGTTTAAACTCAGAGTAGTGTTCCTGGAGCCACTCTGTAGCAATTCTGGATGTGCGGGGTGTCGCATTGTCCTGCTGGAATTGCCCGTCGGAATGCACAATGGACATTAATGGATGCAGGTGATCAGAGAGAATGCTTACCTATGTCGTATGTAGACGTATCAGGAGTCCCTTATCACTCCAACTGCACACACCCCGCACCTTTACAGAGCCTCCACCAGCTTGAACAGTTCCGTGTTGACATGCTGGATCCATTGATTCATAAGGTTGTCTCCATACACGTACTCGCCCATCCGCTCGAGACAATTTGAAACGAGACTCGTCCGACCGGGTAACATGCTTCCAATCATCAACAGTCCAACATCGGTGTTGACGGGCTCAAGCGAGGCGTAAACCTTTGTGTCGTGCATTTATCAAGGGTAAACGAGTGGGCCTTCGGCTCCGAAAGCCCACGTCGATGACGTTTCGTTGAATGTTTCCCACACTGACACTCGTTGATGGCCCAACATTGAAATCTGCAGCAATTTGCGTAAGGATTGCACTTCTGTTCCGTTGAACGATTCTCTTCAGTCGTCGTTGGTCCCGTTCTTGCAGGATGTTTTTCCAGCCGCAGCGATGTCGCAGATTTGATGTTTCACCGGATTCCTGATATTCACGATACACTCGTGAAATGGTCGTTCCGGAAAATCTCCACTTCACCGCTACCTCGAAGATGCTATGTCCCGTCGCTCGTACGCCGACTATAACACGAAGTCCAAACTCGCTTAAATCTTGATAACCTGCCACTGTAGCAGCAGTAACCGATCTAACAACCTGCGCCAGACACTTGTTGTCTTATATAAGCGTTGCCGACCGCAGCGCCGTATTCTGCATGTTTACATATCTCTGTATTTGAATACGCAAGCCTGTACCAGTTTCTTTGTCGCTTCAGTGGAATTATACAGACCCTTTCAAAAAGAATATACACGTTACGAAGTAGTATGTGTTCAAAACTATGGATAGCTGCACCTCGACTTGGTTACTGGAGGAACGAATACATTCTCTATTTTATATTCATTCGCGCTAGATGTAGGGTGTCTTCTGTTTGCATGATTACCGTCACATGTTGCAAAATGACTACTCCATACCAGACATCATGTTGTATTCTCGAGTTTGCGAAGTGTAATTCCGTGATTACAGTGCAAACACGATTCGGGTTCAAGTAGCAAACTGATCCTTCAAATGGATGGAATTCGCAGGTGTTATCGACAGTTTGTAGACACACAGCATATGTATGTAAAGGAAACAGTTCTCGTCGCCCTTTTGTTTCCGACGCAAATGTGGCACGAGTTCAAACCGCTTTCCAACATATTCCTATAAAATCTGCTAGTCGGGAGTTACAACTGTCAGCAACAACAATTTGGCATGTTCTGAGACGTCGGTAGGTTATGAAGCTGTACAAGTTACAGATGCTGCAGGCCCTACGTTATGACGACAAATGCAAAAGTGTGGCATTTTCTGACAAGCTTCAGAATGCTACTGACAATGGTAACACTTTTGTGCAATGCATCTTGCTCACTGATGATGCGCCTTTCTGTCCGCCTCGATAGCTGAGCGGTCAGCGCGACGGAATGCCATGCATAGGGGGCCCGGACTCGATTCTCGGCTGGGTCGGAGATTTTCTCCGCTCAGGGACTGGGTGTTGTGTTCCCTTCACTATCATCTCATCCCCATCGACTCGTTAGTCGCCGAAGTGGCGTCATCTAAAAATACTTGCACCAGGCTCCCGGCCTACGGAAGGCCCTAGTCACACGACATTTCATTCCATGCGACTTTTGACCTTAGAGGGAAAGTAAACACAACGTTCGAATTGGGAGCGTACAGTACCCACATGCACACACTGAACATGAATGAGGTTCATCCAACGTCAATGTGTTTTATACGATATCTCACTGATCTGTTTACGGTCCATTCTCCTTTGATGGGAGAACTATTAACGGTCAGATCTATGTTGCTACGTTACAAAACTGGTTGTTTCCGAGGCTGACCGAGGACATCTTCACTTTTCAAAAAGACGTATACCCCTGACGCGAGTCCTCAAGTCCATGAATATCTGAATGAAGCCCTACCGAGCCCTTCGGTTCGTCGTCAAAACGTCAACGACTTAGCACGCTTCATCTGGCCTCCACGGTCACCTGATTTGACGATCTGTGACTTCGTCCTGTGGGGTCCATTAAGGATAAAGTTTACGCACCAAAACTACCACAGCATCTACAGCAGTTCAAGAACCGGGTCCGTACTACCGTAACGTCAGTGACTATGGACACGCTTACCCGAGTATCGGAGGTATTCGAGTATTGAAGTGATACTGTTCGTGTCGCCGGTGGAGGACATATTGAAGATCTGTAATCTAAACTTGAAAGATTCATAAATACATGTCCCAAGTTTCATAGTTGCACGTCTTACAGTTTAATAACTATATGCGTTCGAAATAGGCACTGCATATTCTTTTTTGAAACACCCTGTATTTTGTCTGAAAGGAAAAGCTGTGGACGATTTCAAACTACGGCAAAAATGAGTAATGCTGATTTTACAAATTACTTCAGAAAGAGTAGAAAGCACTTCCCCGAATTATATGGCATCATACAGCACGCCATTGACTCAAATGAATGTAACGCACAGGAGCCGATTGCAACTGAACAAAAACTGAGTATATTTGAGGCAGGTGATGGACACTGACATTGATTCTTTTCTTGAGATCTGAAGACACTGTGGAGGCAGCAGATACAATCCCAGTGGCTAATGGTTCACCAGTAATTGGACTGTGCACAGTTCTTGACAAAATAAAAACAAAACTCAAAACTATATGAGCCGTGCTGCGGATCGCGTTGGTTGGCATCGTTTAGTTGGTATAGTTACGGTTGTCTTCTTCTTCTTATGTTCATTGGCGCCACTCCGTTTGCAAGCGTTGTCTGTCCGCTAGTTGCAGCAGCGGCGGTTATCGATATCTAGTGACGGTGGTACTATCTTTGGGGCGACGTTGTGGTGTTTCCGTCTCGTGAGAATAGGCAGTTCGGTTGATGACGGACGAGCAGCCAGGTCCGCGCAGCACGCGAACACGCCGGGACCACTGGCGGCATTCATGCACTGCCGGATGGAAGGGCTGTAGTCACGAGGGGTACAACCTCATTGTCAACCAGAGTTGATCGGGCCTTAATTCAAGTAGTCAAACCCCCACCATTTTGAGATCTCGCTATTTGCTTGCGTGTTGCTGCTCGCAGTGTCACCGAGACGAAGAGCAGCGAGTGGAGCGTCTGGGAAAGGCGAACCCAATTAGCCTTCCTCCACTTCTTATTATGAATTGTTGCATTCTGTATGTTATTATTTGTGAAGTTCAACTAGTATTTTTCCTGCCTTGTGGCCACTAACACTACAGATACATGCCCTGGAGCTAAGTGTATGTTACGGCAGTGTACTTTTCCTCGCCTTGCCACTGCTGTCCGGTAAGGCGTGTAGTTCGACAGCTTCCTTAATTTGTGGGCTGGGGGTGCTTTTTTCCCCTACTCTGGTAGTAGTGGTTCCTTTCTGCTTCTGGACGCTCTAAAGACTGGAGTCTTAAGACGTAGTGCAGACTGCCGGTTCCGGCTTGGGTGTGTTATTCCATCGTTGCATTGGTCATCGCACGTTAGGTAGATTCGGCAAATGATTATTGGTCATCCAGAATGAGATTTTCGCTCTGCAGCGGAATGTACAGTGATATGAAACTTCCTGGCAGATTAAAAATGTGTGCCGGACCGAGACTCAAACTCGGGACCTTTGGCTTTCGCGGGAAAGTGCTCTACCATCTTCACAGAAGCTCTTCTCTTCGCAGAAGGTAGGAGACGGGGCACTGGCAGAATTGAAGCTGTGAGGACGGGTCGTGAGTCGTGCTTGGGTAGCTCAGTTGGTAGAGCACTTGCCCGCGAAAGGCAAAGGTCCCGAGTTCGAGTCTCGGTCGGGCACTCAGTTCTAATCTGCCAGGAAGTTTCATATCAGCGCACACTCCGCTGCAGAGTGAAAATCTCGTTCTGGAAACATCCCCCACGCTGTGGCTAAGCCACGTCTCTGCAGTATCCTTTCTTTCAGGAGTGCTAGTTCTACAAGGTTCGCAGGAGAGCTTCTGTAAAGTTTGGAAGGTAGGAGACGAGATACTGGCAGAAGTAAAGCTGTGAGTACCGGGCGTGAGTCGTGCTTCGGTAGCTCAGATGGTAGAGCACTTGGCCGCGAAAGGCAAAGGTCCCGAGTTCGAGTCTCGGTCCGGCACACAGTTTTAATCTGCCAGGAAGTTTCATATCAGCGCACAATCCGCTGCAGAGTGAAAATATCATTCTGGAAACATCCCCCAGGCTGTGGCTAAGCCATGTCTCCGCAACATCCTTTCTTTTAGGAGTGCTAGTTCTGCAAGGTTCACAGGAGAGCTTCTGTTAAGTTTGGAAGGTAGGAGACGAGGTACTGGCAGAAGTAAAGCTGTGAGGACGGGGCGTGAGTCGTGCTTGGGTAGCTCAGTTGGTAGAGCACTTGCCCGCGAAAGAAAAAGGTCCCGAGTTCGAGTCTCGGTCGGGCACACAGTTTTAATCTGCCAGGAAGTTTCATTATTGGTTATGCGTTTAAACTGCCACTAGTCTGAGTCAGCATCTCGTGAAGTGAACGCAACTCTTGGCTGCCTGTCTCATTGCTTGGGAAGTTTGGACGGTACTTTCCCAGGTCGATCCTTGGAGCAGCGTCTGCGGACCCCCTCCTCCCCCCCCCCCCCCTTTCCCACTTGGCTTGGTTAGATTTGATGATTGTTTAAAAATATATATATTTTAAAGACTGTAATTTCAAGTTTGAAGATGTTTAACTGGTTCATAAGAGGATTGCTGGTCAGGCCTTCAGCAATGAAACAGTTTTAAATTATCACTATTGGGGCCTTCAGCCGAGAAATAATTGAATTTGTTGTCATTAAGGCCTTCAGCTATGGAACACTTATTAATTTATTGTTACCTTTTATCTGTTGTTGTTTCCAAATAAAGTGTATGTGATTGATTACGGCCCCGTCCACAACAGGAACCCAGTCCTGTCCTCCTTGGTACCAAGTCTCACTATATGTTTGTAAATAACTGAAAAGTATAATGTACTAATGAAAAAAGATCGACAGCTACAGTGGCGAAAACGAAATGCTACTCAGTGAGAGTGAAGTTCAGAAATAGTGCAGTATTTTTCGCACGGCCAATACTGCCGTTGCTCATATGCACTGTGCCGAAGGGAGGGCGATGGGGGAGGACCGCTTTGCCGCTCCCCGCTTCACCTCTCCCACGGCGTCGCGCGGTGCGACAAACTGTGCCACAACCACACCACCACGCGATATGGCACAGGCGCGAGTCGCGCCACTGAAGTGTCGCGGACCAATCTGGGCGGTCCCACTTGAACCAGTTAAGTAACAAAAATGCGCGTTGCCCCGTGCCGCGCCACACACGCTATGCGCGTCTCAGTTTGCGTCTTGGGGAATGGACTACCGGCCTCTATTCAGCAGCAAAGGGGCCCGTGTAATTCTAAAAGGACAGTTACTAAAATTGGAAGGAAGGTCAGCGTTGGCCGTAATTTTGATGATTTATTAACAGCAAAATCGATTTATTGTGATCGTTTCATAGCTTCTGTTACCGCTAATAACTAGACACCAGTGCCTACGAGCCTTAATTTGTACGCTAAAGTACTGAAGGTGATCATTATGTGATCGAAAATCGATTTTGCTGTTAATAAATCATTAAAATTACGGCCGACGCTGACCTTCCTTCTAATTTTACGTATCATATTGTCGTTGAGTATACAGCACTCTATGGAGTCGCCAATCAAGGACAGTTACTGTTTACAGTATATACACTATCAGATCAAAAGTATGCGGACACCTATTAGTGAACATTAACACGCGGTGTGTGCACCCTTCGCCTACATAATAGCTTGAACTCTGCTGGGGACACTTTCAGTCCGGTGTCTCAATGTCTGTGGAGGAATGGCAGCCCATTCTTCCTCAGGAGCCAAAACTAGGAAAAAATGGTGACTTGGGACGCTGTGGCCTGGAGCGAAGTCGATGTTCTAAGTGAAAAGTGTTCCATTGTGCTCATATGGGGACTCGGGACAGGAGAGTCCGTTTGAAGAATATTGTTGTCCACAAACCATTGCCTCACAGATGCTGCTTTATGACAGGGTGCATTGTCATCCTGATACAACCAGTCACCGTCTCCGAACTGTTCCTCTATTTATATGAAGATAGCATCTGTTCTTTCAGAGATGGTCGAAAGAACAGATACCATCGGTGACCGTGCAGCTCGTTAGAATGAAATTACAATTAAATCAATACAATGAAACAAATACCCTTAGCTGCATACAGGCGTTGATATACAGATACCCCATCTTGCATATACACTCCTGGAAATGGAAAAAAGAACACATTGACACCGGTGTGTCAGACCCACCATACTTGCTCCGGACACTGCGAGAGGGCTGTACAAGCAATGATCACACGCACGACACAGCGGACACACCAGGAACCGCGGTGTTGGCCGTCGAATGGCGCTAGCTGCGCAGCATTTGTACACCGCCGCCGGCAGTGTCAGCCAGTTTGCCGTGGCATACGGAGCTCCATCGCAGTCTTTAACACTGGTAGCATGCCGCGACAGCGTGGACGTGAACCGTATGTGCAGTTGACGGACTTTGAGCGAGGGCGTATAGTGGGCATGCGGGAGGCCGGATGGACGTACCGCCGAATTGCTCAACACGTGGGGCGTGAGGTCTCCACAGTACATCGATGTTGTCGCCAGTGGTCGGCGGAAGGTGCACGTGCCCGTCGACCTGGGACCGGACCGCAGCGACGCACGGATGCACGCCAAGACCGTAGGATCCTACGCAGTGCCGTAGGGGACCGCACCGCCACTTCCCAGCAAATTAGGGACACTGTTGCTCCTGGGGTATCGGCGAGGACCATTCGCAACCGTCTCCATGAAGCTGGGCTACGGTCCCGCACACCGTCACGCCGTCTTCCGCTCACGCCCCAACATCGTGCAGCCCGCCTCCAGTGGTGTCGCGACAGGCGTGAATGGAGGGACGAATGGAGACGTGTCGTCTTCAGCGATGAGAGTCGCTTCTGCCTTGGTGCCAATGATGGTCGTATGCGTGTTTGGCGCCGTGCAGGTGAGCGCCACAATCAGGACTGCATACGACCGAGGCACACAGGGCCAACACCCGGCATCATGGTGTGGGGAGCGATCTCCTACACTGGCCGTACACCACTGGTGATCGTCGAGGGGACACTGAATAGTGCACGGTACATCCAACCCGTCATCGAACCCATCGTTCTACCATTCCTAGACCGGCAAGGGAACTTGCTGTTCCAACAGGACAATGCACGTCCGCATGTATCCCGTGCCACCCAACGTGCTCTAGAAGGTGTAAGTCAACTACCCTGGCCAGCAAGATCTCCGGATCTGTCCCCCATTGAGAATGTTTGGGACTGGATGAAGCGTCGTCTCACGCGGTCTGCACGTCCAGCACGAACGCTGGTCCAACTGAGGCGCCAGGTGGAAATGGCATGGCAAGCCGTTCCACAGGACTACATCCAGCATCTCTACGATCGTCTCCATGGGAGAATAGCAGCCTGCATTGCTGCGAAAGGTGGATATACACTGTACTAGTGCCGACATTGTGCATGCTCTGTTGCCTGTGTCTATGTGCCTGTGGTTCTGTCAGTGTGATCATGTGATGTATCTGACCGCAGGAATGTGTCAATAAAGTTTCCCCTTCCTGGGACAATGAATTCACGGTGTTCTTATTTCAATTTCCAGGAGTATATATATATATATATATATATATATATATATATAGTTAAGGCTCACCGGCCATTTGACCATCTTCTGTGTGGATGCACAAACAGTGCCCGAACTCTTACGGGAATCGGTAAAGCCGCGAGTAACGAGTGTAATGGGCAGGGGCACTACTAATATAGTGCGGGACAGTAAGTTGGGAAAGTGGGTCTCACGGGAAGCGTGGCAGAGATAAGTACCTGCAGTCGCACTATCCTCTGTGCCCTCGGTGGCTCAGATGGATAGAGCTTCTGCCATGTAAGCAGGAGATCCCAGGTTTGAGCCCCCATTGACGTATATCAACGCCTGTATGCATCGAAGGGTATTCATTTCATTGTATTGATTTAACTGTAATTTTGTTCTTCGATTGTGCGCAGAACACAATGTTGTTAAACGTGTTCATATCCTTCGGCATTTAAGCATTTCTTGATCGCAATAAGAGAACTACGCCCTTACCACGAGAAACACCCCCACGCCACAAAACTACCGCCCCGCCGGCCGGGGTGGCCGAGCGGTTATAGGCGCCACAGTCTGGAACCGCGCGACAGCTACGGTCGCAGGTTCGAATCCTGCCTCGGGCATGGATGTGTGTGATGTCCTTAGGTTAGTTAGGTTTAAGTAGTTCTAACTTCTAGGGGACTGATGACCTGAAGTCCCATAGTGCTCAGAGCCATTTGAACCATTTTGAACTACCGCCCCCGTACTTCAAATGTGGCCAAATAACGTTTTGCAACCATTAGCCAAATCCAAACCCTACCAGTGGATTTGCATAGGGTACAGTGTGATTCATCAATGCAAATCCCTCGTTTCCAGTCATCCTCAGTTTATTAGCGTCGGACTTAAGCGTCGTTTAGCAATCACTACAGAAATTTGTGGCTTACTGGGAGATACTCGACCATCGTACCCTATTCTTTTTAACTTGGTACGTGCAATCATTGCAGCTGGACTGTCGATGTCACTTTTTAACTCATCTGTGATTCCTTACGCTGATTTCATGCACTTTTTTCAGCCACTCTCCGCAACGCTCGACCGTCCCCTGTCTGTCGGTACCGAGGAGAGTTCAAAAAATAATGCAACACATTTTTTCTCCGCCAATTTCGGTTGAAAGACTGCGGAAATTGTTATGGCAAATGATGGAATATTCCCACTTCAGACCCTACACTTCCATGAAGTTCCGATAGGTCGCAGCGCTGTATGTAGCCTTCAAAATGACGTCTGTAACGGAGGTGGGTTCCAGGCAGAGAACTGTCATTCAGTTTCTTTTGGAGGAAAGTCGGAGAGTCGAAAGATATTCATAGTTGCTTGCGGAATGTCGATGCAGACCTGGCAGTGAACAAAAGCACGGTGAGTCGCTTGGCGAGGCGACTATCATCATCACAAAAAGTTCACGCAAAACTGTAAAATCTCTCGCGTACTGCCTGGTAGTAGACAGCTGTGGCTCTTGCAGTGCTATCCTGAGGAAACGACTTGAGGGTGTTCGTCATCACGAAAATGCAAACTAACTTCTCCTTCTCCGTTACAAAGCAAGCCATCATCCAAGTCTGCGCATCCGAGAGGAGCTCACAAGACTTCACTGGACTGTTCTTCCTCATCCACCCTACAGTCCGGATCTCGCTCCATCTGAATTCCGTCTGTTTGGCCCGACGAGAGATGCACTCCGCTGTAAACTGTAGATGATGGGGACTTTATTTTATTGTTGCAGGACGACGTAGGCTCCGACGTCGACCAGTTGAGTGGTAAAAAAAAAAAAAAATATGCGGGCTCACTCACTCACTCTCATCTTATACTGCCCCTCTTTGGGGAAGCGTGTGGGGGAGTTCGTAGCCTTTCGGGTTTTACTCCTCTGTGTACTTGTGTGTGTGATTTTATCTGTGATTTTCTGGTGTCTGTGAAATGTGATGAATGTTCTGTATGTGTCTGGTACTTGCCTGAGGTTGGCGTGATGTTTGGCAGTATGTGGGAGGGAGCAGGATTAGGGACTGGATATTGGGATTTTCTCTTCGACTTAGTCGTCGAACATCGTCATTGGGCGTTTGCGCTTATCGCTAGGGAGTGGATGAGAACGTTTCCGGATCTGGAAGAGCCCTCATAGAAGGCCCTTGCCAGATCTTGGAAACGCTCTCTAAGGACTGGGATTTTAGCTGGGGCGTGCAGATCATAGGTAGGGAATCCGAGAGGTAGATGCAGTGCCCCCCTGAGGGCGCGGTTCTGCGGCCTCTGGAGTTTGTCCAGGTGCTGCTTTGCCGCGTATCCCCAGACATTCTGGCGCAGACTTTCCTGTGGACTTCCTCTATGTGGGGTTTCCCCGTAAGACGAGAGTCCAAGGTTACGCCAAGGTACTTGGCGGTTCTGCGCCAGGGGAGTTGGTTTCCGTTTACGTGAAGGTGGAAGGGGGGTGGGGGGAGGGGCGTTGAGGAGATTCGCGCCTTCAGAGCCTCCGGGTAATCAGCGTAGCCTGCGTCTTTTCAGAGTTGATGGTGATGTGCCAGTGACGGGCCCAAGTTTCTGTGCCACCCTTTGTAGCCTACGGATGACCAGTTCCTTGTTCGCATTTCTCGTACAAAAGGCTGTTTCGTCTGCGTACTGTTCGGTGTGCACCAGGGGGGCCGTTGGTGTATCCGACGTGTACAGGCTGAACAAAACGGTTCCCAGGACCGATCCCTGTGGTACCCCAGCATGAATAAGCCTTTTGGTGGAGGTGGCAGTTTCTACTTTACCAGAGACAGTTATGCCCGTGAGACAGCTTTTGATCTGGTTAACTATGCTCCTGGGAAACCCTTGTGTGTATAACTTGTAGAGTAGCCCTCAATGCCGTACTGAGACGAAGGCTTTGGCTACGTCTAGTAGCACTACCCGTAGTAGCCTCTGTGGTCGAAGCCCTCTGTGGCTGCTTCAACCACTCTCATGATCTGTTGTGGGGCAGAGTGGTTCTGCCGGAATCCGAATTGGAAATCCGGCAGAAGTTGCTCTCTGGTGATATGTTCCTGTGTGGGTATTAGCTGGAGGCGCTCATAGATCTTGCTGAGAATTGGCAAGAGGCTAATCGGCCTGTAGTGCTGCGGGAATAGAGGGTCTTTCCCTGGTTTGTGTAACGACAATGCGGGCATGCAGCCCATCCAATCAGGTGGTGTAAGGCGATGACGTTGAACGCAAAATATGTTCAAAAATAGAGTTTTCTAGTTTAAAGATTGGAGAAAAATACGGGGTATTATAATCCTGAATAAAACCAACCTGCTTTCAGAAAAAAGAGTTTTGCGTTACTCGTCGAACCCCCCCCCCCCCCCCCCTCCTCCCTCCGTAAGTGAAGTCTGCCTGGCTTGGTTTAGCAGTGGTTGTTCCTTCACGTTTCCGCTTCACAGTCACATCACTAACAGTCGACCCGGACACCTTTAGGATGATTGAAATGCCCCTGATGAGTTGTTCAATGACTAGTCCACGTTCTAAGTCTCTGAGCCCTCTTAAATAATCCATTCTGTTGTTACTCCATCTCTGCTGACAACACAATAGTCCCCGACTCCGTCCTTATCACAATGGGGTGTCGCGATACTTCAGATCAGACAGTGTTTTAGGTGGGGAGACAGAGGGGATCAGATCAGACAGTGGGAGAGAGAAGGGGGGAGAGAGAGAGAGGGGGAGAGGGAGGGAGGGAGGGAGGGAGGGAGGGAGGGAGGGAGGGAGGGAGAGAGGGAGAGAGAGAGAGAGAGAGAGAGAGAGACGGCGGGCCGTACTCACCGCCCACGATTACGGTGCCTCCAGAGCCCGCGCCCTTGCCACCTGCGGAGGCCCTCTGGTGCTGCTCCAGCGAGTGCGCCAGCTTGGCGAACGCCCACTCCCTGCAGAAGAAGCGCTTGCTGCCCCCGGCCGGCGGCGCGTCGCCCACGCCGCCCGCAGGCGCCGCCCCCACAGCCGCAGTCGCCACCGCAGCAGCCGTGTTGCCCTCGGGGGACGACATCTCACTGGTCGGCAGCCGGCGCCATGGCAAAACAGGTACCCTCGCGTGTCAACACAGCTCCCCAACTGGAAGATTTCTAGATTCTCCCCCTCCTCGTAACCACCTTAAAAGAATAACACAAAAAACACGCCTCTCTCGGTAGCAAAAAAGTGGTGTGTTATTAACTGGCGCTTGAGTTACTCTACACAGCTCTTGAGACGGATCGAAGTATAAATATACTGTGGACGACAATTTGCGGTGAACAGGTATATTCCCTATGGTAGTCTTCAACGACGCTAATTACTATCACTTAGATATAAACGAGGAACTTTTCTTGCTGTGTCTTTCCCACTGATCACGACAGTCTGCAAATAACCGTGACTGAGAACTCAGGGAACGCTCCTCTCACGTCCAGTTATTTGAGGATCCTGTCCACACTAAGGCCACTAATTACTCTAAGACTCACAGCACCTGAAGTGAATGGTAGGCCATTCGGTAATACTGCCTGACACTTGGGAACTTATCTCGACTACTGCTTTGGCTATAAACAGGTAACTGCGGGAGCGTCAAAACAAATGTTTCTGTCTCTCGATCAGCCTTGACACTTCCCTAAATAGGTAAACGCTTTGGTATTGTGGGTAACTCGCGAAGCACTCCGCCTAGAATCGTGTTGTCACGAAAGACGCGAGAGTCCACGCTCACAAGGCTCGGCCAGACACCTCGCCGCTCGGTGAGGTTCCGGACAGGTGTCGACCAGTTGGCCGCCTCTGAGGCTACGTCCCGCAGAAGAGCCCGGGTGGACCCAGCGCCGGGTCCGTGGAGCAGAGACACGGCAGAGGAGACGGCATGCCCCTATCTGGGGACGCGGCAGCATCGGGCGGCGGGCGAACTGCCGCCGCTGCAGCGATGTGTTGTCAGGGCACAGGCGTTGCTGGTCGCGGCTCGCATCAGTTCGGCATCCATCTTCGGCAAAGTAGTCTTCAGTGGCACGACGTCATCACGCCCAGTCTGAAAAGAAGGAAGATTCCACTAAAAACACGCGCTGACAGCAAGGTTCTCTACTCCAACATTACCTTTCACAATAAAAATAAACTCTGAGCTGTAACCTGTCATGTACTCAAGCAAATGCTACCTTAGGAATTCTGCGATACCAGGGGAGATCGGTATCTTCATTTACAATAAATAAATTCATATTGCACGTATTTAAAACAATGTTGAATTATTTTAAATAATCTTTGTAAATTCATTTCTATTAATTTTGCTAAACGTGTACCAGTGATTATCTCCGTCGTTCATATTGAGGGGGGTAGGACGTCTACATCTACATCTACATGTACATCTACATTTATACTCCGCAAGCCACCCAACGGTGTGTGGCGGAGGGCACTTTAAGTGCGCTGTCATTATATCCCTTTTCTGTTCCAGTCGCGTATGGTTCGTGGGAAGAACGACTGTCTGAAAGCCTCCGTGCGCGCTCGAATCTCTCTAATTTTACTTTCGTGATCTCCTCGGGAGGTATAAGTAGGGGGAAGCAATATATTCGATACATCATCCAGAAACGCACCCTCTCGAAACCTGGCGAGCAAGCTACACCGCGATGCAGAGCGCCTCTCTTGCAGAGTCTGCCACTTGAGTTTATTAAACATCTCCGTAACGCTATCACGGTTACCAAATAACCCTGTGACGAAACGAGCCGCTCTTCTTTGGATCTTCTCTATCTCCTCCGTCAACCCGATCTGGTACGGATCCCACACTGATGAGCAATACTCAAGTATAGGTCGAACGAGTGTTTTGTAAGCAACCTCCTTTGTTGATGGACTACATTTTCTAAGCACTCTCCCAATGAATCTCAACCTGGTACCCGCCTTACCAACAATTAATTTTATGTAATCATTCCACTTCAAATCGTTCCGCACTCATACTCCCAGATATTTTACAGAAGTAACTGCTACCAGTGTTTGTTCCGCTATCATATAATCATACAATAAAGGATCCTTCTTTCTATGTATTCGCAATACATTACATTTGTCTATATTAAGCGTCAGTTGCCACTCCCTGCACCAAGTGCCTATCCGCTGCAGATCTTCCTGAATTTCGCTACAATTTTCTAATGCTGCAACTTCTCTGTATACTACAGCATCATCCGCGAAAAGCCGCATGGAACTTCCGACACTATCTACTAGGTCATTTATATATAGTGTGAAAAGCAATGGTCCCATAACACTCCCCCTGTGCCACGCCAGAGGTTACCTTAACGTCTGTAGACGTCTCTCCATTGATAACAACATGCTGTGTTCTGTTTGCTAAAAACTCTTCAGCCACACAGCTGGTCTGATATGCCGTAGGCTGTTACTTTGTTTATCAGGCGACAGTGCGGAACTGTATCGAACGCCTTCCGGAAGTCAAGGAAAATAGCATCTACCTGGGAGCCTGTATCTAATATTTTCTGGGTCTCATCAACAAATAAAGCGAGTTGGGTCTCACACGATCGCTGTTTCCGGAATCCATGTTGATTCCTACAGAGTAGATTCTCGGTTTCCAAAAACGACATGATACTCGAGCAAAAAACATGTTCTAAAATTGTACAACAGATCGACGTCAGAGATATAGGTCTATAGTTTTGCGCATCTACTCGACGACTCTTCTTGAAGACTGGGATTACCTGTGCTCTATTCCAATCGTTTGGAACCTTCCGTTCCTCTAGAGACTTGCGGTACACGGCTGTTAGAAGGGGGGCAAGTTCTTTCGCGTACTCTGTGTAGAATCGAATTGGTATCCCGTCAGGTCCAGTCAACCGGGACGATTTGGAGCAGGAGAGGTACGAGAGGAAATTTTATTTCCATTGTCTATACTTTTACGAATAACTTCATAAAACTTTGTCAGAATGGCCAGAAAGGATTCAGGATTTACACTCATAGCAGTGGAAGTTCAAAAATATAAGAAAATAATTTTTTTTTTACATTTAAAAGTTGACATTTTTTCACTTACCATTGGCTGCACTTGTTGCTATAGGTACACTTTCCTTCATAAGTAAGGGAGATTCTTCGATGAATTTTGCACAGCATACAAACCATACTTACAGGTGTATGAAACTCTAGAATTTTCCAAATCTATTGAAAACTGTGGTAATAATTGAGATAATTAACTATAAAATTTGAGTTTTTTCTAAACACGAAGTTTAAAATGTAACAGCACATTCATTTTTCCATAAATTAAATAATTTCTAGAGTTTCATACACCTGTAAGTATGGTTTGTATGCTGTACAAAATTCATCGAAGAATCTCTCTTACTTATGAAGGAACGTGTACCTGTAGCAACAAACGCAGCCAAAAGTAAGTGAAAAAAATTATGTAAGTTCACATGCAAAAAATAATTCTTTTTAATGTTTTTGAACTTCCACTGCTATGAGTGTGAATCCTGAATCCTTCCTGGTCATGCTGACAAAGTTTTATGAATTTATTCGTAAATGTATAGACAGTGGGAATTAAAATGTCCTGTGGTGTCTCTCCCGCTCCAAGACGGCCCGTTTAACGTCCTACCCCCCTTAACTCTCTGCTTTTTACAGTATCTCTGTTCTTCGCTGTGTATGGACTTGGCGGAAAGTGGTTGTAGATGGGAGTCGAGTAGTTTCTGATGCTACATAAAGCAAATGTAATGTACGCTGCGTTCGTTCATATTGTGTCGTCATAACATGCGAAATGTTGCAGAATACAGAAGTTTAAAAGTTCAAATACTCTACAGCATTCAGTATATCGAGAATTTCTTTCCGTGTCTGAAGAGGATCATCGGACATTATTCTGCCTCTACGGAAGACAACGAAGCCATCTTCAAAATAATCAACTAAGTAAAATTTCATCTTTTCATGTGTGGATCTGTCCTTCGATGCAGTTAACTTAAAAATAATGACAACGCGTAGTTTGAGTGTAAGTAATTGAATGTACAACATTGAGTAAGGACATTACAACCATTAGATACACTCTCCTTTACATTATATATGTAGGAAGCTAGCAGGAGCACGTGAGGTAGAAAACTTGATACTGCAATTAAAAGTGGTTTTACTATGTACTTGGCTTGTATGGTCTTTCTTGCTTTGAAGACAAGTGATTGAGTATACAGCACTGAAGAGGCACAACATAACCCTAAGATATCCTTTCCTCTACATTAGATAGGTATGGTGTCTGCTCTTCCAGTCATATCGATCTTTCGGTGCAAAATGCACAATAATGTCCGACGTCTCGCGGGAATACATTAGGGCTGCGAGCGAAGAGGAATAACAGATAGGGGACACTGCTCTGTGGTGTGCAGCGTATGGAGATTTTCGTCGGGTGGCAGACGTCAACGGATAGCCAAACGGTTAAGACGCTCGATCGCGTGAAGCAGGAAATTTTGGTTCGACTCGCAGTCCGGTACAAAGTTTTACTTGTCGCCAACGAGTTATTTCAATGCAGCAAAAATAGTAAAATTTATTTCTTGACACGTTGTTCTAGAGGCACAACATTCCAACCGACATGTACACATATGAGTAAAGAGATCATGATGACCGAGCGAGGTGGCGCAGTGGTTAGCACACTGGACTCACATTCGGGAGGACGACGGTTCAATCCCGCATCCGCCCATCCTGATTAGGTTTTCCCTAAATCGCCTCCGGCAAATGCCGGGATGGTTCCTTCGAAAGGGCACGGCCGACTTCCTTCCCCATCCTTCCCTACCCGATGACCTCGCAGTTTGGTCTCCTCCCCCCAAATCAACCCAACCCCAACGTCATGATGATTGCCCACCGCCAGACTAATGCCGCCTGGTCAAGTTGCGTGGACGTGACGCAGTAAGGAAAGTGTATAAACGGAGTACAGACATATAGGGAATCATTCCAGCAATGATACGTTGCACAAAACGGGGAAATCGGCTGACATTAGCTACTCTGTTCTGGGTACGAGCATCTCATAAACGGCGGAGCTGGTCGGCTGTTCGCGTGCTACTTTTCGCGAGTGTCTGAGGAAAGTGGTTGGAGGATGGTGAAACCACAAACGAGAGACAAGGTCTTGGACATACACGAATCAACAAACACAGTCTGAAAAGCAGGACAGGAGGCGTTCTGTGGGACATCTGATGAGAGGCTACACTGCTGGTGAAGAAACAACTGTTTTGGAGCTCGGCGTTCAGAACACTACAGTCGAATATGGGACTCTGCAACAGGTGACCCCTATGTTGACCCAACAACGCCGTCATTTACGATTGCAGTGGGAACGTGATCGTCCAAATTGAACGATGGATTAATGGAAACGTCTCCGCTCCGTAGGTGGTGTGAGGCGAGTATTGGTTAAAAAGAGACAGGGAGCAGGCGAAAGATAGCGGATAATGGACACAGGAGAGCTAGTAATAGGTGGAAGGATGTGAGTAACAAAAATAAGTACGAGATGGAGAGAGATGCCTATGGTAGCTGACGAGGAGAAGGCGTGAGAGAGAGCTGAGTGTTTTGGAATAAGTGGTTCGTCAGGAAAGAGAGAGAGATAGGGAGTGAGTAATATGGGAGTTTACTATTTTTGTTAAATCCAGCAGAAATTGCTAATAAATACACATCATTAACTTCCCATTTCACTGACGCTCTTTACTCATTTATGCAAATCTTAATTTATACAAAATAGTACTCGGTGGAGCTGAACTGCTCCCAATAGTGCAACACACCAACGTATCTCCCATCGCCAGAATATGCGACTACAATTTTTTTTCCTTTATTGTACAGGTAATGTCATAATTGCTGCTGCTATGTAGCTAGCAGATGAATGAAATGACATCAGGCTTAAACAACTAAACGAGATGAAACCTTGTTGGTCGGGTGATGAAAGAGTAGTGTTGTTATGAACAGCATCGCGCCTGGCTGGTTGTACATGCCGCGTGACAGAACCGCTGTGCGGGTTGCCGCTCGATGCAGCGCCAGGCGTCAACCCCACGCGACATTGTCTGGCTCGATACGACTGCCCCGTACACGGTAGTGTCTCGCGTCACACAGCGCACACGTGTGTCTCTGCGCGGCAGCCACCGGTCGGGACGGAATACAGCACTACAGGACTTACCCGATGCTCTGTCATAACTCCTTAATAAACAGACTAGGAGGTACCATTCTGTCATCACACGTCATCCACGATTTCGTTTGCAATTTGTGGAACGAAGTGAGGAAGTTGATTACAGTTTGCTACATGTCTTACCCATGGCTAGATTAACGTGGCTGTTTCGCCTAATAACGTTCCTGACAGATACTACTAGTGATTTCTGGCTTATGACCAATTCCATTGACTGGTCGCCGATCCCTCCACAGAATTATCTGAATGATAACTCTTTCGCCATTTGATTGATTATTAATTTCCTTCTAGATACACTTCTAGAACTTCCATTTTGGAGCCTTTTTCAAGTGATTCATTATTGTATTTCAGAAATTAGTTACATTTCATGTCATAGTACATCACGGCTACAGCCAATTTTTCGTCACTTGTATTATAGTATAATTACCATTCCCCTTGTCCTGTTCCTTTCATCTGTGATTCAGCATATTTGTTATTCGACCTTACAGAAATCATCTTGTTAACGCCACTTACATGGTTTGTTAGAGAACCAAGTGCAAGCATCATGTAGGCTGTCAAAAATTTGTACTGAAACCCTCCCTCAAATTCTGCTGAAATTCTGTGAAGTTGAGAAAGTAAACATTGAAGCTGTGAAGCTACATCATGAACAGTGCCCGAATGAATCGACGGCTTTCGGTGTTCAACTGAGTTGGTGAATCCATTTTTATGCACAATGTTTCGGATGCCGACATCGCCGCGTTCTTGAGGTTGTGCGGTCTGTGTTATGTGTATTCCAACCTGACGGTGAAGTCTTGTTGCTGGTGAGCCGCTGTTTATGGGCGAGTTCGACTCCCAGTGCCCGCTACGCTCTTTGATTCTTATTTGTTTTTCACAGATTGCACTGTTATTTCGTGACGCACCCACGCTCTTACCGTTTCCCGGTTCTAGTGGATGAAATGCCCTGCGATATCTTAATAAATTGAGTGCTGGTCCCCAAGTATTGTTCAAATTGAAAACTCCGCCACTCTTCATTAAGTTTTCGGTTATCTAGGCCACTAGTACCTATAACAAAACAGCTCAAAACACCTGAGAAGACGACTGGACCAGTCCTCGAAATACCGCAAAGAAAACGGAACCTATAACTCGGCTGAACACCCTAAAGCACCCTATTAATCAAACGCGACGAAAAACATGACAGATCCCAATTTGTTTGACAACACTACCGTCCACGAAAAGGAGGTTTTTAGGTTAGAGTCTCGGTGGGGTACACGGTTCAAATAGCCTAGAAATATGAAAACATGGAAAATTCCGCAGAAAGGTGTATAAGAAACTGAGATACATAGCAACCTACGACGCCAACCGAAGTTTGCGATTTCACTTTATTTTCGGTTTCCGTAGTCCGACCAGGACTCGATCCGCTACCTGTTACCAGGCACGCAGTTTACCGCTAGGCCATCAGGATTGACATGAAAACGCAACAGTATGTACAGCATCAAATTATTAGCGAGTGCTGTCGAGAAATCCCGCGCCATGTGTAATTCCTTGGAATGAGTTGGTGATTTCGGAAGCACGGCCACTAGGATGTGTAGATTACTAGTGTACTGGAGTGGACTGTGATCTTGCCAGTGTCGGCATATTCTACATTCAGAACAGAAAATAAATTATGTACAACAGTAAGTTGTATTTATATATGAACAAATGTTATACACTGAAGAACCCGGACAATATTTACAGTAAGCAATAATTGCCTAGCCAACGACAGAAGAAAATTTCTAACCGAAGATGAACATATATACATAGTATTTTGTAATTCGTTTCCAATTGTCCAATACTGCACGCAATCTTGCGGCCAATCGATAGGAAAACGCTGAATATTTCAGTCTCTTGATGTGAGAACGAAGACAAATACCTAAATTTATCTTTACAGTTTTTATTTTTCATTTGTGTAGCGGACTGTATATCGTTGCAGCAGTCGAGCGGTCTTTTAGAAGTCTCACATCAACTGCACGTGAGCTCAACTGTCTCTTACGTAATGCACAGTGAAGCATATAGACAGCCATCTGCTTATGACACAACCAGTACTTCATGCATTTTATGTAACATTGGTTATGAAATGTGGTTTAACACCTGCGGGCGGCAGAACGGGCATACGGCCTTTTTTTTTCTTTTTCTCTCCTCTCATTTCCTTGCTTCAGTAACCACAGGATTTTTACGCACATACGGTAACGTAACTCTATTGCTCGGCAAAGCAATCTGTAGATCTAGCTGTTGTGGGAAGTGACTTGCTCACGTGACAAGGTATAGCAACGTTCCTGTTGAAGGCAGTGCAGTGCAGCTACACAAAGAAATCCCAAAGCCACAGCACAGCAGCACGCCGCTAGAGGAACCAAAGAAATGGCGCAGCCCACTAATAAAACGGAGACGAGCTGCGCCATCTTTTTTAGGGTCCTGTAACGGCGTGCTACGGTACTCTCCTGCTGGGACTTCTTTGCTTATCGGGACTGCAAACACGTACCTAGAACCAATAAAAATTAATTACTTTACTTTTTTTGCAGGTAATCATTAAAAGTTTATGATTACGCTCGTAACGGGACGAAATGGTAAGAGTCGAGCGGGATTAGCCGAGCGGTCTAGGGCGCTGCGGTCATGGGCTGTGCGGCTGATCTCGGCGGAGGTTCGAGTCCTCCCTCGGGCACGGGTGCATGTGTTAGTATAATTTAGGTTAAGTGGTGTGTAGGCTTAGGGACTGATGACCTTAGCAGTTAAGTCCCATAAGATTTCACACACATTTGAACATTTGAAATGGTAAGGTGTAAAAGTTACTGCAGCAAGATAACAAGGCAGTGTGTTGCGCTGTTAGAAATTGCTGCAGCAGGATCACAAGGCAGCGTGTTGCGCTGTTAGAAGTTGCTGCAGCAGGATCACAAGGCAGTGTGTTGCGCTGTTAGACAACCCGCACACGAAGGGGCATAAATGAAGCCCTTTGCCTACTCGAGTTGGTAACCGGTCGAATGTGTATCTCTTCCTGTGCGGATAAACAGGGCTTCAAGACTGCGTGACTGCAAAAGTGGCTCTCCAGTAAATCGCTTGCAGTGCGTTGCCAGTCAGTTGCCAGCGACTCGGCGCCCGCGTTGGCAAGCGAACTGAGTTGGATCGTCACCTCGAACAAAGCTATGTGTATGTTTAATTCAAAGAAAAACGAGAAAATTGTGACGACTGGCTTTCAACGGGAAGCGGAAAGACATCCCATTTTATATAACTACAAGCTCCCAGTCTATTACAGGAAGGATTTGCCAGAGAAAGCGCGGTCTGAAGCATGGAAAGAATTTCATGTGAACTGTATGTTTATTGTTCACAATAAAGTTACTGGTGCATCAACGGGAATACATGTACAAATAATGGAAATCATGCCGGGAGTGGTCTTTTGTGTCACTAGCTGGCTGTGTCGTATAAAATCACATTGTCAAGCGCAAACGAACAGTGGAAACAACGGGAAACGACTACAAATCTCCGATACGCGTAAAAGCATTGGTGTCCACATATAAATGATAAAGTGCACAAACCTCAATCACATTACCCTATTTATACAGGGTGTTACAAAAAGGTACGGCCAAACTTTCAGGAAACATTCCTCACACACAAATAAAGAAAAGATGTTATGTGGACATGTGTCCGGAAACGCTTAATTTCCATGTTAGAGATCATTTTAGTTTCGTCAGTATGTACTGTACTTCCTCGATTCACCGCCAGTTGGCCCAATTGGAGGAAGGTAATGTTGACTTCGGTGCTTGTGTTGACATGCGAGTCATTGCTCTACAGTACTAGCATCAAGCACATCAGTACGTACCATCAACAGGTTAGTGTTCATCACGAACGTGATTTTGCAGTCAGTACAATGTTTACAAATGCGGAGTTGGCAGATGCCCATTGGATGTATGGATTAGCACGGGGCAATAGCCGTGGCGCGGTACGTTTGTATCGAGACAGATTTCCAGAACGAAGGTGTCCCGACAGGAAGACGTTCGAAGCAATTGATTGGCGTCTTAGGGAGCACGGAACATTCCAGCCTATGACTCGCGACTGGGGAAGACCTAGAACGACGAGGACACCTGCAATGGACGAGGCAATTCTTCGTGCAGTTGACGATAACCCTAATGTCAGCGTCAGAGAAGTTGCTGCTGTCAAGGTAACGTTGACCACGTCACTGTATGGAGAGTGCTACGGGAGAACCAGTTGTTTCCGTATCGTGTACAGCGTGTGCAGGCACTATCAGCAGCTGATTGCCCTCCACGGGTACACTTCTGCGAATGGTTCATCCAACACTGTGTCAATCCTCATTTCAGTGCAAATGTTCTCTTTACGGATGAGGCTTCATTCCAACGTGATCAAATTGTAAATTTTCACAATCAACATGTGTGGGCTGAAGAGAAGCCGCACGCAATTGTGCAATCACGTCATCAACACAGATTTTCTGTGAACGTTTGGGCAGGCATTGTTGGTGATGTCTTCATTGGGCCCCATGTTCTTCCACCTACGCTCAATGGAACACGTTATCATGATTTCATACGAGATACTCTACCTGTGCTGCTAGAACATGTGCCTTTACAGGTACCACACAACATGTGGTTCATGTGAACTGTATGGGGCTCCTGCACATTTCAGTCGAAGTGTTCGTACGCTTCCCAACAACAGATTCGGTGACCGATGGATTGGTAGAGGCGGACCAATTCCATGGCCTCCACGCTCTCCTGACCTCAACCCTCTTGACTTTCATTTATGGGGGCATTTGAAAGCTCTTGTCTACACAACCCTGGTACCAAATGTAGAGACTCTTCGTGCTCGTATTGTGGACGGCTGTGATACAATACGCCATTCTCCAGGGCTGCATCAGCGCATCAGGGATTCCGTGCGACGGAGTGTGGATGCATGTATCCTCGCTAACGGAGGACATTTTGAACATTTCCTGTAACAAGGTGTTTGAAGTCACGCTGGTACGTTCTGTTGCTGTGTGTTTCCATTCCATGATTGTGATTTGAAGAGAAGTAATAAAATGAGCTCTAACATGGAAAGTAAGCGTTTCCGGACACATGTCCACATAACATATTTTCTTTCTTTGTGTGTGAGGAATGTTTCCTGAAAGTTTGGCCGTACCTTTTTGTAACACCCTGTAAATCTCAAAATTTTTCAAAGTAAAAGTAACGATGTGTTAAGGCGGAAGAAATCAACTGAGCCAAATCACTGTAGTACTGTTCAGTCGTTCTATGAAAAGCTGTGGCCTTCGTCTCTATCTTTCCAGCAACTTGGACGCTACATAAAGTCTTCGGTTTACGTTCCTTCTACGGATGAGTCCTTTATTTTCTTCGGTTTCTCACTGCAACAACATCTTCCTCTGTGCTCGACATGCCGAGTATAACCAGAAGATGTTGATGCTACGAAGAATACTCGCCCTCTCCCTCGCCCGCACGCGGCGACTGCAGTTGCTCACTTCAGAGTTTCGCCGTGTGCAGAACTGCGCTGCCAACCAATCGGCAACCAGCTGCCAATAAACAGGGTGGAGCGAATAACAGTGGCCCGGGAGAGAGGGTTACGACTGGACGTGATTGTACGAGATGCTATCCAAAATTTTCGAGACTGATGCTGTCATCTGTTGAAAACCTTAACCTTGGGCTAATGGTCACCATCACCCTAGAAGTAGTTCCCATACGCACATACACACTGGTCCCAGCCCCTCTGTCACTGGTCAAACGTTTTCTGGAAGTCCTGTTCTTTGAGGTTGTTTATCACCGCCAATGATTCTTCTTGAATCCTCTCTAGAGTGTCGAACCGACGGCCTTTCAACCTGAGTTTCAGTTTTGAGAATAGCGCGAAGTCGCATGGTGCCAAATCTGGTGTGTACTGTGGGTGGCGTACAACCGCGATGTTGTTTTTTGCCGAAAAGGTCCTGGTGAGCAAGGACGTATGACAGGGCGCGTTGTCGTGATGCAGCAGCCTGTTCCCTTGACGTCAAAGTTCGGGCCGTCGTCGCCGCACGTTTTCACGGAGACGTCGCGAAACGTCACAGTAGTACGCGGAATTCACTGTTTGGTTGGGTGGGACGATGTCTTTGTGCACAATTCCACTGGTATCAAAGTAAACGGTGATATTACTCTTCACTTTGCTCTTCACCTGTCTCGCTTTTTTGGGTCTTGGAGAGCCGGAGCTCTTCCACTCAAACACACGCGTACGGCTCATGCTCTGTCCCCCAAACACTTGTTCAATCATTGCAAGGGTCTCCGTGTTTGTGTCTCTCGTCACGGAAATGGAACTGCATAATATTGCGAAACGGTATGCCATTTCTTTTTGCGTTAAATTGTGTGAAAACGCGACGAAAACTTACGGTCAGATTCAGAAGGCTTCTGGAGAGGAGGTTGTGTCAAGAGCTCAAGTTTTTCGTTGCCATAAAATGTTTAGTGAAGGCAAAACTAATGTTGAAGATGAAGACCGCAGTGGACGACCATCAACCTCACGGACGGGTGTCAACTTGGCCAGGGTGAGTGAACTCGTACAATCTGATCGAAGATTATCCGTGAAAATGATTGCAGAACAACTGAACATCAATCGAGAAACGGTTCGTCTAATAATAACTGAAGATCTTGGTATGAGAAATATTTGTGTAAAAATGGTCCCCAAAAATCTCACACCACAACAGCGAGAAACACAGAAAAATGTGGCAGCCGATCTGTTAGAGCAAACGGAAATCAATCCAGAGTTGTTCAATCGTGTTATCACTGGTGATGAAAGTTGTTTTTTTCAGTACGATCCAGAGACAAAACGCCAAAGATAGCAAAGGTGCTCAAAGGGATCACCCAGACCAAAAAAAGCTGGCATGTCAAAGTCAAAAGTGAAATGCTTGCTTGTGTGCTTCTTTCATTCCAAGGGAATTGTTCATAAAGAGTGGGTGCCTCCTGGACAAACAGTTAACCAATATTACTACAAAGAAATTTAAGAAGGACTTCGTAAAAGAGTTCCTCGTATCCGTACCAACATTGCTGATAATTGGATTCTGCATCACGATAATGCGCCATCCCATACTGATCTGTCAGTACAGCAATTTTTAACCTCAAAACAAATTTCAGTACGATCACGGCCACCTTATTCACCAGATATCGCCCCGTGTGACTTTTTTCTATTTCCAAGAGTCAAAACGGCAGTCAAGGGACACCATTTTCAAACAACACAAGATGTCCGAAAAGCTGTGACGAGGGTCTTGAAGGATATTACAGAAGATGAGTTCCAGAAATGTTACCATCAATGGCAGAAGCGCTGGAAAAAGTGTGTGCAATCAGAAGGGAACTACTTTGAAGGAGACAACACTAAACTTGACTAAAACGGTAAACAACATTTTTTTCACATCAGTCTATTTATTGTCGCACCTCGTATTTGATCGCTAACAACTTCCATCATCGTTACCTGAACTCGCCTCGATTCTGCAGGTAGAGTAGTATAATATTCTCTTTAAAACTATACAGGGCCTTCAGTTATCTATTCAGAGACGACCGAAACGAGTGTCCTACACCGTATTAGGCTCGGCAGTGTGTTGTGGTTTTGGTGTTTCCATGCTTTTGTTCAATCCCAGTACGTACAGCGAGATTGGACTGAGAAAAGTTTGGGACTTGTACGGGCACTGATAACCAGGCAGTTGAGCACCCCACAAACCAAACATCATCATCATCATCATCATCATCATCATCATGTGGATTTTCTCATTTTCGGCCCGTATTGCCGGTGGAATAAATCCCCAATCGTCTCTGCTCAGATAATGATATACTTTCCTTATCGTGTAACATTCCAGCAATACCACAATGCGGCATTCGTCGCACGGTGGATAGTGTTCATAATTTTTTGACCCATCGGTGCAAAATTGGGACTCAAATTATCCTGGTTAGACTATACTGCACAGTATTTCGCACATGTCAACAGCATTACACACACACCATTACATCAAAGCTCACGTCTGGTGAAATTTTCATCGTTCTAGAAAAGACTGTGGATATCTACATATCGTGAGAGAAGTTCTTCTTTTAAAGGTCACCTGCTATTAACGCGGACTGTGAGCGTCGTGTTGTGACGTGAAAAACCGAGCCCTAATACCAACGCCGGTTTCACTCACACTACCGAAGTAACGCCAACGACACACAAACAGCGGGCTATACTATTAGCGGAACAGCAGTTGGGACCATGTTACGCAGTTGGCAACATTTTCTTTTTTTTTCTGGCCCATCAGGGAAAAATTTAAAGCAGTTTCCGCGCAGCAACACCCGTTTCCATGAAAACGGCGTACGCAATTACGAAGGGCAGTTTGTGTTGTGCGCAATATGCACGCACATCGCGGCTCTGTGAATATGCGACACACTGCAATTTCGCAACTAACACCGGTCACTGTAAAACGCCTCAGCCTTTCTTCAAAGCAGCCTGTAGTATTTTCGCTATGTCCTCCAGCTTACAGACAACGTTTTTCTAACAGTTACAACCACTCTGAATTAATGTTACATAGCACATACACAACTGGCCATTAAAATTGCTACACCAAGAAGAAATGCAGATGATAAACGGGTATTCATTGGACAAATATATTATACTAGAACTGACATGTGATTACATTTTCACGCAATTTGGGTGCATAGATCCTGAGAAATCAGTACCCAGAACAACCACCTCTGGCCGTAATAACGGCTTTGATACACCTGGACATTGAGTCAAACAGAGCTTGGATGGCGTGTACAGGTACAGCTGCCCTTGCAGCTACAACACGATACCACAGTTCATCAAGAGTAGTGACTGGCGTATTGCGACGAGCCAGTTGTTCGGCCACCATTGACCAGAAGTTTTCAATTGGTGAGAGATCTGGAGAGGGCAGCAGTCGAAGTTTTCTATATTAATAAAGGCCCTGCAACATGCGGTCGTGCATTATCCTGCTGAAATGTACGGTTTCCCTGTTGACTCAGGGATCAAGACGTGGCTGCACGATGAAGGGTAGAGCCACGGGTCGTAACACATCTGAAATGTAACGTGCCGTCAATGTGAACAAGAGGTGACCGAGACGTGTAACCAATGGCACCCCATACCATCACGCCGGGTGATACGCCAGTATGGTGATGACGAATACACGCTTCCAATGTGCGTTCACCGCGATGTCGCCAAACACGGATGCGACCATCACGAAGCTGTAAACAGAACCTGGATTCATCCGAAAAAAATGACGTTTTTCCATTCGTGCACCGAGGTTCGTCGTTGAGTACACCATCGTAGGCGCTCGTGTCTGTGGTAAACGCAGCCATGGTCTCCGAGCTGATAGTCCATGCTGCTGCAAACATCGTCAAACTGTTCGTGAAGATGGTTGTTGTCTTGCGAACGTCCCCATCTGTTGACTCAGGGATCAAGACGTGGCTGCACGATCCGTTACAGCCATACGGATGCCTGTCATCTCGACTGCTAGTGATACGAGGCCGTTGGGATCCAGCACAGCGTTCTGTATTACCCTCCTGAACCCACCGATTCCATATTCTCCTAACAGTCGTTGGACCTCGACCAACGATAAACCGCAATCGCGATAGGCTACAATCGGACCTTTATCAAAGTCGGAAACGTGATGGTACGCATTTCTCCTCCTTACACGAGGCATCACAACAACGTTTCACCAGGCAACGCCGGTCAACTGCTGTTTGTGTATGAGAAATCGGTCGGAAACTTTCCTCATGTCAGCACGTTGTAGCTGTCGCCACCGGCGCCAACCTTGTGTGAATGGTCTGAAAAACTAATCATTTGCATATCACAGCATCTTCTTCCTGTCGGTTAAATTTCGCGTCTGTAGCACGTCATCTTCGTGGTGTAGCAATTTTAATGGCAAGTAGCGTACATTAATGTTACGTAGTACTTACCTCTACCTCTATATGATTACTCTGCAATTCATACATCAGCAGTACAAGAAACATAATCGCAGTTGCGAATACAATTAGACTTCAACTGCACAATTTATTAGCTACATGAAAATTTGTGCCGGGATTCGAACCCGGATTTCCTGCTTCACGCGAGTATTCGCCTAAAACCCTTCGACTATCCGACACGCCTCTCGGACCGATCAGGCCCACATATGCCACTGCGTCCACGTCCTGCTGTTTGTTGGCGTTCCCGCACACGGAATACTTTATTATCGTTGTACGGACTGTGTGGACATGTAATACTATTTTGCAGAGTTTGTGTTTTATGATGTACTATGCAGGAATGTCTGAAGGGCATTGCATACTACACCGTAAGACACACAGATTGCAAAATAGTGTCACACTTAAGTGCCTGAACCACTTTAAAATTATTTCTCTGCCGTCTGACTCTCGAATTGATTCGATTAATTAACATTTAAATCTTTCCGTGCGACCACTGATTTGTCTTTTAGCGCGGTGGTCATTTCTCGGTGGGAGTCAACAAAATGTTTAGGCATTAGGATAAAGTTGGTGGTGATTGAAGTTCCGTGAAAAGATGTTTCACAACGAAAAATTACTGTTTTAATGATCGGCACCTCAACTCCCTTATCATATCGTGACACTCTCTCCCCTCTTTCGCAATAGTATACAACGAGCTGCCGCGCGGGATTAGCCGAGCTGTCTAGGGTGCTGCAGTCCTGGACTGTGCGGCTGGTCCCGGCGGAGGTTCGAGTCCTCCCTCGGGCATGGATGTGTGTGTTTGTCCTTAGGATAATTTATGTTAAATAGTGTGTAAGCTTAGGGACTGATGACCTTAGCAGTTAAATCCCTTATCTGGAAAATGCTCCCGTCTCGCTATCAGCTTTGTTTCCCGTTTTTCGCACCAACAGCACTGCAGTGCCAAGTCGTGTAATCTGAGCGGTGAAAAAATATTAGAAAGTTGGCACGAACATAGAAGCATCCGAGAGAACCATGTGTTTCATAGATGTGATACGTGCATCTACGGCCACAGGTATGAACGTCCAAATGAATATACACACTGAAAATGGACGTTCTCACTGCCATCGTTGTGGTATATGGCGTACGTATTCTACATACACTGATCAGCAAGAACATTATGACAACCTATCTAACAGCCTGTATTCAACCTTTAGCACGGATAACAGCGGCACACGTCGTGGTATGGAAACAACGATGCTTTGGTAGGTCGCTGTAGGGAGTTGGTACCACATATGCACACAAAAGTCACCAAATTCTTGTAAATTCCGGAGAGAGGGAGAGAGAGAGAGAGAGAGGGGATGAGCTCTAACGCCACATTCCGTCACATCCCAGATTTGTGCGATTGGATGATTTAGGGGGCCAGCGCATCAATTGGAACTCGCCAGTGTGTTCCTCTAACCACTCCGGCCGGCCGGAGAGGCCGAGCGGTTAAAGGCGCTACAGTCTGGAACCGCACGACCGCTACGGTCGCAGGTTCGAATCCTGCCTCGGGCATGGATGTGTGTGATGTCCTTAGGTTAGTTAGGTTTAAGTAGTTCTAAGTTCTAGGGGACTGATGACCACAGCAGTTGAGTCCCATAGTGCTCAGAGCCATTTTTTTCTAACCACTCCATCACACTCCTGGCCTTGTGACGTGGCGTATTATCATGTTGAAAAATGGCACTACCATCGGGAAACATGGTCTTCATGAAGAGGTGTACGTGGTATGTAACCAGTGCACGATACACCTTGGCCGTCATGGTGTCTTGCAGAAGCACCGCTGGACCCACAGATGCCTACTTGTACGTTCCCCAGAGCATATGGAGCCACCGTCAGCTTTACTCCATCCCACAGCACAGATGTCAAGGAGCTGTCCCCTGGAAGACGATGGATTTGCGCCCTCCCATCGGCATGATGAAGAAGGTATCAAGATTCATGAGACCGTACAACGCTCTGCCACTGCGCCAGCGTCCAGTACCCTCGGCCACGTGCCCATTTCCGTCGTAGTTGACGATGGCGTGGTGTTAACGTTGGCACATGCATGAGTTGTTGGCTGGAGAGACCCACCGGTTGGAGTGTTCGGTGTACTGTCTGTTAAGACACACTTATACTCTGCCCACCATTAAATTCAGATGTTAATTCAGTCACAGTTCGCCGCCTGTTCTCTTTTACCTGACTGCCCAGCTACGAGACCGCCAAATCCCACGACGTCTGGACGTGGTTACACCACATGTTGAAGACACTCACCACGCACTCCTCGAACACACGACAAGTCGAGCAGTTTCCGTGCCGAGCCTCCGGGTCATCACAATTTGCCCTCGGTCTATCTCAGATAGATAGCGCGCCTTTCCCAGTCTACATACGGACAGCAGGCTCACTGATGCTACACGCACCTTGCATCGCCAGGTGACGCTGCTATCGCCTGAACGGTTTTATATCGTCAGTAGCGGGCCTATGGGGTATCGTCTCAGTTGTGCGACTGGATGCGTGATTTCCTGTCAGCAAGGTCGCAGTTCGTAGTAATAGACGGCAAATCATCGAGTAAAACTGAAGTATATCAGGTGTTCCCCAGGGAAGCGTCCTGGGACCTCTGCTGTTCCTGATCTATATAAATGACCTGGGTGACAATCTGAGCAGTTCTCTTAGGTTGTTCGCAGATGATGCTGTAATTTACCGTCTAGTAAGGTCATTCGAAGACCAGTATCAGTTGCAAAGCGATTTTGAAAATATTGCTGTATGGTGTGGCAGGTGGCAGTTGACGCTAAATAACGAAAAGTGTGAGGTGATCCACATGAGTTCCAAAAGAAATCCGTTGGAATTCGATTACTCGATAAATAGTACAATTCTCAAGGCTGTCAATTCAACTAAGTACCTGGGTGTAAAAATTACGAACAACTTCAGTTGGAAAGACCACATAGATAATATTGTGGGGAAGGCGAGCCAAAGGTTGCGTTTCATTGGCAGGACACTTAGAAGATGCAACAAGTCTACTAAAGAGACAGCTTACACTACACTCGTTCGTCCTCTGTTAGAATATTGCTGCGCGGTGTGGGATCCTTACCAGGTGGGACTGACGGACGACATCGAAAGGGCCGAAAAAAGGGCAGGTCGTTTTGTATTATCACGTAATAGGGGAGAGAGTGTGGCAGATATGATACGCGAGTTGGGATGGAAGTCATTAAAGCGAAGACGTTTTTCGTCGCGGCGAGATCTATTTACGAAATTTCAGTCACCAACTTTCTCTTCCGAATGCGAAAATATTTTGTTGAGCCCAACCTACATAGGTAGGAATGATCATCAAAATAAAATAAGAGAAATAAGAGCTCGAACAGAAAGATTTAGGTGTTCGTTCCTCCCGCGCGCTGTCCGGGAGTGGAATGGTAGAGAGATAGTATGATTGTGGTTCGATGAACCCTCTGCCAAGCACTTAAATGTGAATTGCAGAGTAATCATGTAGATGTAGATGGTGGTCGGTGGTCATAATGATCTGGTTGATCAGCGTAGGTTATGAACTCTAAACCTTTCTCAAGCTTCAGCACCTGTGTTTTCATTTTCAAGGGCAGAAACTTGTCAACTACCCGCAGGCAAAAACGGAAGTGTGATCACAAATCCGGATGAAAATCGATACGTAGTTGATATTAGTCTCGTGAATTCTCGGACGGGCCACATTTATGATATATTCAAAAAACCTTAAAAATTAAGAAATCTTTTTTTCAAAAATCTTTTTTCGAAAATCTTTTTTTCAAAAATCCTTTTTTTCAAAAATATTTTTTTTTCAAAAATCTTTGAACTGCCTGGATGGCGTGCATAGATAATGTAGACTAGTTTCAACTGTGAATGCAACCATTCTCCGATCATGCTTGTACGAGACGTAATCTGAACAAAAACTGGATGTATCATGCAGTATCTTGCAGGCAAGTTCAATGAACAATTTTTTGGTTGTGACAGCACAACAAAAATAGGGCTGATTCTACGCCATGGGTAATACAATCAGAGTTAGACGTAAAACATAAAAAGGTCGTCGTTACACCACGTAGTATGTTAACTTTGCTGTCGCATAGCATAATAGCATAACGGCGAACTTTTTATATTCCACGACTGTGGTGCGTCCAACGGCGATAGTAGAAACAGGAGTGTCTCAAAAAGCGTTTTCACAGTGTCAGTGTAGATACAGGACTTGCTGAGTATAAGCCCACCTCGTGCGTCATTGTATGTGATATAGCTGTACGATCAGGCGAACAATACGTCACTCTTCTCGGGCGCTAGTCGCGCGGGGCTATTGAGATCCTGCATGGTGTTGAGCGTCGCCTTTCCGAATCCGCCCTCATCCGCCCCAGTACTGCATCATTCACAGAAGACAGTCTTGCGATTCCGGTTGGTGCGAGACGCAGTATTGCAGAATAATGAATTGCAGTCTCGATAGGCCATGATGGTGCCTCTGTAGAATTCTGGTAGTTATTGCCAGATGCTTCTCCTTGTTTCATCAGTCACCGCTTGTGCAAAATTTCACCAGTGTGCAACAGTATGGTAGCCTTTTGACTTATAAGGCTAGTAATCGTAACTAAATTTAGTATATTAATTTTATATATATATATATATATATAAATAAATAAACTGATTTGTATAAATGTATTTAAATTTTATAATTAATCGTTTAACATTGCACGGAATAAAAGGAACTGAAAAAAAAATTATGGTGGCAGCCCGAATCGAAATCCAGCAGACGAATTGCCAGTCAGTGTGCTTGACCACTGTGTTACAGAGCCAATGCATAAACTGCTGCTCAAAAACCACTTGTACTCAGCATGTAAATCTTTAAAGAGCGGTTTACCTCTTCCTACATCCTACTCAGGAGAAATATACTAGAAATTTGAAAGGGGCGTCTATTAACATAGTTCGAGCCGAATCAGTAAGTCTCGGCCACACCCTTCTGTTATTGGATCTTCACTTGGAGCAAATCTTCTTAACTCAAAACTGCTCTTTCTCCTTCAGAGATGCACTCTAAGACAGCCTTTTCATAGATCATTTTCAGAAAACACTTTCATAATAAATTTCCTCATGTAAGTGCGTGCCGGCCGCTGTGCCCGAGCTGTTCTAGGCACTACAGTCTGGAAACGCGCGACCGCTACTGTCGCAGGTTCGAATCCTGCCTCGGGCATGGATGTGTGTGATGTCCTTAGGTCAGGTAGCTTTAAGTAGTTCTAAGTTCTAGGGGGCTGATGACCTCAGATGTTTAGTCCCACAATGCTCAGAGCCATTTGAACCATGTAAGTGCTTTGTTTACCATCAATAATCTTCTGACTTGGAACGGTGGTAATTGAAAATAAACTGAATACATTAATTTTATGTATATAAATGAACCGTTCAAATGTATTTAAATTTTATAACTGATAGTATAACATTTCGAAGAATAAAATAAAATGAAACAAGAGATTATGATAGTAGCAGGAATCGAGCCCGAGCTAATGAATTGCCAGTCAGTGCGCATAATCACTCCGCCACAGTGCCATTATATAAACTAGACTTCAAGAATCGTTCACACTCTATGCTTCCACAGTAGGTTACACGCACTTTCAAAGATAAACACTGCTCTAGTGCTGTGAGCAACATAGCACTCACAGTGCCGGAAGCGATGATGTCACGTGCGAACTTGCGAACTAAAAAGAAACAGCTGCGACACCTCACCGAGTTGATCACAGCGCGGCTGTTTACCATATCAGCACTCAACACTAGTTTCTAGTTATCGCAGAGACAAAAATAGCTTCTCGTCCGCTTTATTTGCATATCAGCATGCATTTGAAGAGAAATGGCGTAATTTCAATCCCATTTCCGGCACGCATTCGAAGAGAAACAGCGTAATTTTAGTACAACATCTACACTGCGCTATAGCACATTAGCACATGATAGCCGGCCGGTGCTGGTCATAACACGATCTTCTCGCAAACAAACAACATTAAAAGAAGGAGTTGTGCGACATAAACGAAAGTTGGTTGACGCGTTTCTACGTCTGAATAATGAAGTCTACTCAAATTTCGCGACAATTGCATAATGGCACCGCTATGAGGATGCACATCAGGTTTGCTTTATAAACACACTGTAACGGTCGTGAAAGTTAGTTGCCTTTGAGCTTGGAAGTAGTGACTTTAGGTTAGCCTACAATTCCTTTAAAGCAACAAAAACGCCATCATTAGTACCTCACCGAATTTGAAAGAGGTCGTGTAATAGGGCTACGAGAAGTTGGATGTTCCTTCTGCGATATTGCAGAAGGACTTCACAGGAATATAGCCTCTGTATGTGATAGCTGGCAGCGGTAGTCACAGAAATGTTCGGTCGCAAGAAGACCGGACTCCGGACGGCCACGTGGCACTACCGATAGGTAAGAATGGTTCAAATGGCTCTAAGCACTGTGGGAGTTAACATCTGAGGTCATTAGTCCCCTAGAACTTAGCACTACTTAAACCTAACTAACTTAAGGACATCACATACATCCATGCCCGAGGCATGGATGCGACCGTAGCAGCAGCGCGGTTCCGGAATGAAGCGCCTAGAGCCGCTCGGCTACAGCGGCCGGCTCGTTGCGCATCATGCAGACTATTGCGCACAGTTTGAGTCGTAACACGACGTCCTGTGGCTGCACGAAAAGCATTATTCAACATGGTGGCGTTGCTGTCAGGGTTCCTCCGCGCCATAATCCGTAGGTAGCGGTCTTCCACTGCAGTAGTAGTCCTTGGGCCACCTGAGCGAGACATGTAATCGACAATTCCTGTCTCTCTGTGTATCCTCCATGTCAGAACAACATCCCTTTGCTTCACTCCGAGACGCTTGGACACATCCCTTGTTGAGAGTCCTTCCTGGCACAAAGTAACAATGCGGACGTGATCGAACTTCGGTATTGACCGTCTAGACATGGTTCACTACAGGCAACACCTTCCTGGTGGAATGGCCGGCCGCGGTGGCCGTGCGGTTCTGGCGCTGCAGTCCGGAACTGCGGGACCGCTACGGTCGCAGGTTCGAATCCTGCCTCGGGCATGGGTGTGTGTGATGTCCTTAGGTTAGTTAGGTTTAAGTAGTTCTAAGTTCTAGGGGACTTATGACCTAAGATGTTGAGTCCCATAGTGCTCAGAGCCATTTGAACCATTTGAACCTGGTGGAATGACTGGAACTGATCGGCTGTCGGTACCCCTTCGTCTACTAGGCGCTGCTCATGCATGGTTGTTTACATCTTTGGCCGGATTTAGTGACATCTCTGTACAGTCAGAGGGACTGTGTCTGTGATACACTACCCACAGTCAACGTCTATCTTCAGGAGTTCTGGGAACCGTGGTGATGCAAAACTATTTTTGATGTGTGTATATTCCTGAAATTTCATTACTCTGCATTAATTATTTTTTGATATCACTATTTTTTTCCGTCTGTGTAATATGCATGTCCGAGCATGTAGTCCACTTCAAGGCAGTGTGACGCCACCTTCATGGTGTTGCACGTTTAATAACCACTAGCGTACAAACGTGACGCGCCACTTCAGATGTAGGCTTGGGGCCTTTTTGGAGGGACCACCGCTCGTCCTCCGCCGCCGAGCGCTGCAGCAGGTGCCGTGTTCTTCTGGGGGCTGTTTCGCCGAGATCTGGGGAGATGCCGGATGGCGCTGATTAGCGGAGACTTAATTACGGCAGAGCGTGGGCGGTGCGCGGGGCGGGGGCGGCACCTGGCTTGAGTAATGGCGGCAGACGCGCTGTGACCGCCTGCCCCCGGGCTGGCCGCTTCATTACTCCGGAGGCGGCGTAATTAGCCGCGCCCACGACTCGTCCTCCGACGCCACTGCAGGTGCTCGCGCAGAAGACCACCACTCCAGCGAAATTTCCTTCTTTCCTTCTCAGCCCGCCGAGATTGCCAGGGTTGTCCCACGACGTGCGACTGTCGGTCGGTTTGAGCCAGAAGGCAGAGTATGATTTAACTCGTATGTATCTTGTTTGTTAATGGTGCTGTTTCTGTCGTTACAAGTACGTATCATAACTAATGATTTGGAGATTGTGCATGGTAAATTACGCCAAAGAAGAACGACTAAACATAGTGCAATTTAATTTTAAAAACAACAGTGTTATATCTGATGCAAAGAGCTTATCGCAACCATTTTCAAGTCAGACACGGACCGTCAGCGACGATGATTCATCAACTAATGGTACGCTCAGAGGAAAAGGGTTCTGTGATGAGCCTTCCGCCTACTGGCAGACCATATTCGGCTCGCAAAGAAGAGAACGTTGAAAAAGTTAGGTCCAGTGTCGAAGAAGAACCAGAAACACCAAAGAGAAGACGTTCGAGGGAATTTGACAGGTCCTGAACATCCTTAAGGAGGATTTTAAAACACGATTAACCGAGGATTCCATACAAAATAAAGTTAGTGCAGCAACTGATACCCGGGGACCACGAACTTCGCCGAAATTTTGCGATTCGCATCCAAGAATTAGCCAGAGAAAACAATGAATTTATTCATCAAACTTATCATGTCAGAGGAAGCTCATTTCCATCTGAACGGCTTCGTCAATAAACAGAACCGTTGGTTCTGGTGTACTGCGAATTAAAGGATAGTTCATCAGCGCCAACTGCACCCTATCAAGCATACGGTTTGGTGTAGGGTGACCTCGCAGGAAGTTATCGTGTCTTGCTTCTTTGAAGCTGATAACAGTGACAAATTGCCAATTATTAGTGAGAGATATCGGGACATGAGTGATAATTTTTGCGTCCTGCAGTAGAAAATCGTCCCGAAATGTGTGTTTCAGTAGTATGGGTCAGCCACCCCCACCCCCACCCCCCACCCCCCCCACTCCCACCCATACAACCAGAGCCATAATGAACCTCCTGACGCAACTGTTCGGTGAGAGGAAAATTTCAAGGAATTCCATGTTAATTGGCCACCACAATACCCCGACCTTACGGGCACCAATTGCTACCTCTGGGGATAGCTTAAGGAAAAAATTTGGAAATTTGTGGCAAGGTCCTACGGGACCAAACTGCTGCGGTTATCGGTCCCTAGGCTTACACACTACTTAATCTAACTTAAGCTAAGGACGAGACGCACACACCCATGCCAGAGAGAGGTCTCGAATCTCCGACGGTGGGAAGCCGTGCGAACCGTGGCAAGATGCCTTAGAACGCGCGGCTATCTTAAGGAACGTGTGTACGGGAACAATGCTGAGGTGTATACTTCATCCAAGACAAACAGGTACTTGAGTGCTGATTTTCCTATTTTGTACTCTAACCATGCCATACTGGCATGTCGCCAGCATTATCTTACAAGTCTTTTGAGATCTGACCTTACAAATGTTTATATAACAGCTACCTGTATGTGGCTACGTGTTTCTGTGGCTCCCAAAGAATCACACGCGGGTTTAAACAAACGATTTTGATGAAACTTGGCGAGTATGTACAGGGGTCAAAATAATCCAATATGTATGTTTTTGTTTTTTCCCCAATTTCGCTTTTAAGGGCTAAAATATGCTCCGAAAGGTAATTTGGTATCTTGGCTTAGAGGGAATATCTTCGAAACCATGGTACATAAATAATGTGTTTCGTATAAAAGTTGAAATGTAATGAACGTTCTTGAAAAATGTGCAATCTATCTTCGTAATAATCGGAAATCTCCAACAGACTCTACCACAATTAATTAATTTTTAAAAATGAAATTTTTTATACAACATAAACTAAAGGGGCTATCACGCCTCAACTACCTGTGTGTAATAGTGCTAGTTTCTCAAATACCAGTTTTGGGGAAAAAGCTGTACGTAATGTTCTATCAGAGAATTTTCAATATATCTAACTACCATGTGAGTATCTAAATCTGTTAGGTACAGTCGCCCTTCCTCTGTTGAGCGAATTTAGTCGATTTCCTATCCCGTGGTCACTTATTTCGATATCTTGCACGATTCCATTTCTTTTGCAAGAAATGAACGACGGCGTTCAACGAGAGAAACACAGTTGGTGACGGAACTTTTTTGTTTTCCATTTTTCATGTAGCCCTCGACTGCCTTTCCCTCGGTATAAGAAACGTGGGCCCAAGTTGAAAAATGCAGTAAGGGCAACAGTCAGAGCAGTGGGCACAGGCGGTGGACCAGCACCATCCGAAGTGACGCCGAGGTGACAGCAAGTAATTCGTATTCGGGAGGAACGTTTGAGATCCGTGTTTCCACAAACATTTAGGTGCTTCCCTGCATGGCTACTAGAAAACAGCATTCTGCAACAAGGGGGGTCCGCTATCTGCAGGTGCTCTGAGGGCTGCGGGAATTTCTCGGATTACAAGACCACACAAACTAGAGAGCTATTTGGAAAGGGGAGCTGCAGTGTAGTGAAGTGTGTACGTATATGTCAAGAATAGCACACCCTAGACAGTTATGTTATGTTAACCGGGGACCTGGAAACGACGGAGAGGCTCCGCCCCGCCGCAGCTGCAGTGGTCCGCAACCCCACGACGACTACCGCAGTCCACTTCATCCCTCCGCCGCCCCACACCGAACCCAGGGTTATTGTGCTAGTTTCCCCCCAGGGAACGTCTCACACCAGACGAGTGTAACCCCTATGTTTGCGTGGTAGAGTAATGGTGGTGTACGCATACTTGGAGAACTTGTTTGCGCAGCAGTCGCCGACATAGTGTAGCTGAGGCGGAATAAAGGGAACTAGCCCGCATTTGCCGAGGCAGATGCAAAACTGCCTAAAAACCATCCACAGACTGGCCGGCTCACCGGACCTCGACACAAATCCGCCGGCTGGATTCGTGCCGGAGACCGGCGCTCCTTCCCGCCCGGAAAGCCGTGGGTTAGACCGCACGGACAACCGGACGGGCTACCCTAGACAGTACGATTATGTAAAATACAATACTATTAGGACTCATATGTGAGAACTATCATCATCATCATCATCATCATCATCATCATCATCATCATGTCTGTTGGGTGGTTGTCAGTTCTCCACTTGGATCTGTTAGAAGCCAATCCATTTATTACTGCACACTTAAAAAATGGTTCAAATGGCTCTGAGCACTATGGGACTTAACTTCTGAGGTCATCAGTTCCCTAGAATTAGAACTACTTAAACCTAACTAACCTAAGGACATCACACACATCCATGTCCAAGGCAGGATTCGAACCTGCGACCGTAGCGGTCGCGCGGTTCCAGACTGTAGCGTCTAGAACCGCTCGGCCACCCCGGCCGGCGCACACTTAAAGATTCCTGTATTATGTAGGCCTATAGGTTCAAATGGCTCTGAGCACTATGCGACTTAACTTCTGAGGTCATCAGTCGCCTAGAACTTAGAACTAATTAAACCCAACTAACCTAAGGACAATACACATATCCATGCCCGAGGCAGGATTCGAACCTGCGACCGTAGCGGTCACTCAGTTCCAGATTGTAGCACCTAGAACCGCACGGCCGGCGTAGGCCTATAGCTTGTTTTAAAACTGCCAGTCACGGTCTTTCTCAAGCTATATTTCCTTGTGATGTTCCTTCAAGAACATTTACAGGGAAGTGCTTGTGTTATGTGAGCAATCCACCTGTGGTTTCGCCGCTCTATTATCCTCCAAAATCACCTTTCTTCGTCAATAATTTGCAGGATGGCCTGTATATTTCCACAAAAGGTATTGTTACCGATATACGACTGATGGCACGAAGGACGTGTTTTGTGTTATGAACCGCTTCACAGGGATGTGTCCTTCGCACTAGATATCTGCTGCGAACAAATGAGATTCCTTGCAGTCGCAGAGTAGTAAATGCGACCTGGAAGACAGCACCGCGGAGCTTGTTTGGCAAACACGCCTACTGCATGTCTTCTATTCTCGCATCCACATATGTTCACCTTTCTCACCCCTTATCGATCAACCACAAAGAAAGTTGTTTTGTTTTGCCGACTGCGCTTTAAACGGGGCTTAACTCAGAATTAGCAGTCGCTCCACGCGTGGGATCGAAAAACTACTTGCGCATCATTAAACAGTTTTCAGTAATAAGGTGAAATATATTGTTTACAATTTCTCTGATATTTGTATACATTTTGTACAATAACCTAACGAGAAACGCTATTAATATGCACTACACTAATACAACTGATGTCTCATCATAATACAGGGTGAAAGCTATTGAACTGTATGAAATAAAATCGTCATAACTTTGGAAAAGTTTGCGTTAGGACGTAGAAACTGCACGATTGGCCGCGGGGCATGATGGGAATTACTATGCGCTGTATGGTTTGGTTTCGCGACGAAGCCCACTTTCATTTAGATGGGTTCGTCAATAAGCAAAACTGACGCATTTGGGGGACTGAGAAACCGCATTTCTCGATCGAGAAGACTCTTCACCCTCAACGGGTGACAATGTGGTGTGCAATGTCCGGTTACGGAATAATCGGTGCGATATTCCTTGATGGTGCAGTGACTACCGAAAGGTACATGAAGGTTTTGGAAGATGATTTCATCTTCATTATCCAAAGAGACCATGATTTCGACAAGATGTGGTTCAAGCAAGATTGAGTTCGACCCCATCGAAGCAGGAGAGTGTTTGATGTCCTGGGGACCGCATTCTGGCTCTGGGGTACCAAGGACACTGGCATGGGCCTCAATTGGTCGCCATGTTCTCCGGATGTGAACACATGTGACTCCTTTATGTAAAGCTATATTAAAGACAAGGTGTACAGCAATAACCCAAAAACCATTTCTGAACTGGAAACAGTCATTCAGAAGGTCGTCGACAGCATCGATATTCCAACACTTCAGTGGGTCATGCATATTTCGCTATTCGTCTGCGCCGCATCATCGCCAATGATGAAAGGCATATCGAACACGTCATAGGCCCGCATCTCGTGGTCGTGCGGTAGCGTTCTCGCTTCCCACGCCCGGGTTCCCTGGTTCGATTCCCGGCGGGGTCAGGGATTTTCTCTGCCTCGTGGTGGCTGGGTGTTGTGTGCTGTCTTTAGGTTAGTTAGGTTTAAGTAGTTCTAAGTTCTAGGGGACTTATGACCACAGCAGTTGAGTCCCATAGTGCTCAGAGCCATTTGAACACGTCATAACGCAAATACGAATATCTGTAGTGACGTTTACTAATTTAATAAAGTGTGTGCACGCCGTAGTTTATGACTAATTTGCGTTTTTCATATTTTTAAATAACTGTCTCTCTGTACCAACAACGAATGGCCATCTTAATTAAGTGCGAAGGCCTTTGTCACATTCAAGTAGCTTTACCAGATTACAATGTAAATATGACAATGAGCCTATGACAATAGTTGCTGAATGAAACACAGTTAACAGAGCATTCAGTGATACGATTTTATTAACAGATTTCTGTATTTTCGGTAGCGGTTCCGCAGTATTTTATGTTTCTTCCCTCTAGACCTGCTCCTTACTGGATGTAGCGAGACGTCTTGTGATGACAAAATTTCCAGAGATATCGTTCTGAGTTCAATATAGCCGTTTCTGAGTTCAATATAGCCGTTTGTAGCTGTCACAAAGGAGGTAAAATGTTACTCTCGCTCCAGTTTAGAATTAAGAGCTACTGCTTCTTACTCTTTACAGTGAATCGACATTTTCATGGAGCAAGTGACCAACTGCAGCATTCATCGCCTCCCCATTGCCCTCGTGATGGCTGATACAGACAATTCGCAATGCAGGCAACGAGATTTGTTGTAGTTGCTGTGCTAAAGTAATCTCCCCTGTCTGTAAACATAATCGATGACACACCAAAGTGGAATTCATTCAGAATCTTTGACTGGTATACTGTCCGCCCCCGGTAGCTGCGTGGCACGCCAGCACGGTAGCTCAGCGTGTTCGGTCAGAGGGTTAGCTGTCCTCTGTAATAAAAAAAAAAAAAACTGAGTTAATGGATCAACGACGAACTGAAACGGGTGTCTTGCGACGTCCGCCACGAGCAGATAAAAAAATAAAAAAATAAATAAAAACTGGTCAGCCCGGGTTCGATTCCCAGCTGGGTCGGAGATTTCCTTCGCTCAGAGACGGGGTGTTGTGTTATCCTAATGATCATCATTTTATCCCCATCGACGCGCAAGTCGCCGAAGAGGCGCCAAATCGAAAGACTTGCACCCGGCGAACGGTCTACCCGACGGGAGGCCATAGTCACACGACATTTACCTTTTTATTGGTATACCACGAATACATAAAGTGAATCTTGCAAGATAATTCACTGACATTCCAGAAAGTAACAAAACTATCACAGCGTCAACAGACATATTCCACTTTCATAGTCGTAGCTGGATACTTATGTTTCTACAGGCAATGTCGTTGTTGAGTGGGCTAACAATTTAGGACTGCACCTTGTGCATCAACGGTGCAGCAGCTTAATTACTTCTCTGACGACGTCGTGAGGAGTATTCTAGTATGTATGATGAGGGCGAAGAATTGAAAGTTGCACAAACTACTGCAATACATACGAAAGAAAATAAACGTAATCCGCTGAGTTAGAGATCCATTTCATTGACATCGACATGTAGCACGACGGGTATACAAATACTTCGTTTCAACGTCATGAAATACCCGGAACTATATTACGTATTGACATCAAACCAGTACGGTATTGGAAAGTATCACTCTTGTGAGACACAGCTGGCTCTTTATTCGGACGACGTACTGCGTATAGGGGGATCTGAAATCGATTCCATATTTATAGAGTTCCGAAAAGGCTTTTGATATCATCCGTCATAGGCGGCTTCCAACCACACTGCTTTCCTGTATCGTCTCAGTTGCGCACCTGGTTCGTGATTGCCTGCCCGAAAGGTCACAGTTCGCAGTAACTGACGGGACGTCACCTAGTGAAACAGAAGTGATAAGTCTGATCCCGCAAGTAGAGTGATGTAGACCTTCTGCTAACTATTTAGCAGACAATCAGAACATGTCTCTTAGATTTGTGGCAGGTAATCCTGCGCGTAGTGAACTCCTCAGAAGAGCAAAGCGAATTGCAAAATGGTGTTGTTAATATATTTTCGCGGTGAAAAACGTAGCAATTGATCCTAAACAAGAATATGTGTAATTTTCTCCACATGATTACTAAGAAGGTTTCGTCAAGCTTCGAGAAAGTGAAACAAATTTGAGATAATGTTTGTTATGACTTATCCACTATTTCCGCCTTATGAAGTTACCATATGATACTTCAAATCGCCATCAGTCCACATTGACGTAGGTTTATGGTGACAACCCTAAATCTATTACGGCAAATGCCAGGATCAGTCCTTTGAAAGGACACAGACTACTTCCTTCCCCATCCTTCCCAGTTCGAGATTCTGCTTCACGTCTAATCTCATTTTCAAGGAGACGTTTTACAGTAATTCTCCACCCTTTCTTTTAGCCTTAATTGTCGCACGAAGATTAATTAGTCGTCTCACTTGCCAATTATCGGATACACTGCCATTGGCCATAGTAGGCGCAGAAGCGTCCTCCATCAACGCCTGTGTCGCCTTTCTGAATGTGATGATTAATTTATCTCAAAACTATCGTACTTGAAACGATACAACTTGATTTTTTCGATAGCACTCACTCCATACAGTGCACAGGTGTTTCGAAGTGGGTCAACTGCTTTCACCCTTTTAATAAAACCAGAGAAAAAGATGTCACAAATGTTAGAAAAAAAAATGGTTCAAATGGCTCTGAGCACTATGGGACTCAACTGCTGTGGTCATTAGTCCCCTAGAACTTAGAACTACTTAAACCTAACTAACCTAAGGACATCACACACATCCATGCCCGAGGCAGGATTCGAACCTGCGACCGTAGCAGTCCCACGGTTCCGGACTGCGCGCCTGGAACCGCGAGACCGCCGCGGCCGGCAAATGTTAGATTTTACTGCGTTTTAGACTCCGTTTTCTAATGCATAAACGACGTTCCTCATAACGTTTAAAATGAGAAATATTCAAGTTGTCATGGCACTTGCTGTAGAACAAATTTGAAGAAAATAAGACCGTAAATAAATACGCTTAAAGCAACATGCCACACAAAGTCTTCCGGAGGATGCTGAAACATGGTATTATATCATACGCAACATTACATAATGCTATACTTGCTAATTCGAGCTCAGATAAGTCCGCTCTAGATCACAGGCTCTATGCCCAATGCGTCGCGATCACTTGGGAGCAAGTAGATCTGTATCAAGTGGCCGCTGGCTGATGGCTCTGAAATTACTCTTATCTTGACAGAAACTCAAGAGCCCTTTTACAAACATGTTCCCGCAACGTTTTTCTATTACTGGCTGGTTAGAAAATCAACGAGACTGTCTCTGACCTACTGTCAGACTGACCTCTTAGCAGACAGAATCAATACGGCTTAAAAAAGAAAGGAAAATGTTGGGATTGACATCACGGCTTTCCGTCCGCACTGCGGAACACGTTATTCACAACAGCAGCTCAATTGGAAGTCAATAATTCACGTGCCATGTGCTGCGTACCCCATTATGACAAAAACGTGATGCAAACACATGTGAAATTCCGTGGTTGGTTGGGCTGAGGCTAGCTTTTTAAATGAACACATTTTGGTATATTAGTTCTATTTATTTATTTCACAAGAATTGCGTCAAGTGAAATGGTTCAAATGGCTCTGAGCACTATTGGACTTAACATCTATGGTCATCAGTCCCCTAGAACTTAGAACTACTTAAACATAACTAACCTAAGGACAGCACACAACACCCAGTCATCACGAGGCAGAGAAAATCACTGACCCCGCCGGAAATCGAACCCGGGAACCCGGGCGTCAAGTAAAATATTTCAAGTGAAATATTTCAACCTAAAGCAATTACTATACTACAACTTTCACAATATGAATCTTCGTTATATCAGCAATTTGACTGTATTGTTGTTTATTTAATTACGACCTAGGTTTCGGCCTTTTATGCCATTTTCAAGTGTTTGAGTTTATGTCATTAACATATATTGCAGGACATTAAATAAACAATAATACAGTCAAATAGCGGTTTGTTCATTTACAAGTTATAGTATAGCTGTTGCTCAAACATAAAAAACTGAGGCTAGCTTTTAACGGCTAAGGTGTAGGTTTGATTCTCGCTGGAGGGGTATCAGTTTTTAACAGCCACAAACAAACACACACACACACACACACTCTATATCCCGTAACGCCAAATAAAAAACGCAGGACTGTGCCGTGGTTCAAACTCAACATTAAACATGTCGATTCTCTACTGACTGAAACAGAGTTGGATTAGTTTTGGCTGACAGAGGCAGAAGTCGCTGCATGCTGTCTCTGGTAAGCTTTCTTACAGTAGTAATGTTATTTTAGTTCATGAACCAATCCTCACTGAAGGTCGTAGGACCTTAATTTCTTAGTTTAAGTGACCTTGAGAGTTTGAAAATATTGGCACTGGACTGGAACTCGAGTTCCGATTCCAATATTTCTCTGGATTTGGTACCCTTAGAGAGGATACTATCCCATCATTCCGTTGTTTCCTCACGACGCCAAACTCCTCCAGGTCTCTACGAAGAGCACGATCCTAACTACTAGTGAAAGGGAATTCGATAGCTGATAAATCTACGTGTGGGGTGAACAATGATTATATGCGCGGGGTTGGAGTCCCAGGCAGCACAGAACTATTCGTTGCGTTGCTTCTAGCCGAATATGAGCTCACCTCGCTATTGCTGAAGAAAGAATGAATATTTTATGTCTATACGCAGCTATACGACAATAGCGAAATGTGCCGGGTTCGAATCCCTGCCAGGCAAAACTCATTGGTATCGTCGTTTCAGATTCCAATATGACGCTATCAATTCATATAGGTACTGGGTTCTACTCCCCGTCCATCACCACAGCTTTACTTCATGGCGTTTCACATTTGTGTGCTGCACGTTATTAAATACCTTTCGTGGTTGTTTCTCAGGAGCAATGAAAGCTTCATGGGACTCCCGCCACAGTGGTAAATGTATCGTCATTTATTTACAGGTTCGGACATTCGGCCTTGTAAACTGATACTGGTGAAAACTTTGATATTTTACGTCTCTTCATGCCTAGTCGCGTCTCTATCAACACGCTAGTTTCATTTGGGTAACGGTGGGTTCAAATTCAGATCACGAACAAAAACTAGTCATGTCATTTAATGGGTATGAAAGGATTTCTGAAGTGTACTTATTATAATGAAGTTTAATTTAGAAGCGTTAGGGACGGTCTCATCTCTTATAACGTGTTTTCTAATATTTGTTGTATTGCGATATTAATTCACATCTGGACTGACTGCCATAATGAGCAGTGTTCTCTCGCGGTAACCGTTGTGCATAGTCAAACGACTGTACCCCACACTTTTTCAGCGTTTAGAGGACCTGCGACACAGCTACGTCATGTTGGCTGCATTCAGCAGTGCCCCCCCCCCTTTTTTTTTTGTCAAGTGTACCTGGTGCGCCAATGTCCAAGGGCTTTTACGTGGTCATTTCCGGTTGGTTTTCCCCTTGCTACCTGCAACCGTCATTCGCTGCAGCACCGGGAATCCAGGATCCCTTCACCTTGAAACTTTCTTCTTTCTTATTGAAGCTGAGCAGGCGGGTTAGATAGCTCTTCTTTAGAGCCACAACTTCCGTGTCGGCTAATTTTACTAACTGGTCGGTATCACACAGCGCTTTTTTCCTTTGCCGATCACGGGCTCTCTTTGATCTTATTTGTCAGTTTATAAATAGTCTTACGCAATGTGTTGCATCTCGCGCTTGCGGTGCTGCGGCTCACATATCCGTCTTGCTTGCGTAATTAGTGTATTAATCATGCCTCTTTTCTAGCTCGGGTGGCGATTTGACAGTTTGTGTAAGTATCGGTCCGTATGTGTCGGTTTTCGACACACGGTGTCCCATGTTTTCACCATCCCTTGTGATCAGAACATCTAGAATTGGTAGCTGCTTCACTTTTCTAACTCTATGGTAAATTTATGTCGGCATGGAGGCTGTTCAAGTGTCTTAGGAAGTAACCTAACTGCTTCTCGCCATGGCTCCACATAGCGAATGTATCATCAGTGTATCTGTACAACAGCTTAGGTTTACAAGTAGCCAAGCGCAGTGACTGTGCTTCGAAATGTTCCATGAAGAAGCTGGCCAACAATGGACTAAGAGGACTACGCATGGTGACGCCTTCCAGCTATTCGTAGAAGTTGCCATACCGCGTGAAATGAATGAATGTCGTGTGACTAGGGTCTCCCGTCGGGTAGACCGTTCGCCGGGTGCAAGTCTTTCGATTGGACGCCACTTCCGCGACTTGCGCGTCGATGGGGACGAAATTATGAAGACTAGGGCAACACAACACCCAGTCCCTGAGCGGAGAAAATCTCCGACCGGGAATCAAACCCAGGCCCTTAGGACTGACATTCTGTCGCGCTGACCACTCAGCTACCGGGGGCGGACCAGCGTGAAATAGTTCGCGCTGAGACATGCATGAAAGAGCTTGTTGATGTTTTGAGGGAAAAGAGAACCGATGCGCTCCAGAGAGTCACTGAGTGACACTTTAGTACACAAAGAAAGAACATCAACGCTTACCAGGATGTCGTTTGATCCAAGTTTTAGTTTCTTCAGCTTCTCAATGAAATGTCGTGAGTCCTTTACGAGTGTGTCAGTCTTCACCACGTGCGGCTGGAGCAGAGAGACCATGTGTTGCACTAGTTTATAATTCAGTCAGCTAGGAGTGTTAAAATCGGTGTGTGGTTACTAGACACTTCTTGTAGAAAACAATGAAAATAGCACTACCTGTCTCTGGACTGTATTCAAAACAAACAATAGCACTAGTGGCATTATGGCTGACTAAAGAGATTCTCTCCGACTGTATTCAAAACAAATACGAAAACTATGGAACACTATTACTAGCACTCGACAATTAAAGCTTCCTAAAAGCAAAAACACACGTCGCTCAGTTGTAGAATTTTGGAACACTTATTATGTTCGAGTATAATGACTTTTCTGGAGACTAGAAATCTACTCTGTAGGAATCACCATGGGTTTCGAAAAAGACGATCGTGTGAAACCCAGCTCGCGCTATTCGTCCACGAGACTCAGAGAGCCATAGACGCGAGTTCCCAGGTAGATGCCGTGTTTATTGACTTCTGCAAGGCGTTCGAAACAATTCGCCACAGTCGCTTAATGAACAAAGTAAGAGCATATGGACTATCATACCAATTGTGTGATTGGATTGAAGAGTTCCTAGATAACAGAGCGCAGCATGCCATTCTCAATGGAGAGGAGTCTTCCGAAGTAAGAGTGATTTCAGGTGTACCGCAGGGGAGTGTCGTAGGACCGTTGCTATTCACAATATACATAAATGACCTTGTGGATGACATCGGAAGTTCACTGAGGCTTTTTGTGGATGATGCTGTGGTATATCGAGAGGTTGTAACGATGCAAAATTGTACTGAAATGCAGGAGGATCTGCAGCTAATTGACGCATGGTGCAGGGAATGGCAATTGAATCTCAATGTAGACAAGTGTAATGTGCTGCGAATACATAGAAAGAAAGATCCCTTATCATTTAGCTACAATATAGCAGGTCAGTAACTGGAAGCAGTTAATTCCATAAATTATCTCGGAGTTCGGATTAGGAGTGATTTAAAATGGAATGATGATATAAAGTTGATCGTCGGTAAAGCAGATGCCAGACTGAGATTCATTGGAAGAATCCTAAGGAAATGCAATCCGAAAACAAAGGAAGTAGGATACAGCACGCTTGTTCGCCCACTGCTTGAATACTGCTCAGCAGTGTGGCATCCGTACCAGATAGGATGACAGAAGAGATAGAGAAGATCCAACGGAGAGCAGCGCGCTTCGTTACAGGATCATTTAGTAATCGCGAAAGCGTTACAGAGATGATAGATAAACTCCAGTGGAAGACTTGCAGGAGAGACGCTCAGGAGCTCGGTACGGGCTTTTGTTGAAGTTTCGAGAACATACCTTCACCGAGGAGGCAAGCAGTATATTGCTCCGTCCTACGTATATCTTGCGAAGAGACCATGAGGATAAAATCAGAGAGATTAGAGCCCACACAGAAGCATACTGACAATCCTTCTTTCCACGAACAATACGAGACTGGAATAGAAGGGAGAACCGATAGAGGTACTCAGGGTACCCTCCGCCACACACTGTCAGGTGGCTTGCGGAGTATGGTTGTAGATGTAGATGTAGGTCTTAATGCAACATTATTCTTATGGACCTTTGGTAATTCACACGACCGAGGTGGTACAGATTACCAAGGATCCATAAGAACAATGTTCCGTTACGGCCTGCGTGGACGTGCGCGTATGACCAGCGTTCCCACGCAGGCTCGCGTGCACGGCGGGAACAAAAAGCTAAGTATGCGGTCGCTTCCTGCTGTTGCGACGCATTAACTAGACCCGCTTCCAGTGACGTCACCGACAAGTGCTGCCTCTCCGACCTCAGGCGCTCCTTGTGGCCTCCGTATTGTGGCCGCTTCCTCGCGTCCGCCTACATCACCGTCTCCATACATTCTCCGGAAAACACTGAAGTGCATGACAGAGGGTACTTAGCATGGGTGAAAAGTATTTAAACCGACAAACTCTGGGAGGTTGTAGGGGACATCAAAACAAATATTTTTCCCCAATGTCATTTTTTCCTATGAGGATTATTTAAACCGGTGGAGGCCGTATTACGCTCTTCAGTTGTTAGAGGCCGTATTACGATCTTCAGTTGTTAGAGGGCGTATTACGCTCTTCAGTTGCAGGCAACTGCTGTCCACCAGTGTATTAGTGCTTTGTCTCTGTTTACTAATGGAGCGATACACCTGGAGTGAGTACACCGATATGCTTGGTGTGTACTACGTAGCGCACCACAACGGACGAGCTGCACAGCGAGTTTATCAACAACACTATCCTAATCTCCGTACCCCGCATCATACGACCTTTGCTGCTGTGTACCAATGTCTGCGTGAGACCGGGCCATTTAGCAGATTACCTGGACATGGAGGCCGTCGCACGGTAAGAAAGCTGCAATTTGAGGAAGCGGTCTTGCAGCATGTGGGGCGGGATCCTTCAGTCAGCACTCGTGTAATTGCACATAACATGGGGACGAATGAGACGAATGTAAAAATAGTCCTTCGAGAGCAATTGTTACGTCCACTTCACTTACAGCATGCCCACAACCTGGAATCAGTTGATTATCCACACAAAGCACAAAGTTCGCAGTGGTACCTGGAACAGTGTGAAATGCATCCTACATTTGCATCCTCTGTGTTGTTTACCGATGAAGCAACTTTCGGGTGTGATGGAGTCTTAACCATGCACAATTCGCATGTTTGGAGTGAGGATAAACCGCATGCCACAGTTACTAGCGCTCATCAAGTGCGGTTCTTCGTTAATGTGTGGGTCGGTGCTGTTGGGGACTGTATCTGCTACCTAGGACATTAAATAGCAGGCAATATTACAAAAATTCTCGCCAGAGGATTGCCAGATTTGCTGGAAGACGTCCCGCTCCCTACAAGACAACATATCTGGTTCCAACATGACGGGGCGCCAGTACATTTCAGTCATCATGTGCGTCGATTCCTGGACCGACGGTTCCCAGAAACGTGGATTGGCAGAGGTGGTCCTGTACCGTGGCCTGCTCGATCCCCAGATATGTCCCCTCTGGACTTTTTGTGTGGGGAGAGATGCGCAACCTTGTTTACGCAACTCCTGTTGCATCAGAACAGGATCTGGTTGCCCGGATAGTAGCAACAGCAGGAACAATTCAGAATACTCCTGGGGTTTTTGCCCGTGTCAGACAGAACATGATCCGAAAGTGTAACCTTTGTTTATGTGTCAATGGAGGCATTTTTGAAAATCTACTGTAATTTAAATTGGGTTTTGTTAATGTGTTGTCTCCTGGTCATAAAAAAATGGAAAAGTGTTTGTTGGTTTAATTAATTTGCCGCCAGAGAAATCTTCCTCTGTCGGTTTAAATACTCCTCATAGGAAAAAATGACATTAGGGAAAAATATTTGTTTTGATGTCCCCTACAACCTCCCAGAGTTTGTCGGTTTAAATACTTTTCACCCTGTAATCAGGATTTCTTCCGGTTAAAATTGCGTACGAAGGGAGGGGAGAATTCTTAAATGCCTCTGCGCGCGCCGTAATTAGTCCAAATCTTGTCTGCATCTCTAAGGAAGCGACGCGTTTGGGCTGTATTATACTTCTGTATTTGTCACATAATACTGGTTTTTGAGACTCTGTAATTGGGCTTTGCGTCTGTCTTGAAGAGTGAGCCAGTTCAAGTTTTTCATTTCCGTGATCTTCTCCGATGAATCAATCAAGCCTGTAACCATGGCGATGACGTTCTTTGTATACGTTCAACATCGCCGTTAGCCCCATTTGGTACGGGTCCCGTACACTTAAGGCGGAATTACACGTCATACATAAGGCGTACAAGTCAGGTAATGACGGCCTGCCAACTAGCGGCAGAGCGGATGAAGCTACGATTTTGGCAGACGGTTTATCCGCCGGCAAGTAATAGGAGTCGTTCTACTCTGCAGTGGATTCGCGCATGCACAGTAGAGCCGATGTATACACGCATGCGCAGAACACAGCAATTCGAGTTGGCGTTCTGCTTTTTAATGTTTTTGACCTGCAATCAACAGACTTGTTCGCTATTGCGCGAAATATTTCCACTTGTTTCAGTTATTTTTTATAAATGCATAAATAAAACAAATGAGAATTCTGTTTTTTTACAGCCATTGAAAAGAGCTGTATACCTAACGACAGCTTCTGATTCTATAAATGAAATGGAACAAAAGTAAGCGTCCTTATTGAGGCTTATAGGAAGGAAAGGTACGTATGTGATTCTCTAGATACGCTGTACTATAACAACTACATGTACAAAAAATTCTGAGGTTATACAGGGTGTTACAAAAAGGTACGGCCAAACTTTCAGGAAACATTCCTCACACACAAATAAAGAAAAGATGTCCGGAAACGCTTAATTTCCATGTTAGAGCTCATTTTAGTTTCGTCACTACGTACTGTAAATTTTCACAATCAACATGTGTGGGCTGACGAGAATCCGCACGTAATTGTGCAATCACGTCATCAACACAGATTTTCTGTGAACGTTTGGGCAGGCATTGTTGGTAATGTCTTGATTGGGCCCCATGTTCTTCCACCTACGCTCAATGGAGCACGTTATCATGATTTCATACGGGATACTCTACCGGGCGCTGCTAGAACATGTGCCTTTACAAGTACCGCACAACATGTGGTTCATGCACGATGGAGCTCCTGCACATTTCGGTCGAAGTGTTCGTACGCTTCTCAACAACAGATTCGGTGAGCGATGGATTGGTAGAGGCGAACCAATTCCATGGCCTCCACGCTCTCCTGACCTCAACCCTCTTGACTTTCATTTATGGGGGCATTTGAGAGCTCTTGTGTAGGCAACCCCGGTACCAAATGTAGAGACTTTTCGTGCTCGTATTGTGGACGACTGTGATACAATACGCCATTCTCCAACAGGGCTGCATCAGCGCATCAGGGATTCCATGCGACGGAGGGTGGATGCATGTATCCTCGCTAACGGAGGACATTTTGAACATTTCCTGTAACAAAGTGTTTGGAGTCACGCTGGTACGTTCTGTTGCTGTGTGTTTCCATTCCATGATTAATGTGATTTGAAGAGAAGTAATAAAATGAGCTCTAACATGGAAAGTAAGCGTTTCCGGACACATGTCCACATAACATACTTTCTTTCTTTGTGTGTAATGAATGTTTCCCGAAAGTTTGGCCGTACCTTTTTGTAAACCGTGTATGTTTTACGCGAAGGAGCATATACTTTTACTTTCGGTATGTGCACATATCACCACAATTGCTGAACGTACCGAAGTGTTTGTTTTGACTGTATCTTTTCTATTATTTCAGCATGACAGGAAGGATGTGACTCCTTTTCGTGAGGCTATATTAAAGACAAGGTGTACAGCAATAACCTCAAAACCATTGCTAAGCTAAAAACAGCCTTTCAGGAGGTATTGACAGCTTCGATGTTCCGATACTTCGGTGGCTCAACCAGAATTTCGCTATTCGTCCGCACCACATCATCGCCAATGATGAGAGGCATAACGAATATGTCATAACCCAAATCCGAATATCTGTAGTGACGTACATGTTTAATAATGTGTGTGCACGCCGAAGTTTGTAACTAATTTACGTTTTTTCTTCATATAGTTAAATAATGGACACCCTGTACATTTTGTATTCAGCCGTTTCGTTAAGGGCGCCCGTAGTAGCGGGACATTATTTAAATGTACTCAGACGCTAAATTTAGTGTCTCAATGACGTTATTTATGCTGGTAACTGAAATTTTCCAGGGGACTTATTCTGTCAGGCCCCTTATTACGATGGTTCACTCGAGACAAGCTGTAAGGACTAAATTATTACAAAACTTTGCGCTCGAGATTGAATGACATTTAATGAAATTCAAACCTCATTTTATGAAAGATAGCCGCCACAGCGTGTGGCTGAGGGCACTGTGTGTACCACTGTCCTGTTCTTCGAGCGGGGTGGCGCAGTGGTTAGCACATTGGATGCGCCGGCGGGAGGACTGCGGTTCAAACCCGCGTCCACCCGTCCGGATTTAGGTTTTCCGTGATTTCCCTAAATCACTCCAGACATACGCCGCGATGGATCCTTTGAAAGAACACGGCCGATTTCCTTCCCCATCTTTGGCACAATCCGAGCTTGTGCTCCGTCTCTAATGACCTCGATGTCGACGGGAAGCTAAGCCCAACCCTCCTTCCTTTCCCGTTCCAACCGCGAGTGGTGTGCAGGAACGCGTGAACTCAGCTTAATTTTACCTTCATGGTCTTCTCAGTCTCAATAGCCATCCACGTTAAGAACATTGGACACCCATTCAGTGTGTTAAAAAAAACTCCGGTATGTACTGTGTAAAATGGACAAAGGATCCCAAATGGATTTATACGAAGAACTTGAGATCTTCATAGAAACCACAATACATTGTAACCATGTCGCTGAATAACAGATTAGAATGTTACAATGTAAATTTCTTTAAAAAAATTCCCGTGCTGAATGTTTATTCCAATTATAGCGAAGAGCTTTCGGTAATATTTATCCAACAACACTAGACGTAATTATGTACTGGTTTTTCAACAGAAAAACAAACAAACTGAACAACACTGAATAAGTAATTGAATACTGAATAATCACACCGTATAACTTCTGCCATGATGTAAATATGCTCGTGTAAATAATGACTGTATTCTTAGTGTCTGTATTATCTTAGCAGTTGAAGCATGGAGACATTATAAAGGTTCGCTATCATTTCAAGAAATCGTAAATTGGATACTTTTAGAAAGAGATAATCGTGGTTTGTTCGAAAGCGTTTAGCAGCTCGTAAAGTTATTTTCCTTTGTCCTTTGGTGCAGATTTGACTTGGAGAGCATCAAAATGGCGACAGACCATGAGAAGGCAGAATCCAGATCTGAGACAACGGAGCTGCGAAATTATAGACGCCAGCATGGGAGAGCATCACGGCAGGAAACCAAGCATGATGGTTATGGTTCAAAAACTTAAGAGAGGCAGGCAGGTTCAAATATCTTGCTCTAAATGAAGTTCATCTTCTGTCTCATACAAGCCATTAGATTTCTTTTTGTGCGGTTACGCCAGAGATCGCGCATACACGCAGCCAATCAGTGACATTACTAGACTTCTTGCATGAACCAGTGAATAAAGTGAAGCCGATGGTGCCGCTATGCTAACCCGTACATGGGAATAACTTTAGTATCGCCTTGACCTTCTACGAGAGACGAGGGTACACACAAATTCTCGCATATGGGAAAAAAGAGATACTTTCTGGCTGCTGAACGTGTTACAACGAACTGCATCCTCTATGTCTAACAGTTTCAATAGTTATGATTTTCTGAAATGATAGCGGGACTTTATCGACACCCTGTAGGTGTTACCTTAGCAGATGGAGAATCAAGGTGCAGTCCATAGGAGTTTGAGTTGAAGAATCGTCAGCATGCTCTAGCTATTCCACTGTAAACAACCGAATGAGAAATTGGAAATGACTCGTCCATCCTTATGCTCCATGTCCCACATAAGGATACATTCTTACTGCATGCATTTAAGAAATTCCTTGAGATTATTTAAAAATACAGCACACGGAAACGCATGCACTGCAGAAATTAATTTTTCATTGGTGGTCAACAGTATTTAGAAACATAACAAAAACGGAACACCCAGCAGTAAATCTTACCGCTCTTAAAAGGAATGTGTAATTAACAAGTGACGTTCAAGTAACGGTTAGGCACACAATGATGGCAGCACGCTGCGGCAACGAATATGTAAGTAAATACTGAATAACAAAAGCGACTCAAGCCCAGAAGTGTTGTTTTACAAGCTACATTAGGCACACAATGATGTCAGCATGCTGCGGCAACGAATATGTAAGTAAATACTGAATAACAAAAGTGACTCAAGCCTAGAAGTGTTGTTTTACAAGCTACGTTTTAATAGTAAACGATGTGCGCAAGCAATTCTGCCAATGATTTTAAAACCGAGGAGGAGGATATTAGTGTTTAACGTCCCGTCGACAACGAGGTCATTAGAGACGGAGCGCAAGCTCGGGTGAGGGAAGGATGGGGAAGGAAATCGGCCGTGCCCTTTCAAAGGAACCATCCCGGCATTTGCCTGAAGCGATTTAGGGAAATCACGGAAAACCTAAATCAGGATGGCCGGAGACGGGATTGAACCGTCGTCCTCCCGAATGCGAGTCCAGTGTGCTAACCACTGCGCCACCTCGCTCGGTTTTAAAACCGAAGTTCGGTTATGTCAACGGCTTACTTTACATTTTCTAATCGATAGGAGAGAAAGTAGTTACTGTAAATTCTAAACTGTTTACACCGATAAGAAGCTAAATATCCTTTTCTGATCTTTAGTTTCTCATCACAAAGCATCCAGTCTACGATCCTCAAATCTCTTTATAATTTTTGCTCTAAAAGTTTGTGACACACTTCAGGTATAGCACCAGATGGTGCGTGTCCCAAAAGAAACTATTCATTTTCATGAAAACTATGTAATCAGCTCCTCCTTCATGGGTATTTGGCATGCTCTCTATGTAAAAGACATAATAGCGATTGTTTCCCGATAAATTGGCGGTAAAACATTCCAGGAGGTGCGTGAGCTGCACTGCCACAGATATAGAAAAGAGCCAGCAACAAGGATCATTGTCAAACAACGACCATCAGCATCTAATGACGTAGTTCTGAGCGTTGATGAGGCACTGAAAGGAGTCCTTGGGCGTTCTTTCGCCGTATGAGCCGCGAGTTGGAACATTTCACGACCCGGTGTCCTAGAGTACTCATCCTTTTAGGCCTAGGAAGAGGGTGCAACGCGACATCTGGAGGAACAAAATTATGCCGCCGGTATGGAAATGGGTGCCGACATTTTGCAGGCCGTGGAAAATGAAAACCTGATAGATAACATACTCTGCTCATATACAATCGTTCGCTCGACGATAGATCCGTATCCAAAGGCTGGAAAGTTGCACAGGTCACACCAATATTCAAGAAAGGTAGTAGGAGTAATCCACTAAATTACAGGTCCATATCGTTAACGTCGATATGCAGCAGGATTTTTGAGCATATATTGTGTTCGAACATTATGAATTACCTCGAAGGAAACGGTATATTGACACACAGTCAACATGGGTTTAGAAAACATCGTTCCTGTGAAACACAACTAGCTCTTTATTCACATGAAGTTTTGAGTGCTATTAACAAGGGATTTCAGATCGATTCCGTATTCCTGGATTTCCGGAAGGCTTTTGATACTGTACCACACAAGCGGCTCGTTGTGAAATTGCGTGCTTATGAAATATCGTCTCAGTTAAGTGACTGAATTTGCGATTTCCTGCCAGAGAGGTCACAGTTCGTTCCCCAAAGTAATGCTATAGGCCGATTGGTGTTCCTTATCTATATAAACGATTTGGGAGACCATCTGAGCAGCCGTCTTAGGTTGTTTGCAGATGACGCTGTCTTTTATCGACTAATAAAGTCATCAGAAGATCAAAACAAACTGCAAAACTATTTGGAAAAATATCTGAATGGTGCGAAAAGTGGCAGCTGACCCTAAATAACGAAAAGTGTGAGGTCATCCACATGAGTACTAAAAGGAACTCGTTAAACTTCGGTTACACGATAAATCAGTCTAATCTAAAAGCCGTAAATTCAACTAAATATCTAGGTATTACAATTACGAACAACTTAAATTGGAAGGAACACATACAAAATGTTGTGGGGAAGATTAACCACAGGCTGCGTTTTATTGGTAGGATACTTAGAAAATGTAACAGGCCTACTAAGGAGACTGCCTACACTACGCTTGTCCGTCCTCTTTTAGAATACTGTTGCGCGGTGTGGGATTCTTACCAGATAGGACTGACGGAGTACATCGAAAAAGTTCAAAGAAAGGCAGCACGTTTTGAATTATCGCGAAATATGGGAGAGAGTGTCACAGAAAGATACAGGATTTGGCATGGAAATCATTAAAAGAATGGCGATATTCGTTGCGACGGAATCTTCTCCCGAAATTCCAATCACCAACTTTCTCCTCCGAATGCGAAAATATTTTGTTGACACCGACCTACACACGAAGGAAAGATCACCAAGATAAAGTAAGAGCTCGTACGGAAAGATATAGGTGTTCATTCTTTCCGCGCGCTATTCGAGATTGGAATAACAGAGAATTGTGAAGGTGGTTCGATGAACCCTCTGCCACGCACTTCAATGTGATTTGCACAGTATCCATGTAGACGCAGATGTAGATTTCACACATGTGGTTTCGTGATCCGTCTCAACTGCCGGATATTCGTCGAGAACAATCCTCATAAGGAGCTATAATCGGAAACAAACATTTCGAAACTGAACTTCCGCCTTTTTTTCCAGAGCAAAAGTTGTCATGTCCAGTTACCTTTACATCCTTGAGTATTTCCTGGAAGAGCAACTGGATCTGAATTCCGTTGTGCAATAGCAGGACGGGGCTCCTCCCCATTTTGTTTTCATTATTTGAGATTACCGCAACCGCATTTTCCCTGGACCCTGGATCGTTAGATGTTCACCGCGTTTGGCGGCTCCGAAGGCATCTCCGCATGAGGATACACTAACTTCCACGTGTAAAGGGATAAAACTCAGTAGGTTTCCCCTGATCAGATTGCGGAGACGGATAATAGCACGACACTCGATCAACTAAGGAACGTGGTCTAGTTTATGGCGAAAATGTGGTCTTTGTGTTGACATGCAGGTTGGCCATTTTGAACTTTAATGGTTTCTACAGCCTCGTATGTGCCCTTGTTGTATGTAGTATGATTCAGTGATGATATTACGCATTGACGATGGAGAGGGGTAAATATACCAGTTTCAGGTACGGGATTCCAATTCGAAAACGACCCTGGGAAAGGTATAAGCGAAACTCTACTCGAGTTCCCCTTTAGCCTCGCGCAGCGCTCAAACTAACAGCCCCAACTTTCGAAACCTGATAGTGACGTACAGTCCTCTGAGTGCTCCCCAACAACCTCACGCAATTTTCCCTATCGATACACCAGTAACGGCGTCCCTGTCTGCATGTCAGAGTGGCTGAAAATCCTAAATCTACGGTACAGTAATAATGAATTCCGAAACTTCCTGGCAGATTAAAACTGTGTGCCGAACCGAGACTAGAACTCGGGACCTTTGCCTTTCGCGGGCAAGTGCTCTACCAACTAAGCTACCCAAGCATGACTCACGCCCCGTCTTCACAGCTTTACTTCTGGCAGTACCTCGTCTCCAACCCTCCAAACTTAACAGAAGATCTCCTGCGAACCTGCAGAACTTGCCCGCGAAAGGCAAAGGTCCCGAGTTCGAGTCTCGGTCCGGCACACAGTTTTAATCTGCCAGCAAGTTTCATAACAGCGCGCACTCCGCTGCAGAGTGAAAATCTCATTCTGGAATAATGAATTCCATTTACCTGCACAAGTCTGACAAGCTGGTACATTTACAACAGTTGCTCACAATGGCGTTCCCCAGAGTCAATAGAAGCATAGCATCGTCGCACAAAGTTGTGCCTTACCCGTTATAATATCCCGGCATCGCTTGCATACCATCACATGCAGCGAAAATTCTTGCCAGGAGATCCTTTTCAGTCTCGACAGGCATAGCGAACACAAGACTTGTCCATTATAATTATCCGGGCTGTTATGGCGTGGTCGGTTGAATTCTGTGGTGATTCCCAACGTTTTGTCTCCGACTGCGGGAGACATCTTCAAGGGGGTCCGTAGCTTGATGGAAGGTCCAACACACACACTGGCTCGCTACTGACTACCGCTAAATTCCGTGTCCGCGCGCCCCCGCGCCGCGGCGTGACGTCACGTGTTTTGAAAACGTCAGTGCAATTGGCCGCTGTCCGTCGCCGTCGATCGCCGTTGCCATCACCCAGTAGTGGACGAGTGGTACACATCTTCTTTAACACCGGCATCCATATACCGTTTAATTTGACGCCCTCCTCCTTTCGGTTGAAATTATTTGGGTGTTTAGCGATTTTGATTGCCTCCCTGTAGAGCCTTTCGTAGTATCCGCTCGTGGCCGCTAGTACTTGCGTCTCCTCGAAACGAATATTGTGGTTTCCTGGCTGGAAAGCATGCTCCGCAACAGCTGATCGTTCCGTTTCTCCTCTTCTACAATTTCCATTGTGCTCTTCCTAACGTTTAGAAACAGTTCTTTTGGTGGTGCCCACATAAACATCACCACAGCTGCATGGGATCCTATACACTCCAGATTTTTCCAACGGTTTGCGAGCGTCCTTGGCAGGCCTAAGGTATTCCTGTATCTTCCTGGTGGGCTTGTAAATTACGGTAATATTCCGCTTCGTCAAGATCCTCCCTATTCTTTCCGTTACATTTTTAACAAACGGCAGGAAAACCTTAGATTTTGCAGTAGCCTGTACGTCAGTATGATTTCTGCGTGGCTGCCTCAACGCACGTTTTATTTCGGCGGACGAATATCCGTTCTTCGTTAGTGCATTGTGGAGATGTTCCATCTCAGCGTCGAGCAACTCAGGTTCACAAATATTTCTAGCTCTGTCCGCTAACGTCTTGATAACACCCCGCTTCTGTTGTGGGTGGTGGTTCGAATCCCGGTGCAAATAACGGTCCGTGTGCGTGGGTTTGCGGTACACTGAGTGGCCCAAACTACCATTCTCGTTTCTAAACACAAGCACATCGAGGAAATGTAGTTTGCCGTCTACCTCCACCTCCATTGTAAACTGCTTGAGTTTATACTGTTCAGATGTTCGTGGAACCGGCTTAGTTCCTCCCTACCATGTCTCCACAACACAAACGTGTCATCCACGTATCGGAACCATACATTTGGTTTCTTGCTGGCAGTACTTAAGGCCTGTTCTTCGAATTTCTCCATAAAGAAGTTTGCAATTACGGGACTTAGGGGGCTTCCCATAGCCACGCCATCCGTTTGCTCATAAAACTGTTCATTCCACTTGAAGTATGCGGTCGTCAAACAACACTTAAACAGCTCTAAAATATCGGCAGGAAAAATTCGATCCAGCTGTTCCAATACATCATTAAATGGAACCATGGTAAACAGCGATACCACATCGAAGCTGACCAATATGTCCTCCGGCTGGACCACTATGCCATTCAATCTGCTGATGAAATGTGTCGAATTCTTTATATACGAGTCCGAACGGCCCACATGTGGTTTTAACAGCGTAGTCAAAAACTTGGCTAACGAGTAGGTGGGCGAACCAATGGCACTTAGTATCGGTCTTAAAGGAACATTTCGCCCCACAAGAAGACATAAAATGCGATGAGATCAGATGAATGTTCCCTCTGCCTATCCATTTTTCACGTACTGTGTGAGCCAGGTGTTCTCGAAGCCTCACTGTAAACTGAGGTGGGACTCCATGTTGCAACCACGTCCGTTGACGAATAACAAGTGAGATAGGTTCCAGGAACCTGGGTATTGCCCTGTCAGAAGTAAAAGAACGATTTTTGCTTATAACTTTCCACTCAGTCGTTACCGCACCAGCGTCACTCACGTCGAATTGATACATTTACCCTTGTCGGTCATCGATGAAAGTTTGTAGCTTAATCACGGAATCATCCTATACATTCTAAAATTAGTGCCGAGTCGATGCAACCATACTCATCTGTCACTGCCTGTTCGTTTCAGTTCCATACAGTTGTCACGTCCTATCTTCTTTTCTATGTCTTCTCATAAATAAACTACTGGCCATTAAAATCTCTACACCACGAAGATGACGTGCTTCAGACGCGAAATTTAACCGACAGGAAGAAGATGCTGTGATATGCAAATGATTAGCTTTTCAGATCATTCACACAAGGTTGGCGCCAGTGGAGACACCTACAACGTGCTGACATGAGGAAAGTTTAAAACCGATTTCTCAGACAAAAACAGCAATTGACCGGCGTTGCCTGGTGAAACGTTGTTGTGATGCCTCGTGTAAGGAGGATAAATGTGTACCATCACGTTTCCGACTTTGATAAAGGTCGGATTGTAGCCTATCGCGATTGTGGTTTATCGTATCGCGACATTGCTGCTCGTGTTGGTCGAGATCCAATGACTGTTAGCAGAATACGGAATCGGTGGGTTCAGGAGGGTAATACGGGACGCCGTGCTGGATCCCAACGGCCTCGTATCACTAGCAGTCGAGATGACAGGCATCTTATCCGCATGGCTGTAACGGATCTTGCAGCCACGTCTCGATCCCTGAGTCAACAGATGGGGACGTTTGCAAGACAACAACCATCTGCACGAACAGTTGGACGACGTTTACAGCAGCATGGACTATCAGCTCGGAGACCATGGCTGCAGTTACCCTTGACGCTGCATCACAGACAGGAGCGCCTGCGATGGTGTACTCAACGACGAACCTGGGTGTACGAATGACGAAACGTCATTTTTTCGGACGTGAACGCACATTGGAAGCGTGTATTCATCATCGCCATACTGGCTTATCACCCGGCGTGATGGTATGGGGTGCCATTGGTTACATGTCTCGGTCACCTCTTGTTCGCATTGACGGCACTTTGAACAGTGGACGTTACATTTCAGATGTGTTACGACCCGTGGCTCTACCCTTCATTTGATCCCTGCGAAACACTACATTTCAGCAGGGTAATGCACGATCACATGTTGCAGGTCCTGTACGGGCCTTTCTGGATACAGAAAATGTTCGCCTGCTGCCCTGGCCAGCGCATTCTCCAGATCTCTCACAAACTGAAAACGTCTGGTCAATGCTGGCCGAGCAATTGGCTCGTCACAATACGCCAGTCACTACTCTTGATGAACTGTGGTATCGTGTTGAAGATGCATGGGCAGCTGTACCTGTACACGTCATCCAAGCTCTGTTTGACTCAATGCCCAGGCGTATTAAGGCCGTTATTACGGCCAGAGGTGGTTGTTCTGGGTACTGATTTCTCAGGATGTATGCACCCAAATTGCGTAAAAATGTAATCGCATGTCGGTTCTAGTATAATGTATTTGTCCAATGCATACAAGTTTATCATCTGCATTTCTTCTTGGTGTAGCAATTTTAATGGCCAGTAATTTACTTCACCCTACGCCGTGCTGTCCCTTTATTTCCTAGCACTTGCCCTTCAAGAATATTAATGATGTGTTGTGTCTGATGGCATGTCCAATTTTTTTTTTCCATTTCGTTTAATATAGAGAAATATGTCTTTACTATTAAACATTAGTTTCATGAAAACGATCGTTACTTTTGAGGCACCCTGTAATGTCTTCCCTCGTCTTGTGACACTTCTCTGCCATGAAAGAAGAATCACTCGACGCTTTCGCGAACCTGACCTTGGACTGTTCAGCAGAATAGCAAACACTTGTTCAGCCAGACGGCCACCAGCCGCAAGTACGCATATCTGTTTAGCTGACGGCTCAAAGTGGAACGGAAACGAAAGCAGGCACATTGTCGCGTGACGCACAATGCAGCTTGTTTACAGCCTTGGACGGCTGCCAAGTGGGCATAAAGCAGCCCGACCGCAAATGCTAACAAATCGTTTAGAGTCATAAGCGGGACTTGCGTTTCACACGCGCTCCGTATCTCTCCTCTTGGGCGCTGGCCAACGTACCAAACACGTACTCGCGGAAAGAATGTTACCCGTGGGCACGCCGTTTTAACGTGGCCAAGTTCGCTACAGTATTTCGAGGACTCTGAGAAAGTTATTAAGAGGGGCATTCAATAAGTAATGCAACATTTTTTTCTGAAAGGTGTTTTTATTCAGGAGTCCAGTACACGATATTATTACTCACTCTTTTTGCTACAAAAACGTATTTTTCAACATAAACTCCGTTCAATGCGAAGGCATTACACCATCTCTCATGGTACCACTCTACTGGTCGACGTCGGAGACAACGTCTTACTGTATTCATAACCTCCCAATCATCCGCTTTCCGCGGAAAGCATCCTTCATTGGGCAAACAGATGGAAGTCTGAAGGAGCAAGATATGCGATGTAGAAGGGATGAGCAAGAACAGTCCACTGAAGTTTTTTTTAAGTTTTCTCTGGTGCCAAAACTTATGTTTAGCCTTGCTTTGTCATGGAGAAGTTCGTTTTCATTTATGTGCGTGAAGTCGTTTCTTCAATTTCCTGAGTGTCGCACAATAAACTTCAGAGTTGCACCAGGAGGGAAGTCATCAAGCAGGAAAACCGCTTCAGAGTCCCAGAAGGCCATCGTCATGACTTCACAGGCTGACGGTACGGTTTTGCACTTTTTCTTCGGAGGAGAGATGGTGTCGCGTCACTGTATGGATTGCCGTTTTATTTCCGGCTTCCGATTGCCGTTTTATTTCCCGTTTCCGATTGTCATTTTATTAGTTTGCGATCCGTCAATCACCTCGAATGAGTGTATCCGCACGTTCCAAAATTATAAGAGTCGCAGCAGTGTACGGGCGGTCAGCTCACGGGATATCGGATACGTCTGATCGACGCAGTTGCGATAATGACCGACGCCTGTCCCAACGACTCGTCGTGCTTTTGTTCACTGCCCGGTCTCCGAAGACATTCTGCAAGCGCCTATGTTGCTTGTGACGATGTTCGACAAAAATTTGTCACGATCAGTCTCGTAACGCGCTAGCAATCCCGCACAGATGGGCCTTCGTTGCTTTTTATGGTTTTCTGTTAGGCGGTGAGGAATCAAATGGGCCACGCACCTTTGAGTACCCCCGCTGGTAGACGAGTATGTCAGCACTACCAGCTGAAATGTCCAGTTGAGCAGCGATGTATTAGTTTGTGATCCGTCGATCACCTCGAATGAGTGTGTCCGCACGTTCCAAAATTGCAAGAGTCACAGCACTGTACGGGCGGTCAGCACACGGGATATCGGACACGTTTATTCGATGCTGTTGCGATAATGACAGACACCTCGCCCAACGACTCATCGTGCTTTTGTTCACTGCCAGGTTTCCGAAGACAATTTGCAAGCGCCTATGAATATCTGCGATGACCTGTTTTTCGCCAAAAGGAACTCAATGACAGCTGGCAGCTTGGAACGCACCGCCGTCATTGCCGCCAGTTTAAAGGCTAAGTGTAGCTCCGCCAACTTTAGGAACTTCATTAAAAACTAAAGGGTCTGAAGCGGGAATAATGCACGATGGCCCACAAAAATTCCGCATTTTTCAGAAACTGGCGAAGAAAAAGACGTGTTGTATTATTGCACGCCTCTCGCAGATGCAGTCTCTTTGGTTATCTGTGCTAGTAGGTGGCTAGTGCTACAGACGAGATCTAAACTGAAACATCCTAGCATTTAAAACTGTGTGCTGGGTCGTTACTCGAATCTGAGGTATCCAAGGAGGACGGACTCGCCATCACAGATTGCCTTCCGCCAGTACCTCATTCTGGAGACCTAAACCGATGGGGGTCAGGAACGAATTCAAAAGGAAGGAAGGGGCCATGGGATATATAAAATAACATTTTACTAGACGTTCTAATTCTTTTTACATGTATCAGATTCGAAATCACTCAGCTAATTTCCGAATGATAAAATAGCGTGAAACGGAGTTTCTCGTACATGGCTGGAAATTTTAGGAAATTGGGAGTTATGTTTAACACAGAGTACACGTCAGTAGCTTACCCAACCAGCAAAAACAAAAAAAAAAAAAACAAAAAAAAACCAGTGCAACAAAGGCGCTTTTATACTTCTTAAATCAATTGCATGAGATACGTAAGTCTCAAACTTTAGAAACATTTGAAGAGTATGTATGCCCAGGTCGGCTACTAGGTACGGTAACGTCGCAGTTTCTGAAATTTTATCGATTATTTTCAGGTTCACCCTGTATAGATTACTCACATTCTTGCGCTTGTGCCTTTGCCCCGCAGGTACGCAGGGTCAGTATGGTTAATAGGCCGGATGCCCTTCCCGCTGCCACTCCGTACCCCCCAGGATGGAATTAGTGTACCCCAACTGTCTGTGGCGAGTGTAATCCATGGAATAATGCGAAAGTGTACAGATGTCTGCGAGCCATGTACCTGAGGCGGGAAGTGGGGACCAGCCCGGCAGTCACCTAGGGAGATGTGGGAAACCGCCTAAAAACCACATCCAGGCTGGCCGGGACACCGACTGTCGTCGTTAATCCGCCGGGCGGCTTCGATCCGGGGCCGGCGCGACTACCCGAGTCCACGAAGCAGCGCGTTAGTGCTCTCGGCTTTATTTCATGAAATAAAAAATTAAAATATTCAGCAACCCATTTTCCAGCGCGTAGAAGAGACGGCCGATGCGTTGTTCCCTCTTCGACAAAAGTTAGGACATCTGTTCCAGAACACGCAACGTCGTATTTCTATATTTCTTCCTTTAATTCTGTGATTACTTTGTCAGCACAAGTTTTTTTTTCCGCGTTCTTCTTTGTTGCCCAATTAAAAACTCTAGCTAGATGCATGTAGCAGTTGTTTTCTCCTTGTTGGAAATAATGCTGCCGAGGGATTGGCTAACAGGGCGCCAAAGGAGAGACAGTAGCGGTGCGTAGAACGGCCATCATATTTGGGGAAGAGTTGCCAGCTAATTTAAGGACAAAAGCTACCTAAACAGCTTCATAGATGAGAGTGGCGGCGCGTGATGGAGCAATTTGGGTGATGGGCTGTCTGGCTGGTGCCTGGTGCGTGCCTGGCGGCCGTAAGTCCGTCCTTAAAGGGGCGCGGGGGAGGGGTTGAGGGGGGGGGGGGGAGGGGGGGCAGGGGCTCCGAACCGACACAGGCGGCCCTACTGCCCTTACTGCCTACCGACTACTCGACCGCCTGCCCTGGAACTTGGCACTGGCGCTTCCACTGCGTTCGTACCATAGTTCATTCTGGGAGTCCGGTGGTAATGGTTGGTGGTTTCCAGAATAAGATTTTCACTCTGCAGCGGAGTGTGCGGTGATATGAAGCTTCCTGGCAGATTAAAACTGTGTGCCGGACCGAGACTCGAACTCGGGACCTTTGCCTATCGTGGGCAAGTGCTCTACGAACTGACCTACCCAAGCACGACTCACGCCCCGCCCTCACAGGTTTACTTCCGCCAGTACCTCGTCTCCTACTATCCAAACTTCACAGAAGCTCTCCCGCGAACCTTGCAGAACTAGCACTCCTGGAAGAAAGGATATTGCGGAGACATGGGTTAGCCACAGCCTCTGGGATGTTTCCAGAATGAGATTTTCACTCTGCAGCGGAGTGTGCGCTCATATGAAACTTCCTGGCAGATTAAAACTGTGTGCCGGACCGAGACTCGAACTCAGGTCCCGTTTCATGGTTGGTGGTGTTTGCTTGTCCACCCTAGTGCCTTCCTCACACGGACAGTTTTAACGTGAAGCACGCCAAACATTATTTCCAACGTGACTGGTGTACGCTCAGAAACGAGCTGGTACGTCATACAGAGCGTGCATCTCAACGCGATCTGCTGCGCTATCCAGCGGCAGTTGTAGTTACATCTTAGGAGCAAGCCACAGTATTTGTTTGCGGAAGAGCACGCGCGTAAAGTAGGTACGTTACCTGTGCTAGCGGTCGGCGAATATCAGCAGAGGGTATTGCGAAGCAGGTGATGGACTGCACAACGAATTGTCACTCATATTTAACACTTTGCCTGACGTGCCTTTGGAGTCATTAACTCCACCCTTAGGCATTTTACTTTTCAAAATACACGGGAGAGCGTCTCACCTCGGCAGCGTTTATTGTGCTAATTGTCACTTTTAACTGTTTATCTTTCAGCGTGTCTAATAAGGGCGGTAGAACGTCATACGGGCCGACCTGGGGCAGGATGGCACCACAGGACATTTAAATTCCACTGTCTATACTTTCACAAATAAATTCATAGAACTTTGTCAGCGTGACCAGAAAGGATTGAGGTTTCACACTCGTAGCAGTGGAAGATCAAACACATAACAAAAACTTTTCTTACGTGTGAAATTTCATCATTTTTTTCACTTACTATTGGCTACATTTGTTGCTGTAGGTACACTTTTCTTCATAAGTAAGACATATTCTTCGATGAATTTTGCACAGCACACAAACCATGGTTACTGGTGTATGAAACTCTATAAATTATTTAATTTATGAAAAAATGAATGAGCTGTTACATTTTAAACTTCATGTTTAGAAAAAACTCTAATTTTATAGTTAATTATCTCAATTTTTTCACAGTTTTTAATATGTATGGAAAATTCTACAGTTTCATACACCTGTAAGTATGGTTTGTATGCTGTACAAAATTCATCGAAGAATATCTCTTACCTGTGAAGAAAAATATGCATAAGCCGGGCGCCTGCTGCGGAGCCCCATACGCAACAATGGTCACTTAACGGTTGTTGAGAAGACACTGTTGACAGCCCCTTGGTTCCTCTGGGCGGTCCATTGCTCAACAGTTCCACATATATTCGCTCGTACACATCTTCGCAGCCGTCGTTTACCCGTCACCTGTAGTCCGTAGTGCACCACAGTTTCCTCGGTCCGATTTTGGATAGCGCCATTGTACCACACACTGTGTATTTTAACCACGGCGGCATGCGGACAGTTTACAAACTTTGCCGTTTCAGAAAGGGTTCCAGCTTTGGCAGAACTCAATGATTATGTCCTTTTGCACTTTAGATAAATTGCTTCGTTCCCAAATTACGACAGAAACAGCACTGTCCCCCCCTCCCCCCACCAACCCTCCGACACGCTTTGTATCCCCTCTACTGCTAGTGCTGCCACCTATCACCTGTGCATGGTTACTGCATATTGGCGTCGAACGTGGCCGAGCGGTTCTAGGCGCTTCAGTCCGGAACCGCGCTGCTGCTACGGTCGCAGGTTCAAATTCTGCCTCGTCCATGATGTGTGTAATGTCCTTAGATTAGTTAGGTTTAAATAGTTCTAGGGGACTGATGACCTCAGATGTTATGTCCCGTAGTGGTTAGAGCCATTTGAACCATTTTTTGACGTCGACCACATTAATGTGACTGCATCTCACTGGCAACGTGTCTCTCCTCGAAGCAAATTCTGACGAGCCACATTCAGTCGTTCATGCTGGGACATGCGCAGCAACGTGAAATTCCACGTTGTGACCTCAAAAAACTCGACCACCGTGGCTTTCACGTCCCATGTGAGGACAGCTCAAGGCATTAGCTTCACAAACGGAAGGAGCGAGGTTCAAATCCGCCTAAGGCCATACTGATTTAAATTTTCTGTGAATTCCCTAAGGCGATATGGGAAAATACCAGGATGATTCCTCTGTAAAGGTTACGGGCGATTTATCCTTCCCCAATCTGAACTTGGGCTGCGTCTTTAATGACCTCATCGTCGACGGGATATTACGTACCAATCTTCAGGTTGCTAATATTTAAAATTACGAGACCGTCACGTTCATAGAAGAGCCACGACAATTATTACTTTTCCTCACATTTCCACATTTCAACAAATAAAACTTAATCTTTTCAACTTCCGTTACAACATGCACAGAGTAGTACGAAATGGAATAAAATGGTACAAAGAATGGCACTGGATGGGTAACAAAGTGCTACCCACAGGTCCAGCGAAGATGCAAATAAAAATATTTGGAGTACTTACTGCTGTACCGTAACGGAAGAGAGCTCTGCGAACTTACCTGAAACAGAAACATGACACGGTCATTGCACAGGTAAATTTAACAGTCACAGTGTGGTGAATTACACGATGGGACCTTAAATCTATTGTGAGACAAAGGGTATTGCTTGCAAATTGCTTGGTGTGCTACAAGACGACTGCCTAGCTCTAGCAGGATTCCGCTGTAGCCTTCCTTTCCCTCCTCACACCTCAGCCAGCCCCCCCCCCCCCCCCCCCCCCTCCGCTGAGCTCGGAGCGCTACGCAGTAGCATTCGTGCTTACAGAGCGCTGGATGGCCAAGTCTGGCGTAGAGTTGGAATTAAAATTCAGAGAACAGGGTTATCTAAATGAATATTAACTCCAAATTCATTAATTTAAACGATTTAAGGAGGGAACGCCAGGAAAGTTCTGAGGGCACGACTTCGTCGACAAACACCATCATAGTTCAGCCAGTTTGTCAGTATTTGTATCATCTAAAGTGAGTCAAAATCCCTACAGTTGTTTCTGAGATTAGCCTTCATATATGGACAGAAAATCTCGGCAGGGTGCTTTAAGTTATAATACATGGTGATTCCCACTACGCTTTTCTAAGGCTAGCACCCTCATCTTCAGAGAGCTGAATATCTATTGTGTTTCCTTTAAATTTCCTTTGTGTATAAAATAATTACTGCGTGCATTGATTTATTGTAAAACGCCGCCGCGCGGGATTAGCCGTGCGGCTGGTCCCGGCGGAGGTTCGAGTCCTCCCTCGGGCGTGTGTGTGTGTGTGTGTGTGTGTGTGTGTGTGTGTGTGTTTGTCCTTAGGATAATTTAGGTTAAGTAGTGTGTAAGCTTAGAGACTGATGACCTTAGCAGTTAAGTCCCATAAGATTTCACACACATTTGAACATTCTTTTGTAAAACGCCATATAAGTCAAACAATGTAAACAGGAGTGAAGTCGATTACAAAGTAAGCTGCACACAGCACAGAGCTGTCATATACACGCGTTTATAGCCGTGAAATGTATCCATTATCGAAATCAGTCCTTGAATCATTTATCACTTCAGTGACATTTAAGGATAAGGTGAAGCACTTACTAATCCACACATATTATAAAATTCGATGTGTGTGTGTGTGTGTGTGTGTGTGTGTGTGTGTGTGTGTGTGAGTGTTTTCCTAAACCACACAAGCGATTTCAACCAAACTTGGTACAAATACCCTTTACTGTCAGGTAACAATCTTTGTGGGGATAAGAACTACTTACCTAACATATTTCAGGAAATATAACATCATACAATGAGATACGTGAGAAACTGCCACACTGTGCATAGATTTTAAATGTTTTACATCTTTGCTATCAACTGTATTCGCAATAAATATCGCAGAAAAAGTCCATCTATGCCGCTAAGTACACCTACAAAAGTATATCGCGGTACCACATATAATGCAGGAAATATGACGTCATAAACACTGAGATGCGTGGAAAACTCTCGCATTGTGCATGACGTTTAACCTCACTAGTTCTTTGCTAGGAACTCTATTCGCAACATGTTTTGCAGACAGTATCCACATATGCCGCTGGATGTACCTACAAAATTATATCATTGTATGGCACGCAGATCAGGAGATATTACGTCATAAACACTGAGATACATGAAAAATTGCTGCATCATGGATGAAGCTTTAATACATGTATTCTTTGGTACTAAGACACTCGTACAGGCAAGTCAAATTAAGGAAATCCCTTATATCTGGCAGCGCTTTTGACAGCTTTCAACTGGGAAGCGCAAACGGCTACAGGCGAAAACCGTAGCCGTTTATCGAGCTATGAAGAGGCGTCGCCATATAGAGTTTACAAAATCGTGTTGTACACACGCGCAGCAGCCGCGCCCAGCCTACGGAAATTGCCCGGGATCATGTACCTTGATGTAGATATTCTACTTATACATTTGAACATTGCCCACTTTTCTTTGTAAGATTGTTTCATAATTTCAAAAGTGTTTTCAGGGACACATGAAAATGAAATTTTTTCGGTATTCACTAACAATACAGTGCATTTATTGTTTTCGTTTTTAACAGAGAAGTGTAAAAATTAATACCCGGGAAATACCGGGTTAGTCAGTTATTTTCATTGGATGTTAAAGAAATGTGAATTTAGCTGTGTCTGAGCATGTAGCCCACCAGCATAACAGAATAGTGGCGCGGGTAGCCGAAGCAGTAACTCGTAGGGGCCAAGGCACCGACAGCAAAAACAACATGATTTCGCCATCACAATAACAACCACATCTTGTTGTCAAGGTAAGTTAGGACGATCCTGCTGCGAAACAGGGCCAAGGGCCGCTTATGGCCGTCGGCAAAGTCGTTGTGGCATCCGAGGCGACGGATCAAAAGGTTTTGGAAAGGTCTCGTCTTGTCGTAAAACTTCGTCGCGTGCTCTTTAAATGTGTCAAGTACAAGTTCCTCATCTGCTGCGTAGTAAATGTACCCCGCTGGGAAGTTCCTCAGGGCATCATATATCCGTCGTAGAGCTTTGTTTTGGAGGCGTTGGGGATTGATGAGATGAGTCTTCGCAGTTGCTGCCGAGACGGTGCAGGCGTAGTCCATTATTAGCCGGATGTAAAACCTATAAAGCTGAAGGCCACATGCAGTGCCCAGAGGTGAACGCCGATTGTTCAGCAGATAAAGAACGTCCAGGGTGTTGGTCGTGTTCTTCTGGACTTCATCGACGTGGTGCTTCCAGAGGCGCTGGCGGTCCAAAGTCACACCGAAGTACTTCACGGCTGGTGTCCATGAACTGCCAAGTCGAAGAGCGTAATGTGGGGGGATGTTTGGCGGTCGCCTCCTAGTCAGCAGCAGAGCTTGACTATTCGCGGCGTTACGCAGCGACCACGAGCATTCGCCTCGCCGACGCAGGTGACTGCCGCAACGCCCATAGAACACGCAGCAAACGCCGGCCTAATTTCTCCGCATTGTCGCGTGATCGCAAACAGCCGACACCAAATCCTTTCTCCAGTACAGTACTTTAAGCATTGCACGACCAATGTCCGTCAGTTCGAAGCCTACCGCTAGCCTGGTAATGCCGCCAGCGGAGTCAACCACGAACTGCTAGCATTCAACGTCTCCGACACAAATTAGACTTGTCTCACAAGGTCCCCCCCCCCGCAATATGGTTCAAATCTGCGTACGGCCATCCTGATTTAGGTTTTCCGTGATTTCCCTAAACCGATTCCGGCAAATCCGGGATGGTTCCTTTGAAGGGGGACAGCCGACTTCATGCCCCATCCCTCCCCATATAAACCAACCCCTCCCTCCCCCCCCCCCCCAATGTGGTATATCACGGCTTACTACTACTTTGTTATGTTCTCGAACAACCGCTATAAACTGTGGTGCTTCTGGACATAGAACTTTGGCACTCAGAATCAGCATGCCTGCCTATCTCGGCAAACAGTATTAAACTAAATAGAGGCGATAAAAGTCATGGGATACCTCCTAATAGCGTGTCGGACCTCATTTTGCCCGGTACAGTGCAGTAACTCGATGTGGCTGGAACTCCTCCGCAGAAATTTTGAGTAATACTGCCTCATAGCCGTCCATAATTGCGAAGATCTCTCGATTATGTCCTATAAATGTTCGATCGGATTTATGTCGGACGATTTGGGTGGTCAAATGATTCGCTCGAATTGTGCAGAATGTTCTTCAAATCAGTCGCGAACAACTGTGGCGAGGTGACATGGCGCAAAGTCATCCACAAATATTCCAACGTTGTTTGAGAACATGAATGGTTGAAAATGGTGTCCAAGTACAGGAACATAACTATTCCCAGTCACTTATCGGTTATCTGGGCCAAAGGACCCAATCCAGTCCATCTAAACACAGCCCATACCATTATGGAGCCACCACCAGCTTGCACAGTACTATGTTCACAACCTGGGTCCATAGTTTCGTAGAGTCTGCCCCACACTCGAATCCTACCATCAGCTCTTACCAACTGAAATTGGGACTCATCTGTCCATGCTGCGGTTTTCCAGTCGTCTAACGTCCAACCTATATGGTCACGAGCCCAGGAGAGGCACTACAAGCGATGTGTGTTAGCAATGGTAGCACTAACAACTCTACACAAACGACGCTGCTCTTGGTCTTTAAATGAAGGACGTCGGGTATGTATTTATTATTTATTCGAATCTTCTGACTGTCTGTCCCTCTCCTACCCCCTCCCCCGCCCCCCCCTCTCTCTCTCTCTCTCTCTCTCTCTCTCTCTCTCTCTCTCTCTCTGTCTGTCCCCACTTACACCCTTCCCTCTCCACACTATCATACCTACCCCAGGAGGAGGTTGCTGTCTCCTACCCTCAGAGAATCTCTCTCTAAACAGTAAATAGCATGTGTACCAAGTTTGGCTGAAATCAATACAGAGGTTTAGGAGGATCTTTTTCCCCGTGGCTTCGAATATATTTACGAAACACTTGGGGAAAAAAATTAATTCCCCCCCCTTAGAGCTTTCAACTCACTCAAGATTTATTGTTGCAACAGTGCATATGGAGAACACATTAAATGAGTACATTTACAGATCAGTAGCACACGCGGTTCTGAAGTACAAGGCATCGATCCATGCTGAAGCATCCACATTAGTACGTGGTGTGCCTCCACATGCGACAAAGCAGGTGTTGACTGTGGCATCCAGTCCATGGTATATATGGCGAATACTGTCGTGGGATACGTTATCCCACGTCTGCTCGACCTGGTCATGTAGTTCCGTGAGAGTCGTTGGTTGATGAGTCTCGCCCCACATACCGCACACATTCTGGGGTGGACATAAGTCCAGAGATCGTGCTGGTCAGGGAGCTGCTGCACGCCTTGCAGAGCACGTTGAGTTTCATGGGCATGGTGTGGGCGAGCATTGTCCAGTTGGAACAACACATCACCTTTCTGTTGCAAGAACGGCAAAAGAACAGCCTAACATGCATCACGTGTCGAGCGCTAGCCAGCGTCCCCTACACAACCACCAAAAGTGAACGATAGTTGTAGCTTGTCGCACCCCAAACCATAAGGCCTCGTGTGGGGCCAGTGAATCTTGGACAAATGCACTCTATGAGAAAGCCCTCACCAGGTCTACGTCGTGTGTACATACGACCATCACTTTCGCACAGGCATAATCTGCTTTGAAGAATGAGATTTTCACTCTGCAGCGGAGTGTGCGCTGATATGAAACTTCCTGGCAGATTAAAACTGTGTGCCCGACCGAGACTCGAACTCGGGGCCTTTGCCTTTCGCGGGCAAGTGCTCTACCATCTGAGCTACCGAAGCACGACTCACGCCCGGTCTCACAGCTTTACTTCTGCCAGTATCTCGTCTCCTACCTTCCAAACTTTACAGAAGCTCTCCTGCGAACCTTGCAGAACTAGCACTCCTGAAAGAAAGGATATTGCGGAGACATGGCTTAGCCACAGCCTGGGGGATGTTTCCAGAATGAGATTTTCACTCTGCAGCGGAGTGTGCGCTGATATGAAACTTCCTGGCAGATTAAAACTGTGTGCCCGACCGAGACTCGAACTCGGGGCCTTTGCCTTTCGCGGGCAAGTGCTCTACCATCTGAGCTACCGAAGCACGACTCACGCCCGGTCTCACAGCTTTACTTCTGCCAGTATCTCGTCTCCTACCTTCCAAACTTTACAGAAGCTCTCCTGCGAACCTTGCAGAACTAGCACTCCTGAAAGAAAGGATATTGCGGAGACATGGCTTAGCCACAGCCTGGGGGATGTTTCCAGAATGAGATTTTCACTCTGCAGCGGAGTGTGCGCTGATATGAAACTTCCTGGCAGATTAAAACTGTGTGCCCGACCGAGACTCGAACTCGGGGCCTTTGCTTCGGTAGCTCAGATGGTAGAGCACTTGCCCGCGAAAGGCAAAGGTCCCGAGTTCGAGTCTCGGTCGGGCACACAGTTTTAATCTGCCAGGAAGTTTCATAATCTGCTTTCACTGCTGAAGACCACGTGCGCCATTCTGTTCCAAGTGATCCTCTGACGCCACAGCAACGACGTGCACGACGCGTCTGGTGCCGTCAGAGGATCACTTGGAACAGAATGGCGCACGTGGTCTTCAGCAGTGAAAGCAGATTATGAAACTTCCTGGCAGATTAAAACTGTGTGCCCGACCGAGACTCGAACTCGGGGCCTTTGCTTCGGTAGCTCAGATGGTAGAGCACTTGCCCGCGAAAGGCAAAGGTCCCGAGTTCGAGTCTCGGTCGGGCACACAGTTTTAATCTGCCAGGAAGTTTCATAATCTGCTTTCACTGCTGAAGACCACGTGCGCCATTCTGTTCCAAGTGATCCTCTGACGCCACAGCAACGACGTGCACGACGCGTCTGGTGCCGTCAGAGGATCACTTGGAACAGAATGGCGCACGTGGTCTTCAGCAGTGAAAGCAGATTATGAAACTTCCTGGCAGATTAAAACTGTGTGCCCGACCGAGACTCGAACTCGGGGCCTTTGCATCGGTAGCTCAGATGGTAGAGCACTTGCCCGCGAAAGGCAAAGATCCCGAGTTCGAGTCTCGGTCGGGCACACAGTTTTAATCTGCCAGGAAGTTTCATAATCTGCTTTCACTGCTGAAGACCACGTGCGCCATTCTGTTCCAAGTGATCCTCTGACGGCACCAGACGAGTCGTGCACGTCGTTGCTGTGGCGTCAGTGGAAAACGGCTAGAGATGCGCATACCCATAGCTCCACAGCTAATAACCGGTTCGCAACAGTTCGCGTTGACACGTGTGGTCTCACAAGGCCTCTTATGTGCGCAGTGGTACACTACTGACCATTAAAACAGCTACACCAAGACGAAATGCAGATGATAAACGGGTATTCATTGGACAAATATATTATTCTAGAACTGACATGTGATTACATTTTCACGCAATTTGGGTGCATACATCCTGAGAAATCAGTACCCAGAACGACCACCTCTGGCCGTAATAACGGCCTTGATACGCCTGGGCTTTGAGTCAGACAGAGCTTGGATGGCGTCTACAGGTACAGCTGCCCTTGCAGCGTCAACACGATACCACAGTCCATCAAGGGTAGCGACTGGCGTATTGTGACGAGCCAGTTGCTCGACCACCACTGACCAGGCGTTTTGAATCGGTGAGAGATCTGGAGAATGTGCTGGCCAGGGCAGCAGTCGAACATTTTCTGTATCCAGAAAGGCCCGCACAGGACCTGCAACATGCGGTCGTGCATTATCCTGCTGAAATGTAGGGTTTCGCAGGGATCAAATGAAGGGTAGAGCCACGGGTCGTAACACATCTGAAATGTAACGTCCACTGTTCAAAGTGCCGTCAATGCGAATAAGAGGTGACCGAGACGTGTAACAAATGGCACCCAGTACCATCACGCCGGGTGATACGCCACTATGACGATGACGAATACATGTTTCCACTGTGCGTTCCGTGATGTCGCCAAACACGGATGCGACCATCATGATGCTGTAAACAGAACCTGGATTCATTCGAAAAAATGAGTTTTTGCCATTCGTACACCCAGGTTCGTCGATGAGTACACCATCGCAGGCGCTTCTGTCTGTGATGCAGCGTCAAGGGTAACCGTAGCCATGGTCTCCGAGCTGATAGTCCATTCTACTGCAAACGTCGTCGAACTGTTCGTGCAGATGGTTGTTGGAAACGTCCCCATCTGTTGACTCAGCGATCGAGACGTGGCTGCACCATCCGTTACAGCCATGCGGATAAGATGCCTATCGCCTCGAGTGTTAGTAATACGAGGCCGTTGGGATCCAGCACGGCGTCCGTATTACCCTCCTGAACCCACCGATTACATATTCTGCTAACAGTCATTGGATATCGACCAACGCGAGCAACAATGTCGCGATACGATAAACCGCAATCGCGATAGGCTACAATCCGACCTTTATCAAACTCGGAAACGTGATGGTACGCATTTCTCCTCCTTACACGAGCCATCACAACAACGTTTCACCAGGCAACGCCGGTCAACTGCTGTTTGTGTATGAGAAATCGGTTGGAAACTTTCCTCATGTCAGCACGTTGTAGGTGTCGCTACTGGTGCCAACCTCGTGTGAATGCTCTGAAAAGCTAATCATTTGCATATCACAGCATCTTCTTCCTGTCGGTTAAATTTCGCGTCTGTAGCACTTCATCTTCGTAGTGTAGCAATTTTAATGGCCAGTAGTGTAACTGTACGATCTGCTACTGCTGCTCTTGCAGTACTACGATCCTGGCAAGCGTCTGCGCTGTGTGGACGTCCAGAGCTGTCTACAGATGTAGGAATGTTCACGTCACCACTGATACCAGCATCGTTGCACAACCGACGCGTCATGTCCAGCTTGTGTACCAATACTCAAAAGTACCATCCCGCCACTAGGAAGGTCACAGTTTGTCCCCTTTCAAACTCGCTCAGTTGGCTGTAGGAAGCACGAGTGTGTCTCTGTAGCATGGTTGCCTGCTTGTTTCACACTTTCGCACCACATGGAGCCTTCTGGCTGTGAGCGTTCCCTATTAAAGCGTACACACGGTTGGCGCTCTTGTAGCTATGCCACTACGCTATCTGTTGGCGGACGACGTTGAAACCATTATCAGTACATCTACTACCCCAGGTGGCACATGCAGTCATCGGATCAAAATCGACCTCGTCTTTACAAGAGAATAATTATTTTTTTTCCAGCGGTGTATTTCACTCATATTCACTTAGTTCACCTCAATTTCTAGCGAATTTCGTACGCAGTTTCGTTTTCATGCAGCTCAATATTTACGACCTCATATCTCCTGAATTATGAGTCGTCCACTGACACAATTTCGTAGGAATATCCAGCAGCATATATAGATACTGCCTGCGAAATCTGTCGCAAATTATGTAGGTAGTAAAGAAGTAATAAACTGAAAGTCATACCTGATGCGACACGTTATTACACGTACAGCAGAAATGTAGAAAGCGGTGAACATTTTTCATTTCATCATTTTGTGGGTGTTGTCAGCGACAAGTAGCTTCGTAAAGGTTTGAAGTTACTTGCAAAGTTTGTTGCAAGTCATTATGTGCTCTCATCCTCAAATACTGGGTGACTAAATTCGGGGAATTTGGACGTCTTCAGCTACGTTTGTTTTGCAGCCCCAGCCCCTCCCCGTTGATAGGTTCGTGGTTCTTACCCCCACAGCTATTCTTTCCAGACAGTAGGTGATAAATGTACTAAGTCTAGTTGAAATCGGTCCAGTGGTTTATGGGGAGATGTGGAAGATACACGCATACATACAAACATGGTACATTTTTATAACATGTATTGATATACTCATCTTCCGGCGAGTAAATTCTTGCATACAAGCCCAGTATGGGTCACTTCAACTTACACATAACCGTTTTATAGGTAACAAGCAAAGTGTCGCATTAAATAATAACTAGGTAGTACAGAACAACAACTGCTCATAATACAGGATGTTTCAAAATGAACATATCGGTTGCTAGTTAATGAGCATTTCGCTCTCGTTGAAGTATATGGCCGAAAGAGTCAGCCTACAGGAATGTGAAACGACCATGTCGTCCAGGACCGCGTGCCACAAAGGTCGCAGATTCACCACGAGATGGGGAAACTCACAGGCGTCTATTTTCTATTGAGGCCCAAGCGCTGTAGTGTGCGAGTGAGACAGACGAGAACCTACGCCATAGTGAAACCCAGTAGAAGCCTTTTGTGGCCAAGGAGACGTAGCAGTGTTAAATATGGTGGACCTAAGACCGGGTGTAAAGGTAAACATTTATGAAAACTATTTAATTCTGTAGTAATGCAGGGAATCAAGCCACGGTAATTTTGCCGGCCGGAGTGGCCGAGCGGTTCTAGGCTCTACAGTCTGGGACCGCGCGACCGCTACTGTCGCAGGTTCGAATCCTGCCTCGGGCGTGGATGTGTGTGTGATGTCCTTAGGTTAGTTAGGTTTAAGTAGTTCTAAGTTCTAGGGGACTGATGACCTCAGCAGTTAAGTCCCATAGTGCTCAGAGCCATTTGAACCACGGTAATTTTAATCTGCTATCCTCCATAAAATCTCATGGTGACCCCAATAAAACTTGAATATTCATCATATCATAATAGTTTAGGATTTACTGTTAAACTGAAATTAACAATTTTTGTAGCAAAGACCTGAATGCTAAAATCTGAACGCTTTGGTCGATCTTAACGATCGACATTTGATATAGAAGCGTATCATTAAAATGACAAACGTTGTAAATATCAACTCTGCAACTATTTGTTTAAAATATACTGTAAATTTAAACTATCAGTATTTTCAATTAAGCATCAGATCATCATTTGCTCCACACAAAACACATTGAACGATGACAGCATGACACCTTATTGGTTCATTAGGTAATTGAATATTTGACGTGAAGTTTAGTGCATAATAGTTACCTTTGTTCTTTATTCATTTAACAGAAAGCACATTGGTGCAAGGCTACTGGCCGTGACATTCAAAGTTAAGAAGGAAACTGTATTGGTTTTATGTACAAGAATTTACCGTTTATTATGTAATGGATATTATTGTTACTTTATTTAGAACGTGAGAGTGGTCAAGCTTTGCTTACTTAAATATATTAAAATGTAAAAAATGTAGAATAAGCCATAGCCAATCAGGTGGACGGCTTCAGGAAAGGGAACTGCCGTAGTCAGTTGAGCGACGATGTTCGGCACGCGGGGGACGCGGCCGGAGACGGGCAGAGGGACAGTGCGGCTGGAGGCACCAAAGTGGACAGTTCGGATGCGGACGCGAAAGCGGACGGTCGGTCCTTAGGCAGCTAGGAAGTGAAACGACTTAGATAATTTCGCGTTGTGTGGTATCACGGGACTTAAGCTTTGAGCGGTGAGCAGCAGCGTGCCTGGTGTGAACTCTTAACTTTTCGCATAGTTAACGAGGTGGAGTAATGGACTTTTAATTCGCGATGAGATTGTGAATGATCGAACTCTGTCAAAAGGATATGAGCTCGAGTGTAATAGCAATTCTAAATGCGACTACTTTCGCTATTAGTTTGCTTTCTGAATAAACATTATTTTAACCAAATGACAACTGTGTGGCCTGCACAATTTATGGCTCGTTAATTTTGCTCCCGATATTATTATTATTACTATTATTATATGTTATGTTAACTTCGTATTTCCCAAACTTGCCATCAGCCAGGCAATTTAACCAAAGGGTCACAAGTGTCTAATTTAGGGTGTGTAATGCGAAAGGTGCGGTGCAACCACTAAACGAGTTTGAGCCAAGAAATTTCGACGAAGAGGAACAGCATGTGAGCCAGAACATCTTTGGGATGTTAGCTCCCGCGGTTTTAAGGCATTGTAGTATTTATTACGTTCAACTTACAACTGTAAATAATACATCAGACGAAAAAGCAACTCAAACTGTTTTCTTTGTATACCTGTGCGCAATGGGAAGAGTATGGAATGACAAAGAGGGGCTGAAAAACGTGTTGAACGATTGCGAGTCTTTCACGCTTAGCCCCTAGAAATATCCCCGCGGAAAGTTTGTGGGCCTTTCTTTTTTGCCGAATCAATTGTAACTGATGTTTCTTATCTTCATAAGCTACAACTATGGCCCGAGCGTCAATGGGAAGAAGGTGAACAGCACATCTTTATTCGGGAGCAAGATGGTGCGCCGCCTCACTGGCATAACTCTGTGCGCGATTGGTTAAACGACATTGTATCTGATCGGTGGATTGGGCGAAGGGGCCGGTTGACACAGCATTTTATGCGTGACCTCCACGTTCACACACGATCTGGAGCGAGCATGTGCACGTGCCTCCGATAGCAGCTGATCTGTCCGGCTTTAGAAACAGCGTTACTGCAACAGTTACTCCTGACACATTGATCAAGGTTTCGGAGCAACCCGCCTATCGACTCGATGTGTGATCGGTGTTCACACTGAATAATTGTAGGAAAAACTGTGTTTTTCTTTCATTTGGTGTATTATTTATAAGTTTAAGGTGAATGTAATGTATTCCATATATTCATTTTGAAACACCCTATATTATATGTGGCCGAACACACAGTCTGAGTCTGTCAGTATAATTTGCTGTAAGACATAAAAGTTTGCAAGTAGACTCATTAAAATCCTTCTGAATGTACTCTCTTTTATTTTTTATTTGCTTCTGTATGCATCTGAACTGTCACCTAGTGACTATGATAAGTTGTGTTTCCACTGTACATCTACGTAAAATGGAATTGCTTAAAACTGACAATTTTTGTGTTAAGGAAATAGGACAACAGGAAGTTAGGAAAGAGTCTAGATTTACTGAGTGCCATCACCGTTACTTTCGACGATGGAGTCCCTCAGAGAGCCACTGGGCCTCTCGCTCCTGGGCAGGCACCATCCCATATACCGCTTCATGCCACCCGAGAGTGAGGACCTCACAGTCCAATCTCCATTATTTTTTCATAACATTCCCGTAACAATGACCAGACACATTTAGTCATAGCTCATTTATTACTCTACACCTTTTTTTAGAATTCTGCTGTGTGTGAATACATATGTATGTTGCGTCATGTATACTCTAGTGATCAGTACTGTTCTATCGCTTGGACATTTGAGCTGGTTGCATTAAAGTTAGCATTTCTAGTGCACCAGATAGCCTCTGTTAGTATCTAGCATTTAGTGCTGTGTTGGTCCATCTTCGCCTCCGCTGCTATCATCTGATCACTATCACTACTACTGCCGCGTGTCTCGCTAATATTGTACTGTATTCGCCACATGCATTTTGTATCAAACGTATATTGTGGCAGGAAGAGACACCACCATCGAAGCCGTTGCTGTTATGAAATGGCTTGCTTGCACGCACCATCTACACGAAATTGCCTCAGGGCTAAATAGAGTTAGGCAACAGCTAGATGGTAATACAGATTAGCCACAATTTATAATGATTTATTGATAGAAGTTTAGCAATACTTACCTGGAGTATGAAAGTATGAAGACTGTGCATGGCAACATAGTTCAGTGTTTACCTAATCTGACCTGTTTCTAAACAATAGTACAACCCTAAACCCCATTAATGACGACTAGCATCTTTTGTACTGTATAATGCCCATTTGGACCTTTTTTTGCAGCGCTGTATGTAAGACCAGATACCGTCTGACGATTGTCTTGAGGTACTGCCTGTTACATGGAGCTGTGCATTGCTTATATTCAGATTTGACGGGTCGATGTCCAGTTGACAGCTATTAGTATCAAGTGAGAGCAGATGCAGAACATAGTTCTTGTAGCGTGCGCCCTCCCTTGAGTCCAACTGCAACTAAGTTGCCCCTGAGTGATAGGCAGTGTCCCGCATCTCTCGGAGAACACAGCATGTTGTTTGTGGAGTCTTTCGTCGCCTGCGCTCGTTGGTACCTGAACTCTCTTCATTGCAGGTACTCTGCAGGTAGCGTTCCAGATAATGAGTGTATTGAAGCGTTAGGTTATAAAATACTAAAGCGGTAAAATAGTAGCTTGCCTTCACTCTGAGTAAGGCCGCTACTCCACTGTTGAAAAGTCTCCCATATTACTTTTTTTTTTTTTTTTTTTTTTTTTTTTTTTTAGTACGAGGATTGTTTCAAAACTCCTGTTCACGGCTCATGCGCTACCGTTACAGTGGCGAGAGCAAGTTGAAATTCATGTGAGTTGTGAGCGAGACTTTCGGCGTGACGGTCGTATATGTGTTTGTTGGTTCGTGTGGCTGCGTCGTGTGTAATTCAATTTGAAACTGGAAGCTGAAAAAGAAGTGGAAGTCCATCAACTGCAACAGACTACACCCCTCAGCTTATTGGTAATGACATTTTGAAAGAGGATCGACGTAATAAACATGTGAGAAAATTCCATATGAGGCCAGACTATCTGTCACTTCGGTTTACAGAGACATAACTGAAAAGTCAAAGATGAGAACAGCTGCAGTCAGATGGGTTCAGCACGATCTGAATGAAGAGGAGAAAGCCAAAGAATCGCAGAGGAATAGGTTCAACGTTATCGAACAGACGTAAAATAGTTTCTGATATGGACTGTTTCACTTGAGTACAGGATATGAGATAGAACGGAAATCTCAGGCGTCACATTGAGAAAGTTTTGAATCTCCATACCCGAAAAAATTCCGTCACCGACAGTTAAAGATAAAACTTATGATGATCTTTGTGTATGACATGAATGGAATCAGAGCTACAAATAGACTGCCCTACAAGTGACAGAATCGCTCGACAAATACGGATAGGAAATACTTCCTTCCCCACCACACAATCCTGATTGAGGCCACTAGACTTTGATTTGTTTCGCAAATTGAAGTAATAACTCAGTGGAAAAGTTTTGATACAATCATCAAAACTTCCACTGAAGTGACCCGACAAGTCACACACATCAGCAATGAAGGTGCCCTATCCGGAATACAGAAGTTGCGAAAACGTTGGAAATCTCTCTTATATTGAAAGTCTGCAAAATTACTTTGTAAAATAAATTATTTTCTTCAATTCTATCCTACAATGTGCAGAAATTTTGAAATGAACCTCGTATTTTTACAAAATTCCGCGGCATTAAAAACACAGGAATTGTAATGAGTGATAAAGGCCGGGGAAGCCTAGGTATTTACATCTAGGTGGAGGTGCTCTCTCATACTGTGAACTATCTTCAGGGAGACAAAAGTGAATCGATTAGTGCACAGATTTGGGACCGGGGAGAGAGTGGGGGGTGGGCGGGGGCATGACGGCGACGACTTAGTGCAGTACATTTTATACGCGAAAATAATTTGAGATGTACTGACGGAATTTCTTTTGCGATCAATGCGCACGTGATAAATCTAGGATATTTTCCAGCAGAGCATCATGCAAAACCGCCTCGCATGGGGGAGAAAGATATGAGTCTCTATTCGCTCGTCGGCGCTGGAAATGACAAAAAGAAACGGGCAGTGAATGTGCGTGTTGCGTGTTTATGTGTGTGTGGGGTCACGGGGAGTGGGAAGCAGGCAAGAGCAAAATGGGAAACAACTCGGGGGATGCCATTTAAAAGTTGTGCTTACGCAGTCGTCGCCGGCGTATTTCGGCTCCTTAAATTGCGTCCGCGTTGTGTGGGGGATAGCGACCGGAGAACGGCAGTGTGATGCAGATAAGGGGGAGCGGCGGCCAGCTAGCGTGCGGATTGTGCACTCTCTCTCTCTTCGTGTGTGAGTGTGTGGGGGGTGGGGGTGGAGGTGGAGGGGGCGTGGTTGGGGGGGGGGGGGAGGGGGGCGGACGCCACTTTATGGACGCGTCGCGTCCTTCCGGCGCCGGCCGTCCTCCATGCCAGACGCCAGACTCTCTCTGCTTCGTCTAGCGACGCCGGTTCCTCCTTCTGAAGCCTTATCTGACGCTGGAGCAATGGCCATCTCAGTTCCGTTTAGTTGGGTGGTTATCTACTGCCAGCATGTTTTCTCTCGATGTCTTGATATACCGGGTGATAAAAAAGTCAGTATAAATTTGAAAACTTAATAAACCACGGAATAATGTAGATAGAGAGGTAAAAATTGACACTCATGCTTGGAATGACATGGTGTTTTATTAGAACCAAAAAAAAAACAAAGTTCACAAAATGTCCGACAGATGCGCGTCGTTTGGTGATGATCGTGTGTTCAGCCTCCCAGGTCCCCAGACCTCAGCCCGTGCGATTATTGGCGTTGGGGTTATCTGAAGTCGCAAGTGTATCGTGATCGACCGACATCACTAGGGATGGTGAAACACAACATCCGACGCCAATGCCTCACAGTAACTCCGGACATGCTTTACAGTGCTGTTCGCAACATTATTCCTCTACTACAGCTATTGGTGAGAAATAATGGTGGACATATTGAGCATTTCCTGTAAAGAACATCATCTTTGCTTTGTCTTACTTTGTTATGCTAATTACTGCTATTCTGATCAGATGAGGCGCCATCTGTCGGACATTTTTTGAACGTTTGTAATTTTTTTTTTGTTCTAATAAAACCCCATGTCACTCCAAGCATGTGTGTCAATTTGTACCTCTCTATCTACATTATTCCGTGATTTATTCAGTTTTCAAATTTATACTGACTTTTTGATCACCCGGTGGTACGGCCGGTTGTATAAAGCAGGTTATCACAAAAAAATCAGCTCCGATCAAGCTTGAGAGCGTACTTCGTCCTCGGAGCTCCATGTCACTCACTGTTGAACCGGACGAAAATACTCTCGTCTGTACCAAGGTGGCTTCCTCTGTTGCTCCGGGAGGAGAACGATTGGATACTACAACACAGAAAATACACTGAAGAAATGGTTCAAATGGCTCTGAGCACTATGGGACTCAACATCTTAAGTCATAAGTCCCCTAGAACTTAGAACTACTGAAACCTAACTAACCGAAGGACATCACACACACCCATGCCCGAGGCAGGATTCGAACCTGCGACCGTAGCGGTCCCGCGGTTCCGGACTGCAGCGCCAGAACCGCACGGCCACCGCGGCCGGCTACACTGAAGAGCCAAATAAACTGGCAAACCTGCCTAATACATGTATGGATCCCGCGAGCACGCAGAAGGGCCGTAATATGACGTGGCATGGACTAATGTCTGAAGTAGTGCTACAGGGCATTGCACCATGAATCCTGCAGGCCTGTCCATAAATCCGTAGAGTACGAGGGGGTGGAGATCTCTTCTGAACAGCACGTTGCAAGGCATAACAGACAATGTTCATGTCTGGGAGTTGGGTTGCCAGCGGAAGTGTTTAAGCTCAGAAGAGTGTTCCTGGAGCCACTCTGTAGAAATTCTGGACGTGTCCTAGTGGAATTGTCCAAGTCCGTCGGAATGCACAATGGACATGAATCGATGCAGGTAATCAGACAGGATGTTTACGTAAGAATCACCTGTCAGGGTCGTATCTAGACGCATCAGGGGTACCGTATCACTCCAACAGCATACGCTCCACACCATTACAGAGCCTCCACCAGCTTGAACAGTTCCCTGCTGACATGCAGCGTCCATGGATTCATGACATTGACCCCATACCAGTACATGTCCAGCGTTCGATACAATTTGAAACGAGACTCGTCCGACCAGGCAACATGATTCCAGTCGTCAACAGTCCAGTGTCGGTATTGACGGGCCTAGGCGAGGTGTGAAGCTTTGTGTCGTGCAGCCATCAAGTGTGCATGATGTTTCGTTAAATGGTTCGTACGCTGACACTTATTGGTTGCCCAGAATTGAAATCCGCAGCAATTTGCGGGAGGGCTGCGCTTCTGTCACGCTGAATGATTCTCTTCAGTCGTCGCGCGTCCCGTTCTTGTAGGATCTTCTTGAGGCCGCAACGATGTCGGAGATCTGATGTTTTACCGTATTCCTGATATTCACGGCACACTCGTGAAATGGTCCTATAGGAAAATCTCTACTTTATCGTTACCTCGGAGATGCTGTGTCCCATCGCTCGTGTGCCACTATAACACCACGTTGAAATTCAAATCTTCATAACCGGCCATTGTAGCAGCAGTAACCGACCTAACAACTGCGCCAGCCACTTGTTGTCTTATATAGGCGTTGCCGACCGCAGCGCGTTATTCTGACTGTTTACATATCTCTGTAAATGGCCCTGAGCACTATGGGACTCAACATCGATGGTCATCAGTCCTCTAGAACATAGAACTACTTAAACCTAACTAACCTAAGGACATCACACAACACGCAGTCAACATCTCTGTATTTGAATACGCATGCCTATACCAGTTCAGTGTATTAGTCCATTATATTACATCACAGATAAGAACAATTACTTAATTTCGTGCAATCTATTTCCACAACTACGCCGTGAGTGTTAACAACTGCCTTATAACATAAACGTAACACTTGATATAGACAAAATAGAAGTATCTCATACACAGTACAGTTAACAGTAAGTTTCACGTAGCGTTGTGCATAATATATGAATCATACAGCTGGAGGTAACGCTGTCGTCTTAGTCGATGACCGTGGACTGTGCTGAGGGGTCCTGTGATTGTTCCGTCGTTAGTAAAAGAGTGGTTGGGCGGCGTAGAGAAACGTGGCAGCCAGCCGGTGTGGCCATGCGGTTCAAGGCGCTTCAGTCTGGAACCGCGTGACCGCTACGGTCGCAGGTTCGAATCCTGCCTCTGGCATGGTTGTGTGTGATGTCCTTAGGTTAGTTAGGTTTAAGTAGTTCTAAGTTCTAGGGGACTGATGACCACAGATGTTAAGTCCCATTGTCCTCAGAGCCATTTGAACCAAGAAACGTGGCTACCTCTGGTATCTACAAACACATGACTACTCTGCAATTCACTCTTACGAGTTTGGCCGAGACTTTCAGAATATTTTTCGATCATTCCAATGTGAAAGAGCGCGCGAGGAAAAGAACACCTTTATTTTTTCGCGCGAGCTCCTGTTTATTTTATTAGGATGGTCATTTCTCCCTAAGTAGATCGGAGTCAACAAAATATTTTTGGATTGTGAGGACGACGTCGGTGATTAAAATTTCGTGAAAATATCTCACCTTCAACGAAAACCGCCCTTGTCCTAATCATTGCCACGTCAACTCGCGTGACGCTTCTATTTTGCAATACTACAAAATGAGCTGCCCTTTTCTGACTTTTGCAGCACTCTCGTATTGGGTTACAGAGAGATCACAATCATTCGCTGGTCTGTAATGCTCTTAGACAGACGTACTTTCGGAATTACTGAGATTTGTCTTCGAAAACACAGAATATTCTCTTAATTTCGTTGCTAAAGCACATCTGTGGCATCGTCAGTAGGTATTCAATAATATTGCATATCTTCATTGCTCGTTTTTTGGTATCGAAGGATGGTCATGTACTTTGTTCGAGTGTGCTGACGTATAGAAGTGGGCCCCGTCTGTTTGTACAATAAATAATTGCGTTAGAGCCCATCATAATTGAGTGACACTAACAAACGAGTCGCCGTGTTTCATGTTACTTTTTTCGTCAGTAAGTAGTTTATACATTACTTGACATTTGATTTTGATACAAAAAAATAAATAATTAGAAGGTAACTAAATCATATATACAGCCGTATTATAAGTGATCGGTTTAGCTGGCAAAAGAGTCGTATGTTGTATTCAATGATTTTTTAATGTACATGTACGTAAATAAACAAACACTCTAAAAAGCTCTTTCTGCATTATATTCGGGTTTTCCCACTAATACGTCTGCTTTACGTGTAAACGAAACGCTGAGCTCTGGGAAACAGAATTTGAGTGTAAGATTTAAGTAAGATGCATTATCTTCTGATTGTGTGAATTAGAATAACAGAGGTGTTCATTATACACTTATCTAAATTTCTACCAAACCCTACTCGGTGTTCTGTAAATAATTTTTGGCAGGACAGTATTTATTATTTAAGAAGTACTCTTTAACGCACTTTTTAAAATATCTGCTTCAACTTTCAAATTCAAATGGCTCTAAGCACTATGGGAATCAACATCGGAGGTCATCAGTCCCCTAAACTTAGAACTACGTAAACCTAACTAACGTAAAGACATCACACACATCCATACCCGAGGCAGGATTCGAACCTGTGACCGCAGCAGCCGCGTGGTTCCGAACTGAAGCGCCTAGAACCGCTCGGTCACCGAGGCCGGCCTTCAGGTTTCAAATGAAGATAATGTGCATGAGAATAGCAGCATAGAAATATTAAACAGACTGCTCATACAAACAGATGAGTGGTCTGAAAACCAAACTAAGTAGCAAATAAGAATACTAACAGCAGGAACCCAACAATGATAGAAAATATTTAAGCAATGAATTTTTAGAAAAGTATTTTCCGAAAGCAGGCGAAACTCAGTTCTACATACGGTAATATCACGTTAGTTATGGAAATACCTACTTTGCAGCTGTAGTTCCAGGAAAAAAACACCATTCTGTGGACTTTAGACAGTAACAATAATGGAGATGAGTTTTTTTTTTCAGCGCGTGTGCCTCTGCGTCATACCGAGTCAGTAATGGACAACTGTAGTTCCGGGAAGACTCGTTGGAAAATAAACGTTGACGAGCCGGCGGCGCGTGGTTAATAGAGCGCCGTTTGGCGTCTCTTTATGGCAGTGACATAAAACAAGGCGGCAGAACGACCTGAGATACGGCGAAACGCAGCAGCAGCAGCTGCAGCAGCGCAGTAGTGATTTGATGTTCAAGGAAAAAGCTGTTATATGGGTAAAACTGCTCCGATCGATCGGTGCAATTCTACTATTTTGTATATTTAGAAAGGACAGGCTGCAGACACCGAATCATAAACATCTTGAATACCTGAAGCGATGTGGGATATACGAGATCATCCAATACGTAAGTTTCCCTATTTTATTTCTCTTCAAACTAAACTGCGCCCGTGACTTGTGAGGGTTGGTGAGTTCAGCTGGGCTGTGTAGACAGCGCTCACATCGGCTTACGGTGCGTACTGCAGCATCTTCCCTGTACAATGCCAGTTAGCCTGAAGTAACCACTAGAAACTGTGGCCTCTCGAGAGCTGCGCCCGGCCATTCGTTTTTTTCGCACCAAAACAACTATCCGCCATCGATATTCATCGAGAGTTTGTCTTTGGCGAAGGCTGAATGATCATTCAAATAGTTCGTTTGTGTGTGGATGTTAATGGTGACCATTTCGAACACCTACAGTGATATCTTTAAGTTGGACTATAAGCTACACTTTCACCAAAAATGAGACAACCCGTTCTAGGCGCGCAGTCCGGAACCGCGCGACTGCTACGGTCGCAGGTTCGAATCCTGCCTCGGGCATGGATGTGTGTGATGTCCTTAGGTTAGTTAGGTTTAAGTAGTTCTAAGTTCTAGGGGACTGATGACCACAGATGTTAAGTCCCATAGTGCTCAGAGCCATTTGCACCATTTTTTTTTTTAGACAACCCCGTCAATTGGTTTGCAAGTTATGGACTTTTAAACAGTGGATACATTTTTTTGGACCCCTTTGTATTTTTAATAATTGTTGGGTAAGAATTGTTTGTTAATAAATTTGTTTTAAAGGATGTATGTATTAATGTTAGCCCGGCACCTCTCAACTCCTCAACATCTCCTACCATACCACATCTGCTGATTTAACTTACTTCCATAGCGAAGATCCCAACGGCTACTTTCAACTAACACAACCGGATTATCGAGCCTACGCACAACTTCAGCTGCACCGACGGGGAAGAAAAAAGAATGGTAAGTACTGTGAAACACGGCCTTAAGCCTCAGTGAATGGAGGGCGGGGTTTGTGTTAGACGTACGCATCCCATCGATGGCATATTTCTCCGCTCGTTAGCCGCTCTCATTCTGAAGCCTTCGTCGCAAATTCGTTTCGCAGGATTACTACACTCTATAGACCGGTTGTCTCGCAACCTTGCGCCTTAGGAGCTCAGCGCGAGGCGTCTGCTTCTATTAGCAGCTAGCTGCGACCTCCCGCCGGTCTCGCGAGGTCGCCCCCCCCCCCTCCTATCTACCCCCTGCCCACCACACACACCAGCATCACAGGTCATAGCTGCCAACTGCGTGCGCTCATATCCTTTCCTCTGCATTGAACGTCCTCTGGCTGGATGGCTTACAACTCAAGATTAGGAGCACTTTACACCAACTGCGCCTGTCGCACGAAACATGGGACAGAACTGACAGTAACAGCAAAGCAAGTCATTCTCCGTACCACAATGTTGCAGTTAAGCACACAGTCACGAAAACTCTTTGCTGTACTCCTGTATTTATGAATCATTACATCCTCTTATGGCTAGCTCGAAGCAGCCACTGAAATTCGATTCGGTTATGCGCTGCCAATTAGAGCCTGCACAGCGCACACTTAAAAACGAGGTACACTTAGTCATTTGGATTTGCTGCTCTTGCCTTCACCGTGTTTGCAGATAAAAGTTACTGGATGTAAGGTTCGCCTGTTATCCAATGCACCGTTTTTTTCATACGTTTCAGCGCCTTTGTGCCATCGTTAGTTGGTTTTTTTTATTTAAAAAAAATGTGAACGCATTTCAAGTGGTAAATAATCTACAAAAATTAGGCCTTGAGAGAGTTTGTTTTTTATCATTATATTCATTTTACATTATACGGTTATGCAGAACCCTATCTGCATTATCACGTACGAGTTATGCTTTACGTAAAAATGAAAGAAGTATACTAATTTGGGCTACGTAAGTAACGTTACACGCCATAGCTGTGTTTGCCGCTTGGATATTCTAATGCTAAGTGCCAGGCTACAAATTCAGGAAATGTGGGACTTTTCCTGTCACTGATCGCTTCTTTCACATCTAGCAATCATACAAACATGTGAAAAATTCCGAGTAGCATTGTGGTTCGTGGTCCGCGTTAAATGGTACGCCCTCATATACTTGTTTGGGCAAGCCAGTTTAAAGGTTGCAGGAAGCGACATACAACACCAAGTAGGTTCATGCCTGGTAAAGAAGTGTTGTGTGGAAGGTAACCTTCACGTAGAGAACGGATCCAGCTTTTGAATCGTTTTCATTACCACTGGGGCGTGTGTGTGCCACTTTAGTGCCATCTAAATGACATGCGGAGAACCGACGCGTCTGACAAAGAAAACGAAGCAAGCGCCAGAACCCAATTTAAAGTAACTTCGCTCAAAGAAAGAGGCGTCACAATAAACGAAAACGTCTCTCGGCTTATCGATAGTTTCCGAGAAAACGACGATCAAACTTTTCGAATAATTTTTGTGCCTTTTAGCGCGTAAAAAGTCCTCAAAAGTGGTTGGCGTCGCGGGTTCAAACTTTTGCACCTCCTGTTCGAAAACTAATTTTTTCTTTTTTTCTCTCCGTTTATCCATCCATGCCCTTAGGAGATAAATACATGAATGTTTTCTAAAGTATTCTGTAATAACATTGTACTTATTCGTCTACTAATTGTAGATGTGGTGAATGAATTTAAAATAAATGAATAAATAAATAAACAATAAATGAGTGGAAAAATTATTTTATATTTTTTCTGTGGAATTCCTGTAGTATATCTTGATTCATAATCAGCTGAAAATGCTAGTTTTCGGAAAAATAATCCGATATGAGTGATTTGCCGCGAAATTATTGCCAACGCGTGAAATCTACAGCATCGTTAACGATGTTGCTTTCCCAAGTGAGGTTCATACGAAGAAATGTCACTATAGGAAATAGGGCTTCGCATGACGCACATGGTGTTCGGAATTTCTATGTTTCGAATGGTTCTACGATAGGCATTATCCAAGGAAATACACCAAATCTTCTATAAGAATAAGTGTAAGAATAAAAAAATGGGTTCAAATGGCTCTGAGCACTATGGGACTTAACATCTGAGGTCATCAGTCCCCTAGAACTTAGAACTACTGAAACCTAACTAAGGACATCACACACATCCATGCCTAGGCTGAAGCGCCTAGAACCGCTCGGCCACTCCGGCCGGCTGTCTCTGGTTACAAGAAATGTGTCCGACGCCAGGGTGACTATGTTGAGAAATAAATGTGTATACATCGAGAATACAGATGCAGAATGTCAATAATGTCTGTTTTATTTTAAAAGTTTTTTGAGTTTTCAAATAAAAAATTCGGTCTCACTACTTTTCAGCATGCCCTTGTTGAAGAAAACAACGTGTGTAGTAAGTGGACTGTGGGAAGATGATGATGTTCATACATTCGTTTTACAAGCTGTAATATCCACCATATTGCGTCACAATCACACTGTGTCACTCGTTAACACTGGTATTCGAAAAAATGTGATCACTGGCCTTTTATGTAATCTGTATTACAGCCTTACGAAATAGTGATAATAGTAATGGTCTTTTAAAATACTTTAGTTTTATGACCGAAACACAATTGAGCCCTTAATTTTATCCTTCAGATAATTACACGTTTCCCTCCTGAGGGTAATTATCTCCAGGCTGGGAACCATTACTGTAGTGCCTCTCATAATTCTCCAGTCTTTCATTTATGTTTGAGTCCGCCCCCCGTAGCTGAGTGGGCAGCGCGACAATGTCAGTCCTAATGGCCCGGGTTCGATTCCCGGCTGGGTCGGAGATTCTCTCCGCTCAGGGACTGGGTGTTGTGTTGTCCTAATCATCATCATTTCATCCCCATCGACGCGCAAGTAGCCGAAGTGGCGAACAGTCTACTCGTCGGGAGGACCTAGTCACACGACATTTACATTTTTTAGTTATGCTCGAAATTTCCCTGACTTTTCCAGTAAATCTAATTTTCCAGATAATTTTCGAGTTTCCATGTTTGACAGACGCGTTGAAAGGTGTGTTGATTGAGAACCGTCCATTTCGATTATGTATTTTTGCACATCGATTTCCCGGGAGTTATTGCTAATATTTTCCGACCGTTCGCTGGTCGATCCTTGGAGTGAACATCTCAGACAATGAATGCCTAAGGCGTGGTGGTGCCAAGGGAGCGTGTAACATTTGTAGAAGGAAGGGAGGAAGTTATATTTTAGCTGTTGTAAAGAGTCAGTTGCGTGGAAGCGTCTGTACTGAGGCAGTCAGACTGTTGCACTCAGATGTGCCACTTAGTGCAGAGCATGTTGTTGCGTTAGTCGATGCTGAGTTCTGCGCGTGATCTGCGTGTTATTTTGACTTTGCGCGAGCAGCCAGTGCTAAGCCGGAAGAGGCCGGTTGGAAATTGTTTGTACCAGGCAAACTGGGATCTGACAATCCTGTTGCCGCTCAGTCGAAAATAAGGCGTGCATGATGTTGGTGTTGGTATTGAGAGTGGCTGCAACATTGGTTTTGAGAGAGCAAGCTATGTTTTTTTGAACCTATTTTGGAAAGCACGCATTGTTCCTCTCTATTCATTCTGCTCAGCGATCCGAGGTAAAGTGTTGCTGCTTTCCTTTTTCTTACGGTTTGGCGTGTATCTGGCGGCACTGTGACTAATGAGGTTTTCTGACGAAGCACATACCACAGTGACGACTAGGCTAAGCTCGTTGTTCAGCATTGTTTACTTTCGTATCCGATATTTATCGCACGATCTGGAGTTAGTAAATCACTGTTTCCATTCACCAAAACAGATGGGAAATATTTCTGTACTTTTCTTGATTGTGTGATTCAGGAATGGAGCCAAATGTAACTGTAATAAGTGTAGCATATCCTATCTGTTGTATTAATGTATCTAGGATTTGTTGCAGTAATTAGTTTAATAAAGCGGAAGTTTATTTGAGTTTTCGTATATCTCTGCTTTGGTCGGGCTGCTCCCATCTCATGCTTTTTATAAAGCAATAATCAATAAATATTTTGTCATTAATGTTAGTGTGGATTATTAACTTTTGCTGCCTCAGTACGAAGACTGAGGAGTCGTAGTTTTATATTTTGGTCATTTTTCTAGTAGTCACGCTGTCCAACGACGAAGCTGCTCTCGCTCAAGTCCTCATCTTATTCTTTTCGTGTTGTGTGGCGTTATTTTATTATTATTTTGCGTATGGCAGTACAGCGACAATATTTTATATAAGTACAACAATATGTAAACGAAATGTATAAAACAAAACAATGTGTAAATAGTACATGTGTAAAAAACAAGCACTAGCACAAAAAGATAAGGTACAAACACTCAAGACTAAATAAGTACTTTTAAAAGCTTGGCAAGCCTGACTAGAAACTCATTCATACATTTAAAGCTCAATGTCTAGATTGCACAGCCAATCCAAAGCAGAGGGTTTCACATATATAACCTCAGAGACACGTCCGGCGTATCTTCTTAAGGGGCATTCCTCAACGATATGGCGGACGTTTTGTTGTGGTGCTCCACAGTCACAGGCTGGTGAGTCGCATAGACCCCACTTGTACTTACATGAATTGCATCTTGCATAGCCCATTCTGATACGGTTTAATTTAGTCCAGGTACATCTCTTCAGGTCAAAGTGCGGTAATTCCAGAGTAGGATCTTGGATACCTGGTTTATTAATTCCAGAATCATTCCAAAAGTGCCACCATTGCTCCTTGATGTCAGGTTGATGTTTTTGTGTATTAACCCATATAGGCTTCCGTGACTTCAAGCGGGTCGATGGTATTTCGTTCAAAACATTATCGATTGGTAGATTCTGTGGGTAATCTGAGTCATTAATTTTTGACCACTCTCTTGCTGCTGCTTCTTCTTGCCTTCTCAATAGTGCTGGTGGGATATTGCTTAGAGTATGCAGCCAAGGGACTGGGGTGGATTTAATAGTACCCATTATTATCCTCATACACTCGTTCAACTGGGGTGTGACGTGTAGACAACCTCGAAGATGGTGCACACCGGGCAACGGACTGCGATAGAAGGACCGCAGAAAGTCTACACAAATGGCGGCCGAACTAGATCATTGATCTCTCACGGCCACACACAGCTACAAAACAAGAAAAATAAGAATGCTATCATCGAGAAAGGCTCTTCTGAGAGCCAACAGACTAAAGATATTGGACCCATCGTCCATGTTCTGCAAATTAATGTAATATGTGGCGTTGTCAGTTCATATACGAGTAGCTGTATGTGTCAGTTTTTATTCTCATGTCTAAGGTTAGGTACTGACCGGTAGTAGCCTACAGAGGTTGTACATTAAACGAGCCTCCAACAGGATCTATAAAATACCGACAGACTGTAACATTGCGCAGTGAATGTATTGGTGTCGGTCGAACCGTGCTTCGATTTAGTTAGACGCTCATCATCGAAACAGGTATCACCTTTTAATAGACGTCATACAACGCCGCCACCAAGCTCCGTCTCTGTTACGGAGATAAATTACGTAACGTCGGAGGTACGTACCTGCAGACGCCTCTAGTGTGGCACAACGGGACTGAGTTTGCACAGTCGGCATAACGCGATCGCTGAAACAACGCGACGCCGCTTTCGTCGTCGCGAGCCCGCGCAGAACAATGATGGGCAGACGGTGCCTTTGTGGGCCGCGGCGCCTGCCCGCCAGCCGGTAACAAGGCGCTACTTTCGCTAACAAGCCTCCGGTTGCCTTTGTGCCTTTGCCTGGCCTGTTACGGGGCCGCGCCTCCTCCCTAGCAGCCATTACGGCTTCCAGTGGCGGCCCCACGCGCTCGTTGATGTGACACGTTCGACCTCGCTCCCACGCGGAACACAACGACCGGCTGCAGACGCTTCGATTGCCGTGCGGAGAAGTGCTCTCTAAATGGTGACAGACGCGCCGCCCGTACGACTTGTCTACGGGCTGCCTTGCCGGCGAGGGCGAATGTCTGGAGTGGAAAGGCGCCGAAAGAAACTGGCCTGTGATTCTGGGAGAGACGATAGCCCACTCCGTAAAAGAAGACAAAAGAGGAAGGGCACTGTAGTGCAGTGCGAGATACTGTGGTGACGATCAGCTGCCGTATTTAACGAAGAATGAAGTCGCAAACTGAGATTACGGTTCCGCATCGGCTGTAGAATATTTCAGAACAAATATAACTTGTGCCGAACCGGGTCCCCAACCTGGATTTCCCGTTTGGCGCGAGCGAACGTCTTAACCACTTCCGCTAGCCGAGCACGCATCCAGGAGTGGCCCAAATCTCCATTTGTCCTAGTTTATTCGCTCCCTTGTGCTGGCACTATATTACCGTAATTCTGCTTTCTCACTTTCTCCTCACTGTCCTGCTATGGTTGGAAATACCGTACTGCAAAACACTTGGGTTACCTTCGTTACGAAAACACCCACCATACATGCACCAACAATTTTCCACAGTTCGAATTCACTTACACTATGTGACCAAAAGTGTCCGGACACCTGGCTGAAAATGACTAACAAGTTCGTGCCGCCCTCCATCGGCAATGCTGGAATTCAATATGGTGTTGGCCTTGATGGCAGCTTCCACTCCCGCAGCCATACGTTCAGAAGTGCTGGAAGGCTGGGAAATGGCAGCCCATTCTTCGCCGACTGCTGTACTGAGGAGAGGCGTTCCAAAACATCCCAAACGTATTGTATAGGATTCAGGTCAGGACTCTGTGCAGGCCAGCCCATTACAGGATCTTATCGTCGTGTAACCACTCCGCCACAGGCCGTGCATTATGAACAGGTGCTCGATCCTGTTAAAAGATGCAATAGCCATCTCCGAATTGCTCTTCAACAGTGGGAAGCAAGAACGTACTTAAAACGTCAGTGTTGGGCTGTGGTGTGACAGTGCCACGCAAAATAACAAGTGGTGCAAGCCCCCTCCATGAAAAACACACCGTAACAACACCGCCTCCGAATTTTACTGTTGGCACTACACACGCTGGCAGATGACCTTCACCGGGCATTCCCCATACCCACGACCTGCCATCGGATCGCCACATTCTGTACCGTGATTCGTCACTCCACACAACGTTTTTCCACTGTTAAATCGTCCATTGTTTACGCTCCTTACACCAAACCGGGCGTCGTTTGGCATTTAACGGCATGATGTGTGGCTTATGAGCAGCTGCTCGACCATGAAATCCAAGTTTTGTCATCTCCCGCGTAACTGTCATAGTACTTTTAGTGGATCCTGATGCAGTCTGGAATCCCAGTGTAATGGTCTGGATAGATGTCTGCCTATGACACATTACGACCCTCTTCAACTGTCGGCGGTCTCTGTCAGTCATCAGACGAGGTCGGCCTGTACGCTTTTGTGCTGTACGTGTCCCTTCACGTTTCCACTCCACTATCACATTTGAAACAGTGGACCTAGGGATGTTTAGGAGTGTGGAAATCTCGCGTACAGACGTATGACACAAGCGACACCCAATCACCTGACCACGTTCGAAGTCAGTGAGTTCCGTGGAGCACCCCATTCTGCTCTCTGACGATTTCTAATGACTACTGTGGTCGCTTATATGGAAAACCTGGCAGGACGTGGCAGCACGATGCACCTAATATGAAAAACTTCTGTTTTGGGGGGGTATCCGGATACTTTTGATCACATAGTGTAGCTCCGACATAAAGCACCAGTGAATCGCAAATGGCGGTGGTTTGGGGTTAGCGGAATCTTTGCTACTGGACGTGTGGCTCGGAACCGTCCTTGAAGTAACCGATTTGTAACAGTTCGTTGTGTCACAGTGGTGCCGACTGCTGCTCAGATTGCTCAGACACAGTAGGATGCGCGACAGCCATACGCCGATCACGATGGCTTCCCTCTCGGTAGAGCCATGTGGCCGTCCGGCGCCCGGTCTTCTTCAGACCGTAAATTCTTGTGACCACCGCTGTACAGTGGCTACATTCCCGCCAAATCGTTCTACAGTATCGCAGAAGGAACACTCAGCTTCTCGTGGCCCTATTACAGGACCTCGTTCAAATTCAGTGAGGTGTTGAAACTTCTTGGCAGATTAAAACTGTGTTAAAAGAACTTCTGTGAAGTTTTGAATTCAAGCTGTGGGGACTGGTCGTAATACCTCGGTTCCGAGAGTTCCGGAAACTGTACAGAAAATTGGAATAAAAATCAACGTAGCCGTCCGGTGTGGCCGTGCGGTTCCAGGCGCTTCAGTCTGGAACCGCGTGACCGCTACGGTCGCAGGTTCGAATCCTGCCTCGGGCATGGATGCGTGTGATGTCCTTAGGTTAGTTAGGTTTAAGTAGTTCTAAGTTCTAGGGGACTGATGATCACAGATGTTAAGTCCCATAGTGCTCAGAGCCATTTGAACCATTTTTAGATCAACGTAAACATCATTTCCACCGTTTTTATTGCTCATGAAAACAAACATTACATGACGATTAGAGCAAGCATTATTCTTCAGCAATTTAAGCTGTCAAATTGGATGAGATACAAATAAAGATCTTGGAACGAAGATGGCCAGTTTGGAACGTATAGACATAACACGTCCAAGAACAGAGCTCGGAAAGATACGATAGTCAAGTTCTGTGAAACTATGACGCTTCCATTGAAAAGGAAGACAGGACGATTAGGGTTTAACGTTCTGTAGACAGCTAGGTCATTAGAGACAGTGCACAAGCATAGATCAGTGAAGGACAGGGAAAGAAATCGGCAGTGTCCTTTTCGGAGGAACCATCCCCGTATTTACCTGAAGAGATTTATGGGAATTACAGAAAACCTACATCTGGATGGCCGGACGAGGATTTGAACCATCGTCCTCCCGAATACTCATCCAGTGCAGTAATCACTGCGCCACTTCGTCCCTTATATGGCAGTGAAAGCTGGATGCCAAAGAAAAGAAAGGAAAAAGCACAGAAAAGAGCACCTGAGTGATATTTTTAAGAACAGCATGTGGTCACGATAGTATAGATCATATAAGGAATTAAACGTTGTGGCAAGATCTTGAGGTGGAAGTAGTCCAGGAAAAAAGTTCCACAACAACTGGTATGAACACATACGAAGGAAGGACAGTAAAACACTTCCAAAATTAGTTTCAGTTTGTTAAACCACGTTGGAAGAGAAACCTCGGAAGACGTACGAAGAGATGCAAGAAATATGAGAAGCAAATGCAATGGAGTGAAGAAGTAAAAGCAATGAGGTAAAGACGATGAAACGACGAAACAAATAGCACGGTCGCGTATAGTCAAACCGCAACGTCCTACGCGAGTGAAGGGAAGGAGTAGGCTTCACGTACATCTTTAAAAAAATCCGTTACGATCGATATGAGTAATTATTGTCTGCGTCCAGTGCGACGTCAGAAAGACCTCGTAGGAAAATTCCATGAGCAAAGTCAGACGGAACGTTCTCTGTGGACAGAGCTCCACCATCGTTACACAGCTGCGCCTCTAGACAGAGGAAGGCCTGCCATAGGAAGCGTGGATTAGTTGGCTAGTGAAGTGGCGAGTGGTAGGGGAGGGGAGGGATTAATCCCAGAGCAGGCAGATGCAGAGCGACAGGAAGTGACGACGGCGTAAGCGCGTGTTGTGTGTGTGTGTGTGTGTGTGTGTGTGTGTGTGTGGTAGGGAGGGGGAGAAGGAGGGGCGGTGAGTGGGTTGTGTCCTGCGAGACACCCACGCATCGGGGACAGTGGCTTCGCTGGCGGCACCGGAAACCAAACGCTCTGTCCGGCGGCGCCGACACTGAACTCGCCAGCAGTTTATCCCCGTCACACTCACATACACGCTTCACTCCACAGACTCACAGAGGAGCAGCCGTCGTTTGCACTGTTTCAAAAAGTGTTAGAGTTTATGCCAAGAATGAGTATGATGAGAAATTTGGACACCATAAGCAGGAAACAGATAATTCTTTTAGGCCAATGATTCGAAACCTTTTTGAGATAACGGGCGTCAAAAGCTCTTCCTCGCAACACTCTTATTCGGGAGTTTTTTTCATATAACGAGACTTTATTTTTATTATTTACTAAAAATTTATTTACCTACCTATTTATTATTCTGTGTTGAGTTACTTATTATCTCTCATGCTACAACCAATTTCGAAACAGAAAAAACCAATTGCGTAGTCCTACTGGACTTATTCGCAAATGATAATACACTGATAGGCAAAACGTAACGACGCAAGTAACTTTCGCGTGTTGCGTCTCTGCCAAGTACCACAGCTCGAGGAAACTTGGACATACATAGAAAGAACTGTTAACTGAAAGAAATACGCAATGAGAGGAGGAGAAATGACTCTTCTATTCAAAGTCAGTAATTACACTGAAGCCTGCACGACTTATGATGGTCCCCCGGACATGAAACACATTGCCGTCCGCACGCCTCGTACAAATTTATTCACTTGGCGCCTGCAGCGCTAATTCGGATTACTTGGCTTTTCGCCGGCCGCTTGTCACCTTTCAGTTGATGACAAGCTTCAAATACACTGACTTTTGTTCACTTTAATTATTCCGGAAGTCCTCTATTTTGCCGTATTGTTCCACAAAGGTGAATTATCTCTTTAAGTAACTTCTCTGCAAGTTCTACACTGTTATAATAATTATCCATGTAGAGGTGATGCCATTTTCCATATGAAGGTGTCAGAGTTCCATCACTGTTTTTGCTAAAGGTTGTCCATCGCCGGAATATATCTTGAATGAGGAAATGTATCCCGTACCCGAATCACACAGCATCCGATGAGTATGCCGTATATCGTAATTTTCGGCGGATTGTAAACTTTGGAATTTAACTGTCCACGCGACGGTATCATTCCTTCATCAATTGAGATGTTTTGACTTAGATTAAACGTTTCTTTAAACTGTTTGGAAAAATAATCAATTACAAATTGAAATTGGACAAGCTGGTCGGCAGTATCCAGTTTATTGTTGTTGTCGGAAAAATATAAAAATGATAATATTTGTCTGTATCGGTTGCGGGACACCGTTTTGCGAAATGTCGATGTGTCTGTCAACGGATTCGTTGATCAGTAATCATCGATTTTTTTTTTTTTTTTTTTCAAACAGCTCAAACTATTTTCTAAGTTCGGGTCTCGTAACGTCGACAAATTTGTCATTTTTTTATCCAGTTTCCTTCTATTGCAATTTTGACTGTAATACTTGTTGGTTTCATTGCTAATATATTCAAATAGATCGTTCCCAATATACTGGGTGGTCCACTGATAGTAACCGGGCCAAATATCTCACGAAATAAACATCAAACGAAAAAACTACGAAGAACGAAACTCGTCTAGCTTGATGGGGAAAACCAGATGGCCCTATGGTTGACCCGCTAGATGGCGCTGCCATAGGTCAAACGGATATCAACTGCGTTTTTTTTTAAAATAGGAACCTCCATTCTTTATTACATATTCGTGTAGTACGTAAAGAAATATGAATGTTTTAGTTGTACCACTTTTTTCGCTTTGTGATAGATGGCGCTGTAATAGTCACAAACATATGGCTCACAATTTTAGGCGAACGGTTGGTAACAGGTAGCTTTTTAAATTAAAAAAGAAAATGTAGGTACGTTTGAACATTTTATATCGGTTGTTCCAATGTGATACATGTACCTTTGTGAACTTATCATTTCTGAGAACGGATGCTGTTACAGCGTGATTACCTGTAAATACCACATTAATTAATGCAATAAATGCTCAAAACGATATCCGTCAACCTCAATGCATTTGGCAATATGTGTAACGACGTTCCTCTCAACAGCGAGTAGTTCGACTTCCGTAATGTTCGCACATGCATTGACAATGTTGTCAGGCGATGTCGGTGTATCACGATAGCACATATCGTTCAACCTTTACCACAGAAAGAAACCCGGGGACGTCAGATCCGGTGAACGTGCGGGCCATGGTATGGTGCTTCGACGACCAATCCGCCAATTTAGCATGTCTGACAGTCAAATTGAGACATATGCATCACACATGTCTAAATATCTTATGAAAAGTGCCGTGTCCGAGTATCAGATAGTTCATGAAATAGACAAGAAATTGTTTGATTTCAGAACATAAGCGAAAGGATTGACAGAACAACCCAACTGTAACACTGTTGTGTGGTATATGCTGTATTATTATTATTGTTGTTCTTAAGGGTAGTGGTCAGACATAATACTTTGGTAGCCTGAAGTCTCCCAATTTCGCCGGCCGAAGTGGCCGTGCGGTTAAAGGCGCTGCAGTCTGGAACCGCAAGACCGTTACGGTCGCAGGTTCGAATCCTGCCTCGGGCATGGATGTTTGTGATGTCCTTAGGTTAGTTAGGTTTAACTAGTTCTAAGTTCTAGGGGACTAATGACCTCAGAAGTTGAGTCCCATAGTGCTCAGAGCCATTTGACTACTGTCAGTAGCGAGCCAGTGTGTGTGTTGGACCTTCCATCAAGCTACGGACCCCCTTGAAGATGTCTCCCGCAGTCGGAGACGAAACGTTGGGAATCACCACAGAATTCATCAACCGACCACGGCATAACAGCCCGGATAATTATAATGGACATTCATTATATGCTCTTGGTACCACAAGTATATTTCCTTCGACAGTTCATAACACAAGTACCAACCATCTTGTTGTTCGAAAGATGTGGAAGAATCGTGAAAGAGCCTTTGTAAAGTGGCCAGGCTTAAATTTTTAATTCTGTACTAATCCAATACGTTTGATAAATTTATTTCTCTACCTTGTTATTATTCATTTACTTATCTTGTTAACGCTCATATTCCTTCCAATTTCGAAATGAAAAACGTAAAATAATGCACTTGGGTCTCTAACACGGGTTCTGTGTTCCCCAACCTGACGCCTGTGGCGCTTTCGCATCATATGGGTACGAAAGCGGCGGTCGTAGAGGTTTCTTTCCCCGATTTGTAGGGAAGTGTGCGATTGTGGCCCCCATGTATGGTGAAGGAAAATGCTTAAGTTTCAATTATCTGTATCAATTATAAGTGGATTGCGAGTGTTGAACCTTCGGGGTGGTTTTCTCAAATACGAGGGGTAGGGGTGGGTGGGGTTGGGGAGAGGTGGAGCGAAGGCCCTGTTGAGCCAAAATACCTTAGAGTTTTTCCTCTTTTGATTGTACACAAGGGATCTACCAAACATGAGCAGAATCGATTGGCCTTGTCCGAGGCTTTCTCCTTCTGAGTCGATATTGTTCGTTTCAATGTCTGTATTCTTGTTCAAAATTAGTGTTTTTGATCCACAGGGGGTATCTGGTTTAATTATTGTGTTATAATGTCTTAGTTTTGTATGCTTGGAGATACATTTCTTGTAGTACATATTTTGTGCAAGTCGGTATGCAGTTTCCATATTTTGGCACGTAATTTCGTATGCTTTTCTTTCGATTCCATTTCCCTGAAGGGTTTCACAGAGATATTTAAACTGTGGAACTCTTTTCATTATGCCACATTTTGGGTCCATGAATTTTAGCGCTTGTTTATTGCAGGCCACGTGTCCCGTTTTTTCAGAAGCTGTCTGGAAATCGACTCTTTCTGCAGTTCCCTTCACGAGTCCAATCTAATTGTGGGCTGATGAAACGACGCTCGTTAAGATTTCCTAATCACCTGCAAATTCTAGACAATCTATAGATAACTAGCTTCTGCCTAAAATCATTGGCTGGTAAATTTTGAGGATTCATTTCTGTCTGCGCCATTCTTGTGTCACTTGGTCAAGGACGGAGTTGGAAAGTAATGGAAACAGCCTGTTTCCCTATCTTGCTTCCGCTTTGATTTCGAAAGGAGCCGAGGTTTCCCTGGCAAATTTAATCTTGGACTTGGTGGCTATCAGTGGCTGTTTTATGATTGCAAATGTTTTCAGATCTGTTACTATTATCATTGAAACATTATATATATTTTATTGCTATTATCATTAAAATATGAGGCATCTCAGCCGTTAAAGATTATTGGGGTGAGAGAGCGGGAGAGACTGTAACAAACTATGATTCCCTCACCTGCCCTCCTCAAGATCAGAACCCCGCATCTGTGCCTGCCCTTGTACGAGTGACACAAGGTCACACCACGCCGTCTGCCTACTACAAACTGTGACGAGGCTTGCAGAGTATAGACGCAGATATACACTACTGACCATTAAAATTGCTACACCGCGAAGATGATGTGCTACAGACGCGAAATTTAGCCGACAGGAAGAAGATGCTGTGATATCCAAATGATTAGCTTTTCAGAGCATTCACACAAGGTTGGCGCCGGTGGCGACACCTACAACGTGCTGACATGAGGAAAGCTTCCAGCCGATTTCTCATACACAAACAGCATTTGACCGGCGCTGCCTGGTGAAAAGTTGTTGTGATGCCTCGTGTAAGGAGGAGAAATGCGTACCATCACGTTTCCGACTTTGATAAAGCTCGGATTGTAGCCTATCGCGATTGCAGTTTATCTTATCGCGACATTGCTGCTCGCGTTGGTCGAGATCCAATTACTGTTAGCAGAATTTGGAATAGGTGGGTTCAGGAGGGAATACAGAACGCCGTGCTGAATCTCAACGGCCTCGTATCACTAGCAGTCGAGATGACAGGCATCTTATCCGCATGGCTGTAACTGATCGTGCAGCCACGTCTCGATCCCTGAGTCAACAGATGGGGACGTTTGCAAGACAGCAACCATCTGCACCAACAGTTCGACGACGTCTGCAGCAGCATGGACTATCAGCTCTGAGACCATGGCTGCGGTTTCCCTTGACGCTGCATCACAGACAGGAGCGCCCGCGATGGTGTACTCAACGACGAACCTGGGTGCACGAATGGCGAAACGTCATTTTTTCGGATCAATCCAGGTTCTGTTTACAGCATCATGATGGTCGCATCCGTGTTTGGCGACATCGCGGTGAACGCACATTGGAAGCGTGTATTCCTCATCGCCATACTGGCGTATCACCCGGCGTGATGGTATGGGGTGCCATCGGTTACACGTCTCGGTCACCTCTTGTTCACACTGACGGCACTTTGAACAGTGGACGTTACATTGCGGATGTGTTACGACCCGTGGCTCTACCCTTAATTCGATCGCTGCGAAACCCTACATTTCAGCAGGATTATGCACGACCGCATGTTGCAAGTCCTGTACGGGCCTTTCTGGATACAGACAATGTTCGACTGCTGCCCTGGCCAGCATATTCTCCAAATCTCTCACCAATTGAAAACGTCTAGTCAATGGTAGCCGAGCAACTGGCTCGTCACAATACGCCAGTCACTACTCTTGATGAACTGTGGTATCGTGTTGAAGCTGCATGGGTGGCTGTACCTGTATACACCATCCAAGCTCTGTTTGACTCAAGGCCCAGGCGTATCAAGGCCGTTATTACGGCCAGCGGTGGTTGTTTCGGGTACTGATTTCTCAGCACCTATGCACCCAAATCGCGTGAAAATGTAATCGTATGTCAGTTCTAGTATAATATATTTGTCCAATGAATACCCGTTTATCATCTGCATTTCTTCTTGGTGTAGCAGCTTTAATGGCCAGTAGTGTAGATGTGGACGAGACGACTTTGCCCAGTCCTACGTAGAACACCGGTGTGAGGCCGGGCTTAGGTTGCCCTCGGCCTGCAGGAAGCGGCAACCTGTCACGCAGACGGACTACACGGAACCTCGCCCCGCGACCCCAACCAGCTACCGGAATTAGGGATTGGCGCCTCTGCCGTAGCAACCAGCCGGAGGACATCCCAGGGTGACAGCGTGACAGGGTTACCAACTGCCAGTGGCACGCGACTAGTTCCTTCTTCCCGCTGTCGCAGAGTTTACTTCGTGGGTTCGCTGTGTCGTGGATTCGATACGTTGGTTGTAAGCGCTGCGGAAGATAACGGTGGCACTATGAACAGCATATTCAATTCCATCAGAGTGCTAGAAATAACGATAACTGCCCTGCAAAAGGCGGGGAACTGGAAGAAACGTTTGGTCACGACGAGATGCTCTCGCTTTTTTTTTTCTTTCTTTTTTGTCATCAGTCCTGTAACTGGTTTGATGCGACCCGAAACGAACTCCTCTCCTGTGCCAATCCTTTCATCTTACAAGGGAACCTCCCCATCGCACCCCCCTCAGATTTATTTATAATCTGGCACAGGGATTGGCCTTGAAAAACTGAACACAGATCAATCGAGAAAATAGGAAGAAGTTGTGTGGAACTATGAAAAAAATAAGCAAAATATACAAACTGGGTAGTCCATGCGCAAGCTAGGCAACATCAAGAAAAGTGTCAGCTTACGATCGCCGTGGTCCCGTGGTTAGCGTGAGCAGCTGCGGAACGAGAGGTCGTTGGTTCAAATCTTCCCTCAGGTGAAAAGTTTAATTTTTTATTTTCAGATAATTATCAAAGTTCAGGCACTCACACATAATCAACTTCGCTCTCCAAAATTCCAGGACATGTTCAGATTTGCTTGGACATATGCAGAATTTGACGGTCTACGCACGGAAACATTTGAAAACGTAAAAAACATATATTTTGACAGAGCACAGGGAAAACTGTGCGACTGTGAAACTGTTACATTCATTTGTTGCAGTTTATGTGACAAACTCTTATGTTTTCATCACTTTTTTGGGAGTGATTATCACACCCACAAGAAAACCTAAATCGGGCAAGGTAGAAGAATCTTTTTACCCATTCGCCAAGTGTGCAAGTTAGGTGGGTCGACGACATATTCCTGTCATGTGACGCACATGCCGTCACCAGTGTCGTAAAGAATATATCAGACGTGTTTTCCTGTGGAGGAATCGGTTGACCTATGACCTTGCGATCAAATGTTTTCGGTTCCTATTGGAGAGGCACGTCCTTTCGTCTACTAATCGCATGGTTTTGCGGTGCGGTCGCAAAACACTGACACTAAACTTATTACAGTGAACAGAGACGTCAATGAATGAACGGACAGATCGTAACTTTGCGAAAATAAAGAAAGTAAAATTTTCACTCGAGGGAGGACGCGAACCAAAGACCTCTCGTTCTGCAGGTGCTCACTCTAACCACTGGACCACGGCGCTCCTCAGCTTATCTTGTCCTTGATGTTGCCTATCTTGCACATGGACTACTCAGTTTGTATATTTTGCTTATTTTTTCATAGTTCCACACAACTTCTTCCGGTTTTCTCGATTGATCTGTGTTTAGTTTTTCAAGGCCTATCCACTGAGTCAATTTATAACTACATCTGAGGGGGGTGCGATGGGGAGGTTCCCTTGTTAGAGTAGCACTTCACTCAACCTCGTGATGCCAATTGAGAAGCTACTCGACCGAATCGTAGCGGCTCCGATCAAAGAAAACCATCGTAACGACCGGGACAGCGGTGTGCTGACCACACGCATCCTCAAATGAGGGTTACACGGCGGTCGGATGGTCCCGATGGGCCACTTGTGGCCTGAAGACAGAGTGCTTTAGAGTTACACTTGCAGGCTACGAACTGGATGTATTCCAGTCCCTACCTTCCTCTACGGTTTTTATACTCTACACATCCCTCTAGTACGATGGAAGTTATTCCTTGATGTTTTAGCACATGTCCTATCATCCTGTCCCTTCTTCTTGTCAGTGTTTTCCATATACTCCTTCCCTCTCCGATTATGCCGATAACCTCCCCATTCCCTACCTTATCAGTCCACCTAATTTCCTACGTTCTCCTGTATCACCACATCTCACTCGCTTCGATTCTGTTCTGTTCCATGTCTCACTGCCCTACAATTCTGTACTTCGAACGTACATTTTCAGAAATTTCTTCCTCAGGTTAAGACCTATGTTTGATATCAGTTGACGTCTCTTGGCCAGGAATGCCCTTTTTACCAATGCTAGTCTGCTTTTTAAGTCATCCTTGCTCTATCTGTCATGGGTTATCTTGTTGCCTAGGTAGCAAATTTCCTTCATTTCCTCTATTTCGTGAACACCAATTCTATGTTAAGTTTCTTGTTGCTCTCATTACTTTCGACTTTCTTCAATTTACTCTCAGTCCATACTCTGTACTCAGTAGACTGTTCATTCCCTTCAACAGATCCTGTAATTCTTCTTCACTTTCACTAACGATAGCAATGTCATCAGCGAATTTTCATATTGCAATTCTTTCACTTTGAATTTCAATCAGTCTACAATACAACAAAGACGGATTACAGACGTTAATACAGTGCATATTCTGCGTAAACCCCAAATACCATAAAAAATGTGGTACGTTGGACATCTAATCCCTGTGTAGAACATATAACTAAAAAAATAATGGCTGTAATAGGCTCGTATATATGGAGGTGTGAAATCTTGAAGGTACGGATAAACGTCATAACCCTCAAAAATCAAATGGCTCTGAGAACTATGGGACTTAAGTTCTGACGTCATCAGTCCCCTAGAACTTAGAACTACTTAAACCTAACTAACTTAAAGACATCACACACATCCATGGCCGAGGCAGGATTCGAACCTGCGACCGTAGCGGGCGCGCGGTTCCAGACTGTAGCGCCTAGAACCGCTCGGCCAATAACCCTCCCAAGGGGCCTGGGCTAATAATCTCTTTCTCTTCTTCTTCTTCTTCTTCTTTACTTCAAGGCGCATGACTACAGCCTATTTCGTCTTCACAAAGCCACCTTTTCCTTGGTCTGCCTATATCTCTCTTCCTTACACGTCCACACACTATTCTTCCTGTCACCATTCTTTCAATATGGTTCTTCCATTCCGTTATCTCGTTTTCTGTTCTTTCAATCATGCAGAATATATTTAATTCTTATTTCAAAATTCTTTAAAATGGTTCAAATGGCTCTGAGCACTATGGGACTCAACTGGTATGGTCATCAGTCCCCTAGAACTTAGAACTACTTAAACCTACCTAACCCAAGGACATCACACACATCCATGCCCGAGGCAGGATTCGAACCTGCGAGCGTAGCAGCAGCGCGGCTCCGGACTGGAGCGCCTAGAAAAGCACGGCCACCGCGGCCGGCAAAATTCTTTATTTAATCTCTCAGAGCAATCTGGAAGTATTTTACGAAGAGCTGTATCAATTAAGTACATTGCTTCATTTGCTTTAAAAGATTTTAAAAGAGGAAGGTGGAGCCACAAAAAAACTTAATAGTTTACGATAAAAACAGAAAGTAGCTTTTCTACTGCTTTTGTCTACTTAATATGCGTTTTCTGCTTGTATGCCTTGAAAACGGACAAATTAGCATGCAAAAAGAGAGTTCTTCAATATCAGTTTTCACCCTTCAGCACTGACTATTCGTAATGCCCAAATAATGGTATGATCCTCGATTAGAACATAATTTTTTGAGCAGAGTTTCAGAATTTTGAATCAATAGGAAGACACTGTTGATTTTTTTTTTTTAAGTATTCAGCCACTTATCACTTATCGAGAAAAGCAGCGAACGATGGACGGAGTTTTCTTTTATTAGCGTATTTACTATTTTGATTCTATGCATCTTGAAACGGAGGAATAAAAGATCAAATAACGGCTACTTCAGAAACCCTTTATTCTGAGGGATTTTAACCACCAGGTCAAACTGGCGTAAAAAGAATCACGATATAACCGAAAAACGGTTGTTTCAGCAATAACAGCCATCCCTACGTGCCAGCCATTCTGAAGGGGCTATGACGAAATATTTGATGACCGTGTATGTCCCTTTTAGTGCCACGTCTAAGATCTCAAAGAAATATGAATCTTTCATCCTAAGGCAGAGAGATTCCCTGGTAGGGGGTACTTTACTAACGGACTTGGATGCAAGCATTCAGCTACAGTTAGGTCACACAGTACTTTGGTTCTGAGGACAATGAGAGACTCACAGGCTGTAGACGCTGGCCTACGAGCAGCTCTGGCCACAACCGCAAACCCACAACCTCCACGCAGCGGAAATGGCAGCCGCCTCCTATACGCAGTCAGCTGCATCACCAGCGCACCGATCAACTCTGCTAACACCACAGACTCCCGCCAAACGATGCCTGCCAATCGGGGCTGTACGAATTTGAAAACTGTACACCTCTAGGCTCAACCTGTGGTGAGTATCGAACCAGGGGAAATTTTCTATTAGACCAGTTTTCGAAATAAAAGTCTATGCAACTTCCTTGTCTCAATTTATTATCGTGTCAGAAATAAAAAGCATATAATCAACAAAAATAAATCGGTCGCTGACATTAGTTTATACATTGGGTGAGCAGAAATTTGCTACGTCAAATGCATTCAGCGACGTCCTCGTCGGATCTCTCGTGGTGCATGCGCGTGGAAATAAAGATCACTGTAATAGATGATTGTTGGTCTGTACGGTACCACTCTTGCAGAAATCTGACTAAACAGCAAGACGCAACTTCTGCAGGTTAAGCGAGTGGATGCTGCTGAACTCCGTGACTGTTCCTTTAAAGAGGGTAGAAAAATTTCCGCTACCTGTCACAATAATAGATTATTTATTCGTCACACGACCGCTTTCGGGCTCGTGAACATCCTCAGGTGGTTATACGTTCATGTACATCTACATCTACATCTACATCTCCGCAAGCCACCTGACGGTGTGTGGCGGAGGGTACCTTGGTACCTCTATCGGTTCTCCCTTCTATTCCAGTCTCGTATTGTTCGTGGAAAGAAAGATTGTCGGTATGCCTCTGTGTGGGCTCCAATCTCTCTGATTTTATTCTCATGGTCTCTTCGCGAGATATACGTAGGATGGAGCGATATACTGCTTGACTCCTCGGCGAAGGTATGTTCTCGAAACTTCAACAAAAGCCCGTACCGAGGTAGAGCGCCTCTCCTGCAGTGTCTTCCACTGGAGTTTATCTATCATCTCCGCTTTCGCGATTACTAAATGATCCTGTAACGAAGCGCGCTGCTCTCCGTTGGATCTTCTCTCTCTCTTCTATCAATCCTATCTGGTACGGATCCCACACTGGTGAGCAATATTCAAGCAGTGGGCGAACAAGTGTACTGTAACCTACTTCCTTTGTATTCGGATTGCATTTCCTTAGGATGCCTCCAATGAATCTCAGTCTGGCATCTGCTTTACCGACGATCAACTTTATATGGTCATTCCATTTTAAAGCACTCCTAATGCCTACTCCCACATAATTTACGGAATTAACTTTTTCCAGTTGCTGACCTGCTATATTGTAGCTAAGTGATAAAGGATCTTTCTTTCTATGTATTCACAGCATATTACACTTGTCTACCTTGAGATTCAATTGCCATTCCCTGCACCATGCGTCCATTCGCTGCGGATCCTCCCGCATTTCAGTACAATTTACCACTGTTACAACCTCTCGACATACCACATCATCATCTGCAAAAAGCCTCAGTGAACTTCAGATGTTATCCACAAGGTCATTTACGTATATTGAGAATAGCAACGGTCCTACGACACTCCCTTGCGGCACACCTGAAATCATTCTTACTTCGGAAGACTTCTCTCCATTGAGAATGACATGGTGCGTTCTGTTATCTAGGAACTCTTCAATCCAGTCACACAATTGGTCTGATAGTCCATATGCTCTTACTTTGTTCATTAAACGACTGTGGGGAACTGTACCGAACGACTTGCGAAAGTCAAGAAACACGGCATCAACCTGGGAATCCGTGTCTATGGCCCCCTGAGTCTCGTGGACGAATAGCGCGAGCTGGGTTTCACACGATCGTCTTTTTCGAAACCCATGCTGATTCCTACAGAGTAGATTTCTAGTCTCCAGAAAAGTCATTATACTCGAACATAATACGTGTTCCAAAAACCTACAATTGATCGACGTTACAGATATAGGTCTATAGTTCTGCACATCTGTTCGACGTCCCTTCTTGAAAACGGGGATGACCTGTGCCCTTTTCCAATCCTTTGGAACGCTACGCTCTTCTAGAGACCTACGGTACACCACTGCAAGAAGGGGGGCAAGTTCCTTCGTGTACTCTGTGTAAAATCGAACTGGTATCCCATCAGGTCCAGCGGCCTTTCCTCTTTTGATCGATTTTAATTGTTTTTCTATCACTATATCATTTATTTCGATATCTACCATTTTGTCATCTGTGCGACAATCTAGAGAAGGAACTACAGTGCGCTCTTCCTCTGTGAAACAGCTTTGGAAAAAGACATGTTTATATTGCTGGAGATCACAGTATAAATACAAAAATATTATTTGCTGGTGACTAAACAGATACAAGTGGAACAATCGTAGGTGGCAAGGCAGCATTTGTCGAAAATATATCTGTACTTACATAAAGATGAAGCATCACTATTATAATTACGCTGTCTTGCATCTCGTGATACTGGAGCGTAGCCTGTGGAGAGCCTTCCGTGTTGTCCACTTCTCTGAATGACCAGAAGGAACTCTTCCTTCGGAACCATCCGTTTCTCAAAATGTCGACATTTCAACCGCAACTCTGCGATCGCTGCTTGCTGCGGTGCTCCTGTAAGAGCTTCACTAGTTGCCAGGAAGTTCTCTTCTGATTTCAGCCGAGGATGTGCTGGCTGACTGCCATGTAAAGCATGGGCTCCCGTGGACGTAGTCTTGCTTTTCTCGCATCTAACAGTTATCTCGCGTCAATTCAGGAGGGGCTAGCCCAGCGAGACAGTGGAGTTTACCTAAACGTGTAGACCTTTAACGAAATGGTTCAAATGGCTCTGAGCACTATGGGACTTAACTTCTGAGGTCATCAGTCCCCTAGAACTTAGAACTACTTTAACCTATCTAACCTAAGGACACCACCCACATCCATGCCCGAGGCAGGATTCGAACCTGCGACCGTAGCGGTCGCGCGGTTCCAGACTGTTGCGCCTAGAACCGCTCGGCCACTGCGGCCGGCGGTCTTTAACAACCCGTGATAATGCGCCAGGTCTCATTAAGCGCTACATCTATTTTTCTGGTATTGCTGCACGTGTTGTATCCGGACGGCGCGGAACAACAAATACTGGAGGCGAGAGTGGAAAAAAAACGGTGAATCCAAACACTCAGCGAGACTGTAGCCTAACTTCGCACTGCCCTCCGTGGCGGGGCGTGCGTTAACTACTCCGGGCGCGCAGGAGTAAACAGACCGGCGGTGACCACGCGGTGGCGCGCATGGCGTGATTGGCCCGTAGTCGGTAGGTTGCTGTTTACCGTATGTACGCCGGCTGTCGTTGCTGGGGTTACAGTGGCAGCGGCTTAAGCCGTCGGCACACGGACCGTGCTGTCGAACGTTAACGTTGAGCGTGCCAAGGTCAACGCGCTGCTGAACGCTCAGGAACGATGCGACTTGTGCATACGGTACGTGGGCCCCAACGTGGTATACGCGATCGCAACGCACTCCAGCGGCAGTTGAGGGATGTTTCTAGTTTGTAAATCACTCTGTTTACTCAACGGGCGCGCGTAAAATCCCACGCTAGCTCTATTAAAACGCACGTTTCCTCCATTGTCCATGAAAAGGAAAGTACCATGTCCAATCAATAAGGACACAGGCTTATGAAAGTTCCATTACAAACAGTGCGGTACAAATTTGGAATCCTTCTCCGCATAAGATAAACATTATTTCATCATTCCCACATTTTAGTACAACCCCAAGGCCAGTCTTCCTTAATCACTGTTCCTACCTAGTAGCAGAATCTTTGCAACATGTGAATTACGAAGCGTAAAAGAAAAAGGAGCAAAATATCTTTATAGTCTACAAGTAGCGCAAGCTGTTTTGTAGATTAAGCCAATCGAACAAAGTAACCCCTCAAAAAAAGGTGAACTTATATTTATATAACATCAAATATTATACTATATACTTATATGAAGTATCAGAACCTAATAAAAACGCGAATGTTAGGAAATAAAATGTAGTAGTGTGAAGACGAGAACCACCGCCCCAACCAACAAGCAATACAAGACAATGACGCTACTCGTTACGCTTTTTTTTTTTTTTACTCGTTTTGTTCGATATGGTTCGTTGTGTTTGGTCTGGGCGGACGTCACAAGACATCCATTCAAATTGATCGTCGGTTCCTTGACTCAGTTTTTTTTTATTACAGAGAGCACGCAGCCCTCTGACCGAACACGCTGAGCTACCGTGCCGGCAAAATAAAGGAAGTAAACGTCTCACACGAGGGAAGACTTGAACCAAGGACCTCTCGTTCCGCAGTTGCTCACGCTAACCACGGGACCAAAATTACGCTAAACCAACAACAGACCAATAGCAGGCAATCATAGTATCTTACCCCTTGCAGAATACCTTATCGTAGATATGTTACTAATTAAAATTTAATTATAAGAAATTTAACCAAGAATAATGCCTTTGGGTGGATCGTCAGTGTGTCGCTGTCTTCAAATAGCCTGCTCTCATAATACGCAAGTTGCAATAATTCTTTTGCCACGAATATCATGTTTCTCATTATTTTATTGGAACGAATCGCACAGTCAACAACGGTTTTTCCAGTGATTCTCAATTTTCTAGTACTCAGAAACGGCATATATACATATAAGCTTGGAATGAATGCCAATATGGCGCCTCACAAACTGTGTACCGAAGAGAGACGGCGTGCGTGTGACGTAGGTGGCGTTGTGGCATCTCATTGGTCAGCGCTCAGACGCACACTCAGAATATCTGACATGCCAGATATTGCTCTGCACGTTGGGAAACACTCCCGCACGTGCTATTCCACGCTATGGCGTCAGAAACGCGGCACGCTCAATGTTCGGATGCACGGTCCGTGTGCTGACGGCTTTAGGTTTGATAGCACCTGAGCTGTTCAGCGGCGGTGGTGCTGTCCCCTGTCGGCCGTTAGCTGAACGCCATCTGACCCCTGGCCACGGAAAGCTATGCGCCGCTGTACGGTCATTCATGATACTGCACAGAACCATGCCGAACCTGCATATTCAGCACTGGAGTAACACAGCGCTAGCGCAGCTAGTTCTCACGGTGCATGGATGAGATTTCTGTTTCATGTTTTGGCAGTGTTTCCTTTCTTTATGTAAGTCCACTGTCACTAGCAGATATTTCTGAGTCCTTCCCAGATTATCTGAAGGGTTTTAGTTGCTTGTTTGTTCCTGAGGTAGATCACGCAGGTCTGAGTTTTGTCGGAATTCGGCTCCAGGTGATAGCAAATTCTTGCAGGGCTTTAGACAAGGTCTGTTCCATCTTTTAAAAACAGTCGGTCTCACAAGTGATTGCACAGTAAGCAGCATAAACAAAACTAGGGGTTCTTAGTGTTTTAGCTGATCGTTAGTGTAGGTATTGAATAATGATAGTGCGAGCACATTGCTTTGCGGTGCCAGATTCTTCTGTGCTCTCCAGTGCTTCTTTGTCCCTGAATTTCCATAAAGGATCTCCGGTTCTGGAGGAGGTTTCTGATGTTGCACACGAGATTGAAGTCTGTGGTCACGTTATAAACCTCTGTTAAAAGAAGCTGACGACTGACTGTGACGTAAGCTGGACACACAAAACATCACACTGCTTCTCGCAAGAGAATTCGTGCAAAAGCTGTTCCTTGAACGATCACATACCTTGGGTGTTAACAGAAATTACAGTCAACTGACTACTCGAGACAAGTGAGTCTACTACAATGCCCCTGGCGATTTTCCCCGTACTAAGTAATATCTCCCGTGAGTGATCGTATTTGTTTACACGTCGGCGCCAAAACTGCGTATCTTGTGTGAGGTGTTTTCCTTGGAATTTGGCATCGGAATAGTGACAGTGTGGATACGAATGGCTACCTTTTTTTTTAAAAAAATCTAAATCTAGTAACACAATGTAGGAACATGAGGGTATGAATACAATTTTTACAAAAAATCTAAATCTAGTAACAGAATGTAGGAACAAGCAATGACAATATAATTAATTTTTGACCAAATCAAAATTCATACTGAATAATCTTGATAAAGGTCGTGCGGTTATCCTCAAAACTGAAAAAATAGGAAATGTGGAGTCTAAACATTTAAGCAAACCTACACTTCCCTGCTTAAGAATATATTCGGGGTGCAACGAGTGTAACTGCAGATACTTCTATAGGTGACTGAGGACTGTGTACTAAAGAACATTACGTCAGTATTTACGTTATATGTAGACTAATAATTATAGCTATTAAAAGTAGTACATTTTTAGGTTGATTAGTGCCTTGAAGTGCAAGTGGCAAGAGCACTCCATTAATGCTCGTTTCTGCTGGGCAACAGGTCATATATTGAAGTGCGGGAGCGTGGAGGCAAAACTGTTACGATGGTACTGCCAGGCGTAGTCCACTTAATGATGCAGTTACGATCGTGCAGAAAATGTCAGATCATTAAGGTTGTAATGTGTTCGTGGGAATACTGTTCGGTGCAGAGAGAAAACAGCCAACACACTGATACGTGTACATATTAAGGTACCACATGTAAAAATATCTCCACTTATATTCATTACTCCCTTTATATTTACAATCATGTCAAACAATATTTACAACGCAGTAAACAGCAGCTTTTTACTTTTGCCTGTTACTCTTTTTTTACTCCTGTAGATTCCAAATAACACCGAAAATCATTTCTTTCGTAAAATAGTTCTATTTCTCCGTTGAAACTATCTTCTACAAAATACGTTTATATGTTTATATTCTTATTTGTATGTAATTTAGGCTGCCACTGTGTCCAGCTGTGTCTCCACCAGCTTGAACAGCTCCTGCTGACATGCAGAGTCCATGGATTCATGAGGTTGTCTCCATACCAGTTTCTGTCCATCCACTCGATACAATTTGAAACAAAACTCGTCCGACTAGACAACATGTTTCCAGTCATCAACAGTCCAATGTCGGTGTTGACGGGCCCCGGTGAGGCGTAAAGCTTTGTGTCGTGCAGTCATCAAGAGTACACGAGTGGGCCTTCGGCTCCGAAAGCCCATATCGACCATGTTTCGTTGAGTGGTTCGCATATTGACACTAGTTGATGGTCCAGCACTGAAATCTGCTGTAATTTGCGGAAGGGTTGCACTTCTGTCAGGTTGAACGTTCTCTGCAGTTGTCGTTGATCCCGTTCTTGCAGCATCTTTTTCCGGCCGCAACGATGTCGGAGATTTGATGTTTTACTTGATTCCTGATATTCAAGGTACACTCGTAAAATGGTCGTTCGACAAAATCCCCACTCCATCTCTACCTCGGAGATGCTGTGTCCCATTACTCGTGCGCCGGCTATAACACCATGTTAAAACTTACTTAAATCTTGGTAATATATCATTGTAGCAGCAGTAACCGATCTAACAACTGCGCCAAACACTTGTTGTCTTATATAGGCGTTGCCGACCGTAGCGCCGCATTCTGTCTGTTTACATATGTCTGTATTTGAATACGCATGCCCATAACTGTTTCACTGGCGCTTCAGTGTAATACTGCCATATCCTCCACTATAAAGCAACATACGCCACGGCGCATGGCGGCCGCACCTGCGTGAGGGGCAAGGGCACGGCGGAGCTACGAGGGGGCGCTGCGATTATTTGTAAACGCGGCGCGCCAGAATTACTCCCCAACCGGGAGCGAGCAGCAGCGACCCGCCCGCCTCCAGGTTCCACAATAATTCAGACGCCGCCGCCCGGTCTGTAAACAAACACCGGAAGCGCGAGGCGCTCGGCGTATTTCTGGCGCCTCGCCACGGGGAGCACAGGTAGCGCACGCCGATAGGTGACCTGGGACCGGGACTCGGCGCTAGAGATGGGTAGTTCGCGAACGAAAGGGTGCAAAGGAACGGTTCACCAAGATGAACGAAAGGACCGAGAAACGAATTCCAAGGAACGATCGGTTCATAGTTCACTTCGGTCGCGGCGGTCTACTTATAGTTCCCGGGAACGAAGAACGATCGGTTCATAGTTCACTTCGGTCGCGGCGGTCTACTTATAGTTCCCGGGAACGAGGAACGATCGGTTCATAGTTCACTTGTTCACTTCGGTCGCGGCGGTCACTTCGGCAGTTCTCGTTCCGGCCTCGGTCGCATGCTCGTCTCAGTCTCGGTCTCCCTCGGCCGCACTCGTCGTTCTTCGCATGACCACCTGTCTCAGTTCCACTGCCGACTGCTCCTAGTTAGTTCAGCACCCAGTTGTTCGTTTCGTTCACTGCGCTCGCCTGTTTTATTTATTTATTTATTTATTTATGCATGTGTTCCAAACTGTACTTTTACTTGGTTCTGGCTATGCAGCGTCCACGACCGGTAATCAAAAAGTATTTTATAGTTACGTAAATTAAATGAAAATTACGTTGTATGTAATAGGTACGTCTTTTCAGGTCACAAAAGGGCTATCAGCTCACTTCATTATATCGATGAACAGCAGAAGACATACTTACAACAAGGGAAGTTTTTTTGTTATTCATGTATTTTTTGGTTTCATCGGCTTGATTTAGCAGCTAACTTTCAATAATTTGCTTAATTTTTAGTGTAAGAAAATTCTTATAAAACGATTTTCGTGTATCTTTCATATACAAAACATTACATTTTGGAAGGCTCTAATTATTTTTAAGTTTGGTTGTTTCCAATTTGCATTACCTGCTAGTTTGGTTTCTTTGAAAAAAAAGTGGGTTGTGGGTCATTTTGGCTCAGTAGGAAAAGCGGTGCCTCTCCATCTGAAAAGACATAGATAGCCATAAAATCGTATTTACTTATTATCTCAAGAACAGTCCGCCCCCGGTAGCTGAGTGGTCAGCGCGAAAGACTGCCAATCCAAAGGGCCCGGGTTCGATTCCCGGCTGGGTCGGAGGTTTTCTCCGCTCAGGGACTGGGTGTTGTGTTGTCTTAATCATCATTATTTCATCCCCATCGATGCGCAAGTCGCCGAAGTGGCGTCAAATCGAAAGACCTGCACCAGACGAACGGTCTACCCGACGGGAGGCCCTCGTCACACGACATTTCATTTCATCTCAAAAACATTTGTTCAGAAGGAGCTTTCAAACCAAAAACTTTACTACTGCGAACTTTATTATTATTATTATTATTGCTAGATTAACTTTAATAATGCAACATAAAAACCTAATTTTTACTAAGCGTGTAACGCAAGTATGAGAAAACCACATTTTATTTTATGCTTCTATAAAGTCTCTACTTCGCCTACGAACTCAGAGACAACGTGGAGTATATATAGGTTGTAAACGATTATTGTTTACAACGTAGCATAACTATGTAGTGGAAGTCGAAACGAAGAATTTTATACAAGACACTTGTGGTCTTAAGTTGGGAAACAGCTACCAACAGGTTTACAGGATTACATGAGCTATAGCCCATGCGCATCGCGTGAGATTTTCATGTTATCTTCTCCAGCTCTCTACACATTGTCATCGATTGTTTCGCAATTGCATTAGCTTGTTATTTCTTCACTGCCTAATTATTACATGTTTGTCTGTTTGTTGTATCTGCTCGTAACGGGCAACACATCGTCCGTAATTGGCGAGCAGTCTGTACTCGGGGCCGATTTTCCGTGCGTCACCCTATATTATTTCCCTGCGATCAGCCACACAAGGCTACAATTGGCTGAACGAGAGGTTCTGCAGAATCACAGAAATTACTTCTAAAAGTGTTGAAGAATTCAGCAACGAATAAAAACTCTATACTCCAGGGGGAGGCAAGTGCCCCCTCTTGGTGCCATCCATCCTTCAGTCACCTACACTACTAGTTTTCAGTTTTTCATAAGAACCATACACCAAGCACAAACGAACGGTGAACGAGTAAAAATGAACGGTTCCCAAAAAAGAACAATCAGCAGTGAACTAGTTCCCAAGGATAAACGAGTTTGCCCATCTCTACTCGACGCTACACATCAGAATGTCGGCGAATGGAACGTCAGTCACTCACCTTAAAACAGCGCACTGTCCGTTCTGGAGCGCTCAAGATGGTCGTCAACTGGTAGCAAGTAGGCAGGTGATCATACATCGATGACGTAAGCCACGACCGTGAAGTGGTGCCTATGTGCCAGTCGATCCAAGAAACTTGTCAACTACTTGAAAAATGGTCTGCAAATAGAAGGGGGTTTCTTTTAAGCCGCCGACAACTACGCTGTGATTCTGACAAGGCGGGCAACCTGGAAATCTTCAGAGATCCAATGAATTGGACCAGAACGTCGAAATATCTGGGTGTCCACTTGGACTAGAAGTTTACATGGAAGGAGAATATCCTTTACCTGCACAAACAAACGACCCAGAGCCTTGGCGCGCTCTACCATATTCTGAATGCAAAGTCCTCATTCTTCGTAAATTGTGATCTCTACATCTACCAGATGAGGGTACGGTCGGCCGTGGATTATGCCTGTGAGACCTGGAGGATGCAGCTCTAGGCATATCAAGTCTACAAGTCTCTAAGTCTACAAATCCAAACTGATCTTCCCCGAGGATGGCTTCTACCAGTTTTTCCATTCGTCTGTAAAGAATTCGTGTTAGTATTTTGCACCCGTGATTTATTAAATTGATAGTTCGGTCATTTTCACACCTGTCAACACCTGCGTTCTTTCGGATTGGAATTATTATATTCTTCTTGATGTCTGAGGGTATTTCGCCTGTATCATACAAATTGCTCACCAAATGGTAGAGTTTTGTCAGGACTGGCTCTCCCAAGGCTGTCAGTAGTTCTAATGGAATGTTGTGTACTCCCGGGGCCTTGTTTCGATTTAGGTCTTTCAGTGCTCTGTCAAACTCTTCACGCAGTATCATATCTCCCATTTCATTTTCATCTACGTCCTCTTCCATTTCCATAATATTGTCCTCAATTACATCGCCCTTGTATATATCATCTGTATACTCCTTCCACCTTTCTGCCTTCCCTCCCTTGCTCAGGACTGGTTTTCCATCTGAGCTCTTGATAGTCAAACTGATGGTTCTCTTTCCTTAATATTTATCTATAATTTTCTTGTAAGCAGTATCTATCTTACACCTAGTGACATATGCCTCTACATCCTTACATTTGTCCTCTAGCCATTCCTGCTTAGCCATTTTGCACTTCCTGTCGATTTCATTTTTGAGACGTTTGTACTTCTTTCGCCTTTTTCATTTACTGCATTTTTATATTTTCTCCTTTGATAAAATAAATTCAATATCTCTTCTATTAACCAAAGACTCTCTTTACTACTCCGAAGTCTATTGGAGAATGTAATCCAGAAAACTGCTAAATGACATTTTTTAAATAAATTAGTGATTGCATTACAACACATCTTTGTAATATTGCCAATGCACCCTAGAGGTAACTATCTGCCACAACGATTAGTTTAGTTTATACATTCATCACAAGATCGAAGCTCTGTTACTTTGCTGACCTGTTTCACCCAGAAATCTCGTAAGTACCAAAAGCTGATTTGAATAAAACAGCATGATGATCTACCTTCTTGTTTATCTAGTGACACTTGGAGTCTCTGACTTCAGTGAACAAAAGTTCTTAGTATCCGGCCATAGCTACTTGCCATGCGATAGGGACTTCGAGAAAAGGAAGAGGCTTTCTAAAGCTTTTGTACCTGAGGACCTGGGTGATACTGTAACATCAGCTACATTACTTGAGTGAAGAAATTTTTATCAATATACAGTCTGGAGCCAAGTCTTTGGTTACAAAGAAAAGTTGCAGATCCTGTCTTTTTACCTACTTGATCCTCTGCTGCCTTAACTATTTCATCACTCAAAGCTACCCATTCTTCTATTACTGCATTTCTTTTTGCAGTTCTTGTCAATCGTTCCCTAATGCTCTCTCTCAAACTCTACAACCCCTGGTTCTTTCAGTTTATCCAGGGCCCATCTCCTTAAATTCCTACCTTTTTTGCAGTTTCTTCAGTTTGAAACCAAGAGAAAACTGCACAGCGGAAAGGAATTACGGAGTCGACTGGACGAGACAATGAAGTCGACGGCGGCCAACATGCGGCTCGGCCTGGTAGCTACCAACCAGTCCCCCGCCCCCCCGCCATCACACCATCCCACGCCACTTGCAGCCCTTCGACCAGACGAAGCCAGGCGAGCGCTACGCTGGTAACAAGATTTGCTCTCGCTTCAAACGCCAGCGGCCCGTATCGGCGGCGCTTTGACGAGCCCTGTGTTCCGTGCCCTACCGGTCTGTTCCGTCGGCGGGGCGCGCTTTACTGCTACACAAACGCCGCCCACGCTCGCCTCTTCCCGCCCGCGTCACGTCCCACTAACCTCCAGCCATCACGCGCAGTGGGCCCTCTGCTCTCTTCGCTACTGCGCCGTGTCCCCTTGTTTACACCTCCTGTTTACGTTCTTCGCGAAAGAAGTTGATTGGGTTCAGAAAGAGCAGCGAGAAGAGAGGAATGTCACAGCAAACACGTTTATCTCCAGGCACAGCCCTCTCATCCTGTTTCCTTCATATCTCGTTTCCCTTCTTATTTTTCAAAAAGCAGGCGACAATTAGTTCAGTACATTTTGCCAAAGCCTTTTTGAAAAAACTACCCTCAATCCAAAGATTGGTTTGAAAACAACGGAGGTTACTACAGTGGCCGTCACGAAACTGTGGTCAAAGTAACCCAACCTTCTTAAAGCATTGCCAGTTAGTGATAATTTCAAATGTTAGTAAAATTCCGAAAAAAAAATTAGACATATCTGTTTTTAGTCTAGAATATCCTGCGGTACTTCCCAAAAGAAAATTCTTACCGTTCAGAAAAAAATTAAAAAAAATAAAAGCTAACGTTTCAAGAAATATATATATATATATATATATATATATATATATATATATATTTTTCAATGAGAACCTATTGGTTATGAACTGTAGATTAAAACTGAAGAAACTGCAAAAAGGTGGGAATTTAAGGAGATGGGACCTGGATAAACTGACAGAACCAGATGTTGTAGAGAGTTTGAGAGAGAGTATTAGAGAACGATTGACAAGAACGGGGGTAAGAAATACAGTAGAAGAAGAATGGGTAGCTTTGAAAGACGAAATTGTAAAGGCAGCAAAGCATCATGTAGGTAAAAAGACGAGGGCTAGTAGAAATCCTTGGGTAACAGAAGAAATATTGAATTTAACTGATGAAAGGAGAAAATATAAAAATGCACTAAATGAAGGGGACAAAAAAGAATACAGACGTCTCAAAAATGAGATCGACAGGAAGTACAAAATGGCTAAGCAGGGATGGCTAGAAGACAAATGTAAGGATGTAGAGGCGTATATTACTAGGGGTGAGATAGATACTGCCTACAGGAAAATTAAAGAGACCTTTGGAGGAAAGAGAACCACTTGTATGAATATCAAGAGCTCAGATGGACACCCAGTTCTAAGCAAAGAAGGGAAAGCAGAAAGGAGGAAGGAGTATATAGAGGGTCTATGCCGGGGGGCGATGTACTTGAGGGCAATATTAGGGAAATGGAAGAGGATGTAGATGAAGATGAAATGGGAGATATGATACAGCATGAAGAGTTTGACAAAGCACTGAAAGACCAGAGTCGAAACTAGGTCCCGGGAGTGGACCACATTCCATTAGAACTACTGACAGTCTTGGGAGAGCCAGCCCTGACAAAACTCTACCATCTGGTGAGCAAGATGTATGAGACAGGCGAAATGCTCTCAGACTTCAAGAATTATATAATAATACCAATCCCAAAGGAAGCAGCTATTGAAAGAAGTGAAAATTAGCGAACTATCAGTTTAATAAGCCACGGCTGCAAAATATTTACACGAATTCTTTACAGACGAATGGGAAGACTGGTAGAAGCCGACCTCGGGGAAGATCAGTTTGGATTCCGTAGAAATGATGGAACACGTGAGGCAATACTGACCCTACGACTTATCTTAGAAATTAGATTAAGGAAAGGCAAACGGAAATCACAAAATTAATTTTGGTATCATCTGAGAGACTATTATTGCACCGTGCCACCTATGAACGCAATTTTTTACGAGGCACTCCGTGCGTGGCAGCCCGCGAGTACTTGTTGGCAGCCGCTTGGATTTTTGTTCTGACGAGTTGCCTCATTAGGACCCAGAATATTTCCTGCCTTCGGATTTTGTTTCTATTTTCTCCTGTTACAGACCATTCATCACTGTATTCATCAGCCAAAACGCTGATATACGCAATACAAAAGAAGATGTAGGTACGAGCGGCGTTTGAAAAGTCCGTCCAAAAAAAAAATTTATGTGTTTGGGGTAAACCTTTTCTTATTTTTCGACATAGTCTCCTTTTAGATTTATACACTTCCTCCAACGCTGTTCTAATTTGTTGATCTCTTCCGAATAATAGGAATTGTGCAAGTCTGCAAAATAGCTATTAGTTGCTGCAATCACCTCCTCGTTTGAATCACATCTTTGTCCCGCCAACCATTTCTTCAAACAGGGGAACAAATAGTAATCCGAGGGAGCCAAGTCTGGAGAATAGGGGGGATGTGAAACAAGTTGGAATCCTATTTCCATTAATTTTGCAACCACGACTGCTGAGGTGTGTGCTGGTGAACTGTCGTGATGGAAAAGGACTTTTTGCGATCCAATCGCCGGCGTTTTTCTTGCAGCTCGGTTTTCAAACGGTCCAATAACGATGAATATGCACCTTCAATAGTTTTGCCCTTTTCCAGATAGTCGATGAAGATTATCCCTTGCGAATCCCAAACGACAGTCGCCATAACCTTTCCATCCGAAGGAATGGTCTTCGCCTGTTTTGGTGCAGATCCTCCCTTGGTAACCCATTGTTTAGATTGTAGTTTGATCTCAGGAGTATAGTAATGTATCCATGTTTCATCCGCAGTGACGAAACGACGATTAAAGTGCTGCGGATTCTTCCTGAACAGCTGCAAACCATCCTTGCAACAAGCGTGAGCAATCGCGGAACCCATCTTGCGGATACCTTTCTCATGTCCAAATGTTTATGCAAAATATAATGTACCCATTCATTCGAGATGCCCACAGCACTAGCAATCTCACGCACCTTAACTCTTGTGTCATCCATCACCACATCACGGATGTTATCAATGATTTCTGGAGTCGTAACCTCCACAGGGTGTCCAGAACGTTCAGCATCACTTGTGCCCATATGGCCACTCCGAAAATTTTGAAACCACTTATTAACTGATCTAATCGAAGGTTCAGAGTCACCATAATGTTTATCAAGCTTCTCTTTAGTCTCCTGAGGCGTTTTACCTTTTATAAAGTAATGTTTAATCACCACATTAAATACTTCTTCGTCCATTTTTTGACAATCACCCGACATCCTTGATTCACATGAATGCCAAACACAAAGAAATAGACTAATATGGCTGAAACTTGGTGTGCGTTCTTTCCAAAGATGCTGGTAACTAAACATGACCTTGATACGCGCCGGTGGTGCCATCTGTCGGACTTTGCACGGACTTTTCAAACGCCCCTCGTACTTTCAGGCTATTTCCGTAGACGAGCAAAATAGTTGTTCATATGGTTTTGTGAAGCGCTGATAACTTCGTCTTTGAGCACCCCTAACCTACACACACGATTTTGTGAAATTCAAGTCTTATGGAATTATACTAACAGGCCATTGTCCTCAGCGCGCAGTAAGTGTATTGTGCACAAAAACTTCGCCCTGCTGCAGTGTCTTTGCATGCTATAAACAACTTGCTTCAGTCATCACACTTTCTGAATCGGAAACCAAGTGAGCAGAGAAGGCGAAGAACGGAGGTGTCTGATCCACAGTAATTAATTTTTTCTCGGAGATCGTTATGTTTTTCTAGCAATCGAATACTGTCCTCTGCCGTAGTAACACGCACATATTTTTTTTTATTTTTTTATTTTTTAAATCGTCAAATTCCGTAGAGCCGCGCGGGATTAGCCGAGCGGTCTCGGGCGCTGCAGTCATGGACTGTGCTGCTGGTCCCGGCGGAGGTTCGAGTCCTCCCTCGGGCATGGGCGTGTGTGTTTGTCCTTAGGATAATTTAGGTTAAGTAGTGTGTAAGCTTAGGGACTGAGATTTCACACACATTTTCAGATTCCGTAGATTTCCGTTCTCATTTACGTCCCTTTCTTGGTGTGGTATCACGCCGCGAAGTTGGTAACGGCATGCAAGTTTCTGTCCAATGTAGCCGTGCAGGATCTGGAGAAACCAATGGTGCGCACCCGCTGAGCCACTCCTCCATCACCTCCATACCACGAGCGCTCTCTGCCGTCGCGACATAGGACGGCCGGCAGCAGCCGCTGAACCCACCTGCAATTTGAGCCTCTTCTCTATGACACCATCGTTAGTGTTTTGTTCAGCGAGACTCATCCCTGGTGACACAGTGATAGCTGGACTCTGTTTCTTGCTGCATTATTTGTAATGAGTCTTTGAATGCTTGAAGAAATACAAGTTAAGTAAATCTTCTGTTTCTCTTATTAATTTGTTCACTAATCATTTCTGCTCCTGTCCAGCTTTCATACGACAGTTTCCGTGCCACTCTGTATCCCATCACGCTTTACCATTGGGTACGGTGTCATACACAACACATGGAGATTATGTCGATGTTTCGGTGCACTGTTAATACGGGAAACAGTTGATTCGGAAAAACCACAAGCTTTTGCTGCCAGTTTACGAATTTGTGCAAAATTTATACTCTTCCTGACTTCTTGACTGTTGGCCAACATGACAACTTTAGTTTGTTTTCGAATGTCTTGCCGCCCTTTAAGCACACCGACCGGAGTGCGCTACACATGGGACCATGCTCCTGCATTTTTCTCACTGCAGATGCTGTTGTCCGGTCGCTCGTGCGTCGACTGTAACACCACGTCCAAACTCCCTTAAATCTTGATAAAGCGCCAGTGCAGCAGCAGTAACCCATCTAACAACTGCGTCACACACTTGTCTTATACGAGGCGTGACAATAAAGTAATGAGACTGATGTGAAAAAAAATGTTGTTTACCGCTTTAGTCAAGTTTAGTGTGTCTCCTTCAAAGTAGTTCCCTACTGATTGCACACATTTCTGGAACTCATCTTCTGTAATATCCTCCAAGACCCTCATCACAGTTTTTTGGACATCTTGTGTTGTTTGAAAATGGTGTCCCTTGATCGCCGTTTTGACTCTTGGAAATAGTAAAACGTCGCACGGAGCGATATCTAGTGAATAAGGTGGCTGTGGCAGTACTGAAATTTATTTTTAGGTTAAAAATTGCTGTACTGACAGCAGTATGGGATGGCACATTATGGTGATGCAGAATCCAATTATCAGCAATGTTGGCACGGACACGAAGAACTCTTTTAGGAAGTCTTTCTAAAATTTCTTTGTAGTAATATTGGTTAACTGTTTGTCCAGGAGGCACCCACTCTTTATGAACAAAAAAATGGCTCTGAGAACTATGGGACTTAACATCTTAGGTCATCAGTCCCCTAGAACTTAGAACTACTTAAACCTAACTAACATAAGGACATACACACATCCATGCCCGAGGCAGGATTCGAACCTGCGACCGTAGCAGTCCCGCGGTTCCGGACTGCAGCGCCTAGAACCGCAATACCACCGCGGCCGGCTTTATGAACAGTTCCCTTGGAATCAAAGAAGCACACAAGCATGCATTTCATTTTTGACTTCGACATTCGTTCTGCCTTCACTAAACATTTTATGCCAACGAAAAACATGAGCTCTTGACACAACCTCTCCAAAAGCCTTCTGAAGCTTACCGTAAGTTGTCGTCGCGTTTTCACCCAATTTAACGCTAAAGGAAATGGCATACCGTTGCGCAATTATGTGGTTCTATTTCTATGACGAGAGACACAAACACGTGTTAACTTATTACAGCACAACTCACGACTGAGCAGTTGCATCGATGTGCCGCTTGGACTAGAAGCAGCTTATAGACCAAGGTCAAAGATATTGTGCCTGCCGGAGCCCGCAGGGTTGCCACATGTTGCAAAGAAAATCAGTCCCATTACTTTATTGTCGCACCTCGTATAGATGTTGCCGACCGCAACGCCGTATTCTGTCTTCATATATATCTCTGTATTCGAACACGCATTCCTATACCAGTTATTTTGGGGCTTCATTGTATGACTACTTTGAGCCGTGCGTAGCCCAAGCAACATCATGTAATGTCGCAAGTGGTCTGCATGTGGGGTGCTGTTTAGGGTGCATGTACTTAGCAGAAAACCCGTAGGTAGCGTCACAAGCGAGAGGATGCCTTTAGCATGGGACAGTAGCGGGAGAAGAACGCTTTGTTCGCGGTCCCACAGCAGTGCTTCCGTCAGGCGGGTATCGGGCTATCAGCGAGAGCCGTGTGTGTCTCAGGCGACCGTATCGAGGAGACCGACAGGCGGCGGCCGGTGGTCCGCCATAAAAAGTAATTCCGGCGGCGGCGGCGGCGGCGGCGGCGGCGGGCTTTGATAAGATGGGGGCGGCAGCCCCGGAGTGACTGACAGGGCAGACACCGCCCGGACTCATCAATCTCGCGCTATCGGCTCAGCTCGGCAGCGGGGACCGTGGCCGTCCAAAGCGCGTCCACCCCCGCCGATAACCGGGACACACACGTCGACACGCGAAGACACGCACCTATGTTCCCCCGTACTACAGGGCACGCGATCCAGGCGCGCCCAGATAGGGTGGGAAATGGTTGGACGGGATTTCCCATTTCAAACCATTGTTCGGTCTGAAAGGGGCGCCTGCTGGTAAAAGAGGGTAAGCTACGAGGCTAATCCCAAAAGTAACGTCTCCATTTTTTTTTACAGGTACATAGACCTGTTTATTTCTACAATGGTTTACATCAGTTTACTGCTTGAATATTTAGCTATTTTTCGACATAGTCACCATTTCTGTCGATGCTTTTTTGTAGACGCTGCGGTAGTGTTTGTATGTCCATGTCATACCAGCTCGCTGCCATGCTGCTCAGAAAGTTATGAACCTTTTCTTTCACCTCGTCGTCGGAGCGGAATCGCTTTCCGGCCAAATGTTCTTTTAACCTAGGGAACAGGTGACAGTCAATGGGCGTCAAGTTAGGACTATAGGGTGGGTGGGTGATTATCTTTCACTCAAAACTGTTGCAGGAGAGCAACGGTTTGCCAAGCGATGTGTGGGCGAGCGTTGTCATGGAGAATGTGTACGCCCTTACTGAACATTCCTCTTCTCAGGTTCTGAATTGCCCGTTTGAGTTTTTTCAGAGTCTCACAGTACCTGTCAGCGTTAATTGTGGTCCCAGCGATTCAGCTCCGACGACGAGGTGAAAGAAGAGGTTCATAACTTTCTGAGCAGCATGGCGGCGAGCTGGTATGACATGGAAACTGGCACAGCGTCTACAAAAATGCATCAACAGAAACGGTGATTATGTCGAAAAATAACTGAATGTTCAAGCTGTAAACTGATGTAAACCATAAACAGGTCTATGTACTTATAAAAAAATAGGAGACCTTCCTTTTGGGATTACCCTCGTAAAACATTCTACAATTTCATCCTTCGTTTCTCCACATTCAAGCTGATCTGATAAAAGTCGTTGGAGAACGATATGCACGTATACAGATGGCAGTAGTACCGCGTATACGAGGTATAAAAGAACAGTGCATTGGCGGAGCTGTCATCTGTACTCATGTTATTCATCTGCATCTACATTTATACTCCGCAAGCCACCCAACGGTGTGTGGCGGAGGGCACTTTACATGCCACTGTCATTACCTCCCTTTCCTGTTCCAGTCGCGTATGGTTCGCGGGAAGAACGACTGTCTGAAAGCCTCCGTGCGCGCTCTAATCTCTCTAATTTTACATTCGTGATCTCCTCGGGAGGTATAAGTAGGGGGAAGCAATATATTCGATACCTCATCCAGAAACGCACCCTCTCGAAACCTGGCGAGCAAGCTACACCGCGATGCAGAGCGCCTCTCTTGCAGAGTCTGCCACTTGAGTTTGTTAAACATCTCCGTAACGCTATCACGGTTACCAAATAACCCTGTGACGAAACGCGCCGCTCTTCTTTGGATCTTCTCTATCTCCTCCGTCAACCCGATCTGGTACGGATCCTACACTGATGAGCAATACTCAAGTATAGGTCGAACGAGTGTTTTGTAAGCCACGTCCTTTGTTGATGGACTACATTTTCTAAGGACTCTCCCAATGAATCTCAACCTGGTACTCGCCTTACCAACAATTTTATATGATCATTACACTTCAAATCGTTCCGCACGCATACTCCCAAATATTTTACAGAAGTAACTGCTACCAGTGTTTGTTCCGCTATCATATAATCATACAATAAAGGATCCTTCTTTCTATGTATTCGCAATACATTACATTTGTCTATGTTATTCGTGTGAAAAGGTGCCCGACGAGATCATGGCCACTCGACGGGAAGTGACAGCGGAATGGTAGTTGTAGCTAGAGGCATGGGACTTTCTCTTTAGGAAATCACCAGGAAATTTAATATTTGGACATCCAAAATACATGTATACAGATGGCAGTAGTACCGCGTATACGAGGTATAAAAGAACAGTGCATTGGCGGTGTGCCGAGAATACCAAATTTGAGGCCGTACCTCCCACAACGGACCACGCAGAGGCCGACGACCTTCACTTACAGATCGAGAGCTCACCACGGGCAACACAGCGGAGTTTGGGCAGGGTTGTCACTGCTAACAGACAGGCAACACTGCGTGAAATAACCACAGAAATCAAAGTGAGACGTACGACGAACGCATCCGTTAGGATGGCGAAATTCGGCGTTAATGGTCTATGGCAGTAGACGGACTTTGCTAATAGCACAACATCGCCTGAAGCACCTCTCCTGGGTACGTAACCACACCGGTTGAACCCTAGACGATCGGAAACCGTGACCTGGTCAGATGAGTCCGATTTCGGTTGGTAAGAGCTGATGGTAGAGTTCGAGTTTGGAGCAAGCTCCACAAAGCCATGGACCCAAGATGTCAACAAAGCACTGTGCAAGCTGGTGGTGACCCATTATGATGTGCGCTGTGTTTACATGGAATGTACCCAGTCCAATTGCTCCACCCGCATCCATTCGTGGACTTCATGTTTCCACACAACGATGGAACGTCTATGGATGACAATGCGCCATGTCGCCGGGCCACAATTGTTCGCGACTGGTTGAAGAACGTTCTGGACTGTTCGAGCGAATGATTAGGCCACCCAGATCATCCGACATGGATCCCACTGAACATTTATGGGACAAAATCTAAAACTCAGTTCGTGCACAAAATCCCGCACCGGCAACGCTTTCTCAATTATGGACGTCTATTGAGACAACACGGCTCAGTATTTCTGCAGAGGACTTACAACGACTTGCTGAGTCCATGGCACGAGTTGCTGCACCACGCCGACCAAAAGGAGATCCGACACGATATTACGAGGGAATCCACGACTTTTGTCACCCTTAACGTATTTCTCAGCATAGTCACCTTGTCGACGAAAGCATTTCTCCCACCGAGAGAAAAATTTATTCATACTGTCGTTGTAGAATGATTGACTTTGTTGACAAAGCCACAACCTCACCTCTCCTTGAATCGCTCCATCTCTACCACAGTGAAGTCTTCGAAGGTGCTCTTTAAGTTTTGGAATCAGATGAAAATCCACGTATGCTCCGTGTCTGGACGAACTCTGAATTAGAAATTCGACTACAGCACGCTGTTTCTGAGGAACCGATATAGTTACGTTACACACAGGCATGTTGCACGCTACAATTCGCAGCCCTTTAGCGGTAGAGGGCTGCAAATATGTAGAGAAGAAGGAAAAGATGTTGAATGTGAATAACGATTTTTTTATTTAAGAAAATTTATAAGTTTTCGCACAAGAAATTCAGCGGCATTACTTTCCAGTACGTCCTCGTACCAAACATAAACCCGAGTTACTTCACGTACATGAGCTGGACTACAGGTCCGTAAGAGTCCAAGGACGTGAAAGGGACGGCGTAGCCGAGAAGAGACATGGAAGGAAGATTAGATTTTAACATCCTGTCAAAAACGAGGTCACTAGGGACAGAGCACAAGCTCGGATTACTTCAAGGTTGGGGACGGAAATCGGTCGGGCACTTTAAAAGAACCATCCATCCAGGCTTTTGCCTCAAGTGATCACGGAAAATCTAAATGTGAATGGCCGGACGGAGATTTGAACCGTCGTCCTCTCCAACGCGAGCCCAGTTTTCTGACCACTACGTCACCTCGCTCGGCTTAGGAAGGCAGTGAGACAGGGTTGTAGCTCCTCCCGTGTATGTAATCATAACTTTAAACAGACCAATAGAGGAATAAATCCAAGGAGTGATTTGGAATGGCAAGATGAGCGAGACGAAATTAAAAATTTGAGATTTTCCAATGGTGTTGTAATTGGTTGGGAAAGAATTTGGAAGATCAGTTGAACAAAATAAATAGTGTTGAAGAAAGATTATATGATGACTAACAATATAACAAAGAAAATGGACTGTCGTCGAAATTGTCATTGCCACTGATAAAATGGAGATATAATGAAATTACGAAACCGACAGAGTTGCGCAGAAGATTTTTTTATTTAAATGGCGACCAGTTTGGAACCTTAGTCTATTACCAAGTCATCGTGTAGAGCACAGTGTAACGTGTTACAGTTAACATACACAATAAATAAGGTCAATCACAGTACAAGCTCATTTCACAAGATGGCCACATACCACATAGGTACTGTGATAATGTCTGTACGCTGGCCACGCTGTTTGTGTTAGTTGCTAAGTGCAGGGTACATTTTGCATACGACAGTCCAGTGCTGCCTACAGCAGAATAACGTTAGGTGAGCATTGAATATCCTTACATAATCCGAGGTATGGGGCGCCGAAGGAAGTGCGCCATGGGGAGGTTATTTCCTTTATTTTTCGAAATTGTAAAATAATAGTTTCATATTGCCAAAAACACAATCACAAAAAAAAAAAATTCCTTGACTTTTCGCGACTGCAACCGGATGAAGTAGACTTCTTGCCACTGAACACTCAGCTGAAGATGGCTGAACTGTTGTCAGCTGAAATATCATGGCAAGAAGTCGACGTCATCCGGCTGCAGTCACGAAAGTTCATGGAAAATTTCTTTTGTATACATCTTTTATATTGTGACTGTGTTTGACATTCGCCTAAATTGGATATTATATACGGACAGATGTAGCAGTAATTTTCTAAAATAAAAGCAAAATCCTCTCCAGGGCGCACTCCCTTCAGCGGCCCTTCCTTTAGTTTACCTAACGATGTTCTATGCTTACGTAACATTGATTTGTTGCAAGCAGTACTGAACTGTATGCAAAATGTACCTTGCTCTTAGCCACTCACAGAAGCTATGTGAGCAGCCTACACACATTATGGTAGCACTTGTGGGATGTGCAATCATCTTGGCCGGCCGGTGTGGCCGTGCGGTTCTAGGCACTTCAGTTTGGAACCGCGTGACTGCTACGGTCGCAGGTTCGAATCCTGCCTCGGGCATGGATGTGTGTGATGTTCTTAGGTTAGTTAGGTTTAAGTAGTTCTAAGTTCTAGGGGACTGATGACCACAGATGTTTAGTCCCATAGTGCTCAGAGCCATTTGAACCATTTTTTGCAATCATCTTGTCAAACGTGCTTGTACTATGATTGATGATTGACCTACCGAGAGAGAGAGAGGGGGGGGGGTGTCTACTACATCTATTTCGTACTCCGCAAGCCATGTGATGGTGTGTGGCAAATGGTACAACTGTTCCACTAAATCAGCCCTCCAGTACTGTTCCATTCGCGAATAGCGCGTGGGAAGGATGATTGTCGGTAAGCCTCCGTATTGGCTTCAATTTCTCTGATTTTCTCCTCGTGGTCATTACGCGAGACGTATGTGGGGGGGGAAGCAGTATGTTGCCCGACTCTTCGCGGGAAGTGCTCTCGAAATTTCAAAAAATGTTCAAATTTGTGTGAATTCCTAAGGGACCAAAATGCTTAGGCCATCGGTCACTAGACATACACACTACTTAGACTAACTTAAACTAACTTATACTACGAACTTTAACTTATACTAAGAACAACATACATACCCATGGCCGAGGGAGGACTCGGACCTACGGCGGGAGGGGCCGCGCAGTCAGTGACATGACGCCTCAAACCACGCGACTACTCCGCGCGGCCGAAATTTCAATAGTAAATCTCTCCGTGATGCACAACACCTCGCACCCTTGTAACGTCTTCCAATGGAGTTTGTTGAGCATCTCCGTAACGTTCTCGCGCCGACAACTTAAGATTCTTCCTTTGAATCAGAGTCTGGCACTATTTGTTTTATGTGGTCATTCCGCTTAAGGTCGCTCTGGATAGTCACTTCTAGATATTTAAGGCGATACTGTTTCCAGTGGTTTCTCATCAATAGTGTAGCTGTACAGTAGTGGATCTATTTTCCTATGTATGCGCAATATGTTACATTTATTTGTTTAGGGTCAGCTGCCGGAACCTGCACCGTTCTTCATTTTTCTGGAGGTCATTCTGCAAATCGTTACAATTTTCTGGCGTTGCTGTTTTGTTACAGACAACTGCATCATCTGCGAACAGCCTTTGAGAGTATCCGACGGTCTACTATATCTTTATACTCACTTTAAACAGTAACGATCCCATCACACTTCCCTGGGGTACACCGGAAGTTACGTTTACAAAAAATGGCTCTGAGCACTATAGGACTTAACTTGTGAGGTCATCAGTCCCTTAGAACTTAGAACTACTTAAACCTACCTAACCTAAAGACATCACACACATCCATGCCCAAGGCAGGATTCGAACCTGCGACCGTAGCGGTCGCGCGGTTCCAGTCTATAGCGCCTAGAACCGCTCGGCCACTCCGGCCGGCGTTACGTTTACATCTGTCAATATACCGAGAGGAAATTGTGTGTGAATGATAAAACCCTATCCTCGAAAATTTCGTCCTCTCATACTTCCTCTGTGTTAACGCATGTGACGTGTCACAGATCTCATTTGTACTAGGACTACAGTACACGTGAGGTGCCCAGTTGCTTCCACCGCCCAGAGTGGAATGCGTAAGTTCTGAATAATGTTCACCAACCTGCAGTCTTCCACAGTAGTTGCCCCCTGTACAGAAACTAGCACGTAGATCGTGAGTCCATTATCTTGAGGCTGTAACAAACTGCTTGCGAGGAACTGGTATTGTAAAAATAACTAAATTCTGAACTGACTTGTTCAAACGGGATGCCACTAGTTCTTTTATTAACAGAATACCAGAAATTGCACCATTACTGACCACTTTACGAATCACAAATAATTTCCATTCTTCAGACTTTCACAGGGAATAAAGTAAATAATGAAATGCAGGTTTGCATAATTACTATCAAACTATTTCTCTTTACGCGTTAAAAAGAAAGAGATTGCTACTTAACTGATACCGACCACGGAAGACAACATGTCTGTTCCCCGACACTACCGATAGAGCTCTGATGTGGCAGCCTAGGATCTCCAAAGTACGTGGTCTGCCTTGTCGTTTAGCAACTGTTTATTATTCCGCATGTAATTAACACTTTTGCCATAATGGAACGATAGCCTTCTAGTGAGAGATGTTTTTATATGAAATGCAAATACGTTCACTGTTTAGTTTTTATAATATCAATAACAGAAGTTTATCATTTTGGCGTGCTGAACACAGTAGCAAGTCGTGGAGAAGTATCGCAATCTAGGCGGCCTTTCTCACGATAAACGTTGCGAATAAATTACCTGTCACCGGTACCTCACGCCACATTACGTCATCTTCCCACTGCTGCCTTTTCCACTGCTTTGAGAAGAGCTTCTAGTAGCTGAATCTGATAGCTGTAAACCCAGAAACATTACCTGAGGTCCGAAATTGATCGCCATTTCAATAAAAACACACGTCTGTGCAACTCTTACGTAATTTCATTGGTTCATAGTAAGTCGCTGCCTACTGCCATCGGGCATGCTAGAAGTGAGTACAAATGGAGGCAGGCTGCGCTTTTTTGTGGTGCGGCAACACAATTCTCTCAATGTGTACCACGACTATGGACAAGTACTCGCAAACAAACAAAAATTACACTACTGGCCATTGAAATTGCTACACCACGAAGATGAGGTGCAACGGACGCGAAATTTAACCGACGGGAAGAAGATGCTGTGATATGCAAATGATTAACTTTTCAGATCATTCACACAAGGTTGGCGCCGGTGGCGACACCTACAACGTGCTGACATGAGGAAAGTTTCCAACCGATATCTCATGCACAAACAGCCGTTGACCGACATTGCCTGGTAAAACGTTGTTGGGATGCCTCGTGTAAGGAGGAGAAATGCGTACCATCACGTTTCCGACTTTGATAAAGGTCGGATTGTAGCCTATCGCAATTGCGGTTTATCGTTTCACGACATTGTTGCTCGCGTTGGTCGAGATCCAATGACTGTTAGCAGAATATGGAATCGGTGGGTTCAGGAGGATAATACGGAACGCCGTGCTGGATCCCAACGGCCTCGTATCACTAGCAGTCGAGATGACAGGCATCTTATCCGCATGGCTGTAACGGATCGTGCAGCCACGTCTCGATCCCTGAGTCAACAGATGGGGACGTTTGCTAGACAACAACCATCTGCACGAACAGTTCGACGACGTTTGCAGCAGCATGGACTATCAGCTCGGAGACCATGGCTGCGGTTTCCCTTGACGCTGCATCACAGACAGGAGCGCCCGCGATGGTGTACTCAACGACGAACCTGGGTGCACGAATGGCGAAACGTCATCTTTTCGGATGAATCCAGGTTCTGTTTTCAGCATCATGATGGTCGCATCCGTGTTTGGCGTCATCGCGGTGAACGCATATTGGAAGCGTGTATTCGTCATCGCCATACTGGCGTATCATCCGGCGTGATGGTATGGGGTGCCATTGGTTACACGACTCGGTCACCTCTTGTTCGCATTGACGTCACTTTGAACAGTGAACGTTACATTTTAGATGTGTTACGACCCGTGGCTGTACCCTTCATTCGATCCCTGCGAAACCCTACATTTCAGCAGGATAATGCTCGACAGCATGTTGCAGGTCCTGTACGGGCTTTTCTGGATACAGAAAATGTTCGACTACTGCCCTGGTCAGCACATTCTTCAGATCTCTCACCGATTGAAAACGTCTGGTCGATGGTGGCCGAGCAATTGGCTTGTCACAATACGCCAGTCACTACTCTTGATGAACCGTGGTATCGTGTTGAAGCTGCATGGACAACTGTACCTGTAGAAGCCATCCAAGCTCTGTTTGACTCAATGCCGAGGCGTATCAAGGCCGTTATTACGGCCAGAGGTGGTTGTTCTGGGTACTGATTTCTCAAGATCTATGCGCCCAAATTGCGTGAAAATGTAATCACATGTCAGTTCTGGTATAATATGTTAATGAATACCCGTTTATCATCTGCATTTCTTCTTGGTGTAGCAATTTTAATGACCAGTAGTGTAATTACGTAACTTAACTTTGCCTGTGTGGTAGTTAAAACTTTATGACTAACCGTCGTATTAAGAAGAGCATGTTTTTTTAGTCTTTTACTGTTGCACCATCCGTACGGCAAAATCTCGCTGAAGGTAAAGATGCAATCCATAAGGTGCGCACTCGAGGGAAATTGTGTGAGCGGAGCTAAGATGGTGGAAGGCGCGGGATTGGCAATACACAGCAAGACGGCGCTTCCTCTACTTCCCGGGCGGAGCGCCCGCGTTGCCATGGCGACCAACTTCGTTTTCGCCCCCTCCCGGCAGCCCGCATATCTGCCCGCCTTGTGCGCGCCTGATCGCATTTGTAACCCTCGAAATACCGCCAACTGCTTCTCCCACTTTCATTCCCAGCATTATTTGTAGTAAAAAAACCCCGGCGAACGCGAGATATCACAGAATAACGAAGCGGTCTGGAGAACTACCGGCAGTCACGCCGTGGATGTAATTACAGTTTCTGATGGGGAAATGGGAAATGCAATCGAGTTTCAAGATAGTATTAGCAATAAAAGATAGACAAAATATCAACAATCGAAAATACGGATTTCGCCGATACCAGCAGTCAGCTTCGATCCATGTGACTGTGCATTCGCACAACCAAACTGACTCGTCCCAACCTAACCTAACAGCCTGCTATACTAAGCATCAGTCCACTAACAAACCTACATTCCAAGAAAAATATTGAAAAAAAAATCTCAGAGCTCTGTTTGCACACTAAGTCACACGGAACTGCATACTCCATGTCACTGCATTAGGACAACTCGTTGCTATAAGGTTGTTACCAAATATCTCGAAAAGTTCTTGGCAGGTTTACTTCAAATTTTTGCATGATACTCTAATAAACATTCAGATTGACTTCAGCTATACATTTTTTTTAAACATTAGTGTACAGGTTTTCTGTTAAAACCTATTGCAAGAAAGAAAGGGCTGTGTTGTGAAAATCAGAACGAAAATAGTGATAGATCAGAAGATTTTAAAGACAAGACTTAAAAACACAGCTGAAGCAGTACTGCATGAGGAACAAATGGGTTTTAGGAAAGGACGCTCCACAACAGATGCAGTTTCTATTCTACAGCAAATAATAGAAAAACGGAGAGAGTAAAATAAAGAAACACACATTGCTTTTATTGACTTTAAAAAAGCTTTTGACAACGTCAATAGACAGACACTTTAGGAAATAACGACGAATTGTGGATATCCAAAACATTTAGTAAATGCGATAAAAAGTTATATCAAGACACAAATATCATTCTAGATCTCAATGGTAAAACAGCTAATGAGATACCAACTAACAGAGGGGTACGACAAGGCTGCTGCATTTCTCCAACTTTGTTCAACTTCTACATTAATGAAATAATACATAATTATATGGAAATCAGAATTTCAGAAAGGCATCTACCTAGACAGAAACATTCTTTTAAATAATTTACTATACGCCGATGACGCAGTGATCCTAGCAGACAAGGAAGATGATCTTCGCAAAGGAATCTACTTGCTAAAGCAAATAAGTGCAAAATTAAATAAGTGCAAAATTTAACATGGAAATCTCAAAAGAAAAAAACTAAGACAATAGCCTTCATCGGGAAAGAACCAATCAGAACCAAAACAGTGACAGATCAGAAGATTTTAGAGCAAGTAAACCATTTGAATTATCTCGAATGTGAAATGACATATGGCTACAGCAGAGATATTGAAATTAAGCTTAGTAAATTCACCCGAGTGTGTGCAACAATTAACAGAAACTTAAAAAACAAAACCACGAAAGACACTCAAATTAAATTTTACAAAACTGTTGCAGTTCCCATACTGCTCTATGGAAGTGAGACATGGGTGATTACCAAGAAGCAAACAGCCGGATTCAGGTACAAGAAATAAAATTCCTTAGAGGTGTTAAAGATTGCACAAGAGAAAACGGGCTAAGATATCTAAGATATTAAAGAAGAACTGCAAATCTGTAGCCTAAATGATAAAATTCGAGGTTGGAAAATGGAGAGTGAGATACTTCCCTTAAAGGCAAGAAATTATAAGTGCCATGGGACAAGAGACAGACGAATACCCCGACAGAGATGGGTACTGTAACAGGCAATTCCTGCCTAATACCGAAGAGAAGATGAAGACCTATTGCGAGAAAGAAAGGGCTGTGTTGTGAAAATGTGCGGTTTAGTTTTCTTTCCTACAGGCAGTTTTAACTATAAGGACCGATTAAAAAGTTAGCGTTCGAACTCAACACTAATCCCTTGCCTATGCATCGGAGTCGAGCCAGGTTGCATACAAGTATGCGCTACAGCAACACCCTTGAAAGGAAACTTTTTAATCGCCCTCTTATACGATATCAGGGCAATTATAACATTTGGCAGACCGTTTTTCTCAGATATACTCTTTCTCCTTAGATATAATTTTAAACGGAAATTGCATACACAACTGCGTACTGTTTCGTTTTCTTCATCGCAAAGAGTTTTAACAGAAAACTTGTATTTACAGCTTATTGGTTTACGATTAGAAAACTACTGCGGTATCTGAATCGTACGAAATTATGTAATCCTACCCGTTTGCAGATTAAAACTAAGCGAAAAATATCACTGAAACTGCTATCTTTGCAGACCCAGCAGCAGAGCGGTCCTCATACCCAGCAAATCTATGATCCCAATCGATTTACGCGTTTACTTTCAGCGACTTTAGTTCCCAATCAAGGTTTCACTGGTAATAACAATAAATAAGGCTCAAGGTCAGAAAGAGGGGGGGGGGATGATGAGATGGACAGGAAAAGAGGTAGGGAGGGGGCAAAAGGATGTGGAGGGAGAGATGGACAAAGCGACGAGAGGAGAAGATGGACAGAGACATTCGCACTGAAATTAAGAGCCGTCGCGCTCTTTAATTGAATTTGGATCAGATGGGAAGCGTGCCAGGATTGCCGCGGCGTTCAAGGCGACCGCTCGCGTTAGATCCAGGTTTGAGTCCCGACACAAATTTTCACCTGTCTTCTTTGGATGTAGTTCAAAGCCCGAATGTGACTGATCTCGATCGTTTCTCTTTACTCATATAAGTAACACCCGCTGTTTCATGTAGGGGTGTCTGTCCTGTCGAATATTTCCGACAGAATAGAAACCACGCATATGAAGGGTGAATCAAATGAAACTTGCACCGCAAGTGTTGCGGGAATAGAAAGTGATATTGGTGCGCAATTTTCACAGAATGGACTGGTAGTCAGGGGCTCGTATTGCTAGCCAGGAGCCGGCCGCTGTGGCCGAGCAGTTTTAGGCGTTTCAGTCCGGAACCACGCTGCTGCTACGGTCGCAGGTTCGAATCTTGCCTCGGGCATTGATGCGTGTGATGTCCTTAGCTTAGTTAGGTATAAGTAGTCCTAAGTCTAGGGGACTGATGACCTCAGATGTTAAGTCCCATAGTGCTTAGAGCAATTTTTTGTTAGCCAGTAAACATATTGTGATAATACAGAGAAAGTGTATCTTTTGTACAAAATATGACAATTGAAATTAACAAACTAAATGCAAGGTAAACTGGAATGTCAGTGCTGTCTGTTGCTGAATCCTTATACGAACCGTATCGTATTTTGAAAAGTTTCCACAACACTTGTTTGTGCCATTCAGCCCGCGTAGTTGCTAGGTACGATATTATTATGTTTGCTTACAGGGTGCGTGTGTGTTCCTTGAATGGATTGCGACTTGATAGTCAGTGTGTGTGAGTCCAAGCAGTAGATCGTGAGTGGACGACGGGATTTATCAATGCAGTGAAAGCCGACAGGCTCATCGTGTATGGGGAGTGTAGGAAGTAAGCAGTTCGTTCTTGTTAGGTGTACGCGGCAAGATATCCCAATAGAATTCAACCACATCGGCAATTATTTATCATCCTTCTCAACCAATTCCGTGAAGGTGGTAGTTTAATCGAAGAGGGGGAAATTAATGTTCTTGCTGCTGTTCCAGTCGATCGGCACGTTAGTTCCCGCGCAGTCGTACGAGGAAGCCCCATGAGTCAGGCAAGTGACCTACGCATTCTCCATCGATATTGGTGCCATCTCTATCACATCTCTCTCCGTCAAGAACTGCATGGAAACGGTTATGAGAATCGTGTTATCTTCTGTACACGGGCATTAAGACAGGACAGTCCAGATATATCATGTACCGTGTTGTCCGCCCCGATAGCTGAATGGTCGTCCGTCTGCTTAGCTGAGTGGTAGCCATCACGGTAGCTCAGCGTGTTCGGTCAGGGGGTTAGCAGCCCTCTGTAATAAAATTTAGAAAAAATTGAGTTAATGGATAAACGACGAACTGAAGCGGGTGCCTTGCGACGTCCGCCTCGAGCAGATGCAACGAACTACAAACGAACAAAATGAGATTAATAATAAAGAAAAAAAGTGGTACCGTTTTTGCCTCCCATGTCAGCGGGCCCGGGTTCGATTCCCGCCCGGGTTGGATATTTTCCCCGCTCGTGGACTGGGTGTTGTGTTGTCCTCATCATCATTTCATGCTCATCATCGGCGAGCAAGTCGCCCTATGTGGCATCGAATGAAATAAGACTTGCATTTGGCAGCCGAGCTTCCCCCAGATGGGGCCTCCCGGCCAACGATGCTATATGCTCGTTTGCATTTTATAAGGTAGCCGGCACGGTAGCTCAGCGTGTTCGGTCAGAGGGCTGCGTGCTCTCTGTAATAAGAAAACTCAGTCAAGGAACCAACAATCAATTTGATCTTGTGACGTCCGCCCAGACCAAAAGCAACGAACTATACAAAAAAAAACCTGCACCAAGGCGGCAGGACCTGCCCCGTCAGGGGCCTCCCTGCCAATGACGCCAAACGCTCATTTCCATTTCCCATGAATCGTGTTTAGTGATAAAGCCGCATTTACGAATCATGGCTCGCCGGAACATGCATTACTGGGATCCCCATTGGCTTCGTCAGGTGGAACATCAGCGTTCATGGAGTACAAACGTATGGTATGGAATAGTGAACCATTATCTCATGGGACCATTTTTCATAGGCGGAACGCTCAACGCACACGAGTATCGCAGCCTCCTAGCAGACCATCTTCCACATGTACTAGACGACGTTGGTCTGCAGACTATGAGGAGCCTGTGGTGTAAATTGATGGCTGTCCAGCCCACAGTGCACGAAGTACTACAGCATGTCTTCGCCAACTGCTTCCAAATCGTTGGACGGAGAGGACCTGTGTCTCAGCCGGCTCGTTCCAACGATATGACGCATGTAGACTTTTTTTTCCTTGGGCAAAGCTGAAAGACGCTGTCTACAAAAAAATGGCACTGAGCACTATGGGGCTTAACTTCTGATGTCATCAGTCCCCTAGAACTTAGAACTACTTAAACCTAACTAACCTAAGGACATCACACACATCCATGCCCGAGGCAGGATTCGAACCTGCGACCGTAGCGGTGGCACGGTTCCAGACTGTAGCGCCTAGAACCGCTCGGCCACTCCAGCCGGCCCGCTGTCTACAATCTGCTGAAATGCTCGCACGTGTGCAACAGTCATTACATATCAGACTGAAAACATGTATTGCTGCTGCCCTTGGTCATTTCGAACACAATCTGTGATGGTCAGTTGTCTCTTTACTGGTCAGAAGTGTGCGCTTGTATTGTTCTTTAGTGTGTGCTACCACAGGTATTATACAAATATCGGTGTATTACTTACTTATGTTGAACGTAACAGTGCACTGGCACTAACTCGAGTCCGCACAACGGCAACTCTACCTATGTTAAGGAATCATGAAGTATCGTCCCCAAACGGCCAGTGTGGCTATTACAAGGCACGAGTGCTTCTGACTCGAGGCTATCCTGGGCGCCACGTGGCAGCAAAGTGAATTCCGGACAGAGAGGCTAGTGATAGACGGTAGCCGGCGAGGTGCCTCTACAGGGAGTGGTCCGCTACGGTCCTGGCTGATGGCCGCTAACGGGGTTCCCCGCAGCGCGTAATTGCGTTAGCCGCCGCGGCGACGGCGATGGCGCTGCTAATGAAATGGATGGCGAGTGGACCTTGGAGGCGGCTCGTGTCATTTGTGCACCAAACTGCCCCACCCGCCTGTGTGTGCCACGGCCGTCGGCATCATGCGCAACTGCTGCCGCATGGAGGAATCGTCCGAAGTGTTCCACAACATCCAGTCACACAACCAAAAATATTTTTGCAATCTTTAAACTTGAGAAAGGCCTTGCGGGAGCTGTGCAAGTCACTAGTGGGACGTGGGAGAAACTGCAGTCTGATTTAAATTAGTGTATTTCTCCAATCAGACGACTGCAACAACAAATGCTCAGAATGAAATTTTCACTCTACAGCGGAGTGTGCGCTGATATGAAACTTCCTGGCAGATTAAGACTGTGTGCCGGACCGAGACTCGAACTCGGGACCTTTGCCTTTCGCGGGCAAGTGCTCTACCGACTGATCTACCCAAGCACGACTCACGCCCCGTCCCCGCAGCTTTAATTCCGCCAATACCTCGTCTCCTACCTTACAAACTTCACAGAAGCTCTCGCAGGAGTCGTGCTTAGGTAGCTCAGTCGGTAGAGCACTTGCCCGCGAAACGCAAAGGTCCCGAGTTCGAGTCTCGGTCCGGCACACAGTTTTAATCTGCCAGGAAGTTTCAACAAATGGTCACTTCATTTCCAATTTCTTGTCTGGCTTCCTTTCTTGATGTGCTGCGTCCCGAATCCTGGATCCGACCATTTTATTTCACAGTCTGTCAATCATGATAACGACCAAAAACACACATGTCATGCATACTACTCGATCGACTTCCCCGTTTCGCCGACGCCAGTTCTAACCCTCTACTGCTAGAGGACTCCTAATTGTAGCATGTAACATGGCGGTGTGTAACGTAGCTACGTCGAAGCGTGAGAAATAGCGTTTCGTAATCGAGTTTCTAACAGCGCAAAACACGCCTCCAACTGAAATCCATAGAATAATGAAAGCTGCGTTCGGCGTTGATTCTATCGACATCGGTAATGTGCGACATCGGAATCTATGTGGTCGTAATGAAGGAAATGGTGGTTCTAACCTCAACGTGTGTGAACGAGCGCCGAGTATTTCCAAAACTTAAACAACAGCTTCGAGAACTTCACTTTGATAGCGATAAAGCGCACAAGCAGTGAGGTTGAGCCCCGTCAACAAAGTCAAACATTCTACAGTGACGGTATCAACAAACTGGTCTCTCGTTGGGAGAAATGTGATCGTCGCCACGGTGACTATGTGCAGAAATAAATATGTAGACATACAGAATAAAGATGTATAATATTAATAAAATTTGTTTTATTTACAAAGCTTTAAGGGTTTTCAAATAAGAAATTCGGAAGTATTACTTTTAAGCACGCTCTCAAAAATGGTTCAAATGGCTCTAAGCGCTGTGGGACTTAACATCTGCGGTCATTAGTCCCCTAGACTTAGAACTACTTTAACCTAACTAACCGAAGGACATCACTCATATCCATGCCCGCGGCAGGATTCGAATCTGCGGCCGCAGCAGCAGCGCGGTTCCGGACTGAAGCGCCTCGAACCGCTCTGTCACATCTGCCGGCTCAGCACGCTCTCATGGATTCATTTGTGCAGACATTCAGTCGGATTATTAATTAGAAAGAACCCGTAAACTTCGGATCAAAAAAGTTATCCACGATCGGGCAGCGGGAAGTTGTTATAATTTTGAGCGCAGAAAGCTAATTCACTACATCGTACAACTACGCTTGCGCTAATTACACAAGTCGTATGATTTTCATTTCCTCTGCCGATTTGGCTCTGTGACAAGAGTGTGTAGTTGTTGCATGCAAGAAAGTCACTTTTTAACATCAACTGCTTTCATTGATAGTGGGTTCTCTTCCTATCACACTTAGACAGTCTTTTTCAGGAGGAACGGTCAGTATTTAGAGATGGGGCAGGAATGATTATTTGAAGAAAAAAATCTTCATATGTACATATGCACTATTCCGAATGATTCCTGGGATAGAATACATTTAACGTCCATTTGTTTTTGGGCTAGCAGTACGCACGTGTGTCTCTTACCCACCCAACCTCTTTGATGTTTTATTCTAGCCAAACCAACCTCGCTGCTTTCAATCACTTTACTCGGGATGTCTTTCTGCCACTAAACTAACTCGTCGAACGCGCAGTTGTCCATGGTGTGGCGTGAGTGAAGTAGTGGAATGGACTGACAGTGTCTCAAAGAGAAGTACCGGTTAACTGCCTGCGTACACGCGCAGGCTAAAATGCCAAACTTCTGCAGTGAAGAACATTCAGATATGGTGTACGTTTACAGCTTCTGCGATGGTATTCCTCATGCCGCTGTCTAAGAATACCATCGGCGCTTTTCGACACCTCGAATTCGTGTTCGTAGAGTCTTTACCGGAGTTTTCAGTACATTGCGTGAAACAAGTATTCTCCAGGTTCCCATTTTTGCTCTGAACATGTAGTTCAACAACCTGTGCAGGAACAGCAAAACATTGTTGAAATGGGGTAGCGTAGTCCTACTACCAGTACATGGCGTGATGTGTACGATAATACTGAGGGTTTTTCATTTGTATATCAGGCAATTTATTGAATAATACAGAAAATAACGTAAATTAAATGTGTTCTCTCTCGGAAACTTTTTGGAATAGGGCATATGTGCATATGAAGTTTTTTGCTTTAAATGATCGTTCCTGTCATTTGCCTGATATTGACCATTCCTTTATTCATTTGTATTATCTGCTACCAGACACTTGCTTTTTATGTTTGATTTAACATACTGCAACGGGTTTCGAACATGTTCTGTCGATCTTCCGGAGTTTATGCATCCAGGCAATTGTTCTTAAAAGTAAGTTGTTTTGAACTAAACTGAAAGAACGGTTTCAGTACTGTTCGCTGCTGGAGTGGCTGTTGGGGTATTTGGAGGGAGGGGGGCTAGTGGTTGGCCAGCAATCTATGTCCAGTGACGTCTTCAGCTGGTGTGGAGTTGTGTCTCATGGGTTGTTATGACTGACACCACACTGTGTGGAATGCAGATAGTTCTGCATTAGTAATTATGGTCCGAAAATCGTGTGGTAAACTTTTTTATATGACAGTTGTTCACTCACGATTTTGGCGTCTCAAACTTACGTTTTTTATCCTTGCTACACAGGTGGAGCTGTTGTGTAACATTAAATTATTGTACTTTTTATTTTGTCACTGTTTCTTGAACGTCTCACCGTACCGATCTTCCTACATATATGTAAACACCACATACTTAATACAGCTCTGTCTGAATACTGAGGATAAATAACACAGCTTTGGGACGTCAAAATCGTGCGTGGAAAGCTGTCGTATATGAATGTGTACACACTATTTTCGCAATATAATAACTGATACAAAACTGTCTGCATCTCACACAGGTTCTGATGTCTGTCATAACAAACAACGAGAGACAGAAACTTCCTGGCAGATTAAGACTGTGTGCCGAACCGAGACTCGAACTCGGGGCCTTTGCCTTTCGCGGGCAAGTGCTCTAGCAACTGAGCTACCCAAGCACGACTCACGCCCCGTCCTCACAGCTTTAATTTCATTCTAGAAACGTCCCCGAGGCTGTGGCTAAGCCATGTCTCCGCAATATCCTTTCTTCCAGGAGTGCTGGTTCTGCAAGGTTCGCAGGAGAGCTTCTGTGCAGTTTGGAAGGTGGGAGACGAGGTACTGGCGGAATTAAAGCTGTGAGGGCAGGTCGTGAGTAGTGCTTGGGTAGCTGAGTTGGTAGGGCAGTTGCCCGCGAAAGGCAGAGGTCCCGAGTTCGAGTCTCGGTCGGCACACAGTTTTAATCTGCCATTAAGTTTCATATCAGTACACACTCCTCTGTAGAGTGAAAATTTCATTCCCGTAACGAGAGACAGCTCCACACTAACGGAAGACAACACTGGACATCAATATGAGGCCAACCACTGTATACATCAATGCCTGAAGATGGGGAGCAAGTGCTCGAAATACGTTGCAGTATCTTAAACACAAAATAAATAAGAGTGACTGGTAGCAGAAAATAGAAATAAACAATTATGTAACACAGTCACAGTTCCCAGCATAGCAAAAATTAATTGATAATTTTACCTGAGACACTTTGTATGTCTGACATCGGCTGTATATGGTGAATATAATAGTGAAAAGGCTGTACCTGTACCACTGAGGCAGACTTTGGGAACCGCCACAGCAGCTTTCTCGGCCTTCGGAGTCGCAGGATGCTTCCTGCCTGCCGCACTTTCACCAAATGGCTGAAATGGCTCTGACAAGGGAACCTCCCCATCGCACCCCCCTCAGATTTAGTTATAAGTTGGCACAGTGAATAGGCCTTGAAAAACTGAACACAGATAAATTGAGAAAACAGGAAGAAATTGTGTGGAACTGTGAAAAAATAAGCAAAATATACAAACTGAGTAGTCCATGGGAAGATAGGCAACATCAAGGACAATGGGAACGCAGGAGTGCCGTGGTCTCGTGGTAACGTGAGCAGCTGCGGAACGAAAGGTCCTTGGTTCAAATCTTCCATCGAGTGAAAGTTTAATTTTTTATTTTCAGTTTATGTGACAAACTCTTATGTTTTAATCACTTTTTTGGGAGTGATTATCACATCTACAAGAAAACCTAAATCGGGCAAGGTAGAAGAATCTTTTTACCCATTCGCCAAGTGTACAAGTTAGGTGGGTCGACAACATATTCCTGTCATGTGACGCACATGCCGTCACCAGTGTCGTATAGAATATATCAGATGTGTTTTCCTGTGGAGGAATCGGTTGACCTATGACCTTGCGATCAAATGTTTTCGGTTCCCATTGGAGAGGCACGTCCTTTCGTCTACTAATCGCACGGTTTTGCGATGCGGCCGCAAAACACAGACACTAATCTTATTACAGTGAACAAAGACGTCAATGAACGAACGGACAGATAATAACTATGCAAAAATAAAGAAAATAAAATTTTCACTTGAGGGAAGACTTGAACCAAGGACCTCTCGCTCAGCAGCTGCTCACGCTACCACGGGACCACGACGCTCCTAAGCTCATTTTGTCCATGATGTTGCCTATGCGACCCGTGGACTACTCAGTTTGTATATTTTGCTTATTTTTTCACAGTTCCACACAATTTCTTCCTGTTTTCTCAGTTGATCTGTGTTCAGTTTATCAAGGCCTATCCACTGTGCCAACTTATAACTAAATCTGAGGGGGGTGCGATGGGGAGGTTCCCTTGTGAGCACTATGGGACTTAAGATCTGAGGTCATCAGTCCCCTACAACTTAGAACTACTTAAACCTAACTAACGTAAGGACATTACACACATCAATGCCTGAGACAGGATTCCAACCTGCGACCGTAGCAGCAGCGCAGTTCTGGACAGAAGCGCCTAGAACCAACACCGACTCAAAGGTAGGCTTCGGCGCTTGTTCGTGACGTCACGTCAGCTAGGCACGGCGAACGCCAGGTCTGTTGCAGGCATACTTACAATGGTGGTGTCTCCCTCCCTGACACAGGAAAATGTGAAACTATTGGCGGTAGTTGACCAACACACATTGTTCTGAGAGATTTCTGCAATCAATTAATTGTGCAATTCATTTCACTTCTTAACAAATAGTGTACTACTGAACTTAAATTTCCACCTGTTTTAAGGATTGACATACATAAACAACTGCATGGTCCAGCAGCAACATAATTCGTGCTTCTTTACCTAATTTGTAAATCTGAGGAAGTTACGTTTGTACTGGGTTGCTTTTACAAGAAATTGTGAACATATTGTTGCTCTTCTTTAGGTATCTTGGTTGACTATGGGGTGAGGAGCACTGAATGTTAATGAAATATATTGCAATTGTACACTTTGGGGGAGAGGGTGGGGGACAGAAGGAGAGGCAAAAGAGAGATACTTGTTTTATCAAATAAAATTTTTTTATGTTATAAAGTTTCTGCTTTCAGTTGCAATGTGCATGTTTAAAAAAGTATTTTCGATGTATGAAGCTATTTTGTTTCCTGTTTAGAATTCCTTTCGTTGAAAACGACTGTAATCTAATGACTGGCAACAGTTGGACATTTACACATGTAAATTAGTTCACATTTCCAGTGACGATGTCAAACGAAAATAAATAAATAAATAAAAGAAACGAGTTCATTGTAAGGGGGTTGGGGTAACTTTCGATAACAAAATGGATCAAGTAAATATAGTTACTTGAATGTAAAATTTCCGAAGCTTGCAATGGGGCAAAGCATCTTCTCATATTGATCTACGTTTGTTTCGACAGGATTCAGTAATACAGAACTATGATCTTCATTTGCAGCTTTACGAGAGTAAGAAAATCTTTCATCTAAATAAAACAGCAGAATCCAAAACAATACCAAACAGTTTGTCCAAAATTAAGAGATTTATAGCGATAAGCACTCCCAGGCGTTTCTGCCTGCAACAGACCTGGCGTTGGCCGTGCCTAGCTGACGTGACGTCACCAACAAGCGCCGAGGCCTTCCTCTGAGCCGGTGTTGCTAGAACCGCTCGGCCACAGAGGCCGGCACACCGTACCCAGGCTGAGCAATTTGTGCACGACGAGTGCTCGCGCCCTGTCAACTGACAGCTGGTCTTGCGCCAGGTTCTGCTCGACAGCAGCTCAGGCGTCCGCCCTTACTGGACCCGTGGTGAAGTGTGGACAAACGAGTCGCGCTACTGCGACGTCCACCAGCCGGCGCAGAGATTTCGATTGACTCTGGAGGACGAGCAGCCTCGCTAACAGCGCGCTGTTTACAAAAGGTAGCGTCATGAGGCCTCGCCTGTGCTGTGCCGTGAGACGAGTCTATTCCGGTAGCTCGCTCACGTCCATTACGGCGCGGCCCCTACACACCACGGCGCGGGACCGACCGCAGCACGTGCCGCTTGTTTGGAGAAGACTGCCTCGCCCCCTCCGTCTGGACTCCCACACTACAACACGCCGTGCTGAGATTCACCACGTTTCCCTTACTTCATTGTAGCACTATCGCGACGTAAAAGAAATAACACTTCTAGTAGTACTATTCTCCTTGTTATTGTTTCGTTGTTGTTGTCATAATTAGTCCGAAGACGTACCTCTCCATGCCAGTCTATCGCGTGCAAACCTCTTCGTTTCTGCATAACTACTGCAGCCTACAAGCAACGGAACCTGCTTACCGTAGTTATGCTTTTGTCTCCTTCTACAAGTTTTACCATTTCCCCCGCCACCACTCCTTCCCACTTGGCTGCATTACCATAACGACTCCTTGATACCTCAGGATGTACCCTATCAACCGATCCCTTCTTTTAGTCAGACAAGGACGCAAATTCCTTGTTACCCCAATTCCATTCAGGATTTCCATAACAGTTATTCGAGCTAGCAGTCTTGTCTTCGCATACTTACCTGTTATCCAAGCATATTATAAAAATGGACTCATAAATGAAACTTCCTGGCAGATTAAAACTGTGTGCCAGACCGAGACTCGAGCTCGGGACCTTTGCCTTTCGCGGGAAAGTGCTCCACTGACTGAGCTACCCAAGCACGACTCACGCCCCATCCTCCCAGCTGATATGAAACTTTCTTTTAGGAGTGCCAGTTCTGCAAGGTTCGCAGGAGAGCTTCTGTAAAGTTTGGAAGGTAGGAGACGAGATAATGGCAGAAGTAAAGCTGTGAGGATGGGGCGTGAGTCGTGCTTGGGTAGCTCAGTCGGTGGAGCACTTGCCCGCGAAAGGCAAAGGTCCCGAGTTCGAGTCTCGGTCCGGCACACAGTTTTAATCTGCCAGGAAGTTTCATATCAGCGCACACTCCGCTGCAGAGTGAAAATCTCATTCTGGGCTCATAAATGTTTGTATGTTCCATATCTCCTTCTAAACCACTTGACCGATTTCAACCATACTTGGTATACATATCTCTTACTGTCAGGTAACAATCGCTGCTGGGATAAGAAACACCTACCTATCACAGTTCAGGAGATATGACGTCATAAACACTGAGATGCGTCAATAAATGCTGTCCAAACATGAAGTTTTAATACATTTATTCTTTACTGCTAAAACACTCATACAGTCGAGTTAACTTAAATAATCCCTCACATACACAGGACTTTTGACAGCTTTCAGCTGCAATGCACGAACAGCTGCATATGAAAACGATAGCTGTCTGTACAGCTATGAAGAGGCCTTGCTGTAGAGACGTTCACAAAATTGCATTGCAGACACATGAAACAGCTGTCGCCAGCAAGCAGAAACCGTCCAAGATAGTGTACTTACTACATGTGTACATTATGCATATTTCTTTGTACAATTAATTCATAATTTATAAAGTGTTTTCACGAATAGATGGAAATGAATTTTTTCCGATGTTACACTATGAACACAGTTCATATTTTGTTTTAATTTCTAATATGAAATTCGCAGAATGAATACTTGGGCACTGCTGGGTTTCACATATATAAAGTAGCGTGTATGTGAGTATGTCTGGGATCTCCTCCCAAACTACAGGATCGATTTCTACCAAATTTTGCACAAAAACAGCACACCTCATGAGTACTAATACTGTGGGTTTTATAGCCTCTTAGCTCCAATAGGAGTGGAGATATCGGCAAAAATGTGTCTTTCTCATCCCATGGTTTATAGGCTGCCCTGTGTGACATGAATGTTGTGTGGGAACAGTATCAGCCACATGAACTTGATTTGCAGGGCATCCTGATGTGAAGGGAAAGAAACAGTTTTCCAGGCCCTGACATGTAGGCTGCCTTGCATATGAGGTATGTTGTGTTGGAGTAGTATCGAACTGCTTTAGATGATGGCCTGTACATCAGGGACAAAGCCGCGGATGTGTAATGTGTCCTGCATAACAGGCATGTTGTGGGGCTACACGTGCCGATGAGCATGGCTGGGGACAGGTTGAGTTGGATAGAAGAGAGAATGGAGAGAATGAGGGCGAGGAGGAATGGACAGAGAGAGGGGAGGGGGGGGGGGGGCGAGATACATGAGGCAAGTGGACGGTGTAGACGAGTAGTGGGCAGATGGAAAAGGAAAAGGGAGAGGTGGAACTAGAAAGAGAGAGGGGAAGGGGGTATGTTCAGAGGGAGGGATGGAGGAAACAAACAAAGAGATGGAGACAAGGATGTCATCAGAGATAGGGATGGAGGAGTTGAAGAGACACAGAGAATGGGGAGTAGAAGGTAGACAGATAGACGAGGGAGGATGAGGTCGGCAGACAGAGAGAAGAAGAGGTGGACACAGAGAGGGGGATGAGAAGGAAGTGTATTCAATATGTGTCAAAGGCATATGTGGGCAAAGGCTGCAGGGGAAAGGCTAGCATTAAATGTTAGCACATAGGTACTTCAGAAAGTAATTTAGACATGTTGGCCTAGACCAAGACTACTGCTAAATAAAGGCAGCGCACTGTCAGATGAAAGTGCACGGCTCAGGTCTCCTGAGGACACAGTTTCGCTGATGTACAGGTAACAGATACATCACAACTTGCGAGGGAAATGATACAGCAACTAAAACATACTTCATAGTTGAAGTAAGCTGGACAATACGATTCTTTTGGGCAAAACGTCTAAACTGCACATAAATTAGACGTGAAATTCTGACGGTATATGGACCAATTGTTTCATCGTGTCTGGCATTAGAGATACGGTGCCAACAGTTTGACTACGGCCACACAGATGTGGCTTTTGCTGATCGGGAACGACGGCCAATGACATCGAACATAGATGATAAGTGCCCAGGCAGTCGAGGAACTGATTCACAGCAGTCACAGATTCTCTGAAAATGAAGACGTCCACACAGAAGTTCTCGAATGGCTCCGTGATCAAGGACTGGATTTCTTTCGTCGAGGAATTGACAGACTGCTTGAACGTCCCGGCAGTTGTTTACAAACATTTCGTGACTATGTTGGAAAATAATGTATCTGTGGGACTTTTAAGTCTAGTGCAGCATTCAATAAAAATAGGTATGCAATAATACTGTATAACTTACGTTTTTAAGTCCTCTGGTATATTCTTTATTCTCAGGAACACTTTCCGTGCTATTGCTAGGCTGCATTTTGTATCCTCTTTACTTCGCCCGTCGTCTGTTACTTTCCTTCGCAAACAGGAAACCTGATCTACTAATTTGTGTGTCTCATTAATTAATCTAAGCCCCTCAGCATCGCCTGACTTTATTCGGCTATATTTCAGTACTCTCGTTACACTACTGTTGATGTTAATCTTGTAACCTCTTTTCAAGACACTATTCATTCAACTCAACTGATTCCTCAACTTCGTTAGTGTCTCTGAAAGAGTGACAATGTAATTAGCAAACCTTAAAGTTTTGACTTATGTTCCCTGAACTTCAACTTCCATTTCCATCTTGTTCTTCAATTTCTTTGTTTCTTGCTCACTGAACACACTGAATGTCACCAAGGATAGGCTAAAACAGTCTCACTTCATTCTCAACTACTGTTTCCCTTTCATGTCCTTCGAATATTCTAACTGTAGTCTGGTTTCTGTAAGTTGTAAATACACGTTACCTAGTTGTATTTTATCCCTGCTGCCTTCGGAATTTCAGAGCGTATTCCAGTCAATATTCCGAAATGTTACCTCTATAGAAATGCTGTAAATGTAGGTTCCCCTTTCTTTAACCTATCTTCTAAGATAGCAGTAGTGTCAGCACTACCTAGCGTGTTCCTACATTTCTCAGAAACCCAAATTGATTTTCCAGTAGGCATGCATTAATAAAAATAAATAAAAAACTCAGAAATAACGAAATGATCGAGCACAGCAATCAAATTCGTCGAAAGAGTGGTGATGTACAGAAGAAGAATTAAGGAAGAAGAAAAAGAAGAAGAGAGCGAAAAATCTTACGTAGTACACTGGGCACAAATTATAAAGACGGGGTCTAACAAGGAATCCCTCGAGTGCGAGGTTGCAAAAGGCCAATGATGTTTACGGCATTCGACGCTCCACGTATTGTCTTCCATGCAGTCCCGATATTGACTGCTAATGGCGACAGCGGGTGGTACTGGAGGTTTCGAATGGTGAGCACAGCACGAGACTAAGGAGCGTAGTTGAACTACTTGGTCCACGAGTAGTTCACAACAGTGCAACAGCGCTAGTGGTGTTGAGACAAAGCAGAGCAGTGGCAACAGGAAACAAAGAAAACCCTGCATTGCATCTACAAGAACAGATGCCGAAGCTGACATTTTGCCAGAAAGAAACCCAAGGAGTTTCGCAGAGTAAGAAAGAAGTGGCACATGATATGTTAGCGTTTCTGCATGATGAGTCTGTGGAATGTGGGGTGTATACGCTCGATTGTGAGGACAACGTACTTGAGGAGTTTAGTGATGACGATACGTGCTTAACAAGTGAAAGTGATATCGAAATAGGTGTCCAGCCACATAATTCATCATCCTTGCCGGACAGGGAGCCACAATTTCCGACTCCAGTGAAAGGTAGTAAGACACATTTGTTGTCCAAGGAGCGGGCATTAAACATAATTACATACATGGAAGATCACCTGCGGCATACTAATTACGAACAGATTTCGAAGACAACCTTGTGGGTGGTGCACCACAGCCGTGAGTATTCTTCTTGGGTATTAATAATCGCTTCCGCTGTATTTTGGTCCTTTATCACTGCACCACTACCACTTTCGTGGCGTTAAAGCCACATCTTCAGGTGACAAATTATTAAAACATTACAGCGGGAAAGCTCGGAATCTTCTTTCCCCAACATTCATTGTCTATCATACACGAAACACCGCTAAAAGACGGTATGTCATAGATTAAAGACTGCCAAATTCCAATACAGTGGATGGGTCCAAAACAAATCGTATGAAAGTGATCGCTTCTCCGATCTATATGGAACCACGTACAGGAGACGCGGCCGCAACCATTTTTTTTTTTTTTCCCACCCATCCACTATATTGGAATTTGGCAGTTTTTAATCCATGACATATCGTCTTTTAGCGGTGTTTTTTTTGTATCTGAGAGACAATGAATGTTGGGAAAAAAAATTCCAAGCTTTTCCGCTCTAATGTTTTAATCATATGTCACCTGAAGATGTGGCTTTAACGCCACGAAACTGGTAGTGGTACAGTAATGAAGGATCAAAATACAGCTGAAACGATTATTAATATGCAAGAAGATTTCAAATAAGTGTGCAACAAAATGACCGTGTAGTGCATAAGGAAGACTACTGATATTCAAGGGAGGACAAGGCGCGTGTTTGCGCGTTTCAAGGGTGCTCGATGCAATTAACAGGATGTTTTTAATGGCTCTAAGCATTATGGGACTTAACATCTGATGTCATCAGTCCCCTCGACTTAGAACTACTTAAACCTAACTAACCTAAGGACATCACACACATCCATGCCCGAGGCACGATTCGAACCTGTGACCGTAGCAGCAGCGCGGTTCCGGACTGAAGCGCCTAGAACCGCTCGGCCACAGCGGCCGGCTAACAGGATGTGCATGTTAGTGACCTACTACGTTATATACATCAAACTGCACGCAACATAGATTACAATGATTTCAAGGGAACCAGTGGATGGCTACATAGTCCCAAAACGTGCTACAGAATTGGAAGACGTGAATAACGAAATTTCAAACAAAGCATTGTCTTGACGAAGCACAGTAAACTGGGGAATCGGCCAGAAAATTTATAGATGGGATAAACAAACTTCTCCCATCGTTTAGTCAGGAACTTGCTTTCAACTCCAATCAGTCGGGGTTTGAGGGGGATACGTATATGAAGGGAACACTGGGAATTAGAGGTGCCAAGAGAGTCGGGTCAAGATCAACTAACGTCAATGCCGCAATGTATTCGCATACAGTTATTCCGACTGTGAATCTGGGTGGTACACTGGCTGGAAAAAAGTTATGTATTGTGCTGCGAGAAGTTGGAGAGGCTCTGCCCCCTACGGCTCTTTCTAGTATGCGTGATGGTCTAAGGGCAACAGGGGATATTTACATCACAGTAAGCAAGAGTGGGAAAATGGATTCAAGAGAACTGCAACTACAGCTTGAACACTGCTTTTGGCCAATAGCTGCTCGAAGTAATTTTGTTTTTCATGATTCCTGATCGGGGTATAAAAATCATATTCCTTTGGAGCAAACTATCCCTCCTGGAAATTGTGTGACATTGCAGTTATTACCAACTGGAACAACTGGACAAATTCAGCTCCTTGAGGCTTGTTTTTTTCCGTGACTATAAAATATATTACCGTGCTGGCTACAGCTACGCCTCAGAGGAGAGCCAATTTCACAGTAAGCTCCACGACTGTTTCCAATTCGGTTGTATGCCAACACATTCCATCAACTGTCATCACTCCGTTACACCAATATGATTCTATATGCATTCTTTGGAAGTGGATACCCAGCTGGACATCCTGCACGGTTTGTAACTCCCAAGGAGTTCGCCTTCGATCTTGGTGACAACCTTCGTAACCACTGTGGCGCGCCATTTTTCATTCGGTGTTCATGGTGCAAGTTCATGGTTTGTTTTAAACATTTATTGAATGTCGACGATGTCCATTTTGTGCAGTGAAATACATACTTCCATAGGAGGGTGATCTCTGCACCTCCCGGACACTTATTTTCTGTCGCCCTCCTGACGTATATGGCGAGTCATTAGCAGCTAAAATTTTTCCCGTCGCAACTGTTAACACAACACTTTCAAATTAGCCTTACTAAAAATTGAACTTGCGACTTCGCACTCCAGCTGTTTCTAGGAAGCAAAATCTGAACAATGAAGGTTTCTAAAATATAAAAAATTACGGACACAATCACAAACGCAGATTTCGGTTAAGAAGAATGACTGGTTCCAAATAGACGAAATGCTTCTTCAATATTTTTAAGTCAAACCCCACCAGAGTGTCGTGGTACAACAACGGAAAGACCTGCAAAACTGAGACATCCTCAGAACAGCTGCAGCACAACGTTTATGTTCGCAGAAGCGAAAGGACAGAACACACTTTCGGCGCTCGTAACTTGTGCAGTTAATAGACGATAATACGACCGTTCCACTGTGCTCTCAAAATATCCATGACACTGAAACTGGCCTTTTGGAATTAACTACAGTTTTCACTTGCTGGACACGCAGCGTGTATTACACAAGGAACTGGGTCAACAATTTGTACGTGTCTCTGTACCTTCCGACACTGCGTTGGTATGACTTAACAAAATAAACTGCACTTTACAATTTTTCTAGCTGTCATGTACTTCTGTTGCACCTTTGAATGTGTCTAAATACTTCACAAGTTCTTTTAGAGTGTTCTTATCATTACTAATACATTTTTCAGAGACAGTTTTCTTCTCAAGCATTTCATACTGTCTAACTACAGACCGTAGCATTTAAAACAAGCTGTTCCACCTAGCCTCTGTTGGAGGCTGCACAGTATAGCTATGGTGTGGTAAAAAATGGCTCTGAGCACTATGGGTCTCAACTGCTGCGGTCATTAGTCCCCTAGAACTTAGAACTAGTTAAACCTAACTAACCTAAGGACATCACAAACATCCATGCCCGAGGCGGGATTCGAACCTGCGACCGTAGCGGTCTTGCGGTTCCAGACTGCAGCGCCTTTAACCGCACGGCCACTTCGGCCGGCTATGGTGTGGTAGCTTATAATTGTAATTCGTATGCGGATAACTGTTTCGTTCGTGGCAGTAGTCCCGTGTTGATCGGAAGTACAATAAATAAGGTCGCGTGATGACCATGAATTCTCATAAAAGTACTTTGAATTTCACGGAATTTGTGTAATGAATGTACAATTACCAAACTGCAGAATACTGAGCGTCAACAGTACACTAACATTTACCAAATTCTTTTTCTTTTCATTTATGGGCATACCAACGTCTCCGAGAGTGTTATCGTCTTACAGTAGTTCATCGTCAGGGCCCATACGTTGGAGCGCAACGCATTAGCGACAGCAGTACAGGTGAGGGCAGGTAAGCCGAACAGAATGAGGATGGGCGGATGGACTTTGAAGACGCAGTGCCAACTGACTCACGCACTCCTGTTAGGCTACCGCTTCTACATCTACATGGAAACTCAGCAAATCACATTTAAGTGCCTGGCAGAGGGTTCAGCGAACCACCTTCACAGTTCTCTATTATTCCAATCCCGTATAGCGCGCGGAAAGAACGAACGCCTGTATCTTTCCATTCGAGCTGTGATTTCCCTTATTTTATCACGGTGATCGTTTCTTGCTAGGTGACTGGAATTTCGTGAGAAGATTCCGTCGCAACGAAAAACGCCTTTATTTTAATGATTTCCACCCCAAATCCTGTATCATGTCAGTGACACTCTCTCCCATATTTCGCGATAATACAAAACTTGCTGCCCTTCTTTGAACTTTTTCGGTGTACTCCATCAGTTTCATCTGGTAAGGATCCCACACCGCGCAGCAGTATTCTAAAAGAGGACGGACAAGCGTAGTGTAGGCAGCCTCCTTAGTGGATCTCTAATATATTTTCTAAGTGTCCTGCCAATTAAACGCAGTCTTTCGTTAGCCTTCTCCACAACATTTTCTATATGTTCCTTCCAACTTAAGTTGTTCGTAATTGTAATTACTAGATATTTAGTTGAATTTACGCCCTTTAGATTTGACACTTATCGTGTAACCGAAGTTTAACGGATCCCTTTTAGCAATCATGTGAATGACCTCACACTTTTCGTTATTTAGGGTCAATTGCCACTTTTCGCACCATACAGAAATCTTTTCTAAATCATTCTGCTATTTCTTTTCATGTTCTGATCACTTTATTAGTCGATAAAAGACAGCGTCATCTGCAAACAACCTAAGACGGCTGCTCAAATTGTCTCCCAAACCGTTTATATAGATAAGGAACAGCAAAGAGCCTGTAACACTACCTTGGGGAACGCCAGAAATCACTTCTGTTTTACTCGATGACTGTCCGTCAGTTGCTACGAACTGTGACCTCTCTCACAGGAAATCACGAATCCAGTGATATAACTGAGACGATATTCCATAAGCACGCAATTTCACTACAAGTCGCTTGTGTGGTGCAGTGTCAAAAGCCTTACGGATGTTCAGTATTTCGGAATCAATCTGAAATCCCTTGTCACCAGCACTCAAGACTTCACGCGAGTAAAGAGCTAGAAGAGTTTCACAAGAACGATGTTTTCCAAATCAATGTTGACTGTGTGTCAATAGACAGTTTTCTTCGAGGTAATTCATAATGTTCGAACACAACACATGTTCCAAAATCCTGCTGCATATCGACGTTAATGATATGGGCCTGTAATTTAGTGGATTACTCCTACTACCTTTCTTCAATATTGGTGTGGCCTGTGCAAATTTCCAGTCTTTGCGTAGGGATCTTTCGTAGAGCGAAAGGTTGTATATGATTTTAAGTATGGAGCTATTGCATCAGCATAATCTGAAAGGAACCTAACTGGTACACAGTCTGGAACAGAAGATATGCTTTTATTAATTGATTTAAGTTGCTTCACTACTCCAAGGATATTTACTTCTACATTACTGCTACAGGCAGTTTGTTCCATAGTGCAATGCTGATTACGGTTTGTGCAGTTATTTTCTTTTGAAATAAACGTATTTTGTTTCCATCACCATCAAAAATGCTAAAATCTAATAGCTTCAAACATGAAAGGGATTAGCCAATGTTGTAACTTGACCGTATTCAACAATGTAAACTCAGCTGTGAGAAACAGAGATAATAATAATAGTAACGATAATAATAACATGATGCAGAGAATGCAACCATATCGTTTGTCTACTTCACGTTACCGAAATGAATACGAAAACTGCAGCAGTTTTCTAGTTCCACATTCGAAGAAGGAAGGAGGAACCGGCAAGACTTCTAGAAGATAGAGCAAAGAAATAAGAATTTCCTTACAGAGGCGGAATAAATAAGGCATGAACTTCTCCCCGGAGGGACGTCAGAAGCACTCGCCAGCGCTGGATCTCTCCGTCAACAACTGCCTTCATTTCCGCTATAAACACGCCTTTGAAAATAAGCGGCGCATTGAAACAGAGCTGGCGAATGTAGCGGGACAGTAAATTATTTTAACGTTCTTTTCTCGGCGCTCCCAGCAGACCCGCGAGAATTAAAGAATTAATGAGGACGGAAAGACGGGAAGCGCCAGAAGCCCGACGAGGGCTCGTGGGATGCGCGGAAAATTGCCAGCTTTCACAACGCGCTGTCTTCCTAGGCAATACAAGAGCGGAGGAAAAATTCAAGACGTTCCGGTCATTCGCGTGCTCCTGCCCGATTACAGCAGATCAAAAGGCCACGCTCATGAAGTTTTTATGTATCTCTGTGCATAGGTGCCAGACTAAAATTCCACAGATGTCCAGTTCAGTCCCAGGTCGGTCCTTAAGGAAGTTCCACTACCACCAATACCACATTGGATACGATATTTGGGGTCAAAATCAGTACATTAACCTGTATGTTGTATAACATCAAAACAGAAGTATCGATACCGGGAGTATCGCAAAATATCGATTTATTACGTCGTTTATAGAATTTCTTGACCATAAAAGGTCTTGTTTAGAATGCAAGGCGAATTATGAAAATTACACTGTGCTTTTATGAAAAAACTTGAGTGTCAAATCAGTTATCGACGTAAGCATTAAAAGAAAAGTATTCCAACCGCAGACAAATTACAAGCCATCATATAAACTGTCCTATTACAGTGCTTTAGTACAACTTCTTCTTTGATAAAGATGCACTCATTCACAACGAGCTTTTTTTTAAAAAAAACAAACGCACTCAATGCAAGATATAAGAATTATTCTAGGTTTTCATTGACTAATAGGCAACGGTCTTGCCGCAGCGAATACACCGGTTCCCGTCAGATCACCGAAATTAAGCGCTGTTGGGTGTGGCCAACACTTGGATGGGTGACCATCCGGGCCGTCATGCGCTGTTGCCATTTTTCGGGGTGCACTCAGCCTCGTGATACCAACTGAGGAGCTACTCGACCGAATAGTAGCGGCTCCGGTCAAAGAAAACCATCATGACGACTGGGAGAGCGGTGTGCTGACCACACGCCCCTCCTATCCGCATCCTCATCTGAGGATTACACGGCGGTCGGATGGTCCCGATGGGCCACTTGTGGCCTGAAGACGGAGTGTGCATTGACTAATACATGTATAAAATCAATAAAGTAACCACTTTTTCGAAGTAAATATGTAAGTGGTTAATGATGTTGAAATTCACTCTAAAACAAAAGGAGGAGCACCACGAAGGAGTAGTACGAATGGGACGCAAATCTGTAGATGAGATGTGCATGTAGAGACAAAAAAATAATTACAATTTCAGAAAAATTGGATGATTTATTCACGAGAAAGAGTTTCACAAAAAAATGTTCAAATGTGCGAGAAATCTTATGGAACTTAACTGCTAAGGTCATCGGTCCCTAAGCTTACACACAACCTAAATTATCCTAAGGACAAACACACACACCCATGCCCGAGGGAGGACTCGAACCTCCGCCGGGACCAGCCGCACAGTCCATGACTGCAGCGCCTGAGACCGCTCGGCTAATACCGCGCGGCAGAGTTTCACAAATTGAGCCATTCAAAAACGTGTTGGTCCACCTAAACCCCTTACGCATGCAATTATTCGACTTGACACTGATTGATAGAGCTGTTGTATGTCCTACTGAGGGATAGTGTGCCGAATTCTGCCTAGTTTGCGTGCTTGATCGTCAAAATCCCGAAATGGGTGGACACCTCAATTGGGGAGAAATCCGTCTACCTTGTTGGCCAAGTTAAATAAGGTCTGGTAAGTACGAAAAAAAGCTGTAAAAAGCCCAGGATGGTTTGCCGTGTACGGCAACATAACGGGGCTTAGAATATTGTCAACGTACCGCCGTGCTGCTAGGGAGCGGCGGATCGGTGAATGGCAACCAGACGCGTGCTCCTATGAAAAGAAATGACAACCCAGGCCACCACTTCTGGTTACCAGGTCATATGGCGGGCGGCAGATTGGCTGATGTCCCACGGCTGTCCCGGGTGTCCCCAGACACGTCTTCGGCCTGGAATCGCATTGACTAGCGTAGAATTGTCTTCAGTGATGAGTTCTGCTTCGAACTGAGCCTCGATAACCAACGAAGATGTGTCTGGAGGCGCCCCCAACAGCGTTGCGATACCAATCTGAGCAGTGCGCGGCTCGTGTTCATGCCGTTTCTTGCTCGACAGCTTCTCTTTACCGAACTGTCGCCTCGTTTCTTATTCGATTTACTGGCGTCACTAAGTTACTGGCTTGCCTGCCCGTGCGTGGCAGCAGCAGCACGTATCGATAAACGTACTGTCGTATTATATTTGAAGCGACCGCTAGTACGAGGGCAGTTCAATAAGTAATGCAACACATTTTTTTCTGAAGCAGGGGTTGTTTTATTCAGCATTGAAATACACCAGGTTATTCCCCAATCTTTTAGCTACACAACACTATTTTTCAACGTAATCTCCATTCAATGCTACGGCCTTACGCCACCTTGAAATGAGGGCCTGTATGCCTGCACGGTACCATTCCACTGGTCGATGTCGGAGCCAACGTCGTACTGCATCAATAACTACTTCATCATCCGCGTAGTGCCTCCCACGGATTGCGTCCTTCATTGGGCCAAACATATGGAAATCCGACGGTGCGAGATCGGGGCTGTAGGGTGCATGAGGAAGAACAGTCCACTGAAGTTTTGTGAGCTCCTCTCGGGTGCGAAGACTTGTGTGAGGTCTTGCGTTGTCATGAAGAAGGAGAAGTTCGTTCAGATTTTTGTGCCTACGAACACGCTGAAGTCGTTTCTTCAATTTCTGAAGAGTAGCACAATACACTTCAGAGTTGATCGTTTGACCATGGGGAAGGACATCGAACAGAATAAACCCTTCAGCGTCCCAGAAGACTGTAACCATGACTTTACCGGCTGAGGGTATGGCTTTAAACTTTTTCTTGGTAGGGGAGTGGGTGTGGCGCCACTCCATTGATTGCCGTTTTGTTTCAGGTTCGAAGTGATGAACCCATGTTTCATCGCCTGTAACAATCTTTGACAAGAAATTGTCACCCTCAGCCACATGACGAGCAAGCAATTCCGCACAGATGGTTCTCCTTTGCTCTTTATGGTGGTGAACAATTGTGACAGCACTACCAACAGAGATGTCAAGTTGAACACTGAGTTGTTTGATGGTGATCCGTCGATCATCTCGAACGAGTGTGTTCGCACACTCCGCCATTGCAGGAGTCACAGATGTGCACGGCCGGCCCGCACGCGGGAGATCAGACAGTCTTGCTTGACCTTGCGGCGATGATGACACACGCTTTGCCCAACGACTCACCGTGCTTTTGTCCACTGCCAGATCACTGTAGACATTCTGCAAGCGCCTGTGAATATCTGAGATGCCCTGGTTTTCCGCCAAAAGAAACTCGATCACTGCCCGTTGTTTGCAACGCACATCCGTTACAGACGCCATTTTAACAGCTCTGTACAGCGCTGCCACCTGTCGGAAGTCAATGAAACTATGCGAGACGAAGCGGGAATGTTTGAAAATATTCCACAAGAAATTTCCGGTTTTTTCAACCAAAATTGGCCGAGAAAAAAAATGTGTTGCATTACTTATTGAACTGCCCTCGTATTTCCGGCTCGTCGTGTGTCGGGGGTTCAGTCGAGACGGAGTGCCTGTGAGATCCGGACAGCCAGTACTCGCCGACCGCTGGCGAAACACATGCACTGTCCGACGGGAGGAGACTGGAGCAGGAACAACCGTTGGTTGGTCGTTAGGTAGGTCGTCTCATCGGGAGACGTGTATTTGGTCTTTTGACCGTTCCTGGACCTCGTCAGTTGGTCATCTTGTCAGACGTGGGTCGGTTCCTTCCTTGTGCAGAGATGTCGGGTGTCCAATGGGCAAGTGTTCCCTCTGCATGGTTGGGTCCGAGTCAGTGTGCCCGGTCGCCGTGTTTCCGAGTTCCGAACGCACATCGAGGGAGTCGGGTTGGAGCTGCAGTGAGCTCTGGACAGCCATGACTTGCCCGACCGTTACCGACACACGTAACTTGAATGAGGACGACCTTGGTTAGTCGTTCGGTCGGTTGTCTCATCGGACAACGTGTATGGTCGCCGACCGCTTACGGACACAATGTGTGTGTCGACTTGTGGTTTCTCCTTGCTGTTCTACAGGATTGTCGAAGTTCTTAGTGCAAGTGTTTACGTGGAACTGTGTGTAGCTTGTCTGATTTCCACTGAGGAGTTATGAATGCTGTCTGCGTACTGGAGTAGGCAGTCGGTCGGTTGGAACAGAACAGCGAGTGTGCGTTTTCTCACCGTGCTGATGCTGTCCGGCACGGCGTGTAGTTCGACAGTCTTTGGTGCTTGTTTATACATTTTTGAGGGGTTATTGTGCCTTGGCTGTTTTTAGTCGCCAATTTTGAAGACGTAGTGCTGCTGGTGTCTTCGTCCTCGGCTGATATTTTCCGTTGTCGTGCCATTGGTCGGCGGAAGGGAATTGATTAGGTTGTTGGTCGGTCCTTCAGCCGTCCCTGGGCCGGGTTGCCATCTGATTACTTAATCTTATTCTTGGCTGCCTGTCTCACCTAAATTAGAGTTACCTCCTCAGGCCAACCCTTGGAACCCTTCTGAGCACCACTGTAGTGTTGTTTTTAGATTGTGATTTTTGTCTCAAGTACTGTGCGGCCTTCAGCCGCCTATTAATTTAGATTTGATTTTAAAATAAGGCCTTCAGCCGTCTTAAATTAAAATTTGAAAGGTCATTTGTTTAAAACCTTTTAAAATTTTCTTACTGAAATTTATGTTATCCAGGCCTTAAGCCCTCAGATCTTCTATTTTGTAACTAAGGCCTTCAGCCGTGGGTATTCCTTAAGGCAATTTTAATAAATTGTGTTATGGCCTTCAGCCATATTGTTTAGGAATTCTCTTCAGGGTATGTGTCTTTAAGTGTTTTAGCAAAATGAAGTTTGTATGTTTGTGCAACTAACAGCAACTGATTTGGCCCCCTTTCCACAATCTGATCCGCTCTGTCCTGCGAACCCAGATTTTACAATCTGACCTGACTGTTGCCCAATATATGGTCCGACAGGTAGGAATGATGGTCTAGGTTATCATTTCTTTTCGTAGCAGAAGATGCCTGGTTGTCGTTGGTGGCACCCTTACACCGCAGCAGTTCATCGACGATATGCTGCGCACCCTTTCGTTGCCCTTCATGGCAAACTATGGCTCTGAGCACTATGGGACTTCATCAGTCCCCTAGAACTTAGAACTACTTAAACCTAACTAACCTAAGGACATCACACACATCCATGTCCGAGGCAGAATTCGAACCTGCGACCGTAGCGGTCACGCGGTTTCAGACTGAAGCGCCTAGAACCGCTCGGCCACACCGGCGGGCCATGGCAAACTACTAGGTTGGAAAACGTCAAGTTGCACTACAGCCCGAGATTTACGTGAAACTGTAGGACTCCCTATAACTGACTGTGTGAGCAACCTAAAATGTCGAAACAAAGGCAAAGGCATGTTTGCTGGAATACGACTACGTCTAGTTAGGCACTGTGGTGTACAAACCAACCCAAGCGGTTGAGAGCAGTGTTACACGCTGTAGCATGTTCTATTGAAGAGCAAAGATGATTTGAGTGTCGCGCGACCAGGTGCTTTGTTTGGAAATTCCGTTACATAAGAAAACTTAGCAACATTCACTGGACAATAATATGGCAAGGTAGACCGCACAAGCTCGCTAATGGGTTTCCCCCTTTTTGCTTCGTTCCTTTTGACAGGGTAGATTGGACAAAATCGTTAACGTTTTTTGACTTCGTCCTTCGCTTATTTCTTTAGATTGTCCTACATTATTGGTGATATTACCTTATTTTGCACGATCGCCTTCAGCACTTTCCACGGTGTACACGTTGCTCGTCCAGCGAGACGACCCACAATGCACAATGTTTCTCACGCGCGAATATAAAAAAAAAATACGGTTCATATGGCTCTGAGCACTATGGGGCTTAACTTCGGAGGTCATCAGTCCCCTATAACTCAGAACTACTTAAACATAACCAACCTAAGGACATCACACACATCTATGCCCGAGGCAGGATTCGAACCTGCGACCGCAGCGGTCGCGCGGTTCCAGACTGTAGCGCCCAGAACCGCTCGGCCACTCCGGCCTGCCACGAACATCCAAACAGCTACTTATTAACCTAATGGATATGGTTTACTAACTGTAAGGAAGCTCGCTTTGTGTTTGGTCACCTTCCCTCTATTTTGGCCGGTAAAAGGAAATGTCAAGCGATAGCTACATTTTTTTAACCCAATACTGCTTTTACACGATCTAGTCACATTAATGTGAACATCGCCTACGTTCAATCTCCCATACTCACATGTGGCTGGAGGCAGTACTAGCAGTGGAGGGTATATAAAACTTGTCGGCGGGTGGCGGGAAACAGTACAATCGTTGTCGCAATTCGAAAACGGTTTATCTGACACCGAAATGACCATGATCATTGCCTTTCGGGCAAAGCGTAGGAGCATTTCCGAAAAGCCTAATCGTACTGCTGTGGTTGAACTATTGCAAAATGGCGCTACACAGAACCGGCGCCGAGGCAACGACAGGGGTACCACGAAAGAGGAGAGGAATGAACGACAGCTGCGGAGACGCATTTCGGAGAATACATGTGCAACTACCGAGTAACTGAATCAAGGGTCTAACAACAGTATCTCCTCAACGGCCGTTCAGCAAAGGTCGGTGCAGCGGGCGTCTGGTTCATGCACCCACGCTGATCATCACTGACGAGGACCGGACTTTGCACGCCAGTACCACAACCGGAGTCCACTGGGTAGTGTAACGTGACGTTTCAGATGAATCACGTTTTATGCCCCATAGAGGAGACTCGTTGGTGTGAACGGCGTGAAACGGCTGAAAGCAAAGGGTCCAGGCCACAGGAGGGAGCGTTATGGCATGGGAAATGTTTTCGTGGCATTCCCTGGGTGATCTCGCCGTTCTAGAAGGCACAATGGAACAACAGAAGTATGCAACTGTCCTTGGGTACCATGTCCATCCTTACATGAAATTTCTTTTCCCTCGGCACGGTGGTATCTACACTCATGCTCATAAATTAAGGGTAATTGCAGAATGTGGTGCCACACAACGTGACATTACCCAAAACTGGCGTTAATAGCATAGGCACATAGGGAACACACACGACATAGATCTGTAAGTCCACGGTATTGGCGATAAGTTGAGAAAACCATCCCGAAACACATGTGCTACAAAACACCACTGTTTCCTGGGCAAGTACCCCGACATCAGTATGGGATATGATCACCATGCACACGTACACAGACCGCACAACGGGCTGGCATACTCTGGATCAGGTGGTCGAGCAGCTGCTGGAGTATAGCCTTCCCAAGACGTGTAGCGATACGTCGACCGAGAGCACCTCAGACGTGCTCGATGGGGTTTAGGTCTGGAGAACAGTCAGGCCACTCCATTCGCCTGATAGCTTCTGTTTCGAGGTACTCCTCCACGATGGCAGCTCGGTGGGGCCGTGTGTTATCAGGAGGAAGGTGGAACCCACTGCACCCCTGAAAAGGCCGACATACTGGTGCAAAATGACGTCCCGATACACCTGATCTGTCACAGTTCCTCTGTCAAAGACATGCAGGGGTATACGTGCACTAATCAGAATCCCACCCCACCCCATCAAACCACGACCTCCATACAGGTCCCTTTCAAGGACATTAAGGGGACGGTATCTGGTACCAGGCGAGAATCACTGTTCAGACTATATCTGGACTCGCCCGTGAACATAACCTAGGACCACTGTTCCAATGACATTGTACTGCGTTCTTGACACCAGGCTTTACGGGCTCTCCTGTCACCAGGGGTCAGTGGAATGCACCTTGCAGGTCGCCGGGCGAATAAACCATGTCTGTTCAGTGGTCTGTAAACTGTGTGTCTGCAAACAGCTGTTCCAGTGGCTGCGGTAAGGTCCCGAGCAAGGCTACCTGCAGTATTCCGTGGCCATCTGCGGGCACTGATGGTGAGATATCGGCCTTCTTGTGGTGTTGTACACTGTGGACGTCCCGTACTGTAGCACCTGGACACGTTTTCTGTCTGCTGGAATCGTTGCCATAATCTTGAGATGACCCTGTGGTACACGGAGGGCCCGTGCTACGACCTGCTGTGTTTGACCAGCCTCCAGTCGCCCTAGTATTCTACTCCTCACTACGTCATCAATGTGTGTTCTCTGAGCCATTTTCAACACACAGTCACCATTAGCACGTCTGAAAACGTCTGCACACCTACTCGCTGCACCGCACTCTGACATGCACCAATACACCTCTGTATATGTGGACTGCTGCCAGCGCCACCGTGCGACGACCGCAGGTCAGATGCACCGCATGGTCATACCCTGAGGTGATTTAAACCCGCAAACCGCCCACCCGACCGTTGTTTCACCATGTGTCAGCATTATCCTTAGTTTGTGAGCATGAGTGTACATACTGGACAATGCACCGTGTCACACAGTTCGCAGTGTACGTGCGTGGTTCGAAGAGCACCAGGATGAGCTTACCGTACTCCTCTTGCCACCAAACTCCCTGGACTTAAACCCAATAGAGAATCTCTGCGACCATCTGTGGCAGTTCGCGCCATGGATTCTCAATAGAAAAACCTAGCGCAGCCGGCCACGGCACTGGAGTCGACACGGCTCCACATCCCTGTAGGTACCTTCCAGAACCTCACTGACACTCTTTCTGCACGTCTCGCAGCGGTCCATGTTGCTAAAAGCGATTATTCAGGCTTCTGACAGGTGCTCAAATCAACATGACTGGGCACTGTATTTCGAGTTTAAACCTCTATGGAGTTAAAGTGTACTGTCTCTCAACGAACAGAGGATGCAACATTTTTATTTTCGCGTAGTCTATTTCACCATTTTATATTTCTTTAATTGCTGCTCATACGAACAAAATAAAATTGTGGGCGAAAACACCGGGACTACTATCCACAGCGATATCGAATCCTGCCTGGTGGGGCTGCAGGCACATGACGCGAAAAGAAAGGTTTATATGCGGAGCAGACGAATGGGGAATCGATCTAGCGTCGATACGCGCCGAAAATGGGGAAATGTTCTGACCTAAGCGACTTTGACAAAGGCCAAACTGTTATGGCACGTCGCCTGGCAACCAGCGTGTTGGAAACGGCGAAGCTTGTAGACTTTTTGTGTGCCTGCCGTGAGCATCTGTGGGAAGACTGTGACACGGCGAGTACGTGACAAGTTGGAATACATCCGCGACTCGTCACAGAAAGTGGGTGCCAGATGTCTGCCAGTTCTGTAAGAGGGATGTGTGGTGGTATCTAGTAGAGCACAACGCTGCTTTATTGTTTCGGTGCAGGTTGTTCAGTGCACATTAATGAACGTGGTGCTCTGCAGTAGGCGACCTCTTACTGTTCCCACCTTGACCCAATGCCATCGTTATTTGCAGTTGCAATGAGCGCGTGATATTCAGATTGGAGCGTGGATCAATGGAAACGCGTTGCCTGGGACGGTTGAAAGATGGACCATACCATGGACGCACACTGGTGGGAGGGGGGGGGGGGGGAGGGGGGGCGGCAGTGTTGCCTATGGGAAACATTCACCTGGGTTTCTATGGGACCTGTGGTAGTAATACAAGTCACTACGACAGCTCTGGACTGCCTGAACATTATTGTAGACAGCATGCATCACTCCTTGTTTGATGACTTCCGTGATGGCTTGATCTGAACCCAAAAAACACATATGTGGCGCTATAGGGCGCCAGCTCCAAGCCCACAAACCACCAATCCGTAATTTAAGGGAACTGATCTGTGCATTGATATATAGTGCCACGTTACTTCCGGAACCTACCAAAGACTTGAGGCGTCCATGCTGCTACATAGTGTTCCAAAGGTGGACCAATACGCTCCTGAGCATGTGGTCATAATATTCTGGTTCATCAGCGCAGTACATCACCTTCTGATATAGAGTCATACGAGGAAGCTGAAGTGTGTGTGACACCTATCGTGTGCCGGTAATAGGAGAAGTATCCACGATGGAAGAGCACGTTCAAGCTGCCTTCTGCACATCCAATCCGTAGACCACAATCCACTCAGGAATGCCGATTGGTGATTATAGTACAGTACTGACGGGCTGTATGTCGTAATGCGTCTATCTACTCTTCTTTCTACGGATTATATCCCAGAGCTCTAGGTTCAGGGATGTGATCTGATGAACTGAGATGGAAGTTAAGCAAGGGCATATTGTATGTTACGTCCCTGGCAAGAAGATCGACACACTACTCTTGTCACATGCCTTGGTGAGCTAGAATCCTAAGAAAGTTCACCAAAGTTCCATACAACTATAGTTCACAGACCTTCAAATTGTAATCGTTTCTGTCTGTCCATATTACTTGGAAGTTGATGGCAGACACTGTGCACAAGAACATAAGATGTGATTCAGTCTAAATTTAATTAAAAGTCAGATCAAAAAGAAAATACTTATGGATGGAGTAAGTGCCTTGCCTCGCTGGAGTACACGACAAATAGGACAGCTAACAGTATATTTGGAGAATATAACACCACTTTAAATTGGAGACCATTCGTCATTTATACAGACACTAGAGAAAGCGCCAAGACAGTGAGAGGACAAGATCAATAAGACGGAGGAACTATTCCACTGACGCACATAATGTAAGAAAACAGAATTAATCTAACATTAAGGCACATGTACATGTAATTCTCCCAAAGAGAGAGCCCACCCAGGCAATAAAGCATCAATGCACGTCACGGAAAATTTCTTAGTGGATTAAACCAGGCAATATTGAGGTCACATGGGAAGGCCATATGCAACCAAACTAATTAATACGGCTATAAAACGGGCCGTTATCGGCAGAGAGGTTCAAAATGGTTCAAATGGCTCTGAGCACTATGGGACGTCTGACGTCATCAGTCCCCTAGAACTTAGAACTACTTAAACCTAACTAACCTAAGGACATCACACACATCCATGCCCGAGGCAGAATTCGAACCTGCGACCGTAGTAACACCGCGGTTCCGGACTGAAGCGCCTAGAACCGTTCGGCCACTACGGCCGGCGGCAGAGATGTGGTCCATTAATCATATGTTGTACGGAGTAGTCAGCGTACGTAGCAGCAGATGAAGACATAGTTTATTCAGCCAAGAGAAGAGGATGGGAAGATTCTGGGGACATATAACTTCGAGGTAAGTAGTTATTGTACATTTTTTGGAACAGCATTGAACAGAGAATACCTGTCCCTGGCTCAACGAATAATACTTCGGAATTTCAGTAAATAACAGGATCAACTTATAGCTGACGACTTGTTTCCTGTACTGCAAAGAGAAGTGGCCATACATTAATACTGAAATAGGCCCAGGGGGCCAATAATTGGCGGAACGTGTGTGACTTAGAACACTCGACTCTGAATCATTTCGATAGTTTACTGACTGCAGAGTAAAGGGTAAGAGATCTGGCATCTCACCTACTCTAATTCTATATAATCTCAATTGTATCTAACAGCTCAATGAAAGTGTGATATCAAAGCAATAACTTACAGCTTCTGGAGAATCTATCTGCAACATTGCTTCTTTATAGTTATAATACTGACATTATCAAATTTCCAATCAAACAAGGAAATTCTTTCTCTCTCTCATTTCTGTTATAAAGGTTGTGAAGGCTGAATCCTTTTCAGAAAAGCACCCCAATGTCGCCAACGTCCTTATTGCACCATGCAAGTAACACCAACTCCACACTGGTGAATGGCAACACCTATGCTGGGACGCAACAAATCCAAGCACCCTGATGCACTGTGATTACTAAGCAGTCGCTGCCTCTTCCATTAACACTCACTGCTCTGGAGTGTGACCACAATGTTCGAGATCAGGACAAGAGAAGAAGCTGTCGATGCATGGTTGATTAGTTATCTGTGAATATTGTGCCCTACTTCTCAATGTTATTCATTGCAAGTCGCGCAAAGGTGCAAGTCGTGCAAAGATGGAAATCCTGAAACTGTTCAAAGCTGCAAATGCAGGCACAGCAAGAAAGCCCTCAGGATGGCATTTGGAGGGTGTTTCTTCCATGTTACAAAGAAGACAAGAGTGTATTCATGCCAGTGCGTATCACACATCAGTACTGAGTGGATTGAAAGTTTAATCATTTATTACCATTTATCTCATGGATAAAATACCGGACTTGTTTCGAAAACAGTCTACTTCCAGTACAATTGCACACAATTTCAATAAGAAATTACGGTTTCAGTCGTCACCAGGCATCTTCATCTCGTAAGGCAGATACAACAGTTCACATCATCCACTGAGAAAACAACATTGGCAATGATGCCTCCAGTACGACCATAATTTCGCTCTTTCCAAAATATCGGACTGTTGCTTGAAGGTGTGACACTATTTCCGTCACTGAAATAAAACAATGAAATGCAGAAGAAATGGTACTGGACGCCAAAATGTAGGAATCTAAATGGCACCTGCATGTTGTTAGGAAGCCAGAAAACAGGTTTTTCATGTGAAGTTCCCCAATAGCAGCATTAAGGAAGGAGAGATGTAGGAGGATCTACAACTACATCCATAAACCACAAACCACCATATAGAACATCATGTAGCGTACTTTAATCGTTCCCTTTCCGGCTCCTCTAGTGAATGGAGTGAGGGGAAAACGACTATCTATATGCCTCTGTACAAGCCCTTATTTCTTTTTTCTTGTCTTCGTGTTGCTTACGCGAAATGTTCGCTAACAGCAATAGAACTTAAATATTGGTGCTCAAAATTTTTAACGACGTTCCGAGAAAAGACTGTCGTCTTCCCTACAGGGATTTCCATTAAAAGTTCACAGAGCGTTGCCGTAATACAGGCTGTCACATGCTGATCAAACCTTCCGGTACAAATACAGCAGCAAGCCTCTGAATTGTTTCGATTACTAACTTTAATGCGACCTGGTGGGGATCCCAAGCACTCGACCAGTAATCAAGATGAGTCGCACTAGTGTTCTATATGTGGTCTCCTTTACATAGGATGTCCGATGTTGCAACAAACTTCCAGGGGGTTATAGAGGGTATCTTGAGGAATAAATCCACGGCAGGAACCTGTATCCAGAACCGGTATCCAAAGATCCTCTAAAATCTCCAATGCCTTTGGGTATGTAGGAGACATATAGATTATAGCTATGGTAAATGGTGTCAGAAACCGCCATCGACCAAGGCAACAAGAGCATCACATTCATAGGAGAGAACGCCTGTCTTCGCAGCAACTAACTACACCTTCTGCATTGGCGATTGTGGCAATCAGTTGCGACCACTGAATAACAAACAACATTGCTAGACGTTTCGCCTACAGTTCGTCAGTGTACACAGTCATGTTTCCTGCCGAAAGGTTGGTGCAGTGGCAGCGCTAGCATCTGTAACTTCGAGGCTATGCAGAGTAGTTCGATGACGTTTCCGAACACGGTTAATATTCTCCATCTGATCCTCAAGACAACCCCTCGAAGTTTGTCGCAACATTTCAGGGCACCCTGTATGAAACCTACGCTTATCTAAAATTCTCGCCACAAACGGAAGTCAACCATGCGCCATCCCTGCTACTATCCACACGAATTCGTTCTATTTCATATCGCTTTTAAACGAATTTAAAAGACGTGACTGTCTCAGGCAGCCTACTACTAATGCTGTATTCTAACACTACAAGATTGTTTTTCTACCCATCTGCGTGAGCTCAGCCGGCCGCTGTGGCCGAGCTGTTCTAGGCGCTTCAGTCCGGAGCCACGCGGCTGCTAGGGCCGCAGGTTCGAATCCTGCATCGGGCATGGATGTGTGTGATGTCCATAGGTTAGTTAGGTCAAATGGTTCAAATGGCTCTAACCACTACGGGTCTTAACTTCTGAGGTCATCAGTTCCCTAGAACTTAGAATTACTTAAACCAAACTAACCTAAGGACATCACACACATCCATGCCCGAGGCAGGATTCGAACCTGCGACTTTAGCGGTCGCGCAGTTCCAACAAACATTGTAAGTAGGCTGTTTAGGTTTTTATGTCAGTAACGTCACGTAGCGCTCTGTATGAAAATCACTGGCTGTGCTGTGTGCAGTCTGTGGTTGGTTAGCATTGTTGGAATATTCGCTATTGTAGTGTTGGGCTGTTGTGAGCAGCGCGTGGCGTTGCGCAGTTTGAGGTGAGCCGCCAGCAGTGCTGGGTGTGGGGAGAGAGATGGCAGAATTTTAAGAGTGGACGATCTGGACGTGCGTCCGCCAGAAAGAGTAAAGTTGTAATACTGGATATCATGATAATGCCTTGTGAACATTATTAAGGTAAATACATTGTTTGTTCTCTATCAAAATCTTTCATTTGCTAACTATGGCTGTCAGTAGTAGTACCTTCAGTAACTAGAACCTTTTATTTAGCTGGCAGTATTGGCGCTCGCTGTATTGCAGTACTTCGAGTAACGAAGATTTTTGTGAGGTAAGTGATTCATGAAAGGTACAGGTTATTGTTAGCCAGGACCATTATTTTGTAGGCGTTTTTGAAAGTCAGATTGCGTTGCGCTAAATATTGTGTGTCAGTTTAGTGTTGATCAGAATAAGAGAGTAATGTCTGGGTACGTTCAGTTTTGCTCAGCTGCCTGTCTCGGGCATGGATGTGTGTGATGTCCTTAGGTTAGTTAGATTTAATTAGTTCTAAGTTCTAGGCGACTGATGACAGAAGTTAAGTCGCATGGTGCTCAGAGCCATTTTGCTCAGCTGTTTGAAAATAAAATAACGTAGAGGTTTACCAGCACTATTTCTAAATTTTTCTAAGGGGATGTTTCAACAGTAGCAAACTGTTGTTCCCCTTATCCGTTAGATCGTTTATGTGCGTAGAGAACAAGAGTGGAACTACCACAATTCTCTGCGGCACTTCTGACGATACCCTGTCTCTGGTAGTGTCGATAGACTGATTTGTGTAGGCACAACAATTTGCTAATGGATGATGATAATGGTGAGCCGTCAAACAGTACGAAACGAGCCAAACAAGGCTGACAGCTCGTCTTGGAGAGAGTGGAGGAGACGCCCGCTGGGTATTGCGGCCGTCGCTTCCCTCTGGGCCACGGAGAGAGACAGACAGGCACGAAAGGACGGACAGACGGTTCCGCGGCGGCGACTGTTTTTCCAGCCGATTGAGACCAATTACCGGCCCGGGGGGAGAGAAGACGGCAAGCAGAGCCGGTGCCATAATTAAGGAGCGCGGCTGGCGGCAGATATCGGTCGCGGCCGGAGGGGCGCAGAATTGGATATCTGGCGGAGCAGCCGCGCAGAAATACCTCATTTCCGGCGGCATTCTTCCGCAGATGGCAACTGCGCTGGCGGAAGGGGCGGGGAGACGGGGACGAGGAATAAGCGGGCGGAGCCGCGGATAAAAATTCACGGTTAATTCGCGTCCGGAAACGGGAGGTACGCGGCAACCCGGTCCTCGATTCCAGGGGCCCGTCTTCTCCTTAGCAACTCAAGGCAGATTCTTTTCAGTGTAGTTACGCTTCTAAGCATAAAAAATAATAAATGTAGTGTAGTAAAATTTCGGAAAGACATTTTACTAGGTACCATATATACGTGGTTAACATTCCAAGATCACAGGTTCACGTAAGCACGAGATAAGCCATGGCAAATATTAAATGCTTGTACATTAACAACCGGTGTAACCGCCAGAATGTTGACTGCAACCGCACAAACGTGCGTGCACTGTGTTGTACAGGTGCCGGATGTCAGTTTGCGGGGTGGAGTTTCATGCCTTTCCCACTTGGTCATGCACTATAGGGATGGTTAATGCTACACTACATGTCCATTAAAATTGCTACACCACGAAGATGACGTACTACAGACGCGAAATTTAGTCGACAGGAAGAAGATGCTGTGATATGCAAATGATTAAGCTTTTCAGAGCTTTCACACAAGGTTGCCGCCGGTGGCGACACCTACAACGTGCTGACATGAGGAAAGTTTCCAGCCGATTTCTCATACACAAACAGCAGGAGACCGGCGTTGCCTGGTGAAACATTGTTGTGATGCCTCGTCTAAGGAGGACAAATGCGTACCATCACGTTTCCGACTTTGATAAAGGTCGGATGTAGCCTATCGCGATTGCGGTTTATCGTATCGCGACATTGCTGCTCAAAATGGTTCAAATGGCTCTGAGCACTATGGGACTTAACTGCTGTGGTCATCAGTCCCCTAGAACTTAGAACTACTTAAGCCTAACTAAACTCAGGACATCACACACATCCATGCCCGAGGCAGGATACGAACCTGCGACCGCAGCAGTCGCGCGGCTCCGGACTCAGCGCCTAGAACCGCTAGACCACCGCGGCCGGCCATTGCTGCTCGCGTTGGTAGAAATCCAATGACTGTTAGCAGAATACGGAATCGGTGGGTTCAGGAGGGTAATACGGAACGCCGTGCTGGATCTCAACGGCCTCGTATCACTAACAGTCGAGATGACTTGAAGCTGTCAACAGTTTTATAAACTGTCATCCTACTCCTCCTTGAGTATCTTCGACTTCTGTACGGCATCTGTCAAGGCATCTTATCCGCATGGCTGTAACGGATCGTGCAGCCACGTCTCGATCCCTGAGTCAACAGATGGGGACGTTTGCAAGACAACAACCATCTGCACGAACAGTTCGACGACATTTGCAGCAGCATGGACTATCAGCTCTGAGACCGTGGCTGCGGTTACCCTTGACGCTGCATCACAGACAGGAGCGCCTGCGATGGTGTCCTCAACGACGAACCTGGGTGCACGAATGGCAAAACGTCATTTTTTCGGATGAATCCAGGCTATGTTTACTACATCTACATCTACATGATTACTCTGCAATTCACATTTAAGTGCTTGGCAGAGGGTTCATCGAACCACAATCATACTATCTCTCTACCATTCCACTCCCGAACAGCGCGAAGGAAAAACGAACACTTAAACCTTTCTGTTCGTGCTCTGATTACTCTTATTTTATTTTGATGATCATTCCTACCTATGTAGGTTGGATTCAACAAAATATTTTTGCATTCGGAAGAGAAAGTTGGTGACTGAAATTTTGTAAACAGATTTCGCCGCGACGAGAAACGTCTTTGCTTTAATGACTTCCATCCCAACTCGCGTATCACATCTGCCACACTCTCTCCCCTATTACGTGATAATACAACACGAGCTGCCCTTTTTGCACCCTTTCGATGTCCTCCGTCAAGCCTACCTTTGGCTCGCCTTCCCCACAATATTAAAAATGGTTCAAATGGCTCTGAGTACTATGGGACTCAACTGCTGAGGTCATTAGTCCCCTAGAACTTAGAACTAGTTAAACCTAACTAACCTAAGGACATCACAAACATCCATGCCCGAGGCAGGATTCGAACCTGCGACCGTAGCGGTCTTGCGGTTCCAGACTGCAGCGCCTCTAACCGCACGGCCACTTCGGCCGGCCCCCACAATATTATCTATGTGGTCTTTCCAACTGAAGTTGTTCGTCATTTTAACACCCAGGTACTTGTTGAATTGACAGCCTTGAGAATTGTACTATTTATCGAGTAATCGAATTCCAACGGATTTCTTTTGGAACTCATGTGGATCACCTCACACTTTTCGTTATTTAGCGTCAACTGCCACCTGCCACACCATACAGCAATCTTTTCTAAATCGCTTTGCAACTGATACTGGTCTTCGGATGACCTTACCAGACGGTAAATTACAGCATCATCTGCGAACAACCTAAGAGAACTGCTCAGATTGTAACCCAGGTCATTTATATAGATCAGGAACAGCAGAGGTCCCAGGACGCTTCCCTGGGGAACGCCTGATATCACTTCAGTTTTACTCGATGATTTGCCGTCTATTACTACGAACTGCGACCTTCCTGACAGGAAATCACGAATCCAGTCTCTAGTATGATAAAAAAAATTATTACTATTATTAGGTTAAATATATTTCAATTCTATCAATTTAAATCTGTGTTTCATACTAGAATGTCGTGTTCCCAGTTTGGCACAGCTTTGCCACAGGACACACGAAAGCGGTCGAAGACGTCCGTCTTCTGGTCGGCTCCTGATCGTTGTCAGAAGGAGGATAAGTAATTATCTAACTCTATGGTGCGATCACATTTCAGCTCCTATGTTCGCGTTTTTGTCACAAGTTACAGTCACTTTTCTCCTTCGTTAAAGACAATTCTTGCACTGTCCAACACCTCCGATAACAATAACTTGCTGAATTACAGTCTCGAACATAAATTACTTTAATGTTATTAATTAATAATGTTGTCTGCACGCTGGCAAGACCGCTCACTTTTTTAGCTTAAAGTCGACCTTCTCCTTTACGCTTTCACACCACAAGCAGAAGTACATTAAAATCTGAAGATCTACAAACGTTTTCTACCGTCATCTTTAATTTAGATCGAAGCGGAACGACAGTTCAGCTTCTGTTAAAATGTTTCTTTGACTGCGCAATCGATGTATTAGCGTCCGCGCTAGATGCGCATCTTTACAGTTACGTAAATTATACAAAACAAATGTCTTTCAAAGAATACTCAAAGCTTTCGTAGTACGGAAATACCAATAATATTACAAGTCGCACAACTGAGACGATACCCCATACGCCCGCAGCTTGATTAGAAGTCGCTTGTGAGGAACGGTGTCAAAAGCTTTCCGGAAACCTAGAAATACGGAATCAACTTGAGATCCCCTGTCGATAGCGGCCATTACTTCGTGCGAATAAAGAGCTAGCTGCGTTGCACAAGAACGATGTTTTCTGAAACCATGCTGATTACGTATCAATATATCGTTCCCTTCGAGGTGATTCATAATGTTTGAATACAGTATATGCTCCAAAATCTTACTGCAAACCGACGTCAATGATATAGGTCTGTAGTTCCTCCTACTAACCTTCTTAAACACTGGTGCGACCTGCGCAATTTTCCAATCTGTAGGTACAGATCTATCGGTGAGCGAGCGGTTGTATATGATTGCTAAGTAGGGAGCTATTGTATCAGCGTAATCTGAAAGGAACCTAATCGGTATACAATCTGGACCTGAAGACTTGCCCGTATCAAGCGTTTTGAGTTGCTTCGCAACCCATAAGGTATCTACTTCTAAGAAACTCATTCTAGCAGCTGTTCGTGTTTCAAATTCTGAAATATTCCATTCGTCTTCCCTGGTGAAGGAATTTCGGAAAACTTCGTTCAATAACTCCGCTTTTGCGGCACAGTCGTCGGTAACAGTACCATCGGCTCTGCGCAGCGAAGGTATTGACAGCGTCTTGCCGCTTGTGTACTTTACATACAACCAGAATTTCTCCAGATTTTCTACCAAATTTGGAGACAATGTTTCGTTGTGAAGCCTATTACAGACATCTCGCATTGAAGTCCGTGCCAAATTTTGCGCGTCTGTAAATCATGATGGTCGCATCCGTGTTTGGCGACATCGCGGGGAACGCACATTGGGAGCGTGTATTCGTAATCGCCACACTGGCGTATCATCCGGCGTGATGGTATGGGGTGCCACTGGTTATACGTCTCTGTCACCTCTTGTTCGCATTGATGGCACTTTGAACATTGAACGTTACATTTCAGATGTATTATGACCTGTGGCTCTACCCTTCATTCGTTCCCTGCGAAACCCTACATTTCAGCAGGATAATGCACGACCGCATGCTGCAGGTCCTGTACGGGCCTTTCTGGATACAGAAAATGTTCGATTGCTGCCCTGGCCAGCACATTCTCCATATCTCTCACCAACTGAATACGTCTGGTCAATGGTGGCCGAGCAACAGACTCGTCACAATACGCCAGTCACTACTCTCGATGAACTGTGGTATCGTGTTGAAGCTGCAAGGGCAGCTATACTTGTACACGCCATCCAAGCTCTGTTTGACTCAATGCCCAGGCGTATCAGGGCCGTTATTACGGCCATAGGTGGTTGTTCTGGGTACTGATTTCTCGGGATTTATGCACCCAAATTTCGTGAAAATGTAATCACATGTCAGTTCTAGTACAATATACTCGTCCAATGATTACCTGTTTATCATCTACATTTCTTGTTGGTGTACCAATTTTTATGGCCAGTAGTGTCGTTGTGGATGACGCTGGAATTGTCGTCCGATGATAGACCCGTTCGTGCTCGAGTGGAGACAGATCTTATGGTCAGCCAGGCCAAGGAAACATGCCGACACTCCTGAGAGCATATTGGGTATGTGGACGAGCGTTATCCTTTTGGAAAACACCTCCTGGAATGCTGTTCATGAAGGGCAGAACAACAGGTCAAACCACCAAGTGGAAGTAAAAATATACGGTCAGGGTGCGTGAGATAACCACGAGAGTGCTCCTGCCGTCATGTGAATTCGCACCCCAGACCATAACTCCAGATGCAGATCCAGTGTGTCTAGCACGCAAGCCGGCCGAAATGGCCGAGCGGTTCTAAGTCTGGAACCGCGCAACCGCTACGGTCGCAGGTTCGAAACCTGCCTCGGGCATGGATGCGTGTGATGTCCTTAGGTTAGTTAGGTCTAAGTAGTTCTAAGTGCTGTTGGACTGATGACCCCAGAAGTTAAGTCCCACAGTGCTCAGAGCCATTTGAACCAATCTAGCACGCAAATCAGTTTGGTTGCAGGCGCTCACCTGGCCTAACCAACACACGGCCATCATTGTTACCGAGGCAGAATCAGCTATCATCAGAAAAAGCAACAGACCTCCACTCCACCCTCCAGTGAGCTCTCGCTTACCACCACTGTAGTCGCAAACGGCGGTTCTTTGCACTCAATTGAACGCACGCTAAAGGGCGTCTGGGGTGGAGCTGTCCTTGAAGTAACCCATTTGTAATAGTTCGTCGTGTCACTGTAGTGCCAACTGCTGGTCAAAGAGCTGCTGCAGATCCCACTACGATGCGCCAGAGCCATACATCGATCAGGACGGTCTTCACTCTCGGTAGTGCCACTTGGCCGTCCGGAGCTCGGTCTTCTTGCGACCGTACATTCTCATGAACACCGCTGCCAACTATCGGGTACAGTGGCTACATTCCTGCCAAATGTTTCTGCAGTATCGCAGGAGGAACATGCAGCTTCTCGTAACCTTATTACACGACCCCTTTAAAACTCCGTGAGCTGTTGATAATGGCGTCTTTGTCGCCTTAAAGGCATTCCTGAATAACATCAACTCACCACGTACAGTCTCGAAGGAACTAACACTCATGACCGTTACAGCGTGTAATTAAAACAAACCTGATATGCGTTCTCATAATGCGCTACTAGCGCCACTCTTAGGCGACTGGTGCAAAATTTGAATAGACACCATTTTGCAGATGTTAAGACACGCCTACCAACTTTCGTTTATGTCGCTCAGCTCCTTGGTGTTTCCGTCAATGTAGTTACAGCTCAAGGATAATGACCGCAAAATGACGGACTTTATTTTAAAGTGCATCGTTATCTAGAGTAAAAGAAAGGTGACCGAGAAACTAGTCACCAGCAGGAGATGATATGCAAATAGCGAATTACATAGCCTCTATCGTTGAATATGGAATCAAGATTCTTCAGGAATGCAATGTCCAACTGAACCCATTTATTGATGATTAAAAAGTACTGAGACCCAGATTTGTTACGAATAAATAAGCCGGTCATTTAAGGAAAGTATTGGTGGCAACAGTATTATAATTTCCATATAGCTCGACATTGCAGTCAGTTCAAAAGGCAAACATTCGTTACTTGGCCGATGTTAGGTTCTGAGAGCAACGTAATCCCGTAGCTGCATGTACGAAGTCTGGGGCTGCCAGCACAAACGCCGACTAGCTCTGACTACACTACACTACTCTATAATTCACTACACTTAAGTGTAGACGTCGAGACTCACCAAATAAATCAGCTTTCATCGCAGCCTAACACCCACGCGCACAATCTGGAACAGAACAGGAAAATATTTTAGTAACAACGTACTATAACAATGTCTACAACAATTTCATTACTCAAAGTGACATTATGCTTCCTTACAGGGAGGGTATTGCAGTTTTGACAGCTTATCTAGAGTAAATTAAAAAAAAGAAAGATGTAGCTGCAGCAAGAGCTGAAGGAATTTTGGACATAAATGATTTATTTTTTCTATACCCATAAATGCTGCAAAATTTTATGTCTTAACGTCAGTAGTTTTTCATTGCTATCATTCTGCCTCAGAAACAGCTAGTAGTTATATTGTACATGAGGTGTCACATGAAGCATACTTAACAGAGTTTGTCATAGTTTCTGGTTCTGTCGTCTTATTTGTTATTGTGCTAGATGTGTTAAAGAACTTATTTTCTCCACTACCGCTTCTGTAACAATTAAACTTGCATACCAATGTTTTCATTTTATTTTACCGCGAAACCACAAAGTCCCTGCAATCCGCTGCAACGTTAAACAAGGCGACAGCAGCGGAAACTATGACGAGCTCGGGTGTTCACGGTTTGGAAGTGTTCGGTTGCCGGCAGAGCTCTGATTTTCATCGCATACTATTGCAGCTCCTGGTTGCGAGTTAAAATGATTCGGTTTAAAGACACGCAGCGTCAAGGTACGGGAGTCACATACAAGGCGTACGAATTTACTTCGCTTTGAAGACAATTATAAAAGAGACTGCATTGTTCGGAGAGAAACATAACACGTCTTTGCTATTGTATAGTATACGTGTGGACACTCAAAGAATAAAAACCACACCAATGTAAATAAAAAATGTAGGACCTCAAGATGAGAGCTATGGCTGCTATTTCTCCACCGTATTTTCAGACATTTGCTTCTCATATAGTTGTCTAAAAATTGTCACTAACCGCTTCTGGCTGCAAAATCTTTAATTCAATGTGCTACTTGCCATTTCCGGTAAACACACTGTTTCCAAGCGAGCTTCTTGCAAAGCGCTGTGCATGGCCGTCTCACACATGTCAGACAACTTGTTAACGATGAAATGAAATGAAATGTCGTGTGGCTAAGGCCCCCCGTCGGGTAGACCGTTCGCCTGGTGCAGGCCTTCCGATTTGACGCCACTTCGGCGACCTGCGCGTCGATGGGGATGAAATGATGATGATTAGGACAACACAACACCCAGTCCCTGAGCGGAGAAAATCTCCGACCCAGCCGGGCATCGAACCCGGGACCTTAGGCTTGACATTCCGTCACGCTCACCACTCAGCTACCGGGGCCGGACCTTGTTAACGAAACTGTTGAATGCCGGTTGTTGCTCGTAATGCGCGAGCACCATCCTAAGTAAAGCTCTGTACCCAATGTGACCGGTACGGAAGACGTATACCGTTTTTAGGTTCTGAACATTCTAGATAATTTTAAAATTGGGGCAACCACAGCTAAAAGTAGTTCTACATTATTACTTCACAGTTCCTACACTGAACAGCTTTTTTTTTAATACGCGTGTTGAAACTATTAAAATGAAACTGAATGAAATGTCCAGTGGTCCGCTGTAGCTGTATTTGTTCAGGTCCCTTTTGAACCCCCACACCCGGTTTCGAAATTTTGAGTTCCATCTTCTGGTGTTGCCCGTATTAGTTCAGTTTCCGTCACCATCTCTGTACCCAGACAGCAGACACAGCACCCACTCGCTCGTAGCTCATGTAGTCATCTGGTATGTTGGTGGCAAACGCACATGAGCGTGTCAGCTGTTGTCACTACAGGGCCTAGTACTTCCCTGAATAACGTCTATGAGGGGCATTTTGTGGCTTGTCATAAACCGACAAGAGCATATTTTAATGAGAACGTGTAGGGTTCGCGACTTAACTCAGACATGATTTTCATCATTGACGATGTTTTTTTTTCTCATTAGACGGTAGTTTTTTATCAGCTGAAGAATGCTGAAATCTTATAACATTTATATTTACACCAACTGGTAGAGTGGGTTTATACTGACCTGAACAAATACAGCTAAAGCGGACCACCGGACATTTCGTTCAGTTCCATTTTAATAGTTTCAACACTTGTATTCAAAAAAGCAAAAAAAGGAAAAATGTTGACTGGATGAACTGTCAAGCAATCATGTCTGAATTTTCCGAAAAAAAAAAAAAAAATTGTTTGGCGCACATACTGTAGCTAATATCTGCATTTAAAATTAATTAGTCTAGCATAAAACAGGAATAAAAAGTCAACTATACTGTACAAATTACATTTGTATGTCTTTTTCGTTTTTCTTGACGTATTGTATTCCTTTGTTCGTTGTAACTATCCACTAAAAGCAATTAAACGAGTAAGAAAAGATGGAGTACTCTTCAAGAATTTAACTACGAAATGAAATATAATCAGACGTGTTGGTTCGGTTATACGTCACCTTTATTTGAGTATTTCAACCCTCTGCAGACAAATAAAAACTTTGATACATCAACAGTTCAGCATTACAATATTACACAAGAACTTGGCTCAAGAATTTGTTGAAATTAAAAAAAAAAGGTTCAAATGGCTCTAAGCTCTATGGGACTTAACATCTGAGGTCATCAGTCCCCTCTACTTAGAACTGCTTAAACCGAACTAACCTAAGGACATCACACACATCTTTGGCCGAGGCAGGATTCGAACCGGCGAGCGTAGCAGCAGCGCGCTTCCGATCTGAAGCGCCTAGAACCGCTCGTCCACAGCGGCCGGCTTTGAAATTAAAACATATAGCTCTTTACTACATGATAAATTCATTGGTGAATCTCAAATCTTAAGATGATTTACAGTGATGACAAATTGTTCTTGTTCCATTTCTCCCTACAACAGAAAGCCATCCATCTCTTGCGGCTTGTAAAAGTTCTGCCGAAAGCACAGCACTGTGGTATTATTTGTATGAAAATAGAACATGTCCTACGTATGGACGTCGACAGAAATTTATCAAAGAGAGAATCATGACTCCAAATGTGCCGTTTTGACCTAACCGACTAGTTGAGTTAGAGAACGTGTTGTGCCACAAGTAATAAATTTTACAGGAAGTACACCAAGCCCGTTGTAACTTTTGATAGTTATACAGTCATTTTTTTAACGCAGATAAATGTTATACCTTGAAGATAAGCATATTTCATTAAGTCATTCGAAGTACATCTTTTATATAATTAATTAGAACATGGAAGTAGGAAACCTTCAAATAACCACCAAACTGATTGGTAGAACCAACTCTAAACAGCCTAGAACCGAGCCAAAAGCGTTCTCTACTCCCTGGTACGGCGTGTTGTGATGTTGCCATGACAACTGGTCTAGAGAACTCGTATCCATACTGCTAGATGCCGCACCCATGTAGTGTAAGAACCATATAGGTAGTTTAAAAAGGTCGAAACATATTTTAGACATTGATATTTCACTATTTTTTCCTCTCTTTCAAGGCATATATTTGTATTTCTTCTGGATTTGGGCTCACTATCTACAATATAACACATGATCGTGATCTTCACACTCTACTACAATCGCCCTACCATGTAAAACTGGATGAAGTCCCAGCAAGCTTTGGTTGAAATGGCTCTGAGCACTATGGGACTTAACATCAGAGATCATCAGTCCCCTAGAACTTAGAACTACTTAAACTTAACTAACCTAAGGACATCACACACATCCATGCCCGAGGCAGGATTCGAACCTGCGACCGTAGCGGTCGCGCGGTTCCAGACTGAAGGGCCTAGAACCGCTCGGCCACACCGGCCGGCCAGCAAGCCTTGATGGGTCAAATGCAAACCTATTGTAAGACTGAGCCGTACTGCAGCTGAAGCGGCAACGCTTGTGGTTAGTGCGGATGGATGGCGGCAGGTAAACTTAAGCCATTTTGAACTCTTCTGGATGCTGGAACCGACGCTTCCTGTAGCTCATTAAGGGCTGTACAAGGAAGCGACAACAAAAAGATCGGATATTCTATATCGACAACGTTCTGTAAAGGTTCACATCCCTCAGAATAATAAAACACCGAAACCGCCACCACGGCACGAAAAACAGTATAATTTTCCGCGGACAATCTGACAACTAAATATTGTGGCGCTTACTAAAACCATAGTGTTTCCCCTTGCATGCTAAATACGATGTTGAGTGGAATCAGAGACAATCATTTCTAGAAATGCATGGAAATTCCAAAGTTAATCTACTGCAGATTTAATTTTTCACTTTGCAGAATAGTGTGAGTTGCTATGAAACTTCCTGGCAGATTAGAAATGTATGCAGCACCGGTATTCGAACCCGGGACCTTGGCCTTTCGCGGCTCAATTGCATTACCGACTGAGCTACCCATGCACGACTCACGGCTTTACTTCCTCCAGTATCTCATACCTACCTTCCAAACTCCACAGAATTTCTCCTGCAAAACTTGCAGGACCAGCACTCCTGGAAGAAAATCTGTCAGGAAGTTACATTATCAGCGCACATTCTGCTGCAGAGTGAATAATTCAACCTTCAGACATCACTCAGACTGCGGGTAAGCCACGTCTCCGCAATATCCTTTCCTCTGAGAGAGCTCTGCTGTCCACTCACATTTATGTGACCACCTGTCAAATGCCTGAATAACCGGCTTGCAGCGCAGACCGCTAGGAGAAGTGTAGGAAGAAAATCGATGTTATTGGAAGTATCGATAGGGATCTGGAGCCACTTCGGCTCCACTGCCGTGGCCAGCTGCGCTAGGATACTTGGTTGAGAATCCATGGCGCGAACAGCCCGATCGAGGTAGTCCCACAGAATTTCGATTGGGTTTAAATCCAAGTAGTTTGATGGCTAAGGGAGTACAGTACACTCAAGCGTGTACTCTTCGAAACGCGGACCTATACCGCAAGCTATGTGATTTGCAATGTCCTGCTGGTAGAAGCCATTGTGCCGAGGAAAAACAAACTGTATGTGGGGTGAACATGGTCCCCAAGGAGGGATGCGTAATCTTGTTGATCCATTGTGTCTTCAATAATGATGAAGACACCCAGGGAATGCCATGCAAACGCTCCCCAGACCATACGCTCCCTCCACCGGCCTGGACCCTTACGACGATCGTTGCAGGGTATTTGCTTTAAGATGTTTCACGTCTATGGAGCATAAAACGCGATTCATCTGAAAAGGCCATGTGTCGGTACTCGGGGATCTCCAGTTAAGATACTACTGTGGAAATTCCAGCGTTCGTCGTCGATGAAAAGCAGTCAGTATAAGTGCAAGAACCTGTCGCCCGCTGCTGAGGACCGATCGCCGAACGATCTTTGGAGAGACACTGTTGGTGGCGCCTTCGTTTATATGGCCAGTCAATTGCTCAGTAGTTCTGTTCGCCCGTACACATCTTCGCAACAGCCGTTCATCCTTGTTAACTATTAACCACGGTGCACCACAGTTGCCTTGGGACCGGTATTCGATAGCATCATATTGCTCAAAAATGGTTCGAATGGCTCTGAGCACTATGAGCGTTAACAGCTGAGGTCATCAGCCCCCTGGAACTTAGAACTACTTAAACCTAACTAACCCAAAGACATCACACACACCCATGCCCGAGGCAGGATTCGAACCTGCGACCGTAGCGGTCGCGCGGTTCCAGGCTGAAGCCTTGCGAGGTATACTTGAACGCTGGCAGCAGGCGATCAGTTTACAAACATACCCGGCTCTGGAATGCTTCCAACCTTGGCCCGAAAGACTGATGTCCTAAGGGATGTAAGATAAATCGCTCTGTTTCCGCATTACGACAACTACTGCAATGTTCTCCGGACTCGGTTTATATTCCATCCACTGTTAGTCCTGTTGGTTCTGTGAGTACGTATTGCACGTTACCGTCGAACGTGGGTGGTGGACACATGTGACTCGACTGTGTAGTACCTCAGTTATGCTGGAGAACTGCGAAATTTGGAAGGTACGAGGTGAGATATTGCGGGAAGTGAAGCTTCACGAGGACGGGCCGTGGGTTATGCTAAGTCGGTAAGGATTTCCCCGCGAAAGGGAAAGCTCTGGTGTTCGAGAACCGGTCTGACACCCAGTTTTAATATGCCAGGAAGTAACCTACCGGAGATTCCAGGAGGGACAGTTACCCATCTTCCCCTCTGACAGCCCCAGCCCCCACACCCTTGCGGACGCCTATGGGTCTATGTTATGTAACAGGAGGCTCCAATACGACCGGAAGTCCCACGTGATCATTTCAGCCAATCACGAGCTGCAGACGCCGGCAAGAGGAGGGGAAAGGGATGGCCGTACTTTCCCTGCACAAAGGTTAACGCCTTAAGTCTCCTGATTACTGACGACTAAAAAAATGTTCAAATGTGTGTGAAATCTTATGGGACTTAACTGCTAAGGTCATCAGTCCCTACGAGTGGGAATAGCGTACAAGAAAAGTGGATGTGTTACATCCCATACTTGCCCCTCCATCCCGTCAATTTCCCTGCTCCGTAATTTTTTTTTTTTTTTCCATGGCAAAGATTTGGAGGGTGTCGCGAGGCAGTACGCGAGGTCGCATACTAACGAACCGCGAACGTTTCGATCCCCTCATCAAGGGGAGCAGGTCGACGCGTGCAGTGACGGCGCGGCGCAGCCCGACTCGCCGCCAGGCCGAGTTAACTCATCGGAGCCTGTAATTGGTTCCCCGCGACCGATCCCGCAACGCACTTCTCGCGCGCTCGCCGCTCATAATGAACGCCATCGATCGGCCAGCCGAGCCCCTGGAGACGCCGCCGCCGGCAACCGCGACTTCCGGCGCGCCTTCCGGTGCCCGCCGCTCCGCCAATTACGGCGCCGCGGTCCCATCTGGCGTCCGGACACTGCCCCGCAAGGCGGGCCCAGCCATTAATGCGGCGCCACGTCTTCCACCGCACCCCGAGACCCGCATGGGCAATCGCAGCTCCGGTGGATTTCTCTATTGCTACTGCAATGTTCTCGGGTTTCGCAAAAAGAAAGCACATACACGGTTCCAAGTCGAGCCTCCAACTACTGTTTATGTCAGAGGTTGAAAATAACGCTGCAGTTGTATGTTGTTGTTGTTGTTGTTGTTGTGGTCTTCAGTCCTGGGTCTGATTTGATGCAGCACTCCATGCTACTCTATACTGTGCAAGCTTCTTCATCTCCCAGTATTTACTGCTACCTACATCCTTCTGAATCTGCTTAGTGTATTCATCTCTTGGTCTCCCTCTACGATTTTTACCCTCCACGCTGCCCTCCAATGCCAAATTTGTGATCCCCTGATGCCTCAGAACATGTCCTACCAACCGGTCCCTTCTTCTGGTCAAGTTGTGCCACAAACTCCTCTTCTCCCCAATTCTATTCAATACCTCCTCATTAGTTATGTGATCTACCCAACTAATCTTCAGCATTCTTCTGTAGCACCACATCCTTTATTGTATGATTATATGATAGCGGAACAAACACTGGTAGCAGTTACTTCTGTAAAATATCTGGGAATATGCGTACGGAACGATTTGAAATGGAATGATCATATAAAATTAATTGCTGGTAAGGCGGGTACCAGGTTCAGATTCATTGGGAGAGTCCTTGGAAAATGTAGTCCATCAACGAAGGAGGTGGCTTACAAAACACTCGTTCGACCTATGCTTGAGTATTGCTCATCAGTGTGGGATCCGTACCAGGTCGGGTTGACGGAGGAGATAGAGAAGATCCAAAGAAGAGCGGGACGTTTCGTCACAAGGTTATTTGGTTAGCGTGATAGCGTTACGGAGATGTTTAGCAAACTCAAGTGGCAGACTCTGCAAGAGAGGCGCTCTGCATCGCAGTGTAGCTTGCTGTCCAGGTTTCAAGAGGGTGCGTTTCTGGATGAGATATCGAATATATTGCTTCCCCCTACTTATACCTCCCGAGGAGATCACGAATGTAAAATTAGAGAGATTTGAGCGCGAACGGAGGCTTTCCGGCAGTCGTTCATCCCGCGAACCATACGCGACTGGAACAGGAAAGGGAGGTAATGACAGTGGCACGTGAAGTGCCCTCCGCCACACACCATTGGGTGGCTTGCGGAGTATAAATGTAGATGTAGACTTCTAAAGCTTCTATTCTTTTCTTGTTCAAACTATTTATCGTCCATGTTTCACTTCCATACATGGCTACACTCCATACAAATACTTTCAGAAACGACTTCCTGACACTTAAATCTATACTCGATGTTAACAAATTTATCTTCTTCAGAAACGCTTTCCTTGCCATTGCCAGTCTACATTATATATCCTCTCTACTTTGGCCATCATCAGTTATTTTGCTCCCCAAATAGCAAAACTCCTTTATTACTTTAAGTCTCTCATTTCCTAATCTAATTCCCTCAGCATCACCCGATTTAATTCGACTACATTCCATTATCCTCGTTTTGCTTTTGTTGATGTTCATCTTATACCCTCCTTTCAAGACAATGTCCATTCCGTTCAACTGCTCTTCCAAGTCCTTTGCTGTCTCTGACAGAATTACTATGTCATCGGCGAACCTCAAAGCTTTTATTTCTTCTCCATGGATTTTAATTCCTACTCCGAATTCTTCTTTTGTTTCCTTTACTGCTTGCTCAATACACAGATTGAATAACATCGGGGATGGGCTGCAAGCCTGTCTCACTCCCACCACTGCTTCCCTTTCGCGCCCCTCGACAATTATAACTGCCTTCTGGTTTCTGTACAAATTGTAAACAGCCTTTCGCTCCCTGTATTTTACCACTGCAGTTGTAAGGTTCTTTTATTTAGGACACGACCGGTTTCGGGCTCTTATACGCCTGTCTACAGGTGTCGTACCTTCGTGCTGTGACTCCGAGCGCCGACGTGGACGAGTACAAGACGCGGTGGACTCCATGCTCTGCGCTCGCCGGTAGCACATCGTGTCTTGTACTCGTCGACGGCGCCGCTCGGTGTCACAGCACCAAGTTATGACACCAGAAGATACGCGTATAAGAGGCCGAAACCGGTCATGTCCTAAATAAAAGAACCTTACAACTGCAGCGGTATTTTCAACCTCTAGTACGAGTGTCACTCCAAAAGAAATGCACACTACTTTTTTTTTTAAATCCATCTTTTATTCTACATGTTTGAAAGTTATACAGTATGTAAATACATCCTTTAGGAACAATATTTTCATTTCTCCACATAATGTCCATCCCTCTCAGCTGCCTTACGCCATCTTGGAACCAGCATCTGTATACCCGCACCGTAAAATTCTGGACCAACCTGTTGGAGCCACTCTTTGGCAGCGTGCGCAAGGTATCCAACATCTTCAAACCTTGTTCCACGAAGAGAGTCTTTCAGTTTCCCAAAGAGATGATAGTCAGGGCAGTAAGGCGTGTGCTTCAGTGTTGTCCATTCGAGTTTTGTGATCGCTTCCATGGTTTTTTTGACTGACATGTGGCCGTGCATTGTCGTGCAACAGCAAAACATCCTCCTTTTGCCGATGTGGTCGAACACCACTCAGTCGAGCTTGAAGTCATCAGAATTTATGGTGGTTCCACTTGACTTGATGTCCACAAGCAAGAGTCCTTCGGAATCGAAAAACACCGTAGCCATAACTTTTCCAGCAGAAGGTGTGGTTTTGAATTTTTTTTTCTTTGGTGAATTTGCATGATGCCACTCCACTGATTACCTCTTTGTCTCTGGTGAAATATGATGGAGCCATGTTTCATCACCTCTCACAATTCTTCCAAGAAATTCATCTCCACCATTCTCTTACTGTCCGCCCTTGGTAGCTGAGTGGTCAGAGCGACACACTGTCAATCCTAAGGGCTCGGGTCCGATTCCCGGCTGGGTCGGAGGTTTTCTTCGCTCAGGGGCTGGGTGTTGTGTTGTCCTAATCATCATCATTTCATCGCCATCGACGCTCAAGTCGCCGAAGTGGTGTCATATCGAAAGACTTGCACCAGGCGAGCGGTCTACCCGACGGGAGGCCCTCGTCACACGACGTTATTATATATTCTCTTACTGTTCCAAAAGTTCGCTGCAAACCGCTTTTCTTGTTTCTTTGTGAGCCACTGCCAACATCCTGGGAACCCACCTAGCACAAACCTTTTTTAACGCCAACACTTTCAGTATTCTGCAAACTCTTCCTTCCCCTATCCCAACGTATCGTGACAATTAGTTCACTGCGATGCGTCTGTCAGCAGTCACCAATTCGTTAACTCTCTGCACATTGTTTGGACTGTGTGCAGTACGAGGCCTGCTGCTGCGAGGACAATCCTCAATACTGCCGTGCCCGCTTTCATCACGTAACCTGCTGTCCACCGACTAACTGTACTGCGATCGACAGCAGCATCTCCATACACCTTTTCCAACCTCTTGTGGATGTTTCCCACTGTCTCGTTTTCACAGCACAGGAATTCTGTGACAGCACGTTGCTTCTGACGAACGTCAAGTGTAGCAGCCCTCTCGACGACATGCTGTGACGGCGCCACTCACGGGAACAGGTTGAACTAAGTTTGAAAACAAGCGGGAAGGACGTATCTACACACTGTAAAACTTTCACACATGCAGAATGAAAACTGTATTTTTACAAAAATAGTGTGCATTTCTTTTGGAGTGACCCTCGTATAATGCTCAGTTGCGGATGATCCTGCGACAGGGTGGTTTATTGTTTCTGTCACATATGATACACTACCTTATCAAAACTACACGCACATGCCGATGGAGTGCGTAATTCGGCCAATAAGGTCACTAAAGGCGAATTCGACAACATGAGGCGCGGGGTATTGTGTTGTCAGTAAAGGTGCAGTAATAGCAGAGTGTGTGTCTCAAGACAGCTCAGTGACTTCGAACGGTGAGTAGTCATTGGCTATCACCTGATTTAGTGAAAAAGCGAAGGAACAACCATACCTAAACCAAGACTAGGCAGATATCACGTACTTATGGATGAACAGAGACGGGAAGGACTCACACGTAATTTCCGAAGTGTTACCAGTCCTCCAGCTAGCACAATGAATGTTCATAGGGAGCTAAAACTTGGGCGGTGTAATGCTGAGCAGCACCTTATCAGCCACACATTTCTGAAGTGAATGCTATGCGATACTTGGGTTGCTGTAAAGAGCGACGCCACCGGACATTGGGCGACTGGAAACGAGTGATTTGCGGTGACGAATCACATTATAGTCTGTAGCAATCAGGTAGAAGCGTTTGAGTTTGGCAGAGCTTTGGAAAACGTTACCTACCATCATATGCTGTGATATCAGTGAAGAACAGAGGTGGTGCTGTTCCGGTGTGGGGGTGTTTTTAGTGGTTAGGGTGTGGTCCTCTTATTGAGGTTAACACAGGGCCAAATGTAGAAGGGTACGAACACATCTTTTAGCATTTTGTACTGCGTACAGTGCACGAAGGGTTCGGAGATGATGACTGGTTGTATCAGCTTGATAATGTCTGCTGTCATGAAGGAGTATCTGTGAGGCAATGTTTTGTGGACAATAGCATTTCTGAAATGGTCTGGCGTTCTCAGAATCCCGACCTGAACACAATGGAACAGGTACGAGATGAGTTAGAACGTCGTCTTAGTTCCAGATCCCGGCGTTCAATATCATTACCTTCTCAGGTTTCGGTCTTGAAGCGAGAATGGGCTGCACTTCTTCCACAGGCATTCAGACACCTCACTGAAAGCGTCCCCAGCAGAATTCAGGTGAATGATTGACACGCACCAGCTGTCTAGATTTTTATGACCAGAGAGTCTATAGCATTTAAAATATCGATCGTTCGCAAGGTGTGCTGTATTTCATACATACACAGACGGTACCTTATTCGAAACACTCTGCAGGACGATAACGTCAACTACGACCCCTTTCACACAGGAGGTTGTGCAATTGGACGCAGTGGGCCGCTCTGTCCGCCGCACACACCCAAATCTCTCTCTTCATATAAGTCTACAATCTGCAAGCCACCTTATGCTGCACGGCCTAGGGCCCCTTCTACACCACTGTCGCTTCCCCTCTTTCCTGTCCCAGTCACGTACAGCGAGCAGGAAGAATAATTGTTGGTAAGCCTCCGTGTAGTCTCAAATCTCTCTAATTTTATAGGTCATGTTTTTTTGGTAAAATATACATAGGACGAAATAATTGGTCAGCTTCAAGCAAACTGGATGAGTACCTCTCTGACTCTTCCCCGCTTACTAGACGAACATGTGACGAAACGCGCTGTTCTTCTTTGTAAGCCAGCTCCTCAGCGAGCGGACAACACTGCCCACATATTTTCCACTGCGTGTCAGCATCATATCTGCCTTTCTCGCGATGAATGTTATGAGGTCGCCCCACTTTAAATCTCTCCGTCCATATTCTCCCAGATATTTTATGGATGTGACTGCAGCACTACAATAATGGGTCTTTCTGCATATTTACGTGCAGCAGTTCACATCTAGTAATGTTGAGAGCCCACTACATATAAAGTGTCGACCCTCTGTAGGTCTTCCTGCATTCCTTTCCTTCCTGGGTACCCCGTGCAATGTTCTACACTGATCGGCCGAAACGTTATGATCAAATCTGCTTAAAACATTTGGACTGCAACATTGCAGTGTTTCTTTTCCGTAGCGCAGCGGTAGCGTTACCGCCTACCACGCAAGGGGGGTCCGGCTTCGATTTCCGGCGGGGGACTGGGTGTTGCGTGTCCATCATCATTTTCATCACCATTGACACGCAAGTCGCCGAAGTGGCGTCAACTAAAAAGACTTGCAATACGTCGGCCGAACCCCGAAGGGGAAATCCCGGCCAATAAATGCTGTACCATCGTTTCATTTCATTTGCGTGACATACGCTCCACATGTTACTGGTAGGTTTCCAGAAATAGCCAGCACATGTCAGGCTAGTCTGGTAAATTAGGGTCCGCTAGTTCGTGTTCTCGGAGCTAGCGCCCAACAGCGTCCAAATTGTGGTCCATCGGGTTCAGATGAGGCAAATTTGGCGGTAAAGAGATCAATTCACTATCATATAGCAATACTCTAGCCTTGTGAGACGAGGACAGTCATGCATCTAGAAGATGCCACAGCTAAAGAGGATGCATCTACCATGAGGTGATGCAAATGGTTCAAATGGCTCTGCGCACTATGGGACTCAACTGCTGAGGTCATTAGTCCCCTAGAACTTAGAACTAGTTAAACCTAACTAACCTAAGGACATCACAAACATCCATGCCCGAGGCAGGATTCGAACCTGCGACCGTAGCGTGAGGTGATGCAGGTGTCTGCAATAATGTTGTCGTAGTCCATAGTCCCCAGGCCCCAAGGAAGCCCAGGTTAATGACAGCCACGGCGTAATACTAACCCCTTCGTGGCGTGGCACATCTTTCCGACCCTGTTACCCTGGATGAAGGCATATCTGGACACGACTGTCGACCTGGCGTAAAACGAAAAGTGACTCATTCGACCGGGCGACATGTTTCCATTGAGCCACGGTTCAGTCTCGATGACCCCGAGCGCACTGCATCGTAACTGACGACTGACGTTAGGTCAACGGGGAACACGTAGGGGTCGTCTGCATCAAAGCCCCCAAGATGCTTCGAAACACTTCTGTCTGTACAAACTTTGTACTCTGTCAGATCTGACACAGAGCACCACCTATCCTGGTTCTCTGAGAGAGAAAACTTCCGATATCCACTTTCTGGGACGAGGCATGGTCATTCATCACCTCGTCGCGTACTCGCGGTTTTATCATTCTTAACAACTTCCCATAGAGGCTCACGACTATAGCACGCGAACGACCAACAGCTTCGCAGTTTCCGAAATGCTTCGTGGAAGGCACCGAGCCACAACAGTTTCTGCTTTGTCGGGCCGCAACAACCGCCGCTTTATCGAAGCAGCTTACAAGGGCTGGACAAAAATATGCAAACGCCACAAGAAGTGCACGCTTCAACATAACTACAGATGCTAACGAAGCCCGCACGTTGCACTGCTGTATTTGACCGTAAACGGAACCGCTGCAATGTCCTCAATATATTAAAAGTGTCAGTCCTGGTCAAGACAGTGCTCTGTGTAGATGTGAGTCGTTTACGGAGGAGCTAAGCGATTTCGAAATTGGGCAAACTGCTGGTGCTCTTAGGTGAGTGCTTACGTAAGCAAGGGAGCGGAGGTCTTTGGCGTATCGAAGATTTGTACAGCATACAGGGAAAGCGGAAAAGCATGGTCCGCTAAGTCACAACGCGAACGGAAGTGTGTGTTGAATGATCGGTCATTGAAGTGGACTGTGAAAAAAATGAGAGGGAGACAGCTGCAAAAGTCATTGCAGAGCTGAATGCCGCACACGCGAGCTCTGTCAGCGCGAGCAGCAATTCCAAAACTACATATATGTGTGGCAAATACTCGTAACAGGAAACCTGGTCCTGAAGCTATAAAAACTGTACTACGGACCAATGGAAGGAACTCACTTTGCCTGGTGAGCCTTGTTTCACACCGCATCCATCTTCTGGTTGAATTCATATCCCCAGAGAGAAACATGGCGGGAGTTCGGCGGTGATCTGGACAGGCAAGTGATGGTATTCCAAGGGCGCCATGGTTTCTCCGCAGCGTCGCATACCTGCCTTGGACTGTGTGACCATTGTGGCTGATCAGGCTATCCCATGGTACAATGTTCGTGTCACAGAGGTGATGGCCCAAGACGACAAGACTTCTGTTCACACAGGACTGGTTTTGTGAGCACGAGGATGAACTGTCACGTCTTCTATGGCCACCACGGCCACCAGATTCCAATACTATTCAGCCTTTGTGGTCTGCTTTGGAGAGAAGGCTGCATGATCGCTGTTCACCTCCATCATGCTTACTGGACTTGCACTTTTTTGCAGGAACAATTGTATATTATTCCCTCGATAACGATACAGGTTCTGTATTTATCCATTACGAGGCGATTGGAAGTTTCTGATGTCAACGGGTTCGCTACACCTGATTGGGCAGAGTAATATGTTGTGTTTGTGGTGTTTCCATATTTTTGCGCAACCCCTTTAGGCCAGAGGATTTCTCCATTTGGGGCCCGCGTTGTCGTTAGAATGATTCCGGACTCGTCTTTGCTCCGCTTACATACTTTCCTCACTGCGGCATTTTCCCGCAATGCCACCAGGTGCATTATATTAAAAAACTAGAAACCCGCCTCGATTGCAAAAAAGCACCCAGTGTTAACCTAGGTTTCGGCGTAGATAACTACACCTTTTTCAGAACAATAAGACCCACAAGTGCCTAAGAAGACCTTTGTCAATGATTAAAAGAACACTATAGCTATACATTGTATATCTGTATATTGAGCAAGCAGTAAAGGAAACAAAAGAAAAATTCGGAGTAGGTATTAAAATCCATGGAGAAGAAGTAAAAACTTTGAGGTTTGCCGATGACATTGTAATTCTGTCAGAGACAGCAAAGGACTTGGAAGAGCAGTTGAACGGAATGGACAGTGTCTTGAAAGGAGGGTATAAGATGAACATCAACAAAAGCAAAACGAGGATAATGGAATGTAGTCAAATTAAATCGGGTGATGCTGAGGGGATTAGATTAGGAAATGAGACACTTAAAGTAGTAAAGGAGTTTTGCTATTTAGGGAGTAAAATAACTGATGATGGTCGAAGTAGAGAGGATATAAAATGTAGACTGGCAATGGCAAGGAAATCGTTTCTGAAGAAGAGAAATTTGTTAACATCGAGTATAGATTTAAGTGTCAGGAAGTCGTTTCTGAAAGTATTTGTGTGGAGTGTAGCCACGTATGGAAGTGAAACATGGGCGATAACCAGTTTGGACAAGAAGAGAATAGAAGCTTTCGAAATGTGGTGCTACAGAAGAATGCTGAAGATAAGGTGGGTAGATCACGTAACTAATGAGGAGGTATTGAATAGGATTGGGGAGAAGAGAAGTTTGTGGCACAACTTGACTAGAAGAAGGGATCGGTTGGTAGGACATGTTTTGAGGCATCAAGGGATCACAAATTTAGCATTGGAGGGCAGCGTGGAGGGTAAAAATCGTAGAGGGAGACCAAGAGATGAATACACAAAGCAGATTCAGAAGGATGTAGGTTGCAGTAGGTACTGGGAGATGAAGAAGCTTGCACAGGATAGAGTAGCATGGAGAGCTGCATCAAACCAGTCTCAGGACTGAAGACCACAACAACAACAACAACAATAGCTATACATTTATAAACGAAAAAAAGGAAAACACAAACAGTACATATGTACAAAGTCTAAACCGTTACTTAACTTTTAATCATTGACAAAGGTCTTCTTAGGCACGTGTGGGTTTTATTGTTCTGAAGAAGGTGTAGTTATCTACGCCGAAACGTAGGTTAACACTAGGTGCTTTTTTGCAATCGAGGCGGGTTTCTAGTTTTTTAATATACTAACCAACGATTGCTGACGCGCTGCGATGTTGAAGGTTCTTAAATTCGTACCAGCAACCAGGTGCTACTGAATCTCTCACATGGGGGCTTGCTTTGCGTGGCCTCCACGTTCACCCGACCTAACGCCATGCGATTTTTTCCTTTGGGGCTTCATCAAGGGTCATGTGTACGTGCCTCCGCTACCAGCAGACCTCCCAGAATTAATAATCCGGATTGAAGCAGCTGTTGCTACAGTCACTGAAGACACACTTATCAATGTTTGGGAAGAACTCGGCTATAGACTTGATGTGTGCCGCGTGACAAATGGTGCTCACACTGAACATTTATAAGGTTCTTGGTAAAACTGTTTGAGTTGCTCTTTCATTTGACATATGATCTATAACGGTAAGTTTAATATAATAAATATTATAAAGCGTTAAAACCCCGATATTCATTTATAAACAGCCTGTATTTGGGGTCGTCAGTATATTTGCTTCTTACAGTTATTTATGACTTCATCACTGAATAAAAAAAAAATGGTTCAAATGGCTCTGAGCACTATGGGACTTACCATCTGAGGTCATCAGTCCCCTAGAACTTAGAACTACTTAAACCTAACTAACTGAAGGGCATCACACACATCCATGCCTGAGGCAGTATTCGAACCTACGACCGTCGCGGTCGCGCGGTTCCAGACTGAAACGCCTGAACCGCTCGGCCACCCCGGCCGGCTCACCACTGAATAAAAAGTGACCACGAGGAACTTCTACTGATCTGTGAGAGAGAAATTTCGCGTTATGCAGAAGCTACACCATTCGATAGATGATTTCTGCACTGGTCTGTTTCTTCAGTTATTTCGGCTTCCTGGAAGTAGGACTTATAATTTGGCCTCGCCATTGTCTCTTGATGGTGTCCTCCAGCAAGCACGAGAACTTTGCGAGTAAGTTCTGTAGCCCGCTGTACCTTTCATACGTTTTTACGTCGGCCTACATCGCGCCATTTCGCTGGCGAGAATTAACTTAACCCGCTGCCAAGTTTCACTTTCACGCGATGGCCGTCAGAATGTCGGCTGCTGCCAATAACCGTCATGTTTAAAGGGCCGCCAGAACTTGGTCTGCTGAGAAGTGCTCCTGCGGCGGATTAACTTGCTCCGTACCAGGAAATTCCGTTCGCCGTCTTCTTTCCCCCTTTTTGTAGCCGTTGCCTTTACAACTATAGTACGTTAATCCCACCATTGAAATGAAATTTAAAGGAGTGTCGCGTAGAATAAATTTACGTAGTGAAAACTCTAAAAACAAAATCTGCCATCTATTTTACCGTTGGAAATGTAAGAGGAGGAGGAGGAGGAGGAGGAGGAGGAGGAGGCATCAATATACATCTACAGAGAAACCGCGCAAGCCACTGCACATTGCATGGAGGAAAGTACTTCTCAGTCCTAATCAATATGCGTATGGAGCGACGGAACGTGAGTTTACCCTCTTCCGAGCCCTTATCTCTCCTTCATATCGTTTTGTAGCATTCCTACCAAATATTTAAAGACGTGACTAGAGTTTACCACCGGTATTGTTATCGGTTTTCCAATAATTCTGCGTAAATAAGGGCCGAACACACGGATGCTCAACAGCAGCGAGTTTATTTAAAATATACTTAGAAGAAATTCTACAAAACTGGAAGAGGAAACGTCACAAAGAATGGTGTTTGACAATAACCAAACAAAAAAGACCCAGTAGTGGGTGAAGATAAACGAGAAGCCTTGGATGTATGCAAACTCAGAAACGCCTGTACATTTAAATACTTGTGCGTCACTTTTACAACAAACGGAAGAAGCAGACAAGACTTCTGCATAAATAAAAGTGGAAATGTTCAAAATCTGAAATCTCCGTAAGTTATCCGCCGATTCCTTTATAATTTGACCGAACATTGCATTCGGATGCACGCGAGTTTTTATATAACAACTGGAGCGCCATAAGGCATATAAATCTTTGTATTACATACATAATAAATACAAATTTTCACCAGTGAGTATATAAAAACACATTGCATTTATTCGCAGTTGCGAATACAGACAACCATCAGGTGTGAAACTTCCTGGCAGATTAAAACTGTGTGCCCGACCGAGACTCGAACTCGGGACCTTTGCCTTTCGCGGGCAAGTGCTCTACCAACTGAGCTACCGAGCCGGCCGCGGTGGCCTAGTGGTTCTAGGCGCGCAGTCCGGAACCGCGGGACTGCTACGGTCGCAGGTTCGAATCCTGCCTCGGGCATGGATGTGTGTGATGTCTTTAGGTTAGTTAGGTTTAAGTAGTTCTAAGTTCTAGGGGACTGATGACCACAGAAGTTAAGTCCCATAGTGCTCAGAGCCATTTGAGCTACCGAAGCACGACTCACGCCCGGTACTCACAGCTTTACTTCTGCCAGTATCTCGTCTCCTACCTTCCAAACTTTACAGAAGCTCTCCTGCGAACCTTGCAGAACTAGCACTCCTGAAAGAAAGGATATAGCGGAGACATGGCTTAGCCACAGCCTGGGGGACGCTTCCAGAATGAGATTTTCACTCTGCAGCGGAGGTGTGTACTAGAATGAAGACAATGAGAATTTTGGCGGACGGGGCCTCGAACCCGGGGTTTTGCGCTTTACGATAGCGGTCTCCTTAGCATTGGCTATCCATGCACTGTCCACGACCTACCCCAAACTTCCATATGTTGTCGCTTCTCTTTCACAACCTGTACTCTTACGCATATTATGTAATTCCTGTACGGAGGAGGACATTTTAACTGAAAGTCACTGCTTGATATCGGCAGATAAATTCGATATTGTAGTGCCGGCTGTTGTTAAAGAGACGATGCCATGTTCCTTCGGACATACCGTGTATCGTTATCGTGGACAGTATAGCAATTTAGCGGAGTGGCATTTCTTTTTAAATATGTATAAATCCACGGTAATGTCCTTAAAACAAAGAAATAATACGATAACGATGTACGGTATGTCCGAAAGAACATGACATCGTTCTTCTTAACAACATCCGGCACTACAATATCGAATTTATCTGCCGATATCAGGCAGCGACTTTCATTTAAAATGTCCTCCTCTGTATGGGAATTACATAATATGCGTAAGAGTACAGGTTGTGAAAGAGAAGCGACAACATATGGAAGTTTGGGATAGGTCGTGGACAGTGCATGGATAGCCAATGCTAAGGAGACCGCCAGCGTAAAGCGGAAAACCCCGGGTTCGAGGCCCCGTCCGTCAAAAATTTTCATTGTCTTCATTCTAGTACACACATCATGGTTGTCTGTATTCGCAATTGCGAATAAATGCCATGTGTTTTTATATACCTACTGGTATATATAAACAAAAACGGTGTGTAATATTTTTGTTTATTATGTATATAATACAAAAATTGGATCAAGTTATGAGCACTTGTTCATTAGAAGAGTTGTGTTTCAAAATAGCGAACATGAACAAGTGCGCATAGCTCTTAAGTTATGCGTTTTCGGACATATGTTTACTGGGCATTTTTCCCATGTTTTAGTCCATACTACCACTTCCCAAAATATGGAAAGCAAAGAGCTTGCAGTGGAAGAGATTTGTTTCACAGTATAGAAGATCAAGAATTGCTCATAGATCTTAAGGTATGCGTTTTAGACCCCATGTTTACTTGACTTTTTTTGTTTCGAATGATTATTCCTCTCAAATCCTTGAATATCTCCAAACTGTTCCTCTACTGTACGTATTGCATAGTGCTGTAAAATATGTCCACATCCTTCGGCATTTAGCGTTTTCTTAAGTGCAATGTGGGGACTATACTGTGGTCAAGAAAAAGACCCCCCATACCTAACAGCACCACCCACATAGTTTCCTGTTGGCACTGCACAGGATGGCAGGTAACTTTCTCCAGGCATTCACCAAACCCAAACCTGTCCATCGGACTGCCACAGGGTGTAGTGTGATTCATCACTCCAAATCAGCCACTGTACAGTGATGTCTCTTTGCACTTCATGAAGCGTCGCTTGACATTGACTACAGAAAAGTGTGGAATATGAGGAGTTGCTCTACCACTGTACCCCGTTCTTTTTATCTCCTTACATACAGCCGCTGTGACAGCTGGACTACTGCTAACGCTTTTGAACTCACGAGTATTCCTTATACTTTTTTCCTGCATTTCTTTTATAACCACCCTCCACAATGTTCGACGGTCCCTGTCCGTGAGTACATGAGGTCTGCATGGTCTTTGTTTAGCTGTGTGAGCCGTGCATGGCTCGTGTTCATCCCATTAATTGTTTGTCATCTTCTATTACGGTAGTGCCGCCTCGTTTTCTTATTCCATTTACTGGCGTCACTAACTTCCTGCCTTGCTTGCCCGTGAGAGGCAGCAGCAGCGCGTATCGATAAGCGCACTGTCGTAACATCTCTGGAGTGACCGATAGTATTTCCGGGTCGTCGTGTGCCGGGTAGTCAGTGAGTGGGAGACGCACCAGCAGTACAGTCGCGACGGAGCAGCAGTCGCGGACGGACTAGCAGTCCAGTTGGTCGGTTGGCGTAGAGCACGAAGCAAGCCTCCGTCGCGCATAGTCGGGCTGGAGCCGCTGGCGGCGTGCACGCGCGGTTGGAGTGTGAGGTGCTGCTTGCTAGTGCTACGCCCACCGATCTTGGACATGAAAGTTCAGTCGTCACTTAACTTTCTGTCGAGCCTCAACTGTTTACATTTCTTCGTTTGATCCTGGTTGTCGCTTTTAGGACGCTCCCGCAAGCAACAACGTGTGTGTATTTAAGTCGACTGAGATTTCAGCCATCTTCCTGTGAAATTTAACTTAATTTATTCCCTATTATGGAAGTTCGCCAGCGGTATCTTCTGCATTGTGGCCGTTGACGTTTCGGTCACCTGCCCTGGTCGTTGACATAATTTTAGGCAGTGTATTTTGCTCGTCGTGTTGTTACTGTCCAGTGCAGCATGAAGTTCGACAGCTGAGGTGGTGTTGTTGGTCGCTGTGGGCGCCAATAGTCTGTGTGTCGTGTACTGTGGTCATTTTGCAGGTTGCGTGGAGCGGAACTGATTTGGTTGATTGGTCGGTCGGCTGTCTGTCGGTTTGGTTGCTTCCAGATTAAGAAGTTGTTGGACAGGCTGCCTGTCTCACCTAAACGCGCAATAGTGTTACAATCCCAGGCCAACCCTTGGAAACGTCTGAGCGCCGTTCCTTGTGTGTTATGTAGTAATTTCCCTGTTTGGAGTTTTGTTATTTGGTTGATGTGTGGCTTTCAGCCAAGTATCAATATCTCTTAAATTAATGTTCTTGTCTTGCCCTTAAGGCATGAGATTGTTATTCTTTATCTTATATGAAATATTTTAAGATACTGCCTTCTGCCCTTTAAAATGGAAAATCTTCTTCTAGGGCTTAAGCCGTTAAATTATTTGTTGGTGAGCGGCATTCAGGCGAGTTTTAATATCTCTTAAATTAATATTCTTCTCTTGCCCTTAAGGCATACGATTGATATGCTTTTGAATGGGGCCTTCATCCCAATTTGCATGAAATGTTTTAAGATAAGCCCTTCTGCCTTTTGATTGAAACTCCTCTTATTGCTTAATGTGAGACCTCCAGTCTAGTTAGTTCCATTAAAATTAAATTGCTAAGCCTTCAGCCGATTAGATTGAAAATTTAGAAAATATTCTTGGGTGAAACCTCCAGAAGAACCTTTTATTTCAATTTTGTTTAAGCCTTGTGTCTTGGATTTTGAATGTGGCCTTCAGCCGATCTAAAGTTAATCAAAGGAGGTCGATTAAAGTTTTGAGTGGTTTGCATCCTTGTTGTAATATTGTATGTTGATAGATAAAGTTTTATGTTGAGTGCAACTGACAGGAACTCATTTTGGCCCCTTTCCACAACCTAATCCGTTCTGTCCTGCTAGCCCAGGCATTTCACTGTGGTTATTCCTTCGCGTTTCCACTTCACGATCACATCACTAACAGTCAATTTAGGTAGCTTTAGAAGGCGCGAAATGTCCTTAATGGGTTTATTCAAATGGCTCTGAGCACTATGGGACTCAACTGCTGTGGTCATTAGTCCCCTAGAACTTAGAACTACTTAAACCTAACTAACCTAAGGACATCACACACATCCATGCCCGAGGCAGGATTCGAACCTGCGACCGTAGCAGTCGCACGGTTCCGGACTGCGCGCCTAGAACCGCGAGACCACCGCGGCCGGCAATGGGTTTATTACTCTGGCGTCATTCGATAACTAGTTCAATTTCAAAGTCACGAAACTCTTCTGACCGTCCCATCCTACCGTTACTGAACCTCTAGTGAGAACACGATACTCCTCGTGTTGGTTTATACTGACAGGTCGGCATCTCATGACATCCAGTGGTCAGTTCGGCATAGCATTGTGGTGCAGTAACGTGTGCGTATTTCCTCATCAGAATCCGACTCTGATTTAAGGTTCACGATAAGCAGCAGCGAGGCAGTGCGTGCCATGTGAGAAGGAGCAGGGAGGAGGCTGCGCGCGTCGCCAGCCTTGGCGTGCGTATTTTTTGCGCGGCGGCCGCGTGTAGTATTGGCAGGCCGCCGGCGGTTATTGGCAGCGTCTGTCAGGCCACACGCTGACGGCTCTCTCCACCCCAGATCCTGGAGCAGCGCCGGCTGGCTTCACGGCATGGCGGCACGTCACGTCACGTCTGCACCACGTCGAGTAGTCTCCCGTTACCGTAAAATGCAGTTCGAGAAAAACTTGGCATAAAGCAGCCGAGATTGCCATGTGCACCGCTCTTCTAAATTAAACATGTCTTAACAACCAGCTTGAGTCGACTGAAAGCACAGGGGGGAACCTGCCGCTTAAAATGAAGCAACGGCCCGTTTTCGATTGCTCGTCACTTACTGGTCGGCGTCCACAACTTTAATTTTTCCAAGCCTGGCTTTGCGCACTTAAAAAAAATCGGTGACTTTTACTACCTCATGATTTAAAACTGCACCATCGGGATAGATGGCAAATAACCAACTTTATTTTTTGAGCGCATGCACCGTGTAGCAGGAATAATACACCATTAAATTTTTTGAATGTTTTTGTGAGGTCTTCAGCTGCCATTCTCCGTATTTCATATACAATTCAACCGTTTCGGGCATAGGCCATTTTCAAGTACTTTGTGGACGGTTCTTTAGTGGTATTTTCCCATGTAGGTCTTAACTCCCATGACTGCATGTGATGGTCATAAAATAAATTGGAAAAGATTTTTCCCTATTTTAGGAGTACGTCACTTCCGACCAATTGTTGCAAAGCTCTTGTATATAAACCTTTTCTAATTTATTTTATGACTATTACATGCAGCCCTAGGAGCAATTATGTACATGCCCTAATATACCACTAAAGAGCCGTCAACAATATACTTGAAAATGTCCTAAGGCCGAAATTGTACACTCGCACATGAAATAAAGAGAATGACAGCTAAAGTATCATGAAATCATTCAAAAAATTCATCCCAGCTGCAGACCCTATTGCAAAGAATTATGAAATTCGTTGGTTATTTGGTGGTTCAGGATGGGAAATTTAGTACATGAACTTGCACGTCTGGCAGCGAAAATGACAGTCTAGCTGGGCATCGAGTCAAACTGTGTTTCGGTAACACATACGGATAGTTCTGCTGTACCAACGCTTAACACCTGTAGTGTTCGCCACTAACATCACATTAAAGCTTCGAATATGCCTAATACACAGGGGACAATTTTCCGGAAGACAGACTGCCATGCTCCGTCCGTCCAACGCAATAACCGCTGGAGACGGAGACCTATTCTCTTCCGCAAGACACGCTTCATCCCAGCGCCTGGGCCAGACCATACGTGTTCACTCCAGTGAGTTTCCACGGCCAGTCGCCGAATTTGTAAGGATTCCATCATTCTCACTCGAGACCAGTCTCCGCAACGTCGCTGCCGTTCACGTCTGACTTCGCGAATCCGTGAGCACAAAGCAGTGGACTTATGAGTGTCTTGACCTACCCGCCAAAGAAGACGGGAACTTTGTCGACGTGGTAGACATGTGGACCTGCTTAACTTTCAAACGGCTGCAAACCGGACTTAGACAGTTTTCCTTCCTACGGGACTTCAGTTTCGTTCATTCAGTTTATACTTTAACATTAACCGTCCTATGGAGTTCTGACTGCTGTGGAGTGTGTGTTTAATGAACATAGACTCAGTGACAATTTAGCCGACCTTCACTGCCGGAAGTATTATTTTACTCTTTCAAGAAGTGACTCATTTTATGTTTTGTTTCAATCCACATCGGAGTATGGGTGCTATTAATTTTTGATAACTTGACCAATCAATGCTGCCTGCTTTTTTTCTTTTTTCGTTTTAACTTCATTTCATACTGATTCAACTCTATGTAAATCGGGGCTGGCGACTGTCGGCGCGCCAATCCCTCAGCAACACAATGACCAGATGTTTTCACTTGCTGAGACAGCTGAAGAGTGTGTTGCACCGGCGATATCTTGGTAAAAGACAAAGTCACGAGGATCTCGAAGACAGGGTACAACTACCGGCCTGAACACGTTAGAAATTTAATGCCTGTTGCGGAAATTAGCGGCTATGCAAACCAGAAGTGATAGCGTTGTTTTCCCCACGGTACTTCGTACCATCACGCAGAAGGCTGCTCCAGTATGACGAATACGTGCGCAACCTGCTTACGTTCAGTCTCCTCGGAACCTCCACACAGGAATGCGTTATCATAATGCTGTATCTAGAGCAGATACTAGTCTGCAGAGACGCCGAGCTACCACTTATCTGTCCAGTGTTTGCGATGCGCCCACCACTGTGGGTGCGTCTCTGAGCTGTCCCAACAAACGAAGCCGCAACAGTTGTCATTGTCTTGACAGTCCGCGATGCTTCAGACGCCGTTGGTGCTGTCCGCGTGGTACCTGTCTTGCTGAAATCGAGCCTACTTTCTGGCTCAAGATGCATGACGTGGTTGTATCACACTGCACGGCCGAGCGATCAATAGATCTGTCCTCTCGGGCTTTTTTTTAATTACTGAGGGAATAAATTCTCTTTCTCATCCTATTGTGTATTTTATTTGAATCAGCAGAATTGAAAATGCGATTCACGTGCGGTCGCTCCTATTCTGCAATATTTGTGTTGAACAACTCAAGCAGTGTCGGAAGAGGAGAAGATTTTAGTGACTGGGGAGAAACCACAAATGGCGTCCCACAGGGTTCAATTCTGGGTACACTTTATATATGTGAATGACCTTCCACATAACATGCAACGAGCAAAACTGGTATCTTCTGCAGACGATACTAATGGTATAATAAATTGCATTAGAGAGAAAAGAACAGAAGAGTTGGTAAATGATATTTTCCAAGGAATTATTAAGTAGTTTTATGAAAACTGACTGTCCCAAAATTTTGAAAAAAAAACGCACTGCAATCACTAATGTACAATAAATAGTGCTATAGCAACATCTGCTGTATCACATGGGCTGGAGTCAGTAAACAGGGCAGAATGTACCAAATTTTTGGGTGTACATATTGATGACAACTTTAACTGAAAGAAGCATAATACTGTACTTCTCAAGCAAATTCAGTTCAGCCAGTTTTGCTCTTTGTATAGTTGCTGATCTTGGAAACAAATGCACCAATCTCCTGACATATTTTGCATATTTCTACTCAGTAAAGTCGTACGTAATCATTTTCTGGGGTAACGACTGCACAAAACCGAGCAGTAAGAATAATATGTATATTCACCCAAGGACGGCATGTACGTACCTCTTCAAAAAGCTAGAAATTTTAACTGCGCCGTCACAGAACATAAATTCGCTAATGAAAGTCGTCATAAATAGCCCATCACAATTTGAGCCCAACAGTGAAGTAGATACCAACAACAATAGCGGGAAAAATGACCTTTATTACTTATGGTTAAGCTGTCAGTAGCTCACAAAGGAGCTCAATATGCAGAAACAAAAATTTTTGATCATTTTCCCAACAACACATAATGTCTGACAGGTAGCGAAGCAAGTTTTAAATCAAATTCAAAATCATTTCTTCTGGAAACTCCTTCATTCCACTGACGAAATTCTACTTAAAAACTGGTAGCTAGTAAAAAAAAATTAAGTTTAGTTGCATGAGTAGGACTAAAAATAATAACGTGATCATGAATGTTAACGTAAATCACGTGCATATGCCCTGTAAAATGACTCGTTCCACACCATTTCGATACAAGAATCGTTCAGATGATCTGTGGAACATCTTACTAACAAACCCATTGATTCCATACTATCGTGACAGTCGTGGCATCCCGACCAACAATACCGTATAACGGTAAACCACAGTCTCGGTAAGCTACGAAGTGTCCGAATATGTGTTGGTAGACGATTAACTCAAGCAGCTAATACTGGAATGCAATTTCTGAATGAGAAATACATATTGTGAAGATCGTGTTACTCCTACCGTTTGTTGTGGTTGTGCTGAAATGCTAATCATTTGACATGTCAATTTGATTTTGTTGACGCTGCTTCTATGGCGACTTAGTGACTAGCTTTATACTATTACTAGTAAACTACCGTACGATCTTTGCTGAACATACGTGGTGTTACCAAAAAGTAACAGGAATTTTTGTTTTCTTAAAGAATTTTTATTTATTCATCAAAATCAACTTTGTCTCTTTCAAAGTAATCCTCCTAAGATGTAACACACTTGTGTTAGCGCTTCTTCCAATCTTGGAAGCACTTCTAGAATTCACTTTTCGATTTGATGTTCAGCTCCTTCAGCGATTATGTTTTTATGTCATCAATAGTGGCGTCACGACGTCCTTTCATAGTTATTTCCAGCCTCGGGGTCCATGTACAGCGAGCTTAACTTACGGGTACTATTCGTTACTGACCGTACGACCATAAGGCAGGAACTCATGGTGCATTATAATCGAAGAAAACAGTGAGAAGAACTCTCACACGTCATCGATCTTGTCGAATTTTTTACATTCTTGGCTCTTCATGCAGTTTCCACTAGGGCGTTTGACCCTCAGTTTCGACGTCATAATCGTATACTCACATGTCGTCACCTGTTATAACCTCCTTTAGTAGTTCTGGATCGTTGTCTACTTCATTTAGCAATTCCTGATCGATGTCTACGCGGCGTCGTTTTTGGGCGTAATTCAACATTGTCGGAACAAACTTAGCTGTTACACGTTTCATGCCCAAAACATATGAAAATATTGCTTTGCATGAGACAAAGCAAATGTCGACAACATCAGCAACCTCTCTGATGGCGACTCGGCGATTTTCCAAAGCCATTTTTTTCCTTTTTCCACATTCTCGTCTGTTATTGGTGTGCTAGAGCGTCCAGGGCGGTTCTTGTCTTCAACGTCCTCTCGGCCTTCTGTGAAACGTTTATCTCTCTCAAACTCTTGTTTTACTTAAAGCCACAGTGAACATTTCGAATGCTGTGCTGCATTTTTATTCCTTTTTTTAAAGTAAAACTTAATGCAAATTCTTTGCTCCATCTTTTCACAAAGCAAGAGGCCCCGAGCACTCGAAAACACGTACAACTTTTTCGACTTTCAACAACAGACTAAACATTCAGAATCGCTGAAAATGCAAATATACATCAGGAAGATCTGTACCAACAAGACAATTTTTTTTCTTTTTTGTTTTGACAATCGGATGAATGGAGCTCGCAAAAATTAAAAAAGTATCCCTTTACTTTTTTATCGCACCTCGTACATGAAGATTTATGAGATATTATTCACTGTATAAGTCACAATAGTTTTAGATACTAGTAAAATAATAACGTTTCCATATATATATGTGGCACCGTCAATGAACAGAGTATCCATGAGATCTGTCTTTTATTGCTATCGGCTTTATTTAATAATTACGAATTAATATCAACGGTTTGGCTCAGATTTCAACTCGATGGAATGTATATAACGTTTCATAAAATACGCTTCACACAAAGCTCTCGAGATGTGGTCAAAGATTTAATTATTACGGGTAAACGTTCGTACCCATGATTCTCTAAGAATCAAACTCGCATCCTTAAATCTCTTCCATTTTAAGAAAAACTAGTTTTTAACGTTAAAGGCTATCAATTCAACTAAATACCTAAGGATTAGTATACCAAATGAGTTAAACTGGAACGACCACGCAGATAATGCTCTGGGGAAGGCGAACGAAATACTGCGTTTTACTGGCAGAACACTCAGATGATGCTACAGGCCTACTAAACAGACTGCTTACAACACGCTTGTCCGCCCTTTTCTGGAGTATTGCTTGGCAGTATGGAATACGTACCGGATAGGATTAACAGAGGGCATTGAAAAAATTCAAAAAAGGACAGCTAGTTTTGTGTAATCGCGAAATAAGGGAGAGAGAGTGACATGTGATATCCAGTTTGGGGTGGTAATCATTGAAACAAAGGCGTTGTTCATTGCGACGCGATATTTTCAAGAAATCTGAATCACCAACCATCTCCCCCGAACGTGAAAAGTTCTTTTGACGCCCACCTGAAAAGGAAGAAATTAAGATAGTATAAGCGACATTAGGGTTCAGACGGAGAGATATGTGTTCGTTCCGACGGCGTGCTGTTTGTGAGTGGAACTGTAGAGAAATAGACGGAAGTTGGTTCAAAAAACTTGGTGTTGTGTGATGTCCTTAGGTTAGTTAGGTTTAAGTAGTTCTAAGTTCTAGGGGACTGATGACCATCGATGTTAAGTCCCATAGTGCTCAGAGCCATTTGAACCATTTTTTGGTTCAAAAATGGCTCTGAGCACTATGGGACTTAACTTCTGTCATCAGTCCCCTAGAACTTAGAACTACTTAAACCTAACTAAACCTAAGGACATCACACACATCCATGCCCGAGGCAGGATTCGAATCTGCGACCGTAGCGGAGGCGCGGTTCCAGACTCTAGCGCCTAGAACAGCTCGACCATCCCGGCCGGCGAAGTTGGTTCGATGAACCCTCTCACGGGGAGTGAATTGCAGAATGGTCGTGCAGATGTAAATGATCATAACGTTTTTTCTCTGATGAAGAAAGTGATTCTAATGATGGCGTCTTAGTCTTACAGCGAAACACCAGCGAAATACGAGAAAACGCCCTATTTCTCGTCGTCCTCCGGCGCACACCTGAATGTTTTGATACAAATCTTCAAGCAACTTCGCATTTGATTACTGGCGTTAGGAACATCTGCTCCCACGCGCGAAATGAATGGCGCGTGACAGATTGTGAGATCGAGAACAAGTACACGGCATCCTCTTCCGAACAAGGAAAGGCAGAGCTGACGGATGGGACGAGATTTTAACTCGGACCACCTAAGGAGTTCGCCTGACGTGCGTCGGTATTAGCATGCGAATACCCTCCTCTCCTACTGAGCCGCGCCTCGGAATGTAATCCGAGACGATGGCAAGGAGCGACAGCCCGATCCGCAGACGAAGATGGCCGGCTACACCGACAGGCTGAATGTAAGCCGCCTCCCGCGACACGTGCCTCATGAATTTCGCCCACTGCCCGACGGCCGCTGTTGGGAAGGTCAAACATACCGCGGCCTTTAACACGCGCAGTTACAGCACCACAGGCGCGCCTCTACATGTTCGCCAGTCAGGTCCAGCTGACACTCGCTGTGCTTGCGCGCCAATCACGTCAATGTGACCACCTGTCAAAAGCCTAAATAACCGTGTTTTTGTAACGCTGACCGCTGCGAGACGCGGAAGAAGAGAGTCGATGAGGTTCTGGAAGGCATCCGCAGAAATGTGGAGCCGTGCGGTCTCCATTGTCGTGAACAGCTGCGCTACGGTCCTCGGTTGAGGATCCATGACGCTAACAGCCCGATCGAGGTGGTTCAAACATTCTTGATTGGTCTGTTTTTCTGTTTTCCGTCGTTCCTTAGTTGCTTCAAAATTCGTGGAGGTATATTCCGTCTATGCAGCTAATTGAATATAGTTTGTTTATTGCCATACCTAAGGACATCACACATCCTGTCTCGGGCGTGGATGTGTTTGATGTCCTTAGGTTAGTTAGGTTTAAGTATTTCGAAGTTCTAGGGGACTGATGACCTGAGAAGTTAAGTCCTATGGTGCTCAGAGCCATTTGAACCATTTGACATCACACAAATCCATGCCCGAGGCAGGATTCGAATCTGCGACCATAGCAGCTGCGCGGTTCCGGACTGATGCGCCTAGAACCGCTCGCCCACAGCGGCCAGCAGTAAATAAGTGTTCCGCGAAAAATAACACGCTGTTTTTTCTTTATATTTTGACAATACTAATTATTTTTTAAATTTTATTATTAGTTACGATTTAAAATTGAAGTAATCACCGAATAAAAAAGTTTTTCTCATTTAAAAAAAAAAAATTATTGAGCTATAAAATAAACGAAGTGTTCCATCAAAGAACCAGGATTCTCAAAGTGTTCCATCAGAAGAAAACTTCGACAGTGTATTCCACGCTGCAATGTGTAAACCTTTCCTACATCTACGAATACGACAGACCTACTCGTCCAGTGTGACGGGAGCTCGCAGCCCGTGACTCCGGCCGCTGTGTGGAAACCAAGTGGCTGCGGGCCGGCACGTCACGTCCCCCCCCCCCCCCACCCCGCCCCTTCAGGCGGCGGCCAGCGCGCTCGGGCAGTCTGGAGCGGGTCGCGCGTCCAGATAACGTCCGCCGCAGCCTCCGGCCGGCTTATCTGCTCCGCTGCCGTCTCTCTCTCTCTCTCTCTCTCTCTCTCTCTCTCTCTCTTTCTCTCTCTCTCTGTAGTACCTCCCCCCTCCCCCTACTCCCCTACCCAACCACCACCACTGCTCCACGGCCGTTGCTCGGCTACAGCCGAGGTCCGCCAGGCGCCATTCCCACGCCGTAACGCGTATTCCTTTGTTTCTGGACTGTGTCCTATCGTACGTACCCCACACTGGGTTTCTTCTTCCATTTTCAGTGCCCTGGGGCCAAACATTTCTCGCAAGCATACCACTACCCGCCCCGCTAGGACGACACGGGCGCGGTTCTCAGCAATCCACTGCATCAGGCAGCAGAATTGGATTAAAATCTGTTCATTATACATATCCCACAGACGATCATACACAGCCAATGTTTGAGCACTTTTCCAGTGTATGGTGAAACGTTAGCTCGCCAGGTAATGGCACTCCTTGTCTCAAGAGAGCATATCACGTTAGCGTTCTACATTGTTTTATGCTATTTTATTGCTAGCGTTCGCTGCTTAGGGAAAAATTGCTGCCTATGAACGCTGGGTCATCCCATTCTCTTTTCTGATCAGAACATGACTTGATTTCATTGCACCTGATGATGCAGCTAAAATGTGGCGAAACCGGCCGTAATCATAAATAAAGTACTTACAGCTGAGGCGGTTTCATCTTAAAAACAATTAAAAATCAGTCAACTCCTATAAAAGAACTGTAGGTATCAATCTGTGTGGACGTGAAATGGAACGATCATAGAGGCTCACTCGTAGCTGAGGAAGCTGATTGGTTTTAGTTTGATTGGCTGGATGGTGGGGGAATGCGGCTAGGCCACAAAGAGACTGCTTACAAATCACTTCTGCATCCAAACTAACAACACTGCTCAAGCGTGTGTAAGAAGACGAACAGGGGATAATGAATGTACACAAAAGAGAGCGAAAAATTTGGTGAAAGGTGTATTTCACGCACCGAAGAGCGTCACGGAAATGACGGAGGAAAAACTGAAAGCCCCGAACTAGTGGACGTCTCAAGATAGACGCTAATTATCACGCAAAACCAACTGACAAGTTTCGGGTACCGGTATTAACTCAAGAATCTAGAGATATTTTTGACCCTTCGCAATTTCCCGTAAGGACATTGAACCCAAGATTAGAATAATTTCAGCATGCAGAGATACATTTAAGCAGTCATCCTTTTAGCGTTCCATACGCGAATGGAACGAGAAGATGCCCTAACGTGTGGTTCCGTGTTAAGCAACCCTACTTACGCAGCTGATAGAGGTTTGCCATCTGTGTGTGAAGACGTAGACGTATCGGCAGGTCCTGAAGGAATCCCAGTTCGGTTTTACAAAGAGGAAATGGTTCAAATGGCTCTGAGCACTATGGGACTTAACATCTGAGGTCATCAGTCCCCTGTCCGCCCCCGGTAGCTGCGTGGTCAGCGCGACGGAATGTCAATCCTAAGGGCCCGGGTTCGATTCCCGGATGGGTCGAAGATTTTCTCCACTCAGAGACTGTGTGTTGTGTAGTCCTAATCATCATCATTTCATCCCCAGACTTGCACCCGGCGAACGGTCTTCTCGGCGGGAGGCCCTAGTCACACGACATTTTTATCAGTCCCCTAGACTGAGAACTACTTAAATCTAACTAACCTAAGGACATTACACACATCCATGCCCGAGGCAGGATTCGAACCTGCGACCGTAGCAGCAGCGCGGTACCGGACTGAAGCGCCTAGAACCGCTCGGCCACAGCGGCCGGCTACAAAGAGGACTCTACGACACTGGTCTCTTACTTAGCTTGTAGCTTGCATTTATCGCGAATCTCTCAGCCAACGAAAAGGAAAAGAAAAGGACGGACCCGCAAAATTACAGACCAATATAATTAAAGATCGGTTTGCTGTACAATTCTTCAACATATCTCAGTACAAATATAATAAATTTCCTTGAGGGGGGGAAAAGCTTCTATTCAGAAATCAGCACGGTTTTAGAAAGCATCATTCGTGCGAAAGTCAGCTTGTCCTTTTCTCACATGAGATCCTGCGAACGACGGAGGAAAAGCACCCAGGTGGATTCTATATTTCTAGATTTCCGTGCCACATTGCCGACTGTTAACGAAGCTACAAGCATACGTAATAGCTTTCCAGGTTTGAATGTGGCTTGAAGACTTCTTAAGAAACGGAACCCAGTACATTGTCCTCGACAGGGAGTATTCATCACGGACAAAAATATCATTAGAAGTGCCCCAGCGAAGTGTGACAGGATCGTTGTTGATCAGGCCAACAGGGTAAGCAGCAGTCTGCGATAGTGCTGCAGTGTACGGGAAGCTGTTGTTATTGAGCGACTGTAAGACGTTGCGAGATGACAGACAGAATTTGTAGTAGTTGTGATCACTGGCACCTAGCTCTTAATGTAGAAGACCGTAAGCTGCTGCAGATGAGTAGGAAAAACAAACCCACAATATTCTAGCCTAGCATTAGTTGTGTCCTGTTTGACACAGTCAAGTCGTCTACATATCTGGGCGTAACGTTGCAGGGCGATATGAAATGGAAGGAGTATGTGTAGGGAAGGAGAATTGTCGAACTGCAGTTTATTTTGGTATAAATATGCTTCATCTGTAAAGGAGACAGCATAATGGACGCTAGAGCAACCTATTCGTGAGACCATTCGGCTGTTTGGGATTCGCATCAGATCGGATTAAAGGAAAACATCGAAGCACTTCAGAGCCGCGCTGCTAGATTTGTTACCGGTGGGTTTAATCAACAGGTAAATATTACAGAGATCCTTCGGCAACTGACATGGGAATCACTAGAGAGAAGGCCACGTTTTTTTTCGATGAACGCTATTGAGAAAATTAAGAGAACCGGTATTTGAGGCTGCCTGCAGAACGATTCTACCACCGCCAACGCACATTTCGCGTAAGGACCATGAAAATGAGGTTAGAGAGACTAGCCCTCATACGGAGGCGTGTAGACAGTCGTTTTTTCCTCGCTCTGTTTACAAGTGAAACAGGAAAGCAGGTGACTAGTAATGGTACAGGGTATCCTCCGTCAAACCCCATACTGTGGCTTGTGGAGTATGTGTGTAGATCAAAATGTGTCAATAACAAAAACGTCAATATAAGGCAAATGCAAGAAGTATGGCCGTCCGCACAGCGCGAGAAGCTCGCATTTCACGGTAGACCCATCAACTGGTCAAGAGCTTGTTATTTATTGCGACATATCGTCTTTCCATTAGCTGATTCCACCTTGACACAATGACCACTTCCAACGTTTGCTGTATATACCGTGCTAGAATCCAGCACGTAACCCACAACTGAAGGGCAATGATGCTAAGGGAGTTAAGCGCCAGTTTTGTACAAACTGTGTTTTCTACTTCGTCAGGTATCCGCCTCGGTAGTTGCGTGGTCAGTGCGGCAGACTGCTAACATAAGGGACCGGGGTTCGAGACCCGGCCGGTTCGGAAATTTTCTTCCGCTCGTAGACGGGGTGTCGTGTTGTCCTTATGTTCGTACCGTCGCAGCTGACATTCCACTATTGAGATGAATGTATGGTCACGTCTCGAAAGACAATAAATAAGGAAAAAACCTTCGTAAGGTTGTATGTGAACAGGAAGAGTTATCTCCAGTTACGACTGATGCATTTACTACGTAGGCCAATAGATAACATGGGAGTAACTCGTACGAGTTGTGCATACTAATTGTGGAAGTGCAGAATGTGTTACACAAGTTGGCTATACTGGACATAGAGGTTATGCACATCTGCCTGCTCTGGTCGTTTTGTAGTCTGCCTCTTTTGTGTCTTCATTGGCAGTAGAATGGACAGAGAAATAAATACGAAAGCGAAGAAACAGAAAACAATGGTAAAAGAGGTCAGTTCTGGAAAAGCGAAGAAACATTTTCTTCTTGATGTAGCAATGAACACCATAGCTACAGACGAAAGGAATTTATTTTGTGGGCTTTTAGCAAGCAGCTGAATGATGATTAACACAACTACGATTATTAGAAGTATTGCCTCATGGATTAAAATCACCACGACTGAGGTAATTCAGGTAAAGGCATCTGGTGAAACAGGGGAACGGTAAATGATCAGAGTGTTGAAAAAAGAGTGGCAAAGTGAAAATTTCAAAACGTTAACATTCAGTGAGGTCACTGGAGAAAAAATATTGTCTTCTGAGAAGAAAGAGAGACAGCAAAAGTATGATGGAATACCTACCTGACGTGCACGAACAGTTTTAAATTGAACTGTGCCATGACTGTACACTAAAATGTTCACTGGAGGTAGAAATACATTTCTGAGGTGATTGGATAATTTTACTTGTTCCGTCTCAGTTGCATTACTATATAATTTTTACTGCAGTGATTACTGGTTTCGGGTCGACACGCCCATTCTCAAAGCACAAACCCTGTTATTAACCGCAACTAGTCATAAAACATTGTGTCAAAGGCACGAATAGCTTCTGTACAGAAAATCAGATCGTGGAACAAGTATTCTCACTGCTATTAGCCTACGTGTCTACTGTTGCACTTCACTGACAAAACCAATATATTTCGTATTACAAGACTTGTTTAATGGACTTAACCTATTTATTTTTTCAGTGCAAATCTGTTTAGAAAGGCCAGTGTTTAGTCAGTATTTTTGGATCATACTAAGTGATAACTTGCTCTCCTACAGTCAATGAACAAGTGTTAATGTGGAGTTAGTGCACATTTATTTTCACGTTGTTTGAATAAAGTTTAATGTGAATAACCTAGAAAGTACATTTTATTTCAAAAATGGCTCTGAGCACTATGGGACTTAACATCTGAGGTCATCAGTTCCCTAGAACTTAGAACTACTTAAACCTAACTAACCTAAGAACATCACACACATCCATGCCAGAGGCAGGTTTCGAACCTGCTACCGCAGCGGTTTCGCGGTTCCAGACTGAAGCGCGTAGAACCGCTCGGCCACTCTGGCCGGCGAATCCCAGAATGGATCAACTGTCTACATACATGATTGAGTTTGTACAGAATCCTCAACGTGCGAGTACTACTCACATGTGGTCTCTTTTTACTTCTTTTATTCCTTTGCGATCGCCGTTAGTGTGCATAGAATACTCAAAACTGTTACAGAAGAAGGAAAAGAAGAAACAATTCAGACCTTGTCACACCACGGCTCGTTTCGTCGAGACGGCGTGTAGCTGCTTCTCGTCACTGACCGATGAGACGGCTTCACACGTGTACAACAAACGCAACTTGTAACTTGGACACCGTGTTCTGACAAGCCACGCGGCAGCTACGACTGCGGCTGCATGCAGTTTGAGCGGGGGCGCCGCACGTTGCATGCAGGTGCTGGGTGCCGGCGCTGGAGAAATCCACGGCGGCTGACTCAGCAGTGATGTCACCTGCCCCGCGTAATGACACGGGAGAACCGCTACGCCACGCTAGCCGCCGCCGCCGCAGCCGACCCGGGCTGACGTGAGTAGCTTCGTTCAGCTTAATTGGCTTTCACAGCATGTGGGTGCCGGAAGTTCATATTTCGTTATAGAATTCAAATACCACCAACCGGTGACTCATCGTCTCTGTCTTAATTCGAGTGTAGTTCTCAATGCAAAGAAATGAATGGAGTTCCACAAGGGTCAGTTTTGGGTCCAATACTGTTTAGTAAACGATAATCTTTGTTAGGTATACGCGTAATTACTTTCCATTTAACGAACAATACCAAAATGGAACGCAAATTTCATCACATTCTATACACGCAGCAACAAAGAAAAATTGTGAAGAACGTCTTCAAAAGGCTTATAAATTGGTTTACTGCAAATGGTCTCTTCCTTAATTAGAAAAGAATACACTCCCATACATCTATGGTCACAACATAAATGATATTTACTGAAAGGACGTGAGTTAGCAACTACGGTATAATCGTTAGGAAGTAAATCAGTTTGTTTCATGTTCTACGAATTATTTTCACGTCAAATCGCAATAATGTCATTATACACTCTCATCGAAAGTTAATTTGTAAATAAGCTTATATGTTGGACATTTATAAGTTTCTACACACTACAATAATAGAAATTCTTCTGTGCAATAGAATGAGTTGTCAAGGCGAAACTGTTTCAATCGGTTTTCAAACTTTACTTTGCTTTCTGGGTCAGTTATCAAAAATTTTTTTTGCAGCATTGTGCACGCCTGTTTGCGCTAAAGACATCCTTAATATGGAAACAATAAATGTCTTTTTTTTCATTTCGTATTTTCCTTGGGTACATCATTATTCCTTTTGAACTGCAGTGGATTTTGTAAAACAAATTCCATGAAGGAACAAAAATACTCAGAAGTCCTTAAACAGATGACAACAAGATGATCTTGCGTGAGCGCCACATATTATTCTTACAGCACATTTTTGAGCAATGAAGACTTTCTTTCTTAAAGATGAGTTACCCCAGAACGTTATTCGACAGGACATTATTAAACGAAAATATGCAACATATATCGTCCGCAGCTCGTGGTCGTGCGGTAGCGTTCTCGCTTCGCGCGCCCGGGTTCCCGGGTTCGATTCCCGGCGGGGTCAGTAAAGCTGTCACCAAGCCGAAGGTTGATTTCAATACAACAGTGCTTTAATAGGCTCTGTCATGTTAGAAATGGTATGGCGTTGCCCTCTTCCGGCCTCTGAACTGAATTAGCCACGCAGTTATACACGGAACCTGCAATTTAATATCGATTTTGAACAATGGTACAGCGCAGCATTTATCACGTTAGCAAACGTTTTACCAAGAGGTAAAAGAAGTTCAATGTGAGAGATAAAAGTTCTAGGACTGACTGACAGAATCAGACCAGAGTCCTCTAGATCCATAGCCGAACTGATTATCACAATTTTTTTTATCCACCGACCACTAGAGAGCATCAATGCTCAACAACAACTATCTAATATCAGTTTATCCTATGTACGTGGGTTGTGGTGTGGGAATTTTATGACACTATGAAACAAAGAGAAAAGGGTTATAGAAAAGTATTTATTGTTGGTGGTACAAGAGGTGTTCAAATGAAACGGTACGAAGCGTCGTAAGGACCAAACAGGTTGAAATCTGAATATGCCGCCTTGATATAGTGAAACACGCATGCAACGGCAGCATGCGCCGACACTTCCTAGTGAAACACTCAAAGCTGTGCGCTCATCAGACAAGGTGATGCTCACCGTCTTTTTCAGTGTCTGATGTCTGATACTAACGGAATTCCCCGACCACGGATAAACGATTAACCCTGACGCGTACTGTGAGACATTCCGTATCCTGCGCATATCTATCAAGACCAAACAGCCTAGGCTGCTCACGGGGAGAGTAATTCTCCTCCTCCACACGCCTCCAAGGTCACACACAGTGTACAGGCCAAGTTCAAGTGGCAGCAGCTTGAGCATCCGCCCTACAGGCTGGCCTGCGACTTCCACGCGTTTGGTCCGCTAAAAAAACAACTCAACGGGAAGAGCTTCAACTCGAACGACGATCTGAAGGACACAATGGGGGGACTGGTTCCTGTCACAGTCACATGACGTCTGGGAACAGGGAATCCTTCGGCTCGTGGAACAGTGGGATATTTGTGGTCAGGCCTCTGGTGATTTTGAATAAAGAGTTCAATTATATCCTCAGTGCTCAAATGGCTCTGAGCACTATGGGACTCAACATCTGTGGTCATCAGTCCCCTAGAACTTAGAACTACTTAAACCTAACCAACCTAAGGACATAACACACATCCATCCCCGAGGCTGGATTCGAACCTGCGACCGTAGCGGTCCCGCGGTTCCGGACTGAAGTGGCTAGAACCGCAAGGCCACCGCGGTCGGCTATCCTCAGTGCTGTTTCATACCATACAGAAAAAGGAGAAAAAGTGGAGGAATTCCTTTTATTAATGTAATCAAACAATATGTTTCGTACTACTGACTGGTACAGAACATCTGAGCCGACACTCAATATTGCGTACTGGGTGACTGAGTAGCAGTAAACTGATGCGGAGTGAGAAATCACGAAGACTGAGCTAGGGATACGTTCAGGCAACTTCCACACCTAGCTGTTCTATGAAAATAGCTATAATTAACAATGTACTCTTATAAAATGAGTCACTGCTTTGTATCTGAACTGCACTGGCGAACTTCGGTTGCGGCAGACTAGGGACTAAGGAGGCAAGTCATGCCTCAGGACATGCTCGTTAAGCAGATACGTTAATCACTATGTCACTTTGGCGTAGTGGCTCTGCACAACTGCGCTAGAGCACATCCCTCATTTTCATTCGCCGCATACGTACATCGTAGATGTTTGAGACTTGCGGCCAGTGTGGCCGAGCGGTTCTAGGCGCTTCAGTCTGGAACCGCGCGACCGCTACGGTCGCAGGCTAGAATCCTGCCTCGGGCATGGATGTGTGTGATGTCCTTAGGTTAGTTAGGTGTACGTAGTTCTAAGTTCTAGGGGACTGATGACCTCAGATGTTAAGTCCCATAGTGCTCAGAGCCATTTGTTTGAGACTTGAGCAGGTCACTGGGACCATGCAGTTTCGTTTGATTAAAGCACCTATGCCTGCGTTTCAGGCAGGATCCCCCATTTCATTCGATGTTGAGGTGCTGTTCCAATACAGTTGGAAAGCCTCTGTAATGCTGTTTGAGTTTTTGGGATTATATCAAGTGGGCTGGGGCGCAAATGGAAATTTGGATTGAGGACGGAGGCGTGCAGTTGTGCAAAGCCACTGTGCCAGGGTGGCGAAGTGAGCAGGAGGCATGGTTTCGAACCCTGGCCTTGGTACAAACTTTCATTTGTCACTTCGATCTTCACATATAGGCCCTACTCCAGGCAATATTCGGCCGTCCCTGTGCGTCAGTACATGAGGTGTACCTGGTCTATTTCGTGGTTGTTCTTTCGTATTTCCATGCCACAATCACACCACCGAGCGAGGTGGCGCAGTGGTCACACACTGGACTCGCATTCGGGAGGACGACGGTTCAATCCCGCGTCCGGCCATCCTGATTTAGGTTTTCCGTGATTTCCCTAAATCGCTCCAGGCAAATGCCGGGATGGTTCCTTTCAAAAGACGCGACCGACTTCCTTCCCTAATCCGATGAGACCGATGACCTCGCTGTCTGGTCTCCTTCCCCAAACAACCCAATCCCCCACAATCACACCATCAACAGTCAACTTGGGCAGCTTTAGAAGGACTGAAATTTCCCTGATTGATTTGTTACTCAGGAGACATCCAGCGACCAGTTCACGTTCGAAGTCAATGATCTCCCCAGACCGACCCATTCTGTTGTTATTCGCTCTCTGCAGAGACCACAATACTGCCAGCGTCCTTTTATACTGACGGGTCCGACTCATGACATCTATTGGTCGATTTCCCATTACAAACCTGTGTCCCGATACTTACCATCAGATATTATAGTGTATTGTACTGTATGGAACTGGGGACCGAGAAAGGGCGGAGGGGCTTCGTCCCCGCCGTAGCCCTCAGTGGTTCACAACGCCACAATAGGCTACAGCAGTCCACTCACCCCACCGCCGCCCCGTACCGAACCTAGGGTTACTGTGCGGTTCGGCACTCAGTGGACCCGCGGGAACGTCTCACATCAGACGAGTGTAACCCCAATTACTGCGTGCTATAGTAATTATGGTGTACGCGTACGTGGAGAAAGTGTCTGCGCAGCAATCACCGACATAGTGTTCAAATGGCTCTGAGCACTATGCGACTTAACTTCTGAGGTCATCAGTCCGGACATAGTGTAACTGAGGCGGAATAAGGGGAACCAGCCCACATTCGCCGAGGCAGATGGAAAACCGCCTTAAAAACCATACACAGACTGGCCGGCACACCGCAGCTCGACACTAATTCGAAGGGCGGATTCGTGCTGGGGAACGACACGCCTTCCCGCCCGGAAAGCAGTGTGTTAGACCGCACGGCTAACCCGGCGGGCATCAGATAGTGTACATGACTGTAGCGAAAGAAATGAATGACTATTAGGAAAAGCAACCAGTCTGTGTATTACAGTTACTCTCGAGGGCCGAGTCGCCTGGGAAGAGACAAGTTGATTTTTCTTGGTTTCCAATGCGCTTCCGGTGTGTGTGTGTGTGTGTGTGTGTGTGTGTGTGTGTGTGTGTGTGTGTGTGCGCGCGCGCGCGCGCGCGCGCGTGTGTGTGTTGGCCACTAACCTCGCGACGTGCGTGCGGCGAGGTGATAAGGGAAGCAGAGGCCCCGCTGTTTGCCCAGAGGTTGTCCTCTCTCCACACGACCTTACGGGAGAAAGCTCTCGCAGGTGGAAGCCGGCCCCTCAATAAAGGAATTTATGGAGGTGGGGCTAGTGCGGGCGGCGGAGTGCTCCGGAAGAGGCTACGTGGAGTCCAAGGCAGGACAACTCCGTGAGGTTACGGGGCTTCACACTCGGAGAAACCTTGACGCCCCGAGAGATGTGGGTCACGCGTTACAGATACACCTGCGGTGTGAATCGGCGGCTACTTGTTGGGTGATCTTCTCACATCGTAAGTGAATGTAAAGCACTAATTTTTCAGTTACAAGTCACTTTTTTTAGAGCCCCTTCATCTTGTGAGTGCTCCATGTAACATTAATACGACCCGAAGTGTTCGAAAAATTGTCAATAAAATCCGTTTTTCTGTTCTGTAGCATTTTGACTATGCCAAAGTCCAATTTGACGTATTGTTGCAGTTGCTGTGTAATCTTCAACACGATGTCGACACGCCAGTAATGCTCATACAGGGCGATTCAGCTGCCCCTAACGATGCTGCTTTATGCAATCCCCAGTGTTATATTTGGCTTTCAAAAACAACGCGCGGGATTTTCTTATTCTCTCACTCCGTATGCGCGAACAGGACCACTTTGAAGGAAATTTAACGTAGCTAAATTTTGTACTGGGATACATTTTCGCTAGAGGTCTTAGTTTCAGAGTTATTAAAGAAAAACGTATGAAAGTGATATTCAAACGCACCGTCATTCCCATGCTCAGACCCCACTGGTCAGAATTTCTAGTATGTTGTTCGTGGCACTCTTTCCTGCCACTGTACAAAAATTTGTGGCTGCACTAACTCTTTGTCTTCACTGACAGGCCTTATTAAGCCACCAACTTTTTCGAGTACTTACAAATTGTAAAATAGATGTTTGTGTGTATTTTACTTAATAATTCTGTGAATTTTAACAGCAAGAAGGGAACAACGACATCGTTATATAAGTCAGGCCTTCTGACTACGAAATAGTGTGCTTGTATCGGTTCTAGGCGTTTCAGTCTGGAACCGCGAGACCGCTACGATCGCAAGTTGGAATCCTGCCTCGGGCATCGATGTGTGTGATGTCCTTAGGTTAGTTAGGTATAAGTAGTTCTAAGTTCTAGGGGACTGATGACCTCAGATGTTAAGTCCGATACTGCTCAGAGCCATTTCAACCATTTTTTGAGCTTGTATGGGTTAAGTTTGGATCGAACTGTGGACATAACTAGTTTTGGCGTAACATTTACGAAAGTCGTTTTTCTTCTATTACCCTCACGGGCACGTTTAAATTAATAACGTTAACCAGATAACCGAATATGCTGGTGGCGTAATAGCGGAATCAATAGAGACCATAAAAGGTCGAATATCGGAAATAGTTCGTGTATTCGGAAATATTTACACAGTTGTGGTAGTGTGTACCACGAACAACATACTAGAAATCCTGACGGGTGAGAGATGAATGTAAGTATGGAACACTGGCCTCCAGCGAAAACATTTCGCTGATCAGTTGTTCTGCAGGACCAATAGTTTGCGCGTAGCGAGCGAGAGAATATGAAAATCTCGCTGGTCGTTTCTAAAGACCCGATGTAACATTTCGGGTTGCGTAAAACGATATCGGTAGGAATAGCAGAATTGCCTTATATGTTGGAGTTACAGTGTATTCTTGATTGCAGTTTGCCACATTGCTGTGCAATATATAAAAAATATCAGAAGTTACCTAAATTTCGTCTTTGCGACTGCTAAAAAAATGTTATATTTTTACCATACACGTTTCGTTTTTATTCATTTAAAACATCGACAGTGGCGGCATTTTTGTTCGGCATTCGCTTATATCGGGAAGTGTCGTCTGCTTACGCTATTTTCAGGGTTTCTCTTTTCCTTGCTAACTTTTTTCCATGTGGGATGTAAATGCAAGACAGCCCCACTAACTTCCGCTGTACCTCATTCGTGCGTTTCGCGGTCATGGTGTAGCTACTTGCGACCACACTGACCTAACATTCACCACAAATGTTACCGGGAAATTTTATCATACAAACGAATGCAACTGATCTTCGGGCAACATTGACGGGCTATATTGTCGGCAGCTTTTATGGGGTGCGTGTAGATCTCTTTAGATAACAACTAGGACCAACATGGCTGAGTAAGGCTATGGTCCATCATGTACGTAGAAGGCGCAGGAAATCCCTGTCTCACTGTGAACGCCAAAAGTAAGATTTTTTATTCGATTTGGAGCTCCTATGGACCACGTAAATAAATGTTACTAGTTTAATTTTCGGTTTTTCCAATAATCATTCATTCGATTAGAATGCTGTTGTTTCCAAACAGCTGATCACTTTGCACCAGCTTTCATTATCTGTTTTATTTCGCAGTAGAAATCCACAACCTTCCTCCTAAATGAATTTCTGTTCAGAATTTCAAAATGTCTAGGGTACATCTTGCTGCAAAAATTTTTCTAATGATCTTTCTCTCTTCTCTTTTGAATTTTTCAAGATAGCGTTTCCGGTTAGGTGTCAGTATTTCGCTTGCGTAGAGGTATGTTGGCTTTACGACTGTTGTGGCGCTGAATTCTTGTCTCTATTATTATTATTATTATTATTATTATTATTATTACTCTCTCTAGTTTTATACAAAGGGCAATATTACATTTCAGTAACGCAACTGTGAATGTCTTTTGCGACGACGCGTACTACGACAAAACTTCCTTCTTCTCAAGTCGCAGGAAGCAAGTGGTCTCGCCGAAGCCAACGCGATCCGTTAACGTGGTCTCTTCTCCCCCACCACCCATCTACTTCCCACACCCTTCTAGACTGCTGGTGAGCAAAGCAATTACCGGCTCCCCTGGCTCCTTCCTCCCCCCCCGCCCCCCCCCCCCCCTCGGTCACTATCACCAAATTATCGGCCGGACAGCAGCCAGCAGGCTATCCGGAGAAGCGATTAGCCGCTGCTAATTCGGCACCCTTGTTATCCTCGTCCCAGCCTTCCAGCTCCACCCGCCGCAGTCACCTGGAACGCAGCGATCACCCCGTAGCCAACGGCACGTTCAAGGACACGCCGGCCTTCTCCATCTCTCTGCATCTTCTCCATACTTCTCCAACACATGGAAAAGCCTTTTCTTTTTTTTTTTATGAAGTAACTCGGTGGTTTCTAATCTGGGTATAATAACCCCTTGAGTGTCGCGGGATGTAAAACGATATTCAATTAGGGGTATATATGAAAATAATTCACTTATAGCTTGGCGGACAGGGGTGTACCCAGAATCCGATTCTCCAAGGAGTTTCAGTTCGTTACTGTCTCTCTCTCTCTCTCTCTCTCTCTCTCTCTCTCTCTCTCTCCCCCCCCCCTCCCTCTATCCCTCCCTCCCTCCCGCCCCCTCCCCCAACCCGAAAATTGTTAATGGATCGCAAATGCCTACTAGAATTACTGGCCATTAAAATTGCTACACCACGAACATGACGTGCTACAGACGCGAAATTTAACACGCAGGAAGAAGATGCTGTGATATGCAAATGATTAGCTTTTCAGAGCATTGACACAATGTTGGCGCCGATGGCGACACCTACAACGCGCTGACGTGAGGAAAGTTACCAACCGATTTCTCATACACAAACAGCAGTTGACCGGCGTTGCCTGGTGAAACGTTGTTGTGATGCCTCGTGTAAGGAGGAGAAATACGTACCATCACGTTTCCGACTTTGATAAAGGTCGGATTGTAGCCTATCGCGATTGCGGTTTATCGTATCGCGACATTGCTGCTCGCGTTGGTCGATATCCAATGACTGTTAGCAGAATATGGAATCGGTGGGTTCAGGAGGGTAATACGGAACGTCGTGCTGGGTCCCAACGACCTCGTATCACTAGCAGTCGAGATGACAGGCATCTTATCCGCATGGCTGTAACGGATCGTGCAGCCACGTCTCGATCCCTGAGTCAACAGATGGGGACGTTTCCAGGACAACAACCATCTGCACGAACAGTTCGACGACGATTGCAGCAGCATGGACTAGCAGCTCGGAGATCATGGCTGCGGTTGCCCTTGACGCTGCATCACAGACAGAAGCGCCTGCGATGGTGTACTGAACAACGATCCTTGGTACACGAATGGCAAAATGTCGTTTTTTCGGATGAATCCGGGTTCTGTTTACAACATCTTGATGGTCGCATCCTTGTTTGGCGTCATCGCGGTGAACGCACATTGGAAGCGTGTATTCGTCATCGCCATACTGGCATATCACCCGGCGTGATGGTATGGGGTGCCACTGGTTACACGTCTCGATCACCTCTTGTTCGCACTGACGGCACTTTGAACAGTGGACGTTACGTTTCAGATGTGTTACGACCCGTGGCTCTACCCTTCATTCGATCCCTGCGAAACCCTACATTTCAGCAGGATAATGCATGACCGCATGTTGCAGGTCCTGTACGGGCCTTTCTGGATACAGAAAATGTTCGACTGCTGCCCTGGCCAGCAAATTCTCCAGATCTCTCACCAATTGAAAACGTCTGGTCAATGGTGGCCGAGCAACTGGCTCGTCACAATACGCCTGTCACTACTCTTGGTGAACTGTGGTATCGTGTTGAAGCTGCATGGGCAGCTGTACCTGTGCACGCCATCCAAGCTCTGTTTCAGTTCTGACGACGAGGTGAAAGAAGAGGTTCATAACTTTCTGAACAGAATGGCGGCGAGCTTGTATGACATCGGCATACAAAAACTGCCACAACGTCTACAAAAATGCATCGACAGAAATGGTGATTATGTCGAAAAATAGCTAAATGTTCAAGCTGTAAACTGATGTAAACCATTGTAGAAATAAACAGGGCTATGTACTTATAAAAAAATAGGAGACCTTACTTTTGGGATTACCGTCGTTTAGGGGCCCATAGCGGATCCTGTACCTGCTAGGTAACTGGAATACATGCTGAACCGAGGTGACAAATGTTAATCATTTTTGCAGAACATACTAATGTACGTATGATGTGAATATGAACGTCCTATCTCTAGTCGTTCACGGTGTTCCGTTTTTTTTTTTTTCGCTTACCTTTGCAGTGCAGCTAGAAGTAAATGGAGTAGTATTTCTGTATCTCCCTTGGTAAAGGTACGTTTGAAAACGGAACTCAGCACTACTTCTTTTGCTTTACAACCGCCAATGTCGGTTCCCGTATCAATCTGGTCATTGCCTTTGGTGCAACTGAAACCTTGTGAAACGGCCATAATTTATTTGGGTTTTGTGACAGATCTTTCTGTATGACGCTGCTACGGTACTCACTGAAGGTTTCACACATTGCCCTCTTGACAGCCAAACGCGTTTCATTCGGCATCTCTCTACCCGTAGCCCTACAATTTGTATTAACCTATTCCGCAGTAGTCACATGAGAGCATGCTCATGCTTCAAATCTTGCAAACCACACTTTGCCAATGTATAGACCGATACCGAGCGGGGTAGCGCAGTGGTTAGCACACTGGACTCGCATTCGGGAGGACGACGGTTCAATCCCGTGTCCGGCCATTCTGATTTAGATTTTCTGTGATTTCCTTAAATCGCTCAAGGCAAATGCCGGGATCGTTCCTATGAAGTGCACGGCCGACGTCCTTCCTCGTCCTTCCCTAATCCGATGAGACCGATGACCTCGGAGTTTGATCTCTTCCCCAAAACAACCGAACCCCATAGACCGATAGCTACATGAACAACAAGCTGGATTTCGTAAATGAAGAGGGACCAAAAGTCAGATTCCCAACATACGATGAATTATGCAGAAGGCAAGGTAGTTCCTGGATGATCTGCATCTCTACTTCATTGATCAGCAAGTGCCTTTGACTGTATCGACCACAATAAACTACGGGAGTGGGAGTATCATATCAGCTCATTTGCCTCAAACGGAGTTTATACTATGACTATGAAGCCGCAATGAAATCCTGTATGAAGGAATTAATGATTTAAAATTCAGAAAGGAGTACGGCTGTTTGTAGGGCACGTTACGAGGAATGGCAGGATAGATGAAGGACAAACTGGAATTAGAACAGGTGGGATAAATACAAATAACCTTAGACTTGCAGGTGATAGCATCCTGGTTTTAAAAGTCAAGAAGAGTTCAAGATCATCTTATTGAAGGTGAAAGAAGCGAGCGCGAAGACTGGACTAATGTCGAATGTCAAGAAAACGACTATTATGTCAGCTACACCTATGATTTCATGGCGTCTATGAGGAGAAACGATGGAGGTAGTTTCTTTTCGGCTATCTCGGCCCCCAGGTTTCTGCTGGTGGTGACTGCACCCAGGAAATCTAAGAGACGCTTCTTACTTTGTAGAAAGGCAATGTCCTACCTTGACAATGTTTTAAGGAGTCGAGAGATAACTTTAATGACAAAGATGCGTACAATAAGGGGTGTGCTTTTCCAATTTGTGATGTACGTATGTGAGGCCCGGATCACAAGGAAGGCAGAACGTCGTGGAAAAGATTCTTTTGAATTGGGGTGTTGGAGGAAACCTTTTACGAGCTCCATGGACTGCAAAGAGAACGAATAGGTCGATATTAGAACAAATAAATTGCTCATTGGAACGTCTGATACAGAAACAAAAACTGGCCTACTTTGGGAACACCGTGAGATGGATATGGCGGTTATTACTGGAACAACCGGTGTTCGGTTATAAAGGTTTTTCCATCTCCCGTTTAACCTGACTCTTAAAACCGCTCATAGTAACTGAATTGTTAAACAATCGATTCTAGTTTTTTTTGCTATTATTTCTAACAATAAACGTAGACATCGGACAAAGGTAGAAGAATTCTAATACGTCTTCAGCCTTTAGCATTACATGTTTTAAGATAAACAGAAACAAAATATCAAATGATATCTTCCCTACTTTTTTCGAAAAGTAATGAAGGGCTGAATACTACAAAAAAAAAAATCACCAGTCTTCCACTACCGACCTCCTTTTCTAAATCTCTGCTCAAAAATATCTTTGTAATTTGGGATCATATCACTATTTGGGCATTACAAATATGCAGTGGTAAAAGGTGAAAACTTAGGTTGGAAAACTATTCCGTATTAAGTTGCCCATTTCCATGGGATAGAAGCAGACAGAACCATATTATGTAGATGCAGGCAGCAGATCGGCTACTATCTATTTTTATGTTAAACTATGAACCATGGACCTTGCCGTTGGTGGGGAGGCTTGCGTGCCTCAGCGATACAGATGGCCGTACCGTAGGTGCAACCACAACGAAGGGGTATCTGTTGAGAGGCCAGAAAAACGTGTGGTTCCTGAAGAGGGGCAGCAACCTTTTCAGTAGTTGCAGGGGCAACAGTCAGGATGATTGACTGATCTGGCCTTGTAACGGTAACCAAAACGGCCTTGCTGTGCTGGTACTGCGAACGGCTGAAAGCAAGGGGAAACTACGGTCGTAATTTTTCCCGAGGGCATGCAGCTTTACTGTATGGATAAATGATGATGGCGTCCTCTTGGGTAAAATATTCCGGAAGTAAAATGGTCCCCCATTCGGATCTCCGGGCGGGGACTACTCAAGAGGACGTCGTTAACAGGAAAAAGAAAACTGGCGTTCTACGGATCGGAGCGTGGAATGTCAGATCCCTTAACCGGGCAGGTAGGTTAGAAAATTCAAAAAGGGAAATGGATAGGTTAAAGTTAGATATAGTGGGAATTAGTGAAGTTCGGTGGTAGGAGGAACAAGACTTTTGGTCAGGTGAATACATGGTTATAAACACAACATCAAATAGGGGTAATGCAGGAGTAGGTTTAATAATGAATAAAAAAAATAGGAGTGCGGGTAAGCTACTACAAACAGCATAGTGAACGCATTATTGTGGCCAAGATAGACACGAAGCCCATGCCTACTACAGTAGTACAAGTTTATATGCCAACTAGCTCTGCAGATGATGAAGAAATTGAAGAAATGTATGATGAGATAAAAGAAATTGCTCAGATAGTGAGGGGAGACGAAAATTTAATAGTCATGGGTGACTGGAATTCGAGAGTAGGAAAAGGGAGAGAAGGAAATATAGTAGGTGAATATGGATTGAGGCTAAGAAACGAAAGAGGAAGCCGCCTGGTAGAGTTTTGCACAGAGCATAACTTAATCAACTTGGTTCAAGAATCATGAAAGAAGGTTGTATACATGGAAGAACCCTGGAGATACTAAAAGGTATCAGATAGATTATATAATGGTAAGACAGAGATTTAGGAACCAGGTTTTAAATTGTAAGACATTTCCAGGGGCAGATGTGGACTCTGACCACAATCTATTGGTTATGAACTGTAGATTAAAACTGAAGAAACTGCAGAAAGGTGGGAACTTAAGGAGATGGGACCTGGATAAACTGACTAAACCAGAGGTTGTACAAAGTTTCAGGGAGAGCATTAGGGAGCAATTGACAGGAATGGGGGAAAGAAGAACACTAGAAGAAGAATGGGTAGCTTTGAGGGATAAAGTAGTGAAGGCAGCAGAGGGTCAAGTAGGTAAAAAGACGAGGGCTAGTAGAAATCCTTGGGTAACAGAAGAAATGTTGAACTAAATTGATGAAAGGAGAAAATATAAAAATGCAGTAAATGAAGCAGGCAAAAAGGAATACAAACGTCTCAAAAATGAGATCGACAGAAAGTGCAAAATGGCTAAGCAGGGATGGCTAGAGGACAAATGTAAGGAAGTAGAGGCTTATCTCACTTGGGGTAAGATAGATACTGCCTACAGGAAAATTAAAGAGACTTTTGGAGAAAAGAGAACCACTTGCATGAATATCAAGAGCTTAGATGGAAACCCAGTTCTAAGCAAAGAAGGGAAAGCAGAAAGGTGGAAGGAGTATATAAAGGGTCTATACAGGGGCGATGTTCTTGAGGACAATATTATGGAAATGGAAGAAGAGGTAGATGAAGATGAAATGGGAGATATGATACTGCGTGAAGAGTTTGACAGAGCACTGAAAGACCTGAGTCGAAGCAAGGCCCCCGGAGTAGACAACATTCCATTAGTACTAGTGACAGCCTTGGGAGAGCCAGTCCTGACAAAACTCTACCATCTGGTGAGCAAAATGTATGAGACAGGCGAAATACCCTCAGACTTCAAGAAGAATATAATAATTCCAATCCCAAAGAAAGCAGGTGTTGACAGATGTGAAAATTACCGAACTATCAGTTTAATAAGTCACAGCTGCAAAATACTAACGCGAATTCTTTACAGACGAATGGAAAAACTGGTAGAAGCCGACCTCGGGGAAGATCAGTTTGGATTCCGTAGAAATATTGGAACACGTGAGGCAATACTGACCTTACGACTTATCTTAGAAGAAAGATTAAGGAAAGGCAAACCTACGTTTCTAGCATTTGTAGACTTAGAGAAAGCTTTTGACAATGTTGACTGGAATACTCTCTTTCAAATTCTAAAGGTGGCAGGGATAAAATACAGGGAGCGAAAGGCTATTTACAATTTGTACAGAAACCAGATGGCAGTTATAAGAGTCGAGGGGCATGAAAGGGAAGCACTGGTTGGGAAGGGAGTGAGACAGGGTTGTAGCCTCTCCCCAACGTTATTCAATCTGTATATTCAGCAAGCAGTAAAGGAAACAAAAGAAAGATTCGGAGCAGGTATTAAAATCCACGGAGAAGAAATAAAAACATTGAGGTTCGCCGATGACATTGTAACTCTGTCAGAGACAGCAAAGGATTTGGAAGAGCAGTTAAACGGAATGGACAGTGAAAGAAGGATATAAGATGAACATCAAGAAAAGCAAAACGAAGGTAATGGAATGTAGTTGAATTAAGTCGGGTGATGCTGAGGGAATTAGATTAGGAAATGAGACACTTAAAGTAGTAAAGGAGTTTTGCTATTTAGGGAGCAAAATAACTGATAATGGTCGAAGTGGAGAAGATACAAACTGTAGACTGGCAATGGCAAGGAAAGCGTTTCTGAAGAAGAGAAATTTGTTAACATCGAGTATAGATTTAAGTGACAGGAAGTCGTTTCTGAAAGTATTTGTATGGAGTGTAGCCATGTATGGAAGTGAAACATGGAAGATAAATAGTTTGGACAAGAAGAGAATAGAAGCTTTCGAAATGTGGTGCTACAGAAGAATGCTGAAGATTAGATGGGTAGATCACATTACTAATGATGAAGTATTGAATAGAATTGGGGAGAAGAGGAGAATTGGGGACAACTTGACAAAAAGAAGGGACCGGTTAGTAGGACATGTTCTGAGGCATCAAGGGATCACAAATTTTGCATTGGAGGGCAGCGTGGAGGGTAAAAATCGTAGAGGGAGACCAAGAGATGAATACACTAAGCACATTCAGAAGGATGTGGGTTGCAGTAAGTACTGGGAGATGAAGGTGCTTGCGCAGGATAGGGTAGCATGGAGAGCTGCATCAAACCAGTCTCAGGACTGAAGACCACAACAACAACAACATGAATGGATTACGAAGGTTATAATTTTTTGTTGACGCCATTTCTTTCTTTCTTTCTTCTTTGTAATTTTATACAAATGATACACAAATACTAAGCTTTTGTGTAAAATTTGTATTTTCTTTTTCTTTAACTATTTCAAACGAGAAATCGTCTTTTAGTGAAACATTCATTTTTAATATAAATTTGACTTTTTTAACTGACAAAACCGAAAAATGCTCTTTCAAAAATTCAAATGAACTCGTTAGATAGCACGCAAAATACGATATTTACCGAAAGCAGTTACATGACAATAGTTAAAATTTTAGTAATGAATTTATTTACTCATTGGTCAATATTCACCGTCCAATTTGTTCACAAATACTGTAAGTTGATTCCTTTCATGAGAAACAACGTTATTAAAAGACGATGCCAATCTTTCAGAAGCCACAGAACTTACTCGTACTACTAAACTCGTTTTTAAAATGTTTTACTTAAAAGCCAAAAAAATCGGACGACTGTTATGCTAAATTGATATATCAGTGCTATACTTGGTTATCAGTAAAAATAAAAATACCTGTTATAACCGAGACCAAAAATAATACCGAACAACACTGGTTGTTCACAACTAAAATACCGGTATCGGTTTTAATGGCCTGGTTTTTCCCATCCCTCCTACGCGAGAACACTATGCGCTGACAAGTCCCCTGATGTACGGATAGCGGTTATTACTGAAACAACCGGTTTTCTGTTATGCCAGTTTCTTTCATCTCCAGTTTAACCTGACTGTTAAAAACGAACAAAACACAGGTTTCTGAAATAGTCGACTTTCGGTTTTCAATTGCTATTATTTTAGGTAATAAACGTAGATACCAAATAAAGATTGAAAAAAAAAATGAGACTCCCTAACACTTTTGCATCATACATTTCAAGATACGTAGAAGCAAACTACATACAAAATTAAACAGGTAAATGACAGAAAATTTATGCCGCCCACGCCGGCCGCTGAGACCAAGCGGTTTAGGCGCTTCAGTCCGGAACCGCACTGCTGCTACGGTCGCAGGTTCGAATCCTGCTTCGGGCATAACTATGTGTGATGTCCTTAGGTTAGTTAGGTTTAAGTAGTTGTAAGTTCTAGGGGACTGATAACCTCAGATGTTAAGTCCCATAGTGCTTAGAGCCATTTGAACCATTATTCTAATACTACAAAAAATCGCCGGTATTCCATTTTTTGATCTCTGTTCAAATTTACGTTGTATTCGATGACGGCACCACTACTTGGTAATTGCGAGTAGCCAGTGCTAAAGGTTGAAAACTGGGATTGGAGATCTCTATTTTTCATGTGAAGTGCTACGAACATCGTCTAATAGGCCAGCAATACTGTATCGATTCTCGTGTGTTTGTCAACCATTTCTGTCAGGTTTGTTGCTAAAGCATCACTTATAGGTTTTTCCATTGTCTATAATTACACAATATTTCAAAGCAACGGAAATTTTACTAATAAACACTCGTTTTTGAAACAAGTTTTATTTGAAGTCCAAAAATTTTAACACCACTGCTGCGGTAAGCTGACGAAACGGCTTTTTACCAGGTTATTAGTAAAAAATAGAAAAAAAGTGTTATAACCGAGATCACACACAGATCGTAAATATCGGTTGTTTAAAGCTTCCATCTCAGTGTCCGTTTGTCCCATCCCTACCCTGATGCTGCGGAACATCGAAGGAGAGGAGGGCGGCAAAGAATGAGATAGATGAACAATGGCATCACAAAAGTTACGGATTCCAACCTGGAGACAGGGAGGAAGAGGAAGAGAGAGAGAGAGAGAGAGAGAGAGAGAGAGAGAGAGAGAGAGACAGTAGTAACCGTTACTTTACTGTTAATGTTAACCTTCTTTATCGCTTATGGATTATTTTTCGTCTCGGTTTCCTGTCAAACAGTCTCGACGAGCGGTGCGTAAGAAAACTCTCCGCGAACCAGGTACAGCGACAATGCCGCAGAATAAAAGCAAGGGCACAACCAGGGGGAAAAGATGCCATATTGAAAGCGGGGGGGCGGTGGAGTGGTCCGCTTCTGGTTGTGGCGGTGACGCGACGCCTCGCTGACGTAACGGCGGCGCGAATCAGATCTGCTGGCGGGAGGCGCTGACGCGAGAATTAAAACGCAGGCGTGTCGAGACCTCCGCTGTGGCCCAGGCGTCGGCAGGCGCACACACAAGCAGCGTGCGTTGGCACAGCGAAAAAGAAAGGCTGTGGAGGGAAGGTAGGAGAGTGGGGTGGGGGGGGGGAGGGGGGAGTGAGGCAGAGGGGAAGACTTGAGGAGTGGGGAGGAGGGGGCAGCCGCCCGCAGCAGTAATTACCGGCGCGGCGCGCAGGAGTGCCACTACACAAAATACACGCGGCGCCCGCGCGCGTGACCGGCCTTAACAAGCTGCGCTGCCGCTGCGTCTGCCGCCCCCGCAAAGTAAGAGCCTGCGCCGTCTCCACCTGGCCTTTCCCCACACTCGCTCGCTCGCAAGACGCACTTTGCGGAGCCGCGCCGCGTCACGGCAGGTATCTCGGCTGTCATCTCACATCGCACGATTCTAAACAGGCAGTCAGTCTTAAGCCTGATCTGCACGCAACCTTTTGCCTTCACTCTTGCATGATCGTGACACACTTGTCAAATAAAACGTTATGTGTGGACAGAAGTTTGACAGTCTTGCATGAGCTGATTCAAGTTGGTCAAAGTCGAAAAAAAAAAAGACTGATGGACTGGAGCTTTGTGTACACGCACCACTACCGACAAGTGTGCACATGTAGATAAACGCCAGTCTTAACCGCTCAAACTCAGTTTCGCTGCTAATCTACTCTAGGTGTCGCTAGAGCTTCCGACTGCAGTTGTAGCGCATGCAGTGATGAAATAAAATGGCAGACTTGCGACAGGGGCCTCCTGAATTTTTTTGAAGCTGAAACTTACAAACCTTCTTTGTGGTACTTTGATTTACTTTCCTTTTTAATGTCGAAGATTGTAGTAACCAACAACATCACGGTCAAACACGGAAGATCAATGGAGCAATGAAGGATATATAGCGAACGGAAAAAAGCGCAGATCATTCCTGTTTTCAAGACGGGTCGTAGGACAGATTGTAGAACGCCGGCCGGAGTGGCCGAGCGGTTCTAGGCGCTTCAGTCTGGAACCGCGCGACGCTACGGTCGCAAGTTCGAATCCTGCCTCGGGCGTGGATGTGTGTGATGTCCTTAGGTTAGTTAGGTTTAAGCAGTTTTAAGTTCTAGGGGACTGATGATCTCAGATGTTAAGTCCCATAGTGCTCAGAGCCATTTGAAGCCATTAATTGTAGACCTATATCGTTAACGTCAATCAGTTATAGAATTATGGAATGTGTTTTAGTTTCAAGAATTATACCATTTTTGGAGAACGAAAATCTCCTCTTTCGCAAACAAAGATGTTGTGCAACTCAGATCGCTCCACGAGATCCATACCGTTGTAACCAACGACGGTCCGATTGGTGCCGTGTACCTTCATTCTGAAAGGCCTCTGACGAGGCCCCGCACTTTTGTTTAGTGGAAAAAGAAAATAAAATGAGCTTTCCGTGTATCGGACCAGATTTGCGAGAGGATTCAAGGCTTCCTTGCAGATATAGCTCAACACGTCGCTGTGCACTGATCAAAATCGACAGATATAAAGGTAAGGTAATTCCCATAGTACCACAAGTAAGTGTGAGAGGACCGTTACTGTTTACAATGAATGTAACCGATCTGGTAGGAAGCAACGGATGCTTTTTAAGACTGTTCGCAGATGATGCGGTTCTCTGTAAGAAAGTAGGAACACTTGAAGACATTAACTGTTTCCAGAATGACCTACAGACGATTGATGAATGGTGCAGGCTCTGGTATTCGACCCTGAACGTAAATAAATGTAACATATTCCGCATGCAGAGGAAAAGTAATCCACTATTGAACTACTCCACTACTGATGACAAACTGCTCGAAACAGAGTATTCGGTAAAATATCTATGAATAATTATCCAGAGCAACCTTAAGTGGAATTATCACAAAAAACATAGTGTAGAAAGCAGATGCCAGACAGATTCATATGAAGAATCTCAAGGAAATGTAACTCATACATGAAAGAAATGGCTTGTAAGGCGCTTGTTCGATCGATTATTCAATGTTTTTTTATTCCAGTCTTTGATCACAATATCAATTCCTTTGACGATGACCGGTTTCAGTCAATAATGACCATCTTCAGATCTGTTCTACATCATGTCCTAATGTGATAAGAACCGGTCATCGCCAAAGGAATTGATATTGTGATCAAAGACTGGAATAACAAACATTTGACAGTATTGAATCACTGTTCATATTCGCAACTACGTCGCAGCTGGCGATTATCGAATGTTGCTCATCGCTATACGATCTTTACCAAGTGGTACTGATAGAAGAGAGAGCGAAGATCAAGCAGTGTTGCTTGTCTGTTAGCACTTACAATCCTACGCAAACGCCGCTGCTCTCGGTCGTTAAGTAAAGGCGTCGGCCACTGCGTTGTCCGTGGTGAGAGGTAATGCCTGAAATTTGGTGCTGTCGGCACACTCTTGACACTGTGGATCTAGGAATATTGAATTCCTAACGATTTCCGATATGGAATGTCCCATACGCCGAGCTCCAGCTACCATCCCGTGTGCAAAGTCTGTTAACTCCCGCCGGATACCTTTTCACATGAATCACCTGGGTACAAATGACAGCTCCGCCAAGCACTGCCCTTTTATAGCTTCTGTACGCGATACCACCGCCATCTGCATGTGTGAATATCGCTATCCCACGACTTTTGTTGAGGCAACAGCAGCAAGCTAGGTCTCCACAATCGGCAGACCGACATTAGACGCCAATTCGTCGCACATATCACGGCCAAGCGTCAGCAGGTAAATATCTTAATTCCCACAAGAAATCTTTCAAAAGGTGGAGTAACAATTCGATGCCGATACAGAACACATGGTTGCTGTCGGACGTTTAGTGACGTGTGGAAAAGTACCCTGCAACTCTCACCCCGGTGTCCCGGTATAAAAGGGGTCCCAAGTAGCACCCAGAGCAGTTGACGTCCTGCATCCAAATTGACTTCGCCGTACAGCTGAGTCCTCGCCTGCAGCCTCGGGTAGGATTACGCACCTCTCCTATTAAAGCCTAATATGTAAGACTTGTAGCACTTTGTGTCTGGTGGCACTTGTAACATATTTGTGTACAGAGGCTTGGTGGTTTCTACAAAGAGTTCGTAACACAGTTATACACGGAGATTTGATGGTCTCTGTTAAATTTGGTAAACACTTATTTGCTGAGACTTGGTGATCTCTTTGTTACCACTGAGAAGCTACATTTCAGTTCTGAACTGGTTCATGGTCCTAGAACGACTGACAGATTTGTGTGTGAACTCTCATCTGTCCTGATTCACGTTATCAGGTAGAGCTTCTAGCCTTAGTTTAACTAAACGACAGTACGGACTTCAGTGTAACCTTCTCTCAGATGTTGTATTGAACTATAACATAAAACTCGATTTATGACTTGGGTTCTACCCCTGAAATCTTCTCGTATCCCAGCCGAGTTCCAGCTCAGCTCAAAACATTATAGCTTTCAGTTTAAAGTTTCTCTGTAGCTGACAGTCGGACGAACCCATCTCTGCCAAGAAAATACTGAAGCCACTCGCAGAATTCCAGAGGTAAGTCATTTAGTCCTGTTAAGCCTTTCCCACAGCGACGCGACAAGCTTTTAAGTGATAACGAAAAGGAATTTTGTGAAGGCTGATGGTGGAAAACTTCCGCAAGTTCACGCGTTAATGGTCTCTTCGTTTTTCAAAAACAACGCAAATTTTTTTCCATTATAATTATCCGGGCTGTTATGCCGTGGTCGGTTGATGAATTCTGTGTCGCTTCCCAACGTTTCGTCTCCGACTGCGGGAGACATCTTCAAGGGGGTCCGTAGCTCAATGGAAGGTCCAAGTGGGGCTCCTGACACATCTAGATACGACTCTGACAGGTGACAGGTACGTAAGCATTCTCTCTGATCATCTACATCTACATCCATACTCCGCAAGCCACCTGACCTTCATCCATTAATGTCCACTGTGCATTCCAGTGGGCCTGGACAATTCCTGCAGCTCAATGCGACACCCCACACGTCGAGAATTGGTACACAGAACCTCCAGGAACACTCTTCTGAGTTTAAACACTTCCGTTGGCCACTAAACTCCCCAGACATGAACATTATTGAGGATACCCGGAATGCCTTGCAGCGTGCTGTTCAGAAGATATCTCTACCCCCTTGTACTCTTACGGATTTATGGACAGCCCTGCAGGATTCACTCCAGCACTACTTCAGACGTTAGTCGAGTCCATGGCACGTCGTGTTGCGGCACTTCTGCGTGCTCGCAGGGGCCCTACACAATATTAGGAAGGTTTACTAATTTCTTTGGCTCTACAGTGTATATACATATATGCACACTTTTCGATGGTATGTAGCGATGAATGGCCTTATACTTTTAAAATATGCAAATCAGCTACGTATATCTTTACACTGTGGATAGATTTCACTCATTTCCTATCTGACCTAAGACTGAGAAATAATCAGCTAGCAACAAACATAAACAATTGATTGTAAAAATATTTTAATTTATTTTTAGCAAGACAGATACTGTAATACTCTTGTGCACTTGCGGACGGCCTCTTGTAAAGTTTTATTTATTTACTGATTTATTTATTCCTACTCGGAGACTCGTGATCTATAAATAAATTTCAAGTTCAGTGGCAGCAGGGCACGATTTGTGTGTGTAGTAGAGCAGATCACGGTCTGGCCCCAGAGTCAACAGCGGAGGTCGGCCGTTAGCACGTACTTAATGCGGCTGAGAATAGCACTGAGCGAAGCCGGGCTGACCGCGGCGCTGGCGGCCAAAACAACCGAGCCGCTGTTCCTCACGTCCAGATCAGCGCAGACACGCTGGTCCACGGCATCGGACAAGTGGTGAGCGGACTCGAGGGAATCCTCCCACGACGCCTTACTACCTCTGAACATCTTTCTTTGCTCGGGAGCGGATGCAGCTGGAGTACATAGCGTCCCCAGTCAAGTAATACGAAAAGACTTAAAAAACAGTATTTATAAAGAAGAGGCATCTTAAAATTGGATAAAATATATTTTTATCATGTACCCGTAAAATAATAATTTCCCTGTGTAAGTTTCGAGTGCAAAGAAATATAACAAAATGATCTAAAGAGACGACAAGATACGCTCTTTTGTTAATTTTTTAGTCGTCTTCACTTCTTCTCTTGTCTTGGTTGCGTGCAGACGGACATCTTGCGAATGCTGGCAAATGTAAGCATATTTGTACTAATTAAGCAGATAATATATTGATTTAATATTATTGTGCACTTTTAATTTGTAAGAGGTGATCCCGATTTCATGTCCTCCTTCCTTGAATTAACCTGCATTCGAGTAATTTACAGTGCAACAATCGCAGCGGCCGATGCAGCCAACGACGCCATTACGTGGCGACATTAACTTATAAAAAATTAGCGGAAGCGAAAAAGTCGCCCGCTATTAACGTAATATTCATTTTTCTCCACAGCCGCCCGACGTTGCAGAAAATATGTAGCTTTAAGATTCTTATTTTCAGTACCATAGCCGAGAACCAGAGCCAGGACTCAGACTACAAAGCAATGGTTAACGGAGGTAAGAAAAAATACTCTCGCGCGTGTGTGGGCCGTAATTGTAATTAATAAATATAGATTTTTTGCTTTAAAGTGAACTGACTAGCCGAGGAAATTAATATGAAAAGTTTATTCCATTGTTCAACTTATATGCTCATGTTTTAAGATTCAGCCAGTCTAACATTCATTAACGTAACAAATAATTTTAGATTAATATTGTTAAAAAGCAGAACTTCACGAAAGCATTTAATTGTAAATCAAGATTGAATGAAATATTTTGAGTAAGGCCACCACGTAAGTCGGCAAAATCAAAATAATAATAATAATATATTAAATTACGACGGCCGACGGACACGAGAAGAACTGAATACTGAAAACATCTATTTGCATTTCCTCTGCCGATTGGCCAATACACTCTACTTTGTAATCACCCGGTCATGATCATTTGCGTGTTTAAAACATTCCCATCTGGGCATTCTGGCGAGAAATGTCTCAGTATTGTAACTAACTTTGGCATATAATGTATAAAGACTACATCTACAATGTCATTATTTCGTATTTAATATGCAGACTGTACGAAAGAGACGTGATTTTGACAGATCGTCATTGTGTCGTAGCACTGAAGCTGTAAACAAACAAGTTATAATATTAAAAAGTCAACGACAGGAAGCATTTACCTGCCGATATGCAGTTTCCTGTCATTTAATTTTAACAAATCGCACGTAAAACGACGCGTTTTTGAGAGATCCTCAATCTGCTGATTATTTGAAAGAGATTATATTCATACCACTAAATATGACGTTTAACGCCATACAATATGTCCGCTGCTATGATCTGCCGGTAACGTAAAACACTGTCGCTTCTCATTGGCCGCGTTCATCCCCAAGAGGCAAAAATCTAACATGCCATATTCTTTGTTTCACGCTTCAAAGTATAGTGGTGGGAGGAATTCCACGCTGTGACGTCACCAAGTCCTCGTCCACCTGCCTTTTTACGTCCCACGAGAGCACGGCTTCACAGCTTTGGCGATAACATCTTAGTCTGAAAATGTTGGGCACGTACTCCATATTTCTTGAGATCAAAGCGATACAACATGAGTTTCCGGATGAAGCGGCAGGACAGTTTAGCCAAATTTGGCAATCAGTTGCCGGCCGCAGTGGCCGTGCTGTTAAAGGCGCTGCAGTCTGGAACCGCAAGACCGCTACGGTCGCAGGTTCGAATCCTGCCTCGGGCATGGATGTTTGTGATGTTCTTAGGTTAGTTAGGTTTAACTAGTTCTAAGTTCTAGGGGACTAATGACCTCAGCAGTTGAGTCCCATAGTGCTCAGAGCCATTTGAACCATTTTGGCAATCAGTTCCATCGTAAAACTGTTGCTGGGCCTAGTGTTATTGCGCTGCAAACGGAAACTGGTCTTATTTTGTGACCTGACTTTAAATTCGGGATCTCGTCCCCGTCAGTTTCGTAGCATTTTGAGTTCACCATTGCCTTGGGCTTCAAGACATTCACAACAATCAAGCCCTGCCTACACGATAAGATTGTGCGATCACTTTGCAGTTGTCCATGTGTTGATCTTCTCATTTGTCGGATAACTCGCAAGTTGTCAGTGAATGGACTGTCTCCTGGATTCCGACTTGTAGTGGTCACACCATGTCTCATCTCCGTGGATGATGGTGATGAGAAAATTGTCAGCTACTGCCTCGTATTGCTTTAGCAGTTTCGAAAAATTTCTCTTCAACCATTTTTTTGGTGTCTGGCGAAAAACATCGAAGAGTACGTCAGTCTTCAGAAAGTCGCAGTATTTTAGCATTGCCACATGGCTAGAAACCCGAGAGCTTTCCATCAATAGTATACGCTGGGTAGGTCTATATTCACACATAAAATTAATTTTATTTGACGTCCGCAGTGCGTTCGCCTTCATTACACTACCACATTTAGCTCGGTAAACAAAATACGTGACAGTTCTTAATGCGACAGCTCTACATCTACATCGATACTCTGTAAATCATACTTAAGTGTCTGGCAGAGGGTTCTGCGAACCACTTTCACAATAATTCTCAATTATTTCACTCTTGAAAAGAGCGCGAAAAGAACGAACAGCTACATCTTTCCCTTATTTTATTGTGATGATACTTTCTCCCTATGTAGGTCGGCGTCAACCAAATATTTTCGCATTCCGAGGAGAAAGTTGGCGATTGAAATTTTATGAGAAGATTTCCGCAACGAAAAACTCCTTTGTTTTAATGGTATCCATCCCAGAGCCTGTATCATGTCTGTGACACACCTTCCCCTGTTTCGCTATAACACAAAACGTGCTTTCCTTCTTTGAAACTTTCCCGATGTACTCCGTTAATCCTATCTGGCAAGGATCCCAGACCGCGCAGCAGTCCTCCAAAACCAAAAGAGGACGGACAAGCGTAGTGTAAGCATTAGATGTTACATTTTCCACGTGTTCTGCCTATAAAACGCAGTGTTTGGTTTGTCTTCCCCACAACATTTTCTGTGTTTTCTTTCCAATTTAAATTTCTCGTAATTTTAACTCCTACGTATTTAGTGGAGTTTATGGCCTTTAGACTAGACTGATTTATCGTGTAACCGAAGTTCAACGGATTCCTTTTAGTACTTATGTGGATGACATCACACTTTTCATTATCTGGGGTCAATTGCCAATTTTCGTGTAAGTAAGGGATTACACTGTAGACTATCTAGCAAACAGTATGAAGTTTTTTTTTTTTTTTTCCTAAGTGGAAGCGAAAGTAACCACCAGTGTGGATATAGAAAACTGCGCAGTGAAATTTGCGTCCCTACAAGAATATGTGAAATTTGTATGCAGTATTTCTGGAAAGTACCTGCTCAGAAAGTCACGGGCAGATAAGTGCGAGAACTATCGCACAATCAGCTTAACAGCTGATGCATACAAATTGCTGGTTTTGTGGGATACAGATAAGAATGGAAAAGAAAATTGAGGATTTGTTCGATGGCGATCGGTTTGGCTTTAGGAAAGGTAAAGACACCAGAGAGGAAGTCCTGATGTCGCCCACGATAATGGAAGCAACCCTTAAAAATCAAGACACAGGATTTACAGACCTCAAAAAAAAAAATAGTTCGACAATAGAAAATATTGCAAGATATTCCAAATTATCAGAAAAATAAGAGTAAGCTACAAGGGAAGGACGGGTAATATCATGTACAAGAAACAAGAGATAATACTAAGAATGGAAGACCGAGAACGAAGCACACGGATTAAATAGGGCGTAGGAGAGGGAAGTAGTCTTTCGCCTCAACTATTCAATCTGTACGCCGAAAGACCATTGGCGTAAATATAAGAAAGGCTCAAGAGTGAGATAAATATTCAGAGTAGAAGGGTACTAATGATAAGATTCGCTGATGACATTGCTACGCTCAGTGGAATTAAAGGAGGATTACAGGATCTCTTGAATGGAAAGAACAGACTAGTGAGTACAGAATATGGATTTAGAGTAAACAGAAGAAAGACCAAAGTAATGAGAAGTAGCAGAAATGAGAATAGTGAGAAGCTTACCATGAAAACTGATGATCACGAAACAGACTAAGTTAACTAATTCTGCCACGTAGGCAGCAAAATAAGCATTGAACGAACGAGAGGACATACAAAGCGAACTAGCAAAGGCGAAGAGGGCATTGCTGGCCGAAGGAAGTCTACTAGTACCTAAGACAGGCTTTAACTTGAGGAAGACGTTTTTGCGAATAGTTATTTGGACAGTAGAATTGTTTGGTAGGGTATCATGGTCTGCGGGAAAACGGAAGAGAAGAGAATCGAAGCATTTGCGATGTAGTGCTACAGAAAAATGTTGAAAATTGAGTGGAATGATTAGGTAAGGAGGTTCTCTGCAGAATCGACGAAGGAATGTATGGAAAACACTGACGAGAAAAAGGGATAGTATGATAGGAGATGTGATAAGACTTCAGGGAATAAATTGCGCACTACTAGAGGGAGCTGTAAGGGTACAAACTATTGAGAAAGCCAGAGATTGGAATACATCCAACAAATAAGTAGGGACTTAGGGTTTGGATGGGATCGGATTGTTTTGGGGAAGGAGACCAGACAGCAAGGTCATCGGTCTCATCGGATTAGGAAAGGACGGGGAAGGAAGTCGGCCGTGCCCTTTCAAAGGAACCATCCCGGCGTTTGCCTTAAGTGATTTAGGGAAATCACGGAAAACTTAAATCAGGATGGCCTGACGCGGGATTGAACCGTCGTCCTCCCGAATGCACGTAGGGTTTAAGTGCTACTTTGACATGTAGATGTTGGAAGAGGAGAGGAATTTGTGGCGGGCCCAATAAAACCAGTCACAAGATTGATGACCCATAAAATATAATTATAAAAAGTAATAAAACAATTGCTCATCCCTGGATACGGACGATGTTTTCTTCTATGTTTATTTTTAAAGAATGCTCTGTCATGTGCATGAGATACGATTTTCAAATTCCGTGTGTGTAATTTCGTTTTTATGTTGTTCCTTGCAATTTCCGAAGATCCAGTTATAAGTAAAAGTTGTGTATTTGCGTTCGACAGGAAATAAGTTACGGTAACTTGTGATCGTAAAAATTTTTTCATTACAGTTCTCCAGCCCAATTCCTCGGGACACCACGTAGGAGCCCTCGGCTCTTCTAATTTCCGGGCGGAGTTCGGACCGGGGGATTAGTGTGGGCCTCTCCTCGACCTTTCGTGGGCTAAAACTTCACTGGGCGCGGTGTAGAGTTCACCAGCTTCCTTGTCAGTTGTGACGACCGCATCGAGCGCTCGGCACGGAGTGAGGGACAAAGCGATAATAAATGCGAGCACCGCGATCGATGTAGAGGCGCGGCTGTAGAGTGGGAGGTAATTAAAACCGCCATTAACAAGTGCACACGCCTGCGGGCTGCGAATGCTTGGAAATCTGGCAGCGGCGCACAGGTATAGCGGCGCGAAGTCTGAATGAGAAGCACGAATCTGTAGGCTACTGGCTCTCTACCGACAAACACGCCGCGCCACCTGCCTCGCCGATACATCCTCATCCGTCATCTCGCTGTAAAGTCACCTAACTACAGAGCAAGGAGTTATACACACATACACACACACACACACACACACACACACACACACACACACACAATTTTAAAAAGAAAATAGTCGTAGACTATTTGCATAATCTGTCGATTTACGAAACTAAAAGTAACAAGGTAAGCCGCAAGAATTCTGTTATAATGACTGAGCCGTGGTAAAAAATTGCTGTTTTGAAGAGCGCGCCGCAGCGCATTGTGTCCGTTTCTGGCGGTGGCGCCGCTGTGGTAATCGCAGCTTTTGGTGTCTCCCTCTGGTGGGAAAGCGGAAAGGTTGCCTGTTCACGTGCATTTAAGGGGCGCTATCAGCTCGGCAGCCCCCGCCCCCCCCCCCCCCTCATATTCTGTAAGTCCCTCCAGATCCTTGAGCGTCATGCACTTTGCCTCGCCTTCTGTATACGCCTCCCGTCCCCCACGCGAATCTTCTATGACCTCATTCCTTTCCCCCATCTGCTCCTGTTCCTCGAACATATCTGCATACTCTATACCTCCCACCGCCTTGATTCCCCTCACCCCCTGGTTGCTCCTCTCATCTCCCATCCCCACCCCCCTGCCACTTCACTGTTGTGTCCCCCCTACCCTCCATTTCTACAACCTTCATCTCCTTTCCCAAGGTGGCTTCCGTCGACTCCCCCTCCTGGATGATGCCCTCTCTCCCTCCATTTATCCCTCCTATCAACTCTGATCACCCACCCTCCTTTTCTCCACCCTTTTCTTGGGCTCCCTCTCCGCCCCCTTCCATCCTCTTTTTCCCCACCTACCCTCTCTCTGCCCCCCTTCTCTCCCCCTGAGTCCTTTTGCATTTCCCTCCTCTGCCTTTTCCCATTCCCTCTTGCATCTACCCTGCCCGTCCCCCCTTATGAGTCCTCTCCCTCCTTTGGTTCCCCCCCCCCTTTCGGTTTTCCTCTCCTCCCTCCTTGTTTTGCCCCTCATCTGTCCAGGTCCACCACCCCATCTGCTCTAGGCTATGGTGCGTCCTCTTTGTGCCGACATTTTAGTGCAGTGTTTACAGTGAGTGTTTACAGTGAGTGTTCAGTGTTGTGTGTCTTTTCCGAAGTGTTGCGAATGGCCATCATACTGTCGCTTTGTGTGATTTTATATCTCTTGCGAACCGAAACCAAACTGTCGCCATGTTTTTAATTGTCTGTGTACTATGATACCTGTCTGCACCCTGTGTATTTTATTCGCTTTGCCAACCCTGTGCTTTATGTTTTAACTTTCCCCAATTTTCCGCCGTTTTACAATTTAAGTCCCCGTTTTATCGCCTGCTTTTATTGTTTCTTAACTTCTCCTTACATTTTGAAAAGTCTGTAGGCTGCACAGCAGTGTAATAAGCTGCTGCTAGCCCGCCCCCTTCGGGGCGAATCGAAATACAATAAAGGAAAAAAAAGAAAAAAAACTCGGCAGGGGGTCAGTCGGAGTGAGGCTAGGTCAGTCTCGCGTCACCAGTTGCTGGTATGTCTCTCGTTTGTATTTGTGCGGCAGTTAGTGTCTGTCTGTCGTCGGAGTGCTAGTATGTCTATCCTTTGCATCAACTTTAAAGCCAGAACATAAGAGTCTTGCCACTCCGCCAGTAACAGAACTCAGCTAGTGGTCGCCCGATCGGGGCTGAGTTCCTGCATCTGAGTCTGCGCGTAAGGCCGCCAGTATGCTCGAGTTGGCGGTTGGATCGGTCGGTTGGTCGGTCGCGCACAGAGACACGAGATGACGTGTCCGCCTTGAGCGTTGGCGCATGTGAGGTCCCCACGTGAGTCCAGTGGGCAGCGCCGTATAGAAAGGAGTAGTGGCTTCGCGGTTCATACGAAAGCAACAGGAGCGAAACCACGACATCGAGCTGGCCGGGCCGAGCTCCGACGCCGTGAGACGGGAGATCGGCGCACCTTCCTGCGTCCGTTGAAGCGGCTGGCAGCGGACGGTTCGGGAGAGCGTTGGGGGTGATGCGCCAGGTCTTCACCAGAAATCGCAGTTTATTAGAACTCATGTGGTTGGAGATATGTTGTTTCATCTACTTGTTAAATTCTACTTGTTTTCATGGTGAGGTCACCAGCCGCTTTCTTTTGGGGCCGTCCCACCATTCTTCTCCGTTTGCCCACACGCAGGAAGGTGGTTATTTGTGAATTGGGTGTCCGTTTTCCGCTTGTGGAATTCGGGAGTTTTAGAGCAATCTGCCGTTCGGGATGTTTAGTAACCCCCCCCTCCCCCCCCCCCCCCCCCCCCCCGCCAATCTGCAGTACATTAATAGCTGCCTCTGTCATGTTTGTCGGATTCGGTGTTAACGAATTTATAGAATTAAGGTGACGGCCGAATTCCTGAAATGTTTTTATCTTGTCTATCATCTTGCGAGGCGGTACAGTGTAATGTAGAGCATGTTGTAAACTTTATGTAAGTCTGAATTTCATGGGTTTTATTTAAATAGTCATTTTTATAAAGTTGCCACCCTTCCACCGTAAGAGCCCTTTTAAAAACAAATTGCAATTTTGGTGGCAAATAATTTCTTAGTGTGAGTGTTTGTACCATTTCCATCCCTCTTATGGGGTGTGAGAGTTGTTAAAATTTTTAGTTTTAAAGTAATCTGGTGTGTTGCAAATTTGCACCAGTGTAGTTTTTCAGAGGTCGTTGTGAGCGGTTGTGACTACGGCCGTGTTGAAAGGGAGCAGAAGCTTCTCAGACCGAAGGCTCCTACTGTAAAAAAATTGTTATTCTGAAACTGAATAATTGTAACTTGATATTTAGAGCGTGCTTCCTGATTGTAATTTTAAATCTGATTTGAAAAGGGTTTTAGGGATAAAATTCACATTTATTAAAGGTAATTTTACTTTCCATCAGTTACTTCCTGGCAACTACTTCCACGCTCACCTAGTGCGATTAAATGTGCTAATGTTCTTCGTGAATCGCTAGTAAATAAAGTAAATTATTGAAGAAAAGGTTTTGAAAGTCTAAATCTACGGTTCAGACAACATACACTGAGGCGACAGAAGTCATGCGATACCTCTTCATATGTCAGACCACCTCCTGCCAGGCGTACAACAGCAATTCGACGTGGCATGGAGTCAATACGTCGTTTGAAGCCGCCTGCAGCAGTCCGTAACTCTGAAGCGTTGCCAGTGCAGGATTTTGTACACGAACTGGTATCAAGATTAATTCCCATAAATTTTCAATGGGTGGTCAGATCATTCGGTCAAATGGTCCAGAATGTTCTTCAAACCAGTCGCGAACAATTGTGACTCGGCGACATGGCGCAGTGTCATCCGTAAAATTACATCATTCTATGGGAACATGAGGTCAATGAACGGCTAAAAATGGTCTCCAAGTAGCCAAACACAATCATTTTCAGTCACTGATCGGTTCAGTTGGAGCAGAGGACCCAGTCCATTCCATGTAAGCACAGTCCACACCATAACGGCGTCACCGCCAGCTTGCACAGCGCCTTGTTGACAACTCGAACCCTACCATCAGCTCTTACCAATTGTAATGGGGACTCATCTGACCAGGCTACTGTTTTGCAGTCGTCTAGGGTCCAATTGGCATGGTCAAGAGCCCAGCAGAGGCGCTGCAGGCGATGTCATTCTGTTAGCAAAGACACTCGAGTCGTTCGTCTGTTGTCATAGCCCATTAATTACGATATTAATTATTGATAGAATAGTGGGAAGTGCAGTCAGTGTACAAATGAGACTGGAGAAGAGACTGCTTACAACACTCGTGAGTCCGGTTCTAAAATATTGCTCAATTGTGTGGTATCTGTGGTGTCACCGCCAGACACCACACTTGCTAGGTGGTAGCCTTTAAATCGGCAGCGGTCCGTTAGTATACGTCGGACCCGCGTGTCGCCACTATCAATGATTGCAGACCGAGCGCAGGTATAGAGAGAGACTTCCTAGCACTCGCCCCAGTTGTAAAACCGACTTTGCTAGCGATGGTTCACTGACAAAATACGCTCTCATTTGCCGACACGATAGTTAGCATAGCCTTCAGCTACGTCATTTGCTACGACCTAGCAAGGCGCCATGTTCAGTTACTATTGATATTGTGAACAATGTACAGTCAAGAGCGACGTTCACCATTTATGGATTAAAGTTAAGTATTCCACCAGCTACGTCCGTTTTTCTAAATTCTAATTTCCTTGACCTGTTCCAGACCTCACGCCAGCCTGCGTGAGCTAAAACGCGTGCCTTTCGGCTTCCTCTAATATCACAGTGTTGGCTCTCCTGCCAACTCACAACAGTATCCATACCAGATAGAACTAACAGGGGATACTGAACATACACAGCGAACGACAGCACAAATGATCACAGGTTTGTTTAATCTGGGCGAGTGTTACAGAGATAATGAAGGACGTAAACTGGCAGACTCTTGAAGACTATCCCAAAAATGTCTATTAACAAAGTTTCAAGAACTGGCTTTAAATGATTGCTCTGCGGATATACTTCAACTCCCTACATATTGCTCACATAGGAATCGTGAAGATAAGATTTGAATAAGTACTGCACACACAGATATAATCAAATAATAATTCTTCATGTGCTCCATATGTGAATCGAAGAGGAAGAAATACTAATAACTAGTACAATGGGATGTACCCTCTGCCATGCACCTAACAGTGGTTTGCAGAGTATAGATGTAGATGTAATGCCACATTTTGCCGCACTGTCCTAACGGATGCGTCCCACACAGATTTCTGCGGTTACTTCACGCAGTGCTGCTTGTCTGTTAGTACTGAGAACTACACGCAAACGCCTCTTCTCTCGGTCGCTTGGTGAAGGCCGTCGGCCACAGCGGTGTCCGTGGTGTGATGTTATCCTGAAATTTGGTGTTCTCTACAAACTCTTGACAATGAGTGTCTCGGTATATTAAGTTTCTTAACAACTTCCGTAGTGGAATGTCTCATGCATCTAGCTCTAGCTACAATTCCACGTTCGAAGTGTGTTTATTCCCATCGCGTGGCTACTATCACGCGGGAAATCTTCTCACATAAATTACCCGAGTACAAATGGCACTTCCACCAATTAACTGTTCTTTTTTAACTTGTCGTACGCAATAATGCCCCCATCTGTAAATGTGCTTATCGGTATCGCTCGACTTTTGTCACCGCAGTGTATATTTTCGTTTAGAGTACAAATTTCTGTTCGTCAATAGGTCAGTGACAAAACAACCCACGAATGGTTAAATAACGACACGCACAAACCAGGATCTGAGCTGCTAAGTGTCGTGTTTTTCTTTTGAATTTTAGATTAGAAACAACTTTTGTAGAACAAATTTCGTGTTGTTAAATTATCGTAAGTACTACATAGCACATTTACTATACGTATAGAAAGAAACATGTATTACAAGCCACTGGAGAAGATTCATTACAAAAGAAGCGAAACGCATACGGCAAAAACAAACTGCCATCCAGAGGCAGACTGAACTCACCTCCATGGACAAATTAAATCTTTAAAGGTGAGAATAGAGCGTTTTTTAACGGGACTCTTAAATTAAAATTCTTCATTCAACGTTTTGTGCTCCACTAATACTGATGGTTATTCATGGTTTTGCTACAGCTGATGTGGTGCGTGTTGTGTGTTTAATTCCTTTGTACTTCACATCATAGCGTCTGCAATTCACTGTTCGTTTTGTTATTTGCGGAACTATACCTCTCTGAACAAGGTCGCAAGCCAACAACTGTAACCGTACCGTGGCTGTTGATTACAGTTGTTGCCACTACTCGCTTCATGTCCTCCGCCTGCAGTTAAACCAGTCTCCCTCCTGGAAACGTCGGCAGCCGTTGCCTCGAAGACATCTCACGTTGCGGGAGACCATCTTTCAAGTTTTGTTATTACTTAAGGAGTCCTTTGTACTAGGTTCCCCACCTGTTCCCATTCGTCCTCACTCTGTTAATTTATATCCTTACTTTGTTTTCCGCTTTCTCACCGTATAAAATCAGACACCTTTTTTCTCGGACACTACAGTTCCAGTGCTGTGGAGTTCTCTCTATCTATATATCTATCTATCTCTGTATCTATCTCTGGATCTTTCTCTGGATCTTTCTATCTCTGTATCTATCTATCTCTGCATCTATCTCTTTGTGTATTTATGTATCTCTCTCTCTCTCTCTCTCTCTCTCTCTCTCTCTCTCTCTCTCTCTCTCTCTCTGTGTGTGTGTGTGTGTGTGTGTGTGTGTGTGTGTGTGTGTATATATATATATATCTCTCTCTCTCTCTCTCTCTCTCTCTCTCTCTCTCTCTCTCTCTCTCTCTCTCTCTGTGTGTGTGTGTGTGTGTGTGTGTGTGTGTGTGTGTGTGTGTGTGTGTATCTCTATCTCTATGTACACATCTCTATCTCTCTATGTATACATCTCTATCTGTGGACAGGTATCAGCCATCGCAAGTTGCAATACCTGTACGAATGGACCTAAGTGTTTCGTTCTTTTTTATATTACGGTAGACTGGTGTCCATTATTGGCTTGATCTACGCCATTGTTAACACTACCTGGCAAGCTTAACGCTTTCACTACCACTGGAACGCATGTGTCCAACGAAGGACGTACTAAGAGGAAGAAGGAAACTAGAACAAACATTTTATGAACCAACTGTCAAATTACTTTATGCAAGAACTGTTTCACACCGTATCCCAAAGAGAAGGGTGGATGTGACTGTCACACGAGACACTCGAATTTGCACGTAATGATTAAGAGCTTGTCATTTTGGTCTAACGAAATGACAAATATTTGTAATAAATACGATTCAAGCATGATAATATAAATCATAAATGAAAATACACGATGATCATTCAGTTACATGGTGACCATCGGGTATGTTCGACGCCAGTGTGCAATAACCACTTATCGAGGGCAGGTGGCAGCATTAGCAGCGGACGGTGTATAAAGAGAGTACGGGAAACAGGCAGTCGTTGTCCTAATGTGGAAACGGAGCGATTTATCTAACATCCGAAAGGGCACGATCATTGGCTTCCGGGTCAAGAGTTGAAACATTTCCAAAACGGTTAAGTCTGTAAATTGTTCGTGTGCCGCCGTGGTTAACGTATATCGTGCATACCAAAATGGTGCTATCCAAAACAGGCTCCGACGCAACTGTGTTAGACAGCGGGCCATAGATGACAGAGGTCAGTGACGGTTGCGGAGATGTGTACCGGCAAATAGACTTTAAGCTGTTGAGCAACTGATGAACCAAGGCGTCTCCTCAACGAAAGCTTAACGGGCGCCTCGCTTATGCACCCACGCTGACTACTGTTTTTCGGCGGCGAAGGCTGGAATTTGCACGCCAATCCTGCAATCAGGAGTGAGCGTTACGGTTTGAGGAATGTTTTCACTGGTATTCCCTGAGTAGTCTTCTCATTCTGGAAGGCACAATTGATCAAAACAGGACTGCATCTATTCTTGAGGACCATGTCCACCCCTACATGCAGTTTGCTTTTCCTCGGCACGATGGCACCTACCAGCAGGATAACGCAACGCGTCACACAGCTCCCAGGGTTCGTGCGTGGTTCGAAGAGCACCAGGCTGAGGTTACCGTACTACCCTGCCCACCAGACTCCCAGGATTTAAACCCAGTCGAGTATCTGTGGTACCACTCGATCAACGTGTCCGCGCCGAGGTTCCCCAACCGAGAAACCTAGCACAGTTGACCATAACTCTGGAATCCGCACGGCTCCACATCCCTCTTGGTACCTTCCGGAACCTGAATGACTCTCCTCCTACAAGTCTCTGTCTGTTTTCTGTGTCTTCTAGTTCCTTCAGTGTCATCTTCCGAAATCCGGAAATACTTTTTTATAACTCTTTATGTCACCCCTTTGCCCGCACTGGAAAACGAAACAGCGGGAAATATTTTATCGTATTGTTACCTCTGACTACGGCATTAATTAAAATGACCAGATATTGTCTTTCACACCGAAAACAAAAATGGTAGTGGAAGACACGCTGAAAAAAAAAAAAAAATTACACACGAGAGGGAGTCAATAATGCTACAAGCTCCCACGGCACTCGAAAATACAGAACATGTAAACGCGTAATGTGCTACACATGAGAGAACGTAACCGGTTCTGTACTTAAGGGGGTACACACTGGCCGTGTGGCCACATGTTTCGCAGAGTCTGCCGCCTCGGAGTCTCGGACCGTGCCAGACATACACTTCGCATTACCGAGCTGTTCTGTTCTCTGCTGTATCTGAGTCCAACACGCATAGTCGACAGTCACTGCTGTGAAAGTTGTTAGTGTCTGATAGCTGAAGACGCAACAGCGTCCCTAGCAGCAAGAAAGCCATTAGTCACTTAAGATTATATGTGCCGGGAGATTAATGTTCGTTTTTCTTTTTCTATGTAATTTACGAAACAGTTCTATACTTTTATTTCCCAAGCGTCAGCAAATATGTAGAGACCTGAAGAATGGTAAAATAATGAAAATAGAGCCAAAACTCATGAATGGAACTACAAAGGCTATGACGCCGTTATAACGATATACTTTCCAAACTGTATAAACTGCAACTTATCCCACCGACACCACGAAGGTACATACACAGTATTTCATCCACAGGATGTGTATATTTGTGTTGCTGACGCTTCTTATCACTGACACTTTCTTTGGCACATAACATTCTTGCACCAAGTCGAGTCTAACTATTTCGTCATTATTGCAATTCACTCGACTTTCCAATTCACGAATATTTGTTTAATATAATTAGTACTTCTTCAAAAGACGAGCGTGACGAAAAATCTTGACGTTTATAGCCCTCATATACTACCGGCTGTGGAATTGGTTTCTTTTTTGTAGGGAAACAATTTGATTGCTTTTATCGTTTTATTATCACGCCTGAGCGGTAGTTTTCTCTTCAGCTACAGTTAGGCTGCTTATCGGGTACGTTAGATAATGCAGGTATTGCATTCCAAACCATTTTCCTATTTTACTCACTTATAAACTCGTTTCTGTGGAAGTCACTCAACAAAACTTCGCGTTATTTCGTAGATACGCGATGTCTTTTTCTCAACTCATGTCTTCTGCTGTTTGCTATACACGGTCCAATCACATTAATGTGACCGCCTGCGGAAAGCCTGAACAACTACCTTTTGCAGCGCGGACGTGCATGAACAGAGTCAACAAGGTCCTGAAAGGCGCCGCAGGGATGTGGAAGCAGTGCGGTGGCCAGCTGGGCTAGGTTTCTCACTTCAGAATGCCCTCCTCCAACTACAACGACTGGGGAAGGAGGTGGTTTTCTGCTGGGTTCCAGGGCACGTCGGCAGTGCTGGGAACGAAAGGCCAGATCTCGCAGCCAAGGAGGCGTGTCTCGATCCGCAAGTATTTCAGTGTGTCATCCCCCTGCACGCACTCACGAGTCATGCGTCGGTGGGAGGATGAGTGGCTGGAAACGACTGACAATAAGTTCCGTTTAGTCAAGCCCACAACGCGTGTGTGGTGTACTTCTTTCCAGCCCCGTAGACGGGACGAGGTTCTCCTCACTCGGCTTCGGATAGGCCACAGCCCTATGACGCATGGCTTCCTGCTCCGGTAAGAGGGCCCTCCAATGTATGGTGCCTGTGGCGTCCAGGTCAATGTGCGCCACGTTTTATTGGATTGCGTTTCTTTTCTGACCAACGGGCCGCGGCTGACTTGCCGGCGGATCTGCCATCTCTTTTAGGAAATACTCAAACGAGTGTGGTTAAAGTTCTGAGACTTGCCCAATGTTTTTATCAAGATTTTAGGGAGAGAGTCTTAATTTGTTCACAGGATGACTGGCTCGCCCATATTTTACGTAAATGGCCAGCCAGTGACAATTTCCTGTGGCATCCTTGACGCTCCTTTCTCGTTTACCTTACGTTTTATTTTCTTATACAGCATTTTTGCATCTTTTCCCGCTTTCTTTGCGTGTAAGCTTCTATTTTACTAAATTTGTCCACATTCGTTTCTTTTAATGTGTGTCAGGGCGCTGATGACCTCGACGTTGAGCGCCCGTAAGCCCCAACACACACACACACACACACACACACACACACACACACACACACACACACACACACACACACAACGTTTCTCACTTGAGGATCCATGGCGCAAACAGCCCAATATAGGTGGTCCCACAGATTCCCAATTGGGTTTACATCCGGGGAGTTTGATAGCCAAGGGAGTACGGTTAGCTCATCCTGGTGCTCTCGAACCACGTACATACACTGCGAGCTGTGTGACACATTCCATTGTCCTGCTGGCTGATGGAATCGCGCAGAGAAAACAACAAACTGAATATCACAGTGGACATGGTCTCCAAGGATAGATGCATACTTGTGTTGATCCACTGCGCCTTCTAGAACGAGGAGCTCACCCAGGTACTGCCATGAAAACATTCCGCAGACCATAAGTTTGTTTATAAATAACTCATCTCCTACCAGTCACGATTTTCTTTATTTTATTTTTCGCACGACGCGTTTCGGGAAATGATTCGCATTTTCAAGTGCGTTTGAAAATGGGAATCATTTCCCGAAACGCGTCGTTTGAAAAATAAAGAAAATTGTGAATGGTAGAAAATGAGTTATTTATAAACAAACCTATTGTTTTCACAATCGCAGGCTTTCAGAACCATTTATAATGGATCAAATCATATTCCGCAGACCATAAAACTCCCTCTCCGGCGTTGACTCCTCCAACGATCGTTCCATGACCGTACACGCCAAAGGCCATCAGTCCCATGAAACACAAAACGTGATTCATCTAAAGAGACCACTTGTTGACACTTACTGGAAGTCGAGTTGCAATACTGGCGTGTAAAATCCAGCCTTCGTGTTCGAAGAACAGAAGGCAATACGGTGCATGAAGCAGGCATCTGCTGCGGAGTTCCATATGGAGCACAGTTTGATGAACGAGGAGACACTGTTGGTAGCCCCTCGGTTCGATTCGGTCAGTTGCTCAACAGTTGTGTGTCTACTCGCGCTTACACATCTACGCAGCCATCGTTCAACCCTGTCATCTATGGCCCGCGTTGCACGACAGTTGCCTCGGCACCGATTTCCAATAGCGCCATCTCCTTTAACCAAGGAGAAATGCGAACAGTTTACGAACTTGGCTGTTTCGGAAACGCTTCTACTCTTGGCCCGAAAGCTAATGATGATGCCCCGTTTCTGCACTATAACAACTACTGTACAATTTTCTGCATCCGCGAAACTCTTTATATACCCTCCACTGCAAGTGCAGTTACCTGCTGTCTGTGATTGGTTATTGCACATTGACGTCGAACATAGGCAGTGGTCAAATTAATAGGACTAGACCTAATATTTCATGTTCCTGAAAATAAACATTACTCCTCAATAAATGACCGTAGGTTACGAGGAAATCGTAACCAAACAGTCTTACACGAGGGTTGGAACTTCAATAGTGGCAACTATTTATTTACAGCTCGTAAAAGATAAATAAGCGTTTCAAAGTTATACTGACCTTCAAAGTAGCCAGCAGTATTGTGCATAACCCGTTGCCAGCGATGTGGAAGTCGTAGGATACTCGTAGCAGTGCCAGTTGTGTTGACAGATCGAGCGGCGCGGTCTATTGCCCGACGAATTTGTAGCAGTTCTGAAGTGAATGCCGTGAATGGTTTCCTTCAGTTTAGAAATCGAGTTGAATTTACGAGGGCTTAGGTCAGGGGAGTGCAGTAGGTGGTATAGCACTTAGCAGCCCCATCAGTCAAACAAATCAATAACAGCTTGCACTGTAAATGCTTTAACATTGTCCTGCAAAATAATGGCCAGGTCCTGCAGAAAGTGTCGTAACTTCTCTCTCTAAGCTGGTCGTAGGTTGTGTTCCAAAAATGAACAGCACAGAGACAGAAGTGATAAAACTTTATGCAGGACCTGTCCATCATTTTGCAGGACAATGCTCAAGCACGTACAGTGCAGCTGAAACTGATTTCTTTGACTGACGGAGCTGCTAAGTGCTATACCACCTACTGCACTCCCCTGGCACTGAGTTCTAAACTCTATAAATTCGCTTCAGAACTGCTACAAATTCATAGAGCAATAGACCGCGCCGCTCGATCTGTCAACACAACTGGCACTGGGACTTTAAAGGTCAGTAAAACTTTGAAACGCTTATTTATTTTTTACGAGCTGTAAATAAATAGTTGCCACTATTAAAGTTACAACCCTCGTATGTACTGTTTATATACCTCTTGTGGCCTTGGGAAACCTAAGGAATGACGAATTTGATGTCTTCTCTTTGTTCCTGCAACACTACGTACAGTCCATTTCGTACAAACCATGTTACTTATCAATACAAACAATATTATCCACATCCGTCGAGTACCTTATTCAACAGAACAGCAGACTGTGCGCTGGGCGCCAGTAGACAGAGCGCAGCAGAAGTCTGGCTAGTGGCTACAGTGTGTGTCGGACTGTGACTGTGTACACTGCTGTGGCAGAGTCCCCTCCCCTCACAACCCCTGTTTCCACCACTCCCCCCCCCCCCCTTCGCCACGCCTCCAAGCGACGTCAGCAGGCCTGCCGGCAGAGTTGGTGTTCTGGCAGAGGCGGCTCTCTGGGGAGAAGCGCAGCTCAGAGCCGAACAGGGCAGCCAGCAAAGCTCCCACCGGGAAGCCAAGGGACGGCCTGACCCTCTGCTGGCTTGCGTTCTGCTGTCACCTCCTGATCCCCACTCCGTGAACCAGGCCAGCCGCTGGGGCTCTGCAGTGCGCACGCCGCTAGCACGCCCCATAGTGTGTTCAAAATCACTGACAGGCGTCCTCTACATCCACATCTACATGGTTACTCTGCAATTCACACTTAAGTGCCTGGCAGAGCGTTCATCGAACCATTATCATACTACTTCTCTACCATTCCACTCTCCTCTTATTTTATTATGATGACCATTTCTCCTACGTTGGTGGGTGTCAACAAAATATTCTCGCATTCGGAAGAAAAAGTTGGTGACTGAAATTTCGTAAATAGATCTCGCCGCAAAGAAAACCGCCTTTGTTTCAGTGACTGCCACCCCAACTCGCGTATCATATCAGTGACACTTTCACCCCTACTGCGCGATAACACGAAACGAGCTGCGCTTCTTTGCACTTTTTCGATGTTCTCCGTCAATCCTATCTGGTAAGGATCCCATACCGCGCAGCAGAATTCCAGCAGAGGACGGACAAGTGTACTGTAGGCCGTCTGTTTAGTGGGTTTGTCGCATCTTCCAAGTGTTCTGCCAACAAAGGGCAGTTTTTTTTTCGTCTTCCCCACAATATTTTCTGTGTGGTCTTTCCAATTTAAGTTGCTCGTAACTGTAATTTCTAGGTATTTAGTCGAATTGACAGACCTCAGATTTGTGCGACTTATCGTATACCCAAAAGTTATCGGATTTCTTTTAGTACCCAAGTGGATGACCTCGCACTATTCTTTGTTTAGTGCCAATTGCCAATTTTCGCACCATACAGAAATTCTCTCTACATCATTCTGTAACTGGAATTGATCGTCTGATGATTTTACTAGACGGTGAATTACAGCGTCATCTGCAAACAGTCCAAGGGGGCTGCTCAGATTATCATGTAGAGCATTTATGTAAATCAGGAACAACAGAGGGCCTACGACACTACCTTGCGGAACGCCAGATATCACACGTGTTCTGCTCGTTAATTTACCGTCTATCACTACGAACTGTGACCTCTCAGAGGAAATCACGAATCCACTCACACTACTGAGACGATACTCCATATGCAAGCAATTTGATTAACAGTCTCTTGTGAGGAACGGTATCAAAAGCCTTCTGAAAATCTAGGAACGTGGAATCGATCTGAGATCCGTTGTCGACAGCTCATTACTTCATGGGAATAAAGAGCTAGCTGTGTTGCACAAGAACGATATTTTCTGAATCCGTGTTGGTTATGTATCAATAAGTCATTTTCTTCAAGGTGATTCATAATGTTCGAGTAAAGTATATGCTACAAAATTCTACCGCAAATTGAGGTCAGTGATATGGGTCTGTAATTCAATGGGTTACTCCTATTTCCTCTCTTGAATATTGGTGTGACCTGTGTTACTTTCCAGTCCTCACACTGGACGTGATGAACTTTCAGTACCGACACCTAAGTTAAAATCCATCCCAAGTAACCATCTTCACTCGTGTAGAAAGTAATTGTAGTCTTCCATAATGTTCACGTTGCGATATTTAACAATCGGAACTACGGTGCGAAACGTCACAATTTTTTTTTCCTTCTTAGCCTGTATCCAGAGATCCTTTATTCAACGGAAAACAATACTTCCACGACGAGAAAAGAACTCGCGAAGTGTAATAATCGTAATAACACTCATTTATTTTTCATCTCTTTTTTCACTCGTTCCGTTCTTCTTTTCTTGGTCCACTTGGTCCACTTCTAGCTTGTATCTGTACGGACATATTGTCCATGTAAGTCTTCTTAGATAATAAGTAACGATAAATGAAATTAATTGTCATTGTAATGTCGCCAACGACCTCGCCACGTTGGTAACAACGGCTCCTGCCCAATCACGGAAGTTAAGCAATGTTGGGCCTGGCTATTACATGGATGGGTCATCATCCAGGAAAACCAGGTGCCGTTGGTCTTCAACGACTCGTAAGTCGTCTGGGTGGCGCCCAGCTGAAATACTTGCACCAGGCAGTGATGCCACACGACATTTATTTTATTTTAATGCCAACATTACGTCTAACAGCTCATCTTTTGAATCAAGAGGTGAGTTTTCGTTATCAGAATTAGCCGGCTTGGTCCCGATCAGATCAGCCGCCATTGTGGCCATATCATTAAGATAATTACTATTTATATTTAGTACATAGAAGCTGCTTGTTTTATCTTGACGAAATCCGATATGCCAGGGCTAACAGAAATTGGCGAACTTATAATTTGAAACTTCGCTGTCACAGAATTTTAACAGACAGTTATTTTCAAAAGTATACTGAGTGTTCTCACTGCTCGGTTACAGCGTGAGAGAAAGATATTTTATCCTAAAATATTTGTTATGAAAATTTTGATATATTTTTCTCTCTCACCGATGTGACGGACGTTTCATGTTATCTGAAACCACGGTTCTCTAATGAATCAGTACAAATTTGAATATAATTTACTCTGAAAGGTTTTTCGTATTTCCTTCTCTCCTCACATCGCGTGTAACGTGCGTTACCGGTGCCATGACCCACTAAAAAGTTGACGGATCGTTTCTGACATTTTTCTACTGTTTCATTAACTTTTTACTAATATTTAACTTGCATGACGCGTTTCGGCGTCAGGCTGCCATTGTCAGATACAATCCAGTTACATGTACGTCACACTAATCTGAAGCGTGATTAGTTTCATTAGCTGTGTTTGTCAATGAGGTTATGTATCGAAATACAACCATGCATAGAAAGACACACACGTTATTTGTATGATTACATCATTTCATCGGCGCGTTTACTTACATTTTTGTTGGACATTTAGTTGTCTGCAACACAGAGCATAGTGACAAACACATCACAGTTCAGCACTTTCATATACAGTTGTTTACATCATTTCAGAGAGTCTTAACTACAAAGCTAAACTAGTCTAACTGCTAAGATAGTAATACACAGTAAAGATGAAACGTTACTATCTTAGCAATTTAAACTAGTTTCTCTTTGGAGTTAAGACTATTTGGCATGATGTTAACAACTGTATGTGACAATGTTACGCTCTTATGTGCTTGTCAGTGTGCTGTGTGTGCCAGTCAACTAAATCTACTACACAAATGGAAGTAAATGCACTAATGAAATGATCTCAACATGCATATCGCTTAATGTATACACAAGAGTATATGTGTATCTTTCTATCCTGATTGTATCTGAAGATAACCTCACTGGCACACATAGTAACTGAACCTAATCACACTTCAGACTAAGGTAATGCACATGTAACTGGAATGCACCTGTTGAGGTAGCATACTGCCGAAACGTCTCTTGCAAGTTAAATATTTGTAAAAAAGGACTGAAGTAGTTGAAATTATTTCTTAAACTTACAATACAGTCGCAGTCCGCAGAACAATCCATATAACATCGATAAATTCAAGTTTCACAAGACCGTATCTCATCTCCTTTTGACAATCAGCTACTAAATACTGCCAAAAGGCAACACCAAGATAAGATCTATAGGTAGCGTATTCAGCTGTCGACGTCACATTTCCAGACACTTTATCACAATACATCATATTAAGAATGACATGATTTGGACAGATCTTTAATGCGCTGCATGCTTAATGTTTTTAGTGTTTTCAGTTCTGAGCTTGACCCAGTTTATGTTTTTCTTGTGTGTTCAATCCGCGAAATTTACGAGTTCGCGTGATATCACGAGTCCTGTGCCGGGACCAGCGAGTTATAAGGGCCCTGCAACGAACTTGTGACGTCACACTAGTAGGCTTGCCCGCCGCACTTTGGAAACGCTCGCCTCCGTGCAGGAAATCAATATTTAATTGAAAAGGTACCAAGTAAAGATCTTAATTTTGTCGTGTACTATCGAGAATTTGCATGCACGTAAAAGCGCAGTTAAGAATTATGAAACTCTTCTGAAACGCCGGCCGCGGTGCTCTTGCGGTTCTAGGCGCTTCAGTCCGGAACCACCCGACTGCTACGGTCGCAGGTTCGAATCCTGCCTCGGGCATGGATGTGTGTGATGTCCTTTGGTTAGTTAGGTTTAAGTAGTTCTAAGTTCTAGGGGACTGATGACCTTAGATGTTAAGTCCCATAGTGCTCAGAGCCATTTGAACCATCTTCTGAAACAGTTACTCGCTCCCCACTGGAGATGATTGCTGGCACTCTTAAGACCTGCAGTGTCACGTGCTGTGACGTACGTGACACGGCATGCCTTTCTCGTGGGCCTCGTCCTGAGCTGTAATTGCCAGACGGCAGCAAATCGAGCAGCCTCCATGCTGATTTAAGTATTTGCGAAATTAACTTGCCATATTTGTTGGCTCCATACACTGAGCTGTGGATGGCTCATGCTATGCGTTGGATTAAACCTTGGTTGCTATTCTGTGTTTAGTCTTCCGTGGTTATCGGAATTACGCTGTTATCCTCTCTTTCTGCGGGTGGCAGCAGCGGTGTGTATCGATATTCACACCTTGGACTATCTTTGGCATGACGCTTATAGTTTCCGGCTGTGTGTGGGCAGTTGGCCGGTTGGCGTGGAGCTGCGAGGAAATCTCCGCGTTGCGTAGTTTGGCCGGGCCCGCTGGCGGCCTCTATGCGGTGTCGGAGTGTGTGGTGCTGTTCCCATTGCTACGAGGTTCGTGACTCACCATGAAAGTTGTCACGATTGTTCACATTGTGTCGTTTGGAGTTCGTTGTCGGCTGTTGGGATAGTCACGCGACCAGCAACATGTGTTTTCAAGTCGGCAAATTTTAGCCGTGGTACGCTGGAGTTTAACTGTACTTGGTTATTTGAATTGAAGTGCACCAGCGGAATTTTCTGCTTTGTGCCCTTTAACGTTCCGGTTACCTGCCCTAGTCGTTGACGTAAATTCAGGCAGTGTATTTTCCTCATCGTGTTGTCACACTGTCCAGCACGGTGTGTAGTTTAACAGCTCAATGTATAATTGGTTGTGAGTGCCGATACCTTCTACGTTGTTCCATTGAACTCCCTGTTGTGTGCTGGTCGAGTGAAGCAGAGGTTATCTTGTCTGTGTGTCTGTTGACTGTCTGTCGGTTGGGTTGTCATCGGATCGACAGTGGTTGGGCCGACTGCCTGTCTCACCTAAGCGAGCATTTGTGTTTGAATTCCAGGCCAACCGTCGGAACTTCTGAGCACCCTTGGGTGTACTGCCTTTTCTTGTTTGTTCTTGATTTTTAGATTAAGGTTGTTTTGTTCTTAAGGCGTCAGATGGTTTGGGCCTTCAGCCTAATTTAAGAACTGTTTTACGTAAAGCCTTTGGCATTTTTAAAATTAATGTTATTGAGTCTTAAATGTTGGGCCTTAAGCTGAATTTGAATTTAAGTTGTTTTTCTCTTAAAGTGTCAGTTTCTTAGGTTCAAATGGCTCTGAGCACTATGGGACTTAACAGCTATGGTCATCAGTCCCCTAGAACTTAGAACTACTTAAACCTAACTAAACTAAGGACAGCACACAACACCCAGCCATCACGAGGCAGAGAAAATCCCTGACCCCGCCGGGAATCGAACCCGGGAACCCGGGCGTGGGAAGCGAGAACGCTACCGCACGACCACGAGATGCGGGCTCAGATTCTTAGGGCCTTCAGCCTAATTAAGTAACTGTGGTAAGATAAGGCTTTGCCTTTTAAATTTCTGATTTTGGTTGAGCTTTAAGTTATCGGTTTTCAGCCGTTTTTAAATGAAAGTGGTCTTGCCCTTAAGGCACGAGATTGTACGGCGCATTCAGCCACTAATTAAGTTCCAAATCTAAAGTTGTGCTTTTTTTAAATTTTCTTGGCTCTTGTAATGTTTGATCAAATAAAAGATTGTATGTTTGAGTGTAAATGACAGCTGCTTCTTTTTGGCCCCTTTCTACAACTCAAACAACCTGTCCTGTCCTGCGGGTTTAGCAGGGCGTCTCATACACATCCTTGCGTATTACGAATGTACGTAGTTTAAGTAATACTCAACATTGAAGATCTCTCCAAAACGCGTGATTTTTAGCACAATTTATTCTGAGAAGGTTCCGGGAAGTGTCACATCGATGGCTAAATATGCTGTCGCACATATCTCCGTTGATGTGAACATCTTTACCTGGATTTGCGCTTGTTTTGTTCATAGTTGGTTCTTAGAGCGGATATGGGCGCACAAAGTTCCTTCACGTTTATCCTAAGCTGATGTTATAAATTTCTGACTAATAAACTGCACACTAGACTCACATTGGCTGTTTCCAGAGTCTTAATGTGCTATAACTATGCGCAAGAAAATAAAACGCACAAGAACTGAGGCACAACACACCACAAAAAGAAAGTTGCTAATAACACACTTTAACGCGCAGACGTCGTCTCCGAGAATAGAAATTCTTAGCAACTAATGTTAACAGGACATGTTTCGCGCGTTGATTCCCTCTTCTCATTCGTGAAAGGCTCGCTAGGTAATGCCACTTGGGTTCCGTATTTTTGTGCAGTATCACAAACCATTTACAAACTTAGCATACATCTACAACAGCAGACGGTTTTTTATTTCTTTTTTGCATTGCCAATTCTATCTTCAACATTATCAAAACAATATTTCACGTCGATTAATGACGCATCAGCGCATAACAGAAATATACAGAAAGAGGGATTCTGTGGTGAAGGTTCAGCCACTCTGTCACCTCCTCGTTGCAAGCAGCGGAACGAGAAAATTATCTGGAAGTTGGTAGCAAGCCCATCAGCCGTCCTCACTCGGAATGTGTTTCTCATCGGAAAGCACGCGCTGAACTATCTGCAACATCTCACAGAACGTGGTCCTCTTCGCGATTTGCAACCGCTCCGCTCCCAAGCAGTAACTGTCAGCCGCACCTGGACGCAAATCACGAAGTTAGTTAACGAAAACGGTCGTTCATAAAACAGCTGTGTTAACTCTCTTAGTGATCGTCAGAGGGGAGTGGAGAAGATTGCGAAGAAGATTCTGGACTCGTCGATGGCCTGCACAACGAATTACTCGTAGAGGAACACAACATACGATGCAGCTGACAAAGAAAATGTACAAAAAAATATCACTTATGGCAAAAATATAATATAAAACACACTAATAATACAAAAGTGCTAGACCCTCAGCCCCTGCTCCACTGCTCCTGCTCTTGCGTATTTTCCTGCTTTCTACAGCCGCGCGGATTGGCCGCGAGGTTTGAGGCGCCATGTCACGGATTGCGCGGCCCCTCCCGCCGGAGGTTCGAATCCTTCCTCGGGCATGGGTCTGTGTGTTGTTTTTAGCATAAGTTAGTTTAAGCAGTGTGTAATCTAGGGACCGATGACCTCATCAGTTTGGTCCCTTAGGAATTCACACACACACACACACACACACACACACACACACACACACGTGCTTTCTACATTGTCACATATTACAAACGTCCCTCGTGTACGCACGCCGCTTGGTTCGCGCGGAGAGTACGACCGTCTCGGGCACACGGTTAGATTCCACGGCGACGTCCCCCTTTCATCGTCTGGATCAGTGTCTTATGCTTCACTGTGGCGTAAACGAATTGCCGCTAACATTCTCCATCTAGCACGGCACCGCCCTTTCAACAGCTAAAGTAAGTCTGTATCGAGTCCTATAGTTCCTATGTACTTTAGCTACGTTTCCTATTCATATACAAAAGAAAGGAAATAGAAGTATTCCTCAGAATTACAGATCCGTTTCACTGACGTCGATTTGTAGTAGGATTTCGGGACGTATACTGTGTTCAAATATAATTACGCCGAAGAAAACGTAGCATGAGTTCAGAAAATATTCTTGGAAACACGAAATAATGAGAGCTAACCACAGGGAATCAAACTCCTTACACACTTCTGGGTTTCAGTTTCTCACCAGCGGCTTTTATTCAGAGTGTACGGAGTACCGTCTCGGCTGTGCGACTGGATTCTTGGTTCCCCGTCAGTAAGGTCATAGTGAATCAAAGTGATGCACTAAAACAGAAATGATATTTGGAGTTCCCCAAGAAAGAGTTAAAGGCCCTCTAATGTTCCCAATGTATATTAATCGATATGAACTATTTAGCTGACAATCTGCGCAGCCCTCACAGATTGTTTGCAGATGATGCTGCCATTTTCTGTCTAGTACAGTTGTCACAGAAGATCAAATCCGACTACAAAGTGATTACGAGAGGATGTCTGTGTGGAGCAAAACGTGGCAATAACTATAAAGAATAAAAAGTGTGAGGTCATCCACGCGAGTACTAAAAGGAATACCTACGTTAAATTTCGAGTACACGATAAATCAGACAAATTTTAAGGCTCTCAGTTCAACTAAATGCTTATGGATAACAATTAGGAAGAACTTAAACTGGATCCATCACATACAAAATATTGTGAAGAAGGTGAGCCTAAGACTGTGTTTTATTGGCAGAACACTTAAGTGGACGCAACAGATCTACTAAGGACTCTGCCCACATCACGCTTGACAGTCCTCTTCTGGGGTAATTCTGCGCGGTATGTGATCCTTACCAGATAGGATTGACGGAAAGCATCAAAAAAGTTCAAAGGAGGACAATTCGTTTCGTATTATACCGCGGAATAGGGTAGAGAATGTCAGGGGGTGTGATACGGAAGTTGGGATGACAATCGTTAATACAAAAGAGTTTCTCGTTAAGGCAAGACCTAGTCACGAAAATTCAATAACCAATTTTCTAGTACGAATGCGAAAATATTTTGTCAACTTCCACCTGCATAGGGAGAAGTTACCATCGTAAGAAAATAAGAGAAATGAGAGGTACAACGCAAAGAGTTAGGTGTTTATTTTTCACACGTGCTTTACGAGAAACAGTCTGAAAGTGGTCCGATGGCCCTCGGCCAAGCAGTTAAATGTGAACCACAGAGCAGCCATGTAGCTGTAGATGTACTCTTGTTTAGCACTGCTTAATGTTACTGAATGGTGCCCTCAGCTGGCTGAATACTGTGACCCTACAATCTCAGAGCACACAATTTTTTTTCTTTTAAACGAACTATTGGACTTCTTCAGTTCTGACCTCTTCCCCCCTCACCCCTCTTACTAACTGAGGCTCTGAGAACCATTATGGCCTGAACTATACCATCATCGACTTCGAGACTGTAGCAAGTATGCATGCTCCTGAAATCTGTTGATCTTTTGCTGACCCAGATTTATATTTATCTGTAGGCCCACACTGTATATATGAACTTTCAAGAATAGCTGTCTTGCTGTTTTCTCGGGTATTCACTTCCATATGGGCCTAAAACACAAAGCACAATCTTGTTACTCTGCGCTGCTGAATTGTTATCTAGGGTAGGCAACATAATTTACTGTCTACATCGTCTACGTAGTGGTAATACTTCATAATCGATGTGTATCTTCAGTTTTATCTGAACCTCAAGAAACAGTATGTGCTTTATAGGAATGATGATAACCAGGACCATGAAGTGTTGGAATAGGTCATAATCATATGTATGGTGCATTTCGTATTTTTCTTTATGTTTTGATTCCACTTTCACATTAATTACAAACCTTACAACAGTTGTAAGGTTGGTGGTTGGTTGTTTTTGGGGAAGGAGACCAGACATCGAGGTCATCGGTCTCATCGGATTAGGGAAGGATGGGGAAGGAAGTCGGCCGTGCCCTTTGAAAGAAACCATCCCGGCATTTGCCTGGAGCGAATTAGGGAAATCGCGGAAAACCTAAATCAGGATGGCCGGACGCGGGATTGAACCCTCGTCCTCCCGAATGCGAGTCCAGTGTGTAACCACTGCGCCATCTGTTGTAAGGCACTACTGTCTCTCGCCTATACGGGGTGATTCAAGAAGATATGCAAATATCTAAATACGTTATTCTAAAAGTAAAACTAAAGAAAAAAGTTCATATAAACATAGGTCTGCAAATGTTTGGTTACAGAGTTACGGCTAATAAAAGATTTTGCCTGAAATTTAGCAACTTCGCTAATATGAAGCCATCGCAAAACTGTATGTGGTTAAACTAAAGCACGATTTCCACGTCCCAGACGTGTATCTTCAGTTGTTTTCCAGAACATCCAGAGAAGCAAAGATCATTATACAAGTAAATTTGTTTACTTTCCATTAAGAGTGTAGAAACGTGTGCGTCATTGTTGACAACCGTTAGTGAGGTGTTTCATTCGTTTCCTAACCTTGAAACGAGTAAGTTTTCTTTACTGTTCAGTGAAAGACCATAATAAGAACAGCGTATTTAAGCGAAACTGTATAGTATCTGTTGTAGTTCGTAGATTATTTATGAAATAGGGATGTCGTTCAAATTTACGACCGAGGAATAACCCGATATGGTGTTTATTTGTGGCAAATGTGATGGTAAGTCTATATTTCGAAAGTTACGGGTGACAGGTTCTCTACCAAGCGTTCATAGTAAGTATGAGCGCTCGATACGTGAAGACGATGATGAAGGTATTATGGTACTGCCTAATATCGTGTAAAGCTCCCGCGAGCACGCAGAAGTGACGCAGCACGACGTGGCACGGACTCAACTCATGTCTGAAGTAGTTTTGGAGGGAACTGACACCATGACATTTGCACTGCTATCCATAAATCATTAAGAGTACAAGGGCGTGGAGATCTCTTCACACTGCAAGGCATCCCCGATAACTCAGTAATGTTAATGTCTGTTTGGTGGCCAAAGGAAGTGTTTAAGATCAGAAGAGTGTTCACGGAGCCACTCTGTAGCAATTCTACGCATGTGGGGAGTCGCCTTGTTCTGCTGGAATTGCCCAAGTCCGTTGGAATGCACAGTGGACATGAATGGACGCAGGTGATGAGACAGAATTCTTAGTACGTGTCACCTGTCGGAGGGAGGTCCCATATCACTCCAGCTGCACACGCCCCACACCATTACAGAGCATCCACCAGTTTCAACAGTCCCCTGATGAGATGCACGGTGCATGGATTCATGAGGTTGTCTCCATGCCCGTACACGTCCATGATCTCAATGCAATTGGAAATGAGACTCGTCCGACCAGGCAACATGTTTCCAGTCATCAACAGTCCAATGCCGGTGTTGACAGGAAGAATAGAGGCATAAGGGTTTGTGTGGATCAGTCCGTTACGGGTACACAATTAGGACTTCGGGTCAGAAAGCCCATCTCGATGATATTTCGTTGAATGGTTCGCACGCTGACACTTGTTGATGGCCCAGCACTGAAATCTGCAGGGTTGCACTTCTGTCACATTGAACGATTTTCTACAGTCGTCGTTGGTTCCGTTCTTGCAGGATCTTTTTCCGGCCGCAGAGATGTCGAAGATTTGATGTTTTACCGGATTCCTGGTATTCACAGTACACTCGTGAAATGGTCGCAGCGGAAAATCCCCATTTCATCGCTACCTCGGAGATGCTGTGTCCCATCGCTCGTGCGCCGTGTTTGGACTTGGTTAAAAACAATTCAGACCAATGAGACTGGTGGTTTGTCCATAAATTTTATTTTCACAAAGGTTTATTTTTATCAAAACTTTGTGTCTGTGCTTTGAGCCTTTATAGTTCTCAATGCCTCAACAACGCACTGCAGGTAGTAACGTTCCGACGCCTTACACGAGAGAGTCCTTAGAAAATGTAGTCCATCAACAAAGGAGGTGGCTTACAAAACACTCTTTCGACATATACTTGAGTATTGCTCATCAGTGTGGGATCCGTACCAGGTCGGATTGATAGAGGAGATAGGGAAGATCCAAAGAAGAGTGACGCGTTTCGTCACAGGGTTATTTGGTAAGCGTGATAGCGGTACGGAGATGTTCAGCAAACTCAAGTGGCAGACTCTGCAGGAGAGGCGCTCTGCCTCGCGGTGTAGCTTGCTGTCCAGGTTTCGAGAGGGTGAGTTTCTGGATGAGGTATCGAATCATTGCTTCCCCCAACTTATACCTCCCGAGGAGATCACGAATGTAAAATTAGAGAGATTCGAGGCACGCTTTCCGACAGTCGTTCTTCCCGCGAACCATACGCGACTGGAACAGGAAAGGGAGGTAATGAAAGTACCGTTGGGTGGCTTGCGGAGTATAAATGTAGATGTAGATGGTCGGACACTGAATAGAGAATCATATAAATCCTGACGGTCTGTGTATCTTTACCACCTTTGTAAAATGGGGCTTCATGTTAGCCGCCAGGGGTGGGAGTGCTGTTGACAGCCAGTGAGAGGAGCAATATCCAGTGTCTCCCTCTGCCGCTGAAGAGCCGCATAAGAACGCTACTGGCATGCCGCCCGCCAGGCTGCACTCTGAACGACACGTTCCAGAGACAGCGCCACTCATTCAGTTGCTTTCCCAGCGCAAGCCGAAGCTGGACCAGCTAGCAGCAGCAGGCAGCCCACCCAAGAACGGCCGCGTCGGCTCGCCAGGCACTCGCGACGCGCGCACGTCGCCGCCCGCGGAATGCGCGCTATGCGGCCAGCGCTTCATTTCTCGCCCGCCCCGTCATCTTTCTCCGCGTCGCTTACGCGAGCAGCGTGTGTCATCGCGTCGCCTACTCCCACTCGTCTTCGATTAGCCGCTGCAAGTCTCCGTCAATGAACGGCAATGTACTGCTGTGCCCGGCCCGGCACTAGACTTCATACATAATATGGTGCCACAGGGTGAAACAGGAAAACCACCAATACTTCAAGAATGTCACCTACACTAATAACAAACCTGTAAAACTGTTGTGTGTCTGAACACACTTCTCTAACACTACTAGATGATTTTTTAATGGGGTTTTCACAGATAATTTGAGCATAATTTCAGACACCGCACAGCGTTCATTTCATCCATAGCGGATCACGGTTCTAGGCGCTTCAGTCCGTAAGCGCGCGACTGCTACGGTCGCAGTTTCGAATCCTGCCTCGGGCATGGATGTGTGTGATGTCCTGAGGTTAGTTAGGTTTAAGTAGTTCTAAGTTCTAGGGGACTGATGACCTCAGATGTTAAGTCCCATAGTGCTCAGAGCCATTTGAACAGTCACATTCATAGATGCAAAAAAAAAAAAAAAAAATGGTTCAAACGGCTCTGAACACTATGGGGCATAACTTCTGAGATCATCAGCCCCCTAGAACTTAGAACTGGTTAAATCTAACTAACCTAAGGACATCACACACATCCATGCCCGAATGTGATTAGGTTCAATTACTCTGCGTGCCAGTGAGGTTATATTCAGATACAATCACTATAGAAAGATAGACATATACTCCTGTGTATACATTAAGCATTATGCATGTTGATTAGTGCATTTACTTCCATCTGGGACACACAGCACGCCGGCCGGTGTGACCGAGCGGTTCTAGGCGCTACAGTATGGAGCAGCGCGATTGCTACGGTGGGAGGTTCGAACCCTGCCTCGGCCATGGATGTGTGTGATCTCCTTAGGTTAGTTAGGTTTAAGTAGTTCTAAGTTCTAGGGGACTGATGACCTCAGCAGTTAAGTCGCATAGCGCTCAGAGCCATTTGATCCATTTTTCGGATCACGGAACAAAAAGGTATCCAAACATATTACAGAGAGGTGACAAAGGTCATGAGCTCTACGTCCTAATATCCTGCCGAACTTCCTTTTGCTCGGCGTAGTGTAGTAGTTCGACGTGGCACGGACTCAAAAAGCGTTCCAAGCCCCTGCAGAAATATTGAGCCGTCTTACCTCTATAGCCTTCCACAATTGCAGAAGTGTTGTCGGTGCACGGTTGTGTATACGAACTGACCTTTCAGTTATGTCCCATAACTGTTTGATAGGTGGCCAAATCATTAGCTCGAACTGTTCAGAATATTCTTCAAACTAAACGCGAACAGTTGTTGCACACTGACATGGCGCAGTGTCGTCCACAAAAATTCCATGGTTGTTCATGATCATAAAGTCCATGAAGGACTGAAAATGGTCTCTAAGTACTCGAACATAACCATTTCCAGTCAATGATCGGTTCAGTTGGACTTGGTCAAGTCCACACCAGCTTCAAAAGTGTCTTGTTTACAACTTGGGTCCATGGCTTCGAGTGGTCTGCGCCACAGTCGCACCCTACCATCAGCTCTTACCAAACGAAATCTGGCGTCATCTAACCAGTCCACAGTTCTCCAGTCGTCTAGAATCCAACAGATATGGTCACGAGCCCAAGAGAGGTGCCGTGGACGGTGTTGTGCTGTTAGCAATAGCATTCGCGTCGCTCGTCTGCTGCCATAATCTATTAACACAAAATTTCGCCGCACTGCCCAAACGGACACAATCGTCGTATCTTCCACATTGAATTCTGCGGCTATTTTGCGGAGTGTTGCTAGTTTCCTAGCACTGACAACTCTGCGCAAACATTGTTGCTCTCGGCTGTTAAGTTAAAGCCGTCGGCCACTGCGTTGTCCGTGGTGAGAGAGAATCACTGAAATTTGGTATTCTTGACACACACTCACCACTGTGGATCTCGGGATGTTGAAATTCCCTACCGATTTCCGAAATGGAATGTCCCAAGCGTCTAGCTCCATTCCAAGTCTGTTAATTCTCGTCGTTCTGTCATGATCACTTTGTAAACCTTCTCACATAAATTACGTACGTTCAAATAACAGTTCCGCCAATTAACTGCCTCTTTGTACCTTGTGTAGGCGATACTACAGCCATCTATATACATGCATATAGCTGTGTTTCAAATGGCTCTAAGCACTATGGAACATAACATCTGTGGTCATCAGTCCCCAAAACTTAGAACTACCCAAACCTAACTAACCTAAGGACATCACACACATCCATTCCCGAGGCAGTGGCCGTGCGGTTCTAGGCGCTGCAGTCTGGAACCGCGAGACCGCTACGGTCGCAGGTTCGAATCCTGCCTCGGGCATGGATGTGTATGATGTCCTTAGGTTAGTTAGGTTTAACTAGTTCTGAGTTCTAGGGGACTAATGACCTCAGCAGTTGAGTCCCATGGTGGTCAGAGCCATTTGAACCATTCCCGAGGCAGGATTCGAACCTGCGACCGTAACACCAGCGCGGGTCCGAATTGAAGCGCCTAGAACCGTTCGGCCACAGCGACAGGCGCTTGTAGCTATCCCATGACTTTCTTCACTTGAGAGTGTAAAAAAGTATGTAGATCCACATTTCCTCCGAAACCATTGGGCCGATTCAAAGCAAATTTACTACACATATCAGTTTCTGTCCACTTGCCCCCATCGCTGTGCCTGTCAAAGGGGGGTGGTTGAAGGACGTGTACGGCACGACACGCGAACACACAGATTTTGAGGACGTGGGCACTTAGTGACTTGCAACAGACTTTACACTCAACATATAATTTCAAACCCTTACGAAACTTTTTCTCGCTTACAACTCTCACAAAATGTTGAAAGGAAAAAAGTTTACTACGTTTCCGCAGTTCAGACAGGAGAACTGCTGCGTCAGGCGTGACGTTTTAATTTATTACTCTTCACTACTAATTCTATTAGCAACGCATTTCGTACATAGTATTCACGTATACTACGGAATGCACCTGAAAAAGTATATCATTGTATGACACATGATTCAGGATATATGACATCATAAAACATAAATGTGATAAACTGCAGCGTCGTGTATGACATTTAAGTCTAATGATGAAAATTAAAATGTAATGTTCTGCCAGAAAAGCGTCTGTTGGCAGTTTTTTTAGCGAGGCATTTTAATAATCAAATTAAGTCTCTCTCGTCAGAACAGCACTGGAACACGTAAGAAATCCTCAGCAGAAGTACAGAGATATCTCGGGTAGGAGAGAAACAAAATACGAGGATATTTAATTTTGAGGCTTTAAAACTGCAGGAAGATTAGCTAAGCATATTTTATGGAAATTCTCATAGCTCATATGAAATCTTAAAGAAGCTAAATGGAAGTTTTATGACAGTAAAAGTTATCGCACTATGTGTGTGCTCGGAAGTGGAAATAATATATCTGACAGTTAATAGTCAAAAAACTACCACATGAATACGCAGTCACGTACTGAACTTTAAGAAGAGGTTGAGGAACTGCTGAGGCTCAATTATCTATGATTAATAGTGGTACTTGTTAAAAGGGGCCGGCCGAAGTGGCCGTGCGGTTAAAGGCGCTGCAGTCTGGAACCGCAAGACCGCTACGGTCGCAGGTTCGAATCCTGCCTCGGGCATGGATGTTTGTGATGTCCTTAGGTTAGTTAGGTTTAACTAGTTCTAAGTTCTAGGGGACTAATGACCTCAGCAGTTGAGTCCCATAGTGCTCAGAGCCATTTGAACCATTTTTGTTAAAAGGGACCAAAAAAACTGCATTACTGAAATCACGAATTCGGTGCAAGTAAGTGATGCCGAGTGATCTGAACTTATTAACGGCAATTCGGCTTTCGTAAAGAATTTATACGACCGAAGTAAACTGTTTTAGATGTTTGCTGTTATCTTTCAAGCCTACTGTAACAAATGTCGAGGTGATAGTTTAGCATGCATATCACGATTTTTAATGAGAGTGTTATCTCTGACTTAGATTCATATCTGAAGTGAACATAGATATTTAACTTTTATTAACGAGTTCAGATGGTAATATCTAATTGTAGGCAGTTATTTAGACGCTTATTGGTGATGAAAGGGCTTATCGGAAGAAAATTGTATTCTATATGTACATGAAAGAAGACATTACCACCAGAAATTAACGACGTTTGTGAACGTCGATTGAATGATACGTCGATTGTTTCACGAAAGTTGCAAACGTTCCCCCGCGAACAGAATTCAACATTCTACGCCCAAAACTATCCCTTGGTCTCCTTCGGATCAGCGAAAAGAATCTGCTATTGAAGAATAGTATTTAATAGAAGTAGATTTTAATTGGATGAAGACTGATGCGGATTCGTCTACTTCCTGGTCAGATAACGATTCACATCAGTATCTGGACGAAACACAGTCTCAGCAACGGCTACACAAGAAATAAAAGCCTTTATCTACTGAATAATTCGTCGCAGACAGCCTGTACGTAACATCAGGAGAGACGGAACGACCCAACCTCCATCAGGTGCAATATTTCAGACTGTCACAAGCGTATAACTTTGTGGCTATTATGTACCTTTATTACGCCAGGCCGTTTATTTACTTTTCAACCTGATGTGCTTGCTCACTGTGCACCTCCGACGTACTACGTCTGCCTCGCCTACGAATAAATATTCAATTTCCACAGCAGAAATAAACAGTATATCAGCAGGATGCCGACACTTGGTGACAACATATCGATTAGCAGCTTCCTTGACGGCAACTCGAGACCGCAAATGAGGACGTATGAGAAGGCAGCGTCGACGCGAAGGGCTTCCGTTTTACCACTCGTTTCTTAATTGACCGTGGAAGAATGTCGCTAATTGTTCTAAGTGAACACGCGCAATTGTGGCTGGGCCGTCTCACGTAACAGATAGTGACCTGGTTGTCCGTGCGCGGTAAACATTACAACTGCGACTACTGCTTCGTTATTACTCGCACGTAATAAATATCAAGGAATTCACATTAACTGTCCTCAAATTAGCGACGGCAGAATGTTCTTGAATGTCACTTTCTCTTCGTGACCCTTTCGGGTATACTAACTGCAGCATCCAACGTATTACAACGATGTTCACTCTCGTGACAACTAACACACGTGCGTTCTCGATACATGCAGTGTTCCTCACACTTTTCAACTTTTTATGGTCTTCACTGATGTCGTGTAACTCCAAATATGGGAACGTTTTAGCCATTAATACAATGTATACCTTCAAATACCGCCATACATCAGATGTAACTCATCCTGCTTTCCTTAATTGCTTACGGCGAATGCTAGCATGTTTCCTTTCAAAAGGACACGATTAATTTCCTTACGTATCCTTGTCCAGTGCCACCTGCACTCCGTATCTATAACAACGAGATATAAGGGGTCTGGAACAGAATGAATCCCCTCCTTCATGTCAAACAGTGGCGATTCCGAACGCTTCGGTGATTCGAAATACAACTTGCGTTCGTCTCACACGACACCCTGAAAGCCATGCATTAAGGAGATCTGGTGGATCCAGTATTTTACTAACCTAAGATTGCTCGGTCCTCACTTTCTGCCGTCTTTCTACGTCGTCCGCCTCCTTCTTGAAGCAGTGTTCGTAATCTAATAGTAGCATCGCTCCTATTCTAATATCGAATGATTCGCCGTTTACTCCAACCTGTTTCTTTGAGCGCAACTGCACGTCCTCTCTCAAATGCTAATATCTGCGTATACCGTACAGCCGCCTGTTTACGAGGCAAAGCTACTGTTGACCTTAGTACACGGAATCAAAGTCGCAAAGCCCTGGTATCGAATATCCCTTATATACTGTCGTTGCCAACTGCGCGGTGGAATTGCGCTGCAGCGACACACATTCAGCCATCGGTCGCGAAAGTTTACAATTTTTCATCTTCCTTCGACACCCGTATGAATATCAATTTATGGCCAATTCTCACGACTCCTTCGTGGCGCGTCTTTTTCCAATCGAATATATTACAACTCTGTGATCACCGAGGGCATGTTGTTGTTGTGGTCTTCAGTCCTGAGACTGGTTTGATGCAGCTCTCCATGCTACTCTATCCTGTGCAAGCTTCTTCATCTCCCAGTACTTACTGCAGCCTACATACTTCTGAATCTGCTTAGTGTATTCATCTCTTGGTCTCCCTCTACGATTTTTACCATCCATGCTGCCTCAGAACATGTCCTACCAACCGGTCCCTTCTTCTTATCAAGTTGTGCCATAAACTCCTCTTCTCCCCAATTCTGTTCAATACCTCCTCATTGGTTATGTGATCTACCCATCTAATCTTCAGCATTCTTCTGTAGCACCACATTTCGAGGGCATAATAATGTAAATATTAAGTGATTCATTTCTGCTTAGTGATTCAGTCATACGAGTTAGTTGCAAAACATTAGTACAAATCTCTCCTGGCTACGAGTATTTAATTCATTAACGATATTGATATGCACGTTATCCATTACTGAAACTGTTTGCTCTCTGGCAGCATACAGTACCGCAAGATGGGCACACAGAGCTCGAGGCGCATCGCATGTAAACAGAGCAGCAATTACAGCTGCAGAAGGAGGTGCCCTTCAGTTTGGCGCCACTACGGCATTGCAACAGCTCCAATAAGGAATGGAAAAAAAGTAAGGACCACACACTTTACACCTGATAATACGTCGGGGGAAGGGCAGAAGATCAGGGTTAACGTCTCTTCGATGTCTCCTTAAAGACGGACCATATGCTCGGATGGAAGAAGGATGAGAAGGAAGTCGAGTGTATCCTTTTCAAAGTAACCATCAACCATCTACATCTATATCTAGTGGACATCTACATCTACGTGATTACTCTGCTATTCACAATAATTCAATGAACCACCATCAAGCTGTCTCTCTACCGTTCCACTCTCGAACGGCACGCAGGAAAAAAAAAAAAAAGGTTCAAATGGCTCTGAGCACTATGGGACTTAACATCTGAGGTCATCAGTCTCCTAGAACTTAGAACTATTTAAACCGAACTAACCTAAGGACATCACACACATCCATGCCCGAGGCAGGATTCGAACCTGCGACCGTAACGATCGCGCGGTTCCAGACTGAAGCGTCTAGAACCGCTCGGCCACACCGGCTGGCGCACGCGGGAAAAACGAGCACTTCAATTTTTCTGTGCGAGCCCTGATTTATCGTATTTTATCGTGATGATCATTTCTCCCTTTGTAGGTGGGTGCCAACAGAATGTTTTCACAGTCAGAGGAGAAAACTGGTGATTGAAATTTTATGAGAAGATCCCGTCGAAATGAAAAACGCCTTTGTTTTACTGATTGCCACTCCAATTCACGTATCATGTTTGTGACACTATCTCCCCTATTTCGCGTTAATACAAAACGAGTTGCCCTTCTTTGTACTTTTTCGAGGTCATCCGTCGGTCCAACCTGATGCGGATCCCACACCGCCCAGCAATACTCCAGAATAGGGCGGACAAGCGTGGTGTAAGCAGTCTCTTTACTAGACCTTTTGCACCTTCTAAGTTTTCTGCCAATGAATCGCAGTCTCTGGTTTGCTCTACCCACAATATTATCTATGTGATCGTTCCAATTTAGGTTATTTTTAATTGTAATCCCTAAGTATTTAGTTGAATTTACAGCATTCAGATTTATGTGACTTATCGCGTAATCGAAATCTAGCTGATTTCTTTTAGTACTTACGTGAATAACGTCACACTTTTCCTTATTCAGGGTCAATTGTCTCTTTTTCGCACCATACAGATATCTTATCTAAATCATTTTGCAAGTAGTTTTGATCATCTGATGACTTTACAAGACGGTAAATGATATCATCTGCAAACAATCTACATCGGTATTCCGCAACCCACCGTAAGCTGCGTGGAAGTAGGTACCCTGTACCACCACTTTTCATTCCCCTCCTGTTTCACTCGCAAAAAGAGCTCTCTGTACGTATTAGTATGAACCTAATTTCTCGAATCTTATCTTCGTGGTCCTTACGCGGGATGTATATTCCCGGCAGTAGAATCGTTCGGCAGTCAGCTCCAAATACCGGTTCTCGAAATTTTGTTAATAGTGTTTCGCGAAAAGAACGCCACCTTCCTTCCAGGGATTCGCATTTGAGTTCCCGAAGCCCTCCTCTGAATTGCTTCGATGTCTTCCTTCAGTCCGACCTGGTATGGATCCCAAACACCCGGGCAGTACTCAAGAATAGGTCGCACCAGCGTCCTATATGCTGTTTCCTTTATGGGTGAACTAGTCTTTCCTAGAATTCTCCCAATAAACTGATGTCGAGCATATGCTTTCCTACCTGTTTTCACATGTTCGCTCCACCTCATATCGCTCTGCAACGTTACGCCTAGATATTTAAAAGACTTGACTGTGTCAAGCTGGACAGTTGTAATACTGTAACCGAAAATTACAGGTTTGTTCGTCCTACTCATTCCAATTAACTTTCATTTTTCCACATTTTGGGCTAGCTGCCATTCATCACACCAACTGGAAATTTTGTCTAAGCCGTCTTGCAGCCTCCTACCGCCACCCAACTTCGACACCTTACCGTACACCACGGCATCATCACCAAACAACCGCAGACTGCTGCCAACCCTGTCAGCCAAATCACTTATGTATGTATGTAAAGAACAACAGCGGTCCTATCACACTTCTCTGGGGCACTCCTGACGATACCCTTGTGTCTTATGAACACTTGCTATCGAGGACACCATACTGGGTTCTATTATTTAAGAAATCTTCGAGCTACTCAAATATCTGTGAACTTATTCCATATGCTCGTGCCTTCGTTAACAGCCTGCAATGGGGCATCGTGTCAAATGTTTGCCGTAAATCTAGAAATATGGAATCTAGCCTGATTCCCTTGAACCCAGTATATCATGTGACAAAAGGGCAAGCTGAGTTTCGCACGTCAGATGCTTTCTAAAAACCATGCTGATTCGCGGACACAAGCTGCTTAGCCTCAATAAAGGTTATTATATTCGAACTGAGAATGTGTTCAAGGATTCCGCAGCAAACAGGAGTTAGGGATATTGGTGTGTAATTTTGCTGGTCCGTTCTTTTACCTTTCTTATGTACTGGAGTCACCTGCGCTTTTTCCCAGTCGCTTGGGACTTCGTGCTGGGCCAGAGACTCACGATAAATGCAAGCTAGGCACGGGGCCACTGCCCTAGAGTACTCTTTGTAAATTCGAACTGGGATTCCATCCGGACCTGGCGATCTATTTGTTTTCAAATCTTTAAGTTGCTGCTCTACGCCAGGCATGCATATACAGGGTGTTACAAAAAGGTACGGCCAAACTTTCAGGAAACATTCCTCACACACAAATAAAGAAAAGATGTTATGTGGACATGTGTCCGGAAACGCTTAATTTCGATGTTAGAGCTAATTTTAGTTTCGTCAGTATGTACTGTACTTCCTCGATTCACCGCCAGTTGGTCCAATTGAAGGAAGGTAATGTTGACTTTGGTGCTTGTGTTGACATGCGACTCATTGCTCTACAGTACTAGCATCAAGCACATCAGTACGTAGCATCAACAGGTTAGCGTTCATCACGAACGTGGTTTTGCAGTCAGTGCAATGTTTACAAATACGGAGTTGGCAGATTCCCATTTGATGTATGGATTAGCACGGGGCAATAGCCGTGGCGCGGTACGTTTGTATCGGGCCAGATTTCCAGAACGAAGGTGTCCCGACAGGAAGACGTTCGAACCAATTGATCGGCGTCTTAGGGAGCACGGAACATTCCAGCCTATGACTCGCGACTGGGGAAGACCTAGAACGACGAGGACACGTGCAATGGACGATGCAATTCTTCGTGCAGTTGACGATAACCCTAATGTCAGCGTCAGAGAAGTTGCTGCTGTACAAGGGAGGTAACGTTGATCACGTCACTGTATGGAGAGTGCTACGGGAGAACCAGTTGTTTCCGCACCATGTACAGCGTGTGCAGGCACTATCAGCAGCTGATTGGCCTCCACGGGTACACTTCTGCGAATGGTTCATCCAACAATGTGTCAATCCTCATTTCAGTGCAAATGTTCTCTTTACGGATGAAGCTTCATTCCAACGTGATCAAATTGTAAATTTGAAGAGAGGTAATAAAATGAGCTCTAACATGGAAAGTAAGCCTTCACATAACATATTTTCTTTCTTTGTGTGTCAGGAATGTTTCCTGAAAGTTTGGCCGTACCTTTTTGTAACACCCTGTATATAAGGCTCACCGGCCATTTGACCATCTTCTTCTTTGCGGATGCACAAACAGTGCCCGAACTCTTACGGGAATCGGCAGTAATGCCGCGAGTAATGAGTATGATGGGCAGGGGCACTGTGCATATAGTGCGGGACAATAAGTTCGGAATGTGGGTCTCACGGAAGGCGTGCCAGAGATAAACGAAGTTTACCGGATGTCATGTGATGTTCGCAAAGAATAAATACAATGATTAAAAAAAAGTGAGATGGACAGAGCGTCTGCCATGTAAGCAGAAGATCCCGGGTTCGAGTCCCGGTCAGGTCACACATTTTCAACTGTCCCCGTTGACTTATATCAACGCCTGTATGCAGCTAAGGGTATTCATTTCATTGTAAATGACGGTATATTTGCACGGTTCTCCTATGTGAACGATTTCTTGAATGAAATTTAATACTTCGGCTTTCGTTTTGCTAGTTTCAACTGCCATACCAGACTGGTCAACAAGGGACTGAATGGAAGCCTTAGATGCGCTTACCGATTTTACATACGACCAAAATTTCCTCCAGTTTTCTGCCAGATCTTTTGCTAAGGCATGACGGTGGTAATTGTATGCTTCGCGCAGAGATCTTTTCACAGACGCACGAATGTCGACAAACCTTCGCTTGTCGTCGTGCGTGCGTCCCCTTTTGAACCTAGAGTGCAACAGTCGCAGATTTCTCAGCATCTTACGAATTTCGTTATTAAACGGTGGTGGGACTTTTCAATTCACTATCTAGGCACGTAACTCTTTAGACCGCGGTCTACAATCTGCTTAAACTTTGCCCACAATTCCTCTACATCTATCTTACTCGCGCTAAGAGATGCCAATTCACTGTTTAAGTAAGATGTTAATAACTGCTTATCTAGTCTATCCAGCAGAAACACCCTCCTAGCCTTCTTGATTGATCTATTAACTTTCGTAATCGTAGTTGCTATAATGACATCATGATCGCTAAGCCCCGTTTCTATACTGACGTTGTCGATAAGACCGGGCCTACTTGTAGCTACAAGGTCTAAGATATTTCCATTGCGTATGATCTGACGAGTTAGCTGCTCGACACAGTTTTCAGAAAACATATTCAAAAGTATTTCGCATGACTGTCTGTCTGTACCCATCCTGATTGTCGGCTCAGTTTATTTAGGGTAACCACGGAAAACTAGCACGCCGATCCTCCCGAATGTCAATTCATTGCCCATCCTGCTTGATGTCCGATAAGGTGCACCGGTGGAGACCAAGGTGCAAATGCTGTCGGGGCAATAACAACGAGGGCGCCAGGGCAGAATAAGCGAACAATGCGCGGATTTCCGGCGGATGTGCGATCACCAGATACGCTAACTGGGGAACCGACTGTGGCATCAGTCGATGAGCGGAGGGCGACATCAGATGGCGCACAAAGTAGAGATACTTCGGATGTCACGATTTTAACAGTAAACTGCCGAATCATTACTCCGAATGAACCGGACTTAACGCGATCGTACATAATGCGGGAAGCAACAGTTATGCTGAAATGAATAACAAAAATTAAGCATACGGCAGGAAAGGGAGAGCCGTATCAAACTAACGATAAGTCAGTTTCCCACCGACAAGGGGCTGCACCTTCTCGTCATCATCGATTTCATCCGACTTTGTGCTATATGGCGAGGCTTCCCCGGGAACGAAAGTGGTGGAAGAGGGAGCTCCAATTGCCAAGTATTTAGAAAAAGTTCCATTTTTGGCCCGGGTCGGGTGATGGTTCAAATGGCTCTAAGCACTATGGGATTTAACATCTGAGGTCATCAGTCCCCTAGACTGCCGGCCGCGGTGGTCTAGCGGTTCTAGGCGCTCAGTCCGGAACCGCGCGACTGCTACGGTAGCAGGCTCGAATCATGCCTCGGGCATGGATGTGTGTGATGTCCTTAGGTTAGTTAGGTTTAAGTAGTTCTAAGTTCTAGGGGACCACAGATGTTAAGTCCCATAGTGCTCAGAGCCATTTGAACCATTTTTTTCCCTAGACTTAGAACTACTTAAACCTAATTAACCTAAGGACATCACACACATCCACACCCGATGCAGGATTCGAAGCTGCGACCGTAGCAACAGCGCAGTTCCGGACTGAAGCGCTTAGAACCGCTCGGCCACAACGGCCGGCGCGGGTCGGGTGAAGCTTGAGCCATTTATGTTAGGGTACATGCGAGATGTGGCGCAAAGGAAGAAGCACAGAACGGTAATCCGAGGGTCGTGGGATCGAGTCCTATGCGAGTTTTCTTTTCCTTTACAAATTCTACGTTACTTATACTGCAAATAAAGCAAAATGATGTTCAGTATATCGTATTTATTAATATTTTCACAAAAGGGGAGGACAAACAAGTCCACAATTATACGACGAGATTTTTCAAGATCAAGAAGGACTGCCATCGTCCAGAATTAAAGTTATTTCTCCCCTTCCCCCACCCTCTCCCAAATGCACTCTGCTGCACAACCCTGTGGCGTCTATTTTTATCGTCAGGTAAAGAATTGATGAATAAACTTCAAAACTGCTTTGAGTTCATTGGAAATAAAAAGACAACACATCCCGCAAAGACTGCATGAAAATACATTCCGCTGTACATCACCAGCTGCCTTCGCCAATATTTGGCGAAATCATGCGTTTCTCGTGGTTTGTTGCCTGCTACAGTAACTGAGTGGCCAGCGCAGTTGACTGCCATGTGAAGGATCCGGGTTCGTTACCCACTACTGCTGGGGACTTTCCCCGAGAGACGACTGGAGCGAGGTGCACTCAGCCCCGTGGCGCCGCCTGGGCTACGTGACCGAGTAGCAGCTGTTCAACGTCGCGAAAACTGACAACGGCCGGGAAAGCGGTGTACTGACGCCACGCTTCCCCATACTACATCCAATGACGCCACTGGCGGAGGATGACCGGGCGGTCGGTCGATACCGATGTGACCGAAGGGTCTGCGGACAGACCAGCTTCTGTGTCATGTCTTGTTTTTAAGTTCTGACAAGTGCTAAAGGCTCACGATCGAACTTACAATATTGGGTTTTACCAATTATTAATTTTCTAGTCAAAATGCGACGACGACGTCATCTACAAAATTTAATGTGAGTAGGAGAAGTTAATTTCACTTTTTGATTGAGATTTCTCGAATACATTACTTTGCAACGTCACATGAACACTTGCAGGCACGCACATTACTACTAGCCAATGAGGCCTACCCATAAACAATAAATAAATATTGTCATCTAATACTGTTCCGTGTTTGACAGAAATTTTTGATTGACAGGAAATGAGTTAAGATGGCGGACACCAACTCTGTTTCCATAGGGAACCGTCGTGCACAGCGGCTTTATATTATTATAAGGTAGAACAGAAAAACAGCAATCCGTTGAAATCCCATTGGTTTATTATTATTATTCTTTCATATCCAGCTTTCAGCTACAAATAGCCATTTTCAGCGCAAATATGGAATAATAATAATAATAATAATAATAAAATGGTTCAAATGGCTCTGGGACTTAACTTCTGAGGCCATCAGTCCCCTAGAACTTAGAACTACTTAAACCTAACTAACCTAAGGACATCACACACATCCATGCCCGAGGCAGGATTCGAACCTGCGACCGTATCGGTCGCGCGGTTCCAGACTTTAGCGCCTAGAACCGCTTGGCCACCCCGGCCGGATAAAAAAACACTGGGACTGCGACTGATTGCTGTATTCTTATCTGTGTCTATAAGCCCGCAGATGTCATTTATGTTGAAGTTCCCCGGGAATATTTAGTGCAAAAATAGCTTTGAATGTGTTTAATGTAACGAACGGATTTCCAAAAACAGTGAAACATGATTTTTTTTTGTTTCTAACAAAGTCAAATACCAGTTCTCAAGGATGTAGCTGTAAAAATATTTTATTAATTCTTTAATAATAATTGATATTAAAAAACTTCCGCCAACGGCCTTGCCGCAGTGGTAGCACCGGTTCCCGTCAGATCACCGAAGTTAAGCGCTGTCGGGCTAGTCTAGCTCTTGGATGGGTGACCATCCGGTCTACCGAGCGCTGTTGGCAAACAGTGTGCACTCAGGCCTTGTAAGGCAAACGGAGGAGCTACTTCATTGAGAAGTAGCGGCTCCGGTCTCGGAAACTGACATACGGCCGGGAGAGCGGTGTGCTGACCACATGCCCCTCCATATCCGCATCCAGTGACGCCTGTGGTCTGAGGATGACACGGAGGCCGGTCGGTACCATTTGGCCTTCATGGCCTGTTCGGGAGGAGTTGAGTCTTTTTTCTTAAAAAAAAAAAAAAACTTCCTCAGTATTTCACCCCCATAGGATCTAGTTTTCCAATTTTCGTAGGCGTAGCTTCAAAATTGCTTTAATAACGACATATTTTTAAAGAACCTTTCAGCCGCTATTTCACCCCCTTAGGCGTAGATTTTTGAAAAACCCCTTCTTAAACGACGCCTACAGTATAAAACCAACCCCCTTTGCAAATTTCAAGTTTCTCTCCGTAGTGATTTGGAGTCGGTGATGATGGGTCAGTGAATGTGTCACTCAGTTGCCACACTGTCTTTTATACATAGAGATTATAAAATAACGCTTTCTTTGCCCCACTGTGGGGATGTGTTCCAGCCCGAGCTGCCTGGAGTGGCAGCGCTTGCGACGAGACCCCCGTCTGTAAGCGTGGCCAACGATAAACACAGGCCTAAACACACGTCTGCAAGACGTCTGCGGTGTGGTGTTAACAGTCGGCCGACACCGAGGAAATTAGAATCTCTCTTGTACTCAACAAAGGTAGAGCTAACTGCCCTTATTTTAACCTTCTTGGCCGACAGAAACTCTTGCTTTGTTGAAGATTTCGTCAAACTTCTTTGACCAATCTACTTTATTTAAACTATTACATGGCCGTACAATTTATCGACGTAGTTGCTTGGGAATGGATGCTGAACAGCTCTGTTTATGTTGGTGGCAAGTGCACAGCTTGAAAAGAAAGAGAAATGGGAACTATGGTGGGTGGACAGCGAGAGGAGAAGCTTGAAGTGTTCACCAGAAGGAGCTACCGTGTGAGAACATAAAGAACAACTAAAATTATTTGAGAACAGGCGAACGAACATTTCAGTCTGCCCTGGTGCGACTGGTCCGTCATACTTGCATAAACGAAACTCATTTAAGAAATGCCATTTCGTAATATCATTCATTATAATCGATGTTGCAACCGTTTTATTCACAATTTAAATAATGAAACACTGCACTAGTTACATAATATTTCGCCGCGCGGGATTAGCCGAGCGGTCTAGGGCGCTGCTGTAATGGACTGTGCGGCTGGTCCCGGCGGAGGTTCGAATCCTCCCTCGGGTATGGGTGTGTGTGTTTGTCCTTAGGATAATTTAGGTTAAGTAGTGTGTAAGCTTAGGGACTGATGACCTTAGCCGTTAAGTCGCATAAGATTTCACACACATTTGAACATTTGAACATAATATTTCATGCTTAATATCACGTTTTTCGAGAATTTATTCTGACTACAAAAAGAAATGTTCACATAGGTATTTTATAACGTGTTTGTATGTGTGTTTGGAAAATTGGAGATTTGTGGTAAGTTCCTATGGAACCAAACTGCTGAGGTCATCGGTCCCTAGGCTTACACACTACTTAATCTAACTGAAACTAACCTATGCTAAGGATAACACAACAACTGTCCGAGGGAGCACTCGAACCTCTGGGGGAGGGGGGGGGGGAGAGAGCCGCGCGAACCGTGGCAAGGCCCCTAAGACAACGCGGCTGCCCCGTGCAGCTGTATGTGTGTTGTTCTGCCTATCTTGCCCTGCAGTTAAGTTATTATTGTTAACTGATGTCGGACACATTTATTTTGGGTAATTTTCCGAAACGTCAAATAAAATACCTATGTACGTCTTTGTACTTGATCCTGAGAATAAATTCTCATTAAGCGTTGTGCATATCGTCAAAAATACGTAATTAGTGCAGTATTTCATGCTTTAAATGATGAATGCTGTTTCTGCTAAAGATGGCATCGTGGCTAATTTAAGATTTGTAGCAACAGCGAAAGCTATTCCAGCTTTCAATATATAACTCGACTCTCACAATGTGCTATTTAACGTATTATTCCAGAAACATGCAAACCAATATATAAATCACGCAACGACGCAACTATGAAGGTTGTGTTAGGTTATTTGGAGTACAGATCAACATATTTCATTTATGTATACTTTGAACACATTGAGCTTTTCACACCTCCATCTCCTTCCGTATCCTTCTTCTTACATTTACGGTGGAGCAACTGCGAATGCAGCTGATTGCTGCAACTATTTCTTTGTAACACGGCAACCGGTTGTTTCGGTTTTTGTACTCAGCGTTCTTTGTGGTATGAAAAATCTTGTATTTTTGATACTTTACGACGACCACTGTGGTGATAGCCACGCTACAAATGGGTCAAATGGCTCTGAGCACTATGGGACTTAACATCTGTAGTCATCAGTCCCCTAGAACTTAGAACTACTTAAACCTAACTAACCTAAGGACATCACACACACCCATGCCCGAGGCAGTATTCGAACCTGCGACCGTAACGGTCACGCGGTTCCAGACTGAAGCGCCTAGAACCGCACGGCCACACCGGCCGGCGCCACTCTACAAAAATGCTTCGTCATTTTATAGCTTAAATGCACTAAAGGAAGCGCTGTGACACGTAAACGATGGCCTCATGCTAAATTTGGTCAAAGATCGTTGCTAGAAGCTTCCCTACTACACTGTCAATGATATGATCAAAGGGCTTTGATACAGACACAAAAATGTCCGTGGGTTTCGGTAAGTATATATCGTTGGCCACGAACACTACACTGCTGACGTCACACAGCCGAGCGCTCAGGCCTGTATTTATCGTAGGCCACGGTCCGTAAGGCTGTGACGTCATAAGCGAAACAGGGCTCCCGATTGGTCAGCGCAGATGACATTCTGGAGCAGTCGCGCGAGCCTGCTAGTAAACGCACACCGAGTATACTCCGTGTGAAACTGACTTCAAGGTTGACGAGCGAAACAAGAGCGTAGCAAAGAAAGGAGGCCGGGTGGAGGAAGAGCGTTCCCTGCGAGACCGTCGGCGGCTCGGAAGTCTGTGGTGTGCGGCAGGAGATTGAGGGGAACAGTTCGGGCCGGGCAATTACGCGTGACCCTGGCTGGCTGGCTGGCTGACTGCCTGCCTGCGCGGCACACTGCAGCTCAGCGATTGGAGGGAAGCAGCGCCCCGGGGCATTCCGTGGCCTACTTTCCGGCGGTTCACGGCCCCGTCTGGTCGTTACTATCGACACGACCAGCGCCACCTGCCCCGCACCACCACGACCGCCGGAGATGGCGCCGAGCGGACATACCGAATGTCAGGAGGCATCTGCGAGCAGGTAAGTGAATGCCTAGCGCAGCCAAGATGTGCTGTCATAGATGTGGCGGAGGAAAATACAGTAACCTTTAAGGCCCTCGTAAATAATCAAATTTGTTTGTCAAATACGGTCTTATCTAGCCACGGTTTTGTCAAACAAGCCCGTAAAACGTAAACTCCGTCCACAGGCCCTGACGAGCCCAGCGGTGCCGATCGGCCGCCATGTCATCCTCAGCCAAGAGGCGTCACCAGATGCAGATATGGAGGGGCATGTGGTCAGCACACCGCTCTCACGCCCATATCTACACTACTGGCCATTAAAATTGCTACTCCACGAAGATGACGTGCTGCAGACGCGAAATTTAACAGACAGGAAGAAGATGCTGTGATATGCAAATGATTTGCTTTTCAGAGCATTCACACAAGATTGGCGCCGGTGGCGACACCTACAACGTGTTGACATGAGGAAAGTTTCAAACCGATTTCTCATACGCAAACAGCGGTTCACCGGCGTTGTCTGGTGAAACGTTGTTGTGGTGCCTCGTGTAAGGAGGAGAAATGCGTACCACCACGTTTCTGACTTTGATAAAGGACGGATTGTAGCCTATCGCGATTGCGGTTTATCGTATCGCGACATTGCGACATTGGTCGAGATCCAATGACTGTTAGCAGAATATGGAATCGGTGGGTTCAGGAGGGTAATACGAAACGCCGTGCTGGATCCCAACGGCCTCGTATCACTAGCAGTCGAGATGACAGGCATCTTATCCGCAAGGGTGTAACGGATCGTGCAGCCACGTCTCGACCCCAGAGTGAACAGATGGGGACGTTTGCAAGAACAGTTCGACGACGTTTGCAGCAGCATGGACTATCAGCTCGGAGACCATGGCTGCGGTTACCCTTCACGCTGCATCACAGACAGGAGCGCCCGCGATGGCGTACTCAACGACGAACCTGGGTGCACGAATGGCAAAACGTCATTTTTTCAGATAAATCCAGGTTCTGTTTACAGCATCATGATGGTCCCATCCGTGTTTGGCGACATCGCGGTGAACGCACACTGGAAGCGTGTATTCGTCCTCGCCATACTGGCGTATCACCCGGCGTGATGGTATGGAGTGCCATTGGTTACACGCCTCGGTCACCTCTTGTTTGCTTTGAACGGTGGACGTTACATTTCAGATGTGTTACGATCCGTGACTCTACCCTTCATTCGATCCCTGCGAAACCCTACATTTCAGCAGGATAATGCACGACCGCATCTTGCAGGTCCTGTACGGGCCATTCTGGATACAGAAAATGTTCGACTGCTGCCCTGGCTAGTACATTCTCCAGATCTCTCACCAATTGAAAACGTCTGGTCAATGGTGGCCGAGCAACTGGCTCGTCACAATGCGCCAGTCACTACTCTTGATAAACTGTGGTATCGTGTTGCAGCTGCATGGGCAGCTGTACCTGTACACGCCACCTAAGCTCTGTTTTACTCAATGCCCAGGCGTATTAAAGCCAGAGGTGGTTGTTCTGGGTGCTGATTTCTCAGCATCTATGCACCTAAATTGCGTGAAAATGTAATCACATGTCCTAGTATAATATATTTGTCCAATGAATACCCGTTTATCATCTGCATTTCTTCTTGTTGTAGCAATTTTAATGGCCAGTAGTGTAAGTTTCTGAGACCGGAGGCGCTACTTCTCAATCAAGTAGCTCCTCCGTTTGCCTCACAAGGGCTGAGTACATCCCGCTTGCTAACAGCGGTCGGTAGACCGGATGGTCAGCCATCTAAGCGCTAGCCCAGCCCGACAGCGCTTAACTTCGGTGATCTGACGGGAACCGGCTTTACCACTGTGGCAAGGCCGTTGGCAAACAAGCCCATACGCGTACCTTCATCTACATGATTACTGTGCAACTGAAAGTTAAGTGTCTGGCAGAGGGTTCCTCGAGCCACCTTCAAGCTATTACTCTGTCGTTCTACTCTCAATCGAGGTGCTGGAAAAACGAACATTCTGTGAAAGCTCTTACTTTATTATGATGATCATTTCTCCCTACACAGGGAGAAATCATACTTTTTTCGCACTCTGAGGACAAAGTTGGTGACTGAAATTTCACGAGAAGAGCATGCCGCAACGAATACGACTTGCTTTAATAACTGTCCCCCGAATTCACGTATCATGTCCGAGGCTTCTGCCTCCCCAATTTCGCGATAATCAGTACGAGCTGCTCTTCTAAACTTTTTCCATGTCTTCCGTCAACCCTACCTGATGTGGATACCACAGCGTACAGCAATACACCGTAAGAGGGTGGACAACCGTGGTGTACACAGTCTTTAGTAGACCTGTTGCACTTTCTGTTCTGCAAATAAATCGCAGTTTGGGTTTGCTTTCCACTCAACATTATGTATGTGACTTTTCCAATTTAAGTTATTCGTTATTGTAATCCCAAAAAATTTACTTGAACTTACAGCCTTTAGATTTGTTTGCTTTATCGTGTAACTGAAATTTAGCAGATTTCTTTTAGTAAAATGGTTCAAATGGCTCTGAGCACAATGGGACTCAACATCTTAGGTCATAAGTCCCCTAGAACTTAGAATTACTTAAACCTAACTAACCTAAGGACATCACACACACCCATGCCCGAGGCAGGATTCGAACCTGCGACCGTAGCGGTCCCGTTTCTTTTAGTACTCACACTTTAATACTTCACACTTTTCATTATTTACAGTCAACTGCCACGTTTCTCTTCGTACAGATATCTTCTATAAACCACATTGCAATTAGTTTTGATCATCTGATGACTACCATGAATCCTGCAGGGCTGTCCATAAATCAGTGAGAGTACCAGGCGGTGGAGATGTCTTCTGAACAGCACGTTGCAAGGGTGTACCGTATGCTCAGTAATGTCCATGTCTGGGGAGTTTAGTAGCCAGCGGAATTGTTTAAACTCAGAAGAGTGTTACTGGAGCCACTCTGTTGCAATTCTGGACATGTGGGGCGTCGCACTGTCCTGCTGCAATTCCCCAAGTCCGTCGGAATGCACAATGGATATGAATTAATACAGGTGGTCAGACAGGATGCTTACGTACGTGTCACCTGTCAGAGTCATATCCAGACGTATCAAGGGTCTCACAGCACTCCAACTGCTCACGATAAACGCCATTACAGAGCCTCTACGAATTTGAACAGTCCATGGATTCGTGTTGTTGTCTCCACACCAGTACACGTCCATCTACTCGATACAATTTGAAGCAAGACTCGTCTGACCAGGCAACACGTTTCCAGTCATCAACAGTCCAATGTCGGTGTTGACGGGCCCAGGCGAGGCGTAAAGCTTTGTGTCGTGCAGTCATCAAGGGTACTTGAGTGGGCCTTCGGCTCCGAAAGCCCATATCGACGATGTTTCTTTGAATGGTTCGCACGCTGACACTTGTTGATGGCCCAGCACTGAAATCTGCAGCAGTTTGCGAAAGGGTTGCACTTCTGTCACGTTGAACGATTCTCTTCAGTCGTCGTCGGTCCTGTTGTTTCAGAACCTTTTTCCGGCCGCAGCGATGTCGGAGATTCGATGTTTTACCGGATTCTCGATATTCACGGTACACTCGTGAAATGGTCGCAGCGGAAAATCCCCACTTCATCGCTACCTCGGAGATGCTGTGTCCCAACGCTCGTGCACCGACTGTAACACCACGCTCAAATTAACTTACGCCTTGATAACCCTCCCATTGAAGCAGCACTAACCAATCTAACAACTGCGCTACACACTTGTCTTATATAAGCGTTACCGACCGCTGCGCCGTATTCTGCCTGTATACATATCTCTATATTTAAGTGCGCTTGCATAAACCAGTTTCTTTGGCGCTTCAGTGTATTTGTGACACAGAAAATTTCTTGTAGCATTCACATGCGAGAAACGATTTGTAGCTACAGTCTGGAACCGCGTGACCGCCACGGGTGCAGGTTCGAATCCTGCCTCGGGCATGGATGTGTGTGATGTCCTTAGGTTGGTTAGGTTTAAGTAGTTCTAAGTTCTAGGGGACTGATGACCTTAGAAGTTAAGTCCCATAGTGCTCAGAGCCATTTGAGCCAAACTGTTTGTAAGGAACGCGTGTGAAACTTGGTCGCTGGTTATATAAAGATAACACATTGAAAAGAACAAATGCAAATGTTTAGATTCTACTGACTTAAGCTGGAAAGGGACGGGCATATTCGAACGCGCAGATTTTTTTTTCCTTTTTTCAAAAAAAAGGATAGCTCCTGAGAAAAAAGTCTGACAAAATATTTTTTCCAATATTCACTTATGAAATATTAATGGCGGCGGTGCACATTCACAGGCCAAATTATCATATTTAGCCGGGGCGATTTTTACAGCCCCGTAAATCAGGGGAGCGACTTATCGCCGGCGCTATCTGCTACTGCTGAATTCTCCGCGGCGCGGTTGGCCGGCGCGGCGGCCGCATGCAACGCCAACTTCTGAGCCGGCGAGAGGGCGCCACACAGACCACACCGCTGAGTCCGCGCCTACGTGCGCCGACTCCTCAACTTCCCGGGCCGTTATTCGGCTCAAATCTCACCTAGAAGTCCGCTGCGAGGCTTATGAGCTTGAGAATGTGAGTTATCTAAACGGACACGAAATAAATTTCTTCAAATTACATGGCCTTATAAAGAAACTGCACTGCCGCAGTCAGTTTATCAGGGCGAACTTCTAGATGCTACGTGTACAGAAAGTATCTCATTCGTGGTGTATATCGTGCGATATACACTGGCGAAGCACGAGTGTAAAGACATTAACAGGCTTTCTGCAGCTATCCCTTCTTGTCTCCTTATATCACGCACGACCCGTTTCCCTCGCCGCCCCCCTCCCCACCCCCACCCCCACCCCACACCACCACCACCACCACCACCACCACCACCACCGATGCACACTTTGTAGCCGGCCGAAGTGGCCGTGCGGTTCTAGGCGCTACAATCTGGAACCGCGCGACGACTACGGTCGCAGGTTCGAATCCTGCTTCGGGCATGGATGTGTGTGATGTCCTTAGGTTAGTTAGGTTTAAGTAGTTTTAAGTTCTAGGGGACTGATGACCACAGCAGTTAAGTCCCATAGTGCTCAGTGCCATTCGAACCACACTTTGTACATTCCACATGCTCTTCATATCAATGAAAACGTCTGCATAAGAGGTTACATATCTTTGAACAAACCTTTGAAACCTGTTACACAGAGTCCAAAATGTTGACTCGCTCCAAATCCTCTTCAGCCCATCGAAACACACCAATATAACTGCTTAGCTTTCTTTACCTAACCTCTCTGTACCTGCAAGAAAACATATTTGGCTACTCCACATTCTCTTCAACCCACTGAAATGGACCCACATACTTTCTTGCGTGATCTCTCTCCGCCTTTAGCACAAACTCCTCCTCGGGTTAGAAAAAATATATGGAAACGCATGATTGATCATAAATGCAGATGCTAACCAAGTCTGCAGTTTGCTATGCTGTATTTGACCACCAACGACACGTGTGCAATGTCTTCAATACGTTGCAAGCGTCACTCGTGGTTAGAATAGCGTTCTGTGTAATTGTTAGTGCTTTATGTCGGAACTAAGTGAATTCGAAAGTGGGAAAATTCTCGGCGCTCTTAGGGCGGGTGGTTCCGTAATCAAAGCAGCCGAACTGCTTGATGTTTCAAAGAGGTACCGTGCCGAACATTTGCATCGCATACAGCAGAATCGTATGATCAGGATCCGCTAAGCCACAAATCAGACGAAAGTGTGTGCTGAGTGATATTGACGGACGGTCACTGAAGAGGATTGTGACGAAAAATAAGAGGACGACAACTGCGAGAGTCAGTGGAGAACCGAATGTCGCACTACCGAACGCTGTCAGCAGCAAAACTACCCGAAGATAGGACCATAAGCAGGATAGCAGGGCAAGCTGGTATTCCAAAACCATCTTACCAAAGATGGAAATGTTCGTAATACGAAAGCGTGGTGGGCAGTGCGTAAGGCCTGGATAATGGAGCAGTTGAGGAAATCATTTGGTCGGATGAGTCTTGTTTCACACTGTTTCCAACTACAGGCCGAGTTTACGTCTGGTGAACTCCGTCCCAAAACCTACGATGGAGACTTGTTGCTGCCAAGAGTGGAACATGGCGGTGGTTCGGTGATAATTTTGGCAGCCATATTGTGATATTCCATGGGCCCAATGACTACTCTGCAAGGTCACATTATTATGTGACTATTTTGCCAGATCTGGTCCATCCACTAAAGAATGTTTGTTTCCCAATGGTGATGCTGTGTCCCAACACAACAGGGTCCCTCTTCACAAAGCTCACGTCGTCCAGGACTGGTTTTTTTGAGCACAAGGATGAACTGTCGAATCTACCGTGGCCACCACAATCACCAGATCTCTATAGTATTGAGATTTTATGGTCTACTTTGGAGAAAAGGCTACGTGATCGCTATCCACTTCCCTCCGTTACCTAACTTGCAATTATTTTGCAGAAAGAATGGTATAGAATTCCCTTGAAAAGTATACAGGACATGTATTCATCTGTTCCGGAACAACTAGAAACTATTGTGAATGCCAACGGGTTTCTATAGGGTTTCCACATTTTTTCATCCCCTGTAACTGCTCATGTTTCTTTGTCTAACCTCACCCCACATGTAACGCAAGACGCGACATCCTCGGTCACGTCAAATTCTGCTCAACGCAATGAAATGTATCCGCATAACTGCTTACCTATATTTACTCACTCAGTCTGTAATGCAACATCCTAGCCGGCCGTTGTGGCCGAGCGGTTCTAGGCGCGTCAGTCCGGAACCGCGCTGCCGCTACGGTCGCAGGTTCGAATCCTGCCTCGGGCATGGATGCGTGTGATGTCCTTAGGTTAGTTAGGTTTACGTAGTCCTAGGTCTATGGGACTGATGACCTCAGATATTAAGTCCCATAGTGCTCAGAGCCATTTGAACCATTTGAGCAACATCCAAGAGCTTCGCATATTGCATGCCCTCTTCCATCATGTGCCGTGAATTTTTTTTTTTTTTTCGTCGGGACTGTATTCCTGCCTGTCCTGCTTGGTCGCACCAGTGCAGGTTAGGTAAACTAGTCTCGCCAGAGGACGCGGGTGGCGACATGTTCAGAAAGGAACAACGCCAGTTTCATGCTTGGTCTGGGAACGTGACAGCGAGTCGGGGTATATGGTGGAAGCGGCGAGGTAGGCTTGAACCTGCGCCAGATGTCGCTATTAGCAGCTGCAGACAGGTTTTCGGGTGCAAGCGGGTCTTGTATGGCCGACTGACCACAATTATTTTGCATCGGCATGGCTGGCCCAAGGAATCGCTCCAGAGTCAGAGCGGGTAGAAGATAGTTAATGGCCAACGAGAAAGCAGACCCTGGAAAATAGAGTGCGGTGGAGCCGCGAGTAGCGTGGAAACGGCAGCAGTGAACAGCAACTGTCACAGTGGACAAGTGGCCAGCTGTCACATGGACGTCTTCGAACTGGGGTAGCAGATGGTGTCTGCCTGCTGGCGCCCATAAGACGACGGCAGCTCTAGTGAGGAAGGAAATACGGAGGAAAATCTGAGTACGGAGGGACAAAGCAGAGCATAAAGTGACGTGTTCAAAAAGGTGCCGCATTTCTTGTAGTTAAGATTTGGTAGTTTCCAGATTTCGGCCGACTAGATTAGTGTACGGCGGTGTACGCCGGGGTAAGCGAAATAGGCGTGGTTTAACTTGGGTGTAATTAAGCACAGCGAGGCTACGAGGTATTTGATTTTGCCAACATTTTTTAAGAGTATTTGCAGGGCGGGGCCATTGTGTCATCGTGTGTCATTTTGACTTCAACTTGTAAAACGACAAGGCTGTTAAAAAATAACTGTGTATCAGTGATACCTAAGTTATCGTATTTTTGATTGTTTCCATTTTTCTTGTGGTTGGTAAAGTAATGGAGTGTTCTGTGGGCGTGTTGTCTTCTCGGGGTTTGTCTCAGATATGGTGAAGGTTCGCACTAGTGGACTGTAATTAATTATACGAAACCTCTCTATGTGTCCTGTTTTATTTTGGTGCTCCCTTGTTATTTACGAGCAGAAGGAAGTTGTCATCTTATGAAGCTACCCTCTTTCAGAGTCCTTGTGGGCACAAGCAATATTACTTTTATTTATCTGTCTGATTTGTGCATGTAATTTAGAGTCAGTTCTGAGGTGTACGCTCTAAGAAAACAAATAGCGATTCACCACGAAAGAATATGCAAATTGGTCACAAATAGATATTCAGGCAGATATTGACGGAAAAGGCAAAATTGTAAAAGTGACGGCCCACGGATGAATATATGAAGCTGCAGCGCCATTTCACAGAGCAGCCGGCTAGTATAGCAAACAGAGGACATCCCGATAACAGCGCCTGAAGTCCCTACAAATTTCATTCCGCGTACTCAGTTGGACAGTAATTATGCCTCACAGACAGGGGCGTGAAAGACATCTGCAGATGTCAGCGTTTGAGAGAGGATGTGCAGTTGGGCTCAGAGAAGTCGGCTGGAGTAATCGGCGAGTCGCTCGACATTCGAATACGAACGATGTCGATATTCGACGACGCTGGCAGGAATGGGTGAACAATGGCCAAACACGACGTCAAGAAGGAAGCGGTCGACCTAGAGAAGACAGGACGTAAGGAGTGAGGCACTCACAGCCCCGGATTCAGTATTATCATCGATCCTACGTGCAACTGGTGCATCAGTGACCACAGGGACCATTAATATCGACTCACAGGAAGAGGGGAGACTCGCAGCACCCCTGTCGTTGACCTCTGTACACCAACTACCCAATTTGCAGCGGTGTCGGGCACATTCGGCCTGTAATCGCATTGAACAGAGTAGAACTATCTTCAGTGATGAGTGCCGTTTCGAATTGAGTTGAGCCCAAACGACAAGCGAATAAGTGTGTGGAGAAGCCACATACAGCAATGCGATATCAATCTGACTGTCGCTCGCCATATAGCCTGAGAATCAGGAGTGATGGTCTGGGATGCCATTTCTTTTCGTAGCAGGACCCCTTTGGTTTGTCGTCGACGGCAGCACAGCGGTATGTCGACGATATTCTACTCTGTTTTGTTGTCCTTCATGGCAAGCTATTCTGGGCTTACATTTGAGCAAGATCGTGCCCGCCCGCACATGGTGAGAGTTTCTATGCTTGTCTTTGCGCTTGCCAAATCCAGCCTTGGCCAGCAGGGTTCCCGGCTCTCCCCCCAGATGAGAACGTTTGGAGCATTATCGGCAGGACCCTCCAACCAACTCGGGATCTGGACGATCTAATGCGCCAGTTGGACATAATTTGGAACGACATCCCTTAGGAGGGCATCCAACAATTCCATCAATCAATGGCAAGCCGAGGAGGTGATTGCATGAGCGCCATAGGTGGATCAACACGTTATTGACTTGCTCAACTTGTGAAGCTTTTTCTGTTAAGTAAATCCTTCAATTATCTGTCACATTGGTAATCATTTGCTTGTCTGTACATGTATTGTCGATTTCCGTCCCACTCGGACATTTCCTTCGGGATGTGTCGTTTTTTGCTATTAAAGTGTACTCTGGTTGACAATTTTTGAGATACTGGTGAGGCGAAATATTGTTTTCAGTTCTTGTTTCATCAGATTATTGAATTGTTCATTCGCAGCGGTTGAGGGCAAAGACTTCGGTATTCGCATATGCTCTACTGTTGTAATTTATTAAACAATAAATTACAGATTCATTGTAAGTTCACGCATGCACAACCTCCAGCCTAACGAACTCCGATCCAAATCTTGCGCCACAGCCTCCAAGAAACCCGTTCACAAAATAGCTTACCTATGATTACCTAAACTATCTCCATCTACTGAACTATATCCAACAGATATGGACGCATAGGATAGAACAGTAGGTTTCTGTATAGATCGCCGGTGGAGGATGATTGTACAAGGGATCCCATTTCATTCAATGTGAACGTCACCCATACGAGAACAGCTACATCGTCTGCCTAAATGGTGTCTTAGAGGGTTGCGGGATGTATCGCCCCACGTGGCTATCGACATAACCGTAACCTCCATTGGCGTGCAGCATCGTGCATTGTGACCCATGAGTTCAGGCGAGGTTTCCCGTACTCCGGGCATTCAACAGCGCAGCTGCTGCACTAATGATGATCGGACGTAGACATGAGGAGGATGTGAGTTGTGTACTACATAGCGAGAAGGTCGCCGTGAAAGATATGGCTGCTCGCCAGTTGGTGTCTTCAACCTTTCAATTGGATTTTGCCCAGTGTAGTTAACACGTATGGCAGCAGTCTTCCATGAAACGGAAAGCTCACGATATCTTTGACAAGTAGCACTTGATATACCCAATGCCTCCTCGACCTCGCACGATTTCAGTTTAACATCTCGGCAACGACGAAGATATTATATAAACAGTACAAACATGAACAGGATAAGCATGAGGAATGAAATCAGACGTATTTCTTTCAACGGAGCTATCGCGGGTTTGGCCTGAATCTACATATAGAAAACAGAGAGAACCTTAACCCGGCTGGTGAAATAGGCATTTGGACACTTGTTCTCCGGACTGCAAATCCAGTGCGCATTACTCAGAAGGAAGGCGCGATCACATACCCTGACACATCGCAACTTGCCTAAGCTCGTTCAAATGAAATACAGACGGCCAGTCTGATATCATGCAACTAGAGTCAATTTTCTGTTCCTTGGCCGGCCGCGGTGGCCGTGCGGTTCTAGGCGCTCCAGTCCGGAGCCGCGCTGCTGCTACGGTCGCAGGTTCGAATCCTGCCTCGGGCATGGGTGTGTGTGATGTCCTTAGGTTAGTTAGGTTTAAGTAGTTCTAAGTTCTAGGGAACTGATGACCACAGCAGTTGAGTCCCATAGTGCTCAGAGCCATTTGAACCATTTTTTCTGTTCCTTGTGAAGAATGTCGACATTTTGCCTGCCCCTATCACGTTTTTTATTTTATTTTTTTCTCCAACGTAACGTGACCTAACTTATGTTTGCTAATACTTTGTACAGATGAAACCTTTTAAATTATAAATCCTCTATAACTGTTGAGTGATTCTTCATTCCAGCTCAAACAGGGCTACTCCCAGTGAAGCACCGACGTTCAAGTCAACCTGCAGGGCGCCTCGATTTTACGATGTGCAAAGGACTGCTGACGAAAAGCAGGTGATCACTGTATGTAACTTAAGGGAGTATTGCGTTACATGTATTTTAATACTAATATTTTCACAAAACATGCTAGATGCGATAAACGTTCTTTCTCTATCTGCCACCCTCTCTCCTTAACCTTCCCCCCCCGCAACTTTCATCTCTGTCCACTACCTGTTAGGCACCTGTGAAACACACTATTAATCCTCTCTAAAGCATTATCCGCTTCGTTTGTGTACAGTCGCTTGTTTAGTTGTTATATGACGGGAGAGGTGCTTACAGATATTTAGCACAATGTAATTTAGCTGTAATGCCGCGGGAAAAAAGGGAGCGGCAAGAGGAACGTTATGAGGGAAGAAAAAAAATCTTTATTGCCCATGTTAATGTTGGAGCAACCTGATACGAGAAATTCAACAGTACTTTTTTTCATGCGTGCCTGTACGGCAGGGGAGGGAGGGGTGTAGAGGGTAGGGGGGGAGGTGGGGGTAGGGAGAGAGAGAGAGAGAGAGAGAGAGAGAGAGAGAGAGAGAGAGAGAGAGAGGATGTTCATATTTTAGCAAGAGTAGTTTATACGAAAGGTTCGCCGCAAGACAAAGCTCACCGGACGAAATGTTCGTTACTCCTTTTAGAGCACATTTGTCACTCCGGAGTCCTGCAGATGATGCAGAAACAGGTGGTAACGTGACCTCTTTCCGCTGACATGGCTCACAGCAGTGAAGTAGTGTGTTACATTCCAGTCCGTTGTATGCCATTACCACAGTAGGACTGGTCGATTTGGGGACATGACAGAATATAAGAAAGAAGCTATGTTGTGCATTTTCAACTTCTCGCGGCGTAATGAATAATCCATTAAATTTCGGGCATGCAGCCGCGCAAATAAAATTTCTTCTACTGATATTTCGGCCGTGTATCGTCCGGCCATCTTCAGTCTTGGAACTCGCTCTGAAGATGGCCGGACGATACACGGCCGAAATATCAGTAGAAGAAATTTTATTTGCGCGGCTGCATGCCCGAAATTTAATGGATTAAGAAGCTATGTTGTTTGGACGTGCTACCCGTCACCACAACGTCAAAGAAGCTTTATTCATCGTAAACGAGGTAAACAAACAGTGAGAGTGATGTTGATTTCTGCAGAAAGAAGGGGAGACAGTACCTATAATTACGTACAAGAAATTACTTAAGATAATCATTTACTGTTCCTTCTCAGTTGCATATTTTTTATTAGAATACATGTTTGGATCACTCTGGGTGATCTTCGAATTTAAGTTTACTACTGGCAAAAAAAAATTAAATAAATAAATAAAAAAATTAAACCACCTGAAAAAACGAAGTAGAGTTTGCTCCGATGACGGCGTATGCCACCTTAGATGTAATGATAATGGTTTAAACGTCTTCCGCTAACAGAGAGCGTAGAGGCCTAGCTACCAGAGCGTAAGCTTTGTCCACTCTTTACTAGCTAATGCTCAAAGCCAAAAGGTGCAAACGTGTGAAGCAAGCAGGCAACCATGCCACGGGGTCGCACTCGTGCATCTTACAGCAACTGAGTTTAAAAAGGGGTCAAAGTGTGAAATTCCTGGTGGAGGAATGGTAATTTCAGAGTATTGGTACACAAGTTGGACAGGTTGCGTCAGTTGTGGAACGACACTGGCATCAGTGGTCACGTGGACATTCTCACACCCGTAGACGAGGTTCTGGACGTGCACACAGCACAGCCGCTCTCCAGGATCTTCGAGCTGTCTGCCAGTCAAGCCACAACAGTGACGTGCAGGACTCGACTGGTACCGTCAGAGGATCACTTGGAACGTGGAATGGGGCAACGTGGTCTTCAGCGAAGAAAGCAGATTACGCCGGCATGGAAGTGATGATTGCTCCTACGACAAAGACCTGGCGAGCGCTGTCTCGCAGAGTGTATACATCCACGCTTTGTCCGCCCCATAGCTGAGTGGTCAGCGTGACGGATTGCCGTCCTACAGTCCCAGGTTCGATTCCCGGCTGGGTAGGAGATTGTCTCCGCTCAGGGACTGGGTGCTGTGTTGTCTTCATCATCATTTCATATCCCCATTCGGCGCACATGTCGTCCAATGTGGCGTCGAATGTAATAAGACCTGCACCAGCCGGCCGGTGCGCCCGAACGGTTCTAGGCGCTACAGTCTGGAACCGCGCGACCGCTACGGTCGCAGGTTCGAATCCTGCCTCTGGCATGGATGTGTGTGATGTCCTTAGGTTAGTTAGGTTCAAGTAGTTCTAAGTTCTAGGGGACTGATGACCTCAGAAGTTAAGTTCCATAGTGCTCAGAGCCATTTGAACCATTTTTTGAACCTGCACCAAGGCGGCCGGACCTGCGCCGCCAGGGGCCTACCTGCCAATGACGCCAAACGCCCATTTCCATACCCCACGCTCTATGGTCAGGGGTGCGATGAGCTACAGCAGTCCTTTACCTTTGGTGTTTTCGAGGAGACGCTAACCAGGTTCAGTACTTGAAAAATGTTGTTAGACTCGTTCTTTTGCAGTTTTTGAAAGTGATATGTTATTCCAACAGGATAATGCTCGTCCACACGCTACCCGTGAGACTCAACGTGCTCTACAAAATATACATTAACTTCCTTGGCCAGCACGATCTCCGGACTGGTCTCCAATCGAACAAGCATGGTATATGGTGCGATGAGAAGTGACTCGTGCCACTCGTGAGCTAACAAGTCTTACAGAACTACGTGAACAGATCGAGCAGGCGTGGCATAACGTATCACGGGACAGTATTCGCCGTGTGTACGATCGACTGGATGCCAGAGTCAGCACCTGAATTTCCACCGGTGGAGGCGACACCGCGTACTAATACGGGTGTTTCAGTATGGGTCGATTCCTGGTACCTCAGAAGCGCTTGTGCCATTGATCTGATTTGATGTACTCCATATGCCCTGCTACAACAATAAATCTTGAGTGAATTGGAAACTTCTCAAAGGGTGAACTAATTTTTTTCCGGCAGTGTAGATGCGTAAGCAATCCGCCTTGACACTCGGAACCACGTATCAGAGTACTCTTATATGTAGTTCTGATTAGACAAGTTGCTGATACAACTTCTGGGATCTGAAGATGATCCAGACTGATCGAAACACGTAACCTAATTAAATTGCGCTACTGAGAAGGAACAAAATTTTGATATAACTTAAATGTCAATGCAGTTGCTGAGTCTCTGAAGACGATTACGTCAGCTATAATAAAAGTTACTGTTCTCTCATATCAACAAGATTTATATTTTCTGATTTCAGATAGCGGTAAAACAGCAAAAAAACGAGATCAAGGCAAGAGAGGCAGAACAATACACACGAACACATCACACAAAACTACCAGCAATACTTGATAATTGGGATAAAATCCTGAAACGCGTTGTGCTATGCATGAGTAAAAAATGTAACTGGTGTAGTGTCTTATTAACAAATCATCAACGAAAGTTGCTTGAGTTATTGATGTATCAACACGAACTGTCCAGTGCGTCTACAAGGAACGGTGTACCATGCACAGCCATATTACCTGGCGCAAGGGCGGCTGTTGTAACAAGATTCTAACCGACAGGGGCCGGTGAGTAGCTTCACTAATTGTCAGTGTGACTAGTGCCTCCCGTCGAGTAGGCCGTTCGCGGGTGCAAGTCTTTTGATTGGACGCCACTTCAGCGCCTTGCGCGTCGATGGGGATGAAATGATGACGATTAGGAAAACACAACACCCAGCCCCTGAGCGGAGAAAATCTCTAACCCAGCCTGGAATAGAACCCGGGCCCTTAGGATTGACATTCTGTCGCGCTGACCACTCAGCTACCGGAGGCGGACACTAATTGTCAGTAACAAGCGGTAACAAACCCGACAGGAATTGCTGCTGACAGTGAATGTAGATCCTCCTCAATCAGTTATCGAGCGAACATTGCAAAAGGAATTGCATGCAAAGGGTCTTTACAGTCGGTTACCTCGCAGAAGACTCCCGGCAGCATGTACAGCTTCAAGTCTTCAGTGGCCACATTATTATAACAGCATCTGGATAGTAGCTGACTAGATGGGTGTAGAACAGTTCAAAGAGTCCGGATTTTGCCTCTTTCCAAATTATACAGTGCGTCAAGTGCATCGGCGGCCCACTGAGCCGTTTGACCTGGAGTCTAACGAGGTTTTACAGGGACTGGACAAGAGTATGGGAACACTGCAGGAAATACTTGCTTGGGCACAAATGCAGATGCTACCCAAACCTGCCGGTTGAACTGCTGTTTCTGACTACGAACGGCGACTGTGGAATGTCCTCAGTACGTCGCAAGTGTCAGTCGCGGTCAGTACAGTGTTCGGTGTATTTATGAGTGTGTTATGTAGAAGCTAAGTGAAATCGTAAGTGCTCGTGCAGTGAGTCCTTCCGTAATGGGGGAAGACGAAGTGTTTGTTGTTTTATGAGACACATTATTTAAGATTTAGACTGCATGCAGGGGGAGTGGGAAAACATCTTAAGCTAAGTCACAACTAGGACGTAAGTGTGTACTGAGTGATCGTGATGGACGCTCATTGACGAGGATTGTGATGTTAAATAAGAGGACGGCAGCTGCAAAATTCACTGCAGAGCTGAGAGTCGCGCTCGCGAACCTTCTCGCAACAAAACAACACGAAGGACAGGTTTTGAGAGCACGAGGGTGAAATGTCGCGTAAGTTGGGAACTGCAGGGCGAGTTAGAATTTCAAAACAACTCAGCAGTGACGCAAACGCACGTAACGGGATAAGGTGGTGCCGAAGCCATAAAACATGCACTAGAGAGCAATAAAAGAAAGTCGTTTCATCGGATGAGTCTCGGTTCTCACTGTTTCCAACTTGTAGCCGAGTTTACGTTCGAACAGTGAAAGGTGGTGGGGGTTCGGTGATGAATTTGGCAGCCGTACTATAGTATTCCTTGGGGTCGATAGTTGCTCTGCAAGGTCGCACTACTATCAAGAGTTACGTGGCCATTCTGGCAGATCGAGTCCGTCCCATGGTACAATGTTTGTCTCCCAGTCGTGATGATGTGTTGCAAGACGACAGAGCCCCTGTTCACACAGCTCCCGTCATCCACGCTGGTTCTGTCAGCATAGGGGTGGAATCTCCCTGGCTACAACATATATCGATTCTTTGTAGTCTACTTTGGGGAGAAACTTGTGTGGCCGCTATCCACCTCTATCGTCATTACCTGAGCTTGCCGCTATTTCGCGGGAACAATGGTATAAGATTCGCTTGCGACGCGTCCAGGATCTGTTTTTGTCCGTTCCTAGACGGCTGGAAGCTGTAGCGAATGCCAGCTAGTCTCCTACATAGTATTAGGCACGGTAATGTGTTCTGTTTGTGGTGTTCCCATTTTTTTTTATCCAAGCCATGTCGTCAAACCAGATGGGGTCGTCTGAGTATTGGGGATGGTTTTGGTGCCATCAAGTGAGCCCACGCATACAAGTTACCGTGAACACGAACCAGGACGTTTACTTCTACAGACCGAAGAGATATACTGGTACGACGTTATTAAGGTCTCTGCGCGATCGATTCGAAGCGTGCTTCAATTTATCACAGAACCATTTCATGGTCTTTTAAAATGTTGGAGAAAGAAAGAAAAGGTCTCCGACGAGTGCCTCGGTATAGCACAGCAGTTTTACTATTTTTAACATGCTGTAAAAGGTAAATTTTAAGATGTCCCACGAAGGCGAAACGTGTTACTAATAAAAGAATAAGTTGAAACCAAGACTGTTTTTAATTCATACATTCAACTTACGGTTTCTGTACCAGACGGCCTAATGAAGAGATTTGACGACAAATAAGAGTTACACTTTCAGGAAAAAACTAACTTTGAGTAGCAGAGTAAAGACTGTAAAGCACAATTTAGTTTAGACGCAGAAATCTAAAGATCTTCATTGATTTCTCAGCTGGTTTTCCGTAAAGTATATCTTAATTTTGACCAAATAAACCTGTAGGTGGAAAAGATTCTCTCAATGGATGCAGCGCTGGCATGCAGGAAATAAGGCACTAATGAAGTACTTGTAAGAATGATGAATAAATTGATCATAGGAATTTAAACTGAACTGCTTAATCGTCAGTACGAAATAAGTCCCAAAAACCCAAAAAATCCCAATCTCACCCACTGTGCTTTTTAATTCCCTAGTTTTTCTCAACCCTCATCTTGGCAGGCCAGTAGGAATATGATACCTTACATTAATTAACAGGAACTAAATACAGGGTGTCCCAGGAGGAATGGTCAACATTAAGAGATATGAAGGAACGCTCATTGGACATATGCTCTACTCCGAATGGTTTCCGAGATAGTACACAGTTAATGTATTGTTTGTTTTTGTGCAAGTGGTGCTAACATACAGTCGTGATGTATTTCTGCCATTCAACTAACCTGTCGAACACGCAGTTGTCCATGATATGTTATGAGTAAAGTAGTGCAAGAGATCAGAGTGTATCAAAGAGAGGCATCGGCTAAATGTGTTTGTACATCCACTGGCTAAAATGCAACACATTTCCACTAATGGTGAATATGCAGATATGGTGTATGTTTACGACTTCTGCGATGGTAGTGCTCCTACTGCTGTCTAAGAATACCGTCGGCGCTTTCCGACACGTCGAATTCCTGATCGTAGAGTGTCACAACACTTTTCAGCACACTGAGTGAAACAGGTATTCTTACAAGTTCCTAATTTTCTGCTGAACATGTAGTTCAACCACCTGTTCAGAAACAGCAACGCATTGTTGAAATAGTACAGCTTAGTCCTACTATCAGTACAGGACGACTTTCTGAACGTATTTATGTCCCACGAACAAAAAAAATGGTTCCAATGGCTCTGAGCACTATGGGACTTAACTTCTCAGGTCATCAGTCCCCTAGAACTTAGAACTACTTAAACCGAACTAACCTAAGGACATCACACACATCCATGCCCGAGGCAGGATTCGAACCTGCGACCGTAGCGACCGCGCGGTTCCAGACTGAAGCGTCTAGAACCGCTCGGCCACCTTGGCCGGCTCCCACGAACACATGTATGGAGAACATTATGTGTGGAAAGTTTGTACCCATTTCAGATACAACATATGCGCTATTTTCACATTGCCGACAATGCCACACGATTAGAATTTTGTCACTGGTTAAACGACAATCGTCATTTGCTTTCATTACTAATATTCACTGAAGAAGCCACGTTTACAAGGAAATGAATCAACAACATTGATAGCGACCATCGATGATCGCAGGAAAATCTACACGCAACGGTTGAAACCAATTTTTACGTTCGCTTTTCCATCAATATCTGGTGCGTGACGGTCGGTAACATGTTGATAGGTCCAGGCATTTTAGAAGAGCGAATGACGACAAGGAATTATTTGCAATTTTGAGAAGGTTCGTTCCTTTGGTCACGAGGACTACAATGTGCGAGTATTTCCAGTAAGACGGAGCCGCTCCACATTTTACCTGACGTGTCAGGGAACATCTCCAACCACACTTACCCTAATCGTTGGATTAGTCGTTATGCCATTACATTTTTTGTTTACGGGGTTGGATGAAGCCTGAGGCGCACAAACGAAAATTGAATACGCGAGCTGAACTGCTCGGTCGCATCAAGGACGCTGCTGCCCTCATTAGGAAATGTACAGAGGCACCCAGACAAGCAACAGATATGTTCTCCCAAGAGTGCAGAAATGCAATGAAGTTGGCAGTGGGTTATTCCAACATTTATTGTGAACTATACAGTAGCTGTAATGTGGCGTGTAATATAACATATAGGGGTGAATGTGTTAAAGAGACCCGTTTTTCAGCCGGCCGGAGTGGCCGTGCGGTTCTAGGCACTACAGTCTGGAACCGAGCGACCGCTACGGTCGCAGGTTCGAATCTTCCCTTGGGCATGGATGTGTGTCACGTCCTTACGTTAGTTAGGTTTAATTAGTTCTAAGTTCTAGGCGACTGATGACCTCAGAAGTTAAATCGCATAGTGCTCAGAGCCATTTGAACCATTTGAACCCATTTTTCAGTTGCTACTTTGTAAAAAACACGTCTGAGTGTTTACTGTTGTACGTATCTAAATGTGTAAATCTGACAATGCTTTAGCCAACGGCCTTGCCGCAGTGGTAACACCTGTTTCCGTCAAATCACCTAAGTTAAGCGCTGTCGGGCTGGGCTAGCACTTGGATGGGTGACCATCCAGTCTGCAGAGTGCTGTTGGCAAGTGGGGTGCACTCAGCCCTTGTGAGGCAATCTGAGGAGCTCCTTGATTGAGGAGTAGCGGCTCGGGTCTCGTAAACTGACATACGGCCGGGAGAGCGGTGTGCTGACCACATGCCCCTCCATATCCGCATCCACTGACGCCTGTGGGCTGAGGACGACACGGCGCCCGGTCGGTACCGTTTCAAATGACCGTCTCTGTCGTATCACTGACTACTGACCATCCCCCTGGGACACCCCGTATACGCCTGCTGAGGAAGTCACTCTCAACAACTTTGGACAGTTAATATTTTGTGAGAGCTGAGCAGTTTAAATATTTGAGATCGATAGTCACCCACTCAGATGACAGCTTTTTATGAAATTAGAAATTAATAACAGTCATAAGGGTCTATTTTGCGTCCAGATAACTATTCTGTTCAACATTATTAATGCGTAGCAACAAATTAAGCATTTATGAAACTATATGATTATATAGACCTCCACAAGTCTCACACATCTGTGACGCATATATGCACACTGAAGCTGGAATTCGAACCTGTGTCTCCTTCTCACTAGGCAGATGCACTGAGCAACCCTGGCACATCGGCTTTTGCACAGCTGCACGGACTATTCTAGCACGCTGTCTTACTCCATCCAAATTCCCATCCACGCTGCAGCCCACTTGGTATGTGTAAATGGTACAAATTTTGATTACTCGCTTCAGTCTGCATGTGCACATCATTTATACAACACTTACAAGAGCAGCTGTACACTGTATACAGGGTGTTTCCGTAAAAGCGTGCAAAAATGTAACAGGGCACAGAGAATGCTCCACCGAATAATTTGAGATAGGGAATCTGGGGTCGGAGAAGCCAGCGTAAGAAGATACGAAAAAAACTCGTATACCGCTTTGTCTAGCATTACTGTTTTCCAGCTTATTTATAACAAACATGTGTACAAGCTTACACGGACTTTGCTGTTTATTTACATGTACATTCATTATTTCCTGCAAGTAAACAAGGACGACAAGCCTGATTACCAGGAAGTCGTCATCCAGGTTCTTTTTACTTTACTTTTTCATAAGGTGCCTCTGTTGTATCACATTTACATTGTCCCATGACAGAACGTGCTACGGATCAACGACGGACCCAGTCATTCAGAGACATACAGTACAATACGATGGAGCAGTGCCGTTACAGTATTTCTTCGTCGCTGGATTGGAAGGGGAGATCGTATTCCATGGCCAGCGAGGTCACCTGACCTGAATCCCTTTGATTATTTCCTATGGGGATATCTAAAGTCCCTTGATTGTGATATACCAATGGATATGTAGATGAAATTAGTTGCCTGAATTGTAGCTGCCTGTGATGTGATTCGAAACACACCAGGCTGCGTCAGAAACCTTTTCGCCGATGTCATGCTTGCATTGAGGTTGCTGGGAATCAGTTTCAGCACATTTTGTAAGATACAGTACAAATTGTACGTTCATTGTATCAATGATGGTATTTGCAATAAACAAATGTAAATAATGTAAGTAATGTGATTTTATTCCTATTATCTCTTTAAGCTGGCTTCTCCGACCGCAGGTGTAACCTCATATTCTTCAATGGACCATCCTCTACGTCAAACTTTTGCACGCTCTTACGGAAACATCCTGCTTAGAGATGCATCAGTTATAATATGGAACTCTGGCAGAGTAAGATGGGCGAGGCACGTAGCACAGATAAGTGATATAGGAGTAGCTAAAAGGATATCAGATCTAAGAGGACGGGCTCAAACGAGAACCAAAATAGCTAGCTGTATGGAGTCGTGGAGGAAGAAAGGGAACAGTGGGGAATAGTTGGATCGTTATAACTGGCGGAGAACTGTTGAAACCAGGGTTCACACTGAACTGTAGACCCAGAGAAGAAAGAGCTTATAAAAAGACTGCTGAAATTATCCTCAGTCAGAGCACCTTGTGTATCGTCTCTCGCGATGTGGTGTAATCCAGTTCCGTACTGCATCACAGTTGCGAGAGTGCAGTCTCGCGTCAGAGAAATGCAAGTCCTCACAGTTGCGCAGCGCAGAGGTGGCGCGAATTTCCCGCGCGTAGCTGGGAACGGGAGAGAAAGTTGGGGCGGCAGCCGTACCGGCGCCTATACAGCGGCGCATTGCAGGCGGCGGTGGAAGAAAGGGGCAGTGATGCGGCGAGCCAGCGCAGTTGCGAGGTCATTAACCCCAATTTCTGTTCTGCTTCCCGGAGCGCGTGCGAATGAGGATCCGCCGGCTGCTTCGGGAGCCCGCAAACTTTTTGTTCTGCTCTCCTCGTTACGACGGCGACACAGATACGTGCGAGATAGCGGCCAACTCCTCGCGCTGCACTGCGGGCCGGGTTATGACAGCGGAAACAGGTACACAGCTTTCCACACCCATTGTCCGCCGCCCTGTGGAAATCGCGAGAGTTGCAAATTCGTTTCCTGCCTCCCCGACACATCCTCCTGCTCATCTCACTATCTCTCGTTTCTTCATCACACGTTTTTTACAGCACTTCGTCCCGGGAAATGTCGCGAGATGAGTACCAAGAACAAATACACCGAGACATTCACTGAGGTGACAAAAGTCATGCGTACCTCCTAACACCGTGCTGGACATCTTCCTGCTCGGCGTAGTGCAGCAACTCAACGTGGCATGGACTCAGCAAATCGTTGGAAGTCCCTTCCACAAACACAGAGCCATACTGCCCCTACAGCCGTCCATAATTGCGGAACTCTTGCCAGCGCAGGGTTTTGTGCACGAACTCACCTCTTGATTACGTCCCATAAATGTTCGATGGGATTTATGTCAGGCGATCTGTGGCCATCTCGTTCGCTCGAATTGTTCACAACGTTCTTCAAACCAATCGCTAGCAATTGTGGCCAGGTGACATCGTCATCTACACTACTGGCCATTAAAATTGCTACACCAAGTAGAAATGCAGATGATAAACGGGTATTCATTGGACAAATATATTATACTAGAACTGACAAAAAATGGTTCAAATAGCTCTGAGCACTATGGGACTTAACATCTGAGGTCATCAGTCCCCTAGAACTTAGAACTACTTAAACTAACCTAAGGACATCACACACACCCATGCCCGAGGCAGGATTCGAACCTGCGACCGTAGCGGTCGTGCGGTTCCAGACTGAGGCGCCTAGAACCGCTCGGCCACAACGGTAGAACTGACATGTGATTACATTCTCACGCGATTTGCGTCCATAGATCCTGAGAAATCAGTACCCAGAATAACCACCTCTGGCCGTAATAACGGCCTTTATACGCCTGGGCATTGAGTCAAACAGAACTTGGATGGCGTGTACAGGTACTGCCCATGCAGCTTCAACACAATACCACAGTTCATCAAGAGTAGTGACTGGCGTATCGTGACGAGCCAATTGCTCGGCCACCACTGACCAGACGTTTTCAACTGGTGAGAGATCTGGGGAATGTGCCGGCCAGGACAGCAGTCGAACATTTTCTGTATGCAGAAAGGCCCGTACAGGACATGCAACATGCGGTCGTGCATTATCCTGCTGAAATGTAGGGTTTATCATGGATCGAGTGAAGGGTAGAGCCACGGGTAGTAACACATCTGAAATGTAACGTCCATTGTTCAAAGTGCCGTCAATGCAAACAAGAGGTGACCGAGACGTGTTACCAATGGCACCCCCATACCGTCACGCCGGGCGATACGCCAGTACGGCGATGACGAATACACGCTTCCAATGTGTGTTCACCGCGATGACGCCAAACATGGGTACGACCATCATGATGCTGTAAACAGAACCTGGATTTATCTGAAAAAAATGACGTTTTGCCATTCGTGCACCCAGGTTCGTCGTTGAGTACACCATCGCAGGCGCTCCTGTCTGTGATGCAGCGTCAAGGGTAACCGCAGCCATGGTCTCCGAGCTGATAGTCCATGCTGCAGCAAACGTCGTCGAACTGTTCGTGCCGATGGTTGTTGTCTTGCAAACGTCCCCATCTGTTGACTCAGGGATCGAGACGTGGCTGCACGATCCGTTACAGCCATACGGATAAGATGCCTGTCATCTCGACTGCTAGTGATACGAGGGCGTTGGTAACCAGCACGGCGTTCCGTGTGACCTTCCTGAACCCACCGATTCCATATTCAGCTATCAGTCATTGGATCTCTACCAACGCAAGCAGCAATGTCGCGATACGATAAACCGCAATCGCGATAGGCTATAGTCCGACCTTTATCAAAGTCGGAAACGTGATAGTACGCATTTCTCCTCCTTACACGTGGCATCACCACAACGTTTCACCAGACAACGCCGGTCAACTGCTGTTTGTGTATGAGAAATCGGTTGGAAACTTTCCTCATGTCAGCACGTTGTAGGTGTCGCCACCGGCGCCAACCGTGTGTGAATGCTCTGAAAAGCATTTGCATATCACAGCATCTTCTTCCTGTTGGTTAAATTTCACGTCTGTAGCACGTCATCTTCGTAGTGCAGCAATTTTAATGGCCAGTAGTGTATAAAAATTCCATCGTGCTTTGGGAACAAATTGGCTCCAAGGACCAGGAGATAACCATTTACAGTCAATGATAGGTTCAGAGGACGCAGTCCATTCCACGTAAACATAATCCACACCATTATGGATCCAGCACCACGTTGCACAGTGCCTTATTGACAACTTGGGTCCATGGCTTCGTGAGGTCTGATTCCCACTCGAACGCTACCATCAGCTCTTATCGACTGACACCGGGACTCATCTCACCAGCCACGATTTTCCAGTCGTCTACGGTACAACGGATATGGTCACGAGCCCAGGACAGTTTGCAGGCGATGTCGTTCTGTTAGCCAAGGCACTCGCGTCGGTCGTCTGTTGCCATAGCTCATTAACGGCGAAATTCACCGCTCTTTCCTAACGGATACGCTCATCGTACGTCCCACATTGATTTTTGCAGTTACTTCACGCATCGTCGCTCGTCTATTAGCATTGACAGCTCTACGCAAACGCCGCTGCTCTCTGTCGTTAAGTGAAGGTCGTCGGCCAGTGCATCGTCCGTGGTGAGAGGCAATACCTGACATTTGGTATTCTTGGATTTCGAAATATGAATTCCCTAATGATTTCCGAAATTTAATGTCTGATGCATCTAGCTCCAACCACAATTCCTCGTTCAAAGTCTGTCAGTTCCCGTGGTGCGGCCATGATCACGTCGGAGACCTTATCACAAGAGTCCCCTGAGTATAAATGACAGCTCCGCCAATGCACTGTCCTTTTATACCTTGTATATGCGATACTAACACTATCTGTATATGCGCGTATCGTTGTCCCACAACATGTCGGATGCTACTTCGCTTATACAAAGTGTTTCAAAAATGACCGGTATACTTGAAACGGCAATAAAAACTAAACGAGCAGCGATAGAAATACACCGTTTGTTGCAATATGCTTGGGACAACAGTACATTTTCAGGCGGACAAACTTTCGAAATTACAGTAGTTACAATTTTCAACAACAGATGGCGCTGCAAGTGATGTGAAAGATATAGAAGACAACGCAGTCTGTGGGTGCGCCATTCTGTACGTCGTCTTTCTCCTGTAAGCGTGTGCTGTTCACAACGTGCAAGTGTGCTGTAGACAACATGGTTTATTCCTTACAACAGAGGATTTTTCTGGTGTTGGAACTCCACCGCCTAGAACACAGTGTTGTTGCAACAAGACGAAGTTTTCAACGGAGGTTTAATGTAACCGAAGGACCGAAAAGCGATACAATAAAGGATCTGTTTGAAAAATTTCAACGGACTGGGAACGTGACGGATGAACGTGCTGGAAAGGTAGGGCGACCGCGTACGGCAACCACAGAGGGCAACGCGCAGCTAGTGCAGCAGGTGATCCAACAGCGGCCTCGGGTTTCCGTTCGCCGTGTTGCAGCTGCGGTCCAAATGACGCCAACGTCCACGTATCGTCTCATGCGCCAGAGTTTACACCTCTATCCATACAAAATTCAAACGCGGCAACCCCTCAGCGCCGCTACCATTGCTGCACGAGAGACATTCGCTAACGATATAGTGCACAGGATTGATGACGGCGATATGCATGTGGGCAGCATTTGGTTTACTGACGAAGCTTATTTTTACCTGGACGGCTTCGTCAATAAACAGAACTGGCGCATATGGGGAACCGAAAAGCCCCATGTTGCAGTCTCATCGTCCCTGCATCCTCAACAAGTACTGGTCTGGGCCGCCATTTCTTCCAAAGGAATCATTGGCCCATTTTTCAGATCCGAAACCATTACTGCATCACGCTATCTGGACATTCTTCGTGAATTTGTGGCGGTACAAACTGCCTTAGACGACACTGCGAACACCTCGTGGTTTATGCAAGATGGTGCCCGGCCACATCGCACGGCCGACGTCTTTAATTTCCTGAATGAATATTTCGATGATCGTGTGATTGCTTTGGGCTATCCGAAACATACAGGAGGCGGCGTGGATTGGCCTCCCTATTCGCCAGACATGAACCCCTGTGACTTCTTTCTGTGGGGACACTTGAAAGACCAGGTGTACCGCCAGAATCCAGAAACAATTGAACAGCTGAAGCAGTACATCTCATCTGCATGTGAAGCCATTCCGCCAGACACGTTGTCAAAGGTTTCGGGTAATTTCATTCAGAGACTACGCCATATTATTGCTACGCATGGTGGATATGTGGAAAATATCGTACTATAGAGTTTCCCAGACCGCAGCGCCATCTGTTGTTGAAAATTGTAACTACTGTAATTTCGAAAGTTTGTCTGCCTGAAAATGTACTGTTGTCCCAAGCATATTGCAACAAACGGTGTATTTCTATCGCTGCTCGTTTAGTTTTTATTGCCGTTTCAAATATACCGGTCATTTTTGAAACACCCTGTATCAGTGGTTTGCATAGGAGCATCACCTGGCGCGCTGTTCTGAAACTTTCTGACAAACTCTGAACCTGACCAGGACTGTAACCAGAAATCTCGCCTTTCTTCAGCGTTTGCTAGTCCAGTAAGGTGTGCAGGAGAGCTCTGCCAAGATTGGGAGGTAGGGGAGGAGCTTCTCGCAAACTGAAGGTGGAAAGGCGGGTTATGGATAATATCTGGGTAGTTCAGTGGCAGAAAATACTGAAACTGCTTTCGTCCTCAGAAATCTCAATCACTTGTCGGACTTTCCTTTTAAAGAGATTACATGCTTTGGCTAGTACCCGTAAGTTGTAGAAATCCATATCCTTGCCACAGTTCTCCTGATGTTCTGCTGGTGCAAGTTACACACAGTGTTTTAAACTCGTTTGGCGTTCCTGCTCTTTCTTTCACTGCCCTCTCAGTTTCGCCTATGTTCTCTTTGCCACAGCCAATAGTCACTTCATACGGTCTCGCAGTGTAGAATTAACTAGGTGCGCCCGCTTTGCATCGTAACAAGCCTAATTGTGTTATGCCTGAAAAATGTGGTCTTTATGCTAACTCTCCGAAAAATTTTTCTTGCACGATCAGTAGCTTTAGAAATGAACGGTAGCCGTACGGAGTGAGTGGGCGGTTCCTAGTCCTCCTTATTCCCATAATTAATTCTACTTCGTTTGAAGGCTCCATCCATGAGAAAACCGTCATAGACCTTGGCCTTCAGTGTCTACTTTAAGACATTCAGCACCGATGCCAAACCGTTATTGTCACGGACACGGAAGGCACGTGAAAAAACAGTGTTGGGCACTGCTTGATTCTGGTCTGGGTGGTGGTGTAAAGTGGCGTCGCCGGCCGGATTGGCCGAGCGGTTCTAGGCGCTACAGTCTGGAACGGCGCGACTGCTACGGTCGCAGGTTCGAATCCTGCCTCGGGCATGGATGTGTGTGATGTCGTTAGGTTAGTTAGGTTTAAGTAGTCCTAAGTTCTAGGGGACTGATGACCTCAGAAGTTAAGTCCCATAGTGCTCAGAGCCATTTGAACCATTTTAAAACTGGCGTCTAAACACCTGTTTGTGTTTGTAGGCTCCCTATACACCTATGGTAGCCAACATTCCTAAGACCATTAACCCTGAGTGCAATCAGATATTAACTAGTACCCCCTCTCTCCACCCACCCCACCTCCCTCACGCCACCATCATCGGTATTACCCCGAGTGCAATCAGATATTAGCTACTAACCGTCATCTATCATCAGGATTAGCACGTAATTACGAGGGTCGTTGAATATGTAATGCCCCTCATTTTTTAAAAAGCCATTAATATACATAGACAAACGTCCTTGTTGGTGTTTCACGTCTGATGTTTGTTCCGTGCGCAGGTGAAGTTTCGAACCGTTCTGGCAGATGACAGAGTCGTAGTATAGCGTCAAAATGGCGTCTACATACGACTCACGTTATAAGCAGCGTGCTCTTATTGAATTCCTGTGTGCAGAAAAAGAAACCGTGGTGAACATTCATAAACATTTGTGTGCAGTGTGTGGCGACGCAGCAGTTGATAGTACAGTTGGGCGATGGGTAAAGAAAGTTACAGCCACAGAAAATGCAGAAAAAGAGCTCCATGATCAACCACGCTCGCGACGTCCTGTCACAGCCACTGCTCCAGACATGCTGCATCGTGCGGATGCCATTATTGGTGCCGATCGGCGCATCACAACTCGACAATTAACTCTACAGTTGTCGGTCAGCATTGGCAGTGCGTCTGCAATGATCGAGGCTCTCGGGTATTCAAAGACGTGCTCACGATGGTTTTACAAATGCTCACAGCGGACCACAAGATTCAAAGAAAGGCCATTTCATCTGAATTGTCCGAGCGTTTTGAGTCCGACGGAGAGACTTTTCTGTCACGGATCGTTACGGAGAACGAAAGCTGGGTGCACCACTTTGCCCCGAAACAAAGGCAGTCAACGGAGTGGCATCATCCTCATTCACCACAAAAGAAGAAATTCAAGGCAACCCCTCTGTCGGAAAAGTCGTGGTGCCAGTCTCCTGGGATTTTGATGATGTCATTCTCGTGGATGTGATGCCAAGAGGGTCAACCATCAATATAAAGCGCACGTGAAGACTGTGTTCGATCGGACAAGAATCCAGCATAAATCTAGCTCCAACACGATAATGCACGGCCACACACAAGTATGAGAACCCGGGAACACAGCGCCAAATTGTGTTGGACACCATTGCCTCATCCACCTTACAGTCCAGACCCGGCGTCCTCGGACTTCCACCTCTTTGGGTTGCATAAAGATTCTGTAAGGGGGACACACTTTGAAGATAACGAGAGCGTCAGTCACGCAGTGAAAACATGGCTTCGCCTACAGGAAAGACCAGCAAGGAACACATGCTCTTTCATAACGTTGGCGTACGGCCACAGAACATGATGGAGACTATGTAGAAAAATAGGACACGGCCAAGACTTGTTGATGTATATTGCCACCAAGTTCTGACTCTTAACAATAAATATGTTCTGAGAAAAACATGTGGGGCATTACTTAGTGAAAGACCCTCGTAGAATTAAAAAAAAAAAGCATTTTCTTTGAACATCTCATTTTTAAAATGACGAACGATAAACGATATTTATTTTTTGTGGGTGTTTCATTAACTGTCGAAGTAATGAGTCAATGAGACAACTGGTAAGCTTATTTCTAACAACATTTTTTATAGAATGATGAAGAAATCATAAGTGCGACCTAGAATTCCTTCTCAGAAAATAAAGCGAACTATCCATATTTAGGACAGAGACTAGGTACAAAAGATGCTGCCTCTGCACCAATTCTCTCCTTGGCGAGACTAACACCACCCACACCCAGCACCTCCACTTAAAATAAAGCCAGTTAAAATGTGTGGCCTACACTTGGTACTTGGTACTTGCTCAGTTCCATACTGCTAAATTTGCGGAAATTGGAATATTTCAGGCTGCCAATACTTTATCACCACTGCCGCTAATAGTAACAACAGAAACAACAATAATAATAATTTGTGGGCCCTAAAGCAATTCAGTGGCTATGACATAGTTACTATTGCAGTGTGCTGCTCATTATTTCCTTTATTTGTTGCGAAGGGCAAAAGAAGAAAAAAAATGGTTCAAATGGCTCTGAGCACTATGGGACTCAACATCTTAGGTCATAAGTCCCCTAAAACTTAGAACTACTTAAACCTGACTAACCTAAGGACATCACACGCTCCCATGCCCGAGGCAGGATTCGAACCTGCGACCGTAGCAGCCTCGCGGTTCCGGACTGCAGCGCCAGAACCGCACGGCCACCGCGGCCGACGGCAAAAGAAGAAATTTTTGGTCCATTGCGAGAACTACCTATATAATTCGGAGAATGTATTTTCATGAGTTATTTGTGCATATGTGACGCAAACAGTGGTTGGACAAACATATGGAAACACTGCGAGCAATGCATGGTTGAACGCAAATGCAGACGCTTGCCAAGACTGCAGTTTACACTGTTGTATCTTCTGGTAAACCTTCCGGGATGTAAGGTCATGGTCCATGAAACTCTTCAGCTCCTAACGTTTCGTCCAGAGCTGCGCTGGACATCTTCAGAGGGGTGTTTCTCCTCCGGTGAGTCTTGCCGACTCGGCAAGACTCACCGGAGGAGAAACACCCCTCTGAAGATGTCCAGCGCAGCTCTGGACGAAACGTTAGGAGCTGAAGAGTTTCATGGACCATGACCTTACATCCCGGAAGGTTTACCAGAAGATATGTCATCCGGTCGTGAAAGCCTACATACTATGATTACACTGTAGTGTTTGACTACGAGCAGCATCTGCGCGGTACCCTCAATACGTTGCAAGTATCTGTCGTGAGAAGAACAGTGTTCTGTGTAGTTGTGCATGCGCACGTTGGTGCTCGTATGGTCACACCTTTACATCTTAAGACTTCTCTCCGCCGAGGATGACACGTTGTGTTCCGTTTGTTAGAAATTCAGCAATCCAATCACAGTTTTTCTGATATTAAATTCACTCGTATTTTTTTTTAGTAGGCGGCAACGTGGAGCTATATACACTGAAGCATCAAAGAAATTGGTATAGGCATGCGTATTCAAATACAGATATATGTAAACAGGCAGAATACGCCGCTGCGGTCGCCAACGCCTATATAACGCAACAAGTATCCGGCGCAGTTGTTAGATCGGTTACTGCTCCTACAATGGCAAGTTGTCAAGATTTAAGTGAGTTTGAAGGGGGTGTTATACTTGGCGCATAAGCGATGGGGGACAGCTTCTCCGAGGTAGTGATGAAGTGGGGATTTTCCCGTACGATCATTTCACGAGTGTAGCGTGAATGTCAGGAAACCGGTGAAACATCAAATCTCCGACATAGCTGCGGCCGGAAAGAAGACCAACGACGACTGAAGAGAATCGTTCAACGTGACAGAAATGCAACCGTTTCGCAAACTGCTGCGGATTTCAATGCTAGGCCATCAACAAGTGTCAGTGAGCGAACCATTCAACGAACCACCATCGATATAGGCTTTTAGAGCCTAAGGCCCACCCGTGTACCCTTGGTGACTGCACGACAAAGCTTAACACCTAGCCTGGGCCCGTCAATACCGACATTGGACTGTTGACGACTGAAAACATGTTGCCTGGTCGGACGAGCCTCGTTTCAAATTGTATCGGGCGGATGGACGTGTACGGGTATGAAGACAATCTCATGACTCCATGGACCCTGCATGTCAGCAGGGGACTATTCAAGCTGGTGGGGGATCTGTAATGGTGTGGGGCGTGTGCAGTTGGAGTGATGTGGGACCCCTGATACGTCTAGGTACGACTCTGACAGGTGACACGTACGTAAGCATTCTGTCTTATCACCTGCAACCATTCATGTCCGCTGTGCATTCCGACGTACTTGGTAAATTCCAGGAGGACAGTGCAACATCCCACACGTCCAGTATTGCTACACAGTGGCTGAAGTAACATTCTTCTGAGTTTAAACACTTCCGCTGTCCACCAAACTCCTCAGACATCAACATTATGAGCATATCTGGAGTGCCTTGCAACGCGCTGTTCAGAAGAGATCTCCATCCCCTCGTACTCTTATGGATTTATGGACAGCCCTGCAGGATTCATGGTGTCAAATCCCGCCAGCACTACTTCAGACATTAGTCGAGTCCATGCCGCATCGTGTTGCGGCAGTTCCGCGTGCTCGCGGGGCCCTACACGATATTAGGCAGATGTACCAGTTTCTTTGGCTTTTCAGTGTAGTTACCGTACAGCATCAAATTAAGTAAACCATAGCACGAAATTTTAAAGAGTTTACAGATGCAAAAAATGCATTGCATAAATTTTGCGGATGGTTAGTTGTAGTCAATATATTGTTGTGTATGGAATGTAGATAAGATATCGAAATTAATTTTAAACTTAGAGCAGATCGATATCACATTTTGTTCTTGAGATATTGGTTTTTATATCTGTAGGACGATCGCATACAATGCGCCCATTCCTGTCCCTGCGCATCGGAAATCATATCCTCATATCAATCGTCATATTTTTTTGAACTGTTCAAGATATCGAAACGAGATATTTTGCAAATGATAACACGCAAAGAGGCATTTATATTTATGATAAATACTCAAAAAATTTTATTCACCAAGATGTGGAAGTAATTCGTCCGCAGAAGTGAGAGGGTTAGCAAAACAGGACGCGTAAAGAAGCCCATAGCGCATAAGTTGTCTAAGCATAGATTATGAGGAGTTTTCGAGCAGTAGTTCACATATCAGCTTTGTAGCCTACTGGTTAAGCACATGGACTGGCCATCTGTCGACGGGGGTTCGATTCCCAATGCTGTCATCATTTCATTTTTACATTTTATTTCATTCTTCGAAATATTAAACAATTAATTATGAAATTTAAATATATCTAAATAGTTCAATTTATATATGTAAAATTAATACAATCGATTTAGTTAAGATTACTACCTTGTAAGTCCAAAAGCTATAGGCCATTACATTGTTGGCTTCTGGTAAAATATTGCAGGAGCCGCCGCTAGAACAGAGCGAGCTGGGTTTCAATGAGTCGTCGTTTTTGGAATCTATGTTGGTTCCTACAGAGAAGATTTTCTGACTCCAGAAATGTCGTAATACCCGAGCATGAAACACATTCCAATATCTACAACTGACAAATGTCAGGGAGATGGACCTATTGCTGTATGTGCGCGTTCAACGATCGTTCTTGGAAAGAAAAATGACCTGAGCTTTTTTCCAATCTTTACGAACACTTCGCTTCTTCAGTGGCCTTCGGTGTACCGGTACACCGCTGTCAGAAGATTGGAATGTTCTTTCGCATACTATAAGTTTAATGAAGCAAATGTAGCTTTTTTCTTTCAGCTCTAAGAAATGAGTCTATTACCACTGTGTGCGCTAAAAAACTTACTTTAGGGATCCAACGGAATAAGCAGGGTGTCTCGAAATGTACACTACCACTTCAGTGTCATGTAACTCGACTTGTAATTAACTTGCAGAAAAAACGAAGTTTGATGCACCACTTCAAAATGTTATTTTATGTAAGGTAATGAATAAATGTTTTGACACTCCAACTGACAAGAGCAACACGGCTGAAAAAAAGTATTTCTTTGTTGTTGCAGGGGACTAGGAGCACTATAGATAAATTTAAGAATGGTGTGTTGCTTTGTATATTGAAACGAAGTCAGATAAATTTCAGAGTGCGATATGGAAAACCACCACCCTCTCGGCCATTCACAAGATAATTGCACAGTATGTTCATGGAAACAGGGAGAGAATTCGACAGATATTTCCATTGTTCACCAACGAAGTCTGTTTGTAAGGCATCAAAAGAACTGCACTGCTCGTACGACAGTTCACTGGGTACTGGTAAAGCGTCTTTGTTGACTACATACCGTACGTGCTACATGGCGAGCGCATGTAGAACTTTATGAAAGGACCAGAATCAAACTTAGAGTTCGTGCATCAGTCGAACTTTTTTCTCTACGTTAATTTACAGACGAGTTATGTGACACTGAAGTTGTAGCGTACCTTTTGAGACACCTTGTATAATGAATAAATACACGTAGTACCATTCCGACTGAACATTTGGATACCTATGTCTGCGATACTCTTCTTTCCTTGGTTCACTTGTCGATGACACCAGCTCCACAAAGTTCCGCATTCTTCCGGAAGTTCCAACTACACGTACCTGCAGTTCAAGTGGGACGCAGTTGTTAGGAATAAGGAGACCACGTCATCACAGACAGAAAAGAAGTCCGGGGTAGTGGATCAATAGCACAGAAGGGAAAGGACAAGTAGAAACTCACAGCAGCTCTTTACGTCACTGACGCAGTAACACTGTTTGAACTTTCTGGTGGCCAAATGGTCTCAAAGTAACTGTCGATGACTGCCCTGCGTACTTTTTCACGCCAACCGTGCAACAAAATAGAATCGCGGGAAGCTCAGCGCTCGCAACAATAACAATTTACTATACCAATGGAGAGTTTTAATCACATTTTCTTTTGTTCCGCCGTTTACAAAACGAAGGAAGCGAAAACGCTCGATTTGCTAATGAACTATTTTCCTGATCCTTTGTCGTAGAAATCAAAAGATTCCGGGTTGAATCCTCAGTCGGGACGAGGATCTTTTTTTATCACTTTCGATGCCTTTCGCCTCTGGTGATGATTTGAACATGTGAAAGGTACGAAGATGCACAGCGATTAGGAATCCACGTTAAAATGTTCGTGCAAATCAGATCACAGGTCTGAAGAAGGCATCGATAGATCAACTCTACTTGCCTAAATTGATTGTTCACACTTCGGAGAGAAATCATTACAAATGAAAGTAACGTTCATTGTCACTTAAGAACGCGCGATTGAAGCATTACCGGTCACGATAAATTAAACTGTAAACAACTCATTAAACAACGTTTCATTTCACACGTCCCACGTCATAACGTTTATCGTGAATGTGAACAATGTAACACGAAACTAACTAATCAACTAACGTTTCTAACTGTCTATGGCTACTCGCATGATTGCCAGCTGATCTTCCACATAAATAAATGTAATATAATGAGACACACACGTCAGAGAGCTCGCAATATCTGTCTGGAGCGATTTAGGGTGGAACGGCCAGATAAATCTGGACATGGGGATGGGTGATGCTGTGCCGAGAGTTGTCGAAGGATTCCTAAAGAAATGTGTTTCACCCACGAAGCGGTCGCTCAGGAAACACCCGCCACTTCCGGAGCGACGATCGGCGGTATAGGTCAGTTATCAAGATGGATTAATGTGAGGGGAAGAGATTAAATGGTGCAAATGGCTCTGAGCACTATGGGGCTTAACTTCTGAGGTCATCAGTCCCCTAGAACTTAGAACTACTTAAACCTAACTAAGGACATTACACACATCCATGCTCGAGGCAGGATTCGAACCTGCGAGCGAAGGGGAAGAGAGATAGACGATTTTGTTGTTGTTGCTGCTGTTGCGGTCTTCAATTGGGAGATTGGTTTGATGTAGCTCTCAACGCTAGTGTACGACGTGTGTGAGAAATGCAATGACAATGACTTTTTATCTACCAAAGTTTTTTCTTTCTAACAATAGTGTTGTTCCCCCCGGCAGCTATACATCGACGAAGCCGTTGTTCCCATTCTTGGTAGCAGCGCTGAAAGGCCTCAATTGGTAGGGCCTTTAACATGCCTGTCACATTCTTTTGAATGTACTCCAGTCCCAAAATGACGTCCTTTTAAAGACAGTTTTCAATTTTGGGAAAAGAAAAAAGGTCACAAGGACTCAATTCAGGTAAACAGGGAGACAGGAAAAACAGGAATGCCTTTTTAGGTCACACATTTCGTAATGGGAGAGCCCCTGTGATATAAAGCGTTGTCATGACGCAGCATCCATTTGCCTGGAATGTCCCATCTCACTCGGTTCACCAATTTCTTGCGCCTTTCAAGGCCATCTTTGCAAAACACTTGGTTGACAGTTTATCCCGGCGGAACAACCTCGAAAGAGCACGCACATGTTTGACGTTCTCGTTGGTTTTTGAAGTTGGTCTCCCTGAGAGAGGTTCATCTCCAACGTGTTCTCAGCCTTGCAAACTTGATTTGTGCCATAGAAAAACTTGTGCTCTTCATAAGGAACGTCCCCCATAGGCCTGTTTCAACTTTTCAAGGATAACACTTGCGGATTCCCCAAATTTAACACAAAACTTGATGACATAACGTTGCTCTAAATTTCGCTGCTTCCATTTTTGTAACAACCAACAAAAACACAACTTCACCGATGGTGCTCTCAAAAATCACGTGATGGCTCCAGGGAGCTGAAACACTGAGCATCTGGAAGGCATGAACACATCGGGCTACATGAGTAGACCAATCTCTGCATAACTACCGCAACTTACATCCATTTCAATCGGCTTACTGTATTCGAGCCTTGGTCTCACTCCACAATTCTCTCCAGCCCCCCCCCCCCCCCTCCCCCACCCTACCACCACCCATTCCATTATCAAACTGATCAAACTGGCGATTCACTGATGGCTCAAGATGTGTCCTGTCAGCCGATACCATCTTTTAGTCAAGTTCTCTATATCCAAATCACTCTCCGCAGCCCACCTAACGGTGTCGGAGGGAAGCTCTGGTACCGCTAACTGATACCCTCTTCCCTGTTGACTGTCGGTTAGTCTCTGTATTAGCTCTAACTTCTCTAATTTTCTCTTCGTTGTCATTTCGCAAGCTGTATGTGGGAGAAAGTAATATCTTGTCCGACTCTTCCCCAAAAGTTCTCAATCGAAATTTCAATAGCAAATTTCTCCGTCATGCGCAACGCCATTCTTGAAACGTCTGCCAATGGAGTGTGCTGAGCATCTCTGCAACGCTATCGCGCCGACTTTAACGATCCCATGACGAAACGCGCCGGTTTTCGTTGGATCTTCTATATCTCATATCAGTCTTACGTGGAAAGGATCCCACATTGATGAACAATACAGGCGAACAAGTGCCTTGTAAGCCACTGCCTTTGTGTATGAGTCGTATTTCCTTAAGATTATCCTATGAATCTGAGTCTGGCATAACCTTTTCTTACTATTTGCTTTACGTAGTCATTCCATTTAAGGTCATTCTGGATAGTTACCCGTACATGTTTTACAGTAGACACTGTTTCCACCATTTATCATCAACAGTGTATATGTGCAGTAGTGGATTTCTTTTCTTATGTATGCGCAAAACACTGAGGTGACAAGTCATGAGATACCTCGTACTATCGTGCCGGACCCCCTTTTGCAACTGGACGTGGCACAGACTCAACAAGTCGTTGGAAGTCCCCTGCAGAAACACTGAGCCATACTGCCTTTATAGCTGTCCATAAGTGCGAAATTGTTGCCGGAGCAGTATTTTGTACATAAATTGGCCTCTTGATCATGGCCCATAAATGTTCGATGGAATTCATGTCGGGCGATTTGGGTGGTCAAATCATTCGCTCGAAATGTCCACAACATTCTTCAAACCAATCACGAACAAACTGTGGCCCGATGACATGTTTTGGAACACGAAATCCACGGATGGCTGCAAATGATCTCCTATTAGCTGGATAGAAACATGTCTAGTCAATGATCGGTTCAGATGGACCAGAGCATCCAGTCCAGCCACGTAAACACAGCCCACACCATTATGGAGCCACCACCAGCTTGCAGAGCCCCTTGTTGACAACTTAAATCTATGGCTTCGTGGTGCCTGCATCACACTAGAACTCTTAGCATCAGCTCTTACCAACTGAAATTGGGACTCATCTGAACACGTCACGGTTTTTCAGTCGTCTAGGATCCAACCGGCATGGTCACGAGCCTAGGAGAGGTGCTGCAGGCGATGTTTTTAGCAAAGGCCCTCGGGTTGGTCGTCTGTCGCCAAAGCCCATTAACGCCAAATTTCATCACTGTCCAAACGGATACGTTCGTCGTACGTCCCACTTCTGCGGATGTTTCACACACTGTTGCCTGTCTGTTAGCAATGACAACACTACGAAAACACCGCCGCTCTTCGTCGTTACGTGAAGGCCGTCGGCCACTGCGTTGTACTTGGTGAGACGTACTGCTTGAAATTTTGTATTCTCGGCAGATTCTTGACATTGTGAATGTCGGGATATCGAATTCCCTAACAATTTCGGAACTGGACTGTCCTGTGCGTCTAGCTCCAAGCACCATTCCGCGTCCCGCACCTGCATATCGCTGTCACGTGACTTTTGTCACATTAGTGTACGGTACAGTGGCAATAGATGTAAAGGTTAAAGTTAAAGGTAGTTGTGGAACCGCTACGTTACGTACAGAATTTGCAGTGGCTGAAGGTACAAGAGCAACATAATTAAAATCAAGAGTAAATCGGGGGTATACAGCAATATTTTGACAGTCTTCCTTGAGTGCACCAACCGCGAACAGAATAGAAAAACGGGGGAGGGAGGAGTGAGATTGTGCTACCTCAAATACCTCCATCATACGATGTCTTTAGAATTGAAGGTATAGAAATTTCAACGAACAGTCGCGGTCGAAATATAGTCACTACGGTATAGGCAACAGAAATTGGCCTCATCAGTTTTTTCAGCCTGGCGTCACAGAAAGCGAAGTAGGAGGGGCAAAAATCAATAGCTTGAATTTGCCCTGCTCTCCTCGCGCCAAACGGGCGTTAAATTTACGCCTCCGTTTTTATGAACTGCGACAGCTAGAAGTGTAATTATTTCGGCTGAATACGCAGTAAACCACGGTCTATTTGACTTTCAGGTCACGTCTCTCAGAACATTACGTAATGCGGCGAGGTGGTGAGCGACCTTTAAACTCTAAGGCAGTCCACAATATTGAAGATACTTCGAACACGGTGGAGACTAAAGGTGATCACATACGTAACTAAATGCTAGACAAGTGTGCATGATCAAGTAGTTTGTGCAAACGTGCATGCTTGATACTGAAGATATACAAAGAAGAGCAGCACAAATGGTCACAGGTTTGTTTTACCTGTGCGAGAGCGTCATAGCGATGCTGAAGAAACTGAACTTGCCGATCCCTGGAGATAAACGCCAAACTATTCTACGCTAAACGTACTTACAAAGTTCCAAAAAGCAGCGAGGGGTCTTTTTATATATAATGGTCCAGCCAGGAAAAAGCACCGTAAGCACTGAGGCAGTCATCCCACCTACGTACTAAGTAGGAGATACCTGCATAGTATGACACCGTGTCCTGCTGCATAAGTCTGTAACTGCCTGCTGCACATTCTCGTCCGATTAGAAATGTCGATCCTTCAAGGCCTTTTTTTAAGGGTCCGAAGGCGTGATAATTGCATGGGGAGAGATCAGAACTATAGGGTTGGTCTTAGAGTGTTGCCCACTTGAGTTGGCATAACTTCTGCCTAATCCTTATGATATTTGCGATATTGGGACGTGCGTTATCATGCAGCAGGAGCACCCCTCGTAGTTCAACAGCTGTGGTTCCCGACAGACATGCTGCGCCGTACACATTCTTCATTTTCCGACAGATGTTGTAACAAATTAAATTTTGTCGTGGAATTAAGTAGCTTGCTAAGAAATATGTATATCGTTGGACTCATTCCGCTAGGGTCGATGCAATTACTACGTTGTTCTACTGTATAAAACAGAGGAGGCTGTCTTAGAGTGCTCCTTGCTACCCACTTCTTCTTCTATCTCTATAAACGCAAGTTCACTATTTTTACACCTGTAAGGTAATTGTGAAAAATAATGTTAATATTGGGTTATAATGAGTTGTTATCTTACTGAACTTGTATCTTAACCATCTCTAATTACCTGTACAGATTTATTTTATCTCTTAGCAGTTTAATTCCACAGGCAAGCAGAAGTACTGTGACGCGTCAATTATGATCCATCAGTGTGCTATCACACTCATATTTGGATCCTTTCTATTAGAACCAGCAGTCTACGTTATTTTATATATGAAGTCCGATTATTCTTGTTGTACACTGCGACATATTTCGTCGCATTGTAATGCATATCAACACGGTTCTCCATCGCCCAACTTATCGCTCTCCCACGGCGATCCCTGCGAGTGGTTTCATCATAACAGGAAATTTAGCAGGTAACAAAGCGTAGATTCAGGTCCATTGTGGAGTTATTTTTACTCTCTCTGTACCCTTTGAGATTCATCGCACCTCCGAACAATTAGCATTTTGAGGTAAAATTAGATCTGGCATTCCATTTTTATTCCGACCTTTTTACGGGATATATAACACAATGTCTACCGGTGTTGTCCTTCGATAGCCAAGAAATGCTATGGGAAATAATTTTAAGAAATTTTTAACTAATGACTGTGCATGCTATAATTTAATTATCACATTGGTGACACTGGTTTAATATGCGCTCTAGCTAAAGTGCCCTCTGCTGGAATTAGTCTCTTGTATAAATACCAGACGCAGTCTGAGTATTAGCAGTACGTACCATGTACCCACATGTTTAACTTTACGACGATTTACATCAGGATACCTGAATCTTGTGTATGGCTGCTATACGTGGTTATATACATTTTATATTTTATGTATCACTAAGACTTGTTAGATTTAGCGTTAACTTATTGAACCTGCCGCTTACACAATGCTTATCCTTGTAACAGATCTGATGATGGTAGTATGCCGAAACCGGTAATAAAGTGTAAGTAGTCTGTATGACCAAGGCGGACTTGTGAAAATAAAGTGCCAAAAATGATTGCGGACTCATTTACAGACTTTATGTCTTCAATTAATAAATGCGTAACAGCACGCTGGTCCTGTTGGACGCATTTAGCAGTTCACGTTTCTGCATTTACCGCAGCCACAGCCAAGCACTAATCGCTTGCATACCTGTCAGCACTTATACACTGGTATAGGGATGCGTATTCAAATGCTGAGATATGTAGACAGATAGAATACGGCGTTGAAGTCGTCAACGCCTATATAAGACAAATGACTGGTGCAGTTGATCGGTTACTGCTGGTACAATGGCATGTTATCAACGTTTAATTGAGTTTGAACGCGTGCGCAAGTGTGTGTGTGTGTGTGTGTGTGTGTGTGTGTGTGTGTGTGTGTGTGTGTGTGTGTGTGTGGGTGTGTGTGTGTGTGTGTGGGGGGGGGGGTCATCGGTCCCTAGACTTACACACTATTTAAACTAACTTATGCTCCTAACAACACACACACCCATGCCCGAGGGAGGACTCGAACCTCCGGCGGGAGGGGCAGCGCAATCCTTGACAGGGCGCCTCAAACCGCGCGGCTTGAACGCGATGTTATAGTCGGCGTACGTCCGGCCCCGGTAGCTGAGTGGTCAGCGTGACGGAATGTCAAGCGTAAGGTCCCGGGTTCGATTCCCGGCTGGGTCGGAGATTTTCTCCGCTCAGGGACTGGGTGTTGTGTTGTCCTAATCATCATCATTTCATCCCCATCGACGCGCAGGTCGCCGAAGTGGCGTCAAATCGAAAGACCTGCACCAGGCGAACGGTCTACCCGACGGGGGGCCTTAGCCACAAGACATTTCATTTCATAGTCGGCGCACGAGCGATTGGACACAGTATCTCTCAGGTAGTTATGAACTGAGTACTTTGCCGTACGACCATTTCACGAGTGTACCGTGAATATCAGGCATCCAGTAAAACATCAAATCTCCGACATCACTGCTGCCGGAAAAACATCCTGCAAGAACGGGACCGGCTGCGGATTTCAATGCTGGGCCATCAACAAGTGTCAGCGTGCAAATGATTCAACGAAACATCATCGATATGTGCTTTCGCAGCAGAAGGCTCACTCGTGTGCCCTTGATGACTACATGACAAAAAGCTTTACCCATCGCCTGGGCCCAACAGCGATATTTGACTGTTCATGTCTGGAAACATGTTGCTTGGTCGGATGAGTGTCGTTTCAAATTGTATCGAGCTGATGGGAGTGTATGGACTCTGCATTTCAGCAAGAGAGTGTTCAAGCTAGTGGAAGCTCTGTAATGGTGTGGGAAGAGGAGGATATTGGTGTTTAACGTCCCGTCGACAACGGGGTCATTAGACACGGAGCACAAGCTCGGATTAGGGAAGGAAGTCGGCCGTGCCCTTTCAAAGGAACCATCCCGGCATTTACGTAATGGTGTGGTTCGCGTTCAGTTGGAGTGATATGGAAATCCTGATACGTCTAGATACGACTCTTGACAGGTGACACGTAAGTAAGCATCCTGTCTGATCAGCTGCATCCATTCATGTCCATTGTGCATTCCGACGCACTTTGGCAATTCCAGCAGGACAATGCGACAACCCAAATGTCCAGAATTGCTTCACAATGGCTCCTGGAACGCTCTTCTGAGTTTAAATAATTCAGTTGCCAACCAACCTCCCCAGACATTACTGAGCATATCTAGGATGCCTTGCAACGTGCTGTTCTCTCTAGAACTACTACAAACACTAGTCGAGTGCATGCCACGTTTTGTTGTGACCCTTCTGCAAGCTCGCGGGGGCCCTACACGATACTACGTAGGTGTACAAGTTTCTTTGGCTCTTCAGTGTATGTAGCCGCGCTACGTTGCATATACGCTGCAGCAACGCCCTCAGACGCAAACATTTTGATCGCCCCCTACATTTCAGTCACTTAAAGCATCGCTTCCTTACAATCCGCAATGACAATTTACAACGCGAACAGGCGCCTTTAAGCACACATTCTTATCGCGATCCATACGCTAATCGAACAGGAAGTTTCAAAATGGTTAAAATGGCTCTGAGCACTATGGTACTTAACTTCTGAGGTCATCAGTCCCCTAGAACTTAGAGCTACTTAAACCTAACTAACCTAAGGACATCACACACATCCACGCCCGAGGCAGGATTCGAACCTGCGACCGTAGCAGTCGCGCGGATCCAGTCTGTAGCGCCTAGAACCGCTCGGCCACTCCGGCCGACGAACAGGAAGGAGCCCTCTGCCACACTCCGGCCGACGAACAGGAAGGAGCCCTCTGCCATGTATTTCACAGTGGTTTGCTGAGTACAGACACAGACGTGCAAGAAAATAAAACACTTCCTATCAACAGCGAGTGATCACTCGTTTATAAAACGTGATTGTCAAATTGTTGCTGGTGAGAAAAAGCTGGCCTTGCTTTCACTTAGAGCCCAACGTTGCTCGAAACGTATGTGGAATCTTTGAAGCATACATTATCACATAACATTTTATTTAACTATTTACGAGGGCAGTTCAATAAGTAATGCAACACATTTTTTTTCTCGGCCAATTTTGGTTGAAAAAACCGGAAATTTCTTGTGGAATATTTTCAAACATTCCCGCTTCGTCTCGTATAGTTTCATTTACTTCCGACAGGTGGCAGCGCTGTACGGAGCTGTTAAAATGGTGTCTGTAACGGATGTGCGTTGCAAACAACGGGCAGTGATCGAGTTTCTTTTGGCGGAAAACCAGGGCATCTCAGATATTCGTAGGCGCTTGCAGAATGTCTACGGCGATCTGGCAGTGGACAAAAGCACGGTGAGTCGTTGGGCAAAGCGTGTGTCATCATCGCCGCAAGGTCAAGCAAGACTGTCTGATCTCCCGCGTGCGGGCCGGCCGTGCACAGCTGTGACTCCTGCAATGGCGGAGCGTGCGAACACACTCGTTCGAGATGATCGACGGATCACCATCAAACAACTCAGTGCTCAACTTGACATCTCTGTTGGTAGTGCTGTCACAATTGTTCACCAGTTGGGATATTCAAAGGTTTGTTCCCGCTGGGTTCCTCGTTGTCTAACCGAACACCATAAAGAGCAAAGGAGAACCATCTGTGCGGAATTACTTGCTCGTCATGTGGCTGAGGGTGACAATTTCTTGTCAAAGATTGTTACAGGCGATGAAACATGGGTTCATCACTTCGAACCTGAAACAAAACGGCAATCAATGGAGTGGCGCCACACCCACTCCCCTACCAAGAAAAAGTTTAAAGCCATACCCTCAACCGGTAAAGTCATGGTTACAGTCTTCTGGGACGCTGAAGGGGTTATTCTGTTCGATGTCCTTCCCCATGGTCAAACGATCAACTCTGAAGTGTATTGTGCTACTCTTCAGAAATTGAAGAAACGACTTCAGCGTGTTCGTAGGCACAAAAATCTGAACGAACTTCTCCTTCTTCATGACAACGCAAGACCTCACACAAGTCTTCGCACCCGAGAGGAGCTCACAAAACTTCAGTGGACTGTTCTTCCTCAACGTCGGATTTCCATATGTTTGGCCCAATGAAGGACGCAATCCGTGGGAGGCACTACGCGGATGATGAAGTTATTGATGCAGTACGACGTTGGCTCCGACATCGACCAGTGGAATGGTACCGTGCAGGCATACAGGCCCTCATTTCAAGGTGGCGTAAGGCCGTAGCATTGAATGGCGATTACGTTGAAAAATAGTGTTGTGTAGCTAAAAGATTGGGGAATAACCTGGTGTATTTCAATGCTGAATGAAACAAACCCTGTTTCAGAAAAAAAATGTGTTGCATTACTTATTGAACTGCCCTCGTAGTTGTGTAGAGCCAAGAATTTTTCGTATGGAACGGAGGAAAAATGGTTTCACGCCCTCTCTATAGAGAGACAATTACAGGCGACACAGAAGCGCAAATAAAAATGGAACTGGTCCAGCAATGCCCTTGCTAAATAACCATGTACTGGCATTCGCCGTAAGTGATTGAGGCAAAAAATACAAAGATACTCTGGTCGTATGTAAAGTATGCTAGCGGCAAGACACATTCAATGCCTTCTCTGCGCAATACCAATGGAAATACTATCGATAATAGTGCTGCTGAAGCAAAGTTACTAAACACAGCCTTCCGTTAATCCTTCACCAAAGAAGATGAATCAAATATTCCAGAATTCGAGACAAGAACAGCTGCCAACAATAGTAACTTAGAAGCAGATGTCCTCGCAGTAGTGAAGTAGCTCGAATCATGTAATAAAAGCCAGTCTTTAGGTCCAGGTTGTATACCAAATACATTCCTTTCTGAGAATGCTGATGCAATAGCTCCGTACTTAATCATCTACAACCGCTCGCTCGAGATAGATCCGTACCCAACGACTGGAAAGTTGCACAACTCACACCGATATTTAAGAAAGGCAATAGGAGTAATCAAGTAAAATTAGAGGCCCAAATCATTAACGTCGATATTTTTGTGTTTGAACGGTCTACTGACACAATCAACACGAATACAGAAAACATCGTTCTTGTGAAACACAACTAGCTCATTACTAACACGAAGTGTCGAGTGCTATCGACAAAGGATTTCAAACTGATTCCCCATTTCTAGATTTCCAGAAGGCCTTTGACACCGTACCTCATAAGCAATTTGTAATCAAATTGCGTGCTTATGCAATATCGTCTCAGTTATGCGATTAGATTCATGATTTCATATTAGAGAGGTCACGGTTCGTAGTAACTGACGGAAAGTCTTCGATTAACACAGAAGTGATTTTCGGCTTTCCCCAAGGCAGTGTTATAGGTCTTCTGTTGTCCCTTATCTATATCAACGATTTAGGAGATAATCTGAGCAACCGTCTTATGTTGTTTGCAGATGACCTTAGGAAGATCAAAAGGAATTGCAAAATGATTTAGATAAGATATCTGCATGGTACGAAAACGGGCAATTGGAATCCGTTAAACATTGGTTACACGATAAATCAATCAAAAGTAAAGCCGGGAAATGTAACTAAGAATCTAAAAAACACAATGACGAACAACTGGAAAAAACACAAAGAAAGTATTGTGGTGAAGATGAACCAAAGACTGAGCTTTATTCGCAGAGCTCTTAGAAGACTCAACAGATCTACTAAAAAGACCGCCTATACAACGCTTGTCCGTCCTGTTTTGGAGCACTGCTGCATGTTGTGGGGTGCTTACCAGATAGGATTAACAGAGTGTACCGAGGAAGTTCAAAGAAGGGCAACACGTTTCCTATTTCATATTAAAACGCAGTCTTTGGCATAAAGGCAGTCGGCTCTGGGCGATTTTAGTGTCTGTGTATGTGCCTTTACGGCAAATAGGAAACAGACACCATTAGTGACAGTCTACGTAGTGTAGATAAACCACGACTGTGACGATGCCACTGGGAGAACAGTTATCGTATGATGAAGAAGCAAAAATCAGTGCGTACATGGAAATAGGACACTAATCGTCAAATCGCCAAGAGGTTGAACCTTCCAAGTACAGTGATTGATAATTTCGTTATATTGGGCGTATGAAATGGACATACTGGGAGATATGGGCAGAGTATAAAATTATTTGAGGAGTCAAAAAGGTTCTTTTCCGCAAATCAAGCACTACAAACCGCAGTTATTCTCAGCTTGTTGCTCATTTACAGTTTCCAGCAACTGACAAAAATTTTGCTTTCAAGAAACGATTGTAGAAATCTGTTCTAACACCGAAACTTAAAAAGGCTGATTAGGAGTTTGCTGAAGAACATATGTTATAGACTTAAGAATAGTATAAAATGATCATCAATGATGAGAAGAAATTTAGATCAGATGAGCTGCGTGGATTTCAGTATTATTGGCAAGATCTGAGAGCAGAGCAGCAGGTAAGAATAAGCAAAAATTCCGGTTATGATTTGGGCAGCCTTCTGCGCTAAATGGTTGAACGTCCAGTAGTCTTCACAGAACGTAAAGTTCGGAGGCTTGTCTGCTCTGTGAAGTGGGTTCGATGATTATCTGTGGCATTTCTGCCGAAAGAGCACAATGCTGGTGCACGCACAAGTGTTTCCGAGCACACCGTTCATCGTACATTGTTGAATACGGAGCTCCGCAATCTACCACCCCCACGTGTTCACATGTTTACCCAATGACATCGTCAATTACGATTGCAGTGGGCGCAGGATCATCGGGATTCGACAGTCGATCAATGCACACGTGTCGGTTCTTCGGGTGAATGACATTTTTGCTACAATAGGTCGATGGTCGTCTCCACGGACGCCGTCATGGGGGCGAACAGCGACTCGAAACGTGCAACGCGCCACGGGCGTAGGCCAGTGGAAGCTATATTGTGCTATGGGAGACATCCTCCAGTGCTTGCATCGGACCTGCGGTAGTAACCGGACACGCTGACAGCTGCGAACCACCTGCATCCCTTCATGCTTGACGTCTTGACCGACGGCGATGTCATCTTTCAGCAATATAATGGTCTGTGTTTCGGTGCCAGAACCGTGCTACAGTCGTCTGAAGAGCATTATATTGAACTAACGTTATGTCACGGTGACCAAATTCGCTTTACCTAAATCCTAAGGAACCCATCTGGGTCGCTATCGGGTGCCATCACCACGTACGCAAATCAGCGGCTTGTTATTTGCGCGAATTACATGATCTGTGCTTAGACATGTAGCGCTACACACCTCTGCAAACCTACCAACGAACTGTCTGATCCCTGATACGCTGAATCAGTGATGTATTTAGCTCCAAAGACGGACAAACAAGCTATTGAGCAGATGGTTATAATGTTTTGGCTCATCAGTGTTATGAGGCTCAAGATTTAGTAGCGATCAGGTCGCACGGGGCTCGAAGACTTCTGATAATAAAAGTCAATAAAAGTGCGAATTCATCGTGGCAAAAGTAACGAAAAAGAAAAGTAAGATATGGTAACCATTCAGCGTCATAATGTAACACAACTTCATTTCAAGCAGCAGCACACGCAATTTAAGACGCAGTGCTATAAAGTCCAAGAAAGATACCTGGAACTTCGTACTTAGCAGCTGCAGGTATAATATATATTCGCATCACATAGGTAACGATTACGTCGACCATTAGCATCACCAAACCAAGCGAGTGATACTTGGCACACTTACGGTTATGGCCGGTGACGTCACTTTCCAAGCCGCATGCGCCACCTGTGTTCACACTGTATACATCGCACGTTACCATTGAAATACGGCATTCCTGGAGCGCACTAAAATTTCTGTAAGCATATTCTGTGGGGACTTCACAGCGCTGAATCCACGAGGATCACTTGAGTATATGGTAGCAATGCGAGCCTGAAGATGTTAACAGGAACATTCAAAGTTATTACTTTTCTCCGGACAGATGCCGCAATCGTACAACATTTGAGCCTATCTTGCTGCACACGTACGAAGCAGAGAACGACAGATTTTTATTTTATCGACTGCCAACGTTGAACCTGGGTTTGTGGTTAAACCGTAAGAGCAGGATGGAGAGCGCTTAGCGTACTGCGCGTATCATTAGCATCAAACCGGAACCGTTACGTGAGTTAATGCATAACGCTTTTCCTCACATTTCGTGCTAAGGTCGGAACTTTTTCAGCAAAAGTATTGTTTCCGTTTTAACACATTCATTTATTAGTGCAGGAATGGTGAATAATTGCTAGTGTTACGAAATCAGATCTATGTTCGTAAAAGAAGAAAAACTTTAAAAAATTAAAAAAAGGCAAATAAGTCACGTGACTTTGAAGGCAGTATACGTTGGCGATAAACATTCTATTTGCGCATCTGAATCGTTACTCCTTACATATTCCGACTGTATGGTTTAACTGGTGAATGGCTCGTATTCAAACTGCAACCAAGAGGCCACATATTGGTGTATTTTTTGACAGGTGAAGCGAACGCGTCAAAGATCGTGATGCGGCGAACTGTCAACTCCAAACGTAGCGCGTGAATTGAATATTTCTTTATCTTTACTTTAGTGTGTGTGTTTTGTTGTTGGCTCATACGAGCTTAAGAAGATGCATTCAAAACCAGCATGGAAAATAGAGAACTATATTCCACATTCATGTACAATGGATTTTTTTTAATAGGCTACTGAAGACTTTCGGATTACATGAGGTGTAAGTAACGAAATATCTTCCACGTCTGCTAATTATATGCGTAACTCATCAGCATCAATATAAATCCCATTATTTTCACCCGCACTGCTGTAGCTGCACATTACAATACATTAAGTGCATCTAAACAGCCATTATGTGATGTTAGCCTGCAGTGTCTCGAAAGTTTGCTAGTGCAAAAATAAAAACATAAAACAATGTATGGAACTTTAATGCGACAAGTGCACCGAGAACGGTTAATTCAGTAAAGCGTGTGGTCGTAGTTTCAATACAACGAGCAACAGATCCTAAATATGATACTGCAGAGCTGCTAAAACACTAAGGTTGAGTGTAACACTTCAGAGTCTGAGTGCTTGCTTAAAGCAATTCGAGAATCACAAGTTGTACTTCGAGTATTAATTGCTTTACTCACTAAAAGAAAATAAAACGATGCTTTACTCACTGTTTTAACTGCGTACTGATGATGATGCTAAAGTGATGAGGACTACATGCAGAAAACTATCCACTGTAGTCCACCGCTGAAAATCTTTGTCGTCTCCCGCACGGATGATATTAATGGCCTCCAAATTGTGGAACGACACAAAATTCTGCGACACACACGTGCCTAACACGATGACGGCACCCAAGACGCGGGGCAATTGTCTTTGTCGGCGGAGCACTAGCACAGAGAACACAGCCTTAACGGAAAGCACGAAGGACGCACAACAGGTACCTGGAACACTTGAATGTTCCACCTCCCACAGCGTCGGCTTCGGCGGTTTGCGAGAATAGCGAGCGGTGTCGCGGCAGAGTTGGCGCCCCTGGCGCACAGCAGGAGGCTCACAGGGCACTGGCGAAAGCGAGCGGGTCGGGAAGACAGGCAGAGCGGCGATGCTACCGGCCCCGCCGGAAGTGAGCACTTCCTCCGCTAGCTTTTTTCTTGGTGGCCGGCGCGGGTGGCTGCAGTGGAAGCGAGCGACGGCAGGCACGTGCGCGCCACGTGACGGTGCCTCGGGGTCCTCGCCTGCGCAGCGTCAAAGGCGGACTGCCGGCGCGCAGCCGCCGCCGCAGACACCGCAGCGGTCAAAATATTTAACACCGGCGTGGGGCGCACGTCTGCCAACTGCACGCACGCACTAGCCAGCAGCAGGCAACGCGGCGGCCTCGCTCCCCTCCACAGCACACAACGGTCCCCACTCAGCTGAGCCGCTTACTTCTCTCCCTTCCCCCCCCCCCCCCACTCCCACCACTAGACACCGCCCCGCCAACGCAGACAAAACGCCAAAGCCTTCTCGTTGTACAGGGCCTCCCTGCGCGAGTAAGTTCCTCGTTCCTCCCCTGTAGTGACAGCAGAGGTTATGTACGCGCTCTGATAACTGGTTTGAGCAAACTCAGGTCTTTAAGCAGTCGTGGCCGAGTGGTTAAGGCGTCTGACTAGAAATCAGATTCCCTCTGGGAGCGTAGGTTCGAGTCCTACCGACTGCGAACATTTTTATTCGTAATAATGCTCGTCACACGCGTGCGTCATACTAATAATCAAGATAATACAAGGTTAAACACTTGGAGGACATCTTAAGCAGGAATACCACAGACCCAAGCACTGCTGACAAAGATATGAAAAAAATTAGAATCAGTAAAAACCGGCATCTCCTCCGTTTCTAAGAGAACTATAAACGGAGATATCAATAATAATTGATTTCAATAGCTCCTGCGGAAGATTGAAATGCAAACACTATAAAAAATAATTGAAGAAAACGCATAAAAAACCCGATTTCATTTCACTTGCTGCCCCTCACTTTTTTCCTCCAACTCACTCTCCATCACACTACTATGCACTTACTATCCACTCATCTTTGCTTAAGAAAAATTAACACGAACAGTTGCTCAGCAAACAAATAAAACTTGGAAACGAAATAAAATTAGTTATTACTGGCTTCTTCGTCTTGAGCATATTGCGACAAGAATTTTACACCAGACGCGTTTGCTTTTATCGTTCTGCAAATTGGATGCGTATGTTTTTACATGCATACATGTTTTACATTAAAAACAGCAACTTGTTTATGAAGTTGGTGTGCAGTTTGTTTACGGTGTTCCTGCCTTTTGTTTATATATTCTCCAAACCACTGCTTCCTCTCTGTAGCAGAGGCTGATATCCAAGAAGGTTTGGAGAATATGTAAACAAGAGGCAGAAACAGCGTATGTAAACTGCACGCCAACTGCTGTTTTTTTTTTTAATCTAAAACAGCCAAAAATGTATAAACGTAACGATCAAGTTTGCAGAATGACACCAGAAGATGTTTCATAAACATAATTGGAAGCCTATGGTGTAAAATTCTCGTCAATTACTTGCAGTAAGCTTAAGACGGAGAAACCAATAATAATTGATTTCAATAGCTGCTGCAAAAAATGGAAATGCAAACACTATATAAAATAATTGAAGAAAACGCATAAAAAGAAGGGCCTTTTCCATCCTTCACCATCTGTCACTCAACCCCACTTCATTTCACTTGTTGCCCCTCACTTTTTTTCCTCCAACTCACTCTCCATCACACTACTATGCACTTAGTATTCACTCATCTTTGCTTCTATCCCCCTCCTTCAGCACGCCCCCCCCCCCTCCCAACCTACTTATCACACCAATTTTAAACTTCATCACTACTCCTCCATTTCTCTTACACAGTATATAAATAAACAGTAACATAATTAACTAGAGTAACATACGCATAACGAATTACAGAGCGGGAAACATATATAGACCAAGAGAAACTAGTGGCAATGTGGACAAGACTACAAAACAAGATATACACTTAAAAGTATGCAAATAAACAGTGAACAATGGTATACGAAATTGAGCTGTATTAAATGTCAAGAAAGCATAGTTCTGCAAAGCAGCGTTAAATTAAACCATAATTCTCATTGCCTAACGGAGAGAAGAACCAAAACCGTCCTAGCAGACGTCATTTCCTGATGCAGGCGAAAAACCAAGCAGATATTACCGCAAGTAAAAACTAACAATTTGTTAACGAACTGTTTTTCGATCTAGAAAACAAATGAATTGTAAATACCTTTAATTAGATACCAATGTTGATGCTTTGCTCCAATAAAGCGAAACTCGTCTGCTGAGAAAAATACGCATTTTCACGTAGTTGTAATGAAAGTAAAAAGACCCTCAGAAATTACTCGTATTACATACAATTGAAGAGATTTCGTAAATTTCCCGTAGCTACGTTAACTGATACATTCTCACACAGTTGAACACTCATACACAACTCCAAAAGTTTTTTTTATTGTTGCAGCCGCACTTCAGATTTGTGCCACGAGAGCGCAGCAGTGAGCAGTTAAGGCAAGATGGCGACAGGCACCGAGGAAATGTACGTTGAGCTTGAGCTACATTCACATTAGTTCCTCGTTACAGTGCAACGAAACTTCAGAAAAAACTTCAAAGAAGATCCATTTACTGACATCTCCATTCGGTGACGGTATGTTCGGTTTGGAGCTTCAGGATGCCTCTGCAAGATGAAATCAACGGGTCGGTCTGCAGTGACTGAGGAAACGGTTGACTGCTTGCGAGCGAGTTTCGTAAGTAGCCCCAGAAGTCGACAAATAGAGCAAGCAAACAGCTGAACACACCGCAATCAACCGTTTGGACGATCGTAAGGAGACGACTGAAGCTGAAGACTTGCCGCTAGCAATTGCTCCAAGCCCTGGCTCTGTGACGACGTCAGACGCTTTGAATTTTCGGCACAGTTGCAACAGTTCGTCGAACTCAATGAACCAACTTTTTTTTGCGAATGGCATAAAGTACAGGCACAATGTGACGAATCTGGGGGACAGAGAATCCCCACAATATCATGCAGCACACTTGAGATTCACCAAAAGTTAATGTGCTCTATGCACTCTCACAGTTTAAAAGTTTACAGTCCCTTTTCATTCTGAGAGAATACCACTATAGAATATGTGTTTGAACGTGCTGGAAACTGATAGTGTGGACTTTATCCACCAGTGGGATGCTGCTGCGGACCACTTCCAATATGATGATCGTGGCTTTTTTAAACAGGAAATGGAGAAACCGGTGGATCGGTTGTGGTGAGGTTGATGATCAGCAATTCATGTCATGGCCTCCACTCTCTTCTGACCAATGCCCATTCGATTTTTTTTGTGTGTGGGGGGGGGGGGGTTATTTTTTAATTGTTTACTCTTCCTCTACCAACAAACCCGCCAGAAGTGCGAGCACGCATCGACAGACATGCTGCACTGAACCCGGAAATAACTTGATTATCTACATGATATCTGCAAATCAGTACGGTGCACATATGGTGCAAATGTAATATGTCAAAAAACTTTTAAAGTTTTCCTATCTGTGTGGAAAGCCTTGTGACAACGTGTCAAAGCGAGTAATATTACTACTTCAGTCATATTTTAATAACTTTGTATTTATCACTTGAAATGGCTGCTCTTACATTGGCAGTGGTTGCAGACAAAATTACTGGATAAAAGGTTCGCCTGTTATGCAAAACACTGTTTCTTCAAGTAGGTCCAGACATGTTTCTACACTTTTATGCCATCGTCAGTGGGTTTTCTTTATTCAAATCTGTGAAGCGTAAAAATGTTTTAAGAATAACTAATTTACGAAATATTATGCCTAAAAACCGTTTTTGTTTGTTGCTCTCATTATCTTAATTTTACATTATAGTCTTATGCAGAACTTCCTGTACACCATCATATATTGGTAACTTGCCGTTTGCAACTAAACATAATTTTGTTTTGTGAAGTTATTTCGCGGCTATATTTACGATTTCTCACATCGATCTTTGGCAAAATCCTTTTCCGTCAGAGTGTGGATCTCAGCAACTCACGTGAACGCATCCGATAAAGGATTTGCCAAAGTTCTACGTAAGTAATCGCACATACAGGGGCGAAATATATTCACACAACAAAATTACGTTTCGATATAAAGAGTGAGTCAACTCATCAACTAAATTCACACCAGCTTCATTTAATTGCAGATGACACGCCACTGGTACGTGATAATGTACAAAGCCCCCCCCCCCCCCCTGCATAACCCTATAATATAAAATTAAGGTATTGACAACAACTAACATAAACTGTTTTTAGGCCCAATTTTCGTAGAATGGTTATCACTTAATATATTTTAAGATATCACAGATTTCAATAAAGAAAACCCACTGACAAAGGTACTGAAGTGTCTTTGGATCCATAAGGAAAAACAGTGTTTTGCGTAACAGGCGGACCTCATTTCCAACAACCATGATGACTTGCATGTTGGGAAGTTTATCTATACAATTAATGAGAGTGTAAAGACAAGTCGTTGTTTAAAGTCTTACCAGAATTCGTGAAAAGTGAACGATTTACTTCATATTTTTACTCGATACTGTACTGAACATTCAGACGGGCGTTAGCAAAAATTCGAAAACTTCCTGACCGATTTACTTCAAATTTTTACATGTCACTGTAATGAACATTCGGGTTTATATGTGATACATAAATATATACGTCATAAAGTGGAAAAGTTTCCACCAAACATCTCGAAAAGTTCTTGACCGCTTTACTTCAAATTTTATACACGTTACTCTAATAAACTATCAAACAGACATAGGGGAGGAGGAGATGGACAGAGACAGGGTGAACAGGAGATCAGATCAAATATTCAGTTCCCATACAGACATAGCAGTTTCGAAGCATTTCCAGGATTGCTAGTGTATTACACAGGGTGTTAGGAATTTAAGTCTAGATATTTCTATGGGTGACTGAGGAAGCGTACTGAACAAGGTTACATAAGTATTTACTTTATTGCAATGTAATAATTATAGCTATTACGAGTAGTATGTTTTCAGGCTGTTTAGTACTGACCAACTACGAGCGACACAAGCAAGCCATTAATGATTATTTTCCCTGGGCAGAAGTGGGTGTGTGGGCTCAAAAATGATAGTCTATAACGACAAGCGTAGTCCAACTCGTGGAGCAGTTGTAACCACGCAGAAAACATCGGGTTGTAAAATATGTTACATGCAGTGAAAAAACAGCTAACACACTGAAGTGGGTACATATTAACATACCAGTTGTCAAGATATCTGTACTAAAACCCGTAACACCCTGTATACGAAACAGAAAGCTCGTCGGAGACATGTCTAACGTAGATATTCTGAATTCACAATTTAGTTTCGATACCGAAAACTGCGTTAAACATGACACAGTACGATAAATCTACGTCTACAGACATACTCCGCAAGCCCCATCTCGAGCATGGCGGAGAGTATCTTGTACCACTGCTCGTCTTTCCCCTTCCTGTTCCATTCGCAAATGGAGCGAGGGAGAAACTACTATCTTTATACTTCTGTAATGGTCCTGATTTCTCTTACCTTGTCTTCGCGGTTCTTACGCGAGATGTAGACTGGTGGCAGTAGATTAGTTCTGCAATCTGTCGCATACGCTGGAAATACAAACATCAAAAGAAGTTTTGCATCCCGGTTCCCAAAAGTCCTGAAGATAGACGTTGACTGTGTATATTGTATCACAGACACAGTCCCTTTCACTGTTCAGAGATGTCACTAAACCAGCACAAAGATGTGAACAACCCCGCATGAGCAGCGCCTATTAGACGGAGGGGGTCCGACAGCCGATTAGTTACAGTCGTTCCACCAGGAATGACGTACACGGCTCGTGTTGTCTGTAGTTCAGTCATGCCTACACGGTCAATACTGGGGATCGATCGCATCCGCGTTGTTACTTTGTGCCAGCAACGGCTCTCAACAACGGAGGTGTCCAGGCGTCTGGGAGTGAACCAAATCGATGTTGTTCGGACATGGAGGAGATACAGAGAGACGGGAACTGCCGATGTTTGCCTCGCTCATGCCGCTCAAGGGCTACTACTGCAGTGGATGACCGCTACCTAAGGACTATGGCTCGGAGGAACCCTGACAGAAACGCCACCATGTTGAATAATGCTTTTCGTGCAGCCACAGGACGTCGTATTACGACAGACTGTGCGAAATAGGCTGCATGATGCCCAACACGTCCAATGGACCGCTCGGGATTGGCATCACGTTCTCTTCACCGATGAGTGTCACTTATGTCTTCAACGAGACAATCGTCGGAGACGTGTTTGGAGGCAACCCGGTCAGGCTGAACGCCTGTCCGGCGAGTACAGCAAGGTGGAGGTTCCCTGATGTTTTGGGGTCGCTTTATGTGGGGACGACGTAAGCCGCTGGTGGTCATGGAAGGCGCCGTAACGGCTATACGATACATGAATGCCATCCTCCGACCGATAGTGCAACCATATCGGCAGCATATAGACGAGGCATTTGTCTTCATGGAAGACAATTCGTGCCCCCATCGTGCAAATCTTGTGAATGACTTCCTTCAGGATAACGACATCGCTCGACTAGAGTGGCCACCATATTCTCCAGACATGAACTCTATCGAATATGCCTGGGATAGATTGAAAAGGGCTGTTTATGAACGACGTGACCCACCAACTACTCTGAGAGATCTACGCCGAATCGCCGTTGAGGAGTGGGACACTCTGTACCAACAGTGCCTTGATGAACTTGTGGATAGTACGCCACGACGAATACAGGCATGCTTCAATGCAAGAGGGCACGCTGCTGTGTATTAGAAGTGCCGGTGTGTACAGCTATCTGGACCACCAGCTCTGAAGGTCTCGCTGTATGGTGGTACAACATGCAATGTGTGGTTTTCATGAGCAATAAAAAGGGCGGAAATGATGTTTATGTTGATCTCTATTCCAATTTTCTCTACAGGTTACGGAACTTTCGCAACCGAGGTGATGCAAAACTTTTTTTGATGTGTGTATAGACTTCCTGAATCCTGCTTCGCACCAGGTATTCCCATTTCTGTTCATGGGACATTTTCGTTGTTTGATCAAAGCTACCGGTAGTAAATCTTGCAGCGCGCCTCTGAATTGATTCCATGGCTTCCTTTACTCCAACCGGTTGGGGATTCAAGAATGTGTCGCACAAGCGTCGTAAACGCCGTGTGCTTTATAGGTTCAAATGGTTCAAATGGCTCTGATCACTATGGGACTTAACTTCTGAGGTCATCAATCCCCTAGAACTTAGAACTACTTAAACCTAACTAACCTAAGAACATCACACACATCCATGCCCGAGGCAGGATTCGAACCTGCAGCGCCTAGAACCGCTTGGCCACTCCGGCCGGCTGCTTTATAGGAAGTTTCGCTTATATAGAATTGTTCCAATAAACCGAAGTCGACCATTCGTCTACCCTTCTACCGACCTAACGCGTTCGTCCCATTTCATATCGTTACACCTGTTGCGAAACTTAGCTTGTCCTTTTCTCACATGATATGCTGCGAACTGTGAATGAAGGGCAACAGGCAGATTCCAAATTATTAGTTTTTTTGGAAAGCGTTTGATACAATGCCCCATTGCAGCCTATTAAAGAAGGTACGAGCATATGGAATAGGTTCACAGATATGTCAGTGCCTCGAAGATCTCTTCAGTTACAAAACCATGAATGTTGTCCTGGACGGCGAGCGTTCATCAGAGACAAGGGTATCGTCAGAAGCGCCCCAGGGAAGTGTGACAGGACTGATATTATTCTCTAAATACATGAAAGATGTGGGGTGGGGGGGGGGGCAGAGTGGGCAGCAATATGCGGTAATTTGCTGACGATGCTATGCTGTACGGTAAGGTATCGAGGTTGACTGACTGAAGGAGGATACAAGATGACTTAGACAAAATTTCCAAGTTGGTGTGACGAATGGCAGCTACCACTAAATGTAGAAAAACGTAAGTTAACGCGGATGAGTAGGAAAAACAAACCCATAATGCTCAGATACTACATCATTAGTATCCCGCTTTAGACAGTAAAGTAATTTAAATATCTGCACGTAACGTCGCAAAGCGATATAAAATTGAACTAGCATGTGAGTAGTGTGGTAGAAATGGTGACTGATCGACTTCTGTTTATTTGGAGAATTCTAGGAAACGTAGTTCATCTGTAAAGGAGATTGCCTGTAGGACGCTAGTGTGACCTATTCTTGAGTACTGCTCGAGTGTTTGGGATCCGTAACAGGGAGACACCGAAGCATTTCAGAACAGGGCTGCTGGATTTGTTACTGGTGGGTACGAATCATTTGCAAGTGTTACGGAAATGCTTCGGAAATCAAATGGGAATCCGTGGAAGGAAGGTGACATTCTTTTCGAGGAACACTATTGAAAAAATTTAGAGAATCGGCATTTGACGCTGACTGCTGCCGTCCCCTACCCATCAGATCATTTGTGTTTATGGAGAACAAGACCAGCTTTATTACACTTCACTTCACTAACGCACTCCTGACAGTACCATTGTCTCCGACGAACACTCCCCGTCCACATTCTGGCTTAGACAGTATTATTTAAGAAGTTCTCGGTATACTCTTGCATATAAGAAGCTATTCCGTATGCAGGAACCTTCGCTAACAGTCTGCAGTGTGGTATTGTGAGAAACACTTTCCAGAAATGTAGGAATATGTAACCTGCCTGTTGCCATCCACTCGAAGTTCGAAAGATACCATGCTAGAAAAGGCCACGCTGAGTTTCGCACGACCGATTTTTATAAATCCGTGCTGATTTGTACACTAAAGCTTTTCTGCCCCAAGGAAATTTTTCTTCGAGCATAGTATGTCCTCAAGAATTATGCATCAAACCGACGTTAAAGATATTGGTCTGCAATTTTGCGGGCTCGTTTTCTATCCTTCCAGTATTCGGGAGTCACCTGCACTTTTTTTGCAGTTGTTTTAGACTTTTCTGTTGGGCAAGAGATTTACGAGAAACGTCAGCTAAGTGTGGGGTCAGTGCTGAGAAGAACAATCTGTTTACACCGAATTGGGATCCCATCTGGTCCTGGGGACTTATTATTATTTCTTTTTTCAATTCTTTCAGCTGCTTTTCGATGAGAGGCGTGACTATTTCTGTGTTCTCCACACGGGCGTTTGTGTGACGGTCAAACGAAGTCACACTAGACTGGTCGACGAGTTATTGGATAGAAGCTATTCATTCGCTTAGTAATTCTACATAGGATGAGAATGTTCTAGTATTCTCGGCAAGTCCTTTCGCTAACGTATTAGTGTGAAAGTAGTATGTTTTGCGCGTCGATATTTTTATAAATGCATAAATTTCTACTACCTTTCACTTGTCGACATTTTGGCGTTCTTTTTTGAACCAAAAATAAACTATCTTATTCAGCATTCTCTGAACTGTCTTATTACACCATGGTGGATCTTTTCCGTTCTTCATTCCCTCACTCGGCACATACTTCTCCAGAGCGCGATTTACTAAACTTCTCCCATAATTTCTTTAAGCCCATCGTATTGGAACTAAATAACGCCCGTTTGTTGTCTAAATAGGTTGTTAACAACCGCTTTTCTGCTCTTTCCGGCGGATAAGCTCTCCTAGCTTTGTTGATAGATTTATTAAGTGTAGTAACCATGATATCGTGATCGCTAATTCCCTATCTTTACAGACAGTGTCAATAAAGTTAGGCCTGTCTGTAACAACAAGATCTAAAATATTTCCATCAGACCTGTGCATTAAATATTCAGTGGAACGACGTAAGGCACTGGGGTCTCTCTGCTACTCATCTCTGGACGTCAGAGCATCTGACGCTGCGTGCACTACACCGCACGAAACAAAACGAATACCTCAGAGAGAAATAACAACACACAAGCAGAAACGTAATCTAATTCCTATTACATAAATATATGACTGGTTATCAATATATACTATTTAATGGTTATTCGTATTCCTACAAAGTTACAAAAGGGAACGTTTACTCATACATGTTTAATGTCGAGAGTACAGAAATTTTAAATCAAACAAGACATTCATGAGAATCTTCCCAAATTAACTTCGAAATTTCTGTACCCTCACAGTTTGATTCAATGAAACAAGAAAAAATTGTGACCGAAGGCGTTATTATTATACTTCCTGTGTACTGGATACAGTCACATTAATAGATGCAAAACATGGATAAAACTAGAATACATACTACACACAAAAAATAAATCCATCGCATAAATAAAATGTATAGAATTTGCATGTAGTATAAAAGCTTTTGTAACCGACGAACACTATTGCACTTTTTACACTATAGGACGAGAAATCCTTATTTCCATCTGATGGTGCGCCTGGACCTGAAACTAACTGCCGACAAATAAATTACTCATTCAAAAATTGTGCATTGTTTTCTTCCTCACTGACACTCTTTGAAACCACCCTTCTGCAACTCTTCTGCAACACTTATCTGCTATATACTTGAAAGTTTTCTTCCGTGTTACACAGGCGCTGTGACAAAGGACCACAGACTGGCGTGGAATAAATGATACACTCCAAAAAATACAAGAACAGCCAGTGAGTAGTGAAGTGTAGAGCAGCCGCCCACGCTCATGAATTACGCGAGATTGCAAAGCAGCTTCGGCAGAAGCGCTTACTGCGGCGGGTTTGTCAACGCGTCATCACTTGCGTTCGCCGAAATAGGTTTCTTCTCACTCAGCGAGTCACGTTGACGCGTCAAGTGTGGGTGGAACTGCATGATAAAGGTTCCACTTTTACTCGAGTTACGTAGCTCCTTAACATACGGATAGCAGCAGCTGTTTCTCGTTTGGTGACACGTTAATCGCTAGATAACATTCCGCCGAGTACAGCGCCCATTCCCGGAAACTGAAACAACATCTAAGCGCAGCTGAGTACCTTACGGTGTGTGTTACTTCTGGAAACAGTTATCATTTCCCTCTTCCCTGTTGCATTAGTGAAAGGCGCGTAGGAAGAAATTAGGGCCCATAAGCCTCCGTATGGGCGGTAATTTCGTTGATTCAGTCGTCGTCACAATTTCTAGAAACGTATGTGGCAAGAAACAAATTGTTGTCCGACTCTTCTTGGAACATACGCTGTCGAAATACATTATGATGGACAACGCCTTTGTTGTAGCGACTGCCGTTGGAGTTTGTTGAGCATCTCCGTAAAATTCTCGCCGGCCGCTGTGGCCGAGCAGTTCTAGGCGCTAAGTCCGGAATCGCGCTGCTGCTACGGTCGCAGGTTCGAATCCTGCCTCGGCCATGGGTGTGTGTGATGTCCTTAGGTTAGTTAGGTTTAAGTAATTCTAAGTCTAGGGGACTGATGACCTCATATATTAAGTCCCATAGTGCTTAGAGCCATTTGAACCATTTTAAAATTCTCGCGCCGACTGAACAATCCCGTGACGAAACGCGTCGATCTTCGTGCGATCTTCCTTACTTCTTCTATTAATCCTACTTGTAAGTGTCTCAGACGCATAAAAAAAACTCAAGAATCTGTGGAGTAAGTATTTTGTAATCGACTCCTAGCCATCTTACTGTAGTTACTGTTGCCAGTCAAGTGTCGCCAACAGTCTAATCGCACAGTAGTTGATAATTTCGCTTCCAGACGCGCAATACGTTACATCTGTTCACATTCAAGGTCAAAAACTCGAGAAGTTCTTGACCCATTTATTTCATTTTTCTACACTATACTCCAACAAACGTTCGGACGTAAATAGGCAAAACTGTTAGCAAAATTCCGAGAAGTCCTGCATCAATTTACTTCAAAATTTTTCACGATATTCCGATAAATATTAGGAAATAGGATTTATATTTTTAATATATATATAATACGAGTTCACATTCTAAGACAAAAAAGTGCACCATGAAGGAATTATGCGAATGGGACGGGAATCGGTGGATGTGACGTACATGTACATATAAAGAGATCATTAAAATTTCAGAAAAATTGATCATTTATCAAAGAGAAACCGCTTCACAAATTCCTCCAGAACAGGCCATGAAGGCCCAAAGGTACCGACCGGCTGCCGCGTCATCCTCAGCCCACAGGCGTCACTGGATGCGGATATGGAGGGGCATCTGGTCAGCACACCGCTCTCCCGCCCGTATGTCAGTTTCTGAGACCGGAGTCGCTACTTGTCAATCAAGTAGCTCCTCAGTTTGCCTCACAACGGCTGAGTGCACCACGCTTGCCAAAAGCACTTGGCAGACCGGATGGTCACCCATCCCAGTGATAGCCCATCCCGACAACGCTTAACTTCGGTGATCCGACGGGAACCGGTGTTACCACTGCGACAAGGCCGTTGGCTCCTTCACAAATTGAGCAAGTCAATAATTAGTTGACCCGCCTGTGGTCCTTATGCAAGCAGCTTTTCGACTTGGCATTGATTCATAGAGTTGTTAGTTATCCTCCTGAGGAATGTCGTGCCGAATTCTGCCCAATTGGCGCATTACATCGACAAAATCGAGCAGGTTGCTGGGCCCTGCCCGCAATGTTCCCAAAGTTCTCAATTGGAGAGAGATCCGGAGACCTTGCTGGCCAAGGCAGGGTTCAAATGATTCAAATGGCTCTGAGCACTTTGGGACTTAACAGCTGAGGTCATCAGTCCCCTAGAATTAGAATCTATAAACCTAACTAATGTTTGTGAAATCTTATGGGACTTAACTGCTAAGGTCATCAGCCCCTAAGCTTACACACTACTTAACCTAAATTATCCTAAGGACAAACACACACACCCATGCCAGAGGGAGGACTCGAACCTCCGCCGGGACCAGCCGCACAGTCCATGACTGCAGCGCCTGAGACCGCTCGGTTAATACCGCGCGGCTTAAACCTAACTAATCTAAGGATATCACACACATTCATGCCCGAGGCAGAATTCGAACCTGCGACCGTAGCGGTCGCGCGGTCCCGGACTGAAGCGCCTAGAGCCGCTCGGCCACACCGGCCGGCCTAAGGCAGGGTTTGGCAAGCACAAAGACAAGCAGTAGAATCTCTCGCCGTGTGCGGGCGGGCATTATCTTGCTGAAATGGAACCCTAGGATGGCTTGACATGAAGGGCAACAAAACGGGGCGTAAAATATCGTCGCTGAGGATGACAATCAAAGGGCAATGGACAGAAGTGGTATCCCTCCCTCACCATCCTCCCTAGATGTCGGGCCGTAGGCGGGGGAAAGTCTGGTTGGTGTCCCACTGCTGTCCAGGGCGTCTCGAGACACATCATCGGGGCTCGATTCGAAACGGGACTCATCACTGAAGACAATTCCACTCCAGTCAAAGAGATTCCAGGCCGAATGGGCCGGCACCACTGCAAACAGAATAAAATTTCAAGGGATGAGATGGTGTGTGAAGTTATTGTAGTGATTACAAAATCGAGTAAAATTTACGAAGAACTGGGCAGTTTGAGCCATGTACATGTGCACTGATTCGGTTTGGAAGGATGTAATCAATCCGTTTCACCCTCTCCTGAAGCAATCTGGCCAATAAACATTGTAATTGATCCTTGATAGTCTGAATACTGTCGATGGGACAGACTTGACCCTGCACATGTTCTACGAATACCTCAACATCACACAGACGGCGAATAAAGACACGTACCGTGTGTGGACGAGAATTGTCCTGTTGAAAACTGGTACCCCAGTACTGTCCCATGAGAGAAAACACATGAGGACGCTGGATGTATGCACGTTGTGCCGTTAGAGTTCCCTCGATCATTACCAGCAGTAACATGACGTCATACACAATGGCTCGCCACACCATGATGTCAGGTGTAAGAAGGCTGAGCACCATCAAAAGTTTGGAGGAATGATTCCTCTGCTCAGGTCGGCGCCATAGTCGCTGACGATGGTCATCCGTGGTAATGCAGAACCGCGATTCATTTCTGAAAAAGAACAGAAGCCATTCACCTGCAGCCCATGCTTTCCGCTCACCGTATCTGTCCAAGTGCCATTCTTTGCGTTATGGTGTCCACGACAGTCTACGCATGGGTCGGTAATTCTCTAGACCGGCTGCTGCTAACAACCGCCCAATGGTGCGAGGAGGCACAGAATGTTTCAGGGAGTCCACTGTTTATGCACAGATGGCCTATGCGTAAGTGAAGGGGTTGCTATGTGCTTAGTATTCAATACGGTGAATCTCGCTTGTGGTGGTCAAAAGTGGCCGACCAGAAGATTCACGACGAGTATAGTATTCGTCACACACCGATGTACTGCAACATCGCGCCACTGCCACATCCGATTGTTCCATAAATCTGGATACTGCACTATTCGACCAGGCGGCCAAAAGAAGATCGACAGTGAGGCACGATCTAAATTCTATCAGGTGCTGATAATGCTGCCTTCTACCAATACGGGCATCTCCGTGTCCTTCACAGTGACCATTCGACCACTGACGCTTTTCACGCCCTTATGTACCCTAGAAGATCTGGTAACAACACTAAGGAGGAACAACGCTACTGTACGAAGTTAACTCTTACATTCGAGCATGCCTTCTGGATGCTTCACTTTTATTGTCAGACAGTGTATGTGACTTTCAGAAATTTTGCGTGTGTTTTGTTCGAATTAACAGTCATCAAATTTCATGCTTTTACGAGTCACGTTGACAAGAAATGCCGTTTTCCGAACCAGATAGAGACTTGAAAGTAATCTTCCATGGTCACAGAGTGCAGTGCGCTCGGATAGCTGCCTGTAGATACTACCGGTCGCGAACACGTCACAAGTTTGGACAAAAAACATCAGATGCTAATTAAAATCTTACTCTAATTTAACACATCTGTGGGAGTGGTTATAAGTAAAGTGCAGCACTCACAGAGGTCCAGTGTGGGCTGTAATTACCATATGGCAACGAAACTTGGTAAATATGCTGTCTTAATGCGGAACCGGATACACTGGAAAAAGTTAGTTCCTATTTTGGCCACCAGGTACAGATATGGCAATGTGAATGCAAGAAAGACGTATATAAATATTTTCATATCTAATGGATTAGAAACGGGATGTGGGCAGAAAAGGACAAACAAGCAAGAAAGGCGCAACGTTGATTTCATTACTAACCGCTGATTACACAGTTTGTTCAATATGAGCACCGGATACATCGACTAGATGCTGTACTGCATCAATTTGCACATGGTGGCCAAAATTTGAACTATTTTTTTTTCGAGCGTAGGCGTAAATCGGCCCCGCTGTAACGCATTAGCGCATTTACCAGGTTTCGCTGCCGTACTATAAATAGAGCACACACTAGACCTCCGTGAGTAGTTGCAATTAATTATCGCCAACCGCTATAAGTTCTCGGTATAAGGAAAACTGTGGAAGATGCGTTACATCAAACGCTTAAAACCAAGGTTCGTCGGAGTAAAAAATTTGTGAACATGAAACATCTTTACAACAATATGTTTCTGTGTAAATCAAAGACACTTAAGATCCTTTCTTTTAAGCGTTTGCTGTAGCTTCCAAAGAATTCAAACATCCTGTCAACAACATAACAATTCGATATCCTGTGACAGACACTAATTAATCGTTACTCTCGCAAACACGTGAACACAGAGAGAAAATGACTAATGATTATATACAGAAGAGCTGGTACACCTGCCTAATATCGTGTAGGGACCCCGCGAGTACGCAAAAGTGCCGCAACACGACGTGGCATGGACTCAACTAATGACTGAAGTAGTGTTGGAGATAACTGACACCATGAATCCTGCAGGGCTGCCCATAAATAGGTAAGAATACGAGGGATGAAGATCACTTCTGAACAGCACGTTGCAAGACATCCCAGATATGCCCAGTAATGTTCATGTCTGGGGAGTTTGGTGGCCAACGGAAGTGTTTAAACTCAGAAGAGTGTTGATGGAGCCAGTCTGTAGCAATTCTGGACGTGTGGGGTGTCGCATTGTCCTGCTGCAAGTACCGAAGTCCGTCAGAATGTACAATGGACATGAATGGATACAGGTAATCCGACAGGATGCTTAAGTACGTGTCACCTGTCAGAGTCGTATATAGACGTATCAGGGGTCCCTTATCACTCCACGCCCCACACCATTACAGAGCCTCCACCAGCTTGAATAGTCCCCTGCAGACATGCAGGGTCCATGGATTCATGAGGTTGTCTCCATACCTGTACACGTCCATCCGCTCGATACAATTTGAAACGAAACTTGTCCGACCAACAGGCGAGGCGTAAAGCTTTGTGTAGTGCAGTCATCAGGGGTACAAAAGTGGGTATTCGGCTCCGAAAGCACATATCGATGATGTTTTGTTGAATGATTCGCACACTGACACTTGTTGGTGGCCCAGCATTGAAATCTGCAGCCATTTGGGAAAGGGTTGCACTTCTTTCATGTTGAACGATTCTCTTTAGTCGTCGTTTTTACAGTCGGATCTTTTCCCGCCGCAGCGATGTCGGAGATTTTATGTTGTAGTACCGGATTCCTGATATTCACGGTTCATTCATTAAATGGTCGTACGCGAAAATCCTCACTTCTTCCTTACCTCTGACATGCTGCGTCCCATCGCTCGTGCATCGACTGAAACATAGCGTTTAAACTCACTTAAATCTTGATAACCTGTCATTGTAGCAACAGTAACCAACCAATCAACTGCCCCAGCCATTTGTCGTCTTATATATGCGTTGCCGAACGCAGCGCCGTCTTCTGGCTGTTTACATATCTCTGTATTTGCATACGCAAGTCTTTACCAGTTTCTTTGGCGCTTCAGTGTAGCAGCTATATTCCGAGAAGTTAGATGCAAAGTCATTGGAAGAAAGGCGTTGTTTAAAGAAGAATTCGAGTTAGATAATGTGGTGTCACCGCCAGACACCACACTTGCTAGGTGGTAGCCCTTAAATCGGCCGCGGTCCGGTAGTATACGTCGGACCCGCGTGTCGCCACTATCAGTGATTGCAGACCGAGCGCCGCCACACGGAAGGTCTAGAGAGACTTCCTAGCACTCGCCCCAGTTGTACAGCCGACTTTGCTAGCGATGGTTCACTGACAAATTACGCTCTCATTAGCCGAGACGATAGTTAGCATAGCCTTCAGCTACGTCATTTGCTACGACCTAGCAAGGCGCCATTATCAATTGCTATTTATCTTGTGATGCATGTACCGTCAGACCGATGTTCACCAATTATGGATTAAAGTTAAGTATTCCAGAAGCTACGTACTATTTTTGCTACTATAAGACCTTGACCTGTTCCAGACCTCACGCCAGCCTGCGTGAGCTAAACGCGTGCCTTTCGGCTACCTCCTAGTGGCTTGGTTGTCTTGCCAAGTCACAACAGATAACACAATAAATCTATGGCCACCGTCGTGTATGATGAGCGGGGACTAAGGGTATAAAATTAGAGAGACTAGTTGGCGAAGGTACCTACACATTAATATGGAGTGTGTCCACGCTTCACCTCCATGCAGGCTTCATTTGTGCTGAGGACGCTTTCCATGAGGTCTCTGAACGTCTATTGAGGAATGACACCCCATTTTCCCTCTAGAGCCGAAACAGGGGTGATAGTGATGTTGGACGCTCGGGTCTATAGCGACATCTCGACGATGTCCCATTGAGTTTAGGTCGGATTTCTGGCCAGGCCAGCCCGTTTCAGGAATGATACTGTCCACAAACGCCAGCTCTGTCCCCCACAGAACATATGTGGGACCAGCTAAGACGTCTGCTTCATTGTAGTATCAGTAAGCAGGATATCAAGTCTCGGGTATAACAAGTGTGAGCCATCTTGCCTCAGGACAGGATATAACGGCTTTATGATACCCTTGCGAACCGAATCAGTGCATACATGGGTTGTGTTGTGTTGGGGGAAGAGACAGGGAGGTCATCGGTCTCATCGGATCAGGGAAGGACGGGGAAGGAAAGCGGCCCTGCTCTTTCAAAGGAACCATCCCAGCATTTGCCTGGAGCGATTTAGGGAAACCACGGAAAACCTAAATCTAGATGGTCGGACGCGGGATAGTGCATACATCGAGACTGAATCAGTGCATGTGGAATGTCACGGTGATAAGTGTTTTCCAGCTGGCAGGTTCTTCGTAAATCTGGCTCGATTTCGTTATCATTGAAACAGCATGATATATCCTGTCAATTCATAAAATTACATTTCGTTGTCTCCTCTCCTTCTGCGTGCTTAACTTTTTCTGACAGGCACTCTGTCAAATTGTCTCAACTCTTTAGCGCACGGATACTTCCCTAGGCTGCAGACACGTATCTTCAAAGAAACAGAAAACTGATTAAACCAAACTCCGTTCGAACAGGCCTCGGAAGTCCCAACAGTACCGATCGACCGCCGTGTCATCCTTGAGCCGTTCACGGCTCGCGTTTATCCCATTTATTGTTTGTCATCTTCTATTACGGTACTGCCGCCTCGGTTTCTTATTCCATTTATTGGCGTCACTAACTTCCTGCCTTACTTGCCCGTGAGCGGCAGCAGAAGCAGCGCGTATCGATAAGTGTACTGTCGTACCATCTCTGGAGCGACCGATAGTATTTCCGGGTCGTCGTGTGTCTGGCAGTCAGTTTGGAGACGGACCAGCATTGCAGTCGGGACGCAGCAGCAGTGAAGTGGGGGACGGAGTGCCGGTGAGGCGCCGACAGCCAGTGCTCGCCGACCGCTGGCGACACACATGAACTGTCCGACGGAGGGAGATTGGAGCGGGACGACCGTTGATTGGTCGTTCGGTTGGTCGTCTCATCGGCCGACGTATAGTTGGTCCTTTTACCGTTTCCGGGCTGGGCAGTTGGTCGGTTGGCGTGGAGCAGCGTGGAGATCTCCGCGGCGGGTAGTTTGGCCGGGGCTGGTGGCGGTGTCTAAGCGCAGTCGGAGTGTGTGGAGCCGTTCCCATTGCTACAAGGTCTGTGGCTCACCGATCCTGGACACGAAAGCTGAGTTTCGACTTAATCCACCACCAAGTCACGACTGTTCACATTGGATTTCGTTGTCGGCTGTTGGGACATTACTGCGAGCAACAATGTGTTTTCAAGTTGGTAAATTTTAGCCACCCTCTGGTGGAGTTTAACTGTACTTGGCTATTTTGAACTGAAGTGTACAAGCGGAATCTTCTGACTTGTGGCCGTTAACGTTCCGGTTACCTGCCATGGCCGTTGACGTAAATTCAGGCAGTGTATTTTCCTCACCGTGTTGTCGCTGTCCAGCACGGTGTGCAGTTTGACAGCTCAATGTATAGTTGGTTGTGGGCGCCAATACCTTCTACGTTGTTCCATTGAACTCCGTGTTTTGTGTTGGCTGGGTGGAGCGGAAGTTATCTTGTCGGTAAGTCCGTTGACTGTCTGTCGGTTGGGATGTCGTCGGATTGAGAATGGCTGGGCCGACTGCCTGTCTCACCTAAGTGAGCGTTACTGTTTGAATTCCAGGTAGACTCTCGGAAACTTCTGAGCGCCGTTGGGTGTACTGCCTTTCTTATTTGGTCTTGTTGTTTGTAATTGTAAGGCTTCTAGCCGATTTTTAAATTAAGGTTGTTTTGCCCTTAAGGCGTAAGATTGTTTGGGCCTTCAGTCTAAGTTAAAGAACTTTTTTAAGTAAGGTCTTTTGCCTTTTTAAAAATTTAATTTTGTTGAGTCTTAAGTGATGGGCCTTCAGGCGATTTTGAATTAAAATTGTTTTGCTCTTAAGGTGTCAGATTGTTTGAGCCTTCAGTCTAATTAAAGAATTGTTTTAAGATAAGGCCTTTTGCCTTTTAAAAATTTAATTTGGGTCTGAGCCTTAAGAGATGGACCTTCAGCCGATTTTAAAAAAAATTAAGGTTGTTTTGCTCTTAAGGTGTGAGATCGTTCGGGCCTTCAGCCTAAGTGAAAGAACTGATTTAAGATAAGGCCTTCTGCCTTTTAAAATTCTGATTTAGGTTTCAATTTTAAGTTATTGGCTTTCAGCCGATTTTTAATTAAAGTGGTCTTGCCCTTAAGTCATGAGACTGTATGGCGTATTCAGCCTGTTATTAAGTTCCGAAAATTAATGCTGTGTGTGTGTGTGTGTGTGCTTTTTTTTTTAATTTTGTTGGCTCTTGTAATGTTTGGTCAAACAAATAAAGTTGTATGTTCGAGTGTAACTGACAGCCGCTTATTTTGGCCCCTTTCCACAATTTAAACTACCTGTCCTGTCCTGCGAGGTTAGCGCGGCGTCTGAATCCTCAACCGACAGACATCACTGGATGCGGATATGGAGGGGCATACGGTCAGCGCACAGTTCTCCTGACCGTTGTCAGTCTTCGTGACCAGAGCCGACACTTCTACATTAAGTAGCTCCTCAGTTCGCTTCACAAGAGCTGAATGCACCCCGCTTGCCAAAAGCGGTCAGCAGACCCGGATGATCGCCATTCAGGTGCTAGCCGAGCTCGACTTCGGTAACTTGTGTTACCACTGCGAACGGACCGTTGACAGAAAAATAACGGCGTACTTTATTTTTTCGAGATGACAGTTGATACTTCATGAGGACCTCACGTACTATATTCACAACCTTCGAACTAATCTGTTCGGTCGAGCTGAAAGCGCGAGGCTTATCGATTTCGATTCAGAAGTGCAGTTGACGGAACAATAAAAAGTGTATGCACTCGGCAGGTCAAAAATAGACGGCTGCCCCCTCAAACACTGGAGGCTTTCCACGAATTCGTGTCAGCCAGCTCAGCGTGTAACTCGCACACGAACTATGGCGTCTTATTCACGCCGGCAGAAGGCATGTCAAACATTTGAGCTGTAAAGCATTTCCTCCCCCGCGGTGCAGCGTTCAGCAAACGCGCAACACCGGAAATAACAATGAGTGGTGTTTACGCAAGCGCGGCACGCTCTGGCTACGTCACAACCGATACGCGAGAAGCGTAGGACGCCAGCCGTTCGCGGTATAACGTTACAGCGTGATGCAGTATGTTTCATTGTCCAGTCGAAGGCTGTCGCCTGGAAATAGTGATGCCCGGAGGAATATCAATCAAAAGAACGACGGTTAATGCATGAGAAAATCTTGAAAATGCCGTTGCTAAACTTCTTGAAAATGTCGTTGTCACCGCCAGTACGTTATGTAGGTATGGGCGCGTCCAGTATTTTCAGGAAAACCACACACAATAAACCACAGGGACGTGACCTACTGTGCACGTTCCACAAAATAAACTCACCAAACAAAATGTTAGCCACTCGCCTAAAAGAAAACACATGTTGCTTTCAAGTGCTTTAGATGGTGCAAAGTGCAGGGTGATACCAGCCGGTCATGAGACGCTCCACCGCTCAATTTTTCTTCCACTTTTGAATTTCAAGTATTATTCAGAAAGCATGATCTTACTGACTCCTCGTTTGCCTTCCTAACGTACTTGATTCGAAGGGAGCCTTTTTGACATTTAAATACCGCTCAAATGTATCTTTTTACGTGCAAAATAGCTAGGTCCTGAACAGATGACGTTTTTGAAACTTCCTTTACAGCAGCTTTGCGTGAAATATTTCCATTTTTCCACAGCTTATTAATTAAGTTTTCATTCATTACTCTGATTACTTTCAAGCAGTTAAATATTTTCGAGCCGAACTATACCTCATGCTGGTCACTTTGATACCCCGTTTACCTGTTTCTCTCCCTTTGTTTGGATATGAAAATTTGGACAAGGCCTCATGGTGTAAGTTACAGGGAGTCTTGTTTTCGCTCTGCTCACACGTTTACAAAAACGTATCAAGTGGTAATCATATGATAAAATAGTCCTTTCTGCGTGCTGTCATTTCCAAAACTTGTCTTTTCGATGTCTTGAACCCTTTATGAGATACAACGAGTTTTACGACCACTTGATTCCCGAAGCGCAGGAAAGGTTCGGACGCGCCGCGAACGACCCGTCCGCGGATATAACAACCAATATCTCAAGAACGAAAAGAGATGTCATTCCGGTCTGAACTTTAAATACAATTTAGATATATTGGTTACATTTTATACGCAGTAATGTATGGCCTTAAATGAACTATACAGAAAATCTATACACTGTGATTTTACCTCTGGAAATTCTTAAAAATTTCGTGCAACCATGTACTCAATTTCACGCAGCACAGTAACGATGACAAATAACGAAAATACACTCCTGGAAATGGAAAAAAGAACACATTGACACCGGTGTGTCAGACCCACCATACTTGCTCCGGACACTGCGAGAGGGCTGTACAAGCAATGATCACACGCACGGCACAGCGGACACACCAGGAACCGCGGTGTTGGCCGTCGAATGGCGCTAGCTGCGCAGCATTTGTGCACCGCCGCCGTCAGTGTCAGCCAGTTTGCCGTGGCATACGGAGCTCCATCGCAGTCTTTAACACTGGTAGCATGCCGCGACAGCGTGGACGTGAACCGTATGTGCAGTTGACGGACTTTGATCGAGGGCGTATAGCGGGCATGCGGGAGGCCGGGTGGACGTACCGCCGAATTGCTCAACACGTGGGGCGTGAGGTCTCCACAGTACACCGATGTTGTCGCCAGTGGTCGGCGGAAGGTGCACGTGCCCGTCGACCTGGGACCGGACCGCAGCGACGCACGGATGCACACCTAGACCGTAGGATCCTACGCAGTGCCGTAGGGGACCGCACCGCCACTTCCCAGCAAATTAGGGACACTGTTGCTCCTGGGGTATCGGCGAGGACCATTCGCAACCGTCTCCATGAAGCTGGGCTACGGTCCCGCACACCGTTAGGCCGTCTTCCGCTCACGCCCCAACATCGTGCAGCCCGCCTCCAGTGGTGTCGCGACAGGCGTGAATGGAGGGACGAATGGAGACGTGTCGTCTTCAGCGATGAGAGTCGCTTCTGCCTTGGTGCCAATGATGGTCGTATGCGTGTTTGGCGCCGTGCAGGTGAGCGCCACAATCAGGACTGCATACGACCGAGGCACACAGGGCCAACACCCGGCATCATGGTGTGGGGAGCGATCTCCTACACTGGCCGTACACCACTGGTGATCGTCGAGGGGACACTGAATAGTGCACGGTACATCCAAACCGTCATCGAACCCATCGTTCTACCATTCCTAGACCGGCAAGGGAACTTGCTGTTCCAACAGGACAATGCACGTCCGCATGTATCCCGTGCCACCCAACGTGCTCTAGAAGGTGTAAGTCAACTACCCTGGCCAGAAAGATCTCCGGATCTGTCCCCCATTGAGCATGTTTGGGACTGGATGAAGCGTCGTCTCACGCGGTCTGCACGTCCAGCACGAACGCTGGTCCAACTGAGGCGCCAGGTGGAAATGGCATGGCAAGCCGTTCCACAGGACTACATCCAGCATCTCTACGATCGTCTCCATGGGAGAATAGCAGCCTGCATTGCTGCGAAAGGTGGATATACACTGTACTAGTGCCGACATTGTGCATGCTCTGTTGCCTGTGTCTATGTGCCTGTGGTTCTGTCAGTGTGATCATGTGATGTATCTGACCCCAGGAATGTGTCAATAAAGATTCCCCTTCCTGGGACAATGAATTCAAGGTGTTCTTATTTCAATTTCCAGGAGTGTAGATTCTGACCTTTATCATTTAAGGCTATCAAGCTATAGGTTGCGGAAGAATCAAATTTTTTCACCGAATAGTTTTCTTAAAATCGGATGTTAAGTAATTCATAGCTGCCATCGCGTCCGTTCCACTACTTTGCCAAGAAGACACGTGGCTGTCGGTCTGTGTCGCGCGTGCTGTAGCGACAAGATTCAAACACGTCTGAATTCAAACGTCGCCAGTTGCAGCGGGGGACAGGCAGCGACATAGATGTCGCTCGTGTAACTACACGAGCGGTTGTGTTTTGTCGCTCGCTTCTGTCGCTCACGTAGGACACGGCCTAAAATTTAACCATCCAGGATATCCATCTGCTGCGCACACCATTGCCAGTGTTTGCTTTACGTTTATGTGCACATTATAGCTACCAGCTAGCACACGTTCCATTCCGTTAAGCAACTGACAACGTACCTTGTTAATTTGACGCTAATCGGTATTCACCTCGTGGTCTAGTGGCGGGCGTTGCAGCCTTTAGACCCTTGTCTAGGTGACAAGTTCGATTCCTGGCCGCGTCGGAGATTTTCTCTGTTCTGGGACTGCTGTCTGTGTAGTCCTCATAATTTCATATCATGACCAACAACGCGCAAGTCACCATAGCGGCGTAACATGCACGGTCCATTCACATCTATGTCACCACTGCCTACGTTCGACATCAACGTGTAATAACCACTCACAGACTACAGGTGACAGTATCAGCAGTGCAGGTTATGCGATGCTTATCGGGAAGAAGCGGAATACAATGCAGTCGTCGTAATGCGGAAACGGAGCGATTTACAGGGTGTTTCAAAAATGACCAGTATATTTGAAACGGCAATAAAAACTAAACGAGCAGCGATAGAAATACACCGTTTGTTGCAATATGCTTGGGACAACAGTACATTTTCAGGCGGACAAACTTTCGAAATTACAGTAGTTACAATTTTCAACAACAGATGGCGCTGCAAGTGATGTGAAAGATATATAAGACAACGCAGTCTGTGGGTGCGCCATTCTGTATGTCGTCTTTCTGCTGTAAGCGTGTGCTGTTCACAACGTGCAAGTGTGCTGTGGACAACATGGATTATTCCTTAGAACAGAGGATTTTTCTGGTGTTGGAATTCCACCGCCTAGAACACAGTGTTGTTGCAACAAGACGAAGTTTTCAACGGAGGTTTAATGTAACCAAAGGACCGAAAAGCGATACAATAAAGGATCTGTTTGAAAAATTTCAACGGACTGGGAACGTGACGGATGAACGTGCTGGAAAGGTAGGGCGACCGCGTACGGCAACCACAGGGGGCAACGCGCAGCTAGTGCAGCAGGTGATCCAACAGCGGCCTCGGGTTTCCGTTCGCCGTGTTGCAGCTGCGGTCCAAATGACGCCAACGTCCACGTATCGTCTCATGCGCCAGAGTTTACACCTCTACCCTTACAAAATTCAAACGCGGCAACCCCTCAGCGCCGCTACCATTGCTGCATGAGAGACATTCGCTAACGATATAGTGCACAGGATTGATGACGGCGATATGCATGTGGGCAGCATTTGGTTTACTGACGAAGCTTATTTTTACCTGGACGGCTTCGTCAATAAACAGAACTGGCGCATATGGGGAACCGAAAAGCCCCATGTTGCAGTCCCATAGTCCCTGCATCCTCAAAAAGTACTGGTCTGGGCCGCCATTTCTTCCAAAGGAATCATTGGCCCATTTTTCAGATCCGAAACGATTACTGCATCACGCTATCTGGACATTCTTCGTGAATTTGTGGCGGTACAAACTGCCTTAGACGACACTGCGAACACCTCGTGGTTTATGCAAGATGGTGCCCGGCCACATCGCACGGCCGACGTCTTTAATTTCCTGAATGAATATTTCGATGATCGTGTGATTGCTTTGGGCTTTCCGAAACATACAGGAGGGGGCGTGGATTGGCCTCCCTATTCGCCAGACATGAACCCCTCTGACTTCTTTCTGTGGGGACACGTGAAAGACCAGGTGTACCGCCAGAATCCAGAAACAATTGAACAGCTGAAGCAGTACATCTCATCTGCATGTGAAGCCATTCCGCCAGACACGTTGTCAAAGGTTTCGGGTAATTTCATTCAGAGACTACGCCATATTATTGCTACGCATGGTGGATATGTGGAAAATATCGTACTATAGAGTTTCCCAGACCGCTGCGCCATCTGTTGTTGACAATTGTAACTACTGTAATTTCGAAAGTTTGTCTGCCTGAAAATGTACTGTTGTCCCAAGCATATTGCAACAAACGGTGTATTTCTATCGCTGCTCGTTTAGTTTGTATTGCCGTTTCAAATATACCGGTCATTTTTGAAACACCCTGTATCTGACGTGCAAAAGGGCATGATCACTGGCTTTTGGGACAAAAGAAGAAAAATTACGGCTAAGCTGGTCGAGTGTCGCCGTGGTTAAAGTACACCGTGCATGACAAAATGGAGCCGAGACAACCGTGGAGCACCACGGGCCGTAGATGACGGGGGTGAACGATGCCTGCAGAGATGTGTACGCGTGAATAGAAGTACCACTGCCGAGCAGCTGGCCATCCAGATGAAACAAGGGGCCACCAGCAACGGCTCCTCAACGACCGTTCAGTTTCAGCTCCATCGGATAGATGGCCGTTGGCGCTTACTATGAGTAAGGTTTGGAAGGTAGCATCCCGTAACAATCGAGGGAGCGTTATGGTCTGGGGAATGCGTTCGTGGCATTCCTTGGGTGATATTTCATTCTGGAAGGCACAATGGACCAACGCAAGTATCCATCTATCCTTGGGGACCATGTCCATCCTTATATACAGTTGGTTTTTTTCTCGGCACGATGGCGCCCACCAGTAGGACAATGCAATGTGTTACACATTACACAGTTTATGTGCATGGTTCGAAGAGCACCTGGATGAGTTTACAATACTTTACAATACTCCTCTGAGCACCAGACTCTTCGCATTTCAACAGAATCGAGAAACTGTAGGACCCCCTCGATGGTGCCGTTCGCACCATGGATCCTCAGCTGAGAAAACTAACACAGATTGCCACGCCACTGGTTTGACAAGTGGTCAGATTAATGTGACTGGACCGTGTAGAAAGACTGTGTCGAACTACCCCTGAAGGGGTCTCCTGGCAAATAATGCAACACGGTCATTTCATCGTACCTGACGTTCTTTCCGTCACAAACAAGTCCCAAATCATGATAGGTTTTCACTTCTTCATTGTCTCTACTACGTATAAAATGAACAGCAGTGGTGACAATGAGCAACCCGGCCTCATACCTGTCCCGATTCTTGACTCCTGTACCATTAAGCCAGAGCAGACTTTTTCACACTGTGGCACATCGAGAGTCTGGATTATCCTTTTTCCCTGCGATTTATACCACACTACCTATGAATAAAAACATTTTATTCCATTCTACTTTAGCAAAAGCGAGTGCAGAAATTTGCCTGCAAGGGACCAGCGACCATTAGAAATTAAAACTGTAGGGCATCCTCAAGTCGCATGTAACCTTTTCTTTACACGTTTCACTCGACCAACGCGAGCACCTTCGGAACCGTGGAAGTACAGTGTGTTACCGCATTATACAATGAAATAAATTCACGGATTCAACTTACAAAGAGATAACTTACATTACGTAGCTCACGCTACAAATATTGGGCTATGTATAGCGCCGCCGTCATACATAAAATGTAGTAAAAAATGGTTCAAATGGCTCTAAGCACTATGGGACTTAACATCTGAGGCCATCAGTCCCCTAGAATTAGAACTACTTAAACCTAAGTAACCTAAGGACATCGCATACATCCATGCCCGAGGCAGGATTCGAACCTGCGACCGCAGCAGCAGGGCGGTTCCGGACTGAAGCGCCTAGAAGCGCTCGGCCACAGCGGCAGGCAAAATGTAGTAAGTTGGTTGTGTAGTGTTACAGTAAGCTCTCTGGTCAGATATATTGTTTAACATTAAACAATAGGACGTATCATTTCTTATTGAGCAAGTCCAAGTCCTATCGATATGCGCTTTGGTTGAAACTACATGCCGGCCGGTGTGGCCGCGCGGTTAAAGGCGCTTCAGTCTGGAACCGCGTGACCGCTACGGTCGCAGGTTCGGATCCTGCCTCGGGCATGGATGTGTGTGATGTCCTTAGGTTAGTTAGGTTTAATTAGTTCTAAGTTCTAGGCGACTGATGACCTCAGAAGTTAAGTCGCATAGTGTTCAGAGCCATTTGAACCATTTTTTGAAACTACATCAGGAAGACCAATTTAAAATAATGTAATACAAAAAACACTAAACTATGGCAAATATCTCCGGGTTTATCGGGCGTTCACATAAGAGTCTAAAAAAATACCTGGTTATTAAATACGAGGGTTGGAACTTAAATAGTTCAAATGGCTCTGAGCACTATGGGACTTAACTGCTGTGGTCATCAGCCCCCTAGAACTTAGAACTACTTAAACCTAACTAACCTAAGGACATCACACACATCCATGCCCGAGGCAGGATTCGAACCTGCGACCGTAGCAGTCGCGCGGTTCCAGACTGTAGCGCCTAGAACCGCTCGGTCACAGCGGCCGACGAACTTAAATAGTGGCAACTATTTATTCACAACCGATAGAAAAGAGTTACATGTTTGCCCCCGCTACTGTCCTTCAAAGTAGTCACCAGCGTTGTGTGGAACCCGTTGTCAGCGATGTGGAAGGTATGGTGTACCGTTAGCAGAGCCTGTTCTGTTGATGGTGCGAATGGAGCGGCCTACTGGCTGTCGAATCTCTGGAACAGTTCTGAAGCGAATGCCACGAAGTCGTTCCTTCATCTTCGGAATCAAATGAAAGTCACAATGAGTTAAGTCTGGGCAGTATGGTGGATGGCACAGTACTTCCCAGTACCATCGACCGAACAGAGCAGTCACTGATTGCGTTGTATGCGCCAGCGCATTGTCGTGCAAAATGATGGGTGGGTTGCGCAAAAAGTGTCGCCGCTTCTTTCGCAAAGCTGGTCGCAGGTGATGCTCCAAAAACGAACAGTAATATTGTGCATTGACGGTCTGCCTTGGAGGAACGTAATGCATTAGGATAACACCATCACAGTCATACACGAGAATCACTGGAGACCGCTCCATTCGCACCATCAACAGAACAGGCTCTGCTAACGGTGTACTACACCTTCCACATCGCTGGCAACGGGTTCTACACTACGCTGGTGACTACTCTGAAGAACAGTAACAGATGCAAACTTGTAACTTTTTTGTATCGGTTGTGAATAAATAGTTGCCACTATTTAAGTTCCAACCCTCGTAAATTTTAGTAAGACTTAGTAAAACTACAGACTAAAATTATAATTGCTTATTTCACACGTATTAACACACACATGTCATCTACATAACAGGTTATTAATGCCATTAAGACTGACCTATATTAACGTAGATTAAGCATTCCATTCAGACAGGGTGGGATGTTTCCTCTTACATCTGCAACTATTAGAGTACGATATATGGATCGGAAGGTATTTGAAATATACAGGGTGTTTCAAAAATGACCGGTATATTTGAAACGGCAATAAAAACTAAACGAGCAGCGATAGAAATACACCGTTTGTTGCAATATGCTTGGGACAACAGTACATTTTCAGGCGGACAAACTTTCGAAATTACAGTAGTTACAATTTTCAACAACAGATGGCGCTGCATGTGATGTGAAATATATAGAAGACAACGCAGTCTGTGGGTGCGCCATTCTGTACGTCGTCTTTCTGCTGTAAGCGTGTGCTGTTCACAACGTGCAAGTGTGCTGTAGACAACATGGTTTATACCTTAGAACAGAGGATTTTTCTGGTGTTGAAATTCCACCGCCTAGAAGACAGTGTTGTTGCAACAAGACGAAGTTTTCAACGGAGGTTTAATGTAACCAAAGGACCGAAAAGCGATACAATAAAGGATCTGTTTGAAAAATTTCAATGGACTGGGAACGTGACGGATGAACGTGCTGGAAAGGTAGGGCGACCGCGTACGGCAACCACAGAGGGCAAAGCGCAGCTAGTGCAGCAGGTGATCCAACAGCGGCCTCGGGTTTCCGTTCGCCGTATTGCAGCTGCGGTCCAAATGACGCCAAAGTCCACGTATCGTCTCATGCGCCAGAGTTTACACCTCTATCCATACAAAATTCAAACGCGGCAACCCCTCAGCGCCGCTACCATTGCTGCACGAGAGACATTCGCTAACGATATAGTGCACAGGATTGATGACGGCGATATGCATGTGGGCAGCATTTGGTTTACTGACGAAGCTTATTTTTACCTGGACGGCTTCGTCAATAAACAGAACTGGCGCATATGGGGAACCGAAAAGCCCCATGTTGCAGTCCCATCGTCCCTGCATCCTCAAAAAGTACTGGTCTGGGCCGCCATTTCTTCCAAAGGAATCATTGGCCCATTTTTCAGATCCGAAACGATTACTGCATCACGCTATCTGGACATTCTTCGTGAATTTGTGGCGGTACAAACTGCCTTAGACGACACTGCGAACATCTCGTGGTTTATGCAACATGGTGCCCGGCCACATCGCACGGCCGACGTCTTTAATTTCCTGAATGAATATTTCGATGATCGTGTGATTGCTTTGGGCTATCCGAAACATACAGGAGGCGGCGTGGATTGGCCTCCCTATTCGCCAGACATGAACCCCTGTGACTTCTTTCTGTGGGGACACTTGAAAGACCAGGTGTACCGCCAGAATCCAGAAACAATTGAACAGCTGAAGCAGTACATCTCATCTGCATGTGAAGCCATTCCGCCAGACACGTTGTCAAAGGTTTCGGGTAATTTCATTCAGACACTACGCCATATTATTGCTACGCATGGTGGATATGTGGAAAATATCGTACTATAGAGTTTCCCAGACCGCAGCGCCATCTGTTGTTGAAAATTGTAACTACTGTAATTTCGAAAGTTTGTCCGCCTGAAAATGTACTGTTGTCCCAAGCATATTGCAACAAACGGTGTATTTCTATCGCTGCTCGTTTAGTTTTTATTGCCGTTTCAAATATACCGGTCATTTTTGAAACACCCTGTATGAGTTATATTTTTTATTGGGAGGTTAGTCACGTTATTATTGCAAAGTTACGGAATAGTATTCTGTTGGGAAGTTACAACTGATAGTGTGGTAATGTTCACTTCTATACTTTTTGCTCTCTTCGGAAACGTAAAAATGATATTGTTTTCAAAATCTAATCCAACTTCTCCAGAAAAAGTTTGTATTTAATGTAATAATTAAGATAAAATGAAATAGAGTTAAATAAAATCTAATAAGACAAAATTTGTATAAACCTATAACAACGTAAAGAAAGGACACTGAACAGCATGTACAGTGAGTTCCACACGCCATAATTTTAAATGTATCGTCCGCAACGATATCTCTGATAGTGGCCTCGAACCTGTAATCAGTGCGATTTTGCACAGTGTATAGGTAAACAGTGTGGGAGTTGAATGTTTTGTTTTGTCGGTTGCAATTTAAAATGAGTGCAAAATATCCGAAACGTCACGAGGTAGTGTTCCTTGTAAATCAACGAAAGGGACCAAAGCTTTCATATGGACCTAGTGCTAAAATTCTAGGAAAGTCAAAGATATTAGCTGCGAAGCGGGTCAAACGATATAGAGAGGTTGGAAACGTGAATGATTTACCGGAGAGACAGCTAAGATACCAGTCTATAAGCGATAATGCCGGCGATTGGATTAACTATTACACTACTGCCCATTAAAATTACTCGACACCAAGAAGAAATGCAGATGGTAAACGGGTTTTCGTTGGACAAATATATTATACTATAACTGACATTTTCACGCAATTTGGGTGCATAGATCCTGAGAAATCAGTGCCCTGAACAACCACCTCTGGCCGTAATAACGGCCTGATACGCCTGGGCATTGAGTCAAACAGAGCTTGGATGGCGTGTACAGGTAGAGCTGCCCATGCAGTTTCAACACGATACCACAGTAGTGACTGGCGTATTGTGACGAGCCAGTTGCTCGGCCACCATTGACCAGACGTTTTCAGTTGGTGAGAGATATGGAGAATGTGCTGGCCAGGGCAGCAGTCGAACATTTTCTGTATCCAGAACCTGTAACATGCGGTCGTGTATTATCCTGCTGAAATGTTTCGCAGGGATCGAATGAAGGGTAGAGCCACGGGTAGTAACACATCTGAATTGTAACATCCACTGTTCAAAGTACCGTGAATGCGAACAATAGGTGACCGAGACGTGTAACCAATGGCACCTCATACCATAACGCCGGGTGATATGCTAGTATGGCGAGGACGAATACACGCTTCCAATGTGCGTTCACCGCGATGTCGCCAAACACGGATGCGACTATCATGATGCTGTAAACAGATCCTGTATTCATCCGGAAAAAAGACGTTTTGCCATTCGTGCACCCAGGTTCGTCGTCGAGTACACCGTCGCAGGCGCTCCTGGCTGTGATGCAGCGTCAAGGGTAATCGCAGCCATGGTCTCCGAGCTGATAGTCCATGCTGCTGCAAACGTCGTCGAACTGTTCGTGCAGATGGTTGTTGTCTTGCAAACGTTCCCATCTGTTGACTAAGGGATCGAGACGTGGCTGCACGATCCGTTACAGCCATGCGGATAAGATGCCTATCATCTCGACTGCTAGTGGTACGAGGCCGTTGGGATCCAGCACGGCGTTCCGTATTACCCTCCCGAACCCACCGATTCTATATTCTGCTAACAGTCATTGGAACTCAACCAACGCGAGCAGCAATGTCGAGATACGATAAACCGCAATCGCGATAGGCTACATCCCGACCTTTATCAAAGTCGGAAACGCGATGGTACGCATTTCTCCTCTTTACACGAGGCATCGCAACAACGTTTCATCAGGCAACGCCGGTCAACTGCTGTTTGTGTATGAGAAATCGGTTGGAAACTTTCCTCATGTCAGCACGTTGTAGGTGTCGCCACCGGCGCCAACCTTGTGTGAATGCTCTGAAAAGCTAATCATTTGCATATCACAGCATCTTCTTCCTATCGGTTAATTTTCGCGTCTGTAGCACGTCATCTTCGTGGTGTAGCAATTTTAATGGCCAGTAGTGTATTTATAATAGTATCTTTTATTTCATACAGATGACGGCGTACGCTTTCTTGTGGAACTCACTGTATTTACCGTAAATTTATTTCAATTCTACATACTTGCTTGGTTTGGTGGTAGTCTCGGAAAGATTTCAAGTACATTCAGTCCACTGCGGACCATTCTAACCAAGCTGAGTTCAGGTACTCTCCAGATGTGATATGTCTCTGCACTACTCTAATCTTTGTTAGTGCAGGTTGACGCTACTCTGATTCTAATAAAAAACTTCCACTAACCATCTAAACGCAGACAGCCTTAACCACACGCAGTGACTGCGCACTGTAGCACCACCTCGTGTCGTAAAACTGATGTAACGCCAGGGAACCACTCGCGAGCGATTTCTGCCCGCTCCCCCCCCCCCCCCCCCCCCCCTCTGTCAAGTAAATACTTCGCATAGAACGAGACCGCAATCGACGAACAGAGTGCGCCCAGGCTGTACAGGGAAACATAAATTCCGCGGGCGCGGCCTGCGGCGATAATTCACTTCTGGGCTTGAATAAAGCGAGGGGCGAAAAAGGAACGTCGCTCCCCACCTTTTGTGGATGATGGAGTGCGCAGACCCTCTCCCCGCAAGAGGGCGCTGAATGATGAAGACGTGCCGAAGGAAAGAGAACGTCGAGGAGCTGCGAGGGCTCTCCAGCGGCCAGCCTTCCAAAAACTGAGTTTTCTGGCGCGTCGCGACAGTCGATTTTACAGTGCTGGCGCCTTTCTGCTCCAACAGAATGAGCTGTCACGCTTTATTCACAATCGTGAAATTGTAAGCAGACAGAGAGGATGGCGAGGACAACCTCGAGAGGCGACAACCGTGTACCACCGACGAACACATAAAAAAGTAGAACAATCACTTACCCACCTTGTCCTTATACTACGTGACCAAGAAACTGAGGTACCCAGAAACGGAGAAGGGTACCAATGAAACTTTACATGTTGAGAGAGTACCTGATGTTATTTCGCTGAGTACGAAATAAATTACAAAGAACTTGGCAGTATAAGCCCATTTACCATTGTAACGTTGCGTCCCCTCTAGCCTGGATGCATGCACTTCATTCGGTTGAGAAAGCCGTTGTTTCTATTCCTGAGGCTAGCTGGCCTCCAACTGTTGTAATTGGGCCTTTATATCCTGGTTCAAAATGGTTCAAATGGCTCTGAGCACTATGGGACTTCACAGGTCATCAGTCCCCTAGTACTTAGAACTACTTAAACCTAACTAACATAAGGACAACACTTCCATGCCCGAGGCAGGATTCGAACCTGCAACCGTAGCGGTCCCTCGGTTCCAGACTGTAGCGCCTACAACCGCTCGGCCACATCGGCCGGCTTATAACCTGGACACTGTCACCACGACTGATTTGATTAGATTAGACTACTACTTGTTCCGCAGATAATGAATACGACACTTCGTAATGATGTGGAACGTGTCAGGTTAATAAAAGGTGTCTATCCAATATACTACATTACACAAAATATGACATGACACTTTTTCTTTTTTTTTTTTTTGATGGGGGGATGGGGAAATTACCCAATTACTATGTTCAAAAATTCATCTTATGAGTAGAAGGAGTAGCCAGTCAGAAATTCTTTTACTTTCCTTTTAAATACTATATGGCTATCTGTCAGACTTTTAATGCTATTAGGTAAGTGACCAAAGACTTTTGTGGCAGCATTATTTAGCCCCTTCTGAGCCAAAGTTAGGTTTAACCTTGAGTAGTTTGCAGTAGGTACTGGGAGATGAAGAAGCTTGCACAGGATAGAGTAGCATGGAGAGCTTCATCAAACCAGTCTCAGGACTGAAGACCACAACACTACAGTCTGGAGTTGCGCGACCGCTACGGTCGCAGGTTCGAATCCTGCCTCGGGCATGGACGTGTGTGATGTCCTTAGGTAGGTTTAAGTAGTTCTAAGTTCTAGGGGACTGATGACCACAGCAGTTAAGTCCCATAGTGCTCAGAGCCATTTGAACCATTTTGAACCACAACAACAACAACAACAACAACAACATAGTGAAGATCATCATTTCTCCCAGTGTTGTAGCCATGTACACTGCTATTACTTTTGAATTCGTTCAATAAGAATTTTCATATATATATATATATATATATATATATTGTGAGGCTACAGTGAAGATCCCTAGCTCTTTAAATAAGTGTCTGCAGGATAATATAGGATGAGCTCCAGCAATTATTTTGATTACACGCTTTTGTTCAATGAACTCTTTTACTGAACGATGAGTTACCCCAAAATATGATGCCGTACGAAAGCAGAGGATGAAAATAAGCGTGGTAAGCTAATGTACTGAGGTGTATATCGCCAAAATTTGCAATGACCCTAATAGCATAAGTAGCTGAACTCAAACGCTTCAGCAGATCTTCAGTATGCTTTTTCCATTTCAACCCCTCATCATTGCATACACCTAGAAATTATGAATATTCTACGTTAGCTACCGATTTCTGATCGAAGTCTGTGTGGAACTGTATATACTGTGTTTTGTCAAAGTTTAATGAAAGCTCATTTGCAGAAAACCACTTAATGATTTTCTGAAAAACATCGTTTACAATTTCATAAGTTAAAAATGGGTCAAATGGCTCTGAGCACTATGGGACTTAACATCTGAGGTCATCAGTCCCCTGGAACTTAGAACTACTTAAACCTAACTAACCTTAGGACATCACACACATCCATGCCCGAGGCAGGATTCGAACCTGCGACCGTAGCGGTTGTGCGGTTCCAGACTGAAGCGCCTAGAACCGCTCGGCCACAGCGGCCGGCTCATAAGTTAATTCTCGTCTGTTGGGTGTGACAGCTATACTTGTATCGTCAGCAGAAAGTACCAGCTTTGCATCTTCGTGAATATAGAATGGCAAGTCATTAATATATATTAAGAACAGCATAGGAATCAAGACCGAACCTTGCAGCACCCCATTCTTGATTGTTCCCCAGTTTGAGATATCACTAGTTTTTTGCATATTATGTGAACTGCTTGTTTCAACTTTCTGCACACCTCCAGTTAGGTATGATTTAAACCATTTGAGCACTGTCCCATTCATACCACAGTACTTGAGCTTATCTAGACGTACTCCATGATTTACACAATCAAAAGTCTTTGAGAGAACACAAAAATCCCAACGGGTGACTTCCGGTTACTCAGAGCATTTAATATTTCATTAGTAGAAGTATATATAGCATTTTCCGTTGAAAAACCTTTGTGGAAACCAAACTGACATTTTGTTAAAACTTTATTTTTACAAAGGTGTGAAGCTACTGTACAACACATTACTTTTTCAAGAATTTTGGATGTCCGTGCTGGTCCCACACACGTTCTATCAGGGACATACCTTGGTATCTTGCTGGCTATTGGAGTACCTCGACATCACGCAGAAAGTTGGCATGAAGTTCCTGATCACCAGTCTGTGAACCAATGTCCTGGATTAAATTCCAAACTCCTGCGGAGTGTCTCATGAAATGAGGGCATGGGACACTGTTATTGATCTGTCTGTCGGATGGGGACATTAAGCTTGGCAGTCCTCTTCGTGCTCTTCAACAGGAGTAGGCTACATTCCAGCGCCAGATTTCATCCTCTCCCTTCTCTCATCGTCTCCAACGTGAAAACGACACTGCACTACAGAATCACCCACTACGGTGACCTGCACTTAACAGTTACACTTATGCACACATCTCTCATACGAGGCGTGTTTTTTAAGTAAGAACCGTTTTGAAATTAAAAAATACGTTCTAAGATATCTCAATAATTTGTACATGAAAGCCTGTACCTTAATCTACGCACTGACGCCATTACAGTCTGATTCTTCCTTGTTTACGTTGTGTACTGGGTGTTTAAGATGCCTCCGATAATCGTGAGTCCTGCCGACTGTGAAGTACGGGCTGTTGTAAGATTTCTTAGTGCTAAAGGCCTAAAAGCGATCGATATTCATCGTGAGACCTGTGCAGTTTAAGGAGAAAATATTATGAGTGATGGAATGGTAAGAAAGTGGGTGAGAGCATTTAAAGATGGCCGCACAAATGTGCATGATGAACAACGGAGTGGGTGTCCTTCGGTCGTTAATGAATGTTTGTGGACAATAAAGTGGGAGACAACAGACGCTTTACGATTTCCTCCTTGCGGGATGACGTTCCTAATGTTCCTCGTAGTGTTTTGTATGGCACTGTGGCCGAGTGCTTGAATTACCGAAAATTGGGCGCACGTTGGGTACCGAAAGTGTTGACGGATGTGCACAAAACGAAACATTTAGACAGTGCATTGACTTTCCTTGAGCGGTACCACAACGACGATGATGATATCTTAAGCCAAATCGCTACGGGCGATGAAACATGGGTGGCCTACGTCACATCAGAATCAAAGGAACAGTCCACGCAAGTTGAGCAAGGGCATCGTTTTGCTGCAAGATAATGCTCGTCCGCATGTGGCGAATCAGACCAAAGATTTCATCAGATCTTTTCGATGGGAAACTCTAGATCATCCTCTGTACAGCCCCGATCTTGTGCCCAGTGGCTACCATCTGCTCCTGCACTTGAAGAAACACCTGGGCGGTCAGCGTCTCCAAGACGATGACGAAGGGAAAACAGTGGTGATGCAGTGGTTGACAAGTCAGGCGGCAGACTTCTATGAGGAGGGTATTCAAAAACTGGTACAACGTTATGACAAGTGCCTCAGTATTGACGGAAATTATGTAGAAAAGTAGATTAAGGTACAGGCTTTCATGTAAGAATAAAATTATTGAGATATCTTAGCACGTCTTTTTTTAATGTCAAAACGGTACTTACTTAAAAAACACGACTCGTAGTTTGCAAAGTAAAGGTGCAGGCGCAAATTATAGGGAAATCCTTTCCAATTAGGTGGCTGAGCCTGCGCATCAACATCTCCCAGCTATTCATCCCATACAACTGTACTTTAGGAACAATTTGTGGGCTGGAATTGTATGTGGCTGCCAGCTCCTTATGCCCACTCAGTACAACTTGCAAGGAGTTTAAGACAGTTCAAAGAGTGACGCCTATGCACAGGTGGAATGTATTGACACTCAGGTGATTTTCTGCTTTCATATTCTTTGGCTTCAGCAACTCTCAACCACACTGTCAACTTCTAACCAAGTCTACAACACGTGTTAAGCTACAGACCAGTCTGTCACCATTAACAGGTTTTTGCTTTCACTTTCGTTGGGTTCGCCAGCCCACAAACAGAGTGAATACGAAAAGCTGCTTGTTCCTGCAGGAACACCAGGCTTCGCAGAACCGCGTCTGCACACAAGTGTTCCAATCCCTGACAGATGCTGTCTACAAAGACAACCAAACTAGCTACAACGTGTGCCCGCGTAAATAAGAGGAAGTGTGTGGTTTATTCATGATTAGCTGTTAACCCACTAGCTTTGTTGTGAGGAGTGGTGGTGGGTAAGTAAGCTACTACTCGAAATAACGTCAGCTAAAATGGTTCAAATGGCTCTGAGCACTATGGGACTTAACATCTATGGTCATCAGTCCCCTAGAACTTAGAACTACTTAAACCTAACTAACCTAAGGACAGCATACAACACCCAGCCAGAGGCAGAGAAAATCCCTGACCCCGCCGGGAATCGAACCCGGGAACCCGGGCGTGGGAAGCGAGAACGCTACCACACGACCACGAGATGCGGGCAACGTCAGCTACCCTCGCATGTCTGCTTGTTCGGGTAAGCAGAGTTCTCCCTTGAGCTATCCCAACTCATGATACGTCGTCAGGCACAGTGTTCCTGATGAACAGTGCGTGCAGAGGGGATTGAACTGGAGTGTGCATCTATGCATTGTGCTATTGAAGTAGCTATGCCTTATACAATGTGTACATTATATGAAGGGATTATTTCAATAGTGGTACAAGTCCATTACCTCCACTTTTCTGTCTGTAATGCTTCTGACATTAATGGTCCAAACAAATAGAAAGGGTCATCTCTAGCAAGAAGCCATATGAAACTTCCTGGCAGATTAAAACTGTGTGCACCGACTGAGACTCGAACTCGGGACTTTTGCCTTTCGCGGGCAAGTGCTCTACCATCTGAGCTACCGAAGCACGACTCACGCCCGGCCCTCACAGCTTCACTTCTGCCAGTCTCTCGTCTCCTACCTTCCAAACTTTACAGAAGCTCTCCTGCGAATCTTGCAGGAGGGCCGGGCGTGAGTCGTGCTTCGGTAGCTCAGATGGTAGAGGTACTTGCCCGCGAAAGGCAAAAGTCCCGAGTTCGAGTCTCGGTCGGTGCACACAGTTTTAATCTGCCAGGAAGTTTCATATCAGCGCACACTCCGCTGCAGAGTCAAAATCTCATTCTGGAAGAAGCCATATGCTTGAATATTTCTCGTATCTTAACTGCAGATTTTTCAGCGCTCATTTAACTTTAGGACTCTGTATCTCAGAATGAACAAAAGTGGACTTCTACTACTATTAAAATAAGCCCTTCATATAACTAATGGAACTGAAGTATTGACTAAACATATTGAAGATGGTATAAGCATTGTATTCAGTACTCTGAGGTATATCATATAGCACATATCAACCAATAAAAGCATTTTCACAAATGTGATAAACATCAAAAGGCAAAGACTAAAAAGCTTTTTCAGAGAGTAAATATTTTTTCCTGCTTCGCGTGATATTATTCATATTAGTAAGTATCTTGTACTAACACTTCCTAAAGCACTAACACTTCCTAAAGCAGCCTGTTTTTCCCGAGGGTTCAACCCATCTCGTTAGCAATTTTGATCGAAATCGTTTCAGAAGGTTAGAAGCGATAACCTAACAAAGTTACTTTCACATTTATAACAGTAGTTGTGCTGGCGTACGCCTTAGCCAGCACACCGGCCGGCCCTAGGAAACGCTGAATAGCAGGCGCCGAACTAAGCGCGCCTATGACAAGAGAAGGCCAAGACACGCCCCCAGGCTACGCGCCGATAACGCCTGAGGGGCAGCGTGCCTATAGGCCGCCGCCCCCGACTGAGCTAGCTCAATCTCTCAGTCAGCACCTCAGTACGTCGCATCGGGACTCAGTTTGCATTGCACCTCAATTCGTCGCACTGTGCTCTATACCTCCACAGTGATAGTCGTCGCCTAGCACCTTAGCCAACTGTGAGGGAAAGTTCGTCATTGTATACAGGGTGGTTCATTGATAGTGACCGGGCCAAATATCTCACGAAATAAGCGTCAAACGAAAAAACTACAAAGAAAGAAACTTGTCTAGCTTGAAGGGGGAAACCAGATGGTGCTATTGTTGGCCCGATAGATGACGCTGCCATTGGTCAAACGGATATCAGCTGCGTTTTTTTGAAACAGGAACCCCATTTTTTATTACATATTCGTGTAGTACGTAAAGAAATATGAATGTTTTACTTGGACCACTTTTAGCGCTTTGTGATAGATGGCGCTGTAATAGTCACAAATATGGCCCACAATTTTAGACGAACAGTTGGTAACAGGTAGGTTTTTTAAAATTAATATACAGAACGTAGGTATGTTTGAACATTTTATTTCGGTTGTTCCAATGTGACACATGTACCTTTGTGAACTTATCAATTCTGAGAACGCATGCTGTTACAGCGTGATTACCTGTAAATACCACATTTATGCAATAAATGCTCAAAATGATGTCCATCAACCACAATGCATTCCTCTCAACAGCGAGTAGTTCGCCTTCCGTAATGTTCGCACATACATTGACAATGCGCTGGCGCTTGTTGTCAGGCGTTGTCGGTGGATCACGATAGCAAATATCCTTCAACTTTCCTCACAGAAAGAAATCCGGGGACGTCAGATCCCGTGAACGTGCGGGCCGTGGTATGGTGCTTCGACGACCAGTCCATCGGTCATGAAATATGCTATTCAATACCGCTTCAACCGCACGCGAGCTATGTGCCGGACATCCATCATGTTGGAAGTACATCGCCATTCTGTCATGCAGTGAAACATCTTGTAGTAACATCGGTAGAACATTACGTAGGAAATCAGCATAAATTGCACCATTTAGATTGCCATCGATAAAACGGGGGCCAGTTATCCTTCCTCCCATAATGCCGCACCATACATTAACCCCTCAGGGTCGCTGAAGTTTCAATTGTCGCAGCCATCGTGGATTTTCAGTTGCCCAATAGTGCATATTATGCCGGTTTACGTTACCGCTGCTGGTGAATGACGATTCGTCGCTAAATAGAACGCGTGCAAAAAATCTGTCATCGTCCCGTAATTTCTCTTGTGCCCAGTGGCAGAACTGTACACGGCGTTCAAAGTCGTCGCCATGCAATTCCTGGTGCACAGAAATATGGTACGGGTGCAATCGATGTTGATGTAGAATTCTAAACACTGATGTTTTTGAGATTCCCGATTCTCGCGCAATTTGTCTGCTACTGATGTGCGTATTAGCCGTGACAGCAGCTAAAACACCTACTTGGGCATCATCATTTGTTGCAGGTCGTGGATGACGTTTCACGTGTGGCTAAACACTTCCTGTTTCCTTAAATAACGTAACTATCCGGCGAACGGTCCGGACACTTGGATCATGTCGCCTAGGATACCGAGCAGCACACATAGCACACGCCCGTTGGGCATTTTGATCACAATAGCCATACATCAACACGATATCGACCTTTTCCGCAATTGGTAAACGGACCGTTTTAACACGGGTGATGTACCACGAAGCAAATACCTTCCGCACTGGCGGAATGTTACGTGATACCACGTACTTATGCGTTTGTGACTATTACAGCGCCATCTATCACAAAGCGAAAAAAGTGGTCCAACTAAAACATTCATATTTCTTTACGTACTACACGAATATGTAATAAAAAATGGCGTTCCTATAAAAAAACGCCCCCCCATGAACCATGGACCTTGCCGTTGGTGGGGAGGCTTGCGTGCCTCAGCGATACAGATAGCCGTACCGTAGGTGCAACCACAACGGAGGGGTATCTGTTGAGAGGCCAGACAAACGTGTGGTTCCTGAAGAGGGGCAGCAGCCTTTTCAGTAGTTGCAAGGGCAACAGTCTGGATGATTGACTGATCTGGCCTTGTAACAATAACCAAAACGGCCTTGCTGTGCTGGTACTGCGAACGGCTGAAAGCAAGGGGAAACTACAGCCGTAATTTTTCCCGAGGGCATGCAGCTTTACTGTATGATTACATGATGATGGCGTCCTCTTGGGTAAAATATTCCGGAGGTAAAATAGTCCCCCATTCGGATCTCCGGGCGGGGACTACTCAAGAGGATGTCGTTATCAGGAAAAAGAAAACTGGCGTTCTACGGATCGGAGCGTGGAATGTCAGATCCCTTAATCGGGCAGGTAGGTTAGAAAATTTAAAAAGGGAAATGGATAGGTTGAAGTTAGATATAGTGGGAATTAGTGAAGTTCGGTGGCAGGAGGAACAAGACTTCTGGTCAGGTGACTACAGGGTTATAAACACAAAATCAAATAGGGGTAATGCAGGAGTAGGTTTAATAATGAATAGGAAAATAGGCATGCGGGTAAGCTACTACAAACAGCATAGTGAACGCATTATTGTGGCCAAGATAGATACGAAGCCCACGCCTACTACAGTAGTACAAGTTTATATGCCAACTAGCTCTGCAGATGACGAAGAAATTGAAGAAATGTATGATGAAATAAAAGAAATTATTCAGATTGTGAAGGGAGACGAAAATTTAATAGTCATGGGTGACTGGAATTCGAGTGTAGGAAATGGGAGGGAAGGAAACATAGTAGGTGAATATGGATTGGGGGACAGAAATGAAAGAGGAAGCCGCCTGGTCGAATTTTGCACAGAGCACAACATAATCATAACTAACACTTGGTTTAAGAATCATGAAAGAAGGTTGTATACATGGAAGAACCCTGGAGATACTAAAAGGTATCAGATAGATTATATAATGGTAAGACAGAGATTTAGGAACCAGGTTTTAAATTGTAAGACATTTCCAGGGGCAGATGTGGACTCTGACCACAATCTATTGGTTATGACCTGTAGATTAAAACTGAAGAAACTGCAAAAAGGTGGGAATTTAAGGAGATGGGACCTGGATAAACTAAAAGAACCAGAGGTTGTACAGAGATTCAGGGAGAGCATAAGGGAGCAATTGACAGGAATGGGGGAAATAAATACAGTAGAAGAAGAATGGGTAGCTTTGAGGGATGAAGTAGTAAAGGCAGCAGAGGATCAAGTAGGTAAAAAGACGAGGGCTAGTAGAAATCCTTGGGTAACAGAAGAAATATTGAATTTACTTGATGAAAGGAGAAAATATAAAAATGCAGTAAGTGAAACAGGTAAAAAGGAATACAAACGTCTCAAAAATGAGATCGACAGGAAGTGCAAAATGTCTAAGCAGGGATGGCTAGAGGACAAATGTAAGGATGTAGAGGCCTATCTCACTAGGGGTAAGATAGATACCGCCTATAGGAAAATTAAAGAGACCTTTGGAGATAAGAGAACGACTTGTATGAATATCAAGAGCTCAGATGGAAACCCAGTTCTAAGCAAAGAAGGGAAAGCAGAAAGGTGGAAGGAGTATATAGAGGGTTTATACAAGGGCGATGTACTTGAGGACAATATTATGGAAATGGAAGAGGATGTAGATGAAGATGAAATGGGAGATATGATACTGCGTGAAGAGTTTGACAGAGCACTGAAAGACCTGAGTCGAAACAAGGCCCCCGGAGTAGACAATATTCCATTGGAACTACTGACGGCCGTGGGAGAGCCAGTCCTGACAAAACTCTACCATCTGGTGAGCAAGATGTATGAAACAGGCGAAATACCCTCAGACTTCAAGAAGAATATAATAATTCCAATCCCAAAGAAAGCAGGTGTTGACAGATGTGAAAATTACCGAACTATCAGCTTAATAAGTCACAGCTGCAAAATACTAACACGAATTCTTTACAGACGAATGGAAAAACTAGTAGAAGCCAACCTCGGGGAAGATCAGTTTGGATTCCGTAGAAACACTGGAACACGTGAGGCAATACTGACCTTACGACTTATCTTAGAAGAAAGATTAAGGAAAGGCAAACCTACGTTTCTAGCATTTGTAGACTTAGAGAAAGCTTTTGACAATGTTGACTGGAATACTCTCTTTAAAATTCTAAAGGTGGCAGGGGTAAAATACAGGGAGCGAAAGGCTATTTACAATTTGTACAGAAACCAGATGGCAGTTATAAGAGTCGAGGGACATGAAAGGGAAGCAGTGGTTGGGAAGGGAGTAAGACAGGGTTGTAGCCTCTCCCCGATGTTGTTCAATCTGTATGTTGAGCAAGCAGTAAAGGAAACAAAAGAAAAATTCGGAGTAGGTATTAAAATTCATGGAGAAGAAATAAAAACTTTGAGGTTCACCGATGACATTGTAATTCTGTCAGAGACAGCAAAGGACTTGGAAGAGCAGTTGAATGGAATGGACAGTGTCTTGAAAGGAGGATATAAGATGAACATCAACAAAAGCAAAACAAGGATAATGGAATGTAGTCTAATTAAGTCGGGTGATGCTGAGGGAATTAGATTAGGAAATGAGGCACTTAAAGTAGTAAAGGAGTTTTGCTATTTGGGGAGCAAAATAACTGATGATGGTCGAAGTAGAGAGGATATAAAATGTAGGCTGGCAATGGCAAGGAAAGCGTTTCTGAAGAAGAGAAATTTGTTAACATCAAGTATTGATTTAAGTGTCAGGAAGTCATTTCTGAAAGTATTTGTATGGAGTGTAGCCATGTATGGAAGTGAAACATGGACGATAAATAGTTTGGACAAGAAGAGAATAGAAGCTTTCGAAATGTGGTGCTACAGAAGAATGCTGAAGATTAGATGGGTAGATCACGTAACTAATGAGGAAGTATTGAATAGGATTGGGGAGAAGAGAAGTTTGTGGCACAACTTGACCAGAAGAAGGGATCGGTTGGTAGGACATGTTCTGAGGCATCAAGGGATCACCAATTTAGTATTGGAGGGCAGCGTGGAGGGTAAAAATCGTAGAGGGAGACCAAGAGATGAATACACTAAGCAGATTCAGAAGGATGTAGGTTGCAGTAGGTACTGGGAGATGAAAAAGCTTGCACAGGATAGAGTAGCATGGAGAGCTGCATCAAACCAGTCTCAGGACTGAAGACCACAACAAACAACAACATAAAAAAACGCAGCTGATGTCCGTTTGACCTATGGCAGCGCCATCTAACGGGCCAACCATAGCGCCATCTGGTTTCCCCCTTCACGCTAGGCAAGTTTCGTTCTTTATAGTCTTTTCTTTTGATGCTTATTTCGTGAGATATTTGGCCCGGTCACTATCAATGGACCACGCTGTATAGTTGTGATATGGACACGGACAAGATTCAAGAATTAGTACATGTTAGTGATTGCCGTTAACCACAAAACTTCTGATTTGACAACATCGAAGTTAAGTACGCAACTGCTTCCAGTAATAAAGTGTATTTTAATCGCGAGCGCATTTCGTGTTGTTTTGAGAGGACACCGGCCAACCAACTATCATATCACCCTCTCCTCATCCAGCCAGAAAACAAAAAACATTACAAGAGGGCGCATCCAAAACAGTAGTACGTATAAAACTTTCAGTTACGATATCTTTTTTCAACGTAACCTGATTTAGATGAAATAAGTAAAATGAAAGAGAGACATACCATAGATATATTGCAGCCACCATGCGCAGCAGTGCGTCGATTCGTCCACCCAGCTTCCTGCAGGCCCACAAAGCGACGCCGTTCAAATGGCTGAATCTGTTCAACAGGACTACGTACTCATCGGTGTGGCATGGCTGTCCCCTGCAATGAATGTCGCTTATACAGTTCGCCTCTGAATTCAGCGCAATTGCTGCCCGCAAAGTAAAAACACGGGCCTCGTCAGCGTCATGCTCAGTCCGCCAGTGTGCGAATATTATATATACCCTAACGCTACTGAGCACAATTCTTGAAGGTGCTGCCTTTTTTTTCCGACAGTGTAATTTTAAAACAGTCCAAACTGCAGATTTTAACCACTCGTGTTAACACGAATGTCCACGTACAGAATTCCTTAGCTCTAAAACCTCCCTACCAGTCTCACAGGTTCACAACATTAACCTCTGATAGCCAGGAAGAAAAAAAAACTCATACTAACATGACAAAAAGTCGAATTCCTATATCACACCCTTCGGAATCAGTGCAATGCTATACAAGACATCCCTGTTGGCTAAGCTTTCGTTCACGAATACTGTGTAACGGCAGATGATGATGGCAGCTCAGTCGGTGGCAGAATTAAACAGAATAACCCTTTAACTGAAACAATATACTTACAGTCCTTATATTCTGATTAAATTGTTAACTATATCGAATTTCGGTATTTTTAAGATGAAGTTTCACTCTGTAATTAATTTACCTACACTGTACATAAAATTTTACTTACTTTTCATGCTACTGGCGCGCGACGCCACCTGGAACAATAGAAAAACAGAGTTAGGGGAAAGGAGTAAATATACTATTTATATAAATGTGTGTGGTTTTCAGTTTCTTAGTTTAAATTTGTTTAGCTGCTAACTAGTTTAGAAATGTATTGTTATTGACCTTTGTAAACTCCATTTTTTGAGCGCCTGACGCGTCTGTTGCAAGGTCGACTGCACTTGGAATTTTTTTCTACGGCTGAAAGTACACTTGTTACAACGTCTTTATGCTTCAAATGACTGCATGTTGTATTTATAAGGGAAACCTTGGCAGTATACGCACAGATATCGCCTGTATCTACTCCTACATCTACACGATTAATCTGCAATTGCGTTGCCACGGGTCTTGCGGCTCCCCCCGCCGGAGGTTCGAGTCCTCCCTTAGGCATGGGTGTTTATGTGTTGTCCTTAGCCTAAGTTACTTTAAGCAGTGTGTGAGCCTAGGGACCGATGACCTCAGCAGTTTGGTCCCATAGGAATTTACCACAAATTTAGAACAAAAAGAAAAGAAGAACAAATTCTACCACCACTCTGCAATTCACAGTTAAGTTTTTGGCCAAGGGTTAATACAAACACGCTCATACTATTTTTCGACCGTTCCACTCTCGAGTAGCACGTGTGAAAAATGAGCACCTATATCCCTCCGTGCGAATGATGATTTCTATTATTTTATTACTATGATCATTTTGCCTGTGTAGACGGGAGTTAGAAAAATACACACACACACACACAAAAGACGCACCGGGAAGGATTTATACGAATGTGATGGAAACTGGTAGATGTGATGTGCAGACAGACAAACGATTACAATTTCAGAAAAAATGGACGTTTTATTCACGAGAGAGAGCTGCAAAAATTGAGCAAGTCAGTAAGCGCTGGTCTATCTCTGGCCATTATGCAAGCAGTTGTTCGGCCTGGCACTGACTGATACAGTTGTTGCACGTCATTCTGAGGGACACCGTGCCAAATTCTGTCCAACTGGCGCGTTATATTGTCAAAATCCCGAGCTGGTTGGAGGGCAGAGCCAATAAGGCTCCAAACATTCTCAATTGGGGAGAGATCCGGGAACTTGAAGGCCAAGGTAGGGTTTGGCAAGCACAATGACAAGCACTAGAACCTCTCGCCCTGTGCAGGAGGGTATTATCTTGCTAAAATGTAAGACAGATTGGCTTACCATGAAGGGCAACAAATTGGGGCTACGTACTGCTGTGATGTACGGGTCCCGCGGACGACAACCAACGGGGTCCTGTTATGAAATGAAATGATACCCCAGACCATCTGTCCCGGCAACGGCCTTGCCGCAGTGGATACACCGGTTCCCGTGAGATCACCGAAGTTAAGCGCTGTCGGGCGTGGTCGGCACTTGGATGGGTGACCATCCAGGCCTCCATGCGCTGTTGCCATTTTTCGGAGTTCACGTAGCCTCGTGATGCCATTTGAGGAGCTACTCGACCGAATAGTAGCGGCTTCGGTTTAGAATATCATCATAATGACCAGGAGAGCGGTGTGCTGACCCCACGCCCCTCCTATCCGCATCCTCTACTGAGGATGGCACGGCGGTCGGATGGTCCCCGTAGGGCAATCGTGGCCTGAAGACGGAGTTTTTTTTCTTTTTTTGTGTCCTGTTGACAGTGAGGTTGGTATCCCATCGCTGACAGGGGCATCTCGACACATCTTCGCTGTCCACCAGAGCTCAGTTTAAAGCGCAACTCATTTCTGAAGATAACTCTACTCCATTTAATAAGATACCAGGTCAAATGTGCCCGACACCACTACAAAAGCGCTTATTTGTATACAGACGTCAACGGTAGTCGGCGCAAGGGGCGCCGTGAGCTCGGCCCCTTTTGTGGGCCGCCCATTAATAGTCCTTGTGGTCACTGAAGCATCAGTTGCACTTACTGGTGATTTCTGATTACCTCTGACGAATCCTTTGTCCTCCTCTGTCGCCTCTGTAGATCGACCTCTTCCTTCCTGACACTGTGTTCGGCCAGAGTTCATCTATTACTCCGAATAATGGCATCGCTCCTATTCAAGTATCGTGTGATTTGCCGATTTTACCAATTGGATTGTTTGAGCCAAACTAAATGTCCTATATCAAATGCTGACATCTTCGTATATTGCTCACGAGTCCGTCTGCGAAGTCCAACTGAGTACACGGAATGAATTTCGAAAATACTTTCCGCCATGGTATCGACATACACTGTGTGATCAAAAGTATCCGGACACCCCTAAACACATACGTTTTTCATATTAGGTGTATTGTGCTGCCACCTACTGTCAGGTACTGCATATTAGCGACTTCAGTAGTCATTAGAAATCGTGAAGAGCAGAATTGGGCGCTCCGCGGAACTCACGGACTTCGAACGTGGTCAGGTGATTGGGTGTCACATGTGTCATACGTCTGTAGCAAGATTTCCACACTCCTAAACATCCATAGGTCCACAGTTTACGATGTGAAAGTGAAGCGGAAACGTGAAGGGACACGTACAGCACAAAAGCGTACAGGCCGACCTCGTCCGTTGACAGACAGAGACCGCCGACAATTGAAAGGGTCGTAATGCGTAATAGGCAGGCATCTATCCAGACCATCACACAGGAATTCCAAATTGCATCATGATCCACTGCAAATACTATGACAGTTAGGCAGCAGGTGGGAAAACTTGGATTTCAAGGGCGAGCGGCTGCTCATGAGCCACACATCACGTCGGTAAATGCTAAACGACGCCTCGCTTGGTGTAAGGAGCGTAAACATCGGACGATTGAACAGTGGAAAAACGTTGTGTGCAGTGACGAATCACGCTATACAATGTGGCGATCCGATGGCAGGGTGTGGGTATGGCAAATGCCCGGTGAACGTCATCTGCCAGCGTGTGCAGTCCCAACAGTAAAATTCGGAGGCGGTGGTGTTATGGTGTGGTCGTGTTTTGTTATTTTGCGTGGCACTATCACAGCACAGCGCCTTCTTGCTTCACACTGTTGAAGAGCAATTCGGGGCTGGCGATTGCATCTTTCAACACGATCGAGCACCTGTTCATAATGCGCGGCCTGTGGCGGAGGGGTTACACGACAGTAACATGCCTGTAATGGACTGGCCTGCACAGAGTTCTGACCTGAATCCTGTAGAACGCCTTTGGAATGGCGACTTCGTGCCAGGCCGCACCGATCGACATCGATACCTCTCCTCAGTGCAGCACTCCATGAAGAATGGGCTGCCATTCCCAGAGAAACCTTCTAGCACGTGATTAAACGTATGCCTGCGAGAGTGGAGGCTGTCATCGAGGCTAAGGGTGGGCCAACACCATATTGAATTCCAGCGTTACCAATGGAGGGTGCCACGAACTTGTAAGTCATTTTCAGCCAGGTGTCCGGATACTTTTAATCACACAGTGTATCCTGTTTTTAACATACTTGTCAGCTGCGCGTTGAAATTGCGCTACAGTGTCACACATTCATCAATCGGCCGCCAATGTTTACAATTTTGGATTTTCTGTTGACACCTGTATGAATATCAAATTGTGAAAAAATTGCGTAACACCTTCGTGGAGTCTCGCTTTTTTCTTCTCTTTGAGTTTATTTTTTGATTCGGAGGAGGAATTCTGTGATTTAAATGGCCGCGCCGAAATGGCTGCCACTGCCATTTGCTTAGATATCCGTGAAACTCTCTTCTTCAGTATCGTGTACAGAATTTTAACGTAAATTTTCTAGTATTAATGTGTAGAACCTCTCAGTTTAATTGTTTTCGATCAATTGCCACTTTTCGCACGATGCAGATATCTTGTCTAAATCATTTTGCAAATCGTTTGTGTGTACTGAGCGGTGCACTTTGACAAGACACACTGTAACCAGATTTTTATGTCTCGACATCATCGATCACTTGTTACTGATGATGGTGATGCTTATTGGTTTAAAGGAGCTAATTAATCATCTGCTCCTCGACTCACAGGAAAATAAAGTAAAAAGCCATGAAACGAGAAAAGGACAATTGTTGTCTCCAGGGTCTGGGGCCATGTCATCGTGGTTGAAAATGTACGCGACAGTAGCTTTAGCCAGATAGTCAAAATTGAGATCAAACCCAGGATGCTAAAACTGAACCTGGTCACTCTAGGATACACCAGGAAGGGTCATCACAGTCAGTACAACTAAAGTGGGTCGAAATACTAAAATTGGGTGAGAAAATGTGGACCACTAGAGAGCTGTTAAGTAAATCGTAAGATAAATATAAAAGACATACACAAAAATTTCAAAATTCACGGCGACAGTACGGAAGGGGAAAATTGGTTGAGGTCACTCCGTGTACATATCGCAGCGAGAGGTACTCCCACTCCCCCCTTCTCCCCCCCCCCCCCCCTTACCACGACTCCTGACACCGAACGTGGAGGTACCGGGTGGTTATAATTAAAGTGCAGCAATTCACAGAGGTCCAGTATGGGTGAAACTGTCATTTGGCAGCGAAACTAGGTACATATTCTAATGCGTTAATGCAGAATCAACTTACGCTGGAAACAAAATTAGTTCCAATTTTGGCCGCCATATCCAAATTTGGTGCTGTGGATGCAAGACGTATAGAAGTGTTCCATATGTAGTGAATTAGTAACGGGACGTAGGCAGAAAGGATGAAACAAATGAAAAAGGCATGATATTGATTTTTTTTATTAACTGTCGCTTGCACAATTTGTTCAGTATGAGCACCCGAGACGTCGACGAGATGCTGCATCCGTTAAACGACGTAATCAACAGCTGCTCGCACCAGTTCCATTGCAATCTCAGCAACTTATTCCTCTATATGGCCTTCAGATCAGATAGAGACAGAATGTGTCCCTGGTTCAAATGGTTCAAATGGCTCTGAGCACTATGGGACTCAACTGCTGAGGTCATTAGTCCCCTAGAACTTAGAACTAGTTAAACCTAACTAACCTAAGGACATCACACACATCCATGCCCGAGGCAGGATTCGAACCTGCGACCGTAGCGGTCTCGCGGATCCAGACGGCAGCGCCAGAACCGCGCGGCCACTTCGGCCGGCAATGTGTCCCTGGTAAATAGGTTGTTTTAGATACCACCAGAGGTAAAAGTCACATGGATTCAGATCAGGTGATCTTGCAGAACATGCATCTGAAGAACCTCTGTAGATAACACGTTCGTATAAGGTTTCATTAAGCAGATCTTTCACTGGACGAGCGACCCGAGATGTAGCTCCATCTTGCACGAAAACAGTGGTTTTCACGAAGTTGCGCTCTTCCAAAGTAGAAATCGCTCCCTGTACACGGAGGTCTCGATAACGTGGAGATGTCACGGTACACCTGACACGCCCTCTGGGTGTATTCTTGACAAATAAGAACGGACCAGAAATAAAGGTGCTTCTGTACCCGCACCATGCAGTTACACATATGGCGGGTCCAATGGCTCTTCGTAGACAACACGCCGTTTAACAGTGCCCCAAATTCGGGAATTATCTGTGTTCACTGCAACCTGTAAGGTAAAATACGCCTCTTCACTTCATAGAATATTACCCGGCCACATGACGTCAATATCGATCCGTGCCAGAAAGTAAAGAGCAAATTCTGAACTTTGCTGCGGATCATGAAGTTTCAGTTACCGCACCATCTGGTTCTTCTACGGGTACCAGTGTAAAAGAGAATGCAAACCTGTCCGTACCTTTGACCATGGGATGAAGTGTTCTCGTGTCACTGCAGGAGCACTAGCATTGTCCGGGGCACGTGCTGCATGGTCAGTCATAGCAACAGCCACGTCGTCAATAACTTCTTCCGGTGGTAGGTCGCCTTCCTCTTCCAGGTGCCTCACCAAGCCCACCCGTCTTTTCGAATTTCATTATCAACCTCCTTAAACCATTTAATGACACCAGGCATCTCCTCAGATCTTTCAGGCGGCGAAACTCTCTCGGTGCGGCACAGTAACTGCTGCTGTTCACATAAATCAGTTTCGCTAACTCTTTTCGAAAGATATGCTATTCACTTACGTTATGTCTTGTCAAACGACAGCATAGATACCGTACTGAAATACATTACCGGCCATTAAAATTGCTACAACACGAAGATGACGTCCTACAGACGCGAAATTTAACCGACAGCAAGAAGATGCTGTGATGTGCAAATGATTAGCTTTTCAGGCATTCACACAAGGTTGGCGCCGGTGGCGACACCTACAACGTGCTGACATGAGGAAAGTTTCCAGCCGATTTCTCATACACAAACAGCAGTTGACCGGCGTTGCCTGGTTAAACGTTGTTGTGATGCCTCGTGTAAGGAACAGAAATGCGTACCATCACGTTTCCGACTTTGATAAAGGTCGGATTGTAGCCTATCGGATTGCGGTTTATCGTATCGCGACATTGTTGCTTGCTTTGGTCGAGATCCAATGACTGTTAGCAGAATATGGAATCGGTGGGTTCAGGAGGGTAATACGGAACGCCGTGCTGGATCCCAACGGCCTCGTATCACTAGCAGTCGAGATGACAGGCATCTTATCCGAATGGCTGTAACGGATCGTGCAGCCACGTCTCGATTCCTGAGTCAACAGATGGGGACGTTTGCAAGACAACAACCATCTGCACGAACAGTTCGACGACGTTTGCAACAGCATGGACTATCAGCTCGGAGACCACGGCTGCGGTTACCCTTGACGCTGCATCACAGACTGGAGCGCCTGCGATGGTGTACTCAACGACGAACCTGGGTGCACGAATGGCAAGAGGTCATTTTTTTCTAATGAATCCAGGTTCTGTTTACAGCATCATCATGGTCGCATCCGTGTTTGGCGACATCGCGGTGAACGCACATTGGAACCGTGTATTCGTCATCCCCATACTGGCGTATCACCCAGTGTGATGATTACACGTCTCGGTCACCTATTGTTCGCATTGACGGCACTTTGAACAATGGACGTTACATTTCAGATGTGTTACGACCCGTGGTTCTATCTTTCATTCGATCCCTGTGAAACCCTACATTTCAGCAGGATAATGCACGACCGCATGTTGCAGGTCCTGTACCGGCCTTTCTGGATACAGAAAATGTTCGACTGCTGCCCTGGCCAGCACATTCTCCATATGTCTCACCAACTGAAAACGTCTGGTCAATGGTGGCCGAGCTACTGGCTCGTCACAATACGCCAGTCACTACTCTTGATGAACTATGGTATCGTGTTGAAGCTGCGTGGGCAGCTGTACCTGTACACGCCATCCAAGCTTTGTTTGACTCAATTCCCAGCCATATCAAGGCCGTTATTACGGCCAGAGGTGGTTGTTCTGGGTACTGATTTCTGAGGATGTATGCACCCAAATTTCGTGAAAATGTAATCATATGTCAGTTCTAGTATAATATATTCGTCCAATGAAGACCCGTTTACCATCTGCATTTCTTCTTGGTGTAGCAATTTTAATGGCCAGTAGTGTACAAGCACCATGCAGCGCCTGATTTGCACGTGGTGACCATAATTTGAACTAATTTTTTTTCCAGTGTAAATCGGTTCTGCATTAACGCATTTGCGTATCTACCAAGTTCCGCTGCCATACGATTGTTAAAGCCCGCACTGAGCTTCCGTAAGTAGAGGCACTTTAATTAAAACCACTCAGAACACTTAAGTTCGTTATAAAATTCTGTTTCAATCAGGAAACGTAGGATTTTGGTAGCTGCTGACCGATGACATCGAAACGCCTCAAAAGGAAACTGTAAAATAAATAACTGCCATGAGAACAAAACTTCGTGTGTTAAAAGTGCTGAAAATGACCGCTGAGTTCTTACTGATTGTATATCCCGTGTTGTGTATATACTAGGTCGTTTATCCAACGAATCACACCCCCGAGGCCTTTGAAAACAGTGCAACCCATCGTAACAGCGCCTCCCCCCCTCCCGGTCTCTTCGTCACGCAGCAGTAAGAGTGGCAAAACTGTGCCGCGCACGGCCTCACGTGCTGGGGTGACGAGCAGCGCGTAAAATGGAACATCGTAAATACTGACGGCGGCGTGTGTGTGTCGGCCGCGGCTGAAGCGAAGAAGAGACGAGGAGAGCTTATGACGGCCACTCCTCTGCGCGGCCGCCGCCGTGGACGCGAGCGCAGAGATTTATGGGAGGGGCCAAAAACGCCGGGCGACTCGCCTCCAGGGCGTCACGCGCCGCCAATGATGTACGGCACGGCGGCCCGGCGAGTCCGCGGCGCCAGGGTGCGCTCTGGAGGCGCTGCGGCAACTGCCGGAGTAGTCGGCGGCAACAGCTGGCTGCTGTGCACTCTGGAGTGTGTCACTCTGGACTACGACTGTCGATATTTTTAAAAATATCGGAAACACTATATATCGATATTTAAAAGATATCGTTATCGGCGACCAACGCTTCGAAACATAATTGATATATCGAAGGAAGAAGTTTTGACGCATCAGTATACAGGGTGATCCATAGATAGTGACCGGGCCAAATATGCATCAAACGAAAAAACTACAAAGAACGAAACTCGTCTAGCTTGAAGGGGGAAACCAGATGGCGCCATGGTTGGCCCGCTAGATGGCGCTGCCATAGGTCAAACGGATATCAACTGCGTTTTTTTGAAACAGGAACCCACATTTTTATTACATATTCGTGTAGTATGTAAAGAAATATGAATGTTTTAGTTGGACCACTTCTTTCGTTTTGTGATAGATGGCGCTGTAATAGTCACAAATATGGCTCACAATTTTAGACGAACAGTTGGTAACAGGTAGGTTTTTTTACATTAAAGCACAGAACGTGGGTATGTCTCAACATTTTATTTCGGTTGTTCCAATGTGACACATGTAACTTTGTCGACTTATCATTTCTGAGAACGCATGCTATTACAGCGTGATTACCTGTAAATACCACATTAATGCAATAAATGCTCAAAATGATGTCCGTCAACCTCAATGCATTTGGCAATACGTGTAACGACATTCCTCTCAACAGCGAGTAGTTCGCCTTCCGTAATGTTCGCACATGCATTGACAATGCGCTGTTACCAACTGTTCGTCTAAAATTGTGAGCCATTTGTTTGTGACTATTGCAGCGCCATCCATCACAAAGCGAAAAAAGTGGTCCAACTAAAACATTCATATTTCTTTACGTACTACACTAATATGTAATAAAAATGGGCGTTCGTATTTTAAAAAAACGCTGTTGATATCCGTTTGACCTATGGCAGCGCCCACTAGCGGGCCAACCATAGCGCCATTGCTTTCCCCATTCATGCTAGACAAGTTTCGTTCTTTGTAGTGTTTTCGTTTGACGCTTATTTCTTGAGATATTTGGCCCGGTCACGATCAGTGGACCACACTGTGTGAAAATATCGTCTGAACATTGTAAATATACTGCCGGTTTTAGACCTGTATATTTAACTATTGATATATAATGGAATAGAAGGAGTTGTCCAAAAGAAATAATTTTAAGCTAGATGTAAAACTTCATCTGCTACCTGCCACACGCTTTATGTTGTTGGGCAAATGATCAAAGATTTTTGTCGCTGGATAGTGTACTCACTTTTGAGCAACTGACAGCTCAAATAACGGATAGGAAAGGTCATTTTTCCCTCTAGTGTTGTACGTATGAACATCACTGTTCTTCGCGAATTGAGATGGATTATTTATAACGAATTTCATTAGCGAATGCAGTTAAAATACCTAACTCCTTGAATAGGTGCCTACATGTGGTGAGTTACCCCAGAAAACTATTCCATAAGACATTATTGAGTGGAAATATGCAAAGTACGTTAGGAGGCTGATCTGTTTATCACCAAGATTAGCGATTATACGAAGAGCGAAAGAAGCTGAACTTAATTGTTTGAGAAGCTCACTAGTATGCTTCTTCCAGTTCAAGTTGTCATGCATGTGAACACCCAAAAATTTGGAGACATCTACCCTGTTAACTGAATCCTGTTCATATGCTACATCAATTGTCGGTATAACTCTATTCGGTGTACAGAACTGGATATAGTGAGTTTTTTCAAAATTAAGGGAGAGTACATTTTCTCAGAACCACTAAATAATTCTTTGAAAGACGTCCTCAACAATATCTTCAGCTGCTTTTTTTGGAATCGGGTTTATTATAACACTTGTGTCATCTGCAAAAAGTACTAGCTCTGCTTGCTGAACGTTAAGTGAGAGTTCATTCACATGAATAAGGAACAGCAGAGAACCCAAAATTGAAAACTAGTTAGACTCCTTCACACAATGAAAGTAAAATTTTATTCAACTACAGTTTCAAAGGAACATTTTCAAATATGTACCGAAAACCGCGAAAGTAATATAAAATAAAAATGTCAGAGTTCGATATTACCGTTTCAGTATCGATATATCGCGGACGAAATGTCGTCCATTTTAACTGATCTTTACTGAAAGAAATATCGATATTTTAGACCCCTAGTTAGACACCCCTCACATAATGAAAGTAAAATTATATTCAACTACAGTTTCAAAAACACAGTTTCAAATATTTACCGATAACCGCGAAAATAATATAAAATAAAAATGTTAGCGTTCGGTATTACTGTTTCAGTATCGATAGATCGTGGACAAAATATCGTCCATTTAAACTGATGTTAACTGGAAGAAATATCGATATTTTATAAACAGCTCTAGTCTTGACACAACCAGGCTCCTGAAAAAGCAGCAGCAGCAGCAGCAGCAGCAGTAGCAGTAGTAAGCTCACCTACCAAAAAATTAGTGTTCCAGGGGCGCAGGCTTACTTAGCGCAACGATGGAGTCACGTGCTCAACTGCTCGGTACTGCCTCTACGTGAGCATAAGGCAGTAGCGATCAGTGGAGTAGACTGAGAAAAAAAACCGGAACACCAAAAAATAATTGATGTACAGTAATAAAATCTCGGGGACTACATTTGTCTAGGCAACATATCTAAGTGATTAACATTGCAACATCACAGGTTAATGCAGACGCGAGATAAGCTATCACAAATCTGAAATGCTGGTACATTAATGACCGGCGTAACCGCGAGAGTGTTCAATGCAACCGTGCAGACGTGCATGAATGATGTTGTACATGTGCCGGATGTCAGTTTTTGGGATGGAGTTCCATGCCTGTTGGTCGGTCAACAAGGGACGCTGGAGTTGTCGTTCGAAGATGTACCATATGTGCTCAGTTGTAGACATATCTGGTGATCGAGCAGGCAAAGGCGACTTGTTGACACTCGGCATAACATGTTGAGTTACAACAGCGGTACGCGGGCGAGCGTTATCCTGTTGCAAAACACCATCTGGAATGCTGTTCATTAATGGAAGGAGACCAGCTCGAATCACCACACTGGCATACAAATTGCAGTCAGGCGAAATCACACTCAGGACCATAACCTCAAGTGCAGAAAAAAAATTGGAAATTTGTGGTAAGGTCTTATGGGACCAAACTGCTGAGGTCATCGGTCCCTAAGCTTACACACTACTTAATCTCACTTAAACTAACTTACGCTAAGGACAACTCACACACTCATGCCCGAGGGAGGCCTCGAACCTCCGACGGGGTAAGCCACGCGAACAGTGACAAGACGCCCTAGACCGCAAGGCTACTCCGCGCGGCTCATGTGTAGGTCCAGTGTGTACAGCACGTAGACAGGTTCATTGCAGGATCTCAACTGGTCTCCTTCTAACCAACACATCGCCATTATTGGCACCAAGGAAGAACTAGCTTTCATCAGAAAACACAACAGACCTTCATCCTGCCCTCCAATGGCCTCTCGCTTGACATCACGGAAGTCACAAATGGCGGTGGTTTGGAATTAATGGAACGCATGCTACAGGACTTCTCACTCGGAGATGTCCTTGAAGTAACAAGAAACACTCGTTCGGCTTATACTTGAGTATTGCTCATCAGTGTGGGATCCGTACCAGGTCGGGTTGACAGAGGAGATAGAGAAGATCCAAAGAAGAGCGGCGCGTTTCGTCACAGGGTTATTTGGTAAGCGTGATAGCGTTACGGAGATGTTAAGCAAACTCAAGTGGCAGGCTCTTCAAGAGAAGCGCTCTGCATCGCGGTGTAGCTTGCTGTCCAGGTTTCGAGAGGGTGCGTTTCTGGATGAGGTATCGAATATATTGCTTCCCCCTACTTATACATCCCGAGGAGATCATGAATGTAAAATTAGAGAGATTCGAGCGCGCACGGAAGCTTTCTGGCAGCCATTCTTCCCGGGAACCATACGCGACTGGAACAGGAAAGGGACGTAGTGACAGTGGCACGTAAAGTGCCCTCCGCCACACACCTTTGGGTAGTTTGCGGAATATAAATGTAGATGTAGATGTAGAAAAGAGTTCGTAGTGGTGCTCAAATTGCTGCTGCATATGCAGTGTGATAAGCCAGAACCTTACGCCAAACACGATGGTCTTCCCTCTCAAAAGTGCCACGTGGCTATCTGCTGCCCGGTATTCTTTCGATCGTACTGTCCCTTGACTACTGCTGCCAGCAATCATATACAGTAAACACATTTCTGCCATGTCTTTCTACAGGCATCGCACAAGAAACATTCAATGTCTTGTAGCCATATTACACGACATCGTTCAAACTCAGTGAGGTGTTGAAAATGGCGTCTTTGTCCCCTTAAACAACAGCCAGGGTCAATACTTCTAACATACAGGTACTGGTTTCTGTAATTATGCCTCCGGCTGGTTTCTTTTTGAACGCTCCTTGTATTATACTTGCCTGATTATAGACACACAACTCGGGCATGGATGTGTGTGATGTCCTTAGGTTAGTTAGGTTTAAGTAGTTCTAAGTTCTAGGGGACTGGTGACCACAGAAGTTAAGTCCCATAGTGCTCAGAGCCATTTGAACCATATAGGCACACAAATAACCCTTGCAAATAACCCTTGATGAAATCGGGGTGAAGCTGACCATCTTTGCTCGAGGGGTTCTTGTATGAATAATCACTCTTGAACGCGACAAGAAAGTGACCTAATGAACGCAGCAACAATGTGACACAGTGGAGGCAACGACAGCAGTCTATAACAGACTAGTGGTGGAGTGAGGAAGACACTGTTGCAAGTGTCTGCATTTGTCACATAGGTAGCAGTTCTATTCGTTGCAGCATATAGTTAAGAGGGTAAGAGTTGTCAGAGTGAAAATGTCGCGTGGGAGCAAGTGTAATCCGGGTTAATTGAAGAGATATAGACTCAATGGTTTTGGAACTTTAAAAATTTTAAATGGAAAAATTAGCATTAACAAGACTAGCCAGCCTAGGGTATAAAATTCCTAAAGCAACTATAATAAACAGTATTCATGGCCTTCATGGTAAAATACAAGATGGGTCGCCAGCTTCTAGTGCTAAAGAAGAAGAGACTGCGTTCTTTCGGAAACTGAAAAATATAATCTGTGGTCGCACTTTTTTTGGACTTAAGACTATCTTTGTATGTTACTATGAAATTCGTATTAAAATGTAATTATTATGCTAATTTATTTACCAATTATTGGTAAAGTTTCAGAATAATTAAACTTTCCCTAAAGTGATAAACAGTCCACAATTGAAACTTCCTGGCAGATTAAAACTGTGTGCGGGACAGAGACTCGAACTCGGGACCTTTGCCTTTCGCAGGCAAGAGCTCTACCATCTGAGCTACCCAAGCACGACTCACGCCCCGTCCTCACAGCCTTACTTCCGCCAGTACCTCGTCTCCTACCTTCCAAACTTCACAGGAGCTCTCCTGCGAACCTTGCAGAACTAGGACTCCTGGAAGAAAGGAAATTGCGAAAACATAGCTTAGCCACAGCCTGGTGGATGTTTCCAGAATGAGATTTTCACTCTGCAGCGGAGTGTGCGCTGAAATGAAACTTCCTGGCAGATTAAAACTGTGTGCCGGACCGAGACTAGAACTCGGGACCTTTGCCATTCGCGGGCAAGTGCTCTATCATCTTTTTTTTATCGGTATTGTTCGTTGCGTTTGGTCGGGGCGGACGTCACAAGACATCCTTTCAAGTTGATCGTTGATTCCTTTACTCAGTTTTTTTTATTACAGACGGCGCACAGCCCTCTGACCGAACACGCTGAGCTACCGTGCCGGCTCCATCTGAGCTACCCAAGCACGACTCACGCCCCGTCCTCACAGCTTTACTTCCGCCAGTACCTCGTTTCCTACTTTCCAATTACAGTTATCACATAAAAGATAATCGGACGATTTCACCCATAGGTCAGCTTACACAGAATATATATTTTATTACTGCGGTCATAGCTCTGAAACAAAAACCAATACATTAATTTTATTGGTTACAGAAATTTTTGAATTTTAAATCCAAATCCGCATCTTCGCTTTGTTTGAAGGTATTCACGAAGTTCGTATTCGACCTAACGATTTTGCTCAGTCTATCGTGCGAAACTCGATCCTTCATGCTAATTTACATTCCAAACGTCCACTTTGCCGTACGTGATAATGGAAACTGCAGTCGGCGTCTACTTTTCTATCTGCTAATCGATACGAGCTGATTCATCGTCGCTTCCCCTCCTCCCCCCTCGTTTGTTGTGACAGTACCTTTGGCAGAGCGAAAAAATAAACAGATTAAAATTATAAACAGGTGGCGAGGGCAGGCGAGGCTCGGAGCGACAGCTCGCGCGCATGCCGGCAGCTGGTGGGCTGCAGGTGAGTGATGAATGGCGACGAAGCGGCGGCAGTCCGCCGGCCGGCTCCCTGATTGGTCGTTGCGGCCGGCCGTAATTGCGGGCTTTGTGGAAACGGACGCCGTCCCCCGGGTCCACGCGCTGCTCTTCTCTGGTCAGCTAACGATCGGCGCTGCTTCCACGCTTCGCGGCTCCCACTGTCGCACACCGCATCAGCCCAAATGAGCTACCGGATTCGTCCCAGGTGGCCAAGCTCACCAGCAGTAGCAGCACTGCCCCAGTCTAGCCGAACTATCATTAGATTAGGCAAACTTTTCGTTCCAACCATCTACAAAAAAAATGTTCAAATGTGTGTGAAGTCTTATGGTACCTAACTGCTAAGGTCATCAGTCCCTAAGCTTACACACTACTTAACCTAAATTATCCTAAGGACAAACACACACACCCATGCCCGAGGGAGGACTCGAAACTCCGCCCGGACCAGCCGCACAGTCCATGACTGCAGCGCCTGAGACCGCTCGGCTAATCCCGCGCGGCTACATCTATAGTATGTAGAATATTGTCGATAACAAAGATGCACTACTGGCCATTAAAATTGCTACACCAAGAAGAAATGCAGATAATAAACGGGTATTCATTGGACAAATATATTATACGAGAACTGACATGTGATTACGTTTTCACGTAGTTTGGATGCATAGATCCTGAGAAATCAGTACCCAGAACAACCACCTCTGGCCGTAATAATGGCCTTGATACCCCTGGGCGTTGAGTCAAACGGAGCTTGTATGGTGTGTACAGGTACAGTTGCCCATGCAGCTTCAACACGATACCACAGTTCATCAAGAGTAGTGACTGGCGTATTGTAACGAGCCAGTTCTTGGCCACCATTGACCAGACGTTTTCAGTTGGTGAGAGATCGAAGAATGTGCTGGCCAGGGCAACAGTCTAAGATTTTCTGTATCCAGAAAGGCCCGTACAGGACCTGCAACATGCGGTCGTTCATTATCCTGCTGAAATGTAGGGTTTCGCAGGGATCGAATGAAGGGTAGAGCCACGGGTCGTAACACATCTGAAATGTAACGTCCACTGTTCAAAGTGCCGTCAATGCGAACAAGAGATGACCAAGACGTGTCACCAATGGCACCCCATACCATCACGCCGGGTGATACGCCAGTATGGCGATGACGAATAAACGCTTTCAGTGTGCGTTCACTGCGATGTCGCCAAACACAATTGCGATCATCATGTAAACAGAACCTGGTTTCATCCAAAAAATGATGTTTTGCCATTCGTGCGCCCAGGTTCGTCGTTGAGTACACCATCGCAGGCACTCCTGTCTGTGATGCAGCGTCAAGGGTAACCGCAGCCACGGTCTCCGAGCTGATAGTCCATACTGCTGCAAACGTCGTCGAACTGTTGGTGCAGATGTTTGTTGTCTTGCAAACGTCCCCATCTGTTGACCGAGACGTGGCTGCACGATCCGTTGCAGCCATGCGGATAAGATGCCTGCCATCTCGACTGCTAGTGATACGGGGCCGTTGGGATCCAGCACGGCGTTCCGTATTACCTTCCTTAACCCACCGATTCCATATTCTGCTAACAGTCATTGGATCTCGACCAACGCGAGCAGCAATGTCACGATACGATAAACCGCAATCGCTATAGGCTACAATCCGACCTTTATCAAAGTTGGAAACGTGACGGTACGCATTTCTCCTCCTTACAAGAGGCATCACAACAACGTTTCACCAGGCAACGCCGGTCAACTGCTGTTTGTGTATGAGAAATCGGTTAGAAACTTTCCTCATGCCAGCACGTTGTAGGTGTCGCCACCGGCGCCAACCTTGTGTGAATACTCTGAAAAGCTAATTATTTGCATAGCACAGCATCTTCTTCCTGTTGGTTAAACTTCGCGTCTGTAGCACGTCATCTTCGTGGTGTAGCAATTTTAATGGCCAGTAGTGTAAATAAACTTTTCGTTCCATACATCTACAGTATGTAGAATATCGCGGAAAACAAAGATACATAGCCGCGAGGAGTGGCCGCGTGGTTGGAGGCGCAATGTCACGCATTGCGTGGCCCCTCCCACCGGGCATGGGTGTGTGTGTTGTTAGTCTTAGTCTTAGTCTTAGTTTAATTAGCATGTAAGTGTAGGGACCGATGACCTCAGCAGTTTGGTCCCTTAGGAATTCACACACATTTCAACATTTTTGAACAGAGATACATAATAAATTCACTGTGTGATCACAAGTACCCTGACACCCCTATGTAACCCGAAATTGGCCAGAAAATGTCACGAGACGCGGACCCTCTCTACATCTACATCTACATCCATACACCGCAAGCCACCTGACGGTGTGTGGCGGAGGGTACCTTGAGTACCTCTATCGGTTCTCCCTTCTATTCCAGTCTCGTATTGTTCGTGGAAAGAAGGATTGTCGGTATGCCTCTGTGTGGGCTCTAATCTCTCTGATTTTATCCTCATGGTCTCTTCGCGAGATATACGTAGGAGGGAGCAATATACTGCTTTATTCCTCGGTGAAGATATGTTCTCGAAACTTCAACAAAAGCCCGTACCGAGCTACTAAGCGTCTCTCTTGCAGAGTCTTCTGCTGGAGTTTATCTATCATCTCCGTAACGCTATCGCAATTACTAAATGATCCTGTAACGAAGCGTGCTGCTTTCCGTTGGATCTTCTCTCTTCTATCAACCCTATCTGGTACGGATTCCACACCGGTGAGCAGTATTCAAGGAGTGGGCGAACAAGTGTACTGAAACCTAATTCGTTTGTTTCCGGACTGCATTTCCTTAGGATTCTTCCAACGAATCTCAGTCTGGCATCTGCTTTAGCGACGATTAATTTTATATGGTCATTCCATTTTAAGTCACTCCTGATGCCTACTCCCAGATAATTTACGGAATTAACTGCTTCCAGTTGCTGACCTGCTATATTGCAGATAAATGATAAGGGATCTTTCTTTCTACGTATTCGCAGCACATTACACTTGTCTACATTGAGATTCAATTGCCATTCCCTGCACCATGCGTCAATTCGCTGCAGATCCTCCTGCATTTCAGTACAATTTTCCATTGTTACAACCTCTCTATATACCACAGCATCATCCGCAAAAAGCCTCTGTGAACTTCCGATGTCATCCACAAGGTCATTTACGAATATTGTGAATAGCAACTGTCCTACAACACTCCCCTGCGGCACACGTAAAATCACTCTTACTTCGGAAGGCTTCTCTCCATTGAGAATGACAAGCTGCGTTCTGTTATCTAGGAACTCTTCAATCCAATCACACAATTGGTCTGATAGTCCATATGCTCTTACTTTGTTCATTAAACGACTGTGGGGAACTGTATCGAACGCCTTGGGAAGTCAAGAAACACGGCATCTACCTGGGAACCCGTGTCTATGGCCCTCTGAGTCTCGTGGACGAATAGCGCGAGCTGGGTTTCACACGATCGTCTTTTTCGAAACCCATACTGATTCCTACAGAGTAGATTTCTAGTCTCCAGAAAAGTCATTATACTCGAACATAATACGTGTTCCAAAATTCTACAGCTGATAAACGTTAGAGATATAGGTCTGCAATTCTGCACATCTGTTAGACTTCCCTTCTTGAAAACGGAGATGACCTGTGCCCTTTCCCAATCCTTTGGAACGCTACCCTCTTCTGGAGACCTACGGTACACCGCTGCAAGAAGGGGGGCAAGTTCCTTCGAGTACTCTGTGTAAAATCGAACTGGTATCCCATCAGGTACAGCGAGCCTCCTGCATAAAAGGAGGCTGCGTGTATTGCGATGGCTGCAGAGAAGCAGTAACAGGAGAGCGTGCCGGTCACCTGAGCTGAGTGCCTTCAAAAGTGGACTGGTCACTGGATGTCACCTGCGTAACAAATCCATTAGAGGCGTTTCAGCATTTCTAAAGCCGCCGAGTCAACAACTGGTGGTGTGGCCGTGTATTGGAAACGCGAAAGAACAACCACAGTTAAAACTAGACCAGACAGACCTCACGTGCTGACGGGCAGGGACTGTCGAGCATTGCGGAGGGTGGTTGTAAAAATTCGCATGAAATCAGTGGAAGCAACCACTCGTGAATTCCAAATTACTACCAGTAGTCCAACTAACGCACTGACTGTGCGTTGGGAGTTAGACGGAGTGAAGTACAACTGTTGGAAAGCTCCTCATAAGCGACACATTTATGCAGTCAGTGTCATCGAATCTCGGGGTCAATGATCGGTATATATTTTCCTTATGTTTACATTTGTTTAGTGTCAACTCCAGCTAGTGGACGAGTTAAGTTAACCCGGATTAATTGGTGTTACAGGAGAGTTACATTCAGTTTTTAATAACACCTTATCTATGTAAATGGTATGCCATGATGACGTTTATGAACAATTCTTGAAGGAGAATTGTATTACCAAATAAGAAAAAAAGACGCTGTTCGTGTCTTCGCAACGAACTAAGTTACAAGAAAGGCCGTCATGCTGGTTAATGTCCCCCTTGTAACTAAACAACATTTCTTTGATACATTTTTTACTTTGCTTCTGTCCAAATAGTTATTGGGTGTGGTCAAATAAATGGGGAACCCTCTATATCAATAGGATACATGCAACGCCAGAAAACTGTATCGAATGTCTGGAAGGTCTGCAGAATGTCGATGCCTCGTGCAAAGACTGGTGGCCGATCCCCGAAGTAAACAGATTTCGCATATTGCGAATTAATGGTTGGAAATACCAAGTATCATTCGGCAACACTTAACACCCGCCCGTGTAGCATAGTGCGCACTGCAGCACGAGTCAGACCGGCGTTAACGACCGTGGTCGGTGCACCGGCCAATCTGAGTGTGGCTTTTAGGCGACTTCACACGCTATTTTAAGCAAATGCTGAACTGGTCCCCAGTATCCATCTCAGAAAATAAGATACACGAACACTTAAAATACGATCATAATCAGAATAATGCTTACATAATTCAGAGACAGATTGCCTAAGGTAACTGACGACTGCGATGACGGGAAGGTCAAAGTTTTATAAAATAAATTTGCCGGATCTTGAGTACAGTGGACCCCTTACTAAACAGTATTAACGGCAAGTTAAAGAAGTATAAGAGGAAGGAGGAGGAAGCGATGGAGAAGGAAAAATCAATTATATTTATTGACTACTAGCCTTTTTCCTGCAGTTTAGCCCGAGTATGCATTCAACACATATATGGAATGCACCTCTCTCTCCCCATCTTAGCATCCAGATCTTCCTCCTTATGTCTATCAACCTCATACTCCCACCTTTATCTTTCATTTCTCCTTCTCACTCATTTTGTCTCTCCATCTCCATGTCCACTTCCTCATCTCCCTTTTCGACCTGTCCACTACTCCTCTACATCTTCCACCTGCCATTTGCATCTCCCCCTCCTCTCTTGCCTCTATCTACTTCCTCCTCCTTATCATTCTCATCATCCATGCTCATAGACGCGTGTAGGCCCTACAATACAGTTCAATAGAGCAGACTGATGCTACTCCCACAACATGCATTTCATGCAGGGGCTTGAAAATAATTTATCTACTCCTGACATAAAGGCTGCCGTGAAAAGTCTGTCAACAGAACTTGCCTGTCATGCAGAGCATTCTACATGTCAGAGCCTGGGAAACTGTTCCTTGCCCCTGACATTTATGCTGCCCTGCAAAGCAGGTTGCTTTGGCAGGCCAATGCTGTTACATAACAACATGCCTGTTGTGCAGGGGTTTGGGAGGCAATCCCAGCTATACATATATACTCACATACACTCCACTTAATGTATATAACAGATGTATAGCTGGAAACAGATAAAAATGTGAAGTATGTGGAAGTATATATTTGGAGGGATCTAAGACGGAATGCCCATATAAAAAAGGTAGGAAAAGTAGATGCCAGACTGATATTCATAGGAGAAGCAACTCATCCACAAAATGAGTGTCACACAAAAGACTCATTAGCCAGTTCTTATATATGGATAGTCAGTCCAGATTCTTAACAAGTAGGATTAATAAAAGAGACAGAAATGTCCAAAGATGAGTGGCACATGCTATAACAGGCTTGCTTTGTGAGTGTGAGATCGTTGGAGAGATGTTCATAAACCTCCACTGTTAGACACTATACGAGAGGAATTGTTTATCATTAAGAAACTTACTGTTAAAATTCTGTGAGAATATGGACCAAGAAGGGCCAGGCAACATATAACTTCCTGCCACATATGTCTTGCGAGACATATGCCATGACGAAAATATCGGAGATATCTGAGCTCCCACGCAAGTTTGTAGACAGTCATTCTTCCCACGTCCTTCTTGCGAATGGAGCAGGAAAGGGTGAAATGGCAGTTGTATCACAAATAGCTTACGCCATACACCGTCAAATGGTTTGCTGTGTATAAATGTAGATGTACATGTTGAGCTCCAAGTATCAGCCAAAATATATGGCGTCAGCATTAAGCTTCAACATCATGGATACTGGTCACAAAACAAGCAAAATTTTAAGTTATGCTCATATCATTACCAGATAAAACACGTCGCTACAGGCTTCGAACCTCCGGTCATAGTCAAGCGAACATTTATAACTATTTACGTGCATTTAGTTACACTTTAAGTGTGACATCCTGTAGATTATTGCTATATTTCGCTCTTGGTATTCAAGGGATGAAGGCTGCCTAATGGACTGATGGTCAAAGTGAAATTTGTGGAAACTGGCGTCCAGGGTATGATCTTCATACTGTTCTTCATCACTCTTGCCACCCGCACAAGTTGTATGACAACGTTTCAGTGGTCTGAAGTTGTCTGTTAAGGAGCAGACAACGTTTGTGTTATAAGTTTCGATACAACCACTTACTAACAACAGCCTTACAGCATACATATTTCCTTGATGTAACAGTCAATTACGGTTTAAAACAACAGCAAAATTCATAAACATAACAGACCTGTAGAAATGAAGTGGTAGTAGCACACAAGAGTGTATTTTGAAATACTGTGAGGTACACTCCTGGAAATGGAAAAAAGAACACATTGACACCGGTGTGTCAGACCCACCATACTTGCTCCGGACACTGCGAGAGGGCTGTACAAGCAATGATCACACACACGGCACAGCGGACACACCAGGAACCGCGGTGTTGGCCGTCGAATGGCGCTAGCTGCGCAGCATTTGTGCACCGCCGCCGTCAGTGTCAGCCAGTTTGCCGTGGCATACGGAGCTCCATCGCAGTCTTTAACACTGGTAGCATGCCGCGACAGCGTGGACGTGAACCGTATGTGCAGTTGACGGACTTTGAGCGAGGGCGTATAGTGGGCATGCGGGAGGCCGGGTGGGCGTACCGCCGAAGTGCTCAACACGTGGGGCGTGAGGTCTCCACAGTACATCGATGTTGTCGCCAGTGGTCGGCGGAAGGTGTACGTGCCCGGCGACCGGGGACCGGACCGCAGCGACGCACGGATGCACGCCAAGACCGTAGGATCTTACGCAGTGCCGTAGGGGACCGCACCGCCACTTCCCAGCAAATTAGGGACACTGTTGCTCCTGGGGTATCGGCGAGGACCATTCGCAACCGTCTTCATGCAGCTGGGCTACGGTTCTGCACACCGTTAGGCCGTCTTCCGCTCACGCCCCAACATCGTGCAGCCCGCCTCCGGTGGTGTCGCGACAGGCGTGAATGGAGGGACGAATGGAGACGTGTCGTCTTCAGCGATGAGAGTCGCTTCTGCCTTGGTGCCAATGATGGTCTTATGCGTGTTTGGCGCCGTGCAGGTGAGCGCCACAATCAGGACTGCATACGACCGAGCCACACAGGGCCAACACCCGGCATCATGGTGTGGGGAGCGATCTCCTACACTGGCCGTACACCACTGGTGATCGTCGAGGGGACACTGAATAGTGCACGGTACATCCAAACTGTCATCGAACCCATCGTTCTACCATTGCTAGACCGGCAAGGGAACTTGCTGTTCCAACAGGACAATGCACGTCCGCATGTATCCCGTGCCACCCAACGTGCTCTAGAAGGTGTAAGTCAACTACCCTGGCCAGCAAGATCTCCGGATCTGTCCCCCATTGAGCATGTTTGGGACTGGATGAAACGTCGTCTCACGCGGTCTGCACGTCCAGCACGAACGCTGGTCCAACTGAGGCGCCAGGTGGAAATGGCATGGCAAGCCGTTCCACAGGACTACATCCAGCATCTCTACGATCGTCTCCATGGGAGAATAGCAGCCTGCATTGCTGCGAAAGGTGGATATACACTGTACTAGTGCCGACATTGTGCATGCTCTGTTGCCTGTGTCTATGTGCCTGTGGTTCTGTCAGTGTGATCATCTGATGTATCTGACCCCAGGAATGTGTCAATAAAGTTTCCCCTTTCTGGGACAATGAATTCACGGTGTTCTTATTTCAATTTCCAGGAGTGTATTTGTTTGGTTAAATTCAAAGATGAGAACAATAAAGAAAAATTATATAGAAGCCAGAAATGTAACTACCGATAAATCAGTAGGTGACGGATTCGAAAACACTACAGACAACGTGATCAAGCCTAATTTTGATTAAATTGGGTTATGACTTTCTTCAGTGCGCCACCTCAAACTGACTCATACTGTATTTCACTCAGCCTTAGTGTGGCACAGAAAAGACTGAGGTGTTTAGCCACAAAACATAAAAATCTTGTGACACTTACTCAGTGAAGTGAACAGTTTAATGGATTATAAAATTAGCTTGCAAAACAAACCGAAATCATGTTTGCTTAAAAACTAGTGTGTGTGTGTGTGTGTGTGTGTGTGTGTGTGTGTGTGTGTGTGTGTCACAGAGGTCATTGACAGTGAAACTAAGTATATGTAAAGTTATCATAACATAAATTTGAGTTTTTGAGTTTCTATTACTATTTGTCTCAGTGATTTCGAAATGACACAGTTGAGTAGTATTTAGTTTTTAAACATAATAATTTTCATAAATTATAATCTGTTTTAGACATTATTATTTCATGGAGTTTAGAGATGTGGGATTTTGTCTAGGAAAAATGCGAATTTTCTTTCAAATAAATTGAACGCGAAATGATATATGGTTGAAAACGGTATGCCTCAGAGGTTCCAAACTGAAACCACCTCCTTAAAACGATTTATTGTCTACAATTTGCCAGTTACTTCTTGTATTCGTTGTTTACAATGATAATAAGTATTAACTTTATAAAAAATTAGAATATTTTTTCATATTGTGGGGGCTCAACGCATTAATAAAATGAACTATAATTCTAAAACCGTTTCGTCACATATTTCAGCGAGAAATTTCAAGTTTGATCCATGAAGCATGCAGATAACTGAACTAGACATGTCTGAAAATGAAGATACAATTTTGGCCCACTGACAGATGCCTTATTATTTGGGGACATGAAGTCAACCAATGGCTGTAAATGATCTCCAAGTAACCAAACACAACCATTCCCAATCAGTGATCGGTTCAGCTGGACCAGAGGACACAGTCCATTACACGTAAATACAGCCCACACCATTATGGAGCCAGCGCCATCTTGCACAGTGTCTTGTTGACAACTTGGATTCGTGGCTTCGTGGGGCCTGCGCCACACTCAAACCCTACCACCAGTTCCTACCAACTGAAATCGGGACTCATCTTACCAGGACACGGTCTTCCAGTTGTCTAGGGTCCACCCGATGAAGTTATGTGCTCAGCTGAGGCATTGCAGGAGATGTCGTGCAAGTAAGAAAGGCACAGGTGTCAGTTGTCAGCTGCCATAGCCCATTAACGACAAATTTCGCCTCACTGACCTAACGGATACGTTCACCGAACGTGCCACATTGATTTCTGCGGTTATTTAATGCAATGTTGCTTGTCTGGTATCACCGACAACTCTACGCACACGCCGCTGCTCTCGATCGTTAAGTGAAGGCGGTCGTTCACTGCGTTGTCCGTGGTGGGAGGTAATGCCTGAAATTTGGTACTCCTGGCACACTCTTGACACAATGGACCTAGGACTATTGAATTCGCTAACGATTTCCGAAATGGAATGTCCCATGCGCCTAGCTCCAACCATCATTCTGCATTAAAAGTCTGTTAATTTCCGTTTTGTGGCCGTAATCACGTCAGAAACCTTTCCATATGAATCACCTAAGTGGAAATGAGAGCTCCGCCAATGCACTGCCCTTTTATACCTAGTGTACGGGATATTACCACACCACTATATGTGCATATTGCTATCCCATGAATTTTGTCACCTCAGTGAATATCCGTCAGAGGGCAGCGCCGAATCTCGGGGAATACTGACAAGGGAACCTCCCCATCGCACCCCCCTCAGATTTAGTTATAAGTTGGCACAGTGGATAGGCCTTGAAAAACTGAACACAGATCAATCGAGAAAACAGGAAGAAGTTGTGTGGATCTATGAAAAAAAAGCAAAATATACAAACTGAGTAGTCCATGTGCAACATAAGCAACATCAAGGATAATTTTTGGCGCAGGAGCGCCGTGGTCCCGTGGTTAGTGAGAGCACCTGCGGAACGAGAGGTCCTTAGTTCAAGTCTTCCCTCAAGTGAAAATTTTAATTCTCTATTTTCGTAAAGTTATGATCTGTCCGTTCGTTCATTGACGTCTCTGTTCACTGTAATAAGTTTAGTGTCTGTGTTTTCGCGACCGCACCGCAAAACCGTGCGATTAGTAGACGAAAGGACGTGCCTCTCCAGTGGGAACCGAAAAGATTTGATCGCAAGGTCATGGGTCAAACGATTCCTCCACAGGAAAACACGTCTGATATATTCTATACGACAATGGTGACGGCATGTGCTTCAAATGACAGGAATATGTTGTCGACCCACGTAACTTGTACACTTGGCGAATGGGTAAAAAGATTCTTCTACCTTGCCCGATTTAGGTTTTCTTGTGGATGTGATAATCACTCCAAAATGTGATGAAAACATAAGAGTTTGTTACATAAACTGCAACAAATGAATGCAACAGTTTCACAATCGCAGTTTTCCCTGTACTCTGTCAAAACATATGTTTTTAACGTTTTCAAATTTTTCCGTATGTAGACCGTCAAATCCTGCATATGTGCAAGCAAATCTGAACATGTCCTGGAATTTTGGAGAGCGAAGTTGATTATGTGTGAGTGCCTGAACTTTGATAATTATCTGAAAACAGAAAATTAAACTTTTTACTCGAGGGTAGACTTGAACCAAGTACCTCTCGTTCCGCAGGTGCTCACGCTAACCACGGGACCACGGCGCTCCTACGCTCAGATTATCCTTGATGTTGCCTATCTTCCGCATGGACTACTCAGTTTGTATATTTTGCTTCTTTTTTTTCATAGTTCCATACAACTTCTTCCTGTTTTCTCGACTGATCTGTGTTCAGTTTTTCAAGGCCTATCCACTGTGCCAACTTATAACTAAATCTGAGGGGGGTGCGATGGGGAGGTTCCCTTGTGAGAGCAATTCGTCTCGCACATAGTGACTGTGAGGATAACGATTCGGCGAGACAGTGGCCTTCAGGCAGTGCAGTACGCTATCTCTCACTCCCAGACAGTGTTCATCGCGATGACACAATCATGACCACGCCACTTCATAGCTATGTCGCTGCGTGTAGGGCACAGCACACACTGATACCATATGAATCACGCAGATCTCCTTGGCTGTCGCATCTGACAACTGGCTGATAATACACCAGGGTTACTGCACACATCCAGCTACTGATTACTAGATACCTCGGTAATTTGCTGTTACCCACCTTTAGAAGGCAATCACGCCAAGGATCCGCGCTGCTGAAGTGCACGTGACGTATAAATTCCTGGCGTTCATCACTGTACTGGCTTAACAGTCCCTCTATTACATTTTTCTTCTGATGGGCGGGGTTTTGCGGTGCACGGAGTGGTTATAATTAAACTATCGCTACTTGAGAAGCCTCCATGAAAAACGAGTGATCGTAGCACAAAGACACTTTCTGCAAACATTTGTAAGGACACGCAGGAGCGATATAACGAATAAACCACTGACAGAAACACATTTTAATTTCCACGTGAGAGGGTAACATTTGTTAATTTGGTACCATGTTTCGGTTATATGTTAAAAACGTTCCTCGCCGGCAGCGGTGGCGGTGCGGTTCTAGGCGCTCCAGTCCGGAGCCGCGCTGCTGCTACGGTCGCAGGTTCGAATCCTGCCTCGGGCATGGATGTGTGTGATGTCCTTAGGTTAGTTAGGTTTAAGTAGTTCTAAGTTCTGGGGGACTGATGACCACAGCAGTTGAGTCCCATAGTGCTCAGAGCCATTTGAACCAGCCAAAAACGTTCCTCAGTGAGACGAAAATCTGCATCCACGACGGCCTGGAACCGCACAAGCGATTACTCTACTGTTACCAGAGACAACAGTGAACTATAGAACGTTCAGTTGTCGTGACACAGCTGGTGCACTTCTTGAAGATCCCACACTGCATTCCAGCATTCTCAGCCACGGCAACAGAAACTTATTCAACAATTTGTGGCGCAATTTGCCGTCAGCCACTCCCAGAAGCAATTCCTAAATCGCCACTTGATTCGAACCTCCGATTCATGTCCTTCGACCTCTCCATATTCCTTTAATGAGTCGACACTCGGGAACAGCAACCAGCAGCTCTGTAATTGTCGTTTTAATAAAACAGCTTTACGAGTAAAACCCTTCTCGTCTTATCTAGACGCCGGCTGTTGTGCCCGAGCGGTTCTAGGCGCTTCAGTCGGGAACGGCGCTGCTTCTACGGTCGCAGGTTCGAATCCTGTCTCGGGCATGGATGTGTGTGATGTCCTTAGGTTAGTTAGGTTTAAGTAGTTCTAAGTCTAGGGGACTGATGACCTCAGATGTTAAGCTCCACAGTGCTTCGAGCCATTTCTTATCCAGACTCATGTTGACTGTACGCAACTTGTGTTTCTACTATACGTCGCCGTACCAGTACCGGCGCCTAACGGCAAGGCATGACACAAGAAGCGAACCATTCTGAAAATGTAGCCGTAATAATGCGTGAATAATGACACATAAAATCCTTTATTGAAAGTCCTGATACCACAACCTCACTTACTTTTTCAGCTTGCATAATTAAGCTACTACCTATACTGGAAATTACAGTTGCAACGTCGTGAAGAAGGCATGCAAAAGACGCCAGATCGCCATAAAGCGCGCTACGTGCTTGGATATGAAGATCATAGCGTGTCAGCGTAACAGCATAAACACACATAAAAATTATGTATATATGTTCCACATCTCACGGTAAACCACTCGACCGATTTTGACGAAAGTTAATACACATATCACTTACTGTCTGAAAAGAATCGTTGCGGCATAAGAATCACCTTGCTATCAAAAAGGGTAGGCTGAAAAAGAAGTGCAGCCCACGCATCCTTTATCTGAGAATGAGAGCACTTAGTAACTTGCAACAAACTTTACACATGATTTCAAACCTTTAACAAACTTTTGTCGCTCACAACCTATACAAAACTGTGAATGGAAAAAGTTTATCGCTTAATGCATTTTCGTTGTTCATGCAATAAAACTGGCACATCAGGTATGACGTTTTAACTTACTAGTGACTGTACTGCCAACATATTTTGCAGTTAGTATTCACATGCACCACTGGATGATTCTGCAAAATTACATCATTGTACGACACATACTTCAGGTGATATGATTTCGTAAACATTGAGTATGTAACACTTTAAGCCGGGCATCTGTCAGTAAACTAAGTGGCCGCGTTGTTGTCGAGCACCGAGTAACCAGTTGTGGGATATCGATCTATTCAGTTGACTTTTTACACTCTCGATTGGCGAATAATACGTAAAACTGAAATGACAACCTTCTATATGCCATCTGCTATAATTATATTTACTTAATGTCATAGTAGTTAACTTGTATTAATCCCAATTAGCAACGAAACATGACATGCCATATTTACTGACATGTTCGAAAGTATGCAATAATCTAAAACTGATTCAACCTAGTGCGATATTGATCCCAACTCGTAAATTACCAACTCAGTTACAATATAATAGAAGCAGAACTGAAACTGACGTTACATAATTTGCGAAGATACTTGTTACAAAAGTAACTATCTTTTTAAGAATTCATATTTCATCGGTAAGCCTAGGTGACCCAGAATCCGCGATGCATGTCATATTTTGTGAAACTAGAGGGACTGAGGTTTTGTTGTGACATAGAATACTCAAATTGCGTCGTAATTCAAGACTCAACTGATTTGTGGTCTTGTTAACACCAAAATTCTTTTTAGATTTCTACATCGTTAAATTAATGAACAACAATGATAATGTGAGAATGAACTAACACTCTGAAGAAACTGACTTTAAATCGGACGGGTGTATCTGTCGAATATGTTTTCAAAACAACTTCTTGGCCAAACTTGTACTATAGACAACAGGAACTGAGAAATTACATTTTCATAAGTAATCGCGACTACAACAATATGTACTTTCTTCAAGAAAATCGGTAGGATCTGAATAATTTTTAACGAATGCTGTTTTCTGTTAATCACCTGCGTAAGAAGATCGTATTGTAGTAGATAAATTGAAACTAGCAATACTGCTACGACTCCAACGCTTTGACACAGAAAGTCACTTACTATTAGGATGAGTTAATGACCAAGCGTGAATGTAGTGTATTCTGTATATCGAAGTATTCTTAATAGAATGCACAATGTATCATCGGACTGTAATTTACCAGTGAATAAATGAATATTCGCAACAAAATTTACGGTCAGTGTTTTTATACAAGAGACAGCAGAGAATATTAAAAATTTTCTACACAGCAAAACAGATGATCCTAGGATAACTCACAACACAATTTCAGTTTGGAGAAGATCAACAACACGCGAGATATGTGAAGTTTTATTTTGAACCCTCCGATCAAGAATTTTTGATGTTGTAGCGCTTATCTCAAGTGAAATGTGAGCGCATGTACAGATTTGTGGCAGGAGTGTCTAAGGATGTTTCAAGCAGCCGAACTTAACCTAGTAATCTAGAAGATTTCTTTGAATTGAAAGGGACAGCCATTTAGAGGACTGAAAATTTAGATGGTTCAAATGGCTCTGAGCACTATGGGATTTAACATCTGAGGTCATCAGTCCCCTAGACGTTGAACTACTTTAACCTAAATAACCTAAGGACATCACACACATCCACGCCCGCGGCAGGATTCGAACCTGTGACCGTAGCACCAGCGCGGTTCCGGACTGAAGGGCCTAGAACCGCTCGACCACAGCGACCGGCTGTAGATTTATTATTTTAGTCCTATTTATACAGCTCACAGGTCCCATTTATGCACCTCAGTTTGGATTGCTATGCGCTAAATAAAATAAAGAACCCACAAATTCAATCATGTATTCTTCCGACTACGCTGTATACGCTCAGAGACTACAGAAACTAAAATTCCGTTATTTTCTATCTTTTCTGGTGTTGCAGTTTTAAAGGCCAGCGGTGGCAACACAAACAAATCTACAAAACGTGTCCGGTGTGGCCAGCAGCGTCACAAGGTCGCGATCTCTGTGAAGTACGAAACGTAATGTATATATAGCAGATAGTTTTCTTCGGTACTGGCTCTGAGATTAAGAGCCAGCTGTGGTAACGAGCTGGACACACAACAGGCCGCAGCTGTCGTCCGGCGTGTGGTGCGGGCTGCGGGCTCTCGCGTGTTTATATTCCGGCCTGCGGACGGCGCGGCGGCGGCTGCGACAAAGCGGCTGTCAGCTGCGACTGACAGCGGCCCGCTTACGCCGAGGTACAGTCGCGCCAAACACCTGCCACCCTCTCTCCCACTACAGTGGCGCGGCCGCTAACTGTCTGCTGCAGGGGTGTGCAGACCATCGTGAACACCCTGCTAGCAGCGGTAGTCACGAAAATTTAATTGTAGGGTTACCGTAAAGATGTTCAGGATCTGCAACCAAATGAGCCCACTGAGCATTGTCTCCACACTTCCATACTTTTGTGAACTTGGACACCACGCCACAGTGTGCGTACACCGATACAAAAAGGTCTATATCTACATGTACATACATACTCTGCAATCCACCATACGGTGCGTGGCTCAGGGTACCCTGTACCACAACTAGCATCTTCTCTCCCTGTTCCACTCCCAAACAGAACGAGGAAAAAATGACTGCCTATCTGCCTCTGTACGAGCCCTACTCCCTCTTATCTTTGTGGTCTTTCCGCGAAATATAAGTTGGCGGCAGTAAAATTGTACTGCAGTCAGCCTCAAATGCTGGTTCTCTAAATTTCCTCAGTAGCGATTCACGAAAAGAACGCCTCCTTTCCTCCAGAAACTCCCACCCGAGTTCCTGAAGCATTTCCGTAACACTCGCGTGATGATCAAACCTACCAGTAACAAATCTAGCAGCCCGCTTCTGAATTGTTTCTATGTCCACCCTCAATCCGACCTGATAGGGATCCCAAGCGCTCGAACAGTACTCAAAAATAGGTCGTATTAGTGTTTTATAAGCGGTCTCCTTTACAGATGAACCACATCTTCCCAAAATTCTACCAACGAACCGAAGACGACCATCCGCCTTCCCACAACTGCCATTACATGCTTGTCCCACTTGATATCGCTCTGCAATGTTACGCCCAGATATGTAATCGACATGACTGTGTCAAGCGCTACACTGCTAATGGAGTAGTCAAACATTACGGGATTCTTTTTCCTATTAATCTGCATTAATTAACATATATCTATATTTAGAGTTAGCTGACATTCTTTACACCAACCAAAATCCCATCCAAGTCATCTTGTATCCTCCTACAGTCACTCAACGACGACAGCTTCCCGTACACCACAGCATCATCAGCAAACAGCCGCACATTGCTATCCACCCTATCCAAAAGATCATTTATGTAGATAGAAAACAACAGCGGACCTACCACACTTCCCTGGGGCACTCGAGATGATACCCTCACCCCCGATGAACACTCACCATCGAGGGCAACGAACTGGGTTCTATCACTTAAGAAGTCTTCGAGCCACTCACATACTTGGGAACCAATCCCATATGCTCGTACCTTAGTTAGGAGTCTGTAGTGGGGCACCGAGTCAAACGCTTTCCGGAAGTATAGGAATATGGCATCCGTCTGATACCCTTCATCCATGGTACGCAAGATATCATGTGAGAAAAGGGCGAGTTGCGTTTCGCAGGAGCGATGCTTTCTAAAGCCGTGCTGATGCATTGACTGCAACATGATACGGGATGGAGATCAGTGGTGGCGTAGCGAGGGCATGGGGGCGGTAGGGGGGCCCAAAGGTGTCTGTCATGCTCTGAATGCCACTTTCAGAGGGACGCAAAATGGCCTCCAAGACACACAAGATTTTCCGGAAAATATGTTATCATTATTACAGTAAATTTTATATATTATATTATGTGTTATGTGTTTCTGGAGGGGGAGGGGATGCCAATGAAGTGTAGTGTCGTACCGTGGGCGCCATTGGTGGGGAGGGTACCGAAGTGTCGTACCCCGGGCAGCGTTATGTTCGCTACGTCACTGGTGGTGATGGAACTGTTATTGCTGCTTCAGACTGTTGGCGCAGCACAGCCTCTTGGTGCAGAAGTTGGGAGACCTGTCTTGGTGCCAATTCTCCGAACAAGGGAGGAATTAGTGCCCCTCCATTTCGCTGTGGCTCCAACACAAAATTCAAAAGTAACGGCCACATTATGGATTTGCGCCATCTTGTGTACTTTTAATTAAATAGTTAACGTGAATATTACTTCGCCACAGTCATTCGACAGCCCTCCCATTTGGTGATATCCATTGGCCACAGAAAATTAATCTTCTTATATAAAATGATTGATTTATTTTAGTAACCAGCGGCAGCTGGTTATCGTGTGCTGATGTGCTACACAACACTGTAAATATCACTCTGAAACTATACCATTTCTCTTCGAATATAAGCCAGAAATCGCACTAAAATTACACCATTTCTCTTCAAATATGAGCTGGAAACTGCACTAACATGCGCATAAAATGGAGGAAAGCTTGTGTAGCGCTCCCTTCGCGGCAACTAGAAACCCGTGTCGACTGCTGAATGATGGTCAACTGCACTATGATCAACTCAGAGAAGGGACGAAGCAGTCTGTTTTCGCCTGTGCATGCTGTGATATGACGTTATCCTTTCGAACACTGTGGGTACTATGCTGCTCACAGCACCAGGTCGGTATTTTTCCTTCAAATTATGTGGAGCATACCGTGTAAACGTAGAGTATGGGGGATTTTTGAGGAGCCGTTGTTGTAACACCGTCGTGGCTGAGAACACTGACTTGCAGTTTGTCGACTCCAGTTCGATTCTCACTATTACCAATACTTTTTCCATTTTATTTCATTCCTCACAATTTTGAATAATGAATTATAAAATTTAAACATATTTAAAGAGTTCAGTTTGTATACGGAGCCGGCCGCAGTGACCGAGCTGTTCTAGGCGCTTGTCTGGAACCGTGCGACCACTACGGTCGCAGGTTCGAATCCTTCTCGGCATGGATGTGTGTGAAGTCTTTAGGTTAGTTAGGTTTAAGTAGTTCTAAGTTCTAGGGGACTGATGACCTCAGATGTTAAGTCCAATAGTGATCAGAGCCATTTAAACCATTTTTTGTATACGTAAAATTAACATGTTCAATTTAGTTATTATTAGTACCTTTCTAAGGCAAAAGCCTATAGGCCATCACATTGCAGCACATGGTAAAATATTGCACGTGCCACCACTACGAATGACTTTTTAATCAGTTTTAATTTTAAAATCAACAGCCTCAGTTGCACAGATTACCTAGATTTACCTAGCTTTCAGTCGGGATAACCCAACCTTCTTCAGAATAAAAATAGCTACCGTTTGTCCATAGTGGACATCGTCAAGCTAAAACTACAAATCCGTAAATTATCGTCAGACTGTAAAAACTTATCTGAAACAGCCTCAGCCCCACTTCGCCACCGCGATGCGGCAGCCACGAGTACTGTACTCCAACTGAGGCTTGTGATTTTAAAATTAAAATTAATATTTATACAGTTGCTGACAGGGCCACGAAATGTTGAAAATATTTAAGTTCTTACCTGCCGACTTTTTAATCAACTAGCAGTCAGTTCCACGATTACTATCAATTAACTCGACATTTTGCAATCAACTCGAATCTGCAATTGAAATTAAGAAGTAATTCAGCTCTCTTTCTTCGTGACCGGAAATGGGCATGGCAGCAGTCATGGCTTCGCCAGGTGCACTGTACGCCTCTGAAAAGTCTCTGCATCACACCAGAGGACTGGAATCCCACACACCCGCAACCTGTCACGAGACCAGCTAGACGCAGGCTGTTCCAACCGAGCTCCAGGGAGCCGGAGCGCTCCGGAGCGCCCACTGCGGCAGCTCGGAGCCCGCGTGGAGGGGGAAAGCGAACTCACTGCCCCCTGGCCGCATGCAGCCGCAACTGACGCAATAATCCGTGTTCAGTGACAGCTATGACTAGCCGCGGGAGCCCTGTACCTCTATTGGAGGATACCTTTCTATTCATTGAGAGGTATGGTCGTCCGCAATGTCTTGTATGTCATAAAGTATTTAATTCTGCAAAGAGGTACAATATACAACGACATAATACCCGTCTTCACGCAGCGCACTACGATCAGGTAGAAGGCGTTGCACGCAGAGAACTGGTAGCCAGGCTTAAGAACGACATACTAGGAGACGTAAGTTCAAAAACGGTTTCGTAATACGGAGGGTATCAAAACATGCAACATAGTTCGTGATCTGTAATGCGTTTACAATTTTCGGGTGAATGAGAGCCGAGAAAACACTACTGAATCTGCAAATCGAGCAAGCTACAGGGTCGCTCACATCATTGCGACAAGTGGTAAGCCGTTTTCGGTGGGACCACTCGTAAAATCGTGCATGGTAGCAGTTGCAGAATGTCTGTTTCCAAGGGAGGTGCAGGCAATTGAAGGGGTTTTCCTCTCGAAGCAAACAATGTCTCGTCGAATACTGTACATGGCAGCGGATTTAGACACACAGCTCTGGAAAAAGGCGGAGAACTTTGTTGCATATTCGCTAGCGCTTGACCAAAGCACCGACATATCGGACTGTGCTCAGCTTGCAGTCTTTGTTCGTGGCATCGACATGGAGCTGCAAGTAACTGAAGAACTCTTGGATGTGGTACCACTGGATTACACCGCAACAGGACGTGACGTTTTTGAAGCTGTTTGTGAATCAGTGGACAATATGAATTTGCCGTGGGATAAGCTCCATTCTGTAGCGACGGAGGGTGCACCACAAATGATCGGGCGTCACCAAGGTTTTGCTTTTCGTTTGAAAAATAAACTCAGGGACGGATTCGGGAAAGACATTTTGACTCTTCATTGTTTTATTCACCAAGAGGCACTGTGTGCTGAAACAGTAGAGCTAGGTGGCGTAATGAAATGTGTGAATTTTTTGCGGCGTCACGGTATGAATCATCGCCAATTCAAAGCATTCCTGAAAGATATGGAAGCGGGGTATGGGGATATACCTTACCACAGTACAGTTCGTTGGCTGAGTCGCGGAAAAATTCTTGATGTTTTCTTTGCCATTCTTGAGGAAATATCCCTTTTTCTCGAAATGAAAGGGGAAGAAATGCGCCGGCCGCGGTGGTCTCGCGGTTAAGGCGCTCAGTCCGGAACCGCGCGACTGCTACGGTCGCAGGTTCGAATCCTGCCTCGGGCATGGATGTGTGTGATGTCCTTAGGTTAGTTAGGTTTAAGTAGTTCCAAGTTCTAGCGGACTGATGACCACAGAAGTTAAGTCGCATAATGCTCAGAGCCATTTGAACCATTTTGAAGAAATGCGTTGTCTGAAAGTTATAAAATGGATATCAGGCCTGGCGTTCCTAGCTGACATAACTATGCATCTGAATAATTTAAATCTGTCACTGCATGGCAAAGGGCAGCTAATCGTTGACATGCACGACCAGATCAAAGCGTTCATGGAAAAGTTACGTTTATTTGACAGGCAGATGAGTTATGGACATTTAACGTTCTTCAATCGCCTTGCTTCTTTAAAACTACCTGAAGGTACTAATTTCGGCGATTACCAAGCAAAATTAAAGCAGCTCACCACGTCGTTTGAAACACGATTCCGAGACCTCACTAGTTTGGAAATGGAACTCAAGGTGTTCAGCACTCCTTTTCCAGTTTCCCCCGATGACTTGTCACTGTCACTTCAATTGGAGATTACTGATGTGTAAAATTCAACTTTGTTGAAAGAGAAGTACTACAACACGTTGGATGTGTCACGATGGTATCGTTCATTACAGCAAAAAACATTTCCCAAGCTTCACAACAATGGCGCTCAGATGATGTGCATGTTTGGATCTATGTATTGTTGTGAGCAGCTTTTCTCAGCAATGAAAAGAGTAAAAAGTAAGGAACGATCGTTTCTTCAGGATGCAACAATGAAGGCCATCCTCCGCATTAACGCTGCGAACGCTTTGACGCCTGATATTTCCGATCTTGTAATGGAAAGAAAATGTCAAGATACAGAGGCCCAATAAATTTAGTATGCAATTTCTTGTAAAACAGTTGTTTCTTATTTATTTCCTGAACATGGTATTTCCTGGTGTAGCACGTCACCACGTCACCACGTCAGCAGCTAAGAGTATGAGGTTGTCGATCTTGTAAGACGCAGCTGGCACATCAAAACGCTTGTCTTGCCGCCTGCCTCAGCTAGCCGTGCCACGTGCCTGCGTGCTGGCCCACTTGACGTCACAGCGAGCGACGCGGCTCCCTGGAGCAGGGAGCGCTCCGCGGCCCACAACGGAGCCCACGAGCTGGAACAGCCTGCTAGAGCGTTCCCTAGTGCTAAGTTGACAGGCGCCACGTCGTTCCTCGTCGTTGGCTGACTTCGACACGCCGCAGCCGCCGCAGCCTGTTGCTGTCGTCACCGCCACACTGCCCGGACACCTCCGCTATCGTCCCTTGTCAACTGTGAGACACTTCGTCGCTGGCCGCTTGCTTATCGCCTGCAAGTCTAGCGCAGCCCATCGTCGGCGCGGCTTCGGCGCACGACCCCGAACCCACACCACTCAATATGAAGATGGTATCTGTTCTTTCGGACATGTACGCAAGAACAGATACCATCTTCATATACACTACTGACCATTAAAATTGCTACCCCACGAAGATGACGTGCTACAGACGCGAAATCTAACCGACAGGAAGAAGATGCTGTGATATGCAAATGATAAGCTTTTCAGAGCATTCACTTTGAGAAAGGTCGGATTGTAGTCTATCGAGATTACGGTTTATCGTATCCCGACATTGCTGCTCGCGTTGGCAGAGATCCAATGACTGTTAGCAGAATATGGAATCGGTGGGTTCAGGAGGGTAATACGGAACGCCGTGCTGGATCCCAACGGCCTTGTATCACTAGCAGTCGAGATGACAGGCATCTTATCCGCACGGCTGTAACGGATCGTGCAGCCACGTCTCGATCCCTGAGTCAACAGATGGTGACGTTTTCAAGACAACAACCATCTGCACGAAAAGTTGGACAACGTTTGCAGCAGCATGGAGACCGTGGCTGCGGTTACCCTTGACGCCGCATCACAGACAGGAGCGCCTGCGATGGTGTACTCAACGACGAACCTGGGTGCACGAATGGCAAAACGTCATTTTTTCGGATGAATCCAGGTTCCGCTAACAGCATCATGATGCTCGCATCCGTGTTTGGCGACATCACGGTGCACGCACATTGGAAGCGTGTATTCGTCATTGCCATACTGGTGTATCACCCAGCGTGATGGTATGGGGTGCCATTGGTTACACGTCTCGGTCACCTCTTGTTCGCATTGACGGCACTTTGTACGTTACATTTCAGATGTGTTGCGACCCGTGGCTCTACTCTTCATTCGATCCTTGCGAAACCCTACAGTGCACCAGGATAATGCACGACCGCATGTTGCAGCTCCTGTACAGGCCTTTCTGGATACAGAAAATGTTCGACTGCTGCCCTGGCCAGCACATTCTCCATATCTCTCACCAACTGAGTACGTCTGGTCAATGGTGGCCGAGCAACAGACTCGTCACAATACGCCAGTCACTACTCTTGATGAACTGTGGTATCGTGTTGAAGCTTCAAGGGCATCTATACTTGTACACGCCATCCAAGCTCTGTTTGACTCAATGCCCAGGCGTATCAAGGCCGTTATTACGGCCGGAGGTGGTTGTTCTGGGTACTGATTTCTCAAGATCTGTGCACCCAAATTGCGTGTAAATGTAATCACATGTCAGTTCTAGTATAATATATTTGTCCAATGAATGCCCGTTTATCATTTGCATTTCTTCTTGGTGTAGCAATTTTAATGACTAGTAGTGTAGTTAATGCTAAGCGACCATTGACCTCCTTCTTCTGTGCTGGATGCACACGCATTGCCCGAACTCTTACGGAACTCAGTAAGATTGTATGCCGCGAGTAATGAGTGTAATGCGCAGGGGCATTACGAATGTAGTGTGTGGACATTAAGTTGGAAATGTGGGTCTCACAGGGAGCTTGCAAGGGATAAATCCCTGCAGTCGCACTATCCTCTGTGCCTTCGGTGGCTCAGATGGACAGAGCAACTGCCACGCAAGCAGAAGATCCCTGGTGCGAGTCCCGGTCGGGGCACACATTTTCAACTGTCCCCGTTGATGTATATCAACGCCTGTCCACAGCTCAGGGCCTTCATTTAATTATCATTTCACACCACTCAACGCCGCTCACCCCCATCTGTCACCAGAAGCTTCTCACCATTTCCTTTCCTCAAGACCTGTTCCGAAACCTGACACAGTGTACCATTCACTTGAAGAGTTCTGCCTTCTCTTCGTTGGTGCACATTACACACAAGCCTTCGGTAGAATATTTTTTCATTCTTCTGACTCGTTAGATGCGGAACGCCACGAATTCCTCTCCTGCATCAGCTTTTTCATCTGAGAGCAGTACTTGCAGCCTACGTCCCCAATTATTTGTTGGATGTAATTCAATCTGTGCCATTCTATAAAGTTTTTACCCTCTACACCTGTACCATTAAAGTTATGCTAACAGATGTATTATGATGTCTTATCATCCTGTCCCTTCTTCTTGTCAGTGTTTTCCATATATGAGAGTCACTCCAAAAGAAATGCACACTATTTTTGTAAAAATACAATTTTCATATTGCATGCGTGAAAGTTTTACAGTGTGTAGATACATTGAAAGGGTGCTGTAGCCACCTTTCATTAGTTCGGTAGCCCATTTTCACTAGTATTTCTCTTTCTTTTCTTGTTTATCTTTTCTTATAACTCATAGTGGTGTGATTGAATGAATGTCGTTGTGTGTCACGTTGCTAGACGGTGGCGTAGTCTGCTGCAGAAAGTCTGCGATAGTCATACAGATTCAGCAGCAGTTGTACAGAATAGCCAACTCTCGTAGTGGTCAAATGGGCAAAGAGGTTTGCGCTACTTGTGAGAAATCCACCTGCGTTAGGTTGGTAGCAGAAATGGCATCTTTGGGTTTTCCGGTGCACGCGGAGCGTGGAGGAGGCTGGAGAGGAAAAAGGGTGGCAGTCTGCCGCCGGTACGGGAAGCGTCCACAGCTGTGCTCCAGTCGAAGAAGGGTGAGTTAGACTGACCGCGTGGCGCGCTGTTACTTGGCGAGAGGAGAGCTGTTAGCTTTTGGACTCGCTTTTCAAATCTGAAAGATTGCTTTGCCTTGTCGCAGCAAGGAATGCAAAACTTTCGTAGATTTTTCTTTTAGTAAATTTCTGTAGTAGACTTGGATCCGCCGGAAGAGCGCCACACAAAGGTGTCGATAAGAAGTGAGCACTCGCTTCTGTATGAATGCCTGTGCCTGTATAAGCTTTCATCTTTCTAAATATTTATAGCTTTGCCTTCTCGTAAATTTTCCTTGCTTTATGTGTCTTTCGACCGTGGGGAGCCAACCACGTGGTAGAACATTATAGTTTGTTGGGCTACCGGAATCACTAACTGTCCGATCGCATGATTGTTTTAGATAATGTTAACATGATTTTGTGATGTGATATTGTTGCAATTTGGGCACTATACCTAGAAATTGTGTCTCCACAAACCACGTGGACACGCGGGTGTACTGCGAAAGGAGTACCGTTTCACGAGTTACTGCGATCAGTTATCAGGCAACAGCAGTTGTATGAATGATTCACACCAATGATTTTAGGTGTAGATTATAGCGGTGAACGTATCGACGCTCTTCTTCAATGTTATCAGGAATTGTGCACATGCTTCACATCCATGTCTTACAAATAAATGATTTTATCCACAATTTCCTCTTGTATTCCGAGGTTACGTTTTTGCACCTAAGCCACTTACCTCGTAGCTTTCCTGTTAGCACATCCAACGCGTTTCCTTACGCACAGGTCCAGTGATTTGTTTCCCTTTATATTAAGACAAATGCCTTAGATTAAGTCTTATTTTCAGGTGTGTTGCTGGGAGCTGATCTTCTGCACAGTGTTCTTGCATGTGATATTTTATTTTAAATGTTTGATTGTCGTGAACAGTGCACGGGGAATACTATTAATTACATCGTATCCCCTATGAGCGACATCACAACGTATGCATTTTTGTGAGTTTTTGGTCTGTGATCAAATTAATTTATTTTCCGACTCGACCAAACCTTTGATTAGTTGTATGGTTAGAGCCGGTGGCGACCCTAATCTTCTCACGTTAATTTCATAAACAATAAGTATTTCCATTCCAAATAATAACGTAATAACCCGTAGTAACAGGTTAGTTACAACATCCTTCCCGCTTGTTTTCAAACTTAGTTCAACCTGTTCCCGTGAGTGGCGCCGTCACAGCATGTCTTCAAGATGGCTGCTACACTTGACGTTCGCCAGAAGCAACGTGCTGTCATAGAATTCCTGTTCTGTGAAAACGAGACAGTGGGAAACATCCACAAGAGATTGAAAAAATTGCATGGAGATGCTGCTGTCGATCGCAGTACAGTTAGTCGGTGGGCAAGCAGGTTACGTAATGAAAGTGGGCACGGCAATATTGAGAATTGTCCTCTCAGCGGCAGCCGTCGTACTGCACACACTCCAGACATGTGCAGAGAGTTAACGAATTGGTGACTGCTAACAGACGCATCACAGTGAACGAATTGTCACGCGACGTTGCGGTAGAGGAAGGAAGTGTTTGCAGAATACTGAAAATGTTGGCGTTAAAAAAGGTTTGTGCCAGGTGGGTTCCCAGGATGTTGACAGTGACTCACAAAGAAACAAGAAAAACGGTATGCAGCGAACTTTTGGAACAGTACGAGAATGGTGGAGATGAACTTCTTGGACGAATTGTGACAGGTGATGAAACATGGCTCCATCATTTTTCACCAGAGACGAAGAGGCAATCAATGGACTGGCGTCATGCAAATTCACCTAAGAAAAAAAATTTCAAAACCACACCTTCTGCTGGAAAAGTTATGGCTACGGTGTTTTCCGATTGCGAAGGACTCTTGCTTGTGGATATCATGCCAAGTGGAACCATCATCAATTCTGATGCATATGTGACGACACTGAGGAAACTTCAAGCTCGACTGAATCGTGTTCGACCATATCGGCAAAAGCAGGATGTTTTGCTGTTGCACGACAATGCACGACCACATGTCAGTCAAAAAACCATGGAAGCGATCACAAAACTCGCATGGACAACACTGAAACACCCGCCTTACAGTCCTGACCTGGGAAACTGAAAGACTCTCTTCGTGGAACAAGGTTTGAAGATGATGACTCCCTTGTGCACGCCGCCAAAGAGTGGCTCCAACAGGTTGGTCCAGAATTTTACCGTCCGGGTATACAGGCGCCTGTTCCAAGATGGCGTAAGGCAGTTGAGAGGGATGGAAATTATGTGGAGAAATGAAAATATTGTTCCTAAAGGATGTATCTACACACTGTAAAACTTTCAAACATGTAGAATATTAGATGGATTTTTCATAAAATAGTGTACATTTATTTTGGAGTGACCCTGGTATTCCATTCCTCACTGGTTCTGTGGAGAACCTCCTCATTCCTTACCTTATCAATCCAACAAATTTTCAACATTCTTCTGTAGAACCACATCTCAAATGGTCCATACTAACACCTCTCACAATAAGGAAAGCAAAGAGCTTGCAGTAGAAGAGATTCCTTTCGCAGTATAGAAGATGAAGAAGTGTTCATAGTTATTAAAGTATGGATTTTAGAGCACATGTTCACTAGACTTTTTTGCTTCGAATGATCGTTCTTGTCATGAATATTGACCATTCCTCCTGGGACACCTTGTACAATTTTCCTCCCCGCCTACCTCGTCACACACTTGACTACAACGAACAAAACATCATACAACCACGTTAAACTATCAGTCCTTCTTTGGGACGTTGTTCAACTCGCCTGTCACAATGTCTTGATTGTAGATTACTTGGTCAAAGTGTTGACCCTTCATACAAATATCTGCACCTTGTCGTTTTATGGTATATTTAAATTGGTGACACCGAGTTTCGTCACCCTTGATGATTTGTTTCCAAAAAAGAATTGCCCATGTTTTGCGTTTAGAACAAGTCGCGGCAGGCTTCCAAGCGTTTTGTTTTTATCCGGAACTCATGGTGTGCAGGACAAACTTTTCACGTGCTGAGTGGTCGAATGAATATGTGTTGTTTACAGTTGTTAGCTCAAGCTGCTACCGTAATCACTGCGGCGACGGTGCTTACCAGCCAATAATAAAATCAGTCTTGGAACTCTTTCGACAGACGGCGTACTTAATATAACATCAGAAATTTCCCAAAATTACAAACACCGCGTTTACAACCAGGGCTAAAATGGAAAATGCATTTAGCAACGAACCTCTTTACTGGACTAAATGCTACTCTAAGAGAAACATAATCATTTTTTCAAATATTATAGTGCGTAATTGTTATTGAGTGATTGCATTTATCACAGTGTATTAGAATAAATGCAATGTCGATAAGGCTGTAATCACAGTTGGAGGGGGTATTATTTTTAACAAATGTCTCGTTTTATCAGTGTTGATATCAACTGTTCTTAGTCTGTTAGTAATAACAGTGTTTTTTCTTGTGAGCTCCAAGCTGTGAAACCAAAGATGGCGTGGATTCTGTTCCTGAATCGCCAAATACCAAATGCATTTGACGTTACAGTTCATGTCCACTGACACTGTCCATCCCGTTTCCTCTCTGTTAGCGACAGCACTACGCAAATCACCATTTTCGCCAGCTAGTGATCCCGATTATTGCGCCTTATACTTACAAGTTCCACTACCCGTTGTGGATGAGTCATTTGACACAGCTCCTTAGCTCTGTTGTGAATCGTGAGTGTAAGTTATTATTTCTGAGTTTGCAATACTAAAAAGGAATATATGTTGTTTTTAACTCAACTGGTATGTGTACGTCCTTGAAACGACCTTGGCCATGTTTCCGGGCAAACTGACAAGTGGCAGGGCTGAGCTAAGCTACACACTGTTTGGGTACTAAGCGCATTTGTTACAGTGACACAATGGGCGCTAATTGTGAGCAAAGACTGAGCATTAAATTCTGCGTTAAGCTCGGTAAAACCACTAGTGAAATGCGGACAAAGATTAAGCAATTATATGCAGGCGTGGCACTTTCGGGAAGTTGTGTTTTCGAGTGGCAAAAAGGCTTCGCGAGGGCAGAAATTCAATACAAGACGATCCCAGAGCTGATCGCCCGTCTACAACACATACCAATTCAAATTTGGAACGTGTAAGACAGTTATTTCAAGAAGACCGTCATGTAACTGTTCGTGCGGTACCAGAAGAGCTTAATTTGAATCGTGATGGGTGTCATAAGATTTCACGCGAAGATGAAGGAAAATGGGAACTTAATGTAAAACTCGTCCCTCACACACTAACAGAGGAACAGGAAGAGGAAAGAGGGAGAATTTCTGCTGAATTATTGGATAGCGCCAGGCGTGATCCCACATTTCTCTCAAAGATTATTGTTGGGGCTGAAAGGTGATCTACCAGTATGACCCTCACACGAAGCGTCGAAGTGCTGAATGGCAGAGTCCTGGATCACCCGACTCGAAAAGAGGCAAACGACAATCTTCGATAACAAAGACAGTTTTGGCCGCATTCTTTGATAGTAAAGTACAGGGTGTTTATAAATGAATATCGGGGCTTTCACGCTTTATAATATTTATTACATTGAACTTACAGTTATAAATGATATGTCAAATGAAAGAGCAACTCAAACTGTTTTACCAAGAACCTTGTAAATGTTCAATGTGAGCACCATTTGTCGCACGGCACACATAAAGTCTATAGCCGAGTTCTTGCCTAACGTTGATAAGTGTGGTTTGCAAGGCCTCCACGTTCACCCGACCTAACGCCATGCGATTTTTTCCTTCGGGGCTTCATCAAGGATCGTGTGTACGTGCCTCCGCTACCAGCAGACCTCCCTGAATTAAGAAACCGGATTGAAGCAGCTGTTGCTACAACCACTGAAGACACACTTATCAACGTTTGGGAAGAACTCGGCTATAGACTTTATGTGTGCCATGTGACAAATGGTGCTCACATCGAACATTTAGAAGGTTCTTGGTTAAACTTTTTGAGTTGCTCTCTCATTTGACATATCATTTATAACTTTAAGATTAATATAATAAATATTATAAGGTGGTTAAACCCCGATATCCAGCCGGCCGGTGTGGCCGAGCGCTTCTAGGCGCTTCAGTCTGGAACCCGCGACCGCTACGGTTGCAGGTTCGAATCCTGCCCCGGGCATGAATTTGTGTGATGTCCTTAGGTTAGTTAGGTTTAAGTAGTTCTAAGTTCTAGGGGATTGATGGCCTCAGATGTTAAATCCCATAGTGCTCAGAGCCATTTGAACCATTTTTGAACCCGATATTCATTTATAAGCACCCTGTATTAGTTCATCATGAGTATGCTGCTCCAAGTCAAGCAGTGAACAAAATCCTGTACATCCAAGTCTTGAAACGTATGCGATAAGCAATACAACGTCGCCGCCGTGATTTGTGCCATTGTCAGGACTGGTTCCTACTGTATGACAGTGCAAAACTCCATACCGCTTTATCTGTTACCGAGTATCTGTCCAGACATGATTATTGCCATCCGACATCCGCCATATTCGCCCGACCTCTCGCCTTGCGGTATTTTCTTGTTTCCGCCATGAAAAGGTGACTCAATGGAAAGCTTCGTGAAAACATCGCAAACACCAACGGGTTGTGACGAATAAGCCTACAAGCATCACAGTTGAAAATCTCCCTACTTGCTTCCGAAACTTCCAGAAACACTGGCAGCTGTGTATAGATAACCAAGGAGACTATTCCGATAGGAGCTAGGATCTTCACTTGGTATTTTTTTAAAAACCTGTCCTGGAACTTTTCTAACAAAGAGAGTATTATTCTAGTTAGCAACTTGGATGCATGAGCTGTTAAGCAGCTTGTGCTCCTCAGCTACCGGAAGCCAAAGTGCCACCACGAGGCTGTTCTACTGGCCGCGTGATAAAAATAAAAGAATGTCGGCGATGCGCTCTCCGTGCCTGCGTGCAGTCCTTTGTGCACGCAGAAGGAGGAGGAGTCTGAATGGCGAGCTAGGGCCGTGTTATCAGCGACCGGCCGGCCCATGAAGTGCGAGCGGCCGCCGCCGCTACCCATTGTGCAGCGCTAGCGATTATCAACCGGCGGCAAAGGCCCGGCCAAAGTTAGCGCGAGGCGAGCTTTTGTTTCCGACTTTTTTTATTCACCTCCGCGGAGAAGCGAGCGTAAATATTTACACTGGAAACTCGGCGAGTCAGGCGCTCGTCAACTTTTGGTAACTCCGGCGGCAGGTGTAATGAGGTTATGATAAAGTCGGCCTGCGCGGCGAAGTTTTTAACTCAGTCCGGAGAAAGATCACGCCGCATTATCATGTTCACAATGTGTCTCCGAGGGAATTCTGCCTACTGCGAAAACTCTGAACACCACACAGTCAATCTTGTGGTATGTCTCTGTAACTTACAAAATCATAAATGAAAGGATTTTCTTTACTTCAGTTTTTCGTGACCGGAGCTGTCATTTTTTCGTTCTGTACTGGACTAAGTCAGTACCTTCGGGCTTTCTTAGCCAGAGGTCGTCTAGGAAGCAACGTAGAGGACTATTTCAACAGTTAATGCCCCATGTTTTGTATTTCTACACAGTCACACTTATTGTCATCAGGTTTCAATAGGCTCCATTTTATCATACTGGTTTTGACAGGGGCTACACCAGTTTTAATACAGTTTATCGTTTTCCATCACCTGTAGTTCATTTCATCACCACTTCATGGATGTTCTAAAGTAGGGTAGCCGGCGCAGGGTTCATCCACGGTGCAATTGAGGAACTGATATGTTGATTTTACTCTTTTTAATTCCTAAGTGCTACCGTACAGTGGATGGTGCTCGTCAAATGTCATTTTGAAGCCGGCCGGAGTGCGGTTCTAGGCGCTGCAGTCTGGAGCCGAGTGAGCGCTACGGTCGCAGGTTCCAATCCTGCCTCGGGCATGGATGTGTGTAATGTCCTTAGGTTAGTTAGGTTTAATTAGTTCTAAGTTCTAGGCGACTGATGACCTCAGAAGTTAAGTCGCATAGTGCTCAGAGCCATTTGAACCATCTTTTTGAAGTGCTCTTTATGTTCATTAGAACTTGGAACTGCTGAAACATGAGGCTTGGGAGAGCTTTTCCAGTGGAGTGGGCTTCACACATCCTGTGACTAGCCTACAAGTTTCTTTAAGGCTTTCATCTATCTTCTTTGCATGCGCCAATCTACACCAGTTAGGATACGTGTACTCAGCTGAGGAAAAGCAAAGTGCTAAAGCGCTGGTTTTAAGCACAATAGGTTTGATGCCCACTTACTGGCAGTTAGCTTTCTAACGATATTTTTCCTTTCAGCTGCCTTATTTTGGGGCGTTTCGTAGCCCCGTTTCTATGTGAGGGACCAGTCAAGCATCACTCTGAGGTATGTCAGCTGGTCTGTGTGCTCAGGTCGAGTCATTCCAGTTAATGTGCAGCTTTCGACGCATATGTGTGGTGGAAGGCGCAAAAGGGAGCACAAAAGAAACCTCCCAGTGTGCATTTTCACTAGAAGCCACCACGTGACTAGAAGATGCTGGCGCTTCCTGGAAACAATGTCCATAAGAGCATCCACCAACCCTTCCACCAAAAAATTAAAATAAAAGGCACTTCTCAGGGCCATCCCTGACAGGTTCACAGATATCCATAAAATTGTTACTTACCTTCATTGAAAAATGTTCAGCGCACTAATGAGTAGGCTGATGAAACTCACTGACGCAAGGTACATAGGTATTGCAGTTTACCCGAATCACTATGACTAAGCATTGTCGTTCCCTGCAGACCCATGTGCAGCTCTTGTGCCGCGAATACTTTGTTGCGCACGTGCACAACTTCAAAAAAACGTTCCGTGAGACAAGTTATGGATTGGTCTTGGGATCCCCCTGCCTCAGTGCCAGCTAGACTGGACTGCTCAAAAGAACTAAGTTCTACAAGGGCCCACCCTCTCGTTCTCGGGAGGGAATGAAAGATAAGTAAGAAAATAACATAAAAAATTTACAAGAGAGTAACGGTGAGGGGCAGGCCGTCAGATCGATGGCGGCTAGCATGCGCCCCGCCGGCTGCAGTCTGTACATCTCTGTCCTTGCTAAACACGTTTCCACGCTACACTGATTTTTGGGTGTTTCAAAATGAACACCGGATCTGAAAAATCAGTTATTTTTATTTATTTTTGGCGCCAACGTTGTTTTTACATGTTTTGTTATTAGTGATCTTTTTGATACTGAGCTTTTGACTTCCAGGTCAATGTTTGAGGATGTACTGTTTCTACTGGGTGGACTTTGGTTACAAAAATGTAAACTAAATATTACGATACATTTTCAAAATAATGGACAAGTACGCCAAAGAAGAAGAGATAGAACTACAATGGACATGTTATTCCATGGACTCTTGCGCTTATATGCATGAACTATCTTTCCTTTGTCTTTCACTTATCTTATCTGCTTGGATTCGGACCTAAGAGGACGTTCTTGTGTGAAGCTCATCTTGCTGTTTTTTTTTTTTTCGTCATCACTCTACTGACTGGTTTGATGCGTCCCGCCACGAATTCCTTTCCTGTGCTAACCTCTTCATCTCAGAGTAGCACTTGCAACCTACGTCCTCAATTATTTGCTTGACGTATTCCAATCTCTGTCTTCCTCTACAGTTTTTGCCCTCTACAGATCCCTCTAGTACCATGGAAGTCATTCCCTCATGTCTTAGCAGATGTCCTATCATCCTGTCCCTTCTCCTTATCAGTGTTTTCCACATATTCCTTTCCTCTCCGATTCTGCGTAGAACCTCCTCATTCCTTACCTTATGAGTCCACCTAATTTTCAACATTCGTCTATAGCACCACATCTCAAATGCTTCGATTCTCTTCTGTTCCGGTTTTCCCACAGTCCATGTTTCACTACCATACAATGCTGTACTCCAGACGTACATCCTCAGAAATTTCTTCCTCAAATTAAGGCCGGTATTTGATATTAGTAGACTTCTCTTGGCCAGAAATGCCTTTTTTGCCATAGCGAGTCTGCTTTTGATGTCCTCCTTGCTCCGTCCGTCATTGGTTATTTTACTGCCTAGGTAGCAGAATTCCTTAACTTCACTGACTTCGTGACCATCAATCCTGATGTTAAGTTTCTCGCTGTTCTCATTTCTACTACTTCTCATTACCTTCGTCTTTCTCCGATTTACTCTCAAACCATACTGTATACTCACTAGACTGTTCATTCCGTTCAGCAGATCATTTAATTCTTCTTCACTTTCACTCAGGATAGCAATGTCATCAGCGAATCGTATCGTTGATATCCTTTTTCCTTGTATTTTAATTCCACTCCTGAACCTTTCTTTTATTTCCATCATTGCTTCCTCGATGTACAGATTGAAGAGTAGGGGCGAAAGGCTACAGCCTTGTCTTACACCCTTCTTAATACGAGCACTTCGTTCTTGATCGTCCACTCTTATTATTCCCTCTTGGTTGTTGTACATATTGTATATGACCCGTCTCTCCATATAGCTTACCCCTACTTTTTTCAGAATCGCGGACAGCTTGCACCATTTTATATTGTCGAACGCTTTTTCCAGGTCGACAAATCCTATGAAAGTGTCTTGATTTTTCTTTAGCTTTGCTTCCATTATTAGCCGTAACGTCAGAATTGCCTCTCTCGTCCCTTTACTTTTCCTAAAGCCAAACTGATCGTCACCTAGCGCATTCTCAATTTTCTTTTCCATTCTTCTGTATATTATTCTTGTAAGCAGCTTCGATGCATGAGCTGTTAAGCTGATTGTGCGATAATTCTCGCACTTGTCAGCTCTTGCCGTCTTCGGAATTGTGTGGGTGATGCTTTTCCGAAAGTCAAATAGTATATCGCCAGACTCATATATTCTACACACCAACTTGAATAGTCGTTTTGTTGCCAATTCCCCCAATGATTTTAGAAATTCTGGTGGAATGTTACCTATCCCTTCTGCCTTATTTGACCGTAAGTCCAAAGCTCTTTTCAATTCCGATTCTAATACTGGATCCCCTATCTCTTCTAAATCGACTTCTGTTTCTTCTTCTATCACATCAGACAAATCTTCACCCTCATAGAGGCTTTCAATGTATTATTTCCACCTATCTGCTGTCTCCTCTGCATTTAACAGTGGAATTCCCGTTGCACTCTTAAAGTTACCACCGTTGCTTTTAATGTCACCAAAGGTTGTTTTGACTTTCCTGTATGCTGAGTCTGTCCTTCAGACAATCATATCCTTTTCGATGTCTTCACATTTTTCCTGCAGCCATTTCGTCTTAGCTTCCCTGCACTTCCTATTTATTTCATTCCTCAGCGACTTGTATTTCTGTATCCCTGATTTTCCCGGAACATGTTTGTACTTCCTCCTTTCATCAATCAACTGAAGTATTTCTTCTGTTACCCATGATTTCTTCGCAGCTACCTTCTTTGTACCTATGTTTTCCTTCCCAACTTCTGTGATGGCCCTTTTTAGAGATGTCCATTCCTCTTCAGCTGTACTGCCTACTGCGCTATTCCTTATTGCTGTATCTATAGCGTTAGAGAACTTCAAACGTATCTCGTCATTCCTTAGTACTTCCGTATCCCACTTCTTTGCGTACTGATTCTTCCTGACTAATGTCTTGAACTTCAGCCTACTCTTCATCACTACTATATTGTGATCTGAGTCTATATCTGCTCCTGGGTACGCCTTACAATCCAGTATCTGATTTCAGAATCTCTGTCTGACTATATGTAATCTAACTGAAATCTTCCCGTATATCCCGGCCTTTTCCAAGTATACCTCCTCCTCTCGTGATTCTTGAACAGGGTATTCGCTATTACTAGCTGAAACTTGTTACAGAACTCAATTAGTCTTTCTCCTCTTTCATTCCTTGTCCCAAGCCCATATTCTCCTGTAACCTTTTCTTCTACTCCTTCCCCTACAACTGCATTCCAGTCGCCCATGACTATTAGATTTTCGTCCCCCTTTACATACTGAATTACCCTTTCAATATCCTCATACACTTTCTCTATCTGTTCATCTTCAGCTTGCGACGTCGGCATGTATACCTGAACTATCGTTGTCGGTGTTGGTCTGCTGTCGATTCTGATTAGAACAACCCGGTCACTGAACTGTTCACAGTAACACACCCTCTGCCCTACCTATCTATTCATAACGAATCCTACAACTGTTACACCATTTTCTGCTGCTGTTGATACTACCCGATACTCATCAGACCAGAAATCCTTGTCTTCCTTCCAGTTCACTTCACTGACCCCTTCTATATCTAGATTGAGCCTTTGCATTTCCCTTTTCAGATTTTCTACTTTCCCTACCACGTTCAAGCTTCTGACATTCCACGCCCCGACTCGTAGAACGTTATCCTTTCGTAGATTATTCAATCTTTTTCTCATGGTAACCTCCCCATTGGCAGTCCCCTCCCGGAGATCCGAATGGGCGACTATTCCGGAATCTTTTGCCAGTGGAGAGATCATCATGACACTTCTTCAATTACAGGCCACATGTCCTGTGGATACACGTTACGTGTCTTTAATGCAGTGGTTTCCATTGCCTTCTGCATCCTCATGTCGTTGATCATTGCTGATTCTTCCACCTTTAGGACCAATTTCCCACCCCTAGGACAAGAGAGTGCCCCGAACCTCTATCCGCTCCTCCGCCCTCTTTTACAAGGCCGTTGGCAGAATGAGGCTGACATCTTATGCCGGAAGTCTTCGGCCGCCAATGCTGATTATTTATCGAAATTTAGGCAGTGGCGGGGATCGAACTCGGGAGCGAAGAAGTTTTGATTATGAGTCAAAGACGCTTCCCCTAGACCACGGGAAACTAGGTTAAGGAAAGGCAAACCTACGTTTCTAGCATTTGTAGACTTAGAGAAAGCTTTTGACAATGTTGACTGGAATACTCTCTTTCAAATTCTGAAGGTAGCAGGGGTAAAATACAGGAAACGACAGGCTATTTACAATTTGTACAGAAACCAAATGGCAGTTATAAGAGTTGAGGGGCATGAAGGGGAAGCAGTGGTTGGGAAGGGAGTGAGACAGGGTTGTAGCCTCTCCCCGATGTTATTCAATCTGTATATTGAACAAGCAGTAAAGGAAACAAAAGAAAAATTCAGAGTAGGTATTAAAATCCGTGGAGAAGAAATAAAAACCTTAAGTTTCGTGATGACATTGTAATTCTGTCAGAGACAGGAAAGGACTTGGAAGAGCAGTTGAACGGAATGGATAGCATCTTGAAAGGAGGATATAAGATGAACATCAACAAAAGCAAAACGAGGATAATGATATGTAATCGAATTAAGTCGGGAGATGCTGAGGGTATAAGATTAGGAAATGACACACTTAAAGTAGTAAAGGAGTTTTGCTATTTGGGGAGCAAAATAACTGATGATGGTCGAAGTAGAGAGGATATAAAATGTAGACTGGCAATGGCAAGGAAAGCGTTTCCGAAGAAGAGAAATTTGTTAATATCGAGTATAGATTTAAGTGTCAGTAAGACATTTCTGAAAGTATTTGTATGGAGTGTAGCCATGTATGGAAGTGAAACATGGACGATAAATAGTTTGGACAAGAAGAGAATAGAAGCTTTCGAAATGTGGTGCTACAGAAGAATGCTGAAGATTAGATGGGTAGATCACATTACTAATGATGAGGTATTGAACAGAATTGGGGAGAAGAGAAGTTTGTGGCACAATTTGACTAGAAGAAGGGATCGATTGGTAGGACATGTTCTGAGGCATCAAGGGATCACCAATTTAGCATTGGAGGGCAGCGTGGAGGGTAAAAATCGTAGAGGGAGACCAAGAGATGAATACACCAAGTAGATTCAAAAGGATGTAGGTTGCAGTAGGTACTGGCAGATGAAGAAGCTTGCACAGGATAGAGTAGCATGGAGAGCTGCATCAAACCAGTCTCAGGACTGAAGACCACAACAACATTGTGTAAGCTTAGGGACTAATGACCTTAGCAGTTAAGTCGTATAAGATTTCACACACATTTGAACAATTTTTTTTTTTTTTGTAGCGCCTAGAACCACTCTGCCACTCCGGCCGGCTCATTTGATTGGTTCTTTCAAATAAATAAATTCGATCTATAGTATCTTCAACACCCTTTATAACTTTACTAGATGAGAAGCTGTCGTTGCTCTGGTATGTATATGTTCCAATCTTATATCAATCAATCGCCTCCTGCCCACTCTCTTTGTCCATCCCCTCCTCTTTCCTCTCTCCGTTCATGTGCTCCTCCCACATCTCTCTCTCTTTTCCTTTATCCTCCGTCCATCTCTTCCTCCCCCTCTATCTCTTTCTCACCCCCTCCAAGTTCAAGTCCTACTTCTCCCCATCTCTGTCCATCTCTCTCTCCCCTCCTCCTCTCCACCTCTTTCCTTTTTCTGTCCACCTCCTCCTCTCACCCATCTCAGTGCATCTACTCTCCTATCCGTGTCAATCTCCTCCTTTGCCCTCTCTGTCTTTCCGTCTCCTCCTGTCGCCCTCTTGATCACATTGTCACCACTTCCCCAGAATGAGGCTGCTGATTCTTACCACCCTAGTACTTCTTTCCAGATGGTAAGTAGTGTGTGCACCAAGTTTTGTTGAAATCGATCGAGGCGTTTAGGAGAAGCATTTTACCGGTGGTCTTGTCTACATACGCACATGTCACGATATTTAACGTATTTCACAAATATCCGGACACATAGTTCACCTGTACACATAGTTCATCTATATGTCTAGAGAATTTCGCCCTGCAGTTTCGCTTTCAAATCTGAATGTTTATGACGCCATATCTCTTAACCATGTGTCGTACAATGTCATAATTTTACAGCTACATTCAGTGGTATATCTAAATAATGTCTGCAAAGGGTTCTGCGGATATAGTTGGCAGTAAGAAGTAATAAATTAAAACTACATGCATGATCCGGCAGTTTTTCTCGAATCTCTGTGTTTATGACGTCATATGTTCTGAACAACCTGTCGCACAGTGATATAACTTAGAAGGTACATTCAGCGATATGTGTGAATACTATCTGCAAAATGTGTCACGAACACAGTGAGTAGCAAAGAAGTAATAAATTAAAATGTCACGTACGATGCGCCAGTTTTACTGCATGAACAGCGAATGTGTAGTGAGCGATACACTGATTTCCTTCCATCATTTTGTGGTGGAGAAAAAGTTTCGTAATGGTTTGAAATTGTGTGTAAATTTGTCGCAAGGCACTAAATGCTCTCATTCTAAAATACTGGTTGAATAAAGTCTGATTATCCGAGTGTACTGGACTACATTCCTTTTTCACCCCTACCCGTTTGATAGGCAGGATGTTCTCTCTAAACAATAAGCGATATGTGTATGAAGTTTGGTTGAAATCGGTCCAGTGGTTCCGGAGGAGATGTGGAACATACAAACACACAGTGTCACAATATGTATGGATAGAACGCTAATTCGTAACACTCGTGTGCTTGCGCCTACACTAGTATGTTGGGGTTACAGGAAAAACACGTACAGGTATTACGATGTATCCCGGGCTCGATATTTATTTTTGCATTATTAGTTTCGTTGTTATTAGCGGTCCAAATCTGACGGTATTTTGTCACAGAAGAAAATTCACCGACAAGCAAGCAGAAGTTTTTACGTTAACCCTTTCGCTGCTGTGGGCTTGTATACATGTTGCTATGCCGTTACCCAGGTGTTCTGGACACGTATACGCGCACCGCCTTGATGCTCCTACAGTGCTATGGACGTTTGAATGCGTCCTGAGCCGCCGTCCTCTCACTGCTGCGGACGAGTTACTCCCAAATCTCAGTAAATAAAGATTTTTGGAGTATTTATCATACAACATATATGCCTCATTACGCACTATCATTTGCAGGAAACCTCGTTTCGATACCTTGAATCGTTCATGAACTGTAACGATTGTTAGGACGACACAATTCACAATGCGCAAGGACGTGAACAGGCGCATCCTTCGGATATAAAACCCAACAACTCGACAACGAAATATAATTCTGCTCTCAATTTTAAATAAAGTATCTTATCTACGTTTCATTCTCCGCAATGTATGAGCCAAAATCAACGACACGCAAAGTTTACGCAATTCGTTTTTACCTTTGTGAACACATTAAAATTTTGTGAAATGTTTTACTTAGTCTGATGGAAGACAGTACGTAATGCCGATAACGAAACGAAATTCAGTTATTTATCGAGTCAACATATCAGACTGTAATAGTTTCGAAAATTCGCACGATAAGTACACTGAAGAGCCGAAGGAAATGGTACACCTGCCTCATATCGCATAGGGCCCCCGCGAGCATGCAGAAGTGGCGCAACACGACGTGGCATGGACTCGACTAATGTCCGAAGTAGTACAGGTCGGAAGTGACACCATGAATCCTGCAGGGCTGTCCATAAATTCATAGACTACGAGGGGGTGGAGATCTCTTGTGAACAGCACGCTGGCGGGCATCCCAGATATGCTCAATAATGTTCATGTCTGGTATGGTGGCCAGCGGAAGTGTTTAAACTCAGAAGAGTGTTCCTGGAGCCACTCTTTAGTAATTCTGGACGTCTGGGGTGTCGAACAGTCCTGCTGGAATTGCCAAAGTTCATCGGAACGCACAATGGACATGAATGTAGGCAGGTGATCAGACAGGATGCTTACGTACGTGTCACCCGTCATAGTCATACCTACGCGTATCAGGGGTCCCATATCACTCCAACTGCTCACGATCCACACCATCACAGACCCTCCACCAATCTGAACAGTCCTTGGGTTCGTGTGGTTGTCTCCATACCAGTGCACGTCCATCTACTCGATACAATTTGAAACGAGGCTCGTCCGACGAGGCAACGTGTTTCCAGTCATTAACAGTCCAATGTCGGTGTTGACAGGCCCAGGTGAGGCGTAAAGCCTTGTGTCGTGCAGTCATCAAGGGTACTCGAGTGGGCCTTCGGTTCCGAAAGCCCATATCGATGACAGTTCGTTGAATGGTTCTCACGCTGATACTTGTCGATGGTCGAGCATTGAAATCTGCAGCAATCTGCTGAAGGGTTGCACTTCTGTCACGTTGAACGATTCTCTTCAGTTGTCGTTGGTCGGAAGTAATATCTGGCGTTCCTCAAGGAAGTGTTATAGGCCCTCTAATGTTCCTGATCTATATTAACGACAGAGGAGCAAACTGAGTAGCCGTCTTAGATTGTTTACAGATGACGCTGTCATTTACCGTCTTGTAAAGTCATCAGATGATGAAAACGACTTGCAAAATGATTTAGATAAGGTATCTGTATGGTGCGAAAAGTGGAAATCGACCCTGAATAAAGAAAAGTGTCAAGTTATTCACATGATTACTAAAAGAAATCAGCTAAATTTGGATTACGCAATAAGTCACACAAATCTGAGGGCTGTAAATTCAACTAAATACTTAGGGATTACAATCACGAATAACCTACATTGGAACGATCACATAGATAATATTGTGAGTAGAGCAAACCAAAGGCTGCAATTCATTGGCAGAACACTTAGAAGGTGCAACAGGTCTACTAAAGAGACTGCTTACACCACTCTTGTCCGCCCTATTCTGGAGTACTGCTGTGCGGTGTGGGATCCGCATCAGGTGGGAGTGACGGAACATCGATAAAAAGTACAAAGAAGGGCAGCTCGCTTTGTATTATCGCGAAATAGGGGAGATAGTGTCACAGACATGATACGTGAATTGGAGTGGCAATCAATAAAACAAAGGCGTTCTTCGTTGCAACGGCATCTTCTCAAGAAATTTCAATCAGCAGTTTTCTCCTCCGATTGCGAAAACATTCTGTTGGCACCCACCTACATAGGGAGAAATGATGATCACTATAAAATAAGAGAAATCAGGGCTGGAAAAATTTAAGTGCTCGTTTTTCCCGCGTGCCGTTCGGAAGTGAAACGACAGGGAGACAGCTTGAAGGTGGTTCATTGAACCCTCTGCCAAGCACTGTATTGTGAATAGCAGAGTAATCACGTAGGTGTAGATGTTCTTGCAGAATCTTTTTCCGGAGATCTGGTGTTTTACCGGATTCCTGATATTCACGGTACACTCGTGAAATGGTCGTACGGGAAAATCTTCACCGCTATCTCGGAGATGCTGTGTCGCATCGCTCGTGCGCCGATTATAACACCAAGTTCAAACTCACTAGAATCTTGATAACCTGCCACTGTAGCAGCAGTAACTGATTTAACTACTGCACCAGACACTTGTTGTCTTATACAGTCTTTGCCGACCGCAGCGCCGTATTCTACCTGTTTACATATCTCTGTATTTGAATACGCCTATACCAGTTTCTTTGGCACTTCAGTGTATTTCGTATGGGACGGAGTGCCGTCTCTCAGCATGGACAGCAGCATTTGGAGTACGGTACGGCCATAACAAAAGCAGGCTAAGCAAGGTATGTGAAGTTCTCCCCTGTAGCAACGAAAGAGTTAATAGGTCGAGCGACTCGTTTTACACTACTGGCCATTAAAATTGCTACACCAAGAAGAAATGCAGATGATAAACGGGTATTCATTAGACAAGTATATTATACTAGAACTGACATGTGATTGCATTTTCAAGCAATTTGGTGCATAGATCCTGAGAAATCAGTACCTAGAACAACCGCCTCGGACATTGAGTCAAGAGTAGTCACTGGCGTATTGTGGCGAGACAGTTGTTCGGCCACAATTAACCAGACGTTTTGAATTGGTGAGAGATTTGGAGAATGTGCTGGCCATCGCGGCAGTCGAACATTTTCTGTATCCAGAAAGGCCCATACAGGACCTGCAACCTGCGGTCGTGCATTATCCTGCTGAAATGTAGGGTTTCGCAGGGACCGAATGAAGCGTATTGCCACGGGTCGTAACACATCTGAAATGTAACGTCCACTGTTCAAAGTGCCGTCAATGTGAACAAGAGGTGACCGAGACGTGTAAACAATGGCACCCCATACCGTCACGACGGGTGATACGCCAGTATGGCGATGACGCATACACGATTCCATTGTGCGTTCACCGCGATGTTGCAAAACACGGATGCGACCATCATGATGCTGTAAAGAGAACCTGGATTCATCCGAAAAAATGACATTTTGCCATTCGTGCACCCAGGTTCGTGGTTGAGTACACCATCGCAGGCGCTCCTGTCTGTGATGCAGCGTCGAGGGTAACCGCAGCCACGGTCTCCGAGCTGGTAGTTCATGCTGCTGCAAACGTCGTCGAACTGTTCGTGTAGATGGTTGTTGACTCAGGGATCGAGACTTGGCTGCACGATCCGTTACAGCCATGCGGATAAAATGCCTGTCATCTCGACTGCTAGTGATACGAGGCCGTTGGGATCCAGAACGGCGTTCCGTATTACCATCCTGAACCCACCGATTCCATATTCTGCTAACAGTCACTGGATGTCGACCAACGCGAGCAGCAATATCGCGATACGATAAACGGCAATCGCGATAGGCTACAATCCGACCCTTATCAAAGTCGGAAACGTGATGGTACGCATTTCTCCTCCTTACACGAGGCATGACAACAATATTTCACCAGGCAACGCCGGTCAACCGTTGTTTGTGTATAAGAAAGCGGTTGGAAACTTTCCTCATGTCAGCACGTTGTAGGCGTCGCCATCGGCGCCAACCTTGTGTGAATGCTCTTAGAAGGTAAATATTTGCATATCACAGCATCTTCTTCCTGTCGGTTAAATTTCGCGTTGAAGCACGTCATCTTCGTGGTGTAGCAATTCTAATGGCCAGTAGTGTATAATGACACCCCAGCGACGGCCTGATTTCTCGTGCCACCACGCTGGCCGTAGTCTCCAGTGGATTACTGGCGTGGACGGGTGCGAAGTACTCCCGCGTGACACGCCGGTCGGTAGCTGCTATGTGGGTCACGCCCTTTGCCCTGTCGCGGCTGCCTGGCCCAGACGGCAAATGTGTTTCTCGGCTGCCCCGCGCCCCACGGAGTGACAGGACAGAAGGGAAGCGCCGACGGAGAAGAGGCGCTTATTAAAAGCGATCCGTCACGAGCCCAGCCACGGCCTCGCCGTAAATCGCAAGGCGGCCGCGCGCCGCCGCGCTGGTGCCCCTGTGTGATTTGTGCGCCGCGGCGCTGATATCTGCGTCACAAGCGCCGGCCACCTCGTTACGGCCGCGAGAGGCCGCCGTCTGCCGTCTCCGTAAAATACGGCCTGCCGGCACAATGCCGACACTGAGCCGCCCGCCGTGGGACCAATGCCGCTGTGCCCCGACAGCGCCAGTAAAACTGCGACGCTACGCAGTAACTGCTCACACGTCCCCCATGGGTCGGGTATTGGCTCGATACTGCTTCAGTTGTTCCGCTCCTGTTATCCCAAACTCTTCCTCCAGATTACGAGTATTGATTGATATGATCTGGAACAAGGGGTATTAAAATAATTTTGCTCTATAAAGCCTCTCCCCGATGTTATTCAATCTGTTTATTGAGCAAGCAGTAAAGGAAACAAAAGAAAAATTCGGAGTAGGTATTAAAATCCAGGGGGAAGAAATAAAAACTTTGAGGTTCGCCAATGACATTCTAATTCTGTCAGAAACAGCAAATGACTTGGAAGAGCAGTTGAAAGGAATAGACAGTGTCTTGAAAGGAGGATATAAGATGAACATCAACAAAAGCAAAACGAGGATATTGGAATGTAGTCAAATTAAGTCGGGTGATGCTGACGGAATTAGATTAGGAAATGAGATACCTTAAGTAGTATAGGAGTTTTGCTATTTGGGGAGCAAAATAACTGATGATGGTCGAAGTAGAGAGGATATAAAATGTAGACTGGCAATGGCAAGGAAATCATTTCTGAAGAAGAGAAATTTGTTAACATCGAGTGTACATTTAAGTGTGAGGAAGTCGTTTCTGAAAGTATTTGGAGTGTAGCCATGTATGGAAGTGAAACATGGACGATAAATAGTTTGGACAAGAAGAGAATAGAAGCTTTCGAAATGTGGTGCTACAGAAGAATGCTGAAGATTAGATGGGTAGATCACATAACTAATGATGAAGTATTGAATAGAATTGGGGAGAAGAGGAGTTTGTGGCATAACTTGACAAAAAGAATGGACTGGTTAGTAAAACATGTTCTGAGGCATCAAGAGATCACAAATTTAGCATTGGAGGGCAGCGTAGAGGGAGACCAAGAGATGAAGACACTAAGCAGATTCAGAAGGATGTAGGTTGCAGTAAGTACTGGGAGATGAAGAAACTTGCACAGGATAGGGTAGCATGGAGAGCTGCATCAAACCAGTCTCAGGACTGAAGACCACAACAACAACAACTATAAAGGCGTCTAGACTTCTTAAAACCGAATGTAATATGCAGGGTGTTTCCTTAATAGCGTACAAATATTTAACAGGACATAGAGGATGCTCCACTGAACAATGTGAGGTATTGAACCTGGGGCCAGAGAAGCAAGCTTTTTATTTACGTTAGTTAACTGCAAATACTACACTACTGACCATTAAAATTGCTACACCACGAAGATGACATGCTACAGACGCGAAATTTAACCGACAGGAAGAAGATGCTGTGATATGCAAATGATTAGCTTTTCAGAGCACTCACACAAGGTTGGCGCCGGTGGCGACACCTACTGACATGAGGTAAGTTTCCAACCGATTTCTCATACACAAACAACAATTGACCGGCGTTGCCTTGTGAAACGTTGTTGAGATGCCTCGTGTAAGGTGGAGAAATGCGTACCATCACGTTTCCGACTTTGACAAAGGTCGGATTGTAGCCTATCGCGATTGCGGTTTATCGTATCGCGACATTGCTGCTCCAATGACTGTTAGCAGAATATTGATAAAGGTCGGATTGTAGCCTATCTCGATTGCGGTTTATCGTATCGCGACATTGCTGCTCGCGTCGGTCGAGATCCAATGACTGTTAGCAAAATATGGAATCGGTGGGTTCAGGAGAGTAATACGGAACGCCGTGCTGGATCCCAACGGCCTCGTATCACTAGCAGTCGAGATGACAGGCATTTTATCCGCATGGCTGTAACGGATCGTACAGCCACGTCTCGATCCTTGAGTCAACAGATGGGGACGTTTGCAAGACAACAACCATCTGCACGAACAGTTCGACGACGTTTGCAACATCATGGACTATCAGCTCGAAGACCATGGCTGCGGTTACCCTTGACGCTTCAGCACAGACAGGAGCGCCTGCGATGGTGTACTCAACCACGAACCTGGGTGCACGAGTGGCAAAACGTCATTTTTTCGGATGAATCCAGGTTCTGTTTACAGCATCATGATGGTCACATCCGTGTTTGGCGACATCGCGGAGAACGCACATTGGAAACGTGTATTCATCATCGCCATACTGCCGTATCACCCAGCGTGATGGTATGGGGTGCCATTGGTTACACGTCTCGGTCACCTCTTGTTCACATTGACGGCACTTTGAACAGTGGACGTTACATTTCAGATGTGTTACGACCCGTGGCTCTACTTCTCATTCGATCCTTGCGAAACCCTACATTTCAGCAGGATAATGCACGAGCGCATGTTGCAGGTCCTGTACGGGCATTTCTGGATACAGAAAATGTTCGACTGCTGCCCTGGCCAGCACATTCTCCAGATCTCTCACCAATTGAAAACGTGTGGTCAATGGTGGCCGAGCAACTGGCTCGTCACACTACGCCAATCACTACTCTTGATGAACTGTGGTATCGTGTTGAAGCTGCATGGGCAGCTGTACCTGTACACGCCATCCAAGCTCTGTTTGACTCAATGCCCAGGCGTATCAAGGCCGTTATTACGGCCAGAGGTGGTTGTTCTGGGTACTGATTTCTCAGGATCTATGCACCCAAATTGCGTGAAAATGTAATCATATGTCAGTTCTAGTGTAATATATTTGTCCAATGAATACCCGTTTATCATCTGCATTTCTTCTTGGTGTAGCAATTTTAATGGCCAGTAGTGTATAATTGACACAATGGACGGACCGTTTGTACTGTATCTTACAAAATGTGCTGAAACTGACGTCCATCAACCTCTATGCTAGCAAAGACACAGGCGAACAAGAATCTGACGCACCATGACAAATATCCCTGGTGTATTTCGAATCACATCACAGGCAGCCACAATTCTGCCAACTAACATCATCTCGAAATCAATTGGGGCCTCATACCCAAGGCATTTTAGATATCCCCAAAGAAAACAATCAAGAGTATTCAGGACAGGTGACCTCTCACACCATGGAATAGGACCTCCCCGTCCAATCCAGCGACCAGGGAGTGCTGTACTGATATTACCCTATCGTATTGTACTGTAAGTCTCTGAATAGCACTGAATAATGAATGGGTCTGTCATTGATTCATAGCATATTCTGTCATGGGACAATGCGAATGCGATTCAAAAGAGCCACCTTACGCACAAGTAAGTAAAACTTGCATCATGATTTCCTGATAACCAGGCTCGTCCTCCTTGTTCCCTTGCAGCAAATAATGAATGCACATGAAAATAAACTGCACAGTACGCATAAACTTGTACGCATCTTAATTAACCGGCCGCTGTGGACGAGCGTTTCTAGACCCTTCAGTCCGGAACCGCGCTGCTGCTGCTACTGTCGCAGGTTCGAATCCTGCCTCGGGCATTGATGTGTGTGGTGTCCTTAGGTTAGTTAGGTTTAATTAGTTTAAGTCTAGGGAACTGATGGCCTCAGATGTTAAGTCCCGTAGCACTTAGAACCATTTGAGCATCTTAGTTGTAAATAAGCTGGATAACAGTAATGCTAGACGAAGGGTAGACAAGTTTACTTCCATATCTCCTTAAGCTGGCTTCCCAACCCCAGGCTCAGTACCTTTAATTGTTCAGAGGAGCATTCTCTATGTACTGTTACATTTTTGCATGCTCTTACGGAAATGCCATGGGTGTGTTGTCATGTATCAATACTAACCCATGACTGACTTCAAGTTGGCAATGAAACTGCAAGTTCTCCATCAGATGCCGACTACAGTCGTATGGGATTCAGTGGACCCAATGGTGCACGACCGCTGAGCCACGAGTCTGGCGGCTCGGTACCACAATGATCACACGCACGGCACAGCGGACACACCAGGAACCGCGGTGTTGGCCGTCGAATGGCGCTAGCTGCGCAGCATTTGTGCACCGCCGCCGTCAGTGTGAGCCAGTTTGCCGTGGCATACGGAGCTCCATCGCAGTCTTTAACACTGGTAGCATGCCGCGACAGCGTGGACGTGAACCGTATGTGCAGCTGACGGACTTTGAGCGAGGGCGTATAGTGGGCATGCGGGAGGCCGGGTGGACGTACCGCCGAATTGCTCAACACGTGGGGCGTGAGGTCTCCACAGTACATCGATGTTGTCGCCAGTTGTCGGCGGAAGGTGCACGTGCCCGTCGACCTGGGACCGGACCGCAGCGACGCACGGATGCACGCCAAGACCGTAGGATCCTACGCAGTGCCGTAGGGGACCGCACCGCCACTTCCCAGCAAATTAGGGACACTGTTGCTCCTGGGGTATCGGCGAGGACCATTCGCAACCGTCTCCATGGAGCTGGGCTACGGTCCCGCACACCGTTAGGCCGTCTTCCGCTCACGCCCCAACATCGTGCAGCCCGCCTCCAGTGGTGTCGCGACAGGCGTGAATGGAGTGACGAATGGAGACGTGTCGTCTTCAGCGATGAGAGTCGCTTCTGCCTTGGTGCCAATGATGGTCGTATGCGTGTTTGGCGCCGTGCAGGTGAGCGCCACAATCAGGACTGCATACGACCGAGGCACACAGGGCCAACACCCGGCATCATGGTGTGGGGAGCGATCTCCTACACTGGCCGTACACCACTGGTGATCGTCGAGGGGACACTGAATAGTGCACGGTACATCCAAACCGTCATCGAACCCATCGTTCTACCATTCCTAGACCGGCAAGGGAACTTGCTGTTCCAACAGGACAATGCACGTCCGCATGTATCCCGTGCCACCCAACGTGCTCTAGAAGGTGTAAGTCAACTACCCTGGCCAGCAAGATCTCCGGATCTGTCCCCCATTGAGCATGTTTGGGACTGGATGAAGCGTCGTCTCACGCGGTCTGCACGTCCAGCACGAACGCTGGTCCAACTGAGGCGCCAGGTGGAAATGGCATGGCAAGCCGTTCCACAGGACTACATCCAGCATCTCTACGATCGTCTCCACCGGAGAATAGCAGCCTGCATTGCTGCGAAAGGTGGATATACACTGTACTAGTGCCGACATTGTGCATGCTCTGTTGCCTGTGTCTATGTGCCTGTGGTTCTGTCAGTGTGATCATGTGATGTATCTGACCCCAGGAATGTGTCAATAAAGTTTCCCCTTCCTGGGACAATGAATTCACGGTGTTCTTATTTCAATTTCCAGGAGTGTAGGACGGCTGGCGGCAACCAGAAAGCCACTCGAACTCCAACCCTCTTAGCTACATGCCACTACGCAAACGCCGCCTAGCAGCGACTCTGACAACATCGCCCGTGCATTAGTTCAGAGAGTCACATTCTGTTGACATTCTGACACAGGGACTCTGTTTCTTGTTGCAATATTTGTAATGATCCTTCCTATACTTGGGTAAATAGAAGTTAAGTAAATCTCCTGTTTACTGTGTTGTTCGCTAAACATTTCTGCTGCTGTCCAGCGTTTCTACGACAGTTGCCACACTATTCTGTATCCCATCTCTCCCTACTGTTGTGTAGAAAACTGTACACTACAATACCTACGTTTAAAACTGTGTTAAAATCAAATGTAGTAACTATAGAAGTATAAGCCTCCTAGATTCAGCCTATAAATTATATCAAACGAAGACAAAGTTCGTAAATGAGTCCAGAATCATGTTATGGCACTTTGTTTGTAAAGGTCCATCTTGATCAAATAAGTTGTACAATTCATAATTACTGTTTTCGGTCACTGCCATTTTAAGATGTGCTACAGATAGAAAAATAGTAGTGTGGTAAACTAAGTTCACTTAGCTGAAGCTAATTCTGCAACAGGCCTGGTAATGCACGAATAACAAATAAAAAATATTAATATTGTTAACAGCCATGAATAGCAGCCATCCATGCCATAAAAGTATTCTGATACACGAGTTGCGCTCTGTATTTATACAAACAAGTGAGGCTGGTAGATGTCACTAATACTATGATACATGAGTAACAGGCAAATTGCTTTGTCATGCTGAACGATTGCAATTAACACATGTGATATTACTTTTATTCTTTTTATTCAGACTTTTACGCAGTTAGGTTATTTACTTTGCCACTCTAGGAGCTTCCTATTATTGCTCTTTGCACGTTTTATGTGGATTTTATTGATTTTATTTCCACATATTGTATGTCAATTCATGTTTTCTTGTCAGACGCTCATTCTGCTACATGAAATAATTTTAATTAATGAGCATGCACATTCCATTTTAATCAATGAATTTACTCATTTACCGTAGCATTAGTGCCCACTACTCGCCTTAGTTATTTGTATAAATACGAGTACAGGACGCACCCAGGCCATCGGCAACACTTATTATGTAACTACATATAAATATTAGAACACTTTTATCGTATGTATGGCTGGCATGCATGGCTGTTAATCATGTTGATATTGTATTACTAGGCCCATTACAGAATTAGCATCAGCTAATTGAACTTACAAATTATATGCTAAAATCCTGAATGCAAGACTGAATAGTATTAAGGGATATCTAATGCCTGAAGAACAATCAGAATTTAGAAAGGAACGATCAACTATTGACAATGCTTTTACACTACAACAAATTAGAGAGTAGAGACAAGAATTCAATGTGGAAACCCATCTTGCCTTCACAGATTTTGGAAAGGCGTTTGATAATGTGAACAGAAAAATGCTATGCCTGAACGAGGTTACCCATCTCATTTCATAAATGCTATCAAGAGTCTACACACAAACAACGAAACTGTTATAAATGTGGGAAATATAATCTCAACGTCATTGAACACAAACAACGGGGTACGAGAAGGATGCTGTATTTCTCTGACACTCTTCAGTATGGACGTAGACGAAGTAATCTCTAAACGGAATGTACTGAATAAAATGGGAATATGTTTAGATTGTGACACTAAACCTAAATGTAATTTTATATGCAGATGACCTAATTATAATTGCAGAGAATGAAGATGACATTCAGAGGAGCGTCCATAAAATGCAGTAGATAGCCTCAGACCGCAAGCGAACTTCGTCTATAAAGAAAACGAAAGTGGCGGCATTTCTGAGCATACGACCAGTAAAATCTAAAACAGCCTCCAATAATAAAATCTTGAAGCAAAATTAAGCATTTTGATGTGACATCACTTACGAGTACACCCATGACGTGGACCATAAATTAAATAATGTCACTTTCACCTGTTGAACGATCGTAAAACGTTTGAAGAATAAACCAAGGAAAGAAACTCAGCTGATGTTTTACAAAACCATAGCAGTACCAAAAGTTATTTATGGAAGCGAAACATATGCAACAAAAAAGACAGCAAGAAAAGAGAATGTAAAGTCAGGAAAGGAGGTTCCTAATACGAGTAGGATGTACAAGGAAAGATCGTAAAAGAAATGATACAAGGAAAGATTTAGGAATGTATAACCTAAATGAAAAAATACAGGACAATATGAGAAAATAAAAGAAACAAGTAGACCGTATTAATGACGTACGACTGCTGGTAAAGGCTCTCAATTAAAAATACAATGGAAGAGGCAATCTAGGAACACCACACAAAAGATGGAGAAGCGTACAGGTAATTTGACTAAGACATGAAGAGAAGAAGAAATCAAAAACTTTTTCATATTTATGTGGATGAGGTCATAGCTAGATGAGAACAGTTTTTCTCGAGTCTATAATTTTCTCACTGCATTATACGTTAAGTAGCATTTTTAATAAGAGTGGTTGGATGTACAAGGAAAGATTGTTAAAGAAATGACGATACAAGGAAAGATTGAGGAATACATAACCTAAATGAAAAAACAAAGGAAAATAGGAGAAAATGGAAGAAACAAGTAGACTGTATGAGTGGAGTAAGACTCTTGGTAAAGCTTCTCAATTACAAAAGGCCAGTAAGAAGAAATGTAAGAACACCATACAAGAGATGGAGAACCGTAACAGGCAATCTGCCTAAGACATGAAGAGAAGAAGAAGAAGAAGAAGAAAAACTTTTTGATATTTATGTGAATGAGGTCATAATAATATGAGAACAATTTTTCTCACCGCAGTATACATTAAGTACTATTTTATACGCAGACAATGTTATTGTACAACAGACAAGATAATTTACAAAGTGGACAACAGATCTTAAAAAAAAAAAGAAGGACGGTATGACCTGGTATCTCAACATAAATTAGAAATAGTGATGTTTCTACACAAAAACACGGTAAGATCCAAGTATTGAGATAACTAACAAAATATTGGAGCAGGTATCCAGCTTTAATTATCTTGGATGTGAAATATTCCCAAAAATAGATCGTAACATACAAAAAAAACTTTCCAAATTTAAACATACATATTGAATAATTCATAGAAATCTCAAATACACAGCCTAAAACGACACTAAGCTGAGCCGTTCCGGTAGTATTATATGGAAGTTATACGTGCGGATTCTTGAAGTTAGACAGGAAAGAAAAATACGACAGCTGAGATGATAATTCTCCAGACAGTGAAAGGCTGCACACTAATGGACAAAATACGAAACACACAAATAAGACAAGAGCTACAGATTTTCAATTTGGAAGCCAACATTTTTAAAAAGAAGTCATCTAGTGCAAACATTTATAAAGAATGCAGCAAGATCATCTGCCTGGAGTCGTTATGAACTACAAGCTCACTGGACAGCTAACAAACAAGTGTCGGACGTCCGAGCACAAGATTTCCAGAACAGGCTGTGCTGCCTACTACATGAAATGAGGATGATGATGGTGACGAAAAACTATATTAATACACTAAGAAAGGAAGAATAAAGGAAAGAAAACTGATATTTTGTGGTCATCCGTACAGGAAGAATGACAGTAGGCTGGAACAGTGGTTGGACGTAGATATAGAAACACAATACATTACTACAACTAATGCAGTGCAGAAAACCCACTTGCATTCAAAACAGCTTCCAGTCGTTTCGGAATGGGTAAAGACAGGTACTTCATGGTTTTCGAAGTAAGCATATGCTATTCCTCCTGCAAAATAGTGACAAATTCAGGTAACGATGACGGAGGTGCATATTGACCACTCAGTCTCCTCTCCGAGGTAGACCTCAAAGGCTCAATAACAGTGAGATCTGGTGGTGGTAACTGTAGTGGTCACGGGAGAGCCCATATCGACGAAGCAGATTGCGAGCTCGATGTTGGATTAAGAAAAATTTTGGGTGCAGGAGCCCAGTGATAATGTCTGTTCGACCTTTAAATTCTTACATGATCTGAGTTCAGACCGGCGCCCCTTTGTTCAAGAAACCAGTCCAGGACGATGCAAGCTGTATGAACGGGAGATCTATCTTCTTGGAACACAGTATCTCCACTGAGGAACAAACAATGTACCAGGAGGTGGACCTTATCAGCCAAAATAGTCACACAGTCCTTGGCAGTAACGCAACCTCGCACAGTAACCATGGGGCCTACGGAAATGGAAATGAGCGTTTGGCGTCATTGGCCGGGAGGACCCTTGCGGGGCAGGTCCGGCCGCCTTGATGTAGGTCTTATTACATTCGACGCCACATTGGGCGACCTTCGCGTCGGATGGGGATGAAATGATAATGAAGACAGCGCAACACCCAGTCCCTGAGCGGAGAAAATCCCCAACCCAGCCGGGAATCGAACCCTGGCCCGTAGGACGGCAATCCGTCACGCTGACCACTCAGCTATCGGGGCGGACGCCATGGGGCCTATGGAATATCACGATATGGCTGCCCGAATGATCACTGAATCCCTGCCGTGTTTCACTCTTGTGACGTAAACTCGGCAAGAAGTTGGAACAGCGTGAAACAAGACTCATACAAGCAAATTACTTTCCTTCATTGCCCCACAGTTAAGGTTTTATGGCTTCGGCACCACGTTCTCCAGTTACGGGCATTTTCGTTACTGAGGGAGGGCTTTGGAATCCCAACTCGAACTGAAACTTTGCGCTTAATGAGCTCTTTTCGTGTTCTTTTGGTGCTGACAGGATTCATAAGTGCGACATCCATTTCTGCATTGTCTTCTGCAGCTATAGTCGTTTTATTTTTCGTCACAATCCTCTTCAAAGATTGCCTGTCACGATCACTCAACACGCACTTTTGTCCGCATTCTCACTAAGCGTGTAATGTCGCGAGTCAATACGAGATAATTTTATTGCAGTAAGCTACTTTGCAGAACAAATGGCTCTGAGCACTATGGAACTTAACGTCTAAGGTCATCAGTCCCCTAGAACTTAGAACTACATAAACCTAACTAACCTAAGGACATTACACACATCCATGCCCGAGGCAGGATTAGAACCTGCGACCGTAGCAGTCGCGCGGTTCCGGACTGAAGTGCCTAGAATCGCTCGGTCACCGCGGCCGGCTTTGCAGAACAGCCCGTAGTATTGGGGCCGTTGGCAGTGAAGGAGATAGCCAGTTGTGTCTTAGCAATGAGCACCTGTCGCTATGCTAGCCGTGAGAAGTAGTGTCCGTGTCACTTCGAGCAACTGTATATTCAAACCCCTAAGAATCTAAATAAACTATATTAAATATAATTCAATCTAGTTAAAAATCGGTACACTACCTTCCCTTATTCAAGAAAATATTGCACAAAAATTTCAGTTTTCTATCTGACACCTATAAGATTAAATTCAGTTAGAATCTATATTAGTTTATCTTTTGGTATCATTAGAAAACATTTCCCGGACTCTCAATGGAAAGCACTATTTAATCAGGATTTTCACATTTAAAAACTTTAACTACTTGTCATTTTTGTAAGATAAAAATTCAAGAAAAAATTAATAACTATTTGTTTTGTTGTTGTGGTATAAGTGAGAATGAGTGAGAGTTGTATGTGAGGCATACGTAAAATTTCAATATTATATTATATACAACATTACGTAACTGTGTCGTGGGAAAGTTGCGTTTTACCCACATTGCTGATGACATATGTCTAAGTGTACTTGCTTCTGTAAGGAGGCAGCCAGAAAATCCGTTTGCAGAGTAGTAAGTTTCTAAATTTATTTCAAGATTAGTTTTGTTTTCGTTTGGTTTTGTTAAAGATTATATTAATATTTGCATATTGAAATGACGTAAATGCATCTGGGAATAGTGATTGTCGTACGACAGTTTTGGCGCGAGAATAATCTCGAAGGATAGTTCTGATGGGCTGGTCATTTTGATCAACCAATCAGAGTTAAGCAGTTCCCGCACACTGATCGGTAGTTATATTGAGAGAGAAGCAGACTGAAGAGGAGTCGCGGGTAACTATCGGACGTGCAGGTCATGTTGGACGTCTCCGTCTACGTTATGACTAAAATAAAGAAGTTACTGGTTTCTCGCGTCCAGATTGTATTGCAATGAAAGCAGTTGCATTTACGGACAGATTGTGAAAATTTGAGCTTCGTGAAGTGTTCAAAAAATGGCTCTGAGCACTATGGTACTTAACATCTGAGGTTATCAGTCCTCTAGAACTTAGAACTACTTACACCTAACTAACCTAAGGACATCACACACATCCATGCCCGAGGCAGGATTCGAGCCTGCGACCGTATCGGTCGCGCGGTTCCAGACTGAAGCTCCTAGAACCGCTCGGCCACCACGGCCGGCTTCGTGAAGTGTTTTGTTGAAAAGATAAACGCGTGTGAACTTTCGGACTTTGTAAAATTTCGGGTGGCATATTTCGTATCCGTCTATGAAATATTTGGCGAGCAGTTTCTTTATTAGAAATCCACGGAGCAGGACCGAATGTGAAACTCATATATTGTAGCAGAGTAATGGCTGTAAATCGCACAATAATTCGGGTCGAACTTAAGTACATCCCTGGCTGCCTTGCGTGTGTGTACTGGGTTGTATGAACTGTGAGCTGAGGACAATGGTATTATTCGTAAATTAAATACGGGCTGATGGCAAGTGTTTATTCTGAACCTAAAGAAATAAAAGAACTCCTTGCAGAATTTTGACATTTTCCTAAAGAGATGAAGCAATGGCCCTCCACCCGAAAACTGTTATAAGATATTACAGGATAGCTTGCTACCAGAGTACACGCGGACTTTGCAAAAGTAAGTATTGACGGTGTTTTTCTTTAACGCTGCTTTTAACGCCATCTGAACAGTATCTACGTATGCAGAGAAACGGGCTGGTGATCTGACGCAGTGCCGCAGAAGGTGGAACTTTTGTAGTGCACAGTACGACGAGAGACAGTGATCAAACATACTACGCCGCATTTCAAAGTCGTCCCGCCGCAAGCGGATATGGTTTTTCCGCTTTCCCCGTATGCGATTTAACTCTTTGATACAATGCCTCTCGAAACACCAAACATTTCGGCTATCTCAGCTACAGAAACACCCACTATACGAACACCAACAATTTTTCCACGTTCGAACTCACTTAACTGCGACATAATGCGCTCACAGGAACACAGAACACTGCTCTGATCACGACCGAAGCTTGTAAAGTATCGGGGGGGGGGGGGGGGGGAGGAGGATGGTTTGGTGTTGCTGGGGTCGTTTACGGGAGGAGACCAGACACTGAAGTCATCGGTCTCATCGGAGTAGGGAAGGATGGGAAAGGAAGTCGGCCGTGCCCTTTGAAAGGTACCATCCCGGCATTTTCCTGGAGCAATTTAGGGAAATCGCGGTAAACTTAAGTCAGGATGGCCGGACGTGGGATTGAACCGTCGTCCTCCCGAATGCGAGTTCAGTGTGCCAACTACTGCGCCACCTCGCTCGGTGTAAAGCATCGAGTATATTGCACAGGCTCCGTTTGTAATCAAACAACAGCTCCACACGTACGCTTGGATAGCATCTGTATTTATGCCCAAGCAAGCATTTCAAGCGCTGTTTCATATATTTGTTCATCCCCTATATATGTTGTTGGTATTATTGCACTTTGTTCCATTACAGTAAGAGTAAACATAAAGCTCTGCCCTTTACTGCCCGCGCCGTAAGCGCAAACTGCGCGCCTTTTTAAAGCAGGCGATATCCTCACTCGCGTAGCTGTCGTGGGCGTCCGTCATCTCCACACAACGCTTAAGGAAAGTAAAGGTCGCGCAAAGTGAACGCCGGCAGCTGCTATTGCTGCTCTCTGACGTACTGGCGGTCGCGCCTGCGTTAAAACGGCTCTGAAGACATTGCTGTCATCGCCGACGGTTTCGGCTCGTAGCACCAAAAGCGCAGACGCGCAACGGCAAAACATGGACAGTTCCTAATGGATCAGACCAGAAAGGAGCGCGACTTTTACGTGGCAACTTATAGCGGACGGTTGCGAAATTTAAGTCTCCAGACTGGCATGACGTTGTCACGCCTGCTAAGTGAATTCCAGGAGTGCCAGTTCTGCAAGATTCGCGGAAGAGCTTCTGTGAAGTTTGGAAGGTAGGAGACGAGGTACTGCCAGAATTGTGAGGACGGGTCGTGAGTCGTGCTTGGGTAGCTCAGATGGCAGAGCACTTGCCCGCGAAAGGCAAAGGTCCCGAGTTCGAGTCTCGGTGCAGCACACAGTTTTAATCTGCGCACACTCCGCTGCAGAGTCAAAATCTCATTCTTAGCTCTCCACAAAGACCTGCAACGTATGTGTAAACCTTTCTGCTCCTGGAAGCTTACCACTCAGCTTCCTCCTGTTTCATTTACTTCGAATTTACAAGTGGTGTTCAGTGAGTAATGTAACCGCTTTTTTTCACGGCAAAGTTCGGTTGAAAAAAAGTGGAATTTGTTGTGGGACATCTTGGAATATTCCCTCTTCAGCCCCTATAGTTTCATGAAGTTCCGATAGGTGGCGCCACTATACGTAGTCTTCAAAATGGCTTCTGTAATGGAGGTGCGTTCCAAGCAAGGAGCTGTTACTGAGTTACTTATGGCGGAAAACCAGAGCATAACAGATAATCATAGGCGCCTTTAGAATGTCTACGGAGACGTGGCAGTGAACAAAAGCACGGTGAGTCGGTGGGCTTGGTTCAAATGGCTCTGAGACTTAAAATTTGAGGTCATCAGTCCCCTAGAACTTAGAACTACTTAAACCTAACTAACCTAAGGACATCACACATGTGCATGCCCGAGGCATGATTCGAAACTCCGACCGTATCGGTCGCGCGGTTCCAGACTGTAGCGCCTAGCACCGCTCGGCCACTCCGGCCGGCGCCATGTTGCAAGCTAGAATTCGGAGCCATCTAGCAGCAGAGGGCTGCAAATATAGAGACACAAACAATAAACGAGCACAGTGTTAATAACGTTCGTTTTATTTAAAAAGCTTCGGAAGTTTTGCCATAAAAAATTCGGAGGCGTTGCTTTTCTGCACGCCCTCGTAGGACAATTGAGAAAGACGGATCAGAAAAACTGAAACAGCACACCAACTAACCGAAAGTGTTCTCAACCGTGTACTCTACACACGTAGACAAAGATTACATACACCATTCGTTGGGGAAGGATTGTTTACGATGGTAGTATTTGCCATATGAAAAAATGTTCAAACGTATGTGAAATCTTATGGGACTTAACTGCTAAGGTCATCAGTCCCTAAGCTTACACACTGCTTAACCTAAATTGTCCTAAGGACAAACACACACACCCATGCCCGAGGGAGGACTCGAACCTCCGCCGAGCCAGCCCCACAGTCCACGACTGCAGCGGCCTAGACCGCTCGGCTAATCCCGCGCGGCTTGCCATATGAGTTCTACAAGACAGAGTAATCAGATCTTCATGCAAATAACGAGGGCGTAGTTCGCCGAGGTAGGAAAAGGCTTGTAAGAAGTGGGGATTAGAGTGGAGGATATCCATAAATGTATTCTGCTCAAAAACAGACTCAAAGGCGCCTTCGTTTCCGAGAAAAGCCGGAACTAAAAACTGACAATAAATCGGCTGAACGCGGAAATACTAGGTTAAAGTTAAGGAAAAGAGTAACTGAAACAGCTTCGTCCGGAGACAGCCGATACAACAATAAGAGAGATATCAAGACACAAAGAACTGAAGACATTAGTTGCCAGTGGGCATTGATTTATAACAATGGCGCAAATTGGAAATTTGTGCCGGAGTGCGATTCAGACCTTTGTCTCCTGCTTACTAGGCCTCATAAGGAGAAGACCTGAGTTCAAATTACGATCTGCCACAAATTTTAAACTTGTCCCATTGATAGAAATCAGTGCCCACTCGTAGCTAACGTCTTTAATTCCTTCAGAAATTTTTCCTGTTCATGGCGGTATGGCCCAGCAACTAGCGAGAAATGTTTTGAAGAGATAAACAGTATTTCCAGTCAAGATTATTTATCTCTTCAAAAACATTCAATACGTTATTTATTTTGATTCGTAGTGACTGCAGGAAACAAAATGGTGCCTGTTCTTTCGGACGTGTCCAAGAAGAGAGATATAGCATTGAATATACTGAATTTAAGAGATGTTAGTCTTACTGAATTAAGCAATTTACTCTTTACGTTCTTGCAGAATGTGAGTAGCTGCAAGTAATAGAAATGTATGGTAGCCGTACACAAAGAATCAGATGTGGAGAACAAGCTAACTGCTCGAAGATGCGCGAGATACAATAGGATTCGCACCAAGTCTGTCAAATTACCAACTACTTTTAAGTTCACTGGTACAGGAGATTAACATTTTCGGCAGTAGATATACATTTGCCCACCGAGTTTCTGCTTCGCATCGTAGCCTATTGCTCGATTTCCGAACAGCTAGGCTTACGGTCACGCGGTCAAGGTGATGAAACCCATCGGGCTGTGGGAGTGCTACAGTTCGTTCGCCATCTAACACCGGAAGAACGATTGTCGGCACCTCTCTGTCAGTGTGTTCGCATCCGCTTTTCCGCAAACCGCCTTTACAACACTGCTTCTGGTTGGCCAACATCGATTCTGGAAATGCGGTTCTGATTGCCGGATATCAGCTCCCACAATCGGGCTCCGGTCCGAATAAACGCTCTAGCGCATTTGAATCGTGGTTGGGTTGCGAGGTTCTACTTTGTTTTTAAAATTTTGTTTTTAAATGTTGGTGAATGTGCACGAACTGAGTTTATGTGGAGTGAAGGAAAAGGAGTCTTCGATTTATAAGGAAGTTACTAGACGAAAAGCACGCTATATATATATATATATATATATATATATATATATATATATCAACGTTTAGGTAAGTTTTTCTTTGTAATAATCATATAACGTGCTTTTCGTCTAGTGACTTCCTTATAAATCGAAGACTCCTTTTCCTTCACTCCACATAAACTCAGTTCGTGCACATTCACCAACATATGATGATGATGAAGTCCCATACTCCGTGACGGAGCGTAGGGGAACGATGCGGGAGACCTGCACCGCCGTACTAGGCAAGGTCCTGGTGGAGGTGGTTTGCCATTGCCTTCCTCCGACCGTAATGGGGATGAATGATGATGAAGACAACACCCAGTCATCTCGAGGCAGGAAAAATCCCTGACCAACATATATATATATGAATCAGCACAGTTTAAGCTGAAAAAATGCGGAATTTGTTGTGATACATCGGGGAATATATTCGCTTCAGCCCCTACAGTTTCATGAAGTTCCGGCAGGTGGCGACACTATATGTAGCCTTCAAAATGGCGTCTATAGCGGAAGTGTGTTCCAAGCAGAGAGCTGAAAACCAGAACTGCCAAAAACGCGGTGTCGCTCCGACGTGTGTTATGGAGCTTGCGGTGGGGAAGAGTTGGCTCTGTTTTATTTAGCACTATGGTCCAAAACTTTTCTAATTTCAGTCCTTCATCCTTTCTGTGAAAGCTATTTTTGTACTTCTGAATATATATGGGCTATCTTTATATCCTATCACAGTAATTATTTGACGTTGATAAAAGCAATAGAATTTGGTATTTTCCTGGTTCCAGGGCATGATCCGCTACTCTCGATTTAACCTTGTTGCTTAGACGACAATTGCTCTTGTTTTCCTTAAGCCAATTGTTAATACATCTTTAAGTAGTTCCTATTTGCACTTGAGCGAATGAGCAAAGGATTTCGTGTACTACTGCTGTGGTTCATACGGTAAATCCGTCGCCTGATCGTGTTTTCTGTCCGCAGGTCGCTTGTGTGGACAAAGCAGAGATTTCTGTGATCGATCGCTTATCGTTTGTAATTACGAAGGACGCTGATAAATCGGGCGCGAAGTGTGGCAATATGTCTAACTTTACGTTATAGCTTATAGTAATACAGGCAGTACAAACCACTATAGAAGGCGAAGCTGATTCCAGGATTGGCGCTTATATTAAGGAGAAAAACAAATATAAACACACTGACATTCTCAGATTTTGCCGTAATCACCATTTTGAAGCTTGTGCAATAGAAATAGAAACTCACGAAAACTTCATGCTAAAAGCGATGATACACTGGTCTCCATCTGGTCATTCATTTCATTTCCGTGTTCGGTAAGCATTTCCAAAAAATAGCAGCTGCGATAGCTTTGTCATTTCCTTCGTAAACATTTTGTATTGTGCACGGATTGTCCAGGAGGAGGCATACAAGTAGGTGGCTTGGATCTTCTTCAGCCCCGCAGTCGCGAAAGGTGTCAGCGCTAGGTGGAAGGATTCCCCATTTCTTCAGGTTGGTCTTGCATCGGGGGACGCCCACTCTTACAAGGGAACCTCCCCATCGCACCCCCCTCAGATTTAGTTATAACTTGGCACAGTGGATAGGCCTTGATAAACTGAACACAGATCAATTGAGGAAACAGGAAGAAGTTGTGTGGAACTGTGAAAAAATAAGCAAAATATACAAACTGAGTAGTCCATTGGCCACATAGGTAACATCAAGGAGAACGTGAGCTCAGGAGCGCCGTGGTCCCGTGGTAGCGTGAGCATCTGCAGAAGGAGGGGTCCTTGGTTCAAGTCTTCCCTCGAGTGAAAATTTTACTTTCTTTATTTTTGCATAGTTATTATCTGTCCGTTCGTTCATTGACGTCTCTGTTCACTGTAATAAGTTAAGTGTCTGTGTTTTGCGACCGCATCGCAAAACCGTGCGATTAGTAGACGAAAGGACGTGCCTCTCCAATCGGAACCGAAAACATTTGATCGCAAGGTCGTAGGTCAACCGATTCCTCCACAGGAAAACACATCTGATATATTTTATACGACACTGCTGACGGCATGTGCGTCACATGACAGGAATATGTTGTCGACCCACCTAACTTGTACACTTGGCGAATGGGTAAAAAGATTCTTCTACCATGTCCGGTTTAGGTTTTCTTGTGGATGTGATAATCACTCCAAAAAAAGTGATGAAAACGTAAGAGTTTGTCACATAAACTGAAAATAAAAATTTAAACTCTTCACTCGATGGGAGATTTGAACCAAGAACCTTTCGTTCGGCAGCTGCTCACGTTACCACGAGACCACGGCGCTCCTGCGTTGCCTGTGTCCTTGATGTTGCATATCTTGCCATGAAGTACTCAGTTTGTATATTTTGCTTATTTTTTCACAGTTCCACACAACTTCTTCCTGTTTTCTCAATTGATCTGTGTTCAGTTTTTCAAGGCCTATCCACTGTGCCAACTTATAACTAAATCTGAGGGGGGTGCGATGGGGAGGTTCCCTTGTTAGGTGGTTGAGGGACCTCCATACAGGGTATTGTAGGTTTTCAGCAGGAGCTAGTTCTTCTTTTTGTGATACGTCTACGGCAGTGAGCTCTTCCATGTTGCAAGACGAATTGCCTCTGGTGCTCCCTCCAGTGGTGCAGACCTAGCAAGGAAACTCTAGCGGGATTTAAGGCGGGACTTGCTGCCTGATAACCGTACAGAGGTGGTTATTCTCCTGCTTTGTTCTCTCATGGTCTGCAGCAGTGGCCCTCCGGATGTTGGGTGGGCCTATTCTAACAATCGGATACAATTTCTGCAATTTCAAGCATCCTGAGATGATCCTTGCAGTATCGTTGACCGTAATATCCTTTCACAACCGGTCTTCATCTGGTGATTTCGAATTATTTACTAAGCAACTACTCGCATTATTGAACTTCTTACCCTCCAAACAGAATGAGGTAAAACTAAATGAAAAAGTTAATTTAAATGTCTATGGCGTACCAAGCCTACAGCCCTACTAAAGGCCCCTGTCATCTCATATGATATAACTCTCCCTCCTACAATTTACAGCAAGACTTTTGGAATCCAGCAGTGGTGTTAACGATATTTCTGTAGACACGTGGCGATTGTAAAACCATTTTGTAAACTGCAAGAGTAATTGATGAAAAACGAATTGAGGGCATTTAAAATGCACCTATTTGTGAAATACATACTGAAAATAACTACACAACACTCCTGGGATCAATGAAGAGTGTATACTGTTCTATAAAATTGCCGATGGTTCCCAGAAAAAGTTTAATAAAATAAAATTCCAGTTTTTTCTCCTTATTTTACAATTATCAGTCGAGGTACACAGTTCAACTGCCACTGATGCCAAACATCACAGTTCATCTTTCATAGCAGAGCTATAGGTCACAGTGGCGTTCGTGGTAATAATTGCTCAATTGCTCGCGTGAACGGACACGGTATCGAACGTGAAGTATCGATACTCTGATCACGACTAAATCTTTAAGGAAAGTATCGTACTGAGAAGGTATCGAATGAAAACTATCAGTACCTTGATATATCGGTGCTCCATCTTTCTCTTGCGTCTTCGTCCCGCATCGGCGCAGAGTCGACATAGTTATCAACGGATCTGGCTTGGCTGGTCTAGAGGGTGGTCGGACACCCTTCATATCGCCCCGGCACGGAATGTGAATACATGAACTTCCGATTCTTCCTCCGTACTGTCACTCAAGAACAATATTGTGCCCAATTGCTTCACTGATAATTGATGATATTGCGAAGATGCTGCCCGTCTTTTGAAAATAAATGCTTGGAGGACACAAAGGTTGCTGATACTCGTTCACTATCTTATGCAACTGAAGGGGGAATAGAGTCTTTACGGCTTCCCAATGCGCTAAAGGATTAGTCCACAGTGGTGACACACAGGTATTGCTAAATAAAGGCTCGTTCCAGCTTTTCAATCAGTCAGATTAGGTGTAATGTTGCGGTGGTAGAGGGATCTGCCGTTGTGATTAATCCCAGCATTGCCCAGGGTACGCCCGATCGCTTATAATGACATGCCGTCTCGTGCGTATTTCTCTGTGTTGCGATCTTCCAGTTTTTGATTGTGTTTGGTTTGTGGAGCTCTCAACTGCGCGGTCATCAGCGTCGTACAAAGTCCCAATTTTTACCCACTCCAATTTTTCACGCAATCCAATTGAGCCACTGTCACGAATGATGATGATGATGAAATGATAAGAACAACACAAACAACCCAGTCCCCGGGCAGAGAAAATCCCCAACTCGGCCGGGAAGAGGTCTCTTCCGTGTGTTACTCCCATTAATATAACATCTATACTAATGGTCAGCCAATTAATCCTACCATAAGATCTTTCATTTACGTCGATGATATAGCAGCTGCTGGCCAAGGGAGAACTTTTGAGGAGGTGGCAGAAAAACTAACAACAGATCTTAAGACCCTATATTACTGTTATGACAGTAACTATCTGAAGCCAACCCCTTCAAAGACACAAGTGTGTGCATTCAACTTACGGAACACAAAGGAAACTGAGCATAGCATGGAGAGGTCAACAAATAACACACTGCGATACTCCAAAATATCTGGGAGTAAAGTTGCACCGTTCCCTCACCTTCAAAGACCACTGCACACATACTAAAATGAAAGTCTGTGCTGCCGGCCGGAGTGGCCGAGCGGTTCTAGGCGTTACAGTCTGGAACCGCGCGGCCGCTACGGTCGCAGGTTCGAATCCTGCCTTGGGCATGGATGTGTGTGATGTCCTTAGGTAAGTTACGTTTAAGTAGTTCTAAGTTATAAGGGACTGATGACCTCAGAAGTTAAGGCCCATAGTGCTCAGACCCAAAGTCTGTGCTAGGAACAATATTATTCGAAAACTGACAGGCAACAAGTGGGGAGGACATCTGGATGTTCTCCGCACATCTGTCCTTTCTTTGTGCTTCTCCGCTGCAAAAGATGAAGCATCTCCTTGGAAGAACTCCAACCACGCGAAACAGAAAAATATTGCCCTAAATGAAACAGGTCGCATTGTGACAGACTGCCTGCGAGCAACCCCGGTTAACAGAATCTACTATCTCTTGGGCATAGTACTTCCAGATATCCGAAAGAGAACTGCAACTGAAATGTAAAGAAAGAAGTTGGAGACAGACCCAAACATTCCCTGCCTGAGCACAAGCATCAATAACCAAGACTGAAACCGAGAAAAAGGTTCCTGCAGACCACATAACCAATTCCGACACCAACTGCAATGCTTAAAATGCAACTCAGGCACAATTCAACGTCAGAGGAGTATTGGGATGACTCCAAAGAGGAACTAGCTGCAGATCACCACCGCCCGTACAAGACATGAAAGATCCTCTATAGACTGAGAACTGAGGTCTTTCGGTCAAAGGTAAACATGAAGAAACGGGGATACACCTCAGAGGAGTGAGTGTGGTGAATCTTAAGACCACCAGCAGCTGCTCAACTGCAGGGAATTAGCAGAACCTGTCTCGATGGGCGATTTGGTTGTCCCTAACGATAAGGCAATTCGTACAGCGGAATTCTGGGCACCACTTGGAATATAATCATGTGCAAATATTTGTGAGTGCGTGTGTGTGTGTGTGTGTGTGTGTGTGTGTGTGTGTGTGTGTGTGTGTGTGTGTGTGCGACCGCGCGTACGTGAATGATTCAACAATATACAGGGTGGTCTATTGATCGTGACCGGGACAAATATCTCACGAAATAAGCGTCAAACAAAAAAACTACAAAGAACGAAACTTGTCTAGCTTGAAGGGGGAGCCGGCCGAGGTGGCCGAGCGGTTGTAGGCGCTACAGTCTGGAACCGCGTGAACGCTACGGTCGCAAGTTCGAATCCTGCCTCGAGCATGGACGTGTGTGATATCCTTAGGTTAGTTAGGTTTAAGTAGTTCTAAGTTCTAGGGGACTGATGACTTCAGAAGTTAAGTCCTATAGTGCTCAGAGCCATTTGAAATATTTTTGAAGGGGGAAACCAGATGACGCTATGGTTGGCCCGCTGGATGGCGCTGCCATAGGTCAAACTGATGGCAACTGTGTTTTTTTTAAAATAGGAACCCCCATTCTTTATTACACATTCGTGTAGTACGTAAAGAAATATGAATGCTTTAGTTGGACCACTTTTTTCGATTTGTAATAGATGGCGCTGTAATAGTCACAAACATATGGCCCACAACAGTTGGTAACAGGTGCGTTTTTTTAAATTAAAATACAGAACGTAGGTACGTTAGAACATTTTATTTCGGTTGTTCCAATGTGATACATGTACTTTTGTCAACTTATCATATCTGAGAACGCATGCTGCTACAACGTGTTTACCTGTAAATATCACATTAATGCAATAAATGCTCAAAATGATGTCCGTCAACCTCAACGCATTTGGCAATACGTGTAACGACATTCCTCTCAACAGCGAGTAGTTCACCTTCCGCAATCTTCGCACATGCATTGACGATGCGCTGACTCATGTTGTCAGGCGTTGTCGGTGGATCACGACGGCAAATATCCTTCAACTTTCCCCACAGAAAGAAATCCGGGGACGTCAGATGCGGCCCATTGTATGGTGCTTCGACGACCAATCCATCTATCATGAAATATGCTATTCAATAGCGCTTCAACCGCACGCGAGCTATGGCCGGACATACATCATCTTGGAATACATCGCCATTCTGTCATGCAGTGAAACATCTTGTAGTAACATCGGTAGAACATTACGTAGGAAATCACCATACATTGCACCATTTAGATTGCCATCCATAAAATGGGGGCCAATTATTCTTCCTCCCATAACGCCGCACCATATATTAACCTGCCAAGATAGCTGATGTTCCACTTGTCGCAGCCATCGTGGATTTTCCGTTGCCCAATAGTGCATATTATGCCGGTTTACGTTACCGCTGTTGGTGAATGACGCTTCGTCGCTAAATAGAACGCGTGCAAAAAATCTATCATCGTCCTGCAATTTCTCTTGTGCTCAGTGGCAGAACTGTACACGGCGTTCAAATTCCTCGCCATGCAATTCCTGGTGCATGGAAATATGGTACGGGTGCAGTCGATGTTGATGTAGCATTCTCAACACCGACGTTTCTGAGATTCCCGATTCTGGTGCAATTTGTCTGCTACTGATATGCGGATTAGCCGCGACAGCAGCTAAAACACGTACTTGGGCTTCATCATTTGTTGCAGGTTGTGGTTGACGTTCCACATGTGGCTGAACACTTCCTGTTTCCTTAAATAACGTAACTATCCGGCGAGCGGTCCGGACACTTGGATGATGTCGTCCAGGATACCGAACAGCATACACAGCACACGCCCGTTGGGAATTTTGATCACAATAGCCATACATCAACACGATATTGACCTTTTCCGCAATTGATAAACGGTCCATTTTAACACGGGCAATATATCACGAAGTAAATACCGTCCGCACTGGCGGAATATTACGTGATACCACGTACTTATACGTTTGTGACTATCACAGTGCCATCTATCACAAAGCGAAGAAAGTGGTCCAACTAAAACATTCCTATTTCTTTACGTACTACACGAATATGTAATAAAAATGTGGGTTCCTATTTAAAAAAACGAAGTTTATATGCGTTTGACTTATGGCAGCGCCATCTAGCGGGCCAACCGTAGCGCCATCTGGTTTCCCCCTTCAAGCTGGACAAGTTTCGTTCTTTGTAGTTTTTTCGTTTGAGAAGCTTATTTCGTGAGATATTTGGCCCGGTCACGATCAATGGACCACCTTATATGTAGGGGACATCAAAACAAATATTTTTCGCTAATGTCATTTTTTCCTACGAGGATTATTTAAACCGTTGGAGGCCGTATTACGATTTTCAGTAGTTAGAGGGCGTATTACGCTCTTCGGCTGTAGGCAACTGCTGTCCCCCAGTGTAGTAGTGCATTGTCTCTGTTTACTAATGGAGCGATACACCTGGAGTGAGTACACTGATATGGTTGGTGCGTGCAACGTAGCGCACCACAACGGACGAGCTGCACAGCGGGTTTATCAGCAACACTGTCCTAATCGCCGTATCCCGCATCATACGACCTTTGCTGCTGTGTACCAACGTCTGCGTGAGACCGGGTCATTTAGCAGATTACCTGGACAGGGATGCCGTCGCACGGTAAGAAGGCTGCAATTTGAGGAAGCTGTCTTGCAGCATGTGGAGCGGGATCTTACAATCAGAACACGTGCAACTGCACGTCACATGGGGACGAATCAGACGAATGTAAGAACAGTCCTTCGAGAGCAATTGTTACGTCCATTTCACATACAGCGTGTCCACAACCTGGAACCAGTTGATTATCCACCCAGAGCACAGTTTTCGCAGTGGTACCTGGAACAGTGTGAAATACATCTTACATTTCCACCCTCTTTGTTGTTTACCGATGAAGCAACGTTCGGGCGTGATGGAGTCTTCAAGATGCAGAGTTCGCATGTTTTGAGTGAGGATAACCCACATGGCACAGTTACTAGCGCTCATCAAGTGCGGTTCTTCGTTAATGTGTGGGTCAGTGTTGGTGAAGACTGTTTAATTGGCCCGTATCTGGTACCTAGTTGTTGTCTCTTGGTCATAAAAAAATGGAAAAGTGTTTGTTGGTTTAATTAACTTGCCGCCAGAGAAATCTTCCTCTAACGGTTTAAATATTCCTCATAGGAAAAAATGACATTAGGGAAAAATTTTTTTTTTTTGATGTCCCCTACAACCTCCCAGAGTTTGTCGGTTTAAATAGTTTTCACCCTATATATATATACTCCTGGAAAAGGAAAAAAGAACACATTGACACCGGTGTGTCAGACCCACCATACTTGCTCCGGACACTGCGAGAGGGCTGTACAAGCAATGATCACACGCACGGCACAGCGGACACACCAGGAACCGCGGTGTTGGCCGTCGAATGGCGCTAGCTGAGCAGCATTTGTGCACCGCCGCCGTCAGTGTCAGCCAGTTTGCCGTGGCATACGGAGCTCCATCGCAGTCTTTAACACTGGTAGCATGCCGCGACAGCGTGGACGTGAACCGTATGTGCAGTTGACGGACTTTGAGCGAGGGCGTATAGTGGGCATGCGGGAGGCCGGGTGGACGTACCGCCGAATTGCTCAACACGTGGGGCGTGAGGTCTCCACAGTACATCGATGTTGTCGCCAGTGGTCGGCGGAAGGTGCACGTGCCCGTCAACCTGGGACCGGACCGCAGCGACGCACGGATGCACGCCAAGACCTTAGGATCCTACGCAGTGCCTTAGGGGACCGCACCGCCACTTCCCAGCAAATTAGGGACACTGTTGCTCCTGGGGTATCGGCGAGGACCATTCGCAACCGTCTCCATGAAGCTGGGCTACGGTCCCGCACACCGTTAGGCCGTCTTCCGCTCACGCCCCAACATCGTGCAGCCCGCCTCCAGTGGTGTCGCGACAGGCGTGAATGGAGGGACGAATGGAGACGTGTCGTCTTCAGCGATGAGAGTCGCTTCTGCCTTGGTGCCAATGATGGTCGTATGCGTGTTTGGCGCCGTGCAGGTGAGCGCCACAATCAGGACGGCATACGACCGAGGCACACAGGGCCAACACCTGGCATCATGGTGTGGGGAGCGATCTCCTACACTGGCCGTACACCACTGGTGATCGTCGAGGGGACACTGAATAGTGCACAGTACATCCAAACCGTCATCGAACCCATCGTTCTACCATTCCTAGACCGGCAAGGGAACTTGCTGTTCCAACAGGACAATGCACGTCCGCATGTATCCCGTGCCACCCAACGTGCTCTAGAAGGTGTAAGTCAACTACCCTGGCCAGCAAGATCTCCGGATCTGTCCCCCATTGAGCATGTTTGGGACTGGATGAAGCGTCGTCTCACGCGGTCTGCACGTCCAGCACGAACGCTGGTCCAACTGAGGCGCCAGGTGGAAATGGCATGGCAAGCCGTTCCACAGGACTACATCCAGCATCTCTACGATTGTCTCCATGGGAGAATAGCAGCCTGCATTGCTGCGAAAGGTGGATATACACTGTACTAGCGCCGACATTGTGCATGCTCTGTTGCCTGTGTCTATGTGCCTGTGGTTCTGTCAGTGTGATCATGTGATGTATCTGACCCCAGGAATGTGTCAATAAAGTTTCCCCTTCCTGGGACAATGAATTCACGGTGTTCTTATTTCAATTTCCAGGAGTATATATATATATATATATATATATATATATATATATATATATATATGTGTGTGTGTGTGTGTGTGTGTGTGTGTGTGCGTGTGTGTGTGTGATTGAACAATATATGTATCGCATGTTATGCTCTGGACTAGTATAAATAAATAAAACAGCCAGAGCAGTTTTCCGTGTCCCTACTCGTATATGGTGGGGTCGAAGAGAGCGACCGAATGTGGGTGATACCGCTGCCTTCGGCAGATGCAGCAGTCGCTCGCTGTTGCTGTTGTGTTACGCGCTGTTGTGCAGGGTCGCGTTTCCCCATCGGCGAGTAACTGCCCGGAGAACCGCCCCGGCCGCGCCCGAAATAGTGCGAGTGGTTTAGGCGTGGCAACCTTTTGTTGTCGTCCCTAAGCGAGTGTGTGCGTCGAGCTGAGCCGATCCGAGGCGGGCCCAGAGCGCTAAGGAGGCGGCAGCGGAACACCGCACTCCGCGGCGGGCTGCGTAATTTTCTTCCCTCGGCGGCGAACCCTCCCCCTCCCCCGTCGCGCCTAGCTGTCCGCCCCGCATTCACACGATCCTTTTCAGAAACGAGCCCTCAAGGCTGAGGGGGTAACGCCTGTGAAACACTTGACGGGAAACGGTCCCGCTGTCTTTGTCGAAGTTAATTCCGCGCGAAGGGGAGAAAATTACTGGAGGCGAGGGGGATCGATGAGGGTTTGCGGGGTGCCGGAGTGCCGGGGCGGCAATGGCGGCGAGACGTCACCAGCGAGTAGGCACCCGAGGGCCGCGGCCAGCACTTGCTGATTGGGCGGCCGCTGCGCGCGTCACCGACGATGTGGGCCTGTTTTTCTCCTGCTGGAGGACACTGACGGTTATTGGGTCTTTGTGTCACTGCGGAAACACGCATTGACAGGACCGGCGACATGCATCGAGATTGACAGGGAGAGGGAGGGGGGGGGCGATTAGAAGAGAGCGAGATAGGGAAGAAGAGAGTGAGAGGGAGAGAACAAAGTCTGAGACTGCATGAGGAGGAATGAGCGGGAAGAACGTGGGAAGACGAAGAGAGACTGAGGAAAAGAATGAGCCTGAGATGTCAATAAACATTTGAGAGGTCGCGTTAGCCCCCTCTTATATTTCTATCTTACTTTGAGTAATTCGATTTCCCTCTTTAATTGCATGCGGTGAAAAGTTGCTATTCCTTCACACGCAGACTTCCCACGCAGTGTCTCTCGTCGCCCGGGTGGTCTGGTGACAGGCAGGTTCTGCTGATCTTGAAAGGGTTATACCGACGGGTGTGAGGGAGTCGAGTGGATGCTGTCCAGACGCCGACATTGTCATAAGAGCGGGGGCGACACGCCCACAGGGGCCTGATGGAGCAGCTGGGCTAGAGATTCCGTTACTTCGCAGAAAGTTAGTGAAAACACTTTCTGGCGGGCTACCAGCGAGGCGTGGGAATGACTTGTGTTCCCAGGCAGTCTTGGCAGGCAAATTCCCGCGTTTTCTGCAAAATCGTAACTGTGATTGGCTTGCTCAGGGGATAGCTCCGTGACGTAGCAAAATCGGTGCAGAAATTGGCGCCAGGTATCTCCATTGGTGGAATAGTAGTGCGTCGGCAATAGAGTGGGGTTGGGAATGTTCTGTGTTCGGCTTGTATGGGTGCTCTTGTGGGAGTCGGCTCTCGCCTTTCGGTCGGAGTAGGTTACAAGACTGAACTCTCGCTGCTCTGGACAGCCTGCCTTCCGTTGGCTGTCTAATATACTTTCATCTAATTGTAACTGTTTGACGAAGTTGCTGAAGTTTCGACTTCAACATAACTTTCCGAGTACAGTTGGCAATTGAGCGTTCTGCGTACAAGCGGCCTATGTTGTCCGTCTTGAGCAGTTTTGGCTAAAGTTGACTGTATCGGAGTTACTGCGTGACTTCGCTTGTTAAAATCCCTCACTGTACCGTCAGTGATTGTAGTGATTGTGTGGCGAGCCTTCTTCGTCTCCCTCAGAGGCGCATTTGTGTTGCTAGGAAGTCTTTAGTCTGGAATAACCAGACCAGGAGAATTTGTTTCGGGCTATGCTCGCGACATTATCATCACCACGACGGGACGTCGAAGCAACCAGCCATCGCCTCCTGTATGCCAGATGGTGTCCTTGAAGTTAAGAAGATAGCTTGGCAATGTATGTCCGCAGCACCGGCAAATCAGGGAATTTCGCAATGTGACCATTAGAGCTCAGCAGAGCGCGCCTGTTCCCGTCTTTTCTAACGTGGTTCTGTCTTGGGTGTTCATTGTCTGAGTTCTCACTACTGTAGCAGCAATTAATATTGGGTTGGCTGGGTGTTTCTCTTAAGATCTGAGTTGCAAGGAATTGGCTCCACATACCACTTGGTGATAAATGTCACAATCTAGTTTATGGACAACCTCACCTTCACCGCATTTATTTGGGTATCCAGTTTGACATATTGTAAATGTTTCATGTGTTTTGTTTATTATTTTGAATTTAGTCATATTAAATCAAATTGTTATTTTGGACAGCTTTCATTCTGTGGATCGGTAAAACAACCTTTTCATTTCTAACTACGTTAATGAAACTTTCCTTTATCAAATTAATTTATATCAAATTAAATTATTGCAGGTGCCAAACTTTTTTTCTACTCCACTTGCAGGGTCGATTAGAGTCAGTTCGCGTTCTTCTTAATCCATGTGCAACAGCGAAAGTCAGAGTTAGAAAAGGGGGGGGGGGGCCTTAGAGCATAATTTCCATATGAAGATTCTAGAAGAATTTAGTGTTAAATACACTGCTAGCCACGTCACCTCGCACACTGAGAAAAAAAAAAAAAAAAAAAAAAACCGCAAGACCAAGAATGAATTGTGCGGCATAAACGAAAGTTGGTAGGCGTGTTTCTACATCTGAAAGATGTCGTCTATTCAAATTTAGTCTCATACGCTTGTGAGCGTTGCCTACCTTTGGGACTGGACGCGGTGAGTTGATGTCAGTCATTAATGCCTTTACGGCGAAAAAGACACCATTATCAACACCTCACTGAGTTTGAACGAGGTCGTGTAATACGGCTACAAGAAGCTGGACGTTTCTTCTGGGATACTGCACAAAGGCTTGGCAGGAATGTAGCCACAGTACGTGAATGCTGGCAGTGGTGATCAAGAGAATGTACAGTCGCAAGAAGACCCGGGTCCTGACGGCCACTTGGCACCACCGAGAGGGAAAACGATTGTGTTCGGTGTACGACTCTGGCGCATCGTACTGCATCTGCAGCAGCAATCTGAGCAGCAGTTGGCACCACAGTTACACAACAAATTGTTACAAATACACTCCTGGAAATTGAAATAAGAACACCGTGAATTCATTGTCCCAGGAAGGGGAAACTTTATTGACACATTCCTGGGGTCAGATACATCACATGATCACACTGACAGGACCACAGGCACATAGACACAGGCAACAGAGCATGCACAATGTCGGCACTAGTACAGTGTATATCCACCTTTCGCAGCAATGCAGGCTGCTATTCTCCCATGGAGACGATCGTAGAGATGCTGGATGTAGTCCTGTGGAACGGCTTGCCATGCCATTTCCACCTGGCGCCTCAGTTGGACCAGCGTTCGTGCTGGACGTGCAGACCGCGTGAGACGACGCTTCATCCAGTCCCAAACATGCTCAATGGGGGACAGATCCGGAGATCTTGCTGGCCAGGGTAGTTGACTTACACGTTCTAGAGCACGTTGGGTGGCACGGGATACATGCGGACGTGCACTGTCCTGTCGGAACAGCAAGTTCCCTTGCCGGTCTAGGAATGGTAGAACGATGGGTTCGATGACGGTTTGGATGTACCGTGCACTATTCAGTGTCCCCTCGACGATCACCAGTGGTGTACGGCCAGTGTAGGAGATCGCTCCCCACACCATGATGCCGGGTGTTGGCCCTGTGTGCCTCGGTCGTATGCAGTCCTGATTGTGGCGCTCACCTGCACGGCGCCAAACACGCATACGACCATCATTGGCACCAAGCCAGAAGCGACTCTCATCGCTGAAGACGACACGTCTCCATTCGTCCCTCTGCAGGGACAGCTCCGAACCAGACATCCCGCAGCGTTCATTCCACTGACACCGCCGTCAATTTGAGACTTCAGTGGTGTCAAGCGAGAGCCAATTGGAGGGCAGGGTGAGGATCTGTTGTGTTTTCTGATGAAATCTTGGTCTGCCTCGGTCCAGTGATGGCTGTGTGTTGATTAGGAGCAGGCCAGTTGAGGGCCTGCAGCCAACCTGTCTGGGTGCTAGACACACTGGACTACGGCTTTAGTTAGAGTCTAGAGTGCGATTTCGTATCACGGCAAGAGCGCTCTCGTGATTATCACAGACACCCTGACTCCCAGTTTGTACGACAGTCTGGTGATTAGACCTGTTGTGCTACCGTTCAACGACGATTCAACTCCGCATCCAGCATCCTTCCCTAATCAACCGACCAATGCTACAATTCAACTGCATTACAGGGAGTGTTTTCAACGGGATAACGCTCGCCCAGATACCGCTGTTGTAGCGCAAGACGCTAGGCGCTTCAGTCCGGAACTACGCGGCTGCTACGGTCGCAGGTTCGAATCCTGCCTCGTGCATGGATGTGTGTGATGTCCTTAGGTTAGTTACGTTTAAGCAGTTCTAAGTCTAGGGGACTGATGACCTCGGATATTAAGTCCCACAGTGCTTAGAGCCATTTGAACCATCTTTAATCCCAAAACACGTGTTGCCGTGGCCTGCTCGATCACTAAATCTGTCTCTAATCGAGCACATATGGGACATCATCGAACGACAACTCCAGCGTCATCCACAAACAGAATTCACCGTCTCTGTATTGACAGACCAATTGCAAAAGGCATGGAACTCCGTCCCATAAACTGACATCCGGCACCTGTACAACGCAATGCATACACATTTGCCAGCTTCCATTCAACATTCTGGCGGTTACACTGGTTATTAATGTACTACCATTTCACATTTGAATTGGTTTGTCTCGCGCTTATATTAAGATGTGATCTTGCAATGTTAATTCCTTAAATGTGTTACTTACGCAACTGTATTCCCGAAACTTCATTAATCTACCTTGATTTGTTTTGGTATCGCGATTTTTCTCCGTCAGTATAATACGAAGGACGTTCCGAAAGTAAGTTTCGTTACGGTTTTTCACTCGGAAACTTGATTGCCAAAAACAACTGCACCTTGGCATCAAAACACTACACCTTGCACTATTTTTCGACGCAGTAGCCACCGACATTGAGACATTTGTCGCAGTGTACAATCAGTACCCTGCGATTCAAGGAATTATCGCACAGCCTGCCCCATTTCAGCACTGGTTTGAAAGTGACGCCCCGCCGAGAATACGGCTTTCAACGCAGGGGACATATGAAAGTCCATTGCGTCTAGATTGGAGCTGTAGGTCGGGTGATCCAGTCTCTCCCATCCGAAGCAACTAATTTGATCCTGTGTGAGACTTGCCGTGTGTTATTTTGCGTTGTCGTCCAAGTGTACAACACCTTCACTCAAGAGCCCTGGTCTCTTTCACAGAATGGTTAACTCGAATTTGGTGAGGCTGTCACAATAGCGTGTCCCTTTGATGGTTCCTTGCTGGACGAAATCAAGGATAATTACACTTTTTGCGTCCCGAAACACTGTGGCCATAACCTTTACTGCGGAAGGTGACACAATTTCTTCCCCAACTGAGATGCTTCCACGTCATTGACGCGGCCTTCGATACTACGGTAAAGTGATGAAGCCATGTCTTATTCCCTATGATGATTCTCAGCAGGAACTAATTTCGATCTCACGTATACATCAAGTGAACGAAGCTGATTCCAATTCTTGCATTGTTATCCGGGTTCTTGATTTTCGGCACCCACCTTGCAGACACTTTTCGGTAACACGACATGGAGCACGTGACGGGCTTGAACAGGGCCATTACGCAGTGTGGACGCCACGTCTGACACCATTACGCGCCTGTCCAGTAACACCATATCCTGTGCTCTAGTAATGTTGTTTTCATTCCTTGATGTGGAGAGACGCCCACGTCTACCTTCATCCTCAACACTCTGCCGCCCTTCTTTGAACATGTAACACCAGCGACCTACCATTTGAAGAGACATGGCCTCTACATCGTACACTGTCGTAGGCGTTAATGGATGACGGACACATTATTCCCTCATGCCCATTCACAACGGATAAAAGCGCACACATCCGTTGGCGACCGCATTGTCAGAATTTTCTCTTCTTCGGCGCTCTACGCATACGTCATTCTTCTTCCGCTGACGCCCCTTCCGTCGTTTAACCAGCAACAGGTGTCTATTGATGAGGTGTTTCTTTTGTCACCTGGTGTACCGTCTTCTCTTTCAAAAGCAATGATGAGACTTATTTTAGGAACGTCTCTCACAGAACAGAGCATGGAGACAGGCACAAGTAAAGAGGATATTTGCATGAAGCAACTTGATAGATGTTTCCTCATCGGCTTGTATACTGCACACGCCATTTTAGGTATGTACCGGAGGGTTCAAAATGTACCATTGTTGACCACCGCCCCTTTCCTTATTCTAACTGTGAATGGCGTGCGGGGAAAGCGACTGTAGTAAGCTTTGTACCAGCTCCAATATCTCTAAGGTTATTTAGGTGGTCTTTCTTTGACATCCACTATCTGATCAAAACTACCCAGAAATATATTAGTGGACGTTAATTTGGTGCGACCCCACCCTTCGCCCTCAGACAATTTCACTGATATGTCTAAATGTCTATGGAGAAATGGCAGCCCATTCTTCCTCAAGAGCCGAAATCAGAGGAGATAGTGATGTTGGGCGTTAGGGTCTGGATCGAAGTCGATGCTCTTACTCTTTCCAAAAGTATCCCATTTGGTTCAGGTTGGAGCTCCGAGTCCATTTCAGAAATATGATACTCTACAAAGCGTTGCCTCAGAGACGCTGCTTTACGACAGGGTACACTGTGATGCTGGCGCAATCATCGTGTCCGAACTGTCCCTCTGCTGTACGCAGTACATAATGATGTGTAAAATTTGATCACATTCTTCCACACGGACCGTTTCTTAATCTCAATAATAATATATAATGATAGGTACCGTTCTCCAGGTATTTGCCAAACTAGAACCAATCCATTAGTTTACCACAGGGTATACTGTGATTCTTTACTCCAAATCACTCGTTTCCAGTCATCCAGTGTCCGGTGGGGTCACTATTTACACCTCCTGAAGAGTCACTTTACACTCGACGATTGTACCCCATACTTTTTAACTTCGTACGCACAGTCACTGTGCTAGCTGGGCTTCTGGTAACACTTTGCAACTCATAAGAGATTGTTTATGCTGTTTTCATGCGATTTTTACGACTGCCCTCCGCAATGGTCGACTGTCCCTGTCCGTCAGTACGTGATGTTTGCCTTGCCTTTGTTTAGATGTCATTGTTCCTTTACGTTTCCATTTCACAAACACATCACCACAGCTGCTTTAGAAGAAATGAAACGTCCCTGACGGATTTGTTACTAAGGTCCAGTACACAATCGAAGTCACTGAGGTCTGAACAACCATCTCGGCTGTTACTCCTTCTCTACTGACGACACAGTACTGTTCGCCTCCTTTTATACGGGCGCGTTCGCCTCTTGTGACATCTAATGGTGAATTCGCATTGCATAGGGGTCGCCGGATCCTTCTAATCGTATCTGCACAATGGTGGAAAAGTAGACGGTACGCTGTGTGTGTTTTGTTCCGAAACAAACGTGTCCACTCACTCACGATATTTGCTCTTGCCTACATAATGTCTACATTATTGATTGTCCTGAAGCTTGCGTTGAGTACTGCTAGGTTCTGTCTCGTGTTTGCTTTAAAAATTTGGAGATTTGTGGTAAGATCTTATGGGACCAAACTGCTGAGATCATCGGTCCCTAAGCTTACACACTACTTAAGGGGAGATTTACTATCTTTTGGTTCAAAAAATCGATTTTTTTAAATTGCATTTTTGGATCCATAAAAGTTTTTAGAATCCACCCCTGAAACGGTTTTTCCGAATACGGAACGGAAATGTTTGTTATTCACGGTTGAACAAAAAAATGCACCTGCCTGAAATCGGCCTTTTTCACGCACCAGTTTTTTTCTTTCGGAGGACGAGTTATTGTACCGTTGCTAGGGAGGAAACACACAAAACTCAAATGAAAGTTTGAAAGCGTGTGTTTGTAAGTTAGCCCCCAAGCATTTGCATTCTGGTGCGAAGACTGTGGAGATTGCGACTTTCCTGGCAGTGAGCAGCTTCAACGAAGGGTATTCAGCAATTCTGAAGACCATGACAACGATGGACGTCACCCTGGGACTCTATTCGACGCACGTCGCCAAGCATTCGGAAGACCACAGGATTCAAGCGGTCGAAAACCGCTTGTCACCGGCCGTACGAGCGGCTCTGGAACAGTGCAAGATGGCCCAGATCGAGAAGAACGCCCTCTATGAGGAAGAAGAAGGACTATTTTATGGACCCGGAATAGCAGATTGAACGTAAGTTGCATAATATTGCATTTATATGTGGTCAAAACTTCCAACACGTTTTTCTCTAAATGACTTTTTGTATCGCGCGGTACGGTAACTTCAAATCTACTGAACCGATTGGCATGATTCTTTGTTTCCGACGAAGCTAACTAAATTGTATAGCGGTTGTACCACTTTTATTCCGATCCATCAACTACAAATATTTTTACTTGGCCGACGAAGTCGAAAAATCTATGAAAAAACCCTATTTTTCTTCAAATGGCCACCATTTTGTTTCATATGGTCCAAATAGCTTAAGCGAGGTACAATTCCTAAAGAATCTTATATACTTAGCTAACGTCAACTCAATTTTGATTTCAGACGAGCCGGCTGACCTGTGACAGACCGCGCGTGCAGGTCTACATCGAAATTTTGTTTCGTTCCGACGGCACTTCCGCCTTTGCTCTTCGACATTTCTGGTCGAAAAAATTCCAGTTTGCTGAGGAAATATCAATAAACATTTTGACCAAATTTGACATTGATATCTATAACACATACCGAGAAAAAATTCTCAAAGGACAAGCTTTTTTCGGGCCAAAGATAGTAAACCTCCCCTTAATCTAACTTAAACTAACTTATACTAAGGACACCACCCACACCCATGCCCGAGGGAGGACTCGAAACTCTAACGGGAGGAGCCGCGCGAACCGTGCAAGACGTGTGTTTGTTTTACCGGTGTGTTTGTTATACATTAACAGTGTGGATACGTTAGCTGCTGAGGACGTGCCCGATATGTACTCCGGGTATGGACTCAACTGAATGAAATGAAAGAGCGGCAAAACTGCTCTGTGTTGATTTGTGACGACAACTTCGTCATCACAATCGTTTTGCATCTGAAGACTGCTGTTGTATTTCTCTATTTTGTGTTATATGTTTTGGTTATTGTATGTTACAGTCCTTTATCACGGTTGTGAAACTATCTGCACAGTAATAAAGATAATTTGGGTAGAAAACTGAATAAATCATAATTACACTATTACTCTGCAACGAGCCGTCAGAGACCACAGCCCGCTTATACCAAAATACTCGGAAAATATCCCTGAACAACCTCCGTAATTTTCTCTGTGGATTTCTGCATCACGCTGTACATTGTGAACAGTAATATTCTTGTAACATTCTCTTGGGATACGCCTGAAACTAGTTTTACGTCTGGGAATATCTCTTCTTTCTCTCGCCTCCTTCCCACCCCCCACCCCCCACCCCTTCCACCCATATTAGCCAGTTTAGCGTCCTGTGGCCACTGTGCTCGTTATAAACGAATTAAGATAGCTGTGTACATCGTCCACCTTTCTAATGGTGGGCTTACGGATGCAAATGCTCAAATAATGTTAGGCCTTCAATTACGAGTTCAGCGTTTTCTCTTTGCTTTTACAAGCGGTGCGCTCATTATTTTGTGGGACTTCTGTTTGGGGCAACCTTCTCCGAATGTGCCCGATACTTCTTTTTGCTGCTTTCCTGAATTTATGCCGTCAGTTGCGGGAGCCAGAATTCTGAAACTCCCGCAGCCACGTTCTGATTCCGCATACAAAACATTAAAGGTTCTACAACACGATGTTCCTAACGTGTGTACATCTGGATCAGCACCCCAAGCCTGTGTTCGGAACTGCAGACCGTTTAATGTCGCTCGATTACACGCGGGATGTTCATGGCAATAACTGACCGCACGGTTCCGCACAAAGTCGACATCATGGAATTAAACAGACCAGAAAAAAAAACGCTGTACCCCCACAGTAAGCAAAATGTGTCATTTCGATTTTAAGTGATACCGCTGCTTATATTATCAACCATCATCACACAAGACATGAAGAATACTGTGCATCTATGGAATGCGAAAAGCAAAGATGGCGAAGAGGTTACGTTGACACGTATGGTAACATGTTGAAACTTATGGTGCAGATGTGAATCAGTTTGTGTAAGTCACTACTTAGTACAAAACAACGTATCACAAGAACATGGAAAACCAGCAAAACTTACAGAATTATCCTACGTTAATATCATTATTATTTCTTATATTTTCTTTTTGGCAAGGACCCAATTTTAGTTTCTACAAGAAGACATTTTAAATCATCAAGAGATTATTTACATCTACCTGAAGACATATATCACTTACCATACTAACGTGACACTATTTTTTTAGTTATGGAAAACGTTAAGAAAAATACAATAAGATGGAAAAGAAAATTTCTCTATCACAACTATCCAGAACAAAGCTATTCTGTGAGCAATAGCAGGGTATTGCTTGAAATTTTATAGCTCCTGTCTCTACCATTACAAATATCAACACCCTATACTTATATGCAAGACTAACATAACTTTCAACAAGAATATTTTCAAGATTTGAAAACTAACCAGCCCATTGTGGATTAGGGCATTGATGTGAGGAATATTAAAGATTCTAAAAGACTATTTCCTACGATCCATGTATTGCCATCTATACACAGGTGATTAATTTATCCTGTGGTTCAATGATGGAAATGGAACAGTTTACTACATGAAAATACCGTGATGGTTCCTTTCAAAGGGCACGGTCGACTTCCTTCCCCATTCTTCCCTAATCCTCTGGACAGATAACCTCGCTATTTGATGCCCTCAACCAAATCAACGATCCAACCAATGACGTGTTTTTATAAATCTCCGGTACACTTGCTTGAAATCTTATGAGAGGCCTGCATCGAATGTTAACGAAAGTCGACAGTTGTTTCTCCGGTCGTCGATATCGTGCGTGACGTGTGCGTCAAAATGACGTCACGTATGCGCGAAGTGTTGTGAAACGAGTGTTACCCGTCAGTGTTGTACAAAACTAAGTCAAAGAAACTAAATAATCGGAATATCGAATACGAGTTACGTGGCGGACAGTAACGAGGTTTTCAAGCGCTTATCTTACAGATAAGGAATGAATGAAGATTGCGTTTAATGTTCCGTCCACATCGAAGTCATTAGCAACGGAGCACAGCTCGGAGTGTGTCAAGGATGGGGAAGGAAATGGCCGTGACCTTTTCAAAGGAACCATCCTTGCATTTGCCTGGAGCGATTTAGGGAAATTACGAAAACCTAAATCAAGTCGGCCGGACGAGGGTTTGAACAGTCTTCTCTCGAATGCGATTCCATTGTGCTCACCACTGCGCCACATCGCTCGTTACCATAATGTCCATGTGACGTGAAAAGTGCCGTCTAAGTTTGCGCACACCTTTGTCTCGCTGGTTAATGCGCCATCACGGTGCTCGTAAACAGACACACGGCTACTGCTGCAGCCGCTTCACTGCATGTGAGCAGAGGAACTCTCCCACGAGAGGACAACGCCGCAGACGGCCATGGTTTAGCCTTTTATCGTCTCGCCTCGCTGTTTGACGCTTCATGCGGGGCGAACGCCATATTCACGACGTTGACGTCATCCGACGCATATTCGTCTTGTAACCGTGGCAGCGGCTAACAGCATGCGATCCGAGAGTGTGGCTGAGACAAATGACACTGCACTTCACACGCAACTTAGCATTTTACAGTTTTATGACATGTACACGCGACGAACTGTGTACCGCAGAATCGACTTCATTATCCACACTAATATTATAGATGCGAAAGTAAGATCGCCTGTTACGTTTCTACTAGTAAACTGCTGATTTCGATGAAATTTGGTATGCAGATAGCCTGGACACTGAGGAAGAATATAGCCCACTTTAGAAAGTGTGGCCGGCCGGGGTGGCCGAACGGTTCTAGGCGCTTCAGTCCGGAACCGCGCTGCTGCTATGGTCGCAGGTTCGAATCCTGCCTCGGGCATGGATGTGTGTGATGTCCTTAGGTTAGTTAGGTTTAAGTAGTTCTAAGTTGTAGAGGACTGATGATGGGTTCAAATGGCTCTGAGCACTATGGGACTTAACATCTGTGGTCACCAGTCCCCTAGAACTTTGAACTACTTAAACCTAATTAACCTAAGGACATCACACACGTCCATGCCCGAGGCAGGATTCGAACCTGCGACCGTAGCAGTCGCGCGGTTCCAAACTGAAGCGCCTAGAGCCTCTCGGCTACATCGGCCGGCAGGACTGATGACCTGAGATAAGTCCCATAGTGTTCAGAGCCATTTGAACCATTTTTGGGGCGTGCGTAGCTGGGAATGATTTGGGACCCCTGATACGTCTGGATACGACTCTGGCAGTTGACAAGTACGTAAGCATCCTGTCTGATCACCTGCATCCATTCATGTCCACTGTGCATTCCGACAGGCTTGGGGAATTCCAGCAGGACAATGCGACACCCCACACGTCCAGAATTACTACAGAGTGGTTCCACGAACACTCCTCTGAGTTTAAACACTCCCGTTGGCCACCAAACGCCCCAGACGTGAACACTATTCAGCATATTTGGATGCTTCGCAACGTGCTGTTCAGAAAAGATCTCCATCCCCTCGTACTCTTACGGATCTATGGACAGCCTTGTAGGATTCAAGGTGTCAGTTCCCTCCAGCACTACTTCAGACATTTTTCTAGTCCATGTCACGCCGTGTTGCGGCACTTATGCGTGCTCGCGGGGACCCTACACGGTATTAGGCACGTGTATCAGTTTCTTTGGTCCTTAAGTGTACATAATTACAGAAACGAGAGAAGCCTTATAATAATAATCCCCAACGCACAGAGGAGCCGAAATCTGTAAACAGATCTTGGCTGCCGCCATTTTGAGAGGAATTAATAAATTGTTCAAAGTGGTTAAAAGATTCAAGTTTAAACGAAGCGTCTTCTTCGTCTTGAGGCGCGCACTAACACCGGACATCCCGCCGTCCCAGCGGTCGATTCTGCGCCAGGTTAGGAAACTCCTGAGGCAAAAGGAAGCGGTCACTTCTATGGCCCAGCAGGTGACAGTTAGCAGCTTGACCACCGAGCAAGTTGGCACCGGAACTACTTTCTTCAGCCGCACACACAACAGTGTGAAGTGCCGACCAGCTCACAAAAGGCCTGAACGTCGCCGCTACAGCCCATTCTCGAACGTCTTCTCGTAAGGTCCATCAGCTGTCTTCTCGCCCACAGATACGTTCCGCCATACGACGGTAAAGCTTAACGGTTCGTGACTTCGGGCACTGTCTAATAATGATGGTCGCATTCGATCGCCGTTTCCGTCGTATGGCGATTGCGAGTACTTCGCGATACTACAGCAGCGCCACATAATTCTACCTCCCCCCCCCCCCCCCTTCCCCGGTCAGCGCTTTTGTTGCCGAAACTTAGTTCTCATGGTTCAGGATTCTCTCCCAGAAGTGTTCTCAGCTGAAGTTGTGTAGGTATTGGTAAATGCTATTTGTATACAGGGTGGAGCAGAGGAAACGCATGTTTTTCACTGTTGAATGACTGGGACACAGTTTGATAAAAATAATAAAAACAAGCATTAAGTGATGGATTTTTTAATGCGGTTTTGAAATATACATACTTTAATTAGGTTCGAAAAACAATGTCTTGGAGATGACGTCCTTCTTGCTGAATATAAATTTGGATCATCTCCCGAAAGTTACGCATGGCTCTCTCCAACATTTCATTCGGCACGACTTCAATTTCCTGATGAACGGAATTCTTCAAGTCATCGACTGTGCCGAGGATTGTTCATGTGGACTTTTGATTTTAAATATCCCCACAAAAAGAAGTCGCATATCGACAAATCAGGTGAGAGAGGGGGCCAGTAAACATCACCATATCTCGAAATAACATGTCCTGCGAACATTTGTCGAACCACTTCTATGGATGCTCTCGCCGTGTGAACTATGGCACCGTCCTGCTGAAACCACATTTCTCTCATTTTCACGAAGAAAGCTGTTTAACATTTTAACGCACGCTGTCACAGTAACTGTAGTTCATTCCTCTTCAAAGAAATAGGATCCAACAATCCCCATCTCTGCTATGCAGCACCACACTGTTACTTTTAAACTGTGGAGAGGTCTTTGGTGTAATTCATGAGGGCGCCCAATACCAACAATTTTGAACAATGACATAACCGTCTACATGAAAATTTGCTTCATCACTCATGAAGACTGTAGCATCTGCATCTTCCGTAAAAATTTCGTCCATTACACGACTAAACATTCTGCGTTGCATAAAATGCCCTTCACTAAGCTGCTGGACGATCATTATCTTGTACGGGTGAAGCTTAAGATCATTATTTAAGATGCGGTGAAGCGAACCACGTGACATACCCAGTGCTACAGCCTGTCGTCTAGCCGATCGTTTCGGACTGTCCGCGCGGGATTAGCCGAGCGGTCTAGGGCGCTGCAGTCATGGACTCTGCGGCTGGTCCCAGCGGAGGTTCGAGGCCTCCCTCGGGCATGGGTGTGTGTGTTTGTCCTTAGGATAGTTTAGGTTCAGTAGTGTGTAAGCTTGGGGACTGATGACCTTAGCAGTTAAGTCCCATAAGATTACACACACATTTGAACATTCTTTTTTTTTTGTTTCGTACTAGCAAGAACTGCCGTTCTCACTCGGTCTACATTTTCCGAAGAACGAACTGAACGGGGAAGACCAGGTGGTTTCTTTTCCATCACATATCCATTACTTCTAAACGCTGCAACCCATCGGAGTACAATATTTCGATCAGGCATTGCACCACGACGTCCAACTTTAAACTTGTGACGGAAAAGACGTTGCACTGTGACTACGGAATCACTGTACTGCTCGACAACGAACACATGATGCTCTACGCTCCAACGCTCCGTAGCTACTGAAACTGCATTGTATGGACAGTCTGCCAACATTCATTCAAGGTCAATACCCCCTCTAGTCGCTGTTTGCTAGCGGTTCAAAAAACATGCGTTTCCTTTGCTCCACCCTGTATGTCTCGCTGTGTGTGTGTGACTACGTCAGTGGAGGCTGCCCTCGCTTAAGGGTGCATTATTCCGTGTAGTTTCAGAATATATCTCTCTGTGCTACTTTCTAAATCATTTATTCGTGTTGCGATTTCTACCACCTTCCCCTAGTATCGATTCAAATCAGTGGCTCCCTGCAAGCAGGATTGTAATCCATACCTTCCCACGGTCATGTCTTCCCACGGTCTGATACTGGCTGGAATAATAACATGAGATCCCGATGGACTACAAGTATCAATATTTATCTCGCCCGATAACTGGTGCAAGCTCTTTTCATTCAGGTCGCCTGTGATACGTAAACTGTCGCATTCAGTTTACGTGTGGTGGTGCACGGCAGGATATATTTAACAAAGATGTCCTTTACCAAATACTGCACACAAAATTTCCATAGCCTCGTATAACTCACCCACTGCTACTTGTTGCCTGACGTCAGACTATTAATGCAGTCGACCAGAGCGACGTCCTTGTGCCAACAGAGGCTCTGCAAACGGCTTGAGAGAAAATTAGCCCCCAGCCACTCGACATTGCCCGGAGCTACCAGTGTGTGTGTGTGTGTGTGTGTGTGTGTGTGTGTGTGTGTGTGTGTGTGTGTGGGTGGGTGGGTGGGTGTGGGTGTGTGGCCTTCTGCAAGCTCCTGGGACCCAGGACGACCGCCGTGGGTCGGCGACCTGTTGCTAGTCCGCGTGCATTATTGAAGCCGTGCACTTCACCCTCTGCGGACACCCGCGGGGGCGGACTGCTCCTTAGCGACACCTCCCGCCGCCGACAGTCCACTTGCTGGCCACTGCGTGCTGGATGGCTCGTGAAGGTAGATCCACTTGACAAGATGGGTGTGATCAACATTTCAGTGGAAGCTCACAGCGACACAGCCGTCACCCGCATCGCATCAGACTTACGAAATGCAATAGCAATTACTCATATGCAGTTTAATCTGCAAAAATGCAGTCTGGCAGTGGATGAAGCAGAAATTAGCTTTCATTACCAGAATGACCCCTCAGCCGTAGAGAAGCAACTACAAGAATTTTTAACATGTTGCAGCCCTGTCAGGAACTGTGATAAATTAATACGTCAAAGGTCCGCCTCAGTTGCGAAAAGTAACTGGTCTTTACCCAGGTTTCAGCTAGAGTAATCTAGCCTTCTCCAGAAGCATAAAATAAACTAATACATGCCAGAATAAGACACGGTGAAACATAAAAAGCTAAAGTACCGTAGTACCACGTCAAACTACGTTACTTAGCTAAGGAACAGCCTCGGCTCCACTTCAAGGAAAGCTGTCAGTTAGCCGCGGACGCTACGTTGGAACTGACTGTGGCACAGATGATGACCTAAGCGTAACACACCCAGTCAAACATAAATGTGTAGTTATGTAGTGCCATAACATAACGTTAGTCAAATTTCGCGTTAACAAATCGACTTATTACTCCATGTATAATGGAAATTATTTTATTTCCACTTTCTCCTAACCCTGAGAGGTTCTCGCGTTACGGACATATAACCTCGTTTATCACCCACATCAGATCGTGCAGAACCATATAACTTAGAGGTGATCATTTGGGGCTTTTAATCTAACAAGCTGAACTTAACGTCTAAGTAAATTTTCTTGTCAGTTAATAAGGTCTCGGTTTATAGTTAACGCTCATCCGAATTCTATCTACTTAGTGCCTTGTTGTCTAACAAATTTATGGTTTAACATTATAGGTAATTTCCCAGTACATAACATAAAGACAGCCAATAGTAGGCCCTCTTGACTTTCCGTGCGCGCATGCGCCTGATCCGCCGTTAAGCTCAGTACATATACGCGTGCCACAGTCAGTTCCGACGCAGCGTCCGCGGCTAACCGACCGCTTTCCATGAAGTGGGGGCGGGGCTGTTCATCAGCTAAGTAACGTAGCTTGCCATGGTACCACGGTATGTTTGACCGAGCCTTATTCTGGCATGTATTAGTTTATTTTATGCTTCTGAAGAAGGCTAGATTACTCTAGCTGAAACCTGGGTAAAGACCAGTAACATTTCGCAACTGAGGCGGATCTTGGACGTATTAGAAAACAAATATGTCGCCAGGTTTTGCAAAGAGTGCTGTACGGAATTGGCCCCGTACTTAGCTTGCATTTAACGCGATTCTCTTGCTGCGTGCAAAGTCCCAAGCGACTGCGAAAAGCGCCGGTAACTCCTGTATATAACATGCGTAAGAGAATGGACCCGCAAAATTATAGACTAATACCATTAACATGGCTATGCTGCAGAATTATTGAGTATATTCCCAGTTCGAATATAATGAAGTTCCTTGAGACGGAAAAGCTTCTCTATACAAATCACCTTGGTTTAGAAAGGATCGCTCGTGCGAAACTCAGTTTGCCCTTTTTTCACTTGATATCCTGAAGATCAATAGACAGATTCCATATTCCTTGATTTCCGAAAAGCCTTTGACACGATGTCGCACTGCTGACTGTTAACGACAGTACGAGCGTACAGAATATGTTCCCGTATATGTGAGTGGCTCGAAGTGTTCTTAACCCAGTGATTTGGCACAGTAGTTAGCACACTGGATTCGCAGTCGGCAGGACGAGGGTTCAAAACTGCGGCTGACCATCCAGATTTAGATTTTTCCGTCATTTCCCCAAATCGCACCAGGTAAATGCCGGTTCCTTTGAAAGTGCGGCCGCGCGGGGCAGCCGATTGGTCTTAGGCACCTTGTCACGGTTCGCGCGGCTCCCCCCGTCGAAGGTTCGAGTCCTCCCTCGGTCATAGGTGTGTGTGTTATCCTTAGTGTAAGTTAAAGTTAGATTAAGTAGTGTGTAAACCTAGGAACCCATGATCTCGGCAGTTTGGTCTCATAGGAACTACCACAAATTTCCGAAATTTTCCTTTGAAAGTGCACAACCCATTTCTTTCCCCATCGTTGACACAATCCGACCTAGCGTTCCGTCTCTACTGACCACGATGTCACGGGACGTTAAACCCAGTCTTTCTTCCTTCCTTTTCGAAGGCTCCTTAAGTAATAGCACCCAGTAAGTTGTCGACGGCTAGTGTTCGTAAGAGACAAGGGTATCTTCAGGAGCGCCCCAGGAAAGCGCAATAGGACCGCTCTTTCTCTCTCTCTCTCTCTCTCTCTCTCTCTCTCATATAAATGATCTGACGGACAGGGTGAGAAGCAGTCTGCGGCTGTCTGCTGCTGATGATGATGATGTTTGGTTGGTGGGGTGCTCAACTGCGCGGTCATCAGCGCCCGTACAAAGTCCCAATTTTTACACAGTCCAGTTTTTTTACACAGACCAATATAACCACTATCACGAACGATGATGATGATGATGATGGAATGATGAGGACAACACAAGCACCCAGTCCCCGGTCAGAGAAAATCCACAACCCATCTGGGCTGTTTGCTGATGATGCTGTGGTGTACGGGAGGGTGACGTCGTTGAGTCACTTAGAAAAAAAATTATAGTTGGTATGTTGAATGGCAGCCAGCTATAAATGTAGAAAAATGTAAGATAATGCAGATGAGTAGGAAAAACAATCTCATAATGTTCAAATATAGCATTAGTAGTATACTACTTGACAGAGTAAGGCCGATTAAACATCTACGCTTATTGTTGCAAAACGATATGAAATGGAAAGAGCTTGTAAGGATTGTAATGGGAAAAGCGAATGGTCGACTTCTATTTGTTGGGAGAATTTTGGAAAAATGTGGTTCACGTGTAATAGAGACAGCATATAGAACACTAAAAAAATGGTTCAAATGGCTCTGAGCACTATGGGACTCAACTGCTGAGGTCATTAGTCCCCTAGAACTTAGAACTAGTTAAACCTAACTAACCTAAGGACATCACAAACATCCATGCCCGAGGCAGGATTCGAACCTGCGACCGTAGCGGTCTTGCGGTTCCAGACTGCAGCGCCTTTAACCGCACGGCCACTTCGGCCGGCTAGAACACTAGTGCAACCCATTTTTGAGTACTGGTCGAATGTTTGTGATGCCCACCACGTCGGATTAAAGGAAGACACGGAAGAAATTAATAGGTAGGCTAAAATCAAACAATGGAAAATCTAGGATGGAATGTAACAAAATTATGAAAAGGATTGTTGCTATTCAGCGGAGATGCTGAGCCGCAGATAGGCACTATCAAAAGACCGTCACAAGACAAGCTTTCGACCATCAAGGCCCTTGTCTAAATAGACGACACACACACACACACACACACACACACACACACACACACACACAAACGCAAACGCCACTCTCACACACGACCGCAGTGTCTGGCAGCTGTAGCCACACTCAAGAGTGTGCGTAATTCCTTCGTGGTGCGTCTTTTTTAGTGCACTGCCGATTCGTAAAATGTACGATAAGTTTTGAAGTGGGCACGAAATTTCCTTCAAAGTCGTTTGAAATTTCCTAAAAAAAAATCCATTTTATTTTGCTGGGTTGGCGAACACGGTTGTAAAAAGTAATAGTGGATTCAAGTATGGTTGCTAATACATTAGTATACATTCATAGTGATTTAATATGCAACCAAAAAGCTATTTTAAGTTATTAATATTGTACATTAAAATAGCGCTAGTTTTCAGGCAGCTTAATGTTGATATTTGAAATATGTTTTAACATTGTTTTTGTTACCTCACGTCCTGTATACTGGTGGGGAGACGGTTATCTTTAAATAGGTTTTAGAGAGACGCCAAACGGCAATTCAGAGTGAATTAATGTCGTGGTACTTCGTGTACGCTTGCAATACTTGTAATTCCTGTCAAATGGCTCTGAGCACTACGGGACTCAACATCTATGGTCATCAGTCCCCTAGAGCTTAGAACTACTTAAACCTAACTAACCTAAGGACATCACACAACACCCAGTCATCACGAGGCAGAGAAAATCCCTGACCCCGCCGGGAATCGAAATTCCTGTCAATACCACCAAAATGTAATAATGCATAGACATGTCCCATATCAGTTGTTACCTTGACGTCTGTTGTAAGTTGTATACTAAATAAACATTGTGCCATGAAAAATGTTTGGGTTATGAACATTTTGCCAGTATCCCGCCCTCGGATTCGGAAGGACGACGGTTCAAACCCGCGTCCGTCCATCCTGATTTAGGTTTTTCGTGATTTCCCTAAATCGCTTCAGGCAAATGCCGGGATGGTTCCTTTGAAAGGGCACGGCCGACTTCCTTCTCCATCCTTCCCTAATCCGACGGGACCGAAAATAATTAGCATGACTTTGATATTCCATTTTGACTGACACGCCTTCTTAGGATGAGGAGATTTACTGGTTTTCCATTGGAAATATCCATAGACCAAAGTTTTTATCTCCAGTGACAATTTTGGACATGAAGTGCGGATCTGAACGAGGACGATTCTTCAACTCCGTGCGAAATGACTTATGATTTTCGTTCTGTTCATCATTCAAAAGTCTGGGAACATATATTGCACTGACTACTCTCATTCACAAATTATGGATTAAAATGCTTTGCACCGGCCCTTGCGACATGTTAATTTCTTCGGTAACCTCTCGAATAGTTATTCGTCGATTTGAACAAACAATTTTTTCCACTTTTTCACGTTTTCTTCTAACATTAATGGACTTCCCGAACGTTGCTCGTCTTCTACGACACATTCCCGCTTTTAAACCGCTCATACCACTAGTAAACAGTCTTCAGAGTTACATCAGTATCAACTATACACCAACTTCAACATTTCGTGAGTTACTTTAGCACGTTTTTGCAACTTCAAATAGAACTTAATGTTCGGGCATTGTTCGAAATGCATGATACGCGACAGACGGTGAACACAGTCCCACTCTAGCGTCTCTGGACACTGACTGTCAAGTCAGAACGTATTCCCAACTTGACGCTGCCTGCCTCAGCGGTTCAAGTTATATGGAAATGGCTGTAGCATGAGCAGTTGCCGCTAAAATATGTATTCACGTATTTTTTGATCACACCTCGTACTTCTCAACTCAGTCAACCTGGCGACAAACACATCTCTCCCAACGAGAGACCACTTTAGCGATGGCGTCACTGTAGAATTTTTGGCTCTGTTGACGGAGCGACAACCTCACATCTGCCTGCACCGCTTCATCACTATCAAAGTGAAATCTTCGAAGGTGTCATTTAAAGGTTGGAAACAGATGGAAATCATTTGGCGCCATCTCGGGACTCTATGCGGGATGATCGATGGCAGGGAATCCAAGGCGTCGGACTGATGCGGATGTGGCAGCGCTCGTGTGTGGTCCGGAATTGTCATGCTGAAAGAGGGGGTGCTCCACGTGTAGACAAACTCTTCGAATTCGAAACTCGATGACAGCACGCTGCAACTCACGGAGTTACGCTACAAATCGCCATGTTACACGCTAGCATTCAGAGTCCTCTAGCAACAGAGGGTTACAAATATGCAGAAATGAAGAATACAGATGTAGAATGTTAATAACGTTTGTTTTATTTAGAACGCTTCTAAAAGTGTCCACATAAAAAATTGGGAGGCACTACTTTTCAGAACGCCCTCGTATATGCTGCAGTGGTGGTAGGCTACTGTGTGTTTTGTTTTGTTAAACGCACAATTTACATTTTTCTACATTTAAAGCAAGATGCTAACCTTCGCACCAGTAAGTGACGTGATCAAGTCTGTTTTCGCTACGGTCGGGAGATAGTTTCACTTTGTAGGGTAACAGCTCACGAGGAGAACATGGTAAATGACTGAAACTTCGCTCAGTGGAAGGGGGACCAAGTGAATGTGTGTCTCGACTTATCCGTATATACCCGACCGTTTCTGAAACAATGACGGTCAAAGTTTTCGAAGTATTTTCAATGTACTTTTATGCGCATTTTGCCGCTATTTGACGTCACGTGAAGTGGTGGGTTAGTGGTTAGCGCTGCGGCTTGTTAATCGTGCGCACCGAGTTCGAAAAACGATTATTGTTTCTATTTTTGTTTTTCATTTGTCTCTAGGAGATTACTACACAAATGTTTTCCAGTGTACACTGATATAACGTTGTCCTTATTCGTGTGCTAATTATATGTCAGATGAATGAGTCAAAAATGGGAAAATTATTTGGAACTGTTTTCGATGGAATTTCTGTCGTATACGTTGGTTCATAATCAATCTAAAGCGCCCATTTTCGGAAAAGTGATCCGTTATACATAGTTCGGGGCGAAATTATTGCCACTGTGTTGGCAACGCGCAAAATCTTCACCAATGTTAAAGACGTTTCTTTCGCGAGTGAAACTCATACGAAGAAATCTCACTTCGCGCGATATCCGTGGTGATTGGAATATCTGTGTTGCGAATGTTTCTACGATCAGTATCATCCAAGAGCAGACACCAAATGTTTCTGAAGAATAAACATATGAACAAAATATAAGAATTAACATAATAATTGATGTGACAATGAAATATCAGGATAAGAGAATTTAAAAAAGTCTGTAGCTCTTCAGCGTACCACACACACACACACACACACACACACACGCACACACACACACATTATACATTGAAGCGCTAAAGAAACTGGTATAAGCACGCGTATACAAATACAGAGATATGTAAAAAGGCAGAATACAGCGGCGCGGTCGGCAACTCCTTTATAAGACAAGTGTCTGGCGCAGTGCCGGCCCTGGTGGCCGAGCGGTTCTAGGCGCTTCAGTCTGGAACCGCGCGACCTCTACGGTCGCAGGTTCGAATCATGCCTCGGGCATGGATATGTGTGATGTCCTTAGGTTAGTTAGGTTTAAGTAGTTCTAAGTTCTAGGGGACTGATGACTTCAGATGTTAAGTTCCATAGTGCTTAGAGCCAGTATTCAAATACAGAGATATGTAAACAGGCAGAATACGGCGCTGTGGTCGCTAATGCCTACGTTATACGACAAGTGTCTGGTGCAGTTGTTAGGTCTATTAATGCTGCTACAATAGCAACTTATCAAGATTTAAATAAGTTTGAACGTGGTGTTATAGTCGGCGCACGGACGATGGGACACAGCATCTCCGAGATAGCGAAGGAGTGGGGATTTTGTCGAACGCCCATTTCACGAGTGTACCGTGAATATCAGAAATCCAGTAAAACATCAAATCTCCGACATCGCTGCGGCAGGAGAAATGTCCTGCAAGAACGAGAACAACGACGACTGAAGAGAATCGTTCAACGCGGCAGAAGTGCAACCCTTCTACAAACTGCTCCAGATTTCAATGCTGGGGCATAAACAAGTGTCAGGGTGCGAACCATTCAACGAAACACCATCGATAAGGGCCCCCGGAAGCGAAGGCCCGCTCGATTACCCTCGATAACACAAAGCTCACGCCTTGCCTGGGCCCGCCAACATCGACATTGGACTGTTGATGACTGGACACATGTTTCCTCTTCGGACGAGTCTCGTTTCAAATTGTATCGTGCGGATGGGCGTGTACGGGTATGGAGACAACCTCATGAGTCCACGGACCCTACATGTCAACAGGGGACTGTTCAAGCTGCTGGAGGCTCTATAATGGTGTGGGGCGTGTGCAGTGAGTGATATGGGATACATCTAGATACGTCTCTGACAGGTGACACATACGTAAGCATCCTGTCTGATTACCTGGATCCATTCATGCGCCGGCCGCGGTGGTCTAGCAGTTCTAGGCGCTCAGTCCGGAACCGCGCGACTGCTACGGTCGCAGGTTCGAATCCTGCCTCGGGCATGGATGTGTGTGATGTCCTTAGGTTAGTTAGGTTTAAGTAGTTCTAAGTTCTAGGGGACTGATGACCACAGATGTTAAGTCCCATAGTGCTCAGAGCCATTTGAACCATTTTCCATTCATGCCCATTGTGCATTCCTACGGACTTGGGGTGTTCCAGCACGTCCAGAATTGCTACCGAGTGACTTCAGGAGCTCCCTTCCACTGGTCACCAAACTTCCCAGACACGAACGTAATTGAGCATATCTGGTTTTGTATCCCGCCTGGTTCAAAAATGGCTCTGAGCACTATGGGACTCAACATCTGAGGTCATCAGTGCCCTAGAACTTAGAACTACTTAACCGTAACTAACCTAAGGACATCACACATATTCATGCCCGAGACAAGATTCGAACCTGTGACCGTAGCGACCCCGTGTGGAAGGCGGCGTGTGGGTCTGCTCCTGTAAACTGAATGGGTAAGCCGAATGAAGGAAGTGCGCAGTAGCAGCTGAGGTCAGATTCTCGGTACAGCTTTTTACGTGAAAGTACATTTAATAGAGAATATTAGTCAATGACATACGTAAGTTTGCAACTGAAGAGCCCGTAGGTGCGACACCGTATTCCCGTCGTAAGTTAGTACAAAGTCTCAACAGCAAGCCAACACCCTCTGCCGTCGAAGCGATGTTTCCAGGTCGTCTGTTCTTGATGAAATGGGCAGAATCTGCAGCGGCGCTCGTAGAGCTGGACAGCGCCGGCTAGAGAGCGCTGTCGTCGGTGTCGGTGTCGTAGTGCCAACCTAAGTACTTGCACCTACGCCGTGGCACCGTAGCTATCGATACCACATCTGTGACGCCTTGCAGCGCGCCATCCAGAAGAGATCTCCACCCCCTCGTACTCTTACGGATTTATGGACAGCCCTGCAGGATTCACGGTGTCAGTCCCCTCCAGCACTACTTCAGACACTAATCGAGTCCATGCCACATCGTGTTGCGGCACTTCTGCGTGCTCGTGGGGGCCCTATGTTGTGTTGGCAGAAGAGCCGAACCCGTGTTACTAGAGGAGGCCGAAATGCACGCGTTTTAGCTCACGCAGGCTGGTGTGAGGAGGGAAGAACTATACTGACGTGAGGTCTCGAACATCGCAAGGAAATTAGAATTCAGAAAGCGGACGTAGCTGGTTTGATACTTTAATTCATTAATGATGAACGTTGCTCTTGACGGTACATGATTCACAATATTATCTGTTCAGAGTAATAACTAAATATGGCACCTTGCTAGGTCGTAGCAAATAACGTAGCTGAAGGCTATGCTAAACTGTCGTCTCGGCAAATGAGAGCGTATGTAGGCAGTGAACCATCGCTAGCAAAGTCGGCTGTACAACTAGGCGACTGCTAGGGAGTCTCTCTAGTCTAGACCTGCCGTGTGGCGGCGGTCGGTCTGCAATCACTGATAGTGGCGACACGCGGGTCCGACGTAAACTAACGGACCGCGGCCGATTTAAAGGCTACCACCTAGCAAGTGTGGTGTCTGGCGGTGACACCACAATGACCTTAGCAGTTAAGTCCCATAAGATTTCACACACACATCCATTGTTCATTCCGACGTCCAGAGTGGCTCTAGGAGCTCTCTTCCGCTGGCCATCAAACTTCCCAGACATGAACGGTATTGAGCATATCTGGGATCCCCTGCAACGCGCCATTCAGAAGAGATCTCCACCCACTCGTACTCTTACGGATTTACGGACAGCCGTGCAGGATTCACGGTGTCAATTCCCTCCAGCACTACTTCAGACGCTAGTCGAGTCCATGCCACATCGTCTTGCGGCACTTCTGCGTTCTCGTGGGGGCTCTACGCCATATTAGGCTGGTTTATCAGATCCTTTGGTCTTCAGTGTATAATGGAAATGAGCGTTTGGCGTCATTGGCCGGATGTCCCGTACGGGGCAGGTCCGGCCGCCTTGGTGCAGGTCTTATTACACTCGACTCCACATTGGGCGACCCGCGCGCCGGATGGGGCTGAAATGATGATGAAGACAACACAACACCCAGTCCCTGAGCGGAGAAAATCCCCGACCAGCCAGGAATCGAACCCGGGCCCGTAGGACGTCAATTCGTCACGCTGACCACTCGGCTATCGGGGCGGACAGTGTATAATAAATGTATGACACTTATTGTGAAATCCAGTTGTAATTTTACAATTTAAAAAAATGTTCAAATGTATGTGAAATCTTATGGGACTTAACTGCTAAGGTCATCAGTCCCTAAGCTTACACACTACTTAACCTAAATTATCCAAAGGACAAACACACACATCCATGCCCGAGGGAGGACTCGAACCTCCGCCGGGACCAGCCGCACAGTCCCTGACTGCAGCGCCTTAGACCGCTCGGAATTTTTCGATTAATATAACGCATTTGTATCCCTTAGTTTGATACGAAACGTTCGTGTAGTAACCATCTACTGACATGGGTAGATAAATGAAAAAAAATAAAAGCAAATTAAATAAATACAACAATCGTGTTTCGAACACGTGGCGCAAAATTAAGAAGCCACTGTGCTAACACCGTAACAGGCACACTGTCTGAAGATACCGCGCGGCGAAAGACACATAAAGGACCTCGGAAACTCTGATCGTTTTCTCAGAAAAGTATCTGCGGATAAGGCGAGACTCATGTTCGCCTATTTTGATCCCTCTTCTACCGGGCGAAGAGAAATCGCGAGGTGGCACTTATCGTGCTCTCCTCGTTTGTTACTCCACAGCCAGAGCAGCAGTAGCGTTTGACTATGCTCTCGCCAGTTTTGCTGGCAGCTCTTGCACGGCGCGTACGTAGCAGGCGAGCAAGCAGAGCTGTTGTGAGGAAGCGACGGCGCCAGCGTGGGTGCCGTGTGCGCCGCGCTGTGCTGTGCTCAGGAAGCGGGGCACGTGCAGGAAGCGAAGCGACATCCTGCCGCCGCCGCCAGGGGGCCAGCGCCGCCGCGGTCAAGGACCGACACACCACACCACGCAGGCAGGCACTGAAACTGCGCGGCCAGACCCGCACTCTGGGTGAAGGCCACGCCAACAGGCGCGCACGGTCTTACGGCTGGCTGCAGGCGCTGCTCCGTTTAAGAGTGCACAACTAAAGTCACGGCCAAGCAATAAACACTGCATTCACACTAGTGAGCCAATTACAGTATCCGACAGTAAAAGTGATGCACCTAAAAGACTGAATTTTCTCGGTTTGAAAAGACAGAAAGAGCGATCTGTTTTACTTGCTAAAAATATTCTATAGCCGAGATGGCATAAATATTTCCTTATTTAAAACTTCTGGTATTGGCAGAATTTGCTGCTGATCGTAGGTTGTGTTCCAAAAATGAACAGCATAGAGACAGAAGTGATGACACCTTCTGCAGGACCTGACCATCATTTTGCAGTACAATGCTCAAGCACGTACAGTGCAACAATTTGTCTAGTCTACATCTACATCTACGTACATACTCCGCAGTCCACCATACGGTGCGTACCAAAACTAGCATCTTCTCTCCTTGTTCCACTCCCAAACAGAACGAAAGAAAAATGACTGCCTATATGCCTCTGTACGAGCCCTAACCTCTCTTATCTTATCTTTGTGGTCTTACCGCGAAATGTAAGTTGGCGGCAGTAAAATTGTACTGCAGTCAGCCTCAAATGCTGGTTCTCTAAATTTCCTCAGCAGCGATTCACGAAAAGAATGTCTCCTTTCCTCTAGAGACTCCCACCCGAGTTCCTGAAGCATTTCCGTAACACTCGCGTGATGATCAAACCTACCAGTAACAAATCTAGCAGCCCGCATCTGAATTGCTTTTATGTCCTCCCTCAATCCGACCTGATAGGGATCACAAACGCTCGAACAGTACTCAAGAATAGGTCGTATTAGTGTTTTATAAGCGGTCTCCTTTACAGATGAACCACATCTTCCCAAAACTCTACCAATGAACCGAAGACGACTATCCGCTTTCCCCACAACTGCCATTACATGCTTGTCCCACCTCAAATCGCTCTGCAATGTTACGGCCAAATATTTAATCGACGTGACTGTGTCAAGTGCTACACTACTGACGGGTTGCAATTGAGAGTGGATGGTACTGTAAGCCGCCACTCCTGAAATTCCTCACTATTGCCCTTGGCCAGTGCCAGCGGTTGGGTGTCGTGAAAGGATCAGCTGGTTGATCCAAGGACCTTCCAGTCGTTATTCGGTCCAAGTTAATATTTATTCCTTGACCTAGTGTTGTTCCATGGCGAGCGAAGAAATGTAAGAAAATCGATATGTGACCGGACTTTGCTGCGAGACAGGATAAGCTGTTACTGGTTTGTTTGACTGATGGGGCTGCTAAATGCTATACCACCTACTGCAGTCCCCTGACTTAAGCCCTCGTAAGTTCAACTCGGTTTCTAAACTGAAGGAAACACTTCACGGCATTCGCTTCAGAACTGCTGCAAATTGGTCAGGCAACAGACCGCGTCTCTCGAACTGTCAACACAAGTAGCACTGCTAAGAGTATCCTAGGACTTCCACATCGCTGGCAACGGGTTGTAAACAATGCTGGTGACTACTTTGAAGGTCAGTAAAACTTGGAAACACGTATCTATTTTGTACAAGCTGTAAATAAATAGTTAGCACTATTAAAGTTCCAACCCTCGTATTACGATCTTCCACGGTGAAACAATTTCGGAAGACCAAATTAAGTATCTCGGCCTTCTGCCTGTAGTATTATGTTTCGGTGCTTGTACGGTCACTGACCAACCAGGTACTCGTAGGTACCGAAGATGCTGTGGCCAACGGTCTGTTAGACGGGATATATGCTATTGCAGCTGTTGTCGCATACACAGACGAAATCCTGGTAGTTCTGTCTGCAGACTCCAGGGCGAGTTTTAAGGAAAAGGAGAAAGATGTGCTTGCTCAGCTGTTCATAAAACCACGTACATACTTCTGAAGGGAAGTCGTTCTCTTAACAGAAATCCTTCCCTGAGGCTTGACGGAATACCTGTAAAACGTAGCACAGTTTGTGGATATTTAGGCATTGTCCTAGGCGAGAAAAGAGACTTTTTAGAAGATGTAAAATCTTTTACTCAGAAAGCGGTCAAGATTATGCATAAGATTGCCCGTGCTGGCGCTGCAGACTATAAATTACCGTTGCATATGGTGCGGTCATATCACGAAGCTATCTGCAACGCCATTGCGGGCTTCGCTGCCAGCTTCTGGGCGCATTGCCTTAGACCACGCAGCTACAAAACGATACTGCGACGAATTCAGCGGAGCGTACTTCTGAGGCTCACCGGTGCCTTACACACCAAACCTGTCGAGAGAATACTGGTAATTCTCGGGTTATGTCCGATGGGTATCGTGTCAGTACACAAGGTCTATTGGTTGGGGCATGAGCGATGTGATCATGTGTACGAGATCACACGAACGCATGTTATTGATAAAAGACATTTAGGAGTCTGGAAGTTAGAAGAATGGCAGTCCGACTCGGACACCAGGACCACTGCAAGGCGTGTTTACATCATATTGCCAAGCATCAGTAACAGACTCAAACTGCGTGACATTGCCCCGACTCGAGGTGTGGTGCACCTACTAACAGGCCACGGTCCGTATCCCAAACATCTGCATCGAGTGGGACGCAGTAACACATCAATCTGTGAATGTGGAGAGGAAGGTTCCGTTCATCATGTCTTTCTCAGATGCCTCCTTTTTTCATGTAGAGAGAGACTGCAGACAATTAGACTGCGATCTGCAAACAGTTGTAAGTGACCAAAACCTGTGGACCAAAATCAGTATAATAGCACATCGAATATCTAAAATGCAACTGCTTAACTTTCGATCTATAAGATCAAGTGAACGCTCTGAGTATGAGACTAACGTCAACAGGTCACAAGAAGCGTTTCATCAGTTACAGATAACTATAGGCACCATTTATTAAGGGAAAGTTCATATATATAACCAAAAATACAATAAAAAGAAAGGAAAGAATGCTATGGCCACCCACGAGGATTTCCTAGGCAGGCACGTATCAGTGTGAATGAAGTAGAATAGTGTAGCGATAATAGATTTAAAAGCAGGTGTAGTTCTAATTAGTTGGCAAACCTCGAATTCTTCCGAGGCTGCCTGTGACATGTCTAGTAATGTAAGGCGAAATTTATTCAATTGGAACTTGAGTTAATTCCCTTTGTCTCATGTTACTTTTTTTTACAATTGATTCTTAATTTTCGACTGTTCTGCTTTATTTCTACAGTAATATTATCAATGGTTGCTGTTAACACGATTTCCTCTACATACATAATATGAAACATTGTATGTCACCATGATTAACCGCCGGCCGCTGTGGCCGAGCGGTTCTAGGCGCTTCAGTCCGGAACCGCGCTGCTGCTACGGTCGCAGGTTCGAATCCTGCCTCGGGCATGGATGTGTGTGATGTCCTTAGGTTTAAGTAGTTTTAAGTCTAGGGGACTGATGACCTCAGATGTTAAGTCCCATAGTGCTCAGAGCCATTTGAACCTTTTTTGAACCATGATTAACGAATATGTACGACCTGTTTAGAGTTTCCTGATAACAGGTCAAAAATTTGTAGCAACAAATTGAACTGAACTGAACAGAATTGAATTGTTACAACACAAAAATAACACGGAGATTTCCGTTGAGAAACTTTTCTGCCGTCCACCTTACAATCTCGATTTCGCACCCTCCAGCTACGGTAACTGACCACAAGCGTCTGGACACCTCTGTGTAGTCTAGGATTGACAACTAGTCGTCACGAGAGATGGGACCGGCCAGAATAAGAGTGTGACTAGGGCCTCCCGTCGGGTAGACCGTTCGCCGGGTGCAAGTCTTTCGATTTGACTCCACTTCGGCGACTTGTGAGTCGATTGGGATGAAATGATGATGATCAGGACAACACAACACCCATTCCCTGAGCGGAGAAATCTGCGACCCAGCAAGGAATCGACCCCAGGTCCTTAGGATTGACATTCTGTCGCGCTGACCACTCAGCTACCGGGGGCGGACGTTTTGTTAGTTGAGAAGCAATAACAGCAGAATGGGTCGATTAGGAGAGCCTGGTGAGTTCGGACGTGGACAACTGATTGGGGCCGGCCGCGGTGGCCGTGCGGTTCTAGGCGCTGCAGTCCGAAACCGCGGGACTGCTACGGTCGCAGGTTCGAATCCTGCCTCGGGCATGGATGTGTGTGATGTCCTTGGGTTAGTTAGGTTTAAGTAGTTCTAAGTTCTAGGGGACTGGTTGAGTCCCATAGTGTTCAGATCCATTTGAGCCATTTTTTACTGCTTGGATATCATCTGAGTAACAAATTCATGAGGGGCATTCCAATCCTCCTAAAGGTTTCCAAGCCGACAGTTGATGAAGTGACTGTAAAGCAGAAACGCGAAGCAACAACCACAGCTAAGCTACAGGAAGATCTCATCCACTGACGAACAGGGACTGTCGAACGCCAACAGAGGGTGCTTGCAAAATACGAAAAAGCGCAGAAATCAGCGGACGGGTCTGCCACCGTAGCTGAGTGGACAGCCCGCCGGCTTATCTTGTGGGAGGGGGGCGGGGGCGAGTTCGATTCCCGGCTGGGTTGGAAATTTACTCCGCTCAGGGACTGGGTACTTGTTCGTCTTGATCATCATCATTTGAACCTCATCGATGCGCAAGTCGCCGATGTGGCGTCACCTCAAAAAACTAGCACCCGGCGATCATGTCTACCCGCCGGGAGGCCCCCTCCACACATTTCATTTTCAGAGGAAGTAGTAACTCACGAGTTCCATAGCACTACCAGTAGTGCAGCTAACACAATGACTGTGCGTTGGGAGTTAAAAAGAATGGCGCACAATGGCGGAGGACCTATCCAGAAAGACACATTTCTGCAGTCGCTGCTAAACGACACCTGAGATGCTGTAAAGAGCGACACCACGAGACAGTGCAAGGCTTGAAACGAGCGATATGGAGTGATGAATGACGCTGTACCCTGTGGTAATACAATGGAAGGATTTACCTTTCGGCGAATGCCTGGAGCACTATTCCTCCGATCAGGATTACGTTGGGTTGGGTTGTTTGGAGGAGGAGACCAGACAGCGAGGTCATCGGTCTCATCGGATTAGGGGAGGACGGGGAATGAAGTCGGCCGTGCCCTTTCAAAGGAACCATCCCGATATTTGCCTGGAGCGATTTAGGGAAATCACGGAAAACCTAAATCAGGATGGCCGGACGCGGGATTGAACCGTCGCCCTCCCGAATGCCAGTCCATTGTGTTAGCTACTGCGCCACCTCGCTCGGTGTAGTACCAAGAGTGAAGTACAGAGGAAGTGGTGTTACGGTATGGGGGTGTTTTTCGTGGTCAGGTTATGGTCCCCTTACTGCGCTTAAGAAAACGCTAAATGTTGAAGGGTGTGAACGGAACACTGTGTACTGCGTGCAGCAGACAACTCTTCGTAGACTGAAACTGTTTTGGTGCGGGTTAGATCGTCGACCTCTCGACCCCTGCTTCCGACATCACTACCGTATCTGTTTTCTGCTCTTGGGGAAGTATGGGCTGCCATTCCTCCATAGACATTCAGACACCTTATTGAAGGTGTTCCCAGCAGAGTTCAAGCTAAAAGGTGTCCGACTGCTTTTGATCAGAAACTCTGTTACCTCCTGTTGCTCGCGAAACAATGCATTAACGGACAGCGGTTGAATAGGGCAGTGTCAACTGTTTGTAATCCCAAGTGGAAGGAGCTAGTGTAACGTTGCAAAAAGTCATCAGAAGATTACGGTGACTCTGTGGAAAAGGGAGTAGATTTCTGGCAGTAGAAGCCTTTTTCTTTTTAGGATTCCGCCCCTCAGTCGGTAGAAATAGAACCCTTATACGATCACTTTGCTGTCCCTCAGTCCGTCCGTCTGTGAAGACCCCTTTTGGTAGGCAACGTGTAGAAGTAGCAAGTTGAACTTCATGACAAATACCAAGGCCTACGATCCCTTCGCGGTGTAAAAACTTCAGCTTCTAAGTTAATGTAGTCAAAAGATATAGTCGTTTATGTCACATATTTTGATACTCGCAAACTCACTCATCAAGTTCGCAGCTCCTGGTCCAGTGGCTAGCGTTGCTGCATCTGGAACACGGGGTTCTGGGTTCGATTCCCGGCCAGGTCGGGGATTTTCTCCACTACAGGACTGGCTGTTTGTGTCGTCCTCATCATTTCATCACCGTCCGTGAAAGTGACGAGACTGGACATTGAGAAGATCGGGAATTTGTATGGGCCCTGATAACCTCGCAGTTGATGATGATGATATCGGGGCGCTCATCACTCATCAAAACCTACGGATGAACCCTCAGGATGCGAGTCCTGCTAGCACTTCTCCGGTTTTGTTAATGCCTAAGCGGCCTTTACTTACCGAATACGCCTCGCATTTGCCTATTTTGTACTAGAACGTAGTCTCTCAGACGCGCTACGAAAAAACACGCTGTTCGGGCGAAGAAGTGACAGGAACAGCAGCGCGCAACCATCCACGAAACAGAACAAAAAAAAGGATTTTCCAAGAAATTAAACGGGCTGTTCTAAATTTGGATTTCCAGAAGTGAACGCAAAGGAAGAGGCGGGAATTACAGACGGAAGGGAAAAAGCGAGGTGGACTTCATTCCTCTGGGAGCGACCGAGCGCGTTGAGAGGCGAAATTCAAAACAAGCGAGCATCATCAGAGAGAGCTGCGGCGCGCGCATGCGCACAAGCGCCTCCTCGCGGAGAGCCATTAGTGGGATGCACTCCGCTCCCTTCCGCCCCTCTCCGGATTGCGCGCACTGTGTCGCGTCGACGTCTGCGTCTGCGTCGGCGAGCAGCATGTCGCCTCGCCTCGCCAGAGAGAGATTCCTTTTTTTTTATCCTCTCACTCGCCTTTTCATGCTCGTTCGACCGACAAATGTCGGGTAGGTCGCATTTCGCCACCTTCTTTCTTTTTCATGGCTGCCGACTCACTTTTTTTTATCTTTCCGGTGAGAGATCCTTTTCCTCCCCGAGGATTTCATCGCCCAATAAATGCCGTTAGGGGAGTTTGACCGCGCCGCCGCCACAGGCGACAAATCAAATATTCTCAGAGCAAGTAAGCACGTCAAAACGAGTCGTTGACCACTTCATCTCGCAATTTGCTGTGTTATGGATCATAAAAAGGCAAATCAAACATTACCCGGAGTCTTTTTTAAAGATTATTTATATGGAAGCAGGAGTGCCGGTGTGTGGCGTAAATAAGTACATCTCTACGAGGTGCAGTTCAATTATAAGACGGGTGTTCAATAAGTAATGCAACACTTTTTTTTCTCAACCAGTTTCGGCTGAAATAATGCGGTATTCGCTGTGGAACTTGGTGAAATTTCCCGCTGCAGCTCCTATAGTCTCATGAAGCTCTTATAAGTGGCAGCGCTATACCTAGCCTCCAAAGTGGAGTCTGTAACGCAGGTCCGTTCCTAGGACAGAGCTGTCACTGAATTCTTTTGGCGAAAAACCAGAGCATCGCAGACATTCATGAGCGCTTGCAGAATGTCAAAGGAGACCTGAAAGTCATCAAAAGCACGGTGAGTCGTTGAACGAGGCGTTTGTCATTGTCGCAACTAGGTCGCGCAAGCCTGTACGATCTCCTGTGTCCCGGCCGGCCGCACGCAGCAGTGATTTCTGAAATATTGGAACGTGCGGACACTCTCATTCGAGGTGATCGGCGGGTAACAATGAAACACCTCGCTTCTAAACTGGAAGACTCCGTCGGTAGTGCTGTCACACTCATCCACGAGTTGGGGTAGTCAAAGGTGTGTGCCTGACAACTCTACGAAACGCCGCTGCTCTCGGCAGTTGAGTGAAGGCCGTCGGCCACTGCGTTGTACGTGACGAGAGGTAATGCCAAAATTTTGTATTCTCGGCACAGTCTTGACGCTGTGGATCTCGGAATATTGAATTTCCTAACGACTTCCGAAATTGAACGTCCCTTGCATCCAGCTCCAGCTACCATTCCGCGTTGAAACCTTTGGCACGAATCACCTGAGTACAAATGACAGCTCCGCGAATGCGCTGCCTTTTTATATCTTGCGTACACGATATTACCGCCATCTGTATATGTACACATCGCCGTCTCACGGCTTTTGTCACCTCAGTGCGGAGTATTTGCGGGGAGGTTTTGTCATGAAAATCTTTCGATTTATCAAGTATACCAAAACACGTTGGATTTCATCGATTTACCGAAGTTTTCTAAAGGAAGTTGACAAGAAATTTGATTGTTGTTGGGTTGTTTTGAGGGAAGAGACCAAACAGCTAGGTCATCGGTCTCATTGGATTAGGGAAGGACGGGGAAGGAAGTCGGCCGTGCCCTTTGAAAGGAACCATCCCGGCATTTGCCTGGAGCTATTTAGGGATATCACGGAAAACCAAAATCAGGATGGCCGGACGCGGGATTGAACCGTCGTCCTCCCGAATGCGAGTCCAGTGGGCTAACCACTGCGCCACCTCGCTCGGTAAGAAATTCGAGTTATGGAGAAATTCAATTTATCGAATTTCGAATTAGCTGCAGCTGACGGTATTTTAACGTGCTAGAAAACATTTAAACACGACAGTCAAAAACGGTTTCCAAAATTTGGTTTCCGTCTCCCCGAAGTTGTATACCATGTCAACACAGTGAGAGAGAGAACGTTTGGTTGTGTGAGTGTGTTCTCGGTACCGCACGAAAAACGCTCAGGGAGAAAGTGCCCATTTCTGCAGTCAAAACGCAATTTTGGGCAGAAGGGCGGAGACCGGTTGTGCGACTATATTGAATCGACAGCGGCGGCGGCCTCGCGGGAGGTTTATGAGGGGTGCGGGACAGGGGATGATCGCCCCCGGGAGCGCTAATGGAGGGTGGAAGAGAGGGTTGGGGTGGGCGCACCGCCTAACGATCCCCGCCGTACCTCGGCCTTTGTCCACACCCCCTCCGTCCCGTTCCGCTGGGGGATGGGATCGACTCTTTCTACGTGAGACGACGCAGCGACTCAGACGGGGTAATTTATTTCCTTATTTAGTACATAAAGAGCGCTTTCATGTCCGGACCCTCCGCCACGCGTGCTGCTGTGATGAAATAAGATAGCCCTCCACTCGTTCTTGTCTAGTTATACCTAATTCCGTCTCATAAAAAGACGCCGGGCTCTGGCAAGTCAGTTCCTCTGTGACGGGTTTCTGTCAGATCACCTCCGGAGCCGGACTTGAAAGAGCTGCTCCCGCCCGTTATTAAAACAACCTCGCCTGCGTCGTGGGAAGGGTGGATTCTTACTACACGTTTCCTCTGTTTTCATCCCCCGCCATCTCCAACACGTTGGCTAAAAAGTTTTACTCCGCCTGTTGTCTTCACTGTGCCACGCTGTCCGCATAATACATACGCTGCATGATCGAAAATGTCAAGACACCAGAACACTATGCAACAATGAAAATGTAAATCGAATGAAAATAGCCAATTCCTATCAATTCTAATGTGCTGAACGCGAATATCACAAAGACAACTCAAAATTAGCTCTAGTCTTCATTTTGCACCGTCTTATTATGGTGAGATAATTATATACGGATTTTTATGTTTAGTTTAAAATCAAATATTATAATGGATTGTCAGAGTCAGAATAACTGGTAACAATGGATTATATTATTGTCCTTGGTCTTATGTGCAATATTTTGGATATAAACATTTTGATACCAATTTTAGTGATCTTTTTGTCTCCCTCCTCTTCAACTTCAGTGACTTTATTAATGCATGTAATAATTTTTACACATTTCTTTCCAGATTAACTACCAGTTGTTCAAGTTGACTGCTATTGAAGTGAACACATTTTCCTATGAGTGTGGAGAAGTGATATTCATTTCACAAAAACAGCAAATAACTCCACTGCTTAAAAAAGCTGTAAGGTGGCTATAATTTTGCACCTTACAATCACTCATCTACATATTTTGACGTGAGTTACAACCGCAATTAGGTATCATTTGATATGTTGTACATCGTATATATGGATATTTAAAGAAGACTGACATTGTCACGTACACCTTGTAAATAGTTGTTAACGCTTGTTCCATGAAAGGTGATGGAGTGTTTTTATTATCAAAACGGCGTAATGAATGATTGCCTATACTAGTTGAGGTGTGGAAATGAAACGGCAGGCGTAGCTCAGGCCCTGGGTGGAAAAGCCCGCACAGGCGGGTTGGTCCTGCTTAGCAGTGGAAGTAACCCTAGCCGGACGGTCGGGGCACCTGAGCGCTGAAGCACAATAGAGTGGCGGCTGGCCGTGTTGCAGCTAGGCAGGAAGGATAACTGGAAACTCTGAAAATTTTGGACGCAGCAGAGAATAACAAGGAAGCGTTACTTCGGAAATCACGCAGGCTGGGTTATTTCCGAAGATTTTTACTCTGAGAAGCGTACCATTGTATGAATTCCTAATTAATGGATACAGGTATTTCCTCGCAAACTTTCCGCGCTGGATAACAAAAGTCTAAAATATGGTTGGTCGGCGTTCGGAAGAATCCGTAGAGAGGGAGAATATTCCGTGGTTTCGAGAATATGATTCACCTTCTTTAGTTAGAAGGGAGGGGAACCAAGCTTTGCAGGGCAGCCTGCAGTGGAGAGAAAGGGTCTTCCGTTTAGAGTACCCGTGTTTGACGGGCGCTCAGTATCAGCTTTTGTCGGAACAAAGGGACTTGCTGTCTTTGGTCTCTGGAGATTTTATAGTTAGAACGGTTAGGCACTGTACTGTTGTGAAGTTATATGATTCTGGACTCCGCCTCTGGGTAGGGAGTCTTCGTTGAGTATGCAGCGTTCAGTGATTGAGAGCACTACTTGTGTCTATACTCACGTAGAGACGTTATCTGAATTGCGTCCTTGTGGCTGGGAGTTCGTATTTCTTGTCTGTAGGACAGAGAGAGGAGAAAACAGTATTATACTAGTCAGAGGACCGCCTTCTACCGTCCAAGTGTTTGAAAGAGTTTATTTTGTGGCTGGAGTTCTTCCATCGTCCCAGACGTATAAAATCACCATTCCGGCGCACCGGACGCAGTACATACGGTCATAGTGCTAACTGTTTCGGTTTATTAGGGCTATAAGGCTAAACGGCTGTGATGACGTAAGTTTTATTTCCACTGTGGTTGCACACCACTGAAGATCATCTTTGAAAGTAGTGTCTTCTAGTGTTTGCTACGTAGATGATGTCAGTCATTTCGCGTTATTTACATTAGATGCCGTAGCAAAAAAAAGGGGGCAGATTTGTGCAATTGATCAGTAATTTTAGTTAGGAAATATAAACATTTGTAATATAAAGGGTTTTCTAATCTACAATAAATGTATAAGCAGAAACAACATTTATTATTTAGTACTTACTAGTTCCCTTAATCATTCATTTATGTTTAGGTTGTAATTTATATGTTAAACAGCAATAAGGAGGAAATAATATCACAATTAAGAGATCCTAAGATTTGCTTCAGGGGGTAGTGAAACAGGGCCAAATCTTGATTTTCGCGTTCAGTATTTTCTGTTGTGCTCATTCATTTTACACCTGCCTGGAGTAATATCTTAGAAAGCTTATAGTTGTTATTTTGGGTGCAAAATACGCCGGCCGGAGTGACCGAGAGGTTCTAGGCGCTACAGTCTGGAGCCGCTCGACTGCTACGTTAGGGAACCCCGGGCTCCACATGTGATCTGCAACACTTGTACTAGCAACCTCAGGAGCTGGATGCATGGGAAAGGACGTTCAATGCCCTTTGCAGTGCCCATGATCTTGTGTGAGCCAACTAACCACTGCCACTTTTGTGTGGTTCCTCCTATCAAGAGCCGGCCGCGGTGGTCTAGCGGTTCTAGGAGCGCAGTCCGGAACCACGCGAATGCTACGGTCGCAGGTTCGAATCCTGCCTCGGGCATGGATGTGTGTGATGTCCTTAGGTTAGTTAGGTTTAAGTAGTTCTAAGTTCTAGGGGACTGATGACCACAGATGTTAAGTCCCATAGTGCTCAGAACCATTTGAACCAACCTCCTATCAAGAAGGGAATATCTAAGAAGAAGAAGCAGACAGTGTTCTGACCTAACATTCCATCCGCCATCTGATGCCCAGTTCAACATGAGGAAGGATTGCCAATACCTGAACCACCGACAGATACGAGATTACTTCTGATGGGGATCCTGAATGTCCTGAACCATGTACATCACAAGATCCCAAGTTTCTTCCAAATATATCATCAACTGATGATCCTCAAAAATTGTTTCAAAATGAGTTAAGTGATATCATTAGAGATTTGGAGTTTTCTAAAGTTAAGACTGAGATTTTAGCACCAAGATGCAGCAGCGCAGTTTTCTGGAAAACAATGTGAAAGAGCGTCATTTGGGACTCGGGAGAACATTCAAAAGAGTGTGAGCGACATGTTAAAGGTTCTACCAGTTGAAGTCTTTCATCACTGCTGCCAAGACTAGAACATCTCCGCCGGTGTGTAGCTGCCGAAGGAAACTACTTTAAGCACTCAGTCTTCAGGCAACGAGTGGCCTACCGGGACCATCCGACCGCCGTGTCATCCTCGGTGGAGGATGCGGATAGGAGGGACATGGGGTCAGCACACCGCTCTCCCGGTCGCAAGATGGTATTCTTGACCGAAACCGCTACTTTTCGGTCGAGTAGCTCCTCAATTGGCATCACGAGGCTGAGTGCACCCCGAAAAATGGCAACAGCGCATGGCGGCCTGGATTGTCACCCATCCAAGTGCCGACCACTCCCGACAGCGCTTAACTTCGGTGATCTTACGGGAACCGGTGTATCCACTGCGGCAAGGCCGTTGCCAGGAAACTACATTAAAGGAGGATAATATTGTTGTTTGGAAAAAAAATAAAATCTTTGATAGATCAAATATCAGTTTCATTACTTTTCTCACACACCTCGTATACTGGACGGAATATCATTTACATACATGAGTAACAATAGTAGACCTAAAAATTGAGCCTTCAGGAAACTCATACATGAATTATCTCCAGTCAGGATCACATCCGCGAACTATATTGGTTGAATTGCTAAGTACACTTTCCTGCCTTTTTTAGGTTGGCTATGCCATTAATCGCATAAAAATTCCATTTATCTAGGAGAATAAAATGATTCACATTGTCAAATGCCTTAGATAAGTACCAGAAAATACCCACTGGCATCATTTTACTATTTATTTGTCGTAAAATTTGATGAGTGAACATGTATAAAAAAAAAAAAGATCATGTAAACAGCATTGCCGGCCGGAGCGGCCGAGCGGTTCTAAGCGTTACAGTCCGGAACCGCGCTGCTGCTAACGTCGCAGGTTCGGATCCTGCCTCGGGTATGGATGTCTGTGATGTCCTTAGGTTAGTTAGGTTTAAGTAGTTTTAAGTTCTAGAGGACTGATGACCTCAGAAGTTAAGTCCCATAGTGCTCAGAGCCATTTGAATCATTTTATACAGCATTCTCAGCAACCCTACTGAAACGCAAAGTGTGAGTTGCTAGTGATACTATTGTTGATTAGGTGAGATATGATGATGATGATGTTTTTGTTTGTGGTGCGCTCAACTGTGCAGTCATCAGCGCCCATACAAAGTCCCAATTTGTACACAGTCTAATTTTTTTTTTACTCAGTCCAATCTAACCACTGTCACGAAAGATGATGGTGTTAAAATGATGAGGACAACACAAACACCCAGTCCCCGGGCAGAGTAAATCCTCAACCCCGTCGGGAATCGAATCCCGGACCCGGTGATCCAGAGGCAGCAACGCTAGCCACTATATCACGATCTGCGGCCTTAGGTGAGATAGTATTCTAGAACACTCGTACATTGATCTCGATTACTTGGGTCAATGTAAACGCCGGTTGCTTCTACTGTCGTTACCATTAGTCTATCAATCAGTACGGCGGCACAAATATAAAGAAAGGTCTCCTCGTACTTTGTGTGTCACCGGACGGCGGATGTCGCTTATTCCTGGGAATAAGAAGAAGGTTTAACATTCCTGTCCGTTTTTTAACGACCCGCGCGGCGGCTACCGACGCACAGGCGGTCCACCTGGAGACGCACCCTTTCCCCCGCCCTGTCGGGCCTGAAACAGCAGCTGGACAGCAGCGGATGTCCACCCTCCAGAGCTGTGCTTCGTTACAAATGCGGCGGCTCCCGGGAAAGGGAATGAGCGGACATCAGCGGTGGGGTCGCAGACGTCTACCCTATCCTACGCTACCCTACCCGCCCAGTCGCAGCGCCAGCACGCCGTGACGGATGTGCGGCTCAAATCACGGGAGCGCCCCTCCCCCACGCAGACGTCAGCAGGCGCGATTTATGCTACCACTCCCCGCGGTCACTCCTGCTACCCCTACACAGGACTCAGAGGTGAACGCACTCCGGTTGCTTGTGGTCGCCCTCTGGGGCAGACCTGTCAGCGTCAAATCGCCGGTAATGGTGGAAAATGAAAAACAAAAACCGCTACAGACGTTCACGACACACACAGCCACACACCCATGACGTTACACTGCCGTGACCAGCCCTGGCTCCTGCCGGCGAAGTTAAAAATACGACCTACAGGGGATGGACAAAAATTCGGAAATACCAAAGATACATCACACTACCCAGCCTAATATGATGCAGGAAACCCGTTGGCATTCAAAACGGCTCCCAGTCGTCTCGGAATTGATAAATATAGGTCCTACACGTGAGCAAGATGTATGACACAGGCGAAATACCCTCAGACTTCAAGAAGAATATAATAATTCCAATCCCAAAGAAAGCAGGCGTTGACAGATGTGAAAATTACCGAACTATCAGTTTAATAAGTCACAGCTGCAAAATACTAACGCGAATTCTTTATAGACGAATGGAAAAACTGGTAGAAGCCGACCTCGGGAAAGATCAGTTTGGATTCCGTAGAAATGTTGGAACACGTGATGCAATACTGACCCTACGACTTATCTTAGAAGAAAGATTAAGGAAAGGGAAACCTACATTTCTAGCATTTGTAGACTTAGAGAAAGCTTTTGACAATGTTGACTGGAATACTCTATTTCAAATTCTAAAGGTGGCAGGGCTAAAATACAGGGAGCGAAAGGCTATTTACAATTTGTACAGAAACCAGATGGCAGTTATAAGAGTCGAGGGACATGAAAGGGAAGCAGTGGTTGGGAAGGGAGTGAGACAAGGGTTGTAGCATCTCCCCGATGCTATTCAAAAAAATGGTTCAAATGGCTCTGAGCACTATGGGACTCAACTGCTGAGGTCATTAGTCCCCTAGAACTTAGAACGAGTTAAACCTAACTAACCTAAGGACATCACAAACATCCATGCCCGAGGCAGGATTCGAACCTGCGACCGTAGCGGTCTTGCGGTTCCAGACTGCAGCGCCTTTAACCGCACGGCCACTTCGGCCGGCCCCGATGCTATTCAATCTGTATATTGAGCAAGCAGTAAAGGAAAGAAAAGAAAAATTCGGAGTAGGAATTAAAATCCGTGGAGAAGAAATAAAAAGTTTGAGGTTCGTCGATGACATTGTAATTCTGTCAGAGACAGCAAAGGACCTGGAAGAGCAGCTGAACGGAATGGACAGTGTCGTGAAAGGAGGATATAAGATGAACATCAACAAAAGCAAAACGAGGATAATGGAATGTAGTCGAATTAAATCGGATGGTGCTGCGGGAATTAGATTAGGAAATGAGACGCTTAAAGTAGTAAATGACTTTTGCTATTTGGGGAGCAAAATAACTGATGATGGTCGAAGTAGAGAGGATATAAAATGTAGACTGGCAATGGCAAGGAAAGCGTTTCTGAAGAAGAGCAATTTGGTAACATCGAGTATAGATATAAGTGTTAGGAAGTCGTTTCTGAAAGTATTTGTATGGAATGTAGCCATCTACGGAAGTGAAACGTGGACGATAAATAGTTTAGACAAGAAGAGAATAGAAGCCTTCGAAATGTGGTGCTACAGAAGAATGCTGAAGATTAGATAGGTAGAGCACATAACTAATGAGGAGGTATTGAACGTAGTTGGGGAGAAGAGGAATTTGTGGCACAACTTGGCAAGAAGAAGGAAACGGTTGGTAGGACATGTTCTGAAGCATCGAGGGATCACAAATTTAGAATTGGAGGGCAGTGTGGAGGGTAAAAACTGTAGAGGGATACCAAGAGATGAATACACCAAGCAGATTCAGAAGGATGTAGGTTGCAATAAGTACGGAGAGATGAAGAAGCTTGCACAGGATGGAGTAGCATGGAGAGCTGCATCAAACCAGTCCCAGGACTGAAGACCACAACAACAACAACGGTTTTTAAGGGACTCTTATGCCATTTCTCCTGCAAAATAGTGGCAAGTTCAGGTGGTGATGACAAAAGTATACAGCGATCACCAAAGTAGACCACAAAGACCCAATAATATTGAGATGTGGTGACTGTGGCGGCCAGAGACACGCGACAATTCATCCTGATGCTCGCCAAACCAATCTCGGGGCGGTGTGAACAGGGCTGCTGTCGCTTAAGAACACATCATCAGCACTGGGGAACAGAAATTGTACCATGAGATGGAGCTGATCAGCCAAAATAATCCTTGGCAGTAGTATGGCCTAGCAGAGTAACCATGGGGCCCATGGAACACCACGACATTGCTGCCCAGATCATCCCAAACCCATGCTTCGTTTGCACCTTGGGGAATAGAGTCGGTTAGAAGTTGGAAACAGTGCGAAACAAAACTCGTCCGGCCAAAATGACTTTCTTGTATTGCTCCATACCTCAGGTTCTATGGCTCCCGCACCACGGTTTCCTGTTAGTAGCATTTCTGTTACAGAGGGGCAGCAACGGCGTTGTCGCAGTGGTTACACCGGTTCCCGTCAGATCGTCGAAGTTAAGCGCTGTCGGGCGTTGCCGGCTCTTGATGGGTGACCATCCAGGCCGCCATGCGCTGTTGCCATTTATCGGGGTGCACTCAGCCTCTTGATGCCAATTGAGGAGCTACTCGACCGAATAGTAGCGGCTCCGGTCAAAGAAAACCATCATAACGACCGGGAGAGCGGTGTGCTGACCACACTCCCCTCCTATCTGCATCCTCATCTGAGGATGACACGGCGGTCGGATGGTCCCGATGGGCCACTTGTGGCCTGACGACGGAGTGCTTGTTTATCACTGATGAGTAGTTTTGGAATTCCAACTCGCCCGGCAACACTCTGCTTATGGAGTTCCCTCCGTTTTGTTTCGTTGTTGACAGCGTTCGCGAGTGCGACATTCAGTCATGCAGTGACTTTCGTAGCTGTCGTCGTCTTACTTTTCGTCACAATCCTGCTCAATGACCGTCCGTCATCGTTACTCCTTCGGAGTTCTGACTTACCTGCTGAAGTTTTTCTCCTTTCACGGTGTAAGGTATAAATCTTCCATCGGTGCCTCTTGATACATTAAAAACTACGGCTACCTTTGTTACGGAAGCACCAATCATATGAGCATCAACAATTTCGCCACGTTCTAAGCCACTTAGTTCTGACACAATGCTTTCGCAACTACTCAAAACACTGCTCTGACCACGATTCACACTTGTACGGGAGCCGTTCGTCGTCGAATTCAACAACGCAAACTCCGGGCTTGGTTAGCATCTGTACTTACGTTCAAGCATGCATTTCTCGCGCTATTCTCGGATTTTTGTCCAACTGCTGTACTTGTAGAGTGTGACGTTATATTTGCATTCACCTCTCCGCACGCGCAGCGCTAAGTTTCTACAGTCGTATGACTTGTCTGGCATAGCGGTAATTTTGTCTAGGGGCCACTGCGTAGAGTTACGATTAAAATTCAAACAACAATGTCAGGTAATTGAATATTAAGTGAGAATACCAGTAACTTAATAGATTTAGAAAGGACAGGCCAGGTAAATTCTCAGTAGGCAGGACTTAATCCAAAAACATCGTAGCTGAGCCAATTTGCACGAATAAAAAAAATGTTCAAATGGGACTTAACTGCTAAGGTCATCAGTCCCTAAGCTTACACACTGCTTAATCTAAATTATCCTAAGGACACACACACACCCAAGCCCTAGAGAGGACTCGAACCTCCGCCGGGACCAGCCGCACAGTCCATGACTGCAGCGCCTGAGACCGCTCGGTCTCACGAATATTTGTAAATTATACACACAAACCTACCTCGTGAATCAGTAGCTATATTAGCGAAAATCATATCAAAATCCGTGAAGTAGTTCCTGAGATTATTCCTCACACACTGAAGCAAAGACCAGACGGCGGACTTCTATTTATAATATGTAGTGATCAGCGGCCTTTAGTGAACATACCAGAATTCAGAAAAATTAGCAGTAACACAAATTATACAGAGTGGTCAGAATCAGTCTGAAAAGGTTGTAAGGGTGTTGAGTGGTAAGCTGTCCTGAGAAGTAATTATTAAGAAAAAAATTCGATACGGTGCGCCGTTTCCGAATTATTCTGCATTGAAGACAATCAGGCGCGCAAATACAAACGGCCAGCCAGAGACGGTGACGCTAAATGAGTTCTTCGTTTGATTTCCTAAAACCGAGGAAGAGGACGATACAAAAATTGGACATGGGACGATAGTAAGGATCAGACCCGAGCGAAAGGCTGAGCAATCTACTATGCCGTCATGTGCCCAATGAGAACAACTGAAACTAATTGTATCCGGCGGGTCTCTTGAATCCGCGAGTGCAACTGCGTCAATCCTAATTAACTTGGAAACATAATGTATTTGTTGACTATTATTTCTCAGCACAATCTACCCTGCAACACACCTACAAGTCTACCCATTACATCAACTAACTAAAAAGTGGTTCTACTTCTCATTTTATACTCTAGTTGGTTCAGGAAAACATAGCTTGGTTTCCATACTTTCCCTCGTATTCAAAATGAGTGTTTCGATCTTAAAAATTTTAAATGAGTCTTTTTCTTAAAGTTTTGAAATGATGCACTATGATAATTAAATGTTTGAATAGTATGAATAAGTCTATATTTTCTTTGAGATCAGAATATTTGTCCCCTATTCTTTACCTCTGATGACAGTCCCAAGTTACTTCATCAAAACATAGCATAATTTCCATATTTCAGCTTACATCCCAAATACATCTTTTTATGTTTAAGGAAAATTAGAGTCCGTGAGGGCCTTTATTACTTAAAAATGTCTTACACAGTATCCTTTCAAGGAAAGATTTTCTAAGTGTTTCTGAACGAACAACAGTGTTTCGTAAATGGCGCCCACTGACGTGACAGCAGTGGTGAAACGGTTGCTTCTTACAGAGGCTGAAAAGTTTCCCCGGCGGATAATTTCTGCCGAGATGAAACAGCGGAAAGGGACGGAAACGTGTGCAACTGTTCGGAAAATGGAGTAAAAGCGGGACAGGGGCGCGCATGTTAAGGGTCGAAGGGCCCTCAGCCCTCTGCCCTCCACAACCGACTGGCCTTCCATCTCATCTCCTCTGAAGCCAAGGAATGGGGAGGGTGATGGACGAGCTCTTTCGCTGTTATGGCCGCAGACTGATCGTGAAAAAAAAGGAAGTACATGTCAAAAGCATCGGCACTAAAACAGTACATGAAATATACTATCTCTCGAGAAAATGATAGGGATATTCCGAGAAGTATCTCTGGCGACCTTGACGGAATGGAATGGGTCCGTTTCGATTAATCTGCGAGGATATAGCGGAAATAATTCTCATGGAGGAACGGGCTGACATTAAGTTCCGAATCTTTCATTCGACAACAGCCAGCGGCACAATCCTTGCCACATCATGTCACGTAGGTGCACAGACGAAAACTGAATACATAAGGGGCAGCCAGAAAGATTCCATTTGAGTTTGTTGCTGCAGCGTAGCGCGACTTCGATGCGGATATATGATATACAGTGTGGTCGGAAATTCCCGTTACAATTTTCTAGGACAAGTAGAAGGTAGTCAGTACAAAACATTTTGAATAGGAACCCATCTCCGGAAACTTATCGTTTCCGTTCTACGACAGTTTCAATGCAGATGATTATCTCATCCACACCCACATGAGGAATGTACTTAGGCGTGACCCAGTACAATTGTTGCAATCCATTTGAAAAGAAAACCGACTCGTTCCGTTATTACGCATTTGTATTACAACTTACACCTCATGGTTTACATTAGTCGACAGCAACAAGAACCCAGCATCTACGGCACCAGCCGCAACGTACCGGTGCATTACAACAGCGGCTCGATGTGGCGACCACCGACTTTGTTACACACATTGTACCTCCGAAGGATGTACTGGTACACTCTCTCCATCCCACCTGGTGTCTCTTCAATGTCTTGTGCAGTGGTCAGAACTCCTGCCAGCAGATCTTCCTCTGTCTCTACAGGTGACCCATAAATTAGGCTCTTCATACGACCCCACAAGTAGTAGTCCATAGGGGTTAGATCCGGCGATCGTGGCGGCCACGCGGTTGGACCGCCACGGTCTATCCATCTTTCACCATACCGTCTGTTGAGATGTCTCCGGACAACCAGTGAAAAGTGAGGTGGTGCTCCATGATGCTGAAACCACATTCCCTGACGGACATTCAAAGGCAAAGCTTCCAAGAACGGGTCCAGTACGTGTCGTACGAAGACTAAGTATACGGGACCCGTGAGTTTGGTTGGAAGGAGGTATGGTCCAGTCACATGACCGTCCAGAACACCTGCCCATACGTTAATTCCAAACCTGTCTTGAAATCTCTGAACATGCGTGGCATGAGGGTTTTCGTCCGCCCAGACATGGTTATTTCGAGCATTCAGAACACAATCTCTCGTGAACCTACATTCATCTGTGAACTCGACGTGGAAACAGGGACGCGTCGATGCAACGGTGCAGGAACCATGCACAGAAGGCGACGCGTTGTGCAAAAAGTCTGCTGGACCCATAGCGTGTACCCTTTGTAAGTGGTACGGATGTAATTGTTGCTCATGCAGGACGTCCAAGATGGTACTGTGACTAAGAGCCACTGCACGCGCAATTGTTCGCGAACTCGTTGACGGGCTATCTTCAATGCGACGAAGTACACCTCCTTCAAATTCGGGAGTGCGGCGTCGCCGTGGACCACCACAGTCCTGCCTCCTCACGGTGAAGGTACCAGTTTCTCGCAGCCGTTGTGTAACTGGGGCAAACAGTTTGCGTGACGGAGTGTGACGGTGTGGAAAACGTTCGTGAAACAGCCGACTAGCAGCTCTTCCGTTACCTCCAGCTTCGCCATACACAAGGAGCATGTCTGTGTATTCCGCAAATGTGTACTGCAACACGTTTCCTCTATCGGTGATGCACAGGTACTGACTCGGTCTCACAGCAAAGCGGACAATAAGTGACATCTGGGGATCGTTTAACGTAGTACACGTCATCGTGTCTACCTTGTTGTATACCAGGACAGGATAGGGAACTCTGAGACGTTTCTCTTGCCCTAAGCAGACGTTGACGACGTACACATCTGAATTGAAACTGTCGTAGATCGGAAACGATACGGTTCCGGACATGGATTCCTATTCAAGATGTTTTGTACTCAGTACCCTCTGCATGTCCTAGAAGTTTGTAACGGGAATTTCCGACCGCCTTGTATGTAGGCAATGGATTAGTGTGGCACTCGACTCTTCCCGACGCGCGTGCGGTAAATACAGAAACGTGAATTATGGTGACAGTATTACCAAATGTGTTCGAACAGGAACAACGTGCTGGTATCTTTTCTTGGCGACCGGAAGACAAACACCAGTAAACATCCATCGGAGAATGAAAACTGTATATGGGACAGCATGTCTGTCGGAAACCACTTCCAGGAAAACTGCGACAATGAGCGCTGCTGCTTTGGCATATCGCACGTCCACACATGGCAAATGTCGTAAAGCGGAAGTTACGCCATCTGAAGTGAGAGACACTCCAGCATCCGCCCTACAGTCCTCATAGTCGACAATTCCAGTCGGACGAAGGTGTGTAGTACGCTGTTACGGACTTCTCCACAAAGCATGACACGGTGTTTTACCTGAAGGGTTATGTTCAGCGTCGGTGAAATGATTGCCTCAGTCTTCACGGAGATTTTGCCTGATTCGCATACAGATTCCAGACTACGGCCTCAGAACAAACTTTGTGATCACCTCATACACAACCATTCCTCTTAAACATTTACATCTACATCCATACTCCGCAAGCCACCTGATGGTGTGTGGCGGAGGGTATTTTGAGTACCTCTATCGGTTCTCCCTTCTATGCTAGTCTCGTATTGTTCGTGGAAAGAAAGATTTCGGTATGCCTCTGTGTGGGCTCTAATCTCTCCGATTTTATCCTCATGGTCTCTTCGCGAGATATACGTAGGAAGGAGCAATATACTGCTTGACTCCTCGGTGAAGGTATGTTCTCGAAACTTCAACAAAAGCCCGTACCGAGCTACTGAGCGTCTCTCTTGCAGAGTCTTCCACTGGAGTTTATCTATCATCTCCGTAACCCTTTCGCGATTACTAAATGATCCCGTAACGAAGCGCGCTGCTCTCCGTTGGATCTTCTCTATCTCTTCTATCAACCCTATCTGGTACGGATCCCACACCGGTGAGCAGTACTCAAACAGTGGGCGAACAAGTGTACTGTGACCTACTTCCTTTGTTTTCGGATTGCATTTCCTTAGGATTCTTCCAATGAATCTCAGTCTGGCATCTGCTTTACCGACGATCAACTTTATATGATCATTCCATTTTAAAATCACTCCTAATGCCTACTCCCAGATAATTTATCGAATTAACTGCTTCTAGTTGCTGACCTGCTATATTGTAGCTAAATCGTAAAGGATCTTTCGCAGTACATTACACATGTCTACGTTGAGATTCAATTGCCATTCCCTGCACCATGCGTCAATTCGTTGCAGATCCTCCTGCATTTCAGTACAATTCTCCATTGTTACAACCTCTCGATATACTACAGCATCATCCGCAAAGAGCCTCAGTGAACTTCTGATGTTATCCACAAGGTCATTTATATATATTGTGAATAGCAACGGTGCTACGACACTCCGCTGCGGAACACCTGAAATCACTCTTACTTCGGAAGACTTCTCTCCATTGAGAATGACATGGTGCATTCTGTTATCTAGGAACTCTTCAATCCAATCGCACAATTGGTCTGATAGTCCATATGCTCTTACTTTGTTCATTAAACGACTGCGAGGAACTGTATCAAACGCCTTGCGGAAGTCAAGAAACACGACATCTACCTGGGAACCCGTGTATATGGCCCTCTGAGTCTTGTGAACGAATAGCGTGAGCTGGGTTTCACACGATCGTCTTTTTCGAAACCCATGGTGATTCCTACAGAGTCGATTTCTAGTCTCCAGAAAAGACATTATACTCGAACACAATACGTGTTCCAAAATTCTACAACTGATCGACGTTAGAGATATTCTCCTCTTAACGAGGAGATTAGGGGCTAGGAGGGTGTCTCACAAGTAACGGCAGTATTCAGGGAAATGACAGGAAAGATTATTCGAAGCAAAAATTCCAGTAAACATGGTCTCTGAACTACTTGCATTAATAGCTTCCTGAAGCTTTAAATCCTACAGCGAAAGTAGATACTCACCAGAAGTTCAGGATCGGGAGGAGCTGCACAACCTGAAACGGAAAAGAGAATTGCATTAATAATTCAATGAAGCTAAATAATATAGTTTCTGTCACTGTTGTGCACCTTCGCAGTTTATTTATTTATTTTTTTGTGTTGCAACAGTACAATTATTAAGAAGGAATCAAGGAACATTAGGGTTTATCGTTATTTTGAGGGCGACATGATTAGAGACTACCTTTTTTTATTTTTTATTTTATTTTATTCTTTTGTTTATTGCCCTGTGACATCAACCATTTAGCCACAGAAGTGAGTAACTACAAACTTGCTATATTATATATGTACAGCAAAGGCATTAGTAATTAAATTAATACCAGTTAAAGTTCATGGTACACTTTGAAGATTCACACATTGAACAGTCCACATATCATAACTTCTAACGCTGAATTCTTTGTGTCTGCCTCATAACTCGATATCCGCTTCTTACAGAAACCGATTAATACTATCCGTTGTGGATAGCTGCTGAAACAGGTCCGTCACAGAGGTATGTTGGGGATTCCTGCACTGCTCAAGGCCTTGAGAATTTTTTGGCGTCGTCTGTCATAGTCTGAACATCATAGTCTCTCATGGTTGAGGTCTTCAATCTCAGTTTGGTGGGCTTCGCAGTACGGAGATGGTTGATCTTTCATCCTATAAGGATGTGTAGAGACGAAGTTATTCGGAGATCATGAGGCATACTCGTCTACTAGCATTACATGAATCAGCTTGCTACAGACGTCATTTATTGGTTTACGTATTCGAGTGAAAACTGAGAGTTAAACTCAGTGTGAGGTCATTCACATGAGTGCTAAAAGGAACGCGTTAAACTTCGGTTACACGATAAATTAGTCTAATCTAAAAGCCGTAAATTCAACTAAATACCTAGCTATTACAATTACGAACAACTTAAATTGGAAGGAACACATAGAAAATGTTGTGCGGAAGGCTAATCAAAGACTGCGTTTTATTGTCAGGACACTTAGAAAAGGTAACAGACCTACTAAGGAGACTGCCTACACTACGCTTGTCCGTCCTCTTTAAGAATACTGGTGCGCGGTGTGGGATCCTTACCAGATAGGACTGACGGAGTACATCGAAAAAGTTCAAAGAAAGGCAGCACGTTTTGTATTATCGCGAAATATGGGAGAGAGTGTCACAGAAATGGTACAGGATTTGCGATGGACATCATTAAAAGAAAGGCGTTTTTCGTTGGGAGGGAATCTTCTCACGAAATTCCAATCGCCAACTTTCTCCTCCGAATGCGAAAATATTTTGTTGATACCGATCTACATAGGGAGGAACGATCACCACGATAAAATAAAGGAAGTAAGAGCTCGTACGGGAAGATACAGGTGTTCATTATTTCCGCGCGCTATACGAGATTGGAATAACAGAGGATTGTGAAGGTGGTTCGATGAACCCTGTGACAGGTACTTAAATGTGATTTGCAGAGTATCCATATAGGTGTAGAAATGGGCCAAAATAGCGCTAAGCAAGATATCTCAACATATACACCGAGAGATAACGAAACTGCGGAAAAAAATCACTTGTGATGGCAGCGAAAGGGGGTAAAAATTCTGGGTGAAAAGATGCCAAGGTTTCTCTTTCCTGAAAGAAAGTGAGGATGAATTACAGGACATGCTGAATGGGTCCAAATGTTCCAAATGGCTCTGAGCACTATGGGACTCAACTTCTGAGGTCATAAGTCCCCTAGAACTAAGAACTAGGTAAACCTAACTAACCTAAGGACATCACACACATCCATGCCCGAGGCAGGATTCGAACCTGCGACTGTAGCGGTCTCGCGGCTCCAGACTGCAGCTCCTAGAACCGCACGGCCACTTCGACCGGCTGCTGAATGGGACGAAGAGTCTACCGACCAAAGGATATTGATTCAGAGGAAACCAAAGAGTGACCAAAGTATTGAGGAACAGCAGCGATGATTGAGTGGCAAACGTAGCATGAAAATAGGAGACATCTATTACACGAAGTCTAGTGGGCGAAGTGAAGGGATCCCACTATCTTCGAAGCAAAATTACGTGTGACGGAGAAAAGAGGAAGTACGAGGGTAATCTCAAAAGTAAGGTATCCTGTTTTTTTTATAAGTGCAGAACTCTGTTTGTGTGGCAGTTGGTCACACTGTTATGAAGAGTGCTTCACGCGCTGTGTGTAAACATGCGCACGCCGCGCTGAGGCGCTCAGTCTTGGCTTGACAGCCGTTGAGAATGGAGCTCCCGTTGGATGTTACAGCCAAGCGAATTGCGCGCAGTTATTCGGTTTTTGAACGCAAAGGGCACTGCTCCGATTGAAATCCATCGGCAATTGACGGAAGTGTATGGTGAGTCGTGCATGGATGTCAAAAATGTTCGTAAATGGTGTAAAGAGTTTGCAGTTGGTCGGACCGAAATTCACGACGAACAAAGGAGGAGGAGACGGTCAATTTCTGAGGAGACAGTGTGGAAGGTTGAGCAAAGCATGCGTGAAGATCGGCGGCTCACCCTGGATGATCTCTGCACGTTGGTTTCTGAGGTTTCCCGAAGCACCGCTCACAGAATTTTAACGGAAAGATTGAACTACCGGAAGGTTTGCGCAAGATGGATGCCACGCATGCTGACTGAGGACCACATGCGGCAACGGGTCGATGCTTCCCGCGCATTTCTTCACCGCCTTGCAGCCGAACAGGACAACTTTCTGGACTCAGTTGTCACGGGCGACGAAACGTGGGCATACCACTTTACACCTGAGACCAAGCAACAATCACGCCAGTGGCGGCATCCTTCTTCGCCAAAGCCGCGGAAATTAAAACAAACACAGTCTGCCGGTAAAGTCATGACAACCGTTTATTGGGATCGGAAAGGGGTATTGTTGGTCAATTTCATGCCCACTGGGACCACAGTTAACGCTGACAGATACTGTGAGACTCTGAAAAAACTGAAACGGGTAATTCAGAACTGGAGAAGAGAAATGTTGAGCAAGGGCGTACACATTCTCCATGACAACGCTCGCCCACACATCGATCGGCAAACCGTTGCTCTCCTGCAACGCTTTCAGTGGGTCATAATCAACCATACACCCTATAGTCCTGAATTGGCGCCCAGTGACTATCACCTGTTCCCTAAGTCAAAAGAACATTTGGCCGGAAAGCGATTCAGCGCCGACGACGAGGTGAAAGAAGAGGTTCATAACTTTCTGAACAGCATGGCGGCGAGCTGGTATGAGATGGGCATACAAAAACTGCCACAGCGTCTACAAAAATGCATCGACAGAAATGGTGATTATGTCGAAAAATAGCTAAATGTTCAAGCTGTAAACTGATGTAAGCCACTGTAGAAATAAACAGGTCTATGTACTTATAAAAAATAGGAGAGCTTACTTTTGGGATTACCCTCTTATATAAGAAGCAGATTAGTACAGGCATAGAGGGCCTTGTCAACCAAAAAAACTCTGCGAGAATCAAACATCGGCTTTAATTTGAGGTACAGATTTTAAGGGTGGACGCCTGGACTACAGAAGTGTCTGGAATGCAGTCATGGACTGTGGAAAACAAAAAGAAAGAGAGTCCAACCGTTGCGAGATGCAGTGTTATACACTGTCATTCATATGGTCACCAATCAAAAGCCCGGATAAGCACCTTTTAGAGCTCGGATCGCTGCGACGCGTGCAGGAAGAGAGTCAGTGAGGTGCTGGAAGGTACCGACAGGGATCCTGAGCAATGACGACTCCAGTTCCATGACCAGCTGGGTTTCTCGACTGAGGGTCCATGGCGCGCACAGACCGATTGAAGTAATCCCACATAATCTCGATTGGGTGTAAATCCGGGGAGTTCAGTGGTCATGGTAGTACAGTTACTCATCCTGGTGCTCTGTCAACCACGCACGTACTCTGCGAGTTATGGTACACATTGCATTGACCTGCTGGTAGATGGCACCGTGCCGAGGGGTACATGTAGGGATGAACACGGTCCCCAAGCATAGATCCATGCTTATGTTGATCCATTGTGTCCTCCAAATTGACGAGATCATCAAAAGAGTGCCACAAAAACATTCCTCAGACCATAACGATCTTTCCTCCGACCTGAACCCTTGCATGGTGTTTGCTTTCTGGCGATTTACGCCGTACACGCCAGTGGCCAATTGTCCGATGGAATAGGTCACCTCTCGCCACTCAGTGGACGTCCAGTTGTTGCACTGGCGTGCAAATTCCAGGCTTCATCGCCGATGAACAGCAATCAGCATGAGTGCATGAATCAAGGACCTGCTACGGGGTCCATACGCAGCAACGTTCCCTGAACGATCGTTCCGGAGACGTTGTTGGTAGCCTCTTGGTTCATCTGGCGGTCAGTTGCTCAACAGTTGCTCGTCTACTCGCCCGTTCACATCTCTGAAGCCATTGTTCACTCCAGTCATCCATGGCCCGTAATGGACCAAAGCTGCCTCGGCGCTGGTGTCGGGTGCACCATTTTGAAATGCACGGTATACTTTAACCACGGCGGTGAACTGTTTACAAACTTACCCGTTTCGGAAATGCTCCCACCGTTGACCTGAAAGCCAACGATACATAGCTTCGTTTCCGCATTACCACAGCGACTGTACTGTTTTTCCGTATACCTGCAACACACTTCATATACAATGAAATGTACCTGCATACAGGCGTTGATATAAGTCAACGGGGACAGTTGAAAATATGTGCCTCGACCGGGATCTTCTGCTTGCATGGTAGTCGCTCTATCCATCTGAGCCACCGAGGACACAGAGGATAGCGCGACTGCAGGGACTTACCTTTGGCACACCTCCCGTGAGACCCACATTCCCAACTTATTATCCCGCACTATATTCGTAGTGCCCCTGCCATCATATTCATTACTCGCGGTTTTACTGCAGATTCCTGTAAGAGCTCGGGCACTGTTTGTGCATCCGCACAGCATAAGATGGTCAAATGGCCAGTGAGCCTTAACTTTATATATATGAAGGCATTTTCAACTGTCTCCGTTGGCTTATACCAACGCCTGCATGGAGCTAAGGGTATTCATTTCATTGTAATTTCATTCTAACGAGCTGCATGGTCACCGATCGTATCTGTTCTTTCGAACATGTCCGAAAGAACAGGTACCATCTTCATATACACTCCTGGAAATGGAAAAAAGAACACATTGACACCGGTGTGTCAGACCCACCATACTTGCTCCGGACACTGCGAGAGGGCTGTACAAGCAATGATCACACGCACGGCACAGCGGACACACCAGGAACCGCGGTGTTGGCCGTCGAATGGCGCTAGCTGCGCAGCATTTGTGCACCGCCGCCGTCAGTGTCAGCCAGTTTGCCGTGGCATACGGAGCTCCATCGCAGTCTTTAACACTGGTAGCATGCCGCGACAGCGTGGACGTGAACCTTATGTGCAGTTGACGGACTTTGAGCGAGGGCGTATAGTGGGCATGCGGGAGGCCGGGTGGACGTACCGCCGAATTGCTCAACACGTGGGGCGTGAGGTCTCCACAGTACATCGATGTGGTCGCCAGTGGTCGGCGGAAGGTGCACGTGCCCGTCGACCAGGGACCGGACCGCAGCGACGCACGGATGCACGCCAAGACCGTAGGATCCTACGCAGTGCCGTAGGGGACCGCACCGCCACTTCCCAGCAAATTAGGGACACTGTTGCTCCTGGGGTATCGGCGAGGACCATTCGCAACCGTCTCCATGAAGCTGGGCTACGGTCCCGCACACCGTTAGGCCGTCTTCCGCTCACGCCCCAACATCGTGCAGCCCGCCTCCAGTGGTGTCGCGACAGACGTGAATGGAGGGACGAATGGAGACGTGTCGTCTTCAGCGATGAGAGTCGCTTCTGCCTTGGTGCCAATGATGGTCGTATGCGTGTTTGGCGCCGTGCAGGTGAGCGCCACAATCAGGACTGCATACGACCGAGGCACACAGGGCCAACACCCGACATCATGGTGTGGGGAGCGATCTCCTACACTGGCCGTACACCACTGGTGATCGTCGAGGGGACACTGAATAGTGCACGGTACATCCAAACCGTCATCGAACCCATCGTTCTACCATTCCTAGACCGGCAAGGGAACTTGCTGTTCCAACAGGACAATGCACGTCCGCATGTATCCCATGCCACCCAACGTGCTCTAGAAGGTGTAAGTCAACTACCCTGGCCAGCAAGATCTCCGGATCTGTCCCTCATTGAGCATGTTTGGGACTGGATGAAGCGTCGTCTCACGCGGTCTGCACGTCCAGCACGAACGCTGGTCCAACTGAGGCGCCAGGTGGAAATGGCATGGCAAGCCGTTCCACAGGACTACATCCAGCATCTCTACGATCGTCTCCATGGGAGAATAGCAGCCTGCATTGCTGCGAAAGGTGGATATACACTGTACTAGTGCCGACATTGTGCATGCTCTGTTGCCTGTGTCTATGTGCCTGTGGTTCCGTCAGTGTGATCATGTGATGTATCTGACCCCAGGAATGTGTCAATAAAGTTTCCCCTTCCTGGGACAATGAATTCACGGTGTTCTTATTTCAATTTCCAGGAGTGTATATATAGTGAAGGCTCACGGGCCACATGACCATCTTCTTTTGTGCGGATGCACAAACAGTGCCCGAACTCTTACGGGAATCGGCAGTAAAGCCGCGAGTAATGAGTATGATGGGCGGGGGCACTATGAATATAGTGCGGGACAATAAGTTGCGAATGTGGGTCTCACGGGAGGCGTGCCAGAGATAAGTCCCTGCAGTCGCACTATCCTCTGTGTCTTCGGTGGCTGAGATGAATAGAGCGTCTGCCATGCAAGCAGGAGATCCCGGGTTCGAGCCCCGGGCGGAGCACACATTTTCAACTGTCCCCGTTGACTTATATCAACTCCTGTATGCAGCTAACGGTTTCACAAGCTGCGACATCGTCGCGAAAAAACACAGTGACCCGTATATGTAATAAGTTTCCTTTAATTTACGTCTATGGTCATAATCTTCTTTGTTTAACAGATTACCGGTTTCGGTCTTTAATGACCATCATCAGCTCTGTTAGGACTTTGTTGTTATGAAACAGATCTGATGATGGTTATTAAAGACCGAAACTGGTAATCTGTTAAACAAAAAGGATTGTGACCATAGACGTAAATTAAAGGAAAATTATTCCAGCTAACGGTATTCATTTCATTGTAATTTCATTCTAACGAGCTGCATGGTCACCGATGGCATCTATTCTTTCGAACATGTCCGAAAGAACAGATACCATTTTCATATACAATTCATATAGCCTCCAATACTAGTGCTGCCATCTGTCGTCTTTGAGTGTTTGTTGCACGTTGGTGTAGAACATAGACGATGGCCACATTAGTCTAAGTAGAGCGATAAGATAAGAAATCAAGAGGTTTTCCGTAGTCCGTGAGGGTAGCAATACAAAACATTATCGAGAAGAAGGGTAGGATGATAGAAAATATGTTAATACGTCGTTGAATATGTTTCACGGTACAAGAGGGCAAAAGTGTGAGGGAAGACAGACAAAAATTATGGAGGAAGACAGGCAAAAATTGTAGGGTGGGAGCCAGATAGCGAAATATGTAACAACAACAAATAATTGGGGACACTGAATGTAGGTGCTACTCTGAGATGATGAGATAATCGGAAAAGATGAAATCCTAGCGGGCCGTATCGAAGTCAGAAGACTGACGAAAAAGATAGAAACGCGGAATTACAACAGCGCAGCGCTAAATTAGCAACCTACAATTTTTACCTCTGCGATATCTCGATCCGAAGATTACATCTCGAGTTCCTCTACTCAGGACAACAATGGAGCGAAGCCAGAGAGCGTGTCCGTCACACGGTCGCGCCTCTGCTAATGACTCCACGTTCAGGGCGCTCATTAAAATCGTTAATTGCACCACGTGCAGCGCGAAAATTGCTGCCTCAGAAGTAACGTCGTACAAACAAAGCGTTCACCTCGTGAAAGTTATGGTTCTATTTCGTTCAAACAGCAACCAAATTGAAATCCAGTGCAGATAAGTCGCGTTTCGGGAGGGTTGTAATTACTGTTTCTGCGATAGATTACTCGTATTCAGCAAGGCATGGATGCGAAGCCTCAGGCGAATGACTAACGAAGTAGTATCCCCACCCACACTGTAACTGTCCGATTACCTCCGCCACCGAAGGACTCCATAAAGTATTTTGTTCTAGAATAACACCGAACCATACAGTTTCGTACGGAATGTACTCTATATCTCTAATTGAATACAAAAATACAATAAATGGTTTCCAGGATTCGTATGACATGCGACAGTACAATTAGTGCAGCTAAGAAGGCCACTGGTAGTCATTAGTTTGTGCAACAAACTTGTTAAGCAATCTAAAAAATGGTTCAAATGGCTCTGAGCACTATGGGACTCAACTGCTGAGGTCATTAGTCCCCTAGAACTTAGAACTAGTTAAACCTAACTAACCTAAGGACATCACAAACATCCATGCCCGAGACAGGATTCGAACCTGCGACCGTAGCGGTCTCGCGGTTCCAGACTGCAGCGCCTTTAACCGCACGGCCACTTCGGCCGGCTAAGCAATCTATATTCGGGAAATTTTTGATGATTCTATCCTGCCAACATCTTATATGGTTGAGAAACCTGCGTTTGTATTGAGAGACTAAAATCAAAATAAAATCTGCAATCTAATGTAATATTTCAGGCCCCTCCTAAGTGATATGAGTCAGCATCGATATTTAAGTTTCGATAGCTAGGGTATCAGTATTAATATCAATTTCTTAACATTGTAAGAATAATAGTAGCGTTTGGTTACTAGCGTAATGAGAATTAAATTGTATATATGTAGCATAGAAGAAGACCTACCAGGTTAGCCGAGAGCGCTAATGCGCTGCTTCCTGGACTCGGGTAGGCGCGCCAGCCACGGATCGAATCCGCTCGCCGGATTAACGACGAGGGCAGGTGTGCCACCCAGCCCGGATGTGGTTTTTACGTGGTTTTCCACCCCTCTAGGTGAATACCGGGCTGGTCACCACGTCCCACCTCAGTTACACGACTCACAGACATTTGAAACACATCCGCACCTTTCCATGATTTACACTAGACGCAGACAGATGGGGTACTCTGATTCCGTCCGAGGGGGTACGGGGTGGCGGCAGGAAGGGCATCCGGCCACCCCTTCAAACTAACATGCCAAATCCGATTTAACCACGCCAACCTCGCGCAAGCGATAGATAGATATGTAGCATAGAAGAAACACAAATGCAACAGAAAAAAATTAAAAATCATACATAGTCCATAATAAATGTATACGTTTTCAGCAATATACAGGTTGTTAGAGGTATAGGTATGGATATTGTGGTAACTGGTATCTTAATATGACGCATTTCGATACGCTAGTTGTCTTTTCTCTGCATGTACAAGTCTTACCACAAACATATCACATAATTTACTTCCTGATGTTTTCTGCAGAGTCGCAACTGTGCCAGAAGTGGACTACGCCTATCAGGACAGACTACCAGTTTTGCGCACGCTCACCCACACTTCAATACTTGACCTGCTACCCAGGAGAGAATAAACATTAATGGGTTGTTTGTGGAACTAGTAATTTGAGGCAATAAGCAACCTGAAAACATACTACATGTAATAACTGTAAATATTAGTCTCCAAATGAAGTAAATATTGATATAATGTTGTTCACTACACTGTCCTTGGTCATCAGCAGAAATAATGCACATACGTCTCTAACACCCTGTCCATCAGTAATATTAAGTAGTGAGACATAATTTGCAAAAATTGTTTGAGTATTGATTTTATACTCGAGTTAGTTCACTGTAAACGTGGCACAATTGTCTTTTAAATTAACTTATTGCAGATGAGTCATTTTGCCTCAAAAAATGGTTCAAATGGCTCTGAGTACTATGGAACTTAACATCTGAGGTCATTAGTCTCCTAGAACTTAGAACTACTTAAACCTAACTAACCGAAGGACATCACATACATCCATGCCCGAGGCAGGATTCGAACCTGCGACCGTAGAGGTAGCGCGGTTCCAGACAGTAGTGCCTCGGCCACACCAGCCGGCCATTTTGCCTCAACGAAAAACTCATAATTATGCACGTGTGGGCAGTATAAAATTTATGTTGAGACCTGTATTTTGTTCACCGTTGCAACATGTTCTTCCTGTCCTTATCTTTGGATTGGGTTGTACAGTGTGTTCCGAAACTATTAGTTTAAATTAATGCAGGAGGTAGAGAACATCAAAACAAATATATTTCGATAAGGAACATAATTATGGACACTGAAGTCAACTTGTAACGTCAAGGAACATTTTGTTAGTGATGCTCACGTAAGCTGTTGTGTCGGTATTGCTGACTGGAAATGTGTACTGAAATTCAAAACCTCTCTGTGTACAGATGGTTGGCTGTTCTGGTTGGATGTTCCACTGAATGTTGAATAAAAAACATACTTCCAGTACGATGGGGCGCCAGCGCATTTAAGCACTGCTGTGAGGAATTCATCTCATAGCTCCCTCAGAAATAGATGGATTGATCGAGGTGGTCCTGGGCGGGCCACTCAGGTCACGTGACCTCACGTCTCCGGATTTCTTCCTCTGGGGGGATGCGAAGCAGTTGACGTATGAAATCGTTGTGGAAGCAGAAGAAGACCTCATCGCTATAATTTCCATCACTGTTGATACCATTGTGGACACGTCAGGTATCTTCAGACAGACACAATAATAAACGGTGCGACGGTGTACTGCGTGCACAGACGCCAATTGTCACGGTTTCGAGCCGCTCCTGCGAATACCACTGCTGTAATTAGCATGCTAAGCCACCTTCTGTATAAATCGTCCCTAGCGTCAGAAATTGCTGTCAGAGATCTTATGTAACTTATGTACCTGACTAACCTCCTGTATTTTGTTTTTCAACGAATAGTTTCGGAACACACTGTATACTCACGTTGGTCTATGGCAGGACAGCATCCATATTTTCCCATGTATTCTAAGTATGTCCTTTTGTGTTCAAGAAAGCCTTAAAATAGTAATAAATATCGTGCGATGTCGTAAGTATTGATACTTTTGTTCCGATATTATTGAGGTATCGATACAGCTTTAGGTATTGGTATCGATATCAAATGGTAGTCTAGTCCTCAATCTGTGCCTCAGAAAACACAAACAGTTAAGTTATATCATACACAACAAACACCATACGATTTACCAGCAGATGGTACACATGACTCCCCTCAACTGGATTAGCTGACGACTGTGAGGACAAGCTAAAAAGTTAACCGTTCCATTACCACTTTTTTCGGAGTGAAAGACATTAATGTGGTAGTCGGAAGTAACAATGTGAAAAAACAAATCCTGATGTCTCATTTTCCAACGCATAGAAGAGCTGGTCATACAGTGTTATACACGAGCACCATCGGGATTTCAGAAGACAACTGCGCAAAAACTACAAGAAATAAGGAAATAGATACCCATCAATGACCTAGAGAGTCTATAAAAGTTTGTAACTCACATTTCAGATGCTCAATATGGGCACCGTTTGTGACGCGGAGGACGAATAGGCCAGGGAGGCCCGACAGCAGCTCACTTTGCAAACCTCATGGAGTTGCCTACCTGCAGGCGCGAACTAATTCGATGTGACAACATACAGCGGATCAGGTAGTTTCAATGAAACCTGAAGACAGCGCAACCTACGGGTGCAAGCTGTAATTATAAGAGTTCTGCAAACCATTAGCAGGTTTCTTTTTACCAGTGGGACAGAGGTACATAGCAATAATAAGTAGCAAATTCCCTCCGGTTGTCTGATAAACTAACTACATTTACATCATACACCGCAAGGCACCCAACGGTATGTGGCGGAGGGTACTTCTGTTACCACTAAAATGATCTCCCCTACCATATTCCACTCGAAATGGTGTGTAGAAGAATGTGTGGTAGCACCAAGAATCGATACCACACAAGGGGCGTCATTCTGCTATGCCAAGCTGGCAGCACCGGCTAAGCAAGTTACCTAGAGAGCTAGCCACGGGCGACCGTTTCCCCCAAACACCTTTGCCTGAGGCGGACGCCCCCTTGCATCGGCGCCGCCAGCACTAAACCCCACGCCGATAAGAGGCCGCTGCAAGCCTCCAGTCTCCAGTGTTCTGGCTCCAGCACGCTGGCTACAGCTATAGACTACACCAGTCTGAAATCTTGTCAAGGTCTGACAAAATTTACACTCCTTCGTTCAGATTGTACTTCGTTGTAGGTAACTGCATCACCTGCGAAAATTCTAGTGTTACTACTGTCGAGATGACAGGCATCTTATCCGCATGGCTGTAACGGATGGTGCAGCCACGTCTTCATCCCTGAGTCAGCAGATGGGGACGTTTGCAAGACAACGACCATCTGCACGAACAGTTCGACGACGTTTACAGCAGCACGGACTATCAGCTCGGAGACCTTGGCTGCGATTGCGGCTGCGATGGTGTACTCAACGACGAACCTGGGCGCAAGAATGGCAAAACATTTTTTCGGATGAATTCAGGTTCTGTTTACAGAATCATGATGGTCGAATCCGTATTTGGCGACATCGCGGTGAATGCACATTAGAAGCGTGTATTCGTCATCGCCATACTGGCATATCACGTGGCGTGATGGTATGGGGTGCCATTGGTTACACGTCTCGGTCACCTCTTGTTCGCACTGACGGCACTTTGAACAGTGGACGTTAAATTTCAGATGTGTTACGAGCCGTGGCTCTACCCGTCATTCGATCCCTGCGAAACCCTGCATTTCAGCAGGATAATGCACGACCGCATGTTGCAGGTCCTGTACGGGCCTTTCTGGATACAGACAATGTTCGACTGCTGCCCTGGCCAGCACATTCTCCAGATATCTTGCCAATTGAAAACATCTGTTCAATGGTGGCCGAGCAACTGGCTCGTCACAATACAGCAGTCACTACTGTTGATGAACTGTGGAATCGTGTTGAAGCTTCATGGGCAGCTGTACCTGTACACGCCATCCAAGCTCTGTTTGACTCAATGCCCAGGCGTATCAAGGCCGCTTTCGGCCAGAGGTGATTGTTCTGGGTACCTATTTCTCAGGGTCTATGCATCCAAATTGCGAGAAAATGTAATCACATGTCAGTTCTAGTATAATATATTTTTCCAATGAATACCCGTTTATCATCTGCATTTATTCTTGGTGTAGCAATTTTAATAGCCAGTAGTGTAAAACAACGACGGTCAAAGTTTCTGAAGTATTTTCAATGCGCAGAGTGTTTCGTACTGTTTGAACGTAATGGGGAAGTAACCTTCGTTAGAGAGAAAATTAATGTTCGCCGACGCTTCCAGGTGACCAATGAGCAGCAAAGGACTCAACTCTGGGGTACGCCCGAATGTACTTCTCCAGCTGTGGATTACTCTCTATACATAACAACATGCTGCATCCTCCCTACCAAGAAATCCTCAATCCAGTGACGTATTTCGTCCGATGCCCCAAATGTTCGTACTTTTGATAATAAACGCAGATGTGACGCTGAATCAAGTGCTTTTCGGAAACCAAGAAATACCGCATCTACCCGATTGCCTTGATCATTTGCTTTCACGATGTCATGTAAGAAAAGCGCGAGTTGATCATTGCACTTTGGGTCGCTCCGTCTTTCATCCAAGCTGCTGTTTCCAGTGAGTTGTCGCCAATAGCGGAATCGAAATATTTCAGACGTCATCAGTTTCTCCCATTCCGCTCCTCTCTAGTTAAATACTCGTGCAAAAGGTAATTAGTGCAACTTTTGTTTCCTGCTTCCGATCATATTTCAATGATAACTTTAATCAGTAAGACCAAAAAGAGACTGGATGATCCTGTAACTCGGAGAATTGGATTGGATTTTTTTGGGGGAAGAGACCAAACAGCGAGGTCATCGGTCTCATCGGATTAGGGAAGGACGGGGAAGGAAGTCGGGCGTGCCCTTTCAAAGGAAAACGCGGAGAATCATCAACAAGAAAACATGTACTGTTTTACTGGCTCGACTCGAAGAGAAAGTCAGCGCCGTAATGGCGGCTGTAAATGGTGATACAGACGCACCCTGCCACTGACGTTTAGCCACTAGGGGCACACTCCAAAGTCGGAACGGCTGTGGCGCTGCTAAGAACTCCGACAGACGGCCGTCGCTGACGCCAGTCCACACTCCTAGCAGACAGTCGTCAGAGGCCTCGAGAATCTCTGTTTACGACATCGTTAACTGCCACTCCTGCTGCCTCCGTGAAAGACAGTCTACGTATACGACTGAGATCTGGGCCCGCGTTATTTCTCAAATGGCGACGCAGTTTCTTACAGTCCGCAACGAGTCTATTTCGACTGTCATGGCTCTGTGCACTACGATAATGTAAAACCCGTTCTGGAAGAGCAAAGCTTTGTAGATACGCCAACCAAGGCCTCGAATAATCTGGGAAAGGAGCCTGGAGATAATTTTACAGATTTTGTTGCTGTTGTTGTTGCAGGTAAAATGTTCCAAAGGGAAGTTTCCGACTTGCCTTATACAGAGTTTTTCGGTGTCTTTGCCAAACACGTCTAGACATAATAGATCACGTCATGGAGAACAACGTTCTTTTGAGACAAAGTGCTCGCTGACATTTTCGAGCAATGATATGCGCTCTTTAATATTCGACAACCCTGGGAGGGCGAGTTTTCACCGAACTAAAGGGCTCAAGAAACAGCTGTATTGCATACTGTCCACCCCACTAAATTAACAGAGTGATTTTAGACAGTAGGAATGGTTGACTCTAGGCCGAAAAATATATCTCAGAAGAGAATGAAGGACTTCAATTTTGTTCAGCCTAGCACCTTTCACTAGGAGTAGATGACTGTATGATAGGCAACACACGTTGCGCGGGAGCGCAGCAGGTTGCCTATTCCCTGCCGCGTCTCAGGGACATAGCCAATACAAAAGGACCCCTATGGTCACCTGGAAGCGTCGGCGAACATTAATTTTCTCTCTAACGAAGGTTACTTCCCCATTACGTTCAAACAGTACGAAACACTCTGCATAAAACGTCATAGACAGGCCTAGATTTTCAGAACAAAGATAAGCACATTAGGCAAAAATTAGTACGTGGCGAACTCCACATCTGCGTGAATATCACTGAAGTCGCTGACAACAATTGCACGGCAAGGCGTGACAGCACTTCCCTTTGGAAATCTGTTCGTTTGGTTGCCCATCTGCAGAAACGAACTAATTCGTACGGAGTGGATGAGTAATCTAAATGTTCTGACACCTGCTGTCTAACGTAACTACACCAATGGGAGTATTATGAATCGAAACTTGTAGAGATGCTCTTTCCACCTCATCATCTCTGCATAACTATTGAAACCTACACTGAAGCGCTAAAGAAGCTGATGTAGGCATGCGTATTCAAATACAGAGATATATAAGCAGGCAGAGTACGGCAACGCATATAAGACAACAAGTGTCTGGCGCCATTGTTAGATCGGTTACTACTGCTACAATGGCAAGTTATCAATATTTAAGTGAGTACGAACGTGGTGCACAGGCGATGAGACACAGCATCCCAGAGGTAGCGAAGAAATGGGGATTTTCCCATACGACCATTTCATGAGTGTACTGTGAATATCAGAAATTTGGTAAACATCGAATCTGTGACATCGCTGCGACTGGAAAGAGATCCTGCAAGATTGGGACCAACAATGGCTGAAGAGAATCGTTCAACGTGACAGAAGTGCAACCCTACCGCAAATTGTTGCAGATTTCAATCAATAAGTGTCAGCGAGCGAACCATTCAACTAAACTTCATCGATATGGGCTTTCGGAGCCGAAGGCCCACTCGTGTAACTTGATGAATGCACGACACAAAGCTTTACGCCTCGCCTGGGCCCTTCAACCCGACATTGGACTGTTGATGACTGGAAACATGTTGCCTGGTCGAACGAGTTTCGATTCAGGTTGCATCGAGCGGATGGACGTGCACGGGTATGGAGACAACCTCATGAATCCATGGTCCCTGCACGTCAGCAGGGGACTGTTCAAGCTGATGGAGGCTCTGTAATGTATTTCGACGGACTTGGGCAATTCTAGGAGAACAATGCGACATTTTTGCTACAGAGTGGCTCCAGCAACACACTTCTGAGTTTACACACTTCCGCTGCCCAGCAGATTCCCTTGACATGAACATTATTGAACTTATCTGGGATGCCTTGCAACGTGCTGTTGAGAAGAGATCTTCACCCCCTCGTACTCTTACGGATTTATGGACAGCCCTTCAGGATTCATGGAGTCAGTTCCCTGCAGCACTACTTCAGACATTAGTCGTGTCCATGCCACGTCGTGTTGCGGCACTTCTGCATGCTCGCGGGGGCCCAATGCGATATGAGGCAGGGGTACCATTTTCTTTGGCTCTTCAGTGTATATCGCTTTTAACCTATTTGCTGTACCAGTTTAGCTCTGGACAATCTCTGTAATTTCTATCCTCCAATCTTGCCTCCAATAGCAAGCTAAATATTGTAGATATTCACTGATGCCTTCGGATGCGTTCTGTCAAAAGGTCTTTTCTGTTAGTCTGATTGTGCTATTAATTTATTCTTCCGCAACTGATTTCAGTAGCTCCTCACAATAGCTATTAGATTTGCCCATGTAATCGTCAGATTGTTTTGTTCACCGCATTTCAAAAGGCACTATTCTCTTCCTGTATGAACCGGTTATGGTCTACTATTCCCTCCCATACAAGGTTTCACTCCACCTGACATTCATATTCAGCGTTAAGAAAATCTGCCAAAACAGTATGAGCGATCTACTATTTTTAATGTTCTTTATACTTTTGACAAAATTAGCTGGTAATTGTTTATATCTTGTTGATTACCTAAGTTCACGACAAGCTTGTTTCGGCTATTTGGCATTATCAAGCGTTCTTGTTGGCATTGCTTCTCTATATAATTTTATTCCACATCGGTGTGACATTACGATAAGATTTTATCTCGAGTTATACTTACGTCTAGATGGAGTGACATAAACAAATTATCTTAGCGTGTAAGTTTTTTACGTACTATGTTGTAAACAAAGGTTACGTATTTATTCCTTATAGAAGAATAATAGTGAAAGTTTGTGTTATTTTTTGACAGTTCTAAAATGGTAGATAGTTCCAACGATGCTTTATGTTTACAAGTAAATTATGTCCTAGACAATCAGATTCGTCTTTGGATAGAGATGTTGTGCATTATGTAGATGTGAGACCTAAACGTTCTCTTTTGTTTTTTGTGTATCGTGTTGTGTTTATCCCTCTTATTTTTCTGTTACGTCAATAAAGTTTTAGAGAGAAATATATGTTTGAGTTGCGTCTGTTCGTTTAGGATGTCATTCGGATATATTTTTGTGTGTGCATAAATTTCCAGTTCTTTCAAAATGTTCGTGGTTTGATCTTTTGGTATCTTATGCAGAATTTTCAGAGCGTCTTTGATTATGTTCAATGTATGATTTTTATTTTTTAACTGTAGGTAAAAACCTATTTGGCAGCTTTAACATTCTCTCGTGTGTTCTTTAAATCCGATACTAAAACTTAGTCCTGTATGCTCGACGTAAAAACTATTGCAGTCGCCGCAGGAAATTTTGTATACACCTGTGTTAGAAAAGATAGAGACGTCGCTTTTCTCTGCTCGCAACTTTGTAAGTTATTGGCAGTCCCAAATGTTAGTCGTATTTTCACATTTCTTAACAAGTTGTTTATTTTGTGTAATACGTCACCTATATTCTCAATTTTCTCATCAACGCCTGATTTAATTAGAGTACACTCCATTAACATTGTTTTACTTTTGTTGATTCTTTACGAGGTGCGACAAGAAAAGCAATGAGACTGACGTGAAAAAAAATGTTGGTTACAGTTTCAGTCAAGTTTAGTGTTGTCTCCTACAAAGTAGTTACCTTCTGATTGCACTCACGTTTTCCAACGCTTCTGCCATTGATGGTAACATTTATGGAACTCATCTTCTGTAATATCCTCGTCACAGTTTTACTCACATCTTGTGTTGTTTGAAAATGGTGTCCCTTGACCGCCGATTTGACTCTTGGAAATAGAAAAAAGTCGCACGGAGCGGTATCTGGTGAATAAGGTGGCTGTGGTAGTACTGAAATTTGTTTTGAGGTTAAAAATTGCTGTCCTGGTTCAAGTGGCTCTGAGCACTATGGGACTTAACTTCTAAGGTCATCAGTCCCCTAGAACTTAGAACTACTTAAACCTAACTAACCTAAGGACATCACACACATCCATGCCCGAGGCAGGATTCGAACCTGCGGCCGTAGCGGTCGCGTGGTTCCAGACTGTAGCGCCTAGAACCGCTCGGCCACCCCGGCCGGCCAATTGCTGTACTGACGGAGCAGTATGGGACACCGCATTATCGTGATGCAGAATCCAATCATCAGCAATGTTGGCACGGACACGAAGAACTCTTTTACGAAGTCTTTCTAAAATTTCTTTGTAGTAATATTGGTTAACTGTTTGTCCAGGAGACACCCATTCGTTATGAACAATTTCCTTGGTATCGAAGAAGCACAAAAGCACGCATTTCACTTTTGACTTTGACATGCGAGCTTTTTATGGTCTGGGTGATCCCTTGGAGCACCATTGCTAACTTTGGCATTTTGTCTCTGGATCGTACTGAAAAAACCAACTTTCATCACCAGTGATAACAAGGCTCAACAATTCTGGATTGTTTTCCGTGTTTCTCGCTGTTGTGGTTTGAGATTTTTGGAGACAATTTTTGCATAAATCTTTCTCATACGAATATCTTGGGTTATTATTAGACGAAACGTTTCTTGATTGATGTTCAGTTCTTCTGCAATCATTTTCACAGATAATCAGACCGTACAAGTTCACACACCCTGGCCAAGTTGACATCCGTCTGTGAGGTTGACGGTCGTGCACTGCGGATTTCATCTTCAACATTCGTTCTGCCTTCACTAAACATTTTGTGTTAACGAAAAACTTGAGCTCTTGACATAGCCTCCTCTCCAAAAGCCTTCTGAAGCTTACTGTAAGTTGAAGTTGCGTTTTCACCCAATTAAGCGCAAAAAGAAATGGCATACCGTTGTGCAATATTATGCGGTTCCATTTCCGTGACGAGAGACACAACTCACGACAGAGCAGTTGCATCGATGTGCCGCTTCGACTAAAAGCAGCTTACAGACCAAGGTCAAAGATGTTGTGCCTACGCAAACCTGCAGAGTTGCCACATCTTGCAAAGAAAATCAGTCTCAATACTTTATTGTTGCACCTCGTATTACAAACAATTTCGAAGACATTATCCTTTCTGTTCAACAGCAAGTCCTTTGCTGACTTGGTTTCCTACACTGCTTGCTGAATATATAGACAGAGTAACATCGGAGCACAGTCTTTCTCTCTTCTCGACTACTACTGCCCTTTCGTGTCCTTAGAATCTTACAGCCGCAGCTTGGTTCCTGCACAAGTTGTAGATAACCTTTTGCAGACGGAGGAAACTCCCCGCTGGTGTCTCCCTGTAGAGCTGGTCTTTTACCCTCGGCCAGGACGGCTCCTCGTTATTGGCCCGGCAGACTATAAAGAGACCTCTCGGCTTGGTGGAGGGTTGCTTTCCGAAGTAAGGTGGGCGGCCGCGAGGAAACGTCCCCGCGTCTCGTCGCCGGCACTTTTAGTGTCCCAGCGTCCCCGAGTGTAAAGGAGCCGCAATGGCGCGATAAAGCGGTGCAGTGTCTGGCGAGCAGTGGTCGCCCGTAATCTGGCCAGCTGGTGGGTGGCGCCCTGGGAGTCCCTAGCTATCTGATGGCTGCCCACCGCCAGGGAGAGGTGGCCGCGGGGACAGCTTCGCTTTGCATGCAGCCATGCCGCACCACCTGCCACTTGCTACCTGTGCTGCGGCGTCTGAAAAGGCAGACCGACGCGGACAGAGCACGCTGTCAGAGACAGGCTGTGGACCTTGCACAGCCGAAGGCGGCGATAGACTTCTCTGAAATCTGGGTATCGTTAGAGAGCTCGTACCTTTATACAGGCTGATAAGGAATGACACTGTAAACATTTGGGAGACCCTGGATCAGGGATCGCGTAGAATTCTGCACGTGTGGTCTCGCGCATGTGCGGACCTCTCTCGCCTGCCTACGCCCTTCCCCCACTACCACGCCACGCTGCTGAGCGTGAGGTGGAGGAAGAGGGAAACTGCAAAAGCGCCGGATTTAAATGGCAATGCACTCGTGCTAGGAACAATCAATGGCCTGCATGAGGCTTGGGTTGTATTTCATACTAGCGTACAAACATACCGCCGTTTGAGTCTCGTACAGATTCCCGTATGGGGGACATAGTGATAGACATCCCTGGAGTTGTGAAGCAGCTGAATGGGTTGAAAATAAATAAATCGCCAGGTCCTGATGGGATTCCAATTCGGTTTTACAGAGAGTACTCTACTGCATTGGCTCCTTACTTAGCTTGCATTTATCGCGAATCTCTTGCCCAAAGTAAAGTCCCGAGCGACTGGAAAAAAGCGCAGGTGACGCCTGTATATAAGAAGGGTAGAACGACGGATCCTCAAAATTACAGACCAATATCTTTAACATCGGTTTGTTGCAGGATTCTCGAACATATTCTGAGATCGAATATAAAGAATTTCCTTGAGACAGAGAAGTTGCTGTCCATGCATCGGCACGGCTTTAGAAAGCATCGCTCCTGCGAAACGCAACTCGCTCTTATTTCACATGATATCTTGCGAACCATGGATGAAGAGTATCAGACGGATGCTATATTCCTTGACTTCCGGAAAGCGTTTGACTCGGTACCCCACTGCAGACTCCTAACTAAGGTACGAGCATATGGGATTAGTTCCCAAATATGTGAGTGGCTCGAAGACTTCTTAAGTAATAGAACTCAGTACGTTGTCCTCGATGGTGAGTGTTCATCGGAGGTGAGGGTATCATCTGGAGTGCCCCAGGAAAGTGTGGTACGTCCGCTGTTGCTTTCTATCTACATAAATGATCTTTTGGATAGGGTGGATAGCAATGTGCGGCTGTTTGCTGATGATGCGGTGCTGTACGGGAAGGTGTCGTCGTTGAGTGACTGTAGGGGGATACAAGATGACTTGGACAGGATTTGTGATTGGTGTAAAGAATGGCAGCTAACTCTAAATATAGATAAATGTAAATTAATGCAGATGAATAGGAAAAAGAATCCCGTAATGTTTGAATACTCCATTAGTAGCGTAGCGCTTGACACAGTCACGTCGATTAAATGTTTGGGCGTAACATTGCAGAGCGATATGAAGTGGGACAAGCATGTAATGGCAGTTGTGGGGAGGGCGGATAGTCGTCTTCGGTTCATTGGTAGAATTGTGGGAAGATGTGGTTCATCTGTAAAGGAGACCGCTTATAAAACACTAATACGACCTATTCTTGAGTACTGCTCGAGCGTTTGGGATCCCTATCAGGTCGGATTGAGGGAGGACATAGAAGCAATTCAGAGGCGGGCTGCTAGATTTGTTGCTGGTAGGTTTGATCATCACGCGAGTGTTACGGAAATGCTTCAGGAACTCGGGTGGGAGTCTCTGGAGCAAAGGAGGCGTTCTTTTCGTGAATCGGTACTGAGGAAATTTAGAGAACCAGCATTTGAGGCTGACTGCAGTACAGTTTTACTGCCGCCAACTTACATTTCGCGGTAAGACCACAAATATAAGATAAGAGAGATTAGGACTCGTACAGAGGCATATAGGCAGTCATTTTTCCCTCGTTCTGTTTGTGAATGGAACAGGGAGAGAAGATGCTAGTTGTGGTACAAGGTACCCTCCGCCACGCACCGTATGGTGGATTGCGGAATATGTATGTAGATGTAGAAACCCACCCTCGCCCAAGTACGTACGAAGGTGGGTCAAATGAAAACCTTAAATTTGTAATGACAAATTGAAATTTCGCGCCGTTATCCTGTAAGTTGGTAAGCGTGTACAAACAGCGTGCAGAATGGCCTGTAGGTGGCAGCATATTGCAGATGCACACATACCGTTGCAGTATCAGTATAAAGATGGCCGCCCCAAATGCGACTTGCACCAGGGAAGAACAGCGTTCTGTTATTCGGTTTTTGCGTAGTGAAGGTGTTAAAACTATTGAAATGAAGGTTCAGTACGGTGATGCCTGTTTATCACAGCACCAAGTCTACGAATGGTGTAGGAAGTTCGCAAATGGTGTGACTTCAGTGGAAGATGCTCCTCGACCAGGTCAGGCACAACAAGTTGTGACTCCACAGTACATTGCAGCAGTTCAAGCCATAGTGAAGGAAAACCGCAGAGTGACACTGAATGACACTGAAGATTAGTCATGGGTCAGCACACCACATTGTGCATGATGTGCTCCTGTTTCACAAAGTGTCTGCAAGATGGGTGCCACGGCAGCTGACTCCTGAAATGAGAGAACGACGTGTTGATGCTTGTGAAGAACTTCTTCGGAGCTTTGAACGAGAAGGTGATGGCTTCCTTGCAAGAATCATGACTGGGGACGAAACCTGGGTTCACTTCCACCAACCGAAAACGAAGAGAGCGACCAACGAATGGCGCCATCCCTCATCACCAAAACCGAAGATGTTTCGAACAGAACGATCAGCAGAGAAGATTATGCTGACTCTCTTTTGGGACGAGAAAGGCGTCATTTTGGAGCATTACATGCCTAGAGGGACCACTGTCACCAGTGCATCATACACAGATCTCCTAAAAAATCATCTGCGGTCTGCAATCAAATCAAAGCGACGTGGATTGCTGTCAGCAGGTGTCCTTTTGCAACATGACAATGCAAAAGCCTCACACTGCCCGTTCAACAGTTGCAACAATCACAGACCTGCATTTTGAGTGTCTTCCTCATCCATCATACTCACCAGACTTTGCCCCAAGTGATTTCCATATGTTTGGACCACTCAAAGACACAATGGGAGGAAAGAAGTTCCGTTTTGATGAAGAGGTACGGCACGCGGTGCATGAGTGGTTACGCGGACTACCAAAAGAATTTTTTTCTAAAGGAATTTATGCACTTTGTAAGCGCTGGAGGACTTGCATCGAGCGTGGGGTAGATTATGTTGAAAAGTGATACAGCTTTGTACCACTTCTGCACAATATCGCGAAGATTTGAAATTACTTCTAAAATTTATAGCAAGTCGCTAAAAAGCTTTCCTTCTCAATCACTGGATGAATAAAATCTGAGAATTCACGCGTCATGAGCTACGCATCTTTTTCATCTCCACCGCCTGGCAGTGAGGTATATGCGGAGCAAGTTTGGTTGAAATCTGTCCAATGGAATTATATTCCACCCATACTGGACGGTAGTTTTGTGGATCAATTTGGCTCTGAGCACTATGGAACTTAACATCTGAGATCATCAGTCCCTTAGAACGTAGAACTAATTAAACCTAACTAACGTAAGGACAGCACACACATCCATGCCCCAGGCAGGATTCGAATCTGCGACCGTAGCGGTCGCGCGGTTCCAGACTGAAGCGCTTAGATCCGCTCGGCCACACCGACCGGCTTTTGTGGATCTATTCTACTTCTTGTAATCTGGAGTGACCTTTTCTTCCAATTACTGTGCACAGCTGTTTGTTCGAGGGATCTACAATAGATTACAGTTAAAAGAGGGAGTCGCAAATTCAGTATACAATCTGATAGTGATCCCATCAGTTCCCGGGAATTTGTTTAATTTCAAGGATTTCAGCTGTCCCTCAACGCCACTAACACTAACAGCTCTTCCTCTAATCTTCTCAGCGGTACGAGAATTAAATTGGAGCAAGTATTCTGGATTTTCCTTTATAAAGGAACATTAATTTTGAAAACGGAGTTACGCATATCTGCTGTTACTCTGCTACCCTCCGTGTCCGTGTCATGCACGAGTGACTGGACGATAACTTTGGTGCCACAAACAATCTTTACATACGACAAGAATTTCTGTGGGACTTCGTTTCACAGCTGGTTCCTTTGGTGTCATCCGTGGCATCCTTACAGCACAGCGGTACAATGATGAAATTCTACGCCCTTCCTGAAAAGCCATCCTGTGCTTACATTTCAGCAAGGTAACTACCGTCCACACACCGCGAGAGTTTCTACTGCTTGTCTTCGTCCTTGCCAACCCCAACCTTGACCAGCAAGGTCGCCGGATCTCTCCCCAGTTGAGAACGTTTGGAGCTTTATGAGCAGGGCCCTCCAACCATCTCGGAATTTTGACGATCTAACGCGCTTATTGGACAGTATTTGGCATAATATTCCACAGGAGAACATCCAGTAACTCAATGCCGAGTAACTGGTTGCATAAGGACCAGAGGTGAACTAACCCCTTATTGATTTAAGAACTTCCAGCATTGCAGCGCGTCAGTAATCGTAAGTATCGAAATAATTACGAAAAATCCGCCTCGACTGCACAAACTGCCTGGTGTTTACCTAGGTTTCAGCGTGGATAACCACGCCTTCTTCAGAACAAATATAAAACAGCTTGCCTAAATAGGCATAGTCAAAGGCTAAAATCAACACCTATAGCGGCAAGACCCCATAATTTTTTTTTTTTTTTTTTTTTGCAAATACACGGTACATATGTTCCAAGTCAATGTTACTTATCTCAACCCTGTGTGTGGTGCCTCGCCCCAGCCAACGTACGTTGGTCACAGGCTCTCCACCGAACTGACTGCTCAGTTTGTGAAGCCCTTTCTCTTGAGTGAAACATCCGCTTTTCTGAAATTGTAGTCATTTGTTCGTCGGTGCATCCCATTCGGATAATTCCTTCGTGGTACCTCTTCTTTCGTCCTAGAGTGTACCTTAGATAATAGAAAGTATTAAGAAGCAAACTGTCGTGGCACACGGCAAAGCTGAGGCTCTTGTGCAGGGACGTTTCATTTCTGCCGCAAGGTGAAAGCTGGGATTAAGTAATAAGAATAGGAATACCTTCGTCCCTTCAACTTACGTAATAAACTTCATCGTACCCAAACAAGTACCTTAATTAATAATGAGCGCTAAATCAGCACGAAAAACTACTGGCTAAAAAGCTGTCCGTGCTACTGCAGCCCGGCATCTCCTTCAGAGATCGATTGAAAAAATAAAATGAGAGAGGCCAACGCCCTACACGAAAGGCAGTGCCACAGCGCTGAACCTTCTGTGTATTCGGACAGTGGGAACTGCCGTGGTTCCTGCTGATAACGCTATCGACGACGGCCGAGTCCCCAGCTGTCTCCTCGGTGACACAGCAGCGCATCCGGACAGAGATAGAGGCCTCCGGCCGATAGCAGACGCCTCCACATCCAGTGAGAACGGATCTCTTCCCGTCTCCAACGCAATCTGCATATACGTTTATAGTCCGCAAACCACTGTGCGGTGAAAGAGGAGGATATTTAGTGGCTTTGCTAGCGTTTGTCTTTTGCGCTCCATTCGCAAATGGAACAGGAAATGACTACCTGCATGTAGTATTGCGTCTACCAAAACTACAATCGTTTTGGTACAATACATAAATGACGTACTAAATCGTAGGATTAGCGGCACTATGGTAGCATTGGCAGGGAAATAAACATTAAGTGAATGTATAAGAGAAAAGACGACTTATCCCTGTTTGTCTGTCTGTCTGTATATTTGTTTGTTTGCATAAAATTAGAACCACAGATTATTTAATATTAGTCCATTGTGTATTTTATATCCTTGCGGAATATGCATTGCATTTTATGAACAATAAAACTTAATTGATCCCGTAACTTCTACGCCTTTACATAACCAAGGTAATTGCTTTTGATGCAAGTACAGTTTACAAGCACAAAAATAAAAAATCTGCACGATTATTGTTATTATGTTGTACTCAGTAGAACGTACTTCTTCATGATCAAAGACAAGAATTTCCTGTTCTTACTGATGAATGAGAAAGTTGTTCCTGAGTAACAGAAACATGTTTTACATAAACTCGACGAAGTATTGAAGCGATGTTTGGAGTATACTTCCTGTGTTTTTTTTTTTCTCAATTTGTCTCTTTTCCAGAAAACTGTTTTTCTAGCGCTACAAGACAAATATGTGTTGTTGTTTTTACTTTTATTATAAAATCAGGAATAACAGAAACATGTTTTACACAAACTCGACGAAGTATTGACGCGATGTTTGAGGTATACTTTCTGCGGTTTTTTTTTTTTCAATTTGACCCTTTTTCCAGAAAAATGCGTTTTCTAGCAATACAAGACAAAGCTGTGTTGTTGTATTTATTTTTATTATAAAATCAGCAATTTTCTAATAAATCCTGAATCAAACGCTGACAATTTCAATTTTGCTATAAACGCTCTTCATTTTTAAGTAAGAGACAGGAGAATAACTATGTAGAACCAAAATATTCCACATGTTACACAGCCATTTGTAAATCCTAACTCAGTTTCTAGACAAATCATCGCTTCCGATTTCTTGGGGAATCTGGTAAGACATTCATGGCATATGTAAAGAAAACTATCTATTTGATGTAACGCCCCTCAGTTATGCAACACACCTAACGTACAGGTAACGCAGGTACGATCTTAAGTGACCAACACTATAGGGAAAACTACCATACTCTATACTTACTTACGGTAGTCTAGGTCGACTACGGTAGTATTACAACTCTATCTGAATAACTCTGCACGTACCCTAGATCCATTATTTTATTCTTACGGCGATTACGCGATGCAAGCAGTGAATGCGTTCTGCAGTCCGTTGCAAATGCTGTTCTCTAAAGTTGGTAAATAGCGTTTATCAGTTAGGTCGTATTTTTCTTTCCAAGAATTGCCACCTCTGCTAGCGGAGCATAGATTGCTGACTTGTGCATTGCCTATATAACTAACGCTGTTATATGAGCTAGGTTTTCTAGCGGTTGTGCCTGTTTGCTAAAACTGTTGGGAATCGGCAGTTGGATTCGTTTCTTTCTTTCAAGCGTGGGGTCTCGTTCCAACATATGATCATGGCTGGAATAACTGCTCGGTAGAAAATAAGGGAGCACCAGGATAGCAGGTTCAACAAAATACCATAATAATAATAATAATCCAGAAATGTAAAAACCAGCGCGATTATAGCATTCCATATCGATGAGATTGATACAGGAAGGAAATGACCGAAAAATTACAGTGCTAATCACTGTACAGAACAGGTACTGTCTCTTAATGATTCATGGGAACCGTTAAGACAAATTTATATCAGCAATTTAAGATACAATCTCTCCCTATTGCAGGCAAGCTAATGAGCATAACAAAACATTGCTTGCGACCTTTGTTTGCTAATGCCCTGAACACACTTTGATGCACTGTGATATTAACACCCTAGGTCCAAGTATTGATAAGCGGTTGGAAAAAGCATGAAGGCATGGCAAGAATGAGTACTGTGGAGAACTGAACTAGCGACATACACGGTTCTAGACAAGGACCTGAAAGCACAGCAAGAAATGCACGCTTGAGCATAAATGCACATGCTAGTCAGGGCTGCAGGTATTTGGCAACGAACGCTACCTGTGCAAAGTCCTCAATACGTCGCACGTGTCACTCGTGGCCAGAACAGTGTTTTGTGTTATGAGCGAATTCTGTCGGAGCTCAGTTCACATTCGAACGTGGGTAAATTGTTGGTTCTCGTATGGTGGGTACTTTCGTAATCAAGGTAGCCGAAGTGTTTGGTATTCCAAGAAAAAATTGGAAATTTGTGGTAAGGACTAAGGGACCAAACTCTGAGGCCACCGGTCCTTAGGCTTACGCACTACTTCCTCTAACAGACACTGACTTACGCTAAGGAAAACACACACAGCCATGCCCGAGGGAGAACACTCGGACCTCCGACGGGGGAACCGTGACAAGACGCCAAAGACCGCACGGCTGCTCCGCGCGGCGGTCATCCAAGGGCACCGTTTCGAAAAAAAAAAAGTTCAAATGTGTGTGAAATCTTATGGGACTTAACTGCTAAGGTCGTTAGTCCCTAAGCTTACACACAACTTAACCTAAATTATTCTAAGGACAAACACACACACCCATGCCCGAGGGAGGACTCGAACCTCCGCCGGGACCAACCGCACAGTCCATGACTACAGCGCCCCAGACCGCTCAGCTAATCCCGCGCGGCACTGTTTCGAAAATTTATACCGCATACCAGGGAAGCAAAACATAGCAACCCCTAAGGCACAACGAGAACGAAAGTGTATACTGAGCGACGTTGACAGACGGTCACTGAAGACGATTGCGACAGAAAACAAGAGGACGACAGCTGCGAAAGTCACTTCAAACCGGAATGTTGCACTTGCAAAACCTGGGAGTACCGTAGAAACACCAAGGGAACCCCATAGAGGAAATTTATGGGCGAGCTGTTACTGGAGCGTCGACACAGAGTGAGAGTTAGGAGAGATGCGCTCGCTGTTTTACCATCGCAGCTTCGGAAAAAACAGGAGACTACCTACGTCTGGGTAATAAAAACTCTAGTGACACTGGCGCCAGCTCCTGCAGTCATCGCCTGTACGTGGGAAGGACTTTTGTAAAGGCATGCAGTTGGCACAAACTGTGCACCATGGAGGGGAGCTTCTAACGAAGTAGCCCCATTCAAACTTTGCTGCTTCTCATTGGCCCGTTATATTGTGGATTTCAAATTAATAATTAACAGGTAATATAAATTACGTAATATTGTGTTGTATAACATATATACTTCTGTACCATTTCCGTATAAACTGGTTTATTTAATTATTTTAATTGTAGCCAACGCTACTACACTGTAAATTGGACGCAACGAAATATCTACGTATTTGTAAATTTTCTGCTGTCACGTCATTGTATATATAGTACACAACTGGCCATTAAAATTACTACACCACGAAGATGACGTGCTACAGACGCGAAATTTAACCGACAGGAAGAAGATGCTGTGATATGCAAATGATTAGCTTTTCAGAGCATTCACACAGGGTTGGGGCCGGTGGTGACACCTACAACGTGCTGACATGAGGAATGTTTCCAACCGATTTCTCATACACAAACAGCAGTTGACCGGCGTTGCCTGGTGAAACGTTGTTGTGATGCCTCGTGTAAGGAGGAGAAATGCGTACCATCACGTTTCCGACTTTGATAAAGGTCGGATTGTAGCCTATCGCGACATTGCTGCTCGCCTTGGTCGAGATCCAATGATTCTTACCAGAATATGGAATCGGTGGGTTCAGGAGGGTAATACGGAACACCGTGCTGGATCCCAACGGCCTCGTATCACTAGCAGTCGAGATGACAGGCATCTTATCCGCACGGCTGTAATGGATCGTGCAGCCACGTATCGATCCCTGAGTCAACAGATGGGGACATTTGCAAGACGACACCCATCTGCACGAACAGTTCGACGACGTTTGCAGCAGCATGGACTATCAGTTCGGAGAACATGGCTGCGGTTACCCTTGACGCTGCATCACAGACAGGAGCGCCTGCGATGGTGTACTCAACGACGAACCTGGGTGCAAGAATGGCAAAACGTCATTTTTTTCGGATGAATCCAGGTTCTGTTTACAGCATCATGATGGTCGCATCTATGTTTGGCGACATCGCGGTGAACGCACATTGGAAGCGTGTATTCGTCATCGCCATACTGGCGTATCACCCGGCGTCATGGTATGGGGTGCCATTGGTTACACGTATCGGTCACCTCTTGTTCGCATTGACGGCACTCTGAACAGTGGACGTTACATTTCAGATGTGTTACGACCAGTGGTTCTACCCTTCATTCGATCCCTGCTAAACCCTACATTTCAGCAGGATAATGCACGACCGCATGTTGCAGGTCCTGTACGGGCCTTTCTGGATACAGAAAATGTTCGACTGCAGCCCTGGCCAGCACATTCTCCAGATCTCTCGCCAATTGAAAACGTCTGGTAATGGTGGCCGAGCAACTGGCTCGTCACAATACGCCAGTCACTACTCTTGATGAAATGTGGTAACGTGTTGAAGCTGCATGGGCAGCTGTACCTGTACACGTCATCCAAGCTCTGTTTGACTCAATTCCCAGGCGTATCAAGGCCATTATTACGGCCAGAGGTGGTTGTTCTAGGTACTGATTTCTCACGATGCACCCAAATTGCGTGAAAATGTAATCACATGTCAGTTCTAGTTGAAAGGTCTCTGTTGGATTCCTTTCATGTTAATTTCTTAAATCTGTTGCCATTTACGGCATAAATTCCTCTTCTAAATTTACTGTGGTGTTTCTGACTCTATCTGGGAGGAGACTGAGCAGTGGAACGTGTTACTTTTGCACATAAACAAGAACGATTTGTCACACTACTACACTTTAAAACACAGTTTATATGTAATTCATGTCACTAAGTCTCATACGGAACCCACATCCCCTTTTTTTATATACTGTATATGATAAGATGCTGTCAACGCCCTTCCCTTCTGTGTGAAAGGATGAATGAGCAAACGTATTTCTAGTTGCATGCTTGATGGTAGCAGACAAGCCTGTCTGCCAGAGAACAGTAGGACCAACGTCAGAACAGATAGCTACACTTTCTAAAAGCAAAGAGGTTTCTAATCTTGGTATGGTCCTGTCTGTCCCTTGTCATGTTGGTATAGGAAGCTGCCTCTCTGGTCACTCCGTTTGTATCTGTGAAGCACCCTCGGTAGGGGCCCACGGCAGTCGGTCCACGGCGAGCGTCTGAAGTGGTAAGATGTTCGCGTCTCTGCTAATTCTGTAGGACAATGGATTTCTTAAGTTCAGCCTAACTGAAAATTTAATTACCTTTATTTCACGTATAGATCTAAAATATCTAATGTTATCTTAATTTGCAACGCCATGTAATTCGAGTGTGAAGTTCAGAATATCTTCCAGTAGTTGCCTCGGGGAAGATCAGTTTGGATTCCGTAGAAACACTGGAACACATGAGGCAATAATGACCTTACGACTTATCTTAGAAGAAAGATTAAGGAAAGGCAAACCTACGTTTCTAGCATTTGTAGACTTAGAGAAAGGTTTTGACAATGTTGACTGGAATACTCTCTTTCAAACTCCAAAGGTGGCAGGGGTAAAATACAGGGAGCGAAAGGCTATTTACAATTTGTACAGAAACCAGATGGCAGTTATAAGAGTCGAGGGACATGAAAGGGAAGCTGTGGTTGGGAAGGGAGTAAGACAGGGTTGTAGCCTCTCCCCGATGTTATTCAATCTGTATATTGAGCAAGCAGTAAAGGAAACAAAAGAAAAATTCGGAGTAGGTATTAAAATCCATGGAGAAGAAATAAAAATTTTGAGGTTCGCCGATGACATCGTAATTCTGTCAGAGACAGCAAAGGACTTGGAAGAGCAGATGAATGGAATGGACAGTGTCTTGAAAGGAGGATATAAGATGAACATCAACAAAAGCAAAACGAGGATAATGGAATGTAGTCGAATTAAGTCGGGTGATGCTGAGGGAATTAGATTAGGAAATGAGACACTTAAAGTAGTAAAGGAGTTTTGCAATTTGGGGAGCAAAAAACTGATGATGGTCGAAGTAGAGAGGATATAAAATGTAGACTGGCAATGGCAAGGAAAGCGTTTCTGAAGAAGAGAAATTTGTTAACATCGAGTATAGATTTAAGTGTCAGGAAGTCATTTCTGAAAGTATTTGTATGGAGTGTAGCCATGTATGGAAGTGAAACATGGACGATAAATAGTTTAGACAAGAAGAGAATAGAAGCTTTCGAAATGTGGTGCTACAGAAGAATGCTGAAGATTAGATGGGTAGACCACATAACTAATGAGGAAGTATTGAATAGGATTGGGGAGAAGAGAAGTTTGTGGCACAACTTGACCGGAAGAAGGGATCGGTTGGTAGGACATGTTCTCAGGCATCAAGGGATCACAAATTTAGTATTGGAGGGCAGCGTGGAGGGTAAAAATCGTATAGGGAGACCAAGAGACGAATACACTAAGCAGATTCAGAAGGATGTAGGTTGCAGTAGGTACTGGGAGATGAAGAGGCTTGCACAGGATAGAGTAGCATGGAGAGCTGCATCAAACCAGTCTCAGGACTGAAGACCACAACAACAACAACAACAACAGTTGCTTTGTCACTACTTTGTGAGTAAAGTGGAAGCACGTGTTGATGAACCGTAACTCTAACTAAGATCATCAATCTTAGACGTGAATGTGCGTGATATTATAACGTCTCGTCTTGACAATGTTTTTCAATATAGCAACCTTTCTTTATGTTCAACCCATGTGGGGTGTACTTTGTGAGACCAGTACCACGTGCTTATACAATTGTTTGACCAGTCAGGTTAATAGTAAGACGATAGTAACCAGTTTGAGGTTTTTCTTTTGTAAATTGCGTTTCGATGTAATTTATTTTAACTATCAAAATTATTGTGGAGTTACACTCTTTGTGTAAACCAAGTTGACCACGTGAAGCATGTGATGTAATTATCAGAGTAGCCCTCAGTTATTCTTTTCGGGAAGATTTTACAGAGAGTTAGTATGAATTTAGCATACCAGTGTGCGATAATTTCATGACGGACAGGATTGCTCTACGAACGTAACTTCTTTGGGTGAAAATTGAATCGGTTGGTTGTGGTTAATTTCCTCTTGAATATGTTTCAACGTTCTTCGTGTGTTATTTTATGAATGCAGTGCTGTATGCAGTCTCCCAATCTTGGCTCCATATTTGATGTGTTCCGTAAGATTACAAAGTCACATTTTCACAATCCTAAATAAGGCACCAGTTTAGTTATGAATCATGTTTAATATGCTGAAGGTTTAATGGAACAATGATCAATGTTAGAATAAATGTCCAAATGTAAACTGATTTATTTATTTTTATTTAAATTCTCTTATATATATATATATATATATATATATATATATATATATATATATATATAAAATCACCGGTTGTCGTAAGATGGCTATTAAAAGATTATAATTAATGTTAGTCTGGTTGGGAATTTGGTAAGCTAGGCTGGATACCTGGTGAAACAGTTGCTCAGTAATGTAAGGTTAACTTCCCCAGATAGCTCACAGCTTTTAACCCCGCTTTTATTGTCCTGAATATCAGCACCGCCTTCAGAACAAATTAATGCATCAACGTTACATAGTATAATATATTTGTCCAATGAATACCCGTTTATCATCTGCATTTCTTCTTTGTGTAGCAATTTTAATGGCCAGTAGTGTATTTCTGGGTGAAAAATTCCTTGGCACTGATTTATCTTTGAAGAGCACTATTTGTGTAAAGAAGTAGCATTATGAACAGTGGCTGGTCGCTGTTTTCTCCGTTTCAAGAATCAACTTGTGAAGCAAGCCTGCTACCGTGGCAAGGGGCGACCGGGCAGGCTGTTAATAACACGCGCGTCCCTCGGTCTCCAGTGCTTTCGTTAGCTGATACCGCCGGAGCGCCTGGGTTATTACTAGCGAAGCAGAGGATCTGGGCCGGCACACTGGAGCTCCTCCACAGGGGGCCCACAAGGTCGCTCACAGCGTAGAAGCGGCGTCTTTGAGCGCCGCCGGGCCAGACCGCGGCGCGGAATGCGGCCAGCCTAATGCCGCGGGATGACTTGCAGCCTGCCACGGATTAAACGAGGGCGTAAGCCACGGCTTCCTGGCCTACACGGGCTGCACCCAGCCCAGGCACCATCCGCGTCCACCACTCGCTGACTCACTGCCAGCGGGGCCAAATTCGCTGCTCGCCCCGAATGCACTGGAGCCCGGAATTTGATGGGAGTACCAAAATCTGTAACCCTTCCCCAAATTGAACGTGTCTCTTACCGCGAAGCACGCCGGACGAGTTATCTGTCGTGGCTGCTGCACGTTCTGAATCGACTTGTCACGTCTCAAGGAACGTGATATCCGACCGCAGTGCTCTCCGTCGACAATTGTCGGCTGCATCTGGAGGCAAATTACACAGTTTATGAAAATGAGTGCGCGCATAGCCCCTTTTTACATTTTTGACTTAGCCTAGTTGTCTCAACTGACTATTCGAGACAAGCGAGTCTACTACAGCTGTGTTACTCCTGCACTGAGTCTCCTGTGTTTCTGGTGTTGACATCTGGCGTTCCGCAAGGTAGCTTCATAGGCTAACTGCTGTTCCTGATTTATGTAAACGATCTAGTCGATAATCTGAGCATCCCCCTTAGATTGTTTGCAGATGACGCTGCAATTGACCGTCTAGTAAAATCATCAGATGATCAATTGCAATTACAAAATGATGTAGAGAAAATTCCTGTATGGTGCGAAAAGTAGCAATTGGCACTAAATAAAGAAATTGCGAGGTAATCCACATGGGTACTAAGAAATATCCGATAAATTTTGGTACATTATAAATTTCACAAAGCTAAGTGCTGTCAATTCGACTAAATACCTAGGAATTACAATTACGAGCAACTTAAATTCGAAAGACGACCTAGAGAATATTGCGGGGAAGGCGAAACAAAGCCTGCGCTTTGTTGGCAGAACGCTTAGATGATGCGACAAACTCACTAAAGAGACAGCCTATATTACACCTGTCCGTCCTCTGCTGAAATATTGCTGCGCCATATTCTGGAGTATTACTGCGCGATATATTCTTACCAGATGGGACTGAAGAAGGACATCGAAAAATTTCAAAGAATGACAGCTCGTTTTGTATTATTGCGACATTGGGGAGAGTGTGTCACGGAAGTGATAACGCGATTTCGTGTGATAATTATTAAAACAAAGGCGTTTTTCGCTAGAACTTAAGCTGTTCACGAAATTTCAATCACCACATCGATCGCCAAAATATTTTGTTGACTTCCAGTTACTCAGGAAGAAATTACCATCGTAATAAGGGAAGAGAAATCTTAGATCACAGGGAAAGATATAGGTGTTCATTTGACTCACCTGCTATTCAAGATGAAGGGGATAAATAAATAGTCTGAAAATGTTTCTAGGAACCCTCTGTCAAGTGCTTGTGTGAACTTCAGTAACTGTAATTACTGAACGTGTTTCTTCCGTGTCGTTTTCATTATCGCACACGTGTGACAGTTCTCTTCACCGACAGCAGTGTTGACTTATTTTGTATGTTAACTGATGCACGAACTACATTACTCATGAGTTTTCCACGTATATATACTGTGTTCTCTCAAAACGCAGCGAACGAAATTACAAGTCCGTGTGCAGGTATACAAAGCTTTTTTGCAAAACACGACGCATTCTACTGTTTACTCCCAATTCCATGTTCGTAAATAGAAACGTTATCTTCAGTGAGTGTCTGTAGGTTTCAAGAGAACGACGGAACTCTAGTTGCAGACGCTTCAGGAGAGGCGATGTGCATCATGGTGTATTAAAATTTCGAGAGCATACGTTGCTAGAAGAGTCAACTAATATAGTTGCCAGCGCCACCCTGCGGCGAGCGCAGGTCAAATGCAACGCATGGTCATACCTCGAGGTATATCGGAAACCGCCCACCAGAGCGTTGTTTCACCATGTATCAGCATTATCCTTAATTTATGAGCATGAGTGTATAACTTAGACACCATTCACATGTTTAAACCGTTGTGTAGTTGATAGAGTCATAAGCCACGAGCGCAAGGAATTCAGGTTGAGGTCCGGCTACGTCCGTAAGACTTTTTATGTTTTCGAAAAGATTCTGAGAGTTTCTTATTAATGTAATAGAAATATGATGTGCAATACTCGATTTTACGTATTGTCAATATTAGCTCTCTCCCGCCAAGACTTAAGTTGCTCGAGTTTGTGAATGTGACAAGGAACAGGAACCAATCAGCTGCAAGATTCCCTTCTACGTCACCGGCTGATTCCTTCGCAGTTCAGTTCAGTTTGTAGTACAACGATGACATGAAGGCTAGCAAATGGTCACTGGAATAAATGTGAATCTTAATAGACTCAATCAAGGAAGAGCAGTGCTTATACGCCGTGAAACAAAAAGACGTGACCATACTTTCCGGAAACATTTCTTATACATAGAAGAATAAAATGTGCTTTATGGACATGGATCTGGAAACGCTTTATTTTCGTGTTTCCTACATTCTTCATAATTACATTAATCATGGGAAACATACAGAAAGAGGACGTCTCATTATTACATGAAATGTTTTCTTATGTAAAATGTTCAAAATGCCTTCTTGTTCCCGTTTGGTTAGAATGTACAGTAAGTAGTAAATCTTAGGTTCGCCATCAGTGTCTGTTGTTCCAATAGAACGAAAGCAACATTTACACGTGGCTCTCTTCAGTGCTTGTGTTCACATGCAACTAACTTCATTGTTGTACTATCATCAGCCACGTACGATGAAATGCTTAACGTCCATCAGGGACAATGCTTGCACATGGCATCGGCTCTGTAGTACTCGTCACGGACTTCGTGGTTTGCGGTACAGACCAGTGACAGAGTTCTCAAATGCGGAGTTGGCAGATGCCCATTTGTCGTAAGGTTCAGCAGACGGCAATCGCGGTGTCGTTCAACGTTTGTGTCTGGAGAGATTAACAGAACGACGGTGCCCCGACAGGAGGACGTTTGAAGCAGTTCTCCATGGATATATCAGAGGATGAAGGACTCAAACTGAGATCAACTTGATGCATGTATCCTTGCTAGTGAAGAGCGTTTTGAACATTTAATTTAGGAAAGTATGTCATACTATGCTGATACGTTCTTTTTCTGTGTGTTTTCGTTGATTAATGTGTTGAAGAATTCTAGAAACTCAGCTCTAACACGGAAAGAAAGCATTTCCGGACCTATGTCCACATAACATTTTCGTCCTCTTCGTGTAAGGAATGTTTCCTTAAAGTTCGGTTGTATCTTTTTGTTACGCCCTGTATAACGTTAAAAGAAGGAATTATCACGAGCATTGTTATATTCATAACACGTTCGCTATAACATAACGCCTTTATTTTAGTAATTGCCACACCAAATCGCGTTATCACATCCGTGACACACACTCCCCAATGTCGCAATAATACAAAACGAGCTGCCATTCTCTAAAATTTTTCGATGTCCTCCTTCGATCCTATCTGGTAAGGATACAATACCGCGCAATAATAGTCCAGAAGAGGGAGAACAAGCGTATTGTAGACAGTCTCGTTAACAGATTTATTCCATTTTCTAAGTGTCTGTCAATAAAACGCAGTCTTTGATTAACCTTCCTCACAACAATTTCTATGTGATGCTTCCAGTTTAAGCACTTTCTGATAGTAATTCCTTCATACTTTCTTGAGCCTATACTCTGTCAGTTACTGCGAACTGTGAAGTTCGTGTCAGGTAATCACGAATTCAGTCGCACAACTGAGACGATGGCTCACAGCCACGCAACTTCACTGTAAGCTGCATGTAAGAAACGGTTTCAAAAGCGTTCTAGAAATCTATAAATATGGAATCAGTTTGCGGTCCCCTGGTGATAGCATCATTAATTCATGGGCATCAAGAGCCAATTGTGTTTCACAAGGGCATTTTCGAAATCCGTGTTCGTTATGTGTCAAAAGAACGTTTTATTCGAGGTATTTCATAGTGCTGAAACACAGTACAGGATCCAAAATCCTGCTACAAGTAGATGTGAGCGATGAAGGTCTACAATTAAGCGCATTACTTCACTTTCCTTTATTGTGCATTGGTTTGACCTCTGATAACTTCCAGTCTTTAGGTGTCGAGTTTTCGTAAAGCGAGCGGTTTATATTATTGCACAAAATGGGGTATTTCCACAGCATACACCAAAAGGAACGTAAATGGTGTACAGTCTAGACCGGAAAACGTGCCTATATTAAGTGACCCAATTTGCTGTACTACACCGAGAGTACCTATATTCAAATTACTCGCGTTGGCGGCTGTTCTCAGTTCGAATTCTGGGTTGCTTACTGCGTTTTCTTTTACTAAGGAATATCGGAAAACTGTGTTTAGTAACAGCGCTTTAATGCCGCCGTCGTCGGTAACAGTGCTGGTAACATTGCCATCACGCAGTGAAAATACTGATTGTGTCTTTGCGCTGGCATACTTTACGACCAGAATCTCTTTGGATGTTGTGTCAGATTCCCAGACAGAATTTCGTTGTGGAAAATATTAAAAGCACCTCGCATTAAAGTTCAAATGGTGAAATGGCTCTGCGCACTATGGGACTTAACTTCTGAGGTCATCAGTCCCCTAGAACTTAGAACTACCTAAACCTAACTAACCTAAGGACATCACACACATCCATGCCTGAGGCAGAATTCGAACCTGCGACGTAGCGGTCGCGCGGTTACAGATTGTAGTGCCTAGAACAGCTCTGCCACCCCGGCAGGCTGCATTGAAGTTCGTGCTAAGTTTCGAACATTTCAAACCGTTGTCAGTCTTGGAAATTTTCCGTTCTTTTTTAAAATATGGAATCCTCATTTCGTTGCCTCTGTAGCAGTATGCTGACATTTTTTGTATAGCATAGGGGATTTTTTCCGCCCATGTTTACTGGCCTTTTTTTTGGTTTGGTCCACACTAACACCTGTCAAAATTTGGGATACTTTTTTAACACCCTGTACTTGTATAAATAGCACTCAACGCTATTTACAACAGGAAGCGAGCGCTCCGCCCCAATAAGTTTCGCCGCCCGCCCTGTGCGGGAGGACGGCATTGGCTTGGCGCCGCGATAGTTTAATTAATTTGTCCTATCGGAAAGGCAATCGCAGAACGCGGCACATAAATCACAGGGGAGGCCCGTTATGACGGCTATTAATCACCGCAGCATCCCCCGGTCCCGTCTCCACCAGCTTCCCAGTGTCTAGAGAAAACCACAGGGCCCACGAGAAGCCTCCGCCTCTGCAAGTTCTTCAGGACTGCAGAAGAAGAAAAAGAGAAGACGAGAGGACAGCAGTAGCAGCGCTTAGTCATCCACGCTTCCCGGCTTTCGCCAAACGCTTTAGAAGCCGGCAAAGTAGTTGTTATTTTTCCGTCAGGCTGCTCAATACGACAAATATGATTACCTACATTACGCGCACGCGTGACAAATTCATGCGAAACGCTTATGGTAGCCCTCCAAATCCGTGTGCTACGCATATAGCTTTTCTCCATTCCCTGCTCATGGCGGATAGCGGAAGAACTTCATTATCTTTTTGCCGGCCGCTGTGGCCGAGCGGTTCTAGGCGCCTCAATCCGGAACCGCGCTGCTGCTACGGTCGCAGGTTCGAATCCGCCTCGGGCATGGATGTGTGTGATGTCCTTAGGTTAGTTAGGTTTAAGTAGTTCTAAGTCTAGGGGACTGATGACCTCAGATGTTAAGTCCCATAGTGCTCAGAGCCATTTGAATCATTTTTGATTATCTTTTTAGCCGATTCGCAGAAAGACGTATAGTTCAGAAAATGTACAACGTAATGACGAATCATGAAGGGTTGCCAGAAAAAAAAGAAAAATCATCTTAGGTAGAGGCGTACAGTGCAAGACGCTTTCGTCAGTCCATTATGATTTCTCACACATTGAGATACCGCTAATTTCATGATCACTGTTTGCGAATTGGAGGTAAAAAGGGACGTAGTTACACACCATCTGTCAGCAAATAGCCTCAAAGGCCATATGTAGAGGCTCTCAAAGATCAAGCAGCGCTGAATTCCAGCAAACAGAGGAGTTCCAGAGCGAGAAGAGTTCCAGCGCGCAGAAGTTTCAGATAGAGTAGCCTCGGATGAACAACAGACTATAGTAGATACTATGTGTGTGACCATTATACTCAGTTAAGCTTTTATATTAAGAAGTACTTGCAAATCTTGTTGGTATGTACCTCTGGACTAGGGTTACTGGTTTCCATTGTACATTTCTCTACATGTACCTATATCTGTATGGCACTTTCATTCTGCCGAGTAATTTATCCTTAGAGTTCGATTACAGCAACGGAATCTGGAGCTTACACGTTTCGTGGCCTGTAGTACGATCGCTTCTGTGTATACCCGAATCTGTAGTAGTCCGAAGTGCCTTTTTAGTCAGGTAACTGATTGGAGAATCTAATAAGCTTCATCTATGTTTTACATTTACTGATGTTATGGACAAGTGTCACTGCCTTTCTGCGTGTTCATTGCAAACACGTGAAGAAGCAATAAAAAGCAGATCACTAGGGCAAACCCAGAGCCTCATTTCCTTATCAACACCGTATCTATCTCCTTAGCCTAACATCTGAGTCATCCTGCACTGTCTTCAGTCACAGAGATGTGGAAAATCTAAGCTAGACCCCGTCCCCGTCTCAGTCCTGTACGTAGCCGATCGTGTACCAAGAAACGATTTACATAAACGATCTGGTTGATAGTATTGACAGCGGCATTAGATTGCCGATGATGCTGTGGTCTACAGGAACGTAGTATGACACGAAAGTTGTGAACAAATCAATGAGAATTTGCAGAAAATAAATGTGTGGTCTAATGACTGGCAGTTGTCTCTCAATATTAGTAAGTGTAACATACTGCGTATAACAAAGCGAAAATCCCAATAACGTACGAGTACAAAATAAATGCCCAGTCTTTGAAAGCGGTAACATCAGTCAAGTATCTGGGTGTGACTATTCGAAATGATCTCAAATGGAATGATCAGGTTTCACAAGTAACGGGCAAGGCGAACTCTAGATTGCGGTTTATTGGTAGAATCCTGAAGCGATGCAGTCCTTCGACAAAGGAAATTGCTTACAATACGTTAGTTCGTCCAGTCTTAGAGTATTGTTCCTCTGTTTGGGACCCTTACCAGTTGGGTCTGATTCAAGAGATTGAGAAGGTCCAAAGAAGAGCGGCAAGATTCGTGACTGGTACATTTAGCCATCGCGACAGCGTTGTAAATCTCATAGAAAGTTTGAAGTGGGACATACTTGCAGGTAGACGGCGCGCTAAGCGGAAGGGGCTGCTCACTTAATTCCGAAATCCGATCTTCGCTGAGGATGTAGAGCATATATTATTACCACCAACTTTCAAATCGCGCAATGATCACGATTCAAAGATAAGGGAAATTACAGCTCGTACTGAGGCGTTCAGACAGTCGTTTTTCCCCCGCGCGATCCGCGAGTGGAACAGCCGGGGGGAAATATGACTCTGGCGCGAATTATGCCCTCCGTCACACACCGCTTGGTGGCTAGCGGAGTATATATGTAGATGTAGATGTAGAAACTGGTGACCAATAATCCCTCGTCGCCTCTGATAGGAGCGTGAGCTTCTGTGTAAGTATGTTGCAAACCACGTTGGGTTACCACAACAGCAGTCAGTCGCAAATTATTATTATTTTCATTGTATGTTTGCTGCAGACCTACCCACATGTTCAGAAAAACAGAAAACCTTGAACGGCTAGAGATAGCACGTCCATATTCAAAGGACATTTACATTAGTGCGTTCTGCAGAAATTATTAGCATTTCGGTCGCCTCAGTTCAGCATATGTCGTGTCGTCCAGTAGGCACAGGGTCCGCTATGGGCCCTGATAGCTTGTTCCATGTGTGATGGCATCGACGTGTAAAAGGCGCCAATGGCGTCCTGTGATATAGCCATCCATGCAGCATTCACCTGGTTCCATGCAGTATTCACCTGGTTCCAAAGTTCATCTGTGGAGGTAGGCATTGGGTGACAGCGCTGCACCAGTCGTTTCACCATGTCCCACACATGTTCGACTCTCGAGAGGCTGACATCCTGTGGCACCAAGAAGGCACGTGTTCGTGCAGCAACATGTGGTCGTGCATTGTGTTGCTGAAAAATGGCGTCTGGGCTGTTGTGCAGAAAGGGTGCAGCTACGGGTCGCAGGATTTCATTCACGTAGGTCTCACTGGTCTCAGTGTGGTTGTACCCTATAACACCGCAGGCCGCAAGACCTTGAGTTGGCACTGTATGCCTTGTGCGAATGCAGTCACTGTGTGATGCCGCTCCCCCTTCTGCGGCAAACCAAAATGCGGCCATCATTTTCAAACAAACAGAACCTCGATTCGCCCGAAAATACCATCTGATACCATTCCTGTCGCTAGTTTAGTTGTTCCATACACCGTTGCTCTCTAGCACGTTTCTGCACTTTCGTGAAAGGTAGGCGGAGAACTGGACGACGCGCACGTAACCCATGCCGTAATAAACGGCTACAGACTGTCACCCATGATAAGTGTACAATGTGTCATACTGTTCCACTGTTGCATCAGAGCCGACGAGTACGCAGATGTGTCCCGCAACGCCATTCGGTTGAGGTGTCGATTTTCTCGGTGGGTGATCTGGTTGGTACAACCTGACCCATCTCGTCGTCTTCTACGGCCTTCCGTGAACCATTCTGCTCATACCCGTTGCGCTACCGAGACACTTCGTCCCACACGAGCAGCAATTTTCCGAATGGGTGTATCACATTCTTTCATGCCAATAATGCGCTCTCTTTCAAACTCTCCGATTTGACGGTATGGTTCATGCATACGTCTGCGAGGTATCCTGCATGTCTGCTCAAGTCACACTTATCCATTACCTTCATTTATAATGAAATGAGAGCCTCAGGCAAATTTTATCGGTAGGCGCTGCGATGACGAAGTTGACCTCGAACCCGCGGGTCGATATGGTTCAACCGCTAACCATTTCTGCAGAACATACTGATGCACATGTCCAGTGAATATGGACGTCATATCTCTAGTCGTTCAAGGTGTCCTGTTTTTTCCTACGAACATGAGTTAGATTTTAACCAGTGCGTGGCTATAATCACTGTGATAAGATGCAAGTCAAATTACCATTATCGAATGCATTTGAAAATAGCCGCTACCAGTCTATCCATGTCAGTATTTCAGATCACACTTTAAATAAACACAGTCGCTGAGCACATGTGTTCCATATGGAATACAAACTGACCTACAAAGACGTGATGCGTAGCATGCTGTATACACGAGGAAGCTTGTGGCACTACAAGGGGTCAGCCTTCACAATTAATTATTGTATCGAAAAAATATTTTGATTTTTTGCAGCTGCATACTTGCGGCCCTGGTACGTATTAAAATCCGCACGCCGCTAGACAATCCAAAACAAAATGATGTAGCTTAGCATCGTGTGGTACTTTGTTTTCTTATTTGGAAGGGGAAAAGCGATTCAGCAATCAACGGTGAGTTGGTGGAAGACTACTGCAAAAGTGCACCGTCAAACGAAGATTAGAAATGGAAAATCTTCTAAAAGCCTAATCTGAGATTTGTGAGAAGAATGAAAAAAAAGTGTATTTTTCCACAGTCCACTGTTGAAAGCAGCGACACACCAACAATACGCTGCGCACAACGTAACGCAGGTATCCATCGATATTCCCATCCAGGTTCCTGCGGGCCCACAATGCGGCCGCGTTCAGATGGGTGAAGCTACCCAATGTGAGAACGTACTCATTGGTTGGCCATAGTTACACCCTAGAATGAATGTCACATACACTGTTCACTCCTAAGCTAAGCACATTATTGCCTACGGATTCAAAACAGAGAGTACACAAACAGGTCTAATCGCCGATACCCGTGACGCTTTAATCATGATCACTACAACAGCTTAACATGCACGTATTATATCCTTGTGCAAGCGAACACAGTCCTTGAGGATGTTGAATTTGTTTCTATTTTTTTTTCTTTTTGTTTTTCTGCAGTGTACTCGAGGCAGTGTTCAAATGCGTGTGAATTTCTAAGGGACCAAACTGCTGAGGTCATCGCCTACTCCGCGCAGGCAGTGCTCGACGGTATCTGACTTGCTTGATTCTTTTTTTTTTTCTTTTTTTTTGTCAGGTGTGTCGATGATGTTCTTTGCACTTCTGTTCGATTCTTCTAATAGCACTCAACGTAAATGGAACGAAGACCTGAAACCATATTTTTAATCAGTTAAGCATAGAGAACCTGAGATATCACTCCATTCACTTCGAAACAACAATAAGCATTCTGGTGCGGTTTTCCTCGGTTTTTGTCACATTACTAATATGTTTTCTCAATTGCCGCTCACTTAATAATAACTGATTATACACTTCACTGTGTACTACTGAGGATAAAAACAGGATCGCTTTGAAACCATGAAGAGCAATTAAATATTCACATCAAGTGCCCCTTCATTTGCGCGCTTTGTAGAAACACATTTGAAACGAAATTAATTTCAGTTTTATTACTCCCAATCAATTATGTAATTACACTTATTATGTGATCAAAGTAATCGTAACTCTGAATAATTTGTCAGACAGCGATAAGAGATATTGTTTCTGTAAATTACTTCCCACAGAATAACCAACTTTGGCTTCCAATGTATTCAATTAACATGGACAATTGTCAATCATATACTACATATACTGAACAGCTTTTATCGTTTTGGATTCTTGTCAATCTTTAATATTCGTACACTTTCATTTACACATGGTGATTCCGTGATGATGTTACAAATTTTCACGGATGATGGAGAAGGGTAAGTGTATCAATTTCATATAAGAAATCCTGGTCCGAAAACGACCAAAACTGTTCGACTTTGAGCAACAACCTCCCCACTGATAGCAAAGAAGCTAAAAAATTTATTTCCATTCCTTTCTTGGGTAATATATCGTATAGGATTAAACGTCTTCTAAGGAAAAAATATAACTGTATCATCTCCTTCTCTACAGATAACAGTTTAAAAAGAAATCTTGTATATTCAGTAGAGATTGCCAGCGATTGGTTTTCCAATTCAGGTGTTTACAAACTAACCTGTAATAACTGTCCTTCATATTATATTGGTCAAACAGGCCTTTTTACCTATTAGGTAAAAAAGGAGCGAATATACACAGCTCTACTTTTGCTGAACACCTCTTGATAGCCGGCCATACGCCTAAACAGTTAGAAGACACTGTTATCCTACACAGAGAAGTCAAAGGGCGTAGACTAGATCTGTGGGAAGAGTTACACATTTTTAAACATCTAGAGCTCAAGGATGGTAATATACTGAACGACCAGTTCAACCTTGCTTGTAGACAATGTTTCTAAGGCTTCAAACCTGTACTGTTTATGGTATAACATTAATGCTGGTAACCTTAGTGGTCTATTTTCTCAGGAAGCTATGATGCACTTTCAATGCTTTAAGCTCACTACCCTTTATGTAATGTGGTTTTCTCACGATGTATGGCTGCCACTACATCGACCCTTATGTGATTTTGTCTGGCTCTAAAACGTTGGTTCCCTGCGAATGTGTATTAACTGGATTGTGGACCAGGGTTCGTAATTCTGTCTTAAGAGCCATTATTGTCAATTTTAAAGTTCTGACATATATACCGTTTGTGGGCTTCACTAATATAGTAATGTAATTTTTATATTTTGGCTGTATATGCCACTGTGCGTAACTCTCGGCGTAAGCACCACCAGCCTTTTTGATGTATAACTAGATTAATTGTACCAAGGCTCCCATACTGTTATAACGGGAGTGTTAAACGCTTTCCTTCTTTTTATTGTTACTTTATCTAAGGACATTATTAATACTGATAATTTACACGGTGCTTTTGTACGCCAATTGGCACATGGTTCGCGCCATGAGCGCCACCTACCCTGGTAGTAGAGTAACTACGCTGGCCGATTACACTCAGCCGGTTGTGAGCTCTGCAAGATCCATGTACTAATTTATATTTCCGTGACAAAGCCTATTTCTAGGGCTATATTTTAATTTTGACAAATGGATCTATGCCGACGTTTGTAAAAACGGCGATGGTACATTAGTCCTTACTAATGTAAAATTGTAAGTACCAGTCGTCATTCTCATATTTCTGTAATGCAAGAGCTCTCTAATTTATGTTAAAATCTATTCTTGACTTAAGTTTCATACCTTTCTAATGTAAGCTATGATGTTCATTGTCCTTAGGCCACCTTCTGAAGAAGACAAATTTAAATTTGTTGAAACCTAGGTAAAGAATTCTTTATCCATTGCAACTGGTCGGCTGTTTATAATTTTATTATAAGCGAAAATCGTTCCGATACACCTGACAGTGGACATCTTCTAATGGAATCTCTTTGCCTTCCACAGTTTGGCAGGTGGTAGTATGGACCATCACAAGAGAAAAATGTCCACCAAACGTGGGCTCTAGAACGCATACCTGAAGAGCTATGACCACTTATTCATTGGAGGAGATGTTTTTCCCAACAGCAAAGACGAACAAGTGCTTATAGCTCTTAACGTATGCGTTTTAGAGCCCATGTTTGCTGCACTTTTTTTTTTCCTGTTTGGTCTCTACTACTGCTCCCAAAATATGTTAAGCAAAGAGCTTGCAGAAGAAGAGGTCCCCTGTCAGAAGTATCAGAACGATTTGCGCTTATAACTTTCGACTCGGTCGTTTTCGGACCAGGATTTCTTGCATGAAATTGACGCATTTACCCTTCTCCATCATCCGTGGAAGTTTCTAACATTATCACAGAATCACCCTGTACGTATATATAAAGCAAACGAGGGCGTGCGGGCTTGTGTGTGTGTGTGTGTGTGTGTGTGTGTGTGTGTGTGTGTGTCAGAGACAGAGAGAGAGGGCGGGAGGGAGGGAGAGACGGAGACAGAAAGGGAGAGTGAGGGAGGGAGGGATGGATGGAGGGAGGGAGGGAGGCAGCATAATTGCAGATCGCCTGGAACAGCTTCCACTTAGAAGACATATGTTTTATTATCTGGTAGATGAAAATAGGGCGAAAATCGATAGATCGGAATTCATTTCGAAGTGGAAGGCTTCACCGAAGACGGTTCTGCTCCAGTCAATGAGAGTCCAGGCCCAAGACGTGTCTGGAGACGCCTCGTACAGAAGATGTGCTTCAGAATAGCAAAGATGACTGTCGCCAACTACACGGCCCGACAACCAAGAGTGATGGTCTGGGGTGCTATTTATTTTCATGGCAGGACCCATTTGGCTGTCATCCACCGCACCCCTACAGCACAGCAGTACGTTGACGGTATTCTACACCCCCTTTTTTTTCCTCCTTTATTTACATTTCAGTAAGATGATGCCTGCCCGCTAACGGCGAGAGTTTCTAGTGCTTCCGTCGAGCTTGCCAAACCCTATCTCGGTCGGCAAGGTAGCCGGATCTCTCCCAAATTGAGGACATTTGGAACATTATGAGCATGGCCCTCCAGTCATGACGATTTAAGACGCCAGTTGGACAGAAGTTGGCACGATACCCCCAGGAGGACATCAAACAGCTCTGTGAACCAATGCCAAGCCGAATAACTGCTTGCTTAAGGGTCAGAGGTGGATCGATGTATTATTGACTTGCCCAATTAGTGAAGCTCTTTCTTTTGAATATACCATTCAATTGTAATCATTTGTTTGCCTCTACATGTACATCAAATCTACCTATTTCCGTCCCATTCGGATAATTCTTTCGTGGTGCGTCGTTTCTTTTTGTGTATGTGTTAGTGTATAAATGTAATCCTCAAGAGAGCATACTTGTCGCTTTGGAGTCCTGTAGGCGTCGTAGAACTGGTACCATGCGGTGACGTGACCCACCGCTAATGTAAGCCACAGCATTGTAGTAGTTGTTACGTGCCAATCGGTTGTACGAAATCAGTGCAATTACAGGTATCGACATGGAGACGTCACAGAAAGTCGGAGAGGAGTTATCGTGTTTACACGAGCCTATGACCACTCCGAAAATGAAGATCCCCGATTCGTTTTTGTATGAACGAAGAGTGTACAACGTGTCTACAAAGAATGATGTACCATCGCAGCCGTGAACACAGTGTCTGTAGAAATATCCTGTACGTCAGCGACCGAAGAAGAACGATGGGCTTTACCAATGATAATCGGTTTTAAAGCCGGCAGAAGTATCTGCAGTCAGCCAATGCAGATCTAGCTCAACTACACTCATAAATAAAGGATAATTGCAGAATCTGGTGCCACACAACGTGGCACTACACAAAATTGGCGCTAATAGCATAGGCATATAGGGAACAGACACGACCCAGATCTGTAAGTCCACGGTATTGGCGATAAGTTGAGAAAACCGTCCCGAAACACATGTGCTGCAAAACGCCACTGTTTCCTGCGCATGTACCCCGACATCAATATGGGATATGATCACCATGCACAGGTACACATTCCCCACAACGGGTTAGCATACTCTGGATTAGGTAGTCGAGCAGCTGATGGGGTACAGCCTCCCATTCTTGCGCCAATCCCTGTCGGAGCTCCTGAAGTGTCGTAGGAGTTTGAAGACCTGTAGCGATACGTCGGCCGAAATCATCCCAGACGTGCTCGATGGGGTTTAGGTCTGGAGAACAGGCAGGCCACTCCATTCGGCTGATATCTTCTGTTTCAAGGTACTCCTCCACGATGGCAGCTCCGTGGGGCGTTATCATCCATCAGGAGGAAGGTGGGAACCACTACACCCCTGAAAAGGCAAAATGACGTCCCGACACACCTGACCTGCTACAGTTTCTTTGTCAAAGACATGCAGGGGTGTACGTGCACCAATCATAATCCCACCCCACACCATCAAACCACGACCTTCATACAGGTCCATTTCCAAGACATTAAGGGGTTGGTATCTGGTTCCTGGTTCACGTCAGATGAAACCCGGCGAGAATCGCTGTTCATACTATACCTGGACTCATCTGTGAACATAAACTGGGACCACTGTTCCAATGACAGTGTACTGTGTTTTTGACACCATGTTTTACGGGCTCTCCTGTGACCACGAGTCAGTGGAATTCACCTTGCAGGTCTGCAGGCGGTTAAACCATGTCTGTTCAGTCGTCTGTAGACTGTGTGTCTGAAGACAACTGTTCCAGTGGCTGTGGTAAGGTCCCTAGCAAGGCTACCTGCAGTACTCCGTAGCCGTCTGCGGGCACTGATGGAGAGATATTGCTCTTCTTGTTGTGTTTTACATTGTGGACGTCCCGTGCTGTAGCGCCTGGACACGTTCCCTGTCTACTGGAATCGTTGCCATAATCGTGAGATCACACCTTGTGGCACACGGAGGGCCCATGCCATTAGTTGCTGTGTTTGACGAGCCTCCAGTCGCCCTAATATTCTACCCCTCATAACGTCATCAATATGTGAGCCATTTTCAACGCATAGTCACCATTAGCACGTCTGAAAACGTCTGCACACTTATCGCTGCACCGTACTCTGAAATGCACCAACACACCTCTGCATATGTGGACTGGTGCCAGCGCCACCGTGCGACGACCGCAGGTCAAATGCGCCGCATGGTCATACCCTAAGGTGATTTAAACCCGCAAACCGCCCACCAAAGCGTTGTTTCACCATGTATCAGCATTATCCTTATTTATGAGCATGAGTGTAGTTTCCGAGGGAATACTACAAAGGAAACAACAAACAATTGACATTTGGAGTCAGGTGCCTCGCAAGAGGTCGTTCATCACAGCTGTACATATAGATGCACGTCTTCAGTGGGCCAAACAACGCAGAAACTGCATGGAAGCTGACTGCATACTCGCAGTGCAGTGTGGCGAGTCGCGACTTTGGCTCTTTTCGAATGATGCACGGAGCGGAATGCACCGTGCGTCCCGTGATGCGTTTAACCCTCAGTACGTGGAGGGTTAGATCACGCTGGATGTGGTTCTAAGACGTTTTAGGGGTGTTTCTCGTACTACGACTTGGGCCCACTCGTTCAGGTTATCACGAACATGACCCAGGACCTTCATTTCAACATTCTCGGTGACCACATGTAACCCTATTTTCTACATATTCACGATGAGTGTGCTGTGGACGCTCCAGTGTTCACACAGCTGCGAGACTACGCTGCTCGTCTGGCAGACACCCAGGAAACCTATCGCTCTTCGCCTACCCCGCTATATTTGCCAGTCTTAATGTTACAGAGTCCGCCCCGATAGCTCAGTGGTCAGCGTGACGGATTGCCGTGCTACGAGCCCGTGTTCGATTCCCGGCTGGGTCGGAGATTTTCTCCGCTCAGGCACTGGGTGTTGTCTTCATCTTTTCATCCCCATCCGGCGCGCAGGTCGCCCAATTTGGCGTCGAATGTAATAAGACCTGCACCAAGGCGGCCGGACCTGCCCCGCAAGGGACCTCCCGGTCAATGACGCGAAACGCTCGTTTCCATTTCCAAATTTACAGAAAATGTCTCAGTTTCGAACAGCGGGTGAACACCTCCGCAGTTTGGTAGCTGAACAGTGTACAGGGTCTATTCGTCACTGAATGGCTTCAGCTGGACATGTCATCCCTACAGAAACCTGTCCTCTCTCTCTCTCTCTCTCTCTCTCTCTCTCTCTCCAGTAGAACGGACTGCCTAAGGAGACTGAGGCGACTATCGAGATATTTTCTTTGCAATGGACATGGCTGATTACATTCCTCGTCCTCCTAATCTGATTTTGTAATCTGTCCCAGATCATCTCGTCGTCAGTGGGAGGTTAAACCCAAATCTTGCTCGTCCCATTCTTTCCAGTGGTCGGTGGTATCAGTGCTCGTAAATTAGGAGATCTGTGGGCACGCCGCTTTATTAGGCGCCCGGCAGCGGGGAAAGAGGTATCTTCGGGAGAGGGATGTCCCGCGATATGAGAGAGTAAGAAGGAGCGCTGCAGCGGCGGCATTAGCATTTAGAGTAGGCCGCAGCAGCCGGCCGTGTACAGACAGCCGGCTCCGCCTCCATATGGATGAGATGAGAGGCTGCAGATACCGCGGTGTGCATCGCGGCAGTGTGCGTAGCCGGGCTTGTGGACGGAGCACGTGACCCTCACGACTCGGCACAGGTTGCCCAGGGCACAGTCCGCCCGCTTGCAAAGCTGATGGCAGGGCTCAGACAGCTGGCCGTCTCCTGAAACTCACTGGGCCATCTCTCTCACCAAACGGCTGCTAACTGGCCTCCTATCCAGCTCCTCTCAATTTGAGACAATTGTATGAAGTGGCACTTGTGGGTAGAAGGATTGAGTTGATATTTCTGCGGAGCCCTATGCTCTACAGGTAGTTCCACAAAATTTCGGGCGAACTGCCGGATGTTTGCAACTTCCTGCCACAATATTTCAGCGCAGACACTGAGAGGTGGCATGATCCCCCTCTCATATTTCTATCTTCCTCTGAGTAATTCGATTTTCCTCTCTAATTGTATGTGGTGAAAAGTTGCTAGTCCTTCACATGCGGACATCCCACGCAGCGTCTCTCGTCACCCGGGTGGTCTGGTGACAGGGGGGGGGTCTGCTGATCTTGAAAGGGTTAAGCCAACGGGTGTGAGGGAGTCGAGTGGATGCTTTTCAGATGCCAACATTGTCATAAGAGCAGGGGCGACACGCCCACAGGGGCCTGACGGAGCGGCTGGGCTAGAGATTCTGTTACTTCGCAGAAACAGTGGAAACACTTTCTGGCGGGCTACGAGCGAGGCGTGGGAATGACTTGTGTCCCCAAGCGGTCTTGGCGGGCAAATTCCCGCGTTTTCTGCAAAATCGTAACTGTGATTGGCTGGCTCAGGGGATAGCTCTGTGACGTAGCAAAATCGCCGCAGAAATTGGCGCCAAGTATCTCCATTGGTGGAATAGTAGTGAGCCGGCAATAGAGTGGAATTTTCCGCCAGTTTTCGAGTTGCTGATTAGAACGTTTAACCACGGCCACTGTCGGGGGACGGGAATGTTCTGTGTTCGGCTTGTACGGGTGCTCTTGAGAGAGTGGGCTCTCGCCTTTCGGTCGGAGTAGGTTACAGGACAGAACTCTCGCTGCCCTGGACAACTTGCCTTCCGTTGGGTGTCTAATATACTTTTATTTAATTGTAACTGTTTGACGAAGTTGCTGAAGTTTCGACTTCAACGTAACTTTCCAAGTACAGTTGGCAATTGAGTGTTCTGCGTACAAGTGGCCTATGTTGTCCGTCTTGAGCAGTTTTGGCTAAAGTGGACTGTATCGGAGTTACTGTGTGACTTTCCTCGTTAAAATCACTCACTGTACCGTCAGTGATTGTGTCGCGAGCCTTCTTCGTCTCCCTCAGAGGCGCATTAGTGTTGCTAGGAAGTCTTTAGTCTGGAACAACCAGACTAGGATAATTTGTTTCGGGCTATACTCGCGGCATTATCATCACCATGACGGGACATCGAAACAACCAGCCATCACCTCCAGTATGCCAGATTGTGTCCTTTTTAGTTTAGTCATAATAAACCAAATTGTTATTTTGGACAAAACTTTCATTCTGTAGACCGGTAGAGCACCCTTTCATTTCTCACCACGTTAATGAAACTTTCCTTTATCAAATTAATTTCTGTCAAATTAAATTATTGCAGGTGCCAAACTCCTTTCTACTCCACTTGCAGGGTCGATTACAGTCAGTTCACGTTTCTCCTTAATCCATGTGCAATAGTAAAAGTCGGAGTTAGAAAAGGGGGGGCGTAGAGCATCATTTCCGTGTGAAGATTCTAGAAGAATTTAGTGTTAAATACACTGCTAGCCCCGGCACCTCGCAACACTTCTGGCCATCTTCAGGTGATGAAACTTCCTGGCACATTAAAACTGAGTGCTGGACCGAGACTCGAACTCGGGATCTTTGCCTTGCGCGGGCAAGTGCTCTACCAAGCACGACTCACGACCCGTCTTCACAGATTCAATTCTGCCAGTGCCTCCTCTCCTATCAGTGCACACTGCGCTGCAGAGTGAAAATCTCATTCTGGAAACATCCCCCAGGCTGTGGCTAAGCCATGTCTCCGCAATATCCTTTTTTTCAGTTGTGCTAGTCCTGCAAGGTTCGCAGAAGAGCTTCAATAAAGTTTGGAAGGTAGGAGACAAGGTACTGGCAGAAGTAAAGCTGTGAGGAGGGGGCGTGAGTCGTGCTTGGGTAGCGCAGTTGGTAGAGTACTTGCTCGCGAAAGGCATAGGTCCCGAGTTCGAGTCTCGGTCCTACACACAGTTTTAATGTGCCAGGAAGTTTCATATCAGCGCACACTCCGCTGCAGAGTGAAAAACTCATTCTGGAAACATCTTCAGGTGATACTGGCGAAAGCTCTCTGAGCTCTGGTATTTAACGCCCTCCGGCACATGCGTGTTGGATTCACTCGGCGTTGTGTGTGCGCTACTCGAGCGCGTTCGATTCTGCTGCGCCGCGCGCCCTCCGTGGTGAAAACTCGCCGCATCGATATCAGTTGGATTGTCTTTCCGCGGTTCCATCACAGAACTACCCCGGCTCACCTCTACAGGTAGTTTTCTACTTTCACTGGTGGGTACCGACTGCTCGCAAAATGGTTGGCTAGTTTTCCAACTGCATGCGATCAGTTTCAGCATACTTCCGCAATACAGATCGACTGCGCGAGAGTGTTTTATTTCCTACTTGGAAATGTTTGCACTGAACTATCGCTAGCACTGCTACCATTAGTCGCTTTCTCCGTGCCCTGCGCTGTGCTCTGGGTCCCAGTTCCGACTCCTGGTATGAGACAACTTAAGTCAGAAATGGGTTGTATCGCTCCTGTGGAGCATGTGACAAGTAAAAGAAGCCATAAGTTCCTGGAGTAGATTCGAGTAGATAGAGAAACACGCCGCTAAATACCATGGAGGTGTACAGTAAAAGCATCTTAAGTTACACATTTATAAGTAATTAAGTAAAGTTATAATATAAGCAAACGATTTTTCAACCCACATTTTGTTTTCTAATGAAGTCATAAACAATCATGAAACCACTGACTACTTAAACAGACAAATAGCTTACAATATTGTATAACGGAAGGCTATTGCTGAGTTATATGAGCGACCTTCAAAATTAATTTGTAAAGAAGTTTCCTCCAACGGACTCGGTATTTCCAGTCAAGATGTTACTAACATTATAAATATATTTATCGGCCCAGAAGGTCTGTTACTGCGCCATTACCGAAAAAGTTAAATAAACTTCACATAATTTTGCAGGGAATGTCTAACTTAGGCGCGATAAAAGAGAATCTGATTTTCATCAACGACTCTTAACTTTAATGTCCTGTGCTTTTTCACTAAAAGTAATTTACGACAGCTTTGTGATTGTGACAAAATCTGTGTTCACGGTACCTCCGACCACTGCTGCAAAAATCTTTATGAGCTATTTAAAGTTCATGTATCAATCAACGGTCAGTACATCCCCTTAGCATTTTGTTTGTTGCCTAAAAAACAGCAGTTACACACGGAAGTGTATGAACTTAAATCGTAAATTCTTGTGACGATATGATATGAACATTAAGTTCCAATCGTGTGTTTTCCTGCGTGCACAGTTTACTTGACTCAAACATTAAGCAACACGGGCCGCTGACCTGTATCGAAAAGTGGCGCACGCCGTTGACCACTCCAACAGCAGGTAAACTTCGGATCTGCGCGCAGTGGAGATAACCCGCCTTTCATATTCTTTGCGTTCATCGACTCATATTCCAGTCCAACCTATATCTTGCGTAGAAAAGTTCACGATTTACTTGCCGCATCAGGTTCGGATAAAATCCAAAGTCTTCGATGGCTGCCTCCACCGTCGTCGTTAGGGTGCTAAGCCTGACTGACGTGAAACTGTCGAGGCTCCCACCCCTATACCTAGAAGTAGAGCTGTATTTGAACACGCCACAGTTCGCGAAATATCGGGTGCTGTTCGATCTTTTGATCGGCCTGAGATTTAGTGACTTTTTGTTCTTTTTTGTACCATCACAAAGACCTGTCTTAGCATTTTTAATGCACTATTAATTTTAATAACAAAAATAACTGTGAAAGACGGACTGAAACGTCTTCCAGGATGTGGGTCACACGTAACAACGGCAAGTAATAAATAAATAGAAGATTGGAATCATGATTCTGTCTATATCTCGAGGTTTCGTTCGTCCCCCACTCTAGTGACGTCTGATGATACTATCTCCAACACTGGTCTTGCCGTTGTAATCCATTCTCGCGATAAAAATTACGGTCACTTTATTACGACACATTTAGTTTGTTCAGTATTCAGTTCTTAGTTAATTGCCTTGATTGTTTCATCTGAATGTTGCCGTCTTGTTTTCAGACTGATTAAAATCTTCAAATGTTTTTATCTGTTATTCTAATATGTGAACAGAGACTGAATTGCTCATTTGCAACCGATTTCGCAAATCATTACCATCTCTCATAAACAAGTAAAATATTATACTGGGTTCAATCAATTAGTATGTTTTGAACGACACCACTCCTATCTTTGCCTGCTGCATTTACTTAAAAATGAGCATAAATGTTTATGTATCCATACGTGCCGGTAGTGTATGAGAACTCCTATTGTAAATTTGTTCAAACACTAGTTTGTGCACTAGTAGGATTTAATGCTATTTTCTGCAGTGTTTCCATTAATTGTCAAATTTTGAGCAGTGCCCTAGCTCACAGTTGTTCTCACATAGTCTGATTTTAATTGCTGATCACTGAGTCCCAATAGTTCAATGCGTGAACAAATTTGAAGAAACGAGGGTACCTCTAACCCCCCCTCCCCCCTCTCGGGCTCCTATGATCATCACCACATACTACTCGTCGTGCATCTAAACACCAACTAACTCCAAACATTTCATACGACGTGAGCTTTCACATCACTCAGTAATAATTTCATGTTTTACAACCGTTAGTTTTCATACAAAGTTCTTACGACAACAAATGGTAAGTACGCTTGTTTTGACTTGGATGGCCTTAGTAAGAACATATAAAGAGAAATATTTTTACTATAAAAATTTACTGATTTTGTTTGGAACTAGAAACAGTCGTAACAGCTTCCTCTATGTAAAATGCAACAGCTGTAGTGTTATTTCACATTTATTTTTAATAACAGCTTTTTTCGAAGTGTAGTAGAAATTGATGGTAGCAGCTAATTTTTTAATCAGAAAAAAGCTTATATACAAAATATTGGGCAAATGCGATTACGACATAAGACGATAATTAATATATTTAGATCCAAATGGCCTCAGCATTTGGAAGACGATAATTAACTTATTTAGATTGAAATGGCCTCACCACTTGCTGGAAATATTAACTATCTTGAAAAAAGTTATGATCGATGTATTATGAGAACATTGTTTGCACGGAATAATTATTACATAAATCAAAGGGAAGCGTCTATTTGGAATAATTTTAGCATTAAATGAATAGTCTACAGGAGTTGGACAAGAATTTGAAAACTCTAAAATCTCAACTCATTACGACGCCCAGTACCATGTAGGGAAATCGTTATCGTTCAGTACCGAGCGAGGTGGCGCAGTGGTTAGCACACTGGACTCGCATTCGGGAGGACGACGGTTCAATCCCGCGTCCGGCCATCCTGATTTAGGTTTTCCGTGATTTCCCTACATCGCTTCAGGCAAATGCCGGGATGGTTCCTTAGAAAGGGCACGGCCGATTTCCTTCCCCATCCTTCCCTAATCCGAGCTTGTGCCACGTCTCTAATGACCTCGTTGTCGACGGGACGTTAAACAGTAATATCCGTTAGCGTTCAAAATAGCTTCCAGCCGTCTCAGATTGGACAAATACATGTCCTGTATGATTTTATGGTTTTTCAGGAAAATCTTACGCCATTCTTCCTGCAAACTAGTGTTAAGTTCAGCTAACAGTGATCGAGGTGGATCGCGATCAGGCACCCTTCTCTCCAAAGCAGATCACAGATGCTCAATAATATCAAGTCTGGTGAGTGTGGCGACCACGGGAGACGTGACAATCCATCCTCGTGCTCACAGAGCCAGTTCCAGGCGATGAAAGCTTTGTGGGCAGTTTCACTCTTGGGACGTAAACTCTACCAGAAGTTGGAAATGGTATGGAGCAACATTCATCTCACCTCCTTCCGTTGCTCCATAATCTAGGTTTTACAGCTTGTGCAGTTGCATCTCCATTGTGTGGTTTTCGAATTCCACCTCGGCCTCAAATTTCCTGCTTCTGGAGCCCCCTCCGTTTCGTTTCGTTCTTGACAGGGTTCGCGAGTCGCGACATTCAGTTATGCACTGACTTTTGTAGCTGTCGTCGTCTTACTTTTCGTCACAATCCTCTTCAATGACCGTCGGTCGTGGTCACTCAACTAATACTTTCGTCGTCGTACGCAGTATAAATCTTCGATACGGTGCTTCTTGATATACCAAACACTATGTCTTGAGCACTAGCAGTTTTCCCATGCTCCGACATAGGGCACTCACAAACACACGAAACACTGTCCTGCAGCCGGCCTTTGTGGCCGAGCGGTTCTAGGCGCTTCAGTCCGGAACTGCGGTGCTGCTACGGTCGCATGTTCGAATCCTGCCTCGGGCATGGATGTGTGTGACGTTCTTAGGTTAGTTAGGTTTAAGTAGTTCTAAGTCTAGGGGACTGACGACCTCAGATGTTAAGTCCCACAGTGCTTAGACCCATTTCAACCATTTTGAACACTGTCCTGACCATGACGGGCACTCACAGCGTGTGAAAGACAACGCACTTGCACCATTCGTGGTCAAATATAATAGAGCAACCTGCGAGTTTGGCTAATATGTGCATCTACAGGGTGTTCGGAAATTCCCATTACAGACTTCAAGATTTCGGAGGGTGGAGTGAGCATATAATATCTTCTATAGCAACCTTTGTCCGCAGATGAGTAATGCGCACTCGTCTGCTGAGGGAAAGAGAAAACTACAATGAAATGAATACCCCTAGCTGCATACAGGCGTTGATATAAGTCAACGGGAACAGTTGAAAATGTGTGCCCCCACCGGGACTCGAAGCCGGGATCTCCTGCTTACAAGGCAGACGCTCTATCCATCTTTTTTTTATTAATCTCATTTTGTTCGTTTTCGCTCGTATCTGCTTGGGGCGGACGTCGCAAGACATCCGTTTCAGTTCGTCGTTGATCCATTAACTCAGTTTTTTTATTACAGAGGGCAGCTAACCCTCTGGCCGAACACACTGAGTTACCGTGCCGGCACCATCTGAGCCACCGAGGACACAGAGGATAGTGCGACTGCAGGGACTCATATCTGGCACGCCTCCCGTGAGACCCACATTCGCAACTTATTGTCCCGCACTATACTCATCGTGCTTCTGCCCATTATACTCATTACTCGCGGCTTTTTGCCGATTCCCGTAAGAGTTCGGGCACTGTTTGTGCATCCGCACAGAAGAAGAAGATGGTCAAGTGGCCGGTGAGCCTTAACTAAATATATAAAGATACCATGTTCATACATATATATAAAGAGAAAGCTCTCAGAGATGATTGTCCTGGTATGCAATAGGATGACGTGTACTACGTCAGTCATCTAATGTCATCTGACTACTGTTTTGCTGCAAGACTTATTCATTTTACTGTACGTACAGTATGCTGGATTCTTTATTTGTTTCGGAATAATGTAAACACGTAATATTTGAGTGTTAATACAAACAAATGTGTTTAGGTGATAAATGGATGTTTCATTAAGTTCCCTTCCGAACGGTCACCTAATAATTGTACTTCGTCACGCCTACTTAAATTCCTGAAGGACAAGTGGTTGAGTTAAACATCTGAGTCGAAACCGTCGTGTAACGGAAACGATACCTTACCGGATACGAATCCTATTCAAAATATTACGTACTCACTCCCCTCTACAAGTTCTAGAAGTCTGTTAAGGGGATTTCCGAACACACTGTTTGTTGAAGCAACAATTTCTCGCGGCACTTCCATATCTGTGTGCAACTCCTGCACGTTTGAATAAATGACAGAAGTGAAACAACGTATCTACGTAGAAGGTGTTACAGTAATCAAAAATTGCAGGCACGGGAACCAAAAACGACGAAGTGAATCGTGTTCTTTATTAAAGTGGTGGGCCGCATTACTCATTAGAACAAGATATCCAGTTTCATTACAGCCATTAATAAAGATGGGCGGATAAAGGGACGTCTTCTCACAGTAGGAGCGGAGAAGTGCAATGCTGCCTACGTGTGGTGGGGCACAGCTGGAAAACAGACAAGGTGCAATCTCCAGGGAGAAGCGTGTGTGTCAAGGACTGGGGCACGCGCCACTTGAGCCCATCTCGCTGCGTACTGAGGTCGGCCCTGCTCAATCGAGCGCTCCGGTAACCCTAGCGTAACTCAAGTCACAGCACGGCGTCACATCGATTGCCGAGTTGTCGCACTGGATTCCAGGTCAACGAGGCCAGCTCCACTTCACAAGCCTACTGTTTGATTTTGATCTGTGAGCACTGACGCAACCGACTGTTACGCAGCTCTGGATGTAACGAGTGCATGAGTGTCTTGTTTGCTGGTCTAATACGGTAAACAATACGATACTGCATTCCGTCTTGTTGTTGTTGTTGTGGTCCTCAGTACTGAGACTGGTTTGATGCAGCTCTCGATGCTACCCTATCCTGTGCAAGCTTCTTCATCTCCCAGTACCTACTGCAGCCTACATCCTTCTGAATCTGTTTAGTGTATTCATCTCTTGGTCTCCCTCTACGATTTTTACCCTCCACGCTGCCCTCCAATACTAAATTGGTGATCCCTTGATGCCTCAGAACATGTCCTACCAACCGATCCCTTCTCCTAGTCAAGTTGTACCACAAACTTCTCTTCTCCCCAATCCTATTCAATACTTCCTCATTAGTTATGTAATCTACCCATCTAATCTTCAGCATTCTTCTGTAGTACCACATTTCGAAACCTTCTATTCTCTTCTTGTCTAAACTATTTATCGTCCATGTTTCACTTCCATACATGGCTACACTCCATACAAATACTTTCAGAAACGACTTCCTGACACTTAAATCTATACTCGATGTTAAGAAATTTCTCTTTTTCAGAAACGCTTTCCTTGCCATTGCCAGTCTACATTTTATATCCTCTCTACTTCGACCATCATCAGTTATTTTGCTCCCCAAATAGCAAAACTCCTTTACTACTTTAAGTGTCTCATTTACTAATCTAATTCCCTCAGCATCACCCGACTTAATTCGGCTACATTCCATTATCCTCGTTTTGCTTTTGTTGATGTTCATCTTATATACTCCTCTCAAGACACTGTCCATTCCATTCAACTGCTCTTCCAAGTCCTTTGCTGTCTCTGACAGAATTACAATGTCATCGGCGAACCTCAAAGTTTTTATTTCTTCTCCATTCCGTCTTAGGTGAAACGTTTACGCGGGGTTGTCCCCGAATAGATCTCTGCAATAACGTTTGCGGACAAACTAAAGCTTACGGTGTTTACAGAGAATTGTAATCATAATACCTAACACATGTATACGGACAGAATACACTGAGGTGGTAAAAGTCATGGGAGAGTGATATGCACATATACAGACGGCGGTCATGTTGCATACACAAGGTACAAAAGGGTAGTGCGTTGGCGGACCTGTCATTTGTACTCCGGTAGTACATATGAAAAGGTTTCCCACGTGATTGTGGCTGCATGACGGGAATTAACATACTTTGAATGTGGAATGGTAGTGGGAGCTAGATGCATCGGACGCTCAGTTTCGGAAATTGTCAGGGAACTAAGTATTCCGAGATCCACAGTGTCAATTCTGTGCCGAGAATACCAAATTTCAGACATTATTTCTCACCGTGGACAACGCAGTGGCCGACAGCCTTCACTTAACGACCGAGAGCAACGGCGTTTGCGTTGAGTTTTCAGCGCCAACAGGCAAGCAACACTGCGTGAAATAACGGCCGAAATCAATGTGGGACGTACGACGGATGTATCCGTTAGCACAGTGCGGCGAGATCTGACGTAAGACGACTAACGCAATGCCTTTGCTCGAAGCATGAAACCGCCTGCAGCCACTCTTCTAGGCTCAAGTCCATGTCTGTTGGACCCTAGAGGAGTGGAAGACAGTGGCCTGGTCAGATCAGATTTCAGTTGGTAAGAGCTTATGGTACGGTTCGAGTGTGTGGCGCAGACGCTACGATGCCACGGATCCAAGTTGTCAACAAGGCACTGTGCAAGCTGGTCGTGGCTCCGTAACGGTATGCTGTGTCTTTACGTGGATCGTTGACTGGAAATGGTTACGTTCGGCTACCTGGAGACCAATCAAGGACTCCATCGTCCCAACAGTGGTGCACCACGTTACCGGGCCACAATCACTCCCGATTGGTTTGAAGAAGATTATGGACAGTTCGAGCGAATGATCTCGCCACCCAGTTCGCACGACGTGAATCGCATCGAACATTCGTTGGGCATAATGGTGAGGTCATTTCGCACACAAAAGCATGCAGCGGCAACACTTTCTCAATCACGGACGGCTACAGAGGCAGTACGGCTCAATATGTCTGCAGGAGTCTTCCAAAGACCTGATTGAGTCCACGGCGCGTCGAGATGTTGCACTATGCTAGGCAAAAGAAGGTCCGACACCTCAGTGCAGTGCGTCCAGATTATTTCACGTCATATTTATTCCATAAATATGTACACTTCTGGCCATTAAACTTGCTACACCACGAAGATGACGTGCTACAGACGTGAAATTTAACAGACAGGAAGAAGATGCTGTGATATGCAGATGATTAGCTTTTCAGAGCATTCACACGAGGTTGGCGCCGGTGGCGACACCTACAACGTGCTGACATGAGGAAAGATTCCAACCGATTTCTCATACCCAAACAGCAGTTGACCGGCGTTGCCTGGTGAAATGTTGTTGTGATGCCTCGGGTAAGGAGGAGAAATGCGTACCATCACGTTTCCGACTTTGATAAAAATCGGATTGTAGCCTATCGCGATTGCGGCTTATCGTATCGCGACATTGCTGCTCGCGTTGGTCGAGATCCAATGACTGTTAGCAGAATATGGAATCGGTGGGTTCAGGAGGGTAATACGGAACGCCGTGCTGGATCCCAACGGCCTCGTATCACTAGCAGTCGAGATGACAGGCATCTTATCCGCATAGCTGTAACGGATCGTGCAGCCACGTCTCGATCCCTGAGTCAACAGATGGGGACGTTTGCAAGACAACAACCATCTGCACGAACAGTTCGACGACGTTTGCAGCAGAATGGACTATCAGCTCAGAGACCATGGCTGCGGTTACCCTTGACGCTGCATCACAGACAGGTACTCAAGGACAAACCTGGGTGCACGAATGGTAAAACGTCATTTTTTTCGGATAAATCCAGGTTCTGTTTACAGCATCATGATGGTCGCATCCGTGTTTGGCGACATCGTGGTGAACGCACATTAGAAGCGTGTATTCGTCATCGCCATATTGGCGTATCACCCGGCGTGATGGTATGGGGTGTCATTGGTTACACGTCTCGGTCTCCTCTTGTTCGCATTGACGGCACTTTGAACAGTGGACGTTACAGTTCAGATGTATTACGACCCGTGGCTCTACCCTTCATTCGATCCCTGCGAAACCGTACATTTCAGCAGGATAATGCACGACCCCATGTTGCAGGTCCTGTACGGGCCTTTCTGGATACAGAAAATGTTCGACTGCTGCCCTGGCCAGTACATTCTCCAGATTTCTCACCAATTGAAAACGTCTGGTCAATTGTGGGCGATCAACTGGCTCATCACAATACGTCAGGCACTACTCTTGATGAACTGTGATATCGTGTTGAAGCTGCATGGGCAGCTGTACCTGTACACGCCATCCAAGCTCTGTTTGCCTCAATGCCCAGGCGTATCAAGGCAGTTATTACGGACAGAGGTGGTTGTTCTGGGTACTGATTTCTCAGCATCTATGGACTCAAATTGCTTGAAAATGTAATCACATGTCAGTTCTTGTATAATATATTTGTCCAATGATTACTCGTTTATCATCTGCATTTCTTCTTGGTGTAGCAATTTTAATGGCCAGTAGTGTAGATTTTATGTTGGTTAGGATATTTGTACACATATTTCATCTGTACCTGTAGTGCATTTCGCCTCCAGTAAAATCTGTATCCTGAGGAAACTTGAACTCTGGCTATGTAAGAAGTACGCGAAAAGCCCTGCTGGAGGTGCTGTGCCGTTTCCTTCCTCCGACCTCTGAATTGAACTGACTTGATCAACCAATTATAGGCGGTCCTAGAGATTAACGTGCATTAAGAATCACGGTGAAACTAGGCATTTTTCACATCAACAAAGACTGCTAGACCTGAAAGATGTGGTAAGCGACATATAAAAGTGGTGGTACTGACCGGGTATCGAATCTGAGGCAATTTAATTTGGAATTTCACCACTGAGCCACTTGAACCGTACAACCTTTTTGAACTAAAAAGTAACATATTCGGCCACAAAACAATAATGAAAAACGATAATGCACTCTTTCTATTAATGTTAATCTCATGACGACTTTACTGGATTTTGTTTAGTTGGAGTACATGAAACGCCTGAAATAGTAGTAATTTGCACTCTAAGAAAAAAAAGAAACGACCCACCACGAAGAAATTATGCAAATGGGACGGAAATCGGTAGACCTGATGTGTATGTAAAGACAAAGAGATGATACAGTTTCAAAAAAATTGAATGAAGGGGAAGAGCTTCAGATATAGAGCAAATCAATAATGTGTTGGTCCCCCTCTAGGTCTTATACAAGCAGTCATTCGACGCTGATTGACACAGTTGTTGAATGTTCTCCTGAGGGGTATTGGGCCAAATTCTGTTCGAAAACGGTTCATATGGCTCTGAATACTATGAGACTTAACATCTGAAGTCATCAGTCCCCTAGAACTTAGAACTACTTACCCCTAACTAACCTAAGGACATCACACACATCCATGCCCGAGGCAGGATTCGAGCTTGCGACGGTAGCAGTCGCGCGGTTCCGGACTGAAGCGCCTAGAACCGCTCAGCCTCAGCGGCCGGCCAAATTCTGTACAACTGGCGTGTTAGATCGGCAAAATCCCAAGCTTTTCACAGGAGGACCCTTTGGTTGTCATCCGCCGCACCCGTACAGCGCAGCAGAAATTCGAAGATATTCTACGCCTCGTTTTGTTACCCATCATGGCAAGCCATCTTGGGCTTAACTTCAGCAAGATAATGCCAGCCCGCACACAGCGAGAGCTTCTACTGTTTATGTTCGTGCCTGCCAAACCATACCTTGCCCAGCAAGGTCGGCAGATCTCTCCCCAGCGGAGTACGTCTGGAGCATTATGAGCAGGAGCCTCCAACCAGCTCGAGATTTTGAGCCTGAAAGTTGTAAATGAGTTTTTCTATATGGGGAGCAAATTAAAAGACAATAGTAGAAATAAACAGGACATAAAATACAGACTGACAACTGCAAGGAAAATTTTTTATGGGAAAGACAAATATGTCATCACAGCATATGAATTTAACTGTTAGGAAGCATTTAATGTAAGACTTCTCTGCATTGTAGGTTTATATGGACGCGAAAAGTGGGAGATAAACAGTACACAGAATAATAGGAGCTTTCGAAATCGGGAACTACAGAAAACTGCTTAGGATTATATGGGAAAATGCTACAAGTAATGAAGAGGTACTGAATAAAAATGGAAAGAAAAGACGTTTATGTGTCAATCTGACCAAAAGACGGGACCGATTGGTAAGACACCTCTTGGGTCATCAAGGAATAGTTAATTTGCTAATGGAGGGAAGTGGGTGGAGTAGAAATTATAAGAGTGTGAACAAGGATTGACTACTACTGTAACCAAGTTCAAATGGATGTAGATTGCAGTGGTCACACATACATGAAGAGATTTGCACAGGATGGAAGCAGCAAGGGTACGAAACTAATAACTCAATTGTGGCTAAAACTGATTCCGGAAGCTGCTCTGCGAAAGCCAATTCACATTTCCAGAATAAACTGCCAGACAAGAAAACTGAAGCATCCAGAATACGTGGTCGGATGTCAAGCCAACTTGGTACACATGCACACAATCTGCGGATATTTAATAATTAGACTTACAACTCTGTGACGGGTACTACGGCCACCAGATTTCCTTGGTTTCCCTCATATATAGTGCTGTTACCACGCCTTGCAGGATATATAACGGGCGTGAAGAGGGTGAGATTTTGAAGCGGGACCGTGAAGGACACGAAAATGCGGAGACAGTGTTATCAGCACCTGACAGAGTCTGAAAGCGTCCCCACTGTGCGACTTCATGTGGCCGGTTGGTCGAATCGTGCAATATCCAGATTTGTGGGGCGTTCGGACGTGACAGCGGACCCCTGTTGGAGTGCATGGGAACGTCAAGACAAGCTTATTCGCCGTCAAGGTTCAGGTCGACCACGTCTAACCAACACTCGGGATGATCGCCATATGGAGCACGAAGCACGCCTCAACTGCTTCACATCCGCGCCTGCCATTCAGGAACAAGTAATGGGAATCCTTCTAACATTCTCTGTCGTTCCGGACCGCTACAAGTAGCGGTCGGGCTAGGAAATTACTGTACCACAGGTAGCATGTCTGCCGTTAACAGAGCAACACAAACGGCTGCGTCTGGAGTCATGTTGTAACCTAGAAGCATGCGGCTGGTAATGATTGAGGGAACTCTGGTAGCACAATAGTACGTAACGAACAGTCTGCGTCGTCATGAGTTACCTCTCATGAGAAACTACCGTGGAGCCATTATTCTTGAGATACTCTCGTAGCCAGCAAGACACTCAGATTTTCCCCTTACAGAACTTGCGGTATACGATCTCGGACATCAACTGCATGCCAGTGCCACTATCAAGTACATCAGAACAACTGTGTGCCAGCTAGCCTCAGGTGAGGATACAACAGCTTGCACACCCTTGGCAACCAAATCATTCCATGGATTCAGGTCAAATGGCAGATATTAATTAGAGGGCTTATACTGCGGAGATGTTTGTGAATTTGACTGTTTTGCGGTCACCGAAGCAATATCGCATATCTTCTCATTCCGAGAAGTTTCATTTCGTTTTCTCTCCCTTTCTGGGTGCTTCACTTGTTTGTCGGGCAGTTTAGGTATTGGGGTATTTACACATCAACCAGATGGTGCAAATGGATCTAAGCACTATGGGACTAAAAATCTGAGGTCATCAGTCCGCTGGACTTAGAACTACTTAAACCTAACTAACCTAAGGACATCACACGCATCCATGCCCGAGGCAGGATTCGAACCAGCGACCGGGCCAGCAGCGCGGTTCCGGACTGAAGCGCATAGAACCGCTCGGCCACAGAGGCCGGCATCAATCAGAAAACCAGAAGCGGTATTGGGAAATTCGTTGACGGGAAGCGACGTAACGTGTGGTAGATGAGACAACGAATCAGGACCACTGGCCAGAGCTTTGTATCACAGGGAGGGGCGACGACAACGCAGGAAGTCACTGTGGAAGGGTTACTGAGATTTGAGACAACTCTCGGCGAGGGTCAGGAACACGCCATTCCATCTGCGGCGCAGTAATTGTCCCGGCTCCCCCCAGAGAGACGGATCGGGCCCCGGCAGCGGGGCGATGTTTGCACAGCGCGACTGCGGGATCGGATGTCCCCTTTGTGGGGCACGGACTCGTTTAATGGTTCCGTCCGCGGACGCTAATTGTTTCCGTAGAGAAGCGGAGGCTCTGGTCTCCTCCGTCTGCCCACGGGCCCGATCTGCTCCCAGTGTTTCTCGCTCTGTGCTACACCTAGAGCGACACACCGCTGCTCTCCCTGCTACTCTCAGAACGTGAAACCAACGATCGCCCGCACTCTCCAGCACGGTAACAGCTGTGCATACAGGAAGGAACCGACCAATGGGGTAGACTATTACGACGGCATGCCAACAGCGACACCAGTATACACAATGGTTAAAAGGTATTTTTCATACACTACAGCACTACACGTCCAGTCACATTAACTGCCCATGTTCGACGTCAACGGCCGAGCGGTTCTAGGCGCTTCAGTCCGGAACTACGCGACTGCTACGGTCGCAGGTTCGAATCCTGCCTCGGGCATGGATGTGTGTGATGTCCTTAGGATTATGTAGTTCTAAGTTTAGGGGACTGATGACCTCAGATGTTAAGTCCCATAGTGCTTAGAGCCATTTGAACCATTATTGCAATAACAGGGTGTATACGTGGACAAGGAAAAAAAATTCCCGGATTTTTCCCACATTTGCCGGTTAAAAATACACTTTCTCCCGGGTGAAGATACACTTTTTCCGTGTTAAGTGACAGTATACATTTATTCGGCACTGTAAAACTAGCCGGCCGGTGTGGCCGTGCGGTTTAGACGCTTCAGTCTGGAACCGCGTGACCGCTACGGTCGCAGGTTCGAATCCTGCCTCGGGCATGGATGTGTGTGATGTCTTTAGGTCTTTTTTTTTTCACTAGCTGCTTATATTTTATGACCCACCGTCTAATTTCTTATGGTGGGTCGTATATTGCCACTTAGCCGCTGTGACTGGGTCCGGTGTCCGCAGTGACTGAAAGTAACACCACACCGGCTCCCGTCCCCACTCACACCGTTGCCCGTGTCCCGCCACGTGGAGGCGGGCTCTGTTTAGATCCATTTGATATCTTTTTTTTTGTGCAACATTAGAAAAACTTATAACTAATACAAAATCAAGTAAGATATTAATAAACAAAACGAAATTAAATATTTAGAAAGAAGGAAGGAAGAGAACTGAATAGAGAAGTTATAGGTATAATATCGCCCGTCACCTGGTTGTGGGCGGCGGCCCGGGTCTTGGAATGACCCTCAAGACGCTGGCCGTTGCTCACCATGCCTTTAACATCTACCATCCTAAAAACTACCTTAACTAGAAGAGATTAGGGTACGTTAAAGCTAGAAACTAAGACTAAGACCTCCATGTCCAGCCTGCTAAACTATTTACGATATACAATAGAGAGGTGACTGATTTTGTGCTTGGCTCAAAGTTGCTAATGAAAGGGTACTCGTGGTAAAAGTAATAAGGTAATGACGCTAACGGTTTGTGTTGAGCCTACAAGGCTCCTAGTAGAGTACATCAGGCGCAAGCACCTCCCGGCCCCGCCGACAACACGACCTGAACGGTGGTTTTCCCCGATCTACCATAGGTATCCGTCGGGTTGGGCTCAAAAGAGAGGAACCACAATTAAGATCCTTCCATCCAGGACGTGCGCCGCCTCTTACCAGGGGGGCGTAGGTCCCTTGAAGAGGTGCCCAACTTTAAGCTTCAGATGAGAAGTTCTTAGTATAGTGGAGGTTGAGGTATAGGCTGTGTAGGTTGGTTGTACAAACAGTTCACACTGAGCCAATGAGACTTACAATGATACGTGGTGTGGCAGGTAGCACCTTCCGGCCCCGCCAGCAACACAGCCTGAGCGGTGGTTTTCCCCGATCTACCATAGGTATCCGTCGGGTTGGGCTCAAAAGAGAGGGACCACAATTAAGATCCTTCCATACAGACTGTGCGCTGCCTCTTAACGGAAGGCGTAGGTCCCTTGAAGAGGTACCTAGCTTTAAGCTCTTATTGGACATGGAGATGCTGTTAACTATTTATATATAAGGTGCAATCTGTTTTTAGGATTGTGTGTGACTTGTGCACCTCTTGTCGGTTGTTCCACTCTGTTCTTTGAATTTGACTTGGTTGACACTATGGATCATCCGCGCTGGTCTTCTTCATCACCCGTGGTGCTAATCATATCTGTGTCCCCCTGGGCATCGTGACGTCTGTTTGGACCGACTTGCCTTCGGTAGGGTCTGTTGCGCAAGTATTCTGTTTGTTGGATCTTCGAGATTTCGTCCGTTAGTTTGTTGAGTTCAGTCCACCTTTCCGGGTCGCGTATTATGGCACGTAGTTCGTTCTGTGTGTTCAGGCGATTTATGTGCACTGTGTGTCTTATGTTCGTGCGTTGTCCGCAGAAGAAGACAGTATGTTCAGGGGAACCTTCTTCCCCGCATGTGCATCTATTAGTCTGCTGCAGACTCATGCGGTACAGGTGCGTGGGATAAGGGCCATGTCCTGTGATGAAATGTACCATACCGCGGCTGGGATCAATATGTTTTAGTTTTAGTCTTTCCCGGATGTGAGGGAAGAAAAAAAAAAGAAAAAAAAAGTGTCCTTAGGTTAGTTAGGTTTAATTAGTTCTAAGTTCTAGGCGACTGATGACCTCAGAAGTTAAGTCGCATAGTGCTCAGAACCATTTGAACCACTGTAAAACTCATCAATCCTTTGAATGTTTAAGGTTTTATATACTGGAGTAGAATTTCCCGGCACTTTAGAAAACGAAACTTGGGGGGGGGGGGGGGGACGACACGTTTTGGAAGACCTTTGATGTGCAGCAACATGTACGCTGCATATTTTCGTATTACTAAGGTATAAATTCGAATTCATCAAACACTGCATGTCACTTTCCGAATCATTGAAATCGATATTGCGACGCGGTTTTGTAAGCCCGTCATAGCTAATGTCACGTGATCTCCCCAGCTGATGACAGCATAGGACACGTGATGTAGTCAGAAAAAGATCACTCTTAAGTAGCGCGAACACACAAATAAGAAAAGTTAATGGTTTAAATTAATATACATAGCATTCACATATAATATTGGTCTCGAAGATTAATAAGCTGGAAGAGAAGAAGCTAAGCTTCTACATATAATGTTGTTTTTTTTTTGCGCTTGTTACACTTTAAAGATACATCACACAAATGTGCCAGTAAAATTTTTAATAACGACGTTAATGTCTGATCTTCTGGGCTCGAAATTCTTCTAAATGGTCGTCCTCAAAGAGTTGATTTTTAAATGAGAGTCAAATGCTATGTGATTTAAGAAATTCATGGTACATTCTCGCACATAGCTCATCTTAAGTAAAAGGAAATCTGCTTTGAATGTAACGCTTTTCAAACCACCATTTGTAATATTTTCCAGCGACCTGTTAGAAATAGGTTCGTTTCTGCAGTTACAAGAGAGCGCCAGATGACAAGCGTCACCGCGCTTGCGCAGCTACGATGACGTAGGAAGCCCGTATGTTCGTACGTGTAAAACATTAAAAGATCTTATATTATGTCATAAAAGAAACAAGACACCAGAGGATACTTGAAGAGCGTCGGAATTTCGTGAACCATACTAAAACGCATAATTAGGCTTAAAATGCACATTCGTATGTAAATTTTCTTGGAGTGCCAGTACTGTATTATCTCATGTTTAGTTCTTTATTATGGCATAATACCATACGTGCACTTGAAATGCAGTGAACAGTTGAAACTACCCAATAGTGTGAAATTAAACACTTAGTTTCAAATAAATTGACTGCCTCAACAGACGCCCGCAACTGCTCAAACGAATGTAATTTAAACAGTTGTCACGCCACGCTCATCGGAGGCGGTTTGTTGTTACAAAGCATTGCACAGTCTTTCTAAAGCCTTTGACACACTTTGCTGTTGGCAGACGCTTGTATGAGCACTGTTTTGTTGTTGTATACGGCGCATTTCCTTTGAAACTCAAGTTTTATTTTATTTTATTTTCTCTCGTCCATGTTTTGTTGCTGCAGTATTATTCTGCAGTAGCGGGACACAGTAATATCCTTTGTTACAGTATTGGTTCTTACCAGTCAAAAATCACAAAAATTTAACTGAAAACTAAAACTATGGAAACTTCCCGGAATTCTAAACAATTCCCGGGTTTTTCCCGGTTTTCTCCCGGATGAAAAAATTCCCGGCTTTTTCCCGGATCTTCCGGTTGTCCCGGGTCGTATACACCCTGAATAACCACTTACAGGTGGCAAGTGGTAGCAGTAACTGTGGAGACTACATAAAGCGTGTCGGGGGAATGCGAAAAACAGTACAGTCGTTGTCGTATTGCGGAAAATGAGCGATTTAATTGATACGCAAAACGGCATGATGGTTGGTTTTCGGTGCATGACCACTGGCTTTCGGGCTAAGGCTGGGTTCCGCTTAATAGGTCAGGTGCCCTCTGCTTTGACACATAGTCAGCACGGATTCAGCCGAGCGGTTCTAGGCGCTACAGTCTGGATCCGCGCGACCGCTACGGTCGCAGGTTCGAATCCTGCCTCGGGCATGGATGTGTGTGATGTCCTTAGGTTAGTTAGGTTTAAGTAGTTCTAAGTTCTAGGGGACTGATGACCTCAGAAGTTAAGTCTCATAGTGCTCAGAGCCATTTTTTTTAGCACGGATTCAGAAAATATCGTTCTTGTGACACACAACGAGCTCTTTATACTCATGAAGTAATGAGTGGTATCAACAGAGGATATGAAAAAGATTCCATATTTTTAGATTTCCAGGAGCCTTTCGACACCGTTCCTCACAAACGCCTTCTAATCAAACTGCGTGCCTATGGAATATCACCGCAATTTTGCAACTGGATTCGTGATTTCTTGTCAGAAAGGCCACAGTTCGTAGTAATAGACGGAAAGACATCGAGTAAAACAGAAGTAATATCCGGCGTTCCCCAGTGAAGTGTTATAGGCCCTCTATTGTTCCTAATCTATTTAAACGACATAGGAGACAATCTGAGTAGCCCTCTAATACTGGCAACAGCAGGAGAGGAATATTTAAAAAGCAGAAATTTGTTAACATCTAGTACAAATTTAAATGTTAGAAGGTTTTATTTGTCTGCAGTCTTGTCTCGTAGTGAGTCATGGAAGGTGAAAACTGGAGACAAGAAAAGACTATAAAATTTTGATATTTACTTGAAATGTACTAGCAGTCTGCAAATACGAAGTACATCAACTGTATCATTTACTAGAAATACAGGAAAATTTGTGCCAGACCAGGACTTGAAGCCGGATTTCCCGCTAATTGCGTGCGGTCGCCTTAACCACTTTGTCTATCCGAGTATACCTCCAGGACCAATTCTAACTTCCATTTATCTTAGTGTCTCGTACATACTGCTCGCACATTACCTGATTACAGCACAAGGTGAAACAATGTTTCGTTCGTCAGTTTTCCTTTTCTTCGGCATGAAATGCAGTTATTGCAGTGTCTGTCTCTTACAGTGTATGTGCGGACACGTATGAACACAGACATTATAACCATAAATGATGTACCCATGCCTCGACAGGATAAAATGACAACATATTTGTGTCTCTGTGCGGAGATTACGAATTGTGCGGGCATACGGGTTTGACTACGTGATATTGGAACTTCGGATTGGTTCTGGAGGTGTGCTCAGGTAGCCACGAAAATACAGGTTCGCGTCCCCCTCTGGCACGAATTTTCATATGTTTACTAGTAAATGGTAGAGTTAATGTACGACAGTATTCGCAAACTGCAAATACATTTCATGTGTTTAATATGGCCGTAGATTGTCAGCAGTCGAACTACACAGACACTGTAAAACACACTGAAAGTGTAAAACACAGGGTGCAGTAATTGTACTTTTGGAATATGTTGATATAGAAGAGTGTTGAAGCATAGGTAGGTGGATAGAATAACTCGTGAGGAGGTTCTGAATCACTTTGGTGAAAAAAGTAAACTAATGCAGTTTCGGCTAAAAGAGGGGACCGACGGATGGGGCACATCCATCGTCAATTTGATACGATGGGAAGAAGTGTTGGCGGGTGAAAACTGTAGGAGGAGATCAAAGTCGAAAACAGCAAGCACGTTCAAACGGATGTAAGGTGCCGTAGTTACGCAGAGATGAAGAGCCTTGCACAGGATAGACTAGGGTGGGCAGCAGTATCAAACCAGCCTGCAAACAGAAGACAACAACACTACACATTATTATACGAGATAAGAGTTGGCAAAACTAGGGGAAAAAACCGCTTGAAATCTATTTTCGGAAACAAACATTTGTTGAGATTGGGGTCATTCTACCCCGGGATGTCCTGGCCCTGAAGTTATTCATCACATCCAGCAGCGATGACAGTGTGATAAATATCACTAATTGTCCGATCTGTTTCTCCAGGACTTCAGTACCCTCATGTAAACCAGCATCTTGAAAATGGCTCCATCCAAAGCAATAATGGATATATGGAAACCACAGGTAACAAACGATCTTCATTGGTCTCGACCGTCCGAAAATCTCTCTCCTGGTCATCTAGAGCAGTGAACTAAATGGCGTTCTTTCAATCGCCAACGCTTTGGGGTCTGAAGATTCATATTTAATCTCCAAAAATGGGGGATTTGCAGTCGGGGACCACTTGTTCTCCTGCCGGCTATGTGCCGTGTCGTATTCCGAGGAACGTCTGCTTCGGAATGCTCGAAACATCTTTTAAAACCTTCACTTACCGTTCGGTAGTCACTGTGCCATCAAGGAATATCGTACCCATTATTCCGTGACTGGACATTGCACACCACACAGCGACCTGTTGAAGGTTGAAGAGACTTCTCGATCGCAAAATGCATTTTCTCAGTCCCCCAAATGTACCAATTTTGCTTATTGACGAACCCATCCAAATGAAAGTGGGCTTCGTCGTGTAAGGGGTCCGTAGGCCCTTACTATAAGTTTTGCGACAGCACAGGTCAACAGGACAGACAATCGATAGTGTGTGTCGGGTTGCGAGAGCGAGAGCGAGTGTTGAGATAGTAGTGTGGTACGCGCTGCGGGCCGAGCCGGGTGGAGGTCTGTTGCTGGAATGCAAGACCGTACCGACAAAGGGAGTGGCCATCGCCGTGGTTTAACCCCTTTGTGTTAGAAATATACGGGAAAGTGCAAAAGTATAGTTACTAGTGTGATTCAGTGATATTTTGTGCCGATATTTGTAATTACGCGTCTACCGCGCCGGCATCATTTGGATTGCAGTGTTGGATTGCAGTGTTGGATTGTAGTGGTGAATTACAATGATTGAAATTGCGTGTGACGATAATGAATAACGAAAGGGCCTGTGTTGAGATTAGCCGTTATTAATTCTGTACGACGAAGGCAGTGGCTGTCTCCTTACTATGTGTTTTTGTGATGAATATAGGTTGTTGATTAATGAAGCTGTGTTGTCGTTCTTCTTGCCACCAGACATTTTATTATTACAGCATTCGAGAAGGACAAAATGGAATGTAACAACTCCGTAGCAGTCCAATCCGATTGCCAGCCCCATTAGGTACACGGTCACATTAATTAATACCTGTTTTGGGCTGCTATCAGATCTCGATCGAGCGGGATAAGTCAAGCAGAATAAACCGGAGTGTTACAGTCGCTAAACCAAATCATGCATGCGCATACTAATTCCCATCATACTCCGCGGCCAAACGTGCAATTTGAACGCCCTAACGCAATTCGTTCAGACGTTATGACGATTTTATTCCACGTAACTGTGTCCCTGTACATTCCTCACTGAAGGATATCGACGTTAACAGCAAACAGAGAAGAATATTTGAATCGCTACAGGAACGACAGATACGAGCGAGTGATGCGTTTCTCTACGTCTAGGTGAAAAGAAAAAAACGTGGTAGGCCGGAACCCGTCTGGCTTCAGGTAAGAGCAGGGCAGATGGTCTGCCACACGATGCGAATATAGCGGCTCCGTTCCAGTCGGCTGCACGTGAGTCCGCAGCTCCCGCGGGTGCCATTCTGCTGCTACATGGTTGGCGAACTGCCGACGGAACTTAACATGTCTCACATGCGTTCGAAACTGAGTGGTGCCACCGTGTCACACCCGATATAATTAACAATGTTTGGGACGCGTGTCAGTCAAGAGAGCTCCCGCAGGGAGACAGGGAAAGATGTCGGAGAAGCCAAGCGGATCTCTGAAGCATACTCTTCCGCAAAAGGAAAGCACACTAACTTACATAAATCATGGACCATTTGCCAATCTCAAACTTCCCTGAACCACAGAACATGGCTGTATACAGGTATGATATACCTTTATGCCAAATTCAGAAGAACGCAAAATCCCCAAGACTGGCTACGTTTCACGGAAGCTCGAAATTTAGCACGGACGTCAATGCGAAACACTTTTGATAGTTTCCACAATGAAATATTGTCTCAAAATATGGCAGAAAACCCAAAGAGATTCTGGTCGTATGTAAAGTACACCAGTGGCAAAAAACAGTCAATACCGGCACTGCGCGATGGCGATGGAAATGTTACCGATGATGGTGTCACTAAAGCGGAGTTACTAAACATAGATTTCCGTACTTCCATCAAGAAAGAAGGCGAAGTAAATATTCCAGAATTCGAAACCAGAACAGCTCTTACCACGAGTGACATAAAAGTTGATATCTTAGGTGTTCCGAAACAACTCAAATCACTTAAGAAAGGCAAGTCTTCCGGTCCAGATGGTATACTAATCAGGTTCTTTCAGAGTATGCAGACACAATAGCGCCTTTCTTAGCAATCATATACAGCCGCTCACTTGACGAAAGATCTGTTCCTAAACACTGGAAAGTAGCAAGGTCTCACCAATGTTCAAGAAAGGAAATAGGAGTAACCCATTGAATTGCAGACTCATATCACTGACCTCAATTTGCAGTAAGATTTTGGAGCATATACTGTACTTGAACATTATGAACCACCTTGAAAAAAAATGTCTTATTGATACATAACCAACACGGATTCAGAAAATATTGTTCTTGTGCAACACAGCTTGCTCTTTATTCCCATGAAGTAATGAGTGCTATCGACAAGGTATCTCAGATCGATTCCATATTCCTAGATTTCCAGAAGGCTTTTGATACCGTTCCTCACAAGCGACTATTAACCAAATTGCGTGCATAAGGAGTATCGTCTCAGTTGTGTGACTGGATTCGTTCGTAGTGATAAACGGTAAATCATCGAGTAGAACAGAAGTGATATCTGGCGTTCCGCAAAGTAGTGTCATAGGACCTCTGCTGTTCCTGATTTACATAAATTATTTAATCTGAGCAGCCCCCTTATATTGTTTGCAGATGACGCTGTAGTTTACCGGCTAGTAAAATCATCAGACGATCAGTTCCAACCACAAAATGATCTAGAGAGAAATTCTGTGTGGTGCGAAAAGTGGCAATTGGCAATAAACAAAGAAAAGTGTGAGGTCATCCACATGGGTTCTAAAAGAAATCCGCCGGCCGGAGTGGCCAAGCGGGTCTAGGCGCTACAGTCTGGAACCGCGCGACCGCTACGGTCGCAGGTTCGAATCCTGCCTCGGGCATGGATGTATGTGATGTCCTTAGGTTAGTTACGTTTCATTAGTTCAATGTTCTAGGGGACTGATGACCTCAGAAGTTAAGTCCCATAGTGCTCAGAGCCATTTGAACCATTTTTTCTAAAAGAAATCCGATAAATTTTGGACTGTGCGGCTGGTCACGGTGGAAGTTCGAGTCCTCCCACGGGTATGGGTGTGTGTGTTTGTCCTTATGATAAGCCGGCCGCGGTGGTCTAGCGGATCTAGGCGCGCAGTCCGGAACCGCGCGACTGCTACGGTCGCAGGTTCGAATCCTGCCTCGGGCATGGATGTGTGTGATGTCCTTAGGTTAGTTAGGTTTAAGTAGTTCTAAGTTCTAGGGGACTGATGACCGCAGTAGTTAAGTCCCATAGTGCTCAGAGCCATTTTTGAACCTTATGATAATTTAAGTTAAGTAGTGTGTAAGCTTAGGGACTGATGACCTTAGCAGTTAAGTTCCATAAGATTTCACATACATTTGAACATTTGTTTGATAAATTTTGGGTATACGATAAATCGCACAAATCTAAGGGCTGTCAGTTCGACTAAATACACTCCTGGAAATGGAAAAAAGAACACATTGACACCGGTGTGTCAGACCCACCATACTTGCTCCGGACACTGCGAGAGAGCTGTACAAGCAATGATCACACGCACGGCACAGCGGACACACCAGGAACCGCGGTGTTGGCCGTCGAATGGCGCTAGCTGCGCAGCATTTGTGCACCGCCGCCGTCAGTGTCAGCCAGTTTGCCGTGGCATACGGAGCTCCATCGCAGTCTTTAACACTGGTAGCATGCCGCGACAGCGTGGACGTGAACCGTATGTGCAGTTGACGGACTTTGAGCGAGGGCGTATAGTGGGCATGCGGGAGGCCGGGTGGACGTACTGCCGAATTGCTCAACACGTGGGGCGTGAGGTCTCCACAGTACATCGATATTGTCACCAGTGGTCGGCGGAAGGTGCACGTGCCCGTCGACCTGGGACCGGACCGCAGCGACGCACGGATGCACGCCAAGACCGTAGGATCCTACGCAGTGCCTTAGGGGACCGCACCGCCACTTCCCAGCAAATTAGGGACACTGTTGCTCCTGGCGTATCGGCGAGGACCATTCGCAACCGTCTCCATGAAGCTGGGCTACGGTCCCGCACACTGTTAGGCCGTCTTCCGCTCACGCCCCAACATCGTGCAGCCCGCCTCCAGTGGTGTCGCGACAGGTGTGAATGGAGGGACGAATGGAGACGTGTCGTCTTCAGCGATGAGAGTCGCTTCTGCCTTGGTGCCAATGATGGTCGTATGCGTGTTTGGCGCTGTGCAGGTGAGCGCCACAATCAGGACTGCATACGACCGAGGCACACAGGGCCAACACCCGGCATCATGGTGTGGGGAGCGATCTCCTACACTGGCCGTACACCACTGGTGATCGTCGAGGGGACACTGAATAGTGCACGGTACATCCAAACCGTCATCGAACCCATCGTTCTACCATTCCTAGACCGGCAAGGGAACTTGCTGTTCCAACAGGACAATGCACGTCCGCATGTATCCCGTGCCACCCAACGTGCTCTAGAAGGTGTAAGTCAACTACCCTGGCCAGCAAGATCTCCGGATCTGTCCCCCATTGAGCATGTTTGGGACTGGATGAAGCGTCGTCTCACGCGGTCTGCACGTCCAGCACGAACGCTGGTCCAACTGAGGCGCCAGGTGGAAATGGCATGGCAAGCCCTTCCACAGGACTACATCCAGCATCTCTACGATCGTCTCCATGGGAGAATAGCAGCCTGCATTGCTGCGAAAGTTGGATATACACTGTACTAGTGCCGACATTGTGCATGCTCTGTTGCCTGTGTCTATGTGCCTGTGGTTCTGTCAGTGTGATCATGTGATGTATCTGACCCCAGGAATGTGTCAATAAAGTTTCCCCTTCCTGGGACAATGAATTCACGGTGTTCTTATTTCAATTTCCAGGAGTGTACCTAGTAATTACAATCACAAGCAACTTAAATTGGAAAGACCACATAGATAATATTGTGGGGAAGATGCACTTTGTTGGCAGAACACTTAGAAGATGCGACAAACCCACTAATGAGACAGCCTACATTACACTTGTCCGTCCTCTGATGGAATATTGGTCCGCGGTGTGGGATCCTTACCAGGTAGGATTGACGAAGGACATCGAAAAAGTGCAAAGAAGGGCAGCTCGTTTCGTGTTATAGCGCAATAGGAGTGAGAGTGTCACTGATATGATACGCGAGTTGGGGTGGCAGTCACTGAAAAAAAGGCGGTTTTCTTTGCGGCGAGATCTGTATACGAAAATTCGATCACCAACGAATTTTGTGGGGAGAAATGATCATCCTAATAAAATAAGAGAAATCAGAGTTCGAACGGAAAGATTTACGTGTTCCTTTTTCCCAAACGCCAATCGAGAGTGGAACGGTAGAGAAGAAATATGAAAATGGTTCGATGAACCCTCTGTCAGGCACTTAAGTGTGAATTGCAGAGTAACGATGTAGATGTAGATAATGATGGAATAGGAGGTTAGTCCAACAAATAACTTTCTCAGATACACTGCACAACACAATTAAAGGGTCGCTTTTTCGAGTCTCTTTAACAGTCCCTCATTGCGACCAGAAGTTTGAAATTTGGCTCAAAGAGCCTACAATCTTCCTCTGTAACGGCAGAAAAGCCCGGCGCTTTGCGATGTCACCCCCGAGCTCGGCGATGCTCCAAACAGCAACGTGTCGACACATGCGAAAAAAAGCCTCCAAATTTCGCCACAGTTGTGCCCAACGCCACAATGGACGTGTCACACGACGAGGAGGAGTCACACCGCTTCCTACCCTTCTTTTCTTGGAGGTCAGAACCGCGACGCCCAGCTTTGAAATCACGCGGTTGTCTTGTGTGTGGCCGACGAAAACATTTCAGAGACATTGCCACTCAGAATCGAGACGAAAAGGCCTCTGGACGTGTCATAAAGGGCGACAGTGTCATCACCCCTTCCCTTGTGACGTTGATTCCCACACATTTCATGGTCGAAATGGGCAGGCCGCAGTGCGATGAGCAACAGGACGACCTGTTGACGCCACCCTTCTTTCAGGACATCGTGGATCTGCAACGCCACTGAACGTGATTGCGCCACTTTGGAGTGTAGCGCTACCGTAATTTTTGCTCTGGTGTTCGGGGCTGAACCATTAAGGACCGTTGAAAACCATCATCACCACCACCTTGGACAGTTTCCAGCCTCTGCCCTGGTCTGTTTGGAACATAAGCCTCCCCATCGTCTTCTGTGTTGCCACCATCTCTCCGCCTTCACCTTGGTCCAGTCTTCTTTCTTCTGGACGCATTCCTCCACTCCTTTCAGCCATCTGTCTCTCGGTTTTCCTCTTGGTCTCTTTCCATCCAGTTTCATCTCGTGTACCCTCCTGGGTATCCTCTTCACCTCCATTAGCTTAACATGCGAAAACCATCTCAGCCTCGATTTCTCTATTTCCTCCTGTAATGATTCCACCTTCATTGACTCTCTGCCCCTCTCATTTCTTAAGCTGTCTGTCTTTGTCACTCCAATACTGTTCCTCAAGAATTTTATCTCACCAGTTTGTAATTTGGTTTTCTCTCTTCCTTTCATAACTGAGGTTTCAGATGCATGTGTCAGGATCGGGTCATAGTATGACCGGTATATAACCTTCCTACTGATTTGGAGTACATCCTTGCTTCATATCAGGCTTTTGACAATCTTCCGAAATGCTTCTGCTTTTCTCCTCCGCTCGTTTATATCTCTGTCGTATTTTCCATCTTCCTGTATCATGCTTTCTAGGCACTTGAAACTCTCCACTCTCCTCAGTCGTTCCCACCAATTGTTATTTCAGCTGTTCCTCTCTCCCTCGTTCTTGTTGTGATAATCATCTCACTCTTACTTATACTAAATTTCATCCCATATTCTTGTACTGTTCATTCCCATACGTCCAACTGCTCTTCTACTTCCTCCTCCTTATTCCCCCAAATCATCAGATCATCTGCAAACACCATAGCTTTCATCTCACCTTCATCAGTTACTTGTGCTATTGTACTCATTATATCATCCATCACTACAATCAACAGTATTGTTAAAAGTGCACTTCCCTGCCTCAAGCCATTCTTCTGTTCAGTCCAAGCTGATCTCTCTCGTCCCACTTTCACACAGCTCACACTTCCATGGTACATTTCCCTTATCTTCCAAATAATCTGTTTTGCTACTCCTCTTTTCTCTACGGCTTTCCACACTTTGCTTCTACTTACAATGTCATAAACTTTTTCAATGTCCAGGAAGGTCATTATTAGATCTATTCCATATTCATAATGCTGTTCCTGCTGTTGTCTTACAGTAAAAATTACATCCATCGTGGACCTTCCTCTTCTGAAGCCATGTTGCTCTTCTCTCATCCCTCCTTCTACTTTTGGCCGAATTCGTGCTTCCAAAATTTTTTTCAAAAATCTTTGCACAATGACTCATCAATGTTATCCCCCAATAGTTCTTGCACTCTTTTCTATTTCCCTTCTTAAAGATAGTGGCAATTATTCCCTTCTTCCAGTCTTCTGGGATCATCTTCTGTCACCACCCAATTTTAATTACTCGATATAGCCATTGTATTCCTTCCTTTCCTGCTTAGCTCATCAAGACCTGGTGACTTCCGTCCCTTCATCTAGCCCAATGCCACTTCTTCCCATGTAAGACCTTTTTCTATTTGCTGTTCCTCCTTTTTTTTCTCCTCAGCTTGTTCCTCCTCATCCACGTCTCCATTCGGGTTCAGGAGTTCTTCAAAATACTCCTTCCACATATTCTTGAGTTCCTCCTTATTCTCTACATCTTGGGCAATTTTGTTCACTATTCGGACATAATCTGTCGTACCGTTCTTCCTCTTACTTTTAATCATCCCACATAACAACTTTTTTGAACCTTCACTATCGTCCTCCATCATTCTGTTTGTTCCACCCACTTTATTCTCTCCACCACACTTTTTGCTTCTTTCTTTCTTGCTTGATACTCTTCCCTTGTCTCTACTGTTCCCTTCTGGAACCTTACCCTAAAGGCCCTATTCTTCTTCTGTACTATATCCTTTGTTTTATCATTCCGCCAGGATGTTTCTTTCCATCTCTTTTTGTTGCTTGTCCTCCCACATATTGCTTCCGCCGCTGTTACTAATGCTCCCTTGAGTTCAACGGATGTCACGTGACATCCGCTACGACCAAATACAACGAACAATAACGAACAACGTTGACACGGTGTTGAATTGCTAAGCGGGCGAGCCGTGTTCACACCTACCTCGTGCCAGTTTATTTATTTTTCTTCGCATGTTCGCCGTACTCAAATTTGTGTCTGTTTCGTGGTATAACGTCTGTTTGCAACAGTGAGGTTTAAGAAAGGAACCTATAATGAGAGTTGATTCTGCGTAACTACACCGTTAGCAGTCGAAAGAAAGTGGCTTTCCAATGGGAACCGCAAACGTTTGATGACAAGGTGACAAGTCAACCGAATCCCCCAAAGGAAAACACTTTTGGTGTGTCATACACGGAATTAGTGACAGTACGTTTGTCATATGACAGGAGTCTCTTGTCGACGCACCGAATTTGTACGCCTGGTAAGTGAGGGAGATATGCCTCCATGCCCGATTTAGGAGTTGCTATGAATGTGTGATCACTCCTAAGGAAATGATGAAAACATAATACTTTGTCACATGAGCTGCAACAAATGAATGCAACAATTTCACAATCACGCAGTTTCTTTGTGCTCAGCCAGAACATACACTACCACCATTAAAATGCTACACCAAGAAGAAATGCAGATGATAATCGGGTATTCATTGGACAAATATATTATACTAGAACTGAAATGTATTTACATTTTCACGCAATTTGGGTGCATAGGTCCTGAGAAATCAGTACCCAGAACAACCACCTCTGGCCGTAATAACGGCCTTGATACGCCTGGGCATTGAGTCAAACAGAGCTTGGATGGCGTGTACAGGTACAGCTGCCCATGCAGCTTCAACACGATACCACAGTTCATCAAGAGTAGTGACTGCCGTATTGTGATAAGACAGTTGCTCGGTCACCATTGACCAGACGTTTTCAGTTGGTGAGAGATCTGGAGAAGTAGTGGCCAGGGCAGCAGTCCAACATTTGCTGTATCCAGAAAGGTCGTGCATTATCCTGCTGAAATGTAGGGTTTCGCAGGGATCGAATGAAGGGTAGAGCCACGGGTCTTAACACATCTGAAATGTAATGTCCACTGTTCAAAGTGCCGTCAATGAGAACAAGAGGTGACCGAGACGTGTAATCAATGGCACCTCATACCATCACGCCGGGTTATACGCCAGTATGGCGATGACGAATACACGGTTCCAATGTGCTTTCGCCGCGATGTTGCCAAACACTGATGCGACCATCATGATGCTGTAAACAGAACCTGAATTCATCCGAAAAAGTGACGTTTTGCCATTCGTGCACCCAGGTTCGTCGGTGAGTACACCACCGCAAGGGCTCCTATCTGTGATGCAGCGTCAAGGGTAACCGCAGCCATGGGTCTCCGAGCTGATAGTCCACGCTGCTGCACACGTCGTCGAACTGTTCGTGCAGATAGTTGTTGTCTTGCAAACGTCCCCATCTGTTGACTCAGGGATCGAGACGTGGCTGCACGATCCGTTACAGGCATGCGGATAAGATGTCTGTCATCTCGACTGCTAGTGATAAGAGGCCGTTGGGATCCAGCACAGCGTTCCGTATTACCCTCCTGAACCCACCGATTCCATATTCTGCTAACAGTCATTGGATTTCGACCAACACGAGCGGCAATGTCGCAATACGGTAAACCGCAATCGCGATAAGCTACAATCCGACCTTTATCAAAGTCGGAAACGTGATGGTACGCATTCTCCCTCTTACACGAGGCATCACAACAACGTTTCATCAGGCAACGCCAGTCAACTGCTGTTTGTGTATGAGATATCGGTTGGAAACTTTCCTCTCGTCAGCACGTTGTAGGTGTCGCAACCGGTGCGAACCTTGTGTGACTGCTCTGGAACGCTATTCATTTGCATAGCACAGCATCTTCTTCCTGTCGGTTAAATTACGAGTCTGTAGCACATCATCCTCGTGGTGTAGCTATTTTAATGGCCAGTAGTGTATATTTTTGACATTTTTGTAGTTCCGTTCCGTTTTGGAAATTTTGACTCTTGAATTCCTCGCCGGCCGGTGTGACCGAGCGGTTATAGGCGCTTCAGTCTGGAACTGCGCGACCGCTACGGTCGCCGGTTCGAATCGTGCCTCGGGCATGGATGTGTGTGATGTCCTTAGGTTAGTTAGATTTAAATAGTTCTAAGCTCTAGCGGACTGATGACCTCAAATGTTAAGTCCCATAGTGCTAAGAGCGATCTGAATTTTGAATTCCTTTGTTATAACATAGTTCACACCCGTTTTTTTTGCTTTGTTTTTTTTTGTTTTCATTTCTGTGAGATGTCAATGCGGTATCTCGCGGTTTCATCACTTTTACTTGCGACGGTAAAGTACTCTTACCACAAGACTCATATTCTGTAACCAATGTATAGTATGACAACTTTCAACACTACAGAAAGAGCACAAACATTTCAATGACCGGACGGACAGTTCATAATGTTGTGAAAAAAAGTAAATAAATGGCACGAGGAAGTTTTGAACACGGCTCATCCCATGACAGTCCAATACCATAACTACTACACCATGACGCCGTGGCTACTGAACTTTCCTCATTATTACTCTCGTTAACCTTGGACCGTTCACTGTTTCGCACTACTTGGTCTTGGACCGTTCACTGTTTCTACTTTACTTTTTTTTTTTTTCACAGCTCAGTACACCAGCTTCCTGTTTTCATGCTTGATCTGTGTTCAGTTTTTAACAGGCTATCCACTGGGCTATCCTATCATTAAATCTGAGGGAGGATGGGGGCGGGGAGGGGGGGTGCGATGGAGAGTTTCCCTTGTGAGAAAAATCCGCAACACTGGCAAAACCCCAGATATAGCATGGCTTACTTTGCAGTATCTCTTGTCTACATTACTGGGTAGGCCCTCTGCAGCACAAATCCTGAAGGGGAAATTTCAACACCGGCGTTGCTATGAACAATAAGCGCCCCGTAGAAGCAACTTTGATTGCGCCTCTGCAAGCTGGAGCTGAAACGACGCCAGCTGCAGGTGTAGCCAGGCCAGAGGCGTTACCAGCACTGCCGTCCTTTATTACGGACCACCTTGTAATTGCCCCACCTCCATAGCGCTCGGTAAACGCCGCCTCGCAGAACAAACGACGAGCGCGCAGCGCACCTGCAGTCGGAAGCGGGCGTTCCCCGCCGCAGCTACGCGGCACTGTTTTCAACGTACAACGCCCGGCAACCGCGGAAGTGAGCGCTAAAACCGCTGTCCCAGAAGGTCGCGATTTCCCGGTCGACCGAACAACTCCACTGCAAGACCCGTGGCTTCACAGATCACCGCCAGGAGAAAGCAGGACTGTTTCGGGGACAGCGACTACAACCAGAGCACCGAGAAGCTAAGCTCCATTTTGGAAACCACGGTCCGCAAAGATTAATGAAGAAGGACTGATATCGATGATGAATGCTCTTCTCCTCCCCCCAGAACCCCTCCACCCATTCATTTCCTCTACCACCGCAAAGATGATAAGCTGCGTGATCCTCCTAAGTTGTTAACTTCAGTTATTTCATAAACTACTGGAGACATCAAAACAACTGCTTCGACAGTGAAAGTCATTACGCGTTGCGGGCTGTGAATGCTGTATGGCCCTATTAACTGTCCGACGAATCTTGACTGCTGGAACAGGGCGCATAAAAACGGAAGTAGCAGATAGTAAAAACTTATAATTCTTATTTGTTGTTCCGTCTCAAATGGTTCAAATGGCTATGAGCACTATGGGACTTAACTTCTGAGGTTATCAGTGCCCTAGAACTTAGGCCTACTTAAACCTAACTAACCTAAGGACATCACACACATCCATGCCCGAGGCAGGATTCGAACCTGCGATAGTAGCGGTCGCGCGGTTCCAGACTGAAGCGCCTATAACCGCTCGGCCACCACGGCCGGCTGTTCCGTCTCAGCTGCACATTTTTAATCAGATTATGTCCCTGCTTTACGTAAAATCATAACATGATAGTACAACTGTACTGCGGCAGTATTGCTTCTCAAAGACTTTGGTTACAGTCAGAGGTTTTCTGTTGCAGTGGATTACATTTGTATTTGTATTAAACTGTCGGTTACAACTGCTTTCACCGCCCGCTGTGGCCCAGCGCTTCTAGGCGCTCCAGTCCGAAACCGCGCTGCTGCTACAGTCGCAGGTTCGAATCCTGCCTCGGGCATGGATCTGTGTGATGTCTTTAGGTTAGTTGGGTTTAAGTAGTTCTAAGTCTAGGGGGCTGATGACCTCAGATATTAAGTCCCATAGTGTTCAGAGCCATTTGAACCATTTTTTTGACAACTGATATCGGCAAAAAATGACTATTTAAATTAACAACTGCGTTTACAATATTTTCATGCTACTTGGTTGTAAATAGTGAGAGAAATGGCAACTTAAAAAAAAATAATGTAAAGTAATGAAATTTCGGAAATACATTCGTCTAGGTAACATATGTAAGTGATTGACATTGCAAGATCACAGGCTAATGTAAGCGGAAATAAGCCATTGTAAATGTAAAATACTGGTATATTAAAAACGAGTGGAGCCCCCAGAATGTTGAATTGAAGCATGCCAACATGCATGCGTTGTGTTGCACGGGTACCGTATGTCAGTTTGTGGGATGGATTCAAAAGGCTGTAAGCACTATGGGACTTAACATCTGAGATCATCAGTCCCCTAGACTTAGAACTACTTAAACCTAAGGACATCACACACATCCATGCCAGAGGCAGGATTCGAACGTGCGACCGTAGCAGCAGCGCTGTTCCGGACTTAAGCGCCTAGAATCACTCGGCCACAGCGGCCGGCTTTTTTGGGACGTAGTTCCGTGCCTTTTACACTTGGCCGGTCAGTACAGGCACGGTTAACGATGTCCCGTTCGTGCTCGATTGGAGACAGATCTGGTCACCGAGCAGGGCAAGGCAACATGTCGACACTCTGTGGAGCATGTTGGGTTACAATAGCAGTATGTGGACGAGCGCTATCCTGTTGGAAAACTCCTCCTTGCGATGCAGTTCATTAATGACAGCACAACATTCGAATCACGATTGACGTACAAATTTGCAGTCAGGGTGCATGAGATAACCACGAGAGTGCTCCTGTTGTCAGACGAAAACGCACCCCAGACCGTTACTCCAGGAGTGGGTCCAGTTTGTCTCGCGCACATAAAGGTATGTTGCAGGTCCTCAACTGGCCTCCTCCTAACAAACACACGGCCATCAATGGCACCGAGGCAAAATCAGCTTTCATCATAAAACACGACAGACATCACTCCGCCCTCCACTGAGCTCTCGCTTGACACCATGGCGGAGCTCTGGGCTCAGGTGAATGCACGCTACAGGGCGTCTGGCTCGGAGCTGTCCTTGAAGTCATCGATTTGTAACTGTTCTTTGTGCCACCGTGGCGCCAGCTGCTGCTCAAATTGCTGCTGGAAATGCAGTGCGATGCGCCAGAGTCATACGCCTCTCAGTAGTGCCACATGCCCGTCTGGAGACCGGTCTTCTTGTGATCGTCCGTTTCCGTGAGCAACGCTGCCAGCAATCATGTACAACGGCCAAGACTGACTGCAATATCGCCAGCTTCTGGTACCCTATTACACGACTTCATTCAAACTCAGTGAGGTGTTGATAATGGCGTCTTTGTCACCTTCTAGACAACATCAACTCAGCATGTCCAGTCTCAAAGATAACTAAGGCTCACGACCGTTACTGCAGAATTTAAAGCAAACCGGATTTGCATCTTCACTATGGCGCTACAAGCGCCCCTCTTGTCCGACTGGCGCGAAATTTGAATAGACATCATTTCTTAGATGCAGAAACACGCCCATCAACTTTCGTTTATGTAGCACAACCCTGGCTTGGTGTTGCGATTTTTCTATTCCCTGTTAGTGTATGTGTTACCATGTCCCCTGACGACACAGCTACCAACAATACAGTTGTGTACTGTGGGTTGCCGTAGCTCCGACCCGTTAGCGACTTTTCCTCTGGAAGTCAGACGAAAACAATCTGCACCAACAGACACGTGCTGGGTTGTTTACAACTGAACCTCCAGCAGTCGCCACGATACCGTGTGGCGCAAACCTCGCCGCCAGAGGCATAAGCATCGCCGCAGGTACGCTGGCACTTCCTCGAGTCTCTGCCTCCACCTCTATCCTTCCACCAGACATGTACTTAGGAGCCGGCCGGAGTGGCCGAACGGTTCTAGTCGCTTCAGTCTGGAACCGCGCGACCGCTACGGTCGCAGGTTCGAATCCTGCCTCGCGAATGGATGTGTGTGATGTCCTTAGGTTAGTTAGGTTTAAGTAGTTCTAAGTTCTCGGGGACTTATGACCTCAGAAGTTAAGTCCCATAGTGCTCGGAACCATTTGTATTTAGGATGTCAAATTAAACACATTTCAGCCGTCTAATTCCAAACTTATTTTATTTAGCTACCAGTGTCGGCGATTTACTACGCCATCTTCAGGCCCCTGGGCGACGTGTAGGAAGATTCCACCTCGGTTCAGATCAAAACAGGGGCCAGCAATACTGGTATTAATAGATTTCTCCTTGCTATAGCAACACCTTCAGCCATCATCTAACGACTGTTCGCAGTAAATCGCCGAAACTGGTAGCCAAATAAAATATTTGGAAACTAGACGGCTGAAAGGTGTTTAATCCGACATCCTGTATCGAACAGTCGAGTTCCGCAACCATCTCTGAAAAGATGGAGAGTGACATGTATTTAGGTTACTCCCGGACCACTCAGCACTTCTGGTGTCAAACCAACCGCACCTAGAGGTTCCTCAACCGGAGTTCCTTCACCGAGCGTACTCAACACTCTGCGCTCTATGCCGCCCATTCCCAGCGGTTCCCCACCAAGTGCACACTACGTTACATGTTTTACACCGACCTCAGCTGAAGTTCCTTTGTCAAGCACATGGTACGCTCCATGCTCTCGGCAGACCACATCTAGTGGTTCCTCAATCACAGATTCTTCGCCAAGTGCGCTCTATCAGTCACGCTCTATGTCGACCGAGCCAACTGAGGAGCACCTCCCTATTACGTCCAAACGCCAGGCCGCTGTCGAGCGTATCCTCAGCTTACTGCTTTGCCGGACTTATTCTCCAACTATATACTTATATGGATATGGCATCTGTTCTTTCAGACATGTCCGAAAGAACAGACACCATTGATGACCTGCAGCCGTCTAGAACGAAATTAGAATCATATTAATACCTTCAGCTGCTAACGGGCGTTGATATATATCAACGGGAACAGGTGAAAATGTGTGCCCTGACCGGGACTCGAACCCGGGATCTTCTGCTTACGTGGCAGACGCTCTATCCATCTGAGCCATGGAATGTCCGAAAGAACATACACAATATCCATATAAGTATATAATTCTGGCAAACCGGCCATGACCTTCTCCTTCTCTGCCGATGCACACATATTTCCCGAACTCTTACGGGACTTGGTAAGAATATCTTCCAAGATTAATGAGTGTGTTGGGGTGGGACACTATGAATGTAGTGTGTGGACATACAACGTGAGAATGTGGGTCTCGCGGGAGGCGTACGCGAGACAGTCCCTAAGGTCGCACTATCCTCTGTGCCCTCGGTGGATCAGATGGACAGAGCGTCTGCCGTGTAAACAGGAGATCCCGAGTTCGAGTCCCGGTCGGGGCACACTGTAGGTAGGCTGTTTAGGTTTTTATGTTGGTAACGCCACGTAGCGCTCTGTATGAAAATCACTAACTGTGCTGTGTGCAGTCTCTGGCTGCTTTGCATTGTTGGAACTTTTGCTATTGTAGTGTTGAGCAGTTGGATGTGAACAGCGCGTAGCGTTGCGCAGTTGGAGGTGAGCCGCCAGCAGTGGTGGATGTGGGGAGAGAGATGGCAGAATTTTGAGAGCGGACGATCTGGACGTGTGTCCATCATAAAGAGTAAATTTGTAATACTGTATATCATGAACTGATATAATATGACGACTTTGGAATATTATTAAGGTAAATACATTGTTTGTTCTCTATCAAAATCTTTCATTTGCTAACTATGCCTATCAGTAGTTAGTGCCTTCAGTAGTTAGAATCTTTTATTACAACTTTATGACAAGCTTCTTAATATTCACAGCAGAGGCGATGCAACGTCCTAGCACTAAGCAGGCTCAAGTTTTTTTTGTAAATTTGACTCGATTATGTAATCACTGGAATAACGTGATATACACTGGAGTGAAAAATATCACGCGATACCTCGTAATATCGCGTCTGATGTAATTTCGACCGTCGTTTTGCACCAATGGTATTGACACAACTAGTTGTTGGAAGTCCTGTGCAGAAATATCGAGCAATAGTGTCTCTACAGCTGTCCAGAATTGTGAAAGTATTGTCGGTGGAACATTTTTGTGCACGAACTGTCGATTCTATCATGTCCCATAGATGTTCGATGAGATTGACGTCGGGAATCTGGATGGCAAAATCATTCGCGGGAACTGTACAAGATGTTCTTCAGACCAGTCATGAACAACCGTGGTCCGGTGACATGGCACACTGTCATCAATAAAACTTCGATCATTAACTGAAAACGTGATGTCCATCAATGGCGGCAAATGATCTCAAAGCACATCTACACCTACTTGGTTACTCTGCAATTCACACTTAAGAGCCTGGCAGAGGGTTCATCGAACCATTTTCATACTACTTCTCTACCATTCCACTCTCGAATGGCGCGTCAATCCTACCTGGTAAGGATCCCATATCGCGCAGCAGTATTCCAGCAGAGGACGAACAAGTGTACTGTAGGCTCTCTCTTTAATGGATTTGTCGCATCTTCTTATTGTTCTGCCAAGAAAGCGCAGTCTTTGTTTCGCCTTCCTCACAATATTATCTAGCCGAATATAACAATTTCCAGAAAATGATCGGTGAAGTTGGACCAGAGGACCTAGTCCATTCTACGAAACACAGCCCGAGCTGTGTCTTGTACAACTTGGATGCATGGCTTCTTGGTGTCTGTGCTACATTCGAATCCTATCTCTTATCAACTGAAATGGGTCTCATCTGACGGGGGCTACTGTTTTCCAGCCGTCTAGGGTCCAACCGAAACGGTCACAAGCTCCGGAGAGGCGCTGCAGGGAAGACTACCATAGGCCGTTAACGCCAAATTTCGCTGCACTGTTTTAACGGATGCGTTCTTCGTAGTCCGAAGTTGATCTCTGCAGTTATTTCACGCTTTGTTCCTTGGCTGTTAACGCTGACAGCTGTACGATAACGCCCTGCTCTCGGTCATTAAGTGAAGGCCGTCGGCCACTGTATTTCCAGTGGTGAGAGATACTGTTTGAAATTTGGTATTGTCACCACAGCCTTGACACTGTGGATCTCATAATATTGGATTCGCTAACGATTTCCGATATGGAATGTCCCATGTGTCTAGTTCCAACTCCCATTCCGCTTTCAAAGTCTGTTAATTCGCGTCGTGCGGTCATTATCACCTCGGAAACCTTTCAGCATGGATCACTCGAGTCCAACTGTCATCACAGTGTACCGTCTATGACTGTGGATTTTTGTTTCGTTTCCTCCTTCCCTTGACGGCGTTTCACCTTTTTTTTCAAATGGTGTGTTAATTTTAAATCCATTACCATTTTTAAACAAATTTAACGTTACCCTGCAAAATCCTCGGAAGTTCCTAACGTGACCGTAACTGTTAAGTCCCATAGTGCTCAGAAGTTCCTAACACACGGCTGTATGGCCTTCAAACCAAATGACAACGAATAATAAAAAAAATTAAAAGTATCGGACGCGACAACACGGCTAGCGACGAGGTACCGGCCACGACTACGATCAGAGAGAGTCGCGGCCGGCCCTCCTGCTGTTACACGAAGCCGCCAGCCTGCAGACCTCCCCTGAATGCACCGACTGGACCGGAAATAGAGGGGAGCGCCGGGGTAGCCGAGCGACGGTCAAAAAATGCCGGACTCCGCTGGCGGCGAGAGCACAGAGCAGAAGGGAAGTGACAGCCGGGACTGGGAGCTGGAAGCTGCCTCTGGTTCTGCTCCTGCCTGCAGGCGGCGGCCCAATCTCCAGCGGCCACTGGCCGGGAAAATTGGATGCGACCGGCGGCCGCGTGTGGTGGCTGGCGGGGGGGAACCCCCGAACTCCGGCTTGTTTTAGACGCAGCGTGGCCGCTCGCCTGCTCCAGGTGACTCCAGTCTGGCGACGACGGTGCTCTCGTAAGTGCGTCCCAAACTCAGGTGACAGGTCGGACTGAACTTCAGATACGTTTCCTGTTAAAACTAAGTGCTTTGTGGGAACTTGCATGGTGTCTCGCACACGGATACACTGGAGAGGCGGTGTCAGCAATCAGAAGACGTCAGTGACTGGCAACCTAAGAAGTCTATGCAACCATCGCAAACGTGGTGAAAACGAACGCAGCACCTACACAAAGATAGGAATAAAAATTTCGTACACTATTTGGTGCGATTTTTTTTCACAGTTCTGAGTTCACTGAGGTGTAGAAAGATAATTATTAGGTCAGTTTGAAACCAAGTCAACCATTATTGAAAACACAGTTTATTATAGTATTCCGCAGGAACTTCAACAGAAAGGGCGATTTACGAGGGCTGTCGCGAAATGAAAATCACAGTGAAAACCAGAAATGTTTCGTTTGTAACAGTTAGCTACACCTTTCAGCTACTTCTCTACGTAGTCGCCGTTCTGACTCAGACATTCGTCGTAGTGTTGTACCAACTTTCCAATACCCTCATCATAGAAGGCAGCCGCCAGCGCTTTCCGCCAATTCTCTACGCTGGCCTAAAGCTCGTTGTCTGTGCCAAAATGTTGTCTTCATAGCCAGCAGTTCGTTTGAGCATAGATGAAACTCAGTGGGAGACAATTACGGGCTGTACTGTGGGTAGCCAAACATTTCCAATTGAAACGATGCAGGAACATCTTCATTGCCCCTGCAGAATGAGGCTGAGAATTGTCTTGAAGAAGAAACCGCACGACAGTTATGTAATGTTGGTCGCATAGCTTCAGGGGAAAATTCTCACCAGGCCCTCGTACTTGGCGGGAGACACTATTTTCTATAACATCTTTACGCGCCCACTAAGAGCTCAGGAATGAAAAGAGCGACATAATTCTACCTAGAGACATACTAGAGACACTGCCCAACACATCTTCGCAAAGCTTTATCGGATTTTCATAGTCGTCTCCATTTCGCGACCGATCGTAACTTAGTTTCTGGACAGCCCTCGTATATTCTCCAGAGGGCGTATTACGTATTTTTCCTCAGAAGAGTGCGATCAGTGACAAGTTTTGAATAGAATGAAATTTTCACTCTACAGTGGAGTGTGTGCTGATATGAATGATACGAAACTTCCTGTCAGATTAAAACTGTGCGCCGGACCGAGACTCGAACTCGGGACTTTAGCCTTTCGCGGGCAAGTGCTCTACCAACTCAGCTACCCAAGCAACCAAGCTCTTTCAGGAGTGCTAGTTCTGCAAGGTTTGCAGGAGAGCTTCTGTAAAGTTTGGAAGGTAGGAAACGAGGTACTGCAGAAGTAAAGCTGTGAGGACGGGGCGTGAGTCGTGCTTGGGTAGCTCAGTTGGTAGAGCACTTGTCCGCGAAAGGCTAAGGTCCCGAGTTCGAGTCTCGGTCCGGCACACAGTTTTAATCTGCCAGGAAGTTTCATATCAGCGCACACTCCGCTGCACAGTGAAAATTTCATTCTGGAAACATCCCCCAGGCTGTGGCTAAGCCATGTCTCTGCAATATCCTCTCTTTCAGGAGTGCTAGTTCTGCAAGGTTCGCAGGAGAGCTTCTGTAAAGTTTGGAACGTAGGAGACGACGTACTGGCAGACGTTAAACTGTGAGGACGGGGCGTGACTCGTGCTTGGGTAGCTCAGTTGGCAGAGCACTTGCCCGCGAAAGGCAAAGGTCCCCAGTTCGAGTCTCGGTCCGGCACACAGGAACTGCCAGGAAGTTTCATGTTTTGAGTACTACCTACACTTCTCTCGTTGCTGAAACACAGTACAGTTTATAAAGTTCCACCTCACCAAAATGCTTACGCAGCTGAAACTGCGACGAAATTCTGAAACAGTGTGTTATTAAACTGGTAAGAGTGGACAAGGTAGTCCAATGATTTAGGTGAAGGAACTCCTCCTCACTATAAAAATAAACATGTGATTTCTTCGCCAACGTTGTTGTAAAACCCACAGCAGATCTCGTTTCATCGGCTATCCATGAGCTTTAAAAAAAACTGCATTATTACACTGAAAAAATCTGTAACTTGTATAGCGTGGTACATAAAGAACTTTGCGTATTAACCACAAGGTAGTCTCGTCCTTGTGTGATGTCATTTGTGAAAAAATCGTTTAAATATCTCGAACCGTTGATGAGATGCAAGGGATATTATCGACATTTCAGTCTTTCTCCATTGCTCGAGCGTGGAAGCAGAACTGAGAGTAGTACGCCCAATCTACTTCCTCTTGGCTGAAGATATAAGAGATGATAAAGAGGTTTCCGTTTGGGAGCGTTGCTGCAGCGTACACAGGGTAACAATTATTGAACAGTGAAGACGCCTTGGATTCTGGGTCGCCCACGAGCTGTGAGGTGCCTGCTGAGAGGTTTCGCCTGATTTATTGCAGCCCACATAACGTAACTGTTATACATTTCCTTATTCATGACACTTCTCGTCCGCACCCTGCAGGGGCAACGAAGACGATCCTGCAGCTTTTTGGATGGAAAGGGTTAGATAGCCCACCATGAGCCCACACTTGGTTCCCCTGAATTTCATCCTTTAACACACATGATTCGCTGACACTTTTAGTCTTCAAGGATGACGATTTCTACAGTCCTACGCTGCCATCATTTGTTCTTATCTGAACTTGTTATAAAATTGTTGCCAATTTCATAACAAGTTTTGAAAGATCAGATTATGGTAGCATAAGATCATTAAAACCATCATCTTAGAACAGTAAAAGTGTCTACACTGCGATCGCGCCGTACGAATGTGTTCATTTCCTAACTTACCGATCGCCCCAAGGAAGAGCGTGTGTATTTTCTTTTCTTGCCAAGCTATTCAAAAATAACCCTAATTTTGTTAAAATTATTTGACATGGTGTCAAAAAGGTACACGTATACCCAAAGAAAATAGCTTTTTCGCTTTCCAATGGCTAAAGAAAATTTTAGTATAACTTAAATAGTATCTACATATATAACTTACTTATATCGACGTATCTTCAGTTCAAGGTTTTCGGAAGTAGGAGACAGTTTCCAAGACTCCTCAAACACGGTTGTCCACCTACAAACAAAATGAATTTGTGTCTAGCTAGTGTATTGCAAGTACTCGTAGCTGTCATCATTAATGGAGGTAGTTTGCAAGTACACACTGCAGCAGAACTGTCTCTTGAATGTTAACCCGAAATGAAATAAGAGCAAAAAGCTAGAGAGCGCTGTCGTCACATACTAATACCTCAGTCACAAAATTACCCTGTTTTACGACAAACAAAAACAGCATTTTGGCACAGGCAACATTGGGAATTTTCGGAAATCACAGGTGGTCGCCTTCTATGACGAGGGTACTGGGAAGCTGGTACCACGCTACGACACATGTTTACGTAAAGGAGTAGCTGGAAGCCGTAGTTAATTGCTGCAAATAAAATATTTCTGATTTTCGCTGTGGTTTCCATTTCGCGACCGATCGGACCATACTTGCCGAATGACCTTCGTCTATCGAAAATAACAGCGGTCCTGTCTTGACGTCGTCACTGGAATACTTCTCCGAAAGCGTGCGATGGTTTATGATCTTCAGTACGCACAGAACCGATCATAGGGAAACCTTCGCACACCGTGAAACGGTAGTCCAACAGAGGAAGAGAACGTCAAACACGGCGAAACGTGTGGAACGCTCCCATCAGCGCGTCGTGGCAGCTGGGACCTCGTCGCAGTGAGACGGGATTTGGCTTGAGCGCAGACCCGACCACGGCCGCTGATGCACTGCCGGGTGTACAGACTGCACGGCGTGGCGTCGCTCCTGTACCAAACGCAATTTCCGCCTCCAGTCCCGCAGGCTCCCCTACTGAGAGCGGTGCCTTGTAGGCTGTAATTAGCAGACGCCTCGTCTTCTGCAATCTTGGCTCTCCCCGCGCAGTCGGCGATCCCCTCTAGCAGTTTGCCTTCACGCCGATACGAGGACGTAGACTCTGGGAAATGCGTTCCACCGCAGTAACAACAGTGGCTGCCCAAGTCCAAGTAACAAGCGAGCGCGAAAGCGCGCCACGATAATACAGGGTGAGCGTAAACTCGTTCTCTGATTTAAAAAAATTATTTCTATGGAATTGTCCTACGTAAAGCTATACGGTTTGTAGCAAATGGTAGCTTAACTCATAACGTACACTGATGGAAAAAAATCCCAACACCAAAAATATACGAGGGTGAGTCAAATGGAAACCTTAATGTTTTTTAAAAATATTATTTATTGTACAGAAGTGATAGAAAGCTGTATCACTTTTCAACATAATCTCCCCCACGCTCAATGTAAGTTCTCCAGCGCTTACAAAGTGCATAAATTCCTTTAGAAAGAAATTCTTTGGGTAGTCCGCGCAACCACTCATGTACCGCGTGGCGTACCTCTTCATCAGAACGGAACTTCTTTCCTCCTTGCATCTTTGAGTGGTCCAAACATATGGAAATCACTTGGGGCAAGGTCTAGTGAGTATGTTGGATGAGGAAGACACTCAAAATGCAGGTCTGTTATTGTTGCAACTGTTGTATGGGCAGTGTGGGGCCTTGCATTGTCATGTTGGAAAAGGACACCTGCTGACAGCAATCCTCGTCGCTTTGATTTGATTGCAGGCCGCAGATGATTTTTTAGGAGATCTGTGTGTGATGCACAGGTGACAGTGGTCCCTCTGGGCATGTAATGCTCCAAAATGACATCTTTTTCGTCCCAAAAGAGAGTCAGCATAACCTTCCCTGCTGATGGTTCTGTTCGAAACTTATTTGGTTTTGGTGATGAGGAATGGCGCCATTCCTTGCTCGCTCTCTTCGTTTCCGGTTGGTGGAAGTGAACCCAGGTTTCGTCCCCAGTAATGATTCTTGCAAGGAAGCCATCACCTTCCCGTTCAAAGCGCCGAAAAAGTTCTTCACAAGCATCAACACGTCGTTCTCTCATTTCAGAAGTCAGCTGCCGTGGCACCCATCTTGCAAACACTTTTGAAACTGGAGCACATCATGCACAATGTGGTGTGCTGACCCATGACTAATCTGTAAACGTGCTGCAATGTCATTTAGTGTCACTCGGCGATTTTCCTTCACCATGGCTTCAACTGCTGCAATGTTCTGTGCAGTCACAACTCGTTGTGCCTGACCTGGACGAGGAGCATCTTCCACTGAAGTCACACCATTTGCGAACTTCCTACTCCATTCGTAGACTTGCTACTGTGACAAACATGCACCACCGTGCTGAACCTTCATTCGTCGACGAATTTCAGTAGGTTTCACACCTTCAATACGCAAAAACCGAATAACAGAACGTTGTTCTTCCCTGGTGCAAGTCACAAGTGGGGCGGCCATCTTTATACTAATACTGCAACGGTATGTGTGCATCTGCACTACGCTGCCACCTAAAGGCCATTCTGCACGCTGTTTGTAGCTCGCTTACCAACTTACAGGATAACGGCGCGAAATTTCGATTTGATATTACAAATTTAAGGTTTTCATTTGACTCACCATCGTAATTAATGTAGAGTAATGAAATTTACAGAATACATTTGTCTAGGTAACATCTTTAAGTGATTAACACTGCAGGATCACAGATAGTGTAAGCACGAGATAAGACACTGAAAATTGAAATGTAGGTAAATTAACAACTAGCGTAGCCGCCAGAATGTTGAATGCAAGCATGTAAACATGCATGCGTTGTGTAGTACAAGTGCTGAATGTCAGTTTGTGGGAGTTCCATACCTGTTGTACGTGGTCGGTAAATACCGGGACGTTAAAGCTGTTTGTGGCTCACAATAGAGTAGTCGTCGGATGATGTCCCGTCCGTTCTCGGTTGAAGACAGATCTGGTGATCGAGCAGGTCAAGGCAATATCTCGACACGATGGCTTACAACAGCGGTATGTGGGCGAGCGCTATCCTGTTGGAAAACATCCCCTGGAATGCTTTCATGAATAGCAACGCAACAGACTGTCGTACGGATTTGCAGTCACGGTGTGTGGTATAACCACGAGAGAGCTCCCTCTGTCGTACGAAATCGCACCCGAGACCATAAATCTAGATATACGTCCAGTGTGTCTAGGGCACAGACGGGTAGGTTGCAGGCGTTCACCTGGCCTCCTTCCAACCAACACACGGCCATCAGTGGCAACGAGGCAGAACTAGCTTCCATCAGAAAACACAACAGACTTCCACCCTGCCTTCCAATGAGCTCGCACTTGACAGCATTGACGTCGAAAATGGCAGTGGCTTGGCGTTAGTGGAATGTACGCTACAGAGCGTCTGGCTCGAAGCTGTCCTTGAAATTACCGATTTTTAACCGATCTTTGTATCACTGTGAGGCCAACTGTTACTCAAACTGCTGCTGCCGAGGCAGTCGGATGCGCCAGAGCCACACGCCTATCACGATGGTCTTCCCTCTCGGTAGTGCCACGTGGCCGTCCGGAGCCCGGTCTTCTTGCGACCGTACATTTTCGTGACCGCCACTGCGTCCGCCCCAGTAGCTGAACGATCAGCGCGTTGGAATGCCACGCACGGGGCCCGGGTTAGATTCCTAGCTGGGGTGGGAGATTTTCTCCCCTCACGGACTGGGTGTTGTGCTGTCCTCATCATCCTTTCATCCCCATTGTTGGCGCGCAAGTCGCCCAATGTGGAGTCGCACTCAGTAAGACTTGCACGTGGCGGCCGCCTGGGAACTCCCGGCCACTGACACCATACGGTCATTTCCACCACAACCGTCACCAGTCATGTACAGTGGCCACATTCCTGTCAGGTCTTTGTGCAATATGGAAGAAGGAACATCCGGCTTCTCTTAGCCCTGTTACACGACCCCGCTCAGACTAAGTGAGCCGGTCGCTGTGGCAGAGCGGTTCTAGGCGTTTCAGTCCGGAGCCGCGCTGCTGCTACGGTCGTAGGTTCGAATCCTGCCTCGGGCATAGATGTGTGTGATGTCCTTAGGTTAGTTGGGTTTAAGTAGTTCTAAGTCTAGGGGACTGATGACCTCACATGTTAAGTCCCATAGTGCTTACAGCCATTGGCGTCTTTATCGCCTTAAAGGCTTTCTTGACTAAGAGCAACTCACCACGTCCAATCCCAAAGGTAACTACCGCTCAGGATCGTTACAAAGCGTATTTAAAGCAAACCTGATCTGCCTCCTCATGTTGGCGCTATTAGTGCTACTGTTATGTGACTGGAGCGAAATTTGAACAGACATCATCTTTCAGATGTAGAAACACGCTTATCAACTTTCGTTAATGTCGCACAAGTCCTTCTTGGTACAATGTTTTTCGGTCAGTGTATTTTATGGATAGACTACCAATTGTCAATGCGGATTTTCGCTAATGCTACCTTAACTTGAGAAGTTTTTATGAATACACTTCCCCAATTTATGTTGCACCCCACAAGGAGACCATCAGACGTGTTAATAACGGATTTTGATGAGTGTTAGCTATGTTGTAGTGGGACTTGTCCAGAGTACCGGGCTAAAGGCTTTTCACGCGACGGTTCGTGGTCACCGAGCAGCCCTGCGTTAACGTTATATGGTTACCTCCTATGCCAGTAACTTTAGTCATGTTGCGAGCAGATGACCGTAGCACAGCGGCTAAAGTTCACAGCTGTAATACTGGCGGTGCAGGTTCATATCCTGCTTGTGTACTTTTTTTTAATTTTGTCGTATAAAATATCATTAAATAATATATATTACACAAAATTATTTAAAAATAATCATTTTCACCGCAGTAATTACATTAATAAATCGATCGGGAATAGATTACACAATTATCTTACTCGATATCGCTTGCTGTGCTAGAACAGGATTCCGGGTAGTATTTGTTGCAGAATCAACTGGAAAAACAAATTCGTAGAGACAATCACATTTAATGAAAGCGACTGTCTTGCAAGCACACGGATATTTCAGAAGCGATAGCTGAAAACACATATCGTTTGAATTTAAAAAAAAATTCTTTCTTCGATGGTAGCAAATTATTAAATCGGTGCAGAATTAAAGAATTTCTCTTTTTTTAATGGAATCTTCCCTAGAAGAGGTTTCTCTATTAATCTTTAGCGAGTTGGGAATATTTTATATTTTTCCATGAAAATTTTAAGTTGGCTGGAAAAAATTATGATCACAAGGTTGGCGATCTGGAGTACTTTTAGGTGGGATAATTTTTACGCTGCAGGTGCATACTTGTCTTTCATTTACAAACATTTGATCGTATTGCGTTTAATCAGTCTGCCCTCCCTAGAAGTCAATAACGTAAAGAAATTTTTCTTGTGCGAACTATGGAAGAGTACGGACTTTAAAAAAATCTTCGTGCAGCACTTTCGTAACTTACCCTATTTTGCGCAGGTTAGTTACATTTCTTAATTTATGAGTTGACTTGTCAACTCTTTTCAAAATGATACGGCAAAATTACCCGGGTGGTTCTTTCATACATAAAAAAACGTAAGGGAACATCTTTCCTTAACGGTACACTATACTGCGAAGCAATGACTGATCTTATTCAAATCGATTATCGCTCCTCGTTACGCAAGGGGTCTGTTTATTGTACATACAGCATGTGATCAAAAGTATACGGACACCTGGCTGAAAATGACTTACAAGTTCGCGGCGCCTTCCATCGGTAATGTTAGAATTCAACATGGTGTTGGCCCACCCTTAGTCCTGATGACAGCTTCCACTGTCGCAGGCATACGTTCAGTCAGGTGCCGGAAGGTTTCTTGGGGAGTGGCAGCCCATTGTTCACGGAGTACTGCATTGAGGAGAGGTATAGATATCAGTCGGTGAGGCCTGGCACGATCACCGTTCCAAAACATCCCAAAGATGTTCTATAGGATTCAGGTCAGGACTCTGTGCAGGCCAGTCCATTACAAGGATGTTATTGACGTTTAACCATTCCGCCATAGGCGGTGCGTTATGAACAGGTTCAAATGGTTCAAATGGCTCTGAGCACTATGGGACTTAACTTCTGTGGTAATCAGTCCCCTAGAACTTAGAACTACTTAAACCTAACTAACCTAAGGACATCACACACATCCATGCCCGAGGCAGGATTCGAACCTGCGACCGTAGCAGTCGCGCGGTTCCTTAACCGCGAGACCACCGCGGCCGGCTATGAACAGGTCCTCGATCGTGTTGAAAGATGCAGTCGCCATCCCCGAACTGCTCTTCAACAGTGGGAAGCAAGAAGGCGCTTAAAGTATCAAAAATGACTCTGAGCACTATGGGACTTAACTGCTGAGGACATCAGTCTCCTAGAACTTAGAACTACTTAAAGCTAACTAACCTAAGGACATCACACACATCCATGCCTGAGGCAGGATTCGAGCCTGCGACCGTAGTGCTCGCGTGGTTCCAGACTGTAGCGCCTAGAACCGCTCGGCCACACCGACCGGCAAAATATCAATGTAGGCCTGTGTTGCAATAGTACCACGCAAAACAACAAGGGTTGCAAGCCACGTCCATGAAAAACACGACCACACCATAACACCACCGTCTCCGAATTTTACTGTTGGCACTACACGCAGTGGCAGATGACGTTCGCCAGGCATTCGCCATCCCACACCCTGTCATCGGATCACCACAATGTGTACCGTGATTCGTCACTCCACACAACGTTCTTCCACCGTTCAATCGTCGAATGTTTACGCTCCTGACTCCAAGCGAGGCGTCGTTTGGCATTTGCCGGCCTGATATGTGGCTTATGAGCAGGCGCTCGACCATGAAATCCCAGTTTCCCTCCTAACTGTCATAGTACTTGCAGTGGATCTTGGAATTCCTGTGTGATGGTATGGATAGATGTCTGCCTATTACGCATTACGACCCTCTTCAACTGTCGGCGGTCTATGTCAGTCAACAGACGAGGTCGGCCTGTACGCTGGACCTAGGAATGTTTAGGAGTGTGGAAATCTCGCGTACAGACGTTTGAAACAAGTGACACCCAATCACCTGCCCACGTTCGAAGTCCGTGAGTTCCGTGTAGCGCCCCATTCCGCTCTCTCACGATGTCAAATGACTACTGAGATCGCCAATATGAAGTACCTGGCAGTAGGTGGCAGCACAATGCACCTAATATGAAAAACGTATGTTTTTGGGGGTGTTCGGGTACTTCTGATCACATATTGTAGAATGGTACTGGCAGCCGGTTTCATCGGTGTTAATTACATAACTGAGGTCAGAATTAGGGATGAGTGCCTTCGTCTGTACCTTGATTCCTTCCGCAGCTGATAATACTTCGTTCATCGTTGAGAAGTCTTCTTAGCTGTCACAATATTTGTAACTGTAACTACGAACCACAAAGAAATCCCTCCAAAACCCAGGCGATCATTGTAGGCAAAACCACCCCTTCCTTCCGCCTCCTTGATTTCTATCTCACCGTCTATGGCCGTCCTATCGCCCTCACTCCCACCCTAAGTACCTTTGCGTCACCCTCGACCGTCGCCTCTCCTGGACTCCCCATGTCCGGACAATCCAAGCCAAGGCACGCTCCCGACTCCATCTCCTCAAGCTCCTTTCCGCCTGTACGTGGGGTCTGGACCCCTCCACCATCCTCCACACCTATAAATCCCTCATCCGCCCTATCTTTTGTTACGCCCATCCGACCTGGATCTCCGCCCCCCCCTACCTTTTATAAATCTCTACAAATCCTTGAACGCCATGCTCTCCGCCTCACCTATCGCATCCGTCTCCCCTCCCCCACGCGGATCCTGTATGATCTCATCCCCTTCCCCCACCTCCTCCTTTTCCTTGAAAGGATACGGATCCTGTACACCTCCCGCAAACTCGATCCTCCTCATCCGCTTGTCTCACCCATCCTCTCCCACCCCCGCCTGCTGCCGCGCCTGTATTCCCACGTCCCACCCGGTCTCCATCTCTCCACCCTCCTTATCCTCTCCCAAGGTGGCTTCCGCCAGCTCCCCCTCCCTGATGATGTCCTCCTCCCCTCCATCTACCCCTCCTATCAAATTTGATCCTCCCCCCACTTCCTGTGTCCTTTCCTTTAGGCAACCTCCCTCCCTTCTCTTCCCTTCCCTTCTCTTTCCTTTTCCCCCATCCCCTCCCTCCTCCCCTCTTCCCCCGGGCTTCCCCACCCCCTTCCTCCCTCCCCCTCTCTCTCCTGCCCATGGCATCTCTGCTCTCCCCTCTCCCTCTTCCATTCCCCTTCCTTCTCCTCCTCTCTTGGCAGGTCCCCGGACTCGCACACGCTCAGTGAACATTCACGTGCTGGAGATCATCGCCATCAGTGTCTCGTGTGTGTGCCTTCGTTTGTGTTTTAGTGTTTGTTCGCCGTCACGCCACCACCGTTCACGTGTCCCGTCGCCATCATCCATGTTATGTGCGCCGTGTCAACTAGTGTTAGTGATGTTTCTTGTCCAGTGTGAACGGCTCCATGCTTTTTTGTTTTTTAGTGTCTACATTTTTTGCCCGCCGTTTTGATTGTGTTCTCTGTGCCACTTATATGTACTACTTATTGTCAAACTCAAAGCTGAAGAGCGGCGTACTGTGCTGCTGACAGCCCGCCTTTGTATAAGGTGTTTAAAATCACAATAAAGAAAAAAAACCACAAAGAAAATACACAAATGAAGAAAACGTGCTCCAATGACTGATTTTATTAATGAAATTACTACGGCACAAACGACTCTTTTTGAATCATTTCGCGTGACATATACTGTGTACTGATTTTCTGTACGAAGAAATTGAAAAGAAAAAGAAAGGAAAAAGGTACATATGCTAGGTCTGAACCCGTAACACCAGCGTATAACCGAAACCTCACCCCCTGCACTGCGCTTGCTCGGTCGAAACATCATCAACGTTTCAGATGTGGGGGGGGGGGGGAGGGGGGAGGGGGTACGTATAAAACGCCAACGTCGATTTTACTGTCGCATGATAGCCGCTAGCCAGGTACTCTGGACATGTCCCTCTCCAACATACCGAAGACGCATCTAAACCCGCGAGTAACGGGTCTGACGGTCCCCTTGTCAGTTACAGGAATTTCAACCATGGGGAGTGCTGTAGCAAGGACAAACTTTATAGAGAAACACGTACGAGACAATGAAGTACAGGTCGTGCGTAGCACTGAACACATTGACTGGACAACAGCAATACATGTTACAAAATAGGCCGATCACTTCTTTGCGATGGCCCACCAGAATGCGCCAGCGACCCAGGTGGCCTCAATAAGCGGGCCTGTGAACTGAATGGAAGCGCGACCTCTGAAATCACGCGCGTCATGAGTGAAGGTACATCAGGCAGTGTTTCAACAGGATGGTGGACCGCCACGCTGGGGGTTATCTGTTCGCCACTTCTGGGATGAAACCTTTCAAGACAGTCCAACATTATGGCCATTACATTCACCAGGCATAACTGCTGTTTACCTATCTTTGTGGGGTTATGTTAAGGATAAAGTCTTCAGTTCGGTAGTTTCTGATGTGAAAACTCTTACAGCACAAATATGAGATGCTCTAGAGACGGTGACGTAAGCCATGTTGAGAATTGCATGGAGAGAAATTGAGAATTTCCTGGGCCTTCTACGGGCATAAAACTGAGCACATAAGGGCAACAGACTGAGCACATATGGATGTGTATTCAAAACAAGCTTCATCAGTTAAGCTACCACCTACAACTAGCTGCCTAACGGTATCTGGAATAATTCCTTAGAAATGCATTTTTGTAATCAGTAAAAGACGTTATGCTCATCCTGTACGTGTGTGTGTGTGTCTACGTACCATCACTTCCCCTCCGTTTCTACATCAGACGTAGACTCTGGATGGCAGGAAAGACACGAGTGGCTCGTCGCGATTCGAAACTTATTAATTAACCGTCCAAAGAGTGAAGTATTTAACACAATTTTTTTTAACCATCACGTCTTAATAGCTTCAGTACAAATACTGTACAATATAATCTGACAGTTATGGTAGGCTCACTAACATATTTGCATAGGTACATATCGTTGGGGGAACGGTGGGAGGGAGAGTAAGACTCAAAAATTGACACTTTTTATAAAAATGGTTCAATCAGTTTTCAAAAGTGTCATGTCACAGCAACTAAATTTTATAGATGGCATAAAAAACGTATTATATACCAGAGAATAGATGGTTATCCATTCACTTCGACAAGTCTCACTTGTATACGGATCCAAGTAGCTCAAAATGGTTCAAATGGCTCTGAGCACTATGGGACTCAACATCTGAGGTCATCAGTCCCCTAGAACTTAGAACTACTTAAACCTAAATAACCTAAGGACATCATACACATCCTTGCCCGAGGCAGGGTTCGGACCTGCGACCGTAGCGGTGGCACGGTTCCATACTGAAGCGCCTAGAACCGCTCGGCCACAACGGCCGGCAATACAAGTAGCCTCAACGTATTTTGTAAAAGAAAGCATTTTTCCCTTGTAGGCTGCAAAAGTTATAATTTTTTCTTTTTTAAATTTGACGTAACAAGTGTATAAACCGAAGTTGACATGTATTAAAATGTGGTTCTCGGGTGAATGGTTGTTTAGTTCGTTCTCCATCTGTAGTGTACATGAACCTGCCACATATTTTACAATCATTCAGCTTGTATTCGATACAGAACATGCCAATATTGATTTCTGGTTCCAAATTTGGACTGAAAAATTGATCTGTATATCATATCCAGAGTGACATGGCGAATAGTGATGTTACGTATCTAAGTACTAGATGGTACACTGTGTCGAACATACGACTCTGTCATTTATTATGTTTCTAGGATTTTTAGATTTTTCCACAAGTTATTTATTTTATCCTTCCGTGTTTTTGTAGGCTCTTGATAATGACTCACAGTCGAAATTGGCCACTAGCATCAAATAAACAATACATTTTACGGCCTAAAAAGGACAACGTATTCTTTCCCCAGCTATAGAAGTGTATGGAATTCTCTAATGAATAAAAACTCTGTACTAGAGATTTCAGGCGCAGGGGGTTGGGGGTAAGCAGTGTCAAAAAAATGGTTCAAATGGCTCTCAGCACTATGGGACATAACTTCTGAGGTCAACAGTCCCCTAGAACTTAGAACTACTTAAACCTAACTAACCTAAGGACATCACACACATCCATGCAAGAGGCAGGATTCGAACCTGCGACTGTAGCGGTCGCGCGGTTCCAGACTGTAGCGCCTAGAACCGCTCGGCCACTCCGGCCCGCTAAGTAGTGTCCTTTCTTGTTTTGTAGGCACCTATGATTATTCATAACTACCGCCAAGACTTCAGAAGAGTATTGCCCGAAAACTGCAAGACAAACGGAAAAATAACACATATCAGTGACCAGAACAACTCTCCAAATTTTTAGCTTACGTGAGAGGCGCTGAATAGGGGCTGCGTTAGTGAAGCGGCAAACATCAATACACGAGTACAATAAATTCATCCAAATCGCTGCTGCTGGCGCAGAGACAGCAGCACACATCGGAAATCAGTTCATTCGATTGCCTATGCGAAAACGCAAACCAATTCGAACGACAATAAGAATCAGTTGATTTGTATACAAGTTGTGACACGCCTGCCCCTTACTAGCGTGTTCCGAAATTACGTCAAGTCGGCTGCTAGATATATATAAACCTTTGAGAGAAGCTCTGTCCACGGGTATGTGTCACCTTGAGGTGTTTCTTGAAGTTTTTGCGTAATTGCCTTCTGAAACGCCGGAGTTAGCTGTGAATAACCCTGCACTAAATTCTTGGCTGCTCGTCATAACACAGTGCTCCCGCAGAGGCAGGTTGACGAACGACTCGCTGCTTTACTCACTCCTGGCACACACCGCAGTGGCTGAGTGGCCGTAAGTAAGTACGCCGAGTGGCTGGCCAGAGCGCTGACGGCTGCGGATTACCGCCGCGGAGAGCCACATTAGGACGAAAGGCCACCGGAGTCGGGAAATAGCACGCCGCGCCCTGGCACCGGCGGAAACTTGGCGAGAACCACTTTCCTCCTCGCTGCACTGCAGAGGACGCGGTGAGTGGTGAATATTCCCACGCCGGGTCTTCATTTTAGCTTCACTTTGAGTTCGCGAGGAAACTTGGACCAGTCGTATGGTACGTTACTACCCCTCTCTGTGTTATGGCCGGTGGCTCCGCGCACGGTCTTCGACGTGTCTGTGACGCTGCTCTCAAAAAGAGTACATAAAATCGCGTATTGTCCATGCTGTAGAGAGGACGTAAAATGCAAATTGACGATAGCAGGAAAAGTGTAAAACTTCCTGGCGGATTAAAAGTGTGTGCTGGTTGGTTGGGTTCTTTGGGGAAGGAGACCAGACAGCGAGGTCATCGGTCTCATTGGATTAGGGAAGGACGGGGAAGGAAGTCGGCCGTGCCCTTTCAAAGGAACCATCCCGGCATTTGCCTGGACCGATTTAGGGAAATCACGGAAAACCTAAATCAGGATGGCCGTCGTCCTCCCGAATGCGAGTCCAGTGTCTAACCACTGCGCCACCTCGCTCTGTGTGCTGGACCGAGACTCGAACTCGGGACCTTTGTCTTTCGTGGACAAGCGCTGTACCAGCTGAGATAATAACGACTCACAGCCCCTCCTCACACTTTCCTTCTGGCAATACCTCACGAGTTAGTGAAGGTTTACCCAACTTCATTCACAATCACTGGTTTAAATACTCTCATTTTCAAATCTTTTTTCAATATGGTAGTACATTGTTGACAACCATACTTCAAATTGACCTGCTCTTTTGCATGTGGATGTTGTGGTCCTCATTCCAAAGATTTTTTTGATGCAGCTCTTTACACTGGTCCACCGTGTGCAAGCCTCTTGACCTCTGCTCTGGGTAACTGGTGTAAGCCACATCAATTTGAACCGCATTGCTGTATTCAGGTCTTCGTCTTCCTCTATTGTTTTCACCGCCTCTCCCCGTCGCCATCCCCCTCCCTACACACAAACACTTCCCTCTCCATTACTTTCAGACATATCCGACATGAAGCGCCAAAGAAAGTAGTAAAGAGACGCGTATTCAAATACATAGATATGTGAACAGGCAGAATACGGCTCTGCGGTCGGCAACGTCTATATAAGACAACACGTGTCTGACGCAGTTACTAGATTGGTTTCGGCTGCTGAAAATGTCAGCGTACGAACCATTCAACGAAACATCATCGATATGGGTTTTCGGAGGCGAAGGCCCACTCGTTTACCCTTGATGACTGCATGACACAAAGCTTTACGCCTCTCCTGGGCCCGTCATCACCGACATTGCACTGTTGATGACTTGAAACATGTTGCCTGGTCGGACGAGTCTCGTTTCAAATTGTATCGACCGGATGGACGTGTACGGGTATGGAGACAATCTCATGAATCCTGTACGTCACCAGGGGGCTGTCCAAACTGGTGGAGGCTCTGTAATGGTATGCGGTGTGTGCAGTTGGAGTGGGATGGGACCTGATACGTCTAGACATGCCTCTGACAGATCCTGTCTCATCACCTGCATCCATTCATGTCCATAGTGCATCCTGACGGACTTGGGCAATACCAGCGGGGCAACGCGACACCCCACAAGTCCAAAATTGCTACAGAGTGGCTGTATACTTTAACCACGACTGCATGCGAACACATTACAAACTTAGCCGTTTCGGAAATGCTTCCATCCTTGGCCCGAAAGTCAATGATCATACCCTCAGTTTTCTCATTTGGACATCAAGTGCACAGTTTTCCGCTCGACACGCTTTATATGTCCTCCGCTGCTAGCGCTGCCACCTTACACCTATCAGTTGCTATTTCACGCTGACGTTGAAGATAGGCGATAGTCATATAAATAACACTGAACCGTGTATTTTGCTGTTTTTATACAAACTTTGGCGCAGGTTGCGCCAATTTTGACCGGAACTTTTTCCTGTGAATCTGGTCAAATGCTACTCATTTCCCCAACTGTAGAAAGTCCTGACGGGTACGGAGTTTCTCGGACAGCCTGTATAAGTGTCGCAGACACAAAGGTACTTGCTGCAGCAAGTAGATCGATTCCGTATTTCTGGATTTCCGGAAGGCGTTTGACATTGTACCACACAAGCGGCTTGTAGTGAAATTGCGTGCTTACGGAATATCGTCTCAGTTATGTGACTGGATTTGTGATTTCCTGTCAAAGTGGCCACAGTTCGTAGTAACTGGCGGAAAGTCATCGAGTAGAACGTAAGTGATTTCTGGCGTTACCCAAGGTGGTGTTATAGGCCCTTTGCTGTTTCTTAACTATATAAACGATTTGGGAGACAATCTGAGCAGCCGTCTTAGGATGTTTGCATATGTTTATCGACTAATAAAGTCATCAGAAGAACAAAACAAATTGCAGAACGATTTAGAAAAGATATATGAATGGTGCGAAAATTGGCAGTTGACCCTAAATAACGAAAAGTGTGAGGTCATCCACATGAGTACTAAAAGGAACTCGTTAAACTTCGGTTACACGATAAATCAGTCTAATCTAAAAGCCGTAAATTCAACTAAATACCTAGGTATTACAATTACGAACAACTTAAATTGGAAGGAACATATAGAAAATGTTGTGGGCGAAGGCTAACCAAAGACTGCGTTTTAATGGCAGGACACTTAGAAAATGTAACAGACCTACTAAGGAGACTTCCTAAACTACGCTTGTCCGTCCTCTTTTAGAATACTGCTTCGCGGTGTGGGATCCTTATCAGATAGGACTGACGGAGTACATCGAAAAAGTTCAAAGAAGGGCAGCACGTTTTGTATTATCGCGAAATATGGGAGAGAGTATCACATCATTGATACAGGATTTGGGCTGGACATCATTAAAAGAAAGGCGTTTTTCGTTGCGACGGAATCTTCTCACGAAATTCCAATCACCAACTTTTTCCTCCGAATACGAAAATATTTTGTTCGCACCGACCTACATAGGGAGAAACGATCACCATGATTTATTTATTTTTCGAGACCAGGCCATAAAATGATTAAAAAACTAATAAGTATTTATTCAAATAACAAATTTGCAAAATTAAATGCGTACAGTGGTATTTACGACACAGATTCAATAATACACACAAACAAGCAGCAGATAAACAAGTAGCAAGATGATTATATTTTTGACGGGCCCAGTATTCGGCGGTTGTCATAGCAGTTTCGCTGGCTGCAGCAAGACCACAGATAGTGCATGCAGCCGGTAGGTTCCTGCAGACTAGCAGACGTTATTCGTCCTGTACGTCACCACACTGACAAGTTTCCTCCTCATTACTGAAGCCCCACTTCCTGAGGTTGGCTTTTCACCTTGACACCCCAACTCGCAGTCTGTTCAAAGTCTTCCATGTCACGTATGACAGGTGTGAACCTTCGGCTATTTCCTCCTTGACCGTTATGTGATTGTCTTCAGCAGGAGTCTCACCAAAGCTCCTCTCTGAGAGTTCTGGGAGATGAACGAATTGCCATAGTTTTCTGTAGGAAGCTTTTTCTTGACCTCAGTCTTGGCTGTTGAGGGTCATGTCCGAACAAAGGATGTCTAGGGTCGATTTCTTGTTTTTTCTTCTCCACTTCTGTTGCAGCTTGCCTTCGAATGCGTGGCGGTGCTACACCCTACACCCATAATTTGGTACAGCTTATTGACAGGAGTAGGTCGTAAGCAGCCTGCAACAATGCGTCGGCGGTTGTCATAGCAGTTTCGCTGGCTGCAGCAAGACCACAGATAGTGCATGCAGCCGGTAGGTTCCTGCAGACTAGCAGATGTTATTCGTCCTGTACGTCACCACACTGACAAGTTTCCTCCTCACTACTCAAGCCCCACTTCCTGAGGTTGGTTTTGCACATTGACACCCCAACTCGCAATCTGTTCAAAGTCTTCCAGGTCACGTATGACAGGTGTGAACCTTCGACTATTTCCTCCTTGACCATTATGTGATTGTCTTCAGCTAGGAGTCTCACCAAAGCTCCTCTCTGCGAGTTCTGGGAGACGAACGAATTGCCATAGTTTTTCAGGGCTGTATCTACATGTTTAGCATGTGAAAAGTTTTGCCAGACAGGTGCTGCGCATTCTACGGCGAAGAAACATAGCGCCAAGGCAGATGTTCTAAGCACTTTTGGCTGGGCACCCCAGGTGGTTCCTGTAAGTTTGCGCATGATGTTGTTCCGCGCTTTTACTTAGAGGCTCGTTTCTTCACAGTGGGCTTAGAATGTGAAGGAACGGTCCATCTTCACCCCCTGGTATTTAGGAGTTTCGCAGTGGAGTAGTTGTTCTCCTCTCCAAGTGATGTTCAATTTCCTATTGGCTTCCCTATTTCTAAGATGGAATGCACAGAGTTGGGTCGTTCCAGGGTTCGGTTTCAGTTGGTTTTCACAGTAATAATTGGCCAAATTTTCAAGAGCTGTTGTCAGTTTCACGTCTACTTCCTCAAAGGTCTCACCTTGGGCAGCGAGTGCTGTATCATCAGCGTATATGAATGCCTTAGTTGAAGAGTTAATTGGCTGGTCATTTGTGTAGATATTATATAACAGCGGAGACAGCACACTTCCCTGAGGGAGACCATTCTTCTGCATTCTCCATCGACTCTTCTTGTCTTGGAGAGAGACGAAGTATCTCCTGTTTTGCACCATACACTCAAGGATCTGAGGTAGTTAAGTATGCTTTTCTAAGCAGCTTTTTGTGGTTAACAGTATTATAAGCCGCCGTGAGGTCGATGAAAGCCCCACCTGTTATTTCCCCCCTCTCATACCCATCCTCAATATGCTGAGTCAAATTAAGGATATTTATCCACAGCAAGACCTTCTCGGTCGGAAGCCGGACTGCACTTTTATGAGTATTTCATCAATATACTCCGATATTCGAGTTAAGATCAGCCTTTCCAATACCTCGTACAAATGACAAAGGAGTGAAACCGGACGGAAACTTTTTGGGTCTGTTGGTTTTTTCAAAAAATGTTCAAATGTGTGTGAAATCTTATGGGACTTAACTGCTAAGGTCGTCAGTCCCTAAGCTTCCACACTACTTAATCTAAATTATCCTAAAGACAAACAAACACACCAATGCCCAAGGGAGGACTCGAACCTCCGCCGGGACCAGCCCGGTTTATTCCCAGGCTTTAAAAGTGCTATTACCTTGCCTAACTAATGAGGAGGTATTGAATAGAATTGGGGAGAAGAGGAGTTTGCGGCACAACTTGACTAGAAGAAGGGATCGGTTGGTAGGACATGTTCTGAGGCAGTACCAATTTGGTACTGGAGGGCAGCATGGAGGGTAAAAATCGTAGAGGGAGACCAAGAGATGAATACACTAAACAGATTCAGAAGGATGTAGGCTGCAGTAGGTACTGGGAGATGAAGAAGCTTGCACAGGATAGAGTAGCATGGAGAGCTGTATCAAACCAGTCTCAGGACTGAAGACCACAACAACAACAACCTTGGCTTTACGCCAGATCTTGGGGATTTGCAATTTTAAAATGCAGGTGTTCATAAGGTTTAATATCCACTGTTTTGTGGCAGGTCCAAACTTTTTGATTTGTTCCGTCCGTATTTCGTCTAGGACGGAACAAATCAAAAAGTTTGGACCTGCCACGAAACAGTGGATATTAAACCTTATGAACACCTGCATTTTAAAATTAAAAATGAGTGAAATCAGAGCTCGTACGGAAAGATATAGGTGTTTGTTCTTTCCGCGCGCTATACGAGATTGGAATAATAGAGAATTGTGAAGGTGGTTCGATAAACCCTCTGCCAGGCACTTAAATGTAATTTGCAGAGTATCCATGTAGATGTAAAGTGCAGCGCCAATAAGAGCGAAGGTCCGACGTTTCTCCCGCCTTCCGGGCGCCGCCTCTGGTGAGGGTGGAGTGCGGCCTGCAGAACTCCCTGGAGCGGACAGCGGCGTCCCCGCTGCCGACAGGCGGCCTGGCCTGGTGCTGGCGAGGTATTCGCGGCACGAACGGAACGGCGCGTCAATCGATGAGGCCCGCGCCGTGATTGGCCCGACGGCTGTGTGGATCTTCCGAGAACGGCGCTGCGGCCCAGCAGACAACCACGCTGACAGCCACACTATATATAGACTGCATATCTTTCCGCACGCGGCGGGTCGGGCAACGAGAAAACTTTCTACCAGAGAAACGTTGACGCTCTGTTTGATTGACGGCCAGAGCGAATGCCGTGACATGTAATGCATTGTCAAATGATTTGGCGTGCTGTTCCATTCCTTTTCGTTGCGTTCCGTTCAGTTAAGCGTGAATCGACTTTTAAACGAATTGTACTCGAACGACTTTCTGCCCAAAATCGACTTCTTGTTTGGGGCGTGCCTTGTGTGCTTGCTCGTAAAAGCAGATAACCACGTCGGGAGTGAACCAGTGACGTCAATCATCTGTTGACTCTGCCGAATATGGAGTTCTATAATCTCGAGAGCGTTACCAAGTATGCAGAAACAGAGGACTGTGGCGTCGTCTGTTGACAACCAAAGTTGACCTATTTTCGTCGAGCTCACGCTTACTATAGTACTGCATTTTTGTCTTTTTAATTTTTATGGTGGCGTTTGTTTCGTTTTGTGACACACTGCAAATGTTACAACAAGTTTTGGCATTTGTCCTCCTAGTGTTCTCCAACAAGAGAGAAAATACATGAAACCGAAAAGATATTTACAGGTTTTACAACACCTGGACAAAGACAAAGACTACTCTATACATAAATAAGAATGTAAATACATAAAGGATTATTACGATTACCCGACAGTAAAAAAAGTCAGCTCCATTTGATGAGTTAAAAATTTTCGATGGTTTTTAGCACTGAGGAAGAAAACAAGATAGCAAAGATAAAGTAAAATTACGCTATTTACGAGGGAGGGTTTTTAAATGGGGGCCTTTTTTTTAAGAAAAATAACCAAAACTTTTATTTACAAATCATATCTGTTTCTGCGTTTTACATCAGTCTCTTTATTTTTCTACGTAGGTGTATTGTTTGCTTAGACACTTGTCATATCTTAAAACTAAGTTTTGAAATCCCTCTTCAAAGTAGTTTGCGCATGCTCTGACAGCCAATATGAGGTTTCAGCTACCAAAAAAAAGGCGGAAATCGCTCGAAGCAAGGTCAGGGCTGCGCGGTGGGTGATCTAAGACGTCCCACCTGAAAGAGTCAGTTACCTAGGCCGCGCGGAGCGGCCGTGCGGTTTAAGACGCCATGTCACGAATTGCGCGGCCCCTCCCGCCGCAGGTTCCAGTTCTCCCTCGGGCATGGGTGTGTGTGTTGTTCCCAGCATAAGTCAGTTTAAGTTAGTTTATGTAGTGCATAAGTTCGGGGACCAATGAAAATGGTTCAAATGGCTCTGAGCACTATGGGACTCAACTGCTGAGGTCATTAGTCCCCTAGAACTTAGAACTACTTAAACATAACTAACCTAAGGACATCACAAACATCCATGCCCGAGGCAGGATTCGAACCTGCGACCGTAGCGGTCTTGCGGTTCCAGACTGCAGCGCCTTTAACCGCACGGCCAATTCGGCCGGCAGGGACCAATGACCTCAGCAGTTCGGTCCCTTAGGAATTCACACACATTTGAACATTTTTTAGTTACCGAGTCTGGATAGCAGTGTGAGGCCTTGAGTTATATTGATGATCTAGCGCTGTGATAGCGTTTGTTTGGGTTTGACCTTGACAGGTGATGTAGAGTGCCGCCGTTCTACTGAATGTTGCCTGGATTCAGGGGTGAAATGGGATACTCGTCCTTCATCTCCTGTGACGATTCAATTCAATACGTCATCCCTTTCTTCGTCATAACCACTCAAGAAGGTGAAGGCACTGGCCAATCTCTTTCATTTGTGGTCTTCTTTAAAGAGTTTGGGTACCCATCGAGAGAACAATTTCCTGAAGTTAATGTTTTCACACACAATTGTTATACAATACAGACCAAGACACTTGAGAAAATTCCACTCACAGAGCGGTTATTGTGAATATTCTCTCTTCATGCATTTTTGTGCCTGTTGCAGACGCCAAATCTTCTGTGATCACAGATGGTCGACCTTAGCGTTCTTCGTCATGAACGTTTTCACGGCCTTTTTTGAACTCTCTTATGCACTTAACGCATATAACATTGCACTATCAACATACACCTCACAAAGCTGACGATGAATGTCTGCAGCCGACATGTTTCTTGCACTAAGAAAACGTTTAACAGATCGTATCTTATAGGCAGTGGGCGATTCTACAACCTTGAACATTTTAAAAATGCACAGTTCGGCGTACTAGTTGACTACATAGCTACAACTGACACCTGCTTATTTGAAAATGACGTGGGAAGTAGCGCGCATACTTGTTGTGGCGAGCTCGCCATTCTAAATATTGTTTTATATGTTTGTAGGCAAAAATTTTCTCGAATAAATATGAGTCGAAATTTTGAAATGTTTGGACGAGACTTTCTCTGTTCTTTCAGCACTCAATTTCCCATGCGAGGTTGTTCAAAAACACAGAATATGAATTTCGTTCTGGTCATTGTCATTGCTTGTTCCTACGCTCTGTTACTACAAGGGTTGACTGAAAAGTAATGCCTCCACCTTAGTAACTCTTCAACAGTTGGCAGCATTGGTGTGCGGCAGGTACTGGCTTGTTCCATAGCCTCTTCTCTTCAGCTCCAGCTGGAGGGAAGCCTTAGCATTGAACGGTTGTGTTGTTACAGTGTAAAGTATGGAACCCTGCGCAGAAGGTCGGTCAATGCGATTGAAGCAACATGCAGTCACTGAATTCTTGACAGCAGAAGTTGTCACCCCAAAGGAGATTCATCAGAGAATGAAAGCAGTTTATGGTGATTGTGTTGATGTGAGTATTGTGCGTCGTTGGGCGAGTAAGTTTAAAGATGTCGAGGCGGGAACATCTGACCTGCTTGACAAACAGAGTGTTAGACGTCCTGTGACAGCAACCACCGAGTTTCACAAGCAAAATGTTGACAGATTTATCGTCGTATCACTCAGGGAGAAATTGCAAGCACAATCGACATTTCACAAGAACGTGTAGATCACATTATTGCTTTGCTTGGCTATCGGAATATCTGTGCACGATGGGTACTCCGGATAGTGACTCCTGAGATGAAAGCGCAACACCGTACGGCATTCTCCATACAGTCCAGATTTAGCACAGTCTGACTTCCATCTGTTCCCGATAATGAAAGACGATCTGCGAGGACATCATTATGCTTCTGATGAGAACGTTGAGAGAACTGCGAGACTGTGGTTGGGGAAACAGAGTGTCGACTTCTTCCGAAACGGCTTGAGAAAACTTGTTCATCGTTGGCAGAAATGTATCCAATTGGCTGGTGATTATGTGGAAAAGTGAATATTGGTAATTAAAGATCACATTCTACGGATTGTTTCTGCGTTTAATTTATTAAAATATTCATATCCAAACCCAGTTAACGAAGGCGGAGGCATTACTTTCCATTCAACCCTCGTATATTTAGAATTTTTCGTAGAAAGGATTGTCCCTCGTAACAATATTTTCGCCATTCAGGACCCAAATTTCACAGCAGACGCAATTTTAGCGCTTACGTGTAAACAAATACGGCCAGTCACCAAAGGCAAGACTCAGTACAGGAATAATCCGCCAAAAACGCTGCAGTAGACTCATCTGCCACGACTGCCCAACTGAGACAAGAACTTCCCTCGAGTAAAAGGGGCTTTACTCTCACCCGTGCTCGAGAGTTCGCCGCCACGGCACTTGAGCGTTTCCCCTACCGCTCATCTTTGCTGCCGATGTCCGTCCGTTATCAACGTGCATGGAATCAGGTGGATGGTTCCACGATGGCGTAAAACGCACACTCGAGAGGGGGGAAATGATATGAAAGATAGATGAGTTAAACGAATTCTTCGTCTACAAAAAAGACGTGATGTTTTTCACCAGACGCGTTTCGCTTTACTGAAGTAAAGCATTATCAGTGGTCTGTAATTAAGTTATTTACATTTTTATTTGCTTTTAGATCGAAAAACAGTTCGTTAAGAATAAGTTCATTTGTACTTACGGTGATTTTTTGTTGATTTCTCGCTTACATCGGGAAATGCCGTCTGCTAGCACATCGTTGTTTTTCTGCGTTAGACACTGATAATTTTGGTCTAATTTTTAGTTGTTCTGCAGCACATCGTTTTTTTCCTGCGTTAGCCACTTATAATTTTGGTCTAATTTTTATTTGTTCTGCAGAAAAGCTAAAAATCAAACCAAAATTATCAGTGTATAACGCAGAAAAACAACGATGTGTTAGCAGACGGCATTTCCCGGTGTAAGCGAGAAATCAACCAAAAATCACCGTAAGTACAAATGAACTTATTCTTAACGAACAGTTTTTAGATCTAAAAGCAAATCAAAATGTAAATAACTCAATTATAGACCACTGATGACGCTTTATCTCAATAAAGTGAAACGCGTCTGGTGGGAAAAAAACATCACGCATTTTTGTAGTTTCAATGGCAGGACGAAAATAACCTCAAGAGTTATACGAAGTGTGTTCAGAAAGTAACCTGGAATTTCATAACTTCGCGTATTTTATTTGCCCGAATTGCTCAAGATTTTCGTCGTTGAGCTCCCACACAGATGTCAAAAGTAGCTGTACAGTATTAGCCATATGGTATATTTACTCTGCTGTCATGTTTCATAAAGTGTATATGTATTTTGGCAGCATCGACGATTATTTATTTTGTGACAAAATGGGACACAGTGTGTATCGAAAACCGACCCACACGGACCGATACCTGCACAAACTATCAAACCACAACCCGAGCCAGAAAAGAGGCATGATTAGTACGCTCGTAACGAGAGCAGGACGAATATGTGAGCCGCAACACCTCAAACGAGAAATGCAACACCTGGAAACTGTCCTGAGGAGCAATGGGTACTCCACAAATTATATTAGAAGTGTAACAGAGCCAAACATTCGGCGAAGTAAGGAATCAGAAAAAGAAATGTCGGGTACGGCCTTTCTGCCCTACATTCCCAGAGTGACGGACAGAATCGGCCGTATATTGCGTAAACATGGCGTAAAGACGATTTTCAAATCGACAAGGAAGATCAAAGAGTGTCTTAGATCGGCGAAGGAGAAAAGAGACCCACTTGCAATGTCGGGAATATACCGTATACCATGCACATGCGGAAAAGTTTATGTCGGAATGACTGGACGATCCATTAAGACCAGGATCAAAGAGCATAAGCGACATTGCAGATTGGGGCAGGTGGAGAAATCGGTCGTGGCAGAGCGCGCACTGAATGAGACCGACCACGTAATAAAATTCGCCGACTATCACACGCGCTTGTTCAGAGAAGCTGTGGAAATACAAAAACACGCGAACAGTTTGAACAAGAAAAAGGAAAGCCTTAAGGTAAACGGATCCTGGCTTCCCGTACTGCAGCGAACGACCGTCGCAGGTAGCAAGAGGAGAACCGCACCGGAAATGACCGCGGAGAAGCCCTCGGACGTTGGCGCGCCAGGTACATATAGTCTGCGGCCGCGAGCCCGCCTCCAGTTCACCACCGGCAATGGAGGGTGAAGCTTTGACAATGACAGCCACTCGTGCTGGGGAAACGTCAGAAAAATCATTAGATGAACGTCGGCCGAAGAACCCGAGACAGAAGCCAGTAGGCAGTTTGTCAACAAGTGGCCACGAAAGCCTCAACAATTTTGGATCAATATACTGCTACACTGTCCAGTCAGCATGAGTAACCGCCTTTTGCACTACAGCACGTGTAGGAAGAGAGTCATTGAGATTCTGGAAGGTATCGAAAGGGATGTGAATCCATGCCGACTCCAGCTGCGCTAGGTTTCTCGTTGAGGATCCTTAGCGCGAACATCCCGATCGAGGTGGTCCCGCAGATTCTTGATTGGCATTAAATCCGAGGAGTACGTTAAACTGATCCTCGCGCTCTTCGAACCGCGCACATATACTGCGAGCTATGTGACACGTTGCATTGCTCTGCTGTTAGATGCTATTCAGGCGAGGCAAAACAAACTGCATGGACGGATGGACATGGTCCCCAGGGACATATGCATACTGATGCTGATCCAATGTACCTTCCGGAATGACTGGATCACGCAGGAAATGCCATGAAGACATTCCCCAGACCACAACGCTCTGACGATTATAAGGTGTCTGCTTTCAGACGTTTCACGCCGTACATGCCAGCAGCCTCCTGCGTGGTGGAGCATAGAGTGTGATACAGCTCAAAAGTCGCCACTCAGTCGGCGTCCAGTTTCGGTACTGCCGTGTAAATTCCAACCTTCGTCGCCGATGAAAAGCAGTCAGCATGTGTGCATGAACCAGGGATTTGATACGGAGGTCCACACACACAACGGTCGTTGATGAGACACTGTTGGTAGTTCCTCGGTTCATTTGAGGGCCAGTCGCTCAACAGTTCCAGGCCTACTCGGCTGTACACATCTCTGCAGCCGTCGTTTATGGACCATGGTGCACCACAGTTGCGCCTTGGCGGCAGTTTTGGATAGCGCCATTTTGCCATGCTCTGTTTACTTTAATCACGGCGGCACGCGAACAGTTTACAAACCTAGCCGTTTTGGAAATGCTTCTACTCTTGATCCGAAAGCCAATGATCATGCTCTTTGGGGCGTCAGATAAATCGCCCCGTCTCCGCATTACGACAAACACTGCACTGCTTTCCGTGCCCCCCCCCCCCCTTCCACGATGCGCTTTATACGGGGTATTCAATAAGTCTCTCCGCAGTGCCATATGATTGTTAGCCGCGCGTGCCGTATGCCGCAGTGAATATACCGAGATGATACTGCAGTATCGTTGTGCGTTTATTGTTTCGTTGAAAAATATGGGACCCACAATCCCACGTCTAGAAATTGCAATCCAAACTCCTATTTTCACAGAATGTAGTGGTTCCTCATGAATACACATTGGATTTGCAGTACTCCACATACGAGAATTTTGGGAGTTCATGTACCCGGAAGCATGAAACCACGCCTCATCAGTGAAAAACGTTTCATTAAGAATATCCCTTCCATTTTGCTGAACGAAATTTTTGAAACATTGACAATAATGCAATTTCTTGCAATGATCAGTATTTTTCAGTTCTTGCACGACTGTCACTTTTTATGGGAAAAGTTCTAATTTTTTTTCCTTACAGCTGTGTGGGTCGTTCCGACACTAACATCGATTTCCTGGGAGAGTTTTCTTACTGACTTGTTCGCACTCATGTACATTTTATCGGAAATATCGAGTAGTTTATCCTCAGACAAAACGCTAGGACGACCACTTCTCGGTGCATCTGTCACTGAGCCCGTACTTCGAAATTTGTTAATCAAATCTCGCACAGTATCGCGATGTGGGAGTGTTGTCTCCGGGAAAAATGGTTGAAATGGCTCTGAGCACTATGGGACTTAACTTCTGAGGTCATCAGTCCCCTATGATTTAGAACTGCTTAAACCTAACTAAAATAAGGACATCACACACATCCATGCCCGAGGCAAGATTCGAACTTGCGACCGTAGCGCTCGCGCGGTTCCAGACTGTAGCGCCTAGAACCGCTCGGCCACTGCGGCCGGCTTCGCTCCGGGAAAACTAAATTAAATGTTTGACGAACTGAACTGTGTATTTACCGCCAGTTTTGAACACTTGTTCGACTAAAAACACACGTTCTTCAATGGTTAGCATTTTAACACTGACAAAAACGAAACAAACGAACAAAGGAACTAAACTTAAACGTTCACGTCAACACATAACGACACACATCAATGATACTACTGACGCTGGCTGAGATAAAGAAACAGTGGAATGTTGGGAGAGTCCACTTGAAGGGAAGTAACCCAGGCAGGCGAACAGTCATATGGCACGCGCGGCTAACAATCATACGGCACTGCGGAGAGACTTTTTGACCACACCGTATATCCTTCACTGCCGTCTGTGAGTGGCTATTTCACGTTGAAATCAAACCTAGGCGGGGATCACGTTAGTGTGTACTATGGAGGGCGGTTTTCGGGACGCTGTCTCTATGTCTGTGAATTCTGAATGGGATAACATATATCAATACTTTTACATTCGCAGCGATCGCTAGTATTCGCGTAATATGCCTAGCGCAGATTATTCATGTCGCGACTTATTATGTGGAGGCTAGATTTGTTACTAGAAAATCTTAGTGTAGGTAGTTGCTTCACGTTTGCCACGCATGTGTCCAGGAAATCGATATACCATCCTTGTCTTTTAGAGAATTTAAATGCATTGGATGTAGAAACAATTCTGGACCAAATGTACCTAACATATCAGCTCAGCTCTTTGTTCTACGCCTGTGCCCATGTGACTGCTCCAGGCAATGTCATTTAAGAGAGACACGTACTTTCCTTCAAATGTTTTCTTCGTTAAGATATAAGAATTAACTCGAAACAGGTTTTGATTCACTTTATTCCGTGCATCCGTAGTTCCTTTCAATGACTGAAATGTTACATCGTATAAGCGTACCACACGCATTGCATAGCACTGTGATTTGTTTCTGGTGTTGGTGCAGAGCAAAACAGTTCTCCCATTGCGCAGGTAATGATTTGTTCCAGGGCCATGATACGCAGTTCTTTGGTGTGTTTTAGGGCTATACAACTACACCAATTTTCATATACTTCTAAAGTAGAATCAGTAACTGTACGAGGTTTTAACGTACGACATTTCACATTGCAAAGTCGTGAAAGACAATTTGTAAAGTATTCCAGAAATGATAAATTCTCATGATAAAACCATGAATTATTAAGGTCAAGGAAGATATTGAAAATTTCGGTTTTCAGTTTAACATAAAGTTTCACATAATAACTATTTAGTCACTAACTTACACACTCTCATTAGATTAAGAAGATTACACATAAGATTAGGGCCGCGCGACCGCTACGGTCGCAGTTTCGAGTCCTGCCTCGGGCATGGATGTGTGTGATGTCCTTAGGTTAGTTAGGTTTAAGCAGTTCTAAGTTCTAGGGGACTGATGACCTCAGATGTTAAGTCCCATACTGCTCAGAGCCATTTTAAGATTAGGGGCTCTACCGCCGACCCTGCTCATTTCGTCCCTCTATGAATTTCCTATTGGTAACTGCATGCGCTTGCGTGACCTCATACCACTGTGTTATTGAGAGGGTATGTTGTGTGCAGCACGTTTGATTTCCGTTTACGAGGGAATTCACTTTTTATACTGATGTTAGTGCAGCAGTCAGGTTAACATTCAGCTGTTCCCTAGTGTGAGCACTGATTCGTGTTTAAATTTCAGACATTGGGACGTATTTCAGTCGTGTGTTGTAGATTTTGGTGTGTATTCGCTAGAGTAAAGGGGTTACTGTAGCAGCCATTATACGAGTAATAAACCTAGAGAGGTTCGGAGGTTCGTAATTTCGTCCCCCTTGCAGTTCTTATTTTGACCACGGGTAGAAAATTGGAACTGTTATTAAAATTTGATTTTATTCGCTATTTATAAAGGCTATTTCACTTTTTTCAGATGCGTAAACGCAAGTGGAGAGAAATGAGTTGGTTACACGAAATGCTTAGTCTGATATCACGAAACATGCTCTTCATCTACACAGGTACCAATTCATATGTGACACAAACTTGAAAATATTGTTCATTATGGACATAAAGTGACTTACAATAGTGTTTGGCAATGTAATAATGGAAAAATACGTTTAAATTAATTATGCATGTGAGAATTTTTATGGGGAACGAAATTAGGAACACTTCTGTGTGTTTCTGCTTTTGCAGAAGAATGATAAGTGAGATATTGACAATTTAAATGTAACTTGCCTAAAAGTGGAGAATAAATTAAGGTATACACAGTATATATCAGCCAGCCGGGATGGCCGAGCGGTTCTAGGAGCTACAGTCTGGAACCGCGCAACCGCTACGGTCGCAGGTTCGAATCCTGCCTCGGGAATGGACGTGTGTGATGTCCTTAGGTTAGTTAGGTTTAAGTAGTTCTAAGTTCTAGGGGACTGATGACCTCAGAAGTTAAGTCCCATAGTGCTCAGAGCCATTTAGTCATATCAATTTTTAATTTCTTTAATATTTCAGGGCCCCCAACCGTATAAGTTACAGGGTAAGATTGAAGGAAAAAATAAAATTCTTTACGAAAAACGAAAATTTCCATATTTCGTACACAACATTGATTCCAGTGTCGTCATGAGGCAGGCTATTTATTGCATTTCGCTCAAGACGGTAACTGCAAAGTAATTTATCTGAATTTGTACAGGCTTTCTACATCGTAGATGCAATGAAGAAGAAGCCGTGGAAACGTTTAGAGCCCACCGTACTCTCAACTACAACCGCAGTGAAGGCCTTGGCGCTGTGGCATGACGGAGCGGCAGCAATCGGCAGTTACGGCTGAAGGGTCGACTGCTGCCACCGCCGACTGACAACAATCGATTAGCGGAGTCGGCCAGCAGGACGCTGATTGGCCGGGCAGACAGGCGCCGCGGCGGTAATTCGCCGCTTGGCTGAGAACACTGAAGCGGAAGACCCGTGTCAACTGTCTGGACGTCCGCTAGTGCGGCCTGTGTCGCTTTGGGGTTCTGCCCGCCGCCTCCACACCATCCCACCAAATGTTATTCCTGATGCAGGCCGACCTCTAATGACTACTTTCACTGTCTACTACGACCCCCTAAAGGCGATACTACATGTCATAGACGGTATCAAGAGGTTGACTTCGAGACGACAGTAAACACTAACTACACTCCTGGAAATTGAAATAAGAACACCGTGAAACCATTGTCCCAGGAAGGGGAAACTTTATTGACACATTCCTGGGGTCAGATACATCACATGATCACACTGACAGACCCACAGGCACATAGACACAGGCAACAGAGCATGCACAATGTCGGCACTAGTACAGTGTATATCCACCTTTCGCAGCAATGCAGGCTGCTATTCTCCCATGGAGACGATCGTAGAGATGCTGGATGTAGTCCTGTGGAACGGCTTGCCATGCCATTTCCACCTGGCGCCTCAGTTGGACCAGCGTTCGTGCTGGACGTGCAGACCGCGTGAGACGACGCTTCATCCAGTCCCAAACATGCTCAATGGGGGACAGATCCGGAGATCTTGCTGGCCAGAGTAGTTGACTTACACCTTCTAGAGCACGTTGGGTGGCACGGGATACATGCGGACGTGCATTGTCCTGTTGGAACAGCAAGTTCCCTTGCCGGTCTAGGAATGGTAGAACGATGGGTTTGATGACGGTTTGGATGTACCGTGCACTGTTCAGTGTCCCCTCGACGATCACCAGTGGTGTACGGCCAGTGTAGGAGATCGCTCCCCACACCATGATGCCGGGTGTTGGCCCTGTGTGCCTCGGTCGTATGCAGTCCTGATTGTGGCGCTCACCTGCACGGCGCCAAACACGCATACGACCATCATTGGCACCAAGGCAGAAGCGACTCTCATCGCTGAAGACGACACGTCTCCATTCGTCCCTCCTTTCACGCCTGTCGCGACACCACTGGAGGCGGGCTGCACGATGTTGGGGCGTGAGCGGAAGACGGCCTAACGGTGTGCGGGACCGTAGCCCAGCTTCATGGAGACGGTTGCGAATGGTCCTCGCCGATACCCCAGGAGCAACAGTGTCCCTAATTTGCTGGGAAGTGGCGGTGCGGTCCCCTACGGCACTGCGTAGGATCCTACGGTCTTGGCGTGCATCCGTGCGTCGTTGCGGTCCGGTCCCAGGTCGACGGGCACGTGCACCTTCCGCCGACCATTGGCGACAACACCGATGTACTGTGGAGACCTCACGCCCCACGTGTTGAGCAATTCGGCGGTACGTCCACCCGGCCTCCCGCATGCCCACTATACGCCCTCTCTCAAAGTCCGTCAACTGCACATACGGTTCACGTCGACGCTGTCGCGGCATGCTACCAGTGTTAAAGACTGCGATGGAGCTCCGTATACCACGGCAAACTGGCTGACACTGACGGCGGCGGTGCACAAATGCTGCGCAGCTAGCGCCATTCGACGGCCAACACCGCGGTTCCTGGTGTGTCCGCTGTGCCGTGCGTGTGATCATTGCTTGTACAGCCCTCTCGCAGTGTCCGGAGCAAGTATGGTGGGTCTGACACACCGGTGTCAATGTGTTCTTTTTTCCATTTCCAGGAGTGTATTTCATCGCACGCATTTTATCTTTTCGCCATCCCTGCATGAATAGAATCTGACTGTAATAAAACTTATATTTCTTATATTTCTTGTTGCAACCTTCATGATTATATGGTTATATACGAGGGATAGAGTAAAGACGGATATAATGGCCAGGCCGGGTAAAATGGCCACTCTAGTGGAACCGCGCGACCGCTACGGTTGCAGGTTCGAATCCTGCCTCGGGCATGGATGTTTGTGATGTCCTTAGGATAGTTAGGTTTAAGTAGTTCTAAGTTCTAGGGGACTGATGACATCAGGAGTTAAGGCCCCCGATGCTCAGAGCCACTTGAACCATTTGAACCACAAGCAACTGTACCCACGCCCCCTTGCAGATTGCCTATCTAGTGGCTTGCAGGGTGAACAAAAATTTCCATTCCAGCATTTCGCGTAATTATGTGGGAAAGGTAATGAGACTATCAACACAGCGAGCGATCTGGCAACGCAGTGTTGTTCTACATTGAAGAGCCAAAGAAACTGGTACGCCTCCCTAATATTGTGTAGGGTTCCCGCGAGCATGCGTAAGTGACCAACACATGACATGGACTCTACTAATGTCTGAAGTAGTGCTGGAGGGAACTGACATCAAGAATCCTGCAGGGCTGTCCATAAACCGTACGAGTACGAGAGGGTGGAGAACTCTTCTGAACAGCACGCTGCAAGGCATTCCATATATGCTTAGTAGTGTTCATGTCTGGGGAGTATGGTGACCAGCGGAAGTGTTTAAACTGAGAAGAGTGTTCCTGGAGCCACTGTATAGCAATTCTGGACGTGTGGGGTGGTGGTGGTGGTGGTGGTGGTGGTAAGTGCCTCTGGGACCATATTGCTGAGGTCACAGGTCCCTAAGCTTACACACTACTTAATCTAACTTAAACCGTGGCTGGACCCATAGACCGCGCGGCTACCCCGTGCGGCGGTGTCCTATTGTTCTGTTGGAATTGTCCAAGTCCATCGGAATCGGAATGCACAATGGACATGAATGGATGCAAGTGATCAGACACGATGCTTACGTGCGTGTCACCTGCCAGAGGCGTATCAAGACGTATCAGGGGTCCCATACCACTTCAACTGCACAGGCTCCACTCCATTACAGAGCCTCCACCAGCTCGAACAGTACCCTACTGACATGCAGGGTCCATATATCCATGAGGTTCTCTCCATACCCGTACACGTCCATCCGCTCGATACAGTTTGAAAAGTGATTCGTCCGAACAGGCAACATGTTTCCAGTCATCAACAGTCCAATGTCGGTGTTGACTAGCCCAGTAAAAAACTTTGTGTAGTGGAATCATCAAGGGCACATAAGTGGACTTTCGGCTCCGAAAGCCCATATCGATGATGTTTAATGGTTCAAATGGCTCTGAGCACTATGGGACTCAACTGCTGTGGTCATAAGTCCCCTAGAACTTAGAACTACTTAAACCTAACTAACCTAAGGACATCACACACATCCATGCCCGAGGCAGGATTCGAACCTGCGACCGTAGCGGTCGTGGATGATGTTTAGCTGAATGACACTTCTTAATGGCCCAGCACTAAAATCTGCAGCAATTGCTCTGAAGGGGACACATTCAGTGAGATGCCTAAATATCAAGAGCCGAAACCACAGCAAGCAGTGGCGATGGACAATGGAGTGTAGAGCGAATTCGACGTCCTCGCTCGTCCCAAATACGTTCCATTGGATTCAGAACTTAGGGCAGACCAGTTTATTAAGGAATGTTATTGTACACAAACCATTGCCTCACAGGGAGTCTTATTATGCTGATACAAGCGACCATCGACTCCGAACTCTTTCTCTACTGTCCGCAGCACACAATGCTATAAAATGTATTTATGTCCTTTCGCACTTTGCGTTTTCTTTATCGCAGTGAAAGGACCACACCTAACCACGAAAAACACTCTTATTCCGTAACACCCAGTCCCCGCAATTCACTGCTCGCTGTACGTATGGTAGCAGGTAACGTTCTCCAGGTATTCGCCAGACCATATTCCTCCCATCGGATATAGCGCGATTCATCGCTCCAGATGATTTGTTTCCAGTTATCCACCGTCCGTCCGCAGCTCGTGGTCTCGCGGTAGCGTTCTCGCTTCCCGAGTACGGGGTCCCGGGTTCGATTCCCGGCAGGGTCAGAGATTTTCACCTGCCTCGAGATGACTGGGTGTTGTTGTGTCGTCTTCATCATCATCATTCATCCCCAATACGGTCGGAGAAAGACAATGGCAAACCATCTCCACTAGGACCTTGCCTAGTACGGCGGTGCGGGTCTCCCGCATCGTTCCCCTATGCTCTGTCAATGAGTATGGGACTTCATCATCATCATCCACCGTCCTGTGGAGTCGTTCTTTGCACGATCTCACCTTAGACTATACAAATGTATGGCTTATGAGGAGCTGCTCGGGCACTGTATCACGTACTTTTCAACTCGCTACACACAGTCATTGAGCTAGCTGAACTACTAGTAGCACTTTGGAACTTGCAACTTCGTAACAGTTAATGGTCCTAATTCCTAACGCCTCACTGTAAAGAAAAAAGTTACTGATATCAAAAATAAAAGATAAACTTCATAAAATTCCATATACGAGGGCTAACTGAAAAGTAATGCCTCCACCTTCGTAACTCTTCAACAGTTGGCAGCATTGGTATGCGGCAAGTACTGGCTTGTTTCGTAGCCTTTTCTCTAGAGCTCCAGTGGGCGGGAAGCCTTAGCATTGAACAGTTGTGTTGTCACAGTACAAAGTATGAAACCCTACGCAGACAGTCGGTCAATACGATTTGAGCGCCGGCCGGTGTGGCCGAGCGGTTCTGGGCACTTCAGTCTGGAACCGCGCGACCGCTACGGTCGCAGGTTCGAATCCTGCCTCGGGCATGGATGTGTGTGATGTCCTTGGGTTAGTTAGGTTTAAGTAGTTCTAAGTTCTAGGGGACTGATGACCTCAGATGTTAAGTCCCATAGTGCTCAGAGCCATTTGAACCATTTAAGCGATTTGAGCAACGTGCAGCCATTGAATTCTTGACAGCAGATGTCACTCCAAAGGAGAATCATCCGAGAATGAAAGCAGTTTATGGTGATTGTGTTGATGTGAGTACTGTGCGTCGTTGGGTGAGTAAGTTTAAAGATGTTGAGGCAGGAACATTTGACCTCCCTGTCAAACAAAGAGTTGGACGTTCTGTGACAGCGACTGCAGAGTTTCGCAAGCAAAATGTTGACACTGATTCAGGACGATCGTCGTATCACTCAGAGAGAAACTGCAAGCACAATCGGCATTTCACAAGAACGGGTGGGTCACATTATTACTTTACTTGGCTATCGGAAGATCTGTGCACGATGGGTACCCCTGAGGCTGACTCCTCATATGAAAGTGCACAGACTTGAAGAAATTTGCCAGGAACTCCTCTCGCGTTACGAGAGTGAAGACGCACAGTACTCACATCAGCTCAATCACCATAAACTGCTTTCATCCTCTGATGAAGGTTCTTTGGGGTGACACCTTCTGCTGTGAAGAATTCAATGACTGTACGTTGCTTAAATCGCATTGACCGACCGTCTGTGCAGGGTTCCTTACTTTGCACTGTAACAACACAACCGTTCAATGCTAAGGCTTCCCGCAACTGGAGCTGTAGAGGGCGCTGAAGACCTTGCTGTCGTGCGCCCCCAAAACCCCTCTACTACTACTACTACTGGAGCTGTAGAGAAGAGGCTACGGAACAAGCCAGTACATGCCGCATACCAATGCTCCCAACTGTTGAAGAGTTACGAAGGTGGGGGCATTACTTTTCAGTCAACCCTCGTACAAGGTAATTCATCTAGTCGTTTTATGTGACCCGCAATGCTATTTTGGGGTTCAAAAACCACGCGCGAGATTTTCATACTCTCGCGCTCGCTATGCGCCAGCTCTCAGTGCTACAAAACAAATAACAGGATCTTTTTGTAGGAAATATAACGTAATTAAATTTTGTACTGGGATTCGTAATCGCTAGAGGCCTTAGTTATCGAGCCGTCCAAGAAAAACGTACGAAAGTCATCAAACGTAGCCACACTCCGACACTCAACCCCCAACGCATAGGATTTCTAGTACATTGTTCATAACACTCCCTCCAACCACCATACAAAAATCTGCCACTACACGAATTATTTCTCACAATATGTCCCTTTTTTGATCTACAATGAGTGTCATTATTAGCGGTCCGCTTTGGCCGAGCGGTGCTAGGCGCTTCAGTCCGGAACAGCGCGAGTGCTACGGTCGCAGGTTCGAATCCTGCCCCGCGCATGGATGTGTGTGATGTCCTTAGGTTGGTTAGGTTTAAGTAGCTCTAAGTTCTAGGGGACTGATGACCACAGATGTTAAGTCCCATAGTGCTCAGAGCCATTTGAACCATTTTGTCATTATCACGCCACGGGCTTAGTCGACCACTTACAAATTTTAAAATGACGTTCGTGTAAAATTTAGTTCACAATTTTCTGAATTTTAACTTCACAAAATAAACAATTACGTCGTTGTATTCGTCTGGCTTTCTAACTACGGAATTACTGTGCTTGTAAGGGTTAAGTATAGATCGAATTGTCAATGTAATTAGTTTGAGCGTAACGTTTTAAAAAAGTCGTTTTTCGTTTATTACCCTTATGCACATGTTTAAATTAGCATTGTTACGTTTCCGACTATGCTGGTGGCGTAACAGCCCAATCACTAGAGACCAAAGAGGTCGAATATCGTGAATAGTTGTTGTAGCCGGAAATTTTTGTACAGTGGTAGGAGGGAGAGCCACAAACAAACATAGTAGAAATCCTGACCGGTGAGGGATGGGTGTGGGGGTGTAAATGCGTTTGAAGCTAACTTTTATACGTTTGTCTCGAATAACTCGAAAAACGTGGCCCCCACAGAAAACGTATCCCAATACAAAATTTAACTGAATTAAATTTCCTACAAACAAATCCTGTTCATTTCTTCTGTGGGACCAACAGCTTGCGCGAAGCGAGTGAGAGAATATGAAAATCTCACGCATGGTTTTGAAGGCCACTTGTAACATTGCGGACTGCATAAAACGACATCGGTAGGGGCAACTGAATCACACTGTTTGTTGAAATTAAATGTACGTGCACCTCTGTCTACCACCGTATGCCGAGAAACTTCATGTCGATACGTCGACGGTTTACGAAATAAAATGTGCGCATATTTTAAGAGATTCCACCTGTATTGTAGCTGAAGTTGCGGTGCTCCAGTAGTACCAGATACGCTGACCGCCGCCGAAATATTCGCACAGAGTATCACAGAATGACGTGGACTGTTAACGAGAAGAATTTATTGAAAGGGAAGCGAGCTGCAGAAGCCTACGAAGTTACAAACGACGTAATAAAAAGACTAAACCGAGCTTCCAAATAGCCGAGAAGAGGACACGCTACGTATGAGTGGCATACCGGCGGCAGCCATTAAACCCCGCGTGGAATGACGCGCTGCTACATGGCAGGAACACACAACGCAGCCGTTCGGACAGATGCAATCCGACGGGTGCCAGCTAAGCCGGCCCAAATTACTGTAGCGCCGGGAAAACACACGCCGCGATACATTTGCGATAAAGCCATTTTTTCCTTGCGATGGACAACAAACAAACAGAACAGTCAAAACACAAAACGAGGAGGAAGATGCGGCGAAAAATTTCATCGCGATACGGATAGGTATCGGACGAATCGAATAATGCGGGCGAGCGAGCGGCGTAATCGCTTTTTGCGGCGGCACTAATAACACTGGCGTCGACGGCGGCGTTATTAGTGTAATGCCGGGCTTAGCCGGACCGCCTAATTCCGGCGGGCGCCCCCGCACGCTTAATAATGCACCGTGGAGAGGGGGAGGGGCGAGGGAGGAGGCAGAGTAGATTTGGGTGTCTGGCGTCGGAAACAGGCAGATCCGTCGCGTCTGAATGCAGGACTGTAGAAGGCGTTCCTCTAGTACTGGACATGGCGTAGAAATCATCAGCTCAGAATCTCGCTGCACTATAAATGGTCGTCTTTGCAGCCAGTCACATCACAGAAGATCCGACAATGGTACCCTGGAAACGCGAATCGCTGAAAATGCCAAATGTTCAAATGGCTCTGAGCACTATGGGACTTAACATCTGAGGTCGAATCACCATATCGATGCACATATTTGCAGTCGCAGGCCCAAACTGGTCTACTTCTAACCAACACACGGCCATCACTGGCACCGAGACAGAACCGGCTTTCATCAGAAAACACAAGTGACCTCCGCCCTGCGCTCCAATGAGCTTTTGCTTAACACCGCTGAAGTCGCAAATGGCGGTGGTTTCGGGCCATTGGAATGCACTACAGAGCATCCGATTCGGAGCTGCCCTTGAAGTAACCGGTCTGCAACAGTTCGTTGTGTCACTGTGGTGCCAACTGCTGCTCAGATTGCTGCTGCGGAATTAGTTCAAAAATGGTTCAAATGGCTCTGAGCACTGTGGGACTTAACTGTTGTGGTCATCCGTCCCCTAGACTTAGAACTACTTAAACCTAACTAACCTAAGGACATCACAAACATCCATGCCCGAGGCAGGATTCGAACCTGCGACCGTAGCAGCTGCGCGGTTCCGGACTGAAGCGCCTAGAACCGCTCGGCTACAATGAGCGGCGCCAAATGTCAGATTGTAAGAAAACAGGGAAAACCCAAGACAGAGTCACACTATAAACCATTGATAAAGAAAATAAATTATTATAAACTCACATCATTTGTAACGTTTGATAGAAAAAGTATTACTAAACTGTAACGAGTTCATACACGGTCAAGTGACATTAATGTGACCACCGCCTATGTACGACGTCATTGTGCAATAACCATTGGTTCAAATGGCTCTGAGCAGCATGGGATGTCGGGGTACATGCGCAGGAAACAGTAGCGTTTTGTAGCACATGTGTTTCGGGACGGTTTTCTCAACGTATCACCAATATCGTGGACTTACAGATCTGTGTCGTGTGTGTTCCCTATGTGCCTATGCTATTAGCGCCAGTTTTGTGTAGTGCCACGTTGTGTGGCACCACATTCTGCAATTATCCTTAATTTATGAGCATGAGTGTAGATACATTTAATCAGTAAGGTCATCAATCGTCACAATGAAAATCAGTGCCCTTTTCCCATAAGTGAAAACTGATAGTAACCGCTAATTGCAGTTTTGGTATTTCTGATGCATCAGAAGATAGGGCTTGAAAACTCTGTTTTGTTTGCTGGCCCATTTTTACAGTTGCCTTTATTTCTTTTAATGTTCACGCTGTAATGGATTTCAATTGCCCTAAATACAAAACCTTATCAACAGTTCCTGTGACTCTGCTTTTAATCTCTGCTGTTCTCTTTTCGATATAGCAATTGTGCACTATCACACTCTTGCTATAAAACATTTTCAGCTCCACTATCAGACTTTCCCTGTTAAGTGCTTCCATTAGCTGTTGAAAATCGTCTGCAGTAGGTCAAATACCAGAACACGAATGTGATGCAAATTCATTTTCTCAATTTAACTATCTGGAACAATGCTCTAGAACTGTCTGGAATAGTTTTAGTGGTTTGGAATGTCTATCACAGATTTCTCAAAAAAAAAAAAAAAAAAAAAAAAAAAAAAAAAAAAAAAAAAAAAAAAAAAAAAAAAGAATGGCGCTGAGCACTATGGGACTTAACTTCTGAGGTCATCAGTCCCCTAGAACTTAGAACTACTTAAACCTAACTAAGCTGAGGACATCACACACATCCATGCCCGAGGCAGGATTCGAACCTGCGACCTTAGCGGTCGCGCGGTTCCAGACTGTAGGGCCTAGAACGGCTCGGCCACCCCGGCCGGCTGCAATAACGATTCACAGACGGCAGTTGGCAGCGTATATAAAGGGTGTGAAACAGTCAGTCCATGACGTAATGAGGAAACGGTGCGATTTATTTGAGGTCCAAAGCAGCACGACCACTGGCTTTCGGGCCAAGAGTGGAAGCATATCCGTAGCGGCTGTATTAACTGTAGACAGTTCGCGTGTCGCCATTGTTGAAGTACACCGTCCGTCGCAAAATGGCACTGTCCAAAAATGATGCCGAGACAACTGTGGTACACCATGAGCTACAGAGGACACGAGTGAACGACGGCTGCGCAGATGTATACTGGTGAATATACGAACAACTGCTCCACAACTGACCGTTTAGATGAACCACAGGGCTATCAACTGTGTCTCGTTAACGACCGTTCAGCAAACGACACTGCGTATGGACCTCTATAGCAGGCGCCTGGATCATGCACCCATGCTTACTGTTGCTCATCGATGGCGAAGGCTGGATTTAGCACGCTAGTATCACAACTGGACGGCAACTGAGAGGTGTCACGTGGCCTTTTCAGATGACAGATGGAATTTGGCGTGTATAGCTTAAAAGTCTGGAAGCAAACATCCTGCAGCACTTGTCGGAAGGGTCAAGCCGGTAGAGGGAGCGTTATGGTTTGGGGAATGTTTTCGTGGCATTCCCTAGGTGATCTCGTCATTCTGTAAGGCACAATGGATAACACTATTATGCATCTATCCTTGGAGATCATGTCCACCCCTACGTGCAGTTTGGTTTTCCTCGGCACGATGCTATCTACCAGCAGGTCACTACAATGTGTCACACAGTTCGCAGAGCACGTGCATTGTTCGAAGATCACAGTATTGACACCACTGACACAACGAGGAATAAAATTCTCTGTATGAAGATGGATGTCCGAAAGAATAGACACCATCTTAATATAGTTAAGGCTAACCAGCCATTGACCTTCTTCTTCTTCTCTGCTGGATGCACACGCATTGCCCGAACTCTTACGGGACTCGGTAAGATTGTCTGCCGCGAGTAATGAGTGTAATGGGAGGGGCATTACGAATGTAGCGTGTGGACATTAAGTTGGGAATGTGGGACTCACGGGGACCGTGCAAGAGATAAATCCCTGCAGTCGCACTATCCTCTGTACCCTCGGTGGCTAAGATGGATAGAGCGTCTGCCATGTAAGCAAGAGATCCCGGGTTCGAGTCCCGGTCGGGGCCCACATTTTCATCTGTCCCCGTTGATGTACATCAACGACTGTCGACAGCGTAAGGTCTTGATTTAATTATCATTTCAAAATTGTCTGTGTCTCATTTCAAGAAAATCGATCATGGTTAATATGTCCTCCTTTTTTCCAGCAAAGCGAGGAATATTTCCTAGTATGGGAAGGTCGTGCAGCTTGAAACTCAAAAAAATACAACACATTTCCTTTTATGTTATTATGGTGCATAATATGCAGTTAAATTCTAATAATTTCAAGTAATATCACGTCGTCTTGGTTGTTTCTGAGAATTCCCTTCGTTTGTTACATGAAACTTACCTCGAATTCTTAGATCAGCATTTTTATTTCTATATGTACATCTACATCTATACTCGGCAAGCTGCGTTTTCGGTCTGTGACGAAAACTATTTTGCGTACCAGCTCCCCCTTTTCCTCTTCCAGTCGCGAATGGTTATGTTTTTAATCTAGCGGCGCCTTTCGTTCATTAAGGGCTGGACACAAGAGATTCATTTGGAAAATAACTGAAATGAAGTAAATTATACCACTGCTTGTTACTTATTGAAAAGCGACCGACAAACCGGTATATCATGTTCACCATCGCAGTCAGACAGTCTCGGCACGTACAGTGATCCACATGAGACGAACGAAAGAAGTTATATACTGCTAAATCTAGAAGAGGTGTTTTGAAGTACAAATCGGCTTCTCTGGATTTTTTAACCTGTTTCAAGATATCAGGTAGGGTACTTTCAGATGTTTACAGGAATAAATAAAAACATGTAATTTTTGTATTTTCAGCGTTTCTCATTATGTAATCTTCAGTCGACGGTACAGTAAATATACAAAATGTGCTCCAGAGCACAATAAAATACGCCTAATGTATGCGATATAGGGCGCCGTAGGTCCGTCAGATACAGAGCGCCATAGCTAAGTTGGCGCCGTGTTTCTTGACTTCACGACACACTTCCTCATAGTCGTTTGGTGAGCAGAAGACGAGCATACCGATTATCGGACCAGATTTGTGACTGGATTCAGGACTTAACGGTAGACTGATCTCAACAAACCGTTCTTAAAGGAACAAAACTGAGTAACTGAAAGGTGTGTTGTCGGGAGTAACCCAAAGACCGCTACTATTTACAATTTATGTAAATAATGAATAATGTACAGGGTGGCGTTATCTCTCTCTCTCTCTCTCTCTCTCTCTCTCTCTCTCTCTCTCTCTAACTCTCTGTCGTATGGTAGTGCCGCCACCAGGTGCAAATCTTTTTAGTCTTTCTACATAACACCATTTAGGTGACTTGCTTATGAGTGATGATGAAACTATGGATGAGGACAACATAACACCAGTCCTGGAACGTAGAAAATCCACACTCCAGTCGTGAATCGAACACAAGCCCGCTCAGTTACTTGTCTGCCGCACTGACCATCAGCTACCTAGTCGAACTATTGACGTTAGGTATAGTCACCAATGAAAGTAATCTTGTTTTATAGACTAGTCTACCATTTAATATTTTTTTCAGATCCAGTGAAACCACAGAGATGTCAGGACGACTAAGCAGTGACGAAAGAGCCAAAACTGCGGCCATGTATGAGGTGTGGCAGTCTGTAATTCAAGTCCAACGGTGGTGGAATATCCAACATGGGAGGCAACCTTTTCTGGATGCAAAAACTATTAAAAAGTGTTACAGAAAATTAATGACTACCGAAAGTGTCGTCGACATGAAGAAATTAGGGTGGCCCTCGACTTCGTTATGAGAGCAAAAGGTGGTCACAGTGACGGGTATATGCGAGCGAAGCCCTTTAAAATCAACAACGGACTGCAAGAGAGATTGCCATTACACGCCGTCGTGTGCGTGCAGGTCTCGACAAAGAGTTACATAACAGGCCGTGGACGCCTAATTATGTCCAAACATTGTACCCAGATGACTGCGACAGGCGTACTGAATTTTATGACACGATGCTCGCATGGCGTGAAGATCAGCCATGCCTGTTTGAAAAAATTCTGTGGAGTCATGAAGCTGTATTTCACGTAGGACGGTTGGTAAATCCTCATAGTAGCCATTGTTTGGCAGAAGGTGATCCCAAAGACACCGTCGAAAAGTTACAGAGCAAGCCGAAAGTGATGGTGTGGCGTGTATTAACGTCTTTCCGAATTGCTGAACCTTATCTGTTGAGATAAACTATGCACGCTGAAAGATACCTGGAAATGTTAGAAAATTTTGTATGGCCTACAATTTCTGAATGCGACGAGTCAATGTACTATTATTTATCAAAGATGGAACTCTCCCAGACTACGCCTTTCCTGCAAGATAATGCCTTGACTACCGCTTCGCATGATGCTGCATAGGTCGCCGAGGACCCACAGAATGGCCATCACGAAGTCCAGACCTGACCCCATACGATTTGCTTTTCTAGTCGTACGCTAAGGAAGAAGTGTATCGCAGCGGGCCAGAAACACGCCGTGAACTTGAGAGTAATATATGTGACGTCATAAGTGGTGTTCTCGGGAAACGTTGCACGGACAATGCTGTTGTCTTTACGAAGGTTGCAACGCCGTAAGAAATGCTGAAAGACCTGCAGAGGATTTACTAATGGTGCAAGAACTGGCATTGACCCCGAACATAAATAAATGTAACGCATTGTACATAAACAATGCTGTTCCGAGTACACTGTTGGCAATAAAGCAATGGAGACAGCAACTACAGCAAAACATCAAGGAACAACCATCCGGCGCGACGTAAACTGGAATAACTACACAAAGAAAATGGTTCAAATGGCTCTGAGCACTATGAGACTTAATATCTGAGGTCATCAGTCCCCTAGAACTTAGAACTACTTAAACCTAACTAACCTAAGGATATCACACACATCCATGCCCGAGGCAGGATTAGAACCTGCGACCGTAGCGGTCGCGCGGTTCCAGACTGTAGCGCCCAGAACCGCTCGGCCACCCCGGCAGGAAATAAAGAAAATAGTAGACTGATATTCATAGGGAGAACAAAAACGAAATTTAATTCATCCAGGAAAGAAGTAGATCACAAAACCCTTGTTGGACCAGTTCTTGGCGACTGCCCACTAGCTTTGAATACTTACCGAGTAAGGTTCATACGTAGAAGACATAGAAAGTGTGGTGTCACCGCCAGACCGCCAGACACCACACTTAATTCTGCGGCGAAGGCAAGTCCTGTATGGCACGGAAGTGCTCTGGACTCGGATGTATGCCTTGGGCATTGATTACATGTCCCAGATAGGGTAAGTCACGAGCAAAAAACACACATTTGTCCTTCCGCAAGCGAAGACCATTGTGTCGCAAGACCTGAAATAATGTTCTGAGATTGGCTAAATGTTCTTCTTCCGTCTTTCCGGAAATCACAATATCGTCCAGATAGTTTGCTGCAGTAGGGACCGAGGCACAAACAGTTTGCAGATATTGCTGAAACAATGCAGGGGCGGATGCACACCCGAATGGAAGTCTTTTGAATCGATACAAACCGAGATGCGTGTTAACCACCAAAACGCGCTGGGATTCTTCGTCCACCGGTATTTGCAAGTACGCATCTGCTAGGTCCAACTTCGAAAAATATTTACCCGGGCACAGTTTGTCAAAAAGATCTTCCGGGCGGGGTAAAGGAAAAGTTGCAATCACTAGTTGTGGATTCACTGTAGCCTTGAAGTCCACACAAAGTCTCAATTTTTCGGAAGGTTTTGGCAAAATTACTAAGGGTGAGGCCCAGACAGAAGCCTGCACACGTTCAATCACACCTTGTGATTCCAAATCGTGTAATGTTCTTGCGACCTCATCACGCAAGGCGTGGGGAACATTGCGCGCTCTGAAAAATTTCGGTTACGCGTTTACTTTCAGTTCCAAATGGGCTTCATAGTTCGTAGCGCAACCGAGGGCCGGTGCAAAAATGTCTGCAAACTCTTCACATAGACGAGAAACACTGGCTGAAGGCACAGTCTGGTTCACTGATAGGACCTGATTGACGATAGACAAGTTAAACAACTGAAATAAATCTAAACCAAACAAGTTCACTGCAGAAGAAGACCGTTTTTATACTCGTCGCCATGTGATGTGTTGGCAGAAGAGCCAAAACCGTGTAGCTAGAGGAGGCCGAAATGCACGCGTTTACGCTCACGCAGACGGACGTGAGGTCTGGAACAGGACAATGTAATTAATATAGCCAATAAGGTACGTAGTTGATGTAATACTTAACTTTAATCCATAATTGGAGAACATCGCTCTTGATGATACATAATTTTCAATCTCAATATTAACTGGTAATGGCGCCTTGCTAGGTGGTAGCCTTTAAATCGGCCGCGGTCCGGTAGCATACGTCGGACACGCGTGTCGCCACTGTCAGTGATTGCAGACCGAGCGCCACCACACGGCAGGTCTAGAGAGACGTCCTAGCAAGTGTGGCGTCTGGCGGTGACACCATAGAAAGACCTATCGAAGAGCGGCGAGTTTCGTCACGGATTCGTTTACTCGGCGCGATAGCAATGCGGAGGCGGTCAACAAGCTCCAGAGGCTGAAGCTACAAGGGAGGCTTTGCGCTTCACGGAGGGGTTTACTATTGAACTTTCTGGAGAAGTAGAAGGGTCGGGCAGAATATCACCTACTTCCTCCCACATACCTCACACGAAATGACTAGGACGAGAAAATGAGGGAAATTATATCATATGGAGCTTTAATGACAATCATTCTTGCCAAGCGCCATTGCCGGCCTCTCTGGCCGAGCGGTTCTAGGCGCTACAGTCTGGAACCGCACGACCGCTACGGTCGCAGGTTCGAATCCTGCCTCGGGCGTGGATGTGTGTGATGTCCTTAGGTTAGTTAGGTTTAAGTAGTTCTAAGCTCTAGGGGACTGATGACCTCAGCAGGTAAGTGCCATAGTGCTCAGAGCCAGCCAACCGCCATTCGGGAATAGAACAGATTGTGGCGCGTCAGCCTTACATCACCAGGCCTCCACTGCCCTTATGATTCCCGGTCCTTCACAGACAGATGGTCTGCCAGCTCGTTCTTCGCTGTTCAGATATGGTTGACCGCAGTGGAAGCGTCTGCGTCTCTCTTAATTGTGTCATTAGCTCACCGGAAAAAAATTACATACCCTTAGAAAAATCATTACAGGCATCATTAAATACTGTGTGATTTACACGCTGTTCCGACATGTTCCACGGCATTTTAAGGGGCTCAGGTCAGGTAATACTGTAGGCCAGTCAAGGTGTAATAGGATGACGGACTGTTCAGCAAATCAGTCTCTCATTCTTCCAGCCCGATGAACTCTGCTGCTAACGTCTTGAAAAACAGGGGTAGGCCTACCAATAGCATACTCATCACGCAGATGTTGAGCGGAAGGCAACACTTGATCATTCAGAACGTTTAAGTACAACTGTACGTTCATTATAAGAATAACACCTCCAAAACATCGCAACCCACCTCCGGGGTACGAATGAACTTGCACAAACTCAGTACGAAATGCTTCATTTGGCCTTCAGTGCACTAATCGACTTGCATCATCTGTGAATATAGACAAAGAAAGTGATCGTCAGACCGCATTACGTTCTGCCAGTCACTTCCTGTACATGTTCGATGATTTCTAGCACACAGTAGATGCCCATCTTCATGTGCTTGAATGAACAATGGCCTCTTGCGAGGTGACTAGCTCCGAATGTTCATTCCATGCAGTTCCCGTCACAGTGTTATCTCACTAACAGCTTTGGATTGGGCCTCGTTCACCACCTATCGCGGTTCCTGTGGGTTTTGGAAGCCATTTTGGTTCACAAGCCGTGTAACGCGTCTGTGGTCCCTCTTTTTCCGATCGCAGTTCTGACGTCGTGTTTCGTCGACACGTTTCTTACACCACTGGTTGTAGAATCGTTGCATAGTCCGCCGCGAAACAGCAACAAATTCGGGTACGGGCATGAGCACGGGGAAACATAATTCCCCTTTTCGCCACTCTGTCACGTCCTCACTTTTGTAAACCCTTGTCGCCAGTTTTGTAAACGCCTCGTCACTACTGCTGTGAGGGGGCCGAGTTTGCGACTTCGTGAAACGGCTTATGGTGCAGTTCACCGGTAAGACAGTGTCTCCCTGCCACTATTACACAGCTAGGCCCAAGGGTCAGGTAAGAGGATAGGAGAACGAAGGTTCTACAACACTACAACAAACTACACTACTTGCCATTAAAATTGCTACACCAAGAAGAAATGCAGATGATAAACGGGTATTCATTGGACAAATATATTATACTAGAACTGACATGTGATTGCATTTTTACGCAATTTGGGTGCATAGATCCTGAGAAATCAGTACCCAGAATAACCACTTCTGGCCGTAATAATGGCCTTGATGCGCCTGAGCATTGAGCCAAACAGAGCTTGGATGGCTTGTACAGGTACAGCTGCCCATGCAGCTTCAACACGATGCCGCAGTTCATCAAACGTAGTGACTGGCGTATTGTGACGAGCCAGTTTCTCGGCCACCATTGACCAGACGTTTTCAATTGGTGAGAAGTCTGGAGCATGTGCTGGCCAGGGCAGCAGTTGAACATTTTCTGCATCCAGAAAAGCCCGTACAGGACCTGCAACATGCGGTCGTCCATTATCCTGCTGAAATGTAGGGTTTCGCAGGGATCGAATGAAGGGTACAGCCACGGGTCGTAACACATCTGAAATGTAACGTCCACTGTTCAAAGTGCCGTCAATGCGAACAAGAGGTGACCGAGACGTGTAACCAATGGCACCCCATACCATCACGCCGGGTGGTGCGCCAGTATGGCGATGACGAATACACGCTTCGAATGTGCGTTCACCGCGATGTCGCCAAACACGGATGCGACCATCATGATGCTGTAAACAGAACCTGGATTCATCCGAAAAAATGACGTTTTGCCATTCGTGCACCCAGGTTCGTCGTTGAGTACACCATCGCAGGTGCTCCTGTCTGTGATGCAGCGTCAAGGGTAAGCGCAGCCATGGCCACTGAGCTGATAGTCCATGCTGCTGCAAACGTCGTCGAACTGTTCGTGCAGATGACTGTTGTCTTGCAAACGTCCCCATTTGTTGACTCAGGGATCGAGACGTGGCTGCACGATCCGTTACAGCCACGCGGATAAGATGCCTGTCATCTCGACTGCTAATGATACGAGGCCGTTGGGATCCAGTACGGCGTTCCGCATTACTCTCCTGAACCCACCGATTCCATGTTCTGCTAACAGTCATTAGACCTCGACCAACGCGAGCAGCAATGTCGCTATACGATAAACGGCAATCGCGATAGGCTACAATCCGACCTTTATCAAAGTCGGAAACGTGATGGTACGCATATTCTCCTCCTTACACAAGGCATCACAACAACGTTTCACCAGGAAACGCCGGTAAAGTGCTGTTTGTGTATGAGAAATCGGTTGGAAACTTTCCTCATGTCAGCACGTTGTCGGTATCGCCACCGGCGCCAACCGTGTGTGAATGATCTGGAACCCTATTCATTTGCGTATCACAGCATCTTCTTCCTGTCGATTAAATTTCGCGTCTGTAGCACGTCATCTTCATGGTGCAGCAATTTTAATGGCCAGTAGTGTATTATGACCCCTCTAGCTTCGTGCCACGCGTGTTTTCAATGTGAAGGACTGTAGACACGTATCTGCAGACAAACAATACATTTAAAACTTTATGACTACTTTACGTACAGCCCCTATCACAGAGCGGTTCGCGAATCTCGGCCACCATTGCGGCACTGCATACCTGGAGGACCCTCATAGCCACGATGGTTTCTCTGGAAGTCACTGAAACATCTGCCAGCGACGGCGACGTACTCCGCTCTGTGCGCGGGCCAAGAGCGTGTCGCGACGCCGACCAGCCGGTGTGGCAAGCGCTCCGTGCGTGAGCCGCCGCGTTAAATCGGGACAAAGCAATCAGGCTGCTCGGAGTGTCAGCCGAGTGGACGGGGCGTTTGTTTCCCGCGCTCACTGAAAGCCATCCGTTTGCCGCGACCTGAAGCGTCCGGCACGAGTTTCAAAGCGAACGGCGGCCGGCACTTTCGCAATGGGTCTCCCGCACGTGGAGCTCTTGCGACGGCGTTGTGCTTGGCCGCGGGGGAAACGCAAATATTATGCTGAAACGATTTCTCCTCTGCACGAGAAAGAGTGGGACGTGGCGTGGCTGTCGTCGCAGCCAGAGCTATAGTGATTCACTATTCCGAACATCTGCCTGTGAGTCCACTGTCTCTACTCTTTTCCAGTATTTACCAAAGTAGCGTCACATGCAATACCCGTTTATTCTAAATTTCCGTGATCACTTTGAATTTGTGTGCGTCTGCACATGCGCGCTTGTGTGTGTATGTGTGTGTGTGTGTGTGTGTGTGTGTGTTCAGATTTATGGCACTCAAAAGAGTTACTACAGCCCTACCAAAAATAACAGCCTTTTTGTGATGGAGAAGCTGTTTGCCTTCGGCACCTCAATGCCAGTTGCAAAACATCTTCAACATTTCCCGTTGCTATTGTACTGTCAACGGCTGCAAGAGAACAAGATGGTACAAATGATTCAAATGGCTCTGAGCACTATGGAACTTAACTTCTCAGGTCATCAGTCCCCTAGAACGTAGAACTACTTAAACCTACCTAACCTAAGGACATCACACACATCCATGGCCGAGGCAAAATTCGAACCTGCGACCGAAGCGGTCAAGATGGTACAGGAACAGGCTGCAGCATAATATCAATGTGTATCTTGAGCCAAAGCATTACACTCAACTTACACCGGAAGACTCAGTTCCGCCTGTTGGGGTTCAGGGACGGTATCAATAATCAAATGGCTCTGAGCACTATGGGACTTAACATCTGAGGTCATCAGTCCCCTAGAACTTAGAGCTACTTAAACCTAACTAACCTAAGGACATCACACACATCCATGGCCGAGGCAGGATTCGAATCTGCGAACGTAGCGGGCGCGTGGTTCCAGACTGAAGCGCGTAGAACCGCTCGGCCACAAAGACCGGCTTAAGGTATCGCAGTAAGGAAAGTTTACAAGGTGGCCAGAAACAGCCGGCCGGTGTGGCCGATCGGTTCTAGGCACTTCAGTCTGGATCCACGCGACCGCTACGATCGCACGTTCGAATCCTGCCTCGGGCATTGATGTGTGTGATGTCCTCAGGTTAGTTAGGTTTAAGTAGTTCTAAGCTCTAGGGGACTGATGACCCCAGATGTTAAGTCCCATAGTGCTCAGAGCCATTTGAACCATTTTGGCCAGAAACAGCCTGAAATCTTTTAAGGGTGTTGCAGGGTACGCAATGCTGAGAAATAACTATTGAGGAAAAAATTCGATATGTTGTGTCGTTTCCGATTTAATTAGCACTGAAGTTACCCAAACAGACCATTGCGAACGCAAATTCAAGCGGCCTGCCGGAGGCGGTGTCACCGAACGTGTCCTTCATTTGGTTTCCTAAAACCGAAACAGAGAGCGATACATAAAAGTGGAGGTGGGACGGTCGTGAAGATCGAAGTCGAGCCAAAGGCTGAGCAAATTCGTGCGCTATCATCTACGCTATGAGATCAACTGGCATTAATTGTATCTGGCGTTCAGCTTGAATTTGCGCGCGCAACGGCCTGATCGGCTGACTTTAATGCTAATTGAATCTGAAACAGCGCAATGTGTCGAACGTATCGAATTTTTCCTTAACAATTATTTCTCAGCGCAACGAACCCTGAAACACACTTACAAGATTTTCAGACTCTTTCTGGCCACTCTGAATAGGAGCAGATCTGGATAGACGGTCCTCGTTTCCTCAAAAAATCGCGTTTCCTTGCATATTTGTGCACAGATATGGATAAAAAAATCCCGTGCCACGTATTTTTGGGCATACCACGGTCGCCAACGGTCATCACCTTGTAATGTTTGATACAAATCGTACTATATATCTGTATGGTGCGAAAAATGGCAAATGACCCTGAATAAAGAAAAGTGTCAAGTTACGAGTACTACAAGAAATCAGCTAAATTTCGATTACGCGATAAGTCGCACAAATCTGAACGCTGTAAATTCAGCTAAATACTTAGGGGATCTCAATAACAAATAACCTAAATTGGAACGATCACATAGATAATATTGTGGGTAGAGAAAACAAAATACTGCGATTGACTGGCAGAACACTTAGAAGGTGCGACAGGTCTACTAAAGAGACTGCTTACACCACGCTTGTCCGCTCTATTCTGGAGTATTGCTGTGCGGTGTGGGATCCGCATTAGGACAGACTGACGGATGACATCGAAAAAGTACAAATAAGGGCAGCTCGTTTTGTACTATCGCGAACTGGAGTGGCAATCATTAAAACAAAGGCGTTTTTCGTTGCGACGGGATCTTCTAATGAAATTTCAATCACCAGTTTTTTCCTCCGATTGCGAAAACATTCTGTTGGCACCCATTGACATAGGGAGAAATGATCATCACGATAAAATAAGAGAAATCAGGGCTCGCACAGAAAAATTTAAGTGCTCGTTTTCCCGTGTGCCATTCGAGAGTGGAACGGTAGAGAGACAGCTTGAAGGTGGTTCATTGAACCCTCTGCCAGGCACTTTATTGTGAATAGTAGAGTAATCACGTAGATGTAGATGTATATAACACTTGTTCAAAAATGGTTCAAATGGCTCTGAGCACTATGGGACTTAACATCTGAGGCCATCAGTCCCCTAGACTTAGAACTATTTAAACCTAAATAACCGAAGGACATCACACACATCCATGTCCGAGGCAGGATTCGAACCTGCGGCCGCAGCAGCAGCGCGATTCCGGACTGAAGTATAGACTTGTGAACAAGTGCGTACAGTGAGTTATGTATGTAAACATTACAAGATGATGACCGTGGTACGCCCAAAAATACGTGGCACGTGATTTTTTATCCATATCTGTTACTGTAGATGCACTTGAAAATGTGCAGTACCCGAAATTAGTACTGTGAATAAAATAATTTAAAATAGAAACCTTCTTCAAATGTATTGAGGCAGCGAGGCAAACATAGAAAAAATAGATTTATTTTGTATTCAAATACTTTTATTTGTTTCTTATGAATTCAGGTGTCAATGTCTTATTATTTCGGTTTCATGTGAAGACCGCGAGCGACGCCCCGTTCCGAAGCTGTGGCAGCCAAAGACGCTGAGCCGGCCGCCAGCACGCGGCAGCCGACAAGAGAGGTGTTGCAGATCTCTGGCTCTATTGCGCTCATTGAAATTAATTTGTAATAAAAGAATAATTTAAAGATTAGTATGTATCATCGTTTTGTAGTTGAAACTCTTCCCTTGTCCGCGTTTGCTTCCTAATGCTTCCCTATAAGGCAATGTCCTGGCTGCCTGACTCATCAACGCCCAGCCCAAACCGCTGAGGATAGAAACTTGAAATTTGGAGTCGGTGTTCACCTTATACTGTAAGCCTCGTTTATGTAGGGATTCTTGCAAGCTCCACCTCTAAGGTGGTGAAGTAAGGGATGAAAGGTTTTACGAAAGTATAGAAGAAATAAAAACTTTGAAGTTCGCCGATGACATTGTAATTCTGTCAGAGACAGCAAAGGACTTGGAAGAGCAGTTGAATGGAATAGACAGTGTCTTGAAAGAAGGGTATAAGATGAACATCAACAAAAGCAAAACGAGGATAATGGAATGTAGTCGAATTAAGTCGGGTGATGCTGAGAGAATTAGGTTAGGAAATGAGACGCTTAAAGTAGTAATGGATGATGGTCGAAGTAGAGAGGATATAAAATGTAGACTGGCAATGGCAAGGAAAGCGTTTCTGAAGAAGAAAAATTTATTAACATCGAGTATACATTTTAGTGTCAGGAAGTCGTTTCTGATAGTATTTGTATGGAGTGTAGCCATGTATGGAAGTGAAATGTGGACGATAAATGGTTTAGACAAGAAGAGAATAGAAGCTTTCGAAATGTGGTGCTACAGAAGAATGCTGAAGATTAGATGGGTAGATCACATAACTAATGTGGAGGTATTGAACAGAATTGGGGAGAAGAGGAGTTTGTGGCAGAAGTTGACTAGAAGAAGGGATCGGATGGTAGGGCATATTCTGAGGCATCAAGGGATCAGCAATTTGGTGGCTCTGAGCACTATGGGACTTAACATCTGAGGTCATCACTCCCCTAGAACTTAGAACTACTTAAACCTAACTAACTTAAGGCCACCACACACATCCACGCCCGAGGCAGGATTCGAACCTGCGACCGTAGCGGTCACGCGGCTCCAGAATGAAGCGCCTAGAACCGCACGGCCACACCGGCCGGCTCACCAATTTGGTAATGGAAGGCAGCGTGGAGGGTAAAAATCGTAGAGGGAGACCAAGAGATGAATACATTAAACAGATTCAGAAGGATGTAGGTTGCAGTAGGTACTGGGAGATGAAGCAGCTTGCACAGGATAGAGTAGCATGGAGAGCTGCATCAAACCAGTCCCTGGACTGAAGACCACATAAACAACATCTTGCTTCTACATGACGACAACGCGTCGTACCACATCTCGCTTTTGATTTGCGAATTTTTGGCCGGGAAAAGTGTTCCTGTCTGTCGACATTAGCCTTAGTCGCCAGTTTTAGACCCTGCGATTTCCTCTCCTTCCAAAAACTAAAATCGTGCTTAAAGGAAAGAGCCACAACAGAGCATCTTAACGCCCTTCCATAAGAAGCCTTCCACAAGTGCTTCTAGTCATGGATTCAGCGTTGCGATGCGTGCATTAACCGAAGGACTGTTTTTTGAATGAGATTAAATCAAATTCCATGTAAGCTTATTAATTATTTCTTGATCACGCCGAATGGTTTGTCGTGTGAACTTATATGAGCTTTTAAGGATAGGTTGTATTAACTCGATACCTTTAACGTAGTGTGAGTATCTGAGATGGGTGAGCGGAAATTTAGATAGTTCACTATTAAAATCGAAGTTTGTTTTTGCGGTAATTGTGTTTGCAGTGAAACGCCTCTGCCGATGATTCGGTCGAGAGGACGTTCACCTCCAGCAAGCAGGCAACCAGCAAAGCAGGGAAAAAATCACAGCCGCCACTTGGCCGCGCACCGCTCGTTAACGCTGCTTGGACGCTCCTGAGACGCGGGCCAGGCGTCCTTAGTGGAGCCAGCCACGCCGCTGCGCCGTCCTTTCACCGGCCGCTGCGGCGTCTGCCACAGTTCCGCCTCACCGCGACCCGCCCGGGCGCTTATCAACGCATTACCAATTCTGCTTTCGCCCGCCAGCCACCCCTTAACAATTAGCGTCTCCGTGGCCCGGAGAGGGGAGGGCGGCGGGCTGGATTAAAAGCTTTGCTCGGGGGCGCCGCGGCGCGATGGGAAGCTGGCTCGGCCGTGGGGGAGCGCGCCGGCTCTAACGTCATTAAAAAAAGTGTGCGGCTTTCTGTGCAGCTGCGCCGATAAGGGCGGACGCGACAGGGAATTCTATTCTGCTGCAGCGGGCCAGGCCTCTCATTAACACGCCGCACCGCCGCGCCGATCTATTCATCACCAGCGCCACACAGGGTCGCGGCTTGTCTGGAAATCTGGAATTCGGAGGGACCGAATGTACTGGAAAAGTCAGGAGACTCTCAGGGAGTGCTGAAAGACTAGTTCTCCCTTCCATCGCCATTATCATCTTCCGTCCTAGTATTAGGTCTCTTAACCCGTTACGATCTAGTCGAGAAGTTCTCCCATCATCTTTTCACTGATCGACCTAGCGATCTTAGGAGATGTCTGCTTTAATCAGCTTTTTCACACACTGAAGAGCCAAACAAACTGGTACACCTGCCTAATATCGTCTGTAGGGCCCCCGCGAGCATGCAGAAGTGCCGCAACACGACGGGGCACGGTCTCGACTAATGTCTGAAGTAGTGCTGGAGGGAACTGACACCATAAATACTGCAGGGCTGTCCATATATCTGTTAGAGTACGAGGGAGAGGAGATCTCTTCTGAACATCACGTTGCAAGGCATCCCAGATATGTTCAGTAATGTTCATGTCTGTGGAGTTTGGTGACCAGCGCAAGTGTTCCTGGAGCCACTCTGTACCAATTCTGGATGTGTGGGTTGTCGCATTGTCCTGCTGGAATTGTTCAAGTTCGTCGAAATGCACAATGCAGCTGATCAGACAGAATGCTTACGTACGTGTCACCTGTCAGAGTCGTATCTAGACGTATCAGGGGTCCCATATCACTCAAACTGCACACTCTCCACTCCATCACAGAGCCTCCACCAGCTCTAGCAGTGCCCCGCTGACATGCAATATCTGTGGATTCATGAGGTTGTCTCCATACCAGTACACGTCCATCCGCTCGATACAATTGGAAACGAGACTCGTCTGACCAGGCAACATGTTTCCAGTCATCAACAGTCCAATATAGGTGCGGACGGGCCAAGGTGAAGCGTAAAACTTCGTGTCATGCAGTCATCAAGAGACACGAGTGGGTATTCAGCTCCGAAGCCTATATCGACGGTGTTTCGTTGAATAGTTCGTACGCTGATAGTTGTTGATGGCCTAGCATTGAAATCTGCAGCAATCTGCGGCAAGGTCGCACTTCTGTCACGTTGAACGATTCTCTTTAGTTATCGTTGGTCCCGTTCTTGGAGGACCTTCTTCCGGCCCCAGCGATGTCGGAGACTTCATGTTTTACTGGATTCCTGATATTCACGGTACACTTGTGAAATGGTCGTGCGGGAAAATTCCTGCTTCATCGCTACCTCGGAGTTGCTGTGGCCCATCCCTCGTTCGCCGACTATAACACCATATTAAAAATCACTTACATCTTGATAACCTGCCATCGTAGCAGCAGTAACCGATCTAACAACTGTGCCAGACACTTGTTGTCTTACACAGGCATTGCCGACCGCAGCGCCGTATTCTGCCTGTTTACATATTTCTGTATTTGAATACGCATGCCTATACTAGCTTGTTTGGCGCTTCAGTGTACGTTCCATATATTTTGATTACGTATAGCTGACACACTGAATGATTTCCGCTTTTTCTCTGCTACGTCAGCAGATGGAAAGGATGAACAGAGAATAAATAAACCCCCTGAAGATGAAGAAACTTCCCCGAAATTTGTTTTAGTGATAAAACAAGAACTGTTGTGTTTGTTTAAGGGAAAACCAAATTTTCTTGCTACACGTGAGCTTAGCGCCCGTTGCTTCGCTTGCGTATGTTCTCTGGTCTCCATAGGTTTTTTTTTCGTTAGTCAAACTTTTATGTTGTTCACAAACTGTAACACCTAAATTTTTCACTATAACTAAGGCCATAGAAGCACGGTCTTTCTGATTGTACATCTGACTAAAAGCGATTCCGGTAGCTCGTGTCGGAGGTTTTTGTTAATCCTGTCTTTTGAATTCTTGTGCCGATATTTTCACAAAAACTTTCATTCACGAAGACATATTTCTGTTTATGTCACCTAGGACTCAAATATCAGTTTTCATAAATTTAGCTTTGAATGCGTTTTAATATGACGAAGTCTTTTCTTAAAAATATTCGTCCCCTGTTTCACCTCCTTAGGGCTTGAATGTCGAAAAAATGTGACACGTATTTTTTTATTTCTAACCGAGACGTCAAATATTAATTTTCATAGAGATAGATTTAAAAATGCTTTAGTATACCTTTAATAATGATTTATTTAAAAAAAGCTTTCAATTACTATTTTACTTCCTTAGTGGCTAAATTCCCAAAAATGGTGAAACACGCATTTTTTTAATTTATGACTCAGAAACTAAATACTGATATTCTTAGTACTACCTTCAAATTTGCCTTAATATCTACATATGTTAAAAAACCAGTTCAACCACTATTTCAACCTCTTACGAGTGGAATTTCGAACTGTCCCTTCTTAAACGATACCTATAGTATAAGGTCAAAACCATCTCCAAACTTCAAGTTTCTATCCTTAAGGATTGAATCTCCAAAAATGGTGAAACACGTACGCTTTCATTTCTAACCCAGAAGCCAAATACCAGTTTTTATAGATGTTGCTTTAAAAAACCTTTTCACTATGAAATACTTTCATAAATCTTTTCACCTCTTATTTCATTCCTTAGAGGATTGAATCTCCAGAAACAGTGAGACATGTACTTTTTAATCGACAATCTAATAACAAATTATCAGGGGTTCAGCTTCAAAAATGCTTTAATAATGAAATATTTCCACAAAAACTTTCGTCGCTTATTTCAACCTCTTATTGGTCGATTTTACAATAACACTGAAACATGTTTTTTTTTCTTTCTAACCGATAAGCCATTATATATTTTCTTAGGTTTAGCTTCAAAATTGCATTCATAATGACATATTTTAAAAAAAAATTTTCATACCGTATTTCATCCCCTTAGGGGTTGAAGTTCCAAAAATAGCGAAACGTATTCTTTTAATTCGAATCGAGAAATAAAATACCTACTTTCATACAAGTAACTTTAAAAATGCTTTAGTAATATTTTAATAATGATTTTTTAAAACTTTCACCCGCCATTTTACTCCTTTCGTTTTTGAATTTCCAAAAATGCTGTAACACGTATTTCTTCATTTCTGAATAAGAAACAAAACACCAATTTTCGTAGCCATAGCTTGAAAATTGGCTTAATAGCGACATATATATATTTCTTAATTTTACGGCCACTATTTTATCCACTTAGCGCTTGAGTTTCCAAAAACGGTGAAACAAGAATATGTTTATTTTTGACCGATAAACAGAATACCAATTTTCGGAGATCTAACTTCGAAATTGCCTTAATAGCTACATGTTTGTGTTGTGGTCTTCAGTCGTGAGACTGGTTTGATGCAGCTCTCCATGCTACTTCATCTCCCAGTACCTACTGCAGCTCCTTCTGAATCTGCTTAGTGTATTCATCTCTTGATCTCCCTTTACAATTTTTACCCTCCACGCTGCCCTCCAATACTAAGTTGGTGATCCCTCGATGTCTCAGAACATGTTCTACCAACCGATCACTTCTTCTAGTCAAGTTGTGCCACAAGCTCCTCTTCTCCCCAGCTCTATTCAATACCTCCTCATTAGTTATGTGATCTACCCATCTAATCTTCAGCATTCTTCTGTAGCACCACATTTCGAAAGCTTCTATTCTCTTCTTGTCTAAACTATTTATCGTCCACGTTTCACTTCCATACATGGCTACACTCCATACAAATACTTTCAGAAACGACTTCCTGACACTTAAATCTATACTCGAAGTTAACAAATTTCTCTTCTTCAGAAACGCTTTCCCTGCCATTGACAGTCTACATTTTATATCCTCTCTACTTCGACCATCATCAGTTATTTTGCGCCCCAAATAGCAAAGCTCCTTTACTACTTTAAGTGTCTCATTTCCTATCTAATTCCCGCAGCATCACCCGATTTAATTCGACTACGTTCCATTATCCTCGTTTTGCTTTTGTTGATGTTCATATTATATCCTCCTTTCAAGACACTGTCCATTCCGTTCAACTGCTCTTCCCGGTCCTTTGCTGTCTCTGACAGAATTACAATGACACCGGTGAACCTCAAAGTTTTTATTTATTCCCCATGTATTTTAATACCTACTCCGTATTTTTCTTTTGTTTCCTTTACTGCTTGCTCAATATACAGATTGAATAACATCGGGCAGAGGGTACAACCCTGTCTCACTCCTTTCCCAACCACTCTACCCTTTCATGCTCCTCGTCTCTTATAACTGCCATCTGGTTACTGTACAAAATACCGTCTGCACGGGCGGAATGTTACGTGATACCACGTACTTACACGTTTGTGATTATTACAGCGCCATCCATCACAAAGCGAATATGTTATGATAAAAATTTTTAACAAGAAAAAGTTGATATCCGTTTTACCTATGGCAGCGCCATCTAGCAGGCCAACCATAGCGCCATCTGGTTTCCCCCTTCAAGCTAGACAAGTTTCCTTCTTTGTAGTTCTTTCGTTTGATGCTTATTTCGTGAGATATTTGGCCCGGTCACTATCAATGGACCACACTGTACATATCAACGAGCACTAACATGTGTACTGTTTAATACTTTTGATATCTATCTTAAGCGTTGTCGCCAACAATCCTAAATACCAGTAAGAATGAACTGGTTTCATGAAGTGTTGATCATATTTTCTTTCCTCCGTGCAATGCAGTGACAAAAGTAACTGGCTGAATTATTGAGTAAAAGAGCATAGGTGGCGAGAGGTGCCCTATATCAGAACACTGAGGAGTCTATCCCGCTTATTCTCTGAGAGTATCATATATAAGGAATGTCGAGGGTACTCTTGTGCACAGAAAAATAATAGTGGTCTTAAAACTCTTCCGTGGGGAACACAGTAAGTTGCCTCTGCATCCCGCGACGCGGCACCGTTAAAGCGGGGTGGGATTCTAATGTTATGTGAGCCTCACTTCCCCTTTTTTTAACTAATTTGTGTCTGATTTTATTCTGAGAAGGTCAGTAACGTGTGTAAATACCGTACATGTAAATTTGAGTCAAAAAGTACTTTGAAGTGAAGTGCAGCTGGACAGCAAGAAACTCTTTAGCGTGCAATCCCCGCAACGATAGTAGTTATGTATCTTTGAGTATGGGCTCTAAAAGAAAAATACAATTGATTTATTATAAAAAGATAACTGTTAATTTGTCTCTTGTGGAAAGAGGACGGTTTGCTAGGCCGTTGCCCAGATCGTATTGTTACATTTAATAAAAATTGGTATTTTGGTGATAAAACCGAGTAAAGTATGCGTAATAGTTGCCAAACATTTATGTGTACAAATTTTCTGGAATTGAAGAATAGAAATATCTTGTTTTTGGAAACGGAGGTGAACTTCATTGCCGTTGCCGTCTATGAATCGACAGAATTGTAAATGTACAAAGTTCACTAAAATACAAGAAAAGAAATGCATTCTCTATAGTTTTCATTCAATATGTAACAACCTCTCATAATTTCTTAATTGCAGTAGTTGGATTATGTTCTTGTACAATAGTATGGTGCTGAACTCCACTGACCAATTTTGATGCAGCAGGACTTGTAGTTTGCAGGAAGTTTGTGTGTTAAGCAATCTCCTTTTCTCATGAAAAGCAGACTGCTGCTTGATCTTATTTACTTACAACAGTGGTCCCTTAGGTATGAAAAGCTACGAAAACTTGGGCTCAAAGCTATCCGCAATACGGCTAAGTAACTAACAGAGTCGCATTTTAAACCTTAAAGAACAATAACTTCCTCAAAATTATAATACGTCACCAACTTGTGCAGAAGCTGATCATTCAAGGTGGTAGCAACCAAAATTCAGGTACCAGTTACGACTTAAAATAAAAATCTCAATCAAAAATCAACCTCTCTCTCTCCAAACACATATATAAATATTCATATTATTAATATTAATTATCAGGAAAAAGAAAACTGCCGTTCTACGGACCGGAGGGTGGAATGTCAGATCCCTTAACCGGGCAGGTAGATTAGAAAATTTAAAAAGGGAAATGGATAGGTTAAAGTTAGATATAGTGGGAATTAGTGAAGTTCGGTGGCAGGAGGAACAAGACTTTTGGTCAGGTGAATACAGGGTTATAAACACAAAATCAAATAGGGGTAATGCAGGAGTAGGTTTAATAATGAATAAAAATAGGAGTGCGGGTAAGCCACTACAAACTGCATAGTGAACGCATTATTGTGGCCAAGATAGACACGAAGCCCACGCCTACTACAGTAGTACAAGTTTATATGCCAACTAGCTCTGCAGATGATGAAGAAATTGAAGAAATGTATGATGAGATAAAAGAAATTATTCAGGTAGTGAAGGGAGACGAAAATTTAATAGTCATGGGTGACTGGAATTCGAGTGTAGGAAAAGGGAGAAAAGGAAACATAGTAGGTGAATATGGATTGGGGCTAAGAAATGAAAGAGGAAGCCGCCTGGTAGAGTTTTGCACAGAGCATAACTTAATCGTAGCTAACACTTGGTTCAAGAATCATGAAAGAAGGTTGTATATGTGGAAGAATCCTGGAGATACTAGAAGGTATCAGATTATGTAATGGTAAGACAGAGATTCAGGAACCAGGTTTTAAATTGCAAGACATTTCCAGGGGCAGATGTGGACTCTGACCACAATCTATTAGTTATGAACTGTAGATTAAAACTGAAGAAACTGCAAAAAGGTGGGAATTTAAGGAGATGGGACCCGGATAAACTGAAAGAACCTGAGGTTGTATAGAGTTTCAGGGAGAGCATAAGGGAACAATTGACAGGAATGGGGGAAAGAAGTACAGCAGAAGAAGAATGGGTAGCTCTGAGGGATGAAGTAGTGAAGGCAGCAGAGGATCAAGTAGGTATAAAGACGAGGGCTAGTAGAAATCCTTGGGTAACAGAAGAAATATTGAACTTAATTGATGAAAGGAGAAAATATAAAAATGCAGTGAATGAAGCAGGCAAAAAGGAATACAAACGTCTCAAAATGAGATCGACAGGAAGTGCAAAATGGCTAAGCAGGGATGGCTAGAGGACAAATGTAAGGATGTAGCGGATTATCTCACTAGGGGTAAGATAGATACTGCCTACAGGAAAATTAGAGAGATCTTTGGATAAAAGAGAACCACTTGTACGAATATCAAGAGCCCAGATGGAAACCCAGTTCTAAGCAAAGAAGGGAAAGCAGAAAGGTGGAAGGAGTATATAGAGGGTCTATACAAGGGCGATGTACTTGGGGACAATATTATGGGAATGGAAGAGGATGTAGATGAAGATGAAATGGGAGATACGATACTGCGTGAAGAATTTCACAGAGCACTGAAAGACCTGAGTCGAAACAAGGCCCCGGGAGTAGACAACGTTCCATTAGAACTACTGATGGCCTTGGGAGAGCCAGTCCTGACAAAACACTACCATCTGGTGAGCAAGATGTATGAGACAGGCAAAATACCCTCAGACTTCAAGAAGAATATAATAATTCCAATCCCAAAGAAAGCAGGCGTTGACAGATGTGAAAATTACCGAACTATCAGTTTAATAAGTCACAGGTGCAAAATACTAACGCGAGTTCTTTACAGACGAATGGAAAAACTAGTAGAAGCCGATCTCGGGGAAGATCAGTTTGGATTCCGTAGAAATATTGGAACACGTGAGGCAATACTGACCTTCCGACTTATCTTAGAAGAAAGATTAAGGAAAGGCAAACCTACGTTTCTAGCATTTGTAGACTTAGAGAAAGCTTTTGACAATGTTGACTGGAATACTCTCTTTCAAATTCTAAAGGTGGCAGGGGTAAAATACAGGGAGCGAAAGGCTATTCACAATTTGTACAGAAACCAGATGGCAGTTATAAGAGTCGAGGGACATGAAAGGGTAGCAGTGGTTGGGAAGGGAGTGAGACAGGGTTGTAGCCTCTCCCCGATGTTATTCAATCTGTGTATTGAGCAAGCAGTAAAGGAAACAAAAGAAAAATTCGGAGTAGGTATTAAAATCCATGGAGAAGTAATAAAAACTTTGAGGTTCGCCGAAGACATTGTAATTCTGTCAGAGACAGCAAAGGACTTGGAAGAGCAGTTGAACGGAATTGACAGTGTCTTGAATGGAGGATATAAGATGAGCATCAACAAAAGCAAAAAGAGGATAATGGAATGTAGTCGAATTAAGTCGGGTGATGCTGAGGGAATTAGATTAGGAAATGAGACACTTAAAGTAGTAAAGGAGTTTTGCTATAAAAGTACTAAAGGAGTTTTGCTATTTGGGGAGCAAAATAACTGATGATGGTCGAAGTAGAGAAGATATAAAATGTAGACTGGCAATGGCAAGGAAAGCGTTTCTGAAGAAGAGGAATTTGTTAACATCGAGTATAGATTTAAGTGTGAGGAAATCGTTTCTGAAAGTATTTGTATGGAGTGTAGCCATGTATGGAAGTGAAACATGGACGATAAATAGTTTGGACAAGAAGAGAATAGAAGGTTTCGAAATGTGGTGCTACAGAAGAATGCTGAAGATTAGATGGGTAGATCACATAACTAATGATGAAGTATTGAATAGAATTGTGGAGAAGAGGAGTATGTGGCACAACTTGACAAAAAGAAGGGAGCGGTTAGTAGGGCATGTTCTGAGACATCAAGGGATCACCAATTTAGTATTGGAGGGCAGCATGGAGGGTAAAAATCGTAGAGGGAGACCAAGAGATGAATACACTAAGCAGATTCAGAAGGATGTGTGTTGCAGTAAGTACTGGGAGATGAGGAAGTTTGCACAGGATAGGGTAGCATGGAGAGCTGCATCAAACCAGTCTTAGGACTGAAGACCACAGTCAGTAAGATAAAAGTCATTTTATAACATGTCAGGAATGTCGAGAGTACTCTTGTGCACAGAAAAATAACAGCGGTCTTAAAACTCTTCCGTGGGGAACACAGTAAGTTGCCTCTGCATCCTGCGACGCGGCACCGTTAAAAGAGGGTGCTATGTTTCGCCCTCGTGCGAAAGGCATTCCGGTCCGGCTAGGCACCCCGAGGGACGGTGCTTCTTGCAGAAGGCGGCGCCGGCGCCGTGAGGAAGTGCACACCGGGGGCACAGTGGATGCGGATGCATGCGCGCCAGCCTCGCTCAGAGGACCGGACTCCAGCGACGTGGCAACGCGGGGCGCCCGGCTGTTTTTGCGCTCGCGAGGACCCAGGCCGGCGCCGGCACCTCGGCCGCCCTCACACCGCCAGCCAGCCTTTCCCCGTCCTCCGCAAATAGCCGCAAGAACTGCAGCCGGCGGACAGCGCGGAACCAGCTGTCGCCGCCTTCCCGCTCGTTAACCCTGCGACGGGATTATCGACTGGCCGCTCGCTACGTGCGGGCCAGCGCCCGCCTGGAGCCACGCCGTGCACTGCCGGCGGCGCTTCGTCCAGTGTTCCCGCTTCCGCGCTCTGTATCTACCACACGTGCATCTACACTCTCCAGGTCAATTGTTGTTGTTGTTTTTTGGGAGAAGAGACCAAACAGCGAGGTCATCGGTCTCATCGGATTTGGGAAGGACGGGGAAGGAAGTCGCCCGTGCCCTTTCAAAGGAACCATCCCGGCATTTGCCTGAAGCGATTTAGGAAAATCACGGAAAACCTAAATCAGGATGGCCGGACACGGGATTGAACCGTCGTCCTCCCGAATGTGTCCAGGTCACCCTATGGTGTGTGGCGGAGGGTACTTTGCCTACCACTGTCACTTGGCCTCTTTCATGTTCCAGTGACGAATGGTTTGCGTGAAGAACGATTGCTGCTAAGTCTCTGTGTGGCTTCGAATCTCTCTTAATTTTACTTTCAAGGTCTTTTCGTGAAATAGCGAAGCAGAAAGCAATAAACTGGTTGACTTTTCTAGGAACGTACGCTCTTGGAACTTTCACAATAAATCGTACCGTGATGCAGAACGCCTCTCTTGCAGCGTCTACCTATGGAGCCTGCTGAGCATATCTATATGACGCATGCGATCTCACTAAATGAACCTGTAACGAAATGCGCTGCTCTTCTTTCGATTTTCACTATTTCCTCGATCAGTTCTATCTGGTTCAAATGGTTCTGAGCACTATGGGACTTAACCGCTGAGGTCATCAGTCCCCTAGAACTTAGAACTACTTAAACCTGACTAACCTAGGACATCACACACATCCATGCCCGAGGCAGGATTCGAACCTGCGACCGTAGCGGCGAGCGGTTCCAGACTGTAGCGCCTAGAACCGCTCGGCCACTCCGGCCGGCTTCTATCTGGTGTTCATCCTATATTGAGGAGCAATATGCAGATATTGGTCGAAAGAGTGCTTTGTAACCTATTTCATTTGTTAATTGATTACATTTCCTGAGGGTCCTTCCATGGAATTTGTCTGGTATCTGTCCTACCAGCGATTCCGTCACCAAATGTCAATCCTCTGCAAGTCTTCCAACATATTCATACTATTTTCTAGCGTTGCGACTCCTCTGTATACAACACCATCATCCGGGAAAAGCCATGCGGAATTTCCAACGTTATTCAATATGAAATTACAGTTACATCAATACAATGAAATGAATACCCTTAGCCGCATACAGGCATCGATATACGTCAACGGGGACAATTGAAAATGTGTGCCCCGACCAGGACTCGAACCAGGGATCTCATCCTTACATGGCAGACGCTCTATCCATCTGAGCCACAGAGGACACAGAAGATATTATGACTACAGAGACTTATCTCTGGCACGCGTCCCATGAGACCCACATCCCCAACTTATTGTCCCGCACTATATTCGAAGTGCCCCCGCCCATTACACTCATTACTCGCGGCTTTACCGATTCCCGTAAGAGTTTGGGCAATGTGTGTGCATCCGCACAGAAGATGGTCAAATGGCTGGTGAGCCTTATTTATATATGTATGAAGATGGTGTCTGTTCTCTCGGACATCCTTGAGATATATTTATAGTTATCCAATATGTCACTTCTACGTTCTGTGAAAAGTAATGGTCCAGTAATACTCCCTTCCTGTGTACCCGAAGTTACTCATAGATTTGAAGATTTCTATCCATTGAGAATGACAAGCCCGGTTCTCTCTGTTAGAGACTCTTCACACCAGCCGCACAGTTGGTCTGATTCAGTGAAGAGCCAAAGGAACTGGTACACCTGTTTAATATCGTGTAGGGCCACCGCGAGCACGCAGAAGTGTCACAACACGACGCGGCATGGATTCGACTAATGTCTGAAGTAGTGTTGGAGGGAATTGACACCACGAATCCTGCAGGGCTGTCCATAAATCCGTAAGAGTACGAGGGGGGTGGAGATCGCTCCTGAACAGCACGTTGCATGGCATCCCAGATATGCTCAAAAATCTTCATGCCTCGGGAATTTGATGGCCAGCGGAAGCGTTTAAACTCAGAAGAGTGTTCCTGGAGCCACTCTGTAGCAATTCTGTCGCGTTGTTCTGGTGGAATCGCCCAAGTCCGTGGGCATGCTGGACATGAATAGATGCAGGTGATCAGATAGGATGCTTACGTGCATGTCACTTGTCGGAGTCGTATCTAGACTTATCATGGGTCCCACATCACTCAATCTGCGCAGGTCCCACACCATTACAGTGCTTCCATCAATTTGAACAGGCTCAAACTGCACATGTCCCAAACCATTACAGTGCCTCCACCCAGCTCGAACAGTGCCCAGCTAACATGCAGGGTCCATGGATTCATGAGGTTGTCTCCATATCCGCACACGACTATCCGCTTGATACAATCTGAAACGAGACTCGTCCGACCAGACAACATGTTTCAAGTCATCAACAGTCCAATGTCGGTGTTGACGGGCCCAGACGAGACGTAAAGCTTTGGTCGTGCAGTCATCAAGGGAACACGGGTGAGCCTTCGGCTCCGAAATCCCATATCGATGATGTTTCGTTGAGTAGTTCGCACACTGACACTGGTTGACGGCCCAGCATTGAAATCTTCAGCCATTTGCGGAAAGGTTGCACTTCTGTCACACTAAACGATTCTCTTCAGTTGTCGTTTTCCCGTTCTTGCAGCTGCAGCGATGTCGGAAATTTGATATTTTACCGGATTCCTGATACTCAGGTACCCTCGTGAAATGGTCGTACGGGAAAATCCCCACTTCATCGCTACCTCGTAGGTGCTGTGCCCCATCGTTAGTGCGCCAACTAAAACACCACGGTCGTACTCCCTTAAATCTTGATAATCTGCCATCGCAGCAGCAGTAACCGATCTGACATCTGTGACAGACACTTGCTGTCTTATACAGGTATTGCCGACCGCAGCGCCGTATTCTGCCTGTTTACATATTTCTGTATTTGAATACGCATGCCTATACCAGTTTCTTTGGCGCTTCAGTGTAGTTTACGCCCCTATTTTGTTCAAAAGGCGGCAGTGCAGGAAAGTGTGGAATGCCTTCTGGGAGTCAGGAAACATGGCATCTATCTTCGCACCGGTATCTACCGCTTTCTGTGTCTCGTGGACAAACAGAGATAGCTGGATTTCACACGATCGTTGTCTTCGGAATCCATTCCTGCAGCGTAAGTTTTGTCGACCCTTCTCGAAAACGGGAATGATCTGTGCTTTTTTCATCAAGAACACTACACTACGCCAGAAACCTGCGGCAAACTGCGGCTAGAAGAGGGGCAAGTTCTTTCGCATATTCTATGTACGGTATTTGTATCCCTTTCCTCTCTTAAGTGGCCTGAGTTGCTATTCTATCCCATGGTCACATATTTCGATATCGGCCACTTTTTGTTCGCGCGACTATTTAAAGGCAGATTTACACTACGGTTTTCTCCTAAGAAACAGTTTTGGATAAGGGCGTTCAGTATTTGGGCCTTTTCTGTGTGCTCCCCAGTTCCAAAGCAATTACGTTGATTACTAAATTGTCAATTCCTTGATGTCCCAGTATGTGTCCTATCAACTGCCGATCCCGTCTTTTAGTCAAATTTGTGCCATAAATTTCTTCTTCCCCAGTTCGATTCAGCAACTTTGCATTTGCTATTTGAGCTACCTATCTAACATTGAGCATTCTTCCATTGCACCACATATCAAAAGCTTCTATCTTCTTCTTGTCTGCCAAGAGGTCTCAGGCCCCTTTCACGGTCCGCGCGTCTCCATCCGTCGGACGTTTGAGTCCTCCCTCGGGCATAGGTGTGAGTGTTGTCCTTAGCATAAGTTAGTGTAAGTTAGATTAAGTAGTTTGTAAGCTTAGGGGCCGATGACCTCAGTAGTTTGGTCCCATAAGATCTTACCACAAATTACCAAAAATTTCTTCTTGTGTGAATGGCCTATCGTCCACATTTCACTTCCATACAAGACTCATCATAAAAATACTATTACAAAAAACTTCCAATCATTAAAGTTATATTAGATGTTAACAAACTCTTCGTTTTCACAAAGACTTTTCTTGCAATGGCTAAACTGCTTATTATACCTTCCCTTCTTCGACCATCTGCAGCGCAAGTAACAGAACTCATTAGTACTTTTGGTATCTCATTTCGTAATCCAATTCCCCTAGCATCACCTGATTTACTTCGAACACATCCAATTTACCTTCTCTTACATTTATTGATGTTCTTGCTATAATTTTTTTTCAACACACTAACCATTTCATTCAACTGCTCCTCCCAGTCTTTACCTGTTACTTATATCTGATTTTTCACTGTTGAAACAATTATCATTAAAAATCATTTACAATCTAGTATTTTTCTTTGTTCACAAAGTAAAAAACGTAAATACCTCATTGTTTTAAGAAATTTCCTCTCTCTTGTCAGAGAACACTATGAGGAAAATACCAGGACCCCTTGCAAACACTGTCATGAGAGCAATGCAAGCAACAAAGTTAAGATTAAAAAGATACAAAATCCGTTGCTATGTGTAGTAGCACTGTTGTGGACAACTTATCTCGTCAAGCTCCGATGCTCGCCGGTTGGTGCGGCCGTGTTTAAACGTCAGCCCTGTGCTTCGCCTGAGAGCTACTGATGTGCACACTCGACTGTGGACAAGAGACTTCTTCTTGTCAGCCAATAAACAGATTCCAGTATTTGTGATATAACATGGTGTCTCTTTGCATGCTATCATTTGCAAAAAAAACCTCCTTCCGTTATGTTCGAGCAGTTATGAAATACAATTCTTAGGCCGCGCCGGGTAGCCGCGCGGCCTGGGCGTCTTGTCACGGTTCGCGCGGCTCCGCTCGGCGGAGGTTCGAGTCCTCCCTCGGGCATAGGTGTGTGTGTTGTCCTTAGCATAAGTTAGTGTAAGTTAGATTAAGTAGTTTGTAAGCTTAGGGGCTGATGACCTCAGTAGTTTGGTCCGATAAGAACTTACCACAAATTTCCAAATTTTCAACAATTTTTATGATCACATAATTGTCAATGGACGGAAAAGGGGAGTCATGCGCGACTGTACATCGGATACAAAAATCAATAAATGAAGAACGAAATTGGATACTGTTCTGTTCTCAATTTTAAATAAAATTTTGATATCTTATCTACATTTCATACACTGCAATGTATGACCCAAAATCAACCACATGCAAAGTTTACAACGTTTTTTTACCCCTGCAAACACTTTAAAATTTCATGCAATGTTTTACTCGATTTGCTGTAGCACAGCAGCTATGACCACTAACAAACAGAAATTCGGTGCTTCATTGAGAGAAGGGGCCAGACTACAAGATGCACTAAAATCAATTTTTTTCAGCGAATAGTTTTTTTTAAAAAAATCGGATGGGAAGTATTCCATAGCGGCCGGAACACCGTCTCTCAGTACAGGTATCAGCATTTGGCGAGCAGTACAGCCACAACAAAGCCGCGCTCAGCTCGGAAAGCAGAAGCATGTCTGCAGCAGCGAGAGAATTAAGAATGGGTTAACTTCCAATGTCAGAAGATGATGCTACAGTTCCCCGTTTCTGCACACACACACAGTTGCGGCGAACTCAGTATTTTAAAATTCCGCACTCGGCACAGTCAACTGCTCATTAACGACACTCGCCGACTCGCGGCGTCGTTGGCAGGTGATTCACGTCATGCATACCCACCACCAATTCTCGAATTTTCCCAAAAACTTCCTCGAGTAAAATGGACTAAATACCAGCGACCTACTACACTACTGGCCATTAAAATTGCTACACCACGAAGATGACGTGCTACAGACGGGAAATTTAGTCGACAGGAAGAAGATGCTGTGATATGCAAATGATTAGCTTTTCAGAGCATTCACACAAGATGGGCGCCAGTGGCGACACCTACAACGAAATGACATGAGTGAAGTTTCCAACCGATTTCTTATACACAATCAGCAGTTGACCGGCGCTGCTCGGTGAAACGTTGTTGTGATGCCTCGTGTAAGGAGGAGAAATGCGTACCATCACGTTTCTGACTTTGATAAAGGTCAGATTGTAGCCTATCGCGATTGTGGTTTATCGTATCGCAACATTGCTGCTCGCGTTAGTCGAGATCCAATGACTGTTAGCAGGATATGGAATCGGTGGGTTCAGGAGGGTAATACGGAACGCCGTGCTGGATCCCAACGGCCTAGTATCACTAGCAGCCGAGATGACAGGCATCTTATCCGCACAGCTGTAACGAATCGTGCAGCCACATCTCGATCCCTGAGTCAATAGATGGGGACGTTTGGAAGACAACAAACCATCTGCACGAACAGTTCGACGACGTTTGCACCAGCATGGACTATCAGCTCGGAGACCACGGCTGCGGTTACCCTTGACGCTGCATCACAGGCAGGAGCGCCTGCGACGAACCTGGGTGCACGAATGGCAAAACTTCATTTTTTCGGATGAATCCAGGTTCTGTTCACAGCATCATGACGGTCGCATCCGTGTTTGGCGACATCGCGGTGAACGCACATTCGAAGCGTGTATTCGTCACTGCCATACTGGCGTATCTCCCGGCGTGATGGTATGGAGTGCCATAGTGCCATTCGTTACACGTCTCGGTCACCTCTTGTTCACATTGACGGCACTTTGAACAGTGGACGTTACATTTTAGATGTGTTACCAACCGTGGCTCTACCCTTCATTCGATCCCTGCGAAACCCTACATTTCAGCAGGATAATGCACGACCGCATGTTGCAGGTCCTGTACGGGCCTTTCTGGATACAGAAAATGTTCGACTGCTGCCATGGCCAGCACATTCTCCAGATCTCTCACCAATTGAAAACGCCTGGTCAATGGAGGCCGAGCTACTGCCTCGTCACAATACGCCTGTCACTACTCTTGATGAACTGTGGTATCGTGTTGAAGCTGCATGGGCACCTGTACCTGTACACGCCATCAAAGCTGTGTTTGACTCAATGCCCAGGCGTATCAAGGCCGTTATTACGGCCAGAGGTGGTTGTTCTGGGTACTGATTTCTCAGGATCTATGCACCCAGATTGCGTGAAAATGTAATCACATGTCAGTTCTAGTATAATATATTTGTCCAATGAATACCCGTTTATCATCTGCATTTCTTCTTGGCGTAGCAATTTTAATGGCCAGTAGTGTAGATTTAACAAGTGTTATGCATGCACAGTTGTGCACTGTAAGCGCTGGGGACATTTGTGGAGTAAAAGAAGAAAGTTAGTTGCCGTCTTAGAAGTAAGGAGCGTGTATGGGAATCGCCTGTCGTTGCGAGAGAAGTCTTTCAGTGCCCGGCTGGTGGCCGTAAGCGGCGCAGCGAAAGCAAGGCGGAACCGGTTGCGCCGGCCGCAGGTGCGAGAGACGGGAGCGCGGAGAACATTCCGCGGCCCCGTTACGGGAACGCAGCCGGCATGAATGGGCGGACAGGCAAGCGGGCGAGCCGAGACACTCAATGGGCGCGGCCCAGATGCCGCAGCGTGTCTGCGACATGCCGCAGCCACTCAGAGGACGCGAAAACGCGCGCAACAGGACGGCAGCAGAAACTGATACCTCTGTCTCGAAGTTGGTGTACGCTATTTCATCGCAGCTACTCGGACGCCACTATGTAATGCGGACTTGTCCGCTAGATGTCATGAGCGGCGGTCCCGCCATAGAGAGCCTGTATACAGAGAGAGTGGCCATAGGTGAAGTTGCCCGTGATTGGTTGATTAGCTTTGGCGCCATTTTTCTGCCAAACGTCTCTCGCGCTTCCTATGTTCGCCGTGCTTTTGAGTTGAACTGAAGTTCAGAGGACTTTGGGAAACGATTAAAAGGTATTTGAATTATTGAGAGACTTGTTATGCGTTGTGCATGCATGTTGAATTTAGTTGTATATCGTTTTTAGTACGTAATTAGAGTTTGCTATCTTAAATACGAGTTGAAATAATGAAGCGTTTTGTGATGAAGTCAGCCTCGCGGGATTAGCCGAGAGGTCTCAGGCGCTGCAGTCCGGGACTGAGCGGCTGGTCCCGGCGGAGGTTCGAGTCCTCCCTCGAGCATGAGTGTGTGTGTGTGTTTGTCCTTAGGATAATTCAGGTTAAGTAGTGTGTAAGCTTAGGGACTGATGACCTTAGCAGTCAAGTCCCATAAGATTTCACACACATTTGAACATTTTTTGTGATGAAGTCGGTAGTCCTACATGTTTGAAGTAAACACGTTACTAATTGTACAGTATTGTTTTTGACATGTGTAATTCGTTCTGCAGACGTTCGTAAACGATGCCAGGCCCCATTTGGTTGTTCCAATAGAGGCATTTCCACGCAATGAAGAAAGACGAAAGCAGTAGGCAGTTTTTTTAAATATTTTTAGTCACGGAAAACAGGTAGGCCTATTACAATTTACTGTATTTTTAAGCTCTTATTTCTTTAACAGTTCGTCCATACTGGTAGCATCACAAGCTTTTCTGAAGCCAATATCTGACAGTCCTTGCTGGAAACGGAAAGTTCCTGTAATTGTTGTGCCATGCTCATTCGACTTCATAGCGTCAAACTTCATTTCGTTCCGAATCAGAACACTAGACATTATTTTGGTTTCGGTATTATTGCCTGACTGTTGACGCAGGCAAGTTGTAACCACGTTTTCCGCAGTTCTCGTGGTTGCTGAAACATTATTCGTACTCTTGAAGACAGTTTTTAATAGGCCTACTTACTGTGGGGTAGAAGGGATACGGTAGTTTTCTTGTTATATTTGGTCGTTATTACAGTAGCCTACATGTAACATTACCTGATTTTTGTAATCTTTTTCGTTTGTTATCTACGAGAGGTATTCAGTATAATACATATATATATGAAAGTCGTAAGCAGTTGTTTACTTGTGACATGCAAAAAGTTTGAAGACGTGACAAGAAGTACTAATATGGCTCACACTTTTTGCATGTCACAAGTAAACAACTGCTTACGACTTTTATTCATCTGACGTAATACAGGTACGTTAACTCTTTAGCGTTATGCACTTCCGATACAAAACAAATGCTATACACTATATTTTTTTAATATGTCTAGTAAACGAACTTTAAAGGAGATAAATGGAAGTAACGAATAATTTTTACAGCCACTGCATCAAATTTTCCTGTGCTGTACGTAGTAGGCTACTATGAGTATATTATAGCTGTAAAGAAAGGAATTTAACGAATTTTTTCGCCATATTGTCTTGTGCTTTTGATTCCGTGAGTGTGTACTCCACTATTCCATTACTGGCCATTCAAAAGTACCGCCCGCAGTTTGGCAGAAAAATGGCCGCCGTATCGTCCTGTTGGCCATTCTCTCCATATACAAGCTCTCTATCCCGCCAGTGCACAAGGAGGCGGTGAGAATTTTGTTGTTGTTAGACAAGCAATAACAGCAGAATGGTTCGATCAGGAGAGCTCAGTGACTTCAAACGTGGATTAGTCACTGGATATTACTTGAGTCACAAATCCGTCAGGAACATTTCAGCCCTTCTACAAATGTCCAAGCTGACTGTTGATGATGTGATTGTGAAGGGGAAACGTGAAGGAACAATCATAGCTAATAAAACGAGGCAGACCTCATGCAATGATGGACAGGGACCACCGAGCATTGCGCGAGAAAGGGGGGTTAAGAAATCACACAAAATAGCAAAAAATGGCTCGAAGCACTATGGGACTTGACATCAGAGGTCATCAGTCCCCTAGACTTAGAAATACGATGGTGAGTCAAATGAAAACCTTAAATACCATATTAGCTAGGACTCCTAGCGCTCGGTACGCTTAGTACACAAAGTAGGCGTGTACCCCCTGAGGATTAATGTAATTATACCCTCAGGTGTTACAGGTTACAGCAATGGGCTGTTTAGGTTTTTATGTTGGTAACGTCACGTAGCGCTCTGTATGATAATCACTGGCTGTGCTTTGTGAGGTCCGTGGCTGGTTGGCATTGTTGGAATATTCGCTATTGTAGTGTTGGGCAGTTGGAAGTGAACAGCGCGTAGCGTTGCGCAGTTGGACGTGAGCCGCCAGCAGTGGTGGATGGGGGGAGAGAGATGGCGGAATTTTAAGAGCGGTCGATCTGGACGTGTGTCCGCCAGAAAGAGTAAATTTGTAATACTGGATATCATGAATATATATATATATATATATATATATATATATATATATATATATATATATATATATAGGGTGTTACAAAAAGGTACGGCCAAACTTTCAGGAAACATTCCTCACACACAAAGAAAGGAAATATGTTATGTGGACATGTGTCCAGAAACGCTTACTTTCCATGTTAGAGATCATTTTATTACTTCTCTTCAAATCACATTAATCATGGAATGGAAACACACAGCAACAGAACGTACCAGCGTGACTTCAAACACTTTGTTACAGGAAATGTTCAAAATGTCCTCCGTTAGCGAGGATACATGCATCCACCCTCCGTCGCATGGAATCCCTGATGCGCTGATGCAGCCCTGTAGAATGGCGTATTGTATCACAGCCGTCCACAATACGAGCACGAAGAGTCTCTACATTTGGTACCGGGGTTGCGTAGACAAGAGCTTTCAAATGTCCCCATAAATGAAAGTCAAGAGGGTTGAAGTCAGGAGAACGTGGAGGCCATGGAACTGGTCCGCCTCTACCAATCCATCGGTCACCGAATCTGCTGATGAGAAAGGTACGAACACTTCGACTGAAATGCGCAGGAGCTCCATCGTGCATGAACCACATGTTGTGTCGTACTTGTAAAGGCACATGTTCTAGCAGCGCAGGTAGAGTATCCCGTATGAAATCATGATAACGTGTTCCATTGAGCGTATTTGGAAGAACATGGGCCCCAATCAAGACATCACCAACAATGCCTGCCCAAACGTTCACAGAAAATCTGTGTTGATGACGTGATTGCACAATTGCGTGCGGATTCTCGTCAGCCCACATATGTTGATTGTGAAAATTTACAATTTGATCACGTTGGAATGAAGCCTCATCCGTAAAGAGAACATTTGCACTGAAATGAGGATTGACACATTGTTGGATGAACCATTCGCAGAAGTGTACCCGTGGAGGCCAATCAGATGCTGACAGTGCCTGCACACGCTGTACATGGTACGGAAACAACTGGTTCTCCCGTAGCACTCTCCATACAGTGACGTGGTCAACGTTACCTTGTACAGCAGCAACTTCTCTGACGCTGACATTAGTGTTATCGTCAACTGCACGAAGAACTGCCTCGTCCATTGCAGGTGTCCTCGTCGTTCTAGGTCTTCCCGAGTCGCGAGTCATAGGCTGGAATGTTCCGTGCTCCCTAAGACGCCGATCAATTGCTTCGAATGTCTTCCTGTCGGGAAACCTTCGTTCTGGAAATCTGTCTCGATACAAACGTACCGCGCCACGGCTATTGCCCCGTGCTAATCCATACATCAAATGGGCATCTGCCAACTCCGCATTTGTAAACATTGCACTGACTGCAAAACCACGTTCGTGATGAACACTAACCTGTTGATGCTACGTACTGATGTGCTTGATGCTAGTACTGTAGAGCAATGAGTCTCATGTCAACACAAGCACCGAAGTCAACATTACCTTCCTTCAATTGGGCCAACTGGCGGTGAATCGAGGAAGTACAGTACATACTGACGAAACTAAAATGAGCTCTAACATGGAAATTAAGCGTTTCCGGACACATGTCCACATAACATCTTTTCTTTATTTGTGTATGAGGAATGTTTCCTGAAGATTTGGCCGTACTTTTTTGTTACACCCTGTATGTATATCTTCCACTTGTGTCACACCATTTGCGAACTTCCTACTCCATTCGTAGACTTGCTGCTGTGACAAACATGCATCACCGTACTGAACCTTCATTCGTCGATGAATTTCAATAGGTTTCACGCCTTCAATACGCACAAACCGAATAACAGAAGGCTGTTCTTCCCTGGTGCAAGTCACAAGTGGGGCGGCCATCTTTATAGTGATACTGCAACGGTATGTGTGCGTCTGCACTATGCTGTCACCTATAGGCCGTTCTGCACGCTTTCTGTAGCACGCTTACCAACTTACAGAATAACGGCGCGAAATTTCGAGTTGTTATTACAAATTTAAGGTTTTCATTTGACTCACCCTCGTACTTAAACCGAACTCAAAAAAATGTGTGTGAAATCTTATGAGACTTAACTGCTAAGATCATCAGTCCCTAAGCTTACACAGTACTTAACCTAAATTATCCTAAGGACAAACACACACACCCAAGCCCGAGGGAAGACTCCAACCTCCGCCGAGACCAGCAACACAGTCCATGACTGCAGCGCCATAGACCGCTCGGCTAATCCCGCGCGGCAAACCGAACTAACCTAATGACATCGCACACATCCATGCCCGAGGCAGGACTCGAACCTGCGAGCATAGCAGCCGCGTGGTTCCGCACTGAAGCGCCTAGAACCGCTCGACTACAGCGGCCGGATAAAATCAGCAGAAGGAATCACTCGACAATGCTACCAGCAGTCCAGATAGCACAATGACGGTGCGTACGGAGTCAACAAGAATGGGCTACAATGATCGAGTAGCTCCTCATAAGCCACAAATTTCTGTAGTCAGTGCTACTCGGCGCTTGAGGTGGTGTAATGAGAGGAGGTGCTGGATAGCTGATCAGTGGAAACGCGTGATTTACAATGATGAATCACGCTATATTCCGTGGCATTCCGATAGGAGGATTTGATTTGGCGAATGCTGGAGAACGTTACCCGCCATCATCTACAGCGCCATCAGTGTAGTACACAGGTGGTGTTATGGTATGGGCGATTTTTTCGTGGTTAGGGTGGGGCCCCCTTACTGCGCTTAAGGAAACACTTAATGCGGAAAGATATCCACACATTTTGTAGCATTGTGTACTGCCTACAGTAGAACAGTTCGAAGACGGTGATTGCACCACATGACAACGCACCGGCATAAAGCAGCATCTGTAAGGCAATGTTTTTTGACAGTAACATTCCTGAAATGCACTGGCCTGTGCAGAGTCCCGATCTGAACCCAATGCAACACCTTTGGGATGGGCCAGAATATCGACTTTTGCTCCAGACTCCACGGTCCAACATCCCAGATACATCAAGCATCAGAAAGAGATAGTTAATATGTAAATTTACTGTTATCGAAGAAAATGTGATTTGTACAGCCTATTCTATCTTTTCAGATAATAGGCTGTATTGTGAAGAATAAATAAAAAAATCACTACCTGTTCTAGTTTCGGCTTTTGAGGGAGAAACGGATTGCTATTCCTCCACAAACATTCAGACACCTCACTGTAGGTGTTCCCAGGAAATTTCGGACCGTCACGAAGGGGATTGGTGGGCACACCATATATTAATGTCAACTAATTGGTGTTCGGAATCTTTTGAGCAGATAAGAGTGAAACGTCCCCTTAGAAAAATTAATGAATTACTGTGCTGATAAACCTCTTACATTATTTAGTTTTCAAACAGCTGAGCAGAACTGAACGTACTCAGACATTACTCTCTTTACTTATTCTGATCAACACTAAACTGAACACAATATTTTTAGCGCAACGCAATCTGACTATCAAAAATCCCTACAAAAGAATGGCCCTGACTAACATTAACCTATACCTTTCACAAATCACTTACCTCACAAAAATCTTCATTACTCGAACTACTGCAATACAGCGAGCGCCACTACTGCCAGCTAAATAAAAGATTCAAACTACTGAAGGCACTAATTACTGATAGGCATAGTTAGCAAATGAAAGATTTTGATAGAGAACAAACAATGTATTTATCTTAATAGTGTTCAAAAGTCGTTATATATACACTCCTGGAAATGGAAAAAAGAACACATTGACACCGGTGTGTCAGACCCACCATACTTGCTCCGGACACTGCGAGAGGGCTGTACAAGCAATGATCACACGCACGGCACAGCGGACACACCAGGAACCGCGGTGTTGGCCGTCGAATGGCGCTAGCTGCGCAGCATTTGTGCACCGCCGCCGTCAGTGTCAGCCAGTTTGCCGTGGCATACGGAGCTCCATCGCAGTCTTTAACACTGGTAGCATGCCGCGACAGCGTGAACGTGAACCGTATGTGCAGTTGACGGACTTTGAGCGAGGGTGTATAGTGGGCATGCGGGAGGCCGGGTGGACGTACCGCCGAATTGCTCAACACGTGGGGCGTGAGGTCTCCACAGTACATCGATGTTGTCGCCAGTGGTCGGCGGAAGGTACACGTGCCCGTCGACCTGGGACCGGACCGCAGCGACGCACGGATGCACGTCAAGACCGTAGGATCCTACGTAGTGCCGTAGGGGACCGCACCGCCACTTCCCAGCAAATTAGGGACACTGTTGCTCCTGGGGTATCGGCGAGGACCATTCGCAACCGTCTCCATGAAGCTGGGCTACGGTCCCGCACACTGTTAGGCCGTCTTCCGCTCACGCCCCAACATCGTGCAGCCCGCCTCCAGTGGTGTCGCGACAGGCGTGAATGGAGGGACGAATGGAGACGTGTCGTCTTCAGCGATGAGAGTCGCTTCTGCCTTGGTGCCAATGATGGTCGTATGCGTGTTTGGCGCCGTGCAGGTGAGCGCCACAATCAGGACTGCATACGACCGAGGCACACAGGGCCAACACCCGGCATCATGGTGTGGGGAGCGATCTCCTACACTGGCCGTACACCACTGGTGATCGTCGAGGGGACACTGAATAGTGCACGGTACATCCAAACCGTCATCGAACCCATCCTTCTACCATTCCTAGACCGGCAAGGCAACTTGCTGTTCCAACAGGACAATGCACGTCCGCATGTATCCCGTGCCACCCAACGTGCTCTAGAAGGTGTAAGTCAACTACCCTGGCCAGCAAGATCTCCGGATCTGTCCCCCATTGAGCATGTTTGGGACTGGATGAAGCGTCGTCTCACGCGGTCTGCACGTCCAGCACGAACGCTGGTCCAACTGAGGCGCCAGGTGGAAATGGCATGGCAAGCCGTTCCACAGGACTACATCCAGCATCTCTACGATCGTCTCATGGGAGAATAGCAGCCTGCATTGCTGCGAAAGGTGGATATACACTGTACTAGTGCCGACATTGTGCATGCTCTGTTGCCTGTGTCTATGTGCCTGTGGTTCTGTCAGTGTGATCATGTGATGTATCTGACCCCAGGAATGTGTCAATAAAGTTTCCCCTTCCTGGGACAATGAATTCACGGTGTTCTTATTTCAATTTCCAGGAGTGTATATATATATATATATATATATATATATATATCAGTTCATGGCATCCAGTCTTACAAATTTACTGTCTCTGTCCAAAACTCCGCCATCTCACTCCCCACATCCACCACTGCTGGCGGCTCACCTCCAACTGCGCAACGCTACGCGCTGTTAACAGCCAACAGCCCAACACTACAATAGCGAATATTACAACAATGCCACCCAGCCACAGACTGCACACAGCACAGCCCGTGATTTTCATACAGAGCGCTACGTGGCGTTACCAATATAAAAACCTAGACAGCCTACTTACAAGAGTACAAGACCAAGAGCACAGTTGGCGTCGTTGATGAAAAAATTGCCTCTCGCACCCACCGATTATCTGATAAGTTTAGCATACTGCATGCGACCGCAAGCCGCGCATGAACAGGTGTTGCGCCTAACGTAAAAGCACACAGCGGTAAACCTCTTGCTATACAGATGTACGCGCAGATGCCTGCCGATTGGGCCTCTACAAGCATTTTTGGGCAATTTCGAATACTGCACTAGGGAATGTACACAATGAAACGGAATCTTCAGAATGGGGAATAACTACAGCAGGGATACCGCAGCGATCGATACCGTGTCTTTTCCTGTCGTTGTTATGGACAAATGATCTTCCATCACGTATCCAAAAAGCAGACGTAATTCTCTTCGCGGAACAAGCGAGTATTACACTGAAGACCCAAAGAAACTGGTTCACCTGCCTAATATCGTGTGTAGGGCCCCCGCGACCACGCAAAAGTGCCCCAAAACGACGTGGCATGGACTCAACTAATGTCTGAAGTAGTGCTGGAGTGAACTGACACCAAAAACCCTGCAGGGCTGTCCATAAATCCGTACGAGTACGAGGGGGGTGGAGAAGTCTTCTGAACAGCGTGTTGCAACCCATCTCAGATATGCTCAATGGTGTTCACATCTGGGGAATTTGGTGGTCAGCGGAAGTGTCTAAACTCAGAAGAGTCGTCTGTAGCATTTCTCGATATGTGGTGTGTCGCATTGTCCTGCTGGAATTGCCCAAGTCCGTCGGAATGCATATCAGACAAGATGCTTACGTACGGGCCACCTGTCAGAGTTGTATCTAGGCGTGTCAGTGGTGCCATATCACTAAAACTGCACACGAATTATACGATTACAGAGCCTCCACCAGCTTGAACAGTCCCCTGCTGGCATGCATGGTCCATGTATTCATGAGGTTGTCTCAATAGCCATACACGTCCATCCTCATGATATAATTTGAACCGAGACTCGTCCGACTAGGTAACATGTTTCTAGTCATCAACAGTTCAATGCCTGTGTTGACGGTCCCAGGCGAAGCGTAAAGCTTTGTCATGCAGTCATCAAGGGTACACGACTCGGCATTTGGCTCCGGAAGCCCATATCGATAATGTTTCGTTGAATGCTCCACACGCTGATACTTGTTGTTGACCCAGCATTGAAATCTGCAGCAATCTGTGTAAGGATTGGACTTCTGTCACACTAAACGATTCTCTTCAGTCGTCGTTGGTCCCGTTCTTGCAGGATCTTCTTCCGGTTCCAGTGATGTCGGAGGTTTGATGTTTTACCGGATTCCTGACATTCACAGTACCCTCCTGAAATGGTCGTACGGGAAAATACCCACTTCATCGCTACCTCGGAGGTGCTGTGTCCCATCACTCGTGCGTCGACTACAACATCACGTTCAAACCCACTTCGTAGCAGCAGCAACCGATGTAACAACTACGCCAGACACTTGTTGTATGCTGCCCAGTGTCGCCGCGCTGTATGAGACGCCTTGTCACGGTTCGCGCGGCTTCCCCCCGTAGGAGGTTCGAGCCGTCCCTCGGGCATGGGTATGTATGTTGTCCATAACGTACGTTAGCTTAAGTTACATTAATTAGTGTGTAAGCCTATCTCTGTATTTGAATATGCATGCCCATACCAGGTCCTTTGGCACTTCGGTGTAGATCCACGCGCGGATGCATCCCGATTCGGCCTCTCCAATCGACCCATTTTGGGAAAATTTTGAATAGCGTACACAATGGAACCACATCTTCAGAATGGGGAATAATCGCTGCAGGGATACCACAGCGATCGATACTGTGTCCTGTCTTGGCCTTATTACATAAAAATGATCTTCCATCACAGATCCAAGAAGCAGACATCATTATCTTTGCTGACGATGCACGTATTAGAATCAATCCTAATGGTGTAACTGAAACACTTGAAAGTGTAAACCACGTTTTGTTAAAAATTAATGACTGGATCTCTGCGCATGAACTGCCATTGAATTTAGATAACAAACAATAACGGCAATTCAAAACTGTACAACTCCCGACCACGTCATTAGAAACAATTCATAAAGATAAATCAACGAATGAAACAAAATATTCTAACTGGTAGGTGTTTACATTAATGAGAATCTAAAATGGAAGTCACTTGACAAAGTCATTATTAAATTGAGAACGTTTGGAGCATTATGGGCAGCGCCCTTCACCATCTCGGGGTTTTGACGACCTAATGCGCCAACTGGACAAAATACGGCAGAAATCCCTCTGGATGACAGCCAACAGCTCTATCAACCATTGTGAAGCCGACATTTCTGATACTGTAATCATTTGTTTGCCTGTACATTTACATCACATCTACCGATTTTCGTCCCATTCGGGCAGTCCTTTGGTTTTTCTTTGTGTGTGTGTGTATACATGCATGCATGAGAAGAACAAGAACTTCAGAAATTATACAAATGGTCAGCATGTTAACATTCATATTTTGCTATGAGAAAATTTGCTATATAATTATAAAACGTACTCTTTCCGTATCATGGGCATAGGTTGCAATAACAGCCCACGAAACATGCAGATAACTTAGTAACTAACTAACATGGGAGATGCAAACCAACATACCCGGACAGGAAAGCAAATTAGGGAAATGGTTCAAATAGCTCTACGCACTATGGGACTTAACATCTGAGGTCATCAGTCCCCTAGACTTAGAGAACTACTTAGACCTAACTAACCTAAGGACAGCACACACATCCATGCCCGATGCAGGATTCGAACCTGCGACCGTACCAGCAGCGCGGTTCCGGACTGAAGCGCCTAGAACTGCTCGGCCACAGCGGCCGGCCACATTAGGGACAAAAACGCTTTCAAGGCGTTCAGAAGTCAAAGTTCCGATAGCTACCAAGGCCTCATCTGGAAATGAGTACTCCGGCGACACACGAACAAGTGTTTCCATTCAACAGCACTTGCTAGAAAACTGACAATAATGAAACTGAGCACCACGACAGCATCCGGCGGCGCAAAACACGTGGTCGGTGGGACGTAGCAGAACAATGGTGTGACTGATCGCGTTGAGAGGCGTGGCAGCCTTACCGGTAAGCATTGTCCCGTCCGTGTGACATCTGGCGCGGGAAGCGTTACGGCACGGATCTGATTTTTGCGAGCGGCCGTTGGTCCAGCGGAACCCTAACGGGAACCTCTTAAGTCGCAGGTGTACAGTCTCTAGAAATTGGCCGGGAAACCGTTTAAAATTGAATCAGTTGACACTACAGTAGGGTATTTTGTTATTTTACCAGGAATAAAATAATTTGATGATTGAAAGATTGCAGTGGCGGGGTAGTTTCCATGGCGTGTAGCAAGCCATGGTTGACAAGACGCTGTTGGTAACCGCACCCGACAAAATGTAAGCCACTGCCTTAAATGAAAAACTGATCTCTTTGGAGTATTTTTTTCACTTGCTGCTTATTTTTACCGTCGCACCACCTGACTGCTTTCGGTGCGTCACTTAATTCCTCTTGGCCGCTATGATCGGCGTATAGGACCCAAGTTGATCTGAGCAGCAGTTCCAAACAGCACCCACATCCGATCATGCCGTTTCCCGTGTCCCGCCACTTGGAGAGGGTGGCAGAGACGGAAAAAAAGAGAGGGAAGATTTTATGGGTAGAGGGAGGATGAAGGGAGATATAGTCAGAGAGGAAATTGAAAGAGGGAGGGGGAGGTGGAGAAGAAGAGACAGAGGGAGTGGGGAGGAGACAGTAGACATATAGAAAGGGGGATAATAAGTGGGCAGACAGAGGGAGAAAGTGGTGGACACAGGGAAGGGGTCGAGAAAGAGTTTTCAGTACATTTGTCGAACAGATACAGGTTCAAATGGCTCTGAGCACTATGCGACTTAACTTCTGAGGTCATCAGTCGCCTAGAACTTAGAACTAATTAAACCTAACTAACCTAAGGACATCACACACATCCATGCCCGAGGCAGGATTCGAACCTGCGACCGTAGCGGTCGCTCGGCTCCAGACTGTAGCGCCTAGAACCGCACGGCCACTCCGGCCGGCTCAAATACAGGCAAAAGGATATATATATATATATATATATATATATATATATATATATATATATATATATATATATATGTTGCGGACTCTCTTTTTTGCAAAACTGAGACCATCATCACTACTAGAGGCGATGTAACCTGGTATTAAGATGATGTCTCCTGGAAAATTTTGGAAATTTGTTGTAAGTTCCTATGGGACCAAACTACTGAGGTCATCGGTACCTAGGCTTACACACTACTTATTCCAACTTTACGCTAAGGACAACACACACACCCATACCCGAGGGAGGACTCGAACCTCCGACGGAGTGAGCTGCGCGAACCGTATCAAGGTGCCCAAGACCGTGCGGCAACCCCGCGCGGCACGTCTCCTGGGGATGGGAAATTTTTCCCGTAATTTATCTACGAAACAGGCAACACAGCGAGCAAATGGCTCTCGGATAAAAGCTACATTTGGTTGGTGATTGTACCCTGCTACTCTACTAACCGAAACGACAACCACAAATTATTGTAATCGGAGCATACTGCGGCGCTGCACTGACCGATCGCACACAAACTTGTGCTCCTGTAATCCAGTTGCAAGCAGAGGGGGGGGGGGGGGGGGACAATGATATCGTCTCTGAATCGTAGATAGCTTAGCCCGCTATGTTGTTAGCTGTCCTGGGTTTACTTTGGCTTTTGTAGAGAATGAAGAACTCTTTCAGAATGTGCTTTTAGGTCTGAATATTGATTCACTTGGTAGTGAAATGTTGGTGGAAATACTAGTACAATCTTTTCACATTACTGCCAAAGGTGAACAGACACGGTCCATCAGGTCTTGCGAGAGGTGAGGACTATCCACTTGTCGGATGGTATTGTTTGAATTCATTTCAGTCGCAGGTTCAGGATATTTGTGAAAACAATTGAAACGAATGATTGTTCGCCATTTTTCAAAACATTTCACAGCTATATTTTGTCTAAGAAGACTAGACGCTATAACAAAATCTAATATTATTTAGCGAAATGTCAGGTCTTAAATGGCTACACAGGATAATTGAATTGGCCTGGGAGTCGGGACAGGTTCCATCAGACTGGACAAAAGCAGTAATAACACCAATCTTTAAACATGGAAACAGAAAAGATTGTAACAACTACAGAGGTATCTCTTTAATCAGCGTTGTGGGTAAAATCTTCTCAGGTATTGTTGAAAGGAAAGTGCGAGTAATTTGTTGAGGACCAATTGGATGAAAATCGGTGTGGGTTTAGGCCTCTTAGAGGTTGTCAGGACCAGATCTTTAGCTTACGGCAAATAATGGAGAAGTGTTACGAGTGGAACACGGAATTGTATCTATGCTTTATAGATCTAGAAAAGGCATATGACCGGGTTCCTAGGAGGAAGTTATTGTCTGTTCTACGAGATTATGGAATAGGAGGAACTTTTGCAAGCAATTAAAGGTCTTTCAAAAAAATGGTTCAAATGGCTCTGAGCACTATGGGACTCAACTGCTGTGGTCATAAGTCCCCTAGAACTTAGAACTACTTAAACCTAACTAACCTAAGGACAACACACAACACCCAGCCATCACGAGGCAGAGAAAATCCCTGACCCCGCCGGGAATCGAACCCGGGAACCCGGGCGTGGGAAGCGAGAACGCTACCGCACGACCACGAGATGCGGGCTAAAGGTCTTTACATTGATAGTCAGGCAGCAGTTAGAGTTGACGATAAATTGAGTTCATGGTTCAGAGTAGTTTCAGGGGTAAGACAAGGCTGCAACCTGTCTCCACTGTTGTTCATATTATTTATGGATCATATGTTGAAAACAATAGACTGGCTGGGTGAGATTAAGATATGTGAACACAAAATAAGCAGTCTTGCATATGCGGATGACTCAGTTGTGATGGCAGATTCGATTGAAAGTTTGCAGAGTAATATTTCAGAGCTAGATCAGAAATGTAAGAACTATGGTATGAAGATTAGCATCTCCAAAACGAAAGTAATGTCAGTGGGAAAGAAATATAAACGGATTGAGTGCCAAATAGGAGGAACAAAGTTAGAACAGGTGGACGATTTCAAGTACTTAGGATGCATATTCTCACAGGATGGCAACATAGTGAAAGAATTGGAAGCGAGGTGTAGCAAAGCTAATGCAGTGAGCGCTCAGCTACGATCTACAGTACCAAGTCTAAATTATCTGTGCACCGTTCAATTTTTCGACCAACTTTGTTGTATGGGAGCGAAAGTTGGGTGGATTCAGGTTACCTTATCAACAAGGTTGAGGTTACGGATATGAAAGTAGCTAGGATGATTGCAGGTACTAGTAGATGGGAACAATGGCAGGAGGGTGTCCACAATGAGGAAATCAAAGAAAAACTGGAAATGAACTCTATAGATGTAGCAGTCAGAGCGAACAGGCTTAGATGGTGGGGTCATGTTACACGCATGGGAGAAGCAAGGTTACCCAAGAGACTCATGGGTTCAGCAGTAGAGGGTATGAGGAGTCGGGGCAGACCAAGGAGAAGGTACCTGGATTCGGTTAAGAATGATTTTGAAGTAATAGGTTTAACATCAGAAGAGGAACCAATGTTAGCACTGAATAGGGGATCATAGAGGAATTTTATAAGGGGGGCTATGCTCCAGACTGAACGCTGAAAGGCATAATCAGTCTTAAATGATGATGGTGATGCTGATGATGATGATTAGCTTTTCTATATTGAGAGTACTGCAGCTTAATGAAGCTTGTCACTTGAAGCGCTTTGCTTTATTGTAAAGCATCATCAACAGTTATTGCACAACCATCTGTGTAAACGATAATCTTTGTACATTCTGATTACTAAAGATCACAATCTCTCTTGAACACGTTACGTATGGCGTTTATTGTCGGGCTTGGTGTCTTGTAGTAATGTGAGAACGTGGAAAATGCAGTGTCGCGGGGCCGAATGCCAGTCAGACATTGCTCTGCATTTACGCTTGTCTACGTCTCTCCATTGTGCGAAGATATGCCGGGAACGACACGTGGTTCGGATATCACAGTAAATTGCAGCTGCCGTTTCCCCAGTAGGACTACAAGGATAGGCGAGAGACGCACAAGTCGCGGAAGTGGCGTCCAATTGAAAGAAGTTCCAAACTGGCGGGGAACGATCCTTCCACAGGAACTCCCACCTTATTATGTCATACGAATTTCCTTTGTTCTAACGTTCATTGTTACTTTTCACGTGTTTTCATGACAGATGGATTTCTTGCTTGTTCTTAGCAGAGATTGTAGACGAACAAAGCTTGGTACCAACAGCATTACTAACGTATTTCCGCTTTTCGAAACTGACCTTTCCTCTAACTCACTTCAGTTTGATTCCGTATGAGTTTGTGTAATGCAGCTGATTTAAGTGCCTTAATATCAACAGACCCTCATAACTCTGACGATGACAAATTCACGCAACATAAAATCGAATTGCGCGCTACTATTATAAACACAGGTGTGGAAACTATGAGTATGTGAGCTACTAAGGGATGGGAATCTAGTTTCTTTCATTAGTTTCTGTCTGCATTCAATCAGTCGATCTTTTGTTTTTCATTGGTGGATGGCCATTCCCTTTCTCATTCAGTGTCCGTCCAAGGACCGAACTGTACTATCCAATAAAGAGGTCCAGGTTTACTTACATATGCCCAGAAATGTTGGGAAAAACTGCGACAGGTTGTACAGGGTACCTTTAGGAACAAATCGAGGATGGGAACCTGTATATGGGAACGCCATCCAACGATGGTACAGAATGTCGAGGTCATAGGCGCCGGCGCCTGCGACTAGGCTACCCCTTAAGCAGAAAACTTGACTTTGTGCGCTGAGAGACCACAGACGGAACGTTTCGCAAAGTTGTTGTTACTTAGTGATCGCGATTGATTGCCAGGATCGCCAGTAGAGAGGTTGGAGCTAGCTCTTCTACGTAGGAAGGACTTGTCTCCTATGAACATAATGCTCTTCTGCCTCGGAAATTGAATAATATCTATTTCATCCTTCGTTCCCAAATCAGACGGAATGTAAATAACATAGAATATTGTAGCATATACTTTTATTACATCCATAAGAAATTCCCACAATGTGTTAACAACGCTAACATGAAAAACAATATTTGCATCTGTCGAGATGCGAACTCACAGCTTTTGACTCGAGAGACCTCGACATTATTCATTACGCTATCACTTAGTTGAGTTATGTTTGTCTCCTGTCTTTGTTATCATAGCCTGAAGGGATATATCGTTGATGCGTTATTAAGTGACACTTAATGGCAATGGTGGCGTGCTTGTGACAAACTTTCTGTGCGCCTTTACCTTGAACCGACATACTACAAATTATAATACAAGCGTATCTCCTGCTTAATTTTTAAATTATTGACGATAACAACTTACTGCTGAGAGAGCACTCTCATATGATGCCATTCACTGTTAATAAATCATTATCTAAAATTTAATTATAACAGTAATTATAATAAATCATTCCAAGAATGACGCGTTTATATTAATCTGCGATGCACGTGCATGGAGTCTTGTGAGAGGCCCGTATCTAACGCTAACGAAAGTCGATAGCCGATCATGCGGTCGTCGATGCTGTGCGTGACGTCAAAATGACATCTCATTTACACGATGGTGGTGTGCAACATGTGCTACCCAGTACACTGCGCCTTGGCACAGAAGCTTTATCCTGACCGGAATGGTCCCTGTAGACGACCAGGCCGCAAGCTGATAAGCCATCACGCAAGCAGCTTAAAAATATCCTGTATGAAACGTACACTGATGAGCTGAAACATAAAAAAAAGTTCAAATGTGTGTGAAATCTTATGGGACTTAACTGCTAAGGTCATCAGTCCCTAAGCTTACACACTACTTAACCTATATTATCCTAAGGACAAACACACACACACACGCCCGAGGGAGGACTCGAACCACCATCGGGACGAGCCGCACAGCCCATGACTGCAGCGCCCTAGACCGCTCGGCTAATCCCGCGCGGCAGTTGAAACATCATCACCGCCGGATTAATAGCGTGTTGATCCAACTCTGAAGGGTAGCAAAGTAGCGCTTCTGCGTGGCGTGCATTCCACAAGCCTATGGTACATTTTCGAAGATATGTAGTACCAGATGGTTACGCACGAATCACACAATTCCCATAAATTGTAGGCAGATGGTTTGCGAGCGCAGAGCTGGCGCCCGATAGAGTCTCACTTATGTTCCATTGCGTTCACATCAGGCAAATTTGGTAGCCAGGTCATCAACGCGAGCTCACTATCAAGATTTGGCAGCCAGGACATCAACGCGAGTTCATTATCATGCTCCTCGAACCACTGTAACACGATTCTCTCCTTGTGATACGGACAGTAATCCTGGCGGGAGAGTCATCGACGCCGAAGAAAACATCAAGCATTATGGGATGCAGTTGGTCTGCAATACTGCTCACGTAGTCCACCGCTGCCTTCGATCACTACCGCAGGTCCCATAGAAATCCAGGGAAATGTCCGCCATAACATAATACTGCTCCCACCGGCTTGCATCCTTAGCGCAGTGCACGTTTCTAACAGCTGTTTGCCTGCATGACAACGTATTCGGACACGACCATCGACTTGGACTAACAAGAAACGTGATTCATCCGACTAGGTGATCGAATGCTCAATTTCGATGATCCTGTGCCCACCGCAGTCGTAACTTACGATTTCATTGGGTCAGTATGGTGAAAAAGGAGAGGTCATCTGCTACGGAGCCCCGCGTTCAATACTGTGCGCTGAAACAAATTTGAAAAGCATACCACAAGGTTCAGTCTTAGAACCTGTATTATCTTTGAAATATCGAATGTTTTGCAAAAAAATGGTTCAGATGGCTCTGACCAGTATGGGACTCAACATCTGAGGTCACCAGTCCCCTAGAACATAGAACTACTTAAACCTGTGCTCCGACAGTCTCGTGCATGCACCAGGATTGTACCTCGTAGTCAGAACTTCTACATATCGCCTTGTCCACGCTCTGTAACGTGGAGTGGAGTCCAACAACTTGTCGCCTATTCGTCGTTTTACCGCCTTCAAACACTTTTCATAGACGTTTGCGACAGTAGCACGTCAACAGTGGACTACCTTCACCGTTATCGAAATGCTCGTTCCCTGGCATCGGTCCATAACAATGTGCCGTTTGTCAGAATGTATAATATCAGTGGATTTCCCCATTTAGGCGCCTATGGTCGTTAGAATGATTCACCATTCGTCTTTGATCCGGCTATGTAGTTTTACTCATCATGTCACTTGACGGCTATGCCATCAGGCGGTATTCAATGGTGGGCAATGACTATAATGTTTGGTTTACAAGCGTAGCAATATGTAGAAGTCCTTGCAGGTTCGAATCCTGCATCGGGCATGGATGTGTGTGATGTCCTTAGGTTAGTTAGGTTTAAGTAGGTCTAAGTTCTAGGGGACTGATGACCTCAGATGTTAAGTCCGACAGTGCTCAGAGCCATTTGAACCTTTTTTTTTTTTTTTTTTTTTTTTCCTTGCTGGTTTCGACACTCAAGAGGTTCATGCTAGTTTACTCTCCATAAGTTACGTGATAAATTTAGAGACTGGTGTATGTAAAAACATAAAACCTTTTACTAATTTCCCTTCATGGGGTGAGGCGTCATGATACCCATGCACTTTGCACCCTCCCCCAGCCCTGGTCTACCTCGGATCCGCACTTGCTAAGGGAAAATAAACATAGCTGCAGTAGAAATTATGTGAAGCTGCTTAAAACACGAAATCTCGTATGGTGCGAGGCGCGCTATCTGCAAAACATTCGCCAGCCATTGTGACTGAGCGGTTCTAGGCGCTTCAGTCTAGAACGGCGCGACCGCTACCGTCGCAGGTTCGTATCCTACCTCGGGTGTGGAAGTGTGTGATGTCCTTAGGTTAGTTAAGTTTAAGTAGTTCTAAGTTATAGGGGACTGATGAGTCCCATAGTGCTCAGAGCCATCTGAAACATTTTTGTTTTGTTTTTGCAAAACATTCGATATTTCAGAAATAATAAAGGTTCTAAGACTGAACCTTGTGGTACCCTTTTCAAAATTGTTTCAAATTCTGCACAGACGTACTGGAGGACTTTAACGGACCACAAAGATTTAGTAGGGCACGGTTTGGGACGTACGAATCCCACTACCTGTACAGAATGCCGAGTTGTGCTCCCCGTGGTATCCGCTGGCGTCCATTGCCCCCGGGGCCTCGCGAGAAGAGAAGCGGCCGCGAGTTCCCACACTCGGCAAATAATAACAGGCTGGCCGTTCTGCTCGGCCGGACCTGGGTCCGCCCCCGCGCCCGCCGCCGCCCCCAGCCGCCGCCTGCAGGTGGAATCCCTCCGCTTCCCTTATTAAAACGCCGCCGGCTGTCCGATCCGCCACAGAGGAGCACCGCCCGTCATTTCATTATCCACGCGCCGGTCGCCACCTGGGCCCTTCATCCAGCTGCGCTGCTCTGCCTGCAGAGAAAATCCGCGTTGCTCGTACTCCACGTTCCCTACCCACATACCCATACTCCTACTAAATCTCGAACGGACGAGTTGCAGAATTGATTAACACACTGGAAACGTGTTCTGGAAGACTCAGATACAGTCTAATCTCAGTGTGACCAACGAGTCCTTGATGTAATGTCCGTGTTTTAAACCAATTCAGGTGACTAGCACAGCCGGCCGCTGTGGACGAGCGGTTATAGGCGCTTCAGTCCCGAACCGCGTGACCGCTAAGGTTGCAGGTTCGAATCCTGGATCGGTCGGGGATGTGTGTTATGTCCTTAGGATACCAGAATGAGATTTTCACTCTGCAGCGGATTGTGCGCTGATATGAAACTTTCCTGGCAGATTAAAACAGTGTGTTGGACCGAGACTCGAACTCGGAACCTTTGCCTTTCGCGGGGAAGTGCTCTATCAACTGAACTACCGAAGCACGACTCATGCCCCGTCCTCACAGCTTTACTTGTGCCAGTACCTCATCTCCTACCTTCCTAACTTTACAGAAGCTCTCCTGCGAAACTTGCAGAACTAGCACTCCTGAAAGAAAGGATATCGTTAAAATGGCTCTGAGCACTATGGGACTTAACTGCTGTGGTCATCAGTCCCCTAGAACTTAGAACTACTTAAACCTAACTAACCTAAGGACATCACACACATCCATGCCCGCGGCAGGATTCGAACCTGCGACCGTAGCAGTCGCGCGGTTCCGGACTGAGCGCCTTAACCGCGAGACCACCGCGGCCGGCAAGAAAGGATATTGCGGAGACATGGCTTAGCCACAGTCTGGGGGATGTTTCCAGAATGAGATTTTCACTCTGCAGCGGAGTTTGCGCTGATACGAAACTTTCCTGTCAGATTAAAACTGTGTGCCGGACCGAGACTCGAACTCGGGACCTTTGCCTTTTGCGGGCAAGTGCTCTACTAACTGAGCTACCCAAGCACGACTCACGCCGCGTCCTCACAGCTTTACTTCTGCCAGTGCCTCGTCTCCTACCTTCCAAACTTTACAGAAGCTCTCCTGCGAACCCTGCAGAACTACCACTCCTGAAAGAAGGGATATTGCGGAGACATGGCTTAGCCACAGCCTGGGGGATGTTTCCAGAATGAGATTTTCACTCTGCAGCGGAGTGTGCCCTGATATGAAACTTCCCTGGGAGATTCGGAGGAGAGCTTCTGTAAAGTTTGGAAGGTAGGAGACGATGTACTGGCGTGAGTCGTGCTTGGGTAGCTCAGTTGGTAGAGCACTTGCCCGCGAAAGGCAAAGGTCTTGAGTTCGAGTCTCAGTCCGGCACACAGTTTTAATCTGCCAGGAAAGGTCCTTAGGTTAGTTAGGCTTAAGTAGTTCTAAGTTCTAGGGGACTGATGACCTTCCATAGTGCTCAGGGCCGTTTGAACCATTTGACTAACACACTGGTACAGTCGATAATTCCACTCCGTAGCACAGAGGAAAGACATGCGCTTCCAGGATGGTGCTAGATCCATTGGAAACCGGTTCGAATCTTGGTGTTACAAAATTTACATTATCTGATCAAAAGTGCCCAGAGATCCCTGTTTAACGCAAAAATTGATCACTAAATGTCACGAAGTGGCTTGCCTACCGTCCAGAGCGTCTTCAGACACGTCTTCGTTTCTTATCGCGGTTAGTTCGAAAAGGACTCATCACTGAAGACAATTCCACTCCAGCCAATGACAGTCCAGGCCGAAGACGTGTCTGAATCGCCCCAGACAGCGGTGGGATCCCGCCATACCGCACCACAACCAGGATTGAGGGTCTTGGGTGCCATTTCTTTCCGTAGCAGGACTCTTTCAGTGGACATCCGCGACACCCTTACAACGCGGCGCTACATCGACGATATACTGCGTCACATTTTGTTTTGCTCCTCGTGGCAAGCCATCCTCGGCTTACATTTCAGTAAGATAATGCTCAGAGTTTCTACTGCTTGGCTTCCTGCTTGCCAAACCCTACCTTGGCCAGCAAGGTCGCCGGATCTTTTCCCAGTTGAGATCATTTGGAGCGTTAGGGGCTGGGCCCTCCACCCACCTCGAAATTCTGATGATCCAATGGGCCAATTCAACAGAATTTGGCACGATATCCCTCAGGAGGCCATCCAACAACACTATAAATCAATGGCAAGCCGAGTAACTGCTTACATAGGGGCCAGAGGTGGAACAATAGACTTTCTCACTTTCTGAAGCTTTTTCTCGTAAATAAATAATCAGTTGTTCTGAAACTGTAATTATTTGTTTGTCTGTGGTGGATGTACAACACACTTACCGATTTCCTTACCATTCGGAAACTTCCTTCGTGGTGCGCCGTTGATATTATTTTTGTTTTTTAATAGCTTAGCGCCCGCTGCTTCGCTGTCGTAGATCGTATGGATTGCAGAGATTTTTGTTTTTTGTTTTTATTTGACTGAACTGCAACACCTTCTAAGCTTTTCACGCTAATTTAGGCCATATAAGCATGGTCGTTTCCGACTGTATTCCTGATCAAAAAGCGATTCTCGTAACTGGAGTCCACAGTTTTTGTTAATCGTGTGTTTTGCGTACTTATGGAGAAATTTTCATGGCAACTTTCATCCCTTAAGAAATATTTCTTTGTATATAACCGAGAAGTGATGTACGAATTTACACAAATTTAGCTTTAAAATTTTTTTAATGTAACGAAATGTTTTCCCTTAGGGGCTGAATCTCCTGACACACTGAAATCCGTATTTTTATAATTTCTAACCGAGAAGTCAAATACCAGTTGTCATAGAGGCAGCCTTAAAAATACTTTAGCAGTTCTTTAGTAATTTTTTTTTCAAAATTGAATTTCCAAAAATGCTGAAATTTGTGTTTTTTGCTTTCTGAGTCAGAAACCAAATACCAGCTTTCGTAGTTCTAGCTTCAAAACTCCCTTAATAACAACGTAATTTCTAAAAGCCTTTCATTCCCTATTTTATCATCTTAGGAGTGGAATTTCGGACAACCCTTCTTGAATGATACGTGCAGTATATGATCCGTTTCCTCTGCAAACTTCGAGTTTCTATCCTTAGCGTTATGGGCCAGGCGATGATGAGTCAGTGAATCAATCTGACCCTATTTCACCAACTTAGGGGTTGAATTTCCAAAAACAGTTAAACACGTATTTTTTCATCTCCAACCGAGAAGCCAAATACCATTTTTCACAGACTTAGCTTTAAAAATGCTTTTCGCAACGAAATATTTTCATAAAACGTTTCACCCCCTATTTCACCCGCTTAGGGGTTGAATTTCCAGAAAACAGTGAGGTGTGTATGTTTTATTTTTAACAGAGAAGCCAAATAGAAATTTTCACAGATTAGCTTTAAAAATGCTTGCACAATGAAACATTTCCATAAAAACTTTAATCCCCCGTTTCACCGCCACAATGGTTGAATTTCCAAAAACAGTGGAACACGTATTTTTTTATTTCTAACTGAGAAACCAAATTTAAATTCTCACTGATTTAGCTTCAAAATGCTATCATAATAAAATATTTTAAAAAAAAATCCCATCCCCTATTTCACCCCTTGCGGGCTCAAGTTTTGTAACCGAGAAGGCAAATACCAATGATCACAGATGTAGCTTTAAAAACACTTCAGTAATTCTTTAATAACGATATATTTTCAGAAAAGCTTTCACCCACTATTTCACCCCCATAGAGTTAAGTTTCCAAAAATGCTGAAACATGTATTTCTTTATTTCTGACCGAGAAACCAAAGACCAATTTTCGTAGGTCTAGCTTCAAAACTGTCTTACTAACGACATTAAAAAAAACCCTCATCCCCCATTTCACCCCCTTACGGATGTATTTTCGAAAAATCCGTTCTTAAACGAGGCATACTGTATAAGATCAATACCCTCGGCAAATTTCAAGTTTCTATCCTTCGCGGTTTGGCCTGGGTGATGAGTCAGTCAGACAGTCGGCACATTGCCTTTTATATACAGAGAAGACAATATGCTATTCGAGGAAGACTGTGCAATGCTTGCTAATTTTTGATTGCCTCTAACCCTTTGCACTGAAAATCATATATGTGAGTGGCGTTCGCGTTTATAATCTTAGTGCCGCTAGCGTTGTAAATAACATCACGAAGGTGGTTCTGTCTCACTTCGATTAGATTTTATAATACCAAATTCAGTCTTAATCTGATATGCTTATTTTGCAACCTAGGTTCCGTAAGATGAAGCCATGTGCATTTGACTATGTTTTCATTGTTTAGCATGAGTACGCATTTCTTTTTAATTTTCACGCATTTGGGATCGTAAGTTTATGGTATAAAATACGTGTTGGATAATATTTCAGGAAACTGTAGCCGCCAAGCGACAGTTTTACGTTTGCAACTGACTGAGGTAAGTTTATTACATGAGCTGGGGATCTGAAACATATATCAGTATTCGGTATGAAACTTCGTGGCAGATTGCTACTATGTGCCACCCCACCACTCTCCCCTGGGATCTTTTCCTTTCGCACCTGGAAAGTACTGCACTGGCCGATCTAGTCCAGCAGAACTGGCGGCCCTGTCTCACTGTTTTACTCCCGCTGGTACCTCTTCTCCTATATCCCAGCCTTCACCGAAGTTCTCTTGTATACCTTGAGGGACTGGCACACCTGGTAGAAAGGATGTGATGAGACAATTGTTCACCCACAGCCTAGGGAATTGTTCCCAGAGTCACTATCCACTCTGGAGGAGAGTATGCGCCTGTTAGAAATTTACTGTATTCGAATACAAAGTTTTCAGGTTCGATCCCGCTCCGAGGTTCGAAGGCCGGTGCGATACACGTTTGTCAATTGCCTGGAAATTTCATGTCGGCCCACACACTGCTGTAGTTTGAAAACTCATTTCGTAATACGCAGTTTAATTCAGAACGTACTCTTTCGTGATAAACGGAATGTGGACAAATTCGCAGAATGCTATTTGCGTCTGTGTGTTTCACGACCATGGTCGCCACAACATTGCTGTGGCGGTTAATCGTAATGGGAAGCTTATTTCTGACGACTAGGCGCCACTTTAATGGGGAGGAAATGACAGTCACGTTGCTGGCGGTCCACGAAACTTCTTTATTACAGCCTTGAAGTTTCGTCAGAAATTGCAGCCGTGTACGTGTGACGCTGTAGTTGGTGAGTGGAAGGTATTTTGCAGATCAGGACAGCAGCTCACATGCTCTTAGCTACACATGCATAACGAGTTCCGCTAGCCTAACTGTAGGTGGTTCGTCAGCAGTTTATTTTCCCCTGTGGGAATGAGATTTGCTCCGTGACTGGTTTACGCGGAGACGCCAGATGTCAGTCCGGTTTTGTTCCTCTCATGTTCCTCTTTAGCAACGTCAGTGAAATGGAATGGATTTTCTCTTTGCAATGGAGTGTGCGCTGATATGAATCTTCTTGGCAGATTAGTACTGTGTACTAGACCAGAAATCGAACCCGGAACCTTTGCGTTTCGCAGACAAATTCTCTACCGTCTGGGCTATTCAAGGACGACTTACGTCCTGTCCTCACAACTCCGTTCCGCCAGTACCTCGTCTCCTACCTTACAAACTTCACAAAAGTTCGCCGGCGAAACTTGCGAGACTAGCACCCCTCGAACAGATTTTCACTCTGTAGTGGAGTGTAAGCTGACGTTAAACTTCCTGGCAGATTAAAACTGTATGCTGGACTGGGACTCGAACCTGGGACCTTTGCGGCCGGTGTGGACGAGAGGTTCTAGGCGCTTCAGTCTGGAACCGCGCGACCGCTACGGTCGCAGGTTCGAATCCTGCCTCTGGCAAGGATGAGCCATTTGAGCCATTTGAACAATTATTGAGCAGAAAATGGGTTCTCTAACGTGGAAATGGAATGTTTCGTCACCCATGCCCATGTATACTACCTGACAAAAAATGGATTTACCCAGAAGGGGAAGAGGAAACACACCGAACGAGGTGGCGCAGTGGTTAGCACACCGGACTCGCATTCGGGAGGACGACTGTTCAAATCCCCGCCCGGCTTTATATTTTCCGTGATTTATTAACTTGTTTCAGGCAAATGTCGGGATGGTTCCTTTGGAAGGACACGGTCGATTCCCTTCCCCATCCTTCCCTAATCCGATGGAACCGATGACCTCGCTGTTTGATCCCATTCCCCAAATCAACCAACCAATCAACCAAGCAAGCAAGAGGAAACTAAATGAAATTCCCAGATTGAGACGATTTCAGCGACTAACAAACAGAATACAATGTACAAAGAACTTGATAGTATGAGCCCTCTTATTGGTTGTTTCTGAGAAACAAGATTCCGCCGGCCTGTGTGGCCGAGCGGTTCTAGGCACTTCAGTCTGGAATCGCGCGACCGCTACGGTCGCAGGTTCGAATGCTGCCTCGGCCATGGATGTGTGTGATATCCTTAGGTTAGTTAGGTTTAAGTAGTTCTAATTTCTAGGGGACTGATAACCTCAGATGTTAAGTCCCATAGTGCTCAGAGCCATTTGAACCATTTTTTTAGGGACCTTTGCCTTTTGTGGACAAGTGCTGTACCAAGTGAGCTACCGAGCTTGAGTCGCATCCTGACCACCCAGCGTTAATGCCTCAGAAACTCATCTCCTGCAAGGAGAAGTATTTGAGACTTGGTGCTATCGAAATGTGTTAAAAAGAAGGTGAAGAGATACGTTTCGAAGTAAAGAAGCACTAGAAAGAAAATAGATGACTGTGATATTGTTGTTCTCCACATTTCCAGTGGTCAACCATTCATACGGGATAAATCGAGCGGTCTAAGGGCGCTGCAGTCATGGACTGTGCGGCTGATCCCGGCGGACGTTCGAGTCCTTCCTCGGGCATGGGTGTGTGTGTTTGTCCTTAGGATAATTTAGGTTAAGTAGTGTGTAAGGTTAGGGACTGATGACCTTAGCAGTTAAGTCCCATAAGATTTCACACACATTTGAACATTTGAACACTTTCGGGATTACGTCTTCATTTTTGTATTAATACCTGATACGAGTAGAACTCTTTTATTGGAGAAAGGTATCTCTGGATGTACCAGATTTCCTTGCTACGCCCGTGCTGTGTGACCTTGATGACTTTGTTCCCAGGAGAGGGGGATTCTTCCACTTCTTCCACTTATGTTTCCCAGTTTTGACGTTAGACGAGTAGTTACTCTCCATTCTGGCACTCTTCATCGAATTCATCTTTGCCCTCTGCAACCTTATGTCATGGTCTGTGCAACGAATGTTATGCATTACTTTCAGAGCGTCTTCCTTACAGCTAACCTGGAGGACTGTGTCATCTGGAAGACTTAGCATTACTGTCTGTTTCCCAACATCCTTTATTCCTCTTTCGAAATTTTCTTTCACTTGCTTTGTTGCTAGCCTGTAAGTTGAAACGCACGTCTTAAAACGAGCTTTTCTTTCTTGCCCTTCAACAGACACAGTGATTTCCACAAATATTGAAGCACTGAGAAGACATGGTCCGAAGAGAATGTAACTTCGTCCGCGTACACACCACCGGCAGGTATGAAAATTATTAGAGCTGCAATGCTGTGTGAAGCGTAGAACGGCATCAGATAGCATTAGTGCTGTTCGTATTGTAAGTGGCGTAGGTAAAGGGTCGCTATGTGTAAGCGACGTGCACTTACGCGATGTTTATGAAATGAGTGGAGCTCTGAGCTTTATCCAGGTGGATAAAAGAGCCACACGCAAATGGAAATGCTATATGACATTAAAAATCAAAGTAAAAGATTGGGTCGCCATCAACTCTAGCGACACGACAAATAAAGAGGTTCGACTGAGTTGGAAAATTAATTAATTTAGTCATAAGAAAAAACTCATAAAAGAACATTCACTGTAATATCACTCATAAAGAATGGGATGTAATTAACATGATCCAGGGATTGTTCACACGAATCAAATATTAAAATAAAGTAAAAAGTGCGTGAACATTGGGTATAAGAGCAGCTTGCAGCAACATTCCTGAAAACGAGATCTATTCTAAGGAATTTGTTTTAAATAAAAAGGGAACACTAGTTATTGGACCCGTGTGCATGGAAATGTTATGGATGGGCTAACGAGGGAACTACAAGGTGAATGGCGTAGGTAAAGGAGACGTAACATCTGTACACTGGATAAGACCTGAAGCAAAATTATTTATTTCATAAGACATTGATATAAGACATCTATATAACTGCTGTTGCCTGGTAACTACGTACGATTGCTTGTGAAACGCTAAACGATTCACAACAGAATCTCTTAATTTAGAACCGCAGTCGTAATTGGGGGGAGGGACGGGAAAGGTTTAATACTCGCATTCACATCCACATTTACTCAAAGAACAGCAAGAATGGCCCCAACACCAACACGCAACGAAGCTAGGAGGTTTGATCCGCTGTGTTGAGAAATCATTAAATAAAAGAGTAAATCCGAGTATCACGGTTGCATTTAAAGTTGAACCTTGGTTTGGAGAAACCGCCTCAGCGAGGGCCACACACACACGCTTACGCGCTTTAACATGAAATCACAAACCACAAATACAGTTAAATAATCTGGACAGGAAATATTTAATATTCCAAAATCAGAGCAATAAGTTAACTCTAGGACAGAGACAGCGGGAAAATTAGGCTCACAGTTAACTCGTGTGGCCACTTGGTTCGCAAGGAAAGTTGTGGTAAGATCTTATGGTTCTAAACTGCTGACGTTATCGGTCCCTAAGCTTACGCACTACTTAATCTAACTTAAACTAACCTACGCTAAGGACAACACACACACACACACACACACACACACACACACACACACACACACACACATGCCTCCCCCTCCGACGGTGGAAGCCGCGCGGACCGTGACAAGGTCTCGAGACCGCGCGGCTACCCCATGCGGCAAGTGGTTCGCGGAAACACAATTTCTACGTACTGTGTCCAGATTTTAGCTACATTAAACCACGCAGCTGCGAACAATTAACATTTTATAGAGGACACATTTGAGTAGACAAAGAGTAATGGCAGAGGGCCAACAACTCTAATATTAACCCCCATGTGTGGTTTCCAACAGACATATAGAAATGAAAGAAAGAAAATTCACAAGGAGGCAAAAATTATCAAGATTCGGAAAAGATTAGAATGTATACGCACGCAGTCGCAGAGACACAAACATGCACACTGAACCGAGGGCGCACTTCCTACGTGAGATCGCTTCAACACCTTTGTGCTACGTTCTTCTTACGGACCAAAGTCTGCGTTAGGAGTCAAACTGAAATTCTGCAAAAGCCTTGCATCCCTTGCTGCGACCTAGCAAAATAATCTTTAAGACAAAACGCGGGGCCAAAAACTCTTGGAAGAGACTTCGGCTGCAGACCCTCGGAGAGCTGGAGGCAGACTGCCCATCCCACCCTAAAACTTCTCCCACACAACCCCGTGGCCAGCAAAACCCAGAGATGAGGCTTCGGCCATCAACCTAACACCGGTAACTTTCTCATGAAGGGAACAAACCTCTTTGCCTACCTGAAAACTACAAGGGTTGGCCGTTCTGTAAGACGACCGCTGGTTCTCTGCAGCAGACTAAACCACCGTACAGCAAAATAAAACACACCCACATTCATTCACTCATGCATGCCAGAGAGTTTTGGATTAGGCGAACAAGGGATAAACATTTTATGGTATCACAGTCGCGAGTTGGGTTACATATAAAAACATGGAAGACTTATAATGGCGATGCAGACGCATTTGCAAGTCTGAAGAGAACCAACATAACAGCTATATGACGCTTACAAATCGTAGAAAGAAATAAAATGATAATTAAATGGAGACCCTAGCTGCAAACAGGCGTTGATGTATTTCATTGGGGACATGTTGAAAATGTGCGCCCCAACTGGGACTCGAACCCGGGATCTCCTGCTTACATGGCAGACGCTCTATCCATCTGAGCCACTGAGAACACAGATGATAGTGCGCCTACAGGGACCTATCCCTAGCACGCTCCCCGTGAGACCCACATTCCCAACATGTCCACACCACTGCATTCGTAGTGCGCCTAGTAGATGTTTGCCCATCATACTCATAGCAAAATGCGTGTTCATCTACGGTAACTGTTCTTTCGGGAACAGATACTACCGTCATATATAGTTAAAATATGGCTTCCCGGCCATTGACCTTATTGTGTCAACGCACACGCTATGGACGAACTCGTACGGGACTTGGTAGATTAATCTGCCACGAGTAATTAGGCGCACTACGAATGTAGTGGTGTGGACATGTTGGGAATGTGGGTCTCACGGGGAGCGTGCAAGGGATAAGTCCCTGCAGGCGCACTATCCTCTGTGCCCTCGGTGGCTCACATGGATAGTGTGTCTGCCATGTAAGCAGGAGATCCCGGGTTCGAGTCCCGGTCGGGGCACACATTTCCAACATGCTTCCAATGAAGTAAATCAACGCCTGTTAGGGTCTCCATTTAATTATCATTTCGTTTCTAGCAAAGCTGCATGGTCATCTACACTAACTGTTCTTTCGGGAACAGATACTACCGTCATATATAGTAGAAAGAAATAGGCTATGGCTAGAATGAATCATAGCTCAGTCATCTCTGGTACGAAATTTAGCAATGAAAACACCCGTATTGTTCTGTAGGATGCAAAGTGCACTAGAAAGCAAATAAAGTGATAATGAAAGGGGATTATAGGATCCTTTCAGTGTTTAGTGTCGTTACCAGGCCTAGTCGAGATACGAGAGATTTGAACAGCGTCGGATGTTGAGAGATCACAATGAAGGACACGGAGGTGCTACGTATTCATGTGAGAAAGCGTTATCAGCCCCTGACAGTATTCGAAAGGGACCACCTTGTGGGTCTCCATTTGGCCGGCTGATTGAATCATGCAGTGTCCACATTTCTGGGCCGTCCGGATGTTACAGTAGCCTGATGATGGACTGCATGGAAATGCAAGGCAGTCACAGTCATCGCCAAGTATCCGGTAGACCATGCCCGACAGCCATATGAGAGCCCCTTCACATCTGCATTTGTCATCCGAGGAGAACTAATGGATTTTCTGCAACCTCCTGAGTCATTCAACACCATCGGTCGGAGACTAGAACCAGCCGCCCTGGAGAATTACTGTTCCAAGCGTAGGCTGCCGCTCACAATAGGAGACAAATTGCTGTGTCTGGACTGTGTCCGTGGTCGGCAGCATGCACTGCAGATGAACGGCGATGCGTTGTGTCCAGCAGGGAATGGCGACTCTGGACTACGCTGGATGACAGTCGTCAGTGAGAATGGTGGCGATCTGGCGAGAGGTGCTATTCCTCCAGTGCGGTGGAGCGGTGTCACACTTGGCTGGCATCATGGTGTTGGGAGCCAACAGGTGCGACTTCAGGTCACGGCTGGTGATTGTGGCGAAACAAGCGCTGTCTTTGAAAGATACAGACGCGAGCCGGTGTGATGGAACGTACCCCAGTTCACTGCTACTAGCGCCACGTCACCATAACGCGCCTGCGCGAAGCATAGATGTACTGCACCATAATTTAAGGATCAAATTAAAATATTTAAAGTTGATTTTCCAAATTTTGTCAATATATGCTTCAGTATATTAATGTTTAAATTGTCAAATCTCAGAGTGGTCAGATGAATTTCTTTCCCTACATACACTACTGGCCATTAAAATTGCTACACCACGAAGATGACGCGCTACAGACGCCAAATTTAACCGACAGGAAGAAGATGCTGTGATATGCAAATGATTAGCTTTTCGGAGCATTCACACAAGGTGCTGACATGAGGAAAGTTTCCAACCGATTTCTCATACACAAACAGCACTTGACCGCCGTTGCCTGGTGAAATGTTGTTGTGATGCCTCGTGTAAGGAGGAGAAATGCGTACCATCACGTTTCCGACTTTGATAAAGGTCGGATTGTAGCCTACCGCGATTGCGGTTTATCGTATGCACGAACAGTTCGACGACGTTTGCAGCAGCATTGACTATCAGCCCGGAGACCATGGCTGCGGTTACCCTTGACGCTGCATCACAGACAGCAGCGGCCTGCGATGGTGTACTCAACGACGAACCTGGGTGCACAAATGGCAAAACGTCATTTTTTCGGATGAATCCAGGTTCTGTTTACAGCATCATGATGGTCGCATCCGTGTTTGGCGACATCGCGGTGAACGCACATTGGAAGCGTGTATTCGTCATCGCCATACTGGCGTATCACGCAGCGTGATGGTATGGGGTGCAATTGGTTACACGTCTCGGTCACCTCTTGTTCGCATGGACGGCACTTTGAACAGTGGACGTTACATTTTGGATGTGTTACGACCCGTCGCTCTACCCTTCATTCTATCCCTGTGAAGCCCTACATTTCAGCAGGATAATGCACGACCGCATGTTGCAGGCCCTGTGCGGGCCTTTCTGGATACAGAAAATGTTCGACTGCTGCCCTGGCCAACACATTCTCCAGGTCTCTCACCAATTGAAAACGTCTGGTCAATGGTGGCCGAGCAACTGGCTCGTCACAATATGCCAGGCACTACTCTTAACGAACTGTGGTATCGTGTTGAAGCTGCATGGGCAGCTGTGCCTGTGCAAGCCATCCAAGCTCTGTTTGACTCAATGCCCAGGCGTATCAAGGCCGTTATTACGGCCACAGGTGGTTGTTCTGGGTACTGATTTCTCAGGATCTATGCACCCAAATTGCGTGAAAATGTAATCACTTGTCTGTTCTAGTATATTGTATTTGTCCTTTGAATACCCGTTTATCATCTGCATTTCTTCTTGGTGTATCAATTTTAATGGTCAGTAGTGTACATCGTGTCAGTCGCTAAATAATAAAACTAGAAAACCAAAAATTGTTAAGAATGTGCAAATGATTGCCAGACTAAAAAAAAAGATCAGATAGCTCTAAGCACTATGGGACTTAACATCTGAGGTCATCAGTCCCCTAGACTACTTTAACCTAACTAACCAATAGGACATCACACACACATCCATGCCTGAGGCAGGATTCGAGCCTGCGACGGTAGCAGCAGCGCGGTTCCGGACCGAAGCGCCTAGAACCGTTCGACCACAGCGGCCGGCTATGTCAGACTCAACTGTTACAAATTTCAACCTGATCAGAACAATATTTTGGTCAAAATCGTAGTTTTTACTAAAAATTGAAGACGCCAATATTAGACTTAGAAATATGAAAATTTCTATGAAGCTTTAGTTCGATATAAAAACATTAACTAATGGACCCCATTTACCGACCTCTAATAGTTTTCGAGTAATTTACTGAAAACGAAATTTGGAACAAAAACGTTCTTATTTGTAATAGATTAAGTGTCATTTTTATTAATGATAGAAAGTTTTGATTACCGCACCTGATGAAGCCCATTATGTAATAGAACTGTAACATGTTTCAAGACTTTGATGGAAATACCAATCACTGCAAGGTCTCATAAAGATGTAGTTCAGACCTCATGTTCTACTGTCATTTCCGTTCTAAAAATTATAGACGGCAAAGTTTAAATGCTGGCCATCCAAACTTTTTCTGTGATTAAAGCCAACTCAGCTGCATTCGTACAAAAATTACGAAGATTCTAATTTGATTCATGGAAGTGTTATAAAATAATATATGTCCGAGAAAGCTGCCATTTAGAAGCTGCTACCAGGGCATAGAGCGGATGACGGGAGGTGTGCCCTTCGGCCGTCCGCTGCGCCCGTATATACATCATACAATAAATACCCAGCTACCAATCGGTCCGCGTCAGTCAAACGCCGACTTACGCGCTGCCTCCGATGACGTCATTACCAGGCTACAACTAAACGTGTGTTTTTGCCAGAAATAGGAAGTGAACTGTCCTGGATCTCTCAGATTTCGCGGAAGTAATTGTTCGTGTGCCGCCCAAATGTTAGCAAAACCGCGTGCCAAGTGGTGATATTATTTTTCCTCTTTTTTGGTGAGCAATTAACTTTATCAGAAGTCAGGGCGAAAGACCATTTAATGATACCTTACCTAGAGCTCGCCTCTGAACTGCTTGTAGTCCTTTTTATGATAAAACATTATTACTATTCTTATTATTGGTATTATCAGGAATATTACGATGTTGTGCGTGTGAAATTTTCTTAAATGTAATTGAATCATTTAGAGCTCAAAACCTTTATTTATAATTACAGTTCCTGATCCCGCTAAGTAAGCAGAGAGTAGAACATTTCTTTCAGTGAACAGAAGAAGACTGCAGAGTCGCAGACTGGAAAGTGTGGTCAGTATGTTCTCCATCGCTTTCTGGCTGACCACAAAATAGTTTTTAGGCTATCGTAAACAGACGGCGTCGCCCCCCCCCCCCCCCATAATGAGTAAGGGAACTCTAGCAGAACAAAAAAATGGCTCTAAGCAGTATGGGACTCAACATCTGAGGTCATCAGTCCCCTAGACTTAGAACTACTTAAAAGTAACTAACCTAAGGACATCACACATCCATGCCCGAGGCAGGATTCGAACCTGCGACCGTAGCAGCAGCGCGGTTCCGGACTGAAGTGCCTAGAACCGCTCGGCCACATAGACCGGGTCTGGCCGAACAACAGTATATCACGGACACCTTAGGTCCGCATGTGTCACCTGTCAAGCGACAGTATTGTGGTGCCATTTTCAGTAGGACAATGCTCTTCCGCATATGGGATGTGTCTCTGTGAACTGTCCGCGTGATGCTGAGGTGCTTCCGCGGCCAGCAAGATCCTGGGATCTGTTCCCGGTAGGAACAGCTCGGTGGCCAACTCCGTCCGTGAGTCAGTATCCCAGATACCAGGAGACAGTTACAACACTTACGGGCCAGCTTGCCTCAGGATGGGATAAAACGGCTTTCTGACACGACTCCCAACAGAATGTATGCGTAATGTAGGCCAGAGAGGTGCAACTTCATACTAATACGTGGGTCCATATTGCCAAGTTCTTTGTAAATTTGGCTCGATATTGTAATCACTGAAATAATATCACATATCCTCCCAGATCGTGATTTTAATTTCATTTCCTCTTCTTCCCTCCCGGTGTACGTGTGGTAGACGAATACAACCTGAATGTTTTACGATTGTTCGTGAGGACTGTTTCGAAATTGAAAACCATGACTGCTGACGTCCTCCGGGAGAAGGGTTGTAATAAAAAGTAAGTTTGTAACCGAGAGCGGCGTTCACAAATGTCAGCAGATGGAGCAGGCTTATCCCGGTGCTGCTTTACGCCCGACATTCGGCAGTGATGCTGCCTCGCGCGGCCGTCACTCAGCACATCACAGCAATTTACGGAAAACGTAAAGGCACATCGTGCTGCCAGACAGCACGCCTCAACCACGGAGCGATTGATCGTCGTTCGCGAACGATTTCATCAATAAATGCCACGAGGCAGCAGGTTATCGAAACTTACTGAAGAGCGAGTGCCCCGCGACATTAAGGAAAGCTAGTCGAATGCGCCTCATGTATTATTTACGGTCCGATTCGGCGTCATGGAAACACGTGTTTGACCGAACGTTGGCAGCGAGGAGTGGAGAGTGGAAAGGGGTAGCTGTGGAAGGAATCTGACCGGCGCTTTCGACCACTTTATACGGAGCTCAGGCCAAGAAGCACAGTGATTGCAGATGAAAAAGGTAATTGAGTAATACAAGCAGAAAGTAGGTAAGTTATTCCTCTTCGTGTGTGAGGCAGCGGCTGTCATATTTTATCAATAATGATTATTTGCATTCAAGTATTTTAATAGTACAAGGCGTGTTTTTTCAAGTAAGTACCGTTTTTCAATTAAAAAAGACGTGCTAAGATATCTTAATAATTTTATTTTTACATGAAAGCGTGTACCTTAATCTACTCGCTGACGCCTTTACAGTCTGATTCTTCATTGTTTACGTTGTGTACTGAGTGTTTAAGATGCCTCCGATAATCGTGAGTCCCGCCGACTGTGAAGTACGGGCTGTTATAAGATTTCTTAGTGCTAAAGGCCTAAAAGCGATCGATATTCATCATGAGATCTGTACATATTACGGAGAAAACATTACGAGTGATGGAATGGTAAGAAAGTTGGTGAAAGGATTTAAAGATGGCCGTACAAATGTGCATGATTAACAGCGGAGTGGGCGTCCTTCGGTCGTTAATGAAAGTCTGGTGCAGGAAGTGGACAATAGGGTGAGAGAAAACAGACGCTTTACGATTTCCTCCTTGCGGGATGACTTTCCTAATGTTTCTCGTAGTGTTTTGTATGGCAATCTGACCGAGCACTTGAATTACCGAAAATTGTGCGCACGTTGGGTACCGAAAATGTTGTCGGGTGTGCACAAAACCAAACGTTGAGACAGTGCATTGACTTTCCTTGAGCGGTTACACAACGACGGTGATGATTTCTTAAGCCAAATTGTTACGGGCAAAGAAACATGGTGGCCTACGTCACATCAGAATCAAAGCAACAGTCCATGGAAGTTGAGCAAGGGCATCGTTTTGCTGCAAGAGCCGGCCGGAGTGGCCGTGCGGTTCTAGGCGCTGCAGTCTGGAACCGAGCGACCGCTACGGTCGCAGGTTCGAATCCTGCCTCGGGCTTGGATGTGTCTGATGTCCTTAGGTTAGTTAGGTTTAATTAGTTCTAAGTTCTAGGAGACTGATGACCTCAGAAGTTAAGTCGCATAGTGCTTAGAGCCATTTTGCTGCAAGACAATGCCCGTCCGCATGTGGCGAATCAGACCAAAGATCTCATCACATCTTTTCGATGGGAAACTCAAGATCATCCTCCGTACAACCCCGATCTTGCGCCCAGTGACTACCATTTGTTCCTGCACTTGAAGAAACACCTGGGCGGTCAGAGTCTTCCAGACGATGACGAAGTCAAAACAGTGGTGATGCCGTGGTTAACAAGTCAGGCGGCAGACTTCTATGAGGAAGGTATTCAAAAACTGGTACAGCATTATGACAAGTGCCGCAATATTGACGGAAATTATGTAGAAAAGTAGATTAAGGTACAGGCTTTCATATAAAAATAAAATTATTGAGATAGCACGTCATTTTTTAATTTCAAAACGGTACTTACTTAAAAAAAACACGCCTCGTACATGATGAAAGGAGCAATGTATCTTGAAATATTGTATCAAATACTAGTAAAGTGGATGAAAACAATTTTTACTGACGAGGCGAGATGATGGAAATAATACTTGGCAAAACTTCATAGCTGTCCAGGAGAACAAGGCATAAGAAGATGATGTGAGATATTCAGTACCTGTTACTGAATTCCAAAAGCTATGCACGAACTCGAGAGGCATAAACGGTGAGGTATTCATCAAGTACGGGTGGTACTCTTTCGAGTATCAGGACAAGGAGCAGAACAATACATGTACAAGATTGTGAATGGCAGTGATGGAACTGGATCCCGCCTCCGCGGCCGTGCTCGCTAACGCTACACCCACACCCATTACAGTCACCTACACTTCACAGACACACTTAATGCACACAGCTCTCATACTCCGCGAAAGAGAGGTGCGTGCGGGCGCGAAGGAGAAGGAAAAACTTTCCAATTCGGTGGCTGAATCTGCCCTTCGGGGTCTCCCAGCCATTCACGCCATAAGACTTTACTATATGGAACTGGAGAGATTCCATCAGATTTTGAAAACATTCAGCAAACACAAACTTCCGGTACAGCTTTATTTCGCCTAAATGCGTCTCGGGTTTCTATCCATTTCCAGTTGGCGTTATACATTTATATCTTCGTCAATACTACGTTTTTGCCCACTCCTCTTTGTATGCCGCAGCGACGTTAGTTGGTCACATGGCGAATCACACGTTGCAAGAGTGTAAGAGTCAAGCCACATCCTCACAAACACAGTTATTAACTAATTTTGACGCTTTTGTCAGGCTTATTCTTTCGTGTGGCTGGACATCGAACCGTGAAGTATCGATAGTTAACGCAGCAACAGCTAGTTCCGCTGTACCCAGCGCTAATGTTTGCTTGCCGGCAAATTTTTTTGTGAATGGTCGTTGTGGTTCGCGCTGGGGGTAATATCATAACCAGAACCAACTGATCGGCAGCAAACATGCGTTGTGGGTGCGCTGGCGTGTGTGGTCGGGACGACCGGAAAAAATTGCATCCTTCTCAAAATAATGTTCAGTTAAATCATTCGAGCCGCTTTAACAGTATACCTCCACTTTCAGTGTGAAACAATTAATATATGTGGCGTGCGGCAATTTCCTGAATCAAAAAGTATTTTAAAAACTTTTGAGAAAGTAAACAATGCAGGCTGTGACCCGTAATTAATTGCTATCAATTACGGAATTTATTACCCGTACCAAAATCTACTTCTTTCAGAAATATGAAAACATTATTGTACTAAATTAATTCAATCGCTCAATTGAATTAACTAATTATGATACGCTGATTAGGCAAGAATAATAGAAAAACGAAGATGGATAGAAGACGATCAGTAATTTAGCGCTGTCGGCAATATCGAGCGAGAGTGTTACACGATGTTACTACTCACCTTTCCTCTTGCAGTCGCAACGGTGCGCAGGGAGAAGGAATGCTGGTAGGCCTTAGTGCGAGTTCGAATCTCTCTTATTTTATCGTCATGGAATTATCGCGAGATGTAAGCAGGAAGAAAAAATACACTGACTGACTTCTAGGAATGTATGCCCTTCGAATTTTAACAGCAAACCGGTTTTTTATTTAGTATATGATCACGAGACCGTCCCCGACATTGCACCAGGCTTTGCATGGATAATTAGTCAAACTCTCACAATGGAAAATGGACAAAAACGGATTGATTTGAAGAAAAGATTAAGAGAAACAGTGCGTAGTTGAAGGTATGACGAAGTGACTTTGACGTAAAAGTCGTTACACTTACGGGACAGGCCTGTGGAACAGTGGTGTCGAAGTGAGCTCTGAAAAAGATAAATAAAAAAATTAATAAAAGTATGGCGGGCAAATCAATGCTTAAAGTAAATACAGATAATATCTTGCGAACGCAGAGTGATGAATAATACAGACAACAATTCAGTAACTTGCAGAACAGCTTTAAGGGGGGACGTTCATGGAACTGACCGAAAATCTCGATTTTCAATTTATTTTTTTATTTTTTAGTACAACCCATAGACAGTAACTTCCCAAAATTCCAATGATGAAATGGCATCCAAAGTACAAGAAAAATAATTAATTGCGTAACGCAACCTTCTTCCAACGCCCACTTTTTGAAGCAACACTGTAATAGTAGCTCGGTGAACAACGATTCCGTGGATTGCTTTCAACCAGACTTGAGTGGGATACATCTAGATGGCTGTGATATCTAATCTTTGGTTTTATAGATCACTTGTGCCTCTGTTCTGTATCGTTGAAGCAGTAACAAACCAGCTGCTTTGTTTATGAAAAAGCATTGTCTTAAAACCACATTTTCATCTGCTACAGTTGTCAGAACTGTATGTTAAAAAAAATGGTTCAAATGGCTCTGAGCACTATGGGACTTAACGTCTGAGGTCATCAGTCCCCTAGAACTTAGAACTACTTAAACCTAACTAACCTAAGGACATCACACACATACATGCCCGATGCAGGATTCGAACCTGCGACCGTAGCAGTCGCGTGGTCCCGGACTGAAGCGCCTAGAACCGCTCGGCCACCGCGGCCGGCCGAACTGTATGTAATTTAATGATAGGAACGCAGGGAGGGTGAATATATTAGAGATAACTAGCCTTAAGATAGGAAATTTCACTCAACACATCTTGGCAAAAGTCGATTTACGGCGCCTCTCTGCAGCTGAAAAGTCGGTCAAACGCTTGGTAAAGGAAAGAAGGCAGAAAACAAGTATTCAAAAGAGAGAACTTCAAGGGAAAGAGAACACGGAGTACAGATCTGGGGCCTTATGAAGAGCTGACATAAGAAAAAACATTGGGTTGAACTTTAAATTATATTTCCTGAAAATTTTATATTTTTGTGTTTATGCACTTTTTTCTCAGAATCTATGAAGTCCAGAACTACGAAATTTTGTACACTTATTTCAATAAACCCTCTAAATGTTGTATCAAGAATAAATTTTGGAATTCTGAGATATGAAACAAAGTGTCTGGAATTTTGCATGATTTTTATATTATACTTACAGAATTATAATTTAAAAAATATTAAAATTCTTCTATTCAATGTATTCAAAATACCTCATGTGAGAAACTTACGATTTGCAAAGAGATTAAACAGACAAAGTTTTATAGAAATCTTGAATCTCACGTTATGAATCTCTTGAATCGTTTCTAAGAAAAAGGTTAATACGTATATTATGTTTTTGAAATAAAATTTTTAAATTCAATAAAAAGTTAAATATATACAATCCAAAGAACTTAACAGTATACGTGCTGATGTCATGTAAGACATGGTACAAAATTTCATTGCCGTATCTTCAGAATTGGGGATTTGGTGCACCTTTTATATAGCGTGTGTTTTTCACGAACGTCCCCCCTTGAGCAACTTCTTGTATCAAAATTTATAAACCAGAAAATTTCCATGAAGGTGAGAAAGAGTCAAACGTGATACAGATGTGTTAGTTATGAACATGACGCGAGAAATCGGAACTATAGTAACTCACAGCCAATTATCGCAATAACATGAATTTTGGAGTACACACATCAGTCTCTTGGTCGAACGACTATCTTGAATTTTGAGGAAGTAATCTGCAATCCAATCCTTTACAAAGGTCACTGATCCCATCCGTAGATCAAAGTGATATAATTTCGCTAACATGAATTTTATGTCGCTACAACTGTAAAATTTGTCATTTACATAGAATTTCTGTTCTGACTTGGACATTGAGAGGAAGAATTTTAATGGAACTCGTATATTTTTATTACAGTTGCTTTATAATACGTATTTCATACGGTGACATACATTAACTATTTTTAATTTCTCTCGGTCATAACAAGAAAAGTATAGAATTGCTATTACTTATAAGGGCGACTATATTTTGACCATTTTTTTTCACTGAAAAAGCATACCCCTGGGCTTGGAATAGTCCATACTGATGTGAGACAACATTAACTGATCCATTGTACAAGAGAAGTGTTGTGTAGAACGGAGAGGTTTACTATTAAGACTCAGAGAATGTTATGTTCCAAGCAGAATCAGGACCACATGACTGCTTTCTCCAGAGTAAGTCTCGAGAAATGGCGACGACCAGGAAATCAGAAATTAGAGCTAATATGGAGGTTCACTGGCAGTCGTTTCCGCCATGCATCGTACGCTTATGACACAAGGAAGGGGGCGACAGACATTGTTACCGCCAGGAGCAGTTTATCAAAGCAGTACGCACTACGATCTATGCGCTTCGTCCACCCCCGCAGGATGACGTGCGCAAGATTTTGCAGTATATTTGAAACCGTGTAAATGCCAGGTGACTGATATAAAACTGCGTCTATATTACAACTTTGCGAGAATATATTTTCCGCAGTTCTACTTCATTTAACCACGTCTCACGAATTACAAGTTGCCACAAGAGTTTACTTTACACATTTTGTTCCACTATGGCCAGCGCCGCAACACTGTCGACAGAGATTGTTTCCATTACATTTTTAGGAAAGCTTGTCTAAAAATCGTCGTCAATTGCTTTAAATGTACAGAAATGTAAAATTCTATACTTCAAAAATGGAAAAAAACTTATTTTATTAATATCAGTGATTCAGGATTAAAATCAGTTAACCAATACACATACCTACGTATAACGATTTACAGGGATACGAAGTGGAATGATGGCATTGGCAACCAGATAACGTCCCTCGTGTTGTCCTGACCTACCTCGACATAAAGGGGGGTTGGCCATGGCCAACAGGTTTTCCAGATTTCTCACCCACTGAAAATATCTGGCCATTGGGTGCCCCGAGACTGGAACATCACCACACGACAACTGATAAGACTGACATGCGCTAGCACAGAATATGTTGAGAAAAGAGAAATTCCGATCTCTGCCGCATTCGGGCAATGAAAAAACTCAACGGCGACAAATGAAAATTTGTAACAAGGCCGGGATTCGGAAGCAGCTCTCCTGCTTACTATGCAGATGCGTTAAGTATCTACTTCACTTTGGCATAGTGGTCAGACAAAACTGCACGAACTACCGAAGCACGCCTTCCCCCTCAATCCAAATTCTCATTTGCCACACACTACCAAAGTAGCGTTCCCTAGTCCGTTTTTCTTGTTTCTGCTCGTCGCTTCACGCGAAGTCCTGCACGAGGCCGTTCGAAGAGTGGTCTACACTAAGTGATCACTCACGGCGCATATATTTGTACACGAGTGATGTCCGTTCTTTCGAACATATGGACACTAGCAGAGCGCTGGTGCACCTTGGAACGTCATACCTCAGTTTGCCATTAGTGCTGTGCGCGATCGCGCCTGGAACTGCTCGAGCAGTCTATGTCGCAACTCGAGAAATCTAGCGACTACTATTTGATACTATCTTCACGACTTGCCTTAGTGTGTTACCCCTAGAACACTGAACGGGGGAAAATGATACGTTGCTCTTAAACCATCGTGAATTTTACTACTCCGGATTTATTCAAAGGAAGTCGTAATTTATAGGTTATGTATTAGTTAATTACAATTATTAGACCCTCCAGTGTCATGTAACATACCAAAGAAAGCACAAAATGTCCCGTTTTATACCCTGCCGCAATCGTAAATTTTACGAGGATTTAGTGGTTCAAATAGCTCTGAGGACTATGGGACTTAACATCTGAGGTCATCAGTCCCCTAGAACTTAGAGCTACTTAAACCTAACTAACCTAAGGACATCACACACATCCATGCCCGAGGCAGGATTCGAACCTGCGACCGTAGCGGTCGCGCAGTTCCAGACTGAAGCGCCTAGAACCGCTCGGCCACTCCTGCCGGCGAGGATTTAGTGATCTAGGGTTAATAAATTTAAGGGTTTTCATTATAAAAATACCTGTGAAACATGGAATGCGATTACTTCTAGGGAGGCCTGCTCAGCAATCTGTTCGTGCGAGCTGGCTAGTGCTCACGCCTCAGCACTGAGCAACCGGCCGGCTCACGGCGCGTGACGGAAAGTGTAAAGCGAGGAGGAGCAATCGGAGCAAGTCACCACGTCACGACTAACTGTTGTGAACGCGTCTCGTCTATGGCTGATAATGTTAGTTTTACGAAGATGTATCGATTCTTGGCGGCTAATTAATGGCTTTCGTGGCAAATTTGTTCCCTAAGACTCTTGCATTCATAAAAGAAGACAGTGAAATGAAACTCGAAGATTTGAAGAACACGGGACAGCTAAGTACGAAATATGACATATCTTATCACTCATGCAGCCATAGATAGTCGTTTTCGGACGATGTTTAATTTGACACCAACTTGTATTTCGTGACTATTTTATTCACACATCAAACAGAACCACTGTATGTTAAATAGTGCTACTTATTTTGCTTTCCACTAACGCATATATAATTTGCGTGAAACGTTTACGTCCACTTAAACGTTTCTCGCAAATATCTCCGGAACAACAATGGATCTTGAAAACCGACTTCCACGGGTATGAAAGTATGGCAGGATTCATGAAATTAAGTAGTGTGAGACATTTTAAAACGTAAGTAAATGTATTTTCAGCAGAAACTTATGCTTTTCTAAATGGATACCCCTTATTATTTTATACGTAATTAATAACATGAAAACTCATAAAAATAAATAAACGAAACGCGCCGCCACTGCACATAACGAGAAGCAAGCGGGAACCAAGTAATTTCCTTATTTTTCGACTTTGGGTGTTAGTCTTACTTAAAGATCATCATCTATGTTTACATATCATGTTAACGGTGCTGTAAGAGAACTGTTACTGCAAATTTGTTAAATACACTGGTTTGTACGACGATAGGATTTAATGATATTTCTTCCTGTCTGTGACAAAGCTGTCAAATTTTAAGCATAGTTGTAGCATCTTGTTTTGGCTAGTTCCTAATTTCTTACCTATCCTTTGCAGTCGCGCAGAGCGAGTCAAATGTCACAAGACTTTTCAAGCAGCTTCCACTCTGTACCGATCTCTTCTGCATATCCAGAAATCTCGAAACACACTGAAATTTTCACTCTGCAGCGGAGTGTGCGCTGATATGAAACTTCCTGACAGATTAAAACCGTCTGCCAGACAGAGACTCGAACTCGGGACCTTTGCCTTTCGCGGGTAAGTGCTCTACCAAAGCCACGTCTCCGCAATACCCTTTCTTCCAGGAGTGCTAGTTCTACAAGTTTCGCAAGAGAGCTTCTGTGAATTTTGCAAGGTAGGTACTGGCGGAAGTAAAGCTGCGAGGACGGGTCGTGAGTCGTGCTCGGCTAGCTGAGAGGAAGAGAACTTGCCGCGAAAGGCAAAGGTCCTGAGTTCGAGTCTCGGTCCGGCACACAGTTTTAATCTGCCAGAAAGTTTCAATCTCGAAGCAGTTCGAAGGCGATTGTTGGCTGCCCAGTCCTAGGTGAGTATTAGATGTCAAACTCCGTACAACCCTGATAATCTACAAAGGTAGGCATGTATTCTCCCTACTACACTGCATATCTGCATTTACGTCTAAACCTACTTACATATTCCGCAAACCACCGCACGGGGCATGGAAGAGTGTACCACTTCTAGTCAGTTTCTTTCCTGTTCCACTAGGAAGTGGAGCGAAATAAAAAAAAAAAACAACTATCTATGAACGGCTACCCTGCGCGGCATTTCCGTAATACTTGTGTGCTCATCGAACCTACAAATCTAGCGGTGCGCCTCTGAATTGCTTCGATGTCTTCCTTTACTCTGACCTGGTGGGGACCCCAAACCCTTGAGCAGTACTCAAAAATGGCTAGCATAAGCGTTCTATACGCCTTCTCCTTTACAGATGAGCCGAACTTTCCTAAAATTTTCCAATAAAACGAAATCGAGCATTTGCCTTCCCGACTACCAACCCTACGTGCTCATTTCATTTCACATCACTTTGTACTTTACGCCTAGATATTTAATCGATGTGACTCTGTAAAGCACGACTCCACTAACGCTGCACTGGAACGTTATAGAATCGTCTAAGTGATCTTGTATACTCCTATAGCCTGTCAACGACGAGGCCTCTCCGCACACCACACCATCATCAGCAAACAGCCGCAGATTGCTCCTCTCCCTGTCCTGATCATGTATGTGTACAGAGTTTTCTTACTGATTTGTTCGGACTCATGGACATTTTATCAGAAATATCAAATAGTTTATCCTCAGACAAAACGCAAGGATGACCACTTCTCGGTGCATCTGTCACTGAACCCGTTCTTACAAATTTGTTAATCAAATCTCGCACAGTATCGCGATGTGGGAGTGTTGTCTCCGCGAAAACTGAATGAAATGTTTGACGAACTGAAACTCTGTATTTACCGCCAGCTTTGAACACTTGTTCGACTAAAAACGCACGTTCTTCAATGGTTAGCATTTCAACAGTGACACTACCGACGCTGGCTGAGATAAACGAAACAGTGGAATGTGGGGAGAGTCCACTGGAAGGAAAGCAACGCAGGCAGGCGAACAATCATACAGCACGCGCGGCTAACAATCACACGGCATTGCGGAGAGACTTTTTGAACACACCGTATTATAGCAAAATTAACTAAAATTTCGCTATTTGCTACCCTTCGTGGCGCTGCAATTGTAATGGCGCAGAGTGTATTAACACTACTTACTAGCACCTTTTGCAAAAGAAACGCCGTGCCGTGGAAGCCTCTTGATTACATCCACAAGTCTCACTTGCGTGTCCCGTCGGCTTCTGGAACACAGATTCTGTGACGGATGAACGTGAAGAAGTGGACAAGTTTCCATGGCCTCCACGTTCTCCGCATCTCAACCAACAAGACTTTTATTTATGGAGGCATGTGAAACCTCTATCGAATCACGGTATAAGATGCGAGAGGGTTCCGTGCCCGTCGTGAGCAAGGATGCAAAACAATACACAATACGATGGACAGCCGTCAGTCCATCCCAGTTTCATGTGATGGCCAGTTGGCGTATGGCGTATGTACGAGCATTTTGAACATTTTACACTCCTGGAAATGGAAAAAAGAACACATTGACACCGGTGTGTCAGACCCACCATACTTGCTCCGGACACTGCGAGAGGGCTGTACAAGCAATGATCACACGCACGGCACAGCGGACACACCAGGAACCGCGGTGTTGGCCGTCGAATGGCGCTAGCTGCGCAGCATTTGTGCACCGCCGCCGTCAGTGTCAGCCAGTTTGCCGTGGCATACGGAGCTCCATTGCAGTCTTTAACACTGGTAGCATGCCGCGACAGCGTGGACGTGAACCGTATGTGCAGTTGACGGACTTTGAGCGAGGGCGTATAGTAGGCATGCGGGAGGCCGGGTGGACGTACCGCCGAATTGCTCAACACGTGGGGCGTGAGGTCTCCACAGTACATCGATGTTGTCGCCAGTGGTCGGCGGAAGGTGCACGTGCCCGTCGACCTGGGACCGGACCGCAGCGACGCACGGATGCACGCCAAGACCGTAGGATCCTACGCAGTGCCGTAGGGGACCGCACCGCCACTTCCCAGCAAATTAGGGACACTGTTGCTCCTGGGGTATCGGCGAGGACCATTCGCAACCGTCTCCATGAAGCTGGGCTACGGTCCCGCACACCGTTAGGCCGTCTTCCGCTCACGCCCCAACATCGTGCAGCCCGCCTCCAGTGGTGTCGCGACAGGCGTGAATGGAGGGACGAATGGAGACGTGTCGTCTTCAGCGATGAGAGTCGCTTCTGCCTTGGTGCCAATGATGGTCGTATGCGTGTTTGGCGCCGTGCAGGTGAGCGCCACAATCAGGACTGCATACGACCGAGGCACACAGGGCCAACACCCGGCATCATGGTGTGGGGAGCGATCTCCTACACTGGCCGTACACCACTGGTGATCGTCGAGGGGACACTGAATAGTGCACGGTACATCCAAACCGTCATCGAACCCATCGTTCTACCATTCCTAGACCGGCAAGGGAACTTGCTGTTCCAACAGGACAATGCACGTCCGCATGTATCCCGTGCCACCCAACGTGCTCTAGAAGGTGTAAGTCAACTACCCTGGCCAGCAAGATCTACGGATCTGTCCCCCATTGAGCATGTTTGGGACTGGATGAAGCGTCGTCTCACGCGGTCTGCACGTCCAGCACGAACGCTGGTCCAACTGAGGCGCCAGGTGGAAATGGCATGGCAAGCCGTTCCACAGGACTACATCCAGCATCTCTACGATCGTCTCCATGGGAGAATAGCAGCCTGCATTGCTGCGAAAGGTGGATATACACTGTACTAGTGCCGACATTGTGCATGCTCTGTTGCCTGTGTCTATGTGCCTGTGGTTCTGTCAGTGTGATCATGTGATGTATTTGACCCCAGGAATGTGTCAATAAAGTTTCCCCTTCCTGGGACAATGAATTCACGGTGTTCTTATTTCAATTTCCAGGAGTGTACATAAGATACTGTTTTGTGTGATATGCTGGTACGTTATCTTCCTGTGTGTTTTCCACAATTATTGAGCAGAAAATGGGTTCTCTAACGTGGAAAGGAAATGTTTCGTGACACTTGTGCATGTACACAACCTGACAAAAGAGTGATTTACCCAAAAGAGGAAGAGGAAACACACCGAGCAAGGTGGCGCAGTGGTTAGCACACCGGAATCGCATTCGTGTTCAAATTCGGTCCCGCATGTTCTGATTTATATTTTCCGTGATTTACTAAATCGCTTCATGCAAATACCGGGCTGGTTCCTTTGGAAGGACACGACCGACTTCCTTCCCCATCCTTCCCCAATCCGACGGGACCGATGACCTCGCTGTTTGATCCCCTCCCCCAAATCAACCAACCAATCAACAAAGAAAGAGGAAACTAAATGAAATTCACGGACTGAGACGATATGTGATGCTATATCAGTGACTACCAAACCGAGTCAAATGTGCAAAGAACTTGGTAGCGGGAGTCCTCTTATTAGTATGACGTTGGACCATCTCTGGCCTGAATGAACGCATTCATTCTGTTGGGAAGGCTGACGTGGAGCCATTGTACCCCCTCCTGAGGCAAGCTGGCCCACAAGCTTTGTAACTGTCCCCTGACATCTGGGATACTGCCATTGGGACGGAGGTGAAATCCGGGTAGTCCCACGCGTTTTCTACCGTGGACAGATCTCGGAATCTTGTTGGTCACGGGAGTACCTCAACATCACGCAGACAGGTCATAGAGACATGCGCCAGAGCATTACTCTGTTGAAAAGTGACACCCCAACATTGTCGAGAGGTGACACATGAGGAGGCATGTCCGTAACATACCAATGTGGCGTCGGAGTTTCCTCAAGCCGGCCGTTGCGACCAAGCGGTTCTAGGCGCTTCAGTCCGGAACTGCGCGACTGCTACGGTCGCAGGTTGGAATCCTGCCTCGGGCATGTTAGTTAGGTTTAAGTAGTTCTAAGTTCTAGGGGACCGATTACCTCAGATGTTAAGTCCCATAGTGCTCAGACCCATTCGAATAAGTTCCCTCAATCACTACTAGCCATGACGCGAAGTGACAGCCGATGGACCGAGCGAGGTGTCGCAGTGGTTAACACACTGGACTCGCATTCGGGAGGACGACGGTTCAATCTCGCATCCGGTCATCCTGATTGAGCTTTTCCGTGATTTCTCTAAATCGCTCCAGGCAAATGCCGGGATGGTTCCTTCGAAAGGGCACGGCCGACTTCCTTCCCTAATCCGATGAGACCGATGACCTCGCTGTTTGGTCTCTTCCCCCAAACAATCCAAGCCCAACCCAACAGCCGATGGCTCCCGATTACTCTGTGACTCTCCAAAACATTGGAACAATGGGACTATTCGCAGTTTGCCGCCATACTTGCCGACGATGACCATCCGGGTTAGTGCAGAACTACGCTTAATTATAGAACACAACGCGTCGTCACTCATCATCAGCAGTCCGAGCAGTCCGCGCTTTCCGGTCACGACATCACCGCACCCCAAGCAAGGTGTCACTATGGGTAACCAATGGACTGAAGGATAACGGTTCTAATCCGTCCGACCATTCTGATTTAGCTCTTCCGTGATTTCCCTAAATCACTGCAGGCAAATGCAGGAATGCTTCCTTTGAAAGGGAACGACCGACTTTCTTCCCCATCCTTGCAACGACCCGAGCTTCTGCACCGTCTATAATGGCCTCGATACAGATGGGACGTTAAAACCTAATCTTCCTTCCTTCGTTGCAAACTCAGGCGAATGGTGTTAAGTCAGCCGACTCAATTCCCGAGTCAGAACTGTGCTAGTCCCCAACCGATGGTGCAAGATGACACATAATGTTATGAAATGAAATGATCGTATGGCATTGTTGGCCGAGAGGCCCCATAGGGGTTCCATTACTTGTTCTCGGATGGCAGGCAGAGATGTGAATGGTTTGCAGTGTGTTTGGTGCACTACACTCTGAACCACCCTTGTGTCATCCAGACGTTCTTAGATAATACAAATCTCCTTCATCATAACCAACATGGATTCCGCAAACAGAGATCATGTGAAACTCAGCTCGCCCTATTTGCCCAAGAAATTCACAGTGCCGTGGACACTGGCGAGCAGATTGATGCCGTATTCCTGGACTTCAGGAAGGCATTTGATACGGTTCCGCACTTACGTTTAGTGAAAAAAATACGAGCTTACGGAATATCGGACCAGGTTTGTGATTGGATTCAGGATTTCCTAGAAGAAAGAACACAACATGTCATTCTTAACGGTTCAAAATCTGCAGATGTAGAGGTAATTTCGGGAGTACCGCAGGGAAGCGTGATAGGACCTTTATTGTTTACAATATACATAAATGACTTAGTTGACAACATCGGTAGCTCCGTGAGGCTATTTGCAGATGACACGGTTGTCTACAAGAAAGTAGCAACATCAGAAGACTCGTACGTACTCCAGGAGGACCTGCAGAGGATTAATGCATGGTGCGACAGCTGGCAGCTTTCCCTAAACGTAGATAAATGTAATATAATGCGCATACATAGGGGCAGAAATCCATTCCAGTATGATTATGCCATAGGTGGTAAATCATTGGAAGCGGTAACGACCGTAAAATACTTAGGAGTTACTATCCGGAGCGATCTGAAGTGGAATGATCACATAAAACAAATAGTGGGAAAAGCAGGCGCCAGGTTGAGATTCATAGGAAGAATTCTAAGAAAATGTGACTCATCGACGAAAGAAGTAGCTTACAAAACGCTTGTTCGTCCGATTCTTGAGTATTGCTCATCAGTATGGGACCCTTACCAGGTTGGATTAATAGAAGAGATAGACATGATCCAGCGAAAAGCAGCGCGATTCGTCATGGGGACATTTAGTCAGCGCGAGAGCGTTACGGAGATGCTGAACAAGCTCCAGTGGCGGACACTTCAAGAAAGGCGTTACGCAATACGGAGAGGTTTATTATCGAAATTACGAGAGAGCACATTCCGGGAAGAGATGGGCAACATATTACTACCGCCCACATATATCTCGCGTAATGATCACAACGAAAAGATCCGAGAAATTAGAGCAAATACGGAGACTTACAAGCAGTCGTTCTTTCCACGCACAATTCGTGAATGGAACAGGGAAGGGGGGATCAGATAGTGGTGCAATAAGTACCCTCCGCCACACACCGTAAGGTGGCTCGCGGAGTATAGATGTAGATGTAGATGTAGATGTGGTCGACTGGTATCTTGACGACGAATATGCCTGCACTCTCGTTCCCATGCCGTGCCGTCCAACAATGGACCACTGCCACATCCGGATACACCACCAGTCTGGATATTGTACGATTCGGGCAGCAGACCGAATGGAGATCCACAAGTAGATCCCTTTCAAACTCTGTTAGGCGCTGATACCGCTGTCTAACACGAGTATGCGGCGTCTGCGTGTGCTTCAGAGGGATCAGTCAACATCTGGCGCTGTTCATGTCGGTTATATCCAGTAGCAGGCTTGGTGACAACAGTCAACACGAAGAACACTAACGCAGTCTGATAGCCGTCCTAGCTGCCACACAGAACTGTTAACAATAACCATTTATGTGCCTGCGATGGTCAGTATGCGTACCAAGTTACAGTGTCGTCCGACCATGTCTTCAGGAGCTACACTTTTATCACTTTTTTGTCAGGCGGTGTATATTTCCTTGTGCTTTGTGTGAAGAATTTGCACAGAAAGCTTGGCCGAACGTTTTCGTTCCACCCTGCGTAATCCTTAAGTACGGTCCATTATAGCGTGGATAATACTGTTTTTCCGTACTTTCTGTGCAGTATTTGTGAGAACTGGATCAAGGGCGTCCTCACAATCAATGGACCGTTTAGACAGGTTCTACAGTTTGCTGCCTTCTCTTCTCCATGATCTATCTGATTACTTCGGTGATCATCCGAAGGCCTATCTTTCCAAAATTACTGTTCGTCTGGTAAAGTCAAGTTGATATACTCAAAAAGGATAATCAACCATAATTTTGATTATTTCGTGCTTATTTTTTCATATAAAGTGATTCATATAAAGTGATCATTCCAAGGCCTATCTTTCCAAAACTACTTTTCGTCTGGTAAAGTCAAGTTGATATACTCAAAAAGGATAATCAACCATAATTTTGATTATTTCGTGCTTATTTTTTCATATAAAGTAATATTACGTATGCTGTAATCAGCGTTTGGTTATCACGCTCTTACACCAACCGTGTTTGCAGACTAAATTACTAGAGTTCAGATACACATCTTATAGCAGACAACTTTTGATTATAAACGTACAAACATCTTTCAGCTCATTTGCGCCATCATCGGTAGGTACTTTCACTCAGTCCTTATTTCCTAAGTATTACGCTCCGTAGAACCTTCTTTACATATTTAGTACTTCAAGGTCATTAACGACCTTTCAGACGAGTGTGGTTAAAATATATTAGCGCAACAATAAATTCTAAAACCAAACTATAGCGGCAAACGCAGCACGCTGCTGCTGTTGCTGATTAAGGGTTTGAAGAGGGCAAACATCTAAGATGATCAGTCTCTTATTAAGCCCCAGGACCGAACCTGCGTACTCCACCTGTCCACGTATAGAGTACATCCTATGTGCAACTGCGAGGAAGTTTTCTGAAGGTTTGCGTAATATGTATCCCGGGCGGAACGTGGGTATCAGACCGGTATTCACTTAGTGAGCTGTAAGAAAACGCCTAAAACCCGCATCCTGGCTGGCTGGCTAGCTGCCCAGCCCTTGTCGTTAATCCGCAAGGACGATTCGATACGCGACAAGCTCGGCTCCCGAGTTCCGGAAGCCGTCCCTGCACAATAATAACAATTAAAATACAGCATTGACGTACGGAGAGGCATAAAGGACAATTCATGAAATGTGTATAATCTGACACTGTTATTCTGTAGTATCATTCTTCATCTGCCTGCTTCTCTGATACATGTCTCTAAAGAAATACATTCGCAGGCTACACCCTGGGAACATTTACAGGAACCAAGAAACATCAGCAACACAAACAGCGTGTTCTGTGAAGTTCAAATGCTTAATCTATACGTATACTTCTCCAAAAATAAAACAGGTACCTCGTTTGTGTGTGTGTGTGTGTGTGTGTGTGTGTGTGTGTGTGTGTGTGTGTGTGTGTGCGTGTGTGAGTATTTCCACTACAGAGGCGCATAAAGATACTGCAAAAATAAGTATGGCACGCTATGCCGTATTGTAAAAATGTTTCTACGGGACCTGCCATTATAGAAAAATAAGAACTGAATAATAGCACCTCCTAATGATGGGGCAAAGTTGCTGAAACATGTCAAGAGATTGAAGAAGCTCTGTATAACAGCAGGAACTGGATTCACATAATTACTTTTTCTGTTTGCTTTTCATTGTAACCTTTCCATTTTCCTTCATTAAGAACTTGAAGCAATAAAAAATTTTAGTGCGGATGTTCATAAAAGATTTAACGGAGTTACATCAAAAGAGACTAAGGGTTGACTACCGACGCCATTGCATATAAAAAGTGTACAGGAACGGAGGACGCCGGCGGCGACTATAATCACATGAAGAGTTACGGCTATTCCCGAGAGCAGTAGCGTGTGGCGTGTAGGGGCAGCTTTAGCCGGGAACTGTGTGGCTGGCCCCAGGGCATTACAGGCACGGCCCCTACCGTATACACTCGCCCGCCTTACAGGAGCGTAGGTTGGGCTGACTATGACGGAAGGCGGCTGTTTACAAAACATTAGCCGTTCCCAGAACAGGGGAAAAATCCCGGACACTGCGTGTTGCCCTCGACAATAACATTTTCTTTTCCGTTAACACTACCGCCTTTTTTCACGTCTCCGCAGATTTTCCTCCGCAAACAGAGACAGTTCACGGATCAACAAACAAGAATCGGATTATCTTGTTGACCTTAAAGTTTCAATATTTGCAGGGAAAAAACATGGATGGTCGCCTTGTTCATATTGGGATCTGCTGAATCCATCGCGCGGCTCTAGCTGGAATTATAAGCAAACCAAAAAAATATCACCTGTAACGAAACCGCTGAAAATGTATTATTCTTGCAGGGCGTGTTTGTGTTTTGTCTTTAAATTTTGTGCTTCTGTTAATTAAAAAACTATCATCCTGAGTGGAATGTTTATTATTTATCTGCTACTTAGTTAGGGTTATTGCAGTTTATACCAGTGAGAGAAACTGTGACTGGTTTAAGAGAGTGCTGTTCGTATCATGAAGTCTATGAAGAGACTAGAAAGAATCTGTGTTGTGGAAAACGGGAGATTAAACGAACTGGTTGCGATCAGCAATTAGGAATAAGGATGCAGAATTATATATACTTCTGGCAGAAAGCCTGTTTAACATGATGCACAAGTTTTTGATAAACGACCTAAATGACGTTATGTTGTTAATTCCAGATCCCTACATCGCGTATGGTTCAAATGGCTCTGAGCACTATGGGACTTAACTTCTAAGGTCATCAGTCCCCTAGAACTTAGAACTACTTAAACCTAACTAACCTAAGGACATCACACACATCCATGCCCGAGGCAGGATTCGAACCTGCGACCGTAGCGGTCACGCGGTTCCAGACTGTAGCGCCTTTAACCGCTTGGCCACACCGGCCGGCTACATCGCGTATGAGAGATTAATATTAACTTATTATTTGTGTGTTTGTACACCGCTAGAGAATAAGCATCGCATCATTATAAACAATAAGACATTTCTCATAATAGCCATAACTGATGGTCATTTATTGTAATGAAGAATGGATAGTTAAATCGAAAAGCTTCAATAAATATTTTATGTGGATAGTAAATAGTTTATAATTCAAAGAGAAATCAGTGATAGACATTCCAAACCACAAAAACTATTCCAGGCAGTTCTAGAGCATTGTTCCAGATAGTAAAATTGAGAAAATGAATTTGCATCACATTCGTGTTGTAGTATTTGACCTCCTGCAGACGATCTTTAACAGCTAGCGGAAGCACTTAACAGGGAAAGTCTGATAGTGGATCTGAAAATATTTTATAGCAAGAGTGTGATAGTGCACAATTGCTATATCGAAAAGAGAACAGCAGAGATTAAAAGCAGAGTCACAGGAACTGTTGAGAAGGTTTTGTATTCAGGGCAACTGAAATCCATTACAGCGTGAACAGTAAAAGAAATAAAGGCAAGAGTAAAAATGGGCCGGACCGCTTTTGGCAAACTAAACAGAGTTTTCAAGCCCTAGCTTCTGATGCATCAGAAATGCCAATATTGCAATTAGCGGTTATTATCAGTTTTCACTTATGGGAAATGGGCACTGATTTTCATTGTGACGATTGATGACCTTACTGATTAAATGTATCTAGTTTCTTACTACCTCCAACCACTCGTCTGCCCACTGACACAAGATCCTACTGTCTGAGAATCAGACAACGAGGCCAGGGGGACCGGCACAGCGAATCACAATGTTGCATCTTTTAGTGCAGCAGACCAAATGTATGTACTGCACATTTTAAAAAGATGTCCTTTGTTTCAAAGCAATCTTATGTTTCTTTTGTAACTACAAAAAAATTGTGTTCTGTTTCTTTTTCACGTAACTGGCAATCACCGGGAGAATACGTGGAACTTCTGAAGACCGAGGTGTGTCGAGTGTAGTTGGCGCCTGACCTTCGAGAAATATATTTTTTTCAGAGTTTTTGATAGATATGCTGAAGTTCTAGTTATGTGTGCGGCAGAATTTCGCGAAGAATACTACTCGCGAAAATTTTAATCTTGCAAAAAAATGTGAATCTGAGAAAATAATTATGATCACAATAATGAATATCTCCCAAGAGTTCTACAGAAAACCTCAATGAAGTTTTCGCAAAGATAATAGTCTATGAGATAACTGCAATAATGTGGAACCCATTTTCACTACGTAAAAAAAGAAACTCGTGCAACAGTTCTCGTCACAGTTCTAGATAGCGCCCCAAGAGTTCTTCCGAAAGTGGTCAGCTAAACCATTATTCGAAGTCTGGAAACTTTGTCCTCAGGTAACAGGACGGCCCGAGTCGCATCTGGTTACCCATCCGCGCAAGATTACATAGTGTTTCGCTGTCTAATTTATGATGGCCATTGAAACCAAAATTCACGTCGGCGTGATGTTGAGGTACTCCCGTGCCGAACAAGATTCCCAGATTCCTCACAGTATGAATGACCAGTTACAACAATCGCTGGCCAATTTGCCTATGGATGTACAATCACTTTACGACAGTCTTCCCAACCGAGTTAATGCATGAATTCAGACGTTAGGAGATGCAACGGCTGTGACTGAGCGGTTCTAGGCGCTTCAGTCCGGAACAGCGCGACTGCTACGGTCGCAGGTCCCAATCCTGCCTCGAGCATGGATGTGTGTGATGTCTTTAGGTTAGTTAGCTTTAAGTAGTTATAAGGTCTAGGGAACTGATGACCTCAGATGTTAAGTCCCATAGTGCTCAGAGTCATTTGAACCATTTGAGATGCAACGTCATACTGACAAGTGCACTCATGCTGACAAATGCACTCATGCTGCCAAGTCCTTTGTAAATTTGACTGGATTTTGTAACTAATGAAATAACATTACATACTCTTTCATCCTGTGAAGTTTCATTTTGCTTCCTTCTCCTCTTCTGGGCGATTAACGTTTTTGGTCTCGTCGTGTACTAAGATTCCTATCAATCGGGTGTACAAAATCCGCCCTATTTTTGAGAGGGAGCTGTATGTACTAGATATCTAACGACATACAAATGTGCAGGACGCTTATGGGTAAACCTTACGCCGCAACATGAGTTTTAGAGTCTGTGCATGTTGGTGACTATAAGTCTGGTCTGAGCATCTGAATGTTCACTCCGTAGATAGCCCTACAATCCGGTATCCACATCAGTTTTCCGGGTACTCGGCCCCCGGAACGGGATGTCGCTTGATGGCTCAGATTTCCTTTGGCAGCCAGTAACATTAAAAAAAACTTTTAACGCCCAGATTAATAAAGAGAATTTCCCTGCTTGTTCCCCTTTTTCTATCACTCAGCAACGGATCCCTTTTTATACCCACCTTTATTTTAATTTATCATTTTACGTGGAACAGAAGAAGCGGATATAAGTAGACACTTACTTCAATGTCCATGGGAACACGCGAGGCGCTACACGGTCATCGAAAGAGTCAGTATATCGTTTACAAAATGAGGACTTTTAAAACTCACAAAAAAGTAAATAAGAGTTAATAAAACACGACAAAGTTTAGAGACAGTACACGAATAAATAACACGTTCCAAAGAAAAGTTCTTAACTGCTGCGACGATCACCAGTATAGCATAGAAGGAGTGTGCCACCAATAGGAAACATTTCAACATAGGTTCGAATACCCGACGTTAACACTCAATTTTTAACACTTTTTATTAGATCGCTGTATTATCTGTTGTGTAGAAATTTTTCCATTGATTGCAAACTAACTTCTCGATGAGCTAGAGACTTGAAGCTTTCAATATAGCTCAGAACTGGATGACAGTGCAACATTGACTCGCTTTCTTGTAAGGTATATGGCAGCGGGCACTTTCTCAACCACTATCATTTCCTGATGAGCGAGAGCTTGAAACTTTCAGAAAAGCTCAGAACTGGTTGACAATACAATATTAACTCGCTGTCTGGTCTGTGGCCGAGGGTACTTTGTTTACCACTATTATTTTCTGATGGTTTAGAGCCTTAAAACGTTCAACATAGCTCAGAATTCGATGGCAATGCCGTATTAACAAGTTTTTGTGTCTGATGTGTGGCGGAGGGTAATTCGTGTACAAATGCTATTTCACCCTCTTCCTGTCGCACTTTCGAGTTTTTCGGGGTAAGAACGGTTGCTGGTAAGGCCACGTACGAGCTCGATTCTCTCTAGTTTTTACCAACGATGTCTTTTCGTCAGATAATCGTAGGAGTAAGCAGAGTGTTGGTTGACTCATGGGAAAAGGAAGTGCAATAATCCTGAAATTTACCACGTCTCTGTTGTAATCTTATCAAAATGTTTGAAATCGGTTGAAGACTAAAAAGCAGAAAGTAATTACTCAAATATAAAAGTTTTTAATGGAAAACATTTTTAAAACAGATTAAAAAGCATAAGATAATTTCTGCTAGCCCCATACAGATTCCTAAGCCGATATGGAGAGTCCTGAGAATTTATACTTGATAATTTTTAATAGCTATGAAAATATTTGTAGAATTTTCAACAAAAAACGTAGGGCGCATGTAACACATAACTGTAAGAATGTCAACAATGCATGCATCTATTATGTATTCCATGCGCCCCAAGTTTTTCGTCCTACAAGTTTTTTCATAGCTATTAAAAATCCAAAAGCAAAAATTTTCAGGACTCCCTGTGTGGGCTTAGGAAACTGTATGGGTCTAAGAGCAATTATTTTATATTTTTTAGTCGGTTTTAAAAACGTGTTATATTAAAAAAAATGGAAGCCCACCGGAAATAAAACCTGCTGAATAGCGCCTCCCTCTCGTAGAATGCTTAAGGAAGCGGTAGCCAAGTGCAAATAGCTTTTCCAACAAGTTTTCCCGGAATAAATGCTCCACTTTTTTCGAATTACTCAATATTGCCAGCAAAATATCCTGTAACGGAGTATGTCTACTGGAATTCCGATACATCTGAACAATGCTAAAAACGAACTTAGTGTTTTGATGGCTCAAATGGCTCTGAGCACTATGGGACATAACTTCTGAGGTCATCAGTCCCCTAGAACTTAGAACTACTTAAACCTAACTAACTTAAGGACATCACACACATCCATGTCCGAGGCTGGATTCGAACCTGCGACGGTGGCGGTCGCACGGTTCCAGACTGAAGCGCCTAGAGCCGCTCTGCCACCTCGGCCGGGCAATGCATGTGCATCCAGCACAGAAGAAGAAGGTCAATGGCCGGTTAGCCCTATCTATACGAAGGTGGTATCTGTTCTTTCGGACATGTTCGAAAGAACAGATACCACCTTCATGTATTCTTTAAAACTGGCGGGTCTGCTTCTCATGACATCTCGTGGTCAGTTCCCATTACAGACGTTTCTCCGGATACTTTTGACCAAACAGTGTAGCTAGCGGATTTAGAAAAATCACCACAATATTGTGGCCGCCCGCTTAGCTAAGTGGTAACGTGCTTGCCTCTCATGCAAGCTGGCCCGGGTTCGATTCTGGGCCGGGTTGGAGATTTTCTCTGCTCGTGGACTGGGTGTTGTGTTGTCCTCATCATCATTTCATTCTCATCACCGGCACGCAAGTCACCCAACGTGGCGTCGACTGAAATAAGACTTGCACTTGGCGGCCGAACTTCCCCGCATGGGGCCGCCCGGCCAAAGATGCCATACGCTCATTTGCACTTCCACCACAATATTGTCCGTTCCCGGTAGCTGAGCTGTGCCGGCACGGTAGCTCAGTGTGTTCGGTCAGAGGGTTATCTGCCCTCTGTAATAAAAAACTGAGTCGACGGCTCAACACTGAACTTGAACGGGTGTCATGGGACATCTGCACCGAACAAATGAAAAAATAGAAAGAAAAAGTAGTCAGTGCAACAGAATGTCAATCCTAAGGACCCGGGTTCGAATTCCGGCTGGGTCGGAGATTTTCTCCGCTCAGGGACTGGGTGTTGTGGTGTCATCATCATCATCATTTCATCCCCATCGACGCGCAAGTCGCCGAAGTGGCGTCAAATCGAAAGACTTGCACCCGGCAAATGGTCTACTCGACGGGAGGCCCTAGTCACACGACATTTACATTATTTACAACAACATCGTAAAGTGCCTCAAAATGGAGTTATGTAGTAGTGAAATTTAGTAGCATGTACATTCAACATTAATAAATGTTTACAGAGAAGTTCTACAAGAAAAGAAAAAAGAGGAACAGTAATTTAAAAAAAATATATTTATTTTTGCTACGCTAATTAATTATCGGCTTAGTATCTCCCATCAATACAGAAGGTACACGATTCTTTCGCTGACCTCCAGTGATAAACCTACTCACTGGAAACACGGTGCAGGAAGTGAAAGCCCTAAAAGGGCACTACGCCGAATAATAAGGGCGTTTTTTGACCTAGAGAACACCGTCTTTCACAGCAAGGTCGAGTAACTTTCTTCTCGCCCTCGCAGACAAGGCCTAGTCGTTGACCTTAGCGGTCCGCATTAACATTGCAGCAGCAATTACGACCCGGGGCTCCATCACGCCACTCCTGGCGCTCACCTCCATCCACCTCCACCCCACCCCTCTTTCTCCTCGACCTCCGCAAAGGTGTGACCCTGAGGTGAGGACAGCGCGCGTCATCTAGCGGAACAGCTGTAGGCCGATGGGAGCAGTACTACGTTGAGGTCACAAGAGTCACGGCGTACCTCCTAATATCGTGCCGGACGTGCTTTTGTCCGCCGTAGTGCAGCAACTCGACGTTGCATGGACTCAAAAAGTCGCTGAAAATCCCCTGCAGAAATGTTTACATCTACATCTACATGGTTACTCTGCAATTCACACTTAAGTGCCTGGCAGAGGATTCATCAAACCATTTTCATACTACTTCTCTACCATTCCACTCTCGAATGGCGCGTGGGGAAAAGGAACACCTAAATCTTTCCGTTCGACCTCTGATTTCTTTTACTTTATTGTGACGATCATTTCTTCCTACGTCGATGGGTGTCAACAAAATATTTTCGCATTCGGAAGAGAAAGTTGGTGACTGAAATTTCGCAAATAGATCTCGCATCAAAGAAAATCGCCTTTGCTTCACTGACTGCCACCCCAACTCGCGTATCATATGAGTAACACTCTCACCTCTATTGCGCGATAACACGAAACGAGCTGCCCTTCTTTGCACTTTTTCTATGTCCTCCGTCAATCCTATCTGGTAAGTATACCACACCGCGCAGCAATATTCCAGCAGAGGATGGACAAGTGTAATGTAGGCTGTCTCTTTAGTGGGTGTGTCGCATCTTGTAAGTGTTCTGCCAACAAAGCGCTGTCTTTGTTTCGCCTTCCCCACAATATTATCTATCTATGTGGTCTTTCCAATTTAAGTTGCTCGTAATTGTAATTCCTGGGTATTTAGTCGAATTGACAGCCCTTATAGTTGTGCGATTTATCGTATACCCAAAATTTATCGGATTTCTTTTAGTACCCACATGGATAACCTCGCACTTTTCTTGGTTTAGCGCCAATTACCACTTTTCGCACCATGCAGAAATTCTCTCTAGGTCATTTTGTAACTGGAGTTGATCGTCTGATGATTTTACTAGACGGTAAATTACATCGTCATCTGCAAACAATCTAAGGGGGCTTCTCATATCATCACCTGGATCATTTATATAAATCAGGAACAGCAGAGGGCCTATGACACTATCTTGCAGAACGCCAGATATTACGTCTGTTCAGCTCGATAATTTACCGTCTATCACTACGAACTATGACCCCTCTGAGATGAAATCTCGAATCCAGTTACACAACTGAGACGATACTCCTTATGCACGCAATTTGATTAATAGTGGCTTGTGAGGAACACTATCAAAAGCCTTCTGGAAATCTAGGAATATGGAATCGATCTGAGATCCCTTGTCGACAGCACTCATTACTTCATGGGAATAAAGAGCTATAGCTGTGTTGCACAAGAACGATATTTTCTGAATCCGTGTTTGTTATTTATCAACAAGTCATTTTCTTGAAGGCGATTCATAATGTTCGAGTACAGTATATGCTCTAAACTCCTACTGCAAATTGAGGTCAGTGATATGGGTCTGTAATTCAATAGGTTACTCCTATATCCTTTCTTGAATATTGATGTGACCTGTCCTACTTTCCAGTCTTAAGGTACAGGCCTTTCGTCAAGTGAGCGATTGTATATGATTCCTAAGAAAGGCGCTATTGTGTCTGCATACTCTGCAAGGAACCTGATTGGTATACCATCTGGACCGGAGGCTGGCCTTTCTTAGGTGATTTGTTTCGTAACACCTAAGATATCACTCATGCTAACAGCTTTTCTGGTGTCGAATTCTGGAATATTTACTTCGTCTTCTTTCGTGAAGGAATTGCGGAAAACTGTATTTAGTAACTCCGCTTTAGTGGCACCATGTTGTTGTTGTTGTGGTCTTCAGTCCTGAGACTAGTTTTATGCAGCTCTCCATCCTACTCTATCTTATGCAAGCTTCTTCATCTCCCAGTACCTACTGCAGCCTACATCCTTCTGAATCTGCTTAATGTATTCATCTCTTGGTCTCACCGATTTTTACCCTCCACACTGCCGTCCAGTACCAAATTGGTGATCCCTTGATGCCTCAGAACATGTCCTACCAACCGATCCCTTCTTCTAGTCATGTTGTGCCACCTCTTCTCCCCAATTCTATTTAATACCTCCTTATTAGTTATGTGATCTACCCATCTAATCTTCAGCATTCTTCTGTAGCACCACATTTCGAAAGCTTCTATTCTCTTCTTGTCTAAACTAACTATCGTCCACATTTCACTTCCGTACATGGCTACACTCCGTACAAATACTTTCAGAAACGAGTTCCTAACACTTAAATCAATACTCGATATTAACAAATTTCTCTTCTTCAGGAACGCTTTCCTTGCCATTGCCAGTCTACATTTTATATCCTCTCTACTTCGACCATCATCAGTTATTTTGCTCCCCAAATAGCAAAACTGCTTTACTACGTTAAGTGTCACATTTCCTAATCTAATTCCCTCAGCATCACCCGACTTAATTCGACTACATTCCATTATCCTCGTTTTGCTTTTGTTGATGTTCATCTTATACCCACCTTTCAAGACACTGTCCATTCCGTTCAACTGCTCTTCCAAGTCCTTTGCTGTTTCTGACAGAATTACAATGTCTTCGGGGAACCTCAAAGTTTTTATTTCTTCTCCATGGATTTTAATACCTACTCCGAACTTTTCTTTTGTTTCCTTTACTGCTTGCTCAATATACAGATTGAATAGCATCGGGGACACTATCATCGGTAATATTTCCATCACTATCGCGCAGTGGCGGTATTGACTGTTTTTGCCACTGGTGTACTTAACGTGCCATGCTGTCTCTACAGCCGTCCACAATTGCGGAAGTATTTTGTACACTGGCTGACCTCTCGAATATGCCCCAGAAGTGTTTCACTAGATTCATATCGGGCGTTCTGCGTGGCTAAATCAGAACGTTCTTCAAACCAATCGCGAACAATTGTGGCCAGGTGACATGGTGCAGTGTCATGCATAAAAATTCCATTGTTTGGGAACATGAAATCGAAGTGTAGTTGCAAATGGTCTCCAAGTTGCTGAACACAACCATTTCTAGTCAATTATCAGTTCAGTTGGACCAGAAGACTCAGTCTACTCCACGTAAATACAGCCCATACCATAATGGAACAACCACCAGCTTGCACAGTGCCTTGTGGACACCTTGGGTCCATGGCTTCGTGGGATCTGTGTCACACTAGATAGCTATCATCAGCTCTTACCAGCTCAAATCGAGACTTATCTCACCAGGCCATTGTTGTCCAGTCGTCTAGGATTCAATAGACACGATCGTAAGCCCAGAAAAGGCGCTCCAGGCAATGTCATGCTAGCGGTAAAGGCACTCGACTCTGTCGCTGCTGCTATTAGCCGCTATCAGTATCTTTCGCTGCACTGTCCTAACAGGTAAGTTCGTCGTACGTCCCACACTGATTTTTGTGGTTAATTTCCGCAGTTTTGCTTGTCTGTTAGCATTGATAACTCTACACAAATGCCTCTGATTTCGGTCGGTAAGTGAAGACCGTCGGCCAAAGAGTTATCCGTAGTGAAAGGTAATGCCTGAAACTTAGTTATTGTATTGAATTGAATTGTATGTTAACCGGGGAACTAGAAACGACGGAGAGGCTGTGTCCCCGCCGCAGCCACAGTGGGTCCCCAACCCCACGACGACTACCGCAGTCCACTTCACCCCTCCGCTGCACCACACCGAACCCAGAGTTATTGTACGGTTCGGCCCCCAGGGTGACACCCCCCCCCCCAGACACCCCCCCCCCCTCCGCAGGGAACGTCTCACACCAGACGAGTGTAACCCCTATGTTGGCGTGGTAGAGTAATGGTGGTGTACGTGTACGTGGAGAATTTCTTTGCGCAGCAATCGCCGACATAGTGTAGCTGAGGTGGAATAAGGGGAACCAGCCCGCATTCACTGAGGCAGATGGAAAACCGCCTAAAAACCATCCACAGACTGGCCAGCTCACGAGACCTCGACACAAGTCCGCCGAGCGGATTCGTGACGGGGACACGGCGCTCCTTCCCACTCCAGAAGCCGTGCGTTAGACCGCTCGGCTAACTGGGCGGGCTCGAAATTTGGTATTCTCGGCACACTCTTGACGTTGTGGATCTTGGACTACTGAATCCCCTAACGGTTTCCGAAATGGAGTTACCGTTCCGTCTAGCTCCAACTGTCACTCCGCGTTGAAAGTGTGTTAATTCATGTGATGCGGCCGTGGTCACGTCGGAAACCTTTCCACGTGAAGCATCTGAGTTCAAACGACACCTCCGTCAATGCACTGCCCTTTGTACCTTGTTTACGCGATATTACCGCCATTTGTATGTGCGCATACCGCTATCCAGTGGCTTTTGTCACATCAGTGTATGCTGTGAGGGACATACACCTGGGCCGACCAACTTCATCGCTTCATGCTTGATGTCTTCCCAGACGGCGACGGCATCTTACAGTACAGCAGGATGACAGCCCGTGCCACGAGTCAGAACCGTGATACAGTGGTTCGAGGAGCATGACAGTGAACTTAAGCTGATGTCTTGGCAGCGAAAACAGCCTGATCTGAAGCCGAAGGAACACATTTGGGATGCTAACGGCGTCAGATCCACGCCCAGAAATCATTTGTCTATAATTTACGGGGATCGCGTGATCTGTGCGTAGACTTCTGGTGCCACACACCACCAGAAACCTAGCAATGACTCGTCGAATCCATGCCAGCAGAACAGCTGCTGCACTGCCTTCCAGAGACACACCAATACTCTACGCAGTTGGTCACTGTATTTTTGCTCATCAGTGAATGTAAAAGACCTAGGATATTACAAGATGATGTTGTTGTACACTCATGCTCAAAAATTAAAAATAATGCAGAATGTGGTGCCACATAGGGAACACACACGACACTGATTTATAAGTCCACGGTATTGGTGATAAACACATGTGCTACAAAACGCTACTGATACCTGCGCATGTACCCCGACATCAATAGCCGGTCGCTATGGACGAGCGGTTTTAGGCGCTTAAGTCTGAAACCGCGCGACCGCTACGGTCGCAGGTTCGAATCCTGCCTCGGGCATGGATGTGTGTGATGTCCTAAGGTTAGTTAGGTTTAAGTAGTTTCTAAGTTCTAGAGGACGGATGACCTCAGATGTTGAGTCCCATAGTGCTCAGAGCCATTTGAACCCGACATCAATATGGGATATGATCACCATGCACACGTACACAGGCCGCACAACGGGTCGGCATACTCTGGATCAGGTGGTCGAGCAGCTGCTGGGGTAGGCCTCCCAGTCTTGCACCAGTGCCTGTCGGAACTGCTGACGTGTCGTAGGGGTTTTAAGACGTGCAGCGATATGCCGACCGAGAGCATCCCATACGTGCTCGATGGGGTTTAGGTCTGGAGAACAGGCAGGCCATTCCATTCGCCTGATATCTTCTGTTTCAAGGTACTCCTCCACGATGGTAGCTCGGTGGGTCCGTGCGTTATCATCCATCAGGAGGAAGGTGGGATCCACTGCGCCACTGACATTAAGGGATTCGTATCTGGTTCCCGCTTCACGCCAGATTAAGACCCGGCGAGACTCACTGTTCAGACTATAATACCTGGATTCGTCCGTGAAAATAACGTAGGACCACTGCTCCAATGACCATGTACTGTGTTCTTGACACCAGGCTTTACGGGCTCTCCTGTGACTAGGGGTCAGTGGAATGCACGTTGCAGGTCTCCGGGCGAATAAACCATGTCTGTTCAGTCATCTGTAAGCTGTGTGTCTGGAGACAACTGTTCCGGTGGCTGCGGTAAGGTTTCGAGCAAGGCTACCTGCAGTACTCCGTGGCCGTCTGCGGGCACTGATGGTGAGATATCGTTCTTCTTGTGGTGTTGTAGACTGTGGACGTCACGTACTGTAGCGCCTGGACACGTTTCCTGTCTGCTGGAATCTTGAGATCACACTTTGAGGCACACGGAGGGCCCGTGCTGCGACCTGCTGTGTTTGACCAGCCTCCAGTCGCCCTAATATTTTACCCCTCATAACGTCATCAGTATGTGTTCTTTGAGCCATTTTCAACACACAGTTACCATTAGCACGTAAGAAAACGTCAGCACACTTACTCACTGCACCGTTCTCTGACACGCACCAACACACCTCTGCGTATGTGGACTGCTGCCAGCGCCACCGAGCGACGACTGCAGATCAAATGCACTGCATGGTCATACCACGAGGTGATTTAAACCCGCAAACCACCCACCAGAGCGTTGTTTCACCATGTATCAGCATTATCCTTAATTTATGAGCATTAGTGTATATGCAGACCTCGCAGCGCTAGAAAATTCTAGTGAAATGCAGGAAGACGTGCTGAGAATCAACGCTTGGTGCAGGGATTGTCAACTGACCCTAAACATAAAAAAATGTAACTACTGCGAACACATTAGGCGGAAAGACCCATTGTGATCTGCGTATACGACATAGGGGAACAATAACTAGAAATAGTCTAACCATTAAATATCTAGTATAATGCATACGAAGCCACTTTGCTCGCAAAGTGAAGCTACCTTATAAAACTAATCGTAGGAAAGGCAGATGTCTGACTGCGATCCTCAAAGTTTGTAGGTCAACCACGACGAAGGTGATTTGCAACACCACAGTTCGATAGTTAACTGAGTACTGCAGTTCAGTCTGGGACTTTAGCAGGTACGACTAATAGAGAAACTGGAGAAGATCCAAAGAAGAACAGCACTTTTCGTAACAGGTCATTAAGTAAGCGCGAAAGCGTCACGGAGACGCTGAGTCAATTCTAGTGGTGAACACTGCAAGAGAGGCGCTGTGCATCGCAGTGTGGTTTAGTGTTAAAAATCCGGTGTGCATGTTCCTAAAATACGGGAGCAATATATTGCTTTTTACGCTTTCGTAATTCAATCGGTAAAAACAGAGCCCTCATGGGATCACTTTGTTGTGTGCCTGTGTCTCTGTCCGATTGTGAAGACTCCTTTTCCTCAGGATCGGGTAGAGGTATCAAGATGATATTTGTGCGACGTACTAAGGTCTAAGATGCCTTGGCGGTATGAAAATTTAAACTTTTAACTTCGTACATTCAAAAGATACGGTCATTTATGTCACACATTCACTCATATATGTCACATAATCACTCGTCAAAACCTGCTGTTGACCTAGAAACATAAAATTTGGGAAGAAGAAAGGTTGCACAGTACAAATAAAGGAAAAAGTCGGAAAACTGTTAATCTGTAATTACATTGCATTACATTTTTCTGCCATTTCTTGTCTGTCTGTCTGATCTTCAGTTAAGACCCCTTTTTTCTCAGGAACGAGTAGACGTGTCACGTCGAAATATATGTCAATTTCTAAGGTCTACGGTCCCTTGGTGGAGTAAAAAATTATAGCATTTAAGTCAATGCAAAAAACCATACGGCCGTCTATAAAGACCTCTTTTTCTCAGGAACGGGTAGAGGAATTAAGTTGTAATTTATGTCAACTACTAAGGTCTACCGTTTCTTGAGGGTGTAAATAATTTAAGCTTCAAGGTCAATGCGCTCAAAAGATATAGATGTTCGTGGGTACATTATGTACTGCGATACTCGCAGACTTACCCATTAGAAGCCATAGACACACAGATGAACTGAACTTTCTACAGGGTGTCCCAAAGAAACTCCGACAAACTGTAGGGTCAAGTTTCTTGTGTAGAAAGAAGTAAACAATGTCTTGCAAACAGCGGCTGTAAAATGCATACCTTAAGAGGTACGAGCACTTGTTTATCTTCGCTACTATGAAACAGATCTCTTCAACTGCACGGTCTTTGCTTTGCATTTTTTTGGGAGGAACAAATATTGACCAAAACAAGAAAAGAATACATGGTAAATATGGGGTCTGAAATGCGTACTTTAGGAACTATGAGCACTTGTTTATCTTCTCTAGTGTGAAACACATCTCTTCCAATCAACAAGTACTCATAGCTCTTAAGGTACATGTGCATTTTAGAGCCCATGTTTAGTAGATTTCTTTCTTGTTTTGGTTCAAACTACTGCCTCCCAAAATATGAAAAACAAATAGTTTGCTGTAGAAGATATGTGTAAGATAGTACCGGAGATGAACAAGTGCTTATATCTGTTAAGGTATGCGCTTTGGTCGGTTGATATGGCGGAGGGGATCAAACACCGAGGTCATCCGTCCCACGGGAATAGGGAGGGATGGGAAAGGAAGTCAGCAGTGTCCTTTCAAAGGAACCATCCCACTATTCGTCTGAAACGATTTAGGGACATCGAGGAAAACCTAAATCAAGATGACGGGATGCGGGTTTGAACCGACGTCCTCCCGAATGTGAGCCCAATGTGCTACCACTGCGCTAACTCGATCGGTATATGCGCTTTTTAAAGAACTTGTTTATTAGATATTTTTCTTGTGTTTGTGTAAGGAACCTATTCCTAAAGTACGTCGCCGATTTTTACACCCAGTATCCAGGTATACATGTCGAGGCTAGTGGTCTAGTGTTAAAGTGCGTGCCTGTAAACTGACACGTCACCGGATGGAATCTCAGTCGGAACACGGATTTTTCGTTTTAACGATATGAGGAGTCACCAGATACGAAACGTGCTTCTGCTTCTACGTTAAACTGTTAGTCCCCTGTCCTCAACTGGACAAATAGGGTAGGCTAGGAATTCGCAAATCGCCGAAATGGCGTCCGATAGAGAGACTTCCACGAGGCCATTGAGCCATACGAAATTATTATTCTTATCATTACTATAATTATAATTATTATTATAACTGTTGTATATAATTAAGTTTCTATGGGCCGGCCGAAGTGGCCGTGCGGTTAAAGGCGCTGCAGTCTGGAACCGCAAGACCGCTACGGCCGCAGGTTCGAATCCTGCCTCGGGCATGAATGTTTGTGATGTCCTTAGGTTAGTTAGGTTTAACTAGTTCTAAGTTCTAGGGGACTAATGACCTCAGCAGTTGAGTCCCATAGTGCTCAGAGCCATTTGAACCTTTTTTTTTAAGTTTCTATGGAACCCTCAGAACCCGAGTTCTACTCACACTTATCCGATTTTTTCTGCATACGCTACCTGAAAAAAGTAATAACCAAGAAGACACGGCCGTATGTCAACATAAATTCATACATGTACACATTACAGTTCTCTTTGTCAGGTAGAATAGCTACCGGAGTGGATTAGTACTGTTCTCGATTGGCGTTATTAACAGGCATAGGAGGGTACAAAAGAGATGTGAACATCGTCAGATGTTGAATGATTACTGTGAAGAAAATGTAGATAACGCTTACTCGTGTGAGACAGCGTTTTCAGTATCTGACCCGAGCTGGATTGTGGGTATTCATTTGGCTATCTCGTCGAATCGGGCACTATCCAGATTTGTGAGGATTTCGACGTGACTGTGGCCCGATGTTGGAGTGCATTTGAACGTAACGGCAGGCATTTCGTAGTGAAGATTCCAGTCGACGACATCTGACCACCACAAGGGACGATTGTCGAAATGTGGACCGTGTGAATCGCAACCCCTTGACATCTGCACCTACCATTGGAGAAAATTCCGTGTAACCCTACACCACTAGTCGGATACAAGCAGCAGTCAGACTGGGGAATTACTACCGTTAACACAGCAACACAAATGGCTGTATATGGAGTGGTGCCATGAGTGGGAGGCATGGACTGCTTGACGATTGTAGTCACGTTGTGTTAAGCGATAAATGGAAGTTCTGAACTACCCCATATGACCATCTTCGGCGAGTTTGGTGGAGACGTGGGTAGAGGTGCCAGTCTTCCAATATTTTGGAGAAGCAAAGAGGTGTCATGGAGTGGGCAGCCATCGAATATGCCTTCAGGTCACGACTGATAGTAACTGAGGGAACTTTGAAGACACAACGCCACGTCACAGACACCCTATGGTCTTCATTTGTTACCTATCATGCGACAGTATCGTGGTGCCACTTTCCATCAATACAACGACCGCCCACACACGGCACGTACGTGCATCAGCTGCCGAGAATTCTTCCGGGTTGTATGGCCGTGGTCCATGGAACTCTTCTGTCCCTGACGTTTCGTCCAAAGCTATGTTGGACATCTTCGGAGGTACTCCTGGTTGTGCTGAGTCTTGACGACTGACGAGTCGCACGTCGAAGAACGGCCTAAATACCGTGGAAAGTGGGCGTGGTCTGGATTTCGCGTGATAGCAGGCATAAACCTTGTCAATGATAAAATATAACTATCGATCATTGTACGACAAAGATAAAAACTTCTGATCGATTCTGTAGCGCCACTGTCCATATATTGCTAAGTTTCATGGCTTCTTCTTTTCTGTTAAAATTATCCCCATGTTTATATATTTCGATGGCTTCTATATATAGCCGTGGATAATAGTTCGTCATAGTACATAAAACTTCAGTTTCAGAAAATTTCACTACGTGATCACCCGACTGATGAGCATATTCCGCCACGGCTGACTTGTCTGTTTTCCCTAATCGGCAAAGACTTTATGTTCCTTCAACCGTGTACTCACACATCGATGAGTATCAGTCGGCAAGACTCAGCACAACCAGGAGCACCTCCGAAGATGTCCAACGTAGCTTTGGACGAAACGTCAGGGATAGAAGAGTTCCATGGACCACGGCCGTACAGCACGGAAGAATTCTCGGCAGCTGAAACATCCAGTCGTGAAAGCCTTCATTGTATGATACGTACTTGTATGTCTGTTAACTATCTGTGCGATGTTGAGGTACTCCACTGACCATCACAATCTCCAGACGCGTTACCAACAGAACAGTCCAGACGTGAACTCCGTCCTAGTGATCGTCTCCACGACATGAACCACTTAACGTATACTACAGTTGTGGGCCCGCTTACCTCGGAAGACGATGCAACGGCTTTATGGCGCCCTTTCCAACCGAATGAGAGCATGAACACGTCAGAGGGGGTGCAACGTCGTACTGATACGTGGGCTCTCACTTCAAAAGTCTTTGTAAATTCCAGTTTATGATCACCGAAATAACATCACAAAACATATCAGTCAGTTACGTTTCATATCGTTTCATTTCTCCTCTTATAGGTGTTCCCCTTTTTCGTCAGATAGCGTGAATCTGTCTAAAAGACCTGCAAGCCAAATCAGAGAGATTCGAGCCCACACAGATGCGATGCTAACCAACAATCGTTCTTCCCACGCATCGCGTGACTGTTACACGAAAGGTGGACCGTGACAATACTGGACCAAGTACCCTCCGCCACACACCATAGTAGGTCCTGTACACAGATGTAGATGTAGGTGTATAGAACGAGAGTGAATATTTCTCTGTTATTGGGCCCTACAGTGCTGTGTGTAAACTAATTTTCCGGCTGCATGAGCACCGGATTAAAAACGCATTTTGCTCGTGATCGCTGTATCGACCGAAAGCACGATCTATATCACATAGCAAGGGGCGGTGGTGGCGGAAGGGGAGCCAGGAGGAAGGGGGCAGAAAGTAAGTGTCAGGGAAATACAAAATAATCCACAGCCTACAGCACCAAAAAAAATGTCGTTCGCTTTCAATAGCAATAAATTGATAAACAGCGCGCACGGTGTAAGTGTTGTCGTGCTGCCGCTGCTAGTGGCTGCTAGCGGCGGCAATAAAAAGTGATTGCTTTTTTAATGAATGACCGTTATTTGGGCGCGAATAAGAATTTACGCTGCGGCGCTGTCTCGTTAAAAGCCGGCGGCTTAGCACGCAATGTACACAGCTAAGCGCGTGGCGACCGCTGTAGCAGCAACAGTTTGGGACAGCGGTGGCCGCCAACTGTGAGCAGTGCCATCAGTGCTAATACGACTCTGAACACACGCAACTGAAGGAGTGACCAAATTTCAATTTATACAGATTCTGAACGCTGTAATTTCCTTCATTTTTTCATGAAACACTCACACGGAAGCGTAGTCAAGGTTTTCTGGTCTTCGCCAACTAGGGAGCACCGCTCTTATTCTGAAAGTATCTCTCGCAGCTGCATCTTCTCCTTTTATGTTTCGTGTTTCTATTTTTTAACTTCTCGCACCCAGATTGTTGTTAAATCTCATTAATTTTTTTTATGTAGACGTCTAGTTCCGTAAGACCAAACTGAGGAGCCAATATTTACAGTCATGGAACAAGTCAGCACTTGAAATTACACCAGAAATTTAATAATAAATAAAATAAAATTCACACAAATACTATGCAGACAACAAGCTGCTGAGTATATATAAACATAATCTCTTATGTATGGAGATCACAAACAGCTTGACAAGCATGTAAGGGTGTCCCAGGGTAGGTTGTGCGGAAAAATAATTGTTAAGAACAAAACTCGATATGTTGCGCCGTTCGCGAGTTAATTAGCATTGAAGCTAGCCAATCAGGCCATAGCACCCGCCGATCCTAGCCGCTGGCGAGAGACAGTGTCGCCAAATGCGTTCTTTATTTGGCTTCCTAAACCGGACAACACAGCAATACAAAAATTAGACATGGGACGGAAGTAACGATTAAACCCGACTCAAAGGCTGAACAGTCCGCTGCATTATCATCTACACCTTGAGAACAGCTGACACTCACTTTATGATGATGATGATGATGTTGATGATTGCTTTGCGGGTTATCAGTGCCCGTGCAAATTCCCAACCTTTTGCTCAGTCCAATATCGCCACTTTTATGAATGATGATGAAATGATAAGGACAACACAATTACCCAATCATCTCGAGGCAGGTGAAAATTCGTGACCCCACAGGTAATTGAACCGTGCTTGCAGACACTAACTTTATCTCACAAGCCTCTTGAATTCGCACATGCAAAGGCATGATTGGCTCATTTCATTGCTAATTAAGTTAGAAACAGCGGAGCATATCGAATTTTTCTTAACAAATATTTCTCAACACAACCTACCCTGTGACACCATTACAAGCTTTTGATACTGGTTCTGACCTCTCTGTATATACAAAGCTGAATGTATAAGTCTAGAATCTCTTTCCAACCCCTCACCGATTTCAGCCAAATTCAGCTCTGAAGCTGCAGACCTCAGGGGTATCGGCACTGTGGGACTTGTAACCACTTAGATCCAATAGGAACGGAGAAATGGCCAAAAACGAGTTCTTCCAGCCCTTGGCATATAACCTGCTGTGCATGACAGCCATATTGTTTGGGAACAATATCGGACTACCAAATCAATCTGCTTTGCAGCACAGCATATATGTTAACATCAAGAAACGATTTTAAGCCCCCTGACATCTAGACTGTCCTGCAAAACAGGTGTGTTGTATTGGAGTAGTATCTGTTTGCTTCACTGACATGCTTTGTATTGTGGCCAGTAGGCCAGGCTATCTACGGCGCAGCACTCATGGACTGTGCGGCTGGTCCTGGCGGAGGTTCCAGTCCTCCTTCGGGCATGGGTGTGTGTGTTTGTCCTTAGGATAATTTAGGTTAAGTAGTACGTAAGCTTAGGGACTGATGACCATAGATAAGATTTCACACACATTTGAGCATTTTTGAGTAGGCCAGGGGAAAATAAATGATTTTCAAGCTCCTGATGTGTACATTGCCCTGTATCACAAGTGTGTTGTGGGAGTAATATTGGCCTACTTTAATGAACTGTATTGCAGGGGCTACACACACCGATAAGGATGGCTGGGGACAGGTTGACAAGGATATAGGAGGGGGTGTACAGAGTAAGGAGAGGAGAAAATGCTCAGAGGGAAGGGAGGAGTAGGAAATGCATGAGGCAGATGGAAAGTTTAGAGAGATAGTGGTAAGGTGGAAAAGGAAGAGGGGGAGGCAGAGTTGCAAAGAGTGAGGGTGAGGGTGAGGGCGATGTGGTCAGAAGCAGAGGGAGGAAGACATGGTCAAAGAGAGAGGGGGTGAAGAAATGCACAAAGAGAGGAGGAGGAAGAGGAAGATGAGGAAATGAAGAGACAGAGAAAGTGGGGGTGGAGAAGATTGACAGATTTAGGAGGATGAGGTGGACAGTCAGAGGGAGTGAAAGGGAGTTACCTTCCAATCCCTATCTGAAATTCCTTCCTCATGTCAACTTCACTCTGAAGAGGACATTTTGGATCAAATTTTTAACTTTCTGGACCTCATACTGTTATGTCTATCCCCAGTTCCAGCAGTAGACTGCTCTTTTTCACATTAATATACTACCCGACTTACATTAGCAACTAAGGGGAATAAGCCATTTGTTAATAATCCAACTTTGATATTTCGTGACATGAAATGTGCAGTCATATTGCAACCCATATTCTTGAAAATTTAAATCTCCCCTATTTCCGAAAAGCTAGGATGTCTATTCATTATGATCAACTAAGAGGATAGCTCTGCTTGAGAGCGAACTGAAATACTGTTAGTAATATTTTATTCAAAGTAACTGGGTTGCAATTAACCAAAATGTAATTTATATTATCGTACTTCATGTTCTTTGATGTTAACTATGGACCTATGTAAACTTTTCCTAGTTATATACCAAAACTGATAGGGAAATATGTGGCCAATTTTTTTAATACATGTAACCAAAATTATCTCATGACTTTTAATTATTGTTATTTAGTAAATTCAAATTCACTAATATATAAGACTATTTTATATATATATATATATATATAAGAAACTGGCGCATGAGCCAAGAGCTCCGTCTCTTGCATTACTGTCTTTCGGAATCTGTTTATGTGGGAGTCTTTCGGAGGCTGTCGGATCGCCAATGTACACTGAAGAGCCTAAGAAAAACTGGTATACCTGCCTAATATCGTGTAGGGCCCCCGCGAGCACGCAGAAGTGCCACAACACGATGTGCCATGGACTCGACTAATGTCTGAAGTAGTGCTGGAGGGAACTGACAGCATGAATCCTGCAGGGCTGTCCATAAATCCGTAGGAGTACGAGCGGGTGATCTCTTCTGAACAGCATGTTACAAGGCATCCCAGATATGCTCAATAATGTTCATGTGTGAGGAGTCTGGTGGTCAGCGGAAGTGCTTAAACTCAAAAGAGTGCTCCTGGAGCCAATCTGCAGCAATTCGAGACGTATAGGACGCCGCATTGTCCTGTTGGAATTGTCTAAGTCCGTCGGAATGCACAATGGACGTGATGCAGGTGATCAGACAGGATGCTTACGTCAGAGTCGTATCTAGACGTATCAGTGTTCCCATATTAATCCAACTGCACACGCCACATCCCATTACAGATCCTCAACTAGCTTTAACGGTCCCCTGCTGACATGCACGTACATAGATCCTTGAGATTGTCTCCAGAGCCGTACACGTCCATCCGCTCGATACAATTTGAACGAGACTCGTCCGATCAGGCAACATATTTCCAGTCATCAACAGTCCAATGTCGATGTTGACGGGCCCAGGCGAGACGTAAAGCTTTGTGTCGTGGGTCATCAAGTGTACAAGATGTTTCGTTGCATGGTTCGCACGTTGACACTTTTTGATGGCTCAGCATTGAAATCTGCAGCAGTTTGCGGAAGGGTTGCACTTCTGTCACTTTGAACGATTCTCTTCAGTCGTCGTCGGTCCCGTTCTTGCAGTATCTTTTTTCGGCAGCAGCGATGTCGGAGATTTGATGTTCTAACGGATTCGTAATATTCACGATACACTCGTTAAATGGTCGTACGGGAAAATCCCCACTTCATCGCTGCGTCAGAGATGCCGTGTCCCACCGCTCGTGCGCCGACTATAACACCACGTTAAAACACACTTAAATCTTAATAACCTGCCATTGTAGCAGCAGTAACCAATCTGACAACTGCGCTAGACACATGTTGTCTTATATAGACCGCAGCGCTGTATTCTGCCTGTTTACATACCTCTGTATTTGAATACGCATGCCTACACCAGTTTGTTTGGCGCTTCAGTGTATAATCCATGTACTTGGTAATCAGTCACAATATATGACAAGAAAAGTATTAGAGTATGTTTTATTTGAAAATTAGTACTATCGCGACGCAAGGACCGAGGACTTCCTGAAGCAACAAACAACCCCCGAATGTCTCATAATATGGAACAGCTAAGTTATTATGTCAACTGTCATTAACTGTGACTGAAATTTTCTAGTTTCACTCGTCTCCGTACTTGTGAATGGTTGGGGCCAGAATTACTAAGTTGTTCCAATGGTATGATTGAGAATTCACTATTACCACTTTCCAACTATAGTAAGAACTTGAGATACTGTACATTTTTCTCATTCAGCGTCAGTGGTAATTAAAGTGCTTCCCTGCTCTCACTATTAAGGCTGGAATTTTAGGAGGAAGAGGTGGACACAGAGAGGGAGAGGAGGAGATTCCAGCTCAGAGATTCCAGGTATCCCCCTCTGGAAGATTGTTTATGTGTACAGGGTGTTTCACAATTCCTATCACAGGCTTCTAAGGGTTGTAGAGGAGGTGAAGGAGATACAATCTGGCAAAGAAACCCATATCCAGAAATGTACTATCTGGAACAAACCATGTATCTAATTCACGATATAGCCACACTGTCATCAGCGTTCCGGTCATTGGATAACCATGACAACGATGACGTCAGGACATCTATCAAACGGCGTAGTGTTTGATGGGTAGTGCCACATCCAAAATCGCTGTGTACACAGTCACAGACGGTGCAGTATGGCACAGAGAAGACGCCTACCAGACACTGCGGTAGAGGGCCAGAAGAAGAAGGGAAGCAGGACAGACGAAAACTGATGTGACCCAATAGCTTAATGTGTATTGTTCTGTTGTTTCTCGGATGTGGCGACAGTTCATAGAGACCGAAACTGTATCCCGGAGACCAGGGCAGGCCCGACCACGTGTGGCATCAGGAAAAAGGACCGTTATTTTGCAGAAAGGGCACGACGACACCGCCTTGGTACTGCACGGTAACTCGCATCTGACCTCGCAGTATCTGACCTCGCAGTATCCACTGGACGTGCTGAATAGAGACAAACGGTGTACAGGAGGCTTTGGCAGAATGGCCTTTATTGTCAGAAACCTGCTGTATGAGTACCTCTGACACTTCTTCACACGAGGAAACGTCTAGAGTGGAGTCGTCACCATACCACCCGGAAGGTCGAACGGCGGGCCAATGTTCTCTTCACAGATGAGTCCCGATTTGGTCTGGAGAGTGTTTTTCGACAGATTCAGATCTGGAGAGAACGTGGAACACGATTCCGGGACCTAAACATCGTGGAAAGATACCGATCTCGAGGAGGATCTCTAATGGTAGGGATTATGTTGACACTGTAGCGCCTCTTCATGAAATTTAACGAGTGAATCGATAAGTTTTGACTGCTGTAAGGTATCGTATGAGATCTTGGCACCTCATGCGCGGCTGTTGCGAGGTGCCGTGGGCCAAGACTTTGTACTGATGGATAATAATGCTCGACTTTATAGAGCACGGGTGGTTGATATTTTCTTGGAAGCGGATGATATTGCACACATTGCGTGCCCTGCTCGCTCTCTAGGTTCGAATCCCTTAGAGCATGTATAGGATGCACTAGGGAGACGGAATGCATCACGTCAGCATCCACTAACCACTCTCCAAGACTTGCGAGCAGGTCTGCAGGAAAGATGGACGTTATTGCCTCAACATGAGATTGATGGTACCATTCACAGCATGCCTTGTCGTTGCCAGGCCTGTACTGTTACCACAAGTGGTCACACGCTATACTGAGCACATTAACCAGTTGTCGGAACGTGTGTACAAATCTGTTAAGTTGGGAAAAAAGAAGTACATTTTTGTCTACCTTTATAAATGTTGCAGTTGTTTACGTTCTGTATTCTTTACATTGTTTCTACTTTATTGTCACCTGTTTATATTGTTTTGTGGCAAAATAAGCGCAATATTGCACAATTTCATTGTTCCTTTCATTTTGAACGCCACCGTAGTCTTCGTCTGACTACGAAAACAGCTACGAGAAACTGGTAAGTTCACAGCTAAGAGGATTGACTGTGGTGTTCCATGGACGTGCACCAGGGTTTGTGGACCGTGTGTACGAAAGAGTGTGTCACAGATACACCTAATGCAATGAACAGCAGGATCACAACATGGAGCAAGCGCAGTAGAGCACACAGGTCAAAATTCGTTGCCTCAGCTGTATGCGTACCGTGAAGAGAGAGATGTGAAAGTGAGCCCTTCTTGAATATCATTTTACATCCAAACGGTACATTTCCGGACGAAGGTTTCTTATCAAGCCTTTCTACAAATTCTCCTCTACAGCCCTTACGAGCTTGTAATAAGAATTGTGAAACACGCAGTATAGAGAGCCAACGACCTTGCTGCAGTGGTAACACCTGTTCCCGTCAGATCACCAAAGTTAAGCGCTGTCGGGCTGGGCTAGCACTTGGATGGGTGACCATCCGGTCTGCCGAGCGCTGTTGACAAGCGGGATGCACTCAGCCCTTGTGAGGCAAATTGAGAAGCTACTTGAATGAGAAGTAGCGGCTCCGGCCTCTGAAACCGACATGAGGCCAGGAGAGCTGTGTGCTGACCACATGCCCCTCCATATCCGCATCCAGTGACGCCTATGACCTGAGGATGACGCGGCGGTCGGTCGGTGCCGTTGGGGGGGGGGGGTGGAGGCTGTTGAGCCTTCAGTATAGAGAACAAGAGCAGGCCTATTATACGAGAGTTGAAACTTCAATAGCGGCAACTATTAATTTTCAGCTCGTACAAAATAGATGCGCGTTTCAAAGTTTTACTGACCTTCAAAGTAATCACCAACATTGTGTATAACCCGTTGCCAGCGTGTGTAAGTCGTAGGATACTCTTAGCAGTGCCAATTACGTCGACACTTCGAGCGGTGCGGTCTATTGCCTGACGAATTTGTAGCAGTTCTGAAGCGAATGCCGAGAAGTGTTTCCTTCAGTTCAGAAATCGAGTTGAACTCACGAGGTCTTAAGTCAGGCGAGTGCAGTAGATGGTATAGCAATTAGCAGCCCCATCAGACAGACAAATCAGTAACAGCTTGCACTGTATGTGCTTGAGCATTGCCTGCAAAATAATGGTCACATCCTTCAGAAAGTGTCATCACTTCTGTCTCTAAGCTGGCTGTAGGTTGTGTTCCAAAAATGAACAACATAGAGACAGAAGTGATGACACTTTCTGCAGGACCTGACCATCATTTTGCAGGACAATGCTCAAGCACGTACAGTGCAAGCTGTTACTGATTTGTTTGACTGATAGGGCTGCTAAGTGCTATACCACCTACTGCACTCCGCTGACTTAAGCCCTCGTGTGTTCAACTCGATTTCTAAACTGAAGGAAACACTTCTCGGCATTCGTTTCAGAACTGCTACAAATTCGTCGGGCAATAGACCGCGCCGCTCGAAGTGTGAACACAACTGGCACTGCTAAGAGTATCCTACGACTTGCACATCGCTGGTAACAGGTTATACACAATGCTGGTGACTACTTTGAAGGTGAGTAAAACTCTGAAACACGTATCTACTTCGTACGAGCTCTAAATAAATAGTTGCCACTATTGAAAGCTCCTACCTCCGCACTTCCCCGTGGTACTTGTGATGATACCCTCGCCTCTGATGAACACTCCCTGTCCACCACAACGTACGAGGTTCTACTACTTTGGAAGTCTTCGAACCACTCCCACATATAAGAACTAGTTTCTCACGCATGCTTTAAACGCTTTCTGTAGATGTAGGAGTATGGAATCTGCCTGCGACCTTCATCTATAGTCCACAGGACATCGACTAAGTAAGCGGCTACTTGAGTTTCGCATGTGCGATTCTTTCTAAATCCGTATTAATTTGTAGATAGAAACTTTCCCCCCTTATGCTCAAGAATTCTGCAGCAAAACTTAGCAGCAGAACGTAGAACTAGTTAAACCTAACTAACCTAAGGACATCACAAACATCCATGCCCGAGGCAGGATTCGAACCTGCGACCGTAGCGGTCTTGCAATTCCAGACTGCAGCGCCTTTAACCGCACGGCCACTTCGGCCGGCAATTCTGCAGAAAACCGAGGTTAAGAATACTGGTCTGTAATTCTGCGCCGGCCCAAGTGGCAGTGCGGTTAAAGGCGCTGCAGTCTGGAACCGCAAGACCGCTACGGTCGCAGGTTCGAATCCTGCCTCGGGCATGGATGTTTGTGATGTCCTTAGGTTAGTTAGGTTTAACTAGTTCTAAGTTCTAGGGGACTAATGACCTCTGCAGTTGAGTCCCATAGTGCTCAGAGCCATTTGAACCATTTTTTGTAATTCTGCGCGTACGTTCTTTTACGCTTATTACAGAAGGGCGACATCTGCAGTTTATTCTAAGTGCTCCGCGAAATTGTATAGTTTGCTTACGTTAGATACTGCAGAAATAGTCGTACGGAGAGGCAGGTTCTCCGGTAGACATGCAGCTGACGTCAGCCGCGGAAGCTGCGACCTCGTCCGTGAGCGCCCGCAGGCAGGGTCTACGAAGCAGAACAGCGCTCGTGTTCTTTACACTACTGCTGCTGCTGCTGCTACAGCTGTTCCAGCGGCGCATATCCGCTCCACAGGAAGCCAGAGGGCGGTCGGGTTCTGTTATTTCTGCCCTCGCCGTCTGCTCTGTTTCCTTCGCTCGTTCGCTCTTAACGGCTCTCGCTTCGTAGCAGGAGCTGTGACAAAAGACAATCCACACGTTACTCGTTCTTAAAATGAGGCGCTTGGGGCTAGATAAAGGTAGCCATATTAAGTACGAGCGGCGTTCCTCGACCAATTTCCGTTGAAACTATGCGGAAGCTGTTTTACGACAAGGTGGAATATTCCCACTTCAAGTTCTTTAGTTTCATTAGCTTGCGACAGGTGGCGTCGCTATGCTTTCAAAATGGCGTCTGTACTGGAGGTGCGTTCTAAACAGAGAGCAGTCACTGTGTTTCTTTTGGCGGAAAACCAGAGCATCGCAGATATTCGTAGACCCTTCCAGAATATCTGCGGAAACCTGGAAGTAAATAAAGCACCATGAGTCACTGGCCGAGGCATCTGTCACTATCGCAGCGTCACGCAAAACCGTCAGATCTCCGCGCGCCGGCTGGCCGCTCACAGCTGTGACTCCTGCATTGCTGGAACGTGCGGACACTCTCATTCGAAGTGATCGACGGATCACAATCGATCACCTCGCTGCTGAACTGGACATCTCTGTTGCTAGTGCTGACACAATCGTCAACCATTTGGGGCACTCACAAGTGTGTGTCCGCTAGGTTTCTCGTCGCCTAACAAAAGACCATAAAAAGCGACAAAGGACCATCTGTGCGGAATTACTTTCGCGTTACGAGGCTGATCGTGACATCTTTTTATCGAATATCGTCACAGGCGATGAAACAGGGCTTCATCACTTCGAACCTCTCATTGGAAGAATGAGTTCAAAGTTGCAGCCTCAGCTGATAAAGTGACGACAAAGGTGTTCTGGGACTTTCAAAACGGTTTCTAATGTTTGATGTCCTCCATCATGGTGCAATGACCATCTTGTAAGTGTATTGCGCAACTTCAGGAAATGAAGAAACGACAACAGCGTGTTCGTCGCCACAAAATGGGAACGTACTTCTCCTTGTCCATGACAACGAAACGCCCACACAAGCATTGCGCACTCGAGAGGAGCTCACAAATATGCACTGGGCTGTTCTTCCTCATCCATCCTGCTGCCCGGATCTGGCACCTTCCGACGTCCATCTGTTCGGCGCAATGGAAGATGCACACCGCGGCGGTCAATACATGGATAACGGGGAGGCTATTGATGAAGGAACACGTTGTCTGTGACGTCAACCAATAGGGTGATACCATGCGGGCACAAAGGCCCACCCAGTAAGGCGACATAAGGTCATCGCTTTAAACGGAGATTATGGTGAAACATAAGGTTTTGGAGCCAAAGATGTGTGGAATAATATGACATATTGGAATCCTGAATAAAGCTAACTTGCCTTCAGAAAAAAAATGTGTTGCATTACTTATTGAAGGGTATTCACCTAAATTTTACACGAGAGACATATGAATACTCAAAAAATTTCATAAAACAAGTGATGGACACAGGAGGTATGCTTATTGCACTGTAAGTTACAACATATATAAAGATTTCGTTGTCACTTAAAATAGACCATTTTTTGACCACTGCACATAGAGAAAAACAATATTAAGTTCAAGGAATACAGCCGGCCGGAGTGGCCGTGCGGTTCTAGGCGCTACAGTCTGGAGCCGAGCGACCGCTACGGTCGCAGGTTCGAATCCTGCCTCGAGCATGGATGTGTGTGATGTCCTTAGGTTAGTTACGATTAATTAGTTCTAAGTTCTAGGCGACTGATGACCTCAGAAGTTAAGTCGCATAGTGCTCAGAGCCATTTGAACCATTTTAACCATACGAGGAATATAAATAATTTTCTGGCTTTTCACTGTATACCACTGAAGTTTCAGTGCCAACATATGGCTTCACTGACCACAATTAACGTTTTCCTCAGCTTAATCTAAGATACAGCCAACAACTAACTCAGACTCATCAACCTGTTCTGTGGCGTCGTAGTGAGCGAGAATCAATCATATATTGGATCCACCACAGCTACAGAGGAAAGCAGGTCATGCCATCAGGCAGACAGACGTCTCCGTGAATTAAGTGATTCAGGGAAACTGAACCAGGATTTGAGGCAAAATATTTCGAAACTGTAATGTATGAAAGGTAACAGGATGTCCATCTGTTGCAGCATTTCTTTTTATTATGTTGTATTGTATTGTATGTTAACCGGGGGCCTAGAAACGACAGAGAGGCTCCGTCCCCGCCGAAGCCGCAGTGGTCCACAACCCCACGACGACTATCGCAGTCCACTTCACCCCTCCGCCGCCCCACACCGAACCCAGGGTTATTGTGCGGTTCGTCCCCCGGTGGACCCCCCAGGGAACGTCTCACACCAGACGAGTGTAACCCCTATGTTTGCGTGGTGGTAGAGTAATGTTGGTGTACGCGTACGTGGAGAACTTGTTTGCGCAGCAATCGCCGACATAGTGTAGCTGAGGCGGAATAAGGGGAACCAGCCCGCATTCACCGAGGCAGACAGAAAACCGCCTAAAAACCATCCACAGACTGGCCGGCTCACCGGACCTGGACACAAGTCCGCTGGGCGGATTCGTGCCGGGGACCAGGCGCTCCATCCCAATCCGGAAAGCCGTGCGTTAGATCGCACGGCCAGCCGGGCGGGCTTTTGTTATGTTACTAGTTATGTCTGTTTCCTTACAAGAAAAAAAAATTGAGAGATTACGAATAGCATGAACCTACGAAACTACAGTGAACAATACAGCAATTTTACAGCTATGCATTGAGGTGACAAAAGTCATGCGATAGCGATATGTACACACACAGATGGTAGCAGTATTGCGTACCCATGGTAGTACATTGGCGGAACTGTCATTTGAACTCAGGTGATTCATGCGAAAAGGTTTCCGTCGTGATCACGGCCGCACAACGGGAATTAATCGACATTAAAAGCTGAATGGTAGTTGGATTTAGAGACATTCTGTTTCGCAAATCGTGAAAGAATTCATTATTCCCAGATCCACAGTGTCAAGAGTGTGGAGAGAATACCAAACCTCAGGCATTACCTCTCACGACGACTTTCACATACCGACCGGGAGCAGCGATGTTTGCATAGAGTTTCCAGTGCTAACAGACAAGCAACACTGCGTGAAATAACCGCAGAAATCAATGAGCAACGTACGACGAACGCATCCGTTAGGACAGTACAGCGAAATTTGGCGTTGATAGGCTACGGCAGCAAACGACCGCCGCGAGTGGCGTTTCTAATAACACGATATCTCCCGCAGCATGTCTCCCGGGCTTGTGAGCATATCGGCTGCACCCAGACGACTGGAAAATCCTGGCCTTGTCAGATGAGTCCCGATCCCTGTTAGTAGGGCCTGGTGGTAACTTCCGAGTGGGGCGCAGACTGCGCGAAGCCATGGACCCAAGTTGTCAACAAGGCACTGTGCATGCTGGTAGTGTCTCCATAATGGTGTGGACTGTGTTTACATGGAATGGACTGGCTCCTATGGTCGAACTGAACCGATGATTTACTGGAGTCTGTTATGTCTGGCTACTTGGAGATCATTTGCAGCCAATCATGGAGCCGGCCGCGGTGGTCTAGCGGTTCTAGGCGCGCAGTCCGGAACCGTGCGACTGCTACGGTCGCAGGTTCGAATCCTGCCTCGGGCATGGATGTGTGTGATGTCCTTAGGTTAGTTAGGTTTAAGTACTTCTAAGTTCTAGGGGACTGATGACCACAGTAGTTAAGTCCCATAGTGCTCAGAGCCGTTTGAACCAATCATGGACTTCTTTCTTATGGATGACAGTGCGCCATATCACTGGACCACACTTGTTCGCGGTTAGTTTTAAGAACATTCTGAACAATTCGAGTAAATGACTTGGCCACCCAGATTGCCCGACATGAATCGTATCGAATATTTATAGGACATAATGAAGAGGTCGCTTCGCGCTCAAAATCCTGCACAGGCAAGATTTTCACGATTATGGACAGCTACAGATGCAACATGGCTCAGTGTTTCTGCAGGGGAGTTGCAACGACTTGTCGAGCCGATGCTATTGCACTACGCCGGGCAAACCGGGGTCCGAAAAGATATTAGGAGCCATCCCACGGCTTTTGTCACCTCACTGACCGTAACAACAGAGTGTGAGCTGCCTTTTCTTGGTTTCTTCAAATACTCCTCTACCATTCGCGCCGGCCGGAGTGGCCGAGCGGTTCTAGGCGCTACAGTCTGGAACCGCGCGACCGCTACGTTCGCAGGTTCGAATCCTGCCTCGGGTATGGATGTGTGTGATGCCCTTAGGTTAGTTAGGTTTAACTAGTTCTAAGTCCTAGGGGACTTATGACCTCAGATGTTGAGTCCCATAGTGCTCAGAGCCATTTCAACCATTCTACCATTCGCTTCTCATCGTCTGGTAGATATGATAACGAAAGAAATCTCAATGTTGCTCAGTGTGTAGCTTTCCATTAACTAGCCCCGAGGGCTTCAGTTTACACACACACACACACACACACACACACACACACACACACACACACATACAATGGTTCAAATGGCTCTGAGCATTATGGGACTTAACATCTGTGGTCATCAGTCCCCTAGAACTTAGAACTACTTAAACCTAACTAACCTAAGGACACCACACACATCCATGCCCGAGGCAGGATTAGAACACGCGGTTCCAGACTGAAGCGCCTAGAACACCCTCCCCCCCCTCCCCCCCCCCCCCCACACACACATACGCAACACACAACATATACGGGGTGAACCAGAACTCAACCGACAAACATTCAGAGGTCTTTCAGGGAGATCTTCTGAGTATTTTAGTATAAGAGACCCACGGTCTGCCACGGATCGTTATAGAGTTACTGTATTTCGTTTGGTTTCTTGCTCCAGTTAGCTTTGTATCTGTATTGCACTGAAAATGGTGCACGCAGTGCGAATTCGAAAGTATGAGCAGCGCGTCTGGTTTCTTTTCGATGACGGTACCTGCTGTTGGCCCATTTTATTCTTCGTCTTCAAGCTGGCATTCAGTACTGCTCAGTTTTGTCTGGGGTTTGTTCCTCTGGCAGTGTTAGTTGTACGTTAACAGTGATACACAGCTGTATGGAGAGAATTACTGTTCAACCGTTGGCCGATGTACAACTCGTGTACGGTTTTACTGAAGGCAATGAAGGAGCGGCACAACGACGCCATGCTGAGATGTTTCCACAGCGACGGCAGCCACACCATACCACCTCACAATACAGTGTTTCGTCCGAGGGTTCTTGCATTACTCTGTGTTGTGTGTTGTACGTTTTGGTTATTGCTTATTACAGTCTTCTTCACTGTTGTGAAGATATTTTCACAGAAACAAGGGTCACTGCAGTAACAAAGAGTATAAATAGCACTACATTAATACTCTGTAACGACCAGCTGAGACCTGGGTCCGTTCTACCGAAGTACTCAAAACGTTTCCCTGAACAGAGTCGGAAAATTTGTCGGTGGACTTATGGTTCATTCTGTCTGCACAATACCTGAAGGCAGGCAACCCATTCAAGAGCCCTTCGAAGGGGTTGACTGTCCTCAGGCGCTACAGGAACAACAAAGCTGGATTCAGGTGTACCGGTGTCGAAGTTCATGTGCAGGTACACTCTTAAAGTGTGCAACAAAAGTGCACAGATGGCATTGGGGGGTGTTGCCAAACTGGAGATCTGAGAGGGACTCATTGTCGTTTCATTCACGTATGTCTCAACTTTGAGCGCGAAGATGGAGGGCAGAGAAAGCGTAAGCACCCTTGTTTCGGATCACATTCAAATTCTGTCAAACGGTTTTGAATGGTCCTTTGTGGCTCCACACCGTATCCCACAAAAAACTTCGGGCGCGCTACACTCCAAATGGGTGCGCTGACGTTCAGTGGAGTCGCAGCCCCACGCCATCTTGACAGGAGGGGTGAATCACCCAGGGGGTGTCAGCAGCGTCGAACGTGTCAAGAACGTCGTCCTGTTGTTCATCCCACTGCCAACTGCAGCTATCGACGGAGGAATGTAAGGGAATCAACGCCCCAAGGGAAGAGGTGGTTATAGACTGAAGCGCCAAAGAAACTGTACGGCATACGCATTCAAATACAGAGATATGTAAGCAAGCGGAATATGGCGCAGAACACAGTATCTCCGAGATAGCGATGAAGTGGGGATTTCCCCGTACGACCATTTCACCAGTGTACCGTGAATATCAGGAATCCGGTAAAACACCAAATCTCCGACATCGCTGCGGCCGGAAAAAGATCCTGCAAGAACGGGACCAACGACGACTTAAGAGCACCGTTCAATGTGACAGAAGTTCAACCCTTCCCCAAATTGCTGCAAATTTCCATGCTGGGCCATCAATAAGTGTCAGCGTGCGAACCATTTAACGAATCATCATCGATATGGGCTTGCAGAGGCGAAGGCCAACTCGTGTACCATTGATGACTGCACGACACAAAGCTTTACGCCTCGCCTGGGCCCGTCAACATTGACATTGGACTGTTGATGACTGGAAACATGTTCCCTGATCGGACGAGTCTCGTTTCAAATTTTTTCGAGCGAATTGACGTGTACGAATATGGAGACATCCTCACGAATCCATGGATCCTGCATGTCAGCAGGGGACTGTTGAAGCTGGTGGAGGCGTGTGCAGTTGGAGTGATATGGGACCCCCAATACGTCTACATACGACTCTGACAAGTGACACGTACGTAAGCATCCTGTCTGATCACCTACACACATTCATGTCCATTGTGCATTCTGACAGATTTGGGCAATTCCAACAGGACAATGTGACAACCCACATGTCCATAATTGCTACAGAGCGGCTCCAGGAAGACCCTTCTACGTCTAAACTCTTCTGCTGGCCACCAAACTACCCAGACATGAACATTTTTGAGCATATCTGGGATGCCTTGCAGTGTGCTGTTCAGAAGAGATCCCCACCCCCTGGTACTGTTACAGATTTAAAGACAGCCCTGCATGGTGTCGTTTCCCTCCAGCACTAGTTCAGAGCCGCGCGGAGTGGTCACGCGGTTAGAGGCGCCCTGACACGGACCGCGCGGCCCCTCCCGCCGGAGGTTCGAGTCCTACCTCGAGCATGGGTGTGTGTGTTGTTCCTAGCATAAGTTAGTTTAAGTTAGTTTACATAGTGTGTAAGTCTAGGAACCGATGACCTAAGCAGTTTGGTCCCTTAGGAATTCACACACATTTGAACATTTGAACTACTTCAGACATTAGTCGAGTGCATGCCACGTCGTGTTGCGGCACTTCTGGGTGCTCGCGGGGGTTCTATACGATAAGTTTCTTTGGCTCTTCAGTGTATTTACGCCCTTTATGCCACCACCTCGGGTCGTCTTGTGTCGATTCCCAGCGGCGGGGAGTCTGAAATATTTTCCTCGGCCATCCATAAGAAAAGCGCGTGATTTCAATGCTGCGGGACGAGGGTCCGAACTCCATCGCGGGGGCATCAAAAGAAGGCATGAAATGTGATACGAGGTGGTGTAACGACCATCCCATGGCGTGACACGCCCACGATGGCGTTGGGCAGAACTGCAATGAAATTTTGTGTCAACGTGACGTCATTAACCCACCTTACAGCTGATATGAGCTTCTGAATATTGACGTCCAAATTCCAGCCCTTGTCGTCGAAGAACAGCAGTTCGCATGTTGCATGTTGCTTCGGAGGCACATACGCAGCATCGTTCGCTGAACGGTCGTTGAGGACACATTGTTGGTCGCCCCTTGGTTCATTTGGCCAGTCAGTTGTCCAATAGTTGACACCTATTCTCTCGTACACATCTCCGCATCTGTCATCCACCTCTGCAATCTATGGCCTGTGGTGCCTTTTGACATTGCGGGCTTTCAAAACAGAAAAATGAAATGATGCTGATGGCCCTCAACTACGTACCCTCTGACTCCCGAGTTTTGGCTGGTTTCGCTGTCTAGGGGCTGGGATACGTAGTTGCCGCATTACAAGCCAAATACTGGTGAGTCTACAGTATACAATATGAATATACACATGAATCAAATGGTCAAAGGTCCCTATCACTCAGCAATTGCGAGTGTAACGTAGAAATTTATAAATGAAAGATTGCAATTAAATAAAATCTGCATGTACTATCTTAATGAGTTTAAATGATTAGTACGATTGTAGAAGTACTGTTGACAATGTGGTACATTTCTGCAAAACAGTTATTGGTGTCGATGGCCCAGCAATTAAATAAAAGTTGAATAACAGGGAAACAATAGATTCCTTTTTAATATAATCCATTATGGAGTCGAGGTAGCAGTTGTCGTTATACTGATTATCACTGTTAGCATTCAACCGCGATTCTTATACAGGGTTATTACAAATGATTGAAGCGATTTCACAGCTCTACAATATCTTTATTATTTGAGATATTTTCACAATGCTTTGCACACAAATACAAAAACTCAAAAAGTTTTTTTAGGCATTCACAAATGTTCGATATGTGCCCCTTTAGTGATTCGGCAGACATCAAGCCGATAATCAAGTTCCTCCCACACTCGGCGCAGCATGTCCCCATCAATGAGTTCGAAAGCATCGTTGATGCGAGCTCGCAGTTGTGGCACGTTTCTTGGTAGAGGAGGTTTAAACACTGAACCTTTCACATAACCGCACAGAAAGAAATCGCATGGGGTTAAGTCGGGAGAGCGTGGAGGCCATGATATGAATTGCTGATCATGATCTCCACCACGACCGATCCATCGGTTTTCCAATCTCCTGTATAAGAAATGCCGAACATCATGATGGAAGTGTGGTGGAGCACCATCCTGTTGAAAAATGAAGTAAGCGCTGTCGGTCTCCAGTTGTGGCATGAGCCAATTTTCCAGCATGTCCAGATACACGTGTCCTGTAACGTTTTTTTCGCAGAAGAAAAAGGGGCCGTAAACTTTAAACCGTGAGATTGCACAAAACACGTTAACTTTTGGTGAATTGCGAATTTGCTGCACGAATGTGTGAGGATTCTCTACCGCCCAGATTCGCACATTGTCTCTGTTCACTTCACCATTAAGAAAAAATGTTGCTTCATCACTGAAAACAAGTTTCGCACTGAACGCATCCTCTTCCATGAGCTGTTGCAACCGCGCCGAAAATTCAAAGCGTTTGACTTTGTCATCGGGTGTCAGGGCTTGTAGCAATTCTAAACGGTAAGGCTTCTGCTTTAGCCTTTTCCGTAAGATTTTCCAAACCGTCGGCTGTGGTACGTTTAGCTCCCTGCTTGCTTTATTCGTCGACTTCCGAGGGCTACGCGTGAAACTTGCCCGCACGCGTTCAGCCGTTTCTTCGCTCACTGCAGGCCGATCCGTTGATTTCCCCTTACAGAGGCATCCAGAAGCTTTAAACTGCGCATACGATCGCCGAATGGAGTTAGCAGTTGGTGGATCTTTGTTGAACTTCGTCCTGAAGTGTCGTTGCACTGTTATGACTGACTGATGTGAGTGCATTTCAAGCACGACATACGCTTTCTCGGCTCCTGTCGCCATTTTGTCTCACTGCGCTCTCGAGCGCTCTGGCGGCAGAAACCTGAAGTGCGGCTTCAGCCGAACAAAACTTTATGAGTTTTTCTACGTATCTGTAGTGTGTCGTGACCATATGTCAATGAATGGAGTTACAGTGAATTTATGAAATCGCTTCAATCATTTATAATAGCCCTGTACATATATATGTTAACGACGCGTTTCAAGAGACAATGCTCTCATCATCAGGTTGTAAAGTCTATGTCATGAAATTAAACGGACTAAAAAGACAAAATATCATCACAAATAGATATGGTTAAAAAACTGTTACAGAAAAGTAATAAGCGCAAAAAGAAAAAACCTGATGGAGAGAAAGTGAAAATTACCACGATGCCATACTACGGAACAGTCTCACAAAAGATAGCAAATATTTTTAAGCCATACGATGTTAGAATAGCTTTTCAGACTAATAACCTAGTGAGGTATAGCCTTAAGCACGACATTGGCGAGAAGAGAAATAAGTTTGAAAGATCGGGAGTTTATAAGATTCAGTGCAGAACTTGTGATGCAAAATATATAGGGCAGACAGGAAGATCATTCGCGATCCGGTATAAAAAGAACATAAAGATGCGTTCAGGTTAGGAAATTATGACAAATCAGCTGTTGCGAACCATATATATGAAACAGGCCATCCCCTTAATAGCATAGAAGATAACGTAGAAATATTGCATGTAGAAAAGAAAGGGAGGAATCTTGATTTACTAGAGGAATTCGAGATAGCAATCGATGAAAAGAAACAAAGCAATATTCTAAATGCACAAGATAATTTTAAAGAAATGAGATTTTTTAGCGGGTTTTTAGAACTATTTTAGGATAGGTATGCGACTTTAAACTTGTAGCATGTCACTGCCGGAGTTGCGAGAGGCTAACGATGGCAGACCAATGCAATAAGAAAATAAGGCGCCCAATAGCACAGCGTTACCGTCAAGCACACGGCTGTAACCACGCCACAACACCGAGGCACGTCAGTCCACAACAGCTCCCGAGCCGACACAGTGCGACAGCATACTTGGTAGCTATGGGACGGCCATCGACTTGTGTCAACAACTTCAATGTAGGACGAGGACCCACAGTCCAATATACTTTTAATTCTGTTTTACTCTATGGACTTCCCAACTATTTGTGATGATATTTTGTGTTTTTAGTCCGTTTAATTTCATGACATAGACTTTACAACCTGATGATGAGAGCATTGACTCTCGAAACGCGTTGTTAAAATATATGTATAAGAATCGCGGTTGAATGCTAACAGTGATAACCAATAGATTCCTACTCCACGTAACTAGTTATGAACGACAACATAGCTCGCGAGATATTCATTTCTAAACGCATACTTCGTCTTCACTGTAGACACCACGGAAATCTCACAAGTGCACAAGTCGGCACTCCGAAGTATTTCTATCTCCCGCAAACACGCGCAAACCACTCCACACTCTCCAAGTCTTTCCTGCGACTGTACGTCCGGCGCGCCGTCGCGTGCAGCTCCTCCCGTGTCCTGTCCCACACTCCCCCTCGCGCCGCACTATCGAGAACTCCATCCTCCATTCACTTCGGTAGTCGCCTCCCTTAGTAACGAGCGCTGTGATTGGCGATAGTGCTCCCTTCATGTGTCCAAACCAATGCACCCTCACAAACATTTCGAAACACATTCGAAATACTGGATTTACATTTAAATAACTTGAAATTAAATAAATATTCCTACAGCTGGACCATAAACACGCTCTAACACACATTATTAAATTGTTGTTGTGGTCTTCAGTCCTGAGACTGGTTTGATGCAGCTCTCCATGCTACTCTATCCTGTGCGAGCTTCTTCATCTCCCAGTACCTACTGCAACCTACATCCTTCTGCATCTGCTTAGTGTATTCACCTCTTGGTCTCCCTCTACGATTTTTACCCGCCACGCTGCCCTCCAATACTAAATTGGTGATCCCTTGATGCCTCAGAATATTATATTATAAAATTATTAAATACATAAACAAATTAAATAAACATATGTCAAAGGAATAGCAAGCAAAACTAGGCTAGTAGCCTAATGTCTCTGTGCTTTCTAAAACACGGTAAATAACAGACCAATTTCTTCATGAATAGTATACAGGGCGTTACAAAAAGGTACGGCCAAACTTTCAGGAAACATTCCTCACACACAAATAAAGAGAAGATGTTATGTGGACTTGTGTTCGGAAACGCTTAATTTCCATGTTAGAGCTCATTTTAGTTTCGTCCACCTACGCTCAATGGAGCACGTTATCATGATTTCATACGGGATACTCTACCTGTGGTGCTAGAACATGTACCTTTACAAGTGCGACACAACATGTGGTTCATGCACGATGGAGCTCCTGCACATTTCAGTCGAAGTGTTCGTACGTTTCTCAACAACAGACTCGGTGACCGATGGATTGGTAGAGGCGGACCAATTCCATGGCCTCCACGCTCTCCTGACCACAACCCTCTTGACTTTCATTTATGGGGACATTTGAAAGCTCTTGTCTACGCAATGTAGAGACTCTTCGTGCTCGTATTGTGGACGGCTGTGATACAATACGCCATTCTCCAGGGCTGCATCAGCGCATCAGGGATCCCATGCGACGTAGGGTGGATGCATGTATCCTCGCTAACGTAGGACATTTTGAACATTTCCTGTAACAAAGTGTTAGAAGTCACGCTGGTACGTTCTGTAGCTGTATGTTTCCACTCCATGATTAATGTGAATTGAAGAAAAGTAATAAAATGAGCTCTAACATGGAAAGTAAGCGTTTCCGGACACATGTCCACATAACATAATTTCTTTGTTTGTGTGTGAGGAACGTTTCCTGAAAGTTTGGCCGTACCTTTTTGTAACACCCTGTATATCGGATATAAACAAGGACATAGACGAATAAATATATTTTTAAGCATGCTGCTACCGTTTTTTCGTGTAACTGCGGAGTACTTATGGCCTGACGCGATTGATAGTAATGGGCCACTTTGACCTCCAATAACTCATGTACGATTCAAGTTACATGCCTGTAATTTATACCGATATAGGTTTACGTGAATAGCTTTCTAAACACATGTCGATCGACAAAATCTTATGAACCGTTAAGATTTTGGAAATTCGTTGTTGGGTGTTACTTGTATGATTTACAGTCACATACTAAACTTTAAACTAATAAAGATATTGAAAATCTGATTACACCATCAGAATCATCGTGCAAATAATGGTAATATACATTTTTCTTTTTGAGGTATCATCATTCGTCTGGCTACTATTAATTTCCATACGAACAGCGAAATGTCTGCCATTAAGGTTTCACCATGACCACCATCTTTGGCACTCCCGGCGTGTCTCCTTCATCGACTCCATGGAATTCCCACCCACGCGGCTGGGAAAACGGGCTGGGGCTGCCCCTCATGCTCAGCTAACGGCAGCACATGGTTGCTGCTGGGCAGCGGTCCGCCGAGAGGCTCCCGAGCTTAGAATATTTCCAGGGCGCCGCAACTCGCCCGTTACCTCACAACATGTACGGTATACTTCAACCTAGGCGGTACGTGAACATTTTACGTGCTAAGCTGTTTTGGAAATGTTTAAAACCTTGGTGGTAAAGCCAATGATCATGCTCTTTTGGACAGATAAATCGCTCCATTTCCGCATGACGGCAACGACTGCAGTGTTTTCCGCGTTCTCCAGACACACTTCATATACCCTCCACAACCAGTGATTCCACCTGCCGTCAGTGAGTGGTTATTGCACGCTGGCGTCCGTGGACCACAGGCAGTGGTCGCATTAATGTGACTGGAAAGTGTACGCTTGCATTTTTGTCGTTGTAAAACGAAAGCTGGAGAGCGGCACAGTGGCCGTTGCCAGTTGCTCTTCCCCCACACCATCCTCCATATAGAGAAAGAGGGAATATAACAAATAAAAAAGAAGAAAAAGCTTCAGCGGAGGGCGAGGTGAGACGGCGTGACGGCGCTTGCTTTGGGGACTCGGCTGGTGGGACCAGGTTGTTGAGCGGGCCCGTGAGTCAACGGCGTGTGCAGCCAGTCTCACCTGGGCAGCGGATCCCAGCAGCCAGCGCGCAGGTCACCGGTATAAATAACGCCGCGACACGGCCTCCGCACGGGCGGTCGACACACGAGCACAGGCAGCGGAAGTTCGCATAGAAAACGACGCCGCGGACGTGGCTGACAAGCTGGGCCGGCGCTTAACACTGGCAGTGCCGGGCCAGCACTTGTCCATGTACGAAGAATCCGTGCAGTGTTAGCTGTGTTCAAACATTTATAGCTTGGAAGATATCGAACGTATAAATAACAAATTAACGCCGATTTAAGCCCAATCTGTCTCCTTTAATAAGTAACTGTGAACAGAATCTTCCCTGATATAACATGGACAAATTATATTATTATACACGGTGTAAATTTTAAGTTGACGAACCACAATAACTCGAAAAAATGTGTAGCATCCAAAGTTGATTTTTTACGAGGGAGACGTCTGCTGGTGCTAAAATTAGCCCGCCACCCCAGCCCCCTGGGGATGGGGCGGGAGGCAACTTTAAAATTTCAAATGGGAACCCCCATTTTTTATTGCAGAATCAGCTTCTACATAAAAAACTACGTACATTTTGTCTTAAACATCTGCTTTGATTCTTGGTAGTTCCCACTGTAATTCAAGAAAATCCATCTTCTAATTTTTGCGTGGAAAATGATTACGGATAAACAAAAAATACTTATTTACTTCGTAAATTTTGATTCGCTAAAACTAAAACTCTCCCTCTCTCCCCATAGGGTGGGGTTTGAGAGATAGGAATTAGAGTTTTACAAATGTTGACCCAAATATCCGAATCTGCGGAAAAAATTAACATTTGGGTCAACATTTGTAAAACTCTAATTCCTCTGTCTCAAACCCCACCATTTGTGGAGAGAGGGAGAGTTTTAGTTTTAGCGAATCAAAATTTACGAAGTAAATAAGTATTTTTTGTTTATCCGTAACCATTTTCCACGCAAAAATGAGAACATGGATTTTCTTGAATTACAGCGCCAACTACCAAGAATCAAAACAAATGTTTAAGACAAAATGTACGTAGTTTTTTATATAGAAACCGATCCTGCAATAAAAAATGGGTGTTCCCATTTGAAATTTTAAAGTTGCCTCCCGCCCCAGCCGCAGGGGGGTGGGTTGGCGGGCTAATTTTAGCACCAGCAGACGTCCCCCTCGAAAGTAATCAACTTTGGATTCTACACATTTTTTCGAGTGAAGCTTATTATTCGAGTTATTCTGGTTTGTCAGCTTAAAATTTACACCCTGAATATGACACCAGTTTTCGTTCAGTTGAAGAAGTCGTTCATACAATTAGAGTAAATGTGTACATAAATACACGATAACCAGCGATGAATATCGTATTTAATTACAATAATAGTTTCTACATCGATTTTCGTATGAAATATTATAAAACAGCGTTCCATACACAACACCACAATTATTGTTCGCAATGATAACATGTCGCCTTGCGAGATTGCTTTCCCAGTTTCTTTCTTTGATTTTGAAGAACCAACATGACACACAAGGCAGGCATATTTTTTTGGTTGTGGGTGGTAAATGTCTCAGGAAGTTTCCTCTAAGTCAGTCAGCCTACAAGTCCATTTTGGTTATTTGGGACTGTTGGCAAGATTGGTTCAAATGGCTCTTACCTAACTAACCTAAGGACATCACACACATCCATGCCCGAACTAACCTAAGGACATCACACACATCCATGCCCGAGGCAGGATTCGAACCTGCGACCGTAGCGGTCGCGCGGTTCCAGACTGAAGCGCCTAGAACCGCTCGGCTACACCGGCCGGCTCGGCAAGATTGATAATGAAATTAGTTATTGTCATGTTCTTGGTCTGAAATGAACTGTGTGACGAATATGCATTCGGTACTCCTAGTAAGAGCAAATGAAAAATTAGTTTCCGTCACAATTTTATAGTTCTGTGCCTGAACACATCGTACTGCAGATGCCTTCAAAGACACCTGTCTCATCCAAATCACCTTCACTACGTAGAGCATGGACAATGTCTCCAAAATGCAGCAAGTCGGGAATTTCTTCATCAGATAAACCACGTCGCGCCACCTCTCTTACACAGAATACCAATAATGTGCTCCATCCGCAGGCGAAAACAATGGCTCAGAACGAAAGAAATACCGCGAAAAACAAGACGCACATTTCCGTCATCTATCCGTACAACTAGTAAATAACAGTATAAACGTCGTATATCGACCGTTATTGTCTTGGTACAACCATGATGATGATGATGATGATGATGACGTCCAATACTGCGTGACAGATCGCAGGGGAACGATGCGGGAGACCCGCACCGCCGTACTAGGCAAGCTCCTAGTAGAGGTGGTTTGCCATTGCCTTCCTCCGACCGTAATGGGGATGAATGATGATGATGAAGACGACACAACAACACCCAGTCATCTCGAGGCAGGAGAAAATCCCTGACCACGCAGGCCGGCCGAAGTGGCCGTGCGGTTAAAGGCGCTGCAGTCTGGAACCGCAAGACCGCTACGGTCGCAGGTTCGAATCCTGCCTCGGGCATGGATGTTTGTGATGTCCTTAGGTTAGTTAGGTTTAACTAGTTCTAAGTTCTAGGGGACTAATGACCTCAGCAGTTGAGTCCCATAGTGCTCAGAGCCATTTGAACCATTTGAACCTGACCACGCAGGGGAATCGAACCCGGGACCCCGTGCTCGGGAAGCGAGAAGGCTACCGCAAGACCCCCAGGTGCGGACCTTATGTTATTTTATTTAAGTGTTAGAGCTGCGAAAACAACTCGCAGCGCTTTTTAATCAACAAAATGCGCTGGCCCGTAGAACCTAGCGGCTTGGCGCTTTTGGATGGGATCGCGGCCCTTACAATCTACAGGCTTAGCGCTGAGAGAATTAAACTCCCTGCCGGTTATACCGATTTAAACAGACTAGGCTTGCAGACGTAGCGACCGTCTTATAGTTGTATGTGGCAACAACATTCGTCGCGTGATGCCGAACGCATCATTTTCTCTGACTGGTAACGTCATTCTCGATTGACCCATTGCGGACGGATCCTGAGTTTAGATTTGTTTCGTGCGCCGTCTGTGACGGACGGATCTCGAGACGATTCTTGTTTTCTACACGCCGCCTGCAGACGCCATCTGCTGTGATATTCTTTACCATCTTTTCAGGTTTTTACTCCAGCGGTTAATGTATTAAACATGATTGCCTTTTCGCTTATTTAGCATTTTGATTGTATTTTGATATTTCAAACAGTTACAACTTCCGTCGTGAAGTTCGTCGTGCACTCAGAGATGGAGAATGTTTGTATAGTTCTGAGGACGATTCCAGTCACAATTAAGTCAATAGACCTGCAAAGACGCGTAAAGCATCAGTGTTTTCAAGTTATACCGACAAGAGAGATGACGGTGATTCTATTTTTTATGAAAGTTCGTTCTGTCACACTGTTAACACTTTGTCGACGGCGCTGCGTCACTCTGGCACCGACTATGCCACAGCACGGATGAGACTCCGATGCCGTCTCGAGTGTGTTAAAAGTAGTCGACCGTTATGTCTTGGTACAAAGTCGCCATCTATATGTTATTTTATTTAACAGTCTCTTCCTTTTGGTTGACATTGTAAATTTCTATTTGCTTCCTGCAGCTCAAAGTTTCGGAGCCCCATGGACTTTCAAAGTAGTTGTCAATTTTATCTCTGAAGAATTTCCGCAGATGAGAAACGAAAAGTTAGTAAATAATTTTATACATCGACCATTGCCTCTTACTCCACCCCGCCCGGATAGCTGTGCGTCTTAAGGCGCGCTTCCGGGACGGGAAGGCAAACCGGCCCCGGATAGAATCCGTCCGGTCCGGTGCATTAACGACCAAGGTCGGTGCGACTGCCAGCCTGAATGTGGTTTTCAGACGGTTTCCCACATCCGACTAGGTGAACACTGGGCTGCTACCCTCGTCCCGCCTCAGTTACATGGTTCGCAAACATTTAGACAGACTCTAGCACACTTTCACGTGGATCACACTATACGCAGACAGTTGGGGTACACACATTCCGATCTGGGTGGTAACTGGGTGACGGCAGGAAGAGCATTTGGTTATTTCTTAAACTAACCATGCCAGACCCGCTAATAACCATGCTGATGCAGCACAAAGGTGCAAGAAAAAGAAGACGCTCTTTCAACACGGAAGTTTTAACTGGAGTAAAGATCAGCAGTGAAAGCCTTTATTATATCACTAATAATTGCCTCAATCCCTTCTGTGAAGATAATATGGGTTCACTCTCTCACTCGCTCACTCCCCGTATCTGCACAAGTCCCGAGTAAGATCTTGACTTAACCTTCCGTTCTGACTGTTCAAATACATCTGAGCGATCATGATCGACTGTTTAGTCAAGAACACGCGCCCGCCAATTTATGGGCATGTACTAGGTATTTCAGAAAGTAAGTTACATACCATGTCCTAGGCTAAAGCCGTCGGCACACGGACCGTGCTGTTGAACGTCGACGTTGAGCGTGCTAATGAACGTTCAGAAACGATGCGACTTGTGCATACGGTACGTGGGCCCCAACGTGGTATGCGCGATCATAACGCACTCCAGCGGCAGTTGAGGGATGTTTCTAGTTCGTAAATCACTCTGTTTACTAAACGGGCGCGCATTAAACCACGTTAGCTCTATTAAAACTCACATTTCCTTGATCGTCCACGAAAAGGAAAGTACCATGTCCAATCAGAAAGGACACAGGCTTATAAAAGTTCCATTACAAACAGTGCGATACAAATTTGGAATACTTCTCCACATAAGATAAGCATTATTTCATCATTCTCACATTTTAGTAAAACCGCAAGGTCAGTCTCACTTGATCAGTGTTCCTACCCAGTAGCAGAATCTTTGCAACATGTGAATTACGAAGCGTAAAAGAAACAGGAGCAAAATATCATTATACAAGTAGCGCAAGCTGTCCTGTACATTAAGCCAACCGAACAAAGTCAACCCTCAAAAAAAGGTGAACCTATATTTACATAACATAAAATATTATAGTATATACTTATATTAAAGTATCAGAACCTAATGAAAACGCCAATGTTAGGAACAAAAACTTTACAGCGTCGAGACACGAACCACCGTCCTAACAATCAAAGTAATATAAATCAGTGACACTATTCACTACGCTTTTTTTTTGTAATCTCATTTTGTTCGTTATAGTTCGTTGCAGTTGTTCGTGATGGACGTCCCCTCGCGCCCATTGAAGTTCATTATTGATCCATTCACTCAGTTTTTTTTTTTATTACAGACGGCAGCTAGCCCTCTGACCGAACACGCTGAGCTACCGTGCCGGCATGCTAAACCAACAACATCCTACTTTCAACAATCATAGCATCTTACCACTTGCTGGAAACCTTAATCGTTGATATGTTACTATCTGAAATTCAATTATAACAAATCGTACCAAGAACAATGCGTTTTAGGTGGATCTTCAGTGAGCCGCTGCCTTCAAATAGCGTACTCCAATAATACGCAAGTTACAATAATTCTTTTGCCACGAATATGATGTTTCTCATTATTTTATTGGAACGAATCACACAGTTAACAACGGGTTTTCCAGTGATTCTCAATTTTCTAGTGCTCAGAAACGGCATATGTACGTATAGGCTTGAAATGAATGCCAATATGGCGACTCACAAATCTGTACTGAAGGGAGACGGCGTGCGTGTGACGTAGGTGGCGTTGTGCCATCTCATTGGTCAACGCTCAGACGCACGCTCAGAATATCTGACATGCTAGATATTGCTCTGCACGTTCGCAAAGACTCCCGAACGTGCTGTTCCACAGTATGACGTAGGAAACTCGGCACGCTCAACGCTCAACGTTCGGATGCACGGTCCGTGTGCCGAGGGCTTAAGGCCATTGCGCAACAATAGTGCCGCACTGTCAAAGGAGAGTACATGTTCGGGGTTTCCTGCAGACACAGGATCAGAATGTGGGAGTGAAGTGACATGGCAACTGTAAACGTACTCCATATGATGTACGCGGGATAGTGCGATTCTAGTGAGCAAAACGACTAAATTGGGCACAGATGCACTTTAAATTCTGGCAGTATACCGACCAAGTATAATAGAGAGTCCAGCCTTAGCGAAATGGTGCCATAAATCCGACAAAGGCCGTACAGACGCGACTGATGCTGATCGGGAACGAAGGCCATCGACATCGATCATAGAAGACAATGTCCAGGCATCCGAGCAGCTGATTCGCAGTAATCGCAGACAGCGGTTCTCAAATGACACCGTCACCAAGGGAGAGCATTTTTATCGCGGAGGAACTGAACGACTGGTAGAACGTTCCAACGGTTGTTTGCAGAGATTTTGAGACTATGTCGAAAAAATAGTGTCACGTATCTCTGTCACCTTGAAGTGTTGTGCAGCATTCAATCAAAGTTAGTTGGTCTGTCATAATACTGTGTAACATACTTTTTGAAGCCCCTCGTCTATCTTCTTCTTCTTCTTCTTCTTTCACTTCCAGTTTTAACAGGAGCTATTACTATATTATTAACAGACCGAAACCTAAATACATCATTCTTTGATCCTGCAGGTGGGGGAGACCCAATTCTATATCAACACCTATTCTGATTCTTTGGGCACCCAGAAGTTTACATTCTAATTTTACCAGGATTTGGTATTATTTCACACATTGTATGTCAAGAAAGAGGAACAATTGAATCATTTGGAACGTTAGGTATAATCTACGCCATATTATCAATTGGATTAATAGGATTTATTGTATGAGCACACCATATATTTACAGTAGGAATGGATGTTGACACAGTACGTCAACCCGCATAGTATCCCATTATCTTTCCACGCACTACTGAACTACTGTTCGACTAAAAGTTGTATGTAGACATATCAACAAAAGTTTTTCATCACCCCCATATGTTGTGCAGATGTGTTGCTACTGTAACTCTTCCTGTGCCGATCCGAAGATCACCCTTGACGTAGTTTCTGAACATAAACACAGTTCCCAGAATGAAATTTTCACGCTACAGCGGAGTGTGCGCTGATATGAAACTTCCTGGCAGATTAAAACTGTGCGCCGGACCAAGACTCGAACTCGAGACCTTTGCGTTTCGCGGGTAAGTGCTCTACCAACTGAGCTACCCAAGCACGACTCACGCCCCGTCCTCACAGCTTCTTCCAGGAGTGCTAGTTCTGCAAGGTTCGCAGGAGACCCTCCGTGAAGTTTGGAAGATAGTAGAAGGTACTGGCGGAATTAAAGGTGTGAGGACGGGGCGTAAGTCATGCTTGGGTAGCTCATTTGGTAGAGCACTTGCCCGCTAAACGCAAAGGTCCCGAGTTCGAGTCTCGGTCCGGCACACAGTTTTAATCTGCCAGGAAGTTTCATAAATACAGTTACCATGAGAGCTTCCTACGCGTAGACCACCGCATTCGAATGGATTGCAGCAATTCAGTTGAATGTCAAGTACCATGAGCGACGCAATAGGTACGCGTGTGCAACAGTAGAGTGAACATCTATCATGCCATGAAAGACGGTCGCGACTAATAATCAGCTGCGCATCATCACGTTACGTGCACAAGACCTGTCAACCAGTGAAGTTGCCTGACGTATGCTCTGGAGTCAAAGTAATGTGGAGCGAACATGGAATCGTTTCAATTGGCAGGTAGTGTTGAGGATTTACACCGCACAGGCCATCCACATTCGACAGGTGTACGGTGTGATCATTACCTACACCTTATGAACCGAAGGAACAGTGGGCAGAGTGTTCCAGAAATGAATTCGGCGTTAGAAGAGGTTACAAAAAAATGGTTCAAATGGCTCTGAGCACTATGGGACTTAACATCTGTGGTCATCAGTCCCCTAGAACTACTTAAACCTAACTAACCTAAGGACATCACACACATCCATGCTCGAGGCAGGATTCGAACCTGCGACCGTAGCGGTCACGCGGTTCCAGACTGAAGCGCCTAGAACCGCACGGGCACACGGGCCGGCTGAAGAGGTTACAGGACGTCATGTATTGCATCAAAGTAGTAGGAGACGACGACCATGGCAAGCACCCCGTCGTAGACCACAACACCATCATGGGTCCTTTGAGAGATAGGCAAGAAAATATACAGAATGGATAACCCAGGAATGGCACCGCGTATTGTTTACGGACATATGGTTCAAATGGCTCTGAGCACCATGGGACTTAACTTCTAAGGTCATCAGTCCCCTAGAACTTAGAACTACTTAAACCTAATTAACCTAAGGACATCACACACATCCATGCCCGAGGCAGGATTCGAACCTGCGACCGTAGCGGTCTCGCGGTTCCAGACTGTAGCGCCTAGAACTGCGCGGCCACTCCGGCCGGCTTACGGACGAAACTCGGATGTGTTTGTACTCTGGTAATCGCAGACAACGTGGTAGAAAACAGCCTGGTAATATCGAATGCCTCCAGAACTGTGTCCCACACGTGCAACAAGGCGGTGGTGAAGTGATGTTCTGAGGTAGCATTACGTTGGGCCGCGGTACAGCTCCCGTGGTGGTTGAATGCAGCCTCACTGCTGTGTGGCACAAGGACGAGATTCTGCAATCAATAGTGGGACCGTATCGCCAAAACTTTGGTGAAAATTTCATCTTGATTATACGAGGGTTGGAATTTAAATAGTGGCAACTATTTATTCACAACCGATACAAAAGAGTTACATGTTTGCACCTGTTACTGTCCTTCAAAGTAGTCACCAGCGTTGTGTAGAACCCGTTGCCAGCGATGTGGAAGGCGCATTATACCTTTAGCAGAGTTCTGAAGCGAATGTCACGAAGTGGTTCCTTCATCTTCGGAATCAATTCAAAGTCAGAAGGACTTAAGTCCGGGGAGTATGGTGGATGGTACAGTACTTCCCAGTCCCATCGACCGAACAGAGCAGCCACAGCTTGCGCTGTATGCGCCCGCGCGTTGTCGTGCAAAATAATGGGTGGGTTGCGCAGAAAGTGTCGTCGCTTCTTTCGCAAAGCTGGTCGCAGGTGATGCTCCAAAAATTACAGTAATACTGTGCATTGACGGTCTATCATGGGCGAACGTAATCTGTTAAGATAACAGCATCACAGTCGTAATCGAGAATCACCATAACTTTAGGCCGCTCCATTCGCACCATCACCAGAACAGGCTCTACTAACGGTATACTACGCCTTCCCCATCGCTGGCAACGCGTTCTACACAACTCTGGTGACTACTTTGAAGGGCAGTAACAGGTGCAAACGTGTAACTCTTTTGTATCGGTTGTGCAAAAATATTTGCCACCATTTAAGTTACAACCACCGTAGGATCACCAGAATGGAGTAGCCAGCCTATTCCCGGAAATGAAGCCCAATGGGATCGAATGAAACGAGCTGCTTTTGGACTTCTACAACGACCACGTGCTATACGCTGCACATGCAAAAACGCCTTCGGAGAATGGAACAATTTGCACCAGGGCTGGCTTGATGATTTCATCGATGGTATGCCACAACTGGTTTAAGACTGCATCCGAGCAAGGTATTGATGTTATTATTTTTTTCTTTTATACGCCTAGTTCCGCAGGACCAAATTGAGGAGCAAACTCCAAGGTCATGGAACGTGCCAGTGTATGAATTACAACATAAAAGTAATAACAGATAAAATTAAATGTTTATGAACCCAAAAAGAGTCAAGTCATAAGTTTAAGTAAACGCCATCAACAATATAACATAGGAAGCAGCTTGAGTTTTCGAGGAACTCCTCAACAGATAAAAGGAGGGCTGTGAAAAAAAAAAGCCCCCATGAGAAATGGATGATTTTGTCGCTATACAAACGAAAGTTTCTTTGATTTGGTGATCTGGACACATTGCAAATCAGTATAAACTGAGGTGACAAAAGTCATGTGATAGCAATATGTACATGTACAGATGGTGATAATATCCCGTACACAAAGTATAAAAGGACAGTGCACTGCACTTGCCGCGCGAAGGGAATTAACAGACCTCAAAAGCGAGATGGTAGTTGGAGCCAGGCGCATGGGACATTCCATTTGGGAAATCGTTACGGAATTCAATATTCCGAGATCCACGGTGTCATGAGTATGCTGAGAATACCAAATTTATGCATTCCCTGTCACCTCGTACAATGCAGTGGCCGACGCTTTCACTTAACGACCGAGAGAAGTGGCGTTTGCGTAGAATTGTCACTACTAACAGCCGTGCAACACTGCGTGAAATAGCCGCAAAAATCAATGTGTGACGTATGACGGACGTATCGGTTAGGATAGACTGGAGAAATTTGGTGTTAATGCGTTACGGCAGCAGTCTGCTTATGCTAGGACCTTTGTTAACAGCACGATATCGCTTGCAGCGCCTTTCCAGCACTGGTGACCATATCTGTTGGATCTTAGGCTACTGTAAAACTGTGGCTTGGTCAGATGAGTCCCGATTGCAGTTAGTAAGAGCTGATGGCAGTATTCGAACCTGGCACAGACCTCACGAAGTCATGGACCCAAGTTGTTAATAAGGCACTGTACAAGCTGGTGGTGACTCTACAATGGTTCAAATGGCTCTAAACACTATGGGACTTAACATCTGAGGTCATCAGTCCCCTAGACTTAGAACTACTTAATCCTAACTAACCTAAGGACATCACACATATCCATGCCCGAGGTAGGATTCGAACCTTTGACCGTAACAGCAGCGCGGTTCCGGACTGAAGCGCCTAGAACCGCTCGGCCACAGCGCCGGCTTTATAATGGTGTGGGCTGTGTTTACATAGATTTGACTGCGGCCTCTGCTCCAGTTGAGCTTATCATTGACTGGAGATGTTTATGTTCAGCTGCTTCGAGACCTTCTGCAACGATTCATGAACCTCAGGGTTCCCAAATAACGATGGAATCTTTATGGACGATAATGCGCCATGTGACCGGGCCACAGTCGTTCGCAATTGATTTGAAGAACATTCTGGAGGCTTTGAGCGAATGGTTTGGGCACCCATCGAACATTTGTGGGATATAACCGAGAGGACAGTTCGGGCACAAAATGCTGCACTGGAAAGGTGTTAACAATTACGGACGGCTATAGAGGCAGTATGGCTCATTATTTATGCACGGGACTTCCATCGACTTGTTGAGTCCACGCCACGCCGAGCTGCCGCACTGTGGCGTGGAAAGGGCGGTGCTACACGATATTAGGAGGTATCCCGTGGCTTTTGTCACCTCAGTGTAGACGCATGCCTCGGAGCCAAGTTTAGTTTCCTGTGCTATGTATTTCGAAATAATGGCTTGATGCAACAGTTTTGTTGATGTGTGTATGTACATTGCCTTACGCAGTTCGTTGGCTGCGTGCAAATTGTTGCCGGCAGTGCGTATCCGAACGTTAACGCGCTAACAACATTACATGAAGCAGTGGAAAAAAATTGCCGGATTTCGTTAACGAATCGTTAAATACGTAGCTACACGATTATGAATGTCATTTAAAATAAATGGTTAATCATTCGACGCGATGTGCTGCCCCAGTAGCCAGTCTCTATATAAACATCGAACCATCGAGTCGCACTTAGTCGAGATAATCAATCGCGGACAGTGTTTCCCCGCGGAGCTTTCGGGGTGGCGCGGGTCGCGCAAACCCCGCGACGATAAAACATGCACGGCCGCGCGTCGTTCGAAAGCGGGAATATTCATGGGCCGGACGCCGGTCCACAAAGGCCGTCCGAAATTGCGCTCTGAAAATGGGAAGCGTAGTGGCGTCCCGGTATCTGAGGCACAGTGGCGAAGCGTTAACATTGCCGGTAAGTTATTCACGAGACAATCAGCAGACCATTTAGCTACAAACATCTATAATCTAACGTCGAAGCCACAAAATACGTTTGGACCGCGAATAGTCTCCGAGAAAACTTTAGTATCACCGCACGTCAAAATAGGAGTTAAGCCTAAAATATTTATAAACGACGAAAATCTCAAAATAAAAATTTAAAGGAGAGAAGAATGCAGTCACAAGAGACGAACCCCACAATCAGTTCAGTGATCATACACAAAGGCTTTTCCGTCATCACAACTGCAAACATTCAGGGGCTGCACAAAAATATGAACGAGAAAAGCCTGACTGAACATAAATACAAATGCTAGCCGAGTCTGCTGGTTGCGTTGTTGTATCTGATCACGAACGGCGCTCGTGCAATTTCCTCAACACTTTGCAAGTGTCATTCGTAGTAAGAACAGTGTTCTGTGCAGTTGTGAGCACGTAGCGAGTATTTGTGTATTGTATGTTGAACCGGGGACCTAGAAACGACGGAGAGGCTTCGTGCCGCCGTAGCCCTCAGTGGTTCTCTACCCCACAACATGCCACAGCAGTCCACCCACCTCACCGCCGCCCCACATCGAACCCAGTGTTATTGTGCGGTCCGGCCCCCAGTGGACCCTCGACCCCCTCCCCCCTCCCAACACGGGAACGCCTCATACCAGATGAGTGTAACCCTCAATGTTTGCGTGGTAGAGTATTTATGGTGAACGCGCACGTGGAGACAGTGTTCTCACAGCATTTGCCGACATAGTGTAACTAATATGGGGAACCAACCCGCATTCGCCGAGGCAGATGGAAAATAGCCTTAAAAACCATCCGCAGGCTGGCTGGCACGCAGGAAGTCGACGCTAATCCGCCGGGCGGAGTCGTGCCAGGGACCGGCACGCCTTCACGCTCGGGAAGCGGCGCGCAGGACCGCGCGGCTAGCCGCGCGTTCTTTGCGAGTATTTACGAGCTGAGTGACTTCAAAAAAAATGTTCAAATGTGTGTGAAATCTTGTGGGACTTAACTGCTAAGGTCATCAGTCTCTAAGCTTACACACTACTTAACCTAAATTATCCCAAGGACAAACAAACACACACACCCATGCCCGAGGGTGGACTCGAGCCTCCGCCGGGACTATCCGCACAGTCCATGACTGCAGCGCCCAGACCGCTCGGCTAATCCCGCGCGGCAGCTGAGTAACTCCGAATGTGGGCATAATGTTGTTACTCGTATGGCGGACGCTTCCGTAACCAAAGGAGTCGAGGTGTATGATGTCTTAAGTGGTGTCATATAGAAGATTTATGCCGCATGGGCCGGCCGCTGTGACCGAGCGGTTCTAGGTGCTTCGGTCTGGAACCGCGCTGCTGCTACGATCGCAGGTTCGAATCCTGCGTCGGGCGTGGATGTGTGTGATGTCCTCAGGTTAGTTACGTTTAAGTAGTTCTAAGTCTAGGGGACTGAAGATCTCAGATGTTAAGTCCCATAGTGCTTAGAGCCATTTGAACATATGCCGCATGCAGGGAAACAAGAACAAATAAAAGTGCTCTGTTTTGAGTGAACGTGACAGACCGTCAGGGAACACGATTGAGACGAAAAATAAGAGGACGACAGCTCAAAATAATCACTGCTGAACTGAATGTTGAGCTCACGAACTCTCTAAATACCAAAACAACAAGAAGGGAGCTCCATAAGTGGGGAATTGTAGGGCGAGGTGGAATTCCACAACTACACATCAGTGATGCAAATGGCTGTAACAGAAAAATGTTGTGCCAAAGTTATAAAACCAGGAAGTGGAACAATAAAAGAAAATCCTTTGATCAGATGAGCGTTGTTTCGCACTGTTTCCAACTACCGATCGAGTTTACGTTTCAGAAATAAAACGTTGATTTGGGCATCCATATTGTGGCATTCCACGGAGCCATGGCTTCTCTGAAACGTCACATTACGTGACCATTTTGACTGATCAAGTCCATCCCATAGTGAAATGTTTGTTTCCCAGTGCCGATGCTATTTTCCAACTTGATGGGGTGCATAATCACTCAGCTTGCGTTGTCCAGAGCTTGTTTTGTGAGCACGAGGATAAGTTGTCGCAACTACACTTACCACCACAGGAACCATAAATGCCTTCGTAGTCTACTTTGGAAAGAAGCATGCGCAATCTCTACCTACCTCAGTCACCGTTACCTGAACTTTCAGCTATTTTGCCGAAAGAATGGTGTAAGATGCCCTAGAAGTTCGTGCAGTACCTGTACTCTGATCTGATTGCTAACAGCTTTCCTACGACGTATTAGGCACGCGAATTTGTTATGTTTTCGGTGTTTCCATAGTTTTATCAACCCTCTGTACGTAGAGTGCAACCGCGGGTTCAGAGTAAGATATGAACTCATCTAATTGCTAGTTCAATGTTTCTCAAGAATTAGTTCCATTCTGTCTTAATGGTCCTTACTCGAGACATTGGTTGCGCCGGCCGGTGTGTCCGTGCGGTTCTAGGCGATTCAGTTTGGAACCGCGTGACCGCTACGGTCGCAGGTTCGAATCCTACCTCGGGCATGGATGTGTGTGATGTCCTTAGGTTAGTTAGGTTTAAGTAGTTCTAAGTTCTAGGGGACTGATGACCACGGATGTTAAGTCCCATAGTGCTCAGAGCCATTTGAACCATTTGAACATTGGTTGCAACATGTAATGCGTTTCCCTACTGGCCCCATCGATGTCTTGAGAATAAAGCTCTTCGCATTCTTGTCAATTCTGTAGCTATCACGGATCAAATAAAGGGAGCGAAAGGTTATCTGCAACTTGCACAGAAACTGCACTGCAATTATGGGGAGCCAAAGACATCAAAGGGAAGTACACAATGGCGTTGTTTACCCCCTAATAAATCCGTAAGAACATCAAAAGTTGTTAAAAAATGGCATGGCCAGGATATCTGGATGGTGCGAAAAGTGACAACTGAACCTAAGCAATAAAAAGTGTGAAGTCCTTCACACGAGTGCTAAAAAACTTCTCGTAGCTTTCGGTTACACGATAAATCACTCCAATTTAAAGACTGTCGATTAAACTAAACACCTAAGGATTATAATTACGAATAATTTAAATTAGAAACATAACGTGGAAAATTTCATGTGTTCTGTAGCCTCAACAAATTGTATGAAATGCGTACTGTTGTAACAATTACACTGGTCAACACTCATTTTCTTGCCAAGGATATTTGAGTGGCTTTAGGATGGGTTAGTGGTGCTGAGGACGAATATAGCAACCATTTATGCAGTTTGGCTCTAGTTTTTGAGATAATGCATGATCTATTCAAAAAATTAGAAAAAATTGCTAATACTGAACACGAGCGCTACAAACTACAATGAAAAAAGAAAATAATCTTTATAAATAGCTTCTATGAAAACCTGATAGGCATTTGTCCACGTATAAAACATAATTGAAAAGTTTCTCTATAAGTATATCATTTTCCGTCCATGACGAACCGCTTCCTGCACGCTTTCCTTTTATAGGTCTCTTCAGAACAGTCACGTTGCAGATTCCAGCAATAATCTGCCATCATATGCCTGTCCCATCTTCCTTTATATCTTTCCTCTATTCCTTTCATATCTTGATGGAACCGCTCTCCTTGTTCCTCACTGAAATCACCTAGATTACGAGGAAACCGATCCAAGTGGCTGTGAAGGAAGTGCAATTTTATGCTCATGTTAGCTCCTAAGTTTTGAAAGTTAGTGAGCATGTTTTTGACCAGTTCCTCGTAATTGGGAGCTTTATGATTGCCCAAAAAACATTTTACAACAGCGACAAAACTGTTCCAGGCCGATGCTTCAGTGACAGTCATGACACTTGTAAAATTGGTATCGTTGATGAGCCTGCGAATTTGAGGACCATCAAATATTCCTGCCTTAAGTTTTTCACTACTGAGTCCAGGGAACGTATTGCAGATGTATGTGAAGCAATTACCATTTCTGTCTAAAGCTTTGGTGAATTGCTTCATTAGTCCTAACTTAATATGTAATGGTGGAAGAACAATCTTGTCCCTACTAACCAGAGGTTCATTAATGATGTTTGCTTCACCAACAGCCATATGTTCCCTTGGAGGCCATGTTTTCTGCTTCCAATGTTCGTGCTTTGCCCTACTATCCCACATGCAGATAAAACATGGGTGCTTTGTGTATCCACTTTGTTGTCCAAGCAATAAGTTCACCATTTTCAAATCAACACAAATCAACCACTGGTGCTGCATATACTGAATTTTCTGCAGAACCATGTTGATGTTAGCATATGCATCACAAAGTTTTGTTGAGTGGGCAACTGGAATAGATGCGTAACGATTGCCATTGTGTAGGAGAACACATTTTAAACTTCTAATGGAACTGTCTATGAAGAGACGCCAGTCCTCTGGTCTATATTCCGGCAGCCCCAATTCAAGTAAAAGTCCAAGTATATCGCTGCAATACACTATAACCTCTTCTTGGTTGAAGTATGGAAGAAGGTTTTCTTCTCTCGTCCGGTAAGCTGTTATTTTAACACTTGGATGAAGACAGTTCTTTTCCTTAAGCCTGGATGCTAAGAGTTCTGATGCTTGCTTTGAAAGATTGAGTTCTCGTATCAAGTCACTGAGCTCCGTCTGGTCGAACTGCTGGGGTTGTGTCTCACGTCCTTCGTATTCCGAACCACTACTTGTACATTCCTCGCCGTGCACATCGTCATCTGATGATGTTAGCGTGGGTAATGTTGTGAAGGTTGGTACAGGAACATCGTTGCTGTGCACCACCGGTCTTCTTGCTGACTCCAAATCGGGATATTCCCACTTTCGTTTTTTGAACCTATTAAAACCTTTCACATTAACAATGCAAAAATAGCAATCATCTGTATGGTTCTTCTGCTCTCGCCATACCATAGGCACTCCGAAGTTTAAGCTTTTCCTTTTTCGTTTTGTCCACTGCCGTAAGCACTCCACACAGCATTTACAAACTTTATGGGGTGCCCACGCCTTGTTTTGATCTCCAAGTTTAATTCCGAAATATGCCAGATACGCTTCCTTCACAAAAGGAGTGATATTCTTCCTGTTCTTTTGAAGAACGTATTCACCACAAATGTAGCAGAACTCATCTGGATGGTTCACGCAAAGACGGCGTGAAGAACTCATGTTTTCCTAAAACAAAATTGCACAAATACTACATATTATGCAGAACTTTCTTGTATTTGCATGTCAATCACATCCAACAAACATCATTAATTGTTTTGTGTGAAATGAATACTCACCTCTTATTTGCTACGGCATGATGAAAAGGTTCTATCTCCTTGAAGCTGCACTGCACATGTGTGTGACTTTCGACCATCGCCATTTTTCTTGTTTACACTGAACGCTACCTATCGGCTGTTGCGGGGATTACCTCGGCCAACAAATGAATGTCGAGTACCGCCGAATTCAAATCTGCACAACCCTCAATATCTTCAACACACGCACCGCACAACAGGACTGAACACATGCTGACAGTGTGATGTTTGCATGATGTAATCCTCAACAACACAGATGCACTCCCTGAGCACAATTGTTTAATAAAGATAGTACAATATCACTAATTAAAAAACAGGTAGCAAATACATTACACCATATATGGACCCTGCAGTCGATATTATCCACATGAAACTCTCATTTCCACAAATAACCTATATCTCAAAAACCAGAGCCAATTTGGAAAAAGTACAAATATACTCGGAATAAGTATCATAACAATATCCCATTTTCGTTCAAACTTCCCTGGCAACGAAAAAAAAATTTTATTTTGTAGAGCTGTGTTATCCATTGGAGCTGCTTTATTGTTTTATTTCCGCCACTGTTTCGAACGATGGCTCACTTTGGATGGAGAAGGCGAAGCAAGACTGCGTTTTATTGGTCGAAGACTTAGAAGGTGGAAAAAGTCTACCAGAAAGACTGCATGCACCACGGTTGTCCGCCCTCTTCTTGATTAATGCTTCGCAGCATGATATCCTTACCAGATAAGATGGACGGAGGACATCGAAAAAGTTCAGAAAAGGGCTGCTCGTTTTGTACTATCGGGAAACCAGGGACAGTTTGTCACGGATGTGATACGCGAGTTCGGCGGCAATCATTAAAGCAAAGGCATTTCTCGTTGCGGCGATATCTTACCAGGAAATTTCAGTCACCAGCTACACATGAACCATAACTCGGTTTACAAACTTTTTACAGAAATAACGTTTCATACCTCGAGGAGCGTCATACAAAAGTATATTTCAAAAAATGAAACATTTTGAAATTCATATATTTACTTAATCACGAATTTTTCGTAGTTCTGACATAAAATATGGATTTTAATTTTTTTAATGGTTAATACCTTGTGTTACATTATAAATTTACGTTCAAGTAAATGGGTTATTATTTTTTTATTTAAATTTAAATCGCTCTCTTCCCGCTGCTTTTAGCACATCATCAATATTTCTCTTTCGGTAAATGCTGAGACGGCGTAGTCAGGAAGGAGAAAGATAATTTTTTTTTATTTGTTTGGTGACTTAATTACTTGCTTTTTAACCGTCACTTGTAGGGAGTATTTTTTCCGCGAATTGTCATCAATCGTTAACCTTCTTTGAATTTATTTAGTTAATATTCGGCCAGAATCTGAATCCTCCTTGAAAATATTATACATCGCCTTGAATTTATCTTGAGGATCATTTTTAATCCACTCATATTTCTTCCACTGCCACGTCACTGCCACGTCCCGACAAAAAGTTCGCTATCAAGCAAACAACTATAAATATGGAAGTGATTCAGAGGAAAGTGCGTAATGATGTAATTAAAAATAAGCAATGCCACCGATAACGTATTTGTGCATCCTCTCGTTGCGTGTTGCACAGCATCAATCATCCGCGCCGTGTTCGGTCTCCCAGAATGAACTGATGTGAATCAGTAATACTATTTACCGCAAAAGAGAGCATTTAAGTGCCAGTGTCTTGCAGCGAGCGTGAGAACGTGCGTTCGGTCATCGTTTCCGCATCATCAACGATCAGCCGCGTCGCGATGGTTACGCGCACGCTCGTACAAGTGAGATCTGAACGCTCGTACAAGTGAGATCTGAAAATTTACCTTTATGAACGGTGTTATATTATTACTAGTGTCAAGGAGGACTGGTACCATATATTTGTGTATACGTGACGAGCGTAAGAACTTTCGTTCGATCATTCGGCTTCCGCAACGTCAATAATCACCCGCGTCGCATCGGTTACGCGTACACTCGTCCAAGTGACATTGTCGACAGATAATCATCTAGAAGTTGCCATCAAAACTTACGACTTAAGAGTGTAAACAGTGCAACCTGCTATTCTTCTTATCGTCTCAGAATATAGTTGTTCGTACCAGATGAAGGACAGTGCTGTGTTTGATGTTGAGTGGCTCCCCTAAACCTGCTTGCATATTTAGATTCATAATTTCAGGCAAGCCAGCAGCAGTGTGGAGCAGAACAGTACGACCGCCGCGGGATTATCAGGTACGTGGTGTGGACAGGGCGCACAGTCCGAAGTGAAAAAACAGTTTAAGGGTCCCCCACCATTTGTATCCCCGGGCATGTTACAAGTTACAAGCGAAAATTATTCTGATACCTCTGACAGTGAAACACACGTACTGGTACTGTTGTTCCTATCAATATAGGGTACGCAATGTTCAGAGGTGGTAGTGTGGACCAAAAGAAGACAAAATATCTAGTGAACGAGTAAAAGTGGGTTAAAAGTGGGCTCTAAAATGTAAACCTGAGGAGCGATGAGAACTTGTTCATCTTCGCTAGAGTGAAACACATCTCCCCTATTGAACAAGTGATCTTAGCTCTTAAGATATGCGTTAAGACTTCATGTTCATTAGACATTTACTCTTGTTTTGTTCCGTACTACCACCTCTGGAAGTTGTCTACACTACAGTCTTAGCAACAACAGTACCGTTACATGTAGTCAATTGTCGGAGGTATCCGAACGGTTTTCACTCATAAATTTCGACTCGTTCGTTTCCAGTACAGGGAAAATTACCTCAATTTGATACGTTTATGCTTCTCCAACAACCTTGAAAGTTTGTAACGTCATCACGGAATCGCCCCGTATATATATTCATTTACAGGCGCCGGCGCTGGTAACTTTGACGCTCTATTGTGTTGCTGTTCACATTAATGTGACTGGACCGTGATTTTCTTTCCACACTCATAAACGGCTGACTACACTGAAATGAATTTTAATCACTGGACATCATCACACCTTTTCAGTAAGACAGAATGCAAACAGGCGCTAAAATGAGGCAATGTTTCTTTCTTAGTCACGTACCGCTAAGGAAACTTCTGTGCTCAACTTTGTGCCACCAACAATACGTCATTTTAATTAGTTAAATGTTAATTGTATCTGCAATAACTTAGTGTGCAGCAATTTTAAAACACGAAAAGTTAAATTAGTCTATTTTTCACGTAATTAAGTCAATATTTATAATGCTTATTTAAACTTTGGGGCCACGCGGAGTGGCCGCGCGGTTTGAGGCGCCATGCCATGGATTGCGCGGCCCCTCCCTTGCGCATGGGTGAGTGTTGTTCTTAGCATAAGTTAGTTTAAATAGTGTGTAAGTCTAGGGACGGATGACCTCAGCAGTTTGGTCCCTTAGGTATTCACACACATTAGATCATTCAACTTTGGGGTCGCCTCCACTCCCCCTCCACTTCCGGAATGTCCTCACGTACCGCCGGGGTAGCGTTACCATTCTGAGGGGGTCTGTTTACCCTGGTCGTATACCACTGCTTTGGTTCACCTCAAGGAAGTGCTACAGACTGGTTTCGCTCAGAACAATGAATGGCTAGCCTAGTCAACTAAAACACTTAGGAGTGGCTTCAGTTGCGAAGAATAAATAGATGTACATACTAAGATGGTGTCTGTTCTTTCGGACACGTCCGAAAGAACAGATACCATCGGCGACCATGCAGCTAGTTAGAATGAAATTACAATGAAATGAATACCCTTAGCTGCTTACAGGCGATGACATTCGTCAACGGGGACAGATGAAAATGTGTGCCCCGACCGGGACTCGAAAGAACAAATACCATCTTAGTATATATATATAGTTAAGGCTCACCGGCCGCTTGACCATCTTCTTCTTCCGTGCGAATGCACAAACAGTGCCCGAACTCTTACGGGAATCGGCAACGCGCCGCGAGTAACGAGTATAATGGGTGGGGGCATTACGAATGTAGTGCGGGACAATACGTTGAGAATGTGGGTTCCGTGGGAGGTGTGCCAGAGGTAAATCCCTGCTGTCGCGCTATCCTCTGTGTCCTCGGTGGCTCAGATAGATAGAGCGTCTGCCATGAAAGGAGGAGATTCCGGTTTCGAGTCCCGGTCGGGGCACACATTTTCATCTGTCCCCGTTGACGTATGTCAATGCCTGTAAGCATTGTAATAAATAGATAGTTCAACTGATAGAAAAAAATTATAGACAGGTTTCACGTGAAAAGGAAGTTATACGTAAAAATAACTGATTATGTCGATTGCTGTCGATCCGTTACTTCCACAGACTGCTTTTACTCGAAATAAATTAATGAAGTACTCAACCCATATCTAGGACTACAACCGAATGTGTCGACTGTTTTCCAAAAATTGAATGGATCGGTTGTTTTCATTCGGATGTTCCCATCACCAGTAGGCAAGAGACGTCCTGTGCCCCCCACCCCCCCAACACGACAATCCCGGCGTCATGTCTGTGGCCGTCTGCCCGCTCACACGGCGACCTACAGCTCTGGGCTTGTCAAGGGCGCGGCAGCTGTTCCGTGACGTCACCGTGACTCACATACTCCCCTCCCCTGCTCCCTAATCGCGTCCACTTATCGATACCCGAGATGGCCAGAAGCGCAGAGCATACCTTGAGCTCCTTAAATGACTTGGACATTATCGCTTGTTCCGGCCGCAGAGTAGCAGTATCTACGACGCGAGCATTCAGATGCGCAAAACAGAAATTTTGTCGTCAACGTACGTTGACAGTATAAGCGCTCTACAGAGCTTCGAAGTCGATACATCGATAGTGCAGATAGATCCCATTCAAAAGTATTGCCGATTTTCTACGCACTTTTTATGTTGCTGTAATTGCGGTCTTCAGTCCGAATACTGATTTGACGCATCTCTGCACGCTTCTCTACCCTGTGGAAGCCTCTTCATTCTCGCATACCTACTGAAACTTATTCCACTTGGTTATGCGTACTGCACTCAACTCTTCATCTCCGTACACAATTTTTACCTCCCACATTTACATCCATTACCGAATTGACGCTTCCTTGGTGCCTCGCCATGTACCCTATCAACCAATCCATTCTTTTAGTCAAGTTACGCCAAAACCTTCCTTTCTCCTCAGTCCGATTACAACCTCTTCATTGGTTATACAATTTATCATCGTAGTCGATGGTCCTAGCGTAGCCGTATATGATTAGCAGTAACATGGGCTAAAATAGCCTCTGGCTGCATGGATGATTTTACAACTTTTTCATTGTGTGATCGATTTAGGGACAGCCTACCCCATCTTCAGATGCACCTGTATGTGCACATAGCAACATTTTCTAAAACTTACATTACGTCATTGGATATAAAACATAACAGATTTGCTCGTAAAACATACATTACCAGTTGTCAAGACCACCGGTCATAATATCAGGCTTAAAGATCTTGTGATTCAGTCAGAATACGCATAATATCAAGCACGATCACATATTAATCCAATTTTTTTCTAAATTTGGAATGTTAATGTCATTCCACGTTGCTGATAATCAACTTACAGTTCAATTAAACCCAGTAATAGTGGGATACGTAACCACTTCCTACAAGCAATAAACTTTGTGGTACTGACAATAAACTTCCATACAGAACCCGAGTGAAAATTAATCTGTAAGGAAGATGAGCCGTAATAAAATACTACACTGAAGGAAAGCATAGCAGTACCAAAAAATAATTAATGTAGAATAATGAAATTTCGAATACACTTGTCCAGGTAATATATTTAACATTGAAAGATCGCAGGTTAATGTAAGCGGGAGATGAGCCATTACAAATGACGATTTTATCTTGGAGCTCTTCCATTTGGTCCGTGTTTGCATAGAAAAACAGTAATATCAGAAAATTAAGTCCGCGTTGATGCAAAACATCTTGTTATTCGTTCATTTCTTTATTCTCCCAGACTAGTTTCGGCGACAAATATCACCATCATCAGTGTTTTCCTTTTCTTTTTTATTTATTTATTTTTTTAAAATCTAAAGCTTGCAGAAAATAGCATGGTTATACAGACACATTACATTTTTACTATTCTTTTTTAATTATTGTTTTATATGGACACTTTTATACTACCTTATTTATTGTATGTTACAGCATGTTTTAGGCAATTATTGTCGCTGTCTGCGACATATTTTCTGTGTGCTTTTTGTTTCTGTTGCCGTTTTTTTACTGAATGTTGGTACATTAATAAACGGTGTACCTGCCAGAACGTTGGATTCAGGCACGCAAACGTGCATGCATTGTGTTGTACAGGTGCCGGATCGAGTTCCACGCATGTTCCATTTGGTCGGTCAATACAGGGACGGTTAATGCTGTTTGTGGATGGCGCCGGATTTGTCGATCTATGATGCTCTATGTGTGCTCCATTGGAGACAGATGTTTTGATCGAGCACGCCAGGGCAACATTCGACACTCTGCAGAGCAAGTTGGATTACAACAGCGGAATGGGCGAGCGTTATCCTGCTGCGAAACACCCTCTGGAATGCTGTCCGTGAATGGCAGCACAACAGGTCGAATCGCCATATCGACGTACGTATCTGCAGTCGCAGGCCTTCAGCTGGTCTCCTTCTAACCAACACACGGCCGTCACTTGCACCGAGGAAGGGCCAGCTTTCATCACAAAACACAGCAGACCCTCGCCCTGCCCTCCAATGAGCTTTCGCTTAACACCGCTGAAGTCGCAAATGGCGGTGGTTTCGGGCCAGTGGAATGCACTACATGGTGCCTGATTCGGATCTGTCCTTGAAGTAACCGATCTGCAACAGTTCGTTGTGTCATTGTGGTGCCTACTGGTGCTCAGATTGCTGCAGCGGAATTAGTGCGTTGCGTCAGAGACATACGCCGAGCACGATGGTACTCCGTCTCGGTGTGCCACGTGGTCATCCGGAGCCCTGTCTTCTTGCGACCGTACATTCCAGTGACCAACGCTACCAGCTGTCATGTACAGTGGCTACATTCCTGCCATATACACTCCTGGAAATGGAAAAAAGAACACATTGACACCGGTGTGTCAGACCCACCATACTTGCTCCGGACACTGCGAGAGGGCTGTACAAGCAATGATCACACGCACGGCACAGCGGACACACCAGGAACCGCGGTGTTGGCCGTCGAATGGCGCTAGCTGTGCAGCATTTGTGCACCGCCGCCGTCAGTGTCAGCCAGTTTGCCGTGGCATACGGAGCTCCATCGCAGTCTTTAACACTGGTAGCATGCCGCGACAGCGTGGACGTGAACCGTATGTGCAGTTGACGGACTTTGAGCGAGGGCGTATAGTGGGCATGCGGGAGGCCGGGTGGACGTACCGCCGAATTGCTCAACACGTGGGGCGTGAGGTCTCCACAGTACATCGATGTTGTCGCCAGTGGTCGGCGGAAGGTGCACGTGCCCGTCGACCTGGGACCGGACCGCAGCGACGCACGGATGCACGCCAAGACCGTAGGATCCTACGCAGTGCCGTAGGGGACCGCACCGCCACTTCCCAGCAAATTAGGGACACTGTTGCTCCTGGGGTATCGGCGAGGACCATTCGCAACCGTCTCCATGAAGCTGGGCTACGGTCCCGCACACCGTTAGGCCGTCTTCCGCTCACGCCCCAACATCGTGCAGCCTGCCTCCAGTGGTGTCGCGACAGGCGTGAATGGAGGGACGAATGGAGACGTGTCGTCTTCAGCGATGAGAGTCGCTTCTGCCTTGGTGCCAATGATGGTCGTATGCGTGTTTGGCGCCGTGCAGGTGAGCGCCACAATCAGGACTGCATACGACCGAGGCACACAGGGCCAACACCCGGCATCATGGTGTGGGGAGCGATCTCCTACACTGGCCGTACACCACTGGTGATCGTCGAGGGGACACTGAATAGTGCACGGTACATCCAAACCGTCATCGAACCCATCGTTCTACCATTCCTAGACCGGCAAGGGAACTTGCTGTTCCAACAGGACAATGCACGTCCGCATGTATCCCGTGCCACCCAACGTGCTCTAGAAGGTGTAAGTCAACTACCCTGGCCAGCAAGATCTCCGGATCTGTCCCCCATTGAGCATGTTTGGGACTGGATGAAGCGTCGTCTCACGCGGTCTGCACGTCCAGCACGAACGCTGGTCCAACTGAGGCGCCAGGTGGAAATGGCATGGCAAGCCGTTCCACAGGACTACATCCAGCATCTCTACGATCGTCTCCATGGGAGAATAGCAGCCTGCATTGCTGCGAAAGGTGGATATACACTGTACTAGTGCCGACATTGTGCATGCTCTGTTGCCTGTGTCTATGTGCCTGTGGTTCTGTCAGTGTGATCATGTGATGTATCTGACCCCAGGAATGTGTCAATAAAGTTTCCCCTTCCTGGGACAGTGAATTCACGGTGTTCTTATTTCAATTTCCAGGAGTGTACACTGCTGGCCACCGTAAATGCAACACCCTGAAGGAAGCATCCGAATCAAGTGAAATTTACACCATGGGTTTGCAGCGATGAGATATGCAACTGATTAGAATTTCAGCGTAGACGCACATCACGCGCGCCTGTGGCGCCACCTCATAGCGCCATTTAAGGCTTGGCGATTTCGACGAGTGTACGTTCGGCACGTGTGTTTACCTTGTGGTTGTTTCACAAGACGATCAGTTATGCCTCGTAGACAACAGCGAACATCGTTTGATCAAGTATCCGAGTTCGACAGAGGAAGGATAGTGGCTTACCGAGATTGTGGATTATCATACAGAGAAATCGCTAGTCGTGTTGGACGAAACCAAACAACTGTAATGCGGATATGTGACCGTTGGATGCAGGAGGGTACGACGGACCGACGTGGTCGATCACATTCAACTCGGTGCACCACTGCACGTGCTGATAGGCAAATTGTGCGCATGGCAGTGACGGATCGCTCAGTGAAATCCCGAACCATAGCACAGCACATTGCGTCTGTAACGCATCATCCAGTGTCTGCGCGTACCATTCGACGCCGTTTACAGCAGAGTGGTCTGTCCGCAAGACGTCCATTGCTTCGTCTACCATTGACGCAGAACCACAGACTTCTCCGTCGCCAATGGTGTGATGACAGACGGATGTGGACGGCAGAATGGAATGACGTTGTCTTTACTGACGAGGCACGCTTCTGTCTCCAGCACCACGATGGTCGGATTCGAGTGTGGAGACACCGTGGAGAGAGGATGCTGGACAGCTGCATTATGCACCGCCACACTGGTCTTGCACCGGGTATTATGGTATGAGGCGGTATTGGATATTACTCTCGCACGCCTCTAGTACGCATTGCCGGTACTTTAAATAGCCGGCGCTACATATCCGAGGTGCTGGAGCCAGTTGTCCTTCCTTACCTTCAGGGCTCGGCCACAGCCATATTTCAACAGGATAATGCGCGACCACACGTGGCACGCATTGTCCAAAGGTTCTTCGTCAATAACCAGATTGAACTGCTTCCCTGGCCGGTTCGCTCTCCGGATCTTTCGCTGATAGGAAACATGTGGTCCATGGTTGCTCAACGAGTGACCTAGATTACATCCCCAGCTGCCACACCAGATGATCTTTGGCAACGGGTGGAAGCTGCTTGGGCTGCTGTACCCCAGGAACACATCCAACGTCTCTTTGACTCAATGCCGAGACGTGTGGCAGCGGTGATCTCCAACAACGGCGGCTACTCTGGCTACTGATTCTGGCAGGAACCACACGTCACAGACGTCTGTAAACGTAATCATTTGATACTTGGTCAACATGTTATCTACAAAATAAACTTTGTTGTGCTACCTCTTGTCTTTCTTGGTGTTGCATTTACGGTGGCCAACAGTGTATTTATGGAGTACTACAGAAGAAACATGCAGCTCCTCTTAGCCCTGTTATACGATGTCGTCCAAACTCAGCGAGGTGTTGATAATGGCGTCTTTGTCAGCTTAAAGGCATTCTTGACTAACATCAAGTCAAACCCAATCTCAAAGGAATCTAACGCTCACGACAGTTACAACGTTTATTTAAAAAATGTTTCAAATGGCTCTGAGCACTATGGGACTTAACATCTATGGTCATCAGTCCCCTAGAGCTTAGAACTACTGAAACCTAAATAACCTAAGGACATCACACAACACCCAGTCATCACGAGGCAGAGAAAATCCCTGACCCCGCCGGGAATCGAACCCGGGAAACCGGGCGCGGGCAGCGAGAACGCTACCGCACGACCACGAGCTGCGGTCAAACGTTTATTTAAAGCAAACCTACTAGCGCCATTCTTATTTGAGTGAAGTGAAATTTGGGTTGACATCATCTTCCAGACCTAGAAACACGCCTACAAACTTTAGTTTACGTCGCACAACTCCTTCTTGGTTCTGCGATGTTTCTCCGTCAGTGTACTTTATGCCCCGTGGGCTACATAGTCAGAGCGTGAAATTAGGCAAATGTTTGAGTGTAAGGACGTCATACGGTAAAATGAAGTTGCTAAAATCAGTAGAATTATCTTTTTCGGGCAATGGTGAAAAGAATATAGTACAACAGTAACTTTACCTTACCATTTAAGCATTGTCAGTAAATGCTGGCAACAAACTTTTCGCGCGAGGAAAGAATGAACACCTATATCTTCCCGTACGAGCTCTGATTTTCCTTATTTTATCATGGTGATCGTTTCTCCCTGTGTAGGTCGGCGTCAACAAAATATTTCGCATTCGGAAGAGAAGGTTGGTGATTGGAATTTCGTGAGAAGATTGCGTCGCAACGAAAAACGCCTTTCTTTTAACGATTTCCAGCCCAAATCCTGTATCATTTCTGTGACACTCTCTTCCATATTTTGCGGTAATACAAAACCTACTGCCTTTCTTTGAACGTTTTCGATGTACTCCGTCAGTCCTATCCGGTAAGGATCTCACACTGCACAGCAGTATTCTAAAAGAGGACGGACAAGCGTAGTGTTGGCAGTCTCCTTAGTAGATCTGTTACATTTTCTAAGTGTCCTACCAATAAAACGCAGTCTTTGATTAGCCTTCCCCACAATAGTATCTGTGTGTTTCTTCAAATTTAAGGTGTTCGTAATTGTAATAACTAGGTACTTAGTTGAATTTACGGCTTTTAGATTAGACTGACTTATCGTGTAACCGTGGAAGACAGCGTCATCTGCAAACAACCTAAGACGGTTGCTCAGATTGTCTCCTGAATCGTTTATATAGATAAGGAACAGCAAATGGGCTAGAACACTACCTTTGGGAACGCCAGAAATCACTTCTGTTTTACTAGATGACTTTGCGTCAATTACTACGAACTATGATCTCTCCGACAGGAAATCACAAATCCAGTCACATAACTGAGACGATATTCCACAAGCACGCAATTTCACTACGAGCCGCTTGTGTGGTACAGCGTCAATAGCCTGTGCGAATGCGAGCATTATCTCTTAAAACGCAAACCATTTGAGTAACTGAAAACCACTGCGATAAAACTGAATGCACATTATTCTGGAATGACAGTTGTTACTGATATGTATATACAATGGTTGGTTGTATGGCCATCAAACCAGAAGCCGACACACCAATAAACAAGGCCCCGAGACACAATAAGACACTATTCTGTGAAATGAAGATTACATGGGTAAGTCTGATTAGTAATGAGGAAGTGATGAAGGGAAGTTGGGAAGAATTAAATTTATGGTACAACTTGTGTAAAAGAGGGGATCGGTTGATGGGAAACATCCTGAGGCCTCACGGACGTGCCAAGTGCGTCATGGCGTGGTCAAAATTGCGGAGGGAGGCCAACGCTTGAGTAAAGTGGACAGCGTGACACGGCTGTAGGGTGCAGTAGCTACGAGGTGAGAAGTATGAAACCGAAATTTCTCTAGCCGTCATTGGAGGGCCCGTGAGACCGTGTCTGCGGCGCATTCTGGTTCCTGTAGCGGCTGACGACGAATGTCAGCACACAGTAACCCAAGTTCCACACATCGGTGTCTGTTCCAAAACAGTGAACATGTCGAGATTTGTGCCTTCAAACTACGATTTGCGGGTAGCATTGCTTTTCTGTTACCATTTGAAGAAAACTGCTGCAGAACCGCATCGAATGCTTGTCGAAGCTTTCGACGAACGAGCTGTTGGGGGGAAAACACAGTGTATCGAGTGGTTCAAAAAATTCAAAAGTCTGATTTTGACGTAAGAAACAGCGAGCGCGGGGAACCACAGAAAGTTCGAATACAACAAATTGCAGGCGTTACTGGATGAAGATGATACTCCAACTCAACAAGAACTCACAGAACAATTGAATGTGACGCAGAAAGCCGTTTTTCTTCAGTTGAAAGCTATGGTAAAGGTGCAGAAAGTCGGATAATGGCTTCCGCATGAAATGAATGAAAGACAGCAACCATATCGAATGACCACGTGTGAAATGTTGCTCGACAGATAGAAAAGAAAATCGTTTCTCCATGAAATAGTGACAGGCAATGAAAAATGGATATATTTTCAGAATCGTAAGCGTCGTAAACCATGGGTGAAGGCAGGCAAACCATCGACATCCACTGCAAAACCAAATCGCTTTGGAAAGAAGACAATGCTCTGTGTTTGGAGAGAAGACATCGAAAAAGTGCAAAGAAGGGCAGCTCGTTTCGTGTTATCGCGCAATAAGAGTGAGAGTGTCACTGATATGATACGCGAGTTGGGGTGGCAGTCACCGAAACAAAGGCGGTTTTCTTTGCAGCGAGATCTATTAACGAAATTTCAATCACCAACTTTTCGAATGCGAAAATATTTTGTTAGCACCCACCTACGTAGGGAGAAATGATCATCATAATAAAATAAGAGAAATCAGAGCTCGAAGGGAAAGATTTAGGTGTTCGTTTTTCCCACGAGCTATTCGAGAATGGAATGGTGGAGAAGTATTATGAAAATGGTTCGATGAACCCTCCGCCAGGCACTTAAGTGTGAATCGCAGAAAAACCATGTAGATGTAGATGTGTCATCTATTATGAGCTGTTAAAATCTGGCGAAACCGTTAACACTGATCACTACCAACAGCAAATGATCGATTTAAATCGAGCGCTACGTGAAAAACGACCGGAATGTGGAAAAAGACAACACAAAGTGGTACTGCCCCATGATAACGCCCCATCATACACAGAAAAACGGATCAGCGAAACGATCAAGGCGTTCGGTTGGGAAATACAGGGACATGCGGTTTATTCTCCAGACTTGGCTCCCTCCTATTTCCATCTACGTATTTGCATCACTGGGACACGCTCTCGCTGAACAACGCTTCGTTTCGTATGAAAATGAACGAAAATGGCTTGCTGACTGGTTCGCTTGGTTCAAAACTGGTTCAAATGCCTCTAAGCACTATGGGACTTCACATCTGAGGTCATTAGTCCCCTAGACTTAGAACTACTGAAACCTAACGAATCTAAGGACATCACACACGTCCATGTCCGAAGTAGGATTCGAACCTGCGACCGTAGCAGCAGCGCGGTTCCGGACTGAACCGCCTAGAACCGCTCGGCCACAGTGGTTCGCTTCAAAAGAAGAACTTTTCTTTGGCGTGTCATTCATAGCCTGCCGGAGAGGTGGGAGAAATGTATAAATAGCAATGGAGATTATTTTGAATAAAATATTGTTTATGAGTTTCAAACAACAGACGTGTAATTATTGCAACAAAATTCCGGTTTCATACTTCTACACCTGATATATAGAGCTGACGTGCTTACACAGGATAGATCACCAGTGGAGAGCTGCACGAAACCTGTCTTTGGACAGAAGACCAGGACAACAACAATTTCATGTTATCCCCCCTCCAAAGCACAGTGTGGTAAGAACACGGCGCATGCCGGGGGATTTACTACTTTCTCTTCGAGGCCTCCACATTATTTATGTCGAGCCGCCAGGTGACTAATATTATGTCCGCTGAGCTTATATATGCAACTTTTTAAAAAATCTAATCCGGCGCTTTCTTTTTGGACGTCATTGGAATTTATTGCATGGTCATTTAGTAACAGCCTTAGAGCTGCAGTGGAAATACGAGGCGCCCTTCAGTCAAAGTTGCGCGTGGCTACGGGACGGATTGGTCCCCCGGGCGGGCATTCTTCTTGTGTGCAAGCCGGGCTGCGCCGTTCCTTAGCCCGAGCCCGGTTGTAATTAGCGAGACTGATATCAACAGCCGCCTTGGGGGCCGTAAATGTTCGCTGCCAACACAGGGAGCGAGCGGCGAGGAGCGGGGCCTCCACGTGCTGGGGAGCCGACTTCCAGACCTACAGGCTCCACACTTATGTGCGGCACAGTGAGCCGTACCCTTCCTCCCATCTGCGAAACTGAGCTGGAAGACATGGGCTGGATTAAATGTACACTACTGGTCATTAAAATTGCTACACCATGAAGATCACGAGCTACAGGTGTGAAATTTAACCGACAAGAAGAAGATGCTGTGGTATGCAAATGATTAGCATTTCAGAGCATTCACACAAGGTTGGCGCCGGAGGCGACACCTACAACGTGCTGACACGAGGAAAGTTTCCAACCGATTTCTCATACACAAACAGCAGTTGACCGGCGTTGCCTGGTGAAACGTTGTTGTGATGCCACGTGTAAGGAGGAGAAATGCGTATCATCACGTTTCAGACTTTGATAAAGGTCGGATTGTAGCCTATCGCGATTGCGGTTTACCGTATCGCGACATTGCTGCTCGCGTTGGTCGAGATCCAATGACTGCTAGCAGAATATGGAATCGGTGGGTTAAGGAGTGTAATACGGATCTCCGTGCTAGATCCCAACGGCCTCGTATCACTAGCAGTCGAGATGACAGGCATCTTATCCGCATGGCTGTAACGGATCGTGCAGCCATGTCTCGATCCCTGAGTCAACAGATGGGAACGTTTGCAAGACAACAACCATCTGCACGAACAGTTCGACGACGTTTGCAGCAGCATGGACTATCAGCTCGAAGACCATGGCTGCGGTTACCCTTGACGCTGCATCACAGACAGGAGCGCCTGCGATGGTGTACTCAACGACGAACCTGGCTGCACGAATGGCAAAACGTCATTTTTTCGAATGAAGCCAGGTTCTGTTTACAGCATGATGGTCACATCCGTGTCTGGCGACATCGCGGTGAACGCACATTAGAAGCGTGTGTTCGTCATCGCCATACTGGCGTATCAGCCAGCGTGATGGTATGGGGTGCAATTGGTTACACGTCTCGGTCACCTCTTCTTCGCATGGACGGCACTTTGAACAGTGGACGTTACATTTCAGATGTGTTACGACCCGTGGCTCTACCCTGTATTTGATAACTGCGAAACCCTATATTTCCGCAGGATAATGCACGACCGCATGTTGCAGGTACTGTACGGGCCTTTCTGGATACAGAAAATGTTCGACTGCTGCCCTGGTGAGCACATTCTCCAGATCTCTCTCCAATTGAAAACGTCTGGTCAATGGTGGCCGAGCAACTGGCTAGTCACAATACGCCAGTCACTACTCTTGTTGAACTTTGGCATCGTGTTGAAGCTGCATGGGCAGCTGTACCTGTACACGACATCCAAGCTCTGTTTGACTCAATGCCCAGGCGTATCAAGGTCGTTATTACGGCCAGAGGTGGTTGTTGTGGGTAATGATTTCGCAGGATCTATGCACCCAAATTGCGTGAAAATATAATCACATGTCATTTCTAGTATAATATATTTATCCAATGAATACTCGTTTGTCATCTGCATTTCTTCTTGGTGTAGCAATTTTAATGGCCAGTAGTGTATTAGAGGCAGTCAAATGCAAAAAGAACACATGCCACAACAGTACCTTTGAATGGTTCCATTCAAACGTAACCACCACATGCTTTGAAATTTATCCTACTGTACGACGAGATCAGTTCCTGTTTGGTAGAATGCGGTCGACCGCTGACGGATCTACAACCACAACCACTCTTCCACTTCGTCGTCCTATTGAAACCGACCTCGAAGCACGTATTTCTTCGGGTCGCCAAAGACGTAAAAGTCACACCATAAAAGATCCGGGCTCTATGGAGGAATGTTGCAATGTTTCCCAATAGATCGCTGAAGAGTAGCATTCGTCCTATTCACAGTGTAGGGGGAGCGTTACCGTGCAAAAGGATGAAGCGTTGCAAGTTTCTGCAAAGAGTCTTCATGGCGCTGCGCATTGATTGTGGTTCGACGTTCTCGGAACTGGACGAGCAGAGGGCCCCTACAGTCGAAGGGGGAAGTCGTCATGACCTTATGGAACTTGTGAGAACAGCTTTGGATTTTTTTGGCGGGGAGGAGGGGATGTTTCCACTGTTTGATTTGCTGTCATGCTGTCGGATGGACTCATCCTGTTGTACGACTATGCCCTGCGTACAAAACTAATGTGTTCTGATGGTGGTTCCATTTGGCACATACTGCTTATGGCAGGCAGGGTGAAACCGAATTCCACCAACAGAATTATCGGATACAGCACTGGCATCTACATATACATCTACATCTATATTTATGCTCCGCAAGCCACCCAACGGTGTGTGGCGGAGGGCACTGTACGTGCCACTGTCATTACCTCCATTTCCTGTTGCACTCGTGTATGGTTCGCGGGAAGAACGACTGCCGGAAAGCCTCCGTGCGCGCTCGAATCTCTGTAATTTTACATTCGTGATCTCCTCGGGAGGTATAAGTAGGGGGAAGCAATATATTCGATACCTCATCCAGAAACGCACCCTCTCGAAACCTGGACAGCAAGCTACACCGCGATGCAGAGCGCCTCTCTTGAAGAGTCTGCCACTTGAGTTTGCTGAACATCTCCGTTACGCTATCACGGTTACCAAATAATCCTGTGACGAAACGCGCCGCTCTTCTTTGGGTCTACTCCATCTCCTCCGTCAACCCGATCTGGTACGGATCGCATACTGATGAGCAATACTCAAGTATAGGTCGAACGAGTGTTTTGTATGCCACCTCCTTTGTTGATGGACTTCATTTTCTAAGGACTCTCCCAATGAATCTCAACCTGGCACCCGCCTTACCAACAATTAATTTTATATAATCATTCCACTTCAAATCGTTCCGTACTGATACTCCCAGATATTTTACAGAAGTAACTGCTACCAGCGTTTGTCCCGCTATCATATAATCATACAATAAAGGATCCTTCTTTCTATGTATTCGCAATACATTACATTTGTATACGTTAAGGGTCAGTTGCCACTCTGCGCACCAAGTGCCTATCCGCTGCAGATCTTCCTGCATTTCGCTGCAATTTTCTAATGCTGCAACTTCTCTGTATATTACAGCATCATCCGCGAAAAGCCGCATGGAACTCCCGACACTATCTACTAGATCATTTATATATATTGTGAAAAGCAATGGTCCCATAACACTCCCCTGTGGCACGCCAGAGGTTACTTTAACATCTGTAGACGTCTCTCCATTGATAACAACATGCTGTGTTCTGTTTGCTAAAAACTCTTCAATCCAGCCACACAGCTGGTCTAATATTCCGTAGGCTCTTACTTTGTTTATCAGGCGACAGTGCGGAACTGTATCGAACGCCTTCCGGAAGTCAAGGAAAATGGTATCTACCTGGGAGCCTGTATCTAATATTTTCTGGGTCTCATGAACAAATAAAGCGAGTTGGGTCTCACACGATCGCTATTTCCAGAATCCATGTTGATTCCCCAGAGTAGATTCTGGGTTTCCAGAAATGACGTGATACGCGAGCAAAAAACATGTTCCAAAATTGTACAACAGATCGATGTCAGATATATAAGCCTATAGTTTTGCGCATCTGCTCGACGACCCTTCTTGAAAACTGGGATTACCTGTGCTCTTTTCCAATCATTTGGAACCTTCCGTTCCTCTAGAGACTTGCGGTACACGGCTGTTAGAAGGGGGCCAAGTTCTTTCGCGTACTCTGTGTAGAATCGAATTGGTATCCAATCAGGTCCAGTGGACTTTCCTCTGTTGAGTGATTTCAGATGCTTTTCTATTCCTTGGACACTTATTTCGATGTCAGCCATTTTCTCGTTCGTGCGAGGATTTAGAGAAGGAACTGCAGTGCAAAATCGAAAGCAAATTGTTTACTGCAGTATCTAGCTGTTACGATGAGTGGAGTTCGGCTTCAACACCTATATGTGAAAAGATTTGCTTCTAGACTGGATCATCCTTTTTACATCGCTGACAGTTTTTCGTCAAATAGCGTGCAGAGAACAATCAAAACCTGACTCTCTGCCGCTTAAACGCGGCTGTATTGACTGCTGCACAATATATATACGTATATCATTTATCACTTACATACGTGACAGAATTTGGTTGCTCTTCAATGCAGTTGCAATTTGCGTGGCAGATTACGCTAACGCCGAGCCTCTGTCGTAGTTAACTCACCTGTCCTGCGTGGCGAAAATAAATTGGATCTCCACCGCAGTGTGAAGTGACCGTAATGTTGTTAATTTGCAAGCTATCCTGCCGTGACAGATAGCGGACATTACTTTGTCCGGCTGAGTTACGGGTGCCAACAAGAGCAGTTGTTGAAATATTGTGCAAAATGAATTTCATAAAACGGTTCGTCAGGACATTTTTTACTGCGACAGACATTGCTGGCGAACGCTGTCAGACAGGTGAAAAATAAATAGAAGAAAAAACATGTTATGAAAACAAATTTAGAAATTCAGTCTTCAGTTGCAAGATAAAATTTTATTAGTTTACCTAGGTTTCGATGCCAATAATGGTATCTTCTACAGAACAAAAATAAAATTATTTTGAGGGCCAAACGTTGGCCATGTCACACAATAAAATTAAAACTGAATAAAGACGCCTAATCATAAGATTATATCTGTCAAAACTAAAGACATTAAGACGAACGTAGACCTAGCTACGCTGGCCAGGAATAAGAGTCACACATAAGCAACAAGGAAAAATCTGGTGGAGTGGAGTATTTGCAATATTTCGAAAGACGAGTGGCGACTTGTAAGTAACCATAAAAAAGTTCCATTTCCCACCACGTTAAAAACCTGTGCAATATCGATTTTTCGCTGAGTGCTAGGGGGCGGTCGCCTCTCCGTCCTCCATCCCGGAGAGCCCCCGCACCTCTTCCCCTTCCCCCTCCACCTTTGCCAGCAGGTTTCCGCGCCCATGCATGGTGGAACTCGTGAGGAACCGTAATTTCATAAACCAGTGCTGAAGGAGCTGAGTTGTGACGTCACTTACATAGACCGACGGCAAAATAACAAAATACATACACAGCTTGCAATTCACGGTATGAAGGTGCAGAAGGGAACGCCACGGAATGGTTTTACCAAGTTTACGAAATAATGAAGTTACAAAGAGTACACACGCTTTTCTCTCCTGACCATCGCCCGTGTAATATGGACCAGAACAACTTACACTACTGGCGGTTAAAATTGCTACACCACGAAGATGACGTGCTACAGACGCGAAATTTAACCGACAGGAAGAAGATGCTGTGATATGCAAATGATTAGCTTTTCAGAGCATTCACACAAGGTTGGCGCCGGTGGCGACACCTACAACGTACTGACATGAGGAAAGTTTCCAACCGATTTTTCATACACAAACAGCAGTTGACCGGCGATGCCTGGTGAAACGTTGCTGTGATGCCACGTGTAAGGAGGAGAAATCCGTACCATCACGTTTCCGACTTTGATAAAGGTCGGATTGTAGCCGATCGCGATTGCGGTTTATCGTATCGAGACATTGCTGCTCGCGTTGGTCGAGATCCAATGACTGTTAGCAGAATATGGAATCGGTGGGTTAAGGAGTCTAATATGGAACGCGGTGCCGGATCCCAATGGCCTCGTATCACTAGCAGTCGAGACGACAGGCATCTTATCCGCATGGCTGTAACGGATCGTGCAGCCATGTCTCGATCCCTAAGTCAACAGATGGGAACGTTTGCAAGACAACAACCATCTGCACGAACAGTTCGGCGACGTTTGCAGCAGCATGGACTATCAGCTCGGAGACCATGGCTGCGGTTACCCTTGACGCTGCATCACAGACAGGAGCGCCTGCGATGGTGTACTCAACGACGAACCTGGGTGCACGAATGGCAAAACGTCATTTTTTCGGATGAATCCAGTTTCTGTTTACAACATCATGATGGTCACATCCGTGTTTGGCGACATCGCGGTGAACGCACATTGGAAGCATGTATTCGTAATCGTCATACTGGCGTATCACCTGGCGTGATGGTATGGGGTGCCATTGGTTACACGTCTCGGTCACCTCTTGTTCGCATTGAAGCCATTTTGAACAGTGGACGTTACATTTCAGATGTGTTACGACCCGTGGCTCTACCCTTCATTCGATAACTGCGAAGCCCTACATTTCAGCAGGATAATGCACGACCGCATGTTGCAGGTACTGTACGGGCCGTTCTGGATACAGAAAATGTTCGACTGCTGCCCTGGCCAGCACATTCTCTCACAAATTGAAAACGTCTGGTCAATGGTGGCCGAGCAACTGGCTCGTCAGAATACGCCAGTCACTACTCTTGATGAACTGTGGTATCGTGGTGAAGCTGCATGGGCAGCTGTACCTGGACACGCCATCCAAGCTCTGTTTGACTCAGTGCCCAGGCGTATCAAGGTGGTTGTTCTGGGTACTGATTTCTCAGGATCTATGCACCCAAATTGCGTGAAAATGTAATCACATGTCAGTTCTAGTATAATATATTTGTCCAATGAATACCCGTTTATCATCTATATTTATCCTTGGTGTATCAATTTTAATGCCCAGTAGTGTAAATTGGAAGGAACCCATAGAAAATGTTTTGGGAAGGCTAACGAAAGACTGCGTATTATTGGCAGCACACTTAGAAAATGTAACAGACCTACTAAGGAGATTGGCTACACTGCGGTTGTACGTCCTCTTTTAGAATACTGCTACGCGGTGTGAGATCCTTACCAAATAGGACTGACTGAGTATATCGAAAAAGTTCAAAGAAAGGCAGCACGTTTTATATTATCGTGAAATATGGCAGAGTATGTCACGGAAATGATACAGGCTTTGGGCTGGACATCATGAAAAGAAAGGCGTTTTTCGTTGGGATGGAATCTTCTCACGAAATTCCAATAACCAACTTTCTCCTCCGAATGCGAAAATATTTTTTTGACACCGACCTACGTAGGGAGGGATGATCACCACGATAAAATAATGGAAATTAGAGCTCGTACGGAAAGATATACGTTTTCATTCCTTCCGCGCGCTATACAAGATTGGAATATTATAGAATTGTGAAGGTGATTCGATGAACCCTCTGCCAGGCACTTAAATGTGATTTGCAGAGTTCCACGTAGATGTAGATGAAATCGAAAGTATACTTGACGAAAGAAATTTCCGACTTTTGCTGCGTTGGAGCAACGAAATAACACATTGACGACTGATGAAAGTTTGTGCTGGATTCGAAACTGGAGTTCCCGCTTTACGGCAATGGTCTGCTTAATCGTTTCGGCTATCCGAGCACGACTCGCATACGACCCAAATCTCCTTACGCCGCATACTACACAGCAGAGTCCCTTTCCATTATTCTTCTTCGCTCGCAGCCCTATTGTATTCCCGCGTCATGGTCGAACATTATTGTGCATATGCAGTGAAAGATCGATATGCCGTCAGGTGCATATATTATACAGGTAGGTGCGCCTACATAATTCGAATGCAAACAGGTCCGAGTCTTCCAGCTGTTTTTGTTATTAAATCAGAAAGGCGTGCGTGGGCGACCGGGTGAAAACCTGCTCCTAGCGACCTACAAACGCAGTGTGCGCCTCGTAAACGAAAGCAGACCTGTGACCGAGCGGCTGACGTAAGCGCTTCCAGGCGGATGAGAATAGCCTAATGCGTCGTTACGAAACACGCTGCAAGTCAAGAACGGCTTCACAAATCCGTGGAAACCCGTTTACAATCCTCTAATTATATGTTCACGGAATGAAGGATCCTAAGAGCTAGGACGACATTAAAAATTCTATCTTATAAAAATAATCCTTACAGCCTTATGTTATGCGGAATTGACCACAAGATGTCACGAGAGGCGGACGCGGCAGTATAATACGAGGCTGGGAGTACTGTGTTGCCAGTAGAGAAGCTGTGACGGCGGAATGGGTCCCTCGGGAGAGGTCAGTGACCCCGAACGTCGTCTACTCATGTGGACATCACCTGAGTAAGAAATTCATCAGGGATATTTCAACCATTTTAAATCCGGCTGAACACATCCTCTCCTGCTCTGGTGAGTCCTAGGTCATTTGTAGTGATTCCTTAAGCAGCCTACAAGCCCTCGACCAGTGCTTCCCTAGGCATCCTTTGGTATTGTTAATCCAGGAGTGGACGCTCAGTGACCTTCATTTGGACCACAGGCCATGTTGGGATACCGGGCAATGAACATGTTGACCGCCTGGCCAAACAGGCCACCAGTAAACCATCTCTGGACGTTGGCCTCCCGGAGACTGATTTGCGAGCAGTCTTACGCCGCAAAGTATTCGCGCTTTGGGACACTGAATGGCGCAACCTGACCACACCAAACAAACTCCGTCCTATCAAGGAGACGACGAATGTGTGGCGGTCATCCATGCGAGCCACTCGCAGGGAATCAGTTGTCCTTTGTCGGCTCCACATTGGCCACACCCGGTTGACGCACAGCTATTTACTGCGCCGTGAGGACCCGCCGCTATGTCGCTACGAGTCGGCTTTGACGGTGGTCCACATTTTGTTGGCCTGTCCCCTTTTAACTGTGCTCAGGCAGACGTTTGCGCTGCCTAATACGCTCCCTGCCCTTTTAATAGATGACACTGCCATGGCAGGCTTAGTTTTGCGTTTTATTCGGGCAGGGGGCTTTTATCATTTAAGTGGTTGTCATTTTTTTGTGTCGAGTCTGGCTTTCGGCCTACGATTTTAGACTGGGTTTTGTAGTGTGTTTCTAGGTGGTTGGCTTTTCCTTTTTGTCTCTCTGGTCGGCCAACCACTGTCTGTGTGATTTTAATTCCTTTTGTCTGGCCTCTGTCTGAGTCTTTCTTGTCCTGCGTCGTCACTTGTCATCTCCCCTGTTCGGTTTTATTCTTTGTGGTTTTTTGAAGGTTTGGAAAATGGGATCGATGGCCCTACCAGTCTGGTCCCTGCAATCCCACACACCAACCAACCAACCAACCAAATCCGGCTATTTTGTAGTTAGAGTAGTTCATAGATCCTTCATCACTGTATAACCAATGTTTTATTGGAAAGTTTCCAAACAGTCTTTCTCATCGAGTCTTCCCAGTTAACAAGTGTTCGCTTGCTGCACTACTTTTTCCCAATTTATGCTCGACTAAAGTGGTTAAAAAAATTCAGTTCAGATTCGTTTTGAGGCGATCTACATGAACTACGGTTCAATCCACCTGGCGGAGATGATGTGTGTGGTAACTGTACTCCTCTTTTAATGTGGACTGCATTGTAGTACTGCGTTTGATAGGGAGCCAACTTCTTAGACGTGGATTCTATTATAATACGGCTTTGCTGAATGACGTCCTTTAAATTTTGATTCGCAGTGATTTGCTACGGTTCCCTACGTGTACCATTGGAGTATGAGTGTCCATTACCACTGTTTCCGTTCTACATGCTCCAATTTGCAAATGCTATTGGAAAGTTGTGGTAAGTTCCTATGGGAAATTCCGATTGCAACGGGATTATCGTGATTTGCCGATTTATTGACACATTCACGGATTCAGAAAATATCGTTCTTCTGAAACACAACTAGCTCTTTATACTCATGAACTAATACGTGCTATCGACAGGGGATGTCAAATTGATTCCATATTTTTAGATTTCCAGAAGGCTTTCGACACCGTTCCTCACAAGCGTCTTCTGACCAAACTGCGTGCCCACGGAGTATCGCCTCAGTTGTGCGACTGGATTCGTGATTTCCTGTCAAAAATGCCACAGTTCGTAGTAATAGACGGAAAGTCATTGAGTAAAACAGAAGTAACATCCAGCGTTCCCCAAGGAAGTGTTACAGGCCCTCTATTGTTCCTGACCTACATATGAGACAATCTGAGTAGTCGTCTTAGATTGTTTGCAGATGATGCTATCATTTATCGTCTTGTAAAGTCATCAGATGAGCAAAAAGACTTGCAAAATCATTTAGATAAGATATCTGTATGGCGCGAAAAGTGGCAATTGACCCTGAATAAGGAAAAGTGTGAAGTTATTCACATGAATACTAAAAGATATCAGCTAAATTTCGATTACACGATAAGTCACACAAATCTGAAGGCTGTAAATTCAACTAAATACTTAGGGATTACAACTATAAATAACCTAAATTGGAACGATCACTTAGATAATATTGCGGGTAGAGCAAATCAAAGACTGCGATTCACTGGCAGAACACTTAGAAGGTGCAACAGTTCTACTAAAAAGACTGCTTAAACCACGCTTAGTCCGCAGCTCGTGGTCGTGCGGTAGCGTTCTCGCTTCCCACGCCCGGGTTCGATTCCCGGCGGGGTCAGGGATTTTCTCTGCGTCGTGATGACTGGGTGTTGTGTGATGTCCTTAGGTTAGTTAGGTTTAAGTAGTTCTAAGTTCTAAGGGACTGATGACCATAGATGTTAAGTCCCATAATGCTCAGAGCCATTTTTGAACACCACGCTTGTCCGCCCTATTCTGGAGTATTGCTGCGTGGTGTGGGATCCCCATCAGGTGGGACTGACGGATGACATCGAAAAAGTACAAAGAAGGGCAAGATAGGGGAGATAGTGTCACAGACACGATACGTGAATTGGAATGGCAATCATCAAAACAAAGGCTTTTTCGTTGCGACGAGATCTTCTCATGAAATTTCAATCACCAGTTTTCTCCTCCGATTGCGAAAACATTCTGTTGGCACCCACCTACATAGGGAGAAATGATCATCACGATAAAATAAGAGAAATCAGGGCTCGCACAGAAAAATGTAAGTACTCATTTTTCCCGCGTGCCATTAGAGAGTGGAGTGGTAGAGAGACAGCTTGAAGGTGGTTCATTGGACCCTCTGTTAGGCACTTTATTGTGAACAGCAGAGTAATCAAGTAGATGTAGACGGATACTGGGAATAGGTCGCCTCGTACGATGAATCGGGATACCCCGTCATCCAGGGGAATGGCTGCAGTAAACATATACTGCATCACCAACGCAGTCCGTTGGGGGCATTATTGTTATGTTATACGAGACACTAGTCTTGGCTTCAGTGGGACATGCGGTAGCAGTCAAACCCTCAGTGACGATGCAGACTACGTGAACATTATTACGGACCATCTGCATTACTTATTTCTTGAGGTTTTCCCCGGTGGCTATGGCTTCTTCCAACTGTATAACAGTCGGTGTCACAAGCCCAAAAACGTGCTATGTTTTTTTTTTGTTTTTTTTTTTAGTATGATAGAGAACTCAAGTTGACGTCTTTGTCAGCAAACCAACCTGATCTGAACGCGATCAAACTCGTCTGGGACTCAAGCCGGCGCCTACTCGGCGCCCACAATCCACCAGCCTGTAGTTTAAGGCCGGCCGCTGTGGCCGAGCGGTTCTAGGCGCTTCAATCTGGAACCACGCTGTTGCTACGGTCGCAGGTTCGAATCCTGCCTCGGGCATGGATGAGTGTGATGCCCTTAGGTTAGTTAGGTTTAAGTAGTTCTAAGTTCTAGGCGACTGATGACCTCAGATGTTAAGTCCCATAGTGCTCAGAGCCATTTAAACCAATTTGTATTTTACGGGCATTTCATGACCCGCCCGTAGACATCTGGAGCTACCTACCGACGGAAACTTGCCAAGGACTTGCCGAGTGCATGCCACGCAGCGTAAAATCTATAGGAGTAAAAACGTATTATGTATGCAAAATCTTTGCATAGTCACCACTTATACTGCTTAAATGAATACTTGTTAGATAACAGCTGCAGGTAAAACGTCGACGTCGAGGTCACTGGAGACAGAACATAGGCTCGGTCTGTTTCGGACAAAGAATTCGCTCAGATCTATTCATGGAAACCACAGACAACTAAATGTGAATGTGTGTACTGCCGTCTGGTGTTGAAGTTTGTTGCCCATCTACACACTACTGTTTCCACAAGCTAAAAATTATTTTCGGGATATTTTCTGTATCGATATCTGCTGCTGTTCTACATAGTTCGACTAGACACTAGGACGTTTGTTGGTGAGGGAACGCTTTGGGAATACTGGTATTTTGATGGATTTATTTTCATGTTTAATACACTTTTAACAAAATGGGCACGTGCGAGTAGCTCTCGCGATCTGAGGGTTCCGCGCAAACTTAACTGTGTATACAGACAGTTCATCCATGCCGCAAACGGAGAATCTCGGTGATTTCTGCCTGTTATCGACATTGATACTGGCAAGACATCGGTCCCGGGAGTTCCGAGACTTTCGAGAATGTTTTAATTTTAAATCTGAAATCGACAACAAATGACAAAAGAGACCCTTTTTTCGTGTGATATAATTACAAATTAACAATTTTCCGATTTTTTCCTTTACTTGGGTTGTATACCCACTTCTTCCAAATTTCATTATTCTAGGTCAACCGCAAGTACGCTACAGGTTATGATGGATGAGTTTCGGAGTATGAAAGTATGCGGCAGAAACGGCCGTATCTTTTGACTGCATTGACTTAGACGCCTGAATGTTTTACACCGCGAAGGACTGTAGACCTCTGTGTGCACCGTAAATTTCAACTTGATACGTCTACTCGTTCCTGAGGAAAATGATTTCTAGTTGGATAGACACACAGACAGATGGACAACTAAGCGATCTCAGAAATGTTCTGTTTTTATTGACTGAAGTATGGAACCCAACAAATGAGAAAACTTATTCAGTGACTGCTTCAATTTTAAATCAAAACTAATACCACAGAAATCATCACCATAGTTTTAAAAAAGTCATCAGTACTTTAAAGAGGTAGAAAAAAACTGCCACGTTATTAATAGCTTTAAGCGCAGCACGTATTCACTCCCCACATAACACCAGCGTTCCGCGGAATACACTTTGGGAAACATTGGACTAGGACGTTATCGAACACATCAAACAGTAATCACGTCTTATCATTAACAAAAAATCATTTAAATTACTTCATTACAAAAACAAAAATCACGTACAACGTATTATGAGTATATTACCACCAAAAGCAATGTTTAAAGAACAACGAAGTTCTCAATACGCGGGATTGACAGGCATCACAATCATCAGTTGATTGCGTTATTGATAAAAGGCCACAGCTTGCGTCATAAACTGGAATGCACCAAAAATACTAATTACTCTTACAAAATGTCATTACTTACCATGAGCCGTCGCCGTCCGTTTACAGCGACAGGGACGAAAAAGATTCGTTGAGATGTCGTGGTTTCTGACTTCTCAAAGAGTAATCTCCAGCGTGATTTTCTGCCTAGTGTTTCATCTTCTATAACCTTAGACATCGACAAAGGCAATGGAGATAACTGTTCAAATTCTTTGCCATACAGCATCGGAAAAGAAATGACCACTATCAACATTGCTGTAAATGGCGACATCTGAACTGTTTGTTCGTATCCGCGGCAACGGCTGTCGTGTCAGGCAGTGACGTCATAAGAACATTGTCAGAGTCCGGTTTAAGGTACGTCCACCGGGATCTCTTTTCGTCGCACACTGCGGCCATGTGGGAGCAAGAGTGAATTCGCCCAAGTTGACTGAAGGCAAGCAATGAGAGCTCACGTTTGCCCACTATCCTTGCTTTCACCATGACAACGAACAGCGTGAGTGTTTGGTTATCCGTTATGGACACAGGCTCCCACGATACTGTTAGCTACATAATCGGGAACAGAGTAAATCTGCTTCATACGCCAGGAGAACAGCTTTTATGCAAAATTTGTAAGAGGTGCGGCATTGGTGCAGTCCGGTAAACATTAGCTTAAGAGACAAAAATACGAGGGTTGTAACTTTAATAGTGGCAACTATTTATTTACAGCTCATACAAAATAGATACGTGTTTCAAAGTTTTACTGATCCTCAAATTAGTCACCACCATTGTGTATAACCCGTTGCCAGCGATGTGGAAGTCGTAGGATACTCTTAGCAGTGCGAGTTGTGTTGACAGTGCGAGCGGCGCGGTCTATTGCCCGACGAATTTGTAGCAGTTCTGAAGTGAATTCCGCGAAGTGTTACCGCCAGTTTAGAAATCGAGTTGAACTCACGAGGGCTTAAGTCAGGGGAGTGCAGTAGGTGGTATTGCACTTAGCAGCCCTATCAGTGAAACAAATCAGTAACAGCTTGCATTGTACGTGCTTGAGCATTGTCCTGTAAAATGATGGTCAGGTCATGCAGAAAGTGTCATCACTTCTATCTCTATGCTGTTCATTTTTGGAACACAACCTACGACCATCTTAGAGACAGAAGTGATGACACTTTCTGCAGATCCTGACCATCATTTTGCAGAACATCGCTCAATTACGTACAGTGCAAGCTGTTACTGATTTGTTTCACTGATGGTGCTGCTAAGTCCTATACTACCAACTGCACTGAACTGACTCAAGTCATCGGAAGTTCAACTCGATTTCTAAACTGAAGGAAACAGTTGTCGGCATTCGCTTCAGAACTGCTACAAATTCGTAGGGCAATAGACCGCGCCGCTTGAACTGTTAACACAACTGGCACTGCTAACAGTATCCTACGACTTCCACATCGCTGGCAACGGGTTATACACAATGCTGATGACTACTTTGAAGGTCAGTAAAACTTTGAAACACGTATCTATTTTGTACGAGCTGTAAATAAATAGTTGCCATTATTAAAGTTCCAACCCTCGAATTAGTCAGCCATAGTAATGTTAGCTTCATATTCACATGTACAGAGATTTTACAAATGAGTAAAATGTTGGCACAATAAGGCCGCATCACATTCACGACAGCAAGAAAATATTCCAGTCATGAATAATTAAGTCTTGCCGGCCGGGGTGGTCTAGCGGTTCTAGGCGCTACAGTCTGGAACCGCGCGACCGCGACGGTCGCAGGTTCGAATCCTGCCTCGGGCATGGGTGTGTGTAATGTCATTAGGTTGGTTAGGTTTAAGTAGTTCTAAGTTCTAGGGGACTGATGACCTCAGAAGTTAAGTCCCGTAGTGCTCAGAGCCATTTGAACCAATTAAGTTCTAGAATTAATGATCTAAGACCTCGTTCTCTTGCGTTCTCTAATATTTGGGAATAGAGTAAGACCCGATTGCACCCGTCCGCTTTGACGAATGACGTCATATTACGCAGAAAGGCGATAGTTAGCCTTAGTTACTAAAAGACAACAGATAACTTTCTAGAATGAGATTTTCACTCTGCAGCGGAGTGTGCGCTGATATGAAACTTCCTGGCAGATTGAAACTGTGTGCCCGACCGAGACTCGAACTCGGGACCTTTGCCTTTCGCGGGCAAGTGCTCTACCATCTGAGCTACCGGAGCACGACTCACGCCCGGTCCTCACAGCTTTACTTCTACCAGTACTTCTACCAGAAGTAAAGCTGTGAGGACCGGGCGTGAGTCGTGCTTCGGTAGCTCAGATGGTAGAGCACTTGCCCGCGAAAGGCAAAGGTCCCGAGTTCGAGTCTCGGTCGGGCACACAGCTTTAATCTGCCAGGAAGTTTCAACAGATAACTTCTTCATTTGTGTGGCCATATTGTCCGCAGTTGCTTTACAGTTACTGAGGGTGTCTTCGTTCCGTCGTTACAACTACAACATGAGTGTTTTCCCCACCAAACGCGTTTCGCTCTATTGAGGTCTGTAATTAAAGATCTTTACAATTTGATTTTTTTTTAAATCGAGAAATAGGAGTTTAACAATTTGTTAGTTTTTTCTGCTTGGTTTCTCGCCTACATCAGGAAATGCCGTCTGCCTTCTGTTGATACCTATAACCTAATTTAGTACCAGGACAATTACATTCTTCAAGCTGGCGACGACAAAACAGACCATTGTTCATAAACAAACGTAAAGGACAGGCAAAGTATTTCAATCGGTGAAGAAAACCAAATCAACCGTCAGAATGAAAGGGTTTGTGAAGGGACAAACTTTAAAAGAAAGTTAATGAAAATAAGGTCAGTACATCGAAAAATAGGGTACGCGAGTACATCTGGAATAAACGGAACGAAAATATACACAAAATACAAAATTTGCAACGAATAATCAGCTTGACTTACGTAGCTCAAACGAAGACAGTGACGCTAAACATATCCTTCTCAATAAAAAGCAAGATGTCAAGAAATTACATACACAAAAATCATATAACTAGAATATAATTTTTCCCTTGGGATACATAGTTCAAAAGAAGACAACGATAGCGGAAACAGTAAACGGAACCGAGAGAAACAACATCGAAATATTCGTCAGCTCTATATAAATCAAACACATGCATCGACAACAAAAATATAGCCATGCATATAAAAATAACGAAATACAAAATTGAAAATAAACTTCCCATCGAGGAACAAAATTGAAATCGCGATGCAAACAGAAATTAACATGTCAATAACCATAAAGAAAAATAAATAAAAAACATATGCCAAAAACTCAATCCACCTTAAGTAAATCATTGTTACAAACCACATCATCCAAAAGAACCACCAGTAACAACACGACATGTAACTGGACAATCGATGTCCGCATTTTACCCCTCTACTGGTCGACGTCAGAGTCAGCGTCTTGCTGTATCAATAATCTCCCCACATCCGCGTACTGCTTCCCGCGGAGTGCATCCTCCATTGAGCGTAACAGATAGAAGGCGGAAGGTGCGAAATCCGGATGGGTGGATGAGGAAGAACAGTCCAATGAAGTTTTTTGTGTTCCTCTCAGCTGAACAGGCTTGGTCAGGCCTTGCGTTGTCATGGAGAAGTTCCCTTGCATTTTTGTGGCAACGAACACGTTGATGTCGTTTCTAGAATTTCCTGAGGGCAGCGCAACACACTTCCGAGTTAATCTTTGCACCACGAGGGAGGACAACAAACAGAATAATGCCTTCAGAGTCCCTGAAGATCGTCGCCATGACTTTACTAGCTGTCGGGGAGACTTTGAACATTTTCTTCGGAGGAGAGGTGGTGGGGCGCCACTCATGGATTGCCGTTTTGGTTTCAGTTCGAAGTGATGAGCGCATATTTCATCACCTGTGACGATGTTCGACAAAAAAATTGTCACGATCAGCCTCGTAACGCGCAAGCGACTTTGCACAGACGGTCCTTCGTGGCTTTCTATGGTCTCCTGTTAGGTGGCGAGGACCCGGACGGCCACACACCTTTGAGAACCTCAACTGGTGGACGAATGTGTCAGCACTAACAAAGGAGATGTCCAGCTGTGCAGCAGGGTGTTTGGTTGTGATCCGCCGATCAACTCAAATGAGAGTGTCCGCACGTTCTGTCTTTGAAGGAGTCACAGCTGTGTGCGGACGGCCGGTACGCGGGAGATGGGGCAGGTACGCGCGACCTTGTTCCGCCAATCTGAGGCGCCTCAACCAACGACTCTGTTTACTGCCAGACCTCTGTAGACATTCTGCAAGCGGCTATGAATATCTACGATGTTCTGGTTTTTCGATGAAAGAAACTCAATGACAGCTCTCTCCTTGGAACTAACCTTCGTTACAGACGCTATTTTGAAAGCTACGCATAGCGCCCCCTCCTATCGAAGTTTCATGGAATTATAGGGGCTCAAACAGGAAAACTCCATGATGTGACACAACTAATACCGCATTTTTTGAAAGGAAATTGCCCGAGGAAAAAATGCATTAATTATTGAACGTCCCTTGTAGTTTCCGAGAGAAGAATGGGAATGGAACTGTATCCAGTTTCCATTTGGAGTGGCGTATGTTGTAAAAGGCCATTGCTGACGGTGGTACATGCACGTCTTCTTTGGGCCACAGAACAGAAACTGGACAGTAACTGACTGGAGACGTGTAGTGTGGTCCGACGAGTCGCGATTTCACCTCTTTTCAGCTGACGCGAGGCGAAGGATGCACCGACGTGTAAGGTGTAGTTCAGACCGTAGGTGATTCTTTGACGTTTTCGGGGTGTTTTCCCCCCACGACTTGAATCAGGATATAAAAGCCTGTAGTTTCCCGCGAAATCACTCGTGATTCCTACACCTTCCACTCAAGTTTATGTCACCACCTCCCAAGAACCTGAATAACCACCTTTTGCAGCGGGATCGCTGCGAGATGTGCATGAATAGTGTCAGCGAGGTTCTGGAAGGTACCGACAGATGTTTGGAGACATTCTGATTCCAGTGCAGTGGCAACTGCGCTAGACAGGACCCATGGTGCGAACAGCCCGATCTGGTGGTCCGAAAGATTCACAATTGAGCTTAAATCCGGGAATTCTGGCGGCCAGAGCAGTACGATAAATTCAGTAGCTACTCTTAGAACAATCCACGTATACGGTGAGTTGTTTGACATGTTGCATTGTCCTGCTGGTAGATGCCATCGTGCCGTGCGAAGAACAAACTGCATGTAGGGGTGGACATGAGATGCATACGTTTGATGACAGATTTGGTCTTCCAGAATGTCGCCATCGGCCAGTGAATGCTATGAAAACATTGCAGAGGGTACAGTTCTCCCTCCTTGTTAGCTTTCAGATGTTTCAGGCCAAATGGAGGACAAAACGCGATCCATGAGAAAAGGCCAGTCAATGGACATCAATTTACGGTATCGGCCTGCAGATTCCAGCCTTTGTAGCTGATGAACAGCAGTCAGCGGTGGTGCATGAACCAGGCGCCTGCTACGATTCAGCAACGTTCGCTCAACGGTCGTGGAGGGGACACTGTTGTAGCCCACTGATTCGTATCGGCGGTCACATCGGCCGTACAAATCTCTGCAGCCGTCGTTCACCGCCGTCATCTATGGCCCGTGGTACACCACAGTTGCCTGGACGCCGGTTCTGATATTGCCACTCTGTCATGCACGGTATAGTTTAACCACGGCGGCACGCGAACAGTTTCCAAACTTTGCCGTTTTGGCAATGCTTCCACCCTTGGCCTGAAAGCCAATGATCATGTCCTTTTGGATGTCAGATAGATCGCTTCGATTCCGCATTACGACAACGACTGCACTGCTATCGGCGTTCCTCTGACACGCTTTTTATACCAGCCATTGCCAGTGCTGCCACTACCGTCTGTAAGTGTTTATTCCACGCTGACGTAGAGCATAGGCAATGGTCACATTAATGTGACTGCCGGCCGGAGTGGCCGAGCGGTTAAAGGCGCTACAGTCTGGAACCACACGACCGCTACGGTCGCAGGTTCGAATCCTGCTTCGGGCATGGATGTGTGTGATGTCCTTAGGTTAGTTAGGTTTAAGTAGTTCTAAGTTCTAGGGGACTTATGACCACAGCAGTTAAGTCCCATAGTGCTCAGAGCCATTTGAACCAGCCATTAATGTGACTGGATCGCGTATCTTAAAAGTTGGAAAACCGCAAGTTGAACCAGAAAACTACAGTCCAATATCCTTGTTATGCCAATTGCATAAAATCTTCGATCGAATATTGCTTAATGGTTTGATTCATGTTATAGAACAAGTTGTAATAAAAAGCAGGTTTCAGGCCAGAAAAAAGCTGTACATCTCAGGCTCTCAATGCCACACATTTCATTGGGGATGCCTTCGAAAAATTACAGGAGTAGCTTTCATCGACCTGACGGCTGTTTATGGCATTGTGAATCACTATGCATTGTCACAGAATGTATACGAGATAACGAAAGATCATGTTCTCACCAAACTTGTTCACGAAATGATAACTAAATCAAGACCCTAAGCTATCGACAAGCGTTGATATACATCAACGAGGACAGTTGAAAACGTGTGCCCCGACCGGGACTCGAACCTGGGATCTCCTGCTTACGTGGCAGACGCTCTATCCATCTGAGCCACCGAGGACACAGAAGGTAGTGCTACTGCAGGGATTTTATGCCTTGCACGCTCCCCGTGACACCCACATTCCCAACTTAACGTCCACACACTACATTCGTAGTGCCCCTGCCCATTACACTCATTACTCGCGGCAGACAATCTTACCGAGTCCCGTATGAATTCGGGCAATGCGTGTGCATCCAGCACAGAAGAAGAAGGTCAGTGGCCGGTTAGCCTTAATTATATATATCTTCATAAATACACTCCTGGAAATTGAAATAAGAACACCGTGAATTCATTGTCCCAGGAAGGGGAAACTTTATTGACACATTCCTGGGGTCAGATACATCACATGATCACACTGACAGAACCACAGGCACATAGACACAGGCAACAGAGCATGCACAATGTCGGCACTAGTACAGTGTATATCCACCTTTCGCAGCAATGCAGGCTGCTATTCTCCCATGGAGACGATCGTAGAGATGCTGGATGTAGTCCTGTGGAACGGCTTGCCATGCCATTTCCACCTGGCGCCTCAGTTGGACCAGCGTTCGTGCTGGACGTGCAGACCGCGTGAGACGCCGCTTCATCCAGTCCCAAACATGCTCAATGGGGGACAGATCCGGAGATCTTGCTGGCCGGGGTAGTTGACTTACACCTTCTAGAGCACGTTGGGTGGCACGGGATACATGCGGACGTGCATTGTCCTGTTGGAACAGCAAGTTCCCTTGCCGGTCTAGGAATGGTAGAACGATGGGTTCGATGACGGTTTGGATGTACCGTGCACTATTCAGTGTCCCCTCGACGATCACCAGTGGTGTACGGCCAGTGTAGGAGATCGCTCCCCACACCATGATGCCGGGTGTTGGCCCTGTGTGCCTCGGTCGTATGCAGTCCTGATTGTGGCGCTCACCTGCACGGCGCCAAACACGCATACGACCATCGTTGGCACCAAGGCAGAAGCGACTCTCATCGCTGAAGACGACACGTCTCCATTCGTCCCTCCATTCACGCCTGTCGCGACACCACTGGAGGCGGGCTGCACGATGTTGGGACGTGAGCGGAAGACGGCCTAACGGTGTGCGGGACCGTAGCCCAGCTTCATGGAGACGGTTGCGAATGGTCCTCGCCGATACCCCAGGAGCAACAGTGTCCCTAATTTGCTGGGAAGTGGCGGTGCGGTCCCCTACGGCACTGCGTAGGATCCTACGGTCTTGGCGTGCATCCGTGCGTCGCTGCGGTCCGGTCCCAGGTCGACGGGCACGTGCACCTTCCGCCGACCACTGGCGACAACATCGATGTACTGTGGAGACCTCACGCCCCACGTGTTGAGCAATTCGGCGGTACGTCCACCCGGCCTCCCGCATGCCCACTATACGCCCTCGCTCAAAGTCCGTCAACTGCACATACGGTTCACGTCCACGCTGTCGCGGCATGCTACCAGTGTTAAAGACTGCGATGGAGCTCCGTATGCCACGGCAAACTGGCTGACACTGACGGCGGCGGTGCACAAATGCTGCGCAGCTAGCGCCATTCGACGGCCAACACCGCGGTTCCTGGTGTGTCCGCTGTGCCGTGCGTGTGATCATTGCTTGTACAGCCCTCTCGCAGTGTCCGGAGCAAGTATGGTGGGTCTGACACACCGGTGTCAATGTGTTCTTTTTTCCATTTCCAGGAGTGTATATATCTTCATAAACTTGTTCAAAGTTTACTCACAAACAGGAGATTTTATGTGGACTTCCAGGCTCAGAGTAGTCGATGGAGATGTCAAAGAAATGGGTTACCACAAGGAAGTGTTCTTTGAGCAGTGTTACGTGACATGTTTACCAATGGCCAACCACTTCCCGCGAACACAAGGAGTTTCCTTTCTGCCCATGATCTGGCCTTAGCGTGTCTATTACTCAAGCAATCAACTTCGTCCAAATCCAACTAAAACACAACTGTGTGCGTTGCACCTCAGGCACAATCAGACAAATCGCAAACTTAACATCACATGGCAAGGAATACAGTTTCTAAATATGATCCATCCAAAATATATTGCAGTCACTCTGGATTCTTATTTGACGTAAAAACAGCATTGTGAGAATACGAGAATGAAAGTGGAAGCCAGGAATAATACCCTTTGGAAGTTCTCTGGTAGTGCAAAAGGCACTCGACCCCCAACCCTGAAAACGAAGCATTAGCAACTCGTTATAGTGCTGCAGAGTATGCGTGACCTGTCTGGTACAAATGCACCCACGTAAACACCGTTCATAAGGCTGTAAACGAAATGTGTAGGCTTATTACAGGTTGTCTGAAACCAACGCCATTTATAAAACTCGTCTATCTCACTGGTATAGCGCCACTAGATATTCGTCCTGAAGTAATTGTCAACGCGGAGAGAACAAATCAGATTCACCAGGAAGATCATCCTTTACATGGGTACGTTCCAATAGCCACAAGGCTGAGGTTCACAAGAAGTAATTATATTTTCTTGGAGACATACTGAGTATCAACTTTATCTTCGATAAGGATAGAAGCGGAAGTAATGATTTGTGCGAAGGCCAGAACTTGAACCCAGGTCTCCTGCTTGTTAGCCAGACGTATTATCCACTACACCATCCCGCCTTTGTGTCTACCACAACTGCACACAATACCATTGTCCAACGCCCTCCTAAACACAAACTTCTAACCACACCTCAGCCCATCTTGATTTTCCCTTTATTAAATTGGTAGTACTGCTAAGGCTCTCTGATAGTGGAACAGCACCCCAGGTTTGTACATAATGGAGAAATTCTGTCTGTATCTCAGGCATGGGTGATCTATTGATCTGACGTAATTAAACTTATCTTCGATAAGGACAGAAGCTGAAGCGCCAGGGTGGTGTAGTAGATAACTCATCTGCCATGTGAGCAAGAGACCCATGTTCAAGTCCCCGCCTTGGTACGAATTTTAATTCAATACTTCAGCTTCTACCCTTGTCCAGAAGATGTTTACTCAAGACCACTTCAGTCTTGCAAACAACATCAGTTACACCAAGAAAACAATTGTGGACTTTAGAATAACTGCAACATGCCACTCTCTTGGGAAACCCTCTCACCTGGGCATGAACACAAGTGGATCGTGCGGACGTCACTCAGACGTTTTCATTCTCGAGTTGAAGATCCGGCGGTAATCTCCAAATGTGGCACTTACCTATTATAAATAATATAGAGCCCCTAATCACACCCCTTTTAACAGCAAAATATATAAAAATTAGTTATCCTGACCTTGACGGTAGCTACTGGCAACAAAATATTAACATTATTGAAAGTTTGACCTACAGAAATATTAGAGAACTAACAACATCTATTCCACGGAAAGAACTGAATGAAAGACTATCAGATAATCAATTAATCTACGAAGCATGAAACTGTAAATAAAGAACTCAAAAAACCCGCTTTACGAAGGCTAAAACCCAGACGAGATAAAGTGATCAGAGATAAAATTTATCCAAGAAAAGAGTTCTAGTCGCATCGAGCTGTTAAGTTCGCTGCGACTACAATGAAAAACTTCAATGGAGAGGTTAATTCGCTCCCTTGTAGACGTCGCGATAGAAGCACGCTTATTGACCGATATTAGATTGTTTCAGACCGATCTGCAGTTTTAAAGTTTTTCAAGTATCGTCTTGACGTATTAATCAAAGTTCTGAACAAAGGTAATAGAACATTTACCGTTTAGCCAGACAACGGAAAAGATATTATACGCGAGGGAAAAGTAACTCGTGTGGTACTTAATCAATTCTGAGAGTTAGTCGTCATGATCTGTGATCGTCACGAACATTGAAGGACACAGAAATGTACCGGACGCTGACATAAACTCTACAAATAGCCTTGAGTAGGAAACATATACACGCAATCATGGAGAATTCACAGGTACGCCGTGTTGTCGGAAGCTGTAGTCAATGTCAGAATTGGTAATGCAAATCTTAGCTTCAATTCCCTGAATGACAGATCGGTGTAATTTCCAGTGCAGTGGTTAGATAATTCAGAAGTTCAATAAACCCATTTATAACTTTAATACTTCGTGTTGTCTACATCATGTAATTGAACTTTATTGTGTAAGTGTGAATAATTATTTTCTTGATAGAACACCGAAGCTAAAGGTGATTGAGTGACTGGGAACAGTAATTGAACATTGTATTACGACACTTTCTGTACGTTATCTCCGGATTTACGACGTAGGAGTTATTGAATTAGCACCGTAGCGACGCATCAACGACGCTGTAATACTCCACAAATCAACATGCTCGCAAGACTATAATGTGGCATCGACTTGAATGGTGGAACTTATTATTCGAGACGTCATATTATCTACGTTCGAACATTCATTTCCAAACCGGGCATAAACACTACCGTTATCAAGTTTCGCGTAAGCTTATAAACCCGTCGCGAACACGAGAAGGATATTTGGTTTATTGTTTCAGATAAAGGGAGTTGTTGCGGTATCGAGAGGTGCTGTCGCTGTATGTAGCAGTAAAGAAGGCAGACATCCTTCGAAAACCATTGCTTCAATTATAAGCGAGGGCGCTTATACATTTCGGCATGCTGCTCCATCGATACGCGGATACCTGTTAAAGGAAGACAGTATCTGAAACTATCCAAACAAAGCGAGGAGTTTGTATTAACAGTTACAGATCGGAGTTGTGATCGACGGACGCCGACCTGTGTCAACCAGACATCCATTTCCATCGAGCCGACACACACACACACACACACACACACACACACACACTCGCCACACTGTGAATACCACAAACTGTGACTGTGAGGAATTACAGACCATGAAGCACCTACTGGATTGTCAACTACGCCCTGCCTCTTGCACAGAAGAACTTCTGGTTGCGACTACGGGCGCAATTGAGGTTGCAAGATTTTGGGGAACTGTAATACAGCGGCAGCCGCCGAGCCGAGAGGACGTGCAGCGCCGCCACCGGCGGCAGCACTTGTCTGATAAACTGTAAATTAATTTAGCCTTTGTTTTTTTTTTCACGTGCTTCTCCAAAGAAGTGAACTGTACGTGCGTATTTTACTGTGTCGACTAGTGGTCAGAAAAAAAATTAATCGCAGTTTTTCTCTTTGCGTAAGCCTTGAGAATATCCTTGTGCAGGGCTGCTTCCTAGTGTAAATTTTCCCGTCGCCAGAAGGTCCGTCACGCCACTAAGTTTTAATTTTGTTCTAGTAGACATCATACAGCTTAGATCAGTGCATTCTAGTTTGAACATTTATCTCGTGCAGTAACTTCTAGGTAAACAGGGTTTCTAATAACAGGTGTCTGTAAATACACCAACTTCAGTAGAGAAATTCATTTCTGTTTAATAGCTCGTGGTCTCACAGTGCTCTCCTTTGGTATATTTTGCATTCATTTCAAACTCAGTAGCGCACTTGAGACCTTATATCTATGCCTAGGGATTGTACTTGTTGTGAGCGGATACAAGGAGAGTTGGCTGCTGTCCGTGAACAGCTGGAAGCTGCGTTGGCTGCTGTCGACAAGCTTCTAGCTAATGCTCAAAGTTGCGGTGACGTCGGGGAGCCAGTGACGAGACCAGCGACACCATTGGTGTGACTGGAATCCCCTGGTGGCCTGGACGTCACTGCGGCTTCTGATACGCAACATCTGACGGTTCGTCCTCACTCCAGAGTGAGTGGCAGACAGTGGTGGGTTCGCGTGTCACTGGGCGGAAGGTGAAAGAGGGGGTAGGTCGTGCGGCTGGATCCCTACGTCTTAGCAACAGGTACGAGGTATTACCCAGTGTTGATGATAACTACGAGGCAGCACAGGATGCCTCTCCTGTAGGGCCAGCGGTCGATTTTCTTGCCCAGTCCGGTCAAGTACAGAGGGTGAGTATGCTTATCATTGGGATTGGATTGGATTGTTTGGGGGGAAGGGACCAAACAGCGAGGTCATCGGTCTCATCGGATTAGGGATGGACGGGGAAGGAAGTCGGCCGTGCCCTTTCAAGGGAACCATCCCAGCATTTGCCTGGAGTGACTTAGGGAAATCACGAAAACCTAAATCAGAATGGCCGGTCGCGGGATTGAACCGTTGCCCTATCATTGGGAGCTCCAATGTTAGGCGGGTGATGGAGCCCCTCAAGGAGATAGCAGGCAAGGTGGGAAATAATTCCAGTGTGCATTTGGTATGTTTGCCGTCAAGTCTCATCCGTGATGTGGAGGAGGCCCTGCCAGCTGCTATCGAGCGCAGTGGATGCAAACGGCTGCGTGTAGTGGCACATGTCGGCACGAATGACGCCTGACGCTTGGGTTCCGAGGCCATCCTCGGCTCCTTTCGGCGGCTGGCTGCTTTGGTGAAGGCAACAAGCAACGCGCTTGGGGTGCAGGCTAAACTGTCTATTTGTAGCATCGTACACAGGGTTGATCACGGTCCTCTGGTTTGGAGCAGAGTGGAAGGTCTAAACCAGAGGCTGAGACGGCTCTGCGACGGTATCGGATACGATTTTCTCGACCTCTGTTATCGGGTGCAGAATTATAGGGTTCCTCTTAATAGGTCAGCAGTGCACTACACGCAGGAACCGGCTACTAGGGTAGCGGAATATGTGAGGCGCGCACATAGGCCTTTTCTAGGTTAGAGAACCCGTTCCTTTGGATCAAAGACGATTTGCCTGTTAATTCAGCCACAGTGACGTCAGATAGTCTTGGCCTTCGCAGATCAGAGATAGGAAAGATTAATATGATTCTAGTAAACTGCACGAGCATGATTCTAGTAAACTGCACGAGCATCCAAGGAAAGGTCCCAGAATTAGTATCGCTTACTGAACGTTGTAGTGCACAGATAGAATTGTATAAAATAAATAAATAAAATAAAATATAAATATTAATTATTGTCTATGTATGATAGTGATTGGTTGTAATTAATATTTGCTTATCTGGAACGTGGACGTTTAATTATTTGGTATCAGACGCTTGACAATGGCTTTTTCGTAAATGCAATGTTATTCGTAGTTGACCGTGAAATACGACTCAAATAATCGGTCTTCGTATTTAAATCGTTTCCAAAGACTGCTGCGGTAGGTGCGGACTCAAAATCTCAATATTAGAATAATTTGCCAGCCATGTCAATACGTCGTACAGACGTGACTGTCTACTAAACATAAAAAAGTTTACACAGTTAGTTAAATCAGATATATTCAACGAATAAGCATACAGTTAAATAATTCAACTTACTTTCATAAATATAGAACCTTTACAGGGTCGAGTGCCTGGTGAGATTGCAACTCGCAGTGTTCTTATATAACATCAAATATGGCGGTGTGCCAGGTAATAAAATATACATGCTTCCAGCCTCAGCTATTCTCCTCGACCTCCTTCTTCTTAATCAAACATAAGAGTGTCATAATTGTATTTTGTTTTATCAGCGGCATAGCGCTGCAGTTCTGTGCCATAGGCTTTATTTATTTGTCAGAGATTAATTATTTAATTAAGATTTCGCGTTTCCGAGGAAACTCACGCACGGCATGCAAATGTGCCTTTATAATTGGGAACAGAAAGCTGGTTGAAACGACAACGAAATCCTAAGTTCAGATGAAATGTTTATCGTAAGGATAGGTTGGTCGCCAAATATTCGGTGAGGAGGACGAAGATGTGGAGAACAAATAGAAAATATTCAGAGGTATCGTTCAATATGCCCTAGACAAGTACGTTCCGCGTAAGGTTTTAAAGGATGGGAAAGATCCACCATGGTTTAATAGCCGTCTTAGAAAAGCGCTACGTAAACAAAGAGCACTTCATCTCAGATTCAAGAGAAGTAAAAACCTAGCTGACAAACAAAGGCTAAACGAAGCGAAAATGAGCGTAAGGAGAGCAATGGGACAAGCGTTCAATGATTTTGAAAGTAAGACGTTGTCAACCGACATGAGTAAAAATCCTAAAATCAGTAAGTGGGTGAAAAGCTTTGTTCCTCCATGAGATCTACAGCGCAGTGAACAACAGTTGATGCCGTGTTCTTTGATTTCAATAAGGCATTTGACACCATCCCGCGTTGCCGTTAAATAAAAAGAACAGGAGCTTACGGAGTATCGGAGCAGACTCGTGATTGGATTCAAGACTTTCTTGCAGATAGAACTCAACATGTCGCTCTTAACGGAACTAAATCGACAGATGTACAGGTAATATCCGGAGTACCACAGGGAAGTCTAATAATAGGATCGTTGCTATTTACATTATATATAAATGAAACAGTAGAAATCGTCGGATGCTCTTTAGGGCTATTCGCAGATGATACAGTTGTCTACACCAAAGTAGCAATGCCAGAATATATTAAGAATTTGCAGAACGACCTGCAGAGAATTGCTGAATGGTGCAGACTCTGGCAGTTGACCCTGAACGCAAATAAATGAAACATATTACGCATACATAGGAAAAGAAATCCAGTACTGTACAGCTACACTATTTATGAAAAACAGCTGGAGGCAGCGTCTGCCATAAAATATCTAGGCGTAAATATCCACATAAAACAGACAGTGGGGAAAGCAGATACCAGACTCAGATTCATCGGAAGAATCTTAAGGAAATGCAACTCACCCACGAAAGAAGTGGCTTAGAAGGCGCTTGTTCGCCCGATTCTTGAGTATTGTTCATCTGTCTGGGATTCCTATCAGGAAGGACTGATAGAGGAGATAGGGAAGATCCAATGAAGAGCGGCGCGTTTCGTCACGGGCTCGTTTAGCTGGCGAGAAAGCGTTACGGAGATGCTAAACAATTTCCACTGGCAGACGTTACGAGAGAGGCGTTGTGCATCACGGAGAAATTTACTAAGGAAATTTCGGGACAGCACTTTTCAGGAAGAGTCGAAAAACATATTACTTCCCCCCACATACATCTCGCGTATTTACCACGAGCAGAAAATTCGAGAAATTAGAGCCAATTCAGACGCTTACCACCGACAATCGTTCTTCCCACGCACTATTCGCGAGTGGAACAGGGTTGGAGGTATCAGATAGTGGTACCGAACGTCCCCTCCGTCACACGCCATTAGGTGGCTTGTGGAGTATCATGTAGATGTAGAAAATTTGTTATTTGGTCTGTTTTAAAGGAATTACTACGTACTGTGTATGTTTCTGACTCGAATAAAAAGGATGTTATTAATTCAACATGCTCGGTGACCAAGTATTGCCCTTTCTCCTAGATCTTTATGCTGAGTTTGCGGTAGACACTCCTGACTTACAAGATGACAACAGCCCACCGTGTTTTCAAACGGCTGCATGCATGTGTAGCTATTCTGATGAGCACTCAGACACCCTATGGCTCGTCGAGGCCCGTTAGATTAGCCGATCCCAACCCCATAGAAAAGTCTGATTTTTTTAAAACACTAAGTGGGATGTAGCAACCTGCACGGTATTAGCTTGTCGTTCCTTAGGGAGTAGTTAACTATTTGTCTGGTGCGCTCACGTTCAGGTAAGATAGAGGATACTCACTCACCAGGGACGGCAGCGCAGGCGGCAGACGGATCGCGGGGCCTGCAACAGAAGGAGCCGGCGTCACAACAGAACAGAATGAAACAGAACAGGTAGGCACTAGAAGACGACGTCACAACAAAACAGGCAGTCAAGGCCGGCGTGAGCCCAGACGGGACCAACCCAGTCCTCTCATCCGCCCACCATCAGCCACAGCACTGTGGGTGGGCAGCCGACTTCTAACAACATGTTACAACACTACATTCTCAAAAATGCCGCATTGCGACAGCCAAGAGCTGGTAATAAATAATTCTTTATTCAGAACCAGTTTACAGCGATTCCTCCTAATAGAGTGTGGGACACCCTTTGGCACGTCGTAGTGCAGCAACACGACGTAGCATGGACTCTACAAGTCGTTGGAAGTCTCCTGGAGAAATACAGAGCCATGTCGCCTTTACAGCCACCCACAATTGCGAAAGTATTGCCGGTGCGGCATTTTGTGCACGAACTGCACTCTCGATTACGATCCGTAAATGTTGGATGGAATTCATGCCGGGCGATCTGGCCCAGTCATTCGACTGAATTGCCCAGAATGTTCTTAAAACCAACAACTGTGGCCCAGGGATTCAAGATTTCCAGAAGGCTTTTGATACCGTTGCTCACAAGTGACTGTTAATCAAATTGCGTGCATATGGAGTATCGTCTCAGTTGTGTGACTGGATTCGTGATTTCCTCTCAGAGAGGTCACAGTTCGTAGTGATAGATGGTAAATCATCGAGTAGCACAGAAGTGATATCTGGCGTTCCGCAACGTAGTGTCATTGGCCCTCTGCTGTTCCTGATTTATATAAATGATTTAGGTGATAATCTGAGCAGCCCCCTTAGATTGTTTGCAGATGACGCTGTAATTTACCGTCTAGCAAAATCATCAGACGGTCAATTCCAATTACAAAATGATCTAGAGAGAATTTCTGCATGGTGCGAAAAGTGGCAATGGTACTAAACAATGAAAAGTGCGAGGCCATTCACATGGGTACTAAAAGAAATCCGATAAATTTTGGGTATACGATAAATCGGACAAATTACTAGCAACTTAAATAGGAAAGACCACATAGATAATATTGCGGGGAAGGCAAAACAAAGACTGCGCTTTGTTGGCAGGACACTTAGAGTATGCGACAAACCCACGAAAAAGACAGCCTACATTACACTTGTCCGTCCTCTGCTGGAATGTTACTGCGCGGTGTGGGATCCTTACCAGGTAGAATTGACGGAGGACATGGAAAAACGGCAAAGAAGGGCAGCTCGTTTCGTGTTATCGTGCAATAGGGGTGAGAGTGACACTGATATGATACGCGGGTTGGGGTGGCAGTCAGTGAAACAAAGGCGGTTTTCTTTAAGGCAAGATCTATTTACGAAATTTCAATCACCAACTTTCCCTTCCGAATGCGAAAATATTTTGTTGATACCCACCTACTTAGGGAGAAATGATCATCATAAAATAAGAGAAATCAGAGGTCGAACGGAAAGATTTAGGTGTTCCTTTTTCCCACGCGCCATTCGAGAGTGAAATGGTAGAGAAGTAGTACAAAAATTGTACTATGAACCCTCTGCCAGGCGCTTAAGTGTGAATTGCAGAGTAACGATGTAGATGTAGATTCCATTAATGGCTGCAAATGGTCTCCAAGTAGTCGAACGTAGCCGTTTCCAGTCAATGATCGGTTCAGCGTTCACACCTTTACGGAGCGACCACCAGCTCGCACAATACATTGTCCACAACTTGGGTCGATGGCTTCGTGGGGTCTGCGTCACACTCGACCCGTACCATCAGCTCTTGCCGATTGCAGTCGGGACTCATTTGACCAGGCTACGGTTTTTCAGGCGTCTAGGGTCCAATCGACGGGGTCACGAGCCCAGAAAAGGCAATGCAGGCTATGTGCCGCTAGCAAGGGCACTCGTGACGGTTGCCTGTTGCTATAGCCCATTAAAGTCAAATTTCGCCGCACGTCTTGACGGATACGTTCGTCGTATGTCCCGGATTTCTTTCTGCGGCTATTTCACGCAAAGCTACTTGTCTGTTAGCCCTGATAACTCCACGCAAACACCGCTACTCTTTGTCGTTAAGTGAAGGTCGGCGGCCACTGCGTTGTCCGTGGTGAGAGGTAATGCCAGAAATTTGGCAATCTCGGCTCTTGACAATGTGGATCTCGGAATATTGAATTCCCTAACGATTTCCGAAGTGGAATATCCCAAGCGACAGCCTCAATCACTTCGGATACCTTTTCATATGAACCATCTGCGCGCAAATGACAGTTTTGCCAATTCACTGCCCTTTTACACTTTGTGTACGCGATTCTACCGCCATCTGCATATGTGCATATGGCTATCCCACGACTTTCGTTATCTCAGTGTAAATACACACCATCGTCAGGTTTTTAAGTTACCAACGTGTTGCTTCGCCTCTTTAAGTACCGTAGACGTAGTGCAAAACTATTTTGGAACACGTATTATGTTCGAACATAATGACTTTTCTGGAGACTAGAAATCTACTCTGTAGGAATCAGCATGGGTTTCGAAAAACACGATCGTGTGAAACCCAGCTCGCACTATTCGTCCACGAGACTCAGAGGGCCATAGACACGGGTCCCAGGTAGATGCCGTGTTTCTTGACTTCCGCAAGGTGTTTGTTATAGTTCCCCACAGTCCTTTAATGAACAAAGTAAGAGCATATGGACTAATTGTGTGATTCGATTGAAGAGTTCCTAGATAACAGAACGCAGCATGTCATTCTCAATGAGAGAAGTCTTCCAAAGTAAGTGTGTTTTCACGTGTGCCGCAGGGGAGTGTCGTAGGACCGTTGCTATTCACAATATACATAAATTACCTTGTGGATAACATCGGAAGTTCCCTGAGGCTATTTGCGGATGATGCTGTAGTATATCGAGAGGTTGTAACAATGGAAATTTGTACTGAAATATAGGAGGATTTGCAACGAATTGACGCGTGGTGCAGAGAATGGCAATTGAATCTCAATGTAGGCAAGTGTAATGTGCTGCGAATACATAGAAAGAAAGATCCTTTATCATTTAGCTGCAATATAGCAGGTCAGCAACTGAAAGCAGTTAATTCCATAAATTATCTTGGAGTACGCATTAGGAGTGATTTAAAATGGAATGACCATATAAAATTAATCGTCGATAAAGCAGATGCCAGACTGAGATTCATTGCAAGAATCCTAAGGAAATGCAATCCGAAAACAAAGAAAGTACGTTACAGTACACCTGTTCGTCCACTGCTTGAATACTGCTCACCGGTGTGGGGTCCGTACCAGATATGGTTGATAGAAGAGGTAGAGAAGATCCGGAGAGCAGCGCACTTCGTTACAGGATCATATAGTAATCGAGAAAGCGTTAAACTCCAGTGGAAGACTCTGCAAGAGAGACGCTCAGCAGCTCGGTACGGGCTTTTGTTGAAGTTTCGAGAACATACCTTCACCGAGGAGTCAAGCAGTATATTGCTCCCTCCTACGTATATCTCGCGAAGAGACCATGAGGATAAAATCAGAGAGATTAGAGCTCACGCAGAGGCATACCGACAATCTTTCTTTCCACGAACAATACGAGACTGGAATAGAAGGGAGAACAGATAGATGTACTCAAGGTACCCTCCGCCACACACCTTCAGGTGGCTTGCGGAGTATAGATGTAGATGTAGATGTCCAAGTTAATACATCTCCTTCCGCTAACCAAAACGTTGGTTCAAATTAAATAAAGACTTAATATCACAGCACAGTTTACGTTCTTTCGTTTGCATTTCTTGTTTTAAAATAACGATGTAGTTAGTGATACTGGTACCTAATATATCACAGGTCAACACTTCACATGATCTATGACTAGCTAAACAGAGTTGTTCAAGTGGTAATGCACATGATGAACATAGTAACTCTGTAACATAGCTACAATGTACTAAGTGACTAGTAATGTCACACAGATGCTGACATTTTGACTACTTAACACAGACCGAATGAATAAAACGACCACATTGTCTGAACTGACTGACTACTAGCCCGCCACGAAGGCGACGTCTATTTATAGACACGTCTCTTACAGAAATTACAAAAATACCAGCCCATTACATTTTAAATATTAACATAAAAGACCATAAAATTAGAAGGAACAACGACACAACGATTAGTGAAATACTAGCTGTATAGTTATAAAACGGCAAAATTATCGGTACTTTTTGTGTGAGAGTAGTTCGTCGCGCATGGGGATTCCCAAAGTTCACCAGAAAGTTTCGAGAAAGTGAAACTTTCTGATTGGAACAATTCGCAAACTAATAACTTATTTTAGTGAAAGTGTACATTTTTTGCACATACCAGTGAAATAATTCGAGCGATAAAACCATCGCATTGGATTTTGAAAACAATTACATTTTAAGATTCGAAAATTCCGTAACAAGAAAATTTTGAATAGGTATATGTTTTGAAATATTAAGTTCTCAGAAAAAATGAGACTATTGTTAAAAAGAGGAGAATACGGTCCATAAATAAGCTAGGTCAACCGTAAAATTGGCCAAGTGCGAGGAGGTCTAGCGTTTTGAGGGTTCCGCAAAAACATAATTAAGTATATAGACAGTTCATCCACCCCGAGAATCAAGAATTTCGACTATTTTTGCCTGTTATCGACGCTGATGCTGCCAAGATATCCGTTTGAGAACGTTTCAATTTTAAGTTTGAAGCCAGATAAGAAATGACAAAAGAAATGTTTGTATCGTGTGAAACAATTGCAATTGATTTTTTTCATTACTTGTATTGTGAAACCTCGCTTCTTCCCAAATTTCATGATTCTAGGTCAACGGGAAGTACCCTACAGCATTTAGTGAGAGAATTCACGAGCATCAAAATGTGTGACATTAATGGCCATATCTCATGATTGCATTTACTTACAAGCTTACAGTTTTTACACCGCCAACATACCGTAGACCCCGCGGTGGTCTAGCGGTTCTAGGCGCGCAGTCCGGTACCGCGCGACTGCTACGGTCGCAGGTTCGAATCCTGCCTCGGGCATGGATGTGTGTGATGTCCTTAGGTTAGTTAGGTTTAAGTAGTTCTAAGCTCTAGGGGACTGATGACCACAGATGTTAAGTCCCATAGTGCTCAGAGCCATTTGAGCCATACCGTAGACCATAACATTTCATATCAATTTCAACGTGATATCTCCAACCGTTCCTGTGAAAAAGGGATCTTAACAGACGGGCAAATAGTCGGATGATACATGATAAAAAGTACATTTTTTCTTGAGATATAAGACAAATTAACATTTTTCGGATTTTTTCCTTTACGTGTACTGTTAAACGTTGCTTCCTCCCAAATTTCATGATTCTAGGTCAACGGGAAGTACACTATCGGTTTTAATGAGTGAGTTCGTGTCAAATGACATAAAATCAATACTACGTCATCTGTCAACCACAGTCTTCTACTGTTTGACGCCACAGCATCAATATTGCCGTGTAAGCTGTAGGAAACTAACTGAAGACTGCTGATGATACTCTGAAGGCCCAAACTGGTTCGAGTCCTCCTTCGGGCATGGGTGTGTGTGTTGTCCTTAGCGTAAGTTAGTTAAGTTAGATTAAGTAGTGCGTAAGCTTAGGGACCCATGACCTCAGCAGTTTGGTCCAATAAGACCTTACCACAAATTTCCAATTATTAATTAGCAGCTGCTGGCGGTGGAAATATGGCGTTTGCCAAATATTACGATCAATGGGCAAACCTCATGCATAAAATACTCAGATGCTCCAAATATGATGTTTTTATCTGTAGCGTACAAAACAATAAATGAAAGGAATACTTATTTCGATAGGTAAATGTAAGAAGCGTTATTACTTCTGCGCGTTATGAACATAGTTAATTTAGTTATTTTCTAGAGAGTTACAGAAACGAGTTATAATTTTTTGAATAGAACATAATTTTTTCGGTCTATGTATTTAAATTAACTGTGCATAAATAAATTTAAATCAGTTTTATATCCATTTTAGATACGCAGTTAGAAACGTTCATAGTTCTAGGGGTGGATGCTGTACAGGTGGTATCATAATTAATGGCGTAAACGCATACAGTTGAAAGTACAAGATACTAGGAGCAACAAAAGTCTCAGTAAACATTGGGTCGAAAATGCATACCTTAAGAGCTACGAGCAATTTTTCATCTTCTATACTGTGAAACAAATCTCTTCTACTGCAAGTTCTTTGCTTTCCATATTTCTGGAAGTGGTAGTATGGACCAAAATAAGAAAAAAATGTCCAGAAAACATGTGCTCTAAAATGAAGTCCTTAAGAGCTATGAGCACTTGTTCATCTTCGCTACTTTGAAACACAACTCTTCTTGTGATCAAGTGCTCGTAACTTTTAACGTATGCGTTTTAGAGCACATGTTTGCTGGACATTTTTTTCTTATTTTGGTCCATATTACCACTTCTCAAAATATGGGAAGCAAAGAACTTGCAGTAGAGGAGATTTGTTTCACAGTATCGAAGATGAAAAATTGCTCATAGCTCTTAACACTTTGCCCTCCGCACGTCTCGTACAAATTGATTCGCTTGGCGCCGGCAGCGCTAATTCTGATTACTTGGACTGTCGCCGGCCGTTCTTGACATTATCGGGATATTATAAATTGTTAAGTGTTACTAATCTCATCGTTAGTCCTCTTAAGTTCTCAACCCTGTTCCCCTACCTTTCGAAGATATACATACGTAAATAAACACAAAATTGGTTTGTGTCAAATACTTGTTTATTTAAACTTTTTGGAAAAATAATCTGTTAGAATTGCACTTTGAAAAGTCGGTTGGCATTATACGGTTCATTGTTGTTGGCGAAAAAATTTAAAAATGATAATCGGTTGCGGGACATCGTTTTGCGAAATATCAGTATGTCTATCAACTGATTCGTTGACCAATAATAGTCGATCCTTGCTTTTTTTACAATTCCCATAAGGATAGCAAGCCCAAAACATTTTCTAAGTTCGGGACCCGTGACGTCGACAAATTTGGCATTCTTTTTAATCCAGTTTTCTTATATTGCAATTTTGACTGTAGTACTTGTTGGTTTCGTCGCTAATATATTCAAATAGATCGTTCCCAATATATAATTCGGCGATATCCTCGACGCTCCGTGTGTCTTTGGGAAATATGTTTGGACCCGGAAATCCTTCATATTTATCATTGGTCCTCGGTAAATCAATGTCTGATCACTGTGCACTGTCGTCTTCTTGTGATTCATCCGATTCAGCTGCCAACCGTAGCGTTCGTCGACTTCTTCTTGGACGTATTTCACTATCTCCCGACGATTCTGCTTCACTTTAATTTTTCGATATCCAATGTCTTCTTCCCATTTGGCCAAGTCGTCCGGAACATCAAAGACGTCGGCGCATTCATCGTAAATAATCGTATCGTCTCTTTCGTTTGCCATGATGAAAGGGCTCAAGTACTTGTAAAAACAAAATAATTTGATGACGTGTGTATCTTATTGTTGCCCTAAACAAAACACCAACAAAATGCAAAAGATACTAAAGTGCTGTCACCGGCCACTGCACGATACTATGCACAAGACACCACTGTGGTGTCGCCGGCCGTTGACCGCTATTTCGCGCACGACACCACTGTGGTGTCGCCGGAGGGCAGTGTGTTAAGGTATGCATTTTCGACCCTATGTTTACCGATACTTTTTTGCTTCTAGTATCGTGTACTTTCAGCTGTATGCGTTTACGCCATTAATTATGATACAACCTGTATTTCGGTACGATGTAACCTGCAGCGTAAAATGACAATCTTCAGCTTGCTTTGTGAATATCCCCTCCAACTCACTTTAGGCGGATTAGGCAAACCCACCTCATCAGATCAAGCCAACAGAACAAAGCTGGATGCCTAGCTTCTGAAGATCGTGGAAACTCCATCCAACACGGAACCTTGCGTCACTAGCAACCACACCTTGCCCCTGCAAGGCGACTGTCTATCAAAAAATGATTCAAAATGGCTCTGAGCACTATGGGAGTTAACTGCAGTGGTCATCATTCCCCTAGAACTTAGAACTACTTAAACCTAACTAACCTAAGGACATCACACACATCCATGCCCAAGGCAGGATTCGAACCTGCGACCGTAACGGTCGCGCTGTTCCAGACTGTAGCGCCTAGAACCGCTCGGCCACTCCGGTTGGCGACTGTCTATCAGATCAGTCTCAAAAGGCTATAAAATCACCGCCTAAATTTACATCCTAATCTAATAAATGTCCCTATGAAACGCCGTCTCGACAGCCTCGGGAATACGTTGTAAAATTGATGTTACTGTTCCTCCCATGTTCTTCATCTGTGAGTCCCTTTTTTGTCCTTTCAGAATAGCAGAAGTACGTCAACAAAGAGCCGCCAAGAGGTTGCCACCAAAACGACAACGATGTCATCTAACGACCATCTCTTACTGATAGGACACTTGGGCGAATAGGACTGGATCCAATCACATCATAAGTGAAAGCCCACTCCGTTTACTTCTGAGACATTCCGCTCTCAGCGTTCGCACCTGCGGCCTTGGAAAACAGTTTCACGAGACCCGCTGCCGGCGCGCGAGCTCATTAGAGGTGGCGAAAGTGCAGAACCCTCACGCAGTACGGCATGAATATTCAGGACCGCTTAGGCGAGGTAATGCGAGGTTACCGCCGGACCCGTTGTCTGGCGAGGCCGTCTAATTACCGCAGGCCGCTTATCGGCGCACCACCGGTTCACCAGGCACGCCAGTTCCTCCGCTACCCCTTGCGCGATCAACATTATCGAAATCTTCTCGATGACGACGCCTGCCTGATTCTGATTCTGCAAAAAGGAACTCAGCAACTCACCTGCCGAAATTTTCCGAAGAATAGACTATGAGGAACATAGGCTCCCCACTTCCTTCCCCTTACTGCCACAATCAATAACTCAAGCTCTACACGGGATTTTAGGGTGTACGAATTCGTCACAGATAACTGCGTAGACCAGGCATGGCCAACCTTTGGTAACCCAATGCCCTGATTCACATTCTGGGCGGCATTATTACTGAAATATATTCGCAGTTGCGAGTATGGACAATTACCAGCTATTTATGGAATGACGACAATGAAAATTTGTGCCGGGGTGGGACTTGAAACCGAATATCCCGCTAATCGCGAGCGGTCCTTTACCCTTAGGTTATCCGAGCGCGTCACGGCCAGCCCCAACTTCCAGGTGTTGTCAGTCATGTGTCTAGTCTAGTACATCCATTATGTACGCTATGTGATCAAAAGTATCCGGACACCCCCAAAAACATACGCTTTTCATATTATGTGCATTGTGCTGCCACCTGCTGACGGGTACTCGATATCAACGACCTCAGTAGTCATTAGACATCGTGATAGAGCAGAATGGGGAGCTCCGCCGAAGTCACGGACTTCGAACGTGGTCAGGTGATTGAGTGTCACTTGTGTCATACGTCTGTACATGAGATTTTCACACTCCTAAACATCCCTAGGTCCACTAGTGAAGTGGAAAAGTGAACGGACACGTACAGCACAAAAGCTTACAGGCCGACCTCGTCTGTTGACTGGCAGAGACCGCCGCCTGTAGAAGAGGGTCGTAATGTATAATAGGCAGACATCTATCCAGACCATCACACAGGAATTCCAAACCGCATCAGGATCCACTGTAAGTACTATGACAGTTAGGCGGGAGGTGAGAAAACTTGGATTTCATGGTCGAGCGGCTACTCATAAGCCACACATCACGCCGGTAAATGCCAAACGACGCTTCGCTTGGTGTAAGGATCGTGAACACTGGACGATTGAACAGTGGAAGAACGTTGTGTGGAGTGACGAATCACGGCACACAATGTGGCGATCTGATGGCAGCGTGTGGGTATGGGAATGCCCGGTGATCGTCATATGGGAGCGTGTGTAGTGCCGACAGTAAAATTCGGAGGCGGTGGTGTTATGGTGTGGGCCTTGAACCCCTTGTTATTTTGCGTCGCACTATCACAGCACAGGCCTTCATTGATTTTTTTCGCGCCTTCTTGTTGAAGAGTAATTCGGGGATGGCAATTGCATCTTTCAACACGATTGAGCACCTGTTCATAATGCACGGCCTGCGGTGAAGTGGTTACACGACAATAACATCCTGTAATGGACTGGTCTGCACAGTGTCCTGACCTGAGCCCTACATAACACCTCTGGGATGTTTTGGAACGCCGACTCCGTGCCAGACGTCACCGACCGACATCAATACCTCTCCTCAGTGCAGCACTCCGTGACCAATGGGCTGCCATTTCCCAAGAAACCTTCCAGCACCTGACTGAACGTGTGACTCCGAGAGTGGAAGCTGTCATCAAGGATAAGGGTGGGCCAACAGCATTCTGAACTCCAGCATTACCGATGGAGGGCGCCATGAACTTGTAAGTCATTTTCAGCCAGCTGTCCGGATACTTTCGATCACATAGTGTATATTTCCATACAGGGGAGACATTTTAATTGAAAGTCGCTTGCCCGGTGTCGGCGGATAAATAAGACATTGGTCTGTACCGCCGCGAGGGATTAGCCGAGCGGTATAAGGCGCTGCAGTCATGGACTGTGCGGCTGGTCCCGGCGGAGGTTCGAGTCCTCCCTCGGGCATGGGTGTGTGTGTTTGTCCTTAGGATAATTTAGGTTAAGTAGTGTGTAAGCTTAGAGACTGATGACCTTAGCTGTTAAGTCCCATGAGATTTCACACACATTTTTTTTATTCCTTCGCCGGCCGTTGTGGCCGAGCGGTTCTAGGCGCTTCAGTCCGGAATCGCGTAGCTGCTACGGTCCCAGGTTCGAATCCTGCCTCGGGCATGGATGTGTGTGATGTCCTTAGGTTAGTTAGTTTTAAGTAGTTATAAGTCTAGGGGACTGATGAACTCAGATGTTGAGTCCCATAGTGCTTAGATCCATTTGAATCTTTCGAACCAATATTCCTTCGGACATCCATACATGGGGCACTGCGGCGACTGCAGCCGTAGAAAGACATGAAATATATTAACAGTTGCGAATATGAACAATTATTAGCTGTATAATGTGTCGTATTTCCAAAAAAGACAGGCACTGCAATATCGTTTTCACCGCCGACACCGGGCAAGTGACTTTCAGTTAAAATGTCTCCCCTTGACGGGAGACACGTGGTTGACGACATACGGAAGTCTGGGTCTGGCTGTGACAGGTGCTTGGACAGCCTAATGGTAAGGCGACCGCTTGCGATAAGTGGGAATTGCAGGTTCGCGTTCCAGTGCGGCACTAACTTTACTTGTCGTCATTTCATTAAATAGCTCATGGTTGTCCATATTCGCAATTGCGAATACGTTTCATGTATTTCACAACAGCTGCGGTCGTCGCTGTGCCTGTTCCTTCGGATATGCATGCATCTTCCAAAGAACATTGCACCGTACTTCTGAAAATACATGCAGTGCAGTACCGAATTCAAAACGTGATTATATTAAAGCGCAGCTACTCACTGAGGTCCAGTATGAGCTGCAATTATCGTACGACAGCCGAACTTGGAAGGTTCTCTAATATGTTAATGCGAAACCGATTTACGTCTGAAAACGATTAGTTCAAATTTTAGCGACCAGGTACAAATTTGGCGCTGTGAATGCAAGAAAGGCGTATAGAAACAGGATGTGAGCTGAAAAGGTCAAACAAACGACAAAGGCATGATGTTGATTTTATTGCTAACTGCCGATTTTGCAGGGTGTTCAATAAGAGCACCGGAGACGTCGACGAGACACTGTGTAGCGCCAAATTTGCACCTCGTGGACAAAATTGGAAATAATTTTTCTCGAGCGTATATCAGCTCCGCATTAACGCATTAGCATACCTACCAAGTTTAGCATGTGTGTGATAATTTCAGCCCACAATGGACCTCCGTAAGTAGTTGCACTTTTATTATAACCACCCGGTACTTATTAATACTTCAAGCTAGCGGGCCATCTCGTCACGTGACGCGACAGCAGCGCTCCAATTACATAAAGTCCAAACTACAGCCACCGTGTCGTTAATATTTATGAGGTAAATCACCGCTGTGAACGGTAGGCCTTTCCCGACACAGAACGCCAACAAATTATGTTTACGAATAAGCGTTTTCGAGAGTAGACTGCGTTCATTTTATGTTCACCGTGAGCCGTGGTAAAAATTGCTGTTTTGAAGAGCGCGCCGCAGCGCGTAGTGTGAAGCAGTCGCCCTCCGTTTCTGGCGGTGGCGCCGCTGTGCCAATCGCAGCTTTGGTGTCTCCCTCTGGTGGAAAAGGGGAAAAGTTGCTCGTTCACGTGCATTTAAGGGGCGCTATCAGCTTACCAGCGGTCAGTCTGGGTCAGTCCCTCGTCCCCAGCTTGCTAGTCTGTCTCTCGTCCGCATTTGTTAGTATCTGTCTGTTGTTCGGATCAACCTTTAAAGCCGGCGAAATGAGAGTCTTTCCACTCCGCCAGTAAGAGAACTCAGTGAGTGGTCGCCCGGTCGGGGCTTAGTTCCAGCATCTGAGTCTGCGCGTTAGGCCGCCAGTCTGCTCGAGTTTGCTCAGGCAATGGTCGTTGGCGGTTGGATCGATCGGTTGGTCGGTCGCGCACTGAGACACAAGATGACTTGTCCGTCTTGAGCGTCAGCGCATGTGAGGTCGCCACGTGAGTCCAGTGGGCCGAGGCGTATAGCGAGGGGTAGTGAAGTGAGTGACTTCGCGGTGAGTCAACCAAAGACATCAGTCTGGCCGGTGCGAGCTGCGACGCCGTGAGACGGGAGATCGGCGCGCCTTCCTGCGTCCGTTAAAGCGGCTGGCAGCGGACGGTTCGGAAAAGCGATTTGGGAGTGCTGCGCCACGTCTTCTCGAGAAATCGCAGTTTTTTAGAAGTAAAGTGACTGGAGATATCTTGTTTGATTTACTCTTGTTAAATTCTACTTGTTTTATTGGTGAGGTCACCAGCCGTTTTGCTTTAGGGTCGTCCCACCATTCTTCTCCGTTTGCCCACCCGCGGGAAGGTGGTTGTTTATAAATTGGGTGGTCCGTTTTTCCCTTGTGGAGTAGGGTCGGGTTAGAGCAACCTGCAGTTCGGGTTGTTCGGTAATCTCCATATCAATCTACCCTACGTTAGTAGCTGTCTCTATCATGTTTGTCGGATTTGGTGTGTTAACGAATTTATTGCTTGGAGTGTAACGGTCTAATACCTGAAATATGTTTTGATCTTTGAAAACTTTGATTTTGTCGCCTATGATCTTGAGAGACGGTTCTGTGTACTGTAGAGCATTCTAACTATTGTTTGGCCAATCTTGTAGAATTTTATATAAGATTGCATTTCATGGGCTTTCATTTAAATGATCGTTTTAGTATATAAAGTTGCCACCCTTTCACTGTAAGACTTTCTTAGAAGTTGAAATCAAGTTGCACCTTCGGTGGCAAGGTTAATATTTTAATTGTTAGTGTTTTGTAACATTTCCATCCCTCCTATGGGGGAGCATAGTTTGTGTGCTTGTGTAAATTGTTAAAACTCTTAGTTTAAAGTTATCTGGTGTGTTTCAGATTTGCACCGTGTAGTCTTTCAGAGGCTGTTGTGAGCGGTCGTAACTACGGCCGTGTCAAAAGGGAGCGGAAAGGTTCTCTGCCCGAAAGCTCAGTCAAAACTTGTGTCTTTCTGCCTCTGAATAAATTGTAACTTTGATATTTAGATGGTACTTTCTGATTATAATTTTAAATCTGTTTCTTAAAAAAATGCTTTTAGGCACAATTAAAGTGAATAACAAAATGGTTCAAATGGCTCTGAGCACTATGGGACTTAACTACTGAGGTCATCAGTCCCCTAGAACTCAGAATTACTTAAACCTAACCAACCTAAGGACATCACACACATCCATGCCCGAGGCAGGATTCGAACCTGCGACCGTAGCGGTCACGCGGTTCCAAACTGACGCGCTTAGAACCGCACGGCCACACCGGCCGGCTTAAAGTGAATAAAATTCCCATTTGTTAAAAGGAATTTGGTTATGATTTCATCAGTTACTCCCTGGCAAGTACTTCCATGCTCACATAGTGTGATTAAATGTGTTAATTTTCTTGATGAATTGCTAGTAAATAAAATAAATTCTTAAGAATATTCTTTGAAAATAAATCACGGTTCACACCGCATTTTCAGATGTTTACATTTATTACCACGCCAGAGAATTGTTTGTTTTCTACGAGTTTTTACAATAGCTGTCTTACAAAATTTTCGTTGCGAAACTATGCAACACCGTTAGTGAAGAAACAGTGTTCACGATACACAAATAAAACTTAACATCTGAAGATGAAATGCCAAGCATTTTGAAATTTCATCAGTGGAAAAATAAACGTCTATGAATGTTACTCGTTGCAGCCAATTCATTATAAATTACCTTCAATTTCAACAGTTCCAGTGTTCTAATATGTCCAGAACGAACAATAATTATTTAACAATGGCAATATGAGAAAGAACAGGAACACAACATACGGCAGTGAGATGGATCAGCAAACCCAATATATAAGCAACTGCGATTAATTTCCTGATTTTTTAGCGACATGCAGATCATTCGAGAGTTTGAAATTTAGTTGTTAATATCCACAAACACTATTTGCAATAATTTTCAAAAAATTTTCTAAATATACTTTTCATGGTTTATTGCATAGGCACTCGTTGTTTCTGTAACACTAAATAAATTAAGCTATCATTTCTTCGTTACTTTTTAAAAGATTAAACGTCAAAATCGCTTGAAATTAGCTTATTTCGGTTGTATTATACAGAAGCCAAACTGGAAAACTGCGAACAATGGAATGACTGACTGTCAAATTGATAATACTCGCCTCCAATACGCGTTGGGAATACTGAGAATATTTTGCCGGCATCAATAGCATTCGTCAATGTTTCTGGTATTGACAATACTCGCCCTTCGAGGACTATTATAGTGACAATAACACTGAATGTATGAGGGCCTCGTAACTTCCGTGTGACATTTACACCATTGCGGATGACAGGCACGAGTCGTACGTCACTAGCATAGCACGAAATAGCAGAAAATGCTCAAATTCATGACATCAGAGCGGAAAATGTATCTACGGCAGACTACCGTGCACCTCACTCTCCATCCCTCGCATTTCTCCTGCAGGCCGGACTGAAAACCGGTTGCTCATCCGTGGCGTAGACTGATTACCCACCACGTGCTAAGTGAAAAAAATTTTTTGATAATGTGAACATTTTAGGTTTGGCTCTACAGCGATTGTTATGAGTATCAATTGATACAATAAGTTTCCATAACCATTAACAGATTACTTAATTTTCATTGTGCGTTTCTGAGAGTTAAACATTCATCAGGTGTATTTGTCATACTCAGCAAATACATTTGGTGTCAAAAACAAGATGGCTGGAAGATAACTCTTTACCACCGAAAGTAGTTCGTGTTAACATGTGGCTTGCTTGTACGCAACATGTACACAGTCTCGTCACAGGACCAAATAGGGCTATGAAACAGCTAAACAAATCTATATGGCAACACGGATTAGTGACGATTTACAATAATTTATTAAGAGAAATATTACACCATTTAACATTATTATGAAGCCGGTGTATGGCGCTATATTAATATTCAAATGCACAGTTCTGCCTATAACTCTGTTCTAGTCCAGGACACAGTGAACGATAACAGTGGCCGGCCGGTGTGGCCGTGCGGTTCTAGGCGCTTCAGTCTGGAACCGCGTGACCGCTACGGTCGCAGGTTTGAATCCTGCCTCGGCCATGGATGTGCGTGATGTCCTTAGGTTAGTTACGTTTAAGTAGTTCTAAGTTCTAGGGGACTGATGAACACAGATGTTAAGTCCCATAGTGCTCAGAGCCATTTGAACCATTTTTGATAACAGTGGTGTTGTCGGCACACGGGTCTCCCGATGGTTGTATTTCTTCACCCAGGAGCTGTTGTTTCTCATTCAGGTAGCTCCTCTATTGACATCACAAGGCTGATTGCGAAAAATCCTTAGCAGTGCCAGGAATCGAACCATGGTCCTCCGCATCGGAACCAGAACGCTGACCACTTCTTTTCCATTTTGATCGTTCTCGCCATTTGATCTGGGCGGACGCACACATTACCTGTTCATGTTGATCGTTGAATACTTCACTCAGAGGTTTTTTTCTTTTACTTTATATAGAGGGCAGCGAACCTTCTGACCGAACATGCTGAGCTACCGTGCCAGCTTCCACTGAACCACGGAGTCGGGCCGGCCGCGGTGGTCTAGTGGTTCTAGGCGCGCAGTCCGGAACCGCGGGACTGCTACAGTCGCAGGTTCGAATCCTGCCTCGGGCATGGATGTGTGTGACGTCCTTAGGTTAGTTAGGTTTAAGTAGTTCTAAGTTCTAGGGGACTGATGACCATAGATGTTAAGTCCCATAGTGCTCAGAGCCATTTGAACGGAGTCGGACTGAGCTCGTTCCTTTGACACGTTATTGTCCGTCTATCAAGTGATTCTTGTCTATCGCGCCTGAAATCGACAGGGCGTTAAAGTAGTACTGAATTTACTTCTGCTGACTTCACGGAATGAGTACTCCCACAATCTTACTGTTTTCTCTTAACTGTCTTGCACAGTTCTCTGCACTAATTTCGAAAATGAATCTAGAGATTACAAACTGCTATAGCCATTTAATGCACAGCAAGACATCGAGAAGAATTCCAGAGAATGTAGAAGAAAGCGGAGTTACAAGTGTTCTGTATTAATCCCCTTGTTCATGCGGCAAATCTAAGCGGTAATCCATTTCACAGAATATATTCTGAAAGATATACGGAGATGCATACGTTGTACATGTACAATCGTGCACTGGCACATTTTCATGTCACTGACTGGGAAAACGTAGCTCGAAACCTAGACAACAAGTGTGTCGACCGTGGCTCGCCAATAGCAAGGCCCGCCATTTTCCTTGACTTGAACCCCATGGATCTTTTTGTGTGAGGTATTTAAAATCTCTGATGTATATAGCGTCCATGCACTCCTGAAACGCATTGTGGACCGTTATCAATGTTTGGTATTTATGAACGTGTATGGGCATCCTTGAGAAGACATGTGGAAGCATGCCTTCACGTTGATAGCAGCATTTCGAACTCTCGTACAAATGTATTTGTCCTCAAGTGGATACCTACAATTTTGATTCTCGGGGATCTCTTAGAAAGTGTTTACGTACTCAGTCGTAATACGCTCTATTGGGGAAACTTGGTTTTCAGATCTGTGTTTATTCACTTATATGGATACGGTGTCTGTTCTTTCGGAGGTGTACGAAAGAACAGACACCATATCCACATAAGTATATAGTTCTGGCAACACCGGCCATGACCTCTTCTGTGCGGATGCACACATATTCCCCGAACTCTTACGGGACTTGGTAAGAATGTCTTCCACGAGTAATGAGTGTGTTGGGGTGGGACACTACGAATGATGTGTGTGGATATACAAGGTGAGAATGTGGGTCTCTAGGAAGGCGTGCGCGAGATAGTCCCTGCAGTTGCGCTATCCTCTGTGCCCTCGGTGGCTCAGATGGATAGAGCGTCTGCCATGTAAGCAGGAGATCACGGGTTCGAGTCCTGGTCGGGGCACACATTTTCACCTGTCCTCGTTGATATACAGTATATCAACGCCAGTTAGCAGCTGAAGGTATTAATATCATTCACATTGTGTTTATTGAGGTTGTTTGCTGGTTTCATTGTCCTCTAACCGCCCCTACAGTTGGTACGATGTGTTCTTTAAGATTTGGTAATAGATGAAACTTGGATGGAGCCAAGTCGGTACTATATGGACAGCGATCGATGACAGCGAACCCAATGGGTTGGGTTGTTTACAGATATTGCAGCGCTCGTGTGTGATACGATACTGACATGCTTAAGGAGAGGGTGCTCCGTCTCTGGACGAACTCTTCGAATTCCAAACTCGATTATAGCTTGTCTTTTCTCACCCACCGATATACACTGATAAGCTAAAACGTTAACACTTGGAGGTTGGATGGTGCCTGGTGCATTGAGGGAACGTGACACGGTAAGAAAAGAATATAAGTGGATCACAGACGGATGGGGAATCATTCTAGCGACGACAGGAACCGCTAATGGGTAAATCTACTGACATAAGCGACTTTGACAAAGATTGTAATACACTACTGGCCATTAAAATTGCTACCCACGAAGATGGTGTGCTACAGTCGCGAAATTTAACCGACAGGAAGAAGATGCTGTGATACGCAAATGATTAGCTTTTCAGAGCATTCAGACAAGACTGGCGCCGGTGGCGATACCTACAACGTGCTGACATGAGGAAAGTTTACAACCGATTTCTCCTACACAAACAGCAGTTGACTGGCGTTGCCTGGCGAAACGTTGTTGTGATGCCTCGTGTAAGGAGGAGAAATGGGTACCATCACGTTTCCGACTTTCATAAAGGTGGGATTGTAGACTATCGCGATTGCGGTTTATCGTATCGCGACATTGCTGCTCGCATTGTCGAGATCCAATGACTGTTAGCAGAATATGGAATCGATGGGGTCAGCAGGGTAATACGGAACGCCGTGCTGGATCCCAACGGCCTCGTATCACTAGCAGTCGAGATGACAGGCATCTTATCCGCATGGCTGTAACGGATCGTGCAGCCACGTCTCGATCCCTGAGTCAACAGATGGGGACGTTTGCAACACAACAACCATCTGCACGAACAGTTCGACGACGTTTGCAGCAGCATGGACTATCAGCTCGGAGACCATAGCTGCGGTTACCCTTGACTCTGCTCATCACAGACGGGAGCGCCTGCGATGGTGTACTCAACGACGAACCTGGGTGCGCGAATGGCAAAAAGTCATTTTTTCGGATGAACCCAGGTTCTGTTTACAGCATCATGATGGTCACATCCGTGTTTGGCAATATCACGGTGAACGCACATTGGAAGCGTGTATTCATCATCGCCATACTCGCGTATCACCTATCGTGATGGTATGAAGTGCCATTGGTTACACGTCTCAGTCACCTCTTGTTCGCACTGACGGCACTTTGAATAGTGGACGTTACATTTCAGATGTGCTACGACCCGTGGCTCTACCCTTCATTCGATCTCTGCGAAATCCTACATTTCAGCAGGATAATGCACGACCGCATGTTGCAGGTCCTGTACGGGCCTTTCTGGATACAGAAAATGTTCGACTGCTGCCCTGACCAGCACATTCTCCAGATCTCTCACCAATTGAAAACGTCTGGTCAGTGGTGGTCGAGAAACTGGCTCGTCACAATACGCCAGTCACTACTTTTGATGAGCTGTGGTATCGTGTTGAAACTGCATGGGCAGCTGTACCTGTACATGCCATCCAAGCTCTGCTTGACTCAATGCCCAGGCGTATCAAGGCCGTTATCACGGCCAGAGGTGGTTGTTGTGGGTACTGATTTCTCAGGATCTATGCACCCAAATTGCATGAAAATGTAATCACATGTCAGTTATAGTATAATATATTTGTCCAATGAATACCCATTTATCATCTGCTTTTCTTCTTGGTGCAGCAATTTTAATGGCCAGTAGTGTATTATTACCCAGAACCTCTAAACGAGTATCTCGAAAACGGCCTAGCTTGTGGAATGTTCACTTGTTACTGCAGTGAGCATGTGTGGAAAGTGGTAGAACGATAGTGAAACTACGACTGGACGAAAAGTGATTAGACGTCCACGACTGGGATTTGGTGTCTTGCCTGCTCTGTAAAGCAGAATATGCGGCGATCTGTGGCATCTCTGGCTAAATAGCATAATGCTGGTGCACGCTTCAGTGTTTCGGAGCGCACCGTTCACCGCAATTACGATGGCAGTGGCCTCTGGATCGTCGAGACTGGACTGTGGAACAATGGAAACGCGACGCCTCGTCGGATGAATCACGTTTCTGCTACACCAGGTCGATGGTCGTCTCCACAAACGTCGTCATCCACGCGAACGGCGGTTCGAAACGTGCACCGCCGCAAGGGCACAGGCTGGTGGGAGCAGTATTGCGCTATGGGACACATTCCGCTGATCTCGCGTGGGACCTGTGGTAATAATCGAACACTTGCTGACAGCTGCGGACCACTTGCACCCTTTCATGCTTGATGTCTTCACCGCCAGCGATGTCATCTTCCACCAGCACAATTGTCCGTGTCTGAAAGCCAGAACGGTGCTATAGTGTACTGAAGTTGATGCCTTGGCTACGAAATTCGCTTGATGTGAATGCAATTGAACCCGTTTGGATCGCTATTAGGGGCTATCATAGTGTACACAAATCACTGGCCCGCTGTTTAAGGAAATTACATGACTTTTGCGTGCACATCTGGTGTGACACACCACCACAAACCTACTAACAAACTGTCGAATCCATGACACGCAGCACTGTTGACGTTTTGCGTTCCAAAGATGGATCAACAAGTTATTAAGCAGGTGTCTTAATGTTTTGCTCGTCAATGTAGTTACGTTACACACCGCCAAGTTACACGCTACGATTCGGAGCCCTCTAGCGGCAAGGGGAAGCATGTATGAAAACATTTAGAATGTTAATAAGGTTTGTGTTATTTAAAAATCTGCAAGACTTTTCATACAAAAAATACGAAAGCATTACTTTTCACCACGCCCTCGTACATGATATTCAAACACCCTGTGTATTATACCTGCATTCGTGATGTGAATAAATCGTACTTCACTGCGAATATTTACGCGTAATGATTTACAGCCTACAAAAAGAAAGGAATTTTACATATTTAAAGAAAAATATACCATATAGCATTACTTGCCTAAAGGAAATATTTAAAAAATTATTCGTGAGTAGCTACAAAGTTCAAAGGTATTCTATGAAAGACTGCCAAAAGGAATTGTGTAGGAATAAACACTGTCATTTGTACGATACATTTAACAAATTAAGTGGAACCTGCTATATTCTTGCTACTATAAAGCGATCTGCGAAAAAAGGTAATACAATACGTTTCACATCAAGCGAAATAGTGCGGACTACGCGCTGGTGAAAGATATTGTCCTCAGCACGGCGTAACAAGCGAATAAAATCTTCAGAATCCAGTGGTACTGTCGCTGCATCACCATACATGTGCCGGCTTAACAGTCGTTAGGCTTGAGCAACGAAAGGAATTTTGAAATTTCTTTTACATTTTATGATGTATTGCTATCCATCGTACAGATTGGCCAGCAACAATCAGAAAAGCTTGTAAGGGTACTCCAGAGTAAGTTGTGCTGAGCAATAACTACACTCCTGGAAATGGAAAAAAGAACACATTGACACCGGTGTGTCAGACCCACCATACTTGCTCCGGACACTGCGAGAAGGCTGCACAAGCAATGATCACACGCACGGCACAGCGGACACACCAGGAACCGCGGTGATGGCCGTCGAATGGCGCTAGCTGCGCAGCATTTGTGCACCGCCGCCGTCAGTGTCAGCCAGTTTGCCGTGGCATACGGAGCTCCATCGCAGTCTTTAACACTGGTAGCATGCCGCGACAGCGTGGACGTGAACCGTATGTGCAGTTGACGGACTTTGAACGAGGGCGTATAGTGGGCATGCGGGAGGCCGGGTGGACGTACCGCCGAATTGCTCAACACGTGGGGCGTGAGGTCTCCACAGTACATCGATGATGCCGCCAGTGGTCGGAGGAAGGTGCACGTGCCCGTCGACCTGGGACCGGACCGCAGCGACGCACGGATGCACGCCAAGACCGTAGGATCCTACGCAGTGCCGTAGGGGACCGCACCGCCACTTCCCAGCAAATTAGGGACACTGTTGCTCCTGGGGTATCGGCGAGGACCATTCGCAACCGTCTCCATGAAGCTGGGCTACGGTCCCGCACACCGTTAGGCCGTCTTCCGCTCACGCCCCAACATCGTGCAGCCTGCCTCCAGTGGTGTCGCGACAGGCGTGAATGGAGGGACGAATGGAGACGTGTCGTCTTCAGCGATGAGAGTCGCTTCTGCCTTGGTGCCAATGATGGTCGTATGCGTGTTTGGCGCCGTGCAGGTGAGCGCCACAATCAGGACTGCATATGACCGAGGCACACAGGGCCAACACCCGGCATCATGGTGTGGGGAGCGATCTCCTACACTGGCCGTACACCACTGGTGATCGTCGAGGGGACACTGAATAGTGCACGGTACATCCAAACCGTCATCGAACCCATCGTTCTACCATTCCTAGACCGGCAAGGGAACTTGCTGTTCCAACAGGACAATGCACGTCCGCATGTATCCCGTGCCACCCAACGTGCTCTAGAAGGTGTAAGTCAACTACCCTGGCCAGCAAGATCTCCGGATCTGTCCCCCATTGAGCATGTTTGGGACTGGATGAAGCGTCGTCTCACGCGGTCTGCACGTCCAGCACGAACGCTGGTCCAACTGAGGCGCCAGGTGGAAATGGCATGGCAAGCCGTTCCACAGGACTACATCCAGCATCTCTACGATCGTCTCCATGGGAGAATAGCAGCCTGCATTGCTGCGAAAGGTGGATATACACTGTACTAGTGCCGACATTGTGCATGCTCTGTTGCCTGTGTCTATGTGCCTGTGGTTCTGTCAGTGTGATCATGTGATGTATCTGACCCCAGGAATGTGTCAATAAAGTTTCCCCTTCCTGGGACAATGAATTCACGGTGTTCTTATTTCAATTTCCAGGAGTGTATTAAGGAAAAAAATTAGATTCGTTGCGCCGTTTCCAAGTTGATTAACATTGTAGTTAGCCGATCAGGCCGTTTCTAGCAAAAATTCAAGCGCTCCGCTGAAATACAATTATTGTCAGTTGTTCTCTGAGCGTAGATGATAGCGCACGAGACGGCTAACTCTTTAGCGGGTTCGATCCTTACTACCGTCCGATATGCAGTTTTTGTATCGCTCTCATGGTCGATTTTAGAAAACCAACAAAAAACACGTTTGGCGACACCATCTCTGGCGGGACGCTTGAATTTGCGCGCGCGACAGCGCGATTGGATAAATTCAATGCTAATTAACTCAGAAACGGCGAAACTTATAGAAGTTTGTCATAACAATTATTACTCAGAACAACCTATCTTGCGACACCCTTGCAAGCGTTTCAGACTCTTTCTGACCACCCTGCATAGTACAGTTACGGCCCTTTGGAACTGCTCTATATACGAGGGTCACTCCAAAAGAAATGCACACTATTTTTGTAAAATACAGTTTTCACTCTGCATGTGTGGAAGCTTTACAGTGTGTAGATACATCCTTCCCGCTCGTTTTCAGACTTAGTTCAACCTGTTCCCGTGAATGGCGTCGTCACAGCAAGTCTTCAAGATGGCTGCTACACTAGACGTTCGTCAGAAGCAACGTGCTGTCATAGAATTCCTGTGCTGTGAAAACGAGACAGTGGGAAACATCCAAAAGAGGTTGAAAAAGTTGTATGGGGATGCTACTGTCGATCGTAGTACAGTTAGTCTTTGGGCAAGCAGGTTACGTGATGAAAGCGGGCTCGGCAATATTGAGGATTGTTCTCGCAGCGGCCAGCCTCGTACTGCAGACACTCCAGACAATGTGCAGAGATTTAACGAATTGGTCACTGCTGACAGACGCATCACAGTGAACAAATTGTTACGCTACGCTGTGATAGGGGAAGGAAGTGTTTGCAGAATACTGAAAGTGTTAGCGTTAAAAAAGGTTTGTGCCAGGTGGGTTCCCAGGATGTTGACAGTGGCTCAAAAAGAAACAAGAAAAACAGTATGCAGCGAACTTTTGGAATAGTACGAGAATGGTGGAGATGAATTTCTTGGAACAACTGAGACAGGTGATGAAACATGTTTCCATCATTTTTCACCAGAGACGAAGAGGCAATCAATGGAGTGGCATCATGCAAATTCACCCAAGAAAAAAAATTCAAAACCACACTTTCTGCTGGAAATCTTATGGCTACGGTGTTTTCGATTCCGAAGAACTCTTGATTGTGGACATCATGCCAAGTGGAACCACCATAAATTCTGATGCATATGTAACGACACTGAAGAAACTTCAAGATCGACTGAGGCGTGTACGACCACATCGGCAAAAGCAGGATGTTTTGCTGTTGCGCGACAATGCACGGCCACATGTCAGTCAAGAAACCATGGAAGCGATCACAAAACTCGAATGGACAACACTGAAGCACACGCCTTACTGCCCTGACTATCATCTCTTTGGGAAACTGAAAGACTCTCTTCGTGAAACAAGGTTTGATGTTGGATACCTTGTGCACGCTGCCAAACAGTGGCTCCAACTGGTTGATCCAGAATTTTACGGTGCGGGTATACAGACGCTGGTTCCAAGATGGCGTAAGGCAGTTGAGAGGGATGGAAATTATGTGGAGAAATGAAAATATTGTTCCTAAAGGATGTATCTACACACTGTAAAACTTTCAAACATGTATAATAAAAGATGGACTTAAAAAAAATAGTGTGCATTCCTTTTGGAATGACTCTCGTACATTTTGAAGTGCCCTGCATTTGTGACGTTACATGAGCACTCGACAGCAAGTTTTTATCTCTCTGTGCGGTACAGGCAGCACAGACAAAAGTTGAGAGGCCGCTCTCTTCCCGGAAACCAAGCGGGTCGCGTTTGTCGGCAATCTTATCAGCCGGCTCGCAATCACTGCCGCTATCGACTAAGGCCGAAATCCTGTAGAGTCTCGTACGCCGCCTCCCTCGCCTCAAGACAGTGACTTCGACTGCAGTAATGATAACGTCACATTTTCAGGCAAGATGAAGAAAGACTGCGTCAAAATGTAAGCGGCATTTGGGACTGGTGTTTCTTTCCTAAGGGATTCACGAGGCACTTAATGGAGTTTCTGGTTTGCCACGAGGTGAGAGTACTGCCAGACTGACAAGGGGACCCTCCATACTGTAAATCACGGATTTTGATGCGTTTCAAATATGTTGTAGAGGCACTTACCCTGAGTACCTGGATATCCGGTTTTTTTAGCGACGGGTCTTGGTTTTTGAGAAAACCGATTTTGAAGTTCGTTGCGCGTTTTGTATATCTGTAACATTACATACATTCCGTACAACTCAGCGTAGCGCAGCGGTAAAGGTTTACGGCTACCGCGCTGGAGGTACTGTGTACGAATCCTGCTCGTGTACTTTCGGTTTTTTTTATTTTCAAAATCGACAGAAATTTTCAATTTTATTTCAAACAATATCAACAAACAGCGCAAGGTGTGCGAGGTTATAAAGATATATTCAGTTTTAGTTTTTTTTTTAATACAATATTACAAAATCTTATTTTTCATCGTCCACATTGCTTGATGTGCCAGAACAATATTGTGGGTGATACTTATCATAGAAACAACCGAAGCACAAATTTTCACAGCACAAAGCGCATTTTATGAAAGTAACTGTCTTGCAGGTGCACTGTTTCTTCGTGAGTGATAAAGGGAAACACAATTCTTCTGCATTCAAAAAGATTTCTCTTTCATCCACTAATTCCGATAACAACCATGTGTATCTAATCATGCTTTCAAAATTAGGTGCGCTGAATTGATGTAGGATTACCGAATGTAATTTTATCGAATCTTCCCTAGGAGCGATCTCTCTATCAGGGTGTATACGCGGACAAGGAAAAAAAATTCCCGGATTTTTCCGGGATTTCTCGGTTAAAAATACACTTTCTCCCAGACAGAAAAAGTTTCCATGTTAAATGACAGGATACGTTTCCTCGGAGCTGTAAAACTTATCAATCGTTTGAGGGTTTAAGGTTTTATGCACCAGCCTGAAATTCGAGGCACATTAGTAAACGACCGTGAGCGGGGTAAAAAAAAAAATTATATGCAGCCACAAGTACGCAGCATATTTTCATATTACAAAAGTATAAATTGGAATTTCCACCAAACTCGGCAAGTTAGTTTCCGAAGCATTGAAATCAAGATTGCGATGTGCTAAAGCATTGAAATCGAGATTGCGATGCACTTTTATAAGTCAATCATAGCTCATGCCACGTGATCTCACCAGCCAATGAAAGCAGGTATTCAGAGCATAGAACACGCGATGTAGTCTGTCAACAGCAACATCGCTGCTAAATAGCACGAAGACATGACTAGGAAAAATTAATTGTTTAAATTAATATAAAAGTGTGGCTGCAAGGGAAGGTACTCTTTCACATATAATGCTGGTCTTGAAGATCAATTAGCCACCAGGAAAGCTAAGATTTCAATAGTGTTTTTTTTTTTTTACGCGTTACACTTTAAGATACATCACACAAATACGCCAGTAAAATTTTAAGTTTTAAACGACAGTCAAACGGTCTATGATTTAAGATTGGATTGGATTGTTTGGGGGAAGAGACCAAACAGCGAGGGTATCGGTCTCATCGGATTAGGGAAAGACGGGGAAGGAAGTCGGCCATGCCCTTTCAAAGGAACCATCCCGGCATTTGCCTGCAGTGATTTAGGGAAATCACGGAAAATCTAAATCAGGATGGCCAGACGCGAGATTGAACCGTTATCCTCCTGAATGCAAGTCCATTGTGCTAACCACTGCGCCACCTCACTCGGTATATGATTTTAAGAAATTCATCGCACATTCTCATACGCAACATAATTCATCTTGCGTAAAAGGATATTTACATAGACAGTGACGCTTTTCAAACCACCATTCGCAATATTTTCCCGAGAGCTATTAGAAACAGGTTCGTTTCATCAGCTGCCATCGGCCGCCAGAAAACAGTTGTTACTGTTCGTGCGCAGCCTGTATGTTCGTACGTTTAAAGCATTAAGCGAACTTACATAACGTAGTAAAAGAAACATAACATCACAAGATAATTCAAGAGCATCGGAATTTCGTAAATCATACTAAAATACCCAACTCCGCTTAAACTGTACATTCGTACGTCCAGATTCACAATGAAGTAGGCCCCAACCTGATATTAAGCTTTTCAGTGTGGTTTTCTGAATGCAGATTTTCTTGGAGTGCCAATACTGCAGTATCTCGTGTTTGGTTCTTTATTATCGTGGCGTCGAATGAAATAAAGACCTGGCGGCCGAACTTCCCCGAATATGGGCCTCCCGGCCAACGATGCCATACGCTCATTTCATTTTATCGATAATTCCATACGTCCCAGAAGATGAAAACGAACACTTGAAATACAGCAAACAGTTGAAACTAGCCAATAGTATGGATCGAAACACTTCGTTTCAAATAAATTGACTGCCTCAGGGGAAGAGATTAAAAACAACCAAATTTCTTTAGCAAACCGACGAAAATAACTTCACCGTTCTGCAAGGCGATTAATGCTTCACCGTTAAAAACCTGGAAATAAAATAAAACAAAAAACTGAAACTAATAACGTATTTTAGTCTTCCATAATCATGTGAATCTATTTTATCTATGAACTGATGGCTCCCGGACACAGAAATCCGTTTTGTTTTCATGACGTAAGATCTGTAAACGAAGAGGAAACAGCAAAACAATTAAATGTAAACACTGCATGCCAGAAAAAGATTTTCCGGGTAGCATCTGGCCGCTTGCTAAAGCCACACTTCCAAGTAGCCAGAAGCGGGAGAATGTACTGAAAATGGTTCAAATGGCTCTGAGCACTATGGGACTTAACTTCTGAGGTCATTAGTCCCCTAGAACTTAGAACTACTTAAACCTAACTAACCTAAGGACATCACATACATCCATGCCCGAGGCAGGATTCGAACCTGCGACCGTAGCGGTCGCGCGGCCCCAGACTGTAGCGCCTAGAACCGCTTGGCCACTCCGGCCGGCGGGAGAATGTACTGTTCATACGCGACTGGCATCTTCTCTAACGCATCTAACGTAAACAATTGCTACGTCACGCTCATCGCAAGCAGTTTGTTGGTATGATGTACTGCATAGTCTTTCGTCCTAATGCCTTTAACACGTTTTGTAGTTGGCAGACGTTTGCATGTGCAGCTTGTTTTGTTGCAAACGGCGCATTTCCTTTGCAACTTAAGTTTTACTTAATTTTTTTCTCTCGTTTTGTTTTATTGCTGCAATATAATTCTGCAGTAGCGAGGTAGCGTAATATTCTTTGTTAGACTATCAGTTGATAGCAATCAAAATTACAAAAATTTAATTGAAAACTAAAACTCTGAAAAATTCCCGGAGTTCTAAAAATTTCCCGTGTTTTCCGGTTTTCTCCCGGATCAAAAAATTCCCGGCTTTCTCCCGGATCTCCCGGTTGTCCCGGGGCGTATACACCCTGCTCTATTATCTTTCAAGTCGGGAACATTCTGAACAACTTTCGTGATGATTGTCACCTGTCGGTAAAAATCAACATCATAGGGGTGGCAATAAGGAGTGGACTTTGGTGGGACCACTTTTAGGGTTCAGGTGCTCGCTTTCCTTTCATCAGTGAATAGATGATCGTATCAAGTTGAATCGGTTTTCCCTTCCCAAGAATCGGTATGTACAAAAAAATTTCCTGTCCCACGACAGAAGAATTACAGAACGCAAAAATTCCTCGTACACCATTTTCGTGAACTTCCCGGATTTACATTTCTGTGTTTCCCAGTTAATTCGTCTACTGTTTTTTGAACGTTAGGACCAAATTTTCGAGACGGTTCTTGCACACATAAAAAAACATACGGAGCAGGATTCGAACACGGTACCTCCAGCGCGGTAGCCGTGAACCTTTACTGCTGCGCTACGCTGAGTTGCTAGGAATATATGTAATGTTACGTGCATACGAAGCGCGCAGTGAACTTGAAAATCGATTTTCTCAAAAACCAAGGCCCGTCGCTAAAAAAACTGGATAGCTAGGTACTCAGGGTAAGTGCCTCTACAACATATTTGAAGCGCATCAAAATCCGAGGTTTACAATATGGAGGGTCCCCTTGTGAGATTTTGCGGAACTCGGCTAGCTCTCTCTGTTCGTCCGTGAATTCCATAGCGCCGACGTCATCGCCGACCAGATAGATGGCGTGCTCTTTCAACTCAGGAAAACGATTGATACAGCCGCGCACTGGCGTACAGACAACAACATAGGAGCTTACCGTTAGCCCCATGTTTGTGGTTGGATACAGGACTGCCTTGCAGTCAAAACTCAACACGTCTCTCTTAACTGAACAAAACTGACAGATGTAAAGGTAAATTTTTCCAGTTTCATTTCAGTCATCATAACCGATGATTTTAGGAAGTCTATAACTGTGTCACTAACGATTTAAGTACGAGGAGCGTTCAATAAGTATTGGAACACATTTTTTTTCTGAAAGCAGGTTTGTTTCAGCCAGGACTCCAAACCTCTATTTTATTCTCCATTCTTTTGGCTACAAAAGCGACGGCTTGAAAGCAACGGCCTTACGCCATAGAAACAAGCCCGCATGTCCGCTTGCTACCACCCTACCGTCCGCCCCTGGTAGCTGAGTGGCCAGCGCGATGGAATGTCACACCTAACGGCCCGGGTTCGATTCCCGGCTGGGTCGGAGATTTTCTCCTCTCAGGGACTGGGTGTCGTGTTGTCATAATCATCATCATTTCATCCCCATCGACACGCAAGTCGCCGAAGTGGCGTCAACTCGGAGGACTTGCACCAGGCGAACGGTCTACCCGAAGTGAGACCCTAGCCACACGGCATTTCCATTTACCACCCTACAGGTCGACGTCGGAGCCAGCGTCTTGCTGCATGAATAACCTCCTCATCATCAACGTACTGCTTCCCCTGGAGTGCATCCTTCACTGGGCCAAACAGACTGAAGTCGGAAGGTGGAAATCCAGGCTGGAGGGTGGATGAGGAAGAACAGTCCAGTGAGATTTTGTGAGCTCCTCTCAGGTGTGCAGACTTGTGCGGGGCCTTACGTTTGCATTTTTGTGGCGACAAACAAGATGCAGCTGTTTCTTCAACTTCCTGAGAGTAGCACAGAGATGATCGTTGCATCACGAGATTGTTTGGTTGGTTGATTGGCGTTGAAGGGATCAAACAGCAAGGTCATCAGTCCCTTGTTTCAAAGATGGTTCATTCGGAGGGATTTACACATCAGAAGAGTCATAACGATAAAAGGGAAAAGGCTAAAAAACCATAAAAGGGCATTCGTGTTGTCAATGGTGAAAACAAAAGGGAGGGAAGTCAGCAAGTGGGCAACCCCAAGGCTATGCTAGAGGCAGGAAATATTCCACCTCTGATGCAGTACAGGCAAGATCACCTGCTATTGAAAAGCATTCAACCGCTACAATGCGAAAGTGCGTATTGTATAAGGAGATTGACCAAATCTAAAAAGCAATAAAAACAGAGTAAAAGGGAGAGAAAAAGAGGATCTTGGCCAGAGAGGGGAGTCAGGAATCTCCAAACACAGCTTACAGTGAGAGACACCCCAACCCTCACCGCTCTGCCCCTACTCCAGAGGGAGATTAAAAACCTTAGAACTGAAAAGTCGTGAAACAGAAAAACCCTTGAGAGTTCCAGAAGACAATCGACAAGACTTTGCCGGCTGAGAGTGCGGTTTGAACTTTTTCTCCCACAGTGCGGGATTCACAGTTGCGTAGGGCCGGCCGGCACGCATGAGATCGGGCACGTTTTCCCACCTTGTTTCGATTATGACAGCCGCCTCCCCCAACGACTCACCGTACTTTGTCTCCACGGACATTCTGCAAGTGCCTGTGAATATCTGCGATGCTCTGGTTTTACACTAAAAGAAACTCAGTGACAGCTGTCTGCTTTGGACGCATCTTGTGGCAGAGGCCAACTTCGGAGCTCCATGAAACTATAGGGGCTGAGGCGGGAGTATTTCACAGCAAATTGCTTTTTTTTTTCAACCGAATATGGTCGAGGAAAAATGTGTTGCATTACTTATTGAACGCTCCTTCTGATAAGAAAGTGCACCAGTCACGGTTTCCCATGCATAGCGCGACGAGTTTCGAGAATCTATTCTCTTTATGAAATATAAACATTTTCATTGCTATCTCACGTGATATCTGCGTTTGTATTGTTCTGATCCTCCTGCCCTGCAGTCGTCTATGTATGGTTTTACTGCAATCGAAAAATCGGAAAAATAAATCTAATGCTTATTTTACTGTTTTTTCAAAGATAATTCTGCACTGGCTGTATGAATGATTTTTATTAAATCTTCGACCGGTTTCGCACCACTTATCGGTGCATCCTCAGGCAATCTGTACAAAAATAATGTGATAGCTCATACAAACTATTCGGTCCTCCAATTCTGTACCAGCATGTCACGACCCCCTAATAGCAGTCTCTCTGCTTGTTGTCGCAGAACTACTCGGTAACAAAATGCTCCCCGTAGAGGATGCGCACTGTCCAGGTTTTTTTTTCTTTTTTGACTGAATGAAACAAGAAAGTACTCACATACGCTGTTTATAACATAGTAACGTTGAACACTGCCCCGCAGCCACTCCCCACCATTCACGCCCAATATATCCCGTCATCTGGTGAAAGCGGAGAATAAAATATAAAAGTCTGTTTTAAAAAATTATTTAAATAATGGGAGCGGCAATGACGCAGAAAATAAAAATAAAATACGATGCTGATAAAACTCCCCCGCCCCCCAAAAAAACCTGCCTATCTAAAAGTTTAATTTACACCTCATAAATGGAGGATCGAATAGTTTGTATGAGCTCTTATTATCTTATTTTTGTACAGATTGCCTGAGGATGCATCGATAAGTGGTGCGAAACCGGTCGCAGATTTAATAAAAATCATTCATACAGCCAGTGCGGAATTTTCGTTGAAAAATGTCGAAGTTTGGCTGTGGTGCCCGCCCTACAAAACGACATTTTTTTTACAGGTTAATGTTAGAAAACAATATTTTTGTGTATCTATTTACACGTACTGTGCCAACATCAATGACCTAATTTCCCACACGCACAAGCCATCACCCACACTGTTTCTTTATGAGAAATCAAAGTGTGTAACAAAGATATTATGATGGTACGGCTCGCCAAACACTTTCGAAACAGTCACAGGTGTTCTCCTTGTTTAGTTGATTACACTACTTAGATCAAGTGACCGCTTAGAACTTATATCATTAACTCCACTGACTATTTTTGTTATCAATTATGCTTTCTATTCTATTTAAATTCCTGAAGCGCTATCCCAGAACCTGGAACTCGATACCACCTGTAGCGTAGGGGCAACAAAAAACTGATTTCCAATATTTTGTGTAATCTTGAATGCTCTCACGGCGTACTCATTAAAAGGTACAATTTTACGCTAAATTAAAATCTTTACGAAAGTTTTTCTCGCTGACATTCACGACAAAATGACGAGAGGAAAAACTGTTTTCTCTTATTACATTCTCGCTGTTCATGGAGTCAGACTTAAACATCACGCATCACGTTTTAATTTATTACTTCTTTACTGCTAATTATATTTGCAGAACACTTTGCATACAGTATCTACATGTACCATTTACTGTATCTGCGAAATTATATCCTTGTACGACACACATTTCAGGAAGTATGATTCAAATGGCTCTGAGCACTGTGGGACTTAACATCTGAGGTCATCAGTCCCCTAGACTTAGAACTACTTAAACCTAACTACCCTAAGGACATCACACACATCCATGCCTGAGGAAGGAATCGAAGCTGCGACCGTAGCGGTCGCGCGGTTCCAGACTGTAGCGCCTAGAACCGCTCGGCCACCCCGGCTGGCTTAGCGAATGGACTGACCTGTCCGTTACTTCAACTTAAATCCCATAAAGCTTGTGTGGGATGCGTTCGGCAGACTTATTGCAGTACGTCCATTTGCACCAAAACGCGCTAATAAGTTGTCAACCGCGCTGGTGGAGTTATAGAGTGCCCTCCAGCAAGAACTCGTTACCAACATTTTGGCCAGCACGAAAACACGTTGCAGAGCATGCATTGCCTCCGTGCTGACCACAGATCCTGTTTCAGACAATGTCTCACCTCCTGTAATGTCAAGCGGAACACCCTCAATCGCGGTGACTTCAACGTAACACCAGACATTGAATAAAAGTGTAATTTTTGTTGGTCTTATTGAGTATTTCTTTCAGTTACCTTCTGAAGCTGCCCGCCCGGTTAGCCGTGCGGTCTAACGCACTGCTTTCCGGACGGGAAGGAGCGTCGGTCCCCCGGCGTCGGTCCCCCGGCACGAATCTGCCCGGCGGATACGTGTCGAGGTCCGGTGAACCGGCCAGTCTGTTGATGGTTTTCAGGCGGTTTCCCATCTGCCTCGGCGGATACGGGCTGGTTCCCCTTATTCCACCTCAGCTACACTATGTCGGCGATTGCTGCGCAAACAAGTTATCCACGTACGCGTACACCACCATTACTCTACCACGCAAGCATAGGGGTTACACTCATCTGGTGTGAGACATTCCCTGGGGGGAGGGGGGGGGGGGGTCCACCGGGGGCCGAACCGCAAAATGACCCTGGGTTCGGTGTGGGGCGGCGGAGGGGTGGACTGCGGTAGTCGTTGTGGGGTTGTGTACCACTGCGGCTGCGGCGGGGACGGAGACTCTCGGTCGTTTCTAGGTCCCCGGTTAACATAACATAACATACCTTCTGTGGTACACTGTAGCGGTTGTTTCTACGTGTGGTCCAAGGTTCGTGGAGCTATGTTACCTCGCAGGGTCACACCATGCTCTTTCGTCTTGAAGCTTCGTACACCAGTGTATGAGTATCACCTTGAAGTGTAGGGCAGCAGCCAGTAAGTTACCTGGCATGCCATATTGATATGCGTCACTTTGAAGTGTAGGGCGGAAATCAGAAAAGGTTACTTGGCCTGCCATAGAAATGTCTAGGTTAGTTATTTAAATCCCCTCGGAAAGAATGATGGAAAAGGTTGCACTACGGCGGCGACCTTGCGCCGACGATTTGCTGCACTAGGCGGCGGCCTGAAGGAGCCTCGGCAAGTGTCTCGGGTACGCGCACCGACAAGCGCCAGATGTGACGCCGTGTGCGGTGTGTACGCGTCTGGCTGGCCAGACCTGCTCCAGATGGCGGTTCCGCGCGCCCTTGACTTCAATCTGCGACCAGACTCACAGCGGCGCCGGCTGATCTGCAGCTGGCAGTTACTCGGGAGGCAGCACAGCTTGATGCAGTGTGCTGCTCCTTGCAGACACTCTTCTGTACCGGCAGGTCGTGACCCCCTAATAGCTGCTTGTTGCTGCCAAACTACTCGGCAACAAAATGCTTCCCGTAGAGGATGTGCACTGTCCACTCACATTAATGCGATCAGCTGTGAAAAGCCCGAATTACCAGCTTTCGCAGCGCGGACATGCGGGAAGTGAGTCACTGAGGTTCAGGAAGGTACCGACAGCGATATGGAGCCACGCCGACTCCAGTTCGTGAGCATTTGCGTTTGGTTTCTCGGTTGACGATCCGTGGCGCAAACAGCCAAATCGAGTTGGTGCCACAGATTCTCGACTGGGATTAAATATGGGAAGATTGGCGGCCACGAGAGTACTCCAAATTCATCTTGGTGCCCTTCGAACCATGCACGTACGCTGGAGCTGTGTGAAAATGTCTCTCAGCACTATGGGGCTTAACAACTCATGTCATCAGTCCCCTAGAACTTAGAACTACTTAAACCTAACTAACCTAAGGACACCACACACATCCATGCCCGAGGCAGGATTCGATCCTGCCACGATAGCGGTCGCGCGGTTGCAGACTGAAGCGGCTAGAACCGCTCGCCACCAACGGCCGGCGAGCTGTGTGACACGTTGCATTGTCCTACTGGTAGATGCCATCGTGCCGAAGAAAAACAAACCGCATGTACGGAGGTCATGGTCCCTACGGATAGATGCATGCTTGTGTTGATCCACCGTGCCTTCCAGAATGACGAGATCAACCAGGCTGTGACACGAAAACATTTCCCAAACCATAAAGCTTCCTCTTCCGCCCAGAACGCTTCCGGCGTTTGTTGTAGGTTATTTGCTTTCAGAAGTTCCACGGCCGATGGAGCATAAAACGTTATTTACCTGAAAAGGCTACCTGTCGTCACTCAGTGGGCGTCCAGTTGCAGCACTGGCGTACAGATTGAAGCACTCGTCGCCAATGAACAGCGATAAACATGGGTGCATCAACCAGGCGCCTGCTGCAAAGTTCGGTCCATACGCAGCGAAGTTTGGTGAACGGTCGTTGAGGAGACATTATCGGTAGCGCCTTGATTCATTTTGGAGGTTAGCTATTCAACAGTTGCATGAATCTCCGCAGCTATCGTTCAAAAATAGCTCTGAGCACTATGAGACTTAACTTCTGAGGTCATCAGCCCCTACAACTTAGAACTACTTAAACCTAACTAACCTAAGGACATAACTCACATCCATGCCCGAGGCAGGATCCGAACGTGCGACCGTAGCGTCGCGCAGGTCCAGACTATAGCGCCTAGAACCGCTCGGCCAATCCAGCCGGCGCAGCTATCGTTCATCACTGTCATGTATTACCTGTGGTGCACCACACTTTCCTCGGCTTGCCATGGATGATAGACGAGGGTGAATCAAATGAAAACCTTAAATTTGTAATAACAAATAGAAATTTCGCGCTGTCATCCTGTAAGTTGGTAAGTGTGCTACAAACAGCGTGCAGACCGGCCTGTAGGTGGCAGCATAGTGCAGATGCACACATACCGTCGCAGTATCAGTATAAAGACGGCCGCCCCACTTGCGACTTGCACCAGGCAGCGTTCGGTTATTCGGTTTTTTGCGTAGTGAAGGTGTGAAACCTATTGAAATTCATCGACGAATGAAGGTTCAGTGCGGTGATGCATGTTTGTCACAGCAGCAAGTCTGCGAATGGAGTAGGAAGTTCGCAAATGGTGTGACTTCAGTGGAAGATGTTCCTTGTCCAGGTCAGGCTCAACGAGTTGTGACTCCACAGAACATTGCAGCAGTTGAAGCCATAGTGAAGGAAAACAGCCGAGTGACACTGACAGACATTGCAGCATGTTTACAGATTAGTCATGGATCAGCACACCACATTATGCATCATGTGCTCCAGTTTCACAAAGAGTTGCAACAATCACAGACCTGCATTTTGGGTGTCTTCATCATCCAACATACTCACCAAACCTTGCACCTTGCCCCAAGTGATTTCCATATGTTTGGACCACTCAAAGACGCAATGGCAGGAAGGAAGTTCCGTTCTGATGAAGAGGTACGCCACGCGGTGCATGAGTGGTTGCGCGGACTACCAAAAGAATTTTTTTCTAAAGGAATTTATTCACTTTGTAAGCGCTGATGAACTTGAATTGATGGGGGGGGAGGGGGAATTATGTCGAAAAGTGATATATCTTAGTAACCACTTCGGCACAATAAAATTTTAAAAAAATATTTAAGGTTTTCATTTGACTCACCCTCGTATTTTAACCACGGCGGCACGTGAACAGTTTACAAACTTAGCTGTTTTGGAAATGCTTCCATCTTGGCTTGTTAGCCAATAAATATACCCTTTTGGACGTCAGATAAATCGCTCCTTTTCCCCATTACCAGAACGATTGCACTGTTTTCCTCCCCCCCCCCCCCCCCCCCCGCCACCCAATACCCATCCGACACACTTTATACACCCTCCGCTGCTAGTGCTGCCACCTGCCGCCTGTGATTGATTACTGACGGTGACGTCAAACTTATGCGGTGATCACATTAATGGGTGCGATGAATGTGAAGCACTCATTGCAAGTGATAACGAGTTCACTACAAGCAGAATAAACCGTGACATTAGCTCACATTCATTCAGTCTCTGCAGAGGTGCTATATAGCACAGTTCCGATTTAATACACTGTATGACCTCGTTCGCGTTGCATCACTTTCAGAGCTACGTTTCTGTAGCTTCTTCTCTCTGGATACGTAGAATGACGCCATCCTGTCAAACAAGTACCCAGAAGGGGACGAGGAAAACGAAACTTCACGGGTTGAGAAGGTATGCGATGCTACACTATTGGCCTTTAAAATTGCTACACCAAGAAGAAATGCAGATGATATACGGGTATTCATTGGACAAATATATTATACTATAACTGACATATGGTTACATTTTCACGCAATTTGGGTGTATAGGTCCTGAGAAATCAGTACCCACAACAACCACCTCTGGCCGTAATAACGGCCTTGATACGCCTGGGCATTGAGTCAAACAGAGCTTGGATGGCGTGTACAGGTACAGCTGCCCATGCAGCTTCAACACGATACCACAGTTCATCAAGAGTAGTGACAGGCGTGTTGCGACGAGCCAGTTGCTCGGCCACCGTTGACCAGACGTTTTCAATTGGTGAGAGATCTGGAGAATGTGCTGGTCAGGGCAGCAGTCGAACATTTTCTGTATCCAGAAAGGACCTGCAACATGCGGTCGTGCATTATCCTGCTGAAATGTAGGGTTTCGCAGGGATCGAATGAAAGGTAGAGGCACGGGTCGTAACACATCTGAAATGTAACTTCCACTGTTCAAAGTGCCGTCAATGCGAACAAGAGGTGACCGTGCGTGTAACCAATGGCAACCCATACTATCACGCCGGGTGATACGCCAGTATGGCGATGACGAATACACGCTTCCAATGTGCGTTCACCGCGATGTCGCCAAACACGAATGTGACCATCATGATGCTGTAAACAGAACCTGGATTCATCCAAAAAAATAACGTTTTGCCATTCGTGCACCCAGGTTCGTCGTTGAGTACACCATCGCAGGCGCTCCTGACTGATGCAGCGTCAAGGGTAACTGCAGCCATGGTCTCCGAGCTGATAGTCCATACTGCTGCAAACGTCGTCGAATTGTTCGTGCAGATGGTTGTTGTCTTGCAAACGTCCCCATCTGTTGACTCAGGGATCGAGACGTGGCTGCACGATCCGTTACAGCCATGCGGATAAGATGCCTGTCATCTCGACTGCTAGTGATACGAGGCCGTTGGGATCCAGCACGGCGTTCCGTATTACCCTCCTGCACCCACCGATTCCATATTCTGCTAACAGTCATTGGATCTCGACCAACGCGAGCAGCAATGTCGCGATTCGATAAACCGCAATCGCGATAGGCTACAATCCGACCTTTATCAAAGTCGTAAACGTGATGGAACGCATTTCTCCTCCTTACACGAGGTATCACAACAATGTTTCACCAGGCAACGCCGGTGAACTGCTGTTTGTGAATTAGAAATCGGTTGGAAACCTTCTTCACGTCAGCACGTTGTAGGTGTCGCCACCGGCGCCAACCTTGTGTGAATGCTCTGAAAAGCTAATCATTTGCATATCACAGCATCTTCTTCCTGTCGGCTAAATTTCGCTTCTGCAGCACGTCATCTTCGTGGTGTAGCAATTTTAATGGCCAGAAGTGTATTTCAATGAGTGTCATATAGAGTCAAATTTACAAATAATTTGGCAGTATGGTCGCACTTATCAGTATGACGCTGCACTTCAAATGGTTCAAATGGCTCTGAGCACTATGGAACTTAACTACTGTGGTCATCAGCCCCCTAGAACTTAGAACTACTTAAACCTAACTAACCTAAGGACATCACACACATCCATGCCCGAGGCAGAATTCGAACATGCGACCGTAGCGGTCACGCGGTTCCAGACTGTAGCACCTAGAACCATTCCGGCCGGCTGAAGAAGGGGTTACAGTGTGCTCAGTGGACAATTCGGCGATCCGCCCTTGCAGTTATCAGACGTGTTCGATTGGAATCTTGATGACGAGTACGTCAGCTCTCATGTTCACATGCAGTCCAACATCAGGCCACTGCCACATCTCGGTGCCCCACATATCTAGATATTAAACGTCTGACCAACTGGATACATGCAGACCCAAAATAAAGGTCCTTTAGAACTGTGTCAGGTGCTGACAACGCTGCCTCGCACGTTATGCGGCATCTCTATGTCCTTCACAATGATCACTCAATATCTAACGCTGATCACGCTCCTTATATACCCCACCAGATCTGGTAACAAGAACATCGTTGCACGACGCACAGTTCAGCAGGTACTCGTCATAAACACTGAGAAGCGTGAAAAACTGCCGCATCACGCAAGACGTTTAAATTTATTACCTCGTTGCTACTAACTCTATTCGTAACACTTTTTGCACACGGTATCCACATCTGCCGCTGAATATATCTACAAAAATATATCATTGAACAACACACAGCTCAGAAAATACGACGTTAAATACTGAGATGTGTGATAAAACGGCCAAATCATGCACGACATTCTAATTTATTACTTCTTTACTTCTAACTCTATTTGCAACACACTTCTGAGAGAGTATCCACATATGTCAGTGAATGCACCTGCAAAAATATATCATACTTCAGGAAATGAGACGTCAAATATTGAGATTCGTGGAAAACTGCTGCATCATGTATGGCATTTTAATTTATTACTTCTTTTATTACTTACTCTATTCACAACACATATCTAAGGCAGTGGGCAGATGTACCACTGGATGGACCTGCAAAATTATATCACTGTACATCACATAATTCAAGAGGTACGAAGTCATGAACATTGAACGATGTGAAAATGAAAGTGTAGGGCGAAATTCGTTAGACATATAGGCGAAATATGTGTACAAATACTTGTGAAATATGTGAAATATATTTGAAATGTGACTACGAGACTAAAGCCACGGGTAAAAAGTTCATCCTAAGGGATATAAATGCAAAAAAATGGTTCGAATGGCTGTAAGCACTATGGGACTTAACATCCGAGGTCATCAGTCCCCTAGACTTAGAACTACTTAAACCTAACTAACCTAAGGACATCACACAAATCCATGCCCGAGGCAGGAATCGAACCTGCGACCATAGCAGCAGCGCGGTTCCGGACTCAAGCGCCTAGAACAGCTCGGCCACAGCGGCGGGCAGCAACACACCTTGCAAGCTTTTCACGATAATTAAGTGCATATAAGCATGGCATTTCCTGAATGTACTTCTGACCAAAAAGCGATTCTGGCGGCTGAAGTCCGAAGTTTTTGTTAATCGCGCCTTTTGTGTTCTTCTGTTGATATTTCTATAGCAACTTTCATCGCCCGACAAATATTTCTTTGTATTCAACCAAGAAGTGAAGTACCAATTTTTAGTAAATTTACTTTTAAAATTTCTTTTAATGCAAAGATATTTTCTTAAAAATTTTCATCCGCTGTTGCACTCCCTTGTAATTTTTTTTTCCAAAAAATCTTTGACCCCTGCTTCTTCCCTTCGTGGTTGAATTTAGAAAAATGCTGAAGCACGCATTTTTTATTTTCTGACTGAGAAACCAAGTACCATTTTTCGTAGTTCTATATACAAAAATTCCCTTAATAGTGACATACTTTCAAAAAGCCTTTCATCCCCTACTTCACCGTCTTAGTAGTGGAATTTCGGACAGTCACTTCGTAAACCACACCTACAGTATGAGATAAACACCCTCTCCAAACTTCAACTTTCTGTCCTTAGCCGAGAGGTTCTACGCGCTTTAGTCTGGAACCACGCGGCCGCTACGGTAGCAGGTTCGAATCCTGCCTCGGGCATGGCTGTGTGTGATGTCCTTAGGTTAGTTAGGTTTAAGTAGTTCAAAGTTCTAAGGGACTGATGACCTCAGATGTTACGTCCCATAGTGGTCAGAGCCATTTGAACCATTTGTCCTTAGCCGTTTGCGCTGGCCGATTAGTCAGTGAATCAATCTGAATCTATTTGACCCCTTAGAGGTTGAATTTCCAAAAACAGTGAAACATGTATTTTTTAATCTCTAACCAAAAAGCCAAATACAAACTTTCATAGATTTAGCTTCAAAATGCTTACACGATGAAATATTTCCATAAAAACTTTCATCCTCCTTTCACCCTCATAGGGGTTGAATTTCCAAAAACAGTGAAGCACTATTTTTTTATTTCCAACTAAGAAGGCAAATTTCAATTTTCATACATTTAGCTTTAAAAATACTTTCATAATATATTCATAAAAAGTCTTATCCCTATTTCACCCCCTAAGAGCTTCAGTTTCCAAAAACACTGAAACAGGTTTTTTTTTGTGACGGTAAGTCAAATACCTCCCGCCGCAGTCAACAGTTACCTCACTACATCTGCAGCTACGGGGTCCATAGAAATACTTCTCGTATTTAGAGAGGCCGCTGCGAGAGTTGTGGTTGGGTTACTGATGTGGAAGAGGTGTAGATCCATAGATGCTTGAGTAGTTCTTTAATAACGATATATTTTCAAAAAAAGCTTTCACCCATTATTTCACCCCCGTAGGGGTAAATTTCCAAAAACGCTGAAACATATATTTCTTTATTTCTGACCGACAAACCAAATACCAATTTCCGTAGGTGTGTCTTCGAAATTGCCTTAATAGTAACATTTTTCAAAAAAGTCTTTCATCCCCTCTTTCACCTCCTAATGGTTGGAATTTCGAAACATCTCTCCTCAGTCTACGCCTACTGTATAAGATCCACACTTTCTCCAAATTTCAAGTTTCTATCCTTAGCAGTGAGGGCAGGGAGTGGTGAGTCGGTCGTTCAGTCAGTCAGGACATTGCCTTTATGTGTAGAGATAGCAATCGTCATGGTTGCTTTCGTCATTTAGGCAGGTCGTAAATTTTCTGACATTTCAACTTACACTTGAGAATGGCTATAAATCCGAATTCATGATTGTCTGAAATAAATGTATAGTAATGTACAGTCCAATGGCGGAAGTTTCTTTCAAAATGATGTAGTGTGTGAATTCCTTGCCAGCCGTTGTGGCCGAGCGGTTCTAGGCGCTTCAGTTTTGAACCGCGCGACCGTTACGGTCGCGGGTTCGAATCCTGCCTCGGGCATGGATGTGTGTTAAGTCCCATAGTGCTCAGGGACATTTGAACATTTTTTGTGAATTCATTAGGAACCAAACTGCTGAGATCATCAGTTCCTAGTCTTACATACTACTACTTAAACTAACTTATGATGAGAACAACAAATACATCCACGCCAGAGGGAGGAGTCGAACCTCCGGCGGGAGGGGCCGCGCAATCCGTGAATCCGTGACATGACGCCTCAAACCAAGAGGCCACTCTGCGCGGCGAAGTTTCTTTCAAAAAGGCTGCGTATATGGGGGCAACGCCGCGAGTCTGCGATTATAGCTGCGAACTCGTGTGCTCGCCCTCCTTTCTGAGCGAGCCGAGTCCACCTGTAGCCGGCAACAAACTGAGGTGAGAGTGAGCAGCGGTGGCCAATCACGTGTCGAGTCTACTCGAGGGCTACGAGGAAGCCTGGCCCTGGCGCATACGTCACAGCACGTGACTGCAGGTCTAACTAGTGCCAGCAGCCCGCCCCGACGGGGAGCGAATAACTATTTCTCAGACGACTTTAATAATTCTTGGCTGCGTGACTCCCGGAAGGCGTTCGATACAGTTCCGCACTGTCGCCTGATAAACAAAGTAAGAGCCTACGGAATATCAGACCAGCTGTGTAGCTGGATTGAAGAGTTTTTAGCAAACAGAACACAGCATATTGTTCTCAATGGAGAGACGTCTACAGACGTTAATGTAACCTCTGGCGTGCCACAGGGGAGTGTTATGGGACCATTGCTTTTCACAATATATACAGGGTTATTACAAATGATTGAAGCGATTTCACAGCTCTACAATATCTTTATTATTTGAGATATTTTCACCATGCTTTGCACACACATACAAAAACTCAGAAATGTTCGATATGTTCCCCTTTAGTGATTCGGCAGACATCAAGCCGATAATCAAGTTCCTCCCACACTCGGGGCAGCATGTCTCCATCAATGAGTTCGAAAGCATCGTTGATGCGAGCTCGCAGTTCTGGCACGTTTCTTGGTAGAGGAGGTTTAAACACTGAATCTTTCACATAACCCCACAGAAAGAAATCGCATGGGGTTAAGTCGGGAGAGCGTGGAGGCCATGACATGAATTGCTGATCATGATCTCCACCGCGACCGATATATCGGTTTTCCAATCTCCTGTATAAGAAATGCCGAACATCATGATGGAAGTGCGGTGGAGCACCATCCTGTTGAAAGATGAAGTCGGCGCTGTCGGTCTCCAGTTGTGGCATGAGCCAATTTTCCAGCATGTCCAGATACACGTGTCCTGTAACGTTTTTTTCGCAGAAGAAAAAGGGGCCGTAAACTTTAAACCGTGAGATTGCACAAAACACGTTAACTTTTGGTGAATTGCGAATTTGCTGCACGAATGCGTGAGGATTCTCTACCGCCCAGATTCCCACATTGTGTTTGTTCACTTCACCATTAAGAAAAAATGTTGCTTCATCACTGAAAACAATTTTCGCACTGAACGCCTCCTCTTCCATGAGCTGTTGCAACCGCGCCGAAAATTCAAAGCGTTTGACTTTGTCATCGGGTGTCAGGGCTTGTAGCAATTGTAAACGGTAAGGCTTCTGCTTTAGCCTTTTCCGTAAGATTTTCCAAACCGTCGGCTGTGGTACGTTTAGCTCCCTGCTTGCTTTATTCGTCGACTTCCGCGGGCTACGTGTGAAACTTGCCCGCACGCGCTCAACCGTTTCTTCGCTCACTGCAGGCCGACCCGTTGATTTCCCCTTACAGAGGCATCCAGAAGCTTTAAACTGCGCATACGATCGCCGAATGGAGTTAGAGTTGGTGGATCTTTGTTGAACTTCGTCCTGAAGTGTCGTTGCACTGTTATGACTGACTGATGTGAGTGCATTTCAAGCACGACATACGCTTTCTCGGCTCCTGTCGCTATTTTGTCTCACTGCGCTCTCGAGCGCTCTGGCGGCAGAAACCTGAAGTGCGGCTTCAGCCGAACAAAACTTTATGATTCTACGTATCTGTAGTGTGTCGTGACCATATGTCAATGAATGGAGCTACAGTGAATTTATGAAATCGCTTCAATCATTTGTAATAGCCCTGTATAAATGACCTAGTAGATAGTGTCGGGAGTTCCATGCGGCTTTTCGCGGATGATGCTGTAATATACAGAGAAGTTGCAGCATTAGAAAATTGCAGCGAAATGCAGGAAGATCTGCAGCGGATAGGCACTTGGTGCAGGGAGTGGCAACTGACCCTCAACATAGACAAATGATAATAATGGCGTGTGACGAGGGCCTCCCGTCGGGAAGACCGGTCGTCTGGTGCAAGTCTTTCGATTTGACGCCACTTCGGCGACTCGCGTGTCGATGGGGATGAAGTGATGATGATTAGGACAACACAACACCCAGTCCGTGAGCGGAGAAAATCTCCGACCCAGCCGGAAATCGAACCCGGGCCCTAACGATTGACAGTCTGTCGCGCTGACCACTCAGCTACCGGGGGCGGAACACATAGACAAATGTAAAGTATTGCGAATACATAGAAAGAAGGGTTCTTTATTGTATGATGATATGATAGCGGAACAAACACTGGTAGCAGTTACTTCTGTAAAATATTTGGGAGCGTGCGTACGGAACGATTTGAAGTGGAATGATCATATAAAATTAATTGTTGGTATGGCGAGTGCCAGATTGAAATTCATTGGGAGAGTCCTTGGAAAATGTAGTCCATCAACAAAGGAGGTGGCTTACAAAACACTCGTTCCACCTATACTTGAGTATTGCTCATCAGTGTAGGATCCGTACAAGGTCGGGTTGACAGAGGAGATAGAGAAAATCCAAAGAAGAGCGGCGCGTTTCGTCACAGGGTTATTTGGTAAGCGTGATAGCGTTACGGAGATGTTTAGCAAACTCAAGTGGCAGACTCTGCAAGAGAGGCGCTCTGCATCTCGGTGTAGCTTGCTGTCCAGGTTTCGAGAGGGTGCGTTTCTGGATCAGGTATCGAATGTATTGCTTCCCCCTACTTATACCTCCAGAGGAGATCACGAATGTAAAATTAGAGATATTCGAGCGCGCACGGAGGCTTTCCGGCAGTCGTTCTTCCCGCGAACCATACGCGACTGGAACAGGAAAGGGAGGTAACGACAGTGGCACGTAAAGCCCCCTCCGCCACACACCGTTGGATAAATGTAGATGTACATGTAGAAATGCATGCGAGTTCTCGATAGTACACGTCAAAGTTAAGACATCGTACAAACATACCGCCGTTTGAGTCTCGTACAGATTCCCGTATGGAGGACATAGTGATAGACATTCCTGGGGTTGTGAAGCAGCTGAATGGGTTGAAAATAAATAAATCGCCAGGTCCTAATGGGATTCCAATTCGGTTTTACAGAGAGTACTCAACTGCATTGGCTCCTTACTTTATTTATCGCGAATCTCATGCCCAACATAAAGTCCTTAGCGACTGGAAAAAAGCGCAGGTGACGCCTGTATATAAGAAGGATAGAAGGACGGATCCTCAAAATTACAGACCAATATCCTTAACATCGGTTTATTATAGGATTCTCGAACATATTCTCAGTTCGAATATAATGAATTTCCTTGAGACAGAGAAGTTTCTGTCCATGCATCAGCACGGCTTTAGAAAGCATCGCTCCTGAGAAACACAACTCGCCCTTTTTTCACGTGATATCTTGCGAACCATGGATGAAGGGTATCAGACGGATGCCATATTCCTTGACATCCGGAAAGCGTTTGACTCGGTGCCCCACTGCAGACTCCTAACTAAGGTACGAACATATGGGATTGGTTCCCAAGTATGTGAGTGGCTGGAAGACTTCTTAAGTAATAGAACCTAGCACGTTGTCCTCGATGGTGAGTGTTCATCGGAGGTGGGGGTATCATCTGGAGTGCCCCAGGGAAGTGTGGTAGGTCCGCTGTTGTTTCCTGTCTACATAAATGATCTTTTGGATAGGGTGGATAGCAATGTGCGGCTGTTTGCTGATGATGCGGTGGTGTACGGGAAGGTGTCGTCTTTGAGTGACTAGGAGGATACAAGATGACTTGGACAGGATTTGTGATTGGTGTAAAGAATGGCAGCTAACTCTAAATATAGATAAATGTAAATTAATGCAGATGAATAGGAAAAAGAATCCCGTAATGTTTGAATACTCCATTAGTAGTGTAGCGCATGACACAGTCACGTCGATTAAATATTTCGGTGTAACATTGCAGAGCGATATGAAGTGGGACAAGCATGTAATGGCACTTGTGGGGAAGACGGATAGTCGTTTTCGGTTCATTGGTAGAATTTTGGGAATATGTGGTTCACCTGTAAAGGAGACCGCTTATAAAACACTAATACGACCTATTCTTGAGTACTGCTCGAGCGTTTGGGATCCCTATCAGGTCTGATTGAGAGAGGACATAGAAGCAATTCAGAGGCGGGCTGCTAGATTTGTTACTGGTTGGTTTGATCATCACGCGAGTGTTACGGAAATGCTTCAGGAACTGGGGTGGGAGTGTCTAGAGGAAAGGAGGCGTTCTTTTCGTAAATCGCTTCTGAGGTAATTTAGAGAACTAGCATTTGAGGCTGACTGCAGTACAGTTTTACTGCCGCCAACTTACATTTCGCGGAAAGACCACAAAGATAAGAGAGATTAGGGCTCGTACAGAGGCATATAGGCAGTCTTTTTTCCCTCGTTCTGTTTGGGAGTGGAACAGGGAGAGAAGATGCTAGTTGTGGTAGGAGGTACCATCCGCCACGCACCGTATGGTGGATTGCGGAGTATGTATGTAGATGTAGATGTACGTTTTCGATTAAATATTGATTTCCCGTGGACCCTGCACGGAGCGCAGCTTTTCAAAGTGTGGCGGACAAGCCTACTAGTGTGACGTCACACGTTCGTTGCGTGGCCCGTATATCTCGTTGGCCCGGTACGGGCACATAGTGACGGCGAGTCCGGAGACGACGTCATACGACTCGCTAGCCAGTTTAAAGCGAGTACACGGAGCTCATTTGTAGTCTCCAGTGCGTAGCACTCAGGCTGCGACGCCTCCTCCCACGCAGGCCTCGTGTCAGCTGGAGGCAGCGGCGCCGTGTCACGGGGAGGGCGGGCGCCAGCAGCCAGCAGGCAGCTGGGGCGGCCCACCGCGGACGGCCTGCCGTCCGCTGAGCGATGCGAGCGCTTAACGAGCCGGCGGCCGTGTCTGGCGCTAATTAATGCCGCAGCGGTTACACGGCACGCCACGCCGCGCTGCCTGCCAGCCTTCCCTTCCCGGCCTCTGCCGTCCTCTCGGCGCGACGCGAGCCGGCCTCTCTGGTCGCCACGAGGGCGCTCCTCCTAAAACCCGACACTCAGCAGGGCAGGCAGCTCTAATTAAGGTGTAAAATGTAAACTTTCACGGCCGGAAATGTCACAGTTAATACAATGTTCCAGGATATTATGCCGTGGTCGAATGGATTTCACCTAAACACCTGACGTTTCGTCCCCATTTGCAGGGCACATTTTCAGGGGGGATCATTCCTGTGTTGAATGTCCGATTCGCACCCTGGCTCGCTAGTGACTTCAGCAAAATTCTGCTTCCGCGAGCTTGCGCGCAGTGGCACGTGACGTCACGCTACTGCGCAGAAGCTCCCGGAAGCGGAATTTTGCTGAAGTCACTAGCGAGCCAGGGTGCGAATCGGACATTCAACACAGCAATGATCCCCTCTGAAAATGTCCTCCGCAGATGGAGGTGAAACGTAGGGGCATAAAAGCCTGGAACACTTTATCAGTTGTGATCTCCAATGAGAGCCTCCTGCCGCAGACTATATGGTCCAACAAAAATACTTCTCGTATTTGGTTAGGTCGTTGTGTGAGCTGTGCTGGGTTCAAAAATGGTTCAAATGGCTCTGAGCACTACGGGACTTAACATCTGAGGTCATCAGTCCCCTACAACTTAGAACTACTTAAACCTAACTAACCTAAGGACAACACACACATCCATGCCGGAGGCAGGATTCGAACCTGCGACCGTAGCGGTGGCGCGGTTCCAGACTGAAGCGCGAGAACCGCTCGGTCACACCTGCCGACTGTGCTGGGCATATTGATGTGGAAATGGTACCGATCGATACCGGTGACAGTTCCATTTTCAGCAGGCGCAATGGCTTGGCTAGAAGACCAACGTGCGTTTGTTGTGGAGAAGTATAATCGTAGTGGTACTTCTGTGAGTACCACTCAGCGAGAATTTTGCGTTCGGTTGGACTTTGGACGATATGATTCTATTCCTGATTGAAGCCGGCCGGATGACCGTGCGGTTCTAGACGCTACAGTCTGGAACCGAGCGACCGCTACGGCCGCAGGTTCGAATCCTGCCTCGGGCATCAATGTGTGATGTCCTTAGATTAGTTAGGTTTAATTAGTTCTAAGTTCTAGGCGACTGATGACCTCAGAAGTTAAGTCGCATAGTGCTCAGAGCCATTTGAACCTTTCCCTGATTGAAAAACTATTCGATGTTGTATCAAACTTCGTTCACAGTTCGTAGTAATAGGCGGAAAGTCATCGAGTAAAACAGAAGTAATATCCGGCGTTCCCCAAGGAAGTGTTACAGGCCCTCTATTGTTCCTTATCTATGTCAACGACATAGGATACAATCTGAGTAGCCGTCTTAGATTGTTTGCAGATGATGCTGTCATTTACCGTGTTCTAAAGTCATCAGATGATCAAAACGACTGGCAAAATGGTTTAGGTAAGATATCTGTATGGTGAAGTTATTCACATGAGTACTAAAAGAAATCAGCTAAATTTCGATTACGCGATAAGTCACACAAATCTGAAGACTATAAATTCAACTAAATACTTAGGGATTAGAATTACAAATAACCTAAATTGGAACGATCACACAGATAACATTGTGGGTAGAGCAAACGAAAGACAGAACACTTAGAAGGTGCAACAGGTCTACTAAAGAGACTGCTTACACCACGCTTGTCCGTCCTATTCTGGAGTATTGCCGTGCTGTGTGGGATCCGCATCAGGTGGGACTGACGGACGACATCGAAAAAGTACAAAGAAAGGCAGCTTGTTTTGTATTATCGCGAAATGAGGGAGAGGGTGTCACAGACATGATACGTGGAGTGGCAATAATTAAAACAATGGCCTTTTTCGTTGCGACGGGTACTTCTCATGAAATTTCAATCACCATTTTCCTCTTCCGATTACGAAAACATTCTGTTGGCACCCACCTACATAGGCAGTTTAGTTTGATATGATTTTCGCTGATGGGTAGACTGATTCAAGATGAAAGCTTGTGTAAATAATTTATAAGTATTTCGTGCAAATTGGCTGAACTGTGACAAATTAAAGACCTCATCTCCGTGACAGTGATACTATTGCCATCTAGCGGTGAACAGGAGGCAGATATAAGACCGCCTGATCCAGCACCATCACTGTGAGCTACCACTACTGAGAGGGCAGCGGAAGCTACCGTCAACTTCTGTAGCTCGCGCCAGATTGCTGCAGTCCGGTGGACTGTGCGACGCGGTACGAGTTCAGTGCTTAAATAGTTCAAGTTACACTGCCGGAAAAAGAAATAGCGCACCTGGGAAGATTTTGATGCGATGGCGGCTTATACCTCTTAGAGGGTAGCAGATGCACTGACAATAGTTTCACCGTCATCTGCCAACAGATAGTGTAGTGGCATGGGTACTAGAGCGCCATCTGTGACTACCCTTTAATAGGGATTGCTCACAGCCAGCAGGTTCAGCGTGGTGCAAACGTGCGGAACAAGCACGCACGGAGACGCACTCGTGCTTCCTAAAGCCAGCTGGGCGATTTTGAAAGGGGTCAAACTGTGGCCTTTCGAGTAGCGGGATTGTCCTTTCAGTGAATGCCACACGAGCTGCTTCTCGCCACCGGGACTGTCGTATTGTAAGGATAGCAGTGGCGGATCGTACACCTACCACAATACATATACCAGGTGCGACAATAAAGTAATGAGACTGATTTTCTTTGCAAGATGTGGCAACCCTGCAGGCTTGCGTAGGCACAATATCTTTGACCTTGGTCTATACGCTGCTTCTAGTCCAAGCGGCACATAGATGCAACTGCTCAGTCGTCAGTTGTGCCGTAATAAGTTAACACGTGTTTGTGTCTCTCGTCACGGAAATGGAACCGCATAATATTGCGCAACGGTATGCCATTTCTTTTGAATTGGGTGAAGACGCGACGACAACTTGCGGTAAGCTTCAGAAGGTTATGTCAAGAGCTGAAGTTTTTCGTTGGCATAAAATGTTTAGTGAAGGGAGAACGAATGTTGAAGATGAAGACCGCAGTGGACGACCATCAACCTCACAGACGGGTGTCAACTTGGCCTGGGTGTGTGAACTCGTACGATCTGGTCCAAGGTTATCCGTGAAAATGATTGCAGAAGAACTGAACATCAATCGAGAAACGGTTCGTCTAATAATAACTGAAGATCTTGGTACGAGAAAGATTTGTGCAAAAATGGTCCCCAAAAATCTCGCACCACAACAGCGAGAAACACGGAAAAATGTGGCAGCCGATCTGTTGGATCAAACGGAAATGAATCCAGAATTGTTCAGCCGTGTTATCACTGGTGACGAAAGTTGGTTTTTTCAGTACGATCCAGAGACAAAATGCCAAAGTTCGCAATGGTGCTCAAAGAGATTACCCAGACCAAAAAAGCTTGCATGTCAAAATCCAAAGTGAAATGCATGCTTGTGTGCTTCTTTGATTCCAAGGGAATTGTTCATAACAAATGGGTGTCTCCTGGACAAACAGTTAACCAATATTACTACAAAGAAATTTTAGAAAGACTTCGTAAAAGAGTTCTTCGTGTCCGCGCCAACATTGCTGATAATTGTATTCTGCATCATGATAATGCGCCATCCCATAATGCTCTGTCAGTTCCGCAATTTTAACCTCAAAACAAATTGCAGTATTACCACAGCCACCTTCTTCACCAGATATCGCTCCGTGCGATTTTTTCTATTTCCAAGACTCAAAACGGCGGTCAAGGGACACCGTTTTCAAACAACACAAGATGTTCAAAAATCTGTGACGAGGGTCTTGAAAGATATTACAGGAGATGAGTTCCAGAAATGTTACGACCAATGGCAGAAGCGGCTGGAAAAAATGTATGCAAACAGAAGGGAACTACTTTGAAGGAGACAACACTAAACTTGACTAAAACGGTAACCAACATTTTTTTTCACATCAGTCTCATTACTTTATTGTCGCACCTCGTAAGATGTCTTGTGAGCCCAGACGTCTCAAGACGGAACTGTCGCGAACCGGTTGTTAACAGTAGGTCTGCAGTCGAGCACACCTCTAGCCCATCTTCCAGTCACGCCGCGGCGTCGACGTGCACAGTTCGACTGGTGCCGTTACAGGGTCACTTGGTATTTGGGATGGCGCCCCGTGGACTTCAGCGATGAAAGCAGAGTCTGCATGTACGCAAGTGATGATTGTCCGCGCGTACGACGTAGAACTGGTAAGCGCTGTCTCGTAAACTGCATTCGTTAAAGATACACTGGCCTCAAACCAGCCCTTACTGTCTGGGGTGCGATGAACTACAACTCTCGTTCACTGACGCTAATCAGGGGAGCTCGATAGTTGCGGAATGTTGTTAGACCCTTCCCATTGCCGTTCTTGAAAGACGAAGGTTATGTGTTGTTGCAATAGGATAATGCTCGCCTACACACTGTCCGTGAAACTCAACGTGATCTACAAGATGTGCAGCAACTTCCCTGGCCAGCACGATCTCCGGACTTGTTTCCTATCGAGCACGTGTGGGATGTGATGGGACAAGTAGTGACTTCTGCGACTCGTCAACAAACAACTCTTATTGAACTACATGAACAGGTCAAGCAGGCGTGGAATAACGTATCTCAGGTCAGTATTCGTCATCTGTACGATCGACTAGATGCCAGAGTCAGAGCCTACATTGCCTCCCATGGAGGCTACGCCACGAACTAATGTGGGTGTTTCAGCTTGGCTCGATACCTGGTACCTCAGAACTGCTTGTGCTATTGATCATTAAATGTAATCATTTAATGTAGTTCACACGCACTGTTGCAATAATGTTGAGTGAATTGGAAACCTCTAAAATGCTGCACTATTTTGTTTCTGGCAGTGTATATGAGGGTGATAATAGTCATTTACCTAACGATGTTCTCTGAATTTTAATTGTAACTCTATGCAGTGGTCCATAAACGAAGTTACCGCTCCGCCAGGCTGGTTATTCAGTCGTAGGTACTTAGTGCTTACTACCTGTCTGGTACCGAGCGCAGCGGGTTTCGAATCCGCGCCAGACAGCATGGACCTCGATTACCACAAGAGGTCTCTACAGCCGTTGCGCCATAAGCCGTGGCTGCGCGCGTTCCGGGCTCGCGTATAACGTGAGGGCGCCACGGTGGAGCACGTGGTCCCAGCAATCAATAACGACGTACCCTATACTGTATTTAAGTACCTGTCTCTCGCTCAGCTGAGGTCCCCCACGTGGATCCTCTGCGACCTGATTCCTTTCCCCCATCTGCTCTTATTCCTCGAGCATATCCGCATACTCTACACCTCTCGCCGCCTTGATCCCCCTAATCCCCTGGTTGCTACTCTCCTCTCCAACCCCCGCCCTCTGCCGCGCCTTCACTGTTGTGTCCCCCCTGCGCTCCATTTCTACACCTTCATTTCTACACCCTTCATCTCCTTTCCCAAGGTGGCTACTGTGAACTCCCCCTCCCAGATGATGCCCTCCATTTATCCCTCGTATCATCTCTGATCCTCACCCCCCTCCTCTCCTTTCTCCTTTTCCCGCGCTCCCTCTTCCCCTCCCCCTCACCCCCCCCTCCATCCTGTTTTTTCCCCACCTACCCTCTCTCTGTCTCCCTTCTCTCCCCCAAGTCCTTTTGCATTTCCTTCTTTTGCCTTTCCCCATTACCTCCCGCATCTGCCCTGCTCCCCCCTTCTGAGTCTTCTCCCTTCATCAGTACCCCCCCTCACCTTTCGTTTTTCCTCTCCTCCCCCCGTTTTTCCCCTCATCTGTCCAGGTCCCCCCCCCCCCCCCCCCCCAATCTGCCCTTGCTTGTGGTGTGTCATCTTTGTGCCAACTTTTTAGTGCAGTGTTCCCAGTGATTGTTAAGTGTTGTGAGTTTTTTCCGAAGTGTTGCGAACGTACATCATGCTGTCGCAGGGTGTGATTTTTCATATCTCTTGCGAACAGAATCCAGACTGTCACCGTCTTTTTTAATTGTCTGTCAACTATTTTCCCTGTCTGCTTCCTATGTATTTTATTATCATTGCCCACCATTTGCTTTATGTTTTAACTTTCCACAATTTTCCGCCGTTTTACAATTCACGTCACCGTTTTATCGTCTGTTTTACTTGTTTCTTATCTTCTTATGATTTAAACATTCTGTAGGCTGAATAGCGGCGTACTAAGCTGCTGCCAGCCCGCCCTCTTCGGGGGGGAATCGAAATCCAATAACGGAAAAAAAGCTCAGCTGAGCAGTCTGAAATTCGTGGAGTCTATCCACATGTCGGCAACAGACAGCTTGTTTACAGTACTTTGTTTTCGTTTACGAGTGGACGTTGTGGATTCGTTTGGTTGTCGCTTGACACCCGTGCTTCTTGCGCGTTGTCGTCGTAAGGTCTCGCTCGTCCGTACGTCGTTCTTCGTGTCCGTCCTTTCCCGTTCGTTTGTTTGTTCGTGGGCCGCTCCCGCCGCGCTTCGTTTTCGGCAACAACAACCCATCCAAAGGCGGAGTCGGTCAATTGTGTTCAATAATTTTGTGGAGCTGGTCGGAGCTCATGAAGATGGAGCAGTTGGCACGCAACCTTCGCGAATTTATGACGCAAGTTTTGCGCAGCCATGTGGATTGGAAGTGACGCTTCAGGAGTTTTGCGTATTTTAGTCTTAGGGTGAGTGACCTTCAGTGGTGGATAAAGTAATTTAGTGTGGTACAGGAACTTTAAAACAATTTGTAAGTTCATTCCCATATGTGTGCGTGGACTTCTGCTTAGTCATTTTCTCGATTTCCTGGGAAGTGTGCTAACCACTACGACGTACAGATGATGATGATGATGATGTTGTTCGGTTTGTGGGGCGCTCAACTGCACGGTTAACAGCGCCCGTACAAATTCCCAACCTTTGCTCAGCCCAATCTTGCCACTTTCATGATGATGATGAGGACAACACAAACACCCAGTCATCTCGAGGCAGATGAAAATCCCTGACCCCGCCAGGAATCGAATCCGGGACCCCGTGCTCGGGAAGCGAGAACGCGACCGCGAGACCACGAGCTGCGCTCACTAAGAGATACAGGAGAGTGGATTCCTGGCGAGCATTACTCAGTGACCATGTGTTCGGTAGGAACAAGCCTGTATCAAAGTGTCGTAGAGTCATTAGCTAGCTGGAGGCGGTTTTTAATCTACATCTACATCTACATCCATACTCCACAAGCCACCTGACGGTGTGTGGCGGAGGGTACCTTGGTACCTCTATCGGTTCTCCCTTCTATTCCAGTCTCGTATTGTTCGTGGAAAGAAAGATTGTCGGTATGCCTCTGTGTGGGCTCTAATCTCTCTGATTTTATCCTCATGGTCTCTTCGCGAGATATACGTAGGAGGGAGCAATATACTGCTCGACTCCTCGGCGAAGGTATGTTCTCGAAACTTTAAAAAAAGCCCGTACCGAGCTACTGAGCGTCTCTCCTGCAGAGTCTCCCACTGGAGTATATCTATCATCTCCGTAACGCTTTCGCGATTACTAAATGATCCTGTAACGAAGCGCGCTGCTCTCCGTTGGATCTTCTCTATCTCTTCTATCAACCCTATCTGGTACGGATCCCACACTGCTGAGCAGTATTCAAGCAGTGGGCGAAGAAGCGTACTGTAACCTACTTCCTTTGTTTTCGGATTGCATTTCCTTAGGATTCTTCCAATGAATCTCAGTCTGGCATCTGCTTTACCGACGATCAACTTTATATGATCATTCCATTTTAAATCACTCCTAATGCGTACTCCCAGATAATTTATGGAATTAACTGCTTCCAGTTGCTGACCTGCTATATTGTAGCTAAATGATATGGGATCTTTCTTTCTATGTATTCGCAACACATTACACTTGTCTACATTGAGATTCCATTGCCATTCCCTGCACCATGCGTCAATTCGCTGCAGATCCTCCTGCATTTCAGTACAATTTTACATTTTTCCAGCCTCTCGATATACCACAGAATAATCCGCAAAAAGCCTCAGTGAGCTTCCGATGTCATCCGCAAGGTCATTTATGTATATTGTGAATAGCACCGGTCCTACGACACACCCCTGCGGCACACCTGAAATCACTCTTACTTCGGAAGACACTTCTCCATTGAGAATGACATGCTGCGTTCTGTTATCTAGGAACTCTTCAATCCAATCACACAATTGGTCTGATAGTCCATATGGTCTTACTTTGTTCATTAAACGACTGTGGGGAACTGTATCGAACGCCTTGCGGAAGTCAAGAAACACGGCATCTATCTAGGAACCCGTGTCTATGGCCCTCTGAGTCTCGTGGACGAATAGCGCGAGCTTGGTTTCACACGATCGTCTTTTTCGAAACCCATGCTGATTCCTACAGAGTAGATTTCTAGTCTCCAGAAAAGTCATTTTACTCGAACATAATACGTCTTCCAATATTCTACAACTGATCGACGTTAGAGATATAGGTCTATAGTTCTGCACATCTGTTCGACGTCCATTCTTGAAAACGGGGATGACCTGTGCCCTTTTCCAATCCTTTGGAACGCTACGCTCTTCTAGAGACCTACGGTACACCGCTGCAAGAAGGGGGGCAAGTTCCTTCGCGTACTCTGTGTAAAATCGAACTGGTATCCCATCAGGTCCAGTGGCATTTCCTCTTTTGAGCAATTTTAATTGTTTCCATATCCCTCTGTCGTCTATTTCGATATCTACCATTTTGTCATCTGTGCGACAATCTAGAGAAGGAACTACAGTGCAGTCTTCCTCTGTGAAACATCTTTGGAAAAAGCAGCTTACAAAGATGTGCTTTCCACAGATTGCCCGTTAAAGGCATCGTTCTGCCTGGAACATTCATTTCGACCATATCACCACGATGCCAATGTTCTCATTTTGGGATGCTGAACGATATTTAGGGATACTATAGAATGTTAATTAACGTTTTCAAATGTTCGATACCACAGACATTAGAGAAATCTCGCTGCAGTCCGAAACAATCAGTGGGAGGGAGGCGCTCCTGAAGACCACGCCTCCTCTCTCAGCACAGCAGCGCCCTCACGCCGAAGTCAATATAGTGCTGAGGTAGCACAAGCTCCGCCCAACTTCGCGACCTCATCTGAAGGAGTCATCGTCATAGATAAGGACCAACATGATTGTTAAAGTTCCCGATGGACTGGTTCTTTTAAATGTGGAGCTCCCAAGTGCAAGATAACAACTTGTTAACCTGTGCTTCAAGTGATGCTTTAATAGTCAATAACAGTTGTAACTTATCACGCAATCCTGTGGCACAGATCTGTGTCAAAGTTAAGTAAATCTATCATTCGTTTATGTAATAAAGTGAACTACGTAATATATCATTTGATCTAGGTTAAACAAATCAGCGAAAGCTGTATATGATATCTAGGGAGGAAAAAAGTTTCACTTTCATCGACACAATTCTTAACATACGTAGATGAAAGCATAAACTTTCTGACAGAATTCTTCAATTCGCTCAATATTCCCAATATACCCTCGCAAAAAGCTGATAAACAACATCATGCAACAGGCAACATTAATCGCAAATGAAAAAGTCAAGTCAATGTTCATACGACAAATCCCACTCATTTTAGCCTTAAAAAGGAAAATTTACGTTAAGGTCAGGGTATGGTACGATTATATACAGCAAAAGCGCAAACATTCCAATATCAAAAATGGTTCAAATGGCTCTGAGCACTATGGGACTTAACAGCTGAGGCCATCAGTCCCCTAGAACTAAGAACTACTTAAACCGAACTAACCTAAGGACATCTCACACGTCGATGCCCGAGGCAGGTTTCGAACCTGCGACCGTAGCGGTCGCGCGGTTCCAGACTGAAGCGCCTAGAACCGCTCGGCCACTCGGGCCGGCATTACAATATCGATGAGTGAATTTGAAAGAACTGTGTTCCTCGCAAAGATAGTTATATGCACTGTGTTTGCGCGTCCGATAATCAGTAAAATTTTTCGCCGGAAAGTAAAATACCAAATGTACTTTAAAACCATATATACTGAACAAATAACGGTATACAAATAAGGTGAGTAGCTGCACTTTTTTCCTATCGGACAACAAATGTAAAAAGACCAAGCAAATCAGGTCGTTTCCAACTGTTATCTACAATATTAGAAAGGCAGTTAACTTCTATTTGGCTTATGAAAATTGCCTAATTGAGTTTGGAATTCCCAAAAATTCGCCACTCCGAATTTGCTCACGGATTCGAAAGGTAAAGAGGAGCGGGCTAACAAAGTAGCGGAGAGCTTTAATATAAACATATGGTTGAGACAAGGAGATAGCGTGTGCGTAATACTGTTCAACTCGACGCTCGAATAGATAATGCGGGAAACTTTCGATATGAATTTCGACAGGATCGAGATAGTAAGTTAGAAAATCACACAACTCGCCTTTGCCTGCGACGTGGCTCTTTTGTCCACACCTACGGAAGAAATAGATGATGTGGATGAACGACAGCGTGGAGGCGATAAGGAGCAAGATGGGTCTCCATGCGACTGAATAGAAGACCGAGTATCTGGTGATGAGCAGGACTTGTAACTACTCGAGAGAGCCTATCCAGTCACTGTTAGTCGGAACTTGATCCTACAAAATGATTCATAATTTTAAATATCTGCTGGTAATCTGTATAGGAGACGAATTGTATGAGGCAGAAATAAAAGCGAGGATCCAAGCTGTAAGGCAATGGCATTTCAATGTGTCAGCTTTTTAAACCGCATATCTCTTAAGGAATTTCAAACTACAGTAGTACAAAACACTGATGCAACACGTATGGCTATTGTATTGGGAAACTTGGTGTCTCCGAAAAAAAAAGACTTAAATAATCTTCTCGTATTCGAGCGGAAAGTCTTAAGGAAAATCTGTGTTCCGGTATAAGATGAGATCAACAGGCAATCGACGATCCGGTGTAATTGTGAGCTGGTTAAGATTGACGACAGATCAAACGTTATATGCCCGGTGAGAACAAAAAAATGGGTCAAATGGCTCTGAGCACTATGAGACGTAACATCTGTGGTCATCAGTCCCCTAGAACTTAGAACTACTTAAACTTTACGAACCTAAAGACATCACACACATCCATGCCCGAGGCAGGATTCGAACCTGCGACCGTAGCAGCAGCGCGGGTTCCGGACTGAAGCGCCTAGAACTGCTCGGTCACAGCGGCCGGTCCGATGAGAACTAAATGGGCAGGGCATATCGCTCAGATGGAAAAAAAAACACCTATGACCTTTGAAATCCATAGATTCTTGCGGAAAAAAAGATGGAGAGCTGGATTCCATGACGATCGGCATAGAGGGTGAATGGCGGCAGAAAGCACGAAACAGAATCTAGTGGAAGTGGAATCTTGGAGCTCGGTCTGATTACGTAAAGCGAAGTTACCTACATTTTATAATGACTGCTTTTAGAAGGAAAATTTTGGAAATTTGTGGTACGGCCTTATGGGACTAAACTGCTGAAGTCATCGGTCCCTAAGCTTACACACTACTTAATCTAACTTACGCTAAGGACGACACACACACACCCATGCCCGAGGGAGGACTCGAACCTCTGACGGGGGGAGCCGCGCGGACCGTGACAAGACGCCGTAGACCTCGCGGCTTTTTGAAGGAAACACATTCTAATCACCTGAAAGAGATGAGCAGCCAAAACACCTTAACTTGCCAGGCACCTTGGAATAAAACATAAATCCATGTTTAACCCAGGTAACGAAGCAGAAGCTGAAGAAGTGCCACGTAAGACAGACCGCGCCCTTTAAGACTGTAGCAGTCGCATGTTGCTGTAGCAGCGGTGGAGTACTTAATCATACGCGAGGCGCGTGGATCCGCCCGTTCACTGCGGAACGTCTCCGACTCAGGATCAAAGAAGCTCGTCATTAGACGAGAGCGACGCGTGGGAAGAGTGTTTTGTATCTCGACGCCGGCGCGAAGACGTGTTTCAGGCCCGGCGTCTGTCATTAGAGTAATTACACTCCGGGCGTGTTCCTGATGCTATCTTCCTGCGTGGATGACTCCTCTGTTTACAGCCTTTTAAGACAACAGCAGCACAAAAAAAAACTCCAGCAACGGAGTGCGTGCCAGCCGTCCTAGAGCGAGCGTGCTCAGTAATTATCACTTGCTACGAATTCACGCGACTGCACCCAAACAAGTTGCTCTCCACGACCCGTTCCCAAGAATTTCTTTCTCTGTATTTTCCATTTTCGGTGGTTCACTTATCAATATTCACTGACGGACAAAAATAAGATCACCAAAAATAATTAATGTAGAGTAATGAAATTTTGGGAATACATACGTGTAGTTAACATATTTCAGTGATTAACATTGCAAGATCACAGGTTAATGTAAGATTGCAAGCGATTGAAAAAGTGAAATGCTGGTACATTAATAACAGGTTAAACCACGATAATGTAGAATTCAAGCATGCAAACGTAAATTAATTGTGTCGTACAGGTGTCGGATGTCAGCTTTTGCGAAGATCCATGTCTGTTGCACTTGGTAGGTTAATACAGGGACGATTTAGTTGTTTGTGGACGGTGCTAGAGTTGTTGTCGAATGATGTCCCGTATGTACTCGATTGGATACAGATCTGGTGATTGAACAGGCCAATGAAACATGTCCACACTCTGTAGACCTCGCAGGTTTGCAAAAGCGTATGTGGGCAAGCGTTATTCTGTTGGAAAAGACCCCCTGGAATGCTGTTCAGGAATGGCAGCAGAACAGGTCCAATCGCCAGACAAATTTGCTGTCAGGGTGTATGGGATAACCACCAGAGTGCCCTTGCTATCATACGAAATCGTACCCTAGACCCCAAGTCCAGGTGTTGACCCACTGTGTCTAGCGTGCAGACAGGTTGGCTGCAGGCTCTCAACTGACCTTCGAACCAACAAACAGGCGTCAGTGGGACAGAGGCGAACCGCCTTTCATGGTAAAGCACAACAGACCTCCACCCTCTCACTTGACAACGTTGAAGTCTCAAATGCCGGTCGTTTGTGGTCAGTGGAATGCAAGCTACGGGGCGTCTGGCTCGGAACTCTCCTTGAAGTGCCCGATTTGTAACAGTTCGTTGTGTCACTTGGTGCCAACCGCTGCTCAAACTGCTGCTACAGATGCAGTACGATGCGCCAGAGCCATATGCCTAACACGATGGTCTTCGCTTTCGGTAGAGCCACATGACCGTCCGGGACCCGGTCTTCCTGCGACGGTATATCCTCGAGATCACCGCTGCCGGCAATCATATACAGTGGCTACATTCCTGCCAAAACTACCTGCAGTATCGCAGAAGGAACATCCAGTCAATGGACGTGAAAATGTGTTTGATGTCTGCAAGAACCTTCAGTCGTAAACATGAGAGCAGTTTTTGTTTTATCTTTCCTCTAGACAGACAGAGAGAGAGAGAGAGAAAGGCGCGCTATCACATACATTGTGACTCAACAAAAAGACACAAACACAATTTGTGTTTCACTATGAAGAGAGACCTTTTTCCACTTGACTAACATCCTACCAATTCATCCTCATAGACGATGGTGTTAACACAGATTAATTCACGGCGCCCATTTTACTTGCATTTCGCCTGTTCGAGGCCTGCTGTATAAAAAAAATTTCGGCACCAGACCTTGGCAAAAAATAAAATAAATTTCCTGGCGTGGATTGAAGATTTAGACGTTGGTCATTCCCTCCCATATGAAAACGCAATAGAGCTGCTCAAAGAATTTAAACGGTAATTTTTGGAATAAAGGAGACACTGTTCTGTGGAGACCACATTCGGTAAATTTCGAGAGCCAGAAAAATAGTGGCACAAACGAGCAAATGTTGCGTCGCCTTCATCATATACTGCGCACAGGGGCCATAAGAACAACAGAAAACAGACTACGGCGGTGTGCGAGGTATGTAGACACTCATTTTACACTGATGCACATGTAAATGGGAAAGGGGACATTAAATTGCTGAGGTTGGTATGAATTCACCTGCGCCATATATGTACGAGTAGATGTAGCTTTTCTGTATGAAGTGCCACAAGTTACTTTATTTTTCAGAGAAGAGGTCGTAATTGGTTGTGGGAAGTCTAACGTAAGGTACGCGCAGCAGAAGCGGCAACGGCAGTATAACAGACACCTGGCGCCTACTGTTGGTGACGTCACAGTGATGGAGTGGCCCCCAGTCGCCATGACGGACGGCGCGTCCCCAGCAGGCGCCAGGCGCCTCCACTACAAGACTCTCTAGTTGTTCCTAACCATACTGCGACGCACAAACGCCCTCATCTGTTTCCATTGCAATTGCAGTTGTCTCCTCACCTAGTTTATGTTGGGATCGTCATAAAATTGCCTTTACAAAGGCGTTTAAGCGTCTCTAAGTCGCCGGCCGGAGTGCCCGGACGGTTCTAGGCTCTATAGTCTGGAACCGAGCGACCGCTACGTCGCAGGTTCGAATCCTGCCTCGGGCATGGATGTGTGTAATGTCCTTAGGTTAGTTAGGTTTAATTAGTTCTAAGTTCTAGGCGACTGATGACCTCAGCAGTTAAGTCGCATAGTGCTCAGAGCCAAGCCGTCTCTAAGTGCGTAATTCAGTAGTGCCATTGAATTTATTTCAGAATGGATAGAAGATCATCGTGTGATTAAGATACGAAGCAAAATTCCAGACATAACAAGGATGCGGTGGCAGGACAACCATAATACGGAAAGTTGCCTGCAGAAAATACAGAATTTGCCGACGAAAATTCCTCTCATATTTTTTTTGCTTGACTAATCGTTTAGTAAATATTTAACGTCATACTTTTTTGTTTATATAAATGACCTGTAGTGCACATAGCCAAATATCAGAGCAAGCAGCCATGCAGGAAACTTCCTGTTACGGGTTGACAATAAACAACGGACACATACAATGGGACGTATGTCGTTTGCCGACTTCTGCCAAGTAGTGCTGTCAGCCAAGTCAAACAGTTACCACCCTCTCTCTCTTGGTTCACTACTGAAAGTTTTTGTGGATTTTGCGACTTTCTCTAACACGAAGCAGTTTCATGGGACGGTTGTTTGGCTGATTTGGGGGAAGGGACCAAGCACCGAGGTCATCGGTCCCATCGGATTAGAGGAGGAAGTCGGCCGTGCCCATTCAAAGGAGCCATCCCGACATTTGCATGAAGCGATTTAGAGAAATCACGGAAAACCTAAATCAGGACGCCTGGACGCGGGTTTGGACGGGTGTGAACCGTCGTCCTCCCGAATGCGAGTCCAGTGTGCCATTCATGTGATGATTTTAAGGATTAATAGTAGATCTTGTGTTATTCCTAGTTGTCTCTGAATTGCAAAAGCGCAGAAATATTTCTGTAAATGCTGGTTTGAACGAAAAACGATACAATGATCTTGAATTCCTTTCAGCTTTATCCGTAAAGATCGAAAATTCAGCCTATATAGACGACGTTAAAAAAAGAATGTGTAACATATTGCCACAGGAGGTAGTATAATTCAACAATATAATGATATTGTGGATGTATTGCACTCCATCGTCATCTGATCGATAAAGCAACTCGTTTTCATGGTTATGTTGAAAATAAAACAGTCATGGTTTCAAAGTTATTTTTATTTAAAAATAACGCGTTTCGCTGTGCTTAGGCATCATCAGACTATCTAAAAGGATAAAGAAGGCTAGTTAAATAACTATTCTCGAAACATCATGAAGCATGGATCAAGCTGCGCCAAAAATTTAACTAAAACTGTGGACAACACTTGCGTAAAATTGTCAAATGAAGTTCATTGCGCCGTCTATCAAAGCTCTACGTCAACCACATACACACAAAACCGTCTGGATGAAAATCCGGTCGTCAGAATAACTGAAACGATTTGTGGGGACCTGAACATAAAATATTGGAAACCAAACCACAGCCACAACAGAAATGAAGTCTGGCAAACTAATAAAGGAAAGCAACGATGAACTACAAACACCTGTGAACCGTTGTAGCAGAAATTAGACCACAGCATAGAGTCACGCGTACATTATATATGCCTGGCTGCCAAAAGGCAGGGCAATCTAACCGGCAGCGGCACTAGAATTACTAAACGGCAGATGGCCGCATATAGCAGAGCTGATACAACGGAAACACAACATATAGCGCGAGTAACCTAAGCTACAGACAAGGCTAATGTGGAACTGATTAATCTTTACTTAAGAGTTATTAAATTATATTAAAATTAAAAAGTAATGAAAATTAAAATTATTGAACAGGTAATATCGGCCTTTCTCATCACCTGCAATATAATGATCCTTACTGTATGAACTAGGAAACAGTATTGTGGTAAACGACATTAATAATAAAAGTTAGCGAACAAGTACGACATATGTAAAACATACAAAATCAGGGTACATGAACAATTAAATAAGTAAACCAACTGTAAAAAGGCAATAAAACTTTTACAAATCTTAATAACGTTAAAAAATTACATGATTGAGTAAGGGGCAGAATTCTATGACACTGCACTACCAAATGCACACCATCATAGTGAATGTTCATAAAGGGCAATAAAAATCTAAACATTCAAGTGCCCACATGGTCGTCATAGGACACATTATACACTATACAAAAAGAGGAAAAGAAGGCCCAGAACTAATGAAGCACACTGAACAGGTTTTAGGTTAGAAAACAAGAATACAACGATAAAACAACTATAACTATAATGATACGACTGAAAGCGAATATACGTTGAGGTATGGACTGAAGTTCAATAGCTCAGAACATGTATTATATTTACTGATGAGAAGGGATTTACAAGAGATACTGAAGTATGTTACCGAAAGACGTACGGGTAGGCAGATGCATATCTTCGAGCAATCCTGGAGCTGAAGTCTCAGGATCGCTTCAGTACCGACGTGTTGGTAGAAATTGTTAGTGACATACTCACAAGGCGATATACTTTACCAAACAGGTTAACAGGTAGTGAGTTATCACCGATTTATACGCGATGAATTATCAATGCTATTGGAGAGCGTTAACCTTGCAGACAGAAAAAGACCTCATTTGACGCACGACGGAGCATCAGCCATTTCTTAAGAATCGCGCGACAGTACCTCATCGCAAGGTTTAATGAGCGAAGAATTGGTCAAGAGTATCCGTCAGCACGGCGTCCCCTTTCACCTGACGTAAACTCATTGGATTTCTCCCTCTGGCGACTTTTAAAGGCGTTGGTGTCTGCCCAAAACATTGACAATATGCAGATGCTACACATACGTGGGACGCAATACGAATGGAGCCAATTGTATTTGGAAGACAGCGCGATTCACTGTGAAGAAATTTGGTTGGTTGGTTGATTTTCGGAAGGGGACCAAACAGGGAGGTCATCTGTCTTGTCGGATTAGGGAAGGATGGGGAAGGAAGTAGGCCATGTCCTTTCAAAGGAACCATTCCGGCATTTCCCTGAAGTCATTTAGGGAAATCACGGAAAACCTACATCAGGATGGCCGGACCACCGGTTTGAACCATCGTCCTCCCCAATGCGAGCCCAGTGTGCTAAATACTGCAACACCCTGCTCGGTTGCGAAGAAGGGCTGAAGATATAAGATGTCAAAATAAAAAAAAATCATCATTAACCAAAAAACAAACATCCACTCATCTTCGACTGGAAACGAAGTAATATTCAATAACTTTGGTCATTTCACTTGGATTTATAAGCAAATAACAACAGTATATATTTATGTATTAATATTTCTCTTCTGAGTCCACTCTATCAAGAACGTTATTTCGCGGAACTCTTGACAGGACAGTCTTGAAAGAGACGGCAAGGTCATCTTTGTGGTAGTGTCGGTTTGCAGTTTATTGTGTTCCTCTGTCCGTTGGGAGTTTATTAAAGAGAACACCCTCTCGACGTTAACATTATGGCATGGAATAGCAAAGTAATATTGAGCCAATTTCAATAACTCCGAATAAAATTCTTTATTATGAGTGATATGAAATAAGCTGCCCACTTTTCATGAACGAAAAGCTTTTTAAAGCTGACTCTTTAAAAATTTGTTCCATGAATTTCGCGAAGTTTTGCCCCTGATCAAAGAATTTACTCTCACGCAACTTCAAGTTTTTTATACAAGAGCACTCGTTGGCATGTCTCTACAGTATATTCTTATAAAATATCTCCTGATTCTTGCTTCTACTTATTCTTCGCACTGACGTAATTACCTTGGAACGGGCCTTAGATGTGCGTTCTCTGTTTAAAGCCGGACTTGTACATATTCATCTACATCGACATCTACATGGATATTCTGCAAATCACATTAAAGTGTCTGGCAGAGGGTTCACCGAACCACCTTCACGATTCTCTGTTATTCCAATCTCGTCAGCACGCGGAAAGAACGAACATCTATTTCTTTCCGTACGAGCTCTGATTCCCCTTATTTTATCATGGTGATCGTTTCTCCCAATGTACACATATCAAAAAAAGTTTGCATCACCTCGGTTTCAAGAGTTCCGAAACCTGTACAGAAAATTGGAATAGAGATCAACATAAACATCATTTCCACCCTTTTTACTGCTCATGAAACCCACACATTGCATGTCTTACCACCATTCAGCGAGACCTTCAAAGGTGGTGGTCCAGACTGCTGTACACACCGGTACCTCTAACACACAGTAGCACGTCCTCTTGCATTGATGCATCCCTGTATTCGTCGTGGCATACTATGCACAAGTTCATCAAGGAACTGTTGGTCCACTCCTCAACGGTGATTCGGAGTAAATCCCTCAAAGTGGTTGGTAGGTCACGTCGTCCATTAACAGCCCTTTTCAATTTATCCCACGCATTTTCGATAGGGTTCACGTCTGGAGAACATGCTGGCCACTCTAACTGAGCGATATCGTTATCCCAGGACATTTCCCTTGTTGAGAGCCCTTCCTGGCACAAAATAACAATGCGGACGCGATCGAATCGCGGTACTGACCGTCTAGGCATGGTTGAACTACAGACAACACGAGCCGTATACCTTCTTCCTGGTGGAATGACTAGAACTGATCGGCTGTCGGACCCCCTCCGTCTAACAGTCGCTGCTCAAGAATGATTATTTACGTCTTTGGGCGGGTTTAGTGACATCTCTGAACAGTTAAAGGGACTGTGTCTGTGGTGCAATATCCACAGTCAACATTTATCTTCAGGAATTCTGGGAACCGGAGTAATGCAAAACTTCTTTTATATGTGTGTAAGTCGGCGTCACCAAAATATTTTCGCATTCGGAGGAGAAAGTTGGTGATTGGAATTTCGTGAGAAGATTGCTCCGCAACGAAAAAGCCTTTGTTTTAATTATGTCCATCCCAAATCTTGTATCATTTCAGTGACACTGCCTCCCATATTCCGCGAGAATACAAAACGTTCTGCCCTTCTTTGAACTTGTTCGATGTACTCCGTCAGTCCCATCTTGTAAGGATCCCACACCGCGCAGCTGTATTCTGAAAGAGGACGGACAAGCGTAGTGTAGGCAGCCTCCTCACTAGATATGCTACATTTCCTAAGTGTGCAGCCAATAACACGCAGTCTTTGCTTAGCCTTCTCCACAACATTTTCTGTGTGTTCTTGCCAATGTAAGTTGTTCGTAATTGTAATTCCTAGGTATTTAGTTGCATTTACGGTCTTTAGATTTAACTCATTTATCGTGTAACCGAAATTCAACCGATTTCTTTTGAACACCCATGTGGATGATCTCACACTTTTAGTTGTTTAGGGTCAATTGCCAATTTTCCCACCGTACAGATATCTTTTCTAAATCGGCTGCTCAGACTGTCTCCCAAATCGTTTGTATAGATAAGAAGGAGCAAAGGGCCTAAAACAGTACCTTGGGAACGCCAGAAATCACTTCTGTCTTACTCGAAGACTTTCCGTCAACCAATATTTGGCCGGACAAGACCGCAAAACGCCGGGCATGTCCAGCTAAAGAAGGACACTGGTAATTCTAGCTAGAGGATGTGTCAGGGTGCGAGGTAGCCACGTGTAGCACTGTCCACAGTGACTACTTCTGCGTAACAGACAGAAAGGACCGAGACGACAGATTGGCCTTTCTCTTAACAGACATTTGTTTCTGGCATATCATCATAGGAATTTTCCTTCCAGTTTTCACCAATAGCACCTCCTGTAGGAGCACGTGACAGTTTTTTAATAACCTTTGTAGAGGGTGATTTAGCAAATATTTCCGGAGCCGTTTAAGATATCATAATTGTGTTTTCATCCGGATGAAGCGTGAGACACAAGTTATGCTGCATGGAGAAAGTTTGGAAGGTTAGAGTGACGTACTGGGGAAGTGATGCTGTGGAGGCAGGTCGTCAGTCGTGCCTCGATAGTTAAGTCGCTGGAGAAGGTTCCGGGTCCGACTCCCGACCGATACACAGTTCTAATCTTACAGGATGTTTCAAGTCGGCACACACTCCGTAGCAGAGCGAAAGTTGAATCCGTAAAAAAATTAAGTTGCTCAGCGCTCTTGTATGAGCTTGGTGCGATTAGTTAATGAGAGCCGGCCGGAGTGGCCGAGCGGTTATAGGCGCTACAATCTGGAACCGCGCGACCACTACGGTCGCAGGTTCGAATCCTGCCTTGGGCATGGATGTGTGTGATGTCTTTAGGTTAGTTAGGTTTCAGTAGTTCTAAGTTCTAGGGGACTGATGACCTCAGAAGTTAAGTCCCGTAGTGCTCAGAGCCATTTGAACCATTTTTTAGTTAATGAGAGCTAAATCCCCGAAACCTAATGATAGGCATAATTTCTAAAGACAAATGCGAAAACTCTAATCACACGATGACAACTCACAGTGTGAATATAAGTAAAATGAGTGGTAAGGAAGTAGACGGAAAATTTGGAGCAATTTTATGTTGTAACTGTTATGTTACATCATAATTAATTTTTATTACGTTAACTTGAGGTTACCATGAACAAACTGCTTTCTGTTCGAAGCAATCTATCAGATGTCCATTGAGTCCTAGTGTCACTTATGTTTCTGCATCGTCTACTGGATGGCGGCAGCCTTCCACGTTAGCAAGGATACCCGCCTCCAAACACGGGCACTTACTGAATTGTCCTCATGCTTGGAGTGTCCCCCTGCTGTCCACGGTTGATCCACAGTTACACACTGATACGATAAAAGTCATGGAATACCTCATACTACCGTGTGCACCGCCTTTTTCTCCGCGTAATGCAGTAACTCGATATGGCACAGACCCAACATGTCGTTGGAAGTCCCCTGCAGAAATACTGAGCCATGCGGCCTCTATAGCCGTCCACGATTGAGGAAGTGTTGCCCGTGCACGATTTTGTGCTCCAACTGACTTTCCTATTCTGTCCCACAAATGGTGGATAGGTGGCCAAATCATTTGCTCTAACTGTCTAGAATGTTCTTTAAACCAGTCACAAACAATTGTGGCCCTGCGAGATGGTGCACTGCTATGCATAAAAGTTCCACCATTTGGGAATATGGAATCCATGAATTGCTTCAAAATGTCTCCAAGTAGCCGAACATAACCATTTCCAGTCAATGAACGGTTCAGTTGGACCAGGGTTCAAAAATGGTTCAAATGGCTCTAAGCATTATGGGGCTTAACATCTGAGGTCATCAGTCCCCTAGAACTTACAAGGGAAGGCCGCCAATTGTGAAATTCAGATTCGATTCTTACTGCGCATAATAAAAGCTCATGGCCAGAGGTGTAATGTGGCAAAGCACCAAGATGCACTTCTTGGCCGTTGTCGAGAAAATCGACAGTTAAAAGAAACCGTTGCGATGAAATACTCTCTACGACTAATAATTTTCTACAGCGTTGTGGTGCGGCGGTAAGCGCTCGGGTTCGTAATCCAAAGGTCACCGGTTCGAATCTCGCGCCATGCAAACTTTTTTTTTTAGTATTTGTTTTTTGTAATTTATATATATATATATATATATATATATATATATATATATATATATATATAATTCCCGGCAATCAGTTGGAACAATTATGCATATAATAAGTTGTTGAAAGTCGTTTGTCGTGGAAAAACTGGCGACTTCGAACATCATTATGTTTTCCGCAAACAAAGTTGTATTTCACAAATGTTATTAATTGTCTTCATAATGTTAACCACGTATAGTTAACGGAAGACGTAGAAACGACATTCCGAAACGAATACGTATAGCGTAAGTCAAACGTTCGAATTACAATAGAAACCCCACGAACACAAATTTGCTGGGGCAGGTATTAAATATAAACTCCGTTACTCGCTCGTTACACTTGAAGGACAGATGCTGAATGGGCCGAAACGAGCCGCCGCATAACAGCGTAGTTGCCTGCTAACTTCGAAAGAAGGTAGATGCGGTCCCTAGCGCAACTTATAACATCGTCGAAAATCAGTGCGGACGGGAGAGCTTTGGTACACCCTGTTAAACAAACGGAAAAATGGAGGCGGTACAATTGGAGAGCGATCCGCCTTCACCAATATGCATAAGCAATTCATATATATATATATATATATATATATATATATATATATATATATATATATATATTTGAATTACAAAAAACTAAAAATAAAAAAAAGTTGCATGGCGCGGGATTCGATCCGGCGACCTTTGGATTACGAACCCGAGCGCTTACCGCTGCGCCAGGACGCTGTGGAAAATTATTAATCGCAGAGAGTATTTCACCGCAACGGTTACTTTTAACTGTCGATTTTCTCGACAATGGCTGAAAAGTGCATCTTGGTGCTTTGCCACATTACTCCTCTGGCCATGAGCTTTTATTATGCGCAGTATGAATCGAACCTGAATTTCACAATTGGCGGCCTCCCCTTGTTAGAACTACTTAAACATAACTAACCTAAGGACATCACACACATCCATGCCCGATGCAGGATTGGAACCAGCGACTGCAGCAGCAGTGCGGTTCCGGACTGAATCGCAAAGAACCGCTCGGTCACAGCGGACGGCTTGGACCAGGGAATCCAGTCCACTCTATGTAAAACAGCCCACCGCATTATGGAGCTACCAGCAAATTCCACAGTGCCTTGTTGACAACTTGGGTCCATCGCTTCGTGGGGTCTGTAGTACACTCGAACTCTACCATCAGGTCTTACCAACAGGAATCGGGACTCATCTGACCAGGCCACGGCTTCCAGTCGTCTAGGGTCCAGCCGATATGGCCAAGAGCGCAGGGGAGGCCCTACAGGGGATGTCGTGCTGCTAGCAGGCACTCGCGTCGGTCGTTTGCTGCCAAAGCCCATCAACGCCAAATTTCTTAGCACTGTCCTAGCGGATACGTTCGTCGTACTTCCCATGGGTCGCATGTCTTTTAGCACTGACAAATCTACGCGGACGCCACAGCTCTCGGTCTTTAAGCGAAGGACGTCGGTCACTGCATTTTCTGTGGTGAGAGGTTGTCCCTCGCATTTGGTATTCTCGGCACACTTTCAACACTGTCAGTCTCAGAATTCTTAATTCCTTAACGAATTCCGAAATAAAATGCCCCATGTGACCAGCTATACCTACTACTCCATGTTCAAAGTCTGTTAATACTCTTCGTGCGGTCGTAATCATGTAGGAAACCTTTTCTCATGAATCACCTGAGTACATACGACAGCTCTACCAATGCACTGCTCCTTTACAGATTGTGTAGTCGATACTACCGCCTTCTCTATATGTGAATATCGCTATCCCATCACTTTTACCACCTCAGTGTAGTCTCCTGCTTACTGCCCTGAGCGCGAACGCAGCCTGGAGTGGTGGAGATGTCATCTGGAGGAGGAGCAACGGCGGGGAGTGCTGCCACGGTGATGAGTTACAGCGGGTGCGATGTAACACGTGTTTTCTTGACCTACACAGTGAACAAGGAAGCGGAGGGTCGCTAGGGTACCGTTAACATCCCGCGCCTTTAAAGGCAGGTGGGAAAGAGGCAGAGTCGGCCGTGTTGCGGAGGTCACACTCACACACGACTGTGTGGGCGAGGTCAGCGCCGCTATGTCTTCCGCTGACGTAGACACTGGCAACAGCTGATCACATCTAGCGCTCGGCTGCTGCCTGCCTAGCCTTCTAGCACACGAACTGCTGAACATTAAAATTGCAGCACCAGGAAGGATAACAAACAAAGAAATTTCACTGGTTGTGCGTATGCGATAAAGTAGGAAGAATGCACACTGAAATACGAAAGTGAGATTGGTGTGTGCAGGGTGCGAAATTTAACACACAGAGCTCCCACCTCTGATCTAGGTCCCGGTGGTTGTGGCGAGGCAGGTTGTAGCCAGCTGGATAAGGGATATAGAGAACGTGGTGGACAAGACTACACTCCAACACACTCTGTGTCAAGGTAGGTCAGAACAGCACGGTCAAAATGCGATCTTGAGTTATCTTGTTGAAAGACAAGACACAGGCGCCTAGAATATAAGGCACAGCCACTGGCCAGGAACATAACCATTCCTGCACAAATTACCGGCTATGTGAACCAGTAGTCATCCTGCAGTCTGCCCAGAGGCAACCCGTATCTTCACGCCAAGTGCTGGGTCCAAATTGCGAGGACATGCTGAAAAGTAATGCCTCCGAATATTTATGTGAAAACTCTTCAAGCTTTTTAAATAAAACAAACGTTATTAACATTCTACGTCTTTATTGTTCAAGTCTACACATCTGCAGACCTAAGCCTCTAGAGGGCTCTGAATTTTACCGTGTAACGTGGCGGTGTGTAACGTACCTATGTCGTGCGTGAGGAACACCGTGCTGTTATTGAGTTTCGGATTTGAGAAGTTCGTCCACACAGTAAAACACCCTCTCCTTCAGTAAACGCGACCGCTACGGTCGCAGGTTCGAATCCTGCCTCGGGCGTGGATGTGTGTACTGTCCTTAGGTTAGTTAGGTTTAAGTAGTTCTAAGTTCTACGGGACTGATGACCTCAGCTGTTAAGTCCCATAGTGCTCAGAGCCATTTGAACCATTTGAACCTTCAGTAAGACAATGATAGACCACACACGAGCGCTGGGTCAAATGCGACAACGCGACGCCTAGCGATAACAGTCTTCGATCATCCCCCATACACAATATTTTAGGGCTTATATTTTTAAGAATAACGATGCACTGTTCCTTCCGATATTCATGCACGCTTACGAATAAAGATTGTGACGCAGGAACGACGACATCTGGAAGTTTCGCTCTGGCCGTCAGTTGTGCACGGAAAAGCAAACCGGTTAGGGTGACCGCTCGCATAAAGCGGGAGATCCTGGTTCGAGCCCCGGTCCGGCACAAATTTTCACTGTCGTCATTCCCTTATACACCCGATAAGTGCTCGTATTCGCAACTTCGAATACATATTTGATTCTCCATACAGTCCCGACTTGGCCTCATCTGATTTTCCTCCGTTTCCAAATACCTTCGAGTCCTTCATTTTGACAACGATGAAGTGGTACAGACAGAGGTGAGGTAGCGGCTTCATCAACAAAGTGAAACATTTTACAGTGACGAAATCAACGAACTGTCTCTCGTCGGGAGAAATGTTTCGTTGCCAGGGTGATTATATTACGAAATAAATAGGTAAACATGAACCAAAAAAAAAAAAAAAGACGTAGATACCTTCATTTTTACAACGATGAAGTGGTACACACAAAGGTGAGGTAGCGGCTTCGTCAACAAAGAGAAACATTCTACAGTAACGGACTCAACGAACTTGTCTCTCGTTGGGAGAAATGTTTCGTCGCCAGGGTGACTAGATTTAGAAATAAATACGTAAACATGTACAAAATAGTTGAAGTATGTTAATAAAGTTTATTTTATTTAAGAAGCTTTAACACATGAAAATTCGGAGACATTACCTTTCAGCACGCCCTCGTCGTATGGCCTAAGCAATCGGGCAATGTTCGTTCTTGGACCCTCCTTACAGTGATGCGTCTTTCGTGCCACTGTACGTAGACCAGGAATTATCTGAGAAGATCACGCGGCGCTACTCCTTTGTCCAGTGTTGGAGTTGGACGCATCAGTGTCGGGGTGGCACTCTCTATTTTGGCTTCCAGAGAAGCTGCAAAAATGGTCGCCATGCAAGCAGTTCATGATGTTTTAGCCGTTGCAGCATTGTCCCTGTAGAGATACCTGTACTGCTGCAAGGAAGCCCATTTTCGACTAAATATACGTGGTGTGGCTGTATGATGCAACACGTTTGAGCGAACGTCACGTCTGCACTGGCGGGCGCTAGTCGCGTGGGACCATTGAGATCCAGCATAGCGTTGCGTATGCCAACCCTGAATCCACCAGTTCCGTATTCAAAGCCGTGGTGTCCCGACCAACCGAACAGCATCATCGCGAAACAATAAACCACCGCCTCAATAGGCCACGATAATGCCGCCGTTGAATTACGAAACTTACTTGAAGACATAAAGCATAATGTGATCTTCGCGGAAACAACCATTCAAATGCGGTTTCTGAAGTCGCAGCCAACGAGTCACGTGCCGCACGCGCACTGCCTCTACGTGAGAATAAGGCAGTAAAGATCAGTGATACTTTTATGTTTCGAGTGGGCATTGTACCTAAACATGGGTAAATGTAGGGACGTGACAGAGTGGCAAAAAGATGCAATTGTGTTTGACCGTGCCCACGGCGACGTGGTGTGTGAAGTTACAAGATTTGTTGGTGTTTCGTGGTGGATTGTTCATAGTGTCTACCAGCATTTGTGTAACGCACGTGACCACGAAACACAGTGTCATAATTGTGGTCGGAAAAAGATCAAGCCTGAGAGGAATCAGAGACACGTTTCACGGCTTGAGAATTAAAACTGCTTCCAAACCGAATAGGCATTCCTGCGCGCAATGAATGAGGTCCATCACAATCAGTTACCGAGAGAACATGCCGACGGGAATTCCATGCAATGAACATTTGGAATCGGTCACCGCAATAGCCCACTGACAACCCTATTTTTCAAGACGACATCAATCTTCCTCGGACGGGAAGAATATGTGACTGGCTTTCTCGACACTCCCACATCCTACTTATCTTGATTAGCCTGCAAAGTCGCCTGATCTGGACCCCATAGAAAATCTGTGGGACATCTTGGAACAGCGGGTAAAACGCTGACATCAGCATCTGCGCAATTTGGTGGAACAGCGCGATCAACTCCTCAGCGAGTGGTTTACGCTGGATGTGACGTACCTGCAAGTCTCCTTGCAATCACTTCCTAAATACGAGGGTTGTCCAGAAAGTAAGTTCCGATCGGTCGCGAAATGGAAACCGCTGGGAAAATCCGGTAAAGCTTTGCGCAAATGTGTTGGGCAGTGTCTCTAGTATGCCCGTCGATCGTGTCGCGTCGCTCTTTTCAGTTTTGAGCGAACAGTGAGCACGTAAAGATGGGTAGGGAATAACGTCTCCCGCCAAGTATGAAGGCCTGGTTAGAGATTTCGCCTGTGTCATGCAGCCCACATAACACAACTGTCGAGCAGTTCCTTCTTCATGCCAATTCTCGGCCGCACACTGCAGGAGCAATCAAGACGCTCCTGCAGCACTTCCGATGAGAAGTGTTTGATCACCCACAATACAGTCCGTAATTGGCTCACCCTGAGTCTCATCTCTGCTCACAAGAACCGATGGCTATGAAGATACTATTTTTCCACAGACAACGAGCTGCAGACCAGTGCAGATAACTGGCTGAAAGCACAGGCGGCTGCTTTCTATGACGAGGATATTGGAAAGCTGGTACAACACTATGACAAAACTCGAAGTTGGAGGGTCGACTATATAGAGTAATAGGTGGAAGGTGTACCTAACTGCTGCAAATAAAACGTTTCTGGTTTTCACGGTGGTTCCCATTTCGCGACCGTCGGAACTTACTTTCTGGACAACCCTCGTAAACCCATGCGGTTATCAAGTCCAGGAGAGGAATTACACGGTATTAAATAATGCTTGTTCTGATGTCTCTATAGGCGACTAATTTTTTGTTAGTGAGCTCATCTACATCTAAAATCTACGACTCACTGTGAAGTCTATAGCAGAGGGTACTTCTCATTGTACCACTTATTAGGGCTTCTTTCCGCTGCATACGCGTATGGAACGTGGGAATAACGATTGGATATAATCTGGCTGATCAAACGTACCCAATTGCCTACTAGTGAGTATTAACAAGAGTTGTGGTCACAGCCGCCTTTGTGACAGCTTAAACTCTGCTGCGAATACTTTCAATGATATTTGTGTATGTCTGTGGAGGAATGCAACCCAGCATTCCTGAAGAACCGAAACAAGAGACGATAGCGATGTTGGACGCTGGGGTCTGTAGTGAAATCGACGTTCTAACTCATCGCAAAGTTTATCGCAGTCGCAAATATAGACAACCATCAACTGCATAATGGAATGACGACAATGAGAATTTATGCCGGACAGGGCATCGAACCCGGATTTCCTGCTTATCGCAAGCGGGCGCCTTACTATTTTGCTATCCGTGCACGGCTCACAGCCAGACCTAGACTTCCATCTTATCTCCACAACCATGCGTCTACGACTTGTACATCCATTGTGTATATCCCCGTGCAGGTGAGACATTTTCAAATGGTTCAAATGGCTCTGAGCACTATGGGACTTAACATCTGAGGTCATCAGTCCACTGGATTTAGAATTACTTAAACCTAACTAACCTAAGGACATCACACACATACATGCCCGAGGCAGGATTCGAATCTGCGACTGTAGCAGCAGCGCGGTTCCGGACTGATGTGCCTAGAACCGCTCCGCCACAGCGGCCGGCTGAGACATTTTACTTGAAAGCCGTTTGTCCGGTGTCGGCGTATAAATATGATATTGCTGTGCCTGTGTTATTCTGAATTACGCATGCATGCATGTCGCAAAGGAACTTTGCATCGTAACTCGGAATAACACAGACACTGTAGCATCGTAACGCGTCCCGAAGTTGTTCCGTTGGGTTCAGGTGTAGACTCTGGGCCAAGCCAGTCCATTTTAGGAGTGTCATTGTCCACAAATTATTGCCTCACAGATGCTGGGGGAGGGGGGCATTGAAATGAAAAATAAATTTGTGTTGCATGCCATTCTCGTAACAGACTCTCTAAAAAAGAAGTTACGGTTTTTTATTGAATGACTCTTCCACAACGGCAAAATGAAAACACAATCAACGTTTGTTTAGAGCATGTAGCTCGTAGGTTACACATGTGATTCTTAGCATATGCCTTAAGCTGCTTACGCGGCGTACACAGAAAGAAAATCGACAGTCAAGTGGCTTTTATGAAATCTCGCGTGAGCAGCAGGCCGTGTGGAATGGCCTGTCTGACAACTGGTTGCTACAAGTGAACGGCGGCTCTGCAGATTTTACGCGTCGCACCTGCTCCGGACCTGCACCTCGTTAACATTTACGACTCTGTAGTACACACAACGTGGGCTTGGCCGTACATGGTTTATGAATAACACTCAAAGCGGAGGATCGAGTTATGTACACAGACTCTTGCAAGTACCTGAGAAATATTTCTCCGAGTACTCTATCGCTTCTATGGATACATTATACACTGGAGAGCCAAAGGAACTGGTACACCTGTCTAATATTGTGTAGCGCCCCCGCGGTCACGCGGAAGTGCAGCAACACGGCGTGGCAAGGACTCGACTAATGTCTAAAGTGGTGGGAACTGACACCGTGAATCCTGCAGGACTGGCCGTAAAGCCGTAGGAGTACGAGGGGTGCAGATCTCTTCTGAACAGCAAGTTGCAAGGCATCCCAGATATGCTCAATAAGGTTCATGTCTGGGGAGTTTGGTGGCCAGCGGAAGTGCTTAAACTTAAAAGAGTGTTCCTGGAGCTACTCTGTAGCAGTTCTGGACGTGTGGGATGTCGCATTCTCCTGCTGGAATTGCCCAAGTCCGTCGGAATCCTCAATAGACATGAATGGATGCAGATGATCAGACAGGATGCTGAAGTACGTGTCACCTGTCAGAGTCGTATCTAGACGTAACATTGGTCCCATATCACTTCAGCTGCACACGCCTATCACCATTACAGAGCCTCCACCAGCTTGGACAGTCCCCTGCTGACATGCAGGGTACATAGGTTCATGAGGTTGTCTCTATACCCGTACAGGTCCATTAGCTCGATACAATTTGATACGAGACTCGTCCGGCCAGACAATATGTTTTGATCAGCTTGGCATTGAAGCGCCAAGGAAACTGGTATAGGCATGCATATTCATATACAGAGATATGCACTCTGGCAGAATACGGCGCTGCGGCCGACACCGAATATATAAGACAGCAACTGTCTGGCGCAATTGTTAGATCGGTTACTGCTCCTATAATGGCAAGTTATCAAGATTTAAGTGAGTTTGAATGTGGTGTTATAGTCGGCGCACGACCATTTCACGAGTGTACCTTGAATATCAGGAACCTGGTAAAACATCAAATCTCCGACATCACTGCGGCCGGAAAAATATCCTGCAAGAATGGGACCAACGACGACTGAAGAGAATCGTTCAACCTGACAGAAGTGCAACCATTCTGCAAATTACTGCAGATTTCAATGCTAGGCCATCAAACATGAGCTTTCGGAGCCGAAGTCCCCCTTGCGCGCCCTTGATGACTGCACGACACAAAGCTTTACGCCTCGCCTGGACCTGTCAACACCAACATTGGACTGTTGATGACTGGAAACATCTTGCCTGGACGGACGAATCTCGTTCCAAATTGTATCGAGCTGATGGACCTGTATGGGTATGGAGGCAACCTCATGAATCCATGGACCCTGCATGTTAGCAGGGGACCGTTCAAGCTGGTGGGGGCTCTGTAGTGGTGTGGAGCATGTGCAGTTGGAATGATATAGGATCACTGGTACGTCTAGATACGATTCTGACAGGTGACACGTACGTAAGCATGCTGTCTGATCACCTGCATCCATTCGTGTCCACTGTTCATTCCGACGGACTTGGGCAATCCCAGCAAGACAGTGCGACACCCCACAAGTCTGGAATTGGTTCATAGTGGCTCCAGGAACACTCTTCTGAGTTTCAGCACTTCCGCTGGCCACCAAACTCCCCAGACGCGAATATTATTGAGCATATCTGGGATGCCTTGCAATGTGCTGTTCAGAAGAGATCTCCACCCCCTCGTACTCTTACGGATTTATGGCAAGCCCTGCAGGATTCATGGTGTCGATTCCCTCCAGCACTACGTCAGATATTAATCGAGTTCATGCCATGTCGTGTTGCGGCACTTCTGCGTTCCGCGGGAGCACTATACGATATTAGGCGGGTGTTTGTTTCTTCGGTTCTTTAGTGTATTAGATGTTAGTTTAGATGTGTAGATGATGTACTGTGTCTACCGACTGGCGCCACTAGACAACTTATCATAGTCCTGGAACATCGAAACTCACAACACAAAAACAAACAGATCACCATGGAGCTTCGTGAAAAATCCATTAACATCCTTTCACCCTGAATTTTAAACTCACTCTTAAACCTTTCTTTTATTTCCTCCATTGCTACTTAGATGTAGAGACTGATGAGTGTGGGGTGAAGGACACCATTCATGCCCTACGTCGTTTTTAATCCGCCTCCAGAGCCGAATAATTAGCGCCGCTGACTACGGTGCAGAAGGATTTGTGTTCGATCCGCAGTACCTCGACGAATTTTCCTGTTGTAGAGATAAGAGGCTCCACTCAGCCTCGTGAGACTAATCAGAAGCTGCCTGAATAAAGAAGAAGAGGCATCATCGTGATGCATCTACCGCCAATAAGGTTTGAGGTATTGACGACTTACTGATCACATGTCCCACAATCACAGATCGCTCCTCGTACTCTCTTATAGGCAGCAGACGGCCAGTCCGAACATGTCTAATCCGTGAGTGGCGGTTATGTTTCCTTGCCTTTTTCTTTTTTTTAGAATGCACCCGTACTAACATGTAACTACACTACTGTCTGTGAAAATTGAAACACCAAGGAGGAGACATGTGATTACAATGAAATTCATTACACAGATTGGGGAGACTGAAACACACAAATGGTTAGGATTACAGCGCTGTACGTGAACTTTGACTGTCAGAATTCAATACAGTGCGAAGCTGCCACGTGCTGCAATCAGAGCCTCAAAACGTTGTGGAATGGAATCGAAAACAACCTGGATATTCTGTTGTGGGACACAATATCACATGTTTTGTAGACGCGTCCACAAGGCATAGAGAGTGTTCACAGGAGGACCAGAATGAACAAGCTGCAGGCTGGCGACATCCCAGGCATGTTCGATGGACGGCGCATCAGGTGATCGTGCAGGCAGCAGAAGAAATGCTGTCCGTCATTCTTTGAAGCAAGTTTGCTCCTTCCTGGCCACACGTGTCTGGACACTGTCATGCTGAAATATGGGATGTGGATCTGCCAGCAGTTGGAGCAGTGCCTCGGCCTCCATAACACAGTTGTTGTAGCAGTTACTGTTTAGATTTCTCTCAGTACGTAGGAGGGGAGATCGCACATTATAACTAATGGCGCCCTAACTATCACACTTGGCATTCGTCCACTATACCGCTAAGAAATGCTGTCTTCCCGATTACATTCACCATGGCATCATTTAACAAAATACATCGCCACTACTGTACGACAAGTAGGAGCGGGACACATTCGAAAACACTACATTTTGCCACTCACAGCACCAATGACAGTGTTGACGTGCCCTTGACAGCCTGAAACTTTGGTGGTTACAGGTCAGCGGAAGCCAACACAATGGCACACATGCCACCAGTCTTGCCCTCAGCAGAAGGCATTGAACAGTCAATGCAAACACGTCCTGTTGCAGAGCCCCATCGCCGAGCTAACACTGAGAACAAAGCTATTGTCAGTAATGGCCATGCAGACAACATGACGGTCATCCCTCACAGTGTCAATTCATGTGCTCGACTTCCTGTTCGTCACTGTGTTTCACACTCTTCTATCATTGGTTCCAAACATGCATCACATATGAGTCTCATTGTTATGGAGTGATAAAGCGAATCATTCCGCCCCTTTACAACTCATTCACATACTAATATTGCTCTCTTTCACACTGACAAAGCCTACCAGCACTTGCTTACATGTCCCCACTTCATTGGTGGCGCTGCACCACTGAAATCATGGCTTAGCACTGACTTGTCCAGTCACTCAAATGAGGGAACTGCCACACATACATGCACACCATCTCTCTGTAATGTTAATCACTTAAGCCATTCTCACACAGGGTGGGACAGCTAACATTGATGTTGGCATGGATGACAAATCCAACCTCATGAGACAGAGCCCCCCTGTGATATGGGGCATGTCAGTTAACTAGTGCATATGCTAGTCATGTTGTTATGTCTGCAGTAGATAAGTAAATGGAAACTTCAATGTCCATAGACATGTTATAAGACTAAAAGCAAAGTTCCATGATCAGTCAGTGAGGACATGTTAAAAATATGTCATGCAGAGTGTATGTCCAGCATTTCCTCCCAACCCCATGGATCGATTTCGGTAAAACATGGCACAGAAACATCAGGCCTTGTGACTATCAGCACTGTGGGGATTATAACATCCTAGCTCCAATAAGAGTGGAGATGTGAGCAAAAACGTGTTTTTTCCAGCACTTGGTGTATAGGCTACCCTGCATGACTGGCATTCCATGTGGGAAGACTGTCAGCTAGTTCTGCAGGGTAACCTGCATTTCATAGGTAAGAAACAGTTTTCCAGACCCCAACATGTATACTGTCCTGTATGACAGGCGTGTTGTGGGAGTAGTATTGACCTACTATATAGAATGGTAATGCAGAGGTTACACATACTGATGAGCATGGCTGGGGCCAGGCTGATGGTGGTGGTGGTGGTGGTTAGTGTTTAACGTCCCGTCGACAACGAGGTCATTAGCGACGGAGCGCAAGCTCGGGTTAGGGAAGGATGGGGAAGGAAATCGGCCGTGCCCTTTCAAAGGAACCATCCCGGCATTTGCCTGAAACGATTTAGGGAAATCACGGAAAACCTAAATCAGGATGGCCGGAGACGGGATTGAACCGTCGTCCTCCCGAATGCGAGTCCAGTGTGCTAACTACTGCGCCACCTCGCTCGGTGCCAGGCTGAGATCGACAGAGGAGGGGATGGAGATTGCAAGGGGAGGAGGGAATAGACAGTGAGAAGAGGAGAGAAGGAGATGCATGAGGCTGGTGGAAGATGTAGTGGAGTAGTTGGCAGGTAGAAAAGGAAGACACAGAGTCAGATGACGAAAGAGAAAGGGGGGACAAGGATATGGCCAAAGATAAGGGGGGGGAGGATACGGCCAGATATGGGGGTGAGGGAAATGGACAAAAATAATGGAAGGAGGAGATGAAGAGACAGAGACTGAGGGGAGGAGGAGATAGATAGACGTGGAAGGGCGAGATGCACAGACAGAGAGGTGGACACAGACGGGGGGAAGTGAACGTGTATTCAATATACATGTCGAACGCTTAAGCTGGTGAAGCCGCGGGAGAAAGGTGAGTCAGCTTATAAGGCTTCACTCCTGAGACCGAGCGCACATTTGTTTACATAATATCGAATATTGCAGATATTATTTCTACTTATTTGATAAGGAAGTCCCACAACGGCGACAAAGACAATTTGATATCAACAAGATGCAAACCCCCTACACAATGTTCTACCGACTACGCTATGCTGACCTTCTGCAATGAACGACCTTTTATTGTGTGTTACGAACTTCTTGCCGAAATATCGCAGGACTTATTTTGTGTTTCACGGGAGACAATGGCTTCTCAACGTGAAATAACACGAACTGACGTCACAAAGCTGGTACAGTTCCACGGCAACGTCTGCTAAATCGTCCCATGTGAGGACAGCTTTAAGCCGTAGACACAAGGAGCGTGTACTCGAACGTTTAGCGTACCGAATTTCTGACGTTATAGCGTGGAAAAAGCACGGTGGTGAGTCTTTCTGGGCGTCCTGGGAAATATCTAGCATGTCAGGTATTCTGAACATGCTTTTGAACGTAGACCAATGAGATGGAAGAAAGCCCAAACGTAGACATGACGTTTCTAAGCACCAGCCAATTGCGGGTCTCTCGAGTACCCGTCGTTAATCATACGATTTGTTATAGCAAAACGACCAGAAACGTCATACTGGCGGGTAAAGAATTATTGGAAGTTGCGTATTATGAAAGTATGCCGTTTCAAGACAACGGAAAATTCAGGATCCATCAAAAATGCACTTTTGTTGGTACAATGTATTACCGTTAAATGTCAGTTACATTATCTACGATTAAAGTCTTCAGGGGACGGTACGTGTAGCATGACGAATGGAGATGCGCACTATAAATGTAAACAAAATGCGTTGCTGGTTCGCGTCCCAAAGGATGCAATTTTTTTATAACCTTCGCGTTTTATGACAGCTTTTGATACTTTCTTATTAATGCAACAGAAGAATATTCTACAATATTCGATGTTCAGTAAATGTAAGTGCGCTTGTTCTGAGGAGTGAGTTTGTTCGACTGGCTTTATCTACAAGAAAGCTTGCATCACTTGCAGTAAAATATTTAGTGCTTTCTTGTTTCAGGCCGGCCACTGTGGCCGAGCGGTTCTAAGGGCTTCAGTCTGCAACCGCGCTGCTTCTACAGTCGCAGGTTCGAATTCTCCCTCGGGCATGGATGTATGTGATGTCCTTAGGTTAGTTAGGTTTAAATAGTTCTAAGTTCTAGGGGACTGATGATCTCAGATGTTAAGTCCCATAGTGCTTAGAGGCATCTGAACCATTTTTGCACTTTTGTCGCTAGAGTGCGCTGCGGTAGCTCATTCCACGCTGAGGCACACGTTTCATTTGCCCAAGTTGCATCGTTTCTAAGCGTTCAGTAGTGCGTTGAACACGGTACGGTCAACGTTGACGTTCGAAAGCACTGTCCATGCGCCGACGGCTTTACCATTGCTCTGCACTTCTTCCGATTTTGGAGTGATTCCTCCTTGGTGCTGCAATTTCCGCAAACCGTAGCGTATCTTTTCGACGCGCTACCAACGCCAAATAACAGGTCGTTTCAAGCAAAGTATACAAGGTGGTCCATTGATCGTGACCGGGCCAAATATCTCACGAAATAAGCGTCAAACGAAAAAACTACAAAGAACGAAACTTGTCTAGCATGGAGGGGGAAACCAGATAGCGCTTTGGTTGGCCCGATAGATGGTGCTGCCATAGGTCAAACGGATATCAACTGCGTTTTTAAAAATAGGAACCCCTATTATTTATTACATATTCATGTAGTACGTAAAGAACTATGAAGGTTTTAGTTGGACCACTTTTTTCGCTTTGTGATAGTTGGCGCTGCAACAGTCACAAATATATGGCTCACAATTTTAGACGAACAGTTGGTAACAGGTAGGTTTCTTAAATTAAAATACAGAACGTAGGTACGTTTGAACATTTTATTTCGGTTGTTCCAATGTGATACATGTACCTTTGTGAACTTATCAGTTCTGATAACGCATGCTGTTACAGTGTGATTACCAGTAAATACCACATTAATGCAATAAATGCTCAAAATGATGTCCGTCAACCTCACGTGTAATGGCATTCCTCTCAACAGCGAGTAGTTTGCCTTCCGTAATGTTCGCACATGCATTGACGATGCGCTGACGCATGTTGTCAGGCGTTGTCGGTGGATCACGATAGCAAATATCCTTCAACTTTCCCCACAGAAAGAAATCCGGGGACGTCAGATCCGGTGAACGTGCGGGCCATGGTTTAGTGCTTCGACGACCAATCCACCTGTCATGAAATATGCTATTCAATACCGCTTCAACCGCACGCGAGCTATGTGCCGGACATCGATCATGTTGGAAGTACATCGCCATTCCCTTATGCAGTGAAACATCTTGTAGTAATATCGATAGAACATTACGTAGGAAATCAGCAGACATTGAAACATTTAGATTGCCATCGATAAAATGGGGGCCAATTATCGTTCCACCCATAATGCCGCACCATACATTAACCCGCCAAGGTCGCTGATGTTCCACTTGTCACAGCCATAATGGATTTTCCGTTGCCCAATAGTGCATATTATGCCGGTGTACGTTACCGCTGTTGGTGAATGACGCTTCGTCGCTAAATAGAACGCGTGCAAAAAATTTGTCATCATCCCGTAATTTCTCTTGTGCCCAGTGACAGAACTGTACACGACGTTCAATTTCGTCGCCATGCAATTCCTAGTGCATAGAAATAAGGTACAGGTGCAATCGATGTCGATGTAGCATTCTCAACACCGACGTTTTTGAGATTCCCGATTGTCGCGCAGTTTGTCTGCTACTGATGTGCGGATTAGCCGCGACAGCAGCTAAAACACCTTCTTGGGCATCATCATTTGTTGCAGGTCGTGGTTGACGTTTCACGTGTGGCTGAACACTTCCTGTTTCCATAAATAACGTAACTATCGGGCCAACGGTACGGACACTTCGATGATGCCGTCCAGGATACCGAGCAGCATACATAGCACACGCCCGTTGGGCCTTTTGATCACAATAGCCATACATCAACACGATATCGACCTTTACCGCAATTGGTAAACGGTCAATTTTAACACGGGTAATGTATCACGAAGCAAATACCGTCCACACTGGCGGAATGTTACGTGATACCACGTACTTATACGTTTGTGACTATTCCAGTGCCATCTATCACAAAGTAAAAAAAGTGGTCCAACTAAAACATTAATATTTCTTAACGTACTACACGAATATGTAATAAAAATGTGGGTTCCTATTCAAAAAAACGCAGATGATATCCGTTTGACCTATGGCAGCGACATCTAGCGGGCCAACCATAGCGCCATCTGGTTTCCTCTTCCAAGCTAGACGAGTTTCGTTCTTTGTAGTTTTTTCGTTTGATGTTTACTTCGTGAGATATATTTGGCCCCGTCATTATCAGTGGACCAGCCTGTAGACACAAACGTGAATGGAACAGGAACGGGTAAACCGATAGTCTTCCCATGAGTACCGTCCGTTACAACACGGCGTGCGGTAGTTCTCAGGCCGTGTGTGTGTTTGTTAGCTGGGAGCGCTGCAGGCGGTGTGGCGTGGTTGTACGTAGCCCGTGTTGGCAGCGGCGTTCGCTTAGCGAGACACGGCGTCTGATCCGGCCGCAGGCGCCGGCCGCACGTCGCTACAGCGGAGGCCACTCCACTCTGCCTGCGAGCGCACGGCAGCCACAACCACCTCTGCTTCGCTTACAGCCGCCTACTGTGCCAGCCCGTTCACTCCTGTAGGCGGCCCTGGCGGTTTCTCACGCTGCGGACGTATCTTGTTCACACCGGCGACCGCTACAAGTCGATAAAACCGAACCTCGATTATTCGAAGTCCAAGGGGCTGTAGAAAAAGTTCGAATAATCGACGAGTAATGGGGAAAAGAGGTTCTCCAGGCGTCTAATGAAAGTATGCCAAGATTTGTGTAAAAACACGAAAGTACACTGCTGGCCATCAAAATTGCTACACCAAGAAGAAATGCAGATGATAAACGGGTATTCATTGGACAAATATATTATACTAGAACTGACATGCGATTACATTTTCACGCAATTTGGGTGCATAGATCCCGAGAAATCACGACCCAGAGCAACCACCTCTGGCCGTAATAACGGCCTTGATAGCCTGGGCATTGAGTCAAACAGAGTTTGGATGGCGTGTACAGGTACAGCTGCCTATGCAGCTTCAACACCATACCATAGTTCATCAGGAGTAGTGACTGGCGTATTGTGACGAGCCAGTTGCACGGCCACCATTGACCAGACGTTATCAATTGGTGAGAGATCTGGAGAATGTGCTGGCCAGGGCAGCAGTCGACATTTTCTGTATCCAGAAAGGCCCGTACAGGACCTGCAACGTGCGGACGTGCATTATCCTGCTGAAATGTAGGGTTTCGCAGAGATCGAATGAAGGGTAGAGCCACGGGTCGTAACACATCTGAAATGTAACGTCCACTGTTCAAAGTGCCGTCAATGTGAACACTAGGTGACCGAGACGGAAGTCAGTTTTTGCACGTAGTTCTTGCAGGAAACCTGACTGACTGGCTTTATATACATCATTTTAGGAGAAAAGAAAAGCTTCGTTTTCACCTCAGCTACGAATTTGTCTATACTACCACCTACTAATGTCACCACCTCCACACGTTTATTCGAGGTATGGTATCCCATACCATCACGCCGTGTGATACGCCAGTATGGCGATGACGAATACACGCTTCCAATGTGCGTTCACCCCGATGTCTCCAAACACGGATGCGACCATCATGATGCTGTAAACGGAACCTGGATTCATCCGAAAAAATGACGTTTTGCCATTCGTGCACCCAGGTTCGTCGCTGAGTGCACCATCTGCAGGCGATCCTGTCTGTGATGCAGCGTCAAGGGTAACCGCAGCCATAGTCTCCGAGCTGATAGTCCATGCCGCTGCAAACGTAGTCGAACTGTTCGTGCAGATGGTTGTTATCTTGCAAACGTCCCTATCTGTTGACTCAGGGATCGAGACGTGGCTGCACGATCCGTTACAGCCGTGCCTATAAGATGCCTGTCATCTCGACTGCTAGTGATACGAGGCCGTTGGCGTTCCGTGTTACCCTCCTGAACCCACTGATTGCATATTCTGCTAACAGTCATTGGATCTCGAACAACGGGAGCAGCAATGTCGCGATACGATAAACCGCAATCGCGATAGGCTACAATCCGACCTGTATCAAAGTCGGAAACGTGATGGTACGCATTTCCCTTCTTACACGAGGCATCACAATAACGTTTCAGCAGGCAACGCCTGTCAACTGCTGTTTGTGTATGAGAAATCGGTTGGAAACTTTCCTCATGTCAGCACGTTGTAGGTGTCGCCACCGGTGCCAACCTTGTGTGAATGCTCTAGAAAGCTAATCATTTGCATATCACAGCATCTTCTTCCTGTCGGTTAAATTTCGCGTCTGTAGCACGCCATCTTCGTGGTGTAGCAATTTTAATGGCCAGTAGTGTATTAACCCACTTGATTAGAATGGATGTGGACGTCACATAGTCTACAGAATACACACAGTCTGCAACATGCATGTATGACAGTAAAATCGAGACGTATAAATTACATATGCTTAAATGTGTCAGTATACGCCTTCTCCGAATTATAGGTCAAGAGTCCAACAAAAGCAATGAATTATGTTCTGCAAATAGTAAGAAGGTGTTTCGGATGTAACACTGGAAATTATTCTCTCCCGTTTTTCGGTTTTTGCTACGTAAATTACAAGATTTTTGCAAGTACACCGTCGTGTTTTTTAATGTTTGTCATTAATTTGCCTTGATGTTCATGATTATAGATATAAAACAGCGGAAGCAGTAGTCCACTGATAGTTATTACTGGCACTGTATCGACTGCATAAGCGACTCTGTCGGTTTTTGCACATAGTTCTTGCAGGAAACCTGACTGACTGGCTTTATATATACATCATTTTAGGAGAAAAGAAAAGCTTCGTTTTCACCTCAGCTACGAATTTGTCTGTACTACCACCTACTAATGTCACCACCTCCACACGTTTATTCGAGGTAAGCTTCGTAATTTTGCGACTTTGGTTTTGTATAATTTCTTGAATCTGTTTAACCAGGTAGTAGGAGCCTGGAAATCAGTAATGTTTATCTCACTTGTACGTCAGAGCGGCCCGTCTCCTAAATCTCCCGGTACACTGACACTCACGTGCAGCCCTTAACCTTTCCGATAGCTTTTCTATCACACTTTTGTGTGTTTTATTTCGGCGCCTATTTCATACTTCGTATAAATATTTCTTAGATTGATGCAATTTATGTTCAGATTTTACGAAACGACACCGGTTTTGTGCACTGCTCAAGTCTCACCCCTCTGTTTGATTAAAAAATTCACAGCCTTTTCTTTGTCACTGAAAGCTGTTACCGCACAGATTTTTTTTGGGCTTGTAACATAGTCTATTCTCGCTCTGGACTTTAGTTAGTACAACAATCATCGTTCTAACTACAACTGGCGGAATCGTACGAGTTTCTTCCTGTATATTCTAATAATCATGTTTCCATAATTTCTGACGAAATGTCGACATCATTCAAATGAATGTTCAAGAAATTTACTAATAAATAAAACGTACATAGGTCTTCAGGAGAAGCAGATGATTTCAATTGCACACACATTCTTCATATGTCATCTTTGATATTATTGATTGTATTCCACATTACCGTTAAACTATGGAACGAGCACAACGATAGACACTATTAGCAACAACTGTTAATTATTATAGATATTAAATGAGTTTCTGATGCGAGCGCATATGAACTGTGAACAATTGTGTCAGAAAAACTGTCAATGGAAACTGAAATTGGATTTACAAATTATTAACGCATTGTACCGTCAACCAAGGATATGTGCCCACTGTGTTGCACATATGCTGTCTGCTACGACTATGGCAGAGATATTCATCTCTCCAGCCGCTTGGCAAGCTATGAATTCGCCGATTTTCAACATTAAAAAAAAAAAAATACTCGCAGTGTGTCTTAGCAGCTAAAAGTTTGGCAGCTGAGTTATCACATCTTGAAGTCACCTTTCGTCAGAATGGCTATAGTGTGAGACAGATCAAACGTGCGTTGCGCTATCAGCCTTCTGTGCAACGGGTGAGTGACGATAGCAACGAAGTGGCACCTAAGTCTACGGCCTTTTTGCCTTACGCAGGAAGCATTTCCAACAGGATTGGCCGTATTCTGCGGAAATGTAATGTGAAATGTGTTTTTCGACCACCTTCCAAGGTGAAGGCCCTGTTGGCGTCCGTAAAAGATGATCTTGGTTTGCGTAAGGCTGGGGTCTATCGTATTCCTTGCAGTTGTGGCATGTCATATATTGGTCAAACAATCAGGACTTTGGAAGACTTGTGCATTGAACATAAGCGTCACACACGCTTACAACAGCCGAGCAAATCCGCTATTGCAGAACACTTCCTTGACACCGGTCATCCTATGGAATACAACACGGAGATTCTGGCTTGCACGTCCAGCTATTGGGATAGTGTTATTAAGGAAGCTGTTGAAATCAAACTATCAAGCAACCTTATTAACAGAGATGATGGATTTTGTTTAAATGCTGCTTGGAATCTGGCTCTGTCTCTCATCAAAAAACAGAGGGACAAAATTAGTGCTACCTCACCTGTTGATTAGTTGCTATCGATATTTCTGGTGTTGGTCATCTTTGTGTTGACACTTGTTCTGTGTGTGGTATCTTCCTGTTTTCCTCTGTGACCGAGGTATTAAATTTCCTTGCGCATTTCTTCTTCCTTGCATTTGTGCCTTGAGAATGGCAGGGTGTGCTCCTGTCGAAATATCGGCGGTGGTCAACGACGTCACCCGACAGCAAACCCGTAAGTCGTTCGAACATTCAATTCGCCGGGAAAAGTTAAGGTCTCACAATCCATATTACGTTTAACACACGTGTGCATATGTTCTGCAGAACGGTGGTATGTCCTGCTGGAGCGCCGTCTGTCACTGGCTGTTTTTGTTACGAGCCCTAGGCAACTAAACAACGCTACTCAACTGTCATAGGTACCAAAGACTCGTCCCCCAGACCATATACGTTGGTATTCCATGCAGCAGTCGCTGGGCTGCCTCGAGACGACCAGTCTGTTGTCGACTCTTGTCCAGCAGACGTGGAAGGCGCCGGGCCGTCGCACGACTCAGCAATCGATAGTCGTAGTCGCGGTCGCTCGCAGCCACTGCCCTTGCGCCACTCGTTTCCCTTTGCCTCCAGCATTGGAGGCTAACGTGCACAGTAGAACTTTCGATTTCATTCCTTGTGAGGAGCACTGTTCCTACAAGGTGGTGGACACCGCGAAAAATCCGCGCTTGTACATAAATCCAAATTATAGTCAAGCCTGCAAATTGCGCTGTCCTATAATATTTGTTCAAGAACGATATCTGTGCAATGTCCTCAATATGTTGAAAGTGTGTTCAAAACAGTGTTCTCTGCAGTTGTGAGTGCACTGTACTGCAACTAAGTGAATTCGAAGGTGCGTAAATTGTTGGTGCTCCTATGGCGAGTGCTTCCGTAACCAAGGTGTTTAAAGATGCGCTGTATAAAACATTTATACGGCATAAAGGGAAAGCGGAAATACGTCGCGCACTAAGTCAAAACGCGGACGGCAGTGTGTGTTGATTGAGGGTGACAAACGGATGTTAAAGAGGATCGTGACGAAAAAGAAGACAATGACAGCTGCGTAAGTCACCGCAGAACTGAATGTCGCACTCGCGAATACTGTCAGCACCGGATCAACACGAAGGAAGCTCGAGAAGCTGTGAATTGCAGAGCGGGCTGGTACTGCAAAGCCACTCATCAGTTATACAAATGTCCGTAACAGGAAAACCTGGTGCCGAAGCCATAGAACCCGGACTATGGAGCAATGGAAGAAAGTACTTTGGTCGGATGATTCTTGTTTCACACTGTGTAAGTAGGCTGTTTAGGTTTTTTATTGGTAACGCCACCTCTGTGTGAAAATCACTGGCTGTGCTGTGTGCAGTCTGTGTCTAGTTTGCATTGTTGTCTGCCATTGTAGTGTTGAGCAGCGGCAGCTGGATGTGAACAGCGCGTAGCGTTGCGCAGTTGGAGGTGAGCCGCCAGCAGTGGTGGATGTGGGGAGAGAGATGGCGGAGTTTTGAAATTTGTCATGAACTGCTATATTTATATATGATGATATCAAGGTAAATACATTGTTTGTTCTCTATTAATATCTTTCATTTGCTAACTATCCCCATCAGTAGTTAGTGCCTTCAGTAGTTTGAATCTTTTATTTAGCTGGCAGTAGTGGCGCTCGCTGTATTGCAGTAGCTTGAGTAGCGAAGATTTTTGTGAGGTAAGTGATTTGTGAAAGGTATAGTTTACTGTTAGTCAGGGCCATTCTTTTGTAGGGATTTTTGAAAGTCAGATTGCGTTGCGCTAAAAACATTGTGTGTCAGTTTAAGCACAGTCGTGTATAATTGTTCAAAGGGGACGTTTCAACTGTTTCGCACTTCTAGCCGAGTTTAAGTCGCAGGAGTGAAACACGACACGATTCGGTGAATCGTGGTATTCCATGGGTCCCATGGGTACTCTTAAAGGTCGCGTTTACAGCCAAGGCTTATGTGACCATTTAGGCTGATTAGGTCCTTGCCAAGGCACAATTTTTGTTCCCCAATGATGATATTGTGTACCAGGACGACATAGTTAGCATCGTCCAGGGCATGTTTTGTGAATTGGCGCATCTCCTCTGGCCACAACAGTCACCAGATCTCCGTATTATTGAGCCTTTGTGGTCTACTTTGGTAAGAAGACTGTGTGACCACTATCGTCCTCCCTCGTCGTTACCAATATTTTTCAGGAAGAATGGGATAAGACTACCTTGAAAACCATACAGCAAACGTATCTATACAGTACGAGACGACTGGAAGCTGTTTTGAAAGCTGTTTGGTTTCGTACAATGTATCTGGTACGCTAATGTGTTGTGTTCTTGTTATTTTAGTATTTTTATCCATCCCGTGTATATATTGCTGGATCGCACAGGCTCTGCTTCTGACGGAGATGACTGTAAAATCACAGAAAGTTTCGAGGACAAGTCCCCTTGTCACATACAATAGTTCCCTACACCATGCTCCAAAAGTTGGAGATGTAGGGTAATAGGGACCCGCTGCTTCCTGTGACATTTCACCAGGTTGTTTACTGATAAGTGGGCGTGATCTCACGGCCACCAACAGTAGCAAGACTCATCACAGAACACCGCATAATGCTTCTCTATGCCCTAGTTGACTCTGGCTCCACACCGTGCAAGTCTCTGTTTTCTGTGGTACGGTGCCAGCACAGAACGACGCGTCGCAACTTGAGACCTCAACTCAGCTTCCATTAATCTACAAGTATTCCCGACGGTTTGTGGTGACACACTGGCTGTAAGCTCTGGCTGGATTTTAACTGTTGTCATCCGTCCATTCCTCAGAGTCAATCGAACAATTCTACGGTACTGTCATGGTGTAATTCTGGAAATACCTGTGCTTACCCCTTCTTGCCACACAGCTGTCCATTTCGTCACCATTAGTTCGGTATCCACCACAGTACAGCCAACTGTCACTGTTTATCTAGAAGAACGCTTCTTTTTTTGTTATAAAAATACTGAGGATGTACTTACGCAAGCATGAAGTTTTAATCAACAAATCTTAAAGGCATGAAAGTATAGGTGTATCAGAATGGTAGCATCGGTCTTGGTTCGCAATGTAACATGTTCCGTATACGTCCACGTATGACTTCTGAGGTTGTAATTTGCAGCTGTGAACCAGCATTTGTCCTCTAGTTCAAATGACTCTGAGCACCATGGGACTTAACTTCTGAGGTCATCAGTCCCCTAGACCTTAGAACTACTTAAACCTGACTGACCTAAGGACATCACAAACATCCATGCCCGAGGCAGGATTCGAAACTGCGACCGTAGCGGTCGCGCGGTTCCAGACTGTAGCGCCTAGAACCGCTTGTCCACTCCGGCCGGCTGTCCTCTAGTGTTCAGTATATTGCCCAACAATGTCCTTACACCGACCAGGCTACACTGTCCAGTCACATTAATGTGACCGTTTGTCCAAGGCCTGAATAACCACCTTTTGCTGCGAGGACCTCTGCGAGATATGCAGGAAGAGAGTGAATGAGATTCTGGAAGGAACTGACAGGGATGTGGAGCTACGCTGGCCTCAGTGCTGTAGCCAGCTGCACCAGGTTTCCCGCTTGAGGTTCCTGGGCGCAAACAGTCCGATCGAAGTGGTACCCCAGAGTCTCGACTGGTTTTAAATCGGGGATGTTTGCTAGATTACGGTAAACCCGTCCGGATGCTCTTCGAACCACGCACGTACTCTGCGAGCTGTGTGACAACTGACATTGTCCTGCTGGTAGATACCAACGGGCCGAGGAGATGGTTGGTTGGTTGGTTTGGGGAAGGAGACCAGACAGCGTGGTCATCGGTCTCATCGGATTAGGGAAGGGTGAGGAAGGAAGTCGGCCGTGCATTTTCAGAGGAACCATCCCGGCATTTGCCTGGAGTGATTTAGGGAAATCACGGAAAACCTAAATCAGGATGGCCGGACGCGGGATTGAACCGTCGTCCTTCCGAATGCGAGTCCAGTGTTAGGAGAAACATACCGTCTATAGGAGTTGATATGGTCCCCAAGGATTGATGTATATTTGTGTTGATCCACAGTGCCTGCCAGAAAGACGAGATCACCCAGGAAATGCCACGAAAACATTCCCCAGATCATAACTCTCCTTTTGCTTGCAGAGTGTTTGCTTTCAGACTTTTAGCGCCATACACGCCAACGCCGATCTGTCCGATGGAGCACAGAACGTGACTCATCTGAAAAGGCCACACCTGTCGCCATTCTGTGAACGCCCAGTTGCAGTATTGGCATTCCAGCCTTCGTGGCCATTGAACAACAGTCAGTATGGGAGCATGAAGCGTGCATCTGTTACGGACGCCCATATGCAGCACCGTTGGCTAAACGCTCGTTGATAGCCTCTTGGTTCATCTGGGCGATCAGTTCAAAAATGGTTCAAATGGTTCTGAACACTATGGGACTTAACTACTGAGGTCATCAGTCCGCTAGAGCTTAGAACTACTTAAACCTAACTAACCTAAGGACGTCACACACATCCATGCCCGAGGCAGGATTCGAGCCTGCGACCGTAGCGGTCGCGCGGTCCCAGACTGTAGCGCCTAGAACCGCTCGGCCACTCCGGCCGGCGGGCGATCAGTAGCTCAACAGTTGCACTTCTGTTCGCCTGCCGTTCACGCCTATCACCTACGGCCCGTGGTGCCCCACAGTTGCCGCGGCAACGGTTTGGTTAGCGCCATTTTGTCATGCACTGTATACTTTAACCAAGGTGACAAGCGAACAGTCTACAAAATAACCCGTTTCTGGAACGCTTCCGCCCTTGGCCCGACAGTCAATGATCATGGTCTTTTCGACGTCACATAAATAGCTCTGTTTCCACATTACGAACACGACTGCCGTGTTTTACGAGTTCTCCCGACACCCTTCATACACCCTCCTATGCTAGCGTTGCCATCTGCCGGCTGCGAGTGATTATTCAACGTTGACGTCGAACAAAGGCGGTGGTCACATTAATGTGATTGGACCGTGTAGTTTCGTGTACTGTCCAAGGATCTGCGATATAGCTAGGCACGTTGTCTGTTTTGGATGCCGGTTTGAGAATCTTCTCGCGTAAACGGCAGGGTAGCATGAGCACATACTACTCTCTCATGTTCGGTAAGCATTCGCAGTTGTTCGTTCGCGCTCAGCCGGTTATCGGTTTTTCGGTAAACCATCAAAGGACGTTCGCTTCTTCTCCGCTTGGGCACTAGTAACATATAGAGCATACATCTGCCTTCTTCCGAGTGAACTTGTGTTGTTAACATGAGTAGTATGGTCGATGGACTGGCCGGAGAGGAATTTAATGTTTGTGACAGGACCATATAGATTCCATGGGTGCTTCTGACGTTCTGAGCACGAATATGGTATCAAAAGACACGCGACTTGTACACACTTGCCGAAGCACTGCAACGTCCAAGTGGGTTCAAATGGTTCAATCACTATGGGACTAAACATCTGAGGTCATCAGTCCCCTAGGCTTAGAACTACATAAACCTAACTAACCTAAGGACATCACACACATCCATGCCCAAGGCAGGATTCGAACCTGCAACCGCAGCAGCAGCGCGGTTCCGTACTGAACCACCTAGAACCGCTAGGTCACAGCGGTCGGCGTCCAAGTAGGTACTCGAAAAACGCGATAAATTTAGTACACGCTTCCGTTAGAAGAGAGCGAAATGAATAATTACAAACTCGCCGTACAAACTAACCCTATTCGAATACCACAGGATTGCAGGATTGTATCGAGTGATACCTCTGTGGTGATATTTAACGCCAAAAACCAGTAACACAATGGTTGACACGCTGTGCTCATTTTCCCTTCAGCTACCTGTAGTGTAAACGCTTGTTCGCGGGTTCAAGCGAATAGTACTGAACACGGGTGAAATGTCTGCGAATGATCATTCGCATTCGTTCTCTTCCATTTTACGGGACGGCATGTTGCTGGGATACAAACAACGCTCTCCAGAGATATTTATGTCCACCAGTGCTTCTTCACATTGAGCAATACATGTTTCGGGCGGTAAATACCATATTTAGATGCTTAAAATATTTGCCAAATAATATATATATCGAGGCGCGATGTCGTGAAATGGCAGTGAATGGATCGAGCACGTAAGATCAGTTGCAAGGGAGGCAGATAGCGTACTACAGTTTATCGGGAGAATTGTATGAAAGAAACTGTGGGCAGAATGTTTTGGCACCCCATTTGTCAGAACTGAGCGAGTCTTTGGGATTCACATCGGGTCGCATTAAAGGGAGATATAGAGCAATACAGTGGGCTGCTGATAGGTTTGTTCGCAGACGGTTCAACCACTACAAAATTGCTACGGAAATGATACGTGAACTTCGCCGGGCATTCTTTGAGACAAGATACCAATGTTTTCGCGAAACACTGATGTGGCAGCTTGGAATACCTATACTTGAGACAGACTGCAGAACGATTCTACTGACGACCGCTACGGTCGCAGGTTCGAATCCTGCCTCTAGCTGACAGCCAGCAGTTGCAATCACCTTTTCTAAGACGGCGAGAGTGAGAACGGACACAGAGTAATTTTGCTGAACGAAATAGAACAGTAAAACGTGGGGTGGGGTTCATTGTTGAAGTATAGCACAATTAAAAAAATAATAATAGTTCGCAACAAAGACCAAGCAGGACGCTTTTTTTTAGGTGTTGTCCTATTCCTCTACGATGCCAGCGTTGATATATGGGTTTTGCTTATGTTAGTAATGGTGGGATTTCCTTGCTGCCGCCGCCAATGCCTCGTTATGGAATTCGTGTGCGCGATATGCCAGCGTGTAGAGTAATCACTTAATAAAAGCAAGTCTTCTGGTCCAGACTGTAAACCAATTAGGTTTCTTTCGGAGTATACTGATGCATTAGCTCCATACTTAACAATCATATACAACCGTTCGCTCAACGAAATATCCGTACCCAAAGACTGGAAAGTAGCACAGGTCACACAAATATTCAAGAAAGGTAGTAGGAGTAATGCACAAAACTACAGGCCCATATCGTTAACGTCGATATGCAGCAGGATTTTAGAATATATATTGTGTTCGAACATTGTGAATTACCTCGAAGAAAACGGTCTATTGACACGCAGTCAACATGGGTTTAGGATACACTTTCCTGTGAAACACAACTATTTCTTTATTCACATGAAGTGTTGAGTGCTATTTACAAGGGATTTTAGACCGATTCCGTATTTCTGGATTTCAGGAAGGCTTTTGACACTGTACCACACAAGCGGCTAGTAGTGAAATTGCGTGCTTATGGAATATCGTCTCAGTTATGTGACTCTCCTGTCAGAGAGGTCACAGTTCGTAGTAATTGACGGGAAGTCATCGAGTAAAACAGAAGTAATTTCTGGCGTTCCCCAAAGCAGTGTTATAGGCCTTTTGCTATTCCTTATCTATATTAACGATTTTGGAGACAATCTGAGCAGCCGTTATCGGTTGTTTGCAGATAACGCTGTCATTTATCGACTAATAAGGTCATCAGAAGACCAAAACAAACTGTGAAACGATTTAGAAAAGATATCTGAATGGTGCGAAAAGTGGCAGTTGAGCATAAATAACGAAAAGTGTGAGGTCATCCACATGAGTGCTAAAAGGAACTCGTTACAATTCGGTTACACGATAAATCAGTCTAATCTAAAAGCCGTAAATTCAACTAAATACCCAGGTATTACAATTACGAAGAACGCAACTTGGAAAGAACACATAGAAAATGTTGTGGGGAAGGCTAACCAAAGGCTGCGTTGTATTGGCAGGACACTTAGAAAATGTAACAGGTCTACCAAGGAGACTGCCTACACTACGTTTGTCCGTTCTCTTTTAGAATACTGCTGCGCGGTGTGGGATCCTTACCAGATAGGACTGACGGAGTACATCGAAAAAGTTCATAAAAGGCAGCACGTTTTGTATTATCGCGAAATATGGGAGAGAGTGTCACAGAAATGATACAGGATTCGGGCTTGACATTAAAAGAAGGCGTTTTTCGTTGCTTCTCACGGATTCCAATCACCAACTTTCTCCTCTGAATGCGAAAATATTTTGTTGACACCGACCTACATAGGGAGGAACGATCACCAAGATAAAATAAGGGAAATCAGAGCTCGTACGGAAAGATACAGGTGTTCATTCTTTCCGCGCGCTATATGAGATTGGGATAATACAGAATTGTGAAGGTGGTTCGATGAACCCTCTGCCAGGCACTTAAGTGTGATTTGCAGAGTATCCATGTAGATGTAGATGTAGATGTAGATGTAGATTCAGTTTAGCCAGCCGGCGCGGCTCTCCGTGTCCCGCAAGCGGACGGTTTAACGTGATCGGCTATCGTGCGGGTCACAGCAATACACTCCGAGAATAGAAATCTCTTCGCTTTTCTTCCACGTTTCTTGCAGCTGAGTGTTATTCAAGAGCAACACAGCTTTAGCGCTACGTGTGATACTTATCACAAACTAGCGGCTGATAACGCGCACTGTGCCCTCGTGTGTGATGCGGACGGCCCAGCTGGACAGCCTTTCCACGGAACCGGTTGTCTGCTTATCTCGGCACAGATAGCGGCCCGCACACCGTGCCAGAGCTTTCCTCCACTTTTAGCCAGTCACCGGTGGTGGGCGCCGCCGATCCGCACGCACCGCTACACAGCAGTGCGTCTGCAGGCCGAATCCGACAGACATCGACAAAATTCGGACGTTGTTCAGGGATATCTACTGGATATGTTGCTATCAGGGACCTGCGGTCTCCTGTGACGTGTAACAGAGTAATTATGCAGTTATGATTTATTCCGTTTGTTAGCCAGTTAACTTGATCAGGTGTTGGGACGTTAACTATAATCTTCCTTCCTCTCGAGAATGTTGGCACTAGGTTCTTCTGTTATTTCAGCCTCTAGCAATGTGTAATGGGTGTCTGCTTTTGGAGACCTTTCCACGCTTTTTTTAGCATTCTGATTCGAAGCGACTTCACATCTGGACTCGTCCAAATCTACTAACCAGTAGGCAGTTCAGGAGATATCATCGAAGACAAACTACTTGTTCTAGAGGCTTCCGAGACCGTTCGAGGTACCTGCTACACTTCTATCTCTTTCTCTCTCTCATTTTCTTTTCTTTTTCAGTTGCCATTTTTCGCCTCTTCCGCCCCTCCGCTGCACTTCAGTTATTTTTAAGTAGAGGTGGTTTGATTAGGTTCTGCAGGGTTGGAGATAGCGAAATATGGAAGGCAATAAAATAAGTCTAATCTAGAAAAACGCATACATCGCGGCGACCAGTTCGCTTGTACACATGCAGGCTGACTCTTCTGTCATTAAAAAATACGAACGAAACGAAAATAATGTTCTCAAGTTTTGGGCATTGGAGGAAAACAGTATCACACGCCGCCAATTCTATTAACCACCTGAAAGCGGTAGCCACAGAGTTCAAGGCATCACCACGAAAAATTAAGCTGAGCAATTAATATTTTGTTTTTTTGTTGGTACATGGCTGATATCTTCCTACACAATTCCATAAAACTAGGTAGAAGAGTGAAAACATAATGGACCCATTGATAAAATGGGGTACCGAGTGCTAATTTGTTTCCTGAGTCGGCCGGAGTGGTCGAGCGGCTCTAGGCGCTACACTCTGGAACCGCGCGACCACTACGGTTGCAGGTTCGAATCCTGCCTCGGGCATGGATGTGTGTGATGTCCTTAGGTTAGTTAGGTTTACGTAGTTCTAAGTTCTAGGGGACTGATGACCTCAGAAGTTAAGTTCCATAGTGCCCAGAGCCATTTGAGCCATTTTGTTTCCTCAATTTGTAATGGAACATAGCTGCAACCTGCCACACTGAGATGCTAGATGTGAACGGGCAGCAATGCACCACCAGTAACAATGTACCATTGTATGACACAATGGTTAGGTGGCGAAGGTACATCTACTGTGGTCAAACAAGTCAGAATGACGAAGAACGAATATCATATCTCTATGAAGAATACAGAATCGCAAGAAAAGTGGAATTCCCAGTGCTCGACGACCGTCGTATCACAGTCTAGGGTAGGGGCGGCCAACATTTCGGTTCGCATGCCACAGAGCACACGTCCCCCATCACAACATCATGCTGTCAGAGCTTAAGCAGGGGGAAGAGGAGGAAATGGCGAACAGTTCGTGTTTCGATGGCGATGCTGCCGCACTGCATGTGACGTGGTTTCGTGTTGCATATTTCTTCAGAAAACAACACAGATCATAGCCAGAACAAATACTCAGTATTATTTATTTTTGGTACGCTGAACACGTAATATAGTATTGATCTGCTACAAACTGTCGGCATACGGACAGACGCGGAAAATTTCACAGATTATCCCGCTCTGGTTTCCACGAAATTGTAACTTATTTAGTTTCATATTAGAAAAAAGGTCTTTCTCAGACATATCTTGATCGACATATCATAGCACTTCTGCAAAACTATTATGGAGATGTCGAAACTCTACCTAAGTAAAACAAAGTAGGCGTCCTGCAGAGTTTTAATGTAAAAGGATTTGTTTTTAAAATGGTAATTACGTTGCAGATCAATCAGTTTCATCTGCACAACTGAAACGGCAAACCGTCTCGAATACAAATGTAATATTGGCAGTGTCTTCAGAACGTTTAGGAAACTATCCTTGTAATTTTTTAAGGCCACAATGAATTCTTCGGATCTCTAGTTTTATTTGGTGCCAGTGAGCTTAGGAAAACGGACCGTGTATTTCGTCAGAATTTTCCCTTCCACAATGCGATTTCCATTTTAAATACATTTCTATCGAATCAGAAGTAAGCTTTTTGTCATCTTCTAATGTCTTACCGTGGAGAATGTGCAGTCCACTCCGCTTAAATTGCGAGGTTTGCAATCAATTCCAGGTGTTCTAATTTCCGTTCCTGCATTCCTTTTCATTTCATCAGTTCAACAATAGCGGCTTTTAAATTGAAAAATCATTTCAGACATGGCCATTGACTTAACCAACGAACTTCGCAGTAATACAAGGGTTGAATGAAAAGTAATGCCTTCACCTTCGTTAACTGGGTTTGTATGGGAATATTTAAATAAAGCAAACGCAGAAATAATCCTTAGATTGAGATCTTTAATTACCAATATTCACTTTGCTACATAATCACCAGACAATTGGATACATTTCTGCCAACGGCGAACAAGTTTTCTGAAGCCGTCACGGAAGAAGTGTTTCCGCAACCTCAGTCTCACAGTTCTCTCAACGCCTTCATCAGAAGCGTAATGAGTCCCCGGAGATCGTCTTTCATTATTGGGAACAGACGGAAATCAGACGGTGCTAAATCTGGACTGAATGGAGGATGCCGTACGGTGCTGATATTCGGTCACTGAAGATCTGCTGTGGTGGCACGTGAAGTGTGTGGTTTGGCATTGTCATGCTGCAGGAAAACATTTCCCTATTCCCTTCGGAGCCTTGTTAACCGTCATTTCAGAGTTTGCAGCTTTGTGATGTAACGCTCTGAATTTATTGTTGTTCCACGATCAAGGAAATCAGCATTTTGCTTGTGAAACTCGGTGGCTGCTGTCACAGGACGGCCGGCCGCTTTGGCCGTGCGGCTCTAGGCGCTTCAATCCGGAACCGCGATCGCAGGTTCGAATGCTGCCAAGGGCATGGATCTGTGTGATGTCCTTAGGTTAGTTAGGTTTAAGTAGTTCTAAGTCTAGAGGACTGATGACCTCAGATGGTAAGCCCCATAGTGCTTAGAGCCATTTGAGCCATTTTTTGTCACAGGACGTCCAACTCTTTGTTTGTCACTCAGGTCAGATGTTCCAGCATCAACGTCTTTAAACTTACTCGCCTCGTGACGCATGCTACTCACATAAACATAGTCACCATAAACTGCTTTCGTTCTCTGACGGATCTCCTTTGGGGTGACGCCTGCTGCTGTCACGAATTCAATGAGTGCACGTTGCTTAAATCGCAGTGACCGACCGTCTATGCAGGGTCCCATACTTAACACTGTAACAACACAACCGTTCAATGCTAAGGCTTCCCGCCAACTGGAGCTGTACATAAGAGGCTACGGAACAAGCCAGTACCTGCCGCATACCAATGCTGACAACTCTTGAAGAGTTACGAAGGTGGAGGCATTACTTTTCAGTCAACCCTCGTGTATAAAGTCTCCGCACACTTCGTTCAATTCCATCGAAATGTGTCGCAACTTTAAGTGAAATAATGCTTGCGACTTCAGAAATTTTACCATTCGTACCACCAATGCCTCCATCACTGCATGCCTGTAAGTTTAGCACAAAGTGCTTGTTGGTGCATAGAAGAATGAATACCGTCTTTCGATCGTTGTAATTTTTTGCTCTTTCATTGTCAACTACTTCTTTAGATTCTTTATGTGCGGTGTTTTAATGCCGTTTCATAGCAAATCTACGTTACCTGTCTATTATGTGACTACATAACAGATACTCAGAATTGTCATTCCTCTCTTCTGTCATTTTTTAAGGCTTAGTTTTAAAGGCTTGTGACGATAGATTGCTAGATCGCCTATTTTTGTACAGACAGCCACTGGTCGTATGAACGTGCTTTACACCACGAACAAAGAGTGGAGGGCAACAGCGCTGGTCCCACGTTCCTGCTGAACAGAAGAGAATCGTAGCGTCTGAATAACGCAGCACCCCAATAAGCTACTAAATGAAACGTCGCGCTGGACCGGCTATTTCCGAGAAGAGCCGAGTAAAGCCGAGAAATGCCCGCCGGCCGAAGTGGCCGCGCGGTTCTGGTGCTGCAGTCTGGAACCGCGAGACCGCTACGGTCGCTGGTTCGAATCCTGCCTCGGGCATGGATGTGTGTGATGTCCTTAGGTTAGTTAGGTTTAACTAGTTCTAAGTTCTAGGGAACTAATGACCTCAGCAGTTGAGTCCCATAGTGCTCAGAGCCATTTTTTGAGAAATGCCGAACCTCGGCCCGCAGGCAGCCCGTACAACAAGCTCGCGTGCGGTTTGCCGCGTTGTGGCCAGACCTTGCCCAGACGATAGAGTAAACATTGAAAATCAGTCATGAATCAGTTTACATCTTGCCTACCGCGCCGAAGTAGCAGCGAATATCTTTTAGCTATGTTAGACCAATCCAGACGACCTGTTTACCCGCCTAATCGCCATGGACGAGTGCTAGGTGTTTCACTATGACCCCAAAACAAAGGAGAAAAGGAAATAGTAGAAACGTGTGAATTCACCACCTGTGAGAGCGTCCCTGCCCATTCTGCACAGAACACAATCACACATGCAGCCTCTCTGAGCTGTCAAATTTTGCTTCACCCCCCCCCCCCCCCCTCCACCCTCGTATTCTCGTGACTTCTTCCTCTTTCTTTGGATGTAGAAACCACTGTGTAGCAGGCAATTTTCAGAAAGATGAAAGCTTCAGTCCGGAACCGCGCTGCTGCTACGGTCGCAGGTTCGAAGCCGCGCGGGATCAGCCGAGCGGTCTAGGGCGCTGCAGTCATGGACTGTGCGGCTGGTTCCGGCAGAGGTTCGAGTCCTCCCTCGGGCATGGGTGTGTGTGTTTGCCCTTAGGATAATTTAGGTTATGTTGTGTGTAAGCTTCGGGACTTATGACCTTAGCAGTTAAGTCCCATAAGATTTCACACACATTTGAACATTTTTTGCAGGTTCGAATCCTGTGTCGGGCATGAATGTTTGTGATCTCCTTAGGTAAGTTAGGTTTAAGTAGTTCTAAGTCTAGGGGACTGATGACCTCAGATGTTAAGTCTCATAGTGCTTAGAGCCATTTGAAACATCTGAAAGATGAAAACTTGAGTTTCGAGATGCACCGTTTCCTGAAAAGTCAAACTGCAGACTTCTCTGGCAAGCCATCTATCATTGAGAAAAATTTGTCGCATTGAACGGCGAATGCGAAGAGAAGGACTAACAGCAAGTTTGATGTTCGCAGTGAGATGCTGTTTATACGAAGCCAGTTAGGAGACACGTGTCTCTAAGCTAGTATGTCCTTACTGAGAAAATTTCTTACGAATTTTCCTCAAATTTAAGATCGAAGAGAAAATGCTCTATTCTACTTAAGAGAATAATTCACATTACTTCAGAAGAAAAAATATAGAAGCAATGGAAATTGTACAGAACTTATGACGTTCTTGTGAAAAGCGTCTACCTTCTTAAACCCGATCTCTTCGGATACAAAGCTTGACTGTACTCTTTTCACTTATTTCTGGGGAATGTCATCATTCCGTATCTTTATTCTCTTCAACAAAATATCAGTATTCTCAACGAAATGCGTTTTTAATATAGATCCTTTTGTCTTTCTGTTCGGTGCAAATTTTTCAGTTGATGTTTAACTAACTTCCCGATAACCTAGACATTTGAGACTTCAAACATGGCTCAGAACTGGATGACAATGCAATATTAACTCGCTTTCCTGTCTGGTGTGTGGTGGAGGGTACTTCGTGTACCACTGCTATTTCTCCCTTTTCCTGTTTCAATTGCGAATGTTTCGTCGTTATAATGGTTACTGGTAAGTCCCCGGGTGAACTCGATTCTCTCTTATTTTTACCTTCGAGGTTTTTTCGTCAGATAATCGTCGGAGGAAGTAATGTATTATTTGACTGAAATGTAAGAACCTGAAGTGATCCCGAAGTTTCCCACGTCTCTGTTGTAATCTCGTCGACATCTTTTGCAATATTAGACACGCACGTGACTAAAAACGATAAATATTTATTTTTAAAACTTCTAATATAACACGTTTTTAAAACAGACTAAAAAGTATAAAATAATTTTTCTAGCCCCATACAGATTCCAAACCCCGTAAATGTACTCCTGAAAATTTGTGATTCTGAATCTTTAATAGGTATGAAAATGCCTATAGAAATTAAAACAAAAAACGTTGGGCGCTTGCATACATAAATGATGCTTGAATAGTTCACCTTCTTACTATTATCTATTGCATGCGCCCCAAGTTTTGCGCTTTAAATTCTACAAGTATTTTCATAGCTGTTGAAACATTCACAAGCACAAATTTTCAGTACTGTCTGTAGGAGGTTAGAAATCTGTACAGGACCAGAAGAAATTAAAGGTGTTATATTAAAAAGTTTTCAATTTAAATCATTTTCAACACTTTAGTCTTTAATTTCGTCATGACACAATACTGGTTATTTCTGTTTGCGTACTCAGGATGCAACATGTTACAGCGCGCTGCTGTTTTCGCAGATTGGGATTAGAGTTTTTAATTTTTCTCCGGTAATTTTAGCAACTTAAACGGTAGGCATATTATTAAGATACGTTGCGTGTATAAAAATTACAAGTCTAATAAAAAGTCCATTTAGTCAGCTACAGCTAGCCACGTTGTTTTGGAGGCTGAAAAACGCGAACTGGCTGACATAATATGAGAACTGTAAAAATGTTAAGTTTAACAGAAGACCTGCAGGCCAGCCAGAGGTACGCATGTGAACTGAAATAATGAGAAAACGTAAATTGATTTTCGTAGTATGTAAATTGTAAAAGGAAAGGTTTAACAGAAATAGGTAGCGCAGCATACAAACTTTCACGCGAGTTTAAAATGAAAGTACTATACGTGTGAAACGGCTGCTGATGTTGTGGTCAGTGCTGCGTTATAATTACTGCGGCACTCAGTAGCTTTCAGCAATTAGAAGCACAAAGAACGGGAGCGCTCTCTGGTGATATCGTTACTGCAAAAAATAAATAAGTAAATCGTGTTTCTAAATTTTGTGCGTGTTGTATGTGGTTGATACCGCCTTAGGCAGTATTGTTACAGGTGGAGTGCGGAGTTGCATTGATTCCAGTACGATGTGTTTAAACATCCCACGGCAAGTAGATGACGTCTGTCAAGTCTGCATGTGATAACGAGCTGAAAGCAGGAACACGAATTGCCCCCAAATGACGTGGAGACTTCACATTCCGTTTGTCGTCTTTGGAATGCGTTCTAAATGATCAGACAACTGAGTAATCAGATATTTACACGGGGAAATAATGTGAGTGGCTCGTAGACTGCTGTTATCTAGGTACAGCGAAAACTACGTTTAAGAGTGGGTTACCATGCAGCGAGTTCACTATCCGGCAGCACCAGCGCCTCATAAACTAGACCGTGACACGACGCAGTTTAAGCCTACTGGGCGGCGCGTCGCCACTGTCAACACAAGGCGATACAGTGGGGCAGCCAAACAGTGTGATAGTGAACAACGGAATCATGTGTGTGAGTCAATGGCCGCTTTCTTCGACGTTTGCTTTGTAAGCCCGCCACTATCTTCAGACGCTAAATGTTAGAATGTTTCTTGAGAGTTCCGGGCTGTGGCAATATTTCAGAGCGACCTGTACTTCAAAATTGACAGGAGCTTATGGTACATCAATAGAAGCATTGTAAGCAATTTTGGCAATGTATGCTGCCGATGAACAGGCCGCTCCATGTGTGTACAGTCACTGTCCACAAACCATTGCCTTACAGATGCTGCCTTACGACAGGGTGCATTGTCAAGCTGACAAAACAATCATTGTCTCCGAACTGTTCATCTACTGTACGCAGAACAGAATGCTATAAAATGTGTCCATATCGTTCCACACTTACCACTTTCTGAAGAGGAATAAGGAGGTTACATTATAAACACGAAAAACACCCCCTTATCGAAACACCACCTCCTTCATGCTGGCACTACATATGATGGCAGGTAACGTTCTTGAGGTATCCGACAAACACAAACCCTTCCATCGAATTGGCAGAGGGTATACTGTGATGGATAACTCCCAGTCACTCATTTCCATTCATCCACTGTCCAGTAGAGTTGCTCTTTACACCATCTCAACCGTCGCTTACCACTCACTACAGAAAAGTGTGGCTTATGATGAGCTGCTCGACCACTGCAACAGTCTACTTGAGCGGCTTCAGGAGGTTGAAATGTCCTTGACAGATTTTTACCCAGATGACATCCAGTGACTAGTTAACCTTCGAAGTCGCTGAACTCTCCTGACCGACCCATACTCCAGTTATTGCTTCTCTACTCACAACACAACCCTCTCCGCTTCCTTTTATACAGGCGCGTCTGCTTCTTGCGACAGCTAGAGGCCAGTTTCGGATGGGATACTTCTGATCAGATAGTGTGTGTACGTACAAACATTGCAGACAATGTAAACGTAGGCTTCCGCGGTCATTGTCACAGTCAGTAACATTCTTCTGGGTTTGAGGCCGCATTGTGAACTATAAAATTACGAGGTTTCGGCGACTATTGCAAGACGCCTTCCTCTGACTTCTAACTGAGTAAGGCGTCTTGAAACAGTCACCGAAACGTCGGAAATTTATAGCTGACAATGCGACCTTGAAACCAGAAGAACTTTATTGATTGCAAAAAATGTTTATATGGCAATATATTTTGTCTGTTTCTCTTGCCCATTGTGTTTCTCCTAATTTCCGAATCCGTAAGTAAGGACCATGTTTTCCTCCTCTAATACAGACGACTTCTTCACTGTAAAAATTTTATTTAGTGAAAATTCCTTCATCGTTTTGCACTGAAGAGCCAAAGAAACTGGTACACCTGCGTAATATCGTGTAGGTCCCCCCGCGAGCACGCAGAAGTCCCGCAGCACGCCAAGAGATGGATTTGACTAACGTCTAAAGTGGTGCTGGAAGAAACTGACACCATGAATCCTGCAGGCCTGTCCGTAAACCCATAAGATTACGACGGAGTGGAGATCTCTTCCGAACAGCACGTTGCAAGGCATCCCAAATATGCTCAATAACGTTCATGTCTGCGAAGTTTGGTGACCAGAGGAAGTGTTTAAACTCGGAAGAGTGTTCCTGGAGCCAGTCGAAAGCAATTCTGGACGTGTGGGGTGTCGCATTGTGTTGCTGCAATCGCCCAGTTCTGTCGAAATGCACAACGAACATGAATGGATGCAGCTAATCTGACAGGATGCTTACGTATGTGTCACCTGTCATAGTAGTATCTAGACACATCAGCGGTCACTTATCACAGCAGCTGCATACGTCCCACACCATTACAGAGCCTCCACCAGCTTGAACAATCCCCAGGTGGCATACAGGGTCCATGCATTCATGAAGTTGTCTCCACACTCGTACTCGTCCATCCTCTCGATACAATATGAAACGAGACTCGTCCGACCAGGCAACATGTGTCCAGTCATCGACAGTCAAGCGTTGGCACTGACGGGCCCAGGCGAGGCGTAAAGCTTTGTGTCATGCAGTCATCAAGGGTACACGTGTCGGACTTCGGCTCCGAAAGCCCATAGAGATGATGTTCCGGTGAATGGTTCGAACGCTGACACTTGATGACCCAGCATTGAAATCTGCAGCCATTTGCGGAAGGGTTGCACTTCTGTTACGTTGAACGATTCTCTTCAGTCGTCGTTGGTCCCGTTCTTGCAGGATCTTTTTCCGGCTGCAGCGATGTCGGAGATTTGATGTTTTACCGGATTCCTGATATTCACACCACACTTGTGAAATGGTCGTACGGGGAAATCCCCACTTCATCGCTACCCCGAATATGCTGTGTCCCATCGCTCGTGCGTCGACTATAACACCACGTTCAAATTCACTTAAATCATGATTACCTGCTGTTGTAGCAGCACTAACCGATCTAACAACCGCGCCAAACACTTGTCTTATATACGGGTTGCCGACCGCAGCGCCGTATTCTGCCTGTATGCATATCTCTGTATTTGAATACGGATGCCTATACCAGTTTTTTGGCTCTTCACTGTATGTTATTATTTATTTCTCCGCCCATGTATTGTAAAATATAAATCATTTCTCAGTTTCTGATATATGGCCCCTCTTACTGAAGAACGGTCAATGGGCAAAATATAGAAGCTCTCGTAAAACAATTGCAGTACGTCACGAATACGAAGCCAAATGTGCCTGTGCCAAATCCACTAATATGACTTTGACGACCGCGACGAGAATAGGTTAACTACTGACTTCATCACCCCCTACATGAACGTCAATGTCAAAACCATCTCCCTACACACCGTGTCATCACAATCCTGTGTGACCTCGACCATTTGATATGGGCTACGGAGCGTTTTGACGTTCCGTTCTGTTTCGTTCCGTCAAGTAGAAATGGACATTTACAGTGTCCACTGAACGGTGAAAAAAATGGTTCAAATGGCTCTGAGCACTATGCGACTTAACATCTGAGGTCATCAGTCCCCTATAACTTAGAACTACTTTAACCTAACCAACCTAAGGACATCACACACATCCATGCCCGAGGTAGGATTCGAACCTGCGACCGTAGCAGTCGCGCGTTTCCGGACTGAAGCGCCTAGAACCGCTCGGTCACGCGGGCGGCCACTGAACACTGACATTAGGAGCAATAACATGAAGATGTAGACCTTCGCTACGCATTAAGAAACCCTGATTACTGAGCAATGGCCGGCCATTGTGGCCGAGCGGTTCTAGGCGCTTCAGTCCGGAACCGCACTGCTGCTACGGTCGCAGGTTTGAATCCTGTCTCGGGCATGGATGTGTGTTGTGGTGTCACCGCCAGGCACCACACTTGCTAGGTGGTAGCTTAAATCGGCCGCGGTCCATTTAGTACATGTCGGACCCGCGTGTCGCCACTGTGTGATCGCAGACCGAGCGCCACCACAAGGCAGGTCTCGAGATACGATAGAGCACTCGACCCCAGTTGTACGACGACTTTGCTAGCGACTACACTGACGAAGCCTTTCTCTCATTTGCCGAGAGACAGTTAGAATAGCCTTCAGCTAAGTCCATGGCTACTACCTAGCAAGGCGCCATTAGCCTTACATAGTTTGATAGTTATCGTATGAAATGTCTCATCAAGAACGTTGTAAACCAACAAGAAATAAAAGTTAAGTATTCGAGTAGCTGCATACTTTTCTTATTAGAATTCACTACTTATCCTGTTCCAGAAATCACGCCAGTCGGCGTGTGTGTACGCGTGCCTTTCTTTCGGCTACCCGTCACTGTGGACTGGCTGCCTTGTCAGTCCACATCATGTGTGATGTCCTTAGGTTAGTTAGGTTTAAGTAGTTTCTAAGTCTAGGGGACTAATGACCTCAGATATTAAGTTCCATAGTGCTTAGAGCCATTTGAATCACTTGAAATCTGAGCAATGCAGTTTAGCGTATCTGTTGGTTTAAATGATGTACTCAGTACGTTAAATTACGGATCACCGTTTATTTTTATAAGTGTTTTTAAATTCCTCGTATATCATATAATAATGTTGCAGGGATTGCACAAAAATATGAAACACCACGAGGAAACCATGCTTGAACATAAATGCGGGTGCTAGACAAGCCTGCAGGTTGCACTGTTGTTGACCATGAGTGGCACCTGTGCACTGTCCTCTCCTCAATACGTTGCACGCCTCAGTTGTGGTCAGAAAGGCGTTTTGTGTATTTGCCAGTGCAGCTAAGTAACTTCGGGCGCGGTCAAATTGCTGGTCCTCGTATGGTGGGTTATTCCATAGCTCAATGGTCGAGCGCTTCTAGACGCTACAGTCTGGAACCGCGCGACCGCTACGGTCGCAGGTTCGAATCCTGCCTCGGGCATGGATGTGTGTGATGTCCTTAGGTTACTTAGGTTTAATTAGTTCTATGTTCTAGGGGACTGATGACCTCAGATGTTAAGTCCCATAGTGCTCAGAGCCAGTTGAACCAGTTGAACCTTAGCTCAAAAATGGTTCTGAGCACTGTGGGACTTAACAGCTATGGTCATCAGTCCCCTAGAACTACTTAAACCTAACTAACCTAAGGACATCACACAACACCCAGTCATCACGAGGCAGAGAAAATCCCTGACCCCGCCGGGAATCGAACCCGGGATCCAGGGCGCGGAAAGCGAGAACGCTACCGCACGACCACGAGATGCGGACGGTTATTCCTTAGCCAAGTTAACCAAAGTGTTTGGTTTTCCAAGAGGTACCGTTTCGAAGATTTATACCGCATACAGGAAAATCGGAAAAACATCAGCCGCTACGTCACAACGCGGATGAAAGTATGTGTTGAGTGTTGCTGACGGACTGTCATTGAAGAGGACTATGACGAAAAATAATGAGGACGAAAGCTGCAAAAGTCCCTGCAGAACTGAATGTTGCATTCGCGTACCCATTTAGTACCAAAAGCAGCTCCGTAAGCAGGAAATTACAGGAGATACGGTGCGGACCCATAAAATCTGGACTATGGAGGAATGGAAGATGGTTATTTGGTACGATGATTCTTGTTTCACACCGTTTCCAATCTCTGGCCGAGTGCGCCGCTTTCTGAGAGTGTCGAAGACTTTACGCTGGGTGAAATTAGTTAAAAAATTCCTCTCCCCCCCCCCCCCTCCGCCGCTTTTACTTAGTGAACTCATACAGATGTGCGTAAATGACAGGTAGAAGAGCATGTAATTTTGTGGCAAGCTTAATAATCTTAACTTTCGCACCAACCGAGATAATGAAGTACGTCTGTCTCTTTCCATGGAACGCTGTACTATTTATAGGAATTAGAGGGCTTCAAGTAGCACGAGATGCGACATTACGCTCATTAATGTGAGCGTTCAAACTTTTTGCAGAAATACCCGAGAAATATCCTAAATCTGAAAGGCAAGGTGGCCCTAATCGGCTACCGCGGTGCAAACGCCTCCACGGGCCAGACTCCCTCGCTGACAACAACACAAGGAAGTTCTGGACTGCTAAGATGAAACTTATTTCCTCGTGGCTCTACTTTGTACACAGATACAGTCAGCTACGAATGTTGTAGATGCAGCTCTATGCCAGCTTCTACCGCATCAAAAGTGGCTTAGGAAAACTTTCAAGTGAGGACGCATATTCATGTTTCAGTCAATAGCTTTTGTAGAAACAAGTGAACTGTCGAAAAGCCTGATGCTGCGACGTAACTTGCAATATAGGCCGCCGCCCTCCTTGGTGAGAGCCGCCTTGCCTTTCACTTTTGGCTCACTTCTCGGATAATTTTGCGTAAAGTTTGAATGCAAACGATAACGAGCTTTTATGAATGTACTCGTGTTTTCAAGAGCTTTAGAATGCGCTTGTGAAGCTACCTAGTTTCATTTAACCCTTTCAGTATCACTCGGATGTATGAGTCCTACGATACGTAATCAGAGAACCAGTGGGAATTCGCTGAATGTTGTTATTATGTCCTATAATTTGAGCTTTCACTTGAAGGTAGTGCTTTTCTTAAATTGCACTGTTCACCCTCTGTTACTGTCTCGCTCTTTATTATTCAATACAGAAATCGTCTCATTTTATTTTCTGTATTTTTAGTGTATCTGCCATTGAATTTCTTGAAACGATATAATTTTTGCCCACTTGCTGCATACAAATGTATGGGCAATGTTGAGGACCGTTTACAGACAGAAGGTGAAATAGGAAAAATGTGCATAGGATGTGCTAAGAGAAAGAAGGAAACTAGAGCAAACAACTTACGTAGCAAGTATCAAACTGCCTTGTGCAGAAACTGTTTCACACCGTTTCACAAGCACGAGGATCGATGTGACTTTCACATGAGACACTCGAATTTGCATCGAATGATAAACAGCTTGTCATTTGGAATAATCTTCTGAAATGGCAATTATCTGGGATCATTAATACGATCCAAGTGCTTTTCTGAATTCATTTCATTATCACGGGAACACATTCAGGCAGTGGACCAAAATATGGAAACAAAAACGAAATACATTATCTTGCCTAATACGTGCAGGAAAACCGTTGGGCCGGCCGTTGTGGCCGAGCGGGTCTTGGCGCTTCAGTGTGGAATCGCGCTGCTGCTACGGTCGCAGGTTCGAATCCTCCCTCGGGCACGGATGTGTGTGATGCCCTTAGATTATAAGTAGTTCTAAGCCTAGGGGACTGATGCCCGCAGATGTTAAGTGCGCATTTGAACTATTTGAAAACCGTTGTCATTCCAAACAACTTTCATCGTCTCGGAATGGATAAACAATGGTCCTCTGCGCTTTTCAAGGGAACCTTGAACCATTCTTTCTGCAAAATAGTGATTAGTTCAGATAACGATGACGGAGATGGGTAGCGATCAAGCAACCTTCTCTCCAAAGTAGACCACAAAGGATCAATAATATCGAGATTTGATGACTGTGATGGCCAGGGGAGATGCGACGACTCATCCTCGTCCTCACAAAACCAGTCCTGGACGATACGAGCTGTGTGAACATGGGCCCTATCGTCTTGAAACGCATCAATATTGAGGAACGAACATTGTACCATGGGATGAACCTCATTAGACAAAGTGGCCACATAATCCTTGCCAGCAGTGCTGCCTTGCAGAGTAACCATGGGGCCCGTGGAACACCACGATGTGACTGCCCAAATCATCACCAGACCCTAGACATGTTTCACTCTTAGACCATAAACTTGGCCAGAAGTTGGAAACAATGTGAAACAAGACTCATCCGACTAAGTGACTTTTTTTCCCTTGCTCTGTACACCAGGTTTTGTGGTTTCGGCACCACGGTTTCCTTTTACGGTCATTTGCATCACTGATGACCGGTTTTGAATTCCAACTATCCCTGCAGTTCCCTGCTTATGCAGCCACGTTTGTATTGTTTTGTTGTTAACAGGGTTTGCGAGTGCGACATTCAGTTCTGCAATGATTTTTAAACTGTTGTCTTATTTTTCGCCACAATCATCTTCAATGACCGTCTGTCATGACCACACAGTTTTGTTCGCGTTGCGACTTAGCAGATGATCTTTTTCCGCTTTCCTCGTATGCGGTATAAATCTTCGATGCGGTGCCTCTCGAAATACCAAACACTTGGACTACTTCGGTTACGGAAGCACCCACCATACGAGATCCAATAATTTTCCCACGTTCGAATTCACTTAGCTTCAACATAATGCACTCACAACCACACAGAACACTCTTCTGACCAGGAGAGACACTTGTAACGCACCAAGAACACTGCACAGGTGCCGTTCGAGGTTAAATGCAGCAGCGCAACCTTTTAGGCGTCACTAGCATCCGTATTTAATGTTCAAGCACGCATTTATCGCGGTGTTTCCATATTTTTGCCCAATCCCTGTAGGTCCTGCGTCAAAATACCAATCGGACACACATGTCACACGCGTTGGAAAATGACACAGCGCGATTTTTTTCCATATCGTTACTTCCGACTACGACTGTAGTGAAATTAATCACATATTAATGTCTTCTACCCCGAAAAAAATTTGGTGGTGAAATAATGAACGAAATATACACTATGTGATCAAAAGTATCTGGACACCCCAGAAACATACGTTTTTCATATTAGATGCATTGTGCTGCCATCTACTGCGAGGTACTCCATATCAGCGACCTCAGTAGTAATTAGACATCGTGAGGGAGCAGAATGGTGCGCTTCGCAGAACTCACGGACTTCGAACGTGGTCAGGTGTTTGGGTGTCACTTCTGTCATACGTTTTTACGCGACATTTTCACACTCGTAAACATCCCTAGGTCCACTTTTTCCGATGTGATAGTGAAGTGGAAACGTGAAGGGACACGTAGAGTACAAAAGAATACAAGCCGTTCTCGTCTGTTCACTGACAGAGACCGCCGACAGCCGAAGTGGCTAGTAATATGTAACAGGCAGACATCTATCCAGATCATCACGCAGGAATTTCAAACTGCATCAGGATCCACTCAAGTACTATGACAGTTCGGCAGGAGATGAGAAAATTTGGATTTCATGGTCGAGCGGCTGCTCATAAGTCACACATCACGCCGGTAAATGCCAAACGACGCCTCGCTTGGTGTAAAGAGCGTAAACATTAGACGACTGAACAGGGGAAAAAGGTTGTGTGGAGTGACGAATCACGGTACACAACGTGGCGATCCGATGGTAGGGTGCGGGTATGGCGAATGCTCGGTGAACGTCATCTGACAGCGTGTGTAGTGCCAACAGTAAAATTCGGAGATGGTGGTGTTACTGTGTGGTCGCGTTTTTCATGGAGGGGGCTTGCACCCCTTGTTGTTTTGCGTGGCACTATCACAGCACAGGCCTACATTAACGTTTTATGCACCTTCTTGCTTCCAACTGTTGAAGAGCAATTCGGGGATGGTGACTGCATCTTTCAACATGATCGAGCACCTGTCCATAATGTATGGCCTATGACAATGGACTGGCCTGCACAGAGTCCTGACCTGAAACCTATAGAAGACCTTTGGGATGTTTCGGAACGCCGACTTCGTGTCAGGCCTCACCGACCGACAGCGACACCTCTTCTCAGTGCAGAACTCCGTGAAGAATGGGCTGCCATTCTCCAAGAAACCTTCCAGCACCTGATTGAACGTATCCCTGCGAGAGTGGAAACTGTCATCAAGGCTAAGGGGTGGGCCAACACCATACTTAATTGCAGCATTACCGAAGGAGGAGCCACGAACTTGTAAGTAATTTTCAGCCAGGTGTCCGGATACTTCTGATCACATAGTGTACGTATTTTAGTATCTTGGTTGATACAAGACCTAAGACTCAAGAATATCACCCACACAATAAACATAAGTGCCTCTCTGCCCACTAACATTTGCCGAAAATCTCGTTCCGATATCCTGAATTGTTTCCATTACAAACCTAAGAAACGTTGTTGCGCTGTTCACCCAGTATATATTACATTTTGGTATAATTTAGCATTTTATCGTATTTCATTTTACCTCCTTTTTACGTTGTTATATATCAATGGGCCCTTTGTTGTATTGTTACGGCATTCATTCGAAATAATCGTTAAATTTCTAAATACGAAAACGTGCTGAAAAGTAATACCTCAAACTTTTTATATGAAAATTGTTGAAATTTTCCATTTGAAATAAACGTTATTACCATTCTGTGTCTTTATTCTTCGTGTCCACATATTTGCAGACATCTGTCGCTAAAGGGCTCCAAATTGTAGCCTGTAAACGGCAGCGTGTGTCGTACTATGGCGATCCGCGAGGAACAGTGTGGTGTAATCGAGTTCGAGAGTTCGCCCACACGTGCAGCACCCTCTCGTTCAGTATGACAATGTCAAACCACATACGAGCGCTGCGACATTTACATGAATCCGACGCCTTGGGTTCATTATCATCTTCCGTAAGCTCCCGGTTTGGCCCAATCTGTTTCCGAAAATCAAAGAACATCTTCGGGAACTTCGCTTAGATAGTAATGAAGCGACGCAAGCGGAGGTGAGGTTGAGGCCTCTTCACAAAGTCAATCACTCTACAGTGACGGTATCAACAAACTGGTGTCTCGTTGGTAGCAATGTGTCCGCCGCGAGGGTGACTATGTTGAGAAATACAAGGGTGAGTAAAATGAAAACCTTAAATTTGTAATAACAAATCGAAATTTCGCGGTACTATCCTGTAAGCGTGCTACAAACAGCGTGCAGAATGGCCTGTAGGTGGTAGCATAGTGCAGATGCACACATACCGTCGCAGTATCAGTATAAAGATGGCCGCCTCACTTGCGACTTGCACCAGGGAAGAACAGCGTTCTGTTATTCGGTTTTTTTCGTAGTGAAGGTGTAAAACCTATTGAAATTCATCGACGAATGAAGGTTCTGTGCGGTGATGCATGTTTGTCACAGAAGTAAGTCTACGAATGGAGTAGGAAGTTCGCAAATGGTGTGACTTCATTGGAAGATGCTCCTCGCCCAGGTCAGGCACAACGAGTTGTGACTCCACAGAACAATGCAGCAGTGGAAACCATAGTGAAGGAAAATCGCCGAGTGACACTGAATGACATTGCAACATGTTTACACATTAGTCATGGCTCAGCTCACCACATTGTGCATGATGTGCTCCAGTTGCACAAAGTGTCCGCAAGACGGGTGCCACGGCAGCTGACTCCTGAAATGAGAGAACGGCGTATTGATGCTTGTGAAGAATTTCATCGGCGCTTTGAACGAGAAGGTGACGGGTTCCTTGCAAGAATCGTTACTGGGGACGAAACCTGGGTTCAATTCCACCAACCGGAAACGAAGAGAGCGAGTAAGAAACCAAAGAAACCAGAACCAAAGAAGTTTCGAACAGAACGATCAGCAGAGAAGGTTATGCTGACTCTCTTTTGGGGACCGAGCGGGTTGGTTCAGTGGCTAACACAGTGGACTCGCACTCGGGAGGACGACGGTTCAACCGGCCATCCTGACTTAGGTTTTCCGTGATTTCGGTAAATCGCTCGAGCCAAATGCCGGGATGGTTGCTTTGAAAGGGCACGGCCGACTTGCTGCCACGTCCTTCCCTAATCCGATGAGACCGACGACCTCGCTGTCTGGCCTCCTCCCCCAAACAACCCAACCCCCACTCTCTATTGGGACGAAAAAGGCGTCATTTTGGAGCATTACATGCCTAGAGAGACCACTGTCACCAGTGAATCATACACAGATCTCCTAAAAAATCATCTGCGACCTGCAATCAAATGAAAGCGACGTGGATTGCTGTCAGCAGGTGTCCTTTTGCAACATGACAATGCAAGGCCCCACACTGCCCGTACAACAGTTACAACATTCACAAACCTGCATTTTGAGTATCTTCCTCTTCCACCATACTCACCAGACCTTGCCCCAAGTGATTTCCATATGTCTGGACCACTCAAAGACGCAATGGGAGGAAAGAAGTTGCGTTTTGATGAAGAGGTACGCCAAGCGGTGCATGAGTGGTAGCGCGGACTACCAAAAGAATTTTTTTCTAAAGGAATTTATGCACTTTGTAAGTGCTGGAGGACTTGCATTGAGCGTGGGGGGGGGGATTATGTTGAAAAGTTATACAGCTTTGTACCACTTCTGCACAATAAATAATATTTTGAAAAATAAGGTTTTCATTTGACTTATCGTCGTAAATATGTAGATAAGAAGAACAAATATGTAGAATGTTAATAACGCCTGTTTTATTGAAAAGGCGTGAAGTGTTTTCACATAAAAAATTCGGAGGCATTACTTCCCAGCACGATCTCGTATATGATCACTGTCATGCTCCGCAACATAAAGATATGTTCATACGAACTAGAGGACATGTCACTTAAACTGATAGCCCCGGTGAATGTTTAAAAACAAATGAGCAACATTATGCAAGAGCCGAAACACATCGTGCTAGAAAAGTACGTCTGGGACAGGTCCTGTCGTTAACACAACGGCACGACAGGAGTTGACAGTCGCGCCGAGATGATGTAACGTTCCGACACAGGGCTGTGATGAAACTCACCGGGATGCTGCAGCCACGTGACGCGGAAACAGCAGCTGCGGGTGTCAGCGCGTCGGGGCGAACGCGTCGCGATGTCGGTGCGCGTTGTGGCGAGGCGAGGCCGGCCTGGCGTGCTGTGTGTGTAGGAGGCGCACACGCGGCACTGGCGCCACAGAGAGCCGCTATCGCCAGCGATTATCGGAGGCGGGCAGCCGGGGGACCCTGCCCCCCCCCCCCCCCCGGTCTCTCCCACCATCGCTGAGCTGAGCTGAGCTGGCTCCTACACTGCACCGGCCGCCGGTCTGTGGACCCGCGTGTGCCGCTCAACTGCTGTGTGACTGGTTACCACGTTGCGTCACCCGCTCGTTTTCGTTATGCACTGTGCAGCTGCGCACCAAGCGTATAGTACAAGCTACACTGTTGCATATTATATCCGACGAATGTAAATAGTATAGTTTATATCTTGGATATTCGGAAATCCAGCCGGATGTTCGCGTCGTTCTCGCACGATATTTCAACAGTGTGCCTCGCTGTCTTCTTCAGGTGCTACCTGAGACTGGTCCTTGGGTCTTTTTTTAGCACATTTCATTCCCTCCTTTGGGTCGATCGAGTCCAGTAGTTATGCCTGGAAGGAGTTGGGCGTTCCCTAATCGGTCCGCGCCGACTCGAGTGGCCATCTGTGGTAAACGCCCGGCAGACTCGGCTTCAATGGACCCCTCCAGTCGCGGATGTTCCGACTGCCGTACCGCAAGAATAATACGTGAAGCCCACCCACGATCACCTTCTAGACACCTGTTTAAGGAGTTGGGCATTCTGACTACTGCTTCACGGAATAATTATTCCCTCATGAAGTTTGTTGTAAATAATCCACTACAGCTGAAAAGTAATAATGTTGTATATAATTATAATATCAGAAGGAGAAACTACATTCGTTACTTCACATTAACATCGACTTTAGCACAGAAAGGGATGCACAATGTCGCAACTTAAATTTTTGATAACTCATCCAGTGATATAAAATGTTAGACAGATAGCAAAGTAAAATGTGAAAACAAACTAAAAAAGTTTCCCCTTCACAGTTCCTTCTGTTCCCGATAAGAATTTCTATTATTTTTTTGTGTCATATGTGACATATGCATAGCTATCCTACCTATGTGCAGACAAGAGCAGAGATTTCTATATTTTCTATCTTTTCTGCTCTCTTATCAACGTACACTGTCTCTCCTATCTATCTGCGACATTAACGCTCTTCTCTGAACAACATGGCAGAAACACCCGTTCCCGAGCGGGGTACCCGTGCGGTCTCAGGCACCTTGCCACGGTTCGCGCGGCTCCCCTCGTCGAAGGTTCGAGTCCTCCCTCAGGCATGGGTGTCTGTGTTGTCCTTAGCGTAAGTTAGATTAAGTAGTGTGTAAGCCTAGGGACCAATGACCTCAACAGTTTGGTCTCACAGGAACTTACCACAAAATACCCGTTCCCATCAGAGCAAAATCCTTTTTGTGCCACCCCATCGTTCAGCCACGAAGTCCTTCTCAGTAGCAGGAACTTGCTTGAGGAATAATCTCCAGCATTATATTAGAGAACTGAATAACATCTCCAGCTTCAAAAGACAGTTAATGTGATATGTTGATATCTACTAAGGGAACAATTATGGTTACCCTTGTTCCTGTGAGTGCTTGGTTACCCTTGTATAGCCTTCTTTCCATCGAGATCTTCCTCTTTTCTCAGTATTCTTAGCTGCTTCAGTCACCTCAAGATTTCCTTTCCCCAGCACTCACTATATCAGAAAACATTTATTTTGACACCTATAAATTACTATTAGCGGCAGTAACTGCAGTAGCTGAAATACCACTAGTATCAACTTTATTAGTTCACGGTCAGCGTTATTTACTCATGTTGCCACTATAGACATTCAGATCATTTTAATACTATTTGTCATATTAAAATTGTCATTTCTCGGGTAACTGTGATTTAAAGAAGGTACTGGTTTGATGTAAGAGAGGGCCTGTTGGTCCTAAGCAGATCAGATTAAATAAATAAAACTTTTTGAGTACGAATTACTAACTCAGATCTGTAGATTTAATAAATAAGAAAATTTTAAAAAATCTTGTAGATATTCAGCATGCAGCCACATTTGCAAATTTTTTTTGCAAGGGGAATGTAAAATGTTTCGTTTTACATCATTACGATTTATCGTGCAAATGATCCATGAAATATGAAACCAATTAATAGTTCCTCCAATAGGTAGGTGTGGCCAGTAAATTGCAATATGTAACGCAATGAATTAGTATCTCTTGCCAAGGCGGGCTACGGGTGAAATTTGAGTCCAATCACATGAGGACAAGATTGAAAAGTTTGTATTTCAAATTCATTTGTACTTACGCGGACAATATTTCACAGTGAGGTAAGTGTCACCTGATAGCCATAATTATTTTCCAAACGGTTCGTATGTAGATTCCTGATTGTTCAAATGGTTTTGCTCCTGCCCTGCAGGCCTGCTTTAATAGGACGAGAAAAACAACAAAAGTGTTTCCCGAGTCACAACTAACCGCTTCTACAATTATTGCTACAGAAGGGCCACGAAAGTCAGAACGTTTCAATATTGTCGTCTTTTAAAGAAGAAGAAATAATTATTAATAAGAAAATTGCTCAAGGGTGTGGGATCCGTACCGAATAGGACTGACAAGGGAAGTTGAACGTATACAGAGAAGGGCAGCACGAACGTTCACCGTTTTGTCTGACCCATGGGAGGGTGACATAGAGATGCCGAAGAAACTGAACTGACAGGCTCCTGAAGAGAGACGCAAAATACCACAAGAACGCCTACTAACAAAGAACTGAACTCCGTCCGAACAGGCCTCGGAAGGCCCAGTCGCACCAATCGATCGCGGTGTCATCCTTAGCCAACAGGCGTTACCAGAAGCGGATGTGTAATGGCATGCGGTTAGCAAAACGTTCTCACGGCCGTTGTAATTTTTCGTGGTGAGACGCTAGCTCCCAGTCAAGTGCCTCGTCAATAAGCTTCACAATGGCTGAGCGTGCAGCGCTTGCCAACACCGCTCGGCAGACCCGGATGGCCACCCAGCCAAGTGCTGGCCAAGTCCCGCAGCGCTCAACCTTAGCGATCTGAAGAGAAGTGGTGTTATCATTGCGGCAAGGCTATTGCCCTAATAACATAGAACCGGCTTTACATGTTGATTCTAGGGATGTACTACAACCCCGTACTCGTCGCTCACATAGGGATCGCGAGGACAAGATTAGAATAATTACAGCACGCACGAAGGCATTCAAACAATCATTCTTCCAACGCTCCGGACGTGAATGGAATAGGAAGAAATCCTACCAACTAGTTCAATGGGGCGTACCCCCTGCCATGCACTTCATGGTAATTTGCAGGGTATAGATATAGATGTCGATATAGTAGTCATTAATTAGGAAGGTGAGTGAAGTATAACAATGACCAAATCTTTACACCTTATGTACAACTGCTGTGTGTCAAAGAACAGTCAGCTGCATGAAATACTGTGTTTACGTATTACTGTTTTCAGCGGGCTAAACTGCAATTCCGTTTCATATTAAGTTTATTTTTTCACGAAAACATTTCATTTACGAGCTTCGGTTCTGTTTGCGTTTCTTTTTCGATTATTTTCTTCATTCGAGTGTTGGAACTTAAATAGTGGCAACGATTTATTCACAACCGATACAAAAGAGTTACTTATTTGCACCTGTCACTGTCCTTCGAAGTAGTCACCAACATTGTGTAAAAACCATTGCCAGCGATGTGGAAGGCATAGTATACCGTTAGCAGAGCATATTCTGTTGATGGTGCGAATGGAGCGTGCTACTGCCTGTCGAATCTCTGGAACAGTTCTGAAGCGAATGCCAATAAGTGGTTCCTTCATCTTCGGAATCAAATCAAAGTCATAAGGACTTAAGTCCGCTGAGTATGGTGGATGGTACAGTATCCAGCAGTCCCATCGACCGAACAAAGCAACCACAGCTTGCGCTGTATGCGCCTGCGCACTGTCGTTCAAAATGATGGGTGGCATGCGCAGAAAGTGTCGCCGCTTCTTTCGCAAAGCTGGACACAGGTGATGGTCCAAAAACGAACAGTGATACGACTTAAGTCCTTGTGACTTTGATTTGATTCCGAAGATGAAGGAACCACTCGTGGCATTCGTTTCAAAAAAATGGTTCAAATGGCCTCTGAGCACTATGGGACTTAACTTCTGAGGTCATCACTCCCCTAGAACTTAGAACTACTTAAACCTAACTAACCGAAGGACAACACACACATCCATGCCCGAGGCAGGATTCGAACCTGCGACCGCAGCGGTCGCGCGGTTCCAGACTGTAGCGCCTAGAACAGCTCGGCCACCCCGGCCGGCCCATCCGTTTCAGAACTGTTCCAGAGATTCGGCAGGCAGTACACCGCTCCATTCGCACCATCAACAGAACAGGCTCTGCTAACGGTATACTACGCCTTCCACATCGCTGCTACACAACGCTGGTGACTACTTTGAAGGACAGTAACAGGTGCAAACATGTAACTCTTTTGTATCGGTTGTGATTAAACAGTTGCCACTATTTAACTTCCAACCCTCGTATTTTACTTCCAGCCCTCGTATTTTACTAACACTTCGGATATAAAAATTTAATTCCGGGAATTATTTCTTCAATTAAGCAGAAAAGAAGTGAAAACAAAACTTCATCTTACGTCATATATGACGATTCAGGTCTGACACCAGTTTGCGTATCGAAGAATTGTGTCATACGTAACTTTCGGTATAATATCTGTAATGCAATCATGTTTGCATTAAAAATATATACAAGTGCAAATGGAAAGTTTATTGTATTAGACGTGGAGCATATTTATACAAATTACACTGAATCGCCAAAGAAACTGGTATAGACATGCGTATTCAGATACAGAGATACGTAAACAGGCAGAATACAGCGCGGCGGTCGGTAACGTCTCTACAAGTCAACAAGTGTCTGGCGCAGTTATTAGATCGGTTACTGCTGCTACAATAGCAGGTTATCAAGATTTAAGTGAGTTTCAACGTGGTGTTATAGTCGGCGCACGAGCGATGGGACACAGCATCTCCGAGGTAAAGATGAAGAGGGGATTTTCTCGTACGACCATTTCACAAGTGTACCGTGAATATCAGGAATCAGGTAAAACATGAAATCCGCGACATCACTGCGGCCGGTAAAAGATCCTGCAAGAACGGAGCCAGCGGCTGAAGAGGATCGCTCAACGTGACAGAAGCGCAAACTTCGGCAGATTGCTGCATATTTCGATGCTGGGCCACCAGCAAGTGACAGCGTGCGAACCATTCAACGAAACATCAAATGGTTTAAGTGACTCTGAGTACTATGGGACTTAACTTCTAAAGTCATCAGTCCCTTAGGACTTAGAACTACTTAAACCTAACTAACCTAAGGACATCACACACATCCATGCCCGAGGCAGGGTTAGAACCTGCGACCGTAGCGGTCGCGCGTTTCCAGACTGTAGCGCCTAGAACCGCTCGGCCACCCCGGCCGGCACGAAACATCATCAATATCGGCTTTCGGAGTCGAAAGTCCACCCGTGTGCCCTTTATGACTGCACGATACAAAGCTTTATGCCTCGCCTGGACCCGTCAACACCAACATTGGACTATTGATGACTGGAAACATGTTGCCTGGTCGGATGAGTCACATTTCGAATTGTATCGAGTGGATTGACATGTACGGATATGGAGAGAACCCCATGAATCCATGGGCCCTACATATCAGCAGGGGAATGTTCAATCTGGAGGAGGCTCTGTAATGGTGTGGGGCGTGTGCAGTTGGAATGGTATGCGATCTTTGGTACGTCTGGATACGACTCTGACAGGTGACACGAACATAAGCACCCTGTCTGATCACCTGAATCCATTCATGTCCACTGTGCATTCCGACGGACTTGGGCAATTCCAGCAGGACAATGAGACAGGCCACACCTCTACAATTGCTACAAAGTGGCTCCAGGAACATTCATCTGAGTTTAAACACTTCCGCTGGTCACCAAACTCCCCAGTCATGAGCATATCTGAGATGCCTTACAACGTGCTGTTCAGAAGAAATCTCCGCCCCCTGCTACTCTTACGGACAGCCCTGCAGAATTCATGGTGTCAATTCCCTCCAGCAGTACTTCGACATCAGTGGAGTTCATGCCACGTCGTGTTGCGACACTTCTGCGTGCTCGAGGCGGCCCTACACGATACCAGACAGGTAAACCAGTTTCGTTAGCTCTTCAATGTACCAGTATTGTGAATTAAAGCACTATGTGATAAACATTTAATAGTAGACAACATGTCACGAAAGCTTGTAACACGACTCCCCGTGCAGTTCGTGAACTAGCGGTTAGCGTCGCTACGTCTACATCACGGGGTCATGGGTCCGATTCCCCCGATTCCCGATAACAAGTGATGAGAGTCCTAAGCGCCTGCAGGTTGGCTACGCTGCTGCTCTTGTGCCTCCAGGTATGCATTAGGGCTACTGCAAACATTTCGATAAGTCGATGTTTTTCCCATTTCCGCGAAATGTGTGGTAATCAAGGAAGTAGTTTAACGGACGCCCTTTACGCCGCCCTCTGAGCCCTTTTCATGTCGATTCTGAGCCGCGGAGTGTCTGAAATTTTATCCTCAGCTGCCCATAACAAACCCTCTTGATTCAACGCCGCGCGTCGCGTTTCTGACCTCCATCGCGCAAGCGTCAAAAGATGGGGTCAGCTGTGGGTAAAAAGGGGTGTGTCGACCTTCTGACCGTGTTACACAACCACGGCGGTATTGACAGAACAGTGGTGACATTTGGTGCTAATGTGATACCACTAACCAACCCACCTTACAACTGACGCGAACTGCTGAGTTCTGGCCTTTTCTTCGCGTGAATCAACACCTTGCTATCTGAAGCATCGCCCAGCCCAAGAGTGACATCTCACAGGCCCACGCTTATGCACCGTTGCAGAGGAAAGTCGTAGGGACCTTTCTGTCAAACTTCAAAGTTATACGTCGCAATGGGAGACAGGTAAGGGGTATCGAAGAACTGAGTCTTTAACTGTATTGCGCAATGCTTTTAGAACGCCCTCTGGAGGTGAATGAACACGGCGTCAACGTGGGCGATATTTACTGTCTTCTGAGTCTCGAACACCGAAGTGCGGTACTGTGTGAGGAAGACAGTTCAAGAAAGAAGGGCGGAAAGGAGAACAGAATCGGACTTGCCGAGATTTTCAGCTGCGCAAGAAAAGCTCCTTACCGCATTCCGCGCGGCCTGGGGATGTGCAGCGGCCCGCTGTGTCGGACAGGGAGTCGGTCTCTCTTGTGAAAAAGCCCGGGGGCGCAGCTGGCCGGCGAGCCGTGTTTGTCGTGCTGCCCGCCGAGGCATGAATGAGTAATGCGGGCCGCGCCGGGCTGGCCCCAGAGTCGACGATATCGACCGGCCCCGCCAGCGCGGTGACCGGCGGCCATGCCGGGGACTCTCACTCTCTGCTGCCGTAATGTTTTTGTTAGCGGACGCTCTTTGTCCGTCCCACGGCTGCGTTTGCGAGAACCACAGGTGTGAACGTCGCGAGGTGGCCCTGTACGACGACAGGAGTAGCGACGGTACAGTAACAGATTCGATACTTTATTTGGTACCCACTCCAGAACCATGTACTCCAGGAAACCCGGAAAGGAAGGCTATCCAAGCGTTTGAGACAAATTGCCATATAACAATGTTGAAAAGTAGTTGGACTGATATGATAGGATATGAGGAAGTTCTCCGCAGAATACGCGAACTGAGCAACATACGGGAGAATTTGGTGAACAGACTGATGGGACATGTGTTAAGACATCAAAGAACAACTTCCGCGGTACTATTGCGAGCCATAGAAGGTATAAACTTTACAGTTTCAAATGGTTCAAATGGCTCTGAGCACTATGGGACTTAACAGCTGCGATCATCAGTCCCCTAGAACTTAGAACTACTTAAACCTAACTAACCTAAGGACATCACACACATCCATGCCCGAGGCAGGATTCGAACCTGCGACCGTAGCAGTCGCGCGGTTCCGGACTAAGCGCCTAGAACCGCGAGACCACTGCGGCCGGCAAACTTTACAGGAACACAGAGTCAGAACGTTTGAACATTGTCGTCTTTTAAAGAAGAAGAAGAAGTAATTATTAATAAGAATATTGCTCGAGGGATCCGTACCGAATAGGACTGACGTATACAGAGAATGGCAGCACGTGTGTTCACAGGTTTTTCTGACCCATGGGAGAGTTTCACAGGGATGCCGAGGAAACTGAAGCGGCAGATTCTTGAAGAGAGACGCAAAATATCCCAAGAACGTCTACTAACAAAGAATAATTGAGGACGTTGGGTGCAACTGTTACTGCGAAATGAAGAGGTTAGTACAGAATAAGAATTCGTGGCGTGCCGCAGCGAACCAATCAGAAGAATGATTAAAAGATGAAAAACGATACTGCGATTAGGAGACGCGCTTCTCCGCTGTGCTATTTAACTGTGCCGTGGAAAAAGTACCCAAAGAGTGCAACGCGAAGACCCATAGTGGAATCCGACTAGGAAAAAAAAAAAGGCATCAAAGTCAATTCCTTTTCTTTTTCAGAAGATGTAGCCCTACTACCCGAGAACTGGAAAGCAGCCACAGGAAAGAATCTCCAACTACAAAACAATAAGCAAAAATAAGTCTCTAAGTCTCCTTTGAAAAGGGCAGAATAATGATAACGATAAACACTCTCCGAAACATTTTAAAGTAGGGAAAAATATAAAGAAATTGTCAAAGAATTTGAATATCTTGAAGGCTGAATCAGTTGAAATTCCATCGAGAGGAAAGCAAAAGGATCTATAAGAAATAAAGTTCTTAACTCTCCTTCCACTCCCTTCTGTCAGACGCAAAAATGAGACACCACATGGCGGTAATCAAAGCGGAAGCTCTAAACGCAGCCGAAACATTCATTAAGCACAACCCAATAGAAAGGCACGAGATCATAGGAAGGAAAATGTTAAGTAAAATCCTAGTCTCCAAATTCCGTAACAGCAAACTAATCCGCAGCAGAAATGAAACCCTTCAGTAAATAACGGAAAAACTCTGAGACAAAATGAAGAAAAGAAGTCTTGATTTTTACGAACACGTCCTTAGAAAAAACCAAACACTTAGACCAATAAAAAATTTTTGACTGCTTACGTAATAAGAATACCAAACCAAACTCGTTCAAGAAAACAGAGCAGGATCTAAAAGAACTCGAAATCGCCTTTGAGGTTTATACATCCGAGCGCAGAACCTCAACAAATTCGATTCTATTCTTCTCTCCGTTCGTTAAAAACTCGGTTATTTTCGTGAACGGTCATCTGCGCGGGAGCATATACTCCCGCCACGAGACTTACGAAGCATTAAATGTCCATACCGAATTACTTGACATCCGGAAGGCGATTAATGCAGTTTCGCACTGCCACCGGATGAACAAAATAAGAACCTACGGAATGTCAGACAATATGTGTGATTGAACTGAAGAGTTTGGCAAACATAATACAGCAAGTTATTCTTGTTGGAGACGTCTCATCAGACGCAAAATTAACTTTGGGCGTGCCTCAAGGTGCTGCTACAGGTACACGCTGTTCGAGGACAATGCTGTGACAGACAGAACGTTTCAAAGTCTTTGCATCAGACGCCTGACGGTGATAAGTCACGTCATGGGGAACAACTTTTGTTAGAGACAAAACGTTCGCTGACGCTTTCCACCGACGCTAAGCGTCCGGTAGTATTCGCAACCCTGGGATGTTAGGATTTCACCGAATTAGCACAAGGTGTGCTGCATTCTAGCAACCCCATTGTACTGATAGAGTGATTTTCAACAAGAAAAACATTAGACCGAGTGTTTCTAAGCGGAGAAATATATGTTAGAAGCGAGTCGGTAACTTTAATTCTGCTCGCCTCAGCCTCTTTCACGTGGAGCAGATTACTGGCTTATGGGCAACACACAGTGCATATGCACGCAGCAGAATGCCTATCCCGAGCCGCCTCTCAGGCGTATAACAAATACAAACGGCCCCCAATAGTCGCCGGGAAGTGATAACGAACCTTTCGTATGCAACAAAGATTGCGCCCCTAGACATATGACGCAAAGACTTTGAAACGTCCTATATGTGGAAGCTACAACGTCACGGAAGTGCAGCGAGAGGCAGGAGGATCTGCAGAGGATCAGCCCCTGATCCAAGGACTGACAATTGTACGAATGACTGGTTATTATGTGATCAAACGATTTCCGAACTGTCACTGTAAACATTTAAAGTGGAACTGTCGCACAAAACTGACGAAGGAATGGAAGATGCCAGACTGAGATTCACTGGAATATCATTCAGGAAGGAACTCCATTCACAAAGGAGAAAGCTTACAAAACACGTGTTCGACCGATATCCGGGTTTTTGTCCTCAGGCAGGGATGCGTACAAAATAGGATTGATAGAGGAAATAGAGAAGATCCGAAGAAGATTAATGCCTTTTGTCAAGGATTCTTTTAGTAGAGGATAAGGTGTCATGGAGATGCTCATCCATCTCTAGTAGCAGATGCTACAGGAGAGGCGTTGTGGATCGCGGCATGGTTTACTGTGAAATTGACGGGAACGTACATTCCTAGAAGATTCAACCAATATATTGCTTCCTCCTACATATTATTTCGTCACAGTGCGAATGTGTTCGCATGCCAAAATTTTTGGGAAAATTTTTAAAGGTGCTGAGGAAGGCAGAATGAGCCAACTGGTATCACACATTCCAGTCAGAGTCTTTTAAGCGAAAGCAAGGTAGTCTTTATTTTCTTTTTTTGGCTCGGATAAGAGCATTTTCTTGCTTGTTCCCTTATTTTTCATTCTACAGCAGGGCATGTCACTCATACTAGTGAAATGGACGTAAAGCAAAACAAATTTTACACCTCAGAACGGATTTTATGCGCACGAAAATTTTCATGTGCGTCATAACTGCAACGTGGGATTCCCAAAACCGTTCTGTTTATAACGGGAACATTTTACAGCATATTTCTCCGAGCGACGTCAATTTAAAAATTACGTTTTCCCCTTTCACAGAAATTTACGTGCGCATTTTACGTATTCATGTAAGGTAATTTTGAGCCTCAATATGTTCAAAATGGACAAGGATATCTAGAAAATTTACAGGGCCTGTTCTAGATCATAAAAATTTCAGCCATTTGCTGTCCATGGAAGTCTTGGAATCCACGACTAGGGTTTGGTACGAAAAAAATGGCAAGAAAAACGCTTTTTTGTTTCAGTTTTCTAAAGAATCGCCTATGGACTAAACGTGCCTCCATAATCTCCTTAAAGTCCACTGTAGACCACATCAAACGCAAAAAGAACCAACCGATTTGCTCCATTTCCCTAAGCAGGAGCAAATGCGTAATATTCGTAGTTTGCTGCTGTACTGTCGGATAGTGATACTAAGACGATCCTTCGGTTGGGCATATAAATGGTCCGTAACCCAAGGGCTATACAAAACACCTAACGCTACGTTTCCATCACCAATAGAAACTGAGGTATAAGCCATGGAAGAACCCAGTTTTTATGTGCGGCGTTTTGGAACATATTAGATAGTGCATGCCTTTGCATGCGTACCGATAAGGTGCTTCGGATTGGACGCTTGGCGGCAAACACGCAACTTTGTTTAACAATATTAACTGTTTAAATGTTTATATATGACACAAAATAGACTGTCGACATTATCAACACTGACAGCTTTCTAGTAAAGGTTTCAGTTGCTCCAAAATCAAGCAAACCTTTGAATTATAATTTTATTTAATACTGCCAGTCATTGGCCGATTAAGGCGACCAGTCGGAAACGCGCCGGCAGGCATGGAACACCGAAGCTAGCTAGTTAGACACTCTTGAACTGGTTTTCGGTAAGGCACATGTATGTGGAGCTGACTGAATATATTTTGACGGAAAACTGATGTAGTGAGTTAAAAATGCCTTGGAGGACGTTTATATGCCAATTCGCGAGTGTGCGACTTCAAATGGTTATTAAAGGCGTGTGAAGATAATTTTATGAATTGGCAATGGTGCTCGATTACTGAAGATTAGGCACCGAGGACATAATTTCAAGTGTTATCGTTAGACGGGCTTAAGAATGATTTCTTCCCTTATTTTTGCCTATTAAACAAGAAAGTGGCACAGCACTATTGAGATTCTCCCATTTGCCATCCTATCATTGATAGTACAATGAATGCACGTTTCGAACAGCTGCCGATGGATGACAAGCCCAGTTGAGACATCGAGACAACTTTGCGAGAAACGAGGTAAGAAAACCTCTTAATGGTGAATTAGAAACAATTCTCAAGGAAAAACTTGCGCCGTTAGCATGTGTGACGCAGTAATGTGCCTTGGTTGGCATGTTTGCCGATTTCACCCTAGCTAATTAATTAGCTAGAAAGATGGGTAGAAACATAAGAAGAGCCGATGCAGTTGGTCAACATAGGAGACACGCCATACAACATAAAAAGAATTCCTCTTTCATAAATGAATTAAATTAAATAGAACAGTTTTCGCTCTAGGTGCACCGTATATACGAGGGTTGGAACTTTAGTAGAGGCAACTATTTATTTAAAGCTCGTTCAAAATAGATACATGTTTCAAAGTTTTACTGACCTTCAAAGTAGCCATCAGCATTGTGTATAACCCGTTGCCAGCAATGTGGAAGTCGTAATACATCTTAGCAGTGCTAGTTGTGTTGACAGTTCGAGCGGCGCGGTCTATTGCCCGACGAATTTGTAGCAGTTCTCAAGCGAATGCCGTGAAGTGTTTCCTTCAGTTTAGAAATCGAGTTGAACTCACGAGTGCTTAAGTCAGGAGAGTACAGTAGGTGGTATAGCACTTAGCAGCCCCATCAGTCAAACAAATCAGTAACAGCTTGTACTTACATGCTTGAGCATTGTCCTGCAAAATGTCTCCATGCTGTTCATTTTTGGAACACAACCTGTGACCAGCTTAGAGACAGAATTGATGACACTTTTCTGCAGGACCTGACCATCATTTTGCGGGACAATGCTCAAGCGCCGGCCGGAGTGGCCGTGCGGTTCTAGGCGCTACAGTTTGGAGCCGTGGTGACCGAGCGGTTCTATGCGTTTCAGTCCGGAACCGCGCGACTGCTACGTCGCAGGTTCGAATCCTGCCTCGGGCATGGATGTGTGTGATCTCCTTAGGTTTAAGTAGTTCTAAGTTCTGGGGGACTGATCACCTCAACTGTTAAGTCCCATAGTGCTTAGAGCCATTTGAACCTTTTTTTTCTAAGGTACATCGTTAGGCAATTGAGTTCATGCGTGATGGAGCATCGGCACATTTTTCTGGTGCTGATGTAAAATAATACCTAACGGCCGACCGATATGGCCGTGCGGTTCTAGGCGCGTCAGTCTGGAACCGCGTGACCGCTACGGTCGCAGGTTCGAATCCTGCCTCGGGCATGGATGTGTGTGATGTCCTTAGGTTAGTTAGGTTTAATTAGTTCTAAGTTCTAGGCGACTGATGACCTCAGACGTTACGTCGCATAGTGCTCAGAGCCATTTGAACCAATGCTCAAGCACATACAGTGCAAGCTGTTACTGATTTGTTTGGCTGGTGGGGCTGCTAAGTGCTATACCACATACTGCACTCCCCTGAGTTAAGCACTCGTGAGTTCAAATCGATTTCTAAACTGAAGGAAACACTTCACAGAATTCGCTTCAGAACTGCTACAAATTCGTCGGGCAATAGACCGCGCCGCTCGAACTGTCAACACAACTGGCACTGCTAAGAGTATCCTACGACTTCCACATCGCTGGAGACGGGTTATACACAATGCTGGTGACTACTTTGAAGGTCGGTAGAAGTTTGAAACACGTATCTATTTTGAACGATCTGTAAACAAATAGTTGCCACTATTAAAGTTCCAACCCACGTAGATGAACGGAGTCGTTCTCCACAATTGAGGAGAGGGTTTAGCTGAGATAAAGAGGAGCCATAAAACAGGTATTCTGAGAAAGTAAGCGACTCACCGGAGAGTGCAAATGAAATTTCCTCCCGCTGAGCAAATTAAATTTGAAAAAATCAAATGCAAACGAAGGAGTAGCCGTGTTGGATTTACCGAATTGGAGTTCAGAGAAAGGCGTGAATTATGATGAACGAACCAAAGCAGAAAGTATTGCATTGGATAGCTTGTTAAGAGCAGCGGATAGCCGACATATAGCTGACGTATACGATAAACGACGCGTGGATTAATGGAGAGGGGCGGCAGCGAATGTGGTTTCATGTAAAACTAAACACGGAGCTAGTTCGCTACGCCTGAATGCTGCCGTGATGTCAAATCCGCTTCCCATGTAAACTAGCAGACGGGCGCCGGGACAGCAGGCAACAAGCACAGCTCCCATTCAGCCTGCGCCGCCGTCCGCTGTGGCCGAGCGGTTCTAGACGCTTCAGTCCGGAACCGCCCTGCTGCTACGGTCGCAGGTTCGAATCGTGCCTCGGGCATATATGTGTGTGATGCCCTTAGGTTAGGTTTAAGTAGTTATAAGTCTAGGGGACTGATGACCTCAGATATTAAGTCCCATAGTGTTCAGAGCCATTTGAACCATTTTACCAGCAGCGCGCCTTGTTGTTTATTTCGCAACGCCGCACCCCTCAGTTGCGGTACAGAGACAGTAGTCAGTGTCGCTCCGCATTAATGATCAAGGTGGGTTCCTTTCATCTGGGGCCGTTCGTTCTCCGTTCATCGCCATAGAACCTAGGTCGCCTACGAGATCTATAATTCCTGTATTACGCCGAAAAATAATAAAAGTTTGTCGATGTACTGCAGTTGTTATCGCTCACTGCACGAAATACACGGCCTGTCAAGAAAGTAAAGTGCCCAAAAACGGAGAAGGACACAATACAACTTCACGGGTTGATGATGATGATGAGCGTTTGGCGTCATTGGCCGGGAGGCCCCTCGCGGGGCAGGTCCGGCCGCCATAGCGCAGGTCTTATTACATTCGGCGCCACATTGGGCGACCTGCACGCCGGATGGGGATGAAATGATGATGAACACAACACAACACCCAGTCCCTGAGCGGAGAAAATCTCCGACCCAGCCGGGAATCGAACCCGGGCCCAGAGGACGGCAATCCGTCACGCTGACCACTCAGCTACTGGGGCGGACACTCCACGGGTTGAGGGTAGGTGATGTTACTTCACTTATTGTAAAATGGAGTCAAATTTGCAAAGAACTTGACAGTGTGAGCCCAAATAAAAGTATGACATTTCACCCACTCTCACTTTGATGCATACACTTTTTCCGCTGGGGAAGGTGACATCAAGCCATTGTAGCGTCTCCTGGGGCAATCTCTCCCAAAACTGTTGTAAGAGGCCCTTGACATCTTCGATAATGACTGAGCGAGATGACGCAATGGTTAGCACAAAGGATTCGCATTTGGGAGGATGGCGGATAAAGCCGCGTCCAGCCATCCTCATATAGGTTTTCCGTGATTACCTCGCATCGCTTCAGGCCGATGCCGGGATGATTCCTTTGAGAGGGCACAGCCAATTACCTTACCCACCTTACCTCATTCGATGGGACCGATGGCCTCGCCGTTTGGTCTACTCCCCCAAATCAACAACCAATCAACCAGTCTTGATAATGGTACTGGGAGAGAGTCAACGTCTGAGTTGACCACATATATTTTCAGTCGCGGACGGATATGAGGATGTTGCAGGCCATGGGTGTACCTCAAAATCACGCAAGCAGTTCGGAGAGACACATACAATGTGTGGACGAGTATTGTCCTCTTGAAAGATGACACCACGAAGCCGTCGCACGAGAGAGAAAACACTTGATAACGCAGGATGTCCGTGACATACCACTGCGTGTTGACAGTTCCCTCGATCACTACCAGCTGTGATCTGTAGTCATACGCGATGACTCCCGGAGGAACTCTTCCTAGGATACCTCCATACTCGTCGACGATGGTCATACGGTGTCGTGCAGAACCGCGATTCTTCACTGAACGCAATGCGACTCCTTTCATCAGCGGCGAGGCTTCCCCGTTATGGCGCCACTCCAAACCCAGCCGTTTGTGTTGTGCTGTTTATAACAGCCTAAACATTGGATGGTAATTCTGTAGTCGATCAGCTTGTAGTCTCCAACCAATGGTTTAGGATGACACAGAATTTTGCAAGGGAGTCGGTTGGTTGTTTTCGGATGATGTGCACAGAAGTAAAGGGGCTACGGTGTGCTTAATGTACAATACGCCAGTCCTCCTGTACGGCGGTCGCACATGGCCGACAGGTACCTTGACACCGATTATGTCTGCCCTCGTGTTCTCACGCAGTCAACATCGGGCCACGGTTAAACCCAAATGCTGCCCTTTTTTTTCTTTTTATTGGATCATCACTCTTCTGACTGGTTTGATGCGGCCCGTCACGAATCCCTCTTCTGGGCCAACCTCTTCATCTCAAAGTAGCACTTGCAACCTATGTCCTCAATTATTTGCTGGATTTATTCCAATCTCTGTCCTAATCTACAGCTTTTGCCACCTACAGTTCCCTCTAGCACCATGGAAGTCATTCCCTCGTCTCTTAACAGATGTCCTAACATCCTGTCCCTTCTTATCAGTGTTTTCCACATATTCCTTTCCTCTCCGATTCTGTGCAGAACCTCCTCATTCCTTACCTTATCAGTCCATCTAACTGTCAACATTCGTCTGTAGCACCACATCTCAATTGCTTCGATTCTCTTCTGTTCCGGTTTTCCCACAGTCCATGTTTCATTACCGTACAATACTGTACTCCAGACGTACATTCTCAGAAATTTCTTCCTCAAATTAAGGCCTATGTCTGATACTAGTAGACTTCTCTTGAGCAAGAACGCCCTTTTTGCCATTGCTAGTCTGCTTTTGATGTCCTCCTTGCTCCGTGTGTCATTGGTTATTTTACTGCCTAGGTAGTAGAATTACTTAACTTCATTTACTTCGTGAGCATCAATCCTGACGTTAAGTTTCTCACTGTTCTCATTTGTGCTACATCTGATTACTTTCTTCGATTTAATCTCAGTCCATATTCTGAACTCATTAGATTGTTCATTCCATTCAGCAAATCATGTAATTCTTCTTCACTTTCACTCAGGATAGCAATGTCATCAGCGAATCGTACCATTGATATCCTTTCACTTTGAATTTTAATTCCACTCCTGAACCTTTCTTTTATTTCCATCGCTGCTTCTTCGATGTACAGATTTAATAATAGCGGCGAATGACTACATCCCTGTCTTACACTCTTTTTAATCTGAGTACTTCGTTCATGATCGTTCACCCTTATTATTCCCTCTTGGCTCCTGTACATATTGTATATTACCCGTCTCTCCTTATAGCTTACCCCTATTTTTCTCAGAATTTCGAGCGTCTTGCACCATTTTACACTGTCGAACGCTTTTTCCAGGTCGCCAAATCCTATGAAGGTGTCTTGATTTTTCTTTGTCTTGCTTCCGTTATGAATCCCTCATTAATCTGATATTGCATGAGCAAGCAAATGGAGACCCACATTGAGGCCGCCTTCAAACGTGTCAAGTGCTCATAATGCTGTTCCACACAAGTATGCAGAATCACCACGTCCTTCACTCTGTTTGTGATCGCTCAATAGCTGACGCCTTTCGTGGCTTTTACGTACACTGCCAGGCCTGGTAAGAACACTAAACACGAACAACACTAAAGCACTCTGATGCCCGTTCTATCTGTGGCGTAGAATTGCAAAGCTTACCATTTTAATACCCGCTGATGGTGTGCACGCGTATGAAATTATATTGACATCCGACAACGTCTTCTGGGTAATTCATTATTTTTGTCACGTAATGTGTTGGTTATTCTCTTACGAGGTGCATTCAAGTTCTAAGGCCTCCGATTTTTTTTCTCTGGACTGGAAAGAGAAGGAAAACATGTGCATTGTTTTAAAATGAGGCCACGTTCATTGTCAATACGTCCCAGAGATGGCAGCACCGTATGGCAGATGGAATTTTACCGCCAGCGGCGAGAATGAGAACTGTTTTAAATACTTAAAATGGCGACGTTTTCCTTACTTGAACAGTGTGCAATCATTCGTTTTCTGAATTTGCGTGGTGTGAAACCAATTGAAATTCATCGACAGTTGAAGGAGACATGTGGTGATGGAGTTATGGATGTGTCGAAAGTGCGTTTGTGGGTGCGACAGTTTAATGAAGGCAGAACATCGTGTGACAACAAACCGAAACAACCTCGGGCTCGCACAAGACGGTCTGACGACATGATCGAGAAAGTGGAGAGAATCGTTTTGGGGGATCGCCGAATGACTGTTGAACAGATCGCCTCCAGAGTTGGCATTTCTGTGGGTTCTGTGCACACAATCCTGCATGACGACCTGAAAATGAGAAAAGTGTCATCCAGGTGGGTGCCACGAATGCTGACGGACGACCACATGGCTGCCCATGTGGCATGTTGCCAAGCAATGTTGACGCGCAACGACAGCATGAATGGGACTTTCTTTTCGTCGGTTGTGACAATGGATGAGACGTGGATGCCATTTTTCAATCCAGAAACAAAGCGCCAGTCAGCTCAATGGAAGCACACAGATTCACCGCCACCAAAAAAATTTCGGGTAACCGCCAGTGCTGAAAGAATGATGGTGTCCATGTTCTGGGACAGCGAGGGCGTAATCCTTACCCATTGCGTTCCAAAGGGCACTACGGTAACAGGTGCATCCTACAAAAATGTTTTGAAGAACAAATTCCTTCCTGCACTGCAACAAAAACGTCCGGGAAGGGCTGCGCGTGTGCTGTTTCACCAAGACAACGCACCCACACATCGAGCTAACGTTACGCAACAGTTTCTTCGTGATAACGACTTTGAAGTGATTCCTCATGCTCCCTACTCACCTGACCTGGCTCCTAGTGACTTTTGGCTTTTTCCAACAATGAAAGACACTCTCCGTGCCCGCACATTCACCAGCCATGGTGCTATTGCCTCAGCGATTTTCCAATGGTCAAAACAGACTCCTAAAGAAGCCTTCGCCGTTGCCATGGAATCATGGCGTCAGCGTTGTGAAAAATGTGTACGTCTGCAGGGCGATTACGTCGAGAAGTAACGCCAGTTTCATCGATTTCGGGTGAGTAGTTAATTAGAAAAAAAATCGGAGGCCTTAGAACTTGAATGCACCTCGTAAAAGAGCACTGTGCGCTAAGTTGTGGCTTTAGTCCCTGCTGATGGTGGTATCATTAATTCATTGCCACGCACACTTTATAAAAAATAATAATAAATTTTCTTGCAGCAAATGTCGGCAACTGCTGTCGGTTAATAGAATGCAAGCCTATTGATAATTCTTCAGTTACATAGACAGCAGATATTTTCCTAGATGTTTATCCGCTTAACCAGCAACAGTTTGATTCAGAGTCAAGCAGACAATTAATTCCCTCACTACAGATCCTCCTGTTCCTCTTGGCCTTATACCGTATCAAAACGAGATCGGCATGTTAATTTGGAGATGGAAAATTTTAGTGGTGGATGGTCGTCGGATGTCTCTCCTGACGCCACCACTTCGCTCCAGGATGGAATTCGTGCTCCCAATCTGTCTGTCTAGCGTAATCTCAGGTGCAAATAAGAAAATGTTTCCGAAAAGTGTTCAAATCGAGTAACTGAGGTGGGACGTGGGTAACAGGTATTTACCTCGTCGGATGCGGAAAACTGCCTCAAAGCCACAATCAGGACAGTATGGGAGCACATTGCAGATACGCGTTGCTGTCCGTGGAGATCACACACCGTATTATGAACAATGTCCCGCCGTTTTTAATGCCCAGAGGGATCATCATAAATAGCGACGACTTCAGTATAATTATTTTTCTTTGAATAAAAATGTCATTTCTTTTCGTCTCATTGCGTCTCTCTTTCAATTACCTTCTGAGCTGTACCCTAACAGTTCTTTGCCCAGTTCATTGCATGTATGGTCCAAGTTTCATCGACTATGTAGTTTGGCTGTGACACATCATGCGAAAATTACTTTCACCCTAGAGTTCTACGCATCAGTTTAGAAGCAGAAACGTTACAGTGGACATCGGTTGACAAACGAACTGTCTGCGAGATAATTGCAAATTCAGTATATGCGAGTAGCCACTGTCTTGAGTATGACTTATTGTCCTACTTACCACAGATGTGTTTGAAATGCAACCTTATTTATTAAGTTACCATCTGATTAGGATCAAATTGGATCCATGGCAGTCGGCCGCGGTGACCGAGCGGTTCTAGGCGTTTCAGTCCGGAACCGCGCGACTGCTACGTCGCAGGTTCGAATCCTGCCTCGGGCATGGATGTGTGTGATCTCCTTAGGTTTAAGTAGTTCTACGTTCTGGGGGACTGATCACCTCAACTGTTAAGCCCCATAGTGCTCAGAGCCATTTGAAACTTTTTTTTTCTATGGTACATCGTTAGGCAATTGAGTACATGCGTGATGGAGCATCGGCACATTTTTCTGCTGCTGATGTAAAATAATACCTAACGGCCGGCCGATGTGGCCGTGCGGTTCTAGGCGCGTCAGTCTGGAACCACGTGACCGCTACGGTCCCAGGTTCGAATCCTGCCTCGGGCATAGATGTGTGTGATGTCCTTAGGTTAGTTAGGTTTAAGTAGTTCTAAGTTCTAAGGGACTGATGACCACAGATGTCGAGTCCCATAGTGCTCAGAGCCATTTGAACCATTTGAATACCGAACGCGTCAATATGGTCTCAAGATGGATAGGTCTAATGGAGTCTGTATCTTGGCCTCCAAGATCACCTGACCTCAGTCCTCAGCTGTATTCTGTCTGGGCTCATATCAAAAGGAAAGGATACAACATAACCACTGATATGGTCCAAGAGCTGGAGTAGTCTTGCCAAGATTGACGGGACGATCCGGGGCAGTTTAAAAGAATCTGTAACTCACTCAAGAAAGGAGAGCGTGCGGCCCAAAAAAGGTTCGCCGCGCGAAGTTTAAAATTCTTTTAAAGTTTTATTCCGGTCGCTGCCAGGCAGTAGAGGCCAGCGCGGCCAACGTGCTGATCGAGTAGGCCACTGGGCAGTACTGTTGACATTACGTCAAACACTCCAGTCGGATGGGTTTCGCGATACCGATCACGGACGAATCCTGTAGTACAGCTAACACCGCAGCACAGTGTGACCAAGGGCGAGGTAACACCTTGTAACTTGGAGCACTCGACAACTCACATGTTCCAAATGTGACCAAGTATAGCAACCCATGCTCGGTGCAGAGCCATGGAGCAAACCAGGAAAAGTTGATGAGACAAATAATGTGGAACAAATCCACTCTTCCACTCCAAGTAGGACTACGTCAGAAGCGTAGAAACAAGTGCCTAAATAATCACGCCTAAATAATCAGGCGTGTACAGCAGTTCTATCTGCACCTCGAACTGTTGAGTTTGACTCTCTGTTGAGTTTCATAGAAACCGCGACCGACTGGTTGATGAATAGCCGGCCAGAGTGGCCGTGTGGTTCTAGGCGCTACAGTCTGGAGCCGAGTGACCGCTACGTTCGCAGGTTCGAATCCTGCCTTGGGCATGGATGTGTGTGATGTCCTTAGGTTAGTGAGGTTTAATTAGTTCTAAGTTCTAGGCGACTGATGACCTCAGAAGTTAAGTCGCATAGTGCTCAGAGCCATTTTTGATTGATGAATATCTGATGACCACTTGCCTGCTGAGCAGCTTGTCATGTTCCGGCATGAAGCGCGCCACACCTGTGGTGTAGCGGCCGCTGGACTTGGAGACTTCACCGATGCGAGAAGCTGGTGTGCGACCAGCCTCCGCCCTCTGACGGACTTCGCCCTGCGGACGGCAAGCTGTCCACAATCTGGCTGGGGGAAGCGCGCCCTCGCGGCTTCCTTGCCGCCTGGACGCCATCGGCCAGCGTCCTGGTCGACCCCTGCTGGGTGGCCGGAGCACTGCTACTCAGCATCGAACTTCAAGTGTCAGCTATCGCATCCAAGTGCATGTCATGGGGACTACGAGTAAGTACTGCGGCGACTTAGCCGGCCAAACTCCGGAGGCCCTGAGCAGACCGCAACCGTTCCTTCGCTGTCTCGTGGGTCGTATGGCGCCACGGAGTTAGCCGCCCTTGACCTAGGGCAACACACGCCACGGGCTCTGCTGAGGGCATCAGCAACCGGCTGCACTACACGCCAAGAGGACGGTCGCGGCGCTGTACATTGCTGCTGGTAATAAACATTTGTTAATGCTGCCATTGTGTACATCCCGGCGTAAATCAGCCCTGCCCCACACCATTTATCCCACCCATCCTGCCGCGTAACGGTCCTGAATAGGCCAGGTGGCTACAGCAGTATTGCATCCAACAGCGTGTACAACACGTGGATCACCTCCTGTATCAGCTACTAATATACAATAAATCGTACCCTGTACGTGCTGAAATAAAAGGGTATTTCTTGTTAAGGTAGGCCGCGGGTGAGATTTGAGATCAATTTAATAGGGATATTTGCGGTGGCTCGTAATCACACATTTGCAATTATGTCACAAACGGCTCCTTTGCGGACCTATGTTTACCGAAAAGTTTTAATCTCTGCTATCGTATACTTTTACCCGTGTTATTGTTCTCTATTGGTTGTGGTACAACCCGTGTAAAACTCATCGACTTCTTATATGTGACTGCTATAAAGAAGGTCGAATATAACATCCGGTTCTGCCAGGGATTTTCCGTAGTGGTAGGATTTGAACGGGGTCTGTTCAGCTTCGTGATGCCAACCGAGGAGCTACTTGAATGAGAAGTAGAAGCTCCAGGTGTAAAAACTGCAATTTTGCGTCAATCACTTTAGTGTTGCGACAAGGTACCGTGATTGACACAAGCGACGTGGCGACTGGGACAAAAATCTTTTGAAAGATCTCACACCCTTCTCGCAACAGTCGGAGAGGTGTCCAGTCACCTGTTGATATACTGCCCGTTGACAACGTTGGCTGTTGAATTCTGCAGCTAGTTGCAGGGGGTGTAGTTGTGTAGGTGCTGACAGGCATTAATTGAAAGCAGACAGGGAAAAGCTGCAGAAAGCGAGGGAGCCTTTTAGAAGTCAAACTGCAAACCAATAGCAACCATAAAAACACAAACAGAAGCAGGATTTTTACACAAAAATTGAGGTTAGTCGAGAGCTTCAGTCTCACTGTAAGCCAGCAGATATAAACGACACAGTAAGTTAATGTGGATGAGTGGGAAAAATAAAGCCGTAATGTTGAGATACGACATCAGTAGCGTCCTGCTTGACACAGTCACGTCGTTTAATTGTCTGGACATAGCGCTGAAAAGCGATATGAAATTGAACGAGCTTGTTAGGACTGCGGCAGGGAAGGCGAATGTTCTACTTAGGCTCGTTGGAAGAATTCTAGGGAACTGGGGTTCATTTGTAAAGGATACCGCATAAAAGGCGGTAGTGTGACTTATTCTTGAGTACTGCTAAATGTTTGAGACCCATACCAGGTCGGATTAAACGAAGACATCGAAGCAGATCAGAGGCGGGCTGCTGGGTTATTTACTGGTTCAAAAATGGTTCAAATGGCTCTGAGCACTATGGGACTTAACATCTCAGGTCATCAGTCCCCCAGAACTTAGAACTATTTAAACCCAACCAACCTAAGGACATCACACACATCCATGCCCAAGGCAGGATTCGAACCTGCGACCGTAGCAGTCGCGCGGTTCCGGACTAAAGCGCCTAGAACCGCTCGGCCACCACGTCCGGCTATTACTGGTAGATTCGAACAATACGCACGTGTTACGGACATGCTTCGGAAACGCAAATGTGAATCGCTAAAGGATAGGCGACATTCTTTTCAACGAACACTACTGGGAAACTTCAGAGACCCGGCATTTGAAGTTGACTGCAGAACGATCCGACTGCCTCCAACATACACTGCGGGTAAGGACAATGAAGATAAATAGAGAAATTAGGGCTCCTAAAGAGGCATATAGTCAGTCGTTTCTCCGTCGCTCTGTTTGCCAGTGGAATTGGAAATGAAATGACTTAGAGGTACAGGGTACGCTCCGCCAAGCACCGTACGATGGATTACGGGGTATCTATGTAGAAGTGAATGCAGACTTAGGCAAAATTTCTAGTTGGTGTGACGAACGGCAGCTAGTTCTAAACGGGGAAAATGTAGAAAGACATATCAAATTCAAAGAAGCAATACAGTTGAAAACTGGACGCTAGAGATAAAGAGAGAGAATGCTTGCGAGAACTTTATCAAGGTTAATGTGAACCTCGAGAGTTGAGGTGCAAACGCAGGAGCAAAGACGGCTAGATGAGTCTGACTACATTACTGCCTTCGTACTCTTAGAACCGGACGCGAGAGTGGAAGTTGCAATATCTTTTTTGGTATTCACAGTAGACGATAGCAATCGAATGGTACGCGAGACTGCTTCCAAGTGCTGAAAGGACTGTCTTGGCTATGATGGCGGTCACTTCCGCGTTACTGCTGCTTACGAAGCGGCGCGTGTTGCATCTGCGAACAACTGCCGGCAACTGTCAGGAGTTTTAATTAATTCTCCCCGCACTGCACTTCTGCGGTACGCGAAAAGGTGCGCGATACCAACTTAACAGGAGGGTGAAGGGTTAACGGTTCCTGCCCCATGAACTGAAGGCGTGTCTCGGCCGTCTGGAGATTAGGTTTCCGAGACCTTTTGGCGCCAGCTCGTCGCAGGACACACCGAACTGGTGTTCCTGCACGACCCCGTCCCTGACGGACATGTTTCAACCTAACGATTACACAATTCAAGGCAACCGCCATCGTGGAGAATTACATTATTAATAAACTGGGGAATGTGTGTCGGAATGTCCGATAGAACAGACACCTCTCGCTATGACGTGGCTGGTGCATACATTTATATGAACTAGAGTGGGTCGGAATTCGTGATTTCTAGCCGCACAGGGCATTGTGATGGCGAAAGTTGTAAACCCGGATTTACTATTTTTAATGAGCGGTACCCGAGCGGTTCTAGGCGCTTCAGTCTGGAACCGCTCGACCACTGCGGTCGCAGGTTCGAATCCTGCTTCGGGCATGGATGTGTGTGATGTCCTGAGGTTAGTTAGGTTTAAGTAGTTCTAAGTCTAGAGGAATGATGACCTCAGAAGTTAAGTCCCATAGTGCTCAAAGCCATTTGAACCATTTGAGCGGTACCCTTAACCGCTTCGGCCATCCAAGCACGGCCTCTGACCAAGACAAATTACCAACTTACAGCACTCTCCACTGCGGTGTCCCTCCTTGATTAACCCCCACTTGCAAGTTATTGATTCCCGTTGGAGTTCGGACGATATTAGTGCACCCGCACTGAAACAAACGCCAAGGAACCGTCACGCTCTCACAGCTATGTAGATACTTGAGTGTTGTCTGTTCTGTCGGACTGCACTGCAGCGAGCGATAAGTTCGAAATTTGAGTCCGTCAGGCATCGTGTCCAGATGGCCGAAGGGGTTAACGCAAACGGTCATGAGACGCGGTAGATCCGGGTTCGAGGCCCGGTACGGCACAAATAAGATTCTGTGTTTCAGGCCAAGCTGGTTTCATAATTGTGTTGCAAGATGTTCCATGGAACCTACTGAGTAGTTGCTTGAAAATTAGCCTAAAGTACTGACCTCAACGAAAACGGCTCTTAATTAGCAGGTAATTGAATAACGCTCAGAAGGTACGGTAAAATAATTGCATTATTGTATGCGAGTCTTAGTACTGCTGTATGTCGAACGTAAGTAAATTTAAGAACGTTGCTTTAGTGTAAAACAACAATAATAGTAATACTTGTGGTACATTAATTAAATTGTCAAGTCAATTATACTCTTTGCTTTATTAAAATTTCTGGCCAGGTCATACATTTCAAGTTCCATTCATCAAACTGTTCAATCCTTTACCTACCATCGGGCCTCAGATGTCCGTCTGTAATGTTTAATATCCTCTCTTTTGGTAACTATTCATTTAATTTTAATGAAATTTTACGGCTTTTCCTAATTTGTCAAGTTACTCATAAATTTAGAAAAAATAAAAAATTTTCTACGGCATTGTGTTGGTGCACGTTTCCTCCCGTAACGTGCCTCGCAGTCCCTTGCGATTTGAAGCAATTTTTCAACAACCAGATGTCTGTCTGCACAGCGTTTGTTACGTCATTTGCCATTGTTGACTCGCGCTGTCATTCTTTCAGTGTTCGACAGTCTTCTTTGTTATAAGCACATGTTTATTACGGTGCATTATTTCATAATAATTCTCTGTGCTACAAACTGAAAATGTTACGGAGAAGAGGAGGTGACGGAATTGTTGGAGCAGACCTCTGATTCTGAAAACCCGTCAAATGAATGTGAATCTTCCTGTCATAATGCTAATGAGGTAGATGCCGCTGAAAACTCAGAACTACACGAAGATGATAATAATAATAATAATGAGCGTACGGCATTGGTGGCCGAGAGACCCCTCGCCGGGCGGTTCGGCCACCGCTCCACAAGTTCTTTAACGCCACTTCGGCGACTCGCGAGTGAATGAGGAATAAATGATGATGAAAGACACACAACATCCAGTCATCTCGAAGCAGCTAAAAATCCCTGACCCCGCCGGGAATTGAACCCGGGACCCCGTGCGTGGGAAGCGAGAACGCTACCGCAAGACCACGAGCCGCGGACATGATGATAATGAAGAATCCCTTTACGCAGATGGAGGGAGAAGAAATTCGTGAAAATTCTGTTGAGTGTGACTTATTGTTTTCTCGCAATGGAAATAAAATATGGTGAAATATGGACTGCAGCTCCTCAATATGGAATTTCTGGCAGGCAGAGCAAAAATAATGTATCGAAACAAGACGAGGGACCTACAAGTTATTCGATCAGGAACTACGATAATGAAGCATCTTGTTTTATGTTATTTTTTCGTGTACCCCAGACTGACAAAGTGTGTGTGTGTGGGCTAGCACGGAAGGTCGAATCGTTTACGAGGACTGGGTGGATGCAGGTACGCATGAAACGAAAAAGTTTTTTGGTTTTCTGATCCTGACTGGCGTTTACAAGGCAAGAATTGAAGATATCAGTCAGCTTTGGAGTGCTAAGATTGGCCGACCAGTGTCCAATGATATTGTGTGTTGCAGCCGCTCAAATGTTCAAATGGCTCTGAGCACTATGGGACTTAACATCTGAGGTCATCAGTCCCCTAGAACTTAGAACTATTCAAACCTAACCAACCTAAGCACACGACACACATCCATGCCCGAGGCAGGATTCGAACCTGCGATCGTAGCGGTCGCACGGTTCCAGACTGTAGCGCCTACAACCGCTCGGCCACAGCGGCCGGCTTTTGCAGCCGCTTCCATGCTATTCTGAGGGTGTTGCGCTTTGACAATGCAACATTCCGACGTGAACATAGGCCAAATGATAAATTGGAACCAATCAGTGAAGTTTTTGAAATGTGGGATGCCTACGTTCCAGGATGGTGCATCGCCGTGAATGAAAACGTGATCACATATCGTGGTCGCTGTCCGTTTCTGCAATACATCACATCAAAACATTGTAGACGCGGAATAAAGTTATGGACCATGTGTGGCAGTGCAACAAGCTACTGCTGGAAGATGACAGTGTCTTTGGGCAGAGGAACTAACCAGAGCCGTAGGACTTGGAGAGAATGTTGTGAAAACCCTGGTGATTGAACTTGAAAAGTCTGGACGTAATATCACCTGTGATAATTTTTTACTTCTCTCGATGTAGCACATTATTTACTGTCAAAAGATCTGACACTAGTTGGTACTAACCGAAAAAATGAAGGTGAACTGCCTACCGTTTTATTACATATAAAGGACGTGAAGTATACTCTACCTTATTTTATTTGCAACTAGATGTGATGATAGCCCCTTATGTTCCTAAGAAAAACAGAGTTGTAACAGTCATGATCAGCCAACGGTGTCATCATCATCATCATCAGGTAAAAAAGCCTGAAGTTATAATGACATACAGTGCCACAAAGGGCGGCGTTGACACCATGGACCAGAAGACGTGATCCTACAGTGTCAAGAGAAATAAGACGCTGGGACATTGGCGGTTTTCTTTAACATTATCGATGTAAGTGTAATGAATGCATACGTAATTAGGGTGATGCTGGCTACCAATAACAAATGAGACGTCAGACTTCCATCATCAATTTGGGAAAGCAAGTAGCAGGGGTAAAGAAATCAATGAGTTCGTTGGTAGCAGCGGATCCAGGACGGGCAGCGAAACCGCCAGCTAAGAAAAGGAGAAGACGTGCATATTTTGTCGCGAAGAAAGATAGAAAAAGTCAAATTACACGTCACAAAAGCACCAAATGTGTAATAAGAATAAAAGTCACCAATAAAAGTTTCAAAATTGTCCTTTTTTAATAATGGAAACTTTATATAAATACAATTACTTTAAAAATATTTATATCTCAAAAGTCACTCACATTATAAGCATTACCGAGCGAGGTGGCGCAGTGGTTAGCATACTGGACTCGCATTAGGGAGGACGACGGTTCAGCCCTCGTCCGGCCATCCAAATTTAGGTTTTCCGTGATTTCCCTAAATCGCTCCAGGCAAATGCCGGGATGGTTCCTTTGAAAGGGCACGGCCGACTTCCTTCCCCGTCCTTCCCTAATCCAATGAGATCAATGACCTCGCTGTTTGGTCTCCTCCACCACAACAACCCAATCCCCAGCCCAACCTGAACATTACAAGTAGTCTAAATGGTGCCAGCTTACGCCTGAGAGGCCCGACTGGTTGGAAACGCTATACGGATTTTCTGGTAAGCAGAGGGTTTAGGTCTCTTCTTGACCAATTGATCACACATATTGTTTTGTGTCTCAGTAAAGCTGCCTTGGAATATAAGGCTGCATGTTTAATAGTTCTTAATATGCTATTTCTAATGTCATATGTGGTTGTGTTCCAACTTGGCCAGTGCGCCGTGATTAAAAATTATTCTGTCCAGAAGACGGTTAACAGAACAATAGTGAGTTTTTAAACACTATTTAGAGTACTAATTTGAGCTGTTGTTGCTTTCGATTTGACCAAAACTGTTTTTTTAATGACAATTTGTAATTGTGTATTAATTTCTATTAGAAGATAATGTTTTTAAGATTGGTTTTACTTTTTATTGCCTGTTCTACAAACTAGTCCTACGATCGTTCTGGTAGGTCATTTCTACGTTTACTGTTTTGCTGAAAGTCTTCAACCTGTTTATTTGGTATATCCAAAGGGACTTTATCCAAAGTACAAAGTTTCTTAGTTACTGAGAATTTTCGGAGCAGCCTGCAGTTAGTAAACATTTGTAGCTTTTCGACCACAGACTCTTTTAAAGAATACAAGTAACACAAATTTAAACTTTTTCTGGCACCAGCCTCAGGCGTACAGGTATTAAAGTAATTCAGTGTTATTCTAAAGTAAAATACATTCAACTGTAAATACTTCCTATCCGAGTTTATTGCAGTTGTAATGATGTTAAGTTTTTAATCGAGTGTGGATTGCATTTATTAAAGATTCCTTGTTTTTTCTTGTTTTAATCGTATATTCTCTGAATGTGTCCATGTTGCACACTGGATCTCCAACTTGTTAAATAAACGTTATCTGATGAGACTCTTTTTGTAATTTCCACTGGGTTCAGCTTAGTACGACTTCCCAACCCGCTCCCCGTCGTTTCCATATTGACAAGCGCTGCCATTTCGCGTGCCACTGCGCAAGACTTTCAACGAACCGCGAGTGCCCTACTGAGGTGAGGGTTCCGCTGCACTACGGAGGCAGAGACGATTAATCAGAGCCCGTAATGGTAAAATATCTGCGGCCAGCCACAATTAGGTGGCAGCATGATATACAGCAGTCTAGAACGGCGCCCACTGCTTGGCTCGCTAGCACATTTATCTCCGCGTTCTCCTGAGGTAGAGGAAGAGCACGGGCTAGCGTAGATAGCGCCATGGAAGAATGACCGCCTCGCTGAAGGGCTTCGCAATGTTCCACCCACGGAACAAAGGCTTCAACTGGATGCGGGTTGATTCCGCATGCGTAGGTTTCACCTGATTTTAGTAGCAATTTTAGAATTCCTCCGGTTGCATAAAACAGGAAGGAATTTAAATTACTGGAAGAATTATACTTGCAGATACAGGGAATTTTTGGAAATTTGTGGTAAGTTCCTATGGGATCAAACTGCTGAGGTCATCGGTACCTAGGCTTACACACTACTTAATCTAACTTAAACTAACTTACGCTAAAGACAACACACACACACCTATGGCCGAGGGAGGACTCGAACTTCCGACGGGGAGAGCAGCGCGGACCGTGGGAACGTGCCTCATACCGAGCGGCTGCAGATAGAGCATGCAAGCAAAATTCTGTGAGAAAAAATATTTTGAATTACAGTATAAGGGTGTAACAAATATATGAACTGAAATTAGACACCAAAGCACAGAAAATGGCAGCCAATTTGATTGCTCACTGCAGGATATGTGCACTGCAATGAAAAACCTTGGAAATTGGTGATCTCCAGGGCCAGATGGCATGCACAGTACAATGAATTAATGAAATATAAGGGAAAGTACTGTATCAGCAGCTTTATACTTTATTTAACAGTATTATGAACGAAGGTAGGATACCAAGAGAGTGGCAAGGAACTATTATAGCTCCAGCATATAACAAATGCCTCTGGGCACTATGGGACTTAACATTTCAGGTCATCAATCCCCTATAACTTAGAACTACTTAAACGTAACTAACCTAAGGACATCACACACATCCATGCCCGAGGCAGGATTCGAACCTGCGACCGTAGCGGTCGCGCGGTTCCAGACTGAAGCGTCTAGAACCGCTCGGCTACAGTGGTCGGCTCCAGCATATAACAATATAAGGTAAACAAGTATTAAATAATAATGACCATAATGACAGGGAATTACCCTGCCGGTTTCCAGCTTAAAACTGTTAACATCAGTAATTATAGGCAGAATATAGAATGATATTGAAACAGCAGAAAAACAGCAAGGATTCAGGAGAAACAGGAGCACAACAGATGATATTTTCGCTCTAAGACAAATCGTTGAGAAATGCATAGTGTTTAATGACCCAGGCTGCCTGTGTTTCACTGACTTGTCAAAAATATTTGATGTAGGTATAAAAAAAGTATATAATTCAAACGTTAATCGAGTGACAATGAATTTAGTGAAAATTGTAGAAGATTATATATACACAAACGAGAATTGAAACACACGGAGAATTCACAGATGAAATTATACTAAATAAATGAATTGGACAAGGGAACTCGTTAAGCCCACTCCTGTTCATCTCAATAATGTATCATATCACTGATGCCGTAAGAAAGAAACCAGGGCATAAAATGGGAAATAAAGTGGTAAATATATGTTCTGCTGATGATGCTGTGCTGACAGCAAATAATGACGATAAATTACAGAAGTTATTTCACTAATTTCATAAAACAGCTATGCACTGACACGGAAAAACGCAAGTAAAAAAACGAAGAGTATGGTAATATAAAAAATAGCTGTAAGATGTAAATTAGAAGTAGATGGCGTGTAAGTTGAACAAGTGGTGAGCTTTAATTATCTAGAAACTACTATCAACAGCTATAAAGATTTAACCATGGAAGTGAAAAATTAAGTGATGAAGGTAGTAAGGGTAGCCGGATGCCTGCAGAATGCTGTATGGAGAAACAAATTTACGACAACTGAGGGGAAAATAAAAACAAATAAAACAATGATGCGTCCTGTTAAGACATATTCAGCAGAAACTATGGCGGAAACAGAAATGATAAAATTTAACGGCAGTGGAAATGAAGGTACTACCACAGATCCAAAGAGTAACCATGTGGGACAAAAGAAGAAACGCATCGATAGGGAAACTGTGTGGAATATAAACTATAAGTAAAGGGATAAAGACAAGGAAAAGAAACTGGAAAGCTCATGTGGAATTAAAGAATCCCATAGGACAAGTTAAAATTTTTAAAAATGGACGACAGCAAGGGAAATGTCTACCTGAGCGACAACCAAGAGATGGAATGGCATCTGCTCCAGTACACCCACACAGTGAGGTCAGCAAAGAGGAGAAACACTAGTCAGCAGAAGAAGTAGAGGAAGAAGAAGAAGAAGAAGAAGAAAATAAGGAATCCCGTCGACATCGATCTCTTTAGATATGGAGCAAAGGGCAAGTGTGAGGAAGGAAATGGATCACGTCGATGACGATGTCATCAGAGACAGAGCACATGTTCCAATTGATGAAGAAAACCGACTGTGTCCTTTTCAATGCAAACGTCGTGACATCTGCCTTAAGTGATCCCTTGACTTATGGAAGCTGCTTACACCTCAACAGGCAAATTATTTTGTAACAATATAGGTCTGAAGTCCTGGGAAGATGAAACTTGGAAGGACCGTGGAGAACAAGCCAGTGGGAGACAGCTGAATGGCTGACACGTTTCCTCAGGAAGGTCACACAAGATAAGAAGGTACCAACCGCATAAACACTGAGCACTACACTTCCAATTTCGAAATGGAAGGGGAACTGGTTGAAAGTTTCAACTATCGTCCTATGTGATCAGATACAATGAAGGTGTTAGAGAGCGTCATAGACAGTAGAATATGCAAGGTTGTCAGTATTATCGCTAACCAATGCGAAACACCATAACATCGAATCCATCAAAAATAAATGCAAAATATATTACTTTAAAAAGCAGATAAAAATTCGCTTGACGTCCTCCTAACAAAAATTTTGCAGCCCTTCCAAACTAACTAACTAAATGTGTAAAAGTAGACCATATGAGGCTTAAATTCATGGTAGTAGTACCGGCGAAAATTGAGAACTTTACACTAAATAAATGAATAAAAAATAGTACTGATCTCCCATGGTGCACAAACCACTGTCGCAGACGAAACGAGAAAAGCACGCCAAATTCAAAAGAACGCAAAATCTCCATGATTGGTGATATTTACTGAAGCTCGAAACATAGCACGGAATTCAATGAGAGATACTTTTTAATAGCTCACACAACGAAATTCTGCCTTTCAATCTCGCAGAAAATCCAAAGAGGTTCGGGTCATGTGTAAAGTACAACAGCGGCAAGACACAATCACTGGACGAAACCAATGGTAAAATTACCGATAACAGTGACGCTAAAGCGGAGCTACTAAACACAGTGTGCTAAATTCCTTCACCAAAGAAAACGAAGCAAATATTCGAGAGTTAGAAACAAGAACTGTCAAGGTTGGAAGATGAGGGCAAGCCGTCTGCGGCGACATGAACACGTACTTCGAGTAGATTAAGAAAATATAGCAAATGGCGGATTTTCATTGACAGTCGATGGTGAACGATCTATTGAGAGATCGACGCAACTTTACTTCCCAGACGAAGCACAAGACTGCGCCAAATTGAGACAGAGAGAAGAAAGGGCGGAGCCAACTGCACTGCGGGACGAACGCGGAGGCAGAGGAAGGAGAAGTAGTTCATACCTGAATAGAGGCTGCGATCCCATATTGCCGAATGAAAACCTCTAATTTATACATTCATTTAAAAGAGAACCAAGATTTACCTAGCTGCCCTCCCAATAAATAGAATGCACCTTCTGTTTGTGTCGGCAGAAAATGTTTCTCCTGTCGTTAGCAGAGGCTGTAAAAAGTATAGGTTCGGTACGGACGGACAACGTTGGGACATGTAAATGCCAAGCCAGTTAGCCTGCTGTTGCTGCTATATTGGTGTAGTCTCTTAGTGTGGTCACTTTACAAACGGGTTTATAAATGCAGCACGCAGCTCCATCGATCATTATTTAACTGCCCGACTTCCGCCTTCCGACACATTTGATATTTATTTTCCTACTACAGACACGACAGCAGTATTACGAGCGCCTTCCGTCGTTTCACATTACGAATAAGTCAGCCGCTCTGAAATACATAAGCTTATTCCGCTTATTACCTTGTCGTGAGAAGATGCTTCCTGTTCTCTTTGGTCTAATGACAAATTGGTACACAATGTAACGGTGTAGCTATGGCGAGCCTACGTAAATATTATTATTTTACACTCGTCAGCTAGAACATTATCACTACCTGCTTAATATCAGTATGTCCACCTTTGGCATGAACAACAGCAGCGACGCGTCGTGGCATGGAGCAATGAGGCCTTGTTAGGGCGCTGGAGGGAACTGGCACCACATCTCCACACACAAGTCACCTAACTCACGTAGATTCCAAAGAGGGAGGCCGATGAGTTCTGACGTCACGTTCAATCACACCCCAGATGTGTTCGATCGGGTTCAGATCTGCCGAGCTGGGGGCCAGAACATCAATTGGAACCCGCCACTTTGTTGCTCGAACCACGCCATCACACTCCTGACCTTTTGACACGGAAAATTACACTACTGGCCATTAAAATTGCTACACCACGAAGATGACGTGCTACAGACGCGAAATTTAACCGACACGAAGAAGATGCTGTGATATGCAAATGATTGGCTTTTCAGAGCATTCAAACAAGGTTGGCGCCGCTGGCGACACCTACAACGTGCTGACATGAGGAAAGTTTCCAACCGATTTCTCATACACAAACAGCAGTTGACCGGCGTTGCCTGGTGAAACGTTGTTGTCATGCCTCGCGTGAGGAGGAGAAATGCGTACCATCACGTTTCCGACTTTGATAAAGGTCGGATTGTAGCCTATCACGGTTGCGGTTTATCGTATCGCGACATTGCTGCTCGCGTTGGTCGAGATCCAATGACTGTTAGCAGAATATGGAATCGGTGGGTTCAGGAGGGTAATACGGAACGCCGTGCTGGATCCCAACGGCCTCGTATCACTAGCAGTCGAGATGACAGGTATCTTATCTGCATGGCTGTAACGAATCGTGCAGCCACTTCTCGATCCCTGAGTCAACAGATGGGGACGTTTTGCAAGACAACAACCATGTGCACGAACAGTTCGACGACGTTTGCAGCAGCATGGACTATCAGCTCGGAGACCATGACTGCCGTTACCCTTGACGCTGCATCACAGACAGGAGCGCCTGCGCTTGTGTACCCAACGACGAACCTGGGTGCACGAATGGCAAAACGTCATTTTTTCGGATGAATCCAGGTTCTGTTTACAGCAACATGATGGTCGCCGAAAGCATTTTAAATAATTTGCAGGGAGCCTGGCGTTCATTTTAAACATAATTTAATATTTATCGTTGGTCACCCACAAATCAATATATATATATATATATATATATATATATATATATATATATATATATATATATATATCTTGTGTTTCATTTATTAATAATAACAGTAATTAATAATCACAGAAAGGAAGGGATAATATAATAATATATCGCCTTAGTGCCAGGGATTATGTGACGATTTTGGCTGATCAGGTCGATCCTATGGTACAATTTTTGTTACCGAATGGTGATGCTATGTTTTAAGACGACAGGTCCCCTGTTCATACAACGTGCATCATCCAGGACTCGTTTTTGCGCGCACTAGGATGAACTGTCGTATCTCTCTTGGTCATCATAGTCTCCAAATCTCACTTCGAAGAGAAGGGTGCTTGATCGTTATCCACTTCCACCACCGTTGCCTGAACTTGCAACATTTTTGCAAGAAGAATGTGAGGCGGCGCGGTTCCTTCCGCACCTTTACGACGAACCTGCACCTACCTGTGAATATTGTCTTAGCAGATCACCAGTAGGGAAGCCGAGCGAAACCTACTGTACTTCGACGTGAACCAGGCTGCAATTAAAGTCACTAAAGTTTTCACAAGAAATGAAAGGTTGGAAATTTTTTCCTTAATTAATATATTCTGAAACTTAGGTGACCAAGTATCACTGCCAAGCCCGTGCTAGACTCATCACAATCACTCACAATCCGTTTCACTCACGTTAGCAAGTTTATGGTGTTGCATTTCCCGAAAACGTAATAACTACAAAAATACGGATTGTTTTTGATTGAGAATACTCGCCAAATATTAAGTCTGTCGGTACTCAATGCAGTCACAGTTTTTAGCCACCGACCTGCTCAATACGCCACGCGGAATTTATGTCTTTTCTCGTCACAAAATTCACTGAAAATTCCGAAAAGTCTACACACCTATCGGAATAATTATGCCGTCACTTTGCAACACTTTTGATGTATAAAATACTGCTAGAACCGGCAACTTATCATTTCCATCGGAACTACTACTGCACACGTCCGATCTCTTTCATGGCTAGGCTCCGACTCCTCTCTAGAATACTCTGTCTTCTCTACCAGCAGAGAAAGGCACGCGAAGAATATTGCTTTACCATTGGTCAGTTTACTCAACAGCCAATAGCAAAACAACATTCTCCCGCGTCAGTCCGCGCTTTTCATCAAAGACCCATCGCAAAATAGTAAACCTAACGACTGCACTTTTTACCGACGTAATTATCTAATAAGCTGAAGTTTTGTTTATATATAAAGTTATTTATTATTGTTATTTATACCTGAATTCAGTTTCCCTGTACCATAAGTTTACTTTACAAATCTATTCTACAAAAATCCCCTTTGTCCACATCCATACTTCTTCGATATGTTCCCACACTAAATCCCACTACATAACTCGTTAAACAATTATCTTCATAGTAACCTTAAACCACACTCGCGCATCATTCATACTGCTAAAACACATTTATAACATTTTACGTACACAAAAAGACATAATAACACTTTATGAAAATACTAGAACAGTTTATGAAAAACATTCTATTACTTTAGTGCACTCTAGTGGGCACAATCGAAACTAAATCACAGTACCCTCTCCAATACTGTCCTCTATCGGCTAATACATAAGCTACGTGCGCGTCCAGTCTCGCGTCACCATCTGTCACTATCCACCTCTGAGACATCTCCCACTTAACCGCCTCCAAGGCAGGATCGGTATACGGCGCTACGCCTCAAATGGTATATGGTGTAAGATTCCCTTGAAAAGGTTACAAGATCTGTATTTATCCATTCCGAGACAACTGGAAGCTGGTTTGATTGCCAACGTGTTTCCTGCACCGTATTTGGCATGGTGATGTGTTTTCGGTGTTTCTCCATATTTTTGTCCAGCCCGTGTATATTTTTCTGTTTGTAGTATTAAGGTCTACCTCGTATTCACCTAATACAACGGCAAACACAACAAAAAGCATTATCGCGTCGAAACACTGACGACACCACTTCAGTGCTTCAGAATTGTGGCAGTGACTATAGCGAGCTTTACAGACCGTCGAAAGGGAAAAATCCAGCCTGCCACACAATGTTCTATTCCTGCATCGCGGGCCGCGGAATACTGGCTCGGGTGACTGCGCTCCACCCATTCCGCAATCAAAAGAGCAAAAAGCAACGCGACCGCCGGAATATAGGCAATAAAATGTGCCGGCCAGAGGGCGCGGTATTACGCCTGCGGCACATCCACTGCGGGGATTTATAGGTGGCGCAGTGCTGCCAACGGAAGGAGAAAAAACAGGAAAGCGATACAGTGGCCGAGGGCAGAGGCGCCTCCACAAGCTGGCGAAAACAAAGGCAAAGGGGCCGGCCTGCGAACGAGACCGCACCGCGGTGAGTTACTTTACGAGAAGGCAGAGGGCGTGTGCAGACGGCGTAGCGCTAGCAGCCGTCCACGGGTCGGACGCTCCTTACCATAAGCCTGCAATACAACACCGAGTAGCAGCACCGCCGCACTACGGCAGCAATGGTTGGATTCCGCACTGCGGCCGTACCGCGGAACACGAGCTTCATTTTGGTGACTCGTGTTCCTGACTTAACTTAAACTTTTTGTCTACAAAGGGTGCTAGCAGTGAGTCGGCGAGCAATTCGAGCTGGTTGTTCGTCATAATTGTTCTACAAGTAAACTTTAGAGGTGGTCTGTAGAAAACGATTGTGGTGTGCTTATACACTTTATGCATTCTTGTTCCGCGCGGCAGTAAATCTACATCACTCCATAACGTGTCAGGCCTCTACACAGGTCAGTCTGTCAGCTAAAAGTTGTGGAGGTTCGCCTGTAGCACCCTTCCTGATTTATTGGCATTCTTTAGTGCACGGCCGACCGGTGTGGCCGAGCGGTTCTAGGCGCTTCAGTCTGGAACAGCGCGACAGCTACGATCGCAAGTTTGAATCCTGCCTCGGGCATGGATGTGTGTGCTGTCCTTAGGTTAGTTAGGTTTAAGTAGTTCTAAGTTCTAGGTGACTGATGACCTCCGATGTTAAGTCCCATAGTGCTCAGAGCCATTTGAACCATTTTTTAGTGCACGGGTAAATAACCACGATGGCTGCAATTACAGCTGAGACCTGGACGAGCTTCCGGCGTGGGGAAATTTCATGAATGCTAATTTGTTGATAAATACACTCAAACACGCTGAAAGTAGCACACCAAGCGGGGAACATCGGATCGAAATTAAGTTTATTGGACATAATGATACAGATGAGAGGTTCATTTGATGCCAAACTCGACATGTAAAAGAATACAGTGAGTAAAAGTAGATTGTAAGTAGGCTGTTTAGGTTTTTATATTGATAACACCACGTAGCGCTCTGTATGAAAATCACTGACTGTGCTGTGTGCAGTCTGTGGCTGGTTGGCATTGTTGTAATATGCGCTATTGTAGTGTTGGGCAGTCGGATGTGTGTAGCGTTGCGCAGTTGGTGGTGAGCCGCCAGCAGTGGTGGATGCGGGGAGAGAGATGGCGGAGTTTTGAGAGCGGATGATCTGGACGTGCGTCCATCAGAGACAGTAAATTTGTAAGACTGGATGTCATGAACTGATATATATATTATGACCTTTGAACACTATTAATGTAAATACATTGTTTTTTTCTCTATCAAAATCTTTCATTTGCTAACTATGCCTATCAGTAGTTAGTGCCTTCAGTAGTTAGAATCTTTTATTTAGCTGGCAGTATTGGCGCTCGCTGTATTGCAGTAGTTCGAGTAATGAAGATTTTTGTGAGGTAAGTGATTCATGAAAGGTATAGGTTATCGTTAGTCAGGACCATTCTTTCGTAGGGATTATTGAAAGTCAGACTGCGTTGCGCTTAAAATATTGTGTGTCAGTTTAGTGTTGATCAGAATAAGTAAAGAGAGTAATGTCTGAGTACGTTCGGTTTTGCTCAGCTGTTTGAAAATCAAATAACGTAGAGGTTTATCAGCACAGTCATTCATAAATTTTTCTAAGGGGAGGTTTCAAGATGAATACACCACAACATCAATAACGCGTTGAACCATCTTTTGCTGCAATACACGCCGCAACACGGTGTGGCAAAGAGTTGATTAGATGTCTGATGTAGTCGCAAGGCAGACTGGTCCACAAATCTTGAACAGCCACCTCGAAATCATGTACACAGTGAGACGGCAGCATCTGGCGTCTCGGCTGGTCCCACACATGTTCTATAGGGCGCAAGTCCGAGGAGTAGGACGGCCAAGGAAGAGTCGGAACATGACGTACGCTGTCTTTAGCAACTCGAGCTGTATGCGGACGGGCATTATCTTGCTGGAAAACTGCTTCCGGTAGACCATATAGATAGGTCTCACATAGGGTCGAAGAATGTCATCAGCATAACACTGACCCGTTAAGGTTCCACGTACCATAATTAGAGGGGAGCGGCTGATGATAGGATATGCTCCCCACCCCCACCGTACCATTGCTCCGGCGGTGCGGGCGGAGTGGCGTGTGGCAGCATGGGTGGAAATGTACCGTTCACCAGGCTGCCTTCACATCCGTATGCTGTTGTCATCTATCTGCAAAACGAATCGGGATTCATCACTGAACACCACGTTTGTAAAAAAATGTTCAAATGTGTGTGAAATCTTATGGGACTTAACTGCTAAGGTCATCAGTCCCTAAGCTTACACACTACTTAACCTAAATTATCCTAAGGACAAACACACCCACCCATGCCCGAGGGAGGACTACTACGTTTGTCAGTCCACGTCGGCCGCGCGGGATTAGCCGAGCGGTCTAAGGCACTGCCGTCATGGACTGTGCGGCTGGTCCCGGCGGAGGTTCGAATCCTCCCTCGGGCATGGGTGTGTGTGTTCGTCCATAGGATTATTTAGGTTAAGCAGTATGTAAGCTTAGGGACTGATGACCTTAGCAGTTAGGTCCCTAAGATTTCACACACATTTGAACATATTTGAGTCCACGTCGTCCTGGTTTGGCACCACCTCAGACAGAGTTGCCGATGGCTTGGTGATAATGGCAGTACACAGAAAGGACACCTGGATTGCAAATTCGTGCCCACAAGGCGTCTGGAAATGGTTTGTGGAACAACTGGCACCCGTAAAAATCTGCTTGTTGGGACGAGTCACTGTAGGATCCCTGATTGCTTACCGCACGATCCTTCGATTCTCCCGCCTCGCCGTCTTCCTGGTCCCTCCAGAGCCGATACGTCGCACGTGGGTGCCGTTTCGTGTCCACCGCTGCCGGCATTGCCTCGCGGAACACTCCGAACGATCCACCTGGTGAGCCACACGGCGTGTCAACCAGCCTGCGGTTTCCATGCCGATGAAGATGCCCCTCTCAAACTGCATTAACCGTGAGAAATGTTGTCTACCGCATCTACGCCGAGCGAGATGGCGCAGTGGTTAGCACACTGGACTCACATCCGGGAGGCCAACACTTCAAACCCGCGTCCGGCCATTCTGATTTAGGTTTTCCGTGATTTCCATAAATAGCTTCAGGCAAATGCCGGGATTGTTCCTTTGAAGAGACACGGCTGACTTCCTTCTCCGTCCTTCCCTAATCCGTAGGGACCGAAGACCTCAATGACTGGTCCCCTCCCCCAAATCAACCTACCAACCAACTACATCTACGATGCGTGTTTTTTAAGTAAGCACCGTTTTGAAATTAAAAAAAGACGTGCTAAGATATCTCAATAATTTTATTGTTACATGAAAGCCTATACCTTAATCTACTTTTCTACATAATTTCCGTCAATATTGAAGCACTTGTCATAACGTTGTACCAGTTTTTGAATAACCTCCTCATAGAAGTCTGCCGCCTGACTTGTTAACCACTGCATCACCACTGTTTTGACTTCGGCATCGTCTTGAAGACGGTGACCGCCCAGGCGTTTCTTCAAGTGCAGGAACAGATGGTAGTCACTGGGCGCAAGATCGGGGCTGTACAGAGGATGATGTAGAGTTTCCCACCGAAAAGATGTGATGAGATCTTTGGTCTGATTCGCCACATGCGGACGGGCATTGTCTTGCAGCTAAACGATGCCCTTGCTCAACTTCCAAGGACTGTTGCTTTGATTCTGGTGTGACGTAGGGCACCCATGTTTCATCGCCCGTAACAATTTGGCTTAAAAAATCAACACCGTCGCTGTGGTACCGCTCAAGGGAAGTCAATGCAGTGTCTAAACGTTTGGTTTTGTGCACATACGTCAACATTTTCGGTACCCAACGTGCGCACAATTTTCGGTAATTCAAGTGCTCGGTCACAATGCCATACAAAACACAACGAGAAACATTAGGAAAGTCATCCCGCAAGGAGGAAATCGTAAAGCGTGTGTTTTCTCTCACCTTATTGTCCACTTCCTGCACCAAACTATCATTAACGACCGAACGACGCCCACTCCGTTGTTCATCATGCAGATTTATGCGGCCATATTTAAATGTTCTTACCCAATTTCTTACCATTCCATCACTCATAATGTTTTCTCCGTAAACTGCACAGATCTCACGATGAATATCGATCGCTTTTAGGCTTTTAGCACAAAAAAATCTTATAACAGCCTTTAATTCACAGTCGGCGGGACTCACGATTATCGGAGGCATCTTAAACACTCAGTACACGACGTAAACAAAGAAGAATCAGACTGTAATGGTGTCAGTGTGTAGATTGAGGTACAGGCTTTTATGTAAAAATAAAATTACTGTGATATCTTAGCATGTCTTTTTTTATTTCAAAATGGTACTTACTTAAAAAACACTTTGGAAGTATCAGCGAGATAGAAACTATGCTCCAGCTGAACGAAGTCAGATTCTGATCATACTTTACTGGCTTATTCCCATATAAATAGTGATTTTTCTTAGAAGATTTAATTCAAGCACCTTTTTGTGTGAGATCACCCTGAAATGACATTTACATCGTGAAACTTTTTGAAGTCAAGTAGGGCCGTGGATAGACTGAAGAGCTTCCCCCAGCATGAGCAAGAGCCCCTTGACAGACGGTCCGCTTCAGAGTGAAGTCCAACCACCAGCAGGAGGGCATATGTCCTGACAACAGAAAGGCAAACTCACGTTTGTGGTGTGATGCCGTCCGAAGACTGAGATCCCATAGTAAAGCTGTTACTTCACGACGGAACCACAAGTTAAAGGCAGTCACAGGTAGACGTAGCCACGAATCAGAGACATCTACGAAGACACGCCCTATAAGAAGTACCATAAGCCGCCGCTGTCTGAAGAGCACTTAGTCAAAGAGTTGCCTCGCTCGCCCCACTCTGTGACAGCCGACTATGATAGCAGCATCGCCGTAGTTCAGTCCGCCCTGATAGCTGAGCGGTCAGCGTGACGGATTGCCGTCCTACGAGCCCGGATTTCGATTCCCGGCTGGGTCGGGGATTTTCTCCGCTCACGGACTGGGTGTTGTCCTGTCTTCATCATCATTTCATCCCCCTCCGGCGCGCAGGTCGCCCAATGTTGCGTGGAATGTAATAAGACCTGCACCAAGGCGGTCGAACCTGCCTCGCAAGGAGCCTCAAGGCCAATGACATCACACGCTCATTTCCATTTCTCTGCCGTAGTTCAGATCCGGCAGAGAGCTAGTTTTATTAGTTAGCACTGTTTGCCAAAGTTAATAGTTAAATGTGCAGTGATTTTTTGCTGTCTCTCAGTATCGTTCGAAGTAATAAACAGTCACCATTGCAATTAAATGTTTCCCTGAGATATTTAAGTCTCTTTTTATTATCTACGATAATAATCAAAGCAGACGAAATGAATTAAAATTTGTGCTGCGGCCGGGACTCGAACCCGGGCCTTCTTGCATTTAATTACAAGATCTATAAGATCACCAATCGGAGAAGGACGTCCCATTACTTCCAATGCTGGGGTGCTTGCCAATATCGGAGAGCCCTGGCAGTAGTGATAATATGTAAGGGAAAAATGAATTGAAGTTTGTGTTGGGGAGGGCACTGATATTAGGTATTTTTGTGCAGTAATGTTGACCATCATATTGCGATGGTGTAATGGTTAGCATTCCTGCCTAGCAAGCAAGAAGACCAGGCTTCGGTCCCGACCGCAGCACAAATTTTAATTCATTTCGTCTGCTTCGATCATTATCGTAGTTATCTTTGTGTTCTGCGACAGCGCTAAATATACATATATTGTTGTTCATGCGGACTTGAAATGCATTAAAGTTTAGTATTCTGTACTAAACAATGTTAATAAACGGTACTAACAATCCTTATATGTGTTGTAGCTCCCTCTAGACCTCCTCCCGGAGTAAAACAATTGACGTGGAATATAGGCTTGCTGTGACATACATAAAAAATGTACAATTTGTAGATTTAGAGAAATCTTTTGAAAATGTTGACTCGAAGACATTCTTTGCAATTCTGAAGGTACCAGTGACAAAATACAGGGATCAAAAGCTTATTTACAACTTGTCCACAAACCGGACTGTAGTCACAGGAGTAGAATGACAGCAAACAGCGGCAGTAACTGACAGGGAGTGAGACGGGGCTGTAACTCACCCCGATGTTATTCAGTCAGTACATTTAACAGGCAATAGAAGATACGAAGCAGAAATACAGAAAGGGAATTACAGTTCAGGGAGAAGAAATAAAAACTTGGAGTTCTGTCGATGACATTGGGTAGTTCTATCAGAGACAGCACAGGACTTGCAATGTCAGTTCAGTATAGCGGAATGGATAACATCTTGACAAGAGGTTATTAGATGAATATAAAAAAAGTAACACCAGGTGTTACAGAAGAATGCTGAAAATTATATGGGTAGATCGCGTAACTAAGGAAGAGGTGCTGAACTGAAATGAGGAGAAAAGAAAATTGTGGTACAACTTGATTAAAAGAAGGGATCAGTTGGCAAGACATATTCTGAGACGTCAAGGATCACTAATTTAGTACTGGAGGGAAGTGTGGGGAGTAGAAATCGTAGAGGGAGACCGAGAGATGAGTACAATTTGCAGATTTAGAAGGATGTAGGTTGCTCTAGTTACTCAGAGATGAGGAGTCTTGCACAGAATAGAGTGACATGGATAGGTGCATCAAATTAGTCTTCGGCCTGAAGACCACAACAACAAAAACAACAGCAACATTATTATTTCTGTAGTATTCCCATTTTTATTCTTTTTTCCTGTTTTTGATCTGTAGATGATCATCCCACCACGTCAAAACCGGTTGTTTAATAAAACAATAATAGTGAGTGGCTCAGACTTCGTCCATTTTTAAAAATACAGACAGTGGTCACCGTTCTCCAAGGACATCATGTTCTCAGTTATTTTCACGTCAAGATCACAGTGAAAACACTGTTATACACTCCTGGAAATTGAAATAAGAACACCGTGAATTCATTGTCCCAGGAAGGGGAAACTTTATTGACACATTCCTGGGGTCAGATACATCACATGATCACACTGACAGAACCACAGGCACATAGACACAGGCAACAGAGCATGCACAATGTCGGCACTAGTACAGTGTATATCCACCTTTCGCAGCAATGCAGGCTGCTATTCTCCCATGGAGACGATCGTAGAGATGCTGGATGTAGTCCTGTGGAACGGCTTGCCATGCCATTTCCACCTGGCGCCTCAGTTGGACCAGCGTTCGTGCTGGACGTGCAGACCGCGTGAGACGACGCTTCATCCAGTCCCAAACATGCTCAATGGGGGACAGATCCGGAGATCTTGCTGGCCAGGGTAGTTGACTTACACCTTCTAGAGCACGTTGGGTGGCACGGGATACATGCGGACGTGCATTGTCCTGTTGGAACAGCAAGTTCCCTTGCCGGTCTAGGAATGGTAGAACGATGGGTTCGATGACGGTTTGGATGTACCGTGCACTATTCAGTGTCCCCTCGACGATCACCAGTGGTGTACGGCCAGTGTAGGAGATCGCTCCCCACACCATGATGCCGGGTGTTGGCCCTGTGTGCCTCGGTCGTATGCAGTCCTGATTGTGGCGCTCACCTGCACGGCGCCAAACACGCATACGACCATCATTGGCACCAAGGCAGAAGCGACTCTCATCGCTGAAGACGACACATCTCCATTCGTCCCTCCATTCACGCCTGTCGCGACACCACTGGAGGCGGGCTGCACGATGTTGGGGCGTGAGCGGAAGACGGCCTAACGGTGTGCGGGACCGTAGCCCAGCTTCATGGAGACGGTTGCGAATGGTCCTCGCCGATACCCCAGGAGCAACAGTGTCCCTAATTTGCTGGGAAGTGGCGGTGCGGTCCCCTACGGCACTGCGTAGGATCCTAAGGTCTTGGCGTGCATCCGTGCGTCGCTGCGGTCCGGTCCCAGGTCGACGGGCACGTGCACCTTCCGCCGACCACTGGCGACAACATCGATGTACTGTGGAGACCTCACGCCCCACGTGTTGAGCAATTCGGCGGTACGTCCACCCGGCCTCCCGCATGCCCACTATACGCCCTCGCTCAAAGTCCGTCAACTGCACATACGGTTCACGTCCACGCTGTCGCGGCATGCTACCAGTGTTAAAGACTGCGATGGAGCTCCGTATGCCACGGCAAACTGGCTGACACTGACGGCGGCGGTGCACAAATGCTGCGCACCTAGCGCCATTCGACGGCCAACACCGCGGTTCCTAGTGTGTCCGCTGTGCCGTGCGTGTGATCATTGCTTGTACAGCCCTCTCGCAGTGTCCGGAGCAAGTATGGTGGGTCTGACACACCGGTGTCAATGTGTTCTTTTTTCCATTTCCAGGAGTGTATAACACTACTCACGGATAGCGCTATCGAGAGATTGCGTGCGACACTCCGCTGCATGATGGGTTGCCGTGTCTTTAGGCGTACTCCTACATCTTTGGGGGTCCCTAGAAGCTCAATACTATTGAGAAATATTGCTACGTGGGCAATAATATTTCATGTATAGGGTTTACTCTGAGAGGCTGCGCAATGACACTGAGCTCATCAAAAACTTTTGAAGAATACTGCGCTGCCTGGAAATAGTGTGTCGTCTGTGGGTAGTATTGATAATAAATATCCTGTAATTTTTCAAACATTGGACCATCAAGGTGTAAAAAGTTATGTTTTTTTCCTCTCTCAAAACTTTTTCGTTAGTCTGTCTCTGACACTCCATATAACAATTTTTCATTCATATTCTTTTTTTTCTGCTTGCTAGAAAGTAGCAGCAGCGTCTCGATCGTTCAACATTCTGAAACTGAGTAAATATTGCACATTTTTACTGTGCAGTCTAGGTAGTACTGCAATAACAGTTCAGATGCCGCTTTCCTTGACAGCAGTGGGTATGGCGGAATCCACGCATTATCTTTTCCATTGACAGCAGCCGCCATGGCTAACGAGATTTTTTCGCCAAGCGTATTTCCACAGATTCTTTAGCAATGTAATCCGAAAGCGATGTAACCGAATGTAAAAGTTGAAGTTTTCAAACTTCAGAGATCAGTAGGACTCGTCTCGGATTTGTTTCGTTGGCACGATAGCGTCTGGAAAATATTCAACAAACCGCAGAATGAGATGAGACGCTTCACGAGAGACCACGTGCGTTATGGAGAGCGTTGCTCACGTAATTTCGACAGCTCAGCTTTGCTGAATAAAAAACAGTACTTCTCTTTCTACGACGATTAGAAAGTCGCAAAAAGAGATACAAATATCATTAAACATAGTAAACAACTTACTCTTTAGCATCATATAATATACGGGTAACTTTGCTTCCATATCTAGAAAACTGATAAAAAAATTCACGGTGTCCAAGTTACTCGGTCCAGCCCATATATCGTGAATAGATGCGAGTCGTGAAATTACTTTCCGGAATGACGATTTCACCCCGTAAAGAACGATGTATTGAGTTGTATCTCCTATGGAGCTTTGAGTCTAAATACACTGCTTGAGAACTGCTAACGAACAAGTGACACTTGTTAATGAAAGACTGCCAACTGCTATGGCACAGCCAACCAATAGTATTAAAAGGAAATGTAGAGAGTTGAACGTGTTTACTGCAGTGAGGCCTTTGCACGAACGCTGTGCTTGCATTCGACATATCATACATTATGGCTTGTTGTAGAACCATTTAGTGTGACATTCTGTGTGCTACACCAACCTGTCTGTAAGACATTATACGAATGTATGAACGAGCAACCGGAAGGCTCGAAGTCGGTCAAAGTATCACTATTGTGAGCACAGTAATGGGTGTGTGCAAATGTGTTATCTCGCAATTAAAAAAGGCCGCTAAAGGTGGAAATGCTGTCCAAAAAAAAGCATGCCGGTGGGCTTAAATCGACCACCACGCCGCAAGATTATCGATATGTAAGCGTAGTGGCGAAAAGCAACATTCATCTCACTACTAGGCAGATCGCTGCAGACACTGCAACCGTAACGGGTACACATGGCACTGCCACAACCATTTCACGACAAATAAATCAAGCTGGTTTGTATGCTCGGAAGCCCGTTAAATACATCTAACTCCAACAACATCATTGTCGAGAAAAAGTTCGTAGGGAGCATGTTGGTTGGGGTCAGCTACAGTGACCCATAGTAGTGTTCTCCGACTAATCCCGTTTCACTGTGGCAAGTGATTCTGACCACTGATTAGGGTGGAGAGAGGGGAAAACAGAATGTTCATGAACATCGTCGGTATGGCCCTGGCGTTATTGTGTGGGTAGGCATTATGCACAATGGCTGAACACCGCTGCATATCTTTGCGCGAGGTACCGTAACAGCACAGCAGTATTGCAAGACTAATATTCTGGATCATGCCCATCTGTCTAAGGGTGCGATAGGTTCCGGCATTCTGTTCATAAACAACAACGCACACCCATACAGGAACGCTGAGGTGTCGGACACACTGCAAAGTGAAGATATTGAACGTGTGGAATGGCCTTCTATTCCCCGGACCTGAACCCTATAGAGATGTCTGTGATGCTCTTGGTAGACGTTTTACTCAACGAACACCCCCTTTCCGAATCGTGCAACAACTGAAAACCGCCTTCAGAGAGGAGTGGGGCAATATCCCCCAAGAATTCCTTAACAGTGTGGTAGACAGCACGAATAACAGGTGCAAAATGTGCGTTATTGTCCGAGCAGGCCACATTCCTTTCTGAGAGTCTGATATCGATCTTCAAGTTGGAAGTTTGATCTGTGTCAAACATGAACATTATTTATGTCTATTATCCGGCTTTTCCATGTGATGAAATCTGCACCGTTTTCAGTTATAAATATACCACTGCACCTCTATTGCGTATGTACTGTGTTCATGTCATCCATTATTCTCTGTGATTAATTATGTGCAACACTGCCTCTGTCCCTTAGCAACTGTCAAGTAGCGTATTTAGTATATTCCGGAACAATGTATTTTGTTCATCCTTCCGCGATAACATATCATCCTTGACCTAACAAAGGAAGACTGCAGTCTTAGATGGTGGGCAGAGGCTACTTTAACTAGAAATTTTCAGGCGGTTTCGTTTACGCTGAGTGACGCGAAAAGCTTAGTTTAGTGTCGGAAAGTTCAAATACAGATTCGTGACAGGTGTTCAACTAAAATAACAAGCAAACGACGACGGGCTGCGATTACGAGACGTAACCCTCGGAATATTGACAAACTGTTTGTCAACAAGTAGCCAGGAAAGCCTTAACAATTTTGTATCTCGGAATATTTTCAGCACTTTTGTTTCCGTTGTGGTACTGGTTTCATACTGCCCTCATACGTTGAAAGTGGGGTTGCCTATCTTAATATACATGGCACATTTTCCATACAGTTTTATTTTGCCCGCCGTGTATAGTACTTAGAGTTGTAAAACTGCTGTAGGCTACCGTAGACTATCGTAATTAAGTGTAGACTGCGGTAATTTTCCTTGTAGCTTCGGTCAGTTACGGTCGTACCTGCATTATCTGTACGTTAGGTGTGTTGCATGCCGATTGGGCGTTGCCTCATAGCAATATACGAGGGCTTTTCGGAAAGTAAGGAACGGTAGGTTGCGAAATGGAAGCCACAGTGAAAATCAAAACCGTTTTATTTGCAAGGGTTAGCTACACCTTCCAGCTTCTTCTCTACACAGTCGCTGCTCAGACTTAGACACCTGTCATAGCGTTGTACCAACTTTCCAATTCCCTCGTTATAGAAGGCAGCCGCCAGTGCTTTTCGACAATTTTCTACTCTGGACTGCAACTCGTTGTCTGTTTCAAAATACTGTCTTCATAGCCAGCGGTTCATGTGAGCAGAGATGAACTTCGGGGGTAGCCAATTACGGGCTGTATTGTGGGTGATCAAACACTTGCCATCGAAAACGCTGCAGGCGCATCTTCATTGCCCCTGCTGAGTTCGGCCGACAATTGTCGTGTAGAACGAATGGCGTGACAGTTATGTGATGTGGATGGCATAACTTCAGGCGAAATCTTTCGCCAGGCTCTCATACTTGGCGGGAGACGCTAATTTCTAGCCATCTTTACGTTCTCACTGTGAGCTTAGAACTGAAAAGCGCGACATGATGCGATCGACCGACGTACCTGGCACAGTGCCCAACGCATCTGTGCAAAGCTTCATCAGATTTTCACTGTATTTTCCATTTCGCGACCGATCGTTCCTTACTTTCCGAATAACCCTCGTATTTCTTTGGGTATGCGATAAGTGTCTTATTAGATTCACCTAAAAACCAGAAGAGGTGAACCGTGTAGAAACTGAGTGAGAGTAACCTACGGAACATTTTTCTTCTACATAGTTATCGTTCTGTCTGCACTTAGAAGTAAACAACGTTTATAGTCCGCACCGATAGCTGAATGGTCCGCATGACGGACTGCCTTCCTAAAGGGCCCGGGTTCGATTCGTCAAGGATATCGTGTTTGTACCGCCTGTGCCGGCTTCTCTACCTGAACTTAAAGCAAGAATTTAGGCCACCACTGAGCAAGTTGCACCTGCAATGCTACAGCGAGTTTGGGAAGAACTTGACTTCCAATGGGATGTGTGCAGGATAACCAAAGGAAGCCACATACAAGATCTTCAGTTTAAGGTAAGGAAAAAAAAAAAACTGGATGTGTTTCCCTACAAAACTACACTACACCCAGCTCTATATCGTCTTTCAATAAACTTATATGAATTTTTAAAGTTGTAAAATCCTGTTTGAAATACCCTATATTTCCACTGGCTCTACGACCTAATGGCAGTACGCAATTACTTGCATGCATTTCTACATATCGACCTGCATGCCAATATGTATTTGACATCCAGCCGCTGTCGCAGCAATGAAATCCTGTTTTGCTGGATGGCGCACATCGGTATGACCACGCCGTCTCCATGGGAACCATTAGCGTCGCCTAACCGCCATCTTTCCTGCAATACAGCCTACGAGTTGGCGACAAGTCCCCACAGATGGCTATCTGCGTTATCACAACCGATTATGATTGGTTATATCTAATGTATATATTTTTTGTCACTGATTGACGAAATGCTGTTTATAGCATATACTTTAAATAATATGAGGCACCTATGCTTTATGAAGCGACACCACGGGTCGTTTTCCTGGTGAAAGGTTTGCTTCGATAAACCTTTGATAGCGACTCCATCACCCCTGGGAAATTTCATGATGTGTGACATCCAAATCCCCCAACCTAAATCTATATGTCTTCTAGTTGTGGAGCTATCTGAAAGATCGTGTACGTCAGGAATGCGTGTGGAGCCTTCCTGATCTGAAGGATAGGATACGCCGATATATTTCTCTGATTACGTTGGATAGGCTGCGGGCAACTGTCGACCATGCCGTATTACGAATGAAGCGTGTTACTGAGTTGACAAAACATACTGAACACATGTTGTAACATCTGATTACATCCTAATAAAGGAGCCAGAACCACCATTATCATGTGTTTGATTGTTCCTCACCTTCTCCCGCACCCACACCACATTCTGACTGCTCACAGCGCCATCTTTCCACCTGGTGGCAGAGAGCGGGACTATTATTTTTTCAGTATTCTCTGATTAATTAACATACGTACGACATTTTAGCATCCTGCGGTCTATACAGTTGGCTTTGCAGCACTCTGAACACCATCAGTATAATTACAACCAACCGGTATAATACACTGAAGCGCCAAAGAAACTGGTATGGGCATGCGTGTTCAAATAGAGCGATACGTAAACAGGCAGAATACGGCACTGCGGTCGGAACGCCTGTATAAGACAAGTGTCTGGCGCAGTCGTTAGATCGTTTACTGCGGCTACAATGGCAGGTTATCAAGATTTAAGTGAGTTTGAACGTGGTATTATAGTTGGCGCACGAGCGATGGGACATCTCCTAGGTAGCGATGAAGTGGGGATTTTCCCGTGCGACCATTTCACGAGTGCATCGTGAATATCAGGAATCGGGTAAAACATCAAATCTCCGACACTGCTGCGGCTGGTAAAAGATCGTGCAAGAACGGGACCAACGACGACTGAAGAGAATCGTTCGACATGACAGATGTGTAACCATTCCGCAAATTGCTCCAAATTTCAATGCTAGGCCATCAACAAGAGTCTGCGTGCGCACCATTCAACGAAATATCATCGAAATGGGCTTTCGGAGGAGAAGGCCAGTCGTGTACCCTTTATGACTGCAAGACACAAAGCTTTACGCCTCGCCTCGGCCCGTCAACACCAAGATTGGCCTGTTGATGACTGGAAACATGTTGCCTGGTCGGACGAGTCTCGTTTCGGATTGTATGGAGCGGATGGACGCGTACGAGTGTGGAGGCAACCTCATGAATCCATGGACCCTGCATGTCAGCAGGGGACTGTTCAGGCTGGTGGAGGATTTGGGCAATTTAACAGGACAATGCGACACTCCACACGTTCAGAATTGCTACAGAGTGGCTCCAGGAACACTCTTCTGAGTTTAAACACTTCAGCTGGCCACCAGACTCCCCAGACATGAACATTATTGAGCATATCTGAGATGCCTTGCAACCTTTCAGAAGAAGAGATCCCCCCCCCCCTCGTACTTTTACCGATTGATGGACAGCCCTACAGGAATCATGGCGCCAGTTCCCTCCAGCGCTACTTTAGACATTAGTCGATCCTATGCCACGGCGTGTTGCGGCACTTCTCCGTGCTCGCAGGGTCCCTACTCGATATTAGGTAGATGTAACAGTTTCTTTGGCTCTTCAGTGTTTAACTGTTACCTGCAGATACACTCTCAGGCTTTGCCCGCGAAGTCAATATTACTGCACATACATCGACGGATACCAGTATCCACGCAGACCTCCCACTATAGGCCCGTTCCCTGCTGGGCGTAGTGAACACTCAGAAGGTGGAGTCCTCCCCCGCGGTGACTCAGGCGGCTACCCCCGCTTCCCCGGGGACGGCGTGTCTGTCAGGCATACGCGCCGCACGGCCTGTCGGCTGTGTTGGGTGGCTGACTAGCTACTACCCGGAAAAAACCTCCACTCACCTTCAAAGACTACATCACCATTGTCGCGGGCCACTGTTCAGGCACATGCTTAAGAACACAATTCAAGGAAAGCGCCGTCCATCTCCTACAAAAGTATTCTCATAATTCATTTCTCCAGTAAAATGTTCTGTGCTACTTCTTTTGATATACGTATGTCACCAGCTGTTTCACACACTTCCTAATGTCTGCGTTGTGTATGATGTCTAGATTCAGAAGCGCAGCCATCTACACGATTACTCTGCAATTCGTACTTAATTGCTTGGCAGAGGACTCATAAAACTACAGGGTAGCTATAGTTTAACTTTCGCTACTTGAGAGGACTCCCACGAAAAACGAGTGGTCTTAGGACGCTGAACCTTTGTGGAAACATTTGAAGATGATGCGGAGGATAAATAACTGATAAATCACAGAAATAAACACATTTTGATTTCCGCATGATAAAGTGTTCAAATCTGATGACGTTAGTAGTTACGCAGTTTGGAACGATCGACCAGTTATTCGGTCTTCTCTAAATATGTTACGCACTAAAAGAGTGACCTCACGTGCAGTGTGAGGTGGAGCTTCACCATGCATCAGAACAGTGGAGTCCAAAGCACCTCCCTCCTATAGAGCAGGGAACGCATATTGGCGAAGCAGGTCACAGTGACTTGTGCCGTCCTCGCTGGTCGATGGGGTCAAAGTTCCTCAAAGAAAAATGGACCAGTTATGAGCAGCGCCATGAAGTCAAACCACACAGAGACGCGTTCACTACGCGGTGGGACTTCATGAACATTCCGTTGGTAGTGAAGATCCCCGAATGCGACAAGTGTCAGTGTCCACTGGTCCCGCAGGGGTTAAGTGTGCTTCATCACTATACAAAATGTTCCAAGGCCACATACCGCCAACTTCAACCTTTGCAAGTAACGTAAGAGTTAAGTTTGCTCAAATGTCTGCAACATGCGGCAAAATATGGTGAGTAATGTGAAGTTTAAACGAATACAATTTCACAATTCGTCGCAGCACTTTTCGAACGGAGGACCATGGAATGTTCAGCTGTTCAAATGGTTCAAATGGCTCTGAGCACTATGGGACTGAACATCTGTGGTCATCACTCCCCTAGAACTTATAACTACTTAAACCTAACTAACCTAAGGACATCACACACATCCATTCCCGAGGCAGGATTCGAACCTGCGACCGTAGCGGTCACGCGGTTCCAGACTGTAGCGCCTAGAACCGCACGGCTACACAGGCCGGCTGTTCAGCTGTTATAACACAGCTCGTGCACTGTTTGAAGATCGCACGTTGCGTCCAGTATGAGGGGCGTTTGAAAAATCCGTGCAAAAATAAAAACTACTTACGTGTTTGAGGTGAACCTTTTTTATTTTTCGAAATAGTCTCCTTTTAGACTTATACAGTTCGACCAACGCTGTTCTAATTTGTTGATCCCTTCCGAATAATAGGAATTGTCGAAGCCTGCAAAATAGCTATTATTTGCTGCAATCACCTCCTCGTTTGAATAAAATCAAATTGGGGAACAAATAGTAGTCCGACGGAGCCAAGTCTGGAGAATAGGGGCGATGTGAAACGAGTTGGAATCCTACTTCCATTAATTTTGCAACCACAACTGCTGAAGTGTGTGCTGGTGCATTGTCGTGATGGAAAATGACTTTTCTGCGGTCCAGTCGCCGGCGTTTTTCTTGCCAGCTCCAGTAATGATGAATAATATGCACCTGTAATAGTTTTACCATTTTCCAGATAGTCGATGAGGATTATCCCTTGCGAATCCCAAAAGACCGGCCGAAGGGCTGGTCTTCGCCTTTTTTGGTGCAGATTCGCCCTTGTTTAGATTGTTGTTCGGTCTCAAGAGTATAGTAATGTATCCATGTTTCATCTACAGTGACGAAACGACGCTTAAAGTCCTGCGGATGCTTCCTGAACAGCTGCAAACCATCCTTGCAACACTTCACACGATTTTATTTTTGGTCAAGCGTGATAAATCGCGGAACCCACCTAGCTTTCTCAGGTCCAAATGTTTATGCAAAATGTTATGTACCCATTCATTCGAGATGCCCACAGCATTAGCAATCTCACGCACCGTAAGTCTTCTGTCATCCATCACCATATCATGGATTTTATCAATGATTTATGGAGTCGTAAGCTCCACAGGGCGTGCAGAACATCCAGCATGACTTGTGCTAATATGGCCACACCGAAAATTTTGAAACCACTTATAAACTGTCCTAGTCGAAGGTGTTTTTTTTTTTCTTTATTGATTTTCAATTCCCCCCGAAGGGGGCGGGCCGGCGGCAGATTACTACGCTGCTCTACAGCCTACAGACTTTTTTAAATAAAGGAAGAAGAAAGAAACAAGGAAAAACAGGCGATAAAATGGCGATTTAAAGTGTAAAATGGCGTAAAATTGCGGAAAGTTAAAACAGAAAGCAAAAGGGGTTGGCAATGTAAATAAAAGACACAGGAATCAGACAAGTAACATAGTAGACACACAATTAAAAAACATGGCGACAGGCTGGTTTCTGTTCGCAAGTGATAAAAAGCACACCCAGCGACAGTATGATGGCTGTTCGCTACACTTCCCAAAAGACACAACACGGACCACGCACTGGAAAAACACACTGTAAAACACTGCACGAGAAAGGCGGCACAGAGATGGCACTCCCGATCCAAGGCAGATGGGGGGGGGGGGGGGGGACCTGGAGTAGGGGGGAAAACAAGGAGGGAGGAGAGGAAAAAACGAAAAGGGGGGGAACCAAGGAGGGAGAGGACTAATAAAGGGGGAGAAGGGCAGACGCGAGAGGGAACGAGAGGAGGCAGAGGAGGGAAATGTAAAAGGACGCGGGGGAGAGAAGGGGGCAAAGAGAGGGGAGGTGGGGAAGAAAGAGGATGGAAGGGGGGGGGGGGGGAGAGTCGAAGGTGCAGGGTCACCGTAATTTTTATCAAGCTTCTATTTAGTCTCTAGAGGCCTTTCATAAAGTAATGTTTAATCACCACACCAAATTCTTCGTCCATTTTTTGACAATCACTCGACTACCTTGACTCACACGAATGCCAAACACGAAGAAATAGACCAATATGGTTGAAACTTGGTGTGCGTTCTTTCCAAAGGTGCTACTAACTAAACATGACATGAATACGCGCCGGTGGTGCCATCTCTCGGACTTTGCACGGTCTTTTCAAAAGCCCCTCGTATTCTCAGCCATGGCTTTTCAAGAACTTGAGGCGCGACTGGCCGTCGACCTCTCCCAGGACCAAATCAAATCATAGGCCGATCGTTCCAAACTGCATAGCCACGAAGATCACCAGATCTGGACCCTCTCTTCTGGAAATTAAAATATTTTTCTTTCAATGGCTTATTCGTTATTTCTCTTTCGCATGTTCTTATAAATGTTTCCAAAAGGTTGCACTGTCCAATGATCACCCGTTTCTCATGGGGCCCAATCAAGTAGCAAAAGTTTAATTATAACCACTCGGAACTTCTATAAATCCACTCTCGAATAGGAAGTAGGAAAAATGAACACCTAAATCTTTCTGCGGTAGTTCGGATTTCCCTTATTTTACCACGATGGCTATTTCTTCCTAGGAAGGTGGAAGTCAATAAAATGCTGTTGAATTCGAAGGAGCTAGTTGGTTATTGAAATTTCATAAAAAGATTGCGCTGCAGTGAAATGCGCCTTTGTTTTAATGACTGCCACCCCAACCAGCTTCTCATACCAGTGAAACACTCTCCCCTGTTTCGTGATAGCACGAACTTCGCTGTCATTATTTGAACTTTTCGATGTTCTGCATCAGTCCTACCCGGCACGGATCCCACGCGCGCAGTGCTATTCTAGAAACGGACGGAGAAGCAAAGTGTAGGCAGCCTCTTTAATAGTTTTCTGCACTTCTAAGCATTCTGCCAATAAAATACAGTCCTGAGTTGCCTTCGTCACACCATTTTCTAGATTCAAATGGCTCTGAGCACTATAGGACTTAACATTGGGGTCAAGACACGCAGCCTTTAAAATTCATTAACATTATATGATTTCCCTTGCTGCTCCTATAAGGCTTCCTTTTGTAATTTCAAAACGAGGGTAGCCTGTTTCTTCCACTTTTCCGTCTCCACGCAGCATCATCCGGACTGCTTGATCAGCCATTGATCTCTAGGTACGCATGTCTTCTTCAGGGAGTCCTGGAGCTCCTGACTTCTTCAGTCTTCAAACATCGCCTACTGAATAAGAAACAGCTTCTACAAAAGCAGAAAGTATCTTTCTTTGTTTCCTTTCAGGAGACTTGAATCAGATAACACTGTGCAAAAGTTCATTTCCATTTTGTGTCTCGCTACCAATGCTCCTTGTTAGTAGTGCATCAGATGCAAGTCTCTGACACACACGTGCTATCTTGACCCCTCGCGCAGCCCGTACTTCAAATATTTCTTGGACATACTTGTACATTGAGATGACGAGCCATGGGATTCCTCCTAATATCGCATCAGACTTCCTTTTGCCCGGTGTAGCGTAGTAACTCGACGTGGCAAGGACTCAAAAGTCGTTGGAAGTCCACTGAAGAAATATTGAATCATGCCGCCTCTATATCCGTCCATAATTACGAAAGTGTTGCCGATGGACATACTTGTACATTGAGATGACGAGCCATGGGATTCCTCCTAATATCGCATCGGACTTCCTTTTGCCCGGTGTAGTATAGTAACTCGACGTGGCAAGGACTCAAAAGTCGTTGGAAGTCCACTGAGGAAATATTGAATCATGCCGCCTCTATATCAGTCCATAATTGCGAAAGTGTTGCCGATGCATGATTTTGTGCACAACATGACCTCTGGATTATGTCCCGTAAACGTTCGATGCGATTCATGTCGGGCGATCAGGGTGACCAAATCATTCGCTCACATTGTCCAGAATGTTCTTCAGACCGATCGGGAACAATTGTGGCCCGGCGACGTGACGCATTTACATCCATCCATCGTTGCTTGGGAGCATGAAGTCCAAGAATGGCTTCAAATGGTCTCCAAGTAGCCGAATATTACTATTTCCAGTCAATGATCCGTTGAGTTGGACCAGAGGACCCAGTTCATTCCATATGAACACAGCCCACACCATTATGGAGCCACCACCAGATTGCACAGCACGTCGTTGACAACTTAATTCTGTGGCTTTGTGGGGTGTGTGTCATATTTGAACACTACCATCAGCTTTTACCTACTTAAACCGGGACTCCTATGAACAGGACACGATTTTTCAATCGTCTAGGGTCCGACTGATATGCTCACGACCCCAGGAGAGGCGCCTTGGTTATGTGCTGCCACAGCCCATCAACGCCAATTTCGCTCTACTGTACTAACGGATGCGTTCGTCGTAAGTTTTACATTGATTTCTGCGGTTGTTTCACGCAGTGTTGCTTGTTTGTTGGCACTGACAACTCTACGCAAACGCCGCTGCTCTCGGTCGTTGAGTGAAGGCCGTCGGGCCGGCTAGTGTGACCGAGCGGTTCTAGGCGCTTCAGTCTTCAGGTTCGAATCCTGCCTCGGGCATGGATGTGTGTGATGTCCTTAGGTTAGTTAGGTTTAAGTGGTTGTAAGTTCTAGGGGACTGATGACCACAGAAGTTAAGTCCCATAGTGCTCAGAGCCATTTGAACCATTTTTTGAAGGCCGTCGGCCATTGCGTTGTCGGAGCGAGAGATAACGCCTGGAATTTGGTATTCTCGGCACACACTTAATTCTCTATTAATTCCCGTCGTGCAGGCATAATCACGTTGGAAGCCTTTTCAGATGAATCACCTGAGTAGAAATGACAGCTTCGCCAATAAGCTGCCCGTTTACACATTGTGTACGTGACACTACCGCCATCTATATATGTGCGAATCGCTATGCAACGTCTTTTGTCACCTCAGTGCAATACGAGTAGAGCTAAATTGTTCTGGGATCTAAGAGTACTATCCATTAACATTTTTTAAAAAAAAGATTGAAGCTTTAGGAATGAGTTTCCGCATAAGGCGACCCCTCGCGTCAAACGGGATGTCCGGTTTACGACCCGGTCCGGTACAAATTTTCATATGTCGTCGCTAATAAATTGCGCATGTCAAGTTTAATCGCATTCGCAAATGCGAATACACTGAAGAGCCAGAAGATTACGAACACTGCCCACCACGAGGTTCAACGCCTCCAGGTCGTGCTGCGGGCACGCGACACAGTAAGGGAAGAATGTACGCCGAAGAGAGACGAGTGGGCAGTCACTATAGCGAAGATAAGAGACCGCAAATGCGGTGACAAAGGGCACGTTGTCGTGGTACTGCGGCCGGAAACGAGAATCTCTGAACGATGAAGCTGGTTGCTTGTTGGCGTGCTACTGTCGCGAGCGTCTATGGAAAGTAGATGAAGGACGGTGAAATAACGTGTAGGCCATATGGTACTGGACGTCCATGACTCGTCACAAAACGTATATCGTTAACGTCGATATGCAGCAGGATTTTAGAACATATATTGTGTTTGAAAATTATGAAATACCTCGAAGAAAACTGTCTATTGACACACAGTCAACATGGGTTTAGAAAAAATCGATCCCGTGAAACACAACTAGCTCTTTATTCACATCAAATGCTGAGTGCTATTGACAAGGGATTTCAGATCGATTCCGTATTTCTGGATTTCCGGAAGGCTTTTGACACTGTACCACACAAGCGGCTCGTGGTGAAATCGCGTGCTTATGGAATATCGTCTCAGTTATGTGACTGGATTTGTGATTTCCTGTCAGAGAGGTCACAGTTCGTAGTAATTGACGGAAAGTCGACGAGTGAAACCGAAGTGATTTCTGTCGTTCCCCAAGGTAGTGTTATAATCCCTTTGCTGTTCCTTATCTATATAAACTATTTGGGTGACAATCTGAGCAGCCGTCTTCTGTTGTTTGTGGATGACGCTGTCGTTTATCAACTAATGAAGTCATCAGAAGATCAAAACAAACTGCAAAACGATTTAGAAAAGATATCTTAATGGTGCGAAAAGTGGCAGTTGACCCTAAATAACGAAATGTGTGAGGTCATCCACATGAGTGCTAAAACGAACTCGTTAAACTTTGGTTACACGATAAATCAGTCTAATCTAAGTGCCGTAAATTCAACCAAATACCTAGGTATTACAATTACGGACGACTTCAATTGGAAGGAACACACAGAAAATTTTGTGGGGAAGGCGTTTTATTGGCAGGTCACTTAGAAAATGTAACAGACCTACTAAGGAGACTGCCTACACTACGCTTGTCTGTCCTCTTTTAGAATACTGCTGCGCGGTGTGGGATCCTTACCAGATAGGACTGACGGAGTACATCGAAAAAGTTCAAAGAAAGGCAGCACGTTTTGTATTATCGCGTATTATGGGAGAGAGTGTCACAGAAATGATACAGGATTTGGGCTGGAAATCTCGTTTTTCGTTGCGACGGAATCTTCTCACGAAATTCCAATCACCAACTTTCTCCTCCGAATGCGAAAATATTTTGTTGACACAGACCTACATAGGGAGGAACGATCGCTACGATAAAATATGGGAAATCAGAGCTCGTACGGAAAGATATAAGTGTTCACTTTCCGCGCGCTATACGAGATTGGAATAATAGAGAATTGTGAAGATGGTTCGATGAAATCTCTGCCAGGCACTTAAATGTGATTTGCAGAGTATCCATGTAGATGTAGATGTAGTGGTCGAAGGATTCCCCACTGTGTAATCCAGAATACGGAGCGATCTGTCTCACATCTGACACCGGAATACAATGATCGTGTAGGCGCAAGTGTTTCGGAGCACACCGTCCAAAAGCCATCGTTAAACATGGAGCTCCACATCGCACGACCCCTACGTATTCCTGTGTTGACTCAACGACACCGTCAGTTATGGTTGCAGTGGGCACAGCATCATAGAGTTTCCATCGTGGATCAATAGAAACGGATCGCCTGTCGAATGAATGGCATTTCTTGTTACACCAGATCGAAGGGTGGGTCCTTAAACGCTGTCATCCAGGCGATTGGCTGCACCGTGCCACAGATGCAGGCCGATGAGGGCAGAATTATGCTATGGGGTGAATTGAGTTCGACTTCCATGGGGCCTGTGGTGGTAATCGAAGGCATCATGACAGCAGTGAACTATGTGAACATTATTGCCGAGCATCTGCATCGCTTCATGCTTGATGTTTCCCGCTACGGCGATGACATCTTCCAGCAGGATAACTGTCCGTGTTGCAAGGTCAGAATCGTGCTGCAATGGTTTGAGGGACACTATAGTGCTCTCACATTGACGCCTTGGTCAGCAAATGTGCCTAATCTGTACCCATTGTAACACATATTGGGTGCCAGCTGTGTGCCCCTCAATCACCATCCCGTAGTCCGCCCCGGTAGCTGAGTGGTCAGCGTGACAGACTGTCAATCCTAAGGGCCCGGGTTCGATTCCCGGCTGGGTCGGAGATTTTCTCCGCTCAGGAACTGGGTGTTGTATTGTCCTAATCATCATCATTTCATCCCCATCGACGCGCAGGTCGCCGAAGTGGCGTCAAATCGAAAGACCTGCACCAGGCGAACGGTCTACCCGACGGGAGGCCCTAGCCACACGACATTTCCATTTCCATACCATCCCGTAATTTGTGGGGATTTCTTGATCCGTGCGTAGGCATCTGGTGCCACATGCTTCTGGAATCCTGTCAAGGACTTGTAGAATCCGTGCAAAGCGGAATCTCTTCTAAACGTGTGGTAATAATATTTTGGCACAACGGTGTACATTTTTTCTCCTGAATCTGTCACACAGACTATGTGATTAAAAGTACGAGGAAGACACTTGCTCAGGGTTGAGTATCGTGGAGAGCTGCGTCAAACCAGTCCGGCGGCAGGCAGGTGGCCTTCAGGAAGACAGCACTCGCCCGGAGCTGCTGCTGCTGCTGCTGCTGCTGCTGTTGCCGTCGCGGGCGGCGGCGTCTTAATTAAGCCAGCTGGCGTGACTCGGCGTGGCCGTCCCGTCCCATCCCAGCGTAGGCCGGGCCCGCGTCTCGACCAGCGGGAATTAATTAGAGCGCCCGGCACGGGGGCGGAGCGCGGACCCCCGCCATCCGGGCCGCTTCTCAAGGAAAACCTGCCCCCGGCGCAGCCTCCTCGGCAGGGCCGGCTGCAGCCTTCTCGTGTGGGGCTACATCGTCTCCGGCGTGAAGCTGCTGCGGCATGTACACTGTCCAGCAACATTGATGCCACCACCTGTCTAAGGTCTGAATCACTACCAACTGCAGCATCCACCGCTGCGAGACGAGCAACAAGACAGACAATGAGGTTCTGGACTGACAGGTATGTGGAGCCATGCCGGCTCCACAGCCGTGGCCACCTGCGCTGGGTTTCCCGGTTAAGGGGGGTAGGACGTCAAACGGGCCGACTTGGAGCAGGAGAGGCACCACAGGACATTTTAATTTCCACTGTCTATACTTTCACAAATAAATTCATAAAATTTTGTCTGCATGACCGGGAAGGATTCACAATTCACACTCATAGCAGTGGAAGCTCGAAAACATAACGAAATGATTTTTTTACATGTGAAATTTCATCATTTTTTTCGCTTACTAATGCCAGTATTTGTTGCTGCAGGTACACTTTTCTTCAGAAGTAAGAGAGATTCTTCGATGAATTTTGCGCAGCATACAAACCATACTTAAAGGTGTATGAAACTCTAGAATTTTCCAAATCTATTAAAAACTGTGGTAAAAATTGAGGTAATTAACTATAAATTTGTGTTTTTTGTAGACATGAAGTTTAAAATATAACAGTTCATTCGTTTTTTCATAAATTAAATACATCCTAGAGTTTCGTACACCTGGAAGTATGGTATGTATGCTGCGCAAAATTCATCGAAGAATCTCTCAAACATATGTAGAAAAGTGTACCTATAGCAACATATGCTGCCATTAGTAAGTGAAAAAAATGATGAAATTTGACATGTAAAAAAATTGCTTTGTTATGTTTTCGAACTTCCACTGCAATGAGTGTGAATCCTGTATCCTTCCTAGTGATGCTGACAAAGTTTTATGAATTTATTTGTAAAAGTATAGACATTGAAAATTAAAATGTCCTGTGATGCCTCTTCTGCTCCAAGTCGGCCCGTTTTACGTCCTACCCCCCCCCCCCCCCCCTTTAAGGATCCGTGGCGCGAACAGCACAGTTTCTCGACCGGGTGAGTTCGGTGGCTACAGGAGTAAGGTAAGCTCCTCCTGGTGGTCTTCGGACCACGCATGCACACTGCGAGCAGTGTGAAATTTTGCAGTGTCCTACTGGTAGATGCCATCCTGCCGACGAAGAGAGAAACAGTATGTAGCGGTGGACATAGTCCCCAGGAATAGATGCATACGTCGACAGTTCAGAGCAATACTATTGTAATTACACTTTGGGAGAAAATGCAGTTACAATACCACTGTTTTGTCCGAGGTAATGTTATGTCTTTGAAATATAATCGAGACTGATCCGCTTACCGATCTGTCATACAAAGAAGGTGTCCGAACACCGAAACTACAGTCTACTTATGAACTGAAGAGCCAAAGGAACTGGTAAACCTGCCTAACATCGTGTAGGGTCCCCGCGATCACGCAGAAGCGCCGCAACACGACGTGGCATGGACTGCATTGCTGTCTGAAGTTACTTACCAGTGACACATCATGCGAAAGTTATTTCGTCGTTAAGTTTTACACGCCATTGTATTTTCATTTTTTACAATGTTTCAGGTAGTGCTATCATTTACACATGTCTGCTGTTTATTCTAGTATGGCACGCAAATATAGTATGTGTGCTATCTTATCCTGGCACAGGTTGACAATTATAGCATTTGTGCTTTCGTTATCACTGTATATTCTGGTATGGTAAGTCAAGTATAATAAATCTATCATTATCTACGTGTTAAATGTTGATATTTACGCGCAACACAATTGATGTCTGTATTCATACTATTAAATTTGAGTGCATTTACGAATGGAATGTGAGCGCAAGGAATGTTATGTCTAACATACGCCACACTGATATTCCTAAGTCTAGAACAGGTGTTGTGGTCTGGCGAACTATGCTATCACTCCTGCGATAAAAATCAGTTCTTTTTTACCCTACTACGAGGCTGAGCTTCGATGGAGTGCGTTGATCCTTTGGTGAGGTAAAATTAGGGCCAAATGCTTTATTGAAACAAGAGAGACCTACACTCATTTCCCTTGCATTGTCATTTATTCACTGAAGCGCCAAACAAAATGGTATACCTGCCTAATATCGTGTAGGACCCCCGCGAGCACGCAGAGGTGCCGCAACACGACGTGGCATGGACTCGACTAATGTCTCAAGTACTACTGCAGGGAACTGACACTATGAATCCTGCTGGGCTGTCCGTAAATCCGTGAGAGTACAATGGCCTGAACATCTCTTCTGAACAGCACGTTGCAAGGCATCCCACATATGCTCAATAATGTTCATGTCTGGGGAGTTTGGTGGCCAGCGGGAGCCTTTAAACTCAGAAGAGTGTTCCTGGAGTCACTCTGTAGCAATTCTGGACGTGTGGGATGCCGCATTGTTCTGCTAAAAATAAGCGTTTGGGTTCATTGGCCGGGAGGCCCCTTGGGTGGCAGGTCCGGCCGCCTTGGTGCAGGTCTTATTACATTCGACGCCACATTGGGCGACCTGCGCGCCACATGGCGATGAAATGATGATGAAGACAGCACAACACCCAGTCCCTGAGCGGAGAAAATCTCCGATCCAGCCGGGAATCGAACCTGGGCCCGTAGGACGGCAATCCGCCACGCTGACCACTCAGCTATCGGGGCTGGGATTGCCCAAGTCCGTCGGAATGCACAGTGGACATCAATGGATGCAGGTGATCAGACAGGATGTTTACGTACGTGTGACGTGTCTGAGTTGTATCCAGAGGTATCAGGGTTCTCATATCACTCCAAATGCACATGGCCCACACAATTACAGAGCCTCCACCAGCTTGAACAGTCCCTTGCTGACATGCAAGGTCCATGGATTCATGAGGTTGTCTCCATACCGGTACACATCCATCAGCTCGATACAATTTGAAACGAGACTCGCCCGACCAGGCAACGTGTTTCCAGTCATCGACAGTCCAATGTCGGCGTTGACGGGCCCAAGTGGGGCGTAAAGCTTTGTGTCGTGCAGTCATCAAGGGTACACGCGTCGGCGTTCGGCTCCGAAAGCCCACATGAATGATGTTTCGTAGAATGATTCGCACGCTGACACTTGATGACCGAGCATTGAAATCTGCAGCAGTCTGTGGAACGGTTACTCTTTTGCCACGCTGAACGATTCTCTTCAGTCGTCGTTGGTCCCGTTCTTGCAGGATCTTTTTCCGGTCGCGGCGATGTCGGAGATTTGATGTTTTACCCAATTCCTGATATTCACGGCACACTCGTTAAATGGTCGTACGGGAAAATCCTCACTTCATCGATACCTCTGAGATGCTGTGTTCCATTGCTCGTGCCCCTACTATAACACCACGTCCAAACTCACTTAAATCTTGATAACCTGCCATTGTAGCAACAGTAGCCGATCAAAAAACTGCGCCAGACACTTGTCTTATATAGGCGTTGCCGACCGCATCGCCGTATTCTGCCTGTTTACATATCTCTGTATTTGAAAATGCGTGCTTATACCAGTTTCTTTGGCGCTTCAGTGTAATTCCAGTGCAATACCATCGCAACTGTTATGATCCGTTTGCACCCATATCTTCGGTCTTTTACGATAACCGCTTTTACGATTTTCTTTCAATGAAAAAAAAAAAAAAAGAATTGTACATCACGGCACAGGTATGTGGGCAACACTGAACTCTTTTCTCATTGTAAAACGCTGCAAAATGTGTTGATTGAAGCAGCAGCTCGTGTTCGAAGCCTTTTATCTATTTTGTGTCATGCTTATTGTCTAACACCACCAACTCATCAGTACCGTAAGTATGATTACGCCTGGTGAAAGCCATCTCCTCCCGTACGTGCCCTGATTTCTCATATTTCGCGGTTCTCACGCGATATGTGTGCTGGTGCCAGTGGGATTGTTCTGCCGACTGTCGCCGGATAGCTTCTGAGCCTGGATTTAAACAAGATTACTGAAGGGACCTGCGTTTGGAAATAAAGTAGAGCGAATTACCATTCAGTGACGAATAGTAGTTTGCTGATTACGACAACTTCTTTCAAGTTCCTTCGTCCTGTGGAACCGTCGATGATTTATGTGAACATTTGTACTAAAATGATAATTAAACATTTATGAACATAGGGCATGAGAAATTGACTGGTGATTGGTATTTAAACAACAAGTCAAATAACTGCATTCAGTTTACAAGTAATTTTTAATAAGCTAAAGAGGAAGTTAATTTAAACATTCTTCCACACATTATCGTGGCTGTCAATGTCACATAAACCAGCTTTTGTGCTAATAATTACAGTTCCTCGCGAACAGGCAAATATCCATTGTTTTTTTTATATGTCGTACTTCTTGATATATTGAGACGTTTCACATCGGAACTATTCACATTACATAGTTTTAATAATAAATTACAATGAACTGTAATACCGTGCGTCTACAGATACAGACAGAAAAAACATAAATGGTATAGGATTTAGTACACATTTTGTTTTCACATTGTATCTCATATTTTGTTTCACCGTGGGTCGGGCTTAAAAAATGTCTTTGACCGCTTCTGACTATATCGGATCGTAATAGTAATCTTTGGCGCTCTGCGCTGGAACAGGTCACGTCATATCATGCGCCTTTGACAATTTCACTCAGTCTTTCATTCTCTGGAGAACTTATTCAGCTAAATTCGGTCGATGGACAGACATAATGTTACAAGTTTATGTATACAGGGAAGAAGAGCGGTCCTATCACACTTCTTGGGGACTCCTGACGAAACCTTTGTCGCTGTGAACACCCGTCGTCTGTTAGTTGAAAAGTCTTCGAGCGAACAGCATTCTGAGAACCTATTCCGTATGCCCAGATTTCTGTTAACATACGTAACGGTATAGGAGCAGGCAAAGGGAAATTACCTTCGCACGCGAAGGATAATTTAATAGTGGTCCCAGCATGGATGCGTACGGTAACCCTTTGGCTATAAAGCTCACTGATATCGTCAGACACTGCACAGTTTCATCGCAATACTTTGACTGAAATGGCGTTTACGGCACTGGAACGCAAAGCAGCGGATATATGAGCGTTCGCATCGGCGTTAGGCGAGAAGGGCAGAGGGCGATAGGGCTGGTGTGACGCGCGCATCGGCTGCGTTAACAGGCATACAGCGCAGGCTGGAACAGCGTCTGATATTGCGCCGATGTACGGCACGGCACGCGCCGTTGGCAGCTGACATAAAGCGGCGATAGGCCGGGTACAGCAGCGCCGATAAATCGACCCCGGCAAGTCGACTCGAGTGTTTGGCGCGCACTTGGCGGCCGCGCTATCGACTCGACAACTTAAAGGAGAGCTCTCGCCCGCTCGCCGAGGTCCCAGCGGCGCCCCTCGGAGGCTTGTCATCTTCCCCGCCATTCGGCGCCTTCTCCGAAGAACGCATTACGGACTTATCAGCAGAGCAGCAGTCTGCTCTGATCCAATGGCGGCCGTGACGGATATCTAAAGCGAACACTGGTCCTACGCTAACGCCACATCTGCGATAAGGGCACTCCAAGGAGACAGTCGGGGCGGGGGCAGATGGGGGTAGAGGAGTCGATAGAAGTCGCAGGACGCATCTGCTTCAGACCGTAACGCATAATTTACACGAAGGCACTATGTTACGAACTTAACGGGGTGACCAACTGATTTTGATGAATCTCGGATATGCTGTAGAGCAGGGGCGTCCTACCCGCTGGCCATGGGCCGCATTCAGCCCCTAGCAAGTATCAACTCTGCCCAAAAATTGAGCATCTATCACACAATCAATAAAAAATCGATTTATGTAAAGTTATCGTTATTTGAATATTTTCAATATGAAACTCCCGCCACACGATGCTGTTCTCCCTCTGTGTCCAACTTTTTGCTCAGCTGTTATTGTTAAGTACACTGCCGGAAAAAAATTGGTACACCCGGAAAGATGACGTCGATTGTGATCCGATGGCGTCATGTGCCACCTGGGGGATGGCAGATGTACTGATAACGGTTTCAACGTCGTCCGCCAACAGATAGTGTGGTAGCATTGCACCAAAGCGCCACCTGCGTCTACCCTTTATTAGGGAATGCTCACAGCCAGAAGACCCAGTGCGGTGCAAACATGCAAAGCCAGCAGGCAACCATGCCACGGAGACACACTCCTGCTGCCTATAGCCAACTGACGTCATCCACATGAGTGCTAAAAGGAACTCATTAAACTTCGGTTACATGATAAATCAGTCTAATCTAAAAGCCGTAAATTCAACTAAATACCCAGGCATTACAATTATGAACAACTTCAATTGGAAGGAACACGTAGAAAATGTTGTGGGGAAGGCTAACCAAAGACTGCGTTTTATTGGCAACACACTTAGAAAATGTAACAGACCTACTAAGGAGACTGCCTACACTACGCTTGTCCGTCCTCTTTTACAATACTGCTGCGCTGCGTAGGATCCTTACCAGATAGGTCTGACGGAGTACATCGAAAAAGTTCAAAGAAAGGCAGCACGTTTTGTATTATCGCGAAATATGGGAGAGAGTGTCACAGAAATGAGAAAGGATTTGGGCTGGACATCATTCCAAAAAGGCGTTTTTCGTTGCGACGAAATCTTCTCTCTAAAGTCCAATCACCAACTTTCTCCTCTGAATGGAAAATATTTTGTTTACACCGACCTACATATGGTCGGAACGGTCACCATGATAAAATAAGGAAAATCAGAGCTCGTACCGAAATATATATGTGTTCATTCTTTCCATGCGCTATACGAGATTGGAATAATAGAGAATTGTGAAGGTGGTTCGATGAACCCTCTGCCAGGCACTTAAATGTAATTTGCAGAGTATCCATGTAAATGTAGATGTAGATGATCAAGTTCGAAAGGGGTGAAATTGTGGCCTTCCCAGTGGCGGGATGGTTCTTTCGGAGAACTGCCACAGAAGCTGGTCGTCATGCGTCAGTTGTGCAACGATCCTAGTATCAGTGGCCACGTGAAAATTCTCACACCTGTAGACAAGGTTCTGGTCGTCCACGCACCACAGATTCCTGCCAGGATCGTCGTATGGTAAGAGCATCAGTGGCAAATCGTACAGATAAGAGAGTTCGTGGGCCTAGACGTGACAGCATGAACTGTTGTTATTAGCAGTGGGACCATGGGCAAGCACACCTCTGAGCCATCTTCCACTCACGCCACAGCAATGACGTGCACGGCTCGAATGGTACCGTCAGAGGATTACTTGGAAGATGGATTGGCACACTTGGTCTTCAGCGGTGAAATCAGATCCTGCCTGCTGGTAAGTGATGGTCGTTTGCGCGTGCGACGCAGAAATATTGAGCGCTGTCTCGTAGAATGCACTCGTCCGAAACACACTGCCCCGCTCCAAATGCGATAGGCTACAACTGTCGTTCACCTTTGGTGTTTCTCGGGGGAAGTTAACCAGCAAGGGTACGCGTAGAATGTTGTTAGACCCGTTCTTTTCTCGTTTTGCAACAGGAAGGTATGTGTTGTTCCAACAGGATAATGCTCGCTTACACACTACCTATGAAACTCCGCAAGACGTGCTGCAACCTCCCTGGCCGTCCTATCTCCAGACTTGTCTCCGATCGAGCACATGTGGGATGTGATGGGACGAGAAGTGATTCGCGTTAGCTATCCCAGAACATTGTTCGCCAACTGTACGATCGACTGCATGCCAGACTCAGCGCCTGTATTACCATCCTTGGAGGCTACACAGCGTACTAATATCGGTGTTTCAGCAGGGTCGATACCTGTTAACTCAGAATAGCTTGTGCTATTCATTTGTAATTGTAATCATTTCAGGTATTCCCTGTTGCAACAATAAATCTTGAGTGAACTATAGACCTCTAAAAGGGTGCGCTAATTTTTTTCGGCAGTGTATTTTATGTGCAGCCCAAAACCACTCGTCTTCTTCCAGCGTGGCCCAAGTTCAACGGCTGGACACCCTTATTGTAGAGTGTCTTGTCCTGTGAAACTGGCTAGCAACTTTTCATGCGACTGCCCACAATTTCCGAGAAAATCGATGTTTATGTTTTATGCGTACATTCTATATGTGTAACTTCATTCACATATAGGCGAAGTGCGCATAGTGAAAGGACTAAAGTTCACGACCACCATGATGGTGGTATTGTTTCTAACACCACCAGTGTCCTTTTTTTCTGTATCAGCGGACTGAACACCATGAAGCAATAAACACATCAAAAACGGTTTTGCATCACCTCAGTCATAGCCGGCCGCTGTGGTCGAGCGGTTCTAGGCGCTTGAATCCAGAACCGCGTTGCTGCTACGGTCGCAGGTTCGAATCCTGCCTCGGGCATGAATGTGCGTGATGTCCTTAGGTTAATTAGGTTTAAGCAGTTCTAAGTCTACGGGACTGCCACTACGCGACTAGTCCCATAGTGCTTAGAGCCATTTAAACCTCAGTCATGAACAGTTCTGGAACCCGTACAGAAAATTGGAATAGAGATCAATAATAAACATCATTTACGCCCTTTTTATTGCTCATGGAAACCACACTCTGCATATTGTACCACCATAAGCGAGACCTTCAGAGGTGGTGGTCAAAACTGGTGGACACACCGGTATCTCTAATACCCAGCAGCACGTCCTCTTGCGTTGATGCATGCCTGTATTCGTCGTGGCATACTATCCACAAGTTCATCAAGGCTCTGTTGGTCTGTATTGTCCCACTCCTTAACGACGATTCGGCGTAGATCCCTCAGGGTGGTTGTTGGGTCACGTCGTCCCTAAACTGCCTTTTTTGATCTATCCCAGGCATGTTCGATAGGGACAACATGCTGGCCACTCTTGCCGAGCGATGTCGTTCTCCTGAAGTAAGTCATTCACAAGATGTGCACGATGGGGGCGCGAATTGTCGTCCATGAAGACGAATTCGTCGCCAATATGCTGCCGATATGGTTGCACTGTCGGTCGGAGAATCGCATTCGCGTATCGCACAGCCATTACGTCGGCTTCCATGACCACCAGCGGCTTACGCCGGCACTACTTAATGCCATCCCAAAACAGCAGGGAAACTCCACCTTGTTTCACTCGCTGGACAGGGTGTCTAAGGCGTTCAGCCTGACCAGGTTGCCTCCAAATACGTCTCCGACGATTGCCTGATTGAAGGCATATGCGACACTCATCGGTGAAGGGAACGTGATGTCAATCCTAAGCGGTCCATTCGGCATGTTGTTGTGCCCATCTGTACCTCGCTGCACGATGTCGTGGTTGCAAAGATCGACCACGCCATGGACGCCGTGGGTGAAATTGAGCATCATGCAGCCTATTGCGCACAGTTTGAGTCGTAACACGACGTCCTGTGGCTACAAGAAAAGTATTATTCAACATGGTGGCGTTGTTGTCAGGGTTCCTCCGAGCCACAATCCTTAGGTAGCGGTCATCCACTGAAGTAGTAGCCCTTGAGCGGCATGAGCGAGGCAAACATCGGCAGTTCCCGTCTCTCTGTATCTCCTCCATGTCCGAACAACATCGATTGGGTTCACTCCGAGATGCTTGGACAGTTCCCTTGCTGAGAGCCCTTCCTGGTATAAAGCAACAACGCGGACGCGACTGAACCGCGTTATTGACCGTCTAGGCATGGTTGAGCTACAGACAACACGATCTGGATACCTCCTTCCTGGTGGAATGACTGGAACTGATCGGCTGTCGGATCCCCTCCGTCTAATAGGCGCTGTTCATGCATGATTGTTTACATCTTTGGGCGGGTTTAGTGATATCTCTGAATAGTCAAAGGGACTGTGTCTGTGATACAATATCCACAGTCAACGTCTGTCTTCAGGAGTTCTGGGGACCAGGGTGATGTAAAACTTTTTTGATGTGTGTATGCCATGCAGAATTATTCAAAAATACGGTAGTTCTTTTCGCCATAATGATTATATTACTAAATCAATCAATACAACAAACTTTCTTTAAATGCTTTTTTCGTTCTTTACAAAACAGGTTACGGAGTCGTCTGACTCGCTGTCTCTTTCATCGCTTGCTGTCCTAGAGCGGAATACCGGATGATATTTGTCGCAGCGGCAACCGAAACACAAATTCGTAGAGCAGCACGTACATTTAACACTGCTGCTGCCTTGAAAGCATACGGATATTTTTTTTCAGAAGTGATACCGAAGACGCAGTGCGTTGAAATTCAAAAAAGACTGCGAACCAAGTATTCAATTATTCCAGTGAAAGCAGGTGCACTAAATTGGTGCAAAATTAAAGAATGCATTTTTATGAAATGTTCCCACAAGCGATTTCTCTATTAGCCTTTAGCAAGCCCGGAGCATATAGTTTGTTTTTTTTCGTGAAAATTTTAACCTGCCTATAAAAATATATATCACAATGTTGGCAAAGTGGAGTATATTTGAGAGGGATAATTTTTACGGTGCATGTCCCTACTTTTCTATCATCTATAAAGATTTGATCGTAATCTGTCTGATCAGTCTGCCTTACCCACAGATCAATAATGCACATACGGGAGAACGACAGAGTACAAAAACACTTCGAGCAGCACTTTCATGAACTTTCCTGATTTCGTGTAGGTCACAATTACATTTTTCAATTTATGGTTAAATTCGTCAACCCTCTTTTGAACAATCCGACCAAATTTTCCGGACGGCTGCGCGATTTCCTATAAGACAGATCACAGTTCGTAGTAACTGACGGAAAGTAGTCGACTAAAACATAAGTAATATCTGGCGTTCCCCAAGGAAGTGTCGTAGGCATTCTGCTGTTCCTGATCCATACGTACACGATTCATAAACATACTGAGCAGCTCTCGTAGATTGTTTGCAGGTGATGTTCTCACATACCGTCTTGTAGTGTTGTCGGATGATCAAAACCAACTGTAGACTGATTTAGGTGATATATCTGCACGGTGCTAAAAATGGCAATTGACTGTAAATAATGAAAACTGTGAATTCATCCACGTGAGTACTAAGAATAATCCACTAAATTTTAGTTGCACTGTAAATCACACAGATGAAAAGGCGGACGGTAGCGTTCTCGCTTCCCACGCCCGGGTTCCCGGGTTCGATTCCCGGCGGGGTCAGAGATTTTCTCTGACTCGTGATGGCTGGGTGTTGTGTGCTGTCCTTAGGTTAGTTAGGTTTACGTAGTTCTCAGTTCTGGGGGACTTATGACCACAGCAGTTGAGTCCCATAGTGCTCAGAACCATTTTTTTGAAAAGGCGGAAAAATCAGCTACTTAGGGATTACGATTACGAATAACATAAATTGGAAAGACAGATATTGTTGTGGAGAAAGCGAACAAAATACTGCGATTTATCGGAAGAACACTTAGAAAATGCAAAAGATCTACTAAAGAGACTGCCTACACTACGATTGTTGGTCCTCTTCTAAAGAATTTCTGGGCGGTGTGGAATCCGCATCACATAGGAGTGACCGAGTACATTGAAAAAGTTCAAGGAGAGGGCAGCTAGTTTTGTACAGTCGCAAAATAGGGGAGAGACTACCACGGATGCGATAGGGGAATTTAAGTGGCAGTCATTAAAACAAGGGCATCTTTCCTTGCAGCAGGACCTTCTCATGAGATTTCAACCACCGACATACTTCTCCACATGCGAAATTATTTTGTGAGCGCCCGGCTACAGGGGGAGAAAAGATCATCATAATAAAATAAAAGAAATCAGAGCTCGCACAGGAAGATTTAAATGTTCGTTTTTCCCTCGTGCTGCCCGAGACTGGACGTTAGAGAAACAGCCTGACGGTGGTACGATGAACGCTCAACCAGGCACTTTATTGCGAACTGTTGTGTCGGCTACCGTGGGAGTCAGCACCGTTCCAAACACGGAAGGAGAGAAGTTGCGATGGCCGGTAGCAGGAATCCAAAATCACCTGGACAAAACGCATTCTAATTAATAGAAAACTATGTTTCTATTAAGGGAAGAAGCATAACTTAACTTGATTCCTGTCCTTCCTGTGCCTCCTACATAAAAGTACTTTATTCGCTGTTACCCTCTCTGAACGCAGACTAAGTATCGGCCTTCTATTACACAGTACTGATGCTCTCGAAGCCTGCAACTGAACCGGGCTGACCGGCGATGGGTGTCTGATTAAGTCAACGCTGACAGGGGACCCTGAACTCCGTCTTCCTGGAGGTGTGGCGGGCGCTGCCTGCTCTTTCCATCAGCGCGCGGGTCAGCGCCTTCTTGATGCCGTTTCGCGGGGCTCCACTGGCCGGTGCGCAATCGATGCTTTAGGGCTGCACATGAAATCCACACTAATCACGTAGATCTAGCTGTCTGTGTACGACGGGCATTCTACAAGTAATACCACACTTTTTTTTTCTTGGCCAATTTCGCTTGAACAAATGTGGGATTTGTTGTGGGACATCGTGGAATATTACCGTTTGAGCCTCTATAGTTTCATGAAGTTCCAATAGATAGCGGCGCTAAAGTGTAACCTTCAGAATGGCGTCTGTAAAGGAGGTGCGTTCCAAGCAGAGAACTGTCACTGAGATTCCTTTGGCGGAAAACCAGAGCATCACCGAAATTCATGGCCTTTTGCAGAATGTCTACGGATATCTGGCAGTAAACAAAACCACGATAAGTCGTTGGGCGTGGCGTATGTCGTCATCGCGGAAAGGTCGAGGCAACCCGTTCTTCCTCATGCATCCTAAAGCCTTGCAATTTTCATAGGCCCAATGAAGGACGCTCTCCACGGTAAGCAGTACATGGATGATGGGGAGGTTATCGATACAGCAAGATGTTGGCTCCAACATCGAGCATCAGAGTCGTATCACGCGCGCATACAGGCCCTCCCAGTAGGGTGGCGTACGACAGTCGCACTGAACGGAGATTGCGTTGAAAAATAGGGGTATATAGCCAGAAGAGTAGGAAATACTATGGTGTCAAACTGCCTATTGGCTTCTGTCTCGGGTTCTTCGGCCGACGTTCATCTAACAATTTTGTATACTATGGTGTGTTGGACACCTGGATAAAACCAACCTGGTGTGAGGAAAATACGTTGCATTACTTAATGAACGCTCCTCGTACAGAGTGACCCGCGTATGACACGCGAATGAGGGTGGTAATCATTTAAACAAAAGCGTTTTTGTTGTAGTAGGGCCCTGTATAAAATTTCAACCACCAAATTTCCCATCCAAATGCGAAAATACACTACTGGCTACTAAAATTGCTACACCACGAACATGACGTGCTACAGACGCGAAATTTAACCGACAGGAGGAAGATGCTGTGATATGCAAGCGTATAGCTTTTCAGAGCATTCACATAAGGTTGGCGCCGGTGGCGACACCTACAACGTGCTGACATGAGGAAAGTTTCCAACCGATTTCTCATACACAAACAGCAGTTGACAGGCGTTGCCTGGTGAAACATTGTTGTGATGCCTCGTGTAAGGAGGAGAAATGCGTACCATCACGTTTCCGACTTCGATAAAGGTCGGATTGTAGCCTATCGCAATTGCGGTTTATCGTATCGCGACATTGCTGCTCGCGTTGGTCGAGATCCAATGACTGTTAGCAGAATATGTAATCGGTGGGTTCAGGAGGGTAATACGGAACGCCATGCTGGATCCCAACGGCCTCGTGTCACTAGCAGTCGAGATGGCAGGCATCTGTTCCGAATGGCTGTAACGGATCGTGCAGCCACGTCTCGATCCCTGAGCCAACAGATGGGGACGTTTGCAAGACAACAACCATCTGCACGAACAGTTCGACGACGTTTGCAGCAGCATGGACTATCAGTTCGGAGACCATGGCTGCGGTTACCCTCGATGCTGCATCACAGACAGGAGCGCATGTGATGGTGTACTCAACGACGAACCTGGGTGCACGAATGGCAAAACGTCATTTTTTCGAATGAATCCAGGTTCTGTTTACAGCATGATGGTCGCATCCGTGTTTGGCGACATCGCGGTGAACGCACATTAGAAGCGTGTATTCGTCATCGCCATACTGGCGTATCACCCGGCATAATGGTATGGGGTGCCATCGGTTACACGTCTCGGTCACCACTTGTTCGCATTGACGGCACTTTGAACAATGGACGTTACATTTCGGATGTGTTACGACCCATGGCTCTACACTTCATTCGATCCCTGCGAAACCCTACATTTCAGCAGGATAATGCACGATTGCATGTTGCAGGTCCTGTAAGGGCCTTTATGGATACAAAAAATGTTCGACTACTGCTCTGGCCAGCACATTCTACAGATCTCTCACCAATTAAAAACGTCTGCTCAATGGTGGCCGTGCAACTGGCTCGTCATAATACGCCAGTCACTACTCTTGATTAACTGTGGTATCGTGTTGAAGCTGCATGGGCAGCTGTACCTGTACACGCCATCCAAGCTCTGTTTGACTCAATGCCCAGGCGTATCAAGGCCGTTATTACGGCCAAAAAAATGGTTCAAATGGACCTCAGTATTATGGGAATTAACTGCCGAGGTCATCAGTCCCCTAGAACTTAGAACTTTTTAAACCTAACTAACCTACGGACATCACAAACATCCATGCCCGAGGCAGGATTCGAACCTGCGACCGTAGCGGTCGCGCGGCCCCAGACCGTAGCGCCTAGAACAGCTCGGCCACTCCGACCGGCTATTACGACCAGAGGTGGTTGGTCTGGGTACTGATTTCTCAGGGTCTATGCAGGCAAACTGCGTGAAAATGTAATCACAAAAAATGGTTCAAATGGCTCTGAGCACTATGGGACTCAACTGCTGAGGTCATTAGTCCCCTAGAACTTAGAACTAGCTAAACCTAACTAACCTAAGGACATCACAAACATCCATGCTCGAGGCAGGATTCGAACCTGCGACCGTAGCGGTCTTGCGGTTCCAGACTGCAGCGCCTTTAACCCCACGGCCACTTCGGCCGGCAATGTAATCACATGTCAGTTCTAGTATAATATATTTGTCCAATGAATAACCATTTATCATCTGCATTTATTCTTGGTGTAGCAATTTCAAAAGCCAGTAGTGTAATAAAATAACAGGAACCAGAGTTCGCATAGAAAGATTTATGTGTTCGTTTTGTCCGCATGCTGTTCGAGAGAGGAACGATAAAGAAATGGCTTGAAGGTGGTTCGATGAACCCTCAGCTAGGCACTTACCTGTAAATCGCTGAGTAATCATGCAGATGTGGATGTGGACGTAGAAGAAATATCGACCGACTGGAATGCGTCGAGCCTATAGATGTTCTCACGTCAAAAGAAACGTGCGAAATAATTTATATAGCTACCTGCTGGGTAATCTGGCGCGCTCTTCAAGTAGCACGGACGGACACGAGTAAAATCTCGAGGGCAGTAGGCGCGGCTTCATTACTGGATGTGCTAGGTCGCTCATTACGCTTGTGCTTCCTCGAGTTTCCCGGCGGATCCTGTTAGGCCCCACATGCTCGCAGGTTCACTGGCAGAGCCGCCGAGTACAGAAAAGCGCTCGAATCTCGCCGCGGGCACGCCTCTGGCCAATGCCGGGCCGGCGAGTCGTCGCGAGTTTCCGAGAGAATTGAGTGAAAATTACGGAGCACGCTTTGCGGACACAAAAGTGTGTTCCTCCCGCATTCGCGGGCAGCCGGGCGACCCGGAGATGAAAGGGGCGCCTTTCAAAAAGAGCTCATTACGGCACCTGTTTGAGACCGCTGCTCGGCGGATTTCACATTCAGAGCCGCGAGCGCAAATTAACACGCGCCCCTGCGAGGTAGCGGCGATGCCACCCCAAAAGCGAGAAACGAAACGTCACTTTCAATGCGCCTTGTCCAAATTACATGTATGCTGATGAGCAGGTACACCATAGATACACCCCCACTCCCCCCCGCACTCCACACACATATCCCTCTCTCCAACTACACCACCCTATAGGTCGTGAAGGTGCAATTGCAAAATATGCAGCCGTTCCATTTTAAAAGCTACAAGTTCGAACAATTTTTTGACTTGCTCGTATAGCGTAACGCACAGCGCGCTAGCTTGCGAAACAAGAGTGTGAGACAGACAGGAATCGCATACGGAAGTGAGTTAACAACCTCGGCTAGTGCACTGGCCAGTCTGAGAGTGGTTTTCAGGCGGTCTTCCACGCACGTTTCGGCGAATGCAGCGCTGTACTCCAATTTCCGCCTCAGAAGTTACACTACTGGCCATTAAAATTGCTAGACCACGAAGACGACGTGTTACAGATGGGAAATTTAACCGACTGGAAGAAGATGCTGTGATATGCAAACGATTAGCTTTTCAGAGTATCCACACAAGATTGGCGCCGGTGCCGACACCTACAACGCGCTGACATGAGGAAAGTTCCCAGAGAGTAAAGTTTGGAAGGTAGGAGACGAGGTACTGGCAGAAGTAAAGCTGTGAGTACCGGGCGTGAGTCGTGTTTCGGTAGCTCAGTTGGTAGAGCACTTGCCCGCGAAAGGCAAAGGTCCCGATTTCGAGTCTCGGTCGGGCACACAGTTTTAATCTGCCAGGAAGTTTCATGAGGAAAGTTTCCAACCGATTTCTCATACACAAACAGCAGTTCACCGGCGTTGCCTGGTGAAACGTTGTTGTGATGCCTCGTGTAAGGAGGAGAAATGCGTACCATCACGTTTCCGACTTCGATAAAGGTCGGATTGTAGCCTATCGCAATTGCGGTTTATCGTATCGCAACATTGCTGCTCGCGTTGGTCGAGATCCAATGACTGTTAGCAGAATATGGAATCGGTGGGTTCAGGAGGGTAATGCGGAACGCCGTGCTGGATCCCAACGGCCTCGTATCACTAGCAGTAGAGATGACAGGCATCTTATCCGCGTGGCTGTAACGGATCGTGCAGCCACGTCTCGATCCCTGAGTCAACAGATGGGGACGTTTGCAAGACAACAACTATGTGCACGAACAATTCGACGACGTTTGCAGCAGCATGGACTATCAGCTCGGAGACCATGGGTGCGGTTACTCTTGACGCTACATCACAGACAGGAGCGCCTGCGACGGTGTACTCAACGACGAACCTTGATGCACGAATGGCAAAACGTCATTTTTTTCGGATGAATCCAGGTTCTATTTACAGCATCATGATGGTCGTATCCGTGTTTGGCGACATCGCGGTGAACGCACATTGGAAGCGTGTATTCGTCATCGCCATATTGTCGTATCACCTGGCGTGAAGTTATGGGGTGTAATTGGTTACACGTCTCGGTCACGTCTTGTTCGCATTGACGGCACTTCGAATAGTGGACGTTACATTTCAGATGCGTTACGACCCGCGGCTCTACCCTTCATTCTATCCCTGCGAAACCCTACATTTCAGCAGGATAATACACGACCCATGTTGCAGGTCCTGTACGGGCCTTTCTGGATACAGAAAATGTTCGACTGCTGCCCTGGCCAGCACATTCTCCAGATCTCTCACCAATGAAAACGTCTGCTCAATGGTGGCCGAGCAACTGGCTCGTCACAATACGTCAGTCACTACTCTTGATGACCTGTGGTATCGTGTTGAAGCTGCATGGGCAGCTGTACCTGTACACGCCATCCAAGCTCTGTTTGACTCAATACCCAGGCGTATCAAGACCGTTATTACGGCCAGAGGTGGTTGTTTTGGGTACTGATTTCTTAGGATCTATGCACCCAAATAGCGTGAAAATGTAATCACATGTCAGTTCTAGTATAATATATTTGTCCAATGAATACCCGTTTATCATCTGCATTTCTTGTTGATGTAGCAGTTTTAATGGCCAGTAGTGTACGATGTACGAGGGGCGTAATGAAATACTTTTTTCGGAAAGCAGGTTGATTTTGGTGAGAATTCCAGTACACCACATTATTCTCCACTCTTTTAGCTACAAAACCCCGTTTTTCAACATAATCTCTATTCACTGCGACAGTCTAACTGGAAGCTTACTTTATTGTCACATAGTAGCACGGTTTCAGAAAATATCCTTTTTGTGAAACACAACTAGCTCTTTATACTGATGAAGTAATAAGTGCTATCGACAAGGGATGTCAAATTGATTCCATATTTTTAGATTTCCAGAAGGCTTTTGACACCGTCTCTCACAAGCGTCTTCTAAGCAAACTGCGTGCTTCCGGAGTATCGCCTCAGTTGTGCGACTGGATTCGTGGTTTCCTGTCAGAAAGGTCATAGTTTGTAGTAATAGACGGAAAGTCATCGAGTAAAATAGAAGTAATATCCGGCGTTCCCCAAGGAAGTGTTATAGGCTCTCTATCGTTCCTGATCTATATTAACGACATAGGAGACAATCTGAGTAGCCATCTTAGATCGTTTGCAGATGATGCTGTCATTTACCATCTTGTAAAGTCATCAGATGATCAAAACGAATTACGAAATGATTTAGATAAGATATCTGTATAGTGCGAAAAGTGGCAATTGACCCTGAATAAGGAAAAGTGTGAAGTTATTCACATGAGTACTAAAAGAAATCAGCTAAATTTCGATTACGCAATAAGTCAGGCAAATCTGAAGGCTGTAAGTTCAACTAAACACTTAGGTATTACAATTACAAATAACCTAAATTGGAACGACCACATAGATAATAATATGGGTAGAGCAGACCAAAGACTGCGATTCATTGGCGGAACACTTAGAAGGTGCAACAGTTGTACTAAAGAGACTGCTTACACAACGATTGTCCGCCCTATTCTGGAGTATTGCTGTGCGGTGTGGGTTCCGCATCTGGCGGGACTGACGGATGACATCGAAAAAGTACAAAGAAGGGTAGCTCGTTTCGTATTATCGCGAAATCGAGGAGATAGTGTCACAGACATGATACGTGAATTGAAGTGGCAATCATTAAAACAAAGACGTTTTTCGTTGCGATGGGATCTTCTCATGAAATTTCAATCACTAGCTTTCTCCTCCGATTGCGAAAACATTCTGTTGGCACCCACCTGCATAGAGAGAAATGATCATCACGATGAAATAAGAGAAATCAGGGCTCGCACAGAAAAATTTAAGTGCTCGTTTTTCCCGCGTGCCATTCGAGAGTGGATCGGTAGAGAGACAGCTTGGAGGTGCTTCATGGAACCCTCTGCCGGGCACTTCATTGTGAATAGCAGAGTAATCACGTAGATGTAGATGTAGACCCGTATGTCTGCATGGTACCATCTACTGCATCAATAATCTCTCCATCATCCATGTACTGCTTCTTGCAGAGTGCATACTTCATTGGGCCAAACATATGGAAGTTGAGATACATGCTGTAGGGTGCATGAGGAAGAACAGTCTAACGAAGTTTCGTGAGCTGCTTGCGTTGTCAAGAAAAAACAGAAGTTCGTTTGCATTTTATGGCGACGAACGCGCTGAAGTTGTTTCTTCAATTTCCTGAGGGTAGCACAATACACTTCTGTGTTGATCGTTACACCATGAGGGATGACACTAAACATAATAACCCCTTCAGAGTCCCTAAGAACCGTCGCATATAACCTCACCGGCTGAGGGTTGTAATGGTTCTTTATTTACGTGACCATTACGGCACTCCAACCCCAGTTCTCGATACCAGTAATATCGTACTACTTTTCTGCGAAGTAACAGATATATTTTTGTGACAATATTCACATTTGGTTTTATTAATGTATAGGTACTCCGATGTATCGATATATTACAGTGATGTGGTTCTTGTGTGTATTCATTTCTGTGAGACTGTCATAATCTTTGACTTACTTGTAACCGTTTTAGCGCGAATGCGCACAGAGCAATCTTTGTCCCACTTTGGCAGAAGTTGTTATTTCGCTTTGTAAAAGAACAGTCAAGTCTTGTGTTTGGTAAAAGTGGAAATTAAATATATGAAGATTGATACAAAACTGTTTTCTTGATGATGTGACAATTAAGAAGAAGTATATGTGAATTTACAATAAGTTTAATAAAAATGTGGATCGTGAACACCAAGTCAAAAATTATTTCTACCATACCATTGTTCTGATCTGGGATTGTTTGATCATTAAGAATTTCCTGACAAACGCATTTGTTAGGTCTTCAAATATTGCTAAAATACAGATCTCGACCTTCTAGCAGTCAAAGTGGAATCACCCTAGAATCAACAAGATGAGCCATAACAAGTTCGACGCAATCTACGTGGGAATCCTTTGAAGATAAGTGCTAAAATTAATGACTTTTTTACAGTGCCTTCATTATTTCCATTCTGACGATACCATCAACAGTCAATAACTTTGTTGTTGCCCGATAAAGCGAGATTGTGGCTCGTCGATCACCTCGTATGAGAGTGTCCGCACGTTCCACCACTGCAGGAGTCACAGCTGTGTGCAACCGGCCGGTACGCCAGGTTTGCGCCACCTCGTTGCGATTTTGACAGATGGCTCACCTAAAGACTCACTGTGCTTTTCTTCACTGCCAAGTCACCGTAGACATTTTGCAAGTGCCTATGGATACCTGCGATGCTCTGGTTTTCCGCCGAAAGAAACTTAATTACAACTCTCTACTTGGAACGGACCTGCGTTACAGACGCCATTTGTGGTCTGCGTATAGCGCCGCAATCTGTCGGAACTTCATGAACTACCGCGGCAGAACCGGGAATATTCCATGATGTCCCACAATAAATTCCACATTTTTTTCAACCGAAAGTGGCCCAGGACAGTATTTGTTGCGTGACTTGCTGACCACTCCTCCTACAAACAGTTAAAATAGGTTCACACACAGATGACACCATTCTAGTGTTTTCTAGTATTTTAATCAATCGAAGCATATGAACAGCAGCCTACCTGGATTATTCAGTAAACGCTCACGAAATCTAGTCTTAAACATCCTACCCGTTTGTCCTATGTATCGCATGCACTGCAATTGATCTTGTACACACTTGGGCCGGCAAATTTATCTCTATACGACTGGCCATTGTGGATATAACTGTTCTGTACGCTGTTAGCTGAAGCAAAGATAAAGTATACACCCTGTTTCATAAAAAGTTTAGCTAGCTCGTACGGAAGGTTTTCTACGAAGGGAATTCCCATGAAATTAGGGCTAGTAGCCGGTGCAGAGAGTGGTATGTTGTACTCATTTTGCATTTAATAGTGCACTGTCATAGCATTCTCCCCTCACACAGACATGTAATTTTTTAATGCTTTTAAGGTTTGTAAAAGTTTAATTGCAGATTTATTTACTTAATTCTTTATGGACGCTGCTTTTCTAAGCTTTACCAACGTCGTACTTGCTCGCCAACTTTGAACATTAATGTCGTTTACCGCAATATTGTTTAACTTGTATGTACAGTAAGGATAACATGATGTGGATGGCCGATATTACCTGTTCAATAATTTTAATTTTTATTACATTTTAACTTTAATTTTAACCTAATTTAATCCCTGTTAAGTAAAGGTTAATCAAGCCCACCCTGCTAGCCGCGCGGTCTGACGCGCTGCTTTCCAAACGGGAAGGCGTGCCGGTCCCCGGCACGATTCCGCCCGTCGGATTAGTGTCGAGGTCCGGTGTGCCGGCCAGCCTGTGGGTGGTTCTTACGGCGGTTTCCCATCTGCCTCAGAGAATGCAGGCTGGTTTACCTTATTCCGTCTCAATTACACTGTGTCGACGATTGCTGCGCAAACACTGTCTACTGTTCTAATGTGTGTGAAATCTTATGGAACTTAACTGCTAAGGTCATCAGTCCCTAAGCTTACCCACTACTTAACCTAAATTATCCTAAGAATAAACACACACACCCATGCCCGAGGGAGGACTCGAACCTCCACCGGGACCAGCCGCACAGTCCATGACTGCAGCGCCTTAGACCGCTCAGCTAATACTGCGCGGTACAAACAGTGTCTCCATGTATGAGTACACCACAATTACTTTACCACGCAAACATTTGGGGTTAAACTCGTCTGATAGGAGACGTTCCCCGGGGGGTGCACTGGGGGCCGAACCGCACAATAACCCTGGGTTCAGTGTGGGGCGGCGACGGGGTGGGTGGACTGCTGTGGCCTGTTGTGGGGTTGTGAACGACTGAGGGTTATGGCGGGACGAAGCCTCTCCGTCGTTTCTAGGTCCCCAGTTTAATACACAATACACACAATACAAACAGTAACAGATGGAATGTTAAACAACGTTCTTAAAGGTAGAACTCACAGCTTTTCCTCGAACGCCCCTATTTTCAATTTTAAAATCACACTACTCACTCAGTTATGCAAATCTAGGAGTGCAGTCACAGGTGTAACACCTGCTGAGGAAATAATAAATAGAATGGAAACTTCAAAATTCTTAGGTACCGTACAGATGAGAATTTAAAGTGGAAAAGCATTTCTGGAACTCCTAAAACTACTTAGTGCGACCACATTTGCGCTTAGAACCATTACAAATCTTGCACAGAGACAAATCAGTGAGTTGACATATCTTGTACGTTCCCATTCAATAATGTCATATGGAATAATGATGCGGGGTAACTCATGTTTAGGAGAAAAAAATGTGTGTGAAATCTTATGGGACTTAACTGCTAAGGTCATCAGTCCCTAAGCTTACACACTACTTAACCTAAATTATCCTAAGGACTAGCACACACACTCATGCCCGAGGGAGGACTCGAACCTCCGCCGGGACCAGTCGCACAGTCCATGACTGCAGCGCCTTAGACCGCTCGGCTAATCCCGCGCGGCATGTTTACGAGAAGTGGTCTTCATTGCTCAATAGCGTGGTGTAATAACAAGAAGCGGCGCTCACACACGTCCGTCTCGTAGATTTCTGTTTAAGGAGTTAGGCTTTTTACTACCACGCAGCAGTACTCCAGAAGACGGACAAGCGTAGTGTATGCAGTCTCTTTAGAAGACTAGACGCATTTTCTAATTGTTATGCCAATAAATCGCAGTCTTTGGTTCCATTTCCGGACAACATTTACTCGATCAGCATGTGTACTCCCTCGTGAAGTTTGATGCAAATAATGCACAGCAGTTCAAAAGCAACAATGATGTACACAATTGCAATACCAAAAGAAAAAAAATGACATTCATGACTCGGCTTTAAGGTTGTCTTTAGCACAAAAAGGGATACACAGTGCTGCAACCAAAATTTCTGATCACTTGCCCAGTGACATAAAATGTCTGGCAGACAGCAAACCAAAATTTGAAAACAAACTGAAAAATTTTCTCCTTGACAACTCCTTCGATTCCGTAGAAGAATTTCTATTCTTGTAATGTGCAAAAGCTAGTGGCTGGGAAGTACTAAATCACATCTGTGTGTTTTCTTTTATACGGGGTGATTCAAAAGTAACTGTACACACTTCGTGGGTGTAATGTATGCATCAAAATGAGAACAAAATGTCAAAGTATTCTCTGGTGTTGCTTTATTTCCGATTTATGATGCATAATGTCATTTGTGGTAGGCTTTACATCATGGGTGTTGAGAACATCATGGAAATGGTAGATGAAGATCCGAACCCAAGTACCCGCCGTATACGTGCCACTGTATTCTCTGGTGTTGCTTTATTTCCGATTTATGATGCATAATGTCATTTGTAGTAGGCTTTACATCATGGGTGTTGGGAACATCATGCAAATGGTAGATGAAGATCCGAACCCAAGTACCCGCCGTATATGTGCCACTGTAGGGGTTCTTCAGTGAACTGTATAGCGGAGACAGCTATAGCCTTAGATCCACTGTTCCGTTGTCGGGTACTTTCCACGGATGAGAGCCTCTTTACCCGCGCAGATATCGTGAACATTCATAAATCGCACGCGTGCGTGTATGAGAATCTCGCGTAAAAGAACATCAACGTTGTTTTGTAGTGAACTTCTGGTGCGGTTTAGTGGAGAGCCGGCCTGTGTGGCCGTGCGGTTCTAGGCGATTCAGTCTGGAACCGCGTGACCGCTACGCTCGCAGGTTCGAATCCTGCCTCGGGCATGGATGTGTGTGATGTCCTCAGGTTAAATAGGTTTAAGTAGTTCTACGTTCTAGGGGACTGATGACCACAGATGTTAAGTCCCATAGTGCTCAGAGCCATTTGAACCATTTTAGTGGAGAATCAGTTTTTTTTTTTTCACGGTCTGCGCGGCTCCCCCGTCGGAGGTTCGAGTCCTCCCTCGGGCATGGGTGTGTGTTTTGTCCATACCTGGACAGCAAGCTACACCGCGATGCAGAGCGCCTCTCTTGCAGAGTCTGCCGCTTGAGTTTGCTAAACATCTCCGTAATGCTATCACGCTTACCAAATAACCCTGTGACGAAACGTGCCGTTCTTCTTTGGATCTTCTCTACCTCCTCTGTCAACCCGACCTGGTACGGATTCCACACTGATGAGCAATACTCAAGTATAGGTCGAACGAGTGTTTTGTAAGCCACCTCCTTTGTAGATGGACTACATTTTCTGAGGACTCTCCCAATGAATCTCAACCTGGCACCCGCCTTACCAACAGTTAATTTTATATGATCATTCCACTTCAAATCGTTCCGTACACATACTCCCAGATATTACACGTATGTAACTGCTACCAGTGTTTGTTACGCTATCATATAATCATACTGTGGTGTCACCGCCAGACACCACACTTACTAGGTGGTAGCCTTTAAATCGGCTGCGGTCCGTTAGTATACGTCGGACCCGCGTGTCGCCACTGTCAGTGATTGCAGACCGAGCGCCACCGCACGGCAGGTCTAGAGAGACGTCCTAGCACTCGCCCCAGTTGTACAGCCGACTTTGCTAGCGATGCTACACTGACAAATACGCTCTCATTTGCCGAGACGATAGTTAGCATAGCCTTCAGCTGCGTCATTTGCTACGACCTAGCAAGGCGCCATTACCAGTTTATATTGAGATTATTATTGATGTATCAACAAGAGCGATGTTCTCCAATTATGGATTAAAGTTAAGTATTACATCAACTACGTACTTTATTTGCTACTAATAATTCCCTTAACTGTTCCAGACCTCACGCCAGTCTGCGTGAGCTAAACGCGTGCCTTTCGGCTACCGGTCACTGTGGATTGGGTGTCTTGCCAGTCCACAACACATACAATAACGGATCCTTCTTTCTTTGTATTCGGAATACATTACATTTGTCTATGCTAAGTGTCTGTTGCCACTCCCTGCACCAAGTGCCTATCCGCTGCAGATCTTCCTGCATTTCACTACAATTTTCTAATGCTGCAACTTCTCTGTATACTACAGCATCATCCGCGAAAAGCCGCATGGAACTTTCGACACTATCTACTAGGTCATTTATATACATTGTGAAAAGCAATGGTCCCATAACACTTCCCTGTGGCACGCCAGAGGTTACTTTAACGTCTGTAGACGTCTCTCCATTGAAAACAACATTGTGTTCTGTTTGCTAAAAAGTCTTCGAACCAGCCACACAGCTCGTCTGATATTCCGTAGGCTCTTACTTTGTTTATCAGGCGACAGTGCGGAACTGCATCGAACGCCTTCCGGAAGTCAAGCAAAATGGCATCTACCTGGGAGCCTGTATCTCATATTTTCTGGGTCTCATAAACAAATAAAGCGAGTTGGGTCTCACACGATCGCTGTTTCCGGAATCCATGTTGATTCCTCCATAGTAGATTCTGAGTTTCCAGAAATGACATGATACGCGAACAAAAAACATTTTCTAAAATTCTACAACAGATCGATGTCAGAGATATAGGCCTATAGTTTTGCGCATCTGCTCGACGACCCATCTGGAAAACTGGAACTACCTGTGCTCTTTTCCAATCATTTGTAACCTTCTGTTCCTCTAGAGACTTGCGGTACACGGCTGTTAGAAGGGGGGCATATTCTTTCGCGTACTCTGTGTAGAATCGAATTGGTATCCCACCAGCTCCAGTGGACTTTCCTCTGTTAAGTGATTTCAGTTGCTTTTCTATTCCTTGGACACTTATTTCGATGTCAGCCATTTTTTCGTTCGTGCGAGGATTTAGAGAAGGAACTGCAGTGCGGTCTTCCTCTGTGAAACTGCTTATTTTAATTGTTTGTGTACCATACTTTCTGAGGCATAAATTGTGGAGCAGATCAGCATTTTGGTGAACGAGTGTGGGAAACACGCGAATTCGATTCTGATCTGCTTCATCTTCCCGCGTCGCAAGCTAGCGCGTTCAGTATTACGCTGTACGAGCAGGGGATACGTTTATGATGTCCCACTTCAGTTTTAAAATTCGTAACCGGTATATACTTTAAGAATAATTAATATCCATCGCGATAGGTTAAATTAAGTTCCACTTAAGTTCAACACATTTATCAAAACATATTTCTTACCACATTATACAAACACGCTGTCCTCGTGGTCTCTAAATAAAGCATACCAGGCTCTTTGCTCTGGTGAAACATTTCCATACTCACTGATGAGGTCACACCCGCCTCCCACAGAGCATTCGTTCACCAATCTACCTACTGCAACTAAATACACCGAGTGGCTATAATTACAGTACAGCTACTCACGGAGGTACAGCGTGGGCTGTAATTATCGTATAGCAGCGGAACGGGGTACATATGCTAATGCGCCACTGCGGAACCAATTTACTCAGGAAAGAAAATTAGTTCCGATTGTCGCAACCAGCTGAAAATCAGCCACTGTGCGCTGTTTGTATGACGGTACGACATCCACTATGGCGGTTGACAATAAATAATGCGAGTGAAGAATATGGTTATCGAGAAGAGAGACCATGCGCAGTTAGTGCAACTGTTTTATGTGGAGGGCAGCAATTACAGTGGTGCATTGAGAAAGTCTTGGCGACTGAAAATCCGAGACGTCCGATGTCATTAAAAGGTTTAAAGAAGATGATAGTTAAATTTTAAAACAAGGGTGAGCTTGGTGTGGCATCTGGAACAGGAATGCGTTCTATCCTGTGGAAGGTACTGATGAGTTACTGTTGCTGTAACTGACCATGCAGCACGTTCGCCTGGTACTCGTAGTACTCGTGTAGTGTCACGAGAAGTATCCGTCTCATGGTTAACAGTGTGCGAAGTTTTGTGGTACAATTTTCTCTGGTACTCATTCACGACACAGAACGTGCAACAACAGAACCTTATGATTCGCAGCAGCTCTTCGGTTTCTAGAGTGGATCGAAGTTGACGACTTGTTTTCGGTCAATAATTTATGGAGTGACGCGACATATTTTCACTACAGGGTGTAGTGAATACACAGAAATGCCGAATCTGTGCTACTGTTCAACCGCGTGTTGTGCTGGAAGAGTCACTGCACTTGCCGTATGTGACTGTGTGGCGTGGATTCAGAAGCACCTATATTCTCGGTCCGTTCTTCTATGATGAGAATGCATCCAGAGGGCCTGCCGTGTGTATCGCGACGTGTCCACGTTATCTAGGCCTCCTTGTACAGCATGTGATTCCTGCTTTGAAAGAGCGCAAGTATGTGGAGACCATTGTTTTCATGCAAGATGGGGCAACACATCACGTCGCCCGCCCAGTGAAAGACTGCTCAATGCATCTTTCCACAGTCGTGTTATCTTCAGAGGTTTCCTGGATGCATGACCTCCATGGTCACTCGATCTGAATCCCTGTGACTTTTGGCTGTGGGCTAACTACAAGAAGGCGTTCACCAGGGATATGTTCGGTCTCTACCTGATCTGAAGGCCAGTAGGCTATACAGCACACATTTCATTGGAACTGCTGCGAGCAACTGTTGATCACGTCGTTTTACAGATGCGACATCACGTCGACGTCTCCGGTGCTCACAATATGTAAGCGGCTGTTAAAAGTAAAATCAACATTATGCCTTTGTGACTTGTTTGACCGTTTCTGCCCACGTTCTGTTCCTAATCCATTACATAAGGAAACATTTCTATCCGTCGTTCTTGCATTCAGTCCCCAGATTTGTATCTGGTGACCAAAATAAGCACTAATTTTTTCCAGCCTATATCGTTTCCGAATTAGAGCATTAGAATATTTACCAACTTACGTTGTAATACGATAATTACAGCCCACTCTGGATCTCTGTGAGTAGTGGCACTTTAATTATAACAACGCAGTCTAGGTAAGCCTACGTCTATAACTTATGACTGTCTGTGAGTCGTATTGGCACACTTTACAAGAAAGGCTATGTGAATAGTAAGGAGTGCGTATTTCAAAACTTACCACGAAACAGACTACTTCCTCCAACCTCCAACAAACTACCCGCATACTGATCTCGTCGCTAAAATTAGAGGAATTCGGACAATTTTTCTTGCCGCGTACAATCCCTGTATGAAATAGAAAATGCGATGCAGGGCGGGGGGGCGGGGGGGGGGGGGTGAGACCAGCACACTAAGTACCAGAGCGTTTCCACGTAGAGTTCACTCGGCTGCAGAGCGCCAGAGAGAAGGGAATATACTTCGCACAGCTTCGAGCAAGTTCCCGAAGATGGTCAACACTACTTCGACTAATGACACAGTCACCTGCCCGGCATGCATAGCCACCCGCAAAGCACGAGGATGCGCATAACCCGCAAAGTGAAAGTGTGTACATTCTCGATGCTCTTCTACAGGCTAAGTGATGCTTACAAGCGGACCGTGCGAAGTTGTAGGAGTGCTTATATGTTCCGAATGGTCGCTAGTATTCAAGGATTCTGCACCTCAGTGCGACGTCTCTGGATAGAATCTCGCTGCCAGTACTCCTTTTTCATTCCCACCTAGCCCCGACAGCAGAAGTACGTGGTACTCCACAAAACTGTGTGATCACCAGTAACACTTCTGAATGTAAACCAAGTCTGTCTTGCAATTGACACACAGAAAAAAACCATGCTCATGCAAAATTCGGCTTTCATTACGTGATGTATATCAATAAATCATTATTGTTTTTCATGTAGCTGTGATCAATATTGCCCTGATTCATGCAATGCTCCTAAGGTTAACAACTGAACTTGTCACAGATGTAGACACAATAATATCTATAAAATCATTATTTGGTTTAATTGAAAGTTCTTGTGAATCGTTATTTTTATTTCCTACTTCCTTACGAAAAAAATACTCCTTTTTTCAGGGTACAGATTACGAATGTAATAAATCATTAATTTCGCTAACTATTGCAATTGCATAAAATCTGTTGTCATAATTTCGTGGAAAAGAAAGAAAACTAATTACCAGCAGTGAGATTCGATCCAGAGACCTCGCGCCTAATGAAACTAAGTGTTTACTCGCTCTGCTGCGGAATCCCTGACTAGAGTCCGCGCAGGATAATGTGGCCGATGCGCAGTGACGGAGTTTTCGCCCAAAGCGCTGGGAGAATTCATTTGTTTGCTCAGAAGGGGAGGCCGACAGTCTGCCACCTTTCTGCCGTTCGGCGGTGACGGAATAGAGGCGCACGCCCTGCAATCTTTCGCAAACGATCTTACAAAAACTATTTGGTACAAAAGTTTCATTTGTGATTCACTTGTAGCCTTATATGTCAGTCTCATTATCATGTCTCCATCAATTCGTTAATGGCCATAATTGTGGTGGTATTTACGTGGAAGTAAGATACTGCGCGTAATTCGAAAAAATTTGCAATGAAAATTTGCGGTCGCTATGATTTTGCGTTTGACACATATCACATACTATGTTGCTGCGTGTGAAATTTAGCTGATATACTCGATATTTCTTTAGACTTGGGTGGAAGTCCCCACCTGTCACCAATCTCGGGAAGATTGATCTGACCTAGCACACTAATTTGCGATCGCGCCTCGCCAGCGATAAGGCCGGAGTGAAATATCCACAACATTCCTCATACTTCATAAACGATATGAGATATAGAAATGAGATTTTGGCACATGATAGCACACAAAGAGGAGAGTATTTTACCGTATTGTTAAAATGCAAAACTTCATTATTTACAGTGTTATTCCAAAACTACAGACTTTTTCGGTGAAAGAATGTAATTTTTAAGGGCCATCGATAGCTGGTTTAGTGCTATGGGTTTTGGAACAACATAAGAGAAGACATTACACGTTTACTCTGTACCAAAGAGCCGGTCGGAGTGGCCGAGCGGTTCTAGGCGCTACAGTCTGGAACCGCGCGACCGCTACGGTCGCAGGTTCGGATCCTGCCTCGGGCATGGATGTGTGATGTCCTTAGGTTAGTTAGGTTTAAGTAGTTCTAAGTTGTAGGGGACTGATGACCTCAGATGTTAAGTCCCATAGTGCTCAGAGCCATTTGAACCATTTGCACAAAAGATGTTCTTTTTCATAGCATACTAACCTTCTTTTACCACATTTCTTCATTTAATAAACCACTGTTCCAGAATTCTCCCGCAGTTGCATGTGCACAGCATATTAGTGAGGTGAGGCTGCGTAAACTCTGCTGTGTTCTGGTAAAAGAAGCAAATTTTAACATGGCAACAAGACAAACGTGTACGTTCTACTCAAAATTCGCCACTCGTGACATTTCTCTGAAAGTTACAAATGGTTAGCAAGCCAGGCGAAGATTAATCGCTGCATTTTCGACGGAATTCTTTTAAGATGCTAACCAAAGCAGAGGTAAATGACCTTTTTGAATGGTCATCATGCAAGTGTGGGTGTGGTGGGGCTCCGCTTAATATTTACAAAAAATGTGAGTGTAAACTTCACTTGAGAACAGCATTTCCCCTCCAGCGCTCGGCATTTCCCCTACAGCGCCTGCCCGCATACCCCACTTCTACTGCTCTCCCCACACGTGACCTGACGTCTGCGCATCTACCCACCACTGTGTTCTGTGCGGTCTCTACTTGCGATCATACAAAGCATACGCTAAGGTGACAAAAGTCACAGGATACCGCCTAATATCATATCAGGATTGCCTTTGCCAACTGTACTGCAGCAGCTCTATTTGGCATGGCCTCAACAAGCCGTTGGAAGTCCCCTTCAGGGACACTAAGGCATGCTGCCGCTACAGCCGTTCATAATGCGAAAGTGTCGCCGGTCCAGGATTTTGTGCACGAACTGACATCTCGATTACGTCTCATAAATTTTTGATGGGATCCATGAGATCTGGCTGGCCGAATAACTCGCTCGAACTGTCCAGAATGTTCCTCAAACCAATCGCGAACAATTGTGGCCCTGTGACGTGACACATTGTCACCCATATAAACTCCATTGTTGTTTGGGAACATGAACTCAGTGAATGGTTGCAAATGGTCTTCAAGTATCCGAACATAGCCACTTCCAGTCGATGTTCGGCTCAGTTGGACCAGAGAACCCAGTCCATTCCATGCAAACACAGCCCACGTCATTATGAAGCCACTACCTGCTTGCACAGTGCATTGTTGACAACTTTGATCCAAGTCTTCGTGGGGTCAGCACCACACTCGAACACCACCATCAGAAGGAGAAAAAAGCACACTTACAAGATATCAACCACATAAACCGATACCGCGAGAAAATTTGGGGCATAATTCCGATAGTGCGCACTTACAGTATGAAACCACAGATTTCAAACTTGCGCGCGCACCGGTTGTTCGTCACTCGCTCCGCCACACTGCAGACGCCTAAAGGTTCAAATGGCTCTGAGCACTATGGGACTTAACATCTGAGGTCATCAGTCCCGTAGAATTTAGAACTACTTAAACCTAACCTAAGGACATCACACACATCCATGCCCGAGGCAGGATTCGAACCTGCGACCGTAACGGTCGCGCGGTTCCAGACTGGTTCAGATGGTTCTAATGGCTCTGAGCACTATGGGAATTAACATCTGAGGTCATAAGTCCCCTAGAACTTAGAACTACTTAAACCTAAGGACATCACACACATCCACGCCCGAGGCAGGATTCGAACCTGCGACCGTAGCGGTCGCGCGGTGCCAGACTGAAGCGCCTAGAACCGCTTGGCCACACCGGCCGCCAGTTCCAGACTGAAGCGCCTAGAAACGTTCGTCCACAGCGGCCGGGAGCCGCCTAATGCCCGAGTGCTAAATAGTGTACAGCGGAGCGAGTAAGAAGTTTGTTCAAATGGTTCAAATGGCTCTGAGCACTATGTGACTTAACACCTGAGGTCATCAGTCGCTTAGAACTTAGAACTAATTAAACCTAACTAACCTAAGGACATCACACACATCCATGCCCGAGGGAGGATTCGAACCTGCGACCGTAGCGGTCGTGCGGTTCCAGACTGTAGCGCCTAGAACCAGACGCCACTCCGGCCGGCAAGAAGTTTGTAAAATACTGTTTTGACTTTGGCTACATATTTGTTCACTGTGTCAAAGTGTGCGGTTTCTATCCTGTAGCTGTTGCCAGAGAGCTTTTTGTTTTGAAAATCAATATGTTGCGATTTACAAATGCATGAATGAAAAGACTGAGTGTGTCATTAAAGAAGTAGCTTATTTTCTTTGGCTTTTAAAGCTGGCACTGTTAAAGTGAAGTACTTTTGCAGGAGGTGCGCTATTCTTCAAAGTGATTGAGATAATTAAGTTGTAAGTCGAAAATCACTAACTCCTTTTCATAATAAATCTTCAGTTGCTTAGGTTTATTCATTTTGATTTTGAGATGTATATACGGCTGCAGATTACCAATCCGAGAATATTTATAAGCTAGTATTGAACGTGTATATGCGTGCTGTTTACGTATTACATACTAGTATTATTCACTATTTTCGCGCAGGATAACACGTGTTTTGTGGCTGAGCGGTTCTAGGCGCTTCAGACTGGAACCGCGCGACCGCTACGGTCGCAGGTTCGAATCCTGCCTCGGGCATGGACGTGTGTGCTGTCCTTAGGTTGGTTAGGTTTAAGTAGTTCTATGTTCTAGGGGACTGATGACCTCAAATGTTAAGTCCCATAGTGCTCAGAGCCATTTGAACATTTGAACACCTGTTTTCGAACAGGATTTCAAAGCACGTTGGGCAGATTTCATCACGTCTCCCCTCCTCTTCCTTCGCCTTTAAATTTCGTGAATAAGAGGGCTCCGGTTGTCACTCGTCTGTACAGTACCATGAACAAAATGTGTTACCAAAGGAACAACAGTATTTCACAAACCTCTTACTCGCCCCGCTGTATACTTAGAGCATTAGACTGCTACAGTGGGACGGAGCAAGTGAGCGACAGCCAATGCGCGCCAAAGTTTAAAAGCTGTATTTCCAGAAGGTAATAACTATGTACTACCTGAATAATGCTCCAAATTTTCGTGTGGAATAGATTTCTGGGGCTGATATCTAGTAATTATGCCTTTTTTCTCATTGACATGATGATGAGGTCCCATACTCCGAGAAGCGTAGGGAACGATACGGTAGACCCGCACCGCCGTACTAGGCAAGGTCCTAATGGAGGTGGTTTGCCATTGTCTTTCTCCGACCGTATTGGGGATGAATGATGATGATGATGATACAGGCGACACAATAACACGCAGTCATCTCGAGGCAGGAAAAATCCCTGGGCCCCGAACTCGGGACCCCGTGTGCGGGAACCGAGAACGCTACCGCAAGACCACGAGCCTCATGAAGATATTACTCTCCGCCACACACAGAACACTGGTTTGCGGAGTAAAAGTGTAGATGTACACGTAAAGCTCTACCTCTCCAGCTTCTGGAAATAAATACACTGACAAGTTCCTCGCAAAACGGAAACAGCACAGAAGCGGCTACTGCTTTCTGATACACTGACAGCTATCCACGTACACTAACTTCGACCCCGACGACGAGGGCGAAACGTCAGAAATGCGCAAAGACAGAGGCGAGTCCGAAGGAAAGAAAATATTGAGGGTGGCTGGAGGGAAGGGAAGAAAGCGGTGGCCCCGGAATCCAATAACGCCCAATACGGCGCCGACCTTCTGTAAACGCGGCCGGCGAGGGTGGGAGGAAGAAAAATACCTGTCGGCCGTAGAAACAGCGGAGGCGCTCTCGTACGTTAGTCCCACAATCTGTCTCCAGCAGCAGGCACCAATCAAATACGAGCTTACGGAATATCGGACCAGATCTGCGACAGGGTACTTTCCCGCGTTATTGCTATTTCAGCCCCCTCGCCTCACAAGGACAGGGATTGGCTGTCAGCGGTAGAACATCTCGTTCTTCAGACAAAAAATTTGACACTATAAATAGAGACATTCTAAACAAGATAAGAAGTCCCAAATCTAAAAACGTTTTTAAAATTTAGAAGATGAATGTTTGATGTTATTTACATAAATTTGCACTTTTTTTAATTCTTAGGGTTCTATACATCAGTCGTTAAAAACGGAACGCATATAGTATCACTTTGTATGTCTCTCTGTCGGTCTGACAGGACCCTTTTTCTAGAGCAGGGCGTAACAACTCGCTGATTTTGAACGTGACCACTCATGCCTGTTCAGGCTCTTTCTCGCGAGCAGAGGAATTGCGGCTTGGTGGGGAGTGAGGGAAATGCGCGCGCTCCGTATGCTCACGGCAGCATGGGAGAAGCGCCTACTGCGAAATAGGGGAGGGTCAGTATTGACAGCGATGTCATCTAAGAGCAGCAATGACGAGTCGACATTTTGGAACACCGACAGAGTCTTCGCCTTTCAATCTCCAGTGCAACGGATCTTATCTTTTTATAGGAAAAATGAATACTTTCAGTAAGTTCAGTTGCGAATGGAAATATTGTCTTACCACGCCAGAAAATACGGAAGCGGAAAATGTAAAGGATTTTAGTGTGGATAAAATTTTTTAAAGTTTAAGTTGCAGCTCTCTGAAGCGGAGGAAGAAGAAGAAGAAGAAGAAGAAGAAGGAAAAGAATGCACGTGAGGCGTGCTAGGGTAGTCGGTGCAGGGGTGCAAAGCAATTGTCCCTGGGAGGCGTTGTGGTTAGTGCTTCTGCCTAGAGAGCAGGAGACCCGTGTTTGCATCCCGGCCTTGGTACGTATTCTCAATCGTCACTTCAGTCTCCATATATACGTAATAAAAGAATACTTTGTAGCTGCACCTCAATATTTTCTCCACTTCATGTAGAATAGTTTCGTGTGGTGTAGTTACAAAACATGATGCGTCACACTCAGGCTACGTGACTTTCGGAGCCAAAATTTTTTTGTAAAAGCTTGTTGCTTATCCTTTAACGCTTTATGAAAGTTAAGATACCACAGGTACGGAACTGGATGTCACTTTCCTAGCAGTGTTGAAGAAAAGTGTAGAAAATAAAACTTTGTCATGGAATTTATTGATTTGTGTGTGTTGCAAAATAAATCAGTATTCACAGAGCGACTGAAACGGAAAATGATAACGCTTCTACTACCCAGCTCGCCCTTACATGCACCTTCAAGTAATTGATCTGCAGTGCGATAGGGAGTATAAAGACAGTTTAGATACCTCCAAGCATATCCCTCATGGATCGATTTCCTCGTTTACACAAGTCTCTGCACGGCTGTCGGCCCCCGTTAGCTGAGTGTTCAGCGCGGCGGAATGCCACGCCAAGGGGTCCGGGTTCGATTCCCGGCTGAGGCAGGGGATTTTCTCCGCTGAGGGACTGGGTGTTGTGTTGTCCTCATCATCATTTCATCCCCATCTCCGACGCGCAAGTCGCCCAATGTGACGTCAAATGCAATAAGTACTTGCCCTCGGCGGCCGAACTTTCCCCAATGGGGGACTCCCGGCCCACAATGCCGTACGCTCATTTACATTTCTGCACGGCTTCCCATCCCGTTCGCTGTGCCGATGGAGGCGGTGCAGTACTCGCTGTTGGCAGGCCTGAGCTCACCGCCTACCCGCGCGGCACGCTGGCTGTGGAGCCCTGCGCTGGAGCTACCGTGCTGCAATTTACCTTTGTCAAATATTAAGGTCTACAGTTCCTTGGTGCTGTAAAGCATTTTAACTTCGAAGCCAGTGCAATCAAAAGATATGGTCATTTACCTCACATAGTTTGACACTCGCAAACTCACTCATCAAAATTTATTGGGTACTTCCTGTTTACCTGGAATCACGAAATGTGGCAACAAGCAAGGTTTCACAGCACAACTACGGGAAAAACGAGGGTTGTTTTTTTAAGTAAGGGCCGTTCGCGCGTATAGTCCCGTAGTTCGCGCGGACACCTAACAAGCCACCGCGCCACTTGCCGGCATCCTTCCCGTTCACACTGATGCAAGTTGCAGCTCTGTAGCTGACGTGTACGCATCGCTGTGCTACTTTATAATGTTTACGATTATTGAATCGCCCGCCGCGTGTGAGATACGGTCAGTGATACGTTTTTTGACCGCGAGAAGCCTATCAGCTGCAGAAATTCATCGTCAGTTAACAGAAGTTTATGACTTGAATGCAATGAGTGAAGGTAAAGTGCGTCAATGGGTTAGAGAGTTTACAAATGGCCGTCAAAACGTCCATGACGAAGAACGCTCAGGCCGGCCCTCAGTGATCACTGCTGCAGTCGAAACAAAGATTCGTGAAGACAGAAGATTCACAATTTCCACTCTTTCTTTGGAATTTCCACAAGTTTCAAGATCGATTTTGTACAAAATTGTGTCTGAAAACCTAAACTTTAAGAAACTGTGTTCTCGGTGGGTACCCAGACTCCTCACAGAGGACCACAAAGGGAAGACATTTGCCACTTCATTGGACTTTTTGATTCATTACGAGGAAGAAGGGGATGACATGTTGAGTCAAATTGTCACTGGAGATGAAACATGGGTATCCCATATCACTCCCGAAAGCAAGCGACAATCGATGGAATGGCGACACACAACCTCACCCGTCAAGGTCAAAGCCATACAGACGCTGTCAAAGCGCAAGATTATGGCAACTGTGTTCTGGGACCGGCGCGGTGTTTTGCTAGTGGACTTTATGCCACGAGGAACGACAATCACTCAGATGCCTACTGTGCAACTCTAAAGAAGCTCCGCAGAGCAATTCAAAACAAAAGGCGCGGCATGCTGACAAAAGGAGTTTTGCTCCTGCACGAAAACTCTAGGCCTCACACCTCTCAAAAGACTCGGGATTTGATTGATTCTTTTGGCTGGGAAGTTTTGGACCATCCACCATACAGCCCCGACCTTGCTCCTAGCGATTTTCACCTTTTCCGGTGCCTGAAACACCATCTTGGCGGGCAGAACTTCAATGACGACGATGAAGTGAAAGCGGCCGTGAAATCTTGGCTGTCGGAGCAGGCGGCCGAATTCTTTGAAGAGGGAATTAAAAACTTAGTTGTACGGTATGACAAGTGCTTAAATAAACAAGGCAATTATATAGGAAAATAGGTAAAAGTGTGTAGAATCAGAAAATAAAAGTTTTTTTACAAAAGTATTTGTATCTTTTTTAAAAAATAGAAACGGCCCTTACTTAAAAAACAACCTTCGTAATCCGAAAGCTGTTAATTCGTAATTATATCACACATGCTTCTTTGGCATTTGTTGTTCGTCCCTTTTTCTCAAGAATGGAAAGAATTATCACGTTCAAATTTTTGTCAAACACTAATGTCTACGGTCCCTTCGGGATACAGATAATTTAAGCTTCTAAGGCAGTGCATTTGAAACGCACAGCCCAGTTGCCGCGAGGAGTGGCCGTGCGGTTAGACTCGCCATGTCACGGATTGCGCGGCCCATCACGCCGGAGGTTCGAGTCCTCCCTCGGGCATGGGTGTGTTTGTAGTTCTTAGCATAAGTTAGTTTAAGTAGTGTGTAAGTCTAGGGACCGATGACCTCAGTAATTTGGTCCCATAGGAATTCACACACATTTGAACAACATTTTGAACGCCCCACTTATTTCAGGTATTCTGATACTCGGAAACACACTCATCAACGCCTAGATGACCTGTATACATAATTAAGTTTGTACGGAACCCTCAGGGCGCGGGTCTTACTTGCACTTGTGCGAGAGTTTTAAATTAAAAGAAAAAAGACTAAAACGTAAAGACAGAAAGAAAAAAAATAGATATTTAAAACGCACTGAAAAGGACAACGACTTTCATTAAAAAGGAGCACTGCACTTTCACTAAAAGCTGACGGACTTGAACTCGAAAGAAAGGGTTTGCGTAGTGGAAAATGTATTGTATAGGTCTGAACGACATGGGTAAAAAAATATAAGGTTCATTGGGTAGTAACTATGGAGATGAACGTACGTACTGTGGTGGATAGCGGTAAGACTTAGACGTAGGAGTCTGGTCACTGGACAGTGCCGATGAAGGAACGATGGTAGATAGAAGAGGAAAAGGGGATCCCTGATGTATAGAGTGGGAGGACTTGCAGTTGTTAAGAGGGATAAGTATTGGCGCGTTTATCGTTGTCTGAGAGAGGAAGTCAGTTGAAGTTGCTTGGGATGAGATATGCGGTTTGTGTAGGAGTAGGGAGGGTGGGATGTGTTGGTGAATCTGCAGCAGCATACCAGTATTAGCAATCTGAGGGAAAATAATGGGCTTATTCGAATTTAATTTGAGGATAGCGTAGGATATGCAGAGATATCCAATGTAGGAGAGCAAGGGCGGGAATTTTACGTGATGGCAGAGGGTCCGCTTGGGCAAAGCTAAACTGACGTGGAAAGCAAGACAGAGTCCATGAAGTTGCGAGGTTTGGAGGGGCTGATTAAACTTAGGTGAAGCGGATATCCGTGTAATATCTGCATAGGAGACGATGGGTCTGATCAAGATTTTGTAGGTGTGGAGGATAGTGGAGTTCGGCCAGTTAGTATTTTTAGTCTACTGTAGGCTTTCTGTTGGACGAATAGTAGGTGAAGTGTCTTTGTTAGTTGCCTAACATATTTCAGTACACTGGTTAATTGGAAAGGACGGTTGTAAACTGTGAGGTAGAGGTCATGGGGGCAAGTGGTTCTTTCTGTAATTATTTCCAAGGTTTTGGAACGGTTGATCCTGAGCAGCCATTGGTTGCGCTCTAGAAAAACTGACTGAGATGAATTTGGAGGGATTAATGGGATATCTGCAGTGTAGAGCAGAGGGCTAGGAAAGAGATACCATCAGCATACTGAAGGAAATGGACCGGTAGAGGTGGTTTGGTCATATCGGCAATGTGAAGAACATAAAGAATAGGAGAGAGGACAGAGCCTTGAGGCACTCCTATGCGACAGGTTTGAGAGTTGTTTATCAAACAGAGTCTGTCTTCTCTGATAATGATAGGCCATGTGAAGTAGAATGACCCTGAAGCATACCTGTTCAAGATATCGAAATAGGTTTGTGGCACGTAAAATCAAGGGAAGCGTTCGGACAGAAGAGATTTAAGCGCACATTACATGCAGGCCCGTGGCTGCATACTCATAGTCAGCATCGCTGCCATAGAAACTCGTTACTTCGAATACTCCCGACAAAGCATTTTTTTTCTTGCTCATAATACTAGCGTGAACTAGTACTTTGTGATGTTTGCTTAATGTATGTATGAAAGTGAAATTATTGTCTCAGACCTACTTTATTCGCCTGGGTCCACATTACCTGAGTTAGCTTTCCAGTCCTATTCCTTTACGTAATCCTAGATTTTACTAAAGTGGAGGTGCTTAAGCAGTTATTTAATAATTTAACAAGAAATACCTCAATTGTTTCAAATCTTCCACGTGTTAGTTAAGGTTAATTACATCTTTCACTTCATTAAATGCGTTTCTTGAATATTTCTCAGAAAAGCACTATTAAAAGTAATTTTGTTAGTATACGAATCTGACTGTAAAAAGTGTTAAACCGGTAACGCACTCTGCCTGTTAAGGGTCTGCAATTTTATCTTAAGATCAGCAAGGTTTGTAATTTTATTACTAAATATTACGTACGTAGGTTTCTACTCTGCTTAATATTCAAAGTGTTTGCAGAAGAATGTTAAAGAGTGTCTAACAGGGCCTCACACATATTAATTGCTTTGCTCATGGTTATTTGATAGAAAGTCTTTTCTTCATTTCTGTTTTAGATCGAAACAATCTCTTGCAATGGAAGTGTAACCCAAAGTGCAATGTATGTACTATACGCTGTACATTGTTGAAATTCTTTATACGATCCTTGGAATAATGAAGCTTATCAACCGTGAAGGTGCAACAAAAATGTTCCATTCTTTCATGGAAATTTATCAAACATACCAAAACATCCTCCTATTTATCAATGACAACATTTGTTATGGGGGTAAAGACGCAGAAGTGGTAAGGACCGACACCGTGTTTATGAACTGACTGCCATCGATTCAGGAGTTGACCACCAGGTGACAGGTTTATCTTTTTGTAACTTATTGTTCCAAGAACGTTCGTCCCGGCAGGTCGCTTCGTAGTGTGTTTTCTATTACTTACATATAACTTTTCTGATGTATTATTCGAACACTGCGTAATGTAGGATTTGAAACGAATTATTCGTTGACACAACTGCATTAAGCTTCACTTTCGAGTGGAAATAATTGTTGCAGATGGTCCGCAAAATCAATAGCGGCGCATTTGTCACAAAATGGCGAAAATCGGCAAATCCACGCAGGTGTTTTGGGATAAATACCCTCAGCTCCAACAATTCTTCAGCGATGACCCCTGCAAAAGATGACATTCAACACGCAATGCGTGAGATGACCTCTCCTGGAGAAATAATGCCGCTGTCCAAATCAAGGATTTAAGGGAAACTTCCTGGCAAAGCGTTAAACATGTGCTTCTAATGTCGGCATCAATTAGAGGACGAATAGAAGAAAAATGCGTGCGAAAAGAAAAGTTGTTACTTAAAAGGAAAGACGCGTCAAAGAAAGGAAAAAACGTCATATAGAAACAAAACGGTGTACGCCAGATTTCATTACATCAGTGCCGAAAAAAGGAAGAAAACTGATCAACCAGACAACTGATTATTCTTCCGAGTCAGATTCACACTTCTCGCATCATGACAGTGGCTCGGATACAGATATGGACTTACTATTTTGTGAAGAAGTATCCGAAGAGGAAGAAGATGAAGAATTGACTTCAAGGAAGAATCAGAGGACCTAACAGAATATACTACTAGGTACCTAGATACCTTAGCCTCAGTAATTGAACTCCTTCAGGTAACGCAACTAATACTCCTTTCTTGGAGAAGATAGTATTATTTTTTTAACAAGTATTTTTAAGCATTGTATTTAGATTTATGAGACATTCCAGTTCAGTATTATCTAGTGTACTTGGCTGCAATACAATAATGTTACATAGGGTTATTTTAAGTGTTTTCATTGTGCAGTCATCCACTTTTATCCGTTTTTATCTCAAATGGGGCAGAGACCCACATTGCAATGCTTTACCTCATTTTGTGGGGTAAAACCCTGTAATTTTTATTTTATCGTATTTGTAAATTTTCTGTAATTAAGAATCAGACAGAGCTGTAATCTGGATGGATTACAGTTAACAACCCAGCCTATGACTTGAACTTGAAACTACGGGAGAAACTGCACCTCATTGACCATAATATCGGAAAAAGTGAAAATTGAGGGGCTTTACCCCCACGTACCCTACTGGTTTTATGCAAAAGTACGTTAAGACATTATATCAGATTCAGGATCCCCATTCGATATTTCGTTTCTTGCTCGTTGGTAGTCTGAACTTGTTAGTGATACCAGGTAGTGTATGATAGTGTGACACATTCAGAGTGCTGGTAATGATTCATGATTAACTTGATTAGTGTTGCTGCTTTTGCCCTTGCTCTGCTAAGCAAACGTGAAGAGAGTTTTAAGTACTATAAACCAAACCCTTCATTTAGTGCAGTTGTGCGATAAATTTCTTTTCTTCCCAATCCGATTCGATACCTCTGCGTTGGTTGTTCGAGGTAACTTCATTTCGAAGATTTCGATTCTTTCCTTACCTGTCTGTTTCCAGTAAAGGTCATTCTCCAGAAAGTTATTTTCAAAAAGGACTGTCTAACACTTAAATTTACATTAGATGTCAAAATACCTTTTTTAAAAATCTTTTCTTGTTATTGCCAATCTGAAATTTATTTTCTCTTTTCTTCTGCCATCGTCATTTATTTTGCACTCCAAATGGCAAAACTCGTCTAGCATTTTCATTGTCTCATTTCCTGATCTAATTTGCTCAGTATCACAAGATCTAAGGTTGTTAACCTTGTTAACTCTTTTCATTCCGTTCAACTGCTCTTTCTATTTCTTTGCTGTTTTCGAAAAATTGCAGTGCCATCGGCAAACATAATCCTATGATTTCTTCTACCTGATTTACCTTTCCAACTTTCTTTTTACTTGCCTTTGCTGCTGACTTGGTGTACGGATTGAAATAAAATCGGGGATAGTATACAACCCTGTCTCACTCCCTTCTCAACCACTGCTTCCTTCTCATGTTCTTCGAGTATGATAACTGCTTTCTGGTTTCTGTACAAATTGTAGATAACCTTTCGCTCCCGGTACTTTATCCCTTCTACCTCCTGAATGTCAAATAATGCATTCCAGAAACAATGTCAAAAACTTTCTCTAAGTCAAATAATGCTACAAATAAGTTCGCCTTTTTCACTATATACTTAAAGATAAAACGTAGTACCAGTATTCCCCCGCACATTCATATATGTCTTCACAACCAGAGCTGATCTTCCTAAGGTCTGCTGGTACCCCAACCATTAGACTGAATGTTATTCTTGTTAATATTCGGTAACGTTGATGCAGACGGTACGAAATGTGTCTACACTAATACCGATTGTTTCTGTGTTTTGATGCTAATAAACAGGTATCGCTTTTTGCGCATCATTGTCATCTCTTACCATCTCTGTGGATCCTGACAACTGTGGGGTACACTGAATTCCCGATAGTGTAGTAGCAACAACAATAAGTCAATAAGTATTATCCCGTTTGAGATCGTCATAAAATTTGGTATATATACCCCTGTATCATAAGGTGGACTACTTTGTGCAGTCTGCTTAGCTGTAGTTGCAGGTATCTTCCACAATTTTTTTTTCTGTTGCGCTGCAGGTTTGTATAATGTTTTGTTCACTTTGCTGTTGGCCTTGACAGCGCGTGAGACTATTGTTAATAGCCCCTGCAGGAGCATTACTAGACTGCTGCAACCAACGCATAGCCCCGGGGCCTCGAGCCTGAGGGAAATACGACGCCCGAAAAAAAAAGGAGAATTTAAAATGGAAAAATTAATAAAATCGATCTGCCCAGTGAAATCTTTTCCTATGTCAATATAATCAAAGATGTATTTGGAAATTTTCTGACCTGAAGATAATGAGAATCAGTCAGTCAACTTTAGCTAGCAGACGATGCTGTGTTCAGAACGTCTATTTACCGTAAACGAAGGCAGACGTAACAAGCTTATTTAAAAGTTACAAAAACGTTCTGAAAATGTTAATGAATTGGAAATGATTTCAGTTTATTGATTCGTTCAGTGAACATAGTCTTTGCACACAAAATAAAAAGCAAAGATTGTTAGCGACTAGAAACAAGTGAATGGCAGTGAGAAAGCATGCACACAGTTTCTCGATTTCTACAAGAAAAGCTACTCTCGTCAGCCACTGGTCCGAGAGTCTTCCATTAAGAACGATGAAACTTGTTGTGTCAGGTCAGGGGGTACACAACTGCGTAAGAACTCTGCTACAAATTACTTATCGCCGAAGTGAGACAAAGCATTAAACAATGACTACAGCGTAAAGCCTGTTGCGCGCAGTATCAAGTACAGTACTACAGAAACGTGAAGCCAGGAACATGTGGACCCATCGTACTGCGAGTAAGGGCACAAACTGCAACGACATAAAGACGAGAGCTGACCCACCTAATTTAATTATACGGAACCAGAAACAATTTTAAAAAGATTTCACCCCGTTTATAAGACACCTATAATTTGAAATACGAATTAGTTTCCAAAACAATACAGCTTAACGTTTGAAATTGTTCTATAGTCGTTAGAAATTAAAATGTATTGTTCCTCATCATAAGCGTATGGAGAAGGCGTGTTTCAAGACACAATCGTGACATACTCGATTTGTTGAACAATGTGTGTACGAGCGAATACAGAGATAACCTGACACGGAAGCTTCATTGGAGGATTATAATTCTTAGTATTTCGATTTTCCTGTAATTACAAGATTTATAAAACTCACGCTTCTCCATGCTTTGCCACAAACAAAACTTAGTACAGAGTCTGCATGACTGGTTTCTGCAGTGAAACCGCCCTAAATATAACTGCCGCGTGTCGATGAGCTCCGTATTCAATAAACATACACGCCGTATGAGAATTTATGTTATGCATTCACAGAAAGCTATTACTGATATAACGCCTGTGTTTTGGGTGGTAAAGATTGGTGGAACTACAGATGTTTTTTGTTGGCTTACCTTCTGACCGCCTCCGTTGTTCCGTGTTCTTAATGCGTTTCAACGTTTTCCAAAATGTATACTGCTGACCAGGGATGGACACATTCGTGATGCTCGCCAGTCTTCTTTTCTCAGACTGATGCTACGCAACGGCCGCTGCACAGACGCCTGTATTGTTGAGAACTGCATCCCGTCGCGATGTTGTTTACTCCGAGAGGATTTGCGGAAAATGATCATTGCAAAATTAACGACAAATAGTAGGGGCAAAATTCTGTTGGGACGACCCGGGCAATGCCCCCGACGAGAAGAAGTCTCTGGAATTAAAAAAATATATATATAGGGAGAAATAAGGGAAATGGGAAGGAAAATGGAAAACTTAGCAAAACCTATCGGTCAATGAAAGTCTTTCGCGTCATTAAAAATTGTTTTGGAAATCATTTTGATGTAAAGATATGTGAAACATTTACCTCCTTTAGCCACGTCGAAGAACAATCTGCATTAGGTTACGAACATCACATACTTTTATATGCAACGAAGTGCTTATGTACGTGTGAACAAGTTTTTCGGCCAAAGATCTGACTGAAATCCTCATGAGAATGGCGTATTCAATGGTGAACAAAAGATAATCGAGTCACACATTAAATTTATGCCCTAAAGGGGCTGTAGAGGCTAATCAGAAAATGGTCCAGCATTCGAAACGGTTGAGAGGATAGTACTATGGTGATACGATTTAAAAACTTGTTCCGTGAGTGCTTCCAAGGCAACGCTAACGACGCCAAATCCAATGCATTTGGCTGGCAGATGAGGAACAATCTATACACAATGAATCATCACCAACTTGACCTCACATTTTAAGGAGAAAAAGGCACATTTGCAAGATATCAGACCCAGAATCGAACCCCCGTGAAAATTTTGATCATAATTCTGACAACACGCAGTTACGAATTTCTGAAAGTTCAGCTTTTAAACTTCCGCGCGCACCGCTGCAGCCGCCTAATGTCCCAGTAATAAGCACTGTACAGTGGAGCAAGTAAGAGGATTGTAAATTACTGTTTTGACTCTGGTAACATGCTCTTTTTCCACTGTGTCAAAGTGCGCGGTTTCTAGTCTGTAATCGGTGCGAGAGATCTGTTTACTTTGAACATTTTTAAGTTGCGAGTCACATATGCAGTGTAAATGAATGAAAAGAATTAGTATGTCATTAAAAAGTCCCCGTAGTGTTGTTCAGTTACCATCATCGCTGTTATGCTGATTTTCTTTGGATTCTTAAGGTGGCACTGTTAACATGAAATACGATGCACTACTCTTCAACGTGGATGGGCATGATTAAACGGTAAATAAATTCATTCCATAATAGTTCTTCAGTTGCTTAGGTCTATTAATTTTGATTTTGACGTGTGTGTGTGTGTGTGTGTGTGTGTGTGGATGCAGAATGTCAGTACGAAACTGTTTACGTATTACGTACTCATTACTTACCTGTTTCCCGTATAATGACGCGTTCTCGAACAAGACTTCATAACACTTTTAGCCGCTGTAACTACCTCCTCCTCGTGTTCCCTCGCCTTCAACATCTCGTGAAAGCGAGGATTCTGACTGCCGTTTCGCTGCGCAGTATTTCGTGCCTGTGCATGAGGCTCCTTCATTGGAGCGCAGCGAGTGACAAGCAATCGAAGCCAGAAAAAATTTAAAAGCTCTACTTTCAGAAGGTCATAACTATGTACTGCGAGAATTATAGCCCAAATTTTCGTGCGGAATCGTTTTCTGGGGCTGATATTTTGAAAGTATGCTTTTTTTCTCCTTATAATATGAGGTCAAGTTAATGAAGATTCCTTGCTAGAGATACATGTTCCTAAGGCTCCGACGAACATACAAGATGTGTTCAATAACTAAAGCAACATTTTTCTTCTGAAAGCAGGTTGATTTTTAATAATTTTTTCATAATGCGGGGCCACAGTCATATTTCATTAATGTAAGTACCGCCATTACACTGTTGATTATTTACAGTGTTACATTTAGACTTACACAATCATGATTTCGGCTTCAAAGTGCCATTATCAAGTGTTTTCTGAAAGCATATTAGACAATAACAGTGAAATACGTAACAACTGATACAACCATACAAGAAGGTTGATTTTATTCAGGATTCCAATACCTCGTGTAATTCCCGACTATTCTGGCCACAAAACCCTATCTTTCAATGTAATCTCCGCTCAGTGCGATGCCCTTGCGCCACCTTACGGGAAAAGCCTGGATGCCCGCTTTACTGGTCGACGTCGGAGCCAGCGTCTTGCTGCATCAATAACCTCCCCATCGGCCACGTACTGCTTTTCGCGGATTGCATCCTTCGATGGGCGAAACAGATGGAAGTCGGAAGGTGCGAGGTCCGGGATGGTGGGTGGGTGGGGAAGAACAGTCCAATGAAGTTTTGTGAGCTCCTCTCAGGGGCGCAGACTTGTGTGAGGTCCTGCTTTTTTTGGCGGCGAACGCGCTGAAGTCGTTTCTTCGATTTCCTGAGGGTAGCCCAATACACCTTCGAGTTGATCTTAGAGGGAGGATATCAAACAGAATAATCCCTTCACAGTCCCAGAAGACCGTCGTCATGACTTTGCCGAATGAGGGTGCGGCTCTGTACTTTTCTGCGGAGGAGTGGTGGTGTGGTATTTTTCATCGTCTGTGGCGACGTTCACCAAAAAATTGTTACGATCACTCTCGTAACGCTCAAGCAATCCCAAACAGATAGTCTTTCCTTGCTCTTTCTCCTTGTGTGTTTGCCGGCGTGGAACCTATCGGGCACACAGATTTGACTGTCCAAACTGATGGACAAGCGTGTCACCACTACCAAAAGAGAAACGTCCAGCTAAGCAGCAACTTGTTTGATTGTGGTCTGCTGATCACCTCAAATGAATGTTTCCGCACCTTCTAACAATGCAGGAGTCACAGCTGTGTGCGGCCGGCACTCGGGAGATAGGACAGGTTTGCGCGACGTTGTTGTGATAATGACAGAGGCCTCTCCCAACGATTCACCGTGCTTTTGTCTGCTGCTACGTAGACAGTCTGCAAGTGCCTACGCATATCTTCTATGCTGTGGGTTTCTACCACATGAAAGTCAGTGACAGCTCTCTGCTCGGACGGCATTTCCGTTACAGACGCCATTTTGAAGGCTACGTATAGCGCAGCCACCTATCGGAACTTCATTAAACTATAGGGGCTGAACCGGAAATTCCCCGATGATCCACCACAATTTCCGTATTTTTTCAACCGAAATTAGTCGATAAAAAATGCGTTGCTCTACTTACTGAATGTCCCTCGTAATTCACCAGAGTGAGAAACGTAATGTACGAAGCGTATCGGTAGGACTTATAAACGTGATCTTACCCTTTACAGCTCAAATATAAACCACTAGAAATAATTAATACACTACTGGCCATTAAAATTGCTACACCAAGAAGAAATGCAGATGATAAACGGGTATTCAATGGACAAATATATTATACTAGAACTGACATGTGATTACATTTTCACGCAATTTGGGTGCATAGATCCTGAGAAATCAGTACCCAGAACAACCATGTCTGGCCGTAATAACGGCCTTGATACGCCTGGGCATTGAGTCAAACAGAGCTTGGATGGCGTGTACAGGTACAGCTGCCCATGAAGCTTCAACATGATACCACAGTTCATCAAGAGTAGTGACTGGCGTATTATGACGAGCCAGTTGCTCGGCCACCATTGAACAGACGTTTTCAATTGGTGAGAGATCTGGAGAATGTGCTGGCCAGGGCAGCAGTCGAACATTTTCTGTATCAATAAAGGCCCGTACAGGACCTGCAACATGCGGTCGTGCATTACCCTGCTGAAATGTAGGATTTCGCAGGGATCGAATGAAGGGTAGAGCCACGAGTCGTAACACATCTGAAATGTAACGTCCACTGTTCAAAGTGCCGTCAATGCGAACAAGAAGTGACCGAGACGTATAACCAATGGCACCCCATACCATCACGCCGGGTGATACGCCAGTATGGCGATGACGAATACACGCTTCCAATGTGCATTCACCGCGATGTCGCCAAACACGGATGCGACCATCATGATGCTGTAAATAGAACCTGGATTCATCCGAAAAAATGACGTTTCGCCATTCGTGCACCCAGGTTCGTCGTTGAGTACACCATCGCAGGCGCTCCTGTCTGTGATGCAGCGTCAAGGGTAACTGCAACCATGGTCTCCGAGCTGATAGTCCCTGCTGCTGCAAACTTCGTTGAACTGTTCGTGCAGATGGTTGTTGTCTTGCAAACGTCCCCATCTGTTTGCTCAGGCATCGAGACGTGGCTGCACGATCCGTTACAGCCATGCGGATAAGATGCCTGTCATGTCGACTGCTAGTGATACGAGGCCGTTGGGATCCAGCACGGCGTTCCGTGTTACCCTCCCGAACCCACCGATTCCATATTCTGCTAACAGTCGTTGAATCTCGACCAACGCGAGCAGCAATGTCGCGATACGATAAACCGCAATCGTGATAGGCTACAATCCGACCTTTATCAAAGTCGGAAACGTGATGGTACGCATTTCTCCTCCTTACACGAGGCATCACTACAACGTTTCACCAGGTCAACTGCTGTTTGTGTATGAGAAATCGGTTGGAAACTTTCCTCATGTCAGCACGTTGTAGGTGTTGCCACCGGCGCCAACCTTGTGAGAATTCTCTGGTAAGCTAATCATTTGCACATCACAGAATATTCTTCCCGTCGGTTAAATTTCGCGTCTGTAGCACGTCATCTTCGAGGTGTAGCAATTTTAATGGCCAATAGTGTACTACCAAGTAATTCTGTGTCCTCGTAAAATTCGAGATAAAACTCAAGGTAAGCAAACTGAAGCACCCTGACTCCCAGGTGTAATAATATGTTTACGAGCGGGCCTGCGGAAGGCTCGGCGAACTGCGGCGCCTGCATCACCACCAGTGCCGCTACAGCCAGGTACTATTTTCTCTACACCGTTTAATTTGCCGCCAGAGAACAAAACAGGCATCCTTCCATTCAGCATCTATTTAAGAAGCCGCCCATCACCAAGCCAGCCAGTTACGAATGCAGCGCAGCTCAGGATGCGCAATTTCAGCATGCAACCAAGACGCCTGCGCGCGTGTAGCCATTGTTCTCACAGTAACTGCTGCCTAGTTGGGCTCTGGCGACAAATCTATTATTCACACTTGGCGTTTCAAATGAACTCTGTTTTTTTTTTCTTAAAATTCAGAATGAGATAATTATTTTCTTGAGTGAATCATTTTTATGTTGTGTGAATTTGACGTCAAAACTAACTCCTGTATTGTAATTAACTGCATGTACAATGACCTTTAATAAAACTGTTTCAATTCGCATTCGCTCCCTAGAAATATCAGCGCGTATTGTTCCACTTCTGGCCACAATAATAATTATCCTGATGACTAAACAAGCGGCCATTTTTCTGCCTTAATGTTCGCGACAATCTATGATATCCAAAATGGTAATATAGCGTAATTTCGCACTTAAATCTTTATTAAGACTGTTGTATCTCACTTACCTTTTGTCTTTTTGTTATTCTAACGGAAAAAATAGCGACCATTATCAGTGAGCTAAGAAGTCTAATGCCTAAAGCAAAACACTGACTTTACCGGATTACACGTGGCAGAGGTCTTTTGTATTTCTTGGTGAAACAGAAACTCTCACCTCTAAGTTAAGACGTCGACCGGAAAATATACTGAGAGGGAAAGCAGGGATAGCCTAATTATAGATCAACAGTTCGCAATTGTTTGTTGCATCACAAAATAAGTATCCTCTTCCTTGCACAAGGCTTCAGTGTGTTTGACACACTACAAATAGTAATAAATTAATTTTTTTGGGGTTTCGTAACACATATTCTTGAGTGTTAGTTTCCTTATAATTATTATCATCATTATTATTATTATCACTACAGGTCCGTTGTCGTTTCCATGCGTATTTCTGGTTTCAGACGTCCTTCTGTTAGTAGCTTGGGTGTGAATTTACGAGGGTAGATCTGTCTGTATCTCATCCGTGGGTTTCCTTCTATCTTTTGTCAAATCATTTCAAATACCTAATTAAACAAAGTATTTAGTATTATCATAGCAATAACTACACAGTAGAATATTTAAGGATGTACTATTTGCACTAATACGAGTGCGTCATAAAAGTCTACATAAAACTGAATACCTCCAATAGTCATCAACTTGCTTTAGTTTTCGAAACTGAAATGTCTTCGGATTAGGGTTAAGAGATTTCGGAATCCCAAAAAAAGCACATTATCCACATTTCCGGATGAGAAAGGAGGACACTTCCTATTTCATAAATTTATTACATAAGAAACAAAAAATAAAAACATTAGATTCATCTCACACACCTACAACGCTTTAGAATTCATGTATTTTTTATTTGACTGTATCTTTTTTAAAAGTTCCTTTTCTTGACACAAATATTTAAAAAAGTTCTTGTAATCCAGATTTCTAAAATTAAATGTCACCATTGCAATCCCTTTTAAAGTGTCAATAGTGAGTTAATTTCTCTCCTTTGTCCACTGTGCCTGTAATAAGGAGAATTCTCAATACAACCGATATGGACTGCCAACGATAAGAAGAACTGTGTAATTTCAATTAACTCGCTGAAATGGTCCTCACTACTACATGACTCAGCATATTTGCATCATTTCTTATGGGCCAGTTCTGATTTTCCACCATGTGTCACTATGAATTATTTTAAACTTGAAAACTGATGAAAGCATTCTTCATCGTCAAATTTACTACTTTTATTTAACAAAAATTTGATCGGTTCTTCCACGTTACCTCCACGATACTTCTAAAAAAAAACAAGACACTTAAAACAAGAAAGTTCACAAAATGGTTCCATTCACGTGTTCTGGTATTCCAAACATCTTTCATAGGGGATACCAACATGGCACTTAAAAACCTTCTAAGCATAACCATCATTTTCTATTTGAAATTAACTTTTTTTCACACTCAAAGATATAAAATGTTCGTCTTTTCTGTGTAGAAGAACACCACGAAGGGAGTCCAGTACATTCATGACTTCTATAACTTTTCTAAGTTACCAATATAGTTATGAATAATGCCAACTAAAGACTGGATATGCTATAGATATATCTCAGTGCGGGCCGGAGTGGCCGAGCGGTTCTAGGCGCTAAAGTCTGGAACCGCAGGACCGCCACGGTCGCAGGTTCGAATCCTGCCTCGGGCATGGATGTGTGTGATGTCCTTAGGTTAGTTAGGTTTAAGTAGTTCTAAGTTCTAGGGGACTGATGATCTCAGAAGTTAAGTCCCATAGTGCTCAGAGCCATTTGAACCATTTGAACCATATATCTCAGAGATAGAGTCCAGAAGAAAATACTTGGAGATCTGTTTTGTGACAGAAAGGAGTATTTCAGAAACATCTCTTTAAGTCTCTGAATAGCTGGAAATAGTGACAGCCATCGAGTCCTGTTATAGCTGAGAAATTGTTGGTACTCTAGTTCGATAAAATCACAAAATTTCTTAAGAAACTCAACACGGACAGTATATACTGAAAAATAGTTATTTATTTTCATTATTAAACCTTGTAAGTCAATTTCAGGAGATCAGTTCCGTGCTGAATGCAGTTATTAAGGACATGAGCAGTGCATCCCACTCCAACCAATACCTTGTTATGTACCCTCTTCGGGATAGCACTAAGTCATATCCGTCACCTCTTTTAATACCACATAACACTGTGTTGCAGTTATCAGCAGCAAAACCCAGACAATTGTCATTAATTATAAACTTGTTAAGAGTATCTGTCATACATGTTAAAATAGTTTCTGCATTTTCATTTGGTCTACTTTCTATATTAAGAACGCTAATTTTCAGTCCTCCATTCCTGTGATCAGAATAGTGAACAATAATGGTGATCATTTTAATATTCTCGATGCTGCTAGCATCTGTCGAGACTCCAGCAAAAGGAATGCACTCCAAATCTTTCATGATACATTCTGCTGAATGAGGCACTAGGACGGAATTCACTATTGCTTCAGTTTTGGTATGTCCGCAAGAGATTTTTGATGATATGGACGAGTCAAGGAAAATTTCTCTCAACAGTCCCCTGGCACAGTCCATAGATTTATAGCTGCTGGGGGTGCAACACAGTATGGAGTTCCTTCAGCAACACTTACTTTTGTGTCCAGTTCAGCACTGGGTTTTTTATATAATAAAAAAACTCACTTTACCTGACGAACTTGCATCTCTAATATAATTCATGTGTTTTTCTGTTTTCGTGTGCACTTCCAGGTCGCTGGCGCCATGATTTGCTCTAGATACTACGGTCCCTCGGTAACAAATACAAACTTTTGCTTGCCACTGAAGTCTTCCAGGACGAAATCTCGGATATTTTTCTTAGCGGTTACCTTTGAATGTACATTTCCTCTTTTCCATGATGAGAAATTATCTTAAATGAAAGTGAAACAAAGAATGATCAAAACGCATTGTCCAGATACCGCATGAAAAAGTCTTTACTTACAAAACTGAACCATATTTCTCTGCCACAAGTTATATTTTTAAAATCACGAAACTTACTCAATGAGATAAATACAGAATACGGAAAGTATAGATGCAGCTGTATGATCAATACGCTCGCTAAAAATGTATACACACAAAAACAAAGAGCACGTAGACATGACAGCTAACCTTTGAGCATATATACTACCTATGGTCGAAGCAGCTATCCCGTAATTTTTACGCAATACAAATCGATACTTTCGGTTTTCTGAGCGTGACAGATCAATTTTAAGCTAATAACAAACGATGTAATTCAACGACTGAAGTAAAAGGTACATAAATTGTTGAAGATACGAGACGAAAACAAAAATCAAAAGATCTTCATTCCCGAAACTCAAAAATGCGGACATTGGCAGAAATTACAAAAATGTCTGCGGACGCTACATTAAACGTCAAAAATGAGGGCATGTCCGCGTAACTGAGGACGTCTGATAATCCTACTTCGGAGGCAGATACAAGTTTGAAAGGCAGACTGGATCTTCAGTACCAGAGCTACTACAAAATCAGTGGCTTGGTGAAAAATATTTCAGCACACCATCTACTTCCTTCGGAATCCACAAGGTTTCTGAAGCCAGCGAGAGAAGAAAATTGGACACAGAGTACCACAGCCATAGTGATTATATTAGATCACTCAAAAATTATCGTAGTACTTGTCGCCTCTTCGAGATATTTTTCTTAGTAATGGCAATTTTTTGAATTCTCCTCTTTCTTTTTAATTTTATTTCCATTTTCTCTTTCACTTTTTACTGTTATTAATTCCGCCTTATTATTAACTTTTTTCTGGTATTTCGTGGAGGGCAGTTTTATTGGAAAGTCAGTAATAGCATAACGTAATTTATTTGAGGAAACAAGTGAACAGCAACGCAAACTGTTGGGATGAGCGTCCCCAGAAGGGCACCAGACTCTGCTACAGTTTGAGCTCACGAGATCATATGTATTGATCTATTACTTCAAGAAATAGCAGTACAAATGTATATCTTTTTTGCGTAACTTGTTTCGAAAATGTCATACAAAAACGGCCGTTTTAGTTAGCTTGATGATGGGGAATCAATGAAGACAAACAAATAAAAAAGTCCATGGTCTCTTCCACTCGACGATCTTCAGGCGAAAAACAACATTTGGGTTTGAGTTGATGCCCTCATCGAAGGTGTTGTCCGGACTTCACGATTAGTCATGGTAGCACTTGACTCTAGAATAGCAGTGATGGAGCGCACTACTGTAAGAAAGTACTGGACTCTGTATAGCGAGATATCCAGCCAAGTTGTCTGACGCAAACCTAACCATCTGGCAAAGAGATGTCGCTATACATAGTCAACCACCTCAGATGACGGGAGAGTAACTGAATTGGGTTTACTCAGATCAAGAAGATTTACACACAAAAATGAATTGTAATTTGCATTAATTGTATACATTCATAGAAAAAACTGAGCAAGCAATTATACAGGTTTTAACATGTACAACAAAATATCCCAACGGCGACGCTGACCTGATTTCGGTGGAGGGCGAAAAGTTTTCGCAGCCACCGACATTCTTCAGAGCGTAATTATATACAGGTTATCGATTCCTAAAAAGTTCAGTATAGCAGAAGCAAAACAAGGGTTGCATCTTCGAGCGAGAAGCTGCACAGAATCAACTGTCTGTATGATAGCAAGCCACTTGCAGGCAAACTGGGTATGTGTCCACTGCCTCTATGACAATAGGTATCTTCCATTCCATATAAAACTGGAGCAGCACAAGAAAAACAGGAGTTTAATTTTCAGGACAAGATTCTCGTAGGAGCATTGTGCATCTCTATCTTGGAGCCAAATGTCCATCTTCACGAAGACAGTAGTTCTCCTTCAAATAAAGTTGGGTGCAGGAATATCAAAACTGGAGCATCGTCTTCAGGTGAGAAAATACATAGGCATTTTTCAAGTGAGATGCCCAGAAAGTAACATCTGCGTGATAGTAAACTGCTTGTATGTCCACCAAGCTAGCTGCAAACTAGTGGTAAGTGTCCGTGGTCTATATCACAGTAGGTGTCTCCCATTCGAAGTAACGCTGTGTGCAATGTCAATAAACAGTTTTTCTTCAAGGTTTCTGTCCATGAGAAGACGAGAACACAGTCGCGAGACAGCAAGCCTTCTCCACGTGCAATGGGTAGCTTGTAGGCTAGTGGCAGGTATCACTGGCCCCTATGACAATATGCATCTTTTATTTGATGTGTAATTGGATGTCCGGGGAGCACATAGCCTAGGGCCAAGTAGTCATGGTCTCGAAGATAACGGTTCTCTTCCATTCGAAGCAGATCTGGTTGCAGCATCCAGATAAGAGGAGTTTCGTCTTCAGAAAAAAAACTGTGTAAGAATCACAGAACTGACTGTGGTATTAAGCTAATTGCAAATGGACTGGGATGGCTGTACCCTATTGACAAGTGTCCAGCATCCAGCAGTTCTTTTCCATTCGACACACTGCTGATTGCAGGATCAACGAAATGAGAGTTTCGTCTTCAAGGGAGACACTGCACAGGAGTTCAGTAGATGAGAAGTCCGGAATCGACTGTTTGTGTTGTAGCAAGCCTAGTGGCACGTGTCCATGGTCTCTATGACAGTGGGTCTCTTCCAGGCGAAGAGGAAGAAGCCGAGGCAGTCGCCGACCAGGATCGCGAAGCAGAGCCAGACGTTCATGGTCATGAAGATGAGCATGAGTGCGTAGGAGAGCAGCAGCTGGAGCGCCTGCAGCACGGTCTGGATGAGGTGCAGCCGATCGAGCATGCCGCTGGCCCTGCGCACGGACACGGTGGACCGACTCCTGGGTAGCGCATCTGCGTCGGCGGCGCCATCTACGGGTAGCAGCGGCAGCGCCCCGCGCTCCGGGCCCGAGGCTGCCGTCACGCTCCGCCAGAAGAGATATTCGCGGTAGTACTTGAGGCCCTCGAACACAGCTGCGAGCAGCGCCGTGCCCAGCACAGACGCCACCAAGCTGGTCGGCGAGTCGATGACCCACCACGAGAAGAGCACCGTCTCGCTGTAGCCCCCGTGCATCACCATCGAGTGCATCGAGCCCCCGTGGTGCCCCTGGTGGCCTTCCCCATGGTGGCTTGCGCCGTGGTCGCCCTCTGGCGATGCCGGCAAGGGGGTGGTCTCGTCGCCACCTTGGTGGTGGTTGTGGTGGTGGTGATGGTGGTGCTCGAGATCCAGGTGATGCGACATCGGCTGCTCCTTGACACACCTGCGACAACATGCCAAACCAAACGCGTCCCACTGGCCATCTCTCATGCACTCAACAGTCACAACAAAACTGTCGTATCATAAGCTAAGAGAATCCCGTCCTTCATAAGTGGAGCAAGAGGGGGTCATTTGGCATTGCAGTCGGGGGAAAGGTACTAGTCGAGGTGGTTTGTCTTTGCCTTCCTCAGACTTGTTAAGGAAGTCACAGCAGCTTTTATGCCTATGCTGCAGCCTGAACGACCAATGGTTACCTACTTACCACGTTAAGGACTAAGAACTCTTTTGTAAGTACATATGTGGCAAGTATAGGAAAAAAGAGCTACTCTTCCTGTGCCATTATACTGTTCTCAGACTATTTGTTTCCCTGCGACTTAGCCTCCAATGGATGTGTAGCCATAGGATGTAACGCAGCAAAGATAGAAAGAACCATAGTGCCATTCAGGTGACATTGTCTAATGCAATGATGGTTCGAAAACAGACCAAGTTGCTATGGGGCAGCGTACACAGGGTGCACCTCAACCAGAGTGTGCGGTCTCTCTCTAGGGAAGCTGCCTACAGTATTCCAGGCAAAGAGATCCGTTATTAGAGAATGCACATGGCAGAATCTGCTCAGGTGTTACAAGGATCGTAGCATCTACATTCAATCAGCCAGCCATCACTTCTGAAATCTCTATCTACCCATGCAAGGAGATCAAAGAATGCTACAAAACCCTATGAAACCCGTGTAAGGCTAGGGGAAAGAAAAAGGGTAAATCTGCCTTGGTCTTTGGTCACTCAGGAATTAGTGGTAACGAACGAGCTAAAGGACTGGTCAGGGCAGGGGTGACGACTATTTGCTGGACTGGATCCTCTCTTAACCAGCGGGAGGCAGCATTTAGAACACTGCACTAAAACCCAAAAATCAAAACATTGCAAACTTAATACTTATGATCTCGAAACCATGTTTAACAAGAAGTTCTACAATTCTAGACTTGAACAGGAAGCAGTTAAACTCATGTTAGAGTTAACTGGAACTTCAAGAAACATCTGTACACGATGGTAACAGAGACAGACTATTTAATAAGGGAGACGAAATTGCACCACGTTTTATCTGCCAATGCGAAGCACTGTAAGCCAAAAGACAAAATATTTTGGTCATTAATTCCCGAAGATATTGTGGCTGACAGAGATTTAGTAAACGAAATCCTACTACTCTTTAATGGTACTGGTTGGCTTTTCTAGGAAGCACCATACAGCAAACTCCGTTTCAGTGTGAGTGATAGGGGGCCAGTACAACTGTTGTTTTGCCTCACTGGATAAATCAAATCAAAACAAAACTCCAATGGATATCTTGTTTGATGTCGACTCAGTCACGCTTCCGGCCTCTGCTTTCAGTTGCTCAATTATACTTTTTTGTTAAATTCTACACCCCTTTCAGTTTATTTACAAATGGCCCCCATTACTGGGCTTGACTTCCACATTATCTTCAAAATTTTTCTGTAGTGCAATCATGAGAAAGATGAAGCTTTGTCGCTAGGACTTGGTTACTGGTGTTGCGTATTGCACGAGGCACTTCTTTCGTTCCCTGATAGTGGAGACCTCATGGCATCACCATAATATTGGTGTCGTGTGGATGAATGTGGTTACTGCTTGTGTAGTGTTGGTACGATATAATGAAAGGGAAAGAGTAAAATCCAGTGCCGACTCACAGCCCCCTCATTTTGAATAGCAGCACGGGGCTTCCATGCTTAACACCCATCAGACGCATGGATCACCATCCACAGTGTCACATACCCTCACTCCTTGACATTCTCCATAAAAGTTTGGAATTTAGCTCTGGACATTGGCGCAAAGTCCGATGGTCATGAGATGTATGCCGCTACCTCTCCTCCCTAAATGGCTACTATAATCATGGAGACCTAAATCTGAATGGCCATACTTTCTTTAAAGCGTCAGCACTGCGAAACTACCGTAGTAATACAGTGCTTGACATCCTCAGACATGACTGTAGCTTCGTAAACATACATTCCATCAGCAGATACAGAAATGATTACAGCTGCAGTATTCTCTGTGACAGGCAGAGTGACCACCAGAGTGCACTAGTGTTGTTACCAGATCTAGTGGGTATTTAAGGAGCGTGCACAGCGTCAGATGTTGAATGATCACTGAAAGGACACGCAGATGCAACATACTTCAGTGAGACAGCCTTATCACCAACTGACAGAGTCTGACAGGACCTCATTGTGGATCTCCACTTGGCCAGCTGGTCGAATCGTGCATAATCCACATTCGTGGGGCATCAGGATGTGACAGTGGCCCGACGCCGGACTGCATGGGAACGTGAGGCAGACATTCTCGTCGTCAAGGTTCCGGTCGGCCGCGTCCGACCACCACAAAGGAGGATTGTCGTATTGTGCATCAAGAACATGGCAAGCCCTTCACATTTGCATCTCCCATCCGAGAACTGCCAGCGTGATGCTGAGGTACTCCCATGTCCAGCAGGTTCCCCAGAGCTCTTCCCGATAGAAAATATGTGGAACTAGCTCTGACATCAACTCTGTACCAGTTTCGATACCCACATTATCACGCATCAGGTAGTGTTGTGCTCCAGCTTGGTTCAAGAGAGGACAGAATATACCCTTACCAACCGAGTCAGTGCATGCATCCTGGCCACAGCGGGTGCAAGTGGGCTCATACTGTCATGTCCTTTGTAAATTTGACTCGATTTTGTAATCACGGAAATAACATCACATACCCTCTCAACCTGTGTAACTTCATTTCGCTTCCTCTTCCCCTTCTGGATGCTTCAGTTTATTTTCAGAAAGAGTACGTTGTTTCCTATACTTATGGAATCTGACTTCTTTAATGATTAATTATCCAGTCCGCATGTCAGTTCGCAATGGGCGCTCCGGCATCAATTGTACCGCATGAGACTGCCGCAGCATGAGGTTCCTGACGCAGGGAGGAAGCAATGAGACTCGCATCACTACACTGATTAACTCAGTAACAAGCGAAAAAGTGAGGCTGTTAATCGTTACAAAATTTTTAGGAATACAGTAGTAAATGGGGTTGATTCACGTTAATCAATAAATTATCTACGGTTCTGACCGTTGGGTGATTATGACAACAGTTAAAGGTGGTCTCTGCACCGTACTTCGAATCACGTAGACGACGAGAGCAAACGTTTTACGATGTAACTAGAGAAAAGAGTATTCCACTATGCATTCCACCGTCACAACGCCTTCTACCTGTTTAGTTTCCCTTATCACTCCTAAAGAGACGTACAGAATGAAAGCAGACAGCTGCAGCCCACCTTAAAGCCCATAGTACGGGCGCAAGATCATTCAATTCATTTTACGACAGCTGGACAGCAGAGGTGTTTACAACAGAAAGGGCTGCATCAGAACATACAGCGGTACACAACAAAACTTCTCAATAGTAGCTTGCCTAGTGAGAAATGATTCTATTAATATTCATTTTTATATGGAAATGAGCGTACATGTTGGGGAGAGGTGCAAAACCTACGAAATACCACTTTTACGCTTCCCCTACGACATCGATGACATAGTCAATCATCCTAGTGGCGCTTCTACCGTACTTGCTTGTACACGAAACGAAATATGACCAATACTCGCAACTGCTTTGGATGTGGGATGCCAAATTTCTGCAAGACCCAACGCTTACATGCAGAGCAAGTTACTTTATTAAAAAAACACGAACCTTCCTCCTCCTGAATAAAATTGCGCTGACAAATTTTGTATCTTGACGGCTACTAACGTTCATCTAAAATAGGTACTTCGCAGAGTCGCCGAAAACTAAATGTACCTGCCACAATCGTGGCAAAAAATTCAGAGAAACGTAGTTTTCTAAATCAGGGATATAGAGTTATTGGACTTATCCAATTTTCTGTACAAAAACCAATCATAAAGCATTTCTGCCCTTGCAGTTGCTGCACTTCCTTTGTCCTGCACTAGTTATTTCTCTCCCGTCGCCTATCCAAATGCGGCCCTCTCATTCCTCTTCCTCACAAAATATTACACAGACAACATTGAAGCTTTCGGGGAAAAGACAAGAGTAAACCCAGGCCGTTTGATGTTTGGTAACGTTAACGGTTTAAGTTACAATGGCTGCATACATCAGTGGTCAGAATAACGTACTCACTTTTAACACCAGGCTGTTACAACCTCATCGCTCGCTACACTGGAAGCAGGCACCTGAAAAAAAGAAACAAAGTCAGGCTGTACGGTCTGCACAGAATCTTTCGTTTTTCTTTAATGGAATTTTCATGTTGTTCATGCTAATTAAGGCCATAGAAGCAAGTTATTTTTCTGAGCGAAAAGCGATTCTGGTAGCTGGAGTTGGAGGTTTTTGTTAATCCTACCTTTTGAGTTTCCCCAACACATTTCTTTATTTATAACCAACGAAAGAAACGCCAGTTTTCATGCATCTAGCATTAAAAATACTCTTAATATAACGAAATATTTTCTTCTCTCCGTAGGGGTTGAATTTCCAAAATCTCTGGACATGTATTTTATTTATTTCTGAACGAGCGGTTAAATATCAGTTTCCATGCATGTACCTTTAAAAATGTTTTAGTAGTTCTTTGATAATGACTTCCTTTAAAAAACTTAAATGGTTTAGTAGCTGTTTGATAATTACTTATTTTCAAAAAAAACTTTCACCTACTATGATACCCCGTTAATAATTTACTTTCCAAAAACACCGAAACATGTATTTTTTTTAATTTCTGACCGAGAAACCAAATATGAACTTGCGCAGTTCTACCTTCAAAATTGCCTTGATAACAACATATTTCCAAATAGCCTTTCGTCCCCTATTTCACTACATTAGGACTGGAATGTCGGACAAACCCTTCGTAAACCATGCTTACAGTACAAGATCATCACCCACTCCAAATTTTCAAGTTTCTATCGTTAGCAGTTTCGGCTGGGAGACGGTGAGTCAGTGAATCAATCAGGCCCGTATTTCATCCACTTAGGGGTTGAAATTCCCAAAACAATGAAACGCGTACGATTTCACTACTAACTGAGAAGCCAAATACCACTTTTTATAGATTTAGCATTAAAATGACATGTTTCAACTTCGTTTCATTCCCTTAGGGAGTGAAGTACCAAAAACACTGAAACACGTATTTTTTTCATTTCTTACCGAAAATCTAAATACAAATTTTCTTATGTTTAGCTTAAAAAAAGCTTTCACGATGATACATTTTCTTCTCCTATTTGCCCCTGTGGGGCGTCGTTTCAGGGGTGTATTTGACCCGGAGTTCATTTTTATGGATGACAATACGCGACCGCCTCGAACTGAGCAGGTGAAGGAGCTTTTGAAACGAGAGGATATTTGGCAAATTAACTGGCCTGCCCATTCCTCCGACTAAAATCCCAACGAGCACATATCGGATGTGCTGGCCGGCAACACGTCCGCATGCACCACCGACCATCCAGCAACCGTCAACCGCCCTGGTAGAGGAATACAACGCCGTAGCACAGGAACTGTTTACCAACCTTGTGGGCAGCCTGGGAGTACGTTGCAGAGCACACACTGCGATCCAAGATGATCACACGCCCTATTATGAACCGTCTCCCGCCGTTGTAATGTCCATGGGACCATCATGATTCACGGTGACTTCAGTGTAATTACTGTCCTTGAATAAATGTGTCATTACTGTTCGTCTCGTGACGAAGGGTTCCCACCGAACTGAAAGGGTCTACTAACCAGATGTACACTGCATCTGCATACAATCTATCACAGTAAATTTATTGAGAAAAGAAAACCTTTCAAATGCGAATCTCTAAGCGGAGAAAGATATTTCAGAAGTAAACCAGGAACTTTATGTGGCCATTGACACAAAGACGATGACCAGACTATAGGCAACACACACTACATAGGGACGCTGCAACGTGCCTACACTCTGCTGCCTTTCGGGGGCATAACTGATAATAAAATACGCCTAACGTTGCCGGGGAACGTTAGCGAACATTTTGTCTCTAACAAAAGTTGTTCGCCATTTCCCCATGACATGATCTACCACTCCTAAGTAAGAAAAAAGTCTAGTAAAAATCTCTCTAAAAAGCGGCACTTAAGAACTATGAGCACAGTTCATCTTTACTAGTGTCAGAGACATCTCTTGTTCTGAACGCTCTTTGCTTTCCAATTTTGAGAAGTGGTACAATGACCAAAACGAGAAAGAAATGTCCATTAAACATGGGCTCCAAAAAGCATACCTTAGTAGTTATTAGCACTAGTTCCTTTCCAATATTGAAAAAACAGTTGTCGCCTAGTGAACAAGTGCTCGTAGTTCTTGAGGTATTCATTTTAGAACCGATGTTTACCGAACATTTTTTCTTTGTTTTGGACACTGCAACTCCTCTCAAAATATGGAAAGCAAAGTGCTTGCAGCAAAAGAGACGCGTTCACAATATCGAACATGAACAAGTCCACATAGCTCTTAAAGTATGTATTTCAGACCCAATGTTTATTAAATTCTTTTCTTCGTTTTAGTCCAAACTACTACCCCTGAAAGTTTATCGGTGGAGCTCTGGGTCACCCTGTTTACATAGGGTAATTTTGTTAAAGGGGGCAAACTAAAGGAAATGGGCCCTGAGACGACAAAGGAGCAAAAAAGGTTCTATGGACATATGGCCACAAACGCGTTCCAAGAGTGGTACACCCATTGAAGGTGGAGATACAAGATCTTTGACAGAGTAGGTCTCAACTATCGAAAGTACACATGAGAACACACAAGGCAAGAGGGAATGTTCTATCTGTTCTAGTTCCACATCCAAGACGCTAGCGATGTTGTGACTGACGACTGCACGCTCTCACATCTGTACAAGGGGCTGAAGCAGATGCCCCATAAAACCAATGTTTGAGCGCGCCGCCATCATGGATGACATTACAGCCCTCTTGAATGTGAGGGCTCCAGAAAAATATAGAAACACTCTTTGACAGCCAATATCAATGGAACAAAATGGCGTAACGTTACAATTATTGCACGGGGGGAAGGTTATTTTGTGTGTTCAGGGTGACCCCCGTCAGTAGTGGAACAACGTCGATGCCGCCGAACTGGTGAACGGACTACGGCTGACAGTGTTGTCAGTGAGATAGCCACAAAGGACGCCTCGAAGCTAAGTGTAGCTGGCTTCTGTTCATAAACTTCATTTTTCAATGTCCCCTAAAGGTAGAAGTCAAGAGGTGTAAGGTCTGAAGACCGTGGTGGGTACTCAACAGCTCCTCTTCGACCTATCCATCGTCCAGGTAGATTTTCATCCAAATAGGTTCATACATCTCTATGGTAGTGAGGCGAAGCGTCATTCTGTTGTAGATAAAATCTTGCCTTTCTAAACACCTGGACGGCAGGTAATATCGATGTTTGCAACGTATAAAGATACATCTCAACAGTTACAGTATCTTCATAGAAGAATGAGCCAATCAAACTGCGTGATAACAGACCATAGCACACATTAATACCAAGCAAATTAACATGTTTGTCCACATAAATGTGAGGATTTTCGGGAGTGAAGTATACACAAAAATGGTTATGTGTGTGAAATCTTATGGGACTTAACTACTAAGGTAATCAGTCCCTAAGCTTACACACTACTTAACCTAAATTATCCTAAGGACAAACACACACACACCCATGCCCGAAGGACTCGACCCTCCCCCGGGACCAGCCGCACAGTCCACGACTGCAGCGCCTCAGACCGCTCGGCTAATCCCGCGCGGCGCAAAAATGGTTCAAATGGCTCTAAGCACTATGGGACTTAACATCTGAGGTCGTCAGTCCCCTAGACTTAGAACTACTTAAACGTAACTAACCTAAGGACATCACACACATCCATGCCCGAGGCAGGATTCGAACCTGAGACCGTAACAGCAGCGCGGTTCCGGACTGAAGCGCCTAGAACCGCTCAGCCACAGCAGCCAGCGCAGTATACGCAGTTGTGGCGGTCTACAGCACCGTTCAGTCTGAGTTGCGTATTGTCAAACTAGATAACCATCCCCGCAAACCGTTCATTCTCACGAAGCATGCCTTCAAACCACTCGCAGTACTCCATCCTTTAATCCCGGCCGTCCTAATTCTAACCGTGTAGCGATCTTGTAATGTACTCTTTCCACTTTGGAGCCTTCAGAATTCGTCGTACGCTTGATTGCCTTACGCCGCTTTCACGTGCACAGATTTCTGAGGTGACCTGGTAAAATGCTACAACACAGCAGCGCTGTTAAGCTGAACATCTGGATGTTTTTGGTCGGCCAGACCTTTCCTTATGCATATCCTGAACACGGCCGTCGGCTTCATATTTATCCTGAATATGATAAATAGTGGTACATGTTGTTGGTTGAGTTCCATACACACTCCTCCATTGCCGTTGTTCCGCCACCATGCTTTTATACTTACAGTACCACTTCAATACAGCCATATGCTGCTCATACAACAATCTTATTTCATTCATTGCTGCACTGTGATCTGCTGGAAATCGCGCGCCAAGATCTGTTGAGAAAACAGTGGAATACGCTACCACGCAAAACTGCAACGATGTCAATTTGTTCCAAAGATCTTAACAACCAAAGAGCGTCTACATTTTTCTGGACCCCTCTGTATATTTATGTAGGATGTCTATGTCAGTCGTCAGGTGCATTTTCTCTGGTGTTTTAGCAGATACTTGCAGTTTCGTTTCTGCGTTGTGTAGCTGGAGTCATTCCAATAAATAGTGCTCATCGCGTCTTTCATGCGACGCCCACTGTCGAGAGAAAGTGTCGGTTTCCTTCTCGTTACAAACAGAAGGGTTTTTAAAGAAGAATTTTATGTGCCTGTTCGATAGATTAGTCCAGATTAGTCTAGTCCGATAAGTATTAACAGGGACAGTAAAACTCGAAAAATAACCAGCAGAGAGAGCAATGCCCTGCAGGATACTGACCGCTACTGCCAAGCATGCCACGCTACTGGGTCACTGCTGAGCTGCTGTTTATTCTTCGCGCTTTACTGTCCCTGTTAATACATATCGATAAAACAAATAATGGAACTAGAGCACTTTTGGTGCGCTCTATCGAATGGGCATGTAAAGTTCCAATTTAAAAATAAATTTGTTTGTAATGGGAGACAAACCGCCACTTTCTGCTGACAGTAGGCATTGCATGAAATACATGATGAGCAGTAATAACAGGGCTATCAGCTAAACAGTGCAAAAATGAAACTGCAGATTTCTGCCTTCACAACAGACAAAATACCATGACGACTCTTGGTAGAAACACCCCGTAGACAGGTTGATTAGCTGCCCCTACTGATGGATTTTATGCAACCTGCATTGCCTTCAGATATTTTGCAGATGATTTTCGTGTTCTGTTGCTCGATATGCACAAACTGTTACTCCTACAGAAAAAAATGAACAGGGCATTTTTTTGCAGGAAATGTAATGTAGTGCAATTTTGTACTGAGATATGTTTCTACAAGAGGCCGCTGTTTTCGAATTATTCAAGAAACGTGCAAACTCGTTTTTTCTTGAATAATTCGAAAACTGTAGTCTCCAGCAAAAACCTATCCCAGTACATAATTTAATTACATTAAATTTCCTACAAAAGGGCCCTGTTCACTTTTATGTAGAAGTATTGTATTTGTACCGTATTCTATGTTAACCGGGAGCCTACAAACGACGGAGAGGCTCCGTCCCCGCCGCAGTGGTCCACAACCCCACGGTGACTACCGCAGTCCACTTCATCCCCACGCTGCCCCACACCGAACCACTCTTTCAGGGTTGTAGTGCGGTTTGGCCCCCGGTGGTCACCTCCCCCCCCCCCCCCCCCAAGGGAATATCTAACACCAGACGAGTGTAACCCCTACGTTGAGTGGTAGAGTAATGGTGGTGTACGCGTACGTGGAGAACTTGTCTGCGCAGCAATCGCCGACATAGTAAGGCTAAGGCGGAATAGAGGGTAATCAGCCCGAATTCGCTGAGGCAGATGGAAAACCCCCTAAAAACCATCCACAGACTGGCTGGTTCAACGGACCTCGACACCAGTCCGCCTGGCGGATTCATGTCGGGGACCAGGCGCTCCATCCCAATCTGGAAAGCCGTGCGTTAGACTGCACGGCTAACAGGGCGGGCTATGTAAAAGTAATAGTCTGTGCACATCAAGAGAGAGAATATGAAAATTTCGCGTATCGTTTTTGGAAGTGCTGCGGGTTGCATGAAACCCATCGGTACGGGTGGCTGAATCACCCTGTATATTGCGCAGCAACCAATGCGCTGGCAGCAGTTTCCGATTTTCACATGAACTCCAGCCCTTTCCTCAGGCATTGGCAGGTGGCATATCAGTTTTAGCTAAACTAGGCGATTTAGAAGCGGACTTGGATAAAAAAAATTCAACTGTTCCTCCAGTTAGCTTTTACGACCAGAGTTTGCTCAAAGAACTAGGCTCGAACAAAGTTTGAAACTTTAGAAAGTAATGGTATCTATTGTGATACTGTATCATGACTTCAGCACTGCATCTAATTATTGCAGTTTGGGTAATGACGAAGAAGTTCATTCAGAATTGACTTTTCCTGATGAAGGATGACAGCATTTATCAGGCTATGTAAACTCGCAGAACTATCGACGATGGAGTTCAGAAAAAACCTCATAAGTTACAGCAACAGCATCTGTATAATGTGAAAGAACAGACGTGTGGTGTGCAAACATGAATTATTGGTCAGATCACTTTGTGCCAATCCGAAAACAGTTTTTTTTTATTCTAAGGTACTATGTGTTACCTTAATGGCTTTTGGTGCTCTTTTAGCGGTCTCTTTACTAATCGAATTGCTGCTACTTACAACTGTCTACCATCAGGCCTCCAGTTCGCGGATGTAGATCCTGAACATGTGGTGCAGGCCCTACAAGGGGAAATTTAGTCATAACTGACAAGCTAAAATAACATTATACAGCAAATTTCGAATTAAAAGCCTATACCACAGCATTTAAGGCTTATTATTTAATTCTGTAAGATTTTGCTACACGTAATATCCTTGTTTGCAACGTCATCTTCAACAGCAATTGCTACAACCGGTTGCTATTGGTTTTTCCGCCTGAAGCCTGTAGCTATTAAAGAGTATTTTTCACAAAAATCATTTCGATTTTTTTATATATACAACATCTTTTGTGGTCATTCTGGAAATAAAGATACATAATGTGTCTCTACATTTTCGTATTTACAGATTAGGAACAGTATTTCCTTATAAAATTAGCATAGAATTTATTCATCGTAGTTTTGCCTCTTGGTTACATATTCTGCAAACCACTGCTGTTTTCTTCGTCGCTAGCGGACACATTCAGGTCGAAAGTAACTTGGCAGCACATTCGCTTTTTTTTGCGTCCATTGTGTCTTACGCTGAATGTGTGTTTTTGCCGCTTTACCTCAAATGTGAAACTTGGCAAGAGAACTGTACTGTAGCTTCAAGTGTGCCGCATTCAGCACAATGTTTATGTTTGCTCATTTGTTTGTGTGAAGATTGTGAGCGTTTGTGCCAACTTGAGAGTGCTACTTTTATTTGAGACAGACACACACACACACACACACACACACACACACACACACACACACACAGAGAGAGAGAGAGAGAGAGAGAGAGAGAGAGAGAGAGAGAGAGAAAGGTATTAGACTGGAACTGGTAAGGGGGTGGCAGATGGGATGTGGTGGCGGAGATACGAGGTTTGACATATTGTGAAACTTGTAAAGACGTTATAAAACATTTTATTGTCTAAATCGTAATAATACATACTTCTAAATTCATTGCTAGTTGCGACTGCTAGAAATCCGTCTTCAGATATATAAGAAAATAAATAGAACATTCCCTTTAGGTTAAAATTAATTTCACATTCTTTAAGGACGAACATTATTTCAAAGTAATAAACGTTAAATAGTGAAAGCATACTGTTCATGTTAAGAGATTCTGCATTTACGAAGGTGAGTCAAATGAAAACCTTAAATTTGTAATAACAAATCGAAATTTCGCACCGTTATCCTGTATGTTGGAAAGCGTGCTACAAACAGCGTGCGGATGGCCTGTAGGTGGCAGCATAATACAGATGCACACGTACCGTCACAGTATCAGTATAAAATGGCCGCCCCACTTGCAACTTGCACCAGGGAAGATCAGCGTACTGTTATTCGGTTTTTGCGTATTGAAGGTGTGAAACCTACTGAAATTCGTCGACGAATGAAGGTTCAGCACGGTGGTGCATGTTTGTCACAGCAGCAAGTCTACGAATGGAGTAGGAAGTTCGCAAATGGTGTGACTTCAGTGGAAGATGCTCCTCGTCCAGGTCGGGCACAACGAGTTGTGACTGCACAGAACATTGCAGCAGCTGAAGCCATAGTGAAGGAAAACCGCAGAGTGACACTGAATGACACTGAAGATTAGTCATGGGTCAGCACACCACATTGCGCATGATGTGCTCCTGTTTCAAAGGTGTTTGCAAGATGGGTGCCACGGCAGCTCACTTCTGAAATGAGAGACCGACGTGTTGATGCTTGTGAAGAACTTTTTCGGCGCTTTCAACGGGAAGGTGATGGCTTCCTTGCAAGAATCGTTACTGGGGACGAAACCTGGGTTCACTTCCACCAACCGGAAACGAAGAGAGCGAGCAAGGAATGGCGTCATTCCTCTTCACCAAAACCAAAGAAGTTTCGAACCGAACCATCAGCAAGGAAGGTTATGCTGACTCTCTTTTGGGACGAAAAAGGCGTCATTTTGGAGCATTACATGCCTAGAGGGACGACTGTCACCAGTGCATCATACACAGATCTCCTAAAAAATCATCTGCGGCCTGCAATCAAACCAAAGCGACGTGGATTGCTGTCAGCAGGTGTCCTTTTGCACCATGACAATGCAAGGCCTCACACTGCCCGTACAACAGTTGCAACAATCACAGACCTGCATTTTGAGTGTCTTCCTCATCCACCACACTGACTAGACCTTGCCTCAAGTGATTTCCATATGTTTGGACCACTCAAAGACGCAATGGGAGGAAAGAAGTTCGTTCTGATGAAGAGGTACGCCACGCAGTGAATGAGTGGTTGCGCGGACTACAAACGAATATTTTTCTAAAGGAATTTATGCACTTTGTAAGCGCTGGAGGACTTGCATTGAGCGTGGTGGAGATTATGTTGAAACGTGATACAGCTTTGTACCATTTCTGGACAATAAATAATGTTTTAAAAAATATTTAAGGTTATCATTTGACTCACCCTCGTACGTACGGCCTACACCGTTGGTTAAAACTTCATAGCCGAAAGTGTTTCTCGGGACAACGCAAATAAGTCTAGAATATCTACCAGGCGATATGATCCATTACCAATTAGTAAGACATACATTATTTAAATAGATGTTAGAGAGCAAAAATACATATTAAGACATACAAAATCTAGACACCAGAAAGAAATTATCCGAAAAGAACGGAAATTGGAAGATGTGATGTAGATGTACAGAAGAACAAATGATTACAATTTCACAGAATAACTGGATGATAAATGATAAAGAGCTTCACCAATTGAGCAAGTCAATAACGCGTTGGTCCACCTCTGGTCCTCACGCAAGCAGTTATTGATCTTGGCACTGACAGAGTTATTGGAGGTCCTCCTGAGGAATCTCGTGCCAAACTCTGTCCAACTGGTGCGTTCGATCGTTAAAATGCCAACTGGTTGAAGGACTCTGCCCATAATGTTCCAGACATTCTCAACTAGAGAGAGATTCGGCGATTTTGCTAGTCAAGGTACCGTTTGGCAAGCACGAAGACGTGCAGTAGAAATTCTCGCAATCTGCGTACAGCCATATTGCAGAAATGTAAGCCCAGGATGGCTTGTCACCATCACGGGCAACAAAATGGGGCATAGAATATCGTCGACGTACAGCTGTGCTGTAGGCTGCCGCGAATGTGAATCAAAGGGGTCCTGTTACGAAAAGAAAAGGCAACCCAGACCATCATTCCTGACTCTCGGGCCATATGGCGGACGACAATAAGGATGGTGTCCCACCGCTGTCTGAGGCGCCCCCAGACAAACGAAAAATTACCTTTCAGTAAAAGTAGAACCCTATACCAAATTTGCTTCCGTAGGTTCAGGATTGCACTTTGTAACCTCGCTGCTGGAAGCTTGGCTCATTGACGAGCATAGTACTACTCCTTTATTATTATTGCGCTCCAACACCTATTTCAATAACGTATATCTTACAAACTGTCAACTGATCGTATCACTTGCGAGGTATTTAAAAAAAAAAAAAAAAAAAGTGTCTGAAATCTCATGGGACTTAAGGGGAGCCGGGGGCGCCTATGCTGCCCATGTTAAAATCACTAAATTTGAGGAACATTTATGAATAAGCTACCAAATAGAAAAATTTGAATTTTGGAGTATCTTTTCTAGTTTCCTTCCAATTATTTTTTTTATTAATGACCCAAATTTTTTTACAAATAATTGCTTTATAATTAATCTGAAATGAAACTACTGAACATATTGCCAAATGGCTGTGTTACAATGTAAGTTTGACCACTAGGAGTGCTGTATAAAAATTTCATCTCTCCAGCTTGAGTGGATATTGAGAAAATGTTCCTTATATTCGAAAAATTCTAATTTACAGGAAATGGCTAGCAAAGTTTCTCAATACATTCCTGCACTATAGGATGGATTATCAGGGTCTTTTTCTTCATCCTCCAAAAGCTTCCTCTTCTGTCTTCTTTTCTGGCCTGTTGTTCCATCATACTTCATATGCCTTTCTCTTCTTTCAGCTCCTCGTATCCTTTCTCTGCCAATATTTCTTAGTGCTCGTACAGTGTTCACTCCAGCTGTAAATCCTAATGCCTTCAGAACTTCACACTTCACACTGTTCCCTTGATTGTAGGTTGCTATTGCATCATAAATGCCAAAGTGCAGTGTTTTTATGCTTACAAACACCCTTTTAGGAATCACTTTCCAAATCAAATTGTTTACGCTCTCATTAGGATTCTGCGTCTTTCCATGTAGACATTTGTGTAACAATTCTGGCTGTGGTAAGTCATGAAAAATTGGTTTTATTGTTCCCTCCTGATTCTTGTACATACTGCATATTACCCGCTTTACACAAGAAGTATAATACTACCAACAACAGGTGCATCACTGAACTAATTCGAAACGGTAAACAGCAAAGAGACGATGTTCCGCGCTCTTATTCATTGTAGTATCGCAACTTGGTATTAGTGTTAATTTTCTTTTCCCTACGTTCTTTCTCTTCTTATATACACGGTTACTAAAACGTGGCATCGTAACCAGAACAAAAGTGTATGGCAATATTAAATGGAGCAAGATGTTCGAAATTCTGAGGAAAATAGGAGTAAGCTGTAAGGAAATACGGGTAATATTTGTCACAGAAAACAATGTAGCCAACCCTTGCACACTCGCTGTATGCGTAACATAAGGTGCTGTATGCGTAACAGGCCGAGAAAATCCCAAGCAGATCGCCAGGAAGTCACGAGAGGGTGTTAGATGCATTCAGCGGCCGCAGGCGTGGGGGAAAATGGTAATAACTCCACTTCTAGGGCGAGTAGAACAATAATTCAAAGTTTACATTAAAGAGGAATGTTCCAATTAATTTTCGGTAGCAAAACAAAAAAAAATCGTAATTTTTTGGATTTGACCACCTCCGGCTCCCCTTAACTGCTAAGGTCATCAGTCCCTAAGCTTACACACTACTTAACCTAAATTATCCTAAGAAGAAATACACACAACCAAGCCCGAAGGAGGACTCGAACCTCCGCCGGGACCAGCCGCACAGTCCATGACTGCAGCGCCTAAGACCGCTCGGCTAATCCCGCACGGTTGGTATTTTTCATTTATTTCACAGTTCCGAGAAATACTTTCAGATGATGGTGTTGTAGCCTACAGTGTACGTAAACACGGAGCATGGGAGGCATGTTTTCACCACTTATGCTTATTACTTTGAAATAATACATGTTGTTATTTTTACAGATCTGAAGATGGCTGATTAGCTTCTGAAACTAATTATCAGTCGTAAACCAATAGATTATTCCTATTAAGACAATCAAACCTGTTTTACAAAAAAATTACAAGTTTTAGAAATACAATTTAAGATTTACTAAACCGATATTAAAAATGAAAATAACTGAAATTAATAACGTAGTCGATGCGATTATTAACACAGCTGTATTAAGAACTAACAGAACTACATTAACAAAAAAAAAAGGTTCAAATGGCTCTGAGCACTATGGGACTTAACTTCTAAGGTCATCAGTCCCCTAGAACTTAGAACTACTTAAACCTAACTAAACTAAGCACATCACACACATCCATGCCCGAGGCAGGATTCGAACCTGCGACCGTAGCGGTCGCGCGGTTCCAGATTGTAGCGCCTAGAACCGCTCGGCCACCCGGGCCGCCTACATTAACAAGACGAAAGGTTGAAATCCTTGTCCACGCAAAAATCGGAATTTCAATTTTACGAATCACATATTGTAACTCTAACCAAATATATTTATCGTGTAGATGTGAGATAAGAAAAGGATTTTAGCAAATAATCAACTTTTACTTACACTAAACTCAAATACAATACTTTCACGCAATGTTTCGTTAACGAATAAAGTTATCTGATAATTATTTTCCTCATCTTCAAGAGCTCAAGAATACGCATCTGACGACAGTAGGTAAAAATATTTATGGGTCCTAGATTGAACGACCCCCCCATGAACCATGGACCTTGCCGTTGGTGGGGAGGCTTGCGTGCCTCAGCGATACAGATAGCCGTACCGTAGGTGCAACCACAACGGAGGGGTATTTGTTGAGAGGCCAGACAAACGCGTGGTTCCTGAAGATGGGCAGCAGCCTTTTCAGTAGTTGCAGGGGCAACAGTCTGGATGATTGACTGATCTGGTCTTGTAACACTAACCAAAACGGCCTTGCTGTGCTGGTACTGCGAACGGTTGAAAGCAAGGGGAAACTACAGCCGTAATTTTTCCCGAGGACATGCAGCTTTACTGTATGGTTAATGATGATGGCGTCCTCTTGGGTAAAATATTCCGGAGGTAGAATAGTCCCCCATTCGGATCTCCGGGCGGGGACTACTCAGGAGGACGTCGCTATCAGGAGAAAGAAAACTGGCATTCTACGGATCGGAACGTGCATAGTCAGATCCCTTAATCGGGCAGGTAGGTCAGAAAATTTAAAAAGGGAAATGGATAGGTTAAAGTTAGATATAGTGGGAATTAGTGACGTTCGGTGGCAGGAGGAACAAGACTTTTGGTCAGGCGAATACAGGGTTATAAATACAAAGTCAAATAGGGGTAATGCAGGAGTAGGTTTAATAATGAATAAAAAATAGGAATGCGGATAAGCTACTACAAACAGCATAGTGAACGCATAATTGTGGCCAAGACAGACACGAAGCCCACGCCTACTACAGTAGTACAAGTTTATATGCCAACTAGCTCTGCAGATGACGAAGAAATTGAAGAAATGTGTGATGAAATAAAAGAAATTATTCAGATAGTGAAGGGAGACGAAAATTTAATAGTCATGGGTAACTGGAATTCGGTAGTAGGAAAAGGGAGAGAAGGAAACGTAGTAGGTGAATATGGATTGGGGCTAAGAAATGAAAGAGGAAGCCGTCTGGAAGAATTTTGCGCAAAGCACAACTTAATCATAGCTAACACTTGGTTCAAGAATCATGAAATAAGGCTGTATACATGGAAGAACCCTGGAGATACTGACAGGTTTCAGATAGATAATATAATGGTGAAAGACAGAGATTTAGGAACCAGGTTTTAAATTGTAAGACATTTCCAGGGGCAGATGTGGACTCAGACCACAATCAACTGGTTATGAACTGTAGATTCAAACTGAAGAAACTGCAAAAAGGTGGGAATTTAAGGAGATGGGACCTGGATAAACTAAAAGAACCAGAGGTTGTACAGAGATTCAGGGAGAGCATAAGGGAGCAATTGACAGGAATGGGGGAAATAAATACAGTAGAAGAAGAATGGGTAGCTTTGAGGGATGAAGTAGTGAAGGCAGCAGAGGATCAAGTAGGTAAAAAGACGAGGGCTAGTAGAAATCCTTGGGTAACAGAAGAAATATTGAATTTAATTGATGAAAGGAGAAAATATAAAAATGCAGTAAATGAAGCAGGTAAAAAGGAATACAAACGTCTCAAAAATGAGATCGACAGTAAGCGCAAAATGGCTAAGCATGAATGGCTAGAGGATAAATGTAAGGATGTGGAGGCTTATCTCACTAGGGGTAAGATAAATACTGCCTACAGGAAAATTAAAGAGACCTCTGGAGATAAGAGAACCACTTGTATGAATATCAAGAGCTCAGATGGAAACCCAGTTCTAAGCAAAGAAGGGAAAGCAGAAACGTGGAAGGAGTATATAGAGGGTCTATACAAGGGCGATGTACTTGAGGACAATATTATGGAAATGGAAGAGGATGTAGATGAAGATGAAATGGGAGATATGATACTGCGTGAAGAGTTTGACAGGGCACTGAAAGACCTGAGTCGAAACTAGGCCCCGGGAATAGACAACATTCCATTAGAACTATTGACGGCCTTGGGAGAGCCAGTCCTGACAAAACTCTACCATCTGGTGAGCAAGATGTATGAGACAGGCGAAATACCTTCAGACTTCAAGAAGAATATAATAATTCCAATCCCAAAGAAAGCAGGTGTTGACAGATGTGAAAATTACCGAACCATCAGTTTAATAAGTCACAGCTGCAAAATACTAATGCGAATTCTTTACAGACGAATGAAAAAAGTAGTAGAAGCCGACCTAGGGGAAGATCAGTTTGGATTCCGTACAAATAATGGAACACGTGAGGCAATACTAACCCTACGGCTTATCTTAGAGGCTAGATTAAGGAGAGGCAAACCTACGTTTCTAGCATTTGTAGGCTTAGAGAAAGCTTTTGACAATGTTGACTGGAATACTCTCTTTCAAATTCTGAAAGTGGCAGGGGTAAAATACAGGGAGCGAAAGGCTATTTACAATTTGTACAGAAACCAAATGGCAGTTATAGGAGTTGAGGGGCATGAAAGGGAAGCAGTGGTTGGGAGGGGAGTGAGACGGGGTTGTAGCCTCTCCCGATGTTATTCAATCTGTATATTGAGCAAGCAGTGAAGGAAACAAAAAAGAAAAATTCGGAGTAGGTATTAAAATACATGGAGAAGAAATAAAAACTTTGAGGTTCGCCGATGACATTGTAATTCTGTCAGAGACAGCAAGGACTTTGAAGAGCAGCTGAACGAAATGGATAGTGTCTTGAAGGGAGGATATAAGATGAACATCAACAAAAGCAAAACGAGGATAATGGAATGTAGTCGAATTAAGTCGGGTGATGTTGAGGGTATTAGATTAGGAAATGAGACACTTGAAGTAGTGAAGGAGTTCTGCTATTTGGGGAGCAAAATAACTCATGATGGTAGAAGTAGAGAGGATATAAAATGCAGACTGGCAATGGCAAGGAAAGCGTTTCTGAAGAAGAGAAATTTGTTAACATCGAGTATAGATTTAAGTGTCAGGAAGTCGTTTCTGAAAGTATTTGTATGGAGTGTAGCCATGTATGGTAGTGAAACATGACGATAAATAATTTAGACAAGAAGAGAATAGAAGCTTTCGAAATGTGGTGCTACAGAAGAATGCTGAAGATTAGATGGGTAGATCACATAACTAATGAGGAGGTGTTGAATAGGATTGGGGAGAAGAGAAGTTTGTGGCACAACTTGACTAGAAGAAGGGATCGGTTGGTAGGACATGTTCCGAGGCATCAAGGGATCACCAATTTAGTATTGGAGGGCAGCGTGGAGGGTAAAATTCGTAGAGGGAGACCAAGAGATGGGTACACCAAGCAGATACAGAAGGATTTAGGTTGCAGTAGGTACTGCGAGATGAAGAAGCTTGCGCGGGATAGAGTAGCATGGAGAGCTGCATCAAACTAGTCTCAGGACTGAAGACCGCAACAACAACAACAGATTCAACGGAAAGATGTGTAGACACATCGACTTTTTGAGAAATTGAACCCACTTCAAATTCCATTAACCATACTTAACCTTTTCATTATGACTTCGATTTGTATGTCCTACGATAGTTTATCAGAGACAGAGAAATAGTGGGATTTTGCTGCATTTTGTTGCTCTGTATCAGTGTCGAATTGGTAAACGGAAACTTGTTAATGGTTTTCTGATTTGCAAAGCGGCCTATTGACGTGCCGTCAGACAATTCGTGTCGATGAACTGCAAGCAATTATTGAGTTCCCTGTGACACAAATGGTCGCCATATTTAGCACCAATAATGCAAGTTACGAACGTGGAAAAGATGCAGTAGCCACTGAAGTGTGTCACTTTTCTGTATGTCTCTTAGCTTCTGCGTGGTCCTTTCCTGAAACGTCGGTGGTATTTGTGAATAAGTGCATATGTCCCATCTCTCCCTTGCCTGGAAAACGAAAAGGCGGGGAACTTTTTTTCTTATAGAATTCTTTATGGTTACGTCATTAATGTGTCACTTCTTACTACAACATTATTTAGAATGCTCATACATTAATGTCTTCCCCTCCGAAAAAAAAGGCAGTGTCAGTGTTTTAATACATTTCTTTCCTTCTTTTGCTTGTGCCTTTTTCCCGCAATGACGCACGATCGGTATGGTTAATCGGATTTGGCAAGGTTAATTGAAGGGGTGGCCGGATGAACTTCCTGCCGCCTCCACGTACCCCCCAGGATGGAATTCGTGTACCCCAGCTGTCTGTGTCTAGTGTAATCCATGGAAAAGTACAAATGTGGCTGGCTCTGAGCACTATGGGACTCAACATCTTAGGTCATAAGTCCCCTAGAACTTAGAACTACTTAAACCTAACCAACCTAAGGACACCACACACACCCATGCCCGAGGCAGGATTCGAACCTGCGACCGTAGCAGTCTCGCGGTTCCGGACTGCAGCGCCAGAACCGCTAGACCACCGCGGCCGGCAAAGTGCAAATGTGTTCAGGTGTCTGCGAGCCGTGTAACTGAGGCGGGATGTGGGGACCAGCCCAGTATTCACCTAGTGGGATGTGGAAAACTGCCTAAAAACTACATCCAGGGTCTCCGGCACACCGACCTCCGTCGTTAAGCCGCCAGTCGGATTCGATCCGGGGCCGGCGCGCCTACCCGAGTCCAGGAAGCAGCGCATTAGCGCTCTCGGCTAACTTCGCGGGTCTGTCAGTGTTAATACATGTCAGTTGAAAAATTCAACCTAATACATCCTTATAAAATACGAGCGACGTTCCAAAAGTAAGTTTCATCATTGTTTTTGAAAGAGAAGATGCTACACGAGGTGTCACACGCAGACGCCATATGAATCTATGCCCGTTGTTGGTTCAACGACGGAAGAAGCGTGTTGTTGGTTCAACGACGGAAGAAGCGTCAGTGGAGGAGGAATGGCGCATGCGCAGAGCGCCGAAGAAGAGAGAGTAGCGGCAGATCGGCGTGTCCGAGGTTGTTAGACGGCAGACGGATGTTTATTCATAATGTGGCCACCAATGGAAGTGCGTGCTGTTATCCGGTATGAATGGACATGTGGGACTAGTGTGTCCATCATATATGATCACATGCGGACCATGTATGGTGAAGGGGCCATGTCTCGTCCAATGGTTGGTCGCTGGTATTGCGTGTTCAGAAAAAGAAGGCAGGGTATGGTGGATGAAGGTCAAAGTGGTCATCCCTCCACATCCATGAATGAAAACAAAATTGCTAAGAGTACAGGACATGGTGTTAGCGGACAGGTGCATTACCGTGTCCACACTGAGTATTGGCCGTGCTCAAGGTCCATCACATGCTCCATGCTATTTTGGGTTACCGAAAGTTGTCTACAAGATCGGTGCTGAGAAACCTGGGCCCGGATCACAAGAATGCAGGAATGGGAATCAGCCTCGATCACTTAATGTGGTACACGCTATAGGGGAAAGAGTACCTGTCCAGTATCATCACAGGCGATGAGACATGGATGCATCACTTTACCCCATAAGGCTGCCTAAATGACGTGAGGAAAAAATTCAAAGTTTCAACCTCCGCAAGGTGGTCACAGTGTTCTTGGGCGCGAAAGGTGTGATCTGCCTTCATTTCCTCCAGCAAGGGGCCATTAATGACGCATGCTACAGTGACGTTCTTGCCAAACTCAGATCCGCCATTTGACGAAAGAGACCAGGGCTCTTGAGAGATGATGATGTGCTCTTGAACGACAACGCAAGACCACACTAAGCAAGGCTCACACAGGATCAGATTCGTTGCTTCGGATGAGGGAGATCGTATCATTCGGCCTACAGCCCTGCTCTTGCATCATCGGACTTTCACGGGTTCCCTACATTGAAAGCCGCACTCTCGGAACGTTACTTCCAAGGCCAATGCTGAGGTGGAGCAGTCTGTGCGGTAATTCTTTGCATCGCAGAACACCGAGTTTTCCCAGACGGGTTTCTTAACTGATTTCACGCAAGGGCAAGTGTCTTAATGTCGGTGGTGGCTATTCGAAAAATAGTGCAAAGCGTGTAGTTCATGATGCCATGGTTATTTGTTTTTGACAATGAAGTTTTCGTGTGAAAAACAATGACAAATCACACAGTAGTATTAAGACAACCTTTTCTTTTTACTTTAAAATCTTGTGATGTGGGTCCGTCAGTTGCAGGCCAGATGACCTGTGCGTAAATACAGCCCTGCTCCAGAATTTTATTTTCATTTACTTTTTTGTTGTTGTAAGATTGAGCATATGTCCCGTCTGATGTATAATGTCTCTAACGAACCGGAATACATGGAAGGAGAGAAGGGAATTGGCAGAAAGAGCGTGGGCTGACGAGAATCCGCACGCAATTGTGCAATCACGTCATCAACACAGATTTTCTGTGAACGTTTGGGCAGGCATTGTTGGTGGTGTCTTGATTGGGCCCCATGTTCTTCCACCTACGCTCAATGGAGCACGTTATCATAATTTCATACGGGATACTCTACCTGTGCTGCTAGAACATGTGCCTTTACAAGTAGGACACAACATGTGGTTCATGCACGATGGAGCTCCTGCACATTTCAGTCGAAGTGTTCGTACGTTTCTCAACAACAGATTCGGTGACCGATGGATTGGTAGAGGCGGACCAATTCCATGGCCTCCACGCTCTGCTGACCTCAACCCTCTTGACTTTCATTTATGGGGGCATTTGAAAGCTCTTGTCTACGCAACCCCGGTACCAAATGTAGAGACTCTTCGTGCTCGTATTGTGGACGGCTGTGATACAATACGCCATTCTCCAGGGCTGCATCAGCACATCAGGGATTCCATGCGACGGAGGGTGGATGCATGTATCCTCGCTAACGGAGGACATTTTGAACATTTCCTGTAACAAAGTGTTTGAAGTCACGCTGGTAGGTTCTGTTGCTGTGTGTTTCCATTCCATGGTTAATGTGATTTGAAGAGAAGTAATAAAATGAGCTCTAACATGGAAAGTAAGCGTTTCCGGACACATGTCCACATAACATTTTCTTTCTTTGTGTGTGAGGAATGTTTCCTGAAAGTTTGGCCGTACCTTTTTGTAACACCCTGTATAATGACCTATGGGATGAATTTCCAGGGTGACGCACCACTTAGAAAGAAGTACTGACTGCACAAAAGCGAGTATGAGTAATGTGAGTGTCCACCCACGGATGTAATGTAGGCACCTCCTCAAGGAGTTGGGCGTTTTAACTGTACTATCACAGTACATACACAGGGTGTACATAAAGTCGGGGACACTTTCAATTATTTCTTGCACAAGAACTAAACATTGTACAGATGTCATACATATTGCATTTTGAAGAGGAACTCTGAAAGTTTTTTTTACAAACTTCCAATATGCGAACCGTGTGTGACACGGCAGACGTCAATACAGCAGTCGAATTCTTGCCATACCCATCCCAGCATGGCATCGTCGACTGTGGCATTCGCTTCCCGTATTCTGTCCCGGAGCTCTGCTACATCACGTGGTAGAGGTAGTACATACACCAGGTCTTTAATGTGTTCGCACAGAAATAAGCCACACGGAGTGAGATCTGGTGATCGGAGAGGCCATTTCGAACTCCAAAACACAGAAAGCTCGCTCCGCACCTGAACTCGCCATGTTTGCTGTGGCGAAAAAAAAAAAAATATCTGTCAGGGTCTCTATTCAAAATGACATACGTATCATATCTGTACAATGTTTGGTTTTTGTGCAATAAATAATTGAAAGTATTCCCGCACTTTATGTACACCCTGTATTTGCTAATGAAATTTGTCGTACATACCCCATCACAATTTGACAAAAACAGTGATGACCATACCTACAACACTAGAGAGAAAAATGATCTTTGACTCTCCTGTACTAACACACACAGCGCATTGCAGGGTTAACCAACAAACAAACGTAATCCCATTAAAACTGCACACCGGTCATTCAGTCAACCCTCTTCAGTTGAAAGTTTCTGCAAATGTACAGCAAAGACGCCCGACAAAAATGCTACTCATCTATGGAGAACGCATGGCTGGGTTGAAGCGTTTCCTGCAGCGTCAGATTTTACTGTAATTTAACGCGAATTATGTTTTATGCGTAAGAAGTTTTGGTTTTATCATCGTGTAACATAACGGTATCTACAAAAACCTCCGATGTTACCTTCCATTTTATTAAGAGTCAGTTAAGCTATGTATACGTTAAGTAACAAGTAAATTAACTCTGAACTCGAACCGCAGAGTATCTAGTAGTTCGATTAGAAGAAAGCACCACTCAGAAAACGAAATTGTTCAAAGATTATTGTATACATCGTTAAATAGTGTGAAGACACATATCGATTATAAGAGAAAATCACGAATGACATAGGGATGCTACCACGGTGGCATCAGCCGAGAAGACGTACCCCTGTTAAGTGACGCCAAGCAGACGGGGTTGTGAGCGAGAAAGAGCTGGGGCTGGACCTGAGTAGCGGACGGCCTGGTGCTGGACGTCGCGCGGGGACCAGGCCGGATTATGCGACGAAATAGTAAGATAACTGGCAGTTTCGAGAAACATACTGCGGGGTGCAAGATGGTGCTAAATACTGAATATAAAAGTATTCGAGTAACTTTATTTCTGATAAAGTGCAACATAGTGAAAACATGTGGTGCAATAGCTAATAACAGTATGTGGTAACTTATAGATTTATAAATAATAGAGCGCAGCAATCAGTGTCTTTTTTTCAGGTTTTATTATGCGAACCCAGATTTCGGTTAGTGCCTAGCCATTATCAATGCAATATTGTTTAAACTCTATGTATGTTAGTTCCCTGTTGTCCGGGCGTCAATCACACTTCTTTGAATACTTTTAAGAAATAGTGCATTGGTAATGGGTACGCACTAGCCGAAATCTGGATTTTGTAATATTAGTATCTGTTTCGATAGCTTAAATAAACTTACATTCGATAATCTAACCATGCAGGTTCATAAAACCCTTCTGTGTAAAAATTTCTTAGATCGTCGCTGAGCAGCGACCACCTCATATTTCAAAGAATACCTTACGCACCACGGCGCGGAATACGAATTGTTCATAATTTGTATCGATAGAGATATTTTGTGTTTCTTATTTTTTGACAGCTGAAGAATTGTAATCCTCTTTGTTAACACAGTCGTAATATTTTTTAAAGACGGCGGACGCATATATGGCGTGGTCCGCAATCACTAATTAGTTATTATAAAATATTACTATTGTGCAGTGCTATGTAAGAATTTATGTGTGCAGCTAAGATGAAATGTCGAAAATGTTAAAGGACTTTATTTAAAGAAATAGCCAGCAAGATCTAAAATTGAAATGTACGGAGCCTATTGTCAGAAATGCTGACTAAGGTAATTAAATTGGATATTGTGCTCTCAAATGCTCTAGTGCCTCTTTATTACTTAAAGTATTTCTATGCTATCCATCTCCTATTAATAGCAACAGAAATAACGGTGTTTTTATAGATTCCATACAGCCACCAGGGACCGACTGCATGTCGCCAAACGTCGTAGTTACGGCAGAAGGCGCTTTGCTATTTACCTTGTTTGTGATTTAAATCCAACTTCTTTTAATGTGTGGTGTAGTACAGCAAAGAAAATTTCCAGCTCTGTCTGGTCCCTTAGGTTTCTCTGTTCGTAGTTACTACGTCTCATATCCCGTCGTGATCGAACATGATCACAACACAAATAAATTAAGTGGCAATGCGAACTCTGTTCTTAATCTTGAAAAGGCTACACCTTCTGCAAACGATTTCAGGTCAAATATAGATAAACTATAACTTACAGTACTTAAGTTTTTTGAAAAGTGTTTGCTCTTCCCGCCAAGAAGTGGTGCAAAACTCACAACAGAATAATAATTTTATAATTAAAAAACCACTACAAGTTGCGTAATAAAACCTAAAAAAAAGACGACTGATTGCTACGCTCTATTATTTATAAATTACATAAAAGTCGCTGAGTGCACCCACTTTCCTAATGGAAGGTAACTTGATGAGTATGTGGTAACAACTGCGGAACATACAAATGACAATGCAAAAGGAATGAGTGTAGGTCTCTGTTATTTCAATAAACCATTTGGCCCTAATTTTACCTCACTAAAGGATCAACGCAATCCATCGAAGCTCAGCCTTTTAGTAGGGTAAAAACGAACTCATTTTTATTGCAGGAGTGACAGCATAGTTCGCTAGACCAAGACACTTATTCTAGACTTGGGAATGTCAGTGTGGCAAGTGTTAGAAATAACCTTCCTTGCACTCAGATTCCATTCATAAATGCAGTCTGATTTAATAATATGAATACATGCATCAATTGTGTTGCGCATAAATATCGACATTCAACACGTAGATAATGATAGGTTTATCATACTTGACTTACCACACCAGAATATACAGTGATAACGAAACCACAAATGTTATAATTGTCAACCCGTGCCAGGATAAGACAGCACACATACTATATTTCCACGTCATACTGCAATAAACAGTGGACCTAACTATATAATAGCACTACCTAAAACATTGTAAAAAATGAAAATACAATGGCGTGTAAAACATAGTGGCGAAATAACTTTCGCATGACATGTCTCTGGTAAGTAACACAGTCGACGAAATTGGGACAATGCATAGAAAATAGTGTAGTATAGTATAGCATAGCATAGCATACAAAGTTACTGAAAGAAAACCACAATGAGACGAACAGAAATACACTACTGGCCATTAAAATTGCTACACCACGAAGATGACGTGCTACAGACGCGAAATTTAACCGACAGGAAGAAGATGCTGTGATATGCAAATGATTAGCTTCTCAGAGCATTCACACAAGGCTGGCGCCGGTGGCGACACCTACAACGTACTGATATGAGAAAAGTTTCCAGCCGATTTCTCATACACAAACAGCAGTTGACCGGCGTTGCCTGGTGAAACGTTGTTGTGATGCCTCGTGTAAGGAGGAGAGATGCGTACCATCACGTTTCCGACTTTGATCAAGGTCGGATTGTAGCCTATCGCGATTGCGGTTTATCGTATCGCGACACTGCTGCTCGCGTTGGTCGACATCCAATGACTGTTAGCAGAATATGGAATCGGTGGGTTCAGGAGGGAAATACGGAACGCCGTGATGGATCCCAACGGCCTCGTATCACTAGTAGTCGAGATGACAGGCATCTTATCCGCATGGCTGCAACGGATGCAGCATGGACTATCAGCTCGGAGACCATGGCTGCGGCTACCCTTGACGCTGCATCACAGACAGAAGCGCCTGCGATGGTGTACTCAACGGCGAACCTGGGTGCACGAATGGCGAAACGTCATTTTTTCGGATGAATTCGGATTCTGTTTACAGCATCATGATGGTCGCATACGTGTTTGGCGACGTCGCGGTGAACACACATTGGAAGCGTGTATTCGTCATCGCCATACTGGCGTATCAAGTGGCGTGATGGTATGGGCTGCCACTGGTTACACGTCTCGCTCACCTCTTGTTCGCACTGACGACACTTTGAACAGTGGACGTTACATTTCAGATGTGTTACGACCCGTGGCTCTACCCTTCATTCCATCCCTGCGAAAAGTTACATATCAGCAGGATAATGCACGACTGCTTGTTGCAGATCCTGTACTGGCCTTTCTGGATACAGAAAATGTTCGACTGCTGCCCTGGCCAGCACATTCTCCAGATCTCTCACCAACTGAAAACGTCTGGTCAATGGTGGCCGAGCAACTGGCTCGTCACAATACGCCAGTCACTACTGTTGATGAACTGTGGTATCGTGTTGAAGCTGCATGGGCAGCTGTACCTGTACACACCATCCAAGCTCTGTTTGACTCAATGCCCAGGCTTATCAAGGCCGCTATTACGGCCAGAGGTGGTTGTTCTGGGTACTGATTTCTCAGGATCTATGCACCCAAATTGAATGAAAATGTAATCAAAAAATGGTTCAAATGGCTCTGAGCACTATGGGACTTAACATCTATGGTCATCAGTCCCCTAGAACTTAGAACTACTTAGACCTAATTAACCTAAGGACATCACACAACACCCAGTCATCACGAGGCAGAGAAAATCCCTGACCCCGCCGGGAATCGAACCCGGGAAAAATGTAATCACATGTCAGTTCTAGTATAATATATTTGTCCAATGAATACCCGTTTATCATCTGCATTTCTTCTTGGTGTAGAAATTTTAATGGCCAGTAGTGCAATATTTTTATTCAATGACAATAATTACACTGCGGTCAACGCGATTTATGATTGTCCCATGGACACTACAAAAGGCTGGACATGGTTGTTAACAGGGTGGGTGATCACCACATACGACAATGCTTGCTCTGCAACGTACTCCCACGCTGGACACAAAGTTGGCGTTGAGTTCTTGTGGTACGGCGTTCCACTCCTCCGCCAGTGTGGTTGACAAATGCTTGATGGTCGTTGGTCGATATGGACGAGCTGCAGTACGTCTTCCCAACGCTTCCCATACGTGCTCGATGGGATTCAAGTCGGGGGAACGGCCAGGCTAATCCATTGGCCGAATATCCTCATGCTCCACGAGCTCCTTCTCTGCACTGTTCAATGAGGTTACGCATTCTCATCCATACCAATACCGTCTAACAATCCTACCACAAAAAGGGCAAAAATTAATTACTATTGTAGTGTTGCTCTCGCTGCTAAATATTGCATTTTCGGGCAACAACAAAGTTATATTATGTGGCAGGTGTCATTAGCGCACAGTTAATAAAGTCATTTCTTGAAATAATGGATGAACTAGGCACTCATCTTTTCGTGTTTCCCACGCTGGTCTCGTTGTGAACTCACGGCTCAATCGTCGAAAATCTAGGTAGTGGTGATTCCAAGCTCGGATGCATAGAGGCCTAGGTGTTATTCTGCAATATTCAGAAGCTTTATAAATGTGTTTCATAAACCATTCTTGAAGATTAAACTTTTGCAAGTTAGGACAATGGTGATGTAAAAAAGCAATCAGCACTTCGAATTTACGTTACACTTCTTTTTTATTACTTTTGTTGCAATATCACGTAACTCGTTTCAAAACATCACTTCACAATATAAAACATATTTGAAAATATCTTCCTCACCGTTAAAGTTCTAACATGACGACCAAAGCTTGACTCTCTAATAACCGCTTACGCGCCCAAAAATCAGAGACACAAGTACGTCAATGATCATAGTGACAAAAGAAAGAATACACATAAGAATATTATCATTGCAATACATACATATCGATGTATCGAAGTGCCTCTACATTAATGAAATCAAATCTGAATGTTGTCACAGAAATATGTTAACTATTTTACAGAAACACAGTAGAATATTGCTGGTATCGAGAGGTTGAGGTGGGGTGCCGTGATGGTTACGTAATTCAAGTACCATTACAACCGTCAGAGCCGAATCCACCCCAATACTTGACAATAGCGCTGCCCATTGAGTGAGCCATGTTCAAAGCTTTGGAATTTAGTAAGCCATGCAACGTTATGCCTCCCCACATCATAACCACCAGATTGATGGACGATCCCCAGTACCGACAGAGGTGGGAACACGTAACGCACCCAAGAACATATCGAACATTGGTGGTCCAGGTGTTATGGTGTGGTGACACACAACGTTGCATGGGCGTACTGACCTACAAATCTTTAAACACAGTACAGTCGGCGATCTACGTTATTGTGACACTGTACCCCTTCCCAACATGCGTCTTTCCACGGGCGCAATCCGATATGTCTTCCTTTTTTATCGATGACAAGGCCATACTTTGCTGAACAGCGCAGGTGGAAGAGCTCTTGGAAGGAGAGGATATTTGGTAAATGACTGGCCTACCCCTTCCTCAGACTTAAATTCCACCGAGCACTTGTGGGACGCGTTGGGGAGACATATTGCATGGCCGAGAGGTTCTAGGCGCTTCAATCCGGAACCGCGCTGCTGCTACGGTCGCAGGTTCGAATCCTGCCTCGGGAATGGGTGTGTGTGCTGTCCTTAGGTTAGTTAGGTTTAAGTAGTTGTAAGTTCTAGGGGACTGATGACCGCAGATGTTAAGTCCCATAGTTCACACAGCCATCTGACCCATTTGACGTACTGCAGCACGTCCTCCGCCTGTGAACAGCGCTGGTGGAAGACTGGAACCCCTTACCAAAAATGGCTCTGAGCACTATGGGACTCAACTGCTGAGGTCATTAGTCCCCTAGAACTTAGAACTAGTTAAACCTAACTAACCTAAGGACATCACAAACATCCATGCCCGAGGCAGGATTCGAACCTGCGACCGTAGCGGTCTTGCGGTTCCAGACTGCAGCGCCTTTAACCGCACGGCCACTTCAGCCGGCGAACCCCTTACCACAACAGCCGTTGCCAACCTTGTGGTCCTCCTGGGAGCACGCTGTAGAGCATGCGCTGCCGTCATAGATGACCACACACCTTATCACGGACCATGTCCTGCCTTTTGTAAGGTCCAAGAAACCATCACGAACTGCAGTGACTTCAGTCTATTTATTGCCTTTGAGTAAAAGTGTCGTTTCTGTTCGTCTCATTGCGTATTCTTGCACTTACATTCTGTACTACACTATCGCAGCTTCTTCTAACAAAGGAACCTCCCCATCGCACCCCCCTCAGATTTAGTTATAAGTTAGCACAGTGGATACGCCTTGAAAAACTGAACACAGATCAATCGAGAAAACAGGAAGAAGTTGTGTGGAACTATGAAAAAATAAGCAAAATATACAAACTGAGTAGTCCATGCGCAAGATAGGCAACATCAAGGATAGCTTGAGCTCAGGAGCGCCGTGGTCCTGTGGTTAGCGTGAGCAGCTACGGAGCGAGAGGTCCTAGGTTCAAGTCTTCCCTCGAGTGAAAACTGTAACTTTTTATTTTCAGACACTTATTATCTGTCTGTTCGTTCATTGACGTATCTGTTCCCTGTAATAAGTTTAGTGTCTGTGTTTTGCGACCGCACCGCAAAACCGAGCGATTAGTAGACGAAAGGACATGCCTCTCCAATGGGAACCGAAAACATTTGATTGCAAGGTCATAGGGTCAACCGATTCCTCCACAGGAAAATACGTCTGATATATTCCATACGACACTGGTGACGGCATGTGCGTCACATGACAGGAATATGTTGTCGACCCACCCAACTTGTACACTTGGCGAATGGGTAAAAAGATTCTTCTACCTTGCCCGATTGAGGTTTCTTTGTGGATGTGATAATCACTCCCAAAAAACTGATTACAACTTAAGAGTTTGTCACATAAACTGCAACAAATGAATGCAACAGTTTCACAGTCGCACAGTTTTCCCTATGCTCTGTCAAAACAATTTTCAAATTTTTCCGTGTGTAGACCGTCAAATCCTGCATATGTCCAAGCAAATCTGAACATGTCCTGAAATTTTGGAGAGCGAAGTTGATTATGTGTGAGTGCCTGAACTTTGATAATTGACACACGATCACGTAAACAATACTGGTCTGTGTACCTCGCATCGGACGGACGGACGGACAGATAATAATTGTCTGAAAATAAAAAATTAAACTTTTCACTTGACCGAAGACTTGAACCTAGGACCTCTCTTTCCGCAACTGCTCACGCTAACCACAGGAACACGGCGCTCCTGAGCTCATGCTATTCTTGATGTTGCATATCTTGCGCATGGACTACTCAGTTTGTATATTTTGCTTATTTTTTTCATAGTTCCACACAACTTCTTCTTGTTTTCTCGATTGATCTGCGTTAAGTTTTTCAAGGCCTATCCACTGTGCCAACTTATAACTAAATCTGAGGGGCGTGCGATGGGGAAGTTCCCTTGTAAGTATGGTCCAAATTTCCTCGATGTTTCTTGGCAGTGACACATCATGAGAAAGTTACTTTCGCCCGTAAGTTTTGCACACCAGTGTACATTAAGCGATACAGACTCCATTATCCATAAAAAAAATTAGAATGATTCAGTACTGCTCCAAGGAATTTACTTCGGTTATTTATGAAACTACTCGACAAGTGATAATTTCGCTCGCGCTTCTGAGTGGAAAATATTTCGAAAGACTGTAGAAATTATAGCTGTGCCATAGTACTTTGCTCGTAAACTCAGCGCACGTAAGTGATCAACCCGTGAGCGCAGATTTTGAACAGGGCGGTGTAGCATGAAATACGGTTTGTCCGCCGTCACGGCATGCGCCGCTCCTGGTCCTGGGGCCGGAGTATCGCCAGTCGGAGTTATCGACTACGCCGCCGCCACTGGCTGCTTTATTGGCACGCGATTTCCCGACCGTTGCCGTCAGCTATCAGCGAGCGATTCTGGGCGACCCAGCGTTCGCGATTTACGAGACCAGCAATTAACCCTGCACTGTTCAACAGCTGCCGTGATAGCACCAGCCATTGGCTGAAGGGGTCAGCTGCCAACCGCCAAGCCACGAGCCCTCAGTCTGACAACAAAAGTCAGAATTTGCTTTCTTCATTTCTGTTTCAGTCTCTCCGCCCCCGTCCTGTGAAACATGCGTTACAGATTTCTACTAGTCGCCATGGACAGTGTTCAGTTTTCTGACTGGTTTGCTGCCGTTGTTTTCTATCCTCTACCAACCTCCTCAAGTCAGAGTAGTACTTACGCCCAACGTCCTCAGTACTGTTCCAACTGCTTTCCCTACAAGTTTTGCCCTCTATGGCTCTCTCTAGTACCATGTAAGTTATTCCCATATGTTGTAACACATTGTATCGTCCTGTCCCTTGTTCTACAACGTGTTTTCCATGTATTCCTATTCTCGCTGATTCTGAGCAAGAGCTACTCATTTCTTACGATATCAGTCCACATGATATTCAGCATCTTTCTACAGCGCCACATTGTAATACAACAGGTGAAACTGTGCACCTAAAACGGAGTCACCCACAAATACATGAAACTATTAGCCTCTGCGTAGGTAATTTGTACCGGTATTTCATTTTATATGTTCATTTAATAATAATTTTATGTATTAATAGTTGCAGAAGGATTTGGATAACAAAATACGCAACCGGCAAGAAAGAATAGTAATTCTTTTGACAAGCGATTGCTATTGCGGTTCGTGCAGTGTATTAAAATAAAAATAAATTGATGAGAAAATATAATCCACACGTCAAAAAAAGTTTTGCGTCACCCCCGTTCTCAGAATCCTGAAGATAGACGTTGACTGTGGTTATTGTTGTGGTGTCACCGCCAGACACCACACTTGCTAGGTGGTAGCCTTTAAATCGGCCGCGGTCCGTTAGTATACGTCGGACCCGCGTGTCGCCACTGTCAGTGATAGCAGACCGAGCGCCACCACACGGCAGGTCTAGAGAGACGTACTAGCACTCGCCCCAGTTGTACAGCCGACGTTCATAGCAATGGTTCACTGACAAAGACGCTCTCATTTGCCGAGACGATAGTTAGCATAGCCTTCAGCTACATTTGCTACGACCTAGCAAGGCGCCGTATTCAATTGATGTTTATTATGTGAAGCATGTATCATCAAGAGAGATGTTCTACAATTGTGGATTAAAGTTAAGTATTACATCAACTACGTACTTTATTTGCAATTCTCAAGATATTGTCCTGTTCCAGACCTCACGCCAGTCAGCGTGTAATTAAACGCGTGCATTTCGGCCTCCTCTAGAAAAACAGTGTTGGCTCTTCTGCCAACACTACAATTGTATCACAGACACAGTCCATTTCACTGCCCAGAGATGTCACTAAACTCGCCCAAAGACGTTAACAACCATGTATGAGCAGCGCCTATTAGACGGAGAGGGTCCGACAGCCGATCAGTTTCAGTCATTGCACCAGGAAGAAGGTACACGGCTCGTGTTTTCTGTAGTTCTGACTGGGGACTAAGAACAAGGGAATTAAAGTTCATTGTCCACCATTTTCGGATGATTTTGCCATTCTTTCTGAAACCCTAACAAATGCTTAAATAAAATTAATCTCTTAAAAGAAATAGCCAACAAAGCAGGTTTAAGAGTTTCTGTAAAAAAAAAAAAAGTTCCCGAAATCTTGGCAACAGTTATTGGACAGATAAAGAGGGTTAACAATTTGAAATATCTGGGTGAAATTATTCAAGGAAATGGCTTAGAAAAAATCCGCTGTAGAAGAAAGAGTACGTAAAATGGAGAGAGCATATAGTATAACAGGGAACATCTGCAACAAAAGGTCTCTACCTAAAAATTTGAAAATACAGCACTACAACACAGTAATAAAACCAAAATGTCTTTATGCAAGCGAATGTTTAGTATTAAATTACAAATGACACCAACTTGAAGTATTAGAAAGATGAGTCATTCGAAGAACAGTCGGTCCGCTAAGAAATGCAGAGGTATGGAAATTAATAAGTAATGAAGAAGTATATCGCAACATAGAAAACATAACTGAAACGTTACGGAAGAGGGGACTGCTATTGTTAGGACATTTTTATAGGATAAACGGCAACACGTCAATCAAACAGTTTTTTAAATATCTTCGGGACAAGAAGTCAAAAAAGCTTGGTTTCAAGCAGTTAGGAAGGGTTTGGAGAGAAACAACAGTGAAAAAGATGCAACAGAAAGAGAGATTGTTAAGAAAAAAATTGCTAAAAGTGGAAGGATTCCAAGGCAGGAAGTAGAAGAAGACAGGGTGAAAATGGTCTGAGGAGAGAAATACATAGTGAGAACACGAAAGAATATTGGAGGAAGAAGATGGAAGAACAAATGAGGAAGCATTGAAATTAGCTCATGGTCCTTAGATGATCCCAAACGGAAAAAGAAGAATTATACGCCCAAATTAGAATTTGCCGATGGCAACAAACTGGTGGGACCATAAGGTTGAAACAGTTTTCGAAAAAGAACACGTAAATTTAATCTGCGACCTGCGACTTCAGTCAGATCGATTGTTAGAAGACAATACCCAACGCATTAGAGACCTGAAGAATTTGTGTATCACTGGGACTGTCATCCCACTTGATGGCAAAATCGACGAGAAACGGCTTGAAAAACTTGCAAGATACGAGGAACTGAAAATCTAACTACAGTGACTCTGGTGTTAAATCATTTATAGTGGTCACGGGTTTTCGGCATAGTGGGATATGTACAGAGAGATCTCAGTGGGCACTTGAAAAACACTGGCTTTCTTGAAATATGCATCTGTCAACTCCATTACATCACGCAGTCCTAGACATTTGGGAAGTGTCCGACTAATGATAAAGTACGAAATGCAGCACAGTAATCACATTTGCTGTGTTTCCTGTTGCGATAATAATGATAGTAAAAAGTAAAGTCCTCCACAGCCCATCGATTGGAATGAACGTCGCGTACTTACTAGACATGGTTGTACTGAAGGTGATTCGTCCGACCTTTGAGGTAACTTTCCCAGCCAGTTATAGGTAGTTTAATGTGGAGTCCGGATCACCCCACAACTTCGCCTTTTTCGTTTCAACAAATCAACTACAGAGGTTGCAGAAAGAAACAGTGACAGCAAAATTTCTAGGGTCTTTGTAGTTTACATTTATCCACTGAGCCGCACAAAACAAATAATTAAAACTCAAAACCAGCAACTTCCACGCCTGCAGCAGGCACATGCGACTGTTGCTGATACGTTTTGAGGGATGTGTGAGGATGTGCAACACGTTGAGGTTCCGGTTTTTCACAGCAGATGAAATACTAACACACCCTAGCAAACAACCAGCGGCAGCACTCTGTCACTTAACAGTTTTCTGTCACTCATCGAAGCAGACTTTCATTCGCACTACACCTGCAAAAAGCCGCAACTTTTATTTGTTCAACTGCGGACAGAAGTTCTCCAGGAGCAGCAGATCGGAAACGCATTACTTCAGACCGATTCTGTTTTCAGAGCACCACCGCCTTCGCTGGCGTCCCGAAGAAGTAAGAAGTTCCTAATTGAAAATTCGAGTTAGCGGGGGCGGTATAAGAAATAACAAACAATACAGCGGAAATGGCTCCTGGAATTCCTCACCCCTAAGCGGCAGTTCCGCTTTCTTTGTACGCCGTTCTTCATTTCACCTCCAGGAAAACAGCGCGAATCAAAGTAACAGGAGTGATTTTCCTTGTAACTGCATCTACCATTTCCTCGCTCTCGCCGTGCAAACTTGACAACAAAGGAACTGCAATTTTGCTCCTTTTACCGCTCGATGTCTAACTGGATCAGTATTTTTCAAGAAATACTGGATGTACATATCGGTGGTGGGCAATGAAAACCGCGTAACTCCATCTGTCTGAGACAACTTCGTAGTTACAGCAATCAGTAACTCCTAGATCAAAGACAGATTTGAAAAGGAATGGATTTCTCTAATCTGTAAATAGCTAGGTTTCTACTATATAGTTCCACAAGTAAAACTTTAACTGTTTCACTTTATATTATTTTTAAAGAAACTGTTTTTGCTTCTCCTGTGAAATTCAACAAAACTGAGTTATGAGGTTTTCACTGTCTACCACCGATATTTGCTGATATCACAATGACAGTATGCTTAACTTATAGATTCAAACGATGTTAAAATTTAACAATTATGCAGAGGGTTGATGTTTCTTCGTTTTAACACGGCAGCTGTCAAAAACATTCATTTGAACTTTACGTGATATTGTTAGAAGCTATGTTAAATTAAATACATGAAAGGGAAGCAGTCGTCGATGAAAGTGTGAGACAGGGTTGAAGCCTGTCGCCGATGTTAATATGTACGCTTGGCAAGTACTGTAGTAAAGGATACCAAGCAGACATTTCCAGAAAGAAATAACTTTAAGGTTCGATGATAGTATTGTAAATGTGCAACAGATGGCAAAGGTCTTTGAAGATCAGTGGAAAGGAATTGGTAGCGTTTTGAAAAGACATTGTAAGACACAAATAAATAAAGTAGAATAACCGTGTCGGGTGCAGTCGCATTATATCAAGGGTTGCTGAGGGAATTAAGATTACGAAACGAAACACAACTAGTAACAGACGAATTTTTCTATCTGGGCAGAAAACAGATGACGACAGTAGAAATATAGAAGCCATCGGTACGCGTGCGTCAGCACGTATTGCACATACGTTCCAAAAAAGCTGCGCATAAAAACGAAATTTTCAGGGGCTCATACCTAGGGTTCTATAGGTAATTGAAAAACAGAGTCAAGTGTTTTGGGTAGCTCTTGTGCTAGGGACCATTTGTATACCCAAGACAAGGATCGTCTTACATTAGTGTCACTATCTTACACTACAGGTTCCACAATTCATATTACACACTTCCACCTCCTTAAGCAAATTGAGAAAATCCATTGGTTCGTATCGAATTTGATGTGGTCTATGGTAGACCTTTAGGTACTTATGAGACACCATTAGTTCACGAACGGCTCCTTAGAAAAACCAAAATAAGTTTTTTTCCATTTTTTCTTTTTCTTTTTTTTTTTGTACCAAAACCGAGTCTCTGATTCTAAGACAGTTATGTACAGCAAATGGCTGCAGTTTTATAATATATTCCTAAGATCCCGATCTCGAAAAACCCTGAAAAATTTTTCTTGATATCTTTATCCCTTCCCCAAATACAGAGCTTCAAAGCTCATGAGCAATTCTTGAAAGAAACCAACGTTCTTTGTCATTTTTTGGTACCAAAACCGAGCCGTGGAATCCAAGACGGCTATGCATAGCAAATGGGTGTATTTTTGTGATGTATTCCTAAGATCCCAGTCTCGAAAAATCCTGAAAATTTTCTTGATATCTTTATTTGTTTCTGAGATACTGAGGTTCAAAGATGCCTTAAATGTACACGTAAAATACGCACGTAAATTCTAGTGTGAGGCGAAATCTAAATAACAAACAATAAATAACACCACCAAATTGCTTTAATTTTAACGCTGCATTCTCTGTCTCTAGGCATTTATCTAGAAATGCCATCTTCCCGTTTTCAAAAATCATTACCGTTATCGAGAAACACCCCAAAAACATGTTTTTAGGGTGCCAAAACCCAGCCCTAGATTCCAAGACTGCTATGCACAGAAAGTTGGTGCAATTTTTACGATCTATTGCTACGATACCAATCTCGAACAGCCTTGAAAATGATTTTGGTATCTATATTCGTTTCGGTTATACAGAAATTGAAAGTTTCTCTACTTGTAGAAGTAAAATACGCACGTGAAGTCCGGTGTGAGGCGAAATCGTAGTTTATTAAGCGACGTAGAACGTATAAATATGATGTGCGGTGTCTCCGTTATCATCACAAGGGTTCTGCAAACCTCATGTTGTAGTGAAGACGCATATGCAAAATTTTGTGCACGTAAAATCCGGTGTAGAGTGTAAAACCAGTATTGCGTTATTTCAATTTCACGAAATACAAAATTTTACTGTCCCCTTGATGTTCTTTTCATATGAGCGACAAGCCCTGCTGTAGCTGGGAAAAGAAGGAAACCTGCGGCAAAAATCTCCTATCGGGGCACAAAAAAGGCGAATGTTTACTAGAAGACTCCGACTGAAAAGTGCGGTAGCAACTGCCTCATTCTACCTTCAAAACTTTTCGCAAGCGAACATGTTCGCGCTTTTTTACGCTGAGAGAGAAGTCAGTGGCTGTGGGAAAGAGACAGAACAGTAACAAATAGAGGAAGATACCAGACACTGGTTGTTGTATAGTAACAGCGGAGTAGACAATGGCAGTGTCAGAGAAAGTTAGGGACACAGTGACACGGGAATTTACCTGACAGTGGCAGAAACATGCTACCAAAAGAGTGGAGGAAAAAGTGCCAGTGGGAGCGGAACAAAGAGAAGGAGAAAGTGGAGGTGGGTGAGAGCCAGCGATAATGAGGGACAAAGTCTATGACAATAACAACGAGGAATATAGATATATTGACAGTGACCAGAGACAGCTGTAGTGGGAATGAATGAATCAGATATCAGCAGTAAGAGAGAGCATGAGGAAGACAGTGACAGTGGCAAGAGACAGAAGTCGTAACACACAATGAAGGAGACTGTGGCAGTTAGAGAGACACAAAGAGATAATGACAGTGTGCTGGGCTGTACGCGACTGGAAAAAAGAGCAAGTGACTCCACTGTATAAGAAAGGTAAAATAACAGACGCGCAAAATTACAGACCAGTATCCATAACTTCTATTTGCTGCAGAATCCTTGAACATATTCTCAGTTCGAATTTCATAAAATTTCTTGAGACTGAGAAGCTAAATGTAAATGTCGTGTGACTAGGGGCTCCCGTCAGGTAGACCCTTCGCCGGGCGCAAGTCTTCCGATTTGACGCCACTTCGGCGACTTGCGTCAATGGAGATGAAATGATGATGATTAGGACAACACCCAGTCCCTGAGCGGAGAAAATGTCCGACCTAGGTGGGAATCGAACACGGGCTCTTAGGATTGACAGTCTGTCGAGATGACCACTTTTTTTTAATTTAATTTTGTTCGTTTTCTTTCGTTGCATCTGATAGGGGCGGACGTCGTAAGACACTCTTTTTAAGTTCGTTGTTGATCGATTAACTCAGTTTTTTATTACAGAGGGCAGCGAACCCTCTGACCGAACACGCTGAGCTACCGTGCCGGCGCCACTCAGCTACCGGGGGCGGACACTGAGAATCATGAAGGGCGACAGGTAGATTCCACATTTCTAAATTTCCGTAAACCATTTGACACGGTGCCCCATTGCAGGCTGTTGACGAAGGTACGAGCGAATAGAGTAAGTTTACAGATATGTGAATGGCTCGAAGACTTCTTAAATAATAGAACTCAGTATGTTGTCCTCGAAGGCGAGTGTTCATCAGAGACAAGGATATCGTCAGGAGTGCCCCAGGGATGTGTGACAGGATCGCTCTTGTTCTCTATGTACATGAATAATTTGGCGGACAGAGTGGGCAGAAATCTGCGGATATTTGCTGATGATGCCGTGGTGTACGGAAAGGTGTCGAAGTTGAGTGACCGTAAGAAGACTTAGAGACAATTTTCAGTACGTGTGATGAATAGTAGCTAGCCTTAAATGTAAGTTAATGTGGATGAGTAGGAAGAACAAACATGTAATATTTGGATACAGTATTACTAGCGTCCTGCTTGACACAGTCAAGTAGTTTAAATATCCGGGCGTAACGTTGCAAAGCGATTTGATGTGGAACGAGCATGTGAAAACTGTGGTAGGGAAGGCAAATGGTCGACTTCGGCTTCTTGTGAGAATTGTAGGAAAGAGTAGTTCACCTGTAAAGCAAACGGCATACAGGACACTGGTGCGACCTATTCTTGAGTACTGCACGAGTGTTTGGAATCCGTTCTACGTCGGATTAAAGGAAGACGTCGAAGCAATTCAGAGGCAGGCTGCTAGATTTATTACCGGTACGTTCGAACCACACCTAAGTGTTGCGGACATGCTTCGGGAACTCAAATGGGAATTCCTGGAGGGAAGGCGACGTTCTTTTCGAGAAATGCTATTGAGAAAATTTAGATAACTGGCATTTCAAGCTGACTGCCGAACGATTCTACAGCCGCCAACATACATTGTGCCTAAGGATCACGACGAAAACATATGAGAAATTAAGACTCATACGGAGACGTACAGACACTAGTTTTTCCCTCGCTCTGTTTGCGAGTGGAACAAGAGAGGAAATAACAAGTAGAGGTACAGGGTCCTGTCCGCCACGCACCGTACGGTGGTTTGCGGAGTTCAAAAAATGTTGAAATGTATGTGAAATCTTATGGGACTTAACTGCTAAGGTTATCAGTCCCTAAGCTTACACACTACTTAGCCTAAATTATCCTAAGGGCAAACACACAAACCCATGCCCGAGGGGGGACTCTAACCTCCGCCGGGACCAGTCGCACAGTCCATGACTGCAGCGCCTTATTTGCGGAGTATCTGCCGGCCGGAGTGGCCGAGCGGTTCTAGGCGCTACAGTCTGCAACCGCGGGACCGCTACGGTCGCAGGTTCGAATCCTGCCTCGGGCATGGATGTGTGTGATGTCCTTAGGTTAGTTAGGTTTAAGTAGTTCTAAGTTCTAGGGGACTGATGACCACAGCAGTTAAGTCCCATAGTGCTCAGAGCCATTTGAGCCATTTTGCGGAGTATCTATGTAGATGTAGATGTAAGTAGTGAGACTGGGCAAATGGGGGTGGATGGGTACGCGCGACTTAACAACACCTACGAACTAATGGGTGTGAGCGACTTACAGTGAGGAGAGGTTGTGGGAGTGTGAGGTGAGTTTCCTTGGGAAAATTTTTAAATGTGCTGAGGAAGGAAAAGTGAAGGAGCTAGTACCCCACACTTTAAAACGTGTGCACATCAACCTTTTTTGTGCTCGACGTCTTCATTTCGAATCACATTCTGGAATGACGCCGGCACCGGATTATACTTTATGTTGTGTTACCCATCTCCGTCCGACGGGTAACACCTCCATACCACCGCTATGGCGTTTGACAACCTAGATGTTATGTCCGCTAAGTAACGCTTAAATCAGGACGACGCAACTGGGACCTAAGCTTCGTTCTTGCATACTACGAGTCGCCTGTATCTCGACCGCTTCGCTGCCCCTCTGTGAGGGAAGAAGTAAGAGAGGAATAAAACAAGGCACGGAATGAAGTCTATTCTCGCCCAGCGGTTACGAAACTCAGTCCCGGCACGTCATATCTGAGTCACGTCTGAGTGCGGGCAATCTCCCGCGTTGTTTACCCTGCGTGTCGAGAATAAAGCACGCGACCGTTAGTTGGGGCTGCTTTATTCCGCTGCCTGTGGACACCGGCACTAAACCAACGCTTATCGCACTGACCGCTGAATGTTAAGAGAAGGAGTTCGGTACCCATCTTTCAAACCTTCCACAGAAATTCAACTCTACTACCGTTTACACACGTCCACCTCACAAAATATTGGTCGGCCTATTTAATAAAATAGATGTAGAATTGGTAACTGAGTGTAAAATATATAGCTTAAACTCCACAATCGTGATATAGCACAGCAGGGCACATTCGTCAACAATGAAGGAAGTAGCTTGCTGCGCGCCAGCGTCACTTTATTCGACTTCTCTTGCGTGCATCTTGAGTACAATTTTTATTGATTACAGAATTCCCATACACTTCTAGATGTGATTTCCCGTTATTCCCCTACACCTCTAGTTTAGCCTGTTGTAGCAACACGTTGTTGGTTAGCAATTGCTTTATAACTTACTTTTGTTAGGAAATTTTAAATTCTCTCCCCCCCCCCCCCCCCCCTCCAGGAAAATTTCTGCGGACTCCTATCCTTGTGTGAATTTTCGCCGATGTTGCCCGGCAAGCTTTTATTTTCATTTTAGACATGCCCTCTATATTGTGCTCATTACAAATATTCATAGGAAAGTTGTCTAATGGCACGTTTACGGAATTGCGGTACGAAAAAAATATTGCTAAAAATATGGTTCAAATGGCTCTGAGCACTATGGGACTTAACATCTGTGGTCATCAGTCCCCTAGAACTTAGAACTACTTAAACCTAACTAACCTAAGGACATCACACACATCCATGCCCGAGGCAGGATTCGAACCTGCGACCGTAGCAGTCCCTCGGTTCCAGACCGCAGCGCCTAGAACCGCACGGCCACCACGGCCGGCTGCTAAAAATAGCAACTCCAATATTACCACGTTATCACAGTGCTTCTGTTGTTAATCCGCAGATGAGTCTTTATAATTCAAATGACAGATGCAAGAAATCATCTTGTTGTGGCATCCTCTGAACGTGGATAACGTATTTGTAAGGATATGGGCGGCTTACAAGGCTTTCATGTAACCCTCCACTGCTGACGTACGGCATTCCAGTAAAGTGGTGAGCTCGTGCCAGTCATTTGTATCCACTCAGAGCGGTACATACACTGAGGAGATAAAAGTCATAGGATATCTTCTAATATCGTGCCGGACCTTCTATTAACCGGCATACTGCTGCAGCTCGACGTGGCATGGACTCAACATCTCTTTGTAAATCCCCTGCAGAAACATTCAAACATGCTGAATCTACAGCCATCCATTAATTGCGAAAGTGTTGCCGGTGCAGGCTTTTGTGCATGAACTGATCTCTCAATTATGTCCCAAAAATGTTCGGTGGGATTCGTGTCGGGAGAGCTGCATGGCCAAATCATTCGCTCCAATTGTCCAGAACGTGTTTCAAGCCAACCGCAAAGAGTTGTGGCTGTTGTTCGAACCATAAATTGGGCCCACTCATTCAGGTTGGCGCGAACACGAAACAGGATGTCTATTTCAACATTCTCGGCTACCAAGTGTTTCCCTATCTTCTACATCTTCATGACGAGTTTGTTGTGGATACTCCCATCTTCCAAGATGGCAACAGCCGTGTCCAAAAAGATGCACGCATTCGTTCCACATCTGACCGCAACTCTACTGGCCCGATACCCCGACCTCAATCCCACAGAAACTGTAGGGACTATCTGGAACAATGGATGAAACGCATTAGTCAACATACCAGCAATTTGATAGGTCTACAGGACCTCATCATCAATGAGTGGCTTCATCTGGATATGGCATGCCACAAGAAATTTGTGGCCTCTTTTCCACACCATATTTGTGCCATTATCAAGACTAGAGGCAGTGATACGTGGCATTAACATGATATCTCTTAGTCGTGATTTTTTTAACGGTGTGCTTACCATGAGACGACATTCAAAGGAAATAATGGATATAACATAACTTTCTGTCGACGTCAAGTCCTTTGGGCATTTCAGTTCACAAATATAGTTTTTCCGCAGGCATCGAGTTCAATTAGTAACTTATTTCTGAGCAACACGTGGGTCCCACATAATAGTCGTAACAAAATCAGACGGGAATATAACAGCCGTACTCCCGACACCAGTTGCGTCCTAACCACTGCCCACCACTTCGTTTGATCTTGTAACGAAGTACGCTCAGTAGACCATCCCTACACTGTTAGAGAAGAGGAGGGAACTTATCGCAAAAACGTTGCAAACGAATTTCCAAAAATGTGAGGCTGTCATAATCTGGAAAAATACAGGCGTTGTGCAAACCCAGTGGCTAATCTGCCGCGTCAATTGCCTCCTATAAAACTGCGTGTCGTTGCTACTTATTATACCCAGGCCTTTGAGAGAAACCTCTAGGAAGTGATACGAGCCCACAATTCATCGTATATCCTCGAACACGATACCTTGAGGGCTGTTTCGTTGTATCGCATGGTTTGCCCGTTACTTTGAAAGTCCTTTTACTGTAAAAATTTTATACCACAAAGTGTTTCAGATTGAACCTTATCAGCCGCTACGTCTCCGGTATCTTAGCGAGCGCCATCTTCGGAATATCAGAACGGCCTTTATCTGAGTTTCCACTTAATGTTGATCGCATATTTATGAAATAAGAGTTTTCGGGGAGTTTGGTAACAGGTGCAAGATTTTACGAAGCGTAACGAAAGAACCGTATAGGCTGGCAGCATTTGCAAGAAGATTGCTGTATGAATTATTCAGCGCCCAGGACGGAAAGTTATTGGAATGCAATGTTGAGGTTGATGGGGTTCCGCATAATCCGTGTGGTGTCTTGCTACCCGTGCAGATTACCAGAACTCCCGTGCTGCTTCGCAGCAGCTTAGCTGCGTTAATCCGGCACTCATTACTCCGTTCCCAGATTGAAGACGGATTCCTGTAATGTTTATGTGACTTCTTGTTGAGCTACACTTTGCTGTTACACGTCTGTAAACGAGGACTGGTGCAGAACATAATACAGTGATAATCCCATGTTGAACTACGTAGTTAATATTAGTGTATGTTTTGTCCATAAATCATTTTACTGATTCCCTTTTTAAGGCGGGTGTGTACAGTTCCCCGTACACCTAGATCAGAACATTGTATTGTATTTTGTACACTGGAGTACTTACACATAACCAGAGGATCGATATGACTATCATCGTGCATCACACAGCAGTCTATGCGTCTCCGTGTCCTCCTTGATTTTTTTTTTTTTTATAATCAGCATGACAATGCACCCTGTCACAAAACAGCAACTGTGAGGGAACGGTCTATGGAAAATAATATTCATGAAACTGACTGGGCTGCCTTGAGACCCATTCTGAACCCAATGTAACACCTTTGGAATGAGTTAGAAGGTTGACTTGGCTCCAGACCCCAGCGTCTAATATCACTACCTTCTCTAGTTTCGGCTCTTTAGGAAGAATGGGCTGCCATTCCTCCACAGACTTTGAGATTCGTCACTGAAAGTGTCTCCGGCCGAGTTAAAGTTGTCATAAAGGAGAAGGGTGGGCATACACCATACTAACTTTGCAGCGTATCCCAAAAGACCCCATAGCCCAATCAAGACAGGATATCGTACGCCGAAGAAGTTACATATAAAAATTATGTATCCAGCGGGTCCGTATGTGCACCATATATGTAAGAGTAACATTCAGTAAGTAATGCAACACATTTTTCTTCATGGCCGATTTCAGTTGAAAAAATGCAGAATTCGTTGTGGCACAAGGTGGAATATTGTCGTTTCAGCCCCTTCAATTTCACGAAATTCTGATAGTTGGTGGCGTTGTATACGCAGCCTTCAACGGAGGTGCGTTGCAAGCAGAGAGATATCACTGAGCTTCTTTTGGAGGAAAACCACAACATCGAAAATATTCATAGGCGCTTGAAGAATGTCTAAGGAGATCTGGCAGTGAACAAAAGCAAGGTGTGTTGTTGGGCGGGGCGTCTATCATCATCGCAAAAATGTCGCACTAACCTATCCGATCTCCAGCGTGTCGGCCAGCCGCACATAGCTGTCACTCCAGCAACATCGGAACGTGCGGACACTCTCATTCGAGGTGACAGACGGATCACAGTCAAACAGCTCCATGACAACGCAAGGCCGTACACAAGCCTACGCACCCAACTGGGGCTCACAAACCTGAAATTGGCTTGTTCTTCCTCGTCCAACCTACAGCCGGAAACTCCCATCATCCGACTTCCATCTGTTTAGCCCAATGGAGGATGCACTCTGTCGGAAGTAGTGCATAAATGATGATGAGGATATTGATACAGCACGACGTTGGCTCGGACATCGTCCATTAGAATGGTGCCATATGGGCATACAGGGTCTCCCAGCACTGATTGGAGGTTATGTTGAAAAATAAGGTTCTACCGTTAAAAAAGTGGGGAATAATATGATGTATTGGAATACCGAATAAAACTAACCTGCTTTCAGAAAAAAAAACATGTTCCATTACATACTAAACGCTGCTCGCATGTGCCATAAACAGAGAAAAAGGTGTCTCGATGTCCAGCTTGGCACACTGTGAATCATTTCAAAAGCAGTGCTTCAAAAGGCTTCAACACCTCTGCTCAGTTCTTCAGTCGTCTTGTACGCGCATTCGTGGGACTTGATCATAACAAGTTGTCTGACGTTGTGAGGACTTCATGGTCGCCATTTCAATGAGGCTGGAGACATTGCTTCACATCGCCCAATCCAATGTCCTCGAAATTGTTCACCTAGGATCCCACGCACCTGAATGGCAAAATGTGCTGAACCATCATCCTGCTTAACAAAACATGAACCATGGTTCCCTTGTCTTTTAGCTGAGGAGTTAAGCACGTTCTCAACAAGCCCAAATAAGAATTTACATTCAGGAACTCTTAAAAAATATGGTGCAAACAGGACAGTCTTGTCCATCCCATAAAATGAGGCTTGTTCCGTTCCAGTTCTTGCAGGTAATCAGTATTCTACTCAAGTCAGGAAACCACATTCCTTCTGCGTGAATTTCAATATATTTGTCAGCAAATAGTACTTTTGAGAGATCCACAGCGTTTGGAAACTGTGCCAACAAAGAACGCCAGGCTGCAACACGCCGACCCATGGCGTTGTCAGGTAGTTCGTTGACTAACACCCGTCTCAATCATTTCAATTTCAAATCATTTTTAATGTAGTCATACGTTTTTGACCGTGTTGCTTGAACTTCAGGTTCTCTTTTGCGGCTGTATTTCACTGAAGACTGCTCAGTTGATCGAGTGACTGTGACACAAGTTTCCTCGCGTTTTCGTATGTCCCTCAATGCCTGAAAGAAAAGAAAATCACTCCCAATCAAACACGGTTTCTTTACGAGATGGGGCACTGTCATAGCGATATCTATACATAATCATTATTTCTGTTATTGTTTCCCCTATCTGGGGACTTTCGCGTAGCTACACAGACGCCACTAATCATTACTCCACAGTGTAACTGTGCCCGCTCACATCAGTCGTGGTTTCACTACCGAAACAATATGACACTAAACCAACACAATGCAATACCAAGAATAATGCTTTTCCTCCGCTTCAAAGCAGGGATACCACTGACAAAAAGTATTTATTCCCCCCATTGTACAAAATCAAGGAGGTACGGGGAATTCTTGGATTCCCTGCACTCGTAAGAAAAGCACTTTACTTAATCTGACCGTAGGAAAAAATTGCGTACATCCATATTCGCCAAACAAAAGGACATCAACAAGGGGGCGCGAAACGTGTGATCGCTTTAGTGTGTTGTAATTACACGGAAGTGTGTCTCTTGGTTGATGTAACAGGAATCTCGAATACGAAAACATACGTAGAACGTCAGACAACCAGCTTTAGCAAGTTGCGCGCTACGTTGAAATAGGTGTTCGAGCTGACTACAAAACATTTTGAAACAGTTGGATGCAAAAATCTTCAGAAATTATCGTGTTTGTGTGTGCTGCAGAAGAATTAAAACCAAATATAAGATGAAAACTTTTTAAAACGTTCAGATATCTTAATAATGAACAAAACACTTTAATTCATAATAGTGAATCATGTACAAAACTGGCCCTGTGTTTAGTAGGATATCCTAGTTACAGAAATTGTCGGCAACGTTTGAAGAACTCCTGGTGATTCATGAATAATCGTCATTTCCGCGTAGGAGAAAACGAAATTGCTAATTCAGATTTAAAAGCGATTGCTGAAATCTCATCTTCGTTTCGGCACATAAACGTAAAAACTGTCCTTATCCCCAAATTACTGGCAGAGGTGAAACACGCATTAAGTAAAAGAATAATCTGTAAGACTGAGAGAGGGTCCTCCAGGCATTTAGGTGCGATTCTCACTGAGGCGGTGTGATAAGCGATACGACACGGTGCAATAAAGGCCACGCGCCGCGACGCTTTACCGGCGCGAGACTCGCGTCACTGGGACGATACAATATGTGACGAGATACGCGATGCAGCTCGCAATACGACAAGCAACCAGACAGCACGAATCACGTTTCCGCATCAGCTTTAGCTGCAATCAGTAGCTTTTCTGAAGAGGACGTTATTGTGTCTTATTATTTAAACGGATGCTCAAAAATCTGAAAACCAAAAGAAAGTACTGGGCGCAACCGTATAATGCTATAATATGAAACATAGTTCGGCTGTGGTTCATCGTGAGTTCTTTCGCTTTCCCTAGTGCCTGAGTCCCGCATTCTACGCAGGGTCTGCATGGCTAAGTCGGATTTGGCGTGGTTAATTTTAAGGGGTGGCCGGATGTCCTTCCTCCCGCCACGCCATACCCCCCGGGACGGAATGAGTGTACCCCAGCTGTCTGCATCTAGTCTAAATCATGAAATAGTGCGAACGTGTTAGAAATGTCTGTGATGCGTGTTACTGAGGTGGGACGTGGGGACCAGCCCGGTATTCACCTAGAGGGATGTGGAGAACCGCCTAAAACCACATCCAGGCTGGCCGGCACACCGGCCATCGTCGTTAATCCGCCGGTCGGATTCGATCCAGGGCTTGCGCGCCTACCCGAGTTCATGAAGCAGCGCATTAGCGCTCTCAGCTAACCTGGCAGCTGTTCACTGTGAGATCTCTCAGCACTAAGACAAATTCCACAAGTTCTCGGAATGAGTCCACATAGTTTCCACCGTTTGTAAATTTCAACTTGCTATCTCTCCTCCTGGTTTTTTAATGGCTCTATGCACTATGGGTCTTAACATCTGAGGTGATCAGTCCCCTAGACTTAGAAGTAATTAAACCTAAATTACCTAAAGACATCACACACATCCGTGCCCGAGGCAGGATTCGAACCTGCGTCCGTAGCAGCAGCGCGGTTCCGGACTGAAGCGCCTAGAATCGCTCGGCCACAGCGGCCGGCTCTCCTCCTGGTGAATGTGTATGAATGACGTTAAGGATTAAACCATGAAAAGTTTATTTTTTGGAAGACTGCCTCATATTACACTGACGGACAACAATCGCTACACCAAAAAGGAGTTGTGCGACATGTATACAAGTTGGTAAACCGAGCGAGGTGGCGCAGTGGTTAGACACTGGACTCGCATTCGGGAGGACGACGGTTCAATCCCGCGTCCGGCCATCCTGATTTAGGTTTTCCGTGATTTCCCTAAATCACTCCAGGCAAATGCCGGGATGGTTCCTCTGAAAAGGGCACGGCCGACTTCCTTCCCCATCCTTCCCCATCCTTCCCTAATCCGATGAGACCGATGACCACGCTGTCTGGTCTCCTTCCCCAAAACAACCAACCAACCAACAAGTTGGTAAAGTGTTTCTACAACTGAAAGATAACGTCTATTCCCATTTCACACTAGTCACAGAAGAGTGGCGAATGTAGCGCCACTATGAGCATCCAAATCAGGTTTGATTTAAATACTTCCTGTGACGGCCGTGAACGTTAGATGATATTAGTCAAGAAAGCATTTAAGGCCTTAAAGGCGCCATTATCAGTACCTCACTGAGTTCGAACGAGAACGTGTAATAAGGCTACGAGAAGCTGGATGTTTCTTCGGCGCTATTGCAGAAAGAGTTGGCAGGAATGTAGCGACTGTACACGACTGCTGGCAGCAGTAGTCACGAGAATGTACCATCGTAAGAAGATGAGGCTGTGGACGCCAACGTGGCACTGCCGAGAGGAAAGATCATAGCGTTCGGAGTGTGGCCCTGCTGCATCGTACTGCATCTGAAGCAGCAATTTGAGCAGCAGTTGGCACCACAGTGACGCAACGCGCAACGAACTACTACAAATCGGTTACTTGAAGGACAGCTCCGACAAAGGTGCACTGTAGCATGCAGTCCACTGACCCCAGACCACCGCCGTTTGCGACTTCATTGGTGTCAGGCGAGAGGTCATTAGGTTAGGAGGGTGGGGGGAGGGTTGAAATCTGTTGTTATTTTCTGAAGGAAAGCTGGATCTGCCTCGGTGCCAATGATGACGGTGTGTTGTTTAGGAGACTAGTTGAGGGCCTGCAACCAACCATGCTAGACACACTGGATGGTACACCTTGAGTTATGAACTGTATTGCGATTTCGTATGACAGCAGAAGCACTCCTGCGATTATACCACGTAACGTCAATGCAAAACTGAAAGTCAGTCTAGTGTTTCGGCCTGTTGTCCTGCCGTCCACGAGCAGTATTCCAGCATATCCAACAGGATAACGATAGACCATATACCGCTGTTGTGAACCAACAGACCGCAGCTCGTGGTCGTGCGGTAGCGTTCTCGCTTCCCGCGCCCGGGTTCCCGGGTTCGATTCCCGGCGGGGTTAGGGATTTTCTCTGCCTCGTGATGACTGGGTGTTGTGTTATGTCCTTAGGTTAGTTAGGTTTAAGTAGTTCTAAATTCTAGGGGACTGATGGCCATAGATGTTGAGTCCCATAGTGCTCAGAGCCATTTGAACCATTTTTTTGTGAACCAACATGCTCTAGACTATAGTGTGTCGACATGTTGACTTAGTTTGTTCGATTAGCAGCTCTGCCTCCAATCAAGTAGTGAAGTGTCATCCACAAACCGCATTAACCGTTCCTGTATTGACTGATCAAGTGTAACAGGTGTGGAACGTCATCCCACAAACACACATCCGGCGCCAGTATCTCACAATGTTCGCACGTTTGCATGCTTGGATGCAACATTCTGGACATTACACCTGTTATTTATGGACCAACATTTCACACCTGCAATTGCTTACCTTGCGCTTTTACTGACCTGTGATCTTGCAATGTTAATCACTTAAATATGTACCAAGAAAGATGTATTCCCAAAGTGTCATTGTTGTTGTGGTCTTCAGTCCTGAGACTGATTTGATGCAGCTCTCCATGCTACTCTATCCTCTGCAAGATTCTTCATCTCCCAGTACTTACTGCAGCCTACATCCTTCTGAACCTGCTTAGTGTATTCATCTCTTGGTCTCCCTCTACGATTTCTACCCTCCACGCTGCCCTCCAATACTAAATTGGTGATCCCTCGATGTCTCAGAACAAGTCCTACCAACCGATCCCTTCTTCTAGTCAAGTTGTGCCACAAGCTCCTCTTCTCGCCAATTCTATTCAATACCTCCTCATTAGTTATGTGATCTACCCATCTAATCTTCAGCATTCTTCTGTAGCACCACATTTCGAAAGCTTCTATTCTCTTCTTGTCTAAACTATTTATCGTCCACGTTTCACTTCCATACATGGCTACACTCCATACAAATACTTTCATAAACGACTTCCTGACATTTAAATCTATACTCGATGTTAACAAATTTTTCTTCTTCAGAAACGCTTTCCTTGCCATTGCCAGTCTACATTTTATATCCTCTCTACTTCGACCGTCATCAGTTATTTTGCTCCCCAAATAGCAAAACTCCTTTACTACTTTAATTGTCTCATTTCCTAATCTAATTCCCTCTGCATCACCCGACTTAATTCGACTACATTCCATTATACTCGTTTTGCTTTTGTTGATGTTCATCTTATACCCTCCTTTCAAGACACTGTCCATTCCGTTCAACTGCTCTGACAGAATTACAATGTCATCGGCGAACCTCAAAGTTTTTATTTTTTCTCCATGGATTTTAATACCTACTCCGAACTTTTCCTTTGTTTCCTTTATTGGTTGCTCAATATACAGATTGTCATTACAGAGTGTCATTACTCTGCATTAATTATTTTTTGGTGTTGCGATTTTTGTAAGTCAGTGTAATTACGTATTAACAAACCCGTCCGAACAGGCCTTGAAGGCACAACGGTACCGACTGGCCTCAATATCATCCTCAGCCCCTCAATGTCACCAGATGAGGATACGGAGCGGCATGTGGTCCACACATTCCTCTTCCCAGCCGTTGTCAGTTTTCGTGACCGGTATCATTACTTCTCAGTTTAGTACCTCCTCAGCCGGTCGGAGTGGTCGAGCGGTTCTAGGCGCTACAGTCTGGAACCGCGCAACCGCTACGGTCGCAGGTTCGAATCCTGCCTCGGGCATGGGTGTGTGTGATGTCCTTAGGTTAGTTAGGTTTAAGTAGTTCTAATTTCTAGGGGACTGATGACCTCAGATGTTAAGTCCCACAGTGTTCAGAGCCATTTGAACAATTTGAATCTAGTACCTCGTCAATTGGCCTCACAAGGGCTGAGTGCACCCGTCTCGCCAACAGCACTAGGCAGATACGGATGGTGACTCGTCCGAGAGGCAGCCATCTCCGATAGCACTTAACTTTCATGATCTGACTGGAGCCAGTGTTATCACTGCGGCAAGGCCGTTGGCACGTATTAATAAAGCTAGCATAGTATTTCTAGAAGTCTTCAATTTCGCAAAGTAGGATATGATTCAGCTTGAGGAGGATTTAGATGAAAGGCTCGATCTGAAGCGAGACCAGTCATAATCGACTGTTTACCAGTGGGTGGAGAACTCTATGTAGAAGTAGATAGTGTGTTTGCAGAAATGGAAGAAGTCGCGATGTTAAGAAAATCCTGACGTGTCCTTCTCTACTTCATCAACTACATGTTCAGAAGTTTTATGAGTTTAGCTTTCATGTCTCTTTTACGCCTGTCACAAAATGTCTTGGAATCAGGGAGAGCAGACTGAAAAAACATCGAGTCAGGACCATGAGCTTATGATTCCCGGTATCTTTTGATTTCAGTAAGTTTTTTTATTTTCAGCTTCGGATTGTATCGGCAGCATGCCAAAAAGAGAAACAAGAGGCAGCTCAGCACTCAGTATAGCAGACCACAACAGGCGCCAGCCGCTGTGGCCGAGCGGTTCTAGGCGCTTCAGTCCGGAATCGCGCTGCTACTACGGTCGCAGGTTCGAATCCTGCCTCGGGCATGGATGTGTGTGGTGTCCTTAGGTTAGTTGGGTTTAAGTAGTTCTAAGTCTAGGAGACTGATGACCTCAGATGTTAAGTCCCATAGTCCTTAGTCATTTTGAACCACAACAGGCGACAACAGCATCGCGTGAGGTGCATTAGTTCCAACCTCTCCGAGAAAAACTTTCAATAAACCTTACTTATGTTCTCGAGAATGGAAGGAGATATTGCTCTCCTTCTATCGTTGAAAACGGTTTCTGCATCTACATGGCTACTTTGTAATTGTCACTTAGTTTCCTGTCACAGGATTCATAGAACCACTTTCAGATTATTTCTCTACTATATCGCTCTCGAACAGAAGACAGGAAAAACGAAAACTTAAATCTTTCCGTGCGATCTCTGATGATCATTTCTCTCTATGTAGGTGGGCGTCAAAAAAATATTTTAACATTCTAGCGAGGATGTTTGAAATGTCGTGAAAAGATCTCGCCGCAACAAGGAATGCCATTGTTTTAACGATTGCCACAGCTACTCACGTACCATATCCATAACACTCTCTCCCCTATTTCGCGACATTTTCGGTCATTCCAAAGTGAACCAGTTAAGTCGCCTGAACTACATTTCTACGCGGTCCACAGCTTCTGGGCCGCTTCGCGTACTGTATCGCTTATCATGTCGCCTCAGTGAGAAGTGCGCCTTGGAATTCATAATCTGACACTCCTCAACAGAGCCACTGAACCACAGTGTTATGACATGTTTTCCAAATACAAACAGAACAGTACTCTTTCCCTGGTACGTACAGCACACTGTGTGGATCTTCGTTCGCTCTTGTTAGACACACGAGCGCCTCCACAGTTTCTCAAATCCTTTTATCATAGTACCGGAGGAATTGTTCGGAGCATACTTGCCCGTAACTCCACATCTGCAACCAGTTCTAACAGAGTATAATTAATTAGCTTTTTTTACAGCAGTGACATGACTAAAAATGCAATACCTGGAAAAACATGACTTAAATAAGTAATTCTACAAAACTTATAGTGAAATAGCATAAGCTTCCTATAAATTTGAAGTAATTTCTGTTGGGTATAAGCTGAACCCAGTTAATTGGTAAGCGAGCTCGGGAATGATGAGGTCTGGTGACCCAGAAAGCAAATTTAAAATTCTCGTAAGATATTTATTGTTTCCTTCCGCGACAGGAATTACTGCTAGTAAACTTAACATCTGAGAAATATAAAGTACGTATTTTAGAACATGGAAATTCTGCGAGTGATATATCTTTTCAAGTGAAAATAATTGTATGCAAATGAGTCTCGACAGAGCAGATACAAATATATTCTTCCGCCACCAGACGAACCGGTGATACAGTACAGGAAATAACAGAGTGACACTTATAAACAATAATGAGATCCGTTCTTGGTACCAGAACGCACCACTTACGATGATAAATATGCAGTCTAGTTCTCAGTAACATAGCAATCGAGAACAATCAGTAAAAGCTTTAGCTGAACCACAGCAATTAATAGAGTTCCGTGAAGTCTAGAGTGAAATTTTAGAAAAATGCACTTCACTGGACAAGAGATCATGACCAGAAAACGTAATTGAACGTACATAAGCATAGCCTGAGTTCCTTACAGATTAAAAAAATAATACCAATAGCTCACAGGGAAGGAGCAGATCAATCAACTGTAGCCGCAGTGGTTATAGTCGGAGCACGATCAGAAGCCATCTAAATATGAGGGGACACAGTGTTCAATGTTTCAAACGCAAATCGTCACCAGTAATAATGATCAGCGTGCAGTCGCTCTGATGCAGTTGTAATCCTGACGTTTGACGTGGTCCTTATCCCATCACCGAATCAACTCTTAACCATCAGGGCCATGTACATTAGAAAAAATTTCTTCTCAAGACTGCACATCCATGTTGCCCCAGTGCCAACGGTCACTGGTTGCGTATGTGTCACTGCGTCTAACCGTACTGACTGTGGCGGAAGACTCAAACTTCTCCCGTAGACTTTGTGTCACTGCCCTCCTGGGGTTGGACACAAATATCGCGAGGCACGCTACCCAACGATCTTAGGTATGACGAGATCGATTGCTTTGATACAACGGGATCGATCTGAGCCGACCACGGCTCATAAACTGCATCATACTTTTCGTGTAGGTTGGAACACTTCACACGTATTTTTGAGTAACATAAACTAAAGATGCCGTTTCTCGATTTGAGTTACTTTTCTTGCCGGGATGTCATATGATGCTCTGGAAATAACAGTGGTATAATGGGAACAATCGATGACGACTGTTCCAAAATTTCAATTCAGCTAACCGCCACAACGGATTCTATCATGGTATCAGTTATAAAGTTAACACTGAGCGGTGCATCTATTTTAACCGTTTGTTAGGAGTGTAAAATGACGTAACAGGGAAACAATGCATGATCAGAAAGTGTCGAACTGAGAGAGTAACCAGAAAGAAATAGGAGTCTTTATTTTCAAAATGATGAGTCTTGTGATTCTCCAGATTAAAAAAAAGAGAGAGGGAAAGCAGCGGGGAGCTTCAATAAGCACCTTTCTATTCGCGATCCTTACAACACAGACATCTGGGATTGGCTACAAAGTTGTAAAGATCGACATGTAACACGTCAGCTGTCAGTGACTGGTGAAAATCTTTTAGGGTGAACAGTTCGTTTCGTCGGCACCTCGGAGCCTGCGTGGGTCACGGGAAAGAACACTCATGGCTATGTCCAGGAGACGAACTACACGCCGTACTGCAATACGCTTTTAGTCTGAAACCTCTACTGGCGGACATGGATAACTTCTCTGCCTTGCTAAACTGCTAACAATTACAAGTAACGGTCGTCAGCGTCTCTTTGACCCGCTTACAGGATTAAACTTCCCACAACTCTAAAGTCAATAATTAATAGCCCTGTAGTTATGTAACTGCTCTCAGGAATTATTCCGAGGTCTGAGCACTGGACTGGAGTCTGTTCACCGCTAACAGTTCTGTGTGCTGCCTCCAAGTAGCTACTAATGACTTCCGCCGATCATAATCATAAGGGAAAAAAAACAGAAAAGCACTTCCAACAGAGAGGCAACCACACAAAAACATTACCCTCAAATTCGCAGGGAGGCAAATGAAATTTGGCATTATTGGCATGAATTAACCCTAGCCAAGTGAGTCACTTTTACTCAAAACCGCCTGCAGGTAGCTGAGGCCTCTTTTAATCAAACAAGTCCACGCTCGCTAATCCGCACATTCGGCGAGAAAAACAGCAAAGCACCTAAGCAGAATTTGACGCTCACGCACGCAAACACACTACGGATTATTTTGCCCCGAAGCTTTCCGTACTGGAAAAATAACCTTAGTGATCTTGAAGGATCAGTAAAACTAGACTTCCGAACAGTAACCTCTTCAAATCACAAACTCCGTCCTAGAGGGCCGCTGACTTGCCATCTCAACTCCACGGCCGGCCGCTGTGGCCGAGCAGTTCTAGGTGCTTCAGTCCGGAACCGCGCTGCTGCTACGGTCGCAGGTTCGAATCCTTTCTCGGGCATGTTCAGAGCCATTTGATTTCCACTCCACCAGGGCTACCGACTTTTCGATTTCGTTATCTCAAAAACCACCCACCAAATTACTTTACGTTTAGGATTATCAGCCAGTAGGAATCAGGGGCAGAATGCACAATTATCACTGGCCATTTCCTGCTCCTGCTTACAGCACTTCTTTAAGACAGAGGTTCCCACACTTATCCTCTGACGGAACACTGAGAATGCTGGTGCTTTGATGTTTATTTTGAAATTTAATAAAACTTTGAAACGTTAGAAAAAACTTGTAATTACGTCTATTTTATTTATAACTGACAACACAGAAATTATAATAAAACGTTAAAAGATATTTAGTATCGTCAAAATGTTGGGAAAAAAGCGCCATGTTATTAACAGTTTTTCGTGGAGCACTTATTTACGTCCCGCGGAACACCAGTCTTCCGCGGAACACTCTTGCTCTAAGGTTCTGCTTTCTGGCAGGACTTTAAGAACTTTTCCCTCAACGGATATTGGAAACACCAGCAGTCATGGGGAAATTACTCTCCCTCTATGTCCGCAATATCGGCTCCGGTCACAACCCATTTAGGCAGATTAGGGAAAGTATGATCCATTTTTGTCAGGCCAAATGAGAATCTTGTTCCCCTAGCAACCGAAACAGTTGAAGCGACTACAATAGCGGACAGAGCTAACGCATAAGGGTGGCCAGGAACTGATATGTTACAAGTAGCTACTAAAATTTGAGAAATGAATTAGATAATCTTATTTCCTTTGAGAAGTTAACACAAAATCAAGTTCTATAAATTTCCGAATTAACCAGATTTTCAATCATCCTGGTGGCCTACAATCACATCTAGGTTGGATAAACGAGTTTACACCGTAGCTGGGTCGAATGGGCGCCTCCTCCGATTGCTCCGACCAGTCTCCGACTTGCTCACCTACTTCGAGAGTACCAGAGATAACAGGAGAAAGCTCCACATTAGTCATCGGTTAATTGCATCTGCTGGACATCTCTAGAAGCAGGTTTCTATGCACCAGCAGGAAACAACGATACTGCTCCAAAGAGATTTTGTAGACAAGAAAGAGTACTTTCTTGAGTGCGGTGTGCTGCGTGGAGGGACTGTTTCCTTAGGATAATAAGTGCGTGAATGCTGCGATCAGTTTTTGGTATCAAGTGAAGCGAAGGATGCGCGAGACAGGCGGACAGTGTACCACCTGGGGTGAGGTATATCTCTGTATAATCCGAAACTAATAACGTAATAAGCGCGGCCAGTGCCATCCTGGGGAGGGAGAGTATGGCGGCGCGGAGCGTGAATAATTCAGCTGTGCCAACCAAGTTGCGCCGTGGCACAGACAAAGCCGGCGATGCAAATGAGCGCCTGGCCTCCCAGGTAGCGCATCCCGCCGATCTCTCTGGACGGAAGCCCCGTCCCCAGGGACTTCACTCCGACTACGCCGGCCGCGCCCCTGATTTGCTCAGGCATGTCGCACGAAAGCGCGAACACGTCTCCCAACACAGAATTTCCAACACCTTATTCCACTTACCAGTCCATACACACAGTCCGAAAATCACTGAAGAGCGCGTGTAGCGGAAAATATGTCTCACAGCGCCTCTCATAGTCTCAAGCAGTGTATTAAGCATCAAGAGAAACGAAAAATTCAAAGTATCGACGCTGCAATTGCGCTAAAGCAATTATAGAAGTTGGTTGGTTGGTTGACTGGTGGGAGGGGACCAAACAGCGAGGTCATCAGTCCCATCAGATTAGGGAAAGATGAAGAAGGAAATCGGCCGTGCCAAGGAACCATCCCGACACTTGCTAGAAGCGATGGTCGGACGCGGGTTTCAACCGTCGTCCTCCCGAATGCGAGGCCATTGTGCTAACCACTGCACCACCTCGCTCGGTGACAGACATCATTAAGTGAGTACACAACGCCCGACTGAAAAGCGAAGGACTCAGAACGGGAAGCGGAAACGAAATGAACCTTCACGGGTTGTGACAGTACGTGACGTTATCGCAGTGGCTACGAAATCTAGTTAAATCTGTAAACAACTTGGCAGTATGAACCCAGTCATCAGTATGTCGCTGTACGCTACCTGGACTGGATGCATCCACGAATTTGGTTGGAGAGATTGTCATAAAGCCGTTATATCCGCTCCTGAGGCAAACGGGGCCACAACTGTCGCAACTGGTTCAAAATGTTTCAAATGGCTCTGAGCACTATGGGACTTTTCTGAGGACATCAGTCCCCTAAAACTTAGAAATACTTAAACCTAACTAACCTAAGGACATCACACACATCCATGCCCGAGGCAGGATTCGAACCTGCAACTGGTGCTTTATATCCTTGATGCTGGCACTGAGATGGAGTTGACGTCCGTGCTGAGCCTACACGTGTTTTGCCGGGACACATCTGGGTATCTAGATCGCCACTGTCGCCGACGATAGTCATTCAGGATAGTGCAGAATTGCAATTCATCGCTCAACACGACGCCATATATCGTCAGCCCAAACTCTCTGGTCACGGCTCCACTCCAAACGCAGCCCTTTGTGCTATGCTGTTCAAGGGTGCCTACACATAGCACGGTAATTCCCTAGTCCGCCTGCTGCTAGTCTCCGAGCAGTGGCTGGTTGATTTGGGGGAGGCGACTAAACAGCGAGGTCATCGGATTAGGGAAGGGTGGGGAAGGAAGTCGGCCGTGCCTTTTCAAAGGATCCATCCCGACATTCGCCGGAAGCGATTTAGAGAAATCACGGAAAACCTAAATCAGGATGGCCGGACGCGGGTGTGAAATGTCGTCCTGCCGAATGCGAGTCCAGTATGCTAACCATTGCGTCACCTCGCTCGGTGAGCAGTGGTACGGAATGATACGGAATATTGCAGCGAGTACAGTACTTGTTCTCGGATGCTAGGCGCAGATCTGAAGGGGTTACGATATGCTTGGTTCCCAATAGGGTGGTTCTCCCTTGTAGTCGTGACGACGAGTATACCGGGTGATCAAAAAGTCAGTATAAATTTGATAACTGAATAAATCACGAAATAATGTAGATACAGAGGTACAAATTGACACACATGCTTGGAACGACATGGGGTTTTTTAGAACCAAAAAATATAAGCGTTCAAAAAATGCCCGACAGATGGCGCTTCATCTGATCAGAATAGCAATAATTAGCATAACAAAGTAAGACAAAGCAAAGATGATGTTCTTTACAGGAATGCTCAACATGTCCACCATCATACATCAACAATAGCTGTAGTGCAGGAATAATGTTGTGAACAGCACTGTAGAGCATGTCCGGAGTTATTGTGAGGCATTGGCATCGGATGATGTCTTTCAGCATCCCCAGAGATGTCGGTCGATCACGATACACTTGCGACTTCAGGTAACCCCAAAGCCAATAATCGCACGGACTGAGGTCTGGAGACCTGGGAGGCCAAGCATGACGAAAGTGGCGGCTGAGCACACGATCATCACCAAACGACGCGCGCAAGAGATCTTTCAAGCGTCTAGAAATATGGGGTGTTTTTTTTGTAATAAAACCCCACGTCATTCCAAGCATCAGTGTCAATTTTTACCTATCTATCTACATTATTCCGTGGTTTATTAAGTTTTCAAATTTATACTGACTTTTTTTTTATCACCCGGTATATACCTGCCCTCATGTTCCCATGCAATCCAACTTCGGGTCAGTGTCACGTCCTGATGACCCACAGATCTGAATGATTCGATCAGCTGATCAAATGGAGACTCACAATGAGGCCCCTTTCAAACACTGTTTGACTACAAGGCATCTCCCTTATCTTCACAGTAATCACTCAACATCTGACGTTGTTCACGCCCCTTACATACACCTTACCCGGCCCGGTAACAACACGAAAGATGAACAACATTAATGAACGCTGGTGGCAGTTCTATCGGTCACAGAGAATTACAACTCTAATCAATTACATATATACAGATGCGAAGTTGCATTCGCATCCGACCGAGTCTTCTGACGGCTTTACCCTTTTGTCAGACAGTGTAGTTATAACATATAAGTACTGGGTGGTTATGATTAAAGTGCAGCTACTCACAGAGGGCCAGTTTAGGTTATAATTGTCGTATGGTAGCGAAATTTCGTGGATATTGTTGTTGTTGTTGTTGTTGTTGTTGTTGTGGTCTTCAGTCTTGAGACTGGTTTGATGCAGCTCTCCATGCTACTATATCCTGTGCAAGCTTTTTCATCTCCCAGTACCTACTGCAACCTACATCCTTCTGAATCTACTTAGTGTATTCATCTCTTGGTCTCCCTCTACGATTTTTACCCTCCACGCTACCCTCCAATACTAAATTGGTGATCCCTTGATGCCTCAGAACATGTCCTACCAACCGATCCCTTCTTCTGGTCAAGTTGTGCCACAAACTTCTCTTCTCCCCAATTTTATTCAATACATCCTCATTAGTTATGTGATCTACCCATCTAATCTTTAGCATTCTTCTGTAGCACCACATTTCGAAAGCTTCTATTCTCTTCTTGTCCAAACTATTTATCGTCCATTTTTCACTTCCATACATGGCTACATTCCATACAAATACTTTCAGAAACGACTTCCTGACACTTTAATCTATACTCGATGTTAACAAATTTTTCTTCTTCAGAAAAGCTTTCCTTGCCATTGCCAGTCTACATTTTATATCCTCTCTACTTCGACCATAATCAGTTATTTTGCTCCCCAAATAAGAAAACTCGTTTACTACTTTAAGCGTCTCATTTCCTAATCTAATTGCCGGCCGCGGTGGCCTAGCGGTTCTAGGCGCTCAGTCCGGAGCCGCGCGACTGCTACGGTCGCAGGTTCGAATCCTGCCTCGGGCATGGATGTGTGTGATGTCCTTAGGTTAGGTAGGTTTAAGTAGTTCTAAGTTCTAGGGGACTGATGACCACAGATGTTAAGTCCCATAGTGCTCAGAGCCATTTGAACCATTTTTGTACCTAATCTAATTCCCTCAGCATCACCCGACTTAATTCGACTACATTCCATTATCCTCGTTTTGCTTTTGATATTCATCTTATATCCTCCTTTCAAGACGCTGTCCATTCCGTTCAACTGCTCTTCCAAGTCCTTTGCTGTGTCTGACAGAACTACAATGTCATCGGCGAACCTCAAAGTTTTTATTTCTTCTCCATGGATTCTCCGAATTTTCTTTTGTTTCCTTTACTGCTTGCTCAATATCATACTGAATAACATCTGGGAGATGCTACAACCCTGTCTCACTCCCTTCCCAACCACTGCTTCCCTTTCATGTCCCTCGACTCTTATAACAGCCATCTGGTTTCTGTACAAATTGTAAATAGCCTTTCGCTCCCTGTATTTCACCCCTGCCACCTTCAGAATTTGAAAGAGAGTATTCCACTCAAAGTTGTCAAAAGCTTTCTCTAAGTCTACCAATGCTAGAAACGTAGGTTTGCCTTTCCTTAATCTATCTTCTAAGATAAGTCGTAGGGTCAGTATTGCCTCACGTGTTACAGTATTTCTACGGAATTCAGACTGATCTTCCCCGAGGTCGGCTTCTACCAGTTTTTCCATTCGTCTGTAAAGATTTCGCGTTAGTATTTTGCAGCCGTGACTTATTAAACTGATAGTTCGATAATTTTCACATCTGTCAACACCTGCTTTCTTTTGGATTGGAATTAATGTATTCTTTCTTGAAATCTGAGGGTATTTCGCCTGTCTCTCACATCTTGCTCACCAGATGGTAGAGTTTTGTCAGGGCTGGCTCTCCCAAGGCTATCAGTAGTTCTAATGGAATGTTGTCTACTCTCGGGGTCATGTTTCGATATTATAACGTGTAAATGAGAAACTGATAAACGGTGAAAAAAATTAGTTCCTATTTTGGCCACCAGGTGCAAATTTGACGTTGTGAATGCAAGAAAGCCGTATAAAAATGTTTCCATATGTAACGGGTTTGGAGTGAGACATGAGTAGAAAAGGTCAACAAGTGAGAACGGCATAATTTTGATTTTATTATTAAACGCTGTTTACAGAGGTTTTTTCAGTATGAGCGCCAGAGACGTCGACTAGATGCTGTACGGCGCCAGTTTTGTAGCTGGTGGACGAAATTCGAACTACCACAAACAGCAGTTGACCGGCGTTGCCTGGTGAAACGTTTTTGTGATGCCTCGTGTAAGGAGGGGAAATGCGTACCATCACGTTTCCGACTTTGATAAAGGTCGGATTGTAGCCAATGGCGATTGCGGTTTATCGTATCGCGACATTGCTGCTCGCGTTGGTCGAGATACAATGACTGTTAGCAGAATATAGAATCGGTGGGTTCAGGAGTGTAATACGGAACTCCGTGCTGGATCCCAACGGCCTCGTAGCACTAGCAGTCGAGATGACAGGCATCTTATCCGCATGGCTGTAACGGATCGTGCGGCCACGTCTCGATCCCTGAGTCAACAGATTGGGACGTTTGCAAGACAACACTCATCTGCACAAAGCGCTCGACGACGTTTGCAGCAGCATGGATTATCAGCTCAGAGACCATGGCTGCGGTTACCCTTGCCGCTGCATCACAGACAGGAGCGCCTGCGATGGTGTACTCAACGACGAACCTGGGTGCACGAATGGCAAAACGTCATTTTTTCGGTTGAATCCAGGTTCTGTTTACAGCGTCACGATGGTCGCATCCGTGTTTGGCGACATCGCGCTGAACGCACATTGGAAGCGTGTATTCGTCATCGTCATACTGGCGTATCACCCGGCGTGATGGTATGGGGTGCCATTGGTTACACGTCTCGGGCACCTGTTGTTCGCATTAACGGCACTTTGAACAGTGGACGTTACATTTCAGATGTGTTACGACCCGTGGTTCTACCCTTCATTCCATCCCTGCGAAACCCTACATTTCAGCAGGATAATGCACCACCGCATGTTGCAGGTCCTGCACTGGCCTTTCTGGATACAGAAAATGTTCGACTGCTGCCCTGGCCAGCACATTCTCCACATCTCTCACCAATTGAAAACTTCTGGTCAATGGTGGCCGAGGAACTAGCTCGTCACAATACGCCAGTCACTACTCCTGCTGAACTGTGGTATCGTGTTGAAGCTGCATGGGCAGCTGTACCTGTACACGCCATCCCAGCTCTGTTTGACTCAATGCCCAGGCGTATCAAGGCCGTTATTACGGTCAGAGGTGGTTGTTCTGGGTACTGATTTCTCAGGATCTATGCACCCAAATTGAATGAAAATGTAATCACATGTCAGTTCTAGTATAATATATTTGTTCAATGAATACCCGTTTATCATCTGCATTTCTTCTTGGTGTAGCAATTCTAATGGCCAGTGGTGTATTTGAAGCTGCCCCTCCGGCCAGCAGTACCGAGTAAGCCGGCAGTGGCGGCAAGCTGCCAGGAGGCACTGCTCGCCGTCGACGCTGTCAGCGGGGCTCGCCAGCCTCAGCCTGAAGAGCGGCCTCGCCACGGCACGGTGCTTCACAACGTCCGTATCGACCTGCGTCCCAATTACCGACGACGTCATCACCAATAATTAATAGACGGCAGGCGGGCGGGCAGGCCGGGCCGTTAATACCGACGGCGCGCAGCTTCCGGCGGCCGGATACCGCCTCCGGGAAGCAGGAAGGAAGCTGCCCCACGCTCAGGGGCTGCTCCCCTGCATTGCCGCTGCAAGTGCTTACGTGCGTGAAGAGAGACGCTGCCGGAACTCGCAATACGTGCACTGCTGAGCATCACAGTGTAACCCTTGATTTCCCATCCCAAGGAGCTGCTGTTCTTGAAAGCTATTTCCTGACAAGGACGCCACGTGACAATCGCATCTCTGCGTTTTTAGAGTCCCGTGCCACAATCGGCAAAAACAGAACGCTTATAGAATCGCTCTGTCTGTCTGTTTGTCTGTGCCTATGGCGGCGTAAAAAATTTGAAGTTTTTAAGTCAATGCAATCAAAACATATGGCCCTTTCTCTCACATATTTTTAACACTCGCAAGCCCGCCCGGTTGGCCGTGCGGTCTAACGCACGGCTTTCCGGGCGGGAAGGAGCGCCGGTCCCCGGCACGAATCCTCCCGGCGAATTTGTGTCGAGGTCCAGTGAGCCGGCCAGTCTGTGGATGGTTTTTAGGCGGTTTTCCATCTGCCTCGGCAAATGCGGCTGGTTCCCCTCATTCCGCCGCAGTAACACTATGTTGCCGATTGCTGCGCAAACAAGTTATCCACGTACGCGTACACCACCATTACTCTATCACGCAGACATAGGGGTTACACTCGTCCGGTGTGAGACGTTCCCGGGGGGGTCCACCGGGCGCCGAACCGCACAATAACCCTGGGTTCGGTGTGGGGCAGCGGAAGGGTGAGGTGGACTACGGTAGTCGTCGTGGGGTTGTGGACCACTGCGGCTGCGGCGGGGACGGAGCCTCTCCGTCGTTTCTAGGTCGTCGGTTAACATAACATAACATAAAACTCTCAAACTCACTCATGAAAACCTAGAGTACTTTCCGTCGACCTACAATCATGAAATTTGAAAAAAAGGAAGGTTTCACATTACAAAGAAAGGAAAAAAAACGAAATTTGTAAACTTCCAATTATATCACACAAAAATATTTCTTTCGTCATTTGTTATCCGACGTCAAACTTTGAATTAAAACAGTCAGTACTTCTCTATACAGACTGACTGGGTTGCAATGCTAAAAGTCAAACATCAGGCAAGGAATGACTTCTTTGCTCATATAATTAGTCTTTCGAATGTTTGTTTCACATGCAACTTGAATTGCTACATGCAGTAACCGCCCCTGCAGATCTGATGGTAAATTCCGAAACGCATCATATGGGCATCAAACTCATTCCTTGCCTGATGTTTGACTTTCACCACTGCTACCCAGTTAGCCTGAATGCAGAACTACTGGTTATTATAATAACGGTTGCCTGTCTCCTGCTTAGGTGACGGATCTTGGGAAAATTTCGCTGAATGCAGGGTCATGACTCACAGTCATGATCATGTTATTCTTAAAGTTTCCCGGAGAATGTGGGTATGGCGAGAGATTTCGAGCTTGCGGCAGTATGACGTCGACATCTTACCACGATACTGAGGATGAAAACCATTCGCCACCATCAGCATATTACTGAAATTAAAACATTGTCTTGCCAGTAAAAATGTTAATAACAGAAAAAATGGCCGAAATTCTAGTTTCATGGAATAGATGAACTGTCTATATACGAGGGCAGTTCAATAAGTAATGCAACACATTTTTTTCCTGAAACAGGGGTTGTTTTATTCAGCATTGAAATACACCAGGTTATTCCCCAATCTTTTAGCTACACAACACTATACACCAGGTTATTCCCCAATCTTTTAGTTACACAACACTATTTTTCAACGTAATATCCATTCAATGCTACGGCCTTACGCCACCTTGAAATGAGGGCCTGTATGCCTGCACGGTACGATTCCACTGGTCGATGTCGGAGCCAACGTCGTACTGCATCAATAACTTCTTCATCATCCGCGTAGTGCCTCCCACGGATTGCGTCCTTAATTGGGCCAAACATACGGAAATCCGACGGTGCGAGATCGGGGCTGTAGGGTGCATGAGGAAGAACAGTCCACTGAAGTTTTGTGAGCTCCTCTCGGGTGCGAAGACTTGTGTGAGGTCTTGCGTTGTCATGAAGAAGGAGAAGTTCGTTCAGATTTTTGTGCCTACGAACACGCTGAAGTCGTTTCTTCAATTTCTGAAGAGTAGCACAATACACTTCAGAGTTGATCGTTTGACCATGGGGAAGGACATCGAACAGAATAACCCCTTCAGCGTCCCAGAAGACTGTAACGATGACTTTACTGGCTGAGGGTATGGCTTTAATCTTTTTCTTGGTGGGGGAGTGGGTGTGGCGCCACTCCATTGATTGCCGTTTTGTTTCAGGTTCGAAGTGATGAACCCATGTTTCATCGCCTGTAACAATCTTTGACAAGAAATTGTCACCCTCAGCCACATGACGAGCAAGCAATTCCGCACAGATGGTTCTCCTTTGCTCTTTATGGTGTTCGGTTAGACAACGAGGGACCCAGCGGGAACAAACCTTTGAATATCCCAACTGGTGAACAATTGTGACAGCACTACCAACAGAGATGTCAAGTTGAGCACTGAGTTGTTTGATGGTGATCCGTCGATCATCTCGAACGAGTGTGTTCGCACGCTCCGCCATTGCAGGAGTCACAGCTGTGCACGGCCGGCCCGCACGCGGGAGATCAGACAGTCTTGCTTGACCTTGCGGCGATGATGACACACGCTTTGCCCAACGACTCACCGTGCTTTTGTCCACTGCCAGATCACCGTAGACATTCTGCAAGCGCCTATGAATATCTGAGATGCCCTGATTTTCCGCCAAAAGAAACTCGATCACTGCCCGTTGTTTGCAACGCACATCCGTTACAGACGCCATTTTAACAGCTCCGTACAGCGCTGCCACCTGTCGGAAGTCAATGAAACTATACGAGACGAAGCGGGAATGTTTGAAAATATTCCACAAGAAATTTCCGGTTTTTTCAACCAAAATTGGCCGAGAAAAAAAATGTGTTGCATTACTTAATGAACTGCCCTCGTACATACTTAAGTTTGTACGTAACCCTCAGTACGTGAGTTCTACTCGTTCTTAGTCAACTTTTTATATTTACGTTGCGTGAGGTTAAGAACTCAGTCACCCACAAGAAGCCGATGCACATCTACAGAATTCTCGAGAAAATCGACTTTGAATATTTCCGATCGTCTTGAACACCGTACACTTCTTTTTCCGTATAGCCCGCGAAGCTTGAGGGTAGAATACTTGCCTGCCACATGAGTGGCTCACTTACCAGCTGAAGTAAATTTTTCAAAAATTTCTATATTCTGCTAGTATTTTCATAAAGATTAAAATACGGAAAGGTTAAAAAGTAATTTGTAATATTTTTCTTAATTTAAACAATTTTTATTAACGATCTTTTCTAAAAGACTGATAATTAATAATTAATATTTGCAATAAAAACTGAATTCTTATACGCAAAATGCAATTAGAAATTGGAATACGTGCATTTTTCACACTGACTCTCAAAAGAAACTGTTCTTCTTCTTCAGCATATTGAGAGAAATTCATATACAGAAATGCTATGGTATACTGCTGGACATTCTGCAACAAGGCTTCAAAGTTGAGCTTCATTCCGGGCAGCTTGCGTCAAACGTCGAGCAGGGGAGCATGGCGATGAGATGATGGACGGTATTCAATTAAATTCCTGGAAGACGGTTCCTTGCCGGGGCCCGGCGGATCACATTCTTATGCGCCTTTGAGGGCCGGACTGTTCCCTGGTTCCTGGGGGTGTACGCTAGCGCTGCAGCAGGCGGCGCACGTGCGTTCGGTGTGCAATTAGAACAGCGCGCACCGCAAACGGAGCTAAGGCCGTTCTCACATGCAACGACAGCAGCTGACGTTGGCGTGGACTACGGCGGGACATCCGATCTAACGAAAGACAGCGCCGTCGGCACACGGGACGAGCTGGCTGATGTGATTTCCACCTCCATCGTTCTCCACCGGTCGTTGTCGGCTTTATTTAGCTCGCAAAAGACACAGTTCTTCACAAAAATAGAGGCGCGTAAAACAGTTGCGAACTCTATTAGCAATTGTTGAAGGAAGCGGAGAAAATTGTGAAGTAGATTCTGAAACAATCGATGGCTTCAACAATGAATTGTTGTTAAAGGAACACTACTCTACAACGATCTTAGATACATATCAGAATTTCTTCCTTAACTCAATTGAATTTTCATTCTATTTTCGGTTTCAAAAGTGAATATAGTTAATGTATAGTTTCTAATGTCTGTATGCACTTGCATAACATACATATTCTCGATGTTGCATTGACTAGATTTCAAGATCGAGATTCCTTTCCCAATTTCATTCGAATGGAGTAGTTAATCTTTTCAACGCTGCTCACCACCAGTGAAAAAGAGATGTACCAGCAAGATACAAACCTGAGCCAGTCCATAAACCCAGAGGTAAGTATACAAATATTCTACAGAAAGTTTCATAGCATCGAAAACTTCCAGTGCACAATTTGTGTTTACTTTTAGACATAGACTGGCAATGGTTCAAATGGCTCTGAGCACTATGGGACTTAACTTCTGAGGTCATCAGTCCCTTAGAACTTAGAACTACTTAAACCTAACTAACCTAAGGACATCACACACATCCATGCCCGAGGCAGGATTCGAACCTGCGACCGTAGCGGTCGTGTGGTTCCAGACTGTAGCGCCTAGAACAGCTCGGCCACTCCAGCCGGCAGACTGGCAATCATGTTATCATTTATGATTTGGAGAAACATTCCAGTCATTGGGCCTTGCAAAAGGAATTGCAGCAAATACATTAATAACACGAACACCGACTTCCGCATAATACTTATATTTAATGAATAAGAAATACTCCAATTCTTTTAGAAAACAAAAGGTGAAAAAAATGGAAATCAGTAGACAGGAACTGACTAGCTACCTCTTCACCATCCTAGAGCTCACAAAGCTCTCAACTGCCCTGCAGTTGCTATGCACAGGGCATTTGCTGCCTAAACACTGTACATACAAATCTCATCATTCGACATTTAAAATACAAACTGTACAAAACACGCGTGCATTTGATAGGTCATAGTAGTGTGGTAGCATTGGAAAGATGTACTCTCGTAGCACACGAGTTATAATACTAAAACCTCAAGCAACGTGCCTATCAGGAGAGAGGCCAACGACAGACTCACAAGAAACGTGCCGCCAACGCCCTCTCGGCCGCCAGTATTCAGATCGGCGCCGCAGACCGGAGGGCTCAGTTAGTCATCCAGTGAGTGAACGAGTAGAGTCATCAGTCGCAGCCCAGCGAGAACCACAGTCGCTGTTAGCTCAGCCTCTACCTCAGAGTCAGTCAGTACCTAGCGACCAGAGTAGTGTAGATATTGGACTTGTACGTCACCAGCAGTGAGGCTAACGTGGACTATTACGGGAAAGCTTGTACTGCAACAACTAGTATAAGTTAAGTAGCTTTCTTATTCTTATGAATAAAGAACCCAGTTTGTATTATAGAAAGAGGATACCAGCGAACAAACAACATCCTCTGCTTGCCTCCCATGGTACAAGCCTATTGCTGTATTGTGCACTAAGCACATCGCAACCTTTTCAAGTCTGTCCCTGCCATCCGAGAACAAATAACAGACGCCCCGTCACTTTTTGCGTCACCCTACACCACTGGTCGGAGACTAGCAGCGGCCAGGCTGGGGTAATACCGACCCACGCGTATTCTGTCGTTACCACCACAACACAAACGGCTATGTTTGGTGTGATTCCGTGACCGGGAAGCATGGTTTGCTGACTAATCACGCCGCGCTGAGTTCAGCAATGAGAGCGATTCCGCACTGTCCCCATCGTTAGCAGGTGTCGCAGTGCCCTGGGGAGGAGACCCATCCTTCGAATATTTTGGAGAGGAACAGCGACGTTATTCTTGGCGTAGTGGTGTGGGAAGCCATCGAGTCTGGTAGTGATTGAGGGAACTCTGGTGGCACAACGGTAAGTCACGGACATCCATCATCCTCATGCGTTACTTCTCTTGCAGCGTGGCGCCACACACAGTTCGTGTCTCTATGAACTGTCTGAGGTACTGCCATGGTCACTGCGATCCCCAGATCTCTCTGAAATGGAACGTGTGGGACTAGCTCGGACGTCAACTCCGTCCCAGTGCCGGTACCCAGGATATAAAGTACCAGTTAGAACAGTTGCGAGCCAGCTTGTCTCAGAAGAGGACATACGGCTTTGTGACACCCGTCCCAACCGAATGAGTGTATGCATCGAGGCCACAGGGGGTTCAATATCATACTGATAAGTGGACGAATACTGCCAAATTCTTTGTAAAATTGATTAGATTTTCTAATCACTAAAACAACACCATCACATACCCTCTGTATTCGTGAAGTTTCATTTCGTTCCGCCTCCCCTTCTGGGCGCTTCACTCCCCCCCCCCCCCCCCCCTCTCTCACTCTCACTCTCTCTCTCTCTCTCTCTCTCGTGTAGGGTAGTGTAAAATCGTCTCACTCTCGTCTCTGGGACACACACAAAAGGTTTTTTTTATTAATTTATAACATTATACCCTAAGAGAATAAATGTAGTGACACATCGTGCAATGCATTTCCATAAGTTTCTACCGAAAGAGTATCAGTGTTGTGCTTTTGGGCACACTTCTTGAGAACAGAGGGAAGGGATATTTTGTATGGTTCCTGCCGAAGGTAGAGATGCAGTAATAATTATTTTTATGCATCACTATAGTCATCTTAAGATTTAAAATTTTCTGTCGAGTATATTACGTATGGAAGAGCTAGAATAATTTAATTCATTATGAAAGACGTAAAAAACTAATTCCCTTATTTTACTCAACTTTATCATTGGACTGTATCACTTTATTTTGACTCATCTAGCGTCATGCTACAATACTGTGGGGGTGGGAGTTTCAATGTGTACCTTGTTTGTGGACAGGTACCTGGTAAAAAATCTATATAAATAAAACTCGACTGCCTTATGTGTGAACGATCACCGCTTGAGGACGGGTCGACCAATGTGGCCGATTCTGTGTGTGTGTGTGTGTGTGTGTGTGTGTGTTCGTAATTGTCAGGACGATCAAGGTTAAATACACCGGAAAAGTAAATTTGTGTGAAAATCTTAATCAAAAATTTGATGGTCTGTTTGACAGTTCTGATGTAACATGTTTTCATTTAAAAAAATGTGACGTTTAGTTTGACAATTCTGCTGTCGCATGTTTTCATAACAACAAATTCTGCATTGAATACTGATATTTTTGCGAAATCTGCGGTGATCATACATTTGGTGTGTTGCGAAGATTGATGTCACTTCAGGGTAATTTCGTGTGTTGCAAACATTCAATTGATTTTAGTTCGTGGTTCATTTCTTTGAAAAAAAAAAAAAAGGCACCAGTCAGGCGTAGAAATATGGGCCGGCTTACGCCGAACGGAAGCCAACTACATGATCGTCGAGTCAGTGAGCCTGACGAAGACCGTAGACAGCGTTTGGTGACAAATCGACTAATCGTACAATAAACTCTTTCACTTACACCGGCTGCGAGAAGAACATGCTAAGTTATACTGTGAAAATGTGCAGTTTGTTTTCCTTTTCTCAGTCACAACATGAAAGTTGTGTTTACGGCTACATTCATAATCCTACATGTTCGTAGATTACAACCGTGCGAAATACTGTCATTTAAGCTAACATCGTCACAAATTCACCCGCTGGAAAGGTCGCTCTCAAAACCAGTGTACTAATGATTCCAACCGATTTACCCATTCATTTTGACTTCTGTTCCCAATTAAGGTTCCGTTTGCAATAATAATAAATAAAGCCAGAGGAAGGGGAGAGGAGGAGATGGACAGAGAAGGGGAAAGAGGACTAGGACGAAGAGATGAGGGAGGACGAGATGAATAGAGTGAGCGTGGAATAAGAGACTTATAGGCAGCGGGGGAAGGTGATGGACAGAGATAGGGAGGAAGAGGACGACTAGATGGGCAAATGGAGGGGGAGGGAGAGAGGAATAGAGAGAGAAGGGAGGAGGACATTATGACGTATATTCAATTCCCATACACGTTCAGCAATTGTGAAGCGTAGCCGGGTTCGCTAGTTGTAAATAAACATTGCACAACTTCACTTTTTCGTGGTGTTAATTAAAACTTCATGAGTCCCTCTCGCATTAGGGAACCAGTATGGCAACGTTGCACTTGTCGTTAAGACAAGGCCACTGAAGTACTGACATCGTGAAAAGTTTGCGGTAACGCGCTACGCCCTAGTCCGACGGGAGAAATACGTGAGGAACGCTAGTGATCACTTGGTAGCGACGCCGTAGTAGAAGCGGGGGAGGCGGAGGTGTTTGGGGTGGGGTTGGAGGGGGAACGGCTCGGCAGACCAACTCCGGCGAGAGTTTTCCGCGTCCAAAGTTTCGCGAGGGCCCGAGTTCCCAACTTGTCACCCGCCTGTCCCGTACGACTGCGACGCAGCCACGGTTTTTCGGCGTCCCCAGCGACTGCAGAAGCACGAGTTCCGCAGTGCTACGACACGGGACACAACTGCTCATCGAATCATATATACGTTCTTCATAACCAGTTGTGCAGCAGCTTGGCTAATGCCAAAACCCCACGTTTTTCTACTGTTGTAGACATCAGTCCAACTGTTGGTTTTATCCGTAGCTCCATGGTAGGCTACACTGCACAATTTTTTTTCATACTTACATAACTACTGTAGCCAAATTATGAGTAGTACTTACAAAGTTTTTAAATTATCACCTCGACAGAATAAAATTACGTAATATCCCCCCCCCCCTCCCCCAATCGTGAAAAAGGATTACAGACGGATCTCCTCAAACAGTAAATGGGAGATTACAAGACGATCCGCCACAAACAAAACAGGTTCAGCGCAGCTGCCATCTACCGGTAGATGAGGTGGAACCGAGAGAATTAGAAACATATTACTGGCGCGCGGAAACAGACAGCAGCTCCAAAGATCTCCTGAATCCGCGCACGCGCATTAGGCGGCAAGAACGTGTGCATTCGGAGATAGGAGTATTCCAAGTACGTCTGCTTGTTATTCTTCATGTTTCACTGTCATTATTGACATATGTGGGTAGCAATTGACTTCGGGTTTTTTGTATTGGTGGAATTACAAATTTTACATAGAGTTAATTTTCATAAATGCGATAAATAAACAAATGCAGTACTTTTTCCACAACTTTTTCATGTATTGTTGTCGCGAAAAGCGTTATTTGTACCGATTGCTTCACATTCTAGAAATGGAATACAACAAACAAGGGTTAAGCGCCATAAACTGGGCATGCAGCGAGGAAAGGTTAAAAAAGGCTCGAAGCACTATGGGACTCAATATCTGATGTCGTTAGTCCCCTAGACTTAGAACTACTTAAAACTGTACAGCATCTCGTCGACGTCTCTGCCACTCATACTGAACAAATTGTGTAACCGACGGTTAATAATTAAAGCAACCTTTCTCACTTATCTCACCTTTTCTGCCTATATCCCATTCCTAATCTATTACATATGGAAACGTTTCTGTAAGTCCTCGCATTCACAGCGCCAGATTTGCTCCTAGCGACCAAAGTTGTAACCAATTTTTTTCCCGTGTAAATTTACGTGTTAGAATAGCTGCCAAGTTGCGCTGCCATACGATAAGTAGCGCCCCATCAATTGTAACCACGTGGTATAAGCATATGGTTCAATTCTTACTTTCGAGAAAGTGAAATTGCTTCCGTCATTAGGGTGTCCCTTGAGTGAATTCCAGCCTCACGAAGAAAAGCTATGTCACAAATGGTAGTAACTCACACATTAATTATGCAGGGCGGTGAGAACCAGTCCAAAAAGTTTGTGTGGATGCTACAAAGAACTCTGTGCTAAAAACAACTGTTAAGAAAAAAATTCGATGCGTTTCGCCATCTCCGAAGTTAGCCAACCTGGTCATTGCGGGCTCAAGTTCAAGCGGCCCGCCAGAAATAGTGTCGCCAAACACGTTCTTCGTTTGGTTTATTAAAACTGAACAAAAGAGTGATACAAAAATTGGACATGGGACGGCTGTAACGATCTGAAGGCTGAGCAGCGCAGTGCGCTATCATCTATGCTATAACAACTGACACTAATTGTAGCTGGCGGACCGTTTGAATTTGCGCGTCCAACGGCTTGATTGGCAAACTACAATGCTATACTCTGATTAAAATTACTTGATAGTTGACGTTTGTCACTTGCCGCTGCAGAGTTGTCACATTGGCTGCCGCTGCCGCTCGATTAGAGGTGACACACAAACACGGCGGGTCGCTTCACAAATGCTGTTAACGTGTAACGAGGAGCAAAATTGGAAATGGACGCCGCGATGTCTGTCGGAAATGCGTGATGCTTTGTCGATACCTGATTTTATGTGACCAGTGACTGAACTGCGGCAGACAACACGTTCTGCAACTCTGAATTTAATCTCATATCCTAAGCTAACCATAATCTTGTGATGTGCGATGTATCCGAGAAAACTAAGGTCAACAATCTGCAGCAGGACAAATCACGATCGCTTTGATCACAGCGATTAAACCTAATCTCTACGAGCAAAAAATTAAGTTTCAACGTTAAAAGCAAATTGTAATTTCTTGCTATCATCGCTTATCTGCAACTATCGCGGCAATGGCTATACGAGCTGCTGCGTTACCAACCAATGAGTAGTTCTTGCTCCTAATTGCTTGCAGATTATAGACGAAGCAGGTAGATTCCAAACAAAACTGGAATGACGGGATGAAAAATAAGAGCAACTAAAAAAGTTTGTAAGATGATGAAAATGACAGGGCAAATGTTTCTTTGTTGCTTTTTATCGGTATAGTTGCCACAAATGTAGCAGAAGCACTCTGGCTAATTCATACATCCTCTGGTAGCCATTGTCCATAAAACAACTTCACAACACAAGAAAACAGTCACCACAATAAAGCACTAGTAACAACAACACGTGAACAGCACAGAGTGAAGAGGTACTGTGTGAACTGAAGGACAACAGCAGAAGGTCACTGCTTGGTGATGGCGGGGGAAGGAGCAGCGCAACAGACAGGCACTGATATGAAAATACTGCTGATTTCTCCTAATTACTCTTTATTTTACATATATCTAGTATAAAAACGGCTAAATAACAGTTTTTGGAGATCCTAAAAACTAAAATTCAAACTCACTAGAGTGCTGAAATATCGAAAAAAGCTAAAACTAGACAAGCAGTTCGTAAAATAACTCTACGTGATGGAATTTTTTCACTATTTTTCCCGAAATCAACGTTGAAAACATTTAAAAAATCACTTCTTAAATTTAAAACAATTTTTATGTCGCATTCCTGTGTAACTCAAACAGTGTCTTGCTCAGTACAGCCCTGCTACCTAGTGAGTTCGCGCGGAAATATATCCAAGGTTACTTCAAGGTCACACACATACTAGGTGAAAAAGAAACATAATTTTCTCCTTTTCAGTATTGCAAACTCAGAAATAAGAAAAAAACCTGTTCGGGAACTTTTGAGACAAAAGGAGTAATACCCTAATAAATCGCCTATTTTTGTTGTTTATTTGCAATTACATGTCTGCAGCCCTGGTGCACATAGCCATTCTCACGCCAGTCTAAAGTAGTCATCTGAATCGGCGTGACACCTGCAATATTTCCACTACTGCCGAAAACGAACTACCGCACAATACTTAACCTTATTAACCGGCAACGTGATTGCGTTTTGGGCTTCTCTAGTGGAGTGCTACGGTACTGGGACATGGAGATTTCAATGTGTACATGGACTGCAAACATTTTCCTGCAAACAAGCAAAAAATAATTACATAATTATAATTTTCCAAGCGATAATTATGACCATCCCTCGTGAAAATTAATGAAATAATATTTATAACACGACTAGCTATACCCGACGAACTTCGTTCCACCTCTGAAAATCCTTATATGTTACAGCTGACCCGGCAACCGTTGTTTTGCCATATAAATTATCTCTAGTCTATAATAAGAATGTATACGTGTAACACAATAGCCGTTGTTGGCGGGAGCACGTGACACAAACAATAATAATGGCCGAAAACTATGTAGGGAGTGAGAAAAGGCTTAGAGGGAAGTCCGGCAGTATCGGCCACTATTAGTTCTAGCGCTTCTACGGTAGATCACGCGAATTTAACAATTGCGGCCATCGGTGGAAGCATATCCGAAACGGCTAAGTTTGACGCCCTGGTTAAATTATACCATCCACGCAAAATGATGCTGTCCAAAACCGGCGCCGAGGCAACTGTGATGCAGCACAAATGGCTCTGAGCACTATGAGACTCAACATCTGAGGTCATCAGTCCCCTAGAACTTAGAACTACTTAAACCTAACTAACCTAAGGACATCACACACATCCATGCCCGAGGCAGGATTCGAACCTGCGACCGTAGCGTGATGCACCATAGGCCACAGTCGACGGGAGTGAATGATGGCTACTGAGACGAGTACGGCCGAATAGACGTGCAACTGGTGAGCAACTGACCGCCAAGATGAACCATGGGGCTACCGACAGTCTCCTCAACTACCGTTCAGCGAACGTTGCTTCGTATGAGCCGCCACAGCAGGCCCCGATCCATGCATCCATGCTGACTGCCGTTCACCGGAAATGAGGCTGGAGTTTGCACATCAGTACCGCAGCTGGGCGTCCACTGAATGGCGAAAAGTGGCCTTTTCATACGAATCATGTTTTATACTCCAACGGACATATGGCCACTGGCGTGTATGCCGTGAAACGTCTGAAAAGAAGCACTCTGCAACCAGGAGGGAGCATTACAGTCTGGGAAATTTTTCCGTGACATTCGCTGGGTGATATCGTCATTCTGAAAGATACAGTGGATCAATACTAGTAGGCATCTATCCGTGGGGCCATTCCAAACCTATGTGCAGTTTATTTTTCCCCAGCACGTTGGCATCTAACAGCACGACAATGGAACATGTCATACAGCTCGCAATGTATGTGTGTGGTTCGAAGAAGACCTGAATGAGTTTACCCGTACCCCCCTGGCCACGAAACTCCCCGGACTGAAACCAACCGAGAACCTGTGGGGTCACCTCGATCAACCTCCTTGACCCTCTGTCCGCCCCCTGTAGCTGAGTCTTCAGCGCGACAGAATGTCAATCCTAAGGGCCCGGGTTCGATTCCCGGCTGGGCAGGAGATTTTCTCCGCTCACGGACTGGGTGTTGTGTTGTCCTAATCATCGTCATTTCATCCCCATCGACGCGTAAGTCGCCGAAGTGGCGTCAAATCGAAAGACTTGCACTCGGCGAACGGTCTACCCGACGGGAGGCTCAAGTCACACGACGACTGACTAATTGACTCTCTTCCTGCACGTCTCGCGCTGCAAAAGATCCACAGGATAGTGGATTTTATTAGCCTTGACATTTATTACTACTTACTTGTCGAGCATTATGCTACAGTGTAGCATTTTTAATAGGTTCAACACGAACAAGAAAAAAGCGGATGCATAAATAAAGAACTCATTCTAATTTCTTTCGAAATAGGTGCTAATCATGACGACCAGATTTTCGATAACTTTCTAAGCGTTACAATTTATCTCCTCTTTTATTTTGTCAAAGATAACATTTCGCGATTCCAAAAAAAAAAAAAAATGGTTCAAATGGCTCTGAGCACTATGGGACTTAACTTCTGAGGTCATCAGTCCCCTAGAACTTAGAACTACTTAAACCTAATTAACTTAAGGACATCATACATATCCATGCCCCAGACATGATTCGAACCTGCGACGTAGCGGTCGCGCGGCTCCACACTGTAGCGCCTAGAACCGCTCGGCCACTGCGGCCGGCTCGCGATTCCGGTCCATTACGCGTTCAGGCAATAGTTCATACAGAAAGAGTTAGCAACGTTAGAAAAGCAAGTCGTGGACGATTTATTCCGCAGCTCGTGGTCTGGTTGCTAGCGCTGCTGCCTCTGGATCACGGGGTCCTGGGTTCGATTCCCGGCCGGCTTGGGGATTTTCTCTGCCCGAGGGCTGGGTGTTTGTATTGTTCTCATCATTTCATTATCATCATCATCATTCGTGACAGTGACTAGACTGGGCTGCGTAAAAAACTGGACTTTGTAAAAATTCGGACTTTGTACGGGTGCTGATGACCGCATCCCACAAACCAAACATCATCATCATCATCGTTGACGATTCCAGTTATACTGGAATGAGGTGAATGTCTGGGAACGTCAGGAATGGAGAACTGAATGAAACCATTCTTAGTGTTGGTAAACGAAACAACACCAATGAAGTCACCAAGACTGCTGTATAACAATTAGTCAACGGAAGGAAGAGTAGGCTATCGTTTCCGGTCGACGAGGAAGTCATTACAAACGGCCCACAAGGTCGTATTGAGGTACGATGGGGATGAGAAATAGCAGTGTCCTTCGCGAAGGTACCATCCCGCAGTTTGCCTAAAACGGATTGGGGGAAACCTTGAAAAACCTAAATCCGCTCAGTAGACTATATGAAGAAAGAAAATATTGCAGAGCAACAGAACAGGAAAAACTAACAGCCTCAGATTATTGCTATTATAGAGTTCTGAAAAGACGTGATAAAACGGCCGCTGTTAATTGCGGTATGTTGATGCAGTATTGTTTCTGCGAGGGAGGGGGGCGGAAACAGCGAGACAGAGTAAGTGCCTCCAGGTTAATTGCTTTCGCACGCTGCAGCTGAAAACGATTTCTCAGAAGCCTCTTGAGAAACGAGTTACCCATAACGTTACTGGGCTGTAAACCGTATACGAGTACTAACAGTACTTCATTTCACAGAGGTTGCGAGGTATAAGACGAGTACGTTGCGAGCAACTTCAATAACTTCTAGAAATCGTTGTTGAGAGAATTTGCGCATAGTAACAAACAATCATGAATCATAAAGAAATTCTATTTTGTTGGCACGATCTTTCGACCGTTTAGAGACTCTATTAATTTATGTTTTGTCTACGTAAGCAAACACCATGAGTGAAAATTCGATTAACAACAGATAGCGGGCCGTGTGGCCGAGCGGTTCTAGGCGCTTCAGTCTGGAACCGCGCGCCCGCTACGGTCGTAGGTTCGAATCCCGCGTAGGTGTGAGTGATGTCCTTAGGTTAGTTAGGTTTAAGTAGTTCTAAGTTCTAGGGGACTGATGACCTCAGATGTTAAGTCCCATGGTGTTCAGAGCCATTTGAACTAATTTTTTGAACAACAGATAGCACAGACATATAGGAAAAAGTTATAGAACAATGAGACTCCTCTCTGTTACATACGAGATCCTCACTGAAACCGTGGATTCAAATGGAGCAAAGAGACAAGCTGACGACAGAATTGGGTGTAGCACGGTGGAGAGCTCACCAGTCATTTATGATATAAGACGCAAGAGCGGATTTACGTATCCTGAGAAATCATTTGGCCCAGTATTAATACACTTGTATCAATAGATGTTGAGAAAAATGGCGGTAATTCAACATACGTTACCGATCAAGGCGGCAAATTAAGGCACCAGACCTGCACAAGTGGACCGGGGCTTCAAACTCATCTGGCCATCTATATTTGAATTTTATTTTCGTCCGCCTAAATCGCTTAGGGCAAATACACAAACTGTGCCTTTCATAGGAACACAGCAGTTTATCCTCACCTTCCCTGCCCAGTGTCACTTCTCTTCTTAATCATTAATCTTCTGTTTGTTCCATGAGGTAATGTAAGTGCCTTCCAGGTTAATGGCTTTCGCACAGAGCAGAATATACAGTGTGGCCAGGAACAATTTTAAAACCTTATAAGAGTGATGCAAGGTAGGTTGTGCTGTGAAATAGCTGTTAAGAAGGAAAAACCTGTAGTTGCCCCGTTTCCGAGTTAATTAGCATTGATGCTAGCCAGTCAGGCTCTTGTGCGCCCAAATTGAAGCGGCCCGCCAGATGCAATTGTTCCAGTAGCATGGATGACAACACACGAGACTGCTCAGCCTTTCGCTCGAGTCCATCCTTTATTATTTTCCCATGTCCAATTTTTGTGTGCGTCTCTCGTTTGGTTTTAGGTAGCCAAACGAAGTACACTTTTGGCGACCCGTCTCTGGTTGGCCCTTTTAATTTGTGCGCGACGGCCTGATTGCCTAAGTTCAATGCTAATTAACTCGGAGACTGCGCAAAGTATCCACCTTTTTTTAACATTTATTCCTCAGCACAACCCAACCTGCAACGCCTTTACCAACTTCTCAGACTGTTTCTGACCACCAAGTCAGTGTTATGTAGATTCCCCAATTTTAGTGGTAAATTCAGAACTGAAAAATCAGGAAAAAATTATTTTCAGCAGCTCTGCAGGAAGTCTACAGTTCCCTGAATTCCTGAACCACCTTAGTTTTACTGTTGATATTCAAGTGTTTGCGCCCAGGGCTGATGATCTTCACAAACAAATGAAAGAGTGTAACACATTAAGATAGAAAGGAGACGAAAAAATCAGAACAACACTAGTCGCATTTGTAGTAGGTGTGTCTATCAAAATATGCGACAACATAAACGCTGGTAGACAATTCATCACTTCAGATACTACACATGGGAAAAAATCGTTTTAGATTAAAAAGTAGTGGATACACGCGTTTCAGTACCAGTCAACGCTTGTTGATCACTTGCTTAATTCATTGTCATCACAATAGCGAAATATCTCAGCATAATATGTCAACTTTGACATCGAACTTTTTCGCGGCGGCATCATTCTATAAAATCTTCACGGTGTTCAGACTGCGTCAAACTGGAGTTAAAACTCGAGGGTTCAAAGATTAAAACCACCTTCTTCGTGAGAGGACAACTGTCTGCAAAGAGGGAAGTCTGCTTCTTTTATAACGGCGTTGGAACTATGACTGGTCACATGCAGTCGCTTGTAATTCAAATTTCTATTGGCGGTTAGATCACTTGGAGAGCTCGATACTCTGAAGATGGTGCTAATTCCCGAAAGCTCGAGTTTTAACTCCGATTTGACGCTGCCTGGAAACCGAGAAGATTTTATGAGAAGGTGTCAACTTTGTTCAAGAGGTGTCTACAATACATGTGACATTTGATTTAACATTGTTTGGGTACTATAGTACCTGATTTAGCATTGTCAGTGACTAGCTGTGGCACACATGTAGGATCTCTTTCGGTTAGAATCTTTTTACGATCATTGTTCTTGCGAAATGTTACATAGATAAAAGAGTGGTTCAATATTCCTTGGACGGTTCGCGTTGTTACACTAATCAATCGAGCAACTACATTTTCCCTGTGATCATGGCCAGGTCCAAACACGATCTCTCCGTTCTGACATGCTGCCACGACTCCACGTCGACCATCTTGCTGCTATGATTCTACGCAGCCGACTGGCACATACACACCAATTCATTGACTTGATATAAGATAGCGATGAAGTGTCATTTGCAGCTTGCTAATACTTCTACATTATCTACAGCGCTCCTCTCTCCTCTTTCGTGGGAGTTACTGAGTTTTTTTAAAAAAAGGTTTTAACTGTCCACTCACGCTAACGCGACCACCCGTCAAAAGCTCGTATAACCACGTTTAGCAACGCGGACAGCTTTCAGGCGTGCAGGAAGAGAGCCATGTCCCGAGGGGCATGTGGAAGTACGCCAAATGAGGTGCTGTGGCCAGCTGTGCTGGGTTTCTCGGTTGAGGATCCATGGTGCGAACAGCCCGATCGAGGAAGTCTCATACATTCGCGATTGGGTTTTAATCCGGGGAGTTTGGTGGCCAGAGGAGTACGGCAAACCGATGCTGGTGCTCTTCGATCCAGGCACGCGCACTGCACGCTGTGTGACTCGTTGCATTGTGTTGCTGGTAGATTCCAAGAGCCGAGGAGAAACATACTGCATATACATCTACATCCATACTCCAAAATGGCGGAGGGTACCTCGTACCATAACTAGCATCTTATCTCCCTGTTCCACTCACAAACAGAATGAGGGAAAAATGACTGCCTATATGCCTCTGTACGAGCCCTAATCTCTCTTATCTTTGTGGTCTTTCCGCGAAATGTAAGTTGGCGGCAGTAAAATTGGACTGCAGTCAGCCTCAAATGCTGGTTCTCTAAATTTCCTCAGTAGCGATTCACGAAAAGAACGCCTCCTTTCCTCCAGACTCCCACCCGAGTTCCTCAAGCATTTCCGTAACACTCGCGTGATGATCAAACCTGCCAGTAACAAATCTAGCAGCCCGCCTCTGAATTGCTTCTATGTCCTTCCTCAATCCGACCTGATAGGGATCCCAAACGCTCGAGCAGTACTCAAGAATAGGTCGTATTAGTGTTTTATAAGTGGTCTCCTTTACAGATGAACCACATCTTCCCAAAATTCTACCAATGAACCGAAGACGAATATCCGCCTTCCCCACAACTACCATTACATGCTTGTCCCACTTCATATCGCTCTGCAATGTTACGCCCAAATATTTAATCGACGTGACTGTGTCAAGCGCTCCACTACTAATGGAGTATAGGGGTGGACGTGGTCCCGAAAGACAGACGCATACTTTCGCTGATTCATTGCACCGTCGAAAATGACGAGATAACAGAGGGAATGCCAGAAAAACATTCGCCAAACCATAACAGTCCCTCCTTGTTTGCTTTCAGATGCTTCACACCGCACATGCCAAACCCATCTGTCCGATGGAGCATAAAACGTGATCCATCTTAAGGGGCCACCTGTCAGCAGTCAGTAGACGTACAGCTGCGGTACTGGCGCGCAAATTTCAACCTTTGTCGCCGATGAAAAGCAGTCAGCATGGGTGCATGAAAATGCTACGGAGGGTCACACGCAGCAACGTTTGCTTATCGGTCGTTGAGGAGACGCTGTTGGTAGTCCCTTAGCTCACCTGGGCGATCAGTTGCTCAACAGTTGCAAGTATATTTGCCTGTACACATCTTCTCAGCTGTTGTTCATCCCTGTCATTACGGCCCGTGTTGCACCGCAGTTGTCTCGGTGCTGGCTTTACACAGAGCCATTTGCAGTGCATATACTTTAACGACGACAGTTTTGAAATCGAGTGAAAAATTTTACATACATAAGACTAAAAGGTAGAAAACAATTATTTAAATAAAAATTAATTACTAATATTCTTTCTTTTGCTTACGCCATAGTCACGCAGCGATCGCAGGGTCGGCGTGGTTACAACGGATTTGGCAGTGTTAGTGTCAGGGATGGCCAGATGCCCTTCCTGCCGCCACCCCGTAACCCCCAGGACGGAGTCAGTGCACCCCAACTGTCTGCACTAGTGTAAATCGTGAAATAGTGTGGACGTGTTTCAAATGTCTGCGATTCGTGTGCCTGAGGCGGAACGTGTGGACCAGCCCGGTATTCACCTAGGGGGATGTGGAAAACCGCCTGAAAACCACATCCAGGCTGACCGGCACACCGGCCCTCGTCGTTAATCCGCCCCGGGGTCGGCGCGGCTACCCGAGTCTAGGAAGCAGCGCGTTAGCGCGCTCGGCTACCCTGGCAGGTCAAAAATTAATTACTAATACAACATGTTTTTAAATCAGCCTATAAAGTGTAAAATAATTTCTCGCAGCCCTGTTCAGATTTCTAACCCCGGACAGACAGTCTGAAAATTCGTGACTGCATTTTTAAAAGCTGTTAATATACTATAAAAGGGGCGTTCAAAAAGAAACGAGCCGGAGCAGGGAATCCGCAAACCGGTGGCAGGAGGATAATATTGTGGCGTGTGTAACGAGGTGTAGTCCTGGCCAGAGCGTGGAAGTTCACACAGCCCGTCGCTAGAGGGCACGCGTGCACGTCACGTGACTATACAGAGAGCAGCAGCATGCATCAATCGTCCAACGCTGCCAATCGATGACGTTCTTCTTTGGCCAAGATGGCCGCCTTCTGATTCATTTCCTGAAGCACGGGACAACAGTGAATGCCCAGCATTACTTGCAAGCCTTGATCACCCTTCGCCAAGCAATCAAATCAAAACGACCAGGCAATCTCACCCGTGGAGTCATTCTGCTCCACGACAATACAAAGCCTCATACGGTCAACACAGTCGCGGCACTCCTGCAGAAATTCTCGGCCACCTTTAATACAGTCCGGACCTCTCTCCCCATTTTTGTTCCCCTTAAAAAAGGCACTGAGTGGCACACGATTCACCTCGGACGACGACGTCCAGCTGTACGTGCGGAACTGGTTAACATCGCAGCCGTTCACCACCATGTATCACAGTGCGACAAGTGTCTCAACAGCCGAGGTCAATACTTCTAACATACAGGTACTGGTTTCTGTAATTATTCATCCGGCTCGTTTCTTTTTGAACGCCTCTTATAGTAAGATTTAAATGAAAAACGTGGGATGCACGCAATACATAATTTTTATATACACTCCTGGAAATGGAAAAAAGAACACATTGACACCGGTGTGTCAGACCCACCATACTTGCTCCGGACACTGCGAGAGGGCTGCACAAGCAATGATCACACGCACGGCACAGTGGACACACCAGGAACCGCGGTGTTGGCCGTCGAATGGCGCTAGCTGCGCAGCATTTGTGCACCGCCGCCGTAAATGTCAGCCAGTTTGCCGTGGCATACGGAGCTCCATCGCAGGCTTTAACACTGGTAGCATGCCGCGACAGCGTGGACGTGAACCGTATGTGCAGTTGACGGACTTTGAGCGAGGGCGTATAGTGGGCATGCGGGAGGCCGGGTGGACGTACTGCCGAATTGCTCAACACGTGGGGTGTGAGGTCTCCACAGTACATCGATGTTGTCGCCAGTGGTCTGCGGAAGGTGCACGTGCCCGTCGACCTGGGACCGGACCGCAGCGACGCACGGATGCACGCCAAGACCGTAGGATCGTACGCAGTGCCGTATGGGACCGCACCGCCACTTCCCAGCAAATTAGGGACACTGTTGCTCCTGGGGTATCGGCGAGGACCATTCGCAACCGTCTCCATGAAGCTGGGCTACGGTCCCGCACATCGTTAGGCCGTCTTCCGCTCACGCCCCAACATCGTGCAGCCCGCCTCCAGTGGTGTCGCGACAGGCGTGAATGGAGGGACGAATGGAGACGTGTCGTCTTCAGCGATGAGAGTCGCTTCTGCCTTGGTGCCAATGATGGTCGTATGCGTGTTTGGCGCCGTGCAGGTGAGCGCCACAATCAGGACTGCATACGACCGAGGCACACAGGGCCAACACCCGGCATCATGGTGTGGGGAGCGATCTCCTACACTGGCCGTACACCACTGGTGATCGTCGAGGGGACACTGAATAGTGCACGGTACATCCAAACCGTCATCGAACCCATCGTTCTACCATTCCTAGACCGGCAAGGGAACTTGCTGTTCCAACAGGACTATGCACGTCCGCATGTATCCCGTGCCACCCAACGTGCTCTAGAAGGTGTAAGTCAACTACCTTGGCCAGCAAGATCTCCGGATCTGTCCCCCATTGAGCATGTTTGGGACTGGATGAAGCGTCGTCTCACGCGGTCTGCACGTCCAGCACGAACGCTGGTCCAACTGAGGCGCCAGGTGGAAATGGCATGGCAAGTCGTTCCACAGGACTACATCCAGCATCTCTACGATCGTCTCCATGGGAGAATAGCAGCCTGCATTGCTGCGAAAGGTGGATATACACTGTACTAGTGCCGACATTGTGCTTGCTCTGTTGCCTGTGTCTATGTGCCTGTGGTTCTGTCAGTGTGATCATGTGATGTATCTGACCCCAGGAATGTGTCAATAAAGTTTCCCCTTCCTGGGACAATGAATTCACGGTGTTCTTATTTCAATTTCCAGGAGTGTACTAAGAATGAGCATCCTCGAAAACAAGATCGCAAACAAATTTTATTGCTATTATTAGTTTCAGCTACACACAAGGCATCTTTCAGATCATAAAGAGTGTTGATTAGTGTAATTGCCATAACTGTTTAAAATACAGTAATAAAATTTTTGAGCAACAACATTCATACAGAATGAATAGATGGGATAATTTGACGTATCACTCATATACAGTGAATTGGAATGAAGGTCATAAAGTGGCCAGTACTATAGTGCTGTTTACTGCAGCACTGGCCACACATGTTTATATGACGTGTATTAAAAGTGTTATGTTACTTTATCGCTACACTGGTCGTCAACTGCAACACTATCTTCGTAACGATGATCTCCGCTATGAGACGACACAAATACTGACTAAGTGCATCTTAGTTTCACGATCTTCGTTCTAACTAATTCTGTATGAACTAAACGTCAAGTTACCGAACCTATAAATTCTGTATGAATGTTGTTACTCAAAAAAATTATGACGATATATTTAGCCGTTATGGCAGTTACTTGTGATCTGGAGATGGTTCGCGTGTAGCTGACCCTGTTAATCATAAAAACAATTTATTTGTGGTCTTGATTTCGAGTATTTTCATTTTTAACACGTACAAAAATTACGACTAATCGCTTGTCTCCAACATTGACAATGCCAACAAACATGACAATATACAAATGACGCATGAATAGATCACATCATTTTTGTTGCACTACTTACCAAATAATGACGAACCCGTGCGAAAGGCTATGACAACAACTGGCACTAATTGTACCTAGCTGGCCGCTTGAATTTGCGCGGGCAACGGCCTGATCGGCTAGCTTCAATGCTAATTACTTCGGGAAAGGCGCAACGTTTCGAATTTTTTTTCTTAACAATCACTTCTTAGCACAACCAACCCTGCAATACACTTACAAGCTTCTCAAACTGTTTATGACTACTCATTATATGCTATCGCATTCCTGTTCTATACTCTTTCAGTTGCACCACCCGCCTCTAGGACCTGTATATGCTCTCACATTCCTGTTCTCCTTTCTTTACCTGCTGCAACGCGTTTTAAATCTTACAAATATTTTTACAAAATATTTTGCATAGCTATTAAAAAATCAGAACCACAATACTTTCAGGACTATCTGTATGGGGCTTAGGAATCTTTATGGGGCTAGCAGAAATTGTTTTATACTTCTTAGCCTGCTGTGAAAATGAGGTGCATTATAAATTGATTTTTATCCAAACAATTATTTTTTGCGCTGGTTTAACGTGTACTGTGGTCGTGAATCGGAGAAAATACATTACCCCGTTTATACAGGGTGTCCCACTCAGACCTCCTTGATTTCAAGGACCCACGAGAGATACGACAATGAAAAATGCACCACATTGTAGAGCATCTCAAAGAATTTATATTCCCGCGTCAGAAGTGCCAAGTATCGTCGCCAGAGTGCAGCATGGTTGCATGAAGTGAAAATAGCAACTCCACAGCAGCGCGCAAGCAGTAGTATGGTTCGCAGAAACAAAGTTGCCTATTACTGTGCAAACAACCGTGGTGTGTATGAATATGATCCACCTGACGTGAAAACAATTAATAAATGGTATAGGAAGTTTCTGGCAACAGGATACTGTTCTGAAACATACTGGTGGTGCATGTTATGGAGTTTAAGGGGATACGGAATCACCTATCCCCGCAATGTTAATATATGCCTACTATAGGGAACATTTTCTCACAAACTACTGGAGACAGAGAGGTAAAAATTTTACTGTATGTGCATTCATATGTTACAACAATACTGAAACAACAGTTTATTGTCAAAGTATTTTCTTACAGAGATATTGTACATTTATTTTTAAGTAAATTTTTTCCATCGCTTTTTACTAGACTATCACCCCTAAGTCTTTTGTAAATCAAGTAATTAAAAAATCGTTGTTTCAGTATGTAATAGGGACCTATGTCACTACGTCATAAAAATTTCAGACTTCTAGGTTGACCAGTACCTGAGATAATGTTCCTAGATGAAGTAAAAAGTAAACTTACGGGAAACGGAGAAAGAAGATTAAAACATTCCTGATCCGTAGCTAATACCCCCTTCACAGTCTTCATAATCATCTTCAAGTCTTCTTTTGGCACCCCTCTGCACCTGTCTTGCTTTTTTCACTAATGTCTTGATTATATTATCAGCATGCCTTAGTCTGTGCTGATCTAAAAAGAACATAGCACGTACCGTACGGGAACCAACACACATACCCAACTTTTGAAGGACCTGGCATTTAGTTATATTTCCAAGATTGAAGGTTGCCACAGCATCATACACACCAAAATGTAGTGTATTAATTCCGACAAACACTGTTTTTGGGAGACGATGCCATATCACACTATTCAAGCACTCGTTGGGGTTCTGCGTTTTTCCGTGAAGACATTTCATCAGAAGACGTCTGTCAGCCAGATCTCTGAAAATGGGCTTTATTTCTGCCATGATGGCTGATGGTAGACTGTGGTGGTGAATGTATTTCTCTCCTGTTGTTAGTCCCCTATTGTATTTACACCAGCTGTTTTCACCTTTGGGGCACAAACCATGTTGTGGATGCTCATCCGTGGATGCGGTGTGGAAATATAAAGCCCATATAGCTCTCCTCATTTCTTCAAGATTGCCTGTATTTTGCCTGATTGCAAGGCCATAGCAGTTCTGAATGTGGTCTATTATGGAATCAGTCAATCTTCCTCTGCCATCCAAGGTTTTCCCATCATCTAGTTTTTTCCCTTTCATAACTGATTTTAACCTTCTCAGCCTGGCACCCATTCTCTTCTGCACATGTCCTATACATTCAAGTTTGCTTATATTTACACTGTTCCCATATGGTTTGCTTTCCAAAACTTCTTTGAATGCTTTAGAGTCACCATCTCCCAGATATTTGACATAGCGAACATTATACCACTGTGAAGAGCGATGAAAAATTTTCTTCACCCCAGCAACCTCCATGCCACCACTACTACCATAATAATTAGCAATACAGTCATCACTGTGTTCATTTTTCAGCCTGCCTGTGCACCTACAGTATTTAGACATTATTGCAACATCAATAACCTTGCCAGTATCAACACTAGTTGCTGTTACAACACCATTGTTGGAGGTGTGGCCCCTTTTCTGCCACGTGCCATCAAACGCCACTGTGAGGTCACGACTGCCGTCATTTTCTTCCACTGCTTCTTCCACAGCAACCTGCATTGACTTCTGTGCTACATCTTCAACTGCAGATCCTAGTACATAATTGTAAGCTTCAAACTTTGAAGGTGCACTTGGAAGATTTAGAACACCACATAGCATATCACCAGCTGCTTTGCCCTTACCAATTGCTCGCAATCCATAAACTAACCTAATATTTACACTATAAAGTTCAGTTTTCTTGTATCCATTATTTACAGTTACTGAAACCGAACTTGGAAACTTACAGCTGTATTTACAAACACTGCATATTAAATTAAACTGGGCAGCCAGGCCAACATGGGATTCTACTTTCAGAGAAACGTTTCCATGACATTTTTTGCAGCACAAACTGTTTTCAAGAGCTTCACACAATATATTCGTATCAATGAGTTCAAAAACTTCATTCCCTCTATCAAGTAAATTATATTTCTCTTCCAAATCTCTTAGTTTTTTATGAGAAGCACTGTTTTCATTTGGTGTAAGTTCGTTCGGCAAATCAGTAATAAGTGGATTCACATTTTCCAACAGTGATGATGATGAACTGCTTTGCTTTGCTAATGAATCATTATTTCTTTTCTTTTGCCAGTTCACACGCTTTTTAAATACTTTTGCTTTAGCTCTAGGCATTTTCACTGCGAAAAATGAAGCACTAAATACGAAATAACTCAACAACAACTACTTTCTTATATCACACTGTTTACAAAACAGTCCCGCCACAAAGTCAAAGAGTAACTTGAGGAAACCAGAGAGAAACATTTTCGGGCAACTAGTGTATAAATAGTCGCTGGAAACCGGGATATTTGAATTCATGTCACTTTAAAGGTACTGCCAAAAAGTTCATGGTCAGCCACGAGAGACGTGTATAACTAAAGCGCAATACCCGATCTCACAAATATATAAAAATAAAATAGTTATAATTGTAGTAGAGCTATGTATGATACGTCATTTTAAAGAGGAAACATGGCAGAATATAATACGCCAATAAAAAAAATTCGATTTTTTAACCCAAAATCCGATTCCGTATCCCCTTAAGAAGAGAGAGTGCAGGACATCAAACTTTTTTCAGAAACCCACGTAAGTCAATTCCTCAAGCATCTAGGCAACTTGATGTACCTCGATCAACATTGCATCGTGTAGTTTACCAGCACATTCGTATGTGTGCCTACAAAGTGCAAATTCTGCAACATCTGGCACCGAACTACAAACCACGCCGACAACAATTTGCTGCAGATATGCTGCAGGATATTGTTATGGATGCCAGCTTCCGGGAAAGATGTTTATTCTCAGACGAGGCAATCTTTCATCTATCAGGATGGGGTTAATAGGCATAATGTTCGGATTTGGGATTCGCAAAATCTGCACATTGTCATTGAAATTTCCATGATAGCCCTAAACTGTCTGGTGCGGGCTAATGCACGACAGGATTGTTGGACCGGTCTTCTTTGCGGAACGAACAGTGAATGGATTAGTGTATCTGGACATGTTGGAGCAGTTTGTGAATCCTCAGATACAAGACTTGTAACCTAACATCACGGGGCTCCGCCGCATCGGTCAATGGCTGTTCACAAGTTCCTGGGTAGGAAATTTCCCAATCGTTGGATCGGACAAGGAGGACCTATTGCCTGGCCATCACGTTCACCCGACATTATGCAGCTTGATTTCTTGATGTGGGGATTTGTGAAGGACCGCGTGTATGCCACGAAAGTGGACAATATTCATACATTGCGACATCGTATCACTAATTCGATTGCAACAATAACATAGCAAATGTTACAAAGAACTTAGCAAGAAAATGAATACAACCGATATTCTTCGTGCTACAAATGGTTCACATGTAGATGTGTATTCATGATACATAAATAAATTCTTTGAGATGCTCTACAATTTGGTGCATTTTTCATTGTCGTATCTACTGTAGTTTATTTTCCCCTGTATAATGTGTTGCTAGCCAAACTGCATGAGAAATTTACGCGGCGACAGTTCGAGCTGCACTTTAGAGCAAATTCCTATACCACTCTGTTTTGAACTAACCAGTTCGGTAAAAGCCCCACCATTCAACGAATACACACTTCCCGTAAACAACAGGGCCATCGGCAAACAGCCTCAGATTGGTTTTAGTGGGTGCTTTCAGAAAACAAGCGATCGTAGGTCCCCGCCAACTGTACCCGCATCAGGTCGACCTAGGAGCTGCAGTGACGGGCGCGGTGCGGCGCTGTTTACTTTCTGCAGCTGGGGGCGTGTCTGGCGCCGCAGCGTCGCACCACTGGCGGGGGCGGAGGGCGGCCCGGCGGAAATCGACGCGATTGCGCGCCTGAGAGCGCCCATTTCCTGGCCGCGCTGCCGGTAATCACGTTCCACCCCACAACGGCGCGGTTTCCACTGTACCTCCACAAAGGGCACTAATTCCTCAACACGTGAGCGAGGTCTGCCTTCCTCTCCACACTGCGTTGCGGAACACTGCAAGCCGATACTCGTCGCATGTTGGTCATTGTCGTAATACCATGGAATCACTATGCGGCTCTATCACGTTCACAGAGGCCTGGTCAGGTCCACGGAGAGCCACGATGCACCATGCGACAGGTTGTGATATCTCTGTATTGAACTTTACCCTCTTTCTGTAAATCAAAGATCGAATCGACTACAGGCGCTCAACTACACCTAATTCACTGCTTCAGGAGGGAGACGCGTCGTTAATCACAGCTAAAATCTCCGAGTAATAACAGTTGGTTATGATGCTGCGTATCAGACGCTTTCGCCTACTACATAAAACTGATGTTATCCGTCTGTTTTCATACTGATTTTTTTACTACAGTTTACTTTATTAGTTTTCTTCGTGTGAGAAAAGTTTCCATCTTTGGTTTCTCTTTTAGAAATTATCACAGCACTACTAACATATACTGGAAATCAGAACCACCTCTTACTTGTGGTGACACAATAGGTTTTGAAGAGCGTAGCTTTTATGAACTAATCCAGTAAATCATGATATGTGAGCATTGCTCAACTTAGCGTTCGACAATTGATGTACAGATGCACAATGTTGAAATATCTCGACCCAAGTAATTTCTTCATCCAAAAGAAGATCTTTTAATTATTTAATACCAATATTAACTAATTAAAAAATCAGCACAATTTCATCGATTACTAATGAGATACTTTGTACTGCAAAAATCGGAGTCCTAATTAGTAATTGTGATGAAATTGCAATCCGTCGATGTACATGGCGTAACGGGTGTATATGCAGATATTTCTGTTGATGACAGATGACACTATACTGATCGACATTATATCACTATTTACGACATTTTTATACTAATAATTATAGTTATTACAAGGTTGGGAAGCATCTAGAAGTACATGCGGAAAGAACAGACCATTAAATCTTATTTTCCCCTGGTCAACAGGTCAGGTGTTGCAGTGTGGATGCCTGGACGCAAAAAGTTTACTTATACTGACAGGCATAGTTTACTTAGTGGTGCAGTTACGACCGTGCAGATAACATCAGGTAGCAAAGCTTGTGAATATGTCTGTGGGAAAACTATTGCACACAGAGAAAAAACGACGAACACACTGATCTGTGTACATATTAAGATAGCATACTTAAAAATATCTGTGCTTATACCTCGTACACCATGTATACGAAAAAAACTGTCGGAACAGTCCTTGGAAGGCACAACGGGACCGACCGGCCGCCGTGTCATCTTCAGCCCCAGGCATCACTGGATGCGGATATGGAGGGGCATGTGGTCAGCACACCGCTCTCCCGGCCGTATGTCAGTTTCAGAGACTGGAGCCGCTACTTCTCAGTCAAGTAGCTCCTCAGTTTGCCTCACAAGGGCTGAGTGCACCCCGCGTGCCAACAGCGCTCGGCAGACCTGACGCCCACCCATCCAAGTGCTAGCCCAGCCCGACAACGCTTAACTTCGGTGGTCTGACGGGAACCGGTGTTACCATAGGCAAGGTCATTGTCTCTTAATTTACTATTATATATTTCTCATTTCATTCACTGACCTCATAGGCCATTTTAATAATCGTTAATCGTTGCAACGTTACCCCTGTGCAGACGAATTATTTAACAGCTCATGCTCTCGCCCTCTGCTGAATTGCTAGCACAGGTTTACCGTTAACCGCTGGTATCTTTGCAACATCTCGAAAGCTTCGATTCTCATTTCTTCCCGTCAGTCCATGCTTAAACTCTGTACCGGGTGGCCAGAAACAGTCTTGAATCTTATAGGAGTGTTGCAGGGAGGCTTGTGATGAGAAAAAAATTCGATAAGCTCCGCTGTTTCTCAGTTTCTTGCATTGAAGTTAATCAATCAGGCCGTTGCGCATGCAAACTCAAGCGGCCCACCAGAGACGGTGTCGCCAAACGTGTTCTTCGTTTGATTTTCTAAAGTTGAACAAGGGAGCGATACAAAAATTGGAAATGGGACGGTAGTAAGGATCGAACCGAGCGAAAGGTTGAGCAGACCCGTCGGTTATCACCTACACGATTCGGCGAAAAAATTTGATTCTTCCGCAACCTATAGCTTGATATCCTCGAATGATAAAGGTCAGAATTTATTTTCGTTATTCGTCATAGTTACTGTGCTGCACGAAACTGAGTACATGGCTGCACGAAATTTTTAAGAATGTGCAGAGGTAAAATCACATTGCGTAGGCTTACCGTATAGTTCATTTACGGCCACACATTATAGCGTATGAAATGTAACCAATATATCTAAATTATATTTAAAGTTGAGACCGGAGTGATATCTCTTTTCAGTCTTGAGATGTTGTTGTTGTTGTGGTCTTCAGTCCTGAGACTGGTTTGATGCAGCTCTCCATGCTACTCTATCCTGTGCAAGCTTTTTCATCTCCCAGTACCTACTGCAACCTACATCCTTCTGAATCTGCTTAGTGTATTCATCTCTTGGTCTCCCCCTACGATTTTTACCGTCCACGCTGCCCTCCAATACTAAATTGGTGATCCCTTGATGCCTCAGAACATGTCCTACCAACCGATCCCTTCTTCTGGTCAAGTTGTGCCACAAACTTCTCTTCTCCCCAATCCTATTCAATACTTCCTCATTAGTTATGTGATCTACCCATCTAATCTTCAGCATTCTTCTGTAGCACCACATTTCGAAAGCTTCTATTCTCTTCTTGTCCAAACTATTTATCGTCCATGTTTCACTTCCACACATGGCTACACTCCATACGAATACTTTCAGAAATGACTTCCTGACACTTAAATCAATACTGGATGTTAACAAATTTCTCTTCTTCAGAAACGCTTTCCTTGCCATTGCCAGCCTACATTTTATATCCTCTCTACTTCTACCATCATCAGTTATTTTGCTCCCCAAATAGCAAAACTCCTTTACTACTTTAAGTGCCTCATTTCCTAATCTAATTCCCTCAGCATCACCCGACTTAATTAGACTACATTCCATTATCCTTGTTTTGCTTTTGTTGATGTTCATCTTATATCCTCCTTTCAAGACACTGTCCATTCCATTCAACTGCTCTTCCAAGTCCTTTGCTGTCTCTGACAGAATTACAATGTCATCGGCGAACCTCAAAGTTTTTATTTCTTCTCCATGAATTTTAATACCTACTCCGAATTTTTCTTTTGTTTCCTTTACTGCTTGCTCAATATACAGATTGAACAACATCGGGGACAGGCTACAACCCTGTCTTACTCCCTTCCCAACCACTGCTTCCCTTTCATGTCCCTCGACTCTTATAACTGCCATCTGGTTTCTGTACAAATTGTAAATAGCCTTTCGCTCCCTGTACTTTACCCCTGCCACCTTTAGAATTTGAAAGAGAGTATTCCAGTCAACATTGTCAAAAGCTTTCTCTAAGTCTACAAATGCTAGAAACGTAGGTTTGCCTTTCCTTAATCTTTCTTCTAAGATAAGTCGTAAGGTCAGTATTGCCTCACGTGTTCCAGTGTTTCTACGGAATCCAAACTGATCTTCCCCGAGGTTGGCTTCTACTAGTTTTTCCATTCGTCTGTAAAGAATTCGTGTTAGTATTTTGCAGCTGTGACTTATTAAGCTGATAGTTCGGTAATTTTCACATCTGTCAACACCTGCTTTCTTTGGGACTTGAATTATTATATTCTTCTTGAAGTCTGAGGGTATTTCGCCTGTTTCATACATCTTGCTCACCAGATGGTAGAGTTTTGTCAGGACTGGCTCTCCCACGGCCGTCAGTAGTTCCAATGGAATATTGTCTACTCTGGGGGCCTTGTTTCGACTCAGGTCTTTCAGTGCTCTGTCAAACTCTTCACGCAGTATCGTATCTCCCATTTCATCTTCATCTACATCCTCTTCCATTTCCATAATATTGTCCTCAAGTACATCGCCCTTGTATAGACCCTCTATATACTCCTTCCACCTTTCTGCTTTCCCTTCTTTGCTTAGAACTGGGTTTCCATCTGAGCTCTTGATATTCATACAAGTCGTTCTCTTATCTCCAAAGGTCTCTTTAATTTTCCTGTAGGCGGTATCTATCTTACCCCTAGTGAGATAGGCCTCTACATCCTTACATTTGTCCTCTAGCCATCCCTGCTTAGCCATTTTGCACTTCCTGTCGATCTCATTTTTGAGACGTTTGTATTCCTTTTTGCCAGTTTCACTTACTGCATTTTTATATTTTCTCCTTTCATCAATTAAATTCAATATTTCTTCTGTTACCCAAGGATTTCTACTAGCCCTCGTCTTTTTACCTACTTGATCCTCTGCTGCCTTCACTACTTCATCCCTCAAAGCTACCCATTCTTCTTCTACTGTATTTATTTCCCCCATTCCTGTCAATTGCTCCCTTATGCTCTCCCTGAATCTCTGTACAACCTCTGGTTCTTTTAGTTTATCCAAGTCCCATCTCCTTAAATTTCCACCTCTTTGCAGTTTCTTCAGTTTTAATCTACAGGTCATAACCAATAGATTGTGGTCAGAGTCCACATCTGCCCCTGGAAATGTCTTACAATTTAAAACCTGGTTCCTAAATCTCTGTCTTACCATTATATAATCTATCTGATACCTTTTAGTATCTCCAGGGTTCTTCCATGTATACAACCTTCTTTCATGATTCTTAAACAAAGTGTTAGTTATGATTATGTTGTGCTCTGTGCAAAATTCTACCAGGCGGCTTCCTCTTTCATTTCTGTCCCCCAATCCATATTCACCTACTATGTTTCCTTCTCTCCCTTTTCCTACACTCGAATTCCAGTCACCCATGACTATTAAATTTTCGTCTCCCTTCACAATCTGAATAATTTCTTTTATTTCATCATACATTTCTTCAATTTCTTCGTCATCTGCAGAGCTAGTTGGCATATAAACTTGAACTACTGTAGTAGGTGTGGGCTTCGTATCCATCTTGGCCACAATAATGCGTTCACTATGCTGTTTGTAGTAGCTTACCCGCATTCCTATTTTCCTATTCATTATTAAACCTACTCCTGCATTACCCCTATTTGATTTTGTGTTTATAACCCTGTAGTCACCTGACCAGAAGTCTTGTTCCTCCTGCCACCGAACTTCACTAATTCCCACTATATCTAACTTCAACCTATCCATTTCCCTTTTTAAATTTTCTAATCTACCTGCCCGATTAAGGGATCTGACATTCCACGCTCCGATCCGTAGAACGCCAGTTTTCTTTCTCCTGATAACGACATCCTCTTGAGTAGTCCCCGCCCGGAGATCCGAATGGGGGACTATTTTACCTCCGGAATATTTTACCCAAGAGGACGCCATCATCATGTAATCATACAGTAAAGCTGCATGCCCTCGGGAAAAATTACGGCTGTAGTTTCCCCTTGCTTTCAGCCGTTCGCAGTACCAGCACAGCAAGGCCGTTTTGGTTATTGTTACAAGACCAGATCAGTCAATCATCCAGACTGTTGCCCTTGCAACTACTGAAAAGGCTGCCATGGTTCATGGGGGGGAGTCTTGAGATATTGGTTGTTATATCCGCGGACGGGTCGCTCGCGTCGCGTCCGAACCTTTCCTGCACTTCGGGAATCATGTGGTCGTAAAAATCGTCGTATCTCATAAACCGTTCGAGACACCGAAACGACGATTTTTGGAAATGACAGCACGCAGAAAGGACTATTTCATCGTATGGTTAAAACTCGATACGTTTTTGTAAACGCGTGAGCAGAGCAAAAACAAGACTCCCTATAAATTACACCATGAGGTTTTGTCCGAATTTTCATAGCCAAACAAAGAGAGAGAAACAGGCAAACGAGGTATCAAAGTGACCAGCATGAGGGCTAGTTTTGCATGAACATATTTAACTGATTGAAAGTAATCAGGGTAACTAACGAAAACTTAATTAATAAGCCAAACGAGAAGTCAGTAAGATCATGCTTTCTGAATAAAAAATAAAGAATGAAAGAAATCAGTCAAATATTTTACGAAATGATTTGTGTAAAAGAAATAAGTAGGTCAGAGAAACGTTCTACATGCCTTAGAATGATGCTCGAAATCATGAACAAAAAATGAGGTGTACCAAACGTTTTCCTAATATTTTTTTATTTCCTACTTTTAGACAGATCAATACACAAACGTTTGACTTTCTTTTCAAAAATTTTGTATGCTTTACTTTTATAGACTATTTAGATTAACTGGAACGATTGGCCTTAATACTGACTGCTGATGAATTACGTTCGCAACATAAAAATCTGTAAAATTCCATGGTTCATTGCAATTTATTGGGAATTTAAAGTGTGTGATATACTGGGATAGGTGTGTACACACTTAAAGATCAAGTTCTTTGGCAAGACGTTAAAAATATACTTTGCGATGTAGTGTAAACAGTATACATAAAACTTAGTACACAAAATTGTGAGTGAGTCAGTTAAAATACAAGAACAACTTAACTGTAACCCTACCGCTACACCACAGCTGTTACTTCCGTTAACCAATCTGTATGTTTATCTGTGTATTTACGGTAGTTTATCATGTAGTCAGTCAATCTTCCGCATTTATTGGCTGTTAAAAGTTCTTTATCACGTAAAAAACATTCGTATTGAATTTATTGATGAGAGAGTCGAATGCTCCTCTGCTCACTCACGTGTATTCGAAGAATTTTTCTGGTGATCTTCGTAGTTGATGATATTTATGAAATTCTCCATGGAGATTCCTCCCTTTGTAAATTTCATGCACAACATTCCTTTTCGCTTTATTTTCTTAAGTAAACCTAATTTTGTAGCCTTACTCTCCAGCTACAGTATTCTACAGTGTAGGGGCGGCGTTTTATAGAAACAGCTGGTCGGCTCTAAGCAGCCATCTTGTTGCGTGAGATGGTCGCTCGCACGCAGGACACCCGAGCTTTTCGCCCGATCCTGCTGCTTGTCGCTGAAGTGTCGCGTATCCAGACGTCGCTAGCGGTTCTGTCGCTCACGCACGACACGGCCTTACGCTTGGCCATCTGGACCTCCGCTTCTGTTACATTCCTTTATGGCCAAGCCCTGCAAATAGCATGAATTTTGACTACATCGGTGATGACGCATAGGCGCGATCCCCTTTATATTGACGTATCGCATTTATTTTGTGTTCCCACAGGCAGGGACGCGGCTACGGTGAGAAGAGGGGAGGGATGCTTTGACAGCATTCACAGAACCTACATAGCTTCGTCATCTCACACACACACACACACACACACACACACACAGGCACACGTACGTGTGTCTGCACACACCACACTATATACTTGTTAGCTCAAGCTTACTATTGTTTTCACAAAGTAATCCTAGCGATTTTAATAAACTTCTCAAAATAGTAAGCTGCGATTTGGAGAGCATAATGTGTGTGTCGCATTCGTATTTCTGGGCTCTCCTCGCCGCAATCCTGCCCCGGCATGTTGCCAAACTGGGTGTCTGACGTTATGGGGATGATGATGAGGACTCTACGGCGCTAACCTTTAAACTATAGGCTAGAAACACCACTGCCTACACTATTTATATATGAAATACATTCTGTTTAATATCTATTTTGGCGTTTTTGTAGTTGACTAATTTTTCAACGTATTTAGTCCTATTCCCATGTCAACCTGTTTACTCAGTATATTACAAGGGGGCGATCAAAGCCTAGAATCGGTATACCAATCAGGCACAATCGTCGTGAGCACTGAGGGAATCATCCCATAGTCGCGTAAGGTTGAACACACACGTTTGGTAAAACACCGTGTCCTGATGCGTAAAGAACTTCGTAACTGCCTGCTGCACATCCTCGTCCGACAGGAATCGTCGGCTCTTCATGGACTTTTCTATTGGACCGTCCGCAGCTCGTGGTCTTGCGGTAGCGTTCTCGCTTCCCGCGCACGGGGTCCCGGGTTCGATTCCCGGTGGGATCAGGGATTTTCTCTGCCTCGTGATGACTGGGTGTTGTGTGTTCTTCATCATCATTGACTCGCAAGTCGCCGAAGTGGCGTCAACTAAAAAGGACTTGCAATACGGCGGCCGAACTTCCCCACATGGGGCCTCCCGGTCAACAATGCCATACATCATTTCATTTCAATGGACCGAATGTGTGATAATCGCACGGGCAGAGATAACCATCTCCACTTCTTACTTCTTATTTGCAGCTCAATTGGCTTCTGGTTTGTTCTTTCCCAAAGAGTTTCGTTAGAGTAGAATAGTACTACGTTGGATATATGCTGCAGCAACGCTCTCAAACTTAAAATTTTTATCGCCCTTTATATAAACATTATATGCATGGAGACAGAACTTTCAATCAGCGAAAATTCCTGAATTCTATTTTGATCCGCTATTAGTCATTTACTTTCTTGTTGTCCTCGCAAATAGAAAAAAAGACTATCTATATGCCTCCGTATGAGCAGTAATTTGTCGTATCTTATCTTCGTGGTCTTTACGCGCAAAGTATGTTGGAGGCAACAGAATCGTTCTGCAGTCAGATCCAAATGCCGGTTCTCTTAATTTTCTCAATAGTGTTCCTCGAAAAGAATGTCACCTTACTTCCAGAGATTCCCATTTGAGTTCCCGAAGCATCTCCGTAACACTTGCGTGTTGTTCGAACCTACATGTAACAAATCTAGCAGCCCGCCTCTGAATTTCTTCAATGTCTTTCTTTAAGCTTACATGGTACGGATTCCAAACACTCGAGCAGTATTCAATAATAGGTTGCACCAGCGTCCTATATGCGATCTCCTTTACAGATGCACCACACTTCCCTAGAATTCTCCCAGTAAACCAAAGTCGGCCATTCGCCTTTCCTACCACAAACCTCGCATGCTCGTTCCATTTCATATCGCTTTGCGACGTTACATCCAGACACGTATTTAAACTACTTGACTGTGTCAAGCAGGACACTACTAATACTGTATCGGAACATTAAGAGTTTGTTTCTGCTACTCATCCGCTGTAACTTACGTTTTTCGGGTTAACTTACATTTTTTTTTTTTTTTTTACGTTTAGAGCTAGCTAACACTCTTCACACGAACTACAAACTTTGTCTACGTCATCTTGTATCTTCCTACAGTCACCAAACTGCGACACCTTAACGTTCACCACAGCATCATAAGCAAACGGTCGCAGATTGCTGCCCAACCTGTCCACTAAATCATTTATGTGCATAGAGGATAACAGCGGTACAACCACCCTTCCCTGGGGCACTCCTGACGATACCCTTGTCTCTAATGAATACCAGTCGTCGAGGACAACATACTGGGTTCTATAACTTAAGACGTCTTCCAGCCACTTACTTATCTGTGGATCTATTCCATATGCTCGCTTTACAGATGGGGTAAGGCACCATCTCGAAAATGCGACTGTGGAGCAGTCAGGCAAACCGTTCGCCACATTCTTACAGAATGTCCGAATATGGCATGTAAGGCATATCGTGGAACTTTCCACGGTCTTCTCATGGCGAATAATGGCACAACAGATTACATTAAAAATTTAAGTCGCTGTTTGTAAATTACATGCGTTGTTGTTTATATTTTCTTGGAAATATTGTGCTTAAAAACCACACGATAAATCGTCTCGAATGAAAAACAGCCCACAGTTGCACTAATTATGTTTATTCTAAACCTTGACCATGGTTTCTGCTATAATAAATACCCTTCTTCAGAAACTTTTAAAAATGAAAAATGTCTTGGCCCAACGGCTGCGTCAAGATCAATAAAGTAAAATAACTTCAACAGACATAAGCCTATTTCGATCATAAGTAAAACTACATATGGCACCGTATGTCCTCCGCCACTACATCTGCTATACTGTAACAGAGGTAGTGGAGGAGGACTTACTTTACTTATGTTCGAAACAGGCTTATGTCTGTTGAAGTTATTTTATTTTATTGACCTTGACGCAGCCTCTGGGCTAAGACAGTTTTCATTTTTAAAAGATTGTGACTACTGAAGAAGGCTATGTTATTATAGCAGAAATCATGGTCAAGGTTTAGAATAAACATAATTAGTGCAACTGTGGGCTGTTTTGCATTCGAGACAATTTCGTAAGGGTTGCTGGTGTTGCTGCCATGATGAAAATAATCACACGATAAATAAATGAACAATGAAAATATTTACATTTCAAACACATTTGTACTAACTTGGACAAAATTTCAATCTTACGTCGGCGGCGCTTAACCACACACGCAATTTCCTCGCAGACAGCTCCCATGTTTACTCGACAATTTTGGCTTCTATAATCGAATTTTTTCAACTAAGTCATTTATCACTACTAATTACGATAAATCGTGTGTATACGAATGAGACAGTATAGGCAGGTCATCCGACTGCAGAATCAGTAAGTACAACGATGTGCAGTTTTCATTACGACGTAGCACACAAAGTGACTAAACTTCTGAGTGCGAAATTAATTTTTAACTTTTTGTGGAATTGGACGAGCCGTCGAAGAGGCTGTATGTGGACTCGATCACATGCCGGATGGTCATAATTAAAATGCAGCTGCTCACAGCTGTAATTACCGTATGGAAGCTAAATGTGGTGTCACCGCCAGACACCACACTTGCTAGGTGGTAGCTTTTAAATCGGCCGCGGTCCATTAGTATACGACGGACCCGCGTGTCGCCACTGTCAGTGATAGCAGACCGAGCGCCACCACACGGCAGGTCTAGAGAGACTTACGAGCACTCGCCCCAGTTGTACAGCCGACGTTCCTAGCCATGGTTCACTGAGAATTACGCTCTCAATTGCCGAGACGATAGTTAGCATAGCCTTCAGCTACGTCAATTGCTACGATCTAGCAAGGCGCCAATTATCCTTTGCTATGTATCTAATGACGCATATACTGTATCAACAAGACCAATGTTCACCAATTGTGGATTAAAGTTAAGTATTCCAGCAGCTACGTACTTTTCTTCATAGCATTCATTACGTATCCTGTTTCAGACCTCACGACAGTCTGCGTGTAATTAAACGCGTGCCTTTCGGTTACCCGTCACTGAGGATTGGCTGTCTTGCCAGTCCACAACACTAAACTTGGTAGATATGCTAATGCGTTGATGCGGAACCGATTTACGCTAGGAAAAAATTAGTTTCAATTGTGGCAACCAGGTTCAAACCTGGAGCTGTGAATGCAAGAAAGACGTAGAGAACTGTTACCACATGTGGTGGATTAGGAAAGGAACGCGGGCGGAAAAGGTCGAATTGTTCCTGACACAATTTGTTCAATATGGATCCCGGAGACATCGAAGATATGCTGGATCCGTAAAACCACATGATCAACGGTTGCTTGTAGCAGTTTCGGTGGAATCTGAACATCGTGTTCCTGTATAATGGCCTTCAGATCAGGTAATGAAGGAACGAGGCTCTGGTAAACGCATTCTTTTATATATCCTCAGAGGCAAAAGTCGGTGTATTCAGATCGTGTGATTTTGCAGACCATCGTCGAGAAAACCCTGGAGAGAACACGTTGGATTGGAAAATTGTGGTAAAGTCTTATGGGACGAAACTGCTGAGGTCATCGGCCCCTAAGCTTACGCACTACTTAATCTAACTTAAACTAACTTACGCTAAGGACAACACACACACCCATGCCCGAGGGAGGACTCAAACGTCCGACGGAGGAAGCCGCGCGGACCGTTACAAGACGCCACAGACCGCGCGGCTACCCCGCGCGGCAGTAAGCAAATCTTTCACTGGGCGAGAGACATGAGGTGTTACCCCTTCTTGCATGAAAACAGTGGTTTCCACACAGTTGTGCTCTTCCAAAGCGGGAATCATGCTGCACAAGGAGGTCTCGATAACACCTGGCAGGCCCTCTGGGTGTATTGTCTTCAAAGAAGACCGAATCGAGAATAAAGGTGCTTATCCACGCCACACAATCTCATACGGTGTTATAGCTTTTCGTCCACAACACGCGAGTTGACAGTACCATAAGTTGGGCGTTTCTGTATGTTCACTGCTCCATTTAGCGTAAAATGTGCCTCGTCACCCCACGGAATTTGCCCGGCCACATGCCATCAACTTAGACCCGTGCCAGAAACCGAAGAGTACATTCAGAACGTTGCTGCGGATCATGAGGTTTCTGGATCTTGCACAAGTACCAGTGTAAAATAAACCGCGCAAAACTTTCCCTACTGTTGAGTAACGGATGGACAATTCTCGGAACACAGCATCAGCACTAGCACTACCCGGGGCACGTGCTGCACGGTCAGTAACAGCAACAGCAACAGCAACAGCAAGCCGCGCGGAGTGGCCGCGTGGTTTGAGGCTCCATGTCACGGATTTCGCGGCACCTCCCGCCGGAGGTTCGAGTCCACTCTCGGACATGTGTGTGTGTGTGTGTGTGTGTGTGTGTGTGTGTGTGTGTGTTGTTCTTAGCATAAGTTTAAGTTAGTTTAAGTGGTGTGTAAGTCTAGGGACCGATGACCGTAGCAGTTTGGTCCCTTAGGAATTCAAACACATGAAAACAGCAACAGCAACTTAGTAACTTCCACACCAAGCATGTCGGCGTTTTCGAATTTCAGTACCTTCTTTATTTCCTTTAATGACATCGGTCCTCTCCTCAGATCTTTTTTAGTCGGCGACATTGTCTCAATAGAGCACTGTAATTACCGCCATTCATATAAAACAGTTTCAGTAACAGAATAAGGTCTCTCTTCTCGAAAAATATGTTCAAATGTGTGTGAATTCCTAAGGGATCAAACTGCTGAGGTCATCTGTTCCTAGACTTACACACTACTTAAACTAACTTATGCTAAGAACAACACACACACACGCACACGCACACACACACACACACACACACACACACACACACACACACACACACACACACACATGTCCGAGAGTGGACTCTAACCTCCGGCGGGAGGGGACGCGCAATCCGTGACATAGAGCCTCAAATCGTGCGGCCACTCCGCCCTGCTCTCTTCTCGATAGTAATATTGTTCACTCACGTTATGGTTTGTCAAATGACAGCATGAATGTCATATCGTCATACAAACGGTGTACAGCGCCATATTTGCACCTGGTGGTCACAAACTAGAATTAATTTGTTTTCCAGCAACAGGATTTGTGCTGTATTTCACAGTTTTTACGCTGGCACATCATGGTAATATATTCTGCCGTTCTCATGCACATATTAAAGTACTTACGAAACTGTTTTTGTTGAGTACATAACAAGCTGCGTAACAACCCAGTAATCACTAAAACTGTATCCACAACACTACCTTAGTCCCAACCGTAGAACACTGACATACGTAATAAGTTCATTTTTTTCATATTTGTTTACTAAGAGCCACTGATACAATTGCAGATGACATGATGTATACCGAAACAACTAAGAAAATGTGCCGGAAACTACGACAGTAAACGTGAAAACCATGCTGACGTAACGTAAATAACGTATTACGAAAAGATTCACAGAATATGTTTTGGAACAAACAGCGTAGATGTAAAATTGTCTTACATTGTTTACAATTGTGCTAATTTTTTGCATATTTTAGAATTAAAGACCCCACTGATGAAGCCGATATTGTCGCTGAAACAAGTTTGGGAACAAAAAATAAAAAGCAAAAGTGTACTGCGTCAAGACGAACCCACAATACGGTATTACTGTTATCCATGGACGTGACGGAAATTCACAGAACGATCTCAGAGATCAGAGTGATTTGACTAAGATGGTTAATCGTTTTAGCGAGGGGTCACTGACAGCCACAGAAACCATCGTGCATATACTTCTACCTGCTGCAATCTACGTCACACAGCCTGTTTCTTGTCCCCAGGAACTCACTGCTACGGCTTGAAGCATACTGAGATTTCAGTGTGCTCAGCTCCCTTATATCAACATGTAAGGGTGTTGCGAGAGCAGCAAAACGCTCGTACCGACTACGCGTTTATTTGCCTGCGATACACCCGGCAGAACACTAGAATTCCTTGTTATACGCCAGCCAGACTGTTTACGTTCCATTTTATGGCGTTTCCTCGACCATACAGTGTAACTGTTAGAGGCCAGAACATTACACACGGTTTTATTCAGTATTTACGTGTCTTTGCAGAGAAACCTATTCTCCTGTGCTGACAGGAATTCTTAACGGTGTTAATAATTACGTATGCCAAGCCTAAGAAATTATTACAGTGGCTCTAATAGCTGATAAATTTCACTTTCCCCTTATTGCGTCAGTTAGTACTGAAATGTTCATGTCTTGCTGGACAAATGCAAGATAACTGATTCGAATCTGACCGGCGTGGAAAATGGATGCAGCGGAAAGAAACTATGAGTAAGACTTCGGGCACATACACGTCACCTTAGCGAGCAACATCTTATTTAAACCCAGCAAACCAACAGAATCTGCGCTACTTTGATTTTTGTTTAAAATGATTTGCGACTTTTGACGTTCGACTGACCAGAGAGGGACGTAATGCCGTTGCCCAGGTAACTCCAATGACGTGCCGGCGAAGCCGCCACCGGTTCGGCTGGTAAAGCGCCCCTGTTGCCACACCATGAAACCACGTGGTGTCACGCATTACATGCATCCACGTTTGCCAGCTCTCGTTGTAAAGTCATATTTTCTGGTGTTGAAATGTTCTGTAGTCCTCAGGTATTGTGGACATGTGTTTTGTGTTGGCGTTGCATTAACAACAACAAAAAATGGCTCTGAGCACTATGGGACTCAACATCTGAGGTCATCAGTCCCCTACAACTTAGAACTACTTAAACCTCACTAACCTAAGGACATCACACACATCCATGCCCGAGGCAGGATTCGAACATCCGACCGTATCGGACGCACGGTTCCAGACTGAAGCGTCTAGAACCGCTCGACCACACCGGCCGGCCGCATTAACAACAGTGTAATATATCTGAATACGAGATTTGCATAAAAGTGCAGTCCAAGAACACGTTCTCTGGATGGTGAGATAACATTCTGCTGCAAAAAATTCCTCGGAACTCGACAATAGTAATGGACAAAACGACTTATCTTTCTCTTGTGATGCATAAAGCTCCAACAATGCAGTGAAGGAAAGCGGATATTTTGCTCTGGGTACAAAGAAATGTTCCATGAGATAAAGTTGAACCTAGCATGTACAGAGAGATGTTAATGTAACTTGAAGTGCTGTGCAAACCAAAACTTCACGCTCCTAGGTCGACGATCTGGCTAATGGTAAAGGGCATAGCTCAATCTTGCTTCCACCGTATCATGATCATTTAAATGCGACTGGGGACATATGGGCCTAGACGAAAAGTAATGTGGCAGAAAACAGCAAGAAGTAAACGCTCAGTGATTTTGAAATACTGAGAAAAGAAGCCACTGCGAATGCTATACGACAGGACTGGTGTTATCAGCCATACGAAGAAGGTAGTTGAGTTGTCGCCATATTAGCATAGTGTGGTGTGCGTACTGTAAGACCTTCGGTACATACACCATCAGATTATTTGCTTGTCGCTCTAACGAAGTAGGCGAGTGTCAGCAATATGTCTCGTGGTCTTATCGTGACGTGTTTATCTTCTGCCGTTAGGTCAGACGATAGAAATGCCACTTGCACGCTTAGAGTAGCAGATTGACGGTGACCAACTTTAAACAGAAATTGATTAATTTTCACACACATTTATTAAAATAATAAAAAGCATAGAAATAACTTAACTTGGTTCTGGATGCTATTTACAATTGACAATCTGAAGTTCCTTTGGTCTTGGTACGTTAATCTTATTCGCACATATCTCTGATACTTGACAAAGTGTCTATTCATTTCCCTTCATGACTATATACAGGAATATGATAATCTTATTAGGCGCAGACTGAAACTTGGCTATAGACTGGTACAGACTAATGCAGATTGAGGCAGACTAATGCAGACTGACTAATCGGAGGTCTGTACACTCGTTATAATACCTCGCGCGTTCAGGTATCACTGCGCGAGTGTGATCCGCGAGGAGAAAAGGTTCAACGTTAGCAGCAGTCTCACTGGCTGCATTACATATTAATACGCGGATCGGCGGAAGCAGAATTTGGTCCGTCTCTAAGACAGCGCCATCTCGTAGTGCGGAGACGGACGAGCGCTGCGCCTCTGCCGTTGTGCTTATCGGGGCGCGCTCTAGTGGGAAAGTTGTGTACGCGCTGACTACGCGGAACTATGTACACAACACATAGTTTAGAAATATTCATCTCACTAACATTCTAATGTAGGTAAAATTGCGACAGAATCTTGAAACAGTGTGTTATTAAACTAGCAACCCAGTGCAAGTCAAGACAATATAAAACAACCCATTCTCAATAGAAAAATAAATGTGTAACTTCTTCACTTACATTGTTATAAAACCCACAGCAGTTCTCGTTCCATCAGCTGAGTAATTACGTTACTTCATTGAAAAAAAAAATCTGTAGTCGCTTGAATATCGCGGTAGATATGTAAGTTTCGCATATTAATTATAAGGAAACTCTCATCTTTGCGAGCTATCATTTGCCAAAATCTTGTTTCGAAGCCTCAAACCATTTATGAGATACGAGGAGTTCATGAATATTTCACTTTAGCTTTTTAACTGACGCACGAGATCGTGTCGGAAGGATTTACACGCATTCCATTGTCTCGAGATTGGAAACAGATAGCGATATCCTTCAAAGTACACGGAATAATTCAATATATTATCTACATTTAATACGCGGCAGCATGTAACCTAACACGCACCAAAAACACAAATTCACAGCGATCCGTATTGTTCACTGCACACTAAGAATTTCTTGCAGTAGGTAACCTATTATCGAAATAACACGATAACAATGACCATTAACGAAATGATATGCGGTTCATTGTGAAACTGAGAAATTAAACTATAAGATGCGCGAGAATGAGAGTTTATTACCGAATAGTTTCTTTCAAATCATTTGAGAAAGATAGCAAATCGGCCGGTTTTTTTATCATTTAGTCAAGCGAGCCTGCCAGGTTCCACGCCTAAGGCTCCTGAAGTACGAGTTGGCGCATCCGCCATTTTGTTTCCCGAAGCTCTGAACTGTAAACGTTCTGCGGTGCTATACGATTTGCGTCACGGCACTTGCGCACGAAATTATGGGTGGTTGTGCTGCCACAAACTGTTCTAACCATGCTAGAAGTGAATTTTGAATGGTTCGTGTCCCAGAAGATTCGGAGAGAAGAAAAAAAAAAGGTGTGTTATCTGTCGCGAAAACTGGGAGCCCGGACGGAGCGCACAGTTATGTATTGCAAGTAAAAAATATCTATTTAGACCTGAAGCAATATTTACTAGTAAAAATTGTATGTGATATTCGAACCTAGGTTTTCGTTTAGCTCTTTTGAAAGTACTACCTCGTAACAGAGATTCTGCCTGTAGGAAGTTAGCAGCCACAAAATATAACAACACAGCAAACATTGCAGAACATACAATATTTAGAGTGCAATATGTGTGCCTTATATTTTATTGACTCTCATTAATCAAATACAAGCCACGATCGCTTAAAACTTTTATTTGTTTTCCGCAGAATTAGGACTAAATTGCCGTCATCTGATCTCCATCACAATAGTAATCATAACACTTCAGAGCTATCTGCTATTTTTAAAGTTTAGAAAGCTCGCCAGTTCCATTATCGGCATTTCACAATAGGAACACATAATGTAAAACTTTAAGCCCCTTGGTTGATAGGGCCTAGGCCACATCAAAAGCTACACTACGTGATCAAAAGTATCCGGACACCCCAAAAACATACGTTTTTCATATTAGGTGCATTGTGCTGCCACCTACTGACAGGTACTCCATATCACCGACCTCAGTAGTCATTAGACATCGTGAGAGAGCAGAATGGGGCGCTCTGTGGAACTCGCGGACTTCGAACGTGGTCAGGTGACTTTACGCGAGTATTCCACACTCCTAAACATCCCTAGGTCCACTGTTTCAGATGTGATAGCGAAGTGGAAACGTGAAGGAACACGTACAGCACAAAAGCGTGCAGGTCGACCTTGTCTGTTGACTGACAGAGACCGCCGACAGTTGAAGAGGTCTGTAATGTGTAATAGGCAGACATCTATCCACACCATTACACAGTAATTCCAAACTGCATCAGGATCCACTGCAAGTATTACGACAGTTAGGCGAAAAGTGAGAAAATCTGGGTTTCATGGTCGAGCGGCTCCTCATAAGCCACACATCACGCAGGTAAATGCCAAACGACACTTCGCTTGGTGTAAGGAGTGTAAACATTGGACGATTGAACAGTGAAAAAAAGTGTTGAGTGACGAATCATGGTACACAATGTGGCGATCCGATGGAAGGCTGTGGGTATGGCGAATACACGGCGAACGACATATGCCAGCGTGTGTAGTGCGAACAGTAAAATTCGGAGGCGGTGGTGTTATGGTGTGCTTGTGTTTTTCATGGAGGGGGCTTGCACCCCTTGTTTTGCGTGGCACTTTCACGGCACCGGCCTACATAGATCTTTTCAGCATCTTCTTGCTTCCCACTGTTAAAGAGCAATTCGGCGATGGCGATTGCATCTTTCAACACGATCGAGCACCTGTTCATAATTCACGGCCTGTGGCGGAGTGGTTACCGGACAATAACGTGCCTGTAAAGGACTAGCCTGCACAGAGTCCTGACCTGAATCCTATAGAACAACTTTGGGATGTTTTGGAACTCCGACTTCGTGCCAGGCCTCACCGACCGACATCTATACCTCTCCTCAGTGCAGCACTCCGTGAAGAATGGGCTGCCATTCTCCAAGAAACCTTCCAGTAGCTGATTGAACGTATGCCTGCGAGAGTGGAAACTGTCATCAAGGGTAAGGGTTGGCCAACACCATATTGAATTCCACCATTACCGATGGAGGGCGCCACGAACTTGTAAGTCATTTTCAGCCAGGTGTCCGGTTACTTTTGATCACATAGTGCATACTCAGTTTAATTCTGCCGAAAGCGGTAATGTAAGTAAAAGTTTTAAGCGATCTTGGCTTGTATTTCAATAATGTCATCGATATCAGATCGTCCGTCAGAAGTCACAATGACGAACTTTGATACTGACAGTTCCTCTGCTGTGATGTTTGTTGCTGTGTCTGTAGGGTTTGTAGGCCTGTAGTATGCAGGGCTTTAACTTGAGATGGGCATTTGGTATTGTCTGTAGGGTTAGTAGGCCTGTAGTATGCAGGTCTCTAACTTGAGATGGGCATTTGGTATTGTCCGAGATAAGTAACTTATATTAATGAAGAAAAGCTAATATACAATAAGACATAAAATTTTATATCTGCATAAGAGAAAAATACATGAGCTCATCCTATAACAATGTATGTACCAGAACCTGGCTAGTCATATATTTCAACTTGAAACATAGTACTGGTAGTTTAGCAGAATCAGCAGGTCAAAAAATCTTTATTATATAGTTGGTTTATATTTCTTGTAAATGCTGATTTATAAAAATTTTTGACTCCCTGCCCCCCCCCCCCCCCCCCCACACACGCACACAAACAAATTAACACAAAACGTATTCCCTTTCGAAATGTTTGAAATGTTGTAGATTGTTGAGGCCTCAAATTAACTAAGATAGCTGATGGAGTCTGAAGTAGTATTGTTAGAAATATAATTTACACGTTAGACAAGTGGGATACCACTCAAATTTTCAAATTGAAGCTGAGGAAGGCACTGCTTAAATAGAGTTTGAAAGCATTTATTAGTATCAAACTTGTGTTTTGATTTTCATATGAGGGTGTTCCTTAGTATACTTCCACATTTTCTAGTGTTAATTATGCATGCATAAGCAATCTTTAGTGCAGTGTCTTCACAATTGTTAATTTCTGTGATTAGCTTAAGTCTTTCAGTTATCCTCTAAGAGTTTGTAATCATGATTAAAACAATAGTAAAATTTTATTTATAGTTCTTAGTTAGTTACAAGAATTTAATAAAAATCCAACAAGAGTGTCAGTTTGAACCTCACAGACAAGATGGATAGAGCAAAATTAAGCTTAATGAGAAGTTCAGACAGGCGTGTAATAGAGATGTCAAAAATCACAAGATTCTCAGAAACGAACAGTGAAAAATTGTGTCACTATATCGTATCACAGTATCAGGGATCAAATTGTTCTAATGGCTCTGAGCACTATGGGACTTAACATCTAAGGTCATCAGTCCAATATCAGGGGATTAAAAAACAAAGTGAATAACCTTCTTGTTTGTATAGAAGATTTAAAAACTGAGGGTGGAATAGATGTAGTATGCCTGTCTGGACATCGTTTAATGACAGATATGCAAGAAGTAGATGTAGGTGGATATAAGTTTCAGCACTTGTAAGTGGAGACGCTATGTAGGGTGGATGAGTTGCCAATTATGCTACAATTTGTCATAGTGTGATAAAATGTGGAAACTGAAAAATTTTGTGCAGAGCAACACATAGCAGCATACTACTCAGGTAGTAGGGGAAAGCTTCACAATGATAAAATAATTTTTTATAGACCAAGATAAATTTCATCAAATAAAAACTTTTCCTATTAAGAATGGTGTTTCTGATCATGATTCACAGCTAGTTACAGTATATTACATAGCTCCATACAGTAATGAAAAAGAGCCCTCCAAAATAGTGCGCTCAATTAATGATTTAACAGTTATAAATTTTAGGGAACGCTTGCGTGCAACAGTTAGACTGGGAACCTAATGCTACTTTAAAATTCAACCTGTTTCATGATACCTTTTTGAGTACATTAGAAAACAGTTCCCCTAACAAAACAGTGAAACATAATTATAAGAAACTACTACTACATTTAAAAAGCCATGGCTTACTAAACAGAAAAGGAAACGTATCTTTGAGCTAGGAGGAGTAATGATCCAGAAACAGCGAAACATTGTAAAAACTACTACACCGTATTAAGAAAAGTTATTAAAAAATCCAGAAGTATGTGCATAAAGTCTGAGATTAGCATTTCTGATAATAAAATTAAAACACTCTGGAATATTGTTAAAAGGGAAGCAGAACAACTGAGAGCACAGGAAGACTGCTTTTTTGTCAAACACGATTAAAAGTTTGTTAACAAAAAGTCAGAGGCAGAAAATATTTTTAATGATCATTTTTTAACTGTCGTAGAGAAAATAGGATCCAGCTTTTCATTAGAAAATGCAAGGCTGTAGTTGGCGAAGGCAGTACCTACACAATTTGATAAAACTGAAATTCGGCCAATCTCTACTACTGAAATTAGGAAAATAATAAATTCACTCAAAAGTAAAAGCTCATATGGAATTGGTGGCATTTCCAACTGAGTACCGAAAGCTTTTTCCCAAGAGATAAGTAGGATTCTCAGCCACATATGTAGTAGCTAACTGGAACAGGGCATTTTTCCAGACAGACTGGAATATGCTATTGTTAAATCATTGCATAAAAAGGGGGATATCTCTGACGCTAACAACTACTGCCCAATCTCATTTCTGACAACTTTATCCAAAATTCTTGAAAAAGTAATGTATTAAACAGTAGCTTCATATATTTGTAAAAATGAAGTACTAACAAAATATCAATTTGGTTTTCAAAAAGGTTTCTCAACAGAATATACTATACATGCTTTTACCGACCAAATATTAAATGCACTGAATAACCGAACATCATCCTTTGGGATTTTTTGTGGTCTCTCAAACGATTTTAACTGTGTGGATCATGAAGTTCTACTAGATAAACTTAAGTATTGTGGTATGAGCGGGACAGTGCACAAATGGTTTACTTCATATTTAACTGGAAGAATGCAGAAGGTTGAAATTAACAATACAGGTAGTCGGCCCTTAGTCAACATTAGCCATTTTCCATATTTACACATAACTTGTGCTGCACATTGGAGAAGGAATTGTGTAGTGTAAAAGCGTTAAGTGTATTCTTGTGTCCTGGAAATTTAATGAAGCAACCCTTCATTCGATTAGAAGTGCCGTGTTTGGTGAGTTTCGTATTTATATTTGGTTATTGCTTTACTGTATGATTACATGATGATGGCGTCCTCTTGGGTAAAATATTCCGGAGGTAAAATAGTCCCCCATTCGGATCTCCGGGCGGGGACTACTCAAGAGGATGTCGTTATCAGGAGAAAGAAAACTGGCGTTCTACGGATCGGAGCGTGGAATGTCAGATCCCTTAATCGGGCAGGTAGGTTAGAAAATTTAAAAAGGGAAATGGATAGGTTGAAGTTAGATATAGTGGGAATTAGTGAAGTTCGGTGGCAGGAGGAACAAGACTTCTGGTCAGGTGACTACAGGGTTATAAACACAAAATCAAATAGGGGTAATGCAGGAGTAGGTTTAATAATGAATAGGAAAATAGGAATGCGCGTAAGCTACTATAAACAGCATAGTGAACGCATTATTGTGGCCAAGATAGATACGAAGCCCACGCCTACTACAGTAGTACAAGTTTATATGCCAACTAGCTCTGCAGATGACGAAGAAATTGAAGAAATGTATGATGAAATAAAAGAAATTATTCAGATTGTGAAGGGAGACGAAAATTTAATAGTCATGGGTGACTGGAATTCGAGTGTAGGAAAAGGGAGAGAAGGAAACATAGTAGGTGAATATGGATTGGGGGACAGAAATGAAAGAGGAAGCCGCCTGGTCGAATTTTGCACAGAGCACAACATAATCATAACTAACACTTGGTTTAAGAATCATGAAAGAAGGTTGTATACATGGAAGAATCCTGGAGATACTAAAAGGTATCAGATAGATTATATAATGGTAAGACAGAGATTTAGGAACCAGGTTTTAAATTGTAAGACATTTCCAGGGGCAGATGTGGACTCTGACCACAATCTATTGGTTATGACCTGTAGATTAAAACTAAAGAAACTGCAAAAAGGTGGGAATTTAAGGAGATGGGACCTGGATAAACTAAAAGAACCAGAGGTTGTACAGAGATTCAGGGAGAGCATAAGGGAGCAATTGACAGGAATGGGGGAAATAAATACAGTAGAAGAAGAATGGGTAGCTTTGAGGGATGAAGTAGTGAAGGCAGCAGAGGATCAAGTAGGTAAAAAGACAAGGGCTAGTAGAAATCCTTGGGTAACAGAAGAAATATTGAATTTAATTGATGAAAGGAGAAAATATAAAAATGCAGTAAGTGAAACAGGCAAAAAGGAATACAAACGTCTCAAAAATGAGATCGACAGGAAGTGCAAAATGGCTAAGCAGGGATGGCTAGAGGACAAATGTAAGGATGTAGAGGCCTATCTCACTAGGGGTAAGATAGATACCGCCTACAGGAAAATTAAAGAGACCTTTGGAGATAAGAGAACGACTTGTATGAATATCAAGAGCTCAGATGGAAACCCAGTTCTAAGCAAAGAAGGGAAAGCAGAAAGGTGGAAGGAGTATATAGAGGGTCTATACAAGGGCGATGTACTTGAGGACAATATTATGGAAATGGAAGAGGATGTAGATGAAGATGAAATGGGAGATATGATACTGCGTGAAGAGTTTGACAGAGCACTGAAAGACCTGAGTCGAAACAAGGCCCCTGGAGTAGACAATATTCCATTGGAACTACTGACGGCTGTGGGAGAGCCAGTCCTGACAAAACTCTACCATCTGGTGAGCAAGATGTATGAAACAGGCGAAATACCCTCAGACTTCAAGAAGAATATAATAATTCCAATCCCAAAGAAAGCAGGTGTTGACAGATGTGAAAATTACCGAACTATCAGCTTAATAAGTCACAGCTGCAAAATACTAACACGAATTCTTTACAGACGAATGGAAAAACTAGTAGAAGCCAACCTCGGGGAAGATCAGTTTGGATTCCGTAGAAACACTGGAACACGTGAGGCAATACTGACCTTACGACTTATCTTAGAAGAAAGATTAAGGAAAGGCAAACCTACGTTTCTAGCATTTGTAGACTTAGAGAAAGCTTTTGACAATGTTGACTGGAATACTCTCTTTCAAATTCTAAAGGTGGCAGGGGTAAAATACAGGGAGCGAAAGGCTATTTACAATTTGTACAGAAACCAGATGGCAGTTATAAGAGTCGAGGGACATGAAAGGGAAGCAGTGGTTGGGAAGGGAGTAAGACAGGGTTGTAGCCTCTCCCCGATGTTGTTCAATCTGTATATTGAGCAAGCAGTAAAGGAAACAAAAGAAAAATTCGGAGTAGGTATTAAAATTCATGGAGAAGAAATAAAAACTTTGAGGTTCGCCGATGACATTGTAATTCTGTCAGAGACAGCAAAGGACTTGGAAGAGCAGTTGAATGGAATGGACAGTGTCTTGAAAGGAGGATATAAGATGAACATCAACAAAAGCAAAACAAGGATAATGGAATGTAGTCTAATTAAGTCGGGTGATGCTGAGGGAATTAGATTAGGAAATGAGGCACTTAAAGTAGTAAAGGAGTTTTGCTATTTGGGGAGCAAAATAACTGATGATGGTCGAAGTAGAGAGGATATAAAATGTAGGCTGGCAATGGCAAGGAAAGCGTTTCTGAAGAAGAGAAATTTGTTAACATCCAGTATAGATTTAAGTGTCAGGAAGTCATTTCTGAAAGTATTCGTATGGAGTGTAGCCATGTATGGAAGTGAAACATGGACGATAAATAGTTTGGACAAAAAGAGAATAGAAGCTTTCGAAATGTGGTGCTACAGAAGAATGCTGAAGATTAGATGGGTAGATCACATAACTAATGAGGAAGTATTGAATAGGATTGGGGAGAAGAGAAGTTTGTGGCACAACTTGACCAGAAGAAGGGATCGGTTGGTAGGACATGTTCTGAGGCATCAAGGGATCACCAATTTAGTATTGGAGGGCAGCGTGGAGGGTAAAAATCGTAGAGGGAGACCAAGAGATGAATACACTAAGCAGATTCAGAAGGATGTAGGTTGCAGTAGGTACTGGGAGATGAAAAAGCTTGCACAGGATAGAGTAGCATGGAGAGCTGCATCAAACCAGTCTCAGGACTGAAGACCACAACAACAACAACATTGCGCAAATATGCACTTTAGATGTAGCCGAGCCAACTCGTGCTTATAGGAGCCTGGTACATGATTTAATAAACGACATCATCGAATATTTAATTTGAACTCCGCGAAGGAAAAAGAACAAACATCTTACGTGATTCTATCACAGAAATATACATGTTTCTCGCACCTTTATTTTTCATTCGGACAGCAAAGAAAAACAGCAAGCCGTCCAGTGTGGGCGAGCGGTTCTAGGCGCTTCAGTCCGGACCCGCGTGACCGCTACGGTCGCAGGTTCGAATCCTGCCTCGGGCATGGATGTCTGTGATGTCCTTAGGTTAGTTAGGTTTAAGTAGTTCTAATTCTAGGGGACTGATGACCTCAGATGTTAAGTCTCATAGTGCTCAGAGCCATTTCTTTTTTAAAAACGGCAATAAGCAAATTAAACGCGAGATATTTGTGTCTAATCCACACATCGATGTAAACATGAGCGGAATGAAAGCTCAAAATAGCACGATCTAAGGCTCTATGCGGACACTTCTAAAATATTTCACAAAATATGAACTGAACAACACAGTTCGCATAAGCTACGTGCTGTGTGTAGCATTTGTTGGGAAACAAAATGGCGGTTGCGCCAGCGTGCGTTTTTAGGAGCCCAAGGCTCACTTGCTAACACGCCAAACACACATTGGCAACTACGCTTCCCTCCACGCGCTCCGTACGGAACTGTCAAAAGCCGCAACTTATTTTAAACGCACTATAAGAATCGTTAAGACTACGTGCTGGTTTTTCTCTCGGTCAATCTAGTGGAAGAATCACAGAAACAAACAACTGAATGCAATATATATGCCGCTCAGATTACGAATATTACGGTATGTCGTACAGTATTATGAAGTATACTCGTTTTCATTGTTATACATAGTGATGAATTAGCGGTCGTGGTGGTCTTGTTAGCAGAGCACCAGATTTCGGCCCTTGAGGTCTTGGGTTCAACCCCAGAGATGGGTGGGGATTTTTCCTACTTCCACTCCCTCCTGAAAGGCCACAGGTCCACTAAGCCCGCTGTCAAAATGAGAACTGCTGTTGTATCCCAGGTGGTGAGGGGCAAGAAGAACCCTCCTCCCCAGGCGAATAACAAGGCTGCCCTTGTACATGCAGTTACGCTGAAAGTCCGGTCACGATCTTGCACCCCAGACTTTACCTTCAAGGAGAGGTTTTTAATTATTGGTCGACTTCATGAGACGAACTATGGGCCAGTAATGAAATTAGATACACCATCTTCGCGCTGCCTCAACGAGAGATCATTTTTAAAACTTTTGCCATATTACTGTACAGTTCAGAGAACAAACAACAACAAAAAATTATTTTCGATGTAATACCGAAACATACTCAGCACCCTAATAAAAAGTTCCAGCTTAGACAGTTTTAACATGTTGTCAGACGTATGTAATCCTAACGATATCGAGAAGAAGAGACATTTTGCACTAGGTACAACGTTTGTAAATAAATAAACGCTACTATATGTGGTGATTCAGATTTTACAATGGGCAGAGGAACAGCGAAACGCAGGTCGTGGTTCAATTTCAGCTTAAATGGATAATAGAAAAATGTAATGGATTAAATATAAGAATCTTCTTGGGACGGGAGACAGAATAAAAGATAATGATAAAAGACAATAGAAGAAATACAAATGCATCACTAACAAAAATACAATGCCAAAAGCCGCCATGGACAAATATCCGTAAACGCAAAGAAGTTCCAAAATTCGAAAGCGCTGTACATTGAGTACCTACGCAAATTTTAATTTATGGATAAGAAATTAAGTCATTTGTTAAGATGTGAGACCTTAGTTTCTCCGGGCGTATAAAATGTCCAAGTAACTTACGGGAATGCAGCCGGGTGACTTCGTTTTACCTTGAAAGTCGTATGGTGGGCCTGTGTCAGAATATCGGAGGTTATCGAAGACGTCACCCGACTTCATTCCCGTTAAGTTATTTGTTTTCTTTTTAACCTCAGAAAATCGTTCTAATATTGTCTAGACTCACTCAATTTGCCAAGTTTCATGGATGAAACTATGAAATATTCTGGAAAGGCGTAAACGAAAATGAGATGTCAACAAAGGCTACAGAATCGTTTTGCGGATATCCTGTTTAATATTGCCTTCACACAGGGACTGTAACTTCACATACAACTTAACGCAAACGGTTCAGCTTTCCAGGTCTATGGTAAACTGGTAGCTCAAAACCAGTGAATTGTAAGCACAAAGATAAAAGGCAACAGAAACTGCTAAAAACCGCCTCTTCGGATATTCGTATCGCTATCTTATTGACAAAGAAAACAGAGTTACGTGTAGCAACGACAATACCCTACGCACTATCAAACAATATAACTAGCACAGCCATACTTGGGAACAGCTCAAAGAAAACAATGTGACAATTGTCTTTCAATCAACTTACGTATCAAGAGGCTCCCTGTAGCTCGATATCTTTGACCAAACTCAGTAGTAAGTCGCATTTAGATATTCTATTTACAAATCTTCGTTACGTATGAATCGGCACAGCTTACACTGCAGCAACATCGCTGAATTCTGTTTCACATAATCTCTGGACCGAGTCCAGAGAACAAACATGCGATCAGCGATGATTCTTCAAACATTACGGAGCACATGCTACTTCTTTTCACTATAAAGCAGACCCGACTTCTATTATTTTATGCACAATAAAGCAAATTATGCCGGCATTCCTTTTCGTTGACAACGTATTTTAACAATCATTATAGTCCCTGTGAAGCGGTAGAATAAATCCAGTACCCAAGTGTACGCTATTTCTTCAGCAATTTCAGTAACACAATAACATCTAGCTGAAAAGAACCCTTTTATTTTGATCTTTTTTCACTTGTTTTTTGCTTCGGAAATAAAAATGCGCAATAAATCACCTCTTTTACACAGAATTTAACTTACCGAATTCAGAGTAAGTTGTAATGTTATAAACTACATTTGGTGTTTCGTATTATGATGCAAAGATCAATAAAGTTTTTGGTTGTCCAACACGCCACGTATATGTGCTTATCCGTGCGAAAAACACGATTCACTATGGAACTCGTGGTATGAATACTGGTCACTTTTCCTTATTCCCCGTTAATATTTCTGTTTCTGTTACCTGGTTTAGAAGCGTTTCTTCAAGGGTATACCGAAGGGATTGGTCGAGTTTACGAATTTTGTTGCGACGTTCCCCTTTTTGTTTGTTCCATACATATATCGGTGGACTTGAATATGGTCTTTTCCTTTACTGGTATCAAATTATGTTTTCGCTGAGTTGTTTGGTGAACTAAGTCATTTTTTATGCTGTTAAAATTGTTCGCTCACACAACCATTCTTCGTTTACGTAGTTTCTCTCTAAAAGCCGGTATACTTTTCCGATGAATTGGTCGTCTGTCTTCATTACGTTGCACAACTCAACAGTTCAGACGGTTTTGTCGGAGTGCGAATCAATGTGATATGCGCCGTTTCCATAATAAAGGCTAGAACATTCTAAAATATTCGATAATATTCTTAGAATTTCGAGAACATCATAGAACAATCTCGAATTTTTTTCCCTTGATACATTGATGCTGAAGGTACATACGTCGTTTGGGTGACCACCACGTAATGGCGTGCACTTCAAGTAGTCATATCTCCACAACCTAAACAGCTGAAACCACACCACCGCAGAACCACGATAGTGTACAACTTGGGGACCACACAAACCAGAGGGTGGTGGTGGGCGGTTTTAAATGTATCCCAATATAATTTGAAACTTAATATCTCCTGAATTAAAGGATATAGAAATGAAACGTTTCTGGTGTCGTACACAGTTACGGTAAACATCAAGGTGTTACACGCTGCCGGCCGCTGTGGCCGAGCGGTTCTAGGCGCCTCAGTCCGGAACCGCGCTGCCGCTACGTTCTCAGGTTCGAATTCTGCCTCGGGCATGGATGTGTGTGATGTCCTTAGGTTAGTTAGGTTTAAGTAATTCCAAGTCTATGGGACTGATGACCTCAGATGTCAAGTCCCATAGTGCTTAGAGCCATTTCTATCCATCTATCTACATCCGAATCCCGCTCCAGCTATTGCCGGGTCTGGGTGCTGACGAGTCCTCTCCATTTGGCTCGGTCCTCCTACCACTTTTCTTCCTCCACTTGCTGTCAGGTCACACCTCTCCTTTCTACAGATATTCTCACTCCCATTTTCCACCGTGTTCTTGGGCGCCCTCTAGGTCTTTTCACATCCATCTTTAGTCCTTCCATAATTTTGGGGAGTCTCTGCCCATGCATCCTTTTAACATGCCCATACCATCTTAATCTCTTTTTTTCAATTTCTTCTCTCATACTTTCTTGTTTAAGGTCCTTTCTAATCTCTACATTCCTTACTCTGTCCATTCTTGTTTTTCCCTTAACTGCTCTGAGAAATTTCATTTCCCCTGCTTGCAGTCTGCTCCAGTCCCTTTCTGTCATTGTCCATGTTTCTCAACCATAGGTGACAGTAGGGAAGTAATAATTCTTATACATGAGGTGTTTTGCTTTTTCTGAAACTTCCTTATTCCAAATCAGGTGTTTTATTGTTTGGTAGAAGTTGCCTCCCTTCTGTAACTTCCTATTAATTTCGTTGGTTATTCTTCCACCCCTAGGTATTTCACTCTCTAAATAAGTGAAACTTTCTACCACTTTGAGGGGTTCTCCATTCAAGGTAATATTTCCGTTGATCCCTTTCTCTCTTCCAAATACCATTACTTCACTCTTATCTTTATTTATTTTTAATCCATATTTTTTCATTATTTCGTTCCACGCATCAAGCTGTAACTGTACATCTACCTCTTCATCACCCCATATTACCATATCATCTGCAAAAATTATCTTTTTGTCTTTTTCTTTTACTATATCTTTAACTGCCCTGTTCATTCCCTTCATCACAACATTAAAAAGTGCAGGAGATAGAATACTTCCTTGCTAGTCTTATTTCGAAGCATTCAGAGTTCCCCAATGGTGTTCTAATTCCACAATTGTGTCCACTGTACATTGCCTACATACATTAATGTGACCATCTTCTATATCTATATTCTTCATTTCTTCCCAGAGTCGTTCCGTGTCAACCGAGTCATATGCCTTTTCTATGTCTATAAAAACCATTATCACCCTTTTGTTATACTCCCAACTTTTTTCCACCAGTTGACGGATAGAAAATATCAGGTCGATCGTGCTTCTTCCTTTCCTAAACCCATGCTGTTCTTCACTCAGCTCCTTTTCTATCTTTTCACTTATTTGATTTAGTAAAATTCTTACAAAAATCTTGGCTGTATGACTCATAAGGGTTATTCCTCTGTAGTTTTTGCAAAGTCTTTTATTGCCTTTCTTGAAGATGAGAACAATGTCTCCTGTTCTCTAATCGTCAGGTATTGTACTATTTCTCCAGACGCTTGATAGTACTCTATACAGCCACTGCATTCCCACTGGACCTGCTGCTCTTATCATCTCCACTGATACTTCATCAGGTCCTGCCATTTGAACCGTTTTTTCAGAATGAGATTTTCACTCTGCAGCGGAGTGTGCGCTGATATGAGACTTCCAGGCAGATTAAAACTGTGTGCACAACCGAGACTCGAACTAGGGACCTTTGCCTTTCGCGGGCAAGTGCTCGACCATCTGAGCTACCGAAGCACGACTCACGCCCGGTCCTCACAGCTTTACTTCTGCCAGTATCTCGTCTCCTACCTTCCAAACTTTACAGAAGCTCTCCTGCGAACCTTGCAGAACTAGCACCCCTGAAAGAAAAAAAAAAAAAAACATTTTTTGTTACACGCTCTAAACGGTCATCTTCCAACGCAATGCATCGTCCACGACTTACAACAGAGCGACATACAAATTGTATTGTTTCTAATGTAAAGCATTGCGGACCAGATCATTTGCTCTCTTAGGTCATCCAGTGTTTGTGGTTTTGTGGCGTAGGGCCTGTACGGTACCCTTGTCCAGAAACAGAGTTCTAAAGGTGTTAAACTCGGTGAACGAGCTGGGTACTCCACCGCACTCTCCCTTCGTCCTGTCCATCTCGAAGGGAATGCGCGGTTGAGAAATGGCTCTGAGCACTATGGGACTTAACATCTATGGTCATCAGTCCCCTAGAACTTAGAACTACTTAAACCTAACTAACCTAAGGACAGCACACAACACCCAGCCATCACGAGGCAGAGAAAATCCGTGACCCCGCCGGGAATCGAACCCGGGAACCCGTGCGTGGGAAGCGAGAACGCTACCGCACGACCACGAGATGCGGGCGGTTGAGAAATATCTAGGAGGATAACTGCGCAGTCATGTGGGTCACAAGCAGCTGCTTTACAGTAATTAATGTTATTTGCTGTAGGGTGAAACTTGTCGAGGAAACTTGAACGCATTAATCCATTCGGCATACATTGCAGGGTAATGAAGTGTGCAAATTATATTTGCCCGTGCACCAAAGCGACGCAACAAAGAGCCCTGGTGAGCGCTTCGGATTCCGATATAATTACAGCAAATATTTATGTCATTTTAAGCACCGCTCCGGTTCCCCTGCATAGCTGTCGATAACTACCAGGCATGCGAGCTGTGATTTAGTGCAGACCCGGCTGGGAATGTGGACAGAGATTTGTCCTCTCATCGCGCGCCAACTGACAGCTCGATTTGTTTACGTTTCTCTGCAAGCCCCCCCACACAATGAGTTCATAAAATAGACAGTAACAAAATGAATATAGCGATTACAAACGGCTCTAATTATTTAATGCATAGCCATAGATAGTTAAGAATTACATACAATGTAAAATGAAGTTTAACTCTAATGATTGCGCAGAGTAGTGAATCGGAAACCGGCGCATGCGCGTTGATGCGTAAATGAAAAGTTTCGCGTCATAATTGAAAAATGCACATCCCTTACAGAAAGCATTCTATATATCAGAGTTTAACAGTTTTCGTTCTGTCAAGACAATGTAGACGAGATTTCATCAGCGATACAGCCAAAATGGTTCAAATGGCCCTTCCTAAGGACATCCCACACATCCATGCCCGAGACAGGATTCGAACCTGCGACCGTAGCGGTCGCTCGGTTCCAGACTGTAGCGCCTAGAACCGCACGGCCACTACAGCCGGCATACAGCCAAAAACCTCAAAATGCCAAGAAAGCGGATGTTTGAGGAAAGGAAAAAGCACAGGACGGCCATGTGTATCAGTACAAAACGTAGGAAGAATTCGCCTTTCGTTCGAACGAACACCATGGAAATACGCGTACGAATCTAGTACGGAGTTACAAACGCCACAAACAATGGCCAAGCGTGTTCTCAGAACGAAGCTTATAAAGGAACAACATCTCAGATTTTACTGTACATCTCAAGAAGTGACATCCAATGAATTTCTCTTAATATGGTTGTGTATGTGCCTCTTTTATCGAATACGATTTGACATCACGTCTTGCGCATTGCTATCCGCCCGAATAGCAGCGCGCGTTAGCACACCGCTTCCGGGATACGGGGAAACTCGTCGACCCGGATCGAATCCGCCCAGTCCATTACGGACGAGAGCCGGTGTGTCAGCCAACCTGGATGTGGTTTTTAGGCTGTTTCCCACACTCAATCAGGTGAATACCCCGTCTCAGTTACATGATTCACAAACATTTCGAAAAAGTTCGCGCACTTTCACATGGGTGAACACCAGACGCAGAAAGATCCTGTACATGAAATACGTCCCGATGTTTGGTTTGGGAGGAGCGGGGGTGGGGGTAAGAGGTGGGTGGCTACAGCAAGGGCATTCGACTACCCTCTACAAACCCAGTGATTAACATGCCGGCCTAGTGAATATACGGGATAATGGTCAGGAAGAAGAAGAAGAGGAATAAATAAAAGCCGCGCGGAATGGCCGCGCGGTTTAAGGCGCCATGTCACGGATTACGCGGCCCCTCCCGCCAGAGGTTCGAGTCCTCCCTCGGGCATGTTGTTCTTAGCATAAGTTAGTTTAAGTAGTGTGTAAGTCTAGGGGCCGATGACCTCAGCAGTTTGGTCCCTTAGGAATTCACACACACAAGAAAGAAAAATATCTTGCGCTTTTCTAATGCGCTTGCGGCGATAAGTCAGCATGGAGGAATTCTTGTGGTGATCTTCAGCCCGAAGACTGGTATTGTGTGGCTTTCGACGCTATTGTGTCCTGTGTAACTCTCTCATCTCTGCATGCCTACTGAAACATACATCAGTTTGAAGCTGCTTAGGGTATTAAAGAATTTGTCTCTTTCAACCATTTTACAATGGCTCTAAGCACTATGGGACTTAGAACTTAGAGCGACTTAAACCTAACTAACCTAAGGACATCACACACATCCATACCCGAGGCAGGACCTTAGCGGTCGCGAGGTTCCAGGCTGTAGCGCCTAGAACCGCTCGGCTACCCCGCCGGCAACCATTTACATTTCCCTGCATTCGCAAACAGATTATTTCTTGGTGCCTCAGTATATGGCTTATGAGCAAATCCGTCAACTCCGCTGCAGAGTGAAAATCTCATTCTGGGCCCCCAACTCTCCTTTGGTCGATTAATACCTTTTGATTAGTTATTAGGTCTACCATCTAATCTTCAAAAATTTCCTGTAACATTGTGTAAGGCTACAATTCAGTCAAATGCTTCCACAAACGAGAGCATGACACGTAAATTAACATTAGATGCCGAATAATTTCACATTTTCAAAACTGCTTTGCAGTTTAAATACTCTTTAATTCTGCAAACACCACTTATCCGTCAAATACTTTACTGTCGTATCTATATGAATAAAAAGTAAATTAATAAAATATTCTCGAGTTTCAAGCAACGGCTCTGAGCACTATGGGACTCAACTGCTGAGGTCATTAGTCCCCTAGAACTTAGAACTAGTTAAACCTAACTAACCTAAGGGCATCACAAACATCCATGCCCGAGGCAGGATTCGAACCTGCGACCGTAGCGGTCTTGCGGTTCCAGACTGCAGCGCCTTTAACCGCACGGCCACTTCGGCCGGCGAGTTTCAAGCAGCGTCAAGTGCTTAACTGCCCTCGATCTTTCGGCAGAGATCTTCTCTGCCATCGCCAAGTGGTTGGCTGTCGTGTGAATAACGCTGCCGTGCATACACAGCCGCGCCACCGCCGGTGACGTCACTGGTGCCGAGCCCTGCACTATATACGGCAATGTTTTGGTTGCGCGTCAGCCTCGCCCGCTTAAACTCCCCAATTAAAGTATCCCAGGCCGTACTCAACTGCAATCCACCGTCTTTACAGATGGTGCTGTCCGATATTTTGATCTCTAGTGCTTCATTTATTACGCTATCCCAGGAGCCGCTTGTTGTGACTTGACAAGACAGCCAAGCCACTATGAGATAGCCGAAAGGCACGCGTTAAAGCTCACGCAGGCTGGCGTGAGGTCTGGAACAGGTAAAGTAATTATACTAGCAAGAAAAGTACGTAGCTTCTGGAATACTTCACTTTAATCCATAATTGGTAAACATCGGTCTGACGGTACATGCATCACAAGATAAATAGCAAATGATAATGGCGCCTTGCTAGGTCGTAGCAAATGACGTAGCTGAAGGCTATGCTAACTATCGTCTCGCCAAATGAGAGCGTAATTTGTCAGTGAACCATCGCTAGCAAAGTCGGCTGTACAACTGGGGCGAGTGCTAGGAAGTCTCTCTAGACCTGCCGTATGGCGGCGCTCGGTCTGCAATCACTGATAGTGGCGACACGCGGGTCCGACGTATACTAGCGGACCGCGGCCGATTTAAAGGCTACCACCTAGCAAGTGTGGTGTCTGGCGGTGACACCGCACCGTTAGTCCGTTTAATAACACAAGTCTGAAAAAAAATATTTTTTGAAAGTTGTTTGAAATTTGATAACTGACTTTAATGTACTTTTCAGCGCTGATTTCAAAAATGCAGTCCATTTTTTCTATCACGTCAGGTTTGCTCACAAAAAAGGGAGTATTTTTGAGTATAACAACAAAATTTAAGCCATTTATCACATTTTTTCCAAAGTTATAAAATTTTATATTATTTATAAATCATGTTCTAAACTATATTTACAGCACACTTCTATTTCTCTTTAAGCTCGTAAGTCCTTAAAATAACGCTTTCGCTTTGTGTCGAAGCTACTTTTATTGCTTTTCCGGCTCTGGACTCGTCGAGGATCATCTCCTTTTATCTCAAGCAGTAGTTCGCTCTCATGTTGACGTTCCATCTTCCATGATATCTTCTTTCCATTTCTTTGATGTCTTGGTGGAAACTTTCGCCCTGCTCTTCACTTACATCAACAAGATTTGCAGAGAAGTAGTCAAGAAGTAAGGAGCATATTCTATTTTGAAACCTGTCATAAGTCCAGGAACATCACTGCAAAACATCAGATCACCTTCTTGAGAGAAAAAAGACACAAACTCCTTTTCCCTCGATCGATAACAAGAAATGGATGTATATATGTTTATCTTTCAATCTAGATCCTAAAACCTCTGCCGATTCTTTAGAAAGGCCTAGATCTCTAACTAAATCGTTCAGTTCAGATTGTGAGAATGGAATGGGATCGATTGTGCCAGGATCGTAGCAATCTCTGTCTTCTTCACTATCACCTTGCTGAGCCAATGGCTCGTGATCATCTAGATCATCCAAAGAATGTGGAGGAGAGGTTATTGGTACTTCAGGTCCATGAGGAACAGGGCGAATGGCTGATTGAATGTTAGGGTAAGAAATATCCTTTTAGCTTTTCAAATTAAAACCTCGTACTTTGGTAGAACAAAAATAGCAATTATCACTGTGATTTTTGGGCTCCCTCCAAACCATTGGTATTCCAAAACGTAAGGACTGCTTTTTACGTTGAAACAATTGCCTCAGTTCTTCAACACACACTGAACAAACTTTGTGTGGAGCCCAAGGCTTATCTTGATCGCCTAACTTTATACCAAAATAGGCGAAATATACTTTTCCAACAAAATCAGAAATGTTTCTTTGTTGCTTTAAACGGTATAGTTACCAGAAATATAGCAGAAGCAATGTGGCAAGTTTTCGCATCCTCTGGTAGCCATTGTCCATAAAACAACTTCACAACATAAGAAAACAGTCAATACCTTAAAACTCTAGTAACAACAACACGTGAACAGCAAAGAGTGAAGAGGTACTGTGAACTGAAGGACGATAGCAGAAGCTCACTGTCTGGTGATGGCGGGGGAAGGGGCAGCGCGACAGACAGGCATGAAAATACTGCTGGTTTCTCCTAATTACTCTTTATTTTACGTATATCTAGTATCAAAAGGGCTAAATAACAGTTTATGGAGATCCTAAAAACCAAAATTCAAACTCACTAGGGTGCTGAAATATCGAAAAAAAGCTAAAACTAGACAAGCAGTTTGTGAAATAACTGTACGTGATGGAATTTTTTCACTATTTTTCCCGAAATCAGCGTTGAAAACACTATAAAACTCAATAAATTTGAAACAATTTTCATGTCGCAAACCTGTGTAATAGAAGGATCGGCGAATGCAGTTAGGTGTCCGTTTCTCAGTGCAGGCTCCGCTACAGTGGATTGCAGCTGAATACGGCCTGGAATTCTTTAATTGGGGAGTTGAAGCGGGTGCGACCGTCGCGCAATCAAAACAAATGATGCCCATTTTTCACCTGTTACTCATGATGGCTACCAAACTCTTCAGGAGTCCTTGGTAGATATTGTCTCGCTCCTCTCTCAGGCAGGTTTTCAGTTCTTGCGCAGTTCGGGGAGAGGCTGCTCACTGTCTGTCAAGAGCATCCCAGGTATGCCCTATAGGGTTTACGTCCATGGAGTACGCAGGCCATTCCATTAACAAGAAGTCGGGACTTATCACACCACTAAACAGACGGGTTTGATCCAGCGGTCGCAGCATAGTGACTAGGCCATACTCACGACGTTCATAAACATTGTGTGGTGCGTAACATGTTCCCTCTATCTCCACACTAACTAGTGGACAGGATTCGTCCGCGAACATCACTCCGGACCATTGTTGTTGACCCCGGCCAAAATGTTCCCTATATCAAGAAAGTCTTTCTCGACGATGGCGTCGTTGAAGTGGGAGGCATTTAACAGGCTTCCGAGCACTCGAACTAGCCTGATATAATCGCCACGAAATGGTTTTGACTGAGACGCGTGTACCGGTAGCGGTTGAAGTGTCTGCAGCGAGTGAGACGTCCGTATCTATCTGCCAGTAGGGCTACGTATCGATCCTCTTGCGGCATGGTGGTCCATCTGCAACCACCAGCATGCTTTCACATAGCAGTTCCACCTTCAGCGGCCTTTGTTAGTTACGAGGTGAAGTTTTTGGTTACACCCATTACTGTGGCGACAGTAGCGACACTTTGTCCAGCTTCGAGCCATCTAACTGATCGTCCACGATCGTAAGCATCCAAATGATGTCTTGTAGCCATGTGGCCGTGCCTTACGGAATGTCCCATAATCGGTACCATAACAACCTTCGTCAAACATCGTACTGCATGAACTGTCGAATGCATACAGTGTGTTCGTGCACAGGCTTGGCTGTGGTTAACAAGTGCTTGCTCCTGCGTTTTCTTTTACTATCACTGGGCGGGTGTTCAACAGCAACTGTCGAATGCTTTGCAGCAATTTGTAGGATTTCCTCGTCAGGTATTAATTGTTTCTTAACAGCTGTCAAGCAGCGCAAAACCTCTTTTCAAGGTACTATCCATTCGCCACTGATTGTGGGGCGGGACAATATGCGGTAAGTGTATTAATTTTGGTTGAAACTGCTCCAGGCTTTGCAGAGTTCCCACTCCGGCAGTACATCTCTGTGAGGGTGAATTGTGCGCATCTTACGCCCTCTCAACGTTATTTTCCGTATAGCAGCCGATGTGTGCCAAGTTTGCTTGAAATAACTAGTCATACCAGGACTATGCTAGAACATGCACTCCTGTTCAATGAAGTTATGATACCATGAAGGGAGCATGAAAAAAAGGTCAAATTTGCGTAAAGGTCCAATGTGTATGATTATCTAGATGATTAGTAAAGATTACGGAGCAGGAAAATGTAAAGAAGATTAGGTCGCTATTAGTCAGTGGGCCAGTGGCGCCACTTGTGACGCCGTGAATGGCGCCACTAGCTGCCAGAAGATTCAGTGTATTGTCGTATGGGTAGTGGCGCAAGCCAATTACCTGACGCCAACTGGCGGTGCCACTGATCTACTAGTTGCCAGGCCTGGCAACTGTTCTAGAGCTGGCCAAGGCCGCCACAGAGCATTGCAGTATATAGAGACTATTAGCCGTGGCCGACTAGTGGCGCCACTTCTCTTCCAATGGACCGTCGTCCACATGATTCGTTACTCGAGCACGTGCTGTCCTTATGTCCAGCTGAACGGGATGGCCATGGTCTTGAAAGGAGGATGCACGATGAACATCAACAAATGCAAAACAAAGATAATGGAATGTAGTCGAATTTAATCAAGTGAAGCTGAAGGAATTAGATTAGAAAATGAGATGCATAAAGTAGTAGATGAGTATTGCTATTTGGGCAGCTAAATAACTGATGAGGCCGAAGTAGACAGGATGTAAAATGTTGCCTGGCAATGACAAGAAAAGAATTTCTGGAGAACAGAAGTTTGTTAACGTGAAATATAAATTTAAGTGTCAGGACATCTTTTGTGAAAGTATGTCTTTGGTGTGTGGCCTTGTATGGAAGTGAATCGTGGACGATGAACAGTTCAGGCAAGAAGAGAAGAAAAACTTTTGAAATGTCGTGCTACAGAAGAATGCTGAAGATTAGATGGGTACGTCATGTAAGTAATGAGGAGGTACTGAACAGAATTCGGGAGAAAAGAAATTTATGGTACAACCTGACAAGAAGACGGGGTCGGTTGATAGAACATATTTAAGACATCAACGGATCATTCATTTAGTACTGAAGGGAAGTGTGGAGGTAAAAATTGTAGAGGGAGACCAAGAGATGAAAACAGTAAGAAGATTCAGGAGGATGTAGGTTGTAGCAGTTATTTGGAGCTGAAGAGGCTTGGACAAGATAGAGTAGCATGCAAAGCTGCATCAAACCAGTCTTCGGACTGAAAACCACAACAACCCGATTTTATGGAGAAATTAGTCAGTGGGATAGAAGGAGTTGTCCAGGAGAAATGTTTTTAAATTAGATTAAAATTTGCTTCGCTACCTGTCAGAGTTTTTATGTTGCTGGGTACATGATCAGAAATTTTTGGTGCTGCGTACTGAACTCCTTTCTCAGGCACTAGCACTTTTGACAGTGGGTAATACAGGTCATTTTTCCCACCATGTTGTAGGTATGGATATCACGTTCATCTCAAATTGTGATGTATTATTTATAACGAATTTCAGTAGCAAATATACAGGGTTATTAAAAATGATTGAAGCGATTTCACAGCTCTACAATAACTTTATTATTTGAGATATTTTCACAATGCTTCGCACACACATACAAAAACTCAAAAAGCTTTTTTAGGCATTCACAAATGTTCGATATGTGCCCCTTTAGTGATTCGGCAGACATCAAGCCGATAATCAAGTTCCTCCCATACTCGGCGCAGCATGTCCCCATCAATGAGTTCGAAAGCATCGTTGATGCGAGCTCGCAGTTCTGGCACGTTTCTTGGTAGAGGAGGTTTAAACACTGAATCTTTCAAATAACCCCACAGAGAGAAATCGCATGGGGTTAGGTCGGGAGAGCGTGGAGGCCATGACATGAATTGTTGATCATGATCTCCACCACGACCGATCCATCGGTTTTCCAATCTCCTGTTTAAGAAATGCTTCTGCTTTAGCCTTTTCCGTAAGATTTTCCAAACCATCGCCTGTGGTACGTTTAGCTCCTTGCTTGCTTTATTCGTCGACTTCCGCGGCTACGCGTGAAACTTGCCCGCACGCGTTCAACCGTTTCTTCGCTCACTGCAGGCCGACCCGTTGATTTCCCCTTACAGAGGCATCCAGAAGCTTTGAACTGCGCATGCCATCGCCGAATGGAGTTCGCAGTTGGTGGATTTTGTTGAACTTCGTCCTGAAGTGTCGTTGCACTGTTATGACTGACTGATGTGAGTGCATTTCAAGCACAACATACGCTTTCTCGGCTCCTGTCGCCATTTTGTCTCACTGAGCTCTCGAGCGCTCTGGCGGCAGAAACCTGAAGTGTGGCTTCAGCCGAACAAAACTTTGAGTTTTTCTACGTATCTGTAGTGTGTCGTGACCATATGTCAATGAATGGAGCTACAGTGAATTTATGAAATCGCTTCAATCATTTGTAATAGCCCTGTATGTGTTGTGACTGCGGAGTTGAAATGCCTAGCTCTTGTCGTTCTGTTCTTCGTTAGCATCATTTGTAGAGAGGTATTTTTCGCTCGATATAAAAGTGGCTGTTTACTTGTGGGGTCTGTGTGAGATCGGGAATTGACAGGCGGGTAGCGATCCTCAGAGCTGGCTGCACGATCTGCTCGTGACTGCAGCTGCGCCGCTAATGACCAGCTTGCTAAGCCCTCTACAGCAGCGGGGGAGGGAGTGCAGACTGCAGTGCAGCGTGCTAAGCTGATTACACGGACCTGGTGGGGGGAGGGGCAGTCGGAAGAGATGCTGCGCTCGTTAGCTGCGACGCGATTGCTCGCACGTCCCTCTACCTCCCCCCCCCCCCCCCTCTGGCACCCTTTATTTTTCTCTTTTACTGGTACCCACCGCCCTCTGCAACACCCCCTCAGGAATACCCTAGTCATAAATGGAGCCTGTATTCGCTAAACAGGAAAAGGTCAGAGGTCGATAAACTTTTACACCGTCGTCAGGTTTTCCCACGAATACAGCCCCGGCACCTGCAGCGCCGCAGCACAATTTATTCTGCCAGCGGGCTTGACGAACGTTTTGTTCCTGTACTGAATCACGTCTGTCTCGAGAGCTCATTTTCATTTACGCGCCAGCGCCAAAACTGCGTGTGTTGTACCCAAGCCCCTACCACGCCGTAGCGGAGAAGCGAGGCAACTGCCCCCAATTGAAGCAGCTGATGGCCGCCATTTGCAGGGATGAAACCTAGTACTGGGGTTGTGATTTGAAGTATATGAGACGCAACAAGAGCAAATTGAAGCACAAATTAAACACATGTTTGTTTAAAAAAAAATACTGAGTATTCGAGTCTATTTTAAAAGTATACTTAAATGAATGAAGTTTCCTAATTTCCGAAATACGTCTGCATAGAGAACCGAAACTTAAGAATGTAAGGACCTTTCCTGACAAGGTGGAGCGAGTTTACATCGAGCTATTTGCATTAGATAATTACATGAAACAAGTAGCAGACAGTATGATTATTATTTAATTGACATAATTTTCCTGTCAGCTCCTGTCTGCTTTTAGCCGACTACTGTGTATATTTTGCACGCTTACTTTTGTTTAGCACAGTATTGTCTACACTCGAATTTTGGTATGATTAATTGTATTAACCCATATGACTTTAAATACCGTAGGAATTTCATTCGCACATTAGTTTTTAACACTGATAGCATCTCTGAAAGTGGTTGAGTTTGGAACATTTGATCGAATATTTGAGCATTTACGAAGTATAATCACCACCTGACAACACATGTTAAGTAACTAAACGCAATTATTCGACCTACCTCCGATCCATACTTAATATATATTTGATTAAAAATCTAAATACCTATCATGTGCCTAGTTCTCCATTCAGTTCAAGTTAGTACCTTAACCCTGTTAGTATTTTTAGTAATTTATATGCAAATAAAATATAAGTACTTGACATGCAACAAAGTACTTTTGTTTGTAATCTAACACTGCAACTTTTTCCCTATGTAGCTTGCAATTTTTGCAGCAGAAAGTTTATTAGATACAGTATAAGGTGTAAATATAGACATCACGTTAGGCCATAGAACAATCTGCTGTCACCTACATTTAGCATTTGCATTAATTGGCTTTGCAAACCCTATACCTTTTTCAAATGAGTTGGAAATCCAAATACTGTCGGTTGTTTACATAATTTTCCATGTAACAATTCTCTTCAAAATGAAGAGAATACAGCAAATGATTTGCTGTCGGTTGAAAGTTCTCTCTCCCAGTAGCAAAAATCCATTTCCGATTTAGAAAATCATTTGTAAGGGGAAACCTAAACCAAACCAAACGCTCATGATGTATTGTTTCTCCATGAAAATACTATATACAAGTAATAGAAAGTAACAAACAACCAAAAATGACTGACCTGTGAAATGTAACATTGTTTCCGTCTTCGTCTTTGTTTCCATTCTTACTGTTACAATTAAAAGCAGCACATGAACGAACCATATTTACGCACGGTTTCCCTGCAAATGGCGGCTTCAGTCACGTTCAATGTGGGGACGAGACACTAGCGCCAATGCGCGGTCTAGTTTTTATTTAGTAAGTCTATGGTTGTACCTGAATGGCGAAAGTGAGGTTATGAAGGTATATCCTTTTTATGAAAAAGTTGGCAATAGTAACAAAATGTAGGGACAAGTAACGATAACATAGTTTATTAATGACCAAAAGAAAATTCATAGTGGGCGTTGTTGTCAAAGATCCCGTGGTAAATTCTTTATACTCTGAGAATTGTTGCATAGTAGAATAGTAAGTAAGTGCAGGAATAAAATTTGGTTAGACACCGACTGAGTGGTGTGCGTCTGCCGGCTACGCAACGGTGTCGTAACCAAATGTCAACGCCGGAGACCTGAAGTACAAAAACTGGGAGGTCATTCCATCGGACTAAGCAAGAGGGAGTCCAAAATAGTGGTGGGGAGCTCGTGAATGAGTCGTTCAAATGAACGCTTCACTCCAGTGAAGTGTGAACTAACCACTCAATTTCAATGAACTGTTACTTCAAACTCTCCACAGATAGCACACTCCACACTTTTTTTCTAGTTCGTTCACTCACTCTCTTCCCCTCTCCCTCTCCCACTACATTGACGCTACGTCACTCATTCTCCCTTCACTTCAGTCCTCCCTCTACTGCCTGTCGACGAATCGCGCGGTGAAATACACTTACAACAACAGTTGCACTTTGCTTTCCCATCACCTAAATCGGCGAAGAAACCCCAAATTTCACTACTTCTACGCGATCGCGAGTTGCTAGCCATTGTATAAGCGTGAACAGACACAAAAATTGCTTTCCGAATAAAAGAAAGAGGGATTTTACCTGAAATCGTACCAATGACCACAGGTGACAGTTTACGTTTTGAATTTAGAGGGTTATTATTCTCAACAAAAATAAAATCTACAAGAAAACTTCTGAATAATTACTTAACGTAGGTATATAAACTTTGTGACAGTGGTAAACATACTCATTCTATTTTGGATTAAATTTTAAAAGGAACATAAAATTGGACTTTTCGTTAGTAGCCCTAGTTTTCAGTCCATAAACACAACAAATAAGGTTTCACTTGGCAGATGAAGACTCGTTTTGGCGCTTCATGAAAAAATGTCGAGCAAGGTTAAACGTAATACCTTCTTTACATGTGACAGGCTTCTCTATTTATCTTTCCTTTGTTCCCTTCGACTATGCTGTATTTAAGTTACCTCAGACGCTGTAAGACGCAAAACGTTACGTGGGCGTTACTTCATAGTTCGGCCATCTGTTGGTAAAATTATGAAGTATTACGAAGCTTTATTGTACGAGCGAGGCGAAGCGAGAGTAGCCGCGGCTGAGCGGCGAACTGGACAACTTCGCCAGGCTTCCGTACTTCATGAATGAACTACTTCATTTGAACGCTTCACGGCAAAGAGTGAAATGAATGAAGTACTTCACGGGAATGAACGAGTTCGACCCATCTCTAGTCCAAAAGCAACTGATTCAGTGCATTGATGACAGTGCGGAGCAACCGAACACACTTCTGTTGTAACCTCCCAACAAAAAAAATATAATAACCTCCGAACAGTAAAAAAATATAATTATATAACATTCGCGTTTAGTGTAACCTCCCAACAGTTAGATAATAAGTACAACATTCACGTTCAGCGTAACCTCCCAACCTTTTATTATCCTGTAACCTCACAATATTACAATGTGACTAACCTCTCACTAAAATTAGGGCTCACTTATAACCTTTCAATAATTGACTGTGAATTTCAACTGGTAAATTTTGTACGTCAGCAGTGCTGCGTCATGGCCCTCAAAGATCACACTGAATAAATTGAAAATTCTTACCTCAATAAGGTCGCCGGCTAACGCACATATATCTGCTCCTATAAGAAATTTTTCTGGCACAGCCCAGTGCAATGCTGGCCGACAGATTTGTCATGTAAAAAAAGAAACAGTTGATTTTTCTTTACAATAATCGGGATGACCATGGATTGGAGAAATTAGTAAATTCTTTACATTGAGATGAATGATTGTCAAAAGCTAATTTTTATAAGAAAGATTATTATTAAGAGAGTTTTTAAAAACATTTACATGAGACTTAATATAACAATAGGACATATGCGCGAGGCTGCTTTTACCTTACACTACATCGCTTAGGCACCGCCATCGCTCCCCACGACCGGCCCAGCCAACTCGATACACCAGACTGCTAGCTACTACTTACTCCTACTGCCACACAGTTACTACTGCAGTCAACACTGCTCTCTGGTCTGAGATTCTCTTATAGCTCACATATCGCAGGCAGCGCGTGAGCAATCCGTCGAAACTACATCTGCTCGAGAGCGCTAGTAATAAATTCCTTAGTCATGGACCTCTTACACTGTAACGAGGCTACATGTAGTGACTTCTCCTACAGAAGAACGCCTTTCAGGATGCAACTTCGCATAAAGGAATGCTCTGAAACTGTGAAGTTAAACACTAGAGCAGACGACAGTGCCGATAGGCTCAGAAAACAAGAACGCATTTGGTCTCCAGAATAAGGGAGATCACGTCATCGCCTGCTATAAAACATCTGCCATTCTCAAGCTCATTGGCAGATTGAGGTCATTCGATCTGCGTCACGTATACTGATGGAAGACAGGTTCTGTTAATTTGTAGGACGCTCTAGTGAACTGAATAAGTGTCTACACGGTGTCACAACGGTGACAGGCTGTGGATGGGGGCCGGGCCGATCTTCTTTTGGCGAAGAACCGTATAAGCGTCTGTAAGCAGTCGAACTTGGGCGCTGGGCGCCTGTGTCGCCGCTACTGGGTTAGTACAGGTACTGCCTTGCCCACTTGTCTTCTGTACTGCTGTTAAGTCTTTCACTTTCATGTCATCTCGACAACCGACTACAGGGGGTATGCAACATTCTGGAATCGAGCCTAAGTGCAGCTTCACTCAGCGAGAGCGCTAAGGCTCCGCCAGACGTCCACAGCCATGCTGGGCTGCGGAGATGAACCGCTGCCGCAGTCTGCTAACCGTAGGCCACGTCAGGACCTGCGCTTTCGAGCGCCACGGGCTCACCACGGTCGCTGGTAGGCAGCGCCGGGAAAAATATGGAGTGACTGGAAAACTCTTGCCAATAAATGTTTCTCAACTGCTGTTTCATTAGCGACTCGGCGCTCCACAGGATTACTAATCCTTTTCGCTCTATGTCCTGATGACAACACGAACGTGGCTCCGGTCGGAACAGAACTGAACAACAGAAAACGTATCGCCTAGCCATTTCAAAGCACACAAATTTATTTGCTTGAGAAAATACCGGGTTATTACAAATGGTTGAAGCAATTTCACAGCTCTACAATAACTTTTTTATTTGAGATATTTTCACAATGCTTTGCACACACATACAAAAACTCAAAAAGTTTTTTTAGGCATTCATAAATGCTCGATATATGCGCCTTTAGTGATTCGGCAGACATCAAGCCGATAATCAAGTTCCTCCCACACTTGGCGCAGCATGCCCCCATCAATGAGTTCGAAAGCATCGTTGATGCGAGCTCGCAGTTCTGGCACGTTTCTTGGTAGAGGAGGTTTAAACACTGAATCTTTCACATAACCCCACAGAAAGAAATCGCATGGGGTTAAGTCGGGAGAGCGTGGAGGCCATGACATGAATTGCTGATCATGATCTCCACCACGACCAATCCATCGGTTTTCCAATCTCCTGTTTAAGAAATGCCGAACATCATGATGGAAGTGCGGTGGAGCACCATCCTGTTGAAAGATGAAGTCGGCGCTGTCGGTCTCCAGTTGTGGCATGAGCCAATTTTCCAGCATGTCCAGATACACGCGTCCTGTAACGTTTTTTTCGCAGAAGAAAAAGGGGCCGTAAACTTTAAACCGTGAGATTGCACAAAACACGTTAACTTTTGGTGAATTGCGAATTTGCTGCACGAATGCGTGAGGATTCTCTACCTCCCAGATTCGCACATTGTGTCTGTTCACTTCACCATTAAGAAAAAATGTTGCTTCATCACTGAAAACAAGTTTCGCTCTGAACGCATCCTCTTCCACGAGCTGTTGCAACCGCGCCGAAAATTCAAAGCGTTTGACTTTGTCATAAGGTGTCAGGGCTTGTAGCAATTGTAAACGGTAAGGCTTCTGCTTTGGTCCTTTTTCGTAAGATTTTCCAAACCGTCGGCTGTGCTACGTTTAGCTCCCTGCTTGCTTTATTCGTCGACTTCCGCGGGCTACGAGTGAAACTTGCCCGAACGCGTTCAACCGTTTCTTCGCTCACTGCAGGCCGACCCGTTGATTTCCCCTTACAGAGGCATCCAGAAGCTTTAAACTGCGCATACCATCGCCGAATGGAGTTAGCAGTTGGTGGATCTTTGTTGAACTTCGTCCTGAAGTGTCGTTGCACTGTTATGACTGACTGATGTGAGTGCATTTCAAGCACGACATACGCTTTCTCGGCTCCTGTCGCCATTTTGTCTCACTGCGCTCTCGAGCGCTCTGGCGGCAGAAACCTGAAGTGCGTCTTCAGCCGAACAAAACTTTGAGTTTTTCTACGTATCTGTAGTGTGTCGTGACCATATGTCAATGAATGGAGCTACAGTGAATTTATGAAATCGCCTCAATCATTTGTAATAGACCTGTATATACTTGCAAACACATCAAACAATTTCTAGAAGACTTCTTCACTTTTATCTTTTGGATCTTGTTTTGTATTCTAGGTGCCAAACAACATTAAAATAACCAGAATGAGATTTTCACTCTGCAGCGGAGTGTGCGCTGATATGAAACTTCCTGGCAGATTACAACTGTGTGCCGGACCGAGGCTCGGGACCTTTGCCTTTCGCGGGAAAGTGCTCTACCATCTGAGATACTCAAGCACGACTCACGATCCGTCCTCACAGCTTCAATTCTGAAAGTACCTCGTCTCCTACCTTCCAAACTTCACAGAAGCTCTCCTGCGAACATTGAAATAACTTTTCTCGTCAAATAACTCTGACTCTTTCACTAATGAAACCATTTTCATTACATCATGTTTATTTATTTACTTTTTATGCATAGTGTACACTTATTTCTGTAAAACTTATATACCAGTACCCTTTAGATTTCAGGTATTCCGTCTCTCTTATAGGAGAACACTAGTAGGAAAAAATACCCAGATCTTGTGCAACTTTTTTAGTGTATTACGGAAGTAAGGCAAACAACACAATAAAAATCAGGAAGCGAAGCAAGCACGAAATCTAATACTGTATAATGGGCTGAGCCGGACCACAATGGATGAACTTACAACGTTAGCAGCATGTTAGGAAATTTAGAACTCCGCACCATCTATTCATCATCGGCGTCACACAGCTTTCGTGATGTCGTTAGCTATTGCTTTACACGCAGGAACGAAAGGTGCATGTACTTCGAGAACCGGCAGTCGATTTCTGACAAGAAAGTCGCTCGTGTAAAACTGGATTCTCGTACATAGCAATTCCCACTGTTGAAAAGAGTACTGACAAAAAAGTTTCAGAACAAACATCACAAACCAGGCAGGTTATAAAAGCACTCCATCCTCAGGCCACAAGTGGCCGATCGGGACCACCCGAACGCCGTGTCATCCGCAGATGAGGAGGCAGATAGGAGTGGCGTGTGGTCAGCACACCGCTCTCCCGGTCGTTATGATGGTTTTCTGTGACCGGAGCCGATACTATTCGGTCGAGTAGCTCCTCAATTGGCATCACGAGGCTGAGGGCACTCCGAAAAATGGCAACAGCGCATGGAGGCCCTGACGGTCACCCATCCAAGTGCCAGCCACGCCCAACAGCGCTTAAGTTCGGTGTTCTGACGGGAACCGGTGTATCCACAGAGGCAAGGCTGTTGTCAGGCAAGTTATAAGGGTTGTGCACAACTTTTTTGTACGTTTCATGTGATAATTCGAGATGCACGTTCGAGTTTGGACAACGTAACCTTCTCTTGAGGTTCCACTTCATATCTCCAACCCGCATATAGCCGCTAGGCTACAATGAAAGCAAAAGAATCTGCCTCCGAGTTAACAGTTACCTAATTTTTTACAAAGATCGTGATACATGGGTTGTCTAAAATCCAACTTTATTCCACGACTGGATTCGATCTTCGTCTATCATCCCGGTCTTCTGTACACGCAAAGAAAACAGGGAAACATGTAAGTATGCATAATCAAAATACACTAAGAGACAAATCAGCATAATGCAGCAAGAGCTTGCTGTATATACAACAGTTTCAATTTTGCGAGTGCATCGGAGATTCATTGAGCACAGTTGTAAACCGCATCATAAAATGAGAAAAAATATTTAAATAATGATATCTAGAAAGATGGACCACATAAATATCGTGTCTCTTCTTGTAACTGAGCCGGCCGAGGTGGCCGAGCGGTTCTAGGCGCTACAGTCTGGAACTGCGCGACCGCTACGGTCGCAGGTTCGAATCCTGCCTCGGTCATGGATGTGTGCGATGTCCTTTGGTTAGTTAGGTTTTTGAGTAGTTCTAAGTTCTAGGGGACTAATGACCTAAGAAGTTAAGTCCCATAGTGCTCAGAGCCATTTTTTTTCTTAAATAATTTCTATCACGTTAAACTATACACCTCATAACGGAATGAAACCCAAAGAGAACGAATTGTTTATACACACAGCCACTTAAACGCTAATGCAACGATACAGCCCAACGTGTGGAAGTCAAGAGAAGCTAGGTGTGAAGGACAACTAGAAACATAACACAAAATTGACTTTGACTCTCCTGTACCATTGCCCTACTTCTTTCATGCTAACCTATTGTCAAAACTACACAATAAATACGAAACGCCGCTATCATTTATTTTTCCTAGTAAAACAAAACTTCTCCCTTTTACAATCACAATTTATTTTCCTTGATGTTGTAAAATGTGTTTTGCACTTTTAGAAAATTGTTTGCTGGAAGCACCATGAGGAACACCACCTACCTCATGTCGTTGAGGCCTCTAAGATATTTTTACAATAATGGGACCCGAGTTTGGTTCTATTTCATTATAACGTTGATTCATTCGTTACAAATTTATACTCACAGTTTACATGTAGCAGATCTCTTCCCTACAGCTCCGATCTTGCTTCAGCTGTGTAGGCTGGGAGTACAGCGATATTCTACAGATGAAAGGCGTTGTGGGCATGGCACGACGACTGCCTACCAACGCCAGAACGTACCTGCAAGGAAGGAAAAAATCAGTTTAGCAGAGGGCTGGTAGAATGAAGATACGTACCAAGTACAGCTCGAGTAAGATAACTTTGTGATTGACACACTGCATGATGTTGTTAGTATGTGTGAACTTATATTTTCACCCTCGTCCTAAATGTATTTGTATTTACATACATAAGATTTTTCTGTGTCAAATGGAGTGTTAAAAAGTACACCTCCAATTAAATTGGTTATAATTCAAATAATGTATACGCTACATAAAAGCCGACAGCACCACTTACACGCACACGATATTGTTCTCTATAGTGATATGACACACTTGTGCATATGGAGGTATTAACGAACGTGGCAAGATTTGCAATTGCTAAATATGTCGCAATCTCATCCCCCCCCCCCCCAAGTCTCTCTCCATTTCCGCCTAACCCCTCTGTCTGTCCATCTCCTCCTTCCCCCTCTCTCTGCCCATTTTCTCTCAATCCCACTCTCTGTTCATCTCCTGTTCCCTCTCCCTCTCTCTCTCTCTCTCTCTGATCTTGAGCCTTGTTTATTGTTACTGCAAACGAAATCTCGATGGGGAACTGAAGTCACGTAAAATGAATGGGTAAATCGGATGGGATCACTAATATAAGCGCTGCAGGAGAGATCTCTCCAACTGCTGGATCTGTGAAGACGGTAGGTTCAATAACAGTATTTCTCACAGTGTACCGGGGGGAGGGGGGGGGGGGATTGCAAAGTTCCAAATGATTCAGATTCCATAATAGTACTCTCCAAGAACATTTCGAGATTTTTACCAGCAACGTGTTCCCTTTCTGTATTACATATCTATTAATGTATCATATACTGGGTGGTTGTAATTGAACTTTCCCTTTTTAACACGTTATAACACGAAACTAATTATCGTACGAGGACCAAAATTGGTGACATTAATGCCAAGGACATGGGGAAGATAAATAATGCATAATCAAGTCAATTGAGACACTTTTAAAGTGCTGCTACGGCACATCATACCATTACATGCCGGTACCATTACTGCTACAAGAGGGACTCAATATGGCACCCGTCAATGTCAAATGGTTCAAATGGCTCTGAGCACTATGGGACTTAACAGCTGTGGTCATCAGTCCCCTAGAACTTAGAACTACTTAAACCTAACCAACCTAAGGACATCACACACATCCATGCCCGAGGCAGGATTCGAACCTGCGACTGTAGCAGTCGCGCGGTTCCGGACTGAGCGCCTAGAACCAGATCAGCACATGTGATTGTTCCCATGGTAAACCCTGTCTTTAAGGTAGCTCCACAACCAGAAATCACAGTGAGTGACATCAGGTGATCATGCCGGCCAAGCATTTGGAAACGATGGAAACGATCGGCTGATAATTCGATCGCTTCCAAATGTGTTTCGAAGCAGGTGAACTTCAGGAGCTATTTGCGGTGGGGCTCCATCTTGCATGAAAACTGTTGAGTTCAATGAGTCTCTCTCTTGTAGGGCGCGTAAGGCACGCTGCCGAAGGAGTAACGCTGAGCAGTCACGCTCCACGTCTTTAGTCCTTAAGCACCAACCTGTTCAAAAAAAAAGAATGGTCCAGTGATGAACGTAGCCGTGAAGCCACACCATACGGTGACAAGTTCGCCACACACAGAAATTTCATGCACAGTGACGGGAAGTGAAGATCCCCACACTCGGTAAATCTTTATGTTCACCTGTCAGAGAAAAACGAGCTTCTGTCCATAGGACGGTCCAGGAACAGCCCTCGTCAACTTCAGTCCTTGAGAGAAAGTGGAGAGCTAAGTAAACACGCTCTTGTGCGTCCTGTGGTGCAAGTCGCTATACGATATGCATCTTGTAAGGATACCATAGTTCGAAGCATCTTCCGTACAGTGAGCCACGGGATGTTCAACTGTCGTGACACAGAGTGCGAACTGCCTGACGATCGGGAATTGCGCGCAGCGTTGTGTGCGACAGCAACAGCGATTTCATCAACCACCTGTGGTGCAGCCGGTCGCCCGGTCGTTGTGGCCAAGCGGTTCTAGACGCTTCAGTCTGGAACCGTACGACCGCTACGGTTGCAGGTTCGAATCCTGCCTCGGGCACGGATGTGTGTGATGTCTTTAGGTTAGTTAGGCTTTAGTAGTTGTAAGTTCTAGGGGACTGATGACCACAGACGTTAAGTCCCACAGTGCCCAGAGCCATTTGAACCATGTTGCAACTGGTCGTCCAGTTCTCCAGTTGATTCGAATTTCATCATGCTCCGCCCAGCAGGTGGAGAAAGAGGACCCTTCCGTGATCTTTTCAGCCGGCAATATTCTCGAAGTGCAGCTGCAGCATTACTATTGTTTTGATAATAGAGGTGCTCCTTTTGCTCAAGCTCATGATGACACGTTAACAAGTGCACCGTGACTGGACAGGTGTGTGACGCTATGAATCACGATGACTGATCACGACACCTGGTGATTATAGTTGGAACTGGACGGTGGCGCTGTGACGCGTGGAAATCATGCACCTCATACTCTGGGCATTAATCATACCAAGTTTGGTACTCCTACGGTAATTAGTTTCCGTGTTATAACGTGTTAAATAGGGAAAGTTTAACAATAACCATTCGGTATATTAAAGAACGTGCACATTATGTGTGTTCGAACTTTTATGAGAGTATCGTGTAAAAACCTGAAGTAAGGTGCCGAACTTTTCGCTATTGTTGGCAACAATGTTAAACTACGACTTGTCTTCATACAGAATTTTGTATTTTATATATATATTTATATACCGTGTATATTTAAAATACGTAGTCTATGTCTGACCGAACGTTTATTAGAATATTCTGAAAAAAATATGAAATAAATCAGATAAGAACTTCCAAGACTTTTGCTACGTACTTTTTCCTTTTATATATTTATATATACGTGAAGCCTATGTCCGCCTGAACGTTTATTATGTTATCATAAAATTTGAAACAAATCGGTGAAGAACTTTTCGAGATTTTTGGTAACAACATTAAACTACAGCTTAACGTTGTTACACGAAAGATTTCCTTGTATATATTTATTTTAAAACTTGCACGTGATCGCACGATATTTTGTTTTCATTAATATTTAGTATAATATGTATGTCAGAATGTTTTATAAGATCGGAACGTAACTAGCGATGGAGGCGCTCATTTTAATATGTTTGGTTTTAAGAGAAACAAAGCACTTACAATGATAGCCATTTTAACGTGACTTTGTGAACGTGACTAGCGTGATCTGGTTTATTGTATTTTAAATAGCCTCCCGGCCTTTTGTGGCGTTCTTTGGCGGGCAATTAGTGATTATGCATGGGCAGTGGTGCGTGAGTCTGGTAAGCTTTCGGCAAAAGATGAACTTAGTTTCCGAGAGGCCAACCAGGCACATCGTTTCAAAATGGAATAAAAACAATCGATTTAATCTGTTATAGGAAAACACTCGACTCTACTAATATCGGTAACTGTTAGTCCTTTAATGTTACAACTGGATCTTGACTTTTTTCTCGAGGCTGAGGCACGCTTATAACGGGTGAAAAGGAGCATTCATTTCCCGCGTAAGACACTGATGCCTAAATGGGAGAGTCGCCGGTAATAGCTTTACTCCCTGTCAAATTTCTAGGGTCTTTTGCAGAACAAACAGCAACGCCGGCCGTTGGTGGCCGAGCGGTTCTGGCGCTACAGTCTGGAACCGCGCGACCACTACGGTCGCAGGTTCGAATCCTGCCTCGGGCATGGATGTGTGTATTGTCCTTAGGTTAGTTAGGTTTAAGTAGTTCTAAGTTCTAGGGGACTTATGACCTCGGCAGTTGAGTCCCATAGTGCTCAGAGCCATTTGAACCATTTGAACCAAACAACAACAAAAACGTCGCGTTTTCTAAGATCTTTAATAAGGCACATTAGTTACTGCATATTTTAGTATACGAACAAGTAGGTCCGAAAACAAGTAAATATAGCCCTTAAGCTTACCCAATACGTAAATGAAGTGGTAGGCCACGTTTTGTTGTTCAGAAATGTCTGAAAACGTGACGTCGCCAGATGAAATTGTTCCCTCCACTCCAAGCTAAAACTGTTTGAAGATGGGTTATAGAAAAAAGGATTTTAGAAATTGAAAGTAGAGCACTTTCGGAAAATGTGAAGTCAGCTGCTTCAGGCAGAGCTGAAGCAAACGCTGAAATATACTGACACGCACCTTCAAACTAGGCTGCCATATCTAACGCCCATAGCCCTAGCTTTTTGTTTCAACGCTAGGGAGACAGTGATGAACATTGTTGATTACGCAGCAAAGATTGTGGATTTCCACGTCTCAGCCATGTAGATATTCTGAAGGAATACAAATCGCTCGAGACATGAATGAAAAAGCAACTTTCCACGCCAGAAGAAAAAAAATAAGACTTTCTTGAGTATCTATTGTGTTGGTGGCAGTTTGGCTTCCGCGTTCAAATACAGCCTCGGAGCGATAGTGTTCATATCCTGGTGAAGTGCTGCCGGTGCAGTGGCATAAAGTACCGGACGTAAACTTGGAAGATATGACAATGCTATCTTTTGAAAACCTATCAACGCTGTTTGTTTTTTACTTGATTAAATTTAATAGGTTGTTGTAAAGGGTTCTTTTTCAAATAACGAAAATAAATGAGTGAAGTCAGTAACAATAATGTAATTTATATTTATGTTCCAAACCCACGAAAAATAAACGCAAAATACGTCTATTTAAAAAAAAGGGATAAACATTTGCTTTGATGCCTTCCTAAGAGACAGTCTCCGCTCATTCTCAATTAATTATGTAAGTGCAGACCAGATATGGTTTGAATCCAAACGAATAGTACCAACGGTAATTGAGACATATACAGGGCATCCCATTTATCTTGATAACTCTAAATAACTGTTTGTCCAGATGCAAATTACAAAATGTTTCAAGCAAATGTTCTTTAGCCGTCAGGGGTACATCAATCATCATGATTGCCTTCGTTGTAGCTTTGTTTTTTACAAAGACATGAACAACGGTATGACTTTTTTAAATGGCACTCTGTATTTTTTATTTGTTAATTCATTTCCTCTCCTAAAGAAGTATTCAAAAATGTATGGCAGTGTACCATTCACTGAAACAAAACATTATTAAGTACATAACACAACTTTGACGTTGCCCCCAGCGCTTAGTGCAGGTACTCGGGGTCATGGAACACATCCACGTGCAAACATTGACAGAGGTCAAATGTAAACATAAGTAGAATGCACAACCGTGATTCCGTCAACCATCGTCAGTTGAAGAGTTGTGTGAGTAGATGCACACCAACGAAGAGAAGGTAGAAATGCTACTCATCTATGGGGAATGTAAGTCAGCAGAACAGTAATTGCAAAACTGTTTCCTTATGTACGGGTACATTGAGTACAGTAGTTTAGTCCTTTTAAATACTATTGTGTAGAGTAGGCATACAGTAAAGGCTGTCCTTCCTACGTTTCTTTTATTGTTGTTGTTGAAAGCAGGCGAAATGCTACGCAGGCAGCGGAACTGTACTGAGAGCGATATCCTGACAAGAATCCATCTTCCCGACGGATGTTTCCTCGTTTTGTTGCAACGCTTCAGGAAACGGGAAGTTTCAACCCACGACAACGCAATCGTCTTAGCACTCGCACAGAAGAAGCTGCCGAAGTTACTGTTCTCGCTTCCGTTGCTATCAATCCACATGTGAGCACACGACAGCTTGAACACGAGATTGGCATTCCTTAAACCAGTGTACATCGTATTCTTGTACGTCACCGGTTCCATCCTTACCATGTACACCTACATCAAAGAATTGCATGGAATTGATTCTGTCAGTGGGCACAGTAGCAAATCCTCGCCAACCCGAACTTCTTCTCCAATCTTCTATTTACCGATGAATGTTCCTTCTCAAAGGACAGGTAAATACAAGGAACATGCATTATTGGTCAGGCAACCCACAATGGGTTAGACAGGTGGAACATCAGCGTCAATGGAGAGTTGACGCCTGGTGTGGGATGCTTGGTTCTACAATTATTGGCCCTTATTTCATCGATGGTAGTCTAAACGGCACAGCTTACCTCAGACAAATTCTTCCTCCTCTTCTGGATGAAGTGCCGCTAAGAACCAGAATGCTTATGTGGTATCAACACGATGGATGTCCAGCACATAATGCCTTGCGTGCACGTCGCGTTCTGAACCGAAGGTATCCTGCCAGATGGATTGATCAAGGAGGAACAGTTACTTCGCCAGCTAGATCTCCTGATTTAAATCCTCTCGACTTTTTTCTTTGGGGACGCGTTAAAAACGTTGTCTATCGTGACATTCCAACAACTCCAGAGGACATGCAGGAACGTATCGTGCTTGCTTGTAATTCTCTTCAGCAGGCAACACTGGAAGCAGTAAACAATTCTTTCATTCAACGAGTGCACCAGTGTATCGGTGTCCAGGGTCACCACTTTGAGCACCTATGAATTTTCTACTCCTGGGCAATGGTACAGGAGAGTCAAAGTCAATTTTGTGTTATGTTTCTAGTTGGCCTTCATTTGTTTCATGACAACTCCAGCAAATGGACGAGTTTGTGATCCCGGGCCCAAAGTCAATGTTGTGTTTTGTAATTAATAACGTTGTGTTTCAGTGAATGGTAGACTGTGATACATTTTTGAATAGGTCTTCAGGAGAGGAAATGAATTAACGAATAAAAAATACAGGGCGCCATTTAAAAAAAGTCATACAACTGTTCATATCTTTGTAAAAAACAAAGCAACAATTAAGGCAATCATGCTGATTGATGTACCCCTGACGGCTAAAGAACATTTGCTTGAAACATGTTGTAATTTGCATCTGGACAAACAGTTATTTAGGGTGGTCAAGATAAATGGGACATCCTGTACAACAAATAGATTAATAAGACATTGTTCTGAGCCCCGAAGGTTCACAAAATAGGTCAGGCTACTGTTCCGGAATCAACGAAAAAAGGGTGCCAAACTTAAAAGGTTTACAGACGCCCGAAATCCAGCACGAACTTCAGTACGAGATGCTTTTAATAGCTTCCACAGTGAAAACGAATGGAAAATTCACAGAGATTCTGATGGCACCTAAAATATACCAGCGGCTACACACAATGAATGTATTTACTGTGCGGTAACAATGACGATATTACCAATGACAGTGCCACGAAAGCAGAGTTACTAAACACGGTTTTCCGAAATTCCTTCACCACGAAGACGAAGTACATATTCCACAATTTGAATGAATAACAATTGCCAACATGAGTAACTTAGAAGTAGATAATCTCGGTGTAGTGAAACAGCTTACATCACTTAATAAATAGAAGGCCCTCGGTCCAGATTATATACCACTCAGGGTCCTTTCAGAGTCTTCCGATGCAATAGTTTCAAACTCAGAAATGATACACAACCGCTCGCTGGTCGAAAAATCCGTACCTAAATACTGGAACGTTGCAAAAGTCACACCAATACCCAAGAATAGAAATACGAGTAATCCGTTAATTATAGACCCATGTCACTAAGGACGTTGCAAAAGTCACACCAATACCCAAGAATAGAAATACGAGTAATCCGTTAATTACTGACCCATGTCACTAAGGTCGACCTGCAATAGGATTCTGGAACATATGCTATACTCGAACATTATGAATTATCTAGAAGAAAACGATTTCCTGACAAATAGCCAACACGGATTCAGAATATCTCGTTCTTCACCAAGTAATGAATGCTGTCGACAAGGATGTCAAGCTAATTCCATATTTTTAGACTTCTAAGTGACTTCTGATACCCTTTCCTCACAAGCAACTTCTAATCAAATTGTGTGCCTATGGAGTATCGTCTCAGCTGTACGACTGGATGAGTGATTTACTGTTAGAAAGATCAAAGGTAATTGACGGAAAGTTATCGAGTAAAACAGGAGTAATATCCGGCTTTCCCCAAAGGAGTGTTATAGGCGCTCTGCTGTTCTTGGTCTATATAAAAAATTTAGGAGAAAATCTGAGCAGCCCTCTTAAATTATTTGCAAATGATGCTGTCATTTACCGTCTTCTAGAGTCATCAGATGACCAAACTAATTGCAAAATGATTTAGACAAGGTATCTGTATGGTGCGAAAGGTGGCAATTGAATCAGAGTAATGAAGTTTGAAGTCATCTACGGGAGTACTAAAAGGATCCGCTAAAATCTCACAAATATAAAGGCTGTAAATGCAACTAAATCTACATCTACATCTACATCTTCATTCATACTCCGCAAGCCACCCAACGGTGTGTGGCAGAGGGCACTTTACGTGCCACTGTCGTTACCTCCCTTTCCTGTTCCAGTCGCGTATGGTTCCCGGGAAGAACGACTGCCGGAAAGCCTCCGTGCGCGCTCGAATCTCTCTAATTTTACATTCGTGATCTCCTCGGGAGGTATAAGTAGGGGGAAGCAATATATTCGATACCTCATCCAGAAACGCACCCTCTCGAAACCTGGACAGCAAGCTACACCGCGATGCAGAGCGCCTCTCTTGCAGAGTCTGCCACTTGAGTTTGCTAAACATCTCCGTAACGCTATCACGCTTACCAAATAACCCTGTGACGAAACGTGCCGCTCTTCTTTGGATCTTCTCTATCTCCTCTGTCAACCCGCCTTGGTACGGATCCCACACTGATGAGCAATACTCAAGTATAGGTCGAACGAGTGTTTTGTAAGCCACCTGCTTTGTTGATAGACTACATTTTCTAAGGACTCTCTCAGGTACTGTACTTAGGGATGACAACTACCAGTAACTCAAACTGGAACGTCAACACAGACAATGTTGTGAGAATGCAAACGGAAGACTACGATTTATTGGCAGGACACTTAGGAAATGCAATAGGCAATAGGTCTAGTAAAGAGACTGCTTACACTACACTTGTCCGCCCTCCTCTGGAGTACTATTGCGCTGTGTGGAATCCGCAAGAGATAGGACTGACGGAGGACACGGAAAAGTTCAAAGAAGGCAGCTCGTTTCGTATCACCGCGAAGCAGAGCAGTATGTGAAACGGATATGATACACGAACTGGGATGGCCGTCATTAAAGCAAAAACGTTTCTCGCTGCGTGAGGATATTCTCAGGAAATTTCAGTCAGTAAATTATCTCCAAAGTGTGAAAGTATTTTGTTGGCGCCGACAGGCAGAGAGAGAAATGCTCATTATAATCAAATAAGAGAAATCAGAACTCGCACGGAAAGATATGTGTGTTCGTTTTACCCGCACACCTGAGAGTGGAACAGCAGAGAAATAGTTTGAATGTGGTCCGATGAACCCTCTGCCAGGCACTAAATTTTGAGTTGCAGCGTAATCATGTAATGTGGATTCTTTACTTAACACTGAAAAGCAATGAAATACGACAAAAATAAAGTACATTCTTGAAAAATAAGCCGTCAGAGAATAGCACAGAAATTGACAAAAAATAAGGACGGTTTGGGCAACAAATAACACTGACACTAGCCAAAAAATAACCCCCCCCCCCAAAAAGAAAATACCACAGAAGAAGACTCATCCTGTGTACGCACGCGCAGTAGGGTGAACAAATGAGAATCAGCATGGAACACACATGCACACGCAGTGGGGTGAACCTCTGCAGACTCTCGCACGCCGGAACCACAGTGGTGTATGTGTGTGGCTGGTGGCTTCTCGCTGACAGCCGCGCGCCGTAATCCGCGTCACAGCGTCGCGTTATTAGCGCTCATCCGTGGGATTAGCCTCCGGCCGACATCGGCTTAACACGCTGCCGCAGTGTGCTCGCGGCAAACGCGAAAGGCTTTCCACAAATGCAGTGCGTTGCGCAGAAACGATCGGAAGAAGCTATCTGCGTATGTAGCAGTATCAAAAACGGCTCTGAGCACTATGGAACTTATCATCTGAGGTCATGAGTCCCCTTGACTTAGAACTACTTAAACCTAACTAACCTAAGGACATCACACACATCAATGCCCGTAGCAGGATTCGAACCTGCGACCGTAGCAGCAGCGCGGTTCCGGACTGAAGCGCCTAGAACCGCTCGGCCACAACGGCCGGCCCCCATGAACAGTATCACTGAGTAGCAGTTGGAATCGGTCAACGCATACAAATACCTGAGTGTAATAGTTCGGAGGGCTGTGAATCGGAACGATTATATAGGCTCAATCATAGGTAGAGTAGCTGGCTGACTTCGATTCATTGGCAGAAAACGAGGCAAATGCACATTGGCGTCCACTGCATTTGTTCCAAGACGGACAAAATTGCCAGTTATGATATGACAGATTCCGTGGGTTTGACAACGTGAAATGCCTCAAAAACAAATTTTGATAAGAAATAGCCCTACGCAAAACTGATGGCATGCCAAGAAACTGATACCGGCCATTTGTAACTAAAGGATAGCTACTGGCAGATGTCCTGTGTGAGCCGTAATTATCGTATGGCAGCGAAACTTGGTAGATATTCTAATCGAGTAAAACAGAAGTGATTTCTGGCGTTCGCCAAGGTAGTGTTATAGGCCCTTTGCTGTTCCTTATCCATATAAACGATTTTGGAGACAATCTGAGCAGCCGTTTTCTGTTGTTTGCAGGTGACGCTGTCTTTTATTGACTACATCGAAAAAGTTAAAAGAAAGGCACCACGATTTGTATTATCGCGAAATATGGGCGAGAGTGTCACAGAAATGATGCAGGATTTGGGCTGGAAATCATTAAAAGAAAGGCGTTTTTCGTTGCGACGGAATCTTCTCACGAAATTCCAATCACCAACTTTCTCCTCCGAATGCGAAAATACTTTGTTGACACTGACATACATAGGGAGGAGCGATCACCACCATAAAATACGGGAAATCAGAGCTGGTACGGAAAGATACAGGTGTTCATTCTTTCCGCGCGCTATACGAGATTGTAATAATAGAGAACTGTGAAGGTGGTTCGATGAACCCTCTGCCAGGCACTTCAATGTGATTTGCAGAGTATCCATGTAGATGTAGATGTGTTATGATATTGAACCGATTTACAATGGAAAAAATTAGTTGTAATTTTGGCCACAAGGAACAAATCTAGCGCCGTGAATGCAAGAAAAACTATATAAATACGTTCATATGTAAGGAGTTAAGGACGGAAAGCGGGCAGAAAAGGTCAAACAAGTGAGAAAGAGATAATGTTGACGTTATTATTAACTGCCGCTTACAAAATTTGCTCAATATGAGTACCCGAGACGTCGACGAGATGCTGCACACGCTAGATTTGTATCCGATAGCCAAAATTAAAACTAATTTTTTCGGCGTAAATCGGTTCCGCATAAAGGCATTAGCATGTCTAGCAAGTTTCGCTGCCATACGGTAATTACAGCCCACACTGGGTCTCCCTGACTAGCTGCACTTTAATTACAACCACCCGTACCTATCCACTTAACCTATTAAGATAGATTACTCTGCTACCTAAGCGGTAAGTATTTTCAACAGTATATGTAAACTACGTCTTTTATCTTATTAATATGAATATATATGCAAAATTTTTTTTGATTGGACGATCTGAAATTACAGCGTCGTATGATTAAATCCATATGTATCCAACGAGATACGGAGCAACGTTGAAAAATATTCACAAAAATTTTTTCCCATTCCTATAACGTTTGCGATGGCTGGAAGAATGCGATGGCGCAGATCTGGTAGATCTCGAACTGGTGTCTGGTTCCCTTGGTTCTTGATAAACGCCCACAGAAAAATATCAAGTGGCGTAACGTGTGGGATTTTAGGGAGGCAAGCAATCGATGGACTACCTCTCCCTATCCCACGATGTGTGATAGGAAATCCCTCACAATGTTCGCAAAATGAGATGGTGCACCATCTTGTTGGAAGATCGTCACGAGGAAGTTGTGACGCAGCAAACAGCTCCAACGTGTCTACGTACATTGTTGCGTTAGCTGTAGGCTGTGTCCTTCAATAATCGATACCACATGTTAAATTTCGGAGAGTGAAGTTCGCATCCCTTTCACTGCGTTTGGGAATGGTGGTGGGATGTTCAGTTCCCCACAAGCGGCAGATACGCCTGTTTACAGTTCCGGAAATGTGGAACATAGACTCGTTGAAGAAACAGACGAAATCGAAGAAGGCCTCGTTTTAATCCATTTTTCCCGAAATTGTCTCCGCAAATGCCTTACTTCGCGGCTTATCCTCCAGATTGGTTACGTGACAAAAGGAAACTCTAATTGCCTATTTGCTTATCGGATTAAAAATGGTTCAAATGGCTCTGAGCACTATGGGACTCAACTGCTGAGGTCATTAGTCCCCTAGAACTTAGAACTAGTTAAGCCTAACTAACCTAAGGACATCACAAACATCCATGCCCGAGGCAGGATTCGAACCTGCGACCGTAGCGGTCATGCGGTTCCAGACTGGAGCGCCGTTAACCGCACGGCCACTTCGGCCGGCTTATCGGATTGACATACTAGGTTTCCGCCAGGAGGACACACGGATTAATTCTAGCCTATGGAAACGCGTGCTTAACATGGTGGCTCGACTTCGAACGCAAACTCTCCTGTTTTCGAAGCCGCTTGTCCCATTTACTGACTGTTACGAAAACGACGTTGTGCCAGTGTAACAGACTTTAGCCCTGCGAGGTAGCACACAGAATACCTTGCGCCACCGACGCGCGTTGATGTGAACAAAAGTAGTAACGCGCATGCGCAAGCCGTACCAACTGCCGCAAGCAAACATAGAGAATATTTTGAGTTACCATACTCGTAGAAGCAAACCGCCGATAAATGTCTCAATTTTATATATTTTTCAACCAGGAAACATTTTACAGGAAACAAACCTCTTCTGCAAGTAGGCAAAGAAGTTGACACTGCTTGTGCAAGAGAAAAGTTGTATTTCTCCTCGCCGTCGGTTTTACGCAGCCAGAGACAGCACGTAGGCGGAAATCACGCGCTCTTGAAAAGACTTGAACAATGCTGTAAAGGCTGACGGCGTGCGGGCCACGCGCGAAGAAGTACAAGGTGACAATTACACTATACAACAAAAGAAACTTTCTTTCAGATACAGAGATAGAACGTGGTGGACCTAACTAATTTCGACTTGCTGAATCTGAAAATGGTTAGATTTTCGCCATCACCCTCCAATTTTTTGTTACGGAGGTTTTTAAATGCCTATATCTAAAAACAGAGACTAGGGTGGTCTACACTACATTTAGACTATATGTAACATACTTAATGCCATAAAACTATCTTACTCTAGTGTCCTGGGCCTAATGTACATTTTTACAAGAAAAACTGCAACATTCATTTTTTCGATGATGATATTGATGGTGGAGGGTTGAGTATTTTTTATGACAATTTCCTTCTGTGGAATATATATCCTTCACGCTTCGAAAACCATCAGTAGTCACTTAACATTGAAGGATTCCATATACCTTTATTGCGGCTTTCAGTATGCAAAATGTCCTGATGGAACGTTTCTCCGTGTTCGCTCCCAAATTGGTAGGGAAGAAATCGAAATGAGAATGGAGGAAGTGCATTTTTAGTGACATTCTGCATCCAAGATTTTTATAGTTCTCTAAAAGAGTTCCCACTAATACGTCACTGTCTTCTGCTCTTATATTCCCTAGGAAACCTTCAACGACATCCTAAAAAGAACGCCATGCTGCAAGTTCCAACTGACTTAATTTTTCTTTGTAGTTCTTATCCTCCATTAACTTCTTGATTTGTGGCCCAACAAAAATCCTCTCTTTCAATTTGGCCTCACTTCACGTGGATACATGAAACCATTAGCATTTTTGTCCATTCCCTTGGCAAAATTATTCATAAGGCCGAGCTTAATATGCAATGGGGGAAGGAAAACATTTTGAGAATCCACCAAAAGTACATATTTCACATTTTCTCGCCCTTGAGCCAATTGCTCTTGTGGTGGCCACTGTTTAACTGTATAATGTTTATCTGTTGCACGGCTGTCCCAAAGACGAAGGAAACAGCAATACTCTGTGAAACCAGTTTGGAAACCAGTTAGTAAACCAATCACCTTAAGATCACCACATATTTTCCAATTTTCGTCCTTAAACTTAATAGCTTCAAGTATCTCTGACAAATTTACGTAGTTCTCTTTCATAGTCACAGAGTACCCTACAGGTACAGATAGAAACGTATTACCATTATGCAATAGTACAGCCTACAGACTTGTCTTGGAAGCGTCAATAAACAAGCGCCACACAGCAGCATCGTACGGTATGTTTAACTGTTTCATTAATCCTACTATATCATTACAAGCACAAACGTTGCCCACCATACGGTAATATGTCATCAGATCTTTATTACGTTGCCTAAAGTGAGGCCGGCCGAAGTGGCCGAGCGGTTCTAGGCGCTTCAGTCTGGAACCACGCGACCGCTACGGTCGCAGATTCGAATCTTGCCTCGGGCATGGATGTGTGTGATGTCCTTAGGTTAGTTAGGTTTAAGTAGTTCTAAGTTCTAGGGGACTGTGCACCTCAAATGTTAAGTCCTGCCGCGCGGGATTAGCCGAGCGGTCTAGGCGCTGCAGTCATGGACCGTGCGGTCGGTCCCGGTGGAGGTTCGAGTCCTCCCTCGGGCATGGGTGTGTGTGTTTGTCCTTAGGATAATTTAGGTTAAGTAGTGTGTAAGCTTAGGGACTGATGACCTTACCATAAGATTTCACACACACACACACACACATATTGTTAAGTCCTATAGTGCTCAGAACCATTTGAACCATTTGAACCCAAAGTGAGTAATCCTTGTTTCTTCATGAAGTAAGTTCCATTCCTTAAGACGTGAAGATAAAATTTCTACATGTACCTTGGATAAGGATAAATCACGAACTAGGTAATTCAAGTCTGCGTGTGTAAATAAATGTGGTCTGTGTTCTGGAAAGTGCTCCTCTTCACTTGATTAACATTGTGCTTCCTCAGCGTTTGTAGATTCACGATCAGAATTAGGAGCTTCTTCCCACACTAGTGGGGGAGTTAGAACTGGCAGGGCTTCACCGTGGGGAACAGGTCTAATTGCTGAGGGCAGGTTAGGGTACTTAATATTCTTCTTACTCTTTGATGAAAAGCCAGTTACATTAGTCAAACTGAAGTAGCAATCATCAACATGATTTTGAGGCAGTCTCCAGATCATTGGTATGTCAAATGGTAAGTGCCCTATTTTCCTTTCAGCCATTGTGTTAGTTTAGAATTACACTTATGCAAGTTATGTGAGGTGGCCAATCTTTATTATGATCTCCCACCGCATACATAACAAAATGAATCGGGATGGTTTGTACTTCCAAGTTTTGATTTCTTCATGTTGTATTTTCAATGCCTACAAGACACTTTTCTGCAGAATCAACTTAGCCAGATAAATCCCTGAAAAAGAAAAGAAATATTCAAAGACTTGAGATAATATAGAAGGAAGAGTAAGCAAATTTATGTGACTCGAGGGTTTAAATACACAATGTAAAATGCACTAATGTTACATATTACATTTAAAAAGTAGTTCGCATTAAAGTTAAGAACAAAAAATGTCGCTGCACTAACTTTTATCACACGTGTTTCAAGCACAAAGCACTTAAAAATTATACAGTAAATTCCACAATGTTATATATAAGGGTAATCCCAAAAGTAAGATCTCCTATTTTTTTACAAGTACATAGACCTGTTTATTTCTACAATGGTTTACATCAGTTTACAGCTTGAACATTTAGCTATTTTTCGACATAATCACCATTTCTGTCGATTCATTTTTGTAGACGCTGTGGCAGTCTTTGTATGCCCATGTCATACCACCTCGCCGCCATGCTGTTCAGAAAGTTATGAACCTCTTCTTCCACCTCGTCGTCGTAGCTGAATCGCTTTCCGGTCAAACAGGTGATAGTCACTAGGCGCCAAGTCATGACTATAGGGTGGGTGGGTGATTATGTTCCACTGAAACTGTTGCAGGAGAGCAACGGTTTGCCGAGCGATGTCATGGAGAATGTGCACGCCCTTGCTCAACATTCCTCTTCACCGGTTCTAAATTACCCGTTTGAGTTTTTTCAGAGTCTCCCGGTACCTGTCAGCGTTAATTGTGGTCCCAGTGGGCATAAAGTCGACCAACAATACCCCTTTCCGATCCCAAAAAACGGTTGTCATGACTTTACCCGCAAACTGTGTTTGTTTGAATTTGTGCGGCTTTGGCGAAGAAGGATGCCGCCACTGTCGTGATTGTTGCTTGGTCTCAGGTGTAAAGTGGTATGCCCAGGTTTCGTCACCCGTGACAATTGAGTCCAGAAAGTTGTCCAGTTCGGCTGCAAGGCGGTGAAGAAATGCGCGGTAAGCATCAATTCGTTGCCGCATGTATTCCTCAGCAAGCGTGTCACCCATCTTGCGCACACCTTCCGGTAGTTCAATGTTTCCATTAAAATTCTGCGCGCGGTGCTTCGGGAACCAAAGTCCAGATATCATCCAGGTTGATCCGCCGATCTTCACGCATGCTTTGCTCAACCTTCAACACTGTCTCCTCAGAAATTGACAGTCTCCCGCTCCTTTGTTCGTCGTGAATTTCGGTCCGACCAGCTGCAAACTCTCTACACCACTTATGAACATTTTTGACATCCATGCACGACTCAACATACACTTCCGTCAATTGGCGATGGATTTCAATCGGCGCAGTGCCCTTTTCGTTCAAAAACTGAAGAACTGCGGGCAATTCGCACTTCGCAGGAACATCCAACTGGAGTTCCATTCTCAACGGCTGCCAAGCCAAGACTGAGCGCCTCCATCGCCTCAGCGCGGAGTGCGCATGTTTACACACAGCGCGTGAAGCACTCTTCATAGCAGTGTGACAAACTGCCACACAGAGTTCTGCACTTATAAAAAAATAGGAGACCTTACTTTTGGGATTACCCTCATAACTTTTAATCCTGACGTGATGGAGACTTTCTGATTTCACATTTTATGTCACATTACAATATAGAATTAAGTTTTATATGTACTTTTCCGTACCAAAACCATTGTTGACTAATGTTACTGAACTATATGAAATAAAATCAACTTCTGAACGGTTTGCGTTAGCACATTCAAACTGCACACTTGGCGGCGGGGCATGACGGGATTTCGTACGCACTTTCATTTGGACTGGTTCGGCAATAAGCAAAATTGGTGCATTTGGGGAACTGAGAATCGACATTTCGCGACCGAGAAGTCTCGTCAGCCTCAACGGGTGACTGTGAGGTGCGCAATGCCCAGTCTCGGAATAATCGGTGCAATATTCCTTGATGGCACGGTGACTGCCGAACGGTACGTGAAGGTTTCGGAAGATGATTTCGTGGGCCTCGATTGGTCACCATATTGTCCGGATCTGAACACATGGGACTTCTATTTGTGGGGCTATATAAAAGACAAGATATACAGCAATAACTCCAAAACCATCGCTGAGCTGAGAACAGCCACTCAAGAGGTCATCGACAACATTGATGTTGCAACGCTTCCACGGGGTATGCAGAATTTCGATATTCGTCTGCGTCACATTATCGACGGCAGGGATATCAAACATGTCATAACCTAAATCCGAATATCTGTAGTGACTTTTACACGTTGAATAAAGTGTGCACGCCATACTGTGTAACTAATTTACGTTTTTTCATATATTCAGTAACTGCCACTCTGTAAATGCAGCACAGTGCCGCCCTTGACTCTCCAGAGGGCCTCGCGCCAGACTGGCCCTTGGAACGATTAGCGGGCCTCTTCGTCTTGGACAGCCGCAGCCCTGACCCAACTCAACGTAACCTAGCGCGGCCGCCCACGGCGCTATGCTGGCCTTCGATACCCGAATCTGGAAAGCCCTCTGTCGGTCCACCTCCCCCCCCCCCCCCCACTCTGCATGCATGGCACTGTCACAGCACAATCTTGGAGCCACACAGACAGCTAATACTCCTCCTCACAGACAATGCCCCACGCTCGACGCTAGCGCTGACTCTGGTAATGCGCGGAAACCAGTAACAGAGAGGCAGAGGTATGGTGTGATGGCAGTATGCGCTGCAACCTATTACTCTGACTGGCAGGTGGCGTGTCGGTTTTTGTCGAAATGGGCAAGTTGTCATGAAATTCAGTGAAAATCTCTAGGTTATTTAACATTGCAGATTGGTGTGTCGGTAGCATATCGTAGTATCACACCGCTCTTAGCAGGAGCGGAAGGTCTTTTGCCATAGTACATACGTGTTCTACAGGTCCCTCTCACGGGACGTGAAAAGTCCGTGGACGAAGACCTGATGACGTCACAGCGTGTAACCCCACGTTCCATTACATAGCTAAGCGTGAAAGGAAGGACGAGGGTCACTCCAAAACAAATGCACACTATTTTTGTAAAAATATAGTTTTCATTCTGCATGTGTGAAAGTTAACAGTGTGTAAATACATCCTTCCCGCTTGTTTTCAAACTTAGTTCAACCTTTTCCCGTGAGTGGCGCCGTCACAGCATGTCTTCAAGATGGCTGCTACACTTGACGTTCGTCAGAAGCAGCGTGCTATCATAGGATTCCTGTGCTGTGAAAACGAGGCAGTGGGAAACATCCACAAGAGGCTGAAAAAGATGTATGGAGATGCTGCTGTCGATCGCAGTACAGTTAGTCGGTCGGCAAGCAGGTTACGTGATGAAGGCGGGCACGGCAATATTGAGGATTGTCCTCGCAGCGGCAGGCCTCGTAATGAACACACACCAGACAATGTGCAGAGTGTTAACGAATTGGTGACTGCTGACAGACGCATCACAGCGAACGAATTGTCACGCTACGTTGGGATAGGGGAAGGAAGTGTCTGCAAAATACTGAAAGTGTTGGCGTTAAAACAGGCGCGGAAAAAACCATGGAAGCGATCACAAAACTCGGATGGACAACACTGAAACACCCGCCTTACAGTCCTGACCTGGCACCATGTGACTACCATCTCCTTGGAAAACTGAAAAACTCTCTTCATGGAACAAGGTTTGAAGTTGATGATTCCCTTGTGCACGCTGCCAAACAGTGGTTCCAACAAGTTGGTCCAGAATTTTACCATGCGGGTATACAGGCGCTGGTTCCATGATGGCGTAAGGCAGTTGAGAGGGATGGAAATTATGTGGAGAAATGATAATATTGTTCCTAAAGGATGTATCTACACACTGTAAAACTTTCAAACATGTAGAATAAAAGATGGATTTAAAAAAAGTGTGCATTTCTTTTGGAGTGACCTCGTATTTCCAATGTCACACCTTTGCCTAGTAGAGGAAAGTGGCCAGTGAGATGTAGCATAGGTTTTACGTCAGTAGCAAAACTTAAAAGATGCCATACTATATTACCTCATAGGTAATTGAATTCATAATTTGGTGGCTTTCATTTTATATCATACGCGTTATGCATATGAGCTATTTTAAAATAGCAGCACATTGAGGATGTATCAAAACGTGTCGTTCTAGGTCCGGTTCGTTACAATAAAATGACAGGAAACTACAAGTGAATAGCTAAAAGCTTTCCGTATTTGATATTTTACATTTTATAAATTGTGTGCTGTAGAACTATACCTTTTCAGTGGTAGGGCACAATGATGATTTTTCAAAAGCATGTCCTTTTTGGTACAATCTGTTATAGTTAAGTGTTAAATTATGACATTTTTATTTACAGGCCTTACACAAGATAGGTCCGTCGGAATGCAAAATGGACATGAATGGATGCAGGTGATTAGACAGGATGCTTGCATACGTGTCACGTGTCAGTCATATCTAGACGTATCAGAGGTCCCATATTACTTCAACTTTGCAGAAGGGTTGCACTTGTCACGTTGAACGATAGTCTTCAGTCGTCGTTGGTCTCATCCTTGGAGGATCTTTCTTCCGGCCGCAGCGATATCGGAGATTTGATGTTTTACCGGATTCCTGATATTCACGGTATACTCGTGAAATGGTCGTACGGGAAAATCCCCACTTCATCGCTATCTCGGAGACACTGTGTCCCATCGCTCGTGCGCCGACTGTAACACCACGATCAAACTCACTCAAATCTTGATAACTTGCCATTGTAGCAGCAGTAACCGATCTAACAACTTCTTGTCTTATATAGGCATTGCAGACCGCAGTGCCGTATTCTGTATGTTTACATTTCTCTGTATTTGAATACGCATGCCTGTAGCAGTTTCTTTGGCGCTTCAGTGTCGATGGCTACCTTGGTAAGACCTAAACTTCAAACTTTATACCAAAGGCTATTTATTTCTGATTTTACAGTATTAATAGTAATATGAAATAATAATTGTTATGCAATCTCTGTTTCGTGTTTCACGATAAACTTAGCCAAGGTAGCGGAGCGGTACTAAACTACCATGAACAAAAGTGTCTGATGAAATCACGCATGTTCAACATTTCTAATCTGTTAAAAATAATCCTTCACCAGGTATGAGTTAGTTAATAGTTTAGTTGTTGTGTAGCTTCTGTATTTAAGAATTAATACCTCAGCACGCCATATTAATTTTCGTAGCTTGCGAGCGCTTCTAATGACGGACGCCGCGAGTCCGCGGAAATATTGTTAGGCGGCAGTAGACAGTTCTGTGTAAGCACCTTGGGATGGGTTGAGTGCCTTTCTCTTGTCAAGGGCAGATAATTATCTCGTTGAGCTAGTTTAAGCCCTTTGCCTATTAACTTTTCGTAATTTTTTTTTTTTTGGGAATAATTTTATTTTGTGAATATGATCACTACAGAACAATTTGCTGCTTTACTGGCCCAGTTACAATAAGCGAAAAAGTTGCGATAATAGACGGGGATGCAACTTCACAAGAGTCATGAGTGAAAATCTTGTCTTCAGAGGAAAGATTGCGATCCCAGACGAAACTGCTGCCGCACAACCAGATTTAACACAGAAAGCATAAGCGTTACCCAGTAATAAAACAGAAACGCTTGACATAAAAATTCAAAAAGTCCAGCCTCTGGATCACGAGGTCCCGGGTTCGATTCCCAGCTGCGATGGGGATTTTCTCTGCCCGTGGGCTGGGTGTTTGTGTTCTCCTCATCATTTCATCATCGTTCGTGAACGTAGCGAGACTGGACTGTGTATGGGCGCTGATAACCGCGCAGTTGAGCGCCCCACAAACCAATCATCATCATCAAAAATTCCAAGCTGTAAAATGCTGGCAAGCACCTTAAGCAGCGACGAATAGTATAATATTATGGTTCCTACGATCAAAAAGGGGAGGGGGGGGGGAGCAGATACTGAAGCAAAATATCTTAAAAGACCATTCAAAAGTTATACACAAGCGTCATGCCAAATATGAGCGGAATCGGATGGCCTTCCCCTTTTCATTGTAGGTCTCCATATAGCCAGGAGGCCGAATCGTGGAAGATTCAGGCTTCTTCGGTTTTCACATCTGACAGTGGCCCATTGTTGGACTGCATGGGAAAGTCAGGTCACGCACGACCGACTTCAAGGTGCTATTCGGCGAACCCTGAACATCACAAGGGACGATCGCCATACTGTGCACCAAGCACATCGCAAATCCTTCGCATCAGCTCCTACCATCCAGAGCAAAGCTAATGGCTGACGTCGCGTTATTATCAGCGATAAATCGCTTCAATTTTTCTATCAGGCAGTGATTGGTTGGTTGGTTGGGGGATTAAAGGGACCAGACTACTATGGTCATCGGTCCCTTTTTCCAAAGACAAAGAACACCCACAGAGAATAAAAACGAGGAACAGAAGAGAGCACAGACGATACCGAACAGGAGAGACTGAGACAAAGACAAGACAAAACGAACAAAAACCACATAGAGAATGACGGTGGTTGGCCGACCATAGAAATAAAAAAGGAAAAGCCAACCACTTAGAAACACATTAAAAAATCAGTGTAAAATCATAGGCCAAAGGCCAGCATCAACACAAAACAATAAAATAAAACAGAAACACTCAGATTAAATGATAAAATCCCCCTGCCCGAATAAAACGTAAAACTAAGTCAGCCATAGCGGAGTCGTCTGTTAAAAGGGCAGGGAGCGTATCAGGCAGCGCAAATGTCTGCCTGACCACAGCTAAAAGGGGGCAGGCCAACAGAATGTGGGCCACTGTCAAAGCCGCCCCGCAGCGACATACAGGAGGGTCCTCCCTGCGCAGTAAATAACTGTGTGTCAGCCGGGAGTGGCCAATGCGGAGCCGGCAAAGAACTACCGAGTCCCTGCGAGTGGCTCGCAGGGATGACCGCCACACAGCCGTCGTCTCCTTGACAGCACGGAGTTTATTGGACATTGTCAGTTCGCGCCATTCATCGTCCCATAGCGCCAAGATTTTGCGGCGGAAGACTGCCCGCAAATCAGTCTCAGGGAGGCCAAGGTCCAGAGATGGCTTGCTGGTGGCCTCTTTCGCCAGGCGGTCAACATGTTCGTTACCCGGGATACCGACATGACCGGGGGTCCACACAAAGACCACAGAGCGGCCGCAACAGGCGAGAGTATGCAGAGACTCGTGGATAGCCATCACCAAACGAGAACGAGGGAAACACTGGTCGAGAGCTCGTAAACCGCTCAGGGAATCGCTACAGATAACGAAGGACTCACCTGAGCAGGAGCGGATATACTCTAGGGCACGAAAGATGGCGACCAGTTCAGCAGTGTAAACGCTGCAGCCATCCGGCAAGGAACGTTGTTCGGAACGGTCCCCTAGAGTGAGCGCATACCCGACACGACCAGCAACCATCGAACCGTCAGTGTAGACAATACCAGAGCCCTGATACGTGGCCAGGATAGAATAAAAGCGGCGGCGGAAGGCCTCTGGAGGGACTGAGTCCTTCGGGCCCTGTGCCAGGTCCAGCCGAAGGCAAGGGCGACGAACACACCATGGGGGTGTATGCAAAGTAGCCCGGAAAGTAGGTGGAACAGTAAAAACCTGAAGCCCAGAGAGAAGCTCTGTGACGCGGACCGCTATTGTACAACCAGACCGGGGCCGACGATCTGGCAGATGGACGACCGATCGCGGGAACAGGAGACGATAATTTGGATGCCCGGGCGAGCTGAGAACATGGGCAGCATAAGCGGCCAGCAAACGTTGGCGTCGGAACCGCAGGGGAGGTACACCTGCCTCCACTAGTACGCTGTCCACGGGGCTGGTGCGGAAAGCACCAGTGGCAAGGCGTATCCCGCTGTGGAGAATTGGGTCCAGCACCTGTAACGCAGATGGGGATGCTGAGCCATAAGCCAGGCTCCCATAATCCAGACGGGACTGGATTAACGCCTGGTAGAGCCGCAACAGGGTAAAGCGGTCGGCGCCCCAGCGGGTGTGGCTCAAGCATCTCAGAGCGTTTAGATGCCGCCAACACGTCTGTTTCAGCTGCCGGATATGAGGCAGCCAAGTCAACCGGGCATCGAAAACCACCCCCAAAAACCTGTGGGTCTCCACCACAGCAAGGAGTTCGTCGGCAAAATAAAGCCGCGGCTCAGGATGGACTGTTCGGCGCCGGCAGAAATGCATAACGCGGGTCTTGGCTGCCGAAAACTGAAACCCATGGGCGACAGCCCAAGACTGCGCCTTACGGATAGCGCCCTGTAGCTGACGTTCAACAGCTGCAATGCTGGGAGAGCTGTAATAAAGGCAGAAGTCGTCAGCATACAGGGAAGCGGAGACAGAGTTTCCCACGGCCGCAGCAAGACCGTTAATGGCTATTAAAAACAGACAGACACTTAAAACGGAACCCTGTGGCACACCGTTCTCCTGGACGTGGGAGGAACTATACGAGGCCGCGACTTGCACGCGGAAGGTACGACACGACAGAAAATTGCGGATAAAAATCGGCAGAGGACCCCGAAGACCCCATCCATGGAGCGTAGAAAGAATGTGATGACGCCACGTCGTATCGTACGCCTTCCGCATGTCGAAAAAGACAGCGACCAGGTGCTGACGGCGGGAAAAGGCAGTACGGATGGCCGACTCCAGGCTCACCAGATTGTCGGCGGCGGAGCGGCCTTTACGGAACCCACCCTGAGATGGAGCCAGAAGGCCCCTAGACTCCAGTACCCAATTCAAGCGCCGGCTCACCATCCGTTCAAACAACTTGCAAAGAACGTTGGTGAGGCTAATGGGACGGTAGCTGTCCACCTCCAGAGGGTTCTTTCCAGGCTTCAAAACGGGGATGACAATGCCTTCCCGCCATTGCGACGGAAACTCCCCCTCGACCCAAAGACGGTTGTAAAGATCGAGAAGGCGCCGCTGGCAGTCCACTGAAAGGTGTTTCAGCATCTGACAGTGGATGCCATCTGGCCCAGGAGCGGTATCAGGGCAAGCAGCGAGGGCACTGCGAAATTCCCACTCACTAAATGGAGCATTGTAAGATTCTGGGTGGTTGGTGCGAAACGAAAGGCTCCGACGTTCCATCCGCTCTTTAATGGAGCGGAAGGCCTGGGGGTAATTCGCAGAAGCGGAACTCAGAGCAAAATGCTCTGCTAAGCGATTGGCAATGACGTCGGAGTCAGTACAAACTGCTCCATTCAGTGAGAGCGCAGGGACGCTGGCAGGTGGCCGATAGCCGTAGACGCGTCGAATCTTGGCCCAGACCTGCGAGGAAGTGACATGGAGGCCAATGGTGGACACATACCGCTCCCAGCACTCCTTCTTGCCTTGGCGGATAAGGAGGCGGGCCCGCGCACGCAGCCGTTTGAAGGCGATAAGGTGGTCGAGGGAGGGATGTCGCTTGTGACGCTGGAGCGCCCGCCGGCGATCTTTAATCGCTTCAGCGATCTCAGGCGACCACCAAGGCACAGCCTTCCGCCGAGGGGACCCACAGGAATGGGGAATGGCAGATTCGGCGGCAGTAACGATGCCGGTGGTGACCGATTGAACCACCGCATCAATGTCATCGGTAGAGAGAGGCTCAAAAGCGGCAGTGGAGGAGAACAAGTCCCAGTCAGCCTTATTCAGAGCCCATCTGCTAGGGCGCCCAGAACAGTGGCGCTGTGGTAGTGACAAAAAGATCGGAAAGTGGTCACTACCACACAGGTCGTCATGCACACTCCATTGGACAGATGGTAAGAGGCTATGGCTACAGATTGAAAGGTCAATGGCGGAGTAGGTGCCATGCGCCACACTGAAGTGTGTGAAGGCACCATCATTTAACAGCGAGAGATCGAGCTGCGACAATAAATGCTCAACGATGGCGCCTCGACCTGTTGCCACGGACCCACCCCACAGAGGGTTATGGGCGTTGAAGTCGCCCAATAGCAAGAAAGGTGGCGGCAATTGGGCGACCAGTGCAGCCAGGACGTGCTGCGAGACATCACCATCCGGTGGAATGTAAAGACTGCAGACGGTAACAGCCTGTGGCGTCCACACGCGGACAGCGACAGCCTCTAAAGGCGTCTGGAGAGGGACAGACTCGCTGTGCAGAGTGTGAAGAACATATATGCAGACGCCACCAGACACCCTTTCATAAGCTGCTCGGTTCTTGTAATAACCCCGATAGCCACGGAGGGCGGGGGTTCGCATTGCGGGAAACCAAGTTTCCTGGAGAGCAATGCAGAAGAAAGGGTGAAAGCTGATAAGTTGGCGGAGCTCAGCTAGATGGTGGAAGAAACCGCTGCAGTTCCACTGGAGGATGGTGTTGTCCATGGCTGGGAAAGGCGTGACGGGACTGGGAAGGCAGATTACGCCGCTGGGTCACCTGCTGCCTCCAAGTGAGCACCTGCGCCAGTGCTTTCCATGGCGCCGGAGGGACTGGCGAGATCGAGGTCCTCAGCGGACGCCAGGATCTCCACCTCGTCCTCAGACGCAGAGTTTGAGGGTGGCGGTGGGACAGGTGCCACCGCAATGTCAGGTTGCTTGGGAGCCTTTTTCTTCAACGGCTTCGCACGCTGTGCCTTGGGAGGGTCTGGCTGGGAGGGCCCCACTGGGTCAGTCTCAGGGACGGACGACGACCGTGAAGCCCTATGACCAGCGACCGGTTGTTGTTTCAAAACTTTGCGGGTATCCGCTTTGACACTGGGCAAAGCCTGGGAAGGGAGGGCCCCAAGGGACCCCTTCCTGGCTGGAGTGGCCGAAGAAGCCCTACGCTTCTCCGGCTGGGAAGGGGGGACGGATGTCCCCGATGGTTGGGGTGGTGTTGCTCCTGGAGTAGGTGGAGCAACAGTGGGCGAAGTGCCCCCAACAACCAAGGGGGCCGGTGCATTGAGACATGGCTGAGAGGCAACAGTACGTGACGACACGGGAGAGGATCGGACCGCTGTTGCAGCAGCGGCGTAGGTGGATGTCATGGGCACAGGATGTAGCCGCTCATATTTCCGCCTTGCCTCTGTGTAGGTCAGGCGGTCCAGGGTCTTATATTCCATTATCTTCCTTTCCTTCTGGAAGATCCGACAGTCCGGTGAGCAGGGGGAATGGTGTTCTCCACAGTTAACACAGACGGGAGGCGGAGCACATGGAGTATCAGGATGCGAAGGACGTCCGCAATCCCGACACGTGATGCTGGAAGTACAGCGAGATGACATGTGCCCGAACTTCCAGCATTTAAAACACCGCATCGGAGGAGGGATATATGGTTTCACATCACAACGGTAAACCATCACCTTGACCTTTTCGGGTAAGACATCACCCTCAAAGGCCAAGATGAAGGCACCGGTGGCCACCTGATTATCCCTCGGACCCCGATGGACGCGCCGGACGAAGTGAACACCTCGTCGTTCGAGGTTGGCGCGTAATTCATCGTCGGACTGCAGAAGAAGATCCCTATGGAATATAATACCCTGGACCATGTTGAGACTCTTATGCGGCGTGATGGTAACTGAAACATTCCCCAACTTGTCACAATTGAGCAACCTCCGTGACTGGGCAGAGGATGCCGTTTTGATGAGCACAGAGCCAGAGCGCATCTTGGACAAGCCCTCCACCTCCCCGAACTTGTCCTCTAAATGCTCCACAAAAAACTGGGGCTTGGGCGACACGAACGATTCTCCATCAACCCGCGTACACACAAGGTACCGGGGTGAATATTCGCCACTGCCTTCTTTAGCAAGTCGTTCCTCCCACGGAGTAGCTAGGGAGGGAAACGATCTCTGATCCAATTTCTTCCCGTTGAGGTTAGACCTCGATCGCTTAGAGACTGCTGGTGGAGGCCCACCAGCGATAGATGATGTACCACGCTTCATTGCGGGTCATCCGCCCTGATGCCACCTACTCCGACCAAGGGCCCTCCCCACGGGCGCCACCCAGCCACAGCAAAGGCCACCTGGCAGGATGGCCGTTGCCGGGAGTCCCGATGCCCCAGGGAGATGGGCATCTACTCCTTGGCATACGTGGGGAGTGAACGGCGCAGGCATCAGTAGAGCGATCCCTGTGTTGTCAGGGGGCTACAACCAAGAGGGTACATGGCGACCCCACCACAACGGACTGGCTACCGTGCTGGATCTTAGGTGCAAAAATGGCCAAGGTCGTCGTCACAGTTAAAAGAAACACTGCAGAGTGCAGCGTGGTAATCGCCCAAGAGATGGAAAACGAGCGGGACACCATTGCAACGACGAGAAAGACGGCTATAGGTCTAATTGCACGAAGGATACAGTGCACCATGTAAGGTGCCCTTCCCCAATTGGCTCGCTCTTCGGAATAATTTAGATAGACGGAGGTCAAACCCGAGAGGGGACCATCACATAAGGCCGAAACGTTTGAGACTCCTTTTAGTCGCCTCGTACGACAGGCAGGAATACCGCGGGCCTATTCTAACCCCCGAACCCGCAGGGGGGTCAGGCAGTGAATTTACAGGAAAAAAAAAAAACAGAATTAGTGCGATGAGGACTCGCGCACCGAGAGTTCCGCAAAAAATTAATCGCCGGCCGCGGTGGTCTAACGGTTCTAGGCGCTCAGTCCGGAACCGCGCGACTGCTACGGTCGCAGGTTCGAATCCTGCCTCGGGCATGGATGTGTGTGATGTCCTTAGGTTAGTTAGGTTTAAGTAGTTCTAAGTTCTAGGGGACTGATGACCACAGATGTTAAGTCCCATAGTGCTCAGAGCCATTGAACCATTTTTGAACAAAATTAATCAATATACAGTATATTATAAAAGTGTACAATGTGCGTCCCGCTGAAATTCAGAAACGAGTCCCGGTACGATTAAGGGAGTTATATGGCGTGGTATCCCTCTATCCCTAATTCACAAAGAAGGTTCCCACTTTTACCTGAAGGGTGCCTTTTGAAGATGTAAGTGCTAGGAAGTTTCGTCCTCTAGAAATTTCTAGAATATTCCAGAAAATTCGGGAGTATTCGAGAACATTCCACACTATTTGAGAGTATTCAAGAGCGTTCCACAACATTCCGGAATTTTTCACAATGATCCAGAATGCTTTGGAGTGTTCGGGAAGGTTCAGAATGTTCTGGTCATTGTGGAACATTCCAGAACATTCTCGAGTGTTGTGGAATGTTCTGGAACATTGTCGGCCATTCGAAGCCTTTCTGGTATGCTCTGGAATTCGCCACTACTGAGGTTAGCCTTTGGTAGGGTTGTATGAAGCAAGACCCATCGTGGGTTCGAACGTCAGGGGGTTCGAACGTCAGTTTCTTATCAGTGACGAAGGGAGGAACAGAAAAAGTAGTGCAATTAGTAAATAAAAACAAACAGTGAAGTGTGAGTTTATCAGTCTGGACTGGCTATTTGAAAGGCCAATTTTGGCAACTAAAAACGACATTGTCAATGATATCAGCATTAATATAAAACAAAATTCCCGGTGAATAGAGAATATACAAATTGATCAACACGATGGTAAATGTTGAAAAAAGTGTGAACTTCCTTACAGAATTTGTAACACATTGTAAGTACCAAGAATGCCATTACATTGCCTTCGACTTAAAATCCGATCTCCGATTTTACTACTCTGAAATATCAACTCACCGAAATTATGTACTCGACCAAGGATGAACACCAAATAGCTATCGAATAACATCAACGAGGCCGAATTTATGACTGGAAAAGTACAGAGGACACATACTATTTATCCCCAGAATATCACTGATCTTTACTGAACTGCCATTCCAATTTAGAAAACTGCAACTTCCAATGAAATTAGCCTATAGTTTTACAGTTAACAAAACATAAGGAGAGACTTTTAAATATTGCAGCACAAACCTCAAAGACTTGCTTCTCTCACGGTCAACTTAAGTGGCTTGCTCTCGAGTAGGAAATTCGAAAAATGTTGTTTATAAACAAGAACTGTAAACAGTTAGAACATGTTTTGAATACATTTTTAGCTCTTATACTTTAACAACTATTGTAAACAGCTGGAATATGTTTTCAATAAAAAATTTTTACCTCATACTTTAAAGTTTACCCCACTTACACTTTAAAGTTTGTTCTTTCATTCCAACTACCACATAATATCGTATCAACTTCTTGAGCGAAACCGGACACCGCAGCTAGTTACGTATATAAGCAGTTCATCTATCCTGGTAATCGGAAATCTCGACGATTTTTACCTGTTATCGATATCAACCTATCAATCTCGGGAACACCAAGACTTTCAAGAATGACAAAAAATATGTTTTTCCGGTTTTATAACAACAAAACAAAAATTTTCGGGTTTTCTCCTTTATTTGTACTGTTAAAGCCTGCTTCTTGCCAAATTTCATGATTCTTAGCCAATACCTTGTGGTGAATGAGTTTTCAGGTATCAGAATACGTGCCATAAATGTCCGTATCTTTTGATTATATTGACACAGAAGCTTCAGTTATTTACACTGCCTAGGGACCATAGACCTCAGTATGTGACGCAGATTTCAACTTCACACGTCTATCCGTTAGCGACAAAAAGGATTTTTAACAGTTGGACAAACAGACACACAAGAAAGTGATCCCATAAGAGTTCCATTTTTACTGATTGCAGTATGGAACCCTAAAATCATTTATGTGTCGCTCATTACTTTTTCTGCACAGGGAATGATGGCTATATCAAAGGTAGCGAATTTTTTATAGACGACATGTGTGCAGATATACACAAAGATAGTATCAACGTCAACATCATTTGATCAAGTATCTAAGACGGAATGATGAACCTGTTTATTTTCTGCGTGAGACAGAACAGTGACACCAAGAAGCCATTACGCTGGACGTATCTGGAGAGCAGTCCAAACCGGATTATTGCAGCCGGTTCGCCATGTAGGACAGCCGGGTTGTATCGATATTAAGAGAAGCATAATTAGTTGTAATTAGCCGTGCAAAAAAAGCGAATTTGCTCAGAGCGTTTATACCAGTCTGGAGTCAGCAGGTACTAATGCAGCTTATATGGCGTTCATATGCGAAGAAAGAGATTTATAGACTGGCGATTTATTCTTCATTCCAGGCTCTGGACAGTAATTACAAGCTGTATATTTGTAATACCAGCGTTACAGCGTCGATGCAGCAGAGTGCTTGAGCGCTCTTGACAGAGGAATTTTAGTACGCTCATGAAAATGTACCGAGGCGTATGTTCTCAAAAAGCGAATATTCAGAATATTGAAAAGAGCAGTAATCACACACCTCTCCCGGCTTCGAAGTAAATCATTGCGACTAACGACGTGATAATTATTATCTGTATCTTTGTTGGCACGCTTTTCTTACTTAATTGATTACGAAGCTCACTTCAGCCCAACCCCTGCCTCCAATATCATATAGCATGAACATCTATGCTTTGTCTCCAACATTAAAACAGAAGTTATCGCGTGACTCATACATAACGCAGATTATTTTTGTAACTCTGAGTTAAGACTCAAACTTTACTATTACACTTATTTGCCCTGTTTTTGCAAATTTATTCATCAATAACATCAATGAACAGTAACTGTTGCCGCTACAAATGTAAAGCGAATTATGTCAAAGGAAGAAAAGCACTTTTCGTTGATATTTACCACAAACATGTAATTATACAGAATGACTTCTTCCGCTGTGTACAGACTCTAGGGATTGATCGATGAGAGGATACGGAACAAAAAAGGCCTAATGAACTATGTCCGGAAATGCATGGTTTCCATGCTAGACACCATTTATTCAATCATACATTGTTACATTGCGTGCCGTGTAAAGGCGCTGTACCATGCAGACACAGAGTATCTGTTGAAAATGATTTCCATGTGCCTCAACGCATGCTTTTATGCGCCGTAGCATGTTCTGTCTCATACGTTCACGTCGGTAAGGCTGCATTTGAACAGTGTCAAAGGCAGCATGAATACGCGGCTCCAGCGTCTCCACATCTGGAATGGGCTCTGCATACACGATACTTTTGAGATGGCCCCATAACCAGAAATCGCATCCATCGACCAGGGAAGACACGATTGAGATGCGTCCGCACATTAACGACGAAGTGGGCTGGAGCATCATCATGTAGCAGCCACATAACCCTTCGAATCACTAATGCCAGCAGGGGAGGCGAAGTCACCTGCAATAAATGCAGATAGTTCCGACCTATTAGGTGACGTGGAAAGAAGACTGGTCCCAAAATACAGTCGCCAATTATCCCGGCCCAAATATTTCGGCTGCACCATTGCTGATGATTCGCTGTCACCATACCATGGGGGTTCTGCATACTATCCCTCAGATGACTGCTATGAAACTTGAAAATACCACTCTGCGTTTAGGTGGCCTCACCTATGAATAGGATGGATGTCACAAATCTCGAGTGGATTCCTGGTGAAGAAACCAGTAACAAAACTGCTACCGATGTGGAAAGTCTGTCGTTAGTGAGTCCTGCACACGCTGTAAGTGGTAAGTGTGTTAGCAATTGTCCTGCAGAATATTCCACACGGTCGTCTGGCTTATCCTGTACTGGCGGGCCAACTGCCTGGTACTGACACGGCGGTCGCCTTCCACTGCGTTAATCACGTTTTCCTCAAATCTGGTGTCCGAACATTTCGGGTACAGCCTTCATGATTTCGTGCTTCCTGAACCGGCCCAATCTCAGACAAACGGAGAAACAATGTTGCGAACATTGAATGCTGTGGTTGTTGTCGGCGGGGATAGGTCTCCTGATACAACCTTGCTCCCAGCCGGCTGTTGCGATTTGCCTTTCCGTAAATTAACACCCTGTCGGCAAGCCCTCGATTGGAATGCGGAACCATTGTGTACCCACGACAAGGTAAGTCAGCACGAGAAGTGAATCAGACACAACATTATCAATTGCTAAACCATGCATACTGTAAATGGGGCTGCATAGTATAGCGCGTAGGAGTATTACACCTTGAAGAAGTAATTGGCAGAATTAAAGGAGCTGAAAACCTTGTCATCATGGGAGATATGAATGCCGTTGTTGGGGAAGGTAAAGAAGAGGATGTGGCAGGGAATTTTGGATTAGCATTAAGAAATGAAAGAGGGGATAAACTTGTAGAATTCTGCCAAAGAAATAAAATTTGCATTACAAATATCTTCTTTAATCATCATCCAAGAAGAAGATATACTTGGAAAATGCCTGGTGACATTAACAGATATCAAATTGACTTCATATTAGTGAAGCAACGATTTAAAAACCAAGATAAGGACAGCAGATCATATCCAAGCTGCGATGTGGAAAGTGACCACATACTCGTTATGATGACGCCTGAACTAAAATTCAAGAACATTAAAAAAAGAAGTAGTAAATGGGATTTGACAAACCTGAAAAATGAAAATACACTGAAGCACTATCAACTAGAAATAGACAAGAAAACAATTACAGAGGGCTGCAATGACATCCAAAGCAGCTGGGAAAAGATATAAACTGGTATTTTAGAAGCAGCAGAAGAAGTAATAGGAAAAGAAAGGACAGAGAAAAGGAAGGAGTGGATCACTAATGACCTACTAAATATGATGGAAGAAAGAAGGAAATTAAAAAATTATGTGAAGAGGGAAGACCAAGAGAAATACAAGTCTGAAAAACAGAATCAACAGAGGCAAAACAAGCAAGAGAAAAATACCTTGATGATCTCTGTATTTCAGTTGAGGACAACATGAGAAAGGGAAATACTGACAAGGCCTATAAATGTGTGAGACATTGCTTTGGAGACAGAAGAAACAAGTGTAGGGCTGTGATGGATGAAAATGGCAATATGTTGGATGACGATGATGAAGTTGCAAGAAGATGGAAACAATATATAGGAAAACTGTACAGCGGACCAGAACTGTCTGAAAACATTATGGAAGAAGAAACAGAAGTAGATGCACACAACATAGGTGAACCTATATTAAAGGAAGAGTTTGAACTAGCTCTAAAAAAATTGAAAAACAACAAACCGCCTGGTATAGACAATATCCCAGCCGAACTTCTGAAATCTGGAGGAGCAAAACTGAATCAGGAGTTCTATAATTTTGTTTTCAACATGTACGAGCAGGGTAAAATTCCTACAGACTTTGAGAAAAACATTATGATCACCATTCCAAAGAAGGCAAATGCTACAAGATGTGAAAATTATAGGACGCTCAGCCTAGTTACTCACGCCTCTCAAGTAGAAACCTCATTTATCCTAAAACGCATAGAACAAAAAGTCGAAGCTACACTCTCCGAAGACCAGTTTGGATTCCGGAAAGATAGAGGAACCAGAGAAGCAATATTTGCTCTAAAACTAATAATAGAGAAACGACTAGATAAGAACCTGACAACATACACAGCTTTCGTAGATGTAGAGAAAGCCTTTGATAATGTTAAATGGAATAAGATGTTTGAGGTACTCAAAAAAGTAGGAATAGACTATAAAGATATAAAAATTATATGGAACCTGTACAAAAACGAGACAGCAGTTATCCGTGGACGGACAAAACAAGAAGAGGTGCAGATACGGATATGTGTCCGACAAGGTTGTGCACTATCCCCTGTTATCTTTAACCTATACATTGAAGAGGCGCTGAAAAAAGTAAGGGAAAATTCACAGACAGGTGTAGTAATTCATGGCCAACGAATAGATATAAGATATGCCGATGATATAGCTGTCCTGGCTGAAAGTGAAGAAGATCTTGTAGTTCTACTGATTAGAATGGATAAAGTTATGGAGGAAGAATACAATATGAGAATTAATAAAGCAAAAACAAAAGTAATGGCATGCGACAAAAAAGATCAAGCGAAAGTCCAAGTTCATGTAGGCAATGAACTGCTTGAACAAGTTGATAAATTTACTTATCTGGGCAGTAATATTACCAGGGATGGAAGGAGCAAGGCAGAAGTGAGAAGTAGAATTGCTCAAGCAAAGGCTGCTTTTAACAAGAAGAAAAACATCTTAACATCTAAGAGATTTTTGAAATCATATGTGTGGTGTGTAGCATGCTATGGGTGTGAAACATGGACTCTCGGGACAGAGGAAGACCATAAGCTAAATTATTTTGAAATGTGGTGCTACGGGCGCATGCTCAAAATAAAATGTATCGACAAGGTCAAAAGCGAAGTGGTTCTGGAAAGAGCAGGTGAGAAGAGAAGCTTCTGGAGTTTCATTGTTAAAAGAAGAGAGCAATTTACAGGCCATCTATTACGACATAAAGGACTCCTGAACACAATCATAGAGGGATATGTCGAGGGAAAATACCAAGAGGAAGACCACGACTGAAGTACATGGATCAAATCGTGAAAGATGTGGGATGTGACACCTATAAAGAAATGAAGAGCAAAGCTGAAAGACGCACAGAATGGAGACAAGCTGTCATTGTAGCTGTTGCAAACCAATCCTTGGATTGACCACTACAGAAGAAGAAGAGTATTACACCGCAGTCTCTGTAACAAAGTATGATTGAATAAATGAACTCTAACATGGAAACCATGCATTTCCAGACACAAGTTCATTAGACTTTTTTGTTTCATTTACTCTCAACGATCAATCCCTAGAGCTTGTACACGGTGGAAAAAATCACCCTGTAGTTGACACGGTAGATAGAGGAGCTTCATGTATTAAAAACTTTGAGACACAATGTAATAAAGGGACAGTATAGGAGAGGTAACTTATTCAACTGCATTTATGGCACAGCTTGACTAAAAGTGAGTGTATGCGGGAGGGGGGGGGGGGGGCGAGGGGCGGGGAAAATCTTAGAGGGAGACCGAGAGCAAGTTGAAATGGATGCAGGATGCGATAGTTATGCAGAGATGAAGAGGCTTACACGAGATAGACATGCATGGAGAGCTGTATCAAAAGTCTTCGGACTGAATACCACAACAACAACATGCTCTTTTTTCAGTTTCAACATTTTGTTGATACATAGCCAGTAACCTATTTTTAATATTTCATGAAGAGTTTATTATCAAATCTGTTACAGTTGCACTACATAGGACAAAACAAGGATAGACGGCCATGATTCCTTCAGATGTCAATAACAAACCCCAATACACAAAAATCACTGAGAAATGTACATATATTGCTTTCTATATTCATAAAAGACAAAATAAGACTTCGTTCACGAAGTTAGAAAATATTTCTAACTAACGGGAATTTTTAAATATTTTTTGTTTATATGACACTTGGCCATCTCACCCTTGTATCAGGGTAGATGGCCAGACACGCTAGGGATAAATGGCCTGGCAAAACACTTTAAAAACAAAGAGAAAATGGTTTTAAAAGAGCATGCAATAATCGTAACATGTTTTATGAAACTACTTGTTACGTAGGTTTTGCAGAGAACATTATAGGAAACTACATAAGCCGTTCCTCGTTGGCTAAATCCAAACAGAATCCTGGACCCATTACAGTCTTGAAATGACAGCTGATTCCTATATTTCGCCCCAGGGCTTTTCTTGGAATATTAAACTCTATAGAACCTTTTCTGACACAATATCGATCATTTCTTACTTTGTTAGTAACATTTTGAAATCTTCTCTCCAGCTGCTTTAGTAGAACCAATATTAGGGCCAACAGTCCTAAAATATACGTCTCCGTAACTACTCACAATCTAAGTTACGGAAAAGTGAAAAAGTAATGACATGCTATATAATATTACGGTGTATTAAAAACTAAAATCTTGAAAAATACTTACTTTTTTGCTGAAATAAGGAGTCAAGAAATGCATCGACGTGCACCCGCGACAAGCACTCATTACCAACTGACCCAGTTCTACCGTATGTCTGGCTACTAGTTCCGAACCAGCCGCTTCATTCTCAAGCCAGACCTACTAAGGCTGCACTGAAAGTACTTGATGTTAATGACGAACATCAAAATGTCAATACATGTTCTACGAAGTAACCTTAGACGACTGTCACAATCTACTTGTGTCTACGTAACAAGTCAGAGAGTTTGATTATGACTCGCTAAGCAGGCACTTATTGATTGTGACAGTCATGTACGATTATTTTGTAAAGCATGTATTGACAATTTGATGTTCGTTATTAACATCGTGCACTTTCAGAGCAACTTCAGTACGGATGGCTTGAGAATAACGCAGATGGTTCGAAACTAGTCCCCAAAAGTATGTAGTGCAACTGTAATAGATCTGTTGTTACATGCTTCATGAAACAGCAATGTGGCCATGTATTTATCGGACAAGAACGAGATAAATTAGATATTGCTTGAGGGTGTTTCCAGTCAATACCTTGAATTTACATACATTTCTACACTACTGGCCGTTAAAATTGCTACACCACGAAGATGACGTGCTACAGACGCGAAATTTAAACGACAGCAAGATGATGTTGTGATATGCAAATGATTAGCTTTTCAGAGCATTCGCACAAGGTTGGCGCCGGTGGCGACACTTACAACGTGCTGACATGAAGAAAGTTTCCAGCCGATTTCTCATACACAAACAGCAGTTGACCGGCGTTGCCTGGTGAAACGTTGTTGTCATGCCTGGTGTAAGGACGACTTTGATAAAGATCGGATTGTAGCCTATCGCGATTGCGGTTTGTCGTATCGCGACATTTCTGCTCGCGTTGGTCGTGATCCAATGACTGTTAGCAGAATATGGAATCGGTGGGTTCAGGAGGGGAATACGGAACGCCGTGCTGGATTCCAACGGCCTCGTATCACTAACATTCGAGATGACAAGCATCTTATCCGCATGGTTGTAACGGATCGTGCAGCCACGTCTCGATCCCTGAGTCAACAGAAGGGGACGTTTGCAAGACAATAACCATCTGCACGAACAGTTCGACGACGTTTGCAGCAGCATGGACTATCAACTCGGAGACCATGGCTGTGGTTACCCTTGACGCTGCATCACAGACAGGAGCGCCTGCGATGGTGTACTCCACGACGAACCTGGGTGCACGAATGGCAAAACGTCATTTTTTCGGATGAATCCATGTTCTGTTTACAGCATCATGATGGTCGCATCCGTGTTTGGCAACATAGCAGTGAACGCAGATTAGACTTATGTATTCGTCATCGCCATACTGGCGTATCATCCGGCGTGATGGTTATGGGGTGCCATTGGTTACACGTCTCAGTCACCTCTTGTTCGCATTCACGGCACTTTGAACAGTGGACGTTACATTTCAGATGTGTTACGACCCGTGGCTCTGCCCTTAATTCGATCCCTGCGGAACCCTACATTTCAGCAGCATAATGCACGACCGCATGTTGCAGGTCCTGTACGGGCCTTTCTGGATACAGAAAATGTTCGACTGCTGCCCTGGCCAGCACATTCTCCAGATCTCTCACCAACTGAAAACGTTTGGTCAATGGTGGCCGAGCAACTGGCTCGTCACAATACGCCAGTCACTACTCTTGATGAACTGTGGTATCGTGTTGAAGCTGCATGGGCAGCTGTACCTGTACACGCCATCCATGCTCTGTTTGACTCAATGCCTAGGCGTATCAAGGCCGTTATTACTGCCAGAGGTGGTTGTTCTGGGTACTGATTTCTGAGAATCTATGCACCCAAATTGCGTGAAAATGTAATCGCATGTCAGTTCTAGTATAATATATTTGTCCAATGAATACCCGTTTTTCATCTGCATTTCTTCTTGGTGTAGCAATTTTAATGGCCAGTAGTGTAGCAATTTTCACCAACATATAAGGTTTATATAAACAAGATGAGTCATTACCTCCTGATTTTATAATTACAGGCTATAGTGTTCATTCTACACTAGTGGAAATAGGAAACCGTACTATTAGTACCTATGCCATCAGAACGAGTGTGTACGATTAATAATTTAGTTCCAGAAAAAGAATGAAGGTAAACTTTTTTTTTTTTTTTTTTTTTGTGGTTTTCGGGCGCACAACTTCAATGGTCATTAGCGCCCTGACTACTCTAAGAATGCACCGCGAGGCACAAGTTGACAACAACAACTAAAAGGGAAAACACAATAAAAGACAGACTGACAGGCATAGGATTAAAAAACATCATCAAATGTCCTTAGCGAGGTGTGTCAAATTGATAAAACAAAGAACACGAGCAGCTGCTCGTGGGTCATCCGCTAAAATGGCATCGAAAGTATTAGGCAGGTTAAGATCGAGGCGCAGTGTGTTAAGATCAGGACAGGACATTAAAATGTGTCTAACCGTCAGCAAGTGCCCACATGGGCAGAACGGCGCCGGCGCAGCCGTCAGCAGATGGCGATGGCTGAACCGGCAGTGTCCAATTCTTAACCTTGCTAAAACGACCTCCTCCCGCCGAGAAGGGCGTGAGGAGGACGTCCAAGCCACGGGAAGAGGTTTTAAGGCCCGAAGCTTGTTGTCGGTAAGTGCAGCCCAATCGGCATGCCACAGCGACACAACGCGCCGACAAATGACCCTGCTAAAATCGGACGAAGGGACACAACAAGAAGCTGTCCGAGGCTGGAGGGCCGCAGCCTTGGCCGCGGCATCTGCAGCTTCGTTCCCAGGGATACCGACATGGCCAGGAACCCACATAAAGCTAACCGGCGTACCGACGTCCACCAGCTGCTGAAGAGAGCGTTGGATCCGGTGTACGAAAGGGTGAACCGGGTACGGATCACTGAGGCTCTGGATGGCGCTCAGGGAATCTGAGCAGGAAGGTAAACTTGTGGCACTAGGTACGAAAACGAGACGTCTGGTGTTAAGTGCAACTCTGAAGTAAAGAGGCTGGTGGACGGCATGACACCCGTCAGAAGTAGGGGGAGGGAAAACAGCTAAAGCACAGCCATCAAAATCGCGAAAAGTGAAATACAGGAAGGCTTGTAGAGGTTCGAGGCTTGATCCAGCGACTGGCAGTTGACTCTCAATCAAAAATAGAACGACCTCGAAAACTAGTTATGACAAAGCGGATGCCAGACAGATTCATCGAAAGACCTTTTAAAGTATCAATGAATGAGGGAACTTACAAAACCATCATTGATTGAATCCAGACGTGGGATTCTTATTAGACTGTCACAATTTCATTTAGTACGGGCGAAAGTTGTAACCTCCCAACAGAAATAAAATACAATTATATCATTCACATTCTGCGTAACCTACCAACAGATAAATTCCGAAACCTACCAATAATACAATGTGACTAATCTCTCAATAAAATTGTGGCTCACTTATAACCTTTTAATAATTGACTGTGAATTTAAACTGGTAAATTTTGGACGTCAGCAGCGCTGCGTCATGGCCCTGAAAGATCATTCTGAATAAAAATGAAAATTCTTACCTCAGTAAGGTCCCGGATAACGCGTATATATCTGCTCCTATAAGAAATTTTTCTGGCACAGCTCAGTGCAATGCTGGCCAATATATTTGTCATGTATAAAAAGAAACAACTGATTTCTCTTTACAATAATCAGGATGACCATGGATTGGAGAAATTAGTAAAATCTGTAAATTGAGTTGAATGACTGTCAAAACTTAATTTTTATAAGAAAGATTATTATTAAGAGATTTCTTTTTAAAACCATTTACATGGGACTTGATATAACAATACTACATATGCGCGAGGCTACTTTTACCTAATACTACAACGCTCAGGCACCGCCATCGCTCCCCATGACCGGCCGAGCCAACTCGATACACCAGACTGCTAGCTACTACTTACTCCTACTGCCACACAGTTACTACTGCAGTCAACACTGCTCTCTGGTCTGAGATTCTCTTATAGCTCACATATCGCAGGCAGCGCGTGAGCAATCCATCGGAATTACATCAGCTCGAGTGCACTAGCAACAAATTCCTTAATCATGGACCTCTTACAAAGTGTGACGGAGAAAGCACCAATTTCCAGTAGCAGGTACTTCGAGAGACACGGAGTGGTTTGCAGTTAAACAAAGAGATGATGTTCAGACTACGCGTTGCAGGATTTGCGTTGTTAGTAGTGACCTGAAGGACAGGCATCATCAACGGGACGATAACACACTTTGGAGGCTGAAGACGAGCATAGCGAGGGAGGAAGCCAATATCCCACCTGAGATGTTTCGGCCAGCAGTAGAGCAATCTCTGGTGCGGTTCCAGGCGGGTGTGGATGTAGATGGTCGTCTCAGTGGGCAAAGTTTGTAACCTGGACCGTAAACATGGTATGGAATTCAAAAATGTTACCCTCTCATGTGGGAGTTAATTTTTTTTTCTTCCAACGGTTTATTCGTGTTTTTTCTCTTCTATAAGTTCTTACAAATGTTTCCATAAAGTTTCATTGTCCTACAATCACTCGTTTTTCATGGGATCCCTCTCAAGTAGCGAAAGCTTGATTATAACCGCCCTGTACTTTCTGCCACGTGCATCACACGAAATACCTTGACAGGAAAGTGAAAGAAATTCGAGCTCATGGTGGAAGAAGAAAGTGAAGCTTTGAAGTCTCAAGTAACATACTGATTCTGGCGGAAGAGGTAACAAACTTGGCAGAGCAGTTGGTAGGAATGGACAGCGTTTTAAAAAGAGGTTATAGACTGAAAAACAACAAAAGCAAAGCAAGAGTAATGGAATGTATTCATATGAAATCCTGTGATGATAAGGGAATTAGATTAGAAAACATGGCACTAAGAGTCCAGAATGAGATTTTCATTCTGCAGCGGAGTGTGCGCTGATATGAAACTTCCTGGCAGATTAAAACTGTGTGCTGGACCGAGACTCGAACTCCTTTCTTCCAGAAGTGCTAGTTCTGCAAGGTTAGCAGGAGAGCTTCTGTGAAGTTTGGAAGGTAGGACAGGAGATACTGGCGGAAGTAAAGCTGTGAGGACGGGGCGTGAGTCGTACTTGGGTAGCTCAGTTGGTACAGCACTTGCCCGCGAAAGGCACTGAATTCGAGTCTCGGTCCAGCACACAGTTTTAATCTGCCAGGAAGTTTCATGGCACTAAGAGTATTAGGCAAGGTGTTTAAAATATATGGTAGGAAAATAAGTGATGGTGGCAGAAGCAGGGATGATACAAAATGCAGTCTACCAAGAGCAAGCAAAACGTTTCTGAAAATGAGAAATTTGTTAACACTTGTAATGGTACTTGAATTACGTAACCATTATGGTACCTTACCTGAACCTCTCGATACCATTAATATTCTACTGTATTTCTGTTAACTACTTAACATATTTCTGAGACAACATTCAGACTTGATTTCACTTTTGATACATCGATATGTTTATATTGCAATGATATTATTCTTATGTGTATTCTTTCTTTTGTCACTATGATCTTTGACGTACTTGTAACTCTGATTTTTGGGCGCATAAGCGATTATTAGTTGGTTGTTAACTTGTTAGAGAGACGGACCTTGAGAAGGTCAAGTCGTGGATGTCATGTTGGAAAGATGAATAGTGTAGTCAGCTTATAAAATGTGAACTTTAACAGTGACTGTGAGGAAGATGTTTTCAAGTATGTTTTGTATTGTGAAGTGATGTTTAGTGTGTCGCGTGATATTGCAATAAAAGCAATTAAAAGGAAGTGTAACTTAATATCGGAGTGCTGATTATTTTTTTACATCACCATTGTCCAGCAAAAGTGTAATCTCCAAGAATGGTTTGAGAAGCGCATCTACAAAACTTTTGAATATAGCAGAATAAAACCTAGGCCTCTTTGCATTCGAGCTTGGAATCATATCCACCTAGATTTTCAACGATGGAGCCACGATTTTACGACGAGACCAGCGTGGGAAACACGAAAAGATGAGTGCCTAGTTTTTTCATTATTACATGAAATGACTATTAACTGTGCTCTAATGACACCTGCCATATAATGACTGTTGTTGCCCGAAAATGCAGTATTTAGCAGCGTGAGCAACACCACAATCGTTATAAAATTTTGACCTTTGTTGTGGTAGGGTTGTCAGACACTGGAAATAACTCTAAATGATAGCAACTATTTTCCAAAGGTTTTTTCTGGAGAGCAGCCTTGTACGGAAGAAAAACTTCAACGACAGACAGTTCAGACAAGAAGAGAATACGAGAATGCCGAAAATTAAATGGGTAGATAGGATAACTAATGAGAAAGTACGGAAGAGAAATGGGTAGAAAAGAAATTTGTGGCATAACCTGACAAAAAGACGGGATTAGTTGATACGCCACACACTGAAAAATCGAAAAATCTTCTGCTAGGTAATGAATGTAAGCGTGGTGGTGTTTGGGGGCGGGGGGGCGGGTAGGTGTAAAAATTACAGGGTGAGACCACGGCTTAACAACTGTAAGCAGGAATGCGCCAGGGAAGTGTGATAGGACCGCTCTTATTCTCTTGTTTGCTGATGACGCTGTGGCGTAGGGGAAGGTGTGACTGTAGGGCGACACAAGAAGACTGACAGAGTGTCTAGCTTGTGTGGTGAATGCCAGCTTGCTCTAAATATAGAATAAGTTAATACAGATGAGTACGAAAAACAGCTCTTAACATTCGATTAAGCCATTAGTAATGTCCTGCTTGACATAGTCACGTCGTTTAAATGTGAGCGTAGCAATGCAAAGTAAAGGGGACCGCATGTAGGACACTACAGCGAGCCATTCTTGAGTACTGTTCGATTGTTTGGGATCCCCACCAGGTGGGATCAAAGGAGGACTTCGAAGCAATTCAGAGCTGGGCTCCTAGATCTGATACAGGTAGGTCTTAACAACACGCAGGTATTTCGGAAACGCTTCGTGAACTCAAGTTGGAATCCCTGGAAGGAAAACGACGCTCTTTTCGCGAGACACCACTGTGAAAAATTTACGTACTGGCTGTTGAGGCTGACTGCAGATCGATTCTACAGCAACCAACGAACATTTCTCATAAGAAACACGAAGAAACTAGGACTCGCACGGCTTACAGATAGTCGCTCTATTTACAAGCGGAATAGGCAAGGAAGTGACAAGTAGTGGTACGTGGTATCACTCCGCCATGCACTGTACAATGGCTCGCGGAGTATGTATCTAGATACAAATAAGTGTTTCACAATTCACTTACAGTCTTCTAGTGGTTGTAGAGGGGATTTAGCAGATCAAGTTTTACATAGGAACCCACGTTCGGAAACTTCATCCAACGACACAACAGAGCATAAATATTAGGCACCGGCGTCTGTAAATATATGTATATACAAGGTGATTCTGTAATGATGTTACAAACTTTCAAGGATGATTGAGAAAGCTAAATGTATTAATATGAGATAAGGGTCTCGCTACCAGAAACGAACGAGGAGGAAGTTATAAGCGACAACGGTTCTGATATCTCTGACGGTGGAATACACGTATGTGCTGGTACTGATGTTGCTAAAATTGTAGGATAGGCAACTTTAGAGGTTATAGTACGGACCAAAAAAAGAAAAATTTCTGGGAAACATGGGATCTAAAATGCGTACCCTCAGAGCTATGACCACTTGTCCAATAGAGGAGATGTGTTTCACACTAGTGGAGATATACCAGTGATCACAGCTGCTTAGGTATGAATTTTAGAGCCCACATTACGTAGAATTTTTTCTTGTTTTGGTCCATACTAACACCTCTGAAAGTTGCCTATCCTACAATCTTAGCAACAACAGTACCGGTACATGTATTGCGCTGTCAGAGGTATCGGGATGGTTTTCGCTCATTACGTTCGACTGGTTCGTTTCCGAACCACGGACCTTTACCTCAAATTGATACGATTATCTGCCTCCATCAAAAATGAAAGTTTGTATCAGCATCACGGAACCGCACTGTATACACTAGGGTTGTAACATAATGGCAACTATTTACTCACAACCGGTACAAAAGAGTTACATATTTGCACCTGTTGCTCCTTCAAAGTAGTCACCAGCGTTGTGTAGAACCCGTTGCCAGCGATGTGGAAGGCGTAGTATACTGTTAGGAGAGCCTGTTCTGTTGATGGTGCGAATGGAGCGGTCTGTTGCCTGTCGAATCTCTGGAACAGTTCCGAAGCGAATGCGACGAAGTGGTTCCTTCATCTTCGGAATCAAATCAAAGTCACAAGGAGTTAAGTCCGGGGAGTATGGTGGATGGTACAGTACTTCCCAGTCCCATCGACCGAACAGAGCAGCCACAGCTTGCGCTGTATGCGTCCCCACATTGTCGTGCAAAATGATGGGTGGGTTGCGCAGGAAGTGTCGCCGCTTCTTTCGCAAAGCTGGTCTCTGTTGATGCTCCAAAAACCAACAGTAATACTGTGCACTGATGGTCTGCCATGGAGGAACGTAATGCGTTAGGATAACACCATCACAGTCGTACACGAGAATCACCATTACTTTCACCATACTGGAGCCCTGATGCACTTTCGACTTTCGCGGCGATCCATAATGACGCCATTCGTTGGACTGACGTTTCAGTTTTGGCTCCTACGATGTGGTCCATGTCTCATCCAGTATTACGATACGGCGTAAGAAAGCCTCTCCTTGGCGCTCATAGCGCTCCAAGTGCGTCTGAGCAGCGTCGTAACGCATCCATTTCTGCATTTCCGGCAAGTCATGCGGAACCCATCGTGATGCAATTTTGCGCATGCCCAGGCGTTCCTTCCGGATGCGAAGCACAGTCGTATGCGCTAATCCGGTTTCTTGAGCTCGCTCACGAATCGTATGGCGTCGATCACTGTCCACTAACGCGGCGACAGCATGCACTTCTTCTTCAGAGACGCTAGGACGCTCTGCCCGATGCATGTCTGTCACAGTTTGCCGACCTACGTTGAAGGCTTTTACTGAACATGCGACTGTTCTGCACGGCAATTCCGATTCCCCGCACGCCTCTTGAAGACCTTGATGACATTGTCGGGCTGTACGACCTCTGGTACTTTCAATCTTGATCCAACTCCGTTGTTCCTGTTTCGAAAACATAGTGACCGCTCGCCCACAAGTGACTGTTTCCTTGGACTGTGCGCACGCCGGTGACGTGGGACGGGCGAGTCCATTTGCTCGGAGGTAAGGTGGGTATGTCAACAACGTGTGCTATCAGCGACAATAGTTGATTCCATTGTATAGTGTCTTCCCAGCAGTGTTGCCACTATATAAGTTCCAACCTACGTACATACACTACTGGCCATTAAAATTGCTACATCAAGAGGGCCTAATAACGGCCTTGATACGGCTGGGCATAGAGTCAAACAGAGCTTGGATGGCGTGTACAGGTACAGCTGCCCATGCAGCTTCAACACGAGACCACAGTTCATCAAGAGTATTGACTGTCGTATTGTGACGAGCCAGTTGCTCGGCCACCATTGACCAGACGTTTTCAATTGGTGCGAGATCTGGAGAATGTGCTGGCCAGGGCAGAACTCGAACATTTTCTGTATCCAGAACGGACCGTACAGGACCTGCAACATGCGGTCGTGCATTATCCTGCTGAAATGTAGGGTTTCGCAGGGATCGAATGAAGGGTAGAGCCACTGGTAGTAACATATCTTAAATGTAGCGTCCACTGTTCAAAGTGCCGTCAATGCGAGCAAGAGGTGACCGAGACGTGTAACCATTGGCATCCCATACCATCACGCCGGGTGATACGCCAGTATGGCGATGACGAATACACGCTTCCAATGTGCGTTTACCGCAATGTCGCCAAACACGGATGCGACCATCACGATGCTGTAAACAGAACATGGATTCATCCGAAAAAATGACGTTTTGCCATTCGTGCACCCAGGTTCGTCGTTGAGTACACCATCACAGGCCGCTCCTGTCTGTGATGCAGCGTCAAGGGTAACCGCAGCCATGGTCTCCGAGCTGATAGTCCATGCTGCTGCAAACGTCGTCGAACTGTTCGTGCATACGATAAACCGCAATCGCGACAGGCTACAATCCGACCTTTATCAAAGTCGGAAACGTGATGGTACGCATTTCTCCTCCTTACACGAGGCATCACAACAACGTTTCACCAGGCAACGCCGGTCAACTGCTGTTTGTGTGTGAGAAATCAGTTTGAAACTTTCCTCATGTCAGCGCGTTGTAGGTATCGCCACCGGCGCTAATCGTGTGTGTAAGCTCTGAAAAGCTATTCATTTGCATATCACAGCATCTTCTTCCTGTCGGTTAAATTTCGCGTCTGTAGTACGTCATCTTCGTGGTGTAGCAATTTTAATGGCCTGAAGTGTACATGTACAGGCGCCGGCGCCTGTAATTTTGACGCACTGTAGCGTTGGATTACGTTTCTGGACTTGGGTTGCTATGTCAAACTTGATCTACTAAGTCCTCTACACAATCTCTTGAAGTGTATAACATAAAATGTGAAACATCTTGTAGATGTAAGTTCAAATAAATGAATGTTGCAGCAGTTATGCAAAAATGAAGAGGCTTGTACACAACAGACTGGCGCGGAGAGCTGTTTATCAAACCAGTCTGGGGTAACTACATGTACTGCCTACACGCACACATATGGTTAGTTCACTGCACGTCAGCGGACTCTCTGCGGTGTAGTAACCGTAATGCCGAAAGGTATGGTAAGTGCAGCAGATGGTGGTGATGAAAACACCGCAGAGCTGGTCGCATAGCAGGCAGACACACAGGCAGAGGGTGTGGACGTGATCTGGCGCCGGCCTGTCCGGAAGGACGCAGATCGATGGCGCCTCCTGGCCGCGGGGATTGCGCCGGAAGTCTCCCGGCCACCCAACTTCCGGCAGCGGGGATTTGGGGGGGGGGGGGGGGGGGGGAGGGGGACGGGTGGGCTGCCCCACCTGCCACACTCAAATCGATTACGGGACTCATTGGGATGGCGGGCTCTACCAATCGTGCCACGCTACGACTGTACTCACTCAATTTCTTCAGCTAACTCTCGCATGCTCTACATTTCTATCTACATCAATAGCCCGCAAGCCAGCTGACTGCGTGACGGAGTACGTCCGGAACCACTAACTGATCCCTCCTTTCTTCTTACATTCGCGAATGGCGCGTGGGAAAATTGATTGTCCGCAAGCCTCTGTATTAGCTCATACACTACTGACCATTAAAATTGCTACACCACGAAGATGGCGTGCTACAGACGCCAAATTTAACCGACAGGAAGAAGATGCTGCGATATGGAAATGATTAGCTTTTCAGAGCATTCACACAAGGTTGGCGCCGGTGGCGACACCTGCAATGTGATGACAGGAGGAAAGTTTCAAACCGATTTTTCATACACAAACAGCAGTTGACCGGCGTTGCCTGGTGAAACGTTGTTGTGATGCCTCATGTAAGGAGCAGAAATTTTCAAAATGGTTCAAATGGCTCTGAGCACTATGGGACTTAACATCGGAGGTCATCAGTCCCCTAGAACTTAGAACTACATAAACCTAACTAACCTAAGGACATTACGCACATCCATGCCCGAGGCAGGATTTGAACCTGCGACCGTAGCGGTCGCGCGTTTCCGGACTGAAGCGCCTAGAACCGCTCGGCCACAACAGCCGGCGAGGAGAAATGTGTACCATCACGTTTCCGACTTTGATAAATGTTGGATTGTAGCCTATCGCGATTGCGGTTTATCGTATCGCGACATAGCTGCTCGCGTTGGTCGAGATCCAATGACTGTTAGCAGAATATGGAATCGGTGGACTGAGGAGGGTAATGCGGAACGCCGTGCTGGATCCCAACGGCCGCGTATCACTAGCAGTCAAGACGACAGGCATCTTATGCGCATGGTTGTAACGGATCGTGCAGCCACGTCTCCATCCCAGAGTCAACAGATTGGGACGTTTGCAAGACAACAACCATCTGCACGAACAGTTCGACTACGTTTTCAGCGGCATGGACTACCAGCTCGGAGAGCATGGCTGCAGTTACGCTTGACGCTGCATCGCAGACAGGAGCGCCTGCGAAGGTGTACTCAACGACGAACCTGGGTGCACGAATGTCAAAACGTCATTTTTTCGGATGCATCCAGGTTCTGTTTACAGCATCATGATGGTCGCATCCGTGTTTGGCAACACAGTAGTGAACGCATATTGGACTTATGTATTCGTCATCGCCATACTGGCGTATCATCCGGCGTGATGGTTATGGTGTGCCATTGGTTACACGTCTCAGTCACCTCTTGTTCGCATTCACGGCACTTTGAACAGTGGACGTTACATTTCAGATGTGTTACGACCCGTGGCTCTGCCCTTCATTCGATCCCTGCGAAACCCTACATTTCAGCAGCATAATGCACGACCGCATGTTGCAGGTCCTGTACGGGCCTTTCTGGATACAGAAAATGTTCGACTGCTGCCCTGGCCAGCACATTCTCCAGATCTCTCACCAATTGAAAACGTCTGGTCAATGGATGCCGAGCAACTGACTCGTCACAAAACGCCAGTCATTACTCTTGATGAACCGTGGTATCGTGTTGAAGCTACATGGGCAGCTGTACCTGTACACGCTATCCAAGCTCTGTTTGACTCAATGCCCAGGCGTATCAAGGCCGTTATTACGGCCAGGGGTGGTTGTTCTGGGTACTGATTTCTGAGAATCTATGCACCCAAATTGCGTGAAAATTTAATCACATGTCAGTTCTAGTATAATATATTTGTCCAATGAATACTTGTTTGTCATCTGCATTTCTTCTTGGTGTAGCAATTTTAATGGCCAGTAGCCACCTGACTGTGTGTGACGGAGTACGTCCGGAACCACTAACTGATCCCTCCTTTCTTCTTCCACTCGCGAGTGGTGCGTGGGAAGATTGATTGTCCGTAAGCCTTTGTATTAGCTCATATTTCTCGAATATGCTCGTCGTGGCCATTTCCCGGGATGTACGTTGGAGGAGGTAATACGTAATCCCACACTTCGCGTAAAGTACTGAATAGAAATTGAGACCCTTACGAGCCAAGGGGTATTAGTTACAAATTTTTAATTTCGTAGCTACGTGTAGATTTCAGTAGTTAAACAGCCACGAATCTGTGTTGCCAATAGATACAAGTAACATAACAATATGGTGCTCACAGCTACTGGCTGAAAAGAAAACTGCTAAGACACTCATATTTTTTTTGGAAGTCAAAGGGTATAAGTGCACTTGCACCTCTTGGCTAGCAAGTGGCTGAAAGAGCTCTTTGTTTTCCTGACTGAATCTTTAACAAAGGATATTTAAGCCACAGGCAACTAGAGGGGCAAAATGTAGAGCAAAATAACGTTCGAAAAATGACAGTTCGCAAATAGCAATACGTTTTGACCTAAAGAAGACTCTCCCTGCACTTGTGCTTTCTTGCAGCTTAGCCTATTATCTAAGACACCAACTAACCTACAATATTTGTGTTCACGATTTACCTGTAGAGTTGCAGCAATATACGAGATGCGACAGTAAAGAAATTAGACTGATGTGATAAAAAATGTTGCTTACCGTTTTAGTCAAGTTTAGTGTTGTCTCCTCCAAAGTAGTTCCCTTCTGATTTCACACCATTTTCCAGCGCTTTTGCCATTGATGGTAACATTTCTGGAACTCATCTTCTGTAATATCCTCCAAGACCCTCGTCATAGCTTTTTGGATAAATTGTGTTGTTTGAAAATGGTGTCTCTTAGCCGCCGTTTTGACTCTTGGAAATAGAAAAAAGTCGCACGGAGCGATATGTGGTGACTAAGGTGGCTGTGGTAGTACTGAATGTTTTTTTTTAGGTTAAAAATTGCTGCAGTGATAGAGCAGTGTGGGATGGCGCATTATCGTGATGCAGAATCCAGTTATCACCAGTGTTGGCATGGACACGAAGAACTCTTTTACGAAGTCTTTCTAAAATTTCTTTGTAGTAATATTGGTTAACTGTTTGTCCAGGAGGCACCCACTCTTTATGAACAATTCCCTTGGAATCAGAGAAGCACACAAGCATGCAATTCACTTTTGACTTTGACATGCGAGCTTTTTCTGGTCTGGATGACCCCTTTGAGCACCATTGCGAACTTTGGTGTTTTGTCTCTGGATCGTACTGAAAAAACTAACTTTCATCACCAGTGATAACACGGCTCAACAATTCTGGATTGATTTCCGTTTGCTCTAACAGATATTATGGGGTTCCATTTCCGTGACGAGGGACACAAACACGTGTTAACTTATTACAGCACAATTCACGACTGAGCAGTTGCATCGATGAGCAGCTTATAGACCAAGATCAAAGATATTTTGCCTACGCAAGCCTGCAGGGTTGCCACATCTTGCAAAGACTATCACTCTCATTATTTTATTGTCGCACCTCGTACATTTGGCTTGAGAGTGGAGCTTCTCGTGGACGCCAAGTAATTGCTTCCTGTCTTTTACTCTATGTAAGTAGGTTGCCTACATTAGTTAAACATATCACACCTTTCAGTAAGAATACTGAAGATGAAAATAGAAGTAAATACATTGTAAAGTTGTGGCGTTACATAACCCGAATATACACATTGAAACTGTAGATCACTAATTCATGATTTCTCGTCATTGCTATGAGGAACGCGACCAAACTTTGGAATTATTAAGAAGGTTTCTAGGAAAAAGCTTTGGGATTTTTGTACTTGATAAGTAGTCATTGCTCATTCCCAAAGCCAGCAGGAAATTTGAGATACTCCAGACGACTGACGATGATTTTATCATACTAATAAGGAGAGGCTACGACGTTACGACCACGGATTTACTTCAAGCGCTGTACATCTTCTGTAGGCCAGCAAAACAACATAATATGCCAGTAGTATGTTTCACTACTCTGGCAATTACGAGAAAATCGCAAGAGAAGTTTTACGCGCCTATTACGTTACTGATTGTATCTGTGCGAATGTGCAGGCTCTAAGTAGTGGTTGTGGGCGAGTGCTTAGAGTTTCCGCAAAGTAAGCGGGTTATAGATGAAGCGACGGTTCGAATTTTGCTAACACTTTATTTTTAATCAGTATTGTCTTCATCACTGGTCACATTATTTAATTTGTATGACACTGAGGAGGTAATATAATGAAAGAAAAAAAGTGCATTTTCATGAGGCTGTAGTGAATTTCGTATGTTATTTGTCTGTTTACTAGTTTAAGTAAATTTTCATGGACGACGACAGGTTTGGAAAGCGCAAGTCAAACCTAGATAAATAATAATGCAAATGACGTTATTTAGTATTATAGTGAGTCAATATGAGCCAGATGCACAATTACTCGACGGACGTGCTCTCGATATCACACGTTGCAGGATGGTGTTTCTCCTACAGACATGTTGTTGTTGTTGTTGTTGTTGTTGTGGTCTTCACTCCAGAGACTGGTTTGATGCAGCTCTCCATGCTACTCTGTCCTGTGCAAGCTTCTTCATCTCCCCGTACCTACTGCAACCTACATCCTTCTGAATCTGTTTAGTGTATTCATCTCTTGGTCTCCCTCTACGATTTTTACCCTCCGTGCTGCTCTCCAATAATAAATTGGTGATCCCTTGATGCCTCAGAATATGCCCTACCAACCGATCCCTTCTTCTAGTCAAGTTGTGCCACAAATTTCTCGAAAACATAAATTGAAACAGCACCTACTACAACGCATTTACTGGGAATGTTCAGAGTTTCTAAGGGAAACCACAGATCGCTGGCATTTTGAAAAATTTCTCTTTCTTCCTATTAAAAATTAAGTTTGAGCTGGAGTCGAACTGTCGCCTCATACACGTTCATCTAACGACGCTCTAACGCTAACACATTTTCCTAAATCTCATCTTTGTTCATTATTGTTCGCTGCATTTGCTCGGGGCGGACGTCCCATGACACTCCCTCAAGTTCATCGTAGATCCATTCACTCAGTCTTTTCATTACGAAGGGAAGCTAACACTGACCGAACACGCTGAGCTGGCTTGTCGCCTCCAATTGACCACCATGATCTCTAACGTCAGGCCCCAACTCACAGATACCTAAGCCCCATAATAGACGCGTAAAACTTCTCTCCCGATTTTCTCGGAATTGCCAGTGGTGTGCACCTTACTTCTTGCAAGTCATGTTGTTGTAATGGCCTACTAAAGGTGTACAAAGTTTGAAGTAAATCTGTGACCCCCAACACCGTGGCCTCCCCTTCTAAGTTCACTCAATGATTATCACAAATACTCATTGAAAGGCTTGAGATAAATGTAGAGGCTGCATTTTCAAATATCTTGCTTTCTAAAGAATCTCCCAATGAAGAGATGGAAGGTATTCAAAACGTAAATAACAAGAAAGCACATTGTTGAGACAAGAATATCAGTGCCTTCCCTGATCTAAAAATAAATAAATAAAAACTTGAGTTAAAATATCTGAAGTACAAAGATCCCTTTGTGCGACCAGTACATCATGAATTTTACCAGAAACTTTCATACCATGAAACTACAAGAACACTGGAGTCAGTTAATCAAAACGTTTTTTCATTTTAAAAATGGCTCTGAGCACTATGGGACTCAACTGCTGAGGTCATTAGTCCCCTAGAACTTAGAACTAGTTAAACCTAACTAACCTAAGGACTTCACAAACATCCATGCCCGAGGCAGGATTCGAACCTGCGACCGTAGCGGTCTTGCGGTTTCAGACTGCAGCGCCTTTAACCGCACGGGCACTTCGGCCGGCTAATCAAAACGTTGAAAGGGCTCCTTGTTATTCAGAAATCGAACATGACAGGATGTTACAATGGTCGAATGCTCACGTGCTACTGTCGTGAGCTTCTACAGGAAGAGGTAGAATGACAATGAAACTACCTCTAGCGGCTAAATGGTTGAACGTCTACGGCTCTTCACAGAACGTGGCGTTCGAAGGCTTGCCTGCTCTGTAAAGTAGGATAGATCAGTGAAATCTCTGCAAAGAGCACATTGCTGATGCACGCACAAGTGTTTCAGAACAGAATGTTCATCGTACATTGTTGAACATGGAGCTCTGCAGCACACCACCCCTACATCTTCACATGTTGACCCAACGACGTCATCAGTTACGACTGCACTGGGTACGGGACCATCGGGATTCGAAAGTCGATCAATGAAAAGCAATTGGCTCTTCGGATGAAATATTCTTGCTACATTAGGTCGGTGGTCGTCTCCAAAATCGCCGTCGTCGAGGTAAACAGCGGCTCGAAATGTGCAGTGCGCCGCAGCCGTAGGCTGGTGGAAGCAGTATTACACTGTGGGACACATTCTCCTGCGTTTGCATGGGACTTGTGGTAATAATCGAGGACAGACCGACAGCTGCGAACCACCTGCGTCCCTTCGCGCTGGGTGTCTTCCCCGACGGCGATGTCATCTTTGAACAGTATAATAGCCCGTGTCTCGGAGCTAGAACAGTGTTACAGTGGTTTGAGGAGCATTATAGTGAACTGACGTTGACCTCTCGGCGACCCAATTCGCCCGACGTAAATCCTATGGAACGAATCTGGGTCGCTATCGGGCGGCATCACCGCGTACGCAAATCAACGACCATTTATTTACGCGAATTACATAGCCTGCGCGTAGACATCTAATGCCACATACCTCGAAAATGCCATATACCTCCACAAACCTACCGGCAAACATTGGGATACTAGATACGCAGAATCAGTGACGTATTTCGTTCCAAAGAGGGATAAACAAACTATTAATCAGGATGTTTTTGAGTCATCAGTGTACGTGATGTGTGCGTGCCTCAATTATTTTTCTTTCTGGCTTATTTATTTGATCAGTACGGTCGCCTGTCAGAATGTAGGACACCTATTTTTTTAAAGCTACCTTCTGGTTACCGCCGTTTTCAGCAGAAGTAAATCTGTGAGGCATTTTGTTCGATAAACACATATTTCTATACACTGAATATCTAAAGAAACTGGTATACTTGCCTAATGTAGTGTAGCGCCCCCTCGAGCACCCAGAAGCACCCTCAACACGACGTGGAAAGGACTGAAGTAGTGCTGGGGCGAACTGACATCATGAAACCTGCAGGGCTGACCATAAATCCGTAAGAGTACGGCGCGTGGAGATCTCTTCAGAACAGCACGTTGCAAGGCATCCCAGAAACGCTTAATAATGTTCATGTGTGGGGACCTTGGTGGCCAGCGGAAGTGTTTAAACTCAGAAGAGTGTTCCTGGAGCCACTCTGTAGCAATTCTGGGCGTGTGGGTTGTCGCATTGCCCTGCTGGAATAGCCCAGGTGTGTCGGTATGCACAGTGGACATGAATGGATGCAGGTGATCAGACAGGATGCTTACATACATATCAAAGTCATACATGTCAAAGTCATATCTAGACGTATCGGTGGTCCCATATCACTTCAACTGCACACGCCCCACACCATTACAGAGTCTCCACCAGCTTCAACAGTCCCCAGCTAACATGCGGGGTCCATGGTTCAAATGGCTCTGAGCACTATGGGACTTAACTTCTGATGTCATCAGTTCCCTAGAACTACTTAAACCTAACAAACCTAAGGACATCACACACATCCACGCCTATAGGAGGATTCGAAGCTAGGACCGTAGCGGTCGCGCGGTTCCAGACTACAGCGCCTAGAACCGCTCGGCCAACCCGGCCGGCTCGGGGCCCATGGATTCATGAGGTTGTCTCCATACCCGTAGACGTCCATCCGCTCGATACCTCTTGAAACGAGACTCGTCCGACCAGGCAACATGTGTCCAGTCATCAACAGTCCAGTGTCTGTGTTGACAGGCCCAGGCGAGGCGTAAAGCTTTGCGTCGTGCAGTCATCAAGGGTACACGAGTATGCTTTCGGCACCGAAAGCCCATATCTACGGTGTTTCTTTCAATGGTTCGCACGCTGACACTTGTTGATGGCCCAGCATTGAAATCTACAGCAATCTGCGGAAAGGTTGCACTTCTGTCACGGCGAACGATTCTCTTCGGTCGTCGTTGGTCCCGTTCTTGCAGGATCTTTTTCCGACCGCATCGATGTCGGAGATTTGATGTTTTACCCGATTCCTGATATTCACGGTACACTCGTGAAGTGGTCGTACGGGAAAATCCCCACTTCATCGCTACCTCGGAGACATTGTGTCCCACTGCTCGTGCGTCGACTAAAACACCACGTCCAAACTCACTTAAATCTTAATAATCTTCCATTGTAGCAGCAGTAACCGATCTCACAACTGCGCCAGACACTTGTCGTCTTACACAGGCGTTGCCGACCGCAGCGCCGTAACCTGCCTGTTTACATATCTCTGTATTTGAGTACACATGCCTATACCAGTTTCTTTGGCGCTTCAGTATAGATACCACTCTTAAAACATTTGTTAACGTAGCCGACTCGGCAGTTTATTTGTAACTTTTCCAGTCGACGGCGTTCGCTCCGTGTTGCACCAGCGTACGCGACCTGTTTGCCCCTGTGTGTGGTGTAGAACTGCTTCCTCCCTCACCGACAGGTCCAAACTGCTACGCTGTAAGCGGAGTCCAGTGCACAGGTACGCTCTCCGTCGTGGGAGACAGCCGGTCCGCCGGTTTCATCGTGCGCTTGCGCTAGCAGGCAGTGAGATGTAACGCATTTAAATTTCACAGGCGCGCTACTTTTTTTTGGGTCGCTGACACGATGAGTGTGGGCGTATTCCGCGGCAGCGGCCGTACGTTCCGCCGCGGCAGAACCGGTACCGGCTGGACCGGCAACTTCGTAGAAGGCGGCAGCGCGGCGCCGCGTGGGAGGCAGCTACACGGGCTGGGCCTTCCCCACGGGCTGCGTGTTGTCGTGCCTCGTCCGCGCCTCCTTGTCCACTTATCTCCAGTCTCCGCTCAACGTTCAGTCTCGCTCGGGAAAGCGCTAATGTTTAGATTTGCGCTTTTTTTTTTTCAGTCCGTGGGAACCTATCGTGCACTGTACACTCTGCGTGGAACCTTATACCTATCCATCAGGTCCAGTCGACTGTCTTCTGTCAAGCGATTGCAGTTGATTTTCTGTCCCACTGTACCTTATCTCGGTATCTTATTTTGACGTTCGTACGACGATTTAAAGGAAGAACGATACACGATAGTACGATAATCTTCGGTGAAATAATTTTGGAAAATGGAATTTAGTACAGGCTATCCACAAAAGAATGTCACTTGAGCCGTGCTGGCCCCGGCTTATGCCTTGGTTTAAACCCTGACACTCTGCGTTTGGTTTCCACTACAGTTTTCCTTATGATTTTATTTTATTTTGTCGTTACCAGTTTCGACGCTTCATTGCGTCATCTTCAGGCTGATTTGATGCGGTACAGGTTGATACGAGCCCCATGCATAACTCATTAGTTGCCAGCATTACTGGATTCGCAGATAATGTGTCAGCGTTCCAACCATCAACAGTTGATGGTTGCAGTGCTGATACATTATCTGCGAATCCAGTAATACTGGCAACTCATGGGTTATGCATGGGGATCGTATCAACCTGTTCCGCATCAAATCAGCCTGAAGATGACGCAGTGAAGCGTCGAAATTGATAGCGGTAAAATAAAATAAAATCATAAGGACGGCTGTAGGTGTTTTTATTTTTTGTCACGAAGTCGACAATTCGCCTTTCCTAAGACAGTCCTCACACGCTCGTTCCAATTTCGTATCGCTTTGCAGTGCTACGCTCAGATATTTAAACGACGTGACTATGTCAAGCACAATAACATTCATACTGTATCCAAACAATAGGGTTTGTTTCTCCTACTCATCGGCATTAACGTACAGTTTTGTACATTTAGGGCAAGCTGCCGTTCAAAACACCAACTACAAGTTGTGTCTAAGTCATCTCGTATCCTCCTGCAGTTATGCAACGTCGACACCTTCGCGTACAGCAAAGCATGTTAAGCGAACAACAGGAGATTGCTGTCCACCCTGACCATCAGATCATTTATGTTCACGGAGAATGGAAGTGGTCTAATCATATTTCCTTGGGGCACTCCTGACGATACCCTTTTCTCTGATGAACACTCGCCGTCGAGGACACAGTCCTGGTTTCTATTACTTAAGAAGTCTTCGAGCCACTCACTTATCTGGGAACGTAATCCGTACGCTCGTACCTTCGTCAACGGCCATCAGTGGGACAACCTGTCGAACGCTTTCCGCAAATCTAGGAATACGCAATCCGCCAGCTGCTCTTCATACAAGGTTCGCAGTATGTCGCGCGAGGAAACTGAGCCGTGTCTGGCTCGCGTTCGTGCCATCTCTCTCTCTCATTCATTGTTTTTGCTGTACCGCCACCTCAAAAAAATGGTTCAAATGGCTCTGAGCACTATGCAACTTAACTTCTGAGGTGATCAGTCGCCTAGAACGTAGAACTAATTAAACCTAACTAACCTAAGGACATCACACACATCCATGCCCGAGGCAGGATTCGAACCTGCGACCGTAGCGGTCACGCGGTTCCAGACTGAAGCGCCTAGAACCGCACGGCCACACCGGCCGGCCTGCCACCTCAATTCAGTTACTGGTGTCACTGAGTTGCTGCCTTGCCTGCCCGTGAGGGGCAGCAGCTGCGCTTATCGATATATGCCCCGCCGTATTATCTCTGCTGGACTGGTATTACTTCCCGGTTGTCGTGTGTTGAGAAGTTCGTATCTGGCAGTGAGTTGCAAAGCGCCAGAAATGGAGTTCGGACCTGGCAGTTGGGACGCGGCAGGAGTCGGTCGTGTTGGAGCGGCAGTGTGGTTCGGATAGCAGTGACTCGCCCGACCGTTGCCGGCACACATGGCTTAAATCGGGACGGTCCTGGTTGATCGTCGGTTGGTCGTTTTACCGGACGACGTGATTGGTAGCCGATCGTTTATGGGTTGGCGATGTGTGTGTCTCAAATCGTGGTCCGTCCTCGTCGCTGCATAGTCACTACTTTTACCATTGGTCGCGTTCTTCGTCCATGTCTTTGTGATATTGTGTGTAGCTTGTGATGTCGACTGCCCAGTTATCTTAGAGCTGTTTCCGTGCTGATGTGTAGCATTTGGTCGGTTGGCGCAGTTACGGCGTAGCACCAGTGCGGCATGCAGCGTCAGGAAGGTGAGAATAGCCATCACTTGGCCGACGATTGCCGACACACATGTTTTCCGCGGGGACGACTTTGGTTGACCGTCGGTCGGTTGTCTTGGCCGGCGACTGCTTATGGGTTGGCTGTGTGCGCCGACTCGTGGTTCGTTCCCGTTACTGCACAGTCACTGCCGTGAGCATTGTCTAGTCATCGTGCAGATGTTCGTGGGACTGTGTGTAGTTTATGTGATTTTCACTGACAAGTTTATTTAAGTCTAGGCGCTGCAGTCTGGAACCGCGAGACCGCTACAGTCGCAGGTTCGAATCCTGCCTCGGGCATGGATGTGTGTGATGCTTTAGGTTAGTTAGGTTTAACTAGTTATAAGTTCTAGGGGACTAATGACCTCAGAAGTTGAGTCCCATAGTGCTCAGAGCCATTTGAACCATTTTATTTAAGTGATGTCGGCGTACTGACTCTGAGTTAGTCGGTCGTTTGATTAAACGACGTGGGTTTTCGGGTCCTCCACCCCTTACGGGTCGTCTGTGATCCGTTCTTTTTGGTTCTACAGTCTCTACTGTCTGCATCGTTGGAATTTTGGTGCGAGCGCGGAGCGGAAAGCACCTTGAACATTGGTCCGCTGACTGTCGGTCGGTTGGGTTTCGTCGGATCGTGAAGGGTTGGCCCGACTGCCTGTCTCTCCTAAGCGAGCGTTAGTGTTTGATTTTTTTTTTTGTCATCAGTCTACTGACTGGTTTGATGCGGCCCGCCACGAATTCCTTTCCTGTGCTAACCTCTTCATCTCAGAGTAGCACTTGCAACCTACATCCTCAATTATTTGCTTGGCGTATTCCAATCTCTGTCTTCCTCTACAGTTTTTGCCCTCTACAGCTCCCTCTAGTACCATGGAAGTCATTCCCTCATGTCTTAGCAGATGTCCTATCATCCTGTCCCTTCTCCTTATCAGTGTTTTCCCCATATTCTTTTCCTCTCCGATTCTGCATAGAACCTTCCCATTCCTTACCTTATCAGTCCACCTAATTTTCAACATTCGTCTATAGCACCACATCTCAAATGCTTCGATTCTCTTCTGTTCCGGTTTTCCCACAGTCCATGTTTCACTACCATACAATGCTGTACTCCAGACGTACATCCTCAGAAATTTCTTCTTCAAATTAAGGCCGGTATTTGATATTAGTAGACTTCTCTTGGCCAGAAATGCCTTTTTTGCCATAGCGAGTCTGCTTTTGATGTCCTCCTTGCTCCGTCCGTCATTGGTTATTTTACTGCCTAGGTAGCAGAATTCCTTAACTTCATTGACTTCATGACCATCAATCCTGATGTTAAGTTTCTCGCTGTTCTCACTTCTACTACTTCTCATTACCTTCGTCTTTCTCCGAAATACTCTCAACCCATACTGTGTACTCATTAGACTGTTCATTTCGTTCAGCAGATCATTAAATCTTCTTCACTTTCACTCAGGATAGCAATGTCATCAGCGAATCGTATCATTGATATCCTTTCACCTTGTATTTTAATTCCACTCCTGAATTTATTAAATGAAACAACAAGTTCACTGTTACCAGTCACCGTTTTATTTATTTCCACGACGGTGACTGGTAACAGTGAACTTGTTGTTTCATTTAATGTCAATAACAGTCACGGTAAAGCCTAACCTAAAAATGTTCGCATTTAAAGTCCACTCCTGAACCTTTCTTTTTCTTTTATTTCCATCATTGCTTCCTCGATGTACAGATTGAAGATGTTGGAGGTCGCGCCGGTGCGGCGGTCCCTGGCTGGAGCCGGTGTCGTTGACCCGGTGGGGGATGACGGGCGGGAACGCCCTGCCTCTTCTGCTGCGCTCTTCAAAGGCAGCGCCGACTTTGGCTGCTCCGTGCGGCCCCTCCACGTAGCCGGCGGTCCTCTGAAAAAGCGCGAAGCACCCAGCGCTCCGAAAGCAACGACAACAACATATTGCCTACCCATACGGCTCTCTATCGTCCTTTTCATGCTCTTACGCCACACGATGCGTCAACACAGTCGTGTAGCAAAATGTTTAATACTAGTACGAATATTATTGCGGATGTTCTTAATACCGGTTTACTCCAAATTTTGAGAGTCGAATATAATAAATTCCTTGGAGACAGAAAATCTTTTGTCCACAAATGAGCACGGATTTAGAAAGAATCGCTCATTCGAAACTCAGCTTAACCTTTCTGAGACGCCCACGCTTAACCCGCAGGACAGGACAGATAGAATAAATTGTGGAAAGGGGCCAAAATAACGGACTGTCAGTTACACGCGAACATACAACTTCATTATTTGATCAAACATTACAAGAGCACAAAAAAATTCTTTAAACACACAGCTTTAATCTTTGGGACTTAATAACCGGCTGAAAGCCACTTCAACTTAAAAACGGCTGAAGACCAATAACTTCAAAAGCAAGCATAATCAGAGATTTAAAAGGCAAGCCTTATCTTAAAACAGTTCTTTAGTTAGGCTGAAGTAAACAAGTTAAATTCAAATCGACTGAAGGCTGAACAATTGAAAATTCAAAAAAAATTTAACATTCCAAAGGGCTTACGTGAAACAGTACTTTAAACTAGGCTGAAGGCCTTAAGAGCAAAAAACTCTAATTTAAAACACAAAACCGGCTACGAGCCATACAAGTACCAACAACAAGAACAAAAAAGTAAGGCAGTCCACACAAGGGCGCCCAGATGTTCGAGGGTCGGCCTGTAATTTAAAGCCGGCCGCGGTGGCCGAGCGGTTCTAGGCGCTTCAGTCCGGAACCGCGCGACTACTACGTTCGCAGGTTCGAATCCTGCCTCGGGCATGCATGTGTGTGATGACCTTAGGCTAGTTAGGTTTAAGTAGTTCTAAGTTCTAGGGCACTGATGACCTCAGATGTTGTCCCATAGTGCTCAGAGCCATTTGATTTGTAATTCAAACCCGAGCGGTCTAAGGCGCTGCAGTCATGGACTGTGCGGCTGGTCCCGGCGGAGGTTCGTCCTCTCTCGGGCGTGGGTGTGTGTGTTTGTCCTTAGCATAATTTAGGTTAAGTAATGTATAAGCTTAGGGACTGATGATCTTAGCAGTTAAGTCCCATAAGATTTCACACACATTTGAACATTCGTAATTCAACCCGTGGTCTAGGGGCAGTGCGGCTCTCGCAGCCGAGCGAAGCAGACGTGCGGTGTGTGCTCTCCGCTGTCAGAGAGAGCCCGCGCGCCTTGTTTACTTTCTTCGGCCGACACTAACGTGACGCCGTAGCGCTACAAGACCATGGCAAACCAATACAGAAGATCGACCTTGAAATTCACATTTCGGAACGACTTTACCCGACCAAAGGCGCTCGAAGTCGAACGCTTTTTAAAAGAGGAAGCCAAGATCCCGGCTGCCGACATTGTCGGCATTCATTTTTCGATCGTCAGTAGCACGGTCTACGTAAAGCTCATCAACGAAACTACATGCGACAAGGTGCTTCGTGAGATGAAACAAGAACTCCGCTTCTGCCACGCAGATGGCAATGTTGGCAACGTCGAGGTTGGCCATGCCGCAATGGGACTGCGGACTATCCGCATATTCGAACTTCCATTTGAACTCCCGGCGGCAGAAGTTGTAGCGGCGCTCCGCGCCTACGGCACGGTACACGAACACGTGGCTGAAAAATGGACCCAGTTTAAGACGTATCCCGTACTCAATGGAGTACGCCAAGTGCGCATAGATCTCCAACGACACGTGCCATCCTATCTACAGATAGGAGGATGCCGGGCCATAGTTATTTATGACGGCCAGCCGAAGACGTGTTCCGGATGCGGCAAAGAAGGACACCTTCGTTCCGAGTGCCTCCAGCGTCGGATCACACAACTCCCACCGAAGGACGTTGCACCACCAGCGGCGAAGGCTATTCTACCCGTGACTTACGCGGCGGCGCTCACGACGTTCTCCACACAACAGACACGACCGACCGCTTCAGCGGTACAAGAATCACTTTCCACGGACAAAAACCTGGATGATCCGCCGACCTGGCCAGTGGTGGAAAATAGTACTACGACTCTGGAGCTACCGAACGCGACAGACATTGACGCCGGCAAGATGGCAATTGATTCCCTTATTGTACCGACCGAAGCGTTTGTTCCGGCGGAGCGTGAGTCAGTGCCGTCTTCTGACAATGAAGGCCATGTACGGAAACAGCGATCACCGAAACGCCGAAAGCGCCGTCGTCGGACCGTGTCGGAACACAGCGGTTCGCATTCGGCCGGGGAAGAACAACTGACCCCTCAAGAAGCCAGCCGCGAAGCTGGGGCTGTTTCCACTGACTCCAACCTTGCAGAACAGACAGAAAAACATGCAGCTTTCGAACATCAGCCCATTGACAGAAACAGTGAGCAGCGGGAAGGTACCAGTGCAGGCAGCGAAGTCGCCCGGTCCCTTACTACCAAACATTCCGATGCTATGGAACATGAACAGACATCCGCGCCCGCTTCGTGGGCCGAGGACGTCGAGACACAAGATCCCGACCCGCGGCCAGCTGAGGCGCCGCCGGATCATGCAGCATAAGCAGCACAGGGAGGACCGCGTTTGGCGGGGGGTGACATTACTTCCGATGTTCGCTTCTCTCCAACTTCAACATGGATAACCTCGCCCAAACAACGCGTTGCCAGGCTTACCGCCTGGCGACAATGAACATCAACATGATCAGTTCTCCTGTCAAGATCCAACTTTTGAAAGAAACCATACGAGCCATGGGAGTTGACTTTGCTTTCCTACAAGAAGTGAAAACTACTGCACTCCCGCACTTTTACGGTTACGCCACACATGTGACGCCCGGTAGCCCTGCAGACACCGGAGTGGCGATATTAGTGCGTGAAGGTATTGAAGTTACCGACGTCACGTTTCTTCCCTCCGCGCGAGGAATAGCATTTACGGCACTCAACACCCGATTCATTAATGTTTACGCGCCGTCGGGTACCACAAGACGTCACGACCGCGCCAGATTCTACTCCACAGATGTCGCTCCCCTTTTCCTTGGACGATATGACCACAGCGTCTTCGCCGGCGATTTTAATTGCGTACTTCATCCCAAGGACCAAATCCCACATTACATGCCTTGTCCGGAACTGGGTGCGATGATCCAAGAACTTCACTTTTGCGACACGTGGGAAAAAGTCCACGGTAATCGCTCTGGCCACACTCATCTTACCAGTCATTCGGCCAGCCGACTTGACCGCATATATGTGTCACAAGATCTCACACAAGGTGTGGTGGACGCCGAATTATGGCCTCAAGCCTATTCCGATCACAGTGCCTATATCTGCACTATACACCTACGCCCCCAACAAGTCTGGCGCAGCAATGGCTTTTGGAAGCTCAACATAACTCATCTCCAGGACCTGGATTGCCGTCGGCAAGTTGCAGCAACGTGGACTGACTGTGAACGCCGCCACCCACGATACACCTCGACCCTGGAGTGGTGGCTCCTCTGTGCCAAACCAGCAATCCGTAGGACACTTATGCGATATGGCAAGGACGTGACTGCGTGGCATCGACAGACCCTCGATTTTTACTACGCGGCACTCAGGGACCTCGACGCCTTACCCCCTTCCCCGGAGAGACAACATGACCAAAGCAGAATCAAGGCTCACATACTATCATTGACGAAGCGTCGACTAGAAGGTGCAGTAGTCCGCTCGCGACGGCACGACCGAACGGTTGCAGAGGAACCCACTATGCACCACGTTGTGGCGGATAAGCGCCGACAACGTCGACATTTAATCACACAACTCAGGACACACGACGGTCGCTTATGTACGACCCAAGCAACCATAATAAAGGCGGTGGAGGATCATTTTCGTCATCTTTACAAGGAAAGAACCGTCATTGACGAGGCCACTACTGAAGTGTTACAGCAGATAACACGTACTATCGACGAGGCTACCGTGAATGCACTAACAGAGGAAATCTCACTCGAAGAAGTCGAAGACGCCGTGGACAAAGGTGCGGCCAATAAATCTCCTGGACCTGATGGATTGCCCATCGAATTCTACCGGACTTTCCGTGACCTCATGATGCCTCGCTGGGTTATAATGTTCCGCGAACTTATGTCTCCAGACTGTGTTGTGCCGCCAGCGTTTGTAGAAGGTCTCCTCATACCAGTACACAAGCCAGGTGGAGGGCTATCGATTAACGACTATCGGCCGCTTACAATGTTGAACGCCGATTACAAGATTTTCACCAGGATTATGGCGAGCCGTATTAAGACGACTTTGCCGATGATCCTCGCTCCAGAACAGACGTCGCAGGGGGGAGAAGCCAACATACACACGGCCACCGGTGACTGCAGGGACTTAATAGCGATCGCTTCTGCGTGCCGTCTGAGAGCGGCGATCGTCTCCGTAGATTTCAACCGCGCCTTTGATAGAGTGCACCAAAACTTCCTCCTACGAGTGATGGACTGTATGGGATTCCCCCCGGGCCTCATCGACACCCTACGGCGTCTTTGGACCGCAGCCAGCTCACACGTACAAGTCAATGGAAGGACGGTAGGACCAGTACCCATTAAGAGGTCTCTACGACAGGGTTGTCCCCTTTCTACCTACCTTTATGCCATCGCACTCGAGCCACTCCTAGGGGGCCTTAACCACCGCCTATCTGGTATCACGCTGCGGGACGTCACCTTTCGCTACAGGACATACGCTGACGACCTGCTACTGCTGGTTCGTTCCAATGACGAAGTTCAAAGCGTACTAACCTGGATTGAGCGATACGGACAGGCCGCAGGTAGTCTTCTGAACATCAACAAGTCGGCGGCGTTGGACATTGGGCGTGGTCTCGGACCGGAAGCCCTCGCTCCCCTCCCACCAGTTTCTGATCTGCGATATTTGGGCATCACGTTCAAGACAGATGTACGTCAAACAGCAGCAGCAAACTACCGACGGTTATTACAGATCATACGCGCAATGGTGCGACAGAACCTGCTCCGGGACTTGAATCAGCTACAACGTGTTGAATACTTGAACCTCCACGTAGCTTCCAAACTCAACCACGTGGCACAGGTCCTCCCACTACCGCTGCAAATAGGTCGCCGGCTTCAGGCGGCCTTCAGTTACTACGTTTCCGCAGGTCATATCTTTAAAGTACGATACGACACTCTTACCCTCCCAGTGCACAAAGGAGGGCTGGGATTGGTCAACGTCAGGGCGAGAGCAGCTGCCCTTTACATGAGCAACATGAGGAAACGATGGAAAAATCAATATACCTCTCTCACGGGTCGTTTACTACAGGTTCTGATGCCAGCCTCTAACGTCCCGCCGGTGTCGGTTGCGCACGTCGCACCACAGCTCTCCCATGTGTCGACCTTCATTCTTGATTACAGCTATGTCAGCTTGAACCTCTCCGCCACACGTCCACCGACGGCGAAAGATTTTTATACCAACCTTCTGCGGGTTGTTCCCCATAACGTGGTGGAAAACAAGTACCCTACGGTTCACTGGCCAAGAGTGTGGAAAACGATACACCACCACTTTCTGTCATCCACGGTGCGTTCGAAGTGGTATCAGATCGCCAACAAAAAATATGCCACACGCCAGCGACTTCACACTATCGGACTGGCAGACTCCCCTTATTGCCCAGATTGTCACCTTTTGGATACTGATGAACATCGTTTTACTTGCGCATCATCGTCCGGAGTTTGGCGACTAACACAGAAGATACTGGCTTGTTACCTCCGGGTTACACCTGATATGATTGACCCGCAGACCCTACTCTGTCCCGATGAAACTTACTTTCCGGCTGCAAAATATCATGCGCTTACATGGTTCAAGGGACTTACCGTCGCCTACATCTTTAGTGACGGAGAGAAAGAGCAGCTTGATTACTGGTGGTTCCTACAAAATGCTCACAATGCCCTCGAACGCACACCGAAATACCGTACGCTCTTCGCAAATTATTTACGCAGCGTTTTCGTTAACCCCCCACTCAGCTGGGGAGTGCCAGGCTGTGGTTAATGTGCTGTGCCGCATCACACTAACGGCTCAACGTTCTGCCTTGTCAGCCATGGCCAAAGTAAGAGACAAGCTGCTGCAAGGCTACTGTTTTCCTTGAGGCACTAGCGAAGCAGAGTGCCTCCGTTGCAGATGCCCTTCAAAGGCGCTATTGGAGATTTCAGATAACGATGGCAAGGCTCCAAGTGGAACCAGTTACATTATTGAAGAACCTTTTAGTTGGAATTACATCAGTGGTCTATATTTTTATTTTTTTGATTACTCTTTTATGCCACCTTTGTTGTTGTAACACTTACTTGTAACACTTAGTTACTAGAATTCTCATTTGTACACGCTCCCTAAATGTAATCATATAGAAAAATAAGAAAAAGTGGCAACGAATAGCCCTAACCTTGATTCCCATACTTCCCCTGGTCTATAGGCAGCTCTCTGGGGTGGGCTTACTCAGGAGCCAACGCCTGAAGTGGATCAGATTTTTTTTTGTTATAGGATGACAAGTGGCGGTGGCACTTAGGTTTCTTTTTTTACTTTCTTATTTTTTTATCTATTTATTTTTTTAGTTCCATTTTCCTAATGGGCTTTTAAGGGGAAAAAAGTGGTCCAAAAAGGGGGTAGCGTCTAAAAAAAAAAAAAAAAATATTAATAAAAAAAAGGGGGGTTAGCATCTAAAAAAAAAAAAAAAGGGGTAGCGTATTTGATTCATAATCAAAACGTCTTCGGTCCCGGGTTCGATCCCCGCCACTGCTTAAATTTTGATAAATAATCAGCATTGGCGGCCGAAGACTTCCGGCATAAGAAGTCAGCCTCATTCTGCCAACGGCCTTGTCAAAGAGGGCGGAGGAGCCGATAAAGGTTCAGGGCACTCTCTTGTCCTAGGGGTGGGAAATTGCCCCTAAAGGCGGAAGAATCAGCAATGGAGCAAGAAGGACATCAAAAGCAGACTCGCTATGGCAAAAAAGGCATTTCTGGCCAAGAGAAGTCTACTAATATCAAATACCGGCCTTAATTTGAGGAAGAAATTTCTGAGGATGTACGTCTGGAGTACAGCATTGTATGGTAGTGAAACATGGACTATGGGAAAACCGGAACAGAAGAGAATCGAAGCATTTGAGATGTGGTGCTATAGACGAATGTTGAAAATTAGGTGGACTGATAAGGCAAGGAATGGGAAGGTTCTATGCAGAATCGGAGAGGAAAGGAATATGGGGAAAACACTGATAAGGAGAAGGGACAGGATGATAGAACATCTGCTAAGACATGAGGGAATGACTTCCATGGTACTAGAGGGAGCTGTAGAGGGCAAAAAATGTAGAGGAAGACAGAGATTGGAATACGCCAAGCAAATAATTAAGGATGTAGGTTGCAAGTGCTACTCTGAGATGAAGAGGTTAGCACAGGAAAGGAATTCGTGGTGGGCCGCATCAAACCAGTCAGTAGACTGATGACAAAAAAAAAAATTCAAACACTAACGCTCGCTTAGGAGAGACAGGCAGTCGGGCCAACCCTTCACGATCCGACGAAACCCAACCGACCGACAGTCAGCGGACCAATGTTCAAGATGCTTTCCGCTCCGCGCTCGCACCAAAATTCCAACGATGCAGACAGTAGAGACTGTAGAACCAAAAAGAACGGATCACAGACGACCCATAAGGGGTGGAGGACCCGAAAACCCACATCGTTTAATCAAACGACCGACTAACTCAGTCAGTACGCCGACATCACTTAAATAAAATGGTTCAAATGGCTCTGAGCACTATGGGACTCAACTTCTGAGGTCATTAGTCCCCTAGAACTTATAACTAGTTAAACCTAACTAACCTAAAGGCATCACACACATCCATGCCCGAGGCAGGATTCGAACCTGCGACCGTAGCGGTCGCGCGGTTCCAGACTGTAGCGCCTAGAATCGCTCGGCCACTCTGGCCGGCCCGTTTCAAAAAAATCGTAGCTTGGATGCTATTAGAGATAGGGTACTGACGTATGACAAAATGTTTGGCAAGTCTTAAAGTTATTTTCGTTCGTTCTCTGCTGAAGATTTGATTTGGAGCATATCAGAATGGCGACACACGGGGAGAAGGCACAACGTGTCATCTGATACGCAGAATTCAAATCTGTGACAACGGCAGAGCAGAATTATCGAAGCTAGTTTTGGAGGACAACACCTGCAAAAACAAGTGTAATGATGTGGTCCAAAATTTTTAAAGCGACAAGATGTGTCAAAGACATTCCTGAAAGTGTACGTCCACTTTTGTCTCAAGAATGTGTTAGCGCAAGCTGTATTTCAACGCAGCCTCCAGAAGTCAATTCGTAGTGCATCATGCGAATTACAGAAAGCAAGGTCAACCGTCAACAAAGTTGTACGTGGGCGGTTACGCCTTTTTTGCGTAGAAAGGGCACATGGTCGAAGCATTACAGTCAAACGATCGGTCTTCGCGGTATGCATTCGCCTGTCCCAATCCATAGTTGCTGACCGTGACGACCTGGAAAAGTTCCAGTATTCGGATGAAGCAACGTTCCATATTTCTGGACATGTGAACTGCCACAACACACATGAAGACATCCGAAATAGCTTGAAGCTTAATGTTTGGTGTGGCCTAATACACGATAGGGTGACAGGCCCTTTTTTCTTTGCAGAGATAACCATAACTTCAAATGTTTGCCTGGATATACTCTAACAGTTCCTGCCACCACAGATCTGAGAGCTGCAGCCATCCGTCATCTTCCAGCAGGATGGTGCACCCACATATGGGAGGCTGAACGTGCAGGATGTGATGAATGACACATTGCCTGAGAGGCGAATGGGTCGTGATGTCTCCACCACATGGCATCCGCGCTCTTCCGATATCACGCCATTGCGCGTACACAAAACCAGTCAGTGACACTGCTACCCTTCGTTCAAAAATGGTTCAAACGGCTCTAACCACTATGGGATTAAACATCTAAGATCATCAGTTCCCTAGACTTAGAACTATTTAGACCTAACTAACCTAAGGACATCACGCACATCCATGCCCGAGGCAGGATTCGAACTTGCAACCGTAGCAGCAGCGCGGTTTTGCACTGAAACGCCTAGAACCGCTCGGTCACAGAGGCCGGCTCTACCCTTCGTGCACAAGTCAATGAAGTAATCAGAACTGTCGATCCAGCAATGCTGACTCGTACATGTGCAGAACTCGCATCGCCCTGATGTTCTGCAAGTTATTCTGGCATAACAGAAAAAAAAACTTTGTGAGCTGTTAAACGTTTTATAACAAACCACGATGTTCTATTTCCAATCATTCCAAATCTATGATTTTTTTTTTTTTTTTTTTTTGACATGATAGCGCTACTTAATTTGCACCCCGTACTACGGTTTACGTGCTATGAATATAGATTGTTTCAAAGCACTGGTATGTTGAATATCTCTCGAAAACGCATAGTTCGCAGAACGATTTAAAATAAAATGATGGCAAGTCACATATTGTGATTAAAGGCTTCTCGAAAGTTATTTTATGCTTTTTGTATTACATCTTGCATGCTATGGAAGTATGCCATTTGAAGGCACTGGCGCACTGAAAATTTATCAGAAGCACTCCCCTTTTGGTACGTTCTATTACAATTAAGTGTCAGATGGTGACCTATCGACGACGACAGGCTATAGGATATCGTAAGATCAAAGGCGTATACTTAAAATAAGATCTGTCATCTGTAGTGCAGTGGACATAGTCGTGGACTGAAAACAGAATGTTGGGTGGTTCGTCTATTTCTGCAAATGTTGCTTGGTCAACTCCCTATTTTCTACAAGATTTTCGGACTTTCTTATTAATTTAATAGAAGAATAGTTTGGAATATTCACTGTTGCGTACAAATAAGAGGACTCTCCGACGGGGGTTGATTTTGTTAAATTTTGTGAATGTGCCAGGGGATATTGAAAAATAAAGTGCAATACTGTTGTCCCTGTCATTGGCTGCTTCCTTGCATTGAGACTTCTTATCAGTAACACCGCTAGCGTAGTTACTTTACATGCTCCATTTCTCGTAAACCGTGTGTTTTCCGGGCCATATAAGTCGACATCTACCATAGAGATCGCAAATCACGTTGAGGAACAAGTTCCGTGTGATCTAACCACTCGCTTGTGAGCGGTCATCAGAGATTTTGGAAACAATGTTTGGCATGGTACACGTCCCGTGTGAGGACGGATTAAGCAAAATAATAATCTCCCAAACAACAAAACAGAAATACAGTTAAACGTCAATAAGGGAAAAAGTCGCACTAAAACACCACACTCAGTTTTCCATGGAAGCGAATACAATGTACTGTTGTCTATAAATTACGTAAACCTAGCCAAGTCCGTCTCGTTCATTAAAACACCATTATCCAGCTAGCTACTTGCCTCCACAAGCACATCTAAGTTGCCTCTTCTTATCGAACATTTACAAGCCTATTCCACTTATTGACTGTACGATACATTGTTTAAAATTAAAAATGTAAGTAATGTCAAATAGCTTCCCAAGCTGAATATCGTAATAGATCCACTACGACTTAAAAAGGCTCTCCAAATGCACTAGTAAAAATCATCGCTACAATATGCCCATCTGAAATACTGAAGCCAACAAATTTTTCTCCATATTCGAGACAATGCAATGTTTACCATCATGTCTCGCTTAAAGTCATACTGTGGCGACATAAGCGCTGTATCATTTGACAGATACAGAGGTGAGCGAGTGTGTTCGGGCTTATACACAGTTCACTGTTACTAGCGCCACATCATCATAACGGGCCTGTGCGTAGCATACAAGAATCGCAGCATAATCTAAGAATGAAATTAAAAATTAAAGGAGCTTTCCCAAACTTCGTCGATACATACTTCAGTATGTCAATGTTGAAACTGTTAAATATGGGAGTGATCGGATAAATAAGTTTCCCTAAATACATCGATTTAAGAAAAAAATAAGTGACGCTGAATAACAAATCTGGAAAGTCAAAAATCGTGCAGAATGTGCAAATGTATGTCAAAATCAACTGTTACAAGTCTCAACGTGATTGGAGTAATAATTTGGAATATAATAATCAATGTTTTTACGAAAAATTAAGGGCGCTAAATATTAGAAAGATGAAACTTGGTATGACGCGTCAGTTTGATATAAAAACCTTAAAATGTGACCCCATGAAGCTACCTTTAATAATGTTCGAGTAATTCACTGAAAACTAAATTTGGAACAAAAACGTCCTTATTTGTAATAGATTAAGTATCGTTTATATTAATGATAGAAAGTACTGATTACAGCACCTGATGAAACCCATTAAAAATAAAGCTATAACAAGTTTCAAGACTTTGATGTAAATAATAATCAATACAAGGTCTCTCAAAGATGTAGATCAGAGGTCATGTTCCACTGCCTGTTCCGTTCTAAAAATTTTAGGCGGCAAAGTTTAAATGTAATCGAGCTGAAACTTTTTCTGTAATTAAAGCCAACTTGACTTCATTCATACTAAAATTATGAAGACCGTAAATTGATTGATACCGAGTTATTAAATAATACATGTCCGAGAAAGCGGCCGTTTAGATGCTGCTACCGGGACATAGAGCGGACGACGGCAGATGTCCCCTTCGGCCGTCCGCTGCGCCCATATACGGGGTGTTCAAATACTCTCTCCACAGTGCCGTATGATTGTTAGCCGCGCGTGCCGTATGATTGTTCGCCAGGCTGGGTTACTTCCCTGCAAGTGGACTCTCCCAACATTCCACTGTTTCGTTTATCTCAGCCAGCGTCAATAGTATCGTTGGTGTGTGTCGTTATGTGTTGACTTGAACGTTTAATTCCTTTGTTCGTTTGTTTCGTTTTTGTCACTGTTAAAATGCTGACCATTGAAAAACGTGTGTTTTTAGTCGCACAAGTGTTAAAGCTGGCGGTGAATACGCAGTTTCAGTTCGTCAAACATTTAATTCAGTTTTCCCGGAGACATCACTCCCACATCGCGATACTGTGCGAGATTTGATAAACGAATTTCGAAGTACGGGTTCAGTGACAGATGCACGGAGAAGTGGCCATCCTAGCGTTTTGTCTGAGGATAAACTACTCGATATTTCCGATAAAATGTCCGTGAGTCCGAACAAGTCAGTAAGAAAACTCGCCCAGGAAATCGATGTTAGTGTCGGAACGGACCACACAGCAGTAAGGAAAAAAATTAGAACTTTTCCCATACAATGTGACAGTCGTGCGAGAACTGAAAAATACTGATCATGGCAAGAAACTGCATTACTGTCAATAGTTCAAAAATTTCGTTCAACAAAATTGAAAGAATATTCTTAATGAATCGTTTTTCACTGATGAAGCGTGGTTTCATTTATCCGGGTACATGAACTCGCAAAATTCTCGTATGTGGAGTACTTCAAATCCATTGTGTATTCATGAGAAACCACTTCATTCTGTGGAAATAGGAGTTTGGTTTGCAATTTCTAGGTGTTGGATTGTGGGTCCCATATTTTTCTACGAAACAATAAACGCAAAATGATACTGCAGTGAGTTTCATTTCGGTATATTCACTGCGGCATACGGCACGCGCGGCTAACAATTATACGGCACTGCGGAGAGGCTTTTTGAATACGGCCTAAAAGGCTGTGAGACCTCATCTCGCACCCAGCTATCAATCGGTTAGCGTTAGTCAAACCCGCTGCGCTGCCCCGGATGACGTCACAGCCAGGCTGCAACTAAACGCACGTTTTCGGTGCAAAGAGGAAGTGAATTCGCGAGGACTGTACACCGTCCTGGACAGCTTCGATTTCACGGAAGTAACTGTTTGTGTGCCGCTCGTAATGTTAACGAACCCGCGTGGCAAGTGGTGAAATTATTTTGCACTTTTGTGACGAAAAATTAACTTTGCTGATTTGGAATCAGGGCGAAAGATCATTTAATTGGAACTTATCGTAGCGGTGCTCATAGGCTCGCCGCTGTGACCGAGCGGTTCTAGGCGCTTCCGTCCGAAGCCGCGCTGCTGCTACGGTTGCAGGTTCGAATCCTGCCTCGGTAATGGATGTGTGTGATGTCCTAAGGTTAGTTAGGTTTAAGTAGTTCTAAGTCTAGGGGACTGATGACCTCAAACGTTAAGTCCCATAGTGCTTAGAGCAATTTGAACCATTTGAACTGCTCATAGTGCTGTTTATGATAGGGACATTATTATGGTTTTTATCAGAAATGTTATCTTGTTTTGTATGTGAACTTTTTCTGAATATAACTGAATCAGTTACCACTCAAACTCTGATTTATAATCAAAGTTCATGATCCCGTTGAGTAAATAGAGAGTAGAAATATTTCTTTCAGCGAGCACAAAAAGAATGTGGACTTGCAGACTGGAAACTATGTTCAGTATGTTCTCCATCGCTTTCTCGCTGACCGCAAAAATAGCTTTTAGGTTCTCGTAAAAGACGGCGTCGCCGCACTTCTCAAAATAATTATCACTGTACATCTTCGGCACGGTAAAACCTACTTAGCAAGGCGTCGAGTGCTCTTCAGCCAGTAATAACAACTCGGCACAGCTTTTGATCCGACCAGATTTCTGCACACTCGCAGCTGATACACACCACATAATGTGCCGCAAGTCCAACTCCCGATAGTTTAACTTAGAATTATTTACGCTGAGGTTGTTAGAATTATTTACGCTGAGGTTGTTAAGTGTGTTCCAGCGGCACTGCGAGATGCAAACAAGATTTTCTGTCAAAATATTGTACTCTATTTAAGAACTCGATCCGACGTGAAACCCGAGGAGACTGCAAACCGGTTCTCGTATTCTTACGGACGATGAGGGTTCGGCAGACAGTTATATGAAAGTAGGTGGGCAGCAGGTAACACGTGTAATCCTGCAGGTTGCGTAAAAAGTCTGGACAAACGCGCCGTTTGCGGGACAGGGCGCCACTTTGCGGGGGAAAGCGATGTTGCCGCGGCTGCGCTGGCAGCAAATTAGCGGACGAGTGCCCTGGCACGCGACCTGCGGTATTACTTCATCATCTTAACGTGGTTTGATGCCTAACCCACGTATTGCTTGTTTTCCTTCTGCCACTTCTCTCTACTACACTACACTGCCACTACGATGCAGAGCATGCTTCCTGTCTTGTTACATCGTTTTCTTGTCCAGTTGGTAATTACAGGCGTCCCTGATTGTTTTCAGGCGTACATTCGCTATTACGAGGGTCACTCCAAAAGAAATGCACACTATTTTTGTAAAAATACAGTTTTCATTCTGCATGTGTGAAAGTTTTACAGTATGCAGGGGCAGTTTACAAACTTAGTTCAACCTGTTGCCGTGAGTGGCGCCGTCACAGCATGTCTTCAAGATGGCTGCTACACTTGACGCTCGTCAGAAGCAACGTGCTGTCATAGAATTCCTGTGCTTTGAAAACGATACAGTGGCAGACATCCACAAGTAGTTGAGAAAATTGTATGGAAATGCTGCTGTCGATCGCAGTGCAGTTAGTCGGTGGGAAAGCAGGTTACATGATGAAAGCGGGCACGGCAATATTGAGGATTGTCCTCGCAGCGGCAGGCCTCGTACTGCACACGCTCCAGACAATGTGCAGAGAGTTAACGAATTGGTGACTGCTGACAGACGCATCACAGTGAACGAATTGTCACGCTACGTTGGGACAGGGGAAGGAAGCGTTTGCAGAATACTGAAAGTGCTGGCGTTAAAACAGGCGCGGAAAAAACCATGGAAGCGATCACAAAACTTGGATGGACAAAACTCAAACACCCGCCTTACAGTCCTGACATGGCTCCATGTGACTATCATCTCTTTGGGAAACTAGAAGACTCTCTTCGTGGAACAAGGTTTGAAGATGATGACTCCCTTGTGCACGCTGCCAAACAATGGTTCCAACAGGTTGGTCCAGAATTTTACCGTGCGTTGGTTCCAAGATGGCGTAAGGCAGTTGAGAGGGATGGAAATTATGTGGAGAAATTAAAATATTGTTCCTAAAGGATGTATCTACACGCTGTAAATCTTTCAAACATGTAGAATAAAAGATGGATTTAAAAAAATAGAGTGCATTTCTTTTGGAGTGACCCTCGTACTATACACAGCATCTAACAAAAAAGTAAAACAAAAGTTTCATCACAAACAGAGGAAGAAAATACGCTTGTCTTCTGTTTGTTAACGTTTACTCCGTCTAATACAGCTTCTATGAACTCAGGTTTTGTCAAATTTATTTTATTTGAATTTGGGGCTGAGTGCGATTTCTGTCACTGCAGTTGTGAGTTACCTAAATGAAGTCGTGTGTGCCACTTGCGTAAACTTTGTTTTGTGTGTCATCGTATTTTAATTGTTTGTGTATTGTGTTTTCTGAGGAGGAAAGTGGGGAATGGGCCAGTAACTGCCTAAACGAGTGTGGGAAACTGCATAGAAACAACACTCTGACTGACCATGGTGTTAATCCTTTAAGTGAAAAAGAAAATTGTTCAAATGGCTTTGAGCACTATGGGACTTAACATCTGAGGTCATCAGTCCCCTAGACTTGTTGTTGTTGTTGTGGTCTTCAGTCCTGAGACTGGTTTGATGCAGCTCTCCATGCTACTCTATCCTGTGCAAGCTTTTTCATCTCCCAGTACCTACTGCAACCTACATCCTTCTGAATCTGCTTAGTGTATTCATCTCGTGGTCTCCCTCTACGATTTTTACCCTCCACGCTGCCCTCCAATACTAAATTGGTGATCCCTTGATGCCTCAGAACATGCCCTACCAACCGATCCCTTCTTCTGGTCAAGTTGTGCCACAAACTTCTCTTCTCCCCAATCCTATTCAATACTTCCTCATTAGTTATGTGATCTACCCATCTAATCTTCAGCATTCTTCTGTAGCACCACATTTCGAAAGCTTCTATTCTCTTCTTGTCTAAACTATTTATCGTCCATGTTTCACTTCCATACATGGCTACACTCCATACGAATACTTTCAGAAATGACTTCCTGACACTTAAATCAATACTGGATGTTAACAAATTTCTCTTCTTCAGAAACGCTTTCCTTGCCATTGCCAGTCTACATTTTATATCCTCTCTACTTCGACCATCATCAGTTATTTTGCTCCCCAAATAGCAAAACTCCTTTACTACTTTAAGTGCCTCATTTCCTAATCTAATTCCCTCAGCATCACCCGACTTAATTAGACTACATTCCATTATCCTTGTTTTGCTTTTGTTGATGTTCATCTTATATCCTCCTTTCAAGACACTGTCCATTCCATTCAACTGCTCTTCCAAGTCCTTTGCTGTCTCTGACAGACTTAGAACTATTTAAACCTAACTAACCTAACGACATCACGCACATTCATGCCCGAGACAGGATTCGAACTTGCGACCGTAGCAGCAGCGCGGTTCCAAACTGAAGCGCCTAGAACCTCTCGGTCACAGCGGCCGGCAATCCTTTGACACTGGTACACATGCACTGAGACGAGACAACTGCTAGGATAGCGACATGCACATACATATATAGAAGGCTGTAATATCGAGTACATAATGTTTAAAAGGACAGGGCGTCGGCGGACCTGTCATTTGTGTTCAGGTGATTCATGTGAAAAGGCATCTGCTGTGATTCTCTCCGCACGACGGGACTTTGAACGCGGAAAGGAGTTGGAGCTAGATGCAGGGGACATTCCATTTCGGAAATAGTTAGGGAATTCAATATTCCGAGATCCACAGTGTCAAGAGTGTGTCGAGAATACCACATTGCACGCTTTATCTCCACGGACAACGCAGTGGCCGATGGCCTTAACGATCGAGAACAGCGGCGTCTGCGTAGAGTTGTCAGTGCTAACAGACAAGCAATACTGCGTGAAATGTGGGGCGTACGACTACCATATCCATTAGCAGGCGAAATTTGGCGTTCATGGTGTAATTAGATGAATGAGGAATACTAACTTCACTTAACGAAGCACTTGCAGAAACAAGAGCGCGGTACAGGTACAGAACATTCCAGTACAATGATTTTTGACATTTGTGGATACTTCTAGAAAATACTTGAACCGAATATAGAAATTAAAATTTTACAGTTCAGGTGAGTTTTGAAGTCACGACCCTCCATGCAACAAGTTAGTAACATAACCATTACACCACGCTTTCTGCGACAACAGCGTATGCCACTAGTGCCTTTGCTAACTGCACGACATCGTCTGCGGCGCCTCTCCTGGGCTCATGGCCATATCAGTGAGACCCTAGACGACTGAAAAACCATGGCTGGTCACGGGAGTCCCGTTTTCAGTTGGTAAGAGTGTCCGCAGGTCTCACGAAACCATGGCCCCAAGTTGTCAGCAAGGCACTGTGCAAGATGGTGGTACCTACGTAATAGTGTAGGCTGTGTTTACACGGAATGGACTATGTCCTCTGGATGTCTGGCTACTTGAACACCATTTGCATCCATTCATGGACCATGTTCCCAAACAACGACGGCATTTTTAAGGACGACAATGAGCCATGTCACCACATCACAATTGTTCGAGATTGGGTTGAAGAACTTCTGGCTGGTACGAGCGAATAATTTGACCACCCAGATCGCATCGAACATCTATGAGACATAATCGAGACGTTCGTGCACAAAATCCTGCATCGGTAACACTTTCGCAAATATGGACGGCTATGCTCACAAGGGAACCTCCACATCGCACCCCTCTCAGATTTAGTTATAAGTTGGCACAGTGGATAGGCCTTGAAAAACTGAACACAGATCAATCGAGAAAACAGGAAGAAGTTGTGTCGAACTACGAAAAATAAGCAAAATATACAAACTGAGTAGTCCATGCGCAAGATAGGCAACATCAAGGCTAATGTAAGTTCAGGAGCGCCGTGGTCCCGTGGTTAGACTGAGCAGCTGCGGAGCAAGAGGGCCTTGGTTCAAGTCTAACTCCAGTGAAAAGTGCAACTTTATTTCAGTTTATGTGACAAACTCTTATGTTTTCCTCACTTTTTTGGGAGTGATTATCACATCCACAAGAAAACCGAAATCGGGTAAGGCAGAAGAATCTTTTTACCCATTCAAAAAAATGGCTCCGAGCACTATGGGACTTAACATCTTAGGTCATCAGTCCCCTAGAACGTAGAACTACTTAAACCTAACTAACCTAAGGACATCACACACATCCATGCCCGAGGCAGGAGTCGAACCTGCGACCGTGGCAGTCCCACGGTTCCGGACTGAAGCGCCTAGAACCGCACGGCCACCACGGCCGGCTTTTACCCATTCGCCAAGTGTACAAGTTGGGTGGGTCGACAACATATTCCCGTCATGTGACGCACATGCCGTCACCAGTGTCGTATAGAATATATCAGACGTGTTTTCCTGTGGAGGAATCGGTTGACCTATGACCTTGTGATCAATTGTTTTCGGTTTCCATTGGAGAGGCACGTCCTTTCGTCTACTAATCGCACGGTTTACCGGTGCGGTCGCAAAACACAGACACTAAACTTATTACAGTGAACAGAGACGTTCATGAACGAACGGACAGATCATAACCATGCGAAAATAAAGAAATTAAAATTTCCAATGGAAGGAAGATTTGAACCAAGGACCTCTTGTCCCGCAACTGCTCACGCTAACCACGGGACCACGGCGCTCGTGAGCTCACATTGTCCTTGATGTTGCCTATCTTACGCATGGACTACTCATTTTGTATATTTTGCTTATTTTTTCGTAGTTCCACACAACTTCTTCCTGTTTTCTCGATTGATCTGTGTTCAGTTTTTCAAGGCCTATCCAGTGTGCCAACTTATATCTAAATCTGAGGGGGGTGCGATGGGGAGGTTCCCTTGTGAGTAATTCTGCAGGGGACTTCCAACGGCTTCTTGAGTCCTTGCCACGTCGAGTTGCTCCACTATGCCGGCCCAAACTAGGTCCGACACTGTATTGGGTGGTATCCCATGACTTCCGTCACCTCAGTGCATATTTCACTGGTCTTAAATACTGTTTATTACATTATGTAATGCAAATGACCGATTTCAATGGAATTAATATACTCACAACACTTACTCTGATAAGTATGTACACCATTTTTGTGTTTTTAAGTCGGCAGACTTTACCGATGGCCTTTGAGACACTCATTTTTAGAGGTGGTTTAGTGTTCAGCTATTTGTCACGTGTGGACTTACTGTTCTAAAATCTTCTGATCTAAACGACGGTAAGTTCAGTTCACGCTAAAAGGTAACGTCAATTCACAGTAACATTTCCTACACTATAAAATCATTACAGGAATAGTTTGTAACGATATACATAGCTAGTTTTTGTCTGTACCATACTCTGAAACAAATGGATTGCCGTGAATCAGTTCGTTATTTTACTGATTATATGTTATGAAATGCTTCGCCTAGTGAAGAATCAACATTGCAGATAATAATTTTTCGCATTTTTTGTACTAAATTTTAATTTATCGCATATACTGACATTTTCATGTGAACTGCGTCGTACTGCTTTAGGATACTAGTTTCTGAGCACTGAGTTTCACATCATACGAGGGCCGTTCAAAAAGTATCCGACGTTATTTTTTATTGTTGAAACCAACAATAGTATTGTGGCGCAAGCCAGATTTTTTTTTCACGAGTACAGAAACAACTAGCCACTGGTTAGCCGTTGACACTTGAACACGTGCAACGGTAATCGTCGGACTTCGTTTTGTAAGCAAAATGACAGAAACTGTGGAACAACGTTATTGCATCAAATTCTCTTTTAAACCTCGCGATTCTCAAGAGTCTACAAGCGCTTGAGGCGAAGCAGTGGTTACCACACAGATAAACAAATGGTACAACCTCTTGACAGATGGCCGCTCATTAGTGAATAGTCAAGGACTTTCAGGTACACCCTCAACATCCGCCAATGGGTTTGTTATTGGTCACGTAAGGACCCTCGTATTGCAGGATAGACGAACCAGTATCAGAGAACCTGCAGACAAGATTAAAATTAGTGTGGGATCCATTCATTCGATTTTAACGGTACGTATGGATCTCAGGGGTTTCTCAGCAAGTTCATTCGAAGATCGTACAGGACATGCTGGGTACTGTGGACAGTAATCCCAACTTTCCTTACACAGTGGTCACTGGCGATAAATCCCAGGTTTACGAGCACGACTTAGAAACAAAGTTCCAGTCAAAACTTCCTGGCAGAGTAAAACTGTGCCGGACCGAGACTCGAAATCGGGACCTTTGCCTTTCGCGGGGAAGTGCTGTACCATATCAGCGCACACTCCGCTGCAGAGTGAAAATCTCATTCTGGAAATATCCCCTAGGCTGTGGCTAAGCCATGTCTCCTCAATAGCCTTTCTTTCAGGAGTGCTAGTTCTGCAAGGTCCGCAGGAGAGCTTCTGTAAAATTTGAAAGGCAGGAGACGAGATACTGGCAGAAGAAAAGCTGTGAGGACGGGGCGTGAGTCGTGCTTGGGTAGCTCAGATGGTAGAGCACTTGCCCGCGAAAGGCAGAGGTCCCGAGTTCGGGTCTCAGTACGGCACACAGTTTTAATCTGCCAGGAAGTTTCATATCAGCGCACACTCCGCTGCGGAGTGAAAATCTCATTCTGGAAAGTTCCAGTCATCACAATGGAAGCCTCCATCATCCCCGAGACCCAAGAAAGCGAAGCTGGTCTGTAACAATGTGAAAGTCATGCTGACAGTCTTTTTCGACTCCAATGGCGTGATCCAGAACGAGTACACCCCAGAAGGTAATAATGTCAGTAAGGGGTATTACGAAGAGTTTCTGCGTTCCCTTCTGGAAGCAGTGAGACGCAAACGGCCGGACTTGGAGGCTGCGTACATTTGGCACCTTCACCACGATAGCGCAGCCGCTCATCGTTCTCAGTAATTGAAAGCTTTTTGGACAAACGCTAGATGACGGTGATTTGCCAGCATCCCTTCTCCCCTGACCTAGCATCGAATTACTTTTGGCTTTTCCCTAAACTGAAAAAGACTCTGAAAGGGACCAGATTTCCGAACAGGAAAGACACTATGTAGAATTCGACGGAGCAACTGTGCAGCATACTAAAAGAGGCTTTCCAGCTATTCTTCTAGTAGTGGCATAAACGTTGGGAGAGGTTATGGAAACTGAAAGGGACTACTTTGAAGGTGGCTAGTGTCAAACAATTGTTTCAGAATAAAAACTGATTTTATAAATAAGTCAGACATTTTTTGAATAGCCTTTGTATTAAGCATTAAGAAAATAATATTCTCGAACCTGGTGTTTACAGTCGTGAAATATTTCACAAATTATGTCGTTGTCGTCTTTTCACTGTAAAACAATTTCTTTGTACAACCCCTATATTGCAGTTTCGGACATACGGTCATTATCAAGTGGAATTGTGCTTTAGCACACGTCAGACCCTTAAAAATCATCCGACATGCGTCGACATCTTCGTCACATCCGTCAAGTTAAACTTCCTAATGACCCAACTTACGGATGTGATCATGATATGAATATATGGCAAAAAATTAATGATTATTTGGTTTTTACATGTGTTAAAGCACAATTATTTCCACTTGATAATGGCTATACGGCTGAAAGTGCAATAGTGGATTATACAAATAGTTTTACAGTTGAAAGGCGACCGTGATGTCATTTACAAAATGTGCAGAAAAACAAAGAGGGCCAGTTCGCAAGGTCCCCTGGTTAGTATAGTAAAAGGCTAGTATAGGCGATTCATTCATTTTCAAAGCTCTGTATTTTCCTAAGTATGGAAAGTACAGATGGTTCAAATGGCTCTGAGCACTATGGGACTTGACATCTGAGGTCATCAGTCCCCTAGAACTTAGAACTACTTAAACCTAACTAACCTAAGGACATCACACACATTCATGCCCGAGGCAGGATTCGAACCTGCGACCGTAGCGGTCGCGCGGTTCCAGACTGAAGCGCTTAGAAACGCTCGGCCACAACGGCCGGCATTGAATGTACAAACATGACTGATGCAGAATAGAATAGTAAACTCACCTAGCTTGCTTTTTGCGCTCTATAAAAGTTCTCCGAGTGTCCCTCTGGTCACACGGCACACGTCCAAGTGGAAGTCAAGCTTGTTCCATACGTGCCGGCCGCGGCGGCCGAGCGGTTGTAGGCGCTTCACTCCGGAAACGCGCTACTGCTACCGTCGCAGGTTCAAATCCTACCTCGGGCATGGATGTGTGTGATGTCCTTAGGTTAGTTAGGTTTAAGTAGTTCTAAGTCTAGGGGACTGATGACCTCAGATGTTAAGTCCCATAGTGCTCAGAGCCACTTGAACCATTTTTTTGTTCCATATGTTCTACAGCAACATACTGTCAATGGTCATCAAAGCAGCACTGGCGCGGTCTTTGAGCTGTTAGTGTTGTTGACAGGGTGAGTACGTAAACACGGTCCTTAACGTGGCTCAGAAGGAAAATATCACAAGGCGTTAGGCCAGGTAACCTGGGAGGGGACAAGGAATCAAATCGAGTTCACCTTCACTACTACGCCCCATCCAGAGATGTGGAAGTCCGTCGTTTAGGTAGCGGCTCCAGTGAGGGGGTGTCCCGTCTTATTGGAAGATGGAAATCTCGGAATTAGCAGTTGGTTGTGAAACAATCACAGCTGCTGAATATCAAGGTAAGTCTTCTCATACAAGAGGGACGGCCCACACTAATTCCTCTGTAACACTGCAAAGAAAACATTAACGTTCGGCGAATATCGCCACAATATCGTGACGATGTTCAGTGCCCCACACTCTCGCATTATGGCGAATAACCTTCCCCGCTAAATGTAAGATTGCTTCTTCGTCGAATAGCGTAGGGGCGGAATGTTCATCCTCAAGTGTTTCCTGCATTCTGATGCAAAAATGAAGGCGCCGGCCGCAATCACCCGGTTTTAATTCTTGCACGAACTGAAGACGGTACGGTTTGCTGCGGTGTTCCAAGTTGGCGGCTTGCGAGGACCGTTGATCTTTCTGGACTCATTCTGGTTGGTTGTTTGGTTGGTTGTTTCGGGGAAGGAGACCAGACAGCGAGGTCATCGGTCTCATCGGATTAGGGAAGGACGGGGAAGGAAGTCGGCCGTGCCCTTTGAAAGGAACCATCCCGACATTTGCCTGGAGCGATTTAGGGAAATCACGGAAAACCTAAATCAGGATGGCCGGACGCGGGATTGAACCGTCGTCCTCCCGAATGCGAGTCCAGTGTCTAACCACTGTGCCACCTCGCACGGTAGACTCATTCTCTCCGCGGTTGCGTCAGACACTGTTGTCGCCAGCATCTTGTCGATACCAACGCACAAGGCTCTGTTTATATTATGGTTCTTTTCCGTAATTCCTCTTGAATGCACACTGCACTGCGTGACAGATAAACAATTCGCAAATTCCAACCACAGAAGCTCTTTTCTTGCTTTGTTACCATCTTGTTAAGCTACTGCTCTCGTAACCAAATTAGTGGGCGCGACGCAAACTCTGTGAGTTTACGGTTCCATTCATGCATAAATCACATTTATAAATTTAATAGTTTAGAAAACACATAACTCTGAAAACGAATAAATCATTTATAGCAGCAATGCATTAGTTTGTCTCGTAATAGCGCCGGCTGTAGATGCTACTGCCGCAACTACGTATGTCCTTAAGTTTCAATAAAGTGTAGACGCTGCAAGGAACAGTTAGAAAATTTGTAAGAATTACCTGTACCAGAGGGGTCGAAATTCTTCTGTATCTGACATACACAGTAGCCTACCAGCACCAATATTTGGATAAGTAAAAACCTCGTACGGCATAATACAGAGAATAGTTTAGCGACTAGATGAAACGACTCTTGATAATTTTCTCTATTTTTTTCAGTTGAAGTTTGCAAAAAGCGGAAGCAGAACTTGGAAGTGGAAAATACTCTGCGATGCTTTGTGAAGGTTTGAGCGCCCTGAGGAGAGAACATAAAAGTGGTATAAAGTCGTTCCGCAGTTGCTGTCCAAACAGTTTCCTTTTAGGAGGCAAAAGGCAAAGCGGTAATTACGAGGCGAGGAATGCACTCGCTTCTCTGGAGAAACGTTTAGAGGAAAAAGAGGCTGTCGGAAGATGTTGCCTCAGTCTCTCCGCCGAGTATTTCATGCCCCCGTCAAGCCGAGTCCCTTGGTTTTTCTCGAGAGCCAAGTGCTGCAGCCTGCTGGTGACGCGTGAATACCAGTGAAAGGTATAACCAGTGGCCTGGCGGCGATAGCGTGACGGTTCTGTGATTTCTTTACAAATGAAGTCATACACTAGTTCACGGAGCGATATACAATGGTGTTGTAAAATTTATTTTAGCCACAAAGGTAGTGTTAAAAGGTGGATTTTTGTTAAAGTGGGGTATTTCCTAAGGAAATGAATTTTTCAAAAGTCGGCATCTTTTAGAAATATATGAAAGTATAAAAACAATGATTAGCATACAGACTTAAAAACTGCACATTTGGTTCCAATAGAACTTCAGTCACACCTGGAGAGGTACTACACATATACACAGCGTTATTGGAAAAAACCGAGTGGTTATAATTGAAGTGCAGTGCTCACGTAAGGGCAGTATGAGCCGTAATTATTGTATGTCAGCGAAGCTTGGAACTTACGTTAATGCGGTAATGCAGAATCTATTTACACTATTTTTGGCCACCAGGCGCAAATGTGGCGCTGTGAGTGCAAGAGAGATGTATAGAAATGTTTACCTATGTAACGGATTAGGTACGCGACGTGGGCAGAAAGGCCAAACAAGTGAGAAAGGCCTAACGATTTTATTACTAACAACCGCTTAGACAGTTTCTTCAATATGAGCATCGGTGACATCGACGAGGTGATGCATCCGAAAAACGACGCGATCAACATTTGCCCGCAGCAGCTCCGGTAGTATCTGGCAACGTGTTCCTGAATACTGGCCTTCAGACCAGGTAGAGATCGAGTATCTTAATAACATGAATATTTATATATGTGTTTAGTGAGAGAGAGAGAGAGAGAGATTGATTTTGATTGAGACTTTAAGTCGTAACTGGTACTTGAATTTTGGTTGCTGCCTCATTAAATGATCAGCTTCTGCACCAGTTGGTGACGTATTACAATTTGAAGGAAGTTATAGGTCTTTAAGATTTAAAGTACGACTCCGTTGGTTACTTAGTCGTATTGCTGATAGCTTTGAGCCCAAGTTTTCGTAGATTATCATACCTAAGAGACCACTGTTGTAAGTAAATCAGATCAAACAGCAATCTGCTTTTCGTGAGAAAAGGGGATTGCTTGGCACACAAACTTCCTTCAAACTACACGTCCTGCTACATCAAAATTGGTCAGTGGAGTTCAGCACCATAATGTTGTAGAAGAACATAATCCAATTACTGTAACAAAGAAATTATGAGAGGTTGTTACTTACTGAATGAAACTATAGAGAATGCATTTATTTTCCTGTATTTTAGTGAACTTTGTACACTTACAAGTCTGTCGATTGATAGACGGTGACGACAATGAAGTTCACCTCCTTTTCCAACAACAAGATATTTCTATTCTTCACTTCCAGAAAATTTGTATACACATATGTTTGGCAAATCTTACATACTTTACTCGGTTTTATCACTAAAATATCAATTTTCATTAAATGTGACAATATGTTCTGAGCGACGGCGTAGCAACACGTCCTCTTTCCACAACATACAGATTAACAGTCCTTTTTTTTTAATAAATCAACTGTCTCTTTTTTAGAGCCCATACTCAAAGATTCACAACTACTTTCGTTGCGGGGATTGCGCGCTAAAGAGTTTCTTCCTGTCCAGCTGCGCTTCACTTCACTTCAAGTACTTTTTGAATCACATTTACATTTACGGTATTTACATACATTACTGAGCTTCTCAGAATAAAATCAGGCACAAATTAGTTTTAAAACAAGCAATGAGGCACACACAACATTACAGTGTCAATGTGTCTGGAAAGCCTCTGTAGATAACACGTTCGTAGAAGGCAGCATTAAGCAGGTCTTTCACTGGGCGAGCGACATGAGGTGTTGCCCCATCTTACATGAAAGCAGTGTTGTCCACACAGCTGCGCTCTTCCAAAGCGTAAGTCACACCCTTTACAAGGAAATCTCGATAACGTGCACACATCGCGCTAAACATGACAGGGCCTCTGGGTGGATTCTCTTCAAAGATGAACAGACCGAGAATAAACGTGCTTCTGAATCACACCACACTATCACATCAGCGAGTGCAATGGCTCTGCGTCCACAACGTGTGGTTTAACAGTACCCCAATTTCGACAGTTGCGTGTATTCACTGCACCCTGTAGTGTAAAATGTGCCTCTTCACTCCACAAAAAACTGACCGACGACATATCATCAATTTCGATCCGTGCCAGAAACCGAAGAAAATTTCAGAATGTTGTTCCAGATCATGAGGTTTCACTTCCTGCACCATGTGAATCTTGTACGCGTACAAGTGTACAATAGATCGCAAAACTTTCCGTATCGTTGACCATGGGACGGACTATTCTCATGACATTGGGCACTTGCTACCTGCTCAGTTACAGCAACAGCAAACTCGTCAGTAACTTCTATCGGAATAGGACGTCCTCTTCCAGGCGACACACCAAACTCAACCATGTTCTTGAATTTCATAGTCATTTTTTTTACTCATTTAATAACATCACGCCTCTCCTCAGACCTTTCAGTCGGCGATCCTGTCTCAACGCAGCACTGTAATGTCTGCCGTTCACATAAAATAGTTTCACTAACAGCGCACGGCCTCTCTTTTCGATAGTCATGCTGTTCACTCACGTTACGTCCTGTCAAATGACATCGTTGGTGTCGTGCAGTGATACAGTGTACAGCGCCAGATAAGCACCTGGTGGCCAAAACTGAATCTAATTTCTTCCAGCATAAATCGGTTCCGCATTAACGCATCAGCTACTAAGTTTCGCTGCCATACGACAATTACAGCCCATTACACCACCAAGACTTTAATTATTACCACCCAATACTTATGAATACTAATGTATTTCACAAGCTGCGACATTGTCGCGAATAAAACAGTGGCCGGCCGGTGTGGCCGAGCGGTTCTAGGCGCCACAGTCCGGAACCAATCCTGCCTCTGGCATGGATGTCTGTGATGTCCTTAGGTTAGTTAGGTTTAAGTAAATTTCCTTTAATTTACGTCTATGGTCACAAACGATTTGTTCACAGATTAGCGGTTTCGGTCTATAATGACAATCTTCAGATCTGCAGTAAAAAATATGGGAAAAAATAAATACACTCGCAGATTGTCTACAGCTTAAAACCAATAAATATACCTCAATGAAAAGTACTACTGACATATCGATGCATTTGTGCGCTTTAAGTATTTTGTCCACTGTTCACTGTCCAGACAATTTTCAGCAGACGTTGTAGATAGATTTGAAAAATCGAGCTGGAGTTATTTGGGTCGTTATCCTTTAACAAAGTCACAGCAGCAAATACTAACGGGAGTTCTTTACAGACGAATGGAAAAACTGATAGCCGACCTCGGGGAAGATCAGTTTGGATTCCGCAGAAATGTTGGAACACGTGAGGCAATACTGACCTTACGACTTACCTTAGAAAATAGATTAAAAAGGCAAACCTACGTTTCTAGCATTTGTAGACTTAGAGAAAGCTTTTGACAATGTTGACTGGAATACTCTCTCTCAAATTCTAAAGATGGCAGGGGTAAAATACAGGTAGCGAAAGGCTATTTACAATTTGTACAGAAAGCAGATGGCAGTTACAAGAGTCGAGGGGCATGAAAGGGAAGCAGCGGTTGGGAAGGGAGTGAGACGGGGTTGTAGCCTGTCCCCGATGTTATTCAATCTGTATATTGAGCAGGCAGTAAAGGAAACAAAAGAAAAATTCGGAGTTGGTATTAAAATCCATGGAGAAGAAATAAAAACTTTGAGGTTCGCCGATGACATTGTAATTCTGCCAGAGACGGCAAAGGACTTGGATAGAGCAGTTGAACGGAATGGACAGTGTCTTGAAAGGAGGGTATAAGGTGAACATCAACAAAAGCAAAACGAGGATAATGGAATGTAGTCGAATTAAGTCGGGTGATGCTGAGGGAATTAGATTAGGAAATGGGATACTTAAAGTCGTAAATGAGTTTTGCTATTTGTGGAGCAAAATAACTGATGATGGTCGAAGCAGAGAGGATATAAAATGTAGACTGGCAACGGCAAGGAAAGCGATTCTGAAGAAGAGAAATTTGTTAACATCGTGTATTGATTTAAGTGTCAGGAAGTCATTTCTGAAAGTATTTGTATGGTGTGTAGCCATGTATGGAAGTGAAACATGGACGATAAATAGTTTGGACAAGAAGAGAATAGAAGCTTTCGAAATGTGGTGCTGCAGAAGAATGCTGATGATTAGATGGGTATGTCACATAACTAATGAGGAGGTATTGAATAAAATTGGGGAGAAGAGGAGTTTGTGGCACAACTTGACAATAAGAAGGGACCGGTTGGTAGGACGTCTTCTGAGGCATCAAGGGATCACAAATTTAGCATTGGAGGCCAGCATGGAGGGTAAAAATCGTAGAGGGAGACCAAGAGATGAATACACTAAGCAGATTCAGAGGGATGTAGGCTGCAGTAAGTACTGGGAGATGAAGAAGCTTGCACAGGATAGAGTAGCATGGAGAGCTGCATCAAACCAGTCTCAGGACTGAAGACGACAACAACAACAACATCTTTTTATCAATTATGACTACCGATACCTCCAGGCGAAGATACTTTTAAGAGTAGGATATTCTTCTTTCGATACCAATCAGAGTAAAATATCGGTATTTTTAGTTCGACACCGTGTACCTAGTCAAGCGCTCTACTGCCCAGCAAACTATTTAGCAACGTGGACACTGCCCGCTTCGCTGCCGGCGGCCATTTCGTAGCGGCAGGTGAATGTGGCGCCGTGCGCTCGGCATCAAATAACTCCTCAGATGGAAATCCATTTCCGGCCCGCGCGGCTCGGCTGCGCGCGACACTCGCCCGCAATAACTCCCCCTGTGAGCTGCTCGCGGGCTTTTTTTCCGCGGGCGTGCGGCCTCAGATTCTATCAGGCGCTTGTTAGAGGCTGCCGCCGGGCTTTTAAAAACAACCGCGCCGAAAGCCTCTTTCTGTCCGCGCCCGCCTCTAAGCTCTCTTCCCGCCGACCTCCTGACGTCCATAAAGTCTGGCCTTTCACTCCCTAGCTCACGACGACTCGGGCGAGCCTATGCAAATACTGGAGACTTTTTCAATTAGAATAAAAGAGGATAACTCTGCTCTGCGCAAGCCCACCGAGTCTGCTCCAAGGAGTAACAGGACTGTTGGTTCACACGACGCTACAGTGACAAGTTCACATATTACAGGGTGTCCAGAAAGTAGCACAATGGCAAGTTCAACTACTGCGCAACTATTACAGGGTGTTTACAAAGTAGCGCAATTTCACGGCAAAATAACCTTGTGCACTGATTCATTCTTATGAGAGTGAGGCGTCACCGTCCTGAGACCAATTTCCTAAAGCAGTACGACGCACTTCTCAATAACAATCAAAAATATGTTGAAGATTTTCGATCGCCACTAATCCTTTAATACCCAGCGATACACTAACGACACTCGTGACATGAGTATACTCCGATTAAAATTACTTGATACGTGGTTGACACTTTACGTGCTGGAATTGATTTCCTCCAGAGGACAACGCCACTCTGGAACCGTTCGCCGTTGCGAAACTGCCACGGTAACTGGTCAGTTCACTTGCAATTCCTTGTCCGGCTTCTTGTGTTTTGATCCCCAGTCCTCGACCTGGCCCTTTTATTTCGTAGTTCATCACGCATGATAACTACACCAAAAACAACGCACACAAAGCCGGCCGGTGTGGCCGAACGGTTCTAGGCGCTTCAGTCCGGAACCGCGCTGCTGCTAGGGTCGCAGGTTCGAATCCTGCTTCGCCAGCCGCTGTGGTAGAGCGGTTCAAGGCGCTTCAGTCCGGAACCACGCGGCTGCTACGGTCGCAGGTTTAGATCCTGCCTCGGGCATGGATGTGTGTGATGTCCTTCGGTTAGTTAGGTTTAGGTAGTTCTAACTCTAGGGGACTGTTGGCCTCAAATGTTAAGTCCCATAGTGCTTACAGCCACTTGAACCATTTGAACACACACACACACACACACACACACACACACACACACACACACACACAAGCGCGTGCGCGCACACACCGGCACACAACGACGTTGACGATATACACGTGTTTCATACACAACACTAACCAAACACTACTGGATCCTTCCGCACTACAAACGATTCAGCGTCACATATACAGTTACTCGTATAATAATCACAGAGATCGGCTTACATTAGATAAGCTTCGCATTACGCGATGCCAAATTTTTGAAGGCTGTCATTTATCGTTGCTACCGGATACGAGGGCCATAAATGTAACAACTACATAACACTACGTGTCGTAGCGCACTGACCAGCGTATTTATCTAGCGTGTGGTACTTCACAGGGTCAAATGTATGATTTAAATGTATTTTTTAAATTTGTAAAACTTTTTCTTCTTATCATTCTTTCTTCGTTTCGAATTTGCTTGTGTTGCGCGTAATCCGCAACCAAGCGCCAACCAGGCCTGCTCATCGGTGGGTAAAGCGGCAGTTCGTGAAGACAGTGCGGGGACAGTTTATAGGTAACCAATGAATGATAGCCAGAAATTACAATTGGCTTTTTAGTGTTGAAACTGAATTTTTTCCGTCTTTAAATTGCTCGTGAACAAAGCAATCGTGATTTTAGTTCTGTCGCAGATACTTGACCACCGTTTTCTCGTATACATTGCACGAGGTTGTGGGTAGGTTAGGACACGAGCTTAAACTCAGACCTACAAAATGCGTCGTCTGCCGCACTTCAGTCATCGGACAGTTAAAGTCTGTTGTGGATGGAGCATCGTCCATATCCGTCATAAATCGCGGCGACCGTTTCCAGTATTGCTCCGTGTTACACATTAACAATATTAGTGAAGCGACCTGCCGTGTTTGTGTGTCGTAACAGAGCCGCAGCCGGTGTGGCAACACTGTAGCAGCAAGTGACAGACGCCAACTATCAAGTAATTTTAATCGGACTACAGCTTTTTACTGATTTTTTGCACTACAAGGAAGTTCCATAATGGTGTTATGCTACAACTGTGGAACATCTTTCACTCTTGTGCTAGTAGTTCTGAGAAGCTGTCCACTACCGTGAACAACTCAAGGCATTCGTGCAATAACCAGATAAGTCACCTTTACATACGTTTGAGTAAAAAACAAAAATCCTGTTCAGAAATTGTAAAACTATATTAATAGGTCTTGTCTTTTCTCAACCTTTATTTAGGCTACCATAATAGCTTATAACATAAGAAAACAAAGATTTATTATGATGTTTATTTAATTTCAAAAATTTGGACTTGTCTTGCACTAAACATCTTTGGTTTCTGAATATGATTTCAAAAAATAACAAATAACTAAAGAAACAAGTACAATGAGCCCTTTATAATGTATCGCATATAATGAGGCGTCAGACAATTGCGGTATAAAAATATCTACATTAATAAAAGTCATAGGTTTGGAAGATTAATAACTTCATTGCGCTTCTTCTTCTGATGTACTGTATGTAGCGTCCGTAAAAGTTATCTCACCTTATTATAATATTCCATGTCTCAGGCTGGCACATTCTTCTTCCCGAGGCTCATGACATTTCATATTTCCTAAGATTTAATTGGTAAAGGCAGCTCGTAAAGTTTTTGCTCAGGAAAAGTCAATGTAGTTTAGGGTTTCTGAATGACGAAATCGTGGTAGACAAGTTGCGACAATGATTCATTGCAGCAAACTACATGTCTCTATGCAGTGGAGTACTCGACGAACCTGCACTTGGAAATATAAACTTCTCATTATCAGCACTCTTAATGTTAGGTCGAAGCAGCTCCTTGTGCAGAACAAGAGAAGTCTAAAAATAGATCTTCCGTGACATCAGTCGTAGTGAAATTCCTGAATGTACTTCACATACTAGAATATGACTACTGTCTGGTGGAACGACAAAGCAAGCCCTGCTCATACCTAGTTTTTTCTCCACACCCGACTTCAAGTCCATTCCCTATACTATTCTCAATGATCCCATGGACAGGTCTTATTCTTGCACCACACGACAGCGTAATAAGTAACATTCATTTTTGGCCGAAAGGGCACGTACTTAGTTGCTGCATCAATGCCTTTCACTGGCAATTGTGTTGTTACATTTTTTCTACGCGTGAATCTCATCGCAACATGGATTTGGAATAAATGTAACAATTCAAAGATTCTTCATTCAGGTTCGATAACTGTGCAGAGTTTTTTAATACAACCAACAACCACACACATTTTATTTAAATTTGTGCAACATTATTTGTATCTCAGGGGCGCATGTTAGATTTTCAGCACTTCTTACAAGGGAACCTCCCCATCGCACGCCCCTCAGATTTAGTTACAAGTTGGCACAGTGGATAGGCCTTGAAAAACTGAACACAGATCAATCGAGAAAACAGGAAGAAGTTGTGTGGAACTATGAAAAAAATAAGCAAAATATACAAACTAAGTAGTCCATGCGCAAGATAGGCAACATCAAGGATGGTGTGAGCTCAGGAGCGCCGTGGTCCCGTGATCAGCGTGAGCAGCTGCGGAACGAGAGGTCCTTGGTTCAAGTCTTCCCTCGAGTGAAAAGTTTATTTTCGCAAAGTTATGATCTGTCCGTTCGCTCATTGACGTCTCTGTTCACTGTAATACGTTTGGTGTCTGTGTTTTGAGACCGCACCGCAAAACCGTGCGATTAGTAGACGAAAGGACGTGCCTCTCCAATGGGAACCGAAAACAGGAAAAACAGGAAAATACGTTTGATATATTCTATACGACACTGGTGACGGCATGTGCGTCACATGACAGGAATATGTTGTCGACCCACCTAACTTGTACACTTGGCGAATGGGTAAAAAGATTCTTCTACCTTGCCCGATTTAGGTTTTCTTGTGGATGTGATAATCACTCCCAAAAAATTAAATTTTTCACTCGAGGGAAGACTTGAACCAAGGACCTCCCGCTCCGCAGCTGCTGACGCTAACCACGGGACCACGACGCTAATGAGGTCATAATATCTTTGATGTTGCCTATCTTGCACATGGACTACTCAGGTTGTATATTTTGCTTATTTTTTTCATGGTTCCACACAACTTCTTCCTGTTTTCTCGACTGATCTGTGTTCAGTTTTTCAAGGCCTATCCACTGTGCCAACTTATAACTAAATCTGAGAGGGGTGCGATGGGGAGGTTCCCTTGTTAGAAGAAACGTTAAACGCTGATCAGTGCACTTTAATAATTTTTCCGTGTTATTCTATTATGCCCATTGTATTTTTGGGGGCCACTGGGTCTATGAGAGAAAATCATGTGCCTTTTTAGAAAATGTGTGTTCTGTGCAACTTCCCTGGGTACAGATCTTTCGTCGAGCGACCTCTAGTGTATGACTGTTAAATACGGACAGCACAGCATACAGTGAAAGGAGCGTAACTGATATATCGCCTCGACCGGTAGACTTGGTTTTATCAAATGATTTGAGTTGTTTGATTACTCCAAGGATACCTAATTCTAAGTTACTCATGTTGGCAGCTATTCTTGATCCGAATTCTGGAATGCTTACTTCGTCTTCTCTGGTGAAGGAACTTCCGAAGGCTGTGCTTAGAAATTCTGCTTTCGCAGCACAGTCATCGATAGTATTTCCATTGCTGGGCAGCTAACGAACAGAATATTAATTGCTTATATTTTCGAGCTGGTAATTAAAACTTCGTGAATATTAGTGGTATAAGCCGTCGTTACAGTCCCTCCTGTGTCGAAAACAGTTCTCGTGTTCCGGTAGCGTTCTCACTGCACGTCGTTTCTCGGATAGCGAAGCCAGCAGACTGCTTTTGTGATGCGGGTTCGTGACCGGCAGCGGGAGAACAGTCTCGCGTTTCGCGCCGCCTTCCTCCCCTCTCATCCTGCACGCGGCGACCGCGCGAACGCGTAGTACTGGACGAGTTGGCACTATGTCAACAGCAGCCTACGCTTCACACACGGCTTACATATAGAGGTTGGACAAAAATATATAATGCCAAAAACAGAACACATACTGTGCCTCAAACGGTGTAGGACAACCGCTGCCACGCAAAACAGCTTCCCTGTGGTATCGATAGCTACGATGCCACGTCGTAGGTCCAAGTTCTTAGGCTGGCACTACGACACAGACACTGACTACAGCGCCCTCTAGCCGGCGCTGTGCAGCTCTACGAGAGCCGCTCCAGATTCACCCCATTCGTTCGCGAGCTGACGACCAACCAACATTGTTTCATCTTCATAGTGCGCGAGCCACTACAAATTTTGCCTGTGTTAGCTTTGATACATCCGGCTTCGCACCTGCGTGCTCATCTTTACCAAAAGTTACGTATATGTCATTGACTAATATTCTCTATGAAATGTACGTTTACGTGAAAAGCAGTGCCGAGAATTTTAGCTCACATGCTCCTACTCGCTTCCTACATTCGGCCTACCCTTCAGTTTACAGGAACAGACCCATGCGCCGCCTCCCAGACGGAATACAAAATTCCCATCGCCACCCACTGTAGAAGAGGAATCTTATTCCATTCTTCCTTAAAAAATAGGGCAAGTCCAGGTGGCGATGAGGAGGTGGACAACGATCACGCACCCTTCTCGCCATGTAGATCACAAGGGTTCAGTAATATTTTCTCTGCCTCGTGATGGCTGGGTGTTAGTTAGGTTTAAGTAGTTCTAAGTTCTAGGGGACTTATGACCACAGCAGTTGAGTCCCATAGTGCTCAGAGCCATTTGAATTTGGTTCAGTAATATTAGCATTGGGTGAGTGTGGTGTCGGAGTAGACGCGACAGTGCATCGTCGTGCTAATCAACCCAGTCCTGGACAATGCGAGCTGTGTGAGCAACATCTCTGTCGCCTTGGAAAAGAGCATCGTCAATTGGGGAACAGAAATTTTACCATGGGGTGGACCTGATAAGCAAAAATGTCACATAATCCTTGGCAATAATGCGACCTTGTGGAGTGGCCATGGCACCTTTGGAATATCACGATGTTGTTTTTGTGGTCTTCAGTCCTCAGACTGGTTTGATGCAGCTCTCCATGCTACTCTATTCTGTGCAAGCTTTTTCATCTCCCAGTACTTACTGCAACCTACATCCTTCTGAATCTGCTTAGTGTACTCATCACTTGGTCTCCCTCTACGATTTTTACCCTCCACGCTGCCCTCCAATGCTAAATTTGTGATCCCTTGATACCTCAGAACATGTCCTACCAACCGATCCCTTCTTTCTGTCAACTTGTGCCACAAACTCCTCTTCTCCCCAATTTTATTCAATACCTCCTCATTAGTTATGTGACATACCCATCTAATCTTCAGCATTCTTTTGTAGCACCACATTTCGAAAGCTTCTATTCTCTTCTTGTCCAAACTATTTATCGTCCATGTTTCACTTCCATAGATGGCTACAGTCTATACAAATGCTTTCATAAACGACTTCCTGACACTTAAATCTATACTCGATGTTAACAAATTCCTCTTCTTCAGAAACGCTTTCCTTGCCATTGCCAGTCTACATTTTATATCCTCTCTACTTCGACCATCATCACTTATTTTGCTCCCCAAATAGCAAAACTCCTTCACTACTTTAAGCGTCTCATTTCCTAATCTAATTCCCTCAGCATCACCCGACTTAATTCGATTACATTCCATTATCCTCGCTTTGCTTTTGTTGATGTTCATCTTATATCTTCCTTTTAAGACACTGTCCATTCCGTTCAACTGCTCTTCCAAGTCCTTTGCTGTCTCTGGCATTCCCACGCCCGGGTTCCCGGGTTCGATTCCCGGCGGGGTCAGGGATTTTTCCTGCCTCGTGATGACTGGGTGTTGTGTGCTGTCCTTAGGTTAATTAGGTTTAAGTAGTTCTAAGTTCTAGGGGACTGATGATCATAGATGTTAAGTCCCATAGTGCTCAGAGCCATTTTTTTTGTCTCTGGCAGAATTACAATGTTATCGGCGAGCCTCATAGTTTTTATTTCTTGTCTTATAACGATAAGACTGCTCAAATCATCACCGAATCCTCGCTATGTTTCACTCTTGGGACGTAAACTCGGCCAGAAATTGGAAACAGTTTGCGACAAGACTCCTCCAAACAAATGACTATCTTCTATTGTTTCACATCGCCTCGGCACCACGTTTTCATGTTAAACGTGTTTACATCACTGATGAGTGATTCTGAAATTCCAGTTCACCCTGAAGTTCCCTGCTTAACAAGCTCCCTTCGTGAAGTTTTGGTGGTGACCGGGTTCGCGAGTGCGACATCCAATTCTGCAGTGACTTTTACAGCTGTAGTCCTTTTATTTGTACTAACAATTCTATGGGCGGCCGTCCGTCACGATCAATCAACACACATTTTCTTCGGCGTTGTGACTTAGCGGATATTTTCACTTTCCCAGTATGCGGTATAAGTGTTAGATACGATGCTTCTTGAAACACCAAACACTTCTGCTACTTTGGCTACGGAAGCATCCACCAACCTAGCACCAACAATACTACAACGTTCTAAATGACATACCTCCGACATAATGACCTCACAAGTACACTGCGCAATAATATTAAAGAATGAAGTTAACACCTTTAGCTGCTTACAGGCGTTGATATACGTCAACGGGGACGGATGAAAATGTGTGCCCCGACCGGGACTCGAAACCGGGATCTCCTCCTTACATGGCAGGCGCTCTATCCATGTGAGCCACCGAGGACACAGGGGATAGCGCTACTGCAGGGATTTATTTCTGGCACGCATCCTGCGAAACCCACATTCCCAACGTATTGTCGCGCACTACATTCGTAGTGCCCCCGCCCATTATACTCATTACTCGCGGCGCGTTGCCGGTTCCCTAAGAGTTCGGGCACTGTTTGTGCATTCGCACAGAAGAAGAAGATGGCCAATTGGCCGGTGAGCCCTAACTATATATATATATATATATATATATATATATATATATATATATATATATATATATACACTAAGATGGTATCTGTTCTTTCAGACATGTCAGAAAGAACAGATACCATCTTAGTATATATATAATACTAAAGAATCAGTTTTAGAAATTACGGAATTATTTACCACTGCGGCGTATAAGTTTGAAATTTGGCTCTAAGGTGTGCCTACAGCCTTCATCTGTAAAGGTGCAAAACTGTGGCGCCCTGCGACGACGTTTAAAACAGCAAGGTGTCAACACATCCGAAAAAAGGCCACAGCTCGGAAGTTCATCTGAGGTGTGAGGCGAGTTAATGGTGTCTCATTGGCACCAAACTTCACCTCAACTCTGCCCAACGCTATCGTGGACATGTCACACGATAGGAAGACTGCCGCCGCCAACCCCCCCTCCCCCCCCCCCCTCTTATCCGTATTTCACATTTTCGTTCGACACCTGTCGATGGAGGTTAGAATCGCGACGCCCAGCGTTGAAATAACACGGTTTTCTTATGTGCGGCTGAGGAAAGAATTTCAGAAACACTGCCGCTCACAAGGGAACCTCCCCATGGCACCCCCCTCAGATTTAGTTATAAGTTCGCACAGTGGATAGGCCTTGAAAAACTGAACACAGATCAATCGAGAAAACAGGAAGAAGTTGTGTGGAACTATGAAAAAAATAAGCAAAATATACAAACTGAGTAGTCCATGCGTAACATATGTAACTTCAAGGAAAGTGTGCGCACAGGAGTACCGTGGTCCTGTGGTTAGCGTAAGCAGCTGCGGACCGAGAGGTCCTTGGTTCAAGTCCTCCCTCAAGTGAAAAGTTTAATTTTTTATATAATCAACTTCGCTCTCCAAAATTCCAGGCCATGTTCAGATCTGCTTGGACACATGCAGGATTTGACGGTCTACACACGGAAAAATTTGAAAACGTTAAAAACATATGTTTTGACAGAGCACAGGGAAAACTGTGCGACTGTGAAACTGTTGCATTCATTTGTTGCAATTTATGTGACAAACTCTTATGTTTTCATCACTTTTTTTGGGAGCGGTTATCACATTCACAAGAAAACCTAAATCGGGCAAGGTAGAAGACTCTTTTTACCCATTCGCCAAGTGTACAAGTTAGGTGGGTCGACAACATATTCCTGTCATGTGACGCACGTGCCGTCACCAGTGTCGTATAGAATACATCAGACGTGTTTTCCCGTGGAGGAATCTGTTGACCTATGACCTTTCGATCAAATGTTTTCGGTTCCCATTGGAGAGGCACGTCCTTTCGTCTACTAATCGCACGGTTTTGCGGTGCGGTCGCAAAACACAGACACTAAACTTAATGAACGAACGGACAGATCATAACTTTGCGAAAATAAAGAAAATAAACTTTTCACTCGAGGCAAGACTTGTGCTTAGGACCTCTCGCTCCGCAGCTGCTCACTCTAACCACGGGACCAGGGCGCTCCTGAGCTCACATTCTCCTTGATGTTACCTATCTTGCAGATGGACTACTCAGTTTGTATATATTGCTTATTTTTTCATAGTTCCACACAACTTCTTCCTGTTTTCTCGATTGATCTGTGTTCGCTTTCTCAAGGCCTATCCGGGTGCCAACTTATAACTAAATCTGAGGGGGGGGGGGGTGATAGGGAGGTTCCCTTGTCAGTATCGGCACGAAGAGGCCTCAGGGCTTCAATGAAAACACCCCTTCTTTTGAGGCGTTGGTTCTCCAAAATTTTGCTATCGAAAACGACAGCTCACAGTGCGACGAGCAACAGGACGATTGTATTGGCAACATTTGACATTTCTCACACGCTACAGACGCCTCAACCGTTGTCTAAAGACAACACCAAGCAGGGATTATTGAATCTTTTATCGCTGCTCAGAAAGTGTGCCTCAATTTAAACACTACTATAAATTTGACGTTTACACTTTTCGCCGGAAGTATCGTCGGTCTTGCTCACTGCAGCTCTAAGATAGAGGAATATGAGGGGGACGCCGAACAGCACTGCGTGAGGTGTGATATATACAGCGCCGAAGTGTCTGAATCTCACATCTTATAACACATTCTGCAAAAACAACCACACCAGCGGACGCCCCTCACCCAGGCTGACTGTTCTCGCACCCGACGTCGACGTTATCGTTACCTTCGCCTTTGACTCCGATGCGACTAGGAGGAGGCACTTGCCATGGCGTAATGGCCATCGAGAATGCGGATGGCAGTAACCATGATGCTACGACTGGGAAGGGAAGGGAAATATGAAGAACACAAGGAAGGTTTTAATGTCTATTCGTCAACGAGTTCATTAACGCTCATGTCATAGGAGCGCTAATAGAACTGTAAAACGCTCATCAGCAAGAAAACTACGGTAGGGGCGTGCGGGGCAGGCGGACATGCTGAGCGACTACCAGGGGCAGTCATAAGGCTTTAATTATCATCTCTACAAAATAACGTTTAGGTTATTTTTGTTTGCTTGCATGGTATTGCCTGCAGTCCTGGTACACAACGAGACCCCAAAGCCACGGTACCCCGCTAGGGGATTCAAAAGAAAATGGCGCATCCTATAAACACAATGGAGATGACCAAAATGATGACATTGCCGCGTGGACACGGTAAGTGGACGACGCTGAACTGTAGTCCTTGTTTTGGGGTTAGGCTGCTTGGGTTCAAATGGTTCAAATGGCTCTGAGCACTATGGGACTCAACATCTGAGGTCATCAGTCCCCTAGAACGTAGAACTACTTAAACCTAACTAACCTAAGGACATCACACACATCCATGCCCGAGGCAGGATTCCAACCTGCGACCTTAGCGGTCGCGCGGCTCCAGACTGAAGCGCCTAGAACCGCTCGGCCACCAACGACCGGCTGGCTGTTTGGGGAAGGAGACGTCATCGGTCTCATCGCATTAAGGAAGGACGGGGGAGGAAGTCGGCCTTGCCCTTTTCAAAGGAATCATCTAGGCATTTGCCTGGAACGATTTAGGGAAATCACGGAAAATCTAAATCACGATGGCCGGACGCGAAATTGAACCGTCGTCCTCCCGAATGCGAGTCCATTGTACTAGTGTCCCTGTTTCGTTTCGACGATAAGATCGGAGTGTTTCTGATGAGTTGCCGGTGGCAAACACTGCTATACACAGCGTTTGAGGGACGTTAGTGAGGACGTTTAACTTCTCTTTCAAAATGGACACTACTCAAATACATTGTCTTCTCCCCGAAGTAGCAAACATCTGAAAAATTCGACAAGATGAAGTACAGACGTTAGAGGACACATACAGATTTTTGTGGTAGGATGCCAGAGGATATTCAAAAGTACACAGGGTCTCCATAGCATACTGTCTTTATCTTTGATTGTCTTTTATACATACTGTACATGGCAGGTTTTGCCCGCGTGCACACACAGTGTGACAATTATTGAACTATATAAAAAAAAAAGTAAATTATTTACAAACTACGGTGTGCACACACTTTATTCAACAGGTAAACTCACTACAGATATTCGGATTTAGGTTATGACATGTTCGATATGCCTGTCAGCATTGGCGATAATGTAGCGCAGACGAGTAGCGAAATTCTGCATGACCCGCTGAAGTGTCTGAACATCGGTGCCTTCGATGACCTCCTGAAGCACTGTTATCAGCTCAGCAATGGTTTTGGAGTTATTTCTGTACACCTTTGCTTTAATATAGCCCCACAAAAAAAGAGTCGCATGTGTTCAGATTCGGAGAATATGGCGGCCAATCGAGGCCTATGCCAGTGGCATCTGGGTACCCCAGCGCCAGAATGCGGTCCCCATAGTGCTCCTTCAGGACTTGAAACACTCTCCTGCTTCTATGGGGTCGAGCTCCGTCTTGCATGAAACACGTCTTGTCAAAATCAGGGTCACTATGGATAATGGGGGATGAAATCATCTTCCAAAACCTTCACGTGCCATTCGGTAGTCACCGTGCCATCAAGAAATGTCGCACCGATTGTCCCGTGACTGGACATTGCGCAACTCTCAGTCACTTATTGAGGGTGAAGAGACTTCTCGATCGCGAAATGCGAATTCACAGTCCCCAAATACGCCAACTTTGCTTACTGACGAACCCACCCAAATGAAAGGGGGGTTCGTCGCTAAACCATGCATGCATGCATGCGTGCGCATACTAATTCCCATCATGCTCTGCGACCAACCGTGCTGTTTGAACGGCCTAACGTAATCCGTTCACACGTTAAGACGATTTTGCTTGATATAGTTCAATAATTGTCACCCTGTATATTGCTCACACTCCTCCTCCCCCTCTATGTTCATTTCCTCCTCCTCTCTCTCCTGCCAATCTCCTCTTCCCACTCCCTCTGATCACATCCTAATACCCCTTTCTCTGCAAATCTCCTCCTAACCCTCTCTCTGTATATCTACTACTCCCCACCTCTCTGTTCATTTCCTGCTCACCCCTCTCTATCTTCTCTGCACAGATAGCCCCTCTACCTACATAACATGCCTGTCCTATAAGGCAGCTTAGATTTCATGAGTTGCCAACCCTTCTCACTCCCAAGCCTCCACCACCCCTATGAAAGCTAGATGAGTCTCAAATGGTTCAAATGGCTCTGAGCACTATGGGACTTAACTTCTGAGATCATCAGTCCCCTAGAACTTAGAACTACTTAAATCTAACTAACCTAAGGACATCACACACATCCATGCCCGACGCAGGATTCGAAAGTGCGACCGTAGCGGTAGCGCGGTTCCAGACTGCAGCGCCTAGAACCGCTCGGCCACTCCGGCCGGCAGATGAGTCTCAGCTCCACAGTACTTCTTCCCTGACAACGAATAGTATGTCTACATCTACATCCACATTTATACTCCGCAAGCCACCCAACGGTGTGTGGCGGAGGGCACTTTACGTGCCACTGTCATTACCTCCCTTTCCTGTTCCAGTCGCGTATGGTTCGCGGGAAGAACGACTGCCGGAAAGCCTCCGTGGGCGCTCGAATTTCTCTAATTTTACATTCGTGATCTCCTCGGGAGGTATAAGTAGGGGGAAGCAATATATTCGATACCTCATCCAGAAACGCACCCTCTCTAAACCTGGGCAGCTAGCTACACCGCGATGCAGAGCGCCTCTCTTGCAGAGTCTGCCATTTGAGTTTGCTAAACATCTCCGTAACGCTATCACGCTTACCAAATAACCCTGTGACGAATTTCGCCGCTCTTCTTTGGATCTTCTCTATTTCCTCTGTCAACCCGACCTGGTACGGATCCCACACTGATGAGCAACACTCAAGTATAGGTCGAACGAGTTTTTTATAAACCACCTGCTTTGTTGATCGACTACATTTTCTAAGGACTCTCCCAATGAATCTCAACCTGGCACCGGCCTTACCAACAATTAATTTTATATGATCATTCCATTTCAAATCGTTCCGTACGCATACTCCCAGATATTTTACAGAAGTAACTGCTACCAGTGTTTGTTCCGCTATCATATAATCATACAATAAAGGATCCTTCTTTCTATGTATTCGCAATACATTACATTTGTCTATGTTAAGGGTCAGTTGCCTCTCCCTGCACCAAGTGCCTATCCGCTGCAGATCTTCCTGCATTTCGCTACAATTTTCTAATGCTGCAGCTTCTCTGTATACTACAGCATCATCCGCGAAAAGCCGCATGGAACTTCCGACACTATCTACTACGTCAATTATATACATTGTGAAAAGCAATGGTCTCATAACACTCCCCTGTGGTACGCCAGAGGTTACTTTAACGTCTGTAGACGTCTCTCCATTGAGAACAACATGCTGTGTTCTGTTTGTTAAAAACTCTTCAATCCAGCCACACAGCTGGTCTGATATTCCGTAGGCTCTTACTTTGTTTATCAGGCGACAGTTCGGAACTGTATCGAACGCCTTACGGAAGTCAAGGAAAATGGCATCTACCTGGGAGCCTGTATCTAATATTTTCGGGGTCTCACGAACAAATAAAGCGAGTTGGGTCTCACACGATCGCTGTTTCCGGAATTCATGTTGATTCCTACAGAGTAGATTCGGGGTTTCCAGAAACGATATGATAAGCGAGCAAAAAACACGTTCCAAAATTCTACAGCAGATCGATGTCAGAGATATAGGTATATATATAGTTTTGCACATCTGCTCGACGACCCTTCTTGAAAACTGGGACTACCTGTGCTCTTTTCCAATCATTTGGAACCTTCCGTTCCTCTAGAGACTTGCGGTACACGGCTGTTAGAAGGGGGGCAAGTTTTTTCGCGTACTCTGTGTAGAATTGAATTGGTATCCTGCCAGGTCCAGTGGACTTTCCTCTGTTGAGTGATTTCACTTGTTTTTCTATTCCTTGGACACTTATTTCGATGTCGGCCACTTTTTCGTTCATGCGAGGATTTAGAGAAGGAACTTCAGTGCGGTCTTCCTCTGTGAAACAGCTTTGGAAAAAGGTATTTAGTATTTCAGCTTTGCGCGTGTCATCCTCTCTTTCAGTGCCACCATCATCCCAGAGTGTCTGGATGTGCTGTTTCCATCCACTTACTGATTTAACATAAGACCAGAACTTCCTAGGACTTTCTGTCAAGTCGGTACATAGAATTTTACTTTCGAATTGTACCACACTTGGTTGAAATAGATCCATTGGTTTAGGAGGTGATGTGGAAAATACAAATACAAATACAAACGCACACACATACACACACACACACACACATCCCTTTTTATGTATGTGTATGATTTAATGGATTTACATGTAATTATAAGAATGTAAATTACAATATTTCCTTCTTTCTCTTCATCTGTGAAATTATTCTTGTTACCATGTATTACTTCACTAAATCGATTCTAGTATTTCCACATCACGTAGTTACAATTGTTCTCCGTCGCCCGGACACCTCACAAAGAGTTATCTGTATCAACTGCATAAATATCTGAATCTGCCATAATGACATTAGTTAGCAACAAAGCAGAGAATATCAGTAGTCTATAAAATATAGTGACTCGTGAAGATAAATCCATGCAGAGACAGTCGAAACTTGTGAAATACACGAATGTCACAGTAGAAGAGTATTGACAATATAATGGAGCTTAGCATTAGCAACGCTACGGGATTAATGCGGATGGATGCGTTGGCAGTGTTCAACGATCGGTTAATGCGGATTTCCTGGTATTGAAAACGGCTGCGTAACCGGAAACACAGTACGGCCATTGTTCCAGTCAAAAGGCGTTAACGTGACGCTATAGAGAATCCTTTTAACTCCTTTTTAAGGTAGCACACTCACCCAAATGAAGAACGATGGCGGAAGGAATTGACCGCAGACAAAGCAACCATTTCAACATTTACTTCAAATGATATGAAGGAAACCGTAGTAAACTTAAATCGGACTTGGATCAGAACGCCGTCCAACGCGAGCCCAGTATCTTAATCACTGTGCTCTTCGTTGTTTGTAAATATGACAATGTGCGGGGGGCATTAAAGTATTCAAGAAGTTCGTAATATGGGATAAGGAAATGTTGTTCCGCCTTGAGAAAACACAAATTTTCTTGTTACATACATTCGGAGAAGTTTCTCCATGTTCAGCGTTTTCTTTACTGTCTTATTATTTAATACTGGTTCGCAACGTCCTAGTTAATATAACAACAGATTTAGAAATTAATCTTTCCTTTGATTTCATCGATATTTGTAACCTTGGTGGAGGGGGGGGGGGGCGGGGGGGGGGGGGGGGAGAGCAATTAAAAGGATCAAAATACCGTGATGTGTATTTAACAGTGCGTGTTATTTTCACTGCACGTCATTCATTATCACACTTCTCCGCTTTCCCTAGCGCTACGAGCCGCCTCCCTCTTGTACTCGAGCGACGAGTTTCTCGCTCCCCCAGTCCCGAGTGGCTGCCAATGTCACAAGTGGAGAGCGAGCCTGATGCACGTGCTGATCGCCTCCAGCCGTTGTAGGCGTCACACAGCCTATTTGATCCACAGTATCCGGACACTGATTAGTAGGCATTAAACTGCCGGCACTGTAGCTCAGTGTGTCCGGTCAGAGAGCTGGCTGGTCTCTGTAATAAGAAAACTGAGTGAAGGGATCAACAACGAACGTCAACGGATGTCATGTGACGTCCGCTACGACGAAATATAACGAACAATAATTAACAAAATGCAAAAAAAAAAAAAAAAAAAACTGTTTGTGCACCCTTCACGTTTATGACGGCTTCCTCTCTTCTGATGACACTTTCAGTGATGTGACTGAAGGGCTGTGGAGGAATGGTGGGCCATTCTTCCTCAAGAGCCTAAACTAGAGAAGTCGCGATGTTGGTCAGTGGAATCCGGAGCCAAGTCGACACTGTAGTTTGTCCAAAAGGTGTTTCATTCAGTCCAGTTCGGGACTCGGGGCACGCCACGAATTATATTATCTACAAACATTTCCCTCACAGATGCTACCTTATGGCAGGTTGCATTCTCATGCTGATACAATCATCGTCTCGGAATTGTTCCTCCACTATACGCAGTATACAGTGCTGCAAAATGTGTTCATATCCTATCAAGCCACAACTTCGTCTCGACCTATCGCAAGGCCCAAAAGATTCAGTTCCACCTGCGGTCCTCCGCCGGCAATTTATTCACGGCGAGTTCCGGGGCTCAGAAATAGTCTACACCGATCGACTCTCCTTTGGCTTCGCTTACGCTCACGTTGGACATACGGAACAGGGATGGCTGAGCGTTTTCACTGCAAAGTTGGTAGCCATCTATCGCGCTGTTGTTGAGCACATCCGCTCCTACGCGTGAGTCCTTTGTTATCTGTAGTGACTCCTTCAGCAGCCTACAAGCTCTCGGTCAGTGCTTCCCTCGCCACCCTTTGGTAATGACTATCCAGAAGTCTCTTTATGCCCTCGGTAGCAGTGGACGTTCCGTGACCTAAATTTGGACCCCAGGACATATCGGGATCCCAGGCAATTAACTTGTCGACAGCCTGGCCGAACAGGCTACCGGTAAACCAACGCTGGAGATTGGTGTACCGGAAACTGATCTGATCGGTCTTCCGCTGTGAAGTTTTCTCGATCTGGGACACTGTATGGCGCACACTCAGTACCCAAAAAAACTACGTGTTATCAGGGAAACGACGAATGTGTGGCGGTCATCCATGCGAGCAACTCGCAGGGATTCCATTGTCCTTTGCCGGCTCCGCATCGACTGTACTTGGCTAACGGAAGGTCACCTCCTCTGTTACGAGGACCCACCTCGGTGTCGCTGTGGCTCCTTCATGACTGTCATCCACATCTTGTTCGACTACCCAATTTTAGCCGCTCTGCGGCGGACTTTTAGCCTTCCCGCCACACTGCCAACAATGTTGAGAGACAGTGCCTCAATGGCTGATATTGTTTTACGCTTTATTGAAAGGGGTGGGGGTGGGGGAGGGGTTATCACACTATCTAAGCGTCGGCGCCTGACCTTCTCTCCCAGGCCTCCACCCTCCCTCCATTTTCACGCTTTTTCACTCTTTCTTTGTTGTTTGTTCCCCTCGGTGTTCGTGTTTCCCCTATCTGTGTTCCTTTAGCCTTGTCTTTCAAGCTGGAGATTTTCGTGTGTTGCAGAGTGGCTGGCTCATCTTTTTTTAACTTTGCGATCAGCCAGCCCATACCTTATTTCAATACCTTCCACTACTTTTTTCTTTTAGTGTTCGTTTTCCTCTTCCTGTTAGCTTCTGTCGTTTCGCCTTTTACTTTTCCCCCGACTCCTTTTGGGACTGTTTTTAAGTCTAGACGTGTTTGCATGAGGGGAATGGACTGATGATCCCGTAGTTCGATCCCTTTACTCCCCAAACCAACCAACCTTCCGTGTTCAGCGATTTATGAACTGTAATAGAGGACCAAGCCCTAACCACGAAAAACACCCCCATACTATGGTACGTCGTTTTCTGTACTCCACTGTTGGCACTACACGAATGTCGATGGGGATGAAATGATGATGGACAATACAACACCCAGTACCCGAGCGGAATCCAATCGGGACTCGAACCTGGGCCCCTCGCATGGCATTCCGCCACGCTGACGACTCAGCTATGGGGGTGGACCTTGGTGAAGTGTTCGTATTGCAGAGCTGCTCTTCTATCACACATAAAACAGGAATGAAATTTTCGGCCGTATTGCCGCGATGTACACCATAGTCGGCGAGTGAGAACCCTTTAAGACGTTGACTTTTCAACTGTTTGATGATGAGTATTTACAGTATTTACCCGGGAAAGTACATAGTTTCAAAGTACATTGTATTGAAGTGGGGGTCTGGAAACGACGTCGGGGCTTCGTCCCGCCTCGGTGGTACACGTCCCCACAACAGGCTACAGCAGTCCACTCACCCCACCGCCGCCCCACACCGAATTCAGGGTTATTGTGCGGTTTGGCCCCCACTGGACAACCCCCCCCCCCTCCCACACACACACAATCCTCCCGCCCTAGAACGTCTCATACCAGACGTGGTAGAGTAATTATGGTGTATGTACGTGGAGACAGTGTTTGCGCAGCAATCGCCGACATTGTGTAACTGAGGCGCAATAAGGGGAACCAGCCCACATTCGCTGAGGCAGATGAAAAACCGCCTTAAAAACCATCCACATACTGGTCGGCACACCGGACCTCGACACTAATCCACCGGGAGGATTCGTGCCGGGGATCGGCACGCCTTCCCGCCTGGAAAGCAGTGCGTTAGACCGCACAGCTAAGCAAGCGGGCATTCAAAGGACATACTAAGACTTTGTCGATTCAACGCATTAACACTAAGAGGGTAGGCTTAATATAGGGCTGTAACGGAGGAACAGACTTCTAAGGCCCAGCGAAATGGACAGGCTTCAACAGAGGTCTATGCTCGGTATAAATTATGGCATCTCCCCTTTATTCTAACGTTCTTGGTCACTTTCACATTGCATGAAGCTGCCCGGACGCGATTGATCAGTCACTTATTTAGCCACTGACGTTGAGAGCGCGCGCGACTTTGCGACTACACTGGAACATTCCTTCCAGGTGCTTAACTATTGTCAGTCAGTGTATTAGCAGCCGAGGCACACAGTTGGTGCCTCTTCATTAGGCAAATGAGAAATTAAGCAAGCTATCCTATGCGGTAACGGAACAGTCCGCCTAAGCACTCGAGAAGCGGCGTATCACTGTGCAGCCATTCGAGCGGAATCCACGAGGCGGCGGGTGCGACTGCAGTCGGCTGGTCATCGCCCCTATCGGGATAACTAGGAGCCGAGAGCGGCGGTGTAGTCCGGTGTGGTTCCGGACGGCGCAGAACGGCCCGCCTCGCCGACACGGCGCGCTGCCCACGGATCCCCCCAAGTGCAGGACTGTGCGGTCGCGCTCCGCCGGCGGACCGTGGCCAGCTGCTCTCAGCTGGCGCCGTCGTCGCCCGCTTTGTTCCGCCGCGCGCCGCTGTGCCGGCAGGTGCTCCTCACTGCCCTACCAGGAATACCTGCTGCTCATTCCAGTTCCAAAACAGACGGCTACCGACACGAAAGAATACTACCACACTATCAGTTCAGTGATAAGTAATGTAACAAACATAAATTTAAAAGATAAATTAATAATAAATCATGGAAATGTGCGTTGGTTCACCTGCTCCACAAAAATGGAGACAAGGCAGACCCTAATAACGATAGAGGTATCTCATTATTACCGATCAACTACAAAATTCTCCCCAAGGCATTATTCAATGGAATAGAACCACAAGCTCATATGAAGATAGGTGAATACTGTGCTGTCATCAGCACACTGGTCGGCATAGATGTAGCGCGAAGATCTATAGTAGGCGCTGGATCAAGCACACCTATCATGAGAGAGGCCAAAGACACACCGACAGCAACACACCGACAATGCCCTCTCGACAGCAAGTATTTTGGCCGCCGCTGCTGACCGGAGAGCCCAACCCTTGCCCTCTGCCGCGCCTTCACCGTTGTGTCCCCCCTACCCTCCACCTCTACACCCTTCACCTCCTTTCCCAAGGTGGCTTCCGTCGACTCCCCCTCCCAGATGATGCCCCTCTCCCTCCATTTATCCCTCCCATCAACTCTGATCCTCACCTCCCCCTCCCTTCCTCTGTCCTTTTCCCGGGCTTCCTCTCCCACCTTTCCATCCTGTTTTTTTTTTCCCACCTACCCTCTCTCAGCCTCCTCTCCCCCGAGTCCTTTTGCATTCCCCTCCTCTGCCTTTCCCCACTCCCTCTCTCGCCTGCCCTGCCCCCCCCCCCACCCTATGAGTCCTCTGTCGGCTCCTCCCCCCCCCCCCAAAATTCGTTTTTCCTCTCCTTCCCCCCATTTTTTCCCTCATCTGTCCAGGTCCCCCCCATCTGCCCTTGGCTGTGGTGTGTCATCTTCGTGCCAACTTTAAAGTGTAGTGTTTCAAGTGAGTGTTAAGTGTTGTGCGTCTTTTCCGAAGTGTTGCGAACAGAAATCATACTGTCGCTGGGTGTGAATTTTATATCTCTTGCGAACAGAAACCAAACTGTCACTGTGTTTTTTTTAATTGTCTGTCTACTATTTTGCCTGTCTGCTTCCTGTGTATTTTATTAGCATCGCCAACCCATTGTTTTTTGTTTTAACTTCCACAATTTTTCGCCGTTTTTACCGCCTGCTTTTATTGTTTATTATCCTCTTCTTCTGTTTTAAAAATATGTATGCTGAAGAGTGGCGTACTAAGGGAATAGAAACTCAATAAAGTAAAAAAACACTGGAGGGCCTCACTTACTCACTCTTCCAGTTCGGCTCCTGTCAGAATACTCACAGAGCGGCTCAGTTCACATCACAGCCAACGACAGTACATAATGACCAGATTAGTACCTGTAGTGGGACTACCAGTGACACTAAAGTTTGCAACAGCAAGATTACCGATAATGTCTGCAAGAGGACTGTTAATGATTAACTTGTACCACAACACATGGACTCTATTCCAATTGAGTAAAACCTTACAACTCATGTAAATAAAGAACCTTATTAATCCACATGTGCATTTGTGTCATACAAACAGGATACAGGTCACTCATAACAACATCCTCTTAACAACATCCTCTCCCAAGCTTCCTTATGGTACAAGACTCTACAAATATCAAGCAGGCTTCAGGAAAGGAAGGTCCAGTATGGAAGTGGTTTGGAACCTGCAAACGCTCCTGAAGGTCGAACTTTAATAAGGAATAGATAGAAAAGTTAGGCCACTCATACAACCTATGATTTTTGTACAACATGGTCTTGGATAAAATTATCAAACAATGGGAAGAAAAAGCAGAAGGCATTCAGTTAGGAAGAGCGTGGCCAAATCACACGATCATAAAATGCCTGACATTTGCAGATGACCAGACAACACTCAGTAACAATAGACTAGGAGCACTGGAATACTTACATCAAGTTTCTGCCAAAACAGGTCTACAGATATCACAAGAGAAAACGCATTACACGGAAAGAAAGAACAACGACAACAACCACTAAGCCATGAACACAAAATACGGAAAGGTTAACAGTGCGGAAAAATTCAAATATCTTGCGGAATCTATACAGACAGGAGGATCAAACAAGGCATCCAACATAGAAAGAACAGAAAAACTTCAGAACGCGTAAAAACTGACATGGACGTACTACAATGAAAGAAATATTTCAAAGAGAGGCTAAACTCAGGCACCACAGTACAGTTGTACTACCAGAAGTATCCTAAGCATCAGAAACGACTACAACTGGGGCATGAGGCATCACAGAGACAGAAAAAAATAGACCTTAAAACTCTCAGAAGAATTTTTGGAGCAGTAGACACAGATGGTATATGGATGAAGAGACCGACTAAAGATTTATATGAATGCACAGACAGGCTCACAGACTTGATCAGAAAACGTCGACAATCATTCCATGGACACATGCATAGAATGAACAACAGACTCAAAAATGGTTGAAATGGCACTGAGCACTATGGAACTTAACTTCTGAGGTCATCCGTCCCCTAGAACTTAGAACGACTTAAACCTAACGAACCTAAGGACATCACACACATCCATGCCCGAGGCAGGATTCGAACCTGCGACCGTAGCGGTCTCGCGGTTCCAGACTGTACCACCTAGAACCGCTCGGCCACCCCTGCCGGCCAACAGACTCACAAAGAGGATTTTTGACGTAGTAAATAGTTCAATTTTTCAATTGGTTTGAAGAAATATAAGAAGACTTAAAACAAGAAGGGATCAGTATTATAATGATAAATGAAAGCGACAAATTCAGAAACAATATTAGAAACACGGAATTTGGAGTAAAAGGCAGGAAGAAAACAGGCACAATATGGACAGAAGAAAGGAAAAAGGAACACAGCCAAAGAAATGAAGAGGTTTTGGGAAGAAAAAAGGAAGAAGGAAGAAGGAACAAGAAAAAAATGAATAATCATATAACATTCACGTTTACCACAGTCATGGAGGCAAAAATTTGTAATAATAATAATAAAATAATAATAATAATAAATTGTTGAATCCTGCCTACTCGTCAAATATGCGGGGTCTAGGAAGCCTGCCTTCTCGCATCGTTAGACAACATTCAGACAAATCGCATTAATGAGCAATGACGTTACTTTGACAATAACACAGGAGTGCCGCAAGCAAAGGGCGACATGCAAATAAGAAATCTATTCAGTATATACAATTCCTAAGCCGCCGGTCTTGAAGTGACTATCTTGCTGCTGTAGAAGTGGGCCGCGACCAGTCGGCACGGCGCTATGTCCTCTTGTCATAGAGGCCGCTGCCATAGCGTTGTCGTCCTGGAGAGTGGTCGGTCAGTGTGCGATTGGCTGACGTCTTCTTCAGAGCCCCCTCTGCTCTCTCGTTCCCGTCTGGCGTGCCGGCTCTTGACTTTATGCCGTAACATAAACCACAGTTGCAAAATACTGACAAGAATAATTTACAGGTCAGAGAAGTGTAGGAAGACGCGAAGCAATTCTGACCCAACGACTTATCGTCGAAGGTAGGTCCAAGAACGGTAACGTTTATACAGTACAAGCCATTTAACCTGAACTACTGAGTCACAATATTATAATCAATCATGGGACACACAATTTTTGGAGATGATAATACACAACTGGGAGATTACATACGTACATACAGACTCCTCACAGCAAATGTTGTAAGTGCCCTCCACCAGTATCGATGCACATCTACTCGTATCACCATATTCCGCCACGTTCCGAGAAGTGTGTCCTCGTCAGAGTGGCATATTTCGCGCGGGTAACTGTCTCATGGAGTTCCGCAGTTGTCCGTGATCTATTGTTGTACACTCGACTTTTAAGATATGGGTTAAAAGTTTTGTGGAAGCGTAAGACGGTTGACACGTTGCTCCATCTTGCTGTAAGTTAGACGGCTTCCAGCTGCTCCACAAAGGTATCGAAGATGCCCTTATAAACTGTAGTGTCGACGGTCGTATCAGAGAAAATGGAGACGACAGTCCTCGAAGCTGACACCACCTAGCTATCTCGGATGTGACTGCTCGGCAAATCATCGAGCGTACAAAATATTTTTTATACTCATTTCATAAATTTATGTGTATAGACGTGTGTTTTACTTTTCTTATACTACATTTGTTACAGGTCATATGTGCTTTACCCAAGGGCATAATCGGCACATTATTTGTGCATCTTTGACTTCCTTATTTCTACTTGTTGTGCACATGGAGTTTGTGTTGTCTGTAAGGTAAAACCGCTCTATGTTTAATAACCAATTGCATCACTTTCATTACAGGCATTATTTTACCTAAGCTTAATAACAATTATATCATTTAAATTACACGTATTATTCAAGACGTTTCTACATGTATTAAAGTGGCAACTGATTCAGTTCTGTGCTCCCTAGTTTAACCTAGGCCTGTATATTAATCTGACTGTTTGTATCTGTTTCAGCATCTCAGTCTATTTCTTTGTTCGTGTCTGTGTCATTCCAGGTATCCTGTTCCTGTGTTTTCTCTTGTATTTGAATGTGTTTGTTGCTTGCATAATTCGTGTAACGCACGTGACACATTATTAGTTATGTCATTCTGTATGCTCCAATCATCCGGCTGTTGTAGAGTTTGTCTTTTGTTGCAATATTCAGTTCAGGGTCGTATGTGTGTGTCTATCACAGTGTGAACTGACATGTTCAGCAGTTCCTAGTTCTCCGCAAGGGCACATGAGTGTTCAACTGAGACCAAACCAATGGAGGTGTTCTGGGTATGGACCACGGGCCTTGAGGAAAGTGCGGGATATATATGTTTTAGCCTCATTCCTTCCTTAAGCGTTTGCACATCAGAAACTAGTGAACTGGACACTGTGTCCCTAAAGAAAGTCTATCGAAACAAATCAGGAGGGGCTACGTCTGATGAATGCAGTGGCCATGATGTTGGACCGTCTCTACTGATCCATCAGTCCTGAAAGGTTTCATCCAAGACATGGCCAACAAATAACCCAGTCTGCCGGTGCAACATCCTGCTGGAACATTACTTGTGGTTGAAATTCCTCTAACTGGAGTGTCGGAGCAGATTTAAAAGTGTATCAACAAAAACTTCATGAGTTAAGTCACCACATGCAAAAATACTTCGTAGACATGAGGTTGTGTATACATAAAGAAAACCTTATGACTTAAGTTCCCATTTGAAAATAATCGCACGGTTGTATCTAGCACAGTTACTTTCTTGCAATCAGTGGCAGAGTTAATGCTCCCCCTGAATATTTTTTTTCTGTTTTATGAATCACACTGTGCAGACGACCAAAATATAAGCTCTATTTGGTGCAATGGAGGCAAACTAAGAGCACATTATCGGGAGAAGGTCAGATGGGCCCACAGAACAACGTGGAGGTAGATGCAAAGTTGACAGGGCAAGCGTAGCGAGAGTTGCAGTGGGCGTAGCGAGAGTTGCAGTGTTGGGGGTTGCGGGCAGGCGGTCGGCGTGCTGTGATGGAAATGCCGAGTGCTGGAATAGCAGAGCAGTTCTAAAAGGAAGCCTACACTTATATTTTTTGTAAATATTAAGTGGAGCCCCTCCATTGCCACACTGTCATGGTGACCGTCCAAAAATAATTCTGCTGAGACTGCAACAAAAGCTGCGTTTATTTCTGCCTGACTTGTTAACCACTTGTAACTTTCGGACAAGCATAATGAGATGCCGTGTTAAAATTTGTTTCTTTCGCCAAAACACAGTGCACTTTACACAATGTCATCTCACTAACATGTAGTGTAGACACAACTGCGAAAGAATTCCGGAACAGTCGTTTATTAAGTTTATTAAGTAAGAAACTGAGGATAAGTAAAGTCAATAGCATATAAAAAAGCACATCCTCGGGGCCAAGTTAAATGTGTAACGTCTTCACTTGTGTTGTTCCGAAACCCACAACATTTCTCGTTTCACTAGCTATCGACGGCACTCAAAAAATACATTCTTTCATAAAAAAAGTCTGTAGTTAGGGAATAGCAAGGTATGTAATGAAGTTTGCATTATAACCATGTGGTAAAATACTTTCTCTTTGCATGCTATCATTTGCCAAAATCTATTTCGATAACGCTAACCGTTTATGAGGTATGATGAAAGTTATGGATATTTCACTCTGGTTTTATCGCTGGCACTCAAGACCGCTAATGAGTGCAATACATAAGACAAATTTTCTTAAAGTTAGTGACAGACAGAGATCCCTACCCAAGCCTAAAGAAAAATACAGTACGTTAGCTGAATTTCATACACAGCAACATGTTGTACAATATGCACAAAACGCAAAATCATAACTACCCTCATTCTTCAACGCGAACTTTTTCAAGTTTCTCCGAGTGTCTTACTAAAACGCAAAAATCACAATAACTATTGAGCCGTGGCGCCTTTGAATTAGTAGACTGTTTTATGTGGCGCCACTGGCTCAAGTGTAGTATCGAATATTCCTGTTGCGGCCCATTGCCTATATCTATGAGGAAGAATGGTATGTGTGGGTTGTGTCCTTAGAAGGCCTTTGCTTGCCGATGTATACAGGGTGGTCCATTCATCGTGACCGGGCCGAATATCTCACAATATAAGCATCAAACGAAAAAACTAGAAAGAACGAAACTTGTCTAGCTTGAAGGGGGACAGCAGATGGCGCTATGGTTGGCCCGTTAGATGGCGCTGGCATAGGTCAAACGAATGTCAACTCCGTTTTTTAAAATAGGAACCCCCATTTTTATTACATATTCGTGTAGTACGTAAAGAAATATGAATGTTTTAGTTAGCCCACATTTTTCGCTTTGTGATAGATGGCGCTGTAATAGTCACAAACATATGGCTCACAATTTTATACGAACAGCTGCCAACGGGTAGGTTTTTAAATTAAAATACAGAACGTAGGTACGTTTGAACATTTTATTTCGGTTGTTCCAATGTGATACATGTACCTTTGCGAACTTATCATTTTTGAGAACGCTTGCTGTTACAGCGTGATTACCTGTTAATATCACATTAATGCAATAAATGCTCAAAATTATGTCCGTCAACCTCAATGCATTTGGCAATACGTGTAACGACATTCCTCGCAGCAGCGAGTAGCTCGCCATCCGTAATGTTCGCACATGCATTGACAATCGCTGACGCCTGTTGTCAGGCGTTGTCGGTGGATCACTATAGCAAATATCCTTCAACTTTCCCCACAGAAAGAAATCCGGGGACGTCAGATCCGGTGAACGTGCGGGCCATGGTATGGTGCTTCGACGACCAATCCATTTGTCGTGAAATATGCTATTCAATACCGCTTCAACCGCAAGCGAGCTATGTGCCGGACATCCATCATGTTGGAAGTACATCGCCATTCTCTTATGCAGTGAAACATCTTGTAGTAACATCGGTAGAACATTACGTAGGAAATCAGCATACATTGCACCATTTAGATTGCCATCGATAAAATGGGGGCAAATTATCCTTCCTCCCATAATGCCGCACCATAAATTAACCCGCCAAGGTCGCTGATGTTCCACTTGTCGCAGACATCGTGGATTTTCCGTTGCCCAATAGTGCATATTATGCCGGTTTACGTTACCGCTGTTGGTGAAAGACGCTTCGTCGCTAAATAGAACGCGTGTAAAAAATCTGTCATCGTCCCGCAACTTCTCTTGTGCCTAATGGCAGAACTGTACACGATGTTCAAAGTCGTCGCCATACAATTCGTGGTGCATAGAAATATGGTACGGGTGCAATCGATGTTAATGTAGCATTCCCAACACCGATGTTTTTGAGATTCCCGATTCTCGCGCAATTTGCCTGCTACTGATGTGCGGATTAGCCGCGACAGCAGCTAAAATACTTACTTGGGTATCATCATTTGTTGCAAGTCGTGGTTGACGTTTCACATGTGGCTGAACACTTCCTGCTTCCTTAAATAACGTAACTATCCGGCGAGCGGTCCGGACACTTGGACGATGTCTAGGATACCGAGCAGCATACATAGCACAACCCCGTTGGGCATGCCGGCCGGGGTGGCCGAGCGTTTCTAGGCGCTACAGTCTGGAAACGCGTGACCGCTACGGTCGCAGGTTCGAATCCTGCCTCGGGCATGGATGTGTGTGATGTCCTTAGGTTAGTTAGGTTTACGTAGTTCTAAGTTCTAGGGGACTGATGACCTCAGAAGTTAAGTCCCATAGTGCTCAGAGCCATTTGAACCATTTGAACCGTTGGGCATTTTGATCACAATATCCATACATCAACACGATATCGACCTTTTCCGCAATTTGTAAACCGTCCATTTTAACACGGGTAATGTACCACGAAGCAAATACCGTCCGCACTGGCGGAATGTTACGTGATACCACGTACTTACACGTTTGTGACTGTTACAGCGCCATCTACCACAAAGCGAAAAAAAGTGGGCCAACTAAACCATTCATATTTCTTTACGTACTACACGAATGTGTAATAAAAATGGGAGTTCCTATTTTAAAAAACGCAGTTGATATCCGTTTGACCTATGGCAGCGCCATCTAGCGGGCCAACCATAGCGCCATCTGGTTTCCCTCTTCAAGCTAGACGAGTTTCGTTCTTTGTATTTTTTTCGTTTGATGCTTATTTCGTGAGATATTTGGCCCGGTCACTATTAATGGACGACACTGTATATATATGGGGTTCGCTCATTTCGATTCTGTCGCTTCATCCCCACGTATCAGAAGGAGTTGAAGCCGCGGGTGTAGGGACAATGCACGGCTGTATTCGTACGGCAGCGGCGTGACATGAAAGGCGTGAGGAGCGGCCGCAGGTACAAGGAAAGAGAGTCAGCCGCCACTGAGGGCGGGGGAGTGGGTGGGGGCGGAGCTCGTTAAGCGGCGAGGCATCAAGTGCGGCTGGTGGGGGCGTCGCCTCCTGCTAACGAGGCCGCCGTTTGCTACTGTTCACGCCGCGCCTGGCACACGCACGTGCACGTACCTCGCTATCTGCTCCGCCTCAGGACTTGCATCTCGCTACGGCCTAGCGGCAGTACCACTTTCACATAAAACAGAGAATGGAGAAAGATATGGATGGGTAATTCGTGACTTCCAGCTGCACAGGCACTGTGGTAATCCAATGGCGAAAACTCAAAATTTGTGCCGGACAGTGAGGCGAAGCGCCGTATGCCGATCCTGCTTTGGAGCCGGTTAAGTGGGAGATGTGTCTCAGAGCTGGATAGTGACAAATGGAAACGCGAGACTGGACGCGCACGTAGTTTATGTATCAGCCGATAGAGGACAGTATTGGATAGGGGACTGTGATTTAGTTTCGATTGTGCCCACTAGAGTGCACTAAAGTAATAGAATGTTTTTCATAAACTGTTCTAGTATTTTCATAAAGTGGTTCAAATGGCTCTGAGCACTATGGGACTCAACTGCTGAGGTCATAAGTCCCCTAGAACTTAGAACTACTTAAACCGAACTAACCTAAGGACAGCACACAACACCCAGCCATCACGAGGCAGAGAAAATCCCTGACCCCGCCGGGAATCGAACCCGGGAACCCGGGCGTGGGAAGCGAGAACGCTACCGCACGACCACGAGATGCGGGCTTTTCATAAAGTGTTATTATGTCTTTTTATGTATGTAATATGTTATAAATGTGTTTTAGCAGTATGAATGACGCGTGAGTGTGGTTAAAGGTTAATATGAAGATAATTGTTTAACGTGTTATGCAGTGGGATTTAGTGTGGGAACATGTCGAAGAAGTGTGGATGTGGACAAAGGGGATTTTAGTAGAATAGATTTGTAAAGTAAGTTTATGGTAAAGGGAAAGTTAATTCAGGTATAATAATAATAGTAAATAACTTATGCATAAACAAAACTTCAGCAAATTAGATATTTACGTCGGTAAAAAGTGCAGTCGTTAGGTTTACTATTTTGCGATTGGTTATTGATGAAAAGTGCGGACTGACGCGGGAGAATGTTGTTTTGCTATTGGCTGTTGAGTAAACTGACCAATGGTAAAGCAATATTCTTCGCGCGCCTTTCTCTGCTGGTAGAGAAGACAGAGTATTCTAGAGAGGAGTCGGAGCCTAGCCATGAAACAGTTCGGACGTGTGTAGTAGTAGTTCCGATGGAAATGATAAGTTGCCGGTTCTAGCAGTGTTTCATACATCAAAAGTGCTGCAAAGTGACGGCATAATTATTCCGATAGGTGTGTAGACATTTCGAAATTTTTTAGTGAATTTTGTGACGAGAAAATACATAAATTCCGCGTGGCGTATTTAGTAGGTCGGTAGCTAAAAACTGTGACTGCACTGGGTACCGACTGACGTACTATTTGGCGAGCATTCTCAATCAAAAACAATCCGTATTTTTGTAGCTATTACGTTTTCGGGAAATGCAACACCATAAACTTGCTAACGTGAGTGAAAGGGATTGTGAGTGATTGTGATGAGTCTAGCACGGGCTTGGCAGTGATACTTGTTCACCTAAGTTTCAGAATATATTAATTAAGGACAAAATTTCCAACCTTTCATTTCGTGTGAAAACTTTCTCCCGAAACGTAGATTAGTGACTTTAATTGCAGCCTGGTTAACGTCGAAGTACAGTAGGTTTCGCTCGGCTTCCCTACTGATGGTTTGCTGAGACAATGTTCACAGGTAGGGACAGGTGCGTCGTAAAGGGAGGGAAGAAACCGCGCCGCCGCAACAGGAATTTGAAACTGGATTTATCGCTTCTCATGAGTGGTTGCCCTAACAGCTTCGGCCATCCTGACACGGTCCCTGACCGACTCTACATCACAATTTATCGCTCACTGCAACACTGCGTCTCTCGTCCAGTAAATCCTACTCGCAAATTGTTGTTTCCCGTAGGGGTTCGGATAGTATTAGTGCATCTGCACTGGAACAAATGTCAAAGAACCGTCGCGCTCTTACAGAAAAGTGTATACTTGAGTGGTGTCAATTCCGTTGGACCTGTCCAACAGAACAGATACCATTTCAAATACGTAAGGTGCACATACACTACTGGCCATTACAATTGCTACACCAGGAAGAAATGCAGATGATAAACCGGTATTCATTGGACAAATATATTATACTAGAACTGTCATGTGATTACATTTTCACGCAATTTGGGTGCATAGATCTTGAGAAATAAGTACCCAGAACAACCAACTCTGGCCGTAATAACGGCCTTGATACGCCTGGGCATTGAGTCAAACAGAGCTTGGATGGCGTGTACAGGTACAGCTGCCCATGCAGCTTCAACACGATACCACACATCATCAAGAGTAGTGACTAGCGTATTGTGACGAGCCAGTTGCTCGGCCACCATTAACCAGACTTTTCAATTGGTGAGAAATCTGGAGAAAGTGCTGGCCAGGGCAGCAGTCGAACATTTTCTGTATCCAGAAAGCCCCGTACAGGACCTGCAACATGCGGTCGTGCATTATCCTGCTGAAATGTAGGGTTTCGCAGGGATCGAATGAAGGGTAGAGCCACGGGTAGTAACACATCTGAAATGTAACGTCCACTGTTCAAAGTGCCGTCAATGCGAACAAGAGATGACTGAGACGTCTAACCAATGGCACCCCATACCATCACGCCGGCTGATACGCCAGTATGGCGATGACGAATACACGCTTCCAATGTGCGTTCACCGCGATGTCGCCAAACACGGATGCGGCCATCATAATGCTGTAAACAGAATCTAGATTCATCCGAAAAAATGACGTTTTGCCATTCGTGCACCCGGGTTCGTCGTTGAGTACACCATCGCAGGTGCTCCTGTCTATGATGCAGCGTCAAGGGTAACCGCAGCCATGGTCTCCGAGCTGATAGTCCATGCTGCTGCAAACGTCGTCGAACTGTTCGTGCAGATGGTTGTTGTCTTGCAAACGTCCCCATCTGTTTACTCAAGAATCGAGACGTGGCTGCACGATCCGTGCGGGTAAGATGCCTGTCATCTCGACTGCTAGTGATACGAGGCCGTTGGGATCCAGCACGGCGTTCCGTATTACCCTCGTGAACCCACCGATTCCACATTCTGCTAACAGTCATTGGATCTTGACCAACGCGAGCAGCAATGTCGCGATACGATAAACCGCAATCGCGACAGGCTACAATCCGACCTTTATCAAAGTCGGAAACGTGATGGTACGCATTTCTCCTCCTTACCCGGGGGATCACAACAACATTTCACCAGGCAACGCGGGTCAACTGCTGTTTGTGTATGAGAAATCGGTTGGAAACTTTCCTCACGTCAGCACGTTGTAGGTGTCGCCACCGGCGCCAACCTTGTGTGAAACCTCTGAAAAGCTAATCATTTGCATATCACAGCATCTTCTTCCTTTTGGTTGAATTTCGCGTCTGTAGCACATCATCTTCGTGGTGTAGCAATTTTAATGGCCAGTAGTGTAAATAAAACATATAAACTGCAGAGACGGATTCAAGGCTGTAAATGGAAGGAAAAAAGGTCCCGTGAAATGTGTGCGGAAGTGGAAGGAGTGTGTGAAACGGAATAAATCGCCCCGCAGCACAGTACAGAGCTGCATCGCGTTCACGTCATAACAGATGTTTGAAGGGGCTTCCCACGGGTTTGTGGCTGATAAGGATAGTAGCGGTTGTCGTGCAGCATATACATAATCGTACTTTGTTTTACATTATGTTGGCGGGTCTCTTGCCTGGAGCTCGTACTAGGGTTCGCGTCAATATCCTGAAGAATCCGGTCCTCCAGATCAGGTGTACGCACAGTCCGCTGCCTTCCTGCACTTTCGTCTGTCTGAAAGGACCCATGATCACATACACACACCCAAAAAGGACTTGAAATGTTCTGTGGTGTGGTTTGTGTCTGAGAGGGAACTTGTTTAGTATAGCCGTGCGGCCTCTCGATAGTTTCCACCTGCCTGACCGTACACAGACACCATTTCGCCTTGTTCCCGATATGAATACCGGATCATTCTGCTACTTACAGCACGCTGCGTCAATCACACAGTCTGCAACACACAAGGAACACACGACAGGTGGTCAGAGAACCTACCATTCGTCAGCGCCATCTACTGCAGCAACGATGTTCCTTTTCAGTCTGGAATCCGTCCTTCCAGTTTGCCTGTTTTGTTAATGTTCACCCTGTAAACAACACTACTTTCGCCGACATATTAGGCGTGACAGCTGACAGTCGTGATACCGATCACACCAGTGCAGAGCCAGGACGGGCCATGTGGAAAAGGAAGGAAGTAAGGTGAAGTTTTAATCCTTGCAGCGCCATTGGGACGTACAGGTGAGGACATAAAATATCGAAACACAATAAACATTACACATTGCCAGGCCTAATACAGTGAAGGAAAGTGGTCGGCATTGCAAACAGCTTCCGGTCGCCTCAGAATGGATAAATATACCATGACTCCTGCAAAACAGTGGCAGGTTCAGGTAACAACGATGGAGGTCAGTAGTCATCACACAACCATCCTTCCGAAGTAGACCACAAAGGCTCAGTATTATTTGAACAATTCAGGCTCGTGCTCACTAAACCAGTGCTGGGCAATAATATAGCTGCGTGAACAGGGTCCCTGGCGTCCTGGAACACAGCATCACCACTAGCGAATCAACAATGTGCCATGGGACAGACCTAATCAGCCTATATGGTCACATAATTCTTGGCAGTAAAGCGATCTTGCAGCGGCCCTTGGTATACCACTAAAGGGCTCCAGAATTCATCACCGAACCCCTGTCACTTTTCGTCCTGTGGGGTAACGGGCGAGTTGTGACGCCCTGGAAATATTCTGAGATGGCGGCCACAGCTCGGGCCGCTCGGTAACCCGGGGCTCGTTAGCAAGCACGTGATGCCGCACAACGACCGGACCACGTGGTCCATCGGCCGCGTGGCTGGGAATTCCTCGGTGACGCTGTGTCGATGAAGGAGACACGCTGGCAGTGCAAAAGATGGCGGTTTTTGTGGAACCTTAATGGAAGACATTTCACAGCTTGTACAGAAATTAATAGTAGCCATATGAATCATGATACCTCAAAAAGAAACATGTACATTACCATTACCTGCACGACGATACTGATGGTGTAATCAGATTGTCAATATGTTTATTAGTTTAAAGTTTAGTATCTGACGATAAATTATACAAGTAACACCCAGCAACGAGTTTCCTGAATCTAAACACTTCATCAGATTTTGTCGATCGACGTGTCGTTAGACAGCTAATGTGTAAACCTAAATTGGTATGAATTACAGGCATGTACCTTGAATAGTACATGAGTTATTTGAGGTCAAAGTGGCCGATTACTACTAATCGCGTCAGGCCATAAGTACTCCACAGTTACACGAAAAAACGGTAGCAGCATTCTTATAAATATATTTATTCGTGTATTCCTTTGTTTATATCCGATCTATCCTATTCATGAAGAAATTGGTCAAATATTTACTGTGGTTTAGAAAGCACAGAGACATTAGGCTACTGGCCTACCTTTTGTTTCTATTCCGTTGATATATATTTATTTGATTTGTTTGTGTATTAAAATGTGTGTTAGAGCGTATTTATGGTCCAGCCGTAGGAATACTTATTTAATTTCAAGTAATTTAAATATAAATCCAGTATTTCGAATCTGTTTCATTATGTTTGTAAGTATGCGTTGGCTTGGAAACAAGGCGGGAGCGCTTTAGCCAATCACAGCAATCGTTCCAAAAAGGACACGTGGAGAGACTGTATGTAAATGGGGGAGGAGGATCTTTTGGAGAGAGGACAGGGGCGTTCCGGACAGTACACGAGAGAACACGAGAGAGTCCTGGACAGGACAGCGTGACGGACGCACGGTCGCAGGAAAAACTTCGAGAGTGCAGCAGTTTGCGCGTGGTCACGGGAGATAGAAATATTTCGTAGTGTCGACTTGTGCACTTGTGAGATTTCCGTGGCTTCAGCAGTAAAAACATAGTATGCGTTTAGAAGTGAATATCTAGCGAGCTATGTTGTTGTTCATAACTAATTACGTGAAATAGGAATTTATTGTTTCCCTCTTATTAAACTTATATTTCATTTAATTGCAGGACCATCGACAACAATAAGTGTTTTACAGTAATAAAGGGCATTCTTAAAGGTACTTCTGCTATCGTACTCATCATTTAAAGTCGTTAAATAAATTCTGCAGGTACTGTTTTAATTGCAGTCTTTCATTTATAAATGTCTAATAGTTCAAAATTCGCAATTGCTGAGTGATAGGAACCTTCGACCATTCGATTCATGTCTATATTCATATTGTGTACTGTAGACTCACCAGTATTTAGCTTGTAATGCGGCAACTACGTATCCCAGCCCGTAGACAACGAAACCAACCAGAACTTTTAGTATTTTTCCTCCGAGTCTGTGGGTACGTAGCTGAGGGCCACACCACACCGCATTATTATTATATGGAAGCTCGCAGTCCTTGGGACGTAAACTAGGCTAGAAGTTGGAAACAATGTGAAACAAGTCTCATCCTACGAAACGAAATTCTTCCATTATTCCATAGTCCAGGTTTCACGGCTTCGGCACCACGTTTTCCTGTTATGAGTGTTTGCATCATTGACGAATGGTTTTGAAATTCCAGCTCTCTTCGTGCCAGTACGTCACGATGACTCAATACACACTTTTGTACGCATTGCGACTTCGCAGATGATGTTTCTTCCGCTTTTCTCGTAAGCTGGCTCTTGGAACAACTAACACTTCGATTATGGAATGACCCACCATACGAGCACCAGCAATTTGCCCACGTCCAAATCCACTTAGCTCCGACATAATGTACTCACAACTACACATAACACTGTTCCGATCACGGTACACACTCGTAACGTATTGAGAGCATTGCACAGGTGCCGTTCGCAATCAGAAACAACAGCGCAACGTGCAGGCTTTGCTAGCTTCCATATTGATGATCCAGACTCCTGTATGTGTCCCGCGATGGCTTATCAAAGAACCAGTGAGAATTTGCCGTATGTTATTGCTATATTTGTATATCAATGCCGTGCTGGTACATGGAACCCTGCCGATGGCTTTACTTTTCACTATTACAGTCGTTTCCAGTTTCATTGTTATCCCACTGCTCCGCTCCGCCTGTCGCATTGAATTAGTTCGCGCCTGCAGGTAGGCAACCAAATAAACAGATCTGCAGAGCGGGCTGCGATTGCGCCTTCCTAGAAATTCGTGTGCGTGAACTGCAAGCACGTATTAACGTTTGCTCCGATACAAATGGTGTCCCCAATGAGCATCTGTAATGTGAGTTAAAAACTTGGAGAGATGTTCTGTACACCGGTGTATGTTGTTTTCGGTATGGCTTATATTTTTTGCGCAGACCTCTTCTAAAATCTGAGAGGTACCTAGCGAAAGAGCCTGGATTTTTATGTAATTTTCATACATTTTTCCTTCGCTCCTATGCATGTGACAAGTATAAATGTTCACGAATTATGTTACCAGCGTTGATGTATTTCATTGTATCGTTACATATTTCTACACAAATCACAATTACTTGTTTTTACATATTTTAACTTTATATTACATAAAAATTACATATTATTATTCTTTTGTTCTTCTTACCCTCAGTAGGCCGCTCCCTAGAGAAACGTCCAAATGAGACCTACCATCAAATTTGAAGACCGGAAGTAACTTATCTTTAAAAATCATTTTATAGTAAAATGAAACGTTTTTAATTTCACCTCGAGTTGTATTATGAAAAAAGTGATTCTGACTAATTTTCTAAGATTCGAAATTTCAGTTTTTAAAAGCAAAGCAGATACGAATACAATACCACGTGTTGCAATGGCGTAGCCATTATTTTGTGCGCGCTCTGAAACTTTCCAACTACTAACAACTTCTAGCGATTCAAAACTAGGAAGAGTGTGCTCCAAGAAGTAGTTTGCCAAGTATGTCGTCTTAAGAGTTTGTTACTGTATGAGTTCACAATGCTTCCTGTTGCATCAAAATTATAATGTTAATTAAGAGCTTAGGTTACGATGGACGATGCTTTCACTACCGATGGAGTAACTGTTCTATCTCGAGAGTGCAATAATCTTATCCGATGATCTATGAAATCCCAATTCCAGTAACATAGCCTAGTGATGCACACAAAGAACAAAATAGTGCAATCCTCTAAGAATCAAATGTTAGTGACGCAGATTCTAATGACTCCAAACTCCAGAAACGAATTATAAACATCAAGTGCCTGAATATCGCGTGTTTCTACGAAAGTACTACAGGCAACAGATTCCTGATGAATTTTTGTTACCAGGAGGCACTGAAAAATGCGAGGCGCTATATCAGTAACCGCCATATAGGGATATCCATCGACGAAACAACAGACGTATGTGACAGTTTCACTGGCAATTTCATTGTTGACGAACTCATGGAGATGAACCCTTAAGTCCACTGCTGGTTTCATGCAAAGTATTGGAACACACAAATCATTCGACAGTACTTCGAAATAAATTCGCTGAATGCGAATAACTTGACTTCAGCCACATTGGTGACATATGAAAATTTGTGCCGCACCGGACTCGAACCCGGATTCTAGCTTATAGCCTGAGCTCGCCTTAAGTATTAAGCTACCAGTGCACGCCTTCCAATTCGACCCGTATGACACCAATATGTAGTACATCTGTAACTGAGCAACTGAAGCCAAGTTATTCGAATTCAGCGAATTTATTTTGAAATAATTTCGGACGGCTTACGGATGCTGCGACCTACATGCTGAAGGTGGCAACTGCTCTACGCGTATTCTGTCCGCATTTAATCTACTTCACCTGTCTGTTCCATGCACTGCAACGCGTATTGTCGAAGAAGTACTGGGCAGCAACTCAGAAGTAAATAAAATAATTTAATACACCAAGAATCTGTTTCTCAAAGCCAGGCATCGTGCATCGCTTTATAAATAACAACTGCCGAACCTAGCGTTGCCGAATGAGCCTGTTCTAACACGGTGTGGTACATGGATAAAAGCTGTTGGTAATCATCTTGAGGTTGAAGCTCTTTTTGTCTGTGTTTGCTTTAACGATAACATGTTTTTGGGTGGAATCCCCCTTTAGCAAAACACAATTTTGTTTGTTGTCCCAAACATGTTTCACTACAGTTGCAGCATCATCAGTGGGTTTTTTATTATTATGCCTGCTAAACATGAGGAATGTTCTTTACGGTTTAGTTACATGTAAATATCAGTCTCAAAATCGTAATTACAGATTTTTGAACAGCACATAAAATTATGTACTCACACCTTCTTACGTCATGGTGTGGTTTTCCTGCTGTATTACGTTTTTACAGTTTGTCATCTACAACTATATACAACTTAATTTAGGCAAAATATTTACGCAAAAATTACGATGCCTGAAATTCATAATTTATGTGAAAGGTTGTGTGTGTGTGTGTGTGTGTGTGTGTGTGTGTGTGTTTACCTATTTACATTATGTTTCACTATTATGTTTCAGTTACGTTATCTTTTTTCGTCACCTTCTTCGATGTAAAATTTTGTGTATTGAGTTGTCACTATCACTGTTTACCAGATGTAAAGAAGACGGGCTTCCAATGGGGTCAACAGTCAGTGGACTTCCAGCTAACATTTTTTCTTAATCACATTGAAAATAAAATATTTGAAACAGTAGTAGGACCCAAACAATACCGGATTATATATTGGTATCGATATGTAGATGACATCATATGCCTTCTAGATGAAACGCCCAGTCGCATCCAACAAGTTCACATACTCCGAAAAGGAAATTGGAAATTGATTCAAAGTCCACAGGCACTAAAACATGTGCTTTCTGTTTTCTTTCTTTTCCATTTCGCACAAAGAGAGTCACAGCGACGATTGGCCGGGAGAAGTTGGTTTGTATGAATTGTGGAAAGTAATGGTCCCACAACCCTACCCTGGAGCACGTCTGAAGTTACTTTTACGTCTGAAGATTTCTCTCCGTTCAGAACGAAAAGCAGTGTTCCCTTTAGTGCAAATTCTTGAATCCAACAGCAAAGTTGGTCTGATATTCCGTACGGTCGTCTTTTGTTCTTTATCGAACGCCTTCCGGAAGACAAGGAACACAGCATCAGCCTGGGTGCCTGTACGTACTGCTTTCTTAATCTTGTGCACGAACAGAACGAGATGGGTTTCACACGATCGTTTGTTTTCGAAACCCGTGTTGGTTTCTACAGAGTACATCAAATGCACGTTCAAGCATATATTTTTCTATCTATTGTTTGCTAAATGCTACCAATTGCAAGTTGCTTGCCAATTTCCTTAGTTGGTGTCATGCACCATGTTTTGACTACACAAAACGTGGCGGAAGGTTCTTCAATTTGCTTCTCTGACTCTGGTTGCGGCGTTGCCTCTCTACGGTATTGTCTCTCTCTCTGGTTCCAGCTGAACGAGAACCATCGTCAGAGGAGCAAAGCGAGTCGGGTGACGGGCCCCGCTCCACCATGGACCGCCCACATCACACGCCCCTATCCCCCCTCTGCCGAGCCTGAGCACCGCGTCTGCTTATGCGGCCGGGCATCGGAGGCAGCCCTTGGCTGTCGCCCCCGCGGGTAACGAAGGCCCCCCCCCCCCAACCGCCCCTCACTAGTATTTTATTCAGCAGGGCAGCCCTTGCAGCGATGTCAGCTGCCGGCATGCGTGTAACTGCTCCCCCCGAGCGGATGCCAGTACGATAATGCAGTGCAAAGGCACAGTCCACTGGCTGTCTAGTCTGCGACTCCGGGCAGTACGGGGCAGAAAACGAAAACCGAGCATCGAGCGATCTACACTACTGGCCATTAAAATGGCTACACCAAGAAGAAATGCAGATGATAAACGGGTATTCATTGGACAAATATATTATACTAGAACTGACATGTGATTACATTTTCACTCAATTTGGGTGCATAGATCCTGAGAAATCAGTAACCAGAACAACCACCTATGGCTGTAATAACGGCCTCAATACGCCTGGGCATTGAGTCAAACAGAGCTTGGATAGCGTGTACAGGTACAGCTGCCCATGTAGTTTCAACACGATACCACAGTTCATCAATAGTAGTGACTGGCGTATTGTGACGAGCCAGTCGCTCGGCTACCATTGACCAGCCGTTTTCAACTGGTGAGAGATCTAGAGAATGTGCTGGCCAGGGCAGCAGTCGAACATTTTCTGCATCCAGAAACGCCCTTACAAGACCTGCAATATGCGGTCGTGCATTATCCTGCTGAAATGTAGGGTTTCGCAGGGATCGAATGAAGGTTAGAGCCACGGGTCGTGATACATCTGAAATGAAACATCCACTGTTCAAAGTGCCGACAGTGCGAACAAGAGGTGACCGAGACGTTTAACTAATTGTCCCCCATACCATCACGCCGGCTGATACGCCAGTATGGCGATGACGAATACACGCTTCCAATGTGCGTTCACCGCCATGTCTCCAAACACGGATGCAACCACCATGGTGCTGTAAACAGAACCTGGATTCATCCGAAAAAATAACGTTTTGCCATTCGTGCACCCGGTTTCGTCGTTGAGTACACCATCGGAAGCGCTCCTGTCTGTGATGCAGCGTCAAGGGTAACCGCAGCCGTGGTCTCCAAGCTGATAGTCCATGCTTCTGCAAACGTCGTCGAACTGTTCGTGCAGATGGTTGTTGTCTTGCGACCGTCCCCATCTGTTGACTCAGGGATCGAGACGTGGCTGCACGATCCGTTATAGCCATGCGGATAAGATGCCTGTCATCTCGACTGCTAGTGATACTAGACTGTTAGGATCCAGGACGGCATTCCGTTTTACCCTCCTGAATCCACCGATTCCATATTTTGCTAACAGTCATTGGATCTCGACCAAGACGAGCAGCAATGTCGCGATACGATAAACCGCAATCGCGATAGGCTACAATCCGACCTTTATCAAAGTCGGAAACGTGATGGTACGCATTTCTCCTCCTTAAACGAGGCATCACAACAATGTTTCACTAGGCAATGCCGGTCAGCTCCTGTTTGTGTATGATGAATAGGTTGGAAACTTTCCTCATGCCTGTACGAAATGGTCTGAAAAGCTAATCATTTGCATATCACAGCATCTTCTTCCTGTCGGTTAAATTTCGCGTCTCTAGCACGTCATCTTCGTGGTTTAGCAATTTTAATGGCCAGTAGTGTATATTGCTTTTATTCTACTTTCTCGCATATAATGGTGAACTGCATCTCAACAATTTTCGAGAGAACTGGTATTCAACTTCATTACATCTTGTCACGGAGTGAGTTTGTAATTCTGCTTTGAATGGTGTATCTTGTTGCCACTGAGTGCCATGCATTCCACAGTGGTTTGCAGAGTATGGATGAAGTGGTATACGTATATGTGTATGAGAATGCTTTATAGTCTCAGTAGAGCACTTGCGAATGTCAAAAATGTGACAGTAGTTTTGCATATGCATTCACACTTCATTAACAGGTACTAAAAACAACGCATTTTAGGAGACGGCAATGAAGATTTTGGTGGCCTCCATTAAGTGTGAGAGTACAAAAACGCATACGAATAAAAATAACGTTAGAGTACGAGCAATGTACTTACAACGTATTTAAGTCGAGCGTTCAAACACGGATTCGTAAACAGTTACAAAAAGACACGAGTCCACATGATAGAATGCGACGAAAGAAAGTCGTAATAGGAAATCGTCCACATCGTCGAAATTGCAGTACTGGGTTTTGCGCATGAGTAATTTTACAATCAAATGGCGATCACGATCTCATTTGTAAAATTTTGCATTACTATGAATTTCAGCTAAGTTAATTTTTAGTTTTTGATTGAGATTTTTGGGATATACTACTTCGAAAACAAAGAAAAACGTTTCCAAGGGACTCACTTTACCGCCAGACAAAGAGGAACACCCACAAAGTGCAAATGAAAAAAAAAGTACACTGCCAGGCAACTAGCAACGCTACCGTCGGGCTCTGTTTCCATATCGTATCATGGGCCTTGAACTTCTAATATTTTTATGTTGTGTGCAGTTCGCTGCCGCGCGCCATACGGAGCAGACACTTCAGCACTCCAGCAGTGTGAAACTATGTGAAGGTCTCAGAATGTGGTAGAAATTGGGAACGTCTTCTGCGTCTGTTTCAAGGCGTTGTCTGAAAGTTTTAACAAAATTTCCTTTTACATCATGTAGAATGTATTCTGTTCGCTAGTCACATACAAATTGCTAAATTTATTGATTAATTGAGTCCATTACATGCAATGGAGATCAGATAATGGCTGTCACAGTATCTCTTTCTTCTCTCTGTGCAATGAAGGAGGGGCTATGCTTGTTACTCCGGTACAAATTGCTAACCTAACTGTTTAATTTCGGGATTTTATTGTAAAGTGAACAACGTATTGGAAGTAAATTAAGTGTAACCCAGATTGAATAAATGGTTTCTCGGTATCTCTTTCTTCTCTCCGTGCGTTAAAGAAGGGATTATACTTGTTATTCTCATTCAGATTGCTAACTCAATTGATTAATCCGGTGATGTTTTATTTGTGTGATAAATCACGTGTCATGAGATCGTTAGCGGCAATCTAGATCGAATGAAGGCTTTCAGAGAGTCTCTCTGGTCGAAAGAAGGGATTTAGGTTGCCATTCTAGTCTAAGTTACGGGCTGAATACATCAGTCTCGAGGTGACTGCTTTGTCTGAAAATCCACGTAGATCATACACTGAAGCGCCAAGGAAACTGGTATAGGCATGCGTGTTCAAATACAGAGATACGTAAACAAACAGAATAAGACGCTGTTGTCGGCAATGCCTATATAAGACTTATTCTCTTGCCAATACCCAATTCCGACCATATCAAATTGGAAATAAATGATGGTCACTGTTTCTGTCACACCTCCGCTCAAACGCGCCGTATTAGTTAGCCCACATGACCCGTTTGTTTAAGACTATGGCAGAGTGAAAGTGGTAAAATAAAATGCACAGGATGGACAAAAATATGTTGATACGAAAAACACAATAAATTACCATGCTTAATAAGGTGTAAGAAAACCGCTAGCATTCAAAGCAGCTTCCTATCATCTCGGAATTCATAAATAGAGGTCATTTGTGGTTTTCAAGGGAATCTTATGTTGTTCTTCCTGCAAACCAGTGGCAAGTTTAGCTAACAATGATGGAGATGGACAGCGATCAAGCACCCTTCTCTACACAGTAGACCACAAAGGCTCAATATGATTGAGATTTGATGACTGTGATGGCCAGGGGAGATGCGACGACTCATGCTCGTTCTCACAAAACCAGTTCTGGACGATGCGAGCTTTGTGGAGAGGGGTCCTGTCGTCTACGAAGACAGATTCACCATAGGAGGAACAAACATTGCACCATGAGATGGACCTGATCAGTCAAAATGGTCACACAATCCTTGGCAGTGATGCCATCCTGCAGTGTAGCCATAGGGCCCAAGGAATACCACGATATGGCTGTCCAAATCATCACCGACCCACCGCCTTTTTCACTCTTGTGGCGTATGGCCAGAACTCGGAAACAGTGTGCAACAAGACTCATCCTACCAAATGAGTTTCTTCCATTGCTCCAAAGGCCAAGTTTTATGTCTTCGGCACCACATTTTCCTGTTACGGCCATTTGCATCACTGATGCATGTTTTTTTTTTCGTCACAATCCTCTTCAATGGCCGTCTGTCAAGAGCACGAACCACAAACTTTTGTCCGTGTTGTGACTGAGCGGGTAATGTGTTTCCGCTTTCCCTGTGTACAGTATAAAGCTGCAGTACAGTGGCTCTTGAAACACCAGACGCTTCGGCTACCTTAAGCATCCACCATACGATTACCAACAATTTTCCCACGTTCGAATTCTCTTATCTCCGACATAATGCACTCTCAACTATGCATTGCACTGTTCTCACCAAGACTGACACATGCAACGCATTGAGAACAATCCTCAAGTTCCGTTCGCGGTCAAATACGACATCGCAACCTCCAGGCTTTGCTAGCTTCTGCATTTACGTTCTACCACGCATTTTACGCTGTGATTCCGTACTTATGCCCAACCCCTGTTTATGTAGTATTAGTTCCAGGTATGCCTTCTTTTCACACTTAATTTGCAATTCCCCTTTGCCGAGATTTATCCAATTAAATTGTTACGTAGCTTATCTATTCATTCCCCTTGCCAAGATTCCCTTTCTTATTCCTAAAACAGTGCAGTGCATTGGTGATTGCATATAAACAAGCAGTAAAATAGACGTAAAATTTGCTACATGTATTAGTTTGCAAATGATTAGCATTTCAGTTCAACTGCACGGGACTAACACCATCTACATTCTATGAACAAGGAAAGGTGAAGCAGCGGGTTTCTCATTCAGTCATCGCTTCTAAATGTTCTTTGAGAGAGGATCGTGTTATTTATTCATTCTTTTATTTATTTATTTATTTAATCTGGCTAGATTACGGCCATGGCCTTGTCATTAGTATAATCAGATAATACGCATTACATTCATTACGACAAACATAAATTACATCTAGTATACAACGTTATTAAACATTTAGTACTTACTACAGTGGAGAAACAGGAAATTAAGCGCAAAAACAGAGACTAGTTATAGAGAGATAGTTTAAACTATGAGGAGTGGGATAGAGGGAGAAAGAGGAACATGATGAGACACAATATTTTGGAAAGTAAGGGAAAAGAAAGTAATGTGACTGGTTGAGAAATAAAAACAGCAAGAAGCGTAAATGTGTGAAGACTACTGAAAGAAATATATCACATGAGGTAACCGGGACCGAGGCCATAATCTGCAATCGGCAGTTCTCTTGGTTGTTGTCGGCGTGTGTGAGGCTTACGCTTTATTCACTGGTCATGAACAGTCCTGATGGTCTGACTAATATTTGATACACAACAACTGCACGGGGTACAACAAACACGCGTCTTACGTAAGCCAAGACCATCCTTTACAGACCCTAAAAGGGCCCTACTCTTAGATGGTGTTGGAAAAAACAACGTGTTTCCTCAAGCACGACCAACCCTGCGGGAGGACAGAAAGCGGCAGACGTAGGCACCACATCAGCCAATTCATGGTTGGTCGATTACGTAACGCGCGCTGTACCCATTATGGCGAAAGATTTACTTTAAGGCGAGCTAACTCGGCTGACAAACTTTCAGGGTCTGATATGTATGACATGGGTCCTACGTATTACGCCACGAAGTATACTGGCGCGAAGACACAAATCGTTGATAGTTAGCTTCCTGTAAATGGCGTGTCCCAACGCACCGTAACTTTCCTCTTCACCAACAGTTCATGAAAGGAAAAGCAGTTCCCCTCTTCGACCTGCATATGAAGTGAATACTCGGGCGAATTGAACTAAAAGTTCTATAAACTGTTCAAATTATGACTGCCACGAAACCAATTAAAAACAGAGATTCTGGCTTGCAGTTGCTGAGACATTGTTGCGAAGGAAGCTGTCGAGGGAAAACTAGCAAGTGACCTTATGGAGACGAAGTTTTTTACTTAAATCCTACCTGAAACCCAGATCTTTCCCTGGTAAAACAACAAAGGGCAGAGTCAGCACTACATCATTTTGTTGATTAATATTTCACTATCGATAGAGTCTGGTATTGGTTATCTTTCCCTGCGTGATGGCACTAGTTATTCACTATGTCTACTACCTTTCAGATAAAGAAGCAAAAAAAAAAAACAACAACAAAAAAAAAAAACGGAACTTTATTGGATCTCAAACCATCGTCTTCTGAATTGCATTGTGTAGCGTCTAGCGGTACAGAATGCCTTTCAGAAATGGCGAAACAACTGGAAAGTGCCTAAGTTGTCTCGAACTCAAATGAACCGCACTAACACTACACTACGTAAGGTGAAACCGACCACATCCTCTTTCCATATGCAAAATGGGAGAGGAACATAATTGTAATTACAACAGTTACGGCGTCTGAGAGCAAAGTTAGTCACGAGAGGTGCCATTCTACTTTCTTTCAGTAATCTCATATATAATGACGAGTTTTTTAAAATTTTTACAAGCTGACAAAATACCGTAGTAATACTGCAACACAGGGAGCTACGTAACAGTCATTTTATGTTAGTATGTACTTTATATGAACAGTTACTTTAGTTCAGGCACTCAACATTTGCATCGCTATTGTTTCTAGTCCTTTATGTTTTGTTTCTTAAACTAGTGAGCCGCATCAAAGTATCAACGATAGGAAGTAGTCTGCTGTAGTGGTAATGCACTGAGGTGAGAAAAGACATGCGACATTGGTATGCACACGCTCTATGCGATCAAAAGTATCCGGACACCTGGCTGAAAATGACTTACAAGTTCACGGCGCCCTCCGTCGGTAATGCTAAAATTCAATATGGTGTTGCCCCACCCTTAGACTTGATGACAGCTTCCACTCTCGCAGGCGTACGTTCAATCAGGTGTTGGAAGGTTTCTTGGGGAATGGAGAGCCCATTCTTCAAGGAGCGCTGCACTGAGAAGAGATATCGATATCGGCCGGTGAGGCCTGGTACGAACTCGGCGTTCGAAAACATGCCAAAGGTTTTCTATAGGATTCAGGTCAGGACTCTGTACACGCCAGTCAATTACAGGGATTTTATTGTCGTGTAACCACTCCGCCACAGGCCATGCATTATGAACAGGTGCTCGATCGTGTTGAAAGATGCAATCGCCATCCCCGAATTGCTCTTCAAGTGTGGGAAGCAAGAAGGTGCTTCAAACATCAATGTAGGCCTGTGCTATGATAGTACCACGCAAAACAATAAGGGGTGCAAGCCCCTCCATGAAAAACACGACCACACCATAACACCATCGCCTCCGAATTTCGCACTACACACGCTGACAGATGATGATCACCGAGCATTCGCCATACCCACAGCCTACCTTCGGATCTCCACATTATGTACCGTGATTTATCACTCCACACAACGTTCAATCGTCCAATGTTTACGTTCCTTACACCAAGCGAGACGTCGCTCGGCATTTGCCAGTGTGATGTGTGGCTTATGAGCAGCCGCTCGACCATGAAAACCAAGTTTTCTCACCCCTTGCCTAACCGTCATAGTACGTGCAGTGTTTCCTGATATAGTTTGGAATTCCTGTGTGATGGTCTGGATAGATGTCTGCCTATTACACATTACGACCCTCTTCAACTGTCGGCGGTCTCTGTCAGTCAACAGACGAGGTCGGGCTGTACGCTTTTGTACTGGACGAGTCAATTCACGTTTACACTTCATTATCACATCGGTAACAGTGGACTTAGAAATGTTCAGGAGTGTGGAGATATCGCGTACAGACGTATGACACAAGTGACACCCAATGACCTGACCAAGTTTCTAAGTCCGTCAGTTCCGCAGAACACCCCATTCTGCTCTCTCACGATGTCTAATGACTACTGAGGTCTCTGATGTGGAGTTCGTGGCAGTAGGTGGCAGCACAATTCACTTAATATGAAAAACGTATGTCCGGATACTTTTGAACACAGCGTATGTACATAGCGGTAGTATTGCGTACGTAAGATGTAAAAGGGCAGTGAATTGGTGGAGCTGTCATTTGTCCTGGGGTGATCCATGTGAAAAGTTCTCCGACGTGGTTATGGCCCCACGACGCGAATTAACAGACTTTGAACGCCGAATGGTACTTAGATTTAGACATACGGGACATGCCGTCTCTAAAATCGTTAGGGAAACCAGTACTTCGAGATCCACAATGTCAATAGTGTGCCGAGAATATCAGAGTTCAGGCATTACCTCTCACCACGGACAACGCAGTGGGCGACGGCCTTCAGTTAGAGACCGAGAGCACAGTAGCTTGCGTAGAGTTGTCAGCACTCACAGAAAAGCAACACTGCGAGAAATCCTCCTATGCTTGTAACCATATTGGTTAGTTTCGACCCTAGACGACTGGTATAGACGAGTAAAACGACGTCTGCATGGATACTCTGCAAACCACATTTAAGTGCCTGGCAGAGGGTTCTTCAGTTGGTAAGAGCTGATAATAGGATTCGAGTGTGACGCAAACCCAACGAAGCCATGGACCCAAGTTGTCAATAAGACACTGTACGAGCACTTGGAGGTTCTATATGGTGTGGACTGTTTTTACATAGAATGGTCTGTGTCCTCTGCTCCAGATGAACCACATTGACTGGAAATGCTTATGTTCGACTACATGGAGACCATTAGCATTCATGGACTTTATGTTCCCAAAAACGATGGAATTTTTATGGACGACAAGGCGCCATGTCACCAGGCCTTATGCCTTTCTCCCGTGCCCACAAACCTTTCTCGAGGATCAGTCCATCTATTACCGAAAACCGCATCACACACTCAATTACAGTTCTTGGCCTTAGCCTGAACATAGAAACCACAGTTGGGGGTTTTAATTGATAGATTTATAGTAGATAGACAGAAGATTTGAGGGACTGTCTTTGTCAGACTACCTTCAAAATTTTAGACATATAAATACCTTTGTTAAACGTATATTTGTATGTTTACATTTGAGTCACAACATAACTGTTAATCGTTAATATCTTTATACCGTTTCTCTATGTTTTCCCTTAACTTTACCAAGCCTATTGTTCAATATTTTACGAGGGCATGGTGGAAAATAACGCCTCCGAATTTACTATGTGAAAATTCTTACTTACATAAAACAAACGTTATTAATATTCTACATCTTAAATCTTCATGTCTACGTATCATTTATCAACATAGTCACCCTGGCGACGAACAAATTTCTCCCAACGAGAGACCAGTTTTTTTGATACCTAACTACAGAAAGTCTGGCATTGTAGGTGGAGCCACAACCTCGCTTCAGCTTGCGCCGCTTCATCACTATCAAAGTGAATTCTTGGGAGGTGTTCGTTAAAGTTTTGGAAACAGATGAAAATAGTATGCGGTCAAGTCAGGGTTGTATGGAGGACGATCGGTGACAATCAACCCAAGACGTCGGATTGTTGCAGGTGTCGCAGCTTTTGTGTGGTCTGACATCATCGCCATATACAACTTCAATTATTGTATGGATTTCAATTGTTGGCGCGTCTCCTGCGGTTAGATACTCGATTACAGGACGCTGTTTCTCACGCACTGACAGTTACAATTCACATCGCCATGTTATACGTCACAATTCGTAGTCCTCTACCAGCAGAGGGTTGCAACTTGCATCAGCGAAACGCGAAAGTCGACCGAGTAATATGCATGACACGTAATACCCCAACTGATATGAGGAACAGAATAAAAAATTCGGGGCATTACTTTTAGGGAAGCGCTCGTACGTACATGGCCATCAAAAGTAGGCCATGTTAAACTTGGATTTATATCTTCTCACATGATGTCATAAATTAAGGTTTTGTAATGTACTTTTACGACAACTATTAGGGACGTTCGATATTGATTCACACTTTATTTTTTGCCACAATTCACGATGCGCGATTTGACTCAACATTACAGCTGCAATTATGTAGTACTTCGGTAGCAGGAGAGTCATTAGACGTGTTCAAATGTGTGTAAAATCTTATGGGACTTAACTGCTAAGATCATCAGTCCCTAACCTTACACACTACTTAACCTAAATTATCCTAACGACAAACACACACACCCATGCCCGAGGGAGGACTCGAACCTCCGCCGGGACCAGCCACACAGTCCATGACTGCAGCGCCTTCAGACCGCTCGGCAAATCCCGCGCGGCCACTAGAAGTGTAATCCCTGTACAGTACAGCCCAATTTCCCAAATGTTGTCATTACGTGAGGAGACAGTATGGAGTGTGGCCATCAAAGACCGCGGGGGACGATGAGGTTTCTGTGGAAGGAGGGTATAAAGACAGCGGATACTCGTAGAAGACTGGTAGCAGTGTGAGGAAAGTGTGTGCCATCACTAAAATGTGCTGTTGCAACACGACAACGCTCGTCCCCAAACGCGTAGGAAAACCACAGCTGTCACCGCTAAAATGAGATTCCGGCTACGGACACATCCGCCGTATTCTCTTGATTTAGCCCGTTCTGATTACGATCTGTTCGGGGACACGAAGAAAGAACTGCGCGACATTACACAGACTTCCAGGAACTGGCGAGCAGCTGTTCTATATCGAGTGCGACAGACTCAGATAAGTCGGGTGATAACGGCCTATACAAGTGAAAAGGGCCAATGTAGTGATGATGTGTGACAGCCTGGAACTCTGTTTCAGTGACGACAGCCGTAGTATGGAGACGAGCATTGTAGTCTAGCAAGAGCGATTTTTCTGACGGCGCCCACTCTCCACACGCTAGCGTCACACGCCTGTAAATATCCGCAGTGTTTACACCCTACTTCCGGAGCAACCACATCGTTCAGCATTGTTCTCGATGATGACACTCGATGTTGTCCGCTCACCTAATAATAGCAACTGGAAAAATCAGGCTGTACGGTGCAGGGATTGCATTTCTGGTGATTGTGCTGCCACTCACAGTTAGACCAAAATACACACTGTCCAAAATTGAAGCAAAAACTGAACTTTTCAAAAGTTTCTTTTATTTTGCCTCAAAACAGTATAAACAATGACTATAAAATAGAAACAATGTAAAGAGTACAGAACGTATTCAACTGCAACGTGCATAATGGTAGACAAAAATGTTCTTCGTTTTTTTCCAAATTAACAGATTTTCACACATATTCCGACTACTGGTTAATGTGCTCAGTATGGGGTGTGACCACTTATGGCAGCAGTACAGGTCTGAAACGATGGTTATAACGCACATTCTTTCTGCAGAGCTGCTCGCTACTCTTGGAGACTGGTTGGTGGATGCTAACATGATGGAAGCCGTATCCCTAGTGCATCTCAGAGTTGCTCTATGGGATGCAGGTCGGAAGAGCGAGCATACCACGCCATGCGTGCAGATTACTCCATTTCGAAGAAAATATCAACCACCCGTGCTCTATGTGGTCGAGCGTTATCGTCCGTCTGGGCCCACAACACCTCACAACAATGCCATGATCTCGTCACGATACCTGACAACAGTTCAACCTTGCCGATCCAACCGTACAAGTTCATGAAGAAACATTGGAGAAGTCAACATAGCCCCTCCTCACAAATTAAGGGCCCTTCTCGACAAAGGTCTCTTTCCACAATGTTTGGGTCCCGAAATTGTGTTCCACATTCCTTCCAGATCCGAATACGTCGAGAATCACTCTCCAAACCAAACCAAATCGGGACTCATCTATAAAAAGAACATTGGCTCACTGTTCGACCGTCTAGGTGGCGTGTTGAGAGTTCCCTTCTCTGATGACGAGTCAGAGGTACACATATGGCAGGTCTCCAACATAAAAGGCAACTTATCAGAAGCCTTTTGTTCACCGTTTGCCTCGATACAGCACGTCCAGTGGATGCTGTGAGGTCAGATGACAGTTGCCGTGCAGCGTACGGCGGTACCGACGTCCCCTTACAGCGTATAACGGTCCTCTCTTTCTGATGTCACATGTGGTCTGTCCTGCTTCGGGAGATAGTTCCAGTCTCTATGAACTGCCGCCACATCTGAAAAATAACAGAACGATTTACGATAAGCCAATCCGGCCACATCAGTCTGCGACAGTACTGCTTCCATTCTTCCTATGTCCCTCTACCGCAGACAGTCTGGTAGGCATCTTCTCTGGGCCATCCTACACCGCCTATGGCTGTGTACACTAAGATTGTGGATGTGGACTACCCGGCAAACATTGCCGCATCTGATAGGTGCCATGACGTCATCGTTGGCATGGTTGTTCGTTGATCGGAATGCCATCTTCCGTGCAGAACGCGATTGTACGGACATCTGTTGACAGTTTGTACGATTATATCGTGAATTAGACACAGGACGGGGAAGTAGTGGTTTGTTGCTTTAATTTAGGACAGCAGTGTATTACATTCTTGCAACTGTAAGGATGAGTCAAATGATTCATCATGAAAAATGGGAAAAAATAAAATGTAAATCGATATGGAACGCCCATCGTAGAATAAATTTGTCAATAATGTATTACAGAATTTCAGTTATCAGGAAGCATACTGTATATTTTCCACTTGGATTTAAACAATGACAATCAACTGTTTTTAAACTGTTAATATTGAATTATGTCTTTCAAACAGTGGTTAGCTGTATGTAGGAGAGGTTCTGGCCGTGCCTTCGACGAAGTACAACTCTTATGCGCTTGTACAGAGTTCAATGAGTTGAGCTCAGAGGAAGTCTCTGTATGATTTCTCTGTACGATTTCATGTTCCGCTGCTTACAGGCAAGGGTAATCAATAAGCTGAACCTTCATACGGGAATCTCTGTCTCTGCATTTCGGTGTTATGCCTTGGTCCATCACTAATCGACGTTCGATATTAATTTTTTTGACAGGGTTAAAGATTGTTTTGTTCCTGGCAATTGATATTTTATCCACTGTCATAAAGGCATACTAAGTTCGTATATGCCTCGCTAGATTGTACTAGAACACAGAGACAAAAGTGTCACCACGTAGCACGAGTTTCACGAAGGATTAGATGAAATGAGGACTGGAAACCTGTCCCTACTTAAGTTGCTAACAAGTTTATTCCTTGCTAATACCGGTCTCTTGATGTAGCACTTTATTTACGAGTTTATTTTTCTTCCTTGAGGTGCCTTTAGACGTTTGCGTAACATATGCATTGGATGTAATTGCCAACAGCATGTATTTCAGACATTATTGAAGGGGACAGAAAAACGTCGGTAGGTCTCTCCGGCACTGGAGAATTAGACCACACTGATAAAGATTCACAGCCTCCCTTAGTACGACAATCACAAGCCGCGACTGTCTCGTAACCACTTGCATCGAATTTTTGAGTGTTTCATTATATTCTTTCTTCAGTCAGGTGACCATGTAGTTAAGTTTTCTGAAACTACAGTTTTAAGTGCTACCACGAGTTATTACCCACGACTGTATAGGGAGGCTATTGAAATTTATAAACATGAAGATAATTTTAATAGAAAAGAAGAGGCCTCGAAATTAAGCGAGATATGGACAGTGGCGTTACAGAATCGATAAGTGATTTTTATCTATGACGGACTATTATCGATAGTTTCATTTTATCTTTGACTAGTTTTCTCTCTGCTACTATGTGCAAGTAAGACCACGCCCACTTTCCTCGGTATTTAGGCCGCTCTCCGACACCCGACTCGTCAGTCGGCAGGACTCAGCAGGACCAGCCATAACCGCTGAGGATGTCCAACGTAGTATTGGACGAAACGTTGGGAATAGAAGAATTCCATGGACCACGGCCATGTAACCCGGAAGAATTATCAACAACAGTACCATTCGGCCGTGAAAGCCTTCATTGTATGATACGTAAGTATCCTCTCGTCGTGGTTGAGTTTGTACACGGTGGACAAAATCACCCTGTATATCTTTTAGACAGCCCAAAACAAAATGGAATAAAAATAAAAAAATGTCTTTCTGCACGCGCCATGATTTGGTTTTGCTCTTTAACGCACTCCAGCTCACCTAGGTTCAAGTTGCCATGCAAGGAGATCTCCCGTTCCATTTATGCCTTGAAGATGGTTCAAATGGCTCTGAGCACTATGGGACTTAACATCTGAGGTCATCAGTCCCTTAGAACTTAGAACTACTTAAACCTAACTAACCTAACGACATCACACACATTCATGGCCGAGGCGGGATTCGAACCTGCGACCGTAGCGGTTGCGCGGTTCTAGACTGAAGCGTCTAGAACCGCTCGGCCACATCGGCCGGCGCCTTGAAGATGACGGGCGTCGAAGTATCGGCTTATTGCCGTAGACGTTACCCGGCTGCATTGGAACACTGGATAGGCCAGGAGAAGCTGAAGTCTGGCCATCCCTACACTTGTTTCGCGGCACCCGCGGCCGAACTCGTAACCTCCTCGCCACCCGCCAGCGACCTTCACCCGGCAGCGGCAGGTGGCAGCAGAGGCCACGCCACAGCAGGGCAGGAGAAGGAAAGGCTGGTCGCGGAGGTCAGGCATCGGCGGCGGTAACGAAGCACGCCCGCCTCATGACTTATTCATCCCGCACTGGCGGCGCCCTGTCTATAACACGGCCCACGCTGCTGCTCCGTGGCGTGGCGTGCACGTCGCAGCCCCGCGAGGCATCCACGTGCTGCTGCCAGCTGGTCACCCAATACCGCTGGCTGCGTCATTCTTGTACGCCAGAACAGCTGGCCGGATTTCCAATTTATTTACCCACATCAACTCTAAATGCAGGGTGTATCACAATTAACGGCGCAAACGCGTACAAAGTAAACGATTACTGAATCGCCAAATAAAATGATATAGCCTTGCCTATTCAAATATAGAGCTACATTAACAGTGAGATCATCGGAGTTAGGCGCTGTCGGGCGCGGTCGGCACTTGGATCGGTGACCATCCAGGCCGCCATGCGCTGTTGCCATTTTTCGGGGTGCACTGAGCCTCGTGATGCCAGTCGAGGAGCTACTCGACCGAATAGTAGCGGCTTCGGTCAAGAATACCATCATCACGACCGGGAGAGCGCCCCTCCTATCCGCATCCTCCATGAGGATGACACGGCGGTCGGATGATCCCGTAGGTGACTCGTGGCCTGAAGACGGAGTTAAAAGGCAGATTACGGCGCTGCCGTCGCCAACGCCTAAATAAGACAAAAATTGTCTGGCACACTTGTCAGATCGATTACTGCTGCTACAATGGCAGGTTATCAAGATTTAAGTGAGTTTTAACGTAGTGTTATAGTCGGCGCATGAATGATGGCAAACAGCATCTCCGAGGTAGCAATGAAGTGGGGATTTTCCCACACGACCATTCCACGGGTGCACCGTGAATATCAGGAATCCGGTAAACCATCAAATATCCGACATCACTGGGGCCGGAAAAAGATCCTGCAAGAACGGAACCAAAGACGACTGCCGAGAATCGTTATACCCTTCCGCAAATCGCTGCAGATTTCAATGCTGGGCCAACAACAAGTGTCAGCGTGCGAACCATTTAACGAAACATCGTCGATAAGGACTTTCGGAGCCGAAGGTCCACTCGTATACCCTTGACGACTGGACAACACAAAGCGTTACGCCTAGTCGGGGCGCATCAACACCGACATTGGAATTCTTGATGACTGGAAACGTGTTGCCTGGTCGGACAAGTCTCGTTTCAAACTGTATCGAGCGGTTGGACGTGTAAGGGTATGGAGACAACCTCATTAACCCATGGACCCTGCATGTCAGCAGAGGACTGTTCAAGCTGGTGGAGGCTCTGTAATGGTGTGGGGGTGTGCAGTTGGAGTGATGTAGGACCCTGATACGTCTAGATACGACTCTGACAGGTACGTAAGAATCCCGTCTCTGCACATGCATCCATTCATGTCCATTGTGCATTCCGACGGACCTGGGCAATTCTAGCAGGAAAATGCGACATCCCACACGTCCAGAATTGTTACAGAGTGCCTGCAGGAACGCTCTTCTGAGTTTAAACACTTCCGCTGGCTACCAAAGTCCCCAGACATGAACATTATTGAGCATATCTGGGATGTCTTGCAACGTGCTGTTCAGAAGATATCTCCACGTACTGTACTCTTACGGATTTATGGACAGCCCTGCAGGATTCATGGTGTCCGTTCCCTCCAGCACTATTTCAGACATCAGTCGAGTCCGTGCTACGTAGTTCAAATGGCTCTGAGCACTACGCGACTTAACTTCTGAGGTCATCAGTCGTCTAGAACTTAGAACTAATTAAACATAACTAACCTAAGGACATCACACACATCATTGCCCGAGGTAGGATTCGAACCCGAGCTCGTAGCGGTCGCTCGGCTCCAGACTGTAGCGCCTAGAACTGCACGGCCACTCCGGCCGGCCGTGCCACGTAGTGTTGCGGCACTTCCGCGTGCTCGTGCGATATTAGGCAGATGTACCAGTTTCTTTGGCTCTTCAGTGTAGAAGTAAAAGAAGTTTCGGTAAACACAGGCTGGCAAACGAACCGTTCGTGAGATGATTGCGACTTTGTGGTTTCCAGCCACCACTGATTTGATTCAGTGTAAACACTATCCCAGTTAGGAAAAGGTATAAAGACTACCTCAGTTAGAAAAAGGTAACAATGCTGTATGTTAGGTCGCTTCCTTCGGTTAAATCTAACGAAAAGTTCACCAGGCATACTAGTTAAACAGTTTTATTTGCAACACAAGAAATAAACTCACAGTTTTGGGGTGAATACAATAACTATTTTCTTGAGAACAAAAATAAAAACTGTGTTGATTGATTGAGTGCTCAAATAATCTGAGTTCCAAGAAGTGAAACTGACACAGGTTGAATCCCCTTAAAGTCTGTAGAAATGAATTTCGCAACACTGGCACTAAGTCCGACACTTGCTAAACGTAAAAGGTGTAGCAAAACCGAATACCATGTCCTCTCCACTCGGCAGCGTCCCGTTTGGCCACTCCCACTTCACGGTGACGGCGAGGAGTGAAACCGTTGATCGTGTAAGCGCGTCGCTCGGGGGATGTCTGATGTCTAACCAGTGAGCTGGCTGCACTGAAAGTGCTGGCTGCCATCACGGCGCGGGCCTAAATAGTCGTCTCGCAGGGTAACACTTCTGTTTTGTTGGCTCAGACTTAGTCGCCCTCTGTAGGTCTGCTATACTCCGTTCATCACAAGAATAAACCCCACGTAAACATTGCACTATGTATTCTTCCGCGTTTCCTGCAACCTCATTGGATTTCGTTTCACGTGGAGGGAAGCCAAACTGTCTCGAGTACAGTCATGTAAGACACTGAGAATACGTTTTATGCTGTGCGCTGCTCGTACTTCACTCAGCGATAATGTTGGCGGCTGCTACGGTCGCAGGTTCGAATCCTGCCTCGGACATGGATGTGTGTGATGTCCTTAGGTTAGTTAGGTTTAAGCAGTTCTAAGTCTAGTGGACTGATGACCTCAGATGTTACGTCCTATAGTGCTGAGAGCCATTTGAACCATTTTTGAAAATACTGGGCAACAGCTTTTCCGGCGCATTTAATTTGGACTGCACTGACCAGGCAAGTGATCCAACTAACATGCAGCGATGTGAGCAGTTGCAGTAAAGACGTAAAAAGAGACGAGCAGAGAACAATACAGCTTTGAATGTCACTTAATTTTTAAACAGAATGAAATAATATATGGCAAAACTCCGGCAATACGCTTTTTATGTGACCGGACGGAAAACATAACATGCTCTCGATCTTAGCTAACATAACACTGTAATTAAAAACAAAAGTGATGAAAATTCCTGACTTTAACAAGGGTAATTTTTCTACATGAGGTATGTGTGGCGCAAAAGCGCACTGCTGGGATTTCACCATGAAGTTAAATATTGAAGCCACGGAAGGTTAAAATGTTCAAATGTGTGTGAAATCTTATGGGACTTAACTGCTAAGGTCATCAGTCCCTAAGCTTACACACTACTTAATCTAAATTATCCTAAGGACAAACACACACACCCATGCCCGAGGGAGGACTCGAACCTCTGTCGGGATCAGCCGCACAGTCCATGACTGCAGCGCCCCTGACCGCTCGGCTAATCCCGCGCGGTCCACTGAAGGTATTACAGTCAGTCGTCGGGTAATGTCTGAACTCCATCCATATCTGCCTCCGAGGAATACACTTCCGTACTGCTACGTTTATAACGAGGCGATCAGCAACAGAATCCCAAACCACCAATATGTTCAAATTTCCTCCTCCACTTTTTTAACGTGCTGTTCTGCATTTCGCCGTCGTTCGGCAGTGGCGTGTGACAAAGCTTCGTGCACTAGTTCCAGTACGTTTGGCAGCTTAAATGTCTTATTTTTCGCGCCAAAGCTGTTAACTTGGCTCCAGGCCAATTCTACTGGGTTCAGATGGCGGTGTTAAGGTGAAAACAGCAAAAATGCAGCATCTGTACAGTGTGCTCGACGCTATGAATATTTATTATTGTTTTCCATATCTGTACGACGTTTATCACTCTGGTGCGTGTGAGACCACATCTGTCCAACAAAACAATAGGTAATTCAAACAAAGAGCATTTGATTTTTCATCTTTCTCCGAGAAATTTAACTGTGTAATATTTTCTTAACTTCAACAATTCTTTATAAAATATTGATAATTAAGAACGTGTATTTGCAATGAAAACCAGAATTTTGGGTGCGATATGTAATTAGAAACTAGAGGGCGTGCATTTATCTTGAAAAATTATGGTTAAATATGATTTAATTACCATATATTTTATAAATTTCATATTTAAAAGCTCAAGAGGATCAAAACGAACCAAAAAATTAGGGATTTCATCAAGTTCGGTACCGCCGCCGGCCAGCACACACGTTTATCAATCTATGACGTTACAGATTACGCCACGCATACGGTACAAATATTATTTCTTATTCTATTACATATTGTATCTCAAAAAAACGTCAAAGCTGATATCTCTCTGTAATCTTGTGAAACCCAATAACAACTTTTTTCGCCATTAACGGTGATCCGCGTGCGTGTATCACAATGAAGTAGGAAGCACTAGCAGTGTCGATTTTCACGGTACGTATGAACAGTGGGACAATCGGAGCAAAAGTAGCGTTCAGAGACTGTGACTGTACACGATTTATGAAATAAAAATTACGTAGCTAAAGAATGATTAATAAAAATGTTGATAGCTATTGATGACTGTTAATACATCACAATGCCTTAAAAGTTTTATTTACAGTGAAACAGTAATAAGAAATTTAACATATCAGTTGGATCTACTTCCAAGAGCGGAACAATATCAGTGTACGAGACCTACGGCTGCTGACCAATCGTCGCATTTGTGTTTGGTTACATCAGATTTATTCTTATGACGAACGAAGTACACTCCTGGAAATTGAAATAAGAACACCGTGAATTCATTGTCCCAGGAAGGGGAAAATTTATTGACACATTCCTGAGGTCAGATACATCACATGATCACACTGACAGAACCACAGGCACATAGACACAGGCAACAGAGCATGCACAATGTCGGCACTAGTACAGTGTATATCCACCTTTCGCAGCAATGCAGGCTGCTATTCTCCCATGGAGACGATCGCAGAGATGCTGGATGTAGTCCTGTGGAACGGCTTGCCATGCCATTTCCACCTGGCGCCTCAGTTGGACCAGCGTTCGTGCTGGACGTGCAGACCGCGTGAGACGACGCTTCATCCAGTCCCAAACATGCTCAATGGGGGACAGATCCGAAGATCTTGCTGGCCAGGGTAGTTGACTTACACCTTCTAGAGCACGTTGGGTGGCACGGGATACATGCGGACGTGCATTGTCCTGTTGGAACAGCAAGTTCCCTTGCCGGTCTAGGAATGGTAGAACGATGGGTTGGATGACGGTTTGGATGTACCGTGCACTATTCAGTGTCCCCTCGACGATCACCAGTGGTGTACGGCCAGTGTAGGAGATCGCTCCCCACACCATGATGCCGGGTGTTGGCCCTGTGTGCCTCGGTCGTATGCAGTCCTGATTGTGGCGCTCACCTGCACAGCGCCAAACACGCATACGACCATCATTGGCACCAAGGCAGAAGCGACTCTCATCGCTGAAGACGACACGTCTCCATTCGTCCCTCCATTCACGCCTGTCGCGACACCACTGGAGGCGGGCTGCACGATGTTGGGGCGTGAGCGGAAGACGGCCTAACGGTGCGCGGGACCGTAGCCCAGCTTCATGGAGACGGTTGCGAATGGTCCTCGCCGATACCCCAGGAGCAACAGTGTCCCTAATTTGCTGGGAAGTGGCGGTGCGGTCCCCTACGGCACTGCGTAGGATCCTACGGTCTTGGCGTGCATCCGTGCGTCGCTGCGGTCCGGTCCCAGGTCGACGGGCACGTGCACCTTCCGCCGACCACTGGCGACAACATCGATGTACTGTGGAGACTTCACGCCCCACGTGTTGAGCAATTCGGCGGTACGTCCACCCGGCCTCCCGCATACCCACTATACGCCCTCGCTCAAAGTCCGTCAACTGCACATACGGTTCACGTCCACGCTGTCGAGGCATGCTACCAGTGTTAAAGACTGCGATGGAGCTCCGTATGCCACGGCAAACTGGCTGACACTGACGGCGGCGGTGCACAAATGCTGCGCAGCTAGCGCCATTCGACGGCCAACACCGCGGTTCCTGGTGTGTCCGCTGTGCCGTGCGTGTGATCATTGCTTGTACAGCCCTCTCGCAGTGTCCGGAGCAAGTATGGTGGGTCTGACACACCGGTGTCAATGTGTTCTTTTTTCCATTTCCAGGAGTGTATAATAAGCTGGCCGGTTTCAACTTCCGCCTCGCGCGAACTATAGTACCGCCGCTGTGATGTTAAGTTATGCAGATTACCGTTCACGCCTGTTGCACTTGTACCCACAGCACTTCACAACATTATGAAAAGTTATTAAACACACTTTGGTATAAGTACAGGTGTTTCCAGTGGACACGACAGCAGTTACATGACTGTGCTCGTAATTAAAGGAGGTGTTTGAAGTGTTGTCCTTGTACTCGGATTCAAGCCTACATCTGTCGTCGCACTGAGATTCGAATCCTTTCAAACACACCTCGATCATTTCGAAATTCTTGACAAACACTGACAAGTATCTGCTGTAATTCTTAAACCAAGTTAACCAGGGTGGCGTACACCTTTAATGTGGCCCCAAATAGAGATTTCTATAGGGTTTGGATCAGGCGAGCTTGGAGGCCACGCTAAAAGTCCCCCTCGCCCAACCCATTTTTGGCCACATCAGTGCGTTAGATGTCGTCTTTCCATAGCAGCAAAATGTGCTGGCGCTCCAACACGCATGTACCATATCCTCTGGCATTGCTCTAAGGCAAGGGTGGGCAAACGGCAGCGGAATCCGGACAGCAATTTGTTTGAATCCGGCCCGCGGAAGAAATTCGCAAACTTACGCCTAATTGTTTGCCAGAAGATGCCTAACATCCCATCGTCAGATGTTTAATTTTATTTACGTGTCGTGAACATTGTTTCCTTACTAACGTCGCTGCACAATTCTGCAACGGAAGACAGCTGTTGTAAAACGTTGTAAGTAGAGATACAATGTTCCCAACGCGTAAATAAACGTTAACATCTGAGGAAGAGGCAGACATGAAATGTATGTACTCTCAAAAACGCTTGTTTCGACGTGGCGTGTTGAGAAGGTGTGCCATCCATATTGGTGCGTTAACTATAAACGTTAAAGCCGCGGCCGCTACAGTTTTGATTTTATCCACTAGCTGTCGCGTCACGTGAAGCAGCAGCCCGCGAGGTTAAGTATGTATGTGAAGGTTGTCCATGCCTGTTCTAATGGATCATCCACAACCAACACTGCAAGATGATACCGCAAAAAGCGAACGTAATTCCGACCATTGAGTTTTCTTTGATAACATATACGGCCCAGCAATACGATCACCTAGTACCCCCATACACAGATTCAATGAGAAACGCTGCTGATATGGACACTCATACGTAGACTGAGTGTTGGAGCCTAGACGACACTAAACCTGAGAACTGTGGTCATTAAATAGACCCTCACAATTGAACCATTTTTCATCTGTAAATAAAATGTTATTCTCAAACGTAGGGGTGCCTACAGCTTGTCGTTGCATCCGCTGAAAAATTGCTAGCCGACGACCCGCCTCATTAAGACATTGAACTCGCTGGAGGTGGTAATGTTACCATGCCGATGCAATATTCTCCAAAAACCTACCAAGGCTCATTCCAGGAATTTGCGTGGCAAGTCTCCTTGTCGAGATTCCAGGAGAGTGTTCGACTGTTCCCAGTACCACATCTTCAAGCAAAGCAGTAATTCGAGCAGGCCTACTTGCCCACGCAGAACGTGCAAAACTCTCAGTGTCTCGGTGTCCAAGCGGTTCTAGGCGCTTCAGTCCGGAATCGCGCTGCTGCTAGGGTCGCAGGTTCGAATCCTGCCTCAGGCATGGATGTGTGTGATGTCCTTAGGTTAGTTAGGTTTAAGTAGTTCTAAGTCTAGGGGATTGATGACCTCAGATGTTAAGTCCCATAGTACTCAGAGACATTTGAACCATTTTTACAAGCGTGCAGCCTTTCGTGAACTACCGTTATCCGTACCTTTCATGAAATGTGCATCCATGTACTCCTCTTTACTGTAACGTTCCAATACTCGTACTGCACAACTGACTCTCCCCAAACAGCTGAAATGTGTGGCACTGTGTACTGTACTGCCGTATCCATTCTGTTTACAGCTCCAGGTATTGAACCACATCACGGAAAGATAAGCGGTGTTTACAAAGATTCACGTCAGTAGTGACTTGTAACCACAAAGTCACAATTATCTCACAAACGATTCGTTTATTCACCTATGTCTACCGAGACTTTTTTGCTTCTAATATCGGGTAGTTTCAAATGCATGCGTTAACGCAATTAATTATAAGACACTGTTTATTGGAACCCCACAGCTTGTAAGTATTTAAAAAGTCATAGTTCACCGCCAAGACTGCTAATGCTACACATATCAACAAAATTTTTGCATCACCCCCGGTATGTCGTGCAGGTGTGTTATTATTGTGACTGTTCTTGGACCGATCGAAAAGTCAACCCGCACATTGTAAACACACACACAGTTACCAAGAGCGATACTTACGTGTAGAACACCACACTCGAATGAGTAGAAGCATTTCAGTCGGGACGCATTATAGATTTCTTCGAAGCAGAAAATGCCACCATATTATAAGAGGAGAAGGCGTAGCCGCCTTACAGTTTATAAAGCAATAGACAATATTACTATTAACACCGAGAACTGTGTAGGAGCACAAGTCGGTCTGCATAGTCCATCAGTGTTCTGTGGTCGAGTTCTGAACTTTACCCTTTGGAGCAATGATACCCTGCAGCATGGGTCCTCGTCCGTGGACCTAAAGTCGATAAAGTTCCAGGGCTAGAAACTTTTAACAGGCGCGACGTCATCGCTTATCGGACATTTCACATCGCAGAGGATTACAATAGAGATCTGGGTACATCATATTACCTGTCGACCATGCCTTTCGTTCTCAGGACTATGAATCATCACGATGGGAATCCTTTATGCCACGAAAGACCATCGTGTTCAATGATCGTGTCCGCATCATCACGTTATGCGACGATGGAGAGCACTGCGTCCTGCACCACAACACCTTGGCCCCGTTACAGACGTGCAAGAAATCGTACAGAATGGACAACATACGATTGGAGTCGGGTGTGATTTATGGGCGAAACTCAGATTTCTTTGTACCCTGATAAACACAAAAAACGTGTGGAGACGCCTCCAACACTGTGTCCCACATGTGCAACAAGTTGGCGGTTGAGTGATGTTCTGAGGTGGCATTACATGGCACTGTCGTACGCCTCTCGTGGATGTTAAGGGCGATCTCACTGCTCTGAGATTCTGCAAGCGACAGTGAGAACATAACGCCAATACTTTGGTGACTGTTTTATCGTAACGGATGACTGAACACGTTCCTTCAGTATGATACGACCACCAGTTTTTAGAATCCGACAATACAACGACTCTACGTGTCTTACGCAGAATCGCCACTCACGAGTGGGGCAATTTGGACCAGGGCTGGCTTGATCTCGTCGAAGGATTCAAGCCTACGTCCGATCAAGGGGAGTCTCTGCCACGTATTGACGTTGCTCAGGAGTGCTGTGAAGAAACCCTCACGTGTAACACTATTTTGTCGATACACTTTTTTCTCTTTAATTTAACGATTTGGACACACTGAAAACTAGTATATACGCATGATTCATAGCCAGTTTTTGTTTTCTGTGCCAAGAATTTCGAAATGAAGGGGTGATGCAAAACTTTTGTTGATGCATATACTTACACCAACCTTCCAAAAACTTCCGAAACTGATTTTATTCCTGGCGTATAAGCAACGTCAGCGTAGTACCCACAATGGCAGCTTTAATTAACAGCCGGCCGTAGTGGCCGAGCGGTTCTAGGCGCTACAGTCTGGAACCGCGCAACCGCTACGGTCGCAGGTTCGAATCCTGCCTCGGGCATGGATGTGTGTGATGTCTTTAGGTTAGTTAGGTTTAAGTAGTTCTAAGTTCTAGGGGACTGATGACCTCAGATGTTAAGTCCCATAGTGCTCAGAGCCATTTGAACCATTTTTTAATTAACAGATGTAAGCGACAGATGTGCATTCGACCAATAAATTGTGAGTAGGCACTGTCAAGTAGTGGACGTGTGTGTCAAAGTGGTTGTGTCACAAACCGCAATGGAGCAACGAGCAGTCATTCGATTTCACGTTTTACTAGGTAAAACGGCTAGGCAAACATTTGTGTTCGTGTAAAGTCTTTTGGCGATAATTTTTTCTTGGACGTTTGTTTCAGTTAGGTGTCGTTTCAGGACAATGAGAGGTTAGGGTGTCCCACATGAAGTTCATCCGAAGGAAGCAAGGAATAGTTAATAGTTAATTTTGTAATGGAGGAAAATGTGTGTGTGTGTGTGTGTGTGTGTGTGTGTGTGTGTGTGTGTGTGGAGGGAGGGGGGCGTGGGTTTAAGATTTTAGAGGAAGGCCACGGCTTGACTACAGGGAGACTAGAGGTTGACGTAAGCAGTTTCAAATGAATGTATGCTGCAGTAGGTATGCAGAGATGAAGAAGATTGGACGGAGGAGACTAACGTGGAGAGCTGCATAAGTTCATTCTTCGATCTGAAGACAACAACAAAAGCAACAACGACAACAATAACAGCAATACCGATGAATCTTAGGACGCGCATACTGCGGACGACGCGTGTGCTCCGTTGGCGGCTGTTGACAAGCTGGGAGCTGTGGACACGGCTTCCCCACACGCGGCTGTATGCATATGCATGTCGCCGCTGACAGCGTACAAGCGGTAGACAGACGTCCATTACGGGCTCACACGCTCTGTTACGTCGCGTACCAACAAACGCCATGACGCGCCTAAGCTAAGAAGGGTGCATAATCCACTACTGAACCATCTGCCCCTGGCAGCGTCGCGGCTTTCACAGCAAACTCCTGATCGCCTCATAATGACCTCACACACTGTTTGCAAAAGTAAGGAAAACACAGTCCGCTGTACACTCTTGACGTATTGCTTATTTACGTTAGTTACATATGATATCTAGTCCGCCTCCGTAGCTCAGCGGTAGCGTTACCTCCTACCACGCACGGGGGCCTGGGTTCGATTCCCGGCAGGGGACTGGGTGTTGTGTGTCCATCATCATTTTCATCATCATTGACACGCAAGTCGCCGAAGTTGCGTCACCTAAAAAGATTTGCATTACGGTGGCCGAACCCCGCAGGAGATACCCCGGCCAATAAATACCATACGATCATTTCATACGATATCTAACAGAGAGAGACAGAGGGGGAGGGGGAGAGAGAGAGAGGGGGGTGGAGATAGGGGGGGAAGAGAGACAGAGGGGGAGAGAGAGGGGGGAAGAGACAAAGGGAGAGAGACAGACAGACACACTGTTCGCACTGCTAAAATACTTTTTGTTCCAGTGTGTTACGGCACGATTCCTTTTTGATGTTTACTCTGCGATTCGTAAGTACGGCTTACGTTACGTCGCCGCGCGGGGTAGCCGAGCGATCTTGGGCGCCTTGCCACAGTTCGCGAGGCTACCCCCGTCGGAGGTTCGAATCCACCCTCGGGCATGGGTGTGTGTGTGTGTGTGTGTGTGTGTGTGTGTGTGTGTGTTGTCCTTAGCGTAAGTTAGTTTAAGTTAGATTAAGTAGTGTGTAGACCTAGGAACCGATGGCTCAGCAGTTTGGTCTCATAGGAACTTGCCACAAAATTACGTTACGTCACTTATCATCATAATGGATAACACATAACAAGTCTCTCCAACTGTGACCTCAGCACTCGAAGCGTTAAAGAAAAGTCAGGAACTCAGCCCGCAGGTATCCAAAAAATATTGTGTAAGTTTGCCACAGGAAGTTTGTTTACAAAATGCGTTTAATTGCTTACATTTGGACACGGTCGAAGACACGTCCGTTTTTGATTGTAAACTGATACGCATCAAAACTGCAGCAGCGATGCCGGAATGCAACACACGTCAAAGTGGCATGAAGTGCAATGGATGAACAGATGTGCACATTATTAGCAATTCAGCGTAACCGCAAAAAATAGGTATGAGTTAAGTTATCTGTATATAATATATAAGGAAATGTTACGCAGCGGGTTTTGTACTCAGAAATTGCATTTGTAAGTTGGAATTTGTGAGAAGGTAGTGTTATCCCTCGCGTAAGATGGAGAAACGAGTCGCAGCGCAAGCCGGACTCCCTCGATTGCCATGCGAGTCTGGAACCGATAGGTCCACGGGGGCCACTTTCAACACAATGTAAGGTCCCACATGCACCAGACGAATAGCGCTGGAAAAGAAAGACACATACACGGTTGTGCAAAAATTAAGGACGAGGTAGATAAAATAACATAACATATGAATTACTCGGCAAAAATGAATGAAACGGCTGGAGAATGTTGCCAAAGCTCTACCAGTCGTGCACAGAAAGCTGGATGTTAAGTGGCGTGACGTCAGCGTGACTATAGCGCCAAATGGGCTGACCCCGCAACACGAGGCAATTGAAGGAAATGGAAAATGGAATGTATGTTTCAATTGGCGAGCAGTTTCTGCGCGCTGCGATGGCGTTCTTCATTAAAACATGGACTGGTGACAACATTTGGATGACTTCACACGAGGAAGAACCATAGGGAAATTCGAAAGACATAGTGTGACGAGAGTAGTCGAGGAGTTTGGTATTGCTCACAGCATTGTTTCTCTTGCACAGGGAGCGTTGCTAACCAGGGGCACTGCTGTCTAAAGGAGTGGAGGTGGTCGACGACGATCAAGCACAACAGCAGAAGACTGTTCATTGTACAATATGCAAGAAGGGACCCACATCAAACAGCGGCTGCAACGGTAGCCACATTTAACGGGACTGAAAGGAACGCAGTCTCACGCTCCACAGTGGCACGGTGACGTCATGAGGGTGATCTCTTTGGCCGACGACCAGTACGTTGTACTTCGATGACATCCACACATTAGCGGCACCGTTTGCGATGGTGCCTGGAGCACAGGGAGTGGATCAAGGAGGAGTGCGGATGAGAGCGTATTCAATCTGAGTACTGACTCTGAACGTACCTTCACATGACAAGAGGAACATTTGCGGTTCAGGTGTTATGGTGTGGGGAGGCATAATGTTGTGTGGGCTTACTTACCTCGGTACACCCACCAGTCAACTTTATTGTTACACATGTGCATCTTTTCCTGCCTTCATTTTTACGGATGACATTGCGCTACTGCATCGAACAGTGCAGGTGGAGGAGCTCTTCCAACGAGAGGATATTCGGCGAATGGACTGGCCTGTCCGTTCCCCCATATTAAATCCCACTGAGCACGTGTGGGATGTGTTGAGGAGACGTATTGCAGCACGTCCACACGTACCAACTACAATTCAGCAACTGTAAATCTTGATGGAAGAATGGAACAGCTGACTACAAAAACTTTTTACCAACCTTGCAGCCAGCATGGGAAAACTTTGTCGCCCGTAGTGACCACAGACCTTATTAAAACCGGGTCCCGCCTTTTCTAATGTCCTATTGTGAGGTAACGGGCGATGTGTGGCGCCCTGAAAACACTCTTAAGTTCGGAGTTGTCGTGGCCGCGCTAGGGACTCTGGGCGAGCCGCGGCCACCTGCTGCCGAACGTTGGCCGGGGTCAAGCGGCCGCATGGCTGGGAATTCCATGGTGACGCTGTGTCCATGAAAGAGACTTTTATGCCGAGAGTGCCAAAGATGGCGGACTTTGTGAAACCATCATGGCAGACATTTCACAGTTCATATGGAAATTAATACTAGCCATAAGAATCATGATGCCTCAAAAAGAAACATGTACATTACTATTATTTGCACCACAATTCTGATGGCGTAATCAGATTTTCAATATTTTTATTATTTTATAGTAAAACAGAAGTGATTTGAGGTGTTCCTCAAGGTAGTGTTATAGGCCCTTCACTGTTCCTTATCTATATAAACGATTTGGGAGACAATCTGAGGAGCTGTCTTTGGTTGTTTGCAGATGACGCTGTCGTTTATCGACTAATAAACTCATCAAAAGATCAAAATAAACTGCAAAACGATTTTGAAAAAATATCTGAATGGTACGAATAGTGGCAGTTGACCCTGAATAACGAATAGTCTGAGGTCATCCACATGAGTGTTAAAAGGAACTCGTTAAACTTCGGTTACACGATAAATCAGTCTAATCTAAAAGCCGTAAATTCAACTAAATACCTAGGTATTACATAGAAAATGTTGTGGGGAAGGCTAACCAAGGGCTGCGTTTTATTGGCAGGACACTTAGAAAATGTAACAGATCTACTAAGGAGACTGCCTACACTACGCTTGTCCGTCCTCTCTTAGAATACTGCTGCGCGGTATGGGACCCTTACCAGGTAGGACTGACGGAGTACATCGAAAAAGTTCAAAGAAAGGCAGCACGTTTTGTATTATCGCGAAATACGGGCGAGAGTGTCACAGAAATGATACAGGATTTGGGCTGGACATCATTAAAAGAAAGGCGTTTTTCGCTGCGACGGAATCTTCTCACCAAATTCCAATCACCAACTTTCTCCTCCAAATGCGAAAATATTTTGTTGACACCGACCTACAAAGGGCGGAATGATCACCACGATAAAGTAAGGGAAATCTGAGCTCGTACGGAAAGATATAGGTGTTCATTCTTTCCGCGCGCTATACGAGATTGTAATAATAGAGAATTGTGAAGGTGGTTCGATAAACCCTCTGCCAGGCACTTAAATGTGATTTGCAGAGTATCGATGTAGATGTAGATCTGATGGTAAATTCTAAAAGTAACACCCAGAAATGAATTTCCAAAATCTAAACGGTTCATCCGATTTCGTCGATCGACGTGGCTTTAGAAAGTTATTAGTGTAAACCTAAATTGGTATGAATTACAAGCAAGCAACTTGAATAGTACATGAGTTATTGGAGGTCAAAGTGGCTGATTACTATCAATCGCGTCAGGCCACAAGTACTCCACAGTTACACGAAAAAACGGTAGCAGCATCCTTATAAATATATTTATTCATCTATGTCTTCATTTACATCCGATATATGCTATTCATGAAGAAACTGGTCAATTACATACTGCGTTTTAGAAAGTACAGAGACGTTAGGCTACTGGCCTACTTTTGCTTGCTATTCCTTTGATACATGGGTATTTAATTTGTTTGTGTATTTAATAATGTGTGTTACAGCGTGTTTATGGTCCACCCATAGGAATATTTATTTAATTTCAAGTTATTTAAATGTAGATCCAGTATTTCGAAAGTGTTTCATTACGTTTGTGAATGTGCATTGGCTTGGAGACAGGGCGGTAGCGCTCTAGCCAATCACAGCGATCGTTTCCATGAAGGACGCGTGGAGACTTACGGAGGTGGGGGAGGAGCATCGTTTCCGTAGAGGACACAGGAGGGAGAGGTACGTCCCAGGGCACGGGAAGCGCTGGACGCGACGGCGCGACGGACGCACGGTTGCGAGAGAGACTTGGAGAGTGTGGCGTGGTTTGCGCGTGGTCGCGGGAGATAGAAATACTTCGGAGTGTCGATTTGTGCACTTGTGAGCTTTCCGTGGCTTCTACAGTGAAGACGTAGTGTGCGCCTAGAAGTGAATATCTCGCAACATATGTTGTTGTTCATAACTACTTACGTGAAGTTGGAATCTATTGTTTCCTTTTTATTCAACTTATATTTTATGTAATTGCTGGACCATCGACACCAATAAGTGTTTTGCAGAAATATACCGCATTCTCAAAAGTACTTCTACTATCGTACTCATCATTTAAAGTCGTTAAGATAGTACCTGCAGATTTTTTTAAATTGCAATCTTTCATTTATAAATTTCTTCGTTACATTCGCAATTGCCGTGTGATAGGAACCTTCGACCATTCGATTCATGTGTATATTCATAATGCATACTGTAGACTCAGCAGTATTTGGCTTGTAATGCGGCAGCTACGTATCCCAGCCTCTAGACAACGAAACCAGCCAAAGCTTTTAATATTTCAATTCTGAGGGTACGTAGTTGAGGGCCACCACCTCACATCCTTTCATCATTTTATTTGAAAGACCGCACTGTGGACTGCAATAAATTGCAGTGACTTAAGTGTAATTATTGTTTTTGAATAAAAGCGTCATGCCTGTTCGGTTCATTGCGTATTTCTTTGAATTACCTTCTGCAGCCGTACAAAAGTGAGGATGTTTTAGCAATTTTTTCTGTGTATGGTCCAAGTTTCATCGATCAGCGTTATTTGGCGGAGACACGTCACGCGAAACTTTCCTTTTCCTTAAGTTTTGCACACCAGTGAAGTTCGTTCGTCCGTGCAGGATCATATAGGTACGTCACGTCATGCCGGGAAATCTGATCAGATTACGAAGATGTTCATTCTTATAGTTCCAGTTTAAAAACGTTGTAGAAAGAGAACCACTGCTCAGGGTGACCTCAAATATGAACAGTATATTACTGACGCTAGAACCGCGCGTCCGCTACGGTCGCAGGTTCGAATCCTGCCTCGGACATGGATGTTTGTGATGTCCTTAGGTTAGTTAGGTTTAAGTGGTTCTGAGTTCTAGGGGACTGATGACCTTAGAAGTTAAGTCTCATAGTACTCAGAGCCACTGACGCAAGTAAAGGAAAACAATTTAACGAAAATTTGACCAATGGATGGCACTGCAAGCGTCAGAATATGCACACCAAACAGACCTGCGGTACAGGGCTTTTCTTCAGTCTGCGTCCAGACTCGCAACATGACTGTGTCCACGAAGGATCGCGCGATGCTTGTAAAGCTAAGGATCTGGAGAAAATGGTTACAAAATTCGAAAGGACAGGTTCTTTTCAAGCGCAGCGTGGCAGGGGGAGGGAAACAGTTGATCCGACGTCTGTCGCAGATGTGGCCACAGCATTGCAGGAGGGGTCGAGTGCGATGGTGTGCAAACAAGCAGTGCACGGGGAATTGTCCGAACGTTGGACAGGTCTGTTAAATCGGTGCATGAAATTCTACGAAACATCCTGCAATGCTATCCATAAAAAACCATCCTTCTTGAAGAGTTGCTTCCATCTGACATGCCAACAAGACAAATGTTCGCTCTGGAATTACTTGCTCGTATGGAAGCGGACAATAAGCGGTCATGGAATATTCTGTGGACAGACTAAGTCCATTTCCATCAAGGACATGCCAATACGCAGAATTGCAGAATATGGGCAATGGAAAATCAGCATGCGCATGCGCATCACCCATTACTGTTTCATTCCGCAGAGATGACAGTGATGCGGGTTGATAATATCGTTTATCGTAGGACCGTATTTTTTCGAGAAGATGAGTTTTTCAGGACTTGTTACCTGTACTGCCACTGGTAAACACTAAGGGAGTCTTTTGCGCACCACTGTCATTTCAACTCTTCAACGGCGTGGACGCGAGGGTAGGATCATTTTATGCAAGATTGCGCTCCTCGACACGTTGCACAGCCAGTGAACCGTCTGCTGTAGAGGCATTTCGGAAATGCTAGAATCACCAGAAAATACACCCATGCTCATAAAATAAGGATAACTGCAGAATGTGGTACCACACAACGTCTCACTACACAAAACCGGCGCTATTAGCACAGGCACATAGGGAACACACAAGACACAGATCTGTCAGTCCACGGTATTGGTGATAAGTTGAGAAAACCGTCCCGAAAAACGCCACTGTTTCCTGCGCATCTACCCCGACAACAATATGGGATATGATCACCATGCACACGTACACAGGCCGCACAACGGATTGGCATACTCTGGATCAGGTGGTCGAGCGGCTGTTGGTGTATAGCCTCCCATTCTTGCACCAGTGCCTGTCGGAGCTCCTGAAGTGTCCTAGGGGTTTGAAGACTTGCAGCGATACGTCGACCGAGAGCATCCCAGACGTGCTCGATCGGGTTTAGGTCTGGAGAACAGGATGTCCACTCCATTCGCCTGATATCTTCTGTTTCAAGGTACCCTTCGATGGCAGCTAGGTGGGGCCGTGCGTTATCATCCATCAGGAGGAAGGTGGAACCCACTGCACCCCTGAAAAGGCGGACATACTGGTGCAAAATGATGTCCCGATACACCTGACCTGTTACATTTCCTCTGTCAAGGTCATGCTGGGGCGTACGTGCACCAATCATATTCCCACCCCACAGCATCAAATCATGACCTCCATACAGGCCCCTTTCAAGGACATTAAGGGGTTGGTATCTGGTTCCTTGTTCACGCCAGATGAAAACCCGGCGAGAATCACTGTTCAGACTATACATGGACTCGTCCGTGAACATAACCGAGTATCACTGTTCCAATGACCATGTACTGTGTTCTTGACACCAGGCTTTACGGGCTCTCCTGTGACCAGGGGACAGTGGAATGACCTTGCAGGTCTCCGGGCGAATAAACCATGTCTGTTCAGTCGTCTGTAGACTGTGTGTCTGGAGACAACTGTTCCAGTGGCTGCGGTAAGGTCCCGAGGAGGGCTACCTGCAGTACTCCGTGGCCGTCTGCAGGCACTGATGGTGAGATATCGGTCTTCTTGTGGTGTTGTACACTGTGGACGTCCCATACTGTAGCGGCTGGACACGTTTCCTGTCTGCTGGAATCGTTGCCATAAACTTGAGATTACACTTTGTGTGTGGCACACGGAGGGCCCGTGCTACGACCTGCTGTGTTTGACCAGCCTCCAGTCGCCCTAGTATTCTACCCCTCATAACGTCATCAATGTGTGTTCTTTGAGCCATTTTCAACACACAGTCACCATTAGCACGTCTGAAAACGTCTGAACACTTACTCGCTGCACCGTACTCAGACATGCACCAACACACCTCTGCGTATGTGAACTGCTGCCAGCGCCACCGTGCGACGACCGTAGGTCAAATGCACCGCATGGTCATACCCCGAGGTGATTTAAACCCTCAAACCGCCCACCAGGGCGTTGTTTCACCATGTATCAGCATTATCCTTAATTTATGAGCATGAGTGTACTAACACAGCTAAACTGAAGGCACGCATTGCGCAGCTAATTCTAAACGTCGTCCCCGAGGCATTCCGATCTGTTGTGGAACATGCTGTTACTCGATTTCAACTTGTGAGAAAAAATGCCGACAGCGAACTGAACATGTCTTGCGCCAATCTCAAGACAACCATAAACCGATGTCATTACGCTTTTTACGCATCTTTTGACTTCGGGACAAATAAAACCCAATTTTTCCCATCCAATGTGTTAGACATCCGACGTCGCCATGGTGGATGGGCTGACCTAACAAATAGTGCACAACTTTCGACTGCTGACCTTGTGCAGTCATGCTCACTGAACGGTACGGATGATGTAATGTGCAACTCAAACCACAGCCGTCAAACTGCGATTCGTCTGTCGTTTGCAGCCAACCCCATTTACATTAACACGCTTACAGCGCCAGATATTGGTAACTTTCTCGTTCAGTTTTTTGTTTCATGACATTTCCCCTTGCGTCAACAATATGCTGTTCAAATGTGACGTCATTCTGAAAAGTGGTTCTCTTTCTAGAGCTGGAACTTTAATTATGGAAACCCTACACATACACAGGGTTGGCCACGGCGTACTAATGTGCACGCGAGCACCACGTGCGGACCGCGTGCTGGTCGAGGTGGGCGTGCTTCGGCTTTTCTCAATACTTACAGGAAGTACTGGGTACAGTGCGACATTTCACTTAGCTTCTTTTACAATGAGCATGCATGCATGCCTGAAAGAACAGACACTGCTGACGATCTATAACTATACTAAATACCATCAATTTATTTGCTGATTGCGAATTCTTTGACGTCTGCTGTACTAGGTACAGATACACTACCTATGGGTGAAACACGAAAATTTGTGCCGGACCAGTAATGGAACCCGGATTTCATACTTATCGTGAGTGGTCGCCTTATCAACTTTGGCTATCCGTGCATGCTCTCTGGACTGACCCAAACTTCCATATGCCACGCGGTCTACATCCCCTAATGCTAGTAATATTACTTAGTATTGTAACAAATAAGCCCTTAATAAATAAGCCTTAATATTTGTGACCGATGGCTTATTTGTTACAATATAATTCTGACACGGTCACTGAACCTTAGCAGCTATTTTCAAAATTTTATTACTTGGATTCCCGCAATAGGGAGAATGAGACTACACATTCAACATTATTATAATCGTCGTCAGTTTCCTCTAAATGGCTTAAGAAAAAATTAGTTCAGGTGTGCAGGTGACTAACACAGGCACCACAGTGAAGCACAATTGTTCAGCAGGGTACGCTGCACTGGTGCTGAACATCCTGTGCACTGCATGCCGGGCAACAGTGTCAGTGACGGTTGTCTCGTAAGACGCCACGTAGCACACATTTCAGGTCCAAGTTATTCTTTTTGGTCATAGTTACTGTGCAGCATCAACTAGTGCAGTGATTTACTCAATATTTTAAGAGTTTGAGAGGTGAAAACGCACTGTGTAGACTTCGTGTATGGTTCATTTTATGCCATACATTGCTCCGTATGAAATATAGTGACCTACTGAAGTTGTATTTCAAGCTGAGAGCAGAACGGCATCTATGTTCTCGAGATATTGGTTTTAATATCAACGAAAGTGTCACATGTAGTGCATCCAGTTCTGTCTATGTGCAACACGGATCATGAATTCGTAACACCTGTTGTACTTCATAAACTGATCGAGATATGAAAGCAAGGTTTTTAAAAATGATGGCACGCTAAAAGATGCACAGTTTGGCGTGTGATTAATACTCGAAACCATTTTATCTATCGAGATAGTGAAGTAACTATAGTTTTCCTGACGGTACAATGTACACTCCTGGAAATGGAAAACAGAACACATTGACACCGGTGTGTCAGACCCACCATACTTGCTCCGGACACTGCGAGAGGGCTGTACAAGCAATGATCACACGCACGGCACAGCGGACACACCAGGAACCGTGGTGTTGGCCGTCGAATGGCGCTAGCTGCGCAGCATTTGTGCACCGCCGCCGTCAGTGTCAGCCAGTTTGCCGTGGCATACGGAGCTCCATCGCAGTCTTTAACACTCGTAGCATGCCGCGACAGCGTGGACGTGAACCGTATGTGCAGTTGACGGACTTTGAGCGAGGGCGTATAGTGGGCATGCGGGAGGCCGGGTGGACGTACCGCCGAATTGCTCAACACGTGGGGCGTGAGGTCTCCACAGTACATCGATGTTGTCGCCAGTGGTCGGCGGAAGGTGCACGTGCCCGTCGACCTGGGACCGGACCGCAGCGACGCACGGATGCACGCCAAGACCGTAGGATCCTACGCAGTGCCGTAGGGGACCGCACCGCCACTTCCCAGCAAATTAGGGACACTGTTGCTCCTGGGGTATCGGCGAGAACCATTCGCAACCGTCTCCACGAAGCTGGGCTACGGTCCCGCACACCGTTAGGCCGTCTTCCGCTCACGCCCCAACATCGTGCAGCCCGCCTCCAGTGGTGTCGCGACAGGCGTGAATGGAGGGACGAATGGAGACGTGTCGTCTTCAGCGATGAGAGTCGCTTCTGCCTTGGTGCCAATGATGGTCGTGTGCGTGTTTGGCGCCGTGCAGGTGAGCGCCACAATCAGGACTGCATACGACCGAGGCACACAGGGCCAACACCCGGCATCATGGTGTGGGGAGCGATCTCCTACACTGGCCGTACACCACTGGTGATCGTCGAGGGGACACTGAATAGTGCACGGTACATCCAAACCGTCATCGAACCCATCGTTCTACCATTCCTAGACCGGCAAGGGAACTTGCTGTTCCAACAGGACAATGCACGTCCGCATGTATCCCGTGCCACCCAACGTGCTCTAGAAGGTGTAAGTCAACTACCCTGGCCAGCAGGATCTCCGGATCTGTCCCCCATTGAGCATGTTTGGGACTGGATGAAGCGTCGTCTCACGCGGTCTGCACGTCCAGCACGAACGCTGGTCCAACTGAGGCGCCAGGTGGAAATGGCATGGCAAGCCTTCCACAGGACTACATCCAGCATCTCTACGATCGTCTCCATGGGAGAATAGCAGCCTGCATTGCTGCGAAAGGTGGATATACACTGTACTAGTGCCGACATTGTGCATGCTCTGTTGCCTGTGTCTATGTGCCTGTGGTTCTGTCAGTGTGATCATGTGATGTATCTGACCCCAGAAATGTGTCAATAAAGTCTCCCCTTCCTGGGACAATGAATTCATGGTGTTCTTATTTCAATTTCCAGGAGTGTATTTTTAAATGTACTTAATGTTTCAACAAATATTCACGTTAATATTAAAGACATGTTAGGCGTCCTCCCTAGCTTTAATCGAAACCTGTTGGTAGTTACGTTACAAGAACTAGTTCCTAAGTAACTACATGTTTTAATTATTTCGCCGGCCGCGGTGGTCTCGCGGTTCTAGGCGCTCAGTCCGGAGCCGCGCGACTGCTACGGTCGCAGGTTCGAATCCTGTCACGGGCATGGATGTGTGTGATGTCCTTAGGTTAGTTATGTTTAATTAGTTCTAAGTTCTTGGGGACTGATGACCTGAGATGTTAAGTCCCGTAGTGCTCAGAGCCATTTGAAACAATTTTTAATTATTTCAGTTTCCATCGCGAACTTTTTCTTATTTACAACTTTTAGAATGCTTTGTGACTACATTTAATGGCATCAGCTTGCCAGCTAGTCCCTCTGACAACAACACTGAAACGGTCTTTCTACGGAGACGTTTGATACTCAGTTTAGTTTTTTTCATCGTGTGATATCAAGTACCACGTATAATTGTCTGTCATTATCAACACAACTCACACGTCCAGTGAAACAATTGCAGCATAGTGTGATCAGTCCCACTAATCAAAGACGGATTAATAATTACGTAGGGACATAATTTGCTTTAACGTGTCCACTTCAACACTAATAATATGACCTATATAGATTCGCCACTTGATTGCCAAAATACAGAAGATACTTTCGATTAGTTTGTATGGCCAAGACAAATAATAATTAAAAATAGTTTTACATGAAATAAGTGAAAATAGACTGACGGAAAAAAACCTCTACATTAAGAAGGGGTTGTGCGATGTAACGAATGTTGGTAGGCGTGTTTTTGCATCTGAAAGATGAAGCAAATTCAAATTTCGCACCAGTCGCGAAAGTCGCGCTAGTAGCGCCACTATGAGGATGTAAATGTTGTCTGCTTTAAACACACGCTGTAACGGTCGTGTGCATTAGTTACCTTTGGGCCGCGCGGGATTAGCTGCGCGGTCTGATGCGCTGCAGTCATGGACTGTGCGGCTGGTCCCGGCGGAGGTTCGAGTCCTCCCTCGGGCTTGGGTGTGTGTGTTTGTCCTTAGGATAATTTAGGTTAAGTAGTGTGTACGATTAGGGACTGATGACCTTAGCAGTTAAGTCCCATAAGATTTCTCACACATTTTTTGAGTTACCTTTGAGACTGTACATGGTGGGTTGATGTTAGTCAAGAATGCCTTGACGGCGACAAAGACGCCATTGTCAACACCACACTGAGTTTGAAGGAGGTCGTGAATAGGACTACGAGAAGCTGGATGTTCCCTTCTGCGACACTGCAGAAAGACTTGGTAGGAATGAAGCCACTCTACATGACTGCTTGCAGCGGTGGTCACCAGAATGTACAGTCGCAAGAAGATCGGGCTCTGGACGGCCACGTGGCGTTAGCAAAGGGAAGACCATCGTGTTCGGCGTATGGCTGTGGCGCATGGTACTGCATCTGCAGCAGCAATCCGAGCTGCAGTTGGCACCACAGTGACACAACGGACTGCTACAAGTCGGTTACCTCAAGGACAGCTCCGAGCCAGACGCCCTGTAACGAGCATTCCACTGACCCCAAACCACCGCCATTTGTGACTTCAGTGTGAGAGCTCATTGGAGGGCAGGGTGCAGGTCTGTTGTATTTTCTGATGAAAACGGGTTCTGACTCGTTGCCAGTGATGGCCGTGTGTTGGGTAGGAGAAGACAGTTGAGGGCCTGCAACCAACCTGTCTGCATGCTAGACACACTGGACCTAAACCTAGAGTTGTTCCGGGGTGCGATTTCGTATGACGCCAGGAGCACTCCCGTGAGTATCCCACCCTCCCTGACAGAAAACTGTGCATCAGTCTGGTGATCGACCTGTTGTACTGCAATTCAAAACAGCATTCCAGCGGGTGTTTTCCAACAGGATAACGCTCGTCCACATACCGCTGTTGTAATCCAACTGAAATCCGCTTTCGCAGTACAGAACGGATCAGGATAAGGTTGTGGAAAGGGGCCAAGATCAGTTACTGTTAGTTATACAAGAACACACACAACTTTTATTGCTCAAACCAATGCACAGTTTTCTCTTAAAGACAACAGAGATCAATTCACGGCTGACGGCCCAAGTAACTTCTCCAGAATAGGTTTGAATGATTGCTTTTAAAACACAGGATTTAAAGTAACGGCTGAACGCCTTACTTAAGGAAAATTACAATATCTTCTCGGCTAAAGGCCGAAATAATATTTCAGATCAACTAAGGAATTTTTTAAAAGCCAAGCATTTACAAATTCTGGCTAAAGGCCATATTATGAAAAATTCTAGTTAATTCTTCGCCTGAAGACCCAATAAAAAAAATTTTCTCTACATAATAAAGAGGGGCTTTACAGATAAGCTTTTACACAGAACAACAGAAAAACATCTTAAGAAAACTTGAATTATCTTGCCGGCTGAAGGTCCAAACAATTGCTCAAGAATAATTAAAGACAACCTTAAGATAAACATTTACAGAACACGGCTGAAGGCCGTTTCAAGAATGCAATAAAGGGAAACCTTAAGCCAAGGATTTACATATGAAAGCCACATATTCTGAAACAAACGCAGCTGAAGGCCTAAATACAGGGCAACAAGAATTTTAATAAAACACGGCTGAAGGCCTAGTTTCAATAATTAAAGCAGCATTAATACACTAGAGAAGCCCAAGCACAGTACTTGCAAAATTACAAATGGGAAAACACAAACTAAAACCATAACAAGTGGTGTTCAGAAAATACTCCAGCATCGTCCTAAGAAGGTGGTTTACGGGGTGTAGTGAAGTGGGACAGGCAGCCAAGGCTTAATGTCAGACAAGAGAAAGCAGCACAACCTAGGGACGGTTCACGACCAACCGACAATCTGACCGATTTCCTACCGTCAGATCCAACTGCACAAACAATAGTAAATATCGGCCGATGACGAGTAAACCAAAATACCTATACTTCGGACACGGCCTCACCGAGATCAAGGCATCACACACCACTCAAGACAAGTACATAAAACACAAGTCACAGCTGTCACACCACTACGGAAGAAGGCCGCGGGTCTATCCAACAACACACACCACTTATTATCACACGCGTCCACGGCTGAGGAAAGAACAATCCACCGAAACGAAGAAATCTTAACAGTCGAATTTTAAGAACAGGCAACTAATTACTCAATTTGAGGATCCGCCGGCCGCGGTGGTCTAGCGGTTCTAGGCGCTCAGTCCGGAACCGCGGGACAGCTACGGTCGCAGGTTCGAATCCTGCCTCGGGCATGGATGTGTGTGATGTCCTTAGGTTGGTTAGGTTTATCTTCAACTTTTGTGGTCCTGTCCTCCTCAGTTGCGCGTAATACTACGGTATGTTGATGATTTTCACTCATGGGCCGTCTGACAGCAACTGAATAAAACACAATTTTAGTGCCATACGCGTTTCGCCTTTATTTTCTGCAAGGCATCATCAGTGGCCTGTAATATGTACATATGTTAGCTGTTTTATTTACATTTTTGTCACTGTGCCTATAGGTTATAAACAGGTCTGGTGGTTGGTATTTCCTATTAAGTAGTAATGTTTTGAACTGTACTTACAGGTTGCGTAGACAGTTTCTTACATATTACGCTCCTGTTGCATTTTTGGTCTTGTTCTTCTTCCTATGAGCGCCAATTTGCTGTTTTTTCCGAATTCCACAGCACTATGCACTGAACGCTTGTTTTAATGCAATGTTTTGGTTTCTGTTGCCGACTGTCAAATGTTTTTGCCAAAGATCGAATATTACTGCCAAACTTATGAGTGTAACTATCGAAGTATCTGTGGTCTGTTCGTGTATGCATTTGTGTGTGTGTGTGTGTGTGTGTGTGTGTGTGTGTGTGTGTGTGTGTGTGAGTGAGTGTTTTTTGGTGTCATATTAATTTAATTTAATTTTATTGTATTTAATTATTTATTTTTGTTTATGTCCTGTGTATGTGTGTGTGTGTGTTTTGGTGTGATATATATATATATATATTTTTTTTTTTTTGGTGCTGTGTATGTGTGTCTGTCTGTATTTTGGTGTTATGCATTTTTTTTTTTTTTGAGGGGGGGGGGTGTATATGTGTGTGTGTGTGTGTGTGTGTGTGTGTGTGTGTGTGTGCGTGTGCGTGTGTGTGTGCGTGTGTGTGTATTTTGGTGTTATATACTTTTTTTTATGTTATCATTTCCTTTATTAAGTGTAGTAAGGAGCCTGTGCTGATGTGCGTTTGTTCATTTATCACATGTTTGTTTTCTGCTATGGCTTTCTGGATGTGGAAGTTTTCTTGCATTTGTATAAGATGTTTGTCATGGTTGCTTATTCTCATCATTTTCATTTCTTGTTCCATGTTTGTAGGATGATGGTTGTAGTGTTTTAAATGCTCTGCAAATGTGGAATGGTTTGTTTCATACTTCCAACATCTGATATGTTCTTTGTATCTTGTTTCAAAATTCCTGCATGTCATGCCTATGTATACTGCATCACAATTTTGACATTCAAGTTTATATATTCCTGATTGTTGGAATTTGTCCCTCTTGGTAGCTGGCTGGCTTAGGTGTGATTGAAGGGTTTGCCCAGGCTTATATGCTATTTTGAAGCCCTGTCTCTTTAGGATGTTTGCAACTCTGTGTGTTAGTTTATGTGTGTAGGTCATGGTGTACCATCTGGTTCTTTTCTGTGTGGTGTTGTCATTGTGTGTGTTTGTTGAGTGTGTTTGTAAGTCTTCAGCTTGTGAGTTCTTTTGTATTGTGGAAATGTTGTGTTTGTTTTTTATTTGTGTTTTTATTTTTTGATTGAGCCTGTGTACCACATGTGTGTCATACCCGTTGTTCCTAGCTATTTGTATGATCGTGTTCATTTCTTGTTCATAGTTTCTCTTACTGAGTGGGATTCTGTTTAATCTATGTAACATGTGTCTTAGTGCTGCAAATTTCTGGCTTTGGGGGTGGTTGGATGTGGAATGTATTAATGTGTCCGTGGCTGTTGGTTTTCTAAAGATGTTAAATGTATGTTTTCCATTTTCTTTTTTAATTGTAATGTCAAGAAAATTTATTTGATTTTCTTTTTCTTTTTCAAGTGTGAATTTTATGTTCTTATGAGCTTTGTTTATTTCTGAATGGAGTTCATCTATTTTTTCACTTGGCTCGTCTACCAAACAAATAATGTCATCCACGTATCTGTACCAATATATGATTTTGAAACTTTCATTTGTGGTTATCTTATCAAATATCTGATTTTCAAGGTGACTGATGAAAATGTTTGCTAGTGTTCCTGATATTGGGGATCCCATGGGCAGTCCATCAGTTTGTAGATAATATTCTTCCTCAAACTGAAAGTAGTTTTGTTCAGTTGTCAGTCTGAGCATATCTGTTATTTCTTTTATTGCCTCTGTGGTGAGGTTGCTGTGGGATGAGAGATTTTGTTCTATGATTTCTATTGTTTCTGTGATAGGGATGGAGGTATACATATTTTCTATATCGAATGAAATCAGTGATGCTGTGTGTGGTACCTGTATGTTCTGTATATTTTCTATTAGGTTTCCTGTGTTTATCACTGTTCTGTTGTTTTCTACTTTATAGTGTTTTGTAACTAACTTTTGGAGGTGTTTGGCTATGCGGTATGTAGGGGCTTTCTTGAAGTTGATAACAGGTCTCATTGGCATTCCGTCTTTATGTACTTTCGGTTGACTGCGGAGTGTTGGTGCTTGTGGGTTTTTCTGTGTTAAGTAGTATTTCTGTTTGTCTGTGAGTGTGTGTTCAATGTTTTTCAGTGTTCGTTTCACATTTGCCTGGAATCGTGTAGTGGGATCTGACTTCAGTTTTTGTATTGCGTTGGTGTTTATGTATTCCTTGGTTTTTGTGATGTATTGCTCTTTATCCATGAGTACTGTTACATTTCCCTTGTCTGCTCTTGTTATTAATACGTTGTCGTTTGTTAACTTTTGTTTTAACCTTTTCATAGTAGCTGCTTCTGTTTGGTTGTTCTTATTGTGTGTCTGCTGCTCCAAAGATAGTAACACGAACCTACTATCGATAACGCTGGTGCTGCCACTCACAGACAGCGAAGGTGAGCAAGGATAGTGGCGTCAGAAGACATTAACACAAAAGTAATATATATATATATATATATATATATATATATATATATATATATATATATATATATTCTCGCGGTTCAGAAATGCAGGAAGGACAGGTCACAATCATGAGCCACGCATGGCTCTACGGAGTGTCGACCAGTCGAGTGCATCTCGGGCTTCATCGAACGACTACTCCAGCATCATCCAAAAACTGCGTTAACTGCCCCTGCACTGACCGACCAAGTGCAACAGGCATGAGGAACTCCATCCCACAAACTGACATCCGGCACCTGTATAACACAATGCATACACATTTGGCTGCTTCCATTCAACATTCCGGCAGTTACACCGGTTATTAATGAACTAGTATTTCACATTTGCAATTGCTTGTCTCGCTCTTACATTAACCTATGATCTTGCAATTTTAATCACTTAAATTGTTGTATCCACGGGCCAAACCAACCAACCAACTCGCGCACGCGCGCCCTTACCGTGACATCGCTGGCCACAGTTCCTGTAGCGGCCGTCGGCGTCTCAGGGCGTTACCGCCGACGGAAGAGGTCGCGCCGTGGCTGAGCTCGGCTCCGCAGCGCCCTCTGCCTTTTGCATATAAGGAGGAGCGCTGGCCCCGAGACGGACAATCTATTGTCGATTGTCTATTGCTAGCCTTTCGTGGAGTTTATAGCGGAGCCATTGCAGTGTGATATTTGCTATCGTATTTGACTGGGCTAAGTACACGGATTACTCTTGGATATTACTTGGACTTGTATTGCTGGTACACGTTTCGTCAGAAATAAAAATAAGGTATCTCTTCATTCTAGCTGGCGCAATTCTTGTCATTAATTATTTTTCGGCCAACAGACATAGCTACATCCTGGTCACTACCCACGCTTTATACAATTTGTGGTGCCTGCCCCAAAGGTACAGCCGAGGACCTTGGGTTTGGGAGCCGTCACAAAAAAAAAAATAATCGTATGTTACCTCGACATGTGTGTTCCCGGAATTTCATTACTCCACAATAATTATTTTTTGGTGCTGCGCTTTTTTTCCGTCGGTGTATGAAACCAGCTGATCGCGTCCGCTTCGACGCATCGCGCGTCGCACGATGCCTCGAGCGTATACGCTCACGTAAGGCAATTCAACCTCTGGCGATTGATATTTTGGCGGCGTTCGCAACAGTTCGTCCTCGTAGGACAGCGGCTAAAGCGGTGGAGCGGCCGCGGCGAGGTTTGTGTCGTGTCAGTGTGAGGATGGCGGCAAGTGGCTGCTCACCGAGCCGGACAGGCGCCGCTCGGCTGCGCCGCCAGAGCTCGGCGGGCCCGAAGCGTGGCAGCGCGGCCTGGAGAAGCTGTCAGCCAGGCGCGTCGAATAATGCCAGCCGCGCCGCAATTTGCGGCTATCTGGAGCCGTCCCGTCCCACCCCACGGCGCCCTTGTCTTCGCGGTTTGACAGCAGAGTGCGCTATTTGCAGCACAATGTGCACCAGGCTAGGGGCGGGGGAGGAGTAGGGGACAACAATCTACACGCCTCCTAAGGCTACACACACACACACACACACACACACACACACACACACACAAAGCGGCTGCTGGCGGGCCGTAGCCCGGTCTGCCATTCTCCTTTGCTCGGTCTTTCTCGGAAATATCCCGAACAGCGCTACATTATATTTACACTCCTGGCCATTAAAATTGCTACACCACGAAGATGACGTGCTACAGACGCGAAATTTAACCGACAGGAAGAAGATGCTGTGATATGCAAATGGTTAAGCTTTTCAGAGCATTCACACAAAGTTGGTGCCAGTGGCGACACCTACAACGTGCTGACATGAGGAAAGTTTCCAACCGATTTCTCATACACAAACAGCAGTTGACCGGCGTTGCCTGATGAAACGTTTTTGTGATGCCTCGTGGAAGGACGAGAAATGCGTACCATCACGTTTCCGACTTTGATAAAGGTCAGATTGTAGCCAATCGCGATTGCGGTTTATCGTATCGTGACATTGCTGCTCGCGTTGGTCGAGATCCAATGACTCTTAGCAGAATATGGAATCGGTGGGTTCAGGAGGGTAATACGGAACGCCGTGCTGGATCCCAATGGCCTCGTATCACTAGCAGTCGAGGTGACAGCCATCTTATCCGCGTGGCTGTAACGGATCGTGCAGCCACGTCTCGATCCCCGAGTCAACAGAGGGGGACGTTTGCAAGACAACAACCAACTGCGCGAACAGTTCGACGGCGTTTGCAGCAGAATGGACTATCAGCTCGGAGACCATGGCTGCGGTTACCCTTGACGCTGCATCACAGACAGGAGCGCCTGCGATGGTGTACTCAACGACGAACCTGGGTGCACGAATGGAAAAACGTCATTTTTTCGGATGAATCCAGGTTCTGTTTACAGCATCATGATGGTTGCATCCGTGTTTGGCGACATCGCGGTGAACGCACATTGGAAGCGTGTATTCGTCATCGCCATACTGGCGTATCACCCGGCGTCATTGTATGGGGTTTCACGTCTCGGTCACCTCTTGTTCGCATTGACGGCACGTTGAACAGTGGACGTTACATTTCACATGTGTTACGACCCGTGGGTCTATCCTTCATTCGATCCTTGCGAAACCCTACATTTCAGCAGGATAATGCACGACCGCATGTTGTAGGTCCTGTACGGGTCTTGCTGCATACAGAAAATGTTCGACTGCTGCCCTGCCCAGCACATTCTCCAGATCTCTCACCAACTGAAAACGTCTGGTCGATGGTGGCCGAGCAACTGGCTCGTCACAATACGCCAGTCACTACTCCTGATGAACAGTGGTATCGTGTTGAAGCTGCATGGGCTGCTACACCTGTACATGCCATCCAAGCTCTGACTCAATGCCCAGGCGTATCAAGGCCGTTATTACGGCCAGAGGTGTTTGTTCTGGGTACTCATTTATCAGGATCTATGCACCCAAATTGCATGAAAATGTAATCACATGTCAGTTCTAGTATAATATATTTGTCCAATGAATACCCGTTTATCATCTACATTTCTTCTTGGTGTAGCAATTTTAATGGGCAGTAGTGTATTTAGCATTGTGGTTCGGCATTTTGCGGTCGGCACAACTGTCTGAGTTCGGCAGCATCGTGCTGTCAGCGCTGTTTAACCTTCGCTACTTGTTCGTGATTCCAGTGGCTGTTTGCACAAAAAGAGGCAGTCTAGCGATCTGTTGTCACAGTTCCTTGAAATGATTAGGAATGACAGAAGAGAAAGGATGAGAATTCTCGATTCGCATAAGCGATGGCACTGCTTATTTGCTACGAAACGGCATTATAGACATTACAGTACGACACAGAAAAAATTTGAACTTTTGGATGACAAGGAAGGAGCATAAATTTACAACGGTCGACACACAGGACTCATGTTCTGTACATTAAGAAGCGTGCAGTGCGAAATTTGCAGGAATGGAACATATGAAGAAATTGGTGCTACGAACAGTAAAATTTCTGTAGTCGCACCCGATATTTCATTTTCAGTTGCAACAGTTTTCAATGGAAATGAACGAAGAGTATGAAGATTTTAGATATTAGTACAAAGTACGTTGATTAAATCAAGGGCCCGCATCTCGTGGTCGTGCGGTAGCGTTCTCGCTTCCCACGCCCGGGTTCCCGGGTTCGATTCCCGGCGGGGTCAGGGATTTTCTCTGCCTCGTGATGGCTGGGTGTTGTGTGTTGTCCTTAGGTTAGTTAGGTTTAAGTAGTTCTAAGTTCTAGGGGACTTATGACCACAGCAGTTGAGTCCCATAGTGCTCAGAGCCACTTGAACCATTTTTTTGATTAAATCAAGGGGACAGGCCTGAACGATTTTTCGATTTAAATCTCCCTATTGTTGAATTTATGAAGGGAAAAGGAGTGCAGGAACAAAAATTAGAACATCTGGAATGGATCGATGTCTTCGCATTTTCACTGGACGTGACTGCACACTGCCCACAGTAGGAACTTACAAGATAACTTCTTTCTGATGTGATGGGAATGCGTTTAAAAAGTAAATCGCGTTGCAAAATGGACTGGTTCTGACAAAGACGGTCCGGCCGCGGTGGCCGAGCGGTTCTAGGCGCTTCAGTCTGGAACTGAGCGTCTGCTACGGTCGCAGGTTCGAATCCTGCCTGGGGCATGGATGTGTGTGATATCCTTAGGTTAGTTAGGTTTAAGTGGTTCTAAGTTCTAGGGGATCGATGACCTCAGATGTTAAGTCCCATAGTGCTCAGAGCCATTTGAACCATTTTTTGACAAAGACGGCCCAGCTCACTGGCGTTAAAGAAGGAGCGAAGTTTGAAGATTTTATTGTGGCCTTGCAAGAATTACAACTATAGTTTTGAGGACACCGTCAATTTTACATCTGTTCCAGACGAAAGCGACCCTGTCCATACGCAGATATAACTGATTGACCTGCTGAGTAATTCTAGTCTCAATTGCAAATCTTTTTACCATAAAACTGTCCAGGACGTCTACATTGCTTTTCTCAGATGGATTCTGCATACCTCCATAATGAGGTTGCAAAAGTGTTGCAACATTCAGACGGACGTATTTGTTTGAAAGACCTTGTCTCGATTATGAGACTCAATAAGTCGCAGAACCTGAGTGAAAAACTCTGCAAAACTATGGCTGTCTGTATCCAGACAGTTTATATCAGATAAAAATTATATTATGTCACCAGCGAGCAAAAAATAAAATTGTTTTGTGTGTGATGTATGTTGTTAAGAAATGTGAAATCTGTGTCCCGATATTCAGCCCAACACTGGTACGCATGAAAGGCATAAGACTCCAACTACACCGTCTCTATGTATTCTACGCCAGAAATTCAGAAGACTTTGTCTTTTATTTCGTTATTTAGGTATTAGTTAATTCCGTCCCCTTGGCATTATCAATACATTGCAGTCTCAAAAATTGCAATGCATACAGCACTGAGCATATACCGTAGTATGAAAGAACAGTGACAAAATCCGTATAAGCGTCGCATTTATTTCTTTTTACTGACGGAAGTCGCTTCTGATGTAGCTCTATGCCCATAACTATTACGGTTCTGCGAAACTGTTATTACGAACGCTATAGTACGTTGCTTCCTCCACACAGATGCGTGGAATATACAAAGCAACAGAGTTGGATAAAAATACGAAAAAAGTCAAAACCAAGACTCCGTACAATGTCTGAAACAGTGTAGGAAAACTGTTGGCGTTCAAAAGATCTTCCACTCGTCTTGGATTGTATAAATATAGATCGTGTATGGCTTTCAAGGGAATCTTACACCATTCTACCTTCAGAATAGTGGCACCCTCAGGTAACGATGATAAAGGTGGACGGCCATCAGGCACCCTTCTCTGCGCAGCAGACCACAAAGGCTCAAAATATTGGTTACTGTGGTGGCCGGGGCAGATGTCATAATTCATACTAGTGCCCAAAAAACGAGTCCTGGACGATGTGTGCTGCGTGAAGGGGGGCGCCGTCGTCTTCGAACGCAATATCATCACTCGGGAACGAACATTGTACTATGGCATGAACCTTACATGAACCTTACCAGTCAGAATAATCGCATAGTCCTTGGCAGTAATGCGATCTTGCAGAATAACCATGTGACCCATGGAATACCACGATATGACTCCCCAAATCATCTCCGAACCCCCGCTATGTTTCACTACTGGGACGTAAACTCAGCAAGAAGTTGGAGAAACAGTGTTAAAGAAGGCTCGTCCCACCAAACGTCTTACTGTCATAGCTCCATAGTCTAGGTTTTATGTATTCGGCATCACGTTTTCCCGTTATGGTCCTTTGCATCACTGAGTAGTGGTTTTGAAATTCCAGCTCGCCTTGCAGTTCCAGCTCATGGAGTCCCTTCGCGTTGTTTTGAAGCTCAAAGGATTCGCAAGTCCGACATTCAGTTCCGCAGTGACTTCTTGCAGCTATCCTCCTCTTCCAGAATGAGATTTTCACTCTGTAGCGGATTTGCCGGACCGAGACTCGAACTCGGGGCCTTTGCCTTTCGCGGGCAAGTGTTCTACCAACTGAGCTACCCAAACACGACTGACGCCCCGTCCTCGCTGCTTTACTTCTGCCAGTACCTCGTCTCCTACCTTCCAAACTTCGAGTCTCGGTCCGGCGCCCAGTTTTAATCTGCCAGGAAGTTACATATCAGCGCACACTCTGCTGCAGAGTGAAAATCTCATTCTGGGAACATCCCCCAGGCTGTGGCTCAGCCATGTCTCCGCAATATCCTTTCTTTCAGGAGTGCTAGTTGCGCAAAGTTCGCAGGAGAGCTTCTGTAAAGTTTGGAAGGTAGGAGACGAGGTACTGGCAGAAGTAAAGCTGTCAGGACGGGGCGTGAGTCGTGCTTGGGTAGCTCAGTTGGTAGAGCACCTGCCCGCGAAAGGCAAAGGTCCCGAGTTCGAGTCTCGGTCCGGCACACAGTTTTAATCTGCCAGGAAGTTTCATATCCTCCTCTTCTTTTTCGTCAGAATCCTCATCGCTGACCACCTGTCACACGACTTTACATTTTCTTTCGCGTTGGGACCTAGCGGACGAAGATTTTCCGCTTTCCTTGTGTGCAGTATACCAGGTGTAAAAGTATGAAACCGGAATTTGGTTACAATAATTACACGTCTGTCGTTTGAAACCATTTTGATACATTTTCATACAAATTGAAGCGTTGTTCAGCGCTAGCGTGTCCCAGTGATCCAAACAAATGATAGTCGTACGGAGCCAAGTCTTGAGAGTAAGCCGCATGCCCTAGTATTCCCCAACTGACTGACTCGATCATTTCCGTTTTGCTGTGTGTGATGAGGCGTTAACATGGAGCAATATGACACTGTGTTGCCTTCTTCCCATATTCCGGTTGTTTTTCACGTAACGCTCGATTTCAATCGATCATTTGCTGTTGGTAGCGATCAGTGTTAAAGGTTTCACCAGGTTTTAGCAAAAAATGGTTCAAATGGCTCTCAGCACTATGGGACTTAACATCTGAGGTCATCAGTCCCCTAGACTTAGAACTACTTAAACCTAACTAACCTAAGGACATCACAAACAACTATGCCCGAGGCAGGATTTGAACCTGCGACCGTAGCAGCAGCGCGGTTCCCGACTGAAGTGCCGAGAACCGCTCGGCCACAGCGGCCGGCCAAGTTTTAGCAGCTCATAATAGATGACACCCTTCTGATCCCATCAAACACAGAGCAATGTCTTCTTACCAAAGCAATTTAGTCTCGCAGTGGATGTCGATGGTCTGCCTGGATTCAACCACGATTTACGACGCTTAGGATTTTCAAAATATATCCATTTTTCATAACTTGTCGCTATTCGACGGAGAAACGACTTTCTTTTGTATCTGGTGAGGAGCATTTCACAAGTGGGTCTTGCAGTATGCTTGCTGTCTTTCATTCAGTTCATGCGGAACCCATTTTGCCACTTTCAGCACCTTTCCCATAGCTTTCAACCGAAGAGAGGACTTTCTGCGTCACATTCAATTGTTCCACGAGTTCCTGTTGAGTTTGAGTATCATCTTCATCCAATAAGGCCTGGAATTCGTTGTCTTCGAACTTTTTCGTTGGTTTCCCGCGCTCGTTGTTTCTCACGTCAAAATCAACACTTTTGTATTTTTTGAACTCCTCGAAAAACTGTGTTTTCCCAAGAGCATGTCCGCCCAATCTTCGACAAGAATTCGATGCGATTCTGCAGCAGTTTTCTTCAAATGATAATAGAAAACCAATGCTGTCCGCAAATCGTAATTCGTAGGCACAAATCTTGACATGTTTACGGGTTTGAAACAGATACCGATGTAGTAGCTGCGCGGGTTAGCCGTGCGGTCTTGGGCGCCTTGTCACGGATCGTGCGGCTCCCTACCGTCGGAGGTTCGAAATGGTTCAAATGGCTCCGAGCACTATGGGACTCAACTTCTGAGGACATCAGTCCCCTGGACTTAGAACTACTTAAACCTAACTAACCTAAGGACATCACACACATCCATGCACGAGGCAGGATTCGAACCTGCGACCGTAGCGGTCGCGCGGGTCCAGACTGTATATATTTTGAGTATCCTAAGGGTCGTAAATCATGGTTGAATCCAGGAAGACCATCGATATCCACTGCGGGACTAAATTGCTTTTGTAAGAAGACATTACTCTGTGTTTGGTGGTATCAGAAGGGTGTCATCTATTATGAGCTGCTAAAACTTGGCCGGCCGCTTTGGCCGAGCGGTTCTCGGCACTTCAGTCCGGAACCACGCGGCTGCTACGGTCGCAAGTTCAAATCCTGTCTCGGGCATGACTGTGTGTGATGTCCTTAGGTTAGTTAGGTTTAAGTAGTTCTAAGTCTAGGGGACTGATGACCTCAGAAGTCCCACAGTGCTTAGAGCCATTTGAACCATTTTTTGCTAAAACCTGGTGAAACCGTTAACACTGATCGCGCCTAGAGCCACTCGACCACTGCGGCCGGCCTCCTCTAGCATTCCCTTTCCTCAGCAGTAGCTGTCGATAACAGTATTATTTTCCGAATTTTGGACAGGTCAGTATTGTCTCAGTTGCTTTTCTGAAAACTTTCATATAATTTTATACACAGTACTCGTATATTATATTTTAAGCTGAAATTTATGATAAGAATTACTTCACAAAAATTTTTAGTCTTGATGTTAAAATCGATAAGTACTAGCTCTGAATGTACAGTTAAAATTATTTTTTCTTAGAAACATCTGAAATTAAGAAATATTTGTACACTTAAAATTTCTGTTATTAATCACGCAATCCTGCCTTGTTTACTATGTTTATTTCTGGATTCATTTATGAAATAATAATCGAAATTAACAGTGTAACCCAAACTAGTAGAAATTAATTTGTTAAGAAAAATTGTTAGCCCTTTGGAATATTGTTATTTCCGCAGAGTGTGGAAGTGGTAAGCATGCCTCTGATGTGATGGGACGTATTTTTGTGCGAATAATGTAATTTCGACCTTGTTAATGTGAAAAATCAAGAGACTGTATGATACACTAAAATGTGAGAAAATATATTTACGTAAAAAAATTCTGCAACAAAAGTTTTCAAATTTATTTAATTCAATCCAACGTGAGGACCTAAGAGGTGACACTTTCAGCTTCAAGAATCAAACCCCTAGACAAGAAGAACTGGAGCCAACTCGACGTGACAAGCTAAGTAAACTAGAAAGTTTATTTTAATTTTCGCTCCTCTCTAATTTTTCATAAACGACTGCTTACTGTGGACAACAGTAGGAAGGAGGGGGTAAATTACACCCTGCAAGGTCGTATTGCTGCCAAGAATCATGTGACCATATTGGCTGATCGGGTCCATTCCACGGTACAACGTTTGCGCCCCAATGGCGATGCTGTGCTCCAGGAAGTCAGGACCCATGTTCACACAGCTCACATCGTACAGTACTTCCTTTATGAGCACGAATGTGAATTGCGCATCAGAGAAGATGCGCAATTCCATGCCAGAGAAGGCCACTACCTTCACTAGATCTTGTATTGTATTATATGTTAACCGAGGACATAGAAACGACGGAGAAGCTCCGTAGCCGCAGCAGCTGCAGTGGTCCACAACCCCACGACGACTACCACAGTCCACTTCACCCCTCCGTCGCCCCACACCGAACCCAGGGTTATTGTGCGGTTCGGCCCCCGGTGGATCCCACCCCCCCACCCCCCACCCGCAGGGAACGTCTCACACAAGACGAGTGTAACCCCTATGTTTGCGTGGTAGAGTAATGGTGGTGTACGCGTACGTAGAGAACTTTTTTGCGCAGCAATCGCCGACTTAGTGTAGCTGAGGCGGAATAAGGGGAACCAGCCTGCATTCGCCGAGGCAGATGGAAAACCGCCTAAAAACCATCCACAGACTGGTCGGCTCACAGGACCTCGACACAAGTCCGCCGGGCGGATTCGTGCCGGGGACCAGGCGCTCCTTCTCACTCCGGAAAGCCGTGCGTTAGACTTCTCGCCTAACCGGGCGGGCTTCTCTAGATCATAATACTCCAGAATCAGATTTTCAGTCTGTAGCGGAGTGTTCGCAGGAGAGCTTCTGTGAAGTTTGGAAGGTAGGAGACGAGATACGGGCAGAAGTAAAGCTTTGAGGACGGGGCGAGAGTCGTGCTGGGTAGCTCAGACGGTAAAGCAGTTGCCCGCGTAAGACAAAGGTCCCGAGTTCGAGTATCGATCCGGCACACAGTTCTGATCTGCCAGGAAGTTTTAGATATTAATACCGTTGAGTCTTTGTGCTGTACTTTGGAGAGAAGGGTGCGTGAAATCACTCCGCCTCCATCATCGTTACCTGAATTTGGCAGTATTTTAGAGGACTAATGTTATAAAAATTACTCGAAACCCATACAGCACCTCTATTTGTCCATTCAGAGACCATTGGAATCTGTTTTTAATGTCAATGATATTCCTGCACAGTATTACGCATAGTAGTACGTTGTATTTTCGTGTCCTCATATTTTTTGTCTTCCCCCTGTACATCACTTACATATGTCATATTGAAACACTGCTGCATGTACGTTATCTGCGCAGTCAGGAAACTTCAGAGAAATCATACGAAACTTTTCGCATTCGCAAAACTGTTGTCGGCTCAGCGAAAAAATATGAGGCATTGCTTTACGGTAGACTCTCGTAAAACGAGCTAAGACTCTCGTAAAACGGGCTACGCGGCGAAAATAACTTCCATAAAGGAACTCACAGTGGCTGTGAACCATACTATTCAAAAACCAGTGATTGAAGATGGGTGGTTCTGGAGATATCGCCAACTTCATCGACAAACACTGGTAAAAAAGTAGGCAGCTAAGAAGGGAGAAATACGAGGCCTATCATAAGGTAAGGAGCCGAAAGGTCGGAGGTCGGCCTGGGTGCAGTGCAGCCCCTACCTCAACCCTCGCCCTGGCACGGAGCCACCGCCTTGGTGCTTCCCCCGGCCGTCAATACTGGCGCAGCAGCTGAGGTCGCCGCATTTCTGGAGGCTACGTCTCGCGACCCCCGCTCACCTCGGCCGCACTCTCATTGCGTGGCGCGGTGAATGGCTCACGCAGCTGCGTGGCGCGCGCCCGTGCATCACGCACGCCTCGCGCGTGTCGCGGCATTGTCGCCCGCGCTACGCCTACGCTGAATATCCGCACGCACTCCGGGACCTCCCTCTTTTTTTTTTTGCTTTCGCCCCTCTGATATACCGTTCCCTGCGCGCCGGTTTTTATATTACTGGGTGTGCACGCTCTCGTAATGAAACGCTCAGGGTTTGTGCGAGCTACGCGGGGGCCTGTCGTAGCACACACGTCTGCACGGCCGCTGACGCTCTCCGAATTTCACCGTTATGCTCCAGATTCTGCATCTGTATGAATATTCTGCAATTAAATGAGAAGTGCGTAACACAGAGTGTAAACCTGCTACTCTTCCCCGATGTTCCACACACTCGTGAAGAGGCCTTAGCGGCGGTTTCGTCCAGAAAGATGGAGGAACAGACAGAGGTTCAGGACACACTCTTGCTCTTGGGATGGGAAGCTACTCCTAAAGGCGAAGAAGCAGCAGCAATGATAACGGCATGAAGATGCTGAAAGCAATGGAAACCACTGCGTTAAAGACACATAATATGTATCCACAACGTACTACTATGCGTAATACTGTCCTGTAACTGAAAAAGTGTAACTCTTCAGGCTTTCCCGGCGAGATCTTGACATGTGGAATAATCGAGTCTATTGCCGGATGTTTGTGTCGCTCTGGCACAATATTTCGGCCACGTAACTCGTTGCCTTCTTCAGGTGCTACCTGAGACTGCCGGGCGCGGACGTCCGAGGAAGCACCGGGGAAGAGACATTACAAGCAGCGCCAGGCGGGTGCGGACGGCAAAGAGAGCACCCAGCGCCCTCTGGGCATAAATACTGGACAAGATCCTCCAATACGGCAGTCTCAGGTAGCACCTGAAGAAGGCAACGAGTTATGTGGCCGAAATATTGTGCCAGAGCGACACAAACATCCGGCAGTAGACCCGATTATTCCACATGTCAACTGAAAAAGTGTCTCGATGATCCATTGGCAAATGATTCTGGACTAATCCCCCATTCGGATGTCTGGAAAGGGACTGCCAAGGGCGAGGTGACCATGAGACAAAGACTGACTAACCAACGAAAGGATAACATTCTACCATTCGGGACGAGCACTGTCAGACATTTGAACGTGGTAGGGAAGCTATAAAATCTGAAAATGCAAATGCTAAGGGTTAATCTATATGTAGTTAGATCACTGAACTCAAGTGGAAAGAAGACAGGGATTACCGGTCAGATGTGTATCGAGTAATGTCAGCAGCAGAAAATGGTAGAACGGCAGTAGGATTCATTATAAATAGCAAGGTAGAGCAGAGAGTGAGTTACTGTAAACAGTTCAGTGATAGCGCTGCTCTCATCAGAATCGACAGCAAACCAACACCGACATCGCAAGCCGAAGACGAAGAGACAGAGTAAGTATATGAGGATATTAAACCGGTCATTCAGTACTTAAAGGGAGAGCTAAATCTAATAGTCAGGGGAACTGGAATGGGGTTGTAAGGGAAGGAGTAGAAGAAAGGGCTACAGTAGGATATGGGCTTGGTGCTATGAATGAGAAGTGAAACACTAACTGAGTTCTGCAGTAAAATTCAGCCGTAATAGCGAACACTCTATTCAAGAATCACAAGAGGAGGAGGTATACTTCGAAAAGATACAGGGAGATTTCAGTTAAATTACATCATGATAAGCAGAGATTCCGAAATCAGATACCAGATTGTCAAGTGTAATCAAGAGCAGATATAGGCTCAGATCACAATTTAGTAGTCACGAAGAGTAGGCTGAAGGTTAAGACTAGTCAGCAAGAATCAATGTGCAAAGAAGTGGGATGAGGAAGCACTAAGAAGTGAAGAGATATGCTTGAAGTTCTAGGCTATAGATGCTGCGATACTGAATAGCTCAGTAGGCAGTTCAGTTGAAGAGAAATGGCCAAATCTAAAAAGGGCAATCACAGAAGTTGGAAAGAAACACACAGGTAGAAAGAAGGTAACTCCTATGAAACCACAGGTAACACGAGAAATACTTCAGCTAATGTGTGAAAGATCGAAGTACAAAAATGATTCAGGGAAATTCAGGAATACAGATATGCAAGTCACTTAGGAATAAAATAAATCGGAAGTGCAGGGAAGCTATGGCAAAAGCGATCACGAAAAATGAGAAGAAATAAAAAAAGAAATGATTGTCTGAAGGAGTGACCCCGTATTCAGAAAAGTCAAAACAATCTTTGGTGAATTAAATGCGAGGGTAGTAACATTGAGAGTGCGACGGGAACTCCACTGTTAAATGGAGAGAAGAGGGCGGATATGTGGAAAGAGTTCATTGAAGGCCTCTTGTCTGTTGAACTGATCATTGGGGGAAGTGGCAACAAAACGATTATTAATTTTGGTGTGCAGAATGTTTGAGTCTGGCCGTATACCACCTAACTTTCGAAATAACATCATCCAGTCATTTCCGAAGTCTGCAAGAGCCGACAAGTGCGAGAATCATTGCACGATCAGTTTAACAGCTCGTGCATCCAAGTTACTAACAAGAATAATATACAGAAGAACAGAAGAGAAAACTGAGGATGTGTTACATGACGATTAGTTTGGCTTGAGAAAAGGTAAAGACACCAGAGAGTCAGTTCTGACGTTACGGTTGCTAATGGAAGAAAGTCTAAAGAAAAATCGAGACACGTTCATAGGATTTGTCGACCTGGAAAAATCGTTCGACAATGTCAAATTGTGCAAGATGTTCAAAATTATAAGAAAAATAGGGGTAAGCTATAGGGAAAGAAGGGTAATATACAATATGTACAACAGCCAAGAGGGAACAATAAGAGTGGAAGACCAAGAATGAAGTGCTCGGATTAAAAAGGTTATAAGACAGGAATGGAAGCTTTCGCCCCTACTATTCAATCCATACATCGAAGAAGCAACGACGCAAATAAAGTAATAGTTCAAGAGTGGAATTACAATTCAAGGTGAAATGATAGCAATGATAAGGATCACTGATGATATTGCTATTCTTAGTGAAAGTGAAGAAGAATTAAAGGATCTGCTGAGTAGAATGAACAGTAATGAGTACAGAATATGGATTGAGAGTAGCTCGAAGAAAGACGTAAGTAATGAGAAGTAGCACAAACGAGAACTGCGAGGAACGTAACATCAAATGGTTCAGATGGCTCTAAGCACTATGGGACTTAACATCTGGGGTCATCAGACCCCTAGAACTTAGAACTACTTAAACCCAACTAACCTAAGGACATCACATACATCCATTACCGAGGCAGGATTCGAACCTGCGACCATCGCAGCATCGCGGTTCCGGAATGAAGTGCCTAGAACCGCTCGGCCACAAAGGCCGGCACTTAACATCAAAACCGATGGTCACGAAGTAGATGAATTTAAGCATCAAGATAATCCATGACGGACAGAGCAAGGAGGACATCAAGAGCAGACTAGCACTGGCAAAAATGGCATTCCTGGTGAAGAGAAGTCTTTCAGTATCAAACATTGGCCTTAACTTGAGGAAGAAATTTCTGAGAATGTACGTTTGAAGCACACCATTGTATGATAGTGAAACATGAATTGTATGGAAAACGGGACGAACGTTGAAAAGCCGGCCGCGGTGGTCTAGCGGTTCTAGGCGCGCATTCCGGTACCGCGCGACTGCTACGGTCGCAGGTTCGAATCCTGCCTCGGGCATGGATGTGTGTGATGTCCTTAGGTTAGTTAGATTTAAGTAGTCCTAAGTTCTAGGGGACTGATGACCACAGTAGTTAAGTCCCATAGTGCTCAGAGCCATTTGAACCATTTGAACGTTGAAAATTAGGTAAGGGATGAGGAGGTTCTCTGCAGAATCGGAGAGGAACGTAATACATGGTAAATACTGACAAAAAGAAGGGACAGGGCGATAGGACATCTGTTAAGACACCAGGGAACAACTTTCATGATTCTAGGGGGTATTGTAGAGGTTAAAAACTTTAGAGGAAGACAGAGATAGGAATATATCCGGCAAATAACTGAGGGCGTCGGTTCCAAATGCTACTCTCAGGAGAGGAATTCGTGACGGACTGCATCAAACCAGTCATAACCGTACGTAACATGGCGGAGGGTGCTACGTACCACCATAAGTCATTTCGTATCCTGTTCCACTCGCATACAGACCGAGGGAAAAACGACTGTCTTAAAACCTCCGCATGAATCGTAATTTCTCTTATAGTATGTTAGTGACCCTTACGCGAAACTTCCACTGGCGGCAGTAGGCTCGACCTTCAGTCGGCCTCAAATGGTCGTTTCCTAAATTCCGGCAATAGTGCATCGAGATAAGAACTGGACAAGCTGAACAAGTCAATAACGCGCTGGTATGTCTGGCCCTTACGAAAGTAATTATTCGGATGTCATCCTGAGAGACATCGTTACAAAGTCTGTCCAGCTGGCGTGTTAGATCACCAAAATTCCCAATATCTCCCCATGTTCTCAAGTGGGGAGATACTCGGCGACCTAGCTGGACAACGAAGGGTTTGGCATGCACGAAGACAAGCAGTAGAAACTCACGCCTTGTACGGATGGGCATTCTCTTGCTGAGCCGGCCGCGGTGGCCGTGCGGTTCTGGCGCTGCAGTCCGGAATCGCGGGACTGCTACGGTCGCAGGTTCGAATCCTGCCTCGGGCATGGGTGTGTGTGATGTCCTTAGGTTAGTTAGGTTTAAGTAGTTCTAAGTTCTAGGGGACTTATGACCTAAGATGTTGAGTCCCATAGTGCTCAGAGCCATTTTGAGCAGAAAACCCAAACCCAATTCTCTTGCTGAAATGCCGTAAGGGGCACTAAAATGGAGCGTAGAATATCGTCGACGAACTATTGTGCTGTAAGGGTGGCGTGGGTGACAACCAAAGATGTGCTGCTATGAAAAGAAATGGCAGTGGAGGCTATCACTCCTGACTGTCAGGTTGGTATGCCACTGCTGTCCAGGGGCGTCTTGAGACACGTCTCGGCCTGGTATCTCATTTACTGAAGTACAATAGTCTGCAATGATGAGTCCCGCTTGGAACAGAGCCTCGATGAAAATCGAAAGCGTGTCTGGAGATGCTCCAGACAGCGATGGGGTACCAACCCGATTGTCACCCGTTATACAGCCCGACAACCAGTAGTGATGGTCCGGGGTGCCATTTTATTTCGTAGCAGGACCCCTTTGTTTGTCATCCGCGGTATCCTTACAGAACAGCGATACGTGAACGATACTCTATGCCCCGTTTTGTTTCCCTTCATGGTAAGCCACGCTGGGCTTACATTTCAGAAATATAATGCCCGACCGCACACGGCGAGAGTTTATGCAGCTTGTCTTCATGCTCGCCAAACCCTACTACGTTGGCCAGCAAGGTTGCTGGATCTGTAACGAGCTCTGAATTTTGGGGCATTATGGGCAACGCTCTCTGTACTGCCTGCCATCGGGTTCCCCTAAATGGCAGGCAGCACCTCATAACAGCCACGCTATGAGGGAAACAAACCAACAGCCAAACAGGCGAAGACATCAGGTAAACACGCCGAAGATTATAGTCGATTAATAGGAACCTTTCCCTGCAGAGGTCGCCGCGACATATCCCGCCACGGATTCCTACGCCGGGTTTCTATTGCCTTCAGCTCACTATATAGGCCCGGCCGGTCGAAGGCAGACCAGTCTTCGTCCGCTGCTAATGGCAACCGCTATAGCAGAGTCTCCGAAGCCGCCGCACTGCACCGCCGATCGAAGTACCAGCCGACCGAGAGGAACCAAATCTCCGGCTAGATCGACGGACGTCTACATCTATTGTACAGTCAGCTATTGTATTGTAGAAGAAGTTACGTTCAATAAACTGTTGGAGAATACAACACTCTCCACACACTTCGGGATTTTGACGATGTAACGCGCCAACTGGACAGAATTTGGCACTGTATCCCTCATGTTTATACAAGCAGGGGAAAGCAGAAAGGTGTAAGGACTATATAGTGGGTCTATAAAAGGACGATGTTCTTGAGGACAATATTGTAGAAATGGAAGAGAATGTAGATGAAGATGATATAGGAGATATGATACTGCGTGATGAGTTTGACAGAGCACTGAAAGACCTAAGTCGAAACAAGGCCGCGAGAGTAGACAACGTTCCATTAGAACTACTGACAGCCTTGGGAGAGCCAGTCCTAACGAAACTCTACCATCTAGTGAGCAAGATGTATGAGACAGGCGAAATACCCCCAGACTTCAAGAAGAATATAATAATTCCAATCCCAAAGATGTGAAAATTACCGAACTATGAGTTTAATAAACCACGGCTGTAAAATACTAACACGAATTCCTTACAGACGAATGGAAAAACTGGTAGAAGCCGACCTCTGGCAAGATCAGTTTGGATTCCGTAGAAATATTGGAACACGTGAGGCAATACTGACCTTACGACTTATCTTAGAAAATAGATTAAAGAAAGGCAAACCTACGTTTCTAGCATTTGTAGACTTAGAGAATGCTTTTGACATATTGACTGGAATACTCCCTTTCAAATTCTGAAGTTGGCAGAGGTAAAATAGAGGGAGCGAAAGGCTATTTACAATTTGTACAGAAACCAGATGGCAGTTATAAGAGTCGAGGGGCATGAATGGGAAGCAGTGGTTGGGAAGGAAGTGAGACAGGGTTGTAGCCTCTCCCCGATGTTATTCAATCTGTATATTGAGCAAGCAGTGAAGGAAACAACAGAAAAATTCTCAGTAGGAATTAAAATCCATGGAGAAGAAATAAAAATTTTGAGGTTCGCCGATGACATTGTAATTTTGTCAGAGTCAGCAAAGGATCAGGAAGAGCAGTTGGACGGAATGGACAGTGTCTTGAAAGAAGGGTATAAGATGAACATCAACAAAAGCAAAACTATCATAATGGAATATAGTCGAGTTAAATCGGGTGATGCAGCGGTAATTAGATTAGGAAATGAGACGCTTAAAGTAGTAAATGAGTTTCGCTATTTGGAGAGCAAAATAACTGATGATGGTCGAAGTAGAGAGGATATAAAATGTAGACTGGCAATGGCAAGGAAAGCGTTTCTGAAGAAGAGGAATTTGTTAACATCGGGTATAGATTTAAGTGTCAGGAAGTCGTTTCTGAAAGTATTTGTATGGAGTGTAGCCATGTATGGAAGTGAAACATAACGATAAATAGTTTAGACAAGAAGAGAATAGAAGCTTTCGAAGTGTGGTGCTAAACAAGAATGTTGAAGATTAGATGGGTAAATCACATAGCTAATGAGGAGGTATTGAATAGAATTGGAGAGAAGAGAAATTTGTGGCACAACTTGACTAGAAGAAGGGATCGGTTGGTAGGGCATATTCTGAGGCATCAAGGGATTACCAATTTAGTAATGGAGAGGAGCGTGGAGGGTAAAATCGTAGAGGGAGACCAAGAGATGAATACACTAAGATTCAGAAGGATGAGTAGGTACTGAGAGATGAAGAAGCTTGCACAGGATAGAGTAGTATGGAAAGCTGCATCAAACCAATCTCAGGACTGAAAACCACAACAACATTGTTGGATATTTACTTTACCTCAAATCTGACTTCCGGTGAACGATCGAGGGACAACATTTTCATCGTCGTGGCGAATCACGACATTTCAAGCAAGCTTTCCTTCGTTCGTCATGAAGATTTACTTCAGCTAGTGATCATTTATTCCACAATCATCTCTGAGTTTTCAGAACATATCATATTCTGTAATTTTATGTTTTACTTCGACTCTGCAGTTCGTCCGCATATGATTGAAAAACGCTACTAAAAGATGTGGATAGCACTATAGGTCCTTTCATCGTGGCTATCAGGATAATAAAAATTCAAGAGTGTAATGGACACAGTCAGTTTATTTACACTGAGGCTACAAAAAATGGTTCAAAAGACTCTGAGCACTATGGGACTTAACATCTGAGGACATCACACACATCCACGCCCGAGGCAGGATTCGAACCGTAGCAGCAGCGCTGGTTCCGCATTGAAGCGCCTAGAACCGCTCGGTCAAAGCGGCCGGCCTGTAGCTGCGATACACCTATTGTCTGTACTGCAGCAGAACTACGCTAGCACAAAGCCCAGAACATGTATCTCTTCTGTCAATGCGTCATTCACTTTGCACAATGGTCTTACCGTGGGACGACGTGTGTAATTTAATTTTTTAAGTCACCCCGCAAATTTTTTCCTGAATCTACGCTCGTTCAGGGGAAATCCAGGATGGTTCATTCTGTGTAAGGGGCTGGAGTCGAGATACGTGACGTGCAGTCCTCACATCCTAAAAATTGCGAATAGGTAGCGGGGTTCGCCGAGGCAGAAGCTAGCGTCTCCCGTGTAATTGAATCGGGCGGGTGGCGGAAGAGGCGCGGCCGGAGGGACACGGCGCGACATTTAATTACGGGAGTGCAGATAATCCGGGAAGCCGGCCCTTCCGGGCATTCGTCATGCTCCTCCGGGTGCAGGGGTATCGCGCCGTGCCGGAGGAAGTGAGGTCGCTGTTGGTTTTAATCTCTGCTGATCCTGTTAGCAGCAGGCAGGGGAGGCGTGCGGAGGAGGCAGCTCCGCCGATCATCCGCACAGGGGAGCAGCGGAGAGCGGGCGCGCCGCGGTAACGCCGCTCGTTTACATCTGCCTGGTCTTCGGCATACCACCCGGCAAAAAATGAACACATGGTTATTCACAAGTACTTCCGGGGTTTCAGAAGACGACTGCGCGAAAATTGCAAGACGTACGGAGAAATGACACGCAGCAGTAGATAGAACATCCCTCCAAGTTTCGGTTCGTAATACGCGTCGCGGCGTATTTGCAAGCGCACCACTAGGGTGTGGGCGTGTCAAACAGCGCAGCGCGTAGTGTAAAGCAGTCGCACTTCGTTTCTGGCGGTGGCGCCGCTGTGGCTATCGCAGCTATGGTGTCCCCCTCTGGTAGGAAAGGGGAAAGGTTGCCTGTTCACGTGCATTCAAGGGCGCTATGAGCTCCGCAGTCGGTCCAATGACCTTCTCCTTCACCTCACTCATCTCCTCTCCGAACAACTTAATTCCCGTCGCTCCGCTATCTTCCCCTCCCTTGACCTTGAACGAGCCTATGACCGCGTTTGGCATTCCGGTCTCCTCTTCAAGCTCCAAACCTTCGCCCTTCCTATTAACTACGTCCGTCTGATCGGCTCCTTTCTTTCTCAACTTCCTTCCTACGTCACCATCCATAACACGGATTCGTACACCTTTTTTCCCTCCGCCAGTGTGCTCCAAGGTTTCGTCCTCTCCCCTCTTCTGTACCTTACGTATACGGCGGACATGGCGCCGCTTTCACCCCCCATCCAATACGCCGATGACACCGCCTTCCTTGAATCGCCCCCACCCTGCAGCGCTCCCAACACCTTCTCCAATCCCATCTTGACCGATTCACCACTTGGTGCAACCAGTGGTTGCTCAAGGTCAATCCTTCCAAAACCCAGGCGATCATTGTAGGCAAAACCACCCCTTCCTTCCGCCTCCTCGATTTCTATACCACCGTCTATGGCCGTCCTGTCCACCTCACCCTCACCCTTAAGTACCTTGGCGTCACCCTCGACCGTCGCCTTTCCTGGACCCCCCACCTCCAGACAATCCAAGCCAAGGCACGTTCCCGGCCCTGTCTCCTCAAGCTCCTTTCTAGCCGTACATGCGGTCTGGACCCCTCCACCATCCTCCACACCTATAAATCCCCGCCCTATCCTCTGTTACGTCCATCCAGCCTGGATCTCCGCCCCCCCCCCTACCTTTTACAAATCCCTTCAAATCCTTGAACGCCATGCTCTCCGCCTCGCCTATCGTATCCATCTCCCGTCCCCCATGCGGATCCTGTACGATCTTATTCCGTTCCCCCACCTTCCCCTCTTCCGCGAACGGATATGGATCCTATACACCTCCCGTAAACTAGATCCCCCTCACCCGCTTGTCTCTCACATCCTCTCCCACCCCCGTCCACTGCCGCGCCTGTATTTCCACATCCCACCTGCTCTCCATCTCGCCACCCTCCTTACCCTCTCCCGAGGTGGCTTCCGCCAGCTCCCCCTCCCTGATGATGCCCTCCTCCCCACCATTTACCCATCCTACCAATTTTGATCCTCCACTCCCACTTCCTGTGTTTTTTCCTTAGGCACCCTCTCTCCCTACTCTCCCCCTTCCCTCCCTCCTCCCTTTCTCCCCACTCCTCCCCCCGACTTCCCCTAACCCCTTACCTTCATTCCTCCCCCCATCCCCTCTGCCATTGGCATCTTTGTTCTCCCCTTTCCCCCACCCCCCACCCCCTTCTTCCCCTCTCGGCAGGTCCCCGGACTTGCACACGTTACGTGGACATTCGCACGCCAGAGATCATCGACAGCAGTTTCTCGTGTGTGTGCCATCGTGTTTGTGTTTAGTGTTCTTGGCCGGCCGAAGTGGCCGTGCGGTTAAAGGCGCTGCAGTCTGGAACCGCAAGACCGCTACGGTCGCAGGTTCGAATCCTGCCTCGGGCATGGATGTTTGTGGTGTCCTTAGGTTAGTTAGGTTTAACTAGTTCTAAGTTCTAGGGGACTAATGACCTCAGCAGTTGAGTCCCATAGTGCTCAGAGCCATTTGAACCATTTTTTTTAGTGTTCTTCGCCGTCACGCTCCTTCATTCACCTGTGCCGTCGAAGTCATCAGTGTTTGTGCGCGGTGCCGACAGTTTTTCGTGTGTTTTTCGTCGAGTGTGAATGGCTTCGTGTAATTTGTTTCTGTGTCTACTGTTTTTTGCCCACCACTTTGTTCAATATCTTATGTGTCTTCTTTGTATTTTTATTTGTCAAACTTGTGGCTGAAGAGCGGCGTAGTATGCTGCTGCCAGCTCACCTTATGTAAAGGTGTTAAATAACAATAAAGGAAAAAAAAACTCCGCAGTCGGTCAGTCTGAGTTAATCGGAGGCAGTTGGTCAGCCAGGGCAGTCTGTCAGTCTGGGCGAGTCTGGTCAGTTGGTCAGCCAAGTTAGTCTGGGTCTGTCTCTCGTCCGCATTGGTGAGGCGGTTAGTGTCTGTCGGTCGTCCGGAGTGCTAGTATGTGTTAGGCCGCCAGTCTGCTCGAGTTTGCTCAGGCAATGGGCATTGGCGAATGGATCGATCGGCTGGTCGGTCGCGCACTGGGACACAAGATGGCTTGTCCGCCTGGAGCGCCGGCGCGTGTGAGGTCGCCACGTGAGTCCAGTGGCCGCGCCGTATAGTGAGGCAACAGGAGTCAACCCACGACATCGGTCTGGCCGGTGCAGGCTGCGACGCCGTGAGACGGGAGATCGGAGCGCCTTTCTGCGTCCGTTGAAGCAGCTGCCAGCGGACGGTTCGGGAGAGCGCTTTCCGTGTGCTGCGCCAGGTCTTTGCCAAAAATCGCAGTTATTAGAAGTTAAGTGATTAGTGATATGTTGTTTCAGTTGTTAAATTCTACTTGTGTTCTTGGTCAGTCTCTCGTCCCCAGCTTGCTCGTTTGTTTCTCGTTCGCATTTGTTAGGCAGTTAGCGTCTGTCTGTCTGTCGCACGTTAAAAGCTGCCTCTGTCATATTTGTCGGATTCGGTGTTAACGAATTTATAGAATTAAGGTACAGGCTGAATTCCTGAAATATGTTTTTATCTTGCCTATCATCTTACGAGGCGGTATATGTGTAATGTAAAGCATGTTGTACACTTTATGTGAGTTTGAATTTCATGGGTTTTATTTAAATAATTTTTATAAAGTTGCCACCCTTCCACCGTAAAAACAAATTGCACTTTGGTGGCAAATAATTACTTAGTGTGTGTGTTTGTACCATTTCCATCCCTCTTACGGGATGCATAGTTAATGTGTTTGTGTGAGTTATTAAAATTTTTAGTTTAAAGCAATCTGGTGTGTTACAGATTTACACCAGTGTAGTTTTTTAGTGGTCGTTGTGAGCGGTCGTGACTACGGCCGTGTTGAAAGGGGGCGGAAGCTTCTCAGCCCGAAGGCTCCGACTGTAAAAAAAAAAAAAAAAGTTATTCTGCCTCTGATTGTAATTTTAAATCTGTTTTTGAAAAGGCTTTTAGGAATAAAATTCACATTTGTTAAAGGTTATTTTATTTTCCATCAGTTACTTCCTGGCAACTACTGTGTGATTAAATGTGTTAATGTTCTTGGTGAATCGCTAGTAAATAAAGTAAATTCTTTAAGAAAAGATTTTGTAAGTCTAAATCCACTGTTCAGTGTCGTTACATGACTAAAAATGAGTGCAAAAACAAATCCCCATGCTACCTGACATATAATATTGTAAAATAAAATCAATCTTTATGCTACTAATTAATCTCTGCTCCGACAACTGCAGTGCTGTAAAAACAATACGGGTCGACACATTTCTTTTCAATCTTATGAGCACGTCCTCTGTCCTGATTTCTATTTCTCACCTTTGCTGAAAGTGTGTGGTTAAGTGTGAATGTATTAACTGAAGTAGCAGACGCACCAGAGAAGTCGTGGGTTTCCTAATCTTCTACCAACTTAAACGGTGTCGGCGGAAGGCACAGAGCAGGAACAGGAGGGCTTGGCCAAAGATGAGTAAAGCAAACACGTTTCTCGTGCAGAGGTTCGACATGGGCGTCCCACACCACCTCGGGCGGTTCGGATAGGGCTCCGCGCGAAGGTTACAGAGAGGTGTTAGGAAGACAGGTAGGCGACCAGACGTTCCTTCACAACGTCTGCGTCGAACGAAGGACAAAAAGGTATTTGAATGTGTTAATAATTTTAATCTCAACAATTGCTTCTCCTAGCTGTTTTGAATTAACATTTGGGTTCCGGTTATAATTTTTTTCAGTTAATCAGTGGCGTAATAACATGATTTCCGTTAGTCGTGACCACGCGGTCCCTTGATTCAAATCGTTCCCCAAGCCTTAACAATTTCGGCTTGCCATATTATTTTATTTGTGGTGGACTTTTAAATTATCGAGCGTACATTTGGCAAAGAATGAATCGATTTCATTGGAAGCGGTTCACGCAAAGTCATGCAGCCACCCAAAATTCTGCTCGATGCCAACCACGAGGTATATACAACACTTCTTGCAAAAATGCTATCAACATCTTGTTCGGCATGTGGATTTAGTGCACGTGAGTGTTTGTCTTTCGAAACTGAGCAGTGAGCACGTGCTCTCCAGATCTCCCCCACCCCACAGGACTCGCCAGATTAAGGCGAACGTCAGGCCATAGGTTCGTTTATATAAATGTACCAAGAATGTTTTGTCTATCTATTAAATAGAAAAGACAAATGTTATCATGCGGCCGGCCGCGCTACGGTCTAGAACCGCGCGACCGCTATGGTCGCAGGTTCGAATCCTGCCTTGGGCATGGATGTGTGTGGTGTCCTTAGGTTAGTTAGGTTTAAGTAGTTCTAAGTCTAGGGGACTGATGACTTCAGATGTTACGTCCCATACTGCTTAGAGCCATTTGAACCTATCCGCTGCTATGAGTATGAATCCTGAATCCTTCCTTGTCACGCTGACAAAGTTTTATAAATTTATTTGTAAAAGTATAGACAGTGGAAATTAAAATGTCCTGTGGTTCCTCTCCTGCTCCAAGTCGGCCCGTTTGACGTCCTACCCCTCTTAAAGCACCTGCGCTGCAATGGCTTGTGTACAATTACATTCCTGAAATGGACTGGTCTGAGCAGAGTCGCGACATGAACCCAATGGAACAGCTTTCTGATGAGTTTGAACGTCAACTTTGCTCCAGACCCAGTTGTCAAACAATATTACTTTTGGTTTCGGCTCTTGAGGAAGGATAGGCTGTGATTCCTCCACTGACGCCCAGTTGAAGGTGTCACTAGCAGAGTCAAAAACCGTCATAAGGCGAAGGGTGGACTCCTGCTCCAAGTCGGCCCGTTTGACGTCCTACCCCTCTTAAAGCACCTGCGCTGCAATGGCTTGTGTACAATTACATTCCTGAAATGGACTGGTCTGAGCAGAGTCGCGACATGAACCCAATGGAACAGCTTTCTGATGAGTTTGAACGTCAACTTTGCTCCAGACCCAGTTGTCAAACAATATTACTTTTGGTTTCGGCTCTTGAGGAAGGATAGGCTGTGATTCTTCCACTGACGCCCAGTTGAAGGTGTCACTAGCAGAGTCAAAAACCGTCATAAAGCGAAGGGTGGACGCACCCCATATTAAGGACCACTAATAAGTATCTGGATACGTGTGATCAGATGGTATATTACAGACACAGAAGCCAAAGAATTATTTCCCACTGAAAAACATTACCCTTGAGGGTTCAAATGGTTCAAATGGCTCTGAGCACCTTTGGACTTAACTTCTGAGGTCATCAGTCCCCTAGAACTTAGAACTACTTAAACCTAACTAACCTAAGGACATCACACACATCCATGCCCGAGGCATGGTCGCGCGGTTCCATACTGTAGCGCCTAGAACCGCTCGGCCAACCCTTGAGGGATGATCCTTGTAGTATACGTCAGCACATGCTAAATGCTGGGGGATTTATCATGACAATCAGTGAACCCGGGAGCAACGCCTTTCCCTAGTGTGAGTCTCCGCTATTGGGCGCAGCGTATTTGCTGGCAGGGTGCCAGTGAGTGGATTGCTCATCTCTCCCGAGTGTCGCAGCTGTGCAGATCCGAAATTGGTGTCGTTGCGCGACCTACTCTCGCAGAAGACGCCCAGGCAGCGCCAGTAGCAACAGCAGCAGTCACGACTCTTACTGCTGCGTCCTCTGGGGAAGGAGGCCGGTGTTGCAGAGTCAACGCCCTCCACATAGAAAGAAATGGGATTCAAAGTGAATCTCGAACGGACTTCGGACCGAACCCTACACAACGAAAACTTTTCAAGGAGGCAAAAGCTCATGACACGTGTGTCGCGAATGAAACAGTATTTTAGAAAGTTTTTGTCCTGTGAATATTGCGGATAAAGTGGCACCGCTGTGGAAGACAATGGCACATTCTGTAGACTTGTTACTGGTCAAAGCTTGCTGCATCTTTTACACTTTAGCGCCATGCATCTTTCATCTTGTGTTTGACTAGGCACTGCAGAAATACGTACTGAGTTCCTTTCCATAATTTATCAATATTGTTGCTTCAAGATCATTATCAATTACCTCTTCTTTTCTTCACTTTACCATATATAGCAAACGCCTGTTTTGGCTTCACCTTTTTTTTCCTTCGGTCTTGGAAGGTGTCTCTGTCCTTTACGTCTGTAATAGCTTAAGACATCTTCCTTCGCTCTTTCGGTTGGTAATATCTTCCCATTTCTGCGATGGCTGGTCGAAAAACATATGTCAGTACCTCACGGTTACTTACTCTGCGCAAGAGTGAGTGTCCCATACGTCAGAATCGGTGGCACCGTAATTTTATAAAAACGCAACACGATCTTAAACGACGCGTGTCCAAATAAGAACAGATTGAAAACGAGTGCGATCTAGAAATGTCAGTTCCAAAATCCAGAGTGGTAGCTTTCCATGTTAAATCTCCTATCTGACGAGACAATTATCCGCGACATTGCTTCAATGGATGTCACACTTAGGAACTGACGAACTTACGATGAGGGCGTAGATATAAAAATAAAGGGACAACGCTTCGAACATACGTGGGACCATCAGAAGAACGCTGAGTAATGCTGCTTCACCCAGTATACCTCATTACCTGCCTTATACAGTTGGTGTTTTAGACATTATATTGTTGGATATTTACTTTCCCTCAAATCTGCCGGTGAACGATCGAGGGACAACATTTTCGTCGTCGAGGTGAACCACGACATTTCAAGTAAGCCTTCCTTCGTTCGTCATGACGATTTCAGTTCGTGATCATTTATTCCGCATTTATCTCTGGGATATCAGAACATATCTTATTCTATAATTTTATGTTTTACTTCGACTCTGTAGTTCGTCCGCGTGTGATTGAGAAACGCTACTAAAACATGCGTGGATAACTCTATAGCCCCTTTCATTGTGTACAGGTGTACAATCAGGATAATGAAAAACCAGTCAAACAACATGTTACCGTCCGTAGTAAAGCCATACTTACCCCGTCTAGAACGAGTGGTTTTTCTTTGAATGGATGAACAAAACTCATAAAGTGAAACTTCTCCAACAGATTTAAAACTGTGTGCCACCAGAGTTTTCATGACTTTCACGATCCACGCCAACGATTTAATTTAAATTTCAATCTACCGGGACCTACTATCTCTTACCGTGAAGATTGCACAGGCTCAGTACCTCGTAAACTAAACTTTGGGAGAAACAATACACAGAAGAATAGCATAGACGAATTCTAGCAGTTGTTACAAGAATAAAACTGTAACATTATGGTCGATTTATTACAGCTAAATATGCAGTTTTCCGCTGAAATTATAACTTCTCGTGAAGCGATCGCTCAAGGACTCAAACGAAATTTCATGAGTCGCCATGTCACTTATAAGTGACAATTGAATAGGGTCGAAAACAAAATGTTTATCGTAACAATAAACTGTAGCACTCATTGAGGCAGGTAAAATAACATGAGCAATTTTTAATAATTAATTACATTTTACTGTTGAAATACACGAATAATATCTCAATATAGCATTTGGAAATCATTAAATGAAACAACAAGTTTACTGTTACCAGTCATCGTTTTATTTATCTCCACAACGCGTTTCAAAGGTTTAAACCTCTATCATCGGGTGGTTTTACGTTAGTTAGTATGGCATTTGTGTGTGTCTTGTGTTACGATTTTTTGGAGGAATTTGTGGCACTGTCTAGTGGAGAAACAAGACACTATTTCAGAACATGGTTTTGGGTTTCTTCTGACAAAAAATCAAGCTGATACTAATGGTAAACATAAAATAAGTAAATAGAGTACCTCCAGTGGTCACAGGTTCCTTTCGCTGTCGTAACACATGACATGTATACTGTCATATTTGTAAACAAATATGGCGTCTGGAATCTGCTGGGTGCAAGGTTCGTGTAGCAGAAGAGAAGACATTATCGCAAAGTAAAAAGAATACACATCGTAACACCATTATTACAGAATAATTTTTAAAGGATTTGGAGGTACTTGTTTTGAGGAGTCGAATACATGTTTGTGTACTTCAGGTGGCATATAAATCCGATTTTCACAAGTTAGAACAGTTAGAACAGCAGGGGCACTCTCGTGGCTATTCCGCGCACCCTGACTGCAAAACCGTACGTCAACCTCGAGGTTCGATTGCTTGTTGTACCATTCATGAACAGCATTCCATGAAATGTTTTCCAACAGGACAACGCTCGCCCGCATGCCGCTGTTGCAACCCAACATGTTCTACAGAGTGTCGACACGTTTTCTTGGCCCGCTCGATCACAAGATATGTCTCCAGTTGAGCAACAGGGGGCGTCGTCCGACGACAGCCCCACCATTAACCGCATTAACCGTCCCAGTATTAGCCGACCAAGTGCAACAGGCACGGAATCTCCATCCCACAAACTGACATCCCGCACCTGTACGACACAGAGTATGCATGGTTGCATGCTTGCATTCAACATTCTGGCGGTTACAACGGTTATTAATGTACCACCGTTTCACATCTGCAATGTCTTATCTCGCGCTTAGATTAACGTGTGATCCTGCAACGTTAATCACTTAGACACGTTACCTAGTCACATCTATTCCAGAAATTTCATTACTGAGCATTAATTATTTTTTGGTGTTGCGATTTTTTTCCGTCATCGTGTGACCATAATCACACGTAGGATCTACACAGTTAGGCTATGTCGATGCATGGCACAGACGAGTACTTACTGCTTACTGCTATCCTGTGAGCTCAAGTTGTTTCCGTAACGTTATTTACCTGTAAGAAGAGAAACAATCCAATGAACATAATACTCTTCAAATCAAGGGAATGACTACGAGAACATCCAAATAAAATGAAACATTTATACACTCAAACAATACTTAAGCCAAAAGTATTGACTATATCCGATCATCCCGTCTGTGCGTCTCGTTACATTTGTGGAAAGATTGAAAATACCATTGGAAAATATTTCTTCTCATGTTAAAAATTGCTAAATAATACTTACGAATTAAAGCAGTTGGTCCCATTTCACTCATGAAATTCCGTTCCTAGATCGCACCATGCGATTCGCCTCTACAAGAAACTGAGCTGAGCGACTGAAAATGTGCCCGACTGCATTATAAAAATACATTTACATTTTTTTCCTTGTATAAATTTTTAGCGTATTACAATTTCAACCGTGTATGTTTCCTAAGGTACTACTGCAGCAGAGTCGCTGACAGCCACCACGACTATTTAAAAGCAACAATCATCATCATCATCATGGTTACGAAGACCACTCTGGCAGGATAATAATTCGTTTAAATAGCGTTACTTTATTTATGCTGCTATTGTGTGTCTTGTTGCGTTCGCCATCACAGTCCTCAATTCAACCAGTTTCTATAGCAGCAGCACACCGTCTTCAGGCCACAAGTGGCCCGTCGGGACCATCCGACCGCCGTGTCATCTTCAGCTGAGGAAGCGGATAGGAGGGGCGTGTGGTCAGCACATCGCTCTCCCGGTCGTTATGATGGTTTTCTTTGACGGGAGTCGCTACTATTCGGTCGAGTAGCTCCTCGATTGGTATCATGAGCCTGAGTGCTCCCCCGAAAAATGGCGACAGCGCATAGCGGCCCGGATGGTCGCCCATCCCCAAGTCCCGGCCACGCCCGACAGCGCTTAAATTCGGTGATCTGACGGAAACAGGTGTATCCACTGTGGTAAGGCCGCTGCCAACTACTTGCTATGACAAGTACTAATTGCCTCTTCCTGTTTTAAAGCAGTCTGAAAATAAAGAAAGTTTTCATCATATGCGACTCACGTAATTGCTGAACATCAAATAAAACTGGCATTCTAGTATTCCGAGCGTGGAATGTTAGTCCCTTAATTGGGTGGGTAGGTCAGAGAATGTAAAAAGGGGAACTGAAAGTTAAATTAGTGAAACACCGTGACGGGAAGGATTCCTGGTCGGGACAGTACAGGGTTATCAACACAAAGGTAAATAGGGGTAATGCAGAAGTAGGCATAATAATGAATACGAAGATAGGAACATTGGATGGGTAGGTTGTATACCTAATGTCGGGTTATGACCCGGTTTGGGGAGAAAGCAATTTATGGCACAACCTGAGTAAAAGAAGGGATCAATTTGTGGTGTCACCGCCAGACACCACACTTGCTAGGTGGTAGCCTTTAAATCGGCCGCGGTCCGCTAGTATACGTCGGACACGCGTGTCGCCACTGTCAGTGATAGCAGACCGAGTGCCACCACACGGCAGGTCTAGAGAGACGTCCTGGCACTCGCCCCAGTTGTACAGCCGACGTTCATAGCAATGGTTCACTGACAAATACGCTCTCATTTGCCGAGACGATAGTTAGCATAGCCTTCAGCTACATTTGCTACGACCTAGCAAGGCGCCGTATTCAATTGATAATTAATATTGTGAAGCATGTATCATCAAGAGCGATGTTCTACAAATGTGGATTAAAGTTAAGTATTACAGCAACTGTGTCCATTTTCTAAGTTCTCATTTCCTTTTAACTGTTCCAGACCTCACGCTAATCTGCGTGAGCTTAACGCGTGCCTTTCGGCTTCCTCTCGTTATGACTTGGCTGTCTTGCTAAGTCACAACACAATTGATAGACCACATCGTGACGTATGAAGTTATCGTCAGTTTGGTAAGGGGAGACGGGTAAAAATTGTAGAGGAAGAGCAAGGCTTGGATACAAGAAGTAGGTTGCAGTGGTTATTCAGATATGAAGAGGTTTGTGCATAAGACTAGCATGATGGGAAGCTGCATCAAACCAACTTTCAGATTGAAGGCCACAACAAGTACTGCGTGTAAATATGCATAGCGACACTTGACTCTATGATTACAAGATTGCAGAACTATCACCGGAAGCAGATACATCCATTAAAAATAAAAGTTAATTGTAGGTAAGGCAGATGCCAGATGAACTGTAAGATTTAGTGGAACAGTCCTCAGCTATAGTAGTCTATACACGAATCAGACAGCCAAAAAATCCCTCGTTCGACTAGTACTTGAATAATAATAGTCAATCCGGAACCAGTACCAGGTAGCACTGATAGAGGAAATACAGAAAACATAAAGAAAAGCGGCGTGTTTAGTTATAGGTTCGACTCAATCGGTAGTTTGAAGAAGGAAACGAATCTAAAATCTCCTTTTCTAGGGAAATACAAAAACTTTCCCCTGTTCTTTCCCCCTTTGGAGATTCGAGTCCTCCCTCGGACATGGGTGTGTGAGTCGTCCTTAGCGTGTTAGTTTAAGTTAGATTAAGTAGTGTGTAAGCTTAGGGACCGATGACCTCAGCAGTTTGGTCCCATAAGACCTTACCACAAATTTCCAATTTTTTCCCTGTTCTTATTTTTAATTTTGCCTTTACCCAACAGTTATATCAGATTTTTTATGTTAACCCTCTATCTCAGTACCCTGGAAAGATGATTTGGATCTGTTTCCTACTTCAAATTGATAACGAATTAGGTGTTTAAACTTTTCATTATAACGTCAAAAGTAGTTCCATTTCCACAAAACCATTCACAATACTACATGTAAAGGAAATGTCTACATTTCTGATATGTTTTCAAATGGTTCAAATGGCTCTGAGTACTATGAACTCAGAACTACTTAAACTAACTAACCTAAGGACATCACACACATCCATGCCCGAGGCAGGATTCGAACCTGCTACCGTAGCAGTCGCACGGTTCCGGACTGAAGCGCCTAGAACCACTCGACCACCGCGGCCGGCTTCACATGTTTTGAAAGCATTATCTATGAAATTTACCTTGAAAATCATTACTGTCCTTCAGTTTCACCGTCATCTACAGTAGATGTTGTTCGTTACATCAACACAACCTCAAAAACTGGTCTGTTATCAAACGGAATATATGTAAGTATCTGGTGTACAGTCTCGATCTTCTTGTCTTATATTTGAATGTTTCCACAGTACACCTTTTTGTTGGAATGTTGAGCAGGCCTGCGTTGTTCTTTTGCTGCAAGAAAGTGTTTTCACCACACCATCAATGATCTCAGACATTGTTAAATAAACTTAGATGAGAAGTATTCTAACTGCCTGTACTTGTAAATCGAAAACGAGGACTTTTTCAGGAACTACTTTGATTTTTTGAAGAACTTAGGCCACCAACTCTGGAAATCTAGCGTACTTTCAGCAGAGATTTGAGCAACATTGAATTCTGTCTTCCTTGAGGATTGAATCAAATTATTGTATTATTGTGATGTGTAACTTCTGTTGGAGGTCTGATTTTGTTTTTAGAAGTCCCAAAATTTATATCACATTGGAGAAATCAGTGCCCTCGCAATGGAAGGTACTAATACCATAGTCAATTTTCCAGTAACAACCAGCGTAAGGAGGAAGCGCACTGAAGTGTTGTTGTAGTTTTGACCTCTGCAAGTATCACTGGAAAGGTGAAGTTATTTAATCTCAGGATCCATTTGCATATTTTCAACAACAACATGCAACGTACTTCGTCAGGAAACGTGGACGCACAACAAAAAAAAGCATGACGTCACATTAGAAACGTCAAACTAACACATCTAGAACAGCTACTATATCAATAACTATTGCTCATTTACCTTTAATGAAGGATATATAATCTCAGACGTCCGACATTAAACACTAAAAACTACTGTGATGGACTAAACGACGAGGTTTTAAGCAACTGAACAGCAGGTACGACCACCGGCGTTGAGGGTGAAAAGGAACTCCAAACGGATATGTTCCCTTCTTCAAACTAAAGAATATTTTCAAGTACGATTAAGCCGGCATGTGAGTGGCCTTTGTTCCCTTTCTATACCACACAATGTGCATCTATATGCTAACACACGTTCGGTGAAAGAAATCGTTTCTTTGATGCTTGTCCCCTTCTTCAAACTATTCATTCTATCAGTTAGCCCGAAAGCGTCACGGAGACGGGCCTCCACCTCAATACGCTTCAAGAGAGTCGTTCTGCATCACAATGTAGATCACTGTTAAAATTTCGAGAGAGTACGTTCCTTGAAGAGGCAACCAATATGCGTATTGCTTCGTCCAAGAAAAGACCGCGACGGCGAAATTTGCGAGATTCGAGATCTCACGGAGGTTTATCGTTTTCCCAGGGTCTATTCGCGACCGGAACAGGGGGGGGGGGGGGGGGGGGGGATGGCTGGAACAAGGGACCGATACTTTAATCGGTCGTATGTGCATTTCTTGTTGCCATCCTTCGGGCTGGACCTGTTAGCCTGGGTTTTGTTGTGCACCATTCTGTAGATGAAAGTACCTCGGAGACCCTCTTGATCTTATCAGTCCGTTAATGAATACATCACTCTACTTCTCTACTTTTACTTTTACTTTTTAGCTTCTGGACGGAGCCTAGCTTTCTCGTCCTGTCCTTAAGCACGACAGAATTTTCTAGACTGGCCTTCGGCTGTGCGTCTGAGGCATGGCTTTTGAGGTTTTTAACTTACTGAGCTTCTAGTAATTGTATCAAAGGGGTCTATACGTCATCTGCCTAAAATCATAGTAACTATGTGCACTACGAACACAATTGGGCATAAACAAATGCTCTTTGTAAGCTTCCCTGAAACGTCTAATAAGATCATCATTAGGTTTGCAATACCATAATTCCACCAGTATAATAATAGCTGCTGACCCTTTGATTTTACTGCCGTAAAATGTTAGTGTTAATTCATCATACCGTTCGTCGCTGTCAGGAACCAAAAACGGCAAGCGTAGACCATCAGAATAATAACGGATATAGTCCCAGTTTTGATGAAATAAATCCAACACAGACATGTGCTGTAATAACAAAAGAGTTTATTTAAAATGTTATCTTCCCTTTCCTCTTGTAAAATGTTAAATGTACAATATTCTTCACCGGAAATGACAAATATTTCATCTCAGCTCGCATATTACCATCTGCTTTTGGTTCGCTACCACTAGCTAGTACACCAGCATTAAACGGATTATTAGAAAACACAGTAGCCTCCACCACGCCCGCCCGACTAGCCGCGCAGTCTAACGCGCTGCTTCCCGAGCGGGAAGGCGCACCGGTGCCCGGCACGAATCCGCCCGGCGGATTAGGGTCGGAGACTGGTGTGCTGGCCAGCCTGTGGATGATTTTTAAGGCGGTTTTCCATCTGCCTCGGCGAATGCGGGATGGTTCCCCTTACTCCGCCTCAGTTACACTATGTCGGTGATTGCTGCGTAAACAGTCTTCATGTACAGGGTGTTTCAAAAATGACCGGTATATTTGAAACGGCAATAAAAACTAAACGAGCAGCGATAGAAATACACCGTTTGTTGCAATATGCTTGGGACAACAGTACATTTTCAGGCAGACAAACTTTCGAAATTACAGTAGTTACAATTTCCAACAACAGATGGCGCTGCGGTCTGGGAAACTCTATAGTACGATATTTTCCACATATCCACCATGCGTAGCAATAATATGGCGTAGTCTCTGAATGAAACTACCCGAAACCTTTGACAACGTGTCTGGCGGAATGGCTTCACATGCAGATGAGATGTACTGCTTCAGCTGTTCAATTGTTTCTGGATTCTGGCGGTACACCTGGTCTTTCAAGTGTCCCCACAGAAAGAAGTCACAGGGGTTCATGTCTGGCGAATAGGGAGGCCAATCCACGCCGCCTCCTGTATGTTTCGGATAGCCCAAAGCAATCACACGATCATCGAAATATTCATTCAGGAAATTAAAGACGTCGGCCGTGCGATGTGGCCGGGCACCATCTTGCATAAACCACGAGGTGTTCGCAGTGTCGTCTAAGGCAGTTTGTACCGCCACAAATTCACGAAGAATGTCCAGATAGCGTGATGCAGTAATCGTTTCTGATCTGAAAAATGGGCCAATGATTCCTTTGGAAGAAATGGCGGCCCAGACCAGTACTTTTTGAGGATGCATGGACGATGGGACTGCAACATGGGGCTTTTCGATTCCCCATATGCGCCAGTTCTGTTTATTGACGAAGCCGTCCAGGTAAAAATAAGCTTCGTCAGTAAACCAAATGCTGCCCACATGCATATCGCCGTCATCAATCCTGTGCACTATATCGTTAGCGAATGTCTCTCGTGCAGCAATGGTAGCGGCGCTGAGGGGTTGCCGCGTTTGAATTTTGTATGGATAGAGGTGTAAACTCTGGCACATGAGACGATACCTGGACGTTGGCGTCATTTGGACCGCAGCTGCAACACGTCGAACGGAAACCCGAGGCCGCTGTTGGATCACCTGCTGCACTAGCTGCGCGTTGCCCTCTGTGGTTGCCGTACGCGGTCGCCCTACCTTTCCAGCACGTTCATCCGTCACGTTCCCAGTCCGTTGAAATTTTTCAAACAGATCCTTTATTGTATCGCTTTTCGATCCTTTGGTTACATTAAACCTCCGTTGAAAACTTCGTCTTGTTGCAACAACACTGTGTTCTAGGCGGTGGAATTCCAACACCAGAAAAATCCTCTGTTCTAAGGAATAAACCATGTTGTCCACAGCACACTTGCACGTTGTGAACAGCACACGCTTACAGCAGAAAGACGACGTACAGAATGGCGCACCCACAGACTGCGTTGTCTTCTATATCTTTCACATCACTTGCAGCGCCATCTGTTGTTGAAAATTGTAACTACTGTAATTTCGAAAGTTTGTCCGCCTGAAAATGTACTGTTGTCCCAAGCATATTGCAACAAACGGTGCATTTCTATCGCTGCTCGTTTAGTTTTTATTGCCGTTTCAAATATACCGGTCATTTTTGAAACACCCTGTACGTGAACACCATAATTACTCTTCCACGCCAACATTTGGGCTTACACTCGTCTGAGACGCTCCAGGGGCGGAGGAGGGGGGGGGGGGGGCTCCATTGGGGGCCGAGCCGCATAATAACCCTGGGTTCGGTGCGGGGCGACAGTTGCTGTAGCCTGTTGTGGGGCTGTGGACCACTGAGGGCTACGGCGGGGAAGAAGCCTCTCCGTCCTTTCTAGGTCCCTGGATCAATACAGAATACACCCTCCACCACACACCATAATATTGTTCGCGTAGTTCAGATGTAGATGATAAGTGTGCAGGTTATTGTGCCAGTTCTCACTGAACTACGATTTATGTTGTTAGGCCGGGTGATATTCCTCTTCAGAGTTCTTCTACAGGATTGCCGTTTCGATCCCTCTTCTGGTAGCCACCTCAGGATCTTCTGGTACTCATCAAACGGGGACGCCAGATACTGGGGAAGATGCCAAAAGACGGGTCGATGCGTTATTCGACAAGAAGAAATTTGAAGAGGAACGTAATGCGGTGTAACAAACTATAAGTTACATTATATAGATGTACGTCTCCAATGCCCGAAACGCGTAAGATTGCCCAGGTATTTAACCTTTGCCCAAGAGTCGAAACCGGAGAGCAAGCGGGAGCCCTGTTTTACCAGTACAGGACTTGTGGACTGACCTGTGTGTAAATATGCTGCTGCTGGAGGACTGGGATTTACGCGGCGCAACGGAGTGTCAGCGACAAAGGCAGAAACACTGAGCGCCGAGCACTGGTGGCGGTGGTGTATTGATCCTGCGGCCGAGACATTGTAATGGAATCAAGGGCCCGCCTAGCGCACGCGAGCCCGCCACAAACGCATGCAGCTGAGAGGGAGGCCCTCCCCCCCCCCCCCCCCCAAACCCCGCCGCACACACACACACACACACACACACACACACACACACACACACACACACACGAGAGCGAGCGCTGCGGCAAAGTTCCTCCGCAGAACGACCGGATAAAACTGTAACTTCTCCTCTGCAATACTCACCGAGAGCTATGTTCATATATGCTCGTAACATTAATTACGGCATTCAGCCGTAGGGCGTGTGGCCTGCGTTACATAACTTACTTAGATGTCTGCGAGAGACGGAAAAGAACTTGGAAGAGCAGCTGAAGGAATGGATGGTGTCTTGAAAATCCACTGATCAGCAAAAACATTATAGCACGTTGTACGCCTTCGGAAAGCGATACAGCACCGTTTCTGAATGGCATAGATTGGACAAGTCCTTGGCAGGCTTGTTCCAGGTGTATGACACCAGATGTATACGTGGAGGTCACGCGTTCTCGTAAATTACCGACCAGTGGTTTGTGGATGCGGAGTTGGCGCTGGATAGCGTAGCATATGTGTTCCATCGGGTTCATACCACGGCAATTTGGTGCCCAAGACATCAACACCAGTTCAGTGTCATACTCCTTAAACCGCTGTACCGCTTGGCTTTGTGAGACGGACAGTTAACCTGCTAGAAGACGCCATCGAAGTCGAGGCATTCGGTCCGGCACGTAGTCTAAAGCTGTTGTGGTGCCTGCTTATAACCACAGGTCCCACAGTACAGGTGAATGTACTAGGGCTGTTGATAAAATATCGATATATTACATTCATTCCAAAACATATCGATATACTACATATCTGCGATATTGAAACTACAATATAGAGTGCCGAAATTCAATATTATACGCTACTGGCCATTAAAATTGCTTCACCAAGAAGAAATGCAGATGATAAACCGGTATTCATTGGACAAATATATTATACTAGAACTGGGATGTGATTAAATTTTCACGCAATTTGGGTGCATAGATACTGAGAAATCAGTACCCAGAACAACCACCTCTGGCCGTAATAACGGCCTTGATACGCCTGGGCATTGAGTCAAACAGAGCTTGGATGGCGTGTACAGGTACAGCTGCCCATGCAGCTTCAACACGATACCACAGTTCATCAAGAGTAATGACTGGCGTATTGTGACGAGCCAGCTGCTCGGCCACCATTGACCAGACGTTTTCAATTGGTGAGAGATCTGGAGAATGTGCTGGCCAGGGCAGCAGGTGAACATTTTCTGTATCCAGAAAGGCCCGTACAGGACCTGCAACAAGCGATAGTGCATTATCCTGCTGAAATGTAGGGTTTCGCAGGGATCGAATGAAGGGCAGAGCCACGGGTCATAACACTTCCGAAATGTAACGTCCACTATTCAAAGTGCTGTCAATGCGAACAAGAGGTGACCGAGACGGGTAACCAATGGCATCCCATACAATCACGCTGGGTGATACGCCAGTATGACGATGAAGCATACACGCTTCCAGTGTGCGTTCACCGCGATGACGCCAAACACAGATGCGGCCATCATGATGTTGTAAACAGAACCTGGATTCATCCGAAAAAATGACGTTTTGCCATTCGTGCACCCAGGCTCGTTGTCGAGTACACCATCGCAGGCGTTCCTGTCTGTGATGCAGCGTCAAGTGTAACCACAGCCATGGTCTCCGAGCTGATAGTCCATGCTGCTGCAAACGTCGTCCAACTGTTCGTGCAGAAGGTTGTTGTCTTGCAAACGTCCCCAACTGTTGACTCAGGGATCGAGACGTGGCTGCACGATCTGTTACAGCCATGCGGATAAGATGCCTGTCATCTCGACTGCTAGTGATACGAGGCCTTTGGGATCCAGCACGGCGTTCCGTATTACGCTCCTGAACCCACCGATTCCATATTCTGCTATCAGTCATTGGACCTCGACCAACGCGAGCAGCAATGTCGCGATACGATAAACTGCAATCGCGATAGCCTACAATCCGACCTTCATCAAAGTCGGAAACGTGATGGTACGCATTTTTCGTCATTACACGAGGAATCACAACAACGTTTCACCAGGCAACGCCGGTCAACTGCTGTTTGTGTATTAGAAATCGGTTGGAAACCTTCCTCATGTCAGCAAGTTGTAGGTGCCGCCACCGGCGCCAACATTGTGTGAGTGCTCTGAAAAGCTAATCATTTGCATATCACAGCATCTTCTTCCTGTTTGTTAAATTTCGCGTCTGTAGCACGTCATCTTCGTGGTGTAGCAATTTTAATGGCCAGTAGTGTATTGTTTTCGCAATTTTCAGCAAAATATTTGTTATTTTGAAATTGTAGTAGAACATAATTTTACTTTCACTGTGTGAAGGAGTCTTACAAATTTTCGAGCTTTCAGCACGTCCAGTCTTTCCTTTGACTGTGTGTAGTAAGAATAGGTGGCACAAGGAGGAAGTCCGATTGCACTGGGGAGTGACGGTTCAAGTGGTTCAAATGGCTCTGAGCACTATGGGACTTAACATCTTAGGTCATCAGTCCCCTAGAACTTAGAACTACTTAAACCTAAATAACCTAAGGACATCACACACATCAATGCCCGAGGCAGGATTCGAACGTGCGACCGTAGCAGTCCCGCGGGTCCGGATTGTAGCGCCCAGAACCACACGGCCACCGCGGCCGGCAGGAGTGACGGTGTGAATGGAATAACAAGATTTCCGATGTGAAGTAATGCACACGAGTTGCGTTAAAAAACAAAAAAACTAAAATATTAATTTGATATATAAAGCTGGGAAAATATAGATTTCCAATTGCTGTTGAGTGATGACATAAGAGCGACAAATAGGGGAGAAACCTTTTTATTAATGATTCTGCAAAAACAAAGTTTCACAGAGAACGCCCATGGCGCCAACCAGTTTCGCGTTCCGGGGAATACACCTGGGTAAATTCCCAAAATCGCTTACTGAAATCGAATGGTGCATTTTTAGTATTTTTTGTACAACTAAACACGCGAGTGTCTGTGACATACAACTTTTTTATTTTTTTCAATGCAACATTTAAACATACTACAGAATTTGACGATGAAGTTTTATAAATGAAAACACACACACACACACACACACACACACACACACACACACGCACACACACAACTGAGATTGCCCGAGTAAAATAGTATTGCATTACATATTGAAAGTCCATCATGGTTTATTAGAAGTATAACAGATTCAGACAAAAGTAAAACACAAATTACATCAAAAATATACTTCACATCTATGTACCTCCTCCTGCTTCCTCGTCAAGGGGATCAGCAACAATGATCGCCATGTGACTGTCCGTTGTGCTATTGGTGTCAACGCACTCTGCAAACAAGCCGATTTTCTGATTCAAGGTACGTGATGTAGCTGTACGATCTTGCGCGGCCGAGCTAAGAAAATGTCATCTCGAGCGCTACTCGACGGGAGCCGTAAAGATCCTGCGTGGCGTGGGGCATGGTCTTCCTGAACCCAAAAACTCCATATTGGTATGACAGTCGCGGGTTCGCGACCGATGCGAATCGCAGCATCGCGGAATGATAAATCGCGGTCTCAAGAGATCACAATTCTGCCACTGTCGAATTCCGACAAGTGGTGCTACACGTTTCTCCTTCTTACGCAATGCACAATATGAGTTTCTCACAAACACGCAAAATTTAAATGAGATTTATGAATGAGAAACGTAGAGCAAAATCTTTTAATATACACTGGAACACAAACAACAAGAAACGATACACCACGAAGCAATTATCGGAATGGGACGAAAATCGGTAGATCTGATGTACTTGTAATAAATAAATGATCTCAGTTTCAGAAAAACTGGATGATTTATTACGGAGAAAGAACTTCACAAATTGAGCAAGTCAGTAACGCATCGGTCCACTTATCCCACCGCTCTCCGGAGAGAGTCCAGACTCGTCTTCGGCCTGGAATCCCATTGTCTTTAATGACGAATCTCCCTTCAAACTGAGCCACGATGGCCAGGAAGAAGTGTTTGGAGACGCTCCGCAGAGTGGTGGGATACCTACTTTAGTATCGCCTTCCATACGGCTCGATAACTAGGAATGGCGCTGTGGGGTGCCATTTACTTTCATAGAGGACCCTCTTGGTTGTCATTCGCCGCACCCTTGAAGCACAGCGGAACATCGGCAGTACTCTACGTCCCGTTTTGTTGCACTTCATGGCACGCCACCCTGGGCTTCAAAATGGTTCAAATGGCTCTGAGCACTATGGGACTTAACATCTAAGGTCATCAGTCCCCTAGAACTTAGAACTACTTAAACCTAACTAACCTAAGGACATCACACACGTCCATGCCCGAGGCAGGATTCGAACCTGCGACCGTAGCGGTCGCGCGGCTCCAGACTGTAGCGCCTACAACCGCTCGGTCACACCGGCCGGCCCCTGGACTTACAATTCATCAAGATACTGCCCGCCCGCGGCGAGAGTTTCTACTGCTTGTCTTCGCGCTTGCCAAACCCTACCTTGGCCAGCGAGATCACCAGATCTGTCCCCAATAGAGAACGTTTGGAGCGTTATGGATAGGGTCCTCCAACCAGCTCGGGATTTTGACATGCGTCAGTTGGACAGAACTTGGCACGATATGCCCCGCAGGAGGGCATACAACAACTCCGTCACTCAATTCCAAGCCGAATTATTGCATCCACAGGAGCCAGAGGTGAATCAGCACGTTACTGACTTGCTCAGTTTGTAAAGTTCTTTCTCTTAAATGCATCATATAAGGTGTACAACTTTGCTTCCGCCGTTTGCCGATAGGTGTCGACAACGGTAAGTAGCGGTCGAAAGAAACAGATCGCAGACGTCAGGCAGTTAGCTTGGACCTCGGTCAACATAACCTCATTCAAACATTAGTCGATTTGTGTCTCCATCATAACGATGTTCTTGATTGAAAATGTCAGTTTAGGAGCCTAATTCTCGTCATTTGCGGGAGGTGTTACTGTTTTGTTTCAATATGAAGAAAGCAGCGGCTGAGTCTCATCGAATGCTCTCAAGTACGTATGGCAATGACGCTATTAGTGAAAGAACGTGACATGAGTGGTTTCAACGCTTCAATAACGGTGATTTTAACGTCGTAGATCGGCATAGTGGTGGAAGAAAGAATGTTTTCGATGATGCAGAATTGGAGATATTGCTGAGTGAAGACTCGCGTCAAACTCAAGAAGAATTGGCACGAATAGTGGGAGTGACACAGCAAGCCATTTCAAAACGTCTCAAGGCTATTGGCATGATTCAGAAAGAAGGAACTTGGCTCCCGTGTGAGCTGAAACCAAGAGATCTTGAACGGCGTTTGTGTGTTTGTCAACAGTTACTTCAGAGGTAACAATGGAAAGGATTTCTACATCGCATTGTGACCGGGGACGAAAAATGGGTTCATTATGATAACCCTAAACGCAAAAAAGCATGGGGATGCCATGCTTCCACGTCGACGGCCAAACCGAATATTCACGGCTCAAAGATCATGCTCTGCATTTGGTGCGACCAGCTCGGCGTCGTGTACTATGAGGTGTTAAAACCAAGAGAAACAATCACAGGTGCTCATTATCGAACGCTATTAATGTGTTTGAGCAGAGCATTAAAAGAAAAATGGCCGAAATAGAGCGAGAGGCACGGCAAAGTGATTTTGCAGCACGACAACGCTCGACCCCACGTTGCAACAGAGGTCAAAACGTAGTTGGGAGCGTTAAAATGGGAAGTCCTACCCTACCCGCCGTATTCTCCAGACATTGCGCCCTCTATCATCTGTTTAGATCAATGGCGCATGGCCTGGCTGACCAGCACTTCCGATCTCATGAAGAAGTCACAAATTGGATCGATTCGAGCATCGCTTCAAAAGATAAACAATTTTTTCGGTGCGGGATTCTTACACTGCCCGAAAGATGGGAGAAAGTAGTGCCCAGCGATGGAAAATACTTTGAATGATACATGTTTGTTGCATTAAAGCCTTAGATGTTGGGGAAACAACGGCGGAAACAAAGTTGTACACCTTGTACAATTTTTTCTGAAATTGTAATATTTTGTTTGTTTGTGCATTTACATCACATCTACTGATTTCCGTCCCATTCTGATAATTCCTTCGTGGTGCCTCGTGATTCGCTCGTTTTTGTCTTAGAGTGAAGAAAGAATGTAACTGCCATTACCCCTGATACTTTGTTTACTTCCACTGTACTACTGAACATCCGCATATCCAAGCATGCAAATACGACATTCATTGCATGCCGCCTTCATGATGTTGCAGTTTTAATGACCAATAGCGTACCTTCAAACGACGGAGGGCATATAAGACCCTGTGGAGTATCAACTTTCTCACTTCGGGAACTAACGTCAAGGACAACAACGCCAACCCTGCTAGGTTGGCAATTCCGGAAGCGCTGCTGGAGTGCATTCCGCTGCTGCATGCAATGTTCCAGAGATAGCAGGAAAGGCAAAGGCAAAAATAGCCCGCGGAAGGAAGGTGGGCGTTTACAAATTTAGCGGGGAACAGAGTGGCTCGCGTGACCAGGTCGATACCTCGCAGACGAGCAGCGGCGGTCGAACACCGCGGTCCGTGTCCGCCGGCAGGAAGACGACCCACCCCCAGCTACCCAAGCGTTTCCTGCCACTGGCCCAGACAGCTAGCCGCACTGTATCGAGTACGTGAACTCAGAATCGGCTGCATCCACATACTCTGAACAGCTGAAACGAGAATGTGCCACAAACAGGTTTGCTATCGGGGCAATGAATGGTAGCTGGTGTGCCGTGTTCGATGCTGAGAATCTACACAGAAATACGCCGAGATTTTCACACTGACGCGTTCTTTTCATCCGTGTGTCAGATCGTCCGTGGCGAAATTATACTTGCTGCCTCTTTCAGAATCCAAGCAATGGTGGTGATGCCTGGCTATAATACAAATTAAGCGACTTACTACTCCACGAAACGTTTGCTGGCGGAACCGGATTGATTCTTTACACTTCCGCACTATCCAATTTTCAAACCTAAGGATCGCCGGCCTTGCTTTAACCGAACAGTCAATCATTAAAACCTCCTGAAGCTACACTACTGGCCATTAAAATTGCTACACCAAGAAGAAATGCAGACGATAAACGGGTATTTATTGGACAAATATATTATACTAGAATTGACATGTGATTACATTTTCACGCAATTTGTGTGCATAGATCCTGAGAAATCAGTACCCAGAACAACCACCCCTGGCCGTAATAACGGCCTCGATACGCCTGGGCATTAAGTCAAACAGAGCTTGAATAGCGTGTACTGGTACAGCTGCCCATGCAGCTTCAACACGATACCACAGTTCATCAAGAGTAGTGACTGGCGTATTGTGACCAGACAGTTGCTCGGCCACCATTGGCCAGACGTTTTCAATTGGTGAGAGATCTGGAGAATGTGCTGGCCAGGGCAGCAGTCGAACATTTTCTATATCCAGAAATGGTTTCGCAGGGATCGAATGAAATGTAGAGCCACGGGTCGTAACACATCTGAAATGTAACGTCCACTGTTCAAAGTGCCGTCAATGCGATCAAGAGGTGACCGAGACGTGTAACCAATGACACCCCATATCATCACGCCGGGTGATACACCAGTATGGCGATGACGAATACACGCTTCCAATGTGCGTTCACCGCGATGTCGCCAAACACGGATGCGACCATCATGATGCTGTAAACAGAACCTGGACTCATCCGAAAAAATTACGTTTTGCCATTCGTGCACCCAGGTTCGTCGTTGAGTACACCATCGTAGGCGCTCCTGTCTGTGATGCAGCGTCAAGGGTAATTGCAGCCATGGTCTCCGAGTTGATAGTTCATGCTGTTGCAAACGTCGTCGAACTGTTCGTGCAGGTGGTTGTTGTCTTGCAAACGTCCCCATCTGATGACTCAGGGATCGAGACGTGGCTGCACGATCCGTTACAGCCATGCGGATAAGATGCCTGTCATCTCGACTGCTAGTCATACGAGGCCGTTGGGATCCAGCACGGCGTTCCGTATTACCCTCCTGGACCCACCGATTCCATATTCTGCTAACAGTCATTGGATCTCGACGAACGCGAGCAGCAATGTCGCGATACGATAAACCGCAATCGCGATAGGCTACAATCCGACCTTTATCAAAGTCGGAAACGTGATGGTACGCATTTCTCCTCCTTACACGAGGCATCACAACAACGTTTCACCAGGCAACGCCGGTCAACTGATGTTTGTGTATGAAAAATCGGTTGGAAACTTTCCTCATGTCAGCGCATTGTAGGTGCCGCCACCGGCGCCAACCTTGTGTGAATGCTCTGAAAAGCTAATCATTTGCATATAACAGCATCTTCTTCCTGTCGGTTAAATTTCGCGTCTGTAGCACGTCATCTTCGTGGTGTAGCAACTTTAATGGCCAGTAGTGTACATTCAGAAAGAGTCGGAGATCCGCTCATGGAGAGGATAAATACAACCACTAACTGTTCATTCATCGGATCCAGTAGGCTCGTAGCAGCTTTCGCCGATAATCTTTACAAGAACAAAAAGGAATATAGTTCAAAAACAATAGTTAAAGGGTTACACAAAAACACGAGACTCAGATTGCCCAGGAAAGAAATGTAATTTACTGCCTACAGTTAACTTCGTAGCTTTCATCAATTACGACCTTGTGCTACATTTTGATTTTGAAAGTAAAATTCTGCCAACCGATATGAATAAAAACCCGATGAGCTTCTCGTCTTATGTAAAATCAGCAAGCGGTTCGAAATCATCTGTTCAGTCACTCGGCGACCATACAGGACCCTAAACGGAAGATAACAGACAGAAGCCCGGAATATTGGATTCGGTCTTCCGAAATTATTTCACAGCGAAAGGTCGTAACACGTTCCCTCCTTTCAGTCGTCGTACGAACGTCGAAGTGGCAGATATTGAGATAATCGATCGCGGAACAGTTAAGCAACTACAACAGCTTAGCACTGTGAAGGCGTGAGGACCAGATGAGATATCTATAAGATCCTACGAAGATTACGCGAAAGAACTTGCTCCGCTTCTAGACTCTCGTCTCACTGAACTTTATTTCATGATTACGGTCTTGGGACAAATGTTTTGTTACGTCTGATTTATCCATATGTCCCCGACGGCAATTTCTCTTACGTTCAACTTAACGTGTGTTACTATTTCTTTTCGTGATACCAGTATACACTGAAGCGCTAAAGAAACTTGGTTAGGCAAGCGTATTCAAATACAGAGATACGTAAACAGGCAGAATAAAGCGCTGCTGTCGGCAACGCCTATATAAGAGAACAACTGTCTGGCGCAGTTGTTAGATCGGTTACTGCTGCTACAAAGGTAGTTTATCAAGATTTAAGTGAGTTTGAACGTGGTGTTATAGTCGGCAGCATCTCCGAGGTAGCGATGAAGTGGGGATTTTCCCGTACGATCATTTCACGAGTGTAACGTGAATATCAGGAATCCGGTAAAACATCAAATCTCCGACATCGCTGCGGCCGGATAAAGATCCTGCAAGAATGGGACAAACGACGACTGAAGAGAATCGTTCAACGTGACAGAAGTGCAACGCTTCCCCAAACTACTGAAGATTTCAATGGTGGCACATCAAACAAGTGTCAGCGTACGAACCATTCAACGAAACATCATCGATATGGGCTTTCGGAACCGGAGGCCAACTCGTGTACTCTTGATGACTGCACTACACAAAGTTTTACGCCTCGTCTGGGCCCGTCAACACCGACACTGGTATGTTGATGACTGGAAACATGTTACCTGGTTGGACGAGTTTCATTTCAAATTGTGACGAGCGGATGGATGTGAACGGCTATGGAGACAGCCTCATAAATCCATGGACCCTGCATGTCAGCAGGGGCTGTTGAAGCTGGCGCAGTCTCTGTAATGGTGGGGGGAGTGTGAACTAGGAGTGATGTGGGACGCCTGATATGTCTAGATACAATTGAGACAGGTGACACGTACGTAAGCATCCTGTCTGATCACCTGTGTTCATTCATGTCTACAATGCATTCCGACGGACTTGAGTAATTCTAGCAAGAAAATGCGACATCTCACATGTCCAGAATTGCTACAGAGTGGCTCCAGGAACACTCTTCTGCGTTTAAACACTTCCGCTTACCACCAAACTTCCCAGACATGAATATTATTGAGCATATCTGGGATTCCTTGCAGTGTGATGATCAGAAAAAATCCTTACGGATTTATTGGCAGCCCTGCAGGATTGATGGTGTAGTCAGTTCCCTCCAGCACTACTTCAGACATTAGTCGAGTCCGTGTCACGTCATGCTGCTGCGCTTCTGCGTGCTCGCGCGGGCCCTACACCATATTAGGCAGATGCAATGCCTGGCTTTTCTATACACCTTATGGCCCAAAGTCCCGAACACTCGTATGATTACAGACATACCCAGAGAAGTAAGTTGGGCATTACTCTCCGTCTCCACAGTAAATTGAATGTTTTGGTTCATGTTATTAAGATGTATCAAGAAGGCATCCAGCTCTTCTGTACCATGTGTCCATAGCTTGAAAGTACCGTCAACATAGCGACACCAGCAGCTGGTCTTTTACTGGCACTCTAAAGCACTTGTCGTTCAAAAGTCTCCATAAACAGTGTAACAGTTTTAACAGAAAAAGGGGGAAGATGTCAAATTAGGTAGTATAAGGATTAAGGATATCGAGTTTGGAGCGACAGAGCTACGGTCGATTATAAGGAGGGAGTCAAATGAAGGCAGAACACCTACCACAAAGGGGCCATGGACTTGTTCCATTCATATCATCACACGCGTTAAGACATGTGTCTCTCTGGGAGACGAAAGGATCAGTTCCTGTTTCGTAGAACGTGGTCGGGGGCTGACGGATCCTCAACCGCATCCATTCTTCCACTTCCTCGTCCGACTGAAACCGACGTCCACACGTCCGTCTTCCGGTCGCCAAAGTTCCAATGTTTTCCAACCAAGTCGCTGAAGCGTAGCCTTCATCCGACTGGCAAGTCGGTGTCAGGCGTTATCGTGCAACACGTTTATTCCGTCGAGAAGCATTCCGACAGCACGTGGGCAAACACCAACGCCAAAAGCACAAATATTCCACGTCTACCCTTCCAAAGAAATCAAAAAATGTTCACACAAGTTCCGGTAAACGACCTTCTTCGACTGCTCCCTCGAGCATGGAACCACAATCAATGCGCAGCGCTATGAAGATGCTTCGCAGAAACTGCGACATGCTAGAAAATCAAAACGACCATCAATGCTTCGGACGGGATCATCCTGTTAAATGATAACGCACGCCCCCACATTGCCAATCGGACGAAGGGTATGTTTCAGCGATATGGTTAGGAAATACTGTAACATGCTCCGCACAGCCTGTATCTTTCACCGTGTGATTCTGACGTCTTTGACGACACGCGTGGACGTCGTACGAAGAAGTACAAGACTGGATGCGGTTATGGGTTGTGGATCCGTCAGCGGCCGATCGCATTGTAAGAAACGAAAACTGATCGTCTTATCTCTGAGTGGGATAAATATCTTACCGCGTGTATGATTACTTTTGAATGGAATCATTTCACGGTCACGTTGTTACTGGTGTTCGGTTTTCATTTGGCTGCTTCTCATACTTTCAGTCACGAATGGTGGCGTTACCAGAAGGAGCCTCTTAGTCGGCGTCAGGTGGTGGACTGTGTTGCCCTCTATACTACCTGAGCCGTGGCGGGACTGGTGCCAGGGCCATGTTTGATTAGGCACTATCGATTCCCTCTGGCAGAAGTTTGTCTTTGGAGCCTGGGCTGGCTCAGGATATAGCGGGCAGTACGCAGTGCAAAGGGACAACAATGTTGAGCACGGCACGCGGAAGTGCGCGTATTAGCGAGACGTTGGAGAGACGCCAGCGACCACGGTATGCCCGAGCACGGGCGGCAGTTAGCGCATGATCGTACTGGGATGAGTAACAGGGGGCCGGTGCTGTGGCTTCTTGGCACCCTCGTGAAGCTATGCATGTGCTCTCTTCCGTGAAGGAACACGCTGTTATTATCAGACTAAGCAACGTCTGGTGTCTTCGCCACATCGATCTAGCAGCTGGCATCAGGTTAAGTAATTCATGTCCTACCAACGATTAGTGAAATATAAGGATGATTGCTCTTGCGGAAGCAAAGTGTTGCAAGGACTGTGAAGTCATATTTCATGCCTCTTATTAAGTGTGTGCCTCGCTCCTTAATACACTACTGGAAATTGAAATAAGAACACCGTGAATTCATTATCCCAGGAAGGGGAAACTTTATTGACACATTCCTGGGGTCAGATACATCACATGATCACACTGACAGAACCACAGGCACATAGACACAGGCAACAGAGCATGCACAATGTCGGCACTAGTACAGTGTATATCCACCTTTCGCAGCAATGCAGGCTGCTATTCTCCCATGGAGACGATCGTAGAGATGCTGGATGTAGTCCTGTGGAACGGCTTGCCATGCCATTTCCACCTGGCGCCTCAGTTGGACCAGCGTTCGTGCTGGACGTGCAGACCGCGTGAGACGACGCTTCATCCAGTCCCAAACATGCTCAATGGGGGACAGATCCGGAGATCTTGCTGGCCAGGGTAGTTGACTTACACCTTCTAGAGCACGTTGGGTGGCACGGGATACATGCGGACGTGCATTGTCCTGTTGGAACAGCAAGTTCCCTTGCCGGTCTAGGAATGGTAGAACGATGGGTTCGATGACGGTTTGGATGTACCGTGCACTATTCAGTGTCCCCTCGACGATCACCAGTGGTGTACGTCCAGTGTAGGAGATCGCTCCCCACACCATGATGCCGGGTGTTGGCCCTGTGTGCCTCGGTCGTATGCAGTCCTGATTGTGGCGCTCACCTGCACGGCGCCAAACACGCATACGACCATCATTGGCACCAAGGCAGAAGCGACTCTCATCGCTGAAGACGACACGTCTCCATTCGTCCCTCCATTCACGCCTGTCGCGACACCACTGGAGGCGGGCTGCACGATGTTGGGGCGTGAGCGGAAGACGGCCTAACGGTGTGCGGGACCGTAGCCCAGCTTCATGGAGACGGTTGTGAATGGTCCTCGCCGATACCCCAGGAGCAACAGTGTCCCTAATTTGCTGGGAAGTGGCGGTGCGGTCCCCTACGGCACTGCGTAGGATCCTACGGTCTTGGCGTGCATCCGTGCGTCGCTGCGGTCCGGTCCCAGGTCGACGGGCACGTGCACCTTCCGCCGACCACTGGCGACAACATCGATGTACTGTGGAGACCTCACGCCCCACGTGTTGAGCAATTCGGCGGTACGTCCACCCGGCCTCCCGCATGCCCACTATACGCCCTCGCTCAAAGTCCGTCAACTGCACAAACGGTTCACATCCACGTTGTCGCGGCATGCTACCAGTGTTAAAGACTGCGATGGAGCTCCGTATGCCACGGCAAACTGGCTGACACTGACGGCGGCGGTGCACAAATGCTGCGCAGCTAGCGCCATTCGACGGCCAACACCGCGGTTCCTGGTGTGTCCGCTGTGCCGTGCGTGTGATCATTGCTTGTACAGCCCTCTCGCAGTGTCCGGAGCAAGTATGGTGGGTCTGACACACCGGTGTCAATGTGTTCTTTTTTCCATTTCCAGGAGTGTAGTATTGTTCTTACTTCAGTTGGAAAGTGTAAAAAAAAAAAAAATAATTGACACGTGTACGCAGCCTTACCGAGCGATCTATATTCTGTGTCTAACGATTGCCGTGTGGTACCTTACATGCCAACATAAGGTGCTCCATGTGATGCTTGGGTTTTAATGGACCAGTTCCGTTTTCATCATTCGTGTACGTGGTTCTGCTTAAAGATACGAAATCAGTTTTATTATTGTCAATTTTATCGAAGTAGTTTTCTGTATAAGTTTGAGTATTAAGGTGAAGGAATGGTTGTTTGGTTCCCTGTTGTCGCTTCTGATTTATGTTTCAGAGATCGGAAGCAGTGGGCCACCGAAGTGCAGAACCTCCCCTTTTAAATTACTAGCGGGCGTACGGGCGGTGGACTTCGCCTGAGCTCGCGTGTGCTGTTTGATTCCGATTTCCGTGTTCTGAACGAAGTAGAAGTACAAACGGAGTCCACATCTTAATTCGAAGATAAGTACTCAGTCGCCTCCACCGTTCGTAGCCAAGTCGCGGCCTCACAATCTCGGGCCTCAGTTATTGTACGAGCTGCAGATTTCTGAAACTTGTGGTGGCTGTGCAAGGTTGCCCGGGTTAAATGTTTTAAATATTTGTCTTAAGAATTTTGAGGGATTTCTAGAAGAATGTGTTGTAATTGAAACCGTTTTCTAAAATTGCGGTGCAATTCAGCCTTATTGGCGTATGTCAATTTTTACGGGGAAATAACTGGGTTATTATTGATCAAACTGTCTATAACCTTGTAAAGTTGTTTGGTAATATCTCGCCCGGGAGGGGCGGTTTTCAATCTATGTGGAAATAATAATTGATTTCCTGGTCATTTGATGTAACATTTATTTTAAATGATGTACTTGGCCAGAGTGGCGGTTTTTTAAATGTTTGCAAAGAGATTAATTCGCTTGTGGTTTCATATAACAAGTAGTTTGTAAAATTGGCCTGAGTGGCGGGTTTTTAAATGTTTTTAAAGAGATTAATTCATTTGTCGTTTTATATAAGAAGCAGTTTGTAAAGTTTGTCCGAATGGCGTTTCTTAAAGAAATTATTATCTGATTGTAATTCTCTTAATGATTTATCTATGATGCAAATAAATACACTCCTGGAAATGGAAAAAAGAACACATTGACACCGGTGTGTCAGACCCACCATACTTGCTCCGGACACTGCGAGAGGGCTGTACAAGCAATGATCACACGCACGGCACAGCGGACACACGAGGAACCGCGGTGTTGGCCGTCGAATGGCGCTAGCTGCGCAGCATTTGTGCACCGCCGCCGTCAGTGTCAGCCAGTTTGCCGTGGCATACGGAGCTCCATCGCAGTCTTTAACACTGGTAGCATGCCGCGACAGCGTGGACGTGAACCGTATGTGCAGTTGACTGATTTTGAGCGAGGGCGTATAGTGGGCATGCGGGAGGCCCGGTGGACGTACCGCCGACTTGCTCAACACGTGGGGCGTGAGGTCTCCACAGTACATCGATGTTGTCGCCAGTGGTCGGCGGAAGGTGCACGTGCCCGTCGACCTGGGACCGGACCGCAGCGACGCACGGATGCACGCCAAGACCGTAGGATCCTACGCAGTGCCGTAGGGGACCGCACCGCCACTTCCCAGCAAATTAGGGACACTGTTGCTCCTGGGGTATCGGCGAGGACCATTCGCAACAGTCTCCATGAAGCTGGGCTACGGTCCCGCACACCGTTAGGCCGTCTTCCGCTCACGCCCCAACATCGTGCAGCCCGCCTCCAGTGGTGTCGCGACAGGCGTGAATGGAGGGACGAATGGAGACGTGTCGTCTTCAGCGATGAGAGTCGCTTCTGCCTTGGTGCCAATGATGGTCGTATGCGTGTTTGGCGCCGTGCAGGTGAGCGCCACAATCAGGACTGCATACGACCGAGGCACACAGGGCCAACACCCGGCATCATGGTGTGGGGAGCGATCTCCTACACTGGCCGTACACCACTGGTGATCGTCGAGGGGACACTGAATAGTGCACGGTACATCCAAACCGTCATCGAACCCATCGTTCTACCATTCCTAGATCGGCAAGGGAACTTGCTGTTCCAACAGGACAATGCACGTCCGCATGTATCCCGTGCCACCCAACGTGCTCTAGAAGGTGTAAGTCAACTATCCTGGCCAGCAAGATCTCCGGATCTGTCCCCCATTGAGCATGTTTGGGACTGGATGAAGCGTCGTCTCACGCGGTCTGCACGTCCAGCACGAACGCTGGTCCAACTGAGGCGCCAGGTGGAAATGGCATGGCAAGCCGTTCCACAGGACTACATCCAGCATCTCTACGATCGTCTCCATGGGAGAATAGCAGCCTGCATTGCTGCGAAAGGTGGATATACACTGTACTAGTGCCAACATTGTGCATGCTCTGTTGCCTGTGTCTATGTGCCTGTGGTTCTGTCAGTGTGATCATGTGATGTGTCTGACCCCAGGAATGTGTCAATAAAGTTTCCCCTTCCTGGGACAATGAATTCACGGTGTTCTTATTTCAATTTCCAGGAGTGTATGTTGAAATGAAATGGTCACTGTATAGTCAAGTCCTTCCACTTCCTTTATATTAAAGGTTAAGGAAATTGCAGTTCAAAATAGAAATAACATACCACTACCTACATACATATTTGACGCTCCCTAGGGTTCTGATTGCAGTTCGCCGCTTCACCTTTGATGATGTCTCCCGTGCTGGAGACGCAACGTTAACGTCAGGTTTTATACGTCGACTACTGCCTGTCAGCCCGGAAATTTTAAGTCAAGTTAATTTCGGCCGTGAAAGCCTGTAGTGCTTCGAAATACTGTTTTGCACTACGTTTCGCAGTGTATGTATTACTCCGTTCTCTGGGTAGGTTAGACCGGACGGCCGCCCGGCACGTATAATCACGTCACACGTTCCGACTGTCAGGGGAATACGACGCCGGCGTCTGGTGCAGCCTCAGACACAGGAAACTGCAGCAGCGCATTTGGAGATTTGCCGGCGAGCTGTCTCCAATTCGATCCCCCGCGCGGTCCCCTTTGAAGTTAACACCCTGTAAGCAGGCTCCTGGTCTCTCCCCTGCTGGATCGGGCCCGCATTAGACGACATAAAGGCCCACTCGCTCTGCCACCACGCGCGCACGCTGTATGATGTCCCACACCGCACGTCTCCCTTCTTCTCAACGAGCGGGGATCTCCTTTGTCACGTCCCCACACTGAGCGGTCCTTCCATCCCGCAGAGACTTCTTCACGTGCTACTCTTCTTCACTAAGTAATTTAATTAAACGTAAAAGGCAGCTTTATTCATCTAATTTAATGGATTTGCTAAGTCTCACTGCAAGCAACGTTGTACTAACCATAAGCACACTGGGAAAGTAATTAGTAACACCAGATACATCACGATGTAAGGTTGCCAAGTGTCTGCGTTTATCTGCATATGTCCGGCTTTCTTCGGTCGCGTCCGCCCAAACATATACATTTCCAGCGCGTCCGGCTTTCTAGCGATGAAGAAGAGAACGCTCAACTGAGGTTTGTTCCAATTTAATCATGTAAATGTCCAATCAGTGTTCTCTGAATTTTAAGGCGATTATCAGACATACATCAAATTCAGGTGGAAGAGTAAACATGATGAATATGTACATAATTGCCAAAGACGTCTTAAAACTTTGCACATGCGAATTTAGCACCAAAGCACTTTCAGGGTATGTCGTCAGTTGAACAAGCAGCAGAAACTATAGATACTTGGTCTAGACAATTCGTAAAGTTGGATGACACTAAATTCTTTTATCAGCGGCAAAGTTTCACCAAATTCATGCAACAGAAAAGACGGATCTGACTTAAAAAATCTTTTGGCAAGTCAAAAATGAACAGCTTATTTCAAATCACGGCATAATGAAGAATTTTATTCTGAATTATTGAAATTAGCAGAATATTACACTTCCCTGTTCAACGCCGACAATATCTAAGTCGAAAGAGTGTTTTCTTTCATGAAAGCAAAATGGACAAAGGAACGCAATTAACTGCAAACCGACATAGTCCCAAACATCATACTGTTGTTGCTGTTTTTCAATTTAAACGTATTCTGTCAAGAGTCCAACGAAATGGTTCTTAATAAACTGGGTTCAAATGAGAAATACTAAAACTCAACTACAGATGTTAGAAAACGCATTTTAACTATATTGGACTTTACGCATTTATGTCGACTGGTTTCGATTTTCGGCCATCATCCAGGGACCATACAAAATAGACAGAAGTGAACAATACATGTTACTGTCGAAAAATACATATTCCATAGTCGTTAAGTAGTGAAGATCATACATAAAGATAAGTCAAAGAACTGCTTATAAAGCAAAAACCAATAGCACTTCTACATTTCATATATCAAGCTACAGGCGAATGCCATATAACATGGTATATTATGAAATACTTCAACAGTTATCAGTGAAATATTGTGACTCATTCAGCTTAGATACAGAGACTGAGAGTCAATGACATTTGTAGAACCGCAGTAAAAATATAGTGCCACATCAAAGATACTATAGTCAAAGAGCCAAACATAATTTACAGTTGATCATTATGGTTGGTTGGTTGGTTTTGGGGGAAGGAGACCAGACAGCGAGGTCATCGGTCTCATCGGATTAGGGAAGGACGGGGAAGGAAGTCGGCCGTGCCCTTTGAAAGGAACCATCCCGGCATTTGCCTAGAGCGATTGAGGGAAATCACGGAAAACCTAAATCAGGATGGCCGGACGCGGGATTGAACCGTCGTCCTCCCGAATGCGAGTCCAGTGTCTAACCACTGCGCCACCTCGCTCGGTGATCATTATGAAAACATCCAATGTATAAGATAAAATTTTAATACAACATATTCACTAATTCATACCTGCTTCTTACAAGGCTCTCAAATAACAGTAGTAACATCAGTTTAATATAAATACCTACCAATCTAGGAATTACCACATATATATGTGGGATACCTCGTTGTATTGAGCACAGAACTGAAGTAAAAGTCTGACGATTCCATTATTACATATAAAACCATAGTACATCAGTATGGTATGAAACCAAAGTAGTTTTTCTTGTGCATGATGCATTGTCTAAAATCAGTGAACAAAGAAATCTTCGAAAGTCACATGAGTAATATAGATGAGAAATAGAAGGTACAAAAATTACACATAACATAAAATCAATACATGTTTATATTGGATAAGTGTTATGTCATAAATGAAGTAACAGAAACAAGAGACGCAGTTCAATGCATGAAGACAAACAACGGATGCTTGGTTAAATTACCAGTACAAAAATCTTTCCAAACATTTTCGGAATATGAAATACATTCTTACAGAAGTATACCAGCAACTTTATAATTACACCGGCGTTCTAAAATGTTCTAAAACATCTAAAGCCATATCCTCATTCGTCTGTAGCATGATATAAGAGTATGAAATGTAAAAATCGTATTGTCTTTTTCTTTATGAGTAATTTTTCGATTATGTATGATGTTCAGTACTTAACGACTATGGGGTGTGAATTTTTTTCAGCAATGTGCAATGTTCATTTCTGTCTTTTCGATGTAACCCCTGGATAATGGCTGAAAATCGAAACCGGTTGGAATAAATGGGTATAATTCAACACAGGAAAGTAACAAGCATTTTATAAAATATGTTAATGCTATAGACTGTCGCTCATAAAAATATTTTAGCTATACACTGTTGGTCTTCCTTTATTAGTCTAATTGAAATGATAAAAGATATTGAATATCTTTTCGTTCTCCGTCCCATCTCAGAAAAAAGTTAAAATGTTTATACTGCTTAATGAAGAACTTTTAATTTATTTTGACATAAAATTATCATCGGAAAAAGATAGCAATTAAGAAGACTGAGAACTTAATTGCTATCATAAATGCCAAATTATAAGACTATTTACTGTTTTTCTATTTAAAACAGGCAGTCCAGATCTTAGGTCAAAATGTCAGGCTAGATATAACGTCGAGTCCGTATTTTCTACTTTTCAACATGCCAATCCTAACCGTTGATAATGGACCCAGCTTGGCGAGGAGAAGATGCACGGGTTTCTTTAGGTGTGCCATATTCACCTATAGCCACTCATGTGATGATTACATCGCGCAGAGCTACGAAATTGTGGCGGTGCTGATTACTGCGTTCGACCTGTTGTTTCAAATACACCCAGATTTTTGCTATGGGATTACGATCGGGTGATTTAACGAGCCAGTGTGTGACCGATAGGAAGGAATGCAAAGCGAATGAGTGGGTATCTACGTCAGATGGACTGTGCACCCCAAAATGAAGACGCTCCTGTATGTCATGGGTTTTTTATGTGTAATCCCTACGTTTGACACCTAATGGCCGAGTGTACCAACCTCAGTCAAAAAGCAAGATAACGAAGGTCCCGACATGAATGTTAAAACTAAATAACGTTTAAAATGCCCCTGCGATGCACTAACGTTGTTTGCCAGGCAGCAAACCGACTTGAGCCAGCCGTGCATTCAACCGCAGTTAACGACGTGTACGGCAATGGAAGGCGCCCTGGAGATGCAAAGATGTCAATAGAGATAAGAATTTGCACGCGGCCGCTTATGTATTTAAGTATGCTACACAATCGCTGGTGAGTGACGTCATTGTCACATACTCTCACTTATGCAACAAACAGAAGCGTCTTTACACTTGCTACTAGTCCATTAGTTTATATTTGGCGAAATGGAAAACAAATGGAGAGCACCAGAATTTTCGAAGTACGGCTCGGATATACTTTTCGAAATGGTCAATGCGAATGCACCAGTTCTTGAAACTAAAGGAACTGACCGCTACAGTACAAGAGAAGAAATGTGCAGTGTCTCGTTTCAGCGTTTATTTTTTTTCGTTTTTTCCATTCGGTTCGAATACCTACAGTATTGAAATATAAACTTTATCAAATGTATGCTAAGTACCAGATCTAATTGTTATTTTTATGAACAGTACACTTCTTCTTATTTCTAACTACTTACTGCATGGAAGAATCCAGTTGTCATTGCAAATAAAAATTCTTAGTTACCGATTTCTTTTAACAGACTGATAGTCAATATTGTACAGTTAAAAAACAACAAATTTTTCTGTCATTTTGTACTTTATTATGCTTCACGTTAACGTTCACAGAACATGCACCTTTGTTTTAAAATTTGAATCCCAGACACTCTACACAGCGAGCAAGCATGCTACGACACAGGCATACTGCATAGTGGAAAAGTGTTATCTTATTTTAGTATATTAAAAATGGTCGGAAAACTCCACCATTTTTTAGACTTACATTGGACTGCTTTGGGAGAGGACTATTTTAGTTTTGGATTGCATGTACAATAAGTATAAAAATAACAAAAGTCGGATTGTAGTCCGGCCTCCTTGTTAGAGAAAAATATGTAATGTGGTCACTTGTGGAGGCACTTGAGTCATAAATTGATAAACTTTCTAGGTTCATATTACGTACACTGACCAGTAAGAACACTATCGATATAAACCCGTCCAGGCGACAGAAGTGTCACATGGCCAGGAATGACTAACAGACACACGCGCGGTGCATGTAGTGTCAGGGGGCGTTCTGTCCGTGTGTAGAATAGGGAAGGCGCACAATCTATCTGAATTTGACCAAGAACAGATTGTAATGGCCTGGTGACTCGGCACGAGCATTTCGGAAACCACACGACTTGTCGGGTGTTCGAAGAGTGCTGTGGTGAGTATCGTTAACACGCGGCGAAACCAAGGTGGGGTTGGGCGGGCACCCCTCCTTACTTAAGTGAAAACAATGTTAGTAACATCGATAAAGCCCTGACAATATTACACGCTGTACCTAAAGGAAGAATTGTGAGCGTCCTTGAAACATGGAAATATACAAGTATCTCAAAGACGATACTGATAATCTTCTAAATAACCAAACCGATTTGAGAAACAACCGATTCTTAGATAATTTTACTCGATCTTACGATGCACACGCTAACAGTAGCTTAGACTTAGGCTCAAGTTAACGTGTTAGTTCAGTGTATTATGAATTTTATATGGCTCAAGTTAACGTATTAATTCAGTGTATTATGAATTTTATACAAGGACAAATATTAAGCCAGTGTAGTGTGAATTTTATAAAATGACGAACTCTCGTCAAAACAATATTGCACAGTTTTTTACAATTTATTATTTTACTCCTCGATGGCGGTAGCGCGTTTTATATGACTGAGAGAGAGAAGACGTACTATATTGTATTTTCATATTACTTCGTTTGCTATGTCGATGATCAATTTATGTACTGGAAATGCATGTAAAGCTAACAAAATGTTAACGCCAGCTGTGTTGGATTTGAGTGAAGGTGGTTCCATGGGAGCGTGCTACTGATTTGGTAGCATATGAGGTACTGCGTGACATCTCACTGTCTTTTTTTTTTTCTTTATTGTGATTTTAATACCCGTATAACAGGTAGGCTGGCAGCAGCACAATACGCCGCTCTTCAGCCAAAGATAGTACAATGATAAAACAGAGAAGACACATGAGTTGGAACAAAACGGCGGGAAAAAACAGTAGACACATGAACATAAAAAACATGAAGCCGTTCACACTCGATGACAATCCACACTACAAACTGTTGACACGACGCACAAACACTGAAGATGGCGATGGCACAGGTGAACGATGGAGTGCGACGGTGAACACTGAACACTAAACACGACGGTACACACGAGACACTGATGGCGATGATCTCTGGCGCGAGAATGTCCACGTAGCGTGTGCGAGTCCGGGGACCTGCCAAGAGAGGAAGAAGGGTGAGGGGGGGGAGAGGGGAAAACAAAAAACGGCTCAGGAGATGGGGGGACGAGTAGAGGGACAGGGGAGGGGAAGCCGGGGGAGGAGTGGGGAGAAATGGAAGAGGGAGGGGAGAGAAGGGAGGGAGGATGCCCAAAGGAACAAACACAGGAAGAGGGAGGGAGGATCAAAGTTGGTAGGAGGGGTAAATGGAGGGGAGGAGGGCATCATCAGGGAGGGGGAGCTGGCGGAAGCCACCTTGGGAGAGGGTAAGGAGGGTGGAGAGATGGAGACCGGCAGCGGGTGGGGGTGGGAGAGGATGGGGGAGACAAGCGGGTGAGGAGGATTGAGTTTACGGGAGGTGTACAGGATCCGTATCCTTTCAAGGAAAAGGAGGAGGTGGGGGAACGGAATGAGATCGTACAGGATCCGCGTGGGGGAGGGGAGACGGATGCGATAGGCAAGGCGGAGAGCATGGCGTTAAAGGATTTGAAGGGATTTATAAAAGGTAGGGGGGGGTGGAGATCCAGGCCGGATGGGCGTAATAAAGGATAGGGCGGATGAGGGATTTATAGGTGTGGAGTATGGTGGAGGGGTCCAGACCCCACGTACGGCCGGAAAGGAGCTTGAGGGGCGAGAGTCAGGAGCGTGCCTTGGCTTGGATTGTCCGGAGGTGGGGGGTCCAAGAGAGGCGACGGTCGAGGGTGACGCCAAGGTACTTACGGGTGGGGGTGAGAGCGATAGGATGGCCATAGATGGTGAGATAGAAATCAAGGAGGCGGAAGGAAGGGGTAGTTTTGCCTACAATGATCGCCTGGGTTTTGGATGGATTGACCTTGAGCAACCACTGGTTGCACCAAGCGGTGAACCGGTCAAGATGGGATTGGAGAAGGTGTTGGGAGCGCTGCAGGGTGGGGGCAAGGGCAAGGAAGGCGGTGTCATCGGCAAACTGCAGAAGGTGGACGGGGGTGTGACAGCGGCTGCATGTCTGCCGTATATAAAAGGTACAGAAGGGGGGAGAGGACGGAGCCTTGGGGCACACCGGCGGAGGGAAAAAAGGTGTTGGAATCCGTGTTATGGATGGTGACGTAGGAAGGACGGTGGGAGAGAAAGGAGCCTATCAGACGGATGTAGTTAATGGGAAGGGCGAAGGTTTGGAGCTTGAAAAGGAGACTGGAATGCCATACGCGGTCATAAGCACGTTCGAGGTCCAGGGAGAGGAAGATTGCGGAGCGACGGGAATTAAGCTGTTCGGAAAGGAGATGAGTGAGGTGAAGGAGAAGGTCGTCGGAAGAGAAGGACGGCCGAAAGCCACACTGGGTATGGGAAGGAGGCAGTGCTGGCGGAGATGCTGGTGGATGTGGCGGGATAGATTCCAGGTCCTTGCTGAAGACCGAGGTACGGCTGATGGGACTGTAGGAGGAGACGGCGGACGGCGGTTTACCAGGTTTAAGGAACATCAGGATACGGGAGGTTTTCTACAGGTCGGGGTAGTAACCGGTGGACAGGACTACATTGTAGAGCCTAGCATCTCACTGTCTCTGTCAGTTTGGTTATATAGTGTTAATACAATAAACCTATGACGTAATAATACACATCCTGTACAAATTTAACACCAAGAGTGGGCAAAAAGTAATACCTACAGTTATGTATAACGATGTTTAACCCTTATGTGTGTAATTCTACGTATGATTCTCAATGTATGTAATTCTATACGCAATCCTCACGCTTATCTATGATGGTTTAAGAATAAGTCACGTAAGTTTTTATAGCAGACTTCATAACTTTGCAACGAGGATATCCTCTTTGCTTCCTAGTACAGTCGTTGGACTGCAATGGCGCTCCACAAATAGCAAAACAATATCTGTAATCCAATTACGCGCCAAAACGGTTATTAGTAGCCTGCAGCTGTGGTATAATGCATTCGTGACTAGTGATGGATTAACGAACATGTGCACTTACAGATTATGTTGTTTTACGATATTTGAATACGTGTGCTCGCGCTGTGTAACAACGTCACGAATGTATTTAACAGTATTGACAAGGACATACAAATGCTGTCCAAGTGTCTGAACAAATTTTATCTTGGACTCTACGCCCGTGAACGACTGCATGTATTTTAAAAAGTGTTTGTCTCCGTTTCTATGTCCACCATGTTTTTTTCTCTCGATGTCTTCATTTGTATCTTGTGTGTTTCTCTGAGGCCAAAGAGCGGCTTACCATGCTGCTGCTAGCCTGCCTGTTAACAGGTATGAAAATAACAATAAAGAAAAAAAAAGACATACAAATGTGTCACGCCGAGATACATAATCAATCTGCAAAATAATTTTTTAAACACTCTGTATTTTTCAGCAGCACTTGATAATGGCGTAAGGTCGAAATTGCAATAGTGTAATAAAAACTTATAACAGTCACTGGCGTAAAGGTGTTGTTGTTGTTGCGGTCTTCAGAACAGAGACTGGTTTGATGCAGCTCTCCATGCTACCGTGCTACTCTACCCTGTGCAACATTCTTCATCTCCCCGTACCTACTGCAACCTACATCCTTCTGAATCTGTTTAGTGTATTCATCTCTTGGTCTCCCTCTACGATTTTTACCCTCCACGCTGCCCTCCAATACTAAATTGGTGATGCCCCAGAATATTCCCTACCAACCGATCCCTTACTCTAGACAAGTTGTGCCACAAATTTCTCTTCTCTCCAATTCTATTCAATACCTCCTCATTAGTTATCTGATCTACCCATCTAATCTTCTGTAGCACCACATTTCGAAAGCTTCTATTATCTTCTTGTCTTAACTATTTATCGTCCACGTTTCACTTCCATACATGGCTACACTCCCTGCAAATACTTCCACAAACGATTTCCTGACACTTAAATCTATAATCCATGTTGACAAATTTTTATTTTTCAGAAACGCTTTCCTTGCCATTGCCAGTCTACATTTTATATCCTCTCTACTTCGACCATCATCAGTTATTTTGCTCCCCAAATAGCAAAACTCATTCACTACTTTAAGCATCACCGAATTTAATTTGACTACATTCCAATATCCTCTTGCTTTTGTTGATGTTCATCTTATATCCTCCTTTCGAGACACTGTCCATTCCGTTCAGCTGCTCTTCTAGGTCCTTCGCCGTCTCTGACAGAATTACAATGTCATCGGCGAAAATGACGGTAAATGAAGAAGGCGTAAAGATGATGTCCTTCAGAAAAATGTTACGACTGTGAATGCCAGCTACAACAAGTTTATTTACAGATGTCGGTCGTCGTAGGCTGGGCAGACTGGTGTAACAGGACACGAGGCGAACTGTAGCTGAAATAACATCAGACTTTAATGCTGGGCAAGTTACAAGTGTGTATGAACACACAGTGCACCGAATGTTCTGCACCGATGATCCACGCATGTGCCAATGTTAACACCTCGACATCGTCTATTACGACTGAAATGGGCTCGTGACCATCATCACTGGACGTGGCAGAGCGTTGAATGGCCTGATGAATTCAGAAACGTTCTTAATCATGCCGATGGGAGGGCGCAAATCCGTCGTCTTCCAGAGAACAGCTCCTTGGTACCTGCACTGCAGGACGGAGAGTACCTGGCGGTGGTTCCATTATGCTCTGGGGAACATTCATGTGGGCATCCATGGGTCCAGAGGAGCTCATGAAAGGCACCATGACGGCCAAGGAGCGTCGTACACTGGTTCATGACGATAATGTGGCGTTTTTCAATAAGATAATGCGCCATGTCACAAGGTCAGGAGTGTGATGGTTAGAGGAACAGTGGAGAGCTCCAATTGATGTGCTGGCACCACAGCTCGCCAGATGAGCCAGATCGATCACATCTGGAACGTGATTGGACGTGCCGTCAGAGCTCATCGCCCACTCCCCGGATCTTACGAGAATTAGTTGACTTGTGTGTGCTGACGTAGTGCCTACTCCCTCCAACGCCCTACCAAGGCCTCAAGGCTAGGACGCATCTCCGCTGTTATTCGTGCCAAAGGTGGTCATACCGGCTATTAGACAGATGGTGATAATGATCTGGCTCATCAGTGTATGGTATACCATGTCTTACCTCTGTCTCAGTACATCGACTGAGACATGGCGACTGAGACCAAATGTTTCTAAAACCGAGGTAAGCCTGTTCCACCTCTCTAATCGCCTTTGATCAGCAAAGATCAGTCCACAGTTCGGCCCTCTTGGCACAGTCAGATACAACGAAAGCCCAAAATACCTGGGAGTCACTTTGGACAGAACTTTAACATACAAAAAACACCTTTCCAACCTGCCCAAGAAGATACAAACACGAGTGAACCTTGTGAGAAAGCTGGAAGGCAGTACATGGGGAGCAACCACATCACTCTTCCGAGGAGCGTCCCTTGCACTGGTACACTCTGCAGCAGAATACTGTGCACCAGTTTGGCTCCGAAGCGCCCACGTAGTGAAATTAGACGTCCAACTAAACTCAGTTATGAGAGTAATTAGTGGTACGGTCCGGTCTACACCTACTTGCTGGTTACCAGTGCTTTCAAACATCTGTCCACCAGACCTCCGTCGAAATGCTGCTCTTTACAACCTCTGTCAGCAAGTTTCTGAAAACAACTCGATCCCTCTTCACGACGATTTGCTATCACTGCCTAGGAAAGGCCTCAAATCTAGAACACCAGCATATGAAATGGGAGTCCAAATGCTATCCACAGGATTCGACCAGGACGCAGAGTGGAAACGTGAGTGGCAAGCTACAAGAACCCGAAATCACGAACTTGTAGACAATCCAACAGTTTCAGTTCCAGGCCTCCACCAACCAAGGGAGGTGTGGGTGCAGCTAAACAGATATCGGACTGAGGAAGGTAGGTGCAAATACAACATGCACAAGTGGGGCTTTTCAAGTGACTGTGTGTGTGACTGTGGTGACACCCAAACAATGAGCCACATTGTGAATGACTGCCCAATCAGACGCTTCCCTGGTGGCATTGAGAAGCTCCATCAAGCATCCCACGAGGCACCCCGCTGGATCGAGTCCATCAACATCCGAGTGTAGTCTGAGCCGTTTTAAAACTTGTGTCCTGTATATAATTTCACATGTTCATTTTTATATATATTTCTTTGTTTTCCTAAATGTGTATTACTGTAATTGACGCATACGATAATAATAATAAGTACATCGAAAACGCGGCGCCATCTTAACACTGTCCGCTTATAAAACCCAGGTCGTCTCGTGTCAGACGCGAACCGAGGTCGAATCTAACCACGGCCAACTCCCACACTTAAATTTGATAGAGGCCGGTGCACCAGAATTTTGTGTTGAACAGGGCCCAATGTCGACTTTAGCGCGGTTAACTTTTAATCGAGTTTGGTGCACTCGGCCGTGAGTCCGCAAGCGCTGGACAGCTGGGAGCGTTGTGGAAGCGGCACTGTGAGGCAGTCTTCCAAGGACACACAGACGTCAGGCAGAGATAAAAATAGCGGTCTCCGCGCAGATGGAGCCCGCTATGAATGGAGACGCTGTATGAGGCGTCGCGCGTCTGACTCAGCGCGCGCAAGCAAACCGCTTACCGAGCGGGCTCTCAGCGCCAACAGCCAGCTCTGTGCCTCCTCTCCGCCTGTTTATATCCACCGCGGTTTGTTATTCCGCAGCCGAGTTGCGTCCGAGTAGGTTTTGTTAGCGCTCAACTAGTGTGAAACGCTCGCGCCCGATTCAGCTGCCAAGCATCACGTGAAGTCCGTGGTCGCTGCAGGGGCTTGAAGGCGTTACATTCAAACGAGTGTTGGATTGAACAGGTCTTATCTTGAGGACTTCCACAACGTCCATGACGAAGTCTGAGGCGACGTTAAAAGGTGGACACTTCGTTTCCTTTGTAATAAATGACTCTGTTCAGACCAAAACTGCGTGATCACTGTTCGTACAGTATCCATATTCATGGGGCACTCTGATGTGACAGTGGCCCGATGTTGGACCGCGTGGGAAGGTGGGGCAAGTGCACTCATTCTCAAGGTTCCGGCTGAGCACTTGTGATTATCACAAGGGAGTAGAGCCGTGCTGCGGCTCGCATTGGTGCTGTTTGTAGGTTTCCGCCCTCTGTCGGAGGCCAGACGGTGTCGTTTCGTTGGCATGATTGCGGTTGTTTGTCTTCTTCTCGCGTTGACTGGCGCCACTCGGTTTCACAAGCGTTGCCTGTCCGCTAGTGGCAGCAGCGGAAGTTATCGATATGTACCAACTGTTGCCCTATTTTTGGGGCGACGTCGTTGTTTTTTCGGGTCGTGTGAGTGGGCCAGTTCGGTTGGGGACTCAGGAGGAGTCAGGTCCGCGCATTTCGAAAACACGCCAGGACCGCTGGCGACACGCATGGACTGCCAGATCGAAGGGCTGTGTTTCAAAAATGGTTCAAATGGCTCTGAGCACTATGGGACTTAACATCTATGGTCATTAGTCCCCTAGAACTTAGAACTACTTAAACCTAACTAACCTAAGGACATCACACAACACCCAGTCATCACGAGGCGGAGAAAATCCCTGACCCCGCCGGGAATCGAACCCGGGCGTGGGAAGCGAGAACGCTACCGCACGACCACGAGCTGCGGACGAAGGGCTGTGGTCACGAGGGTCTACGACCTCGTCGTAAACCGGATCCAGCGAGCTTTAAGATGAGTGCATTTCAATCCAAGTAGAGAAACCTCCACCACTGTGATATCTCGCGATTCTCCAGTGACTTGGGTTCGTGTTGCTGCTCGTAGGGTCACTGCGGCGAAGAGCAGCGAGTGGAGTGCTTGCCGGTTCCAGCTTTGGCGTATTGTTCCATCGTTGCATTTGGTTTATCGGACGACAGGTAGCTTCAGCAAGATAATCATTAGTCATTCGTTAGACTGCCACTAGTCTGAGTTACCATCTTGTGAAGTGAATGCAACTCTTGGCTGCCTATCTCATAAATCGCGAAAGTGTTTGTTGCCGAACCTTCTCAGAGGTCGATTCCTGGAGCACCGTCTGCTATTTTTCAACAGGATAATGCTCGAATACTTACAGCGTGTGTCCCTATGAACTGTCTGTATGATGTTGAGGTACTCCCGCAGCTAACAAGAACCCAGATTTGTACTCGATAGAACATGTGTTGGACCACCTCAAATGTCAACTACGTCCAAGTGCCAGTATCCAGGAAATCAAGGACCAATATTACAGCAGTTGTGGGGCATCCAGTGTCAGGAGAGAACACAACGGTTTTTATGACGCCCTTCCCAACCGAATCAGTGCATGCACTCAAGTCAGAAAGGGTGCCACGTTATACAAATAATTGCGTTCATGATGAAAATTTTGTTGTAGATTACAAACGATTATGAAATCGATGAAATAACATCATACACCCTCTCAACCAGCGAAATTTAATTTCAGTCCCTCCTGCCCTTTTGTGTGCTTCACTCTTTTTGTCAGGCAGTGCGATTATAGATGTGGATACTACCAGTATCCCAGATAATCCCGTATGCACAGATGTTCAAATGATTCAAGCACTATAGGACTTAACATCTGAGGCCATCAGTCTCCTAGACTTAGAACTACTTAAACCTAACTAACCTAAGGACATCACACATATCCATGCCCGAGGCAGGATTCGAACCTGCGACAGTAGCAGCAGCGCGGTTCCGGACTGAAGCGCCTAGAACCGCTCGGTCACAGCGGCCGGCTGCACAAATATCTATTTTTAGAATTTAGACTGGATGTACACTGGAACTATACTAGTCCGACCAACAAGACAGTCGAAGATATCCGAGTATGGCCAACTAATCCCGAGACTGGTAAAAAGCATTGGGAACCGTTACTGTTTACGAATACGACCGACTGGCAAATGGCTTACGGCCGACTGACAGATGCATCAGAATAAAATGCGATAGGTCAGAGGCAGTCGGTTGAGGCAGGATACTTGTCAGTGGTTAGGTTTCATATTTGATTGCCGATTATGGATGTTGATGAGCTTATAAGACAAGTGACAGCACCACCGCGACATTAAGAGAAAATTAATGTCTGCCTTTAACAATGAAGCGCATGAACGGGACCATGAATTCGGGCCGCGCGGGGTAGCTACGTGGTATGAGGCACCTTGCCACGGTTCGCGCGGCTCCCGTCGACGGAGGTTCGAGTCCTTCCTCGGGCATGGGTGTGTGTATTGTCCTTGGCGTAAGTTAGTTTAAGTTAGAGTAAATAGTGTGTAAGCCTAGGGTCCGATGACAGCAATTTGGTCCCATAGGAATTTACCACCACCACCACCACGAATTCGGTTTGAGTAGTTCACACATTACTAGTTTCATAACGGGGCCGTGAGGTTAACAGAGTTCGTCTGAGTTTTATATATAATTAGAGTTACTCGGAATACTGTCAACGTTTATGTATCCGTGGGGTTCTGTGTTGTATCGGCTACTGCACGACTGAGTAGAGACACAAACAAGGAAGTGGAGAAATTGCAATGGCCGGTGTCAGGAATCCAAAATAATCTGTACATAATACTTTCACATTAATAGGAGACTTTATTTCCAAAAAGGGAAGAAACGTAAGATCTCGTAATGAGGTGGCTTGATGTGCTTCTTCACCCACCTACGGGCAATTACATTATGCACTATTACCACTCGCAGAAGATATCCGAGTATGGCCACGAAGTCTGCGACCGAAGTGGGAGCCGACCAGCGAAGAGCGGCTGTCAGTCATTGTTGACAGGGTGCGCTGAACTCTGTCTGTGCGGCGCTGCCCGCTCTTTCCATTGGCGCGCGAGTCAACGCCTTCTTGAGGCCGTTGTGCGGCGCTGCGCTGGTCAGTGTGGAGTGGATGCTTCAGGACTGCACATTCTCGTTGAATCTTTATAAAGTTTTGTTGAAATTACTCCACACGTTCCTGAGTTAAGCCTCTACAACGTGTCCAGAAAAGGACTCCCTGATTTCAAAATTAAATATCTCGAAAACAAAGATCGATAGAGGAATGCAGTAAACGGTATGTTTATTGTGAAAGCTGTAAGAAGTTTATACAGCAGTTAGAAATAATAGTTACAAAAGCTGCTAACAGATGGTGCTGAAATCGCCATACGTAATGCCTAGTATAAATAGTGATCCGAAGCCCAGAGCGATCAGTTCCACTATTGAAACGTGGAAGGAGGTTAGCGTACCGAAGGAAGAGATTAAAACCATGTACTCCATTGAACAACACGTTTTCTGGTGCTAAAGTACCACAGGTTAGAAGAGAGTCCTACGGCAACAAGGCGAAGTTTTCAAGCACGATTTAATGTTCCAAAAGGACCCGATGCGAAAACCATTCGTATGCTCTTCGCAAAATTTCAACGAACAGGCGGCGTAACTGATGATCTAGTGGGGCATGTTGGCCGCAAGCAAACCGCAGTTATGCCTGAAAATATCGCCACAGTTTCTGGGATTATTCAGCTATATACAATGTCATCCGTCTGTAGAATTGCATCTGAGACTGGTTTGAAGCGTTCCAGCACGCAGAAAATACTGAGAAAGAGCCCACACATGTTTCCATTCAAAATTCAAACGCACCAGGCCATACCCGTCCGAGCTGTGCAACAAAGGGTTGCCTTTGCTGATCAGATGCTCACAATGATTGATAGTGAAGGATTTGATGTTGGCTGCATCTGGTTTACAGATGAAGCACACTTCCACCTGAATGGATACGTGAATAAGCAGAACTGGCGATTCTGGGGTTCCGAAAAGCCATATTGGTGTGAAGCGAAACCCCTGTATTCTCCTAAATTTACTGTGTGGGCTGCAGTATGCAGCAGAGGCATTATTGGCCCTTTTTTCATTCGAGAAACGGTCACTGGTGCACTTTACGCTGCAATTTTGGAACAATTTGTCGCCACACCGCAAGCGTTAGAGGATCGATCAGGTACTGAATGGTTTATGCAAGATGGAGCCCGACCACATCGGACCGAACAAGTGTTTCGCTTTCTTGAGGAATACTTCAGGAATCGAGTCATTGCTTTGGAATATCCCAAATTTACTGGTGCAGGCATGGATTGGCCTCCATATTCGCCGGATTTGACTCCCTGTGACTTTTTTTTGTGGGGCACAGTGAAAGACATGGTCTGCCCGAAGCATCCCGCCACGCTGGACGAGCTTGAATCGGCGATTTCTGTGGCATGTGAATCCATTTCGGTTGAGACACTACGAAATGTGATGGCGGATTTCATACTTCGTTTGCGCCACCTCCGTAGTGCCAATGGTGAACATTTTGAAAACATTGTGATGTGATTGTTTGCAAAGATTGTTTTTATACGATTATTTCACTTATGTGTGCTGATATGAGCTGTACAGCGTACAGCGCCATCTGTTAACAGCTTTTGTAACTATTATTTCAAACTGCTGTATAAACTTCTTACAGCTTTCACAATAAACATACCGTTTACTGCATTCCTCTATAGATCTTTGTTTTCGAGATATTTAATTTTGAAATCAGGGAGCCCTTTTCTGGACACCCTGTATTTTATCCCTTTTCAACCCACACCCGTCCATTATTGGCGGCAGGCGGTTCTAACGTAAAGAAACCGAAATGCAATTACTATGTAACGAGCCACTACAGACCACAAGTCCTTTTCACGAAAATACTCAAAAAATATTCCTGAAAAATATCCGAAATTTTGTCATTGGACCTGCTCCACAGTGTATACACATTTTGGTAGAAATTACTTCGGACGTTCATGAGTTATGCTTCTACATTATCCCCTTTTCATATACCCCGCCCCCTCCTCTGCCTCACCCCCCCCCCCCCCCTCCCGCTCCTACTATTGGAGGTAGATGGTCTCACCCTCACAGCGATTCTTTCCAGATAGTAAGTGATATGTGTAGCAAGTGGAGTTAAAATCGATCCAGCGCTTTTGGAGGAGGTATGGAGTGTACATGAAAACATTCAATAATTTTTACGAATATATGCAGGATGTCTTGTGAGGAATGGTCATGATTCAAGGATATGACAGGAACGATCATTCGAAGCAAAAATAGTCTAGTAAACATGCGCTCTAAAACGCATACCCTAAGAGCTATAAACAGCAATACTGTGTAACAAACCTCTACTACGGCAAACTATTGTCTTTCCATATTCTGAGATGTGGTAGCATGGAGCAAAAAAACGACAATACGTCCAGCAAACATGGGGTCTAAAGTGCATACCTTAAGAGGTATGAGCATTTGTTCATTCCCATAGCTCTGAAAGATAACTCTTCCACAGAACAAGAGCTCATAGCATTTCAGAGCCCATGTTACTAGACTTTTTTTCTTGTTTTGTTTCCCAGTACCGAAGATGAAAAATTGTCACATACGCATTTACTAAACTTTTATCCTTCGAATGCTCGTTCCTTTATTACTCCTGAATATCGACCGTTCCTCCTGGGCCACCCTGTAGATAGGAGAAGGATGTCGGCGTCATTTCTACATCTACATCCATACTCCGCAAGCCACCTGACGGTGTGTGGCGGAGGGTACCTTGAGTACCTCTATCGGTTCTCCCTTCTATTCCAGTCTCGTATTGTTTGTGGAAAGAAGGATTGTGGGTATGCCTCAGTGTGAACCCTCTGTCTGATTTTATCCTCATGGTCTCTTCGCGAGATATACGTAGGAGGGAGCAATATACTGGTTAACTCCTCAGTGAAAGTATGTTCTCGAAACTTCAACAAAAGCCCGTACCGAGCTACTGAGCGTCTCTCCTGCAGAGTCTTCCACTGGAGTTTATCTATCATCTCCGTAACGCTTTCGCGATTACTAAATGATCCTGTAACGAAGCGCGCTGCTCTCCGTTGGATCTTCTCTGTCTCTTCTATCAACCCTAACTGGTACGGATCCCACACTGCTGAGCAGTATTCAAGCAGTGGGCGAACATGTGTACTGTAACCTACTTCCTTTGTTTCCGGACTGCATTTCTTTTGTATTCTTACAGTGAATCTCAGTCTGGCATCTACTTTACCGACGATTAATTTTACATGGTCATTCCATTTTAAAATCACTCCCAGATAATTTATGGAATTAACTGCTTCCTGTTCCTGACCTGCTATATTGTAGCTAAATGATAAGGGATCTTTCTTTCTATATATTCGCAGCTAATTACACTTGTCTACATTGAGATTCAATTGCCATTCCCTGCACCGTGCGTCAATTCGCTGCAGATCCTCCTGCATTTCAGTACAATTTTCCATTGTTACAACCTCTCGATATACCACAGCATCATCCGCAAAAGCCACAGTGAACTTCCGATGTCATCCACAAGGCCATTTATGTATATTGTGAATAACAACAGTCCTACGACACTCCCGTGCGGCACACCTGAAATCACTCTTACTGACATTTCGCTGCTCCCGTAAACCAGTGTCCCCCCTCAGAATGAGAGTGGCTCGGGACTCGACTGTACGGAAGCCCTCAGGGCCCGTGAATCCAGGTGCGCGGTTGCCCAGCGCCCTCTGGCAAGCAGAAGCCGGGTGTCGCAGCCTGGGCGCGGTTGAGTCTCCGCAGGGGAATCGATACCTCGGCCCGCCTACACCCGATTTCTCGCAGCCGCGCGCTCCGCTGACGGCCAATTACATCCCCCAATCTGCATTCGCGGCTGTACCTTGCGATGTATGATGGGGAGTATTTCCGGTACCGTTGGCATTTCTTCCCACATTCTTGTTCTATCCGCGAATGGTGCGTGGCAAGAACGACCCTCGTGACCTCCGTCGACCGCCCTGGTGTGGCCATGGGTACCGACCGACCGCCGTGTCATACTATACCAACGGCGTCATCGGTTGCGGATATAGAGAGGCGTGGGATCAGCAATCCGCTCTCCCGGTCGTCGTCAGTTTTCATGATATAGAGCCGAGTAGCTCCTCAATTCGCCCATTCCAGTCCTCCCACCTGCCAGTACCGAAGAACGACTCTCGGCGCGCCTCAGTTTGCTATGTGTAAGCCTACGTCAGGAGACTGACTGTGCATCTGGACTTAGCGGACCCGCAGAATACACTGACCTATGCTGTGGCTGCTGGTAGTACGAAAGAGAGCTCACTAGTGTTGCCAGGCCAAGTAGGGGGGTGACTCAAACGAAAACCTTAAATTTGTAATAACAAGTCGAGATATCACGCCGTTATCATGTAAGTTGCTAAGCGTGCTACAAACAGCGTGCAGGATGGCCTGTAGGTGGCAGCATAGTGCAGATGCACACAAACCGTCGCAGTATCAGCATAAAGACAGCCGCCCCACTTGCGACTTGCACCAGGGAAGAAAAGCGTTCTGTTATTCGGTTTTTGCGTAGTGAAGCTGTGAAACCTATTGAAATTCATCGACGAATGAAGGTTCAGTACGGTGATGCATGTTTGTCACAGCAGCAAGTCTACGAATGGAGTAGGAAGTTCGTAAATGGTGTGACTTCAGTGGAAGATGCTTCTCGACCAGGTCAAGCACAACGAATTGTGACTCCACAGAACATTGCAGCAGTTGAAGCCATAGTGAAGGAAAATCGCCGAGTGACACTGAATGACATTGCAGCGTGGTTACAGATTAGTAATGGGTCAGCACACCACATTGTGCATGATGTGCTTCAGTTTCACAAAGTGTCTGCAAGATGGGTGCCACGACAGCTGACTCCTGAAATGAGAGAACGACGTGTTGATACTTGTAACGAAATTCTTCGGCGCTTTGAACGAGAAAGTGATGGCTTCCTTGCAAGAATCGTTACTGGAGACGAAACCTGGGTTCACTTCCACCAACCGGAAACGAAGAGAGCGAGCAAGGAATGGCGCCATTCCTCATCACCAAAACCAAGTTTCGAACAGAACCATCAGCAGGGAAAGTTATGCTGACTCTCTTTTGGGACGAAAAAGGCATCATTTTGGAGCATTACATGCCTAGAGAGACCACTGTCACCAGTGCATCATACACCTAAAAAATCATCTGCGGCCTGCAATCAAATCAAAGCGACGTGGATTGCTGTCAGCAGGTGTCCGTGTGCATCATGACAATGCAAGGCCCCACACTGCCCATACAACAGTTGCGACAATCACAGACCAGCATTTTGAGTGTATTCCTCATCCACCATACTCATCAGACCTTGCCCCAACTGATTTCTATATGTTTGGACCACTCAAAGTCGCAATGGGAGGAAAGAAGTTCCGTTCTCATGAAGAGGTACGCCACGCGGTACATGAGTGGTTGCGCGGACTACCGAAAGATTTTTTTAAGGGATTTTATGCGCTTTGTAAGCGCTGGAGGGCTTGCATTGAGCGTGGGGGAGATTATGTTGAAAAGTGATACAGCTTCGTACCACTTCTGACAATAAATAATATTTAAAAAAAATTAAGGTTTTCATTTGACTTACCCTCGTATATTAATTTTCGTGAAAATGGTTCACAAAATTCTGGACTTTCATTCTCAAATCGAGAGAATTAAAATAAAGATAAGTTTTATAAAACAGTATTTATTTTTGTCATTAACCAGCGACAAGTAAGTTCCAGTAGTAAAACGGTTGCAGCGTTTGAAACAGCTATGAAAATAGAAAGACGTCTCCAAATAAGGAAGATACGGTTTTCAAGTAAAGTGTGCCATTTTTGTAGTGTTCTTAAGTTTTTGTTTTGTACTATTACATTCACTACTCCTTTGACATCAGAAACTTCCTCAGAAAGATCATTTGAAAATGAGTATCAATAGTAAGTGTGTCAATAATATTAACAATCGATACGTAAGCTAAAGGGTCATCATGTAAAGGAAGAAGCGTAAACAATTTCAATTTGTTATTAAACTCATCCTTGTTTCTATATACATTAGAAAATTTTCGTGCTAGGTACAGCACGATGTTTTTATTACTGAAACAGTTTCAGTAGGTAACACTGTTATTAAACTGCTGCAAATACACTACTGGCCATTAAAATTGCTACACCAAGAAGAAATGCAGATGATAAACGGGTATTCATGGACAAATATATTATACTAGAACTGACATGTGATTACATTATCACGCAATTTGGGTGCATAGATACTGAGAAATCAGTAAGCAGAACAACAACCTCAGTTGGTGAGAGATCTGGAGAATGTGCTGGCCAGAAAGGTGCTGTATCCAGAAAGGTCCATACAGGACCTGCAACATGTGGTCGTGCATTATCCTGCTGAAATGTAAGGTTTCGCAGGGATCGAATGAAGGATAGAGCCACGGGTCGTAACACATCTGAAATGTAACGTCCACTGCTCAAAGTGCCGTCAATGCGAACAAGAGGTGACCGAGATGTGTAACCAATGGCACCACATACCATCACACCGGGTAATACGCCACTATGGCGATGATGAATACACGCTTCGTTCACCGCGACGTCACCAAACACGGATGCGACCATCATGATGCTGTAAACAGAACCTGGATTCATCCGAAAAAATGACGTTTTGCCATTCGTGCACCCAGGTTCGTCATTGAGTACACCATCGCAGGCGCTCCTGTTTGTGATGCAGCGTCAAGGGTAACCGCAGCCATGTTCTCCGAGCTGGTAGTCCATGCTGCTGCAAACGTCGTCGAACTGTTCGTGCAGATGGTTGTTGTCTTGCAAACGTCCCCATCCGTTGACTCAGGGATCGAGACGTGGCTGCACGATCTGTTACAGCCATGCGGATAAGATGCCTGTCATCTCGACTGCTAGTGATACGAGGCCGTTGGGATCCAGAATGACGTTCCGTATTACCCTCCTGACACCACCGATTCCATCTTCTGCTAAAAGTCATTGAATCTCGATCAACGCGGGCAGCAATATTGCGATACGATAAACCGCAATCGCGATAGGTTACAATCCGACCTTCATCAAAGTCGGAAACGTGATGGTACGCATTTATCCACCTTACACGAGGCATCACAACAACGTTGCAGCAGGCAACGCCGGTCAACTGTTGTTTGTGTATGAGAAATCGGTTGGAAACTTTCCTCATGTCAGCACGTTGTCGGTGTCGCCACCGGCGCCAACCTTGTGTGAATGCTCTGAAAAGCTAATCATTCGCATATCACAGTATCTTCTTCCTGTCGGTTAAATTTCGCGTCTGTAGCACGTCATCTTCGTGGTGTAGCAGTTTTAATGGCCAGTAGTGTAAAACCCAAAAATTCATCATCAGTCCTTTGCCTCTTTTGTTACTGGCTCCACCTATTATATCACAACGTTTTTTGAAGGCTCAGCACAGCATCCTGTAGGACTTTCAGTGCAGTTTGGAAGAAAGCGAGGTAAGGTTCTCTTTGCTCACTACTGAAGACGTCCCGGAGTATGAAAGAACACTCGACTTCGCCCATAGATTAAGATCCCAATGCACGCTCAACAGCGAGATGTAGGGATAGCCATTGCGTTTTTACATATCGCAGGCCCGTACAAAATTCAGGTTCACGTATTTCACGAGAATCTTTTAAAACTTTTTCTCTTTTTGCGTAATATGAAAAAAGACCATGGAGATTAAGAATAAAATTTTCCTAATTAAACTTATTAAACTCGAAGCAAATTTTACATTTTTGTGTAAAATACGTGAAGGACATTCCAATTGAATAATACTGTTGTCTTCGTTATACAGCCAATGCAAAACCGAATTATGGCATCTGAAATTAACATATATGTTCATTGCACAAAACCTAGTAAGGAATTTCATGTGAATATCGCGTTCCTTGAGACGTGTTACTAAATTTATATAAATGGCTGATGCAGTTTTATCTGCGTCTTCGTAAAAATCAAACACGCATGTTTTTAAGTTTGTCTTTGCGCTATGAAATCTTTCCAGCAATCGAGATAGTTTTGTTGAACAGTAATTAGATGCAACCATATCAACATTAAAAAGTGTGCCATTTTGAGGGGCCGCTATCTGTTCTTGAATAGACGCTGAACCTAAAACTTTACGTGTAATTGCGATGGCCTTGGTTCATCCAGGTTTAAGTTGTTCTGCAATTACTGAATCGCTGTACAAGACACGACCAACCATAGCTTCACTGTCCGGAGAATTACATGACGGAGTGTGCTTAACGCAATGGTAGGTATTAGTTTTTCGGCAGCTGTAAGTTATTCCTCTTAAGAGATTATATAATCTGTATTCAGAAACGCATATTTGCACTTCTTTCTTTCTTCGTACAGTGAACGATACTTCTGTGCTTTTCTATGTCATTTTTGCCACCATGAGATGTACTGACATCTTTTGAGTGCAAGGTGCTCTCTGTTTATTATCAGAGACTGGTACGCTAAATGAATAATTTTTTGATCTTGAAAATTGCGCATACGTCGCATTTTCTTTTTTGGAGTAAAGGAACTCATTGAAGCAGTGTTCTTTGTGTCCAAATTTGTTTCGTAATTACCCATTTTAATCCAATCCTGGAAAAAAACAGTAGTTAATTACACACCGCAAGTGTACAGTAAATGGACAGAAATACGTACTATCCGCCTCTTTTATAACTGCCCGTTTAGCTGGGGGCGCTGCGCATTGTTTCCGTGTCCTGCTATTGGTTGTTTCGAATGACGCAGCAGCGGCATAATAGCTCTCAGTTCAAAAAAATGTGTGTGAAATCTCGTGGGACTTGACCTGCTAAGGCCATCAGTCCCTAAGCTTACACACTACTTAACCTAAATTATCCTAAGGACAAACACGCACACCCATGCCCGAGGGAGGACTCGAACCTCCACCGGGACCAGCTGGCTCTCAGTTCAAATTACGCACAGTTTGACGTGCAGTTTATCTCCTGCATAGTTTGGCGTGCAGGAGATAAACATAAAACCACATTCATTTTTAGTACATTCTTCTACACAAAACGTGTAGGAATATAAAGTGTTGTTTGACGATCAAATGATTGAGCCGAATATGTGTGAGATGAAACACACTACGAATGTCAATGCTGCTGTAAAATCCTGAGTTTCCCAATTGCATTTTTTGTCTTTCGTGGATAATGCATATGCGGAAATAAGTCCCATTGTCACTAGTTTGCTTCGAGTTGCGTCGGTATGATTCAGGACATTTCGTGTCGACTGTCTTTTGTTTTCTATTTGCGCCAACTTCAGAGATCTTGGTTATCACTGTTAGCATTCAACCGCGATTCTTATACATATAATTTAACAACGCGTTTCAAGAGACAATGTGATGGTATTTTGTCCTTTTAGTCCGTTTAATTTCATGACATAGACTTTACAACCTGATGATGAGAGCATTGTCTCTTGAAACGCGTTGTTAAAATATATGTATATCTATACTCTATTCTACGACACGGGAACAATACAGTCGATTCCAGTATATGACAACGGTCTCTATTTCAATGGTGATCATCTCGTAAAATAGTTCAGACATTGTTGCTTGAGTTGCCAGTAAATCTTTTGTTTTAACTATGTTCTCTAAAACGTAATGTTGTTTCGAGTTTTTTTATGTGGATTCCACTTTTACAATTTAGACCACGTAAATTGTGTGACATCTTCCTCTCCTTTCTTATTGATCACACGAATGAACGTCTCTCAGACAAGGTAAGGCACTTGGATGCATATAGACACTCTGGTTGTAATTATAGATTTTAATATTTATGGAAAAGCACTCGCTGCAATGTTTCGTGAGTTCTGGAGATACATTTAAATTGTACTGGGAATTGTTTTCAAGTGAGGCTCGTAAGGCAAATGTAGAAATAGGGACAGCATGCGCAGCTCAGTAGAGTAAATGGAAAACTACACTACTGGCCATTAAAATTGCTACACCACGAAGATGACGCGCTACAGACGCGAAATTTAACCGAGAGGAAGAAGATGCTGTGATATGCAGATCATTAGCTTTTCAGAGCATTCACACAAGGTTGGCGCCGGTGACGACAACTACAACGTGCTGACATGAGGAAAGTTTCCGACCGATTTCTCATACACAAACAACAGTTGACCGCCGTTGCCTGCTGAAACGTTGTTGTGAAGAGGAGAAATGCGTGCCATCACGTTCCCGACTTTGATAAAGGTCGGATTGTAACCAATGGCGATTGCGGTTCATCGTATCGCGACATTGCTGCTCGCGTTGGTCGAGATCCAATGACTGTTAGCAGAATGTGGAATCGGTGGGTTCAGGAGGGTAATACGGAACGCCGTGCTGGATCCCAACGACCTCGTATCACTAGCAGTCGAGATGACAGGCATCTTATCCGCATGGCTGTAACCGATCGTGCAGCCACGTATCGATCCCTGAGTCATCAGATGGGGACGTTTGTAAGACAACAACCAACTGCACGAACAGTTCGACGAAGTTTGCAGCAACATGGACTATCAGCTCGGAGACCATGGCTGCGGTTACTCTTGACGCTGCATCACAGACAGGAGCGCCTGCGATGGTGTACTCAACGACGAACCTGGGTGCACGAATGGCAAAACGTCATTTTTTCGGATGAATCCACGATGTGTTTACAGTATTATGATGGTCGCATCCGTGTTTGGCGACATAGCGGTGAACGCACATTGGAAGCGTATATTCGTCATCGCCATACTGGAGTATTACGCGGCGTGATGCTATGGGGTGCCATTGGTTACACGTCTCGGTCACCTCTTGTTCGTATTGACGGCACTTTGAACAGTGGACGTTACATTTCAGATGTGTTACGACCCGTGGCTCTATTCTTCATTCGATCCCTGAGAAACGCTACATTTCAACAGGATAATGCACGACCGCATCTTGCAGGTCCTGTACGGGCCTTTCTGGATACAGAAAATGTTCGACTGCTGCCCTAGCCAGCACATTCTCCAGATCCCTCACCAATTGAAAACGTCTGGGCAATGGTGGCCGAGCAACTGGCTCGTCACAATACGCCAGTCACTACTCTTGATGAACTGTGGTATCGTGTTGAAGCTGCATGGGCAGCTGTACCTGTACACGCCATCTAAGCTCTGACTCAATGCCCAGGCGTATCAAGCCAGTTGTTACGGCCAGAGGAGGTTGTTCTGAGTACTGATTTGTCAGATCTATGCACCCAAATTGCGTGAAAATGTAAGCACATGTCAGGTCTAGTATAATATGTTTGTCCATTGAATACCCGTTTATCACCTGCATTTTTTCTTGGCGTAGCAATGTTAATGGCCAATAGCGTAAGTAAACGTACTCGTATTTAGCTGGAAGTACAGAGCATGCGCGACAGTTATGCCGTAACAGCGGTACGACGTCTGGACATGTTTCGACTGTTGTCAATAGCGCTGCAACAAGAACAGACAATAGCGGCTTTTATATCTACTCCAGCCGACTGTTAGGTACGGTTTATTTACAGTCCGTTCATCGAAAAGAATACCGCCAATCGAAATTCGTCGTGAATTGTGTCTGGTATACGGACCGAAGATCATGAGCAAAAGCTTCGTCGCCGGCGCAGGCTTATTTCCGAAAGCCGTCCTAGTGTCTATATTGAAGAGGACCGTGGACTACTAACCGTCATCGAAGACGACTTCGTGGGGCAGGTATGGCAGCGTAGTATAGAGAACCTTCGTTCCACGATTATGGATCTCGGCAGCCATTGTCGGCATATTCCTGTCCTGCGGTCAGCATATTCACAACGACGAAGTGATGAAGACAACTGACACACGCTGGTTCCATTCCCACGTGGCAGGCTTCTACGACACGGGAACAATACAGGCGATTCCAGTATATGACAACGGTCTCAATTTCAGTGGTGCTCATCTCGAAAAATAGCTCAAACATTGCTGTTTGGGCTGCCAGTAATGCTTTATATTTAACTACGTTTTCTAAAAATTACATATGAGTTAATTAAAAGTAACTAGTAATTGCCCAAGGAGTATGACGCAGACAGTGTTCATTATAAGCAACATTAAATGTAATATTATTTCGATTTTTTTATGTAGATTCCATTTTTACAATTTGGGCCCAGTTAATTGTGTGATCTTCCTCTCCTTTCTTTCTGATCACGCTAATAAACGTCTCTCAAACAAGTTAAGACACTTGAATGCATATACACTCCTGGAAATGGAAAAAAGAACACATTGACACCGGTGTGTCAGACCCACCATACTTGCTCCGGACACTGCGAGAGGGCTGTACAAGCAATGATCACACGCACGGCACAGCGGACACACCAGGAACCGCGGTGTTGGCCGTCGAATGGCGCTAGCTGCGCAGCATTTGTGCACCGCCGCCGTCAGTGTCAGCCAGTTTGCTGTGGCATACGGAGCTCCATCGCAGTCTTTAACACTGGTAGCATGCCGCGACAGCGTGGACGTGAACCGTATGTGCAGTTGACGGACTTTGAGCGAGGGCGTATAGTGGGCATGCGGGAGGCCGGGTGGACGTACCGCCGAATTGCTCAACACGTGGGGCGTGAGGTCTCCACAGTACATCGATGTTGTCGCCAGTGGTCGGCGGAAGGTGCACGTGCCCGTCGACCTGGGACCGGCCGCAGCGACGCACGGATGCACGCCAAGACCGTAGGATCCTACGCAGTGCCGTAGGGGACCGCACCGCCACTTCCCAGCAAATTAGGGACACTGTTGCTCCTGGGGTATCGGCGAGGACCATTCGCAACCGTCTCCATGAAGCTGGGCTACGGTCTTGCACACCGTTAGGCCGTCTTCCGCTCACGCCCCAACATCGTGCAGCCCGCCTCCAGTGGTGTCGCGACAGGCGTGAATGGAGGGACGAATGGAGACGTGTCGTCTTCAGCGATGAGAGTCGCTTCTGCCTTGGTGCCAATGATGGTCGTATGCGTGTTTGGCGCCGTGCAGGTGAGCGCCACAATCAGGACTGCATACGACCGAGGCACACAGGGCCAACACCCGGCATCATGGTGTGGGGAGCGATCTCCTACACTGGCCGTACACCACTGGTGATCGTCGAGGGGACACTGAATAGTGCACGGTACATCCAAACCGTCATCGAACCCATCGTTCTACCATTCCTAGACCTGCAAGGGAACTTGCTGTTCCAACAGGACAATGCACGTCCGCATGTATCCCGTGCCACCCAACGTGCTCTAGAAGGTGTAAGTCAACTACCCTGGCCAGCAAGATCTCCGGATCTGTCCCCCATTGAGCATGTTTGGGACTGGATGAAGCGTCGTCTCACGCGGTCTGCACGTCCAGCACGAACGCTGGTCCAACTGAGGCGCCAGGTGTAAATGGCATGGCAAGCCGTTCCACAGGACTACATCCAGCATCTCTACGATCGTCTCCATGGGAGAATAGCAGCCTGCATTGCTGCGAAAGGTGGATATACACTGTACTAGTGCCGACATTGTGCATGCTCTGTTGCCTGTGTCTATGTGCCTGTGGTTCTGTCAGTGTGATCATGTGATGTATCTGACCCCAGGAATGTGTCAATAAAGTTTCCCCTTCCTGGGACAATGAATTCACGGTGTTCTTATTTCAATTTCCAGGAGTGTAGATTTTAATATTTATGAAAAAGAACTCGTTCCAATGTTTCGTGTGGTTTGGAGGTACATTTAAATTTTACTGGAAATTGTTTTCAAGTAAGGCTCGTAAGGCAAAGGTAGAAATAGGGACAGGGACAGCACGCGCAGCCCTGTAGAGTAAAAGGATAACTAGTACCTTGCCTAGTTACTGGCCCGCGCTATCTGAGGGCGAGAGATTCAAAGTACTGGTGAGGTCCCCGCCCTCGCATGGTCAGTAGCAGCAGATCGGGCGGTGGCTGTGCGAGAGTGAGAGCCCCACTGTGCTTCTGTGGTACTACCTCTTGGACAACAACGGCGGCGCCAGTCTACAAGTACGTTATCTTTCCTATTTTTTTATGTCTTCTTAATAAATAAATACACAATTTTCAACATTCCTAATTAGTTTTAAATGTCCATGTTACAAGGTGTTTCACACTTACTGTTACAGTCTTCTACAGTCCGATCCACGAACGATGGCGCTTCGCGTAGATCTAGACACAGACGGGGATCGCGTCCAAGCGACAGTTGCAGTACGCGCAAACAATGGTTTGCTCTTGATGAAAGCGCGTATCCAGCGAATTATGTCTATCACTTGCTTGTGTATAATTTATCGTATACCACCACCATCAGTCATGACGTCACGCACCGAAGGGTGGCTTGTAGAGTATGTATGTACATGCAGATAAATCGATACAAATGGAATAAATACTCGCTACGATCACTTTCAAAGCTCGCATTGCGTACAACAATCACACCGGAGCACTCAGAACACTACTAAACGCCCACTGGCTGTCGGACAATGCATGGCATACATGCGTCGAGCAAATATAAACTCGACTGTTCCCGTTCATGACTCCAACTAGTGTCAGAGAATATCTAGCAGATAAAGTTCTGGCAACGAATACGTGTTCGAAAATTTGCCGTTTGGATTCAAAATGAGTTTGAAGATCGTATGACTTTCAAATATCCTGCATCAAGTTACGCACACGGCGGAGAGAATGATCTCTGATCTTAGGCTCTACACGAGCCCATCACATGGTCAATGTATCGAGAACTCGTCGTCGTGTTCTCTTCCAAGCGTCGAAGGACTTCCGCTTTAAAGTCGACAGTGCAGCACGCCCGTGGACTACCTAGTTGCGAACGGAGCAATTGCTCGCAATCGTTTTTGTAGCCAGACGAAAGTAGTATGTGATGTCTTATGTAGCTGCAACATGGACGATCCCAGCGAGAAATTGGGGTCGTATAACGAACCTGTGACGTTACACCGGTTGCCTTGCTCAATATACATCGCCAACGGCCGGCCGGTGTGGCAGAGCGGTTCTAGGAGCTTCAGTTCGGAACCGCGCTGCTACTACGGTCGCAGGTTCGAATACTGCCTCGGGCTTGGATGTGTGTGATGTCCTTAGGTTAGTTAGGTTTAAGTAGTTCTAAGTTCTAGGGGACTGATGACCTCAGATGTTAAGTCCCATAGTGCTCAGAGCAATTTGAACCATCGTTAAAGGTACGCTACGCACGTGTCAGGCGGGATATCAATACATGAATGAAAAGGGACCCACTAAGTCCATAACTATACAAGGGAAATAAACTTGAAGTCAAAAGGAAAGAGGAAGTAAAAGGAAATGAAACTGAATATACGTTAGAGCAAGAAGAATTTTGAAAGAGCTCGTAAAGACCTTGCACCGCTGGAGTGGATGATGTTCCCTCCGTATTTCTGAGATCATTGGGAGAGACAACCATGACAAAACCGCTCCTCGTGATGTGTAAGACATACAAGACTGGCGAAATACCCTCACACTTAAGGAAGAATGTAATAATTTCAATTCCAAAGATGGCGGGTGTTGTATTTTTGTAATATTACCGAACCATCAGTTTGAATGTTATGGTTACAAAACATTGGCACGAATTACTTACAGAAGAATCGAAAAACAACTAGAAGCCGACCTCGGGGAAGATCTGAAAAAAGACCAGTTTAGTTCCCGAGAAATGGAGGAACACGAGAAGCAATGTTGGCCCTACGACTTACCTTAGAAAGAAGTATAAATAAGGGCAAACCTACATTTATAGTAACTGTACATATGGAAAAGCTTTTGACAATGTTGACTGGACTGCAATCCTTGACATTTTAAAGGCAGCAGGCGTAAAATACAGGGATCGAAAATTTACCTGTAGTTTGTAGACAAACCAGACTGTAGCTATAAGAGTCGAAGGACATGAAAGGGAAGTCGTGATTGGAGAAGGGAGCGAGACAGGGTTGTAGTCTATCACAGATGTTTGTAGGACTGAAAACCACAACAAAAGGACGTAAAGGAAACATTTGGAGACAGAATTATAGTTCAGAGAGAAGAAAAAATATTTTTAGGTTTGGGGATGACATTGTAAATCGAACAGCAAAGTATGTACTTGCAACATCAGATGAACAGAATGGATAGCGTCTTGGAAAGGGATTGTAAATTGAATATAGAAAAAGTAAAACAAAGGTAACGGTACGTAATCGAATGTGATGCTGGCGGAAATAAATTAGGAAGTGAGACGCTAACAGTAGTAGATGAGTTTTCATATTAGGCCTGCAAAGTAACTGACGATGGCCTAAATGGAGAGAATATAAAATGCATATTGACAGTAGAAAGAAAAGCATTTCTGAAAACGAGAATATTGTTGACAACAGACATTTCAATGTTAAGAAAATCTTTCCTGAAGTGGTGTAGCATTCTACAGAAGTTTCAGATGAGCGATAAATATGTGGTGCCAGAGAAGAATATTGAAGATCAGATGATTATATCGAACACCTAAAGAGGAAGTACTGAACAGAATTGGAAATAAAAGTAATGTATGTCACAACTTCACTAAAAGAAGGGATTGGTTGAGGCAGAGGCAGAGCAGGCTAGGAAAAAATGGCTAAAAGAGGAATGTGATGAAAGTGAAGAACTGGACAGGAAGGGAAGATACGACTTAATATACAACAGAGTAAAGACTATGACATGAGAACAAAGCAGAGCAGGAAGTGCTACTATGGAAATTTTGAGTAAAGACGAAGAGGTAGTGTACAAAGATCGTGGCGATGTCTTCCAGAGATGGGAAGAATATCTAAAAGAGCTATATAACACAAATAGCAAACCAGTAACTCTGGAACTTGAACCACATAACAGTGTAAATGATGATGAGAAAGGACCAACCATCATAATGGAAGAAGTAAAGTCTGCCATAGCTGCAATGAAAAATGGCAAAGCGATAGGTACAGATACCATACCGGGAGAAACATTAAAATGCTTGAACCAAGATGGAATAAGAGAAATATTGAGATTATGTAATACAATATATGACAGCGGTGAATGGCCTGAGGACTTTCTGACAACATGATTCCATTAGCGAAAAAACAAGGTACCAAGAAATGCAGCGAGCACAGGACAATCAGCCTCATTTCACATGCAGCCAAAGTGATGTTAAGAATAATTGATAAAAGACTTGAAAAAGTAATCGAGGAGAATCTTGGCGAGGAGCAGTTTGGCTTTAGACGGAATACGAGCACCAGAGATGCAATAGGGCTCCTACGAATCTTAAGAGAAAGGTTTATTGAAAAAGGAAGAGACCTATATATGTGCTTCATCGATCTAGAGAAGGCATTTGACAATGTGGTTTAGGACAAGCTGGCGACTATAATGAGGGAAAAGAGAGTGGACTGGAAAACCATAAGATTTGTAAACTCATTATATCTTAATCAAAAAGTTTCAATTAAAGTGAGAGGAGAAAGTACAAACTGGATCGGACTAGGAAAAGGAGTAAGACAAGGATGCTGTCTATCACCTACTCTTTTCAACATCTACTTGGAAAATATGATTGACCAATGCTCATTAGATGACAAAGGCGTAGAACTTGGAGGAAGAAGAGTAGGGTGTTTGAAGTTTGCTGATGACATGGTCCTTCTAGCCACAGGGGGAAAAGAATTACAGGGTTTGGTGGACACCATTGAAACTAACGGAAAAACATATGGAAAAAAATAACGCAAATAAAACAAAAGTATTGGCACTAGGAGGAAATAAGGAAATAAAAATTATGCTGAATGGAGAAATACTAGAACAGGTGCAAAATTTTAAGTATCTTGGAAGCAGGATAGACATCGACTGGAAGTGCACCACAGAAATTAAAACAAGGATAGCAATGGCAAAAGAGGCGTTTTATAAGAAAAGGAGAATTTTCTGCAGCGGTCTGGACAGAGAACTCAGGAAGAGACTCATAAAATGTCTTGTATGGAGTGTTCTTCTATGTGGTGCTAAAACATGGACTATGAGGAAGAAAGACACAGAAAGGCTGGAGACTTTTGAGATCTGGACATGGCGGAGAATGAAAAGAATAAGCTGGATGGACAGAGTAAAAAATGAAGAGGTACTGAGAAGAGTGGAAGAGAAAAGACAGTTACTAGATGTAATAAAGAGAAGAAAAAGAAATTGGATTGGGCATATATTAAGAAAGAATGACGGACTGATAAAAACAGTTTTAGGTTATGTAGAAGGGGAAAGGAAGCGAGGAAGGAAGAGATTCCAGATACTGGATGATATGATGGACGATACAACATACAGCAGCCTTAAGAAGGAAGCAATGGATCGCAGAAAATGGAGAGGCATAGGACCTGCTAATATAGCAGATAACTGATGATGATGATGATGTCACAGCTTTATTAAAAGAAGGGATTGGTTGATGGGTCATGCCCTGAAGCGTCAAGGAATCGTCAATTTTGTGATGGAGTGAAGTGCAGGACGTAAAAATTGTAGAGACCACAACTTGCGTACAGAAAGCAGTTTCAAATAGATGTAGGTGGGAGTAGTAATACAGAGACGAAGAGGCTTACACAAAATAGACTAGCGTTGAGATGTGCATGAAACAATATTTTATGGTGTGACATGGTTGATTCTATTCTATTTTAATCAACTTGTGCAAGTGTGTAAGAATATCGTACGAGTTTTGCTTGATGATGGGTGCAGTCCATTTGAAACTGGTCGATTGTACGTGGGCGTACTGAAAGGTAATCCCTCCGAATTTTGATGTGAAAGCTCTTAGCTTCTTACATAAAACAAACTTCATTAATATTCTATAGCTTTATTGTTCATGTCTATATTTTTATTTCGCAACACAATCACTCTCGCGACGAGCACATTTCTCACAGCGACAGACCAGTTTGTTGGTACTGTCACTTCAGAATATTTGATTTTGCTGACGGAGCCACAATCTCAGCTCTGCTTGCACCGCTTCATTACCATCAAAATAAAGTCCTCGGAAATGTTGTTTAAGGTCTGGAAACAGATGAAAACCGGATGGGGCCAAGTCTAGACTGTAAGGCGGATGATCGATGACAGGGAACCCAAGGCGTCGAATTGCTGCAGATGTCGCAGCGCTCGTGCACGATCTGGCATTGTCACACAGAAAGAGGTGGCGTTCCATGTGCTTTCAGTTTTCTGCGGGTGTCGCAGTACCTTGCCCCCTCAACTACTCAAAAAACTGTGAGCAATACTTTGCCTTCTGATGTCACGGTATTCCATATTTTTTTGGCGTCAGTGATCCTTGACCAGTGATCTTCTCGCTTTCGAGGTCAAAATGGTGAACCCTATTTCCATCACCCGTCACAATGTTGTTAAGGAAATCGTCAACCTCACGCTAAAACACAAAAGAAATTTTTGTCACATGTCCAATCTCCGCTGTTTCATATCGGGACTGAGCTTTCGGGACATCCACCGTGCACACACCTTTCTGTACCGCGGTTCTGCAGTGACGGCCTATATATGCTCTTGTGATATGCCACATTTATCCGACGATTTTCTCCGACGAGTTCACCAACACGATATCTACATCTACATACATACTGCGCAAGCCACCTGACGGTGTGTGGCGAAGGGTACTTTGAGTACCTCTATCGGTTCTCCCTTCTATTCCAGTCTCGTATTGTTCGTGGAAAGAAAGATTGTCGGTATGCTTCTGTGTGGCCTCTAATCTCTCTGATTTTATCCTCACGGTCTCTTCACGAGATATACATAGGAGGGAGCAATATACTGCTTGACTCCTCGGTGAAGGTATGTTCTCGAAACTTCAACAAAAGCCCGTACCGAGCTACTGAGCGTCTCTCCTGCAGAGTCGTCCACTGGAGTTTATCTATCATCTCCGTCACGCTTTCGCGATTACTAAATGATCCTGTAACGAAGCGCGCTGCTCTCCGTTGGAGCTTCTCTGTCTCTTCTATCAACCCTAACTGGTACGGATCCCACACTGGAGAGCAATATTCAAGCAGTGGGCGAACAAGTGTACTGTAACCTAGTTCCTTTGTTTTCGGATTGCATTTCCTTAGGGTTCTTCCAATGAATCTCAGTCTGGTATCCGTTTTACCGACGATCAACTTTGTATGATCATTCCATTTTAAATCACTCCTAATACCTACTCCCAGATAATTCACGGAATTAACTGCTTCCAGTTGCTGACCTGCTATATTGTAGCTAAATGATAAGGGATCTTTCTTTCTATGTATTCGCAACACATTACACTTGTCTACATTGAGGCCGGCCGCGGTGGTCTAGCGGTTCTAGGCGCTCAGTCCGGAACCGCGCGACTGCTACGGTCGCAGGTTCGAATCCTGCCTCGGACATGGATGTGTGTGATGTCCTTAGGTTAGTTAGGTTTAAGTAGTTCTAAGTTCTAGGGGACTGATGACCACAGATGTTGAGTCCCATAGTGCTCAGAGCCATTTGAGCCATTTTCTACATTGAGATTCAATTGCCATTCCCTGCACCATGCGTCAATTCGTTGCAGATCCTCCTGCATTTCAGTACAGGTTTCCACTGTTACAACCACTCAGTATACCACATCATCATCCGCAAAAGCCTCAGTGAACAACCGATGAGTATCATCAGCTGCCGTACGTGGTTGTCCACTTCCTGCTCTGTCACACACATTGAAGTTAGCACCACCGTTCCCTTCATTACGGGACAAACAACCCAACGTCTCACATTACTGATGACGACATAATCTTCAACGTACAAAGCTTAAATTCTTGTATAGATTTCAGTTGGAGGCACATTTCCTGCGGCTACATACTTGATTACAGGACGCTGTTTCTCACGGGCAGACATACTCGCAGCTACGTTACACATCGCCACCTCACTAGCTACAGTTCAGTTAGGAGCCCCCTAGCTGGAGAAGGTTGTCACTTAAGGGGGTAGGACGTCAAACGGGCCGACTTGGAGCAGGAGAGGCACCACAGTATATTTTAATTTGCACTGTCTATACTTTTACAAATAAATTCGTAAAACTCGGTCAGCATGACCAGGAAGGATTCAGGATTCACACTCATAGCAGTGGACGTTCAAAAACACGAAAAAATAATATTTTTTAAATGTGAAATTTCATGATTTTTTTTACTTACTGTTGGTTGCATTTGTTGCTGTAGGTACACTTTTCTTCATATGTAAGAGAGATTCTTCGATGAATTTTGCACAGCTTACAAACCATACTTACAGATGTATGAAACTCTAGAATTTATTTAATCTATGGAAAAATGAATGGGCTGTTACGTTTTAAACTTCGTGTTTAGAGAAAACTCGAGTTTTATAGTTAATTATCTCAATTTTTACCACAGTTTTTAACAGATTTGGGAAATTCTACAGTTTCATACACCTGTAAGTATGGTTTGTATGCTGTGCAAAATTCATCGAAGAATCTCTCTTACTTATGAAGAAATCATGAAATTTCACATTTAAAAAATATTATTTTTTCGCGTTTTTGAACTTCCACTGCTATGAGTGTGAATTCTGAATCCTTCCTGCTCGTGCTGACCAAGTTTTATGAATTTATTTGTAAAAGTATAGACAGTTTAAATTAAAATGTCCTGTGGTGCCTCTCCTGCTCCAAGTCGGCCCGTTTCACGTCCTACCCCCTTTAAGTCAGCAAAGCGATAAAGTCGATCGTTGTAATATGTGTGACATGTAATACCTCACCCGATACTGAGAAAGGAATAAAACATTCGGAGGCATTACTTTTTAGCACGCCCTCAAATAACACGGAGATTGTTACAGTGACTTTTCGCCATATGAGAGACTGGTCTGACGTTCCACTAGGCGGGTCTCTGGAATTTACGTGGGCTGACTTGTTATTCCGCACCTCTGTCCACCGTGCTTCCAATCTAACTCCCTCGTCCGCCACGCAAGTTGCGGGTGGGGAGCACGAAGGCTCGCAAATTGCAGACTGCTTACGGAGGGCGTGCCGCGCCACGGCCAGCTGTGTACACTGGGGCGACGGCGGTCAGGCGGCGGGAGCCCACGCCCTGTCGGGGCCGCTGCAGACAGGCGGCTAACGAGCGCAGCGCCACGAGTTCCCTCTTAAATATCTCGTCACACACACACACACACACACACACACACACACACACACACACACACACACACATAAACGAACAACGTATGAACGGTCGATATTTACGAACACGTTCCCGCGTCCAGCGAGAGAACGTGTAGGTTTCCGATGCGAACTTCATGGGAGAAACGTAGTCGCCGGACAAGCAGTACATAAGTCCGTGTGTGTGGTCATGACCAGTTTGTGGATAACCGGACCTCCAGCATCGTTTTAACAGGTATTCTCCTTCCGATTATGAGTTCATTCATTACCTTAGCACCTCCCTTTCATTTCCATATTTTCACAGAGCTTGTGCATGTTAACATTTACCTAAGGCCCTTTTACAAGGAACATAATACTAAGAAATTAACTACCAAATTAGATGTTTGCCGCCAAGATTTATCGCCTGTAAAAAAATGAAAGAAATTTCCGCTGGCTTTCATGTCAAAGTCTGAACAGTGAAGCTGCAAGTCTGATAATGTATTCTGAAGCTACGATGGCGTTTTTATCCTGATGCCAAGTAAAATATTTTTACCAGTGGACAAAACTGTATTTTTATTGGTTTCAAAAAAAAAATCATTCAAATGGCTCTGAACGCTATGGGACTTAACTTCCGAGGTCATCAGTCCCCTAGAACTTAGAACCACTTAAACCTAACTAACCTAAGGACATCACACACATCCATGCCCGAGACACGATTCGAACCTGCGACTGTAACGGTCGCGCAGTTCCAGACTGTAGCGCGTAGAACCTCTCGGCCACCTCGGCCGGATTTTATTGGTTTAATAGCACAGAACACACAAGAAACTTTCCTGGTACTACTATCCGAATACATTCACACTTACTAACAAGCTACTATTATGACTAAATATTTGTACTGGAAAAACATCCTACAAATAATTCATGTACTAACAAATACATCATGTGTGTATGTATGATCAGAATCTCCTCTCACACTCCTGGATCGATTTAAACCTAATTTGGCACACAAACAGCAACTGTCTCGAGTATCAGCAATGTGGGGATTAGAGTCTCATAGCTCCCACAGAAGTAGAGGTACAGGCAAAAACGTGTTTTAAACCTCTGGTATGTAGACTGCCCTGAATGATAGGCTTGTGCTGTGGGAGTAGTACCAGCCTCCATTATCAACCTGATTTCCAGAGCAGTCTACGTGTTGGGACAAAAAATGATTTTCAAGGCCCTGATGTGTAGGCTACCCTGTGAAACGGGCATGCCGTGGAAGTAGTGTTACCCTGCCTTATTGATCCGTTTTGCAGGTGCTACATGTGCAGATGGGCAAGGCTTAACAGAGAGAGGTGCACAAGGAGGACGAGAATAGTGTTTAATGTCCCCTTGACAACAAGGTCACTAGAGACGAAGCACAGGCTCGGATTAGGGAAGGATGGAGAAGGAAACTGGCCATGCCCTTTCGAAGGAACCATCCTCACATTTGCCTTAAGCAATTCAGGGAAATCATGGAGAACCTAATTTAGGATGGCCAGACGCGGATTTTAACCACCTTCCACCCGAATGCCAATGCTAACCACAGCGCTACCACCGCCTGGTAGAGATGCAGGAAGGACATGAATAGTGAGAGATGGGGGAGGATGAGGTGCACAGAGAAAGGGGGAGGAGCAAGTGCGCATACAGAGAGGAGGAGATGATGCACAGACACACAGAGGAGGAGACAAGAGAGAGGGGGAGAATGAGATGGAGAGATACATTGGGGAGGGGGAAATGGACACAGATAGAGAGGACGATGTGGGTTGTGCAAGTAGTATGAGGGGCTACACATGGAGACAAGTGGGTGGGAGGATACAGATGGCGAGGATGAGGTGGATAGAGTGAAGGAGGGTGAGATGGACAGAGAGAGAGTGGAGGAGGAGTGTGTGGATGAAGAGGAGATAGAGAGAGAGGGGGTAGAGGAGACAGTGAGATGAGTGAGGAGGAGGAGGAAGGCAGAGATGGCGAGGGGAGGAGGAAGAGGAGGACAACGAGAGGGGGAGAAGGAGATGTGTGCAATATTTTATGTGTCGAATTTATTATAAACTTTGAGGACAGGTTCATGACACCAAAACAAGAAAAAAAAGATCAGTTAAACATATATCTGAAAATCTTTCATTTACAAGTTATTAATGAAAGTTGATGTTCAACGGCTTTCCACGTACAACCCAACAACTTCACTTATCTTTGCACCCAGTAGACCCATAGTACCCTAGACAGCGTTGTGTTGCCAGGCAAACTTTGTTACATTCGTCATTCGTTTGCACTCAACAAAATTGTGTACATGTACTACAGCTAGTGAGTTAACTGAAATTGCTCCCTTCTGACATTGCAGGATATTCATTTCGTGAGCAGGCAAACATCATTTTTATGTATGGCCACACAGATGATAATGGACATGAGGCTGTACGGTTGTATCAGATGGCATTTCCAAGCCAAAAGCAGCTGAGTTATCCAACCTTTGCTGTTGTGTAGAGTCATGTTGCCAGGATAGGATCTGTAGCATCACAAACTATTGACCAAAGAAGACCACATGTTGCTTGTACAGCTGATCAGGAAGAACAAGTTCTATATGCTGTTGAAGAAGAGCCAGGTATCAGCGCAAGACGAATGGCCCTGGCATGTAGTACGTCACCCAGTTCTGTGTGGGGTGTACTTCACAAGTAACTGTTGTATCCACATTGTCTTCAAAGTGTACATGGCCTTACATCTGCTGATCACCCAGCATGGGAGAGCTTCCGCTGATGCTTTGTTCCACGAGCTGCCAATCCGTTGTTTGTTTCTTCAGTTTCATTTATACACGAGGCAACTTTTGGAAGAAACGGAGAAACAAATTTCCACACCCAACTTGTACAGGCTGATCGCAGTCTTTATGCTATAGGTCAGGCTAAATATCAGCATCAGTTTAAGTTTAATGTGTGGGTTGGAATTGTAGGTGACTGTCTGATACAGCCATACTTTCTCCCAGCAGGTCTGACAGGTGCTGTCTACAAGGGCTTTATTCAGAACATGCTCCACACGCCACTACCGTCAGGAGGTATAAGAAAGGATTGGATAGTCCATGATTGGACGAGTGCATTCGTGTTTAGAAGGAAGAGGAGATCATTTAGAGCAGTTATTATGCTTTTGTGTTGGTGAGGTCCGGTCACCTAAATTGTAAGCTTTCATTAATAAATCGAAGATGAAAGACTTTCGGACATATGTTTATATAAACTTTCTACCCTGTTTTGGTGTAATTTTTTTTTAAATACTTTATATATAGCTAAGCCTAAGTTACCCATCCATGTGTGCTACTACACTGCCATCGAAAATATTACACAGCCAACATAGTGCAGCCCATTCCCACAGTTACGCTGTTCGTTGAGCAATCGCTTCTATCACAGCTCGATACCATTTCCATGGATTACATCTTTCAGCAAGATGGAACAGGCTCACAATGGCATATGGAGGTTCGCAGATTTTTAAATCAACGTCTTCCAAAACGTTGGATTGTTCATACTGGACAACGGTATGTTCTGCTCTTGGCCACCAATATCTCCGGACCGAACACTTATATGAAATAACTCGTGTACGTGCGTCCTTTGCAGAAAACAATTTCAGAACTAAAAACGGGCATTTGTGAAGCCTCTGCTTCGGTAAATTCACATATGCTTCAAAATATATGATGTAAAACTGATTATCGCTTAGGTATTGTCCCCATGACCAAGCGAAGTCATACGGAATATCTATAAAGTATGTGAAGAGGAACTGGACTTCCCTTTACATTCTGAGTAATACTTGTAATTAGTGTATTGCTATGCATTAAATGGCTATAGCAGTTCGCAATCGCTACATCCTTTTTGAATTGCCATGTATACACAAAAGTTACCTCAGACTAGTCCTGAAAAATGACACTATGGTTTGGGCAGTCTACATCACTCAGACACGACGCACAGCACCCTTCTATCGGAAAACCTACGTTTAGTTTTGAAATTTGCCCAACGACGCAAAGGGAGAGTCTCCACGCAATAATCGACACACCGCCTGAAATTCAACGATAAGAGCATCTATCAGCGAAGTATGCATTAAATCGTCTAAATGAAAACACACAGAGGAAACAGCGACTAATTGAAAAGGTAACAAAAGGTACATAGAAATTACACCCAGAAAAAAACTGATTAATTCGGTAAACTTCATGACGATACTTAGTTTGTACCTTCAACCAACCCGAGAAAACAACATTCTGGATTGAGTCCCCTGAACGGAATTTTGATGACATTCCATTATAAGACTACTTGTAATTTTGAGTACCAGGGTATAATACTCGTAGCATACGTCAGCCACAAAAGTAGCCTGCAATGTACTCGTAAACATAGCACTCCATGCAGCAAAAAATTCCATCGCAACGTAACTCGCCTACCTAATGCCGAAATAGGAGACAATTCCTAACGTAGCAACCCTGCACCTATTTCTGGGAAGATGCCCACGAAGTAAAGGTTCAAGTTCTGTTAAGTCGTAACACTCAAAGAAAGAAGATTGTTTGGTTCGTCGATACAACAACGGCATACTAACTTCGCTGGACAAGCATACGGAACGGAAAGGGGCTATGCCTTTCGAAGGCATCATCCCTGAAGAGATTACTGTGGTTCTTCCAAACATGAAGGAACGAATACCATGGTATGCATGAGAATGATAACAGATGGCCGAGGGAGGTACGGAAGTCATTCGCAGGAGGAGAAAGAAACGAGGTCGACCGCCTAGAAGATGGCTGACAGATGTTAAGGAGGCATGGACTCCAGAAGTCTCCAAGAGAGGCATTGGTAAGATCGAAAACTACGGAGGCGGAGAGGCGCGAAACGGCATATATACTTATGTCGAGATTTCAGACGGTAAGTTACACATGTCGTCGCAAGCTAAGATAGTTGCGCAACAAAGTGGTACTTTGTCAAAAGAGGCTACAAGCCATGTTCTCGATTTTCTGTACATACAGTTCTGCTGCGGTGTATGTAACAGGTGTGTCATAGTGTGTGAGTGAAATGGCGCGCAACTGGAAAAGTACTCGGGACAGTACGATTATCACGGGAAAAACGTCAAAATCGCATACAGGTTCACCCGGAAGTTCTGGTGGTATAGGGATCAAACGCAATGTCGCATACTGCCGTAGTGGAATGACGCCAGCAATCTGCCAAGGCCACAACGGCGTGGGCGATGCTGATGGGTAAGGCAAAGCCACCGACAACCACCACAGATGAAAATGTCCGGGCAATCGAGGAACTGATTCGCAGCAATCGCAGGGTGTGTATCACGAACATTGCTCAGCAGAAGAGCATCTCAACAGGCAGTGCTCATCCCATCGTTTGCTCGTACTGTGTTCCGTGATCACGGTTACCTGCACACAAATGCGCAAGATTTATGGCCACAAATAATAAGAGGCGTGGAAAATTAAGGAAAGGACATTGTTCTCCTGGACATCCCACATGGTACGCATAACACAATCTTTCCTTCGGCGTTTTAGATGGGAGGTCTTGCACCATGAGATTTCTATTTTTTCCGTAAACTGAAAGAACAACCTGGGGAAAGAGATTTTCCAAGAATAATGACATTCACATAGCGTGGTTGAATGGCTCCGCGACCAAGGAGCGGATATCTATCGTCGATGAATTGAACGATAAGAGGAACCATGGAGGAATAATAAGGGGGGGGGGGGGGGCTCCAGATATTGTTTTGAAGCCGGCGGAACCATGTTGGCAGCCCTTAAATATTAGAAGACCACTGTTTACAACTACTTCTTGTTCTCAATTTCTGTCGTTTTCACGCAACAGTTGTTTTAAATAGTAAATATTACAGCGGTTTCGCGTGCAACACTGTCTCAGGAAGGCATTTACAGACGTTTTTCTGGTCATACACGCATTTTGATCCAGTAATACGACTTTCTTTTCGTTACGCGCGTCGAATAACCAAGAGGCTAACTATTTAATGCGGAATAACGAAACTTATGTTCCGTCTATGTCCACTTCACGAAAACGCTGAGAATATATTTTGCTTTGTCTACACAGTTTGTAATATTTCATTCACACAGCGTTCAACCAGAGCGCTCTTCGAGTTCTAATGATCGGAAATATAAATTCAAATTACAGAAATATGTGGGGCGCTCAGTAAGAAAAGTAACAAATTTTTTCGGCCACTTTCAGTTGAAAAAAAATGCTGAATTCGTTGTGGGACATCTTTCAATATTCCCGGTTCAGCAATTGTAGTTTCATGAAGTTCTTACAGGTGGCGACAGTTGCTTGCAGAAATGCGCCGCGGAGACCTGGCAGTGAACAAAAGCACGGTGAGTTGTTGGGCGAGGCATCTGTCATCATCGCGTCTGTCCGATTTCGAGCGTGACGGCCGGCCGCACGCAGTTTTGACTCCTGCAATGTTAGAACGTGCGGACACTCTCATTCGAGGTGAACGACGGATCACAGACACCTCGCTGCTCAGCTGGACGTCTCCGTTGGTAGTGCTGGCACACTTGTACACCAGCTGGGATTTTCAAAGGCGTGTGCCCGCTCTGCTCGTCGCCGCCTAACATAAGCCATAAAGATCAACAAGGTTTAAATGGCTCTGAGCACTATTGGACTTAACATCTGAGGTCATCAGTCCCCTAGAACTTAGAACTACTTAAACCTAACTAACCTAAGGACATCACACACATCCATGCCCGAGGCAGGATTCGAACCTGCGACCGTAGTGGTCGCGCGGTTCCAGACTGAAGCGCCTAGAACCGCTCGGCCACAACGGCCGGCGGGGTTTTGTAGCCAAAAGAGTGGCGAATAATATGATGTACTGGAATCCAGAACAAAACCTACTTGCTTTCAGAGAAATAATAGTTGGATTACTTATTGAACGCCCCTCCTAAAACCACTAAAATAAAAGCAATCAGCGCAACTAAAATGCATATACTTATAGGCCTACAAAACGCAATATTACTTCAGCGAGTCCATTTACGAATGAAATGTGATTCCTTTACACTTTAGATTATAATAAGAACGACTAGTGGTAGTGTTTGGCCTTACCAAAATAGCGGATTAAGTTTGTGACCTCATGACGCTTCCACTCATTTTGCCTCCATGGGTAGGGCTTTCGGACCGTTGTTTACAGAGACTTGGCGACTACGTCGAATAATGGTGTCATGGCTCTCTGTCACTTTGAAGTGCAATCCAGCATTCAATTAAAATTACCTGATCTGCCATAATAATGTCTAAAGTACTTTTGCAGTCTCCCCGTGTATTACGTGTGGTTCACAGCCAACTCGCGTCTCAACGTCAGCGCCAACAGTCAACTGTCAGGGCAACCTTACCCGGAATTTGTGGCTCGCACGCGGCACAGCCAAGCATGTCGACGGATGCAGCTGCTGGTGGCCGTGCAGCATTGCGGTCGGATACACCAGCCTCCGCCCAGCTAGCGATGGCGCCGGGCGAACACTGCTTTCACGCGACGAGGGCGGCGCTGTGGGTTATAAGCAGCCCCGCCTTTTCTGCCGGTCCAGCGCAACCCTGCGAGATCCGTGTTCCTTAACGGCAGCGCCGCAGCCCGGCAAACTGCGCAGATAAAACACACGGCGGTGCTGTAAATAAACCCGAGGCCGAGATAAGGCGGGAGTTAGCCGCTCCTGAGGACGATAGCCACCCTCCGGAACATCCTCGCACAACGTGGCGCCGCTGATGCTGCCGACCCTCTCCACCGGCGTCTCAGCTGCGAATGGCGGCATGCTAGGCGAAAACGTTCCTCACCACGTCATTAGACTAGCACCTCGATACAACTCAACTTATCGGCAACACCTTGATCTGCACTGCTTTGCATTAAAGCTGCAACGACATGCAGATGACATGATTGTATGCGCAAACGAAGATGGCGGCAAAAAACTGACATGTAGTGTTCAATATGATTGGTTGAACAAATGACGGTGGCGGCAAAAAACATAACAAATTGACATGAAGTGTTTGACATGATTGGATGCGCAAGTGATCGTCATTTCAGTCCAACTGCACAAAATGGGTAGGAGTAATACCAGTTAGATTCTGTATACGAAGAAAGATTACGCAGCAGTGAGTTTCTCACTCAGGAAGCGAATTTTAATGTTGTTTCCAGAATGAGAGTTTCACTCCGCAGCGGAGTGTGCGCTGATATGAAACTTCCTGGCAGATTAAAACTGTGTGCCGGACCGAGACTCGAACTCGGGACGCCGTGCGGTTAAAGGCGCTGCAGTCTGGAACCGCAAGACCGCTACGGTCGCAGGTTCGAATCCTGCCTCGGGCATGGATGTTTGTGATGTCCTTAGCTTGGTTAGGTTTAACTAGTTCTGTTCTAGGGGACTAATGACCTCAGAAGTTGAGTCCCATAGTGCTCAGAGCCATTTGAACCATGTGAACCGAACTCGGGACTTTTGCCTTTCGCGGGCAAGTGCTCTACCATCTCAGCTACCGAAGCACGACTCACGTCCCGTCCTCACAGCTTTACTTCTGCCAGTACCTCGTCTCCTACCTTCCAAACTTTACAGAAGCTCTCCTGTGAACCTTGCAGAACTAGCACTCCTGAAAGAAAGGATATTGCGGAGACATGGCTAGCCATGGTTGTTTGTTTTGCCGGCCGGGGTGGCCGAGAGGGTCTAGGCGCTACAGTCTGGAATCGCGCGACCGGTACGGTAGCAGGCTCGAATCCTACCTCGGGCATGGATGTGTGTGATGTCCTTAGGTTAGTTATGTTTAAGTAGTTCTAAGTTCTAGGGGACTGATGACCTCAGAAGTTAAGTCCCATAGTGCTCAGAGCCATTTGAAACATTTTTTTTTGTTTGTTTGTCCGCAGCTCGTGGTCGTGCGGTAGCGTTCTCGCTTCCCGCGCCCGGGTTCCCGGGTTCGATTCCCGGCGGGGTCAGGGATTTTCTCTGCCTCGTGATGACTGCGTGTTGTGTGATGTCCTTAGCCTAGTTAAGTTTAAGTAGTTCTAAGTTCTAGGGGACTGATGACCTCCGATGTTAAGTCCCATAGTGCTCAGAGCCATTTGAACCAATTTGACATTCTAACTCGATCCAAAAGTATTCCACTGAGATCACGTCGACATTTGGTAGGCTAGTCCTTTTCAGGGATGATTTTGTCTACAAACCATTGTTTCACACATACTGCTTTATGACAAGGTATATTGTTATGGCAGTACAATCACACATTTTCTTGGAACTTGTAAGAGGTATGCGCTGTCTGCGATATGACAATCGCTGACCAGAGAGCAATGTTGACTGCAGTACGAACTGTGTAACTGTAGCAGTTAGTTGTGGCTAGTCGCTAGTCTGAGGTAGTCTGCGCTTGTCTGCAGTCTGCTCTGGTCGGGAATCTGGAGATGGAGTATTATTGTATAAGGTAAAGAAGCAGCGTCGCGCATATCTAGTAATGTATCTGAACTGTCATCCAAATGTTTTAAAAATGTCCTAATAATAATTTTGGTAATATAAAGTAATTTTTTTTAAAAAAAGCATTCATTTCAAAAAAAAAATCAGTTGCTTCCTTTCACAAATCACAAATGTATAAGCCAGCATTGCAGGGAGCTGTGCCGAAAAATTTTTTAGGTAAGAGCAGATATATTCGCCGTTTTTTTATTGAGGTAAGAATTTTTGCTTTTTATTCAGAATGATCTAACAGGGCCACGACGCAGCACTGCTGTCGTCCAAATTTTACCAGGTTACTGAATTTATTTTTTATTATGAGGTTTAGGAATTTTTCTTTTCGAGCTTACATTAAATGAGAAAAGAATTTTGTGGGTACATTAAATGGGAACCAGTTTTGTTCTGAGGTTACAGTTTTGTTGTGAGGTCACACAAAAATTAGAATCGCTATCCATAATAATTATTTTAATTTCAATTTAATAAATTTTGTGGGGACGTTACACTTGGCGACATCCGGCCAGGATCGTATTTCTTTGTGAATCTCTGAGAAGTAGTCATATATCTGCTCTTATTTACTTAAATGTAGTTTGCATCTGGCGCAACGCATTTACTAGTTTGTCACTCTTTCTTTCACAGATCATCGGCAATTTATTGCTCTTTGTTGTAATTGTGTTTGTTCCATTTTTGCTTTGTCTTTGTTTCATTTTGTGCTTAATTTTGATTTATGAAAAATGCCGCGAAAAACTGTTAACAGTACATCGCGATGTGCAATGAGTGAAATAGCCGACTCGAATAGCTTGACCGATAATACTTGCGACACTCAGTGTAATAGTGATAATCCACTAATTACAGATAATCAGTGCATACCGATCACTAATATTGATTTTTATCCCAATGATGAGCAAACAAATTCAATTGTGTCCTCTGTTAATTTAACGACAATTGATGACGCGGCACGTTCCATTACGATGAACGCTGCCCAGTTTGACACGCCTAATTTGCAAAATTTGAATAGTGAACAGATAAATTTTTCTCACGAAGATGAACAATGTAGTCAAAATACGTCAGATTTATTTGATTCCGGTGTAGTGACCCACAGTGCACATCCGATTAGCAAACATTTCAAGAATCACAGAATAACCAAATGGTTATATAAAGCGTGACACATGCAGATACACCATCACACAGTACAGAGAATAGAGTCGGTAATTTTGACTTGGATCAAGTTATAGCATTATTGCTACAATTCAATGAAAAACAAGACAACAATTATAAACAAATTAATGAAAGTCTTAAACAGTCGAAAAAAGAACAAGACAACAATCACAAACAGCTTAGTGAAAATCTCAAACAACAAATTAATGAAATTAATGAAAAACTAGAATGAAAAACAAGACAGGTCGATCGAACAAATTAATGAGAACTTTAAACAGATTAATGAACAGATTGCAGCCGTTGCCGTGCAATGTCATGATACTAAAGAACAATTACGTGAGGAAATTAAGGCTTGTGCTAGGAACAGTAGTGAAGAAATTAGATCTGTGGCACAAGAATTAAATAATACTCATGCAGCCACAACTAATGTACTTAGAGACGAAATTCGTGCAGTCGCTAAACAATGCTCTGAAAACACAACACAGTTACGCGACGAGTTTAAATTAATGTTAGCAGAACTTTCGCGCACACTGGATGCAAAAGTAGACGCGAAATTTGACCAACAGAAAAGCCAAATTGACGAACGTTTTAATCACCACCTACAAAACAGTGAAACGCGTTACCGTAAATTTATACAGGAACAGAATAAAGTAAAGCGACAAGTAATGGAAACAATTACTGCACAGAGACAGGAAGATAAGCGTAAATTGTTTACGAAAACGAAAACATACGTAGACAACAATATTGCTACAGTATCAGACGAAATTAATGCTATCAAACAGTTGAACACCGAATTACATGATGAAATCTCTGATCTTAAAACAAAAACAGACACACACACATAGTAGACTTTCAGACAGTGACCGACAGACTTGAACAATTAGAACTAATACAGGTTCCTGATGCCATCAAAGCAGACGTTAAAAAGTTGAACAAAACCACACGTAAAATACAAGAACAAATTAATGCTTGCGAGGCTAAAAACGATGATCAGGTAAAAATACTGACTGAAAAATATGATGAATTGGCCAGTCGTATTGATGTTATCGAAAGTAATAATGACACCAAATCAGACGATACTTCACCAGTTTCGTTTAATCAAACACCAGAATTCCAAAATTTACAGCAGACAATCAGTGAGATAGATTCGTCCAATAATACATTACGTAGAAAATTGTCATCCGTACAGCACGAAGTGACATAAATGAAAAATGTTTCAGTCACTAACACGTCACAGCATACGCCACATTCCGAACATTTCTCACAGTCACACAGCCAGTATAATTTAGGTAATTTACAGAGACCACGCGACTTAGAATCCGAAGTGGCACAGACAAACAGATTCTCATGCAAACCTGAACCTGTTCACACATTCAGAGACGATAACGTTGACTATAAGCAATTTTTATCCGTAAAAAAATCTAAGGTACTTAATAATGACAGACCGCAGAGTCACGCTTTGGAGTGGATACGACAATTTGCTTTTGTATTTTCATCAGTTTGGCCTGTAATGCAGAAACTAGCACTGGATTGGATACAACAACTTGGTTTTGAATTTTCACCAGCATTGCCTGTAACGCAGAAACTAAAATTTATTTGCAGCGCGTAATTGACCTCAGGGGATTCATTACGCTTCGATGAATATGTGCCGTAGCGTGCACAGGGCCCCGAGCCGTAGTAGTGCTGTTTCCTCTTTAGTTTTCTGCACTGCTGCCTTCTCTTCAACTATCCTTTATTTCTGTCAAAATAGCTCTTTAACTATCGATCTATCTAGGATTAAGAATGAGTAAAGAAATCTGATATGACGAGTTTTACCGAAAGTGACAGTTTTCATTAGACACTCCAGAACTATCACCGTAACTTTAATAACAGACAAAATTTTAATTATCAGTATCGTCAAAATTATCAGTAACAGGAACCACATTTTGGTAACAATAGAGGTTTTTCCCAACAACAGCATCAAAGCCAGCCGGTTAGCATACCTAACCAACAATGTAATGTACAAGGTCAACCAAGCTTTAATGTTTCGCCGCCTACACGTATAGCGTCGGCCACACCAAATAGTAGCGCACAGCAACAAGGAAATTACTCCGTACAGAAAACACATCATTTCAACTCGTATCGCAACGCGCCGTATAGCAATGATTATCATGACAGACGTAAAAATAATGAGCACAATTTTCAGCGTACGTTTAATAACAGTCGGTCTTACCAGCAGCAAAATCATCCGCAACAACAAATTATCATGAATGAACCAGACAGTAGATATCATCCTGAACGTAATACGTCAGGAAGAAATAACAGAACAGCACAAATAGTGGAAATGCCACAGCATCCTCCCGCAAATGATAGCACGTCAGATAGAATGTGACTAGATACAGTACAGGTTACATCGTCCAGTAACGTAAGCACTACTTTTGACACGCAGAATGTTGTTCACGAAAATGTTATTAGTCTTGACGACATCCGATACACACTTTTACATTAAAAGGCAGAATCACAACGTATGTAGACGACATTCTTATTGCAGAAGCTAACTGGTCTGAACACAATCTGATTCTTGAACAACTGTTGCAAACTTTTCGTGCACAAGGACTCACAGTTAATCTCAGTAAATCGCACTTTGGCAAAACTTATATAAAATTTCTTGGACGTGTAATTTCCGCAGAAGGCATTGCGCCTGACCCGGAAAAACTTCAAGCTTTGCGTGACATTACTGTTCCTACGACGAAGAAACAACTACGTCGCTTTTTGGGTTTAATTAACTTTTTCGTAAATTTATTCATTACTCTGCTTTAGACACCCCTAGATTATGTCAATTGACGGGTAAAAACACTATTTGGTCCTGGGATAGGCAAGCACATTCTGAATTTATGAACCTGAAAGAAGCTTTGTTGAATGCACCACTTTTATCACATCCAGAGCTTACTAGAAATTTTTCCATTGCCACCGACAGTTCTAACACCGCTTTAGGCGTACACATTTTTCAGGAAATTGAAGAAGATGGCACTACAGTAATTAAAAACATCGCCTTTGCAAGTCGCATTCTGTCACCTGCTGAACGCAATTATTCTGTTACAGAACTTGAAACATTATGTGTTGTTTGGGCATTACGAGATTTCGGCATTTTCTTTATGGAAGACACACTACCGTTTACACAGATCATAGAGCTATACAGTTTTTACTTTCCGCTAAATTTACACACGACAGATTAAGCAGATGGAAACTTTATTCACAGGAATTTAATTTTACAATTGTTCACATTCCCGGCACACAAAATATTGTAGCAGACGCACTATCCCGTTCTCTCAGCAACAATCAGCAAGACATCGCAACCAACTTCTGCAAAGCAAATTTCAGCGTCATGTACATTCAACAAGTTGCATTTGAAAATTACGTTTCGTCGTCATTACAAGACATAGCACAAGAGCAGAGTAAAGACAACGTATGGAAAGAAATTAAACACCTTTGGCAAGATAGGAATAATGTTACCATTAGAAACCATTACATTGTACGGAATAATATTCTGTTTCGCCGCTCTCACCCTGACAGCAACAATTGGTTATTATGTATTCCTTAGGTTAGTTAGGTTTAAATAGTTCTAAGTTCTAGGGGACTGATGACCATGGATGTTAAGTCCCATAGTGCTCAGAGCCATTTGAACCATGTATTCCTGACGAGCTTGTTAACAAATTAATTTGGTATACTCATTTAAGTTACGCACATTACGGAGCCCCAACATGGAGAAACGTATTCGACGAGTTTTAGCGTGATGTAAAATCTGCCAGAAAGCTAAGTCAGATACGACTTAACATATTCCTCCGTTACATCCCATTGTACCTGTTAAATTGAGACACATGGCTGCTGTAGATATTTTTGGTCCGATTCCCAGAACTAATACAGGTTTTTGCTACATCTTCGTCGCTGTTGAACTCACTTCAAAATTTGTTACCTTCACTCCGTTACGCAAAGCTACTGCTAAAACTGTTGAAAGCATTTGTAAAACATTTTCTATTCCATGTAGGGCATGTATTGAAAGTAATTTCGGACAATGGATAACAGTTTCGATCTGCCCGAGGCGGGATTCGAACCTGCGACGTAGCAGTCGCGCGGTTCCGGACTGAGCGCCTAGAACCGCTAGACCACCGCGGCCGGCGCATTTGTTAGGTCTTCAAATATTGCTAAAATACAGATCTGGACCTTCTAGCAGTCAAAGTGGAATCACCCTAGAATCAACAAGATGAGCCATAACAACTTCGACGAAATCTACGTGGGAATCCACTCAAGATAAGTGCCAAAATTAATGACTTTTTTACAGTGACTTTAGTATTTCCATTCTGACGATACCGTCCACAGTCAATAACTTTGTTGTGGCCTGATAAAGCGAAGATATGCTGCGTGAGCAACATTATTAATCTGATTTCTAACCTACTTTGCAAGTGGTGGTAATGTTAGAAGATGCACCATGGAGAGGTTTACTATGAAATTTCGAGAGAGCACTTTCCAGGAATAGTCGGACAACATATTACTTCCTCCCACGTACATATCGCGTAATGACGACGAAGAGAAATTCTTCACACGCGTCATTCGCGAATGTATCAGGGTGGGGGCGCGGGGTGGGGGTGAGGGATAATTTACTAGTGCCAGAAGTACCCTCCGCCACACATCATTAGGTGGCTTGCAGTATATGATGTACATGTAGATGTTATTCCCTTGTAAAGAGGGCACCTTTAATCAGGACAATTTCAGGTGGAACTTCAGTGTCCGCTGTTGCTAGCGAAATCATACCCCATTTAACAGACACCATACAGCTATCTGGACACGAGCAACAAGTGGAGGAGTTGTCGCCCTCACTCGGCCCTAAACAAAGCGACCACCACTAACAGGCAGCAGCACGCTACGACGAACCTTCTCTCAACCGTTTCCTTTTCGCATCAAAATTAGCACTGTTCGTGTAGACGCCGTGGTTAGAAGGGACACAATATACAGAGAAAGTTCAAATGCAGAGTCCTTATTGTACGAGTTACGACAACGGAAGGCGTGATGGTCATCAGTCTACTGACTGGTTTGATGCGGCCCGCCACGAATTCCTTTCCTGTGCTAACCTCTTCATCTCAGAGTAGCACTTGCAACCTACGTCCTCAATTATTTGCTTGATGTATTCCAATCTCTGTCTTCCTCTACAGTTTTTGCCCTCTACGGCTCCCTCTAGTACCATGGAAGTCATTCCCTCATGTCTTAGCAGATGTCCTATCATCCTGTCCCTTCTCCTTATCAGTGTTTTCCACACATTCCGTTCCTCTCCGATTCTGCGTAGAACCTCCTCATTCCTTACCTTTTCAGTCCACCTAATTTTCAACATTCGTCTATAGCACCACATCTCAAATGCTTCGATTCTCTTCTGTTCCGGTTTCCTCACAGTCCATATTTCACTACCATACAATGCTGCACTCCAGACGTACATCCTCAGAAATTTCTTCCTCAAATTAAGGCCGGTATTTGATATTAGTAGACTTCTCTTGGCCAGAAATGCCTTTTTTGCCATAGCGAGTCTGCTTTTGATGTCCTCCTTGCTCCGTCCGTCATTGGTTATTTTACTGCCTAGGTAGCAGAATTCCTTAACTTCATTGACTTCGTGACCATCAATCCTGATGTTAAGTTTCTCTCTGTTCTCATTTCTACTACTTCTCATTACCTTCGTCTTTCTCCGATTTACTCTCAAACCATACTGTGTACTCATTAGACTGTTCATTCCGTTCAGCAGATCATTTAATTCTTCTTCACTTTCGCTCAGGATAGCAATGTCATCAGCGAATCGTATCATTGATATCCTTTCACCTTGTATTTTAATTCCACTCCTGAACCTTTCTTTTATTTCCATCATTGCTTCCTCGATGTACAGATTGGGGAGTAGGGGCGAAAGGCTACAGCCTTGTCTTACACCCTTCTTAATACGAGCACTTCGTTCTTGATCGTCCACTCTTATTATTCCCTCTTGGTTGTTGTACATATTGTATATGACCCGTCTCTCCCTATAGCTTACCCCTACTTTTTTCAGAATCTCGAACAGCTTGCACCATTTTATATTGTCGAACGCTCTTTCCAGGTCGACAAATCCTATGAAAGTGTCTTGATTTTTCTTTAGCCTTGCTTCCATTATTAGCCGTAACGTCAGAATTGCCTCTCTCGGCCCTTTGCTTTTCCTAAAGCCAAACTGATCGTCACCTAGCGCATTCTCAATTTTCTTTTCCATTCTTCTGTATATCATTCTTGTAAGCAGCTTCGATGCATGAGCTGTTAAGCTGATTGTGCGATAATTCTCGCACTTGTCAGCTCTTGCCGTCTTCGGAATTGTGTGGATGATGCTTTTCCGAAAGTCAGATGGTATATCGCCAGACTCATATATTCTACACACCAACGTGAATAGTCGTTTTGTTGCCACTTCCCCCAATGATTTTAGAAATTCTGATGGAATGTTATCTATCCCTTCTGCCTTATCTGGCAGTAAGACCTCCAAAGCTCTTTTAAATTCCGATTCTAATACTGGATCCCCTATCTCCTCTAAATCGACTCCTGTTTCTTCTTCTATCACATCAGACAAATTTTCACCCTCATAGAGGCTTTCAATGTATTCTTTCCACCTATCTGCTGTCTCCTCTGCATTTAACAGTGGAATTCCCGTTGCACTCTTAATGTTACCAACGTTGCTTTTAATGTCACCAAAGGTTGTTTTGACTTTCCTGTATACTGAGTCTGTCCTTCCGACAATCATATCTTTTTCGATGTCTTAACATTTTTCCTGCAGCCATTTCGTCTTAGCTTTCCTGCACTTCCTATTTATTGCATTCCTCAGCGACTTGTATTTCTGTATTACTGATTTTCCCGGAACATGTTTGTACTTCCTCCTCAATCAGCTGAAGTATTTCTTCTGTTACCCATGGTTTATTAGCAGCTACCTTCTTTATGCCTATGTTTTCCTTCCCAACTTCTGTGATGGCCCTTTTCAGAGATGTCCATTCCTCTTCAACTGTACTGCCTACTGCGCTATTCCTTATTGCTGTATCTATAGCGTTAGAGAACTTCAAACGTATCTCGTCATTCCTTAGTACTTCCCGTATCCCACTTCTTTGCGTATTGATTCTTCCTGACTAATGTCTCGAACTTTAGCCTACTCTTCATCACTACTATATTGTGATCTGAGTCTATATCTGCTCCTGGGTACGCCTTACAATCCAGTATCTGATTTCGGAATCTCCTTCTGACCATGATGTAATATAATTGAAATCTTCCCGTATCTCCCGGCCTTTTCCAAGTATACCTCCTCCTCTTGTGATTCCATCAATAGTAAACATATATCCCGATGAACTTTTTTCTCCTTAATTTGAGTTCGTCAGACGTAACTGAAGGTCAGGCTAACCGTTCTTCACCGTGAATATTCATTGGCCCATCATTAAACATGATATACAATTTTCAAACTGAAGCTTTATTCGTCGTCTTCCCGTAAACTACGTAAATTATCTGTTAGTTTTGATAGGGGAACTTCTTTGCGCTGAGAAACCCTATGACACTACGAATTTCGTTCTTGGCGGGATTGTTAACCACACATTTCAGAACCGCACAAATAAACAGTAAACAACTGTTCCTGTTCGCTGTTAGCGTCATACTAGTTCCAACTATTAGGAAGGTACTAAAAATCCGTTAGTCTCGATTACACGTAAGCCAAACGAGCTTAAAAAGATCGTTGATTCAACTATATACTGAGGGAAAACAATTATGACCAACTTAAATTGGAACCGTAATATAGAAAATTTTGAGGGGAAAGGCGAACCAAAGACGGCGTTTTACAAGCGGAACATTTACAAGATGTAGCAAATCTATTAAAAGAGACTGCCTTCAGAACACTTCTCCGCCATCCTCTGGACGATATGGGATTCTTAACAGATAGGACTGACGAAGGATATCGCTCAAGTTCAAAGAAAGGCAGAATGTTTTGTACTATCGTAAACACGAAATAACAGAAAGCACTCTGTGCTGTAGAATACGCATACACAATGCCATTTATCACAGTTCAACGCACTTTCGGAAACAGTTTGGGATCGATCCATCTGTAAAGAACTCCAGCAAGCGTCGTCATGGACAAGGCAGACTGCCCGTGCAAAGGCAAAAGCACTGGCTGTCCTTCGCATCCAGAGGAGGCAGTGGACAGAGTTTGTCAATGATTCCAACGCAGTACCACCAAATCGGTGCGGATAGCGACTCGTGAGTTAGCATTACCCTGCCTAAAGTCAGGGATGTTCTTCGTAAGCGTTTGCAATTCGAAGATTACAAGTTGCAAATTTTGCAGGAAGTCACTCAAGATGACAAAAAACTTGACACTGTCTTCAGTGTGTACGTGTTGGAATTCACAGAAAACGAAGTTTTTAGGGACAGTGTAGTTTTCAGTGACGATGTGGTCTTCCATGTCAACAAGCATGATTTTCGAATCTGGGATTCAGAACACCCAAGGCGAATCATTGAGCATGTCAGAGGTTCTCCAAAGTTTAACTTTTCACTGCGCTGCTATCTGCAGAATGAATATTTATGGGCACTTAAAAGAAAGGACTGTAACGTGGCACTCGTATCTTGACGTGCTCCATATGTGGTTGATACCATAACTTGAAGAGTCCTCTTGAGATTTCAAACAGGATGGTGCTCTCGCTCCACCTCACTTCCATAATGACGTGACATGGTACGTGAGTGAACACCTGCCATAGTGTACAGCCTCCGAGGTCTCTAGGCATGGCACACATGTGACTTCCTTTTATGGGGATTTGGCAAAGTCCGCGACTTTGCCCCACCATTGTCTCGCGATGTGACGGAGCTGCGAGAGGGAGATTATAGACTTTGCTGCTGTTACAGCAGCCATGAGGATTCGAGTATGGGAGGAAATGGCCTATCCGTTACATATTTTCCGTGTCCCTCAGGGTACCTACCTTGAATCTTAGTACTGTAGTTAAAAACTTTAATGAGTTACCTTATTTTTTATATGTAAGGAATTCCAATACTACATCAGGTGGGCGCCAGAACATGTTTTGAAAGTAGTATATTCTTTTTCGAACAACCTGTAGGAGAGACAGTGTCAAGGATATGGCACGCTACCTGGGATGGCAGTAACTGAAACAAAGACGTTTTTCGTTACAGGGGGACCATTTTTTACGATATTTTTAATCACCAACTTTATCGACTTAATGCCGTTGTATTTTGTTGACTCCCATCTTTAGAGACCGGGCACAAACTCGTGTTAGGGAGGGATGGGGAAGGAAAGCGGCCGTTCCCTTTTCAATATGATATCCAGGGTAGTCATGTAGATGTAGAAATACATGTAAATGCTCTATGGAGGGATAGGGAAGGGGGGGGGGGTAGGGAAGAGAATTGCGCGCCCCATCAGGTGGAAACATTTTTACTTTCGGAATGGTCCTCCATTGTACAAGAACATCGCTTAGAATAACATCAGGAACTCTCCAACATCCGATTCTTTAAGTAGTCTAACTACTATACACCCGTTTCACACAGGTCAATGTTAATGACGTCATACCTCCTGCGTAATGTGTCGTGCAATGATATAATTTTGTGGGTACATTCAGTGGTATATGCAGCTACCGTCTGCAAAATGTGTTGCGGACAGATTTAGTAGTAAAGAAGTAATAAATTAATACGCCGTGCCTGATGCTGAGGTTTTGCTGCAAGAACAGCGAAAATACAGTAAGCGGTGAACTTTTTTTTCTTTCATTATTGCGTGGGAGATGTCGGCGAGAAAAGATTTCGAAAAGCATTCAAATTATGTGTAAAGTGTTGGAATTTACTAAGTGCTCTCACTCTCAAATACTGGATGAATATAGTCTGGGTAATCTGCGCGCCGTAAGTTACGTTGATTCAAGACATAAACACAGTTTCTAACTTTATCGCTTCCCAACTTCAATATCGCGTCTTATTGCGTTGAACCTTCAACGTAAGATTATATCACTTAATTAGCATATTAAGACACATTTAAAATTTCTACTTCAATGAAAAATTATATGAAATACCGAAAATTTTTTCACAGTTCAGTTTTTTACCCAGTCCAATCTAGCCACTGTCACGAATGATGATGATGAAATTATGAGGACAACACGAACAACCAGTCCCCGAGAAGAGAAAATCTCTAACCCGGCCGGGAATCGAACCAGGGACCTCGTGATGCAGAGGCAGCAATGCTAGCCATTAGACCACGAGCTGCGAACAGGGGGACCGAAAAGTAATACATTTTTTTACATTAGCTTTTAAGATAAATTGTTGTTTTTATTTTTAATCAGTGATGTAATGACCCTAGTTATGAAAAAACTTTCGCCAACTAGAGCGCAAATTTTGAATGCTGCATCGATGAAAATAAATTGGTTTTTAAGCAAAATATCTGGAGATGGCATTTTGGGATTATCATACACATTTTCACACATTTTACCACTTAGAAAGTTGTTACGAAGGTAATAAATGGAAACACGATGGTTAAATATCGGGGGAGTATGATGGGTGAGGGAATACGGCCGACCACAGTTCGTTAATTTTTTCTGGGGTTTGTCTTGCTCAGTGCTGTCTTCCATTTTCGTGTAGCAGAACAACGCCTTTTCTGTTAACAATCGCTGGACACTTCACAATTACAGACCGATTTACTCGATCCAACTGTTCACAGTTAAGGTGTGCATTCACAGTTTGTCCAGGTTTCAGGAGTTCGAAATGAACAACGCCACGAATACTTCACCACACATACAAAAGCGCCTTTTTGGGGTGTAAACCTGGCTTAACTTTACTCCGTGGCAATTCAATCGGAGAGAGCTACAGCCTATTGGTTCAAATGGCTCTGAGCCTGGGACTTAAATGCTGAGGTCATCAGTCCCCTGGAACTGAACTTAGAACTACTTACACCTAACTAACCTAGGGACATCACACACATCCATGGCCGAGGCAGGATTCGAACCTACGACCGTAGTGGCCACGCGGTTCCAGACTGCAGCGCCTAGAACCGCACGGCCACACCGGCCGGCCCAGCCTATTGTGTTTTGGATTATCATAAAATGCGCATTTTTCATTTCCGGTGATCAAGAAATGAAACACCGGTTCTTCACTGTGCGCCTAAGTAATATGCAGCATTTGTTACATCGGCTAGCTTTGTTTATGTTTAATCAGTCTGCTTCAAATTTTCTTAGATGCTCGACAAATGTTGCTTAACAGTATTTGATAGTTCATCGACAAGGATTTGCTTCCACTTCCGCCCTTTACATATCTTTGTTTGAAGTTCTTGGTCGTTCTAATCGATGCGAGTCGGAAAGATCAAAATTACCAGACTTGAACTTATAAAACCACTTCTGGGCGTTTACGTATGCCTAATGGACCTAGATAAACATCACAACTGTTTCTCATAGCAAATGTTGCGTTACTGGCCTTGCAAAACTCGAAAAAACATACAATGTCGGATATGTACTGCTTCTGATATTTGGTTGGCATTACATCATAAATTGATATATAATTAACGAGCAAATTCTCGCTCTGTAATATTTCTTAGGGTTTTCCCTTGTGCAGTAAGGTTTTGCATTTTCACGTTGCACAATAACGCCTTTTATGTTGACAACAGCTAAGCACTTCTCAATTACAGACCAATTTACTTGATCCAACGGTTCACAGTGTAAGTGAAGAGTCACTCCTTTTGTCAGAAAAGTTCCATGACAAGTTTTTTTTAATACAGAAAATTGAACTTACTAAGCAATAATCCTAGCTCCTCTTGGCTATACATACACAGCTGCTATCATTTCTGGAGGTCTTGGCAGCAAGCAGGGAAATTTTCAACTGCGATGCTTGTAAGCTCATTTGTGACAGCCCGTTGCACGCCTGCGATATCTTGATGTAGATTTCCTTTCACTCGCCTATTGACTCGCGTAAACAAGAAAAAATCACAAGGCGAGAGGTCGGGAGAATATGGCGGATGTGGGATTGCAGTATTCTTATGCACTAAAGCACCAGTTATGTGAATGTCACACAGCCGGCCGCGGTGGTCGAGGGATTTTAGGCGCTTCAGTCCGGAACCGCACGACTGCTACGGTCGCAGGTTCGAATCCTGCCTCGGGCATGGATGTGTGTGAAGTCCTTAGGTTAGTTAGGTTTAAGTAGTTCTAAGTTCTAGGGCACTGATGACCACAGATATTGAGTCCCATAGTGCTCAGAGCCATTCGAACCATTTGTGAATGTCACAAATCAGGGTGGCGACTTAGAATTGTTTGTCGCAAGTATTTCAAGACTTCGATGTGAATAGTTGGGTTCACTGTTTGACCTGAAGGAACATACTCATGGTGAAATAACCCTTTACTACCAATGAATGCAGTCAGTTTTGTCTTTGTCCTCACAGGTTGTTGTTTGACTTTTTCGAGGTTGGTGATCCAGGACCTGGCCATTCACCACTTTGACGCTTTTTGTGAGGGGTCAAACTGATAGCAGTAACTTTCACCCCCAGCAATAATCTTTGACAGAAATGTGGGATCAAGTCTGGCTCTATCCAGTAGTTCAGCAGAAATCCTTCATCATCTTTGAAGTGTACGAGTCGTGTGGGTAAAACGACTTATTAGGTTTAGGTGCTCCAAGGTGGCCGGAGGTACTGGGGCACTGCAAACAAATAACTGACACACAAATATACACTTTATTACGTTGCGATATTTAAGTCTTACAGCGACTCGTTGGATGTGCTTGCGGACAGATACAAGTAAACAGTGGCTTGCCAAGGCGTGTGTTACTGAATACAATGTCAACAATATTATGTCCGTCCACGGCGCTAGGCTCTCAATCAGAGAAGTAAACACTTGTCCCTATGCGAAGGTTATAGCTGACTCCGTTTGTAGACTAAGTTTCGCAGGCTGATCACTAGGAACTGTATCTATGAACAGCAACCCTGGAACCCCGTACTAGAACTGTCGTACGCCACTCCAGAAGAAGAACTGCCCGTTGCTGAATGCGGCGGCCGCTTATCACAACGCGTTAATCCATCCCATTGGCGGCGGCGCGGAGGCTTCTGATTGGACGGCGCTTGTGGTTGGCGGTGAACTTCAAAGCGCCGCCCTGGAGCCAGTCGGAAATGTCTCAATGCAGCAGCTCCATTCGCATCTATTGGCGAGGACACAATTCTTTCCTGCATCCGTTGGTCTGCTAGTGTGTGAGGGGCGAATTTTGCATTAAGTTTCCATTTCCCTAAATCTTCGCCTAAAATCTTGTGACACACACACCACGATTCAAATTAAGCTCTTCTGGTATCGCAAGCACAGTTACATGAGGGTCTACTTTCAAGAACTGCCTTACACGCACCACGTTTGCATCGGTATGTGCTGCAGACGGGCGACCGGTTCCGGGACCGTCTTTCATAGAATCTCAGCTTCACAAAACGTTTTGTTCCACTCGGAAACAACTTCTGGAGAGTGCCTCGCTGGAAATACTTGCTTAATCATAGTCCATGTATCACTAGGGGTTTTCTCGAGCTTAACGCAGAACATAATGTTCACTCTTTGCTCAGAATCAACGTCCATTGCATCATCCTAACTAATGCGTGGCGCGGAAACAGGCCCAAGATCATTTCAAGGATGCACACACACAGATAGGATACACTACTGGCCATTAAAATTGATACACCAAGAAAAAATGCAGATGTTAAACGGGTATTCATTGGACAAATATATTATACCAGAACTGACATGTAATTACATTTTCACGCAACTGGGTGCATAGATCCTGAGAAATCAGTACCCAGAACAACCACCTCTGGCGATAATAACGACCTTGATACGCCTGGGCATTGAGCCAAACAGAGCTTGGATGGCGTGTACAGGTACAGCTGCCCATGCAGCTTCAACACGATACCACAGTTCATCAAGAGTAGTGACTGGCGTATTGTGACGAATCAGTTGCTCGGACACCATTGACCAGACGTTTTCAATTGGTGAGAGATCTGGAGAATGTGCTGGCCAGGGAAGCAGTCGAACATTTTCTGTATCCAGAATGGCCAGTACAGGACCTGCAACATGCGGTCGTGCATTATCCTGCTGAAATGTAGGGTTTCACAGGGATCGAATGAAGGGTAGAGCCACATCTGAAATGTAATGTCCACTGTTCAAAGTTCCGTCAATGCGAACAAGAGGTGACCGAGACGTGTAACCAATGGCACCCCATACCATCACGCCGGGTGATACTCCAGTATGGCGATGACGAATATACGCTTCCAATGTGCGTTCACCGCGATGTCGCCAAACACGGATGCGACGATCATGATGCTGTAAACGGAACCTGGATTCATCCGAAAAAATGACGTTTTGCCATTCGTGCACCCGGGTTCGTCGTTGAGTACACCATCGCAGGCGCTCCTGCCTGTGATGCAGTGTCAAGGGTAACCGCAGCCATGGTCTCCGAGCTGATAGTCCATGCTGCTGCAAACGTCGTCGAACTGTTCGTGCAGATGGTTGTTGTCTTGCAAACGTCCCCAATCTGTTGACTCGGGATCGAGACGTGGCTGCACGATCCGTTACAGCCATGCGGATAAGATACCTGTCATCTCGACTACTAGTGATACGATGCCATTGTGATCCAGCACGGCGTTCCGTATTACCCTCCTGAACCCAGAGTTTCCATATTCTGCTAACAGCCATTGGATCTCGACCAACGCGAGCAGCAATGTCGTGATACGATAAACCGCAATCGCGATAGGCTACAATCCGACCTTTATCAAAGTCGGAAACGTGATGGTACGCATTTCTCCTCCTTACTCGAGGCTTCACAACAACGTTTCACCAGGCAACGCCGGTCAAGTGCTGTTTGTGTACGAGAAATCGGTTGGAAACTTTCCTCATGTCAGCACGTTGTAGGTGTCGCCACCGGAGCCAACCTTGGGTGAATTCCCTGGAAAGCTAATCATTTGCATATCACAGCATCTTCTTCTTATCGATTAAATTTCGCGTCTGTAGCACGTCATTTTCGTGGTGTAGCAATTTTAAAAGGCCAGTAATGTAAAAACAAAATTTGTTCCGTGTCGGTATTGCGAACTCAGAAATAAGAAAAACCTGTCCTGGAAATTATCTGAGAAAGGGAGTATTTTTGGCATGATGTCGAACTACACAATCAGCTGATTAATGACAAATATCGACATGAGCAGAAACGACAACCCGGTTTCCCTAATAGACTAAAGGCAAAATTCTTCTACTCTATAAAGCGAAGATAGCGAAGTGTGGGGCGCAAAGGCGTGCTGGCCGTGTGTGCAGTGCGGACAACCGCCTGTTGCTCGCTGCCGGAATGGCGTCGGCCACCTGATTGACAGATGGGGTCGATCGGCCAGCACGCGCCAGCCAAACGGACGGAGAGTGCAAGGTCGCCGCATCGATCACCTCTTCTCGTCTCGTCGCCGCGAATCGAAAATCACCTCCAGTAATGTCCACTGAAATTTAATTACCAGCGCGCTCGCTGAGTTACGACTCAATTAGTGCCCGGAGAGCGGGCTATAAATTTTTGAGGAGCGGTAGCCGACCGGCTCTCGCCGCGTGGCAAGCAGCAAGCAGCGCGTGCAGAATTCAAAGGCCGCAGCTCACCAGACGCTGTCGGGGCGCGCAGCTGGTGTGCGGGGGCGTCACTGCTGGCTTACCTGCAACAAAGAGACGAGAAAACGGGTAAATACAGGTCTCGCAGCAAACCAGCGACAAGCTAAAGTATCCACACTATCGCGTTATACAGCAGTCCGATACAAGGTTCATCCGGAAATCAGTGTTACTACAGGGTGCCACACGTAAAACTGGTCCGTAAAGTCAACACAAGAACTAACATAGCTGACGCTCCTCTTCCGTCAAGTTTGAATAAAAGTCCTCCAGGATTCCCAAATACACGTTACTGTTCACTGTCGTCTCAAACAATATAGGTCCCATAACGCGTGTGGCGGAAATGGCACACCAAACAGCAATATTCGCGTCATGCAAGGATACCTGGTGGATCGCGTGTGTCTTTTCTGTCGACTAATACTGTTTGTTTTGGGAATTTATACAGGGTGGTCCATTGAACGTGGCCGGGTCAAATATTTCACGAAATTGGGGGTTCCTATTTAAAAAAACGCGGTTGATATCCGTTTGACCTACAGCATCGCCATCTAGCGGTCAAACATAGCGACGTATGGTTTCCCCCTTCAGGCTAGACGAGTTTCGTTCTTTGTAGTTTTTTCGTTTGATGCTTATTTCGTGAGATATTTGGCCCAGACACTATCAGTGGACCACCCTATATATATATATATATATATATATATATATATATATATATATATATATATATATATATATACAGGGTGACCGACCCAAAAATCTCACGAAATAAGCGTCAAACGAAAAAACTACGAAGATCGAAACTTGATGGCGCTATTGTTGGCCCGCTAGATGGCGCTGCCATAGGTCAAACGGATATCAACTGCGTTTTTTAAAACAGGAAACCCCATTTTTATTACATATTCGTGTAGTACGTAAAGAAATATGAATGTTTTAGTTGGACCACTTTTTTCGCTTTGTGGTAGATGGCGGGCGCTGTAATAGCCACAAACTCATAACTCACAATTTTAGACGAACAGTTGGTAACAGGTAGGTTTTTTAAATTAAAATACAGAACGTAGGTATATTTGAACATATTATTTCGGTTGTTCCAATGTGATACATGTACTTTTGTGAACTTATCATTTCTGAGAACGCATGCTGTTACAGCGTGATTACCTGTAAATACCACATTAATGCAATACATGCTCAAAATGATGGCCGTCAACCTCAATGCATTTGGCAATACGTGTAACGACATTCCTCTCAACAACGAGTAGTTCGCCTTCCGTAATTTTCGCACATGTATGTTGTCAGGCGTTGTCGGTGGATCACGATAGCAAATATCCTTCAACGTTCCCCACAGAAAGAAATCCGGGGACGTCAGATGCGGCCCATGGTATGGTGCTTCGACGACCAATCCACCTATCGTGAAATGTACTATTCAATACCGCTTCAACCGCACGCGAGCTATGTGCCGGACATCCATCATCTTGGAATACATCGCCATTCGGTCATGTAGTGAAACATCTTGTAGTAACATCGGTAGAACATTACGTAGGAAATCAACATACATTGCAACATTTATTTTGCCATCGATAAAATTGGGGCCAATTATCCTTCCTCCCATAATGCTGCATCATACATTAACACGCCAAGGTCGCTGATGTTCCAATTGTAGCAGCCATCGTGGATTTTCCGTTGCCCAATAGTGCATATTATGCCGGTTTACGTTACCGCTGTTGGTGAATGACGCTTCGTCGCTAAATAGAACGCGTGCATTCCCGATTGTCGCGCGATTTGTCTGCTACTGATGTGCGGATTAGACGCGACAGCAGCTAAAACACCTACTTGGGCATCATCATTTGTTGCAGGCCATGGTTGACGTTTCACATGTGGCTGAACATTTCCTGTTTCCTTAAACAACGTAACTATCCAGCGAACGGTCCGGACACTTGGATGATGTCGTACAGGATACCGAGCAGCATACATAGCACACGCCCGTTGGGCATTTTGATCACAATAGCCATACATCAACACGATATCGACATTTACCGCAATTAGTAGAAGGTCCATTTTAACACGGGTAGTGTATCACGAAGCAAATACCGTCCGCACAGGCGGAATGTTACCTGATACCACGAACTTATACGTTTGTGACTATTACAGCGCCATCTATCACAAAGCGAAAAAAGTGGTCCAACTAAAACATTCATATTTCTTTATGTAATAAAAATGGAGGTTCCTATTTTAAAAAACGCAGTTGATATCCGTTTGCCCCATGGCAGCGCTGTCTAGCGGGCCAACCATAGCGCCATCTGGTTTCCCCTTCAAGCTAGACGAGTTCCGTTCTTTGTAGTTTTTTCGTTTGATTCTTATTTCGTGAGATATTTGGCTCGGTCATTATCAGTGGACCACCCTGTACATAGTTAATGCTCACCGGCCATTTGACTATCTGTGCGAATGCACAAACAGTCCCCGAACTCTTACGGGAATCGGCAAAAAGTCGCGAGTAATGAGTATAATGAACAGGGGCACTGTGTATATAGTGCGGGACAACAAGCTGGGAATGTTGGACTCATGAGAGGCGTTATAGAGATAAGTCCTTGCAGTCGCACTAACTTCTGTGTCCTCGGTGGCTCAGATGGATAGAGCGTCTGCGATACAAGCAGGAGATCCCGGTTTCGAGTACTAGTCGGGGCACACATTTTCAAGTGCCCCCGTTGACTTATATCAACGCCTGTATGCAGCTAGGGGTATTCATTTCATTGTAATGCAGCATATCTTTTCCTCGACCAATTTCGGTTTAAGACATGCGGAATTTGTTGCGGGATTTCGCGGAATATTCCCGTTTTAGCCCCTACAGTTTCATGAAGTTCCGACAGGTCGCTGCGCCATACGTAGCTTCAAAATGGCGTCTGTAACGGAGATACGTTCCAAGCAGAGAGCTGTCACTGAGTTTCTTTTGGCAGAAAACCAGATAATCGCAGATATTCATAGGCGCTTGCAAAGTGTCTACGGAGACCTGGCAGTGAACAAAAGCACGGCGTGCCGTTGGGCGATGCGTCTGTCATCACTGCAACCATGTAGCGCAAACCTCTCTAATCTCCTGCGTGCCGGTCGACCGCACACAGCTGTGACTCCTGCAATGTTGTGACGTGGGCACACTCTCATTCGAGGTGATGGACCACAATCAAACGCCCCGCTGCTCAGCTGCACAACGTAGGGCATCACACATGTCTGTGCCCGCGTGATGAGTTCACAAAACTTCATTGGACTATTCTTCTTCACCCACTCTACAGTTCGGATCTAACACCTTCTGACTTCCACCTATTTGACTCAAGAAAGGATAAATTACGGAACTATCAGTTCAATAAATCACGGCTGCAAAATACTAACACGAATTCTTTACAGAGGAATGGAAAAACTGGTAGAAGCCGACCTCGGGGAAGATCAGTTTCGATTCCGTATAAATAATGGAACACATGTGGCAATACTGACTCTACGAATTATCTTAGAAGCTAGATTAAGAAAAGGCAAACCTACGTTTATAGCATTTGTAGACTTAGAGAAAGCTTTTGACAATGTTGACTGGAATACTCTCTTTCAAATTATGAAGGCGACAGGGGTAAAATAAAGGGAGCGAAAGGCTATTTACACTTTGTACAGAAACCAGATGGCAGTTATAAGAGTCGACGGACACGAAAGGGAAGCAGTGGTTGGGAAGGGAGTGAGGCAGGCTTGTAACCTACCCTCGATGTTATTCAATCTGTATATTGAGCAAGCAGTGAAGCAAACAAAAGAAAAAATCGGAGTAGGTATTAAAATTCATGGAGAAGAAATGAAAACTTTGAGGTTCGCCGATGACATTGTAATTCTGTCAGAGACAGCAAAGGACTTAGAAGAGCAGTTGAACGGAATGGACAATGTCTTGAAAGGAGTGTATAAGATGAACATAAACAAAAGCAAAACGAAGATAATGGAATGTAGCCGAATTAAGACGGGTGATGCTGAGGGAACTAGATTAGGAAATGAGACACTTAAAGTAGTAATGGAGTTTTGCTATCTGGGGAGCAAAATAACTGATGATGGTCGAAGTAGAGAGGATACAAAATGTAGACTGGCAATGGCAAGGAAAGCGTTTCTGAAGAAGAGAAATTTGTTAACATCGAGTATAGATTTAAGTGTCAGGAAGTCGTTTCTGAAAGTATTTGTATGGAGTGTAGCCATGTATAGAGGTGAAACATGGACGATAAATAGTTTGGACAAGAAGAGAATAGAAGCTTTCGAAATGTGGTGCTACGGAAGAATGCTGAAGATTAGGTGGGTAGATCACATAACTAATGAGGAGGTATTGAATAGAATTGGGGAGAAGAAGAGTTTGTGGCACAGCTTGACTAGAACAAGGGATCGGTTGGTAGGTCATGTTTTGAGGCATCAAGGGATCACCAATTTAGTATTGGAGGGCAGTGGGGAGGGTAAAAATCGTAGAGGGAGACCAAGAGATGAATACAATAAGTAGATTCAGATGAAGCAGCTTGCACAGATAGAGTAACATGGAGAGGGGCATCAAACCAGTCTCAGGACTGAAGACCACAACAACAACAGCACCTTCTGACTTCCAACTATTTGACTCAAGGAAGGATGCATTCGCCCAGTAGACTGGCAGCATGCGGCCACACAGGCTCCGGGAGTACGGTGGCGTGATGCCGTCGCATTGAACGGGCATTATGTTGCAAAGTAGGGTTTTGCAACCAAGAAGGGGGCATAACATAGTGTATTGGAATCCAAAATAAAAACACCCTGCTTTTAGAAAAAAATGTGTTGCGTTACTTATTGAACGCCCCTCGCATAAAGGCTGTAGAACATAATAAACAAAAGAAGTAGCGACTGGAGCATGTCCCTTTAGGTGAAGCCTTGTCAAAGGGATGAACCACAGTGTTGGCGCCGTCGTCCCTGGCTCGCCAACCGTTGACAACAGAAGCTTTCTAGAAAACGAAACACGATGCCCGACGGGCCCAGCGCAGATAACGGTGGCGCTCTGGGCTAGCGTTCCTCCACAGTTACCTATAGATCGACGTACACACATCAAAGAAGTTTTGCATTACCCCCGTTCCCAGAATCCTAAAGATAGACGCTGACTGTGGCTATTGTATCACAGATCCCTTTGACTGTTCAGAGATATCACTAAACCCGCCCAGAGATGTAAACAATCATGCATGAGCAACGCCTATTAGACGGAGGTTGTCCGAGAGCCGATCAGTTCCAGTCATTCCACCAGGAAGGAGGTACACGGCTCGTGTTGTCTGTAGTTCAGCCATGCCTAGACGACCAAAATCGCGGTTCGATCGCGTCCGCATTGTTACTTTGTGCCAGGAAGGGTTCTCAGCAAGGGAAGTGTCCAGGCGTCTCGGATTGAACCAAAGGGATGTTGTTCGGACATGGAGGAGCTACAGAGAGACAGGAACTGTCGATGACAGGCCTCGCTCAGGCCGCCCAACGGCTACTACTGCAGTGGATGACCGCCACGTACGGATTATGGGTCGGAGGAAGCCTGACAGCAACGCCATCATGTTGAACAATGCTTTTCGTGCAGCCACAGGACGTCGTGTTACGACTCAGACGGTGTGCAACTTCACTACCGACGCCCATGGCGAGGTCTATCAATGCAACCACGACACCATGCAGAGCGGTACAGATGGGCCCAACAACATGCCGAATGGTCCGCTACGGATTGGCATCGCGTTTTCTTCACCGATGAGTGTCGCATATGCCTTCAACCAGACAGTCGTCGGAGACGTGTTGGAGGCAACCCGGTCGGGCTGAACGCCTTAGATACACTGTCCAGCGAATGCAGAAAGGTGAAGTTTCAAAAAAATGGCTCTGAGCACTATATGACTTAACGTCAATGGTCATCAGTCCCCTAGAACTTAGAACTACTTAAACCTAACTAACCTAAGGACAGCACACAACACCCAGTCATCACGAGGCAGAGAAAATCCCTGATCCTGCCGGGAATCGAACCCGAGAACCCGGGCGTGGGAAGCGAGAACGTTACCGCAGGTGGAGGTTCACTGCTGTTTTGGGGTGGCATTATCTGGGGCCGACATACGCCGCTAGTGGTCATGGAATGCACCGTAACGGCTGTACGATACGTAATGTCATCCTTCGACCGATAGCGCATCCATATCGGCAGCATACTGGCGAGGCATTCGTCTTCATGGACGACAACTCGCGCCCCCATCGTGCACATCTTGTGAATGACTTCCTTCAGGATGACCGCACATGCCATTGTACAGTGTTTGGCGGGGAGACGACGTAGAGTATCAGCAGTTTTCTTTCCTATTCCATTCGCAAATCGAACGATGAAAAAATATTGCTGTTCTGTCTCTTCACGGATCCTAATCTCTAGTTCATTCTCATGATTGCTTCACGACATTGATGCCAGGATAAAGGCCGCACAGTCGTTTGGAATACAGATTCTCTTAATTTATCCAACAACGTTTGCCAAGTACTACATAGCCTCTGTCCTAAAGATTCCCATTTAAGTTTGAAGAGATTTCCTGTTGCACTTTCATATGAACAATACCGATCTGTTGTACGCCTAGCGGCACACCTCTGATTTCTTCCGATGTCAGCTGTCATGTCATCTCAATAAGTTCTTCACCAACAGCAGCAACATTCTACAAACGGCCGAACAAATAAAAAGTAGCGTAGTACTCAGACCTTCCAGAATGAGATTTTCACTCTGCAACGGAGTGTGCGCTGATATGAAACATCCTAACAGATTAAAACTGTGTGCCTGACCGAGACTCGAACTCGGGTCCTTTGCCTTTCGCGGGAAAGTGCTCTACGATCTGAGCTACCCAAGCACGACTCACACCGCGTCCTCACAGCTTTACTTCTGCGAGTACCTCGTCCCCTACCTTCCAAACTTTACAGAAGCTCCCCTGCGAACCTTGTCCGTGAAAGGCAACGGTCCCGAGTTCGAGTCTCGGTCCGGCACACAGTTTTAAGCTGCTAGGAAGTTTCATACTCAGACCTTGCTCTATGTAACACTTTTTTTGTTTCGAAAATTAAAATCGGCGCTGAAAGGGCGTCAATTCGACATGATTGATCACTGTAAGTAGTATACGCCTTGGTGACTGAATGACATTCCGCATGTAGCTTTCCTGTGCTTCGTGTGTGAAACGAAAACATTCTTGCGACTTGTGTGACTACAAGATGAAACTGGGAGGAGAGGGAAACATGTTGAAGCAGATGATGCCACAAACATTTGCATGTTAAATGAAACAAATAATGTTCGGTTACTTTTTGACCTGACCTCGTGTTAACGTACTTCTAATCGATAAAACTCAAACAGATAAAACCGCAGCCATTTGAGGCCCCGTCACACTGTAACGCAACTTAACTTGTAAAACAGCAATTAAGGAAAGGGAATCGTATCCATGTTGCGCTCAAATGCGTTTGGAAGAGTTTTGATATTCAGAGTTCGTTACTTAAAACTGTACTTGTTGATCCGAATAGACGTACTCAAAATTGTTCCACACACATTTCCCTTGAGGTATTATTAGGATCTCTTGCCTGGTAGCTTTACACCATTGAATAAACGTTTTCGCGAGCGGAAACTTTGAGTGCCTGGTATGCCAAGAGTGTTCAATTCGGCTAACTCTAAGTCAAATAAGCTAAGCTGTGAAAGAAAAGCAGGAATAATTTACAGCATACGCTGCTAAACATCTGTTCATTAGTGGATCAGCATTTGGCGGCTTTTATAATACGGTCACTGCAGAATAAATGGTCTGTGGAAACATAATTAAATTCGAAGCGAGGTATTTCATCTGTTGGCTGAAGCGTCAAATATTTTAGCTTCACATACATTTAATTTGGAGGCGCTCTGGAATTTTAATTAAATTCCCTTTTAGTGACGGCCCTAATACTCTTATAATGCTGCTCGTTATTTCCATGACAGGATAAATAATTATCAGAATTATTTCTCGCCGATTGGTACGGATGCAAAGAACAGCAGATTGTCTGAAGACGTTCTCTGAGCAAGACACTTTTATAAAAGAATGAAGGCTCCGTATAACGGACGAATTTGACTTTTAGTCCGGCTCGAACAGAATGTCGGTAAAATAATGCCAGGTAAGGCATCGTTCCGTATCCATTGCGACTTTTACCTTTCACTATGGGTGTGTCCCACGATAAGAAATCGCAGAACCAGCGGTAATTTGCTGCATGTTGTATCAATGCCCCACCAGTAAAGGGAAGCCAACTAATTTGCAGAATTCTTATAATTACAACCACGGGCGGCACCAGCACTAAATTATTGGGAAGGGGGTCAGAAGATAAGGTATAGATCACGAGGGGGCCTAGATTGGAGATCCCGTTGAGGAAAGGAGGTACTAAAACCACTTTTTGGAACATTCTCGATGCCGCAGACTATATATTTTAATAACACTTAATATTCCTAAAGTGTGCAACAATAAGCCAGGATTAAAACGTACTTTTCGACTGCGGAGCACAAAAAAGTTATGTAAGATTAACATTCAGATTTATCGACAGTGTGGGTATGATTATTATGTTATTAGGTCCTAAACAAAATGGCAACAGTCCTCAGTTCTTTCCAAATATAAAAGCTTCGCTCATGCAAAATTTCGGCTCAGTCGCATGAGTGAAACAGTGACACACGAAGACCTCTGCAGTTTTAAATACTGTATTAGTTTGATTATTAAAATCAGTTTAACAAAATGAAAATAATCTGCTAGGAAACACAATGTATCCACACTGCGTAGATTTCTTTTACTGGATAACGTGGGCAAAGCCGAGATGGGTAAATTTCTAATTTGTTATAAGACGTTTTGAAGGGAAGAGTCAAGGAGAAATAATATGTATAGAACATAAGAGGCTAATGCTACATTTAGTGCATTTTAAAAAAACAGCTGATAAATTCCTATGAACTAGGTGTTCTACCACATTGTAGCTGTAATATTGAGTGGTTTGGAAAATATTTTGAAATATATATCTCTTAAGATCATTCCATTGCCTTTTAAAAAAAGACAATATTGATGAACTGCCTTGAACTCTCTTCACAGCAATTGCTCTTGACACATGCACTGATTGTAAATTTAATATTATAACAACACCAGATGGTAAGTGATCGTCGCGTGGCTTTCGACCGTTAGCCGTCTGCCTACTGCCCACCCTTACTACAAACCTGCAGCAAAACCAACAAGATTCATGTTATCTACCTCGCTCCTTCATCACTCGTGTTCGTACTAACATAATTCTTTAAAATTAGTGAATAGCATAGGTGGGTATAATTCACTGTTATGTTAACAAATTTCGTAAACCATTTATTCTTCCTGCACAAGACCGTGTAATTAGTTAAGCTTGGATATATTCGTTCAACAGCGACGTTTTTTACCAACTAAGACCAAGAAAAATTAATAGTGTTTTTCAAAAAATATTGGGGAATCGCGAATCTCCCCCCTCACCCCACCCCACAGCGGTGACGCCACCGAGTACAGCTTGCACATGCAGGTTGCACTGTGTTCAAGTTTCATTGTCAACCCTCTGCTCCGGTCCGTATTGGCGCATAGAATTAATTCGCGCCTGCGTATAGGTAACCCAATGAACAGGGCTGCAAAGCAGGCTGCTGTCTGCCTTCCAGGACAATTTGTATCAGTTAATGGCATGCACGTATTGATATTTGCTGCATCACAGACAACCCCATACCGAGGATCTGTAAAGTGAGTTAAAAACTTAGAGGTATGTCCAGCCAACTAACGTGTGCCTGTTTACCGTTCGTCTTGTAATATTTGTACGGTCGCCTTCTAAAATCTGACAGATACATTACTTACGAATAACCGCGTATGCCACATCCTACGCTTGTTTGAAAACGAAACGGCAGAAAATATTTATTTTCTTATTGTTTCTCCTGATTACGACATTATTTGAAATAACCATACATTAATGCCTTGCACTCTGAAAATAAACTAGTAGTGAGAGGGTTAAATCGTACTCCGAGGTTCCGAGTGGTCAATTTTGTGCACGAACACGACTTCTCACACAGCTGATTTTACGTAAATTCCGTCCACAGGTCCTAGTGGGACCTTCGGTACCGACCGACGCCGCGTCATCCATCGCCGCGGTATGGAGGGGCATGGAGTCAGCACACCTCTCTTCCGGCCGCTCTCAGTTTTCGTGACTGGAGCCACTCCTACTCGGTCAAGTAGCTTTTCAACTGACATTACGAGACTGAGTGCATCCCGTTCCAATTGTTCCAACAAGAAAAATCGCTGGCAGTACCAGGAGTCGAATCCGGGCCCTCTGCATGGCAGTCAGCCGCGCGGAACACTCAGCTACGGAGGCGAACACAAACTGCAGATTTTGCCATGAAACCAGGTCGTATCATACCATAAAGACAGGAATATATGAGTTCAGAGTGCTACAGCTGAGAGAACCAGAATAAACATCGAAATTATATAGGTTTAAAACAAAGTAGAAATTCCACATCGAAAGTATGAAACAAGTGAAATGAAAAGTTCTTGAACATTTAACTCAAAGAATTCATTTTCCCGTAATCATAGGGCCAAAGTGCACCTCTCAAAAGTATTAGGGAAAATGAGTGTGGGCGTCTGCCATGCACCACTGAGCAATAATTGAGGACCGTGTACGGGAGGATTACAAGTAAACTTTCAAACCGCTGTAGAAATGACAGCACTGGTCTGAATGACTTCAAATCGCAACGGAATATTATCGGATAAGGGGGAAAAAATAGTGTGAAAATTGATGAATAGATGGCGCTGTATGTGTCAGAATACGTAAATGGAAAACCTGTCATGCGCACGACCCATTAAAGTTGACATAAACACTCCGGGTACAAGGCTTTTCCTCCTTTCGCGTCTGCGACGTTCGCCATGACTGTCTCATTGCAGGATTGCGCTCTGTCTGTAAAGCTGTAGTACAAGAATGATGACTGAGCAGACGTCGCTCTGCAGAAGGGCGTTGGTCCGATGACTGCCGTGGGTCTGGAGAAAATGATTCGGAAATTCTAACAGACGGATTCTTTTGGGGTGCAACCTGGTACAGGGAAGAAACGAATTGATTCATCAGTAGCAGCAGTGGCCAGAGCAATGCAGGAGGAGACGAGCGGTGGTGTGAAAACGAGTAATGCACGGAGAATTGCCCGAACACTGGACATACCCGTGAGCACAAAGCATAAAATCCTACGAAACATCCTTCTTTGCCATCCATTCAAAATTACCCATGTGCACAAGTTGCTTCCTGTTGACCTGCCAGCAAGAGAGACCTTTGCTTTAGAACTTCTTGCTCGCATGGAAGTGGACAAGAATTGGCCGTGGAAGATTTTTTGGGCACACGAAGTCCACTAGCATCCGACAGAATATGTCAATACATAGAACTGTCGAATATGGGCAACGTAAAATCCACACGCAAATCAACCAGTACCACTTCATCCTGAAAAGGTCACAGTGTGGTGCGGGTTTCAAAAAATGGTTCAAATGGCTCTGAGCACTATGGGACTTAACATCTGAGGTCATCAGTCCCCTTGATCTTAGAACTAATTAAACCTAACTAACCTAAGGACATCACACACATCCATGCCCGAGGCAGGATTCGAACCTGCGACCGTAGCGGTCGCGCCGTTCCAGACTGAAGCGCCCAGAACCGCTCGGCCACACCGGCCGGCATGAGGGTTTACGGCATCATTTAACATAGGGCCACATTTTTTTTGAAGAGACAGGTGTTTCCGGTACTGTTCAAAATGTTCAAATGTGTGTGAAATCTTATGCGACTTAACTGCTAAGGTCATCATTCCCTAAGCTTACACACTACTTAACCTTAATTATCCTAAGGACAAACACACACACCCATGTCCGAGGGAGGACTCGAACCTCCGCCGGGACCAGCCGCACTCCGGTACTGTTACCTGTACCGTCACTGGTAAGCGCTATGAGTGTGTTTTGCGCAACCACATCATTCCAGCTCTCCAACAGCGTGGATGTGTGGATGGGATCAATTTGATGCAAGATGGCGCACCTCCGCACATTGCAAATCCAGTTAAGCAGCTGCTGAAGCGTCTTCTCGGAAGTGCTAGAATTATCAGCCGCCGTTACCCTACAGCCTGGCCGTCCCGATCACCTGATCTTAATCTGTGTGCTTCTGGCTGTGGGGCTGTCTGAAAGATGTGTTCAGTGTTCCGGTTGCAAACTTAGCTGCATTGAAGGCACGCATTGCGCAACTCATTCTGAATGTGACCCCGGAAACACTTGGATCAGTTATGGAACACGCTGTTTCTCAGTTTCAACTCGTTACAGAAAACGGTGGACAGCATACTGAACATGTTTTGCGACAGTCACACGAAAATTAATAATCCGATTTGATTTTAATTGATGGATTTTGTGCGGCTTTTGGTCTCAGGACAATCACAAACCGATGTCATTGACGTTTTCCATGCGGTTTTCGGCCTCAGGACAATTAAAAACCGATGTGATTGATGCTTTTTATGCCGTTTTTGGCCTCAGGACAATTAAAAACCGATTTTTCCCAACCCATGTATTATGATCTTGCCGTGGTGGATGGGCTTACGTAACTAACAGTATCACACCTATACACCCATGTACACTGAGTAGTACAGTTTGTTTAACGTCAAACGTGCACCTTAGGCATTGTTGTATGATTCATTTGTTATTTGTAGTCGACCAGTGCTTACAGGGCCATCTATTGCTACATTTTGCAACTACTTATTTTTCTTCTGCCATAAGTTTCCTCCCTTCTCCGATAATATTCCGTTGCAATTTGACGTCATTCTGACCAGTGGTGTTATTTCTACAGCGGTTTGAACGTTTAACTTTAATTATAATCACCCTGCAGGCTATCAAATTACACTTTTTTGTTTCACAAAACATCATTGCATCCTCGATCGTTTACATAAAAAGAACTGAAATGTCAGTTAGGTGTTGAAAACAAAGTGGAAACAATCATTTATCTCGACATCCTGGGTGCTTTTCATTGGACTTTGAGAGCAATAACATGTGTGCCCTCCGCGAGCGTTTATCACTGACTGTGATATCCATTCCCATTCTTCGATGAGAGCCAATGACAGTTCTTGGACGGTCTATGGTGGAACAGGATGACCAGGAACACGAAATTCCAATCACCAACTTTCTCCTCCGAATGCGAAAATATTTTGTTGACACCGACCTACATAGGGAAGAACGACCACCACGATAATATAAGGGAAATCAGAGCTCGTACGGAAAGATATAGGTGTTCATTATTTCCGCGCGCTATACGAGATTGGAATAATAGAGAATTGTGAAGGTGGTTGGATGAACCCTCTGCCAGGTACTTAAATGTGATTTGCAGAGTATCAATGTAGATGTAGATGTAGATTCAGATTAAACCACTCGGTGAGGGCTTAATCGCGCAATTCCATCAACTTGCGGGGTGTTAATATCAGCGTTTTACCCATTGTTCTAGGCTCCGCAAATTTTCTTTAGGGTTCAAGTCATGCGATTTTGCAGGCCAATCGAAACGTAATATGGTGGGGGAGTGTTAAGAAAACCAGTCACGTTTCTTCCAGCCCTATGAACTCTGCTGTTGTCGTCTTTGTGTGCCTGTGTGGGCAACGGCCTCCTGAGAGGTAACCTACTTCAAATGAGCATTTCACACAGTTCCCGTCGCGATGTTCTCTCATTGAGAGGTTGGGACGGACTCTCATTCTCTGCCGGCAGCAATTCCTGTCGGATTTGGAAGAGATTTTGGTTCACAAGCGGTGAAACGCGTCCCCGCTCCCTTTCAATAAGGAACTTTTTCCGACCACAAATCTGACGTCGTGTTTCGTGGTGACGTGTGTTACTCCCTGCCTGTACACATGTTGAATAGTCCGCCCCAAAACATCAACAAATCCAGCAATTTCACACACCACATGCCATGGCCACGGACAAACACTACGTCCCCTTTTTGCCCCTCTGTCACGTCCTCAAATTTACTCATGTTATCGTATAACGTCCGCTGGTAACATAAACTGATCGCTACTTTCTTATGCTCACGTGAAGGCAGTGCGCGCTCGATTGAAGCAGGTGACTCGATTGCTGCGCCGTCTGTAAAGGTTTAACGAATCATACAGGGTGTTACAAAAAGGTACGGCCAAACTTTCAGGAAACATTCCTCACACACAAAGAAAGAAAATATATGTGGGCATGTGTCCGGAAACGCTTACTTTCCATGTTAGAGCTCATTTTATTACTTCTCTTCAAATCACATTAGTCATGGAATGGAAACACACAGTAACAGAACGTACCAGCGTGACTTCAAACACTTTGTTACAGGAAATGTTCAAAATGTCCTCCGTTAACGAGGATACATGCATCCACCCTACGTCGTATGGAATCCCTGATGCGCTGATGCAGCCCTGGAGAATGGCGTATTGTATCACAGCCGTCCACAATACGAGCACGAAGAGTCTCTACATATGGTACCGGGGTTGCGTAGACAAGAGCTTTCAAATGCCCCTATAAATCAAAGTCAAGATGGTTGAGGTCAGGAGAGCGCGGAGGCCATGGAATTGGTCCGCCTCTACCAATCCATCGGCCACCGAATCTGTTGTTGAGAAGCGTACGAACGCTTCGACTGAAATGTGTAGGAGCTCCATCGTGCATGAACCACATGTTGTGTCGTACTTGTAAAGGCACATGTTCTAGCAGCACAGGTAGAGTATCCCGTATGAAATCATGATAACGTGCTCCATTGAGCGTAGGTGGAGGAACATGGGGCCCAATACAGACATCACCAACAATACCTGCCCAAACGTTCACAGAAAATCTGTGTTGATGACCTGATTGCACAATTGCGTGCGGATTCTCGTCAGCCCACACATGTTGATTGTGAAAATTTACAATTTTATCACGTTGGAATGAAGCCTCATCCGTAAAGAGAATATTTGCACTGAAATGAGGATTGACATATTGTTGGATGAAAGTGTACCCGTGGAGGCCAATCAGCTGCTGATAGTGCCAGCACACGTTGTACATGGTACGGAAACAACTGGTTCTCCCGTAGCACTCTCCATACAGTGACGTGGTCAGCGTTACCTTGTACAGCAGCAACTTCTCTGACGCTGACATTAGGGTTATCGTCAACTGCACGAAGAACTGCCTCGTCCACTGCAGGTGTCCTCGTCGTTCTAGGTCTTCCCCAGTCGCGAGTCATAGGCTGGAATGTTCCGTGCTCCCTAAGACGCCGATCAATTGCTTCGAACGTTTTGCTGTCGGGACAAGTTCGTTCTGGAAATCTGTCTCGATATAAACGTACCGCGTCACGGCTATTGCCCCGTGCTAATCCATACATCAAATGGGCATCTGCCAACTCCACATTTGTAAACATTGCACTGACTGCAAAACCACGTTCGTGATGAACATTAATTTGTTGATGCTACGTACTGATGTGCTTGATGCTAGTACTGTAGAGCAATGAGTCGCATGTCAACACAAGCACCAAAGTCAACATTACCTTCCTTCAATTGGGCCAACTGGCGGTGAATCGAGGAAGTACAGTACTTACTGACAAAACTAAAATAAGCTCTAACATGGAAATTAAACGTTTCCGGACACATGTCCACATAACATTTTTTCTTTATTTGTGTGTGAGGAATGTTTCCTGAAAGTTTGGCCGTACCTTTTTGTAAGACCCTGTATATGCGCGAGCACGGGGGAGATTAATGTTTTGCCGAGTTTATGTTCTAGTCAGTTATATGGAATCATCCCAGTAAGAGAGCTCGACGTGGAGACGTAACAGAAAGGCAGAAAGGAACCATCGTGTTTGGATGTGAACGTGACCACACCTTGAATAAAGCTGCCCAATTTGTTGATGTATCAGCGCTCACTGTGCAACGTGTCTACAACTTCTGGCGTGCCATTTGCGTCCACTTAACATGGCTTGAGAACAGTCGTAAAAACATCCTAAGAGCCAGGGGTCGCAGACGGGTGTCACCACTTGTCAACGGCAGTCGGTTTCGAGCTGACAGGGACTGCTGTTCACCGTGAATGCAGGTCGGTCGTTGTCAACTATAAGAGGTGATCAAAGTGATTCCGTTCGAAGCCCGTACAGTCCAGAATCGATATTCCAGTCAGGCAAAATCGCCATGAGCGTTCAGGAAATCATCATACCGACGCACCGTGTTGAAGATTTCCTAGAGGCCGAAAAGCTTACGACCACTAATCAGCAAGGTTTTAGAAAGCATTGCCCGTGTGCGAGCCTTATCTCACATGATATACTGCGAATTATGGATGAATGGCAAAAGACACATTTCTTATTCTCGATTTCCGAAAAGTATTTGACATTGCACCCCACTCCAGACTGCTAATGTAGGTATCAGCAAACGAAATAGGTTCCCGGGTTGTATGGCTCTAAGACTGCAGTGATAGAACCCAGTATGTTGTCCTTGACGACGAGTGCTTATCAGAGACAAGGATATTGTCACGAGTGCCCCAGGGAAGCGTGATATGCCCGCTATTATTTTCTATAGACACAAATGATCTGGCGGGTGGGCAGCAATCTGCGGTTGTCTGCTGATGATGCTGTGGTGCACGGGAAGGTGTCGAAGATGAATGACTGTAGGAGGATGTAAGATGACAGGCAGAATTTCTAGTTGGTGTGACGAATGGCAGTTTGCTGTAAATGTAGAAAAATGTAAATTAAAGCGGACAAGCAGACAAAAGAATCCTATGACGTTTGAATACAGTATTAGTAGGGCACTGCTGGACACAATCACATCGATGAAGTATCTAGGCGATACAAGATGAGTCAGATAAAATTTGTTGCGCCTGGCTCTAAGTGTAGAAATATTTAAGTTTATTATGCGGATGAGCAGGAAAAGTAAATTCGTATTGTTCCTATACAGCATTAGTAGTGTCGTGCTTGACACAGTCACGTCGTTTATACTCGTATATTTGGGTGTAACGTTGTAGAGGGATATGAAATGGAACGAGCGTGTGAGGATTGTGGTAGGGAAGGCCAACAGTCGTCTTCAGTTTGTTGGAGGAATTTTAGGAACAAGTGGTTCATCTGTCGCATTTCATGTGCTTGGTTCAATAAAAGCCGCGCGGAGTGGCCCAGCGGTTTGAGGCGCCATGTCACGGAGTGTGCGGCCTCTCCCGCGGAAGGTTGGAGTCTTCCCTCGGGCGCGCACGTGTGTGTGTGTGTGTGTGTGTGTGTGTGTGTGTGTGTGTGTGTGTGTGTTTCTTAGCATAAGTTAGTTTAAGTAGTGTGTAAGTCTAGGGACCGATGACCTCAGCAGTGTGGTCCTTCGGGAATTCACACACATCTGAACATTTTTAGTTGAATAAAACGTTACAAATGACAACTGCCATCTGTGTACCTCAATTGAAAACAGTGGGACACGATACTCAATTCCTTCTGAGGAATCACCCGACTCGGTAATACTTGACATAGCCAACAGATGGAAAATGATTTTAATTGTTGCTTGTACTGAAAGCGACGATCTGAATACATGCAATAAAATCACAGGTACCGCCTACATCAAATTCTGTAAAGGAGACCGCGTGTAGGAGGCTAGTGCGATCTGTTCTTGAGAACTGCTCTAGTGTATGGGATCCATATCAGATCGGATGAAATAAAGAAATCGAAGCAATTCAGCGGCGGGCTAGTAAATTTGTTACCGGTAGGTAACACGCAAGTATTACGGACATGGTTCGGAAACTCTAATGGGAATCCCTGGTGGCGACGTTCTTTTCGAGGAATACTACTGAGAAATCCACCACATGGCCCAACAGCGTCTGTTCAATTTACTGCCGTATCTGTGATGTTGTGGAGAGGCATCTATGGGGACAGCCGTACGGATATTGTCGTTGTCCATGGTCACCTTACTGCCATGCACTACATCGAACAGATGCAGATGGACCATGTGGTAGATGCTGCTTACAATGCTGGCCCTGAATTCCTTCTAATGCCAAGACCCATGTGGCGGGCGTCAGCAGCCGGGACATTGAAGTAATGGAATGGCCGGCGATAGGTTCCGACCGTAGCGGTAGCGCGGTTCCAGACTGTAGCGCCTAGAACCGCTCGGCCACTCCGGACGGTGAATGGGTACTACAAGGTGACTCTGTAGACCCATACAGAGCATGCCACGTAACGGTCATGCAGTAATAAACGCTCACGGAGTGCATAGAAATTATTGAAGCTCTAAAAGTGCAGTTCAACAGCCCCTGGATGACGGGATGAATTATTGTTTCCAGTCCTTTCCGACACCTGTCGGATATTTCAGTTCTCTTTACGTAAATGATCGAGTCCATGACGATGTTTCCTTGTGTACTTAATTTGTGAAAGATATACACTACTGGCCATTAAAATTGCTACACCACGAAGATGACGTGCTACAAACGCTAAATTTAACCGACAGGAAGGAGATGCTGTGATATGCAAATGATAAGCTTTTCAGAGCATTCACACAAGGTTGGCGCCGGAGGCGACACCTACAACGTGCTGACATGAGGAAAGTTTCCAACCGACTTCTCATACACAAACAGCACTTGACCAGCGTTGCCTGGTGAAACGTTGTTGTGATGCTTCGTATAAGGGGGAGAAATGCGTACCATCACGTTTCCGACTTTGATAAAAGTCTGATTGTAGCCTATCGCGATTGCGGTTTATTGTATCGCGACTTTGCTGCTCGCGTTGGTCGAGATCCGATCACTGTTAGCAGAATATCGAATCGGTGGGTTCAGGAGGGTAATACGGAACGCTGTGCTGGATCCCAACGGCCTCGTATCACTAGCAGTCGAGATGACAGGCATCTTTTCCGCATGGCTGTAACGGATGGTGCAGCCACGTCTCGATCCCTGAGTCAACAGATGGGGACGTTTGCAAGACAACAACCATCTGCACGAACAGTTCGACGACGTTTGTAGCAGCATGGACTATCAGCTCGGAGACCACGGCTGCGATTACCCTTGACGCTGCATCACAGATAGGAGCGCCTGCGATGGTGTACTCAACGACGAGCCTGGATGCACAAATGCCAAAACGTCTTTTTTTCGGATGAATCCAGGTTCTGTTTACAGCATCATGATGGTCGCATCCGTGTTTGGCGACACCGCGGTTAACACTCATTGGATGCGTGTATTCGTCATCGGCATACTGGCGTATCACCCAGCGTGATGGTATGGGGTGCCATTGGTTACACGTCTCGGTCACCTCTTGTTCGCATTGACGGCACTTTGAACAGTGGACATTACATTTCAGATGTGGCTCTACCCTTCATTCGATCCCTGTGAAACCCTACATTTCAGTAGGATAATGCACGACCGCATGTTGCAGGTTCTGTACTGGCCATTCCGGGTACTGAAAATGTTCGACTGTTGCCCTGGCCAGCACATTCTCCAGATCTCTCACCAATTGAAAACGTCTGGTGAATGGGTCGAGCAACTGGCTCGTCACAATACGCTAGTCACTACTCTTGATGAAATGTGGTATCGTGTTGAAGCTGCATGGACAGCTGTACCTGTACACGCCATCCAAGCTTTGTTTGACTCAATGCCCAGGCGTATCAATGCCGTTATTACGGCGAGAGGTGGTTGTTCTGGGTACTGATTTCTCAGGATCTATGCGTGAAAATGTAATCACATGTCAGTTCTAGTATAATATATTTGTCCAGCGAATACCCGTTTATCATCCGCATTTCTTCTTGGTGTAGCAATTTTAATGGCCGGTAGTGTATTTATAATCTGGTAACATATCCAGTTCTCAATTATTGCTCAATGCAGTGTGGCGGACGCCCGAGGTCATCATCCCCTAATTCTTACGAGCAGCAGAATTAAAACCATATCAAAGAAAAAGTAAACAAAAAGTAGTTCGTTACATACGAGCCCGCAGTAACGTGATCGTTACATGCCGACACGCGCTGTTTTGCTGCCTGACACAGAGCACTCTGAATCGTTTGGCAAAGGTACGCGCACAGTCGTAAGTCTGTCTGCCAAAGAGTTATAAACCGAGTGTTGCGCCTGACAGGTGTGGTTGGCAGGAGGAGCAAGTGTATAACAGGCTGGAGGAAGCTAGCTGTGAGGCAGTAGGCCGCGGGGCGGCTGTCAGCGGGCCTCGTGTGTCCCTTGGGAGCGAGCCAAGCAGCCGGCGGGCCATCTGTCCGCCGCTGGGCGAAACCTGCTGGCGGCAATTAGCGCGGCAAAAAGACCGTGCCGCGCCATAGTTCCTCAGCTGTGCAGGCCTCGGAACGAGGGGGCAGCCTGCGTGCGATGCGAAGCACTTCCAGCCCTGTCCGCTTGCTGACTGCCACATGAGGAACATGGATCTCCTACACACTTAGCTCAGTACTGTAAGCGGTACAGCCACTTATATGAAACACACCAGGAATTACCAAAGAGCCACAACAAGAAACACTCAGGGATGCAGAGTAATGAGAACTATTGGACAAAGTCACAGATCAAATCTCCTGAATCGAACACACTGTCTATAAACAAAAATGAGGCCTTCTCGTCATGGATTTAGACAGACAAATGGGTTAGTACAGATGCCAGCAAAACGAACTCCTCTGCCACTAGCACCAATGACCAGACAAACGATGAATAACATGTAACACGTACACAACATTAAATGACGACATGAAATGAAATGATTGCGTGCCATTGATCGCCGGTAGGCCCCATCCGGGGAAGTTCGGTCGCCGAGTTGCAAGTCTTATTCCAGGTGACGCTACATGTGCGACTTGTGTGCTGGTGATGATGAAATGATGATGAGGACAACATAAGGTCCACGGGCAGACAAAATCTCCAACCCGACCGGGAATCGAACCCGAGCCCACTGTGTGGCAGGCCAACATTTTACCCCTGAGACAAGCAGTAGGACGGACATTAAATGATGAAATAGCGACACACAGACAAATTAGAACAGAAACCAGTGACCCTGTTAAGTAGGACAGCCAATTATTGAGCTACGCTCCACGTAAAACATGTATTTAAAACTGCAGTCTGACAAAATTAGCAAAGGATGAATGGAACATAAATACCCAAATGGATTAACCCTCCCAGTATCAAGGTAGGCGGGGGGTGGGGGGTACTATACGCCCATCTTTTACACTACTGGCCATTAAAATTGCTACACCACAAATATGACGTGCTACAGACGCGAAATTTAACCGACAGGAAGAAGATGCTGTGATATGCAAATGATTAGCTATTCAGAGCATTCACACAAGGTTGGCGCCGGTGGCGCCACGTACAACGTGCTGACATGAGGAAAGTTTGCAACCGATTTCTCCTACACAAACAGCAGTTGACCGGTGTTGCCTGGTGAAACGTTGTAGTGATGCTTCGTATAAGGGGGAGAAATGCGTACCATCACGTTTTCGACTTTGATAAAGGTCGGATTGTAGCCTATCGCGATTGCGGTTTATTGTATCGCGACATTGCTGTTCGCGTTGGTCGACATCCAATGACTGTTAGCAGAATATGGAATCGATGGTTTCAGGAGGGTAATACGGAACTCCGTGCTGGATCCCAACGACCACATATCACTAGCAGTAGAGATGACAGGCATCTTATCCGCATGGCTGTAACCGATCGTGCAGCCACGTCTCGATCCCTGAGTCAACAAATGGGACGAAACTTCCTGGCAGATTAAAACTGTGTGCCGGACCGAGACTCGAACTCGGGACCCTTGCCTTTCGCGGGCAAGTGCCCTACCAACTGAGCTACCCAAGCACGACTCACGCCCCGTCCTCACAGCTTTACTTCTGCCAGTACCTCGTCTCCTACCTTCCAAACTTAACAGAAGCTCTCCTGCGAACCATGCACAGCTAGCATTCCTGAAAGAAAGGATATTGCGGAGACATGGCTTAGCCACAGCCCCTAGGCATGTTTATTCTTTGTAATGATTTTGTATACCAGATTCCGTAATTGTTTTAAATTTTTCAGTAAAATTTAACCAAAAATTTAAGTGTTGGTCGTGAACTGAACTGTGAATAACAGCCAGCGACAGTTAACGAAATTTTTATGTTTAAGTAGCCCTACCTTGGTGTACACATTATGGAAAATGCCTGTATTGCTAAGGTGATGCTAAGAGATATTTTTACGTCCTGGGTCCTACCTATGCATCACTATCTACTTACAGTGTGACAATTATTGAACTATATGACACAAAACATAAATTAGTTGCAAACTACGGCGTGAACATACTTTATTCAACGTAAACGTCACTACATATATTCGGATTCAGTTTATCACATGTTCGATAAGCGTGGCATTGTTGGCGATGATGTGGCGGAGACGAATAGTGAAATTCTGCGTGACCAACTGAGATGTCACACAATCGATTCAGTCAATGACCTCCTGAATGCCTATTTTCAGCTCAGCAATGGTTTTGGAGTTATTGCTGTACACCTTGCCTTTATATAGCCCCACAAAAACGAGTCGCATGTGAGCAGATCCGGAGGGTATGGCGACTAATCGAGGGACATGCCAGTGGCCTCTGGGTACCCCAGAGGAAGAATGCGGCCCCCAAAGTATCCTCCGGGGCATCAAACACTGTCCAGCTTTGATGGGGTCGAACTCTGTCTTTCATGAACCACATCTCGCGTTGCTATTTCTAGAGTTAAGACACGTAAAATGAAGAAAAAAGAGACTCACAAAAAACGACACTACATGTTGAAATAGAAACACACAAATAAAATACACTGAAGAGCCAAAGAAATTGGTACACCTGCCTAACATCGTGTAGTTCTGCAGGGCTGTACATAAATCCGTAAGAGTACGGGGGAGGGAGGGGGCGGTGAAGAGGCGGTGAAGGTCTCTTCCGAACAGCACGTTCCAAGGCGTCCCAGATACGCTCAATAATTTTTATGTCTGGGGAGTTTGGTGGCAAGCGGAAGTGTTTAAGCTCGGAAGACCATTCCTGGAGCGTCTCTGTGGCAATTCTGGACGTGTGGGGTGTCGCATTGTCCTGCTGGAATTGCGTGTCGCATTGTCCTGCTGGAATTGCACGTGTCTGCCGGAATGCACAATGGATATGAATGGATGCAGCTGATCAGACAGGATGCTTACGTACGTGTCACCAACTAGAACAGTCCCCTGATGACATGCATGGTTCACGGATTCATGAGGTTGTCTCCATACCTGTACACGTCCTTCCGCTCGATACAATTTCAAACGAGACTCGTCCGATCCGGCAACGTGTTTCCACTCATCAACAGCGGTAATGTACGTATTGACGGAGCTAGGCGAGGCGTGAAGCTTTGGGTCGTGCAGTCATCAAGGGTACATGAGCTGGCCTTCGGCTCCGAAAGCCCATATCAATGATGTTTCGTTGAATGATTCGGACGATGACACTTATTGATGGCCCAGCATTGAAGCCTGCAGCAATTTGCGGAAGGTTTGCACTTCTGTCAGGCTGAACGATTCTCTTCAGTCGTCGTTGATCCCGTTCTTGCAGGATCTTTATCTGGTCGCAGCGATGTCGGAGATTTAATGTTTTACCGAATTCCTGATATTCACGACACTTTTGAAATGGTCGTACGAGAAAATCTCCACTTCATCGCTACCTCGGAGATGCTGTGTCCCATCGTTCGTGCGTCGACTATAAAACCACGTTCAAACTCACTTACATCTTGACAACCTGTCATTATAGCAGCAGTAACCGCCAGATATTTGTAGTCATACACAGGCATTGCTCACTGCAGCACCGTGTTCTGCCTGTTTACATATCTCTGTATTTGAATGCGCATGCCTGTAGCAGTTTCTTTGGCGCTTCCGTGGAAAATAACTCAACACAGGTAACCTAGCTAATTAACGTACATACAGTGCAAAAGCGGTAACAAAACGCAGGTATTAGAAGAGTTATGCGACAGATGAATCGAATCGTGACATCCAAGACGTGAAATATGTTGTGTATTAAACTAACAATGGGATGATGCACTGCCCAGCGACGTACGGTTCAAGGATACATTCACACACCATTTCTCTGGGCGGCGCTGGTGAAGGGACAACTATAACCAGCACTAATGTATCCTACCTTTTTTTATTTTCTTCTTCAAAACTAAAAAAAGGTATAATTTTCCATTTCGATGTTTCATGTATTATAATATCAAGAAGTAATCACAGCTGTATTTTATATAAAAGAGGACGAAAGAGCTCCACGCAGCCCCACCTCCACGTGGTGCTATGTGGACAACGGTGTCCGCGACCTCGGCTGCCTAGCTAAATTTCGCTGTGCGATGGAGGTCGGTGGTGCCGGCTAAATGTAATGACGTCACCAATTTTACCTCGTATTTTAACGAGATAAAAACACACTTGTAAGATATCAGGCCCAGCAATCGATTACACGCGAAGATTTGGGTCATAATTCTGACAGCAAATAATTATGAGTTTCTACTCATACAGCTTTTAAATTGTGCGCGCAAAGGTTGTCACTAGCTCCACACCACTGCACGCGCGTAACGGCCGAATGCGAAGTGCTGTGCTGCGGGGCGAGTAAGAGGACTGTGCTGATAAAGCCGATGAACCAATAACATGTAGTGCAGCAGCTCTAAAACTGCTAGGAAATAAATGTCAAAACGCAATATTCACACATCGGAAAAGTAGAGCTTCTGAAGTCGCAACTGGTAAGCATCGCTATATGCGGTTATTGAACAACTCTTATAGTGCCTTACAGTATCGTTGCAGAAATCACAGACAATTTCACGAATGAAGACGTGCTACACTCCTGGAAATTAAAATAAGAACACCGTGAATTCATTGTCCCAGGAAGGGGAAACTTTATTGACACATTCCTGGGCCCAGATACATCACATGATCACACTGACAGAACCACAGGCACATACACACAGGCAACAGAGCATGCACAATGTCGGCACTAGTACAGTGTATATCCACCTTTCGCAGCAATGCAGGCTGCTATTCTCCCATGGAGACGATCGTAGAGATGCTGGATGTAGTCCTGTGGAACGGCTTGCCATGCCATTTCCACCTGGCGCCTCAGTTGGACCAGCGTTCGTGCTGGACGTGCAGACCGCGTGAGACGACGCTTCATCCAGTCCCAAACATGCTCAATGGGGGACAGATCCGGAGATCTTGCTGGCCAGGGTAGTTGACTTACACCTTCTAGAGCACGTTGGGTGGCACGGGATACATGCGGACGTGCATTGTCCTGTTGGAACAGCAAGTTCCCTTGCCGGCCTAGGAATGGTAGAACGACGGGTTCGATGACGGTTTGGATGTACCGTGCACTATTCAGTGTCCCCTCGACGATCACCAGTGGTGTACGGCCAGTGTAGGAGATCGCTCCCCACACCATGATGCCGGGTGTTGGCCCTGTGTGCCTCGGTCGTATGCAGTCCTGATTGTGGCGCTCACCTGCACGGCGCCAAACACGCATACGACCATCATTGGCACCAAGGCAGAAGCGACTCTCATCGCTGAAGACGACACGTCTCCATTCGTCCCTCCATTCACGCCTGTCGCGACACCACTGGAGGCGGGCTGCACGATGTTGGGGCGTGAGCGGAAGACGGCCTAACGGTGTGCGGGACCGTAGCCCAGCTTCATGGAGACGGTTCCGAATGGTCCTCGCCGATACCCCAGGAGCAACAGTGTCCCTAATTTGCTGGGAAGTGGCGGTGCGGTCCCCTACGGCACTGCGTAGGATCCTACGGTCTTGGCGTGCATCCGTGCGTCGCTGCGGTCCGGTCCCAGGTCGACGGGCACGTGCACCTTCCGCCGACCACTGGCGACAACATCGATGTACTGTGGAGACCTCACGCCCCACGTGTTGAGCAATTCGGCGGTACGTCCACCCGGCCCCCCGCATGCCCACTATACGCCCTCGCTCAAAGTCCGTCAACTGCACATACGGTTCACGTCCACGCTGTCGCGGCATGCTACCAGTGTTAAAGACTGCGATGGAGCTCCGTATGCCACGGCAAACTGGCTGACACTGACGGCGGCGGTGCACAAATGCTGCGCAGCTAGCGCCATTCGACGGCCAACACTGCGGTTGCTGGTGTGTCCGCTGTGCCGTGCGTGTGATCATTGCTCGTACAGCCCTCTCGCAGTGTCCGGAGCAAGTATGGTGGGTCTGACACACCGGTGTCAATGTGTTCTTTTTTTCATTTCCAGGAGTGTATATACAGGGTGTTTGGGGAGGAAAGTTCAATATTTTAAACAGTGATAGTATAAGTAATTCTGAACAAAAAATGTTATATGAACATAGGTCCGCAAATACTTCATCAGGTAGGTATGAGTATTGAAAGGAACTTTAATTCTGCAAAATTGATGTGCACAACGTGAACGTATACGCAATGCAACTGGATCGTAACGTGATTTCCTTGCAAAGAATGCTAGGGTACATGCCATGTTTACGCTATGCAACCTACTACGTATTATGGTCATGTGACGTACGTAGTACAATCAACCATTGTTTGCGCAGTTGTGCCGTGTAAGCCGCATTGTGTGGTATACCGGCGACGGATCGGTTAGATGTAGTGTATCGTGTTAACTGCGTTCGTACAAGTTCTGCTAACAATGCCACATGTCTACAGTAATGAGGCCGGCCGCGGTGGTCTAGCGGTTCTAGGCGCGCAGTCCGGAACCGCGCGACTGCTACGGTCGCAGGTTCGAATCCTGCCTCGGGCATGGATGAGTGTGATGTCCTTAGGTTAGTTAGGTTTAAGTAGTTCTAAGTTCTAGGGGACTGATGACCACAGATGTTAAGTCCCATAGTGCTCAGAGCCGTTTGAACCATTTTTGTACAGTAATGAGGAATACGCAGATATGGTGTATGTTTATGGCTTATGCGACGGTAGTGCTACCGCCGCAAGAGGAGGATACCACAAGGGCTTTACGACTCGAAGATTACCTGATCGCAGGGTGTTTACCAAATTGTTTATCACTTTGCGTGCAACAGGCTCTCTTCCAAGTAGACATTTTTCGTCCGAGCGTGCACGTCAACAGCCGGCCGGGGTGGCCGAGCGGTTCTAGGCGCTACAGTCTGGAACCACGCAACCGTTACGGCCGCAGGTTCGAATCCTGCCTCGGGCATGGATGTGTGTGATGTCCTTAGGTTAGTTAGGGTTAAGTAGTTCTAAGTTCTAGGGGACTGATGACCTCACAAGTTAAGTTCCATAGTGCTCAGAGCCATTTGAACCATTTTTTTTTTTGGAATTGTCGCAAGCGTTAGCGAAGTCCCAGTACGAGCATACGAAGAACGTCCCCGTGTATGAATGTCCCACAGACATGTGTACGGGAAACATTAAATTGCGCAAAACCTGTGTCCGTTCCACATACAGCGTGCCCAAAGTCTCCACGTTGGCGACGTTCTATTACTGGGTAATTGAGAATAGTCATTTGCTTGCATATATACTATTCACTGACTAAGCCCAGTTTTCACGACATAGAATAAACAACACACGCAATAATTATAGACTCGGGAAAATACACACGCTTCAGTGGATAGCAATTTCCATGTTCGTTTTGCCATAAATGTTTGGTGCGGCATGATCGGTAACCTTTTGATAGGTCCATTTATTATCAGTCAGCGATTGACGGAAGAGAGAAGTACCCGCATTTTTTGGAAAATTTATTTGTGGAACTTATGGAAGACGTTCCTTTAGCCAAGCGAACTGGAATGTACTGTCAACATGACGGTGTCCCTCCAGATGTTACCTTACGTGTGAGGGACCATCTCAACCGCACCTACCCTAATCGCTGGATTGGCCGTGGCGGTGCTGTTAACTGGCCTCCAAGATCACCTGACCTCACACATTTAGATTTCTGTTTATGGGATTGGATGAAATCAGAGGTGCAGAAAGTGAAGGTAAATACACGAGATGAACTGCTTCGTTGCATCATGGACGCTGCTGAATTGATTAGGAACCAACCACAGGCAACTGAACAAGCAACACAACATACTATCACTAGAGCGCAAAAGTGGAGCAGCGCGGAGTGGCCGCCCGGTCTTAGGGCGCCATGTCACTGATTGCGCGGCCCCTCTCGCCGGAGGGCGTGGGTGTGTGTGTGTGTGTTGTTCTTAGCATAAGTTAGATTTAGTAGTGTGTAAGTCTAGGGACCGATGACCTCAGCAGTTTGGTCTCTTAGGAATTCACACACATAAATACATACAAAAGTGCATTGACGTTCACGGCGGGATATTCGAACCTGTTCTGTGAATTGTACAACATCTGTACGATAAGTGTTGAAGCCGTTTGTAAAAGACGCGGTACGTCTTTTTCAACTGAATAATGTCACATGCATGTGTTAATGGATTATGTATTAATGCAAAATAAATTAAGATTATGTAACATGTGTAACATAACTGTACGTCTCTGTAACACTGTTTTCAAGAAAATCACGTTACGGTCTAGTTGTATTGCGTTTACGTTCACTTGTGCACGTCAGTTTTGCAGAATTAAAATTCCTTTCAATACCCATACCTCCCTAACGAAGCATTTGCGGAAAATGTTCATATAACATTTTTGTTCAGAATTACTTATACTATCACTGTGTAAAATATTGACCTTTCCTCCCCAAACACCCTGTATAAGGGATCTGTTCAAAAAATTCCGGAACATTCTTAATTTCGTGCCAATGGTGTGTCGGAGCGAAATGCGGTTGGCATCCCTGCACACGCCTGTGTTTAGTATTTAACTTCCGGAAGTTTCGCTGTTGTACGTCTGTTAGTTATTGTTCAGTGTTGTATTGTGCAGAACGTTGTGTGGGCAAGTTCGCAAATTTCCAGGTGGCAGAGTTAAAGAAGCAGGTCGTCTGCTTTAAATTTTGCGTAAAACTCGAGAAAACCTTTACAGAGGCACAATAAATGATGCAGGAAGCCTCGGTGTTGAGTGCTTAAGCCGTACTCGGTGGTTCACACGGTTTGAAAACGGTCGGACGGAAGTTAAAGGGGGCGCTCGTTCAGGGCGCCCTACGACGCCCAGCGGCGACGTTCATGCTGGGAAACTCAACGAAATAGTGAGTGCCAATGAAAGAGTGATTGTCCGGGAGATTTCAGAAGATTGTAACATTTCAGTTGGATCATGTAATGAAGTCCCGACGCAGCATCTTGGAATACTTCGCCGGCCGGCGTGGCCGAGCGGTTCTAAGCGCTTCAGTCTGGTACCGCGCGGCCGCTACGCTACGGTCGCAGGTTCGAATCCTGCCTCGGGCATGGATGTGGGTGATGTCCTTAGGTTAGTTAGGTTTAAATAGATCTAAGTTATAGAGGACTGATGACCTTAGATGTTAAGTCCCATAGTGCTCAGAGCCATTTGAACCATTTTTTGGAATGCTTCTATAAATATAATTTTTTTTATTTATGTTTTGGTCTTTTTCGTACCTAAAATTTACACACACAGAAGAGAGATAACAGTATGCAATATTAATTATGTTTGATATTTTACAAACTTTGCCTTTTTTTATGTGCTTGGGCAAGGCATCTTTGTCCGTTATGTTAATTATGACCACATCGGACTTCGTATTTGAGATCAGCACCCGAAGACGTCGATGGTTCGTGGTGGACGACTATCTTTTCAATTTACGGATCCTTTCTTTGCCAAGCCACCAAGACACTCAACAATCTTACAAATAACTAGTGACACAAAATAAAACATACATGGATTAATAATAATTATGTTCTGAGATAGAAACATAGTTTAAAAACACACTTACATCATGTGATTACGAGTGCCAGTGATTGATTGCAACTCGTGAATAAAACATTGAAATAATACAATGCTAATGGCGGTGTGCCACACACGTCCGATCTATACAGGACCTATCAAACAAAAGGTAACCTACACTTTCGTCATCTGACGATCGTAATTCTTCCTCTGTTTTCCAGCGGCTGCAGGCAATGCTTACACAGCCGTGGATTTCATCTGTGGTTTTTTAATATATATTTATTTTTCAACTTATAACTACGACTTTTTCCTAAATAACCACACAGCGTGCAAATCTGCCTTTAAACTTCGTCTTGCCGTAAAGTTCGTCCCACAGCTCATGAGTGAAGACCAGGAAGACCTTCGCCTCGCAATGTGTGAAGAGCTTTTGGATCGCGCAAATGAGAACGAAATGTTGTTTAAGAGAATCATTACTGGTGATGAGATGCGGGTCTACAGTTATGATGTTGAGGCCAAGGTTCAATCTTCACCATGGATCGGGAAAGGTTCTCCAAGAATAGAAAAAGCTCTTCAGGCCAGGTCACATGTGAAAGCCTTGCTGCTAGTTAGAAGGATAGGTTCATCATGAATTCGTGCTACGGGGACAACCTGCTAATCGATGGTACTATCGGCACATGTTGCGATGCCTGCGAGAAAATATGAGAAGGAAACGGCCTGAAGTGTGGCGAGACAGTTCACGGCTCATGCATCACGATAACGCACCCCTGTTGGTATGTGAATATGGCACAAAAAACAAAATCACTGTTCTGCCTCATCCTCAGTACTCTCCAGACCTGGCCCCTGCACATTTTTTCTTATTTTCAGAGTTGAAAACCCCGTCGAAAGGACAAATATTTCAACGATAGTCGAGATAAAAGAAAATTCACAGACGGCACTTTGCGAAATTCAGCAAGTGGCGTGCAAAGACTGCTTCAGGAAAAGGAAACGGCGTTGGGAGCGGTGTATCAATTGTGGAGGAGAGTATTTTGACGGATACCATGCACAATAAGTAAAAAATAAGCGTAGAAAAATGTTGTGGACAAAGTTCCGGATTTTTTTGAACAGACCTCCTAGAGGAAAACAGTGGACTAACGCTCGACGCTTCTTCACGTGAGGATGACGATAACGATAATGAGGCTGTCCCTTCACCACCATTATCTTCGTCAAAAAGCTTCATTGGTACAATAGAGCAGGGATGCAAAAACGAGGACGTGATTGACGATGAAGCTTGCTGAAGAAGCGAGTGACAAACAACCGGTGGGCGCGAATGTTTGAAAGCAGTAAATTCAGAAGGTCACAACTGCGTACTATGCCAATTAAGCGCAATTAATCACAATATCTTGCAAGTAAGAGATCAAGTTGGTGATGTTTCTTTAGTAGTGGACACACAACATTCATCCGATGGCGGGCCCTATTTACTGAAATGTAGCCGCTCTCTGGCTCTGAGCACTATGCGACTTAACTTCTGAGGTCATCAGTCACCTAGAACTTAGAACTAATTAAACCTAACTAATCTAAGGACATTACACACATCCATGTCCGAGGCAGAATTCGAACCTGCGGCCGTAGTGATAGCTCGGTTCCAGACTGTAGCGCCTAGAACCGCACGGCCACTCCGGCGGGGAGCCGCTCTCTCTTTCTCTCTCTCTCTAGAAAAATAATAATAAATAAATAAATAAATAAATAAATAAACGTCTTGTCGGAGAGTAAAGTGTAGTAACTACTATGGAGGTCATCTGAGGTGTCGTGCCATTCCCAAAAGAAAAGACATTGCAGAAAAATGGTTAGCCACAGTATATTCGATTGTTTCCAGAGTGATATTTCACAGTGCAGCGGAGTGTGCGCTGACTGGAAACCTGCTGATGGATTGAAAATGTGCGCCCGACGGGGACGCGGACCTGGAACACTTGCCTTCGATTCCCAGTGTGACACACAGTTTTGCACGTTCTGCTGTAAAGTGAAATTTCATTTTCGACACATATCTATGTTATGAAGTTGACCCGTACTCGTACGACAGTTTATTCGGAACAGTGTCCCCATTTAAGACGTGTTGCGTCGGTGGAACGCCCACACGTAAACCCGACTCGCGCTGCAAATCAGTATGGAACACGTTTTGCTGAATTCGGAGAGCAAAATTACATCAGGCGGAAACCACAGCCAGCAACGCACTTTGCATAATCAAATTGGAGGAAGGGAGTGTGGTGGAGGAAAGGGTGCAGGATCCGCAGTGGGGGTAGCGGGGACGAGACGGCCTGTTTGCCGAGAACAGAGGAGGAAAGAAATACTGGAAGGGCGGTGGGCGGCCTAAAGGAACTGTAAATAACCGCCCGCGACCTGCGCCAGGGAAGAACACACAGATCGGCGGTTTGGCCCGCTCGCCTCCACGTATATTACACTCGGAGCACCCGCCGCGTTTCCCGTACCGCTCACAGGGACAACTCCTCGCGCTCCGCAATTTTCCAACTCGTCCCGCCAGAATATGGCAGCCAGAGCGCAAACAGTCCTTTGTGTCGCGTTCCGGAGTGGCTGTTTCCAGTGGGACTCCAGAAGTCCCCGCTGGCGGTTCCTCTCACTGCGAGCGTTTCTAAGGAAAAGTCGGGGTACACACCTTAACTCGCCTGTATTACTTTGCTGAAGGGGAGACTTCAACTTCATCAGAAACGAAACATCTCGGATTTGTAATGAAACTGCTGAATGGTGCACTGTCATTCTCTACTGAAGAGCTGCGCGGGATTAGCAGAGCGGTCTAAGGCGCTGCAGTCATGGACTGTGCGGCTGGTCCCGGCGGAGGTTCGAGTCCTTCCTCGGGCATGGGTGTGTGTGTTTGTCCTTAGGATAATTTAGGTTAATCAGTGTGTAAGCTTAGCGATTTCACACACATTTTTTTTTCTACTGAAGAACACGGTTGACTACACTAGTATACAACACGATCCAACAAAACTTCACATACAGTAATGAGCCGTGGTAAAAATTGCTGTTTTGAAGAGCGCGCCGCAGCGCGTAATGTGAAGTGGTCGCCCTCCGTTTCTGGCGGTGGCACCGCTGTGGCAATCGCAGCTTTGGTGTCTCCCTCTGGTGGGAAAGGGGAAAGGTTGCTTGTTCACGTGCATTTAAGGGGCGCTATAAGCTTGCCAGTCGGTCAGTCGCGGTCAGTCTGGGTGAGTCTGGAGTCAGTCTGGGGTCAGTCTCTCGTCCCCAGCTTGCTAGTCTGCCTCTCGTCTGAATTTGTGGCGCAGAACTCAACGATTGGTCGCCCGGTCGAGGGCTTATTTCCTGCATCTGAGTCTGCTCGAGTTGCTCAGGCAACGGTCATTGGGGGTTGGATCGATCGGTTGGTCGGTCGCGCACTGAGACACAAGATGACTGGTCCGCCTTGAGCGTCGGCGCATGTGAGGTCGCCACGTGAGTCCAGTGGGCCTCGCCGTATAGCGAGGGGTAGTGGCTTCGCGGCCGACACAAGAGCAACAGGAGTCAACCCACGACATCAGTCTGGCCGGTACGAGCTGCGACGCCGTGGTGTAACTGGTTCTCCGAGCGCTTCTGGGCCCCTTCATTTACCATCTTGTGGAGCTTGGCTCGGTCCTTTCCTGTTGCAGGGATGTCGTTTTGCCAGTGTACGTGTTTCCTCTGCATGGTTGGGTCTGAGCCAGTATTTCCGCCGTCGTTTGTCCGGAAGTGAGTGGGAGACGCACCAGCAGTGTAGTCGCGACGGAGCAGCAGTCGCGGTCGAAGCAGCGGGCAGTCGGTCGGTTGGTGCGGACCAGGAAAGACGGGAGATCGGCGCGTCTTCCTGCGTCCGTTGAAGCGGCTGGCAGCGGACGGTTCGTGAGAGCGATTTGGGAGTGCTGCGCCAGGTCTTCTCGAGAAATCGCAGTTTATCAGAAGTTAAGTGATTGGTGATATGTTGTGTGATTTACTATTGTTAAATTCTACTTGTTTTCTTGGTCAGTCTCTCGTTCCCGGCTTCCTCGTCTGTCTCTCGTCCGCATTTGTTAGGTATTTAATGTCTGTTTGCCGTTCGGAGCTGCCTCTGTCATGTTTGTCGGATTTGGTGTGTTAACGAATTTATTGCTTGGAGTGTAACGGCCTATCATCTTGAGAGGCGGTATCTGTGTACTGTAGAGCATCTTAACTGGCTAACCTTGTAGAATTTTATATAAGATTTTTTTGGGCTTTTATTTAAATGATCATTTTAGTATATAAAGTTGCCATCCTTTCACCGTAAGACTTTTCTTAGAAGCTAAAATCAAGTTGCACCTTCGGTGGCAAAATTAATATTTTAATTTTAGTGTTTTGTACCATTTCCATCCCTCCTATGGGGTACATAGTTTGTGTGCTTGTGTGAATTGTTAGAACTTTTAGTTTAAAGTAATCTGGAGTGTTGCATATGTGCACCAGTGTAGTCTTTCAGAGGTTGTTGTGAGCGGTCGTAACTACGGCCGTGAGAAAAGGGAGCGGCAAGGTTCTCAGCCGGAAAGCTCATACAGTCAGAAATTTGTTTCTTTCTGCCTCTGAATAAATTGTAACTTGATATTTAGAGAGTGCTTTCCGATTATAATTTTAAATCTGTTTCTTTTAAAAAATACTTTAGTCACCATTAAAGTGAATAAATTACCATTTGTTTATGATTTCATCAGTTACTCCCTGGCAACTACTTCCACGCTCACATAGTGTGATTAAATGTGTTAATGTTCTTGATGAATCGCTAGTAAATAAAATAAATTAATAAGAATATTCTTTGAAAATGAATTCCACGGTTCAAGTAATATTTTTTACATCACATTAACATATGTATTAGTACAAAACCGCATGTAGAAAGTGTGCTTGCACTCAAGTGATGTTGATTCAAAATTGCCCCGTATACTTTGTATTTATCTGTGTAATTGATTTCTGCGAAAATATTTACGTTGAAGCCACAGGAGAATTTTTTTATTATATCTTTGATGTAATGGGTTTGGCGAGAGAGAGATTACCATTCTGGGCACGCACATGTAGTGTGTGATGATGTGCACTACGTGTTGAGTGGATGTGATTAAAATGTGGTTGGTTCAAATGGCTCTGAGCACTATGGGACTTAACATCTATGGTCATCAGTCCCCTAGAACTTAGAACTACTTAAACGTAACTAACCTAAGGACATCACACAACACCCAGCCATCACGAGGCAGAGAAAATCCCTGACCCCGCCGGGAAGATTAAAATGTGGAAAGCTGAAACAAAAACTGCTATGATTTCATTTAAGGCGCTGTCCGCCCCGATAGCTGAGTGGTCAGCGTGACGGATTGCCGTCCTACGGGCCCGAGTTCGATTTCCGGCTGGGTCCGGGATTTTCTCCGCTCAGGGACTGGGTGTTGTGTTGTCTTCATCATCATTTCATCCCCATCCGGCGTACAGGTCACCCAATGTGGCGTCTAATGTAATAAGACCTGCACCAAAGCGGCCGGATCTGCCTCGCAAGGGGCCTCCCAGCCAAGGACGCCAAACGCTCATTTCCATTTAAGGCACTGCACAAATGTGTTTAAAACCAAGGAAACAACTTTGCAACCAGGAATATCATTCTATCAGACGAAACTATGCCACTTACGAAAACAAGAAGTAATGGAAAAGCACAGAAAATTAGTAAGAACAAAATTATAAATATTTGGATTTGAATGCAAGACAGTTGTAGCCTCGATGTTTTATTTCCTCCCAAGCAAATGAGAAACATCAACGCAAACCAGATCGTATCAGCAGTTAGTGAGGTTTGCTAATTAATACGCTGCCTGCCAAAAAAGTAAATTGCCCAGAAAAAGGAGGAGGAAACTAAATTAAACTTCACGGCCTGAGAGGATATGTGATGTTATTTCAGCGATTAAAAAATCGAGTAATGCTTACAAAGAACTTGGCAATTTGTACCCCGTTATAAATATAAATTTGTACCTTCTCTGGCCTGGAGCGCGGCCTTAGATATGATGCGACAGCTCTTCCTTTCTTACCGTCTACGTGTACGGTTACATCTGTTACATATGTTGTGTCGACTGCGGTAATGCTTAATTAATAATGCATTGATTAATTGTAACACAGTGTCTTTCCGAACTTAAGGTAACAGTGGAGATTGGGAGATGATTTAATATGTTACAGTCAACTGCATCAGGCGCGAAGACACGGCGAAACTTCGAGCCAGTGACACCTGATGCAGCGAAAGAAGAAGAAATGTCACATCTTCAGATACTGTTACATGCTACGAAATGGTATAACAACCAACTACATAGAAAGTTACATCTTCAGAGTGATTCGATTTACTGTTGGAGAACCTTAGCTTACTTTTACTACGTCTATGTGTGTACCCCGCCTTCAGTTCCTGTGTGTGATTAGCATCCGAGTCAGTGTCTGTGTTCGTAATGTGTCGTTTACTATATACTGCTGATCAGTATTCTAGTATATGGCCTCTCCTGTTTGTATGCCGCATGTACTACTCTCGATGCTTCGTCTGCTATGTTGTTTACAGAGTTCCAATCATTTTGTCTGCGTATTAACTGTCCTATATCTTGGGTCCCTAAACTCGCCTGGAGCGAGTCCTCCCGCGGGCATGGGTGTTTGTGCTGTTCTTAGCATAAGTTAGTTTAAGTAGTGTGTAACTCTAGAGACCGATGACATACGCCTCCCTCTGGAATTCACACACATTTGAACATTTTTTGAACATCTGGCCTGCATGCATGCTGGACTACAACTGTTGTAATTGGCCTTTGATATCCTCGACAATGGCATGGGACGGAGCTAACGTCCGAGGTGGTACATCACATGTTCTGTGGAGGACTGATGTGCGGATCTTGTTAGCGATGGAAGTACGTCAACATCGCGCAGGCAGTTCGTAGAGACGTGTACCATGTGTAGGTGAGCATTGTCCTGCTGAAAAATGGCATCACGATAGTGTCGCATGAGAGGTAACACATGAAGATGCAGGATATCCGTGACGTGCCATTGTGCCATAAGGATTCCTTCAGTCTCAACCAGCCGTGACCTGAAGTCATATCCAATGGCTCCCCATTACATGACGGCAGGAGTAGCACCACTTTGGGTCTCCAAGCCACTGGAAGAGTAAAACTTCTAGCAAGGTCGGCGATAGTCATCCGGGTTAGTGCAGAACTAAGATTCGTCGATGAACACAACACGACGCCATTCATCAGCAATCCATGCCTCCCGGTTACGTCACATCCCCAAATGGAGCCGTTCGTGTTGTTGTGTTAAGGCAGCCTATGCGTGGGACAGTAATTCCACAGTCCAGCTGCTGCTGGTCTCCGACCAAAAGTGTGGGGTGACAAAGAATGTTGTTTGGGGTCCATTATTTATTCCCGTATGTCAGGCGTAGATGTGAATGGATTGCAATGTGATTGGAGCACCATGTGGTGGTCCTCTTTTGTGTTTATCAGAAACGGTCGACTGAAACCTTGATGACGAGGATGTCTGTCCTCACATTCCCATGCAGCAAATATCGGGTCTCTGTCATATCAAAATGTCCACTAATCTGGATATTGCACGATTCGACCAGCTGGTCACGTGGACATCACAAAAACGTCTCTTTCAAACAATATCAGATTTTGGTAAAGGTAATTCACACGAGTATGTGGCATCTCTCTGCCCTTCACAGTGATCATGAGGGCCCGGATTTTAATGACCTAAAAACAGAGAAACATAGAAGCATTTATGGCCTGAAACGTAGATAAATATGACCATAAAAATTAAGCATGACGTTATATAAATTTATTTAAAAACATTCTTGTTGATTTTTTATATACCATATAATACAAATTCACGTCTGAAGAAATAATGAGTACAGTACTTACTTTTTGCAGTGTCTGAAACTGACTAGGATTTATTTTTGAAATGTCTGCACTGTCTGAAAAAAAACACGAAGTACAGCGAAAACAATAACACCTATCCAAGCAACAAAACAAAGTTTTTACTATCGCAGACCACTTGCTCAAAGTAATCCAAATTATGAGACCTTAATTTTTCCCGGCGAATTGAATGTTCAAATTACTTAGAGGTTTGCTGCCGGGTGACGTCGTCGACCACCGCCGATATTACGACAGGAGCGCACCCTGCCATTCTCAAGGCACAACTGCAAGGAGGAAGCAATGTGCACGGGAATTTAATACCTCGCTTCACAGAGGAGAAAGAAGGAAGATACCACACACAGAAAAGGACCGCAGGGTCAACACACAACCAAAGATAACCAACATCAGAAATATCGATAGTACTGTTAATCAACAGGTGAGGTAGCACTAATTCTGTCCCTCTGTTTTTTGATGAGAGACAGAGCCGGATTCCAAGCAGCATTTAAACAAAATCCACCATCTTTAAGTGCTGTTTGGAATCCGGCTCTGTCTCCCATAAAAAACAGAGGGACTGAATTAGTGCTACCTCACCTGCTGATTAATAGTACTTTCGATATTTCTGATGTTGGTTATCTTTGGTTGTGTGTTGACACTGCGATTACTTGTTCTGTGTGTGGTATCTTTCTCCTCTGTGAAGCGAGGTATTAAATTCCCGTGCACATTGCTTCCTCCTTGCAGTTGTGCCTTGAGAATGGCAGGGTGTGCTCCTATCGAAATATCGGCGGTGGTCGACGACGTCACCCGGCAGCAAACCTGTAAGTTATTTAATCCAAAGTATTTGGCACGTCCTGTCAATCTTCAGTTTCTGCAGAGTTGCACTGGATCACAAGGTGCATTTTCAGGTTTTCCATTATCCGACATGTTGAGCTGCCGCTGAGGATAGTTTTGTACCAGGAAACGCACCTCTCGACATCACAGGACGTAACAGGAGCGCTTCTGAAGGCGGCGAGGTCAAGAAGGCCAGTTTTGGTTCATTGTTTTCGAATGTTGTGGTATTCCCTAAAAGATTGACAATTTTGCACTTTGTAGACATCCAGAAAGGATTATTTAGCATGTTGGATAGTGGGTTCAGAGCAAGGCAGAACCAGAAAGGACTTAATGAGTATCCTTGGTATATTCCACGCTCAATCTGTATTGGCTTTGATGTGATTTTATTTGAATTTGTTTGGATATTAAGTGTGGTTTTCCAATTTGTCATTACTATGTTTAGGAAGTGTATATATTTAGGATCTACTTTGTATATTTCCAATATCTGTAGTAACCATGAGTGGGGTACACTATCAAAAGCTTTTTGGTAATCAATGTATGCGTAGTGTAGCGACCTTTGTTTAGTTTTAGCTTGATATGTCACTTCTGTATCTATTATCAGTTGCTCTTAACATCCTCGTGCTCCTTTGCAACAGCCTTTTTGTTCTTCATTTATAATTTTGTTCTGTGTTGTATGTGTCATTAATTTCTGTGTAATGACTGAAGTTAATATTTTGTATATTGTTGGTAGGCATGTTATGGGGCAATGTTTTGCTGGGTTTGCTGTGTCTGCTTGATCAAGTAAGTTATTCCATGTGTAAGTGTATCAGGGAATGTGTATGGGTCTGCAATGTAACTGTTAAATAATTTAGTTAGATTTGAAGTGTTGAGGTGAACTTCTTTAGCCAGAAATTGGCTATTTTATCATTTCCAGGGGCTTTCCAATTGTGCGTAGAATTAATTGCTTGGGTGACTTCATGTTGCAAAATGATCACTTCAGGCATTTGTGGTAACATCTTGTATGTGTCTGTTTCTGCTTGTATCCACCGTGCATATCTGTTATGTTGTACCGGGTTTGACCATATGTTGCTCCAGAAGTGTTCCATGTCTGCTATGTTTGGTGCGTTGTCTATTTTAATGTATGTGTTATCTATTGTCTGATAAAATTTCTTTTGGTTTGTGTTGAATTTTTGGTTTTGTTTCCTTCTATTTTCACTTTTTTTGTATCTTCTAAGTCGTTTGGCCAATGCTTGTAATTTCTGCTTCTTTTCATCTAATTGCTCTATCGCTTCTTGTTGTGAGATTTTACGTAACCTTTTTCGTTTCTTGTCTGATATTTCATTTCTTATATATTGTGTTAGCTGTCTGATGTCTTTTCTCAGTTTTTCTATTCTGATCTGTGTTGTCATGCTGGTTTTGCGGGTTTCCTCTGTGTGTTGGTTTGTTCTGATCTCTGCCTAGTGTGTATATTTAGTGTAGTGAGTGCTCCTACAGACACCAGTAGTTGTAACTCTTCCATAGTTGTTTTTTCATTTATTTTGTTGTGTATGATTGTGTTGATAGTTGTTATTGTTGTTTCGACTTGTGGGATATTTGGTGGTCTATGCAAGAATGGTCTAATGTCTGTATTTGTGTCTTTGTATTCTATGTATGTCAGCTGAAATTTTTCTTCTATATCTAACCTGTGTGTCACTTCATGTTCTATTTGTGCTTGTTCTGGTGGCTGTTTTAAGATTTCGCTTCCTCTGATTGTTTAATTGATGCATGTTGTTCTTTCTTTGTTTGCTCTGGGATGTTTGAGTCCATTACTGTATTTTCTTCTTCTTCTGATTGCACAATATTTTGTTCCAGTATTTGTTGTACTTGTTGTTTGATGTTTTCTAATTCTGACTTGGGTATCCTGTTATTTTTGATAATAATAATAATAATAATAATAATAATAATGATAATAATAATAATTATTATTATTTATTAAGACTGACGACTATGTAAAGAATAACGTGAGGAATGAGATACACGTCGCAGTTGATATCGACGTTTCTATTGGTAGCAAGAAGTATTGTCCCCACCCTGTTTGGTCATCAGAACTGCGGCCCCTGCAGAGCGATACATTTTGAATCCGTATGTAATTTGTACCAGTCATGCTATCTATGAATCAATTTTGACGGTGTAGTGACTCCCAGTTCACACAGGTGACATACCATTTAGTTATATGATCACTATGTACAGCATAGTGAATTTTTGAAGGGATATCTTTAAACTCGCACCACATATCCTCTGCGAAAACGAAGTTAACGTTGTGCAATCAGATGTTCCAAAAATTCACCGAACTATATGATATTGGTAGCAGGGCTTTGGTTTGTCTCCAGTATGGCTTAGTCTGTATCAGATTTATTAATAGAGGTAATTTCCAACGTAATGGTTGACTGACGGAGGAGAATTCAGCATGTATCTGTCACATAAGACCTTTCACCTCATAGCGAGTGGGGGAACCGCCAGTTCCGTTTGCATGACAGACATAGGTGTGGTTTTAATACAGCGTCAAATATGCAGAGCTGCTGATCGTATGCAGCATAGAACCTTCAACCGTGACGTGGGAGCGTAGTCACACAACATGCAGCCATATTCTATCTTGTTTCTAATTAACTCTTTGCACATATGTAATAGGGTCATAGATTCGGCGCCCTAAACACAATAAGACAAAGCTTTCAGGACTTTCATTCCCTTACGTACCTTACGCTGGAGTTCGTTGGTATGCCTCTGACCAAGACTTACAAGACCAAGAGCATAATCACAGAACGTGCGACATTTACATGTTATGGGGAGAGTTCAAACATCGGGTTTATATATACCGCATGCTCCAGGCCAAAATCAGAAAAATCAGCGATCATTCCTATTCTGTCTCGTTATTGGTGACAGAAAACGGTGTCTTTACGGTAACATGAGGAAAAGGAAGGAATGGCTGAGCCCAAACAAAGCAGCAACTCCCCGTACAAAGACCTGCGGGAATCTACATAAGATAATGTTATGCATCTGGTGGAACAGCGACGGTGTGGTGTACTATGAATTGTTTCCCCGAGGTGTAGTCATCACTGCTGACATTTATTGTCAACAACTGAGACGTCTTGCAGACGAAATCCAAGAACAACGACCTGGAAGACTGCGTGAAGTGATGCTAGTCCACGATAACGGCCGCCCGCACTATAAAGGTGTTGGGCGTCGACGTCACCCCGAACCCTCTTTACTGACCTGATCTTGCGCTCGGATTTTGACCTTTTCCGCTCTCTATGGAACAAACTTCCAAGGAACTTCCGTTTCGGATGAAAATGCGATCCGACCGTGGCTCGACGAATTCTGCGCCTCAAAACCACGTGATTTCTACTTCTGTAAGTAGTGGAACAAAATATATTACAAAATATATTACAGATGAATGAAGTCTCTGTTGTGTTTTTTTAAACTTATGGAACAACGCTATGAACTTAAGCACCAACCTAATAAACCTGCAGTTTATAGGAGTCGCAGACAATAACTGCAAGAAATTGGAGAGAAGCGATTAACGAATAAAATGCCTGTACCCTGATTCCAGGAGAGGGCAGGTATCCAGTCTTGCCTATCCCTGTTGATGCCCATGGATTATAACATTCCATTCAACCTCTCGTGGACCCGTCTGAAGTCGAAATTGAAGACAACACATAGAAAGCAGAAATTTTAAATTCCGATTATAAAAATGTTATTCATTCTAGAGCATACTACCGTAACGATGTTTGAGCGATATCGATATTAACACTCCCGGCAATCAAAAAGAATTAAAACTCCGTTAAAACGAACAAGCCAGGATTCCACTTACATTTTACATTGAAAAGCCATGGAATTAACTCCTTCTCTAGCTCATATGTATCAAGAATCGCTTGCGCAATGAATAGTTCCCTGAGGCTGTAAAACAGCGCAGATATATCCCGTTCACAAAAAGGGTAAGAGATCGGAAGCACAGTGGCACATCCTTCGCCGCCGTCTACTCCTCACAGAAAAGCATAGTGGCATCCAGTTGGTGCCTTACGATTCAGCTACACGCCACACCACTGAGTGCTGCGGGTTGCCGCGCTGTCAATGTGTCCGCAACTCAACCGCAGCCTATCCCGCCTGCGACCGCCGCTGCGATATCTGGGGGCGCCACATGTACCCGACGCATCAGCTCGCCTGTCAGTGCTAGACACCTGAATTGCGCGAGCACCGGGTGGCTAAAATCATAGTGCATTTACTCAGTGTGGTTTGTAATTAGAGTATGACAGCGAAACTCGGTAGATACTGTAATTTCGTTAATGCGGAACCGATATCTGTTGGGAAAAAATCAGTTACAATTTTGGCCACCAGGTGCAAATCTGGCGCTTTACAGCATCTAGTCGACAACTACGGTGCTCATATTGAACAAACTGTGTAAGCGGTGGTTAACAATAAAGCAACATTACGACTTTCTCACTTGTTTGATCTTTCCTGTCTGTTCCTAATCCATAACAAACAGAACCATTTCTACACGTCCTTCTTGCATTCAGAGTGCCAGATTTGCACCTGGTGGCCAAAATTGTAACTAATTTTTTCCAGCATAAATCGGTTCCACATTAGTTACATTAGAATATCTACCAAGTTCCACTTACATACGATAATTACGACCCACACTGGACCTCTATGAGTACCCGCACCCTAATTACAATTACACAGTATATTCACTGGAGACCATCGGAGCCTAAGACTTGGCTGGTACTGCACATACACATTTTGCCTACAACAGCGTTTCTTATAGTAACCAACAATGTACTCAGTCTGGTCCCTCAAGAACTGCCATTGTCAGTTACAGAATCTCATCTGATCGGGATGATCTTTTACTTGCCTTCATTTCGAAGCCAGTCAGTTGCTATTCAGAACCAAACGTTATTGTGTACACTCTATCTTATTAAAAATTTCTATTGTTCTTGGTTAGCTGGGCACATCTATCGGCTTGTGTGCATCACCAACACGCTGAGATCCGCCTGTTGCGGAATCCTGGAGCATATTCTGAGTTACAAAATTATAACGATGTAGGATCACAACGAGTTTGTGTCAAAGAATCAGCACGGATTCAGAAAATAGCCACACGTGTGAAACAAAAAAGCCACACGTGTGAAACACGACTTGCCTAATCCATACACGATATCTTGGGAACAATGGATGCAGGGGAACATGGAGTCATAGATTACCGTACGGTGTTCGATACTGAACCACATCACCGTCGACTACTTACGAAGATATGATCACTCGGGCTGGCTTGTGACTGGCTCGAGGAAAATTTTAACAATCAAACACAGTTCGTTGTACTGGACGGCGAATGTTCCACAGAAACGAAAGTAACTTCGGTAATGCCTCCAGGGTGCGTAATAAGATGTATTTAGATATCTGAATGTCTATTACTCCCAACTTCGACCAAATCCAGCTAGAACACAACTGTATGCGCTTCATCTTAAGGGTGATCAGGCACGTCGCAAACTTAACATTAATTATCAAGGGATATAATTAGTTCCAGATCGTGCTGAAAAGTAATGTCCCCGAATTTTTATGCCGTTCTCATTATTGGTTGAGGTATTACATGTCATGCATATTACTCTGTGGACTTTCCCGCTCCGCTGCCAGAAGTTGAAACTGTCTGGCTCAAGGGGACCCAAAATTGTAGTCTGTGACATGGCAGCGTGGTAACATAGCCACGTCGGTGCGTGAGGAGCATATAACATCTCGCTTCCTCATCGACCTACTGGATTGCGATATAATCGACCGTGATCGCGTATCCCTAGTGAAATTTTACAGTGAGTAAGACTCTCGTTATCGAAGGACAATAATACCGGTTAGTTGGAGAAAAGTGTACAACAGACCCTTCTGAAGGAAGAAGCGATTCTAAACCTAATCTCAACACTGATTATAATTTTGAAATGGATCGAAATTTAGAGCAATCGCTTACTAACCGTACAGGGGAAAACGGGTACCACGTAATATTTAATATAAAAAAATACTTATAATACAAAAATACTGATAGCTAAAAATGGCATAATTAAACGGTCGCCAGCCCACTAGGGTAACGAATCTCAATTACCTTAAGAAAGGAAATCGCAAAGAAATTCTAACAAATAACCACTGGCGTGACAGCAGAGGGTTGTCACGCTTTCCACAACACAATGGTTCACGAGAAAATAAATGAATCAGAAAGCTTTGAGTTTGCAGTTACTTATTCTGAAATACTAAATCTTGACAGTAAAGTTAAATGAAGCTACTGATTAAATAAATGTTACTAATACTCTGTTATGCAAAAAAGTTACTTTCAGTAATCTCAGTGTAATGTAATGCAAAATGTAGAAAAAGACAAGCAGTTTACTTCTGATTATTGAAAGATTGAATTGAGTTCACTTTAAGTAAATGAATAGCTGATTTTACTTTTAATATAACAATAAAATAAATACCAAGCCAGCAGAAGTCACTCGCTAAGCTAAACACAGAATAAATGAAATGGTTCATTCTTAATTTCTACTGTACCTTTAGTTATTACTTTTGCCACTGAAATTATAATGAAATCCAGACCTTTAGCTGCTTAGAGGCGTTGATAAATATCAACGGGGACAGTTGAAAAATGTGTGCCCCGACCGGAACTAGAAACCTGGTACTTCCTGCTCACATGGCAGACGCTCTATCCGATTGAACAACAGAGGACACATTTCCAACTATCCCTGTTAATATTTATCAACGACTATAAGCAGCTAAAGGTCTGGATTTCATTATAATTTCTTTCTTCGAGAGCTGCAGGGTCACCAATGGTATCTGTACAGATGCCAGCTTCATACTGAAATTTTATGTTACTTTACGCGTACGAAGTTAATAATCAAAACTGCAAATGAGTTAAGCCTCTGTTAAGCAATACAAGATGGAACAGTTACCGAGGCAAAAATTTTTGACTGAAACTGGTTATTAGCGAACACACAAAACTGGCAGTAAATAGTTAGTCAACTTTCATATTTTTACGACACTCGGTAAATGTATGGAAAGGAAAGGGACACTGTTTGGTTCAAATCGTTCAAATGGCTCTAAGCACTATGGGACTTACATCTGAGGTCATCAGTCCCCTAGAACTCAGAACTACTTCAGCCTAACTGACGTAACGACATCACAAACATCCATGCCCGAGGCAGGATTCGAACCTGCGACAGTAGCAGCAGCGCGGTTCCGAATCACTGTCATTGATTATCCTCCAGAGTCCAGACTTGCCCCATCCGATTTCGATCTGGTTCCAAAACTTCAATTTCGAGGACTTCACTTTGATAGTGATGAAGGGTGCAGGCAGAGGTGAGATTGTGGTTCTGTCAACAAAGTCAAATAATCTACAGTGATGATATCAACAAACTAGTCTCACGTTGGGAGAAGTGGGTTCGTCGCCAGGATGCCTATGTTGAGAAATAAATATGCAGACGTTAAGAACAAAAATGTAGAACGTTAATAGCATTTGTTTGATGTAAAGAGCTTCGAGAGTTTTCACATAAAATTTCGGAGGCATTAATTTCCAGCACACGCTCGTAAATATGAGCCATTCAAAGTACCTGGGAGTCACCCTGCGCGATTCTCTGATGTACAAGCCTTATAGTGAGAATACGGGAATGAAAGTGGAAAGCAGAAATAATATATTTTGCTCTGTCTATGGTGGCACACTGCGCTCTCGACCACAAACTCTGAGAACTAGAGCACTAAGAACTTGTGCCAGTGCTGCAGAGCATGTGTGCCCAGTCTGGTACAAATCCTCTCATGCAAACATAATGGACAGGGCGCTAAACGAAGCGCGTAGGCTTGTTAAAGGTTGTCTTAAACCTATGCTTCATTTAACACTATCAACTCGTCGGCATTGCGTCGTGATGCAACTACCAATACGGAGAGAACAAATCAGGCTCACCAGAAAAACCATTCACTACATGGTCAAGTTCCAGCACCCGCAAGGTTGACGTCCGGAAGTTTCCTTAAGACCACTTCAATCCTACAACCAACGGCAGCTACAGCAAGAAAATAATGGTGGATTTCTCGACTTGAGAATAACGCCACCTGACTGTTCCCATCGGAAACACTCTTACTGTATATGAGCAGGATTGGATAGTGTGACGGTAGTTGGACGACCTAGAAGTAACCTCCATAGATGGATATTGCCTGTGGAAACCACCAATGTGACCGTACACGTACTCTATTGTCAACTATGCCCTGCATCTTGCCAAGAAGAAGATCTTCCGCTTGCGAATCGAAGTTCAATTGTTGCCAACAGTGGTGTAGCTTGATAAGTCTTTCTTTCATTCGTTTTTAATGTACTATATTCGTTTCCGAGTCGATTACAAAAATTTGTACAAGTGATTTATCAGATAGAATCAGTAGCACTATAAGATTTTTCTCTGACGATGCAGTTGGTTACATCAAAGCACCGTTGTTGGACGACTGCAAAAGGACTTGGGCAAAATTTCTCTCTCTCTCTCTCTCTCTCTCTCTCTCTCTCTCTCTGTCTGTCTCTCTTAAATGTGGGTAAACGTAAGATGATGTCAGTGAGTAAGACAAAGAACTCTACCTGACAGTGGTGGGCTTCTTGAGTGCATCACATCTTACAGGTATTTAGGCCTTAGAGGATAATGCTTAGAAGCCATGTGAAGTGGGACGATGACCTGAAAGTTTTAGGGAAGGCCAATAGAAGACTTTAATTGTTGCAAACATTCTGGGAAAGTGCCGTGCATCGACGGCGGCTATCTTTTTTTTAAGGTCCGATCGATCACGAAATTAAAACTGCAGTGAAAATCAGATGAAACCTCGTGCAGATGTGTTGCGCAGAGCCTACAGTAGCCGCGCGGGATTAGCCGAGCGGTCTCAGGCGCTGCAGTCATGGACTGTGCGGCTGGTCCCGGCGGAGGTTCGAGTCCTCCCTCGAGCATGGGTGTGTGTGTTTGTCCTTAGGATAATTTAAGTTAAGTAGTATGTAAGCTTAGGACTGATGACCTTAGCAGTTAAGTCCCATAAGAGTTCAACCACATTTGAACATTTTTGAAGAGTCTACAGTATGCCCGCTTTTCAGTTCTGAGTGCACAGTGGCTATCTAAAAATGCCTACACAATCAGTCTCCAGCCAAGTGCGAAGTACGTGCCCGATTTTATGCAGCCCACATAACGTAACTCTCATGCGTGACAACGAAGTGCGGTAATAGTGCAGGAACATTGAAGCAAGACGTGCACACGTTCACGATGCAGACGGTCGGGAATGAAGCGAGTGTCAACCAATTATCTTGTTCAGCGACTGGATCAGGCGATTCAAGAAAGTCGTCTAAGAAGAGGAATTCACACCAATTGAAGAGGGATGTTGTTACCAGGCATTGTCCTCCATGACATTGCTCGGCCACTCACTACAGCTGACAACAAAGGCGCTCTTACAGTGTTGTCGATGGAAAGTGTCTGATCACGCACCACACAGCCCGCACTTGGCTGTTTTTCCATCTCTCTCCTCACATGAATCGACGGCTATGGGGACAGCGTTTTTGTACAGACAATGAGCTGCAGAACGGCGTAGAATATTTTCGAAAATCACAGGCAGCTGCTTCGATGACGAGAGTATTTGAAAGTTCGTAACACGCTACGACGAATGTCTAAGTCAGAGCGGCGACAGTGTCGAGAAGTATCTGGAAAGTATAACTAAATGTTGCAAATAAAACATTTTTATTTTCACTGTGGTTTCCATTTCGCGACCGATAGGACCTTGAGGACACAAATAGGTCTCGTGTAAAGAACACGAACCATTCCCGATAGTCGAACTTTTTTGGTCTGTATTGATTGGGTTCTTATGCCACCAGAGCAGTCGGCTATTTCGTTAACATCATTAAACCTGCCGGCGAGGGTAATAAAAGAACACCGAATTTTGTAAGCGTTACTCTAGTAAAACTTATTATGTTGACAATTCGATCCAAACTTAACTTTAACAAGCACAGTAGTTTCGTAGTCAGAAGGCCTGACGAATACAACGATGTAATTGTTTATTTTATGCTGTTAAAATTCAAAAACTTGTTAGGTGAAACTTACATAAACGTCAATTTTACGATTTCTAAGTGCTCGACGAAGCTGGTGGCGTAATAGGGCCAGTCAATGAAGACCAAAAAGGTCGGACGTGGGAAATAATTCGTGTAGCCCCAAATTTTTGTACAGTGGTAGGAGGGAGTACCATGAACAACTTTTTCCTACTAAACGGAACTGTTCATATCTCCTGTACGACTAACAGTCTGCGCGTAGCGAGTGAGAGAGTATGAAAATCTCGCGCGTGGTTTATGAAGGGCAGCTATAACAATGCGGGTTACATAAAACGACATCGTTAGAAGCACCTGAATCACCTTACATGTTGATGTACCGTACCTCACCACCATCCTGTAATGTTACCTAACACACTAAAATGGCTCGTACTAATCCACGATCTTAAACAAAAGTACCGCTGAACACTTCTTTTAAGGCTTTTAAAAACGCAGATTTAAACTGCAAATGAGGTATTCTGTATACCTTAGTGGGTTACACATATTCAACGAATTCAACTGACCATATAATACGATACATATGGGAAGAACAAATAGAGAAAAAAAAATCTGCAAGCCGAATAATAAATATTTATAAGAAATTCTAATATATAGCAATAGCGGAGATGTTGAGTCGCTGCTCGCAGTCTGGCCTCGGCACCCAGAGACAATGGTTTTGTGTGTGTGTGTGTGTGTGTGTGTGTGTGTGTGTGTGTGTGTGTGTGCGCGCGCGCGCGCGCGCGCGTGTGCGTGCGAATGGTTCAAATGGCTCTGAGCACTGTGCGACTTAACTTCTGAGGTCATCAGTCACCTAGAACTTAGAACTAATTAAACCTAACTAACCTAAGGACATCACACACATCCATGCCCGAGGCAGGATTCGAACCTGCAACCGTAGCGGTCGCTCGGCTCCAGACTGTAGCGCCCAGAACCGCACTGCCACTCCGGCCGGCCGCGTGCGTATGTGTGTGTGTGTGTGTGTGTGTGTGTGTGTGTTGTCTAATTCGGCAGAAGGCCTTTTTGGCCGAAAGCTTACTTGTTTGACAGTCTGTCTATTGTGCTTGTCACGACTCAACATCTCCGCTATATAGTGAGTAACAATGTACCATTTTCATAACAGTGTCATAATTCCATTCTGCATTTTCCATAATTTTATACTAACAGGTAGCATAGTTTTTAAAATGAATAGTGAAAGACTCACTGACGATCCCGCAGAAGTGGCGAAACGTATGCAGACGAACATAAAAAAGGTTCGAAAGCGAATTCCTGTTTTTAAAGTACAGAAATCATATCTGCTTCCATGTGTTCCTGCCATTTCTCTGGCCATTTTTTCACACTTCAATTTAATAGTATTCCGATAGATATTAGAAGTATAAGCAGTTTTTAGCTGATGTAGTTTCTTGTAACTCGATTTTGAACTACACTGCATTGCAAAAACGGATATATTGGTACTTTTCTGCTGTAAATATATTTACACATTTATTAAATAAAAGATATCTGCTAAAATTGTTTCATATCCAGCCAGAGGCAGACTTCGTGTTTCTGTTAATATTTATCCGATTATCTTTTATATGGGGACGATGTAAGAATATTGCGCTTTATATTAATTACATAGATGGAAGACTGAGCAAGACGTATTTTCCAAACGTTGGTCATGCGACAGACAAATGCTTTCAATGAGGTTGGTGCTCTTCCATTTCACATACTGCTGACAGCAAAGCGTTTGAATCTAAAACGAACTTTTGTCAGTTTTTGTACCTCGGCTGAAAAAGTTTTTTTTTCGCAGATAAACCCAAATTCCTCGAAAGAGAGAGAGAGAGAGAGAGAGAGAGAGAGAGAGAGAGAGAGGGTGGGGGGGTATACTACGCAAAAGTCAAAATAAGCTGAATCCGTATTGGTCCGCAATTTGGCATTGCCCAGGTCCGGGACAAATTTTTAAGCTGCTAAGAAACTTCAAAACAATGTAGCCCGCTTCCGAATGGACGTTTCACTCTGTTTCCTTTCACAGTTCGTCGTTATATAGGAAATAGTATCTTCGAAGCATCGATACTATTATAAAGAAAACCCGAAAATCACTTAGTGCTTCTTGAAAAATACGAGTACATAGCCACTTTATAGACCATAGTAAGAATCTTTCCGTCGCTGTCTCGCGAATTTTTTTCACACATCGTCATTACCAATCTCTGGACATGCTTAACACAATCTCCGCCCATTCATTTTCATGACTGTTTTCGCATGCTCTTCCCTCTTTACTATTCCATCCATTGATACAGCAAGCGATCTGTAATAACTTATTACACTTACTTGTTCATATCTTTGCTACAGAGGGCCTCTTTTCGACCACCATAACTGATCAGTCGGCTGTAGGGTGGTGACGAGGAGAGCACTGACGGCAAGGCTGGTGTCTTGGTTTTCGTGGGTGAGACGTTTAAATTTATACGCGCACAGTATCGATGTGAACTGCAGAACAGTGATGAATACTGAGTAAACTGGGAACTATGCGCTCTGCTTATAAGCGTGGAAGAGCTACGACGGCTTTCGAGTGTGCAATGGACGCAAATCGGTGTGTCACTGGAGAATAGAAACTGTTTTGCGGATGCCACGAAGTAGGACGTTATACGGGGTGGTCAGAAATAGCCTGAAAATCTTGTAAGCGCGTTACAGGGTAAATTGTGTTAAGAAACAACTGTTAAGAAAACAATTCACTACACTGCACCGATTCCGAGTTAATTAACACTGCAGTTGGCCAATCAGGCCATTCCGTGTGCAAATTCAAGAGGTCCGCCAGAGAGAGTGTCGTTTGGTTTCCTAAAATCGAACAAGAGAGCGATACAAAAATTGGGAATGTGGCGGTAATAAGAATCGAAACCGAGCTTAAGGCTAAGCAGTCTCCTTCTCTAGGCGCTTCAGTCTGGAACCGCGCTGTTGATACGGTCGCAGGTTCGAATCCTGCCTCGGGCATGGATGTGTGTGATGTCCTTAGGTTAGTTAGGGGACTGATGACCTCAGATGTTAAGTCCCATAGTGCTTAGAGACATTTGAACCTTTTTTAGAATTAAATGCCTGGCAAAGGGTTCATTGCCCACTGTCTCTTGCGAAAGGTTTCGATGGAACTGAACATAGAGTATGAAAACTTAAAACACTGTCTTGTCACATTAATGTGACCACCTGTCAAAAGCCGGAACAACAAATTTTGCAGAGTGGACCGCTGCGAGACGGGGAGGAAGAGTCACTGTGGTTCGGGAAGGTATCAGCTGCACTGCCGTGACCAGATGTGCTAGGTTTCTCAGTCGAGGATCCATGGCACAGTGCCATGGATCCGGGGTGGCCGAATAGATACTCGATTCGGTTTAAATCCGGCCAGAGGAGAAAAATAAACTCGTCCTGATGCTCTTCGGACAACGCACGCACGCTGCGAGGTGAGGTTCCTTTGTCCTGCTGGTAGATGCCATCGTGCCAAGGAAGAACAAACTGTATGTACGGCAGGACATGGTCCCCAAGTACAGATCCACTGTGACTTCCAAAATGACGTGATCACCCAGGAAATCCCACGAAAACATTCCCCAGATCATTACGCTCCCTCCGCTGCCCTGGACCCTTACCGACGATTGTTGCAGGTTCATACGCTCCAACAGCCATGTATCCGATGGAACACATAACGCGATTCATCTGAAAAGGCCACCTGCCGCCACTCAACAGCAGAATTTTTCACATGGAATTAATCATTGTCAACTATTACAGTTAAGGGTGATGTGATGGAATTAAGTGACCACTTGAGGACACATTTAAGTTGAGACGAGGTGGGCTCACGCTAATGCCATTTTTCCTTTTGGGCATTTTGTCACCATCGAGTTGCGTCTTATTCCTCCCTCAGTTACTGTCTGAACGAGTTGCTCACTTGCCTACGTCAGTGGCAGCAACAGCGTTTATCGATACTAGTACTGCTGTAACGTCTTTGGTGTGGCAGTTATATTTTCGAGTCATGGTGTGTGTGTCTGTGTGTGGCAGTTGGTCGGTTGCGGCAGAGCAGCGAGGAAGTCTCTGAGGCGTGTGATCAGGCCGGGGCCGCTGGCGGCGTGCACGCGCGGTCGGAGTTTTGTGGCACTAGCTGCGAGAACTGCTAAGTTCGTCACCCACAGCACCTGCATGCTGGAGTAATCAGTGAACCTGTCATGAAAGCTCAACCGTTGTGAAATCCCTTCGTTGATTGCTGGTTGTTGCATCCTAGGCTGTCCCCGCAAGCAGCAACATGATGGTGTGTTGGAGTCGGCAAAATTTTGCTGCCGTCTCCTTGTATGGTGTTTAACCTTTGAAATGATTATAATTTATTAGTGAAGTGCACCAGCAGTATCTTCTGCCTTGTGGCTGTTAACGTTCCGGTTACCTGCCCTGTTGTTTTACGGCAGTGTGTTTTCCTCGCCGTATTGATGCTGTCCGGCACGGCGTGTAGTTCGACAGCTTGGTGTTGTTCTCCTTTTCTCTTTGAGTATTTATTGTGCCTTGAGTGTGTTTATACGCCAATGATTAAGACAAAACCCTGCTGCGATCCTCGCCTTCGCTGGTACTTTTGGTTGTCGTGCTGTTAGTCGGGTGGAAGGGAATTGATTAGGCGGTTGGTTGGTTCATCAGCCGTCCATAAGTCGTGCTGCAACCAGATTCTTTAGTGTTACGCTTCATTCTCTATCCCATCAAAACTGTGGTTAGAGTTTCCTCCCCAGGCCGACCCTTGGAACACTTCTGAGCACCACTATTTGTTGTTTGTGATTGTCTTTTTATTTGGTCGCAGGTACTCTGCCAGGCGTTCAGCTGTGTATTAATATTGTCTGTTTTATGTTTAGTGTATGGCCTTCAGCCGAACTTCATAACAACTTTAAGATTAGGCCTTCAGCCGTGTTTCATTAAAAATTCTTGTTTCTCTGTATTTAGGCCTTCAGCCGCGTTTGTTTCAGAATCTGTGGCTTTAATGTGTAAATCCTTGTCTCTGAAGTTTCTCTTTAATTATCTTGAATTCTTGAAACGGCCTTCAGCTGTGTTCTGTAAATGTTTATCTTAAGGTTGTCTTGAACTATTCTTGGGTAACTGTTTGACCCTTCAGCCGACAAGAAACTTCAAGTTTTCTTAAGATATTTTTTTGATGTGCTGTATAAAAGTATCAAAAAATGGTTCAAATGGCTCTGAGCACTATGGGACTTTACAGCTATGGTCATCAGACCCCTAGAACTTAGAACTACTTAAACCTAACTAACCTAAGGACAACACACAACACCCAGTCATCACGAGGCAGAGAAAATCCCTGACCCCGCCGGGAATCGAACCCGGGACCCCGTGCTCGGAAAGCGAGAACGCTACCGCGAGACCACGAGCTGCGGACTGTAAAAGTATCTTTACAGCCCTCTTTCACTACGTACAGAAAAAATTTTAATTGGGCGTTCAGCCGAAGAATTAACTTGAATTTTCCTTAATATAGCGTTTAGCCGGAATTTGTAAATGCTTGGCTTTTAAAGAATTTCCTTAGCTGATGTGAAATACTAATTCGGCCTTTGGCAGAGAAAGTATTGTAATTTTGCTTAAGTAAGGCCTTCAGCCGTTACTTTAAATCCTGGTGTTTTAAAATCAATCATTCAAACTTATTCTGGAGAAGTTACTTCGGCCCTCAGCAGTGATTTGATATTTGTTGGTTTAAAGAGAAAACTATGCATTGGTTCGAGTGTCCTTCCGTAATAACGGCCTTGATACGCCTGGGCATTGAGTCAAACAGAGCTTGGATGACGTGTACAGGTACAGCTGCCCCTGCAGCTTCAACACGATACCGCAGTTCATCAAGAGTAGTGATTGGCGTATTGTGACGAGCGAGTTGCTCGACAACCATTGACCAGACGCTTTCAATTGGTGAGAGATCTGGAGAACGTGCTGCCCGGCAGCAGTCGAACATTTTCTGTATCCAGAAAGGCCCGTACAGGACCTGCAACATGCGGTCGTGCATTAGCCTGCTGAAATGTAGGGTTTCGCAGGGATCGAGTGAAGGGCAGAGCCACGGGTCGTAACACATCTAAAATGTAACGTTCACTGTTCAAAGTGTCGTCAATGCGAACAAGAGGTGACTGAGACGGGTAACCAATGCACCCCATACCTCCACGCCGGGTGATACGCCTGTATGGCCATGACGAATACACGCTTCCAATGTGCGCTCACCGCGATTTAGCCAAACACGGATGCGACCATCATGATGCTGTAAACAGAACCTGGATTCATCCGAAAAAATGACGTTTTGCCATTCGTGCTCCCAGGTTCGTCGTTGAGTACACCATCGCAGGCGCTCATGTCTGTGATGCAGCGTCGAGGATAACCGCAGCCATGGTCTCCGAGCTGGTAGTCCAAGCTGCTGCAAACGTGGTCGAACTGTTCGTGCACATGGTTGTTGTCTTGTAAACGTCCCCATCTGCTGACTCAGGGATCGAGACGTGGCTGCACGATCCGTTACAGCCATGCGGATAAGATGCCTGTCATCTCGACTGCTAGTGATACGAGGCCGTTGGGATCCAGCACGGCATTCCGTATTACCCTCCTGAACGCACCGATTCCATATTCTGCTAACAGTCATTGGATCTCGACCAACGGGAGCAGCAATGTCGCGATACGATAAACCGCAATCGCGGTCGGCTACAATCCGCCCTTTATGAAAGTCGGAAACGTGATGGTACGCATTTCTGCTCCTTACACGAGGCACCACAACAACGTTTCACCAGGCAACGCCGGTCAACTGCTGTTTGTGTATGAGAAATCGGTTGGAAACTTTCCTCATGTCAGCACGTTGTAGGTGTTGCCAACCTTGTGTGAATGCTCTGAAAAGGTAATCATTTGGATATCACAGCATCTTCTTCCTGTCGGTTAAATTTCGCGTCTGTAGCACGTCATCTTCGTGGTGTAGCAATTTTAATGGCCAGTAGTGTATTTGTAAAAAAAGTAGCGAGCTTACGGCGTAGAGATGCAGATTTGTACTCTTACCGCCGTATGCACAGAACCTCTAGAACAGATTTGTTTAACCCTTTATACGAAACCCTAGCAAATGAAACTCCTATTACCGCCTGACGTGGGCGCCTGTAAGGTGAAGCCGCCAGCGGTAGACAGCGCTGCTTTAACGAGCAGTGAGCTCCGGCGCTCAGCCCGGTAGGCCGCGCGCGGCTAATTTCGCGGAGAAGCCGGAAGGACGGCCGCACAGCCCGGCGCGCGGCGCGGGCGGGTTCCGCAGCGCAGTCCAGCGGGGCGCGACGCCGCAGCTCACAATGCCCGCCCTGCGCCGCCTCCTTTCTCCGGAAGGCACGGCCGCGGGCCGCCTTCCTCTGCTATTCTCCGGCTCCCGTCCGCACATTCAACGAAACCACCTGCGTAGGCCCCGGTCCCGCTCCTCGTCGCTGCTAAAGCCGTCGGCACACGGACCGTGTATCCGAACGTGGAGCGTTCTGGCGTCATAGCGTGGCATAGAACGTTCGTGAGTCTTTCCGAACGTGCAGAGCAATATCTGGCATGTCAGATATTCTGAGCGAGCGTCTGAGCGTTGACCAATGGGATGGCACAAGGCCATCTACGTCACACGTACGCCCTTCAGTACAGACTTGTGAGGCGCCATATTGGCATTCATTTCAAGCCTATATGTATACAGGGTGTTACAAAAAGGTACGGCCAAACTTTCAGGAAACATTCCTCACGCACAAAGAAAGAAAATACGTTATGTGGACTTGTGTCCGGAAACGCTTACTTTCCATGTTAGAGCTCATTTTATTACTTCTCTTCAAATCACATTAATCATGGAATGGAAACACACAGCAACAGAACGTACCAGCGTGACTTCAAACACTTTGTTACGGGAAATGTTCAAAATGTCCTCCGTTAGCGAGGATACATGCATCCACCCTCCGTCGCATGGAATCCCTGATGCGCTGATGCAGCCCTGGAGAATGGCGTATTGTATCACAGCCGTCCACAATACGAGCACGAAGAGTCTCTATATTTGGTACCGGGGTTGCGTAGACAAGAGCTTTCAAATGCCCCCATAAATCAAAGTCGAGATGGTTGAGGTCAGGAGAGCGTGGAGGCCATGGAATTGGTCCGCCTCTACCAATCCATCGGTCACCGAATCTGTTGTTGAGAAGCGTACGAACGCTTCGACTGAAATGTGCAGGAGCTCCATCGTGCATGAACCACATGTTGTGTCGTACTTGTAAAGGCGCATGTTCTAGCAGCACAGGTAGAGTATCCCGTATGAAATCATGATAACGTGCGCCATTGAGCGTAGGTGGAAGAACATGGGGCCCAATCAAGACATCACCAACAATGCCTGCCCAAACGTTCACAGAAAATCTGTGTTGATGACGTGATTGCACAACTGCGTGCGGATTCTCGTCAGCCCACACATGTTGATGGTGAAACTTTACAATTTGATCACCTTGGAATGAAGCCTCATCCGTAAAGAGAACATTTTCACTGAAATGAAGATTGACACATTGTTGGATGAACCATTCGCGGAAGTGTACCCGTGGAGGCCAATCAGCTGCTGATAGTGCCTGCACACGCTGTACATGGTACGGAAACAACTGGTTCTCCCGTAGCACTCTCCATACAGTGACGCGGTCAACGTTACCTTGTACAGCAGCAATTTCTCTGACGCTGCCATTAGGGTTATCGTCAACTGCACGAAGAATTGCCTCGTCCATTGCAGATGTCCTCGTCGTTCTAGGTCTTCTCCAGTCGCGAGTCATAGGCTGGAATGTTCCGTGCTCCCTAAGACGCCGATCAATTGCTTCTAACGTCTTCCTGTCGGGACACCTTCGTTCTGGGAATCTGTCTCGATACAAACGTACCGCGCCACGGCTATTGCCCCGTGCTAATCCATACATCAAATGGGCATCTGCCAACTCCGCATTTGTAAACATTGCACTGACTGCAAAACCACGTTCGTGATGAACACTAACCTGTTGATGCTACGTACTGATGTGCTGTAGAGCAATGAGTCGCATGTCAATACAAGCACCGAAGTCAACATTACCTTCCTTCAATTGGGCCAACCGGCGGTGAATCGAGGAAGTACAGTACATACCGGTGAAACTAAAATGAGCTCTAACATGGAAATTAAGCGTTTCCGGACACATGTCCACATAACATCTTTTCTTTATTTGTGTGTGAGGAATGTTTCCTGAAAGTTTGGCCGTACCTTTTTGTAACACCCTGTATATGCCGTTTCTGACCACCAGCAAATTGAGAATCACTGGAAAAGCAGTTGGTAGTTGTGTGATTTGCTCCAATAAAATATTGAGAAACATCATATTCGTGGCAAAAGAATTATTGTAACTTGTGTATTATGAGAATAGACTATTTGAAGACAACGACACACTAAAGATCCACCCAAAACGCATTGTCCTTGGTACAATTTATTATAATTACATTTCAATTAGTAACATAATTGTGTACGATTAACGTTTATAGCAAGGGGTAACAAAATATGATTAGATACAAGAACCCAAAATATGATAAGATACAAGAACTGTGTTGTTGGTTTAGCGTAATGAGTAGCTTCTCTCAACAATAATGAGTTTTGGTTGGGGGCTGTGGTTCACGTCTTAACACTTCCAATTTTTTTTTCGTAACATTCGCGTTGTTATTAGGTTCTGATACTCTATTATTAGTTTAATGTAAGTATATGCTATAATATTTGATGTTATATAAATATGAATTCAACTTTTTTTGAGGCGTGACTTTGTTCGATTGGCTTAATCTACAGGACAGCTTTGCTCCTTTTTCCTTTTCGCTTCGTAATTCACATGTAGCAAAGATTCTGCTACTAAGTAGGAACAGTAATCAAGTAAGGTTGACCGTGGGGTTTTACTAAAATGTAGGAATGATGAAATAATGTTTATCTTAGGCGGAGAAGTATTCCAAATTTGTACCGCACTGTTTGTAATGGAAATTTTATAAGTCTGTGTCCTTATTGATTGGATATGGTACTTTCCTTTTCGTGGACGATGGAGGAAATGTGCGTTTTAATAGAGCTAACGTGGGAATTTTACACGCGCCCGTTGAGTAAACAGTGTGATTTACTAACTAGAAACATCCTTCAACTGACGCTGGAGCGTTGGGCCCACGTACCGTAAGCACAAGTCGCATCGTTCCTGAGCGTTCAGCAGCGCGTTGAACTTGGCACGCTCAACGTTAACGTTCGACAGCACGGTTCGTGTGCGGGCGGCTTAAAGCCGCCCTCGCATGGGACGATATCCCATTCGTGGACGAGGAACGGGTCCAGTTTTGTGACGTGACAGCGTGGATTTCCAGAGCATTTCCTAACGTCAATAAATAAGACAAGTCATATTTATGCTTAGTTGAGTGGAACGTAGCCAAAGAGGCGCAAGCTTACGTTTTACATGGGATGGATACGAATATGGAAATACCAAGAGAAATGGACATTGAACATAAATACAGATGCTAGTCATGCTCTTGTATTTGACAATGAACGGCACCTGCGCAACGTTCTCAATATGTTACATGTGTCAGTCTTGGTCCGAACAGTGTCTGTGTAGCTGTGAATGCGTTAATCGGAGCTAAGTGAATTCGAACGTGGGCAAATTATTGATGCTCGTATGGGGGCGCTTCCGTAACCAGAACTGTTTGGTGTTTCAAGACATCTACGCTCATGCTCATAAATTAATGATAACTGCAGAATGTGGTGACACATAACGTGGCACTACACAAAACTGGCGCTAATAGCATAGGCACAAAGGGAACACACACGACACAGATCTGTAAGACCACGGTATTGGTGATGCGTTAGGAAAACCGCCCCGAAACACATGTGCTACAAAACGCCACTGTTTCCTGCGCATGTACCCCGACATCAATATGGGATATGATCACCACGCACACGTACACAGGCATACTCTGGATCAGGTGGTCGAGCAGCTGCTGGAGTATAGCCTCCCATTCTTGTACCAGTGCCTGTCGTAGCTCCTGAAGCGTCGTAGGGATTTGAAGACGTGCAGCGATACGTCAACCGAGAGCATCCCACACGTGCTCGATGGGGTTTAGGTCTGGAGAACAGGCAGACCACTCCATTGACCTGATATCTTCTGTTTCAAGAGACTCTTCCACGATGGAAGCTCGGTGGAGCCGTGCGTTATCATCCATCAGGAGGAAGGTCGGACCCACTGCATCCCTGAAGACGTCCCGATACACCTGACCTGTTAGAGTTCCTCTATCGAAGACATGTAGGGGTGTACATGCACCAGTCATAATCCCACCCCACACCATCAAACCACGACCACCATACAAGTCTCTTTCAAGGACATTAAGGGATTGGTATCTGGTTCCTGGTACACGCCAGATGAAAACCCGGCAAGAATCACTCACCAGACTGTACCTGGACTCGTCCGTGAACATAACCTGGGACCACTGTTTCAATGACCATGTACTGTGTTCTTGACACCAGGCTTTATGGGCTCTCCTGTGACCAGGGGTCAGTGAAATGCACCCTGCAGGTCTCCGGACGAATAAACTCTGTCTGTTCAGTCCTCTGTAGGCTGTGTGTCTGGAGACAACTGTTCCAGTGGCTGCGGTAAGGTCCCGAGGAGGGCTACCTGCAGTACTCCGTGGCCGTCTGCGGGCAATGATGGTGAGATATCGGTCTTCTTGTGGTGTTGTACACTGTGGACGTCCCGTACTGTAGCGCCTGGACAAGTTTTCTGTCTGCTGGAATCGCCATAATCTTGAGATCACACTTTGTGGCACACGTAGGGCCCGTGCTACGACCTGCTGTGTTTGACCAGCCTCCAGTCGCCCTAGTATTCTACCCCTCATAACGTCATCAATTTGTGTTCCTTGAGCCATTTTCGTCACACAGTCACACCATTAGCACGTCTGAAAACGCCTGCACACTTACTCGCTGCACCGTACTCTGACGTGCATCGACACACCTCTGCGTAAGTGGACTGCTGCCAGCGCCACCGTCCACTACCGCAGGTCAAATGCAACGCATTGTCATACACCGAGGTGATTTCAACCCGCAAACCGCCCATGTCTCAGCATTATCCTTAATTTATGAGCATGAGTTACATGATAACTGTGCAAATGGGATTTAAGTGCCTGACAAAGTGTTCATCGAACGACTTTCAAGCTATAGTATTTCTCTACTGTTCGTCTCTCGAGTAGTGCTCGTGAAAAACGAACTCTTAAACTTTCCCGTGCGAGCTCTGATTCCTCTTATTTTATTACGGGAATCATTTCTTCCTATGTAGCCGAGTGCCAACAAAATATTTTCGCATTCGGAGGAGTAAGTTGGTGACTGAAATTTCATGAGCAGATCCTACTGCAACGAAAAATGGCTTTGTTTTTGTGACTGTTACCCGAATTCACATATCATATCCGTGATGCTTTCTCCCCTAATTCGCGATAAAACGAGCTACCCTTCTTTGAGCTTTTTCTCTGTGAATCCAATTTTATACGGATCTCACGCCGCGCAGCAATACTCCAGAAGACGAAGGACAAGTGAAGTGTAGGCAGTCGCTTTAACAGACCTGTTGCATTTTCTAAGTGTACTGCCAATGAATCGCAGTCCATGGTTCGCTTTCCGCACAACGCTATCCATGTGATCGTTCCAGTTTAAGTTATTCATAATTGTAATCCCTGCATTTAGCTGAGGCACCGGATCAAAGATTGCATACAGGGAAAGCGGAAAAACATCATCCGCCAGGTAATGGCGCGGAAGACAGGATGTGTTATGTGATGGTGACAGACGGCCATTGAAGAGGATTGTGAAGAAAAATAAGACGACGAAATCTGCAAAAAGGTACTGACAAACCCTGTTATCACCAAAACAACACCAATGGAATTCCATAAGGAAGGAATTTCAGGGTGAAATGAAATTCCAAAACCACACATGACTAACGCAAATGCCAGTAACAGGAAAACGTTCTGCGGAAGCCATAAAACCAGGACTATGGACCAACGGAAGAAAGTCATTTGGCCGGATGAGTCTTGTTTCACAATGTTTCCAAATTCCGGTCGTGTTTACGCCCCTAGGGCAAAACATGGAGGGAACTCGATGGAGGTTTGGATAGCCACATCAAGGTATTCCATGGGACTGGTTACCGTCAAGGATAATGTGACCATTTTGTCTCATCATGTCTCTCCCAGGGTACAATATTCGTTCCCCAGTGATGATGACGTTTTCCAAGACGACAGTGCCCCTATTCGCTTCGCCCGTATCATTCGGGACTCGTTCTGTGAGCAGAAGAATGAACTTTCGCATCTCCTCTGGCCAACATAATCACCAGATCTCGGTTTGAGCCTTTGTGGTCTCCTTTAGCGTGAAAGGTTCATGACCACTTTCTCGTCCATCATCATCTGAAATTGCAAAAAGAATGGTATTACCCCCTTGAAAATGGCGCAGGATCTGTATTCATCCATTTCCAGACGACTGGAGGCTGTTTTCAATGCCAACAGTTTTCGTACACCTTATTAGACACAGTAATGTGATGTTGTGTTTCGTTATTTTTGTCCACTCCCTCTGCGCCACAAGGAGAACTATGCAAAATTGAGTAAACTCACCTCTGAGAGAAGGCGGTCTTACAATTACATAACATTGAATATTACAGAACATACTTCTGTTAAATTAATAAGGACATATACCATATCTTTTGTTTTCGTCTCCTGAAGACCTTAATTGTCGATATGTTCTTAACTATGTAGTTGAAACAAATCGTACTAAGAAGAACTAGTTTTTAATAAAACTAGTGTATCTAAAGACGGTGGTGGTGGTGGTGGTTAGTGTTTAACGTCCCGTCGACAACGAGGTCATTAGAGACGGAGCGCAAGCTCGGGTTAGGGAAGGATTGGAAAGGAAATCGGCCGTGCCCTTTCAAAGGAACCATCTCGGCATTCGCCTGAAACGATTTAGGGAAATCACGGAAAACCTAAATCAGGATGGCCGGAGACGGGATTGAACCGTCGTCCTCCCGAATGCGAGTCCAGTGTGCTAACCACTGCGCCACCTCGCTCGGTCTAAAGACGCCATGCTCTTATAAAACGCAAGTTATAATATGGAAACAATCAAATACGAAATTCCTTTAATTATCTATATGATGTTTCCTGTCATGTTATTACAGCAAAACGTATCAGTAACGAAGCGTTGTCGAGATATCCACATTCTGCTGGTGTTTTCAAACGGCGTATATTTAAAGGACGTGAGTTATAATATAGTACCCACCAAAGAGAACAAAACGAACAGTCGTTAGGTTGGCAACACTTACGTAAACAAGTAAGGAGATACCTACTGAACACAGTTACGATACAAATCACTCACACCTAGTGCCAGACTAGCAGATGGCTAATGAAAACTACAAAACAATATGACCGCGAGGTGAAGAGTTATTGATGTTTTGTAACTAAAGTGACAGTCAGGCCTCTAACTTATTACCAGATGAGAGGCAACGTAGATTTCGGCCGTAAACACGGATAACTATCATTAGTAATTCATTTATGCAACACTACGTCAGCCGTTTTCTAATCTGCAACTATCGTATATAAAACAGAACTATTATTCCAGATTAAATTCACTGGCGATGCCTTCATGCAAAAAAAGAGAAACGCATTTTGAACATAAATATATACTCAGAGCTACTACAAATGAATCATTCGTTTTCAAAGCTCTATGTTTTCCAAATATTGCAAGTAAAAATATGATTGATGCATGAATACAACCGTAAACTCACTAATTTTGCATCATGTAGTCTAAGAGTGCACCTCTGCTAACATGGTATGCGTCCAAGCTAATGTGTCACGATTTCATGAGGATTTTCAGTGCTCCATACTCTCACAATGTGGCGATTAACCTTTCCAGATAAACAGAAGGTTGCTTCGTCGCTGAATATCAGCTTCTAGACGAAGTGTTCATTCTAGGTTTTGTTGATATTTATATAAATGCCGAGTATCCGATATATCGCTATTTAAGTAATATTGTTATCGGGCTTCGATATATCGAAAAGCTATCGATATGTCAGCGTGAGACGTATTGACAACCCGGCCTATAAAAATATTGGCCGCCACACGGCAGGTCTAGAGAGACTTCCTAGCACTCGCCCCAGTAGTACAACCGACTTTGCTAGCGATGGTTCACTGACAAAATACGTTCTCATTTGCCGAGACGATAGTTAGCACAGCCTTCAGCTACGTCATTTGCTACGACCTAGCAAGGCGCAATTATCAGTTGCTATTGATATTGTAAATAATGTACAGACAAGAGCTACGTTCAACATTAATGGATTAAAATTAAGTATTCCACCATCTGCGACCGTTTTTCTAAGTTCTAATTTCCTTGTCCTGTTCCAGACCTCACGCCAGCCTGCGTGAGCTTAAACGCGTGCCTTTCGGCTTCCTCTAAAATTCGTGGGTTGGCTCTCCTGCCAATCCACAACAGTCATCATGGATGCATGGACCGGGCGCCTGCTGCGGAGCCCCATACGCAGCAACGTTGGCTGAAAAGTCTTCGAGGACACACTGTTGGTAGCCAGTTGCTTAACAGTTGCACGTCTATTCGCCCGACACATTGCCGCAGCCGTCTCTCTGCCTGTCATCTATGGCCAATGGCGCACCACAATTGACTCGGCACCGATTTTGAACAGCGCCATTTTGCCTTGTACGGTGTGCCCTAACCACGACGGCACGTGAGCAGTTTACAAACTTTCGGAAAGGCTTCCACCCATTGGTGCGAGAACCAATGATCATGCCCTTTCAGCCGTCAGACAAATCGCTTCATTTCTCCGTTACAACAACGACTGCACTGTTTTCTGCGTCCACCCGAGATACTTTATATACCCTCCACTGCTAGTGGTACCACCTGTCTTATATGAGTGTTTATTGCATGTTGACGTCGAACATACGCGGAGGTCACATTAATGCGACTGGATCGTTTATCTGCTCACCAGATGGAACTTTTGTCATGGCTGGCTAATAGATAGTACTAGCGTGAATTGTCCTGCGGCTGATTAACTTGCTGTTGGTTGTGCTTACGTTTTATGGCAGTAGTGAGTGACGATGCTGCGTTACTGTCTCCTGCTAGCGGCTCGCGACGGTAGCAGATAAGAAGCGGCCGCGACCTGCCGCACGGCGGCCCACGTGTGTGACTGCCTGGACTGAAATACCCTGCGGCAGGCGCCTCCTCCAAGGCCAGCTGGCGGCGCCTTTGATCTCGCAGCCACGCGGCTTCTTGCGTCAACACTGCTCACCGCGGGACACTCCCTAACCCGCCCGCCGCGCCTCTATTTATAATAACCGAACGCTTTGTCTGCGCCACAAGCGCCTTCGTATAATGGGTGTTTCCGTAAGAGCGTGCAAAAATTTAACAGGGCATAGAGAATGTTCCACTGAACAGTTTGAGATAGGCAATCTGGGGTCGGAGATGTCATCTTTAATGAGATATGGAAGTAAACTTGTCTACTGCTTTCTCTAGCAGCCGGCCGTTGTGGCCGAGCGGTTCTAGGCGCTTCAGTCCGGAACCGCGCTGCTGCTACAGTCGCAGGTTCGATTCCTGCCTCGGGCATGGCTGTGTGTGATTGTCCTTAGGTTAGTTAAGTTTAAGTAGTTCTAAGTCTAGAGGACTGATGACCTCATAGTGCTTGGAGCCATTTGATTTTTTTTTTTTTTGTCTAGCATTGCTGTTTTCCAGCTTATTTACAACTAACATACGTACAAGTTTACTCGTATTGAGCTGTTTATTTATATGTACATCCTTTATTTGCTGCACGGAAACAAGAAAGACGACATGATTATTAGTACGTCACCAACAAACAGCATTAACCGTCCCTGTATTCACCGCTAAAATGCAACAGGCAGGGAACTCCATGCCACAAACTGACAACCTACACCTGTACAACGCAATACATACAAGTTTACATGCTTGCGTTCAACACTCCGGCGGCTATACCGGTTATTAATGTACCAGCATTTCACATTTCCATCGTCTTATCTCGCGCGTACATTAACCTGTGATCTTGCAATGTTAATCTCTTGCATACGCAACTTACACCAATTTTTCATGAAATTTCATTACTCTACATTAATTACTTTTTGTTGTTGCGATTTGTTTCTGCCACTGTATGTTGGAACATTGTGGTTGCGTAGGTAATGTTACGGAATGTGTAGCAGAGTGATATTTGCTCTGACAATCATTGTGGCCATATCACATTTTGTTTACATGTTGGTTCTGATTCGTGATAGGGTTCAGCGAGCCGATGTCTCGTGCACCAAAAGGTTTTCCACTTTATATGTCTTTCGAATACACGTTACGGAGCAGTATTTTCATGAGTGTGTTGATATCACTACGTAAATCATGTAAACTCACTCTGATTGCTCTGTGTGGAATCCTTGTGCTTTTTGGGATCAAATAGCAGCCATAAAGTTAAGAAGAAAATTTCATGTCTTTATTGTTATTTAGGAACTTTCTTAAATTTAATCAAAAATTATTAAACTACTATTCAATATAGTAGCACTGAATAATCGCAAGACGTGCACGGATGCCTTCCGCAGAGGAAATTACTGAACTATGGAATTTTAATTCGATCAATAGTTCAATCGAAATCGCTTCTCATCCGAGAAATTTATTCAAATATCAAGCATTAGTAAATTATTTTCACATCACGGACGGTAAATCTGCGTCGAGAGTTCTCATGGAAACAGCTATTTCGTCGTCTCGTTGTGCTCCGTGACAACGTTAGATCACTGCAACACCATAATCAATAGCACATCTTTTCAGATGCCAAGACAATATCCGTTGCGTTACGTATGCGTGTCTGTGATGATTTAATCCTCACGACAGTCAGATCACGTGATAATATTATTTTCTTCATAGAAGCACCTACATCGATGACGTTACGCTGCTGTAGAACTATGGAACATGTTTTACTCTCAAGAATTAATCCATTTTTCGAGAACAAAAATCTACTCAACGGAAAACAACAACATACATTCCGCAAACAGATGGTTCAAATGGCTCTGAGCACTATGGAACATAACATCTGAGGTCATCAGTCCTCTAGACTTCGAACTACTTAAACCTAACTAACCTAAAGACATCACACACATCCATGCCCGAGGCAGGATTCGAACCTGCGACCGTAGCGGTCGCGCGGTTCCAGACTCAAGCGCCTAGAACCGCTCGGCCACACCGGCCGGCTCCGCAAACAGATCATATGCAACTCAGCTCGTTCTGTTCTTCCGTGACATCCACAGCGGTGCAGACGACGGCGCTCAGGTTGAGGCCAGTGTTCCTTGATTTGAGGAGAGCATATGACAGCGCCCCGTACTGTCATTTAGTGAAAAAAGAGCTTACCTAGTATAAAACCAGATTTGCGACTGGATTCAACACCTCCTTGCACACAGAACTCAACACATCGCTCTTAACGCAACAAAATCGACAGTTGTAAAGATAATTTCGGGGGTACCTGAACGAAGTGTTACAGGACCGTTATTGCTTTTAGTGTACATAAATGATTTAGTAGAAAGCGTCAGATGCTCTTTAAGACGTTCACAGATATTGAGGTCCTGTGCAACAAAGTAACAACGCTAGAAGACAGTATCGGTTTGTAGAATGATCTGCGGATGATAAATGAATGATGCAGGCTCTGGCAATTAACCCTGAACGTAAATAAATAAAACATCCTGCGCATACACAGATAAAGAGAGCCATTGCTGCACAATTACACTACTGATGACAGATTGCTGGAGACAGTACGTACCGTAAAATATCAAGGAGTAACTATCCAAAGCGACCTTAAGTGGAGTGACCAGACAAAATAAAAAGTAGGAAAAAGCACATGCCAAACTAAGATTCGTAAGAAAAATCTTAAGGAAATGTAACTCATACACGAAGGAAGTGGCTTATAATGTGCTTGTCCGTCCTATTCTTGAGTACTGTTCAAAGGGGATCCTTACCACGTGGGATTGATAAGGGTGAGAGAGAGAGAGAGAGAGAGAGAGAGAGAGAGAGAGAGAGAGAGAGAGAGATCGAAAGAAAAGCGGCGCGCTTAGCAACGGGATCGTTTAGCCGGCGAGAAACCATTACAGAGATGCTCAACAAACTCCAGTGGCAGAAGTTACAAGAGATTGTAATGGTTCTTTATTTACGTGACCATTACGGCGCTCCAACCCCAGTTCTCGATACCAGTAATATCGTACTACTTTTCTGCGAAGTAACAGACATATTTTTGTGACAATATTCACATTTGGTTTTATTAATGTATAGGTACTCCGATGTATCGATATATTACAGTGATATGGTTCTTGTGTGTATTCATTTCTGAGAGACTGTCATAATCTTTGACTTACTTGTAACCGTTTTAGCGCAAATGCGCACAGAGCAGTCTTTGTTCCACTTTGGCAGAAGTTGTTATTTCGCTTTGTAAAAGAACAGTCAAGTCTTGTGTTTGGTTAAAGTGGAAATTAAATATATGAAGATTGATACAAAACTGTTTTCTTGATGATGTGACAATTAAGAAGAAGTATATGTGAATGTACAAGAAGTTTACTAAAAATGTGGATCGTGAACACAAAGTCAAAAATTATTTCTACCATACCATTGTTCTGATCTGGGATTGTTTGATCATTAAGAATTTCCTGTAAAACGGATTTGTTAGGCTCAAAATGGCTCTGAGCACTATGGGACTTAACATCTGTGGTCATCAGTCCCCTAGAACTTAGAACTACTTAAACCTAACTAACCTAAGGACATCACTCACATCCATGCCCGAGGCAGGATCCGAACCTGCGACCGTAGCAGTCGCGCGGTTCCAGACTGAGCGTCTAGAACCGCTAGACCACCGCGGCCGGCGCATTTGTTAGGTCTTCAAATATTGCTAAAATACAGATCTGGACCTTCTAGCAGTCAAAGTGGAATCACCCTAGAATCAACAAGATGAGCCATAACAACTTCGACGAAATCTACGTGGGAATCCATTCAAGATAAGTGCCAAAATTAATGACTTTTTTACAGTGACTTTATTATTTCCATTCTGACGATACCGTCCACAGTCAATAACTTTGTTGTTGCCTGATAAAGCGAACATATGCCGCGTGAGCAACATTATTAATCTGATTTCTAACCTACTTTGCAAGTGGTGGTATTGTTAGAAGATGCACCATGGAGAGGTTTACTATGAAATTTCGAGAGAGCACTTTCCAGGAATAGTCGGACAACATATTACTTCCTCCCACGTACATATCGCGTAATGACCACGAAGAGAAAATTCGAGAAATTACAGAGGCTTACCCAAAATCATTCTTCACACGCGTCATTCGCGAATGTATCAGGGTGGGGGCGCGGGGTGGGGGTGAGGGATAATTTACTAGTGCCAGAAGTACCCTCCGCCACACATCATTAGGTGGCTTGCAGTATATGACGTACATGTAGATGTTATTCCCTTGTAAAGAGGGCACCTTTAATCAGGGAAATTTCAGGTGGAACTTCAGTGTCCGCTGTTGCTAGCGAAATCATATCCCATTTAACAGAGACCATACAGCTATCTGGACACGAGCAACAAGTGGAGGAGGTGTCGCCCACACTCGGCCCTAAACAAAGCGACCACCGCTAACAGGCAGCAGCACGCTACGGCGAACCTTCTCTCAACCGTTCCTTTTCGCATCAAAATTAGCACTGTTCGTGTAGACGCCGTGGTTAGGAGGGACACAATATACAGAGAAAGTTCAAATGGAGAGTCCTTATTGTACGAGTTATGACAACGGAAGGCGTGATGGTAAAATACAGTGCATTAAAACCCGGATTAGCTTCTTTCCCGTCAGGCGATCTGTTCTGTGACTCTGAGTTCCGATACGACAGCAGATCCGGCTGGTAACGATTCTCTATAAACAAGGGCGGAGGCGGCCTCTATCGGAAACGGACGCTTCAATTATTCAGCCTGTTGTGAGGGAGGCCCAGGTTGGCCCAGATCGATAACGGGGCCGCTGCGCTCGGCGCCTGAGGTCGGCAGACACTTGTCTCTCCTCCAGCCTGTCACTGTCTCACCTAGGCAGCTGGTCTGTCCAAGTTAAACAACCCGCATAACATCGCCACCCGTGGTGGTTTCTGCCAAGGTTAGATACGAAACGGAAATTAGCACGTAGCTCTGCAGGAACGACCTGCACAGTGCCGAGCTGACTATACAGTGTCAGTCACGGATGACGTGATACCCCTTTTGCTTCGTGAAGGGTTGCAGGTATCGAAACGACGTTTTCGGCAAATCGTAGCAAGCTAAGGATCATGTACTTGGACATGCGATACAGTGCCTTAATAACTCTTGTATCGATCGACATACTGAAGCAAATGCGATTTTTTTAAATAGAATAATATCCTTTTTTAACGAGATACGAAAGCGCTTGAGAAGACGAGTACAGTCATACAATGTTTGTTAACGTTAAGGTTGAAACTTTTCGCAAAAGAATCCGACAACTGTACTAAAACTGAAAAGCACTTTGGCCAGAGTCAGTGTAAACAGTGTAAACACCGCCAAGCACAGCTATCATTCGAGGCTTCGTCGTTGTAATGCAGCGAGACAGGCCTACGGTGCTAAGATAAAATCTCATTTCCCATACGACACAGATACAAGCTTAGCTACGATTTTTGGATATGAAACTACGGCGTATGCTAGCTTGGTGTACCCTTCCAAGTTTTTGTGCAAACAACTACATTTTCGTCAGGCAGTTTACTATTTATACCCTCGCGGTTGCTGTTTACTTGTCAAAGCGCCTTTAACCGCTTGGCCACCACGGCCGGCAATCAGACTTCCACACACAGAACAGTTACACTTGTGCTTTGTTGTTTCGTAGCTTTTATAGTGGCAGGGGACTTAATTAATCAATTGTGTTAACGGAAATTTCCTTTCATTCTTTATTGTTATTTTATGCAGTCAGATTGCGTCAGGGCCAACACAGCTACTCAAATTATTTCATTTTAATTAAGCCCCCATGCATGGGGGAATAATAATCTTTGGCGCAATATCTGGCGCTGTGCCTCAGTGTAGCCACCTTTCACAGTACTCGAAGTTGTACTCGGATGGAATACACTTTAAATATACTGAACAGTTTATTCAAAATAAACACTTTTCTTAAGGAAACGCTGTTTTACGTTTTACTTAAGTATGTGCTCAAATCGTTTACCTTACTTAGACTGCAAGGCCCATTTGCAGCAGCCTTGCGACAGATAAGTGAACAGAAGAGAGTAAAATACATTCGATGATATGTCGTTGCATGCTGCGGCGATTCGACGGCGCATATTGTATGGCTTTGTGATGAACAGCATCTTTCAGTGCGCCCCATAGAAAGCAATCAAGAGGAGTCACATCATGTGAACTGGGCCAGCCCTTGTATTGGTATCATCTGTCCTATCCATCGACCAGGAAAGATTTCACTGAGTATTTGCATAGCAACACGGGAAGCGTGAACTGATCAGTCGTCGTGCTGAAACAATATACGCTGCCGCTTATCCATTAGTACTACTCCTGGAAGAACAGACAAGAATATTCGTATTGAAGTGTGCATAATTATTTCCATTTAATATGCTTGGGACTTGTCTGGGATGAAGTGGGCTCTCATAATGAAATTTTCTATGGTGCCGCACCGTAGGTTTACATTTCAAGGGCGTTGTTGTTGTTGTTGTTGTTGTTGTATCTGGCGAAACCAGCGTGCAATTTCAGCTGCCCAGTAGTCGATGTTACATAAATTTAACTGCCGTGGTTTGTAAACTCTGCAACGTCGGTAAAGAGCACACGTTGGAAAAACATAGTATCGTTTCCCAAGCGATACAGAGCAAATCAACAAAATTCTATACGACTTTCGGAATCACATCCTCCCAGTGCCTGATGTAGTGATAGATGATAAGGGTGGAATTTATGTTGAAGCAAGATGCGGATGACACTGCTCTGGCTGACCGCACATTCATTGGCAATGCGTCTCGTGCCGCCAACGCTGTATAAACGTAGCACGTCTAACTTCTCACTGGTAAACATGTCTGAACGTACGGAATGTTGAAGCAGAGATGACCTGCCGATTGATGACAAAGTTCCCGCTGGTTCTGCAGTGCACATAAGTAAACAATCGAAAGGCTTGATAGAACTACGCAGCCTGTCGCAAGCGTGTTTACAAAGCAATACCCGATTTCGGCCGATTTACTTTCAGTTTCAGAATATTTCTCGGATTCTTTTGCAAATAGTTTCAACCTCAAGATTAACAAGCACTGTATCACTCACATTTTCAATCGCGTTCTGATGCCGTTGAGAAAGGATTTCATTCTGTTTTAAAAAATTCATACTAGCTTCAACATCTCGATTTATAAAAGTTAATTCTCTGATCACATACTGAAGTATATGCCCTTTAACGCACTATCTTTTGCCGAAAAACCCGTCTTGATATCCAGAACCGTTCGCGAATTAAAAGGGCTGTTACGGTTTTACGTGATTCGCCCTGTGTAGTTTGTGTTCTTTTGTTCTAAAACCTCTTTCTTAATGCTCTTTCGAGCACAGGGAATTGCTAGATACGATTATACGAGTAATGGACGTAAACCTGAATCTGTATTGCCAGTGCAGCTCAGCAGAGCGCGCTGAGTGTGTGTGTGGAAGTCGCCCTGCAGCGATCGGCGGATCGCTCGGTAACTACCGCGTCGCAGGCAGCCCAATGCTCATTGTTCACTCTAGAGCCGTCCTCCTACGGGACGAGGAGCTGGTGACATCAGAGCGTGGAATTCCATGCACCACTGTACGCGAAGCGTGAAATCAAGGCTCTGGCATGTCAGATTTTTGACTCGTGGAGAGGATCGTGATCAATGAGATACGGTTTCGATTATACGTCACAAGCAGAATTTAGGAGTTAAATTTCGTATGTGGTGGGCTTTTTTAATTATAGAGTGCGTGGTATGAATACAAGCTGTTTCAAACACCAGCACATTGAGAAGCTCTCGAACACGCGTCGTTTTAGGTACGGTTTGTTGTAATACAATGACAGGAAATTGCAAATCAGTAACTGAAGGTTTGCCGTATTTGATGCATTTAGTGTTACAATTTGGGCTACGGATGTATACCGTTTCAGTCACATGGCACAATGATGATATATTAAAAGTGCTTCGTTTTTGGCACAATTTTTTACAGTTAAATATCAGATAATGATATTTTTAAAGGTATAGCCTTTACACAGTGTATAACTGAGGAGGTGCTGCCATGTCGAAGATATAGTTTAGCTGACAGTGTCGTGAATTATTAATTGTAAGATAGGAGATTCGACTATCTGCTTCCAGGTTCCTTTTTTTATCTTTTGTTTTGTAAAAAGATTCTGCGTTTTTCTTATTCATTTAATAGAAGTTTATTTGCAGTAGTCGATGTTATTTATTATTATTATTATTATTTTCGATTATTCCCTTTTAAGAGAGCGATTGAACTTGAGTTGTCATGATTTCTTCTTTCCTCGATCTTCCCAAATTCTCTTCATACGTACACTGTGTTCTCTCTTGCGTTCTTCCGATCATCTTTTTCCCGTTCTCTTATCCGTGCGTTCTTGTTTAAGTGTGTGTTTCTGTACGATGCTTGTAAACTGTTCTCTATTGTTTATGTTGTCCTGTGTGATCCCCAGTTCTTTAATGTCCTCTTCTGTTTCAGTGATCCACTTTGTCTTGTTTTTGCTCTTGTTTACTATATCAAAGATTTGCCATTTGAGCCTCCTTTTATTCATCCTGCTGATATGTCCATAAAATTCCATCCTTCTCTTTCTAATGGTGTGTGTTATAGTTTCTACGTCTTTGTAAATCTCCCGAAACACTGGTCCATATATTTTCCTCAGAATTTTTCTTTCCTGTTTATCAATCACTCTGATCTTCGTATGACCATGAATCACTGCAGTTTGTGCAGCATAAAGTGCTTCTGGTAGGACTACTGTGTTGTAATGCCTAAGCAGATTTCGTATATTATAATGCTTCCAAGTGAGCTTATATGCTTTTTGTAATCTGGAGATTCTGTCTTTATTGGCTGTTGAGTTCAGTCCTGATAGTTGGATTATCTCTACCAGATATCTGAAGTGGACAACTTGTGCCACTTTCCCGTATTGAGTAGTAATGGGGAGATTATCTACAGGTTTGTTTTCCATGTACTGTGTTGTCTCGTAGCAGATATGTAATCCAGTTTTCTGTGAGATTTCGTGTAGTTTTTCCAATGCAAGTTTGGCTTCCTCTCTATTGTTCGTTAGAATGGCAAGATCGTCCGCGAAAGCCAGACACTTCACCCTGACTCTCTGCTCTTTTTTAATCCCAGGCTGAATTCCTTTTATTTCCTTTTCCCATGTCCTCACATTTTTTTCCAGAAAAAATGGTTCAAATGGCTCTGAGCACTATGGGACTCAACTTCTGAGGTCATCAGTCCCCTAGAACTTAGAACTACTTAAACCTAACTAACCTAGGGACATCACACACATCCATGCCCGAGCACTTTTTTTTCCAGTATAGATGTCTAATGCTTCTGATGTTTCTCCCGTGAATTTAACTTTGGCCGTTGTGTCTGTTAATGCCTGTTGAATAATTGACACTGTTTTCCTGTCAATCCTGTTATTTATTATAAATAGAGTATTTGCTGAGATTCTTGTTGCATGGGCCAAAGACTAGAATGTTTCCCCAGTGACTAGAAATCTTAACGTGACTCCCAGTCTATGTGAGAAAGTAAACGCAAGTTACACACTGGAAAATATTACTATTATGAAACTTTGTCCAAAATAGGTACACCAATCATTTGATTCTATGAACTGCCTCATTTCTGTATCTTGTCAGTAAACAATGATGATTACCAGGTCTTTCGATCGAATGAAATTATGAAATAAAACTCGATCCTGAAACCTGTGTGATGAAGAACATTACTTCAGAGCGATGGTAGTCAATACAACATCGAGAATATCGATATTGCGTATGTGCGAACTCATATTAGACACTGTACTTTCACTATGTTTCATTTAAAACTGAAAATATGCAGAACATTCAACTGTGCAACCACAACTGACGCCACGGCTAGCAAGTTTCAAAAATGGTTCAAATGGATCGGAGCACTATGGGACTTAACAGCTATGGTCATCAGTCCCCTAGAACTTAGAACTACTTACACCTAACTAACCTAAGGACAGCACACAAAACCCAGCCATCACGAGGCAGAGAAAATCCCTGACCCCGCCGGGAATCGAACCCGGGAACCCGGGCGTGGGAAGCGAGAACGCTACCGCACGACCACGAGATGCGGGCTAGCAAGTTTCGCGATGAGACACACGTCCCGTGTGAGGATGTCTTAAAGCAATCCTTTCACGGAATGAAAAAAAAAAATGGAAATTTGTGGTGAGATCTTATGGGACCAAACTGCTGAGATCATCGGTCCCTAAGCTTACACACTACATAAACTAACTTGCGTTAAGGACAGCATACACTCCCATGCCCGAGGAAGGACTCGAACCTCCGACGGAGGGAGCCCTGCGGACCGTGACAAGGCGGCGTAGACCGCGCGCCTCACGGAATGAGAAGGCGTTCGTGGACAAGGAACTGGCGCATTTTTGTGACGTCACAACGTGAAATTTCACATTCCAAAGTATTCCGAAGCGTGAGAGACTGAACAATATACGTCAGATTTTGCTTTGTGGGAAGGAACGTTGCCGATAAGGTGCGAGATCACGTATTAGGTCACAAGCAGAACATGACGACCGCCATTACCTGGTATACAGCTGAAACGTTTGATGTGTTTCATGTTATAAATTACGTCCTATGAATATGTGCTGTTTTAGAACAACAGCAAGCTGAGGGTATCTCGAAAATGGGTTGTATTTATTATGATTTGTTGTACGAAAAATGACAGCAACCACCTTCAGTTGGCTGGGACGGCCGAAGTGGCCGTGCGGTTAAAGGCGCTGCAGTCTGGAACCGCAAGACCACTACGGTCGCAGGTTCGAAACCTGCCTCGGGCACGGATGTTTGTGATGTCCTTAGGTTAGTTAGGTTTAACTAGTTGTAAGTTCTAGGGGACTGATGACCTCAGCAGTTGAGTCCCATAGTGCTCAGAGCCATTTGAACCATTTCAGTTGGATGAAGAATTTTCGTATTATAGCTTGCGCATTATGAAAGTATGCCACATTAAGGCATCGGAACACTGACGATTTGATGTGTTTGCGTACTTCTATACAATAAGATTAACGAAAATGTAATTTCTTCATTCCATCATGAAATTTATGTATTGATAATCAAAGAAAATTTAAGGTTGAAATTTGAAATAAACACTGAAGACAAAGTGTAAGTATTTCCCATAAAATGGATGCACAGAAACGTCGAACTATATCTTACGAATGTACTTACAAAATGTGGTGCGTGAAAATTGCGGAGCGCGTACCAAAATTCGGTTTTCAAGAATACCGTCAAAATCATATTAAAAATTCAAAATTCGAAAACCAATGAAGTTATGAACTTCAAATTTTGGATATTGCTACATCTTTACATAATAGATACGATTGTAAAATTTGGTTGCTATCGGCAAGGTGCCGTACGCTGGTGAGGCAAAAAATTATGATCACCTCCTTAATATCTCGTTTCTCCGCCTTTGGAACGAAATAGATTCTGCGTTTCAGGCATCTGACAGTTTGTTGCCACGTTTGTGGAGATTTTTTTTTGGTCATCAGTCTACTGACTGGTTTGATGCGGCCCGCCACGAATTCCTTTCCTGTGCTAACCTCTTCATCTCAGAGTAGCACTTGCAACCTACGTCCTCAATTATTTGCTTGACGTATTCCAATCTCTGTCTTCCTCTACAGTTTTTGCCCTCTACAGCTCCCTCTAGTACCATGGAGGTCATTCCCTCATGTCTTAGCAGATGTCCTATCATCCTGTCCCTTCTCCTTATCAGTGTTTTCCACATATTCCTTTCCTCTCCGATTCTGCGTAGAACCTCCTCATTCCTTACCTTATCAGTCCACCTAATTTTCAACATTCGTCTATAGCACCACATCTCAAATGCTTCGATTCTCTTCTGTTCCGGTTTTCCCACAGTCCATGTTTCACTACCATACAATGCTGTACTCCAGACGTACATCCTCAGAAATTTCTTCCTCAAATTAAGGCCGGTATTTGATATTAGTAGATTTCTATTGGCCAGAAATGCCTTTTTTTGCCATAGTGAGTCTGCTTTTGATGTCCTCCTTGCTCCGTCCGTCATTGGTTATTTTACTGCCTAGGTAGCAGAATTCCTTAACTTCATTGACTTCGTGACCATCAATCCTGATGTTAAGTTTCTCGCTGTTCTCATTTCTACTACTTCTCATTACCTTCGTCTTTCTCCGACTTACTCTCAAACCATACTGTGTACTCATTAGACTGTTCATTCCGCTCAGCAGATCATTTAATTCTTCTTCACTTTCACTCAGGATAGCAATGTCATCAGCGAATCATATCATTGATATCCTTTCACCTTGTATTTTAATTCCACTCCTGAACCTTTCTTTTATTTCCATCATTGCTTCCTCGATGTACAGATTGAAGAGTAGCCTTGTCTTACACCCTTCTTAATACGAGCACTTCGTTCTTGATCGTCCACTCTTATTATTCCCTCTTGGTTGTTGTACATATTGTATATGACCCGTCTCTCCCTATAGTTTACCCCTACTTTTCTCAGAATCTCGAACAGCTTCCACCATTTTATATTGTCGAACGCTTTTTCAGGGTCGACAAATCCTATGAAAGTGTCCTGATTTTTCTTTAGCCTTGCTTCCATTATTAGCCGTAACGTCAGAATTGCCTCTATCGTCCCTTTACTTTTCCTAAAGCCAAACTGATCGTCACCTAGCGCATTCTCAATTTTCTTTTCCATTCTTCTGTATATTATTCTTGTAAGCAGCTTCGATGCATGAGTTGTTAAGCTGATTGTGCGATAATTCTCGCACTTGCCAGCTCTTGCCGTCTTCGGAATTGTGTGGATGATGCTTTTCCGAAAGTCAGATGGTATATCGCCAGACTCATATATTCTACACACCAACGCGAATAGTCGTTTTGTTGCCACTTCCCCCAATGACTTTAGAAATTCTGATGGAATGTTATCTATCCCTTCTGCCTTATTTGACCGTAAGTCCTCCAAAGCTCTTTTAAATTCCGATTCTAATACTGGATCCCCTATCTCTTCTAAATCGACTCTTGTTTCTTCTTCTATCACATCAGACAAATCTTCACCCTCATAGAGGCTTTCAATGTATTCTTTCCACCTATCTGCTCTCTCCTCTGCATTTAACAGTGGAATTCCCGTTGCACTCTTAATGTTACCACCGTTGCTTTTAATGTCACCAAAGGTTATTTTGACTTTCCTGTATGCTGAGTCTGTCCTTCCGACAATCATATCTTTTTCGATGTCTTCACATTTTTCCTGCAGCCATTTCGTCTTAGCTTCCCTGCACTTCCTATTTATTTCATTCCTCAGCGACTTGTATTTCTGTATTCCTGATTTTCCCGGAACACGTTTGTACTTCCTCCTTTCATCAACCAACTGAAGTATTTCTTCTGTTACCCATGGTTTCTTCGCAGCTACCTTCCTTGTACCTATGTTTTCCTTCCCAACTTCTGTGATGGCCCTTTTTAGAGATGTCCATTCCTCTCCAACTGTACTGCCTACTGCGCTATTCCTTATTGCTGTATCTATAGCGTTAGAGAACTTCAAACGTATCTCGTTATTCCTTAGTACTTCCGTATTCCACTTCATTGCGTATTGATTCTTCCTGACTAATGTCTTGAACTTCAGCCTACTCTTCATCACTACTATATTGTGATCTGAGTCTATATCTGCTCCTGGGTACGCCTTACAATCCAGTATCTGGTTTCAGAATCTCTGTCTGACCATGATGTAATCTAATTGAAATCTTCCCGTATCTCCCTGCCTTTTCCAAGTATACCTCCTCATCTTGTGATTCTTGAACAGGGTATTCGCTACTACTAGCTGAAACTTGTTACAGAACTCAATTAGTCTTTCTCCTCTTTCATTCCTTGTCCCAAGCCCATATTCTCCTGTAACCTTTTCTTCTACTCCTTCCCCTACAACTGCATTCCAGTCGCCCATGACTATTAGATTTTCGTCCCCCTTTAAATACTGCATTACCCTTTCAATATCCTCATACACTTTCTCTATCTGTTCATCTTCAGCTTGCGACGTCGGCACGTATACCTGAACTATCGTTATCGGTGTTGGTCTGCTGTCGATTCTGATTAGAACAACCCGGTCACTGAACTGTTCACAGTAACACACCCTCTGCCCTACCTTCCTATTCATAACGAATCCTACACCTGTTATACCATTTTCTGCTGCTGTTGATATTACCCGATACTCATCTGACCAGAAATCCTTGTCTTCCTTCCACTTCACTTCACTGACCCCTACAATATCTAGGTTGAGCCTTTGCATTTCCCTTTTCAGATTTTCTAGTTTCTCTACCACGTTCACGCTTCTGACATTCCACGCCCCGACTCGTAGAACGTTATCCTTTCGTTGATTATTCAATCTTTTTCTCATTGTGGAGATATGTGGCATTAAATGTCTACCTCCAGGTCATGTAATTCGCGAAATTAACGGCGTTGCGTTTGCGGTGATGACGCCCGATAGCAACCCATAAGGGATCGATAGGATTTACATCAGGCGAATTTGGTCGCCGAGACATCAACGTGAGTTCACTATAATGTTCCTGGAATCAATGTAGCGTAGTTCTAGCTCCGAGACAAGGATGCATACTGCTGAAAGGTGACATCGCCTTCGGACAAGGCGTCAAGCATGAAGGGATGCAGGTGGTTCGCAGCTGTCAGCGTGTCTTCGGTTATTACCACAGGTCCCATGCAGGCGCAGGAGAACGTCATTCACAGCATAATACTGCTCCCACCAACCTTCGTCTGTGGCGTGCTGCACGTTTCGAGCCGCCCGTCGTCTCGATGACGGCGTTTGCGGAGACGACAATAAGCCTAATCTAGCACAAAATGTTAATCACCCAAAGTGCCGATGCGTTCCCAATGATCGAAGGTCGAATATCGATGATCCCATGCCCACTGCAATCGCAACAGACGATGTCGTTGGGTCAACATGTGAACACGTAGGAGTGGTGTGCTACGAAGCTCAATGTTTAGCAATATACGATGAAAGGTTTGCAGCAGCACTGTGCTCCTTTGACAGAGATGCTACAGATCATTATTTATCCAGAGGAGAGAGAGAGGAGATTGGTTGGTTGATTTGGTGGAAGAGAACAAACAGCGACGTCATCGGACTCATCGGATTTGGGAAGGAAGTCAGCCGTGCCCTTTCAAAGGAACAATCCCGGCATTTGCCTGAACCGATTTAGGGAAATCACGGGAAACCTCAATCAGGATGGCTGGACGCGGAATTGAACCGTCGTCCTCCTGAATGCGAGTCCAGTGTGCTAACCACTGCGCCACCTCGCTCGGTTATTATTCATCTTACATTACAGAGCAGAGAAGCCTCCGAACGCCACGTTCTGTGAAGAGTCGTGGGCGTTTAACCACTTGGCGCCCAGTGGTAGTTTCACTGTCCTTCTACCTCTTCTCATAGATGCTCACGAGCTACTTGGACATTCGGTCAGCATCGCCGTTTTCGAGATACTCGTTCACAGGCTCTGCGTAATAATAACCTGCCCTTTGTCAAAGTCGCTTATCAATGGATTTCCCGATTTGCAGCCTTTATCTTCGCTAGATTGAACCCCCATCCTGATCTTCTCTGCTAACATACTTTCGTTACCGCGTGGCACGCCCGCAACGCCACCAGGGGGCATCCAACATCGCAGTGGGCAGTGCTCATAATGCTTATGCTTGTCACTGTTTACACTGTATCTAAGGCTACGCCAAACCTAATTGCAGTCATTTGCTGAAGGCAGCACATCATGTGCACCTCTCCTGCCATACCAGTCGCCCGTGCTATACGCTATGTAATGACGTCTGACCTTCCCACGTTACCGTGAGCGCTCACAACCCAGGCAGTGAGCGAGCGTGAGCGCCCTTGCTCGTCTAGCAGCATCCTCAACAAGCCTGCTATAGTCTACGGCACATGTTTCTGGAAATTACCTTTAACATATGTACAAATGTTATAAAACTGCGACCAGTCACGTTTTTTTTAAAGATACTTTATTTTGTCTTTATTAGTTTCCCGCTGGTCTGCCAGCTTCTGTCGGAGGGGGAAAATGTGGATTTATCGGCAAGTCATTTGCTTGCGTTTCCGCTGCAAAGATTTTGTATTCGGTGTTCACCCATCCAGATTTTGATTCTAAGAATCTCTCAAGGAAAATGCTGTGATTATTCCCTAGAAGACTCTTCGCCTTTGAAATAGTCTTTTCAGTCTTCATTAGGAAATATTTTACAAATTTCAAAAGACTTTTAGCTGACTGTGTTGTTTCCAGGGAACGCAGTCTCTTTTCGCACCCCATTAAACTTATTTACAAGATTACCAATGATCATATGAAACTGCTTTTTAATATTTACAAATTTTTCAGTGATTCTGACGTTTTTTCGTCATTGTAACTTCTGTGCATAGGCCACGCATGTCAGAAATGATTTTAAGTTTCCGTCAGTTTAGACTTCCTTCAAAGCCTTTGCAATCATTTCTTCAGTCTTCGTTGCTGACATTTTTTTTTTTATTTTCCCCGCTGCTGACTTTTTTTTTATTTTCCCATCTAAATTTAAAATTAGTCGGCCAATGATGGCCATGGTACTCTCCATCTTCTCGAAGATTTTTCACTAATGAGTAAACATTCGGATGAACTTTTGACATTAAATCTCTGCCGTTCGGCGACACCACAGTCGTGTGCATAGTATCGCTCAATGGCCGGCGACAGCTCGTTAGTGTCTTTTGCATTCTGTTGGTGTCTTGTTTAGGTAACAATAAGTTACACACGTCAACAAGTTTTTTGATTTTATAAGTACTTGTGTCCTTTCACCGTGGCAGACGAAAGAGACGATACGATTACTTACGATGAGTGGGCGGACGTCTTCTCTGACGTTCCCGACGACTTGGCCGATTGGGAAGAAGACATTGGATATAAAAAAAAAAATGAAAGTGAAGCAGAATCGTTGGAAGATAATGAAATACGTCCAAGAAGAATTCGGCGAACGCTATGGTTGCCAACTGATTCGGTTGAATCAGACGAAGAAGACAGTGCAAAGTGGTCAGACTTCGATTTACCGAGGATTAATAATAAATCTGAAGCATCTCCGGGTCCAAAAATATTTCCCAAAGATACATAGAGCAATGAAGATATCGTAGTATTATACATTGGGAACGATCTAATTGAATATATTAGCAAGGAAACCAACAAGTACTACAGTCAAAACTGCAATACAAGGAAACTGGATAGCAAAAATGCTAAATTTGTCGACGTTACGGGACCCGAATTTAGGAAACGGTTTGGGCTTGCTATCCTTATAGGAATTGTAAAAAAATAAAAATCGGTGATTATTGGTCAACGAATCCGTTGACAGAACCACCGATATTTCGCAAAACAATGTCCCGCAATCATTTTTACATTTTTCCGACAGCAACAATAAACCAGATAATGCCGACTGCATTTTCAAAGTGCAATTCGTAATTGATTATTTTTTCCAAAAAGTTTAAAGAAATTTTTAATATAAGTCAAAACATCTAAGTTAATGAAGGAATGATGGCGTGGCGTGGACGTTTAAATTTTAAAGTTTACAATCCGTCGAAAATTACGAAATATGATATTCTCATTCGGACGCTGTGTGATTCGAGTACAGGATGCATTTCCTCATCCAAGATATATTCTAGCGCTGGACAGCCTTTAGCAAAAACAGTGATAGAACTCTTGACACCTTCTTATGGAAAGTGGCATCAGCTCTACGTGGACAATTATTATTACAGTGTGGAACTTGCAGAGAAGTTACTTGAAAAGAAAATTCGAGTTTGTGGAACTTTCATCAAAGTAGGGGAACAGGGTTGAGAACTTATGAGAACTAACTATGTGGTAAGTAAAACTTAAGAATGTATAATCTCCCGACAATGTCAAGAACGGCCGGCGACAACCAAGTAATCCGATTTAGCGCTGCCGGCGCCAAGCGAATAGACTTGTACGAGGCCGTGCGGACGGCAAAGTGTTAATGTATTTATTATTCGGTCCCATCCGTCTGAGAAGCTTTAGTGCGAAAGCATCTTCCATTGCAATTCCATATCTCTCTTGGCATAAGATCATTATTGACCCACAGGTCCATAACATAGACACAAAAGTACTTAATCTTTTGGTTTTCAGGAGTCTCCCCTGAATACAAAGCCAACCATCATCCAACATTTCCAGGGGAAGATGTGCTAGGGCAGAATACTTTCTTATTTGACAGCGTATTTCCTGGTTTTCATTATAAGATGGAAGACTGAACTTATTTCCACAAACATTGATTAAAGTAATTGCAAACAATAATAGGCCGGCCGCTGTAGACGAGCTGTTCTATGCGGAACCGCGCAGCTGCTACGGTCGCAGGTTCGAATCCTGCTTCGGGCATGGATGTGTGTGATGTCCTTAGTTAAGTTAGGTTTAAGTAGTTCTAAGTTTAGGGGACTGATGACCTTAGATGTTAAGTCCCATAGAGGTTAGAGCCATTTGAATCAAATAATAATATCTGCTCCAGGAAACAGTTAGCTGCATGGACGGTGGAAATTTCGAAGTCCATCAACTTAAGGTCGCCGTGGAGCATAGACAACTGTCCAAACTGCTTGCTCGAATTCTTGATCGTTTCATCCACAAAGAACGATTCGCAGTTTGATAAGCACGCTTTTCCCTTTTCGCTGGCAAACACTAGATTCTGTACTCGGTCTCCTATTATCATCTGCAAGAAAGAAACTGTTTTCACCATTCATCAGTAAATTATTTTGTTGGAAGAATATTTCTCCAGAATCAGTGGGATTTTGTGTAGTTCCCAGATCTTTTCGCCTAATTCGATGTAACGGTTGTTTCCCACTTCTAAAGGATGGTGACGATATTACTAAGTCGTTGCGTCGATTGAAGAGCTGCCCTACTTCTTCAACGTAAACTGACGAAACTGTAGCGTCTGTTTCTTTTGCCCTCTTCGTTGCGACTACACACCGTTTTCACACTTATGTGAGAAAAAGCACCACCACAGTTGTATCACAAGAATGTCTTTACTATCTCACATAGCTAGTTTCGGCGGCACATTGCCGCCATCCTCATGCCCCACCACTGCTAAAAGTGTATTAGAATTGCTTGGAGCATTTATTGTGGCGTCCTTGTCACTAGTACACGTGGGCTAGCTGTCCTCACCAGTGTCTACTCGACACCGAGCTGTCTCACACTTCATTTGCTACTTCATCTGGAAAACAAACATAGCTCCCTTCCCCTAAATCCGTGTTGGATTTACTCTTTCTAAAGTTTACACAACGCCAGTAAGTCACTTCTCGTTTGTTTGTATAGTCCACTATGTACTGGTGCCCACTGTAGATCATTTAAGGCTTTCCAGTTTGATGGTCTCGGTGAACTCCATTACCTCAGCACAAAAACACGGAAGACTACTTACCAACCACAGGTTAACTGCATTACTAAACTCTGGGTGAAGGCCAAGCACACTACGAACTGGCACGGGGTCAGGGAACTGTGTGCAGGAAATGGGCTTTGGCCTTGCCCACAATACGTCACAGGTAGCGGCGGACAGACCGGTGTATTCTCCTTCTGGAACATCCTGTCCACTACCTACACTGTCCTGGGCTCCGTGCAAATGTCAACACACTCCTTCTCCATAAAAGTGTCTCTCCCGCAAGTGTCACAAACTCCGTGGCGTTTACCGAACAGCCGTTCGCTCGACGAAAGATCCGTACCCAAAGACTGGAAAGTTGCACAGGCCACACCAATAATCAAGAAAGGTAGTAGGAGTAATCCAATTAATTACAGGCCCATATCACTAACATCTATATACAGGAGGATTTTGGAACGTATAGACCTATTGTGTTCGAACATTATGAATTACGTCGAAGGAAACGGCCTATTGACACACACTCAACACGGATTTAGAAAGCATCGTTCTTGTGAAACACAACTAGCTCTTTACTCGCTTGAAGTGTTGCGTGCTGGTGACAAGGGGTCTCCAATTGATTCCGTATTTCTTGATTTCCAGAAGGCTTTTGACATTGTACCACACAAGCAGCTTGTAGTGAAATTGCTTGCTTATGGAATATCGTCTCAGTTATGTGACTGGATTAGTGATTTCCTGTCAGACAGGTTACAATTCGTAGTAATTGATGGAAAGTCATCGAGTAAAACAGATGTGTTTTCTGGCGTTCCCCAAGGTAGCGTCATAGGCCCTTTGCTGATCCTTATCTATATAAACGATTTGGGAGACAATCTGAGCAGCCGTCTTCGGTTGTTTACAGATGACGCTGTCGTTTATCGACTAGTAAAGTCATCACAAGATCAAAACAAATTGCAAAACGATTTAGAAAAGATATCTGCATGGTGCGAAAATTGGCAGTTGACCCTAAATAACGAAAAGTGTGAGGTCATCCAAATGAGTGCTAAAAGGAATCCGTTAAACTTCGCTTACACGATAAATCAGTCAAATCTAAAGTCCGTAAATTCAACTAAATACCTAGGAATTACGATTACGAACAAGTTAGATTGGAAGGAACACGTAGAAAATGTTCTGGGGAAGGCTAATCAAAGACTGCATTTTATTGGCAGGCTACTTAGAAAATGTAACAGATATACCAGACTGCCTACACTATGATTGTCCGTCCTGTTTTAGAATACAGCTGCGCGGTGTGGGATCCTTACCAGATAGAACTGACGGAGTACATCGAAAAAAAAGGTTAAAGAAGGGCAGCACGTTTTGTATTATCGCGAAATATGGGAGAGAGTGTCACACAAATGATATAAGATTTGGGCTGGAAACTATTAAAAGAAAGGCGTTTTTCGTTGCGATGGAATCTTCTCACGAAATTCCAATGACCAGCTTTCTCCTCCGAATGCTAATTATTTTGTTTATGTCGATCTACATAGGGAGACACGATCACCATGATAAAATAAGGGAAACCAGAGCTGGCACGGAAAGATATAAGTGTTCTTTCTTTTCGCTACACGAGAGTGGAATAATACAGAACTGTGCAGGTGGTTCGATCAAGCCTCTGCCATTCACTTAAATGTGATTTGCAAAGTATCGATGTAGATGTAGACTTTGTTGACCGTGGGTAGTTTCTGGAAAACGGCGACCAAAATTTCTATCTAGGCTAGTGGTTGGTGGTGGTTCCAATGAAAGAATGTCTCCTCCCGCAGTTACCAACTCCATGCTAACTTTTTAAATAAATTCCGGTAGAGATATTTGTTGTTCAACGACACTCTTGTACTAAGGAAAACAATTCACGGTAGACATAAGAAAAACGTGAAGGGGAAGTTTCTCCACCACTTAATTTTTGCTTACTTATGAGTAGTAGCTGTAAATTTGATAGACGCTGCCTACAGCAATCTTTTTAATGTTATAATATATGAAAAAAATTGTTCTGAATCTTGTGGTAAGTCCTTTCCGTTCTTCATGAGAGTTCAGACAGCTAGTGTTTATAAAAGATTAAAGATTTGTTGCCGTAACGTGCCTTTATCTGCTTGTAGCCCTCGAAAACAGACAAATTAACACGAAAAAAGGTTCTTTAAACTGACTATTGGTAATGCCCAAATAGTGGTATGATTCCCGATTACAAGATGATTTTTTATCAGAGTTTCAGAAAATTAAGATCAACAGATGAATTCCGACGATTTTTTGTAGTATTCAACCATTTATCACTTATACAGATAAACAACGAATGGTGGAAGTTTTCTTTTATTTGCCTGCTTAATTTAATATTTTTATTGTATTTATCTAGAAACTGAGAAAGCGAAATTTTTTCAACCTTTGTTCGCCGCGCGGGGTAGCCGCGTGGTCTTAGGCGTCTTGTTACGGTTCGCGCGGCTCCCTCCATCGGAGGTACGAGTCCTCCCTCGAGCATGTGTGTGTGTGTGTGTGTGTGTGTGTGTGTGTGTGTGTGTGTCCTTAGCATAAGTTAGTTTCAGTTACATGAAGTAGTGTGTGAGCCAAGGGACCAATGTATAGCTCTGGCTCTGAGCACTATGTGACTTAACCGTAGCGGTCGCGCGGTTCCAGACTGTAGCGCCCGAACCGCTCGGCCACGCCGGCCGGCTAGGGACCAATGACCTCCCATTAATTACCGGTTATTTTAAGCGGCTTTAACAGCTACGTCAACATGGAGTGGAAGGAAAAGATATAAACGAGAACTGGTTGTTTTAGTCATGACCGCCATCCCCAGTACGGGATACGGGTGTCACCCCACGACCGATATATGCGCACCCGTATGGTACGGACATAGTGCTGAATGTGTTAGGAGCCCTGAAAATTTCATAAGCAGATCATTCTAAATCTACCTAACACAGACCTTAATGCATTTCGATGCAGTGTTCAGAACGTCAACATTCGACGCAGTCCTTTCTAAGCCACAGTAGTTTCTCGACACCCTGTCGTACCTTGACTGTTGTGCAATGAAAGAGAAAATGCCGTCAGCCTTATGAGCTGCACACGCACGAGTGCTTTTCCGGGTAACACTTGAGTTGGCGAAACAACCGCAGCAGAGACAAGCCTGCGGGCTTGAAGCCCCCACAGCAGCACAGGCACAGCCCCTCCTGCCTCCCAACGACCACTCACCCGCGCTGCGGAATTTCTTGCTGCCGTAACGAGCCGCCAGCCGTTCGGGAGTCGATCAGGCGGAACAGAGCTGCCTGCCTCACATTACGAGCATTTGTGAGGCCGCGCCCCGACCATTGCGAGAGCCTTCGCCAGTAAAAGCACCTGCGGATTCGCCATTAAAGTGGCTATGATTACAAGGTGCGGCCGACATGGTTTCATACGCCTTCTTCGTGTGGGGTCCAGGCTCCCCACAGCCAACGTCTGCACCAGTGTGCGACCTCGAACCCTAGTTATCGTTTTTAGTACATTGATGCCCATTAAAATTGCTACACCAAGAAGAAATGCAGATGAGAAGCGGGTATTCATTGGACAAATATATTATACTAGGATTACATTTTCACGCAATTTGGGTGCATAGATCCTGAGAAATCAGTATCCAGAACAACCACCTCTGGCCGTAATAACGGCCTTGATATGCCTCGGCATTGAGTCAAACAGAGCTTAGATGGCGTGTACAGGTACACCTGCCCATGCAGCTTGAACACGATACCACATTTCATCAAGAGTAGTGACTGGCGTATTGTCACGAGCCAGTTTCTCGGCCACCATTGACCAGACGTTTTCAGTTGGTGAGAGATCTGGAGAATGTGCTGCCCATGGCAGCAGTCGAACATTTTCCGTATCCAGAAAGGCCCGTACAGGACCTGCAACATGGGGTCGTGCATTATCCTGCTGAAATGTAGGGTTTCGCAGGGATCGAATGAAGGGTAGAGCCACGGGTCGTAACACATCTGAAATGTAATGTCCACTGTTCAAAGTGCCGTCAATGCGAACAAGAAGTGACCGAGACATGTAAGTAATGGCACCCCATACCATCACGCCGGGTGATACGCCAGTATGGCGATGACGAATACACCCTTCCAATGTGCGTTCACCGGGATGTCGCCAAACTCGGATGCGAGCATCATGATGCTGTAAACAGAACCTGGATTCACCGGAAAACATGACTTTTGACATTCGTGTACCCAGGTTCGTCGTTGAGTACACCATCGCAGGCGCTCCTGTCTGTGATGCAGCGCCAAAGGTAACTGCAGCCATGGTCTCCAAGCTCATTGTCCATGCTGCTGTAAACGTCGTCGAACTGTTCGTGCAGATGGTTGTTGTCTTGCAAACGTCCCCACCTGTTGACTCAGGGATCGAGACGTGGCTGCACGATCCGTTACAGCCATGCGGATAAGATGCCTATCATCTCGACTGCTAGTCATACGAGGCCGTTGGGATCCAGCACGGCGTTCCATATTACCCTCCTGAAACTACCGACTCCATATTCTGCTAACAGTCATTGGATCTCGACCAACGCGAGCAGCAATGTCGCGATACGATAAACCGCAATCACGATAGGCTACAATCCGACCTTTATCAAAGTCGGAAACGTGATGGTACGCATTTCTCCTCCTTACACGAGGCATCAAAACAACGATTCACCAGGCAACGGCTGTCAACTGCTGTTTGTGTATGAGAAATCGGTTGGAAACTTTCCTCGTGTCAGCACGTTGTAGGTGTCGCCACCGGCGCCAACCTTGTGTGAATGCTCTGAAAAGCTAATCATTTGCATATCATAGCATCTTCTTCCTGTCGGTTAAATTTCGCGTCTGTAGCACGTCATCTTCGTGGTGTAGCAATTTTAATTGCCTGTAGTGTAATTTTGAGCATGGTAAGTTCTGTAACCTGCATACAAACGGACGTCAGTAGGAATGAGATGGTTGCCAGCTTGTCACTGTGCAAGGCGAAGTGTAATTCGTTACAGTATTATCGGTTTTCCGTCCTAATCCACTCGCGAACTGAGCGAGGGAAAAATGACTGATTAAAATTCCCAGTTTAAATCGGAACGAGGCAAAAGGCCGTACGGTGTGAGGAATTATAATGGCTTCCGGTATGGGTTATCTGTAGGTGGGGGCGCAACTTATAGGAGCTATGGCGACAACAGCGGCCATTTTTAAATCCACCAGCTTTGATATTTGTTTTAAATGGGAAGGGGGTCACCTGGCACATTATTTTGAACTGCCTCTTCCTCAGGAATACACATGAGAAACCTGTTTTAAGATACCTTTATTTGTGTAGGAGTTAAGACCTGTTAAAGTTTTAAATTGCAAGGAGGTGATCAACTGTGTTTATTGATGCAGGTTATCCACGATGGCAATTACACAGCAGGAACGCTTCGAAATTGTGTTACTGAGTGGTGGACGAAGTACCAGAGTGACTGCTGCTGACGACAATGCCCGGCATCTTGATAGAAATGACTTTTCACATATAACAGTATCCAAGTTAGTGGACATATTTCGTGCAACACATTCTCTGATGGACAAGGTACGCAGTGGACGTCCAAAAACAGCCACCGACGAGAAGACTGCAACAGCAATTGTTGCATCGTTTGTGAAAAGTCCACATCGCAGTACGCGCCAATTATCAGCAATATCCCGTGTCTGTCAGCGTCCAATCTTGCGTGTGTTGCGCACACACTAATGGCACCCGTACAAGTTACAGTTGTTACATCATCTCTCGGAGAATGGCTGTGATCGGCGAGTGCTGTTTGCACAATGGGCTCTGGATCAGTGTAACAGGAATCCAGACTTCATACGACACGTGTTCTTAAGTGCCAAAGCTACTTTTCATGTGCAAAGAGAAGTAAACAAACAGAATCATCGTTACTTGTCAGATGTAAACCCCTCGTTGGTGGAAACCTGTAAAGGTGCTGACGGTGAAAGAGTGATGATTTGGTGTGGTGCCTGGGACACAAGAATCGTGGGTCCGATGTTTATGGCTCTAAGCACTATTGGACAACATCTGAGGTTATCAGTCCCCTATACTTAGAACTACTTAAACCTAACTAACCATGCCCGAGGCAGGATTCGAACCTGCGACCGTAGCGGCAGCGCGGTTCCGGACTGAAGCGCCTAGAACCGCTCGGCCACAGCGGCCGGCCCAACTACGTTGTATCTTATAAAATTTTGTCACGTTTGGAAAAGCATGGGGAAATTTTTATAATTTCAGAAAAAGATTGCAGCACATTAAACATGAATTCTAGCATTTAGAAATGGATTAAAATTTTTTAGCAGGTACCCCAGATCCCCGTGTGACAGGTGGGACCCGAGTCGTTATCCCCAAAAGACACAGCATTCTGGAAGGAGGCCCAATATTGACTGATAAAAAAGACTTCTGCCCAGGTGTCGCTTCACTTGGCCCTCAGTGGGAAACGCCTATTGACTTATTTTCTCCTTCTCAAGATTTCGCGAGCTTTTTACTTGGGGCCTATGTGCTGAGTTTGCCATTCGCCAATTTCAGTATCACGTCATGGGGAGGGGCAATTCTCCAGTCACTGCTGCCGCTACCGCCTCTCTTATTGGTAGTAAGTGCCGTAGTAGAGCCCGCTGATGCCGTTCAGACGTGAAGTTAATTCGCTCCCTTCTGGAGTCAAATAGGCTGTTTTCTTTTTTTAACTCACGCATCCAGATTGATGCTCTCAACGCGCATTTTGAAAATCTCATCGTGTTCGCTCGAATATTTCGTGTACTTTCTACATTTAGTGAATAACTTATTCAGTCACTAGCTGTATTCGCTAATCATTAACGTAGCAGCGCTTCATCCTCCACAACCGCTTGCACCAACGTTATCCTGCAGACCTATAAACCGTTTGTCAACGATTCTTTTGAATACACTGAAGAGCCAATAATATCGTGTAGGTCCCCCGCGAGCACGCAGAAGTGCAGCAACACGATGTGGCATGGACTCGACTACTGTTAATGGAGGGAAATGACACTCTGAATCCTGCGGAGCTGTCCATAACTCTGTAAGAGTACAAAGGGGTGCAGATCTATTATGAACAGTAAGTTGCTAGGCATCCCAGATGTAGATGTCTGGGGAGTTTGGTGCCCAGCGGAAGTGTTTCAACTCAGAAGAGTGTGCCTGGAGCTACTCTGTGGCAATTCTGGAAGTGTGGGGTGTCGCATTGTCCTGCTGGAATTGCCCAAATCCGTCGTAATGCATAATGGACATGACTGGATGCATGCGGTCAGACAGGATACTTAAGAACGTGTCACCTTTCAGAGTCGTATCTAGATTTATCATGGGTCCCATATCACTCCTACTTCACATGCCCCCACACCATTACAGAGCCTCCGCCATGTACAATAGCCGCTGCTGACACGCAGGGACCATAGATTTATGAGGTTTTCTCCATACCCGTTCACATCCATTCGCTCGATACAATTTGAACCGAATCTCGTCCGACCAGGCAAAATGTTTCCAGTAATCAACAATCCAGTGTCGGTGTTGACGGGCCAAGGCGAGGCGTAAAGCATTGTTTCGTGCAGTCATCAAGAGTACACGAGTGGGCCTTCGGCTCCGAAAGCCCATATCGATGATGTTTCGTTGAATGGTTCGCACGCCGATACTTGTTGATGGCCCAGCACTGAAATCTGGAGCAATTTGCGGAATGGTTGCACTTCTGTCACGTTGAACGATTCTCTTCAGTCGTCGTTGGTCCCGATCTCGCAGGATCTTTTTCCGGCCGCGATACACTCGTGAAATGTCGTAAGGGAAAATCCCAATTTCATCGCTACTTCGGAGATACTCTATCTCATCGCTCGTGCGCCGACTATAACACCACGTTCAGACTGACTTAAATCTTGACAACCTGCCATTGTAGCAGCAGTAACCGATCTAACAACTGCGCCAGGCACGTGTTGTCTTATGTAGGTGTTGCGACCACAGCGCCGTTTTCTGCTGTTGACATATCTCTGTAATTGAATACGCGTGCTTATATCAGTTTCTTTGGAGCTTCAGTTTTATATCAGTGGGTAATTTTCATATTTAAAGCCAATAAATCTAATTGTTTTGGTGATCATTTAACTAGAAGATCCCTCCTTCCATTAATATATCTAAGTGAGTGGTGTGGTACCCATTTGTTTCACAATTAATTGGACCATCCTTAGTAATATTCATTAAAATAACACGTTTCCATTGCACCACAGTATCGTTAATTTGCATGGTCATTTGAGATGGTTCCTCAGTTTCTTGGTCACCAGTGCTTGGTACTGTGCATCACAGGGATACGCACTCAACCAGAACTTCCCACATGTAATTACTTAAGAATGAAGCGGTATAACAATGCACAGCAACCAGGTAGGAATTATATTCCGGCATTTTTTACAATACAGGCACGAACAAAACAACCACATATATGTACACCTTACAAAAAGGGAAAATTTGCAAATTTACAGTCCCAGGAGGAATTTTTCAGGCAACTACTTACTGTTGATGATTGCTGACTGCTGTTTCTAAACTCAAGTTGTTTCCACAATGTTTGTTACCTGTAAAAGGAAACAAATACTATGAGTAAATAATCCTAAAGGAAAAACAATGATCATTAGAACATCAAAATAAAAAAGTCACTAATGTTCCCAAATCAGACTTAAACAATGCGCACTTTTAGGTTTTCTCTGGAGATTAAATATATCTGATCTTCCTCTGAGTCCAGCATATTTGTGAAGAGTTCAAAATTTTAGCCGTAAAATATTTCTGTTCTTCTTGACTATTGCGGATTAAACGTTATTAATTGGCGACTCCATGGAGTGTCCTGTGCACCACGACCATATAATGGGTATACTTGGAAGGAGAGACAGCATTGGTCGTACTTTTTTGTTTTATTAAACGCAAAATCGATTTTCGGTCACTTAGTGACCATCTTCAGTGTTAGAAGTTAAAAATTATTTCACATTACGATCAGAGAGCATAAAACAGAAAATCACAACTACATCTGCATATGAACATAACAGTTGGTAGGAACATACCTGTAATATATAATTTAAATTTGTAGGCACTGGTGTCAACAAGCTTACAGCGATCACATAAACTGAGGCCGCTGTTTACATGCACTTGTTCAGCAGACCTCGGTGTGACAGGGCTTGGCACGCCCTCTATGTGACATGTGTCACGTGAAGACTTAATATTACTGGTTTTGCGAGATATTAACACTAAATAACTCTTGTGCATTTGTGAATCATGAAGTACTTCAAATTTAAAATGTACGTAAAACACATAGTAGGGCAATTAAGAATACACTAGTGCAGGTGAAATTCGCGATGGATAGTTGTAAAATAAATAAGGTAGAACAGAATAAAATGGCTGTAGCGGTAGAAAAGCTATTAAAGAACGAGGTAGAAAAAGCAAATAACCAAAACAGGAGGGATCATTTGACAGTAAAAAGCTTGAATAATAAATTACAAGAAAGTAATGCAACTGTCACAAAGGCAGACAAAGGGAATTCTGTTATTATTGTTACAAAAGAAATGTTGTTGTTGTTGTTGTGGTCTTCAGTCCTGAGACTGGTTTGATGCAGCTCTCCATGCTACTCTATCCTGTGCAAGCTTCTTCATCTCCCAGTACCTACTGCAACCTACATCCTTCTGAATCTGCTTAGTGTATTCATCTCTTGGTCTCCCTCTACGATTTTTACCCTCCACGCTGCCCTCCAATGCTAAATTTGTGATCCCTTGATGCCTCAAAACATGTCCTACCAACCGATCCCTTCTTCTAGTCAAGTTGTGCCACAAACTTCTCTTCTCCCCAATCCTATTCAATACCTCCTCATTAGTTATGTGATCTACCCACCAAAAGAAATGTATGTAGAAAAAACTTTGCAATTTTTTCAAGAAAACGGTATTACATCAATTGCGAGAGACCCAACGAATGAGATTCAAAGAAAGTTAAATGAGAAACAATCACTTTCAAATGTAATAGCACCTCGTGAGATACAGTATCTCAAGACAATGAATCCAAAAATTCCTAAGCTACGATCACAATTCAAGGTTCATAAGGAGTCTAACCCCATTAGGCCGGTAGTTGATGGGAGAGGGGGCCCGTTGGTGAATATTGCGAAAAACTGCCTAACTATTTTGAATAAGCATTATAAATTTGTGCAACAGTTCTCGATTAAAAATAGTACCCAATTAGTAGAGAAAATAAAAGATATACCTATTACAGACACTATGACGTTTCTTTCGCTAGACATTGTCAATTTATATACGAATATCCCGATTGAGGAAACAATACAAATTATTGACGCTAATCTCAGAAACCACAGTCATATGTCTAGCGTGGAAATCAATGAGTTCATAGAACTATTATCATTCTGCTTAAAGTATAACTACTTCGCATTTAATGACAAAATTTATGTCCAAAAGGACGGACTCAGCATGAGAAACTCTGTGTCAGGGATTATGGCAGACATCTTTATTAACTATCTTGAACTGAAATTACTAAAAGATTTTCCCACATTAGCTAAAAAGATCGTATACTACTATAGATATGTGGACGACACGCTATTGCTTATTAATGGCAGTCAATCTGATATTGACGAAGTCGTCAGTACATTTAATGGTTTACACAACAAAATTGCTTTCACAGTTGAAAAAGAACAGAATGGAGTCATTAATTTTTTAGACCTAACCATTAGAAGGGAAAATGGAAAACACACATTTGACATTTACAGAAAATCAACATTCACAGATATCATCTTCGATTATGGTTCACATCACCCTGACCAACACAAAAAAGCGTTTTTCCATTTTGCATTTCATCGTATGTTCCGATTACCATTATCTAATGAAAACCATGAGAAAGAGTTAAACATAGTCAAACAAATTGCAAGAAATAATAACTACGCGTTGAAATACGTCATGGACATTTATGAGATGGTATCCAAAAAATATAGTAAAGATAATTTAAGTCAGAATGAGACAAGCGAAACTAAAAATCAAAAATGTATCACTTTGCCTTTCTATGGTCCCATTAGCAATAAAATTGCCAGAGTATTCAAGAAGAGGAATATTAATGTAGGTTTCTCGACGACGAACAGACTAGGCGTGCTTTTAAGGAATAACATTCATGAACGCAACGTCTTACACGAATCAGGTGTTTACAAACTTATGTGTGCCACGTGTAATGCAGGTTACATAGGGCAAACCGGACGAAAATTAGAAACAAGGTTCCGTGAGCACGTTGCACTTGAGAGGAAAGATATTGCCGAAAAATCGAATTTCGCAGCCCATCTGGTAGCGACTGGTCATACAACTCCAGATTTGACATCGCAATTGAAGTTGCTGCACAAGGGTAAAAAAGGACGCTTTCTCGACCTTATGGAAGAGATGGAGATCTTTTGTCATAATAAATCTCCAGATATCGCGCTACTTAACGAGCAAACGATATCGAGAAGCACACATTTTTGGGAATGCTTCTCCGATTTCCTGTGAAAAAAGTCAACAACTTGTTGCCAATTATCACAGTTGGCAATTCGTAGTCAGTTGCTTGTTATCCCTTATATGCAACGCCTCAGTCATAGTTGCTACGAGAACACTTACAATGGCCGCTATTCCAACTATCTCAACACACAGACACACATGTTTCGGTTTGTTCTAATAACATTACTAATTTCGGACTTTAAAAAAGATGCTCGCTTTTGTTCCGTAGTTTTCAGAACTTATGGACGCCTACTGAACATAATTTTACTACAGTCGACATCTCTTAGGCGTTGACACAAAGTAATACGAACCGGTTATCACTTTACGTAATTATTTTTAATGTATGTTAACAATTCCTTTTCTGTTTGAATAAGTGCTGGATATCGTGCATAGCCTATGTTTAATTTATCTAAAGTACGAAGTACATTTCTGGTATAAGTGGCACTATTACCTGTCCTTCCTCATGATGGTTTCTCGATGTTAGATGTATACTACCTGTTCGCACCTTATATTTTTAAATTTATTTCAATAACACAATTAGAATTATAGGTACTTCTTAAGTCTGCTTGTATTTCATATGGGTCCCAATACTACTATAAGTTATGTAAAATCAAATTATTTTATTAATATTCAAAACCGGTTGCTTGGCAATTTTATTACTGTTTTATCAACCTGTGAATGTACGTATGGATTCTGACCCAGTGGTTATGCGGAAGCGTACAACCAGTGATAGGACGAATGATATGTACATTATCACGCCGTTAAATATGATAACAAAATTGTTACTCTACACCCTCAAACTTTTGTTGTTGTTTCAGTGAATATTGTTTAATGGCATTTGAATTGTTACGTAGTGGCATTTTCCTACTATTACTATTTTTATATATTTGACTTCTCAGTTTTAACGTAATATTTACGTAAATCAAGAACGATATACTTCTAACTTCCCACGCCAAATGATGGGGCTATGTTTTACAATAAGCAACCGTGTATATTTGATGTCATGTATGTATGGGTTCTGACCCAGTGCTTATGCGGAAGCTTATAACCACTGTTATAACACTGCTAGCTTGTCCAAAGGGACAAACGAGACATACATCAGCATGTCGGTTAAATATGATAACAAAATTGTTTATCCACACCTACAAACTTTTTTATAATGAATATTGTGTTTCACGGCATTTTAATTATTAAGTAATGGCAGTTTCGTACTATTACTATTTTTAAATATTTGACTCCTTAGTCTTAACGTAACATTTTACGTAAATTACGAACGTTGTACTTCTAGCTTCCCACGCCAGATGGTGGGTATTATGTTTTTTAAAAAAACCTGTGTTATACCTCATTTCATGTTATTCATATATTATTCTTTTACATTGTCTTTTGCTCTTTTACCTGTCCTGCACTCTGACAACTTATCATCGATCTGTTTTATAAGTTTGTTTTTTAAAAACAATACGCCAATGTATTTTAGATATTTCCTCCCCCTTCGTCTGCTATGTGTTTTACGTACATTTTAAATTTGAAGTACTTCATGATTCACAAATGCACAAGAGTTATTTAGTGTTAATATCTCGCAAAACCAGTAATATTAAGTCTTCACGTGACACATGTCACATAGAGGGCGTGCTAAGCCCTGTCACACCGAGGTCTGCTGAACAAGTGCATGTAAACAGCGGCCTCAGTTTATGTGATCGCTGTAAGCTTGTTGACACCAGTGCCTACGAATTTAAATTATATATTACAGGTATGTTCCTACCAACTGTTATGTTCATATGCAGATGTAGTTGTGATTTTCTGTTTTATGCTCTCTGATCGTAATGTGAAATAATTTTTAACTTCAAGCACTGAAGATGGTCACTAAGTGACCGAAAATCGATTTTGCGTTTAATAAAACAAAAAAATACGACCAATGCTGTCTCTCCTTCCAAGGAATAAACGTTGATATGCCTTAGCTTCACGTCAAGTGGCTGAATTGTGTGGATGGAATTCTGTTCCCAGATAGAATCATGTCACTCACCACAACAGGCGGCTTCACTGAACGCGTGAGAAGAGTGCGTGAGTGCGTTCTAGGAAAAGCTTTTGAATTTATAGCGTTTCATCATTATCAACCACATTTGTATCCTAACGTTGTAGTACAGCCATCAATAACTACGACTTTCAGTGGTTATAACACCTATCGTCACCCTCATCACCATCGTCGTCATCTGCTCTCTGAGTCATTAAGGCCACTCCTATAGCGGTAACGATCCTCCTAAATTCATGCCTTTTACATTTAGTCAGCTTTGTAAATTGAGTGGGCGCTACAAATCTCTGTATCGTTAATAGTCAAGAACACTACATTCTACCTTTTGTGCTAGGATAAACTAATCTCCTCAGTATATACCGGTACATAAAACTTAATTTAAATACAACAGAGGAAAACCTTTATAAATAAATATGTAAATTAAACTTAGTGTTCAAGTTCTGAGTCAGAATCAGAAGAGGAGTTAAATATCTCATTACTGCCCCGCCAGAACTCAAGGTCCGTTAATCTTAAGGATGTAAAAAAGCAAGTAAAACCAAAAAAAAAGGATATGAACTTGCAGTGAATTTGAACTCTGCAAGTTCTGAGCAAATTTTTCATGGAACGAGAATGACTGGCGTAAAGTAGTGAGGAGCTAAATCAGTCGGTTTTCCTCCTGCAGGTTGCTCTACGTTCCGAAACGAAACGAATACAACAAAAATAAGAAAAAATGTATTTGAAAAGGAAGTTATTGAGATCTACATTTCCCATTTCATTCTTCCCTTTCCTTACACTTTTTAACAAAAAATATAGTTGTGTCCAATATGTTAATGGCAATACAACGCTGTAACCTGTGCAGTTTTCATTCAGGGTTTGTTCGTTTATTTATAGTTACCATTAAACTATGAAAGGCACAAACTATAATACTGTTCTCATGGGTGTTATAGTAAAACGAATCTACTTTTCTGTTACTACTTTATGAACGATTTGTGCAGAAACAGTACTGTTGCTACTTAACGAACGATTTGTGCAGAAACAATGAACTGCGTTGCTTTTTTGTTCTTCGATCTATTCATTTACATCAAATCTTTAATTCCTGGTTAATATTTTCCTTTCTCATTTCTTCTCTATGGTTACGCCTGACTTCTTCTTAGTAATTTAATTTCTGCTGTTCCAGTAGGTCTTTCCTCCTTTTACTCTAGAGCCAAACTGTCACAGCTACACACAATTACGTGCACTGCATCAGTTTTATGAAATTTGATTTGTGTGTCCTACCTTGTCTTGTTCGTAAGAGCTCTTTTTATGTTATCGCACATTACTTGAAATTTATAAAATCTGCATCTCAGCTTTTCTTCCTGATCTGTCAAATCAAGCATCCCAAAGAATTCAATTTGGTAACCTCTTCGGTTACGTTATTGTCAATTACAGTCTTTGAGCGTACGATATATCTCCTTGGATGTCATTATTATAGGTGTTTTGAAGGTTATCTCTTGGATGTAGTTTAAAACTGAATTGAAAATTTGATGCGCGGCAAACTACAGATCACTCTCATTGTCTACGAGTAAATCCTAATCGTCCAGAAGTAAAATTAGGGCCAAAACAGTTTTGCCAGCTGTAATTTTTTTCTATTATTTTTCCAGTCTGTTATAACCGCGTCAATGAAGATACTAAAGCGGTTCGGTGACAGGGGAACCCTCTTCTCACCTCCTGGTTCATAATTACATGCCGCGTGGAGGCGCCTTGCCACGGTTCGCACGGCTCTCCCCAAAGAAGGTACGAGTTCTCCCTCGGGCATGACCTCAGCAGTCTGGTCACATAGAAATTTACCACACATTTCCATAATCTGCGGATCTCCTTACGGTTCTTTTAGATGATGTGGACAGCCCTTCGTTTTTATTATTTCTCAACGCTTGTGTCTCGAAACTTTGTCAAATGATTTCACAGTCAATGAATAAAATATGAGTTTCCTAGTTGAGCTCTCGTCTCTTCTGGATCAGTTATTTTCATAAAGAGTTGCTACAAGAACCTCATTTCCTGAAACAGTTTTTCCTGCTGCTAAAAAGAAGAAGGAAACTATTTCTAGGTGCGTTGTAATAACATCGGCATAGACTTTATACGGTGTTGATAACAGACATATCTTCATAATGGCCAGTCATCCCTCGGCCTCGACCGCATGCGACTACCAGTTGCACGAATTAATCTTTGAAGAATCACTGGACTCAAACGTCGTTTTCTGGTGGAAGAAGCAGCAGCGATGTGAAGCGTCATACTGAAAGCTACTGTGGAGTATCACAGAGGCCCATTTTCATCAGACTCTTCTCGCTTATTTCCTGTTGTAGAGAATGTATGGAATATCTGATACTGCAGCTGGCATATTGAATTTGGAGGGAGTCGGGAGGGTTGGGGGTTGGTTGGGGGAGGGGGGGGGGAGGGAGGGGCTGAGGGATGCTGGCGCAAAGTGCATCGGACAATGGAATTTGTTATGGCCATCCCCGTTCGCAGCACGCTTCATACACGTGGGATTCTGATCGATCCGCAATCGAACTCGGTGAAAGCTGTACCGAGAACTTTTGACGGCATGTTGTATTCAGAATTTCCAACCCAACTACATTTATCAGAGTTAAAAGTAACGCTCTGCGTAAATTAAAAGAGAAAATGCTTGTTAGCAGTACTGGTTATACACGGCAAAACATCGTCACAATACTCAGATTTAGCTTCATGTCAGTGGCGTTAGGCATTTGTGGACCAGCGGAAACGTCGGCGAAAGAAAAGACGCAGGGTGCTATAGTGATAAAACTAACATCACTGCTATAAAATGCGTTCAGAATTGTCGAACGCGAAGTGTAATAAAAACGAAGACTGGTCATAAAGTTTTAGTTATCACGTCTCAAATATGAAAATACGTAATTATTTTTTTCTTGTTTGCAGGCATGTCTACGGTACTGGTATACATTCAAACCCCCACGCCACAATACCGTAGCACACTGCTAGATAAACCAAAACAATCACGCCTACTGAAAGTGGAACACTATGTCGTAGTTTATCTTCTGCCATTGATAGTGATCAAGGCTAGAACAATCTATGCTAAAATTTTGATAAGGAATCGATCCACGCTTAGGCAGTATCAAAACTCTTTATTGTTTATAAATCATTACTGCAATTTTGGCATTTTGTCATCATCAGGCGGTGTGCGGCAATGGTACGCACTTAACAACATGAAGTAGTCATGTACGGCAACATGGTACCGAACATTGCAAAATAAACTTTTTTCTTGTTATTTTTCCCCACGTCTCATGGGGGGCTGTCAGCGGAACGATACTCCACTCTTCGGCCAAGAGCGTTCACAAAGAGATAACAAAGAAGATAAAAAAATAAAAATATGAGGACGATTTAAGTTTTAAATTAAAAAGACGGACTGATAGAATAACGGAAAATACTCGCATACATAATTTAAAAAACACAGATCCGATGAGATGGTATCCTTCTATCGAAAAAAGGAACACTGGAGCACTGCTCTTTCACTTGACACCTGAAGGACCTGCATCGGGTGAAAAAATATTGTGCGAGGAGAGAATATGTGCTTCGAAGGTGGGGAGTGTGTGGATAAAGAGGTAGGAGCCTGTTGGGAGGGGGGAATTATGGAGATGGTAGGCAGGAGGTGAAGCAGACAGTGGGAATCTATATGGTGGGAAGGACAGAGGGTGAGGAGGAGTAATGGTATGTGGGGAGAGTAGTGGTATAGGATGAAAGGAACAGCGGTAGGTGGAGAGGAAAAAGGAAAAAGGAGCCCTGATGTGGAGTGGGATAGGTGGAGAATGGTTAAATGTAGGTAGGGGGGACAAATATCGGAGCATATCTCATTATGTGGGAACGGGAGTTGGCTGAAGTTGCATTAAAATCTGATATGGATGTGTAGGTGTAGCGATGGAGTGATGTGTTTGTGAAGGCGCGGTAGCATACCAGGGTTTGTGATCGGAGGCGAGACAATGGCGTCATCGGGATCTAGTTTAGGAATGGTACAGGAGAGACAGAGGTGTTCCACGTGCGACAGGAGGGATGGGAATTTGATAAGATGGTAGAGGATCCATGTGGAGGAAGGTAAATGGGTGCGGAAAGAGATGGAATGCATGACGTTCGAGAATCTGGAAGAACTTGTAGAACTTCGGCGCTGGAGATATCCGTGCAACACTGACATAACAGAGAATGGTTCGGATCAGGATTTGTGGATGCGGAGAATAGTGGAGGGGTGTAATACCGAAGTTCGGCTTGTTAGTAGTTTTAGTCTGTTGTGAGCTTTCTGTTGGATGGTTAGTACGTGAGGTTGCGAAGTAAGCTGTCGATCGAAGGTTCGTCCAAGATATTTTAATGTATTAGTTAACTGGAGAGGACGGTGGTAAATGGTAAAGTAGAATCTATGGGGACGGAAGGTCCAGGTGGTTCGTCCTATAATTATTGCCTGGGTTTTAGGGGGGTTTGATCTTGAGGGGTCATTGGGTACACCAAGAGGTAAGCTGGTTGAGGTGGATTTGAACAGATCGTTGGGATTTATGGAGTGTAGGGCAGAGGGCGAGGAAAGCCGTATCATTAGCGTACTAAAGGAGCTGGGTGGGAGGATGTGGTTTGGGCATATCGGCAGTGTAGAGGAGATAAAGGAGAGGAAAGAGGACGGAGCCACGGTGCACTCCTGCAGTGGGAAGGACGGTGCAGGGATTGATACTGTCATAAAATCAACAATATGTAGTGGTATAAACTCGTCCACTCTTGCGAACACCAAGCGATCACACATATTACCTCAGGTTAAAACGTGACAAACACTTGACATTATGACAAAAACTATGTTCACAAGACACACAAAAGGCAAGTCCCATGTCACCAGCGTGATCGAAGAAACACAAATGGCAGGACAGATTGCCGTTGGAGGCATTCCGAGATATCCTGACGATTCAGGCGAGGTTCAAGTTCCAATCAGATTCTCTTGTAGGAATGAAGGAGTTACGTTGGATATCTCAAAAAGTATGCTACAACTTCGCTGTTTTATAGCAACCAAACTAACTAAGATATTTGGTTTATGCGACAGACAAACTCACAAAGTTTTGTGTGTGTGTGTGTGTTTTATCCAGGTTGTCGTGAGTGAAGCACAATGACAACAGTTCAATAAATGGCTCAGTTTGTGGAATGCTTTATTCAGGCCAAATCAGGCACGCAGGTTCAGAGGAACTTTCAAACAACGTTGCCGAAAGCACCCACCCTCGTGGATGTCGATACGCCGGTGGTACAGGAATTTTATGCAGATAGGAAGCTTTGATGTGAATCATCATACTGGACGGCCTGGAACAAGTGGAATCGACAAAGAACAGATACGGTTGGCTTTTCAGCATTCACCGCAGAATTCTTGTCTGGAGGGCGTCCCAGGAGCTGCAAATACCTGGGACGACCGTGCACCGGGTCTTTTGGCAACGTATACAGATGTTTCCACACCGATTGCTACCGGTGCACGCACTGAAACCAGCCGACAAGCCACCACGTGCGCAGTTTGCTGTGGATGATCTTCACCGTTTAGAGGAGGATGTCAACTCTCTAAACAACCTAGCGTTTTCCGACGAAGCAACATTCCACGAGCGTGGTACGGAAAACACACACAATGTTTGCATGCGGGACGCAACCAATCCGCATACTGTGAAGGCACAGTATCTCTCAGAACTATTTTGTTGTTGAACTAACAAGACGATAGTCCTATTTATCTGCATGCGGCATCAGAACAAACCGGTTGTTAAAGCAGAAGACTGCTTGACCTCGCTGCAGTTTCAAGTATTGACTGCTGAGTGCAGGTAAACATGGACTTTAGCCGTAAACAGTGTTTCCGAGAGGGTTCATAAGTATTTTGCAGAAGAGGGAGAATGCAACAAACCTAACTACGTAAACCAAACGTAATTATAATATTTTTATTTACCTATAGCAATGTCTAAAACTAAAGAATATTCAGTAATTTATAGAGAAGCTGTTTTAACAGCACTGTTCAAAGGCCAAACTCAGTCTTCGTTGCGAAGGTGTGTGGCAGCTCACAACAGCTCGTGAGTGTGTGGGCCTGACCTGCAAAAAATAAAAAGGGGAACGATAGAGAACAACGTACGAAGTGGTCGGCACGAAAAACTACCCAAAAAGAAAGATAGGATGACTTGTAACAAATGATCACCTGGGCAATATGTGATGATCTACAGATAAAACGACTGTGTGAAGGTCCTGTTTCGACATTTAAACGCCTCTTAGCAGCTATACATCTGAATGGCAGGCGATCTTCTCGAAAACCTATGATAGGTACGAAAAGTAGGAAGGCCAGACTTCAGTTTTCTAAGAAGCACGCGTCGCGGGACACTGAAGACTGGACAGAATTCTACAGAGTGATGAAAACAAGTTTAAGGTCTTCCCCTCCAAGGAAACCAGTACGTTCGACGTCCGGAAAACAAGAAGAATGACAGAAAGTACAGAATACCAACCATGAAGCACAGAGGAGGAAGTACCATTGTGTGGGGCTGTTCCTCAAGAAATTGTGTAGGTATCCAGGTATCCTCGTCGAAATTCATGGGATAATAGATAGTTTGAAGTATGGTGAAGTATTAACACATTATTTGATACCTCACGGAGGACGAAATATGCCTCGTAATTGGCAGTTCCAGCATGACAACGAGCCAACGGCCTTGCCGCAGTGGTGACATCGGCTCCTGTCAAATCACCAAAGTTAAGCGCTGTCGGGCTGGGCTAGCACTTGGATGGGTTGACTGTCCGGTCTGCCGAGCCCTTTTGGCAAGCGGCGTGCACTCAGCCCTTGTGAGGCAAATTGAGGAGCTTTTTGACGGAGTAGTAGTGGCTCGGTCACGAAAACTGACAACGGCCGGGAGAGCGATGTGCTGACCACATGCCCCTCCATATCCGCATCCAGTGACGCCTAAAGCCTTAGGATGACACGGCGGTAGGTCAGTACCGTTAGCACCTTCTGAGACCCGTTCGGACGGAGTTCAGTTAGTTTTAGCATGACAACGATCCGAAGCACACTTCTGGCCATGTGAAGGCAGTTCTGAAGCAGCACAAAATAATGGTATTCGGACGGCCAAGCCAAACTCCAGACTTAGAACACCACAGAACATCTTAGCGACGAGCCGGGTAGAAGTTAACGACAACAAAACTATACCAACATAGAGGTTTCCTTCAAAGAATTGTGTGAGATATGAAACAAGGTTCCTCAGGCAGTCCGCAGCTCGTGGTCGTGCGGTAGCGTTCTCGCTTCCCGCGCCCGGGTTCCCGGGTTCGATTCCCGGCGGGGTCAGGGATTTTCTCTGCTTCGTGATGACTGGGTGTTGTCTGATGTCCTTAGGTTAGTTAGGTTTAAGTAGTTCTAAGTTCTAGGGGACTGATGACCGTAGATGTTAAGTCCCATAGTGCTCATAGCCATTTGAGCCATTCCTCAGGCACGACTGTCCATCCAGGTCTGCTTCAGCAATAATCGCAAGGGGCAGTGCAATCAAATACAGGGTGTACATAAAGTCCAGAAACACTTTCAATTATTTATTGCACAAGAACTAAACATTTTACAGGTGTCATACATATTGAATTTTGAAGAGAAACTCTGAAATTTTTTTTACAAACATTCGATATGCAAACCATGAGTGACCCGGCAGAAGTCAATAATCGAATTCTCGCCATACCCGTCCCAGCACGGCGTCGTCGATTGTGTCAGTCGCTTCCCGTATTCTCTCCCGGAGCTCTGCTACTTCACATGGTAAAGGCGGTAGATATACCAGATTTTTAATGTGTCCCCACAGAAAAAGTCACACGGAGTGAGATCTGCTGATCGGAGAGGCCATTTGATGAAGCAGCTATACCCTTCTGCAACACGGCCAATCCATCGACGCGCCAGCTCCGTGTTCAGGTACCCACGAACTTCATGATGAAAACGGGGTGGAGCCCCGTCCTGCTGGAAGATAAACAGAGATTCCGAATGCATTTGAGGCATAAGCCATTGCTGCAACATGTCCAAGTAGGAATATCCAGTGACAGTGCTCTAGGCGAAGAAGAATGGCCCGTACAGTTTTCGACGTGACAAAGCACAAAAAAATTTACCTTTGGGGAATCACGCTCAAATTCAGTGCATTCTTGTGGATGCTTTGTACCCCAGATTCGACAATTATGCCTGTTCGCTTTCCCATTAGTGTGAAAAGTGGCTTCGTCGCTAAAAATTCAAAATCTCACCCTCATTCAGTTGTTGCAACTGCGAACAAAACTCAAAACGCTTGTCTTTGTCATCGTCATTGAGCTTCTGCACTAGCTCCAATGTGAATGGTTTCATATACAGCTTCTGTCGCAAGACTTTCCACACTGTCATTGGAGCCATTTCGAGTTCACAGGATGCCTGACGCACTGATTTCTTTGGACTCCTCGTGAATGTCTGTCGTACGCGCTCCACATTCACTTCACTCGCACTGGGACGTCCGCTTCTCATTGCCGGGCACAAGCACAAGGGGACCCTCCATACTGTAATCACGAGTTTTGATGCTCTTCAGATATGTTGTAGAGGCACTTACCCTGAGTACTTGGCTATGTGCCGGCCGGTGTGGCCGTGCGTTTCTAGGCGCTGCAGACCGGAACCGCGCGACTGCTACGGTCGCAGGTTCGAATCCTGCCTCGGGCATGGATGTGTGTGCTGTCCTTAGGTTAGTTGGGTTTAAGTAGTTCTAAGTTCTAGGGGACTGATGACCTCACTAGTTAAGACCCATAGTGCTCAGAGCCATTTGAAGCATTTTGAAGTTAAGTCCCATAGTGCTCAGAGCCATTTGAACCAACCCATCGTAACGAATTAGTTGTGCCAGTGGTAAATGGCCTTACTTGTTGGTGGCTTCTTTCAGTACTTGATTCTAAACATTCGCTGAACCGCTGTAGCACACTTGTTTTCGTCGAACTCCAACAGACAGAGAGCTCGCCCCAGACTTGAACTCACCATGCTTGCGACTAGCGCTAACTATCGGCAAATTACCAAACTATGCCGCGGCGGTATACATGGAAAAAAAAAACTTTCAGGGTTTCTCTTCAATATACTTATGTATGATATCTGAACAATATTTGGTTCTTGTGCAATAAATAATTGAAAGTGTTCGCCGACTTTATGTACACCTTGTATTAAGCCAAGAACATCATGCTCAAGATTTCATAATTGTTTTTCTTCTGTTTAGTTTTAACAAATTACTTTTGAGCTTAGGTAATTTGCTCATTTGTGTTTTATTATTTATGCAAGGATTAGAATTGTATAATGCGTGTAAAATATAAAGTAAACATTATAAAGATTTGCCAGTTATGTTATTTGCTCTTTGATCGCACTGTGGGACCATTTTTTCTCAGAAAAAATCACTTAATTCCAACCGTTATCTTGGTATACTGCAGGCTGTTGCGTTACCAAACTGGCTGACCGCCAAGACGCAGCCGCTTTCCAACGAGATGGTGGGAGGCCACATCGGGCTCAGACTGTGTGAGATGTTCTAGCCCAAGTGTTTCCGGAGCGCAGGATTCACAGGGGTGGTCCAATCCCTGGCCTTCCAGGTCATCTGACCGATGGACTTTTTTCTATGGAGGTATGCCAAGGACAGAGTCTACGAAAGGCCCGTCACCCACACTAACGATATAAAGAACCGAATCGTTGCCGCCTACGTTGTACGTACCACGTGTACCAAAGGCGAACCTGGTGACATAGGTCAAATGAAGTAAAACCTTTGTGACATAGTGAGCACATAAGCCAAACACAGCATGAATATCATAATTAGTTTGTATGCTATAACACATTAAAAGTTGTGCCGTAAATTGGAGACACCCTGTACTTTCAGGACTAGTTTGGCATCACTGGGATAGGCTGAGAACAGCTGACGGATACAAATTATATTGAAACTTCTTGGCAGATTAAAACTGTGTGCCGGACCGAGAATCGGAATCCGGACCTTCGCCTTTCGCTGCGAGTGCTCTACCATCTGAGCCTTACAAGCACGACTCACGACCCGTCCTCACAGCCTTAACTCCGCCAGAACTTCGTTTGCTACCTTACAAATGGGTCGTCAGTCATGCTTGCGTAGCTCAGATGGTGGAGCACTTGCCTGCGAAAGGCAAAGCTGCCGAGTTCGAGTCTCGGAACTGCACACAAATCTAATCTGCCAGGAAGTTTCATATCAGCGCACACTCCGCTGCAGAGTGAAAATTTCATTCTGGAGACAAATTGTTTTGTTTATAACCTCAATATTGCATTTAAAGAAGGCGAGTCCACCTGAAGTTCCACATTAGTTCAACAACATCCAGTGACCCCTTTGTTGCTTTCTGAAGGTGAAAAAACCGACTAAAATTTTTTCTCGAATGATTTTATAGTATGGTGAAAGTTTTCTGAACATTGAAAATTTTTATAAGTCGTAGAACAGTGGTAACACTGTCAAACCTCAGTGAACGTCGAGCAACGCCTTGGATGACTAATTGAAGTGTCAACTCCTACGTTTGAAACCCGCACTGACGACGCTATTGGTGAAGATCGACGTGTTGCAGCTGAATAAACAGCAAAAATAGGCGCAGTAAGCGTTCATAACGCTATCAGTAACAAGCTCAAGTACAGCAAAACAAATGCAAGGTGGATCCCGGTGGCCGCGCGGGATTAGCCGAGCGGTCTCCGGCGCTGCAGTCATGGACTGTGTGGCTGGTCCCGGCGGAGGTTCGAGTCCTCCCTCGGGCATGGGTATGTGTGTTCGTTCTTAGGATAATTTAGGTTAAGTAGTGTGTAAGCTTAAGGACTGATGACCTTAGCAGTTAAGTCCCATAAGATTTCACACGCATTTTTTTTTATCCCGGTAGAGTTAACGCAACAAAACAAGGAAACAAGACTCAGAGAGTGTAGAGACTTGAAACAACGCTATAAAAGGGAAGGTGACCCTTTTCTGAACAAAATTATACCGTGTAGCGAAACTTGTTTACCATTTTGAAACAGAGACGAAAAGATAAAGCATGTAATGGAAGTACACCTGTCCGAAAGAAATTCAAAACTCAACCATCAGCGGAAAAAGTTGTGGCGGTTGCTTCTTGAAACGGCGTGAGATGATGAGATTAATGGAAAGTATGACAGCAATGATTAAACTGGCTGCCAGTTCGCCTTGTACCTGTAATGAGCTGGCGATGTTAAATCTCACCTGTGGTTCTGCTGTTGGCCCGACCACGGCCGGCATCAGGCTCCGTCACGTCTGGCTGGGGTTTCGGTATGGGTAATAACAAAAGGAAAAACATTGTCCGAGAAGAACACGCTAAATAAGAGGTAGTCTGTTACAAGTGGTTAGCGGTTACTGCATGCAAGAAACTAGTAAGAACTAGTCTTGCTGCACGTCAAGACACGAGAACAATCGAACCCGACACAGGTCACGGACATTGTGATGAATGGTCTAACCTCCGAATTAAGAAAGAGTGCGCCGAGAGATACCTGAAATACTGATAGTCCCGAGTATTGAGGAGACCAGCCCAGGGCAGGGGTAGTTTAGATAGCTATTACAAAAACACGATACGATCAGCGCGCCTACTGTTCGGTGAACGCTCTATTGCATCGCGTCGGAATTGTTACTGATTAGCATGCAGAAACTGATTACTGACCGTACTGTAGTGGGTCGTGCGATCAATGGCCGCTATCGATGGAACAAGCACGCACACCTGTGCATAACGGCGGCAACTCACACGCTGATGGTGGTCACGAACCTGCTCCAACTAAGAACTGACTACAACCGGGGCGTCGATGGAGTTTCTCATCACTTTTGTGCACGAGAATCCAACGACACTGCAGACTTCCACTGGAGGAGCCCCGCGACCAACCTAACGGGTTCGCCTCTTGCGAATTTGTTCCGGCCCGTGAGAAGGCAGTGCCTACAGCCTAAAGGTTGGGAAACATGAAATAGCGGTTCCTCTACGAAAACGGCGGCCGGGAGTGTCCCTCCACCGCTGATAAAGGACTGAAATTCAAACTTACGGCTACTTTGGCCTTCCAGGAATGCGTCTTACTGTATAAATTCTACAGTATATTAATTATACCAGACGTCAAAGTATTATACCCTCTTTAAGAGCCGGGAGTCCTGCTGTTAGGCAAACCTAGGGAGGTCCCTAAATGCCAGGGAAGACCATTTGATATTATTTAACCGACGTGTAATTAAATCGACTTTTAATTTACTGGGCCGATTAGTCCGTCACCTATATCAAGCGACCCGTAATTTGAAGACAAAGGCGAATCTATAATTAAAAGAATTAAATTTTTTATGGGTGATCTCTATTTTCCAGACGGTTGGACTAACTACTACTGTGCTTCCACACGCTTTGTGGATAGAAACCACAGTATATCAGTGCTGCAAAGTCATGTTGACGTCTTTGGGGATGCCCAAGGTGTCGTGTTTTGTGATTATTTGGAAGATCAACATACTACTCAGACTTTCTGATGAACAAAGTAAAGCCAGCAATGAGAGAAAAACGTTCCGTACCTCAAAGAAAATGCAAAAAACTGGTGATTTCTCAAACTGGGGAACAATCAAGAATGGTGTGCCGTAAGGTTCGGTCTTGGGTCCTCTGCTGTTCTTAATATGTATTAATGACTTACCATTCTATATTCACGAAGATGCAAAGCTGGTACTTTTTGCCGATGATACAAGTACAGCTATCACACCCAACAGACAAGAATTAACTGGTGAAATTGTAAACGATGTTTTTCAGAAAATCATTAAGTGGCTCTCTGCAAATGGGCTCTCATTAGACTTTGACAAAACACAGTATATACAGTTCCACACAGTAAATGGAATGACACCATTAATAAATATAGACTTCAAAAATGGTTCAAATGGCTCTGAGCACTTTGGGACTTAACATCGGAGGTCATCAGTCCCCTAGAACTTAGAACTACTTAAACCTAACTAACCTAAGGACATCACACACATCCATGCCCGAGGGAGGATTCGTGCGGTTCCGGACTGAAGCGCCTAGAACCGCTTGGCCACATCGGCCGGCATATAGACTTCGATCAGAAATCGGTAGCTAAGGTAGAATATTCAAAATTTCTAGGCGTATGCACTGATGAGGGGTTGAACTGGAAAAAACACACCGAGGATCTGCTGAAACGTTTGAGTTCAGCTACTTATGCTATTAGGGTCATTGCAAATCTGGCGATATAAATCTCAGTAAATTAGCTTACCGCGCCTATTTTCATTCTCTGCTTTCGTATGGCATCATATTCTGGGGTAACTCATCTTTGAGTAAAAGAGTATTCATTGCACAAAAGCGTGTAATTAGAATAATTGCTGGAGCTCATCCAAGATCATCCTGCAGACACTTATTTAAAGAGCTAGAGATCTTCACTGTAGCCTCACAATATATATATTCACTTACGGAATTTGTTATAAACAACCCGAATGAATTCAAAAGTAATAGCAGTGTACATGGCTACAACGCTAGGAGAAAGGATGATCTTCACTACTCAAGGTTAAATCTAACTTTGGCTCGGAAGGGGGTTGCCACAAAAGTATTTGGCACTTACCTAAAAGCATCAAAAGTCTGACAGATAGCTATATAGCATTCAAAAGGAAATTAAAAGAATATCTTAATGGCAACTCCTTCTACTCATTAGATGAATTTTTGGTTATAGTAAGTGGGTAATTTCCCCAACCGCCACAAAAAAAATTAAAAATTAAAAATATTAAGCGTCATGTAATATTTTGTGTAATGTAATATCTTGTGTAATGTAATATCTTGTATAGACACCTTTTATTAACCTGACACGTTCCACATCATTACGAAGTGTCATATTCATGATCTATGGAACAAGTACTAATCTAATCTAATCTCGAAAAGGCATGATATTGCTACACGACAATGAGCACACACACACCGCCCAAATGACCCAAGAAACCACTGGAACAAAGATTTTGGCGGAAAGTGCTTCAAACAACAAGACGAAGACCTCATTGCAACGGGTACAAGAAAATTAGTTCTCCGCTGCAATAACATCCTCAGTCACGAACACATACTAAAAGTACTAGTGGGCTACTATTGTGTAAACTGTTTCGTGCTGAAGCTAGTTACAACGAATGACCCTGCAGAAAAATTTGAAAGCTTAGCAAATTTTTATAGATGGTATCATATGCGATGCCTCAGGAGTTAAGCAGCATACTAGACACACAACTTTGCAGCTTCTTCTTGCTTTAAAACAAAAAGAAAACAGTGATATACATTACACATAGCTCATATTTGCTGTAGATTTCAAGATAGGTCAGAATACACACTTGGTGTCAAAATTTTCAATGATTCTAAGTATGAAATTCGAAATACTTAAAAAAATTAATAATTTTAAAAGTGTTTTTTTTTCTTTTCCTGATATTACCACATGGATCAGTATTAAGTTAACATTACTTGTCCTAACTTAATTTTATTTTCTGTGAAATGTGTAAAGCAAGTCCTGTCAGTAGTGAAACAAAGGAACACTTCGCAATGCTCACGCTGTACGAAGATAAGGCCTCTGTAGCCTTCTGCCCGGCATTTTGACCTGTTATTCCCAACATAGCACACAAGCCTGGTAATCAAGCTAAAAAATAAAATAAAAATATAACTCCACTTCCACTAACGTAAACGAAGTTCGCATTAGGACCAGAGGTATCACATCAGATGCTCAAAAATTTAAAACTCATAAATCCATTATAAGATGAATTTATAGTTAGCTATTAACTGAGGAAAGTCTGTACAGCTTTAATGGGTTATTAAAGCACGTGATAATACTTGTAATTATTAAAAGATGTCTTAACCGTTATTTCGGAGAGACATGCTGTGCTGCTGCAGAATCCGAAGATTGCAATCTGTGCTGGCACCTCGTAGTGCTCGTTAGATGGATGAACAAGAGAGCTGTGCAAGCCCGATGTGTATCGTACACTATGTGATCAAAAGTATCCGGACACGCCCAAGAAAATACGTTTTTCATGTTAGCTGCATTGTGCTGCCACCTATTGCCAGGTACTCCATATCACCGACCTCAGTAGTCAGTAGACATAGTGAGAGAGCAGAATGGGGCGCTCTGCAGAACTCACGGACTTCGAACGTGGACAGGTGATTGGGTGTCATTTGTATCATACGTCTGTACAGGAGATTCCCACACTCCTAAATATTCCTAGGTCCACTGTTTCCGATGTAATAGTGAAGTGGAAACGTGAAGGTACACCTACAGCACAAAAGCGTACAGACGACCTTGTCTGTTGACTGACGGAGACCACCGACAGTTGAAGCGGATCATAATGTGTAACAGGCAGACATCTATCCAGACTATCACACAGGGATTCCAAACTGCATTAGGATCCACTGCAAGTACTATGACAGTTAGGAGGGAGGTGAGAAACGGCATAATTTTTGTACGATATTTACAGTGTGCTGTAGCACATTCGCTCATGATAACTGGCCGCCACAGCACAGATACATTAAATTAAAATAAAAACGAGAGGATTTATTCACATCATGAGAGTCTGCTGAAAGGATTAAATCAGTCGTAGCTTTGATGCTTTAAACCGTTAATGGATACATTTCTACTGTATCTCATTTTGTCTCAATATACCCTTTTTCGTTTTTTTAACTTCGTACTGACCACCTAGGACCCCAATAATAGCTTTGGATCTTCTCTCTTCTTTGTTGATTTCTATTTTTCCAGTACTCCTTCATCCTTTTCCTTTCTTCCGTTCACGTTGCCCCGATTTCTTATTTATTCTGTCTTGAAAGCCTTCTAAATTTAGTATATTGTTCTTAAAACAGTTTCTTTCTATTACTTCTGATTCTTTGATGTTCTTCCTTTCCACTTCTTTTCAATATGTCACTTCGTTCTTTGGAGTTTTTATCTCAATAGCTATCATTTAAGGGGAAGATGTGGTTACCTGTGTAACTATACTTTTTTCGAAGTAAAAAGTGAAAAATGACAGCAGATGAAAACATCTCTTCCCTCAATCCTCAGCTAATTCTTAAAATTTCAATTTTAAAACAAGATTGCCGTAAAAAGGATTTTCTTCTCTACGGTATCAACAGCTTGTGCAATACACGCCGTCTTTTGAGCGTTTACCCACGAGCTATACTGCACATTACTGGAACTTTTCAGGTGGAAACTGAAAGACGTAAGGCCCAGAGGAGATTCATTTGCATCTCTCGAACTTTGAAAGAGGTCGAATTATAGGCATAAGGGGCATGAGAGCATCAAACCGATAGATCAGACATACAGGTGGCTGTACTGGAATACTACGGAACGCGTGTCGACGAGACAGACTCAGGAGAACAGTGTGTCAAGAAGATTACACACAGTATTTCCAGAGGGACTAAACGACTAGAGGATAATACGACGCTACGATTGGCTCCGACGATTAGATGGATGACATCTGAAATCTGGACAAAGCTTACAGGCAGACTGACAACGTACCACAGACTTGCATGGTGTAGAGCAAAAGTCGGTTGGGATATTGAGTGACATTCTGTTGTGCTCATTGCTGAGTCATGCTTCTGTTTCTGTTGTTCATATCGACGCAATGTGTCTTTATAGTAAACGATAGGAAGTAAAGGCTCTTGAGACTCAAACCTCCTCAGCCTCTGGAAACAGTGGGAATTGCTATTGGATGTGGCAACAGGACTGATTTGGTAATCGTTGAAGGCAGGCGGGATGATGGCCAATATGTGACGAAAATGGCAAACCACGTTTTCCTGTCCTTCATGAACAGGGTATCAAATGGCAGGATACTTCAAGACACTACACTGCAGCTCGCACCGCAAATGCCTTGAAGAATGTACGGATCCTTGACGGTGTACCTGATACTCTGAGTTGTTACCCATAGAGGAAGTCTAGGATGCGATGGCGAGATATATACTATCATACTAACCTCCAGCTAGAAATCTGCATGAACTGACACAGCATGTGTTTCAGGAATGGCAAGAAATTCCTCAGTATGGCATTCGGAAATTGACTGCCTCCCCTGCTACAACGAATACAAGAGTGTATTCGTGTCTGCGTGGTAACACTCCATGCTTACAATGGTGTGGGACATCAGTTCCGAATGGGATGACAGTTTACCGTACAGCGTGTTACACAATGTTTTGACGATTTCGAATCTGAATAACAAAGAAAGTAATCGCGAAACAACGTTGAAAATTTTAACACAAGGTACAATATTTATTCAAGTTTACATACGAAATAGTACATCGGTCAAATGACGACCATTCCCGGCTGCACAATACTCGAGGCGTTTCGCCCAGTTTCCGAACACATCTTTCGTAACTACAGCAGGAATCTTGGAAATTTTACGGCGAATTCGATCTTTAAACTGATGGCGTTTATGGCACATCTCTCCCGACGTCTATTGTATTTTTATTGATATGTTGTAATGCACGGAGTAGGAAGATTTTGGTACGGGAGCCTAGCGAGTACGTAAGATCAAAAAGCATACTCATCGAACGATGCGCCGGATTGTCACAAAGCGCGAGAACGGCCGGGCAAGCAGGAGCCGTGTCGTGCTGCGACAGAGAGGGTCACCTAGCACGCTGGGCGCCAAGAAGCGAACCTTTTATTATTTACATTTACTGTTTGAACATTAATATACAGCTCCAACCATGCTGTTGACGTTACTAACACTGAAAACTTGTTAATAATAATTTCAATACCACTCATTTAATCAGGAAACGATAATTATGAGCCGGCCGGTATGGCCGAGCGGATCGGGGCGCTACAGTCTGGAACCCTGCGACCGCTACGGTCGCAGGTTCGAATCCTGCCTCGGGCATGGATGTGTGTGATGTCCTTAGGTTAGTTAGGTTTAAGTAGTTCTAAGTTCTAGGGGACTGATGACCACAGATGTTAAGTCCCATAGTGCTCAGAACCATTTGAACCATTTGATAATTATGAATTTTAGTTACTGCCACTGTTTACCAATGGAAAGCGTGAACCAATCATAAGTGCGCCCTGGGAGGGATGGTGCCAAACTGCTAAGACAGCTCATTAGAAGTTTAAGATCGGATTCCGAGGAGGTAATGCATAAATCCCTGTATAAAATCTGATCTCATATAAAGACGGAATATAAATATCTTCAACATTTCGCGGCCCTGTCAGCAACTGCATAAATATTAATTTTGATTTTAATAATGAACAGCCTCAGTTGCACCATTTACCTAGAATTTGCATAGGTTTCGGTCAGGATAACTCAACCTTCTTCATAATAACAGTATCTATTGTTTGTCCATAGTGGACGTCGTCAAAGCCGGCCGCGGTGGCCGTGCGGTTCTAGGCGCTCCAGTCCGGAGCCGCGCTGCTGCTACGGTCGCAGGTTCGAATCCTGCCTCGGGCATGGATGTGTGTGATGTCCTTAGGTTTAAATAGTTCTAAGTCCAGGGGACTGATGACCTGAGATGTTAAGTCCCATAGTGCTCAGAGCCATTTTTTTGGTCCTGAAATGACAGTTAAACGATTTAATACCCGTAATATGATAAACATCTCGAGAAAGTTTCGTAAATGTCGGGCTCGTGCTTATCCGTAACAGCTCGAGATTCCGTCTGTGTATTTGGTCCTATAACAACGGCGAGATTACGAGCATTAGTTCCTATTCAGAAAGATACCTGTCTGGCCTCTGGTCATGCCAGAAAAGAATGTTATGGAGACTCCTCCCGAACAGGCCATGAAGGCCCAACGGTACCGACCGGCCGCCGTGTCATCCTTAGACCATAGGCGTCACTGGATGCGGATATGGAGGGGCACGTGGTCAGCACACCGCTCTCCCGGTCGTATGTCAGTTTCCGAGACCGGAGCCGCCACTTCTCAATCAGGTAGCTCCTCAGTTTGCCTCACAATGGCTGAGTGTGCCCCGCCAACAGCGCTAGGCAGACCAGTTGGTCACCCATCCAAGTGCTAACCCAGCCCGACAGTGGTTAACTTCGGTGATCTGACCGGTGTTACCACTGCGGCACGGCAGTTGGCAAGTGTAATGGATATTCTACAAAATTCTATATAAGCCTACCGTGACCATTTCATGATATTTAAGCACTGCTGCCACTTCGAACGTCTGATATACACATTGGTCTGTGTTCTCTTTTTGGACGAGTTTAAGACTTCCGCAACGTTATATGACTGTACTGAATTGTCCGCCAGACAGTCGACGATTCGCCAGATGGGGGGAGCGTTGTCAAACACGCGTAATGCTCTCTGTAACGAGTGTTGCTGTTAAGAACAACACAGGTAAGGCTACTCACACAGACGCGCGTCCGCGCGAGGCAAAAAGCACCGGTCGGCATTAGCATACGCTTTAGAGTCGGCAGCTGCACAGCAAGAACCTATTAGCATTTATGGATACGTGTGCACTTGTCAGCGCCGGGTGGCTCCCCGTGAGTGATGACACTGGAAACCGGCGACATTTACGATCAAGAGATTACCGGCACCTACGGTTTAATTAATGCGAATACGTAACGAGGACAGCGTCTGGAGGGGGAGGCCGGCTCGCTCCGGCGGTCGCGCCGGAATGATTTATTAAGTAGCGGGCGTCGCGGGCTGGGCAATTTTTACACCCTAACTAAATTTGTCTTCGCTCCAATTATGCGGCCACACGGCAAATGCCGGTGGAAATGAATGGGTTCCGAACTAGCAGAACTGCTGCAACCGCAGTTATTTAACGGACTCGGTGCAACAAGCAAGAAGTGTCTAGCTCCGACCTGAGTGTGAAGAAATTCCGGAGGACTTGTACAAGTTATGCAGCTGGTACAGTGAATTAGAGCGCGGTCTGATTTTGCAGAAATTAAAGACATCGCTACTCAATATTTCAAGTGCGAACGTGAAATACGCTTAAGTGAACCTTCGTAAGAAGCATAATATGTCCAATAAACTTGGGTCGGCAGCTGTGGCAAATTGTTTAAATGATCTGATAGGGCCTGCAGCTGCCAGTTTCTCCTTATTCGTACTACTACTACTACTGTAGAATTTCCGTCTTGGACCATTTACAAGCATGCTGATAAACGAAAGCAACAAGAGTTCAGAGCATTAACAACCGGTAAAAAGTTAAATCCAGTAACAAATCAGGTCGTTATGCTAGGCTTAATAAGAACTGTGGTATATCGAGAGGTTGTAACATTGGAAAATTGTACTGAAATGCAGGAGGACCTGCAACGAATTGACGCATGGTGCAGGTAATGGCAATTGAATCTCAATGTAGACAAGTGTAATGTGCTGCGAACACACACAGAAAGAAAGATCCTTTATCCTTTAGCTACAATATAGCAGGTCAGCAACTGGAAGCAGTTAATTCCATAAATTATCTGAGAGTAGGCATTAGGAGTGATTTAAAATGGAATGATCATATAAAGTTGATCGTCGGTAAAGCGGATTCCAGACAGATTCATTGGAAGAATACTAAGAAAATGCAATCCGAAAACAAAGAAAGTAGGTTATAGTACACTTGTTCGCCCACTGCTTGAATACTGCTCACCGGTATGGGATCCGTACCAGATAGGGTTGATAGAAGAGATAGAGAAGATCCAACGGAGAGCAGCGCGCTTCGTTACAGGATCATTTAGAAATCGCGAAAGCGTTACGGAGATAACAGATAAACTCCAGTGGAAGACTCTGCAAGAGAGACGCTCAGTAGCTCGGTACGGGCTTTTGTTGAAGTTTCGAGAACATGCCTTCACCGAGGAGTCAAGCAGTATATTGCTCCCTCCTATGTATATCTCGTGAAGAGACCGTGAGGATAAAATCAGAGAGATTGGAGCCCACACAGAGGCATACCGACAATCCTTCTTTCCACGAACAATACGAGACTGGAATAGAAGGGAGAACCGATGGAAGTACTCAAAGTACCCTCCGCCACACACCGTCAGGTGGCTTGCGGAGTATGGATGTAGATGTAGAAATCACTGCAGAAAACATTTTCAACTGTTGTAGTGCTGTCGTCCTCAGTTCACTCATCCCCGTACTCGAGAACTGGACAAATGTGATAAGCTGTGATCATTCCACCATCGTGCGATATTTGCATGCAATGGAGAAGATTCAGAAATCGAGTATATGGGTACCGCATGCTCTAAGCGAAAATTACAGAAATCAGCGACTGGCCATACATGCATTTCTGCTTGCTCCTCATCAACTGTCGGCCGGGGTGGTCGAGCGGTTCTAGGCGCTAGTCTGGAACCGCGCGACCGCTACGGCTGCAGGTTCGAATCCTGCATAGGGCATGGATGTGTGTGATGTCGTTATGTTAGTTAGGTTTATGTAGTTCTAAGTTCTTGGGGACTGATGACCTCAGATGTTAAGTCCCATTGTGCTCAGAGCCGTTTTTGAACCTCATTAACTGGCTCGTGACCAACACCGACCATTCCTATCCTATATCGTTGCTGGTGGCAAGTAATGGTGCTTTATGCCACCACAAGGAAAAGAAAGGAATGGTTGAGTCCAAACAAAGCAACAACCTCCCGTACAACAACCAGCGCGCATCAGCAAATGATAATGTTGTGCATCTGGTGGAACAGCGACGGTGTGTACTAATAACTGCTTCTCCGAGATGTAACCATCAGTGCTGACATTTACAGTCAAGAACTGAGACTTCTTGCAGACGCAGTCCAAGATCAACGACCAGGAAGGCTCCGCGAAGCGATGCTACTTCACGATAACGCCCCACTCGCCCAACCCCCGCATTCTGCTAGACCGACATGAAACCTTATACAGGAGCTGGGTTGAGAAGTCATTCCCGACCCACCTTGTTCACCAGATTTATGCCCTCAGATTTTCGCCTTTTCCGCTCTCTGCCGAATAACTTTCAAGGAACTTCCGTTCCGAATGAAAATGCGCCCCGAACATGGCTCGACTAGTTCTGCGCCTCAAAACCACGTGATTTCTACCCTCACGGAATCGAAAAGTTATCCCAGAATTGACGGACTGTTTTAGATAGTGAAAGAGAATGCACTACTGGCCATTAAAACTGCTACACCACGAAGATGACGTGCTACAGACGCGAAATTTAACCGACAGGAAGAAGATGACGTGATATGCAAATGATTAGCTTGTCAGAGCATTCACACAAGGTTGGCGCCGGTGGCGACACCTACAACGTGCTGACATGAGGAAAGTTTTCAACCGATTTCTCATACACAAACAGCAGTTGACCGGCGTTTCCTGGTGAAACGTTGTTGTGATGCCTCGTGTAAGGAGGAGAAATTCGTACCATCACATTTCCGAGTTTGATAAAGGGAGGATTGTAGCCTATCGTGATTGCGGTTTATCACATCGCGACATTGCTGCTCGCATTGGTCGAGATCCAATGACTGTTAGCAGAATATGGAATCGGTGGCTTCAGGAGGGTAATACGGAACGCCGTGCTGGATCCCAACGGCCTCGTGTCACTAGCAGTCGAGATACAGGCATCTTATCCGCATGTCTGTAACGGATCGTGCAGCCACGTCTCGATCCCTGAATCAACAGATGGGGATGTTTGCAAGACAACAACCATCTCCACCAACAGTTCGATGACGTTCGCAGTAGCATGGACTATCAGCTCGTAGACCGTGGCTGCGGTTACCTTTGACGCTGCATCACAGACAGGAGCGCCTGCGATGGTGTACTCAATGACGAGCCTTGGTGCACGAATGGCAAAACGTAATTTTTGCGGATGAATCCAGGTTCTGTTTACAGCATCATGATGGTCGCATCCGTGTTTGGCGACATAGCGGTGAACGCACATTGGAAGCGTGTATTCGTCATCGCCATACTGGCGTATCACCAGGCGTGATGGCATGGGGTGCCATTGGTTACACGTCTCGGTCACCACTTGTTCGCATTGACGGCACTTTGAACAGTGGACGTTACATTTCATTTCAGATGTGTTACGACCCGTGGCTCTACCCTTCAATCTATCACTGCGAAACCCTACATTTCAGCAGGATAATGCACGACCGCATGTTGCAGGTCCTGTACGGGCCTTTCTGGATACAGAAAACGTTCGACTGCTGCCCTGGCCAGCATATTCTGCAGATCTCTCACCAATTGAAAACGTCTGGTCAATGGTGGCCGAGCAACTGGCTCGTAACAATACGCCAGTCACTACTCTTGATGAACTGTGGTATCGCGTTGAAGCTGCATGGGCAGCTGTACCTGTACACGCCATCCGAGCTCTGTTTGACTCAGTGGCCAGGCGTATCAAGGCCGTTATTACGCCCAGAGGTGGTTGTTCTGGGTACTGATTTCTCAGGGTCTATGCACCCAAATTGCATAAAATGTAATGACCTGTCAATTCTAGTACAATATATTTGGCCAATGAATACCCGTTTATCATCTGCATTTCTTCTTGGTGTAGCAATTTTAATGGCCAGTAGTGTAGTTCATACTAATAAAAATCAGTAGAACAAAAAACTGCCCAAGTGTTATTCAACCCTCAATAATACTTTAATCTTAGGTGACAGTGTTGCTTAATACCACCATGTTATTGGTTAGTAAACGCTTTTGTAAGCCCAAGTCGCCATTGCCAAATTGCTGACGTACTCCTGGAGTTTATAGCGGCGCCACTGCCTGCGACTTTTCGCCTGTCCCCCTCTACAGCTGCTGTCGCCTCAGTGTCGACACTGGGCTGTCTGGTCCCGCCGACGCAGCGCCGAAAGGGCAGCGGTCCCGGCAGACGTAGCTCGTTTCGCCAGCCGCCGGCTTCGGGGTCCGTCGGCTCGGCCCGGCACACTTCGGCTCCGTTGGGCCCCGCCCCGCCCCGCCACCCACGGGGTCGCACAAGGTCGGTCGGTGCTGCACGGGCGCCAAACGAAAGTGATACATTATGCATCTGGCGCGTTCATCGCCGCCGCTTACGTGTCCGCTTTCTTCACTTCCAACTGTCATCACGGATAAGTTATACGAATTCAACTCATAATTGGTGTTTCACGCTATTTACTGAGCAGGTGCGGTGTGTACGTAATTGCATTTTATTAATGGTGTAGCAAGACAATCGATCAACAGAGAGTATAAATCGTAGCAAAAAGCTACATTTCATGAAACTGCTAAAGAGTATTCGACTACCACTTCTTGAACCTTATCTGATATCACTGTCACTGCACACAATGCTAAATGTGCTGCTAAATCTATCTAACGACATCCGGGCTAGAGGATGACACAGATAAACGCTTGTAAAGAAAGACCTCGAAATTTTATGTTGCCGAGTAAATACGCAATCGATAGATGCTCTCTCCTTGATGTCTTTCTCACCATTTCATTAACAGCACTGAGTCGTTTGTCCCATGCGCACGCCTGCGCACAAATGTTTACTTACAACGGGACTCTCCATACTGTAAGTCACGGATTTTGATTCGCTTCATATACGTTGTAGAGGCACTTACGCTGTGTACCTGGCTGTCGGGTTTTTTAACGACGGGACTTGGTTTTTGAGAAAATCGATTTTGAAATTCATTGTGAGTTTTGTATATTTGTAACATTACATAAAACCCGAGCAAGTCAGCGTAGCGCAGCGGTAAAGGTTGACGGCTACCGAGAAGGAGATATCGTGTTCGAATCCTGCTCGGGTACTTTTTTTTTTTCTTCAATATCGACCGAATCTTTCAATTTTATTTCAAAGAATATCAACAAACAGTGTAAGGTGTGCGAAATTATAAAAATATATTCAGGTCATGGGGTGTATCTGAAGGCTACGCACACTGATCTGTATTTGCATGCAGACAGCTGCCACCACCCTTCACAGAGGAATGGGGTACTTAAAACTCTAGTATATAGGGCGCGCACTATCTCTGACGCAGAGAGTCTACCCCAGGAATTGGAACATCTGAGAACTGTATTTCGAAAAAATGGGTACTCAGAGTGGCAGATTCAACGTGCTCTCCGCCCAACCACTGCAGCACAACCTGTTGAGATGGATGAAGTCACGAGGGAGGAGGTAGGCACTGCATTTATTCCATACACAGGCGCACTCTCGGGAAAAATCGTCCGCATTCTGAAGAAACACCGGGTCGGAACTGTGTTTTGTCCTCCAAATAAAACTCGTGCACTGGTGGGGAGCGCCAAAGATGACCTTGGTTTGAGGAAGGCCGGCGTGTACCAGATTCCGTGTCAATGTGGCAAGTCGTATATTGGTCAGACGATGCGTACCGTCGAGGATCGATGCCGTGAACACCAGAGGCACACTCGACTGATGTATCCGAGCAAGTCGGCGGTCGCTGAACATTGTTTGTCGGAAAATCACGCCATGGAGTATGACCGCACGAGGATCCTGGTACAGACGTCGAGATACTGGGACAGCGTTGTTAGAGAGGCCATCGAAATTCGCACCAATGACGACCTCATAAACCGTGACTGTGGCTATAATCTTAGCAAGGCTTGGGAACCAGCGATCGGGTTAATCAAGAGTAAATCGAGCAAACGTATAGTTGTGACGACCACGGCGGACAGAGCCATCACTCCGACGTCATCTCAGACGCCGTCGCAATCTGTTCCACCGCGCGACCGTGGCGTTGGGCGCGGACGGCGGAGGGAGCGCGCCGCGGGCGGAGGGTATTTAAATCGGCCGCCGCCGCGACCGAACCCAGTTCCCTCTGAGCAGCCATAGCGTACGGATCTCCGTGCCGGCACGTTCACAGGAGCTCAGTCCGTCAGTTCACCTGATGATGGCGACATGTTTGATCGCCGAAATATTGTGCCCGTTGGACACTATAGACCGGCAGCATACCCGTGGATATTTTGATTATTCAGTTATTAATTTTTTCAAATATTCATTCCGTTTGTTGGATTTCCAAATGTTCGTACAACGGTCGCTTCTTGTTTGACCTGAAATCGATCTCCGCCCATTATCGTCCCCTCTGGTAAATACTGTTAGCCGTAACGGGAACCCCAACTCCTAGTTGCGGCCAGTGAGGATGCGAGTTGCATTCCTTTACATTTGCATCTAACTACAGCGTCAGTTGCTCGTAAAGCGTGTCTAGCCCTTTAACTGCCCTGGACGTGTTAAAGCGCGCGCCTTTGTTCCTGTGTGCTCTGCCGGCCGGAGTGGCCGAGCGGTTCTAGGCTCTACAGTCTGGAACCGCGCGATCGCTACGGTCGCAGGTTCGAATCCTGCCTCGGGCATGGATGTTTGTGATGTCCTTAGGTTAGTTAGGTTCAAGTAGTTCTAAGTTCTTCGGGACTGATGACCACAGCAGTTTAGTCCCATGGTGCTCAGAGCCTGTGTGCTCTGAACGTGTTTACCCGCGCCACCAGTCCCTCTACTTGGTACTCTGAACGTGTCTACCCATAGACACGTTGAGAGTGCCAGGTAGAAGTACTGGTGGCGCGCGTAAACACTTTTAGAGCATACAGGATCAGGTACAAAGGCGCGCGCGTCAACACGTCCAGGGCAGTTAAAGGGCTAGTGCCTAGTGTTAGAAAAACTCTGTGAAATGGAAGAACCAAGTGTTTCTGCAGTAGTGTAGCAAGAAGAAGATCCACACGTAGAGGAGTTGAATGAAATCACAAATGCCATTAAATATGTCGAAAATCTACTCCGCGATCAGGATTCGAACACGGTATCTCCAGCGCGGTAGCCGTGAACCTTTACCGCTACGCTGACTTCCTCGGAATATAGTAATGTTATGGGTATACAAAGTGCGCAATGAACTTCAAAATCGACTTTCTCAAAAACCAAGGTCCGTCGCTAAAAAACGAGATAGCCAAGTTCAAAATGGTTCAAATGGCTCTGAGCACTATGGGACTTAACATCTGTGGTCATCAGTCCCCTAGAACTTAGAACTAGTTAAACCTAACTAACCTAAGGACATCACACACATCCACGCCCGAGGCAGGATTCGAACCTGTGACCGTAGCGGTCACGCGGTTCCAGACTGAAGCGCCTAGAAACGTACGGCCACACCGGCCGGCACATAGCCAAGTACTCAGGGTAAGTGCCTCTACAACATATTTGAAGAGCATCAAAACTCGTGATTACAGTATGGAGGGTCCCCTTGTTAGTCAAAATGTGGACGTCACAACGAAAGGTGCAGCGTGTGCTATGGTTACCAAATTTAAAATCAATAGCACCTGTTTTGTAGCGTTCAAGAAGAAAACAGGACGTGGATTCTCCCACACGTTAATCTATCACTGGGGCAGAACTCTGCGAAAAAACAGGAAGTTTGGTTTCAGAGTGAGAAAAGCACACTAAAAAGCACGTGAATGAAGATACCGTGTGCAAAAAGCATTCACTAGAAGCCCACCTAAATCAATTAGCCATGCTAGTAAGGGACTAGCCATCTCCCATTCGACGGTGCACCACGTAGTGCACAAACCTCTTTGGTTCTGTGCTTACGAACTCCAGCTTTTGCATCACATTAAGCTTGATGATCACAGCAGACGTGCGTCTGCTGTTGAAGTGCTGCGTCGTACAGCTGAACACAACGACTAACTCAATGTAATGCTGAAGAATGTAAGGAAGTGAAATTTCAGTAGGACCGACAGAACGACAGGACCACACCAAAAGTTAATGTGTGGTTTTGGGTTTACATAAACATAGTGTGATTAACCCATTTTTTCAGGGAGTCTGCGGTGGCAGGACACACATATGTACACATCTTGGTGAACTGTGTAGTTCCACAGACGTCCCCCAACGTCATTTCCCAGCAAGATGATGCCGCACCCCGCTGTCCAAGGGTTGTTAACACTTGTCTCCATGAGACGTTTCCTGAGCACTGAATCGGAAGGGGGGTTCCCACTGCCTGGCCCCCTGGTCTGCCGACCAGACTCCGCTGGATTTCTGTATATGGGAATTTATCAAGTCTTTACATAAGAATGATTCGAGATCTGACTGATTTGAGACAACAGATCTACGCCGCAGTAGAGGCCGTTACACCTGTTACTCTTACGAACATACGGCGAGAATCGTTTCGGTATCTGCCGAGTTACGAACGGTGCCCGCACTGAACTAAAGAAAAGACGCATAAAAATGTTTGAGATCCTGTGTAAAATGTTGGACGAATAAAGCTATGAATGTTTTCGCCTAATTCTAGCCCGGACACCTTGTATTATAAATTAAAGTCATCTGTCGTGTTTTAGTATCTGTATGTGACTGCGGGGATTTTGATACGGTTTTCATTAATAGACAGACTGATTCACGAGGAAAGTTTGTGTGAATGATTATAGTAATGATGGGCGTGTAATACATGTAGTGTAACCTTTTCTACATTTAAGTGGCCTCTGGGATGACACCTTGTGGCAATGATGGGACCTACGCGCTGGTCAGGTACAGGGGAGACAGTATCGGGTGGGGAAAAACAAACAACCGCGGCAATTCCGGAGAGGCAGCGAAGCTTCACCAAAATCGCTGTTGTTGTTGTTGTGGTCTTCAGTCCTGAGACTGGTTTGATGCAGCTCTCCATGCTACTCTATCCTGTGCAAGCTTCTTCATCTCCCAACACCTACTGCAACCTACATCCTTCTGAATCTGCTTAGTGTATTGATCTCTTGGTCTCCCTCTACGATTTTTACCCTCCACGCTGCCCTCCAATGCTAAATTTGTAATCCCTTGATGCCTCAAAACATGTCCTACCAACCGATCCCTTCTTCTAGTCAAGTTGTGCCACAAACTTCTCTTCTCCCCAATCCTATTCAATACCTCCTCATTAGTTACGTGATCTACCCACCTTATCTTCAGCATTCTTCTGTAGCACCACATTTCGAAAGCTTCTATTCTCTTCTTGTCCAAACTGGTTATCGTCCATGTTTCACTTCCATACATGGCTACACTCCATACAAATACTTTCAGAAACGACTTCCTGACACTTAAATCTATACTCGATGTTAACAAATTTCTCTTCTTCAGAAACGATTTCCGTGCCATTGCCAGTCTACATTTTATATCCTCTCTACTTCGACCATCATCAGTTATTTTACTCCCCAAATAGCAAAACTCCTTTACTACTTTAAGTGTCTCATTTCCTAATCTAATCCCTCAGCATCACCCGATTTAATTTGACTACATTCCATTATCCTCGTTTTGCTTTTGTTGATGTTCATATTATATCCTCCTTTCAAGACACTGTCCATTCCGTTCAACTGCTCTTCCAAGTCCTTTGCTGTCTCTGACAGAATTACAATGTCATCGGCGAACCTCAAAGTTTTTACTTCTTCTCCATGAATTTTAATACCTACTCCAAATTTTTCTTTTGTTTCCTTTACTGCTTGCTCAATATACAGATTGAATAACATCGGGGAGAGGCTACAACCCTGTCTCATTCCCTTCCCAACCACTGCTTCCCTTTCATGCCCCTCGACTCTTATAACTGCCATCTGGTTTCTGTACAAATTGTAAATAGCCTTTCGCTCCCTGTATTTTACCCCTGCCACCTTCAGAATTTGAAAGAGAGTATTCCAGTTAACGTTGTCAAAAGCTTTCTCTAAGTCTACAAATGCTAGAAACGTAGGTTTGCCTTTTCTTAATCTTTCTTCTAAGATAAGTCGTAAGGTTAGTATTGCCTCACGTGTTCCATACATATCACAAATCGCTACATATCACAAATTGAAGCACCCCGCTGCGTTTTTTGTGTCCGTATGTGAAGGCTAAACCCAGAGATTTTGTGTATCTAATTTACTAGCGAAACCACCAATTCTTCACAGTTGCTAAATGTATATGGGACTGGATATACTTCCTAAACTCCTACTAATCCCTTCTGTTCATTTCCTCCTCCCCTCTATGTCTGTCCCCTTCTCTCCCCCCCCCCCTCCTCCTTCTCTACCTTCTCTCTCTCTCTCTCTCTCTCTCTCTCTCTCTCTCTCTCTCTCTCTCTCGACCTTCTCCGCCCTCTTCCCATCTCTCGCTGATCTTCGAAGCTTGTTTACTATTATTGCCAACGAAACCTTGACTGGTGACTGAAGTCACCTAAAACAAATGGGTAAACTGGTTGGGATCAGCGGTGTACGGGTTATGAGAGGAGCTCTTCTGCTCCTGGATCTGCGAGGATAGTAGCTTCAGTGATGGCACTTCGCATAGTTTTAAACTGCAAACGGGTAGGATTAAAAGTTTCGGGCGATTCACATTACGTAATAATATTCTAATCATAAGCTCATTAGCCATATATACAAGTTTCCTGTTTTCTGTTAAACTCGACTGCACGAAGAAAACAAAATCCTTTTATTGTACTTAAAGCTAACTGCGAGACACAAAACGAAACAGCACATTTCATAGCGCAGCGTTTCCTATCTTGCAGTCTGTTTTTAACAGAAAAGCTGTACGTTGTTTAAAAAATACACTCCTGGAAATGGAAAAAAGAACACATTGACACCGGTGTGTCAGACCCATCATACTTCTCCGGACACTGCGAGAGGGCTGTACAAGCAATGATCACACGCACGGCACAGCGGACACACCAGGAACCCCGGTGTTGGCCGTCGAATGGCGCTAGCTGCGCAGCATTTGTGCACCGCCGCCGTCAGTGTCAGCCAGTTTGCCGTGGCATACGGAGCTCCATCGCAGTCTTTAACACTGGTAGCATGCCGCGACAGCGTGGACGTGAACCGTATGTGCAGTTGACGGACTTTGAGCGAGGGCGTATAGTGGGCATGCGGGAGGCCGGGTGGACGTACCGCCGAATTGCTCAACACGTGGGGCGTGAGGTCTCCACAGTACATCGATGTTGTCGCCAGTGGTCGGCGGAAGGTGCACGTGCCCGTCGACCTGGGACCGGACCGCAGCGACGCACGGATGCACGCCAAGACCGTAGGATCCTACGCAGTGCCGTAGGGGACCGCACCGCCACTTCCCAGCAAATTAGGGACACTGTTGCTCCTGGGGTATCGGCGAGGACCATTCGCAACCGTCTCCATGAAGCTGGGCTACGGTCCCGCACACCGTTAGGCCGTCTTCCGCTCACGCCCCAACATCGTGCAGCCCGCCTCCAGTGGTGTCGCGACAGGCGTGAATGGAGGGACGAATGGAGACGTGTCGTCTTCAGCGATGAGAGTCGCTTCTGCCTTGGTGCCAATGATGGTCGTATGCGTGTTTGGCGCCGTGCAGGTGAGCGCCACAATCAGGACTGCATACGACCGAGGCACACAGGGCCAACACCCGGCATCATGGTGTGGGGAGCGATCTCCTACACTGGCCGTACACCACTGGTGATCGTCGAGAGGACACTGAATAGTGCACGGTACATCCAAACCGTCATCGAACCCATCGTTCTACCATTCCTAGACCGGCAAGGGAACTTGCTGTTCCAACAGGACAATGCACGTCCGCATGTATCCCGTGCCACCCAACGTGCTCTAGAAGGTGTAAGTCAACTACCCTGGCCAGCAAGATCTCCGGATCTGTACCCCATTGAGCATGTTTGGGACTGGATGAAGCATCGTCTCACGCGGTCTGCACGTCCAGCACGAACGCTGGTCCAACTGAGGCGCCAGGTGGAAATGGCATGGCAAGCTGTTCCACAGGACTACATCCAGCATCTCTACGATCGTCTCCATGGGAGAATAGCAGCCTGCATTGCTGCGAAAGGTGGATATACACTGTACTAGTGCCGACATTGTGCATGCTCTGTTGCCTGTGTCTATGTGCCTGTGGTTCTGTCAGTGTGATCATGTGATGTATCTGACCCCAGGAATGTGTCAATAAAGTTTCCCCTTCCTGGGACAATGAATTCACGGTGTTCTTATTTCAATTTCCAGGAGTGTATATAGCCTATGTCCGTATGGATGTTTATTAGAGTGTGGAATATCACTTTCAAAAAACATTTTTGTGTGTAAAAATTTTGTATATCGATTGTGGACCAAAGAGCTGCGAGATGCCTAACTGTTTGCCTTCGCTTTTGGCATCCTACTCTTATGATGTAAGAATCGTGCTCTCTAGCTGCGGATAAATTATAATATATGAAGTTAATTGTCAAACAAAATGTGTTCGAATACCTTATTGTGACATCAGTCCACATAGCACAGCTCACTACCACTGAACTAACAGATTCATTTTTCAGCCTTTTGTGGGGAGGACGCAACATTTCGACGTGACACCAATCGATCCGCCATTGGCGTGAGTTTTGCCACAAATTTTCAATAAATATCTTTCGTTCGTTGTATAAGCTGAACCTGCAGTCATTCGGAGAAGAATTCCGAGAGTCTGAGTAACTACACAGCATAGAGTGATTACTAGATGGTGATATGCAATTTAAATTTCAAAATTCCATCGCTTCACATCTTTAATTGCGCTCCTCCCAACAACAATCTATAACCATTATTTCGTGCAGCTTCGGCTTATATTTTGTGAGGGGCGGTAGAAGCTAAGTTACACGTGTAAACAATTTGAAGTATATACACTATGTGATCAAAAGTATCCGGACACCTAGCTGAAAACGACAAATTCGTGGCGCCCTCCACCGGCAATACTGGAATTCAATACGGTGTTGACCCACCGTTAGCCTTGACGACAGCTTCCACTTTCGCAGGCTTACGTTCAGTAAGGTGCTGGAAGGTTTCTTGGGAATGACGGCCCACTCTGCTGCACTGAGGAGAGGTGTTCTATAGGATTCAGGTCAGGACTCTGTGCAACCCAGTCCATTACAGGGATGTTATTGTCAAATAGTTCAAATGGCTCTGAGCACTATGGGACTTAACATCTATGGTCATCAGTCCCCTAGAACTTAGAACTACTTAAACCTAACTAACCTAAGGACATCACACACATCCATGCCCGAGGCAGATGTTATTGTCGTGAAACCACTCCGCCACAGGCCATGCATTATGAACAGGTGCTCTATCGTGTTGACAGATGCAGTCGTCATCCCCGAATTGCTCTTCAACAGTTGCAAGCAAGAAGGCGCTTAAACATCAATGTAGGCCTGTGCTATGATAGTGCCACGCAAAACAACAAGGGGTGCAACACACCTACACGAAAAACACGACCACACCAGAACACCATAGCCTCCGAATTTTACTGTTAGCACAACACACGCTGGCAGATGACGTTCACCGGGCATTCGCCATACCCCCATCCTGCCATCGGATCGCCACGTTGTGTACCGTGATTCGTCACTCCACACAACATTTTTCCACTGTTCAGTCGTCTAATGTTTACGCTCTTTACACCAAGCGAGGCGTCGTTTGGCGTTTACCGGCGTGATGTGTGGCTTACGAGCAGCCGCTTGACCATGAAGTCCAATTTTTTTCACCTCCCTCCTAACTGTCATAGTACTTGCAGTGGATCCTGATGCAGTTTGGAATTCTTGTGTAATGATCTGGATAGATGTCTGCCTATTACACGTTATGACCCTCTTCAACTGTCGGCGGTCTCCGTCAGTCAACAGACGAGGTCGGCCTGTACGCTTTTGTGTTGTTCGTGTCCCTTCACGCTTCCACTTCACTATCACATCGGAAACAGTGGACCTAGGGATGTTTAGGAGTGTAGAAATCTCGCGTACAGACACCCAATCACCAGTCACGTTCGAAGTCCGTGAGTTCCACGGGACGCCTAATTCTGCTCTCTCACAGTGTCTAATGACTACTGACGTCGCCGATATGGAGTACCTGGCAGTAGATGGCAGCACAGTGCACCTAATATGAAAAACGTATGTTTTGGGGGGTTTCCGGATACTGTTGATCAAATAGTTTATACAATGTCCGTGCCAATCTTTATGAGGGTATCGTGGAAAAACGTAGTATTGGAGCAACGTATAAAATTTTTAAATAAATCGGTCAAGAACTTTTCGCAACAAATTAAACAAGGAATTATCTTTACACAGCAAATAGCTTAGCGCCCGCTGCTTCGCCCGTGCAGACTGTATGGCCCGCAGAGACTTTTTTAATCGAATTTTTATGTTGTTCACAAATTGCAACACTGACGTTTTCGTGCTAACCAAGGCCATATAAGCATGATCATTTCCGAATGTACTTCTGGCCAAAAAGCGATTCTGGTAGCTTGAGTCCGACGTTCTTGTTGATCATGCCTTTTGTGTCCATAGAAACTTTCATACCATAACAAATATTTCATTATATCTAACCGAGAAGTGAAATACCAATTTTCATAAATTTAGCTTTAAATTTTTTTAAAGTGACAGAATATTTTTTAAAAATTTTCATCCCCTATTGCACACCGTTAGGGGTTGAATTTCCAGAAACACTGAAACACGCGCTTTTTTTAATTTCAAACGGAGAAGTCAAGTACCAATTGTCATAGCTATAGCCTTAGAAGTCCTTTAGTAGTTCTTTAGCAGTTATTTGTTTTCGAGAAACCTTTCACCCACTATATTACCCTCGTAATGGTTGGATTCCCAAAAATGCTGAAACAAACCATATACCAGTTTTCGTAGTTCCAGCTTCAAAATTCTCTTAATAGCGACATACTTTCAAAAATCCTTTCATCCCCTATTTCAACCCCTTAAGAGTGCAATTTCGGACAATCCCTTTTTAAACGGCGCCTACTGTATAAGATCCACTCCCTCACCAAACTTCAAGTTTCCGTCTTTAGCTGTTTGCGTTGGGCGATGATGAGTCAGTGAATAAGTACGACCTAGCTGCCAAAAACAGTGAAACACCTATTTTTTCGTCTCTAACCGAGAACCCAAACACTATTTTGAAAAATTTAGCTCTAAAAATTCTTTCGCAATGAAATATTTTCATGAAACGTTTCGCTCCCTACCACCCTAGGGGTTGAATTTCCAAAAACAGTGACATGCGCATGTTTTAGTTCTAACAGAGAAGTCAAATACAAATTTCCATAGATTTTGCTTCAAAAATGCTTTCACAATGAAATATCTCCGTAAAAATTTCATCCCCGTTTTTCACCCACGTAGGGGCTGAATTTCTTAAACTAGTAAAACTCTTAGTTTTATTTATAACTGAGTAGGCAAATTTAAATTGTCACAGATTTATCTTTAAAGTGGGGTCATAATAAAATATTTCCATAAAAAATCTCATCCCCTATTTCAACCCCTTAGGGGTTCAATTTTCAAAAGCACTGAAACAGTGGTTGAAAGGTTTTGTGAAAATGACTAATTACTAAAGAACTTATAACGGATTGTAAGGCTATTTAAATGACAATTAGTATTTGACTTCTCGGCTACAAGAAAAAAAAAAAAGACTAGGTGTTTCATTGGTGGTTCAATTTCCATAAATGCTGAAACATCTATATTTTTTTATTTCCTTACTGAGAAGCCAAATACCAGTCTTCGTAGTTCTAGCTTCAAAATTCCCTTACTAGCGAAACAACTTCAAAAAGCCTTTCATCCTTTATTTCACCCCATTAGGGGAGGATTTTTGGACAATCCCTTCTTAAACGATACCTACAGTGTAAGAACGACAACCTCTGCAAACTTCAAGTTTCTATCCTTAGCGGTTTGTGCTGGACGATTATGAATCAGTCTCTCAGTCAGATCATTGCCTTTATACTAAAAAATATGTAGTCTATATCCGTCCGAACGTTTATTAGTGTATTGTGTAAAAATATGAAGTACATCGGTGAAGAATGTTTGGAGATTATTGGTAACAACGTTAAACAATTATTTGTATCTATACAGTACTATGGATTACCGCAACGCCATACAATTCGTCTAACTGTAGATTCGAGGAGCCCCTTGAATGCGAGATTGGATAAGGTCAGTAATGTTTACGGCATTCGACGCCCCACATATTGTCTGCCATGCAACCATAATATTGTCTGCTAACGTCAATAATGGGCGGGACTGGAAGTATCCAACGGGTAACGCAGCATGAGGCTGCGGAGTATAGCTGAACTGCTTAGTCGACCAGTAATTCACAACAGTGCTACAATGCTAGTGGTGTTGATAGAAGGGAGGGCAACGACAACGATAAACAAAGCAGCATTGCATTATATCTACAACAACTGTTTCCGAAGTTGACATTTCGTCAAGAAGGAACCCGAGGAATTTCACAGAGTGAAAAAGAAGTGGCAGATTAAATATTACCGTTGGTGGCCGAGCGGTTCTAGGCGCTTCAGTCTGGAACCGCAACCAAGCGGTACAACGGCTAAGGGGCATATTTAGAAGTAGTGAGGTTAACAAGTTGCCTCCAGTTGTGATAGGGAAAGTGATCGCAGACATTTCTTGCTAAAAATCTACCGTGTATGTTACTTTCCGGTACATCTTTAAGATGGGAAGTTTCATTTACTGTAACCGATTGTATGGCTAAAGAAGGTCAAGTCCGACTTTACGCTGAGACTAAATTTTACCACCGAGCCTAACATTTGTTACATGGTGGCAAAACATTCGGTACTCATAGTGGGAGAAGATGGATCAACCTTTTGAAACCACGGAGGTGGACGAAATGGTTCAAATGGTTCTAACCACTATTGAACTTAACATCTGAGTCATCAGTCCCCTAGACTTTGAACTAATTAAACCTAACTAACTTCAGGATATGGCCCACTTCCAGGCCCGAGGCATGATTCGAACCTGCGATCGTAGCAGCAGCGCGCTTCCAGAATGAAGCGCCTAGAACCGCTCGGCCACAACGGCCGGCGAGGTGGAGGAATAAAAAAATTGATACAAAGAATAAATGACGCGAAAAAGGATTAGAAATAAAATAAATACAATTAACTGAATAAAAATAATGAATCATCTTGATAAAGATTTAAAAATAAATATTACAAAGCACCTGCGACGATTCGAACCCATCAGTTTTGCTTGTCATGATTATACTCGTATCTTAACCGCTATGCTAAGCCACAGCTTCGAACAAAACTATTAACTTTAATTAGGGAAAATTTGGAAACTTGTGGTAGGTTGTTACGGGAACAAACTGTTGAGGTTATCGATCCCTAGGCTTAACACTACTTAAAGGAACTTACGCTAAGGACAATACACACACATGCCCGATGGAGGACTAACCTCCTACGGGGTAAGCCGCGCGAACCGTGGCAAGGCGCCCAAGCCCACGCGGCTTTTAATTGTATACAGCATCACGCGAAATACTTCTTGTTGATTACTCGCAATGTTTTTACCCATTCGTAAGCAATTTTAAGCGTCCAAAATGCTTGATTACTGTAATGTTTACGTAGTAATCAGTTCGCATTTATTTCCCTCATGCGCGCGATCTGGCGGACGTAATAAAACAATGTCGTCTCGCATGGATAAGAATTTCTCGTCTTGAACAGCACCCTCTCTGTACTAAAAAGAAACTAAGAATGTGATCATTATTTCATTTAACAGAGCTGACTAAATCGGGGCAGCATATTTATTTTTTTCATCATGGCAGTGACAACAGCAACCGTTACGAATTTGTCTCGAGTGAAAAACAGTCCACAGTTACACTAAATACTGTTTATTTTAAACCATGGTTTCTGCTAGAATAATATAGCCTTCTTCAGAAATCATACACACTAATAAATGAAAAATGTCTTAGCCCAGCGGGTGCGTCAAGGCCAATAAAATAACTTCAACAGATATAAGGCTGTTTCGAACATAAATAAAATTACACATGGCAACGTATGGCCTCCGTCACTATCTCTGTTATACTACCTCAGTATAACAGAGGTAGCGGCGGAGGACATACGTTGCCATATGTAATTTTATTTATGTTCGGCCGGCCGTTGTGGCCGAGCGGTTCTAGGCGCTTCAGGTCGGAACCGCGCTGCTGCTACGGTCGCAGGTTCGAATCCTGCCTCGGGCATGGATGTGTGTGATGTCCTTAGGTTAGTTAGGTTTAAGTAGTTCTAAATCTAGGGGACTGATGACCTCAGATGCTAAGTCCCTTAGTGCTTAGAGCCATTTGAACCATATATGTTCGAAACAGGCTTCTGTCTGTTGAAGTTATTTTATTGGTCTTGACGCAGCTGCTGGGCTAAGACATTTTTGATTTATCAATGTCTATGACTTCTGAAGAAGGCTATATTATTATAGCAGAAACCATGGTCAAGGTTTAAAATAAACAGAATTTAGTGCCACTGTTGGCTGTTTTTCATTCGAGGCAGCATATTTACTTACATAATCCATTACTATTAGACAAGTAAAACTCTGAAACCTATACTCGATCGGGTTAACAAAATAGATTTAGGCGTAACATGCAAACAAAACAGCAGATATTACATTAGAATTTAGATTTTTGTCATCCACAAATAGTGTCGCTTATAAACGTAAAACAGCAGTTATTCTTGGACAGACAAACCAAGAAGAGGTGCAGATACGGCAAGGTGTCCGACAAGGTTGTGCACTATCCCCTGTTATCTTTAACCTATACATTGAAGAGGCGCTGAAAAAAGTAGGGGAAAATTCACTGACAGGGGTAGTAATTCATGGCCAACGAATAGATAAGATAAGCCGACGATATAGCTGTCCTAGCTGAAAGTGAAGATCTTGTAGTCCTACTGAATAGAATGTATAAAGTTATGGGGGAAGATTATAATATGAGAATTAATAAAGCAAAAACAAAAGTAATGGCATGCGACAAAGGCTGCTTTTAACAAGAAGAAAAACATCTGAACCTCTAAGAGCATCAGCCTTGAAATCAGGAAAAGATTTTTTTGAAATCGTATGTGTGGAGTGTGGCATGCTATGGGTGTGAAACATGGACTCTCGGGGAAGACCATAAGCTAAATTCTTTTGAAATGTGCTGCTATAGACGCATGCTCAAGATAAAATGTATCGACAAGGTCACAAATGAAGTGGTTCTGGAAAGAGCAGGTGAGAAGAGAAGCTTCTGGAGTTTCATTGTTGAAAGAAGAGTGCAATTTACAGGCCAATCTATTAAGACATATGGACTCCTGAACACAATCATAGTGGGATATGTCGAAGGAAAAAGACCAAGAGGAAGACCACGGCTGAGGTACATGGATCAAATCGCGAAAGATGTGGGATGTAACACCTATAAAGAAATGAAGAGAAAAACTGAAAGACGCACAGAATGGAGACAAGATGCCATTGTAGCTGTTGCAAACCAATCCTTGGATTGACCACTACAGAAGAAGATAAACGTGATGACGGACGGGCGGCGTGTAACAGCGCTCCGCTTGTGAGACTACTGGAGTGTACGCCCTCCGTGTTTCTGTGGCGTAAACAAGACAGTGCTGCCACTGTGGAGAGATTACCGCTTCGCTTTGCCGGGTAATACGAAGAACAAAGTACAGCAGAAGGCGTTCGCTTGCACAACACGAATGTCAAAGAGCCACCCCGCTATTACACTTACAGAGAATCACAGGCGATTTACCTAAACGATGCCTCCGGAGCGAAGCTTGGCCCTGCGTTTGCCGCAGGGTCGCGTGCTTGTAATTTACGGGTGGTGCGTTCTCGACCGTGCCTGGCGCTATAAGCAGTTAACAGTTGCCCACACCACCTGTCAAAGCAGCGTCCGCTTCACTGTCTGTGCCGCTGGCGTGTTCCGCTGTCCGGCCGTAGCGGCGCGAGGCGGAGCAGTGGAGCGGAAGGCGCGGGGCCGCCGTCTGAACAGCCACAGCGGCCGTCCACTGCTCCAGCTTAGCTCTGCTCTGCCTTCACACAGAGTAATGACCACACCATTCAGCACGGCGCACACGTCCCTAACCGAATACCACTGGCTGCTACTACCACACAGTCTGAGCTACCACAAAGAAAATTTATCTGTTCTTCTTCACACGAGGGTCATTCTAAAAGTAAATAGCGCTTTGATGCGACGAACTGCGGACTTGTCCCCACACTGCAGCGTCACTGACCGCCGGCGCTAGTGTGGCGCTAACAGCGAGCAAAAATGGTTCTAAGCAGTACGGGACTTAATGTTGTGTTAGCAGAAGAGCCACCACCGTGTTACTAGTGGAGGCCGAAATGCACGCGTTTTAGCTCACGCAGGCTGGCGTGAGGAGGGAAGGACTATACTGACGTGAGGTCTGGAACATGACAAGGAATTAGAATTCAGAAAGCAGACGTAATTACTTTGATACTTAACTTTAATCCATTAATGATGAACGTCGCTCTTGACGGTACATGATTCACGATATTATCTGTTCAGAATACATTCATAGTAACTGAATATGGCGCCTTGCTAGGTCGTAGCAAATGACGTAGCTGAAGGCTATGCTAAACTGCAAATGAGAGCGTTTGTAGACAGTGAAAATTTGTATGAAGGCCAGGATTCGAATCTCTTGCCCACTAGGGAGATGAGCTGATCACTACGTCACCGCGGTACAGAGGCTTTGCACAACCAAACGGACTACCCTAACACCCCCCCCCCCCCCACACACACACCCCCCCTCCTTAACGCGAATTCCTACTCACGCATCAGCCTACTTGGTATTCCCCCTAAACTCGAACTGCATTGCAAAGGCGGCCGGCCGCGGTGGTCTAGCGGTTCTAGCCGCTCAGTCCGGAACCGCGCGACTGCTACGGTCGCAGGTTCGAATCCTGCCTCGGGCATGGATGTGTGTGATGTCCGTAGGTTAGTTAGGTTTAAGTAGTTCTATGTTCTAGGGGACTGATGACCACAGATGTTAAGTCCCATAGTGCTCAGAGCCATTTGAACCATTGCAAAGGCTCTCCAACTTTATCTGAATAGCACTTTTCCATCAAACGAAACGCGAGGTCTTGTAAGAAACCCTCTGCATCTGCCTAGTTAGTTGCAGACACAGGTTCGAGTCCCATCATAGCTACAAATTCTCTTTCGTCGCTTCAGTCTGCATATATACATCACAGATGTCTGCGCCCTGAAAAGGTCTCTGGACCCACATATTTTCATTTCATCAATTTAAGTGTTACGAAGTCCTTTTCTGAAGGTACTTTTCTGAAGTGTAGACTTGGAAATTTGTGGTAATGTCTTATGGGACCAAACTGCTGAGGTCATCGGTCCCTAAGCTTACACACTACTTAATCTAACTTAAACTAACTTACGCTAAGGACGACACACACACACACACACACACACACACACACACACACACGTGCCCGAAGGAGGACTCAAACCTCCGAAGGGGAGAGCCGCGCAGACCATGACAAGACGCCTGAGACCGCGTGGCTACTCGCCTTATATGGATGTTAATAGTTCAAGCAGAAGACAATAGGAGCTTTTAAAATGTGGTGTTATAAAAGATTGCTGAACCTCAGATGGGTAAATCGAATAAGAATTGGGGAGGTACAGAATCGAATTTGGGAATAAGAAATTTATGGCAAAATTTGACTAAAAGAAGAGATGGGTTGATAAGTCACGACCTGAGGCATCAACGAATTTGGTAGTCTAACGAAGTGTGTGTAAGGTGGGGGGGGGGGGGGGCGTAAAAACTGTGGAGGGAGACCAAGGCTTGTCGGCCGAAGTGGCCGTGCGGTTAAAGGCGCTGCAGTCTGGAACCGCAAGACCGCTACGGTCGCAGGTTCGAATCCTGCCTCGGGCATGGATGTTTGTGATGTCCTTAGGTTAGTTAGGTTTAACTAGTTCTAAGTTCTAGGGGACTAATGACCTCAGCAGTTGAGTCCCATAGTGCTCAGAGCCATTTAGACCAAGGCTTGAATACAGTAAACAGGTTTTGTACAAATGAACCGACTTTCACAGAACAGTCTTCGGACTGAAGACGACGAAAACAATAACAAAAATCGAAGTCAATGAAAATGTGATGAATGGGAAATGAGTTCGAAAATGATGCATCGTGTTTAACGGTGGATGAACGGGTATTCATAATGAAAATCGATCATACCGACCTTCAGATGTGAATGGTGAAGTCAAGTCAAAGGCCGAGGAAAAACTTTATCAGGACTGACGACCCACTGCTGATGTATTGGACTTGTGCTTCCCTAAAATTTCACCGTAAGCTCTTTAGCAAATTGTTCGTGGTGACTTGGGCTATAAAAAAGTCTGTGACTGGTGGTTTTCTGGACATCTGATACAAGAACAAAAATGAATTGGAGGAGGATAGGGATAATTAACCCTTAACTCCGCAGTAGCGATTCCACAGTTCATCCGCAAGCCTTCAAAATCACTATTACACAACACGAATTGAGTGAAGAGGGGCCCAGTCGTCTTGAAACGCAGGATCACCATTGAAGAACAAGCATTATACCATGGCATGCTGCTGAGCACCCAAAATGGCCACATAACCCTTGGTAGTAACGTGATCTTGCAGGGTAACGAAGGGGCTCGTCGAATACCACGATATGGCCGCCCAAATTATCACCGGATACCCGCCATTTTTCCCTCTTGGGACGTAATCTCGGCCAGAGCGAACAAGACTCATCCGACCAAATGACATCGCTCCATAGTCCAGTTTTTTAGCTTCGGCAGCACATTTTCTTGTTTCGGTCATTTGCATCTCTAATGCGTAATTTTGGGATTCTAGCTCTCCCTTCAATCGTCTCGTTATGGAGCTCCGTTTCTGTTGTTTTGGTGCTGACAGAATTCGTGAGTGCGAACTTCAGCTCTGCAGTGACTTTTGAAGCTGTCGTCCCCGTACTTCTCGTCGCACTCCTCCTCAATGACGATCCGTCATGACCGTTCAACACGTTTGACTGAGCGGGTGATATTTTTTCGCTTTGCATGTATGCAATATAAATCTCCGATACGGTACCTCTTATAAATAACACCAAACACTTCGTCGTCCTTGGTTACGGAAAAAATTCAAAGGCCTTAAGCACTATGGGACTTAACATCTGAGGTCATCAGTCCCCTAGACTTAGAACTACTTAAACCTAACCAACCTAACGACATCACATACACCATGCCCGAGGCAGGATTCGAACCTGCGACCGTAGCAGCAGCAAGGTTCCGGACTGAAGCGCCGGCGGTTACGGAAACACCCACCATAAAAGCACAAACAATTTGCCCACGTTTGTTGCCACTTAGCTCCTACACAATGTACTCACGACTACACAGAGCACTGTCCTTGTCCACGATTGACACTTGCAAGGTACTAAGGACATGATGCACTTGCCGGTCGCGATCAAATACAACAGCACAACCTACAGGCTCTGCTATCATCTGCATCATCATACATTTATCTCGGCGTTTTCATATTTTTGTCCATCCAGAAACAAAGTGCCAGTCATTTACGTCTACCAATAAGACCAAAAAAAGCCAAACAAATTCTGAGCGTCAAAAAGGTCAGGATGAAAATGTTTTGGGATCGAAATGACGTCCTTTTTGCTCAGAGGAGAGACTATAAACGCAACGGTCTACTATCAGACCCTTCACCGATACGCCGTTCCGTTGAAAACAAACAGCGTGGGTTGTTGTCCAGCTGGAGTTTGCTTCTTCGCAATAACGCTAGCCCACATCCTGCTGCGCTGCCGAAGGATGTGCTTTGGGAAGTTTTCGAATACACGCCTTATGGCCCGCGATTAGTTACAAGTGATTACCGTCTTCGGCCCGAAGTGAAGGATTTTTCTGCCGTAGAGTTCTACGGAAATCATGCGAACTGAAAGAGAACAGTAGCGAATGGTTCCACAAAACGGTAGCAATTGCGCTACTATAAATGCTTATAGTGAACATATATAGCTAGGCTACAAAAATATGCTATAAAGTAAACTTTCTTTTCATTATATAATGAATAAAAATGTCCGGATACATTTACTTTCACAATTACACTCGTACAATGCAGACTTTCAAGGACGGTATATCAACACTCACACTCATGAATTACGGATAATGCTGATACATGGTGAAACAACGCTCTGGTGGACGGTTTACGGGTTTAAATCACCTCGGGGTATGACCATGTAGCGCATTTGACATGCGGTCGTCGCACGGTGGCGTTGGCAACAGTCCACATACGCAGAGGTGTGTTGGTGCATGTCAGAGTACGGTGCAGCGAGTAAATGTGCAGACGTTTTCAGACGTGCTAATGGCGACTGTATGTTGAAAATGACCCAAAGAACACAAATTGATGACGTTATGAGGGGTAGAATACTTGGGCGACAGGAGGCTGGTCAAACACAGCAAGTCGTAGCACGGGACCTCCGTGTGCCACAAAGTGTGATCAAGATTATGGCAACGATTCCAGCGGACAGGAAACGTGTCCAGGCGCTGCAGTATGGGACGTCCACAGTGTACAACACCACAAGAAGACCGATATCTCACCATCGGTGCCCGCAGGCGGCCACGGAGTACTGCAGGGAGCCTTGCCCGAGGCCTTACCGCAGCCAATGTAAAATATGTCTATAGACAAACAGTCTACAGACGTCTGAACAGACATGGTTTATTCGCCTGGAGACCTGCAAGGTGCATTCCACTGACCTATGGTCACCGGAGAGCCCGTAAAGCTGCTGTCAAGAACACAGTACATGGTCATTGGAACAGTGGTCCCAGGTTATGTTGACAGATGAGTCCAGGCATAGTCTAAACTGTGATTCTCGCCGGGTTTTCATCTGGCGTGAACCAGGAACCAGATACCAACTCCTTAATGTCCTTGAAAGGGGCCTGTATGGAGGTCGTGGTTTGATGGTGTGGGGTGGGATTATGATTGGTGCACATACATCCTTACTTGTCTTTGACAGAGGAACTGTAACAGGTCAGGTGTATCGGGACGTCATTTTGCGCCAGTATGTCCGCCTTTTCAGTGGCGCAGTGGGTCCCACGTTCCTCTTGATGGATGATAACGCACGGGCCTACCGAGCTGCCATCGTGGAGGAATACCTTGAAACAGAAGCTATAAGGCGAATGGAGTGGTCTGCCTGTTCTCCAGACCTAAACCCCATCGAGCACGTCTGGCATGCTCTCAGTCGACGTATCGCTGTACGTCTTCAAACCCTTAGGACACTTCAGGAGCTCCGACAGGCACTGGTGCAAGAAGGGAAGCTATATCCCAGCAGCTGTTCGAGCACCAGATCCAGAGTATACCAACGCGTTGTGCGTCCTGTGTACGTGAGTATGGTGATCATATCCCATATGCGCAGAAAACAGTGGCGTTTTGTAGCACATGTGTTTCGGGACGGTTTTCTCAACTTATGACCAATGCCTTGGACGTACAGATCTGTGTCGTGTGTGTTCCCTATGTGCCTATGCTATTAGCGCCAGTTTTGTGTAGTGCCACATTGTGTGGCACCACATTCTGCAGTTATCCGTAATTTATGAGCATGTGTGTATATACATACTCTGCAAGCCACTCTGTGGTACTTGGCGCAGGGTACCACATACCAGTACTAGTCATTTTCTTTCCTGTTCCACTCGCAAATAAAGAGAGGGAAAAAAACGACTGTGCCTCCGTACGGGGCCTAATTTCTCTTATCTTCGTGGTCCTAACGTGAAATGTATGTTGGGTGCACTAGAATCATTCTACAGACTCGTTTTCATTGGTCATCGGGGGACAATTCGATGAGGTACTCATTACTGAAAACAATTCTACTCCAGTCAATGAGATTCCAGGGCTAAGACATGTTTTGAGACGAACCGGCGAATGGTGGGATACGAACCTGACTGCCGCCTCCCACACGCCCTGGCAGCCAGAAGTGACCCCTTTGGTGGTCATTTGCGGCACCCTTACAGCATAGCGATATTATACGCCCCGTTTCGCCACCCCTCACGGCAAACCATCCTGGGCTCACATTTTAGCAAGATAATGCCCGCTCGCACTTGGCGAGAGTTTCTACTGCTTGTCTTCGTGCTTGCCAAGTCTGCCTTGGCCAGCAAAGTCGCCGGCGCTTTCCCTTACTGACAAAGAAACCTCCTCATCGCACCCCTCTCAGATTTAATTACGAGTTGGCACAGTGGATAGGCCTTGAAAAACTGAACACAGATCTATCGAGAAAACAGGAAGAAGTTGTGTGGAACTATGAAAAAAATAAGCAAAATATACAAACTGAGTAGTCCATGGGAAAGATAGGCAGCATCAAGGGCACTATAAGCTCTGAAGCGCCGTGGTCCCATGGTTAGCGTGACCAGCTGCGACACGAAAGGTCTTTGGTTCAAGCCTCCCTCGTGTGGAAATTTTTTTATTTTCAGACTATTATCAAAGTTAAGGCACTCAAACATAATCAACTTCGCTCTCCAAAATTCCAGGACATGTTCAGATTTGCTTGGACACATGCAGGATTTCACGGTCTACACACGGAAAATTTGAAAACGTTAGAAACATATGTTTTGACAGAGCACAGGGAAAACTGTGCGACTGTGAAACTGTTGCAGTCATTTGTTGCAGTTCATGTGACAAACTCTTATGTTTTCATCACTTTTTTGGGAGTGATTATCACATCCACAAGAAAACCTAAATCGGCAAGGTAGAAGAATCTTTTTACCCATTCGCCAAGTGTACAAGTTAGATGGGTCGACAACATATTCCTGTCAGGTGACGCACATGCCCTCACCAGTGTCGTATAGAATATATCACACGTGTTGTCCTGTGGAGGAATCGGTTGACGTATGACCTTGCGAGCAAATGTTTTCGGTGCCCACTGGAGACGCACGTCATTTCGTCTACTAATCGCACGGTTTTGTGGTGCGGTGGCAAAACACAGACACTAAACTTATTACAGTGAACAGAGTCGTCAATGAACGAACGGACGGATCATAACTTTGCGAGAATAAAGAAAGTAAAATTTTCACCCGATGGAAGACTTGAACCAAGGACCTCTCCCTCCAGAGCTGCTCAAGCTAACCACGGGACCACGGCGCTCCTATGTTCACAATATCCTTAATGTTGCTTATGTTGCGCATGGACTACTCAGTTCGTATATTTTGCTTATTTTTTTCGTAGTTCCACACAACTTCTTCCTGTTTTCTCGATTGATCTGTGTCCAGTTTTTCAAGGCCTATCCACTGTGCCAACTTATAACTAAATCTGAGGGGGGTGCGATGGGGAGGTTCCCTTGTGAGAAGGTCTGAAGCATTACGAGCAGGCTCCCCCAAACAGCTCTGGATTTGGACCATCTAACGCTCCACTTCGACAAAATTTGGCACGATATCGATCAGGAGGGCATCCAACAACTCTATTAAACAATGCCAAACCGAATAACTGCTTGCATAAAGGGCAGACATATACCAAAGATTTATTGATTTGCTTATTTGTGAAGCTCTTGAAACTTCTTTACTAGATTTTACTCAAACTGCTAAATGCTTACTCAATGTTCTTAAACTGCTGTCTCTTTGCTTGTCTTTATCGTTTCAACACTGATCTACAGAATATTCCCGGACAAATTCAGCTCAAAGTTATTCTATTCATTTACGACCCACAATATACAACGATAACGAAATCTGACTGCACAAATAATTAACACAAAAGAATGGCCCTGAATTTGAAGAAACCCTATAACCCATACATTTCATAAGTCACTTACCTCATACAAAAATTTTCATTACACCAACTACAGTGATATAGCAAGCGTCAATACAGCCAGTTAAATAAAAGATTCTAACTACTGTAGGCTCTAACTACTAATAGCCATGTGGTTAGCAAAGGAAAAAAATGGTTCAAATGGCTTTGAACCGTGCTGCTGCTACGGTCCCAGGTTCGAATCCTGCCTCGGGCATGGATGTGTGTGATGTCCTTAGGTTAGTTAGGTTTAAGTAGTTCTAAGTTCTAGGGAACTGATGACCTCAGATGTTAAGTCCCATAGTGCTCAGAGCCATTTGAACCATTTTTACTCGCTCTATTTGCGACACCCTGCAAGTGTCAAGTGGGTCGGTTTGGATCCCTTCTCCTTTGGATCCCAACTCCATTGCGCCTTCCATCTCAACAGCAACGAAATCTGCAGCCAAGTTTAAGACGATCGTCACAAGCCACCTGATTTGTTCGTGTGCACTTTGGTTGAGCAGGAAGTCTGTAGTTTCAATTAATAGTAAAGTATCGACTGGTCGATCTACTAGTTTACTTCGGAGAGGAAATGTCAATTACGTTAAATACTCCGTGAAAAAAGACGACGCAATGAAACTTGATGATGAATATTTAAACCATAACAAAAATAAGACTAATTAGCCTTTACTTAGATATTTATTATAAAATGTTGTATTTCATACTTTCTTGCTATATAGTGTTATGTGCTATGAATCTGAGAATAAGCCAAATGATGAATTGTGGAAAATCATAATTTTTAGTCATATTACATTTAACTAATATTGTGGCCAAGAGGTGCGAAGTATAAGGTGCCCGAGGACTACAGGCTGCCTGGAACACAACAAGATGCACAAATTTTAAGGTGAGTGAACATTTCTGCAACGCCGATGTTCTCACTCCACGTGAGCAGACGCACAGCTATGCTTCGTTTGGTGAACCGTCTGAACGGTTCTTGCGTCACTGTCCCGAGTAAACGATTGCCTCACAGCTGATCTCCCGAGACCAGTTTGGTTGCGATAAACGTGCATAATTCGCAGGACGTGAGGCTGACTGCGAAATGGAAAGCAATAAAAAAGGGGGAGCAGCGAAAGTTTTCCGCGCGGCGCTTGGAATGTGATTGCATACAAAATGAGACGTAAGGAAATTACCGAGTCACGAGTAACTGCTCCGACAGAATACAACCTTTTCTTGTTTTCGACAGTAGCCGTGAAGACAAGTTGTCGAAAATGTCTTTTTTCTGTTCTGTTAGCATTTCCGCTTCAAACCATGCATGTTGATTTTAATGGTTCAAATGGCTCTGAGCACTATGCGACTTAGAAGTTAAGTCGCATAGTGCTCAGAGCCTAGAACTTAGAACTAATTAAACCTAACTTACCTAAAGACATCACACACATCCATGCCCGAGGCAGGATTCGAACCTGTTGATTTTAATGCTGTAAAACAAGGAATGAAGGAAGCTTGGGTTTTAATATACCGTTGGCGACTGGGTTACTAGGAGCGCAACATATGGAGGTATTGGGACCGGTTGTGTCCGTCCAAAGAAATCATCCCGGCAATTGCGGGAAGCCGGCCGTGGTGACCGAGCGGTTCTAGGCGCTTCAGTCTGGAACCGCGCGACCGCTACGGTTGCAGCTTCGAATCCTGCCTCGGGCATGGATGTGTGTGATGAGCTTAGGTTAGTTAGGTTTAAGTAGTTCTAAGCTCTAGGGGACTGATGACCTCAGATGTTAAGCCCCATAGTGCTCAGAGCCATTTGAACCACCTGAATTGCGGGAAACACAGTCTATATACAGAAACACACAGACATAGTCCATGTACATGAAATCATATCTGTATGACACCAGTAAAGTCTCCGAAATTGTGTCGTTTCATTTGTATAATTACCTGCACCTGGGTTTCAAGCTGGATCCCCCATTCACGTTCGATGCTGAGGTTCTATTGCAGAACACGGAAAGCCTCGTCAATTCCGTTCGTGTGTAAGGGGGAATTTAGACTGGGGACGGCGGTGACAATTTGGATCGATAAGGCAGGCTTAGTGGCTAAGGTACCTGCCTAGTAAGCAGGAGACACGGGTTCGATTCTCGGCCTTGGTACAAATTTTCACTCGTCGCTTCAGTCTATGTGCACAGAAAACATATGTGGATGGCACGACAGGGGTATGAATCGCCGACCTTGCGAGTGAGAGTCCAGTGTGTTAACCACTGAGCCTTCTTGCCCGATATCGACCTTACAGCCTAACTACGTAGATACTGGAGTTATGTGACAGTTGTTCCTATACTCACAAACTATTATGACATTTTCAACACATTGTATTTTTCCATGCCATTACCGGTTTTGAACTATCGCCAGATGGCTGCATTACTGGATGAACTGCTACGCTGCCTTCTTGAGAAAATATATTAACTGATAACTATTCTTAGAGGAAACAAAGACACACGTAATGTCTATTTAGCACCAGTATTTACTTCCAATAAATTATGTAAAACCTTTGTAGCATACGTTAAGTATAAAAGGTACTATCATTAAAAACATTTCATATGATCTTTAAAGAATAACTATGTTTCAATATTTTCTGCTGCATATAAATTACTTATCTTACTATTTCCGAGACTGAATCAATATTAAAGTCATATCGTTCACCTCATCTCTGACACAAATGTAAACAATGTATATCTTTGCATCACAGCATATTTGTAAGCTATCAGTACATGTCAAACATGTGGAGTGTATGTCAAATTAGATTCTTCGTGTAAAAATTCTAATGGTGACACAATTTTTACTTTGTGATTTTTTGCTTTTACTTTGAGATTTGTTGGATGTGTTTATAACATTGGATACGTCTAATACGAAACAGCTGCGCGGTACACGGAAAATAACAGAAACTCGAGGCTTCGAAGCTATCGATACACGTCCACTGTGAGCAATGGTACTGAACAGCCAAAATTCAATTTACAAACTTCACTTTTCTTCATTTCTTTAATGAGTATTTATCATTTACTATAGTTTCACGATAGGGCACCGCGGCAGCCAAAATAACGCACGTCTGATTAAAAGTTCATCATATACTGTAGCCGTCTGGCGATGAACAGAAGTTGGAAACCGATGATGACAGGGAAAAATAATTTTCTTTGAACAAAACGTCTTAAACTTTTTATTTAGTAGCTGTTTTGATAATACATTCCACAAACTTTTTGTTTTCGAAACATATACTCAGTTTTATGGGAATGTTTTTGTAAGTAATTTTTTCCTTAAGGTTTATCGTCCTGTCAACAAAAGATACAATTTTATGTTGTTTGTCCTTTTCTGGGACCAGACTGAGTCCGAAGAACCAGTTCAAAACAACCACGACACCAGTCTCCGGGTGAATTATTTAAATTACGTAACCCGAATGGGCTGATTTCCTTCGTATACTTCGAACTCGTGCTTGGTCTCTAATGAGCCCGTCCTTGATAAGACGTTAAACCTCGATCTTCCTTCCTATTTGCACCAAGCCACCCCCCCCCCCCCTCTGCTCTTGTTGCCGCATTCTCCATCTTCTTATGAACTGGGCATATCTTCCAGCCGCGTCCGTCGACATTGCAGGTCGCTATTGTGAGCGGTGGCACCGGTTTTCCGGGAGGCTTTCCTAATAATCTTTGGTAAAAAAATTTCTCAGAGAGATGGCAGAAAGCAACACCAAGTGTTATGGGTGTTAGTAGGAAATGGCCAATTGAAGAGTCAACATTCTGCTCTGCTGACCGATTGGGTGAAAGGTGTGCACGTTAAAATTATGCAGTGGAGCGGTTTCTGAGCACGCGAAATTGGCACTCACGCGGCAGTCCTCGTAAGGGTTGGACGTGAGCAGTCGGTCCTGTGGAGCGGAGTCGAAAGTTTTAGTAGCGTTGCAGTCAACGGCCGTGCCGAGGTGACTACACCAGTTCCCGTCAGATCATCTCAGTTAAGCAGCGTCGGCAGTGGACAGAACGTGGACTGGTGACCGTCCAGGTATGCCTCGTGCTGTTAACAGTTTTCTCTTTGTCTTTACGGCAGAGGGGACAGGAGAAGGGGTGGGCTGAAATCACTGATCATAAGTCTTTGCGCCAATATCTTGGATTACTTTCCAAAACTCTCCGCAGCGTCATGAAGTGAGGGCATTCCACACTATTGATGATGATCCATCTATCGTCTTCGAGAGGAGTAGCCTATGTGCCGGGATCCGGTTTTACCCTCTCCCTTCTTTCATTATCTCCAAAGCGAACGTGACACTGCACACACGACTCTAAGGACAGGTGCGTATTTGACGCAGTCGATGGAGGGCAAGGCATGGCAGTACTGTGAAGTAAATACTGTACAGGGTGTATCAAAAAGAATAATCCGATTTGGCACAACTATTTTTTTGGAACTTATAAACATATACAATGAATTTTGTTTTTTGATGAACGAGAAACTGAAAAAGTTTTTTTCATACGTTTTCATAGGTGTTCAGTATGGCCCCCTCGAGATGCACGGCACATATCAGTGCGGCATTCAAATTGTTCCCACAACGCAGCGAGGATGTCTTGAATTACACCTTCCATCGCCACTGTTATGCGATGCCTCAGTACATACAGGGTGTTTCAAAAATGACCGGTATATTTGAAACGGCAATAAAAACTAAACGAGCAGCGATAGAAATACACCGTTTGTTGCAATATGCTTGGGACAACAGTACATTTTCAGGCGGACAAACTTTCGAAATTACAGTAGTTACAATTTTCAACAACAGATGGCGCTGCGGTCTGGGAAACTCTATAGTACGATATTTTCCACATATCCACCATGCGGAGCAATAATATGGCGTAGTCTCTGAATGAAATTACCCGAAACCTTTGACAACGTGTCTGGCGGAATGGCTTCACATGCAGATGAGATGTACTGCTTCAGCTGTTCAATTGTTTCTGGATTCTGGCGGTACACCTGGTCTTTCAAGTGTCCCCACAGAAAGAAGTCACAGGGGTTCATGTCTGGCGAATAGGGAGGCCAATCCACGCCGCCTCCTGTATGTTTCGGATAGCCCAAAGCAATCACACGATCATCGAAATATTCATTCAGGAAATTAAAGACGTCGGCCGTGCGATGTGGCCGGGCACCATCTTGCATAAACCACGAGGTGTTCGCAGTGTCGTCTAAGGCAGTTTGTACCGCCACAAATTCACGAAGAATGTCCAGATAGCGTGATGCAGTAATCGTTTCGGACCTGAAAAATGGGCCAATGATTCCTTTGGAAGAAATGGCGGCTCAGACCAGTACTTTTTGAGGATGCAGGGACGATGGGACTGCAACATGGGGCTTTTCGGTTCCCCATATGTTTATTGACGAAGCCGTCCAGGTAAAAATAAGCTTCGTCAGTAAACCAAATGCCGCCCACATGCATATCGCCGTCATCAATCCTGTGCACTATATCGTTAGCGAATGTCTCTTGTGCAGCAATGGTGGCGGCGCTGAAGGGTTGCCGCGTTTGAATTTTGTATGGATAGAGGTGTAAACTCTGGCGCATGAGACGATACGTGGACGTTGGCGTCATTTGGACCGCAGCTGCAACACGGCGAACGGAAACCCGAGGCCGCTGTTGGATCACCTGCTGCACTAGCTGCGCGTTGCCCTCTGTGGTTGCCGTACGCGGTCGCCCTACCTTTCCAGCACGTTCATCCGTCACGTTCCCAGTCCGTTGAAATTTTTCAAACAGATCCTTTATTGTATCGCTTTTCGGTCCTTTGGTTACATTAAACCTCCGTTGAAAACTTCGTCTTGTTGCAACAACACTGTGTTCTAGGCGGTGGAATTCCAACACCAGAAAAATCCTCTGTTCTAAGGAATAAACCATGTTGTCTACAGCACACTTGCACGTTCGTGAACAGCACACGCTTACAGCAGAAAGACGACGTACAGAATGGCGCACCCACAGACTGCGTTGTCTTCTATATCTTTCACATCACTTGCAGCGCCATCTGTTGTTGAAAATTGTAACTACTGTAATTTCGAAAGTTTGTCCGCCTGTAAATGTACTGTTGTCCCAAGCATATTGCAACAAACGGTGTAATTCTATCGCTGCTCGTTTAGTTTTTATTGCCGTTTCAAATATACCGGTCATTTTTGAAACACCCTGTACATTGTTGTTGGTGATGGAGGCACATAAACAGAGTCTTTTATAAACCCCCACAAGAAATAATCACATACGGTCAGATTCGGTGACACTGGAGGGCAGTAATGTAACGCTGAATCATTTGGTCCAATGCGACCCATCTATCGTGCAGTAACCCTTTCTTTTAAAAATCCCCACACTTCTAAATGCCAGTGTGGCGGTGCCCATCCTGTTGGTAAATGGAGTCGTTCCAATCAGTCTCCAACTATGGAAAAAGAAAGTTGTCAAGCGTATCGAGATATGTGCTTGCTGTAATAGTGTTCTCGGCAAAGAAAAATAGACCACACTCCTTTACCCGTAAAACTGCAAAAACACATTAAATTTTGGAGAGTCCCCCTCACTTTGTACAACTTCGTGTAGTTGTTCCGTACCCCATATTCCCACATTATGACGGTTCAGCTTTCGATTTAAATGGAATGTTGCCTCGTCACTAAACGCTAAACGTCGAAGAAAACTGTCTTTGCCCATCTTGTCAAGAACGAAATTACAGAATTCCACACGTTGTTTGCCACCTTCACGAAGAGCTTGCAGTAGCTGAATTTTGTACGGTTTCTTGCGTAAACGTCGACGCAACACACGCCAGACGGACATCGGAGGCATGCTGATCTGTGGAGCTGCAGGGCGAACGGATTTCTGTGAACTCCTTGTGAAACTACGGCGGATGCGTTCGCAATCTATGTCAGACTCTCGGGGACTGCCCGGCGATTTGCCTTTACACAAACAACGTGTTTCTCGGAATTGTTCATGCCATCGTCTAATGCCCTGTGCTGTAGGAGGATCCACCCCATACCATACACGCCAAACACTAACCCGCACTGCGCGAAACGCAGAACACAGAACGCTTTCTGTTCCCCTGACACCATTTTTACTAGAACTGAAGTAGGCGCACACTTCTGCTACCTAGCGGAACCATATAAACCTGGAGAGTTTGCGCTTTCCAGCAGTACGTTGTTCATGCACATGTCTCAAATAACATAATAGTTATGGTTTTTTAAAATCAGATGATTCTTTTTTATACACCCTGTACTTCGCGACATAATGTGTGAGCATAATGGGAGACAGTTGCAACAGTTCCATCCATTCTGAGAGAGCACGTGGTCTGTATGGTGCTCGTCAGCTTCGTGACACTCGTGCAGTAAACTTAACGTGGACTGCTCTGCGAAGGTCCTGGACCTCGCGGCGAAGACTGAAGCAAGCACTGTGCTGCCCTTACCTGTCCTGTCCTGCGCCGCATTGTGTACTGTTGTACTTATACCCCCATCATCATCATCATCATCATCATTATTTAAGACTGATTATGCCTTTCAGCGTTCAGTCTGGAGCATATTCCCTCTTTTAAAATTCCTCCATGATCCCCTATTCAGTGCTAACATTGGTGCCTCTTCTGATGTTAAGCCTATTACTTCAAAATCATTCTTAACCGAAGCCAGGTACCTTCTCCTTGGTCTACCCCGACTCCTCCTACCCTCTACTGCTGAACTCATGAGTCTCTTGGCTAACCCTGCTCCTCCCATGCGTGTAACATGACCCCACCATCTAAGCCTGTTCGCCCTGACTGCTGCATCTATAGAGTTCATTCACAGTTTTTCTTTGATTTCCTCATTGTGGACACCCTCTTGCCATTGTTCCCATCTACTAGTATCTGCAATCATCCCAGCTACTTTCATATCCGTAACCTCAATCTTGTTGATAAGGTAACCTGAAACCACCCAGCTTTCACTCCCATACAGCAAAGTTGGTCGAAAGACTGAACGGTGCACAGATAACTTAGTCTTGGTACCGACTTCCTTCTTGCAGAAGAGAGTAGATCGTAGCTGAGCGCTCACTGCATTAGCTTTGCTACACCTCGCTTCCAGTTCTTTCACTATATTGCCATCCTGTGAGAACATGCATCCTAAGTACTTGAAACCGTCCACCTGTTCTAACTTTGTTCCTCCTATTTGGCATTCAATCCGTTTATATCTCTTTCCCACTGACATTACTTTCGTTCTGGAGATGCTAATCTTCATACCATAGTCCTTACATTTGTGATCTAGCTCTCAAATATTACTTTGCAAACTTTCAATCGAATCTACCATCACAACTAAGTCATCCGCATATGCGAGACTGCTTATTTTGTGTTCACATATCTTAATCTCACCCAGCCAGTCTATTGTTTTCATCATATGATCCATAAATAATAGCCGGCCGGAGTGGCCGAGCAGTTCTAGGCGCTACAGTTTGGAGCCGCGCGACCGGTACGGTCGCAGGTTCGAATCCTGCCTCGGGCATGGATGTGTGTGATGTCCTTAGGTTAGTTAGGTTTAAGTAGTTCTAAGTTCTAGGGGACTGATGACCTCAGATGTTAAGTCCCATAGTGCTCAGAGCCATCTGAACCATAAATAATATGAACAACAGTGGAGACAGGTTGCAGCCTTGTCTTACCCTTGAAACTACTCTGAGCCGTGAAGACAATTTACCATCAACTCTAACTGCTGCTTGATTGTCTATGTAAAGACCTTTAATTGCTTGCAAAAGTTTGCGTCCTATTCCGTAATCTCGTAGAACAGACAATAACTTCCTCCTAGGAACCCGGTCACATGCCTTTTCTAGATCTATAAAGCATAGATACAATTCCCTGTTCCACTCGTAACACTTCTCCATTACGTATTTGCCGTAAGCTAAAGATCCTCGAGTCACAAAAATCTTCGCTGCACTGCCTTTCCCTGCTCTGTTGCGTTCCAATATGCGCCTCGCCTTAGCACAATTACAAGCAGACTGGAGAAGAATACGGGAAACTATTTCATTTCCATCAGGAGAGCAAGAAAAATCATTCCATACATTCGCCCGTTGGGGAGCCCCAGTGTTGTTAGTGCTGAAGTGTGGGCAGTTGTTGAAAGAACGCCGAGTGGCGTTGTGCAAGCGGCGCACATCCGCAGTGGTGTCCGGCACGGCCCGTTGGGACTGTCGCCAGGGCCGTGATTGAGGAAGCGGTGTCACGGCTTTGCTGACTGTGTGTGCCAGAGGCTTGGCACTGCCTGCAGCGTGCCGGTGCTCTTCATTCAGATTCGCCCACTGTTGGCAACAGAAACATCCGCATAAAGCCCTCCAGACTTTTCCACGCGTAAGGGTCGTCAACATCAGCCTCCATAGCTAAGTGGGCAGCGGGTCTCAGCGTTTTGCGGAGCGACCGGGTTCATTTCCCGGTAATGCCTGGTTTTCTTCCTTAGTGGGAATACTGGAACGGGGAGCTGACCATATGGTTAAAATATTTTTTATGTTGTTGATTAATATTAATTAGTTATTATTTTGACACATTTTTGTGTTGAATTTAGAATTCACTTACGTAGATTTTTTCTACAAATAGTATTGATACTTTATGATTTATTTATGTTTGTTTTGAATTTTCTTTTGTTGGTTATTTATGTTTTGATTAGTGCACGCCTCTCCATACCGCATCCAACTGACGCTTTTTCAGTACCAGCAGATGATGCTATAGCCTTTAGGGCAGGGTTGGCCAAACGCTGCACAGTGTGCAGACGTGCGGAAGTGCTGCACATGTGCGCACGTGTGCGACAGCGACATCTGTTATTAGACATGTGTCCTAAATGAACGGCGGCGGCTCCACTTCCCTGTTTATGTGGTACAAGCAAGATCGCAACATACCCAGTCTCGTTCACCCCTAGTGACCTTTACCTTAACAGAGGAGTACTGAGAAATGTCAGGTACTGTGAAATACGCGAAATACCTTCCCATGGTTGGCTTGCAAGCTGTGGAAAGAGCACTAGAATGCGCCGGTACAGAGTATCCCAGCAAGTGGATAAAGCGACAACTCTGCGTAGAAACATGCACTACATGAACGCTGACGGCTGCGGCGTGCACACTATGACCCGGAAGTTGCACATGTGCAGGAGCACCGCACGCGTGCGGAATTTGTGGCCGGCCCTGCCTTAGAGCCTCGCACCGTACACATCGATGTTGCAACCGGCTGAATGCCATTTTACCGCATTTCATTAGTCGCGCTCTCCATCCTTTCTTGTTTTCTTGAATCCCGCAAATACTTCCGTACGTTTACATGGATATACGTCCCATCACCCTCCATTTCACTTTCCTTTACGGTCATAACTACGCCTACTACTACAGTCGGTTTCCTGTTCCCTTTGAGCCGGCCGGTGTGGCCGAGCGGTTCTAGCCACTTCAGTCTGTAACCGCGCGACTACTACGGTCGCAAGTTCGAATCCTGCCTCGGGCATGGACGTATGTGATGTCCTTAGGTTAGTTAGGTTTAAGTAGTTCTAAGTTCTAGGGACTGATGACCTCAGATGTTAAGTCTCATAGTGCTCAGAGCCATTTGAACCATTTTGTTCCTTTTGATAATTTTCCTGCCTTTCTTAGTAATTCGTAAAATGCATTTCTCCGTTACTCGGTCAGAAACCCCTTGTTTTGTAATACTTTTGGCACAAAAAGTTCAGGCGCACTGGTACGTGTCAAAAAACATTGACTGTAACCTATCCTTGTCAGAAACATCGGAATCTTAATACTGAAACACATATTTACTTTACCTACAGCACTCTAGACAATTTTCAGTCTTCTGTTTGTTTCTTTTTGCTGTCCTGCAAGTAACTGCTTACATACATATGTGGATGCCCTCTTATCTTGAAAACCGCAAACAACGAGTTTTATCTTGAAAACCGCAAACAACGAGTTGTACAGAAGTCAAATAAAAAATGTCTCAAGCAACCGTTGTTTAACTGTCAGGAAGGACTTCGACCAGCATCATTACCTTTCTTGTAACTTTGTTCGCTACAAAGGTATGAACGGCAATACTTCTGTTTTTGAATAGCACACTACATTTTTTTTTTTCAGAAATGCACTTCCTCTCCACAGGACCTGTTCCGACTTTGGCTCTCCTGCTCTAGAAGACAGTGTCGGTACCGAGGGTAACGTAACACGCACATTAGCTCGAGTTCACGGTAAACAAATGGAAACACAAGGAAAATGCACATCGTTCATTCAGTCAACTGTCTTCAGTTGAAGGTCTATGCGAGCACAACGTAAACCAACAAGGTGCAGGTAGGAATGCCACGCATTTGTGGAGAATGTAAATGAGCAGAACAGTAACTGCAATAATGTTTTCTCATTTACAATACAGGTACACGTAGTACAATGCCTTAGTACTTTTAGACAATATGTTGTGTACACTGAACGCAGTTTTTGATTAAAAACTACATCGTTACTTGTCTTTTATTGTGGTTTCAGGGAAGTGTAATCCCACTCAGACAGAAGAACTCCACTGAGAGGAACCTACCTTCGCGACGGATGTTCCCCCGTCTTTTTGTGACACTTCAGAACACGGGGTGTTTCAGCCAAAGGCAAAGTTGTCGTCGTAGAATTCGCACAGACGAATACGCCGAAGTTACTGTTCCCGCTTTCAAGTTCTCGCCAATCAGAACATCTTCACCAATGCTCTTTTTACTAATGTATGTTCCTTTCCAATCATAGGACAGATAAATACAAAGAACATACTTTACTGATCTTGCGAAAATCCACTATGACAAGACAGGTGGGACATCAGCACCAGTGGAGAGTCAATTTCTGGTATGGGACTGTGGGTACCTGCAATTACTAGCCCTTATTTCATCATTAGCAACCTTAACTGCAGGGCATATGCCAGCTTTCTCCCACGAATTCTCCCTCAGCTTCTAGATGGAGTGCCCTTAAAACCAGCATGCTTACGTGGTACCAGCACGATGGATGTCCAGCGTATAGTACTTTGCGGGGCATCATGTTCTGAACCCAGTCCATCCTACATGATAGACTGGTCGTCGAGGAACAGATCATTAGCCTGGTAGGTCTCCTGACTTAAGTGCTCTGTACTTCTGGCTTTTGGTGTGCATAACAGACGTTCTCTACAGCGATATTCCGAATATCCCAGAGAACAAGTAGGAACATATCGTAAATGCTCGTAATTCGCTTCAGCAGGCAACAGTGGAAGCAGTGAATTCTTTCATCCAACGCGTGAACAAATATGTCTCAGTTCGACGTCACCACTTTGAACACTCTACCTCTTTTTATGCCCACAGTGGATTGTTGTTGTTGTTGTTGTTGTTGTTGTTGTGGTCTTCAGTCCTGAGACTGGTTTGATGCAGCTCTCCATGCTACTCTATCCTGTGCAAGCTTCTTCATCTCCCAGTACCTACCGCAACCTACATCCTTCTGAATCTGCTTAGTGTATTCATCTCTTGGTCTCCCTCTACGATTTTTACCCTCCACGGTGCCCTCCAATGCTAAATTTGTGATCCTTCGATGCCTCGAAACATGTCCTGCGAACCGATCCTTTCTTCTAGTCAAGTTGTGCCACAAACTCCTCTTCTCCCCAATCCTACTCAATACCTCCTCATTAGTTACGTGATCTACCCACCTTATCTTCAGCATTCTTCTGTAGCACCACATTTCGAAAGCTTCTATTCTCTTCTTGTCCAAACTAGATATCGTCCATGTTTCACTTCCATACATGGCTACACTCCATACAAATACTTTCAGAAACGACTTCCTGACACTTAAATCTATACTCGATGTTAACAAGTTTCTCTTCTTGAGAAACGCTTTCCTTGCCATTGCCAGTCTACATTTTATATCCTCTCTGCTTCGACCATCATCGGTTATTTTACTCCCTAAATAGCAAAACTCCTTTACTACTCTAAGTGTCTCATTTCCTAATCTAATTCCCTCAGCATCACCCGACTTAATTAGACTACATTCCATTATCCTCGTTTTGCTTTTGTTGATGTTCATCTTATATCCTCCTTTCAAGACACTGTCCATTCCGTTCAACTGCTCTTCCAAGTCCTTTGCTGTCTCTGACAGAATTACAATGTCATCGGCGAACCTCAAAGTTTTTACTTCTTCTCCATGAATTTTAATACCTACTCCGAATTTTTCTTTTGTTTCCTTTACTGCTTGCTCAATATACAGATTGAATAACATCGGGGAAAGGCTACAACCCTGTCTCACTCCTTTCCCAACCACTGCTTCCCTTTCATGCCCCTCGACTCTCATAACTGCCATCTGGTTTCTGTACAAGTTGTAAATAGCCTTTCGCTCCCTGTATTTTACCCCTGCCACCTTCAGAATTTGAAAGAGAGTATTCTAGTTAACATTGTCAAAAGCTTTCTCTAAGTCTACAAATGCTAGAAACGTAGGTTTGCCTTTTCTTAATATTTCTTCTAACATAAGTCGTCCTCCCCCCATGAACCATGGACCTTGCCGTTGGTGGGGAGGCTTGCGTGCCTCAGCGATACAGATAGCCGTACCGTAGGTGCAACCACAACGGAGGGGTATCTGTTGAGAGGCCAGACAAACGTATGGTTCCTGAAGAGGGGCAGCAGCCTTTTCAGTAGTTGCAAGGGCAACAGTCTGGATGTTTGACTGTCTGGCTACAGCTTTACTGTATGATTACATGATGATGGCGTCCTCTTGGGTAAAATATTCCGGAGGTAAAATAGTCCCCCATTCGGATCTCCGGGCGGGGACTACTCAAGAGGATGTCGTTTTAAGGGAAAGAACACTGGCGTTCTACGGATCGGAGCGTGGAATGTCAGATCCCTTAATCGGGCAGGTAGGTTAGAAAATTTAAAAAGGGAAATGGATAGGTTGAAGTTAGATATAGTGGGAATTAGTGAAGTTCGGTGGCAGGAGGAACAAGACTTCTGGTCAGGTGACTACAGGGTCATAAACACAAAATCAAATAGGGGTAATGCAGGAGTAGGTTTAATAATGAATAGGAAAATAGGAATGCGGGTAAGCTACTACAAACAGCATAGTGAACGCATTATTGTGGCCAAGATAGATACGAAGCCCACGCCTACTACAGTAGTACAAGTTTATATGCCAACTAGCTCTGCAGATGACGAAGAAATTGAAGAAATGTATGATGAAATAAAAGAAATTATTCAGATTGTGAAGGGAGACGAAAATTTAATAGTCATGGGTGACTGGAATTCGAGTGTAGGAAAAGGGAGAGAAGGAAACATAGTAGGTGAATATGGATTGGGGGACAGAAATGAAAGAGGAAGCCGCCTGGTCGAATTTTGCACAGAGCACAACATAATCATAACTAACACTTGGTTTAAGAATCATGAAAGAAGGTTGTATACATGGAAGAACCCTGGAGATACTAAAAGGTATCAGATAGATTATATAATGGTAAGACAGAGATTTAGGAACCAGGTTTTAAATTGTAAGGCATTTCCAGGGGCAGATGTGGACTCTGACCACAATCTATTGGTTATGACCTGTAGATTAAACCTGAAGAAACTGCAAAAAGGTGGGAATTTAAGGAGATGGGACCTGGATAAACTAAAAGAACCAGAGGTTGTACAGAGATTCAGGGAGAGCATAAGGGAGCAATTGACAGGAATGGGGGAAATAAATACAGTAGAAGAAGAATGGGTAGCTTTGAGGGATGAAGTAGTGAAGGCAGCAGAGAATCAAGTAGGTAAAAAGACGAGGGCTAGTAGAAATCCTTGGGTAACTCAAATATTGAATTTAATTGATGAAAGGAGAAAATATAAAAATGCAGTAAGTGAAACAGGCAAAAAGGAATAAAAACGTCTCAAAAATGAGATCGGCAGGAAGTGCAAAATGGCTAAGCAGGGATGGCTAGAGGACAAATGTAAGGATGTAGAGGCCTATCTCACTAGGGGTAAGATAGATACCGCCTACAGGAAAATTAAAGAGACCTTTGGAGATAAGAGAACGACTTGTATGAATATCAAGAGCTCAGATGGAAACCCAGTTCTAAGCAAAGAAGGGAAAGCAGAAAGGTGGAAGGAGTATATAGAGGGTCTATACAAGGGCGATGTATTTGAGGACAATATTATGGAAATGGAAGAGGATGTAGATGGAGATGAAATGGGAGATATGATACTGCGTGATGAGTTTGACAGAGCACTGAAAGACCTGAGTCGAAACAAGGCCCCCGGAGTAGACAATATTCCATTGGAACTACTGACGGCCGTGGGAGAGCCAGTCCTGACAAAACTCTACCATCTGGTGAGCAAGATGTATGAAACAGGCGAAATACCCTCAGACTTCAAGAAGAATATAATAATTCCAATCCCAAAGAAAGCAGGTGTTGACAGATGTGAAAATTACCGAACTATCAGCTTAATAAGTCACAGCTGCAAAATACTAACACGAATTCTTTACAGACGAATGGAAAAACGAGTAGAAGCCAACCTCGGGGAAGATCAGTTTGGATTCCGTAGAAACACTGGAACACGTGAGGCAATACTGACCTTACGACTTATCTTAGAAGAAAGATTAAGGAAAGGCAAACCTACGTTTCTAGCATTTGTAGACTTAGAGAAAGCTTTTGACAATGTTGACTGGAATACTCTCTTTCAAATTCTAAAGGTGGCAGCGGTAAAATACAGGGAGCGAAAGGCTATTTACAATTTGTACAGAAACCAGATGGCAGTTATAAGAATCGAGGGACATGAAAGGGAAGCAGTGGTTGGGAAGGGAGTAAGACAGGGTTGTAGCCTCTCCCCGATGTTGTTCAATCTGTATATTGAGCAAGCAGTAAAGGAAACAAAAGAAAAATTCGGAGTAGGTATTAAAATTCATGGAGAAGAAATAAAAACTTTGAGGTTCGCCGATGACATTGTAATTCTGTCAGAGACAGCAAAGGACTTGGAAGAGCAGTTGAATGGAATGGACAGTGTCTTGAAAGGAGGATATAAGATGAACATCAACAAAAGCAAAACAAGGATAATGGAATGTAGTCTAATTAAGTCGGGTGATGCTGAGGGAATTAGATTAGGAAATGAGGCACTTAAAGTAGTAAAGGAGTTTTGCTATTTGGGGAGCAAAATAACTGATGATGGTCGAAGTAGAGAGGATATAAAATGTAGGCTGGCAATGGCAAGGAAAGCGTTTCTGAAGAAGAGAAATTTGTTAACATCCAGTATAGATTTAAGTGTCAGGAAGTCATTTCTGAAAGTATTCGTATGGAGTGTAGTAGCCATGTATGGAAGTGAAACATGGACGATAAATAGTTTGGACAAGAAGAGAATAGAAGCTTTCGAAATGTGGTGCTACAGAAGAATGCTGAAGATTAGATGGGTAGATCACATAACTAATGAGGAAGTATTGAATAGGATTGGGGAGAAGAGAAGTTTGTGGCACAACTTGACCAGAAGAAGGGATCGGTTGGTGGGACATGTTCTGAGGCATCAGGGGATCGCCAATTTAGTATTGGAGGGCAGCGTGGAGGGTAAAAATCGTAGAGGGAGACCAAGAGATGAATACACTAAGCAGATTCAGAAGGATGTAGGTTGCAGTAGGTACTGGGAGATGAAAAAGCTTGCACAGGATAGAGTAGCATGGAAAGCTGCATCAAACCAGTCTCAGGACTGAAGACCACAACAACAACAACAACAACAAGATAAGTCGTAAGGTCAGTATTGCCTCACGTGTTCCAACATTTCTACGGAATCCAAACTGATCTTCCCCGAGGTCGGCTTCTACCAGTTTTTCCATTCGTCTGTAAAGAATTCGGGTTAGTATTTTGCAGCTGTGACTTATTAAACTGATAGTTCGGTAATTTTCACATCTGCTTTCTTTGGGATTGGAATTATTATATTCTTCTTGAAGTCTGCGGGTATTTCGCCTGTCTCATACATCTTGCTCACCAGATGGTAGAGTTTTCTCATGACTGGCTCTCCCGAGGCCATCAGTAGTTCTAATGGAATGTTGTCTACTCCCGGGGCCTTGTTTCGACTCAGGTCTTTCAGTGCTCTGTCAAACTCTTCACGCAGTATCTTATCTCCCATTTCGTCTTCATCTACATCCTCTTCCATTTCCATAATATTGTCCTCAAGTACATCACCCTTGTATAAACCCTCTATATACGCCTTCCACCTTTCTGCCTTCCCTTCTTTGCTTAGAACTGGGTTGACATCTGAGCTCTTGATATTCATACAAGTGGTTCTCTTCTCTCCAAAGGTCTCTTTAATTTTCCTGTAGGCAGTATCTATCTTACCTCTAGTGAGACAAGCCTCTACATCCTTACATTTGTCCTCTAGCCATCCCTGCTTAGCCATTTTGCACTTCCTGTCGATATCATTTTTGAGACGTTTGTATTCCTTTTTGTCTGCTTCATTTACTGCATTTTTATTTTTTCTCCTTTCATCAATTAAATTCAATATTTCTTCTGTTACCCAAGGATTTCTATTAGCCCTCGTCTTTTTACCTACTTGATCGTCTGCTGCCTTCACTACTTCATCCCTCAGAGCTACCCATTATTCTTCTACTGTATTTCTTTCCCCCATTCCTGTCAATTGTTCCCTTATGCTCTCCCTGAAACTCTCTACAACCTCTGGTTCTTTCAGTTTATCCAGGTCCCATCTCCTTAAATTCCCACCTTTTTGCAGTTTCTTCAGTTTCAATCTGCAGTTCATAACCAATAGATTGTGGTCAGAATCCACATCTGCCCCTGGAAATGTCTTACAATTTAAAACCTGGTTCCTAAATCTCTGTCTTACCATTATATAATCTATCTGATATCTTTTAGTATCTCCAGCATTCTTCCAGGTATACAACCTTCTTTTATGATTCTTGAACCAAGTGTTAGCTATGATTAAGTTATGCTCTGTGCAAAATTCTACAAGGCGGCTTCCTCTCTCATTCCTTCCCCCCAATCCATATTCACCTACTATGTTTCCTTCTCTCCCTTTTCCTACTGACGAATTCCAGTCACCCATGACTATTAAATTTTCGTCTCCCTTCACTACCTGAATAATTTCTTTTATCTCGTCATACATTTCATCTATTTCTTCATCATCTGCAGAGCTAGTTGGCATATAAACTTGTACTACTGTAGTGGGCATGGGCTTTGAGTCTATCTTGGCCACAATAATGCGTTCACTATGCTGTTTGTAGTAGCTAACCCGCACTCCTATTTTTTTATTTATTATTAAACCTACTCCTGCATTACCCCTATTTGATTTTGTATTTATAACCCTGTAATCACCTGACCAAAAGTCTTGTTCCTCCTGCCACTGAACTTCACTAATTCCCACTATATCTAACTTTAACCTATCCATTTCCCTTTTTAAATTTTCTAACCTACCTGCCCGATTAAAGGATCTGACATTCCACGCTCCGATCCGTAGAATGCCAGTTTTCTTTCTCCTGATAATGACGTTCTCTTGAGTAGTCCCCGCCCGGAGATCCGAATGGGGGACTATTTTACCTCCGGAATATTTTACCCAAGAGGACGCCATCATCATTTAATCATACAGTAAAGCTGCATGTCCTCGGGAAAAATTATGGCTGTAGTTTCCCCTTGCTTTCAGCCGTTCGCAGTACCAGCACAGCAAGGCCGTTTTGGTTAATGTTACAAGGCCAGATCAGTCAATCATCCAGACTGTTGCCCCTGCAACTACTGAAAAGGCTGTTGCCCCTCTTCAGGAACCACATGTTTGTCTGGCCTCTCATCAGATACCCCTCCGTTGTGGTTGCACCTACGGTACGGCCATCTGTATCGCTGAGGCACGCAAGCCTCCCCACCAACGGCAAGGTCCATGGTTCATGGGGGGGGGGGGGGGGGGCACAGTGGATTACTGTACTATAAAGAGTTACTAAAGATTCACGTTTCTGCGTTTTTTCTGTTGGCTGTAGTGTTTACATGAATACGTAACACTTCTGCCAAGATCTCTTGAGGAGAGGAAGCTGATTACAGCATAAAAAACATAGGGTGCTGTTCATATCTTTGTAACGAGCAAAATTACAAGAAAGGCAATTGTGCTGGATGATGTCACTGATAGCTAAACAATATTTGCTTGATACATTATTAATTTTGCGTTTAGGCAAAAGATCATTTGGAATGGTCCACATAAATGGGATAGTATACAAGAGTGGTTTGATAAGTCTGGAGAATAAGGAAAAATGTTTTTTTCGTAAATAGTTTACCTTACTTCTCGACATAGTCTCCTTTGAGGTATATATACTTGGCCCAGCGACCTTCCAGCTTTCTCACCCCATCGGAAAAATATACTCTGTCAAACTCTCCAAAACACTTGTTGTCTGCAACTATCACCTCTCATTTGATGAAAATTTCTTCCCAGTAAACCACACTTTCATGTTACGGGACAGGAAGAAGTCACTTGGGGTTAAGTCTGATGAGTAGGGTGGATGAGAAAACAATTCAAAGCCCAACTGATACGCTGTCGCCACTGTTATCGCTGATGTGTGGTATGGTGTATTATCGCAGCGATAGAGCACTTTTCTGCGTGCTAACCTCGCTCTCAATTCACGCAACGTAAGTTTCAAACGATCCGTCTATGAAACATAATAGGGTCCAGTTATGGTTCTGTCTAATCTATGAGAATCACTTCTTGGGAAACCTAAAAAAACAATGGCCGTTACATTATCAGCTGACAAACTGGACTTTGCCTTCTTCGGTATGCTTTCACCAGCCTTTGTCCACTGCTCTGGCTGTTGTTCTAACTCTTGTGTGTAATGATATATGCAGGTTTCATCAACAGTCACACATCGTCGCAAAACGTCTTGCGGATTGCGATTAAACGTCGCCAGATATTGTGTAGAAATACTGTGCCGGATGCGCTTCTGGTCGACTGTGAGCCACTGCAGAACCCACCTCGCACACAGATTCTCCATAACTAATTCTTCGAGCAGGATATGATGCATTCGCTCAGTTGAGATGACTAAAATCTCAGAAATCTGAAGAATTTTCATTTGGCGGTCTTGCACTGCCGTATCACGGATTTTGTCTTCTTAGTGGTGATCTCAACTGGACAGCCAGAGCGCGCTTCGTCTTCAGTGCTTGTTCGACCACATTTAAACTCTTTAATACAAAAGTAATTAGTCCTCAATAATGGTGCAGAGTCTGCGTGAGCTTCATTCGGTGCGGTTTTGATTTGTGTGGTTGTCCAACCCTTCAAATGAAAATGTTTAATAACAGCATGAAACTCGTGGTTTTATCCGTTTTATATAGCAGTCGACACACTGATCAATTCAGGTGGCTGTCAACAATGAACTGTACGCTAGACATTGTTGAAATTCTTTGTACGATCCTCGGAATAATAAAGATTACCAATTATGAAGATTCAACAAAAATTTTCCATTCTTTGACGGGAATTTACCAGTCTTATCAAACCACACTCGTTTGCTTCTCTTTGTACTGAAATGAAAAGGATAGGAGACTGCCGGCCGGTGTGGCCGAGCGGTTCTAGGCGCTTCAGTCTGGAACCGCAGTTTCGAATCCTGCCTTGGACATCGATGTGTGTGATATCCTTAGGTTAGTTAGGTCTAAGTAGTTCTAAGTTCTACGGGACTGATGACCTCAGTCCCATAGTGCTCAGAGCCATTTGAACCATTTGATAAGTGGCGAGCGACAGAACTGATGGACTTGAGACCGAAATAACAACACCACATTCACTGAGCAGCTATGAATGATTGAGGCCCTCAGCTCATCACCAGCGTACAGTTGAGCTTATCCCAGTTGAACCAACTGAGCAGAATGCTCACTGGAGGGCTCTTTTCCTCAGCCACTGCGCTCTTCTCATGACACGGAATGAGATAAGGGCCCAGCTAGGCAGCCCTGCGCGTATTTGTTCGGAGCGGCCGGGTCGCCAGTGGTCCTGCATCTGGAAGCGTGGGCGGGCGGGCAAATTCCTGCCTTTGGCCGCCGCTCCACAATGCCTCGTTGCTCTGAGCCGCATGCCAGCCCAGCTGCACAGCTAAGCAGAAATGCAGCCCTTTCTGTCTGCCTAGACCTTCTGGCACGGTTTGCCTGCTGCTTTACGAGACGTGGAATGTGATTTTGTGAGGACAAGACTGTTCTCTTACGTCAGGAAACTACCGAGTGGTTACACAGACGGTGTTCCGAGTGCTGCAATGCGGGCTGCATACATCGCAGGAGGCTGAAACATTGTACGTATGTTCCTTAACTGCTGCCCTCGCGGAGTATGCTGAAAAAATAATAGCTATACTCTCTACCACCAGGTGAAGTGTTTCCTGTTTTTACATCAGTATGCTGCTTGTTGATTGCTGATATCTTCTGTAGTGAAGTGACTGTCTGCGTAAAGGGTTAAGAAGGTTGAAGTTTTCTATATGTAACGCAATGGCAGTTGAGAATAAAGAGCGTGCACTGCTGGTAGTCGTTTTATAATTGCAGCAACAGCAGTCCTGCACTGTCGGAACGTCGCAACCAAAAATGACTGCGAAGAGCTCCCATGTCAGTAAAGAGGCTAAACAATGTGATCATGAAATCTGAAGAAACAGGTGAATTATGTGATGCAGTAGAGAGAGGTAGGGCCCATTCCCATGGCAGATATTGTTGAAGTTGCTGCATCTACAACCGACTGTACAGCACACGCTCAGATTTTATAGCCAGTGCTTGAACTGTGTCATGGGAACTGTCTCTCCCCTCGTCAATGGTTCGAAAGAATCTGCGACGCATTTTACACTGGTTTTCATACAAGATTCAACACTCACCAGTTGAAGTCCCGAGATACTTTTAACGTCATGACACATTTTACTCTGCACAATGTCATAAATGCACAGAACTGTCGCATATGGGGTTCTACTACGCTACATGTTGTGCAGGAACATCCACTGCCATCAGCATGTGACTATTTGGTGTGGTTTCACAAGTTCCTTCGTCCTCGGTTGGTTTTGCATTGACACCTCGCAGAGCTATTAGGTGTACAGTGACATCTGCACGTTATAAGGACCTACTTTTGCAACCTGTGACCCCATCTTTTCAAGAATGCAACTTTGTCCAGGCCACTATTTTCATGTAAGATGGGGGGATACTGTGCATTCCTAAGGCATCGACTGCACACCGACCAGCGCATCAAGAAGGTGCTGACTCGCGCTCCAATGGAAAGAGCGGGCGGCGCCACAGCTCCAGGAAGACAAGAGTTCAGCGCCACCTCTCAGCGCTGACTTAAGGAGCCGCGCATCGCTGGTCGGGTCCAGTTCGGTCGCAGACTTCGAGAGCATTAGTACTGAGTAATTGAAGACGATACTTAGCCTGTGTTCTGCGAGTAGTAATAGTGTATAAAAATAATAGCATGTGGGAGGCACACGAAGCATGTCAGTCACATAAAGCCACTTCATAACGAGAAGTTCGTCTACGTCTACGTGATTACTCTGCTATTCACAATAAAGTGCCTGGCAGAGGGTCCAACGAACCACCTTCATGCTGTTTCTCTACCGTCCCACTCTTGAACGGCGCCCGGGAAAAACGAGCACTTCAATTTTTCTATGCGAGCCCTGATTTTTCTTTTTACCGTGATGATAATTTCTCCGTATGTAGGTGGGTGCCAACAGAGTGTTTTCGAAATCGGAGGAGAAAACTGGTGATTGAAATTTCATGAGAAGATACCGTCGCAACGAAAAACGCTTTGTTTTAATGATTGCCACTCCAATTCACGCGTCATGTCTGTGGCACTATCTCCCCTATTTCGCGATAAAACAAAACGAGCTGCCCTTATTTGAACTTTTTCGATGTCATCCTTCAGTCCCACCTGCTGCGGATCCCACACCGCACAGCTGTACTCCAGAATAGGGCGGACAAGCGTGTAAGCAGTCTCTTCAGTAGACCTGTTGCACCTTCTAAGTCCTCTGCCAATGAATCGCAGTCTTTGGTTTGCTCTACCCACAACACTATCTATGTGATAGTTCCAAATTAGGTTATTTGTTATTGTAATCACTATTAATTTAGTTGAAGGCTTCAGGTTTATGTGACTTATCGCGTAATCGAAATTTAGCTGATTTCTTTTAGTGTTCATGTGAATAACTTCACACTTTTCTTTATTCAGGGTCAATTGCCACTTTTCGCACCATACAGATATCTTATCTAAATCATTTTTCAAGTCGTTTTGATCATTTGATGACTTTACAAGACAGTAAATGACAGCATCATCTGTAAACAATCTAAGACGGCTACTCAGATTGTCTCCTATGTCGTTCATATAGATCAGGACAATAGAGGGCCTATAACACTTCCTTGGGGAACGCCGGATATTACTTCTGTTTTACTCGATGACTTTCCGTCTATTACTACGAACTGTGACCCTTCTGACAGGAAATCACGAATCCAGTCGCACAACTGAGGCGATACTCCGTAGGCATGCAGTTTGGTTAGAAGACGCTTGTGAGGAACGGTGTCGAAAGCCTTCTGGAAATCTAAAAATATGGAATCAATTTGACATCCCCTGTCGGTAGTACTTATTACTCCATGAGTATAAAGAGCTAGTTGTTTTTCACAAGAACGGCATTTTCTGAATCCATGCTGACTATGTGTCAATAAATACTTTACTTCGAGGTACTTCATAATGTTGGAATACAGTATATGTTCCAAAATCCTACTGCAAACAGGGATTAGTGATATAGGCCTGTAATTCAGCGGATTGCTCCTACTTCCCTTTTTGGGTATTGGTGTGACTTGAGCAATTTTCCAGTCTTTAGGTACGGATCTTTCTGTGAGCGAGTGGTTGTATATAATTGCTAAATATGGAGCTATTGTATCAGCATACTCTGAAAGGAACATGACTGGTATACAATCTGGACCGGAGACCTTGCCTTTATTGAGTAATTGAAGCTCCTTTGCTACATCGAGGATATCTTCTGTTTCTCATCTTGAAAGTTGTTCTTCATTGGAAATCAGGAATATTCACTTCGTCTTCTTTGGTGAAGGAGCTTCGGAAAACCGTGTTTAATAACTCTGCTTTAGTGGTACTATCATCGGTGACTTCACCGTTTTTATCGCGCAGTGAAGGTATTGATTGCTTTTTGCCACTGCTGTGCTATATGTATGACCAGAATCTTTTTGGGTTTTCTGTCAGATTCTGAGAGAGAGTTTAGTTGTGGAAATTATTATAAGCATCTCGCATTGAAGTAAGCACTATCTTTCGAACTCCGGCAAAACTTTGTCAGTCTTGGGGATTTTGCGTTCGTTTGAATTTGGCATGCTTTTTTCATTGCTTCTGCAACAGCGATCTGACCCGCTTTGTGTACCATGGGTAATCAGTACCAACACTTATTAATTTATATGGTATATATCTCTCAACTGCCGTAGATACTATCTCTTTGAAATCATTCCAAATCTTTTCTACGCTTACATGATCAGAACGGAAGGAGTGGAGACTGTCTATTAAAAAGGCGTTAAGAGCCTTTTTATCACCTTTTTTTTAAAAATAGATGTACCTTGCGTTTCTTTTTGATAGTTGAAGGTGTTACGGTATTCAGCCTAGCAGCAACTGCCTTGTGGTCGCTAATCCCTGTAACTGTCATGATGCTAACTATTTGTCGAGGATTATTTGTTGCTAAGAGGTCAAGTATGCTTTCATAAACATTTACGCTTCGATTTGGCTCATGTACTAACTGTACAAAGTAATTTTCTGAGAAAGCATTCAGTACAATTTTGGATGACGTTTTATGCCTGCCGCCGGCTTTAAACGTATAATTTTTCCAGCATATCGAGGGTAGATTGAAGTTACGACCTATTATAATTGTATGAGTGGGGTACGTATTTGAAATGAGACTCAAGTCTCGAACCGTTCAGCAACTATATCTTCTGAGTCGGTAAAACGATGCAATTAATAGTTTAGTCCGATTGCCAAGTATACCCTATACCCATACTATTGGGCAGGAACCATCTACTTCAATTTCGCTATCAGGTAAACTACTTCTGACAGCAATAAATACTCCTCCTTTCTGAACACTGTTAGGTCGTTTGAAAAAAATTCGGCTGAACTTATTTCCGGCTTTAGCCAGCTTTCCGTATCTATAACTATTTGAGTTTCAGCGCTTTCTATTAGGGGTTGGAGTTCTGGTTCTTTCCCAACACAGCTACGACAATTTACAACTACAAAACCGATCATTTCTGCAACTACCTTACTGTGTTTTACCTGTCCCCTTTTAGACGGACGCCCTTTCCTCTAACCTAAAAGCCGACCAGTCCCTTCCACACAGCTCCCGGTACCCGTGTAGCCGCTTCCAGTATGTAGTGGACACCTAACCTATGAAGTGGAACCCGGAAACCCACCACCCGATGGCGCAAGTCAAGGAATCTGAAGCCTACACGGTCACAGAACCGCCTCAGCCTCTCATTCAGACCCTCCACTCGGCTCTGCACCAAAGGACCCCAGTCGGTTCTATCGACGGTGCTGCAGATGTTGAGCTCCGCCGTAATCTCGTAAGCAAGGCTGGCAGTCTTTACAATTTCCGCTAGCCGCCCGAAACCAGAGAGAATCTCCTCCGATCAAAAGCGACACACGTCATTGGTACCGACATGAGCCACCACCTGCAGTTGGCTGCACTCTGTACTCTTCATGACATCCGGGCACCCCTTCCACATCCGGAATGACTCCCTCCGATATGCACACGGAGTGCACACTGGCTTCCTTCCCCTCTTTGCCAGCATGTTCCTAAGGGGCTCCATTACGCGCTTAACGTTGGACCTCCCAACTATCTTTATCTTTCCTTCGTCTTATTTAAATAAAGCGTTTTCTTGATTTGAAAGTGTTATGGATTCTTGCCACCGGCCATCGCAACTTCTCTCCTTCCGTGTTTATGTCGGTGCAGACACCCACAGCAGCCAACACAACAGACACCGTATGTCACTTCCCAGGTGAAAGATCTGCTTGAAGAAACTATCGGCAGCGACTGCATCATCCTTAGGCAATTTCAAGATGCGTGGCCTTCCGGATCCCCCGACCTAAATCCATGTGACTTCTGGTTGTGGGTATATGAGAAAGATCGCGTCTATCAGAGATATATCCGGACTCTTCCTGACTTGAAGGATAACACATGACGACATAGCCCCCTGATTAAGCTGGGTATGCTGTCGACAATGTCGCGTTATGGATGCTGCTTGTTGCCGAGTCAGCAGACCATACGAGTATTTAATACATGTTATAATTTGTGACCATATCCTAATGAAGGTGGCAGAACCACCGGTATCATGTGTTCGATCGTTCTTCCCCTTTTCCTGCAACTACACGACACGACATTCTGACTGCTTGCAGCACCATATTCTCAAGTGGTGGCAGGAAGTGGGCGAGTGCAGCGATTACTGAACATACGTACGACGTTTCAGTGTCTTGCGAAGACTACAGCGCCAATAGCAGCATTCAGAACACCATCAGTTTAGTTATATCCACCCAGTAGAATGTCAACCACTGGAAGGACGCTTCGAGTCCACGGACACAGGGTGATGGGGATTACGCATAAGTAGAGCCACGGGTCTCCTTTCTGGGTCGTCTCTGGTATCGGCATGAGCTGGTCGTGGAGATCTGGAGAGAGGTAATTCCGGAGATACTGTCCTGTGGTACAAATGTCCCGTCTCTTCTACTATCTTGGAGTCACCACAGCGTTGCAGCAGCAACAAGAGTCCACGCACTCTTAAGCCAGGTTTCCCCAGGAGCAGGCATTGTGCAGTACGCGAGCAGGACACAGCGTTTTGTGTCGACATGGACGCAAAGCTTCAGGGTGTTGTGGATTTGTGTTTTCGCAGAAAATGAAACTGCAAAGCGCAATAACTACTCAGCCCACACGCGCTCCTGGGAAAAGTGTTGAGCCGACCGTTGTGGCCGAGCGGTTCTAGGCGCTTCAATCCGGAACCGCGCTGCTGCTACGGTCGCAGGTTCGAATCCTGCCTCGGGCATGAATGTGTGTGATGTCCTTAGGTTAGTTAGGTTTATGTAGTTCTAAGTCTAGGGGACTGATGACCTCAGATGTTAAGTCCCATAGTGCTTAGAGCCATTTGAACCATTTGAAAAGTGTTGAGGCAAAGTGTTGTTATTTTAACCAAATGGCATTGATGGATCGTGTGGGAGAAAAAAAATGAGACTCCTAGGTTTGTTGATAGTGAAACATTTAATGAACGGAGGAGAAGAGGATTATTTGCTCCAGACTTATGCGAAGCGCAGAAGAACAGCCAGCAATGCGTTTTGATACTGCGTCAGTTGACAGTCCATCTTCCTCGGCACTGAAACGCTCTTGTAGATTTCTCGCGCAGTTTCTACCAGACTTGCAGCAATTGCTTCACTAGGATGCAGCGTACTACGCGTTATACTCGTCTATAAGCAGCTGACCTTTCACAACCGGCGTGAACCGCTGACGCACTATGGATTGCGCTCTGTAGGAAAAAAAAACTGTCACACTTTTTTGACAGCGTTGAGTAGACGACGCAGTACACCAGGCGTATTACGAACTACGTGGCGCAAAATTGCTACTCTTAGGAAAATCCAAGTTCAGCGCCGGGTATTGAGCGATCATCTATCGTTTATTTGCACGGCTCTTCCTTGGTGTTGCAATTTTTTTCCGTCAGTGTAAGCTACAAATAAGTACGTTTGTTTTTCAGATAGTGGCATAAACTTATGAGTGTGATGCAGGTTACAGCTCGTGGAACAATCGTACGAACGTCTTCCTCACATAGTCCACATAATTTCCAGTTTTCACTACGCATCTCCGACAGTAATATTGAGAGGTATTCAGCACATATGGTTAAATATCTTATAAAAATACCTTCTCCAAGTTGTAGGCTGTTCCCGCAATAGACCACAAATTGCTTCGTTGTTCACTTCGCAACAGTAAATGAACTAATTGACAGTACAATACTACAGTAACTGTGTAAAGGGGCTACTATGCTGCTGTATGGTTAACACACTATCATTAATTCATATTATTATTGTTATTAGTGGGAGTGACCGGACGCAAAGCGTTGGAATCCAAAAGCGTTCGAATTCCTGTCATTTCAGAAGTAAGGACACCGGCAATCAAGTGATACACAAACAGTACGAATAGTGTACATATTTTGAATCGGTTGATTTCGAATTGGGGTGCAGGACGAGGACAAGCAAGGGTCACTATGGACAGGAGTGCTGTAGAGGAATCGTGTTTTGTGACAAGTGTTTGCTCTCAATGTCTTCTCTGAGAAAGGGTTGTGGGTAGCACACGCGATGCTCTGCAAGTTGCTTATACACACGCACAAAAAAAAAAAAAACTAAGAGAGAGAGAGAGATTGTTAGAACTAAGCAGTACAAATTGTTTCATTAGTTTGTGATTTATTTTAACTTTTAATAAACTACCTACAAAAACTAAATATTATTTGTCTTTCATAATTTTAAAAATATAAGTGCTCAAAGAAGCTAAACTTCTTTCCATTCTAAATTTTAGTTAGGTGGTAATGTTGATGATGTGAGAGTCGGGGGGGGGGGGGGGGGGAGCGGTGACGATGCAGGGTGGGGTGGGGGGGGAGCTACTAAAATGGTTCAAATGGCTCTGAGCACTATGGGACTCATCTGAGGTCATCAGTCCCCTAGAACTTAGAACTACTTAAACCTAACTAACCTAAGGACATCACACACATCCATGCCCGAGGCAGGATTCGAACCTGCGACCGTAACAGTCACGCGGTTCCGGACTGAAGTGCCTAGAACCGCACGGCCGCCGCGGCCGCCCAAGGGAGCTACTACCTAATATCCGATTGGACATCGGGATAACTTTATTAAGTATGTAAGGTAAAGTCGTGTGGTATGAGTGGCTGAGAGATCACAAAGGGAAGTTGTTAGCGCTGAATCAACAGGTTTTTTACGTTTCCATTTTAATCTGTTACAACCGCTCAAAATAACTGTATCTGAAATAACCGATGTTCGGTTTTTTATTGCTATTACTTCCAATAAGGAACACATGCTTTGAAAAAAGAGATTAAAAAATTTTAACGTTGAAGAGACAGGAGATCGCGATTGATATGGGGTTAAGGCTGTGGCAGAACTCGATCTTACTGTCTCCAGCAAAAATGGCGAAGGCCAAGCAGAGGGCGAGAGCGAAAGCTCACAAGTTTATGACTTCCCTGCGTCGTCACATTTGAAAGGTATCAATTTTTGACCATGAAGCAACCACAAAATGAATGGTTCAGTGGTTATCCCAAGTTAATAGCACGTCAATAAAATTTAAGTTTCACCAATAAAACTTACCTGTCCTTCCAAAGAACATTGTGGATGTCTTCTCTTTATATGATGGCGCAAGTTAGTTGTACCTCCGCCAGTTTTTAACCTTTTAAAGCAAATGAAGTAATGTATTTCACTGCTAGTGCACTTAGTAAAATACGAAGGTTGTTCAGAAAGTAAGTTCCGATCGGTCGCTAAATGGAAACCACAGTGAAAATCAGAAACATTTTATTTGCAAGAGTTAGCTACACTTTCCAGAAACTTCTCTACTTAGTCGCCGCCCCGACTTATGACATTTGTCGGAGCGTTATACCAAATTTCCAATACCATCCCCATAGAAGGCAGCTGCCTGTGCTTTACGATAATTCTCTACACTGGTCTATAGCGCGTAGCCTGCGCCCAAGTGTTGTCTTCGTATCCAGCGTTTCATGTGAACAGAGGTGATACTCAGGACGAGCCAATTAGGGCTGTGTTGTGGGTGATGGAACACTTCGCATCGAAAAGGCTGCAGGAGCGTCTTCACTGCCCCTGCAGAGAGCGGCTGAGAATTGCCATGAAGAAGGAAGTGCGTGGCAGTTGTGTTAGGTGGGCTGCATTCATTAAGGCGAAGCCTCTCACAAGGGAACCTCCCCATCGCACCCCCCTGAGCTTTAGTTATAAGTTGGCACAGTGGATAGGCCTTGAAAAACTGAACACAGATCAATCGAGAAAACAGGAAGAAGTTGTGTGGAACTATGAAAAAAATAAGCAAAATATACAAACTGAGTAGTTCATGTGCAACATAGGCAACATCAAGGATACTATGAACTCAGGAGCGCCGTGGTCCCGTGGTTAGCGTGAGTAGTTGCGGAGCGAGAGGTCCTTGGTTCAAGTCTTCCCTCGAGTGAAAAGTTTAATTTTTTATTTTCAGACAATTATTATCTGTCCGTCCGTCCGATGCGAGGTAACTGCGCCGTAGTATGGGGACGTTGTATGAAAACGTAAAAAAACATATGTTTTGACAGAGCACAGGGAAAACTGTGCGACTGTGAAACTGTTGCATTCAGTTATTGCCGTTTATGTGACAAACTCTTATGTTTTCATCAATTTTTTGAGAGTGATTATCACATTAACAAGAAAACCTAAATTGGGCAGGGTAGAAGAATCTTTTTACCCATTCGCCAAGTGTACAAGTTAGGTGGGTCGACAACATATTCCTGTCATGTGACGCACATGCCGTCACCAGTGTCGTATAGAATATATCAGACGTGTTTTCCTGTGGAGGAATCGGTTGAGCTATGACCTTGCAATCAAATGTTTTCGGTTCCCAGTGGAGAGGCACGTCCTTTCGTCTACTAATCGCACGGTTTTGCGGTGCGGTTGCAAAACACAGACACTAAACTTATTACAGTGAACAGAGACGTAAATGAACGAACGTACAAATCATAACGTTGCGGAAATAAAGAAAGTAAAATTTTCATCCGAGGGAAGACTTGAACCTAGAACCTCTCGTTGCACAGCTGCTCACGCTAACCACGGGACCACAGCGCTCCTGAGCTCACATTGTACTTGACGTTGCCTATCTTGCACATGGACTACTCAATTTGTATATTTTGCTTATTTTTTTCAAAGTTCCATACAACTTCTTCCTGTTTTCTCGATTGATCTGTGTTCAGTTTTTCAAGGCCTATCCACTGTGCCAACTTATAACTAAATCTGAGGGGGGTGCGATGGGGAGGTTCCCTTGTCAGCAGGCCCTCCTACTTGACGGGAGACATCGTTGTTATGGGCACCTTTACTCGCTCACAACCAAAAAGAGCGGCTCGATGCAATCGACGGTCATATTAGAGACACTACCCAACACATCTGTGCAAAGCTTCATCGAGTTTTCACTGTAGTGTCCATTTCGTGACTGATCGAAACTTACTTTCTGGACTTCCATTCTACTATACAACCATAATACGAGGACGACAGCGAGAAGCTAACGTATACGTCAGGTGGGTGCAAGTCTTGCACACTACACATACTCACGTATCATCTAATAGGCCACTTCACACGGCAACACAGACGTTATTGTCTCAGCACTGCTGTACCGAGTCTTGCGATTTTGCTGCTAGTTTGCATCGGTCAGCGTTGTTTTTCGAATAGCACTGTTCGATTTTCCCATTTTCTATAATAATTCAGTATTTCAAAGCAATGGAATTTTATGAAGCAACATTACGCTGCTACTATGGCAAACTAATGTGTCGGTTTTTTACCCGGTTATTAATAAAAAATTAAAAAACCTGTTAATGCTGAAACAGAATAAATACCGGAAAATATCGGTTATTCACAACTAAAATATCTGTATCTGTTTTAAGTGGTGTGTTTTTCCATACCTTATTGGAAAGGCTTTTTAAGTCTGAACTGTGTACGTTCGTGTGTGTGTTAAGTGTAGGTGACCACAAGCGGCTGCACACCCAGTACGGCTAACTGTTGCTCTCCACGTGGGCTGTCCGCGGTGCGGGGGCGACCTGTTGCAGGCTCGGCGCCACTGCCAGCACCTAACGTTCCATCGCTCCTTACAACGAGGGGCCAAAACCTGCGACCCAGCGACTCGACGAGCTCCGGCACACCAGTCAGTAGTTGGCGTGCACTCCAAAGCACGTCCTGAGACGCATAGTCCGCTTCCAATAGTGAGGAACCCTTAGCACACTCAAAGATATGGAAATTTTAATTATGTACATCAGACCTGCAAGTAATAGTGTCCTAGAATCGAAAAATTAATGGTTTCGATCCGTTGGAGTTACACTGGAGGAGGAAAGCTCTTGCTAACTGCGGAAACGGGAAAAAAACTTGAAACCTGCGTTCTGGAGGCAGTTAATTTCCGAGCACGAGGGCTCGAATCTGTGGAAACTTGAGAAGATGTTATTGTATCATATTTGTATTATTCTTGTTACTGTGGTATAATGCAGGGTGTATCAAGAAGTATATTACAAGGCGAATTTGACGTAGAGGGGTACCAGGTGTGGATATTTTGCTTACAAACATACTTTCGGAAACGCTTCCTTTGCTTGCTGTCATCTCTGAAATGCTGAGGAGGACGTAGGCAGTTTCGACCACACTAGCTAGTCAACAATTAAACGGGACAATGTACAATGGTGTCACTGAACATCAGTTTAATTCACTGTCAGAAGGTGCTGAATATGACAGCCACCAATTTCCATACATTTTATGCACTGCATGATGTCTTCCCGAACCCTTGGAACGGTTCCCGGTATATCACGGCCTAGCTCAATGCCCGCTGCTTCGCTCGCGTAGACTGTATGGCAGTAGAGATTTTTTTTGTTTTATTTAATCGAATTTTTATATTGTTTAGAAAGTGCAACATCATCTAAGCTTTTCACGTTAATTAAGATCTTATAAGCATAGCCTTTTCCAAATGTATTTCTGATCAAAAAGCGATTCTGGTAGCTGTTAGTCATGCCTTTTGCGTTCTTGTAGAGGTATTTCCGTAGTAACTTTCATCACCTAACAAATATTTCTTTATATCTAACCGAGAAGTGAAATAACTTTCATAAATTTAGCTTTAAAATTTTTTTTAATGTAATGAAATATTTTCTTAAGAAAATTTACACCCCCTATTGCACTCCCTTAGGGGTTGAATTTACAGAAATACTGAAACACGTCTTTTCTTACTTCCAACCGAGAAGTCAAATATCACATATTGGAAATTTGTGGTGAGTTCCTATGGGACCAAACCGCTAAGGTCATCGGTCCCTAGGGTTACACACTACTTAATCTAACGTGAACTAACTTACGCTAAGGACAACACGCACACCCATGCCTGAGGCAGGACTGGAACCTCCGACGGGGGAGGCCGCACGAACCGTGGCAAGGCGCCTCAGACCGCACCGCTGCCCCGCGCGGCTCAAATACCAACTGTCACAGATGTAGCCTTAAAAATACTTTAGTAATTCTTTAGTAATTATTTTAAAAAAACCTTGGATCCACTATTTTACTCTCTTAGCGGTTGAATTTCCAAAAATGCTGAAACACGTTTTTTTTTTTTTACTTTCTGACGCGAAACCATATACCAGTTTTTGTGTTCTAGCCTGAAAATTCCCTTAATAGCGACATACTCTCAAAAAGCCTTTCATCCCCTATTTCATCCCTTTGGGAGTGGAACTTCCGGCAGTCCCTTCTTAAATGACGGCTGCAGTATAAGATCCACACCCTCTCCAAACTTCGACTTAGCAGTTTGGGCTGGCCGATGATGAGTCAATAACTCAGTTTGACCCTATTTCATCCCTTAGGAGTTGAATTTCCAAAAACAGTGAAACACGTATATTTTATTTCTACCTGAGATGTCAAATTTCAATTTTCAAAGATTTAGCTTTAAAACGCTTTCATCCCCTACGTCACCCACTTACGGGTTCAATTTCCAAAAGCACTGAAACATGTACTTTTTTTAATTTATAACCGAGAAGTGAACTACCACTGTTCACAAGTATAACTTTATGAACACTTTAGCAGTTCTTTAATTTGAAAAAAGTTTTCACCCACTATTTCAGCACCATAGGGTTAAATTTCCCAAAGTTCTGAAAAACGTATTTCTTTATTTGTGATCGAGAAATCAAAAACAAATTTTTGTCGGTCTGGCTTCAAAATTCCCTTAATAGCGACATTTTTCAAAAAAACCTTCATTTTCTGTTTCGCCCCCTCAGAGTTGGAATTTTCATACATCCCTTCTTAAACGACGCCTGCAGTATAAGCTCCACACCTTCAAATTTCAAGTCTCTATCCTTAGCCGTTTGGTCCGACAAGCGTTCGTCAAGATTCATCAGGCGATACACAAAATGTATCGAAATAGGTGGCGTCCTTATTCATCGCCGTCTGTAACTGAATTCAACTGGTGTTTTGTAGTAGTAATGTACACAGCCTCCTTTATTCCTTGCCTAGGTTGTGTGGTCCAAACTACTTACGTGCGCCTCCGCATTTCAGAGACGCTAACATGCAAACGAAGCCTTTTCAGCCGGCCGCGGTGGTCTAGCGGTTCTAGGCGCGCAGTCCGGAACCGCGCGACTGCTACGGTCGCAGGTTCGAATCCTGCCTCGGGCATGGATGTGTGTGATGCCCTAAGTTTAGTTAGGTTTAAGTAGTTCTAAGTTCTAGGGGAATGATGACCACAGATGTTAAGTCCCATAGTGCTCCGAACCATTTTTGAAGCCTTTTCGAACATTATACTGTTATCAAAATACGCTCACTTTGTACCCATTTATCAATAACCGTCCTTCTAATGTACCTTTTGATACACCCTGTATTCAAAATGTTTTTCTGCTAAATAAAACATTTGAAAAATTAAATTTCATACAATATTTTTTACTCTTTGGCATAAGTGATAGTTATCCCGAGAATTATACAAACATAATTAAACCGTCGCTACTTGACAGGGCTATCAGAAAAAACGAGTACTCGTAGTGCAATGAAACTTTGTGGAAACATCTGTAAGGATATGCAGAACAGAAATAACGAATAAACCACTGAAAGAAACACATTTTAGTTTCCACATGAAAGGGTAACATTTAATAAATGGGTACCATTTTTACGTTGCAAGTTTACAAACGTTGCTCAACGTGACTACCATATGGATCCACGTCAGCGTGGAACCGCACTAAAGATTGCTCTACTGCTACCCTAATCAACGGTGGAGCGTGGAACGTTCAGCTGTCGTGCCACGATTCGTGCACTGTTTCAATATTGCAAATTGCGTGCACCAGTCTCAGCCGTGTTAACAGCAGGTTTTCCAACGATTTGTGGCGCAATTTGCTGTCCGCCTCTCCCAGAAACAGTTCTCAAATCGCCATTTAATGTGAACTTCCGAAACATGTTTTTCAACCCCGGTGCTACTCGCCTTGTCCAGACTCATGTTGACTGTCTGCAACTGTAACGCACACTGATGCTTGTGTTTCCACCCTACCAGTAGCGACGCCCAACGGCAAGCCATGACACTAACACTTGTAACAACGCAAATCCTAGAGCGCACAGTCTGAACACCATTTCTATAAAGTTGGGTACACATGCGGTAAATACATTCATGCTCATAAATTAAGGATAACTGCAGAATGAGGTGCCACACAACGTGGCACTACACAAAACTGGCGCTAATAGCACAGGCATATAGCGAACACACACGACACAGATCTGTAAGTCCACGGTATTGGTGATACATTGAGAAAACCGTCCCGAAACACATGTGCTACAAAATACCACTGTTTCCTGTGCACATACCCCGACATCAATATGGGATATGATCACCATGCACACGTACACAGGCATACTCTGGATCAGGTGGTCGAGCAGCTACTGGGTATAGCTTCCATTTCTTGCACCAGTGCCTGTCGGGGCTCCTGAAGTGTCGTAGGGATTTGAAGACGTGCAGCGATACGTCGACCGAGAGCATACCAGACGTGCTTGATGGGGTTTAGGTCTGGAGAACAGGCAGGCCACTCCATTCGGATGATATCCTGTTTCAAGGTACTTCTCCACGATGGCAGCTCGGTGGGGCCGTGCGTTATCATCCATCAGGAGGAAGGTGGGACCCACTGCACCCCTGAAAAGGCAGACACACTGGAGCAAAATGACGTCTCGACACAGCTGACCCGTTAAAGTTCCTCTGTCAAAGACGTGCAGGGGTGTACGTGCACTAATCATAATCCCACCCCACACCATCAAACCACGACCTCCAAACATGTCCCTTTCAAGGACATTAAGGGGTTGGTATCTGGTTCCTGGTGCACGCCCGATGAAAACCCGGCGAGAGTCACTGTTCAGACGATACCTGGACTAGTCCGTGAATATAACCTGGGATCACTGTTCCAATGACCATGTACTGTGTTCTTGACACCAGGCTTTACGGGATCTCCTGTGACCAGGGGACAGTGGAATGCACTTCGCAGGTCTCCGGGCGAATAAACAATGTCTGTTCAGTCGTCTGTAGACTGTCTGTCTGGAGACAACTGTTCCAGTGGCTGCGGTAAGGTCCCGAGCAAGGCTACCTGCAGTACTCCGTGGCCGTTTGCAGGCACTGATGGTGTGATATCGGACTTCTTGTGGTGTTGTACACTGTGGACGTCCCGTACTGTAGCGCCTGGACACGTTTCCTGTCTGCTGGAATCGTTGCCATAAACTTGAGATTACACTTTGTGTGTGGCACACGGAGGGCCCGTGCTACGACCTGCTGTGTTTGACCAGCCTCCAGTCGCCCTAGTATTCTACTCCTCATAACGTCATCAATTTGTGTTCTTTGAGCCATTTTCGTCACACAGTCACACCATTAACACGTCTGAAAACGTCTGCACACTTACTCGCTGCACCGTACTCTGACATGCACCAACTCACCTCTGCGTATGTGGACTGCTGCCAGCGCCACCGTGCGATGACCGCAGGTCAAATGCACCGCTTGGTCGTACCCCGAGGTGATTAAAACCGCAAACTGCCCACCAGAGCGTTGTTTCACCATTTATCAGCATTATCTTTAATTTATGAGCATGAGTGTAGTTCCCGTTTGGACTGTCTCAAGTAGCGAAAGTTTAATTAGAATCACTCGGTATTTCGTTATTTTAAATAAAATCAATTGCATTGTGAACAAGGAAAAAGTAATAACGGTATGTGCCTACAGACTGAAGATGCGCTTTCACCAGTGCGACTTGCGCCTAGTCGCCGTGCGACTATGCTGTCCCACACGCAAGCAGAGGCACGGATGTAGGTGCATGCCCGTTGAATCAAGGATTTCCCTCACGGAACATACAGCAAATGAGGATGCACAGGAAATAACACACAAGAAAGCTACACCTAAATCCACATCGATACTCTGCAAAGCCACCGGACAGTGTATGGCGTAGGGTATTTCTGCTAACACTAACTGGTCCCTTCTTCCCTGTTCCACTCGCAAAAGGGGCGAGGGATAACGAATGTTTCTATGCTTCCGTACGAGCCCTGATGTCTCTTATCTTGTCTTCATGGCCATACAACCTTCACTTCAATCTTCAATCCTTTTGATCTTATATACGCGTAGGTGATAAGTTACGTGGCAACAGACAATAAAAAGTTTAATCTCAGTAAGATTGAAAATCTGACAAAAGAAGCTACTGCGATTGTTCCCTAGTGATAGACGAAACAACATAGAGCCACGGAGGCCTGCTGGAGGATCAAATCGCAGAGATCGCGATTTGTGTCACCTTCATCACTAGTTATGGGTCCCAGAAAGAGGACAGCAATGATCCTTCCCGTGGAGTCGCAGCGATTACACTATGAGGGTGGTTTGGTAAGTATGGTGAATTTCCATGAAAGAAGCGAGCATCTTTGTTGCGCCTTAATGGTTGGTAAGTTCGATCATTCCAAGGATCGCAAAGGGATTTCAATTAGGTATAGCGTACAGTTCATTGTTGACAGCCACCTTAATTGGACAGTATGTCGACTGCGATATAAAAAGGAGAAAAACGAGTCGATTTGAACAGTTAGACAGCCGCACAAACCAAAACAGAATTGGATGAAGTGCATGCAGATCTTGCACCATCACTGAAGATCATTTACTTTGGATTAATGAATTTAAACGTGATCGGACAAGCACCAAACCGTGCTCCGGCTGTCGAACTGAGGTCACCACGAAGGACCCTACTGACAGAATCCATGATATGGTGATACAGGACTACCGAGACTGTACACGTCTCAGCTGAGCGAATACATAATATCCTGCACGGAGAATTGGCTATGAAGAATCTGTTCGCATTGTGGGTGCCATGATTGCTCACAGTCGACCAAAAGCTCATCTGGCACGACATTTCAACACAACGTCTGGCGATATTTAATCGCAATCCGCAAGACTTTTTGCACCGATGTGTGACTTTTGATGATTAGACACCAGAGTCAAAACAATGGACAAAGGCTGGTGTTAAGTGCGCAGAAGAACGCAAAGTCCATTTTGTCTGTGGGTAAGATGATGGCCACTGTATTTCGGAATCCCCTAGGAATAGTTCTCACAGATTACTGGGCAAAAAGGCAGAAGTGTAACTGGACCCCATTAAGCTCCATTGTTGGATCGTTTGAAACCTGCACACATGAAAAAAAAGTGATCTTTCACCAGGTTAATGCAGCATCCCAAATGTAAGCGATAACAATGGCGAAGTACATGAGCTGGGCTTTCAATTGGTTCCTCATCCATCCTATTCACCAGACTTAGATCCAAGTGACTTCTTCTTGCTCCCTACCTTGAAACTTTGGCTTCCTGGGAAGAAATTTTCATCATATGAGAAACTGATAGTTGCAGTCAACGTGCATGTTGCAGAGTCGACAGAACCCATTTGTCCGATGCATGAAAAACTTGGAGGATCGCTGGGTCAAGTATATACACCACAAAGCAGACTATGTTCACAAGTGAGTTGTTTACGAAGCAAACTACCCTACTGGCCATTAAAATTGCTACACCACGAAGATGACGTGCTACAGACGCTAAATTTAACCGACAGGAAGAAGATGCTGTGATATGCAATAGATTAGCTATTCAGAGCATTCACACAAGGTTGGCGCCGGTGGCGACACCTACAACGTGCTGACATGAGGAAAGTTTCCAACTGATTTCTCATAGACAAACAGCAGTTGACCGGCGTTGCCTGGTTCAACGTTGTTGTGATGCCTCGTGTAAGGAAGAGAAATGCGTACCATCACGTTTCCGTCTTTGATAAAGGTCGGATTGCAGCCTATCGCGATTGCGGTTTATCGTATCGCGACATTGCCGCTCGCGTTGGTCGAGATCCAATGACTGTTAGCAGAATATGGAATCGGTAGGTTCAGGAGGGTAATACGGAACGCCGTGCTGGATCCCAACAGCCTCGTATCACTAGCAGCGAGATGACAGGCATCTTATCCGCATGTCTGTAACGGATCGTGCAGCCACGTCTCGATCCCTGAGTCAACAGATGGGGACGTTTGCAAGACAACAACCATATGCACGAACGGTTCGACGACGTTTGCAGCAGCATGGACTATCAGCTCGGAGACCATGGCTGTGGTTACCCTTGACGCTGCATCACAGACAGGAGCGCCTGCGATGGTGTACTCAACGACGAATCTGGTTGCACGAATGGCAAAACGTCATTTTTTCGGATGAATCCAGGTTCTGTTTACAGCATCATGATGATCGCATCCGTGTTTGGCGACACCGCGATGAACGCACATCGGAAGCGTGTATTCGTCATCGCCATACTGGCGTATCACCCGGCATGATGGTATCGGGTGCCATTGGTTACAGGTCTCGGTCACTTCTTGTTCGCATTGACGGCGCTTTGAACGGTGGACGTTACATTTCGGATGTGTTACGACCCGTGGCTCTACTCCTCATTCGATCCCTGCGAAACCCTACATTTCAGCAGGATAATACACGACCGCATGTTGTAAGTCCTGTACGGGCCTTTCTGGATACAGAAAATGTTCGACTGCTGCCCTGGCCAGCACATTCTCCAGATCTCTCACCAATTGAAAACGTCTGGTCAATGGTGGCCGAGCAACTGGCTCGTCACAATACGCCAGTCACTACTCTTGATGAACTGTGGTATCGTGTTGAAGCTGCATGGGCAGCTGTACCTGTACACGCCATACAAGCTCTGTTTGACTCAATGCCCCGGCGTATCAAGGCCGCTATTACGGCCAGAGGTGGTTGTTCTGGGTACTGATTTCTCAGGATCTATGCACCCAAATTTCTTGATAATGTAATCACATGTCAATTCTAGTATAATATATTTGTCCAATTAATACCCGTTCATCATCTGCATTTCTTCTTGGTGTAGTAATTTTAATGGCAAGAAGTGTATTTTTCTTTCTTTTTTTTTTCCTTTTTTACCAGGCTTATCAAAACACCTCCGTATAATTTGTGAGTATTTATAAAATATTAATTGATGTAAGTAGCGTACTCGGTACTGTTGTTTGTTTATTAAATACGCAGTCTCACTGACGGACGGTTAAAGAGCACGCACGAAAGTAGATGTGCCGCCTTCGGTTCGTGCTGGTAACAACGCTCCACTCCACTCGCTCCACGTGGAGCTGTCAAAAGTCGCAAGTTATTTTAATCGCACAATAGTAGCTGCCTGGGAACTTAAGCAACGTGGGAACACGCAGATGACCGGCTGCGCCAGCCGTAGCACGGGCCAGGTTGGAGGATCGATGTGTCTGTCACATAAGGTACTCCAATTTGCATGTAATCACAAACAGCATTCACTTAGTATAAACTACCGAAATGTCAAATATTCATAATCACAAATACGATACAAGTGATTTTCTGAATTCATTCATTAGCTCTGGGACATACAGATTCCACGTCAAAACCCCAGTGGGACATACATGTCCCACCGCTCCCTGCGTCTGGAAACGAAACGACGGGAAGGGCATCTTGTTGCCTCTGACTATAATATTAATTAATACAACTATATATTTAAGTATTTCTCTGCGAAATAAATTTGGTAGTGAAACGGTTAACGCCGGTTATGTGATGAAAATCTCCACAAATTTTGATATGACGAGAATAGTGCTTCATTGTGCAGCACTTTCCATTTTCGTCAGTGCAGTTTTATTTATCGTCACACTTTGAGAAAGATCCACATTCACAGCAATTGTTTGAAAGAAGTGTGCCGTGTAGGTATGACTCTGTCAACGAAATTCTTTTCTTCCCACTGGTGTTATTCACAAGCCAAAGATAGCGATAATTCTTGCAAAGACAGCCCCCTCCGCCTCGACAGGTGTTCCGCACACTAGGGATTCCACATTACCCTACACGAAGATACGAAGCAGGGTCAGATCATGTAAAAGAGCGGGCCGCGAAACGGGACTCCTCACGATAGATGTACACGTGTCGGTTTGGGGCCGTAACTGTAGAATCACTTGTTTCCTCTACAGGATTCTTACATTTTTATTGCCTACCATCAGCGAAAATTAATACCAACGACACGGAAACGGCCTGTATATCGACCTTCGCATGTTACAACAGCGCATGCGCACAACCCTACTAAGCAAACACGCCCGCAGCAAACACAGGTGCATCCAATTCGCCAATGCAAAAGCCCAAGGGCAAATGGCAACGCAGGTGCAGTACTTACTGATCACTCCCATCTCGTGAACTCAGTGCATTGCCGTAACGATATTTACCTGCAAAAAAGAAAGGAACCAAATAATTGTAATACTCATGAAACAAAATCAAGGAATAAAAAAGCAACACAATAAAGCACACATTTATTCTTTTAAAGTCGAAAAACAAACAAATTTCGTTTTAGTTCTACTAATATTTGCTTATTTCTGACCAGTTTACGTTTTCCTGGGCCGCCGCCAGGAAACAACAGACTAGCGTTTACTAAAGCAAACAGCAGAAACAAAGGTGCTTATAAACACAAACAGAATATTTGAGAACGACTTTAGGTGAGAAATGTCAAACGGAGCATTCATCATTCATATTATACACCAAATATGTTAAATGCAGTGTTAAATGACAATTTAAGTGACGAGTAGTATCAAACACAGTGCATAACGAAAACACACGAAATAACAGGGTGAGTCACTAACCACTGCCACCTAGAATAACTCCGAAAGTATGATAGGAGCTGAAAAGTTAGTGAGACAAATGTTGCATGGGATAACGTGGGCCATAATATGACGTCGGTTTTTAGTTGCTAGGTGGGGTCACTTCAGAGATATGAAGGTCAACTTTGTATTTTTAAGTGGGATGCGATAGTTTGGTACTTATTTTCTGATAGCGGCTATCGAGACGAATCCAATGATGTGTAACAGTAAGCTGTTTGAAGTTGAACGAAAGTCGCAAAGGTGGCATGAACGTCCATTTGCAGAAGGTGTTCAAAGTGATGACCACTGGTATCAATTAAGTACCATGGATTGAGTGGCATTCCTTATCGCTTCGGCATTATCGAAGCACATGCCCTGACAATTCTCTCTCGCATATCTTCAGGTGTAGTTGGAACATATCCATAAACAATATCTTCTACGAATTCCACAAGAAAAAAATCCAGAGGCGTCAAGTCTGGCGAACGAGCCGGCCACGACACATCTCCGCATCCAACGATTTGGGAACTGTCTCTGCAACTCATTTCTAGCCACTAGCGAAAAATGTGCCGGACACCCATCGTGTTGATACCACATTCTGTTCCTTGCTCCTAAAGGTATTTCTTCCAATATCAGACCTAATGTTGTAATGTTGATGCATTAAGTTGTCCTGAAAGCGGTGCTGATATTCAAGACAATAAAAGCGGGTTGAAAGCTCTGTGCATTACTGAGCAACTGTTTCACCAGGTATCCAGTCTATCTTACCAAATTCCCAACCAGACTAACATTAATTATGATATTTTAATAGTCGTCTTACGACAAACGGTAATATATATATAAAAAGAGAATTTAAAAAAAAAAAAAGAAATAAATCAGTTTATATTTGGACATTTATTTTAACATTGATCATTGTTCCGTTAAAATTTCAGCATATTAAACTTGATTTGTAACTAAACTGGTGCCTTATTTAGGATTGTGAAAATGTGAGTTTGTAATCTTATGGACCACATCAAATATGGAGCCAAGATTGGGAGACTGCATACAACACTGCATTCATAAAATAACACACGAAGAACGTTGAAACATATGCAAGAGGAAATTAACCACAACCAATCGATTCAATTTTCACCCAAAGAAGTTACGTTCGTAGCGCAATCCTGTCCGTCATGAAATTACCACACACTGGTATGCTAAATTCATACTAACTCTCTGTGAAATCTTCCCGTAAAGAATAGCTGAGGGTTACTTTGATGAACACACCACATGCGTCACGTGGTCAACTTGGTTTACACAAAGAGTGTAACTGCACAATAATTTTGATAATTAAAATAAATTACATCGAAATGCAATTTACAAAAGAAAAACCACGAACTGGTTACTATCGTCTTACTGTTAACCTGATGTGTCAAACAATTGTAAAAGCATGTGGTACTGGTCTCACAAAGCACACCCCACGTGGGTTGAACATAAAGAAAAGTTGCTATATTGAAAAATATTGTCAAGACGAGACGTTATAATCTCACGCACATTCGCATTTAAGATTGATGATCTTAGTTAGAGTTACGGATCCTCAACACGTGGTTCCACTTTACTCACACTGGAATTACACTGCGTTACAATTTAAGATAACATTAGATATTTTAGATCTAAACCTGAAATGAAAGTGATTAAATTTTCAGTTAGGCTGAACTTAAGAAATCCATTGTCCTACGGACTTAGCAGAGATGCACTTAGCCGGAGATCTTACAACTTCAGACGCTCGCCGCGGACAAACTGCCCTGGGCCCCTACCGAGGGTGCTTCACATATACAAATACCAACATGACAAGGGACGGACAGGACCATACTGAGAATAGAAACCTCTTTGCTTTTAGAAAGCGTAGCTACCTGTTCCGACGTTGGTCCTACTGTTCTCTAGCAGACAGGCTTGTCTGCTACCATCAAGCATGCAACTAGAAATACATTTGCTCATTCATTCTTTCACACAGAAGGGAAGGGGGATGACAGTATCTTATCATATACAGTATATAAAAGAAAGCGGATGTGGGTTCCGTATGAGACTGTGTGACATGAATTACATATAAACTGTGTTTTAAAGTGTAGTAGTGTGACAAATCGTTCTTGTTTATGTGTAAAAGTAACACGTTCCACTGCTCAGTCTCCTACCAGATAGAGTCAGAAACACCACAGTAAATTTAGAAGTGGAATGTACACCGTAAATGACAACAGATTTAAGAAATTAACATGAAAGGAATCCAACAGAGACCTTTCAATGTTTCTTGAAGGAATGTGGTGTACTTTCTACCATTAAGATTTCCTTCGATGATATAAAGGCCTATAATTCTGTCCTCCAGAATTCCATATCATACATTCACCGACCACGATTTTTGGTGTGCAACTTGCCGCAGCCAAAATGCATTTTCAGTTGCCCAATAATGCATGTTATGCAGATTAATATTTCCATGGTCGTGAATGTAGCCTCGTCAGTAAATAAAATCGAATAAATAAATGTGCCGTCCCTCTCAATCTAAAGTTGAGCCCATCGGCAGAATTCAATGCGACGCATACAATCCGTACCAGTTAATTCTTGGTGGAGACTGATATGGTAAGGACGATATTTATGGCGACGCAGAACACGAACAACACTACTCTGGCAGCCGCGCGGTCTAGGCGCCTTGCCACGGTACGCGCAGCTCCCTCCGTCGGAGGTTCGAGTCCTCCCTCAGGCATGGGTGTGTGTTGTCTTTATAGTAAGTTAGATTAAGTAGTGTGTAAGACTAGGGACCGATGACCTCGGCAGTTTGTCCTTTAGAAACTTACCACCCCCACTACTTTAGGTCATGCCAGATTCCCTTGCGATTTGACATGAACTAACACAAGGATCTCGAACCACAATGGCAAGAGTACCAATTTCCGTTTCCTCGTTAGTAACTTTCCTTTGCCGGATACGTTTTCGATGCGTTGAAGATCAAGTTGTTGTCAATTTATCATAGCCATATATTTCAGCGTATAAGCCTCTAGCTCTCACTGAATTTCGTTGACATTCTCCATAAATGAGAAGCATATCAGTTTGTTCTTCGAAGAAATACATCATTCACATTCGCTTGATTTGACGATACTAGTCTTACCGCTCCTATTAGTGTTGTATTGCGAAACCGTCGAATGGTGTTTACATGTCAATGGCACGTTAGATGGATACGCCGTATTCGGCGAATATTTACTATTTGCAGGATATACGAGAGAGAATTGTCAGAGCATGTGCTTCGATAAATGCCGAAGTGATAAGGAATAGCACTAAATCCATGATAAGAAGATTGCAGCACTGTATTGATACCAGTGGTCATCACTTCGAACACCTTCTGTAAATGGACGTCCATGCCACCTTTTTGACCTACGTTGACCTTCAAAGACCTTACTGTTACACATGACTGGATTCGTCTCGATAGCCGCTATCAGAAAATAAGTTCCAAACTTATCTCTGACGCGACCCCACCTAGCAACAAAAAACCAACGTCATACTATGGCCTCCATTGTCCCGTGCAGCATTTGTCCCACTAACTTTTCAGCTACTATCATATATGAATACTCAGTATTCAATAAACTGTGTATGAAGCCCGACCAACGGGCATTACATGCACCGATCAAAAATGATAGTGCATGAAATTTATTATTTAGAAGACAAATTTGTTAACATCCAACATAAATGTAAAGGTTAGGAAGTCTTTTCAGAAGATATATTTCTGGACGATAAAGGGCACTGACAAGAAGAGAACAAAGCTTCTGAAACATAGCATTATAGAAGATTGCTGAAGATTCGATTGATATATGCAACAATTAACGAAGAGATACTGGATCAAGTTGAGGAAAAAAGAAATTTATGGTGCAATTTGATTAGCTGGTAGGATATATCTTGAGGCATCAAGACATCGTCCATGTGGTAATGCACAGAAGTGTGGAGCATAGTAACTATAAAGGGAGGCCAGGAAGCCTGTTCAACTGGATGTAGACTGCAGTTGATATTCAGAGATGAAAAGGCTTGAACAAGATAAGACTAGCGTGCATCCAGTCCGTCTTCGGACTGAAGACCCAACAACAACACGTAGTGTTTGTGGTCCCTCGTTGCAGCGATCCCGCTTCTGCGCTGCCAGGATTCTCGGTTACTGCTATTTTGTCGAGACCTATAAAACTGGATAGTTTTACACAATTTAAAGGACTACTTAAACTATCTAATGCAAACCACAAAGACACACACCCATGCCCGACGGAGGACTCGAACCTCCGGCGGAAGGGGCCGCGCAATCCGTAACATGGCGCCTCAAACATGGCTTAAACCAGACACCTGGTCACACGTTCGCAGTTGCAGTTTGCCTGTCTAATTACTTTAAGAGGCACCAAAAGTTTTATTTTCAGTACCGCATATAATTATGACCGAATTTAAAATGTTGTCGTAATTCACTGATTAAGGAATATAATCTTACACATGCAGGCTGAAGCACCGAATGAAACCCCCCTCCCCCCAGTTTTCCCTCTTACTAGGCAGATACGCTAACCACTACATCCCCTTGGAATCAGTGCCTTTGCACAACTGCATGGACTATCTTAGCTCGCCTCCCTTCTCATTCCAAGTTCGCATTCACGCCTCCGCCCACTTTCCATTCTCCCAACACAAATTTTCATTTGTTGCTTCAGTCTGCAAATATGCATCACAGATGTTTGAGACTTGAAAAGATTCCTGGAACAACATCGTTTCATTTGTGAAATCTTACCCTAAAGGTTTAAGACTACAAGTCAAGCACTTGCACACTGAAGCGCCAAACAAACTGGTATAGGCATGCGTATTCACATACAGAGATATGTAAACAGGCAGAATACGGCGCTGCGGTCGGCAACGCCTGTGTAAGACAACAAGTGTCTGGCACAGTTGTTAGATCGGTTACTGCTACTACAATGACAGGTTATCAAGATTTAAGTCAGTTTGATCGGTGTTATAGTCGATGCACGAGCGATGGGACACAGCATCTCCGAGGTAGCGGTGAAGAACGGATTTTCCCGTACGACTATTTCATGTACCGTACCGTGAATATCAGAAATCCGGTAAAACATCAAATCTCCGACATCGCTGCTGCTGGAAAAACACCCTGCAAGAACGGGACCATCGACGACCGAAGAGAATCGTTCAACGTAATAGAAGTGCAAACCTTGCTGCAGACTTCAATGCTGGGCCATCAACAAGTGTCAACTGCGAACCATTCAACGGAACATCATCGATATGTGCTTTCGGAGCCGAAGTCCCACTTGTACCCATGATTTGTATCGTATTGTATGTGAACCGGGGACCTAGAAGCGACAGAGAGGCTCCGTCCCCGCCGCTGCCGCAGTGGTCCACAACCCCACGACGACTACCACAGTCCATTTCACGACTCCGCCGCCCCACACCGAACCCAGGGTTATTGTGCGGTTCGGCCCCTGGTGGACCCCCCAGGGAACGTCTCACACAAGACGAGTGTAGCCCCTAGGTTTCGTACGTGGAGAACTTGTTTGCGCAACAATCGCCGACATAGTGTAACCGAGGCGAAATAAGGGAAATCTGCCGGGCGGATTCGTGCCGGGGACCAGGCGCTCCTGCCCGCCCGCAAAGCCGTGCGTTATACCACACGGCCAATCGGGCGGGCTACCCTTGCTTACTGCAGGACACGAAGCTTTACGCCTCGCCTGGGCCCGTCAACACCGATATTGGACTGTTGATGACTGGAAATATGTTGCCTGGTCGGACGAGTCTCGTTTCAAATTGTATCGAGCGGATGGACTTGTACGGGTATGGAGACAACGTCATGATTCCATGGATTCTGCCTGTCAGCAGGGGACTGTTCAAGCTGGTGGAGGCTCTGTAATGTTACGGGGCGTCTGCCGTTGGAGTGATACGGGACACTTTATACCCTGACAGGTGACACGTATATAACCATCCTGTCTGATCATTTGCATACATTCACGTCCATTGTGAATTCCGACGGACTTGGCCAATTCCACCAGGACAATGCGACACCCCACACGTCCAGAAGTGATACAGAGTGACTCCAGGAACATTCTTCTGATTTTAAACACTTCCGCTGGCCACCGAAATCCCCAGACATGAACATTATTGGGCATATCTGTGATGACTTGCAACGTGCTGTTCAGAAGATATCTACGGATCTATGGACAGGTTTGCAGGATTCATAGTGTCAATTCCCTCCAGTACTACTTCAGACATTAGTCGAGTCCATGAGTCCATACCACGTCGTGTTGCGGCACTTCTGCGTGTACGCGGGAGCCCTACACGATATTAGGCAGATGTACCAGTTTCTTTGGCTCTTCAGTGTATGTGCGTATACGTGTTGTGGCACCTTAACACAAGGCGCGTGTTCAACCAGTATTTGAGTGAGAGCACTTGCCGACTTCCAAAAAAGTTCCCATATAAATTCAAACCTTTTCGACTTTTCGAAACCTTTTCTCGCTGACATGCCACACAAAATAATGAAAAAGAAAACAAGTTTATCGGTTACTACATTTTCGTTTATCAGGCACCAAAACTTCACAATCATTCATGAAGTTTTATTACTTCTTTACTACTAGCTCTAAGCGAAACACATTTCACAGACAATATTCACATATACCACTGAATGTACTTGCAAAATTATATCATCGTATGACGCATAGTTAAGAGATATGACGTCGAAAACATTGAGATGTGTGAAAAACTAGTTTCTCATAAAAGGGAGCGCAAATCACCCACATTATACACATCCAGTGTTTGATAATGAGATCACATAGCGATTTTCAACAAACTGTAAACAAGATTATAGTTTGCACATTCAGTCATAAAGGTTTTACATGTTTCAGTACTATCAAATATTTAACACATTAACTCATTTGCAAAGCAATCAGGCATTTCAAGTTGCTTTAAACAACGGAGTTGGGAGGGGTCACTGGCTATCCTGTAAATCGTTATTGTACATTACGATCTGCAAAAGTCGCGTTACACTTCCCTGGTGCATACCAGATTTCAGATCAATGTCTGTAAATGCAGTTTTCAATTCACTCGGGAAACCTGATTAAATATTACGTAGCAAGTGATTTTCCTTAGGAGGCGTCAATGTACTACTCCATCAAAAGTTTTTGGAAACTCTGAAAAAGTAGAATCAGTTCCATAATATTGAGGATATCGTGTGTGAAGACTGCAACTCGAGTTTTCTACGATGGACGTTTTGCAGGATGTCGGCTGAGCGGAATGTCAGCTCCAAGACGGTGACTACATTCTATAATTTTTTATGTTTCGCTCAACGCTGACAAGCTACTGCAGTTTATCAGCAAACTCTAACTGGATTACCTAATACGAGTGAGAGCATCACAAAGTAGTGTCACGGCCCGTCAGCATTACTTTGCACACAGTTCCCTAAACAAAAACTCTCCGGCTATCGCCCCGGGCCAGAACGTAACTGCGCCGCGCCAGTGGCCGGACACAAGAGTGGCGTGGCATTAAGCGCCGCGCTGGCGCCGCCCCGGGCTCCGTTGTCAGTCCATAAAGTCTGTTTAACGGCGCGCCGCCGCTCCTGCCCCCAGACACGGCCTGTTTAATCTCGGAAATTGCTACTGGCGCCGGGAGCGACATCCACTGCGCATGCGCGCGGCGTCTGCTGAGGCGTCGCTCGGTGTCGTTCGTCTCCAAGGCAGCTCTCGAAAATTACTAATCAAAACACGATACTCTAAGGCGAATCATCAAAACTGCTCACCAAATAAAGGTCAGAAGCTTTTGTCTACTTTCTAAATTATTCACTGATGACATGGGATATCGCAGATAGGATTAACTTTTAATATATTTTGGTATCATGCATAAGACGCTATGCAGAAACCAGCGCCCTCCATCGAACCGTTGTGGGTAGCACTCGAGGCCTACGAGAAAGACAGGCCGCGGCGAGTACGTCACGAAGGCAGGCCGGAGGTCGCTCGCTCGTTGAGCTCAGCAGATAAACTACGTTTCTAGACCTGTTAACTCGTAACTAGGTATGTATGTGCAAACGACAATTACATCTTCTACTGGAATCCGCTGTTATGGAGCCACACTGTTATTAGTACTACAATAATCGGAAGTCCACAGGCCTATTTATAATTTTTCACGACTGTAGTAGGGTACAATAAAATTAAAATCATGCCAAAATGTTTTCAGTTGCACAAGGCCCCTCTTCTTGTATGAAATGAGCACTCTTAAGCAGCCGGCCGGAGTGGCCGAGCGCTTCTAGGCGCTACAGCCTGGAACCGCGCGACCGCCCGGTCGCAGGTTCGAATCCTGCCTCGGGCATGGATGTGTGTGATGTCCTTAGGTTAGTTAGGTTTAAGTAGTTCTAAGTTCTAGGGGACTGATGACCTCAGAAGTTAAGTCCCATAGTGCTCAGAGCCATTAGAACCATTTTTGACTGTTACGTGGCAGAGACTAAATGCTATAAACAAGCCGTTATACCATTTACATGTAGTTTCTTTCTTTCTTTCTTTGGGTCTTTGTCCCGCATCAAAGCGGGGTAGGCCCTGTCATTACGGATTTGGCAATGTTAGTTGCAGAGGGTGGCCGGATGCCCTTCCTGCCACCACCCCGAACCCCCTGGGACGGAAGTAGTGTACCCCAGCTGTTGCGTTTAGTGTGCACCATGAAATAGTTCGAATGTGTTCAAATGTCTATGAGTCGTGTGAATGAGACGCACGTGGGGACCAGCCCAGTATTCAACTAGCGGGATGTGGAAAACCGCCTCAAAACCACATCCAGGCTGGCCAGCATTCCGTGGCGGCGCGCCTACCTGAGTCCAGGATGCAACGGGTACTATTTGCATCGAGTACTGATCGTAATTTTGTTGTAGTACCGTTAATCAGTAAGACTTCATAATAGAAGTTTCTGGCAAAAGGTGCAATTCTAATTAGTACGTACACGCCCAGCTGCGAGTTAACAGGTTTTAGAGAAACATTTTGTCTGCTGAACTGAGCGAGCGAGCGAGTTCAGGCCAACCTTCGCGACGTACGCGCCACGGCCTGTCTTTCTCGTGTGGCTCAGTAGTACTTGACGCACCGAAGTCGCCTTGCAGGGATTTCGACGTACTCTTGCGACGTTTCCGTCATACCCCACATGTCTTTGTCTGAAGCCGTGTATAGACGAGCTGCCGATAGTGATGCCTCGCTATTTAGCAGATAGGTGTGGTGCAGCGACCGCTGTAGATACAGTGCGTAACAAAAAACAAGCGAAGCACCCAGAAAGGCTGGAGGAAACGAAATGAAGTTTCAAGTGTACAGAGGATGGAAATTAAGTCCCATGCTTCTTGACACAGTGAAGGGGAACGATGCGGAGACCCGGACCGCCGTACTAGGCAAATGCATAACTAAAAACAAGTGAAGCACCCAGAGAAGCTGGAAGAAACGAAATGAAGTTTCAAGTGTCAGAGGATGGAAATGAAGTCCCATACTTTTTGACAGAGCGTAGGCGAACGATGCTGGAGACCTGCACCGCCGTACTAGGCAAGGTCCTGATGGAGGTGGTTTGCCGTTCCGTTCCTCCGACCGTAATGGGGATGAATGATGATGATGATGATGATGATGATGATGATGATAATGACGACACAACAACACCCAGTCATCTCGGGGCAGGTGAAAATCCCTGACCCCGCCGGGAATCGAACCCGGGACCCTCGTGCTTGGAAAGCGAGAACGCTAAAGCGAGACCGCTCGGGAAGCGAGAACGCTAAAGCGAGACCACGAGCGGCGGACAAACAGACGATATGTAATCGCATTTCAGTGATTACGAAATCGATACAAAGTTAAAAAGAACTTGCCAATATGAGTCCACTTATCAGTATAACAATGCTCGTCCTCTCTCCTGGATGGATGCACTGATTCGGCTGGGAAAGGTGACACAGACACAAGGCCATGTGTGGAGGAGCATTCTCCCGTTCAGAAATTGCACCACGGTACTGTCGCATGAGAGGTAACACATGGAAATGGAAATGAGCGTTTGGCGTCATTGGCCGGGAGGCCCCTTGCGGGGCAGGTCCGGCCGCCTTGGTGCAGGTCTTACTACATTCGACGACACATTGGGCGACCTGCGCGCCGGATGGGGATGAAATGATGGTGAAGACATCACAACACCCTGTCCCTGAGCGGAGAAAATCCCCGACCCAGCCGGGAATCGAACCCTGGGGGTTGGCCGGCAATCCGTCACGCTGACCACTCAGCTGTCGGGGTGGACAGAGGTAACACATAAGAACGCATGATGTCCGTGACGAATTGTTGAGCCGTCAGAGTTGTCTCAGTCACTACCAGTGGTAATCTGTAGTCATAATCGTTGAGCCTCCACACGATGACACCAGGGGTAACATATCTGTGCCTCTTCAAAACATTTTAAGAATACCATTTTCCCGACAGCTCCCCGCCGGTCATCTGGGGTCGTGCAGAATCGTCGTTCATCAGCAGTCCAAGCTTCTTAGCTTGTGCCTGGCACGGTAAATCCCCAGCCCGGCTGCTGCTAGTCTCCGACCAATGGTTGCGAGATGATGCAGCTCCAGAGAATCCAGTACTTATGCTCAAATATCAGGAGCAGATGTCAAGGAGTTAAGATGTACTTGGTGCACAAAACGGTGATCCTCCCTTGTAGTAGACAGATGTTGACAACGAATATGCCTGCCCTCACGTTCCCATGCAGTACAAAATCGGACCACTTATCTCGTATACGAATGTTACACAAATCTGATTACAGTACGATTCGACCAACTGACGAAATGGAGACACATTACGAGCCCCCGATGAAACCGAACGGTGTCTCACACGAGTGCACAGCACCTCCATGTTCTTCACAGTTACCACCCAACATCTGACGCTGTTCACGCCCCGTATACAGCATACCTGGTCTGATAACAACACTGCACACAAACAACACTAACGCATTCTGCTACTGAAACATGGCATCCTCTTACATCGCGAGCCCCCACCTGTCAAGATGCGCAACGCAGCGGTCGATTAGACATATTTTAACTGTTATATGATGCTCTGAAGGCAGGTTTGGATCTCCCACAAGACCTGCCCTTTATTTAAACTGATACTGAAGCGAGTGCGGCTCGTGTTTTAAGATACTGGGTGTGAGTTTTTAACGTGTTATCGAGTGTCTCGGGCACACATTACTCGTATTTCTAAGTAGTCACCCACCAACAGTCATATGTCCCCATTTTAACCATGTAGGTACTGGTATTTTATCCTTGAACTTATCTAGTTATTATGCTGTATTTAGTCTTTTAGTGATGACCTTTTATGATGTTCACCGTAACAGGGTTATCTCGCCGATTTGTGTGTGCCGATACAACTTCGTTTTTTATTTATCGTTATTTGTGATAGACTTTTACCTCACTCGGCTGCATTTAGTTCAACCTAAGGCGATGATGAGCTTGCTGTTTAGCGCACTAACCCACATGTCATCATCATCATCATCACCGCCGCCGCCACCACCACCACCACCACCACCACCACCACCAGAATTCTGGTGGCCGTTCTATCTGTCATGGAGAATAACAACTCTAATCGTTTACATTCCCAGCTAATGGCATGTTTATTTTTTTTGTTTATTTATTTACAACAGTGTGTGTGTGTGTGTGTGTGTGTGTGTGTGTGTGGATTAGAGGATACTTATCCACATAGAGAAGAGTCATTATTTGCAATCTTGTAAGTTACACAACGCTATTTACAACGTTCCATTCACTATGCTAATATGCAATAATCGTTGTCATTAACGATCACTGCATTCGGGGATGACAGAGGCACCGACGCAGGTAGTCACGTAGTCAGATAGCTTAGACTTGGCACCTACCGACAGGTTTCTGATCAAAAACTAAATAAAAATTCATTACCAGACAGCTTACACGGATTTTCTTACAATTCGTTTGCGTTAAAACATAATTCCAGCCTCTTCAAAAGTTCCACAAATATTTGTGTTGTACAGCTTAGCCGAATTACCAAAAGCTGTTCGTCCACAAAGCTCTCCCAAGAAATTGATCGCATATTTGTTTGGTTACGCTGAACATGTAGCTGTCACTGCTTTAGTTCTAAAAGATGAATTAAATGTTAGTGTTGAACGGCATACAACAATTTGTTTGCCGCAAGTAATCGATGAAATAAGGAAAAACAACAGAAAACAACACTTCATTCCCCATCATGACAGTGCCACCTGTTAACATCAAATCAAGTTATAGATTAATCGACGGAAAAAACATGGAATTCATGTCTCACTGGCCGTTTTTTCTCGACTTACCGCGTAACAGCTTCTTTGTGTTCCACAGTGTCAAACGAAAAATCCATCGACATCTTGCGTTTTCATCATGTCAAAAATATGTTGGCTCCTTCAAAAACGAGCATCACAGTGGTAAAAATGGTTCCAGAATTGAGTCAAACGCATGGAAAAGTGCAAAAAGTTTAAAGGCGTATAGACAAATAATAAAATGATTCGACATGAAGATGTTTTTCATTCATTGTTTTTATAAAAACTGAAAATTCGGACCTCGCATTTCTAATTTATGTGCGCTTTTAACTTTAATATTACGTTCCTATCATGGCCGATGAGTGTGAAAATACTGCAGCAGTAACGGGAAGTGGCACTCCACCAGTGCTGTCGAGAAATTATGCACAGTACGGGCAACATGAACAAACAGTCCATTGTGTCAAAATTCCACTTTGCAAATACCGGAAACTTACAGTGCCATTTGTCGAAAAAATAAATATTAATGTCGCTTCTGTCATGCACAATAGACATCCAAAAGCCAAAAATGTTTCAGTAAGGTAACTTGATCCAGCTAAACCCGAACAACCCGCAAGCACCTTTTCGGTTCGGAGATTTCTACAGCAGAAGCGGATGGGCTGTTCACTATCTCGTAAATGCTATTCATATCCACAAAGTAAAGAACCTGTCTACATAGGGCAGCGCTCGTATGAAGTTTGCTGTTAACAAAAGAGCTCTCTCACCAACAGGAAGTAATTACAGCGCACAATAAACAGTTCTTAATGACCCGGCTCCCGCGTGCAATAAAACGCTTGTCAAACAAAACTATGTCGATCGAACAGTGCCACCTAATGATGCGTCGTCAGATATTTCACAGAAAAACAGCAGCACAAACGACCGTAAAAATAAACACTCCGCACATAATTAAAAGTAAACAGAGCAACAGATGTATCGACCAGAGTGTGCTATTTTTCAATTCCGGAAGACTACACATTAATTGAAGGCGATATTGGAAACCATCTGTATCATATGGAATATGCTCTGTAGTAATGCAGGGCGTTTCCGGAAACTAAGCCCAGCGAAGTCGCGTGATACAGACGGATCGTATTCGACAGGCATAAAGGTGGGGAACGAGCGGGGTTTTCAGATTCCCGTTTGGCAGCACTATAATTACTTTGAGCGATTGTTCACAAGCAGATATAAACTCTCGCTTCACTGATCGACAGGTGGTAAAGAAGCGAAACCTAGCTATTACAAATGTCGGACATTTTAAGTGATGAGTTTCCACAACTTCTTGTTCTGGCCTTCAGCCCGAAGACTGATTTGATGCAGTTCTCCATACAAGTCTACCCTGTGCAAGCGTTTTCATCTTGATTTTACAGCGGCCTATGATACAGTATAGAAAGAAGGACTTATGTACGAACTCGCAAGTATTACACCCTGCCAAACCATAATTACGCTCATAAAAAACATCTAATCTGAGAGACGCTTCCAAGTGGTCCTCGGCAACTGACTAAGCGGACAGAAAGAACTCAATAATGATCTTCCCCAAGGTCCAGTTTTGGAACCAGTTCTGTTCAACTTACATATTTGGTCCTCCTGACACATTTATGTGGACGATCTAGCTTTGGGCACACAACAGAGAAGTCTTGATACAGGCGAAGAAATACTCTCTGCAGATTTAGGTACAATGACCGAACACTTCAAAAATTAGAGATTAACACCAAACCCAACGTAGACCGAGGTTAGCTACCTTCATCTTAACAATGGACTGTCCAATATCAAGCTAAATGTCACCTTTAATGGTCAAGCTCTCTATCACCAAGACTATCCAGAATAATACATTTAGGTTTAACTCCTGATAGCATCTTGTCCTACAAGAAACACAGATAAAATAGAGCAGAAAATCTGAGATCGCGCAATATCATCATATAGAAGCTGAATAGCACCTCGTGACGCGCAGCGATACAACACTACGATTTTCTTCCTTCGGACTCGTCTACACTGCAGCCGAATATTATGTTCTGTGTGGCTTAACGGTTTACATGCGAGAAACGCCGAGGTTACGCTAAATGCAGTAATGAGGACAATAGCATGTTGCATCAGATCCTTCTCTTCATTGGTTACCACCTCGAAGTCATATTGCGCCTCCAGATCTTCGAAGACAGAATGCCATTCTGAAGGAATATGAAAAATTAATTAATACTTCCCAGTTCCAAATTCATTCTGGTGTGTCGGCTCTTAGAATGTGACGATTAAAATTAGGGCAGACACTCATCATATTGCCAGAATCGCTGTATACAATGGATTTCAACACGAGCAGAAATTAGTGAGAAACGTGGAATACCGCTGCCCATGATGAACATCAGTCTCTCGTAAGACTTGGTACAAGGTCAGCCGGCATGGAATTACCGTGACCGGCTTTGAGGACAATTAACAGAATTCGCACAGGCTGTTGCTCCTGCGCAGAAAGTCTCCATCGATGGAGAAAGGCTCTATTTTCTCAATGGGACTGTGGTAATGAGCATGAGACCATGAAACACACTGTAGCAAGCTTATCATAGTAATCCAGAAGATTTCTTTGAAGTGAAAGAGGAAGCCCTATATTAAACACTAAGATATTAATTTGCAGATTTAGTGTTTTAGTTCTAGTTCAGTTGTAAAATTATACAATTTATGTATTTTGGTTGTGAAGTGGACTGACAAGGCAGCCAGTCCACAGTGACGGGTAGCCGAAAGAAAGGCACGCGTACACACACACGCCGACGGGCGTCAAGTACTGGAACAGGCTACGTAATTAATGCTATGAAGAAAAGTACATAGCTGGATTAATACTTATCTTTAATCAATCATTGTGGTACATCGCTCTTGACTATACACAGGAGACTTTAATTACAATCACTGTAAGGCTAATGGCGCCTTGCTAGTTCGTAGCCATTAACTTAGCTGAAGGCTATTCTGTCTCTCGGCTAATGAGAGTGAAAGGCTTCGTACATCTAGTCGCTAGCTAGGTCATCCGTCCAACTGGGGCGAGTGCTTGTTCGTATCTCGAGACCTGCCTTGTGGTGGCGCTAGGTCTGCGATCACACAGTGGCGACACGCGGGTCCGACATGTACTAAATGGACTGCGGCCGATTTAATCTACCACCTAGCAAGTGTGGTGTCTGGCGGTGACACCACAGGTTGCACTTCAGTTTATATTGCCACATGCTAAATTAATACTACAATCTACGTCTGGAAGTTAAGCCTTAGTCTCCCAGAACAGTTTTTAACTCCTGACTTCTTTTTCATTTCCAAATTGTAAGTTAAGCACAGCCAGTTGATTCATTCTGAATGTTAAAAACTATTAGAATCTTTAAAATGCTTCTATGGATCCACCAATTTCTATCGCAATGTAACAGTGATGTTTACCTGATATTAGTGCAGAATGTCCGGCATGGTGTCTGGCCATTAACAGTGAAACACATGCATGTACACTATGTTGTGTACGACTTCATACACTATGGTAAGGAGAGGTGGGCTACAAACTGGTGCACAACAGTCATCACAGGAAAGCTCGACAGGAGCAGAGATTATTAGAGAACAAGTTAACACAGAAAACAGAATATTTACTTTACTTTTATTTCTACAAGCTTGGGAGGCAAAGGTTAGGGTTCGACACTCGGCCCTGCAAACAGTCATAATCTGCCAGGGAGTTTCAAATCGGCGCAGAGTTAAAATTCGTCCTAGAAACATGGCTCTGACTGGTACGCAGTGAACACAGTTTCGCGACAATCAGCGTATGTTTCGTACTGTCTAGAATAGCGTTTCGAGAGGCTAACGCACGGCGGAAGGCAGTTCCTTAGGCACGCCGGCTGTCTCGCTGCGGCGTGTGTGGGAACGCACACAGCGCCTTATCTGCCCGCGACGAGGCGGACCAAACGGTAACAAATTATGAAACAAGAGCCGGGTTATCGGCAGGCTGCGAGGGCAGCTAACATCGCGTGATGCTGTCACGAAAATATGCAGTCTGAGGCTGTCATTTGTCAGTGGCAGCTGCAGCCGATAACGAACAGTCCACCAGAGAGGCGCTCATTTCACATTCCTGGCCGGCTGTTCTCTTCGCCCGACTGCCCGTCAGCAACTCGCCCGACGAGAGACTTGTAGCTACAGATTGGAAAACAGGACACACAAGCTCGTAAGAAGGAAACAGAAGTAATCCGCAGAACCATACACCTGTATCATTGACACAGATTTCAAGTACGAATGTGAACATACCCAGTCAGCCCAAAAAGAGTAAAAAAATAGAGAAAAGTTAAGACAGTAGTCCCCCCACCCCCGCTCCCTCTCACCCCTTTTGAGACCTCGACGTCGAGGGGACGCTAAAGCGTAATTTTCCATCCTTCTTCTGAGTTGTATCATTTGAAACTGTCAGAAAAGGTGTGAAGTGTTGTGGGAATCGCGCGGCACACTGGCTTGAATGCCGGTCACGTCAGCAAATCATTGTGAATTTCTGGACTTTGTCGTTTTGTGGTACGTTGGAACTGTTAACACAGGTCTCATCACCTGTGATGATTTTTCCAGAACAGAACTGACGGTGTTTTGCAGTTTAATCGAGTCACGGCAGCCGTCCACGCATCGTTGTTTTCGTTCAGTAATCAACCTGTGAGGGACAGATTTTACTCACACTTTTCTTTTCTTCAAAACATTGTGGCAAACATCTTGAACACTCGCTTTAGAGATTTTTCTCCATTCCAATTTGTGATACAAAGTCGTTGACACAGCACGGTCGCACGCCCACTACTTACCGCTGCCTTACCACAACTGACAAGTCGAATGTACATCTGCTGTTGACAGTTGTTGTTCGAAGCTGCCAACATAATTACTGCCATGACGTCGCTTATATGCCAGGAACAAAATCAGTCTCGGAATCCTTTGATCGAACGGTATACTCTGTGTTCCATGAAACATTTCGAAGAAAACGATGTTTTGACACATAAGGAGTACGAATTCACAAAATATTGTTCGTATGAAACACAACTGATTATTTATTCACACCAATTTACTAGTGCTATCGGCATGTGACCGCAAGTTCATTCCCTATTTTTAGACTTCCAGAAGGCTTTTGACATCGTTCGTCAGTAGCAACTTCTACCTAAATTGCGTGCCTACTCAGTAGCGTCTAAACTGCGCTACTGAATCCGTGACTTCCTGTCAGGAAAGTTTCAACGCTTCAATGCGTCATCTTCAGACTGTTGATGCGGTACAGGTTGATATGGTCCATATACAGGGTGAGTCACCTTACGTTACCGCTGGATATATTTCGTAAACCACATCAAATACTGACCAACTGATTCCACAGACCGAACGTGAGGAGAGGGGCTAGTGTAATTGTTTAATACATACAAAAATGCACGAAAGTATGTTTTTTAACACAAACCTACGTTTTTTTTAAAATGGAACCCCGTTAGTTTTGTTAGCACATCTGAACATATAAACAAATACGTAATCAGTGCCGTTTGTTGCATTGTAAAATGTTAATTACATCCGGAGATATTGTAACCTAAAGTTGACGCTTGAGTACCACTCCTCCGCTGTTCGATCGTGCGTATCGGAGAGCACCGAATTGCGTAGGGATCCAAAGGGAACAGTGGTGGACCTTAGGTACAGAAGAGACTGGAACAGCACATTACGTCCACATGCTAACACCTTTTTATTGGTCTTTTTCACTGACGCACATGTACATTACCATGAGGGGTGAGGTACACGTACACACGTGGTTTCCGTTTCCAATTACGGAGTGGAATAGTGTGTGTCCCGACATGTCAGGCCAATAGATGTTCAATGTGGTGGCCATCATTTGCTGCACACAATTGCAATCTCTGGCAAAATGAATGCCATACACGCCGCAGTACATCTGGTGTAATGTCGCCACAGGCTGCCACAATACGTTGTTTCATATCCTCTGGGGTTGTAGGCACATCACGGTACACATTCTCCTTTAACGTACCCCATAGAAAGAAGTCCAGAGGTGTAAGATCAGGAGAACGGGCTGGCCAATTTATGCGTCCTCCACGTCCTATGAAACGCCCGTCGAACATCCTGTCATGGGTCAGCCTAGTGTTAATTGCGGAATGTGCAGGTGCACCATCATGCTGATACCACATACGTCGACTCGTTTCCAGTGGGACATTTTCGAGCAACGTTGGCAGATCATTCTGTAGAAACGCGATGTATGTTGCAGTGCTCTCCGATACACACGATCGAACAGCGGAGGAGTGGTACTCAAGCGTCAACTTTAGGTTACAATATCTCCGGATGTAATTAACATTTTGCAATGCAACAAACGGCACTGATTACGTATTTGTTTATATGTTCAGATGTGCTAACAAAACTAACGTGGTTCCATTTAAAAAAAACGTATGTTTGTGTTAAAAAACACACTTCCGTGCATTTTTGTATGGTTTGTATTAAACAATTACACTAGCCCCTATCCGCACGTTCGGTCTGTGGAATCGGTTCGTCAGTATTTGATGTGGTTTACGAAATATATCCAGCGGTAACGTTAGGTGACTCATCCTGTATATATATATATATATATATATATATATATATATAAAACATTAAGTTGCCAGCATTACTGGATACGCAGATAATGTGTCAGCACTCCAACCATCAACTGCCAACTGACTCAAAAACCATTCACTGACTTAGGGAGGAGTTCAATGTGCAGCAACAAAATTATTGATCATTTGTCGAATAACATAAAATGTCTGACGTGTAGCGAAGCAAGTTTTAAAGCTAATTTAAAATCATTCGTCCTGGACGACTACTCCTATTCCAAGTTCTAATTTAAACAGGTATATTGTATTGTATTGTATGTTAACTGGGGGCCTAGAAACGACGGAGAGGCTCCGTCCCCGCCACAGCCGCAGTGGACCGCAGCCCCACGACGACTGTCGCAGTCCACTTTACCCCTCCGCCGAACCCAGGGTTATTGTGCGGTTCGGTCCCCGGTGGACCCCCCCCCCCCCCCCTCCCACCAGGGAACGTCACACACCAGACGAGTGTAACTCTTATGTTTGCGTGGTAGAGTAATGGTGGTGTACGCGTACGTGGAGAACTTGTTTGCTCAGCAATCGCCGACATAGTGTAACTGAGGCGGAATAAGGGGAACCAGCCCGCATTCGCCGAGGCAGATGGAAAACCGCCTAAAAACCATCCACAGACTGGCCGGTTCACCAGATCTCGACACAAATCCGCCGGGCGGATTCGTGCCGGGGACCAGGCGCGCCTTCCCGCCCGGAAAGCCGTGCGTTAGACCGCACGGCCAACCGGGCGGGCTAAACAGATACAAGTTTATTTGCATGATTATGATTAAGCTCCTCTCGAACAAGCGATGAAGGCCGAAAGTTACCGAACGGCCGCCGTGTCATCCTCAGCCCACAGGCGTCACTGGATATGGAGGCGCATGTGATCAGCACACCGCTTTCCCGGCCGTATGTCAGTTTCCGAGACCGGAGCCACAGCCACTACTTCTCACTCCAGTAGCTCCTCAGTTTGCCTCACAAGGGCTGAGTGCTCCCCGCTTGCCAACAGCGCTTGGCAGACCGGATGGCCACCCATCTAAGTGCTAGCCCAGCCCGACAGGGGTTAACTTCGGTGATCGGACGGGAACCGGTGTCAGCACAGCGGCGAGGCCGTTGGCTGATTATGATTAAAAACAAATGTGTTCCTTAATGTTAATGCTAACACTAACCGTGAACACATATCCTGTAAACAGACTCGCTCCACATCATTTCGATAAAACAATCGTTCAAATGATCGATGGAACATGTAACTAACGAACTAACAACGAAAGATGTAACAAGGATGGTTGTTCAAGCGTTCAGTCACTAGGATGGACGACGACTTCTGGGGTGCAGGTAGACTCTCACTCACAAGGAGCGTTTCAGGCAGACGATGACTCTCGGCGTGCAGTTATAAGCCGTGACTGGGTGAGCACATAGTTACCAGAAACATTGGGAGCAGCTTCCACAGAGTTTTGTATCGGCGTAAATTTCCACGGGCGCAGTTTTCATACACCCGACGCACATCGGGTAATGAACGGGCGAGCCGTGTATCTGTGCCGGCAACTACATGAACCGCTACTTGCAACTGGCGTCAGGATAAACCTCATTTTCGATGCGTGAGTTAAAATTCACCACACTTCTATATTTTCACTGTTACTGATAATATGGTATCGTGGAGCTGCACAAATGTTAAACGCCCTTTATTGCGACCGGCTGAGGAGCACGTGACCGGCTTAGGCCTCGCTCGGCAGGGCAGCGACCCTGCCGAAGCCGGAGGAAGACGAATGCCGTCGATTAAGTCATATATATAGCCCTCGCAGGCCTGTAAGCAATTGCATCGGCTGCTAAGGCCGGCGTAAATCGTCGCTGTCCACGTGGTCGGACGCCGATTCGGCTGCGTCCCGGCAGGGCCTAATCCCGAAACAAACGCCGGAGCAACACGATTACTGCGAAAGTGCGCTTCAACTGCGCCCACCCTCTGAGTTACAGCGCCAGGCGGCGGTACGTCACCGTGTTGCAGTCTCTTTTTTCTTCCGATGCTCAGTGGGAAAGTTGGCTCGCGATTAGTTCGGCGGAAAATGTTGCAGAGAGTAAAGTAAAAGAGAACGGCTAAAATTACTAAGTAAATAATTGGGACTAAAGTCTACGTTTCGATCCTCAGTTTATATATGGTTCCTTTTTCTCTCTTTTTATTTTATTCTGCTTGCTAAATGGGTTGTTTTTTATTTTTCGCACTCGATAAATAAAGAACTCTCTCTGCAGATTCGACAAAATTCGAGACTGGGCAACATAACTAATAGCTATACAGTGTGCCTGAGAAGTCGTCGCGGTCCACTTAGGTCAAAACAGCACGTTGTATATTGGTCGACTCTTGCTAATACAAACCTCGATAAATGGAAGTAGTCGTCCAGTCCCTTAAGAAACCTCATTTAATCGAAGGAATTCTGTGTGTTTGGATATACTTGATACATCGAAGCGTCATGATAGACCAGCGGAAAACACTCTATAATTCGAAGTCAGCGGCTACCTTAGATATCTTATTTCGGAGCTTCTTCACTTGTTTGGCTAACTGTTTAACCATTCTAATCTTCGCTTCACCCTACTGTTTTTTCAACAATGCATAAAGTACTTCGTCATTTAAATAAGAGCTGAGAGCCGGCATCTGTGGCCGAGCGGTTCTAGGCGCTTCAGTCCGGAACCGTGCTGCTGCTACGGTCACAGGTTCGAATCCTGCCTCGGGCATGGATGCCATGCAGGTTAGTTAGGTTTAAGTAGTTCTAAGTCCAGGGGACTGATGATCTCAGATGTTAAGTCCCATTGTGCTCTGAGCCATTTGAACCTTTTTTTTTTTTTTTTTTTTTTTTTTTAAGAGGTGAAATCCCGTGTACTTGCTGGAAAGGCTTGGTCAACGTACAACGCCTTCCTGCTCGACCATCACGGATTTCAACGAAATTTTGCATGAACATTCGCACACGTCCCCGATGATTATACCTCGACTAGTACTGCTTCGACGAGGTCGACGTATAGACACTTGTTCGGCTGAATGCAGGACCTTGCAGAGAGCAAGCGTGAATTTCCGGTGATTTTGAGCTGTTATCTCTTTGGTAATATTTCCTTTTCTTTCAAAGAAATGAAATTTGGTCATATTGTCCAACTGTCCAGTCAGGCAAAATCGCCGAGTATTGAAGCAAGCATCCCGACAAAGCAGCAGGTTTAAGATGCCCGTTTGGAACACCACCGTGCCCTGCTGCGTGCTGATGTCCGAAACTGCCTGCTGCACATTCTCGTACGACAAGAATCGTGGACACTTTCTGGCGTGATAATAGCACAGGGAAAGATCAGAAATAGGGCGGCGGCTCGAATGTCTCCACTTGAGTTGGCCTAACTTCTCCGTCACATTTGCGATAGGGGGATGTCTGTTTTCATGAAGCAGCGGCATGCCTTATACTTTTCGGCTGGCATGTTGCCCCCATACACATTCTTCATTTCCAATGTATGTCTGCCGATGTTTGTCCCTCGGCAGCCAGGAAGAGGACAACAGCACGTTGGCCCTGTTGGGACGCATATGGTAATAACATAGTCACAGTTCACGTTTTCACATTTACCGCAAGAACGTCTCAAAGAAACGAATCCTACACTAATCCCTTGCCTACATGTCGATGCTTATAAACCCGCATCGGAATCGCCCTACATTCCATATACGTTGCAGCATCGCTGTAAACGGAAACTTCTTGATCGCCCCTTGTAGAAGACAAGACGAAAAAAAAAAAAAATCAGGAGATCTACATCTACTTATATACTCCGCTAGCCACCAAGCGGTATATGGCGGAGGGCACTATTCGCGCCAATGTCATATTCCCCCCCTTGTGTTACACTCGCGGATCGCGCGAGGGAAAAACGACTGAACGCCTCAGTAAGAGCTGTAATTTCCCTTATCTTTGAATGGTGATCATGGCGCGGTTTTAAAGTTGGTCGTAATAATATATCCTCTACATCCTCGGCGAAGATCAGATTTCGAAATTTAGTGAACAGCCCCTTCCGTTTAGCGCGTCGTCCATCTGCAAGTGTGTCCCACTTCAAACTTTCTATTAGATTTATAACGCTCTCACGATGGCTAGATGTACCAGTCAAGAATCTTGCTGCTCTTCTTTAGACCTTCTCAATCTCTTGAATCAGATCCAACTGGTACGGGTCCCATACAGACGAACACTAAGACTGGACGAACTAACGTATTGTGAGCAATTTCCTTTGTTGAAGGGCTGCATCGCTTCAGAATTCTACCAATAAACCGCAATCTAGAGTTCGCTTTGCCCGTTACTTGTGTATTCTGAGTATTCCATTTGAGACCATTTCGAATAGGCACACCCAGATACTTGACGGATGTTACCGCTTCCAAAGTATGCGCATTTATTTTATACTCGTACATTAATGGGGATTTTCGCCTTGTTATACGCAGTAGCTTACTAATATTGAGAGATAACTGCCAGTCGTTACACCACGCATTTATTTTCTGCAAATCCTCTTTGATTTGCTCACAACTTTCGTGTGATACTACTTTCCTGTATACAGCATCATCGGCAGACAGTCTAATGCCACTGTCAATACCACCAAGATAGTTCGAATATCAATGTAACTTTGTGCACATGTACACTATCTGCAGATATGTAAGGGATTAAAATTGGAATTCTCTGTGACATGTATAAAGGTCTCCACCTGCCAGGATAACCGAGAGCACTAACGCGCTTCTTCCTGGACTCGGGTAGGCGCGCCAGCCCCGGATAGAATCCGCCCGGCGGATTAACGACGATGGCCGGTGTGCCGGGCAGCCTGGATGTGGTTTTTAGGCGGTTTTCCACATCCTACTAGGTGAATACCGGGCTGGTCCCCACGTCCCGCCTCAGTTACACGACTCAAAGATATTTGAAACACATTCACACTATTTCATGATCTACACTCGACACAGACAGCGGGGTACACTAATTCCGTCCTGAGGGGGTACGGGGTGGTGGTAGGAAGGGCATCCGGCCACCCCTTAAAAGTAACATGCCAAGTCCGGTTAACCATGGCCGACCCTGCGTAACTGCGGGACAAGGAACCAGCGATACATAGATCGAATGCATAAAGGTCTCCGGATTGCACTGGTTACTGTTGTTAATGGGCTTAGTAGAATATATAAAGTGGATGAATAGCGTCAGATGTTGATTGTTCACTGTGAACGAAAAGAAGATGCCACATACTCTTCTGAAACAGCATTATAGGAACCTGACTGAGTTTGAAGGGGTCCCATTGTGACACTCCATTTGGCCGGCTGGTAAAATCGTGCAAATCCCAGATTTGTGGGGCATGCGACAGCGGTCCAGCATTAGACGATACGGGAATGTGAAGAAAGGCATGCTCGTCGTCAAAGTTGCGGTCGACCACGTCTGACAATCAGCGAGGAAGCATTGTCATACTGAGCAGCAGACACATCGCGACACCTTTGCATCTGTGCTTGCCATTCGAGAACAAGTAATAGCCTCCTTGCGTCATCCCGCGCCACCGGTCGCAGAATAGTAGCAGTCGGGCTAGGGAACTACCGTCCCATTTGTAGGCTGCCGCTAACACTGCAACACATACGGCTGCTTTTGGAGTGTTGCCGTCACCGGGAAATATGGGCCGCTGATTAATGGGGTCGCGTCGTGTTCAGCGATGAATCGCGGTTATGCAGTAAAACAAACAAACAGCATCGGTGTGTATAACAGACACCTCGGGAGAAGTCTAACACTTCCAGTGTTTCGGAAAGGTACACCAGTATTTCTCCTTGCTACATGACGTAGGAAGTCACCGGGTATGACTTCAGGTTACGGACTCTCGGGGCACAAAGGTAGCTCAGAACATCCTGCGTCTCTCTCATCTGATAGTATCGTGGTGCCAGTTTTCAACAGGATAATGCTCGTCCACACATGGCGCATGCCTACATGAACTGTCTGCGTGATGATGAGGTTCTGCTGAGGCCAGTAAGATCTCGAACCCTGTCGCAATAAAAAATGTCTGCGACCAACCCGGACGTTATCTCCGTCCCAGTTCTAGTATCGAGTACATCAAGAACCTGTTTCAGCAGGCTTGTTCGGGAGATGATATAAAGGCTTGATGACACTGAATCAGTGCAAGCATCCTGGTCATAATGATAAGTAGGTTCATACTACCGAGTTCTTTGTAAATCTGAATAGAATCTGTAATTACTGAAATAAGATTACGTAGCCCCTGAACCTGTGAAGTTTTATTTCCTCCATATCTTTTGCGTGCTTCCCTTCTTTCTCTGTCAATGTATTTCGTTTGCCTCGGTCGGTGCCTGAGAGGAGAAGTGTCAGGCAACAAGTACAAAGTTATGGAGTTCATTTTCTTTGGGTTCTAGCATTGTTTCGTTCATTTGCCGCTTCTCTCAATTTTGGCGAGTAGTTGTATATGTAAAAAAAAAAAGTGCCACATTGCATCTTGGTATGGATTTAACGGTTAACTGTACGTTCGTCTATAGCATAAAGTTCCAGTTCATTTACAAGAATGGCTCTGAGCATTATTGGACTTAACTTCTGAGGTCATCAGTCCCCTAGACTTAGAACTACTTAAACCTAACTAACATAAGGACATCACACACATCCATGCCCGAGGCAGGATTCGGACCTGCGACCGTAGCGGTCGCGCGGTTCCAGATTGTAGCGCCTAGAACCACCCGGCCACTCCGGCCGGCAGTTCATTTACAGTTCCAAAGACGTTGGACATTTATAATGAGCAAGTCAAGTACTGAACGGTGGTTATCCAATTGCAGGCTGGGTAAGTCAGCTCAGAGGTCGAAGGACGACAAAGGCGTACCAGCAGGAACATGTCCAGTAAAGCATCGCCAGTCAAACCAACCAGTTTATAATATTTGTACCGCTGATTGAAATACGCTAATGGAAGAGCTAAGAGAAGGTAGATCAGATCGATCAGGATAAAGCAAATACGTGCAAGTATGTACGTACAAAGGAAATGAGGACAGAAGGGTGATACACTGACTGTGGAGGTTAGTTCAATAACTACCTGTGTAAAAACAGTATACTGAAATGACAGTATGAAGGAGAATATTATAGAAAGTATAAAGTCTGCATATATTTTCTTGGACTCCTTAGAAAATCAAAATAATAAGTATAAAACAATTACCAATTCCATAATACACTACTGGCCATTAAAATTGCTACACCAAGAAGAAATGCAGATGATAAACGGGTATTCATTGGACAAATATATTATACTAGAACTGACATGTGATTACATTTTCACGCAATTTGGGTGCATAGATCCTGAGAAATCAGTACCCAGAACAACCACCTCTGGCCGTAATGACGGCCTTGATACGCCTGGGCATTGAGTCAAACAGAGCTTGGATGGTGTATACAGGTACAGCTGCCCATCCAGCTTCTACACGATACCACAGTTCATCAAGAGTAGTGACTGGCGTATTGTGACGAGCCAGTTGCTCGGTCACCATTGACCAGAGGTTTCCAATTGGTGAGAGATCTGGAGAATGTGTTGGCCAGGGCAGCAGTCGAACATTTTCTGTATCCAGAAACGCCCGTACAGGACCTGCAACATGCGGTCGTGCATTATCCTGCTAAAATGTAGGGTTTCGCAGAGATGCAGAGATCGAATGAAGGGATGAGCCACGGGTCGTAACACATCTGAAACGTAACGTCCACTGTTCAAAGTTCAGTCAATGCGAACAAGAGGTGACCGAGACGTGTAACGAATGGCACCCCATACCATCAGCGCTGGGTGATACGCCAGTATGGCGATGACGAATACACGCTTCCGATGTGCGTTCACCGCGATGTCGCCAAACACGGATGCGACCGTCATGATTCATCTCGAAAAATGACGTTTTGCCATTCGTGCACCCAGGTTCGTCGTTGAGTACACCATCGCAGGCGCTCCTGTCTGTGATGCAGCGTCAAGGGTAACAGTAGCCATAACCCCCAGCTGATAGTCCATGCTGCTGCAAACGTCGTCGAACTGTTCGTGCAGATGGTTGTTGTCTTGCAAACGTCCACATCTGTTGACTCAGGGATCGAGACGTGGCTGCACGATCCGTTACAGCCATGCGGATAAGATGCCTGTCATCTCGACTGCTAGTGACACGAGGCCGTTGGGATCCAGCATGGCGTTACGTATTACCCTCCTGAACCCACCGATTCCCCGATAGGCTACAATCCAACCTTTATCACAGTCGGAAATGTGAAGGTACGCATTTCTCCTCCTTACATGAGGCATCACAACAACGTTTCACCAGGCAACGCCGGTCAACTGCTGTTTGTGTATGAGAAATCGGTTGGAAACTTTCCTCATGTCAGCACGTTGTAGGTGTCGCCACCGGCGCCAACCTTGTGTGAATGCTCTGAAAAGCTAATCATTAGCATATCTCAGCATCTTCTTCCTTTCGGTTAAATTTCGCGTCTGTAGCACGTCTTTTTCGTCGTGTAGCAATTTTAATGGCCAGTAGTGTATTATATGGGAAGAGACTTATACAATAGGTAAAAAAAGAGGCGAGAAACTGGCACCAACTAAGACTAAAGTCATGGCGAATTTTTTGACCAGTAGAGGAGAATGAACAATGCACAACGAGAAGGAACAAACAGACAAATGAATTATGGAAACAAGACGATTTTCTTTCAGTTTCCTTCCTGAAGGCAAGAAACACGCCATCAGCATGGACACCGACGCTCTGGATCTTATAGAGACATACACCAACACAGCGAGCAGAGTATCGCGTATTGAGCCGTATTATTTGTCACTGGACTAACCTCTCAGGAGCTGCGCTAGTTAGACGCCGTAATTCGATATTTAGAAGCCTTTGAAGGTAAGACAGCTTTTATAGCTATTACAAAGACGTTTCTCGCTGACGGCGTGTTTAATGGAAGAACAATCTTTTGTCCATTGTGCGAGGAGGAGGCGCGCAGAAGACGGACGGCGGCTGTGGGAGCAGAGCGCACGGCGCGGAAACTGGGCCGGGGAAGGGGGGAGGTGGGGGGCGGGCAGGATTTATGGAGACTCCGCGACAAAGGCTCACGAGGAAGGTAAGATACCACCGGCCGTGACCGTTTTATTCCGCCGTAAACGTCCTAGATGAAAGACTGCACTATCCTGGCGTATCATTTCACAGCGAAACCAAGCGTCTACCGCTAAGTGAAACTAACATCCAGTACAGAAGGGAATTCTGCGCATACTCGGTCCAGTTACACTAATGTGACCACTGCCTATGTTCGATGTCAACGTGCAAAAAAAAACACTCACAGACTGTACATGGCAGGACTAGCAGTGGATGGTATATAAAACATGTCGGGGGGACGCAGTAAAACGGTGGAGTCGTTATAATGTGGAAACGGAGCGATTTATATGCTGTCCAAAAGGGGATGATCGCTGGCTTTACAGCCAAGGGTGAAAAAAATTTCCAAACGGCTAAGTTTGTAAACTGTGCGCGTGCCGCTGTAGTTAAAATATACTGCACATGGCAAAATGGCGCTATCGAAAACAGGCGCCGATGAAGCTGTGGTGCACCACGGCCCATAAAAGACGGGAGTGAAGCCAAGGGGTATCCTCCACACCTATAAATCCCTCATCCACCCTATCCTCTGCTACGCCCACCCTACATGGATCTCTGCCCCTCCAACCGTTTACAAATCCCTTCAAATCCTAGAACACCATGCACTCCGCCTCGCCTATCGCATCCGTCTCCCCTCCCCCACGCGGATCCTGCATGACCTTATTCCGTTCCCGCACCTCCTCCTTTTCCTCGAACGGATACGGATCCTCTACACCTCCCGTAAACGTGATCTCCCTCACCCGCTTGTCTCTCCCAACCTTTCCCACCCCCGACCGTTGCCGCACCTGTATTCCCATGTCCCACCTGCTCTCCATCTCTCCACTCTCCATACCCTCTCCCAACGTGGCTTCCAGCAACTCCCCCTCCCTGATGATGCCCTCATCCCCTCCATCTACCCCTCCTACCAACTTTGATCCTCCCCTTCCACACCCTGTGTTTTTTCCCAAGGGCACCCTCTCTCCCTCCTCCCTCCTTCCTCTCCCCCAGGCTTCCCCAACCCCCGTACCTTCTTTCCTTCCCCTCCCATCTCCTCTACCACTGGCATCTACACCCTCCTCTCTCCCTCGTCCCCCACATTTCCCCCTTTTGGCAGGTCCCCGGACTCGTACACGTAAAGTGGGCATTCGCGCGTCGGAGACCGTCGCCAGTGTTTTGTGTGTGCCATCGTGTTAGTGATTCAGTGTTTCGTCATTTGTGCTGCTTCGTTCACGTGTGCCGTTTCTGTCGTCTCAGTTAGTGCCCGAGTGCTGAACGTTTTTCTTTGGACGCTGCACTTGTGAACGACTTCATGTATTTTTAAATTTGTGTGTCTACTGTTGTCTATCTACCGTGTTGTTTCGTTTTTCGATGTCTCCACTTGTAGTCAATGTATTATCTGTGGCTGAAGAGCGGCGTAGTATCGCCGCTGCCGGCCTACCTTTCTATAATGTGTTAAAATAACAATGAACGGAAAAAAAGCCAAGGGGTACGCAACAGTGTCTTCTCGACGACCGTTCAGCGAACGTTACTGCTTACGGGCCTCCGCGGCAGAACGCCTTGTTCATGCACCCATGCTGAGTGCTGTTCGGCGACGAATGCTGGAATTTGGACGTCAGTACTATAACTAGACATCCACTGAGGTAGTCTTTTCAGATGAATCACGTTTTATGTTCCATTCGACAGATTGCCGTTGACCTGCATAGCCCAGCAACTGTCGTATTAAGAACCCAGGCCGGAGGAGGGAGCGTTATAGTCTTGGGAATGTTTTCGTGGCGTTCCCTGGGTCATTTCGTCATTCTGGAAGCCACAGTCGATCAACGCAAGTATGCATCTGTTGTGCCTCACGAATATACAATCGTCAGTACAGCGGTGGGATCTTTACTTGCTCCAAGAGCAGAGCGAATGGAAACTAGACCACGTAAAATATTAGTGCGCTTTATTACAAGACAGATACGAAGATTCACTTAAATTTGCATAATCCATTTCCAGAAATGTTCTCAGTGAAACTTCCTGGCAGATTAAAACTGTGTGCCGGACCGAGACTCGAACCCGGGACCTTTGCCTTTGTCGGGCAAGTGCTCTACCATCTGAGCTATCCAAGCACGACTCACGACCCGTCCTGCAGAGTGAAAATCTCATTCTGGAAACACAGGCCGTGGCTAAGCCATGTGTCCGCAATATCCTTTCTTCCAGGGGTGCTAATTCTGCAAGGTTCGCCGCGCGGGATTATCCGAGCGGTCTTGGGGCGCTGCAGTCATGGACTGTGCGGCTGGTCCCGGCGAAGGTTCGAGTCCTCCCTCGCGCTTGGGTGTGTGTGTTTGTCCTTAGGTTAATTTAGGATAAGAAGTGTGTAAGCTTAGGGACTGATGACTTTAGCAGTTAAGTCCCATAAGATTTCACACACATTTGAACATTTTTTTCTGCAAGGTTCACAGAAGAGCTTTTGTGAAGTTTGGAAGGTAGGAGACGAGGTACTGGCAGAACTGAAGCTGTGAGGACGGGTCGTGAGCCGTGCTCAGGTTGTAAGGCACTTGCCCGCGAAAGGCAAAGGTCCCGAGTTCGAGTCTCGGTTCGACATACAGTTTTAATCTGCCAGGAAATTTCATATCACGCACACTCCGCTGCAGAGTGAAAATCTCACTCATGTTCTCAGTATTTACAATTCTCTCTGAAGATTAAAGTATCACTGTATAAAGACAATTTTACAAGACTCTTCACTTGGGAGTACTTAGATATCAAGTCCACAATTAAAGTTCAGCATAAGATATTGTCGCAGAAGAAGCTGAAAAGCACAGTCACCGTTGTGCAGTGGTTATGATACTAGACTGTTGCATGGACGGTCGTGAGTTCAGAACTGTAAAATTTTTATTTCTACATTCGGTTCGAGTACATTTTAGAAGTATCCACAAATGTCAAGAAACATTGTACTGGAATGTTCTGTAACTGTATATATACCGCATGTGTTCTGGCCGGAGGCAGTTCCCTCCGAGCTCTTGCATCTGTAAGTGCTGAATAAACATTGGTTAAGTGAAGTTAGTGTTCGTCATTAATCTAATTACACCTTCTTCTACGTGACAATATGAAACGCACTACCGGCCTACGTGAGATGCTGCTATCGTCTTAATCGTTGGTCACGAAATGGGGTGAGCGTTCCTCTGCTCGACAACACAACGGCGTCTCGATGCGGTGGCGCTGCGAAGCCGAGAGGGGGCGCGGCTTCGCCAGCGCCTCCCATTCGTCGTTGCAATATGCAGCAAGACATTGTCATCTCCTGTGGTATGGAGGTGAGATGCCGACTTTGTCATGGCAACGCGATCTATAGACGATACCACAGCATCTATCCTTGAGAACCATGTCCACATCCGGGTACAGTTTTTCATTGGCACGTCATCTATCAGCAGGACAATGCAACGTGTCACACAGCTCGCAGCGTACGTGCGTGGTTCGAAGAGCACCAGGATTAGTCTACCACACTCCGCTGGCTAGCAAACTCCCCGGATTTACACCCCGTTGAGAATCTGTGAGACCGCCTCACTCAAGCAGTTCGCGGCATCGAAAGTCAACCGAGAAACCTAGTGCAGCTGGCTACAGCCCTGGAGTCGGCGTAGCCCAGCATCCGTCTCAGCCTTTTCCACAAACTCACTGACTTGTTCCCCGCATCTTCACGCAGCAAAAGATGATTTCTCGCGGTTCTGACAGGCGGTCATATTAATGTGAATGGACCGTGTATATTCCAAACTAAATTTCCCAACTCTGTAACTACAGGCAAGTGCTACTGATGAGATTTGTTTGAAAATAACTGCATATACGCTAGCAATCGGTATCTGTTTCTGGAATAAATAATCTTAAATAATAAAAAGAACAGATTCAAGCAGCCGCGCAGGATTAGCCGAGCGGTCTAAGGTGCTGCAGGCATGGACTGTGCAGCTGATCTCGGCTGAGGTTCGAGTCCTCCCTCGGGCATGGGTGTGTGTGTTTGTCCTTAGGATAATTTAGGTTAAGTAGTGCGTAAGCTTAGGGACTGATGAGCTTAGCAGTTAAATTCCATAAGATTTCACACATATTTGAACATTTGTTAGATTCAAGCATTAGGCAGCAGAAGACCATCAGCGTTCACAAGTCGGACGATAGGAAGCGCTGGCCCACTTCTGGTATCTGGGTCATTGCAGAATTCTCATCATTTTCTAGAAGTCATTCGTTCCGATGCTACTAAACTCCAGATTTAGTACTGCCGACTACTACGGGAAACACTGCGATATTTGCAAACATTGCATATCTTGGGGATTGTTTGGCTCTCATCTCCTTCATACTGAATGGTAGCATGGTGGATGCGGACGTTTAGAGAATATTACCGAAACAGAGTCGCGAATATTTTCAACACAGCGCAACTTGCAGGCATTGTGTTGTCAACTGTACCGCGTGAGCGCTACGGTCGCAGGTTCGAATCCTGCCTCGGGCATGGATGTGTGTGATGTCCTTAGGTTAGTTAGGTTCTAGGGTACTGATGACCACAGATGTTAAGTCCCATAGTGCTCAGAGCCATTTGTTGTCAACTGTTTATGAGTATCAAAATAAGGAGATAACTGTACTGGTTCAGTTGCAGGTTGTTGAGTGTCACTTCTACCGGTCAGTTTTGAAGGTTGCTTTGGAAGATTTCGCACGCTCATCTCGTCGAATACTGGCCTTGGGTACACTATTACTTTAAAAAAAAAAATAAATAAATATATATATATATATATATATATATATATATATATATATATATATATATATCTTTCAAAACACATTTTGTTCAACTTTTATTAAAACAACAAACAGAAAATAACGTAAGCCATGAAAATAACGAAATAAATCCAGTAGAGTGATCAGATGTGAAGTTATGTAAGCAAAAAAGATTGTATCAAAGTTGAATAAGCGTATTTTTAAAAGTTTATTTTTGCTTCTCCATTCAAACAGTCAAATTTTTGGTCGACTTTTTTGCAGGTATTCCATGGCATTTATTCAACGGATCTCTTTTTTTAAAATTTTGGATTCTTATTTTCCAGTATCAACCTAACATTACCGACCTATGAATAAAAATACATATTGCAAATGTTTTCGAGCTTCAATTTGTATCTTAATGCATTCAATAACTATTTCGTAGATGCTAATACACTGAGCGACAAAAATCATGGGATACCTCCCAATATGGCGTCGGACCTCCTTTTTCCCGGCATAGTGCAGCAACTCGCCGTGTCATGCACTCAACGAGTTCTTGGAAGTCCCCTGCAGAAATACTCAGCCATGCTGCCTCTACAGACGTCCATAATTGCGAAAGTGTTATCTGTGCATGGTTTTGTGCACGATCTGGCCTCTTGATCATATTGCATAAATGTTCAATAGCCTTCACGTCGGGCGAGCTGACTTACAAAATCATTCGCGCGAATTGTCCAGAATGTTCTTCAAACCAATTGCGAACAATTGTGGTCCGGTAACATGGCGCATTGTCATTCATAAAAATTCTGTCGTTGTTTGGCAAGAAGTGGTCTCCAAGTAGCTCAAATGGTTCAAATGGCTCTAAGGCCCAAGACTTAGAACTACTTAAACCTAACCAAAGGACATCACACACATCCATGCCCGAGGCAGGATTCGAACCTGCGACTGTAGCAGCAGCACGGTTCCGGACTGAAGCGCCTAGATCCGCTCGGCCACAGCGGCCGGCTCCAAGTAGCCAAACATAAACATTTCCAGCAATGAGCAGTTCAGATGGACCAGCCCATTCCATGTAAACACAGTCCATACCATTACAAACCACCACCAGCTTGCACAGTGTCTTGCTGATGACGACGTGGGTCAATGGCATCGTGGCGTCTGAGCAACACTCGAACCCTACTAGCAGCTCTTACCAACTGGATTCGGGACTCATCTGACCAGGCCACAGTTTTCCAGTCGTCTAGGGCCAATCTACACGGTTGCGGGTGCAGGACAGGAGCTGCAGATGACGTCATACTGTTAGCAAAGGCACTCGCATCGGTCGTCTGCCGCCATAGCCCATTAACACTAAACTTCGCTGCACTATACCAATTCGTCGTACGTCCCACATTGATTTCTGCGGCTATTTCACGCAGTATTGCTTGTCTGTTAGCACTGACAACTCTACGCAAACTCCGCTGCTCTCAGTCGTTAAGTAAAGGCGTCGGCCACTGCGTTCTACATCTACATCTACATAGATACTCTGCAAATCACATTTAAGTTCCTGGCAGAAGGTTCATCGACCCACCTCCACAATTCTCTATTATTCCAATCTCGTATACCGCGCAGAGAGAATCAACATCTATATCTTTCCGTACGAGCTCTGATTTCCCTAATTTTATCGTGGTGATCGTTCCGCCCTATGTAGGTCGGTGTCAACAAAATATTTTCGCATTCGGAGGAGAAAGTTGGTGATTGGAATTTCGTGAGAAGTTCCGTCGCAATAAAAATCCTTTCTTTTAATGATTTCCAGCCCAAATTCTGTATCATTTCTGTGACACTCTCTTCCATATTTCGCGATAATACAAAACCTGCTGCATTTCTTTGAACTTTTTCGATGTACTCCGTCAGTCTTACCTGGTAAGGATCCCACACCGCGCATCAGTATTCTAAAAGAGGACGGACAAGGTCTGTTACATTTTCTTAGTGTCCTGCCAATAAAAAACGCAGCCTTTGATTAGCCTTCCCCACAACATTTTCTATGTGTTCTTTCCAATTTAAATTGTTCGTAATTGTAATACCTAGGTATTTGCTTGAATTTACGGCTTTTAGATTAGACTAATTTATCGTGTAACCGAAGTTTAACGAGTTCCTTTTAGCACTCACGCGGATGATCTCACACTTTTCGTTATTTAGGGCCAACTGCCACTTTTCGCACCATTCAGATATTTTTTCTAAATCGTTTTGCAGTTCGTTTTGATCTTCTGATGACTTTATTACTCGATAAACGACAGCGTCATTTGCAAACAACCTAAGACGGCTGCTCAGATTGGCTCCCAAATCATTTATATAGATAAGGAACAGCCTATAACACTACCTTAGGGAGCGCCTGAAATCACTTCTGTTTTACTCGATGAATATCCGTCAATTACTACGAACTGTGACCTATCTGACAGGAAATCGCAAATCCAGTCATATAACTGAGACGATATTCCATAAACACGCAATTTTGCTACGAGCCGCTTGTGTGGTACAGTGTCAAAAGCCTTCCGGAAATCCAGGTATACGGAATCGATCTGAAATCCCTTGTCAATAGCACCCAGCACTGAATGTGAATAAAGAGCTAGTTGTGTTTCACAGGAACGATGTTTTCTAAACCCATGTTGACTGTGTGTGAGAGGTAATGCCTGAAATTTAGTATTCTTGGCACACTCTTAACATTGTGGATCTCTTAATACTGAATTCCCTACCGATTTAAGAAATGGAATGTCCCGTGCGTCTACCTCCAACTACCTATACGCGTTGCCGTCATGCGGCCATAATAATGTCGGAAAACTTTTCAGGTGTATCACCTGAGTACAAATGACAGCTCCGCCAATGCAATGTCCTTTTATATCTTGAATACGCGACATTACTCCTATCTGCATATAACTATCCCATGACTTTTAGTCGCCTCAATGTATGCTTGCCTTTTAGGTAAGAAAGTAGTATTATCTCCAAAGAGATACTGAATAGAGACCTGATTTGAGATAAACTAGTTTTGTGTACTTCATGACAAATTAAGTTCTCATGGCACAACACTTTCTCAAGCTCCTTGAATCAATTATATCACAAATGGCAGTTTTCGAATCTTGCTGCCTGTTGCATAAATTTGTACTGACACCCATGCGGAAGACATTATTTAAAACCTAGCCCTTGGGTCCATCTTTTTCTTTTGATTTCGTGGTTTTTACCTCCGTGAGAGAATTCCTGTACTGATGCTGAGGTCAAGAACTGCACTAGTATTCGGGAAGGTGCCAGTTCAAATCCTTGTGCGGCCATCAAGATTTAGGTTTTCAGTGGTTTACCTACTTCGCTCATCGCAGATGCTGGAGGACGGCCGACTCCACCTCTCATCCCTCCCCAATCGAGGCTATGCTCCCTTTTAATAACCTCTTTGTCAACGTGGCGTTGAATCTGCAGTATAGTGGGCTTACGCCTACTCTACCTGCAACCCACATCACATCCAAGGTACGCGGGCTGCCGGCTTTCTTATAACCGACACTCGAGGGCTGCCATGCTACACACGGCCACCAGATGGCGCCCAAAGTGCGGGCAGAGTTAGTCTTTCCACCACTGGCCTCGTAACAGGAATAAAGATGGACTAATTACTAGCACCGAGGGCTGTACTTAGGCCGGTGCACGGAGCCTGATCAGCCAGTTCACTCCATGTGGGCCTCCTGAGACAGGTGTCAACTGCTTATGCTTTCCTCAGTCAGGAGCTCTCTCCAGAGCCGTCTCCATGCTGTCACCACCGTCCAAGCCATCTTTCTCGTTCTGGATCCTGCAACGTGGCCACCCAGAAGACAACGTAGCGCTGACGTAGTGACGGACCATCGGACTTGTAATATTTCAATGCTTGTTGTAATTCACCTTCGCCAGACTTCACATATTTTCTCGTTGTGAACTTTGACTCAAACTAGACCCTTCCCGACTTCGTTTCCGCACTAAGTGCGCCAAGAACTTGATTCAGAACTTTTGTTTTCTCCCATACTAGGCTTTCTGTTCAAAGAACTGTTTTGTGTCCAAACCAGAAGAGTTTATTTCGTTCATAACTATTCCAAGAATTGTTTCGAAGAAAAAAAAATTGTGTTCTCTTTATTGAATTGAATTCATTGTATACCCGGGCCTTCACTTTATGATCTCCTGCTGTGGACGCCAAATCCCAGTCTTCCTTCTTTCCTTCCCTCTATTACACCAATCTTCTGATATTAAACGGAACAGTCTTGATGTGGTTTAAATTTTTAAATATGCATTTACTGCAGTATTTTGACCATACATCCTGTGTAATGACGGACGTGCTGTGAAGATTTACGGTATTCCCTCCGGGACCACGACCTGCAAAGCGTCCTGGATGTGTAACTAGAAAAAATGGCCATCGCTTTACTTAATAAGTCACAGAACGTGAGTTATAGACGCGCACAAAAAATCGAAGCTACATTACCAGCAGGCGGATGATTTATGGACGCAAAATCTGGCAGGCGGCTAACTATGCAGCAGCTGGTCTTCCATTTATCAGGCAGCGGCTGCCGCATGTTAACGCCGAATGGCCGGCAGCGAAGCTCGTGTAAAATTAATTACCACTTTGTCGCTAGTAGGCTGGCTCTGTATTTTTAATGGCACGACTCTCACAGAAGCAAAAGCGAGCTTTTTATCCATACGCGATGCTTCAACAGAAAAAGTTTTTAGTATTTAAATACTCTGCTGGCCATTAAAATTGCAATACTGTGAACGACAGCAAATAACGAAAATATTATTACTGTCTGTAGAGTGTGCGATAAGAGGTAAACTTTATTAAATTAGTTGAAGATGTTGGGGTACACACAGTGCGGAAAGTAGTCCGCAGAGCTGCCAACTGTGGTAGCAACAATGGCTCTAACCCATCAGGGGACTGAGTTGGACAACAGCCACCACTATGTCACCCCATGCTGTTTCAACTCCAGGCACGGATTGATCAGTCGTAGTACGCTGTCGTAGTAGACCATTGTATTACCAGCTGTGGGACCGCAGTACATAACTACAGAATATCATCGCGTGTTTGACGCTGTGCAGGGCTGGCTAGGTATTTTAAACCCTAACAAACAGTATTTTGCTTCTCTGTACTCTCCGCCAATCACAATCTAACGGTGTCAGTTAACATACAGTTAGTATACGGTAACACTCTACTGTGTGTCTATTGAGGTAATAGTGATACATGCAAGTTGACTGAGTCTTTGATGCTTTCCTGGAAGAAAGGGAACCATCTGCTTCTAAAGTGACTTGCATCTGTGTTAAGGGATGAGAGAAAGTCTGGTACCGCACGACCGCTACGGTCGCAGGTTCGAATCCTGCCTCGGGCATGGATGTGTGTGATGTCCTTAGGTTAGTTAGGTTTAAGTAATTCTAAGTTCTAGGGGATTGAGATGGAGTTGTAACGAGTTATGATTTAATATGATGCATTCTAGAGAGAGGGGAAGATGTTGCTGTAGGTCATTTAACCATTTCTTTTCGTTGTTCTGTCGGGGTATTAGTTGTGTGACATAACCTGCGTTCGACTTGTATACAAGACCATGTTCTCTGGGTGACTTAGAGCACTGTCTACTTGCGATCGTTAACAGCAAACCTCTCGGTCATCAGAGGACTCCCATCTCATGTGTGATGAAACATAACCACCCTGTTTCGACACATTCCTCTAGACGAACGAATATTTATGCGACATAATCATTCCCCTTCCACATCTTGGGGTATAAAATCGAGTATGCAGTTTCATAACTACTGTGATTCTAAGTTAGTGACAAGTGTTTGTGAGGTTCTGCAATCCCTGTGTATACATCTGCTTGACAGATGTGCTGTTTACGGAGTTAGTGGCAGCATGGTGTGTAATTTCACGTGTCAAACGCCGCTACTACGCATTTGTCTGTTTCCTTGCGAGAGACATTCTCCGTTACTAACGATAATTTTTTTTGCGACTGATGTGAGCAGAGAATAATTTCTGAACCATGATCGGATTTGAACAGTGGGCGCTATACACTTCTGGAAAACTCTATTGTGCATGTACCACAAAGACTCTATGTTTTAAGGAAGTAGCTTTATCTTTTTAAAGTTTGTCACCGTAGTGAGTGGGATAGACAACTGCATGGTGGATGTATGTCAGATGTTGGACATTTATCTTCTCCATTTGTGTGCATGTGTTTATATTCTCTCTTACCAGTACTTTCTTGGTACTGACCCCAAACGTTAGAACAATACTTAAGGATTGATGGCGCCGTTGATTTATATAAAATGCTTCAAACTCCGTATGTCTGGATCTCCATCATGCATAAAAACCATACGTTTTTCTTCTTCTTCTTCTTCGTCTTCTTCTTCTTCTTCTTCTTCTTATCCATCTGCTATATCATCAGAACGCTTTCATATCTACTATACAATGATAAGGGGTGCTAGCCTCCTCGACATACATACATCTGGAGAACTCTTGTGAACTTGGATGGGTGCCATGAGTGAGATTGGTGCGGAACAGCAGTTATGGACTCAGCTCGCTCTGCTCCTTCATCAGATGTGGAATGTAGCGGTCTACTTCTGGTCAGCTGCAGATTAAATCGGTGACAGTGTTGCAGGGAGGTCTTTCAGTCTCTAACTTTATCCTAAGAACTTGAGAATGCTCTGTGATTCACATCTATATAGGGAAAGATTGGCAATCGTGATCGTAAATTACGGACTATGGTCAAAGCGCTACAAATATGTAGATTGATGTCTGGTATACTTTGGTATATATGTTCAAGAACTAACAATGAATGGACGTACTGCAGAGTCATCTAAAGATGTGAAAATACATATGTATTGTAATCCCAGAGTCTGGAGATTGCTGTAGAAAGTATGGCATCAAGCAAGCAAGCAGGCTGGGGCCGGAAACAGTAACGCCTTTGTGCCGTGAGGAACCAGCACAGCCCTTGTACACCAGTTCGGAGAGTGACCGCAGTCTTCCTTGTTCGAGTGTTCAGAGACAAGTCTAAGCAGATTATCCTCCTCTGGTTCGGTAAGGTGGGATGCTGTTCCTCACCCGCCATTGTGGCCTTAGAGCATCTCCACACCAGCAGCTGAAGGGCATCGAAAATTCACCAAAAATTCCAGCCATTTTTCTTGTCTGTAGGATAGTGCTTCGAATTCTGTTTGTGTAATTGTTGTGATTTTCCCAACTGTGCTTAGACACACACCAGTGTGTGAGGAAAATGACTCCAGCAGAAAACATCAATTAAGCCCACCGACCATTTCAGAGAAGTGATGAACACCACAGTACCTGTAGGACTCAGAAATTTTTCTCTCCGAAATTTTTCTCTCTCTGGCAGTGCCTTCAAACAAGCAGCTAAAACTCGGAAAGCGGTGAGCGTCCTGTATAGAGTTAGAGATATTTATTTCGACTTCCAAATATCATTGTTTTGGCGAGTAAAATCGGATATTGCAGCTGATATCGGTTTCAGGATCTGTTTCCCACAAGAGCGAGCGAAATGTCTCAGGGGTGGTTTCACAGGTGTGCCGCAATCTTTTTAGAGTCGGTGTTCAAGCGTGGCATTATACACCACAATATTGAGGTAAACTACTGTGCACCGATCTTCTTGAAAGTGTATTTAGAGACATATTCAATTGGGTTTAATAACTCCTGAAGCAGCTCGTGCTCAAAGACAAGGATATTTCCCACAAAAGAGCGGGAAGTATCACAGGGGCAGTTTCACAAGTGCGTGGCGATCTTTTTTTGGAGTCCGTGTTCAAGTGTGGTGGTGGTGGTGGTATTCCTCGGAATAAAATGTGTACTTACATCAATAATTGTTTAAATATTCTTGTGTCAACTGCAAAGTTCTCTCTCTCTCTCTCTCTCTCTCTCTCTCCAGTGGTACATTTAATTCCTGTGAAATCTTCAAATTATGTATGTGACAGTATTGCGCAAATTGCTTAAACACCAGGTGTAATAACTCTCAATGCAGTTCATGTTCAACGACATAGCGTATACGTCTGCGGGAGATGGGAAGGAGAAAGGCTATGGGTATTTCCAATGCGACAGGCCGTGCTTAGCGCACGCCGCAATCCCTGCCCGAGTCTCCGCACCCGTTAAAAGAGGCCACGTTCAGGAGTTTCGGAAGACTGACTGGACTTTTATCGAATGATTTACAGTTACAGCACACGCATTTATCATTATGAGTTGCGAAGTGTAACTTAGCCCCATCGTGCATGATGACAGCTAATAAACCCGTTAAACTACTACTACTCCAGCACAAACATCTCATCCATTGAGCACAGTAGGCAATTATCTTCGTCCTCCCAGTCCAGCAGGTAGACGCAGATTGAGTCTTTTTCTGCCATTTGTTCTCCAGACCGCCATCTTGGATCACATCAGAGGAGGGGTGGGAGATGGCCAATAGCGCCTCCTGGTGGTGGTGCTGTGGACCAGGCCAGTTGCACTCCGGACCTCAAGGTGAACATACTGGATGCAGCTACTGCCTATGACAACTTAAATTGTTTAAGTGAACAATGCATAAAAAATAAAGACATACGTCCGTCCTATCCAGCAGCCCAGCACAGACTAAGTCCTTTTCCCGCCAATTTTCAGATGGGAGAGGAGAGGGGGGAAGGGAAGGCTGGATTAGATTGGTGGACTGACCTATTTTCCCACCAAAATTTGAACTTACCGCCATCTATGACCGCCATCTTATACCCGGCATGTTGAATAATTTTTGCAAGAATTCAGAGTGAGATGATGCTCGCTCTGTCCCACTAGTGTTTCGGGCATGGATGTGTGTGATGTCCTTAGGTTAGTTAGGTTTAAGTAGACCTAAGTTCTAGGGGACTGATGACCATAGATGTTAAGTCCCATAGTGCTCAGAGCCATTTGAACCATTTTTGTTAAGTCCCATGGTGCTCAGAGCCATCTCAACCCACAACTGTTATGCTGTGGTGTAGGTTCTCGTTTCACTACATCGGAATTTTTTTATTCACCTTCCCCTTTTCTAATAAGTTTCGAGATTTTCTTAATTATAGTCAATAATATTAGATATTATGTACACTACTGACCATTAAAATTGCTACACCAAGAAGAAATGCACATGATAAACGGGTATTCATTGGACAAATATATTATACTAGAACTGACATGTGATTACATTTTCACGCAATTTCGGTGCATAGATCCTGAGAAATCAGTACCCAGAACAACCACCTCAGTTGGTGAGAGATCTGGAGAATGTGCTGGCCAGGGCAGCAGTCGAACATTTTCTGTATCCAGAAAGGCCCGTACAGGACCTGAAACATGAGGTCGTGCATTATCCTGCTGAAATGTAGGGTTTCGCAGGGATCGAATGAAGGGTAGAGCCACGAGTCGAAACACATCTGAAATGAAACGTCCATTGTTCAAAGTGCCGTCAATGCTAACAAGAGGTGACCGAGACGTGTAACCAGTGGAACCCCATACCATCACGCCGGGTGATACACCAGTATGACGATGACGAATACACGCTTCCAATGTGCGTTCACCACGATGTCGCCAAACACGGATGCGACCATCATGATGCTGTGAACAGAACCTGGACTCATCCGAAAAAATGACGTTTTGCCATTCGTGCACCCAGGTTCGTCGTTGAGTACACCATCGCAGGCGCTCCAGTTTGTCATGCAGTGTCAAGGGTAACCGCAGTCATGGTGTCCGAGCTGATAGTCCATGCTGCTGCAAACGTCGTCGAACTGTTCGTGCAGATGGTTGTTGTCTTGCTAACGTCCCCATCTGTTGACTAAGGGATCGAGACGTGGCTGCACGATCCGTTACAGCCGTGCGGATAAGATGCCTGTCATCTCGACTACTAGTGATACGAGGCCGTTGGGATCCAGCACAGCGTTCCGTTTTACCCTCCTGAACTCACCGATTCCATATTCTGCTAACAGTCATTGGATCTCGACCAACGTGAGCAGCAATGTCGCGATACGATAAACCGCAGTCGCGATAGGCTACAATCTGACCTTTATCAAAGTCGGAAACGTGATGGTACGCATTTCTCCTCCTTACACGAGGCATCACAACAACGTATCTTCTTCCTGTCGGTTAAATTTCGCGTCTGTAGCACGTGATCTTCGTGGTGTAGCAATTTTAATGGCCAGTAGTGTAAATATAAGTGCGCGCTCTTCAGGACTATGTTTGTTCGGTTGGCTTGATCTACAAGACAGTTTGCACTACTTGCAGTACTATATTTCACATTTTATTGTTTAATGTCTTGTGTTTCATATGTTGTAAAGATTCTGCTACTGAATAGAAACAGCGATCAAGTAAGAATGACATTAATGTTCTACTGAAAAGTGGGAACGATGAAATACTTTTTATCTTGTATGGAAGACTATTGTACATCTGTATTGCACTGTTTGTAATAAAACTTGTATAAACTGATGTCCTTAGTGATTGGATATGGACCTTTTTTTCTTGCCTTGCCCTGCCCTGGCTTTCAGATACTGAAATTTTTATTTATGTATATTATAGACAGAACAAAATTCCTAGCATACAGACAAGGTAGGATATGTGAGTTTTAATTCAGCTATGGTAGGAATTTTACTCCCTTCCATTTCGTAAACGAACTGTGTGATTTGCGAGCCACCTACAACCGACAATTGCCGCTGGAGCGCGCTGCGATCGTGTATACCACGGTGAAGCAATCACGAACCGTATGCACAAGTCAAAAAAAAAAAAAAAAAAAAAAAAAATGGCTCTGAGCACTATGGGACTTAACATCTGAGGTCATCAGTCCGCAAGAACTTAGAATTACTTAAACCTAACTAACCTAAGGACATCACACACATCCATGCCCGAGGCGGGATTCGAACCCGCAACCGCAGCAGCAGTGCGGTTCCAGACTGTAGTGCAAAGAACCGCTCGGCCACAACGGCCGGCTGCTCAAGTCGGATTGTTTCTCAGTGTTTAGCAGTAAGTTGGAGATGAAGTCACTGCGTTGCATATTTTATGCCATGGCGCCTGTGACGACGGCTTAAGGCCTTCATTCCTTCATACAAGTTTTAGATGCTTATTCCGTTTCGTATAACATCTTCGTGTTACCTTTGCGTACTTCAAAGACAGTAAGTATTACGTATGTTCGCCACTAACCTAGTAACAGGATAGTGTCAGGCTTTTTATCTTTTTTATGGGAACTATCTTGCATTTATCCACATGTAAAGAGAGCTGTCATTCGTTACACCAAGCGTGATTTTTGTCCAAGCCTTCTGCATTTCCTCTTAATCGTCTAACAACGATACTCTCCTGTACACAAAGAATCGCCAGCATACAACATTGCACTGCTGTTGACACATGCTCTATACTCAATGGTTTCCAAGCTACAGCATTCCAAAAGCTGTGGTGTGAATCCTCATCGAAATCGGAAAGAGTAAATAACTATCCTCTTGAAGAATTAATAAACAGCCTATAAGATGCAAAATAAAAAGTTTATTTAAACCTCTTGACCTTGGTTTCATCGTTTATAAAAACGTCTTCTTCAAAAGGGAATAGCGACAACTGGATTACATGTTGTGGCGGAGACACGTTAAGATATAGCCGAAAGGCTTCAGCCAAATATAAAATTCGACCATAAGAATTAAAACACGCACAATATGGTGGCTGTCTTTTTATATCACTTCACCAATGTACAGCAAGTGCACCAATGCCCCCACCTTTACTTACGAGGTGCTCTTTATGTCTTACTTTAAACAGTCTCCTTGCCTGTCCTCTGTAATAGTTATGGCAGTTATTACATGTAATTTTGTAAACATCAGAGTTAGTGAAACGATTTAACGATCTTCTTGTCCTCTGATAGAATGGGTTAATTTTTGTTTTAGACTGTTGTTTACAGAGAAAGCAACTCTGCAGCCTTATATATTGTTTAACAGTCTACTGTGTGATACATTTCCCAGAAATGGTATAAAATTATTACTCTCATTTCCTATGTTCAAGCTAAAGTTGAACATGTAACAGCTTTTTTTGTTTACATTATGGTCAACCAATACAGGGTCACATCCATTGTTAATCGCAATGGATTTAATTTACATTACATGTAATGACCGCCCAAACTATTACATAGGACAGAATAGGAGTCCGTTCAAAGATATAAAAAGCACATGCTAAGTAAAGTCGAAAAAAATTTGTATAATTCCACTTTTACTGAATTCCAGCTTCTTCTCCAACACACACTACGAGATTAGAAGATTTAGAACTTTTGCATAAGGAATGTAAAGGTTACTTTGCTAGATGAATTAGAAATTTTTAAACTTTTTGCTCACAAAGATGGACCAATTTTAAACGAAATGGTGCAACTCAAAAATAAATTTTCGATATGGTTCCAGACCCCTACATTCGTTAACGTAACAGAGAAGCGGCTCAGTCTTCCAGATGGTAATTGGATATGTCATTCTCCTCGCCTATTAGTGCTAGAGGTACTTACGTTTCTTCTCTGTTATAACAAAAAATTTTATGTCCACTAATTTTCAGATACATTATATTTGTGAATTATAGACGTTTGTACCATCTATCACCTCCCTCATCTCTCTTCGACCCTTTCCTCCCCTCCCTCAAACCCCTGTTTCCCCTCTCTGGGCCTTTTTGTTTGCTACTGCTTTCTATTTGTAGTGTCTCACAGCTCATGTAATTTGTTTTTACCACAATGACCTTTTCTAGATGGCAACTTATTACCTATTGCCATTTTCTTAATTTTAAACGTGTAGCTGCTAAATATGATCTGATTTTTAATGTCATTATTTTAATTTTAACTTTTTAAGCAAGTTTAGCATAGTAGCATGCTACCTCTCTTGTCGGAAGATTTCCTTAGCTCATGCGTTGCGTATGCGGCGCTAGTGCACTAGCCTTACATTGGCGAGGTAATACTAAAATGACAACCACCGTGTTGTGCATGTTTTAATTATCATAAAGATGAAATTTCATATCTGACTGAGCCTTTCGGCTATATTTTAACGTAGCTCCGCTCATTCAACCCAGTTGTCACCCCTTATGAAGAAGTATTTTTATCAACGTTGAAACTATGGTCAAGAGAGTAAAATAAACCATTCATTTTGCAGCTGACTGCCTGTTTATTGATTCCCAAGAAGATTTTAGCCTACAGATGATGCTCCAGCCATCTATAAAATTTTAAATAACCATCACATATTTTACGGATGAAAAACCTTAAGACACAGCGGGTACTGATTTTCAACTAAGCTTCTCTGTTGACTTGTTGTGAAGCATCATTGATATCAAACTGATTGACCCAATTAACTTACACGGCCGCCTTAACGGTGACTGTATCTGCAAGGATTCTAGGCGCCCGATGCAATCAGCGCTACAGTCTCTGCCGCTCCGTTAGGCCTCGCCGGCACACAGACCAACCAACGCTGGTGCGTAAGAAACTATAGGAGTCTCTAACTGCCAACAGTTAAGGGCCAGTACCACGTACGCACATAGACGTTTCCCTTAGTCGCCTTTCTAACGGATGAGAGAGGAAAGCGCTGAGACAACTGTCACAGATTTGTTTCGTGAGATCGGGAGCATCTCAAAAATACTCAACAAATTCCAGCGTGGAACACGAGAAGAAAGTCTTCGCGCATCACGGGGATGGTTAAAGGTACTCTCAAAACTGCTACAATTCACGTTCTGATGAGTCCGAAAACTGTCTGACTCAGTATCACAAGTACACTTCTTATTGAAAGTACGATCGTATGCGGTCTCAAACGAAACTTGGATTGTGGGTTTCCTGGTAGGGAGGATGCTGCATCTTGGATGGACATTCATCGACACATGTAGAAGCAACATCAGTTGTGCCACAGGTAGGTGTCTCGCGATTCTAGCTGTTTATGTTTTAATGATCTTGCACACAATATTAAAAGTAACCTCATATTTTTCCAGGTAACTAGTTATCTGTAAAGACGAAGTGTTTGAGAAAAGCTGCACAAACAGTCAGTGTGATGTTGATAGATTTCAAAGTGTGCAAAGGTTGGCGACAAGTTTTAAATGTTCATAAATGTTAAATTGTGCACTTCGCAAAACTGAAAAACACACACACATCAAAAAAAATTTCCATCACCGCGGTTCCGAGAGTTCCGGAACCTGTACAGAAAATTGGAATAGAGATAAACATAAACATCATTTCTGCCCTTTTTATTGCTCATGAAAACCACACATTGCATGCTGTACCACAATCTTCAGAGATGGTGGCCCAGATTACTCTACACACGGGTACTTCTAATACCCAGTAGCATGTCCTCTTGCATTGATGCATGGTTGTATTCGTCGTGGCATACAATCCAGAAGTTCGTCAAGGTATCGTTGGTCCAGATTGTCCCACTCCTGAACGACGATTCCCTCAGAGTGGTTGGTGGGTCACGTCTTCCATAAACAGCCCTTTCAATCTATCCCAGGCATGTTGGACAGGGTTCATGTCTGGAGAACATGCTGGCCACTCCAGTCGAGCGATGTCGTTATTCTGAAGGAAGTCATTCACAAGATGTGCACGATGCGGGCGCGAATTGTCGTGGCCACGAAGACGAATGCCTCGCCAATATGCTGCCGATATGGTTGCACTAACGGTCGGAGGGTAGTATTCACGTATCGTACCGTCGTTACGACGATTTCCATGACGACGAGCGGCGTACGTTTGCCTCAGATGATGCCACCGCAAAACAGCAGGGAACCTCCACCTTCCTGCACTCGCTGGACAGTGTGTCTAAGGCGTTCAGCCTGGCCGGGTTGCCTCCAAACACGTCTCCAACAATTGTCTGGTTGATAGCATATGCGACACTCATCGGTGAAGAGAACGTGATGCCAATCCTGAGCGGTCCATTCGGCATGTGGTTGGACCCATCTGTACCGCGCTGCATGGTGTCGTGGTTGCAAAGATGGACTTCGTCATGGACGTCGGGAGTGAAGCTGCGCATCACGCAGCCTATTGCGCACAGTTTGAGTCGTAACACGACGTCCTGTGGCTGCACGAAAAGCATTATTCAGCATCATTGCTGTCAGGGTTCCTCCAAGCCATAATCTGTAGGTAGCGGTCATTCACTGCAGTAGTAGCCCTTTGGGGGCCTGAGCGAGGCATGTCTCTCTGTATCTCCTACATCATTCGTACAACATCGCTTTGGTTCACTCCGAGACGCTTGGACACTTCCCTTGTTGAGAGCCCTTACTGGCACAAAGTAAAACAATGCGGACGCGATCGAACCGCGGTATTGACCGTCTAGGCATGGTTGAACTATAGACAACACGAGCCGTGTTGGAATGACTGGAACTAATCGGCTGTCGGACCCTCTCCGTTAAATAGGCGCTGCTCGTGCAAGGTTGTTTATATCTTTGGGTGGGTTTAGTGACATCTCGGAACAGTCAAAGGGACTGTGTCTGAACCAATATCCACAGTCAACGTCTACATTCAGGAGTTCTGGGAACCGGGCTGATGCAAAACTTTTTTTGATGTGTGTAGTATCCTGTGATTGAACTGTCCAGTCATATCAAGTCAGCACCTGTCAAAATCCTGAACAATCACCTTCTGCAGGACGGACGTGCAGGAAGAAAGTCGGTGAGGTTCTGAAAGATACCAACAGAGAGCCATATCGACTCCAGTGCCGTCGCCAGCTGAGTTAGGTTTCTCAGTTGAAGATCCACAGCTCATGCAGCCGATCGAGTTGGCCCCACAGATTCTCGACTGGGTTGAAATCCGGCCAGTTTGGTGGCCAAGGGAGTACGGTAAACTGATCCTGGTACTCTTCGAGCCACGCACGCAAGCTGAAAACTGTGTGACACGTTGCATTGTCCTGCTGGTAGATGACGGTGTGCTGAGGAAAAAACAAACTGTATGCAATGGTGGACATAGTCCCCAAGCATAGATGCACAGTTGCGTTGATCCATTGTGCGATCCAGAGCGACGAGGTCACACACTGAATGCCACGAAAATATCCCCCAGACTATAACGCTATGTCCTCCAGCCTGGACGCTTACGACGATTGTTGCCGAGTTTTACGTTCTGTACCATGGAGCATAAAACGTGATTCATCTGACAAGTGGGTATTCACTTCCGGCACTGGCGTGCAAATCCCAACCTTCGTCGCCGACGAACAGTAGTCAACACGGGTGCATGAACCAATTGCCGGCCGGTGTGGCTGAGCGGTTGTAGGCGCAACAGTCTGGAACCGCGCGACCGCAACGGTCGCAGGTTCGAATCCTGCCTCGGGCATGGATGTGTGTGATGTCCTTAGGTTAGTTCTAGGGGACTGATGACTTCAGATGTTGTCCCATAGTGCTCAGAGCTATTTGAACCATTTTTGAACCAAACGCCTCCTGTGGAGGCCCATAAGCAGCAACGTTTCCTGAACACTGTTGGTAGCCACTTGGTTCGGTTGGACGGTCAGTTGTTTAACAGTTGTACGTCTAATCGCTCGCACACATATCCACAGCTGTCGTTCACCCCTGTCATCTATGGCCTGTGGTGCACCGCAGTTGCCTCGGCGCCGGCTTTGGATAGCGCCATTTTGCCATGCATGGTATACTTTAACAACGGCGGCACACGAACAGTTTACCAAGTTAGTCGTTTCGGAAAAGGTTCCAACCTTGGTTCGACAGCCAATGGTGATGCCCTTATGGATGACAGGTAAATCGCTCAGTTTCTGCATTATGATAACGAGTGCGCTGTTCCGCGACCCCGGACATGCTTTATATACCCTGCGCCGCTATTGCTATCATCTACCATCTGTGAGTTGTTATTACACGTTGATGTAGAACATAGGCAGTTATCATATTAATGTGACTAGACCGTTGGTAATATCAACGAGTCACAGTTGGAATCTGTGAACTTATACAATTACCTGGGAGTAACAATATGGAGAGATTGATATGGAACTATTACATAGGCACAGTAGTAAGTAAACCAGATGGTAAACTTCGGTTAATTGGTCATATACTACGAAAATGCAATCATTTTGCATACAAAACACTTGTGTGACTCATCGTATTATATTTCTTACGTGTGCGCGATTCGTATCGTGTAATTCTCACAAGGGATATTGAACGTATACAATGAAGGGTAGCACGAACGATTTGTTTGACCCGTGGGAGAGGATCACGGAGATGATGAGGAAACAGACCTTCTAGAAGCTTGAAAACAGGTGCGAACCATCCCGTGAAAGACTGCATACTAAGTATGAAGTACAAGAAACGAATCTAGGAATATACTACAACCCCCTGCGTATCGTTCATATAGGGATCACGAATACAAGATTAGACTAGTTACAGCGCGCACAGAGACGTTAAGAAACTGTTTTTCCTGCTCTTCAAACGTGAATGTAATGGGAGGGAATCCTAATTAGTGATACAGTGGGAAGAACCCCTGGATGCACTTCACAGTGATTTGCAGAATAGTAGATGTATATGAGGCTATTACGTCTTCCAACCCACTTCTCCCGCAATGACAACCAGGATGAAATTTGATGAATTCTGTTTTGTACAGAGGGGAAATGACAACATTTTTCTCTACTTGCAATCCGACAATCGATCAGGAATGCTAAAAGATGATCATAGTAAGCTATGTACCCTCCGGCGCACTCCATGTGATAACATACTGAACACAATATGAAGGTAGTCCCAAACCTTCAGAGTCAGAGTTATAGACTTAAGTATTGTGAGATAAGGAGTCGATTTTCAGCAGAGAGTGCTCAGCCTGGGTGTCAGACACGAGTACGTCGTTCCACACTGCTTCATCTCTGTGCCAGAGTTAATCAATGGTAGTGACTGGCGAGGAGAGGCGACCCAGTCTCTCGGCAACCTAAGAATAGATATTTTTGTGGGAGAATGTGCAGATCAGGGCAAAAGTGAAACACTCTCTGTATCAAGGTAGGTCAAGTCAGCACGGCCAAGTGCATTATTGGAGACTGTTCGCTGTGATCTCCATATAGACAGCACTTGAAGGACATGCTGGGAGAATGTACACTACTGGCCATTATCCGCATGGCTGTGCATGTGCAGCCACATCTCGATCCCTGAGTCAACAGATGGGGACGTTTCCAAGACAACAACCATCTGCACGAACAGTTCGACGACGTTTGCAGCAGCACGGACTATCAGCTCGGAGACCATGGCTGCGCTTACCCTTGACGCTGCATCACAGACAGGAGCGCCTGCGATGGTGTACTCGACGACGAACCTGGGTGCACGAATGGCAAAACGTCATTTTTTCGGATGAATTCAGGTTCTGTTTACAGCATCACGATGGCAGCATCCGTGTTTGGCGACATCGCGGTGAACGCACATTGGATGCGGGTATTCGTCATCGCCGTACTGGCTTATCACCCGGCGTGATGGTATGGGGTGCCATTGGTTACACGTCTCGGTCACCTCTTGTTCGCATTGACGGCACTTTGAACAATGGACTTTACATTTCAGAAGTGTTACGACTCGTGGCTCTACCCTTCATTCGATCCCTGCGAAAACCTACATTTCAGCAGGATAATGCACGACTGCATGTTGCAGGTCCTGTACGGGCCTTTCTGGATACAGAAAATGTTCGAGCGCTGCCCTGGCCAGCACATTCTCCAGATCTCTCACCAATTGGAAACGTGTGGTCAATGGTGGCCGAGCTCGTCACAATACGCCAGTCACTTGATGAACTGTGGTATCGTGTTGAAGCTGCATGGGCAGCTGTACCTGTACACGCCATCGAAGCTCTGTTTGAGACACTGTCCAGGCGTATCAAGGCCGTTATAATGGCCAGAAGTGGTTGTTCTGGGTACTGATTTCTCAGGATCTATGCACCCAAATTGCGTGAAAATGTAATCACATGTCAGTTCTAGTATAATATATTTGTCCAATGAATACCCGTTTATCATCTGCATTTCTTCTTGGCGTAGCAATTTTAATGGCCAGTAGTGTAGTATCCGTTACGTCGCACATTTTGGTTTCGTCCGGAATCGTCACTCATTAAGCACAGTACGGTGGTAAGGTTCACCTGCGAGCCGCGGCTGGCGGCGACGGCGCGGTGCAGGTGTCGGCAGGTGGGGCTTGGCCGGCCCATCTGGCCGCGTGACCCCAGCTGGCCGCGTATCGACCTGCCCGGCCGTGGCGTCACGCCGGACCAGCCTCCGCCTCTGCCCCCGCCCATCGCAAATTGGCCCCCGCCAAAGAGTAACGAGCGTCCTGCGTAATGACTTCCTTGTTTCCACTCTTGCGCTGCGGTCTGCCACTTTGGCGGGCGCCGCGGCGCGCACTGTCATTGCTGGCGGCGTTCCAGTCGCCCCGTGCCCTCTGCGGCGGAGGCGGAAGAAAGCTGGATCGACACTAGCCTACTGGCTGCCTTCCCGTCTCATCCAGGCAGGCCGACAGCAGTAACTCTTTGGGATTACGACTTCTTAGTAAAGTCACTTGGCAAGAGAATACCGCAGAACTTCACGACATCAATTGCATGCAAATATAACACATCTACACTGAAGCGCCAAAGAAACTGGTATATGCATACGTATTCAAATACACAGATATGTTGTTGTTGTTGTGGTCTTCAGTCCTGAGACTGGTTTGATGCAGCTCTCCATGCTACTCTATCCTGTGCAAGCTTCTTCATCTCCCAGTACCTACTGCAACCTACATCCTTCTGAATCTGCTTAGTGTATTGATCTCTTGGTCTCCCTCTACGATTTTTACCCTCCACGCTTCCCTCCAATGCTAAATTTGTGATCCCTTGATGCCTCAAAACATGTCCTACCAACCGAACCCTTCTTCTAGTCAAGTTGTGCCACAAACTTCTCTTCTCCCCAATCCTATTCAATACCTCCTCATTAGTTACGTGATCTACCCACCTAATCTTCAGCATTCTTCTGTAGCACCACATTTCGAAAGCTTCTATTCTCTTCTTGTCCAAACTATTTATCGTCCATGTTTCACTTCCATACATGGCTACACTCCATACAAATACTTTCAGAAACGACTTCCTGACACTTAAATCTATACTCGATGTTAACAAATTTCTCGCTTTCCTTGCCATTGCCAGTCTACATTTTATATCCTCTCTACTTCGACCATCATCAGTTATTTTGCTCCCCAAATAGCAAAACTCCTTTACTACTTTAAGTGTCTCATTTCCTAATCTAATTCCCTCAGCATCACCCGATTTAATTTGATAACATTCCATTATCCTCGTTTTGATTTTGTTGATGTTCATCTTATATCCTCCTTTCAAGACACTGTCCATTCCATTCAACTGCTCTTCCAAGTCCTTTGCTGTCTCTGACAGAATTACAATGTCATCGGCGAACCTCAAAGTTTTTATTTCTTCTCCATGAATTTTAATACCTACTCCGAATTTTTCTTTTGTTTCCTTTACTGCTTGCTCAATATACAGATTGAACAACATCGGGGAGAGGCTACAACCCTGTCTCACTCCCTTCCCAACCACTGCTTCCCTTTCATGCCCCTCGACTCTTATAACTGCCATCTGGTTTCTGTACAAATTGTAAATAGCCTTTCGCTCCCTGTATTTTACCCCTGCCACCTTCAGAATTTGAAAGAGAGTATTCCAGTTAACATTGTCAAAAGCTTTCTCTAAGTCTACAAATGCTAGAAACGTAGGTTTGCCTTTCCTTAATCTTTCTTCTAAGATAAGTCGTAAGGTTAGTATTGCCTCACGTGTTCCAACATTTCTACGGAATCCAAACTGATCTTCCCCGAGGTCCGCTTCTACCAGTTTTTCCATTCGCCTGTAAAGAATTCGCGTTAGTATTTTGCAGCTGTGACTTATTAAAGTGATAGTTCGGTAATTTTCACATCTGTCAACACCGGCTTTCTTTGGGATTGGAATTATTATATTCTTCTTGAAGTCTGAGGGTATTTCGCCTGTCTCATACATCTTGCTCACCAGATAGTATAGTTTTGTCACGGGCAGAATACGGTGCTGCGGTCGTCAATGTCTACTTAAAACAGCAAGGATCTGGCGCAGTTGGTTGGTTGTTTTGGGGGAAAAGACCAAATAGCGAAGTCATCGGTATCATCGGATTAGGGAAGAATGGGGAAGGAAGTCGGCCGTGCCCTTTCAAAGGAACCATCCCGGCATTTGCCTGGAGTGATTTAGGGAAATTACGGGAATCCTAAATCAGGATGGCCGGACGTGGGATTGAACCGTCGCACTCCCGAATGCGACTCCAGTGTGCTAACCACTGCGCCACCTCGCTCGGTGCTCTGGCGCAGTTGTTAGATCGGTTACTGCTGCTGCAATTGCGCGTTATCAAGAGTTGAGTGAGTTTGAACGTGGTGTTAAAGTCGACGCAGGAGCGATGCGACACTGGATCTCCGAAGTAGTGATGAAGTGGGGATTTTATCGTACGACCGTTTCACGAGTGTCCCATGAATATCAGGAAACCGGTAAAACATCAGATCTCTGACAGTGGTGCAGTCGGAGGAAGATCCTGCAAGAACGGGACCAACGACGACTGAAGGGAATCATTCAACGTGACACAACCCTTTCGCATATTGCTGCATATTTCTATGCTGGGCCATCAACATGTGTCAGTGTGCGGACCATTCAACGAAACTCATCGACATGGGCTTTCGGAGCCGAAGCCCACTCGTGTACCCTTGATGACTGCACGACACAAAGCATTACGCTTCGCCTGGTGCCGTCAACACCGACATTGGACTCTTCATGACTGGAAACATGTTGCCTGATCGGACGAGTGTCGTTTCAAGTTGAATTGAAAGGAGGGACATGTCCGGGTATGGAGACAACCTCATGAATCCATGGACCATGCATGTCAGCAGGGGACTGTTCAAGCTGATGAAGGCTCTGTGATGGTGTGGGGCGTGTGTAGTTGGAGTCATATGGGACTCCTCATACGTCTAGACACGACTCTGACACGGGACACGTTCGTAAGCATCCTGTCTGATTACCTGCTTCCATTCAAGTCCATTTCGCATTCCGACGGACTTGGGGAATTCTAGCAGGACAATGCGACAACCCACACGTCCAGAATTGTTACAGCGTCGCTCCAGGAAGACTCTCCTGAGTTTAAAAACGTCCGCTGGCCACCAAACTCCATAGACATGAACATTATTGAGCATATCTGGGATGCCTTGCAACGTGCTGTTCAGAGGAGATCTCCACCCCTCGTACTCTTATGGATTTATTGACAGCCCTTGGTGTCAATTCCCTCCAGCAATACTTCGGATATTAATCGAGTCCATGCCTCGTCGTGTTGTGGCACTTCTGCGTGCTCGCGGGGGCCCTACACGATATTAGGCAGGTGTACCAGTTTTTTTGGCTCTTCAGTGTATTAAGTTGGTGCATAATTTCGTATCGTTTTTGTTTCCCATGTTCGTACTCATTGTCGACTATCATTTTCTATTTGTAGCTGAATATTACTATTTGAGTTTACATATTGTCATCTGGAGATAATAAGTGGAGCTGTTGCTGTTAGAAAACGGAGTGCCAAAAGGTGAAATCGCAACACTGCCGACATACTCTTTTGCTGGAGTTCAATAGAGGCATGGCAGCATCGGTGGCAGCCAGAGACATTTGCGCCATGTACACTCCTGGAAATTGAAATAAGAACACCGTGAATTCATTGTCCCAGGAAGGGGAAACTTTATTGACACATTCCTGGGGTCAGATACATCACATGATCACACTGACAGAACCACAGGCACATAGACACAGGCTACAGAGCATGCACAATGTCGGCACTAGTACAGTGTATATCCACCTTTCGCAGCAATGCAGGCTGCTATTCTCCCATGGAGACGATCGTAGAGATGCTGGATGTAGTCCTGTGGAACGGCTTGCCATGCCATTTCCACCTGGCGCCTCAGTTGGACCAGCGTTCGTGCTGGACGTGCAGACCGCGTGAGACGACGCTTCATCCAGTCCCAAACATGCTCAATGGGGGACAGATCCGGAGATCTTGCTGGCCAGGGTAGTTGACTTACACCTTCTAGAGCACGTTGGGTGGCACGGGATACATGCGGACGTGCATTGTCCTGTTGGAACAGCAAGTTCCCTTGCCGGTCTAGGAATGGTAGAACGATGGGTTCGATGACGGTTTGGATGTACCGTGCACTATTCAGTGTCCCCTCGACGATCACCAGTGGTGTACGGCCAGTGTAGGAGATCGCTCCCCACACCATGATGCCGGGTGTTGGCCCTGTGTGCCTCGGTAGTATGCAGTCCTGATTGTGGCGCTCACCTGCACGGCGCCAAACACGCATACGACCATCATTGGCACCAAGGCAGAAGCGACTCTCATCGCTGAAGACGACACATCTCCATTCGTCCCTCCATTCACGCCTGTCGCGACACCACTGGAGGCGGGCTGCACGATGTTGGGGCGTGAGCGGAAGACGGCCTAACGGTGTGCGGGACCGTAGCCCAGCTTCATGGAGACGGTTGCGAATGGTCCTCGCCGATACCCCAGGAGCAACAGTGTCCCTAATTTGCTGGGAAGTGGCGGTGCGGTCCCCTACGGCACTGCGTAGGATCCTACGGTCTTGGCGTGCATCCGTGCGTCGCTGCGGTCCGCCCTCGCTAAAGTCCGTCAACTGCACATACGGTTCACGTCCACGCTGTCGCGGCATGCTACCAGTGTTAAAGACTGCGATGGAGCTCCGTATGCCACGGCAAACTGGCTGACACTGACGGCGGCGGTGCACAAATGCTGCGCAGCTAGCGCCATTCGACTGCCAACACCGCGGTTCCTGGTGTGTCCGCTGTGCCGTGCGTGTGATCATTGCTTGTACTGCCCTCTCGCAGTGTCCGGAGCAAGTATGGTGGGTCTGACACACCGGTGTCAATGTGTTCTTTTTTCCATTTCCAGGAGTGTATGAGGATAACTCCATTGGACAGAGCACGGCAAGAAAATCGTTTTCTTGTTTTAAGGAGGGTCGTATTGGCATTTGTGGCTCTCCACGTTCAGGAGGACTTTCGGCTTTTGATGAAGATCGTTCGAACGCATTAATCCTCAATGATCCACAACAGTGTACTCGAGAACTGGCAAAGGTGATGAACTGTGATCATTCCCAAATCCCGTGACATTTGCGTGCAGTGGGGAAGGTTCAAAAATGAGGTGTGTGAATATCGTATACAATAAGCTAAAACTCATAAAAATCAGCAGTTGGCCATATGTGCGCCTCCGCTTGCTAGTCATCAATTGGCTCGTGAACAACACCGACCATTCCTGCCTTGTATCATTACTGGTGACAGGAAATAGTGTCTTTATGATAAAATAAGGGAAAGGGAGGAATGGTAGAGCCCAGACAAATCAGCAACTCGCCGTACACAAGACCTGTGCGCGCATCCACAAAAGAATGTTATGCATCCGGTAGAACGCGACAAGGATATGGTGTACTATGAATTGCTTCCCCGAGGTGCATCCATCACTGACATTTACTGTCAACAACTGAGGCATCTTGCAGTCCAGGAACATCGACCAGGGAGTCTGCGTGAAGTGATTGCTACTCTACGATAACGCCCACCCGCATTCCTCTAGATTAACGAAAAACGCTATATTGGAGTTGAGTTGGAAAGTCATTCCGCATCCACCTTATTGACCTGATCTTGCGCTCTGAGATTTTCACCTATCCGCTCTCTATCGAACAACTTTTTAGGAACTTCCTTTCCGGAAGAAAATGCGCTCCGAATATGGGTCGACGAGTTCTTCGCCTCTAAACCACGTGATTTCTGCAGTCGTGGAATCGAAAAGGTACCCCAGCATTGGTAGACTGTTGTAAATAGTGAAAGAGAATATATTATTGATGACTGAAGTCTTTGTTTTAAGTATGTGTTATGTTTATTAAACTTATGGAAAAACGCTGCGAACTTCTGCACCAACCCAATATATTACTATCCCGCTAACCTGGTTCATGGTTCGTCGTGCATAGTCCCAGATGTATGCTAACCATCTAACGGATTCCACGGACAACAAAAACTTATTTTTCCTCATTTCGTATATTTACTAAACGAATTTAAGAATTTAAAATGTTGTCATAATCTACTCATTAAGATGTATAACACTGCGTTAAAATATTAACGCAGCAATACGAGTATTACAATTAGAAACTGTGTTTCAGTTTTCAGGCAACATTAACTCCTGGTGCGCAAATGCTCAGACTACGTTCATACAGTTCGGCAAAATAATAGCAGTTAGTGACTGGCAACAAACATCAGACATAATTTCAAACCATTATGAAACTTTTTTAGGTCACACTCTCCACAAAATGATGAAAGTAAAAAAGTTTATCGCTAACTACATTTTCGCTGTTAATGCAATAAAACTTCAACATCAGACGTGACGTTTTAATTTATTATTTCTTTACCATTAGCTCTATTTGCAACACATTTTCCAGACAGCAGCCACATACTTTACTGAATGTACCTGACAAATAGCTGGGGGCGTTCAAAAATGATTGACACTAATATGTCTTTGTGTCCACAGGAACCATTTATTGAGCAAACGAATACACATCACTTTACAGGTATTCCCGGCCAATGTCTATCCACTTTTGCCATCGCTATGGCAGCTACCGTATCTCCGTTTCCAACAATTATCTGGGGGTATCCCAGCACACTTGGTGAACAGATGCATAAAGTTCCCCATCCAGATCCGGTAATATGGAGGATATAGCACACTCCGTCTTCAGGCCACGAGTGGTCTACCGGGACCATCCGACCGCCGTGTTATCCTCAGTGGAGGATGCAGATAGGAGGGGCGTGGGGTCAGCACATCGCTCTCCCGGTCGTTATGATGGGATTCTTGACCGAAGCAGCTACTATTCGGTCGAGTAGCTCCTCAATTGGCATCACGAGGCTGAGTGCACCCCGAAAAATGGCAACAGCGCATAGCGGCCTGGATGGTCACCCATCCAAGTGCCGACCACGCCCGACAGCGCTTAACTTCGGTGATCTCACGGGAACCGGGGTATCCATTGCGGCAAGGCCGTAGTTTACGCTCGGTGGCAGTGGTCTGGCGACAGGCGTGTGGTCGCACGTTGTCGTTAGGAGAAGAACGCCACGGCCCAATTTTCCGTGGCGGCATTGTTGAATGCATCCGTGGAGTTAGTGCAGTGAACTGCAGCACTGATCACTGTTGACGGTTGTATTGCGGGAGAGCTAATCCGCCAACAGTATCCCTTCCAGAACACAGTCGCCATTTGTTTCTGCACGAACATTCAGGGCCATGACTTCTTGGGAAGAGAGCTCCCAGTATGCTTCCACTTAATAGTCTTTGTGTTTTGGAGTCTCGTTGAAGGATCATGGATCGTAGGCAGTGACCAAATGCTCGAAGAACTCCGCTAGGTCTGCACTGCAATGTTGCAATAACTGTTGGTATATCTCCACACGTTTCTGTTTCTGCGCAGTGGTGAGGGAATGGGGCACCTATTGTGCACACACCTTTTTCATCTTCAGATGGTCATGGATGATGGTGTGGAGGGTTCCCCATGATAGTCCTGTTGCCTTCTCTAGAACATCAAACGTGATTCGCCTGTACCCATTATCAACACATTGACACGCTGGGCAGTGTATGATTTGCGAGCAACGTTGTTCTGCTTTTTTTAGCACAGTCCTTGTCGCCTCTGGACTCTGATACGTAACGAAACACGGATCTGGGACTTGGTGCTGTCTCTCCACGTATGGCTACTAACCTCTTGCGAACATCTGAAGCAATCACTACCCCCACCTCCAGAGAAACCATCCCACTTACTATTGCCGTTGTCTGCTTCCAGGTTGTCTAATCAATGTCCACCTGCGTACTCACACGCCGGAACAAGTGCTGGCACAATGCGCCACCTATTGGTAGCAGCAACACCCTCTGGTGGTGGTAGGCAGTACTAGGGCTGTTAATAAAATATCGATAAATCCATATTTTTTCTTAAAAATTATCGGTATACATTGGCCGTATTTTTTTTTTTGCCGATATCGAAATGTCAATATCGAGTGCTGACATTTTTATTTTATATTACTATTTTCGCTGTTTTCGATATTCTTTTGAAATTATAGTAGAACATAATTTTACTTCCAGTGTGTGAAAAAGTCTTACTACTTTTTGAGCTTTCATAATAGCGTCCAGTCTCTCTCTTTGACTGTATCAAACAAGTACAAATGGCACAAAGATGAAGTCCTATTGCACTTGGGAGGGGGGGGGGGGAGAGGGAGGCGGTGAATGGAATAACAAGAGATCCGATGTCATGAAATAGCACACTAGTTAGGTTAAAGAGTCACACCGGTTGCGTTAAAATGCAATTCTCAATTTTTTAATGGAAGTAGTGTGCTATTTCTTCACATCAGCATTCTTCAAAATCAGTTGCTGAAACTGATGAACAAAAATCTAACTGACAAGATTGGTGTTTGCGGTGGGCAGAGACGTGTGAAGGGAAATGCTCACGTAATCACTCTCATTCTCACGTGTTAATTTACTACTGTTATTAAATTACGAGTATTGCTCACGATTTTTTGTTTCTGTCTAAACTCCTAACGTTGTTTTACACGTAAGTGTACGATTTTAATACACCACACTCCGGTGTCGCGGAATACATTTTCGTATGCACGTTGTGTAGATCCATTTCCACCTCGCGCACAACATGAAAACGAAAATACATTCCGTGTCACCGAAGTGCAGTGTACTAAAAGCGAACAACTTTGCATAGAAGAATATTAGGAATGAAGTAGTAATGAAAAAATCGCCGCAACAATAGTAATTTAATACTGTTTAACAGTACCAATTCAAAACAGAACACCAGTACCAATTCAAAACAGAACACCTGTTTACGATCCACGTGAACAGATTTGTAAGAAAAGCCGTACCGTTACGCCACAGCACGTTCTGCACTGGACACAGCCATACAATCCGCTGCTTTGGGCCTCATCTCCCATGTTCAACTGAAACAGCACCCTCTTTCGTCGGATGAAGAAACTATTGTATGGCAGCATTTGCAGAATGAGGACGTGGTGGTAATGCAATGTTTCTTGAACACCTAAAATGCAGACTTCTACAAGCAAGATCTCTCCAAAATCAGTAGTCGATAGGAAAAATGTGTCGCACTGACGGATGAATATGCAGGCAAAAACTAACGCCATAATCACATTCCGTGGTCGCAGCTTGAGTTTTCCGACGTGATGATTAAAATTTAAGACTACCTCTGGTTCATAAGGCAGAAAGTTGATGATTTAGGGTAGAGGATGCAAGTGACAAAACTGGAGAACTGCATCAAACCCACACTGGAGTTGATGAGTGAACCAACAACAAGAAACTTGGTACAGGCTTAATATCGATTTACTCTCCGCTAAATTTCATGAAACGTGATGCTGATAATCCGACGCTTGCTAATTCATTATCGTCTAGCAGTCATATCTAGATTTAACAACAGCGTTGTTGAACACTATTAATGCAAAATCATCAAAAGCAAATCTCTCCTACGCTATTACCCCATCTGATGAAGAGTATCCAGACATCTATTAGCGGACATTAATATGTGATGTGGCCACCCGTCTGCTTTATGACGTCCTGAACTCTACTGGGGACACTTTCTATGAGGTGTGTGAATGTCTGTGGAGGAATGGCAGCCCATTCTCTCTCAAGAGCCGACACTAGAAAAGGCAGTCATGTTGGTTGCTGGGATCTGCAGCCAAGTCGAAGTTCTAAGTCACCCCTAAGGTGTTTCACTAGGCTCAGATGGGAACTCTGCCTACTCCAATCCATTTCTGGAATGTTACTGTTCACAAACAATTGCCTCACAGATGCTACTTTATAGCAGCACTGTCATGCTCATACCATCAATAATCATCTCCGAACTCATCCTCTACTGTACGCGGTGCACAATGCTGCAAATGTGATCATTCCCCTCCGCACTTGGCGTTTTCTGAAGCACAATAAGAAAACCACACCGTAACCACGAAAAGCGCTCCCATAACAAACCACCAGATCCTCAGTATTTCACTGATGGTACTTCAGCATTGCCAAAAGATCTAGCGTGATTCATCACTCCAAACCGCTCGTTTCTCGTCGTCCAATGCCCAGCGGCGCGATTTATACTGCGCTGATGGAAGCACATTTGAACTCACCAGCGATTCCTTCCGCTGATGTCATGCAATGTTTTTCAACCTCCTTTCGCAATGCTCAGCGGTCCCCGTTCGTCAGTACATGAACTCTGCATGGCCTTAGTTTAGCTGTGGCTGTTTCTTCGCGTTTCCACTTCACAGTCACATCACCGGCAGTGCAGCTCGTTGGAATGTCCTTGATGGATTTGGTATTCAGGTGACATCCATGACTAGTCCAAGTTCGAAGTCACTGAGCTCTCTCTTGAAGGTTGAACTGTAAATACAGCACATTCTGCAAACTGAAGCCAGAACTCTCCAACCGCACTACGGACCGCATGCACTGTAATTTCCGTAATGCGCGGTTCTAGAAAGGTGTTTCCAGCTTTCCACCCCGACGGCAAACTGGCGCAGTAATACATGTCTGCTCCGAGACGCTGGCTGGATAATCCGGGTGCCACATTTCATAATGAGGCAGACAGCGCGGAACTCATTACGAGGCCACACCTATCCAACTGAGGGGAGAGGGAGGGGGGGGGGGGGAGGGAGGTCCAATTACGTTAATACGGGCCGCACTAACCACAAGCTATATCGCACGAGAAGCGGCGAGGATTAAGGTCTCGTTGACGAGGACGTTCCATCGTTTCCGGAACTAAATGAAAGCAAATGGCAAAACGCAGGCATGCTGCGCCGACTGCTGTTTCGTATAAATGGAGTACCTTTAGCAAGATAAAACAACCCGCAGAACAGAATATTACTCACCCTTTAAAACAGCACACTGATCGCTTCTGAGTGCTGTGCATGGTGTAAAACTGGTGCTGGCTACTCATATGACGATCCATTGCTGACATGACAGTAAAGTATTTTGTATGTGGCACGAAAATATGCGGCACGAAGAAATGAATGTGTCACAAGACTTAGGGATGTAGTAAGACTAGAATGGTCGCCAGGCGATTTCATCTCTCCCCCAGCCAAATGTGAGTCCAATCTCAAACATATGCGCCATATCGTTCGACCTTATGCCACCCTATGGGCAACGGCCTTGCCGCAATGGATACACCGGTTCCCGTGAGATCACAGAATTTAAGCGCTGTCAGGCGTGGCCGGCACTTGGATGGGTGACCATCCGGGCCACCATGCGCTGTTGCCATTTTTCGGGCTGCACTCAGCCTCGTGATGCCAATTGAGGAGCTACTCGACCGAATAGTAGCGGCTCCTGTCCAACAAAACCAACATAACAACCGGGAGAGCGGTGTGCTGACAACACGCCCGTCCTATTCGCATCCCCACCTGAGGATTACACGGTGATCGGATGGTCCCGATGGGCCACTTGTGGCTTGAAGACGGAGTGCTTTATGGCACCCTATACAGTCTAAAAAGACCTACTAGAAAGGGGATATCCGAATGTGACAGAAATCAGTAGATGTGATGTACGTGAACACACAAACAAATGACTACAATTTCAGAAAAAACTGGGTGACTTATTCCAGAGGAAGAACTTCACAAACCGACCATGTCAACAACGAGTTGGTCCACCTCTGGCCTTTATGCAAGCAATTATTCGGCTTGGCTTTGATTGACAGAGTTGTTGCATGGCCTCCTGAGGGATATCGTGACAAATTCTGTCCAACTGGCGCATTAGGTCGTTAAAATCCCTAGATGGTCGGAGGGTCCTGCCCATGATACTCCAAACGTTCCCAACTGGGGAGAGATCCAGAGACCTTGCTGTCAACGGTAAGGTTTGGCGAGCATGAAGACAAGCAGTAAAAACTCTCGCCGTGGGCGGACGGGCATAATCTTCCTGTTATGGAATCCCAGGAAGGCTTGCCATGAAGGGCAACACAATGGGAAGCAGAATTTCGTCGACGTATCAATGTTCTGTAAGGGAAACGCAGATGATACCAAAGGGGACCTACTATAAAATGAAATGGCATCCAGACCATCACTCCTCGTTGTCGAACCGTATGTCGGGCGACAGTCAGGTTGGTACTCGACCACTGTCCAGATATGTCTTTTGCCTGTAATCTCACTGAATGGAGTGTAATTGTCTTCTGTCATGAGTTCTGCTTCGAACTGAGTCCCAAAGACCAGTGAAGACGCGACTGGAGACCATCACTCCTGGTTGTGGAACCGTATGTCGGGCGACAGTCAGGTTGGTACTCGACCACTGTCCAGGGCGTTTCCAAATATGTCTTTGGTCTGTAATCTCACTGAATGGAGTGGAATTGTCTTCAGTGATGAGTTCCGTTTCGAACTGAGTCCCAATGACCAGCGAATACGTGTCTGGAGACCATCACTCCTGGTTGCCAAACCGTTCGTCGGTAGACAGTCAGATTGATACTCGACTGCTGTATAGCACATTCCAAGATACGTCTTTGGCCTGGAATCTCACTGTATGAAGTGGAATTGTCTTCAGTGATGAGTTCCGCTTCGAACTGATTCCCAAAGACCAGCGAAGACGTGTCTGGAGACCATCACTCCTGGTTGTTGAACAGTCAGATTGGTACTCGACCGCTGTCCAGGGCGTTCCCAGATATGTCTTTGGCCTGGAATCTCACTGAATGGAGTGGAATTGTCTTCGGTGATGAGTTCCGGATCGAACTGATCCCCAAAGACCAGCGAATACGTGTCTGGAGACCATCACTCCTGGTTGTCGAACTGTATGTCGGGCGACAGTCAGGTTGGTACTCGACCACTGTCCAGATATGTCTTTTGCCTGTAATCTCACTGAATGGAGTGGAATTGTCTTCTGTCATGAGTTCTGCTTCGAACTGAGTCCCAAAGACCAGTGAAGACGTGACTGGAGACCATCACTCCTGGTTGTGGAACCGTATGTCGGGCGACAGTCAGGTTGGTACTCGACCACTGTCCAGGGCGTTTCCAAATATGTCTTTGGCCTGTAATCTCACTGAATGGAGTGGAATTGTCTTCAGTGATGAGTTCCGTTTCGAACTGAGTCCCAATGACCAGCGAATACGTGTCTGGAGACCATCACTCCTGGTTGCCAAACCGTTCGTCGGTAGACAGTCAGATTGATACTCGACTGCTGTATAGGACATTCCAAGATACGTCTTTGGCCTGGAATCTCACTGTATGAAGTGGAATTGTCTTCAGTGATGAGTTCCGCTTCGAACTGATTCCCAAAGACCAGCGAAGACGTGTCTGGAGACCATCACTCCTGGTTGTTGAACAGTCAGATTGGTACTCGACTGCTGTCCAGGGCGTTCCCAGATATGTCTTTGGCCTGGAATCTCACTGAATGGAGTGGTATTGTCTTCGGTGATGAGTTCCGGTTCGAACTGATCCCCAAAGACCAGCGAATACGTGTCTGGAGACCATCACTCCTGGTTGTCGAACTGTATGTCGGGCGACAGTCAGGTTCGTACTCGACCACTGTCCAGATATGTCTTTGGCCTGGAATTTCACTGAATGGAGTGGAATTGTCTTCGGTGATGAGTTCCGGTTCGAACTGATCCCCAAAGACCAGCGAATACGTGTCTGGAGACCATCACTCCTGGTTGTCGAACCGTATGTCGGGCGACAGTCAGGTTGGTACTCGTCCACTGTCCAGATATGTCTTTTGCCTGTAATCTCACTGAATGGAGTGGAATTGTCTTCGGTGATGAGTTCCGCATCGAACTGAGTCCCAAAGACCAGCAAAGACGTGACTGGAGACCATCACTCCTGGTTGTCGAACCGTATGTCGGGAGACAGTCAGGTTGGTACTCGACCGCTGTCCAGGGCGTTCCCAGATACGTCTTTGGCCTGTAATCTCACTGAATGGAGTGGAATTGTCTTCGGTGACGAGTTCCGCTTCGAACTGAGTGCCAAAGACCAGGGGAGTGTGACTGTAGACCATCACTCCTGGTTGTCGAACAGTCAGATTGGTACTCGACCGCTGTCCAGGGCGTTCCTGATACGTCTTTGGCCTGTAATCTCACTGAATGGAGTGGAATTGTGTTCGGTGACGAGTTCTGCTTCGAACTGAGTCCCAAAGACCTGCAAAGACCTGTCTGTAGACGCTCCAGACAGCGGTGGGATACCACTCTGACTGTCGCCCCCCGTACTGTACGACAACCGGGAATTATGGTCTTGAGTGCCATTACTTTTCATAGATGGACCTCTTTGGTTGTCATCCGTGGCGCCCTTACAGAACAGCAGTACGTCGACGATAATTCTACATCCCTTTTCGTTGTCCTGCATGACAAGCCATCCTGGGCTTACACTTCAGACAGACAATGCCTGCATCCACACAGCGATAGTCTCTACTATTTGTCTTCGTGCTGCCAGAAACGTCTCTGGATCTCTCCCCTAATGAGAAGGTTTTGAGCATTACCGGCAGGGTGCGTCAGCCATCTCGGTATTCTGACGTTCTAACGCGCCAGTTGGACAGAATTTGGCAGGATATCCCTCAAACAACTATCAGTCAGTGCCAATCCGAATAACTGCTTGTTCTGCCTCTTGAATGATTTATCCTATATTTCTGAAATTGTAATGATTTGCTCGTCTATGCATGCACATCACATGTACCGATTTCCGTCCCATTAGTATAATTCTTTCGTCGTGAGGCGGTTTTTATTTTTCCTTAGCGTGTACGAGGGTTGGAACTTAAATAGTGGCAACTATTTATTCACAACCGATACAAAAGAGTTACATGTTTGCATCTGTTACTGTCCTTCAAAGTAGTCACCAGCGTTGTGTGGAACCCGTCGCCAGCGATGTGGAAGGCGTAGTATACCGTTAGCAGAGGCTGTTCTGTTGATGGTGCGAATGGAGCGGTCTACTGCCTGTCGAACCTCTGGAACAGTTCTGAAGCGAAGGCCGCCGTCAGTACACAGTATTACTGTTCGTTTTTGGAGCATCACCTGCGACCAGCTTTGCGAAAGAAGCGGCGACATGTTTTGCACAACCCACCCATCATTTTGCACGACAATGCGCAGGCGCATACAGTGCAAGCTGTGGCTGCTCTGTTCGGTCGTTGGGACTGGGAAGTACTGTACCATCCGCCATACTCCCCGGACTTAAGTCCTTGTGACTTGATTTGAATCCGAATATGAAGGAACCACTTCGTGGCATTCGTTTCAGAACTGTTCCAGAGATTCGGCAGGCAACAGACCGCTCCATTCGCACCATCAACAGAACAGGCTCTCCTAACGGTATACTACGCCTTCCACATCACTGGCAATGGGTTCTACACAACGCTGGTAACTACTTTGAAGGACAGTAACAGGTGCAAACATTTATCTCTTTTGTATCGCTTGGGAATAAATAGTTGTCACAATTTAAGTTCCAACCCTCGTACTTGCGAATCATAAGTCACCCTCGGACTTAATGTTACAAGACAGACTGAAGGAAGGCAAACTGAAGTTCATAGCAGTCGTTGACACAGAAAACCTTTTGTCATCGTTGACTGGAATACACTCTTTAACATCATGGGGTGGCAATCATTACTACAGACAGCGAAAGGTTTTTCTATAACTTGTACTGAAACCTGACGACAGTTATAAGTCGAAGGACGTGGAAGGGTGGCAGCGATTGAAAAAAGAGCGAGTGACCGTTGTAAGCTATCCCCGATGTTATTCAACATGTGCAGCAACAAGCTGTGAAGCATTCAAAAGGAAACTGAGGCAAGGGAATCAAAGTTCATGGAGATTAAATGAAAACTTTAAGGCTTGCTAATGAAGTTGTCATGCTGGGAGAGACGACAGAGGACTTGGAAGAGTAGTTTAACGGAATGGATGGTGTCTTGTAAACAGTTCATAGGCTGAACATCAACGAAAGTAAAACATCGGTAATGGAATGTAGTCGAAGTAAGTCAAGGGATGCCGAGGGAATGAGAGTTGGAAATAAGTCACTACAAGCAGTATACTGCTTTCATATTTGGGCAGAAAATTAAGAGACCATGGCGGAAGAGAGGATGTACAATGTAGACTGGAAATTACAGGAAAAGTATTTCAGAAAAAGAGAAATTTGTTAGTGAGCGTCAGGTTAAGTATCAGGCAGTCTTTTGTGAAGGTATTTATCTGGAATGCAGTCTTGTACGGAAGTGAAACGTGGACGATCTACGTTTCAGACATCCGATGGAAAAGCGACCAGCAGTATGCTCGTACTTGCACTTTCGTTATTCACTTAACTAGATATTTTTTTCACTCACATAACTTGTCAACAATTCCACTTATTTCTCTTGTTCTAGATCAGTGGCAGTCAATCTATAGTCCACCAGCGGGCGTTCTAACTTCGATGGTGGGCCGAAGGTCGTGAGGATTTTTATTGGGTTTTCATAAAATTCTGACCAACGTATTTGGTAAGTAACAATTATCATATACTTTAACTTTCTGTAACTCTGCTTTATAAATTTTGTAAAGTAAAGTTACCTCCATATTCTACAAACTTTTTGTGGCGGTAAGTGTACAGATGAAACGTGTAAACTGGAATAAATACAAAAAAACTACCATTTACACGTTTTTCAAATTTCACTATTATACACACAATAGAAATGTTAGGATTAGTATAATCCGAGAGCGAATACAACGAAGAACTGTAAAAAAATATTGTGTCTCAAAAATAACGCAAAAAATACTGTCACTTTCGTAGTTAAGTGAAAGCTACAAACATTACGTGGTCTTCTCTGGTCGCTGCTTAATTACAAAGTTAAAATGAAAAAAATTAAATATTTCACGAGTCGCATATCTGAGGCTACAGCCGGCACCCCTATGCTTTCACTCTTTCTGTCCTCCCAGCCTTTGTTTGCAGCGGCTAGCAGAGGAATGCTTTTAATTACGAGCAAAGGTTAGTTGTTTGCAACAGAAAAAAAACATATTTCTGCCACCCAGTCCCCACTTCTGTCCGTGTGATTTCTCTTTCTGCATCATGCTGTAACAGTCCAGTTATATTGGCTTTTTTATTTTAACTAAAATGTTAACTTAAAACGAAAGGGGGGTATGAAAAAATGTATTTGTTCCTGCGCAGCAGAAAAGGAGGAACACGCGAGGAAATTCCTTTTATTAACTTGTGTGTCAAAACATTGTTTCATATAACTAACTGGCAGAGAACATCAGAGATGTCACCCACCAGCGTATACAGGGTGACTGAGCACCGGAGTAGCTGATGTAGAGGCTATAAAAAACCGACAGTTGCAGTTTTTTAAAGTAATAATTTAACATCGTACTATAATACAGTCAGTCGTTACCTTCCATTCGAACTGCAGTGCTGTTCTTGAGAAAACTCGAATTTTTCGAGTGGTTTACGTTACAGTAGGAGAAATCTCGGATTTTCCTCGATCTTTTGATCGCCCCCATCTACTGACTTCTATTGGTACTTTCCACGGCGTATCTTAGGGTCCAAAGTGACCATGATTTCGATAAGATGTGGTTCATTCAAGACGAAGCTCGGACCCAGAGAATCAGGAGAGTGTCCTGGAGTAGCACTTTGGGGACTGCATTCTGGCTCTGTGGTACCAAGAGAGTACTGGCATGGGTCTCGACTGGCCGCCGTATTCCCCGGATTTGAACTCATGCGACTGCTTTTTGGGGGTCTATATTAAAGACGAGGTGTACCGCAATAACTCCAAAACCACTGCTGAGCTGAAAACAGCCATTCAGTTTACGTTTTTTCATATAGTTCAATACTTGTCACCCTGCATATACGTGTCGGGCCTGGTGGGCCAATGGTAAAGCGAATGTCTGAAGACTGAGAGGTCGCAGCTACCGGAAATGCGTGATTCTGGTTTTGTAACTGCTACCGCGAAGGGTGAGAGGTACGCCGATATGTTACAGAATCGCATCATCCCCAGCCTGGCTGATAAACACCTGCTGGAACGTATGATGGCGTTCCACCCCATATTGCTAGAGGCGTGAAAGATCTCTTGCGCGCGTCGTTTGGTGACGATCGTGTGCTCAGCCGCCATTTTCGTCATGCTTGGCCTCCCAGGTCCCCAGACCTCAGTCCGTGCGATTATTGGCTTTGGGGTTACCTGAAGTCGACAGTGTATCGCGATCGACCGACATCTCTAGGGATGCTGAAAGACAACATCCGACGCCAATGCCTCACCATAACTCCGAACATGATTTACAATGCTGTTCACAACAATATTCCTCGACTACAGCTATTGCTGAGGAATGATGGTGGACCTATTGAGCATTTCCTGTAAAGAACATCATCTTTGCTTTGTCTTACTTTGTTATGCTAATTATTGCTATTCTGATCAGATGAAGCGCCGTCTGTCGGACATTTGTGAACTTTTGTATTTTTTTTTTTTTTTTTTTTTTGGTTGTAATAAAACCCCATGCCATTCCAAGCACGTGTGTCAATTTTTACCTCTCTATCTACATTATTCCGTGGTTTATTAAGTTTTCAAATTTATATTGACTTTTTGATAACCCGGTATATCAACGCCTGTTTGCAGCTAGGGTGTCGATTTAATTATCATTACACAAACATGTCGTGTAGACAATAGTGCATTACAAAAACGGTGAAAATAATACATCACTTACATTTTGCTTCAGCACATGTCAGACTTTAAATTCCTCTGACAAGTATACATCTCTTCGCCAGAAATAGGCCCAATCACTGTAGAAATACATTAACATCAGACGAATGCAAAGCTCTGTGCATAGCGAAATGTTGCCGATGGTAACTCATTCCCCTAAATCATTACAAATCAATGTTCTAGTGCACTACATGAATTGATTTTCTTGCCAACGGCCTCAGTTTACATGTAAACAGTGTGTTAGAACACTGATTAATACAAACACGATAGTCAGTGAAAAGCTCTCTTGCACTTTATTAACTGAACTTTCTCACTATGAGAGTATGAAGAGCGATCTGTTTTAATTGTTAAAAATCATTCAAAAGCCAAGATCGCACAACATTTTTTTATTAAACACAAGTGGTTTCAATAGTCTTAGCTGTCATCTTCAGGCCTTTACGCTGACCTCGTGCACAAGACGGTAAACGGACAAAACTTTGCACATTATAAACGTTTGTCAAAGCTAAAATATTTATAAACACACAGCATCATAACCAAAAGGCCATGTCCTTATACATATTGCTTGCAAATGCCTGTCACATGATACAAATACGTACACAACAGAACACCGACACCTTTTTACACTTTATTGTTCCTTAGTACACTTAATAATATATATTAAATTAGCCTTTTGAGTCCAAAATTTTCTCAAACTGTTGTTCCAACGTCATCTATTGTATAAATAAAATATGTCGTCATTGTTAGTCACTCTGGTTATTACCTGTTCTTTTGACAATTGCCGACGGTAAAACGCGGAACTAAGCTCTGTTTATATACAGTGCTAATGGGGCCGAAGGCGAAACGGACAGTGTTTGCGCAAATATACGTTATCGAAGAGTATGCTCAGACGGAAAAGTCTTGATTAATAACGTAGTTCAGAAGAGAAGAAAAACGGAAAGGTTTGCTCTGGAGAGACAGCAGCCGCAGTAGGAAAGAGCGTAAAGACAGTGCGTGATGTTGTTGTGAACGATGTTAAGAAAGCCAGACGGAATGGTCAGAAAATAGTGACACCAAGGAAGAAGAGACTGAGGAAGAAAACGAAGTTTCTCGACGGCTTTGATAAGTGTTTACTCAAAAGAAAGTTCCTGCAATATTACGACGTTAAAAGAGAAATAACCACTCTTCCAAAGATTTACAGTTGGGTGAAGAAGGGTACAGACATTATTTTCACGGGGAAACGCACCACTTTTTGGAAAATTTTGAAGGATATGGGGTTTCCTTCTAAAAAATGTAGAAACAGATGAACACTTCCAGTTGGCAGGGAGGACACTGTAGTATGATGTGCACTCTTTCTCTGACAGGAAACGAGAAAGGTGCGAAGTAACTCGTCGTATATACTGATGAAACATGGATGCAGACACAATACTGTCAGTAAATCTTGGCGGCATAGTGACACACCAGGTATGCGAAAAATGAAAGTTCTGAACAAAGAGCAATAATGGTTCATGCGGGAAGATTTGATTTTTAGGCGCAAAAACAACTAAGGTCATACGCGCCCATCTCAGAACCTTAGAAAAGTACTACGAAAAAAGAGTCAAAAGCGACTACACGTTAAGCCCAGTCGACGGCAGGAAAGACAGCTACAAACAAGAACATCCTCTTGGAGTAACGGCCTTAACTCAGACGGCAAACATAACTTAGAACCTGAGTAGCTAAAAAATGGGCATTCGGTCAGGAAACAGCGAACCGTCAAAGTTGATGACAATGAGCACAATGTGCTGGGGGATCACCACTTAGCAAATGGCAATGCCTAAAACGACAGTGCCCAATACGCAACCTAGCTGCAATAATCTCCTCACGGCGAGAGGACCGAGAGGACGTCGGCAGCTGGGCGGAGCTTGTTCCCATGAAGAGAAGGCCAGCGGTGATGCCGGACACCACCTGCTGACACACGGCAACACAAGAGATCTTCGGAAGGAATGGAAGAACTAGCGGACCGAGATAGGAAGACTGCAGCCCACACAGACATCACAGTGGCTCCATCAAGTGTGAGCAAATGGAAGTTCTTTTGGACCCGCTGCACTAAGAGATGGACTGTGCACAGTACACAGGGCTTCTGAAGGGCACCGAGAGGCACGTAGCAAATGACACAATTGAAAAGCCTGTGTCGTCGGATGTACCGTGTGGACTGATACAGGGCGAAGAGCTCCGCTCTAAATACTGAGCAGTGTTCCGGTAGCCAATACCGAAAATGGTCGGTGCCAATGACGAAGGCACACCCATCACCACGGTCAGATCGAGAGCCATAAGTGGTTCCTTTGAGAGGGCACGGCCTATTTCCTTCCCCATCCTTCCCTAATCCGATGGCACCAATGATCTCGCTCTTTGGTCCCCTCCCCCAAACCAGCCACCCAACCAACTGGTGGTCGAATGTGTCAGCACTACCAACAGAGACGTCCAGTTGAGCAGCGAGGTGTCTGATTATGATTCGTCCATCACATCGAATGAGTGTGTCCGCACGTTCCAACATTGCAGTTGTCACAGCTCTGTGCGGCCGGCAGACATGCGGGATATCGGACAGGTTTGCGCGACCTTGTTGCGGTGATGACAGATGCCTCACGCTGCTTTTGTTCACTACCAGGTCTCCGTAGACACTCTGCAAGCGTCTATGAATATCTGGGATTCTCTGTTTTTCCGTTAAAAGAAACTCAATGACACCTCTTTGCTTGGAACCTACCTACGTTACAGACCCAATTTTGAAGGGTACATATAGCGCCACCACCTATCGGCACTTCATGAAAAAAAAATGGCACTGAGCACTATGGGACTTAACATCTACGGTCATCAGTCCGCTAGAACTACTTAAACCTAACTAACCTAAGGACAGCACACAACACCCAGCCATCACGAGGCAGAGAAAATCCCTGACCCCCGCCGGGAATCGAACCCGGGAACCCGGGCGTGGGAAGCGAGAACGCTACCGCACGACCACGAGATGCGGGCTGCACTTCATGAAACTGTAGGAGCTAATGCGGTAACATTCCACGGTCTGCGACAACAAATTCCACATTTCTTCAATCGAAACTGCCGAAGAAAAAAATGTGTTGCACTGCTTACTGAAAGTTCCTCGTATATTTCCGGAATGTAATCCGTACGTACTGTATTTCCAGTGTGAAATTACAGGCATGTTTAGGGCATTTTCAATGCATATCAGTTCGCCCTCTGGTGCTCTATTGCTGTGAAAAGCCAATATCAGTTCCCCGTTCACCATGATCATCATTGCACTAAAAACAAGGCAAGGCATATTCAGTGGCGAATAATGACCAACACAGCCTCGGTCATTCACATCAGGCACAGCTTATTTAACCACACTCGCACAGCTTTCACTGGCACACACACTGAACTGAATGCACAAGAGAGTGTGGTCTGACAAGCGCTTTTTCTCTGTCCGGGTCCAGGCGGCTTATTGTCGCACTGAATGCGCCGCTCACGGGGCAGTGCGGCTGATTAGAAATGCTTGAATGCCCAGCAATGACTGCCAGCCATGAGGCGTTCTCAAAGCCGCAGAGACTGAATCGCCTTTGCTGCATTCTAATTGCTGTGTCACAACCATTTCTTTCTCTGCGCCGGGCACAGTGATTGACCGAGTTCACTCATCGGCGAACATATGCATCAGCTTTAAATGCGCACATACTCTTAAAGAACAATAAAGTATTTAAGCACTCTGTACTGGAGCTTTGAATGCGAGTTTTAGAAACTTTACACATACTGCCGAAGCGGGTTATCGCTGAATGTCGAGTGACAAAGCGTTTCGCTGGCCGCTGTAGCCGAGCGGTACTAGGCGCTTCGGTCTGGAACCGCGCTGCCGCTGCGGTCGCAGGTTCGAATCCTGCCTCGGGCATGGATGTGTGTGATGTCCATAGGTTAGTTAGGTTAGTCAGGTTTAAGTAGTTGTAAGTCTACGGGACTGATGACCCGAGATGTTAAGTCGCATAGTGCTCAGAGCCATCTGAAGCTTCTTTTTAACAGCGTTTTGCTTCCATTTCCTCCACCGTAGCAAGTTTCGCAACATGATCTTTTTTCCTGAATGAATTTTCACGCCGCAGCGAAGTATGCACTGCTTAGGAGGCGTCCTCGAACAAGATTTCTTCCTGTTTCTTCTCCATTTAAACAAACATCTCTACGCTAAGGCCCGCAAAACACTTTATGACGGTGGCACTACTACTGATATTTCTGAGCTCTCATTCCCCCTCCCCCCCCCCCCTCCGCCCTTTCCCTTTTTACAACGGCGAATCGTGCTTGAAGAACGACCGTCTATAAACCGCCGTATGAGCTTTAATATTAACGATTTTCTCATCGAGACTTTTCGCAGCATATACGAGGGTCGCACAGAAAGTAATGCACCGCATTTTTTTCTTCAAGAATTCCTTATTGAACATAATGAGAATTGCAGACACGAAAGAATAGTGTTTCATCTACATACCCTATTTTTCCACGTAATCTCCATCCCATTCTATGGCTCTTCTCCAGCGCGAAACACGGGCGTGTAGGCCCTGTCGGTACCGATCGTTGTCCTGGTGGCGGAGCCAGTGCTTCACTGTGTGACTCACTTCCTCATCGTCCTCAAAATGTCTTCCACGAATGGTATCCTTTAATGGCCCAGACTAGGGGGCGAGGTCAAGTGTGTCAGGTGTGACAGCCGTGGATGGTCTCCCCGACGGCTGCAAATCGTGGAGCTCCGCCGAGCCGCCTTCTGCTGACCTCACCCTCCGTGCCCAGCGACTAACTGTACTTCTGTCGACAGCAAATGCTCCATAGACTTTGCACAAGCGTTTGTGAATATTCCCCACAGTTTCTTTCTCTGCAGTGAGAAATTCAATGACGGCACGTTGCTTGTAACGTACATTGTGTACAGATGCTATTTTGTAACTGACCTGCAAGTACGCCATCTGTCGGAAGTGAGGGAAATTTGGCGCGCTTACTCAGGAGACCTCAAATAATACATACGTCAACGTTTCGCATTTGTAGCATTGTTTTCGGCTGAGAAAAAAACATGCCATTCATTACTTTCTGGGCAACCCTCGTACGTGGGAGGAAGTAGTAAATTGCCTCGTTATTCCTGGAATGCAAGCTATTGGAATTTTAACGGTGGAACCCCCCCCCCCCCCCCCGTATTGCAGAACGCCTCTCTTGTAGCGTTTATCACTGGGGTTTGATGGCCGGCCACTGTGGCCGAGCGGTTCTAGGCGCTACAGTCTGGAACCGCGACCCCGCTACGGTCGCAGGTTCGAATCCTGCCTCAGGCATGGATGTGTGTGATGTCCTTAGGTTAGTTAGGTTTAAGTAGATCTAAGTCTAGGGGACTGATGACCTCAGATGTTAACTCCCATAGTGCTCAGAGCCATTTGAACCATTTGGAGTTTGATGAGAAGGTCCGCTCAACTCCCACGCTTACTGAGAGAAACCGTGACGAAACGCTCCGCTTGTCTCTTTTCTTCTTGTAATTCCCTTGGCAATGGTCGCAGATGTACGAGCAATATTGAACAGTTCATCGAATCAGGGCTTTGTAAACTACACTATGTGATCAAAAGTATCCGGACACCCCCAAAAACATACATTTTTTATATTAGCTGCATTGTGCTGCCACCTACTGCCAGGTACTCCATATCAGTGACCTCAGTAATACAAAATTGTTAAGGCTTTCGTGGCCACTTGTTAACAAACTGCCTATTTACGAAAGTGCCACTCAGTGACGCTCTGGGGCACATCGGTTCCATGTTCCCGCAAGACATCAAAAAGCTCTTCCATGCATGTCTCACCGGGAGTTATTTCACGTGGAATGGCGATTTCTACGAACAGCTGGAAGGCGTCGCCATGGGTAGTCCTCCCAGTCCAGTGGCGGCCAACTTCTTCATGGAACAATTCGAAACACAGGCACTGGACTCGGCGACTTGCAAACCTAAGGTGTGGTACAGGTACGTCGATGATACTTTCGTGGTGTGGAGCCATGGTGAAGAACAGCTCGGTGACTTCCTAAGACACTTGAACAGCCTCCATGCCAACATAACATTTACCATGGAAGTAGAAAAGGACAAGAAACGGCTATTTCTGGATGTGCTGGTCACAAGGAACGGTGAAAACCTGGGACACAGCGTGTATCGAAAACCGACACACACGGACCGATACCTGCAAAAACTTTGAAACCACCACCCGAGCCAGAAAAGAGGCATGATTAGTACGCTCGTAACGAGAGCAGGACGAATAAGTGAGCCGCAACACCTCAAACGAGAAATGCAACACCTGGAAACTGTTCTGAGGAGCAATGGATACTCCACAAATTACATTAGAAGTGTAACAGAGCTAAACACTCGGCGAAGTAAGGAACCAGAAAAAGACATGTCGGGTACGGCCTTTCTGCCATACATTCCCAGAGTGACGGACAGAATCGGCCGTATATTGCGCAAACATGGCGTAAAGACGATTTTCAAACCGACAAGGAAGATCAAAGAGTGTCTTAGATCGGAGAAGGAGAAAAGAGACCCACTTGCAATGTCGGGAATATACCGTATACCATGCACATGAGGAAAAGTTTATGTCGGAATGACTGGACGATCAATTAACACCAGGATCAAAGAGCATAAGCGACATTGCAGGTTGGGGCAGGTGGAGAAATCGGCCGTGGCAGAGAACGCACTGAATGAGACCGACCACGTAATAAAATTCGCCGACACGGAAGTTCTGGCTGTAGAGAAGCACTATCACACGCGCTTGTTCAGAGAAGCTGTAGAAATACAAAAACACGCGAACAGTTTCAACAAGAAAGAGGAAAGCCTTAAGGTAAACGGATCCTGGCTTCCCGTACTGCAGCGAACGACCGTCGCAGGTAGCAAGAGGAGAACCGCACCGGAAACGACCGCGGAGAAGCCCTCGGACGTTGGCGTGCCAGGTACATATAGTCTGCGGCCGCGAGCTCGGCTCCAGTTCACCACCGGCAATGGAGGGTGAAGCTTTGACAATGCCAGCCACTCGTGCTGGCGAAACGTCAGAAAAATCATTAGATGAACGTCGGCCGAAGAACCCGAGACAGAAGCCAATAGGCAGTTTGTTGACCTCAGTAATCATTAGACATCGTGGGAGAGCAGAATAGGGCGCCCCGCGGAACTCAGGGACTTCAAACGTGAACAGGGGATTGGGTGTCACTTGTGTCATACTTCTGTACGCGAGATTTCCACACTTCCAAACATCACTGAGTCCACTGTTTGCGATGTGATAGCGAAGTGGAAACGTGAAGGGACACGTACAGCACAAAAGGGTACAGGCCGACCTCGTCGGTTGACTGACAGATACCGCCGACAGTGGAAGAGGCTCGTAATGTGTAATAGGCAGACAACTATCCAGACCATCACACAGGAATTCCAAACTGCACCAGGATCCACTGCAAGTACTATGACAGTTACGCGGGAGGTGAGAAAACTTGGATATCACGGTCTAGCGGCTGCTCATAAGCCACACGTCACGCCGGTAAATGCCAAACGTCGCCTCACTTGGTGTAAGGAGCGTAAACATTGGAAAAACGTTGTGTCGAGTTACGAATCACGGTACACAGTATGGCGATCCGATGGCAGGGTGTAGGTATGGCGAATTCCCGGCGAATGTCATCTGCCAGCGTGTGTAGTGCCAACAGTAGAATTCAGAGGCGGTGGTGTTATGGTGTGGTCATGTTTTTCATAGAAGGGGTTCAGCCCCTTGTTGTTTTGCGTGGGACACAGCACAGGCCTACACTGATAAGCACCTTCTTACTTCCTACTGTTGAATAGCAATTCGGGGATGGCCACTGCATCTTTCAACACGATCGAGCACCTGTTCATAATGCACGGCCTGTGGCGGAGTGGCTACATGACAATAACACCCCTGTAATAGACTCACCTGAATCCTATAGAACACCTTTGCGATGTTTTGGAACGCCGACTTCGTGCCAGGTCTCACCGACCGACATCGATACTTCTCCTCAGTGCAGCACTGCGTGAAGAATGGGCTGCTATTCCCCAAGAAACCTTCCAGCATCTGATTGAACGTATGCCTGCGAGAGTGGAAGCTGTCATCAAGGCTAAGGGGGGGACAACACCATATTGAATTCCAGCATTACTGATGGACGGCGCCACGAACTTTTAAGTCATTTTCAGCCAGGTGTCCAGATACTTTTGATCACATAGCGTACTTCTGTCGTTGATGAAATACACACTATCTGATCAAAACTACCCGAGAACTCTCTATAATGAGAAATTAAGCACCAGATGTCCCGATATGCGGACCCAACTATGTAAAAGAAGGCGGGGAGTGTTGCGTTGTCAGTAGAGAAGAGTAACAGCACAATGAGGCAGCTTCGAACGTGGGCTAGTCCTTGGATGTCACCTGACTAACAAGTCCATCGGGGCCACTTCAACCCAGTTCCATAGCTGGTGATGTGATTGTGAAGTGGAAACGCAACGAAAGATCATAGCTAAACCAAGACTGCGCAAGTCGTCGTTTCTGATGGGCAGGGACCGTCGAACACTGCGGAGGGTGGTTATAATCAGAGGAAGGATTCACATTTTAAATTCTAATGCTACCAGCAGTCCAGCTAGAGCAATGACTGTGCGCCTTGAGTTAAAAAGAATGGAATACAGTGGTCGAGTAGCTCCTCATGAACCGCACATTTCTTCCTGTGGTCAGTACTGAACGACGACTGAGGTGATGTAAAGAGTGACGCTACTGGACAGTGGATGACTGGAAACGTGTGGTTGGCAGTGAGGCACGCTACATCCCGTGGCAATCCCAGAGAGTAAGTTAGTCATTTACGTTTCCCATAGATCATTTGAACGATTCTTTTATCGAAATGACGTGGAACGGGTCAGTTTACAGGTTATGTATATCTGTTTAGTGTTGACGTTAGTGAAAATGGTATTTTGTAGTCCTCCTGATGCCGCTACACTTATAGAGCATTTTTTTTTCACAAACTACCAGTTTTAACTAGAAATTCTTTCATAGAATGAAAGGAGTTTCCCAAGAAAAATGATTTCAGGTTAGATTTAAAATATGCTTTACTGTCTTTCAGAAACTTTATGGTATTGGGGAATTATCAAAAGTTTTTGTTGCTGCATACTGAACTCCTTTCTGAGCCACTATGCTTTTTGAGCTACTTAGCTTTGATTATGGAAAATAAAGGTCGTTTTTTCCTCTGGTGTTGTATGGATGTCATTGTTCTTCTCAAAGACACACAACCAGGAGCACCTCCGAAGATGTCCAAGGTAGCTTTGGACGAAACGTCAGGGGCAGAAGAGTTCTATGGACCACGGCCATACAACCCGGAAGAATTCTCGGTCACTGAAACATCCGGTCGTGAAAGCCTCCATTGTATGGTTTGAATAAAAGTTTTATTTCGGTTCGTCTTATTCGTTTTTATTATATATTATTATTCTTTCAGTTGCCTTCTGTACAACGCTAAAGACGTTCTTTCTATGCATGGTCCATGTTTCATCGAGCTATGTTACTTGGGAGTGACACATTTTGCACACTAATATACTAGGTAACACGTCTGTATCTGCCCAGTACACTAAATGAGGCTCAAACGGCTCTGAGCACTATGGGACTCAACATCTGTGGTCATCAGTCCCCTAGAACTTAGAACTACTTAAACCTAACTAACCTAAGAACATCACACACATCCATGCCCGAGGCAGGATTCGAACCTGCGACCGTAGCGCTCACGCGGTTCCAGACTGACGCGCCTAGAACCGCACGGCCACACCGACCGGCCACTAAATGAGGAAAGTCCACTTTGTGTAGCCCTGGACGTAAACTTCTTCATCTACAAGATTACTCTGCAATTCACAATTAACTACCTGTCAGCGGGTTCATCGGATCACCTTCAAGCCATTTATTTACCGTCTAACCCTCGAACGGCGCTCGGGGAAAACGAGCCCTGATTTCTCTTATTTTACTAGGATGATCATTTCTCCCTGTGTAGGTGCCTGCCAACAAAATATTTTCGCATTCGGAGGAGACAGTTGGTAACTCTCATTTCATGAGAAGACCCTGCAATGACTGCCACCCCAATGCGCCTCTCATATCCGTGGCGCTCTCTCCTCGATTTCGCTTTAATACAAAACGAGCTGCCCTTCTTTGAACTTCTTCGATGTTCTCCGTCAATCCTATCTGATGTGGATCCCACACTGCACAGAAATAATCTAGAAGAAGGCGGACAAGCGTAGTGTAAGCAGTCTCTTTATTAGACCGGTTGGATTTTCTAAGTGTTCTGCCAATAAATGGCAGTCTTTGGTTTGCTTTCCTCACAATATTATCTATTTGATCGTTGCAATTTAAGTTATTTGTAATTCCAGTTATTTTATGGTTATTACCGTTTCTAGTGATTCATCGCCAATAGCGTAACCAAGAAATACGGCATCGTTATGCCTCTTTATTCGCGATACATATGTTGAGGGTCAACCGCCAGTATGTGCGCCAAGCGTCGACCCTCCATAGCTATGGTTTTTTTTTTTTTTTCAGTGTTTCCTCCCTCATGTTCACGGCATCAACTGGACATCAAACTGCAGCGTTCTTTCCTTAGATGCTCAGACGCCAGTGGGAGGGAGAGACTCACCTAACACATTGACGGTGTAGCCGTTATCGGCTCTTTTGTTTGGTGGTGTGAACGTCCGTTCATTCCCAGTGAACGCGCACCCCCGACTGGCTGTGGAGAGGCCGGTTGGTGTCGCATGTGGTTAGTTCCAAATCGATCGCGGTTCCCACCCGAGTCGCTGTGGCTCCGTTGTTCATGCCGCAAACGCGGTCGTGTCGGAGGGATGTAAACGCGATGGATATAACGCGAAACACGTTCCACACGAAAGTGCGGGAACTGAAACTCTTTTTCCGTTTTAGAAAAATTTTGTGTTAAACGATGCATGAGAAAAAATTCCTGAAATGTGTTAATTAAAATTATTACCTTTTATCTAAATCTCGTTCTGCACCACCACGTTAAAAGTAACGAATACACCGAGCCCAACATATTTGCCACTTTTGAAATTCATCCATCAAGTCCTAGTTAGGATATTTAGCTCCGTTTGCGAGTCCTCATATTCGGGAAGAATGAGTAGTCATACAGAGCTACGCCTGCTAAGAACGGCGGGTGTGATACCACACAAACGTCATCTCGTTTTTAATCAAAAATTCCTGAATAATGTAGGCTATAATGTGGCCTTGCATCGTCATGGCGGAGTACCCAGTCGTTCGTCCGCCACTTCAGTGGATGTTGCCTCCTCATTTGCTCCCTCAGGCGTCTTGCAGCATGGCAACAATACACTTTATTGTTGGTGTGATCAGGAGGAGTTACCATCAACGACAAACACAAATCCTCAACAAGGCACGTAACATTACTTTTAATTAGTCGAGCTCTTTTCGGTCGAGGTGAAGGAGTATTCTTCCACTACAACGACTGTACTTTTGATCAAGTAGTGTACGCTTAAACAAAAATGTTAATTGTACACACATATTATGTGAGGTGTCTTGCTGATTTTCTAATCAGTATCCTTTCGTTCTCTTTCTTAAATTATGGCGAGCTAGTTAGTAATCGGACAACTGTAGAGCTCTGATCGTATCAGTCAAATTACAGCGAAGTGGGATGTGCTATTTATCAACTGGGTCTATATGCAGAATGTTCCGTAGGGCATGCAGTTATGCAATTTGCCCTTTTCAGCCAAAACCCAGAAACCTGAAAGCGGGGAAAAGGGGTCCCGGTAGAGAATATTTGGAAATGGATTTCCAGTTACGGGACTTACCTGAAATCCAACAGTGCCCCATTGTGCTTAATTATATTTACTCTGATGCAATACTGTCGACTGTCCGATGATAAAGTTAAAAGAATTTGTGTGTGTGTGTGTGTGTGTGTGTGTGTGAAGGTCACCCGCAATTAATTGTACCTCTTACCATAGCTGGTCCTCTGGAACTTCTGGAACTGAGCGCGCCTTTTTCTGCCATAGACACTGTCCTGCTTCATTTTACGAGGGGTATTGAATAAGTAATGCAAGATATTTTCTTCTGTAAGTAGGTTGGTTTTGTTCAGGATTCCACTACACCATATTAATCCCCACTCATTTGGCTACAAAGCCCTATTTTTCAATATAATCGCCATTCAATCTACGTCCTTACGGCACCTTACTGGAAGAGCCTGTATGCCCCCCAGATACCACTCTACTGGTAGATCTCGGAGCCAACGTCTTCCTGCATTAGTAACCTCCCCATCATCCACTTACTACTTCCTGTGGAGTGCATCCTTCATTGGGCCAAAGAGTTGGAAGTCGGGAGGTGCGAGGTCCAGGGTATCGGGTGGATGAGAAAGAACAGTCCAATGAAGTTTTGTGTGCTACTCTCGGCTGCGCAGACTTGTGTAACGGGAACGTGCTCAAGCTGTTTTTTTTTCGGTCCCCTGAGGGAAGCACAATTCACTTCTGAGATGATCGTTGCACCGTGAACAAGAACATCAAACGAAATAACCCCTTCAGAGCTCCATAAGACGGTCGCCTTGACTTTTCGGCTGAGAATCCGACTTTGAAATTTTTCTTCGGATGACAGGTTCTGTGGTGTCATTCTGTGGACTGACGTTTTGTTTCTGGTTCGAAACGATGAACACATGTTTCATCGCCAGTGACGATGTTCGACAAAAAATTGCCACGATCACCCTCGTAACGCGCAAGCAATTTCACACAGATGGTCCTTCGTTGCTCTTTATAGTCCTCTGTTAGGTGGCGAGGAAGCCAGCGAGCGCATACCTTTAACTACCCCTACCGGAGGACAAATGAGTCAGTACTAACAATAGAGATGTCAAGTTGACCAGAGAGTTCATTGTGGTCCGTCGATCACCTCGAATGAGAGTGTCCGCACGTTCCAACAATGCAGGAGTCACAGCTGTGAGCGGCCGGCCGACATGCGGGAGATCTGACAGGCTTGCGCGACGTTATTGCGGTGATGACAGACGTCACGCCGAACGACTCATGGTGCTTTGTTTACTGCCAGGTCTCCGTACATATTCTGAAAACGCCTATGAATATCTGCAATGCTATAGTTTTTCGCTTGGAACGCACCTACGCTAAAGCCGTCATCTATCGGAACTCCATGAAACTATGGTGTTTGAAGCGTATTTCACGAAGACCCACCACAAATTCAGCATTTTTTTTTTTTCAACCGAAACTGCCCGAGAAAAAAAAATCTTACATTACTTACTGAACGCTCATCGCATGTTCAGTAATGCACAAGCCCAAAACTCACAGATTGAAACTGAGAAGAGGGAACGCCGCCATTATAAGCGTACATGCACCAGAAGAAGGAAAAAAGAATGAGTTTAGAACCTTCTATGAGGAACTACAGAAGAGTCTGATCAGACTATTATGACGGGTGATTTCAGTGCCACAACAGGTAATATTTCAGTAATGAATATTACATGGTCTTTCGGAGAACCAGTATGTAATGAAAATGGAAAAATAGTAAGAGATTTTGCCACTTACAATAATCTACAAATAACAAACAAATTTTAAGGAAAGAGATATACATCAGCATACTTAGGCCAGTAGAGGTTTTAGATCAATAATTTACTACGTTTTAGTAAATGATAAGCTAGTGGCGCAAGTAAGGATTACAAGAGTTTCTAGAGGACAAGATACAGGATCAAATCATTTTCTACTAGTCTCCAGAATACATCGTTTCGCGAAATGGAAGAAAATGACAAAACAAATACGTAACCAACAAGGTCAAAGCGTTTATAAAGTATACTTGATTGAAGAGGACAGTATAAAACATATTTATCAAAGCAGATTAGATAAAAGGCTAGCAAACTTGCGAGCTAAGGATAATATACTAGAAGAACGGCAAAACCTAAAGAATGGGATATATAGAGTAGCAGGAGATGTTCTCGGTAAACAGAAAAAATAAGGAAAAGAAAGGGCCTAAAAAGTTTGAATGAGGATATAAAAAAGCTATTAAAGAAAAACGGGATGCATATACAGAATACTTAAGCAACCCTGCAGCTGGAAGATGTAATCCTATAATGAGAGAAGAAATATTGCTAAATGTGTAAGAAAGGCACACCAAGAACGTTAGGATCCATTTATCTCATATGGAGAATGATTTTCACAGGAGACATCAAACGGCCTATGAGATTTTAAAAACTTTAAACACAACAGAAAAAGAGAAGACGCCAATAAACAAAACTAAAGAAGAATAATGGGTAAATTATTACAAAGGATTATGGGATGATGATATAGCACAAGAAATTGAAACTGAATCAACAGATGAAAAGGGATTAGATGAAATACAGTCTGACGAAGTAAAGTTTCCCGTAATATGACTTAAGAATAGAAAAGCGACAGAAGGAGATGATATTAAATCTGAATTGCTAAAATATGGAGGAATGATGCTACATCTAAGACTGCTAAATCTCTTAAACGGATGTTGGAAGAGCAAGATAATTCCCAAAGACTGAAAGATTGATATTAATTTTGAAAAAAGGAGACAAAAGCCTATGCAGTAACTACAGGGAAATAAGTTTACTAGACACAGCACACAAGATACATGCTAATATTTTAAACACAAGGCTTAAAAACATAACGGAAATAGTATTGCATGAGAAACAAATGGGTTTTAGAAAAAGTCGCTCTACGATAGATGCAATTGTTATTTTACCACACAATACAAAAACGCAGGGAACAAAACACACACACACACACACACACACACACACACACTGCTTTTATTGATTTTTTTTAACGTCTGACAATATCAATAAAGAGAAACTTTGGAAGACAATGATGAATCTCAGATATCCGAAACATCTAATAAATATGACAAAAACTTTATATCAGAACATCACTCTAGATCTCAACGGAAGAATGACTAATGAAATACAAACTACGAAACGAGTACGAGAAGGCTGCTGTATCTCCCCAACTTTGTTCAAAATTTACATACATGGAATAATGCATGTATGGAATGCTGAATTTCAAGAACGTATATATCTAGAAAAGAGGACTTTTTTAAACAACTTACTATATGCTGACGATGCAGTTATCCTAGCAGATAAAGAAGCGGACCTTCAAAAAGGAATTTACTTATTGAAACAAATAAGTGCGAAATTAGACTTGGAGATAACGGAAAAAACTGAGACTGTGGCCTTCATGGAGAAAGAATCCATCAGAACCAAAATAGGGGTAGATCAAAAGATTTTAGAGCACGTAAGCCTAGGATGTGAGGTGACATATGGCTACAGCAAAGATATAGAAATTAAGCTGAGTAAATTTAGCAGGGCATTTGGAACAATTAACAGAAACCTTAAAAACAAAACTAGGAAAAATACTGAAATTCTACAATCCATTTGCAGTTCCCACATTGCTCTATGGAAGCGAGACTTGGTTGAGCAGCAAAAATCAAGAAAGCCGTTTCAGCTACAAGGAATGAGACTAGTTAAAGATCGCACAATAGAAGGCAGACAAAGGAATAGAGATATTAGAGAAGAGCTAAAAATGTTTAGTCGAAATTACAAAATTGTAGAGTATAGGAGGAAATGGAACGAACTCATAGAAAGAATCGAGAGTGGCAGAATCCCCTTAAAGGGTATAAATTATAACTGTCGAGGAAGAATAGCAATTTCGTCCAATACCTGAAGTGTAGAAGAAGAAAAAAAAGAAGAAGACTTAACCCGGAGACGCTGCGTAATCGGCTATTTAAACAATAAAACGGAGGTTACAGTGTCTGACATTTGCTTTAGAACCAAGAGAAATCTCCAGAAAACCTTGGTCACCACTGGGGAATGGCCTCTTGGACATGTGCATGCCGCTATCGATCGCAGACGATCCTGAACTCAAACTTTTTTTCACTGTCGAGGCACGGCTGGCTGTAACGACCTATATTCAGTCTGGGAGTTTACAGCCAAACACCAGACGATCTGGCAATGGAGCAAAAGAAGTGCCAGTTGAGAATATTTTGGAGGGTGGTTCTCAGTTACGCATTTACCTTACAATCAAAGGAAGCCTGATTAGGACTGTATGCTGAACACAGCTACTGATTTGGGTACTTTATTTGTACAGATAAGAATTTTGTAAATGAGAGTATACGGCTGGCGAAGTTCAACTAAAACGCTCGAAATTTGCGTGACGAAACCTGTATCATTGGGAAGCGCTGCGCGCTAGTTCCTAAATTTCAGGACTCCGGCGAAGTGGCAGAGGGAGAGAATAACGCACGTTTCAGCATTCAAGTCTAGCAGTTATTAGCTGAACGCCAGGCGGTGGCAGCGGAGCACGGTGAAATGCGCTTTGTTCCATTGTCTTCCGGCGCGCTTTATTCCAGCGTTTCGCCTAACTTTGTTAGCATTCTGGCCATTGATCGCGGCTCATCAGCAGCCTTTCTCCCTGCACGGGGGCACTCAATTCGCATACCTGATGGCGGGCGGGCACGCTGAGTTCTTCCTTTCAACTTTCAAATTGCTTCCGGCAGGGGCAGTATTTGAAATCTGCAGTTTAATTGACGGCTCTTCAGAACAGGAAAGAACAGAGAAGTGCAACATACTGCCAGAATAGGAATGTCCTTGCGGAGCTGCTAGGATAGAATTTCTGCGATATTTAATTCTTTCGGTTTTGTCGCCATGCCTTTCTGTAAGTGTATCAATCTCTATTTAACAGCCACTTCAGAGAAATACACTGGTCACAATATCAATAGGAGTGACTAATAATACGGTTGATTGTTATAATTATTCGGGCTATCATTAAAATAAGTTGGCTCGAACACCGCAGTGTGGATGATAGCTTCCGCCTACCTACGATCTTTGAACGGCCTAACTCAGCCAGTTATAGAGCGATCTCTAAGCGCATTCGTGTCTTTCACTTCGACAAAATATTGACACAGAAAAAGAAGCGATGGCAGAAACAAATTCCTACGACTGACAAGAAAACGAACTAGTGACCTTTGGATCTACGGAGTGAAGCAGAACTCCAACGACAAAATTTCGGATGTTGTTCACGGATATTTTCCTAGTATTTTGGAATTAGGACCCGTGGTCCTCGATGGCTCGTTATTGAGTAGTTCTGCTTCGTTTGATTTTTTTACTCCCATTAATATTTGTAAACGAACTACTGATTTGGATGGATTTGACAGTGTCTAGCAAGAAAATTAGGATTGTGTCAGTATATTCTCATTGTGAAGTGACAGATCAAAATAAGATGGATAGTTTTTATGACGCACTCAGTGATGTAGTTGTTAGAGTAAAGGACGAGGACAGTGTTCTGCTCGTGGGCGATTTTCATGCCAGGATTAGAAATCGAACAGAAGGTTATGAAAAGGTTATGGGTAAATTTGCGGAGGATATGGAGGCCAACAGGAACGGGAAACAACTCTTGGATTTCTGTGCAAGTATGAGCTTAGTAATCACAAACTCCTTTTTTAAACAAAAGAATATTCACCGGTATACTTGGGAAGGCAGCGGAACCAGATCTGTCATTGACCATATAATAAAAGATCAGGAATTCAGGAAGGCTGTGAGGGATACACGTGTATTCAGGGGATTCTTTGATGACACTGATCACTATTTAATCTGCAGTGAAATTGGTATTGTGAGGCCGAAAGTGCAGGAGGTCAGGTCCATACGTAGGAGGATAAGAGTGGAGAAACTTCAAGATAAGGAAATCAGGCACAAGTACATAACAGTGATCTCAGAAAAGTACCAATTATTTGAATGTAGTCAATTACAGTCATTGGAAAAGAAATGGGCAATATACAGGGACACAGTACTAGAAGCGGCTAAAGAATGTCTTGGAACAGTAGTGTGTAAAGGTAGGATGAAGCAAACAGCTTGGTGGAATGACACAGTCCAGGCAGCCTGTAAAAGGAAAAAGAAGGCGTATCAAAAATAGCTACATACTAGAACTCAGATAGACAGAGAAAGTTATGTTGAAGAAAGAAACAAAGCCAAACAGATAATTGCAGCATCCAAGAAGAAATCTTGGGAAGACTGTGGAAACAGGTTGGAGACTTTGGGACAAGGAGCTGGAAAACCATTCTGGAGTTTAATTAGCAGTCTTCGAAAGGGGGGTAAGAAGGAAATGACAAGTATTTTGGACAGGTCAGGAAAACTGCTGGTGAATCCGGTTGATGCCTTGTGCAGATGGAGGGAATATTTTGAAGAATTGCTCAATATAGGTGAAAATACGATCAGTAATGTTTCAGATTTCGATGTACAATGGGATGGGAATGATGTTGGAAATAGCCGGCCGAAGTGGCCGTGCGGTTAAAGGCGCTGCAGTCTGGAACCGCAAGACCGCTACGGTCGCAGGTTCGAATCCTGCCTCGGGCATGGATGTGTGTGATGTCCTTAGGTTAGTTAGGTTTAACTAGTTCTAAGTTCTAGGGGACTAATGACCTCAGCAGTTGAGTCCCATAGTGCTCAGAGCCATTTGAACCATTTGATGTTGGAAATAGGATCACATTTGAGGAAGTGGAGAAAATGGTCAATAGATTGCAGTGCAATAAAGCGGCTGGGGTGGATGAAATTAAGTCGGAACACATCAAATACAGTGGAATGTCAGGTCTTAAATGGCTACACAGGATAATTGAAAAGGCGTGGGAGTCGGGACAGGTTCCATCAGACTGGACGAAAGCAGTAATCACACCAATCTTTAAACATGGGAACAGAAAAGATTGTAACAACTACAGAGGTATCTCTTTAATCAGCATTGTGGGTAAAAATCTTCTCAGGTATTGTTGAAAGGAAAGTGTGAGTATTAGTGGAGGACAAATTGGATGAAAATCAGTGTGGGTTTAGGCGTCTTAGAGGTTGTCAGGACCAGATCTTTAGCTTACGGCAAATAATGGAGAAGTGTAACGAGTGGAACAGGGAATTGTATCTATGCTTTATAGATCTAGAAAAGGCATATGACCGGGTTCCTAGGAGGAAGTTATGTCTGTTCTACGAGATTATGGAATAGGAGGCAAACTTCTGCAAGCAATTAAAGGTCTTTACATAGATAGTCAGGCAGCAGTTAGAGTTAGACAAGGCTGCAACCTGTCTCCACTGTTTTTCATTTATTTACGGATCATATGTTGAAAACAATAGACTGGCTGGGTGAAATTAAGATATGTGAACACGAAATAAGCACTCTTGCACAAGCGGATGACTTAGTTGTGATAGCAGATTCGATTGAAAGTTTGCAAAGTAATATTTCAGAGCTAGATCAGAAATGTAAGGACTATGGTATGAAGATTAGCATCTCCAAAACGAAAGTAATGGCAGTGGGAAAGAGATATAAACGGATTGAGTGCCAAATAGGAGGAACAAAGAACAGGTGGTCGGTTTCAAGTACTTAGGATGCATATTCTCACAGGATGGCAACATAGTGAAAGAACTGGAAGCGAGGTGTAGCAAAGCTAATGCAGTGAGCGCTCAGCTACGATCTACTCTCTTCGGCAAGAAGGAAGTCAGTACTAAGACTAAGTTATCTGTGCGTCGTTCAATCTTTCGACCAACTTCGTTGTATGGGAGCGAAAGCTGGGTGGATACAGGTTACCTTATCAATAAGGTTGCGGTTACGGATATGAAAGTAGCTAGGATGATTGCAGGTACTAGTAGATGGGAACAATGGCAGGAGGGTGTGCACAATGAGGAAATCAAAGAAAAACTGTGAATGAACTCTATAGATGCAGCAGTCAGGGCGAACGGTTTAGATGGTGGGGTCATGTTACACACATGGGAGAAGCAAGGTTACCCAAGAGTGTGCTGCTGCTGTTCAGCTGTTCTGCTGTTCTGCTGTTCAGCAGTAGAGGGTAGGAGGAGTCGGGGTAGACCAAGGAGAAGGTAACTGGATTCGGTTGAGAATGATTTTGAAGTAATAGGCTTAACATCAGAGGAGGCATCAATGTTAGCACTGAATAGGGGATCATGGAGGAATGTTATAAGGGGTACTATGCTCCAGACTGAACGCTGAAAGGCATAATCAGTCTTAAATGATGATGATGATGATGATTAATCTGTGCATCCAGACAGCACTGATAAAATCTGCGCAACGGTGCACATGTCTACCATATGCGCCGCTTACCTTGTTTGTAAACAAAGTTGTTCCATTCACTCACGGCGTTCGCTGTTAACAGTAAGGCCCATCTTACTCTCCAATCTCAAGCTTGCATTCAATACTAAAAATGTTCAAATGTGTGTGACATCTTATGGGACTTAACTGCTAAGGTCATAAGTCCCTAAGCTAACACACTACTTAACCTAAATAATCCCAAGGACAAAAACACACACCCATGTCCGAGGGAGGACTCGAACCTCCGCCGGGACCAGCCGCACAGTCCGTGACTGCAGCGCCTTAGACCGCTCGGCTAATCCCGCACAGCTGCATTCAATACTGTTTGGTTATGTGTGACTCAGGTAAGCTTTTCTTGTAATGGCAGTTGTAGTTGACACTGATACACTGTGGTATGGGTAGATGAAGAATTGGTAGACATGCATCTTGAGTGTGCGTGGGTAGGGGGGGGGGGGGGGGAATTTGATGATGATGTTTGGTTTGTGGGGCGCTCAAATATGTGGTCATCAGCGCCCGTACAGAGTGCCAATTTTTTTACACAGTCCAATCTAGCCACCGTCACGATGATGATGATGAAATGATGAAGACACACAGACATCCAGTCCCCGGGCAGAGAAAAATCCCCAACCAGGCCGGGAATCGAACCCGGGATCCTGTGATCCATAGGCACCAACGCTAGCCACTAGACCACGACCTGCGCCCGAGGAGGGGAGTGTTTCACTGGGTGCAATGGAACAGCGACTATGCTGAGCTGTTCACAAATTTTGGCGTTTGAGGATTGTTGCACAGCTCCATGTTTAGTGTAGTACAGTTTTCTGACTACGTAATAAGCCTTTTTCACTTTTGTGGGGGTATTTTCACAGAAACAGAGGTAATTGGGGAACGAACCAAACTAATCGTAATCAAGTTACCACTCGGTAGCGAGCCACCACAGACCACGGATCCCTTACCTACGATACTCAGAAAATACCACTGAAGAAGTATGGAAACATTGTTGCCGGCCGTGGTGGCCGAGCGGTCTAGGCGCTACAGTCTGGAACCGCGCGACCGCTACGGTCGCAGGATCGAATCCTGCCTCGGGCATAGATGTGAGTGATGTCCTTAGGTTAGTTAGGTTTAAGTAGTTCTAAGTTCTAGGGGACTGATGACCTCAGATGTTAAGTCCCACAGTGCTCAGAGCCATTTGAACGATTTGAAACATTGCCGGTATTTCTCCATGCGTATTTGCCCACGCCTTTCCCCTCCCCCTACTCCAGCGCCCCAAGAGCCATAACTATTTAAACAATTATAATTATTATTACTTGCAACTCTTTCCTGTGTCGCTTGGTTTCTTAATCGTTGGGTACCAGACTATGGATCTGAAGGTCTCTGGTTGGATATCTGACAAGACCTAGTATTTGTGTCTGTAGCAAAACACTTCAAATGGTTGAAATGGCTCTAAGCACTATGGGGCTTAACTTCTGAGGTCATCAGTCCCCTAGAACTTAGAACTACTTAAACCTAACTAACCTAAGGACATCATTCATGCCCGAGGCAGGATTCGAACCTGCGACAGTAGCGGTCGCGCGGTTCCAGACTGTAGCGCCTAAAACCGCTCAGCCACCCCGGCCGGCAGCAAAGCATTTCCTTCACTGCTGTCAACATGATGGAAATGAAATTCCAACATTAACCGCAATCTGTCATTGGAACAAATTCAATGGCGATAAATGAAAATGTGTGCCACCGGGACTCGAAACCGCACTTGTCACTTTACGCGAGCGGTCACCTTAACTGCTTCGGTTATCTAAGCACGCTTCACGTCCAGTCCAAATTCCCAACTTGTCGCACACCACATACATAGCGTCTCCTGACCGTTACCCTCATTGCTCGCAGCCTCACGCTGATAGCCGCCAATGATCGGGCGAAGAGTGTATCCGCACTGAATGATCTTTAATTGCCGTCAAGGCACATACACTAAGGTGACAGAAGTCATGAGATAGCGAGTGCACATATACAGATGGCGATAGTATCACATGCACACCATATAGAAGGGAGTGCATTGCACAGCTGTTATTTGTACTCAGGTGATGCACGTGAAAAGGTATCCAACATAACGCCACACGACGAGAATTAACAGACTTTGAATGGTACTTGGAGCTAGACGCATGGCGCATTCCATATCGGAAAAAGTTGGGTCAAAAGTGTGCCGAGAATGCCACGTTTCAGGCATTACCTCTCACTACGGACAACGGACTCCACGACTGAGAGCAGCAGCGTTTTCATAGAGTTGTCAGTGTTAACAGACAAGCAACACTGCGTGAAATGACGGCAGAAATCAATGTGGAAGACGAATGCAGCGATCACGACAGTGCGGCGAAATTTGGCGTTAAAGGGCTATAGCAGCAGATGACCGGCGCGAGTGTCTTTACAAATAGCACGACATCGCCGGCAGCGTCTCTCCTGGTCTCGTAACCATATCGCTTGGACCTAAACGACTGAAAAATCGTGGTCTGGTCAGATGAGTCCCGATTTCAGTGCTAAGAGCTGGTGGTAGGGTTCGAGTGTGGCTCAGACCCCACGAAGCCAAGAACCCAACTGTCAACATGGCACTGTGCAAGGTGGTGGTCGTTCCATAATGGTGTGGACTGCGTTTACATGCGATGTATTAAGTACCTCTGGTCCAACTGAACCAATCATTGACTAGAAATTGTTATGTTCGGCTACTTGCAGACCATTTGCAGCCATTCATGGACTTCCCGCTCCCAAATAACAATGGAATTTTTTATGGATGATAATGCGCCATGTCAGCGGGGTCCAGCTATTCGCGATTGGTTTGAAGAGCATTCTTGACAATTCCAGCGAGTGATTTGACCACCCTGATCGCCCGACATGAATTCCATGAAACATTTATGGAACATAATCGAGAGGCCAGGTCGCGCACAAAATCCTGCATCGGCAACACTTTCACAATTACGGACGGCTATAGAGGCAACTTGGATCTATTTCTTCCAGGGGACTTCCAAAGACTTGCTGAGTCCATGTCAAGTCGAGTTGCTGCACTACACCAGGCAATAGGAAGTCCGACGCCGGCCGCTGTGGCCGAGCGCTTCTAGGTGCTTCAGTCCGCAACCGTGCTGCTGCTACGGTCTCAGGCTCGAATCCTGCCTCGGGCATGGGTGTGTGTGATGTCCTTAGGTTAGTTAGGTTTAAGTATTCTAAGTCTAGGGGAATGATGACTCAGCCAGTCAGGCTGGCCGAGCGGTTCTAGACGCTACAGTCTGGAACCGCGGGACCGCTACGGTCGCAGGTTCGGTGTGGGGCGCGGAGGAGTGAAGTGGACTGCGGTAGTCGTCGTGGGGTTGCGGACCACTGCGGCTGCGCCGGGGACGGAGCCTCTCCGTCGTTTCTAGGTCCCCGGTTAACATAAAAACTTTATTATTTTCAACTTGATTATTAGTATAGCAGTATCAACGTTTATAATACAATCATAAGACAAGATTGTATGATATATGGATATGGTGTCGGCTCTTTCGGACAGGTCCATATAAGTACACAGTTCTGGCAACACCGGCCATGACCTCCTCCTTTGTGCGGATGCACACATATTACCCGGACTCTTACGGGACTTGGTAAGAATGTCTTCGAGTAATGAGTGTGTTGGGTAGGGAGACTACGAATGTAGAGCCGGCCGAAGTGGCCGTGCGGTTGTAGGCGCTGCAGTCTGGAATCGCGAGACCGCTACGGTCGTAGGTTCGAATCCTGCCTCGGGCATGGATGTGTGTGATGTCCTTCCGTTTGTTTGGTTTAACTAGTTCTAAGTTCTAGGGGACTAATGACCTCAGAAGTTGAGTCCCATAGTGCTCAGAGCCATTTGAACCACTACGAATGTGGTGTGTGAACACGTAAGTTGAGAATGTGGTCCTCGCGGGAGGAGTGCGCGAGATAGTCCCTGCGGTCGTGACATCCTCTGTGTCCTCGGTGGTTCAGATGAATAGAGCGTCTGCCATGTAAGCAGGAGATCCCGGGTTCGAGTCCCGGTCGGGGCACACATTTTCACTTGTCCCTGTTGATATATATCAACGCCCGTCAGCAGTTGAAGGTATTAATATATAATTCTAAGATTGTATGATGTTCGCGACGGAAATAAAATGAGAAAATCATGTTTTCTCTTAAAAATCATTTTCCAGTGTGCTCTGGAGCCTTAGGCAGATAATCAAATAAAACATGAAGTACAGACAAAAATACGGAAACAACAAAAACACAACACATTACCATGCCTAATACGGTTTAGGAAACCTTATTGAATTTCAAAACAGCCTCCAATCGTCTCCGAATGGATAAATAAAGATCCTGTGTGGTATTCTTCTTGCAAGAGATCGGAAAATTCATGTAACGATGGTGGAGGTGGATGGCGGTCACATACCCTTCTCTAATATAGAAAAAAATGTTCAAATATGTGTGAAATCTTATGGGACTTAACTGCTAAGGTCATCAGTCCCCAAGCTTACACACTACTTAACCTAAATTATCCTAAGGACAAACACACACACCCATGCCCGAGGGAGGACTCGAACCTCCGCCGGGACCAGCCGCACAGTCCATGACTGCAGCGCCTAAGACCGCTCGGCTAATCCGGCGCTCTAATATAGACCGTAAAGGTTCAAGCATATTGAGATCTGATGACAGTGGTGGCAGGGGAGATGTCACAATTCGTCCTCGTTCTCACAAAACCAGTCCTGGACGATGCGAGCTGTGTGAACAGGGACCCTGTCCAAAAATGGTTCAAATGGTTCTGAGCACTATGGGACTTCACATCTGAGGTCATCAGTCCCCTAGAACTTAGAACTACTTAAGCCTAACTAACCTAAGGACATCACACACATCTATGCCCGTGGCAGGATTCGAACTTGTGACCGTAGTGGTCGTGCGGTTCCAGAACCGCTCGGCCACATCGGCCGGCGGACCCTGTCCTCTTGGAACATAGCGACCCCATTGGAGAACAGCCACTGTACTATGAGACTAACCTGGTGAGCCAAGATAGTATTGCGACCTTACAGAGTAATCATGGGGCCCATGCGACATCACGATATGGATGTCCAAATCATCACGGAACCCCCGCCATGCTTCGCTCGCGGCACGTAAACTAGGTCAAACGTTGAAAACAATGTGAACAAGACTCATCCGACCAAATGACGTTCTTCCATTGCCTATTAGCCCAAGTTTTAAGGCAGCAGGTTTTCCTGCAACGGGCATTTGCAAGACTGATGAGCGGTTCTGGAATTCCAGCTCGCCCCCAATTCCCAGCTTCTGGAGCTAGCTACGGGATGTTTTGCTGCTGACATTCAATTCCACGGTGACTTTCGCAGTTTCACTCTCCTAATTTTTCGTCACAGTCCTCTTCAGTGACCATCTATCGCCATCAATCGACCAACATTTTCGTCCGCACTGTGACTTAGCGGATGAAGTTTTTCCGCTTTTCCTGTATGATATATAAACGTTCGATACGATGCCTCTTGAATCACCAAACACTACGTGTACCTTGGTTACGAAAGCACCCTCTAAACAAACTCCAACAATTTGCTCTCGATCGAATTCGCTTAGCCGCGACATAACGTACTCACAACAACACGTAGCAGTGCTCTGATCATGACATCCCCAAGGTAGTGCTATAGACCCTTTGCTATTCCTTATCTATATAAACGATTTTGGAGACAATCTGAGCAGCCGTCTTGGGTTGTTTGCAGATGTCGCTGTCGTTTATCGACGAATAAAGTCATCAGAAGATCAAAACAAATTGGGAAACGATTTAGAAGAAATATCTGAACGGTGTGTAAAGTGGCAGTTGACCCTAAATAACGAAAAATGTGAGCTCATCCACGTGATTTCTGAAAGGAATTCGTTAAACTTCGGTTACACGATAAATCAGTCCAATCTAAAAGACGTAAATTCAACTTAATACCTAGGTATTACAATTACGAACAACTTAAATTGGAAAATGTTGTGGGGAAGGCTAAGCATAGGTTGCGTTTTATTGGCAGGACACTTCGAAAATGTAACAGACCTACTAAGGAGATTGCCTACACTACGCTTGTCCGTCCTCTTTTAGAATACTGCTGCGCGGTGTGGGATCCTTACCAGATAGGACTGACGGAGTACATCGAAAAAGTTCAAAGAAAGGCAGTACGTTTTGTATTATCGCGAAATATGCGAGAGAATGTCACAGAAATGATACAGGGTTTGGGCTGGACCTCACCAACTTTCTCCTCCGAATGCGAAAATATTTTGTTAACAGCGACCTACATCGGGCGGAACGATCACCACGATAAAATAAGGCAAATCAGAGCTCGTACGGAAATATATAGGTGTTCATTCTTTCCGCGCGCTATACGAGATTGGAATAATAGGGAATTGTGAAGGTGGTTGGATGAACCCTATGCCAGGCACTTAAATGTGATTTGCAGAGTATCCATTTAGATATAGATGCAGACACTTGCAGCGTTTTGAGAACATTGCAGCCCGCATCTCGTGGTTGTGCGGTAGCGTTCTCGCTTCCCACGCCCGTGTTCTCGGGTTCGATTCCCGGCGCGGTCAGGGATTTTCTCTACCTCGTGATGGCTGGGTGTTGTGTGATGTCCTTAGGTTAGTTAGGTTTAAGTAGTTTTAAGTTCTAGGGCACTGATGACCATAGATGTTGTCCCATAGTGCTCAGAGCCATTTTTTGAGAACATTGCACAGGTGCCCTTCGCCGGCCGGTGTGGCCGAGCGGTTCTAGGCGCTACAGTCTGGAACCGCGCGACCGCTACGGTCGCAGGTTCGAATCCTGCCTCGGGCATGGATGTGTGTGATGTCCTTAGGTTAGTTGGGTTTAAGTAGTTCTGAGATCTAGGGGACTGATGACCTCAGAAGTTAAGTCCCATAGTGCTCAGAGCCATTTGAACCATTTTGAACAGATGCCCTTCGTGGTCAAATAAAACTGCGCCATCTGCAGGTTTCCCTGGCATCTTACGTTAGTTCAGGCATGCATTTATAGTGGTGTTCCCATGCTCTCATTCAACCCCTGTACGTCATATTGCTTCTATTCTTCGTTTTTTGTTAATAATTTATTGTGGTCCTCTATGATCTTTAAATCCCTCCCAGCCGGGACGTTTACAGTTTTAAGTTTGCTAAGTAGGTTTGGAACGTCGGCTAAAACTTCATTTTCGCGCCTCTGTGAAGGATCTGTTTCAGAGAATGCGTCGGTCAAGTCAAATCTGTAATCTTCTCATGGATATAAATTATCTGTTTGATACCATTGTTGCCTGATTTGTATTCGAATCCTTTTAACATTTCCGTGTGATCTTTCTGCTCATCAGTTCAATATATTGATTACATTCATATTTGATAAAAATGAAAAACAAATTAAGGTAAAAAATTCCACGGCAATAAACAGAGAGAACGGACACCATTAATGCTATTTTAATTTTTATGAAGTGATACGAAAAATTGTACGATCTACAATCAAATATTTATAAAGTTTTGAATTAATGCTCAGGTCCAAATACGGTGCTTTTGATCACGCTCCAACATACACATAGGCAATAAAAGTACGAATATTGGAGATTGCTGTTTCTTGTTGTACTGATATTGCCAATTACTTACAATAAATAAACATGTTTGAGTAATTAATAGCTGTCATCATCGAGTGTGTATGATGTATAGGTCTTCGAAGACAGTAAGACGCTCTAGAGAAGTTATTTCGTCACGAAAGGTCTATAATCCCCTTCAGGTTGCTGTTCTCTTTAAAGTATCTCGAACAAAACAGAGAAATCAGGGCGTGACCATTTCGTGCCAGGTAACCAAGCTATTTGAAAGTTGTCTCAATTACTTTGATCCACAAGGTAATGTGCTTCCACAGTTATTCAAACGTGAATTTGTGGACGTGCTGCTGGCATCTTTGTCAGCACAAGATCAAATTTAGTGTATAGTGGAACGCTTGAAAGGAATTCAGTTCGCCGGGTGGATGACATTTCAAACACTCATGGAAAGTCAAAACGAGTTTCGTGATAAATTCCTGAAGGAATATTGGTCTTCAGAAATTCATTGGGATATGTTCGATGTTTTCGTGGCTGAAGGTAGATACCATCCAAAGCGCAGACTTGCTAATACTCGTGAAATGGGTTTAATATATCAATGAGGGAATAGCTACAGAGTCGTTTGCCGCTGTTATTGAGAGAACGTAGCTGTTCTATATTTGTAGAGGGTTAATTGCAGCGCCGAAGGACAATTATGCAAATTATCTCAACTTCCTGGAAAGGGTGGAGCATTCACGTGGGCACAATGGCGGAAACAAGAACGCCCACGCGAGACAACAGGCCGGTGCATATGATGCGCAACACGGTGGCAGACAAAATTCATGAAATACGACACATCACGGGAGACACTGAGGTGGCGGAATATGGCAATGAGCACATTCCCCACGATCTGGTTTGCCAATTGTCCGGTATTAGTCCGGACAGAACGGTTTTTAAACAAAAACAGTGGTGTCCGGTCGAACGTCCCGACCGCACGTCGGAAGTCCTGTTTTCGTGGCCCCTTAAATTAGGCTAAATTCGTATTTACTAACACTATTTTTTAAATTGTCTTACAGAAGCCAAATACTGAAAATAGAGTCATTTAAACTTTTATGTTTTAAATATTTTGTACTAGATTAAGTCACAAGTTGGGAGCATTGTGCATTTGTCACAGCTAATTTCAGTTACGTTAATATAAGTTGTCGATTTCATTTGTTCGACAAGCTTTGTCAAAGAGGCTTTGTATTTTACTTCACAGCGGAGTTTATTGTCTTCCATTGTCGTCAAATCATTTGAAGACCGCTCCAATAAGAACGAACTAAGAAAGACAGGTCAATAATTGCATGTATTTTCTTATGACAGCTGCACGTCACTTCCACGTGGACAACAAAGCAGAGTTACAATATCACGTTATGCCTATTCGTTCATCCGCAAAGTTATATTATGGCAAAAACAATAAATAAAAGAAGCCGTGACAATGTCGCATTTTCATTTTATCGTCGACGCTTGCAATAAAAACCTACTAATTTTGAAAGGAATACAGGAGTCGAACAAATGAACGCGCAAGTATACCCATCTTTGTGCGCGACTGATTATGTAGTGAAGTACTGTATTTTGTCGTGGCTGTATTAGGTGAACCGCACACGGCGTGCGTTTAGTATAAAAACGGCATTGTACTGACAATGATACGTGTACGTATGTAACATCGTATTATAGTGAGCTTCTTAAATGCAAGAGGCTATAAAACACCGTCGTGAGTGTCATTTCAATGACAAATGGCTATAAGAAACAAACATTTCGGGGTGGTTCTCGAAAGAAAATGAAAATACCGGATATCGTAAAATATGCCGTGTAAGTTTTACAGTGAATCCTATTCAGTGAATGCGGTAAATCATCATGCCAGCACCATGACTCATATTGATATGGTGCGAGATGTCTTCAGAAACTCCACTGTTCAAACGTATTTCGTGCCTGCGGGAACTAGTCAGGAAAAGAAAGTGTCAGCAACGGAACTAATATTAACATTTATTGGAGTGAACCACCATCACAGTTACCTTTCACAAGACAGTGGTAATGTTTTCCAATCTCACTTTTTATTTCAAGATGCGAAACTATCATCTAAAATTCACAGTGGACGGACTAAAGCAGAAGCTGTAGGAGAGAATATATTGGCTGTGCATTCTCTGCAACAAATTCTGAAAAAAGTTGGTACAACACCATTCTCGATTACATGTGATGCTGCAAATAAAGGAAATATAAAAATATTTCCAGTTGCTATCCGATACTTCGACCAAGAAATGGGAAATATTTCAGCTGTTACAGATTTTTACGAACACGCTGACGAAGCATCAACATCCACAGCCAAGAAACTTAAAGAGACCATCATTAAGACTGGTCTTTCAGGATCGCAACTAGTTGCTAATGGTGCTCACAACTGTTCCGTCAATTACGCGAAAAACCAACTGTTTTCGTCGAGTTGAAAAAAAAAAAAAAATTTAATGCACCACGTGTTATTGCAGGACATTATCATATACTGCACAGTACTGGAAAGTATGGACTGAAACTATTGACATACGATGTTGAATCGCTACTGGTTAAGGTATTTAATGAGTTTTCTTCAAACACGAAGAAGGTAAGTGAGCTCAAGCACTTTCTTGAGTTCCTGCATTTAGAGTACTCCACATTACACCGTCATGTTCCCACACGCATTTGACTCGTTTGTTTTCCTTCTGTAGATAGATTGCTCCAGAATTGTCCATATGGAAGTGGAAATTGTGAAAGCCTAATTATCTATGAATTAAAATACCGTATGAAATGTGCTGAATTCGATAAATTTGGCAACGGGAAAGAACTTGTTAAAGCCGTGAAGTCAGAAAAGAAGTAGAACTTCGAAATATAACTAACAAAGAAACTACAGGTTCGCGGAAATGGCTGGATTCGCAGTATTAAGTGTGAGTATCGTGTTAAATTACTGCATGCTTCCTATTGTAGCAACTATGATGTACATAATAATAATAATAATAACAGTAATACAATAATAATACATTTTTGAGTTGTCCGGTTTTGGCCCCGGTTTTGATAACACTACCCGCGATCCATTAAACTAAATAATGCCTTGGCATAGAATCGCTTAGAAACAAAGAGGTCTGCGAGAAGGATGTGAAAAACCGACTGGTAAAAACTGATACCGGTATTTTAGTTATGAATAACCGATTTCTTTGGTTAAAAAAGGTTTTTTTTTTCATTTTTACTGACAACCGGATTTTTAAAAAAATAGACTTAACTTGCCACAGCAGCAGTGCTAAAATTTTTGGTTTTTAAGTAAAACTTTTTAAAAAAAACGAATATTGTTTATTCGTAAAATATCCACTGCTCTGAAATATTGGATTATTACAGAATTTGAGAAAAGTGATCAGCATTAATTTTGTAACAACGCCTGCGGTCAGAGATCAGCAACAAATACATTGCATAAGAATTAGTATAGCACTGTAGAGTCAATAATGTCCCTGTTGCCGTTTGGCGTGGGCTATCAGACGGTACACGTGTAACTTAACGTGCAGTGTGCAAAACTTGTCCCCCACTTGGTCTGCCCGGTGGTTTCTCGTTGTCGTCCTCGAACTTCAGTCGTATTGCAAAATGATACTGTCTCTGGTCTGTAAGTGTTTTACCGAGTGGCCGGCCGGAGTGGCCATGCGGTTCTGGGCGCTACAGTCTGGAACCGAGCGACCGCTACGGTCGCAGGTTCGAATCCTGCCTCGGGCATGGATGTGTGTGATGTCCTTAGGTTAGTTAGGTTTAATTAGTTCTAAGTTCTAGGCGACTGATGACCTCAGAAGTTAAGTCGCATAGTGCTCAGAGCCATTTTTTGTTTTGCCGAGTGCAGTAGCAATGAAGTACAATGCACCATTCTCTTAAAAAGATTAAAAACTGGAGGAGGCACAACACACTTGCAACATCATATAAGGAGAAAATATTTACAGTCTTCCTTGGAAGAAGGTAAATTTAATTGGTGTGGCTATAATCTTATTGGCGTTCTGTAAACTTGGGATAATAACTGAAACCCTAATTTTGCGGTTGCCTCGGGCTGCAAAGTTGACCCCATCCAAAAGTGACGATGCAGGGAAGTCATCAACTTGTGACCTTTCGCTCTCGCTGTCCCCGTGCCTAACATCTTCGTCTACGCAATATTTGCTGGAGACAGTCAGATCCATTTCTGCTGACGATTCAGTCCCATAACGAATGCGATCTCCTACTCCTTCACCTTCATTAGAATTTTTCGATCATTGCTCAAAGCCAAAGTTTATTACGGGAAGTAATAGCAATAAAAAACCGAAAATAGGTTATTTCAGAAATCGGTTATTTGTGAGCAGTTTTAATTGTCAGGTTACACTGGAGACGAAAAGAAATGAAGAAACCTAAAATCGGTTGTTTAGCGATAACCGCTACACTGATGAGATCCCTACATTTAGGGTAAATTTAGCATTAGAAAGCACTAGTGTGAGAGCGGACGAAGTGCGATGGTACCGCTACCTTTGACCTTGGCTGTGTGAGGTCCACCTGCTGTTCTGAAAATTTTGCAAGAATGGAATATTTTTCTCAAAAATACTTTCGAGAATTATTTCATATACGTCATGCCTGGAAAGCAATCCATCCTCATTCGTTCTTTTTGTTTAATAAATCGTCATCTCCCAAGTAAGTTGCGCTTTGACGTACAGTTATTGTAAAAGAAAACCATTAACACTGATGGTAGTTTGCTTCTACTTGTATGATGGCAGTAATACCGAGCACAAACATTTTCTCCCGCCAATGATTGGTGTTTACTGTCCAGTTCTGTTGTCCTAATGGTACCAAGATTCTTTTAATGAAGTCAGATGGTCACCGATATCCCCAAAAACTGTTTGAATAATATATTTTCAGCAACATAATATATTTTCAGCAAGACGGTGCAACAGCATACACAGCCTTAACAACCTTGTCAGTAACGCACGAGGTGTTCTGTGAAGACAGGACAATCAGCATAGGCAGTGCTGTCTCCTGGTTACATCGACCGCCTGATCTCTGTCATTTTTATCGGCAGGGCAAATTGCGTACTCAAATAGTCCTCACACGTTGGAGGAGCTACAGTAGATCAGTGGAAAAGCTATTACATTATGACTGTAAACACATGACACTAGCGTAATATTCATTTCATTCGTAATGTATAAAACATACTATCAAGAACTGACGGAACAGTCAGTCAACGCGAACTCGCTGTTACTATTAGCGTTCAGGCAGTGCTGCTAAGCGTGTCTCACATTTTGATAAATAGAGCACAGCGCAGCATCGACGACAACGAGGGCAATTTCCAGCACCTTTTGTGAGTTCATTGAAAAGAGTCAGTCTTAGAAAATATCGTCCGGGACAGTTTCATTTTCCCCACCCTGTATGGGTATAGAGGTAATCGGAACTGTTCCAGCATGTGGTGATAGTACTTTCTGTCTAGTTAAGATGCTATTCAATGTTGCACCCAAGCTCTTTACTGTTTTCAGATACGGCATTGAGATGCCGTCTAAAAGAACAGGGACTTCTTCGTAACTTCGGTTTTGGATCCATTTTATCACTGAAGACAGACCGTTACCTGGACGATGGCAGTACTGACGCTTCAGGTCCGACACTTAGTTACAGCTGGAAGACATCGCTCAGAAATAATATTTCAGGACACAACCGACGAATGTCACTGATGTCAAAAGGAGAACAATGGGCCAATGACAGACGCTTGTGGCACTACTGAGATTACAAGCCTGCCAGACGATTTTTTATTCCCACAGACAACACACTGTTGTCTATTTTTCAAGTAGCTTTTATACCACTTCTGAGAACTATCTGAAGATTTTACATGTCACATTTTTCTGGGCACTGTGTGAAAGCTGCCGTTAACAAATGCTTTGTTGAAATACAGTGAAAAGCCCTGCTAAACCCGCAGGACAGGACAGGTAGTTTAAATTGTGGAAAGGGGCCAAAATAAGGGCTGTCAGTTACACTCGAACATACAACTTTATTTTTTGATCAAACATTACAGGAGCCCAAAAAAAAAATTTTTTTTACACACAGCTTTAATCTTTGAGACTTAATTACCAGCTGAAAGCTACTTTAATTTAAAAACGGCTGAAGGCCAATAACTTAAAACACAAGCATAAATAGAAATTTAAAAGGCAAGCCTTACGTTACAACAGTTCTTTATTTAGGCTGAAGACCCAAAGAATCTGAGATTTTGAGAGAAAACAATTTGAATTCAAAATCGGCTAAAAGCCCAACACTTAAGGCTAAACAACATTAAATTTAAAAAAAAAAAAAAACATGGCCTTACGTAAAACAGTTCTTAATTAGGCAAAACTCAACCAAAACTGAAATTTAAACGGCATAGCTTTATCTTAAAACAGTTCTTTAGTTAGGCTGAAGGCCGAAAGAATCAGACCCTTCAAGAGCAAACAAGTTAAATTCAAATCGGCTGAAGGCCTAACACTAAAAAAGATACCAAAGGCCTTACGTGAAAGAGTTCTTTAATTTAGGCTGATGGCCTTAAGAGAAAAACAATTCAAACTCAAAATCGGCTGAACGCCAAACACTTAAAATTCAACAACATTAAAACCTTTAAAATGCCAAAGGTCTTGCGTGAAACAGTTCTTTACATTAGGCTAAAGGCCTAAAGCATCTTACGCCTTAAGGGCAAAACAACATCATTTTTTTAAAAAATCGGCTAGAAGCCATACAAGTACAAACAACAAGAACAAATGAAAAAAGGCCAGTACACCTAAGGGCGCTCAGATGTTCGAGGGTCGGCCTGGAATTCATACACTAACGCTCGCTTAAGTGAGAAAGGCATTCGGGCCAACCATTCACGATCCGACGACAACCCAACCGACCAACAGTCAACATACCCACCGACAAGATAACTTCCACTTCATCCGACGAGGGCACAACAGGGAGTCCAACAACCAATCATGCATGGAGTTGTCAAACTACACTCCGTGCTGAACAGCAACAAAACGATGAGGAAACTATACTGCCTGAAATTTACGTCAACGGCCAGGGCAGGTAACCAGAACGTTAACGGCCAGAAGGCAGAAGATTCGGCTGGTGCACTTCAATTCAAATAACCAAATACAGCGAAACTCCACCGGGGGGGTGGATAGAATTTTCCAACTTGAAAACCACGTTGTTGCTCGCGGGAATATCTCAACAGCCGACAACGAACTCCAAACGACACAATGTGAACAGTCGTGACTTTCTGGTAGGTGAAATCAAAACTCAGCTTTCGTGTCCAGGGTCGGTGAGCCACGGACCTCGTAGCAATGGGAACAGCGCCACACTCTCCGACACCGCGTAGAGGCCGCCAGCGGGCCCCGGCCAAACTACGTCCCGCGGGGAATTCCTCGCTGCTCCACGCCAACCGACCGACTTCCCAGGCCCGGAAACGGTGAAAGGACCAAATATACGTCGGTCGATGAGGCGACCATCCGAACGACCAACCAAGGGTCGTCCTGCTCCCATCTCCCACCGTCGGACAGATCATGTTTGTCGCCAGCGGTCGGCGAGCACTGGCTGTCGCTGCCTTACCGGCGCTCTGTCCCCGACTTCACTGCTGCTGCGTCCCGACTGTACTGCTGGTCCGTCCCAAACTGACTGCCAGACACACGACGACCCGGAAATACTATCGCTCGCTCCAGAGATGGTACGACAGTGCACTTATCGATATGCGCTGCTGCTGCCGCTCACGGGCAAGTAAGGCAGGAAGTTAGTGACGCCAGTAAATGGAATAAGAAAACGAGGCGGCAGTACTGTAACAGAAGATGACAAACAAGAATGGGATAAAAGCGGGCCGTGCACGGCTCATACAGTAGTATCAATATTGTGTCCTCGCAGTTTTCCATAATAAAACTGGTGCCGTTTACGGAAGACGAACTGTTACTTCTAAAATAAGTTGAATTTGCCCTGAGTATACAGCCAGCTGATAGTAAACAATATATTAAAGGCCCTTGGATACAGTGGGTAAGTTCGGTAAGAGCAAGATGATTGTGGGTTTTTGTGGCTTGGAATAGGTCAACCTATGCCTCTTTTCCGTTAAGTGGAATGCGAAATACCGACGGTAGCATCGCATATACCAGGCACAAAAGGGCAATGCGATGGCAGAGATGTCATCTGTGCCCAGGTAATTCATGCGGAAATGTTTCCGTTGTGATTATGGCCACACGACGGGAATTAAACTCAGAATGCGGAATATTAGTTGGAGTTAGACACATGGGACGTTCCATTACGGAAATCGTTGGGGAATTCAACATTCCCAGAGTCACATTGTGAAGAGTGTGCCGAGAATACCAGAGTTCAGGCATTACCTCGCACCACGAACAACGCAAGGGTCGACGGCTTTCATTCAACGACCGAAAGCAGTGGCGTTTGCGTAGAATTGTCAGTGCTAAGAGACAAGCAACACTACGTGATACAACCGCACAATGTACGACGAACGTAGCCGTTAGACACTGCGGTGAAATTTGGCGTTAATGGACTATGGCAGCTGATGGCCGACATTAGTGCCTTTATTAGCAGCACACCACCTGCAGCGCCTCTCCTGAGCTTGTGGCCACATCGGTTGGACCCTAGACGACTGGGAATACGCGGTCTAGTCAGACGAGTCCCGATTTCAGTTGATAAGAAGTGATGGTAGGGTTAGAGTGAGGCACAGATCCCACGAAGCCATGAAACCAAGTTGCCAACAAGGCACTGTGAAAACAGGTGGCAGGTCCATAATGGCGTGGGCTTTGTTTACATTGAATAAAACGGATTCTCTGGTTCAACTGAACGGATCATTGACTGGAAATGGCTATGTTCGGCTACTTGCAGACCATTTGCAGCCATTCATAGACTTCATGTTCCCAGGCAACGATCGAAGCTTTATGGATGACTATGCGCCATGCCATTGGGTCTCAATCGTTCGCGATTGATTTGAAGAACATTCTGGACAGCTAGAGCGAATGGTTTGCCACCCAGATGTCCCCATATGAAGGCTTCGAATATTTATGGGGCTAAGTCGAGAGGTCAGTTCGTGCACAAAATCCTGCACCGGCAAGACTTTCGCTATAGAGGCAGAATGGCTTAATATTTCTACAGAGGACTTCCAACTACTCTTGTTGAGTCCATGCCACGTCGAGTGGCTGCACTACCTCGGCAACAGGAGCTCCGACAAGATATTAGGAGGTATCCCATGACTTTTCTCGCTTCAATATACAGGGTGGTCCACTGATAGTGACCGGGCCAAATATCTCACGAAATAAGCGTCAAACGAAAAAACTACAAAGAACGAAACTTGTCAAGCTTGAAGGGGGAAACCAGATGGCGCTATGGCTGACCCGCTAGATAGCGCTGCCATAGGCCAAACCAATATCAACTGCATTTTTTATAAATAGGAACCCCCATTTTTTATTACATAGTCGTATAGTATGTAAAGAAATATGAATGTTTTAGTTGCACCACTTTTTTCGCTTTGTGATAGATGGCGCTGTAATAGTCACAAACGTATAAGTACGCGGTATCACGTAATATTCCGTCAGTGCGGACGGTATTTGCTTCGTGATACATTACCCGTCTTAAAATGGACCGTTTAGCAATTGCGGAAAAGGTCGATATCGTATTGATGTATGGCTACTGTGATCAAAATGCCCAACGGGTATCTGCTATGTATGCTGCTCGGTATCCTGGACGATATCATCCAAGTGTACGGACCGTTCGCCGGATAGTTACGTTATTTAAGGAAACAGGAAGTGTTCAGCCACATGTGAAACGTCAACCACGACCTGCAACAAATGATGATGCCCAAGTAGGTGTTTTAGCTGCTGTCGCGGCTAATCCGCACATCAGTAGCAGACAAATTGCGTGAGAATCGGGAATCTCATAAACGTCGGCGTTGAGAATGCTACATCAACATCGACTGCACCCGTACCATATTTCTATGCACCAGGAATTGCTTGGCGACGACTTTCAACGTCGCGTACAGTTCTGCCACTGGGCACAAGAGAAATTACGGGACGATGAGAGATTTTTTGCACGCGTTCTATTTAGCGTCGAAGCGTCATTCACCAACAGCGGAAACGTAAACCGGCATAATATGCACTATTGGGCAACGGAAAATCCACGATGGCTGCGACAAGTGGAACATCAGCGACCTTGGCGGATTACTGTAGGGTGCGGCATTATGGGAGGAAGGATAATTGGCCCCCACTTTATCGATGGCAATCTAAATGGTGTAATGTATGCTGATTTCCTACGTAATGTTCTACTGATGTTACTACAAGATGTTTAACTGCATGACAGAATGGCGATGTACTTCCAACATGATGGATGTCCGGCACATAGCTCGCGTGCGGGTGAAGCGGTATTGAATAGCATATTTCGTGACAGGTGGATTGGTCGTCGAAGCACCATACCATGGCCCGCACGTACACCGGATCTGACGTCCCCGGATTTCTTTCTGTGGGGAAAGTTGAAGGATATTTGTTATCGTGATCCACCGACAAAGCCTGACAACATGCGTCAGCGCATTGTCAATGCATGTGCGAACATTACGGAAGGCGAACTACTCGTTGTTGAGAGGAATGTCGTTACACGTATTGCCAAATGCATTGAGGTTGACGGACATTATTTTGAGCATTTATTGCATTAATGTGGTATTTACAGGTAATCACGCTGTAGCAGTATGCGTTCTCAGAAATGGTATGTTCACAAAGGTACATGTATCCCACTGGAACAACCGAAATAAAATGTTCAAACGTACCTACGTTCTGTATTTTAATTTAAAAACCTACCCGTAGGCAGCTGTTCGTATAAAATTGTGAGCCATATGTTTGTGACTATTACAGCGCCATCTATCACAAAGCGAAAAAAGTGGTTCAACTAAATCATTCATATTTCTTTACGTACTACACGAATATGTAATAAAAATGGGGGTTCCTACTTTAAAAAACGCAGCTGATATCCGTTTGATCTATGACACCGCCATCTAGTGAGCCAACCATAGCGCCATCTGGTTTCCCTCTTGAAGCTAGACAAGTTCCGTTCTTTGTAGTTTTTTCGTTTGACGCTTATTTCGTGAGATATTTGGCCCAGTCACGATCAATTGACCACCCTGTATATTCCCTACAGAAGAAAAAAATAATTTTTCCCTATTTTTCAGGTCGGAAAGTGGTGAGAATTCGGCTACCATTCGGTGAATGCATCACATACTGATGTTTGCATCAGTGCGAGTCCCTCAACTCATAAGTTATTTCCCAACTAGCAATGCTCATTACGCTGCCGCCAAACGCCCCGAACAGATTTAACTGGTTAACGATCTGGTGCCCAACGAGGCGTGAATCTAGCAGCGTGGCACAGCGGGATCGCCGCAGCCAGCGAAAACAAAAAACCCGACCGCTGCGCTACGGAAAGGGGAAGGGGTAGTCTCGTTAATCAGCTGTGCCCCCCCCCCCCACCGGTATCACCGAGTGAAGGGAAGGGGGGAAGAGGAGGGTAGGAGTTTAGCACTTCGTTGTCGACAACACTCAACGACAGCTGCTGCCTGAAAACTCATCGGAAATTATATTGAGGGAAGCGAATTAAAACCAGAATGCTTAACTCCGTTTTCAAATGTTCCTTTACGAAGGAAAACTCATGAGAGCTGCCACAACTTAATCCTCGTACCACTGAAAAGAGGAATGAAAAAAGTGTTGGTGTCACTGGTGTCGAGAAACAGCTGAAATCGCTAGAATTGAGCGAAGCGTAAAGATGCGGAGGAATTCCTTTCAGATACTACACTAAATTTGTGGCTAATTTTGCCCCTCTTAAAAGGGGGGATATACCGAAGATACCTCGAATAGAAAACTGTCCAATAGTTGGAAGGTCACACCCGTCTACAAGAAGGATATAAATGATCCACAAAACTGCCATTCAGTATCCTTTACACCCATCTGTTTTACAATCTTAGGCATAATCTGAGTTCTAACTTCATGAAGTATGTCGAACAGAATGCCCTCCATACCAACGATGGATTCTGAAAACATCGGCCATACGAAATTCAACCCGAGGTTTTTTCACATATCCTGACAACGCCGTCAAGTAGATCTAATACTTTTTGACTTTAGAAAAGAATTTGAGTCAATACCACATACGTGCTTATTGTCTCAGGAACGGCAGTATGACGTATCAAGTTAAGTTTGTGAGTGGATAGAGAAGCTGTTGCAATAGAGGACACAGCAGGTTGTCTTGGGTGTGAAGACGTCGACAGGTGTAGAAGTAACTTCATCTATGCCTCAGGGAAATTAGCTGGGGCTCTTGCTGTTCACACTGCATACGCTATTTGGTTGAGAGTGTGTTAAGTAATGCGGAAATGACCACGAGATGCGAAAGGAATCAGCCTGAGTTCCAAAGTGATACCAGTTCGGCTAGCACGATGCCTGCGCACAGCGAGTTAAAAAGAGTGCGCTACAGTAATCGAGCAGCTACTAGTAGCCCACACGTTTCTGTACTCAGTGCTGAGCCTGAGCTGATGTTAAGACTGGCGCCACTGGGTTAACTGCAAACGAGTGATACGGTGTGATGAATGACGCTACAGCCTGTGGCAGTCCCAAGGAAGTGTTTGGGTTTTGGAGAATGCTTGAAGAACGTTACCTGCCATCATGCATAGTACCAACAGTGAAGCATGTAGGAGGTGGTGTTATGGTAAGGGAGTGCTTTCCGTAGTTATGGTGCGGTCCCCCCCTTATTCCGGTTAAAAACAGTAAATACGGAAGGACATGAATATAAATGTGTGTGTGAAATCTTATGGGACTTAACTGCTAAGGTCATCAGTCCCTAAGCTTACACACTACTTAACCTAAATTATCTTAAGGACAAACACACACACCCATGCCCGATGGAGGACTCGAACCTCCGCCGGGACCAGCCGCACAGTCCTTGACTGCAGCACCTTAGACATGAACATATTTTATAGCATTGCTTACTGCGCATAGTAGAGAAAGAGGTCAAAGCTGGTGTTTGTATCAGCATGCCTACGTACCCTGTCATAAAACAGCATCTGTGAGGCAATGGATAGAGGACAAAATGGCTCTGAGCACTATGCGACTTCTGAGATCATCAGTCGCCTAGAACTTAGAACTAATTAAAACTAACCAACCTAAGGACATCACACACATCCATGCCCGAGACAGGATTCGAACCTCGACCGTAGCGGTCGCTCGGCTCCAGAGTGGAGCGCCTAGAACCGCACGGCCACTCCGACCGGCTGATAGTGGAGAATAACATCCCGAAAATGGAGTGGCTTGACTAGTGTCTCAACCAGAAGCCAAAGTAATATCTCTGGGATGAATGAGAACGTCGTCGTCGCTCCGGACCGCAGCGTCCACCATCGCTCCCTCCTCTGTTTTCGGCGATTTTGCCCTTTACGGCGTCGAGTCCACCACCGACCCAATGATGACTTTGACCCACAGTGTCTGTAGGATGTAGTTCAGGCCGGAAGTGGTACTGGGATTTTTTGAGCGTGCTGTTCTGTACTATGCCTTGGTCTCACTCACTCTAATTACATTAATTAATGTAATAATTTTCGATGATGAAATGTCATTCTTTCTTCTACGAGCGGATTTACACATGTCGTCCCCCACAACGACCATTGTGTAACAAGACTGGCGCATCGTCAGAAGATAGTACAGGTCCTGGGCGTCTTGCAGACACAATAATTACGCTGCGGTACGGGTAACAGGGGCATCAAAGTGGGGGAGGGCAACGGAGCATCGCCTGGAAACGTACTCCAGTGCTTAAGTACACGGGACAGTACGATTCTTGGGGGCTCAATATGTTAACGGGAGGGGGGGGGGGGGGGAGGTGGGAGGGTTCACTGGGGGCCGGGGGGCCGAACCGCACAATAACCCTGAGTTCGGTGTGTGGCAGCGGTAGGGTGAGTGGACTGCTGTGACATGTTTCGGGGTTGTGAACCACTGAGGGCTACGGCGGGGACGAAGCCTCTCCGTCGTTTCTAGGTTCCCGGTTCAATACAATACAATACAATATAGGCTACAACGCCATGACTTTGTCATTAGTTTTTTTGTCACGCACGGAAATCGATGACGTGCGGCTGGGAAATATTCTTTGGATGGACGAGGCACATTTTACTGTGCACGATACCGTGAATCCACAGAAGTGTCGTATATGGGGTTATACTACACATGTTGCGCAGAAACATCAACTGCACTCCGCTTATGTGACTGTGTGGTGTGGTCTCACAAGCTCCTTCATTCTGTGCCACTTTTTTTCCCCAAGGAAATGACACTTCGTCGGCCTGTACAGTGACGTCTCCACGGTATAAGGATCCCCTTCTGCAACACGTGATTCAAGCTGTGCAAGAACGCACTTGTATCCAACCCACTATTTTCATGCAAGATCGGGCTACACAATATGTCGCTTGCAGGTGAAAGATTTGCTTCGCGAAACCTTCGTTAACGATCGCATCACCTTTAGGCAGTTTCAAGTTGTCTGTCCTTCCATAAATCCCGACCTAAATCCATGTGACTTCTGGTTGTGGCGACGGCTGAAAAAGCATGTCTATCAGGGATGTATCCGGACTCATCCTGATCTGAAGGATAGTACACGACGACATATTGCTGTGATTACACTGGAGAAACTGCGACCATCTGTCGACCATTCCGTGTTGCAGATACAGCACGTTGCTAAGTCGGGAGGCCATATTGCACACATGTTGTAATTTGTCACAGTATCCTAATAAACGCACTAACACCATCGTTATAACGTGTTTGCTCTTTGCTCCCCTTCTCCTGTACGAACACCACAATCTGACTGCTTTCAGCGCCATATTTTCACCTGGTTGCAGAAAGTGGAACTATTATCTTTTCAGCATACTCCGCGCACCGGTTAGTGAATATACTGTTGTGACTTGGCAAGACAGCCAAGCCACTATGAGGTCGCCGAAAGGCACGCTTTTAAGCTCACGCAGGCTGGCGTGAGGTCTGGAACAGTTAAAGGAGTTGAGTCTAGTAAAAAAAGTACGTAGCTTCTGGAATACTTAACTATAATCCATAATTGGTAAACATCGGTATGACGGTACATGCATCACAAGATAAATAGCAAATGATAATGGCGCCTTGCTAGGTCGTAGCAAATGACGTAGCTGAAGGCTATGCTAACTATCGTCTCGGCAAATGAGATCGTAATTTGTCAGTGAACCATCGCTAGCAAAGTCGGCTGTACAACTGGGGCGAGTGCTAGGAAGTCTCTCTAGACCTGCCGTGTGGCGGCGCTCGGTCTGCAATCACTGATAGTGGCGACACGCGGGTCCGACGTATACTAACGGACCGCGGCCGATTTAAAGGCTACCACCTAGCAAGTGTGGTGTCTGGCGGTGACACCACACATACCTACGATGTTTCAGCAACCTACGATGTATACAGCCTACACTGCAACGTTCGAAACATCGTCAGTTTAATTGTAACTACCCAGTACTTGTAAGTGACTAGCTTCAGCTGGACATAACATACACGAAGGAACTTATGAACACACTTCCACTCTCGAATTAGGCAATTAGTAAGGTGATGCTACTCGGTATTAACATTGTGTCTCCTGGGAGAGGCTGATATTTCATCATGTGTGCTTATTATAGGTGCATGTGCTAATGAAGAGTAATTTGGTGCGTGTCAGTCTAGCCAATCATGCAGTTTTCACGACATACTTTCGACTGAATAGAAATGGCTCAGTCGAAAGGTTCACCACTTCCATGTGAATACAATTTTGGTTCAAGAAAAAATTAAGGACAGATAATTGTGTTTAGTAGTTACTTGACGATTTGACTTTACACTTTACTCCACAAACTCTATTTCAGTGAATTTTGGAGTGTACTGCGTATCATAGTTAGTCATTCCCTTTCCTATTCCATCTGCACTTAAAGCGAGTGGAAAATGATACAACTAAGTAGGATCCGTCATGTTAGCCTATGCTACAACATTAAAAATCACGTGGATAATATATCAATAAGTTACATTGGACAGTCAACGATTCGTACATGGTCATGCTCCACTCGGATTACCTGTCTTAAATTGATCTGTTTTCCCTTTTCTTACATACCTCAGTGTTTGTACCGTCATCATCATCATCATCATATCATCACCATCATTACCACCTTGCGTAACAGGTACATAGTGCTAATGCACAGGTATAAAAGACAACCGCAAAACAGCGTACTTACTGATGACTGCTATCCTGCAAACTCAGTGCTTTCCCGTAACGATATTTACCTGCAAAAAGAAACGAATCCAGTGAGTTTAATATTTGTGTAATAAACAAATGTGATACATACAATAACCATATAGAAAAGTAATCATTTATTCAGTCGAGTGAAACTCTCATATTTTCAGCAGCTGTTTACAATTTTCCTGTTACTCTAGCCTGCTAATTATGTGGACTATTCACATTTCACTAGAAGGTCTTCCTCGTTACAGCAGGTAACGCGGTGTCACTGTTAAAAGATCGCTAAATGAAACGGCCGAGAGATGGAGAAAGAGAGAGAGGGAGAGAGAGAAAAATAAAAGATGAGACCGGTGATGGCATACAACTTACTACTTTCAAACAGAGTAGCTAAATGTACACCACCTGATAAAAGGTATATAGACACTATCGCTAGACTTTAATATTTAATATCCCCCTCTATGACCGCTTGTATTCCGCTCGAGGCATATTCAATGAGATGTCTGAATGCGTGTGGAGGAATGGTAGCCCATTGTTCCTCAAGAGACGAAACCAAAGAAGGTAGTGATGCAGAACGCTGGGGTCTGGAACAAAGTCGACGTTCTAATTCTTATCAGAGGTGTTCCATTGGGTTCAGGTCGAGACTCTGGGCAGGCCAGTCTATTTCAAGAATCGTACTGCCCACAACCCTTTGCCTCATAGATGCTGCTTTATCGGCAACAGAACTTTCATTACATACGTATGTTTGTGTCTACTGGCGTTCGTCGAAAACACTATGATAAAAATAATAAGTAGGTTTTTACTATGTTGTTTAAGCCCCAGAAATAAGTTACTCTTGGGCGTGTTTCGGATTGTTAAATAAATAAATGTCGTGTGACTAGGGCACCCCATCGGGTAGACCGTTCGCTGGGTGCAAGTCTTTCGATTTGACGCCACTTCGTCGCCTTGCGCGTCGATGGGGATGACATGATGATGATCAGGACAACACAACACCCAGTGCCTGAGCGGAGAAAAAACTCCTACCCAGCCAGGAATCGAACCCGGGCTCTTACGATTGACATTCTGTCGCGCTGACCACTCAGCTACCGGGGGCGGACTTCGGAACGTTAAACCTGAGATATTGAATGTAATACGAAGAATATGATGTTTTCTGAGTTGCCTCATTTCTATACTTACATGTATAATTTTTAACAATTTCTAATTTTCTTGGAGACAGCCTACGTATTTTACCCTGAGGACGGGTGACCCGCACTGTTCTAGGATGGTTTCGCTGAGCTTTTTTCCTTCTATTGTGGCTGCATAATCATTCATATTTGTACCAAAATGGTACAAATTTTGCTTTCTTTATGTTATAATATCTGTATCTTCAATTAAGTCCGTTTAGAACAATCACAAAGAACCTATAACTATTACCAAGCAACTAAGACAACTGTTCTCGATTTCATGATTAAACAATAGCAACTGACAGGTTCTATTGTCATGCTGATATAAATAATCATGTCATCGAACTGCCCCGCTATTTTACGCTGTATGCAGTACCGCAAAATATTTAGGAACTTCCAGCATGCTGGAGTAACTTGGATCAGCAACTTCTGTTAACCAGTAGAACGTAAAACCAGTCCATGTTGCAAATTTTTACTTTTTGTTCATGCGATGACTAGTTTCGGGCCGAGATCCATTTTCAAATCATCATAACTTAGAAGAAAATGGCATTTCCGAAGATGTCAAAAATGTGCAATGAACATTCACAGTGCATACAGCGTTATCTCAGCCCTAAACTAGTCATCGAATGAAAAAAGTAAAAATTTGCTCTTTGGACTGGTTTTTCGTTCTACTGACCATAAAATCTGAATATATCCTTCCGCATTTAGCGTTTTTTTTTTTAAGCGCAATAAGGGGACCACACCACACTCTGCTCAAAAAACACCCGAATACCGTAAAACTAACTCCTCCATATTTCACTGCTGCACGACACGTGACGGAAAGTAACGTTCTCCAAGCATTTGCCAAATTCAAACACATCTATCGGCTTACCACACGATGTCGCGTGATTTATTATTATGCCAAGTCAGTCTTTCCAAGTGATGTACTGTCCGGTAGCGTTGCTTTTTACACCATCTAAAGCATCGATTAGCACGGGGCGTTTGAAAAGTCCGTGCAAAGCCCGAGAAATAGCACCACCGGCGGATATCGAGGTCATGCTTAGTTAGTAGCATCTACGGAAAGAACGCACACCAAGTTTCAGCCATATTGGTCTATTTCTTTGTGTTTGGCAATCGTGTGAATCAAGGAAGTCGAGTGATTGTCAAAAAATGGACGAAAAAGAATTTCGTGAGATGATTAAACATTACTTTATGGAAGGCAAAACGCCTCAGGAGACTAAAGAGAAGCTTGATAAACATTACGGTGACTCCGCACCTTCGATTACAACAGTTTATAAATGGTTTCAAAATTTTCGGAGTGGCCATATGGGCACAAGTGATGCTGAACGTTCTGGACGCACTGTGGAGGTGTGGAGGTTACGACTCCTGAAATCATTGATAAAATCCATGATATGGTGATGGATGACAGAAGAGTTAAGGTACGTCAGATTGCTAGTGCTGTGGGCATCTCGAATGAACAGGTACATAACATTTTGCATAAACATTTGGACATAAGAAAGCTATCCGGAACATGGGTTCTGCGATTGCTCACGCTTGACCAAAAGCGGAATCGTGTGAACTGTTGTAAGGATGGTTTGCAGCTGTTCAGGAAGAATCCGCAAGACTTTAAGCGTCGTTTTGTCACTTTGGATGAAACATGGACACATTACTACACTCCTAAGACCAAACAACAATCGAAACAATGGGTTACCAAAGGAAAATCTGCACCAACAAAGGCGAAGATCAGTCCTTCGGCCGGAAAGGTTATGGCGACTGTCTTTTGGGATTCGCGAGGGATAATCCTCACCGACTATCTGGAAAAGGGTAAATCTACTACAGTTGCATATTATTCATTGCTATTGAACCGTTTGAAAACCAAGCTGCAAGAAAAACGCCGGCGATTGGGCCGCAAGAAAGTCCTTTTCCATCACGACAATGCACCAGTACACACCTCAGCAGTCGTGGTCGCAAAATTAATGGAAATAGGATTCCAACTCGTTTCACATTCACCACATTCTCCAGACTTGGCTCCAAACATGGTTCAAATGGCTCTGAGCACTATGGGACTTGACTTCTGAGGTCATCAGTCCCCTAGAACTTAGAACTACTTAAACCTAACTGACCTAAGGACATCACACACATCCATGCTCTAGCCAGGATTCGAACCCGCGACCGTAACGGTCGCGCGGTTCCAGTCTGAAGCGCCTAGAACCGCTCGGCCACACCGGCCGGCTTACTTGGCTCCCTCGGACTACTATTTGCTCCCCAATTTGAAGAAATGGCAGGCGGCACAAGGTTTTATTCAAACGACGAGATGATTGCAGCAACTAATAGCTATTTTGCAGACTTGGACAATTCCTATTATTCGGAAGGGATCAACAAGTTAGAACAGCGTTGGACGAAGTGTATAAGTCTAAAAGGAGACAATGTCGAAAAATAAAAAAGGTTTAGCCCAAACACGTAAGTAGTTTTTATTTTTGCACGAACTTTTCAAACGCCCTTCTTAACTACAAAAATGTGTGGCTTTTAGAAAGCTGTTGGCTCATTGTGCCCCATTCTTTTTAATTCCCTATGCACACTCATTGTGCTAGTTGTCCTGCTTGTAGCACTTTGGTCTTACGAGCCATTCCTTCCGTTGATATTCTCAACAGTTCCTGTAGGCCAGTACACGAGAAGTGCCTGGTCTCGGTTTAGCTATGACTGTTTCTTCGCGTTTGAGGTTCACAGTCACGTCACCAAAGGCGCGTTGTGCAGCTTTAGAAGGGTTGAAATGTCCCTGACGGATTTGTTACTGACTTGTCCAAGTTCGAAGTAACTGAACTTCCCTGATTGACTCATTGTGCTATTACTGCTTTTCTACTGACAACACTATACTCCCAGCCTGCTTTTATAACTCGTGAAATCTAGTGGTCAGTTCTGCATTACATATGGGTGTCTGTCTAGCTTTCATCAGATAGCGTATGTTGCCAAACTTCTGGAGAGCACAGAGGCAGGCGGAAGTCTTCCTGTGCGTGACTACTGTGTTTTCTGCCCAGTCGAGCTGTCCATTCAAAGGTATACGCAAGTTCACTGTTTTCTGCTATGGTATTGCGCATGTGGAATCGAACAAGTGTGCTATGGTATCCAGTCGCCCATTCTCTGTTGGGCAATTTCAGTTGATTTTCTATCCTGTCATCACTTCTACATCTACATACAAACACCGCAAAACCACCATGCGGTGCATGACGGAGGGTACCTTGTACTACTACTAGGCATTTCCTTTCCTGTCGTCACAGAACGAACGACAAACGACTGTCTAAAAGCCTCCGTATGAGTCCTAATTTCTCGCGTCTTATCTTCATGGTCCTTACGGGAAACGTACGTTGGCGGCACTGGAATCGTTCTGCAGTCGGCCTCAGATGCTGTTGCTCTACATATCCACAATAGTGTCTCGCGAGAAAAGTGTCGCCTTACCTTAAGAGGTGCCCATTTGAGTTCACGAAACATTTCCGTAATACTTGCGTATTGATCGACCCTATCGGTAACAAACCTAGCAGCCCGCCTCTGCACTGATTCGATGTTTTCCTTTAACCCGACCTGGTGCGTATTCCAAACACTCGAACAGTACTCAATAACAGGTCGCACTAGTAGTCTACACGCCACCTCCTTTATGGACGAGCTAAACTTTCCCAGAATTCTCCCAATAAAACCCTTCGTTTCTACGAACATGACGCGCTCATCCAATTTCATATAACTTTCTGAGGTCATCAGTCCCCTATAACTTAGAACTACTTAAACCTAACTAACCTAAGGACATCACACACATCCATGCCCGAGGCAGGAATCGAACCTGCGACCGTAGCTTTAACTTACATTTTTCTACTTTTACAACAAGCTGTCATTCATCACAGTAAATAAAATTAAGTCATCTTCTATCCTCCTACAGTCATTCAACGAAGACACCTTTCAGTACACCGCCGCGTCATCAGAAAATAGCTGTAAATTGCTGTTCACCCTGTCTGTCAAGACACTTACGTATATGAACAATAAAAGCGGTCCCATCACACTTCGTTGGGGCACACCTGACGATACTCTTTTTTCTGATGAACAGTTGCCGTCGAGGACAGCGTACTGGGTTCTATTACTTAAAATACATATCTGCGCACCTAAACCGTATGCTCTGACTATCATAAAGAGTCAGCAAGGGGGGTACATCGTGTCAAATGCTTTTCGGAAATATAGGAATGTAGAATGTCTGTTGCCCTCCATCCATGGTTTGTAGGATATCATGTGAGAAAAGGGCACCCCTAATTTCGCAAGAGTGATACTTCCTAAATACCTAGTGACTTGTGGGTGGTTGGTTGGTTTCTGGGGTTGAAGGGACCAGACTACAAAGGTCATTGGTCCCTTACTCCACGACCATGAAACACCCACAAGGAAGAAAAACAAGCAGCGGAGACAACAAGGGACGACATGGAACAAGAAAGACACAGACAAAGACCAGAAAAGAAGAATTAAAAGCATGCAGTGTTACAGTGGTTGGCCGACCATGGAAACAAAAAAAAAAAAAAAAAAAGGAAAAGCCAACCACCAAGAGACACACTAAAAATCCCAATCTAAAACCGTAGGCCAAAGGCCAGAACACACAAAAGAGACAAACCCTCAGACTGAGCGATAAAAGCCCCCTGCGCGAATAAAACTCAAAACTAAGTCTGCCATTGCAGCGTCATCCGTTAAAAGTGCAGGGACCGTATCAGGCAGCGCAAACGTCTGCCTGAGCGCAGTTAAAAGTAATTTGTAGACAGAAGCATATCTGTCCCAAGGAAATGTATTAGATTCGAACTCAGAATGTGTTCAAGAAACCTGCAGTAAACAGATGTTAAGGATATTGGTCTGTAATTACGTGGTTCAGTTTTTTGCCTATCTTATATACAGGAGTCACTTGTTCTTTTTTCCAGCCGCTTGGGACTTTTCGCTGGGCGAAGGGTTCGCGACAGATGCAGGCTAAATAAGGGGCCAACGCCGTAGAGTACTCCCAGTAAAACCGAACTGGAATTCCATCTGGACTTACTCCTTTTTAATTCTTTCAGTCGCTTATCTACGCCACGGATATCAATTTCTATGTCCTCCATGCAACAGTCTGTAGAATAGTCAAATAACGGTGTATTTCTAACAAGGGAACCTCCTAATCGCACCCCCCTGAGATTTAGTTATAAGTTGGCACAATGGATAGGCCTTGAAAAACTGAACACAGATCAATCGAGAAAACAGATAGAAGTTGTGTGGAACTATGGAAAAAATAAGCAAAATATACAAACTGAGTAGTCCATGCGCAAGATATGCAACATCAAGGAGAATGTGAGCTCGGGAGCGCCGTGGTCCCGTGGTTAGCGTGAGCAGCTGCGGAACGAGAGGTCCTTGGTTCAAGTCTTCCCTCGAGTGAAAAGTTATGATCTGTCCGTTCGTTCATTGACGTCTCTGTTCACTGTAATATGTTTAATGTCTGTGTTTTGCGACTGCACCGCAAAACCGTGCGATTAGTAATGGGAACCGAAAACATTTGATCGCAAGGTCATAGGTCAACCGATTCCTCCATAGGAAAACACGTCTGATATATTCTATACGACACTGGTGACGGCATGTGCGTCACATGACAGGAATATGTTGTCGACCCACCTAACTTGTACACTTGGCGAATGGGTATAAAGATTCTTCTACCTTGCCCGATTTAGGTTTTCTTGTGGAAGTGATAATCATAAATAAAATAAAATAAATTAGACTTCTCACTCGAGGGAAGACTTGAACCAAGGACCTCTCGTTCCGTAGCTGCTCACACTAACCACGGGACCACGGCGTTCCTGAGGTCACACTATCCTTGATGTTGCCTATCTTGCGCATGGACTATTCAGTTTGTATATTTTGCTTATTCTTTTCATAGTTCCACACAACTTCTTCCTGTTTTCTCGATTGCTCTGTGTTCAGTTTTTCAAGGCCTATCCACTGTGCCAACTTATAACTAAATCTGAGGGGGGGTGCGATGGGGAGGTTCCCTTGTAAGATTCTTCTGCGTGAATGATTTCTTGAACACACAATTTAAAACTTCAGCTTTCCTTTTTTGCTGTTCTCTGTTGTCACCCCAGATTGGTCAACGACGGACTGGACAGAAGCCTTCGACCTGCTTAGTGATTTTAAGGCTGACTTCCCGTCAACATCTGCGCCTTTTTTTTTTTTTTTTTTTTTTTTACGTACAGTTCATTTATCCCGATAACGAACCGCACACCTGTTAGGACATTCGCTAGGCTCGATCTGGATCGCTGTACGGACACGGACGAAGGCGGGCTCATCGGCCTTACCCTTGCATCCCTGGAGTATAAAACAAGAAAAGAAACGAGACGCGGGCCCCCGAGAGGGCGCAGGCTCGGACGCAATCTCGCGGCCGGCACAACACTCCGGCGCTGCGCTTCCCTTCCCTCCCGCCGGCTGCAACGCAAACAGCGGCTTATCTCAGTCCAGGCGGGGCGGGGCGGCGCGGGCGTGTCTACTCGGCGTTCGGCATCGATCACTCTTTATAGCGGATATCCGCGGCCGCACTGTCGAGTGATTTGTAGCGAGCGCGGGGACCGTTTCTGCTCGCCATTGTCTCCGGGAGCGCGCCACGTGGGGGGCCAGAAGCTTTGCGTGATATTAGAAAAGAGAGAAAGGCGTTCCCCCACTCTCCACAGGGGTGGAGGGGCCAAAATGTATACAGTTGTCCCGAGGGCTGGAGACGCTCTGGCGTTCAGCGCTAATGCGCAGTGGGTCCCTGCTAGCCATGTTGCAAGTCTTATACATTCGTTACCGAGTTGTGAATGTTCCACGAGACCCGAGCTATCGATTTGTCCTAAAACTCGTACCATACCCAAATTCGTGCCCGACTGGGTCTTATTCCATCAGTTCGTCTCAGCGGGCGGTGTGCATAACGGCACGGCGTGCATCGTTTGTGCCTGATTCGGCCTAAGTCGGTAGTTTTCGGTAGCCGCATGGAGTACTCGTACAGTAACTCTTTATGCTGGCCTACACAGTGACAAGATGTACGTGTTCGTCGCACTTGCAAGTCGGCAGCGGCGCGGAGTAACGAATACAAATCCCATCAGGCGCGGGTCGTAATTAAAGGCTCTGAGGCACAGCCTCTTCAAAATATATACTGAGGCACCACAGAAACTGGTATATGCATGCGTATTCAAAAATGGTTCAAATGGCTCTGAGCACTATGGGACTGAACTTCTAAGGTCATGAGTCCCCTAGAACTTAGAACTACTTAAACCTAACTAACCTAAGGACATCACACACACCCATGCCCGAGACAGGATTCGAACCTGCGACTGTAGCGGTCGCGCGGTTCCAGACGGTAGCGCCTAGAACCGCTCGGCCACCCCGGCCGACTGTATTCAAATACAGAGATATGTAAACAGGCAGAATATAGCGCTGCGGTCGGCAACGCCTATATAAGATAACAAGTGTCTGGCACATTTTTTAGGTCGGTTACTGCTGCTACAATGGCAGGTTATCAAGATTTAAGTCAGTTTGAACGTGGTGTTACAATCGGTCCAAATGGCTCTGAGCACTATGGGACTTAACATCTGTGGTCATCAGTCCCCTAGACTTAGAACTACTTAAACCCAACTAACCTAAGGCATCACACGCATCCATGCCCGAGGCAGGATTCGAACGTGCGACCGTAGCAGTCGCGCGGTTCCGACAGAGCACATAGAACCGCTAGACCACCGCGGCCGGCTGTTACAATCGGCGCACGAGCGATAGGACACAGCATCTCTGAGGTAGCGATGAAATGGCGATGTCCCGTACGACCATTTCACGAATGTACCGTGAATATCAGGAATCCGGTAAAATATCAAATCTCCGACATCGCTGCGGCCGGAGATCCTGCAAGAACGGGACCAATGACGACTGAAGAGAATCGTTCATTGTGACATAAGTGCAACCCTTCCGCAAAGTGCTGCAGACTTCAATTCTGGGTCATCAACAAGTGTCAGCGTACGAACCATTCAACGAAACGTCAGCGGTATGAGCTTTCGGAGCAGAAGGCCCACTCGTGTACCATTGATGACTGCACGATACAAAGTTTTACGCCTCGCCTGGGCACGTCAACACCGCCATCGGACCGTTGATGATTGGAAACATGTTGCCTGGTCGGATGAGTCTCGTTTCAAATTGTATCGAGCACATGGACGTGAACGAGTATGGAGATAACCTCATAAATACATGGACTATGTATGTCAGCAGGGGACTATTCCAACTGGTGGAAGCTCTGTAACGCTGCGGGGCACGTGCAGTTGGAGTGATATGAGACCCCGTTACGTCTAAATACGACTCTGACAGGTGACACGTACGTAGGCATGTTGTCTGATCATCTGCATCAGTTCATGTCCACTGTGCATGCCGACGGGTCTGGGAAATTCCAGCAGGACAATACGACACACCACACATCCAGAATTGCTACAAAGTGGCTCCCCCAAAAGAGGTCACCCCCGGTTCGGTCTACCACTCCCGTTTTTTAGAACTTCGTTCGAAGTTCATCGACATGACTTTCATTTATACAGATGGCTCTAAGACCAATGACGGGGTCGGGTGTTCCTTTATTGTCGAGGCACAAATTTTCAAATACCGGCTCCATGGCCATTGTTCGGTCTTCACAGCTGAGCTCTTTGCCCTCTACCAGGCTGTTCTTTACATCTGCCGCCACCGACATTCTGCTTATGTCATCTGCTCAGATTCCCTGAGCGCCATCCAGAGCCTCAGTGATCCGTACCCGGTTCACCCTTTCGTACACCGAATCCAACGCTCTCTTCAGCAGCTGGTGGACGTCGGTTCTCCAGTTAGCTTTATGTGGGTTCCTGGCCATGTCGGTATCCCTGGGAACGAAGCTGCAGATGCCGCGGCCAGGGCTGCGGTCCTCCAGCCTCGGACAGCTTCTTGTTGCGTCCCTTCGTCCGATTTTAGCAGGGTGATTTGTCGGCGCATCTTATCTCTGTGGCATGCCGATTGGGCTGCACTTACCGACAACAAGCTTCGGGCCTTAAAACCTCTTCCCGTGGCTTGGACGTCCTCCTCACGCCCTTCTCGGCGGGAGGAGGTCGTTTTAGCCCGGTTAAGAATTGGACACTGCCGGTACAACCATCGCCATCTGCTGACGGCTGCGCCGGCGCCGTTATGCCCATGTGGGCACTTGCTGACGGTTAGACACATTTTAATGTCTTGTCCAGATCTTAACACACTGCGCCACGATCTTAACCTGCCAAATACTTTCGATGCAATTTTAGCGGATGACCCACGAGCAGCTGCTCGTGTTCTTCGTTTTATCACTTTGACAAACCTCGCTAAGGACATTTGATGATGCTGTTTTTTAATCCTATGCCTATCAGTCTGTCTTTTATCGTGTTTTCCCTTTTAGTTGTTGTGGTCAACTTGTGCCTCGCGGTGCATTCTTAGAGTCGTCAGGGCGCTAATGACCATTGAAGTTGTGCGCCCTAAAACCACAAAAAAAAAAAAAAAGTGGCTCCAGGAATACTCCTCGAGGTTTAAAAACTTCTACTGGCCACTTAAGTCCCCAGACATGAACATTATTGAGCATATCTGGGATACCTTGCAACGTAATGTTCAGAAGAGATTCTCTTACGCATTTATGAACAGCCCTGCAGTATTCATGGTGTTAATTCCCTCCACCATTACTTCAGACATTAGTCGGCTCCATACCACGTCATGTTGCGGCACTTCTGCTTGCTTCCGGGAGCGCTACACGATATTAGGCAGGTGTATCAGTTTCTTCATTTAAAATAGCGTATCACAGAATTTGAATTATCAGAATGCATTTCCAATATTTCCCACACGGATTCAAATAATGCCGGTCAACGTTTTTGGAACTGTCGATACGTGATTTCACGGGATGTTTTTCGAGTGGGTAGTTACAAGTTTTAAGGCTGCGCCTTGTAACCCCGCTTAGCTCTATGTAGCAGAGGTTTGGCGGCGTGGTTTCCTCGGATAACGGCTCTTGCACGTCCCGAAGGCGGCAGTGTTTCAGACTAAGGGTGTGCTACCAACCTGCTCAGAATTATGACGTTCCGCTGCTTACATCGGAAGGGAATGAACTCAGTTGCTGACACTTCGCTATCGAATCCCTATCTACGTATATCTTTTTATATCTTTATTATGCTTTGATGCGTTTTTAATCGACGTTTAGTATTATTGCTTTGGTAGTGTTTAGACAGTTTCTTTGTTCCTGCCATTGGTTATTGTATCCAACGCTGGAATAAGTTTGAAAATGTCGCGCCAGAGTGCACTATATTACGGTACCATAAATATCACCACTTAAAGCGCGTGAAATACACCCCTTGCGCGAAATACGTCCCGCTACTTTAGTTTCCTTGCTTGCTGACTGCGGGTAAGGTGCACAATTGGCAAGTTTCTTTTCGTTAGTGTGCCGTGCATGAGTTCTGCTTGCGAAGAACACCAGCGTACCAAGCGTACCCCGAGTTCAAAAAATAACAAAATATGAATTCAGCGTGCATTTTACCAGGTAAAATTTTGGAACAAGCGGTTAGGATGAAAGTGAAGGAACTTGGTACGTCCACATTCGACGTAAACATGAATCAAGGAAAAAAATCTGTAAGTGCTGGCAAGGGTATACGCACAATTTCAACAAAGCACTGTACAATGCAGCTGAGACGTTGTGTGCGCTATATCACTTAAAATGCATATTTTTGTAATAAACGAGTGAAAATACAACAAATGCAGTCTGTACATTTCCATGGCGGTTGCTCTGGTTGCTCATGTCAGCCAATCACAGCACAAGATCCGTGACGCACGGAAACACTGTTTCGTCACGCGAACTCATAAACACCCAGTTTGAGTGCACAAAACATTAAATGTCTGAAGTTTAGAAATGAAAATACCAAAACTTATAAGCACGCAACGAAGCTAACATACACCGCATTCAAAATGGTTCAAGTGGCTCTGAGCACTATGGGACTTAACTGCTGAGGTCATCAGTCCCCTAGAACTTAGAACTACTCAAACCTAACTAACCTAAGGACATCACATACATCCATGCCCGAGGCAGGATTCGAACCTGCGACCGTAGCGGTCGCGCGGCTCCAGACTGTAGCGCCTAGAACCGCTCGGCCACTCCGTCCGGCTACAACGCATTAAAAATCTCTCCAAAACGAGTTTTTTTTAGGGTTTCTTGTGATAAACTGTCGGGTAATGGGACGTTGGGGGATAAAAAGCTAGCTACAGATTTTATCTTGCAGATAGTTTTTGATGTTATTAAGCAGTTGATTATGAAACGGAAAGAAGCCATAGTATGTAAACGTTTAGCTAAAGGGTTATATTACCCTCCCCCCCCCCTCCCTCCGGTAATTTTGGTTGTGGTGACAGATTGACCTGCAGCGTATCCTGAGGTCTAGATTAGTTTCGATCGACAAATGTCGCAGCCTTCCCCAATATGGCAACCACGAGTCGCGCCTCCTCTTAATTCAAGCACAGTCGGTAATGTGTTACTTCGAGTCCTCCCTCGGGCATGGGTGTGTGTGTTTGTCCTTAGAATAATTTAGGTTAAGTAGTGTGTAAGCTTAGGGACTGGTGATCTTAGCAGTTAAGTCCCATAAGATTTCACACACATTTGAACATTTGATATTTGGTAATGTGTTACGAAACGGCGCGTACATTCTTGCTCGACCCGAGGAAGTATGAAGGGACACGGAGTAACAACTACGTACCCAATTTCGTTACTTTCGATGCGGGCAGAGTAATGATACTGAGCACACTACCCGATTTGGGCGAGCAAGTGGGGGCGTGTAGTAACGACTAGTCGATAACGAAGAACGATCCGGTGCTCGAGTTCGTCTCACTCGGGCCGAGCCGGCAGCGACACGAAGTAACGAATACGTATCCCATTTCGCTGCAGATGATATAAACAGAGTCGGTAACGAGAAACGAGACAATGCACACTGTTCGTTCCCGACTCAGGTGAATATGTAAGCACTTGGAGTAACGACTACGTTACTCTTGACGAAGGCCTAGTCGGCTTTTGTTTAATCATATGGCTAGGGCCCCACCTCCCCCCCCCCCCCTCCCCCCCAGTCGGGCAGACCGTTCGCCGTGTGCCGGTATTTCAATTTGACGCCACTTCGGCGACCTGCAGCCGATGAGGATGATAGGATGATGATGAGGACAGCACAACACCCAGTCCCTGGGCGGAGAAAATTCCCCAACACAGCTGGGAATCGAATCCGAGCCCAGAGGATTGACAGTCCGTCACGCAGACCATTCAGCTACCGGGGGCGGACGGTCTAGTCGGTAACGAATAACAACACGCCGCATGCTGTCCGTCTAACTCGGCCCAAGTACACTCCTGGAAATTGAAATAAGAACACCGTGAATTCATTGTCCCAGGAAGGGGAAACTTTATTGACACATTCCTGGGGTCAGATACATCACATGATCACACTGACAGAACCACAGGCACATAGACACAGGCAACAGAGCATGCACAATGTCGGCACTAGTACAGTGTATATCCACCTTTCGCAGCAATGCAGGCTGCTATTCTCCCATGGAGACGATCGCAGAGATGCTGGATGTAGTCCTGTGGAACGGCTTGCCATGCCATTTCCACCTGGCGCCTCAGTTGGACCAGCGTTCGTGCTGGACGTGCAGACCGCGTGAGACGACGCTTCATCCAGTCCCAAACATGCTCAATGGGTGACAGATCCGGAGATCTTGCTGGCCAGCGTAGTTGACTTACACCTTCTAGAGCACGTTGGGTGGCACGGGATACATGCGGACGTGCATTGTCCTGTTGGAACAGCAAGTTCCCTTGCCGGTCTAGGAATGGTAGAACGATGGGTTCGATGACGGTTTGGATGTACCGTGCACTATTCAGTGTCCTACGGCCAGTGTAGGAGATCGCTCCCCACACCATGATGCCGGGTGTTGGCCCTGTGTGCCTGATTGTGGCGCTCACCTGCACGGTGCCAAACACGCATACGACCATCATTGGCACCAAGGCAGAAGCGACTCTCATCGCTGAAGACGACACGTCTCCATTCGTCCCTCCATTCACGCCTGTCGCGACACCACTGGAGGCGGGCTGCACGATGTTGGGGCGTGAGCGGAAGACGGCCTAACGGTGTGCGGGACCGTAGCCCAGCTTCATGGAGACGGTTGCGAATGGTCCTCGCCGATACCCCAGGAGCAACAGTGTCCCTAATTTGCTGGGAAGTGGCGGTGCGGTCCCCTACGGCACTGCGTAGGATCCTACGGTCTTGGCGTGCATCCGTGCGTCGCTGCGGTCCGGTCCCAGGTCGACGGGCACGTGCACCTTCCGCCGACCACTGGCGACAACATCGATGTACTGTGGAGACCTCACGCCCCACGTGTTGAGCAATTCGGCGGTACGTCCACCCGGCCTCCCGCATGCCCACTATACGCCCTCGCTCAAAGTCCGTCAACTGCACATACGGTTCCCGTCCACTCTGTCGCGGCATGCTACCAGTGTTAAAGACTGCGATGGAGCTCCGTATGCCACGGCAAACTGGCTGACACTGACGGCGGCGGTGCACAAATGCTGCGCAGCTAGCGCCATTCGACGGCCAACACCGCGGTTCCTGGTGTGTCCGCTGTGCCGTGCGTGTGATCATTGCTTGTACAGCCCTCTCGCAGTGTCCGGAGCAAGTATGGTGGGTCTGACACACCGGTGTCAATGTGTTCTTTTTTCCATTTCCAGGAGTGTAGGTAGCGGTACAGAGTAACGAATACGCATTTTCGTTACTCTTCTTGCGTTTCTTTACTCCAGTGAATTCGCTCTCAATACGTGCGCGACAGGCCACCAAACTGTGGGTGTAATAGGACTATAGGTTAATGCGTGGATTTCATATGAGAAAGAATTGTTCAAAATCTCAATCACAGGCTCCCTCCTGTGTTCCGTCAACAGCTAAAATATTGATACAGGAGTCACGATATAGTTTTATGAAATTAGCGGTTAACATATACAGGGTGATTCCGTGATGATATTACAAATCTTCAAGGATGATGGAAAAGGGAAAATGCATTAATTCGATGTCCGGAAACGAGTCGAATGTCATAAGCGAAAATCGTTGTGACACATGTGACAGTGGAGTACATGTACTGGTACTGTAGAGTAGGCAACTTTCGGGGGTGGTAGTAAGGACCAAAACAAGAAAAAATGACCAGCAAATATGGGCTCTAAAATGCATACCTTAAGAGCTATGATCGCTTGTTCAGTAAAAGGGATGTGTTTCACAGTAGCGATAGCTCTTGAAGTATACACTTTAGAGCCCATGTCCACTGGACATTGTTTTCTTCTTTTAGCCCACACTACCGCTCCTGAAACTTGCCTATCCTACAGTCTTAGCAACAACAGCACCGGTACATGTATTCCATCGTCAAAGCTATTACAACAACTTTCGGTTGTAACTTTCGAGTTGGTCGTTTCCGGATAAGGCTTCCTTTCCTCAAGTTCATACATTTACGCGTCTCCATGCACAGTTTTACATTTCCGAACATTTAAAGCAAGTTGCCAATTTTCTGCTGCTGTGCAGACAACATATGCATCACAGTGTGCCGTTCAAATTTCAGGAAATTTGCAACAATCTGAACAATGAGACCTTTCGGATGAAAATCATAGGCATTTAGCAAACGGATATGGACGTAAAATTTGGTGGGGTCCATGGTGTGTTTTCTCAACAGTACCATTTGCAGGTGAACCTTTGCCAAGACCCAAATATATCTTTTTTTATCTAAATGATGCGGTCGGTTTTGAAAAGTGTCCTGTCACAAGAACTAAATATCGTACGTGAAACAAAAAACTTATTATTATGTCCGAGAGGATTGACGGTCATCCATGATGTATCAGAATTCTGTGTTGAATAAAAACGCTGTACTCCAGATTACACGGGACTGGTGGGGGGGGAAGAGTTGCTCCCTACTGCCCCACCCCCGCCCGCCCGGACCATTCCTGGCTTTGTGGACGCCTATGACTCCTGCCATTCTGTAAAAATTTTTCAGAGTGAGTGTTCAGTTGAGCAGAATGTAATTTCTTTCGCGAAGCATACATTGACTACGAATCACGCGACTATGGTCTAGCCAATGGTTTACCAGTAAGCGCTCTGTAGATTCATCATCACTGGTTCAGATAGGTCCCTCTCAAAAGTAACGTGGTTTTGTATAGGCATTTTATGTGTGAATTTGTTATCTGGAATGAACTTGGCTTATAGCTTTTAAGAGATAAATGGAAGCGCATTTCACTTGTCTCCGGCAAATGTCACAGCTCAAATGTCGCTGACTGTTCTGCTACAGATAAACAAAAGATATCCACAGCTCTTTTTCCTTTTTTTTACTGCACTTTATTTCCGAGTGTCTGAGACTGTGGCGGCATTGCACAATGGTTTCCTGCACTGAGGTGGCGAAAGCCATGGGATAGCGATATGCACATATACAGATGTCGGTAGTATCGCGTACACAAGCTATGGCAGTGCATTGGAGGAGCTGTCATTTGTACGCAGGTGATTCACGTGAAAAGGTTTGCGCTGTGATTATGGCCGCACAATGGGAATCAACTAACTTTGATCAAGGAATGGCAATTGGAGCTACGCAGATGGGACATTCCATTTTGGAAATCTTTAAGGAATTCAATATCCGTGATCCACTGTGTCAAGAGGGTGCCGAGAATACTACATTTCAGGCATTCCCTCACACCACGGACAACGCAGTGGCAGACGGCCTTCACGTAACGACCGAGAGCAGTGGTGATAGCGTAGATTTGTCAGTGGCAACAGACAAGCAACTAGGAAATAACCACAGAAATCAATGTGGTACGTAGGACGAACGTATCCATTAGTACAGCGAGGCGAAATCTGGCGTTAATGAGCTATTGTAGCACACAACCGACGCGAGTGACTTTGCTATCAGCACGACACCGCCTGCAGCACACCTCCTGGGCTCGTGACCATACCCGTTTGGAGCCTAGAGACTGGAAAATTGTGGTCTGGTCAGATGAGCCTCGACCTCAGTCGGAAGGAGCTAATGGTAGGCTTCGAATGTGGCGCATATCCCACAGAGCCATGACCCATGTTGTCAACAGGGTACTGTGCATGCTGGTAGTAGCTCTATAATGATTTGGGCTGTGTTTACATGGAATGAACTGGGTACTCTGGTCCAAGTGGACCGATCATCCACTGTAAAGGGCCCATTTTCGGTTACTTGGGGACGATTTTCAGCCATTCGTGGATCTCACGTTATGGCTAACAATGCACCATGGCACCGGGCCACAAATGCTCGCGATTGGTTTGAAGGACATTCTGGACAGTTCAACCGAATGATCTGGCTACTCAGATCACCTGATGTGAATCCTACTGAATATTTATGTGACATAAACGATAGTCAGTTCGTGCACAAAACCTTGCACCGGCAACACTGTCGTAGTTATGGAAGCATATAGAGGCGACTTGTTGAATCCACGTCGTGTCTAGCTGCTGCACCACTCCGCTCAAAAGGAAGGTAGTAGGAGGTATCTCATGACTTTTGTCACCTGAGTGTAGCACGTCAAAGTGAAAGTGTCGCGAAAAAACATGGAATTTGTTGCTATGGCACACACTGCACATTAGCGATTTATCACGTGCTTATTTTTAGGGGCGAAGTTCTTCAGTTTGTACTATCTGGTAGTATTTGTTTAATCCTCATTCAGTCTTAAGGCAACTAAAATATTAATCGCAGAATTCCACAGATTAAGTACTGGTACTACATCTTGTGATTCTAAATTAAAATCAATGACAGTGGTTTGGAGATAGGTATACCCCAGAGGTTAATGACTCAGGCTATCATATTTTCTGCACGTCGAAATTGGTCGAAACGTGTATACATCAACGGATTGACTGGGAGGACATTCTCAGATTACTGAACACACGTAGGGACTTCAAAAAGTAAGTTTTAATGTGTCGTCTCATGCTAAGACCATTGCGCAACAAGAGTGGTGCATTGGCAAAAGAGAGGTTATTTTCTGGGTTTCCTGCACACACGGTTCTACACTGTGCAAACCAATGTGAGAAGCATAGCAGAAAGTACGTCCCTTGTACCAGTTATTAGGGTTTCTACCCGTTCGATTCACATATGGAGAGCCGGAAGAATGATTGTTTAAATGCCTCTGTGTGTGCTGTAATTAATCTAATTTTCTCCTCACTATCCCTATGCGAGCGGCGATACACCCAGGGGGTTGTAGTGTATTCCTGGAGTCATTATTTAAAGCCGGTTCTTGAAACTTCGTTCTATCTTCAAGAATCTTCCAGTTCAGTTCTTTCAGTATCTCTGCGCCACTCTCCCACGGATTAAACAAACCTGTGTCCAATTCGTGCCGCCCTTCTCTGTGCACGTTCAGTATCCTCTGTTAGTCCTATCTGATGTGGATCCCACACACTTGAGCACGAATGATTTGTAAGCAATCTTCTTTGTAGACTGATTGCACTTCCCCAGTATTCTACCATTAAACCGACGTCTACCATCTGCTTTACCTACGACTGAACCTATGCAATAATTTCATTTCATATCCCTTCGAAGTGTTACACTCAGGTGTTTGTATGAGTTGGCCGATACCAGCAGTGACTCACTGATAATATGGTCATAGGCTACTACGTTTTTTCCTTTTGTGCACAGTTTTACATTTCCGAACATTTAAAGCAAGTTGCAAATTTTCTGCTGCTGTGCAGACAACACGTACATCACAGTGTGCCGTTCAAATTGTGCGGAAAATGGAAACGTACTCAAAATTTGGAGTACGCTGAAAGTACGACTCTTGCGGGCTGAATGTCTAAATTTCTCACGTATTCACCGTGAGATTCTGGCAGGACAAGTACCCTATGCAGTGTCGTACCCAGCCTTGGTGAAATGGTGCCAACAATTTGACCAACGCTGCACAGACGTGGGTGATGCTGTTCTCGAAGTCCATTATCTTCCACCAAGCGGAATATTTTCGTCAAGCTGAAAGAATATCTTGGGGAAAAGAGCTTTTCAAACAATGAGGAAATCACACAGTGTTTCTCGAATGAATTTCTGGGACGTTTCGATTGTTGTTTACTAAGACTCTGTGACAATGTTGATAAATAGTGTCATGTATGTGCGCCACCTTGGTACAGAGAACAGACAGCATTCAATAAAATTTAATTGGCCCACCATGATTGTAACTTACTTTTTGAAGTGCACTCGTGTAAGTGAATGTCACTGTGTTTCGACACTGTACACTATCAAGGGACCCCAGTGGGATTCCAAAGAAATTCACAGGAAGAGGAAAATTTGAGCGCTGAAGAAGTATGAAGAGCACTTGACGTGGCCTACCGAATCAAAAGATTTTACGACGCACGGCAATACCCGCGAAGGCTTACTAAACTTATAAGCACGGCCTGACAAAAATAATGAAGTATTCACAAGGGGGAAAAAAAGGAATTGAAAGTTTACTAACTAATAGAGAGTATGCGATGTTATTTCAGCGAATCAGCGCCCGTACAAAATCCCAATTTTTACACAGTCCAATTTTTTTCCATCGTCGAATCGAGCCACTGTCACGTATGATGATGATGACGACGACATTATGAGGATAACGGGAATCGAACCCGGGACCCCGTTATCCAGAGGCAGCAATGCTAGCCACTAGACCAAGAGCTGCGGACAAATTTACGAAGAACTTGGCAGTCTGTGCCAACTTGTCAGTATGACGTTGCACCCTCTCTGTCCTGGATGCACGCACCGATTCGGTTCTAAAAGGTGTCATATAGCCGTTGTATTCTGTCCAGGGGCAAACAGTCTCACAGACCTCACCTGGACCTTGATATATTGGATTCTGGTACTGCGACGGAGTTGACGTCGTGACTGGTCTCAGACATGTTCTACAGGGGACAGACATGAGGATGTTGGTGGACGCAGGAGTACCTCGAAGTCACGCCGACAGTTGATAGATCCGCATGATGTGTGTGGGCGAACATTGGCCCGTTGAAAAATGGCACCACGAAACTGTTCGCCGGTGGTGGTCACCAGCAGTAGTGCAAAGCCATTATTCATGGCTAAACACAATGCGACACGACTCAACAGCAGACCACGCTTCGCAGTAGCGTCCACTCCAAATACGGCTGTCTGTGTTGTAGTGTAAACGACAGCCTACGCATAGAATGGTAACTGTCCAGTTCAGACGCGTCTCGTCTCCAACCAATGGTGCAGCACGACAATATTGCATGCAGACAATTCCTTGTACTCGGATGGCAGGCGCAGGTGAAGGGGTTACAAAATGTTTGGTTGGCAAACGGTGGTCCTCTCTTGTGGTGAGTGACTGGAATCTTGAGGACGAGTAGCTTCTGTCTCGCTCCCGTGCAGTCCAAAATCGGATCATTGTCGCATCCGAATGCCACACAAATCCGGATATTGCGCGATTCAGAAATGGTTCAAATGGCTCTAAGCACTATGGGACTTAACATCTGAGGTCATCAGTCCCCTAGACTTAGAACTGCTTAAACCTAACTAACCTAAGGACATCACACACATCCATGCCCAAGGCAGGATTCGAACCTGCGACCGTAGGAGCAGCGCGGTTCCGGACTGAAGCGCCTAGAACCGCTTGGCCACATCGTTGCGCGATTCGACCAGCTGAGAAAATGGAGATTCACAATGATGCTCCTTTCAAATTCTGTGAGGTGCTGATAACGGTGTCTCACACGAGTACGCAGCATCTCTTTATCCTTCACGGTGATCACTCAACATCTGATGCAGTTCATGTCCCTTCTACACTGAAGTGATAAAGTCGTCGGATACCTCCTAATATCGTGACACATCTCCTTCTGGCCGGTGTAGTGCAGCAGCTAGATGTGGAAGTCCCCTGCACAAACACTGAGCCATGGCGCCTCTACAGGTGTCCATAATTGCAGAAGTATTGCCGTTGCAGGATGTTGTGCACGAACTAACTCTCGATTATGTAGCATGAACATTGGATGGAATTCATGCTGGCCGATGAGGGTGGCCAAATCATTCGATCCAGGTGTCCAGAATGTACTTGAAACGTGAACAACTGTGGCCTGTTGACACAGCGCATTGTCATCCACAACATGAAGTCCATGAATGGCTGCAAATGGATCCAAGTAGCCAAACATAACCAGTCTCAGTCAATGATCGGTTAAGCTGGACCAGAGGACACAGTCCATTCCATGTAAAGAGAGCCCACATCACTATGGCGTCACCGCCAGCTTGCACAGTGCCTTGTTGACAACTTGGGTCCGTGGCTTCGTGGGGTCTGCGTCACACTCGACGCCTACGATCAGCTCTTACCAACTGAGATCGCACTCATCTGACCAGGCCACAGTTTTCCAGTCAGCTACGGACCAATCGATTCGTCACGAGCCCACAAGAGGCGCTTCAGGCGATGTCGTGCTGTTAGCAAAGACACTCGTGTCGGTCGTCTGGTGCCACGACTTCTGCAGTTATTCACACAGTATTGCATGTCTGTTAGCACTGACAACTCTACGGAAACGCCACTGTTGTCGGCCATTCTGTTGTCCGTGGTGAGTGGAACTGCCTGAAATTTGGTATTCTTATCACACTCCCGATACTGTGGATCTCAAAATATTGAATTCCCTTACGATTTCCGAAATGAAAAGTCTCATGCGTCTAGCTCGAACTACTACTCTGCGTTGGTAGTTTGTTAATTCCCGTCGTGCAGCCATGATCACGATACAAACGTTTTCACATGTATCATCTAAGTACAAATAACATCTCTGTCAATGCACTGCCCTTTTATGCCATATGTACGCGATACTATCGCCATCAGCATATGTACATATCGCTATCCTAGACTTTTGTTACTTCAGTGTATACGCCCAGTGGGCAACGAAAAGTACCTAGAACGCCGCACATAGTAAACTAGCATGTCGAAGATATATATCGTAGCAACTGGCAGCAAATGAATGTTTAATATACAGGGTTATTACAAATGATTGAAGCGATTTCACAGCTCTACAATAACTTTATTATTTGAGATATTTTCACAATGCTTTGCACACACATACAAAAACTCAAAAAGTTTTATTAGGCATTCACAAATGTTCGATATGTGCCCCTTTAGTGATTCGGCAGACATCAAGCCGATAATGAAGTTCCTCCCACACTCGGCGCAGCATGTCCCCATCAATGAGTTCGAAAGCATCGTTGATGCGAGCTCGCAGTTCTGGCACGTTTCTTGGTAGAGGAGGTTTAAACACTGAATCTTTCACATAGCCCCACAGAAAGAAATCGCATGGGGTTAAGTCGGGAGAGCGTGGAGGCCATGACATGAATTGCTGATCATGATCTCCACCACGACCGATCCATCGGTTTTCCAATCTCCTGTTTAAGAAATGCCGAACATCATGATGGAAGTGCGATGGAGCACCATCCTGTTGAAAGATGAAGTCGGCGCTGTCGGTCTCCAGTTGTGGCATGAGCCAATTTTCCAGCATGTCCAGATACACGTGTCCTGTAACGTTTTTTTCGCAGAAGAATCGCTGAAAACAAGTTTCGCACTGAACGCATCCTCTTCCATGAGCTGTTGCAACCGCGTCGAAAATTCAAAGCGTTTGACTTTGTCATCGTGTGTCAGGGCTTGTAGCAATTGTAAACGGTAAGGCTTCTGCTTTAGCCTTTTCCGTAAGATTTTCCAAACCGTCGGCTGTGGTACGTTTAGCTCCCTGCTTGCTTTATTCGTCGACTTCCGCGGGCTACGCGTGAAACTTGCCCGCACGCGTTCAACCGTTTCTTCGCTCACTGCAGGCCGACCCGTTGATTTCCCCTTACAGAGGCATCCAGAAGCTTTAAACTGCGCATACCATCGCCGAATGGAGTTAGCAGTTGGTGGATCTTTGTTGAACTTCCTCCTGAAGTGTCGTTGCACTGTTATGACTGACTGATGTGAGTGCATTTCAAGCACGACATACGCTTTCTCGGCTCCTGTCGCCATTTTGTCTCACTGCGCTCTCGAGCGCTTTGGAGGCAGAAACCTGAAGTGCGGCTTCAGCCGAACAAAACTTTATGAGTTTTTCTACGTATCTGTAGTGTGTCGTGACCATATGTCAATGAATGGAGCTACAGTGAATTTATGAAATCGGTTCAATCATTTGTAATAGCCCTGTATATATATATAATAAAAGATGGGAGCACAGCTCCTCCCCCCCACCCCCCATTGCCATGATTCGCCCCTCTGAGATGTCAGTATCTGTTGGTGAATAAGTATCTGGATGACTTGGGATGTGACATTTACCAACACCCAATAGGTTTCTTTGTTGCTGTCGTGTAATATTTATCATTATATTTTTTTTATTTTCTCAAGGAAAGGACAGGTACTTTATTTCAGTTTCTATAGTAATGGGTCACATCAGCAACAACTTAAATCTCAGCATAATTCCGTACACTTTTAACCCATACGGACACAAACTGATTCACTTACTTTACGACCATTCCCTGTCCTAAGAACCAACGGCATTGTAGACATATAGTAAGATGAACCACGATCTTCACATATCTGAAATGTACGATAAGCAATAACTTCTCGGCTGTTAAAAGACTCCAGCCCTGATACACTCTCCACTTTATCACCACGAACAAGAGCCACAGTAACCCAAGCATTGCCATGTGCACTAGCATCAGTATTAATGAGTGTAAAATTTAGTACGCATCCACAAAACACTAATGCACTCTGGTGGCCGTTCTACCTGTCACAAAGTATTGCAGTTCTAATCATCTACATTCCTGCCGATGGGTTTTACATAAACGAAGTTACATTGACACCCGACGATGTCTTCTGGGTAGTGCACTCTTCTTTGTTTCCTTTTTTATTTTAATTTTTTTTTTCAGGCAGTGTGTTGAAACAGGAACTTAATGCATGCAGCCTGTGAACATGTGTGAGTACTCAGTGGTCGTTTCGTTAGTGCAATATGTGGAAGTGAGCTAGTAGTGGCTGGCAGGCGTTTCCGGTCACGACGCAAGTGTACGCTAAAACAAAGAGACGCGTCGAGCGGTGGTAGGCGAGTAGCGCAAACGCAAATGACTGCGCGAAGCGGCCCCGCCCGACGGGGGGCGACCGCGTAGTTGCAGTACGCGCCGCGGCAAGCGAGCGCGCCGGATAAAAGCGCAACGAGAGGAAAGAAAATGAGTGCGCGCGCTAAACAGCGTAGGCGCGCTTCCACACCACAGTCGCGCCAACATTTGCGTATCGCGCGAGGAAAAAAAACCTCTGATCCATACTCCGCACTGACGTGGGGCCTGAACGAACTGCCCCCTCACCAATTTCATTCACACTGACGGAGTGTGCAGTGCACGACTAGGAATTCAACATACGCAACCAGACGCAACTTTCAACCAACTGTTTTCGAGAAATTCGAGTTTTAAAATTCTAGGCGTGCTTATACGGGATGAAAATTATTCAGACCTACTAACTCTGTGAGGCTGCACTGGACACCAAAACTAGAACTTCAGAACGAAAATTTTTCTTTTATTTTAAGTACAAGTTTTTTGTCGCACTATATATTTATTTGCTGGTAGTTATACAGTTTACACGACGAGCTCATTTCGGCGATTTGCGATTGTCAAGTGTACGTCTTAACTGGTACGACGTCGTCCATCTGCCATCTTACAACGTAAATGGCACCTTCTTGGTATGATACGAGCACGTTATTTATATGTTTACTTTTAATCTGCGTGATCTTGCAAAGTTATTTCTTTACGCTGCAGCGATCTGTCAATAAAGCTGTCAAAAAAATAACTTTACAAGATCACATAGATTAAAAGTAAATATATAAGCAACGTGATCGTAGCCGGCCGCGGTGGTCTCGCGGTTCTAGGCGCGCAGTCCGAAACGGCGCGACTGCTACGGTCGCAGGTTCGAATCCTGCCTCGGGCATGGATGTGTGTGATGTCCTTAGGTTAGTTAGGTTTAAGTAGTTCTAAATTCTACGGGACTGATGACCACAGCTGTTAAGTCCCATAGTGCTCAGAGTCATTTGAACCATTTGAACCAACGTGATCGTACCATAACAAAAAGATAACCGACGTTTACGTTCTAAGATCCCGTATGGACCACGCCATGCCAGCTAAGACGTAGCCAATGGCAAATCGCCGAAACGCGTTCGTCGTGTAAACTGTATCACCACGAGTAAATGAATATATATTGCAGCAAAAAGCTTGTACTTCAAATAAATTATGTCGTTCTTCGACCTTATGCTAGCTGTGGTCTCACTGGAAATGAAATTATTGGAAACATTTTTCTCTAATGTCAGAATTATCTGGGAGCATTTTTTAATCCGGTGGAGGCGTAGTTGCTCTCAGCACCCGTGCAGTTGTAGTTGAGTAATTGCTAAACCATTTCACTTACAGCTTGCGTACAACCTGGAACCAGATGATTATCCACTCACAGCACAATTTCCGCAGTGGTACCTAGAACAGTGTCAAATGCGGCATACATTTTCCCCTCCTCTTTGCTGTTTACAGATGTAGCAACGTTCGGGCGTGATTGGGTCTTCACCATGAACAATTCGCATGTTTTGAATGAGATTAATTCACATGCGACACTTAACTCTCGCTCGTCAGTTGCAGTTCTAGGTGACTGTGTAGGCTGATACTGTTGATGACTGTTTAATTCGGCGACATTTCCTACCTTGGCCATTCTGTGAGAGCCATTATTATTAATCTCCTAGCCAGAGCGTTGACAGAGCTGCTGGACGGCGTGCCACTCTCTACAAGACGGTGCATGTGATCCCAGCATGACAGGGTGCCCGGCACATTTCAGCCTGCCTGTGCGTTGAGCCTTGAACCGGCAGTTTCCAGAAAAGTGGATTGGCAGTGGTAGTCCTGTCCCATTGTGTACTCGATTCCCTGATTTGGCCCTTCTGGACTTTTTGTGTGACGAGAGATGTGCAACCTTGCTTGCAAAACCCCTGTCGACTCGGAAAAGGATGTGGTTGTGAAGGTAGTAGCAGCAGCAGCAGTAGGAATTAAGGACACTCCTTCAGTCTTTGACCATGTTAGACAGAACATGACCCATCGCTGTAGCCTCTGTTTACAAGTTTGAACCTCTAGTGTGACTGAACTAATTATGGTGTGTTAATGTCGTTGTCTGTTGGTATTGAAGAATTAATCGTTTGCGTTACTTTTATTCCTCGCAGGAAAACGCATTAGAGAAACTGTTTTCATTGTACCATGTAAACTCCCAGAGTTTGTTACTTTCAGTAATTTTCAACCAGAGAAAACTCCCTCTATCAGTTTAAAAAAATCTCACAGAGGAAAACCGTACTAGAGGAAACTAGTTGGTTCGATGCACCGTGCAGCTCGTGGTCTTGCGGTAGCATTCTCGCTTCCCGCGGATAGGATCCCGGGTTCGATTCCCAGCGGGTATTTTCCCTGCCTCTAGATACTTCATCATCAACATTCATCCCCATTACGGTTGGGGGAAGGCAAAGGCAAACCAGTGGCATCGCCAGTGTTTTATTTTACATGTCCCTGTCGCCATGAGACTTACGTCATTGCTTGTTTACAGGTAACATCAACTGTCAGTACGACTGTTACAATCACACATGTTACTACACAGAGTTAATCACAGACTTGGCTCGTGTGTTGGCAGTGCACAAAAATTCAGAGATGGCAGATGCACGTTTGATGTATAGATTAGCTGACAGAAACGGCTCTCGCGCTCATCCTTTGTACTGGGAGAGATTTCTAGGTCGAAGGCACAACGACAGGAAAATGTTTGAAGCCACTGATCGTCGACTTAGCGATCGTGGAGTATTTAAGACTGATACCCGCGACTGTGGAAGGGCTAGAAGAACGAGGACACCGCAACGCGAGGCGTTACTTCTTCATGCAGTTGACGGCATACCTAGCGTCAGTACAAGACGTGTAGCTGCAACACTGCATGTTGACCACATGACTGTCTGGCGAGAGTTACACGAGGACCAGCTGTATCCGTACCATTTACAGCGCTGCAGGCACTATCAGCAGCTGATTTTCCTACACGGGTACTCTTTTTCTGAATGGTTTATTCAACAATATGTCAACACTAATTTTAGTGCAACGGCGCAGTTCACAGACGACGCATCGTTTCAACGAGATCAGATTGTAAATTTCTACAATCTGCACGTATGGACAAGTCACCAACAAAGATTTTCTATCAATATTTGGGCCGGCATTGTTGGTGACTGACTGTTAGGGTCTCGCTTGCTTATACCCACTCTCAAGAAGGAAGTTATCATAATTTACTAGAGAATGTTCTACCTAATCTGTTAACAGATATGCTTTTAGCTGTGCGACAAAACATGTACTTCATGCACGATGGAGCAGCCTCTCATTTTATTGTTAATAGCCGTCGGTTTTTAAATAACAGATTCGGTGACGGATGGACAGATAGGGACGGACCAACCACTTAGCATCCACGCTCTTCGGACCTAAGCCCACTGGGCTTTTTTTTTGTGAGGGCATTTGAAAGCTCTTGTGTATGGTATCCAAGTACAAGACGTTCAGAGTCGTCTCCGTGCCCGCATTATCGAAGGCTGCGAAACCATACACAATACTCCAGTGACACATCAGCGATCCGAAATCCACTACGATGGCGGGTTGATGTATGTCTCAATGCCCACGGAGGGCATGTTGAACATCTCCTGCGAGAAAGAGTTGCATGTGGTACGCTGGTGCGTTCTGTTCGTGCATGCTTCCTATGATTAATGAGTAGGAGAAAACGAGGTGTAACATGGAAACAAAGCGTTTTCTTCGTCTACGTGTGAGGACCGTGTCCTGCAATTTGTGCCGAGCCGGCCGCGGTGGATGAGCGGTTCTAGGCGCTTCAGTCCGGAACCGCGCTGCTACTACGCGCGCAGGTTCGAATTCTGCCTCGGGCATGGATGTGTGTGATGTCCTTAGGTTAGTTAGGTTTAAGTAGTTCTAAGTCGGGGGGACTGATGACCTCAGATGTTAAGTCCCATAATGCTTAGAGCCATTTGAACCACTTGAATTTGTGCCATACATTTTTCTTACGTCTTGTATAATAGTAATTTAAACGACAGTGAGCGTCGTAAGACTATGCTACCCACGTCACAAGGCCATAATCGTTCTAAGTGGTTTGAGGAGCAGGATAGTGAACTCACATTGATGTCTTCACCTGATCTGAGTCCGATAGAACACGTCGTGGACGCTGTTGGGGGTAACTCCTAGCCATAAACCACTGTGCCATAATTTATGGGAATTGCATGACCGATGCGGGGACAACTGGAAACATCCCAAGGACTTGTCGAATCCATGCCACGTAGAATCGTCTCTGTATTGTGTTCCACAGGTGAACCAGTACGACGTTAAGCAGATGATCATTATGTTCAGGCTCATCAGTGTATATTCTTACATTAACGTTAATTACTTTCCTGCCGCCTTCAACATGTAAAATACTACTGCCACATGGCAACATTCTACAGCCCAGCGTTACGGTGGTCGCGTATCAACTGACGCCTGCCTCGACCTCGAGAAACTGCTCTGGCTTGTCCACAATACCAGAAGGCACCATTGACGGCGCTGATACCTTAGCAACGCTCTGAAGCTCAGCCATCGCAGATAAAAAGTCCCTTGCAAGCAGTTGATCGTATCACGAGACTACAATCATCAACTTTCTCCCCTGAACGCCAAATTTTTGTTGATTCACGCCTTTATTACGGGAAATGATCATCGAGATAAAACGATAGAAATCAGATCCAACTAACTATGTAATTGTAGACCAGAAGTGGCTTAAATTCAAGGAAACAGTATCTGCGGAAATTGAGAGATTTACACCAAATAAATTAATAAAAGATAGTACGATCCTCTATGATACACAAAACAGGTCAGAACACTGAAACACATTGGACTTGCATTCGGTAGAACAGCAGTTCAAACCCGCGTCCCGCCATCATGATATAGGATTTCCGTGATTTCCCTAAATCATTCCACGCAAATGCCGGGATGGTTCCTTTGTAAGGACGCGGTCGACTTCCTTCGCCATCCTTCCCTAATCCGATGGGACCGATGACCTCGCTGTTTCCTCCCCTCCCCCAAATCAACCAACCAACCAACAACGAAAAAAGCATGCCAAATTTAAATGAACGCAAAATCTCCAAGATTGGAGATGTTTTACTGAAGCTCGAAACTTAGCGTTGACTTCGAGATGCTTTCAACAGATTTCACAACGAAACTCTGTCTCGAAATTTGACAGAAACCCCAAAGAGATTCTGGTCGTACGTAAATTACATCAGCGGTAAGACACAATCAGGTAATATTACAGATGACAACATCACTAAAGTGGAGTTATTAACCTTAGTATTCCGAAATTCCTTTAACAAGGACGACGAAGCAAATATTTCAGAAATCGAATAAGGAACAACTGCGAACATGAGTGACTTACACGTACATATCCACGGTCAAGCGAATCAGCTTAAATCACTTAATAAAGGGAAGTCTTACCGTCAATCACTGGACAAAAGAGCCGTACCAAAAAACTGGAAAGTTGCACAGGTCACATAAATATTCAGAAAAGAAAAAAGGAATAATCCGCTGAATTTCACATCCATATCACAGACGTTAACTTCCAGTAGGATTATGGAATATGTATATATTCGTGCACTACGAATTACCTTGAACAAAACGATTTATTGACACATAGTCAGCACGGGTTGAGAAAATATCGTTCTTGTGAAACACAACTAGCTCTTTATTTGCACAAAGTAATGAGTACCATCTACAGGGGATCTCATACTGCTTCCACATTTCTTGATTTTCAGAAGGCTTTTGACACCGTTCCTCACAAGAGATTTCCAATCAAATTGCGTGAGACTGGAATCGTGATTTCCTGTCAAAAAGGTCACAATTCGCAGTAACTGACGGGAAGTCATCGAACAAATCAAGTGATATCTGATGATACCCAATGAAGTGTTGTAGGCCCTCTGCTGTTACAAATCGATAGAAACGATTCATGAGCCAATCTGAGCAGCCCTCTTAGATTGTTTGCGGATGATGCTGTAATTTATCGCATAGTAAGGTCATCAGAAGATCAAAGTTAATTGCAAAATGATTTAAATAAAACATCTGTATGGAGAGAAAAGTGGCAGTTGTCTCTGAATAAGGAAAAGTGTGAGGATGACCACATGATCACGAAAAGAAATCCGTTTAATTTCGGTTGTACGATAAACCACGCTAATTTAAATGCTGTACGTACAACTAAATACCTAGGAATTACAATGAAGAAAAACTGAAATTGGAACGATCACATAGATAATGTTGTGGGGAAGGCAAACCAACGACTGCATTTTATTAGTAGAACACTTAGAAGATGTAGTAGGTCTATTAGAGAGACTGCCTACTCTACGCTTGTCCGTCCTCTGCTAAAGTATTGCGCGGTATGGGATCCTTACCACATGGTATTGACGGAGGACATCGAACAAGTCCAAAGAAGGGCCGCTAGTTTTGTTTTGTCATGAAATAGAAAAGAGAGTGTCATGGATGCGATACGCAAGGTGGAGGGGCAATCATTAACAAAAATGTGGTTTTCGTTCGGGCTAGATCTTTTGTCCAAATTTCAATCACCAAACTTCTCCAATGAATGTGAAAATTTTTACTTTAGTCAACTTATATAGGAGAAATGATCCTGGTAAAAAAAAATTAAAATCAGGGCTCGTACAGAAATTCGTTTTTCCCACGTATCGCTGGAGAGTGGAACAGTAGAGATACAGTCTGAAGGTGGTTCGCAATACCCTCTGCCAGGAACTTAAGTGCGAACTGTAGAGAAACTCTGAATATGTAAATGTAGTTTTTTCTCGCATGCCGCTCGAGAGTGGAGCCGTAGAGATATTGTCTGTTGTATGAAGCCTCTGTTATACAGGTAAGTGTGAACTGCACTGTAATCATGCAGATGTAGATGTACAACATCGCTGACTTCTTTATCTGCGACCTAAACAAGAATTGCTCACTTGTTTTATCTTCGTAGCTATTTCAACTAGTTATCTGGCATTGGCTAGGATAGTATACATGTGACCACGTTATAGAGTCTCTTAAAATACTTCTTAATTGTTATCCCATATCTTGGCAGCACTACATTATTGTTAAGCACACTTATTTATTATTTTACGTTATCGTAATTTTAAATTGTGTTTAGGTAACAAACTGTACTACCTTCAACAGCCGCAATTGATTGTATAAGTTCTTACGATGGTCAGTCCCAGTCAGTCTTCTTGTGGGTGCCTCTTGGAAACACTGACTGTGGGCATGCTTTGACACAGCTATCGGCTACGAAGTGTTTGTGGTACCACTTCTGAATTTTATGTAACGTAGTTAGGTATTTGATGTCGTTATGTGTCTAACGTGCATTCCTTTACTTTTTATAAAGTTACTGGGAATGACTAGTCAGCAGGAGCCAGTGTAACCCATTAAACAATTCATTTGCGCATTAACTGATACAAATTTTATAGTTAAAGTAATGTGCTTAGGAGGGGATTAGTGGTGGTGGTGGTTAGTGTTTAACGTCCCGTCGACAACGAGGTCATTAGAGACGGAGCGCAAGCTCGGGTTATGGAAGGATTGTTTCCTAGTTCTTGCATTCTCACAGTTATGCACAGAAAGTAGACATAAATACAGATAGTACAAAATAAAGTTGAGTCTTTATTAAACACACAAACTCATGAAAAGCAACTGAAACATATTTTCATTACCAAAGGGTGGAGATCTCTTCTGAACAGCACATTGCAAGGCGTCCCAGATGCTCAAAAATGTTGTCTGGGGAGTTTGGTGGCCGTCGGAAGTGTTTAAACTCAGAAGAGTGTTCCTGGAGCCACACTGTAGCAATTCTTGACGTGTGGGGTGTCGCAATGTCCTGCTGGAATTACCCAAGTCCGTCGGAATGCACAGTGGACATGAATGGATGCAGGTGATCAGACAGGATGCTTACGTACTTGCCACATGGTAGAGTCGTATCTAGACGTATCAAGGGTCCCATATCACTCCAACTGCAGATGCCCCACACCATTACAGAGCCTCCACCAGCTTGAACTGTCTCCTGCTGACATGCAGGGTCCATGGATCCATTAGGTTGTCTCCATACCCGTACACCTCCCTCCGCTCGATACAATTTGAAACGAGACTCGTCCGACCAGGCAACATGTTTCCAGTCATCAACAGTCCAATGTCGCTGATGACGGGCCCAGGCGAAGCGTAAAGCCTTGTGTCGTGCAGTCATCAAGGGTACATCTGGTCATAATTATTTGAACAGAAAACGGTATTTAGTTATACCTCATTTCTATTAATTACAGCCGTTAGTCTTTTGTACACTGACTATACATGTTTTTTTGGTAACTGCAGAGTCCATATATCTCCACTCTGAAAAAATTCTTTCAGGTGGTTCTAACTTCTGATGTGATGTTTCCTAATACGGCCTTCGAGTTCACTACAGATGCTCTCTATAGGATTTAAACTGGCTATTTGGGTGGTGTCTTCAAAGTATGGGTGTTATACATGTTGCAAAGCCTCAGAATTTCAGCAGTACGCTTTCGATCATTGTCCTGCTGGAAGTAGTCGTCATTTCCTAATCCAAACCTCTTTGCACTCTTTTTAAGATTGTTTTCAAGAATCATCTTATACTCAAACTTATCAATGATCCGATCTATGAATACCAAGTCCCCAACGCCTGATCAAACCGTACAGTCCCATACCATCACACTGCTGCCATACGTTTCACTGTAGGTACCATGATCTTAGATTCCTATAGTGCATTTCGTGGCCTCCACAGTGTAACACATCCATCACCCTTGTATAAGCAGAATTTGTTCTCGTCCGACCACAGAAAGTGATCTCAGAATTCTGTGCATTTCATCACATACTGGTTATCAGATTGTTGATGCTTTTTCTGATCCACAGTACTGACATATGGTTTCCTCCTAAAAACATGGCCATTGTAACCGACGCTATTTGAAACACATTGAACTTTTCGTGTGTAAACCACAGGGCCAGTATATTTTTCAAGGTTTCCACAAATCTCAGATACCGTCACCCTTGGATTCTGCTTCACCATTTTAATTATTTACCGCCCGCCTTTGGTAGCAAGTTTAGAAAGAGCGCCACATCTCGGCTTCTACACAACACTCTTAATCTGATTGAAGCGCCGAATGATACAGAACACCGCAGTTTTGCTTCTGTCGAGAGCACCGGCAATTCCAGAGAGGGAACTGTGTTGTTTGTACAAGTTAATTACCACATTTCTCTCTTCCACCGTTGCCTCTTTACCCTTTCGCCTCATTTCATTTGTGGACGCTTACGAGTATACCACATCCGTAAGCGACTGAATAAAACAGCTGTGTGGTGGGAGCAAAAAACGTCCTTCCAACCATTTATCTCTCTAATTGTCGTCCTATAAGTGGAACCGCAGGATAAATACAGTATGATAAATACAAGAATTATGATATTTTATTTATTTATTTATTTATGCATTTATTTTACCTGGCAAGATTAGGGCCTTCAGGCCCTCTCTTACACCTAACCAGGCATACTCAGATTCAACAAATTTCAGTGTCTACAGAAAATTAGGACATATAACATGTTATACAGTATTAATGTTAAAGAAAAAAATAGAGATTATAAAAGTAGTACAATGATAATTATAACAAGTTTCCGGTATAGAATGGTAACATTTAAAATATTCAACACTACAAAATAAATTATGTTACATTGTTTATAATGCATTCAACGTAGAGAACTATATTATTCGAATACTTCTGTCGGTCTCTGTAGTACTGGGACTACATTGAAGAGCCAAATAAACTGGTACACCTACCTAATATCACGTTGGGTCCGGGCGAGCACGTAGAAGTTCCGCAACACGACGTAGCATGGACTCGACTGGTATCTGAAGCAGAGCTGGAGGGAATTGACACCATGAATCCTGAAGGGCTGTTCATAAATCCATAAGGGTACGAGAGAGTGTAGATCTCTTCCGAACAGCACATTGCAAGGCATCCCAGATATGCTCGATAATGTTATGTGGAGAGTTTGGCGGCCAGCGGAAATGTCGGAAGTGTTTAAACTCAGAAGAGTGTTCCTGGAGCCACACTGTAGCAATTCTGGACGTGTGGGGTGTCGCAATGTCCTGCTGGGATTACCCAAGTCCGTCGGAATGCACAGTGGACATGAATGGATGCAGGTGATCAGACAGGATGCTTACGTACTTGCCACATGTCAGAGTCGTATCTAGACGTATCAGGATCCCGTATCACTTCAACTGCACGTCCCACATCATTACAGAGCCTCCACCAGCTTGAACAGTCGCCTGCTGACATGCAGGGTCCATTGATTCATGAGGTTGTCTCCACAGCCGTACACGTCCCTCCGCTCGATACAATTTGAAACGAGACTCGTCCGATCAGGCAACATGTTTCCAGTCATCAACAGTCCAATGTCGGTGTTGACGGGCCCAGGCGAAGCGCAAAGCCTTGTGTCGTGCAGTCATCAACGGTACATGAGTAGTGCGCCTTCGGCTCCGAAAGCCCATGTCGATGATGTTTCGTTGAATGGTTCGCACGCTGACTGTTGATGGCCCAGAACTGATATCTGCAGCAATTTGCGGAAGGTTTGCACTTCTGTCACGTTGAACGATTCTCTTTAGTCGTCGTCGGTCCCGTTCTTGTAGGATCTTTTTCCGACCGCAGCTATGTCGGAGATGTGACGTTCTACCGGATTCTTGATATTCACAGTACACTCGTGAAATGGTCGTACGGGAAAATCGCCACTTCACCGCTACCACGGAGATGCTATGTCCCATCGCTCGAGCGCCGACTGTAACACCACGTTCAAACTCACTTAAATGTTGATACTCTCCCATTGTAGCAGCAGTAACCGATCTAACAATTGCGCCAGAGACTTGTCTTATATACAGGTTGCCGACCGCAGCGCCGTATTCTGCCTGTTTACATATCTCTGTATTTGAATATGCATGCCTATACCAGTTTCTTTGCGCTTCAGTGTACATTCAGCCTACACTGTCACATGACAGTGGCATTATTTTCAAAACATGAAGGTGTTTAATATTGAGTTTCATGAGTATTCACTTTGTACATATTCTAAACATTTGGTGAATCAAACCTTTTTTTCTTTAATTTAGTATTTTAATCTTATTTTGTCCCAAAACAACGAACTGACCACCAACATAAAGTTTTCATTCATAAAATCTAAGCTCAGGAGTTAGGAAGTTAACGAAGTTTTATCGGAGAACTCAAACCACCGAAAACATTCAGTGACGAGAAACGCGGAGAACGGCAAGCAGCCGTTGTCCTGGGCAGGAAGCAGATCTTGGAAGCCAGTAGGACCCTCCTCCAGCGCGAGTGAGAAAGGCCGGGCAGAGAGGTAAGCCTCCATTGGCTGCAGCCGCTCCGCTCTCGTACGACGTAGGCGGTGCCATTCAAGCGCACCGCTGCGCACATCTCAAGAGCCATCTATTCACGTCTCGGGCGCACTCCCTTTTTTTTATTTTTTATAAAGGAGCAGCGTTGAGCCGACTGCCGAATTACTTCTGTTTTTGTTTTTGGCTCGCTGGTCTTCGTTCGAATGACATTTGGGTACATTATGCCGAATTTTTTCGAGTTCACGATTATTTACATTTTATTTCGGCCTCCACCTCTTAATTTTTGACAAATTACATGATAACACTTTTTCAGCATGGAAACGATGGAGAAACTAAAGTTCATGTCGATTCAAAAAGTTTCAAGACTAGGTTAATACACTACTGGCCATTAAAATTTCTACGCCAAGAAGATGACGTGCTACAGACGCGAAATTTAAACGACAGGAACAAGATGCTGTGATATGCAAATGATTAGATTTTCAGAGCATTCACACAAGGTTGGCGCCGCTGGCGACACCTACAACGTGCTGACATGAGGAAAGTTTCCAACCGATTTCTCATACACAAACGGTAGTTGACCGGCGTTGCCTGGTAAAACGATGTTGTGATGCCTCGTGTAAGGAGGAGAAATGCGTACCATCACGTTTCCGACTTTGATAATGGTCGGATTATAGCCTATCGCGATTGCGGTTTATCGTTTCGCGACATTGCTGCTCGCGTTGGTCGAGATCCAAAGACTGTTAGCAGAATATGGAGTCGGTGGGTCCAGGAGGGTAATACGGAACGCAGTGCTGGATCCCAACGGCCTCGTATCACTAGCAGTCGAGATAACAGGCATCTTATCCGCATGGCTGTAACGGATCGTGCAGCCACGTCTCGATCCCTGAGTCAACAGATGGGGACGTGTGCAAGACAACAACAGTTCGACGACGTTTGCAGCAGCATGGATTATCAACTCGGAGACCATGGCTGCGGTTACCCTTGACGTTGCCTCACAGACAGCAGCGCCTGCGATTGTGTACTCAACGGCGATCCTGGGTGCACGAATGGCAAAACGTCACTTTTTCGGATGAATCCGGGTTCTGTTTACAGCATCATGATGGTCGCATTCGTGTTTGGCGACATCGCGGTGAACGCACATTGGAAGCGTGTATTCGTCATCGTCATACTGGCGTATCACCCGGCGTGATGGTATGGGGTGCCAATCAGTTACACGTCTCGGTCACCTCTTGTTGGCATTGACGGCTGTTTGAACAGTAGACGTTACATTTCAGATGTGTTACGACCCGTAGCTCTACCCTTCATTCGATCCCTGCGAAACCCTACATTTCAGCAGGATAATGCACGACCTCATGTTGCAGGTCCTGTACGGGCCTTTCTGGATACAGAAAATGTTCGACTGCTGCCCTGGCCAGCACATTCTCCAGATCTCGCACCAATTGAAAACGTCTGGTCAATGGTGGCCAAGCAACTGGCTCGTCACAATACGCCAGTCACTACTCTTGATGAACTGTGGTATCGTGTTGAAGCTGTACCTGTACACGCCATCCGAGCTCTGTTTGACTCTATGCCCAGGCGTATCAAGGCAGTTATTACGGCCAGAGGTGGCTGTTCTGGGTACTGATTTCTCAGGATCTATGCACCGAAATTGCGTGAAAATGTGATCAAAAAAAGGTTCAAATGGCTCTGAGCACTATGGGTCTTAACATCTGAGGTCATCAGACCCCTAGAACTTAGAACTACTTAAACCTAACTAACATAAGGACATCACACACATCGGCCACACCGGCCGGAAAAATGTAATCACATGTCAGTTATAGTATAATATATTTGCCCTAACAATACCCGTTTATCATCTGCATTTCTTCTTGGTGTAGCAATTTTAATGGCCAGTAGTGTAAAAAAAAAACATTGTGAAGTTAAGATTGTGGTTGTAATGGTTCACGTGTCCTACATAGCCAGATCGTCACTTCAGTACAAAGTACAGAACGTCTGTACAACTCAGTGAAACAGCCAGATAAGTCCTTCTTTCGGTTCAAATGGCTCTGAGCACTATGGGACTCAACTGCTGAGGTCATTAGTCCACCAGAACTTAGAACTAGTTAAACCTAACTAACCTAAGGACATCACAAACATCCATGCCCGAGGCAGGATTCGAACCTGCGACTGTAGCGGTCTTGCGGTTCCAGACTGCAGCGCCTTTAACCGCACGGCCACTTCGGCCGGCCCTTCTTTCGGATATTGTTCAGTTCGCACCTCATACGCGCTAGAATGTCGGGCATGTCATCATAGCCTTGACCCTTCATGTGAACTATTGCACTTTGTTGTTTTGTGGTACGTTCGTTCTGATAACACCAAGTCTCGTCACCCGTGATGATTTCTTCTAGAAAGAAGTTGTGTGTGATTTGCATTGCAGTGGAGTCGCAGCGGACGTCTACGCTTCGTTGTTTTTGTTCGCGAATCAAGGTGTGCGGTACAAATTTTTCACACACTTTGCTCTTCTTCAGAACATTCCGGAGAATGCCTCGATCACCTGATTTAGAGGAGCTGCTCCACTGCGGTTTGCGACCTAACAACGCAACATGCCACGGCCGCACGTCCACTACTTCACCCTGCCTGCTCACAACCGACTGGTCGAAAGCACATGTGTTCTTTACAGCCGTTAGTTCTAGCTACCACCGAAGTTAGTAAACTGAAGTTGCTTATACGCCAAGAATAAAATGTCTCAGAACTTTTTGGATGGATAGTGTACCTTCGTAGCTGCCGTCGCTAATGCACGAAGTGCGGGGGCCCTGTGTCGTGTCCTGGCATAGGAGCTACGGACCAAGGGCTTTAGGGTCAATCTACAATTCTCTAGCGGTTAGGAGTGATTGCAGATATACAAACTTACAGTGATGGCAGGCTGATCTGTTGGATCAGCGCCAAACACTGTCACAGAACATCTACGAGAGGTGCGGATTTTGGGACTCGATAGGATACTCGCACTGGTGACTAAAGGAACTCATGGGTCTGAATAAACTTAATTTATTTCTTTCAGACTGACCACTACACTGCAGGCTAAATGTAAGCACTAGAAGACAAAGCATGTAACTGGTTGTACAATAGAAGTCAGTGTTCGAGTCCCTACGGTGTGTGCTAACAGAAGAAGCAAACTCTAGCAACATTGTAAAGTACACTTTGAAAGTAGCACTGCAACTGAGGAAAACAGACTTGTCGAAGTTTACCTGAGGCTAGCGACGACCGACAGGAAGTTGGCGTCCCAACGGAAACAAATGTAAAGGATTGTGGCAGCGCACTGTTTCTCCCAACCTATAGTCGTCCCACCAATCGATCAGTACTTCAAAGGCATCGGCCAATCTCATAAGGCGATCTGCCTCTGTCCAACGACCTTTAGGTTCTTTGCCTCCTCTTACACTAAGTGGGAATGTTTCTGGCCTTTATACACACATCAAAAAAAAGTTCTGCATCACCTCGGTTCCGAGAGTTCCGGAACCTGTACAGAAAATTGGAATAGAGATCAACATGAACATCATTTCCGCCCTTCTTATTGCTCATGAAAACCAAACATTGCATGTTGTACCACCATACAGCGAGACCTTGAGAGGTGGTAGTCCAGATTGCTGTACACACCGGTACCTCTAATACTCAGTAGCACGTCCTCTTTCATTGATGCATGCCTGTATTCGTCGTGGCATACTCTCCATAAGTTCACCAAGGCACTGTGGTCCAGATTGTCCCACTCCTCAACGGCGATTCGGCGTACATCCCTCATAGTGGTTCGTGGATCACGTCGTCCATAAACAGCTCTTTTCAATCTATCCCAGGCATGTTCGATGGGGTTCATGTCTGGAGAACATGCTGGCCATTCTAGTCGCGAGATGTCGTTATCCTGAAGGAAGTCATTCACAAGATGTGCACGATGGCGGCGCGAATTGTCGTCCATGAAGACAAATGCCTCGCCCATATGCTGCAGATATGGTTGCACTATCGGCCGGCCGATGTGGCCGAGCGGTTCTAGGCGCTTCAGTCTGGAACCGCGCGACTGCTACGGTCGCAGGTTCGAATCCTGCCTCGGGCATCGATGTGTGTGATGTCCTTAGGTTAGTTGGGTTTAAGTAGTTCTAAGTTCTAGGGGACTGATGACCTCAGATGTTAAGTCACATAGTGCTCAGTGCCATTTGAACCATTTTGGTTCCACTATCGGTCGGAGGACGGCATTCACATATCGTACAGCCGTTACGGCGCCTTCCATGACCACCAGCGGCGTACGTCGGCCCCACATAATGCCCCACTAAAACAGCAGGGAACCTACACCTTTCTGCACTCGCTGGACAGTGTGTGTATGGCGTTCAGCCAGACCAGGTTGCCTCCAAACACGTCTCCGACGATTGTCTGGTTGAAGGCATATGCGACACTCATCGATGAAGAGAATATGATGCCAATCCTGAGCAGTCCATTCGGCATGTTATTGGGCCCATCTGTACCGCGCTGCAAAGATGGACCTCGCCATGGACGTCGGGAGTGAAGTTGCATATCATGCAGCCGATTCCGCACAGTCTGAGTCGTAACACGACCTCCTGTGGCTGCACGAAAAGCATTATTCAACATGGTGGCGTTGCTGTCAGGATTCCTCCGTGCCATAATCCGTAGGTAGCGGTCATCCACTGCAGTGGTAACCCTTGGGCGGCCTGAACCGCGGTATTGACCGTCTAGGCATGGTTGAACTACAGACTTGACCCTCTACGCATGGTTGAACTACAGACAACACGAGCCGTGTACCTCCTTCGTGGTGGAATGACTGGAACTCATCGGCTGTCGGACCCCCTCCGTCTAATAGGCGCTGCGCATGCGTGGTTGTTTAAATATTTAGGCGGGTTTAGTGACATCTCCGAACAGTCAAAGGAACTATGTCCATTGTACAATATCCACAGCCAACGTCCATCTTCAGGAGTTCTGGGAACTGGGGTGATACAAAACTTTTTTTGTTGTGTGCATAAAAAAATGGCCCTTCCTATTACAGCTATTAACACCAGTGTTCTACGTCACTTGGCCCCACCCTAAAGCCTCTCGTGTGTGGGGACTGTTGTTCCACCAGTTTTACTTACTTCCCCATCTCACTTTAACCTGTGTAAACACACCGATGTTGCGGTTCTCAGGTGCAGGCACCTCCCGTTACTGTTACTGTCTACCTCTTGCAACCTAAACGTTAACTCTGCGTGCTAACTGTCTTGTGTCTTTGACTTCCTATCTCAGAGCGCCCTCACTAGCGTCCAACGGCCTTAATGGCACCTGAAATCCGGAGTAAGCTGGTTCGTGTGCTGGTGATGGACTAAATTTTCATTGTCAGTATTTTGTCAGTAAGGGGAAGGGATAATGGGGCAGTGGTGGCGTACAGTTCTCTATCACCAGTGCCTGCACCACTGTCCTGAATTAAATTCCAAATCTCTCCGCAGTGCCTCATCAAGTGAGAGCATGTGACCCTGTTGATGGAGAAACGTCCGATAGATGGGGACGTTGAGCCTGGACGTCCACGGGGACCGATTCGTCCGCCAAACAGGTTGTCCATATCGTCGTACGACTCCGGCCGACGGCCGAAGCTCGTTCACGGCAGCCCAGTAACATCCGACACATTGCCGGCAGCTAGTCAGTAGTAACGCAACAGAACGGTTTGACTGGGCAACGGACAGTGATTTGTACGGGCATTTTCTAGAAATTGCATACCTCACGACGAACAGAATACAGCTAAAGCGAATGTACTTCCGTATCAGTAGTATACTAAGCAAACGAAGCAAACCAGAAGAATTTTGTCACTTAGATGAAGAACTGAAGAGAGACACGGGAAACTTTTCAACTACTGCGGGACGAACATTGAAAAGTTGCGGTATATCATTATAGCTATTCAGACCGCAATTACGAAGCGATCCACTTCCAAGGAAATTATACAATTGGCTTTAACAAGGAACAATGGCTTTACCACTGAGGAAAGTTGTACACACATTTGATGGCCTCAAAGGAAAAAAATTCTCTACAGTGTTTAGTTCATAATAATATTCCTGAAGTGTATCACGAAGGCTATTAGGAAAGTAAAGCCCGACTGGTCGCGAAATGGAAACCACTATGAAAATCAAGCACGTTTCATTTGCAACTGTGAGCCACACGTGCCAACTATTTCTCTACCTAGTCGCCGGTCCAACTTAGACATTTGCCGTAGCATTGTACCAACTTTCCAACATCCTCGCCATAGAAGGCATCGCCCTGTGCATTCCCCCAACTCTCTACGCTAATCTACAGCCCGCTGTCTGTGTCAAAAAGTTGTCTTCATTGCCAATGGTTCATGTGAGCAGAGAAGAAACTCAGGGAGAGCCAATTACGGGCTGTGTTGTGGGTAATCAAAGACTTGCCATCGAAAACGTTGCAGTAGAATCTTCATTGCTCATGAAGAGTGCGGCGAAAATTGTCAAGAAGAAAGAAACGCATGACAGTTTTGTTATGTGGGCTGCATGACATCAGGCGAAATCTCTCACCAGACCCTCATACTTGGCGGGGGACACTGTTTATCGAGACATCTTTACGTGCTCTGTGCGGTCAGAAACGGAAAGAGCGACGTGACGCGATCGCCGGGCAGTTAGAGTCACTGCCTAACACAACTGTGTAAAGCTTCATCGGATTTGCACTGTGGTTTCCATTTAGCTCGCGATCGGACCTTACTTTCCGAACAACCCTCGTATAAAAAAGTTTACAAAAAATGTGCGAGAGTAGAGAGCTCGTTGTGGTATTCACATACACACATATTCATGGTGATTCAAAAGGCCGGCCGAAGTGGCCGAGCGGTTCTAGGCACTACAGTCTGGAACCGCGCGATCGCTACGGTCGCAGGTTCGAATCCTGCCTCGGGCATGGATGTGTGTGATGTCCTTAGGTTAGTTAGGTTTAAGTAGTTCTAAGTTCTAGGGGAATGATGACCTCAGTAGTTAAGTCCCATAGTGCTCAGAGCCATTTGAACCATTTTTTTGATTCAAAAGTAAATAAGCACGCTTCGTGTTTGTAATGTATGGATCAAAATAAGAGCAAAACTTAATTTAAGTTTTGTCTGAAACCGGCCGCTGTGGCCGAGCGGTTCTAGGCGCTTCAGTCCTGAACCGCGCTGCTGCTACTGTCGCAGGTTCGAATCCTGCTTCGGTTATGGATGTGTGTGATGTCCTTAGGGTAGTTAGGTTTAAGTAGTTCTAAGCCAAGGGGACTGATGACCTCCGATGTTTAACCCATAGTACTTAGAACCATTTGAACCATTTTTTTGTCTGAAACTGCTTTATTTCTGAGTTGTTATTGGTTGATTTGGGGGAGGGGACCAATGGAGTAGAGAAGGATGTGGAAGGAAGTCGGCCGTGCCCTTTTAAAGGAACTCTCCCGGCATATGCCTGGTGCGACTTAGGGAAATCACAGAAAACATAAATTAAGATGGCCGGATGCGGGTTTGAACCATCGTCCTCCCGAATGCGAGTCCAGAGTGCTAACTACTGCGCCACGGTCAGAGTTATGATGAATAACGTCATTTGTGGTAGGAATTACATGATAGGCCAGTCAGGCTTTTGTCGTGTCGTGTTTGCCTGCGTATCGACTGATATTGCTTTGTCGACGGTGCCCCAACATATTTCAGTTGGGAGGCAAGAGAGTATCTTAAAGCGGCTTATCCCGATAAATGGAGAGGCCGTGCAGGAGCAGTTGCTTGGCGCGCCGCATCTCCGGATCTTAGCCCCTGGACTTCTAGCTTTGGGCTCGTCTCAAGGACCTGCTGTATAGTGCTCCACCTGAGAATGGAGCACAATTACAGCAGCGAATTGAAAATAGCTGCGCCACTACGCAGACTGAAATGAATGGAGCCTGAAACATTCGGAGAAGTCGAGCACGTCACTGTCTTCATATACACGGGCGTCAGTTTGAACATGTCCTGGGATTAACGTACGGTAAGTAGTTGCGTTGGATTTCAGGTCCCTTCGTGTCGCTGCTTTCTGAGAAGAATTAATTTTGTGTTCTTTGTGTTGCACTTGTGATCCTTAATCTACGGTATGACTCAGAAATAAAGCAATTTCAGGCAAAACTTTATTTGATGTTTTACTCTTATATTGATGCATACACCCACAAAGTGTGTACAGTTACTTTTGAATCACCCAGTATACATGTATATGGAGCACATAAACCATTTCGTTTAAGAGTCTGTACTGTTGTCTGCAAAATTCGACACGTAGATGACCGCAGTCAGGATAGGGACGTTTCATTTGCGTTAGTGTAGTGCCGTGTTCACAAGAGCTATAAGCTTCACTACGTCCACAGTTGGTAACGAATAAAAAGTACATGCAGGAAACAAGCGCTCGTTTGAACTGATCCTATTTCACTGGAATCCGTCCGTCAGTCGGTCGCGTACGACATGGTCGTGTCCTGTGGACGCATGGCAATGGCCATATATACTATACTGGTCATTACAATTGCTGCACCACGAAGATGACGTGCTACAGACGAAATTTAACCGACAGGAACAAGATGCTGTGATATGCAAATGATTAGCTTTTCAGAGCATTCACACAAGGTTGGCGCCGGTGGCGACACCTACAATGTGCTAACATGAGGAAAGTTTCCAGCCGACTTCTCATACACAAACACCAGTTGACCGGTGTTGTCTGGTGAAACTTTGTTGTGATGCCTCGTGTAAGGAGGAGAACTGCGTACCATCACGTTTCCGACTTTGATAAAGGTCGGATTGCAGCCTATCGCGATTGCGGTTTATCGTATCGCGACATTGCTGCTCGCGTTTGTCGAGATCCAATGATTGTCAGCAGAATATGGATTCGGTGAGTTGAGGAGGGTAATACGGAACGCCGTGTTGGATCCCAACGGCCTCGTATCACTAGCAGTCGAGATGACAGGCATCTTATCCGCATGCCAGTAACGAATTGTGCAGCCACGCTCGATCCCTGAGCCACCAGATGGGGACGTTTGCAAGACAACAACCATCTGCATTAACAGTTCGAGGACGTTTGCAGAAGCATGGACTATCAGCTCGGAGACCGTGGCTGCGGTTACCCTTGACGCTGCATCACAGACAGGAGCGCCTGCGATGGTGTACTCAATGACGAACCCGGGTGTACGAATGGCAAAACGTCATTTTTTCGGATGAATCCAGGTTCTGTTTACAGCATCATGATGGTCGCATCCGTGTTTGGCGACATCGCGGTGAACGCACATTGGAAGCGTGTATTCGTCATCGCTATACTGGCGTATCACCCGGAGTGATGGTATGGGGTGACATTGGTTAGACGTGTCGGTCACCTCTTGTTCGCATTGACGGCACTTTGAACAGTGGACGTTACATTTCAGATGTGTTACAACCCGTGGCTCTACCCTTCATCCGATCCCTGCGAAACCCTACATTTCAGCAGGATAATGCACGACCGCATGTTGCAGGTCCTGTACGGGCCTTCCTGGATACAGAAAATGTTCGACTGCTGCCCTGGCCAGCACATTCTCCAGATCTCTCACCAACTGAAAACGTCTGGTCAATGGTGGCCGAGCAACTAGCTCGTCACAATACGCCAGTCACTACTCTTGACGAACTGTGGTATTGTGTTGAAGCTGCATGGGCAGCTGTACCTGTACACGCCATCCAAGCTCTGTTTGACTCAATGCCCAGGCGTATCTAAGCCGTTATTACGGCCAGAGGCGGTTGTTCTGAGTACTGATTTCTCGGGATCTATGCACCCAAATTGCGTGAAAATGTAATCACATGTCAGTTCTAGTATAATATGTGTGTCCAATGAATACCCGTTTATCATCTGCATTTCTTCTTGGTGCAGCAATTTTAATGGCCAGTAGTGTATATTGGGGTTAGTCGAGCGCGTGCGTCGTATACGGCCGTTCAAGTAGTCGGCCGAATACGGTTCCAATTGACGCCAAGCGTCAACCTCACTGGCCGTTTGGTGCTATTAAGGAGCCGTACGCTAAATGCCGGCACTGTACTTTACCTTCTCCTTCCTCTTCTCATCATCATCATCATCATCATACAACATAAACATAGCTCTACACTTTACACGTTTTCTCCTATACTCTACACACACATGCAACACAACGCGAACACATCCGCAGGAAAGGGGCCAATCTGCACGGAAGAAGAATATCCTTTCCGACATGCGGCGGAACCCATCGCGAGGGATACCTCAGCCAACAATACCATGCGACATTTACATCTGATACGAGAGTGTCCACTTACCACGAGGATGTAGAAGAAAGGACAACATTCATTGAGCAGCGCTGAAGAAAAGACAGGCTCGGTTGGTGTTGGCGGTAACCCAGACCACGGTACGGAGAGGTGGTAAGGCCGGGGAGTGCGGCGGCGGGCAGGCGCGGCTGTGTGGCTGCAGGTCGTGTCTGGCGCCGCTATTGATCGCCGGCACACAGGCCGCGCCGCCACGCCGAGCCGGCTCCACGCCGCTGACGTCCGCCCCGCTCCGGCAGACAGCGAGCAGCAGTCGCATGATAACAGAACCGGGGGACCGTCATCCGACCACCTGACAACCTCGCGCGCTGCTCTGCCCATCCCCGGCACCAGGCTGACGGCAAATCAGTTATAGGCGGCTGGTGTGATAGCGCTCCTGTCACGAACTCCACCAGTCATTGTTAATATCCCGTCACCCGGAAGGAACGAAACGGGCGAAATCTACCTCTGAGAGAGTGCCTGCAATAAGCGAACAAAACTGAGGAGAGGAGGTTGTCGCATTTACACCACATTTCAGCCTACGTTTATCATGTTTTTAACACACTATACGAAAGCTTACGGCACTGTAAGTTAGCGAGCAGTTAGAAGACTCATACCCATCGAAGTGGCTTACCCACAGAGTGTGGTGTGCACTCAAGTCCCCGAGGAGGAGATAGGGAGGCGGGAGTTGTTGTATTAAGGTGGGCAATTCAACATAAGGAAGTGGCCCACCTGGAGGGAGATAGACACTGCAAATGGTGATCTCTGGGGTCGTTCGCACTGGTACCGCTATTGCTTCCAGGTTGGTATGAAGCTGGATCCAGTCACTAATGACATCAATGCGAACCAAAGTGCAGATGCCTCCAGATACTTTCCCTGAGCCGGCACGGTTCCGACAGTGTGCCCGATAATCATAAAACGTTGGAGAGCGGTCATCAAGGAAGTGTATTTCTTGAAGAGTGAGACAGAATGCAGAATAAGAGGAAACAAGGTGTTGCATCTCTAGTAGGTGACGATAAATCCATTGCAATTCCACTAGATTAGTGTGTGGCGTGAGTCCAGGTCATATCACTTGCTCAGTCGACATTATCGAGGAGAATGGCGTGACAACCATAAATAAGATGTCAAACGCAGATTGTGATGAGCGATATGGCACTTCAAGGGGCACTGGGGGGAGGGGGGGGGGTAGGGTCCAGTGCTGGGACTACAGTGGCAGAGCAGGCTTCTGCAAGATCAGGGACCGAAAGGGAAATAGCAAACTTGGGGCACATATTCTGTGCATCTCGTGGCCGAATTGTTGTAGCACACTTCAGGCAGACACAGGGGGGAGCGGTCCCGGGGGGATGCCCAATCCCCAGTGGTGAGTGGTGCTGACGAAGGGGGACACTTCTTCGGCCAGGGAGGGTGAGTGGCACCGGGAGGGGAGGGCATGGGAACCATGAGGAGAGGGGAACAGGAGTAAGGAAGAGGGAGGAGGGGGAAAGGATGAAACAGAGCTAAAAATTGAAGAAAAGGACACTGAATGGAGTCGGTCATATTTTTGGCGAGCCTCAGCATATCTCCTGGACCTTCTTTTCTCTCTTGTTAGCTGGGCAATCTGGCGAGCGTTGCGAGTGGCGCTTACGACAATTTATACACACAGATGGTGGAACACAGGGCTTCACTCATGGAGCAGGTGCCCACAGTCACCACACAGAGGGTCCGCCATGCAGCAGGAACACATATGCCCAAAATGCAAGCACCAGAAACACCTCATGAGTCATGGGATGTACAGCTTCATGTCACATCGCTGACACATGACCTTGACCTTCTCTGGGAAGTTATCTCCCTCGATAGCCAGAATAAAGGCTCCGGGTGCGGTTGTCTTTATAAATCTTCTGCACACGTCTAACAAAATGAACGCCGCATCACTCCAGAATAGCCCGGAGTTCCTCATCAGTTTCCAGGATGAGGTCCCAACGAAAAATCACTCCCTGGACCATAATCAGTGACTGGTGAGACGTAATAGACACTGGGACGTTGCCCAGTGCACAAAGCACAAAGAGCTGCAGGTTGGGCAGCAGAAAAAGTTTTGATCAACAATGAGCCCGGCCACATCTTACTGAGAGACTCTACTTTGCCAAACTTGCCCTTGATATTCTCCACAGGAAACAATGTCTTTGTAGCAGTGAATGCGTTCCCATCCATCCTAGTACAGACCAGGTGACGGGGAAAGGCAAGCTTGGTCCTCCTCCCAGGGGGTAGCGAGGGAAGGGATGATGCAGGGTCGTAAAAAGCAGCATTCAATGAACATTTACCACTCTGAGACATGGCCGCTGGAGAACAGCCAGATTTTTGCAGCTTGATACGCTCCATGCACCTATCATCTGCCCTGATACCACCCACTCCAATCAGGGGCTCTCCCCATGGGCAGAAAGGAACAAGGGCCACCTGGCATGGTGGCCACTGCCAGGAGTTCTGACTCTACAGGATGACTCGCAACCACTCCTTGGCATACATGGGGAGGCAACGGCTCAGGTATCACTAGTGTGATCCCTGTGTCGTCAGGGAGCTCAGCTATATGGGTACATAACAGCCCCACCACATGGAATGGCTACACACACTGGTGATGTAGCAGGGCGAAGGGGGCCTTCGGCGGTGAAGCAAAAGGGGAAGAAAGGGGGGAGATGAATCCACGCTACAGACCCTAGGGAGTGAGTTCATCCCCAAATGGATCACACGAAAAAAAAAAAAAAAAAAAAAAAACAAAAAAAAAACAGAAAATTGAGAAGTGTAGGTCAAACGCCAAGAGGGGACCAAGACGCCAAAAAGGATGAAAGAGATGAGGCAAGAGGAACAGAATTGCAAGGAAAACAGGGAACCAGATGGATAGCCAGGTCGACATAAATCAGAACACCAAGAGATGGGAAGGAGCGGGCACTGGCAAAGAAGCAAGGATGGGGAGGGATGGGCATGGGGAAGGAAATGCAGCCAGGGAAGGAAGAATGGACTGCAATAGCTTGGGGTCCCATGTGTGATTCACACAAACTCACCAAAGAACCGTGAGCACCATGGGGGAGGGGGGAGGTATCGAGTTGGAGAGCAGACAAAGTGGTGATTTAACTGTTTGGGCTGGCACCAAGAGGATAACTTTGGTTACTAATGCAACACTTTTTTTTCTGAAAGCACATTCGTTTTATTTAGGATTCCAATATTATCACTCATTCTTTTCGCTACAAAACCCTGTTCCTCCTACATCATTTACGTTCAATGCGACGATCTTACGCCACATTATTGGAAGTCCCCTGCTCGGCGTCAGAGCCAACATCGTGCTGCAGCAATAACCACCCCATCATCTACGTATCGGATCCCAGGACTGCATCCCACTGGGTCAAACAGATGGAAGTCGGAAGACGCGAGATCCAGGCTGTAGGCTGGATGAAAAAGAACAGTCCATTGTGTGAGGCGTTGCGTTGTCATGAAGAAGGAGATGTTCGTTCGCATTTTTGTGGTGACGAACAGGCTGAAACAGTTTCTTCAATTTCCTGAAAGTAACACAACACAGTTAAGACTTGATCATTGCGCCATGAGCGAGGACATCAAACAAAATAAACCCTTCAAAGTACCAGAAGACCATAGTGATGAGTTTACTGGCTGAGGGTGCGGCTTTGAACTTTTTCTTCGGAGGGGAGATGGTGTGGCGCCACTCCATGGACGTTGTTTCCGGTTTAAAGAGGTGCACCAATGTTCCATCGCCTTTGGCGATGTTCGATAAAAAATTGTCGCGATCAGCCTGTCAACGCGCCATATGGGATTATGTCGTATATTGTTGAACCCCGAAATTTGCTTGTTTCCATGTTATAAATAACGTGCTAAGAATCTATTTCTCGCGAATTGACTATCATAAAAAAACACTGTGGTTCGTGCACCAGACGTAGCTTTCTTCACTAAAAGATATCTACTGATTCAGATACTTGTATGTGAACGAGGAGGAAGCTCCTGCGAGCATTCGTATGAAGCACAACAATGTGTGAAAATGGTGCGTGAACTGACGGAAACCCAGAGAAGAAACAACTGGAAGGATTCAAGGACGTTAAAAAATAAATGAACTGAAGAAGTATTAAAAAGAATGAAAGATATCTATGGAAGACGCTTGTCAGAAGAACGGGTAGTTCGCTGCGACAACCAGCAATATTTAACTTGGCGCTAGGAGGAGCACTAGAGGGGAAAGAATAGCAGAGGCAGACAGAAACTGTAGCAGAGTGCACGTATGAAGAGGTGGGCGGTGGAGCTATGTGAACTTGCAAAGAGCTGTGTGCCACGGTACGATCCAGTCAATAGCGTTATCTGCCGCGTCCCTCTGTAGCGTGCACTTCGAGGTGGGCATACAACTTGTAATGTTGATTTTCATACTGCGCAGGTATGGTGTTTATTATCAGTGGCATAAAGCAAAAACATCAAGGTTTAGCATACGTTAACAAGCGAGGCGATTTCTGTCTCAACGTACAGTGTCCCACCTGAAACCTGCCTTATTACCGAATGCAATTACACAAAAGGAACGGGCATATAGACACTTGCGATTCACGGTATGGTGTAAAGCGACTCAAGAAAGGTTGTGTACTTTTTTTCTAAATGAAACCTTTTTTTTTCCAAGCACTACAGCATTACCAGAAATGACTACACATAATGCTGAGCCAACGCGTCGTGTGCTATGCGGAAACGAAATCACCCATTGCCGCGCAAAGAGACTTCGACGTGAATTTCAGGTGGAGCCACGAAACGTTAAAACGATCTAGACTTGGCACGACGAAATCCTAGCTGCTGGGAGGATAATCAGACAGCAAACGCACATCTGATGAAACGGCAGAGATCAATGAGGCCTTCCAAAGAACTCAATAAACGTCAGTGTGCCGAACATCCCTCGCTCCGCGGTCAACAAGGTGCTGCATACACTATTTCGCTTGGATGCTAAGTTCAAACTCTGCAAGCGCTGTAGCGAGAAGACTTGCAGCTTCGACCGAATCGGGCAAAACGCAAAATATCTAGGAAATGTCGTTTTTTCTGACGAAGCAACCTTCCTCACACGTGGGAAGGTTAACTGGCATCTGGGGTCCTGAAAATCCCCACAGTTTTCGGGAACATGTCAGATGCAGCGAAAAGGCAAATGTGTGGTGTGCGTTGATGAAAGATAACAGAGTTGGACCTTTTTTCTTCACCGAGCAAAAAGTATCAGGAACCGTTTATCTGGACGTACTTGAGCAATTTTCTGTCTCTCAGCTTCTTTCCTTTGAGCCAGATATGATCTTCCACTACGATGGTGCACCACCGCACTGAAGTTCTCATGTTCGTGAATTCCTGGATCGAACACTTCCAGAGCGACAGGACGTGATGCACCAATCAGGTGGCCACAGCGATCTCCTGACAGAACATCTCTGGATTTCTTCCTGTGGTGTTAGGGATATACATCAAGATGACAATAGCCATGGGATACCTCCTAATATCATGTTGGACCTTCTTTTGCCCTCATGTTGGACCTCCTTTTGCCCTGCATAATGCAGCAACTCGACGTGGCATGGACGCAACAAGTCCTTGGAGGTCTGCGAAAGTGTTGCTAATGCACGTTCAAAAACGACTCTAAGCGCTATGGGACTTAACATCTGAGGTCATCAGTCGCCTAGACTTAGAACTACTTAAACCTAACTAACCTAAGGACGTCACACACATCCATGCCCGAGGCAGGATTCGAATCTGCGACCGTAGCAGCCGCGTGGTTTCGGACTGAAGCGCCTAGAACCGCTCGGCCACAGCGGCCGGCGCTAGTGCAGGATTTTGTGCATGAGCAGACCTCTCTCTTACGTACCATAAACGTTCGATTTACGTCGGGCGATATGGGTGGCCAGATCATTCGCTAGAATTTCCCGGAATGCACTTCAAACCAATCACGAATAAATCGTGGCCCAGTAATGTGGCGCATTGCCATCCATAAAAATTCCATTGTTGTTTGGGAACATGAAGACCATGAATGGTAGACGAACATAACAATTTTCAGGCAATGATCGGTTCAGCTGGGCCATAGGACCAAATCCATTCCATGTAAACACAGCCTACACCATTATGGAACCACCACCAGCTTGCACAGTACTTTGTTAACAACTTATGTCCATGCAACTTGGGTTCATGGCTTCGTGGGATATCTGAACCACACTCGAACCCTACCATCAGCTCTTTTCAACTGAAATCAGGGTTCATCTAACCAGCACACGGTTTTCCAGTCGTACAGGGTCTAACCGACATGGTTACGAACCCACGAGGCGCTGCAGGCGATGTCATGCTGATAGCAAAGGAACCCGTCTGCTGCCTTTGCTCGTTAACACCAAACTTCGCTGCACTGTCCTAAGGGAAACGTTCTTCGTATGTCCCACATTGATTTCTGCACATATTTCGGGACTGAAATGTTTCTTTTCTTTTCGCACTGACAACTCTACGAAAATGACGCTGCTCTCGGTCGTTAAGTGAAGGCTGTCGGCCACTGCGTTGATTGTAGTGAGAGGTAATGCCTGAAATTTGGTATTCTTGGTACGCTCTTGATACTGTGAATCTCGAAATATTGAATTTCCTATCGATTTCCGAAACTGAATGTCCTGCGACTAACTCCAGTATTGGGGCAAGGGGGACACCACGCCAAAGAACCGTTATCCACGATGGCAGCGATGACATCAAACAAGATGGTGGCTGTGACGTCATCCGTGATGGCGGATTTTCGTGGGATGATAGTTCAATTGGGCTACCTCCATTAACCTACCTCCTTCCCCTCCCCTCGCCCAGAAAATGGCGGGAAGTTCAAATTCCAACAGGATAATGCATCACACTACTACTAACTTAAGAAAATTGCGCGAAGATAGGTCACTTGGGCTACCTCCACTAACCTAACTCATCTGATCGCCACATCATCCTAGGAACTGGCGCCAAGTTTGAATTTTGGTATTAAAGAAAGGTCAATTGGGCTATCTCTACCAACCTATGGAAATGGCGGAAAAGAAAGGTCACCTAGACTAACCTAAGTCACCCGACCGCCGCCACCTCCTAGGGATTCGCGGGATAAGGACTCAACCTGTGCTTGACATAAGTTTTCATTATTTTGCATGCACTATTTCATTTAAACAATTAGAGGCACTACCACCACTGAGTGTGGTCGCCCAGGGATCTGGACTCCAACTGACCTAGTACACAGTACCACCACCAGAGGGCACTCTCATCCATGACATAATCCAAGATGGGCAACATGACGCGAGTATCATTATCCAAGATGGCGGGAAACAGTGTGTTCACCATGAAGCCCAAGTGGTCTAATACACAGTACCATCACCAGAGAGCACTCTCGTCCGTTCCGTGATGTAATCCAAGATGATGGTATGGGGCAGGGAAATGGAGGGAAAAGGACTCTGCCTCTGCTGGACATAAGTCTTTATTTTGCATGCAGTGTCTCCACCACGAGATCTAGAGTCCAACTGACCTAGTACACAGTACCGCCACCAGTGAGCACTATCGTCTGTCCCGTCACATAACACAAGATGGTGGGGGAAATGGCGGGAAACAGTGTGGTCACCTAGTACACAATACTGTCACCAGAGGGCACTGTCATCCGTTCTGTGACATAGCCCAAGATGACTGTCTGGAGGGGAAAATGACTCAGTCTGTGCTGAGCTGCTGGAGAGAGGAAGGAGTGTACTTTATTTATTTTGGAACAATTTATTTAGGGATGGAGTATATTTATCACACTGACACCAAACACTCGCCCTGGTGTGCTTGAGGTCACAATACACAGTCTGCAAACATTCAAACTACTCATAAATAATGCAACAGACACGCTTGCTATTTGTAAAGTGTCGAAATGATGCATTCCACAGCCTGCACACATGCAAACTACTACACCAAAATAATTTCAGTTGTTTTTGTTGTGGTCTTCAGTCCTGAGACTGGTTTGATGCAGCTCTCCATGCTACTCTATCCTGTGCAAGCCTCTTCATCTCCCAGTACCTACTGCAACCTACATCCTTCTGAATCTGCTTAGTGTATTCATCTCTTGGTCTCCCTCTACGATTTTTACCCTCCACACTGCCCTCCAATACTAAATTGGTGATCCCTTGATGCCTCAGAACATGTCCTGCCAACCGATCCCTTCTTCTGGTCAAGTTGTGCCACAAACTTCTCTTCTCCCCAATCCTATTCAATACTTCCTCATTAGTTATGTGATCTACCCATCTAATCTTCAGCATTCTTCTGTAGCACCACATTTCGAAAGCTTCTATTCTCTTCTTGTCCAAACTACACTCCTGGAAATGGAAAAAAGAACACATTGACACCGGTGTGTAAGACCCACCATACTTGCTGCGGACACTGCGAGAGGGCTGTACAAGCAATGATCACACGCACGGCACAGCGGACACACCAGGAACCGCGGCGTTGGCCGTCGAATGGCGCTAGCTGCGCAGCATTTGTGCACCGCCGCCGTCAGTGTCAGCCAGTTTGCCGTGGCATACGGAGCTCCATCGCAGTCTTTAACACTGGTAGCATGCCGCGACAGCGTGGACGTGAACCGTATGTGCAGTTGACGGACTTTGAGCGAGGGCGTATAGTGGCCATGCGGGAGGCCGGGTGGACGTACCGCCGAATTGCTCAACACGTGGGGCGTGATGTCTCCACAGTACATCGATGTTGTCGCCAGTGGTCGGCGGAAGGTGCACGTGCCCGTCGACCTGGGACCGGACCGCAGCGGCGCACAGATGCACGCCAAGACCGTAGGATCCTACGCAGTGCCGTAGGGGACCGCACCGCCACTTCCCAGCAAATTAGGGACACTGTTGCTCCTGGGGTATCGGCGAGGACCATTCGCAACTGTCTCCATGAAGCTGGGCTACGGTCCCGCACACCGTTATGCCGTCTTCCGCTCACGCCCCAACATCGTGCAGCCCGCCTCCAGTGGTGTCGCGACAGGCGTGAATGGAGGGACGAATGGAGACGTGTCGTCTTCAGCGATGAGAGTCTCTTCTGTCTTGGTGCCAATGATGGTCGTATGCGTGTTTGGAGCCGTGCAGGTGAGCGCCACAATCAGGACTGCATACGACCGAGGCACACAGGGCCAACACCCGGCATCATGGTGTGGGGAGCGATCTCCTACAATGGCCGTACACCACTGGTGATCGTCGAGGGGACACTGAATAGTGCACGGTACATCCAAACCGTCATCGAACCCATCGTTCTACCATTCCTAGACCGGCAAGGGAACTTGCTGTTCCAACAGGACAATGCACGTCCGCATGTATCCCGTGCCACCCAACGTGCTCTAGAAGGTGTAAGTCAACTACCCTGGCCAGCAAGATCTCCGGATCTGTCCCCCATTGAGCATGTTTGGGACTGGATGAAGCGTCGTCTCACGCGGTCTGCACGTCCAGCACGAACGCTGGTCCAACTGAGGCGCCAGGTGGAAATGGCATGGCAAGCCGTTCCACAGGACTACATCCAACATCTCTACGATCGTCTCCATGGGAGAATAGCAGCCTGCATTGCTGCGAAAGGTGGATATACACTGTACTAGTGCCGACATTGTGCATGCTCTGTTGCCTGTGTCTATGTGCCTGTGCTTCTGTCAGTGTGATCATGTGATTTATCTGACCCCAGGAATGTGTCAATAAAGTTTCCCCTTCCTGGGACAATGAATTCACGGTGTTCTTATTTCAATTTCCAGGAGTGTATTTATCGTCCATGTTTCACTTCCATACATGGCTACACTCCATACAAATACTTTCAGAAATGGCTTCCTGACACTTAAATCTATACTCGATGTTAACAAATTTCTCTTCTTCAGAAACGCTTTCCTTGCCATTGCCAGTCTACATTTTATATCCTCTCTACTTCGACCATCATCAGTTATTTTGCTCCCCAAATAGCAAAACTCCTTTACTACTTGAAGTGTCTCATTTCCTAATCTAATTCCCTCAGCATCATTCGACTTAATTCGACTACATTCCATTATCCTCGTTTTGCTTTTGTTGATGTTCATCTTATATCCTCCTTTCAAGACACTGTCCATTCCATTCAACTGCTCTTCCAAGTCCTTTGCTGTCTCTGACAGAATTAGAATGTCATCGGCGAACCTCAAAGTTTTTATTTCTTCTCCACGGATTTTAATACCTACTCCGAATTTTTCTTTTGTTTCCTTTACTGCTTGCTCAATATACAGATTGAATAACATCGGGAAGAGGCTACAACCCTGTCTTACTCCCTTCCCAACCACTGCTTCCCTTTCATGTCCCTCGACTCTTATAACTGCCATCTGGTTTCTGTACAAATTGTAAATAGCCTTTCACTCCCTGTATTTTACCCCTGCCACCTTTAGAATTTGAAAGAGAGTATTTCAGTCAACATTGTCAAAAGCTTTCTCTAAGTCTACAAATGCTAGAAACGTGGGTTTGCCTTTCCTTAATCTTTCTTCTAAGATAAGTCGTAAGGTCAGTATTGCCTCACGTGTTCCAGTGTTTCTACGGAATCCAAACTGATCTTCCCCGAGGTCAGCTTCTACTAGTTTTTCCATTCGTCTGTCAAGAATTCGTGTTAGTATTTTGCAGCTGTGGCTTATTAAACTGATTGTTCGGTAATTTTCACATCTGTCAACACCTGCTTTCTTTGGGATTGGAATTATTATATTCTTCTTGAAGTCTGAGGGTATTTCGCCTGTTTCATACATCTTGCTCACCAGATGGTAGAGTTTTGTCAGGACTGGCTCTCCCAAGGCTGTCAGTAGTTCCAATGGAATGTTGTCTACTCCCGGGGCCTTGTTTCGACTCAGGTCTTTCAGTGCTCTGTCAAACTCTTCACGCAGTATCGTATCTCCCATTTCATCTTCATCTACATCCTCTTCCATTTCCATAATATTGTCCTCAAGTACATCGCCCTTGTATAGACCCTCTATATACTCCTTCCACCTTTCTGCTTTCCCTTCTTTGCTTAGAACTGGGTTTCCATCTGAGCTCTTGATATTCATACAAATGGCTTTCTTTTCTCCAAAGGTCTCTTTAATTTTTCTGTAGGCAGTATCTATCTTACCCCTAGTGAGATAAGCCTCTACATCCTTACATTTGTCCTCTAGCCATCGCTGCTTAGCCATGTAGCACTTCCTGTCGACCTCATTTTTGAGACGTTTGTATTCCTTTTTGTCTGCTTCATTTACTACATTTTTATATTTTCTCCTTTCATCAATTAAATTCAATATTTCTTCTGTTACCCAAGGGTTTCTACTGTGTTCCACAGCGTATGAGATGCTTATGTACAGAGGGTATTTATCTTAACAGTTTGGATCATAAACTGCTTATATCTATTTCAGAATGGTGCTTATTTCTGTGTGTTACTATTTTTATTTAAGTATACTGTCGAAGCAACTGAAGAAATTCACTGATTTACTTTCAAGTTTCTCGTTTAATATTTCATCTTCACATTTTCTGTAATGTGATTATATCTCCAGTTGTTCTAACAAATTCACTCCATGCCGTTTATTTCGTCGACAGAGTACTTTGACATTCTGCTTTGCTGTTACAAATGGGAGTCCTGTGCTGTGTATGTGTTGTTGCGTCATGTAACATTTAGATCAAGGTAACTGACGCTTTTGCCTTGTCCATGTCCCACTGTAAGTGTAATTTTCTCATGTAGATTATTGTGACGAAGTGATCTTGCTTCTCATTGGTACTCTCCACGAAGCGCAAATCTGACAGCCCTGATTTTGCCTAAAATGCTTGTGAATTCTCCACAATGTGAATAGTAAATTATATCGTTACAGAACACTGCCAGTTACACGACTACGACCGCTTTCACGTCCCGTGTGAGTACGATTTCATAGTGTACGCGACAGCGTCGGCGAGGGATGACAGGTTGGCAATACGGCTGATGGACAGAGGGCGTTAATGAGGAAGTCCTGCGCTGAGATACAGAGGGCCCTGGCACCGCACTACGGCAGTGGGACTTGATTTGTTCCATAATGGGTTAAGGAACACAGTGACTGTGACGTATATTGCTGAGAAAGAAACTGCAGCAGTCAGTACTTGAAAATCTTGTACGTGTGGTGCTCTGAAGCTTGTATGTGTTCTGCTGGTGTGCACTATGAGCTGCATGTAAAATATTTAGTTGCCAGATCGGTGCACCGGCATACTGCCCATTGTCAGTGGCATCCGTTTACCATGTTTTCATTCCACAACAGTGGTATCCAATGAGACCCAGGTGTATAGTCGTTTAGTGTTTGGCAGCTGTAACATGTACGCAAGACAGCCTGTGTGCTGAATAGGTGGGACATGATAGATCCTATCGATCGCGTAGACATGAGTCTAATTCGATTTTAAATATCTTCAGGGTTGTGAAATTTGTAGACCTACATCTAGTTTGAAATCGAAGAAATTTCACAACCGACACACATGTCATTTGACATGGACGGAGGTGACAAAAAGTCACAGGATACCACCTAATATCGAGTCGGACCTCCTTTGGCCCAGTGTAGTCTCGCAACTCGACGTGTCATGAACTCAACAAGTCCCCTGCAGAAACACTGAGCCCTGCTGCAGTCCATAACTGCAAAAATCTTGCCGGTGCGGGATGCTGTGCACGAACTGACCTTTCGATTATGTCCCATAAATGTGTTATGGGATTCATGTTGGACGATCCACATGGCCAAATCATTTGGAAAAACTGTCCACAATGTTTTTCAAACCAGTCGCAAACAACTGTGGCCTAGTGACGTGACGAAGTTGTTTGGGAGCATGAAATGGTTTTCAAGTAGACGAACATAACCATTTCCAGTCAATGATCGGTTCCATTGGGCTGGGGGCCCAATCAATTCCATGTAAACACAGTCCATACCATTCGGGAGCCACCACCAGCTCGCACAGTACCTCGTTGACAACATGGATGCATGGTTGCGTGGATTCTGCACCACACTCGAACCCTACCGTCAGCTCTTACCAACTGATATCGTAACTCATCTGCCCAGACCAGTAGTGTAGCATCCATCCGATATGATCACGAGCCCAGAAGAGATGCTGTAGGCGTTGCCGCGCTGCTAGCAAAGGCACTTGCGTCGGTCTTCCGCTGCCATACGTAATTTCGATGCACTGTCCTAACGAATACCGTCGTACACCCTACAATGATTTCTGCGCTATTTCATGCAGTGTTATTTGTCTGTTACCACTGACAACTCTATGCAAACGCCGCTGCTCTCCGTTGTTAAGTGAATGCTGTCGGCCACTGCATTGTTCGTGGTGACAAGTAACGCCTAAAATTTGATATTCTCGGCACACTATTGGCACTGTGGATCTTGAAATACTGAATTACCTAACGATGACCTGAATGGAATCACCCACGCGTATAGCTCCAACTAGCAATCCGTGTTCAAGTTTGTTAATTCCTGTCGTCGTACCATAATCACGTAGGAAATATTTGCACATAATCACCTGTGTGCAAATGACAGCTCCGCCAAAGCACTGTTATACTTCGTGTACACAATACTACCGCCACTTATGAGAGGCAAGAAGAATGGCCGGCCCGAATAATTGAAGAGTCAAAGAACAGAGCATTGCGCATGCCCAAGTTCAGAAGTGCCCGTGTTCGCAACTCCAGCGGTCTATGAAGCTTCAGCTTGGTGTTTACACCGTCAAATATAAGCAATATAATTGTTAGGATACAGTATACGAGTATGTCGAGTTTCATTGCGGTTTATCTCATCGAATCATTTCTTTTGAAAATCATGCACGTACAAACGGTTGAAATATAAGAACGCGTCTGTAGAATTACTAACATGTGTTTCAATGGCTGAGTAGATAGGCGGACGTAAAGGACAAGCGTTCAAATTTATCTGGAGTCACTTGTCTTTTTTTTTTTTTTTTTAAAGACCTGTGCAGGTAATATTTTAAATCTTAATTCGCTACAAATTGTGCAGTTGTAGGCTTCTCCTGATTCCAAATTCTTTCAGAAGGTTCCATTTTATAATAATCTAATCTTTAAACAAACAGACAAATGGTCATAGTAAAAATATTGGAAAAGTGTGTATTTAATTGTAATTACTTCGAGCGCCATCCGGTGTGTCTACGGTTTTCAGCTAATTTTCATATTTTTCTGCGTCCCTACGCGCGGTTTACGCGACTGATTGGATGTGCCTCCAAGAATGTTTTGTTTCCAGTAGGCCTATTCGACCGTTGCGCTAAAAAGAAGAAATCGGTAACTCCTTGGTAGCGTCTCCGCTTATTATACTGGTAGCTGTAGTATGTTGTTTTGTTTTGGGGCACAAAAAGCAACTGGGGCCATACGCGCCCAAGTCAAAACTATAAAACACAAACACAGTTTGTCAATCCCAATGGATAGAATAGGAGGCTGCTAGAAAAGGCACGTGGGAAAGGGGCTAAAGAAAAACACCATCCAGAATGGAGGTCCAAAACTAAAAATTAAATTGCCTTCGCCATATTGCTTTGGCGGATAAAAAGTAAAATGCGGTCGACAGCCTGCGCGTCATTCGCTAAAACGGCTGATACATCAGATGGAAAACCCAAGCTGGAATGTGAATTGGTAAAAAAGGGGCATTCCAGCAGGAAGTGGCAGACAGTTAAAATTTGGGGGCAATGCGTACAAAGTGGAAAAGCAGCGGCATTGAGCAAATGACGATGGCTAAAAAGGCAGTGCCCAATACCCAGTCGTGTTAAGATAACCTCCTCCCGGCGGGAGGGCCGAGAGGAGGTCGTCCAAGGCGCCAGGAGAGGCTTAATAAGCCGAAGCTTATTTCTGTGAAGGGAGGACCATTGGCGATGTCAAAGGAACACCACCTCCTGACAGACGGCAATGCAGAGATCATCGGAGGAAATATAGGTACTCGCGGTCTGAGGTACGGGGACTGCAGCCTTGACGGCAGCGTCAGCAGCCTCGTTTCCTGACATTATCAGAGACCCACAGAAACATGACACTGGCTCCACCAACAGCGAGCAAGTGACAGTTGTCCTGGACCCGCTGCACAAAGGGATGAGCAGTGTACAGCGCACAAAGACTTTGGAGGGACCTGAGTGAGTCTGAGCAGAGGACACAATTCGGAAGGCTGTGTCGCCGGATGTACTCCGTGGCCCCATACAAGTCGAAAAGCTCGGCTGTAAACACTGAGGAGTGTGCCAGAAGCTGATATCGAAAAACACGGGTACCAATGGCCACCAATGACGGTCAGTCCGAGAGCCATCAGTGTATACAAAGGTACTATCGCTAAGTTCCATGTGAAGGTCGTGAAACTGAAGGCGATAGACCGAGGCTGGAGTAGTGTCCTTAGAAAGCGAATGAAGGCCAAGATTAACATGGGCCGCTTCATGAAGCCAAGATGGTGAAGAGTTCACATCTCCTGGAAAAGTTGCAGGTAGCATGAAGTTAAGCCGCCACAGCAAGTGGCGAAAGCGGACTCCATGAGGTAACAGAAAAGAGGGACGAGCCCCATACTGACGATCTAAGGAATCATCAAAGAAAGAGGCATAGGAGTGGTGGCCATGCATGGCAGACAAACGGCATGTGTACCTGCTGAGGAGAAAGTCACGGCAGTAGGACAGTGGTAGTTCAGCAGCTGCAGCATACAGACACTCAACTGGGCTGGTGTAAAAGGCGCCCATGGCTAAACGGATACCATGATGATGGATAGTGTTGAGGCAGCATTAAGGGATGGGAGTGCAGATGCATAAACAAAGCACCCACAGTCGAGTTTCGACCGGACAAGGGACCGGTACAATCGGAGGAGGGTAGTTCGATTGGCACCCCAAGAACACGTAGGGCATTGAGGGACTGTGTACAGTGGGCTGCCAGGTAAGAGACATGGGAGGGGCAAGAGAGTTTCTTTTCGAGCATGAGCCCCAGGAATTTTGTAGTGTCAACGAGCAGAAGGGCAACAGGTCCAAGATGTAGAGATGGTGGGAGAAACCATTTGCACTGCCAGAAATTCATACAGACAGTTTTGTCGGTGCAAAAGCGAAAGCCATTGGCGATGCTCCAGAATTGAAGACGATGAGGACAGTGCTGAAGACGCCGCTCAGTGAGACAGGTCTGTGGAGAACTGAAACAGAGGGCAAAATCATCGACAAAAAGGGAGTCGGAGATGCCTGACAGGAGACAGGCCATTATAGGGTTAATGGTGATAGCAAAGAGCATGACGCTCAGGACAGAACCCTGAGGCACACCATTTTCCTGAATAAAGGTGTCCAACAAGGCAGAATCCACACGCACCTTGAAAACTCGGTCTTGTAAAAATGCCTGAAGAAAACAGGGCAGGCACCCACGGTAGCCGCACATGTAAAGAGTACGGAGGATACCAGTTCTCCAGCAGGTGTCGTAGGCATTCTCCAAAACATGGCCACAGTCTGGGATTTCTGCAGAAAACCATTCATGACATGGGTGGACAAAATAACGAGATGGTCAACTGCGGAACGCCGCACTCGCAACCCACACTGTGCATTCCTGAGTAAACGGCGAGACACGAGCCACCACACCAGACGGGCATGAATCATACGTTCCGTCACCTTGCAAACGCAGCTGGTAAGAGAAATGGGGCAGTAGCCAGAAGGAAGGTTTTAGTCCTTACCAGGCCTAGGTATGGGTATGACAGTGGCTACACGCCACCATCCTGGAAATGTGCCCTCAGCCCAGATGCGCTTGTATGTGTTAAGCAGAAAGTGCTTGCCTGCAAGAGAGAGGTGCTGCAATATCTGAATGTGGATAGCATCTGGCCCTGGGGTGGAGGACCAGGATGAACTGAGAACATGATCTAGCTCCCTCATAGTGAAGGCGGCATTGTTGCACAGACGATTCGGAGAAGAGAAGATATCGCCCAAGCCTCCTAAACTCGTTTCCAATGGACGAAGGCAGGGTGATACTGAGAAGAACTCGAAACTTCCGCAAAATGGCGGTCCAAGGTGTTGGAGATAGCAATAGGATCCACGATGACATAGGCATCTACTGTCAGGCTGGAAATGCAGGCTGGAAATGGGGGAATGGATCTTGGTTCCAGAGAACTGTCGGAGGTTGGCCCACATGACAGAGGAAGGTGTGGAACTGTTAAAAGAACTAGTGAATGAAATCCAACTAGCTATTTTGCTGTCCTGAAGAACTCGACGACACTTTGCACGCATCTGTTTACAATAAAAGCTGTTTTCCAGCGTAGGGTGGCGGTTAAAAACGAGGAGAGCACGTCTCTGTGCGCGGATTGCGTCGCGGCATGCCTGAGTCCACCAAGGGACTGGGACACGGCTTGGTACAGAGGAAGTGCAAGGAATGGAACGTGCTGCAGCAATAAGAATAACGTTGGTGAGATAGTCCACCTGGCCATTACAACTGGGGAAATCTTGTACTGCGAAGGTCGCCATGGAGGAGTAAAGTTGCAAGTCAGCCTTAGTGAGCTGCCATTTGGGCGTGCATGTGGATGGGGTAGAAGTCAGCAGACGGAGAGTACACGGGAGATGGTCGCTCGAGTAGGCGTCAGAAACAACAGACCACTCAAGATGATGGGCAAGCTGGGGAGTGCAAAAGGATGGGTCCAAATGGGAATGGGTGTGCGAGGGGTCAGAAAGGAATGTGGATGCTCCAGTGTTAAGGCAGAAGAGGTTTAGTTGGTTACGGTCAGCCAAGAGGGCACCTCTCTAGCAGGTCCTCGGAGAACCCCAAAGGGGATGATGCACATTGAAGTCACTGGGTAACAAAAATGGGGGAGGTAAGTGCCCAATAAGCTGAAGGAAGTCTGCCCTGGTGACACTGAAGGACGGAGGTACATAAATGGTACAGACGGGAGAAAGTCAGGTGGGGAAGGAAAAGACGAACAGCAACAGCTTGAAGATGGGTAGTCAGGGAGATGGGCTGACAATGAAGGTCATCCCTTATGAGCAGCAAGACGCCCCCATGAGATGGGATGCCGACCTCAGGGAGAAGGTCAAAACGAATTGGTAAGTCATGTGAAAACTCAAAGCAGTCTTGAGGACAAAATTTCGTTTCCTGAAGGCAGAGTACAAGGGAATGCTGCAATGCTAGAAGCAGCCATAAATCCTCTTTGTGGGACCGAGGCCGAGGGACAGCTGGTGTAGAGTCGCTGCTACAGGGCACAGAAGCAGGAGGATCCTGATCCATGGGGTCCACAGAAGCATAGGCGTGCTTGTGTGGTCGGTCTGCGGAGTCGAACGCTGAAAAATCTTTGGTGGTGCGCACTGGCAAGACAGAGGCCAGCCGGGCTAGGTGACCACATGGCGACACCATCGAGCAGTTGGTGAAGGAGAAGACCATTTGTGTTAAGCGGACTTCATCGAGCCTTTCTGGTAAGAGGAAGACTTGGGTGTTATTTGGCTGGAGGAACGGAGTAAGTCTTCTCGGGAGTACTCCTCCTGTCCTTTCCTACCTGCTGGTTGTGTTGTGGGTAGCTTTGCCCCTTTAAGCGAGAGTCTGACGGTTTGTTGCACAGGGGGACATAGGGACGGTGATGCTACCTTGACACAGGGCGACTTCACAACCTCAGAGCCAAATTTGAGGTCACATGTCTGCGTGGCCATGTCCTGCATGGAGTGAGGGATAACAAGAACAGAACTATAGGTTTGCGACTAGCCAGTAACTTGTGAGCTACTGGGTAAAGTACTTTTTCCTTTACCCAGATCTCTTGCACAGCCAGCTCATCTAGATACATGGGACAATCCCGGGAGGAGGCGGCGTGGCCGCCATTGCAGTTGATACAGCAGGGGGAAGGAGGTGGACATTCGCCCTCGTGTGCGTCCCTGCCACAGGCTACGCATTTGGCTGGGTGTTGACAAGATGTTCGAGTGTGGTTGAAATGATGACACTGGTAGCAGTGCATCAAATTCAGAAGGTAAGGCTGGACTGTGATGATTTCATAGCCTGCTTTTATCTTGGGTGGCAGCACTACCCTATCAAATGTGAGGAAAAGAGTGCGGGTGGGCACCAAGGAGGAATCGACCTTTTTCATTACACAATGGATACTAATGACACTCAGTTAGATCATCACGCAGCCTTGTGTAAATGGGAAGAATTCAAAGTTCTACGGGCCTCGACACAAACAGGGTAGCTGTGGAGAAGTAAGGCAGCAAGTAGTTGTGCTTGAGAGCCAGAAGGCATCTCCAAAAGCAAAGTGCCATTTCGTAAACGAAAGCAGAATTTCACAGGACCAGCAATGGCATCAACACCTTACTGAATAATATACGGATTGACTGTGGTGAAGGACTGACCGTCTTCAGTATGTGATACCACAAGGAACTGCAGTGCAGCGGGAAGGGTCTTCAAATCAGTAGTCTCATTATATTTACGTTTCGTCGACATTGATGGAAAGGATGATTGATTCATCATGAGGAAACCCCCATGATTGCCAGTGTCTCCGACGGCATGCTCCTTCTAACTGGAGCCCCCTTCACAAGGTGATTGTTCACATCTCAGGTCACACCTCCCGAACAGCTGACAGAGGGACCAATCGGCATCTCGGGAAGGTTACAGTTCAGGCAGTCACCCCTCCCTGGGCCTGGCCTGTACCGGGCGGCACATGCGAACCCTACCTGTCGACCTGGGGCTGGGAATTATGCTTTACCCAGCGACCTTTCACGCATCAGACATATGGGTCAGCCTTCAGGAGCGTGCAGGGATGAAGAAGAAAAAAAGAGGATCCTCAAATGCTGAAGTGGAGGGACAAGAGGAGAAGGGAAACAAAGAAAGGGAAAGAGAGCCAAAAAGAAAGTTGAGATTGTTCGCAGGTCAACGACAGAATGCAGCCCGGGGGGAAGGGGGCGGGGCTGTAGTATGCGTTTGATCGGATCTCACCACAGCCTATTTCTTATAGCATTTCAAATGTTTCGTGCTTTATTTACTTTTGTTATTTAAATTTGCTTCTTTTACTTTTTCAATGTTCTCTTCCGTAAACAACTAATTATGGTCTGTGAATTTGATGTCGACAAATAATGATGTCTAAAAATAATCTTCCTTCGAAGGTAATATTTATTTGATCTCCCATAACAAAAAATCATACTTTGAGGGTGATATTATGTGTCCTCCCATACAAATACAAATAATCTTCCTTCGAGGGTGATATACTCATCTGACCTCCAATAAAAATACAAATAACATAGTAGCAAGTAGATTTGTATTTTGAAATTAATATTGTTGGTCTAATAACTATGTAGGCCTTTTATAGAAAAATGAAATAAAATAAAATGAAAAGTAGGCTATGTATAGTTTCAGTGTTTTGTCCACATACCATGGCATCAAGAATAGCTTGGATCCTTCGAGGCATAGAATTGACAAGTGTGTGGAAAAAGTCCTCATCCATGAAGAATGAACCAAATCCCAAGGGTCATTCACAGTTCCCGGAGGAAGGTGTGGCCAACGGTTCCGCTATATCTTCTTAAGCTGAGCCCAAACGTGCTTAATGGGATTGAGATCTGGTGACTTTGGAGGCCACAGAAGGCACTGAATAATACTTTCCCTCCATTGAAACCAGCTCTATATCCTAATGCTAGTGTCTGATGGACGATTATCACATCGATAAGTTAGACATGATCGGCGGAGATCAGTTTGGATTCCACAGAAGTGTTGGAACACGTGAGGCAATACTGACCCTACGACTTATCTTAGAAAATAGATTAAGGAAAGGCAAACCTACGTTTCTAGGATTTGTAGACTTAGAGAAAGCTTTTGACGATGTTGACTGGAATACTCTCTTTCAAATTCTAAAGGTGGCAGGGGTAAAATACAGGGAGCGAAAGGCTATTTACAATTTGTACAGAAATCAGATGGCAGTTATAAGAGTCGAGGGGCATGAAAGGGAAGCAGCGGTTAGGAAGGGAGTGAGACAGGGTTGTAGCCTGTCCCTGATGTTATTCAATCTGTAGATTGAGCAAGCGGTAAAGGAAACAAAAGAAAAATTCGGCGTAGGTATTAAAGTCCATGGAGAAGAAATAAAAACGTTGAGGTTCGCCGATGACATTGTAATTCTGTCAGAGACAGTAAAGGACTTGGAAGAGCAGTTGAACGGAATGGACAGTGTCTTGAAAGGAGGATATAAGATGAACATCAACAAAAGCAAAACGAGGATAATGGAATGTAGTCGAATTAAGTCGAATGATGCTGAGGGAATTAGATTAGGAAATGAGACACTTCAAGTAGTAAAGGAGTTTTGCTATTTGGGGAGCAGAATAACTGATGATGGTCGAAGTAGAGAGGATATAAAATGTAGACTGGCAATGGCAAGGAAAGCGTTTCTGAAGAAGAGAAATTTGTTAACATCGGGTATAGATTTAAGTGTCAGGAAGTCGTTTCTGAAAGTATTTGTATGGAGTGTAGCCATGTATGGAAGTGAAACATGGACGATAAATAGTTTGGACAAGAGGAGAGTAGAAGCTTTCGAAATGTGGTGCTACAGAAGAATGCTGAAAGTTAGGTGGGTAGATCACATAACTAATGAGGAGGTGTTGAATAGAACTGGGGAGAAGAGGAGCTTGTGGCACAACTTGACAAGAAGAAGGGACTGGTTGGTAGGACATGTTCTGAGGCATCAAGGAATCACAAATTTAGCATTGGAGGGCAGCGTGGAGGGTAAAAATCGTAGAGGGAGACCAAGAGATGAATACACTAAGAAGATTGAGAAGGATGTAGGTTGCAGTAAGTACTGGTATATTAAGAAGCTTGCACAGGATAGAGTAGCATGGAGAGCTGCATCAAACCAGTCTCAAGACTGAAGACAACAACAACAACAACAACAACAAGTTAGACATCCTCCAGGATACCAAAGTCGAGCTCCAGGGATGATAACATTTTCATGTTCATAGCATGGTGAACTGAACTTGCCTTGGATACATTCTAAAGTTCCTGCACCCATGTAAAACATCCAGCCCCAATATTTCACACTTATGCATCTGCTTCCAGCATGTGTGGCTGCGAAGAGAGCGTTATATCGTTGTCCATCTGTGCGGGGAAAAACAGCAGGACCTCTGCTCATAGACTCAACCGGACACCTGTCGGTGAAAATGACTTTCCTCCAATCAAAATCTTTCCAAGAACTCACAATTGCTAGTCTATACACGGCTTGTTTGTCACACAACTGTTCTTTGACAACAGCACGATGGGACCTGATTCCAAGGTCCTTCTGACAGCAGTTCTCAACAAGCCTGGTAAATGTAAAACTTTCTTCAATTCCCGGAAGATTGACAAAGGAGCATTCTGGGTAGCCCTGGCCAATTCTTCATCTTTTATTCGTGCACAGACTCGTGGTCTTCCAGGTATTGGACATATCGCTACCTCACCATTATCTCCAAATCACCCAGTGCATCTAGTTGCTGTGGAAGCATCAACACCAAATGCACCAACGCCGTTTTCAAAGAGGGCAATTATTCGCTCGTGAACAATCACATCAGCCATTCTGAAGCAGACCAATGATGTATGCCAATCAGTTAATACATTTCTCTTAGCTGAAAACTACAGATATACCAAATGGCGGTCGAAGTAATTACAAATAAATACATCCGTTTTCAATATTTTTACTATGACCATTTGTCTCTAGACAAAGACTATTATAAGACTATTATAAAATGGATCTTCTGAAAGAATGTGGAACCTAGAAAAGCCTAAAACTGCACAATTTGTTGCGAATTAAGATTTTCAATATTACCTGCATGGGTCTAAAGAAAAATAATGACAATTGACTCCAGTTATATTAGAACGCTCGTCCTTTACGTTCGTAAGCCGTCAGTTTATCCATTCAGTCATTTAAACAGATGTCAAACATCGTCGCAGTAATTCTGCCGATGTGGAGTTTTTATATTGAAATCACTCCACATGCTCGAATAATGATTTTCAAAAGCAATGATACAATAACTTAAATTGCAATGAATCTCGACATATACTGTATTCTAACTATTATATTGCTTCCATTTGACGATGTAAACACCAAGCTGAAGCTCCTCAGACATTTTTGTATAATTGCACTTCTGAACTTGGACATGCACAGTGCTCTGTCCTTGGACTCGGAATTATTTGGGCCGGGAAATATTTTTTGCCTCTCATTGTACATATCGTTATCTCACGACTTTTGTCATCTCAATGTATACAAATAACCTTATGTTTCTACCGTCATCGGTATGCATGCGGCAGCTTCCGTTACCTAATATGTTCCAAAACGCTACACATAAAAACAGTATTTTTCCAGGGGCTCACACCTCAGATTCTATTGTTAATAGAGGGGTAGAGTTAAGTGTTTTGGAAAGCCCCTGGGCTATCGACCATTTGTATAACCAACAGAAGGCTCGTCTTAGTGTCACTGTCCTGCAGTACAGGGTAAAATTATGAAAATTACATACTTCCTCACGATTACGCAAATGGAGCAAATCAGTTAGTTCTTTTTTGCTTTTGATGTGGTCTACAGTTAGCCTTAAGGGGCTTATAAAGGCTCCTTAGAAAACCCAAAATAGATTTATTTTGCCATTTTTCGTACAAATGCCGAGCCGCGGATTCCAAGAGGACTATGCACAAAAAATGGCTGAAATTTTTACGATATATTCTTGAGATCTCAATCTCGAACAACCTCGATAATTTTCTCCATATCTTTATCCATTTCCGAGGTACAGAGGTTCAAGTTTGCGTTACATGTACACTTAAATCTGCACGTAAAATCCGTTATGTGTCGAAATCTAGATAACCGCGGCCAATTGCTCAATTTTAACATTATATTACATTGATGGACACAAAGAAGTTGTGCGACATAAACGAGAGTTGGTGGCTATGTTTCTAAATCTGAAAGAGAGTGTCTATTCAAATTTCATGCTATTCGCATAAGAGAATGAACATGGTGAGTTGATGTTAGTCAACAATACCTTTAAGGCAACAAAGACGCCTATATCAATGAGACTACAGCAGTTTAAGAAAAGGGGAAGCACACAGTGGCAGTGGGACATAAGTAGTCAGTGAGAGAACAGCGCTAGGAGAAGAGTGACGGAGACAGTGCCAGTGGGACAGGAGTAAGGAGAAGAAGAAAGTGGAAGTGGGTAAGAGCCAATGATAATGAGAGACAGAGTCTATGACAATGGGTACGACGAAGAGAGATATAATGAAAGTGAGAAAAGACAGCAGCAGTGGAAAGGAATGAATGAGATAGTACTTGTAGCAGTAAGAAACAGCACAAAGGAGACAGTGACAGTGAGAGGAGACAGTAATAGTAGAAGTACGACAGAATGAAGGAGACTGTGGTTGTAAGACAGTAACAGAGAGATAGTAACAATGGGCTGGAGTGAATGAGTGAGTGAGAATGAGCTAGTGGGAGTGGATGGGTACGATCGATTTATAGCGATAGACTAGAGGATGTGAGCGAGTAACAGCAGAGTTTGTGGGAGCGAGAGGTGAGCTATAGGTTAAAATGAGCGCGAATATACTCGAACAGCAACATTTTTGAGGAAATTTTTAAAATTTCTGAAGTAGGTAAGAATGATGGTTTAGTCAGAGTCTTTTAAAAGGAGCATATTCGCCTTTTCGTGCTTGGATAGGGCTATTTTTCCGCTGATAGGGAAAAAATCATTTAGCAACTGTTAGAACTGTAAAAAAGAAGTCCTACACTTTGCCCTTCTTAGCAGAAGGCTTGGATGTAGGCTATACTTTTTAAGGCTTTTAACAATGAAGCAAGTGTACTGTATGGATAAAAGTCTATCGACTGTCTATATTTCAGTTTTAAGGTTTTATTTCCGACATGTATTGGAAATGAAATCTAAGTCTAATCTGTATTTATTTCGGTTTTCAGTTTCATTTCCGATTAAGTAGCGGCAATGAAAACTAAAAATCTAAATACAAAAAGTCGAAGGACTTTTATTCATAAAATGTATATCTTCTACTCTCTCTTTGTGTTGCACGACACCATTATGAATTTGTTATCAAATAAAATAAATACTTCATGTCTTGCATGTCTATTGCTATACTCCTCGTATGACGTGTCCCACAAACATCGGCAGTCTTTCAGTTTTTCCAGAAACTGTACTTAAAGTTTTCTACACCTCGCACTCTGTCATGTATATTACACTGAAGAGGAAACGAAATGGGTACACCTGCATTGATATTTCGAATGGGGCCCCCGCGAGCACACAAGAGACACAACATGACGTGGCATGGACTCGACTAATGTCTGAAGTAGTGCTGGAGGGAACTGGCATCGTGAATCCTGCAGGACTGTCCATATATCCGTAAGAGTGCGAAGGGGTGGAGATCTCTTCTGAACAGCAAGCTGCATGGCATCGCCGAGATGATAAATATTGTTCATGTCTGGGGGGTTTGGTGGCCAGTGGAAGTGTTTAAACTCAGAAGAGTGTTCCTGGAACCACTCTGCAGCAATTCTGGACGTATGGGGTGTCGCATTGTCCTGCTGGAATTGTTGAAGCCTGTTAGAATGCACAAGGGACTTGAATGGAAGCAGGTGATCAAACAGGATGCTTAAGTACATGTCACCTGTCAGAGTCATATCTAGACGTATCAGGGGTCCCATATCATTCCAATTGCACACGCCCCACACCATTACAGAGCCTTCACCGACTAGAGTGGTTCCCTGCTGACATGCATGGTCCACGGATGCATGAAGTTGTCTCCATACCCGTTCACATCCATCCGCTTGATAGAATTTGAAATGAGACTAGTCCGACCAGGCAACAGGTTTCCAGTTATCAACAGTCCAATGTTGGTTTTGACAGGCCCAGGTGAGGCATAAAGCTTTGTGTCGTGCAGTCATCAAGGGTACACGTGTGGGCCTTCGGCTCTGAAAGCCCTTATCAATGTTTCATTGAATGGTTGACACATGTTGATGGCCCAGTATAGTTCAGTTGTCATTAGTCCCGTTTTTGCAGGATCTCTTTCCGGCCATAGTGGTGTCGGAGATCTGGTGTTTTACCGGAATTCTGATATTCCTGGTACACTCGTGAAATGGTCGTACTGGAAAATCCATACTTCATCGCTACCTCAGAGATGCTGTGTCCAATCGTTCGTGCGCCGACTATAACACAACGATCAAACTCACTTAAATCTTGATAACCTGCCATTATAGCAACAGTAACTGGCCCAACAACTACGCCAGACGCTTGTTGTCTTATATAGCATTGCTAACGACAGCGCCAAAGTCTGGCTGTTTACATATCTATGCATGCCTATACCAGTTTCTTTGGCAATTCAGTGTAGAACAGCATTGAATCCCAGACGCACTGACAGAAGGCGAGCTTCAGTCGGACCACTGGTACGACAGCACTATACATGGCACAGTTTGTCGGCTGAAATACGGGGGGGGGGGGGGGGGGGGATGGGCGGGGATGGATCGGCTGCCACTTTGTCGTACCCCATCGACTGCTCGAAAAGAACAGCTGGTTGGTCTGTTTGGCAAAGCGCCTAGACACGCCTGGTTTGTCTGTCGCTCGGTTGGTGCGTTTGTAGTGCCCTTTATACCTAAGTCATACATGCATTTGATGTTCGCAGCATGCACAGTATGCCTTACCTGCTCCATAGGTATTCCTTTGCTGACTATAGAGTAGGAATAACTATGAAATAAGCACAGCAACGAGCATCAAAAATCGATCAGTTAAATATTGCGCGAGTGTAAACATAGGCTACACCACATGTCGATCTGTTCCAACCTTTATCTGGCATTCAAATTCGTTGGCTTTGCCGTCTCACAACCATATTATCACCTTTCAACCTAACCAAGACGTTGGCTATCCTACCTATCAGCAAAGGTACCAATATCAGGGTCAAGACGACCTCCTGCCCTGGTTAGCTCTGAGGGAAAGGAAAAAACATAATGTAATTAGGTGATTTTCTTTCAAGAAAATGATTTAAAAATCGGTATTACGAAATACTCCGTACCTCCAGATCCAGCTCCCACCCTACAAGCTGTCGTAGAGACGCCCTCGCTTGTAAGTCTGTCACCACAAACAACTTGACCTATTTCAGCCATTTTAGTGATTCATTCAAGAAAGCATACTGCACATCTCACCAACATCCAACAGAAACGTGTTTCGTGATAAATGCTGTTTGCTTACATGTAGAGCTACGACTGAAACTTAAATATTGCGCTTTTTAAATCAGTTTTTACACATTTTTATTAGTAACAACAGCAGCAATTATTGCTACTACAGATGGATATTCAAGCATATCAAAGCAGGGAAAGTTGCTTTTCATAGTAAGTGCCACAAAGATCTATTGTCAGTCATCATAATAGCAAGAGGCGCTTTTTGATTAATATTAAGACACACTGTAATAGAGAGTTAATACAGCAGTTATACTTTATGTGACTGTATGGCCAGGAGACAAGTGCTAGATAAATTAAGCACAGTTGGGGTGTACTACCAGTTTAATCTGTTGGATGTCTACAGTAGAAGTCACCAAACTTTTTTCACAGAAGGGTCGTAATAACTGACAAAATGACTAGTGTGGGCCGCATCAACATTCTGTACAATACTTGCTAGCCAGAACGAAAACTGGCAAAAAAGACGAAAAACTAAGTTTAGCACTCCGTGTTAACCATTGGGAGTGACATGCAATGCATAAAAACACAGGCAACCAACATATTTATTTACTAAAAAAGTTATCAAAGAAGGCAATGTTACCAAATAGAAAATTACACCAAGCCTGGTGTGCACATATTTGAATCTCACAAACTAAACAATAAAAAACGTTAGTAAGATTTGTAAAACTGTAGCCTGGCTTTCAAGTTACCTTCAATATTTGGTTTGGCATTGCTACATCCAATTAAGAGAATTGCTTTTAAATGTTCATCAGTCAATCTTGTTCGATGTGCTGATTTCACATAATTAACTTTTGAAAATGTTTGCTCACTGGCATATGTTGTCCGAAACACTGATGTCATACCAGCGACAAATTTCTTCAGTATCGGAAACTCAACATCAGGTAAGCAGCGGTAAAAATCAACAAATTTTCCTTCTCTGTACTTCTCTTTCAGCAAATCATTTGCTTGCAAATCAATGAGCTTCACTTGTATTTGAACTGAAACATCATTAACTTTACAATCAAACCAATGCTGGAACAGAACAATGTCAGTTGATTCTGTCAAGATCTGAAAATCTCTCTGCTTTCAAGGATTGAATATTTTATTTCGGAAAATCAAGGTCGACTTCTTCAGAGATTATAGCACAAAACTTTGAGACTCTGAAAATGAAAAGATTTCTCCCTCCAGTTGTGCTTCAAACAATAACACTTGCAGGAATCCTTTGAAGATTCTGTGGAAATCAAAGACGAGGTTGTCCTTTTGCTGAAGTTTCAAGTTCAGTTCATTGATATCAGATGTGATGTCGATCAAGAATGACAATTTTGACAACCAGGGAGAATCTGACAGCTGAGGATCAGCTCTATCCTTTTCAGTGACAGAAAATCTATTTCGTTTCGGAGCTTGTAAAAACGTAACAGGACTTAACCGAAGCTGAGCCACTTCACTGCTATGTGACAGGGCAACTAACAAAATTCATAATAAATTACTTCAAGAAGAGTCCGGAAATGATGGTGATTGTGGTCATGTTCACAGCAGAAATATGTGTCTTCCCAAAGGTCCTTATTGATGTATGATGCAGTATATGACAGAGTGTCCGGAATTCGTAAGTCTTCCAAATGAGTACTGATCCATCCCATCACAGTCATGTTTTTTCCTTCGTCAATTTTAACACCTCGAAACTGACTCCACACATAGTTTTGCCCTTCAGTGCAAAACGACTTTCCAGTTGTTAGATGCATGCTGCAAATGAATATTAACACTTCAATTATCTGAAAGTCTAAATTGATATCACAAATTGACAGGATAAGTTGTGACGTGCTTCAGGAATTAGTAGATTCACCAAAAGCCAGAGAATACCACAAGAAGTTCTAAGCTTTCTCACGTACCTGTAGCATTAGTCTCTCTCCAATTTCTTCTGTTCTCTGCACAACTGAGATTTCGAAAGGCTGATACTTCCAAACAAATCTGCTTTCTTAGGACACAAGCCATTTGCTGCTTCCATCATACATTCTTCAATGAAGTCTGCCATTAGTAAACGGTTTCCCTCGTTTCGTCATAGTGTGGACTATTTTGTGACTAGATTCATTTACAAGCAAACTTTCTCGTAAAGAGTTTTCTTTGGGTTTCTAAGTTACGTTTCATGGACTCATACTTCTCAGAGCGTCACTTTCCAAAAAACTTTGAATATATTGATTACGGTGGTCCTCCGTTTCTCGAATTTCGTGTTTCTTCACGCAGCCTCCCCCCCCCCCCCCCCCAGTTTTTCCCCTTTTGTTTTAAGAAAAATTTTAAGCTGTATTTTGTTGAAATTGAAGACGAGGAACTCTTGCCACAGTGGCCGAGAAGTTACGCCTTATCACCACGTTTTGTTTATTACTGCTTATGCGTGTGGTTGACTCCTGTCATACTCCAGAATGAAATTTTCACTCTGCAGCTGAGTGTGCACTGATATGAAACTTCCTGGCAGATTAAACGGCGCGCCCGACTGAAACTCGAACTCGGGACATTTGCCTTTTGCGGACAAATGCTCTAGCGTCTGAGCTACCCAAGCACGACTCAAGACCCGTCCTCACAGCTTTACTTCCGCCAGTACCTCTTCTCCTATCCGATAAACTTCACAGAAGCTCCCCTGCGAAACTTGTAAAACTAGCACTCCTGGAAAAAAAGAAAAAAAGGATATTGGGGAAACATGGCTTAGCCACAGCCTGGAAGATGTTCCTGGAATGGAATTTTCACCCTGCAGCGGAGTGTGCTTTGATATGAAACTTCCTGGCAGATTAAAACTGTCTGACAAACTGAGACTCGAACTGGGGACCTCTGACCTTCACAGAAAGGTGCTCCTACCAACTTAACTGCCTAAGCATGGCTCACGAACTTCACAGCTGCTCTCCTGCGAAACTTGAGGGGCTAGCACTCATGGAAGAGAGGATCTCGAGGGGACATGGCTTAGCCACAGCCTGGGGGATGTTCCCAGAATGAACTTCCCACTCTGCAGCGGAGTGAAGAGTTCACTTCGATCACGAGTTTGGACATAAAGAAGTTAAGCATAGATTTAGATTTATTTAATAAGCTGCCTTTTCCTTGGGATTCAAACACTTGCTACCTTAGAGCCAAAGAGGCTACGAAAAATCTCAAGGTGACACATGACACAAAAAGTGAAGTTAATGTAATTTTCAATGGACCATTCAACCGATAACAGTCAAGCACACGCATAAGCAGTACTAAACAGCATTTAGTGACATGACGAAACTCCTCGGCCACTGTGGCATGGGTTCCCCATATTCAGTTTCAACAAATTAGGTCTTAAAATTCTTCTTAAAAGAAATGAAAAAAACTCGCTGTGTTCATGAAGAAACGATATTCGGAAAAATAAGGGCCACTCCCCATTCCTTATTGAAAATGCGACCGAAGTAGTCGCCATAATGAAGGGTTTAGTGAAGGGATCCGAAATAAAAAACGCTTTAAATTATAAACACATGGCGCGAAATAAGCAAACATTACAATAAACAAGAACATCTAGATACAATAATTTAAAGCTAAACTCAGTTCATTTAAGGTACACAGCAGCCAGTAGGTCTCCGCACATGTGAAGATCTCCTTGTATTCTGAACATAATATTTAAACTATATCACATCATCTCATGTTCAATACGTTTTACCAAGCAAATTCAAATACCGACGGCAGACCGACTTAACCGATAGAGCTGGGTCCAGCCAACAACACCTATAGGCCAAGTGGTCCTGATTCGCCCTGTGGGTTACAATTTGGTGATCTCTGGTCTACACCTTTCAAGCAATTTTCACTGCAGACAAGCTTCATATACAGAAGTATGATTCATTGCCTCCAGATAACAACCCTCCAGCATCATTTGTTTACCTTAAAGCAGTCACAATAGACAACTGTAGCATTATGTAGTATGCATGTCCGAGGGAATGTAAATGTGCGATTAATAGTTCAGTTCCCGGAGAACGAACAAGGCTTAAGTATGTGGCACTAGGAAGGAAAAATGGCACAAATTCATCCGTAAATATATTTCACTGTATGATAAATCTCTAATTTGCTTCGTTTAATAGCTCCAAATTCGGTATTTTATCATGGCACTTTCAGCTTGGTGTAGTAGAAAGCCATTTCGCAACGCCACCACAGCCACATTTCTTAAAACAGACTCTGTGCTATGATGAAGTGCAGCACAAAATCTAAAAATAGTAGTGGCTATCGCTCTTGTTGTTATAACAAAACGATTAGCGGCGTTCAAGCGAGCTGCGCTTTCATTTACCTCTTCAGAACTTGACAGCAATTCGCTCCAGATATCGAAAGCAAATTATTAAGGTGCCTATGGAACGCGTTTACAAAACCTTCGGCACTATTGGGGGTGACCTGACTGTATCAGCGATCACGGACAAACCGTCAGCCGCAACACGTGACTTTTGGAGTCTATGTATGTTGGCGACAAAAAAAATGTACGGTACCTGAATGGGATGTTACCACAGTTTACGAATACCAAAACTTGTTATTACAAATATCACCCAGGGAGATGGGAGTTCCGGATGTAACGCGCAAGGATGCAGAACTTGAGAAATTATAAATCACTTGGTTACGAGAGTCTTCACCTTGAACAATGACAATTACAATGTGTGTTCGTCAAATTGTTGACACATTACAACAATTGCAGAATGTCTCCAAACATTCTGTATTTTATTACTTAGACGGTAAGCATTGGTATTAAAAGAACTATTAATAATTCAGAAAAATGCTTTCTGTCCTCTCGGTATTCTCCCAGCAGAATCCGTCAGCATCAATTTCATAAACAATGACCTTGTATAACACAGCGTTCACCCTTTGCAGTTTCGAAAGCTCCAGCACAACTCCCCTTAAAAAGCTTGTTCTATAAGACCAACCACTCTTTATTACGTACCGTATAGTTCCTCATGGAAAATCAAGGCACTCAGGTACGCCGTGAGACAACTCCTCGTGTTGGTGACACGAAGCGGCGCGCGCTATCGACACCGGCACACATGACAGTAGCGTTTCTGTCGCTCAAATAGAGATCTTGAAAAATAGTCTTAAGCTACAAAACGAAAGCAGAATCGAATCAGACGTATTTTGTTGATGTTATACTAAAATATAACATCACTTCTACTGCAAACTACCAAAAATTCTAAATAAAAAGATGACACCTTAAATCTACGGTTAGTTACGTTAGATTTTACGAAACATTGAGAAATCCATGTATTGTTACGACCACACCTTGTTTACAAAACGGAAATTTCGGTAAGTCCTAGCAAAAAGTATGTAACCTAAATAGACGCCAGTTTCGTATTATGCGTCACGTTATTTCAATTTCGGTCACGTAGTTCAAGGATCAATCCCGTGCAACCTTTCAAATTTCCATTTCATTTCATTTCATAATCGTTTTGTGAATGGAAGTGATAAAAAGTTTACCTGTGCGGTCCAAAATCGTTGTGGTATCTTCAAGCACACACTGTATTAAAAACGCGGTCGTAAAATAGAAAAAATCAATTACGCCATTTCTACGGCAAATAGTTCAAGAATGTTCCCTTCTTGATTGCGCCAGAGCACTTTACACCATTGATCTTATGTTTGTTTATGTTCAAATGTTTACACGTAAATTTTTATTGAGAAACTCGTCCATGATACGAAATAAATATAATACAATTTACGAATTTCCACCGAAAGTATAATCTGTTAAGTGTTTATTGAGTCCATTCTTAGCAGATAACGCCGCGCATCTAGACACGCTATCTACGGCGCACGGATTTGTTTATCCACGCTCACACCATCCCTCACTCTCGAACTACACAAAGCAACTACCTTCTGATCTTTGCCACTGGCGGCTGGTCGCACGACAGCGCTAGCTGTGTAAAATGGCGGCACGAATAGACAGTTCTACCAACATGATATTCGGATGCATGATCAGGTCTGGGCACGGTGAGATGCTTTGTTATTGTCAGTTGCATGGATTAAAAAAAAAGTCATTATACTAGACTCAGCCTGTATGATCTCAAACTACAGCGCAAATCTAAACAAGGAAAGACTGATTAGCGTAACTATTCGTGCGAAAGACTTTTTTCAGCAGATAAGATTTTGCGGCAATTTTATTTCACCGGGTCGCAAGATAGTTAGGAAATTCAAACATCGCAGTGTTTTCTGCTATGCACAATTTTAGAAATTTTGCACATTTCCGCCTATGTTGTTCATATTTTAACATTACTGTCATGCAGTATGTTAGCCATGTTTTTAAGGATATTGTTGTAAACATTATATGGTTTATCCATATGCTCTTTCAGTTTTGCTAACTCATACATCTACTGCAAATTTTTGTCTTCCATTCTTCTGTATAGTTCCTACAAGTTATTTAAATGTACTAACTCATTCTATTTTACCCATTTGGTTTTCTATGCATTTTTTATGTTTTCCCCTTTCTTCAGCAAAAATTTTAAGGCGAGTTCTATTGATTGTTTTTCTAGAAGACTCATTTACCTACTTCTGTCAAGTTTCTTTTAAGTATTTGAAAATCGTCGACAAAAGCTAAGCAGTTTGCCTTGACTCCACATCAGTTTTCTTACTACAATTAGGGGTAAATTGTGTTAGCTCCAAGTTCTGATTCTTTTCTAAAACACAGTTAATCATTGAAGATAAGCCACTGCCAAACCATTATTTGAGAAATATTGCCAATTTCTTCTATAGCTCTTTCTGACAGCATCAGATTTATTTTACCTGCAAAGAGTACCAACGCTGGGATAGGCCTATATCCTTTAGGAAAGGTCATTGACATGTCAGGATTACTCGATTTCTTCCGGTCTCTAAAATGCTCCCTCCATCTTTCATAGTTTAAATTATTCGTGATTATTTGCTGCATTATTTTTGATATAGTTCAGATCAGTTGTTTTTAAAACCAACTACAAAATATGTTGAATATTCTAAGAAAGTTTAATGACCTACTCTGTCAAATGCTTTAGACAAATCACAAAAAGTACTAAGTTGGAATATTTTATAACTCAATGCTTTTAATATGGGAGCATATGTGCAAGTGGCATTCTTAGCTGAGCACCTATCCTGGAACCTAAATTGTGATTTGCAAAATTAAATTGTTTACATATAAATGTGACAACTCAAGTTTGTAATTTTTTTGCATATTTAGGAAAACATTCTTAGTATGCAAACAGGAGGATAATTATTTCAATATTTTCTCACATTCTCAAAAAAAGATTTAGAAATAATTTCTTTTTAATATAAATACCGAAAACTGCAACTAGTCGCTTTCTTGAAATACTCGCTATTCCATAAATCAGTTTTCAAATCTTTTCAAGGTCATCTTTAGATGGTATATACGACGTCATTTGTAGTGTAATACTGGGAGCTCTCTGTGACAAGAATATGGAACCTGCTTTAATGTACTGCCATTAGTATTGTTCATATGGCAATTTGAATCCACAAATGAATTCTGAATGTATTGCACTACTATTGACAGCTCTGTTATTAATGTCGATGTACCATCCTCCATTGTGATGGACACTTTGTGACATTTCTCATGTAAATAATTCATTTTTTTAACCAAATTGCTGTATAAACAATATTCATGGAAATACATTAATGCATGTTGGCATCATCTTGTCACAGACACCCAACATTATGCTATGAAATGGTCATGTAACCTCCTATGCATCTTCTAAAGATGAGCCTGAAAACAGGTTTATGGCATAAACAAGTATTTATAAAAAGTGACTGGTTGTAGATTTAGGTATTCAGTCATGGGTTCTTAATCATCCCTACTGGATAAGCTTAATCTTGACTTCTTTTTGTCTAAAATTTTCCCATGTTTGTGCACTGTGTTACACTTACCAGAGTACATAACTTACACTTAAGAATCCCTTAAACACCAAATGAACAGTGCAGTATTTGTTTTGTAAACATTTTAAAATACTGTTAATGTCAGAAAATAATATGGCTGCTTCCGAATGGTTAAATTTTTGGAAAAGCAGTTTTTATTGATTTTTGTACTGAACCCTATGCTTAGGAAATGATTATAAATACTTGTTATTGGTTGGTTAACATCATGCACGATATGATCGAGTCAGTTGTCGTACCCCTTTGCACTGACTGGTTTTCTTGTCTCGTTTCATTTCACATTATATCATATGCTGGGGGTGGACAAAATTAAAAGTTCTGTACGGTTTTCAAGGGAATCTTATATCACTATTCCTGCAAATTAGTGACAAGTTCAGCTAACAAAGATGAAGGTGGATAGCAATTCACGCACACTTCTCTCCAATGTAGACCACGAAGACTCAATAATACTGAGATTTGATGACTGGTTGCCATGGGAGATGCAACAATTCATCATTGTGCTTACAAACCCATGCAAGCTGTGTAAACTAAGTGGGAACACAGCATTGCCATTGTGGAACAGACACTATACCATGGGATCAGCTTGATCAGCTAAAATTGTCACCTAATCCTTGGCAATAATGCAACCTTGCAGAGTAACCACAGTGCCCATGGAATACCACAATATGGCTGCTCAAATCACCACCGAACCCCACCATGTTTTACTCTTAACTCACACTACGCCAAAAGTTGGAAACTGTGTGAAACAAGACTCATCAGAAAAAATGACATTCCTCCATTGCTCTGTAGACCAGTTTCAGCATAATGTTTTCTTGCCATGAGTGTTTCATCATTGATGCAGTATAAATCCTCAAAATGAAGCCTCTCAAAACACCAGACACTTTAGCTCATTGGTAATGGAAGCACCCACCATATGAGCACCAACAATTTGCACATGTTCAAATTCACATAGTTCCACTGTAATGTATTCACAATTACACAAAACAGTGTTCTGACAACAATTGATGTTCACAATGCATTTGTGGTCAAATATAACAGTGCAGCCTGGTGGCTTGGTTACCATCTGCATTATGTTCAAGCATGCATTGCTCATTGTGTTTCCATATATTTGTTGAACCCTTGTAGTTAAAATTCTAGTTAATTCCTATTATTACTACCATATTTAAAAAATAAATTAATACATTGCTGAAATTACAACAAAATTAAAATAATAAAGGATCTTTACCTTTGCCAATTATAGAGTGAGAACCTGAACTCTGACAAAATTTCGCAGATTGTTCAGGGATATTTTGGCATAGGGACAGTGATAGAGAACGATACAGTAATTAGGATTTATTCAGCTTTGTTACCAGAATTATCGTTGTTTCTGTGAAAATACTTTCACAACAGCGAAAAAGCCTGCAATATGCAACCACCAATCCTAATAATATGAAAGGATTTGTTTATTTGTGGGCGGCTATGTGCAGAAGCAGCACTCCTATGATAAGACTGCCGTTGCTGCAGAAACAGCTGAGCAAAGCATTGCCGTGCCCCTCTTCCATCGCATTCAATGATCCCATAGATGAGATGCTTATCAGCAGATCCTTCATCAGTAAACCTATACATATTGCTGTGTAAAGTGTTAACATACAACTAACACTGCCGGGAAAACACATCCATGACAGGACCAAGCTGTACTGAATGCAAGCTTGAAAACCAAGAGTAAATTAGGCTTTACTGTTATCAGCAGCAAGTATCTACATCCATGAATGAATGGAACACATCTGTTTACAAACAAGTCAAGCAGAGTGCTACTGCACAGATATTTACATTGCAGTACCAATACAAGGGATAAGAAATGAAACAAAATGTAATCACTCTGTAACAAGCCAACAGAGACCGTGGGTCGCCGATATCAAAATACTCCAAAAATCCCTGAACCCCATCTTAAAATTTGTCAATGGAGTTCTTGTTCATCCTTTATATAGGGTGTAGAAAATTTCGTGCCCTCTGATTTCACAGGGCGATTCCTCAAATACCAGCAATACAAAAATGTCTGTCACAAAATTTTGTCCTACACGTATTTCCAGAAGTAAATGGATGTTAAAGACTGGAAATCTGGCAACACTGTAATCACATGTCCGGTAACTACCTCTTTCAGTATATAGCAGGGCGCTGTGCAGTTGGTGCAGTAGATAAGAGTTTTGGGTTAGCATGCAAGAGGTAAAGGGCCAATTCTCGGTCGAGGCTTACCGGTATTTGTTTTTATTTGCCAATTTCATTTTGCCATATAATACTGTAGTATGCACCATTTCTTAAGCCTTATGTATCAGATATTTACATAGTACATGTTTGGCAATTATGTGCAAAGCACGTTGCTAGCCCTATTAGTGACATAACGTCATAATGAAATGTAATGGCCTTGAATGAGGCAAGAATAATAGTTAGTACTAATCGATGGGACCACTGGGGTAGGGTACACAGGAAACAGGTTTGGAATCCATTAGATGCAGTGATGTGCAACAATTTGAGTCCACAACATGCAAAAGGCTACTTTAAAAGCTGACCAGTGAAAATAATTGTACTTCCTTTTCCATGTTGGCGGTATGTAAGCGCAAATGTTTTGTAGAAGACCTACTGTAATCAACGTATGACGATTAAGACACCAGATACCGTACCATGCAGACTACATTTGAATAAAAATAAATACGGCTTGACTCAGAATCCAACCCTTGACCTCCTGCATGCTAACCCAAACCACTGTCCATTGCACCAGCTGCACAGTACTACTACAAAATGCTGACAGAGGTAGTTTATGTAACTACCGTGTTGTGAGACTGCCAATCTTTAACATCCATTCACTGCCGGAAATATGCACAGGGCAAAATTTTGTGACAGGCATGTTTGTATTGCTATTATGTGAGGAATCACACCGCGAAGTCTAAGTGCAAGAATTTTTCTGCACCCTGCATATCACCTTTTAATCAATCATCTGTGGTTTCTGGAAAAAAATTGAAATAATGTTTACCTAATAAAGCTGGCATAAACCAGTGGTGGTTAAACACCTTCAGATATGGTACTTACTTGTAACACGTAACTTTAAATCAACTATGGATGTAGTAATATATGGCAGTGAGTAGAAGGGAACTGTCATTTCAATCATTTTCCAAACCTTTGTGATGGTGTCTCGAATTCATTATTGCATTTAAATGTAGGTACAGATACTATTATTAATCAAAGTCATTCACACTTAGTAAAATAAACAACTCACCACCGCACAATAATAGTGTCACAACTGTTAGATTCGCTAGGTGAGCAGCAAACTGGAAAAGACGACAGTCAACATGGAAATGTTCCAAATAATGCCAACATGTGGCGATCAGTACTTGGAGGCTGGAAGCCAACTTATCGCATCCTTACTATAGGTAATCTACTGGGGGCTCATCTGTATCACTAAGTGACTAACCCAGAACTCAATAGCATCATCTAATGGCTTCCAGGGACAACAAAAATTTGATTTCAATATTTCACATAATTATTGACCAAATTTAAAATGCTGTTGTAATCTACTCACTAAGATTTGTAATTTCATGTTAAAGATTTAACACAGTAAGAAAAGTATTACAGTTAGAAACACGGTGTGTTTATCTTGAGGCAGCGAAACTGATGGTGCGCGATTACCCGGATTTCATCAATCCAGTAGATGAGAATGAGAGCACCTGGAAATGTTCCATAAACTTCACATGTATTTTATAACCTTCAACTTTTTCTCGGTGGCACCCCGACCCCTACCCACAAAGTGGTGAAAGGAAAAAAATTATCGCTACCTACATTTTCGCTTTTCATGCAGTAAAACTTCAGCATCAGACATGGTGTTTAATTTATTGCTTCTTTACTACCGGCTCTGTTGACATCACAGTTTGCAGACAATATGTACATGTTACTGAATGTTCCAACAAAATTATACCGTTGACGACATATCGTTCAAAAGATGTGATGTCATAAACACTGAGATGTGGTAAAACTTGCTTTTGCCCAAAATGGGGCACAATTTATCAAGTGCTGCATAATGAAAGCACTTCCAACAAATTTTAAGCAAAATTTCAACCCTTGTTTGAACCTTTTCTCACTTACATATTTAATGCCAAATATTTAACACCAGATGTTGAAGCCATTTTATACATGGAAGTTCGATTCTAGAAAGAATCAAGTATTTATTGGTAACACACTAATTTATGTAGGTTACCAGTTGATGGTAAAACCAGTATATATACAGACCAGTAACCTGCTCCAAGTCAGTATTGGCTCTTGAGCAAAGAGTTCGACACCCACTGGATTACACAGTAGTAATTCTTTCCTTACATTACGTCATTCCAGTATACCACTTGTGTTTTATGACATGCTGGTAACATTAAGCTTCACTGTTTTGCACTCTTACAAAGACATAGAACAAAACTGCAAAACTGCTGCTGCTGCTGTTGGCATATTGGGCTTGCATGAAAGAGCAAACCGCCAGTCCCCTTTCCATGCTCAACTCTCAATCATTTTGTTATCCTGGTCTAGGTATACGTACAGGCCAGTGCTAGTCAACCCTGTCCCTATTGACCACTAGGGGGTGTTTGAGCTTTCATAGTAGGTAGCAGGTAGTAGGAATTTCAAAAATATTTTCATTATGTTTGCATAAAATTTTGACATAAATTATTCGGTAAGTGATTATTATGGTATACTTTAACTTTAACTTGCTATAAGGCTGTTTTATAAATTTTATTTTATAAAGTTGTTTCTGAACATTATAAATCACCATTACTGGGGAACTGGTGGGCAGTTAGTACATTTTATTATTAACCAGGATACGAAAGTGGGTGGTACATAAAAAAGGTTGACTACCCATGGTGTAGGCCCTAGACACCTGCTAAAACAGATTATCAACAACATTGTCCAATGATTTGGCTTAAATTACAATATGCTTAAAACTTTCCTCAATATGCTGAAACCCAAGATGGTTTATCTCCTTGTCATTATGGCACTAAGCACATTCACCTGCATTTTGGGAGCCATATATTACTGTAACAAAAAATTAATAAAAAACTGGACTCAGTTTAATCAGTCTTGTTTGGGATTTCTATATAAAATTTCCTTTTTCAAGTTATAGCTTTCTGTTACACTGTAAATTTTTACATGACTAAATAAGATGTACTAGAATCATAAAAGGATGAAATTCACATAACTTATGAACTAGAAACATTTCACTTCTATGTAAATTTCCGTTTGTGTGTCCTGACCACACCAGATATTTCTCTGTTTCATAGCTCCTTGTGGTATCAACGTTTAGTGTCGTTGGACCTGCAAGTCGTGACCAGAGCCGCTCTGTGTGTGAAGTTTCTAGCTAGCCCTTGTCCACTCTTGCTCGGGACGTCAAGTAGTAAAGTATTGTAGCCTTCAGCTGACAGGAAGCAACCTCAAACAACGTACTTCGTAACATATGGCCTAAGTGAGGCCTCAATAGCTATCTGTGTATAATGATATGTATGCAGCCAAGAAGAATCCTATACCACCAGTTAAGTACAATATATATAATTTTTACCAACGACTTCTAATTATTTTAGTTGTTGCAGATCCAGACCATGCAGCCAGCACCTTATTGACGTTACTGACAATCCTACTCTGATTTATATGTTTCTATTTAGCATTGGCCACCAGTCAACATTGGCAACGACTCGTCCGTCGTCATCATACCGCTCCTTATGCTCAAATTAACTGAGGAAAACCAAGTTTCCTGTAATTAGTTTGTGTAACACATTTTTATAAATAAAAAAAGTTTTTCAAGCATAATTATGTTATTAATATGGAGACATTATTTATTTTGTACACTCAGTCTTTAAAGAAGCAAACACAAATTAGCATGCATTTAGAAAGATTGTACAAATTTACAAGATAAGACAACAATGATGAAGATTAACAAAATTATGAGACATTATGAGCTTTGCACCAGATGTAAGAATTCATTTTATAGGATCTTTACTAAATCCAAAGTAAGTGCACACCAGAGCCACCATGTAACTCATCATGCACAAAAATGTTAAGAAAGTTTAATGTGCCCACAGCAGCTCTGTTTCTGACTTTTGTCAATATATTAAAAGTGAAATGAAGAACCACTATACAGTGTATATACTCTCTGGTTTTTCACTATTAAGTCTTTCAAAATACAAAAATATATTAAATACACAAGCATAACACAACACTGTTCTTCATTTTCTTCATCAATCCCACTTCCGCCACTCCAGCCCATCAGGAGCCCTTACTTCCACCTTCTCTTTTGCCACTTCTCCCCAATTCGTACTGAGAACAGTGCCACCAGATTCTTGCTGCAATTGTTATTTAACATTAGTTTTGTTGCAGTGTATTCCATAGAATGCAAAGGATTTTTTCATATACTTACAAACGACTTGTTCATAGCTCGCCTGACTTCATCTGAACCCTGTTCATAGATTTTTTGGAAGAGGGCATTCAGCGCAGCTTCTCCTTCAGGTTTCTCATTGTCATCCAATTCTTTAGCAACTTGATCCCAGTCCTTTGATTTTGGGGCTGAGCTTGGATATTTTGGCGGACCAGCACTCAATATTGCTGTGTAAGGATGTAATCATTTGAAATATGAAAAACTAATATTAAAACAGCCAAAGAAAGCAAAACATACATTAAATTTTTAATTTTCAGTAGTCGTTCTGGCAGTATCATAAGAACTGACAGACAAATTGATGAGAGGTGTAAAATAAATACAGAAGATCATTAGCTTTTGGCAACGGAATTCCCCTAGCACAAAGTGAGATTATCAATTTTGTGTAAAACATGTCAATGATCAAGTTTTCTTATATAACCATTAAATATTTGAGGCAAAACTTGGATGATCATGAAATCTATTTGAAGGGGTCCATAAGAGTGTGCTCTCAGTTAGCGTATGTGAAATGTTGGGTTAAATTCAAAGACAGGACTATAAATCTAATAAAACAATCAATTTATATGCTATACAGCACCTTCCAGTGGTACATATAGAGCTACCTGTTGCCAGCATGGGGTAAATATGAAAACAAACCAGGTAGTCTGATCAGACTAATCCTTACTCGACTGATGGATTAGAACTTTCTTCTGCTGACTCTTGTACTATACATCATTTTATGCTTTCAAAATGTCTTATTAAGCAAGTTATGTCAATGTTGTCACTTGGGAACCCTATTTAGTAAGAAACAAGGACAACCATTTAATAGCATCCTACTTCTGTGAATAAGCTGGAAGTATTGAATAGACAGATAATGTAAAATGATTTTTCAAAATTAGTTTCCAAGATAGTTCATATAATTTATGGTTTCTGTAAAATCTTTAGGGGTAAAACCCAATGGGACTTGGGGCAAGTAAGGCTAGCAACCTGCTTCCCTGGTACTTTAAATATGATGCTGGCAACAATCAGAGCAAAATGCCTCGGACCCTTGGAGGTGACGGAGTCCCACCTCTAACTGACAAACCAAGGACTCCTAAGATACGACTTGGCAAACAAATGGTAATGAGATGGGGAGCTATTAATATCAATGGGCGCTACTCTGGGAAGAAGGTAGAGCTGGCAGAGGCTGCAAGTAAGATGGGGCTGGACGTTTTAGCTGTTACTGACATTCGGGTAAGGGGTGAGAAAGAAGAGAAAGTGGGAGAATACAAGGTCTACCTGTCAGGAATCAAAGCAGGAATAGCACAATGGGGTGTAGGGCTTTATATCAGGAAAGAAATGGAACCCAGCGTAGTTGCCATAAGGTATGTAAACGAACGACTGATATGGATAGATTTGACAGTGTCTAGCAAGAAAATTAGGATTGTGTCAGTATATTCGCATTGTGAAGGGACAGATCAATATAAGATGGATAGTTTTTATGAGGCACTCAGTGATGTAGTTGTTAGAGTAAAGGACAAGGACAGTGTTCTGCTCATGGGTGATTTTAACGCCAGGATTGGAAATAGAACAGAAGGGTATGAAAAGGTTATGGGTAAATTTAGGGAGGATATGGAGGCCAACAGGAACGGGAAACAAATCTTGGATTTCTGTGCAAGTATGAGCTTAGTAATCACAAACTCCTTTTTTAAACAAAAGAATATTCACCGGTATACTTGGGAAGGCAGGGGAACCAGATCTGTCATTGACTATGTAATAACAGATCAGGAATTCAGGAAGGTTGTGAGGGACACACGTGTATTCAGGGGATTGTTTGATGACACTGATCACTATTTAATCTGCAGTGAAATTGGTATTGTGAGGCCGAAAGTGCAGGAGGTCAGGTCCATATGTAGGAGGATAAGAGTGGAGAAACTTCAGGATAAGGAAATCAGGCATAAGTACATAACAGCTATCTCAGAAAGGTACCAGTTAATTGAATGTAGTCAATTACAGTCATTGGAAAAGGAATGGACAAGGTATAGGGACAAAGTACTAGAAGTGGCTAAAGAATGTCTTGGAACAGTAGTGTCTAAAAGTAGGATGAAGCAAACAGCTTGGTGGAATGACACAGTCAAGGCAACCTGTAAAAGGAAAAAGAAGGCGTATCAAAAATGGCTACATACTAGAACTCAGGTAGACAGAGAAAGTTATGTTGAAGAAAGAAACAAAGCCAAACAGATAATTGCAGCATCCAAGAAGAAATCTTGGGAAGACTTTGGAAACAGGCTGGAGACTATGGGTCAAGCTGCTGGAAAACCATTCTGGAGTGTAATTAGCAGTCTTCGAAAGGGAGGTAAGAAGGAAATGACAAGTATTTTGGACAGGTCAGGAAAACTGCTGGTGAATCCTGTGGATGCCTTGGGCAGATGGAGGGAATATTTTGAAGAGTTGCTCAATGTAGGTGAAAATACGATCAGTAACGTTTCAGATTTCGAGGTAGAATGGGATAGGAATGATGATGGAAATAGGATCACATTTGAGGAAGTGGAGAAAATGGTCAATAGATTGCAGTGCAATAAAGCAGCTGGGGTGGATGAAATTAAGTCGGAACTCATCAAATACAGTGGAATGTCAGGTCTTAAATGGCTACACAGGGTAATTGAAATGGCCTGGGAGTCGGGACAGGTTCCATCAGACTGGACAAAAACAGTAATCACACCAATCTTTAAACATGGAAACAGAAAAGATTGTAACAACTACAGAGGTATCTCTTTAATCAGCGTTGTGGGTAAAATCTTCTCAGGTATTGCTGAAAGGAAAGTGCGAGTATTAATTGAGGACCAATTGGATGAAAATCACTGTGGGTTTAGGCGTCTTAGAGGTTGTCAGGACCAGATCTTTAGCTTACGGCAAATAATGGAGAAGTGTTATGAGTGGAACAGGGAATTGTATCTATGCTTTATAGATCTAGAAAAGGCATATGACCGGGTTCCTAAGAGGAAGTTATTGTCTGTTCTACGAGATTATGGAATAGGAGGCAAACTTTTGCAAGCAATTAAAGGTCTTTACGTGGATAGTCAGGCAGCAGTTAGAGTTGACGGTAAACTGAGTTCATGGTTCAGAGTAGTTTCAGGGGTAAGACAAGGCTGCAACCTGTCTCCACTGTTGTTCATATTATTTATGGATCATATGTTGAAAACAATAGACTGGCTGGGTGAGATTAAGATATGTGAACACAAAATAAGCAGTCTTGCATATACGGATGACTTAGTTGTGATGGCAGATTTGATTGAAAGTTTGCAAAGTAATATTTCAGAGCTAGATCAGAAATGTAAGATTGCATCTCCAAAACGAAAGTAATGTCAGTGGGCAAGAAATATAAACGGATTGAGTGCCAAATAGGAGGAACAAAGTTAGAACAGGTGGACGGTTTCAAGTACTTAGGATGCATATTCTCACAGGATGGCAACATAGTGAAAGAACTGAAAGTGAGGTGCAGCAAAGCTAATGCAGTGAGCGCTCAGCTACGATCTACTCTCTTCTGCAAGAAGGAAGTCAGTACCAAGACTAAGTTATCTGTGCACCGTTCAATCTTTCGACCAACTTTGTTGTACGGGAGCGAAAGCTGGGTGGATTCAGGTTACCTTATCAACAAGGTTGAGGTTACGGATATGAAAGTAGCTAGGATGATTGCAGGTACTAGTAGATGGGAGCAATGGCAGGAGGGTGTCCACAATGAGGAAATCAAAGAAAAACTGGGAATGAACTCTATAGATGTAGCAGTCAGGGCGAACAGGCTTAGATGATGGGGTCATGTTACACGCATGGGAGAAGCAAGGTTACCCAAGAGACTCATGGGTTCAGCAGTAGAGGGTAGGAGGAGTTGGGGCAGACCAAGGAGAAGGTACCTGGATTCGGTTAAGAATGATTTTGAAGTAATAGGTTTAACATCAGAAGAGGCACCAACATTAGCACTGAATAAGGGATCATGGAGGAATTATGTAAGGGGGCTATGCTCCAGACTGAATGCTGAAAGGCATAATCAGTCTTAAATGATGATGATGATGATGATGACGATGATGTAAAATCTTTGACATGCACGAAAGAGTTTAACAATATTTTGTCATAAATTTTGTCTTTTGTAGTTCTACTGAACCTGATACAATGTGGAACTGAAATAAGAGAACAGTAACCATTTAACTGCTGTATGTAAATCATGTGATAACTGCAGTGTATCCTCAGAAAAAGTTGTCTTAATATCCACCTTACATGTTTGTGTTTTAGTGCGTAGTTATGGACAGAGACTCAGGGCAGTTATGCTTACAAACATTATTCTTCCTTTTTCTGACGCTAGCTGCTTACACGGAGTATTTACAATGATCAGCCAGAACATGACCACCAAACTACTACCGATATAAACACATCCAGGTGACAGTAGCATCACATGGCAAGGAATGACTGCTAGTCAGACACACACATGTAGCATGTAGTATTAGTACACGTACTGTCTGTGCATAGAATGGGCAAGGCATATGATTAATCTGAGCTTGACCGTGGGCAAATTGTGATGGCCGAGAGTATTGGCATGAGCATTTCGGAAACTGCACGACTTATCGGGTGCTGTGGGAATGCTGAGGTGAGTGTCTTCAACCAAGTCGAGATGGCGTGGGGTTGGGTGGCCAACCCTCTTTACAGATGTCTAACAGCACAGGAACAGAACAGGCAGCAAACTGTGGTGGAACTAACATCAGACTTTAATGCTGGTTAAAGTACCAATGTGCCTAAACACTTCTAATGACAGACCTCCGCAGCCAACGACCCATGCATGTGCCAATGCTAACCCCATGACATCGGCAACTACAACTGAAATGAACCCATGACCATCAGCACTTGATGCTGGTGCAGTGGCAGAGTGTTGCATGGTCTGCTCGGTACCTTCTTCATCATGCCGAGGGGAGGGTGCAAATCTGTTGTCTTCCGGGTAATAGCTCCTTGACACCTGTACTAGGAACAGCTACTTGACACCTTTACTGCGGGTCAAAGACAAGTTGGTAGCAACTCCATTATGCTCTGGGGAACATTCACATGGGCATCCACCGGTCCAGTGGAGCTCACGCAAGGCACCATGAGGGCCAAGGAGTATAGTACACTGGGTACAGACATGTTACAAGGCCAAGAGTCCTATGGAGTGGTTCGATGAACAAAGTTGTGAGTTCCAATTGATGAACTGCCACCCCCCTCCCCCTTTCCACCCAACTTGCCGGAACTCAATCAAACACATCTGGCATGCAACTGAACATGGTGCCAGAACTCATCACTCTCCTCACCACAATTTATGGGAATTAGGTGACTTCTATGTGCAAATGTGGTGCCAACTCTCTCCAGCAACCTACTAATACCTTACTGCTTCTACACCATGATGCGTTGCCATTGGTATCCATGACAAAGGTGGACATACTGGCTATTAGGTCGGTAGTCATAATTTTCTGGCTGATCAGTGTAAATTGCTCATTAGCCTATTTTGATACGACACATTTCCATCCTAAAAAATTCCTACAGCAACATTACAAATTATTATAAAACTGTTGAACACTGTATGCGATAAAACTTCAGTATACACATAAATAATCCATTAATGTAATGACAATTCATTAGAGAAAGCAGCAGTAAAGATAAAATCTAAAACTCATTTGTCAGAGCACAACAAGCAAGTCACTATGACTGCCTGAGAGTGTTGTATTGTCTTTTAGGAACTGTTGTCTCTGAAATCTTCCCATCTCTTCAGTTTGTTGCTACATTTTGTTTTATCTTCAAGTTTTTGCTTATTTATGCCAATTTCTTCTAGGCCTTCATGCACTTACTTAAGCCTGTTGCATTGATCTTGTAATTTTTAAAATGTATATTTTTTTCTTGTCAGTCTTCTGGGATAGCCCCTGTCGATGTGCCTACTGAACACTAATCATCTTTTTCCAATTTAATCTGTAATTTTTCTACACAATTCATTGATTTGGCCTCTCTCTTCAAGAAAGGGGGGAGGGGACACACGACAAATTATTTAAAAGCAAATGAAGTGAGTGACAGAAGCATCTGCAGCATCTTAAAGAAATAAATTACACTTAACTACATTGATTCCACTGCAATAACTGGCAATATTTATTGTATGACAGTCATACACAGCACCTTGCACTTTTTTGGTGAAAATGTGTATTGATATTGCTGCAGTCATCAAAAAGATACCATGGCGAGTTCCACCTTTCCTTTTAGAGTAGATCATAACATTAGTAGCAAAATTTTGAGCCACCTAATATGTGGCTATCATGTAGTCAGATCTCTTTTAATCTGCTTGGGACCTCTCTGATAACACCCCCCCCCCCCCCCCCCCCGACAGCTTGGAATAACTTGCATCAGTACTTTTGTACATAGCACCAAATTGATAGCAACTGAGCTAGGTGGCCACCATCCGGAAACAGCAGAAAGATGCAATGGTCAGAATTAACAACAGGCTTCAGGCTGCTGTCCTGGGCAGGAACACTGGGGCACCTATGGTGAAAGCTCCTCTGGGGCTCCTGGAATCCCCCAAAAAGTTGATTCCACTCATTCCGATGTACATGGCTGGCAATATTTATTGTATGACAGTCATACACAGCACCTTGCACTTTTTTGGTGAAAATGTGTATTGATTTTGTTGCAGTCATCTAAAAGACACCATGTGACAAATTTTGGTATTGGCTGCACAACCACCTCTTACACTTTTAAGCAGAAAACTGTTCCCTTTTAGACCAATAGGAAGGAGGCCAAGTAGTAAGACCAGTGGCCAGTTTGCACTCTTATGTTTGCCGGAAGTTTTATCTAAGATGTGGAGGTGGCTATGCTGCTAGTTATTTAATAAACTGGGTGTCATCAACTAAAAATCATAGCTCATGTCAACACAAATAAAACTTTCTGCCTGGGTTCTGAAATCATCCTCAGTTCCTATAGATGGCTGTGGCTAAATGGTGAAGGAAGCAAGACTCTTACACGGACTGGGTGGCGGCAGGGATGGGAGCTGTGGGTAGGCAGCATATCTCGCTATTTCAGCATAGAACTATAAAGGAATCATCACAGATTTTTCAGATATTACATGGAATTCAACTTTCTCTGTTTGTCCGTGAAATCTAGACTGCTGTAAACAGTGGCGTCGATGTTGATGCCCTTCCTTTGACTTTTGGACGATACAGTTTCACACTGTCGTTTAATTGACAAAATATAAGCTTACTGAGAACCAAGCAACTTTTTTTACTGCATTGAAGACTTCTAGGCATACAAAACTCAACATGTTTTTCTTAATGGGCTGAATACATCAGACGTACAAGTACCTTTAGGAATACGCAAAGGATATAGAGGATGTTATAAATTACCTTTACAACTTAAGGCTTCAATAGCTTTAAAACTGTACTAAATATTAACAAATTATGCTTTCAACATTTGATAACTAAACATCTTTTTTACTTTCACGGTGATGCAATTTTGATGCAGAATTGAACTGTAAATTCTGATAAAATGTGAACGCCACAAGAAAAAAGTCAATGTGTGGCCTAGTTCATACAGACAGCATCCTATGGCCAAGTGCAACAAAACTTTCGAACACCGTATGAAAGGCAACTACTGCCTGGCCGACTGTTCGAGCCTGGCATAAGTCATTTATGGAAACAAGTAGCGTTCTCCATTAAAAGGGAGCAGCCAACTCATCTGTTTCAGATGCTAATGTGAACAAGGTAAGGTGTTTGCAGAGAGTCTAATGAATCAGAATATACGACAGCCAGAGAGTTGGAAATGATATGATCAATAGTGCACTATGTCTTGTATAAGAAGTTACGGCTATATCCTTACAAGGTACAGCTGCTGCAGGCATTAAAGCCTACAGACCAACCTCAGTGCGAACAGTGTACAGTAAATATGCTAGGCAAGACTGATGCGAAGGAGGAACTTTTGAAAAAATCTGTTTCTCTGGAGTGGGGTAATGTTTCATGTATCTGGCAAACTCAATCATCATAGCTCATAATGCTCTTATATTAGGTTCACACCATCCTCATGTTACATGTGAAATAGAAGGGACTGTCCCAAGGTCAATGTTTGGTGCCGATTGATGCAAAGTTGCATCACTGGTCCACTCTTTTTCATCACGATTGCCATCAGTGGTGGTGTTTACCTGCGCATGTTACAAGAGTTTGCAGGGCCACAAATGGAACATCTGCAACCTGATGTCATATTCCAGCAGGATGAGGCACCACCCCAATGGTCCCTCAATGTCTGTCTATTTCTAGATGAAAAGTTACCAGATAGGTAGATTGGACAAGATGGTCCAATTTGATGGCCAAGACAATTGTTAGGTAAAGCTCGAAAGATGGTACAATATGAACACTTTTAATGTGGCAAAGTTGAACTAAGTCATTAACAATACCTTGATAAACTCAACAAGCAACTGCGTGGTAGCCATCGCCAAATGCTTTGTGTTGTGTGTTGCCCGTTGTTTTCTTTTCTTGAAATAAGTGAAGTGACTAATCCTGGTGCATCACGTATTTCAATTATAATCCTTACAACAACAAAAGAGACTGCCAATCCCTGTGACAATGTGTCAGTTCTGCAGTAGGCTGCTGCCCAGCAAAATGGGAGCAGGATTTATTTTCCCACATCACTCCTCATGTGGCAGTCAAAATTCTCATCTGCTTACGCTCATGGCCATCTGCACTACAGCCTATAGACCCCACCATCTGAGCTATAGTGATTGGAAAATAAAATCGGTAATGTTTTTCGACGACGCCAAAGTTTTTTCCCTAACGCTAAAACAGAGTTTTCGTACATTTGGTTCCACTTCTATGCTAAGTGCCTTGTCAGTTCTCTCTGTAACACTGCCAAGCATGGTTTGTAAGACTTTGAATGCCCATTAAAGGTCAAAATTAGTAGTCTGGAGATTTTTTAATTTTGAAATTGGCAGGAAAAGACAAATAATGTCCAAAAACACCTTATACTGGAGACACATTCACTTAACTGGCGGGAAAATGCTGCTGCTTTACAACAGACCATTTCAGAAGGTGGTGTTGAAGTTTTTGGAAAAGCAAACACTCCAGTCAAAAAGTTTCCAATCAGCACTTTTTTCAACAGTAAATTTTGAAGAACAAATAATTTTCTAGTCTTCACTCACACAGCATGACAACTTTTTAAATTTGTGCGTCTAATCATTAACAAACAAAGAAAATATATGCGAATTTTGACAAAAAATAGATGTGAATTTTCCGGTCCCTGGTCATAGTACACATTTGTACATGTCGACAGCACGATATTACTACTGTACACTGGAAAGCACAGGACACAATTGATTCTCTTCCCAAGAGGACATCATTAACCCTAGCAATGCCAACACGTTTTCCATAATGTGTATTACCAATTGGGTGGGGCATTATTTTTTTTCCAGCATTATTTTTTCCCACCATAGATAAATAAAAAATTCATTAATTATTAACTTTTATTAACAATGTACTTTTTAAAGGTATATTGATGTGCAAGAAGGATCCTGAACCTGAAAATATGAACTTGACATGTTGTGAAAAGTCACATCCACTACTAAGACTTAAATTTTTGGGTCAAGTTTTCTGAAAAATTTAAAACAATTACAGACTCTGGAAGAAGAGATTAAAAGCAAGTACATGACTAGATAACAATATTTTCAAAAGCTAGGCATGAAATACCACCCTCCCTGTACTGTGAGGGTTAAGGCAGGGTGTGGAGTAAATCAAACAGGTGTTCTTGTCACCTTTACGAACTTTGCCCTCTTAGCTAACAAGAATGAATAATGGGCTGACCACCTTGTGTAGCTGACATATGGTCCCTACTTTTCAACAGTTCCACTGCAACTGATTTATTGTACGCCTACACTACAGTTTTGAGAATGTGAAACAACATTAATTAAAATTTCAGGTAACTTTATGTAGTAAAAGAGCAACAGGATTCCCCCATTTGAAGTGATGACAGTGCAGGTTTTTGAGACACTTTACTATGCCAGCCTCCATTTCATGCATCTGTCATTCTATGTCCTTGTAAACAAAATGAGACAAGTCAACCAACTAGTCATGTGGCAATGAAAGTATAATCCTAAGAAACATAGGAACAACAGTTTTAACTGAAAAAGAAAGATCAGGAAAAATTTGTGATGGTACAAACACATTAACTAGCCTAGAAGCATGGTTTTAACAAAATGGTCTGAAACTTAATATTTCAGAGGCTTCTCAGAACAGTATCAAACTTTTGTGGAGAATGCAGGCAACATGTCACAAATCCTGCTACTGCAAAACAGAATCATTAGGAAAATAAACGCTGTCTCTACATGAACAATGTTGTCCCTTATTCAAGAACCTGAAAGTATTATCTGCCCCCGCATTTTACATAACTGAGTTTAAACATCTTCTTGTACACAAAAATTCTGAAAAACCCAGCTACATGGAAATAAATATTTATGGTAATTTGGAAGGTAAAGCTATATTAAGCATGAAGATATGTCCACTGAAAATGAAACTACATGATCTCCTGGTAGAAAACTGCTACTACTCAGTGGCAGAATTAATGAATGAGAAGGTGACTTATCTGTGATTACAGTGCTAAAAAATAGTATTGCATTTATGAAATAACGATTAGAAAATTTAGAAGCTAAGTACATCGTAAGGAAAAACAATTTAATAATGTTAACGTGTTAAATACATAACTGTGCATGTAAAAATATAGTCAGAAAATTTACTAAGCATATTGTAAAATAAAACTTGACATGTCGTGTGTACTGAGTGATCAGATGCTCAGTAAAATGGATGTTATGAGACACACAAAATCCAAATACAAAGAAAGGAGACCCTTCTTTCTACACACCTCACCAACATAATCTAATGGGTACAAAAAATGTGGGTAACAAGAAAAGGTTTCTGGAACATCTAATAGAAAGGTTACATGGATACAACTGAAGGACTGGGCAGAGAGAAGTGCTAACCCATGAGGTACCATTTTGTGTTATTGTATATTATATATTTGGTTAAATTCACAGACCAAAACATACATACAATAAGACATATCTAAAAAGAAAGATGATGAAACTTACCAAACAAAAGCGCTGGCAGGTCGATAGACACACAAACAAACACAAACATACACACAAAATTCTAGCTTTCGCAACCAATGGTTGCCTCGTCAGGAAAGAGGGAAGGAGAAGGAAAGACAAAAGGATATGGGTTTTAAGGGAGAGGGTAAGGAGTCATCCCAATCCCGGGAGCGGAAAGACTTACCTTAGGGGGAAAAAAGGACAGGTATACACTCGCACACACACACATATCCATCCACACATACACAGACACAAGCAGACATTTGTAAAGGCAAAGAATAAGACAAATATATATGTAATACAAGACAGTACTTTGTATCAGTATGTGGTGAAATGCAACACATAACAGACAGTGTATCACATTTATCCTTACCGAATTAAGAGTTAGTGCTTCCTTTTACTGATCCTTCCAATTCCAATAAATTTTAGTAACAAAGACAGCTATGTAGACAACAGACTTTATGCTCTTTATAGAAAAATGCTGGCTTAGTTCAACAATAACACTTCTAAATATTTCACACAGTTTGGGATTTAAAAAAAATTTCCATTTCAACTGTTGGCACAGTATGTCATGAAAACAGTATTATACAGGCTCCCATTTCTGGCAGCTGTCATTCTAACTTTTTTTCAAACAATTTTCACAAGACCGATACAGCTTCCAAATGATTAAAAATATTTAGGCATACATGGAAGGCCACTGCCTCCCCCCCCCCCCCCCCCCAAATGTCGCCTTCAAGTTTAATACATTCAAAAACTTGCGAACTACGTAATCTAAAACAATGGAAACTCCAGTTTGGAATGTGAACGGTATTAGGGAAAGAATAGATTGCTACTCCCTGTAAAGATGACATGTTAAGTTGAAGACAGGCCCAACGAAAAGACTGTTACATATTGAAGCTGTTGGCTAAGCCTTCTTCACCCAAGAAAACACACACATATTTGCACACGCAAGCACACCTCATGCACACACAAGCACTCCCACCAGCAGCTCGGACCAGAATCCCTACAAAATTTTAGATTTCCAAATAGTCTAAAGGTTGCACCAGTGTCTTCCCCACCTGACAAAATTGTCATTTTCCATCTGAGGTTACATTTCTGTGGCGACTGTCAGCTTCAACAAAACGTTTGCAGGCATGTTACCATGACATCATCATGTTTTACAGACCAATGTTTGGGCCACTAAGTTGCATTCATCAAGGCCATGCAATTACTACCAGGCCACTGCAACATTTAGGTCTTACATAGTGTTATTTTAACCTGTTCCTAGCATCCACTGGTCAAGAATGTCATTGAGTTCCAGTTTCAGATTGGCTGGAAGGAGTGGGATTTGACATCTTTTATTAATAGTGTGTTTTAGTTTAATCTAAACTGGCTGGTATTGGCAAATGGGAGGCAAGAGAGCAGTGATGGATTTTTCTCCTGCAGCACCTGATCACAGACAAACCAAACAGTGTTTTATATGCCTTCTGCTATTATGTTTACTGTTATGCCTGATGATGTAGCCTTGACAGTGCTACTGGCCTGTAGGTCCACTGCTGCTGGCAGCCGAGATGGTAGAAGCCAGTATTTATCACGAAGCTTTGTGTTTAAATGGTACTTCACAGTTTAAATCGCCTCTTGTTTCTTTCTCTTGCAGTGAAGTGGCTGCATAGCCAATACATAAAACTCCAGAAACTGTATAGTTTTGTTGTACTCATCACTGACTTGCTGTGTTGTCTGAGCTGCTGCATTGCCCTTCATGTTTCATTCTCATTGCTACTGCCTCACAAATGAATAGTATTCCACACTTTCAGCTGATTTAGTATGCTAAAGGTAGGTGCAATTTCTGAACATAATCCTTTGTAGCATCTAAAAGGTCTTTGGTTGGGTTGTTGCTGTGGTAGATAAACTGTGTGTTCACTTGACAGATGAACTTTCCCATTCATAGATATTCTGCAGGGATGGTACAAGGGCAATGTGCTTTTTGTCTGTCTCCTCCTCCATTTTGCCCTCACAGACATCAACATCATCTAGGGAGAAGGATAAGAAACAGTCCTCCAAGGAGATTCTGGTGGCCTCCATCCCACCGGACTCCTCATGTTCCGCCTCTGCCCCTGAGACAGCATCCCTAGTGCCCCCCCCCCCCCACCCCCCCACCCCACACACACACCTTGGTTCAGAACCAATGTGCACTGATGCCATATCCTCACAACTGGTGGCAGCAGGCAGCCCTGAGGGATGACCTGTCTCCTTAGTTACTTCCTGCTCCCACAGGATGCTGATAGTGTGATCCCTCTAGTGGAACTGTAGTGTTTTTTTCCGCCACTCGGCAGAGCTGAAATGTGTTTATGAATTTACTCTGCCTGGTTCCCAGCAGCAATTGGGGCTATTTTAAGAATCACACTGATTATGAAAGAGTTCCACACGGTGTCTGCACTTATGTTCTGAGCACTTTCTACAGCAAACACATGCCACTTGATATGACTTTGGAGGCTGTAGCTGTTCATGTGAGGCAGGTACTGATGCAGCTATCCAGATCACACCTGCAGCCATTCTGCCAGCAGCTAACTCAGCAATCCCCTATTCCTCCCCGTCGAAAGACAGTACCCGGGTGAACCCTTGAAATCGGCTTGGCCATTAAAGAGTGAGTGTGAATTCTTCAGAGCCTCTAGCCCTATTCCCCGACATAGCTCCAGGTCCAGACTGTGCCCACAGCCAAATGTTCTAAGGTAAACATCCCCTTGAGATGGACAGCTCTCACCCAATTAGTCTCACTCATATTTCTGCAAGATGCTTGAATGTACAATGAGCTGGTGCTGAGTTGATGCCTTGAGGTATTTTGGCTCTGTCCCAGGGCTGTTTTTGCCAGGGTTGTTCTATCGCTGACAATCTGGTTTGCCTGGAGCCTGCTATCTGGCCAGCTTTTGCCTGGCATCAACACCTTACCACCACCTCCTTCAACTTCCAGAAGACACATGACACCACACTGTCATTACCCTACAAGCGTGTGGTCTCTGAACCCCATTCCAGATTTTTGGCCGGAAGTTGCAGCATCATGCATTCTGGGTTCAAGTTCATGCTTCCCACAGTACCCCACATATACAAGAGAATGGGGTCCTGCAGGGCTCTGTACCATAGCTACCAATGGTCTAGCTGCAACTGTGAGGTCTACATTATCACCCATCCTGTAAGATACTTGCATTTACTATTGCTCCTCAACTGTGCATGTTGCTGAACGCCAGCTGCAGGTGCCATACAAAAGGGACAGTCCTGGTCTCTTCTCAACCATAGCTACCAGTTTTCAGCTGCCATGACATGCGCCATGCACTTCTATCACATGGTACTGTCCACCCACACTCAGAATTCTGCCTCAATAACCAATTACTATGGTGAGTCTTATCACTTTTTGGAACTTGCATTCAATGTCTGGTTACATTGCTTCCCCATCTTCACCAGCTTCAGCCAACATGCTGGTCACATCTTAATACTCTTTGCTGCCTCAGTGCAGACCATTGCTGGTGTGCAGACCATTCTACACTCTTGCATCTCTACAAAGCTCTAATACTACCCCATCTTGATTATGGTAGTCTCGCATATGACTCAGTGTCCCTTTCAGCATTGCCGATGCTAGACCTGATACACCACTGTGGGGTCTGAGTTGCAACAGGTGCCTTTCAGAGCAGCCCTGAAAACAGCTTACTCCAGATCAGATGCCAACAACTGCTGATCTATGTGATTCACATTTATTCCTCCCCTGAGCATCTGAACTAACATGTCCTTTTTCCTGGTAGGGAGATCAATCTCTCACAACTGAGGCCTAGGGCTGGAAACACGATCACAGTTCACATACAAGGTGCGTTCCATAAGTAATGCAACCAGATTCATAAAAAAACCATTTATTGAATACATTCGTACAAATAATCAAAAATGTTCAAAATAGCACCCTCTTGCATTGATACACTTCTGGAAGCGGTGTTTCAATGCCTGGAATGCCTTTTCTGGAATGTCCTTTAGAGCTGGTGTAACATGCACCTGGATGCTTTCAATCGAGTTCCAATGTTTTCCTTTCATGACTCCTTTTAACCGAGGAAACAAAAAAAAGTCAGCGGGAGCCAGGTCAGGACTGTAGGGAGGCTGGGGAACCAATGGGGTCTTGGTCCTGGCCAGGAATTCGTTGACAATGAAGGCGCTGTGACTCGGCACGTTGTCGTGGTGAACTTTCCATGTGTCCTTGATGTCGCTTCGGCAGCGCGAGACCCTCCTTTTCAGTCTTTTGAGCACTTCCAAGTAAAAATCTGAGTTCACTGTAGTCCCAGTAGGTACAAATTCGTGGTGGACAATGCCTCTGATGTCAAAGAAGACAATGAGCATGGTTTTGATCCTGGACTTGCTCATGTGTGCGTTCTTGGGACAGGGCAACAATGGGGTGTGCCACCCTGAACTCTGCCTTCTTGTGTCATGGTCGTACTGAAAAATCCACGACTCATCACCAGTGATAACTGAGCTTAAAAAATGAGGATCATTTTCACATATTTCCAACATTTCTCAGCACCGAAGCACTCGCATGTGCTTGTGTTCGTCAGTCAGCACTTTTAGGACGAGTTTGGAACACACCTTTCTCATGTTCAAATCTTCAGTCACAATGCAGAAAATGGTTGTTTTTGACATGTTTAGAGTTTGTGCTATCAATTGAAGGCTCAACTGTCTGTCAGAGTTCAAACAATCGCGCACACGCGTCACATTTTCGTCGACTTGTGTGGTTGATGGCCATCCACTGCAAGGTTCATCAGTGATCTCTCGGCCCTCCGTGAACGACTTGTGCCATTGGAAAACTTGTGATTTGGACAAGCAATCATTCCCAAAGGCATGCTGAAGTAATGGAAACGTTTCGGTGGCGGACTTCCCAAGTTTAATGCAAAATTTGATAGCATACCATTGCTCTACAGAATGATCCATTGTGCCGTGTTACATAAACTCAAAACGGGGTTGACGGAAACGCATGTCCTGACTCTCCGGCAGCTCGCATCCAAATGAGACAAAGACTGTTTTGAAGCTAACACCGTTGCATCAGAAAAAAAATTCGTCGCATTACGTATGGAACGCACTCTGTACAGGGTCTCTGCTCTTCACTCCAGCTACCCCCACTGTCATATCTTATTAAGGAGCAACTGTGTACACCCCATGGTGTGTACTCCATCCTGGGATCTGGACCAAAAGGCTCTGCTGGTGCCAGATTTTTCACTGCCTGTTCCTGGCTGTCCTTAGCATATTTCCAGTTTCAGAAAGGGTTACACTAAGGGCCCTACAGTTGACAGATGAACCGGTTTTGCCTACGTACATGCACGGTGCAGTGAACTACACTCACTGCTGGACAGATGCAGTGTATTACCTGCAGAATTGGTAGCCATCGCTCGAGCCGTCAGCCAAGTTCGTTCTTTCACTGGCAAGACATTCTTAATCAGCAACAGCTCCCCCGAGTAGCCTTCAGCCTACTGACCAGTGCTATCATCGAAACCCACTGGTTGACACACAGGATTTCCTTTGAGATATCCGCCAAGTTGGACAGCTGGTTATTTTGTCTGGACTCCAGGTCACATTGGGATCCCACGAAATGAACGTGCCGAACAGTTGGCCAAGTTGGCTACCAGGATGCCAACTTTGAAGACTGGGGTACCAGAGTAGGACCTTTGCTCAACACTATGCCATCAGCTGTTGGAGGCCTACAACACAAGATTGGTGTACACTGGTTTCTCTGAATATGGGAACCACAACCAAATGTCATTCTTATCTTCATGCTTCTTGCAGGGGATCTACTGTTATCTGTCAGCTTCACATTACTATACTTGGCTGAAACAAGGCCACATCCTCCGATAAAAGGGTCCACCCCACAGTCAGTATGGTGCCTGTCTGACAGTGGCTGATATTCCACTGGACTGCTATAATTTGGCAACCTTACAACGAAACAAACTTACTGACACACAACCTGTGGTGCTGGCAACCAACACCCAAGCAGCTGATGTGGTTTTACATTTTATCCATGAAAGTGGTTTCTACTCCTTGCTGTAACAGAGCACATTAGTCTCATTGGCCGCTTGAGAGATTGGAGGGGTGCCCTGTCACCTGCTCTGACCCATGGCTGCCCTTGCTCGGTGATCTGGCTCCTGCCTGTCCCACTTTTTTAATTCTTCTTCTTCTTTTATATGCATTGTTCGTTTACTGTCTCTTTGTCATCATTCTCTTTCCTGAGATTTTATCAACTTGCCCTTATTGCTAGTTTTCTTTTAGTAATGGAGGGAGTGGAAGCACCGGTCAGATGCAGAGTGTGCATCTCCTGTCATGTAAGGTGTCCCACGGGTCTCCAACTGCTTTCTGGACAGGGCAGATCTTTTACCTTCACCATTTTATCCCGCTATCATTTCTACTTGCTTCCGTCACTCTGTTTTCTTGATTCTTGTGTACAACTGGGTTTATTGAGATTTGTCTTTTGGTCCTTCCTCTCTGGGTACTACCCCTCCTTTCATACTGACAGGTCCATGTTTCATTACATCTAGTAGTCAATACTGCATTAAATAGGAGTGTCTGGATACTTTAGACCAGACTGTATGCTTACAGTTTTACGAGCTGTTGAATGGCATAGATAGAGGGCCCCCACTCTCACCAGTTGAAGCAGGATGTCATTACGGAGACATCTGAAGAACATTACCCTAGCATGCATCATGACAACTCAAATGTCAGATTTGCTATGTGGATGCCATGTCATTTGGCCACACAGTAACGACTAAATGCAGAACTTCGCCACCATCTTAAACCAGGTGAGCTTTTATTAGTAGTCTTCTGGCTGGTTTAATGCGTTCCACCATGACTTCTCCTGTGTCAACTTCTTCGCCTCAGAGGGCACCTATAACCCATATCTTCATTTATTTGTTGGATATATTCCAAACTGTCTCCCCATACGGTTTTTGCCATCTGTTGGTGCTTCTCGTATTATGTAAATTATTACACAATGTTTTTTTAATAATACCTCCCTGGCCCTTCTTTCCACATATTTACTGCCTTGGTGATTCTGAATATCCTCATTTCTTTTCTTCCTAGTCCATTTAATTTTCGGCATCCTTCTGTTACAATATATATCAAGTTGCTTTTCTTGTTTCCCCATGGTCACAGACTGTGGAAATTCAGTAGCATACAAAACTGTATGCCAGACATACATTCTTAGAAATTCATTTCTCATTTTCGAGTCATATGTCTGACTCTTTGCCTGTGCTAGTCTGCTTCTCATATGACCCTTGCTTCGCAGATTACTCATTATTTTACTCCCTAGGTAAAAGAATTCCTTAAAATTATCTAGTACATGGTTTCACAGTCTGATGTAAAGATTATCACTAATCTAATTTCTGCTACTTCTCATCACTTTTGTTTTTAGCTGGTTTGCTCTCAACCCAAATTGTATTCAGTAGATAATTCAGGAGTTCATTCCATTCCTCTAGCTCTTCCTCACGGACATGGTAAGTAGTATTCAAATCATATCAGAGATGATGAGAATGATGTACTACACTTCCACAATGTGGAAGTGGGAAGAAAACCTAATGGTCAACTAACTCAGTCACAAAACATATACAGGATATAAACCAATGCCGACAGGTACCTGCATGCTACCTCTCACCTTCACCCGAAACAAAAAAGGTCCACTCTGCACTTGTTACCCAGGTTGACCAGCCAGCTCAGCAACACAATACAATTGATGGTGGAATGTGACAATCCACAATAATACCAGACGGGAGGACAAAACAGGCTAACATATTTTCCTTCCTACAGCAAAAAAATTATACAGTTCTGGTAAGTTTGCGTACTATGTAGGCCATTCACCTTCAAGAGAAAGATACAACAGGCAACTGAAACTGTGAAGAAGCCTGCCAATACAAACTGTGACAATACAAGCTCCCATCATCTTGGCAGGCAGCAGTAACCAACTTGTAAGGCTGAACCACCATATGTGACTGTAGACATAGTGGAAGAAGACACAGTAACACATGTCATTCAGTGACAGCAAGTACCATGGGAGGAAAATTCAACATTACTGGACTGGTTTGCATCCTATTCACTGACACCAGCATCGAGGAATTAAAATAAAAACTTCAATATAGGATATCATTTACCACCTCCCCATTCTGGACATCAAATCAAAGCTAGTGTTAAATGATGTTCATTATAGACAGACAGTAATGATGGGATTACATGACATTATAAAAATCTTAATCTCGCACTGCCCCAATAGTAAACACATCACTGCGATGAAGCATTTGCCAAAATGTTGACATATAAAACATGTCAACATGGTCACATACCCTGAAAAGTTTCATTGGTAGTCATATTCCATTATCGTTCTTCCAACAACACCTATATGCATTAAATCTCCTCCTCATTTAAGGACAAGCAACACACTTGGAAGTTTGCCCAAGCATAGCTAATATACATACAAAGAATTTCTAGCAATGAACCTCACATTCATTATAGCTTACAATGCTTGTACCTGTATGGAATATTAAATAGCTGCTCTACAAAACTCAATTACCTGCAGGAATAGGGGCCACTGCTGCCTCTGGGTATTGTGGCTGCCCTTGCAACGCTGACCAACGGATATCTGCCGCCTTCTTCATTTTTATCTCTATCTGTAGCAAGATACAAATATTTATCATTACATCATTTTTCAATGTTCAAGTGTTGATAATATTAGGTTATAGAACTTAAAACTGAGACTCACTTTCATTGTGAAGGTTTTGTGTGTTGACTCAGTTGGCACAATTGAATGTGCCAAATCCAACTCCATATTGTAATCTGCGCCATTTTCAAGTTTTGCTGTGACACTAAGCTGGAACAAAAAACTCATTTATGGATCTGTCCTAACTTTCCACAGAGCTGTACAGTATGGAACTACAGGACACTCCACTTTTCAGAGTGGCACAGTAATCAACAAAATTCCACGAAAAAATGGATAAAAGTGCACTTACAGTGTCGGCAGCTGTTGCGCTGTGTGGCTGGTAACAGCTTAGATGATGAAAGAAGGAGACTGAATAAACTGAATCTAGCATCTATTGTAGGTGGCAAATGCATATGCTTGTTCATAATTTTCTATGGTTCATGAATAAAGTCAGCTGATATTTTGCTCTATTAGGTGAGAACTTATCACACATTTGTTTCCATTGTAATCGGAAATATGACATACAAGTAAGTTAATACAGTTATTAACATACATATTGTACTACACTACACATCATTCTATTAAAGCAGTCATATTTTTGTGACGAGATTTGTCGGCTTTGCCATCTCAGAACCCAACGCTCACATTCCAACCTAACTTGGGCCCCAGGCAACACTAAAGGTCAGTCTGATCACCCAACTGGTTATGACCAATGTGAATGAATTGCCAACATCAGCATAAAATGTAAGAAATATCAACACTGTAAGCACACTTTGGCCAGTAAAAGTAACATTAACAAACAACTTAATTAAACACACTTAACCAATTTGCATGAAGAATAGAACATTCTACAAATATTAACTATATTACGTAATTTGTATGTACCATTCGTTCACCATACTCTACTTTCACAGATTTAGACTCAAACTTTGTGTTTTTGAACAATATTGCAACAACAACATGTGTCTCTGTCTGATACCAATCATGAGTAAATTTAGTTGTCTGCTTCAGTTTGTCATTCTCTGCCGATGCAATTGCATCATTAGCTCCTTCTGCCATTTTTGCACACCCAGGTGGGAGTCTCCTGTGAAAACACAAAAGTAATTAAATATATTTTCAGGGACACTTTAATTTCATTAACACTCTGCATTTATTTTTATGAAAGTGATAAATATCGGAGAACATTTCCAATTCAGAGAGTTTTATTCATTCATTCAAAAGTCACCAATGAGACAAAATAGACTTCCAAAATAAATGGTGTTCATAAAACGCCCCAATTGCTAAACAGGTTCATCAATTCAGATTCAGACTACCTACGAGTGTAATGAAATATGTCAATTTTGGACTTAATTCAGAATGACTTGCAAGATGGAAGATATCCAGCGGCAACATTAGCGAGACCTGTTCCATTCACTCCATCAAGGCTGACAATAAATGACAGCAAAGAAATTATGCAAGCTAAAAGTCACATATATATGTTAGTGTGTGAACACGCCAATAAATAACCTTGTTACTTGGAAAAATCTGAACACAAAACAGAGGTTTACCTCTACTATATTGTGTAAGTGACCAACAGCATCTCAAGGGATCAGAATATTTCCAATGTATTGTAATGTAAACCAATTACACAAGGCTGAAGCTATATTCACACTGTCATTTGAGATCTTATATCTGTACCACTCCATAAGATCAGTTGCCATCCAGAAATATCTATACTGTCTCATAGATATGCTCACGTATTTTGTTGTACAATTGCTTCCTGGCTCAACATATAAATGTCAGACCACAAATATAAAAGTCTGGGTTCAGTCCAAAGTATCACTTGTAGCTTGGTTCACCTCCTGGAAATGATTTGTTTCAGTGAAAGATGAGTTAAACTACTCCACGATAAACTGTAAGGCCCCTATAACTGGCTTGGGAAAGTTAAGGTCAGAAAATCAACCCTCTCTTGGCCAGTGGAGCACTATAATCAAATCAGCTTTCAGACTGACTACTGAATGCTGAGATTTAAATATTATTTTGGACTTAACACATTTCATGTTGGAATTCACTTTATGAAGGGGGAAAGCTAAAGCAAGAAATGTCATTGAGAGCTTCGATTTACATTTGGCTTCAATACTTGAAACATCCCCCCATGAACCACGGACCTTGCCGTTGGTGGGGAGGCTTGCGTGCCTCAGCGATACAGATAGCCGTACCGTAGGTGCAACCACAACGGAGGGGTTTCTGTTGAGAGGCCAGACAAACTTGTGAATCCTGAAGAGGGGCAGCAGCCTTTTCAGTAGTTGCAAGGGCAACAGTCTGGATGATTGACTGATCTGGCCTTGTAACAATAACCAAAACGGCCTTGCTGTGCTGGTACGGCGAACGGCTGAAAGCAAGGGGAAACTACAGCCGTAATTTTTCCCGAGGGCATGCAGCTTTACTGTATGATTAAATGATGATGGCGTCCTCTTGGGTAAAATATTCCGGAGGTAAAATAGTCCCCCATTCGGATCTCCGGGCGGGGACTACTCAAGAGGATGTCGTTATCAGGAGAAAGAAAACTGGCGTTCTACGGATTGGAGCGTGGAATGTCAGATCCCTTAATCGGGCAGGTAGGTTAGAAAATTTAAAAAGGGAAATGGATAGGTTGAAGTTAGATATAGTGGGAATTAGTGAAGTTCAGTGGCAGGAGGAACAAGACTTCTGGTCAGGTGACTACAGGGCTATAAACACAAAATCAAATAGGGGTAATGCAGGAGTAGGTTTAATAATGAATAGGAATGCGGGTAAGCTACTACAAACAGCATAGTGAACGCATTATTGTGGCCAAGATAGATACGAAGCCCACACCTACTACAGTAGTACAAGTTTATATGCCAACTAGCTCTGCAGATGACGAAGAAATTGAAGAAATGTATGATGAAATAAAAGGAATTATTCAGATTGTGAAGGGAGACGAAAATTTAATAGTCATGGGTGACTGGAATTCGAGTGTAGGAAAAGGGAGAGAAGGAAGCACAGTAGGTGAATATGGATTGCGGCTAAGAAATGAAAGAGGAAGCCGCCTGGTAGAATTTTGCACAGAGCACAACATAATCATAGCTAACACTTGGTTTAAGAATCATGAAAGAAGGTTGTATACATGGAAGAACCCTGGAGATACTAAAAGGTATCAGATAGATTATATAATGGTAAGACAGAGATTTAGGAACCAGGTTTTAAATTTTAAGACATTTCCAGGGGCAGATGTGGACTCTGACCACAATCTATTGGTTATGACTTGTAGATTAAAACTGAAGAAACTGCAAAAAGGTGGGAATTTAAGGAGATGGGACCTGGATAAACTGAAAGAATCAGAGGTTGTACAGAGTTTCAGGGAGAGCATAAGGGAACACCTGACAGGAATGGGGGAAAGAAATACAGTAGAAGAAGAATGGGTAGCTCTGAGGGATGAAGTAGTGAAGGCAGCAGAGGATCAAGTAGGTAAAAAGACGAGGGCTAGTAAAAATCCTTGGGTAACACAAGAAATATTGAATTTAATTGATGAAAGGAGAAAATATAAAAATGCAGTAAATGAAGCAGGCAAAAAGGAATACAAACGTCTCAAAAATGAGATCGACAGGAAGTGCAAAATGGCTAAGCAGGGATGGCTAGAGGACAAATGTAAGGATGTAGAGGCCTATCTCACTAGGGGTAAGATAGATACTGCCTACAGGAAAATTAAAGAGACCTTTGGAGATAAGAGAACGACTTGTATGAATATCAAGAGCTCAGATGGAAACCCAGTTCTAAGCAAAGAAGGGAAAGCAGAAAGGTGGAAGGAGTATATAGAGGGTCTATACAAGGGCGATGTACTTGAGGACAATATTATGGAAATGGAAGAGGATGTAGATGAAGATGAAATGGGAGATATGATACTGCGTGAAGAGTTTGACAGAGCACTGAAAGACCTGAGTCGAAACAAGGCCCCGGGAGTAGACAACATTCCATTGGAACTACTGACGGCCTTGGGAGAGCCAGTCCTGACAAAACTCTACCATCTGGTGAGCAAGATGTATGAAACAGGCGAAATACCCTCAGACTTCAAGAAGAATATAATAATTCCAATCCCAAAGACAGCAGGTGTTGACAGATGTGAAAATTACCGAACTATCAGTTTAATAAGTCACAGCTGCAAAATACTAACACGAATTCTTTACAGACGAATGGAAAAACTAGTAGAAGCCGACCTCGGGGAAGATCAGTTTGGATTCCGTAGAAACACTGGAACATGTGAGGCAATACTGACCTTACGACTTATCTTAGAAGAAAGATTAAGGAAAGGCAAACCTACGTTTCTAGCATTTGTAGACTTAGAAAGCTTTTGACAATGTTGACTGGAATACTCTCTTTCAAATTCTAAAGGTGGCAGGGGTAAAATACAGGGAGCGAAAGGCTATTTACAATTTGTACAGAAACCAGATGTCAGTTATAAGAATCGAGGGACATGAAAGGGAAGCAGTGGTTGGGAAGGGAGTAAGACAGGGTTGTAGTCTATCCCCCGATGTTATTCAATCTGTATATTGAGCAAGCAGTAAAGGAAACAAAAGAAAAATTTGGAGTAAGTATTAAAATTCATGGAGAAGAAATAAAAACTTTGAGGTTCGCCGATGACATTCTAATTCTGTCAGAGACAGCAAAGGACTTGGAAGAGCAGTTGAATGGAATGGACAGTGTCTTGAAAGGAGGATATAAGATGAACACCAACAAAAGCAAAACAAGGATAATGGAATGTAGTCTAATTAAGTCGGGTGATGCTGAGTGAATTAGATTAGGAAATGAGACACTTAAAGTAGTAGATGAGTTTTGGTATTTGGGGAGCAAAATAACTGATGATGGTCGAAGTAGAGAGGATATAAAATGTAGACTGGCAATGGCAAGGAAAGCGTTTCTGAAGAAGAGAAATTTGTTAACATCGAGTATAGATTTAAGTGTCAGAAAGTCATTTCTGAAAGTATTTGTATGGAGTGTAGCCATGTATGGAAGTGAAACATGGACGATAAATAGTTTGGACAAGAAGAGAATAGAAGCTTTCGAAATGTGGTGCTACAGAAGAATGCTGAAGTTTAGATGGGTAGATCACATAACTAATGAGGAAGTATTGAATAGGATTGGGGAGAAGAGAAGTTTGTGGCACAACTTGACCAGAAGAAGGGATCGGCTGGTAGGACATGTTCTGAGGCATCAAGGGATCACCAATTTAGTATTGGAGGGCAGCGTGGAGGGTAAAAATCGTAGAGGGAGACCAAGAGATGAATACACTAAGCAGATTCAGAAGGATGTAGGTTGCAGTAGGTACTGGGAGATGAAAAAGCTTGCACAGGATAGAGTAGCATGGAGAGATGCATCAAACCAGTCTCAGGACTGAAGACCACAACAACAAGAAACTTGAAACATTGGAGACAGTTTACTGGAGTAGGAAGTGCTGGCCGGGTGGATTGGGCGGGTCTTGCACCATGCTCTTCCACACCCAGTCTATTAGGGGCAAGCCACCTGTGAAAGCAGCCATGTCATATACCAACTCTGGCAGCAGTCACTGCATAGCTTTTTATGTCAGTATGACGCCTGACCAGCTGTCTGCCACAGTGAATGGCCACTGCCAAACTGGGGCCAAGAACAGAATTTATCACATAGTGGCCCAACACACAGCTGAACAAAACGTGCTCGAGTCCAGCAGCCACTTCACAACCCACCATCTGGATTATTTTCTCCAGCACCGGATTTTCTGAACTATGCAGATGGGAGTTAGCCTTACATCACATCCTCCAATCCCATAACCCTGTTGACCTCAGTCTCTACTAACACATTGTCCCAAACCCTCTACACAACAGTTTTCCTGCCCTCTGTACTGTTGTCTCTCCCCCCCCCCCCCCCCAAATCCATGGCTCCATGTCACATTTGTTATGCACTGCATTTCGCCAGCTCTGGTAGCAGCATATCACATGCACCATCCAAATGCTTGCCAATCTTCCCTCCTGCATTTCTAGCCAGCAAATCTGCTGCCTCCCTCCAAGGCACCAGCTACCTACCCTCAACCCCTTTTCCTGCCTCCCACCTGAACTTTGAAGCATAGGGGCACAAGTGTAGATGGATGTGTGTGTAGTGGGGGATTGGGACGCTCTCGCTTGACAAAGAATTTATTATTTATTCTGAGAGCCAGCAAGTTTTCTTTTCTTATTGTGTGTGCCTGTTGTTCACTCAATGCTTCTGCTATCTGGTGAGTGGTCTCCTTTACTTCTAAATTATTGGTGTAACTGGTTTCTTTATCTTGCTCAAGCCACTACGAAACTAATTTGTAACGCCAGCAGAATCTCTTCTTGGCCACAGGATGTGTTAATCTGGCTTTTATTCTGAGCCAGTGCACCAGAAAACCTGCAGTGATGAGTTTTCAGTGTATCGTGGAGGTACAAATATTAACTCTATAAAGAACAGATACCACTGATGACCGTGCAGCTTCTCTAGAATAAATGATAACTAATTGAACCCTTAGCTGCTGACAGGTGTTGTTGTTGAAACTCGATAGGGACAGCTGAAAACGTGTGCCCCGACCGGGACTCGAACCCGGGATCTCCTGCTTACATGGCAGACGCTCTATCCATCTGAGCCACCGAGGAGACAGATGAATAGCACAACTGCAGGGACTTATTCCTTGCACACTTCCTGTGAGACCCACATTCCCAACTGTCCACAATCTACACATGTAATGTACCTAATAGGTATTTGCCCATCCACTCATTACTCACGCACACTAAGGTGAAGCTGTCGCCATCGAGGTATATCAACGACGCCTGTCAGCAGCTGGGGGTTCAATTATCATTAACTCTATACTCTTCTAGTTGAACCTATAAATCTCAGATATTGGTCCTCATGTTGTCTTTGGCATTATCTTCTGGACTTAATATATTCTTTCATCTACATCTTCTTCATTGAGCGGAATGAGAGTTGTGCCCACTATTTAACGCCTAATGTACACAATTTATTGATTTTTGTGAAATTCGTAGCACCTTAGCTCTTTCACTCTGTGAAAACTGTGTTTCTTGTAGTAAGACTTAGCAACAAGTTTAATATGTGCGAAGTCACTTAGTCTGTGCATAACCTCAGAAATCTAGAAGTGGACTTAAAGTTCCTTAAATCTGCACAAAATACTGATGTAATCATTTTTTAAGTTGTCTGGAGATGTGTCAGTCTTAAAACTAACTCAGATCATCTTTCAATGAAGGAATTTACATGGCTCCGTAACAAAAAGCAAAAAATTTGGTTGTGGCGGCAGACTTGTCTGTAGCTTTGCCCAGGTCTAGGTTAGGTTGAAAGGTCATAGTTCGGTTGGGAACTGGTGAAGCAAATGAATGTGAAAATAAAAAACGAAACACCTTGTGGTGACAGATGTGCTTAGCCTGTTTGGGGGAAAACAGAAAAAAATAGTCACTGTTATTATGTTGTCGTCACCATGTTGTTTACATCATTTGTTGCATGTTTCCTATGTCACTGAGCTATGACACATTGAATAATTATCTTTATCCTTAACAATGTAGTGTTCTATCACTGGTGGTCAACCGTGCTCAGCCGTTCACTCACATGAACAGGTGGTTTGTGATCATGCCCCATAAAATGCTGTGCAGATATTGTGGCAGAGCTGTGATTTAGCAATTTTTCATTATGCCTGGAAATAAGAAACGTCCTAACCTTCCTCCTCAAAGTGGTTTTCCACCAACCAACCAAATATAAGAAATACTGTAGTTCATCCTCACACCATACCAACTCCCTGCCATATGGGTCATACCTCTGTGGAAGATAATGGTGCAATACCTGTCCGACACATTCACCCAGCACATAATACTGCAGTCCCATCACAATCTTATGCAGTGAAAGCAATCATGATAATGCTTTTTAATATTAATTCACAGATTACAGATATATTCCATTTCTCAAAATGCGCTGATTTTCAAATTTTCATCACATCATCCCACAACACAAACAATCAAACTCTTAAAGTAGTATTGTCTGATACTAATTAAATGTTGACACAAGTAAGCAATTACACAATTTATAGCCTTGAAAACATCATACTAGCAACTCAGAAAAGTGGAAATCAATCTATCAGCATGTCATACTTGGTAAAGCCCAACCACTTTGAAGGGCGACAGATTTTACAAATCAAAAATAGATTTAATTTCTTGGAATATATATGCTGGGAAATTTAAGGCTTTGTTTTTTGGGTGCTTACTGTTTCATATGATCAGTACCAGCCATTCTAAAGCCAAGAATTAGGTTCACGTCTTCATTGAATGTCGAAGTTCACTGAAAGATACAAGCACTAGCAGAGAAAAGGGTGGGACAAGCTAAAAGATAAATTGGTATGCTTACAAATAACTGATCTAAAATATTTTCTGTGCCTTTAGCTATCACAATAAGCACAACTTTATCCTTAATTACAAGGAAAGTTTAGCATTAACTGTGGAATGAAACAAAAGAGTCAAGGTCATTAGGGAAAATTTCATTACAAATATCTAGCACAAAATAGTCATTATAAATACACGTAGATACCAGAATTTGATGTAACCTTTTCCCTAGTCATCATTCTATGAAGATCTGACATGTAGGAAATACAAAGAGAGCATTCATGTCTGCAACATTAAATTTTTCCAAGACATTTGTTTACTTACATAAACCTCTGAAACAATATCAACATACCTTTTGTATGCCACCATATCACCACTTACTACTTATGAATGAAACTGGTTATACTTCTCTCTTCTAGGTGCATGATTACAGATTTAACTTATCTGTGCCCTTTAATTTTATGTTCAGATGAGCATGAAGTAGTATCGACACAGTGGTTTCTGAGGCGTTTTGGTGAGAACCATTATCCTACTAACTTCCACACCATATAGCCCAGTTCCAAGGAAGAGGTAAACAAAAGTCAGAACACTTACAAAAAAGCTAAAGGTGTATCATGCCCTGCATTCCTTCACAAAAATTATAACATAGAAAGAAGATACTACTGCCTTACTTTGCGAACCACTTTAGTAAACCTGTAGAGGGTGCTTCCTATTACCCTGCATGTAAAGGTTCGTTGTTATTGTTTTAGACTATAACAGTATGGGAAAAATTTCTGTAGAACTAGGTCCTAATTTCTTTCCCAGTCCTCAAAACCTTCCATCACTTAAATTACTATCACAGAATGCATACAGGTATTACCAGTGTCAGGAAACATTGAAGCATCCCTCCCAAGCAAGTACCCTGAGAGTTGCACAAATAGTACGATATAACATGAACACTATGGTACGTTCTTCTTCCACTAAAAACATACAGCTACGTTTCTTCCAACAGGATTGTGGATCAAAATTGACGCGCAAAAGAGCCAAGAAAGGTTTTTCTACGTCATATTAATAAAACATAAGCCACAATTCTAACAATTAAACTTCGAGTTTTCTGTGCAAAAATGGCAACTGATATACCTTCAACCTGCAAAACATACAGCGCCTGAAAATTTTGGAAGGATATACCTCCATTCTTTGTGATTTGCTAATAAACAAGCATACGAAACCATAACATGCCCTTTATTGGGCTATAGTTACTCAAGTGTCACACACATAAATCCTTCACTCTCAATAAACGAAAATAATACTAAAAAAGTTCTAACATATTTGAATACGTACAAATCTTTTACCAATATTCTAGAAAATATTACACTGACTTATGCGATATAATAGCAACCAAAGGGTTTAAACCGTCGGCAAAGATTAAATAAATGAAGCACAATGCAGTATTCAATGTTGCTGCGATCACTATTTTGTAATTGTATATCTGTGTATTAAATTGAATGTAAAATTACACTTATCGTATTCCAAGAATGTAGTAAATTGCTACCACTTTATTTTATCGCTAATTCGACAGCATGATATAAATTATTTTACAGCTTTACAAATACATTGGAAAGTAAAGATCGATTCGATTCACATTTGGCGTTTGAAATGGTGGCATTCACGCAGGCCGTCAATGGAACGGATGGGAACGGAACGGGACGTCAACGTTCCTGCGAACGAAAGTTTAAAAGCTGACATTAGTGGGAAGAAGTAGGCGTCGATTGCTGATTTCGAAAGTTAGTCTATTGTCGGCGCTCTCACTGACATTACAGTAATGGGTTTTGTGTTCTCTTAAAGATGATTCACACTTTTGGAACGAAACGTCAAAACATTTCACAATGCGTTTCAAATGGCGGCATTCACACAGGCCGTTAATCGGTACAGCAAGGAGCGTTGTCAAAGTTTTTCAGGAGGAAAGGGTATGTGCGGGGGGAGGGGACGACGACGATGTCGACGTTTGCTAACATCGGAAGCTAATCTATTTTTGCAGCACTCACTCATGTTATACTAGTGAACTCTGTACTTTTGCATCTTGTTAGTCTTTATTTTATTGTTGTGCATTTTCTTTACTAACTGCAAATGGTTCATGGAAACTTAGATATTTTTTCCACTGAATATTCTTTTACAACTGAGTCATATGTCTGAAGGTGAAAATGGTTTACATTTTGCCAATAGCTGGTCACAGAAAAAGCTTATACTGTGTATAAGTAAGAACACAAACTGATAAATTACTTTTCAATTCATAACCTTCTCTTAACAGAGAAGATGTGAGATTTACTGATGCAGTAAATGCACTTGTATTTATGTTATTTATTGCATGGGAAAAGAAAGTGTAAGGTGTAAGGTAAAAAGACATTACGAATTGCCTCACTGCCTTATAAATATCATTTGACGTGTCTTTATATACTTTTTCACTAACAAAGAAATGTTGAGGTTTTCAGATATTTGGATAACACTTTTTCTCCTATGTGAATCGACTTTGACATGTGTATGAGCGATTTTGGACATAATTGTTACTTGAAGAATCATTTAAAAGCTTTTATTTCATTGAAAGTAGTAGTTGGGAATACGTATTCTCTACCTGACGAAGTCTTCTTGGGGCATCAGATGAATGGCTGCATCGCTTTTTCCTTTTTGAGATTGAGAGAGAGAAGTAGCGCCCTCTGCATCCACAACTCTCACATGCATAGTTAGTTAGTTGATTGTGGGTAAGGGACTAAACAACGAAACCATCAGTCCCTTGATCGAGAGACAGTTGACCTGTAGTTAGTGACTTCAGACAAAAATTGGATGTTTATAAGAGTGATAAAGTAATATTAATGCAACAGTTGGGAAATAATTTAAAGAGAAATAAAAGTATATTGATCAGGTGAGTGTGAGGTCAAAGAAGAAAATCGTTCTGCTAGGCCTGATCTGTGGTGAGACAAGCCTTATCTTCACCTGAACCCACACTAACTTGATCAATGGCAAAGAAAGTATCAGAGTAAAGAATGCATCCCAGCCAAAAAATTTGTAATAATGAAAGTGAGAATGCTACAAATGTGATGGATATCAGTTGGACTGACAATAATAAAATCAGATGCGAAAAATAACTGGGTCAGTAGCTTGGTGGGGCCAAGTAAGTGTTTCCTGGGGGGTCTGCATCCACGCCCCTGCCCCCAATCTCTTATAGTCAACATATTAAAGACAGTAACAGCTTTCATCTGTTCATTGATATGTTGCCCTAAAACATAAAATAGGTTATGTCAGGAAAAAGTGGCTCACCTCATTTAAAAGCAGTTAAAACAGAATAAAAGAGAGATAACCTTGATAGCTGGCAAAGGAGATAATGTCGACGGCTCTCAAATCCAGTATGTGTTGGGAGATGCCTGAACAACCCTGCCCATACCCCAAAACTACTCTTAAACGTTATGTATGAGAATAAAAGCCAATTTCATGGAGAACTAGTTCAACTGTCCGTGAGTCAGCCGCCAATAGTAAAAGAAAAGAATTTAGAAGACCATAGCTACCACAGAGAGCTAGAAGGATGGTACATTGTGTATGACCTATTGTATGGAGACATTATATTGGCGCAGGTAATAACATAAAATTTTTAAAAAAATGTTAATCTGGTATGACTTATGCAAAGGCGACATAGAACAGTGGATTCCTTTCAGGAGTAACTGAAGAGAAAGGCCTAGTAGCTGTAGTGTTCCTGACAGTGTTCGGCATTTATTAGAGGAACCAGTAGCCCACGAAATATTATTCTACGAGGAAAGGTCTTATTTGCATTTGTTTATCCAACCTGCGAATGACAAAACCAATGTTGTGTGAACAATTTATTCTCTAGTCAAACAGTCAACCAGTTCATTCACTGGGATACATACATGAATTGGAACCCAGAGAGTGATAATTGAGCAGACATTATGACAAAGTTCAGAAAGAAACGTGAATAGCATATATCATATGGTGGCAAGAGTAACATCAATCACTAGCCTGCAAACTTGTCACTAAGGCACTACAAATTAAAATGCAGTAGAGGGAGGTTTGTTTAGTAAAAAAGCATCGCACTGTTAATGGCTATCAAATCCACTCTCAAAACACTACACGTTCCCAGCAACAAATGTTGTTCCTGACCACTGGTGCATGTAAAAGCATCCTTTCCATGGTCTTAGAGGGATTAGTGTAAATGGTGGTAGCACATAAATACTTCTGAATAACAGATCCTTGAAAGAGATCGGTCTTAATTCTTGGTCTAGGTATTAACCGAGGAGGGGTGTGCTGGGAAACACAGGAAGTACATTCTAAGTAGGTTAGGTGGAGTTCCTGCCAGAGTGCCTCAGTTTCCCAACCAAAGGATGGGTGTTAGGGGCAGTCTTTGTCTCCTGTATGCTAAAAGAATTTGGTAAATTGGATGATTAGGAAATTGTTGGATGGTTATTGCTTAAGTGGGCAAGAATTGGTACCAGCAGAAATGAAAAGGCAAGAACTTACTTGGCAAGGAGTCTGTCTATGGGAGTAGTCTCAAGGTAGCAGCTGCCAGTCTTACTCCATGATGATGGACTGCGTCCAAAAATTTCAAAACTGGAGGTGCTACTGAGCTGTAAACCTGGCAGGATAAGACTAAAGCCCAGTACGCAAAAAGAAGGGTATTCCCATCCGCACCTTAAGAGATATGGTCAAGGAAGCAAAGAGCGTTTAGCTTTTGCATTAGCTAGTCTTTAGTTGAAGAATATAGGCAGCTATTTCAGCTTTTTATCAGAGATGAGTCTTAAAAATCGGGGCTGTGCTACAACGTATGCTGAGTACCCGAGTAGCATTCAGCGTCAGGATGGACTGCACTATGATGACAGGAATGCATTACCCCCTTGGAACTGGCATCCAGACTAGTTTACGGACTGAGAGCTATACCAAATAGAAAAGTCAAGATACAGTATGAAGGTGATCAATTAGTCAAATGGAGGTATTAACCCATTGATGACAATGATGAAGGATCTCTCACTCAGTGTGGAGGCCCGCACTACATATTTCCCTTGGACCTGAAGGATGCTGAGTGACGTACCAGCTTTAACCTAAAGCAACTGGTGGGTTAAAAACTGAAGAACAAAAATCGGTAGAGAGCTCCAAAGGCTAAGTCATGGAGGGTAAGTACAACATGACTGCGCCAAATGGTGAAATATGTCTTTTGTAGGTATAAAAAGACTGCAATGAGGTGCTGGCATTCGGAAAATGCCTCTCACATTGCTGTTCCCAACCAAACCCAATAGTTGCTTGTGGATTGTCCCTTCTGGAAACCACACTGATAGAGAAAAAAGTCCTCAGAACTCGACAATCCAGTATAATCATTGAAAAATCATACACTGAAATAATTTACAGAGCACATTGGTGAGGTTAATTGGTTGGTATCTGTCTACTGACGTGTTTTTCCCTGTTCTAAGAATTGGGACAAGGATACTATCTCGCCACAATCAGAGAATTTCTTAAGTCCTACTCTGAACACGCAAAAAATACGATTTTTTTTGTGAGCAAGTAACAGTGCTTCTTTCTGACTCACTTAATGTGACTTGCAGATGCTGGTTGCTGACACACTCCACAGGTGCATTGCTCAGAATCACTTCCAGGTTTGACACTCTTGTTGGACTTGCCATCCAATTTATATCGGTGCTGGGCTCAAACACCTCTGCCATCCAGTTTGAAGTAGTTGGTCATTCCCAGGCTGGGAACACCTACAGTTGTGTCAAGACATGTCGCCTGAGAATTTGTGGGGTGTCGCCTGCCACTAATAAAACAATATTAGTTATTACTAAGTTTTTTATTCAATCTACACATCATAGCTGTGGCCTCGGCGATGGCTGGTTGCTACATAGGCTGTAATGGAATCCGCTGTCATCAGTGGTAGACTCAGTACTACTGGAGATTGCTGCATCAGCCAAAGCATAGGCTGGCGACACCTGGTCTGGTGGGTTGCTAGCACACCGATCCATAGGCGCTTCCCGTGTGGCAGATCCACTGCAAAGGTGGTGTGATTGGAGTGTGCGTGTGATTGATATACTCGCCATTCTGACAGAGCTTGGTACTTCTCCGCTCACTGCTGCATTGTCCCATCAGATGGACCATGGTATTGGGTGGCTTGATGTCTAATATTGTGGTGTACACTGATTCTGGTCCACCGGTTAGGTACACAGTCATTCAGTACTATGCCTAAGTATCAGAGCAGCTTGGTCCTTGATCTGGAAAAGTACTGGTGAACCCATGGACTACCCATTAGTGGCAGCTAACGCCCTTGACAATACTGGAACGATCTTACACAAGATTTTACGGTAGTATAATGAGAGAATGGAGAAAGAATGACATGGATTATGTCGATCATACTGGTTGACTGCTTCTATGTTATAAATATTGGGTTATTTATATTGAACTGAGGAGAGGGTTTGCCGTGAGATTTTGTTTGTAATGAGTGAATTGGCCCAGTTTATTACAAATGGTCAGTGGTCTCCTGCCTGGCTACATACAAATAGTGGGTTTGTTTCAGCATCATAATTGCTTTGTCAGGTCCCTGATAGGTGTTGTACTGTCCTATCTAGTGTATTGTGCTTAATGTTATGAGAGCATCGAAGGTAGTTTGGTGTTTGCTTGTCTTACACTTCTGCACTGAGCTCTCTCGCACTCTCTCACAGAAGTGTTGATGTCGCACTCTTGGTGACCGACTAATCATGTCGAAATGTTTACACCTAGCGGCTGGCATGTGTTGATACATCCTTGCACTGAAGCAATACTGTGCTGTGGGTACTTAGAAACTTCTTTACTCTCCCATGCCCTTGCTATGGTGGTGCATAACACTCTCCTCCTCTCCAATAAAATTCATCACGAAGTTTTCTTTTTCTTTTGTCTACTAGTTTAACATCTTACACATTAACAATTCCTTTTACTGTGAATGTCCCATACTGTGTTGGTGCATAATCAAATGTTGCACTTTACAAAACACAGAAACGTAGTGTCTTAAGATTAGAAATGTCAGTGAATCACAACTCTAATGAGTAATTCATATAGGTAGCCTAGTGCCAGTGGCGGCGTTAGGCGAAAACTGAACGATGGCGACGAATCAGCTTTGCAAGGCCCCCTTCACTTTCCAGTCAGAAAGAAAATGTTACATTAAATGAGCTGAACTATACACTAATAATAATAATACACAGATTTTATTATTGTAGTATACAAGGATTATTGCAATGACAGAAATTAAATTAAACAAACACACATTAAATAAACGAAACTTCTGGCTTTGGGCCTCATTGAACTTTTTTAAGAATACATCATAGTTAATACCAGCCGCTATTTCCGCTTCAGTTGATAATACTGACAACGCAGATAGTCTTTCTTGGCACATCATGCTTCTTAAGTATGTCTTAATCAGTTTTAACTTTGAGAAGCTTCTCTCAGCAGAAGCTGTACTCACAGGAACTGTGAGCATTTGGATATACTTCTTCGTAATTATTTTCTAAAATGTACTGAGCACATTCTTTTGCATCTTTTATTGAGTCCTGTAGATTTGATTTTAAAAGTTGGAGTTCCTCATAAAGTTCGAAAGGCTGGATGTCGCTATTTTCGACTTCTCAAAATATTGTACCTAAATCATCACAATGTTTGCGAAGGTTTCAAATAATTCATATCGTAAATGAAACCAAATCGTTCAATATTTTGAGATTCAGTTTCAACTACGACGTACTTCTATCATTGTGTTAAAAAAGCTAACTCTCTAATGCATTTCAGCAGATTGTATAAGTTCATCAATTTGTTCATAACTGAACATTCTTTTTCAAACTGAGACTCAGTTTTACAATTTCTTTTCCCTACAAGCAGTTGATCTTCTGTAACGCTTGTTTCAAATCCTGTGTTATGGAATTCTTGAATCCAGTCATGAAATGAACGTAAAGTATCAATAGCGATTTTCAACTTCACTTGAACTGATTGCCACAGCTTACTTACATTGTTGATATGTAGTAAAGTCTCATACAACACGTGTTGCAAAAATAAATTCAAAAGTGAACATTTCCTTCAAGAGTGCTTCACAGTCGCTAAGGCTTTCAGATTCATCATTTCTGTTTTTCAGGTCACTCACACTTTCGATGACATCAAAAAATTGCAAAAGTATCGCTTTTACAGATACGATTATACTTTCCCATCGTGTTTCAGGAGAGGTTACAGTAACAACTTCAATTTTGTTTTTATAAGATCCCAACGCTTGCTTGATCTTGTAATAAGCACTAAACTTCATTGATGAAGTCAGAAAACGTTTTAGCTGTTGTAGAAGTGTTAGCGGCATCTAACAAAAGCAAATTCCAATAGTGGCATCTGCACAGTGTGAACAAAGGCCATAAATTAATATTGAGTATTCTTGTTCTAACACCTTTATTAATGCCAACCATATTGGCACCATTATCATATCCCTGTTATCGACAGTTTTGGCTGTCTAAGCCATTATTTTCTAGTTCCTTTAAAATGGCATTTGTTAAATACTCTCCCATTTTTTTTCTGTGATGGCAGTAAACCCAACGAAATGTTCCTCTATCTCTCCAGTTGAGGAACTACAAAATCTTATATTGTTCACATTTGTTCTACATGGGTCAAATCCCTAGTACAATTGAGCATGAAGGCATAATATTCTGCTTGTCTGATTCTGTTTACAGTTTTGTTGATAACACATTTGCACAATAATGTAATTAATTTATTTTGTATGTTGTGGTTCAGATAATGCTGACAAAGTTGCTTTTCGTTAATATGTTGCAAGCGATCTTTTAGTGTTAGATCGTATTTGACTAACAATTTAAATAAGATTATAAAATTTCCACTGTTTCTGCTATTGTTCAGGGTAAGGGATTCTCGATGCTCTCTAAACGCCAGATTGTGTGAAGCTAAGTATTTTATAATATCGATCAATCTTTCAAATAAGTTATAAAAGTACCTTTGTGATTCCCTAATCAGTCTCTCGTTTTCCTTATATTGTTTTCCCATATTTGACTGCTTTACAGAATTCCATCCATCTAATAATGCGCTCCATGTGTCCTTGACTTTGTTCATGCCTTTTCATTATCCTATTCAGATATTTCCAGTCACAAGATCCTTCTTTTACCACCTGTGTCTGAAAATGCTAAAAAAGTTGACATAGAAAGCAATATACTTTCTCTTGAGGTATGGCGTAAGCTAACTATCTAAGATGTTGCATTTATCTGTTATCAATTTTCTAGTAAACTGGAATTTCGTAAAATGTCTTTTATTCCAGTTGGCTCGAATCCCTAGTACAATTGAGCATGAAAGCATAATATTTTGCTTGTTTGATTCTGTTTATAATTTCGTTGATAACAGATTTGCAGGTTTCTTTAGGTTTTGTTGGGGACCGTTTTGAATTAAATCATGATGCTGCAAATCTGTTACTGGAAATACCACTTTCCTGGATCTAATTCTATAAAAGACTCTTTTATATGAATGGTTTGTTCTTGATTGTCACTTTTGAAGTCTTTATTCGGTTCACAGTCTCGGATCACTTCAGTTTCACCCAACTCTGATGCTGTATCAGAAGGATTAACAGATTCATTCGACCCTGAAGCTGGTTCTGTTTCAGAAACTAAAGACATTTGGACAAGAACTTCATCAGAGGCCTCTGGAGCAGTTACACCCGAAGTTTTCTTAAGAAATTTCATTATACTCGAAACTCACAGCTTAGTTTGATATAATTGTCTCACCCTTTTTTTCTTTTTGATGCACCAGATTCCCATTTCCTCCTTATGTGTCTGTCTCTTGAGGGTCCTCCGGATATGATGATCTTAAAAACTTTTTGTGCTAAGTACATTGATAAGTACAGTAGGGTACTTAAAGCAAATGATCTGTGTGATTACTATAAATGGCAGAATATTTTTTTATTCTGTCATGTATGATAGCAGCCAAATAAATATGCCAAGAAATTTATTTGTATACTGACTTACCATAGGATGGAGTTCCTTTAGTATGTATTGTTGAAATTGATACAACCACACCTTCAGATATAAAAGACTTGTTCACTTGTACCAGTTTAATATCTTGAAAAATAGTGAAGTGTCACTTGGTAGGATTGATTTCAGAGAACTGGCATTACTGACCAAGAAAATGCTGCTGTCTGTATTGTCTCTTCCACAGAGCATTGATGTATTTGCTCCTTGTTGGATCGAAGTGTCAATTCGGAAAACTGTGCATACCAAGCGGCCTGTGAATATGGTATAAAGAAAAGAAAGTGTATTTTCCGTTCAACGTGCATCTTTCGTTAATATGATGATCAGCTTCCTCTCTAAGTATATAATTTAATAATTTATTTTACAAAACTATTTTAGTCTGTACGAACGACTTAACAATAAAATAATCTCCTCCGAGTTCCATGCGTTACTGCCGTCTAGTGTACACGCGGTGATTCGTGACAGGCATATCCCGCACTCATCGTGTAATGTAATAGGCCTACCAGAATCAGTCTGCAGTCCCAAACTTGTACGCTTGGCGCACTGCTACATAGGCATACACCTTAGATGCATCTCGTAGATGGGCTTAACTGTCATAATGTTGCCAGACGACCCTAGATAAATGCTACTACATTCGTAAGGAAATGGAGTCGGACAACTAAGTAGCTAAAATTTTAATGCTTCAACAACTTTTTTTGTGAGGACCCCCATAGGCGAGAGGCCGTCAGCGGTCGCCAATGTCGCCGACGCCTAACGCCGCCACTGCCCAATTTTTGGGGGTGGGTATGAAATGTCACACTCACATGTGCTTCATTCTAGATATAAAGCAGGTGGTAGATACTAGTCGATTGGTACCTGTAAAATGCAATTAATGTACAACAGAGATTCATAACGAAACAGTCAGACCTAAAAACCTGAGGAATCACGTTGCTTACAAATCACTTGAGTGTATTTGTCGTGTGTGGTACAAGTACCAAACAGGTCTAACAGGGAACACTGAATAGACACAAAGAAAGGTAGCACAAATGGCCACATGTTTGTTTGACCCACTGCAGAGTTCACAATAACGTTGTAAAACCTGAACTGTCAGTCCCTTGAAGATAGATCCTGCCTAACCCGTGAATGGTCATTCTAGTTTAAAAAAACATGTATTTAATGAGGAATCTAGGCAAATTCTACGTCCTCCTAAGTATTGCTCCCATAGGGACCATGAAGACAAGATTAGACTAATTGCAGCATCCACAGATGCGTTTCAACAGTCTTTCTTCCGACGCTCTAAACATTGTCGGTATGGGAACAAACCCTACGAATTGGGAGTACCTTCTTCCACACACTACACTGTGGTTTTCAGAGTACAGCTATTAATGTAGATGTAGGTAAACTGCACTAGGGTTACAAAGCCTGATGTACTTATATTTTTGGTAGATCAGTTCTTCTGTTCAGCATCGTGGCGGATGTTTGGCGATATGAAACGAACAAACTTATCTGCCAGTAGCTGTGAGGTCCCGGCAGTCTCTTCAGACAGACCCCAAATAGGTGCCGATCGTTACGACCTCAACAACTTTCCCTCCTTGCCTACGCCATGGGAGCAATAAAAAACCAAACGACTAACAGAAAGTTATTCCCCTCAGTTTACTCGTCTGCACCCATACTAACGAAGGCTTCTTCTCTCTACTAAACCAAAGTTTTTTGTGGAGAATATTGAAAACTTATTTGACGAACTATCTTCTATTCGCAGATTATGACGAGGCCTCATATTAGTTACTCATAAGATGGCAAACCTTACCCAGTCCCACTGTGCTATCTGTTACCGTCACACACTGTAAGAACCTCAATACAGTACATGGATTTACTTTTTGCTGGGACCTATCTCTCCAGATGGAGGAAGAACTACGCAAACACGTGGAGGGTGATTTACATAGAGGCCCGCCATAAAACAAAGTATACATGGGCACATTCATCCTCATTTTTGGGGAATTTGCTTCCACAAAAGAGCAAACTCACATGTTACTGCTGCAATGTAAAGCCATATTTTCCACCCTCTGATGCAATGTTTTAAATGCCAGAGCTTCAAGTGACGTACAATGTACATATGGCCTGAGACTGTGTACAGCCACTTCACGCAAAGTGACAACCACGAGAATGGCCATCCTCCTCGATCTCTGAAGCTTACTAATTTACACAAGGAACATAAAATCAAGGAACTAAAGGTCACAAACAACTTTCATTGTCTGAATCTCAGAAAAAATATGATCGTTTGTATCCAAATCAGTGATATAGGCCTCTGCCATTACTGCAACTAGGTTATCAGCAGTACCTGGATTGACACGTGGGGTAGCCACATGGTCTAGGGCCCCTTGCCACAGTTCACGCGGCTCCTCCTGTTGGAGGTTTGAGTCCTCCCTCGGGCATGGGTGTGTGTGTTGTCCTTAGCATAAGTTGATTTAAGTTAGATTAAGTAGTGTGTAAGCCTAGGGACCGATGACCTCAGCAGTTTGGTCCCATAGGAACTTACCACTACAGTACTTGGATTATTTACTCTGTCTGATAGACCCAGAAACCATGCACATAAGCTTGGCTGTGGGGCGATAGGCCCTCCACTCTCGTGATTCCTGTGGCACAATCTTCAGAAACCATTCCCCACACTCAGCCAAAGAAGCTGTAGCCTCCTTCAGTGTCTACCAGTAACAGGACTCTCTCTCCAGAACTCTCTCTCCAAAAATACTCTGATGCCAGTTAGTGGCTTGAGGGGCTACGTAATGTGGGTCTCAACCTACCTGAACTTCTTCCATTCATACACTCACAGCCAATAAGCCCACACAAAAATCTCAGCCTCTGAAATTTTTAAAGAGAAGAAGAAATCTTTGGAGAAGGCTACTCAGGTGACACTGTAGATGCCAGATCTCCAAATGCCATTGCACTCTGCACTGTTGTTTATTGATGTTGCTCCAAACTCACCAGTGAGAGACAACGATCTTGGACCTTGATCTGTCCTCCTGACCCTTTCTCGTCTAACCAGGACAACATCAACGTGATCATCCAATGGAACTGTAATGGATATTATTATCACCTGTTAGAACTACAGTAATTAATTGACTCTAGTTCTGCGATTTGTGTTCTCTCCAAGAAACACACAGCACTAACCACCATTTCGCAACTTTTCGATGCTACCATCCATTATATCGGAATCGTGTTGGTCTCAAGAGAGCATCAGGAGGAATTACACATTGGTTCACACAGACATCGTCAGTGAGAGGATTCACCTCCACACCATATCGGAAGCAATAGCAGTGAAAGTCTAAACATACCACACTAGAAGAAATGGCAGCACAAGTGCGAACGACCCCATCAATCAGCATTTGTATTGTTTATTTACCTTTAGGCAGGGCACTTACTTACCTTTAGATGACCATCTGAATCAAGTAACTCAAAAAATCCTATTTTCTCCCACTTGGGAATTTTAATACACAGCATCCCCTGTGTGGAAGAACCATTTCATCTTGTAGGGGCCTTCCAGTTTACCACGTCCTTTTCTATCTTGATCTGTGTATTCCTAGTGATGATAGTCCTACGTTCTTCAGAGTCGCCCATGGGCCCTTTTTTGGCTGTCGACTTTATGGTCTCCCCATGTCTAGTGGCTTCACTGCAATGGTTGCTACAGAACAATCTTTGTGAAAGTGACAATAACAGTGATCCTGTAACTTCCTTGTCACTGTCCAATAGATAAATTAGTGTGCTGGATTCTTTGAAGAGCCAACTAGCAGCTGTACTCCTCTGCTGTCATCTTTGCCTCATCTCTGTTACATAGCATCAACAAGGATGAGGGAGGCCTCTCCAACACAGTCACCCACTCTGCTGGAATTCCCCTTCCTATAGACCACCTCCGCCACTGTTCAGTCCATTGGTGGGCTAAAGACATTGCAACAGCTATTCAGGATCGTTGAAGGGCCCTGCAACAACTCATGCAATATAATTCACCAGACCACTCTCCTCACCTTTAAGAAGCTTTGCACACAATGAGGAACTTGAACCTTTCAACTCAGGGCAGGAGCATTTACACGAAATCTGGCTCAACTTTAAAAGAACATTTGACCATGCAGATATATACAGATATATACCCAGTAGAAAAGTTCATAATGGGAGGGGACCTCCATGGTATACTGTCACTGTAAAGAAACTTCTAAAGAAACATAGATTACTGCATAATGAGTGTAAAACAAAGTGTAGGGCTATAGATAGAGAGACGCTGGGTGAAACGTATTTGGCTGTCAAGAGAGCAATGCATGATGCCTTCAGTGATTACCATAGCAGAATACTGTCAAGTGATCTTTCACAGAAATTCTGGTTATATGTAAAGGCTGTTAGTGGCATCAAAGTTAGTATCCAGTCCCTAGCGAATAACACAGGAACTGAAATTGAGAGTAGTAAAGCAAAAGCTCAACTGCTTAACTCTGTTTTCAAACGTTCCTTTATAAAGACAAACCCAGGAGAATTGCCCCACTTTAATCCTTGTACCACTGGAAAGATGAATGAAGTAAGTATCAGTGTCAGTGGTGTTGAGAGACAGCTGAAATCGTTAAGGTTGAACAAAGCTCCAGGCTCCGATGGAATCCCTGACAGATTCTGTACTGAATTTGCGACTGGGATAGCCTCTTTTCTAATTATAATCTATCATACATCCCTCAAACAAAAAATCATGTCCACCTCTTGGAAAAAGGCACAGGTCACTCCCATCTACAAGAAGTGTAGTAGAAGTGATCCACAAAAGCTACCATCCAATACCTTTGACATTGATTTGTTGTAGAACCTTAGAATATTTTCAGAGCTCAAACAGTATGGACTATTTATTTCGAAAACACTGATCATGTGAAACTCAACTTGCATTTTTCTCACATGACATACTGAAAGCTTTGGTTCAAGGCAATCAGGTAGATTCAGTATATCTTGATTTCCAAAAAGCATTTGACTCAGTAAAGCACCTTCACTTATTCTCAAAAGTACGATCGAATGGGGTATCAAGTGAAATTTGTGACTGGATTGAGGACTTTTTGGTAGGAAGGACACAACGTGTTATCTTGGATGGGTGTACCCCAGGGAAGTGTGCTGGGACCCTTGCTGTTCATGTTGTATTTTAATGACCTTGCAGACAAGATTAATAGTACTGTTAGGCTTCTTGCAAATGATGCAGTTATCTGTAATCAAGTATTATCTGAAAGAAGCTGCAAAAATATTCAGTCAGATTTTGGTGTGGTGCAGAGATTGGCAACTTGCTCAAAATGTTCAGAAATGTAAAATTTTGCACTTCACAAAACGAAGAAACGTAATATCCTATACTCTGGTATCAATGAGTCACTGTTGAAATCGGCCAACTCATTCAAATACCTGGGAGTAACACCTTGTATGGATATGAAATTAAATGATCATATAGATTCAGTTGTAGGTAAAACAGATAGTAGACATTGGTTTATTGGTAGAATACTGCTGAAGTGCAATCAGTCCACAAAGGAAATGGCTTACAAATTACCCATGTGAATGGCTCCAGAGAATTGCTCAAGTGTGTGGGACATATACCAGATAACACTAACAGGGGATATTGAATATACACAGAGAAGGGAAGTACGAATGGTCACAGGGCTGTTTAAGCCATGGGAGAGTTTCGCAGAAATACTGAAGGAACTGAACTGGAAGATTCTCGAAGATAGATGTAAACTGTCTAGAGAAAGTCTATTAACAAAGTTTCAAGAACTGGCTTTAAATGATTACTCTAGGAATATACTATAGCCCCCTATGTATCGCTCACATAGGGATCACGACAATAAGATAAGGATAATTACTGCATACACAGAGGCATTCAGACAATTATTCTTCCTGTGCTCCAAATGTGAATGGAACAGGGAAAAACCCTAATAACTAGTACAATGGGACGTACCCTCTGCCATGCACCTCACAGTGGTTTGCAGAGTATAGATGTTGGCCAATTAATTAAACGTAACATAAAAGAACGCTGAGAGCAATGCGTTTTTTCCTTGAGAACATATGCGTTTTCATCCCAGATGTGGGACAAGCTCCATATTTTTTTGGGCCATCAAAGGTCAACAACTGTGTCATTCTTCTTGGTGATGTTTATGCTGATGCTCAGTCCTTGTTGAATACCTTCAGATCCACTTGTGACATCAGTATCTTCTTCTTACCCGGATATGTTTTGACAACAAAACAGACAAAGTGAAGACATCCTCCTATTCTTCACCCTTTGGCAAGCTGAATTATATTGAGTTACTGCATAAACTGGTAGCGTTTTCCCATAAAATTGGTAAACACAACAGATACACATTACAGAAAGTTTGGTCGCAAATAATACGAGCCTTCACTATATACAACAGTCTGCCAAGTCTGGAGTAACTTTTCGATTCCAGAGCTGTAGAAATAATGACTTTGTGGCGCATTATCATCCGGTAAAGAAGTTACTTGAAGGTTGTTCGAGAGAGGGCGCAAGATCAGGTGAATAATGTGGGTAAGGAATGACCTCCCAACCCTGTTCCTGCATAGTGTTTTTTGTCAGTCTAGCAGAATGTGGGCAAGCTTATTGCTGAGTAGCATTACCTCACACAAAGTCTTCCTGGTCGTTGTTCTTGAATTGCATCTGCAAGACGTCTCAGTTGTTTATAATGAATGCCGGCCGAAGTGGCCGTGCGGTTAAAGGCGCTGCAGCCTAGAACCGCAAGACCGCTACGGTCGCAGGTTCGAATCCTGCCTCGGCCATGGATGTTTGTGATGCCCTTAGGTTAGTTAGGTTTAACTAGTTTTAAGTTCTAGGGGACTAATGACCTCAGCAGTTGAGTCCCATAGTGCTCAGAGCCATTTGAACCATTTTTTATAATGAATGTCAGCAGTGATGGCTGCACCTTGGGGATGCAATTCGTTGTACACCAGAGAGTTGCTCTTCCACCAGATTCATAACGTTATCGTTTGTGGATGCACGCAGGTCTTTTTAAGGGGAGTTGCTGCTTTGTTAGATATAGCTATTACTTTCTTTTCCTTATGTTAGTGCAAAGACGCTATTTCTCGTCACCAGTAACGATGCAGGATAGGAATGGTCGGTTTTGTTCACGAGCCAATTAATAACGAGAAGGCAGAGATGAACATATCGCCACCCATTGATTTTTGCGATTTTGGCACAGAGCATGCAGTACCCATACACCCGATTTTTGGACCTTCCCCATTGTATGCAAATGTCACAGGTGGGAAGAATGATCACGTTTTCCAGTTGTCAAGTACAGTGACGTGGATCATTGTGAATTAATGCACATACGTGATCTTCTTCAACCCTCAAGGTCTTCGCAAACATGAAAGGAAGGGAGAAAGATTGGGTTTAACGTCACGTCGACATCGAGGTCATTAGAGGCAGAGCACAAACTCAGATTGTGTCAATGATGGGGAAGGAAATCAGCCGTGCCCTTTCAAAGAAACCATCACAACATTTACGGATTTAGGGAAATTACAGAAAACTTAAATCGGAATGGCACACAGTGGGTTTGAACCATCGACCTCCTGCATGCGAGTCCAGTATGCTACCCACTGCGCCACCTCGCTCGTTTCCTGCAAATGAAGAATCACTAATGTCAAAAAAAATCCTCCTTAATACAAGAAAAGCATTTTCTTGTAATGCCCTGTCCAACGGCGTTATCCCCATGTATGGCACAAATATTCTAGGCTGCCTCTGCTGCTGTCACACCTCTACTGAACTGAAACTAAAGAATATGTCGGAAATGTCACGATTTCTCCACATGGCACGCCATTTTCTAGCGTCCTTAGCTCCATTCACTATCTCCAAATGACAAAATGACAATACGTAAACTCAAATGGTAATAGTGAACTACAAATAAAAAATGGCAATCGGTAAATAAACCCATAGCAACCAGAATACCAACATGCAGAACAAAAACGCTACCCACGTAGCATAATGAACTTTTCACTAACTGTGAACTGCTTCGAGCACTTGACTCGCCACATGACATGGCTCCGGACAGTGATTAGATTCATAATCAGATGATCAAACATCTGAATGTTATTCAAAGGCTCCACCTAGTCATGGTCTTCAACCATATTTGACTATAAGGTGCATTGGAAGGCCAAATGAACCAGAGGATTTATCTCAGTTTATGGGAAATAGTCATGAAGAGTATCTTGGTCTGACACATTGTTGAATTTTCAGTTTAACAGATCACAGTGCACCTCGCAATAAATTCATAGCTGCGCCATTCACTACATGCAGGAGGTATGGTCACACAGCAGACGATTCCACAGAATGTCACTGGATGATGACTAGACGTAAGAATTAATTAAAAACTGCTTTTATTCAACCGCAGTTACTGAGTTTCGTGTTTTGAGAGCTATACTAGTTTCTTTGTGTAAGAACGAGAAAAGAAAATTGCGCAAACATGACGCAGACACGGGCAACTAGTACTAACGACATGATAACTGCTCTCATGGAGCAAGTTTCTGAATTTTTAGATGACAGTGAACGGGAGAAAGCATATAATGACATCAACTGCAATCGGGATTTGGTGAAATTAAAACTGTAGTAAGCGTTCCTTCTTCAACTGTGGATCTCCCAGCGGCGAATCTCGTAGCCCCTTCTCCAGGAAGAGGACATAACTGTATTTATAAATGATTTATTAGCCACGGCCCAGTTCATTAATGGTCAGATGAAACATGCTTGTGGATGACCAAATTACGTCCCATGGGAGAGGCTAACATGTATGTAATGTATCATGAACTTCTCAGCATCCACATTCAATGCAGATGAAAAACCTTGGTGGTTTAGTTGCAGCCCTTTGCGTTGCCGTACATATGCAAGAGTCAGCCAATGCAACATGAACACTGAATGAACATAATGGGCAGAGAATATTTATGTCCGCTAGAGGATGTTACCATTGTGGTAAGCAGGGAGATCTGAAGGCACAAAGTCACCATTCACGATGCTATAATTAACAACTCTTCGAGAATATGACACCGGGGTGTAGATCCAGGAAAATGGGCAAGTGCAACAGGAAAAAGAAACACTTAAACTCCAACGGGAATGTTCCGTCCATCGGGAAGCATTCCCAATAAATCGCAGTACTGTGAAAGCATACACAGAGACGAATTGTTGCTTCATAGCTTGGGTAAATAATAGAGAGTATAAATTTCTAGAGGACAGTGGGGCACACATAATGGTTGTGAGTATGGACCTCGTGGAGAAGAGAAGACCGAAAACTCTGAGACAGAGATTTAGTGCAATAGGAGATAATAGTATAGATTCAATACAACACAGCTCGAGTTTAAGGCAGGAAACACATGTTTTCGGTAGTAAATGAAAGTGTTGACAACTCTGGGATAGGAATTTTCTGCAGTACTTGGATTAGACTTTCTGGTTAGCATCATGCTAAAATCGATCTTTGGCAACAAACAGTTGAACTCAACAGGTATTCGTTTCCATTGAGCACAGCAGTTGCAATTATATCTATGTCATAAGGTACACCCACTGATAAAGCAGTGCCAGATAAATTGTGTACAAGTACATTGCAGGTTGCTTCACCTGACAGGTCACCAGGAAATACAGGGGAGCTAATTTCGGGTTTGGTAGATGTTGATGTACCACAGCAGGTTTTATGTATGGTAGAAACGCAATGAAACAATGACGTCTAGATGAGAATCATTTTTTTTACACGAAGCAGCTGTGTTCTGGCCTAATGTGAGGAGAACTAATCCAAGTACGAGGGTTGGGGTTGATTTGGGGGAGGAGACCAAACAGCAAGGTCATCAGTCTCACTGGAATAGGGAAGTGTGGGGAAGGAAGTTGGCTGTGCCCTTTCAAATGAACCATCCCAGCATTTGCCTGAAGCGATTTAGGGATATCACAGAAAACCTAAATCATGATGGCCAGACGCGGGATTGAACCGTCATCCTCCCGACTGCGAGTCCAGTATGCTAACCACTGTGCCACCTCGCTCGGTCCAACTCAGAGCTGGAGGATCTCGTGGTTGTGTGGGCCTTTGACAAGTCCCAATAGAACCTATGTGGGAGAAACACGAAGGCGCTTACCGATGACCAGCAATAGTGTTTTTAATGTCAACAACACTGAATCATGGGAGACAGGCTCGCTGGCCCTTATTTCTACAAGAATTTCGGTTTACGATTTATATTATCGGCGAAAAGGGCATTGTTGCAAGCATGCTTTAATGTGCTCTGGTCAATATGATACAAGACGATGAAGAAAGCCTATGAGAAAATAATGTCAGTGTATTGTATCTCAAGAATGTAGCTTTCGAGAACTTCATTACAGTGTCACTGCAGAACATTGGCAGTGAACTGGGAAAGTTAAGTGGTATTGTGTGAGTTCAAGGATAGGTGGTGGGATAAGAGTCAGCCAGCGATCTGACAATTTTATTTGATTATGAACAATATCATCTTCCGCTGATGAAACTTCGAGGAGTGAAGGCGGTTCCTGATAATACCAAAAGAGCTCGTGAAGAATCTAGAACAATCTTGTGTGTCATACCCACCACAGCTATGGCTACTTTTGAAGCAGGATGTGTTACAATAAATTACAGGAAACATGCTGTTTAAATGACACATTGGGCAGAATATATCATGTCATTAGTGTTTTCAAGTCTCATCATGTGCCACACCCATCTACCAAATTACACCAACAAAATTATATGAGATTGCTACAGTCGATATATTCAGTCCAGTGAGTTAGGGTTTTGCCAATATATTTGTGGCGATGGAGCTGATGTGCAAATTCGTATGTTCCTCTCCATTGACAAAGACCACAGAGCAGGCAGTTTCCAGTGGCATTCATGATTGGATTCTGACATATGGCCAGGAGAGCAATGTGCTGACCACATGCCCCTCCATATCTGCATCTAGTTACACCTGTGGGCTGAGGATGACACTGCGCCCAGTTGGTACCATTGGGCTTCCAAGGCCTATTTGGTGGAGTTTAGTTTCATACTGTGTCTGCTTAGTAACGTTTTTTTGATGTATCATGTGTTGCACCATTGTTCTTTTAATTGTTCATTAATGATGGTTTTGTTCATGTACCAAACATAATTTTTACTGGGTTATAGGGGCCTAAAATAAACCTCCACTTACAAAAAGACCACAGCCAAATAAAGAATATAGATACCAGAGATTAATTATGACATTAATTAGTTTTGGAGCATTGGATATGTTTGATATACATAACAAATTTGTTATTTTTTCTGTTGATTCAGTGGATATGCTGTTGTACATTAGTAGAAAAGTGCTTGAAAATTGCCTCCCTTGGCAGGGCCACTCCCTGCTCATTTTTGTCCTAGGAGCCAGGGTGCTATGAAGCATCTCTATATAAGTTGCTTCATTGACTTTCAGGGTTGATACACTTTTACATTTCTGAACAGTATCCTTTATGTGTCAGTGCTCCTACAAATTCAGACTGAGAGAAAGATGATCAACTGAGTCATATATTTGGCAGCCATAGTGATATTTCAATTCTAAATTACCATATCTGAATTGTATTTCATATCTAATAATTTTCCATATTAGCTACACACGTATTAAGAGTTTAATTTGATACAGAAAAGCATTCATCATATATTTGTATTATCACCCTATCTATTCCTCTGGTTGTCTGCCTCGAAGCATGTTTGTGTCTGCTGGAGTTTCTACGAGGTGATTCACGAAAATATGCAAATGTTTTAGTATGTTATTCTACAAGTAAAACTAAAGAAAAAAGTTCAGGTAAACATATGTGCACAATTGTTTAATTATGGAGTTACGTCTAATAAAAGATTTTGCCTGAAATTTAGCAACTTCGCTAATGTGAAACCATCACAAAATGGTATGAGGTTAAAGTAAAGAACGATTTCGATTTATTTTGTTGCCATTGATCTGGTGAATCTAATAAAACATGTCCCAGACGTGTATCTGCAGTATTTCCATAATATTAAGAGAAGCAAGGACATAATTTCGTAAAAATTTTATATTATTAACTACTTGGCCCAATTCGACAATTCCACAAAGTCTTCAGCAGAAGTTGTAGAGAACTTAGTTTTGGAAAAATGATAGTAATGACATTAACTGAAACTGTATGAATGTGTCAGATAATCTGCTCTTATTAACACCATAATACACATGAATTCATGTTCAGCGTCTCTGGACTTGGGATGAGTTACAACTCTTCTGAGCCAGAGTGTCAGAGGGACACTAGCAACCGATGTTCCATCGATTTTGTTAAGTTGGCACAGATATAATATGCATATTGTCTGTGTACTAGCTTCCAGTCCATGGTAAGGCTTTGAGTGAATAGTGAACAGCCTGCCTGTGCTGGGAGTCATCAAAGAGGTAACATCTAGTTTTAATCATTAGCGTTGTAACTTTGTGAATACTCATTTATTAATTGGTTACAGCTATTATAGAATAACCCTTGACACCTTGCGTAGGCAGGAACTGAGAATAATTTCGTGATTTTTGGAATTTGTAGCAGTGTTTTCTTTGTGCTCTATAATTTGTGATTGTGGGTATGAGGCCCTGTGCTCTATGAGTGTGACTAGATTCCTAAATAAGTGATGTTACCTATTATAAGCAGTGTACATGTTTTTAACATTTAGTAGTTATATTTTTTTTAAAAAAAAGAGGGCCACCATGTTTCTGTGGAGATTTGATTGAGTTTTCTTGGTGCTTGGTTGGTAGCCACTACCATGTGTTTTGCTTGGGAGATTAGGCTTTAGCATTTTTTGCTAGCAATTTAACCAGTTTCATTTCTTAAGTAAATTCTCGAGTTTTATTGTTTGAATTTAAGATCCTTATTGTCTTCAATTTTTGTTATATTTTATCGATTTTTCTTTGTAGTGGGTAGCCACATGTTATTATTGATATTTGGTGGCTGCTACTTTTTGGAAGAATTACTAACAAGACGTAGTTCCCATTCATAGTCTCTCTCTAATGCAATTTGAATCTTGTTTTCCTCATTAAATTATTGAATGACGTCCTTCTTCATGATGAATTGTTAGTCTGTATATTTGAATGTGTAATCCATCTTTTCCAAGGAACTTCCAATTTCAAATGGTCGTGTTAGTCATGTATGCAAATGAGAGTGATTTACCAACAATGTTTAGTACCAACACTCCACGATCGGTTAAAGTTTTTCTGTTAAATATGGGTTTGTTCATATGCTTTCTTATTAAACATTTAATCACGAAATTACAAAGTATAGAAAAAGCCATTCCTTATATTCAATAACTCACGTACTATTTATCCAGTTCCATATCAAGTCTCTTCCAGGACAGCTTAGATGTCAACCGTGTGATTTTTTAGTATATTTAAGAGCTTTTCCCAGGTTGATTCCCCAACAGAATTAATCAAGAATTATCAAGTTGATCGAAATATCAGTAATTTTTACTGCATTGAGGCCTATCCACTAATTGTTCTTTCTTTTGTAAATATTCAGAATTCTTAATTGATAAGTCAGTTCAGGTGGTGACCTGAGATATCTTCTGTAGTAAAATCCCTATTTCCATTCATGTAACAATTTACCAGGCTTATGTAACAGAATAATTTTCCATCAGCCACGTTAACTGCATAATTAAAGATGTATGATACAGTTGGAGTGGCGACACTGTAGCGATTATAAATATAAGCAAAGGAAATGGTTTTGTGCATGTTATTAATGAAAGAAAATAAGCCAAAAAAAGACATATAGTATAAACAGCATACAATATTTTGAGTACAAAACATATACTGTCATGCAAGTAGAAAAGCAGGGCATAAAGTCTATGTGAGAACATTGAGTCCAGTTTTAAGATATGAGTGTTACAAATGCTTAACAATGATAGAGCTTACACATGAGCACAGCAGAAGAAATGACCAAACTGTTCCATTATCTATTTGATGACACAGCCACTGAAAGCGCCGGTAGTCGGCGATAGTGGCCAAAACAGGATTGTGTTTCTGATGTATTGCCTAGGCTGTAAAGCAGTTTAAGATGCCTTATGTACTTCTTCATGTGCTGGCTTGTCTCTGCATAAGGTCCTTGCTGGCTTTAATCTGTGTCCAGAAAACTTAGACATGCGTCTGTTCAGGCTGATGTCAAAGGTATTTTTGCTTTTGTTTAAAACTTTCTGAGAGCATGAATAGGGGGACTGCAATGATGGCCGCACTGAGTCGACCTTTAACATGAAAAACTTGTAGCTTTTGAGATCTGTGTGTATGAACGCCCGTGGCGAGGCATGTGAGTGAGGAGGAGGTATATGAACGTGAGAGAATGCTTTTTAACCTTGTGTAACAGTTCTGGGAATGCCAGAATTTCAGGTACATCAGTTTCTAACATTCTACGTGGTGTCTGTTTGTTCTAAGTCATGTCTCCCTACCACTTTCATGCAATGGCGGTCTGAGCGCGTTTTTTAAGGAATTGACTAGTTTGAACCTGGGACCTGTTGTTGGTAAGGAGACGCCAGATCACACATGACATGTAGAGTTCAGTGAGACTAGCGATGATATAATCAAATACTTAATGATTTCAGCATCAGCTCCACTGCACTCCCTGTAAAAGAATCTTGATACTAACTAAATTTAGTGGAAGGGGTTCAAGGCTTTCCTATTTTTAGTTCGCTGGTAAAATAATGTCGAAAAAGCAGTTAAGTTTACCATTGGAACTTTTATTCTACTCCCAAAACATTGTTTATAAATTGCACTATTGATAAAAGGAAATATTTTAATACAGGATGATAAAAACCAACTGCATTCAACAAAAATGTGAACGAATATTCCCTGAGTGGGTTCCCAAGTGCTATAATGGATCGAAGGATGACCTATGTGATATCACATCTATAATATAGGTTTAAATTAAGTTTCATAAAAGAGAAAACTATCAAAAATGGTCTACAGTGACCCTCAATTACCTTTAATTACTTACTTAACTTTTCGTAAATTACAATGGCTGATATGGGTTCTCAATAATTATATAACAGAAAAATCATCGCATTTCAGATTTTAACTTCAAGTAGCAAATGTGAATACCACAAAGTTTAATTGACGATCGACACTAGTATTACGTAAAAAGGGGGTGTAACAGATGAGACTTCTGCAGTTCTGAGTGAAGCCTTATGCGCTCTTATGCGGCATCACGTGCGTTCATTACCCTGTCGGTGGCTAGGCAGCGTCAGGGGTGGTGGGCGGCGCAGCTCCACACACCACGCCGTCTCAGTAGCAACTGTCTCGAACTTATCCTTACTACTGTTTACCGAAGTTGGCTTAAGAAAAAGGAATCTGGCTGTGTTTTCAACTGACCAATCAGCGTCTCAATGTTAACCTTAAGCTCCACCTACAAAAATTCTGTCTATCCAATCAGAAACGTTATACTTTTCGTGGTGGGGCAATCTTTTTAATGTTTGCTACGTAACAGAGACGCGTATAGCCTCACGCTAAAACTTGCAGCTGGTGTGGCTCTTTTAGTGTTATCGTAAGATCTATACTGTTCTTCTGGAGGGCTCTATCTTTTAACATGGGCTGGGGGATGGACCTCCCGGCGGACGGCCGGCGATGAAGGTGTCCCATTGTACCACTCTTATCGTAGGGCCTTCTAGCCTACACGGCTCTGCTCTCGGCTTCTGTTCTCGTTTCTCCCCTCAGAACTGCGTTTGTTTCACGGTGGGAAGGTATGACATGCATTTAGACATTCTTGTGTTAGATTGTGGCATTCCATTTGCTCACTCGTTGATCATATTACTTTGGTTAATTTAATGTCAGGATTTATTCGGAGCTATGTGACATATTGCCGGATTTGCTATCATGTCCGGGTTTTCATGGAAGGTGTTGGATTTGCCTGACACCTTACAAGTCGGCGCCACGAATTACGCAGGTAAAATCGATTGCTGCCCTTATAAGAATATCACATTTCTGCCAATGTCGGGTGAAGCGAAATGTACCTCTAGCAATACCCATGGAAGGGCCTCCTGCCATTCTCCCCTGTGGCTCACGAGTGTCGCTTTTAAAGTGGCATCACTCTACCAAGCCAAGACTTTGATGTTGGTAGGTTGTGGTTCGAATTGGTTTGACACTGCACATGTTGCAAAGGATGGCAGAGTGTGTAGTTTCGAATTGTCTGTCCTACTCTGCTGTTACGGCTACAGGGCAGCCAAAACGAGAAATGCACAACTTTGTGAAGGCTTTCGTCGTCGATTCTGCCGTAATATCTGCAAGTGATGTTGTCTCCACCCATCGTGACACCTGTCAATTGCCGTAAGAATGTAATAGAAGTCACCAGAGTCTGGTAGCGGTTACATGAGGTCCAAATGACCTGTTGCAGCCTCTCAGTCAGGATATCAAACTTGCTCAATGATGCCCTCACGTGTCTCTCCACCTTACTCCTCTGACAATCTACACAGGCTTAAGCTCACTCTTGGCAGTCAGGCTACACACTGGGCTGTACAAAGCGTTCAGAAGTCCATATACCAGGCACGCAAGGTCATGCAAATGTTTTGTTTTGAATCACGTTCACACTTTTACTTATAAAATACTTTATTAAAATATACATATGTTCACTTTACAAAAGACACACGAAGAATATCTATTGCGCCTCATCACTCACGCATATATACACACACATAGCTGTCACCACAATCGATACTTCTCGAACATACTCGATATAACTTATTCTAGAACGATGTTCTGGAACTTTCTCATATCCGATATAAGTGTATTACATAATTCCAACACACCTCCTTACATTTATATCGCGATGTTTAACATATTCCTAATTTTAATGAATTTTTCTTTACATAATGACTTTGTGAATATATCTGCAACATTTTCATTTGAATCTACTTTAACAATATCAATGAGTCCCTGTAAATAATACTCATTCACAAAATGGTAATGCACTTCTATGTATTTTGAATTCTTTGTAAAATTACCAAACTTCGCTATATTTAATGCTCCTGAATTATCTTCATATATGACAATTGGTTTTTCAAATTTAACATTAAAAATGTCTAAAATATCATGTACAAGTTTCACCTCGCTTACAGCTTCAGACAATGCTACATATTCTGCGAAAGTTGAAGCCTTTGTAACACTCGCTTGTTTTCTTGACTTCCAAAATACAACATTACCAAATAATCTAATTACATAACCAGAAGTTGACTTTCTATCCACACTATCACCTGCCCAATCTGAATCCACAAAACAATCTAATATCTCAGCACTTTCATTCCTACAATAGTTTAATTTCAAATCTTTAGTTAAATATAAATATTTCAAAATTCTCAAAGCATATTTAAAATGAGTACTACTGTAACAACTTTGGAATCTGCTCAAGTAATTCACACTATAGCTAATATCTGGTCTAGTACCCGAACTTACGTACAAGAGTGCACCTATCAAATTTCTATATCTAACGTCATTACAATCTTCATACGCTGGTTCTAACTTTAAATTTACTTCCATTGGAGTTTTGTACAAGATCGAATCTTCAATTTTATATTTTGCAGCTAACGAATCAATATATTTTTCTTGACTCAAACTCATAACTCTTGTTTCACAATCATAATTAATATCGATGCCAAGATATCTTTTTACCTCACCTAAATCTTTCATATTAAATCGTTTTGACAATAAGTTCTTAATCTTAACAATTTTTTCTTTTCTCACACAGCAAATGAGCAAATCGTCGACAAAAATAATCAAATAAATCAAGACATCTCCATCTCGCAATACATAAAGACAATAATCATATTTACTCCTTTTAAAACCTAAACTTCTTAAAAACTCGTCAAGACAATTGTACCAAGCTCGTGAGCTTTCTCGCAAACCATACAATGCTTTATACAATTTACAGACTCTATCCGTACCATCATCATATCCTCTTGGCTGCTTTACATAAACTTCAGATAAAACTTTACAATTTAGAAACGCAGTCTCTAAATCCATTTGTTCTATAACCAAACCTTCTTGACAACAGTATGACAACAAAATCTTTAATGTTTGCATATTGGTTACTGGAGAATAAATATCCTCAATGACTTCTTTTTGTTGAAACCCCCTGACAACTAATCTTGCTTTGTAAACACTTTCTGATTTCTTTGTGAAAACCCACTTTACATCAATGGCTTCTTTATCAACTGGTTTATCTACTAATTCCCATGTATTGTTTTTGTTCAAACAATCAATTTCCTTATTCATCGCTTTTTCCCAATAATTTGATTTGGCGCTGTTAATCGCCTCCTCAAAGCTTTCCGGACTATTTGCACTGCAAAAGTTTACATAAATAAAATTGCTGTAAACATAATCATTTAATATTTTTGGTTTTCTTTCTCTAGATGATCTCCTCAACTCAAGTACTTTCTCTGGTTCATGATTATCAGAAAGCTTTTCATTTTTCTCAATTTCCTTCTGTTTTTCTATTAGTTCAGTTTCATTTTCTATACTTTCGTGTTCAGAATCACTAGAATATTCACTTACTGAATCATAATCTTTAAACCCAATACATTTAACACCACTTTCAACAATGTCCACATGTCGAGCAACAACTATCTTATTATTTATTAGCACTCTGTAGCCTACTTCACAATAACCCATTAAAACCCCCAAATCGGCTTTCCTATCCCATTTCGACTTCCTCAGTTGCTCAGGTACTCTTACAAAAACTCTACTCCCATACAACTTCAAATGATTAAAATTAGGTCTTTTCCCCAGTAATATCCCATAAGGAGTTTTCTTTTCAATGGTGTTAGCTAAAGTTCTGTTTTTGAGGTACGCTGCTGCACAAACCACTTCAGGCCAAAATCTTGTGTCTACTCGCGCTTTGGCTAGCAGACACCGAGACATGTCCATGATGGATCTGTTATACCTTTCAGCAGTACCATTAAGCTCATGCACATAAAGTGGACAAGCATTCAATACAATTCCTTTTTGTCTCACAAATTCATAGACATTTTCATTTAAATATTCCTTCCCATTGTCACATCTTATCTTTTTAACAGTTTTCCCAGTGAGATTCTCAACTTCATTAATATACTCTACAAAACAATTGTATACTTGATCTTTAGATTTTATGGTGTAAACACGAGCTGCCTTACTGTAATCATCAATGAAAGAAAGAAAATATCTTTCCCCATGCATTCCAGTAGTTGAGTGAGGCCCATTTAGATCTGTGTGAACAATTTCTAAGATTTCTTTTGCTTTCGTTGTATTATTTTTAAAAGGAACATTATGCATTTTGTTTTCGATACAGATTTTAAATTTCATAAATTCTGATTCTAGTTCTGAAGGAACGCCATCTAACAATTGATGTTTACATAAAGTATTTAGATAATTGAAATTAACATGTCCCAAAATGCGGTGCCATTTTTCCTTTGTTGTCATATTATTGTCTTTACTCATAACATTAACATTAACTTCTCCTTTATTAATATTAATACTACTCATTTTATATAACCGACTCTCTTTCCATGCAATCGCAATCAATCCATTAGCTTTATCAAAAATTTTAGCATTATTCCCTACCGATACAATTTTGTGATTATCTGTAATTTTGGCATAACTGATCAAGTTTTTGTCTATGTCTTTTACAAAGAAAACAACTCGCATATTAATTGGAACCATTTGATCATAGACAGGAAAATTACTAATTACATTATCAACTTTAGTAGCTTGCAAAATTTTTCCATCAGCAATTTTTACGTTTATAGGTTGTTTTAAAGTTATACTCTTAGAAAAATATTCCTCATTATTAATAACATGATCAGTACAGCCACTGTCTAATAACCAATTGATTTGAATTTGATTGTTGTTACTTGCCTCTACTGTTCTATTTTGACCTATCATAGAATTAACCTCTGTTATAAAACTACTCATACCATGATTACTCTGATGGTAACCTTGCTTGCTGTGATGCCGACCACTGCTAAAACCAAGCTGCTCTCCTCGACCACATTGCTTGCTGCATGTTGCCGTAATTTCCACGCTGTACATTGCTATAGCCTCCACGCTGCATATTTCCATTACCTCTGTCGCTACTTTGAAAATGTACTCCACGATGCCATGTGCCTCTGTTACTTGTTCTTCCCTGGTTACAATCACGTTTGAAGTGACCTGCTTTGCCGCATCGATAACATACTTGCTCCTGATTTCTTGAATTCAATTTTCTTTCTGTGTGAAATGCATTTGATTTTACCTCTTCATTTCCAGTTTTTGCATTCAATAATTGAATCTTACTTTTAACGTATTCAGCTGTCTGGTCCTCTTCCTTCAAGACGTCCACTAAGTCCCCAATATAGCTCATTGACTCTGGTAACGTTTGCAGCATATAAATTAACTTCTCATTTTCCGTTACTTTAGCGCCTGCAGATTTCAGCTCATTTACAGTTTTTTCAAATGCACTGAAAAATGTCCCCGTATCACTGTAATCACTTAACTTCAATTTGTCCAACTTGTTTCTGCATAATATTTGAAGGGCTGTAGACTCTTTCGAATATAATTCATCAAATTTCTTCATGATCTCGAAAGCACTTTCTCTGTCACTCACGAATTCTAGTTGCTTATTTGTGATTGCACCATAAATATAGTTGATAGCCTTCAAGTCCTCTTCATCCCACGTTTCGTTGTCTGAGCTCAGTTTTGCCCTCGTAGTCACTGTATGGCATTTCTTCAGTTTTAGGTACATGATTATCCGCTGCTTCCAGTTCCCATAGTCCTCACCATCAAATACAGGAATAGTTATATCAGCCATGTCGAACTTTCTGAATAACACGTGATGGGCACAATATAATATTTAACTTCTACTTTTCTTTTCAATAACCACGCTTTGCTACCATGTTTTGAATCACGTTCACACTTTTGCTTATAAAATACTTTATTAAAATATACATATGTTCACTTTACAAAAGACACACGAAGATTATCTATTGCGCCTCATCACTCACGCATATATACACAAACATAGCTGTCATCACAATCGATACTTCTCGAACATACTCGATATAACTTATTCTAGAACGATGTTCTGGAACTTTCTCATATCCGATATAAATGTATTACATAATTCCAACATGTTTGAATATAGTCAGTCTTCACAGCTTGTGAATAAATGGTCGCGTGTGGCCCTAGGATGCGTCGCACCACTATTTACAATTCATAGCAGGTATTTGGAAACAAACTTAACACTAATTGTATCGTCTGTCGTAGTTCGTCATCATTGTCCTTCCGCGATTTGCGCTATTTCAGTGCGGTTTTATACGTGTTTAATCTTTGACAGGAAGTCCGCAACTAAATCTTCAACCTCCTTAATATATTTCAAAGTTGTTAAAAGCTGTCCAGTAAAATCTAGACATCTGAAATGGTGGGGAGGACAGTCTGCTCGGGTTTCTAATTACCTCCACCAGTGGGCGGTAACCCATATAGACAGTGAATTCCCGCCTTTCTATGTTTGGTTTGAGATACTGAATTGATTCATACACAACTAACAACTCTCGATCAAAGGCCGACCATTTTTGCTAGGAAGCTCACTACTTAATGGAAAAAAATCTAAGGGGTGTCATTGTCCCTGTATAATCTGGATAGAAGCCGACCTCGGGGAAGATCAGTTTGGATTCTGTAGAAATATTGGAAGACGTGTGGCAATACTGATCCTACGACTTATCTTAGAAAATAGATTAAGGAAAGACAAACTTACGTTTCTAGCATTTGTAGACTTAGAAAAAGCTTTTGAAAATGTTGACTGGAATACTCTCTTTAAAATTCTGAGGGTGGCAGGGGCAAATAACAGGGAGCGAAAGGCTATTTACAATTTGTACAGAAACCAGATGGCAGTTAAAAGAGTCGAGGGACATGAAAGGGAAATAGTGGTTGGGAAGGGAGTGAGACAGGGTTGTAGCCCATCCCCGATGTTATTCAATCTGTATATTGAGCAAGCAGTAAAGTAAACAAAAGAAAAATTCGGAGTAGGAATTAAAATCCATGGAGAAGAAATAAAAACTTTGAGGTTCGCCGACGGCATAGTAACTCTGTCAGAGACAGCAAAGGACCTGGGAGAGCAGTTGAACGGAATGGACAGTGTCTTGAAAGGAGGATATAAGATGAACATCAACAAAAGCAAAACGAGGATAATGAAATGTAATCGAATTAAATCAGGTTATGCTGAGGGAATTAGATTAGGAAATGACATACTTAAAGTTGTAAAGGAGTTTTGCTATTTGGGGAGCAAAATAACTAATGATGGTCGAAGTAGAGAGGATATAAAATGTAGACTGGCAATGGCAAGGAAAGCGCTTCTGAAGAAGAGAAATTTGTTAACATCGGGTATAGATTTAAGTGTCAGGAAGTCGTTTCTGAAAGTATTCGTATGGAGTGTAGCCATGTATGGAAGTGAAACATGGACGATAAATAGTTAAGACAAGAAGAGAATAGAAGATCTCGAAATGTGGTGCTACAGAAGAATGCTGAAGATTAGATGGGTAGATCACTTAACTAATGAGGAGGTATTGAATAGAATTGGGGAGAAGAGGAGCTTGTGGCACAACTTGACTAGAAGAAGGGATCGGTTGGTAAGGCCTATTCCGAAGCATCAACGGTTCACCAATTTAGTATTAGAGGACAGCGTGGAGGGTAAATTGTAGAGGGAGACCAAGAGATGAATACGCTAAACAGATTCAGAAGGGTGTAGGTTGCAGTAGGTACTGGGAATGAAGAAGCTTGCACAGGATAGAGTAGCGTGGAGAGCTGCATCAAACCAGTCTCTGGACTGAAGACCACAACAACAACAACAATCTGACGCAGATCTTCACCTACCACCTTGTCACTTGCATCAGCTTTGAGTGTCTTTGAAGCGTCCACTAAGTGTGACAGCACTTTCAAGGCTGCATTTAATGTCTGTAAATGCCTGTTACATTTCCTCCGTCCATTTAAAACCCTCTTTTTTTCTGTGACCTTACCAGCCAATGCATCTGTTAGCGGCACTTGTACTTGCGTGGCTGGGGGTAACTGTTTTCTGTAAAAATTTGTTATACACAGGAAATTCGTGGGACGTGATATTTTATGGATAATTTCTATCCTCTCTGTAGTTGGTCTGATTCCCTAACTACTAACGAAGTGGACTAAAAATGTTACCTGCTCCTTATGTAAATTACGTTTTATTCACTAGAATACCATGTTAGTCTAGAGTAAAAGTACATTTTCTTCTGGAAATTTGGACAAAAACAGAATGTCATCTATGTAACAGAAACAGGATGGCATGCCTCTGAACATCGAATCAACGGAATGCTGCCGTATTTGGGCAATATTTGTAAGTCCATATGGCATTCAAACAAATTCAAACACCCTGCAGGGCGTAATGATTTCTGTCTTATCTATGTTGGGTAGGAACATAGAAATCTAGTGACATGTTTTTGTACTATCTATTACACTACCTTTTTTTGCACCTGCTAAGGCGAGGGAGAAATCAAGCAGATTCGGTATCGGGTGCCTATCTGGTACCGTACAGGAAATGAGTGCAAAGTAATTCGCGCAAAGCCTGAGCGATTCATCCTTCTTTGAGATTAAATGGATTGCGGAAGACCATGCACTAGAGGAAGGGCTCATAATTCTTAAATTTAACAGATCTTCCACAATTTTCTTAGCCTTTCAAAGTCTGTCCACCGCCAGTCAGTGCACTCTTGCGAAAACTGGGTGCTCGTCCACTGTCTGACTGTGACACTTTGCGTTGTGTAAAACTGTGCCCTACCTCTTTTGGTTTGTCCTAGCCTTGAATGTTCTGTGGGTGCATCACTTCTGGCACCTCCGTTTCTAGTAGCTTCTGTCTTGGTCGTTGATGTGATAGAGAATCCCACTGGCCCTGCTGAAATGTCTGTTGCTGCGGTAGTAGAGTAAGCTGCCATTTGTGGCTACGTGATTGCGGTGCCAGCAGCAGCGTCACAGCCGCTGCTACATGATATGGAGCTCACACCCACCAGGAAAAATTGCGATGTGTTCGTAGGGGTCATGGGAACTGTTGCCTCTCACACTGCTGTGATGATGATTGATGTTTCTGTTGGGGTTGATGGAAAAAGTTGTTGCTGGATGCCTTACTCTTCATCTTGTGATTGTTGGTGGGTAAGTTGCTGATGATTGGTGTGATGATCCTGATGTCAGGCTCCAGCTCTTGGCTGTGATACAAATGCGTCTACAGAGTGACAAGTTAGGTGTTTATCCTTTCCTGTGTTTCCCACGTAGTATACTTATTAAATTTCGTGCACGTTTCTCGATTTAAGAGGGTTAATCTCGCGTGTTTGTAAGTGTAAATTCATTCCGTCTTCATCGCAGTTGTTGCTCACCAAACAGCTACGTAGCTCTTTAATGCATCAGCATCCATTGGTGACATATCAGGACTGTCTGTTTTCATAGTTCATTTCTTCAGTTAATGTTGCTAGGATAGATAGGATGTGTGCCTGATGTGTGCAATTGCAGGAGCAGCTGGCCGCAGTTTGCGTACAGCTGAATGTGCTGTTGGTTATGATCAGTTACCTTCAGGCTGCTGGTTAAGGGTGTAGCGGTTGTGGAGAATCTGGCGCATTGCATGGGACACCTCAGGTGTCACTTGTTTTGCCCACAGATTCTGCTTCTGAGTGGTGGACCCTCCCTCACAGCAGGATGAGTGGTGGGTGGTAACGTGTTCGCATTGCTCGAGGCAGAGGACCAATGTGAGGACTGGCTGCCTGGCCTCGCACATTCGTCCTGGAGGGGACAAAAAAATGGCTCTGAGCACTGTGTGACTTAACTTCTGAGGTCATCAGTCGCCTAGAACTCAGAACTAATTAAGCCTAACTAACCTAAGGACATCACACACATCCATGCCCGAGGCAGGATTCGAACCTGCGACAGTAGCAGTCGCTCGATTCCAGACTGTAACGCCTACAACCGCAAGACCACTCTGCCCGGCGTGAGGGGACAGGTGGCCGCTTCTTCAACAGGGTCCAAGCAGGCATACGGATGGAGTGATTTACTGGTTGTTGGGAGCTACAATGTAAGGCCCATTATGGAGCCCCTCAGGCAAATAGCATTCAGGACTAGTAAGAAAGTCAATGTGCACTCCATGTGGAGTGGCTATTCAGTTTGTACAGGCGGCTGGAAGAGGTAGTGCTGGCCTCGTGCGTGGGGCGCAAGCATGGCTTGCAGTTTGCAGCATCGTTCCCAGAGTTCATTGGGGTCCTTTGGTTTGGATACGAGTGGAGGGCCTCAACCAAAGGCTTCGTCGACTCGGTGATGGTCTTGGCTGCAAATTTCTAGACCTGCGTTATCGTGCATGGATTTGTAGGACTCCCCTTGATAGGTCAGGGGTGAACTACACAAAGGAAGCAGCTACTCAGGTAGCAGAGTACTTGCAGAGTGCATATGAGAATTCTTTTGGGCTAGATAGTAGTCTGACTTGCTCTGATGGACACTCGCCAGTCGATACACAGCAAGGGAAGTTAAACGGCATTCAGAATAAAGACATTTCGACTGTCACAATTTTATCAGTAAGCTGTCGAGGTATTCGTAATAAAGTTCCCGATTTTACTGCCCTCCAGAAAAGTTCTCGTGCTCATTTTATTCTTGGGACCGAGAACTGGCTGAAACCCGAAGTGGAAAGCTCTGAGATAGTTAGCGAGTCATGGAACGTATATCGGAAACACAGATTAGAGGCGTTTGTGAAAAGATATATGCCGAAGCAGACAACAACTACGACAGTCACACCTTAGTGGAAGATTTGGCAGAGAACCCGAGAAAATTTTGATCGTATATGAAATCGCTAAGCGGGTCTAAGGGTTCCATTCAGTCCCTTGTTGACCAGTGTAGTGTGGCAGTTGAAGGCAGCTAAACGAAAGCCGAAATTTTAAATTTCACTTTCAAGAAATTGTTCACTCAGGAAAACCATACAAACGTACTGTCATTTGCCGATCGGACAGAATCTCGTATGGACGACATACAAATAAGCGTACCTGGCATAGAGAAACAATCTAAAGATATGAAAACAAATACAAGGGCAGTTCAATAAGTAATGCAACACATTTTTTTTCTGAAACAGGGGTTGTTTTATTCAGCATTGAAATACACCAGGTTATTCCCCAATCTTTTAGCTACACAACACTATTTTTCAACGTAATCTCCATTCAATGCTACGGCCTTACGCCACCTTGAAATGAGGGCCTGTTTGCCTGCATGGTACCATTCCACTGGTCGATGTCGAAGCCAACGTCGTACTGCATCAATAATTACTTCATCATCCGCGTAGCGCCTCCCACGGATTGCGTCTTTCATTGGGCCAAACATATGGAAATCCGACGGTGCGAGATCGGGGCTGTAGGGTGCATGAGGAAGAACAGTCCACTGAAGTTTTGTGAGCTCCTCTCGGGTGCGAAGACTTGTGTGAGGTCTTGCGTTGTCATGAAGAAGGAGAAGTTCGTTCAGGTTTTTGGGCCTACGAACACGCTGAAGTCGTTTCTTCAATTTCTGAAGAGTAGCACAATACACTTCAGAGTTGATCGTTTGACCATGGGGAAGGACATCGAACAGAATAACCCCTTCAGCGTCCCAGAAGACTGTAACCATGACTTTACCAGCTGAGGGTATGGCTTTAAACTTTTTCTTGGTAGGGGAGTGGGTGTGGTGCCACTCCATTGATTGCCGTTTTGTTTCAGGTTCGAAGTGATGAACCCATGTTTCATCGCCTGTAACAATCTTTGACAAGAAATTGTCACCCTCAGCCACATGACGAGCAAGCAATTCCACACAGATGGTTCTCCTTTGCTCTTTATGGTGTTTGGTTAGACAACGAGGGAACAAACCTTTGAATATCCCAACTGGTGAACAATTGTGACAGTACTACCAACAGAGATGTCAAGTTGAGCACTGAGTTGTTTGATGGTGATCCGTCAATCATCTCGAACGAGTGTGTTCGCACGCTCCGCCATTGCAGGAGTCACAGCTGTGCACGGCCGGCCCGCACGCGGGAGATCAGACAGTCTTGCTTGACCTTGCGGCGATGATGACACACGCTTTGCCCAACGACTCACCGTGCTTTTGTCCACTGCCAGATCACCGTAGACATTCTGCAAGCGCCTATGAATATCTGAGATGCCCTGGTTTTCCACCAAAAGAAACTCGATCACTACCCATTGTTTGCAACGCACATCCGTTACAGACGCCATTTTAACAGCTCCGTACAGCGCTGCCACCTGTTGGAGGTCAATGAAACTATACGAGACGAAGCGGGAATGTTTGAAAATATTCCACAAGAAATTTCCGGTTTTTTCAACCAAAATTGGCTGAGAAAAAAAATGTGTTGCATTACTTATTGAACTGCCCTCGTATATCACCGGGTCCGGATGAAATCCCAGTTCAGTTATACAGAGAGTACTCTACGGCACTGGCCCCATACCTAGCTTGCATTTATCGTGAATCTCTCGCCAACACAAAGTCCCAAGTGACTGAAAAAAAACCACAGGTGACTCCAGTATATAAGAAAGTAACGGAAAGGACCCGCAAAATTACAGACAAATATCCCTAACTTCTGTTTGCTGAAGAATCCTTGAACATATACTCATTTCGAACACAATAAACTTTCTGTAGACTGCGAAGCTTATGTCCACGAACCAGCATGGTTTTAGAAAGCATCACTCGTGCGAAACTCAGCTTGCCCTTTTCTCACTTGATTTACTGAGAACCATGGACGAAGGGCAACAGGCAGATTCCATGTTTCTGGATTTTCAGAAAGCGTTTGACATGGTGCCCCAGCAGGCTGTTAACGGAGGTATGATCATATGGAATAAGATTATAGATATGTGAGTCGCTCAAAGACTTCTGAAATAATAGAACCCAGTATGTTGTCCTCGATGGCGAGTGTTCATCTTAGGCAAGGGTATAGTCAGGAGTGCCCCAGAGAAATGTGATAGGACCGTCTCATTTCTGCTGAATTGGATAGATAATGTCTCCTAAATAAAGTTTGTTATCTGAATGAAATCTTCTCGGTTTTCAAGCTGTGCCAGTTCGAATAAAATTCTCTAGCCTTCGATGGCTATTCCACCATCATTGTCAGGAGTAAAAATCGCTGACTGCTGTGGGTGGCGCGGTTTTCCTTTGCAGCGTCTGTCCCCAAACAGAGTGGGCAGAAACGAAGCATGCGAGGAAGGTGAGTTGGACAGCTCTTAGCAGCTCCGACCCACTGTGGGACCGAGTGATGTCAGGTAGCACAACGTGGCAGCATCATTTTTGAAACTCCCGCTCCCGCCTCTCTACGAGCGTCATACGTCAGTTTCTGCTTCCTTTCAAAATCCAAAACTCGTTGTCGATAGAATCCCTCTGATTGGCGACTAATACTGTTTCCAAAGTCTATGGCATCTTCAGAATCCAGATCTTCCTTAAAGTGCCATCGGGCAAGAAGGCAGTTCCCACAGATAGCTGAAAGTGCCGCGATAATTGTGATGGTGTCTTATTGTCAAGTGTAAATTTGTAAAGTGTCTGAGGCATCTGTAGTTCCAGCGACTTTGATAAACGGAATAATAAGCATTTTTTATCACATCAAACTTTTTTGATAATGAAACTACTACTACTGTTAGACCATTTAACACTGTCACGAACTAATCATTGTCTTTCATGATAATGTAGTTCTGCAGACTTAATTCTGCAATGTGAAGCCACGTTTGCGGTTCTGCAAACTGAAACGGTAATAAATTGAATACACAGAGTGATTGTAATTAAAGTTAAACTTTCAAAACGCTGTAGAAATAACGCCATTGATCAGAATGAAGTCAAATTCCAACGGAATTAGTGATTATATCCCTGCTAATTCGTCCTTTTTTCTGATATTTCTGCGTATTTATTTTCATCGTTTTTGCATCCTAAAGCACAATTTTCCTTACTGGTGACACTCTGAAGTTTTTATTTAACGAATTTTGCGTACTTGCTCCCTGTTAATTAAATAAATAGTAGACTGAGTAAGAAGGGGGGAAAAAGGCTATCGGAGAACAAATGTACTGTAATACAGCAAATACATTTGGTCAAGTAACAGTCAACCCATATAACACCATTAAGGGAAGTGGAAAGTGGCACAAATGAAAGAGTTTGGGGACATGTTTACTAACATTTTACGCTTCTTAATCAAATGGTGAAGAAAATAAATTGAAGGCAAAATACACCAAAGAAGATGAATGTGTACTTTGATTAGCTACATTATTGTGTTTTTCGTTTGATTTGTGCAGGAAATGTATTTAAGCTGAATGCAGAAATTGGTAGTAGGTGCTGTGGAAAATTAAAAATTGTTGGTATGGCATCTACCTTCAGCCACACACGTCCAAATTTTTCTCTTTCTAAACATTCCTCTTCAAAGTGTTTTGAACATACTTTGGAATATTTTGTGGGGACAAAATTACTCCTCCTTATTTTCTGGAGCCACATTTTTGCTCGTTGTTCATCCTTCGGGAAACTAAAATATAAATCACACATAATCATTCTCCATGTCCTAAACACACTTAACATGGTCTCCTACTGTAACTTTATAGTAAATAAAAAGGTTTAGACACATATATTATATTAAGACAATTACAGACTCCCACTCTATTGAATTTATCTGTCCCCCATCTTTCAAATCTATATACACAATCGACAAATCACTGATAAATGCATGGAGGATAGTATTTGCTGAAACAACTAACTATTCCCTTTCCTGTTCCACCAACAAATTTGCGAGAGGAAGCGATTGTTTGTAAGTTTTTGTACTAGCCGTAATATCTATTATATAGTCATAAAATAGTAGAAAAATAGGTCTACAGAATCAAGCCTTAACTATAATGCGTCTCGAAATTTTTAAACACAGTACCCATGAAAAGTTACTATCCCTCCTTTCATATACAGGGTTATTACAAATGATTGAATCGATTTCACAGCTCTACAATAACTTTATTATTTGAGATATTTTCACAATGCTTTGCACACACATACAAAAACTCAAAAAGTTTTTTTAGGCATTCACAAATGTTCGATATGTGCCCCTTTAGTGATTCGGCAGACATCAAGCCGATAATGAAGTTCCTCCCACACTCGGCGCACCATGTCCCCATCAATGAGTTCGAAAGCATCGTTGATGCGAGCTCGCAGTTCTGGCATGTTTCTTGGTGGAGGAGGTTTAAACACTGAATCTTTCACATAACCCCACAGAAAGAAATCGCATGGGGTTAAGTCGGGAGAGCGTGGAGGCCATGACATGAATTGCTGATCATGATCCCCACTCGGACCGATCCATCGGTTTTCCAATCTCCTGTTTAAAAAATGCCGGACATCATGATGGAAGTGTGGTGGACCACCATCCTGTTGAAAGATGAAGTCGGCGCTGTCGGTCTCCAGTTGTGGCATGAGCCAATTTTCCAGCATGTCCAGATACACGTGTCCTGTAACGTTTTTTTCGCAGAAGAATAAGGGGCTGTAAACTTTAAACCGTGAGATTGCACAAAACACGTTAACTTTTGGTGAATTGCGAATTTGCTGCACGAATGCGTAAGGATTCTCTACCGCCCAGATTTGCACATTGTGTCTGTTCACTTCACCATTAAGAAAAAATGTTGCTTCATCACTGAAAACAAGTTTCGCACTGAACGCATCCTCTTCCATGAGCTGTTGCAACAGCGCCGAAAATTCAAGCGTTTGACTTTGTCATCGGGTGTCAGGGCTTGTAGCAATTGTAAACGGAAAGGCTTCTGCTTTAGCCTTTTCCGTAAGATTTTCCAAACCGTCGGCTGTGGTACGTTTAGCTCCCTGCTTGCTTTATTCGTCGACTTCCGCGAGCTACGTGTGAAACTTGCCCGCACGCGTTCAGCCGTTTCTTCGCTCACTGCAGGCCGACCCGTTGATTTCCCCTTACAGAGGCATCCAGAAGCTTTAAACTGCGCATACCATCGCCGAATGGAGTTAGCAGTTGGTTGATCTTTGTTGAACTTCGTCCTGAAGTGTCGTTGCGCTGTTATGACTGACTGATGTGAGTGCATTTCAAGCACGACATACGCTTTCTCGGCTCCTGTCGCCATTTTGTCTCACTGCACTCTCGAGCGCTCTGGCGGCAGAAACCTGAAGTGCGGCTTCAGCCGAACAAAACTTTATAAGTTTTTCTACGTATCTGTAGTGTGTCGTGACCATATGTCAATGAATGGAGCTACAGTGAATTTATGAAATCGCTTCAATCATTTGTAATAGCCCTGTATTTTTCTTTGCATCCGTAGCAAGAAAAGTAATTCACCATCGCTATTACACTACCAACGAACGGTGAAAACACAAGAAAAACTCTTGATATTATAAACTTCAAACTCTGAGGAAAGCACACACGCACAGCGAAGTCCCAGAAACATGTGACAATCCTGGTTTAATGTTGACAACATGCGCAGAACGCAATGCTCACTCCAGAGATATTTACTCTATGCAAATATGGCATGCTGACATGACACAAGTTCCATGCTGCTTCTCGCCCGCTATGTGTTGGTGTAGGAAAGAAATTTCAGTGGCAAGCGATTATCACTCTTGTGCAGTAACCTCAACGGTTTTTTTTATTTCTGCTGGAAATTCTATTACGGTCTGTATTTGCAACTTGTGTTCCAACAAACAAAAGCAAACAAAATGTCAGGAATAAACAGACAGATCAAAATGATCTACATAGTGGCTGCTTAAGCAAAGGCAGTTTTATCACATAGATTTACTTCACGAGTTGTAGGGCACAGGATGGAGTTAGAGGCATATAATTATCTTCTAACGCTCATAACTCCTTTTTTATTTATTTAATTATTCGAGTCGTCAGTCTTCTGACTGGTGTGATGCGGTCTGTCATGAATTCCTCTCCTGTGCCAACCTTTTCATATCAGAGCAGCACTTACATTCCGCATCGTCAATTATTTGCTGGGTGCAATCCAGTCTCTGTTTTCCTCTATGGTTTTTATTCTCTAATGTTCTCTCTAGTACAATGGAAGTTTTTCAGTGATTTCTGAACAGATGTGCTGCCATCATCTCCCTTCTTCTTGTCAATGTTTTTTCATATATTTCTTTCCTGCCGATTCTCCGGGGAACATCTTCATTCCTTACCTTGTCTGTCCTTGCGAGGTCGGCATGTATACCTGAACTATTATTATTGGTGATGGTTTGCTGTCGATTCTGATGAGAACAGCCCTGTCACTGAGCTATTCACAGTAACTTACTCTCTGCCCTACTTTCATATTCATAATTAGTCCTAAGTCCATTATACTATTTTCTACTGCTGTTGACATTATCCTCCACTCATCTGACTAGAAATCCTTGTATTGTCTCCATTTCACTTCACTACCCCTCCACTATATCTAGATCGAGCCTTAGCATTTCCCCAACTTCAGGTATAATACGGAAAAAAAAATCGGATGATGAGAGAAATATTTCCACATGAGCAACTGATGATTACGTCAAGGTCACTGGCAATAGGAGTTACAAGGATCTAGAATTTGCAACTGTAATTTCCAAACAAGCAGTAAGTGAAATCATGCCTATTGGAAGTGAGCGGTTTATGCTGTCCTGAATGATGATTTCATGAAGGCAGGTAAACTACTGGACCTCAATTCTGACAAGCTGCAGATCCTATTTTTACGGTTTTAGACATGTTTGAAATGGAGTATATTCTCAGAACTAACATACACGGGCAATGAACTATAGTTCAATTTTCTTATAAGTCGATATTTTCAGTCCTCTGCCTGAAGCCTACCAGCAACTTTTGCACCAGAGTATAAAATTTCATTCTGAACTCTGGGCGTAATTTATAGTATGTCTTGAAAGTTTTTCTTGTAGTATTGTGGTAGTGAAAAAAATAATGCTCGTTAGCAGCATCAATTCACGGATTAGTAAACAGTATTCAATTGTAATTTAACGCTGCAGAAGAATCTAAATTTTTAAATAAATTCACAATTCTTGTAATAAATTATTCTAAAATAATGTAGCACAATTATTGTGTAAAAATGTCTCGGTGTCATTTGAAAATCGGGATGTACTAATTTGTCTTCCCATTCTCGGTATATGCTCCCTTCCGTGTAAGCAATGGGTTGAGTGTATTGTATCTGTGAGTAATGTTGACAGCTACAGCTTGTGTTTGTTGACATCTGGAGTACTACAGACAGTTTGACCACCGGTGGTAGGTAGGTGAGAGCTCTACAGAATCCGTTTGGGAAATTTTTGTAGTTCTACAGAGAGCATTGATCGACATAATAATCTCTATTATTATTGACAGATGAGTTCGACTGAGTCATAGGTGTGACTCATTCAGTGTGAACGATAACCGATAAAAGCGACAGGTAAACGGGTGTGGCATAACAACGTAATGAGGTTTGTCGTTTAAAAATGTCTGAAACTTCAGAAAAGACGCCAGAGTGGTTGGTGTTGCTGGAAAACAAGAAGAAGAGGGTAAGTAGAAGTGCTTTTCAGAAATATCACTTCGAAAACTAGTTTCATTTTACCTGTTCTCTGCGGATGGTTCGTTACGAAAAAATTGTAAATTAATGTAAACATGTCTTCCAGCATAATCGGTTGGCTCATGAAATCGGCGCCGGTGCTCCATGTCTTAGCTGCGGAGATTCTTGTCCAGGGCTTGATTTACATTTCTGGAGGTAACAGTTTTCTTGTTTTCTATTCTCCCTTTTATTTATTTTTTTACTTGTTTGGACTTCATCAATTTCACGCTAATCATATGGAAGATGATAAAGCTCTAAATATACTGCTCAACTGCCAACTCTTTGCGAAAATAAGCTAGTTATTTAACGGAAAACATAGACATATTTCCTTTACCGGTAGTAACGACATGTTCGAAGATATTAGATGTTTACCAGTAACTATTGCTTAACTTAACGGGTCACAACATGTCCTACAAAAGTTTGACCAACGAAAGATTTCTCAATTTATTATACTGTTAAGGGAAATAGAAATGTTCTTTGGGTATTAGTTACACAATGAACACATTCCAGCATTAAATTAAACTTTATTTTTCGAATTGTTTTAGTATTTCCTTTGATAGAATATATTTTATGTTCACATATTATGAACCTTCTGGAGACCAAAAATCTCCTCCCTAGAAAAATGGATTCCAACATAATGACTGTGTGAAACGCAGCTTACTCTCTTCATCCAGGAGACCAAGACAGCAACAGATACCTGTGAGTTGGTTGCTGCCATGTTCCTTTACTTCTGGAAGGCATTCAATACAGATCCGCACTACAGCCTAATGAACAAAGTAAGACTGTATGAAATATGATACCCGCCATGTGATTGGACTCAAGTGTTTCTAGCAAATAGAACAGCATATCATTCTGAACAGAGAGAGGTCTTCAGATATAAAAGTAATTTTAGATGTTGCCCAAGGGAGTGTTGTAGGACTATTAATTATTCCATTAGAGATAGATCACCTATTGGGCAACATTAGAAGTTCCACGTCTGTTTTTTGTTGATGCTGTTGCGTACAGAGATGCCGGAATGCTAGCAAATGGTCGTGAAGTGCAGGAAGATCTGCAGTGGATCATCCTTCATGCAGAGATTGGCAACTGGCCCTCAAAATAAAAGAAGCAGTATATTGCACGTAAATAGTCAGGAAGATCTGTTGTTGTGTTATTATATGATTGCAGAACAATCGTGGAAAGCAGTCTTACCTGTAGTAGAATATGTAGGAATACACATATTGAGCAATTTAAAGCAGAGTGGCCGCATAAAACTAATCACGGGTAAAGTGGATGACAGGCAGTTTCATTGGAAGAATTGTCAGGAAATCAGTCCACCCACCAAAGATGTAGCTTACAAAATCCTTGTTGAATCAATATTTAAATACAGGTTGTCAGTCTGAGATTTATACTAGATAGAATTGATAGAGGAAACAGAGAAGATTTAGCAACCAGCAGCACATTTTGTTACAGCTTCATTTAATAAGCGCGAAAGTGTCATGGAGATGCTCATCCAACTCCAGTGGCAGATGCTGTGAGAGAAGCGTTCTGCATCACTGTATGCTTTACTGATATACACAGTCTGGTCACATTAATGTGACCACCACCTGTCTTTAGTGTCAGTGCACACTAATAAAAAACAGGTAGCAGCAGTAGCAGTGGAGGGTATATAAAGCGTGTTGGGGGGGATGCAGAAAATAATGTATTTGTCATCATAGTGTGGAAGCAGAGTGATTTATCTGACATCCAAAAGGGCATGATCATTGGCTTTTTGGCCAAGAGTGGAAGCATTTGCAAAATGGTTAAGTTTGCGAACTGTTTGCTTGCCTTCATGGTTAAGGTATACTGCATATGGCAAAATGGCACTATCCAAAACTGATGCTGAGGCAACTGTGATGCACCATATGCTGTAGGTGATGGGTAAACAATGTCTGCCGAGATTTGTACGGGCAAATCGATGTGTAACTTTTGAGCAACTGACTGTACAGATTAATAAAAGGGCTATCGCCAGTATCTCCTCAATGGCCATTCAGCGAATGTTGCTGTGTATCGGCCACCACAGCAGACGCCTGGTTCATGCATCCATGCTGACTGCTGTTCATTGGCAATGAAGGCTGGAACTTTCATGCCAATACCATAACTGGTATTCACTGAGTGGCAACAGGTGGCCTTTTCAGGTAAATCACGTTTTATGCTCCATCGGACGGACGGCTGTGTAAGGATGTGCAACAATCGTCTTACAGGCCGGAGGAGATAGCTTTATGGTCTGGTGAATGTTTTTGTGGCAATCCCTGTTTGATCTTGTCATTCAGCAAGACACAATGGATGGACACAAGTATGTACCTATGCTTGAGGATCATATCCACCCCTTCATGCTGTTTGTTTTTTCCTCGGCACGATGGCATCTATCAGCAGGACAATGTAAAGTGTCACACAGTTTGCAGTGTACGCAAGCGGTTCGAAGAGCACCAGGATGAATTTACCTTACTCCACTGGCCAACAAACACCCCAGATTTAAACCTAATAGAGATTCTGTGGGACCAGCTCTATTGGATTGTGTGCACCGTTCCTAGAAAAGCTAACCAATTTATTGCTTCCTCTTACTTATATCTCATGAAAAGATCATTTTGGACCATCCATGATTGGAATAGGAAAAGTGGGCAGTGATAGTTTTACATAAAGTACCCTCCACTAGATACCATATGATGGCCTACAGAGAATAAGTGTAGATGTAGAATGCTTGTATTTCATGATTCCTTTCATATGCCATTTGTGATGTCCATGCATCCATATTTCCTTCAGAGTGAATTGTTTTGTGTTTTATTCATCTCATGACATACAATTGCAATCCATTCAGTTTGCATACAGGAGAAATGTCAGACATTTATAAAACAGTTACAATGATGTTTACATTAATAAATAATAGCACTATAATAAATGATAACACTATAATGATATTTCTTGGAATGTGCGACACATTGTATCCAGCTCAAATTTCCCGTTTGTCCCATATGAATTCATTCACTGAGTAATAACACTTCATTGTCAGTATAATGCAATATAATTTTGTCACTTTTATGACTTTACTTGAGTACAAAAATATTAAAGTGTTAGACTACTCTCATGCATATTTGTATGTGTATCAGAGCGACATAAAATTTTGTCGATGCTAGCAACATATGTAATGGGCATTCAAATACTGATATACATGTATTCTGTAATTAAGTTTCATCAGTACAAGTATGCTTTGTAATTCGCAGGGTTTGAAAACCAAGTTTAAAAGCTGTGGTACATTGTCTGTGTATCACGTTTTCAAGTATATTGGGCAAGTCATGATGTTATGGGTTAAGAACAAACAAATAAGAACATAATTCACATTTACAGGCATGTGCATACTTAGGTGTAGTTTGACAATGGTGGGCCTTATAGTAGGAATCATCCCCCCCATTTGCCTGGAGTTATTTAGAGAAACCATGGAAATCTAAGTCAGGTCTGCCAGATGGGGTTAGTCTCTCCATCCTCTCAAGTACAAGGCCAGTCTGTTTAAAAGTGTGGAAACTCATTTAGTTATGATCCCAAGTGGAAAATACTGTTATTTAATAATTTGTTCATTTCCCATTGCACATAATGTTCAGATGTTATTTTTGGAAATTTGTGGTAAGTTACCATGAGGCCAAACTGCTGAGGTTATTGGACCTTAGGCTTACAGACTACTTAATCTAACTTAAACTAACTTACGTTAAGGACAACACACACACACTCATGCCCGAGGGAGCGCTTGAACCTCTGACGGGGGTAGCCGCGCAAACCATGGCAAGGCCCACGCAGCTACCCCACCCGGCTCACATATTATTGCATAGTTTATCGCTGTGTATACTATCAGCTAACATCAGGATCACTGGGAACATCAGGACCATGAGTTTGGTTTCCATTTTATGTATTTAGACATCCAGTTTGCTTGCCTGAAAAAAAATCAAGACACAATCCCTCCGTAAGATGTGAGAGATTGAGTGCAGAAAAAAATTAGGAATAGTTAAAGTGAACACGACACAAATTAATGAGAGTAACTTAAGATGTGATTCAAGTATATATGACATAAATTACTGAGAGTAAGTTAAGTTACAGGAAAAATGGAATATTTATACATTGACCATCATACACTAGGAAATGAATTATAACTAACTCTTAAGAAATTGAAAGTTTCAAAACTTAAATACAAATGGCAGTAGAAATTTACAAAAACAATCATTTAATAATCTTCATATACTCATAAAGAGAGAAGAATGACTTATCCACTGGGTATTTTATTAATTTAGATATAAATGAAGCTGGGACATTAATGACAAATTTTAATGTCTGATGGAAGAGAATTGAAAGCTTTTGTGGCAGACTAGTGAACACCTTTTTGTTCAAGACTTAGCTGTTTTAGATCCCTGTGTAAATCGTCTTTAGACCTTTTATTGTGGTCTTGGTATGTACTATTAGACGTAAAAAGAGAATGGTTTTTAGAGGCAAAAATCGTCTAAGAAAATAGAAATATGGTGGTTAATTTTTGGAGCTTACAAAAAAGGTTTCTGCAAGAATATTTTGGATGCATACCACTCATGACTCAAACTCCCCTCTTTTTTTCTATAAAGTGTTTTTTTGTTGTTAAAGATTAATTACCCCAAAAAGTTGTACCTTATGACACGATAGAGTGAAAAAAGCCAAAATAAGCAGCTCTAATAACATTCACATCGCCAACAGGGGTAATTACACGTGGGGCACCACGCCCAGATCATTTTAACTTGGCATAAGTTAGGATGCCCAGGAATTTAGAAGATTCACAGTGCAGTATATTTTGGTTATCACAATTCACTATATATGATGTATTGCTTGACAGGTACTTTTTACTGGCTTTTTAAATAAATATATTTTACTAATCTCTTTACTCTCCTTGCACAAATTATTTTGTAATTTTATTCTTTATTAGAAAATGCTGTTTTATGGTAACTTTCTGTCTATATCTTGTTGTAACAGATCGGTAAATGTATTCACATGGTGGAGTTAAAATATACCATATTTTGGAGAGATTTTTATGATGAGCTTGGTTACCAATTTTTGTTATTATTCTTGTGGCTCTTTTTTGTAGTCTGATAACTGTGTACATATTTTGTGCAGTTGTTTCCTCAGAGAAGAATTCTTTAACAGAGAACTGAGAGCACATATAAATAATGTTTACTGATAACTAAAAAGCACTGACTGTCACATATTGATGGCAGGACACAACATGCTATTCTGTTTGAAAGTATCATTGCACGGTCACATCATTTCAACTGAGAATCAATCATCTTTCAAAAAAATTGGGTTTGTTACCATTTCATTTACATTTAATGTAACAGTATAATTTTCCCTTGTCAAACTGAAATAAATGGCATTTGTTCTCTTTATGTTCAGTGTAACTTTATTTTTGATTAGATGAAATATGTGACTGGATTGATGATTTTTTGGTAGGGGGGAGGCAGCTTGTTATCTGGGATGTCAAGTCATTGACAGATGTAGAAGTAACTTTGAGTGTACCCCAGGGAAGTATGTTAGGTCCCTTGCTGTTCATGTTGTGTATTAATGACTTTGCGGACAATATTAATAGTAATATTAGACCTTTTACAGATTATGCAGCTATCTGTTATGAAATACTATGTGACAGAAACTGCATAAATGTTCAGTCAGAAGCTAAGATTTCAATGTGGTGCAAACATTGACAACTTGCTTTAAATGTCCAGAAATGTAAAGTTGTGCAATTCACAAAATGGAGAAAAAAAAACATAGTGTGCTAAGAATCTATTGTCAGTGAGTCACAGTTAGAATTGGCCAACTCATACAAATTCCTGGGTGTAATACTTTGTAGGGATATGGAATGGAATGATCACATAGGCACCGTTGTGGGTAAAGCAAGTGGTAGATTTCAGTTTGTTGGTAGAATACATGAGAAGTGCCATCAGTCTACAAGGAGATTGTTTACAAATTAGTCATGCAGTCCATTTTAGAATATTGCTCAAGTTTGTGGGACCCATACCAAATAGGACTAACAGGGGATGTTGTATGTATACAGAGAAGGGCAGCACAAACGGTCACAAGTTTGTTTGACCTGTAGGAGAGTGTCACATAGATGATGAAGGAACTGAACTGTTATATTCTTGAAGACCCACATAAACTGTCCTAAGAAAGCATACTGACACAGTTTCAAGAACTGGCTTTAAGTGATGACTCTAGGGATATACAACAATCCCCTTCATATTGCCCACATAGGAATCATCAGGAGAAGATTAGATTAATTACAGCACAAACAGACATTTAAACAGCCAGTCATCCCATGCTCCACAAGTGGATGGAATGGGAGGAAACCATAATAACTGGTACAATGGGGTATACCCTCTGACATTTACTTTACAGTGGTTTGCAGAGAATAGATGTGGATTGGAGGCTTGTTGTTGTTTTAACAAGTAGCAATTTTGCCTCTTTTCAAATGATCCAAGGGTTGATTGCAGTAATGGTCGAACAAGGTGTGTAATCTGTGGAAATGGTTCTATGATGTTTTGAGGGTATTTTTTGTACCATAACTTGGGCCCACACCCCCAGGTTATTGTGAACATGAACCATGATATTTACTTAGATATTCTTGGTGACCAAGTATTGTCCTTTCCTTTACACCTTCTTCTTGAAGAGTATGATTTGCACACACCTGTCTTTCAGTATAACAGCATAACAGAGTTGCAGGCATATGTTTCTGGTGTTACAAATACTCTGGCATCTTTTATCACTTTAACAATCATGATATTAATTCCATAGAAAATGGCTGCTGTTATTTGGGAACAGCAGATGAAACATGGCAATCACTCTCTCTGCAATTTGGTAGCTCTACAGGAATGGTGTCAGCACAATACGGCATGCCTGAAGAAACTTGTGGACAATCTTCCTTGTTAAACTGAGTCCTTTATCTTGGTTAGAGGTGCTTATATACACCATTAGTATGATGTTTCCTGGGAGTGAGTAATTTTCTGGCTGGTGCACTGAAGATCGTATGTGGAGTGACTTTACCAGTTGCTGTATTATTTTGAGGCACTCTAATTGATTATTGGCATTCAATATGATACAGTTGTCAGTAAGAGTCAGGACGTATTTTATCCAGGGAGATGCAATAAGTGCTGAACAGAAGCTAATGCTTTTCTGCCATTGTGTGCATTATGTCAGAGAGGAACGGTTCGTAACTGTTTTGTATGCTGGAGACAGAGCAGATTCATTTGCATTATTGTTTTCACTTAATTACTTTGCATAGTGGTATTTTTCAAGTGAAAGTGTTTTGAGTATGGGCAAGCAATGCACAGTTGTGCTAGTGTTGGTTGTAATTCTCACAATCGCAATACGAAAGGGTCCGAAGTAATGCTTCATGTTTTCCATCATGATGCAGATCCGCAAAAGATTTGGCTATTGAAATGATGTAGAAAAAACGCTGTGAATGTTGCAAATGTTAGAATATGCTGTCCTCATTTCAAACAAACTAATTGTGTTAAAGACTTGCATTTGGAAATGTTAAATGTATCACAAAAATGAGTGCTCAACAGCAAAGCATTTCCATCTCATAGATTGCCTTGTAGTAGTAGCGCCGGTGATAGCACATCACATACAACGACCGACAGTCGTCGGTAACAGTACCATCGGCACTGCACAGCGAAGGTATTGACTGCATCTTGCCGCTTGTGTACTTTACATACGACCAGAATTTCTTCGGATTTTCTACGAAATTTCGAGACAATGTTTCGTTGTGGAACCTATTAAAGGCATCTCGCATTGAAGTCTCTGCCAAATTTCGCGCGTCTGTAAATTTTAGCGAATCTTCGGGATTTCGTATTCTTCTGAACTTCGCATGCTTTCTCCGTTGCCTCTGCAACAGCATTCGGAACTGTTTTGTGTACCATGGGGGATCAGTTCCATCTCTTACCAATTTATGAGGTATGAATCTCTCAATTGCTGTTGCTGCTATATCTTTGAATTTGTGCCACATCTTGTCTACATTTGCATAGTCAGTTCAGAAGGAATGGAGATTGTCTCTTAGGAAGGCTTCTAGTGACACTTTATCCGCTTTTTTAAATAAAATTATTTTGCATTTGTTTCCGGTGGATTTGGAAGAAACGGCATTGAGCCTAGCTACAACGATCTTGTGATCACTAATCCCTGTATCAGTCATGATGCTCTCTGTCAGCTCTGGATTGTTTGTGGCTAAGAGGTCAAGCGTGTTTTCGCAACCATTTACAATTCGCGTGGGTTCGTGGACTAACTGCTCGAAATAATTTTTGGAGAAAATGCAGTTTTCCGAAATTCCTTCACCAGGGAAGACGAATGGAATATTCCAGAATTTGAAACACGAACAGCTGCCACCATGAGTTTCTTAGAAGTAGATACCTTAGGGGTTGCGAAGCAACTCAAATCGCTTGATACGGGCAAGTCTTCAGGTCCAGATTGTATACCGATTAGGTTCCTTTCAGATTACGCTGATACAATAGCTCCCTACTTAGCAATCATATACAACCGCTCGCTCACCGGTAGATCTGTACCTACAGATTGGAAAATTGCGCAGGTCGCACCAGTGTTTAAGAAGGGTAGTAGGAGTAATCCATCGAACTACAGACCTATATCATTGACGTCGGTTTGCAGTAGGGTTTTGGAGCATATACTGTATTCAAACATTATGAATCACCTCGAAGGGAACGATCTATTGATACGTAATCAGCATGGTTTCAGAAAACATCGTTCTTGTGCAACGGGGCTAGCTCTTTATTCGCACGAAGTAATGGTCGCTATCGACAGGGGATCTCAAGTTGATTCCGTATTTCTAGATTTCTGGAAAGCTTTTGACACAGTTCCTCACAAGCGACTTCTAATCAAGCTGCGGACCTATGGGGTATCGTCTCAGTTGTGCGACTGGATTCGTGATTTCCTGTCAGGAAGGTCGCAGTTCGTAGTAATAGACGGCAAATCATCGAGTAAAACTGAAGTGATATCAGGTGTTCCCCAGGGAAGCGTCCTGAGACCTCTGCTGTTCCTGATCTATATAAATGACCTGGGTGACAATCTGAGCAGTTCTCTTAGGTTGTTTGCAGATGATGCTGTAATTTACCGTCTAGTAAGGTCAACCGAAGACCAGTATCAGTTGCAAAGCGATTTTGAAAAGATTGCTGTATGGTGTGACAGGTGGAAGTTGATGCTAAATAACGAAAAGTGTGAGGTGATCCACATGAGTTCCAAAAGAAATCTGTTGGAATTCGATTACTCGATAAATAATACAATTCTCAAGGCTGTCAATTCAACTAAGTACCTGGGTGTAAAAATTACGAACAACTTCAGTTGGAAAGACCACATAGATAATATTGTGGGGAAGGCGAGCCAAAGGTTGCGTTTCATTGGCAGGACACTTAGAAGATGCAACACGTCCACTAAAGAGACAGCTTACACTACACTCGTTCATCCTCTGTTAGAATATTGCTGCGCGGTGTGGGATCCTTACCAGGTGGGATTGACGGAGGACATCGAAAGGGTGCAAAAAAGGGCAGCTCGTTTTGTATTATCACGTAATAGGGGAGAGAGTGTGGCAGATATGATACGCGAATTGAGATGGAAGTCGTTAAAGCAAAGACGTTTTTCGTCGCGGCGAGATCTATTTACGAAATTTTGGTCACCAACTTTCTCTTCCGAATGCGAAAATATTTTGTTGAGCCCAACCTACATAGGTAGGAGTGATCATCAAAATAAAATAAGAGAAATCAGAGCTCGAACAGAAAGGTTTAGGTGTTCGTTTTTCCCGCGCGCTGTTCGGGAGTGGAATGGTAGAGATATAGTATGTTGTGGTTCAATGAACCCTCTGCCAAGCACTTAAATGTGAATTGCAGATTAGTCATGTAGATGTAGATGTAGAAGCCACCACAATGAATGAAAAATATAATGAACACCACTAGAGGATGTCCACAAGGAGGGGTTTAGGCTGAACTGCTGAGGAATCTTAGTGGTGAATGAACTCCCTGGATAGCTAAACATGAGAGGCTACTTTTGCTAAGGATACGAAGATGATTTAATCGTCATAATATGTAGCAAATTTATTAGTACTATGAGAACAATGGCTCGATGGACATTGAACGTTGTGAAAAACTGGTGTCTTAACTAGGATCTAAGGGTCAGCTGCAAGAAAACAGTTGCATTACCATTCATAAGGAAACATGTCCAGGACATGTACTGGAATCTTGAGCTTCTCAGTGAATCTCTACCTGCAGAGGCGGTAGTGAAGTATCTTGGGGTAACCCAGGATGTGAAACTGTGATGGACCCCTCACGTAAGGAATACAGGGTGCTCAAAAATAAAGTGTCAAATACTTTCAGAGGTGGCAGTACTCATTGAAACAAGAAAAATAAGTCCACTAAACATGGATCTGGAAAGGCATACTTTCTGAGATAAGTCCAATGTACATGGATCTGGAAATACATTTTTTTCTGCGATAAACGTGTTATTGTGAGAGATTATGCTGATACTTGGTGCACATCTGTTAATATAGTAAGTAAACCAGTTGTACATCATTTGTCGTACTTTGTTTTGTGGCCTACAGAACTCGCATGTACATTATAAACTTTATAACTTAAACAGCAGTGAATCATAACTTGAAAAGTTTATTGTGGATGGCTGATTGCCATGTAAATTATAAACCTTATAATTGCACTATAGTAACGGTTCTAAATATGTCAACTCTCAATAAGATACCATTCAGATTTACCTGTTTCCATCCCTGAGCACCTTTCTTTTCTCTCTCACAAATGGTGTTGGTCCTTTTGATCTTTGCTATGTATGGTAAGCATAGATATTTGTCTTCAAGTATTATTATTATATTGTAGGATTGGCCACTTATTGTATTTTAATGTCATCCATTTGTCCCGTTTTTCCTACAGTGCCAGAAGAAATTTTAAGAATCCAGATTCAGGCTCAATCTTGTCTGTGTAGTAGTTAAAAGTGAAACATCAGCCTTATAAATAATGAAGCTTTTGAAGAGTAAATGTGAGATTTTGAAATCTCGTGTTTTTAATCAACTTGCATCTATCCACAGTTTCTAGATTGTCTTTCAATGTAGTAAAAGCCCTCTTGCCTGGCTTTCTTGTTTGTTTTCAAAATAAAATTATTTTGTGATATTAATATTTGAATAACCTGGTACATGCTGAGTTTTTAAAAAGTTTTGTTCATTTTTTTTCTGCATGAAAGTTATTGTTGGCATCTATAATTTAATTTGTGATGTTATTAAATTATTTGAATCTTTACTAAAAGTGCATGGTATACCATTATGTAAAATAAAGGAAAAGCAAGACCACACAGATGCCCATTCACACTGTACCACTGGTGTGCATTTGGGTATCTGTGTGTGTGAATCTGTGTATACTGTCTGCCAGAAGGAAAGCCAGAACTCAAAAGTTAGTTGTTGTTAGTACTGTATTCTGTTATGTAGTGGATGGCTGGGTGTTGTGTGATGTCCTTAGGTTAGTTAGGTTTAAGTAGTTCTAAGTTCTAGGGGACTGATGACCATAGATGTTAAGTCCCATAGTGCTCAGAGCCATTTGTTATGTAGTGTATGCACCATACATCAGTATGCTAAAGGTGAGTGGTTGCCTTTCCTTTATTTTATCTACTGTTCCATTCAGGAATTTCCGTATTGTTGACCTACCATTTATTATTTTATAATACTGTATTTTCTGTGCCACATAGGAAATTATGTCGTAATTGCAAGTGCAAAAAGGAAGAACATGATGTGAAGGATGATGAAGGATATGAACAATTTGAAATACTACTTGGACCTGCTAGTAAGAAGAGGAAACGTGGTGCTTGTAAGTTTACTTTGATTTCATGTGGTTAGACATCTGGGAACCATTCAGTAATCACTTCTCTGTTAATGAGATTATGTTTTCACTTTCATTATCATTTTCTTCACAATGTTTTAATAGCATTAAGAGTTGGAAATGAAATCAGTCATGGATGTTAAGTTTTAGAGCTTATATGTTGACTCCTTAACATGTCTAATTGTTTGCTAAGTAAGTTCCAAAGAATAACTTTTTTTTATTAATGAAAACATTCATTAGTGAATGAAATTACATTTGGACATACTTCTAGCCTTATGTAGCATGAACGTTTTGATTCCAAATCTTGCCCTTCTCAGTGGTTCGAAAGGCACATGGCCAAGTCTGCCATCGTACAATATCAAACTCTCATTGTTATATCTCTATCTGGGGTGCACGAACTTTTGAATGTCGTTTCGAGACGTTACAGTAAACACCAACTGGGAGGTTACAGGTGCTGGAATGGGTACTCTCTAGCGGTCTAACACTAAACTGTTAGTGCTGAACACATGTAAGTAAGGTTTATTTGTAAGTTGCTCGAATAAATTCTAGATTTTAAGTTCTTATTGTTAAGTGGTTAACCAGAGAATCTGTGAGAGTGATTTGTGCCATATGGTTCTAAATTAGAAACACTCCAGTTCAACATTACCACTTTCGGAGTTAATTAATTTTAAGAAAATGAGTTGCTGCATGCCAGGCGAGATCACATAGAATCTGAAAATGATTGTTCATGTGGATACACCACACTTAAGTATATTTTGATTCTTGGACATGAGACAGTTCGAGGGTCAATTGAATAGTTAGTAACCATTAAATAAAATATCTTTTAATCATGCTCAAATGTAATTTATTTTTCAAGTATGTCTCTTGCGGCAATGCAAGTTGTCAACTGTAATTTCAGCTTCTCCCAATTTCCCAAAAATGTGGTATCTCAAGATCTGCAAAATGGAAATTAGCTTCGATCATCATCTTTTTATTTCAAACAAGAATTATTCTCAGATTTTTCCTAGTTTGTACAAAAAATCTGGTATCCTGTCCCAATGAGTTTGAAAGCCCGCCAGAACACGTGGACCTAGATGATAGACGCTAGGCGATGTTCCTGATATTTGCGGACACTGCTGTCATTGCATCAACGCTAGGTGTGGGCCATGTCCCATGTGCCAAACTGTTGGTACATGTGGCCATGCTGTAAAGCTTGCCACACCACGATCCAGACCTCAGTCGTGTTCCAATTGCACTTACGTATTGTTCCTTGTATGCAGTGTTGCTTGGCTTCACATACGAGGTCTGTCTAAAAAGTATCCGACCTTTGATTTTCCTGTGCAAAATAGAGATGATAGCACGGCCCCACTGTACGCAGTAAAGGAAGAGACCTTCATGCGCATGCATGAATTTTGTCCCCGCCTTCCAGCACGTCTGTCGCTGCCTGTCGGTTGTTGAGTGAGGTGCTGCACAATGTGTTCGTTGGATTACCGATTCTCTCAAGATGACTGAAAGTATTGAGCAGAGATACTGCATCAAATTTTGTCAAAATCTTGGTGATTCTCAAAGTGAAACAATTTTTAACATTCAGCAGGTGTTTGGAGAAGATGAGATGGGTGTAACACAAATTAAGGAGTGGTTCAATTGATTCAAATGTGGCCACACATCAGCGGAGATTGACCAGCGTTTTGGGCCCCAAATTGCTCGGAGTGCAGCAGTTATTGAGAGGATGCAAATGGTGATGGCAGATTGTCGTTTGACTGTGCGAGAGATTGCCCAAGAGGTTGGAGTGAGTAAAGATTCTGCACATGCAATTTCGCGTGATGATTTGAACATGCACCAAGTGGCTGCAAAATTTGTGCCCAAGTAATTGTCGCTGGAACAAAAAGTGGACATTGCACAGGACCATGTGTACACCACCAACACTGATCCTGGATTTCTGAACACCGTGATAAGTGGACATGAGTCATGGATGTAAGGGTATGACCCAGAAACAAAAAGATAGTCATCGCAATGGCAGCATCCCGAGTCTCCAAAGCTGAAGAAAGTGCGGCAGGTGTGAAGCAAAATCGAGGTGATGCTGACTGTCTTCTTTGATGTCCCTGGAATTCTGCATCACGAATACGCACCAGGAGGACAAACAGTGACAAAGGAGTACTATCAACATGTTCTCCGGTGACTCTGTGATGCAGTTCGGTGCAAAAGACCAGACATGTGAATGGCGAAAAACTGGCAACTGCATCACGACAACATCCCCGCACATTCATTCCACTTTATCCAAAATTTCTTGGCCGAACATGGAATACAGCCATTTTTCAACCTTCCTACTCTCCAGACGTGGCTCCTTGCGACTTCTGGTTGTTTCCAAAATTGAAGACGCCACTGAAAGGATCCCATTTTGAGAGTAGAGAAGAGAGAATGCAGAACATGATGACGGAGCTGAACACCATTCCAAAAGAAGACTTCCAGAGGTATTTCCAGCAGTGGAAGTATCGGTGGGCAAAGTATGTGCAAGCACAAGGCAGGTATTGGAAATATTTTTTCTGGTCAAAGGTCGGATATGTTTTAGATAGGCATCATGTAGTTATGACTTGGTTCTCATTTTGGTTTATACGCCGGACTTGTCATATCGTCATGCCGTGTGCGCCCCTCTCTCTCTCTCTCTCTCTCTCTCTCTCTCTCTCTCTCTGTGTGTGTGTGTGTGTGTGTGTGTGTGTGTGTGTGTGTGTGTGTGTGTCCTCTTAGTATACGTTAGGTTAATTAGTGTGGAAGCCTAGCGACCGATGACCTCAGCAGTTTGGTCCCATACGAACTTACCACCATACTGTAGTGTTGTCTTGTTGCTTGCCCACAGTTTTTGTCATCAGTGATTTTCAGCGACTCACCATTTGATGCCCTTGGCCACTCGGGCAGCATCTCCCTGTTGTGACATATGCCAGTTGCTATAGAGAATAGTATCAGTGAAGTAGCTGTTTTTAGTGCAGCTAATCATTTCTATGCATGACAGTTGCAGATTCGTGAAATGAATTATCTTTTTTCTTACCGAAAGTGCTCATGTTTTTATGAGTTACTTGTTCAGTTTATCCAGTAAAGGGGCTTAGCCATTATTTTCCCTTTCCGCTGTTCACCCTATAGCACATTTTGCACTTTTCGGTATTTTCATATGTGACTGCTATTTTGGGATAACCTTCAGGGAGATCATCTTCAAGGTAATATGTCTACAACTGGATTGAGTCACACATTTCTTACCTATTGAAAACAAAGGAGCATACTCTTTATAAAACTTAAGCAACTTTGGATGCATTTCAGTTGGTGATGCAAAACAAAGAATTTTAGTATGAAAGAGTATTCCAGTTTATCAATTTTAATTAAACACAACATGAACACCCTAAAATGACACACGAACAAAACCTTATTGACACATGACTGAAATGATTGCATGACAGTCAACTTTGCACCTAGCTAATGAACTTCCTTTTTATCCTTGTGGTGAGCAATGTCAGCAACAAAATGGGTGTCTTGGAGATTAGTGACACCAATTACTGCAACTGCAAAATGTTGTATGTATATTGTGTCTTACGTTACCTGTCTGAAGTTAGTGTATGATCATTAATGTACATCGATGAAAACAATTAACATATCCAATGAGACATCTCACACAGTTAATAAACATAGAGATTTCATTGTGTTATCATGGCAGATAATCTTTCAGGAATAGTAAAGTAGTAAAATCGTAAGACACTTCAGTGATGAAGACCACATGCAACAGTATTTGAAATGTTCATCTATAAAACAATGTATAGTCACATATGCAGAAAAAGTTTATCAGAGATAACATCCTGCAAACCCTCGCATACACAGTACAGTTTTTTGACTGATTCAGTGTGTCCTGCCACAAATTTCTCTCTTGTGCCAAATCTCTCCATCTCAGAGTAGCACTTACATCCTACATCCTAAATTATTTGTTATTCCCGTCTCTGGCATTCCCTACACTTTTTACCCCTGTGCAACTCCTCCTAGTGCCATGGGAGTAAGTCCTTGCTGTTTTAACACGTGCCATATCATCCAGTCCCTTATTCTTATCAGTGTTTTAGACATATTCCATTCTTTACCAATTCTACAGACAACCTCATTTTGTGTCTCAGCATTTTGAACATTCTTCTGTAGCACCACAACTCAAATGCTTTGGTTATTTTCGTTTGGGGTGTTCCCACACAATGGTGTGCTCTGACATACATTCTTAGAAATGTTTTCTTCAGACTGAGGCTCATGTTTGTAACTAGCAGATTTCTCTTTGCCAAGAATGCCTGTTTTGCGTATGCTAATCTGCTTTTCATGTCTTCCTCGCTTCATCCGCCATGTGTTGTTTTATTCCGAAGTATCAGGATTCCTGAACTCATTTACATCACAGTCCTGAGATTTTATGTTAAGTCTCTTGTTGTTCTCATTTCTGCTACTGCTCATTACTTGCAGCTTTCTTCTGTGTACTCTGAATCCATACTCTCTACTCAGTGGACTGTTCATTCTGTTCAACAGGTCACGTAACTATTCTTAACTTTCACTGAGGATAGCAGTGTCATCAGTGAATGCTACCATTAATATCCTTTCACCCTAAATTTCAATCCCACTCTTGAACCTTTCTTTTATTTCCATTATTGCTGCTTTGATGTATACACAATGTGATCAAGAGTATCCAGACAACTGGCTAAAATGACTTACAAGTTCGTGGTGCCCTCCATCGGTATTGCAGGAATTCAACATGGTGTAGGCCCACCCTTAGCCTTGATGACAGCTTCCACTCTCGCAGGTTTCTTGGTGGATGGCAGCCCATTATTCATGGAGTGCTGCACTGAGGAGAGATATCAATGTCGGTGAGGCCTGGCACGAAATCGGCATTCCAAAACATCTCAAAGGTGTTCTATAGGATTCATGTCAGGACTCTGTGCAAGCCAGTCTATTACTGGGATGTTATTGTCATGTAACCACTCCGCCACAAGCGGCGCGTTAGGAACAGGTGATTGATTGTGTTGAAAGATGCAATCGCCATCCCCGAATTGCTCTTCCACAGTGGGAAGCAAGAAGGTGCTTAAAACATCACTGTAGGCCTGTGCTGTGATAGTGCCACGCAAAACAACAAGGGGTGCAAGCCCCCTCCATGAAAAACACGACCACATCGTAACACCACCACCTCCAAATTTTACTGTTGGCACTACAAACGCTTACCGTGATTTGTCACACCACATAACATTTTTCCACTGTTCTATCATCCAATGTTCACGCTCCTTACACCCAGCGAGTCATCGTTTGGCATTTACTGGTGTGATGTTTGTCTTATGAGCAGCCCCTCAAGCATGAAATCAAAGTTTTCTCACCTCCCGCCTAACTGTCATAGTACTTGCAGTGGTTCCTGATGCAGTTTGGAATTCCTGTGCGATGGTCTGGATAGATGTCTGCCTATTACACATTATGACCCTCTTCATCTGTCGGCAGTCTCTGTCAGTCAAGAGATGAGGTCGGCCTGTACGCTTTTGTGCTGTACGTGTCCCTTCACGTTTCCACTTCACTATCACATCAGAAACAGTGGACTTAGGGACGTTTAGGAGTGTGGAAATCTCGCTTGCAGACATATGACACAAGTGACACGGAATGTCCCATTGTGCTCTCTCATGATGTCTAATGATTACTGAGGTCGCTGATATGGAGTACCTGGCAGTAGGTGGCAGCACAATGCACCTAGGATCAAAAATGTATGGTTTTGGGGGTGTCTGGATACTTTTGATCACATAGTGTATATTGAACAGTTGGGACAAGAGTTGATATTGATATCTTACACCCATTTTGATATGAGAACTTCATCTTTTTTCTGTCCTTATTGTTCTCTCTTGGTCCTTGCATACATTATAAATTATCCATAATTCTTTACGGCTTGCTCCTTCTTTTCTCAGGATTTCGAACATCTTGCTCTATTTTATATTGTCAAACACTTCTTCTTCAAGACTGACAAATCTTGTGAATGTGTCTTGATTTTTATTAAGTATTGCTTCTGTACCAATTGCAATGTCAGAATTGCCTTTCTGGTGCCCTTGCCTCTCTGAAATCCAAACTGATCATCATTGAACAAATCCTTTATTTTCTTTTCCACTACAATAATATAAGGGTTTATACTGATGTAGGTTCTGTGTAATTCTTATCTGAATGGTTCAAGAGAGACTCACGAGAGGACAATAGTTTTTTGTCAATAGAAAACTTAAACAGGTGAAGTAACACCAGCCGCCTTGTCTTAAGTGATTTTATGAACAGACAAGACTACTTTGTATCTGCATGTATTTGAGTGAGTGAGGTTAGTAATTTTTTCCTTAGGGGCATGTATTTAAGGAGCCCCTATTCATAAGTCACAACTAAAAACATTTCTGCAGACAGTTTGAATGATATTCTGCCTCCTTTCGCTGTCTCCAAGTCTCAGTGGAATCAAAGTACATACTGCCACATATCCCAACAGTCCGTAATAAAAATTAATAATTGTCTTTAGCTGTAGTTTCTTTTGCTTAGTGTTGCCCTGACCTGTTTTGAGTAATTTGATAGTTGCATAGGTCATAGTTGTGAAACTACAGTTTGGGACGTACTGTGACTTATCAGTTATCATCTTACTAGTGGCTTGTGAGATCAGAAGTTTTTCTGAAGCATTTTCTGAGATATTGCACCATTGTTATTCGTTTTGGAGTGAAAAGATTAATGGTTATAGCTCAAACACCTAAGAAGTGACACAATTACTAGTCATGTCTGTTTGTGTGTCTTGGTGAGGAGATGAATTTTTCCACTCACTGAAGAGTGCCAAGTAGTTACGTTTAAAGCTGTAAATGGGTTTCTCCCCAGGATGTTAGAAGATTTTGTGATTCTTTAATTGTTTTAATTTAATATCATTTCCTTATGCGATTATGTTCTGTTTCAGACTGATTTCTCCCATTCAAGTTCTGAAGCAAACATAGTCATCACACCTAGAAATTTGATGGCTATAAATTAAGCATAATAAAGAAATAAGGGCTTGTTACATGAATGGTATGTGCTAAGTGCTACAGAACTAGCCATTGTGTACCTCTTTGGAAATGACTTATCCATATCATTGTACTAAATGATCAAAGGATGAATGATGAAAAAAATCAAACTGAATGTGCACATTTCAGAAAAAGATAAAAATCTCTTTCCCAGCAAGTGATCGGTTAATGGCAGAAAGGGTGACTTTTAATAATTGGCACACATGCCGGATAGTGAGTTGGATAGTCTCTTCCTGACAAAGAGCTGTGCAAAGTCTGAAAGGGTGCTTGTTATGGAGGAGGGGGGAGGGAGGCACAGCTGCAATTAATGTTCCAGCTCAAGGACTCAACCTTCACCAGACAAGTCTTTTTCTGCAATGTTCTGTGACCAGCCTCTCCGTGCTTCAAATATACAAGTCGTCAGTAGCCTTAAACTGATGAATACATGCTAGGTTTGTCAACAACTCTTTTAGATACATAATTTATTTTTATTGATCAATTCCAGCTATCTGTCCTGTTCTGGTATAGTTGCCCTTGGTTACCTTGCACTGTGCAACAGTGAGCCTTTCGTATGTCAGGGAATCATCATGAAAGCTTTATAATGACACATTTAGTGCTTCTGCGATGTTGGTTTGTGTCTGATTTGCTTCAAGATAACCAAGGATCCTCTGCTTCAAGATAAGATCTGACTGGAATAACATTGCAAAATTCAACAAAAGACTGAAGCCTCCTCTCAGTGAAAGTGCAAACATGTTTGAGGCATTATGGATCTAGGTCACTGCTCTTAATTGTCTATGAATGGCATGCTATTCAAAAGAGGTACTTTCCTTTGCTGTACAGTTTGCTTACTTTTTTATGTGTTACACAGGTCATATTTGCAATAACTTGTTATGATGTGGAATGGTTCAATAGTTTTACTAGTAAGATGCATTTTCTCTGCAAAAATGTAGCTCCATTTTGGACATTCAGATAAACAGATTTTTTTTAGGTGGAGCACAATTATTCCTGCATGTGTTGAGTTCTTGGTCATATATAGTAACTTTTCACTTTTTCTCTTTGAGTATTCTTTTTCTCGATTATGCTTACCTTTCAGATATTAGTGTATAATCTTACTTGCTTCTATTTTTAGTGTGATTTTTGTGTGATAGTGTATACAAGTCAGTGAATGTGAGAAAATGTATTGCTACATGCATTGCATGATCCTTGGAGGGTAATCACTTACGTAATATTATTCAGGCACTCACTTCATCGACCGTGCAGCCTATAACATTACTTTAGTCATATGTTGATAATAGTATGGCCAATCACTATGTATGATGTGCAGTCTTCACCATTAATATGCAAGCTACAACTTACTTAATGAGCAGATAAGCTATTTTATGAAGTAGCATAATTTGTGTGTAGTACTGAAATCTTTGCCATTCTGATCCAGATTGTACCACAGAATTGTCATTAAGGCTTGAAGAGAAAATCGGTGACATGGATTACAAAGGACATTGTTCATAAGGAAGAGATACCAGCCTCGTAGATTTTTTAGAATGTATGTATGTATGTATTGAACTGGGGACCTAGAAACGATGGAGAGGCTTCATCCTTGCCATAGCCCTCAGTGGTTCACAACCCCACAACAGGCTACAGCAGTCCACTTACGCCACCACTACCCCACACCGAACTCTGGGTTATTGTATGGTTCGGCCCCCAGTGGACCCCCCGCGAATGTCTCATTCCAGCCAAGTGTAACCCCAATGTTTGTGTGGTAGAGTAATTATGGTGTATGCGTACATGGAGACAGTGTTTGCGCAGCAATCACTGACATAGTGTAACCGAGGTGGAATAAGGGGAACCAGCCAGCATTCGCCAAGACAGATGGAAAACCGCCTTAAAAACCATCCACACGCTGGCTGGCACACTGGACCTCGACACTAGTCCGCCGGGCGGACTAGTGCCGGAGACTGGCACACCTTCCTGCTCAGGAAGCAGTGCGTTAGACCGCACGGCTAGCCAGGCGGGCTTCTTAGAATGACTGAATGGTGATATGTCTTTGAATTTCGATTCAAGTTGATGAATACATTCTTCTGATCAATATCTCAATAACTGACCAAGTCATCTTCAACGGTTCCTGGACTCCAGGCAGAATAATTTATTCAACTCTAGCTAATTTATTTTATTTTAAGTGGTTATCTCATGTGGGACACATCTAAAAATTTCTGATTGTATGGTTACAGGTCTGAATATCAAAGTCCCAGGTGTCGACAATGCAAAAACTGTTAAAAGTGCTGAAGTGGCATTCGATTGGGTCCCCCCAAATGTTTCTGATGATGTGGTAAGTGAAATAATGTGTTTTGCATTCTATGTTTTAAAGATAAAGAAATAAAACTTTGTGTGCCAGACATCTACATTTATATTATGCTATTGCCCTGTGGTGTATGTCAGAGGGTAGATCATGTAACACTTCATGTAATATTCTATTTGCAAATAGTGTCTCTCCAGTGCTCACTGAGTATAAACTTTGATGTCTTCTTCTTCTTCTTCTTCTTCTTCTTCTTCCCCCTCCCCCCCCCCTTTTTTTTAAGTCATCAATGTTGTGACTGGTTTCATGCGGTCCACCACAAATTCCTCCCCTTTGCCAACCTTTCCATCTCGCAGCAGCACTTGCAACCTACATCCTCAATTATTGGCTGGATGTATTTCAGTCTCTGTTTTCCGGTACAGTTTTTACCCTCTACAGCTTCCTCTAGTGCCACGGAAGCTATACCCTGATGTCTTAACAGATGTCCTATCATCCTGTCCCTTATTCTTGTCACTGTTTTCAATATATTCCTTTCTTTGTCGATTCTGCAGAGTACCTCTTCATTCCTTACTTTATCAGTCCACCTTATTTTCAACATTCTTCTGTGGTACCTCATATCAGATGCTTTGATTCCCTAGTGTTCAAGTTTTCCCGGAGCCCATGTTTCACTACCATACAATGCTGATCTCCAAACATACATTCTCAGAAATTTCTTCCTCAAATTAAGACTTTTGTTTGATACCAGTAGACTTCTCTTGGCCAGAAATGCCCTTCCTGCCAGTGCTAGTCTGCTTCTTAGGTCCTCCTTGCTTCGTCTGTCATGGGTTATCTTGCTGCGTTGGAAGTAGAATTCCTTCACTCCATCTACATCGTGATCACCAATCCTGATCTTTAGTTTCTCACTGTTGTCGTTTCGCTACTTCTCATTATTTTCATCCGTCATCAATTTACTCTCAGTCCATTTTCTGTACTCGTTAGACTGTTCATTCCATTCAGCATATCCTATAATTTTCCTCTACTTTCATTGAAGAGAACAATGTCATCAGCAAGTCTTATCATTGATAACATTTCACCTTGAATTTAAATCCCACTCTTGAATCTTTCGTTTTATTCCATCATTGAGTCTTCAATTTACAGATTGTACATTAGGGGCAAAAGACTACATGCCTGTTTTTCAGTCTTGTTAATCTGGGCACTTTGTTCTTCGCCTTCCATTCTTATTGTTCCCTTTTAGTTCTTGTACATATTGTGTCACCCATGTTTCCCCACAGCTTACCCTTATTTTTCTTAGAATTTCAAACATCTTGCACCATTTCACATTATCGAACACTTTTCCTTGGTTGACAAATCCTGTGAATATGTCTTAATTCTTCTCCATAGTTGCTTCCATTATCGGCCACTACATGAGAACTACCTCTGGTGCTTTTATCTTTCCTAAAACCTTGGGAGAGCCAGCCCTGACAAAACTCTAACATCTGGTGAGCAAGATGTATGAGACAGGTGAAATACCTTCAGACTTAAAGAAGAATATAATAATTCCAATCCCAAAGAAAGCAGGTGTTGACAGGAGTGAAAATTACCGAACTATCAGTTTAATAAGTCACGGCTGCAAAATACTAACACGAATTCTTTACAGATGAATGGAAAAACTGGTAGAAGCCGACCTCGAGGAAGATCAGTTTGAATTGCGTAGAAATGTTGGAACACGTGAGGCAATACTGACCCTATGACTTATCTTAGAAGATAGATTAAGGAAAGGCAAACCTACATTTATAGCATTTGTAGACTTAGAGAAAGCTTTTGACAATGTTGACTGGAAATTCTGAAGGTGACGGGGATCAAATAGAGGGAGCGAAACACTATTTACAATTTATACAGAAACCAGATGGCAGTCATAAGAGTCAATGGGCATGAAAAGGAAGCAGTAGTTGGGAAGGGAGTGGGACAAGGATGTAGTTTATCCTCTATGTTATTCAATCTGTATATTGAGCAGGCAGCAAAGAAAACAAAAGAAAAATTTGGAGTAGGAATTAAAATCCATGGAGAAGAAATAAAAACTTTGAGGTTTGCCAATGTCATTGTAATTCTGTCAGAGACAGCAAAGGACTTGGAAGAGCAGTTGAACGGAATGGATAGTGTCTTGAAAGGAGGATATAAGATGAACATCAACAAAAGCAAAACAAGGATAATGGAATGTAGTCTAATTAAATCAGGTGATGCTGAGGGAATTAGATTAGGAAATGAAACACTTAAAGTAGTAAAGGAGTTTTGCTATTTGGGGAGCAAAATAACTGATTATGGTTGAAGTAGAGAGGACATAAAATATAGAATGGCAGTGGCAAGGAAAGCATTTCTGAGGAAGAGAAATTTGTCAACGTCAAGTATAGACTTAAATGTCAGAAAGTCTTTTCTGAAAGTATTTGTATGGAGTGTAGCCATGTATGGAAATGAAACATGGACGATAAGTAGTTTAGATAAGCTTTCAAAATGTGGTGCTACAAAAGTATGCTGAAGATTAGACAGGTAGATTACATAACTATTGAGGAGGTACTGAGTAGAAATTGGGCAAAGAGGAATTTGTGGCACAACTTGACTAGAAGAAGGGATCAGTTGGTAAGGCATTTTCTGAGGCATCAAGGATCACCAATTTAGTATTGGTGGGCAACATGGAGGGTAAAAATTGTAGAGGGAGACCAAGATATGGGTAGACCAAGCAAATTCAGGAGGATGTATGTTGCAGTAGTTACTTGGAGATGAAGAAGCTTGCACAGGATAGAATAGCATGGAAAGCTGCATCAAACCAGTCTCTGGACTGAAGACCACCACAACAACAACAAAGCCAAACTGTCGTCATCTGATAGATTCTCAATTTTCTTTTCCATTTTTCTGAATATTATTCTTGTCAGCAACTTGGATGTGTGAGCTGTTAAGCAAATAGTGTGATATTTCTCATACTTGTCATCTCTTGCAATCTTCAAAATTGTGTGGGTGATGTTATTCAGAAAGTGTGATGGTATATCACAAGTATCATACATTTTACACGCCAATGTGAGTAGTAGTTTCGTTGCTACTTCCCTCAATGATTTTAGAAATTCCACTATAATTTTATCGTGCCCTTCTGCTGTAATATCAAATATGTCTTCCGAAGCTCATTTAAATTCTGATTCTAATACTGGATCCCCCATCTCTTCCCTGTCAGCTCTTGATTCTTCTTCTCTTCTTCTATCATGCCCCCCCCCCCCCCATCTCATAGAGGCCTTCCTTCAGTGTACTCTATCCACTCTGTCCTCTGAATTTCCATGACACACTTAATGTTACCATCCTTTTTTTAAAATTTCACTAAAGATTGTTTTTACTTTTCCATATTCTGAGTCAGTCCTTCCAACAGCCTCTTTTTTTTTTTACAACCATTTCGCCCTGGTTACCCTGTACTCTGCCATTAGGCATGGTTTATCTGCAGCTACATTTCTTGTGCCTACAATTTTCCTTCCAACTTCTGTGATTACCCTTTCTAGAGATGTACATTCCTCTTCAACTGAAATGCGTACTGAGCTATTCATCATCACTGTTTATATAGCCTCAGAGAACTTTAAGTGTATTTCTTCATTCCTTAGTATTTCGGTATCCCACGTATTTGCACACTGATTCTTCCTGGCTACTCTCTTATACTTCAGTCTAGTCTTAATCATTACCAAATTGTGGCCTGGGTCTATATCTGCTTCTGAGTATGTCTTACAATCCAGTATCTGATTTCGGACACACTCCCTGACCATGATGTAATCTAACTGGAATCTTCCTGTATGTCCCAGCCTTTCCCAATTATGCCTGCTTCTCTTGTGATTCTTGAACAGAATATTTGTAATTACTATGTGAAATTTATAATAGTGATGGAAGCTGAAGAAATGAATTAAAATTCTTGCCAAGGCCAGGACTTGAACCCAGGTCTTCTTGCTTACTAGGCACAAATGCTAGCCATTACACAACCACAGCACTATACCTAAATTAAAAAATGGTAATAATTGTAAGATTCATAGATCACCTACTCCTGCGGTACAGGATTTCGCCATTTCATCAAACGATGTGGAACTATTCCAGTGCTGGAGAACCTCAGCAATAGTGGCAATCTAAGAAGGGGAAATAAGCTGAAAATGTTAATCAAGGTTTTTGTTGGGGAGGGGGTTGAACTTAGGTAGTCCATGGAGCAATGCTAACTGTAGTGCTGCAGTAGTGTAATGGCCAACATCCCTGCCTAGTATGCAAGGAGACCCGGGTTCAAGTCCCAGCTGTGCCATAAGTTTTAATTCATTTCTTCAGCTTCCGTCATCACCATAGATAAAGATATCTTGAGGAAAATTTAATTATGACATCTAGCTGAAATTTATTGCAGAAGTCAATTAGTCTTTCTCCTCTCCAATTTCTACTACCAAGAAGCCCATATTCTCACATAACCCTTTCTTCTACTCTAATCCCCAATTATTATTACAATTTCATCTTCCTTTCCATACTGAATTACCCATTAAGTATCCTCCTATACTTTCTCCCCCCCCCCCCTCTCTCTCTCTCTCTCTCTCTCTCTCTCTCTCTCTCTCTCTCTCTCTCTCTCTCTCTCTCTTCTGCTTGCAATGTTGGCGTGTACACCTAAGCTATTGTCGTTGGTGTTGGTTTGCTGTTGATTCTTATGAGTATAACCATATCTCTGAACTATTCACAGTAAGATATGCTAAGTTTCAGACAGGCATGATTAAAAGACAATTACACAAACCTTTTGGCCACTCCCTTCATCAACAAAAGGGAAACCCACACCATTGATACACACAAGAAAGCACACCTCATGCACACATAACCACCAACTCCAGCAGCTAGAGTAACTATGCAGCTATTCCATGGGATGGAAGCAGCAGCCTGGAGGAGGTGGGGAAGGGGAAGGGATAGTAGTGTACAGGTGGGGGGAAGACAGGAACACTTTCTGGCAGAGTGTGCATGGACTAGAATGCCAACAGGCTCAGCATCAGGAGGTTGTAGTGCAGGGAGGTGGGGAAAAAAAGTAGTGAAAAAGGAGCGGAGCAGGGAAAGATGAGCCGGTGTGTTGCAGAGTGTTTCAAACAAAGAGGATGTAGATAAGAATTGTGAGGAGATGGTACGACTGGGGGGGAAGGGGGGGGGTGGAGACTGTTGGGTGAAGGGTGTGGATATAGTATGTTTCCATAGGTTGAGGCCGGGATAATTAGGGAGGTGAGAATTATGTTGTAAGGATAACTCCCATCTGCACCATTCGGAAGAGCTGTTGGTGGAGAGGAGGCTCCACATGGGTGGGGCAGTGAAGCAGCCACTGAAATCAAGCATGTTATCTTCAGTTACATGTTGTGCCACAGGGTGGTCTACTGTGCTTTAGCCCACAGTAGCGATGGCTGCTGATCCTGGTGGACAGCTAATTGGTAGTCATACCAATATAAAAAGCAGCGCAATGATTGCAGCGGAGCTGGCAAATGACATGGATGCTTTCACAGGTGACCCAATGCCTGATAGGCTATGATAAACTTGTGACAGAATTGTAATGGGAAGTTTTCGGTGCATTGATTGGGCTTCTTTTGCACTTGGGTCTTCCACAGGAATATCATCCTTGGGCAAGGGGTTGGGATTGGGAGTGGAATAGGGATGGACTAGGATATTGTAGAGGTTGGGTGGGTGATGGAACACCATTTTAGGAGGGATGGGAAGGATTTTGGGTAGGATACACCTCATTTCAGAGCATGCTGATGGATAATCAAAGCCTGGTGAATGATGTGGTTCCAGTCGGACATGCTGTTGAGTGATAAAAGGGGCATTCCTTTGTGGATGGTTGTTGTTGTTGTTGGTGGTGGTGGTGGTGGTGGTGGTGGTGGTGGTGGTGGAGGAGGAGGAGGAGGAGGAGGAGGAGGGATTAGGGGTGTGAGGGGATATGGCACGGGAGATCTTTTTGTGGAATAGGTCTGGGGGTAGTGCCTGTCTGTGAAGGCCTGGGTAAGACCCTCAGCACACTGAGGAATGGAATTCTTGACATTGCAGATTCCCCATCCCTTTGTGGCCAGGCTGTATGGTGTGGATTTTTTTGGTGTGAAGGGGAAGGCATCAGTCAAAATGCACCTACCACTGGTGGTTGGTGGATTTCATGTAAACAGAGGTTAGTAGGTCCATGTCTAGGCATGCTGGGTTGAGGTGGATGGGGTGAAGCAGATGGGGGAGAAGGTGTTGGATTGTGAAGGAATGAAGATATGGTGTCTTGGCTTGGCATTTTGTGGGGCTACCAAGGTCTCCTATAGGTAGCCTGTAAACAGGGTGGCATGGGAGGGTGTCTTGCAAGTGTCCATGACTATGCTGCAGATTTGTTTGTGTATGTTACCTTCAAAGGAGTAGTAATTGGGGGTTAGGATAAGGTTAATAAGATGTATGGGAAATGAAGTAGTGAGTTTGGAGTCTGAAAGTCATTGAGAAAGGTGGTGTTCAATAGCGATAAGACCGTGGATAATGAGGGATGTTGCTGTATAGGGAGGTGTCATCAATAGTGACGAGTAGGAATCTAGGAGGTAAAAGGTCGGGGATGGTGGAGAGTCGATGAAGGAAGTAGTTGGTATCTTCATTGCAGAAGGCTTGGTTCCAGCAATTGGTTGGAGATTTTGATCAATGAGAGCCGAAATTTTTTCAGAGGGGACGCAATAACCAGCACAATGGGACATCAAGGATTGTTGGATTGTGGATTTTGGGGAGCATATAGAAAGTTGATGTGTGGGCTGTTATAGAAGTGAGAAGGGAAATGGATTCAGGGTGAGGTTCTGGGAAGGGCCTGAGGCATTAAGTAGGGGTTGGAGGTTGTGTTGGACTTCTGGAATGGGATCACTCAGGCAGAGTCCATATGTGGAATACTCATAATTGGCAGAGGCCTTCTGTCAGGTGGTCACTGCAATTCATAAAAACAGTAGTGGAACCTTTGTCAGGATGTAGGATGATTAGGTCAGCAGTGTTTTGAGGTTGTGTATGGCCTTTATTTCTTCTGCTAAAAGATTGGTGTTCTGAGGAAGGCACCTGGGAAAGGGTGGTGAGGCTAAGTTGGAGGTAAGGACTTCCTGGAAGGTATTCAGCAATTAATTACGTGTGAGGGGAGAGGGTCACAGTTGGATGGTCTTATGAACTGGGAGAGGGAGGGTTCAGTGTTGGAATTAGCTTGGTTTTTGTTGGAGGTATTGGCAGCAAAGAAGTGCTTCCATTGCAAGGGTTGGAGAAGGAGAGTAGGTAGTTGACAAGTTCCACATGGTGAAATTTGGGTGTAGGGTTAAATGTGAGGCATTGGATAGGACTGAAACTTCTTTCAAACTTAGGGTTTTGGGGGAAAGGTAAACAACAGTGTTATGTGTATGTGTTGCCTCTGTATTTGGTGGAGTGTTGGTAGGGAGTTTTGGAGGATGTGGCAAGTTGAAAAGGTCAAGTAGGCAGTGATTAGTTGCTGTGTGGGGTGGATGAGGAGGAACACTGTGGGGATAGGAGTTGGATTGTGGTTCCCTGAGGCAGCAGTAGGATGTCAGCAGCTTGGGTAACTTAGAGGTCATGCGAGTTGTGATGTATGGAGCAGGGATTGTAAAGTAGTAGTATCTCACAGAGGAAGTGGAGGTGGTTCTGGGGTGCCCTGTGTCATGGAAATGTATTTTTGCAGTACCAGGTTTGTGTAGGCCAGTGACCGGTGGAATCTGAAAAGGTGGTCATTCTGAAAGGAAGGGTGGGATCCTGAGAAAGCAATTTTGTTGGTTACGCCATTTGCCAGGATTTCATGGTTTAGGCAGCATTTGAAGAATGCTGAGTTTTAGCATTCTTTTCTGAGCTGGTGCAGAAAGATGAAGCTGGGATCCATTGTGGCAAGAAATGGGAATGATGCAGAAATCAGCAAAACAGGTGTTGATGTTTGTGAGAGGAGCTGAATAAGGGAAAAGACACACAAGAAATACATAAAGACACACAGAAGCAGTCACAGATGCGCTAAAATATGCACAGATATTCAAATATACACACAAATATCTAAAAATATGCAAAAATACATTTAAAGACATGAAACCACATCAAAATGTGTACAGTTACAATAAAAATGCACAGAAAGGTGAGAGAAAAGTAATGGATGAGGTGTGTGTGTGTGTGTGTGTGTGTGCGTGTGTGCGGGGTGGGGGAGGGGGTGGGGGGGGGGGGCACACACTGGAATTGCACTAAGGGAAGAGAGGGGCATAGGTTAGGTAGAGGATAACAAGTTCCTGTGGCATGGGCAGGTGTGGAAACTGAAATGCTAATGTCACCAGGGTGAGGAATATCAATAGGAATAAACATAACTATAGAAACTGGAGTATAAGATACTGCATCAACAGTCCACGCAGTCATGATGTCTGTGCTGCTCCCGAATGATTGTTGATACATGGTTTCGAAAGGCAGTGAATAAACAGAGGAAGGAAGAGAGAGAACAGACTGAGAAGAGTAATGCTGTAGAGAAGAGTAGCAAGGAAAAGATCACAGGGTTGTAGGATGGAAGAAAAGCCATTCAGCAAAATCAGACAGTGGAAACTCAGGTAGGAATGTCAGAAATGTGTGAAAAGATAGACTGCTACTTCCTGTAAAGAAGACACACTAAGTTGCAGACAGGCACAATTAAAAAAATACTTACACAAAGCTTTCAGCCACAGCCTTCATCAGCAAAACATAAACAAACATTATTCCTTCACAGTCTCAACATCTTCTCTCCCATCCATTTCACCTGGTCTTCCTCAACTCAGTGTGCCACCTTCCTAGACATTGACCACCTCCTCTCTGATGACTTCTTCCACACCTCTGTCCACATTGAACCCACTGACAACAAACAGAACCTGCATATTGACAGCTGTCACACCTTTCACACCAAAAGGTATGTCCCATACAGCCTGGCCATGCGGGGACTATATTCCTGCAGTGAAAGGAACTCACTTGCTCAGTATGCTGAGGGTCTCACCAAGGCCTTCACAGACAGGCACTATCCCAGACCTAATCCACAAACAGATCTCTCATGCCATTTCCTCTCACACCCCAATCCTCCCGCTACCACAAGGAACCAGCCACAAAGGAGTGTCCCTTCATTACCTAGTACCAACCCGGACTGGAACAACTGAACCACATGCTCCCAGGGCTTTGATTACGTATCGTAATGCCGTGAAATGAGGGCACGCTGCCCAATATACTTCCCACCCCTCACTCATCCAAACTCTGCAACATCCTAGTCCATCCCTATGTCACTCCTAATCCCAACCCCTTGCCACAAGGATCATATCTTTGTGGAAGACCTAGTTGTAAGACCTGCCCAATCGACATCATGAGCACTTCCTATTCCAGTCTTGTCACTGATTTATCCTTGCCCATCGGGGGTTGGGCCACCTGTGAAAGTAGTCATGCCATTTACGAACTCTGCTGCAATCATAGCACAGCTTTTTATATTGGTATGATTAACAACCAGCTGTCCACCAGGATGAATAGCCACTGAGCAGAGAGCAAAGTAGACCACCTTGTGGTGCAGCATGCTGTTGAACATAACATGCTTGATTTCAGTGACTGCTTCACTACCAGAGCCATCTGGATCCTTCTCTCCATCACCAGCTTTTCTGAACTGCGCAGATGGGAGTTACACTTACATCACATTCTCTGCTCCCAGAATTATCCCGGCTCAACCTATGGTAACATACTGTCTCCACACCCTCCTACTAACAGTTTCTACCCCCTCTGTCATATCATCCTCCCCATTCTCATCTCCCACCCTCTCTGTTTGGCTCCTGCCCGTCTTTCCCATTCTCATCTCCTTTCTCACTCTTTTTCTTTGCCACCTCCTGATGCTGCAGCTGTTTGCATTCTAGTTCCTGCACTCTCTGCAAGAAAGTGTTCCTCTCTTTCCCCACCTGTACGCTACTGTCCTTTCCCCTTCCTCACCCCCTCCAAATTGCCGTTTCCATCCCATGTGATAGTAGCATTCTGGCCAGAGTCAGTCATGTGTCTTTGTGGTGTGCTTTCTTGTATGTATGAACGGTGTGCGTTTCTGTTTTGCTGATGATAGCTGTGGTGGAAAGGTTTGTGTAATTGTCTTTTAATTGTGCTTATCTGCAAATTTGCAAATCTCCTTTATGGTGAATAGCAATCTATCTTTTCCCACTTTATTGATATTCCTACTGATTTCCATTGTTTGATTTTGCTGAATTGCTTTTCTTCCATCCTACAACCATGTGATGCTTCCCTTTATCGCTCTTGCCTATAGCATTACTCTTCTCAGTGTGTGCTTATTCATTGCCTCCCTAACCACATCTACTTCCGAGACACACTGTATCAACGATCGTCCATGCACAACAGAGGCATCGTGACTACATGAGTTGTTGATGTAGCATCTCATGCTCCAGATTTTTTCCTTTGATGGTTACAATTTTATCTATTACCACTGATCTCCTTCATCCCTCATCCTGATGTACTTTAGCATTTATTTTCTATACCTGCCCATCTCACATGTATTTGTGATCTTCAACCTAACGCACCCTCTCTCCCTCTCTCTTCCCTTCTTGGAACCCACACACTCCCTACCTCATCTGTTCCATTTCTCCCACATTTGAGTAGGTTTCTAATGTATTTGTTTGTATTTTCATGTGGTTCATAATGGTTTCGTGCATTCTCACTTTTTTTACATATTTGTGTTCATTTTTATATATGTGTGCATATTTTTGCATGTCTGTGTGTTTTTCAGCGTGTCTTTAAGTATTTTTACATGTCTTTACACATTTTTACACATCTTTTCTCTTATCCAACTCCTGTCACAAATATCAACAACTATTTTATCCATTTCTGCATCATTCCTATTTTCTTTACACCATTCCTGCCACAGTGGGCTCCTGCCACAATGGTCTCCTGCTCCATCTTTTGGCACCAGTTCAGAGAAGTATCCCTTTCACTGGCTAAAACCCAGTCCCACATCCTATTTCTCAAATGCTGCCTAAACCATGGAATCCCTGCAAATGGCCTAACCATAAAAATCCCTTTCTCTGGATCACATCCCTCCTTTCAGAGGGACCTTCACCTTTTCAGATTCCTGCAGTCCTCGGCCCTCACAAACCTGGTGCTGCACAAACAAATCTCCATGGCACAGACATCTCAGAACTACCTCTGCTCTGTCCACAAGATACTACTATTGTTCAATCCCTGCTGCATACATCACATCTCTGAAACTGAATCCCTTGCTCTCCAGCACCTGAAGGAGCATTCCAGACACCACCTCCATAAGTTATCCAACCTGCTGACATTCTACTGCTGCCTCAGTGTACCAGTGTCCACATCTGCAGTGTTCTTTCTCATCCACCCCTCATAGCACCTAATCCCTGCCTAGTTGACCTTTTCAACTTGCCACATCCCACAAAACTCCCCACCAACGCTCCTCCAAATACAGAGCCAAAACATTCGTGTAACACTGTTGTTAAACTTTCCACCAAAACCCTCAGTTCTACAGCAGTTTCACTCCTACCCAAAGACCCCACCTTTAGCCCTACACCCAAATTTAACCTTGCTGGACTTGGCAATTACCTCATCTCCTCCTTCCAATCCCTGCAGTGAACACTTATTTGCAGCTAATCCCTTCAAGGAAACCCAACCAAATTCCAATACTGAACCCTGCCTCTTCCAGTTTATTACAAGCATGATCCTCTCCTCTTTCCACCTAACCACCCATTGGTCACCTTCCAGGAATTTCTTACCTCTAACCTAGCCCCGCCATCCTTTCCCTGGCTCCTTCCTTGGAATAACTGCCTTTCAGTAGAAGAAAGAATAGTCATACACACTTGAAAACAAATCCTGACCTAATCATCCTACCTGCAGACAAAGGTTCCAGTATTACCCCAAACTGGAACAACTGAACCATATCCTTCACCAGGGCTTTGATTACCTGTGATCATATCCTGAAATGAGGGACATCATACCCGACATTCTTTCCACCCAGCCTAAAGTGGTGTTCCGTCACCCACCTAACCTCTGCAGTCTCCTAGTCCATCCCTGTGCCACTCTCAATCCCAACCCTTGCCACAAGGATCATATCCCTGTGGAAGACCCATGTGCTAGACATGCCAAACTAATCCTCCCAGCACTTCTTATTCCAGCCCTGTCACAGATTTATCCTAGCCCATAGGGGACTGGGCCATCTGTGAAAGCACCTTTGTCATTTACCAGCTCTGCTACAATCATTGCACAGCTTTTTATATTGGTATGACAACCAAAGAGCTGTCCACCAGGATGAACAGCTATTGCCAAACTGTGACCAAGAGCACAGTAGACCACCCTGTATTGTCCTTTTTAGTTGCTGTTTTAACCTTGTGCCTCGCGGTGCATTCCTAACTTAGTCTGGGCGCTAATGACCATTGTAGTTGTGTGCCCTAAAACCACACACACACACACACACACAAAAAGTAGACCACCCTGTGGCACAACATGCAGCTGAACATAACATGCTGGATTTCAGTGGCTGCTTCAGTGCCCTACCAATCAGGATCCTCCCCTCCAACACCAGCTTTTCTGGACTGCACAGATGGTAGTTATCCTTACAACACACTCTCCCGTAATTATCTCATCCTCAGCCTATGGTAACATACCACCAGACAGTTTCCACCCCTCTGTTGTATCACTTGTCCCCCTTCCCATCTGCCACCCTATTTGTTTGCCACCCTCTGCCAATGCAGTCACCCATCTTTCCTCGCTCCTAAGCTCCTTTCACTCCTTTTTTTCCCACCTCCCTGCCCCCCCCCCCCCTCCCCCTCCCCCAACCTCCTGACACTGTGCCTGTTCACATTTCAGCCCCTGCACATTCAACCAGAAAGCATTCCTCTCTTCCACTTCCCCACCCCCTCTAGAGTGTTGCTTCCACCCCAGATGATAGTAGGATGGGGTCTAGTCCAGACTCTTCTGCCACTGAGATAATCATGAAACTTTTTTCAGTTTCACACCACATGTCCTGTGAATACACATTGTGTGCCTTTAATGCAGTGGTTTCCATTGCCTTCTGCATCCTCATGTTATTGATCACTGCTGATTCTTCTGCATTTTGGAGCAGTTTCACACCACAAGAGCAAGAGAGTGCCCTGAACTTCTGTCCGCTCCTCCATCCTTTTTCACAAGTCCGTTGGTAGAATAAGAGTGACTTCTTATGCCAGAAGTCTTCAGCTGCTGTTGCTAAAAATATTTATTCAAAGTTTAGCCAGTGGTGGTGTTTGAACCCAGAACTGAGAAAGTTTTGATTACTAATCAAAGACACTACACATAGATCACTGGTGCTGAATATAGTTAAATGCAAAAACTGCTTATATGGACCTGATCATGTTCATTGATAAACTGCCAATGGCAAGAAAAATGTTTCTGAAGAAGAGGAATTTGTTAACATCGAATATAGATTTAAGTGTTAGGAAGTCTTTTCTAAAGGTATTTGCATGGCTTGTAACTATTTATGAAAGCGAAACAGGGATGATAAACATGTCACACAATAAGAGAATAAAAGGTTTTGGTTAACTTTTGGACCAGTAGAAAGCCAGCTAAGTTCTCAGTGTTGTTTATGTGCCTGTCGACATCTTGGCACTGCATTTATTTGGTGAGTTGTTAGCTTTACTCATTATCAACAGTTTGTGTGTGCCTAAATGATGTTTTGTGTGCCATCATGATGTGTTCATTGGCGATGGATAACAAATTTTACAATTTAAAATTTTCTATAGAGTAAATAATTAGCAATATATCAATGAACTATGCAACTCTCGTATATTGGCAGAGCATTGTTTTTAATAAAATTTGGATCAAGGCTGCTATGCATGACAACTTATTTTATTGATCGTGTTCTCTTGCAGTCAAAGATGATTTTGAGTGGCAGTGAGTGAATTGGGAGTGAAAATAGACTTGTGGTTGAAGACCTGCTTTTTATGTCTGTAACTGCTTCTTGCATTGTAACTGCAAATAGCCCAGTTGTTATAAAAGTGCATGTATTTTGTCATCATGCTACTGAAACAGTTTTTCTTCCTCATTGTAGTATTTATTTTGATCATTGTGTGCAGGCAGTGGAATACATGAAACAGCTGCCAACAGCAAAGTTGCCAATCAGTGGTAGCGATGGTGCCTTGTATCGACGTCAACAACTTGAACGACAAGTACCAATACATGACTTGGATGCCAGCCGTTGTCACAATTTGACTCCACAGGAGGTGGAAGGGTTTGTTACAGATTATAATTAAACTTTATAAACAAACAGTGTGTTTTAAGAAGTATCTATAAATTAAACTCCTCTGTTACACTTTTGTCTGTAAATGGAAAGCTTTTATGTCTATTCTGTAGTTATGTTGCTAGAGTGTGTGTGTGTATGTGTTTTTTCTATTTCACATTTCCTGCTGCACTCAGGACTATGAATTTTATTATGCTGCAGAATTAAACAGTTCTGATATGCAGCAGTGTTGACACTCAGCTAAAGCTAATTTGGTGGCCTTGGATCAAAAACTGTACTGTAAGTGGTTGTTAGAGATGATAGTGCTTAATGCACACGTGTGTATGTATTAATTAGTTACTGACATGAAAATAGTTGCAGCATGGAAGAGTAAGAGGCCATGTGCTCACTTTGTAATGGAATATCCATTTGCCATGCCATTCTCCAGAGTTTTGTTGAAGAAGGAACAGGCAGTAAGGGCAGTTAGTTGTTGCAGCCTGACTCAATTTAGTATGTGGACACTCCAGTTTGTGCATTATTGTTGCACTACTGTGTTAGGAAGGACGTCGGTACAATCCTACTTGAAAGCAGGCAACACACGTCTTGTCAGAGGTAGATATTTTGTTGTGGTACTATTTCCCATTCTTAGGTAGTTGCTTCAGTATTGATTCCTCTTCCCTAGACACTTTTCATTGAGCATATTAGGGGAAATGGAAACAATAAGATTTTTTTTTAAAGTTATGGATTTAGTTTTTTTCATACGAAACAACGTTATTAACTTCAGAGTGCTCTTCATTACACGTAATACATTTTTTTCAGTCAGTGAATTCATTGTGGGAATAATTTTTATGCTGATCTGCAGTATTGGCTGTTTCCTCTAGTTGTTTCTTCCCCTCTCAACCATTTCTACATCATCAAATCAGTTTCATTTCATGCCTCTTCATAGCACCAGGACTCATCAACTGCAATGATTGTAGAAAATAAATTCTGGGTAAGTTAGGAGCTATTCTTTCAAAGTATAGCATGCCTCTGCTTGACACACTTCCAAAAATTTTGAGTATCATCTTGTATATTTCTGTTTGGCAGTGCATTCTAATGAGTGCGAGTTAGACATTTTAGTTAGCCAGTTTTACACTGCATTTTATTGAATGGCCACAAACCGTTTGCTACCACATGATATTTCAATTTTGAGCATGAAATTGAGCCCATTAGTTAACATAACTGTCAATAAATCTCGGCTGCTGAGTTCCTTGTAATGTTTTAGAGGTATGTGCTCGTAAAATATTAACATAAAAGTCTGAAGTACACTTTTTTGTGATTGATGTGGATAATAAATTGCTAAAGATTAAGTTCACAATTCATTGCTTGCTTGTATTTGCATGGTATTATCTGTTCTGATACAGTTGTTAAATTTATAACAACCATTTACTTGCATGAGATAGATATCTTTAGGGACGGAAAAAAATGATTTTGTTTTTGCCAAATTTGGTGTTTTGCTAAATTTTGTGATATTTTTTGCCAAATTCAGTGGCTTCTTTTGCCAGATTCGGTGTTGCTTTATTTTGTGTTGTTTTGCCAAATTCGATGTGTTTCACAAAATTTGGTGTGTTCTGCCAAACTCAGTGTTGGTTCTGCCAAATTCGGTGTTGGTTCTGCCAAATCTGATGATTTTTTTGTCAAACTCAAAATTGTTTGTCAACTTTCATGTTCTTTACCATATTCTGTGTATTTATTTTGCTAAAATCTGTGATGCTCTTTGCCAAATTCAGTGGTACTCCATACCAAATTTGGCACTATTTTCATTATCAAACAAAACTTAATTACACCGGACATATGCTGTTATTTTAAGAATATACATGAACTTTGTCTTTGAGGAGACTAGATGACAAAATGCAATTTATCATTTGTGTCCTCAGAATTATAACTTTTTTATACAGCAAAATCTCAGATTCTGTGATATCACATAAAAATTGCAAATTTCCTATTATTTTGCAACAAAACAATAATTTGTGTTTTTTTCCAATTTATCATTTTCATTAAATTTTCCTGTCCCTAGATACCATTCATTATATTCAACTGATTTTCATTCATTCCAGAAATGTTAATGATTTGACTGCATGACCCTTCTGTATTTCACTCGAACTATTACAATTGAGCATCAATTATCTGAATGTTAGTCAACCACACTACAGCTTCACTGAACCATTATTCGCTTGGGCATGCTGCCTTTCTCACTATGGCCTTGCCTCCCCTTCGTCCCCCAGCCCCCTCCTTCCCCCCACTATTGCCGAGTTACTGATGATAGAAACTGTTTCAGCCTGCTACAATCACTTGAACCAACTATACAAGGAGGAAAACTGTGTGCCGATTCTTCAGCAGCTGATTCTTTCAAAATCAAACTAAGGGGCATGTTAAGGGAAAAAGATTATGCTCTTGAAAACATTTACAATACTGACAAAACTGGGCCCAATTGGAAAGCTTACCTAGAAAAGTTTTTGCATTGTTTTGTGAATTAGCAGCACTTAGTCTTAAAATAAGCAAGGATCATATTAATGCTTTCACTTGTGCTAATGCTACTGGTAGCCACCCATTGCATAGACTTCTCATTGGTAAAAGTAAGAAACTGCATTGCTTCAAAGGCTTTCATATGTCTGTGATGCCTGTTGTTAACACATCACAAAAGAACACCTGAATGTATAATAAGATTTTCATGCAATGGATTGAGGAAGTTTTTGTGTCCTTTGTAAAAGCTTATAGGTTAAAGAATGGCAAAAGGGAGAAAACATTACTGCTCCTGGCAATGTACCAACGTGTCCATCATCTGAGACCTTAAATGAAAAGAGCAACTTCATAAAAGTGATGTTTTATCAGCTACTATGCAGTCTTTACTACAGCCTGTGGCTCAAAGCATTATTTTAGAGTTTGAAATGGTATTATAGGAAAGAACTGATACATAAGTTATTGTTAGAAAGAGAAGAGTGGGGTGAGGAGAGAGGGGTGGGAGGGAGGGGGGGGGGGGGGGGGGAGAGAGAAGTCAGTCTGTTTCAAAATCGTAAAAATTTGATTTGAAAGCTGTATCCTACATGAGTGGAGAAGCCTGGGATAAAATTTTGGGTGTGGTGAAAAGTCTGTATAATTGAAAATTACAACAGACTAATATGTCCGAAATTCTCAAAATCATGCAGGATGACAACATTGTGAACCTTGTCACTGATAAGGCTGACTGTGCCATATCGCATCAACTAGTGATCCAGAAAATGAAGATGAAAATATACTGGCTGCTTCTGAAGAATTTACATTTTTAGATACTGCTTGAAGAATTTACATTTTTAGATACTGCTCTGTGATGGATGGAAACACAAGATGCAAGCAATATTAGATACCTGTGGTGGAAAAAGTGTGTGACTTAGCTACTCGTAAGTTGGTAGGCCTGCTTAAGACACCAAAATTAAAGGTTTTTTTTTTGTTAAGTTTTAATTCTGTAAGTATGTACTGTACATACAAAATGCATATGAAATACATATTTTTTTGCTTACTAGGTTGTACTACATACATTCGTACCATGTTTGCCTTTCTAATAAGAAAAGAGTCATGTTACTATAAATATATGTAGTCTTTACCGGCAAATAAAACTATACAGTTAAGTTATCAAAATAAACCAGTTTTTCTAAAAACCATGTCTCTCAACTTGTTCAGATAATAGACACTTTACTGTATTAGTGTATTTTCATTTACAAGGCATCTACATTGCAGTACTCAATTTCTGGATGTTATATCAGATTACTAAATAAAAATATGACCTACTTATTGTCAAGTTTGAAAAGCACAACATTTGAGTTTTTATCAGAAGAAGATGGAAGAGGAAAGGAAATTGAACAGAAAATGAAGAAATTTGTATCTGAGTTCTTCTGGAGGCATTTAAAATGTCCACTTTGTACATCAGGGCTGTTGCAACACATCAACGATTCAAACAAATACATTCTGGATACTTTATGTAGCTGGACATGTTCTCCTCTTGACTCAAAATAGAAACCTAACAATGTAGTAGCTGGCGAGATTAGAGATCAATAGTTTAGTTCATGCTTTTGTAATAAAAAAAAATCACCCACTAGAGTTTATCCCCCATGTAGTAAACAAGGGGTGTAAATCAGTCGTGTTGAAAAAGTGTTGTGACTCGCCGATCATTCAAAGCGCCGCCGCGCAATTACGCGCGTCCTCTACGTGTGGCGCTGTCTGCCAGCCATGCAGCAGCTGCGCCACCTAAGCGGCCAGCCGAGCAGTGGCCGCTAGACCGGGACTCAATGCTCATTCGAATGCTAACATGTACACATGTCTTGCTTGTCAACTTACTCTCTGACTTATATGTGTTGTGTCGTTCTGGAATATATTTGTTAAACTTGACATTATAACAATTGGTGACGAGGTAGTGGATTTTTCCTTTTCACCGTTGACCCACAGGGTTCCGTGGCTACTGTCGAGCAACTATTGCAAAATCTCCTTGGACAGCGAATGCTTCTAACAGCGGCGATTCACGATTTCATCGCAGTGTCAAATGCGGGGCGTTTCTCGTCGTTGGTTGTACCTCCTTTTCCTCCTTACGACGAGACGACGGAAGACTGGTCTGATTATGAAAAATGTCTTCGACAGCACTTCTTGGCATTTCATGTCACGGACGAACAACCATGTAAGTCTCTGTTCCTTTCCTGGATTTCACCTCAAATGTATCGGTTGTTGTCGCAATTGGCACCTTTGAAGGATCCTGCGCCTTTGTTCTTTGCTGAAATGTGCTCACTTCTGTCTGTCTATTTTCAAAAGCAAACGCATGTGGTAGCCTCTCGTGTTGCCTTTTATCGTTGTCAAAAACAGTCCCATCAATCCTATCGCGCTTGGGCTGCTGAACTTCACGGCCTCAGTCGAAAGTGTCAATTTATTACTGATGTTCACTAAGAATCCTATGCCGATTCCATGGTACGGGATGCTATTATCCGGTTGGCGCCCGACAAAGAAGTTCGGCAACGTGCCCTTCAGTTGGCGAATCCGACTCTAGATGAAGTTCTCTCCATTGCGCAGTCTTTTGAAATTTCTCATGCTGCTGGGGCACAAATAGAGGCATAGGGTGATGTCGGGGAAATACAACCTCTGTGCACTGTTGACACTGCGTGCGGCGCGTCCCCGCCGGCCGACGTGGCCGCAGTGCGCTCCCACGCGCAGCCTCAGCCTAGCCGTAAATAACCCACTAAGAAACTGCAGCAAAACCCCCGGCAACTTCCTTCATGTGCGCAGTGTTTTACGAAACATTCACACGAAGATTGTCCCCAACGTTGGGCTGTGTGTCACAATTGCAAAAAGAAAGGTCACGTGTCTTCCGTTTGCAAATCTGACCGCATACATGATGTTCATGAACATGACGCTGATTCTGATTCTGTGTTGTCTGTCAATTGCACTTCTTCCCTTTCAGCGAAGTTATTCCTCACTGTCTAAATCCTTGGTCGAGATGTTTGCATGCAAGTGGATACCGGTTCTGCTGCCACTATAATTAATTCTCAGATGTATCTTCAGTTGGATCGTCTCACTACTTCCGGGGTCTGGCTTTCTGTCACTTCCAGTGAGTGGTCCTCTCCTGTCGTTGTCGTTGCTAAGCCAAATGGTGATATTCGTCTCTGCGGCGATTTCAAAGCCACTGTAAATGCTCAATGCCTCATCGACACTTACCCTATGCCCCGTTCTGAACTGAAGGACTGTTCACTAAACTTGCTGGAGGCCAGTATTTTTCTAAAATTGACCTGTCAGAAGCTTATCATCAACTTCCTCTCGACGCTGCTTCCCGGCAGTTTCTGGTCCTTAACACGCCTTTCGGCCTCTATCAATACCAACGCTTGCCATTCGGGGTTGCTAGCGCCCCTGCTCTCTTTCAGCGATTCTTGGAACAATTATTGCTCCCTGTCCCTGGGTGTATCAATTACATGGACAACATTGTTGTCACTGGCTCCACCATTCAAGAACATCTTCAAAATCTCCACACACTTTTTCATGTCTTACAGACTGCCGGTCTTAAGTGTAATCTTCAGAAATCACAATTTTTTCAGGCATCTATCACGTGCTTGGGGTTTCAACTCACTCGAGATGGTATTCGTCCGCTTCAGCAAACTGTTGCTGCGATCGATGCCCGTCCTCGCCCTACATCTGTTAAGGAACTGCAGGCCTTCTTGGGGAAAATAGCATACTATCACAAGTTTTTACCGTCTGCGGCTTCAGTGGCTCAGCCGTTGCATCGCCTGTTGCATAAAAACGTGCCTTGTTGCTGGTCTGCGTCATGCGATGCGGCTTTCCAGAAATTGAAGACTATGCTGAAACAGGTCCCATGCCTGGCTACTTATCGACCTGGCCACAGACGCCTCTTAATACGGGGTCGGTGCAGTCCTTGCGCACCGTTTTTCTGACGGTTCGGAACAACCCATTGCTTATGCCTCCAAAACGCTCACGGATGCCCAACAAAAGTATTCTCAAATTGAAAAAGAAGCTTTGGCCATTATTTATGCTCTTCATAAGTTTGGTGTTTTTCTCTATGGCTCAAAATTTCATCTTGTTACGGATCACAAACCACTTGTTTCCTTGCTTCATCCATCAACGTCACTTTCCGACAAGGCTGCACACTGCCTCCAGCGTTGGGCTCTTTACTTGTCTCGTTTCAATTATGAGATTCATTTCCGGCCAACAGCTCAACATGCAAATGCTGATGCTCTGTCTCGCCTTCCCATGGGTCCTGATCAGGCATTCGATAGGGACAAACTTTTGTGTTTCCACCTGGATGTTGCCAAGCAGTGGGTTGTGGACGGGTTCCCCATCGCTGGGGCAGGCTGGCGGCTGCTACGGGTTCTGACCCTACCCTCTCCCGGGTTTTACGCTGTATTCAGAAGGGTTGGCCAGATCGCCCGACCGCTAAGACTTCTGATCCGTTGCGGAACTACTTCGCTTTGCGCTACCGCCTCACGGCTAGGGATGGTGTTATCCTCCTCTCCACTGACAATGCTTCGCCGCGTGTTGTGGTACCTGCAGCTTTGTGTGCTTCGGTCTTGCGCCTCCTTCACCAAGGGCACTGGGGTGTGTCTCGCACAAAATCTCTGGCACGCCGTCATGTGTACTGGCCTGGCATTGACTCTGAAATAGCACACATGGTCGCTGCCTGCAGCCCTTGTGCGTCACAGGCCGCTGCCCCGAAGTCATCTTTGCCACTGTGGCCTTCGCCTGAGAAGCCCTGGGAGCGCATTCATGCTGACTTTGCAGGACCCTTTTTAGGTACTTATTGGCTCCTCGTAATTGACACCTACTCTAACTTTCCTTTCATTGTCCGTTGCACGTCGCCTACCACCGCGGCAACCACCAGTGCTCTCGCCCACATTTTTTCTTTGGAAGGCCTCCCCTCTACTCTTGTTACTGATAATGGTCTGCAATTTGCCTCTTCCGAATTTGCGGATTTTTGTGCTCGTCACAGCGTTATGCATGTCACGGCCCCGCCGTTCCATCCACAATCCAACGGTGAGGCTGAACGACTGGTCCGCACATTTAAGGCTCAGGTGCGGAAACTCTGACTTCTTCTGCTGCTGATGATGCGCTTATCCAGTTTCTGGGGTCTTACCGTTTCACCCTCATGGGTGACCACAGCCCGGCTGAGCTCTTACATGGCCGACAGCCCCGCATGCTACTTCATCTTCTGCAGTCTTTCACCTCATGGCCGCGGGTGCCTTCACTTGGCCGGTTCACCGCCGACGACCTCGTCTGGGTACAGGGATATGGCAGACGGCCAAAATGGAGCCCGAGCCGCACCTTAAGACACCGTGGCAGACGCCTGTATGAAATCCAGACGGACACGGGTGTTGCAGTGCGTCATTCGAACCAGCTTCGGCCTTGTGTGCCAGCACCGCCTGTACCGAATGCCGCTACACCACTTTTGGCCCTACCTGACGCTCGGGATCTTGTCATCTCTCAATACTCACAACGTAGCCCTCTCACCGTCATCGCGATGCCAGCGCAAGAACGGACACCACCAGGAGACGTGCTCATGCAGGAACCGGATGACCATCCTCTGTCAGAGCAAATCTACTTGCCTCCTCCTCCAACGGACGCCGACACATTGCCCATGTCTCCTGTTATATCAACTGGACTTGCCGCAACGGGCAGATTGGTGCAGGGGGCCCCAGCAGATTCGACCCCTACGTCTCCTGTCATCTCGACCCGTTATCATCGGGGACACTTCCGTCCATACGGGAAGCCTCCTCCTCGAGACTTTACGGCGAGTCAAACAACGCCTATGGACGTTAGCCATCTCCAGGACACCTCCATCAAGACCAGTGCAACAATTTCAAAGGGGGGAAAAGTGTTGTGACTCGCTGATCATTGAAAGCGCCGCCGCGCAATTACGCGCGTCCTCTACGTGCGGCGCTGTCTGCCAGCCATGCAGCAGCTGCGCCACCTAAGCAGCCAGCCGAGCAGCGGCTGCTAGACTGGGACTCGGTGCTCATTCGAATGATAATGTGTACACATGTCCTGCTTGTCAACTTACTCTGTGACTTATATGTGTTGTGTCGTTCTGGAATATATTTGTTAAACTTGACGTTATAACAAAAAGCATCTGTGGCTGTAGGCCATGCAGCTGTGAAAAGGTTTAGAACAACAGTATGTCCATAAATGAACAATATATATCAGTTTTCTTATGTAAAGGTGAACGGTAAGGTAATTAATTGGATTTATGAGGTCATCATATTTTCAACTTAGGCCTGCCACATAGCCCTTGTTGCTGTTCTTATTCTCAGGTCTCTCTACGCATTGTTCTCTGAAAGAAGTTGATAGCCAGTTAGCACCTTCACCGTAAATGCAAAATCCAAACAATTACATAACAACTTCCTTTTTCTTGGACATGTATCTTTGCATAAAATGCTGGTATTATATTTGCAGTGTCTGGCAATTCTTGTAGATATTTGAAACTCTGTGGAATGTGGGAGAAGGGAGCTATTTACATGGGTAGTATCCAGAAAGATATAATCTATCAGTCAGGCTGTGAAAGCTTCAGAAATCAAGTAGAGAATTTTTTTCTCATCCAAACTCCGAAATTGATATATTTCATTGTAGATAGCCTGTGCAAAATATATTACATAAATTTTCATTTATTAAATGGAAATAGGTTTCCTATGTCAGATTTCTGCTTTGTGTGGAAGGAGGGAGGCATAGTAGCAGCAGGCACGCATAGCGAGCTACCTAAAAGTGAAAAAAGACAGATGTAAACAAAGGGTAAACTGTTATTGTTTCAAAGCTGTCAATACTTTTACCCCACTGTAAGGCAAAATGGGCAATGCCTCCATACAAAAATGTTTTCGGTTGGCATAAGAACTATAATTGTACCCAAGTATGCATCTCTTCATCTGAAGCAAATTGACAGCCACTGATGTCTTTCTTCAGGGCTCTGAAAATATGGAAATCGCCTAGGGAGAGATAGGGACTGCATCTAGGAAGTGTTAAGTGTTTTGCAGCAGGCAGGTAGGCATTACCCTGCAAGAGAATGGTGCCATCTGTCAATATCCTATGTGTTTGGACGTGATCATATGCTTGAATTGTTGCATTGTGTCCACTTATTGCTGTGTGTTAATTTTAGTATCATGTTCCAGAAAATCAGCAGCGGGCCCATGCAGCCAAACAAAAATGTCATCATAACTTGCTTAGAGCTTGCAGGCACAGCTTTAGATTTTTTGAATGAGGCTGAATCCATGTGCTTCCATTGTTGGCTCTGATGCTTCGTCTCTGGGTCAAAATGCTCACACCATGTTTCATCTCTTGTGACAATACAGGACAGGACACAATATTCTACATCATGATACCATTCTAAGTGCTGCAGTGATATTGACATTCCATTCAAATTCTTCTCCTCCATCGCCCTGTGGGCAATCCAATGCACACAGATTTTCAGATGCTCTGTCAAAAAAGCATGAGTGGCACCATGACCAATTCCCAACATAGCCGAATATCTTCCATTGTCTGCTTTTGGCTGTTTCTGATGGCAGCATTTCCACAACAATGACTGAAAGAATTGTGGCACAGTGACTCTGTCCTGACCGACTTCTGTATTTCAATGACGCTCAACTTTCTCCGAATCGTTTATTCCATACAGACACAGGTGCACTTGATATACTTTGTCCATCATACACAGCAGACATTTGGGCATGAATTTCCCTTCCTGACAATCCTTCTGTAGTCAAAACCCACACTACCCCTCGCCCACACACACACACGACTTGTTGCTCATGTTGTGTCTAACAGACAAATGGCTCAGTGGTGAACATTCACGCTGTTCTTTCCTAATAGAGGGCACTTCTATACGCACACCTACCTGTGCTACCAGCACCTGCACAATGCTTGTTATGTAGTCTGTCTTGTTTTCTTTTGACGAGCCCTTGTAGTATGGGTGCCTAATCTCTACTGTCTAGAGATTAGCATAACTGATAGCCTCAGGAAGTCATATGAAGGATTTCAGGAATAAAGAATCAATACTTGAAGATTTCTTTGTGTACATCTACATACATACGTACATACATACTTAATTACATACTCCACAATCTGGTGCAAGGTGGAGGATGCCTTTCCTGTTCCACTTGCAAATAGAGCGAGAGAAAAACAACTGTCTCTGTGCCTCCATACAAGCCCTAATTGCTCTTATGTTATCTTCGCAGTCCTTATGTGAAATGTGTGTTGACAACAGTAGAATTGTTCTGTAGTCAACTTCATATGTTGGTTCTCTAATTTTTCAATAGTGTTCTGCAAAAAGAAAGTCATCTTCCCTCTTTCTGGAGAACCCTGAAGGATAAGGGGTTTATTTGTTGTCATTATAGGTTCTTTTTTGATTAGCGTGTGGTTTGAAGTTTGTTAGCCAGAATATACTGTGGACATACAGCCTCAACACAAAAGAAATACGATTGCTCAGATAAATATTAATCAGTGACTGGTTTTTGCCCCAGAAGTTTATCTTTATACTGTGCCAGGTTTTATCAAAATCAGTCAGCTAAGTGACAGTAGATAAGGAGATTATTACGCATGTACAATGTCTGACACAAAAGAATTAACACTTATCCTGAAAAATCCATGTATTTGCTACATATGTTCAGTTAGTGGGTGGCACGTTCATGCTAGGACACACTGAAATCCACAGATGTCAAAATCATTCCTTCCACTGTTTTAAATATTTCTTATTGCTATTTTCTACGAAGCTGCACAGGAACTCACCACTTAACATTTCTGGGGGAAAATGCAGTCCTCTCTTGCATACCATCCTTTCACTACGTCCCAACCATATCCATTTTTTGTCTACCTATATTCCCATTGTAACTCTCTTACACCGATTGAAGTAACAATTACTTATTTTGGTGTCATATCTCAGTATTTAGTGCCTTTTTCCATAAAGTTGTATTTCAATTGCAATTATGTGTTGCCTGTATCTTTTACAGTTTACCTGTTGAAGGGCTTTTCTTTTTACTGCAAATTTTATTATATATATGTTTTTATGTTATTATATTCTTTTAATTTTTTGTTTTGTCAAAGTTTTTTTCCTATAGAAATGTCACTTAATTACATTTTTTGCATGATATTTATTTTCCATGCATAGGCTGAAGAAATATCTTGACAATCTAAAGAGCAATGTTGTTGGACAAGGACGTGTCACCAAGGTGAGTGAATTCATTTCGTATTCATTCATTCATCTTTAACAACAAGATTTACATAATATTTGTAGTGGTGAAGTACTAATATTATCCTGGAAATGGGTTAGTAAGCATGGCAAAATAAGTGTAATGAATCACACTCATATTTTGTGGTGCTTTAGCATATTATTGTTATTAAGTTTGTGTGTTTGTGTATATTCTGTAACTGTTGCAATTCATTTTACATAAAAATGCACTGGTATTGATTAATGTATAAATCCACAGATTGATTTCTGCACTGTAATTGTGTTTTTTGCAAGAAAATTGTAATGCCACGATACCTTAATTTTCGTATAAAATGTGACGATTTGACGCATAATGGAAGAGTTCTACCAGAATCACAGGTGGGAGATTGTTCATACTGTGTGCCCATTATCCAGTCTATGCTCTGCTCCTTGCAGTAGATAACTATAGCTAAAGATTGTGTATAAATTTATAAGATAAATAGTGCAATTTTACTTTTGGTTATTGGAATTTAAAAAATAAAACAAATATCTAATTCAAGAATAAAGTCAGAATTGAGTATTAAGAATGCTGGACAAGGAGGAAGAGTGTTTTCTCACCAGCCACTAAAATAGAAATATCTCAGATTTAAAAAAGGTGAAATGTCACACCAAACCACAGATTATGAGAGAGATGAAATGTAGGAAGAATGCTGGAAGTAACAGTGAGATAGAATTTGTGACTAACATTCTGAACTGCCAGCATGAGATGCTAGCAACCACTAGCTCAAAGACGTAAGTCAGTTTTCGAAAAAAATGTAAAGCTTCATTACAGTGAAAAATAGGTTATATAGCTGGAGAGGGTGGGGCAGGAGCCAATAATAAAAATTGTATTAGAAAGAAGGCAGAGAGAAAATGGATACATAGTTTTAGTAAGAGTGATACTCAGATTACAGACTGCTACTCTAGTTTCAGAAGTCATTGAACAAACTAAACCAATATACAAGGCATCTTAACAAGAAAGATCAAGATTCTGTGAGGCTACAGAAATTCTCATTTGGGAAAAAAAAATTAAAAGTTTATGTCCTGTCCCAAGTGATTTCCAACATACAATACATTTAATGTACATTTTTGATAATTGTGCTGTTATTTTGAAGGAACAATGTCAGAACACGACGACTAGCTTTTTTCTGGACAATTAGAGGACGTTCTGCTTATTACATGTAATACAACACACTTCCAACACGTTGGATCTACTCCACAGTCTCCACCACAACTTCTGTAATTGGTGGGGTATGCGAGTTCCTTTTGGACATCTGGAAACAGCACTGCCAATTTGTAATTATAAACTTTCATCTATTGTCTTTCACTGGAAGAAAAATGTTTAAGAATTCTGTGAGATGATACCCTGCATTTTTATATTTGATTCTCGGCTGCAGTCCACAACATCATGTGTGTAATAGTATAGTAAAAACAAAATAATGAATTTCTTCTGTGTTTACTTTTTTGTGAGGTTTTATCCAGTTACACAAAGAGAAAAGTATTGCCAGTGGCCAGATCTTTTTTCTGCAATTGCATATTCATTTCACCACCAGTATGGCATAGGCCTCAATGCTTTTATCTTTTGGTTAATAAAGACAATGAGTATGAAACAGCTGTGTACTGCCATGATATAATTTTGTGTTATATAACTATTCAAATTACGTCTGCAAGAACATTACAATTAACAAATTTCGGAAGCATAATTTCTTCTCAGTGTATTACACTTTATGCTCACAAAGTGTAACAAACGTTAAATAGCAGAAGGATGTTCGAGTCACAAAAATGATACTGTTCAACTACATCTTTTATGTTTGTTTCTACCAAAACATAATTAATATAATCACATACCATTCCTTCCATGCATAATGTTAAATGGAAGAGCCAGATACAAAAGCAAGCAGTTGTTTTTCTTTTCTTTTTTTGTTTTAAAACCTCTCTTTTGCATTAACAAGCAGCAAAGCAAGATTTTTTCCATTACTTTACATACAGTCATTTTTTCATCACAGATTTCTACGCATTATAGATGTATTATACTTTTTATCACTGTTTATTCATTTTAAAGTCTTCATTATTTTGGTGGCATACATTACTATTCATAAACTGCCACATATCGACCAATGGGTACACTTAGTCCTCAAAGATTATTGTCACAACCACAATCTTTTCCAACACAAGACACCACCAGAATGTGTTTCATCATATAGCTGACATAAATCATGCAGTTCATGAACGAAAATAGAGAATACCTGCATCTCAAAATCTGGTCTTGTGGGTGGAGAGGAAAAATCATAGCTTGTTAGCATGAAAAGAATAAATAAAATAATAGTGAGTGGGCAGTACTGCTTCCTCACATGTGATCGTGGATGCACCAGTCTCTGACACACCAAGATTTCTAGATCATTCTTGCCACCTCTGTAATGTTGACTTGTCTTCCTGAGAAACTATAAATACGAGGGCGGTTCAGAAAGTAACCTCCGATTGGTCACAGTGCGGGTTGTGGGGGGAGTAGCGACGCCATCTGTGCGTTCACGCACTCAACAGGTCAGTCGGCATCAAGCCGTGGTCGAGTGAACGTCGTATCTGCGCTAGTTTAGTTTTTGTGGCAGTTTGAAATGTGTGCTGCAATAGAAAACCCCGCCAAATGTGAAGTGCGTGCTGTCATAAGGTTTTTTACAGCCAAAGGATATTCTGCAGCAGCTATTCATTGTGAGCTTTGTGCCGTGTACGGACCAAGAGTTATGAGTGAAGGAGTTGTCCGTGAATGGGTACGTTTATTTAAAAGTGGACGAGAAAACGTTTATGATGAAGAGAGGAGTGGTAGACCATCATTGGTGACTGACGAACTCGTTCAGACAGTTGATGCAAAAGTTCGTGAAAATCGACGTTTCTCAATGTTGGAGTTGTCTACTGGTTTTCCACAGATTTCTAAGACTTTCTTGTACGAGATAGTGACAGCAAGATTGGGTTACCGTAAGTTCTGTGCACGATGGGTGCCCAAAATTCTTACCGACCACCACAAAACTCAAAGAATGGCCTCTGCATTAGACTTTCTGTCACGTTATGAGGACGAAGGAGAACCATTGTTAAACAGAATCGTGACCGGTGACGAAACCTGGATTAAGTACGTGAACCCTGAGACAAAACAACAATCAAAGATGTGGGCACATTCAAATTCGCCTACCAAACCAAGAAAAGCCTCGCAAGATTTTTCTGCCAGAAAACTGATGGCAACGTTGTTTTGGGATACCAAAGAGGTGTTGTTGGTTGAATTCATGGAACGTGGTACGACCATTAATCAAGACGTGTACTGTGAAACAATAAAAAAGTTACGACGGGCTATACAGAACAAACGCCGTGGTATGCTGACTTCCGGTATCGTTTTTTTGCATGATAACGCCCGTCCTCACTCTGCTCGCAGAACAACGGCCCTTCTTGAGTCCTTCAAGTGGGACGTTATCAACCATCCACCTTACAGCCCAGACCTGGCGCCAAGTGATTATCACCTCTTCATGCATTTGAAGAAATGGCTCGGGTCACAGCGGTTTGATGACGACGAAGAGCTCAAAGATGCGGTCACAGGCTGGCTCCAGGCACAAGCGGGTGATTTTTATGCAGAAGGAATTTCAAAGCTTGTGAAGAGATACGATAAGTGCCTCAATCGCTATGGAGACTATGTAGAAAAATAGTGCAAAGATGTAGTTGTAAGATGTATATATTAAAATATTTTTATTTAACTTGGTGTATTTTTTTAAATCAACCGGAGGTTACTTTCTGAACGGCCCTCGTAGTTACGTAATTGTGGATACTTGTTTCAGGTGTCGTTATGTGTTGAACGGTAACTTGCAGTTATGTATTGCCAATTGGAATTCCTGTATATCTAAGATAACAGGCTTCTGCTTTGGATTGTATTGGAATTAGTTGAAGGAAATACTTCAATCAGTGTTCAGTATATTTTTGTGTTTGATTTATAATTAGTTGTAGCAGAAGTTAGAGTGGAAACAGTATATAAGAAGTGTAATATGTCTGAATTTTTGCAGGTGCCATTACTCCACGCAGATGTGAGGTGGGCATCAGAAGCATTTGGCCAAAAATCTCTTCCGGCATCGCACTCGGCAGATTCCATACGTGGCATTCCACCATCTGCCTTCTCTGCTCCTCGTCCATTCCACCCAGCAGTGCCTCGTATGCCAGCTGGCACAGAAGATGAAGATTTTCCACCACCTCCCCCACCACTTCCTAACACCATGCCACCAAATCTGAAGAAACCAAGTAACTTTGCACCAAGTTGGAAGCCTTACCATAATCCTGAATCCCAAACTTCATATTCAGAAGCTCTTCCAGGAAAACCATATACATCATCAGGATTTGAAAGGGCTGGTCCAACGGGTAATTACACAATGAAATCGAAAAGTAGTTTTCTTTTCTAAGAAAATATTGGAAATAAAATACTTTTTTTGCAGATCGTCTGTCACAGAAAAATAATAGCCAACAATTGGCAAGTGTGGGTCATCAGCAGTTTGGTACGTTGCCTGGTGAGTGTGTCTCAAGCTTGCCAGCAGATGCCAGTGTATCACATACACTGCATCCTGAATCTCATACTGCCTACTCAGAAGTTGTTCCAGGAAAACCTTCATTTGCCTCAGCCGAGCATCATAGGTCTGGTTCAGGAGGTAACTGTTTATAGCAAAAGACAAGATTACTAGATGTCTTTGAAAAGCTGATGGTTTTTAAAGTAATATCACATTTTTTCCAGTAGCAGATCCTGTTTCACAGAGAGGTCAGCAACAAGGAGATGTTGGGCATCAGTGGTATGATGTTGAGCATCAACACTATGGGCTAATGCCTGAAAACACTGCTGCAACTTTGCCAGCAGATGCCACGTTCGCTCACACAATGCATCCTGACTCCCACACTGTGTATTCAGAATCTGTCCCAGGAAAACATTCAGCCCTATCGCCTGAATACCACAGAACTGGTTTACAAGGTAACTCTACAAAGTGAAAAATATCATCCTTTGCTCTGTGAAATTTACAGTAGTTGAGATGACGTTCATTTTTCCAGTAGTAGACCCTGTGTCTCCAAAACAGCAAAGTGAATGGATGGAAGGCATGAGCACTAAACATAGTGAATCAATTCCTGGATATAACGTATTGAGCTCACCAGCTGATGCAACTGTTTCACTTGCAACGCATCCAATGATTATGTCTGTTTCTACTAATGTGCCAGGTGTCTCACCTCCAATGATAGCTACGTTTTTATCTCAAAGTTGTGGTGCACGTGAAGGATTTAAGAATGAGTCTGTTCCTCACAATAAAAATACTGGTACATTACGTGCTGGTGCAGTTGCTGGCTCAAGATATCCTAGTGGGCAGGAATGCTACCAGAATGCCTGTCCAGACAAACTGCCATATAATGAGCCTGTAAAGCAATGGGTAGGGAAAGATATCCCTCAAGAGGGAAATTTGGGATATTCAATGCATCCAGCAGAAAAAGAAGACATTTACAGTCAACAGCCAGGAGCACTTTTACAGTCTGATACAGTGAACATTAAAAGCCCTGTCTCCAGAACTCAGTTAAGAAATTATGAAGGAACAAGCTCTTTATTAGGCCATAAACCATATTATATGTCCCATCCTGTGGAAAGCACATCTTGTGAGCCAATAGCTGCCAGAAATGCTGGTTCAAGTCATTGGGAAGTTGGTAAGTCTTCTGTGTGTCCATGTCTTTGTTGTCGATTTGTGCATGTCCTCTGTGTTCGTCCATTCGTTATTCTGTGTATATGTTTGTCCATCTGTCTTATTGGTATGTCCTTCCATTTGTCTGTCCGTCCTTGTTTGGATTCTGTATATACTTTAATTTTCAACTTCGTTAGTATTTGCTGACACAGCCATTAAAGGAGAAAACTGAGTAAGAATTATTTATACAAAAATCTAAGTTGTATTCAACAGATCTGCAGAATACCATATACAGTGGTTGGCCTCCATATTGTTGCAAAATGGGCAAGGCAAGAATTGATCATATGAACTTCAGAAAGTATTTTGTGGGATTTCATAGTTCACTATCAAATGTCTCACTGCTACCAGCAAGAGCCCATTCAATTGACTTTGGTTGCTATATTGATTTCTTTGCTGTAATATGATTGACTGTCCACTTCATCCAGACTGTTTTGTTTATATAAGTATAGCTTATTTGATGAATCTTTATTTCTCACCAGCAAGAACATGGTTGTTTGTTGACCTAGAAATGGCACCACCACTGAAACAGAAGAGACAGCTGGTGTACTCTGTTTGCAAACATTATTGACATTGGGGAAATACAGTGTGTCCCACATAAAACCTCAGTATGCCTCACACCCAAGATTTGAGAAACTGTGAACTAACTAAAAGAGAATAGATAATAGTAATGTTAAAAATTATGTAGTTACTTGTCTATAATAGATGCTGGAAGTGGTGATCAATGCATACAGGAGTCAAAGATCTCTACATATCTTGCATTGTTTAAGGTGTAATTGAAAAATATGGGGTACACCGGACAATGCATGCCAGACACCTATCTTCTCTGAGTGGTAGTGTTCTTCATGGAGAATACATAGGTTATCTTGTGACCAGTATCTGCATTTTTAGGAGTTTACATAACCTGACAAATGAAATCAGGCCTCATCTGACATGAAGTAAAGCAAGGGTCCAAGTAACCATCTGCATTTGATACTAACAGCCAATTACAGTAATGAAGTTTCCAAGTCCTCAAATTTCAGCTCTTGCACTATACTCAAAGAGTAGGCTTTTAATTTCATATATTTTAGTACATAATGACACAGTGGCCAAGGTACACAAACTTACCAACTTGTGGACTTCTCATAATATCCATGTGAATTTTGTCTGTAATTTCAGGGTCCTCATTGTTGGTTGCCTATTCCTCTGCATATTCCTACAGCCCTTTATTTCTTGTACAGATCTTGAATAGTGCTGGTTGTGGGGAGTTTCGTTCCAGGATACTGTGCTTGAAAGCAATTCGACTAGAGATGATTAACTGATATGTGTGGCATACATGTTTAATGTGGGACATTCTTGTATATGCATACATATTTCATGCTTGTAAGTTGCTTGTTTGAGCATATTACTCGATCACTTTCTTGATCGCTACTTTGAATCCCAATATATATTACAAATATTTAATGTTCACGTTCCGTAAAGGCACCAGAATGTCGATATTGATGACATGTATACATGCTCTGGTTCAGTCTTCTGAAATTACTTTTCTTATGCAGTTACTTTTCTTATGCAACTTTGTATTTGTTCTTTGAAAGTCTTTAACATAAGACTGTTTTTACTGCTTGCTGACTTTTTTGTCGAATTATGTTCTACATCAGTTCCATTGAATTTAGTTTGTTATAGAAGGGAAGTGACCATTAAACAGAAAAACTATATTTTTAAATCTTGTCCATGGTGCTTACAGGATTAAGTGTGCTTACCTTAACAATGTCTAGCAACTCTCTCTCAATAATGTCTTTTATCACTGATGTGTCAATTTCTCACAACCATGGCAGTGTATTGCCTTTGCAGAAGCAGTAGCAGGAGTCCTATTTTCTTGCATCATGTGGTATGGAGGATTTTTAGGTACATAAATGCATCTGTGTGGGGAACTTAGAATGAGTTGTTCCTGTAACCACTTTTGAAGTTTGTTTTACCATGGTAATCTTGTGGTGAGATTTGCTCCAAAATCTCTCTCTGACTGGTACTAGTTTGTTTTATGGTCATTGCAGTTCAACCATTCTGGTGCTTGTTTATCTATTTTCTGTTTCAGATATACCTATCCTGTGCCCTGAAGATTGGTTGGCAGGAGTTCTTTTCTCCATTCCTCTCTGTTCCCTGTTAGTCTCTTCATTTCTTCATATGAACTTCCCTGAATGCCATACTTGATCTGCTCCTATTTCCACAACACACACCTGACATAAGGACCCTGAGGGCAAGATAAGAGAAATCTAGGCTCATATGGAAGCGTATAGACATCGCTTTTCCCTCACTCCATTTGCAGATGGAACAGAAAAGAGAATGACTAATTATCATACATCGTACCACCCCTCCCCCCCACCCACCCCACCCTCCTCGCAAGCACCATATGATGTCTTGCGAAGTATTTATGTAGGTATAGACTGCTATCTAGGTCTTACTCTTCCTCCCTTGCCTTGAGTCATCGTTTCATCACATTAACTAGTAAGCTGTTGTGTTGATAGATGTGGATCAATCAATTGAGTTTTTTCTTTTCTATACCGTCGGGAGCAGAGATTTTCAAAGCCCATCATCATTTCTGCGAAGCAAGGCATATCCAGTGGGTCTTCAATGGAGTGGTTTCTGTGTGGCCTTCTCCACCCTGTGGCATAGATTACGCTACTTCATGCAGCATTAGGAGCAGTTTACCACTCCAAGGATAAGAGACTGCCTTGCACTATACTGTATTTTACAGACTATAAGACTCACTTTTTTCTTTGAAAAATTGCCTCGAAAATTCAGGTATGTCTTCTACTCGAAATTAATATAAAAATGACCAGTCTTTGATGTAAAATTCGCACCAGTCTTAAAGATAGCCATATATTTGATGCTGTGGGAAACCTATCTCTGGCAACATTGGATTCAACTGGCAGCAGCAGTGCACCGATGTGGCGAACATGATTTGCAGGGATTCACAAGCTTGCTAGCACTGTCTCCCTCCCACCTCTCGCAAATCTAGAGCATTGTCTAGCCTATGATGCATCATTGCTGTCTATGGTTCCAGTGAACATGAATTGAAAGTGATTTGTGTTATCAATAACAGTGCAATATTTTTGTTAGTAGCTAGTTTCATAATGGGAAAAAATAAAAAGTATCCATATGATTTATAAATTATAGAGCACAGCAATCAGTCATCCTTTTTTGCAGGTTTTATTTGGCAACTCCAGATTTCACCTAGTGCCTAGCCATTATCAGTGCACTATTTTCTAGTCTCAGTGCATGTCAGTTCCCTGTTGTTCGGACATCCGTCACAGTTCTTTGAATATTTTTTCAAAGAACTGTGACTGATGCTCAAACACTAGCTGAAATCTGGATTTGCCAAATAAAACCTGCAAAAGAGGAAGACTGATTGCTGTGATCTATAATTTTTAAATCAGATCACAGTTACTGAGTGCACCCACATTCCTGCATTGAGTACACCCACATTCCTAATGGAAGGTAACCTGATGGTTATTCATATGATGTGGGCTATGAATTGAAAGTAATAGCATATGCAGAAGGACATGGAAACAGAACAGTGGAGTGGCATTCCCCCTCCCCCCTCTCTACACCAACAGCAAAAACCATTCACGGTTGGCAGGCTTGCAAACAAGAATTGAAAAAAAATGAGGACAAATCGGCCGCGGTCCGTTAGTATACGTCGGACCCGCGTGTCGCCACTGTCAGTGATTGCAGACCGAGCGCCGCCACACAGCAGGTCTAGAGAGACTTACTAGCACTCGCCCCAGTTGTACAGCAGACTTTGCTAGCGATGCTACACTGACAAATACGCTCTCATTTGCCGAGACGATAGTTAGCATAGCCTTCAGCTACGTCATTTGCTATGACCTAGCAAGGCGTCATTACCAGTTTATATTGAGATTGTAAAACATGTACTGTCAAGAGCGATGTACACCAATTATGGATTAAAGTTAAGTATTCCAAGAACTACGTCCTTTTCTTATTAGCCTCACTCCTTTAATTGTTCCAGACCTCACGCCAGTCTGCGCGTGGATTTCGGCCTCCTCTAGCAACACTGTGTTGGCTCTTCTGCCAACACTTCAAGAGGACTGAAGGCAAAATGGCCAAAAATAGATGATTACATATTGAAATGGATTTGAGGACTGTCACAATGGCATTGGAATTAATACAGAAGTGAGTGAAATACTTGCTCATAACCTAGTGCCACAGTGGAACTTAACAGACTTTAAGAGGAGTGTTGGTTAGTGCTACATGTTTGTCAAGTTTGTGAAGTGTCATAGACTTAGCATGCGAACCAAAACCAAAATATCTCAGAAAATGCCAGAAGAGTATGAAGAGAAAATACAAAGGGTGTTCAAAAAGTTTTGCACAGTTGTCTCTAATTTTTTTATTTTTTGCAGGAGGAGAATGAATTTTTTGTGAACATACTTGGAACATTTAGCTATACTTTGAGCCTGCATCAGTTGTGACGCATCTGGCTTAACGTTCTTTTCTTGATGTAAATGCACTTTGGTAAAATTCTTGGGGATTGACTTTTACACCATTACTTGTCACAGGAAATAAGGTCTTTCTCGCTATCAAATGTTTTACCACGCAGGTGGGCCCCCAAACAACCAAAGAGATGGAGCCAAGTCCGGACTGTAGGGAGGTTGAGGAACAATTTTCCAACCCATTTTGACGATTTTCTCCTGTGTCATAAGGGCTGTAATGGTGTTTGGCATTGTCATGGTATAGTCTGATGAGCTGACCCTGAAGCTGTGGTCTGTGGGTCTTGATGACACATCACAGCTTGTCCAGTGACAAACAGTAACGGTCCCGGTTAATTGTGGAGCCAGTTTCCAAAAAGTCAATGAAAATGACACCACACTGATCCCAGAAGGAGGAGGCCATCACCTTTCAGCCTGCTGTTCATGAAAGTCTTGGTTTCTTTTTCCAAGCGGAACCCGGATGACGCCACTTCATGGATTGGGTTTTGCTCTCAGGTTCGGACAAAAACAACCATGTTTCATCATGGGTAAGGACATCATCAAAACACTGTTTCCACTCTTCGGTAAAGGTCTTTATGAGACCCTCACACACGTTCTTCCTCATCGTTTTCATTTCTCTTGTCAGTAATCTAGGCACCCAACATGCACATAGTTTTCTGCACCCTAGTGACTGTAGCAGTGGTACCACACTACCCCATGACAAACAAGTCATTTCAGCAAGCTGTCGTGTCGTCACACATCTATCATTTTGGATGATTTAATCAATGGTCTCCTTATTCACACCACTCACTGCCGTCAATGGTCTACTGCATGGTGGATTGTCCAGTAGAGAGAAATCACCTTCTTTAAACCTCTGCAACTACCACTGGATACTGCTGTGATCCTCTGTGTCCTCCCCATAAACGGGGAACAACTTCCTGTGAATCGATGTGGCAGAGTCATTGCAGGTCTTGAGATGTTGAAGAGGAACTCTATCACTGACCGTTGTTGCAACCTGACATCTACTTCACGGTCCATTATGGCTCACCTGTAAATAAAAGAAAATACTTTTATATACCAACTTATAGCTAAAAGTTCCAAGTATGTTCACAAAAAATTTCATTCTCCTCTTGCAAAAAATAAAAAAATTAGATAAGACTGTGCAAAACTTTTTGAACACCCTTTGTATTATCTTTCCATCACTTTGTTATTCAATATCAAAAGAAAACCATTGTGGAACTAAGCCAAATAGTGAATATGGACGAAACTCTTGCATTTGATGTGCCGAGTAACAGAGTTGTTGCCATAAAAGGTGCTAAAACTGTAACCATAAAAACAACTGATGATGATGTCCCATACTCCTTAACAGAGCGTAGGGGAACGATGTGGGAGACCGACACTGCTGTAGGCAAGGTCCTGGTGGAGGTGGTTTGCCATTGCCTTCCTCCGACTGTAATGGGGATGAATGATGATGATGATGAAAACGACACAACAACACCCAGTCATCTCAAGGCAGGTGAAAATCCCTGACCCCGCCAGGAATCGAACCCGGGACCCATGCTCGGGAAGCAAGAACGCTACCACGAGACCGCAAGATGCGGACATAAAAACAAGTGTACATGCAAAAAAACATGCACTACACTGTTGTCTTTTCATCTTGTGCTGAAAGTATTAAACTTAATCCAGTGATCACCTTCAAGCTCAAAAAAATGCCAAAACCTTCTGAAATACTGTCTTGTGGTGTTGTTCATGTACATGTCAGGGACTGGATGGACGAGATTGGTGTGAAATTATGGGTTAACAGAGTGTGGGAGAGAAGCCAAGGTGCTTTATTGAAGAAAAGTTCTCTTCTTGGCTAGATCGGTGTAGTAGTCATTTGAAAAATTCTGTGAAGGAGAAATTGAGACAGGGAAATACAGAGCTTGCTGTTATTCTGGGAAGACTTATGTCACAATTGCAACCTCTTGATGTCTCAGTAAATACACCATTTAAAGTGTATATGAGGGAGGAGTGGCACAAATGGATGATGGATGAAACCCAGCATGAATTCATGGTGAATGGAGCTTTAAAACGACCCACAATGAAACAAGTGTGTCAGTGGATAAAACAGTCGTGGTGTAGAGTGAGAGATCAGATGACAATTTTCAAGGATTTTAAAGGTCAATTCAGTTTTATAAATTAAAACTTTTTTTTAGTCTGCCTTCACAATCTAATAATAAAAAATGGTAAAAATGTTATGTTTTTTAAAAACTTGCTTAAAAATTAAAGTGCATCTTCTAGTCCATAGCATCTTATAATTCATAAAATACTCTTCTGTCCTTCTACGTTCTTGATAAAATGTGTCTTTATATCCCGGGAGACATTCAGGTCCTGCATCTGTTAGCTGCTTGCTGAGCAAATCGTACACCCCACCCCACCCTACCCCATCCTTCTGCTGCTATGAGGTGGATTTCAAGGTTCTTGTTTCACAGAGTCTAAGATCTCAACAGCTTTTCTTTATCTTTGTTAATTGCAACGAAAACCTGAACAGCCTCGCAACGAAAACCTGAACAGCCTCGTATCAGAAAGCCACAGAGGGAAGTAACATGTAATCTTCTAATAGGCTGGGATTCTAGTAATACATATTGTGGACATTCTGAAATCTATTAAGTACTAGTTTACTATTCAGTCTGGTAATTTAGCAAAATAAGATGTAGCCAATAGAAAAGTGCAGTGACACCTCCCAGTCATCAAAAAGACAAAAAATTAAACAATTCGTTTCATAGAGAATGTGATTCATACCTCATTCTTGTATATACATACATATTTCATGCTTTTAAGTTCCTTGTGTGAACATATTATTTGATCACTTTCTTAATCACTAATTTGAATCCCAATATACGAGGGTCATCCCAAAAGTAAGGTCTCTTATTTGTTTATAAGTACATAGATCTGTTTATTTGTACAATGGTTTACATCGATTTACAGCTTGAAAATTTAGCTATTTTTTGACATAATCACCATTTCTGTCAATGCTTATTTGTAGACACTGTGGCAGTTTTTGTATGCCCATGTCATACCAGCTCGCTGCCATGCTGTTCAGAAAGTTATGAACTGGTGTGATTGTTGCTTGGTCTCAGGTGTAGAGTGGTATGCCCAGGTTTCATCACCTGTGACAATTGAGTCCAGAAAGTTGTCCTGGTGGTGAAGAAATGCGCGGGAAGCATCAACTCGTTGCTGCATGTGGTCCTCAGTCAGCTTGTGTGGCACCCATCTTGCGCACACCTTCCAGTAGTTCAATGTTTCAGTTAAAATTCTGTGAGCGTTGCTTCGGGAAACCTCAGGAACCAATGTGCAGAGATCATCCAGGGTGATCCGCTGACCTTCACGCATGCTTTGCTCAACTTTCAACACTGTCTCCTCAGAAATTGACGGTTTCCCGCTACTTTGTTCGTCGTGAATTTTGGTCCAACCAGCTGCAAACTCTCTACGCCACTTAAGAATATTTTTGACATCCATGCACGACTCGCCATACACTTCCGTCAATTGGTGATGGATTTCGATCGGCACAGTGCCCTTTGCATTCAAAAACCAAATAACTGCGTGCAATTCGTACTTGGCTGTAACACCCAATGGGAGCTCCACTCTCAATGGCTGCCAAGCCAACACTGAGCGCCTCAGCACGGCGTGCGCATGTTTACACATAGCACGTGAAGCACTCTTCATAACAGTGTGACCAACTGCCACACGAACAGAGTTCTGCACTTATAAAAAAATAGGATACCTTACTTTTGGGATTACACTCGTATATTACACTGATAAAATTCATCTTAAGTATCAAGTAAATTTATTTTTTGGTTACATGAAAAGGATGCAAAAATATACCTAGAATTCCTAAGTAATAGTTTTCTGCGGACATGCCATGACTTTTTGTGTGTTGAAACTTAGGAACTGCCAATTAAAATTGACTCCGAAAACAAAATTATTAAGTTATTACAAAATGAAAGTGAGGTGTCAGAAAATGAAATATTGACTGTACAGAGAGAAAGTGGTGGTTTAATATGAGAGAAACTATCCAGTTTGTGTGTGACAACCAACAAATAAAAATCAAACGACACTGTGAAAATGCTTGTGCACACATGTTAAACATTAACATATCTGTTGTTTCCGACAATTATGCACAAACCAAAATCTGCAAATGTACGGGATGATTATAATTAAAGTTAAACTTTCAAACCACTGTATAAATAACACCATTGGTCATAATGACGTCAAATTGCAACAGAATATTATTGGAGAAGTGGGGAAATGTATGGCACAAGAAAAATAAATAGTTACAAAATATAGCAATAGATGGCGCTGTAAGCATCATAATTTAATAGTCGTCGACTTCAAATGACCAATGAATCATACAACAATGCCGAAGGTGTACGTTTGACGTTTAACAAACTGTACTAGGCCTACTCAGTGTGCATGGGTGTACAGGTGTGATACTGTTAATTACGTAAGCCCATCCACCACAGCAAGGTCATATCACATTGGATGGCAAAAATCAGTTTTTAATTGTCCTGAAGCCAAAAACCGCACAAAAAGTATCACTCACATTGGTTTTTAATTGTCCTTAGTCCAAAAACTGCATAAAAAGCATCAATCACATCGGTTTTTATTTGTTCTGAGGTCAAAAACGCATAAAAAATCAAATCAGATTATTAATTTCCATGTGACTGGTACAAAACATTTTCAGTATGCTGTCCACCATCTTCTGCAATGAGTTGAAAATGAGAAACAGTGTGTTCCACAACTGATCAAAGTGTTTCTGGGTTCACATTCAGAATGTGTTGCACAGTGCATGCCTTCAGTGCAGCTAAGTTTGCATTCGGAACACTGAACACTACATATTTCAGATAGCCCCACAGCCAGGAGTCACACGGATTAAGATCAGGTGATTGGGATGGCCAGGCTTTAGGGAAATGGCAGCTGATGATTGTAGCATTTCCGAAATGGCACTTCAGCAGCTGCTTAACTGGATTTGCAGTGTGCGGAGGTGGAGCATCTTGCATAAAAATGATCCCATCCACACATCCACACTGTTGGAGAGCTGGAATGACGTGTGCTCAAAAGACACTCGTAGCACTTACGAGGGACAGTACAGGTAACAGGACCGGAAGCACCTGTCTCTTCGAAAAAATATGGCCCTATGACAAATGATGCCGTAAGCCCGCACTACACAGTGACCTTTTCAGGATTAAGTGGTACTGGTTGATTTGCGTGTGGATTTTCCATTGCCCATATTTGACAATTCTGTGTATTGACATATCCTGTCAGATGGAAGTGGGCTTCATCTGTCCACAAAATCTTCCACGGCCAATCATTGTCCTCTTCCATCCGAGCAAGAGATTCTGAAGCAAAGGTCTCCCATGCTAGCAGGTCAGCAGGAAACAACTCATGCACATGGTTAACTTTGAATAGATAGCAAAGAAGGATGTTTCGTATGATTTTATGCACCATGCTCGCACGGGTATGTCCAGTGTTCGGGCAGTTCTCCGTGCACTACACATTTGCACACCACCACCACTCATCTCCTCCTTCCTTGCTGTGACCACTGCTTCCATTGATGTCGAATCAATTTGTTTCCTTCATCTACCAGGTTGCACACCAAAAGAACCTGTCTTTTCAAATTTCCGAATCATTTTCTCCAGACCCATAGCAGTCATCGGACGAACGGCTTTTTTCAAACCCTTAAGTGTTCGGTACTCATGCAGAGCAACGTATGCACAGTCATCATTCTTGTAATACAACTTTACAAGCAGAGTGTGATCCTGCATTGAGACAGTCATGGCGAACGTCGCAGACGTGAAAGAAGGAAAAGCCATGTGTCGTGCGCATGACAGGTGTTTTCATTTACATATTCTGACACATACAGCGCCGTCTGTTGATCAATTTTCACACTATCTTTTTTCTTCTGCCTTACATTTTCCCTCTTCTCCGATAATACTCCGTTGCAATTTGACGTCATTCTGACAAGTGGTGTTATTTCTACAGTGTTTTGATAGTTTAACTTAAATTATAATCACCCTGTATATCAGTGGAAGATGGTGACATACAGAGAAAGAAAAGGCAAGAAAGTTAAATTACAATTGTTCCTGAAAAATATTACTGTCCCAAACTGCAACATCAGTGTGTGGCTGGAATTGGAATGCAGCAGCTCAACAAAAATTTTAAAAACGGGGAACTTCCTCAGTTTTACTGTATGTATGCTGCTAGTAGCTTAATAGTTAATTGATTACAGTGATACTTTTCAAAAACAAAAGTTACCTACATCTGTAGAAATGAAGTTATTTTTCCTGTACATTATTATTTTTCATGAAGATTTGTAGCAAACAATGCTACTTGACATGCAGTTAACAGAACTTTACAATCTCTGAATCTAGCATCATATGTGGAGTGGAAGCACAGCTCATCATTTCCATCATCATACCCAGAGGCTCAGATGGTTCTGCAGTGATTTCAAAAGTGCTATTCTTGATTTCCGCTATTGAGGGAAGAATTGTAGTGTCCACATTGGCAGGTCACAAGAGTATCACACAAAGGAAGTGGTTGCTCGGATAGCAGGGTATGTATGGCTTGCACATGAGGGTTTTTGGGTTAGAGGTACCCCTTCTTAGGGGAAATTGTAAAATGCCAGTCACATTCAAAGATAGAATAGCCAGATTACTCTGAAAGGAGAATTCTTCATCTTGTAGATCGAAAAGAGAGAATGTTAATTTATTATTGGTATACTGCAAAAGTAGACATGGTAAAGTTTCATAATTAGTCTTGCTTATTAAAGATAATAATGCCCACACATTACTAGGAATAGAAGTGTGCAGCAGTGAAGATTTTAATTTATGGAAGGGTAGGCTAGACACAAGTGGTGGTGGTAGCATGTTTAATGCCATAAAGAACTCAGTAGTATATAATGAGGTTATTACAGATTTTAAATGTGAAATAATGCGGGTAAAGCGTTACATTAAAGGTGGGTAAAAGAATATAATGCATGCTTTAGTTGACCCCCTGTGTCAGGAGTTGTAGTGGCAGAGCACTTCAGAGACGTCTTGGAGAAATCACAAATAAGTTTTATTATCGTGTGCTGTTTTAGTAGTGGGAGGAATCAGGTTGTCTGGTGTAGAAAGGGAGAGTCAGGAAATGAAAGTGGTGTCAGAGAAATGGATTTGAGTAAAATATTTCTGAATGTCTCATCTGAAAATTACGTCGAGCAGATAGTTAAAGAACCAGCATGTGAGGACACTGTCCTAGACCTCCTAGTAACTAACAGGCCGAACCTATTGAATCTTATTAATGTCAATGAGGAAATCGGCGATCATAAGGCTGTGATAGCATCAATTATTATAGGTATTACAAGGAATGTTTAAAAAACACTAGGAAAATTTTTTTGGTAGCATTAGTGACACGATACAAACTGCAGAGTATCTAAGTAGTCATCATGAAATATTCAGCTCTGAGAATAAAGGTGTGGATGACAAATAGATGAAACTCTGAATCATTGTAAAACATGCCTCAGCCAAGTATGTGCCAACAAGGTTGTGAGAGATGGCTTAGACCCACTTTGGTTCAATAGTCAGGTTAGAAAGTTTCTGCAAAAGCAAAGTGAGGTTCATCTCTGATTTAAGTGAAGTCAAAACCTAGTGGACAAGCAGGAACTGACTGAAGCCAAAATGAGCATGAGGGGTGTAATGCAAGAAGTATTTAATGAATTTACAAGTAAAATTTTGCCAAACTAATTGACTAAAAGTCCTAATAGGTGTTATTCTTATGTAAAATTGGCAAGCAGATCAAAATCGTCTATTTAGTTTCTGGGTGACCATACTGGGACCAAAACAGAAGATTACAGGAGAAGGCCACAGTAGTAAATTTAGTCTTCAGAAATTGTTTCACCACAGAATATCATTTCCCCTTTCAATCATCACACAAATATCAAAATGACAGTTGTTGAGATAAGCAATCACAGAAAAGAAAAGCAACTGCTCAGCAGTGAAAAGCCAACTGGACTGGATGAGACTCCTGTGAGGTTCTCCAGAGATAGTGTGAAAGAACTCACAAACCTTCTAACAGGCTGCTGGAGTGACAGAGTGTACCTACTGACTGGAAAAAAGTGCAAGCCATTTCTGTTTTCAAGAAGAATCATCAGACAGTTCTGCATAATTATAATCCTCTATCACTGATACCATTGTCATAGAATTATGTGACATGTTTTACACTCATTCATTATGATGTTCTTGGAGAACAAAAATCTCTACAAAAATCAATATAGCCTCCTCAAATATAGGTCTTGTGAAACTCAGCTTTCTCTGTTTGTCCATGAGACCCGAAGTGCCTTAGACTAGTTGATGTCATTTTCCTTGACTTAATGGAATACATTCACTACAATTCCACACTGTCATTTAACGAATAAAATATGAGCTCATTGAGTAGCAAGCCAAATTGTATTCAAGACTTCCTTGTAGATTTAACTCACCACGTCATTCTTAATGGAATTAACCAAAACGTGCAAAAGTAATCTTGTGACTACCCTAATGGAGTGTTGAAGATCTATAACTATTTACAATTTATATTAATGGTCTGGTGAATGGCATTGGAGGCTCCATGAGACTATTTGTAGATGATGCTATTGTCTATAACAAGATTGCAACACCAGAAGATAGTAGCAAAATGCAGGAAGACCTGCAGAGGGTCAACAATTGGTGCAGGAATGGGCTGTTGACCCTGAATGTAAATAAATTTATGTAAGTAGCCAAAATAGATTAATTACTGCGTGGTTACACTATTAATTGCAAATCACTGGAAAAACAAATGATTGTAAAATACCTAGGAGTTACTACTGAAAGGACCTGCTGTGAAATGGCCACATAAAACAATTAATAGGAAAATCAGATGCTAGACTGAAATTCATTGGGAGTAGCTTAAGGAAATATATTTCATCCATGAAAGAAAGGGCTTAAAAAACTCTCATTTGACTGCCTCATGATTATTGTTTATCAGTCTGCGGCCCTTACCATGTGGGATTAATAGATTAAATAGAGAAGATGTGATGAAGAGTGGTGCGTTGCATTATGGGATCATTTAGTCTGCACAAGAACATTATAGGGATGTTCAACAAACTCCAAAATTCTAAGAAATTACATCTCATATAATAGTCAGAACTATATTTGACATGCTCACTCGGTATTGAAATATGGGATAGTATTTTGGGGCAACTTCAGAGCAAGCCCAAAATATTTCAGAGCACAGAAAAAGGTAATTAGGTTAATGTTAAAAGTAAATGGAAGAGTAACATGCAGTCTGTATGCACATATTAGATTATGTAATTATTATAAAAGGAAAACTGAACAGTAGTAATCCTCGCATTCTTGTAATGAATACAAATAATTTACATGTTCAGTGGACAAATACAGCACTATTCTAAAGAGGTTTACCCCAGCCTAGCAAAAACTGCATGATACACTACTGAGACACACAAAAGTAATAATGGACCAGAATGAACTCAAATCATCAGTAAAATATTATCTGACTGAGCCCTAGTCCCGATCCATGAGGGCGTGTAAAAAAAAAACCTTTGATGCTTGTTATATGTACTCATGCTTGTTACATATGTACTCAATAATACAAATTAGATATTATTATTTCCAGCTGAAAAATTATTGTGTTTTAGTATAAGAAATGTATGCAGCACTAAAAGTATTGGTTCATTGTCTACTCTACACAGTTAAACTGTAGAATAATTAAGTAAGTAAGTAGTCTTGGTATTCATCCTGTTTTGTGTGTTTTTTGCAACCTAAGCTTCTTAGAACCTCATGTTCTTATAAATCAAGTGCAATGACATGCAGAACTTGGATATAAATGTGGATCTTGATAGTCACTTATCCTCACAAAACTGTTCTACCTTTGACAGGAGTCCACAACTTGTCACCTGGGAAGACAGTTCCAACAAAGCATATTCCAGGTGAATCACATGATGATGCCCATAGGCAACAGAAAGGAAGGTTTGCTGACACTGTTGGTACTGGGCATGATCCTTTTGGAATGCCAGAAGCCCTTCCAGCCAAGAGTTCCATTTATTCTTCATTGGGTCCTCACGGAGAGACTGTCTTTTCTGAAGGTGTTCCTACTGATGCACTGCCTAAGTCAGCTCTAGCAATGCAGCAGCACAGACATGATGCGGAACTTGGAGAGTTGTCAAGTCACATGGCAGAAATGAAAACTGATGATACCCCAGCTGTGCAGCAGCCACAGTTTAATTGCAAGGAGTGCAAAGGTGCAATTCAGGCTGGTGACGTAGCTGTGTTCGCTGACCGAGCAGGACAAGATGTAGCATGGCACCCGTCCTGCTTTGTCTGCACTACTTGCAAGGTAAGAGCTGATTTTCTGATTTTCATGCTCTTGCAGAAATGTAATTTATTCGTTTTCAGCAACTTTTTTTGTTTTTATGCAACACACCATCCAATTGTCCTTTATTTTAAGTAATACAGCTTGAAGGTGATCAGTGACAGCAGTATATAAGCACAATTGGACCATGCGGTCAGGATTTAGTGTGAGGTACAAGGCATGCATTATAAGTAGTGGCTGATTGGCTGAAAAATTTAACTGGCTGCTAGGGTCAGCTTGCATGTGTGCAGTAGACTGCACTGATCATCTGTTAGGAATAGCTTTTTGTGTGACAGTAAATCAAAATGACTGTAAAAATAAACAGTACTACCACAAATGAATTAGTCACTGCAGAAGATCATGGAATAGTTATGGAGCCCGGAGTCTTAAACAGCAGTCTGTGCAGTGGTATCACTCAAACTTACTGAAGCCAAAATTCTGATGGTTGCATTTTCGTATCAAACTAACAGTGACAATATGTAAAGATGAGATTAGAGTTATTTTGATTTTCAACAGTGGATGCTTACCTTGTCCATACATTTTAGTACTTAAGGTGGGAATCTTTTGTATATGCCCCAACCTCCTTGCAGCCGTGACCTTGCACCCACTGTAGACTACCTCTCCTTGCAGCTCAGGAAACGATTCACTCTTCAACTTTATGAAAGTGAAATATTGAAAACTTCAGTTCTGGGTTGCAAGGAACTTCAAGTGGAACAATTTTAGATGTGCATTTGAAGTCATTGTAAAAGAGGACAAATCACGTGTCTACACAAATTAATATCAACAGTGCTTTGATAAAAAAGGCTTTAAAAAACCAAATCTTGATAGTTTTCTGTTTTAAATAGTCACATTCATTTGATTAAGATTAATTTTTAAAATTTTGTCACCATCATTTTTAGCATTCAGAAACTACTGTCTGTTTCAGGAGCTTCTGGTGGACCTCATTTACTTCTTCAATAAGGGACAAGTTTACTGTGGCCGTCATTATGCAGAGCTCCTGAAGATTCCTCGATGCTTTGCCTGTGATGAAGTAAGCTTGATCAGCAGTTCTAGTTAAACACCAGTAGACAACTACCACAATATATTATGTTGTCTCATTATTCTGCCTGCCTGCCTGCCTGCCTGCCTGCTTATGTTAACCAGTGTATCTCCCCTCCAGCATATTGCTGTGATTTACATAATACTGAGACAAAAGTTTGCTTATGTTACAGTACTACAAACTGTTTTTTGCATTGCTCTTATTACCAGTTCTCATTGTACTGGAGAAATATGCACAGTAAACTTGGGGGAACTGGAAGCTGAAATGGTATTCTGAGATTTTTTTTTTTTTTTTTTTTTTTTTTTTTTTTTTTTTTTAAGCCCAAGCAATATAAACTAAGTTATAAAGCTGTAAATTATTGCAAAATATTAGCTTACATTGTAAACTGCTCTACATATACATTTATACTTTATATCCTCCTTGGCGTTCTGCATCACTTGGCACACTGTGGTGCACTAAGCCATGAAATGAACAGTAGTTCTAGACGATCAGTAATGTAAGTAAGTTCATGTATTGAATGATTAGTTAGAAACACAGATCAAAAGACAACAACACTGTCTCCACAAGTGTTCAAGATCAGTTCAGAGTGAATACTGAAAGAGAGAGAACTCCGAAACAAGCAATAGTCAACACACTGTATCAGATGATGTGATCTGAAGGCCACAAACGGCAGTACACAACTGAGTGCTTGTATTTCATCTCAAAACTGTGCTCATTGCATAGTCTGAGGAGCAGTGAAGAACTGTGCCTACTTGTCATCCACAGTATATGACATATGCTGTGGCATGGATGGGAATACAAATCATTGTTGCGTAAAATATGTACTCTGCAAGCCGTCGTATGGTGTATGGTAGAAGGTACCTTATGTGCTACCATCATTTTTCTCCTTTTCTGTTCCATTTGTGAATGGTGCATAGAAACGAAGACTATCTTTAGCCTCTGTGTAAGTTCAAACTTCTCTGATTTTACTGTATTGTCATTTTTTTCGATATATGTGGGAGGAACTGTGATTCTTCTTGGAATGTCACTGGTGCCATTGGAGTACCTCAATGATGCTCCACAAGCCCACTGACACATACAACTTTTTTTTGTGACTTCTCCATAAATCTTCCCTCTATAAATCTTCCATAATAAGGATCCCAGACTGATGAGTTACAAGCAAGAATCAATCCAGTAAGAGTATCATAAGCTACGTGATTTCCCCTCATAGGTTACAAAAGTAATGGTCTAGCATTTGCCGTAGTTCTGTTTGTGTAACCTACTCACTGCTTCTCATGATTAAGAGACCATATCGTGTTGCTAAATGGTTTATTAGATCCAAAGTATTTGGGGCCCTACAGATGATGATGATGATGATGATGATGATGATGATGATGATGATGAGGGCCCATACTCCGAGGAGCGTAGGGGACGATGCGGGAGACGCGCACCGCCGACTAGACAAGGTCCTAATGGAGGTGGTTTGCCGTTGCCTTTCTCCAATCATAATGGGGATGAATGATGATGATGAAGATGACACAACACCCAGTCATCTCGAGGCAAGGAAAATCCCTGACCCCGCCAGGAATCGAAGCCGGGACCCCGTGCATGGGAAGCGAGAATGCTACCGCAAGACCATGAGCTGCAGACAGACCCCTACTACTGAAGATTGATCCAAGGGTGTGTCCAACCCTTCACCTCTGTGACAGCTTGAACTCTGTTGGGGAAACTTTCAGTGAGGTGTCTGATTGTCTGTTGTGGAATGGGATCCCATTCTTCCACAAGAGCCAAAACCAGAGAAGATAGTAATGTTAGATGCTGGAGTCTGGAATGAAATTGGCTATGTAACTCGTTCCAAAGTTGTTCTGTTGGGTTCAGTTTGTGACCATGGGCTGGCTAGTCCATTTCTATAATGTTGTTGTCCACAAACCATTGCCTCAGAGATGCTACTTTCTGACAGGGCACATTGTCATACCAGTACAGTCAGTCATCATCAGCAGACTATTCCTCTACTGTACACAGTACACTATACTGTAAAATTTGGTCGTATCCGTCTGCATTTTGTGTTTTTTTAAGCACAATATTGTGAGAGGACCACATACTAACCATGAAGGTAAACCCATACTGTAACAGCACCTTCCCTTTACATCACTGTTCACATGATGACAGGTAAAGTTTTCCAGGCATTCGCAAATCCAAACCTTTACATTGGATTGTCACAGGGTCTAGTACGATTCATCACTCCCAAGTGACTGGTTTCCAGTCGCCCACTACCCAGTGGCATCACTCTTTTTACACCACCTCAATAGTCACTTAGCACTGAGTGTAGAAATGTGTGGCTTATGAAGAGCTGCTCGACCATTGCATCCCATTAATTTTAAGTTCATGTGCAGAGTCACTAACTGTACTGCCAGTAGCACTTTGTATCTCATGAGTGATTCATTGTGTTGATTTTGTGTGATATTTTACTACCACCTTCCACAATATTCGATGGCCCATGTCTGTCAGTAAATGAGATCTGTCTAGTCTTGGTTCAACTGTGGTTGTTCCTTTACATTTGTGCTTCATAAACATATCACCGACAGTCGACTTGGGTAGTTGTAGAAGAGTTGAAATGTGTCTGGTGGGTTTGTTGCTCAGGTGACATCCAATGACTAATCCACGTTTGAAGTCACAGAACTCTCCTGGCCAATTCAAGCTGCTGTTGCTTCTCTGCTGACAATGTAATACTCCCCATATCCTCTTATTCTGGTTGGTTTATGTTATTCCTTATTCACATTTTATAGTAGGAAAACAGTAATTGGTCATACCATTGTGTTGTTGGTTACCTCGTTTGTGGGTGAATTACATTAGGATTCTTCCAATGAATTGCAGACTCATGTCTACTTTTGCTGCATCTGGTTTTGTGTGATCATCCCACCTTAAGCTGCTCTGGTAGAATTCTCTTTAGAAATTTGCAGTTTTGGCTGTTCCCATCGATTGACTGCCGATGGTGCAATGATACAATAATGGATCTTTATTGTTTTACACGTCATAGATTAAATTTGTTTGTGCTGCACCAAATGTTGATCCTCTGCAGGTTTTATTGCATTTGTCTACGATTATATGCCATTGTGAACAATATTTATTCAATGAAGGTGTCACTCCTCAAATGATAGGAAAAAACTAGCACCTGATGTGATCAAAAAGAGAGAAATGCCCTCAAAGCCTAATTGCAAGATGGATGTGGAATTAAATATATGTACCAAAAGAAGTAAACTATCCAGTTAATGACATCAACATCTACATCTATGTCATACTCCGCACGCCACCTAATGGTGTGTGGCGGAGGGCACTTTCGGCACCACTCTCTGATCCCTCCAACACTGTTTCAGTCATGAATAGTGCGTGGGAAGAATGATTGTTGGTAAGCCTCTGTATTGGCTCTAATTTCTGGAATTTTCTCCTCGTGGTCAATACGCGAGATGTATGTGCGGGGCAGTAGTATGTTATCCAACTCCTGAAAAGTGCTGTCCCCAAATTTCAGTAGTAAATATCTCCGTGATGCACAGCGCCTATCTTATAACGTCTGCCAGTGGAGTTTGTTTAGCATCTCCGTAAGGCTCTCTCGCCAGCTAAACAATCCCGTGACGAAACTCACCATTCTTCATTGGATCTTCTCTATCTCCTCTATCAGTCCCACCTGATAGGAATCCCAAATAGGTGAAAATTACTCAAGAATCAGGTGACCAAGTGCCTTATAAGCCACTTCTTTCATGTATGAGTTACATTTCCTTAAAACTCTTATGATGAATCTGAGTCTGGTGTGTGCTTTTCCCACTATCTGTATTATATGGTCATTCCACTTAAGGTCGTTCTGGATAGTTATGCCAGATATTTTATGGCAGATGCTGTCTCCAGCTGTTTGTCATCAATAGTGTAGCTGTACAGTAGCGGATTTCTTTTCCTATGTATGCACAATATGTTGCATTTGTTTACGTTCAGGGTCAACTGCCAGAGCCTGGACCATTCGTCAATTCTCTGCAGGTCGTTCTACAAATTCTCACTATCTTCTGGCATTGCTACTTTGGTGTAGACAGCTGAATCATCTGTGAATAGCCTTAAAGAGCATCCAATGATTTGTACTGTTTCGTTTATATATCATGTAAATAGCAACGGTCCTATCACACTTCCCTGTGGTACTCCGGGTATTACCTTTACATCTGTCGATTTAGTTCCGTTATGAGTGACGTGTTGAGTTCTATCTGCAAGAAAGTCTTGAACCAATCGCAGGTCTGCTCTGATACTCCATAAGCTCACTTTTTTTTTCATTAGACAGCAATGCGGGACGGTGTCAAATGCCTTACTGAAATCAAGGAATACGGCATCAACCTGAGTGCTTTTGTCCACTCCGCTGTAGATCTCATGGAGGAACAGAGCGAGCTCCGTTTCGCAGGATCTCTGTTTGCAGAATCCATGTTGATTTTTATATAGTAGTTGCTCATTTTCCAAAAATAGGAATAGATAATACAAATATTAAAGAAAAACTAAATGAAAAATATAGACAAAGACTAACAAAAATACTGAAAACAGAATTGACAGCAAGAAACAAGACAAAAGCTATAAATACTTATGCTATACCAATATTGACCTACTCATTTGGAGTAGTGAAATGGAGTAACACAGACCTAGAAGCACTGAACACACTTACACGATCACAATGCCACAAATATAGAATACATCACATACATTCAGCAACAGAAAGATTCTCATTAAGCAGAAAGGAAGGAGGAAGGGGATTTATCAACATAAAAAACCCTACATTATGGACAGGTAGACAATTTAAGAAAATTCTTTATAGAACGAGCAGAAACTAGCAAAATACACAAAGCAATCACTCATATAAATACTTCGGCTACACAACTACAATTTCATAACCACCTCTACGACCCTTTAGATCACATAACATCAACAGATACGAAGAAAGTAAATTGGAAAAAGAAAACACTACATGGCAAGCACCCGTATCATCTAACACAGCCACACATCGATCGAGGCGCATCCAACACATGGCTAAGAAAAGGCAATATATACAGTGAGACGGAAGGATTCATGATTGCAATACAGGATCAAACCATAAACACCAGATATTACAGCAAGCATATTATTAAAGATCCCAATACCACAACAGATAAATGCAGACTTTGCAAACAACAAATAGAAACAGTAGATCACATCACAAGCGGATGTACAATACTAGCAAATACAGAATACCCCAGAAGACATGACAATGTAGCAAAAATAATACATCAACAGCTTGCCTTACAACAAAACTTATAAAACAACACGTTCCCACATACAAGTATGCACCACAAAATGTACTGGAGAATGATGAATACAAATTATACTGGAACAGAACCATTATAACAGATAAAACAACACCACATAACAAACCTGACATCATACACACCAATAAAAAGAAGAAATTAACACAACTAATCGAAATATCCATACCCAATACAACAAATATACAAAAGAAAACAGGAGAAAAAATTGAAAAATACATCCAACTGGCTGAGGAAGTCAAGGACATGTGGCATCAGGATAAAGTTGACATTATACCGATTATACTATCAACTACAGGAGTCATACCACACAATATCCACCAGTACATCAATGCAATACAGCTACATCCAAACTTATATATACAACTACAGAAATCCGTAATTATTGATGCATGTTCAATTATCCGAAAGTTCCTAAATGCAATATAACATATACTGTACAGTTAAAAGGAAGTCACGCTTTATCAAGGTCCACACCACTTTCCATTTTTGACCAGACATAACGTCTGAGAAAAGAAAGAAATACTAATAATATAGTGTCAACTACAACAAGAATCTGGTCTTAAGTATCACACATATACGTAATGCAAATCAACACATCCTTTCTACACCATGAAAACAGAAATCACTCTCCATCGAAATGCTTCTGTGCAGGACCATAACTACAAGCTGGAACTAGTTGGAACTAATGCCGATCCAAATATCACGCTTTACACATCCACAAAATTGCGTTTGATTTGTTATCAGCTAGTGATTGGGTTATGATCATTTAAGGTTTTACCAACCAAATGCACCTTTTTCCCTTTGTTGAGACCTCTATCCCTTTTTCTCCCAACAATGCCCATAATTCTCCATTTTCTTCGAAGTTTCATTCCAATTTATTGTACGAGATTTCTAATCAATTTAAAATATTTAACTTTAATTAAAGTCTCCTCACCTTGCTTTGTACATGTGAATAGTAACCCTACCTCCTTCAGTAAATGCTGTACAGGAGTTAAGAGCACACCTGCAACAATGGAAAATAATTCTGTGCTCGGCAAAACCTCTTTTTCTTGCTTTACCGCTATAAAGTGGCCCACAGTAACGCAATTGACAATGAGTGAGTCTAGCCCAAGAGCACACCTGCAACAATGGAAAATAATTCTGTGCTTGACAAAACCTCTTTTTCATGCTTCACCGCTATAAAGTGGCCCACAGTAATGCAATTGACAATGAGTGAGTCTACCCCACCAGAACCAGTAGCCTGCTGTTCACGAATGTGAGTTTGTTACTGGGGAGACCTCATCTGTTCACATATAGGCAGAGTCTGATTACACAGGGACAGCAGTAACCGCACCTACATAGTTCCAGGAATTGAGACAGGGCTCTGGTAGAAGCTACTAGAAATCGCAGAGACAGATGAATGAGAATATTCTGGGAATTGTTGCAGTATTACAAAAGAGAGTGTGGACAGCAAGTGAGCGAGTGGGTGCAAGAGTGATGTATGACAGGCACATTGAGTTAGCAAGTGAGCTGGTGTTAGCTTCTTCTTCTCTCTTTTTTTTACATTACTAAATGAGTGTACTACTCGATTTTGCCATGCCAAAGGTGTCCAGAGCCCAATTTATTGTTCCGGGTCAGGAATTCAAACAAAATTTCATAGACACTGGTGGAACTGTTGTGCGATGTACTATTTGCGATCCAGGAATTTTATTAGATGAAAAACACCAGCGAGATTGCATCAAACAACACATTTCCAGCTCTAGGTGTCAAGTGAATAAGGCTCTTCAAGCAAACAAATCAGCAACTTCTATTACAAAATTCATTTCAACAGAGTGCCTCAAAAAGCCAAAATTTGCAGGAATTAAACATTGATTTGTGTGCGGTTCGTACACAAACAGGAATTCCACTCAGTAAAGTGAACTACCCAGCCGTCAATAGATTTCTTGAAAAATATACAAAGCTGTCAATGCCTTATGACAATACTTTAAGAAAAAACTACATGGACTCTGCTTACCAAGAAACCATATAAAGAAACAAGAAGAAAGTGTCTGAATATGATGTGGGAAGCATTGTGGATGAAACCATATACTCAATAGAATGTTTTGAATATTTTTGGTTTTTTCCTTAGCAGGGGAGTAAGTTAAGCCCATCTTGTTAAAAAAAAAAAATGTATGAGCTGCAGAAAGCCAATGCCAGTACAGTGATGCAATCAATTGTGGACTTCTGCCAGAAACTCTGGCCTAATGGTATCGAGTTCAGAAAACTACTGCTTGTGGTTATGGGTCATCTGTTAACCAATTGAAACCTTTATTTCCTAAATTGAAGCATGTGACATGCTTGGTTCATGCCCTTCATAGGGGTTGTGAATCCATAAGGAAGAATACAACATCGCAAATCAGTTCATCTCTTCCCTGAAAAAGATTCTACGGAAAGCTCCAAATCGTGTTGTTTCCTACGGGGATACCACTGGCCTGCCGCTTTCAGATTTCCTGATCATTGCTTGTTGGGGATCTTGGATTGAGTGTGCTGGTATGTTGTGTGAGAATTTTGACATAATTAGTGTGTTTATGTTTTCTTTGACTCCAGCCAACCCAGGTGCTATGTCCAAGGCACAGCAACTTCTGTTACCAGAGAAAATACATAATTTGCAGAGAGAACTATACCATGTCCATAGTTACAAGTACCTGACTGCAACTATTATACAATTAGAAGAACAAGGTCTGGAAAAGAGAAATCAATGGGATATTATTACTTCTGTGGGGGAGCAGTTAGATGGCTATGCCAAAGACAAACGTGAATGTAGTCTTCAGAAGAATCCAGACATTGAGGAATTCGCCACATCTGTAGAGTTGTCATTCCAAGTGAATACAAGGTTTGCCCCACTGCTTTCTGTGGATGTGGGAAGAAGCTTTAACATCTACAAAGACATTCTATCTCCTAATAGAAACAGACTTACATTCAAAAATGTAGAGATGCTTAATGTCTTGAAGTACAACAGCTTAGTGTTTTTTGCTACTTTTGATGAGTGGAAATTTGATGTACTTGTTTGTAATTCAATAGTAGAATAGAAGAAAGAGAAATCACTGAATTAGTAGAATAAGCCAGCACTTTTTGTTCCCCCTTTTACTTTATTTGTGCATCTTTTCCTTTTCTTTTTTCATCTGAAATTTGCACCTGAAAATCAACCCTGCTCATGACAAAAGACAAACGAATTTTGGCGCATTACATCCTCAACCCAAAGGCTTGTTCCATTACTGTGGTGCTTTACTGTTGGAGGTGGTATACTCTTGGTTTCCCCCAACCTTGGAACTTACTCAGTCATAGAGGGATCTACAGTTTCAAATGGTCTCCAAACCAAGGCACAACTTGACACTTTTTACATTAAGAAACAGTTGCCAGAAGTGAGAGAAGTGATAAGTAACAGAAACGATCTTAAGACTGACTGGAGCTGAAACCCTGGACCTTTACATTCCTAGTCTGGGACTTATCGCAGAGTCATCAAGCCACACCAGAAAAGCAAGAAGTGGCTCAAAGCACTTTATGTCAAACTCAACAAGAATCAAAGGCAGGCTTGTAAGTAAAACGGAAATAAAACAAATGACACACGGCCTGGTCCCATTAATGTGGCCAAGTTTCAAAAAGCCTGAATAACCACCTTTTGTAGTGCGGATGTGCAGGAACACAGTCAGTGAGGGCCTGGGGGGTACTGACAGAGATGTGAAGCCATGCTGACTCATTGTTGTGGCCAGCTAAGCTAGGTTTCTCAGTTGAGTATCCATGGTGCAAACAGTATGACTGAGGTTGACCCACAGATTCTCAATCGGGTTTAAATCTGGGGGTTGAGTGGTCAACAGAGTACGGTAAACTCCTCCTGGCCCCCTTTGAACCACTCAAACACATACTGCTAGCTTTGTTTCATGTTGCTTTGTCCTGATGGTACATGCCGTTGTGCCAAGGAAAAACAAACTGCATGTAGAGATGGACATGATCTTCATGGGTAGACTCATAGTTGTGCAAAAGCCTATACGCAACATCATTTGCTGAATGATCATTGAGAAGACACTGTTGGTAGCCCCTAGATTCACCTGGGCTGTCAGTTGCTCAGCAGTTGCACATCTATTTGCGTATACACATCTCCACAGCCTTTGTTCACTCGTGTCGTCTATGGTCTGTGGTGCACTACATCTCCACAGCCTTTGTTCACTCGTGTCGTCTATGGTCTGTGGTGCACTAGAGTTGCCTTGGTGCCAGTTTTGGATAGCATTATTTTGGCATGCACGGTATTCTGTAACCATGGTGGCATGCATACAGTCCACACACTTAACGATTTCGGAAATTGCCACATGATGTAGTAGAGTTCATAGGCACTGCAAATGGAAACTTGCTAATAGAATCTGCCACTATGAGCCAACGAGTGTTCCAAAATGATCCAGCAAAGTCAGTGTGCACTATTTGCCATGGCGATTGAGTCTTAGGCCAAGCTTCAAATGTCTGTGGCGGAGCAGATTGGTTGCCCGCGCATGTGTGACACTGTGCCGTCATCTGTTCAATGTGGGCATCCACGCCCTGCCAATTACAGTGCCGTTGCACAAACTGTTTAGTGCAAACAATTCCTTGGTGGAGCAACACTCACAACACATCCTTTTGCAACACTTAGGGAATAAGCACATGCAACTCTCCACTGTCATTTTAAAATAGTCACATTCTGTTGAACTGAAAGGTTGTGCTGATGTGCAAAATATCAGCACACAACTGAGTTCTGTATACTGTTCAATGAAGGAAGCCAAGATTGTGAATGTAATGCAATAAAATCTTCAGATTTGGGTCTGCTTCCATGGCCTGTGCTATTTTTCTGTACTGCATGAGAAAAGATTCCAGCAATCCAGAGTCCTGCACATCGATTTGGCAACAAGATGCATCAGAATCAGAGGCTGGGCCAATCTGAAGCTGAGATATGGTTTCTGCATTGCCATGCTTTGCCATAGGTCGGTATACAATTTCATACTGATACTGTGAAAGCAATAAAGGCCAACATCACAATTTTTTAGGAGTGCATATAGGAACCGGCTATGATGGATGAAACAAGGACTGCAAAAGCTTGTGATTTATCACTAAGTAGAACTTGTGACCACACAAATACTGATGGAATTTCATTACTCCATACACAGTACCGAGAGCTTCTTTTTCAATTTGAGAATAATTGCACTGAGTTTAACAACTTTCAGGCAAAAGCAATAGGTCTGTCTTGTGCACCAATTCTGTGTGAAAGCACAGTGCCGATTCCGTCGGACGAAGCGTCGACTTGTAAAACTACTGGCTTGGCAGGGTCAAAATGCGGTAAACATCTGTCACTAAGCAAAGCATTTTTGAGTTTCTCAAATGCATCTTGACAGTTCTCAGTCCACACAAAAGGTATATTTTTGTGATGCAAGCAATACAATGAAGCCATGATCTGAGCAGCTTTTGGTATGAACCGAATGTAGTACGTTATCTTTCCTAGTATCGACTGCAGTTCAGACTCATTGCGAGGAACAGGCAGGTCACAGATTGCAAGCAAATGAGACTGGAGGGGATGCACATCATAACCGTTTATCGCATGACCTAAGTACTGTAGTTCTGTTTGAAAAAAGTCACACTTTTTGAGATGACACTTGAGTCCTGCTTCTGACAACACTCAAGAGAGTATGCAAATTGGCAATATGTTCTTCTGGTGTACAAACGTGAGACAACAATATCATCAAGGTAGTTTGGACAAAATGGCACTTTTGCTGTCAGCTGTTCCAAATAAAGTTGAAAAATGGCAGGTGTGGAAGCACTGCCGAAGGGCAAATGCAAATACGTGAACAGTCCTAAGTGCGTATTTACAACAGACACTTTCTGTGATTCTTCATCCAATGGAATTTGCAAGTAGGCCTCATGCAAATCTATCTTTAGAAAAGTAATGTCCCGCATCAAGCCTGTCCATGAATTCCTCACGGCGTGGTAATGGATAAGTGTCAACTATTGTCTGTGGGGTTGACTTTAGACTTAATAAACACAAATCTGAATGAATGCTACCAGAAGACTTGCGCAACAAAACGAGAGGACTTGCCCATTGACTAGCTTGAATGGAAGCAATTAAACCATTATATTGTAATTCTTTCAATTCACTGGCTACTTTCTCTCTTAAAGCTATTGGAACAGGGCAGGCCTGGAAAAACTTAGGCTGTGCATTGTCTTTCAATGTAACATGTGCTACAAAGTTATTAGGTTTTCCCATTCCTTCTGACAATATTTCAGGAAATTCTTTAAGCAAGACAGTGTCGCTAGCTTGCTAGCAACACTGTCTTTTGTTGCTCAGGCCGCTACTGAAAGTACATTGTCTTTGATGCTAAGGCCAAGCAATTCAAAGGCATCTAAACTGAATATGGTCTCACTGTCTCTTGATTTCAAAACAGTAAAATTCACCATCCTAGTGTGAGATTTGTAAGTGATGGGCAAACTACAACGTCCAAGCACTAGAATTTCCTGTCTATTGTAAGCAGTGAAGTGCTTTCTAGACTTAAACAGACGTGGCATGATTAAGCAAAGTTACTGGGGCACCTCTGTCTAACTGAAAGTTCACATGAGGGCCAGCAATTCGTAATGAGACAAATAGTTTGTTAGGACGTCGTTGCACAGCACTAGAGCAATGAGTAGAAACAACCTTAATCTTACTTTTGTCAAAACCTGTTACAGGTTTTGAAAACACAGCATTCACTCCATATGCATGAGCCTGTATTTTTTTCTGGGAGCAGGCAGAATTGGCATTTTTGTGTTGTTGCAAACAAACTACTTGGACATGGCCGCCTTTTCGTCACGTGTGACCCCTTGCATTACGTGATGGGCAGTCCTGTCTTTTATGGCTAGCAAAACATCTAGGGCAAGACTTCACAAAATTCACAGGCTTGTTTACATGTCTATGTGGCTGCCTACACGGCTGTGTACACACTTGTTATGTCTGTTTGGGGCAGTCACATGCAAGGGGCGACTTGACCCAACAAATCAGGGCCTAATCAAACTTATCGGCCGCTGTGGCACACGAACCATATTACTCTAATATTTGCAGTACTTGGGGAAGTGGTGGATCAGAGTACTTTAAGATTCATTCCCGTTTTCTATTATCTGGGACACTGAATGTTATTCGTGTACCACTGTCAGTATGTCTGTTCCAGCTTTTTCTGCAAGCAAAGAAACTGTCTGGCTGCAGCTACATGGACTTGCTGGTCATAATATTGAGTTAAAGCAGTGATTATTTCGTCATAGATGAGTTCATCAGGGGACGCGGTTGGAAATAGTTTTTGTATTAACCAGAACACTGGGGACCCTGCAATAGAAAGGAGGTATTGTAACTTTACAGTACCTTCAACATGATGAACTTGACAATGTGCTTGGAACTGAATCAAGTGTTCAAACTATTCCTCTTCTGTGTCGTTAAATTGCCAGAACACTGGTATGCTAGTCAGCGGTACTTTTTGGGCTGGCTGGTTGGTTGGTTGTGCAGATGACATGGCTTGTGCAGCCAGTAGTTGTACTGTCATCAGTAAGGCAGCAATTTGTTGGTTCTGAAATTTGTTAGATCCATCACACTGGCTGTCTGTGGCTGAGGCTCAGGGATGGGGTATCCAAATACTTTGTCAAAAAAGGAAGCAAAGCCTCTGAAAAGAGAAATTTAATTAGTTTTGCGGCTCCCCTCCTGGAATACATGCAAGAACACAACAACAAATTAGCAATTAGAAACCTCTGCAAGCTAAAACATAAGAGAAGCAAGCAAAATCTTCAGCCAAGTTGATTATCTTTGATCTGCACTGAATCCCATCCTCGTCACCTCTTTAGTGTTCTCGTTGACACTGTTGTATCCTTAATGCCACTGTAGAGTCCTGTACCATAGGGATCAAGGGAGAGGATGTTGTCTGGTGGTCGGTATCCTCTTTCTACAACACAACTGCACACGCGTATTGACAGGGTTCTTTATTTACACAAAGTACTTAACTTTGAGTCCATGTATTGTGGTACAAACTCTTCACTAACAGTCCACAGCCTCACCGCTGGTGAAGTACAGGCCCTGCTATGCGATGAATGACAGGTGCCAAACTGGAGTGTGAGACGGACTGAAGTAGTGACAGACTGAGACTGGGCTCTCTGGTCTGTGGCGGGGATCTAAATACTTATGATCAAGAGGGTGTTGGTGGTGTGTTGCTCGCAAGCCTATCTGTGGCCTCTCTCCTGATAGGCATGCTTGATCCAGTGCCTTCTATCGATCTTCTTGCTACATCTCTGCCAACTGGTGTGCTGGCAACAGCTTACTTCAGCACAGTCCCAATAATGTGACTGGACCATGTGATATCTACATCTATACTCCGCTAGCCACCAAGCAGTGTGTGGCGGAGGGTACTATCACGCCAAAGTCATATTTCCCCCCTCTGTTCCACTTGTGGATCACGTGAGGAAGAAACGACTGTCGGTCTGAATGCCTCAGTACGAGCTTTAATTTTCTTTATCTTTGAATGGTGATTGTTGCACGATTTGAAAGCTGGTGGTAATAATATATGCTCTACATCCTCGGCAAAGATCGGATTTTGGAATTTAGCGAGCAGCCCCCTCCGTTTAGCGTGTCATCTATCTGCAAGTGTGTCCCACTTCAAACTTTCTATGAGATTTGTAACACTCTCGCAATGGCTAAATGTACCAGTCGTGAGTCTTACCCGCTCTTCTTCGGACCTTCTCAATCTCTTGAATGAGACCCAACTGGTGAGGTTCCCATACAGGTGAACAATACTCTAAGACTGGACAAACTAAAGTATTGTAAGCAATTTCCTTTGTTGAAGGACTGCATCGTTTCAGGACTCTACCAATAAACCACAATCTAGAGTTTGTCTTGCCCGTTACTTGTGTAATCTGATCGTTCCATTTGAGATAATTTCAAATAGTCACACCCAGACACTTGACGGATGTTACTGCTCCCAAAGACTGGGCATTTATTCTGTACTCGTACATTAATGGGGATTTTTGCCTTGTTATATGCAGTACGTTACACTTACTAATATTGAGAGATAGCTGCCAGTCGTTACACCACGCTTTTATTTTCAGCAAATCCTCATTGATTTGTTCACAACTTCACTACTTCCCTGTAGACTACAGCATCATCAGCAAACAGTCTAATGCCACTGTCAGTACAATCAACCAGATTGTTTATGTAAATCGTAAAAAGCAGTGGACCTTTTATCTTGCCCTGGGGCACACCTGAAGTTACTCTTGTGTCTGTTGAAGTCACCCCATTCAGGATGACATACTGCTCTCTGTCTCTTAGGAAACTTTCTATCCAACCTCATTTGTCATCAGATAGACTGTAAGCGTGCACTTTCTGGAGCAAGCGACAGTGCGGAACTGAGTCGAATGCCTTTCAAAAGTCGAGAAATATTGCATATCAGCCTGGGAGCCGGTATCTAGAGCTTGTTGTATATCATGCACAAAGAGGACCAGCTGTGTCTTGCATGAGTGCTGTTTCCTAAAACCATGCTGGTTTCTGCAGATTAGCTTCTCAGAGTCTAGAAAAGTCGTTATGTGCATGCGATTTTCTGCCCTTTTTATAGATTGCTCTGACCTGGGCGTTTTTCCAGTCCCGTGGAACTTTCTGCTGTTCCAATGATCTCTGATAGATGATGGACAAGAATGATGCTATATTTGTACCATAGTCGATATAAAATCTTATGGGGATACAATCTGGGCCAGATGCCTTCCTGTCATCTAAGGATCTTAACTGTTTTACAATCCCAGGTACACTAAACACTATGTCAGCCATCCTTGCGTTTGTTCGACAATTGAAAGGGGGAATGGTGCTGCTGTCCTCTGCTGTAAATAAGTTTTTGAAAGCTAGGTTTAGAATTTCAGCCTTCTGTTTATCATCATCTGTTGCATTATCCATACTGTCAGCAAGAGAAGGTATTGAATTATTTGTGGCGTTCATAGATTTTACGTACGACCAAAATTTTTTGGGGTTATTTTTGGAATCTGCAGGTAAAAGATTGCTTTCAAATTCGTTAAAAGAATATCTCTGTGACCTTTTGACAGCTGCCTTCATTTTGCATAATTTCTGTTTTTCAGCAGGACAGTGACTATGATTAAAAGACTGTGCAAAATTCTCCACTTTCTCAGCAACTTCGTAATATGTGTGTTGAACCAAGGTGGATCCTTTCCCTCCTATATTCTTGCTAGGCACATATTACTCTAGCACATGGTGGACAATACCTTTAAATTCCGGCCAAAGATGCTGAATATCTTTGTGTCTCACGGTGAATGCTTGGAGCCGACTATGAATGACTATGAAGATATTCATTAATGACACTTTTATTTGCTTTGCCAAACAAGAAAACTCTATCTCCCCCCTCCCGACTTCCACTGACATAGAAGCCACAATGACATTATGGTCGCTAATACTTTCTTCTAGATTAACTTCCTCCAGAAGATCAGGTCTGTTTGTCACCAAGATATCTAACATGTTCCCATTTCGAGTTGCTGTTATAACCAATTGCTCAAGGTTTTATGTTGAGAGCACTCCTAGAATAACTTCACACAAGACTTTGCCTCTGCCCCCTGTGATAAACATGTAATTTTCCGAGTCAATGGATGCCAGATTAAAGTCTCCACTTATAACTAATGGACAACTTGGATATTTATTTCCTGTGTACTCAAGACTTTCCCTGAAATGTTCTGTGACATTTGTTGTGGATGCTGGTGGTCTATAAAAATATCCCAATACAATGGTCACTTCTTCTCTGATTGACAGCTTTATCCAAATTATTTCACATTCTGACTCAGTATCAATCTCAACTGCGTTTAAACAGCTTTTAACTGCAATGAGCACACTACCTTCCATAGCATCAGTCCTATCCTCCTTAAACATTGTGCAATCAGAGTTCAAAATTTGACTGCTATTTATGTCTGGTTTCAACCAGCTTTCAGTACCTAATACAGTATTGGCATTACTACCGTTTATTTTGGATAGTAACTCGGGGATCTTGCTACACACTCTTAGACAATTTACTAGCATGAGATTTAACATATTTAAATCCTTTGGAATGACCTGTTTAGGCGAACTAATAATTTTTACAGTTGGCACACACACATCATTGTCATGAACTAGTAATTTTTCAGGCCAACGGTTTGTTTCCCGTGCAGAGGAACTTAATCTTTTTTAAAAAAAAAAAAAAAAAAAAAAAAAAAAAACCCATGTGCACACCATGAGTACTGTGCTACCCATGTAGCTGCTTCCTTTGTGTAGTGCACCCCTGATCTATCGGGGGTGTCCTACAACCTTCCACTGCATAATGTAGGTCGAGAAATCTACAACCATTTTCATCACAGAGTCGACATAGCCTCTGGTGTAGATTCTCCACTCAACTCGAAACCAGAGGACCCCGGTCCACCCAGGGTACGATGATGCAAGTCATCAGCTTGGCTTCCACTTCTCGAGAGATGGAGGCTGCCTTCGCCAATTTAGCCATCCGTCAAAGGACCCAAGGATTTCCTCGGAGCCCCAATGACGCATTTTTGGTGCCGACATGTGCAACAGTTTGGAGCTGGCTGCACCCCGCACTCTCAATAGCTGCTGGAAGAGCCTCTTCCACATCCTGGACAAGGCCCCTGGCAAGCACACTGAGTGAACGTTGGACTTCTAGTATACTTGAAGAGTGGAGAGGGTAGGATATAAGGCCATGAAAATGTTGTATGAATGCAACACGATAAGAATGAATGAAATTGAATTGTATCAAAGTTGAAGAATGCATTAACTATTGTGAAAAGCTTTTGCTGGACTATAAAGTAGCAGAATAAAAGTTCCCAATGACAAGTACATTTTATATCCATGAAGTATCCATGAAATAATTGGAAGAAGTTGTAAGAAAAGCTGAAAATCCAAAGCAACTGGACTTGTGGGTTTTCTCCTCATACAAATGTGCTGCACCCATGGAGTTCCGTAAGTCCAGGAAAACATAAGTAGTCTCTGTTTTCAAAAAGGAGAAAGAATCAACCCTTTCCGCAAACAGTATCTGCACATTGTGCGCTACAGGTTTAAAAACTACACTGAACACAATGACAAAGAGTTAAATTGTCGAAGAATAGATGGAATTTAGAGTAATAAAATTGTGCTTAAATGCAGTTGTTACTTTGGAATCATAACGGCTCAATGGTGAAGTGCAGGACTGTGGATGGAAAGATCTTGAGTTTGATTGCTGGTCAGTACTAGGTTTTTTTTTACCTGTGACATATCACTTCTTTCACCTCTGATGAAGTTCATTAATGTGAAAAATTTTGAGTTTCCAAATCCACACTAAACTGTAGGACCCCTATAAGAGACGGAGTAAGTCAGTTCCAAACTTGAAGGAAGGCAAGGGCATACCCCCCATCCAGTAGAAGCATGCTTAGTAGAGGAATTCAGACCAGTCTTCAGGTTGATGACTGCCTTGCTTTGTTTTGGAATGTTTAGTACATAAACATTAATGCATCCAATGTTGCAGTTGTTGATTAACAATAATAAGAAGAAATGGAAAAATGCTTTTGGTACAGTTAAAAGAACTAAACTTTGCACAAGAATAGAAAAGAAAAATTATGCCAGATATCTGTTTGCAGCACTTAAAAATCTCACATCATAGCACATTGATAATTTAAGATGCGAATGGTCAGCTAACAGAGAATTTACAACAAAGAAGTAAGACGAGGTTACTGTGCATCCCATACAACATTTTAATATTGACATGGATGACATTTTGAGGGAGTAGAAACACAATAACAGAAACATTGCATCTTAACACTGATACGATGATAACCACTGCTGGTGATATGATTATTATGTGAAGCACTGAGAACAAGCTTGCAAACAGCAACATACAAATTACGCCTAATCGGACACAATTTTGGACTGGTAATACATAGAAAGATCCAGATTAAAGATAAAGTTAAGCATGTAAATTGTTGTCAAAAATTATGCTTTTGAACAAATGTCAGATTTCTTGGTTGGCATTCTTCAATAGAGGTACTGACGCCATTACAAAATACTGTAATTTTAGTAAGAGATGTGAAACAGTACAAAAATTCCTGTAGAACAAAACAAGATAATGTGTGTGTGTGTGTGTGTGTGTGTGTGTGTGTGTGTGTGTGTGTGTGTGTGTGTGTGTGTGTGTGTGTCGTCTATTTTTGACGAAGGCCATACTGGCTGAAAGCTGATTTGTGAGTCTTTTTGTTGTGCCTATCTGCGATTCAGCATCTGTGCTATATGATGAGGAGCAACTTTCCTTTCCCTAATATTGTTACATTCCACCCTGGATTTTCCATTGTTTAAATTTTGTGCAACATTGACATCACTGCATGCAATTTAACATATTACAATTGAGCAGAGCTCATAAGAGGAAGATTAAACTAAATGAATGAAAATTTTACGTGAATGCTCGGGGGTTTGTGTGTACATCGTCCTTCATGCCTTACTGAGCAGTATGGTATTTAGGTTTCCTAGACTGTCGAAGATGAATGACAGGATGGTTTGTTTGAAATTGATGCTTCCAGCTTCTTTAACCCATCCTTGTCCATTACATGCTTGTGTTTCATCTCTAATGACAATGCCATCAACATGATGTTTAGCTCTAACCTCTCCCCTTCATTCATTGGTTTTTAGTATCACACCCTAGGAGTGTTTTTTAGTTTTTGAATATGAAGTCAGCATTTGTTATTTCTGTTTGTTGACTTAAGCATTATAATTACAATCACTGTGGCATTATAGTTGTATTAATTTGCATTTGTGTTTCAGCTGATATTTGTCAATGAATACACAATGGCAGAGGGACAGGCTTTCCATGTAAAACATTTCTGTTGCTATGAATGTGACATTCCCCTCGGAGGCATGAAATATGTTCCAGTAGATGGTCAACCAGTGTGTCTTGATTGTTTCCAAGAAAAATATGGAAAGGTAAGACATAAAACCTTGTTGTATATTGTAAATTAGTTTTTTATTGCAAGATACTTTCAGAAACATCACCAACTATCAAATCTCAGAGTTGGTTAACATTATTATGTGGAATAACTGGGGTCTTAGTTCTAAAATATACTACATTAATTATAAAATCATTCTCCATTATGACTATCTCATGTCATTTTGTAGTCACCACCACCACCACCAAAATCATCATCAATTCCTGGTTTCTGTGTACAACCCTTCGCCCTGACTTCCTTTTGACATAAATCCTACTTTACATGACACAATCCTCTTGCTGCAGTATGATCTCCCTACCTTCCAAATCCTACATCTTTGTTCACTTCAGCTGTTTTATTCAGTATTCAGTCTCACATTAACATTCCACAGTTTAAACACTGTTTTCTTTTTCTATAGAATCTAGGCTTTTCACTCCTGTGCTGAAATTTGATTTGATGTTCATACTTCTTAACATTGCATACAGCAATTCTTACTGCCATGGGATGAAATACCAGTACTGTCAGTATATAAAATTTAAGAGAAATAATTATTTCTAGCTTTCAGAACTATTAGTTCCTTCATCAGGGAGAAAAGAGGATAGATTGGGGAAGGTTAGAGTGGAGGACCATATCACGGAGCCCCCAGGATGAGAGGGACCCACTTACACTGAGATCAAGGGAAAACAATTATTAATGGGAATGAGTAAGAGAGAGCTGGAGCCAAAGGCAGTGTGTTGGTAAGCACTTTCCCACTTCATCCCAGTGGTAACACAAGGATAGAGAATGAATATGGATATTGGAAGATAAATTAGTAGTGAAATTAGTTGTGCATGTGTGTGTTGATGGGGGTGGGGAAGAGGGATCTTGCATCCACGTGGGGGGAAGAAGATGAAAAAGGAATAAAGAAAATATCCAGGTTTCCTCCCTACCGCCATCCCCTCCCCACTCTCTCTGATTTGTCCCTGTTTCCTTTTCTGCTTTGTACTTAGTTCTTAACTGCAGTACTCATAGCTCTTCCTCTGTCCATCTTTATTTTTCACTCTATCCTTATATCCTCTCTTGACTGAAACTGGAACAGTGAGTACCTCCACTGACCTCCAGCTCTCTTTGGTATCTCCTGAAGTGTCTTTCCACAAGCTCCCTCAGTACAAAAAGGCTTGAAATAGATGTAAAACAAGAATCACTTTATTCTGAACAATTGTTTCTAGAATTTAATGACAAGTAGTCACACTGTTAGTGTAGAGTTTGAACAGAACAAATTCGAAGTTCAGATGAACAAAATCAGGCTGTCCATAAATATGACCACAAAAGTCAATGAACTGGTGAACACTAAAGTCGTGCTCCCTGGGTCCTGTGATGTTGAGGTCAGTAAACATGGCTCATTGTAGAACAAGTGGCTGCTTATAGACTCTATGAAGGCTGTAGTGCCCAGAATAATGTCAGCGAACTGTTAAAGAGACCAAGTGTGGATGCTGTTGTCCACGGGGGCCCAGGTCAGTGAGGCGGAAGCTTGTTGTTGTCCAGCTGGTTCCTTTTAGTGATGGTGCAGGCAAAGTCATCCAGTATTGGCAACTTGAACTCAGTTGTGGTTTGACAGCTGGAAGAACTGCATCTTGGTTTGATGGCTGAATCCACCAGATCGGTTTTGGTGTCTGAATTTCCATGCTGTGCCCATACAGTGTCCTAAATGCTGTGCTGGCAGAGGAATATGGTGTACACTACTTGTGGATATGTGACATTGTGGTCACAAGTAGTGTCATTATTGCCATGCCTCCTATTGGCAATATGGGTGCGATCTGTTGGCTAAGCAGGCACTGCTGGTTTCAGCGGAAGCTGCCAGAGATGCCTGTGGATACATGCTGGTGTTAATACTGTCATTCAGGAATGTTTGTTACATTCTCAAAGGTATAGCATCACCAGCCCAGTACTTTGGCAACCTGCTAGAGTGTCCTGTTAAATTGGTGTGCTACATGTCCGGGTACAGCACTTCCCCCTTCATTTTTGCTATCCTCAATACAGGTGGGTGCTCCTCATCCTTGGGTCCAAATGATCTGCCCTTCTTTCTAACCTTCCATCGTATTCCTATTTCCTCATTGAGAAAGGAACTATTAGTTCCAAAAGCGAGGAATGGTTATTCACTTTTAAATGTGTGTGGTGGCAGTACAGTAATATCACCTCCCGGTGGTGAGCTCTGATGAGCCACTCTGTCTCCTGGTAATTTTATAGCTTTCTCATGTGTGGTTTTCATTTCATACAATAGCACACTCCTTTTTAACATTATAATAATCATTTGGATACTTATATTTCAAATGTACATACAGTGTTTGTGGAAAAAATTGAATGTCAAGCTTAAAATGTATGACAAAGAATGGAAAGTTTGTGACGAAATAACAGTATGAATATTAGTATGGATTGCTAATTACCACATAGGTGTTGAATAGCAGACGCATATTTAAATGTTGACTTAGATTTTAGCTATCGGACAAACCTTTTATTGGATGGAGCAAAACACACACACACACACACACACACACACACACACACACACACACACAGTGCTTACACATTCGCAGCCACCGTTGGTTCTGTGGACTGCAGCGCCACTGCGGCAATTAGCGTTCTTAACTGGCATGGGCATTGGGGTTTCAGAAGAACCATGGGGGAGGGAGGGCAGAGAGGACTAGCTGGGTAAGGGTGGGAGAAGAAGGTGCAGCGATGATCCATGGGATGGTGGACTGCTAGGTGTACCATTGGGAGTTCTGTGTTGGGAACTAAGGGGGTGAGGGGGGAAGGGGGGACAGTAAAAGGGCAACACTGTGCAGATGAACCAAAGGGAGTAGAAAGCATGTTAGAGGTTGGACTGGTAGTAGGCAAGGAGATATACACTCATGCTCATAAATTAAGGATAATTGCAGAATGTGGTGCCACACAATGTGGCACTACACAAAACTGGTGCCAATAGCATAGGCACATGGCGCTACACACGGCACAGGTCTGTAAGTCCACAGTATTGGTGATAAGTTGAGGAAACGATCCCGAAACTGCATGTGCTACAAAACACCACTGTTTCCTGCACATGTACCCCGATATCAATATGGTATATGATCACCATGCACATGTACACAGGCCGCACAATGGGTTGACATACTCTGAATCAGGTGGTCGAGCAGCTGCTGGGGTATAGCCTCCCATTCTTGCACCAGTGCCTGTCGTAGCTCCTGAATTGTCGTAGGGGTTTGAAGACGTGCAGCGATACGTCAACCGAGAGCATCCCAGACATGCTCGATGGGGTTTAGGTCTGGAAAACAAGCAGGCCACTCCATTTTCCTGATATCTTCTGTTTCAATGTACTTCTTCACGATGGCAGCTCAGAGGGGCCGTGCGTTATCATCCGTCAGGGGGAAGGTGAGACCCATTGCACCCCTGAAAAGGCGGACATACTGGTGCAAAATGGCGTCCCGATACGCCTGACCTGTTACAGTTTCTCCATCAAAGATATGCAGGGGTGTACGTGCACTAATCATAATCCCACCCCACACCATCAAACCACGACCTCTATACAGGTCCCTTTCAAGGACATTGAGGGTTGGTATCTGGTTCTTGGTTCACGCCAGATGAAAACCTGGCGAGAATCGCTGTTCAGACTATACCTGGACCCGTCCGTGAACATAACCTGTGACCACTGTTCAAATGACCATGTACTGTGTTCTTGACACAAGGCTTTACGGGCTCTCCTGTGACCAGAGGTCAGTGGAATGCACCTTGTAGGTCTCTGGGTGAATAAACCATGTCTGTTCAGTTTCAGTGACTGCGATAAGGTCCCGAGCAAGGCCACCTGCAGTACTCCATGGCCATCTGCGGGCACTGTTGGTGAGATATCGGTCCTCTTGTGGTGTTGTACACTGTGGACGTCCCGTGCTGTAGTGCGTGGACACGTTTCCTGTCTGCTGGAATCATTGCCATAATCTTGAGATCACACTTTGTGCCACACAGAGGGCACGTGCTATGACCTGCTGTGGTTGACCAGCCTCCAGTCGCCCTAGTATTCTGCTCTTCATAACGTCATCAATATGTGTTCTTTGAGCCATTTTCAACACACAGTCACCATTAGCACATCTGAAAACATCTGCACACTTACTCGCTGCACCGTACTCTGACAAGCACCAACACACCTCTGTGAATGTGGACTGCTGCCAGTGCCACTGTGCGATGACCGCAGGTCAAATGCACCGCATGGTCATACCCCAAGGTGATTTAAACCTACAAACCACCCACCAGATCATTGTTTCACCATGTATCAGCATTATCCTTAATTTATGAGCATGAGTGTGGGTAGGCGGTGGACAGAAACTGTTGTTTGGAAAGATACAAATGGCATGGGCTGTGAAGTGGCCATTCATAGTGTTAACATGTAGAACACATTTATTTGGTGCTGACATTTCTTGTTAATTTTGATTTCGAAGTCTTGATATTTGTATTTGGTTGTTCTCTCTCTTCACGTAATAATACAAGTAGCAATTCATTCTATGATGTGGGAATAGGGGTGTTAGCTTAATGCCTAAGCTCTTTCTGGAATAGGGAGTGTTACCTTAATGCCCAATATTTGACTAACAATGACAACACTACATCCACATGGTTTTGTGACAGTGCTTGTAAAGATTGTTCTTGACTGTAATAGTGATATGCTAGGGACCCATACGGAATGAAATTTTCTTGTATTATGGAACACTGTATATTTTGGCATGATTGACCTAGGTACAGACAAATGTATTAGAAAAGTGAACATCATCTTTCAGCAAATTTACTGTCTCCCAGAGGAAATAAATGGCAAACCGATGTCTACCGCTGAAACATACAAACAAAAATATCCCAAATGTCATGTATGTTGCATATGACTTTACACTTCAAAGAATATACCAATGGCCCTTTGAATTTTTTTATGTTAGATCACTACAACACAGCTTGTTATTGCCTGAAATTCACTTCAGGAGCCTCTCTGACAAGTACATTTTACTGACAGCACTGGTCATTTTGACTGAATTACAGGTAAAACAGATAAAAACGTTTACTTATCGTGTGGGAGTACACACACACACACACACACACACACACACACACACACACACACACAATGAAAATGTTACATAGTTATGAGATTTTTTAATCACTCATTCTTACATCTGATAATAGAAAACAAAGGCTTGCATAAAATTTATGTATTCACTAAATAAGCAGAATATTTGAAGGACTCTAGTTTCTATTTAATTTTTGAATAGCCTTCTGTCCTCCAACAAAGTGAGCATAGCAGTGCAGGGCAAGTAAAGCATAGAATTATTGTGGTAGCAGAGAAATATACATATTCATTATGAACTAATAGATGCTAGCTCAAAAGTAGGATCTACATCATATATACATCTCCTCCTAAATCACTGGATTGCTTTCAACCAAACTTGGTACACATAACTCTTACTTTCAGGAAAGAAGCCTTGTTGGGGCAAGAATCACCTAGTTCCCACTGAGGTGAGTGTCATAGGTACTGTACAAAGAGAGGTAGGAGAAATAAATGGATAGACAGAGAGGGGGGTGAGGAGAAGACGGACACAGGGTGAGGAGAAGATGGACACAGAGATGGGGGAGGAGGAGACAGACACAGAGATGGGGGAGGAGGAGATGGATGGAGAGAAGAGGAGGAGGAGGAGGAGGAGGAGGAGCTGGACAGAGAGAGGGGGAAGAAGGAGATGTACAGAAAGAATGAGAGGAGGTCATGTACATAGGGGAGGGGGAGAAAATGGTCAGAGGAAGTAGGTAGATTGTTGAATGGCATGTGGAAAGGAAGGAGGGGGGTGGAGAAGGAGGAGGACAGGGGTAGAGGTGAGTAGGAGATGGGTCGAGAGAGGAGAAAAGAAGATGGATAGAGAGAGGGAGGAGGGGGGGGGGCAGGTGTAGGAGGCAGATGGAAGACGGAAGAGGGTAGTGGGCAGGTTGAAAAGGGAGGGGGAGGAGTTGGACAGAGAGAGGAGGGAGGGGGAAAGAAACCAAGAAATGGTGGGAGGAGGACATGGACAGAGATGGGGAACGGTGGTGATAGAGTGATGGAGGAGGGGAAGACGGACAGAGAGAAGGGGAAGAGAGAGAGAGAGAGAGAGAGAGTGTGTGTGTGTGTGTGTGTGTGTGTGTGTGTGTGTGTGTGTGTGTGTGTGTGTTTATATACCACATCTCCTCCCACCAACTGGTATACTTTGGTGCTATCTGAAGTGAAGCAATATGAGTAGAACTACTACGTGTCTCATATAAGGGTGCAGGCAGAAAGGGGATTATGTAGAACCATAAATCAGGAACCTGGAATAGTTTCAACTACATTTTGTGCTTGACTCATCAGTTGTGTTATTTGTGTAAAAGTACTGTGAAGTTAATGTACCCTTACCACCCCAAGTGCTGAAGACTGAGAGGCCCAGACATTAAAATTATAAATGATGACTGATATTAGTATCAAATCTATAGCTTCCAGTTTTGCTATGCTCATTGATCACAGTACTGACGACATTTTACCTCTAGGAGTGGGGCAGTTTTGGGGATGCAAAGACAGCAACATATCAGCGTATCTGGAAAAAATAAGTTACTATGGCACTAGACATCACTAGCGCTCCTATGGCGAAGGGTGGGAGTGAAAAAGGGTGACATAAAAGTGTAACTCAGGAACATCTGGAACAATTTCAACTAAATTTGGGGTATGCATGAATCATTGTTTGTATAAGGATACTGTGTGAATAAGATACCATGTTTTTAATGTGGAATATTGTTTGTAAACAGAAAGAAATGTTTCTTTCAGAACTCAATTTTTCATTTAAACTGTGAATATATACCATGGTGTGCAAAACTTAAGGATGAAAGTAACTTTCGCATGATGTGTCACTGCCAAGTAATGCACCTGGATGAAACTTGCATCATACATTGAAAGAACTGCTATAGTACAGAATGTGACAGAAGCAAATACACAGTGAGACAAACAGAAATAACACTTTTATTCAAAGACAATGCAGGTAATTACATTGGTGTCACTGTGATTTTTGATGGTCCTTTGGATGTTATAAAAGGAAGGGTATGGTTCCTAATAGGCACAAATGTCAGTGCATCCTCTTCAACATGCTGCCATGCTGGCCACAAGATGGGTAAGGAGTTCTTGTGGCAGGGTATTTCATTTCTCCTCCAGTGCAGTTTACAACTGCTGAATGGTCATTGGTGCACGTGGACATGCCACAGTATGTCTTATTAACATACTACTTAATGATATGAATATAGTAGGGAAACATTCCACGTGGGAAAAATATATTTAAAAACAAAGATGATGTGACTTACCATACGAAAGCGCTGGCAGGTCGATAGAAACACAAACACACACATACATATACACAAAATTCTAGCTTTCGCAACCAATGGTTGCTTCGTCAGGAAAGAGGGAAGGAGAGGGAAAGACAAAAAGGATGCGGCTTTTAAGGGAGAGGGTAAGGAGTCATTCCAATCCCGGAAGCGGTAAGTCTTTCCGCTTCCGGGATTGGAATGACTCCTTACCCTCTCCCTTAAAAGCCGCATTCTTTTGTCTTTCTCTCTCCTTCCCTCTTTCCTGACGAAGCAACCATTGGTTGCGAAAGCTAGAATCTTGTGTGTATGTATGTGTCTGTTTGTGTTTCTATCGACCTGCCAGCGCTTTCGTATGGTAAGTCACATCATCTTTGTTTTTAACATACTACTTATGCGCTTGATGCGATTTAAATCAAGGGAACGGGCAGGCCAACCCATTAACTGAATATCCTCTCATTCCAAGAACTCCTCCCCTTGTGTTTGATGTGGCCTCACATGGTCACCCATAAAAATGAAGTCGGGGCAAACGCACCCCTGAAAAGATGCTCATAAGGAATGAGAACAGTGTCACAATAACTTGTGTGTACCATGTTCAGTGAGTTCGAAGTCAGTGTACCCACAGAACATTATTCTTTCTCACACCTAGATCACCAAAAGTCAAGTACTTTAAGAGTGCTGGAGCTCAGTTGATTTTGATGTTAGACATAGCTACCTAGGAATAATTTGTTCTTTTCACAATTGTTGGAGTAGTACCTTAACATTGATTTTCAATGCATAGCATTAGTTTGATGATGCGTTCTCTTTATGCTAAATCAGTTTGAAATCTTTGTTCACACTAATAACAATAATTTACTTGTTTCACAGAGTTGTCATGCATGTGGAAAAAAAATTGGTGCCAGTGACCAAAGAGTTAGTTGGAATGAGCTTCACTGGCATGTGTCAGGTGACTGTTTCAGTTGCTTCTCATGCCATAAATCTCTTCTGGGAGGACGTTTTGCTGTGAAGAAAAATCAGCCATTTTGTAGCAAGGAGTGTGTTTTGGCATCTGGTATCTTATAGAACTGTATGAAATGTAATCATAATTATGTATTACATTTGGGTATATTGGATGTAGCCAAGGAGAATACTTGGTATATGTGCCATATGTTATTCATTTATTTTCCATTCAACCACATCTTGGTTATGAGATTTATATTTAGGAAATGTTTGACATATAATTCAAGCATTTGAAAAGAAGCATAGTGCATTTGGAGTCATTTCTACAGTAGTAAAAAGAAGAGAATAATGAAGTGAATAACACAGTTTATTCATTTTGCTTTCTCTCTCCAATAATTTGTTGATTTTATTAATTGTGACAAAATTGTATTGTTTTAAGGAAGCAACGTTTAACTCATTACAGTCTTAAGTGATAATGTCATGAGTATTCAGAGTATTGTGTGTACAATAATAGGAGAATGAGAGTCAAGTGTGATGCATTCGGTTTACAGTGTATGTTTCAAAAAGGTGCGACACAGTAATCGTTTTCACTGTAACTTATTTTCTCTTGATAAGAAACATTCATAAGGTACTTTTCGTACTTAGTGTGATGCCACCTAACACAGGTTTAGATACACTGCATTTGATATGAACAGTGTGAACTCGTCCACAACATTTTTCAGTGGCCTAATTTGCTTCTTACTGTGTCCCTGTAAAACAGTCTGACTAATCATTGAAGAGAAATCTATGTTTTTATATCAACTTTACACTTAATATCTGCATCTACATGCTTAACAGGTATTTTTACATGTTGTCTTAAAAGTATTTTCTGCAGTGTACCTTGGCTGTGAAAATTAATTTTGAAGCCTATGAAATGACAGATTTCTATACTTTTTACATACATTTTAATATCACTGATGTTTGTGACAAAGTGTTAGTGTAACTGTAAGTAATGATTGTCAATGGCCATTGTAATATGTGAGCATATCTTATGCAAAATATTATGATGTGCCTTTTTTATGCAGAAAACAGTCTGTTCAACATAGTGCAGAAATGATTTATGCAGACTGTAAAATTAGTGAGTTGATAATTGTGCTCATACATTCATCTTATTTTCTGTGGGTTGGGTTATTGATCATTAGATTCATTTTTCAGTATGGTATTCCTCAGCCTGATGTTTTATAAAAGGTGATATGTTGAGGTAACTTTTTCATGTATTGTAGGTACATGCAGCAGCTTTGCAGTATTATTTCTTATCCCAGTCATGCATTTATTTCTACTTGAAATATGGTGCCATAGTAATTAAATGTATTCAGAAACAGAAATACTTTACAGATTGTAAATTTGATGGCATTTTAGGGTATTTCTTAAGGAATATCACAGTGTGCCTGGCCAAGATAATCATCTTTGTAAAGACTAGAGAAAATTTTACATCATTTACTGTTAAACATCGTTGCTCTCATATCATTTTATTTGTGATTGAATATTGGGAATTACTGTGAATGTTTTTGTGTTCACTTGTTTTAGCTATTGTCAGTTGTCAATCTCCTTCCTGTGAATTAAATTTTCAGAAGATTTCACAAATTCAGGAAATATAGTATTAAAAATCAAAAAGTATAATTCACTAAGATTAAAGACTGTTAGTTACTTTATATATATAAGCCTATATTTTGCGTGAGGTTGTTCTACTGTAGACTGTTGTTCAAGATAAACAAGAGTAAATTTTAGAACTTTTATAAGTGATTAATATTTTATATGCATTTTTAAGCATTTCAGATTTTAGAGTATGTATTTACATTCCTATTTTATGTCACAAAATATTGATATACCCTTTTTTTGGAAATAAATTTAAATGATGAAGTATACTACTTCAGATTCATTTTTTAAATGTAATATGGTTCATGAAATTTATTCATCATGTTAATGAGAATAGTTTTGTCAGACAGGGCTGGTTTTGTTACTTTATTTCATGATGTCAGAAGTATATTTTGAGTGGAGACACTTGGTAATGTGCACCTTGTAGGATCATTAACCTTGGGTGAACTGTCTGCATCATCTGCTAGTAGTACAGTGTTGCAGAAATATTCTGTAGTATAGACGATGTCATCATAGTAATATTGTGAGAGACACAATTTTTTACCGAGCGACGTGGCGCAGTGGTTAGCACACTGGACTCGCATTCGGGAGGACGACGGTTCAATCCCGTCTCCGGCCATCCTGATTTAGGTTTTCCGTGATTTCCCTAAATCGTTTCAGGCGAATGCCGAGATGGTTCCTTTGAAAGGGCACGGCCGATTTCCTTCCCAATCCTTCCCTAACCCGAGCTTGCGCTCCGTCTCTAATGACCTCGTTGGCGACGGGACGTTAAACACTAACCACCACCACCACCACCACACAATTTTATACTATTTATGAGATACTTTATATTAATGTTCAGTCTAGTTGTTAATAACTGTGCTATTGAATGTCCAGAAATCACATTTCGCTCAATCAAACAGTTTTGTAATTGTTCAGCTGTCTTGCATTTTCTGTTGAGATTGCATGTCATGTCATTCTTAACGGAGAGAAATTGTGGGTAAACAGCTACTGCGTGGGGTTGTCTAGGGAGGGGAGGAGTAGGACCAAGTAAGGATTGAAAATCATTCATGACCAAATATTTATTGAACAATGTATGCTTAGAAGATCAGTTCAACTAATTAAGAAAAATTTATGTGTAAGCTTTCAACAGTTAATTAAAAAACACTTTAAGAACAGTAACAAGTCTCAGCAGTGATCAAATTTCATAAATGTGCACATCCCTGAACATGTACTGCAGTGTTTACTTTGTATTCAAATAAGACTTCAATACACTATTACACTGGCACGCACTGTACCATTCAAAACATGGGAAACCCAAAATGTTATATATGGTTATGAAAATATGTATGTTCAAAGACAACAAATGAGCCTTGCACGTAAGTATTACTGTTATGGAAGCAAATACTTTCAACAACCCACATCACAGGGACAAAGAAATTTGTGGCAGTTCCTTGAGAGTTAATCGCTTATCACTAAGTTTCAATTCCTATAATGAGATACCTTGTAAACATTATGACATAGAAAATTTTTTTGGACATGTTTATGTGACAGAACAACAATGCAAAAATTTAATACAGTATCTATAGTTCAAACAGCAGCTAAACGAGAATTTGTGTTAAAACAATTTGGCAATCCACCTTGTCATATTTTCTGAGAGTCTGTTTACTGATTTACAAAACATTACTGACCAACGTCCTGCCCCCCTGGTAGCTGAGTGGTTAGTGCGACAGAATGTCAGACCTAAGGTCCCGGGTTCGATTTCCGGCTGGGTCGGAGATTTTCTGTTCTCAGGAACTGGGTGTTGTGTTGTCCTAATCATCATCATTTCATCCCCATCGACGCGTAACTTGCCAAAGTGGTGCCAAATCGAAAGATTTGCACCTGGTGAACGGTCTACCCGATGGGAGGCCCTTGTCACATGACATTTATTTTTACTGACCAAAGAAATGAAAACTTACTAAAAATGACCTTAAAATTTACATTCAGTTCCCCAAAAAGGACACACACACACACACACACACACACACACACACACACACACATTTAAAAAATATGTAATTTTTAAAAAAACAGAGATGGGTACAATGTTCCATCAAGTAAATTTTTTGGCCATGCGAATACTGTTGATCAAGAGGCAGCGCAACTTGAGACCTCAGAATTCAACCAACTGCCAACAGGTAGTTACTCAGCTTTAATGAGATGCCTCCCAGATAATCAAGGCAATTCTGTGGATGGCACGAGTAACTGCTAGTAATAACTGGCAATAAAAATGATCAATTTCAACAAGTAATCTAATCATAAATGATGTTTAACCCTTCAATCATGGAACTGAACAAATTATGGCTACAATTTTAATTACACACCCACATATCAATAAAGTGGCAGAAACCAAGCCCTCCAGTATTAATAGCAAGAAAAACAGTCGGGCTTTACTACAGAACACACACGTAAATCTTTACAAGGAGATGATAAGATATAACCGCCAACTGCAATTCAGTTTCAAAACAACACCCAATGGTTTAATGGTAGCAAGGGGCCACCATGCTGGATGGAAAATCAACAAGATTTGAATGGATGCACATGCTTGGCAATTGAACTTCAACTACATTAGCAGAAAGTACCTTAAATACCAAGAAACTGGCATGATTTTTTTTTCTTGAATTAACAAGTTAACTAGCAAGTCCACAAAGATATCACATACAAGAAGGTAAAAACACAGTATCTTAATTGCAGAAAATTACAAAGTTACACTGGTATAAACACATGATGTAAACACATGCAGGCTTGAACTCGCACTCAACGTACCCACGATGAGGGCTTAAGCAAGCAGGAAGACTGATCTGGTATTTTTAGGGTTATAATACTCTTAAAAGCAGGTAAGGTACGTAAACAGACAGCGAGGCACTAGGAAAGACGGTAGAAAGAAACATTTTGTGAATCTCAAGCTGTCCTCAAATTCACTGAACAAAAGTAAGGTACCTCTGCGTAGTTCTAAGACACTTGCTTCCCTCTTAACCAAGGCACGGCAGCTGCAGATTTCCACAGCAGGAATATCTCCAGCTGCCTTGTATCGTCTGGAGCCGCCAAGATAAAAACTTATTCTTGGATACGCAACCCCAAGCAGAATACCAAAGTCCAGTCACCTGACAGAGAAATCGCATTGCCCAAATCACAATATGCTGTGCCTGAAGAGCCCTTTTCTGCTCCGTCATTAGCTGCAATTTGACTCACTCCTCACACTGACATTTGCTTACATCAAAATGGCATACCCTACGGTATAGGCAAAGATGACATGTGGAAGATGTATTGTGACATATCAATGTAAAAGCAATTTTCAACGAACCTCACTGGAGTGTTAGAGCAATCAGTTTCACGTATTGTGAGGGAGCAGTATTTTGCTTCCTTACATAATCAATTACAACAATTAATTTGGTTGATTACATTAACATATTTGTATCATTTGGTTTCAAATGTTTGGTAAGGTTATCAGTTTATTAACTGTACTGGTAGATACTGGACAGCTTCGCACTGGCAACTGTAGTACAGCATGCTTTACAAAAGTAATTTTTGTGCTGCCTAGTATAGTGAGAGGGGCTCCAGGCTCAAGGAAGCGAAGCACTTCGAGCAAGTTGGGGGCGAGTTGGAGTTTCTTTTTTTTTTTTCTCAGCAGGCAAAGGATAGAAATTTTACAACTGGCCACAAAGCTATCCTGTGGAACAGTCCAGTAAGTGCAACCTTCTGTTATCAGGGGCCCGGGCAAAAGTTGATAGGAGGCAGTAAAGAGCCATCTATCATTAATTGCCTGCAGTTGTTTTCCACTTTGTCAGAATGTGTCTCCTGTTGCCACACAGGGGCTTGGGAATCAATGGTTGAGAATTCTTCCCGCACACAACACATAGCACTTTCCTGACACTGTTATAAGGAGGCACTGTGACTGGCAAAATCCTTCATGCAGACATCACTCTAAACTGTTTGAGGAGCTTTTTACATGAGCTGCTCAGGGATGGCTAGTCGTTTCCTATCTAGAAAGAATGGGAGGAAATCAGGTTGTAACGAAGACCATCATTGGCTGAGTCGAGAGTCCACATTAGTGAACCGAGGATTTCTAATATCAAGGCAGAAGGTCCTGAGACTGGGTTGATGCAGCTCTCCATGCTACTCTATCCTGCGCAAGCTGCTTCATCTCCCAGTACCTACTGCAACCCACATCCTTCTGAATCTGCCTGGTGTATTCATCTCTTGGTCTCCCTCTACGATTTTTACACTCCACGCTGCCCTCCAATACTAAATTGGTGATCCCTTGATGCCTCAGAACATGTCCTACCAACCGATCCCTTCTTCTAGTCAAGTTGTGCCACAAACTTCTCTTCTCCCCAATCCTATTCAACACCTCCTCATTAGTTATGTGATCTACCCATCTAATCTTCAGCATTCTTCTGTAGCACCACATTTCGAAAGCTTCTATTCTCTTCTTGTCTAAACTATTTATCGTCCATGTTTCACTTCCATACGTGGCTACACTCCATACAAATACTTTCAGATACGACTTCCTGACACTTAAATCAATACTCAATGTTATCAAATTTCTGTTCTTCAGAAACGCTTTCCTTCCCATTGCCAGTCTACATTTTATATCCTCTCTACTTCGACCATCATCAGTTATTTTGCTCCCCAAATAGCAAAACTCCTTTACTACTTTGTCTCATTTCCTAATCTAATACCCTCAACATCACCCGACTTAATTCGACTACATTCCATTATCCTCATTTTGCTTTTGTTGATGTTCATCTTATATCCTCATTTCAAGACACTGTCCATTCCGTTCTACTGCTCTTCCAAGTCCTTTGCTGTCTCTCACAGAATTACAATGTCATCGGCGAACCTCAATGTTTTTATTTCTTCTCCATGGATTTTAATACCTGCTCCGAATCTTTATTTTGTTTCCTTTACTGCTTGCTGAATATACAGATTGAATAACATTGGGGAGAGGCTACAACCCTGTCTCACTCCCTTCCCAACCACTGCTTCCCTTTCATGCCCCTCGACTCTTATAACTGCCATTTGGTTTCTATACAAATTGTAAATAGCCTTTCGCTCCCTATATTTTACCCCTGCCACCTTCAGAATTTGAAAGAGAGTATTCCAGTCAACATTGTCAAAAGCTTTCTATAAATCTACAAATGCTGGAAACGTAGGTTTGCCTTTCCTTAATCTAGCTTCTAACATACGCCGTAGGGTCAGTATTGCCTCACGTGTTCCATATTTCTACGGAATCCAAACTGATCTTCCCCAAGGTCGTCTTCTACTAGTTTTTCCATTCATCTGTAAAGAATTCGTGTTAGTATTTTGCAGCCGTGACTTATTAAACTGATAGTTCGGTAATTTTCACAACTGTCAACACCTGCTTTCTTTGGGATTGGAATTATTGTATTCTTCTTGAAGTCTGAGGGAATTTCGCCTGTCTCATACATCTTGCTCACCAGATGGTAGTGTTTTGCCAGGACTGGCTCTCCCAAGGCCGTCAGTAGTTCTAATGGAATGTTGCCTACTCCCGGGGCCTAGTTTCGACTTGAGTCTTTCAGTGCTCTGTCAAACTCTTCACGCAGTATCATATCTCCCATTTCATCTTCATCCTCCTCCATTTCCATAATTTTGTCCTCAAGTACATCGCCCTTGTATAGACCCTCTATATACTTCTTCCACCTTTCTGCTTTCCCTTATTTGCTTGGAACTCGGTTTCCATCTGAGCTCTTGACATTCATACAAGTGGTTCTCTTTTCTGCAAACGTCTCTTTAATTTTCCTGTAGGCAGTATCTATCTTACTCCGAGTGAGATAAGCCTCTACATCCTTAAATTTATCCTCTAGCCATCCCTGCTTAGCCATTTGGCACTTCCTGTCGATCTCAATTTTGAGACGTTTGTATTCCTTTTTGCCTGCTTCATTTACTGCATTCTTATATTTGCTCCTTTCATCAATTAAATTCAATATTTCTTCTGTTACCCAAGGATTTCTACTAGCTCTCGTATTTTTACCTACTTGATCCTGCTGCCTTCACTACTTCATCCCTCAAAGCTACCCATTCTTCTTCTACTGTATTTCTTTCCCCCATTCCTGGCATTTGTTCCCTTACGCTCTCCCTGAAACTCTCTACAACCTCTGGTGTCACTTGAAGCAGATCAATTTGTTTCTCTGTAAGCAGAGAGCTAAATCTGTGCTTGTCCGTGGAGCCTTAAGCATTCAGAAGTTCTCACTTACGACCTTGCACTTGAGTCAAGTGTCGGTGCCTGTCAACAGTACAAGCCGAATGTCTTGATTAGTGAATGGACTCTGTACTTGAGTAACTTCGAATGTAGGAGTTTGCAGACGCAACGACACTTGCTCTTTCCAATTAAATTCACATCTGCACGTATATCAGCGCGCTAAATGTGCTCTCCAATAGATCATTTATAGTGATATACACGCCACGGCTTGAGAAATACGGAACCATAATGATAAATTTTTTAGTTTCACTAGATTGTTCTCTGAGTTCTCTGTTGTAAGTGCCAGTGGAGGTTTCTACAAGGACTGTATGCTATTTTAAAATTATTATTGGGAATCAAATATATCAAAATTTAAAAACAATACAATTATCAGTCCTCTGTATATCGAAAAAGGTATCGATATATCGAAGGAAAAAATATCAACGTACCGACCTATAACAATAATGTTAATATAACAATATTGTTAATATACTGCTGGCATTAGGGTTGTGTATTTATGTATGGATTTATTATTAGATATGCTGTTCATCAACAAGCTAACAGACTGATTATACTCCCTTAGAGCAAAAATTGAAAGGACAACAACGCACATTCACGCTTAACGATATTCAGTTTGCCAACAATGGTAAGAGCATTTGAGTGGCACAATAAAAGGCGTCCGATGGGTCTGTCATTCGGTTTCGTCATGTATCAGATTTATTCAGAACATTTCATGTCGACTTCCTTGTTTTTTTTCAGTTCTACAAACGCCAGCTGCCTAGCAGTTGTAGTGTCAAAATTGCGTTAAACGCTGCTTTTTCTGTTGGTAGCGCCGATTACGTTACCATTTCTCCGTCCACCGCAAAGACCAATCTTGTCATTTAGATTTTTGTTCATCAATTTCAGCAACTGTTTTGAAGATTGTCGATGTGAAGAAATAGCACAGTATTTGTTACAAATTGTTTTTTAACGCAACTGATATGCTATTTCTTCACACTGGAAATCTTGTCATTCCATCCCCCCCCCCCAGTGATTCACACAATCAAAGAAAAATACTGGACGTAATGAAAGCTCAAAAAGCAGTAAGACGCTTTCACTCAGTTGACGCAAAGTTATGTTCTAGTACAATTTCTTATATTTACCAAAACTGGGAGAAAATATAATATAAAACTAAAATGTCAGCACTTGAAATTACCGTTTCGATATCGATGTATTGGGGATAAAATTATCGCCGATAGATATCGACACATTTTAGAAAAGATATTGATATTCTATCAACAGCCCTAGTTGCTACACGAGTTTTTTGTTTCCCCAACCTAAAATGCATCAAATTCCAAAGATATTTGCTGCAAATTGCAGTCAGCCAATGGGTTGTATGAATAAAAACGAGAACATTCTCCAGAGTTGATACTCAGAGCAAAAGAACGTTCTCAAAGAAAGTTCTCAGTTTCGTATGAATACTTCGACCATAGATATTGTATCTATGGTCGAAGTATGAATAAAAACTAGGAAGCATAATCTCTGACCCTGGAGTACTTTCTCTCTACCTCCCCTCCTTACTGAGTAAGTTCTCAGCCATGTTCTCAGCAAAGAGATTAAAATCCAACATCTTTGGTTCTCAGTTTCGTTTGCGTGTGTTGGGGACTAGTGGAGCAGGGGATACAACCCGTCGGCTTTGAACAATGACGTCACAAGTCGCCAGAGAGGATGTATTACAGAGATGAAAGAGCTGAGGAGAATGTTGAGAAACAAAGGAATGCGAGAGAGATAAACATTGATCTTGTCAGAAGCATAAGTGTTTTTTGACTTTTTAAAAAAAAAAATCTCACGAGATAGAATAAACTGATCCTACTTTATTAAGCAATATCTTGTCAAAAGCCGAGAAGCGATTGTTCTTAATGTTGTAGCTCCCTTCAGTACGTAATAGGTGTTTTTTGACTTTTTTAAAAAAAATCTCACGAGATAGAATAAACTGATCCTACTTTATTAAGCAGCTCCCTTCAGTACCTAATAAGTGTTTTTTGGCTTTAAAAAAAAATCTCACGAGATAGAATAAACTGATCCTACTTTATTAAGCAATAGTGTTTTTTTGGCTTTAAAAAAAAATCTCACGAGATAGAATAAACTGATCCTACTTTATTAAGCAATAGTGTTTTTTTGGCTTTTTTAAAAAAAATTTCACGAGATAGAATAAACTGATCCTACTTTATTAAGCAATATCTTGTCACAAACCGAGAAGCGATTCTTCTTAGTGTTGTAGCTCCCTTCAGTAGCTAATAAGTGTTTTTTGGCTTTTTAAAAAAAAAATTTCACGAGATAGAAGAAACTGATGCTACTTTATTAAGCAATAGTGTTTTTTTGGCTTTTTAAAAAAAAAATCTCACGAGATAGAATAAACTGATCCTATTTTATTAAGCAATAGTGTCTTTTTGGCTTTTTTTAAAAAAAATCTCACGAGATAGAATAAACTGATCCTACTTTATTAAGCAATATCTTGTCAAAAACCGAGAAGCGATTCTTCTTAGTGTTGTAGCTCCCTTCAGTAGCTAATAAGTGTTTTTTGGTTTTTTTAAAAATATTTCACGAGATAGAATAAACTGATCCTACTTTAATAAGCAATAGTGTTTTTTTGGTTTTTTTTTAAAAAATCTCACGAGATAGAATAAACTGATCCTACTTTATTAAGCAATATCTTGTCAAAAGCCGAGAAGCGATTCTTCTAGTGTTGCAGCTGCCTTCAGTAGCTGATAAGTGTTTTTTGGCTTTTAAAAAAAAAATCTCACGAGATAGAATAAACTGATCCTACTTTATTAAGCAATCAGTAAAAAAACGAAATTGAAACATAACAGCAAAAGCTTATTAGAACACAGAACTGCTTTATTATCTATGCCTCGAAGTGAAGACATTACGATCTATGACTAAGGAATGACATCATTGTTCAAAGCCGACGGGTTGTATCCCCTGCTGCACTAGACCCGTGTGTTGTATGTTAGCGAAAGTTTTCTCAAGTTATTTCTGTGCCGAAATGGAAGACTCAGAATTAGCCTTTGTCAACATTATTAAAGATTGCCCCGCAATCATCAGTAAATCACAAACTCCGGCCGCAAGAAGAGAGAAAGCGGATTATATTAAAGAAATACAACACCGTTATATGGTTAATTTCGGGAAAGAAATAACGGACGGGCAGATAATGAAGAAACCGCACAACATGAAATCCCGTATCAAGGCGAAAACGGACGTGAATTAGACGGGAAACATTAAGATTTCCCTGAAAAATTGGTAGCAGATATTTTTAAAGTTTTTGCACAGAGATTACAGCAACCCAACTATCCACAGAGCTCCTGGTAAGTCCCATACTTTCCGATTTTTTAATTACGCGCTTAATTCTTTGAAACTGTGATTCAGACAAATACGTATTTTTAACATGTGAAAATGAAACAATGTTTGGTAAATTTCGTCTACTATATCACCACTTTTCAGTAAAAGTATCACAGTGTACTATGCATGAAATTGGACGAACCTCTCCCACATTTCTGCGTAAACCTGTTTGGTATATTTACTAACTAGAAACTGAATCTCCGCATTGGCCACTACACACTGTTCTTTCTGGGTACCAAGTGCAGAGTTGACGACAAGCCGCTGTTGGATGGATGTATCGAACTCGGGTTTGCCGGCCGGGGTGGCCGAGCGGTTCTAGGCGCTACAGTCTGGAACTGCGCGACCGCTACGGTCGCAGGTTCGAATCCTGCCTCGGGCATGGATGTGTGTGATGTCCTAAGGTTAGCTAGGCTTAAGTTGTTCTAAGTTCAAGGGGACTGATGACCTCAGAAGTTAAGTCCCATAGTGCTCAGAGCCATTTTGAAGTTGGGTTTTGTTACAGCATACCTGTCAGGCGCCAACAGCGGGGGCATACACGAAACTGGGGGAGGGGGGGGGGGGGGGGACTGCTGTGGTGTTAATGTAAAAGATAGTATCGTGACGTATGTGCTGTGCGGCTCCCAGAGACCTTGTGATTTTAGAAAACTGGCTGATTAGACTGGTGATCAGGTCTTCTGCTGCCTGGATAAGCTTCTGTTGTCTGGATAAGCTTGACGTCGCAGCTGGCGGTGTGACGACAATACCCGGCCGTCGTCAGCCTGGTGACAGCATCCTGTAAAACGTCCTGATGTCCAGTAGCAGGTGGTAGCGGACCAGCAGATCTTCTCCAATTATCCTCCATGTCGGCAACAACGAAAGTCCACAAGCTTTTGGCTGCCAACAACTTGAAGCTAGTGGACTGGTGGTACTCATGCTTCTTGTCATGCGGCATAATACTTGAGTCGGAGCCCACATCAATTACAAACCTCCTCCCTGACTTGTGGTCCGTCAGAAATAGGCGGGTAGAGGCACAAGTAGAGGCATCGGCTTCTGCTTGAGGCTCACATATTCGAATGTGAGGTTGTACTTGTGAGCTTAGTCGGTGAACCGCTGATGGTACCTGCTATATATTATCATCGCGGCGAGAAGTGTGGGATGTGGAAGGGCTCCCTGAGCAACGTCGGATTTTGCTTTTAGCGTCGCGATCGGCGAGAAGTTCATTCAGTTGTTTACCCAGAGCATCAGTCCTGTTTAACAAGTCATCATTCAACTGTTGTTCAAGCGTTGTCACCTTTCTTGACAGTCTGTCACAATCAGGTTTCATCCCTGCCGAAACACTGTTGCACACAACTGCCAAGTCAGAACTGGAAGCGGGCACAGTGGGATCATGAATGCGATCAGTCAGGGCAGCCACATCATCTAAAGCCATTTCAGTTGGTGATGGGATCATCCTGTAACTTGTGCTGGTGCCTGCTGCTCCATAATGTGCATACCAATGTGGCCAGCACCGTGTGTGCGTTAACCTTGCTCTGTAAGTGGCCTAGGAACTTGTCATCTATGTCTTCCTGCATTATCACTTGTACTCTCTCCTCTCAAGAAGCGGACACTCGGCATGTGAGTTCTGACTTCGACTTCAAGTACACATCTACTGTCAGCGGTGTCGGTATAAGGTCCTGCATCTCCACTGTGAATCGATGATCGAACCGGCTGACCACAAGCGCGAATTTTGATGATTCCATTGTTTTTCCTGAAGATAAGAAATTTGCTTCAGCTTGCGCATACCAGAACGCAGGATTGGTAGGCCAAAACAGCGGGAACCTCACAGGCAGTCTTGACGTGATGTGTGAGTCATTATCTGTCATTTTAGAGATGCGAGGCGATATCTTCTGTAAAAAATTGTAGTCCTTGACCATGTATCATGTCTGCATCAACACTGAAGCTGAGCCTTGTAGGGCTACAAGTGCACTTACCATAGAAATAAACGTAAATAAAAAGAGATTAACATTTATTGAGTCTCAAATGTAATGAACATCCTAACTTTAACACAAACAACAAGAGACAAATAATTTTTAACTATAATGTAGATCAAGTCCGAAGAATGCTCTACTCCTGTAGCAAGGAATAAGCATGTGAGGCAGTGCTCCAAGTGGCTAGCATGCGAACCTCCTTGACTGTCGATAAGCTGATCACGCCTGTTGAGTGCACTATCTCCACTGGTCACCACTGCGTCAAAGCAAAGCACATTAGGCTAATGTATGATACAAATATTGACAACTACAGGATACATTTGCAGATGATCAGATGGTATGACACCCTGCTTGAAAGTGAGATGTTGAGGGTGCGTTTGCAGTTTTTATCAATGTGCTCACAGACGTTTTTAAGACCTGCTACCCAAAAGGTTCTGAAAAAAAATACTGCAACGTCCTGAAAACACGACTCTACATTCAAGTGGTTCACACTTATTCTGCAGAGGCTTAGGATATTAGTTATGATTTGCTATGATAAATATAAAGATTAAGATGCAGACAAAGCTAGTTACATTGAGTTAAAGAGTAAATACAGATCAGAAATCAGGTTAGCAAATGATACTTACATTAGTAAGTCCCACCACTAATGTAAAGCTGCTTGGAATGTTGTAAACACCATACTAGGAGGAAGCAAACATTATGAAAGTGATAACAGTAATGTTAATATCACGCTAGATTAATTCATTTTGTTAATGATTGTGACGTCAGTTCGTCTGCTGCAACTGAGTCAAATAATAGATATGAACTGGATCTAAAGGATGATATCTTTTTCCTACAATATTCTGAACACATTTCTTCTTCATGTAAGTGGAAAGAGGTTCATTTAAGTGATACCATGAAATCAATGGAAAAATAAGGCAGCTCAAAAGCAGAAGACATTTATGGTTTATCTCATTTTGCAGTTAAAACAAAAAATAGAAGACGTTTACTTGTAAAATGGGTATTTACTAGTGGTTGTGTCCCAGTATATTTAAAAATGGCAGTGGTCACACCACTACACAAAAAAAGAGATTGATGATGTTCAAGTAATCATCCACCAATTTCTCTAGTACCCATTCTAGAGCACTGTACACAACTCCACATCCATAAACATCTATCTGCCAAGAGCATTCTTAGTGATTCTTAATATAGATTCATACTTGGCATATCAACTGTGAAAGCAGTGGAAAATATTGTTTCTTTCCCTTTGTCTGCATTCGAATCCAAATTTTCTATTTCACACTTCTAGACATGAGTAAAGCTTTCGACTCTGTCAACCACACAATTCTATTAAAAAAGGTCTATCTTATGCTTTTAAAGGCGAAGTTCTGTCTCTGATTACATCTTATCTCAGTGAGAGAGGACAAATTTTACATTTTAACAAAACCAGATCAGACACTCTGAGTGTAACATGAGGTGTTCCACCATCTTCCATGCATTTCATAATTTATATAAATGATTTGTTCAATAAGATACCACATAAGTTGCTGCTATATGCAGACGACATCTTTCTTACAGTTGATGGTGCCTTCAACACAGTCAAGCAGAAAAGTGCAAAACAACTCAGAATATCCAGCATATGTTTCAGAGATAATGAATTACAAAATAACCACTCTAAAACTGAAAATATTACTTTCTGTCTGCATAACAACTGTAGTGCTCAGTTAAGCTTCTTGGCATTCGTCTTGACCCAAGATTAACTTGGGAAACTCACACTAACTATGTATGTAAAGTTTTGCGCAAATCATCTATCTGCTAATCCAACTTAAGACTAGTGTGCTTTTTTCACAGACATCTGACAATGCAGTGCTGTTATGAGGCAACTACTGTGAAGAAAAATAAATTTTCATTTGGCAGAAAAAGGCCATTAGGTGCATTGCTGATGGAAGAAACCATTTATCATGTACAGAATACTTTAAAGAGCTCAAAATACTGATGGTTGCATTACTGTTTATTCTCAGTTGCTTAGTACATATCCAGGTAAACGAAGACAGCCAGAAACTATGAGAGTCTATTCACAACTGGGACATATGTTAAAAGGCACATGATGGATATCCCAGTCACTGCACTTAAGGAATCACAAAATACGAGGGCAGTTCAATAAGTAATGCAACACATTTTTTTTCTCAGCCAATTTTGGTTGAAAAAACCGGAAATTTCTTGTGGAATATTTTCAAACATTCCCGCTTCGTCTCGTATAGTTTCATTGACTTCCGACAGGTGGCAGCGATGTACGGAGCTGTTAAAATGGCGTCTGTAATGGATGTGCGTTGCAAACAACGGGCAGTGATCGAGTTTCTTTTGGCGGAAAACCAGGGCATCTCAGATATTCATAAGCGCTTGCAGAATGTCTACGGTGATCTGGCAGTGGACAAAAGCACCGTGAGTCGTTGGGCAAAGCGTGTGTCATCATCGCCGCAAGGTCAAGCAAGACTGTCTGATCTCCCGCGTGCGGGCCAGCCGTGCACAGCTGTGACTCCTGCAATGGCGGAGCGTGCAAACACACTCGTTCGAGATGATCGACGGATCACCATCAAACAACTCAGTGCTCAACTTGACATCTCTGTTGGTAGTGCTGTCACAATTGTTCACCAGTTGGGATATTCAAAGGTTTGTTCCCGCTGGGTCCCTTGTTGTCTAACCGAACACCATAAAGAGCAAAGGAGAACCATCTGTGCGGAATTGCTTGCTCGTCATGTGGCTGAGGGTGACAATTTCTTGTCAAAGATTGTTACAGGCGATGAAACATGGGTTCATCACTTCGAACCTGAAACGAAACGGCAATCAATGGAGTGGCGCCACACCCACTCCCCTACCAAGAAAAAGTTTAAAGCCATACCCTCAGCCGGTAAAGTCATGGTTACAGTCTTCTGGGACGCTGAAGGGGTTATTCTGTTCGATGTCCTTCCCCATGGTCAAACGATCAACTCTGAAGTGTATTGTGCTACTCTTCAGAAATTGAAGAAACGACTTCAGCGTGTTCATAGGCACAAAAATCTGAACGAACTTCTCCTTCTTCATGACAACGCAAGACCTCACACAAGTCTTCGCACCCGAGAGGAGCTCACAAAACTTCAGTGGACTGTTCTTCCTCATGCACCCTACAGCCCCGATCTCGCACCGTCGGATTTCCATATGTTTGGCCCAATGAAGGACGCAATCCGTGGGAGGCATTACGCGGATGATGAAGAAGTTATTGATGCAGTACGACGTTGGCTCCGACATCGACCAGTGGAATGGTACCGTGCAGGCATACAGGCCCTCATTTCAAGGTGGCGTAAGACCGTAGCATTGAATGGAGATTACGTTGAAAAATAGTGTTGTGTAGCTAAAAGATTGGGGAATAACCTGGTGTATTTCAATGCTGAATAAAACAACCCCTGTTTCACAAAAAAAATGTGTTGCACTACTTATTGAACTGCCCTCGTAGTTACACTTTACATAGGGATATAATTATTTAATATGTTACTACCTCAGCACACAGTGTATCACTGTATATTACAAAAGGGTGTCTTAAACAATATGACCACTATATTATGTGAGCTATTGTATCATACTATTGCGTTTTATTTGTGTAATGTATTTATATTTATTCATTAACATGTATCAAGCATATCTAATTTATATTGTTAAAATGTTTTTCTCAGCATGTGTACTGTGCTACATACACTGTTTCTCCTTTTATCATTCTGCATGATGCATTTATATTTAATGATTACAGTGTGTCCTTGAACAAGTTAAAAATGTATGACTTGGTATGTAGCTATGTAAAATGTATATAGCTATGTAAAATGATTACATCAACTGTATCGAAAATCCTTAAAGATGGGTCAATAAATCAAATTAAATCATAGTGTACTGTTGTCGGAATTGTGTTAAGTAATAGATTGGTATTACTTACCTAATACCTGGTAATTTCTAACATTAACAACACAATTTTTCAACACCAGCTGTAATTAACTGTCTATCTACAATTTTTTATCAATAGCTTTTTTGTATATTCATCATGGCCACACAGAGGCCACAAATTCCAAAGTTTCAGTATGAATTAAGCAAAAAAACACATGGTACACTGCAACCAATCTATATCCAAGGTTTTGATGATTTTCACAATACAAAATCATATTAGGCCTACACATATAAAATTTCATGGCGATTCTTGGTCTTCTGATAATATGAATAACCGTTTTGTATTTCACTGTGCACAGTGCTTGTGCTGCCATAGACGTTATATCCACAGATTCAGTTAATTCCACATTACAACATTAACGAAAACTAAATATTAAAAGTCAAGGTGAATCATGGCTTTGTGGGGATGAACAGTGCCAGCACAAAAAGTTTCACGTTTTGCCGGACTGATATGATTTATGGCTTTTGAAACTCCCAGCTGTTTCATGCTGAATATTTTTTTCTCCATCACCTACTGACACGCAAATGTCAGAAGTTAGTTTCCACTGAATTCGCGCCGAACGTTTTTATGGGTTCGTGATAATTTCGTTCTCGTTGGGTGACTGCACTGTCGAGCTACATCTTTGGACAGGAATCTATTTTTGGTTGAGGAAATAAGAGCCGAATTCACACATGCGTCTAACGTGGGGCCACAGCTTGTGTCTTGCTGTGGTGGCATCGTGAGCTACCGTTAACACAGGATGTCACAAATTCTGCAGGGTTGGACAGCTTTCAGTATGGCATGAATTGAAACGATATAGTAAGATATGAATGTTATAGTGCAGGTTATGGCCTTAGAGCTGTGACAGAAGTTAAATACAAGGAAGACGAAATCTAAATGTTGGATCCAAAAATAGATTTCGCACAGGGATAAATCAGGGCAAACAAACATATTTATAAAAGAGACAATACTTAGAGACGAATATGCTGTCTACATTGGCAAAGTAACCAACAGCTGGGATGTAAATATCATCGGCAGACAAGATTTTAGAAGATAGGAGACGAGGTGCTGGTGGAATTGAAGCTGTAGGGACGGGTCGTGAGTTGTGCTTGGGTTGCTCAGATGGTAGAACACTTGTCCATGAAAGACAAAGCTCCCGAGTTCGAGTTTCGGTCCGGCACACATTTTTAATCTGCCAGGAAGTTTCATCCCAGCGCATACTCCGCTGCAGAGTGATAATCTCATTCAAGTTTTTAAAATCTTATTATATTCGTTGATACAGACGTTTTGAACAACAAATATTTAGTGTCAGAGCTGCTGTATCACACTCTTGAACTAATTTCCTCGGTATAATCCACGATTTACACAATGCTTGGTCTCAAAATTGCGAAGTTTATTCGATTCGCCTTTTTGGTTAAATATATTAAGCTTCTTTATTTATTCAACAATCTGACACATTATATGGAGGATAAGGGAAATGTACCATGGAAGTGTGAACTGTGTGAAAGTGGGAGGAGAGAGATCAGCTTGGATTGAACAGAAGAATGGCTTGAGGCAGGGGAGTGCACTTTCACCATTACCCTTCATTGTAGTGATGGGTCATAAAATGAGTACCGTAGCACAAGTAATTGATAATGGAAAGATCAAAGCTATAGTGTTTGCAGATGACCTGGGAGAATAACGAGGAGAAGGTACAAGAGCAGTTGGACACATGGGGATGAACAGTACAAAAATAGGGGATGAAATTTAGTATAAGTAAGAGTGAGATGCTTATCAAAATAAGACGAAGGAGAGAGGAACAACTGGAATAACAATTGGTGGGGAACGGATGAGGTGAGTGGAGAGTTTCAAGTACCTAGGAAGCCTGATGCAGGAAGATGGAAAGCCTGATACAGGAAGATGGAAAAAAACGACAGAGAAATGAATTAGAGGGGGAGAAAAGCAGAAGCATTTCGGAAGAGTGTCAGAAGCCTGATATGGAGCAAGGATGTACACCAAATCATTAAAAAGGTTATGTACCGGTCATATTATGTTCCGATCCTGACATATGCACCTGAAACCTGGGTTACGAAAGGAAGAGAGAAATGCAAAGTAGGCTACAAGTTAGTGAGATGAAATTCTTGAAGAACAGTATTGGAGCGACAAAGATAGACAGGTTAAGAAATGAGAGGATCAGAGAGTTAATGAAGGTGGAACCATTACAGGAGGAGATAGAGAAATCAAAGCTGAGATGGTACGGGCATGTTAAGCGAATGCAGGAGAAGAGGATACCCAGGAGGATGCACGAGAAGAAACTGGAAGGAAAGAGACCAAGAGGAAGACCAAGAGACAGATTCCTGAAAGAAGAAGATGGAGAGCCTTATGTTCCAAATGGACCTGGCCAGAGGTTGTAAACTGTCCAAGGCGATGATGATGGTGAAGATGACTTATTCAAAAATCTGGACTGTGGGATACGTCATTGTTTTGCAGATATTGCACACACACACACACACACACACACACACACACACACACACACACACACACACACACACACACATGCATTTCTGCAGAAAATGAAACATAGGTTGCTGTTGTTGTAGTTCTAGGAGTGTACCTATCAACTATTGCTTTCACTGTTTTCAGAAATAAAATAAAATAAAACACTGCAATCGAATGGCATACAGAAGCAATTACACCCTGATAACTGTGACATAGCAGTGATGGTGCAACCAAAGTGAACTTTTTGTGGCAAGGCAAAAGTTTGTCTCTTAACTTGCCCCTTTAAAAACTGGGAATTCACACATGTAACTGCTATGCAACTGAGGTGTGCCACTAGCTGTGGCGAGACTTCAGCATGTGTCAATCTAGCTTTAGTTCCTAATAACAAAGAGGCTAAACAGTGTCAACCATTTAAGCATTCCTGTCATGAAAATGGGGGCGCGATTTTTGCATAGAAGATAGGTGTCATGCCAGTTTTAAATTTAGTCTAACCATTCAGATTAATCAAATGCTGTAACTCTAGAGATCTTGTTTTGCAATTTGCTTGATTACTTCAATAAATGTCTTGATGGCATCCTACTATTCTCACTTGACTAGCATTAGTCTCTACTCCACTGATGCTGAATAGGTTATTTAAGAACATTTATTAGTTAGAATCAATTAAATAACTTTTATGTAATGTCTAAGGTGGGTAAACTATAGCAGCACGAGTCAGATCGCAGCATCAACATAATAAAACCATGACTACCCAATGTTACATAACGGCATCCCTCTGCCAAGATCTTGCAAAAACAGAAATCCTCTGATCAAGTCTAGGTCTTAGTTCTATCGACCCAATTTTGTAGATACCAAGTTAAAGACAACAAGGTGCTCAGTATTATAAAAATTAGATGTTACTAGTTTTGTGCAATGTGCAATAAACTCTTAAGAATAGAATAAATAACGTGCATTTGCCTTAACCAATATTTCATTTTCAGAATTTTTGTGAGTTCTACCCTCACTTTTTTATGTCTGAACATTTTTTCTCATCATGCAGCACATATCTCTTAACTCAGTCGAGTTAGAAAGGATTAAATCAAGACAATCCTTGACGGTACACTATGTAAGCCACGTAAAGGTATTCACAGAATGATATGTATAGAAGTAATAAATTGTATTCGTAGTGTAGGGTTTGTAAATTTTAGAATAGGGTAGGATGTAAAGAAAAGTTATTTGCAACATCACAAAGAAACAAAAAAAGTAAACATTAGTGTCAAAGTAACTGTTCAATAATCTCTTTCAAGACAGCGTTGATATGTAGTAAAGTGTTCGTTTGTAGCAAAAGATATCTGAGAACAAAGTGGAAATGTCACCTATAAGAACCACAAACAGAACCAGAAAATTAGCAAGTAGTCATATTTACATTATCATGATAAACAAGACACACTGCCAACACAATATTTGATGCATTAACTGAAGCAACGTACTAACAGTTATGCATCTTGTAGAATGGTGTGGAACAACATCACGTATTGAAGAGAAAGATGTGTAATAAACATTCAAAACAATGAAATCTTCAAAGAAAGGTGTCAGGAAGCATTGCACATCTGGAAATTTTGTGCTTGCGACAGAGGAAAATGGCTGCGCAACTTAATGGTTGGCATATTTCGTGTTTGGTGTTCCTTGGATAAGTCAGTGCAACTTGTTTGTTTTTCTGATTCCTTCTCCCTGTCAGATAGACATAGAAGACCATTTTATGTAGAAGAAGGGGGGTTTACCATATGTGCAAGAGCTACGTTTTGTGTTGTTTGCCGAGAGATTCGATGCATTGTGTGCAAGCGCAGGTTATTCAGATTATTCAAGGAACACAGGGCGATCATCAAATGGGGCTGGAGAATGATTATCGAAGCTACAAACTGAAAAGGCTTACTTTCAGAAAATTCATGTACATCTTTGACACAGTTGTTTTGTGATAAAAATATATTTCCACCACATCATTGAGTGCAGCAACATCCTTGAAATGATTGGTGGATATCAAAAAAGGGGATTAAACAATGCATCTTATTAATTTCAGCTAACTGTGGCAGTGTGGACAGCAGAATGCATACACTACTAAACTAATAAAACACATACTAATCATACATTTACATGCTTACTAATCAAGTACTGAGAACACTATACCACATTAACGCTAATTTGTGTGAAAGTCATGTTGTAAAAAAATATTTAGTTGAAGATTTTGAAAAATATAACTGAAACATTTTAATATATTATCGTTTCTTCTTTTTATCATTGCAAAGGATTTTTAATTCAGTTTGATAAAGTAAAAACAATATTTCATGTCAAAATTTATTATTGCAAAGGATTTTTAATTCAAATTGATAAACAAGGAATAATATTAATGTCAAAATTTACATCATTTTTGTTTATTGTAACGAATATCACTTTTAAATCAAAATTAGAATTTATTTTTCAATTGTAAACGTCATTTATGTAAATGTAAAGAACATGTTGTGACATTAGTCATAAACTACAGACTAATAACGGAATGGTCCAATAAGACATGCCGAAACCTACCCTAAAAGTTTTGACACATGAAGAAGACAACGAGAAGATGCTCTGTCAAAATTTTAGCTGCTAAGAGACACTGTAAGTATTAAAAAAATAGCTGAAAATTGCCAAATTCATAGCGCGCCTGGCGGTGGTAGAAATGAGCATCAACTGCGCATGCGCAACTGGTCACACACGTAGCCGAGGTCGGCGGTAATTTGTAAACAGGAAACATGACACAACCATAATCGTAATTTGTAACGGACGTTTCAGGTTACCGTTCATTGATAGTTTGACACTACAGTACACAGTTACTATTCTCTCGAATTAGCCACTCAAGTAACATCTATTACAAATTATAAATAGCTTTTTGCAGTATTGGTAAGTATTGACAACACAGATAAAGCTGAATTAATATTTTCGTAAGACATGCCTGCTAATACTACCTTTTTTTCCTTCCAGTTTCACAGTAATTTGGAATCCAATTAATGTCCTCGATTTTACAATGATGAAAATCAAGATCGTGGTTTCCAGTCGAAATCATCTACTTCTCCTGAGGACATACATATGGGCCATTGGTTAGTTGATTTCCTTGACATTAATTCGAACGATATCGACATTTCGTTCGAAATTGTGGTTACGCTAGAAGAAATAGGAAATAACAGGGACGATTCCATGAATTGTGCTTCGGACGATGTTAGTTGTGCCAGTAACAGTTCTGAAAAAGAAAAAAAATAACGCGTGCTGCAACAGCTTTCGGCGACAAAGAAAAGGCAATGAAATATTGGTTAAACGAAAGAGTGAAAAATGCTTGAAGTTACGCAGTGGTGCGAAGGCGTTTTCATTTCGTAAAATAGTAGCGTGAACTGTACAAATGGAAGAATGAATTACGTGAAGTAAGAAATATGCGTCGAGCGGAAACCTGAAATCATCCGAATGAAAAACTGTTCGAAAGCTTGTGAGAGGCTATGCACCGTTACCGACGGAGATCTAGGGGCGAGACTGGGCCTCCGAGTTGCATCTGACATGAACACTGCTAATTTCCAGGTTTCGTCGACCTGGCTACGCAGGTTCAAGAAATCGTACAGAATAGGAAGTCGCAAAATTGCCATGTTTACATCACGTAAACGTGTAGATTAGCTGCCACTGATACTCAATGTTATAGAGAAGTTCATAGCTGAGGTAAAGACGAAACTTGCTGTTACCCCGCAATTGCTATGTATAACGCTGATCAGGCAGGTTTTGTAGTTGCCCAATCAATGAATGCAATGATACATTCATGTACGATAATTCCAGCGTTAAGTGTGAGTGGTTTACTGTTTTCGCAGCTGTATATCTGTCTTCAAGAACCGCAAGGCAAATTAGCACCCAAAATAAAAAATGGACTGTTTAGTTGCAAAAATCTTGTAATCGACATATCAAAATTTGGAAAAGAATAATTTTCATCATTTCGTTCGAAACTTATTCCTACCAGCTGCAGAAACTAATTCATTGTTTTTGTTAGATTCATGGTTTGAACACAACGACGCTTCTGTTTTTGTTGAGGACAACGAAAAATCTTTAGATGTAGCGTGGATTCCGCCTGGAACTACTAGTGCGATTCAACCTCTCGATAAAGAATTTTTTCGACAATGGGAAGCATTTTTCAGGAAATTGTCAGGCAACATAATTTACGATATCTCTCTCTCATTTCAGGTTTATCAGCGGAACAGTACTCATAAGCTCCAGTCATTTGTGCGTTACCAGTTTTCTTCGCCACACTTTCACGAATGCGATCAAGTACAGAGCGCAATAAGCAGAACAACGGCTGGGAACAAAAAAATGGCTCGGAGCACTATGGGACTTAACGTCCGAGGTCATCAGTCACCTAGAACTTAGAACTACTTAAACCTAACTAACCTAAGGACATCACACACATCCATGCCCGAGGCAGGATGCGAACCTGCGACCGTAACGGTCACACGATTCCAGACTGTAGCTTCTAGAACCGCACGGGCAACCCGGCCGGCGGCCGGGAACATTTCTGACTCCATCCCAGTTCTGTCTAAATAAAACTACTCGTTACTGCGAAGTGCCTGACTGCATCAATTTTTTCTTTGTCTGGTATTCCTGGTGCAAGAAAAACATTTGTTTTTGTCATTCAATAGACACTTTGTGTTTCTGTGAGGACTACAGGGAACAAACAAAGAACTATTTCACTGATAGACAAATGTACAATATTCAAACATTATTATAAGGAATGGCCTACAGGAATTGTTACAAAATGTAGTACTGCAAGATCCATTTCATTTCAATGAATATAAGTCCTCATTGATGGATGTAGTATGTCAGATCAAACAGTGCCATGATTTTTTTTTCTCTGATAGCCACTTTTATCAGAATTACATGTGAAAGAACTGTTATTAAAAAAAATGTTTGTACAGTTTAAACCAGGTTTTCATCGGACCAAACAAGCTAACAAGCACATGCAAGAGAGAATTATGTCTGGTGTATCCAGTAGGCCTGTTGCAGGTCTTCCAACTGGACACCACTGGAGCTACGTACGTGTCCCTAACCTTCCCCATTTACCTTATCGAAAAATGGAGAATGCAGTTTAACGTGGAATCCTAACCACATGTCTTTCGTGGGCAGTCCTACGTCTGTGAGAAATGAATGCTCTGTTAAAAATCTCAGTGAAAAAGTTGTGGTCTCAACGGGATCTGATCCCGCGCTCTATGGATCACGAAGCGCGCACTTTGCCGCAATTTTTTTTTCGTTGTGCATTTTCCATACAGTTTTTTTTTCTTTCTTTTTTTTTTTTGAGACCAGCCAGCTCTCTGGCCTCCACTAGGCCATTTTTGGTTTAGAAAAAAAAAAGAAATTTACACGATGGCTTCGATTGTGTGCTTGACAGAGGCAGTCTCCAACCTACACTTCGAGTCAATCTAAATGACTCATCCACAAACATACTCGAAATCAAAATTAAAAGTATATGAAAAACACAATGTCTATGTGTATCTGCTGTCACAATTGTTTTCATTATGAATGTGCAATTGACATATCAACCAGTTCACAGGAAGAATCATGTTTTAGCTGCAAAAACTGGCATATGAACATCTGCTAAATCTGATAGTACAATTAGAATTATCGTCATCCACATTTATTTTTTATGTTAATTTAGATTAAAAGAAAAACAAGAATCAAGCAGGGTCACCATTTTGAATAAATGTTAACATAGAATTAACAGTGATCTGTATTTCCTTTTATGTTAATTGAATGCTAAAGATTGCAAGTCAACCAAGATGACAAATGTAATGTAACCAGTGGTCTGCATTTGACATTAATTTAGTGTCAAACGTCATTAAAGGCCGAAATACACTTAACTAAACAGATCATTCATATATATATATATATATATATATATATATAATGTTGAAATATAAATTATATAAACATTAAAATATTACAGACCATGCACAGAAATTGTGTGAAATTGCTTTAACAAACAGAGACACTATTTGATGACAAAAAGAAGAAATATTACATGAATGTGAAAGCATGAATGTAAAAAGTATTATAAATGCAAAACCTTGTTAAAAGTTGTGCTTTGGTCATCTTGTCATTCAAAATGTAACCACCGAGTCACAGAGTTCTGCTTAAAGATGTGTCATTGAGGGAGTAAATAATGATTGCAGGGTAAATTCAATAGCTCATGGAGGGTCCAAACAGAACTGTGTGTGTGTGTGTGTGTGTGTGTGTGTGTGTGTGTGTGTGTGTGCATGCAGGTTGACTCAACAGAGGCTAGGTCTGGACTGATGAAAAGATGTAATATTTTTTGTAGAATAAATTTTGTGTGTGATCAGGTGACACAACAAACAGTTCCCTGATCATAGCAGAAAATTGCTCATTAAGATGTCTGTTGTGTAAGGTGGCGGTATTCTGCCTCCTTGCATGACCAGTTAATATTACTAATGTTGTCGACTGGAATAACACATTTATATCATTTGGGATCTAATGTTTGGTGGGGTTATCAGTTAATAAATATTGATTGTAATGGTTCACACTGGACAGCTTCACACTAACAACTGTAATAAGCATGCTTTACAAAAGTAATTTTTGCACTGGCTAGGGTTGTGAGAGAGGATGACGAATCAACAGACTTCGAGCAGGTGGGGGGGGGGGGTGAGCTGGGACTTTTTTTGCTCAGTGATCAAAGAGCAGAATTTTTACAGCCCACCAAAAACCCATCCTGTGGAGAGGTCCACCGAGCAATGCCTTCTGTTGTCAGGGTCGCGGGCAAAACTTGATAGGAGGCAGTAAAAATTCATCTAACAAGAATGGCTTGCAGTTTTTTTTCTACCCTATTGGAATGCATCTCCTATTGCCACACAGACACCCGGGAGTCAACAATTAAGAATTTTTCCCACACAGAACTCGTAGCACTTTCCTGCTTCTGTTTCCAGGAGGCACTGTGATTGGCTAAGCCCTTTGGATGGATGTTGCTTTAAATTGTTCAAGAAGCTTTTTGCATGAGCTGTTCTGTGTTGCCTAGTGGTTTCATGTCTAGAAAAAGTGGGAGGAAATCAGTTTGTAACGTAGGCCACTATTGGCTGAGTTGAGAGACCATATTACTGAACCAAGTGTTACTAATATCGAGACAGAAGGTGTTGATGGTCCCTGGTGGGCGTACAGCAGACACACATCGCTGGAGAATGTATTATTTCTTTGAGACACTGCTGGGAAACTGTGTAGTGATCACACTCAATTTTAGTTTGAGGAAGTGCCGATTGTGTCACTTGAAGCAGAATCATTTTGTTTCTCTGTGAGTGGAGGGATAAACCTGCGCTTCCCCATGGTGCTTTATTCATTGCGAACTTCTCACTTATGACCGCACACTTGAGTCAAATGTCTGTTCCTGGCAACTGTACAAGCAGATTGTCTTAACTCGTGAATGGACTCTGTACTTAAGTAACTTCGAATGTAGTAGTTTTCAGACGCACCCACATGTCCTCTGTGTAGTTAAATTCACATCTACACATCACACTTCACCTCTATACTGAACACAGCCTTCCACAGATCGACACAGCAGATGGACTCCCTACTCGACTATTTAATGTGCTGTACGCACCATGGCTTGACAAATAGTGAACCATAATGTAAATGTGTTTAGTTCCACTACATTGTTCTCTGAGCTTTCTGTTGTCAGCGCCAGTGAGATTGGAGCGTTTTACTAACAAAATATCAACCATTTAAGTGTTTCTGTCGTAAAAATGTGGGAGCGATTTTTGCATAGAAGATAGGTGTTGTGCCAATCTTAAACTTGGTCTAATCAATAGGATTAATTGAATGCTGTAATTGTACAGATTCTATTTTACAATTCCTTGATTTTTGTTATAAATATCTCGATAGCCTCCTACTATGCTTATTTAACTAGGATTAGTCTTTATCCCATTGATGCTGAATAGGTTATTTAAGAATGATAATCAGTTAGGATCAATTAAATAATTTTTGTGTAACAAGTGAGGTGAGTCTACCATAGCAGGGTTAGTCAGATTGCAACATCAACATAAGTAAATAATGATCTACGCAGTGTTACAATATATAGAAATGACCTAGTGTATAACGTTCCATGAGGCAGTTCAGGGTGTTGCTGTTGTACACAGAGAAGTCACAATCCTAGAAAGTTGTAGCCTAATGTAGAAAGGTCTGCAGAGCATCAACACTTGGTGTAGGGATTGGCAGTCAAACCTCACCGTAAATAAATGCAACTTATTGCGCATAAATAGACAGAAAGACCAATTATAGTGTGTTTACAAGATTGCAGAACAATCACTGGAAACAATGAGATTCATTAAATATCGGTGTATAAGCATTTGGAGCGATTTAAGGTGGAATAAGCATTTGAAACCAATCGCACGTTAGACAGATGACAGACTGAAAGTCATTGGAAAGATCCTCAGATAGTGCTGTTCACCCACAAAGTATACAGCTTACAATTATCTCATTCCACCAATAGTTGAATTTTACTCGTCAGTATGGGATGTTTACTAGATAGAAGTGGTAGAGTATACAAAGAAAAGAAGCATGTTTCGTTTTAGTTTCGTTTAGTAGGTGCGAATACATCATGGCGATGCTCAGCCAACTCCAGTGAGAGACACTGCAAGATGGGCGTTTTGCACCACTGTGTGATTTACTGTTAAATTCAGAGTGTACACTTGTGTTTGTCGATGAGTCAACCTGATCATTACTTTCTCTTACTCCAACTAAAGACAATGAAGGTAAAATTGGAGAGACTCGACATCAGATGGAGACTTACATGTAATCGTTTTTCTCGTGGCTTTACTTGACTGGAATAGGAAAGAAGGGGGGGGGATGTAAATGTGGCACACAAAGTACCCTCTGCCCCACACACCATAGGGTAGCTGATATGGTGTATACCCTCTATGTACATGAAGATGTTCTTCAAGTCCAGAATGAGATCACTAAAGACAGGAAATCTAGCTCGATGATAGTGTGGGTCTATCTGTGACCATAAACCGCCATTTGAATGGGCAGTGTAAGCCGATGTTCATATTTAGTCATGAGCCCATATGTGGCAATGAGCAAACTACTCTTAAGTCACAGTTTTTGCACTGTCGTTGTCGCCAAAGCAGGCGCCACGATAAACACTTACAACTGAGCCAGTATCCACTAGAAACTGCATCTTACACCAACTTTACACGGAATGTGTTTCTCATCGCAAATCGTAATGTGTAATAGGCAGATTTCTATCCAGACCATCACTCATGAATTCCAAACTGCATCAGGATCCTCTGCATGTACTATGACAGTTAGGCAGGAGGTGAGAAAACTTTGATTTCATGGTCGAGCAGCTGAACATAAACCACACATCACGCTGGTAAATGCCAAACGACGCCTTACTAGGTGTATGAACGTAAACATTGGACGATTGAACAGTGGATAAATGTTGTGTGGAGTGAGGAATCACGGTACACAATGTGGCGATCCGATGGCAGTGTATGGGTGTGGCAAATGCCGAGTGAATGTCGTCTGCCAGCGTGTGTAGTTCCATCAGTAAAATTCCGAGGTCGTGGTGTTATGGTGTGGTTGTGTTTTTTCATGAACGGGACCTGCACCTATGTTGTTTTGCGTGGTATTACCATAACACAGGCGTACATTGACGTTTAAGCACCTTCTTGCTTCCCACTGTTGAAGAGCAATGTGGGGATGGCGATTGTAGCTTTCAGCACGATCGATCACCTGTTCATAATGCACAGCCTGTGGCGGAGTGGTTGCACGACAATAACATCCCTGTAATGGACTGACCTGCACAGTGTCCTGACATGAATCCTGTAGGACACCTTTGGGATGTTTTGGAACACCGACTTCGTGCCAGACCTCGCCGACCGTCACCGATCCCTCTCTTCAGTGCAGCACGCCGTGAAGAATGGGCTGCCATTCCCCAAGAAACCTTCCAGCACCTGATTGAACGTATGCCTGCGAGAGTGGAAGCTGTCATCAAGGCTAAGGGTGGATCAACACCATATTGAATTCCAGCATTACCGACGCAGGTCACCACGAACTTGTATGTCATTTTCAGCCAGATGTCCGGATACTTTTTATCACATAGTGTAGATTTCAAGATGGGATTCAGTTCGTCATCTCATTTGAATGGATGAGGAGATTTTTTTGAAGCTGCTCACAAACATTGATAAAGATATTTAAGAGGAAGATACCAACATGATGCAGTCCATAAAAACGAGACATTGTGCTACAGGATACCCTCCGCCGCACACGTCCACGACGCTCTCACTAAAAGTGACTTATACTGAAATAAGAGCTAATTTAGTTAATATAACATTTTAGACTGGTGCATTTACTTCTTTGTTAGGCTATCTCTTGAAGGTTTCGCTTTTCTGTGAGAATTTAGATCTACAACAAAGTATTTCGTTAAGACCGATACTCGTTAGTTTTGTTTACGTTTTAGCCATAAATTTCGGGTGAGTGAAGATCTTTATTTTTTTGACTAGACTTAGCGATTCAAAGTAAAATTAACTCATGTCTGTCATACAGACTTTGGGTAGTTCATTAGAAAGCGTTTAGTTACGTATTATTACGGGCTACGAAACTTCAGTGATCTTGTGCCAAGTTATTCTCTGCTTTTGTGTAAATTTTTCTATTAAATCATGTGTGACAAATGTGATGGTTGCTGCAGAAATTTGAAGGAGGGGGTGTTCTGTGAAGACCGTAGGTTATGGTTTCATTGGGGCAAATGTAGCGTCGAGGAAGTGGGGGTAGATCATGAGGCACTTCCATGGCAATGTAGGTATGTAGAAATGACAGGAAAATCGCTGAACAGGAGGCAAAGATTTGTGCTCTTAAGGCTGAATTAGAAAACGAGAATTTGGAATTATGTAGGCTAAGGGAGAGAAATAATAGGATGCTGGGAAAAGGTATCAAGCAAAGGGCAAAAAAAAGGGGAACTGCTGAAAAATAATTTTTTATTAAATATTTTATTTAATATTTTCTTTAACAAATCAGTTTGGCTTGCTATCTGAAGTATTGGAGAAAGAGCCTCATCCAGATGTAGCTGAATGTAGGTTAAAGCAGAATAGTAGCTCAAAGAAAAAAGACAGTTCTGGATCAAATCAGAATAGGAAAAGGAGAATTCTGCTTTTAGGTAGCAGTCATGGGAGGGGTGTAGGCCAGCAGCTTTGGGAGAAATTAGGTGAAGGGTACCAGGTCACAGGTTTTGTGAAACCAAGTGCTAGCTTTAGCCAGGTGACAGAAATCTTAGGTCAGCTATACAAGGACTTTGAAAAAAAGATCAGGTAATTGTAGTTGGGGCAGCAGGAAACAGCGTGGCTATGAATCCAAGATATAGTATTAGGAGTGACCTGGACAAAATAGGAGCAGAAACAGGGCACACAAACGTGGGGTTTGCGGAGGTATACACTGCTGGAAGGCATGTTAATACTTAGCAAATCACAGTTTGGATTTCAAAAATGCTGTTCCACTGAGACAGCGATATACAATTTCACTGCCCACATAATAGAATCTTTAAATGTGACCAATACGAATTTTCTGTGACTTATCCAAAACACTTGATTGTGTGAACCATGACATTATATTACAGAAAGTACAATGCTTTGGTATAAATGGAACAGCATATGAGTTGTTTAAGTCATATCTACAGAAGAGGAAGCAAAAAGCTTCTTTATATGGTTTAAGTGATTTAAGGAAGTTTTCCACTTCATCTAATTGGGATGAAATTACATTAAGTGTTCCACAGGGTTCGATCTGGGGTCCTGTTCTGTTCTCTATACATGTGAATGACCTCCCTTCTTATCTGAAACAGGAAGCTAAACTGATACTGTTTGCTGATGATACAAGCATGATTATTAATACAGTGAAAGAAACTCCAATAGAAAATGATACACATAACGTCTTTGGAAAAGTTATTAATTGGTTTTCTGGCAATGGGCTTGCTCTTAACTTTGAAAAAACACAATTCATCCAGTTTTCTACTGTATGGAGTAGAGTTCCTTCAATAAATATAACACATCAACAGTAATCAGCAGACATGGTAGAGCATATTAAGTTTTTGGGTGTACACGTAGATGAGAATCTTAAATGTAAAGTTCATATTTTGGATCTCCTGAAGCGACTAAGTTCAGCAATTTTTGCAATCAGAATAATTCCTAATTTTGAGGATATAGAAATTAGCAAGCTAATATACTTTGTGTACTTTCTCTCGCTGATGTCATATGGAATAATATTTTGAGGTAACTCAACAGTTATGAAAAATGTATTCACTGCTCAAAAGAAAGTGATTAGAATAATGTGTGGGGTTCATAGTCGCACATCTTGTAGGCATCTCTTTAAAAGGTTAGGAATTCTTACAACAGCGTCACAGTACACTTACTCAGTAATGAAATTTGTTCTCAACAACATGGACCAGTTAAAAAAAAAACAGTTACATTCATGATTATAATACCAGAAGAAAGAATGACTTACATTATCCTCTACTTAACATATCTTTGGCACAGAAAGGGGTAAAATATACTGCTGCAAAACTCTTCAATAAATTACCAGATGAAATAAAATGTCTGACAGACAGCAGTAACAGTTTTAAAAATAAATTGAAATTATATCTCCTTGACAGCTCCTTCTATGCCATAGATAAATTTTTGAATAGGAATAAACAAATCTATAGGTATAATATATGTATTTTGTACAATTTAAGGGCATGGGGTAGGTAACAAAAATTTTAAGCTTTAAAAAAAGAAAAAGAACCTTTATTCATGCGTGCATTTCTAATGCACTTGACACCTTTCACATCATAACGGTTACTGTGAGATTGATCAATGGAACACGTAACTAACGAACTAACTAGGTATATATACTTAACATTAAGTTTCATAAAAGCAAACACTTTGTCCACCTTGTGTTTTCTTTTTGACATAGCCTGGCATTCACGCTAATATTTCTGGTCACTGGGGAAAACAAAAATTGCGTCAAATACATTATCTATAATAAAAAAAACATCAACTATTGGCGATAACACTTCTGTTAAATTAATAAGAAAGACGCAGAATATTTTAGAATATGAAAGGTGAACAAAAGTGTTTAGTATAGTTGGTTTCAAACCTGCTACCTCTAAATTTATAGTTCATGATGCTATCAACAACACTATGGCTTCAATAAGCCTGAAACATTGCAGTTAGATGGTAAACATGTGTAATTGCTGTAATTACAAATATCGTCACGCTGGAAGCCTTTAACTAGCAAATATATAATTTCCTCTCAGTTTATCATTTCAAATTGTACCTGTAGCGACGTGTTTTCGCGAGATCCTAAATGTACTGGGACTTTGAAACAGCTTTTATTCATACCACACGTTCTATAGGGAAAAAAAACAAAGAAAAAACAGATACTGCCAAGGAGAACAAGGCAAGTGCCATCAACTGATTACCCAGGAACTTCGCTCAGCGGAAAAGGAGTCAAAATAAACAAACATATCTTGACTTATCCACAGATTATCGACCTTTTCTGTAAAAACTGCAGTGAAAGTTTTCGAACTGTTTTTCGAGATACATTATCTGTCTTTTACTGCACAATATATTGAGAGAAAGTGGTAGCATCGTGGCTTATTAATTTTATGCCCCATGTTCGGAACCTGATTATTGTTATTTATTTAATTTTTATTGTTTTCATTTATCTACCCTTGTCTGTATTATACTACTACACAAATGATTCTTATCCAATTAGGGGCTGCAAAGGCTTTATATTAATTGTAAAATTCCAACTGAATTTCACCATAAGTGTCATACAATTTGTGTGTAATATATGTGCATATTGTATGTTGAGGAGCTACAATCTTTTTAATTATAATATTCTGACATTTGACTCTTATATCAATTCTTATATCTTATTCATATGCTTATTCTTCAGGAAGACTTGGTGCATTCCCTTGGATGAGACCAATGGTAGAAAAATTCGAAATACAGATATTCCAAACACCTTGAGGATCATGTGAAGGTAGCTTGGCCATAATGACATTTCTTAAGCACTCAGGAGAGAAACATCGTTAACAGTGCTGAAGATATTGTGCATTGGCAATAATTTCGATGTACACCATGCATAATGGATCACTTTTCCGAAAACTTGCGCTTGCAGTTGATTATGAATCAAGATCATTAACCAAATTTCATCGAAAACTATTTCATATACTTTCTCTCTCCTTTTTTAAATTAATTCATCTGACATGCAGTTAATAGATGCATAAGGACAACATTATATCAACATACACTGGAAAACATGCATGTAGTATTGTTCTACAGATAAGGGGATATAAATGAAAACTAACAATAAAAGTAATAATTGGGTTTCGAACACAGGGTGCAAAATTAGGAAGCCACAACGCTAACCACTGTACCACCATTTTGTCTAAGAGTATCATGAGGTAAATGGCATATGAAGTATCTGGAAAATACCTCGAAAACTTTGACTGTCGTCTTTTTTAGAAGAGCTCGACTAATTATTACAAAAATGTGTTTGCTGCAATTACACAATGACTTCTGAAAGCTGAGACATGTGTTCACTTGTTCCGGCACTCTTCCACTGAGCGAAGTTTCTGACAAATCGGGTTATGATACTTCCCATGTTGTCCTCGTGAGCTATCTCGGTGTGAGTGATTGATAGTGAGCTTCCAAATGCTTTGCCGAATTGATGTTTCCATTTTCTGCAAAATATTTCGAAGACCGAGCCAGTCATCTTCTTCAGTTGCAACGAATTTTGTTATTATGAAGTACTCATTATCTGGTCTCTAAACCATCTGAAGAAGATGACTGAGTCGTCGAAATATTGTGCAGAAAATGGAAACAACAACTATGTAGATTGAGCAACCGAAAGCTCTCTATTAACCAATAACTGAGTTTATCTCCGTGCAATATGGTGACTCCTAAGATGTGGTTGTGATGCATAACCGAACTCATTGGCATTCGTTGGTCATGTTCCTCTCCATGAGGCAAAAATACGACATGCCAGTTCTTCATTTCATGCTTCACAAAGTTGCGGAACATGGAATTCTACGAAGTTCGTTGTACACAGACGTTTTCCACATCCTGCAAGAGGATGCTGCAGATTCGCTGCTGTCAGATCGGTGCTTGCTGGTTGTATAGCAACTGGCATCCTGCTGGGACTCTTTATACTGCAGCTCTTCATACTGCTAGGTGAGTGGATTATTTGCTATGTGTGAAGCAAAAACTATGTTCTATGCATTACAATAACAGTTCACGTTCTCGCTAAAAATGGCGTTATTGACAAATTAGAAGAAGTAGTGATGCACCCTTTGCATGCAGACCGTCCACACTGCATATACTTTCACCAGTTCTAACAATAGTTCAAAAATTATCCAGAGCACTCTTCCATACTTTTTAAAATATTATCAGGCCAGAATAGTTTAAGATATGAAGATTCGGCCCAAAATTACTAATGTAGTTTCTGTTGAAGAGCGATTCGTAGGCCTGCTCGCTCTGAAGCAATATTTCATCAATTTTTATTCACACATACTTCGTGTATTGCATCTGCCACTTGTAGATTTTGGTGTTCATATTCAAATGAAAAAAGAAAAACGATAAATTTGGCAAACCAGGGCAACTAATTTCCAAAAATTATTATCCCTAATACTATCCATAATGAAGTGGTTATGATTATCTGTATGCCTCTTGTCCCAGATACCAATGTGTTCAAAAACTGTTTAAAAAGTGCCACTGATAGTTCCACAACATTACCGTCTGTATATTTTGGTTTTATTGGTAGGATACTGGGAAAAAGTAGTCAACCTAAAGATTACAAGAGACTCATGTTACGCATTGTAGAATATTGCTCAAATGTGTGGGGTCCATCAGCAGTATACAAAGGACTGCACCAATGATCACATGTTTGTTTGACCCATGACAGAGCATCCCATAAATGTAGAATAACCTGAGCTGGAAAGTGGTTGAAGTTACATACAAACTGTCTATTGAAAGACTACTTACAAAATTTGAAGTGTTAAGTGAGGGATCTAGGAATATACTACAGTTCCATACATATCGCTCTTGCAGTAATTGGGGAAAGGAGATTCTTCTAATTACAGCTTGGACATTAGCATTCAAGGAGGTCATTTTTCGCATGCTCTGTACTTTAATATATGGTACAATGTGAAGTACCCTTTGCCAGGCACTACACAACAATTTGCAGAATATGCAAGTAGATGCAGAAGTAGAAGTAGATGTAAACTGTACAGGAAACCATGCAAGAAGGAGAAGAAAAACATGGGTTGGCTAGAATTACCTTGAGCACACAGCATGGCTTAAATACTGGGATGGCGATGGTTGCAGAGAAAACACAAGTCAGCTTGATGTCATCATCTGTTGACGATCATAACCAGCAGTGGGTTGAATAGCAATGTTCATTATTAAATAGGCCAGCAAGACTCATGGCTGAGTGCACCAGCCTTCCCTTTAAATTGTCTCCATGGTGCACCGATGTTAATTGTCAGTCAGCAAACCATCGTCAGCGAAGTGTGCATTTGACGATGGTTAACTCCGTGTATTGCACTGGAAGGTACCCTGGAGATGCAAAGATGTTAATATAGATATGATTTTGCATACAGCCTCGTATTTACATAAGCTTTTTAGACAATCGCTTGTGAGTGACAGCATTGTCTCATGCTCTCACTTTTACCACCAAGCAGAAGTGTGTTTACATATCGCTACTTGTTATTCGTTTATGTTTAGTGAAATGGAAAACAAAAGATGAACACTAGATTTTTTTGAAGTGTGAGATGGATACACTTCTTGATTTGGTTGGTGCAATAGCATTAGTTCTTGAAAATAAAAGAAGTTATGGATGCAGCATAAAAGGAGATATGTAAACTGTCTCGTTTTGGTCATTCTTTTTTCATTTAGTTCGAGTACGTTCGTCATTTAAATATAAAATTCATAAAATATATGTTACCAAACACATCTGATTGTCATTTTTATGAAAAATGTGTGAATTCTTATTTATAACTATACACTGCATACAAAAATCCATTTTTCACTGCAAACACAAGTTCTTTTATAAGATCGTTGATCAAGATGGTATAATTAGAAAACAACAATTTAAATTTGTTTTTATAGTTCTGTATTTTACACTTCACATAAATTCTCATAGAACATGCACTTTTGTTTAAAAGTTTGAATCCATCTGGAATAAAACCCAGCCCCCCCCCCCCCCCATGCAGTAAGCAAGCACCCACTATGACAGAGCCCTATTACTTGTTGAAAAAAAACTACCTTATTTTTGCACATTAAACATGGTCGGAAATCTTAGAAATCGATTTTCTCGAGAATATTTGAGAACTACATCGAATTACTTTGGGAGACTTATATTTGAATTTGAATTTGACGTACCATAAACATAAAAGGTTAAGAAATCCGACTGTCATGTGATCTCCTTGTTTGAGAAAACAGGCAAAGTAGTCACATGTGAAGGCACAATTTTATTCTACTTCTGATAAGTTTGATTCATAAATTGATAAACTTCCTGAATTCATCTTACTTATAAGGTACAATATATAAGTACAATGCCTTGAGTCTGTCTCAGTACATTGACACACCGTCAACTTAATATGTACGCTAATAAAACCCTGGCCATCTTCATGAAAACTGATTGTGAGCCATGGTCAGATTTAACCATAGCCGACTACCTGGTTTAGCTTTGATTGCCGTCAGTGCACCAGAATTTTGCGTGAAGAACATGAAATGTTGACTTTACCACAATTAACATGGGCTTGTTTTATCATCTCTGGCCCACCATGAGGAGCAGAGAACAGCGAGGTGACAGCATAAACACGCTGTCAGCAGTCCTGCCTCTCAACACTAAACTTTATGTTTATCACCTGGGCTGGTGGCTTCCAGCAGACTTTTCCACCATCATGGAAGGCTTCCTTTCACCTTTCCTGCTCAGGAGAACAGCGATATGCACCTAATTGCTCTGTCACCAAAAGGATAGTCGTAAAAACCACTCGTTTCTGGTCTGGTGAGGGCAAGGAGTGGATTTTGCATCGTCCTTACTATGGGATGTGGTCTTGTCATTCGTATACACCAAGGGCTGCAACCTGCCATGTCAGCTCATTGAGGCATTAAGTGGTGTCATTGGGTGAGATGCGTGTGTGGCGAGCAAGGCATCCACACAGACCTGAGGAGTGTGTCCTGGATGTCTCAGCTGGCCAACATTCGAATGTATCACAGGAAGTACGATGGGTTCCTACTGGCAATTTCCTCGCTGTACATCAATTTTCATAATCGTTGCGTGATAGAGAGGGCAAGTCGCTGAAGGAGTTCACCTTTTGATAGAGCATAATGTCCTGAGGCAGGCGCTTAACTCCTTAGCACAGTGGCTATCCAGCAGAGCCACAGTATGTGATTCGGTGGAGTCTTACAGTATTCTGGCAAAGACGAAATCGATTTCACCGCCTATAGGCTGACAACTTGTCAGTGCCATTTCAGCCTAACAGAACTGATGTGGACCCAAATAAAGATTGTGCTATCAGAAATAATAAAAAATATTACTGTCTGCAGTCGAGGCCATTCGAGAGCACGACGGTTCAATCCCGCGTCTGGCCATCCTGATTTAAGTTTACCATGATTTCCCAAAATCGCTCCAGGCAATGCCAGGAGGGTTCCTTTGAAAGGGCATGGCCGACTTCCTTCCCCGTCATTCCCTAATCCGATGAGACCGCTGATCTCTTTGTCTGGTCTCCTCCCCCAAACAACCCAACCCAACCCTCTGCAGTCGAGGCACTTAGCATCAAAGCTGTATGGAATTTCTCTTGCAAAGGCTGGTAACATGCCGTTAGTCATTTGCACTTACCATGGAAAAAGCATAGCACACTGAAGCTATTTAAAATAATTGTTATAGGGAATGACGCTTCATTAAGTAATGGTAGTGATGGTGTCACTTCAAGCATGTCTGATAGTGACGAGAGTAATGTCAATAGCGTTTTTCCATTTTCATCAAAGAAGAGATGTACAGGCGGAGTTCACTGAACGTTTGATTTAAGTACCTGAAGAGAATAATGATTTTTTTCATACGTTTTACCATTAAAAGATGACTATTACCACGAACAGGTCCGAATGAACTTCATCTCAGGAGTACAGTCTTGATCGCACACAAGAAATTCCTCTCACTGTTTGCATTTACAATTGTTTCAATAATGATGTGACGTGTTTTGTTCATAATATTGTGCTTTCATCATAACCGGCGTCATCACTGGCCCGATTCTTGGGCGTCGTCTTTGAATTTCTGTTGGCAGCTCACATTAACCTTCTGATAAGTGGTGACAGTGAGAAAGCATTAAATATTATCCGACCCGTCTCCCGATTTTGGTTGGACTCTCATCCCACCCATTTACTGATGTTGTACACAGCCCTACTTTCGGTCAATACTTGACTACAGTAGTGTGACCTTCATTCTGGGTGAAATAACATCCTTAAGAAACTGGGAAAATTTCAGTTTAGATGTATTTTACAGTGCTTAGGCGTTGTAGGCTCTATCTCTACGAACGCTCTCTTAATTGAAGCCCATGAAAGCCCTTTGCACATCAGAAGGCAGCTGCTGGTGGAGCAATTTTTACTTAATGGAATGTCCTTTGAAAATCGTCATTTGCATTCGAAACGGCAGGCCCTCATAGTTAGCTGCTTGTCTGTATACAGGTTTACTCAGCTCTTTCCCAGAAATACATATACATTTAGACGACATCTGTCACAATATAAAGTGCCTAATACAGCATAAATCATCAGACTTTTTACACTTGTGTACCGATGACTCCAAATTTAGAGAGGAGAAACTGTGGGCTGTGTCATTTTCTATCCACGAATACAATTTTCAGTAATGTTTCAACTGACAGAAGAAAGTTCGGTTTTTTCTGCGGAACCTGTAGCTATACTAAATGAATACATTTATTAAACTGCAAGGTGTACAACTATGAAAATTGGGAGACATATTTACGACTCTCTCAGCTGCAGATCGGAGATATTCAATATGTCCTCCACCAGTGGCATGAACACTATTACAGCAATACTAAAATTCCTCCCACGCTTGGGTAATACTGTTCATCGTCACTGAGTTGTGGCAGTATGGCTTTGGTTCTTCAACTCTTTAAACCCAACCGACGTCTCAAATTGTTGTTGTAGGCTGCTGTAACTCCCAACTCGCACGACGAGTTGACTCTGTAGAACTTCGTTGGAAAGAGGTTTACATTTCTGAGACATTTTCGTAGGAAACCCAATGACATACAGAACACTTTCCTTTATATACATGTCCTGTGTCTATTAACTGTCCATACCATCTGTGAATGGTCCATGCATTCGGAGGAACAGTTTAGAAACTCAACCTGATACGTCTTTGCACTGTAATCACGGATTTACACCTAGCAAACTAGAGAACATAAAATGATTTCTGCTGCAGACTAGCTAGTTTGCAACATGTATTGGTACCCAAACACAGAGAAGACAGTCGACGTCTATTAGCAATGAATATAAAGTAGACAATATATTTATTTCTCCAAGAACCGAGCCGTGGCGCAGCCATCGATAGTTTTGACAAAATAATACTTTGTAATAGGGATATTCTTTTTGAAACACTTTGTATATGTCAGCAAGCTTCAGGTTTCTGAGGTATTGTATCTGATTCTGTGTCTGTTTTACAATCACTAGGGCACCAGAAGTCGAATACAAAATCCCAGCAATCTCGTTTTGGCGATCATTTGGTAGTGCATCCAGTGTGAAATTCAAAGGCAGACAATAGTATTCCTGTGGGTTAAATCTCACTGCGACGTCATTCGCGATGAGTAAGTCGATATTCTCACTAAATAAGTCACAAAATCCGGAACTTTCATCGACTTCAAACTTTCGCCTTCTGAATTGTACTATCAGACCACACAGAATATCTTCCAATAATGGCAAGAGGATTGGAACGTATTTCAGATCTTCAGGGAAATATACATTATTACGCATATTATGTCTGTGTTGAGCATGTAATCCCACATAGACCTTGGTTTCAGGATGTTCGCTTACCCAGATGGCTAGCATCCACTGCCTGAACTGTAAGTTTCAACTATGGAAATCTTCTGACGCACTTTCATTGCATTAGAATTACTCCGTTCTGTAACTGCAACAACGCTACAGAAGATACATCAATCATGTCCCCTTCGCATGGGCAAAAGTAGAAGAGGCATAAACAATCGTTTTCGTAATAATTACGGTGTGTGAAAGTAGTGTTTCCGACGAGTGCCGCCATTCTGCTTCCTTTAAGTAATCTTACATATACTATAGCCGGATTTACACATGTAACTACTGTGACGTCACAGCTTGTAGCTCTCTGTAGTTTCACAATGAGCCACCAATCACACAGGACACCACAGATTCTACATAACCAAAATGTTAGATCCGAAAGTAGATATCACGACGGAATAAAGCAGGGGCCACATATACATTTCTAAAAGAAATAACACTCGAAGACAAAAATGATGTCTGCTATGGCAAACTAACCAACATATGGCACGTAAATATCATCGACAGACAAGCCACTCATTCAAGATTTTAGAACTATTTTGCATTCGTCGATACAGACATTTCGAATACAGTGGAACTTCGATTATTCGACTGTCGATTAACTGACACTTTGTATTATTCGCCACCTGTCCGACCATGCATCTGTGTTCCGCGCCCCATTGCGTGCCAGCATTGATCGATTTTGCTCTTTAATTGCTTTCATCGTATAAAGCGTTTTGGGAAAGCCTGCAACTGTGGCATTCATGGTTTAAATAATGAGAACTGCATCAATTACTTATTCTTTCCTGCTTGGCAGCACACGTTTCGAGAATTTGTTCTCATTTTCAAGTGTATTGTTTTGCGTCCATTATACAGAGTAGCACACACACGGAAATCATCACTTACAAATTCGCGAAAACAAATGTGCAGATGTACTTGGAAATGAGGATAAATTCTCGAAGCGCATTGTGATAAGCAGCAAAATATAAGTAACTGGTGCAGTTATCATTATTTAATCTAGATTTTACTTCTATCACAAATTACAAATAAGTGTATTTTGGCTTTACCGGTGGAAGAATTGCCACGACTTAAGCAAGTTATTATTTCAGGTGAAAAGCTTTCTACTGAGTATTATGATGATGTAGATTTTTGTTTAAAAATTTGTAATAAAAGTGTCAGAATACAAACTGGTAATTGAACAGTTATACAACATTGATGAACCTGGGCTAAACTATAAAATGCTCCCTCAAAAAATTCTTGCCTCATAGAAAGAAACACCCATAGGCACGACATTAGCGAAGGACTGTGTGACAGTGGTGACCATAAACTTATGTTTGTAGTCGGTAAACCTAAGAAACGAAGAGACTTCAAAAGCATAAACATACCATTACTCACTGTTTATTGCAAAACTCAAAATAGTGCTTGTGTGAATGATAATTTCTTTAAAGAATGGTTTTTGGTGCATTTGTTCTAGCTGTTAAAAATATTCGATATCGAAAAAACTACCACGCCTTGCAACTGTATTACTAGGCAATGTCCCAAGTCTTTGAGTCTAAACTTCCACAAGGTGAAATCAAAGTCATGTTTGTGCCCCCATCCCACTTGACTTCAATAACCCAAGCAATGGATCAGGGTGTTCTTGACTGGTTAAAACGATATTATAGAGGGAACTACGTCAGCACCTTTTTAGAGTAGGCAGAACGGGATTGTGATCCTTATGAGGCAATGAAAAGCCTCAACATAAAAGATGCAATTTACACAGTTGCTCAAGCTTGTAAAGATCTTCAGAAAACCACACTACCAAAATCATGGAAGAAGGTTTGTTCTACACAAAACGAAGAACAAGAAATTCCAGCAACTAACGAGTTTGAACTGCAGATTTAGTCAGTGATTCACAAACTCTTAGAATTATATCCAGCATGCTGATGGAGAGGAATGGCAAACAAAGGTGGCATTGCTGCTGTTACCAATGAAGAACTTGAAGATGATCAGTTAATCGATCTTGTTAGATGATGAAAAAAAAAGGAAGAAGACGAAACGACCAGCCACTCTGCAGCAAAAAATGAGTTCGAAACTGCCCTCAAATATGTGGAACGACAGGCAACCGCTACAGCTACAGGCTATTAGTGAACAAGGAAGTGATGTGATGCAGCTGCAAGGGCAAGGTTAAACTTTAATATACACTCCTGGAAATTGAAATAAGAACACCGTGAATTCATTGTCCCAGGAAGGGGAAACTTTATTGACACATTCCTGGGGTCAGATACATCACATGATCACACTGACAGAACCACAGGCACATAGACACAGGCAACAGAGCATGCACAATGTCGGCACTAGTACAGTGTATATCCACCTTTCGCAGCAATGCAGGCTGCTATTCCCCCATGGAGACGATCGTAGAGATGCTGGATGTAGTCCTGTGGAACGGCTTGCCATGCCATTTCCACCTGGCGCCTCAGTTGGACCAGCGTTCGTGCTGGACGTGCAGACCGCGTGAGACGACGCTTCATCCAGTCCCAAACATGCTCAATGGGGGACAGATCCGGAGATCTTGCTGGCCAGGGTAGTTGACTTACACCTTGTAGAGCACGTTGGGTGGCACGGGATACATGCGGACGTGCATTGTCCTGTTGGTACAGCAAGTTCCCTTGCCGGTCTAGGAATGGTAGAACGATGGGTTCGATGACGGTTTGGATGTACCGTGCACTATTCAGTGTCCCCTCGACGATCACCAGTGGTGTACGGCCAGTGTAGGAGATCGCTCCCCACACCATGATGCCGGGTGTTGGCCCTGTGTGCCTCGGTCGTATGCAGTCCTGATTGTGGTGCTCACCTGCACGGCGCCAAACACGCATACGACCATCATTGGCACCAAGGCAGAAGCGACTCTCATCGCTGAAGACGACACGTCTCCATTCGTCCCTCCATTCACGCCTGTCGCGACACCACTGGAGGTGGGCTGCACGATGTTGGGGCATGAGCGGAAGACGGCCTAACGGTGTGCGGGACCGTAGCCCAGCTTCATGGAGACGGTTGCGAATGGTCCTCGCCGATACCCCAGGAGCAACAGTGTCCCTAATTTGCTGGGAAGTGACGTTGCGGTCCCCTACGGCACTGCGTAGGATCCTACGGTCTTGGCGTGCATCCGTGCGTCGCTGCGGTCCGGTCCCAGGTCGACGGGCACGTGCACCTTCCGCCGACCACTGGCGACAACATCGATGTACTGTGGAGACCTCACGCCCCACGTGTTGAGCAATTCGGCGGTACGTCCACCCGGCCTCCCGCATGCCCACTATACGCCCTCGCTCAAAGTCCGTCAACTGCACATACGGTTCACGTCCACGCTGTCGCGGCATGCTACCAGTGTTAAAGACTGCGATGGAGCTCCGTATGCCACGGCAAACTGGCTGACACTGACGGCGGCGGTGCACAAATGCTGCGCAGCTAGCGCCATTCGACGGCCAACACCGCGGTTCCTGGTGTGTCCGCTGTGCCGTGCGTGTGATCATTGCTTGTACAGCCCTCTCGCAGTGTCCGGAGCAAGTATGGTGGGCCTGACACACCGGTGTCAATGTGTTCTTTTTTCCATTTCCAGGAGTGTATAAACTTTTTAAAATTTATTTTCAGTGTCCAAAATGTGCTGTTTCCCTTTCTATTGATTATAAATGTAGTTTTTTGCGTAATTTTTATTTGTTACATCGTTTGGAGCTCGATAAGTGACTTGTAAATTTTAGCATTCTGACTACTGTCTGGTCCCAGAAGTGATAGCTACTCGGGGCTCTACCTTTTTAGTTTAACAGTTGCCAGATCACATTCCGGTGCCACTCACACATAAAACTCACAATTTGTACAGTGTTTGGTCTCACAAATCACAATGTTTACACATCTTACTGTTTTGATTACATATTACATTTATTTATTTATTCATACAAAAGTCTTTCAGCATTGTGAGGTACATCACTAATTTGAAAATACTGCACACAATACTACAGAAAATTAAACATAAGTTGATGTTCTTGTATTTCCAGAAGTCAATCAACAATTCGTTTCTAAAGCCCTTTGTTACATTGTATCACTGTGTTCACATATTATATCATCAAGTAATGTTTTGTACTGTACATCAGTTATTTACCTTTGAGTAGCCTAAGCAGCCATTAGTTTGTGAAGGCCAAATAAATAAACAAATAAGAAATAATAAAACCAAAAAGTTTATTTATATCAAGTAACAGGCATAATTTCTTTGTTATTTTCCAAATAAGTAGAATGTTGGACCAAAAATGAAACAAAGAGGGCAACTGTTGAGACTTCCACATTCAAGCACAGCATCATGTGTCACACTCAGCTCAAACTATTTCGTGTTAGGGATCTTCAACAGAGTTGCAGGTTGGAAATGATGAAAATATGATATATTCTTAGCATTTTGTTGGCATCATGTCTTCACCTAACTTCAACGACAGAAAAATTTCCTGCAATTCGAAAATTCGGTAACGCTGCCAGAGTTCGATTTTTTAACATTCTGCATGTAGTCCAAAACAAATTGCTAACACAAATAAAACTAGTATCAAAACATAGTGCAACTCTTCTAGAAGACTATTATTTCAGTTCTATCTTTGTACATGGAATACTTTCTGAGTTTGATCGAGTTAAAAGAAACATACACTAGCAGATGAATTCTCTGTGGGGCATTGGAACTCTTCTCTTGTTTCTCCATATGCTTCAACTGAAGTTTGGGTGACCAGGGAATCACGATCTGTTACAGATCCCTGTGATTGAGAAGTCACAGTTTTCAGAGTAACGGCATTAAGGTATGTCCACACTATGCCTCTTCCCTTGTGTGCAGTCACAGATGCATGGATGTGAAAGGGCATGCAACAAAATTCATGGAAGGAACACATGTACACATGGAGCTTCTTTTGTCTACACGATGCCTGATTGCATAAGAAGTTTGCTATGAATCGCCTTCTTTGCTTGAGAGCTTCTGCTGCTTGTGATGAAACGGGGCAGAAAAAGAAAATACAAACTGAGTATACTAAAGAAGTACCTAAATAAAAGAGGTACAAGAAGTGCAGAGTGACAACATTTTGTTTTCAAACTTCAGAAGGAGGTCTCAGCGAAATTTTGGATTTTCTGTTTGGGAATCTGTAGTGATAATGTTGCCAATAACATTTTGTTACCTAGTAACATGTGATTTACATGCCAGTCTGAACTACCGGTATTGATTTTGCATTTCAAAAGAAAGAATATTGAATAATGAAAGAATACTGAATGAATAAAATGGTAGCTACCTGAGGTATATACTTCATTGGTTGAAATACTAGGAAGTTATCCACACAGACTGCTTTCGTAATCACAGATTATCTAGACTTAAAACATTTGGAACATTTGATCTCGTAAAACTTGCCTGCTTTCCTCTGACATTTCTCGTTGTTTATCTGTCAATCAAATTTAAAACAGTCAGCTCTACATTTGTCACACTCTAAACATGTGTCACTTCAGAGGGGATGGGGGTACCCAAACTTATGTTGTATTTAGTCACAAAAATCTTTCGATATTTTTTGTAATGCACAGAAGTTGGAGAATTTTTCTCTAAACTGAACAGGTGCAACTTTCGAATATTAAATTCTTCTGGTAAATACAACTGTACACTATTGCGAATGCTGTAATGTGATTTGTGGCCTCTCAGTGGCTGTATCTGTTGCTGCACTTGAGATATGATTTCTTCTCTCAGTATGTTTGGTTTAGTGTTATGTGTTCCTCTCATCTCCACATGTAATTTCCCTGAAGTGTCCAATGTGTTTTAATAGTATTAATATGTCTGTTGGTGACCCCATGCAATGGAGAAAATATTGGTTGACATTACATTTGTCTGTCTTTATTACCACACACCTTGTAGATATAGAACAAATCATGATATACAGCTTCATCTGGACTTTGCTCCATATCTCAGCTTATACTAAGAATTTCAGAATTTACTCTTGAAATATGTATGCAAAATTTCATAATTGTAACATTCATAGATTCTGAGAAAAAAGTTACATAAACTTTAAGAAACATAATTTAGAGGAAATACAATTAAAAGTTCAACCTAACGTTCTTTCTTAAATGTCACCTCTTCAGAGAGGTCCAGATTTTTGGTCAAGGTCTTTTTCAGCTACAAGGTATCTCTTTTGGTTTCTTGTTTTCTGCCTTCTTTCCTGTTCAGGTCTTTAACTAAATTTTCAGCTGTAGAGAGAAGCTTTAAATCTATTTTTCTCACGATGTCTTGAGTGAAATTTCGTACCTTAAAGCCGATTTTCTCTAATACCTTCATCCTCCCTATATTCCCATAATTAAGTACAAGAACTTCATCTTAAGTTGCGATTATGATAATTGTAGCAGATGAAAGAATGGTTGTAGAGCATCGCTTCCACAAGAGATAATTTAGAGATTCATTTGGTTTCCGGATTTTGCTGTGAACACGCTTTTTTTTAAAGTCAGGATCGGCCAGCAACCTGTAAATGGGCTTCACAACATCCAGGACAGAATCTGGAAGCGTATCCTGGAAGCAGTTGTTACTCATCTGAGTCTGTAGATATTGAAGTGTTGCTATCCAGACACATGGGGTGCAATTTCATCCTCATAATGTTAGGATTATATTGTCCATGAATTCTATCAACAAATAAAAAATAAATTGAAAAATCACATTTTCAGTCAATTTCATGAATGTCCCCCTGTCAAGCTTATCTTCGAATTATCAGTGCTGAGAAAGTAGAACCATACATTGATGTTTTAAGGAAAAGCAAAATTACTCACATTCATCGACAAGTTTAACATGTTGATAAAATAATCGCGAAACACAACTTGATGTCACTTTAAGTTTTGTCGGGAAAGCCGTTCTTCATAATGCTGCACCTTATCAAGTTTGCACTTAGCTGCTTGCGTTCGTCAGTTAAAAGAAATGAAAGTTCCAATTTTATGGTTACATCTCATCAATGCAACGATCGTAGGAAATAAATTTGCGACGAAAGGCATTCTTAGCCACCATACATCAACGCAGAACTAACATTAAAGGCCGAAGAACAGACTCATTGACAACAGTTTCTTGTACCACACTGCCGTGTTCCAGTTTCTCCTTCCCTCATCTTCCCTTCCCACACTGTGAGCCAGCCACGTCCTCCCTGCTGAGGCTTGAATGTGAGCCAGCTGATTAAGAAGTATGTACATGTTTCAGAGACTTGGCTATCATTACTATAAAAATTAGTAACCACTTTTTGAAGCGAAATTTCAATTTCGTTGCGTCTCTCTAAGGATCATTTCTGTATTCACAATGTGGTCTTTGCACCAAGTAATATAGGAGATATTAGTTTAAATGTTCATTAGTACCACCAGAACTGCCCACTAGTGACATTTATAGAATTGCCAATTACTGGAACATGCTTTCATAAATGAATTTATTGGTTTTCGCTATTGTTGGTTACACACTCAATGATACTTCGTATGTAAGATTTCAAAGCGAGAAGACGTGTAAACTATAATGACTCAGTTTTGGATGGATGTATATGGTACCTCCACGCAGCTCTATTCTTTCGTCGTTTCAAGTCTTTTACTCTGTTGACATCCACAAGTTGTAACAGCAAACCGTGCTTACTTCTTTCCTCATTGCACACGTTAGTGGCTAACAAAGAAAACATGGTTAAGTTTTTTTAACTGTGGACATTAACCACATTGTGCATATGATTCGAAAGTTGAAAATGTAACGAGTAAGAAGTCTTTAAAAACAATACACATCAGTAACAATTTAAATTTTTAAATCTGTTGTGCTATTTCCTTTTGTCGTTATACGCAAAGGGGTATAGGTTTCGGAGTTCTAGCTTAATCAGCTATTGACGCAAATACAGTAACAGAGGATTTTGATGGATTACTAAAGCATCCTTTTCACTTATAAATTTCTCTTCTTGCTTATTTCAAATTTATAAACATACGTTTACGATTGACAAATACGCCGTATTACTGGATCAAAGCCGGCCGGAGTGGCCGTGCGGTTCTAGGTGCTGCAGTCTGGAACCGAGCGACCGCTACGGTCACAGGTTCGAATCCTTCCTGGGGCATGGATGTGTGTGATGTCCTTAGGTTAGTTAGGTTTAATTAGTTCTAAGTTCTAGGCGACTGATGACCTCAGAAGTTAAGTCGCATAGTGCTCAGAGCCATTTGAACTGGTTCAAATACGGATAGGAGACTAGATACACGTTTCAAAATACCTTCCCAACACTAAGTTATTAGCGTAAGCACTGTAATATTTACTATTTAAAACAACCGTCGGGTGCAGCTATCAGTAATTACGAACAAAAAGCACTCATAAACAACCACATGTAAACAGTAGTCACCAAATGATCTTCAGCTCCTCTTATCCTTACCTCCATGCTAAACTACTACCACTAATTCTTGGTTTACCTGGAATTTTTTTTTCAGTCTTTAAAAACAATACACATCTGTAACAATTTAAATTTTTAAATCTGTTGTGCTATTTCCTTTTGTCGTTATAACCGCCATATCTACCGGTGTGGGATTGTAGGAAGTCAGTATCTAACCTCCTTGGTGGCATCAATGCTTTGACGTCACGAAACAATCTGGTCTCTCCGCCATCTTAGGATTTTCATGGTAGTTCAACGTTAGAATCGTGGCTGTACGTTACAAGAGCATCCGTTAAGATTCGTGCAAGTGAACTACTTGAGTTGTGTGTGCATTCCAGTTCTGATGGCTGAAACGGATAAATTGAATATAGACAGCATTATAGCACGGCTATTGGAAGGTAAATAAGTATCACACTTCCTCAGCTTACGTTGTCTGACGTTTCAAATTGTTTCGCAAATTTAACTGTGCGCGTTGAATATTTGAAGCCAAGTTGGGTATTTGATATTCAACGTTTGCAGACAACACCCTTTTCTGCAGGACAAAGTAAAATTGTCCATTAGATATTTGGAAGTTTATACAAAGCCGTTAACTTTGCGCCAAAATTGGTCGTTTCCTGTACTGGTTTAGGTAAACTTTCCCAGTAGACTGTTTCTAACCCAAGTGTCGTACTGTAGTTTAAGAAATCGTCATTAACGGGTATGAAACTACAGACATGTGAAAGTTATTGTTGCACTCTTTCCTTCACCCAAATGCTGCTCCAACGTTGAAATATTGTGCTTAGAAAGTGGTTGGTTTGGCTCCTGACAGCGTCCTTGAATTGGCAGTGGTTTACGTTTTGAGTTAAAATTGTGTGTGTGTGTGTGTGTGTGTGTGTGTGTGTGAGAGAGAGAGAGATATGTATATACCTACATAATTCTACCAAAGATTTGTAAATTATTATGGAAAAGTGTTTTAGTATTTTCTGTGTTCTCATTATGCATTGGATAAGAAATGAATGTTAGTGGCTGTGGATTCTTGTTGAAAGTAGTAATGGCTGAATTGAAGCAGATAGTTGTTGGAAGGGTATATAATATATGGAGAAAGTGTTGCAAGTAACAGACCTCAAGCTACACAACAAAGAAATCTGACTGCCCAAAGTCTTCCATTTTTATATTCTCTGGCGTCAACCATCATCCAAATTTCACCTTGGTGTGCACCTAGACATTGGGCTTCAGTACAGGTTGATCTATCAGCACTGCAATAACGAAAGGAGACACACAACTGTCATAAAATTTCGGGCAGTGCTATATTTTGTCTTATAATTATGATCAGTTTGATAACCAATACGTTTAGGTAAGTGGCAACTTCTGAATGAACTTAAGGTATGTATCCATTCTGGTTTCTGGTAATGCAGTGGCTATTTGATTTGCCAATCTGCAGTGTCAGGTACGTAGCACTTTAAATAGGATGCATTACAACATTTTGAGTACATCTTGGTGACTGTACTGTTGCAAACAATGCGTTGTGATGCTGTACCACAATACAGACAGTTGAAGTAAGATATTTTGTCATTGCTTCATCAATTAATATACTGGTAGTTAAGTTAAAACTTGAATTGTATTGTGGTCTCTCCTTGAATATTTTAATGCTGGAATAACCTTTTGCTAAGTGATTGAAATGTTTTGTCACTTGCTGCTGCTGGGGAATATTGGTGTTTGTTAAATGTTGCAACAGACTTGTAAGCAGCTGGGCGTTTCTGTTGGTGCTGACCAAAGGAAACATATATGTTTTTTTTTTTTTTTTTTTTTTTTTTTTTTTTTTTTTTTTTTTTTTCAAGGCGAACTTCATGACTTCTTGTAGCAGACCAGTGTCAGCACTCTGCATAGTTAATGAATGGATGTTTAAATCTGTTATGATGGACATAGAGAAAACATGGGCAAAGTTTAAACTGAATGTAAATCATGCCATGGATAAGTATGAGCAGAGTGAATGGATTAAGGACAGAAGAGACCCCCCATGACTTCATTATGAACTTAGAAAAAGCTGAAGAAGCAGATTGTTGCACACTCCCCAGCAAAACCAGCAATTGTCGACTGACAAAAGTTAGTAGAAATTCATGAGTCTACAAGGAGACAGATGTATTGAGCATTAAACTTCAATAATCATTCCTTAACAAAAGAGCTTGCTGAGAAAATTTTGCTCCTACATGAAATCATAATGTGGGTCTGGGATCTGAGTGAGTCCAGTCACTCATCAACCAGTCATGTATAGCAGTAGAAGACAGCAAAAGGAGGCTGAAGTTCCAAAGTTTAAGGGGACATGTCCTTGAAAGAGCTCCATTTTTAGTGTTCTCCATGCATGTACAATATTTCTGGTCTCCAAAGCAGAGGTAACTCAAAATTTGTAGAATAACAATATTTATAAAAGGTTAAAAACAAAACACTTTAACTGAGGTTCAATTTTTCATACCACTGACTGCAATTCATAGAAAAATTGACTGTAGATAACATCATGGAAAGTGTTGTGCCTCAAATTTCCTCTTATTTTGTGAGAGGTGCTGGGAGACCGAGGTGCTGGAGATGTCTTCTAAGAAAATTTGTTTACCAGATACCCTTATTTAACCTTCATTGTCTGTCATGCAGAGGAATGCTTGTGTGTATTGCATGCCTGTATGTCAAATTTTTGAAGACAGCTGTTGAACCAGTGTTTTGAACTGGTCTTGAAATCTCTATTTGGTGCTAAATTTCTTCATTCTCTGCATTTCTAAAATAGAACACACACCACTGAAACAGAACACAGCAATAACTGAGGCATAGGTTTCGAATTCTGAAAACAAGAAATAAACAAATATAAGATTGGTACAGGTGATCAACAGCCTTGTTGACACACCTGTACTAAAGTTCCATTAGTCAGAGAATTCTTGGATACCCCTTTACTTATGATCCACATTTAAAAGCTGAAAAAGGACAAAAATAGGTCACTTACTCTGACAAACTTTAAAATGACAGATGTGAACCTGTACAACATTACGTTAAAACTAAATTGGTGAACAAATGGAAAATGAAAACATCCATAAAGTATACATTTTTGTAGTTGCCATGAAATGTCTGTATCTGTAGAGCAGAAATATTTTTTAGTCTCGGTCTGTTGCTCACACAGGTCCCTGTAAAACATTGCACAAACATAAAGGTGTTAGACAAGTTGTCAGAGCCCTTCGGAAGCCCAATTTGGTATCACTTATGGTTCTGTGGCATTGGCCCCTTACTTAGCTTGCACTTGTTGCGAAACTCTCACGCAGCTCGGTTCTAAGCGACTGCAAAAAAGTGCACGTGACACCCATTTATAAGAAGGTTAAAGAATGGACCTGTGTAATTACATACCAATATCCTTATTAGTTTGTGGCAAAATTCTCAAACATATTCAGAGTTCGACAATAATAAATTGCTTCAGGCAGGCAGAAAAGTTTCTGCCAACAAATTAGCATAGATTTATTAAGGATTGCTCATGCGAAATTCGGTTTGCTCCTTTTCTTGTATGATGTGCAAAGCATGGATGAGGCTAGATTCTGCAGCCGAGATTTCTGGAAAGTGTTCGACACAGTGCCCCATTGCAGACTGTTAATGAAGGTATATACAAGCAGATGGAATATGTTCCCATATATGGGAATGGCTCAGACTTCTTAAGTAATAGAACACATCATGTTGTACTCGACAGCAAGTGTTCACCAGACAAGTGTATTTTCCAGAATGCCTTAGGGAAGTGACAGGACTGCTTTTATTATCTATATATGCAAATGACAGACAAGGTGATAAGCAATCTGTGGCTGTTTGCTTTTGGCCAATGTTGTGGGCCATGGGAAGGTGTAATCATTGAGGGACTAAAAGTGCAGCAGTGTTACTGGAAAAATGAGCATTGTGTTGGCAGTGAAGGTAGGGGGAGATTTTAAAGGTCAACAGTCTGAAATATATTGAGATGAAGATGTTTGAGGGGTTAAGCACTTCATCCGTGTGAAACAGTGCTTCTATAAAGGAGTGTACCTAATTTAGTCTTCATGAGAAGTTGGAGTTCGCATGACAGACTACGTTATAGTTCATATTTTTTATACACAATGGAGACCTTACAGTTGGCCAAAAATCACTTGTAGGTGTATCCAATTTTGAGTGGTTTGTGAACATGCACAATGTTAGCAAGGATTTTGTTATTTTGATTGTATTGAGCAGTATCTTCCCCATTTTCGAACTAAGAACAGATTATCCTGTTAACTGACCTATGATGTGCCTTCCTGTTATTCCAAAGGATATGGGTATTGTTAGATCATTTGATATATCACTGCATATAAAGGAATAATGCTATTAAATGTATTTACTTATTGTGAGACGATAAGGTGTAAAATTCAAAGTAATAATATGAAAGTGAGGGGCTGTGGAAAGTGGTGACTTTGGCCTGCTGTTCTTTGATCTCAGGTATGATTTAGGAAAAATTGTGTAAAGACCCTAAATGAATGTGTTTAGGACAGGTAAGTCCAGAATTCTCAGTTGGTGTCATATAAAAACTTAAAGAATGGAAAGTTTGTGTAGCTGTGTTAAACTTTATGCAAAATGTTGTAGTCTTATCAGAAGACGGATTTAATGCAACTCTCCATCTGTTCTAGCATGAGAAATCCTCTTCAACTTGTTTCTCAGGAATGCTTTTCTTGTTGTAGCTATTCTACATTTTATATATTTGTAATTTTGGCCATCAGTTTGCTGTTAAAGTAGCTAAATTCATCTGCTACTTTGTTGCATTTTGTACCTTAATGTCTGCAGAATTGGCAGATTTTAGTATTCATCTTAAGTCTTTGAGACACTATCCATTCTGTTACACATGTTTGTTAATGTTCTTTGCTGACTGACAAAATGACAGTCATCAGCAAATGACAAAGTTTTCATTTACTCGCTTAACTTTCTTTCCAAAGTTCTCTTGGATTTCCTTTAGTGCTTGCTCAGTGTAAGGATCGAATGACATCAGGGCTATGACCCTGTCTCACTGCCTTCTCAGTTACTGCTTCTGTTTCATGCACTTGCTCTTAAAAAGGCAGTTGGTGTCTGCAAAAGTTAAAATAAGTTTTCACTCCCTGTATTTTATCCTTACGACCTTCACGATTTTAAAGAGTGTATTCCAGGGAATGTTGTAAAAAGTTCTCTCTAAATCAACAAATGCTATAAATGTAGGTGTGCTTTCGTTTAACGTATCATTGAAGATACTCTGTAGTGTGCCATTTTGTGTGTTCCTGTATCTCTGGTGCCCAAACTGATATTCCCTGAGGTCAGCATCTACCAGTTTTTCATTCTTCCATAAGTAATTCATAACAGTACCAGTATGCTACATCCATGACTTGTTAAACTGATGGTTCAATAGTAATTAACCTGTCTTCTTTGTAATTGGAATAATTGGATTTTTTCTTGAAGTGTTAGGGTATTTCAGCTGTCTCATATCGTAGAATCTTTGTCATTTCTGGCTCCCATGGATCTGAATAATTGAGGGAATGTCTACTCCAAGGTTCTTTTTGACTTGTGAATAGAAAGATAAAGTGACCTGTCAGATTCTTCTCAAAGTATTCTCCCCTCACTCACATTTTTATTCCTTTCTTTCTATAATATTGTCTTCATTTATCTTGTTTAGCTCTTCTATATGCTCCTTCCACCTTGTAACTTTCTCATGTCACTAGGGTGCAGAAGATATCATTTTCAACATAAAGTCTGTTGCTTGAACTTTCACTGTAACATATCCTCTACTGCATCAAAATGAAAATGTAGAAAGCAAATTAGCTAAAGTGTGTTGTAGGGAAAAAAATAAGAAGTATCTTGATATTTGGTTGCGACCTTAATACTTTTGGCTTACTGTCAATCAGCCGACTTTTACAGATTTCAGCCAGTCTCGATAAAGGGAGCTTTTTGAGGACATTGTGAACAAATAATAGTTGTTAGGACTGTATAACATAAACCTTCCCCAAGTGTTTTCCACCGTTTCCTCAATAATAGAAATTGATATTTTCTGCTACACTAATTTCCCAAAATTGTAGGTAAAGCAATGTAAAGTATGTTAAACAGTGACTACAGTGCTTGATAAGTGCCCAGAAAACCTGATCTGTTGTTAATGTAACTTTGTTAGTGTAAACACCATCTGTGTGTTTGTAAGTGACCAGAGTTGAAATTCTGACAGGTAGAACAGCTGCCAAGAATGCATTAGTGTTGTTACTGAGCTTGGTATGTTATATAAGGGGCATGAACAGCATCAGATGTTCAGTGTTCACTGGATGATGGTGTGTACTTGTACATGACAGCATTGTCAGCACCTGACAGGTTTTGGAAGTACTGTCATTGTGGGTCTCTATTTGGGCAACTGGACAAATTATGCACATTCCAGATTTGTGGCACATTCAGATGTGACAGTGGCACAATGTAGGAGTGAAAGGATCATGAGGGCAGGCATACTTGGCAAGTTCTGGTCAACAACTTTGGATCACCACAAGGGAAGGGCATTGTGTTATACACCAGAGACATTGTAAACCCTTCACATCTGTGCCTGCCATCAGAGGAGAGCTAATGGGATACCTGCAAGATTGTCATCCTCCCACATTGGCTGGAGACTAGCAGCAACCTGATAAGTGAATGGCTGCCATGTGTACATTGCTGTTAACACACAACAGCTGCAATTGTAGTAGTGCCAACTGCAAAGTGTGGACTGTTGAACAGTCACACATTTTGTTAGCAATGAGTGGTGGCTCTGCACCATCGGTGGTGACTGTTGTCTGCGAGTATAGGGGTGAATTGTGGGGGTGGTGGCTTGCTTTCCAGTGTTCTGGTGAACACAGTGGCGTAGCTCCAGGTGTCTCAGTAGCCATCATGTATGAGCTATTTAAGGTGATTGTGTTGATTGTGGAGCGTTGATGGAACAGTGACAGTGCTGTGGTGCATTTTTAACAGAATCCTCATTCACTCACGGCACTCATTTCTATGAACTTTTTGTGTGTTGGTTGTCGTATGTCTGTGGCCAGTAATATGCCAAGATCTGCCCCGATAGAACATGGGTGGGGCCAGCCCATATATCAGCTCCATTCCAGTGTCGGTGTTTGGGATATGAACGACCAGTTAACAGTTGTGGGCCAGACCTAATTGTTGTCGTACAAATTGAGCCTACTGCTATACAGTAGCTTCCTGGCATTTTAGTTAACTGTGAGGCTGGGAAGGGGACAGAATATTGATTACTGCCACAAGGGTGAGGAATAGTATTGGTGGGGGTGATAATTTTTGCCATCTTCCTTAGTGGTGACACACACACACACACACACACACACACACACACACACACAGTTTTTGGGTCATGCCAGTCAACTAGCATTTATGGCAGAAATGACACAAGCAATAACAGTTCACTGGAAGCACTTTCATTAGGAGTCATTCGTGTTAACAAGTCGTACTTATTTATAGCAAATAATAATGAAATTAAATTAAGCTTGTTCTGTTACACTTAATGCTATGTAAGAAGAGACTTACATGAAAATATTCATCTTTTATGTAATAGTCAAAAAAGCAAATAATTTGGAATCGAGTAACTTTGACAGTAAACTGTACTTCAAAACCCGTAATTGTTTTTCAAATTTAGATTCTGATGGAAAGAACATTCAGGTTTTAGTTGGAAGCAAGGTGCTCTTTATCTATAATCAGTCTGGCTTGGTTGAGCACCACCAACTTTGTCTTCAGCACTAGATCTAAACCTGTATTATGTTCACCTCTGAGAACTCACTTTCATACATGTAAATAGTAAACAACGGCCCTAAAATCAATTACTTGTTTCAAAAGAGAAGGGTATTCTTTGTTTGATCCCATTGAAGTGTAGTGATTGTTTTTGTGAGTATTTCTTTCTGTACTTTTCCTGATAAGATTTTTTTATCCAGTTGTATTTTGTGTAAGCTCCAGGAAAGTAGTTTCTGCAGTTTTTGAAGGATTTCTAAGAGTGTAACGCTATCTTGAGCTAAATCTTCTACAGGAGCTATGTCATTCTTTCAAAAACGTGTAAGAATAGGAATGTGAGAAACCTGCTGTACAGTACTTGCGAACTACTTGGCTTTTTTCTGGAAGATGTTTTGCAATTTACTAAGAAGGCTGTTTAACATTATAGTGATGATACTTTTTCTTGCTATCACTGTACTGTAAAAAGAAAGTAATATAAATAAAATTCTCTTACTTCAGTATATGTTTTGTTTACTTGTGTTTGTACTGCCTGAAATATCCTCATGAACTACTGTATGGTAATGCCTGAACTAGACCATACAGTGGTGGAAATATTTATTGCATCATCTCTTACAATTAACAATTTTTGCTCGTGTCATTGAATAACTTAGCTAAATTTGCCTGTTTTCTCTTGATTTTTTAATCAGAAATGAATATATACAATAATTTTTGTCAATTTGTTTTTATTCTTAATTTTTTCTATAAAAATGTTTGTTTTTTATAATTTAACACTTTCTTCAAAAATTAGTGTAAGTGGATATGTCGGCTATTCTGCTTGCCATTCTGAAATATGAATACTAATGTTGAAAGAATCACTGCATATTAATGTTGTAACATAACCCTGATGGATTTTAGTGTCTGTATTGCCTCATATGAACACACTGTTGCATTTAATACTTTATTGCTCCTCCACATGCCTTAATCACTGCTTGGCATTGTGAAGGCATTGAAAGAATTAACTTTTCAATGTACTCCTCACTCAGTTCATGAAACCATACACAAACCCAAGGTTCTCAAACAGCTCCGGCTTATTCTGTGGTTTCTTTTTGGTGATAACATTTCCCATAACCTTCCAACAGTTCTCAATAGGATTGAGATCAGGGCTGTTTCCAGGCCACTCTAATATTTGAACCCCATTTTGTCGAAGGAAAGATTTTACCTGAAATGTAGAAGTACGTGATAATTAACCAAAAAAGTAATCTGCTTCTTGTTTGATATAAATTTTAGTCGTAGGACTCGACTTCCTTTCTCTGTGGTGAGGAGTGAAGTCATCCTGAAAAATGCATTTGGAAACATCTCCAAACTGGTCCCTAATGGTTGTCATGTGTGAACTCTACAGTTGACTGAAGTGCAAAGCAGAGGGTACTTCCCATTGTATTGTACATTATATCACCCTGCACCTCCCTCCCTATTCTCACTCCTTCCCGTTGCCCCGTCCTTCCCCTTTCTCAGTGTTCTGAATTACATCGACCTGGCTATCCACCTAGCTCTCTATATTGTTTGCAGTTTTGTTCCTTTTGCTGATTCTTTCATCCTTTTTTATGTTTAGGTCCATGCTTGAAGTTTGACCTCCACATCTAAATTTTTCTGTTTTCAGTGTGAGCCATTTGGGAACTCACTCCCTAGCATCTACAGGGTGGATTCATCTCCCACTTCCTTCCCCACCTTGCTAGGTCACCAGGTCACCAACACTTGTAGCCAGTCAATGGTAGGGATGTTACGTACCTATCTGGCTGAGCCCCCTGACGTCACAGGGATCACACTACTGATACCAGAGCTGTTCCTTTGGATGCTTGGTGCATGAAGCATATAAAGTCATAAAAAATCTGGCCATTCTCAAACGGCTGTCTCTTTAAATGGTGAAGGATCATTGGGTGATACTTCGTATGACCTTCTCCCCCCCCCCCCTCCCCCCCCCAGCTTTCCCTCTCCTGGCTACACCGTGGGAGGAGGCCCAGGCTTGCTGTCTTGGGATACAACACTTTCCCCATTACCTCGTCTGTACTAGATGAATGGGGACACATTCACTTCAACAAAGCTGGTTTTTTAGACTACTGAGGATAAGCTTGGAGGAGTCTCTCAGTAAGATGCAGTTGGGCTCCCTGTTGATCAAAGCTCTTAGTGCTTGTGATTGTCTTGCTAGTGTTTCAGAATATGGTCCAGGGAGGGATTTTTTTCTTCTTTTTGTTTTTTGTTGGGACATCGTGCTAACTGATACGGGATTCCAGGTTAAACTGGAGCAACACTGCATTCATTTTGTTTGACATGTGCAGAAGGACCGCAAATACAATCAGATACCGGTGCCTTAATTCTTCGTTCTGAGGGGATAACCTCCCAGAGGTGGTCAAGGTTGTGTGTTACAGATGTGACATGAAGCCATACGTCCCACCACCCATGAGGTGCTTTCAGTGCTTGCATTTTGGGCATGTCTTTCCACTGTATGGCAGACCCTCTGTGTGGTGACTGTGGACATCCACTCCATGAGAGAAGTGTCTGTGCTCCACCTGTGTCAGTTGTCATGATCTCCACTCCCCTCACTAGCCATATTGTCTAGTGTACAAGAGAGAAATGAAATCTATGGATCGCCTGTCTTACGCTGCGGCCCGCCAAAAACTGACACTCCATCCAGGCCCCCCAGGGGATCCACAACTCTTTCGTGGACACGTGCGTAGCGAGCACGGGACCCCGAGCTAATGTGGCCTTCCTTTCCGTCCTGCATACCTTCCCTTTCCGTATCCTTCCCCATCCCCCAACTTTGCCCCCCCCCCCTCACCTCTGGCTCTTTCCTTCCCTTTCTCCCCCTCTGGGAGTATGGTTTGTGCCTATGTCCGGAGACGGACGCTTGTAAATGTACCGCATTCTTCGCCTTCCTTGCTTGTATGTCTTCATCCTTCCTTTGTCCTCCTCTTTTCCTTACCTCTTCTCTTTACCCTTTTCTCCGCTGCGGCGTTTGAGACCTCTCTTCTTTCCTTTCCCTTTCTCTTTCTTCCTCCCTGTGCGTGTCTGAAGGCCGACCCACGCACTTCCATGTGTAGCCGGTGACGGGGTAATGCGTAATTCCCCGCCCCGGGTAGACAGGTAGGACACGTACGTACCCCCTGGTAACGGCCAGGCCCAGGGAGGGGTGATTACCCGAGTTGATACCTTCCGAAAGTGCCGATTGGGCCCTCCGTCCGTTTGTCGGGAGGTGTGACCTGAGGTGTGAACAATCACCTAAGGCGGGAGTGCCCTCAGAGAGGGCCCCCGCAAGGGAGGAGCGCGCCATCGGAGATGCCGGTATTCATGGGGGATTCTTCCGCAATGGTTTCCTCACCTTCCACTATGTCTGCTCACAAACGTAAGTTCACTGAGTCTCAGTCACAGTCAGTTCTTCCATCGTTGCCACAGTTCCTTGTTGTTTCTCGGTCTGACGTAGGTCACTACTTCTCCACGGTCAACCCTTTCATTATTCAGAAAGGGGTCGACGCAATTGCAGGTCCTGTAAAGTCTTGTTCCAGATTACGGAATGGCACCCTGTTGTTAGAAACAGTCAGTGCCCTCCAGGCACAAAAATTGCTGCGTACCTCACTACTACACACCTTCCCTGTCCGGGTGGAACCGCACCGTACTATAAATTCCTCGTGTGGAGTTGTTTATACACGCTCCCTTGATGGATTGTCTGACGAAGAAATTCAGCTCTACCTGTCTGACCAGGGCGTAATGGCTGTTGATAGGGTTGTGAAAAGGGTTGACACGAACATCATTCCAACCCGCACTGTCTTTTTGACATTTGACAACAACTCCCATCGAAAATCAAAGCAGGCTATGAGATAATTTCCGTTCGCCCTTATGTCCCAAACCCTACGCGTTGCTATCGGTGTCAGCGGTTCAATCACACCAGCCAGTCTTGTTCCAATCTGGCCAAATGTGTTACGTGTGGCAAGGATGCCCATGAGGGTGCTTGTCCACCTCCATCCCCTCGCTGTATCAACTGTATGGGTGACCACGCTGCTTCCTCTCGAGATTGTCCCATTTTTAAGGACGAAAAGCTCATCCAGGAAATTAGAGTAAAGGAAAAGGTGTCGACCTTTGCTGCTCGAAAATTATTCGCTGGTCGACAGCCCACCGTGCCTCAGAAAGGAAAATACAGCACTGTCCTTGCTTCTCCTCGACCAACAAAGGAGGTGGCCACGCAGACTTGCGACCTCACCTTTAGTGCCACGGTCGTCAGATCGGCCAGTGCAAAGATCGCCCGTTCAACCTCACCACTTTCGCCTGCCCACTCTCTGGCTCACCCTTTGTCGAGTTCTGCTAAATCTCGACCCCCAAAGTCAGACACCAAGACTTCGAAAAAAGAGCATACTCGTGAAGAGTTTTTACGTACGGCAACTTCCCAACCGTCGGTTCCTCCTTCCTCTAAGCATCATACTTCCAAGAAGGCTACAAAGAAACCCAGTTCCTCTCCTTCTCCGCCAAGGCGTGACCCGTCTACAGCACCACCTGGCGGAAATCGCCCTCGGCCATCTTCTGTGTCGCCGAGGCGCACTGCTGGCGGCCGATCAACCGGCCGATCGCTGGTGGCAGGAGCTGCTCCTGACCAACCTATGGATCAGGATCTTCTGCCTTCGGCTGAATGCCATTCCATGCTGTCGGTCGCAAGCTCTGAGCAGTCGTTGAGTTGACAGCACCCTTGGTCACGTTCCTCCATTTTCTGTTCACCCTATGTCCATTATCCACTGGAATATCCGCGGCATTCGAGCCAATCGGGATGAATTGTCGATCCTCTTACGATCCTACTCGCCGGTCATCTTCTGTCTTCAGGAAACAAAGCTGCGTCCCCATGACCGCTTTGTTCTCCCTCATTTTCAGTCCGTCTGATATGACCTCCCCTCTGTTGAAGGCACTCCAGCCCATGGAGGACTCTTGATTCTGCTCCATGATACTCTCCATTATCACCCAATCCCCTTAAACAGTTCCTTCCAAGCTGTCGCCGTCCATCTTTCCCTTTCTGGATACACGTGCTCTCTTTGTACGGTATACATTCCATTGTCCACACCAATGGCACGAGCTGATCTCCTTCATCTTCTTGATCAGCTTCCACCCCCCTATTTGCTGGTTGGGGACTTCAATGCCCACCACCCGCTTTGGGGATCTCCACATCCTTGTCCATGTGTCTCACTATTGCTAGACGTCTTACACCAAGCAGATCTAGTTTGCCTCAATACTGGGGTCCCTACATTTTTGTCTGCCTCCACGACAAATTTATCTCATTTGGACCTTGCGGTCGGTACTGTTCCGCTAGTTCGGCGCTTCGAATGGTTCGCCCTTGATGATACACACTGGAGTGACCACTTTCCATGTGTCCTTAGACTGCAGCCTCAACTGCCCTACATGCGCCCGCAACGCTGGCGGTTTGCCCAAGCCGATTGGACACTTTTTTCGTCTCTAGCGACATTCGATGACTGTCACTTTCCCAGGGTCGACGATGAGGTCACACATATTACCGACGTTATTCTTACAGCTGCGGAACATTCAATACCACGCACCTCCGAATTGCCCCGGCGCCCCCCCCAGTTCCGTGGTGGAACGAGGCATGCCGTGATGCAATACGTGAGCGGCGACGTGCTCTCCGCGTTTTCCGCCACCATCCTACTTTGGACAACTGTATCCGCTATAAGCAGTTCCGAGCGCGATGCCGTCGTGTCATCCGCGATAGCAAGAAGGCAAGCTGGAAATTCTTTATTAGCTCATTTAACGCCTTCACTCCCTCCTCGGAAGTTTGGAGTCGGCTTCGACGGTTCTCAGGCGCGGCTAGTTTCTCCCCGGTCTCTGGGCTCACTGTCGCGCATGACACATTAGTGGACCCCGTCGCAATTTCTAACTCTTTGGGTCAGCACTTTGCTGAGATTTCGAGCTCTTCAAATTACCCGCCAGCATTTCTCCCGCAGAAACGTGCAGCGGAAGTGCGACCTCTTGCTTTCTCCTCTCAAAATCGCGAAAGCTACAATACTGTTTTCTCCTTGCGGGAACTCCAACATGCACTCTCTTCTTCTCGCTCCTCCGCCCCAGGACCGGATGGTATCAACGTCCAACTGTTCCTGCTTTTATCAACGCATTGTCTGCGTTACCTCCTTTGCCTTTATAATCGAATTTGGACCGACAGTACTTCTCCCAGACGATGGCGGGAAGCTATCGTCGTTCCTGTTCCGAAACCGGGAAAGGACAAACATCTCCCCCTCTAGCTATCGCCCCATTTCTCTCACGAGTAGTGTCTGTAAGGTTTTGGAGCGTATGGTGAATTACTGTTTAGCGTGGTGGCTGGAATCCCGCAGTCTTTTAACACCTGCCCAATGCGGATTCCGCAAGCATCATTCTGCAGTTGACCATCTTGTTGCTCTTTCCACTTATATCATGAACAATTTTCTCCGGAAACGCCAAACAGTAGCAATATTTTTTGATCTGGAGAGAGCATACGATACCTGTTGGAGGACACGCATCCTCCGCACACTGTTCTCTTGGCGCTTTCGAGGTCGGCTGCCCCTTTTTCTTCGCGAATTTATGGCAGAGCGCACATTTAGGGTGCGGGTGAACACTACTCTCTCCCGTACTTTCTCCCAAGAAAACGGGGTACCCCAGGGCTCCGTGCTGAGTGTTGTACTGTTTGCCATTGCCATAAATCCGATTATGGATTGTCTCCTTCCTGATGTCTCGGGCTCCCTCTTTGTGGACGATTTTGCGATCTACTACAGCTCTCAACGGACCAGACTTCTTGAACGACGTCTTCAAGGATGTCTCGATCGCCTCCACTCTTGGAGCATCGAAACCGGCTTCCGCTTTTCTCCCAGTAAGACCGTGTGTGTTAATTTTTGGCGACGTAAGGAGTTTCTTCCGCCCTCCTTACATCTAGGTCCTGTCAACCTTCCGTTTTCAGACGTCGCTAAATTCTTGGGTCTTATGTTTGACAGAAAACTATGCTGGTCCTCCCATGTTTCCTATCTTTCGGCTCGCTGTCTGCGATCCCTCAACACCCTCCATGTCCTGAATGGTACCTCCTGGGGAGCGGACCGAGTGGTCCTTCTCCGCCTCTATCGCACCTTAGTGCGCTCGAAATTGGACTATGGAAGCATAGTTTACTCCTCTGCTCGGCCGTCTATTCTTCGGCGTCTCGACTCTATCCACCACCGTGGATTACGTTTAGTGTCTGGAGCTTTTTACACCAGCCCTGTGGAAAGCCATTATGCTGAGACTGCTGAACCTCTGCTGTCCAATCGGCGAGCTGTCCTTCTGAGTCGTTATGCTAGCCATCTGTCTTCCATGCCTGCTAATCCGGCCCATGACATTTTTTTCGACGCCTCCTTTGATGTAGGGTATGCTGGCCGCCCCTCCTCCCTACTACCACCGGGAGTCGGCTTCCGTCAACTGCTCCATTCTCTTTCCTTCCGCTTTCCTAAAACCTTCTTGACAACTTGGGGTAGAGCACCGCCTTGGCTCCGTCCCCGGATCTGCCTGCTCCGTGACCTTTGTCGATTTCCCAAGGATGGTACCCCTTCACTTGTTTATCGTGGGGCATTTGCTGGTCTATGTGCACAAATGACGAACGCCACATTTACTTACACCGACGGCTCGAAAACATCGTTAGGTGTAGGAAGTGCCTATATTGTTGGCGACACCCCAAATCACTTTCGGCTTCCCGACCAGTGTTCGGTTTATACTACGGACCTTTACGCTGTTCTCCAGGCTGTCCACTACATCCGCTGCCATCAGCTGATACAGTACGTTATCTGCTCAGATTCTCTGAGCTCTCTCCTCAGTCTCCAAGCTCTTTACCCTGCGCACCCTCTGGTCCACCGGATTCAGGACTGTCTGCGCTTGCTCCACCTGGGGGGCGTCTCAGTGGTGTTCCTCTGACTCCCAGGACATGTTGGTATCTGTGGAAATGAGGCGGCCGATATAGCGGCCAAGGCTGCAGTCTCTCTTGTTCGGCCAGCTATTCAATCGATTCCCTTCGCTGATCTACGGAGCGTTCTATGTCGACGTGTTGTTCATTTAAGGCACACGCATTGGTCGACACTTCCCAATAATAAATTGCGGGACATGAAAGCTCTTCCTTGTGCTTGGACCTCTTCCTCCTGAACGCGTCGCCGGGAGGAGGTAATTTTAACTAGACTCCGGATAGGGCACGGTCTTTTTAGCCATCGACATCTTTTAAGTGGCGATCCTCCCCCACTCTGTCTCCACTGCTCTCAGCTGTGGACGGTAAGACACCTTTTAATTGATTGCCCCTATTTTAATCCGTTACGCTCCCGTCTACAGCTTTCGCCTGATGTATCGTCGATTTTAGCAGATGACACACGCTCAGCTGACCACGTTCTCAAGTTTATTAGTGCCAGTGGAATGACGTGAGTCATTTGAAGCTTTTTTTGGGGACAACAAACCCCTTTCTGTAGTGGATTTTTAAGCCTTCCTTCTGCTTTTAGTTTCTCCAATTTTATGACTTTCGTTCCCATTGCTGCTGGTTTTCAATTTCGGCTTTTTACTGTTTCCTAAGTCACGGACCGGGTGCTAATGACCATAGAAGTTTTGTGCCCTAAAACCAAAACAAAAAAAAATCCAGGGTCACTTTCTTAAACTTTTGTGTCTATTAAATCCTTTCCCTTCCACCTCCCTTACCCCAGCCCCATCCCACTCCCCCCTTCCCTTCCCCTGCAGTTTCCATGACTTTGCCTCTGGGAGTCACTACCCCTCTCTGCTCGAAGAATTGCACCCTTTCTTTGGCACCTGCTGGTGATGGGACTCCTCCCCGAGTCCCTTCTCCCTGACATCTCTCAGGCCAGAAGCCTACTGCGACAACTCAGCCACGAGATGCACCATCTGTGCGCCCCAATGTTGCCTGCTCTGGTTTGGTTCCAGGTCTTAGACACCTGCACTCCCTCTGTTCCCTACCCTCCTCCACTTATAAAAAAGAAGGGACGTAAGTCCGAAGACAAGGCCCCCCAGTGCCACCGGAGGTGCCATATCCCCTCTTGCAACCTGAGTCTGGCATCGTATTTATGGATGTCACCCCAACCTTGTCGGTGATTACCACTGACAGGGACATGTCCCCCTTTCAGCTTTCTGATCTTGATTCTCGCCACATGATCATCCAATGGAATTGCAATGTCTTGTCTCCTCCTATTATGCATTCTGTCTTGCTCTTCAAGAAATGTACTTTCATGATGACCACTCTCCAACATTGTGGTTATTGGTTGTTCTGTCTGAACTGTGCTGGCTCCGGTGTAGCATCTGGTGGGATCTGCACTTGGTTCACTCTGTTATTAGCAGCTGGATCCCCCTTCGTACCAACTTGGAAGCAGTAGTGGTTGGAGTGCAAATGACTTGGCAATCACAGTTGGCAATGTTTACATCCCGCCATTCTCTCTCGCCCTCGAGGGCTTGAATGCCCACCACACACTGAGGTGGAGTGCCACTGCAATGAGTAGGGATCTTCTAACTGACCAACTTATTATAGACTTAGATTTCTCTCTTCTCAATGATGGTTCCCCTATCCACTTTAGTGCTGCTCATGGCACATTTACTCCTATTGATCTCATCATCTCCCCTGCTCTCAGGGCTTCCTTACATTGGTCACCCCCTGACAATCTTTGTGACAGTGACCACTTTCCGGTGATTCTGTTGTTCCTTGTTGCCACCAGGTAGACAGGCCCACTATGTTGGACATTCCACAGGGCCAATTGTCATTTATGTATGTCTGCTCTGCATTTACACCTATCTCTCAAATTGCATTGATGTGGTTGTGCAGGGTGTCTCTGCAGCTGTTAATGTTGCTGGCACTGCTGTCCCCGTATCCACAGGTCCCCCCATCAACCAGTACTATGGTGGACCAAGGATGTAGCAGTTGCTGTCCAGGACCGACAATGGGGGCTGCAATGATCTAAACGACATCCTTCACAACCAACCTCCTTACTTTTAAGCATCTCTGTGCTAAGGCTCGTTACCTTACTAAGCAGTGTAAAAAGGAATGCTGGGAGTGATGTTTCCTCCATGGGGATGTGTGCCTCTTCATTGCAGGTTTGGTCCAAGCTCCGTAGCCTTCTGGACTGTCAACGGTAGTCAGCTGTCCAGGGTCTTAACCTCCAGTGCTTGGTGCACTGATCCATTGGTCTTTGCAGAACACCTCATGACACTTCGCATTATCATAATAATCATCTTCCTATCTCGCTATTTTTCTCCGACAGAAATGCAGAGTTCAGCAGAACCTCCCTCTGTTATGGTCTGCACCATGCTGAATTGTATTATGGACTCTTCACTAAATGGGAATTCTTGCAGGCTCTTTCCTCTTCACAGGACACAACCACAGATTCAGATTCCAGTCTTCAACAAAATGATCCAACACTTGGCTTTTCTGCAGAGGCAGCATCAGCTCGTGGTCTTCAGCCACATTTGGCTAATTGGTGCTTTCCTGTCTGTGGTGAGACAGTATAGCTATCCCTGTCCTTAAGCCTGGGAAGAACCCAATGTGTCTCTACAGCCCAGCCCCCCCCCCCCCCCCCCCCCCCCGTTAGTCTGACTAATGTACTTTGTAAACTGCTTGGTTGGATTGTTAGCTTCTGATTGTTGGGTACTCAAATCTTGGGGCTATTTTCCCCGTATTTGTTACTTTTCGGCAAGGACGATGTCCAACTGATCATTTACTCAGATTGGAAACAGCAATCTGACAGGCTTTTGCTAACTGCTGACACCTTGCCATGGTCTTCTTTGATCTACATAAGGCATTTGACACGGCTTGGTGCCATCACATTTTAATTAACTTCCATGGCTGGGGCTCTCAGATTTTTATCTGAGAGTTTTTGTCTCACCAACTCTTCTGGGTTTGAGTTGGAACTTAATCTGTGCCCTTCACATTCAAGAGAACCGTATCCACAGGGTTCTGTTTTGTCACTCTCTTCCTCATAGCCATCAGTGGGTTTGTACCTTCTGTTGGGCCTGTGGTTACCCCGTGTTTTATGTCGATGGTGTTTGCATCTGGTGCAGTTCCCACTCAACCCACAGTACACCCCAGAACTTCTAGGTGACCAGCTTCTTGATGTTGTTGCACAGTCCTGTTTCTTGGGCCTTATTTTTGATAAAAAGCTGATGTGGCTGCCACATATTCTCCAACTAAAGACTATCTGCATGCAGAATCTTAATGCTTTCCACCTCTACCGTGCTCTGGACATGTCCAGACTTGTTATGGCTCAGCAGCTCCTTCCACTTTGTGAATACTTGACCTTGTTCACCATTGTGGGTTGTGTCTATTGGTGTCTTCTGCACTACCCTCTGTGGGTCTGGAGGTTAGAATAGGCCCGAGGTATTCCTGCCCATCGTAAGATGTGACTAAAGGGAGTCCCATATGTTTTGGCCTTTGTGATGATCCCTTGTAGGGTTTGACCTCCATCTTTCAAAATTTTCCCAAAGAGAGATCCGATTTGGGAAGGGCACCTTACATGGTGCATCATTGTCCATCAACATGGTGCATCATTGTCCATCATACACTGAGACCTATCGCATCCTTCGTCAACTTGGATCTGCACTTCTGCTCATTCTCCAACTGTTAGGCGAGGTCACCCTCCTGGGTGCCTGTTTTTCCATCAACTGTGCAGTATTGTTTTCTAAGCTGGTGTTGATATGGACTTGTGTGTGTGGTTGCACCTGATACCTAGCACTTTAGCCAGTCAGTTGTGGTGGGGCTGCCATGTACCCTGTTGGTTGTAGCCCCTGACCCCACAGGGACTACTCTGCTGATGCCTACGCCGTTAACTCCCTACATATGCCAAGGGGTAGATGCCCATCCCTGTGGGGCATTGGAACTCCTGGCAATGGCCATCCTGCCAGCTGGCCTTTGCGGCAGCTGGGTGGCACCCGTGGGGGGGCCCCTGGTCGGAGTGGGTGGCATCAGGGTGAATGACAAGTGATGAAGTGTAGTACATCATCTCTTGCTGTTGGTCAAACACCAGCAGTCTCTAAAAGTTCACGGGCTCAATTCAATTCACAAAAGCACAACCTCAAATCTTTCCCCTCCCTGGTCACACCATGGGGGGAACATCAGGCTAAGGATGTCAGTGGCTTTTATTTGCCCCGATACCTTATATGTTAGAGAGCTGATGGGAATCTTTATGATGAAGCCTTGAGCATTTAGAGAACAAGTTTGGAGAGGTTGAGGGCTTGTCCAAATTGAGATCTGGGTCACTTTACCAAAACAGCAAGCTCTGCCCAGTCACGGGTGTTACTCGCTTATGACAAGCTGGGCGATGTTTCTGTAACCATCACACCCCATAAGAACTTAAATGTGGACCAGGGAATCATATTTCACAGGGAACTTCTTTTGCAGTCTGACAATGAGCTGTGCGCCAATTTAGAACGGTGAGGTTGGCCAGCCAAGATCATCTACACTCTTGTTTTTACCCCTTCTACCTGTTTCTTGCTTCTCTCTGTGGTTTTCTTTTCCTGTTTTGCCCATAGTAGTGTTGGTTGTCTCTCGTTCTTTTGGTTCTTCCTTTCTCCTGTTGTGCTGTACGTCTCCATTCTTTTCTTCTTGGCCTTGTGTAATTTTTTTACCGGGACCAATGACCTCGCAGTTTGGTTGCCGCCCCCCTCCCCCTCCTCCTCTAAACCAACCAGCCACACCATTTGTCCACTACCATGATATGGTGGTGTTCTCTGCACATCAGCAGGATTTTTCAGAGTTCAGTGTTCTTTTCAGATAAGGAAATGACGATTGTCCAGTTGAACACAAAATCTTGACTGGTCTGTGAACAGTATCCGGAGCCGTTTGTTAAGCTCCAATCCTGATGTTTCTCCGCCCAATTTCTGTGGGCTAAATGGTGTTGTGGTTTTAATGGGACACTCACCATAGGCCTCCGTGTGTAGAGGCCACATTCCCAAAGGTGATTTTTGACTCTTTGTGCTGATACTGGGTAGCCTGTTGCTGCCTGGAGGGTGCGTTGCAGCTGAGTTGCATTCAGCCTCCTGTTTCAGCGGGCTGTTAATCGGAGGTAATGGTCATCTCTTGCTGATGTTACTTGTGGATGACCTTGTCCTTGCTTTCTTTTAATGGTTCCTGTTGTCTGAAATAATGTTCAGGTCCTGGAAGTTACTCTTTGGGACACTCCAGTGGCTGCAGCCATCTCACTCTGTCCCGCTTCCAACCGTCCTGTGGCCCATCATGCCATAGCTTCGGGTAAGTCACGTCATTGCATTGCACTACCTGTTCACTACACCATCTGAACCCAACTGCTTGTGTAATTTGTTTGGTAGAGTAAACACAAGTCAACACCAACCCCCTATGCAGCAACTTTCCCTATTACCACTATCTCGGTGACCATAATGTTGTCTCCACTCTGTAGAACCAACAGAAAAACATTGAACCATTTTAGTTCATTCTGCTGATGACAATACTTCAGAACCCGGATATCTCAACTGATCCCCTTAATTGTTTTGACCAGTGTAGTATACTCAGTTATGGTTGCTACTACAGTAGTCGACATTCAAATTTAATATACATTAGAAAAATGTAAGTTAATACTAATACAAACTGAGCTTTCACTTAGCTTCATTCTATGACTATGTATTTTCATGCTTCACTTTGTGACACTGCATCCCTTACTGTTAGGGAGAGGTCTCGCTTTAATTAGATTTGGGGTGCCAAGTGTCACTTCGGAATGAATTTAAGTTGTGGTTGGTCATGTAGATCGGACTGTTAATTTTTGTGAGCCCCAGTTTGTTGGCATTGCACATGTCTTTTGGGTCCTAATTTGCAGTTGTCTTCCATTATGTTGTTACATGCCCATGCACATCAATAGTTTCCACACAAATCATTCCATGCAGATGTTTAGCTTTGAAACTGCCACTGTGGATGCATTGTACTATATTCCGTATTCCCAAGCTCTTTAGTGACTTTAAGAGCCTTGCTCAGGAACCTGGGTCCGGACAGTAGTAAGTTTTCACCTGCCTACCCCCCCGACATCCCCAGGGGCTCTCACTTCTTTCGTGAGTTTGTGTGTGATGCCCATGGGCCCTGAGGTTTTTCAGCCCATTATTGCTTCCCCAGCTGTGTTTCCTTCACTGTGCCCCTCTCTCACCATCCTTGCTCCTTCCCCACCTCCTTGTCCTTCCATTATCTTGGTTTTCTGATTTATGTCGACCTGGCTATCCATCGGGTTTCCAGTATTCCTAGCAGTTTTTTCCTACTGCCTGTTCTTTCATCCTTTTTCACATTTTCCTCAGCGTGTCTCAGGCTGGAAACCTGCTACCGCAACTTCGCCATGAGGCACTGTCTGTGCATGCCCTATGTGCTCTCTTTTGGTCTCAGAAATAGTGGAAGCCTGATCTCTCTCTGTGCCCTGCCCTTCTCATCCTCTGAAAGAAGAAGAAATTAAAGACTCGGGACAAGGCCCTGGAAGTTCCATCTCCCCCTTGCAACCAGTCTTACATCTTATTTATGTATGTTATACCATTCTCGTTGATGCAATCATTGACAATGACATGACCTCCCCTCACCTTCTTTGTCTAACCTGGATTCCCACAACACGCTAATCCAATGGAATTGGAACAGATATGTCACCTACTGAAAATACAACTACTTTCCTCTTATTCTGTGTTCTGTCTTGCTCTTCAAGAAACACTTGTGTTACGATCTTTCTCCAAAGTTTTGTTTGAGCATTCTATCTGAACCGTACCGGTCCCAGTATAGCATTTGGAGGGGTGTACACTTTGGTTCTCACTGATGTAATTAGTGACTGGATCCCCCTTCAGACCTACCTGGAAGCAGTAGAGGTAAGAGTGCGAATGACCCCACAATCACCATTTGCCATGTCCACCTCCCTCCAGGTAGGCAATTTCTTGATGTTGAATTGTCTACCATAATAAAGCAACCCCCACCCCTGCATCTTCTCCTGGGTCTTCAATGCACACAGTCTCCTGTAGGGGAGTATCACTTCGATGAATAGGGGTCTTCTAATTGACCATCTCATTACAGACAAAGAGAAATTTCTCTCCTCTCAATGAAAGTTCCCCTACCTACTTTACTGCAGCTCGTGGCATCTTTGCTGCTATCAACCTCTTGTTCTCTTCATTTGTTCTCATGGCTTTCCTAGAATGGTCACACCATGACTGTTTTTGTGATTGTGATCACTTTCCAGTGATATCGTCATTCCCCTGCCACCGCCAGCCATAGGCCCCCATGTTCAGCATTATGCAGAATTAGTTGGGCTTTGCGTATGTCTGCCGTGCACTTAGTCGCCTCTCTTGGATTGGACTGATACAGTCGTGCAAGGTCTCTCTGCCACTGTTCTTCATGCTGTTGGCACTGCTAACCCCCCCCCTCCCCTCCCCCCATCCACATATCCCCCTCATCGTCAGACACTGTGGTGGACTGAGGACGTAGCAGTCACTGTCCGGGAACTGCCAACAGGTGCTGCAACAATTTAAATGATGCACTTTTAAGCTTTTCAGAGCTAAGGCCCATTACCTTATTAAGCAAAATAAAAAGGAATGTTGGGAGCATTGTTACCTGCCTGGGGTCATGTCCCTTCATCTCAGGTTTGGTCCTTCTGGGCCACCGGCGACAGTCGTCTGCCCTGGGTCTTATTCCACAGGGTGCTCTGTTTGTACTGATCCATCGGTCTTTGTGGAACACCTCGTGACACACTTTGCGACAGCATTGGCATCTTTTGTATTCTGCTACCTTCCTTCGGCAGAAATGAGTTGAAGAAGCCTCCCTCTGTTTCAGCCCCCCACTAGTCCCCTTCACTGACAGATTAGGCTGACCAACGTACTTTGTAAACTGCTAGAGAGAATGGTTAGCTTCAGATTGTGTTGGGTACTTGAATTCTGGGGTTATTTGTCCCGTATCAATGTGGCGATCTAAAACTGACCATTTATTCAGATAGGAAACAGCAATCCGACAGGCTTTTACGAACTGCCGACACCTTGTTGCGGTCTTCTTTGACCTACATAAGGCATATGGCACAGCTTGACACTGTCACATTTTGGTTACCCTCCATGACGGGCTTTTGTGGCCCCTTTAGGATTTTTGAGTTTTTATCCCTCTGCCTCTTCTGGATTAAAATTGGCATCTCAATCAGTACCCATTGGACTGAGTGTGTTTCCTTAGTTCTGTGTGAAGTGTCAAATTCTTCCTCACCACCATCAGTGGGCTTGTACCTCCTGTTGGGCCTCTGGTTATGCCAGTGTTGAATGTGGAATAATTTCACATATGGTGCAGCTCCCACTTGGTAACATCTGCTGAACACCAGCTCAAAGGTGCCATCTGATGGGCCTTCCAGTCACACTACTTGATCTTGTTGCACACTATTGGGTGTGACTGGCTGTCATTGCGTTTCATGCTAGTCTCATTGACAGTCCCCTCACAGAAACAGGGATTCCCCCTCCACAAATATGGATGGAGCCAGGTCTTGGTTTCTTACGCAATCGCCATTTGCCAATTCTCTGACAGCCCTTGTATCCTGTCCTCTTTGCAACTGAGGGATGTCTCCTTCCTGATGCACACCCTCGGGTGGGATTGCTGGCTGGAACGTCTCTCTGTTGGGATCTCCACTCCGTGGAAAGCACCCCATATATTTTGTCCTGATTTCATGACACCACTTTTTTTGCCTAGGATGATGGTTTGTTTCCTTGTGGAGGTATTGATCCGTATGAGTGTTCTTTCTATATACCTTGTGGCCCAGCGTCCCATCCACCCATTAAATTAGCGACACATTCAGGAAATTGAGTTGACCATTGCTCTCTTTCTCCATCGTAAACTGTATTTTCGGGTTAATACTGCTCAGATGCACCAAGGAGACATCCAGCTCTTCACCACGAGTCCACACTCCAAATGTGTCATAAACATAGTGGTACCATTTAGTTGGCTTTTTACTGGCAGTCTGCAGTGCTCGCTGTTCGAATATCTCCATAAATAAATTGGCAACAGCTATTGTGTTAATTTCATTATTTCCCATCTTCGTCACATTTCATTTGCCTGTTACCTTTGATACATTTGTCCTGTATCTTTTTCTCATTCGCCTCAATTACCTTAATCTTTTTGTTAAATGTCAATGACATACTTAATCATGTTCACACACAATGTGCTTAAAGTGAGTTGAAACTGCCAGAAAATAATGCACTTAGTACATTTCTATGGAATGCTTCACCTTGCCAGGTAAAACCATTGGTTAATGGAACAATAGTTTCCTCTTTCACATAACAGTTGGGGCTGTACAGTCCATGTTAAAAGTAGTGTCCTTATATGTATACATCTATACTCTGCAAACCAGTGAGGTGCATGGCAAAGGGTATGTTGCACTATATCTGTTATCAGAATTCCTTCCCATTCCACTCAAAATGGAGTGCAGGAAGAATGATTGAATGCATCTGTGTGTGCAGTAACTATTCTAATCTTATCTTCATAATACCCATGTGAGTGATACATATGGGATGTTGTAGTATATTGCTAAAAGTCATCATTTAAAGCCAGTTCTTACCTTAAAACTTTCTTGGGATAGTATACAACTTAGTCTTCCAGTTCAGTTCCTTCAGTATCTCTGTGACATTGACACTCCCCCATGGATCACACAGACATATGACCATTCATGCTGCCTTGTCCTATTTGATATGGGTCCACACACTTGAGCAGTATTCTAGAACTGGTTGCACGAGCAATTTGTAAACTCTCATTTGTAGCTTAACTTCCTCATTATTGTACCACCTTCCTTACCCACGAGTGAGCTTATGTGATCATTCTATTTCATATCCCTATGAAGTGTTGAATCCAGGTATTTGTATGAGTTGGTTGATTCCAGCAGTGACTCATTGATATTATATTCAGGCATTACTAAGATTTCATTTTGCGAAGTGCACAACTTTATATTTTTTAAACATCTAAAGCAGGCTACCAGTCTTTACACCACTTTGAAACCTTATTGAGATCTTAATGGGTATTTATGCAGCTTCTTTCGTATAGTACTTATTAGTTAATTGCATCATCTGCATAGTGTCTCAGGTTACTATTTATATTGTCTTCATGGTCATTAATATAAATCATGAACAAAAAGGGTCCCAACACGCTTCCCTGTTAAACATCTGAAGTTACTTCAACTGATTCTCCCTCCAAGTTAACATGCTGCATGCTTCTTGCGAAAAAGTCTTCAGTCCAGTCACAAATTTCACATGATATTTCATATGATCATAATTTTGACCATAAGCTTAGTTTTGGTACCAATTTAAATGGTTTTCGAAAATCAAGAAATACTGCATCTACGTGACTGCTTTGATACAAAGCCTTTGTTGTGAAAGCTGTGGCAGTTAGCCATCGGAATTTTAATGCTCCCACATTTGAGAGGCATTTCTTTCGATCTTAATGCTGGTACTGCAGGTTTCATACAGCTATCACTATCTGGATTAGATGGAAAGTTGTGTAATCTAAACAACCTTTGTGTGCACTCCACAGTCAGCTACTTGAGTAGCAGCCTCTGATGTGATGTTGTGTACACCTGACCTATTTAGGGGGACCCTACAGTTCTCAACCCTATGGCATAAGTCCAGGAAGTTGTAGCCTATATTGCCACATAACCTTTGAAGTATCTGGTTCAGACCGCTTGATTTAGAACCAAAGTGTCGTGATCAATTCGGGGGATAATGCTACAGATTATGAGCTTTGTTGAAACTCCATGTGCAACGCTTGTCTTCTCAACCTTCTCTGCCAGTCATTGGAAAGTCCAAAGTAGGACCTCAGTGTCCATATGACAGACATTATTTGTTCCAATGTGTGCCACACTCTGCAGTTGCTTGTTCCTTGGTCTCTCAGTGCCTGCTGTAATAGCCTCTTAAACATGCTGAATGAAACCCCCAGGCATATACACTGAGTGCACCTGGTGACCTTTCCTGTCCCTTGTTGTCATTTTCCTTGGGGTACCATCATTTGTGGTACATTTGAACTGCTGACAATTAATATACCTTACGTTTTTGTGTTTGTCTGCTCTTGACATCAAACAAAAAAAGTTTACCAAAAAAGGGTGAACTGAGTCCCTCTGGCTGTTTCAGTGAGATGAGATGGTACCCCACTTGTTTAAGGGGATTGCTAAAACACCCTTGGTCCTCACTAGTCTCCATCCACTCTGTACTGGATGCATTGACATGCCACATGCTATTAAGTGGACGAGTAATGGCAGATTCTGTGTTGTCCCTGGAGAATAAAGGATCCACAGGAAAAGATAGTATTTGAGGTATCTCTGGTACCATTATCATAGTTACACGACTCTTGGGAGCTCTTTCAACACACCAGTTCCAGCAGCTGCCTATCATTTGACAGTAATCAGTATGATTTCCAGCTGCTTACGAATGTCAACAACTTTTCCCGTGTTTGAGAACAACATTCACAGTGTGGCTGCATTTTTGCTGGTGGAATATATTATGAGACAATGAGCAAATAACTTTAAGTCTGCTGATTATCTTTCAATCTGTTGAGCTAAAAACTAATTCCTTTATAAGAATTGAAGCAAATACACTAGTTTTCTAAAATGTTTTGATGTTATTTAAAGTTGTTAGCAAACTTTTTGATAAATGCAGAATATATATATACATATAAAGTTACTGTAGCAGATATTCTACCATATTGTGTTATATGGGGCTGCTGCTCTTTAAGGGAAAACTAGATATAACACGATATGGTAGAATATCTGCTGTTTTACAACAAACTGCTCATAAATTATGCAAATGGCAGAGCTAGGTACCAAAAATTTTCAAAAATGTGTGTGTTGCTATACAATATAATTCAGGGGTTGATGTATTCTGTGGCAGAACTGTGAACCACAAACACTGATTTGCTATGAAAGTTTCATATCCAAAATGTTCGGGCCAATAACTTCTGAAAATATAGTTTTGTGAGGTTCAGAAAATTCTCAAAAGTAAGCAATTTCTCATGAAATTATGCAAGGAAATTAGAGAATGAGTGTTTTGAATGTGGCTAGGCCCACTGTTCTCAAAAAATTTGAGCTCAACCAAGCTTAACTATATATTTGACAATAACACCAAGAGTTCATTGCGACACTTAAGAATGTTCAAAATTTCATAATATAAACAGGTATTGATACAATCAGTGAAAGACTACGCAGAATTGACATGAAGAGTAAAATATGTGAAACTAGAACTTCAAAATGGCAAATGAATCTTGTACACGTGGTCTCACGCAAAGGAAAACTTCGAAGTCTGCTGTTCATACATGAATAAACATGGGTATTGCATGAAGAACAACACTGCATTGTGAGTTTCTCAGTTAAAATTGCTGAAATGTGCAGCACCAACAAAGCACATCTGCCTCTTGCAGCTAACAATGCTGTTGGATGACATAGATGTGTAGTATTGTAAAAGTTTTTCCACTTTATACATTGAATTAAGTCTTAAACTTCACATTCCACTTTTGTGCTAGGTGCATTCCCCCATTTGTACGAAAATAAACACATAAAATTGTATTGTCTGGACTGAAACATTTGTGTGGTTTGGCCAGATTCCCAAGTTACACACATTGTTTTCATGAAGCTTTACTGTGTAAAACACTGAGGAGTCTGAAACAGGTCTCTGGGATACATTAGCATGCTCCTACTCTTGTCGGTGACTATCCATAATAGATAACAACCATCCTCCTCCCTACCCAGAAGAGTCCAGTCAAGTTTGTAAATTGCTACTGCATGTGACTGTACTTTTAAGTATTTGTGTGGTACCGAGTCAAATGCTTTTCTGTAGTCAACAAATACTACTGCAGCCATGTGATAACGTCAGTCTATGACTGTCATGATTTGTGAGAAAGGTGTTAGAGGCTTCATGAAGCTTAGGTTTAAAGTGTGTTCAAAGATTCTACAGTAGGCGAATGTCAGTGTTATAGGTACCTTGATGTTTGTTAACAAACACATTAGTCTGTTCATGTAGTACCAATTGAAGAAATGTTAAGTCATACTGGGTATGCCATGTCATTGCCAGTTTGGCTGTGAGTGCTGATCTGTTACTTTTCCATAACTGGTGTATCTTACAGTGAAACTGAATTTATCATCATAAAATGCCATTATGACTACTGTAGAAAGCATAAAAGGAATGATGGCTAAAAGCCAAGTAGAAATATAAAAAATATTAAGGAAAAGGCATTTAAAAACAAAAATGTATGTCCAAGAACTGCAAAGCGATTAAAATTTTGAGATAGTAATCTTCGAATGTCTCCTATAAAATAAATAACCCTCTGAAATTATTGAAAAAATAAGCATTATTTAATATTCAAAATTTAATGGCTCAACTGTGGGAGTTCTTGTCAAAAATGAGTAATTATAGTTTAAAGGTTGTCAGTGCACAAAATACTAAGTTACCAAGGCAGGCACATGACCTTACACAGTGAATGTGTAGAAAATTTAGGTTGAACGAAGTGCATACATTGGCATAGAATAACTTGGGCATATACCATCAGTTCATTGTAGACAAATGTAAAATTGCAACTTACATTCTAAGTGAAGAAATGTAAGTAGAGTGTAAACTTCAAATTTCAGTGCTAAATGCTAGAAAAAGCTCAACACATAGAAAAATTGCAATGATAGAATAAAGTTAAAGTTTTAGTAAGTTAAATGTTGTTATTATACTCAAACTTCCAACATGTCTCAAGTAATCAACAAATTTTTAGGAAGTCTTAAGTGTAAAAACACTCCATTCACATGACTAGCTTCAGTCAAAACATAAAGCAAGTTATTTATTGTAAGTAATAAAAAATACTGTGTGGTGTTATTATTCCTCCAGAACAATTTTTGTATATGTTTTAATTCATAGAAACACTGACAGTAGTTTCTGTAAAAGCAACATATACTATTCTTAATATACTTTAATATAACGGAAGGAAACGTTCCACGTGGGAAAAATTATATATAAAAACAAAGATGAGGTGACTTACCGAACAAAAGCGCTGGCAGGTCGATAGACACACAAACAAACACAAACATACACACAAAATTCAAGCTTTCGCAACAAACTGTTGCCTCATCAGGAAAGAAGGAAGGAGAGGGGAAGACGAAAGGAAGTGGGTTTTAAGGGAGAGGGTAAGGAGTCATTCCAATCCCGGGAGCGGAAAGACTTACCTTAGGGGGAAAAAAGGACAGGTATACACTCGCACACACGCACATATCCATCCACACATACAGACACAAGCAGACATAAATATGTCTTTCCGCTCCCGGGATTGGAATGACTCCTTACCCTCTCCCTTAAAACCCACTTCCTTTCGTCTTCCCCTCTCCTTCCCTCTTTCTTGATGAGGCAACAGTTTGTTGCGAAAGCTTGAATTTTGTGTGTATGTTTGTGTTTGTTTGTGTGTCTATCGACCTGCCAGCGCTTTTGTTCGGTAAGTCACCTCATCTTTGTTCTTAATATACTTTCTTAAACAAGAAGTCATAAACTTTGTATTTAGAAAAATGTATAATATTGTTCTTCAAAGTATGTTTGAACTGCTAATTTTATTTCATGCCCATTTTGAAGATGCAATTTAAAAGTAATACAACAAAGAATATTACTAGCATTTTCATTTCTTTCTGCAGTGCGTGGTGCTCGTCCTGGCAAGAATGTACAGCTAACAGAAAGTGAAATAAGAGGTCTGTGTTTAAAATCACGAGAAATATTTCTTTCTCAACCAATTTTGCTGGAGTTAGAAGCACCACTTAAGATTTGCGGTGAGTGTGTTGGTATCTGAAGCATGTGTATTGTCTGTAGTCTACTCATGATGAATAGTTACTCTGATATTGCATTGATGTTTGAAATAAGTTGTCACCAAGACTGATAGATCTTTTCAAAAGAATTTTATGTGAAAATTTTGTAATTGTTGTTTACTAGTTATTTTTTATTGCAGGTGACATCCATGGTCAATATTATGATCTCCTGAGATTATTTGAATATGGTGGTTTCCCACCAGAATCTAATTACCTTTTCCTTGGGGATTATGTGGACAGAGGGAAGCAGTCTTTGGAAACAATCTGCCTTTTACTGGCTTATAAAATTAAATATCCAGAAAACTTTTTCCTGTTAAGAGGAAATCACGAGTGTGCCAGTATCAATAGGATATATGGATTTTATGATGAATGTGAGTTAAGACTATTGTATTTTGATGTCTAGTACATAATTCAAAATATATTTTGGTTTAAAGTATTACTTAAGTAACTTAAGATTTGAATTACTACCCTAGTAGGTGAATTTCAGTAGTGTATTTATAGAACTGAGCATGGACCATTGAAAATATGTTGAACAAAGCAGCAGTACTGAAATGAAAGTTCTGTCACATTTTCATTAAATGTATGGAATTATTGATGGTTAATGTCAAATTTCTGAACAAAAATCTTTCCAAAGTTACAGGTGGAACTGAGTTCTAGTAAGTTTGGAACAGACAACAATTCTGAAACATGGATTTGGGCTAGGCAACACACACAAAAATTCAATAATAAAGTTATACCCTGTAATTTCAAAATTTTTAAATATGCTAGGATCCTGATAGGAACAGGAAAAGTTATGAAAAAGTGCTATGTAATATATGTAGTGTGCAAAGAAAGTGTTCATCCTTTTGGCTGTGGTGATAGTGATTGAAATTCTTTTCTTCAAAACTGCCCTCCCCTTTTTATTATTGCACTGTTCTTGTACAGATGTAGGAATTACGGAATTTATCATCCACTTAAATGTTTTGTGGTTTATAAAGTACATCTTAGATCAACCAACACCACACACATGGCTTTTAAAACTATGTACGAAATGCTTGCAGAATCTATGTACTGAACTTAGTTTGCTCCACATTAGTTTAAACAGGGCTCACATCAAAGCAGGTAGAAGTACATAAGACAACATAAAACTGTTAAAAGTGCAATAACATTGGTTCTCACTACTTCCTCATTCAATACAGACACTCCTTCAATTATAAAAATAAATGCTGAAATGGGATAAGTACAACCCTAATCTTCTTGTGGCACAGAAGACAATTAAAAGGGGTTAAGTCATGAAAATGTTGGTCCTGTGGGTTAAATATCACTTTTATGACAACAGATGATGATACCAAAGAAGTTCAGAAACAGTCCAAGGCTAAAAATGAAGACTTTAAAGTATATTACTGTACTTCAAAAATCTGGATTCATTTGTGCTTTAATCATATGTAACTTCATTTTCTTGTTCATATGCTATAAGTAGGGCACCTTGACTAGCATAACCATACGTTTTGTTGCCTACATTACAGGTCTCAGTATCCAAGATTGCGTCCAAAAGCTGCACATCTGAATCAGTTAAAACTGTTAGTGCCCATACATGACTCAATGTTTGCCAAACATTTGCCTGTGTATGGTGCTGTTTGTGTTTGTCAAGCATAGATCGTGTCTGACATGTTTGCAAGAAATTTTTACTGCAGAAAGTTTGATAAGATGGCGGACATTTGCTCGTGTCAATGTTTCAGCGCATATGTTTAATTTCATGAGTTTCGACAACTTTGGAAACTACGATCAAGGATAAAAATGAAATAACACTGGCAGTTACCAAAATAGCACCCCCACCCCCAGTGGGCTCACCACTCTTTGCCAGGCTCGTGCTTGGCTACCATGGGTCCCCAGCCTTGGCAGCATTTCTTCCTTTCCATGCTGAGCGTCTATTTTCATGTTATTCTTGTTCCCCTACCAAGGGGAACATGTCTGGGGTGTTATTGGGAATGTTCTGCATTGTCTCACTGACATAAGAACAGGTTCACCTTTGTTTTTCACTCCCTTTTCTGTTCTTTGTTACCCTTATCTCGTTTCTTTGCTTCTGCGTTTCTATTTTTCTCCTTTCTCCCTGTGTCCTCCTGAAGGCTGGCCCATGCCTGACGCATAACAGGTGACAGGTAATGCATAATTCCCACCACTGGGTCCAAAGGGTTCTCATGTACCCCCTGGTACAGGCCAGGCCCAGGGAGGGGTGCTTGCCTGAGCTGTAATCTTCCCAAGTTGCCAATTGGTCCCTCTTGTCAGGTGGTCGGGAGGTGTGGCCTGAGGTGTGAAAAGTTGCCTCAGGCAGGTGTGCCCCCTTCTGAAGGGGACCCCCAGTTGGAAAGAGCACGCCATTGGAGACACTGGCAATCGTGGAGGATTTTCTCGCAATTAGTCAATCACCTTTCCAATAAACATCTACGAAGTGTAAACATTATGAGGCCAATGATTCAAAGACCCTTGCCATTGCACCAAGTTTCCTCGTGATCTCAAGTACTGAAGATGGTCAGTTCTTCACCACAGTAAATCCGTTTATTGTATTGCCTAGTTGATGCAATTGCCGGCCCTGTGAACTACTGCTGTCATTTATGGAAAGGCACTTTGCTTTCGGAGACTACTACTGATTCTCAAGCACAGCATCAGCTTGCTGCCACACTTCTCCACGGCTACCCTGTTCACGTCGAGGCCCATAGAAATTCGAATTCTTCTAGTGATGTAATTTACATCAGGCTGCTCTACAGTCTGAGGCCGAAATTCAATCTTATCTCTGATCAGGGTGACCTTGCTGTCCATCTTCTAATGAAAAAGGTGGATTCCTTCTTAGTGCCCACCTGCACTCTGTTCCTCACCTTTGATACAGTGGTGGTGCTGCCATCAAAGATCAAAGCAGGCTGTGAAATTATCACAGTCATGCCGTACATTCCGAACCCGATGCACTGCTACCATTGTCATTGTTCCAACCACACGTCGTCTAGTTGACACCTGGCCAGATGTGTAACCTGTGGTAGGGATGTGCACAACGGCGATTGTCCACCTCTTCCCCGTTATGTCAACTGCAATGGCAACCATGCAGCTTCCTCTTGGGATTGTCCCGTGTATCTTGATGAGTGGGCTGTCCAAGAGAACCCAGTTGCTCGCATGTTATTGGCTAGTTGTAAACCCTATGGTCTCCTGCCTGGCACCTATAGTTCTGTTCTTGTTACCCTCGCTCCATGAAGGACATGGCCACGCATTCATGCAACCTCCAGTTCAGCAGGTTGTGAAATTGCCCAGTGTCAAAGTTGCACCACCATCAAGCCGTCAAGACTTTCGCCTCAAGGGGCGAAGCCCCTCCGTCCCTCCAGCCAAATGTCAGTCTTCCTCTAACCAGAAAGGCTCAAAGTAGTCCACCAAATGCAAACTGTCTTCTCCTTCGCCAACTTGAACATCCTCTTCGATGGTGTTGCCATGAGATGCCTTAGCCTGGCCAGCCTCCATGTCGCTAGTGTGCACCGCCAACTGGTTTTCAGTGTTGGACTCCACAGACCAATCGCACAAGCAGGCTGATGCTCCTGTGGACCTCATGGAGCAGGATCCTCCTGCTTCTGTGTCCTGTAGAAGTGACTCTCACCTGGCACATCTCTTCATCATTAGACTCTCCCCTCCAATGGAATGTTTGTGGCCTTCGGTCCCACATAGGATTTATGGCTGCTTTTAGCATCACAGCGTCCCCTTGTACTCTGCCTTCCGGAAACAAAATTGCACCCTCACGACCGCTTTGAGATTTCACATTTTTTACCAGTTTGTTTTGACCTTCCCTAGGTCAGCATTCCATCTCATAGGCGTGTGATGCTGCTCGTATGTTATGCCATTCATAGTCAACCCATCTCCCTGACTACCCATCTTCAAGCTGTTGCAGTTCACCTTATCCTCCCCCACCTGATTTCTTCCCTCTGTACCATTTATGTCTGTCATTTGATGTCACCAGGGCAGGCTTCCCCCAGTTTATTGGGCAGTTACCTCCCCCATTTTTGCTACTAAATGACTTCAATGCACTTCATCCCCTTTGAGGTTCTCCCAGGACCTTTCAGAGGTGCACTCTTGGCTGACCATTTTAACAACCTCTTCTGCCCTAACACTGGAGCATGCACTTTCCTTTGACTCCTCTTATACCTATTCTTATTTGGACCTATCCTAATGCACTGCCCATATTCTGAGTGGTCCGTTCTTTCCTACATGTGCCAGAGCGACCATTTCACGCATGCTATCTGTTTGCTTACTCTTACCCCATGTGCATGCATACCCAAATGGCAGCTTACTAAGGCTGTCTGGCTGCTTTACTCCTTCCTGGCAACCTTTGAAGAACAAGATTTCCCCAGTTGTGATATCTCACAAACGTTACCCTTACCGCTGCAGAACATTCCATCCCTTGCACTTCTTCACCACATCGTGTCTCAGTCCCTGTGGACTGAGGCATGCCACGAAGCAATTTGCGCATGGAGATGTGCTCTGTGTTTTTTAACGGCCACCCTACGATGGCCAACCGCATTCATTATAAACACCTGCACACAGTGTCATTGCATTCTTCGAGATAGCAAAAGAGCTATCCCTTACTATGTTGTGTGGACCAACCTCAGACAGCTCCCTGGGACCAAGATCCATCCATTCCCCAATTTCCAGTCTGACAGGAGAAGTCATTGTGGACCCTATTGCTATCTCCAATACCTTGGGCTGCCATTTTACAGAAGTTTCGAGCTCTTCCCACTATTACCCTGCCTTCCTCCATCGGAAATGAGCGGAGGCGGCTCGGTCGATATCCTTCTCTTCTCTGAATTGTGAGTGGGGAGCTACATCATGCTCTCACTTTATCCTGATCCTTTACCCCAGGGCCAGATGTTGTCAACGTTCAGATGTTGCAGCACCTCTGTTTTGTGGGCAAGCACTTGCTGCTTAACATGTACAACCACATCTAGGCAGAGGGCACATTTCCTGGACACCGGTGTGAAGCCATCATACCCATACCTAAGCCTGGTAAGGACAAAAATCATCCTTCTAGATGAAACATGTGATTCTTGCTCTGCTGGTATGGTGGCTCTCCGATCTTTGTGTTGCCATCCGTCAGCAGGTGGTGTCAGTTTGGCATCACCACTGGTCCTCCCTTCATGGGAACAAGCTCCAGGTTGGAACTTCCTGGCAGATTAAAACTTTGCCTTTCCCAGGCAAGTGCTATGCAGACTGAGCTACCCAAGCACGACTCATGACCCATCCGTACAGCTTAAATTCTGTCAGTACCTCGTCTCCTACGTTCCAAACTTCACAGAAGCTCTTGTGTGAAACTTGCAGAACTAGCACTCTTGGAAGAAAGGATATTGTGGAGACCTGGCTTAGCCACAGCCTTGGAGATGTTTCCAGAATTTGACAATTAGTCTGCAGTGGAGTGTGTCATTCAAGCTCTAGGTTATTAAGCCTATCCCAGCAGCTTGGATGACCTCTTGGCCCTCTCGCCATGAGATCATTTTAACTAGGTTGTGTATTGGGCACTTGTCTGTAGCCCTTGCCATTTAAGTGGTGCTACCCCACCACTTTGTGCCCAACTTTTGACTGTCCGCCATTTCCTTACGGAATGCCCTTTTTAATCACTTATGTTCCCGTTAATGTTTTCAGTCTTCATTTATCGGCTCTCGGACAATACATGGGCTGTCGACCGCATTTTACTTTTTATGTCGTAGCAATGTGGCTACAGAAGAATGCTGAAGATAAGGTGGGTAGATCACGTAACTAATGAGGTATTGAATAGGATTGGGGAGAAGAGAAGTTTGTGGCACAACTTGACTAGAAGAAGGGATCGGTTGGTAGGACATGTTTTGAGGCATCAAGGATCACCAATTTAGTATTGGAGGGCAGCGTGGAGGGTAAAATTCGTAGAGGGAGACAAAGAGATGAATACACTAAACAGATTCAGAAGGATGTAGGTTGCAGTAGGTACTGGGAGATGAAGCAGCTTGCACAGGATAGAGTAGCATGGAGAGCTGCATCAAACCAGTCTCAGGACTGAAGACAACAGCAATGTGGCGAAGGCCATCTAATTTTTAGTTTATTACCTCCATTTCTCTGTGGCATATTTTATAGACCTTCCTCGACATCCTTTTTTAGCGCTCTCTCTCTCTCTCTCTCTCTCTCTCTCTCTCTCTCTCTCTCTCCTGTCAATAGGGGTTGATGTATAGTCGTTTTTAACTCCTGTTTCTGTGTTCTACAGTTTTGACATGGGCACGTATGACCCTAACATAACACGAAACAAAACTTAACATTGCAAATTAGGTGGCAAGTGCTTCGAACTGCAATTGCATCAAAGGCCACTAGAGGTTGGGTCGGGCCTAAGCTAAGTCATTAAGACTAAGATATTGTCAAAAGCAATTGTGTGGTAACTGTCCCCAAATGCGTTGTTGTGCATTGCTCATTTTTTCTTTACAAATAAGTGTTCCATCACTGGTTTATATTACAACCGTTGCAACACCGGAAAAGTTCGGCAATCAGTTGCGCTGCAGGCTGCTGCTGAGCAAAATGTGGGCAGTGTTTGTTTCCGTGCACTGCTCCTTCCCATGTGGCGGTCAGAATTCTAATCTATTTACTTGTGGTCTTCTTCTACTATAGCCTATAGTATCTGCCCTCTGTGCTATAGTGATTGGAAAATAAAATCTGTAAAAAAATTTCAACAGTACAGAAATTCTTCCCCTGACATTAAAATACAGTTGCCGTATGTTTGGTCCTACTTCTATGTGAAGTGCCTTGTCAGTTCTGTCTGTAGGTGTGTTGTCAAGCACTGGTCGTAGGGCTATGAATGCCCACTAGAAGTTGAAATTAGCAGTCTGCATATTTAAGTTTCACATTTAAGAAAGACAAATAATGTCGAACATTTTGTATTGGAGACGGATTCACTTAACTGGTGGGGAAACTGCTGTTGCTTTTCAACAGAAAAATCATTTTTGACAGCTTAAATGCAGCAAAACGAAACAGGCCATTTTTGGAAGAAAAAGGTTTTTGCAGAGGCAAACTTTCTAGTCAAAAAGTTCCCAGTCAGCACTTCGGAGTCAGTTTCAAAGAACTAATAATTTGTATGTCTTCACTCATATAGTGAGTGACACCCTTTTAAATTTGTGCGTCTAAACATTTTCAAAGAAAATAGATGCTAATTTTGCCAAAAAAGATTGTTTTCTTGTTTCCAATGATTACAAAGGGAATCAGATTCTAAAGACTTTTCGAACAAAATTTTGAGATGGCAATGCTGTGAACACCAAGTACAGTTCCAGTTGGTGGGAACTAAAAATGAGTCTCATGTCACATTGCTGCAAAGAAAGAATTCGTGGAAGGGGAAGAACAGAAAAACAATGAAAGTAGTGTATGTGAAATCTGGTGATGAATATTTGTGTTTTGATAACTTCATAGCACTGTTGAGGGGCATGACATAAATTTCAAATTTACCTAGATTGCAAGAAATACAAAGTTCAAAAACACAACCTCCAACATGGTGGATTTTGGGCTCTGACATCCTCGAATTTGTCATTCAAGGATTTTAATCTGACCTGCTACAGCTAACTCTGCTCTTTGCAAACCACCTGAGAACAAAGTGTAAATGATGTATACAAATTGTGTAACCACTACAAACATCCATTGTGTGTTCCACAGTAATCATAACTGAAATGCTATGGTTTGAAATGTGAAACAAATAGTGCTAACTAGTATGGGTCACATGGGGAAATTTTATTACCAACCTGACCACTACAGCAATTGCAACAAGAAAATCTTGTCTGGGAGATAAGTTCTGGAGTTCCGTGATATTCCCCAGATACTGTTTTCCCCATAGATGCTTTTAGGTTTTCATTCCTGGTGCCTGTCATCACAATAAATGAAACCAAAGTTACCAAGCAGGGAAGTGGATGTATAGCAAACTGCTTCAGTGTTGCGGTAACATGTGGACATGAGAATACATATTTACAGTAGTAATGGTATATCAATGGTATAAAAAATTCCTTACTGAAGTCTTTCCTCGTTGCTTAAAAAATTACTATAGGTTGCTTCAGAGACAGGCTGTGCTGGGAAAAACTCAAAACAAACATATTCTATTTGTGGCTGTGCCATATGATACATTTTCATTAGTGTTGAATGCAGCAGCTTCAATCAGTGTAACTGCAAAACTTGTCATGTGGAATACAAACGGTTTGAATTTGTTTGATTTCTGACCAGCGCATTTATTTAGAGCTAAAAGTTGATTTTTGTGAACACAAACACTTAAGTACTTGCATTAATTTACATCAGTATTGACTTTCTAGTGTGGTCAAACCTTTCCTATGTGCTAATCAGTTTTTTGTTGTTGATTTAATTACTGTTCAGGCAAGCGGCGGTATAACATTAAGCTGTGGAAAACATTCACGGACTGTTTCAATTGCCTACCTGTGGCTGCCATTGTAGATGAAAAAATATTCTGTTGTCATGGTGGGCTCAGTCCTGATCTCCAGAGCATGGAACAGATTCGTCGTATAATGCGGCCAACTGATGTACCAGACCAAGGCCTCCTTTGTGATTTGTTGTGGTCTGACCCTGATAAGGTAAATGTTCATTTGAATTGTAACATGTACAATAAGTAAATTCGTATGATTAAAGTCTGGATCCAATTTCTGAAGATAATGATGAAATTTTAAATATGAGAAGTAAATCATTATTAACACCATGCAGTGTTTATAAAATCTGTGGTTAAAGTTACTGTTACTTACAGGACACAATGGGCTGGGGTGAGAATGACAGAGGTGTGTCCTTTACATTTGGAGCAGAAGTAGTTGCAAAGTTTTTGCACAAGCATGACTTTGACCTCATTTGTAGAGCTCATCAGGTAAGTAATTCTTTCTTGAATTTCATAATTCCATCTTCATGTATGTATACTTTTATACTAATAATTTTCTTTCGTTCATAGGTTGTAGAAGATGGCTACGAATTTTTCGCGAAACGACAGCTGGTCACACTTTTCTCAGCACCCAATTACTGTGGTGAATTTGACAATGCAGGTGCAATGATGTCTGTTGATGAAACACTCATGTGCTCATTCCAAATATTGAAGGCAAGTGATTATGTTGATTTTTGTGTTCCAGTTGTGGTGCAGTGGTTCAATATTTTCATCTGTAGATACCAGAAAAGCAGTTGTAAAGTTTCTAAAGTAAAATTGTGTGATACAAAATTAAAATTTTAAATTGCAATGTACAACTATATTTTCTTAAAACTGGAAGAAGGGGTTGGGTTGTTTGGGGGAAGAGACCAAACAGCGAGGTCATTGGTCTCATCGGATTAGAGAAGGATGGGGAAGGGAGTCGGCTGTGCCATTTCATAGGAACCATCCTGGCATTTGCCTGGAGCGATTTAGGGAAGTCATGGAAAACCTAAATCAGGATGGCTGGACGTGGGATTGAACCATCATCCTCCCGAATGAGTCCAGTGTGCTAACCACTACGCCATCTTGCTCGGTAAGAAGAGGAGAAAATGCCTTGGCTTGATGACTTGTCAGTTTAATTTGTACTGCTTATTTGAGGAAATGTTTTAGATTGATTATTATAAACGGAACTTGACCGAAGTTGGTGAAAAGTTCAATTATTTGCTCCATTACTCCTGACAAAAAAGTGCCTTGAGTTCAGGTATTCAGTAGTACTTAAGACATCGCAGAGCTACAAGCATTGATGGAAACAGTGCTTAATGTGATATTGAATGATTTCTGACCGACAGTATATGAAACAGTCTATACTAAGAGTTGTCATAGTTCTGACACATAAGGTACCTTAATATAAGGTCCTTGAAGTTGAAAGTTTTGAATTTCCGTAGTAACAGGTATTAAGGAAGACAGTCTGTTCCCTTTTGTAGAGGTTTTGGAAGACCTTAGACACTGTTCACTGATGGATTTCACTGACCTAAGGTGCCTATAGGACCAACATCTCAGGACCCACTATCAGCTACCAGATGACAGCTTTTGACATTGTCAAACCATACAAGTTTCTCACTGTTAACATTGTATTTACTCATTCACAGAAAAGGCAATCACCCTGGTTAAAGGTTTAGAACATGGAGTTAACTAAATTCTTACAGCTCTTTAATGAATTAAAATATTCCTACAAATCAATCCAGATTATAAATTTTTACATACTCTATGGTTTCTATAGTGGTTGAATCTCTGGAATTACTTAGAGATTTTGATATGGTCTTAAAACATAACTGATTCAGGAGGAAGGTTTGTGTATCATTGCATATAACAATGAAGTTGCCCAATTGTAGATACTTACTGCTGTCTGTGCCAAGCTGGGGTGAATTGCTACTATTCTTACAGTTCTATCACTCTGGCTGAGTTGGTGTCTGTTTTTCGTTTTCACCCTCATAGTAAAGCAGTTCATAAATTAAATGGTCCATAGATTGTATCTCACTGCACTCAAATTCTGGGCTGTTTGACACATTTTCTGGCACACACATTTTATTAATCAGTTACATCTAGCAAAATACTTGTTCTGTCAGTATGCAAAGTTGTCACTGTTACCGAATCACCTGCATTTCCAACCTTTGCTTGCATTAAAATTGAGTGAGTCTTAGATCTGTGGTTGTTACGGCTATTTGGGATGGTCACAAATCACAAGAGTAAAACTGTGTGGGCAACATAATGCTTATCCTATATTGGAGTAAATTTGCTGCTTTAGTAACGGAATGAGGTTCAGGACGATGTGACATTTCAGGTGAGCACGGTAATAGCGTGATGGTACTAAAGATAGGTCTAGCATCTATTGAATGAAATGCAGAGTTACAAAAGGTCATTTCAGAGAAATAAAGTAGGTGAGATATAAAAGGGTTGACTGAAAAGTAATGCCTCCACCTTTGTAACTCAACAGTTGGCAGCATTGGTATGTGGCTGGTGCTGGCTTGTTCCATAGCCTCTTCACTACAGCTTCAGTTGGTGGAAAGCGTTAGCATTGAATGTTTGTGTTCTTACAGTGTAAGTATGGAATCCTGCTTAGATGGTTGGTCAATGCGATTTAAGCAACATGCAGTCATTGAATTCTTGATAGCAGAAGGTAGCACCCCAAAGGAGATTCATCAGAGAATGAAAGCAGTTTATGGTGATCGTGTTGATGTTAGTCATTGGGCAGGTAAGTTTAAAGATGTCGAGGTGGGGACATCTGACCTGCGTGACAGAGTTGGACGTCCTGTGACAGCAATCAGTTTAACAAGCAAAATGTTGACAGACTGATACAGGACGATCATCGTATCAATCAGAGAGAAATTGCAGGCGCAACAGCATTTCACAAGAACATGTGGGTCACATTATTGCTTTGCTTGGCTATCAAAAGATCTGTGCATGATGGGTATCCCGGATGCTGACTTCAAAAAGAAAGTGCACAGACTTGAAATTTGCCAGGAACACCTCTCGCATTAAGAGAATGAAGGTGACACCTTTCTCCATTAAATTGTGACAGGAGTGGGTACACCATTACGACCCGGAGACAAAACATCAGTCTGTTGAATATTGACACGCTCGCCCCAGAAAAAGAAATTATAGACGCAGCCATCAGCTGGAAAAATCATGGCCAGTGTCCTGGGGCACGGTTGGTGTCATCAAAGTTTTCCTTGCTTACGGAGCAACAATAAATTCAGAGCATTGCATCACAATGCTGCGAACTCTGAAACAGTGGCTAACATGGGTCCAAAAGGAAAATGGAAATGTTTTCCTGCAGCATGACAGTGCCAGACCACACACTTAATGTACCACCACAGCAGAACTTCAGAGAGTGAATCTCGCCACCATACGGCATCCTCTGCACAGTCCACATTTACGAGGGGTGTTCTAAAAGTCTGTGCAAAAATAAAAACTACTTAAGTGCTTGGGGTAAATCTTTTTTATTTTTAGTGTGTCTCCTTTTAGACTTATACACTTTGTCCAACGCTGTTCTAATTTGTTGTTCCCTTCTGAATAATAGGAAATGCCCAAGTCTGCAAAATAGCTATTAGTTGCTGCAATCACTTCCTCGTTTGAATAAAATCTGTGTCCCACCAGCCACTTCTTCAAATTGGGGAACAAATTGTCAGAGGGAGCCAAGCCTGGAGAATAGGGGGATGCGTGAAACGAGTTGAAATCTTATTTCCATTAATTTTGCGACCACCTCTGCTGAGTTGTGTGCTACTACATTGTCGTAATGGGAAAGGACTTTTTTGTGGTCGAATTGCTGGAGTTTTTCCTACGGCTCTGTTTTCAAACAGTCCAATAACGATGAATAATATGCACCTATAACAGTTTTACCCTTTTCCAGATAGTCGATGAGGATTATCCCTTGCGAATCCCAAAATATAGTTGCCATAACCTTTCTGGCCGAAGGAATGGTCTTCACCTTTCTTTCTGCAGACTCTCCCTTGGCAACAAATTGTTTAGATTGTTCTTTGGTCTCACGAGTATAGTAATGTATCCATGTTTCATCCATAGTGATGAAACGATGCTTCAAGTCCTGTGGTTTCTTCCTGAACAACTGCAAACCAACCTTGCAACACATCACACGATTCAGTTTTTGGTCAAGTGTGAGTAATCGCTGAACCCATCTTACGAATAGTGTTCTCATGTCCAAATGTTTATGCAAAATATTATGTACCCATTCATTCAAGATGCCCACAGCATTAGCAATCTCACACACCTTAACTCTTCTGTCATCCATCACCATATCATGGATTTTATCAATGATTTCTGGAGTCGTAACCTCCACAGGACGTCCAGAACATTCAGCATCACTTGTGCCCAAATGGCCACTCAAAAAATTTTGACACCACTTATAAACTGTTCTAATGAAAGGTGCAGAGTCACCATAGTGTTTATCAAGTTTCTCCTTAGTCTCCAGAGGCATTTTGCCTTTCATAAAGTAATGTTTAATCACCACATGAAATTCTTCTTCGTCCATTTGTTGACAATCACTGGACTTCCTTGATTCACGCGAATACCAAACAGAAAGAAATAGACCAATATGGCTGAAACTTGGCGAGTGTTCTTTCCAAAGACGATACTAACTAAAAGTGACCTCGACACGCGCTGGTGGTGCCATCTCTTTGACTTTGTATGGACTTTCCAAACGCCCCTCATAGCACAGTCTGACTTTCATCTGTTCCAATAATGAAAGACAATCTGCAGGGACATCATTATGCTTCTTATGAAGATGTTGAGAGAACTGTTATGGCTTCAGAAAACTTGTTCATTGTTGGTAGAAATGTATCCAGTTACCTGGTGAGAAAGTGGAAAAGTGAATATTGGTAATTAAAGATTACATTCTAAGGGTTATTTCTGTGTTTGATTTATTAAAATATTCCCATCCAAACCCAATTAATGAAAGTGGACGCATTACTTTTCATTCAGCCCTCGTATTTGTTGTAAAATCCTTGTGATAATTTTATTTGGAGAGTCATGTGGCCAGCAGATACTCCTGACTGAGATACCCTTCTGTGGTTGGTGAAAGTGTCATTCTTATGTGAACCAGTACACATGGCCCCCCTGCGGGTCCGGGGTAAGAATAGGCCCGAGGTATTCCTGCCTGTCGTAAGAGGCGACTAAAAGGAGTTTCAACCGTTTCGGCCTTCTATGTGATGGTCCCCCTTGGGGTTTGACCTCCATTTTTCAAAATTCTACAGAAGTACGAGCCTTTTGGGGAAGGACACCTTACGTGGTGTACCACTGGTCCTAAGTGCACTAAGACCTTGGCACTCAGCATTGCACCGGCGTTGTCACCATACCCATTACTCCTCAAATTGGGCCTAAACGCCTGATGGGTTGTCCAAGTTACGCCCATAGTGCATCTCCATCTGCACCAGCGATCATGATGGACTTTCCATGGCACCAGAAATCCAGCACGGTAGCCAGCCCGTTGTGGTGGGGTCGTCATGTACCCTCTAGGTTGTAGCCCCCTGACAACACAGGGATCGTACTGCCGATACCTGAGCTGCACCCTCCCCACGTTGGCCAAGGAGTAGATGCCCGTCTCCTTGGGGCATCAGGACTCCCGGCAATGGTCATCCTGCCAGGTGGCCCTTGCTGCGGCTGGGTGGCGCCCGTGGGGAGAGCCCCTGGTCGGAGTGGGTGGTATCGGGGCGGACGTTTCGCACATGAAACGTCAACACGTATCGGGTCGCTCTGCGGCCGAGTCTTCCAAAAGAAAAGGTACCGTTTCTAGTTCTGGTTCTCCTGCCCTTTCCCCCTTGGCCACTCCATGGGAGGAGGGACAGGCCCGCCGGCTTGGGGCGAAGTACTTCCCCCGCTATTTGGTCTGTTCTCGAACAGATGGGGGGACGTTCGCCACCTCCAAGCCCATGTTCTTTGTTCAGCACATTGAGGACGTCTTCGGGGAAATCGAGGCTCTCAGCAAGATGCGATCAGGGTCCGTTCTTATCACGACCACCTCTGCCACACAGTCGGCGGCACTCCAGGCGTGCGACCGCCTAGGGGACATCCCAGTATCCATTGTCCCACATCTGGCACTAAATAGGACGCAGGGGGTTATTTTTCATCGTGACCTCCTGCTCCAATCTGATGAGGAGCTCAGGGCCAACCTGGAGCGCCGCGGCGTGCATTTCGTCCGGCGAGTCCAGCGCGGCCCCAAAGACCGTCGCATCGACACCGGGGCCTTTATCCTCGCCTTCGAGGGGGACGTTCTCCCGGAGAAGGTAAAGGTGATGTGCTACCGGTGCGACGTGCGACCTTACGTCCCGCCTCCTATGCGCTGTTTTAGGTGTTTGCGCTTTGGGCACATGTCGTCCCGGTGTGAGGCTGAGCCCCTTTGTGGCGATTGTGGACGTCCTCTTCGTGAGGAACATACTTGCACCCCACCACCTCGGTGCCCTAATTGTCCTGGCGTCCACTCGCCTAGATCCCCAGACTGCCCCACCTATCAGAAGGAGAAAAAGATACAAGAAGTCAAAACTTTGGATCGGCTCTCTTATTCTGAGGCCAGGAAGAAGTATGACCGCCTTCATCCCGTGTCACTGGCCACTTCGTTTGCCTCAGTTGTGTCCACTCCTTCCGCTGTATCCTCACCTCTATCCTGTCCCCCCTCCGCCTCCTCTGCCCATCAGGGGGCTCTGCCTCCGCCTCCCAAATCCCTCCCTTCCAAATCCTCCTCCCCCGCGGCCCCCACCCCCCCTGCCCCCAGGGGCCGACCTTCCTCCTCCTCCTCCTCCTCTCCCCACGCCACCTGAGAAGCGATCCTCTTATCAGGCGTCCATCGGGGAAACGTTCCGGACCCCAGCTTCCGAGGTCCGGCGTTCCAAAACGGACCCCGCGCGTGAGGACCTTCTTCGGGTCCAGCCCACCATCCCTGTGCCTCCTCGGCCTTCCAAGAAGGCCTCCAAGAAGAAGTCTCTATCCCCCTCTCCACCCCGGCGCGTTTCATCTGATGCTTCATCCGTGAGTCGCTGCTCCCGGCCGTCCTCAGTTTCGCCGGGACGCTCTGCTGCCAGGCGTTCCGCCGGCCTTTTGTCGGCAAATGATGCGGCCCCTCCTACACAATCAGGGACAGCGGCCGCAGCTGGCGACGACTCGATGGAACAGGATCCGCCTGCCGTCAGTTGTAGCGTTGTTGCCTCGCAACCTGGCCCTCCGCGGCCATCGAGGTGACCAGCTCTTCCCCGTCTCGTTCCCCCAACTTTTTGACTAGCAATGGCGTTGTTTCATTGGAACATAAGAGGTATTCGATCTAATCGGGAGGAATTACAACTGCTCCTCCGCCTGTACTGTCCGCTCGTCCTTGGTCTCCAGGAAACCAAGTTGCGCCCGACTGACCGTATTGCCTTTTCCCACTATACCTCGGAGCGGTATGACCTCACCCCTGTGGATGGTATCCCAGCTCATGGTGGGGTCATGTTGCTCGTTCGGGACGATGTCTATTACCATCCCATCCCATTGACCACCCCACTCCAAGCAATAGCTATCCGCATTACTCTTTCTGCTTTTACTTTTTCAGTTTGTACCGTCTACACTCCACCGTCATCTGCTGTTAGTCGGGCTGACATGATGCACCTGATCGATCAGCTTCCCCCGCCGTTCTTATTGTTTGGCGACTTCAATGCCCATCATCCCCTTTGGGGCTCTCCTGCATCCTGTCAAAGAGGCTCACTCTTGGCGGATGTCTTCAACCATCTCAATCTTGTCTGCCTCAATACCGGCGCCCCGACTTTCCTTTCGGACTCTACTCATACCTACTCCCACTTGGACATCTCTATCTGTTCTACCACTCTTGCCCGTCGGTTCGAGTGGTATGTCCTTTCTGACACCTATTCGAGCGACCACTTCCCCTGTGTCGTTCGTCTCCTGCACCACACCCCATCCCCACGTCCTTCGCGCTGGAACATACTGAAAGCTGACTGGGGACTTTACTCCTCCCTGGCGACCTTTCCGGACCACGATTTTCCCAGTTGTGACAGTCAGGTCGAATACCTCACGGCTGTTATCGTCAATGCTGCCGAACGTTCCATACCTCGTACTGCTAATTCTTCACGTCGCGTTTCCGTCCCCTGGTGGAACGAGGCTTGTAGGGACGCTATCCGTGCTCGACGACGTGCTTTACGCACCTTTCGCCGCCATCCTACGTTGGCGAATTGTATTGAATACAAACGACTCCGAGCGCAATGCCGTAGAGTCATCAAAGACAGCAAAAAAGCTTGCTGGGCCTCTTTCACTAGCTCCTTTACCAGTTTTACTCCCTCTTCCGTTGTTTGGGGTAGCCTGTGCCGGCTGTCGGGCATTAAGGCCCACTCCTCAGTACCTGGCCTGACCTCAGGTAATGAGGTCCTTGTTGATCCTGTAGCTGTCTCCAACGCCTTTGGCCGCTTTTTCGCGGAGGTTTCAAGCTCCGCCCATTACCATCCTGCCTTCCTTCCCAGGAAAGAGGCAGACGAGGCTCGGCGACCTTCCTTCCACTCGCTGAATCTGGAAACTTACAATGCCCCCTTTACTATGCGGGAATTCGAACGTGCGCTTGCACTGTCCCGGTCCTCTGCTCCGGGGCCAGATGCCATTCACGTTCAGATGCTGGCACACCTTTCTCCGGCGGGCAAAAGCTTCCTTCTTCGTACCTACAATCGCGTCTGGACCGAAGGTCAGGTCCCCATGCGTTGGCGTGACGCCGTTGTTGTTCCTATACCCAAACCCGGGAAGGATAGACACCTTCCTTCTAGTTACCGCCCCATTTCTCTTACAAGCTGTGTCTGTAAGGTGATGGAGCGCATGGTTAATGCTCAGTTAGTTTGGATTCTTGAATCTCGACGACTACTTACTAATGTCCAATGCGGCTTTCGTCGCCGCCGCTCCGCTGTTGACCACCTTGTGACCTTGTCGACATTCATCATGAACAACTTTTTGCGAAGGCGCCAAACTGTAGCCGTGTTCTTCGACTTGGAGAAGGCTTATGATACCTGTTGGAGAGGAGGTATCCTCCGCACTATGCACAAGTGGGGCCTACGCGGTCGTCTGCCCCTTTTTATTGATTCCTTTTTAACGGATCGAAAGTTTAGGGTACGTGTGGGTTCCGTATTGTCAGACGTCTTCCTCCAGGAGAACGGAGTGCCTCAGGGCTCCGTCTTGAGCGTAGCCCTTTTTGCCATCGCGATCAATCCAATTATGGATTGCATTCCACCTAATGTCTCAGGCTCTCTCTTTGTCGATGACTTCGCGATCTACTGCAGTGCCCAGAGAACTTGCCTCCTGGAGCGCTGCCTTCAGCATTGTCTAGACAGCCTCTACTCATGGAGCGTGGCAAATGGCTTCCGGTTCTCTGAAGAGAAGACGGTTTGTATCAACTTTTGGCGATATAAAGCGTTCCTTCCGCAATCCTTACATCTCGGTCCCGTTGTTCTCCCATTCGTGGACACAACTAAGTTTCTAGGGCTCACGTTGGACCGGAAACTGTGTTGGTCTCCACATGTCTCTTATTTGGCGGCCCGTTGTACACGTTCCCTTAATGTCCTCAGAGTTCTTAGCGGTTCATCTTGGGGAGCGGATCGCACTGTCCTGCTTCGCTTGTATCGGTCCATAGTCCGATCGAAGCTGGATTATGGGAGCTTCGTCTACTCGTCCGCTCGGCCATCCCTCTTACGCCGGCTCAACTCCATCCACCATCGGGGGATACGTCTTGCGACCGGAGCCTTCTACACTAGTCCTGTCGAGAGTCTTTATGCTGAAGCTGCCGAGTTACCATTGACCTACCGGCGCGACATACTGCTGTGTCGGTAGCCGGCTGTTGTCTATGCCCGAACACCCCTCTTACAAGTCCTTCTTCGCCGATTCTCTCGACCGTCAGTACGGGTTGTATGTGTCTGCCCTGCTGCCCCCCGGAGTCCGCTTCCGTCGCCTGCTTCGACAATTGGATTTTGCCCTCCCTACCACCTTCAGAGAGGGTGAGAGCCTGACACCACCTTGGCTCCAGGCTCCGGTTCGTATTTATCTCGACCTCCGCTCACTCCCGAAGGAGGGTACTCCGGCTGCAGTGTATTGCTCACGGTTTGTCGAACTTCGTGCTCGACTTGCTGGTCACACCTTTATTTACACCGATGGCTCCAAAACTGACGATGGTGTCGGCTGTGCCTTTGTCGTCGGGACCACCACCTTTAAATACCGGCTCCTTGACCAATGTTCCAGCTTTACGGCCGAGCTTTTTGCTCTCCATCAGGCCATTCAGTATGCCCGCCGCCACCGCCATTCATCGTATGTACTCTGCACTGACTCACTCAGTGCTCTTCAGAGCCTTGGGGCTCCCTATCCGGTCCATCCCTTGATTCAACGAATACAGCAGTCCCTCCATTCTTTCGCTGGTAATGGCGGTTCTGTCAGCTTTCTGTGGGTCCCCGGACATGTAGGAGTGCCTGGGAATGAGGCTGCGGATGCTGCAGCCAAGGCTGCAGTCCTCCAGCCTCGGCCAGCCTCCCATTGTCCCGTCATCTGACGTTTGTGGGGATGTATGTAAGAGGCTTGTGTCCTTGTGGTGGGATGCTTGGTCATCCCTCCAAGGAAACAAGCTCCAGGCAGTAAAACCGCTCCCAACTGCTTGGGCAACTTCCTCCCGATCATCTCGGCGCGAGGAGGTCCTTCTGACCAGGTTGCGGATTGGGCATTGCCGGTTTAGCCACCGCTACCTGCTCTCTGGTGACCCAGCCCCGCAGTGCCCTTGTGGTCAGGCATTAACGGTGCGCCACGTTTTATTGTCGTGTCCCTGTTTTAGTCAATTTCGTGTTGTCCTGTCCCTGCCATCTACGTTACCGGATGTTTTAGCTGATGACGCTCGAGCAGCTGCTCGTCTTCTGCGTTTTATAACTTTAACTGGCTTGACCAAAGACATTTAACCTTTTTACTTATTTATTCTGCATCTTTGTCAGGTCCTTTTGATGTCCCCCCATCCCCTTGAGTTTTAGCAGGTTCCTTGTGCTCTAACACCAGTGACTGGGCGCTAATGACCTCCGCAGTTGAGCGCCCTTAAACCCTACAAAAAAAAAAAAAAAAAAAAAAAAAAAAAAAAAAAAAAAAAAACAGTACACATGGGATTACAGGAAAACTGATAAGATGCCACAGAAGAGCAAGCGTGTACTAAAAATTGTGGGGCTCAACGTGTTGTATCATTAAGTCTATCACCTTTCTGTTAAGACAGTAATGTCGATGGGAAGAAGAATGGTATGAAGTGAAGGGAAAAATGGTAAAGGTGGTAAACTACATTGATAGTGCCATACTTTCTTTCAGACTAGACGAGGTGCTTCTGTATCTATAAGGTACAAAACAACGAAAGATGGCTTTCTGATTCAGCTAGACGACTTACTAATTTTGTAGTCTAGTGAATAGTGATTTCAGTAATGCATACTTGAACAGTTGGTTTTATATTGTTAAAAAATAGTGTATACCTGCTGCTATGTTCTGCTTTAGCAACCAAACACAAATATGTTAAATTTTTAAGTTGTCCAACATCCTTAAATTATTAGCAGATGACAACTTAACAGCCCATGAAAATGTGTATTTTGTGAACTTTCACTTCAAAGAGGGAATGTACTTGCTCAAATGGACAGTGAATTGACTGAAAAGTGTCTTATTTAAATATCTCATTGCTGGTAAAAGAAATTTCTTCCTTCTCTTCAGTAAGTGTTCAACGTGGTATAGATCAGATAGGAACTCCACTAGGTTAACGTATTTTAGGCAGTGGAATTCAGCGATTGTCACATATTAGAAACATTGCATTTCTGTCCTTTTGCTGCTGGGTGGTGGTGGTGGTGGTGGTGGTGGTGGTGGTGGTCTCTTTAGCAAGGCATAATCGAAATCATTTCACCAGCTTGATCTTGCCCAATTTCACGATAATTTTCTAATGATATTGATCTTCGTATACGATGTGATCAAAAGTATCGGAACACCTGGCTGAAAATGACCAGTTTGTGGTGCCCTCCATTGCTAATACTGGAATTAAACATGGCGTTGGCCCACCCTTAGCCCTGATGACAGCTTCCACTCTTGCAGGAATATGTTTAATCAAGTGCTGGAAGCTTTCTTGGGGAATGGCAGCCCATTCTTCACTGAGTGCTACGCTGAGGAGAGGTATTGATGTCGGTCGGTGAGACCTTGCACGAAGTAGACGTTCCAAAACATTCCAAAGGTGTTCTATAGGATTCAGGTCAGGACTCTGTGCAGGCCAGTCCATTACAGGGATGTTATTGTTGTGTAACCACTCTGCCACAGGCTGGGCATTATGAACAGGTGCTCAATCATGTTGAAAGATGCAATCACCATCCCTGAATTGCTCTACAATAGTGGGAAGCAAGAATGTGCTTAAAACATCATTGTAGGCCTGTGCTGTGATAGTGCCACGCAAAACAAGGGGTGCAAGCCCTCCTCCATCAAAAACATGACCACACCATAACATCACTGCCAGCGAATTTTACTGCTGGCACTACACAAGCTGGCAGATGACATTCACCGAGCATTCACCATACTCACACCTTGACATCGGACCGCCACATGGTGTACTGTGATTCGCCACTTCACACAATGATTTTCCATCTCTGTTGTCCAGTGTTTACGCTCCTTACACTAAGTGAGGAGTCATTCGGCATTTACCAGTGTGATGTGTGGCTTATGAGAGCTGCTTGACCATGAAATCAGTTTTCTCACCTACCTGTCATAGTATTTGCAGTGGATCTTGATCCAGTTTGGATGTCCTGTGTGATGGTGTGGATGTCTGCCTATTACACATTACGACCGTCTTCAACTGTCAGCTGTCTGTTAGTTAACAGAAGAGATCGGCCAGTACGCTTTTATGCTGTACATGTCCCTTCACGTTTCCACTATGCTATCACATTGGAAACACTGGACCCACAGATGTTTAGGAGTGTGGAAATCTAGTGTACAGACGTATGACACAAGTGATACACAATCACTTGACCATGTTCGAAGTCCACGAGTCCTGCGGAGTGCCCCATTCTGCTCTCACAATGTCTAATGAATACCAAGGTCGATAAAATGGAGTATCTGGCAGTAGGTGGCAGCACAATGCAGCTAATATGAAAAACATATGTTTTTAGGTGTGTCCAGATACCTCTGATAACATAGTTCATGTTAAACTGTTTTTGTTCCTCTTCCATATTCATAAGCATCGAATTTTTTGCCACATAACTTTATCACATTATGAATTACTAAGTGTCAAAAAGAATCGCATGCGTGTTTGGTGCACTCTTAGACTGGTAGTGTTAAAGTTAATATTAAACTAAAGTTAATTTGTGTTCGTAGAACTTTATGTATCGTAAAATTGTTCTACACATCACTATTTTTTTTTTTTTTTTTTTTTTTTTTACAGCCGGCTGATAAGAGGAAGTTTGCTTATGGAGGACTGAATGCTGGAAGACCTGTTACACCACCCCGTGGAGCAACAACAAAGAACAAGAAAAAGTGAACGTGTCTGGGTTGAGCAACTGAGCTGCTTAAATATACTTAATTTGAATGCTGAATTCACTGTAGCAGCTAGAACTACAGGAGTATTGTGCATTCTGGAGAGACTGCTGAAAATATAAATGTTGTGTAATATTGTGTTGGGCCTGAAGTCCTGACTCAGACGTTGTCACAAAGCTGTTTACCAGTGGTACAACATATTTGTAGTTTTATAATTTTATGCCAAACATTCTTCAGTACTCATTACAAGCAAAAATTAATACTAAGTTAAATACGTGACAGCGTATCAGTGCAATTGCAGTTATTTTATCAAAATCTGTTTACTGTGGCGCTACCTGTTCTACAGTCAACTTTTTGTAATGCAGAGCTGTTAAAAGTGGAATGAACTTACAAATATGTAATATTTGGAATATTGAAGCACTATTAGATATAACAGTGTTTTTATTTCTAACATATATAAGTGAAATTATATAGATGCAAGTTTGTGTTGTAGCACAGTCTGAAGAGTATTAGAAGGTACATCAGTGATGACTCATTATGAGTGACTAGTAGTGCTTAATATTAAACAAAAAAAACATCAATACCTTCACATATAATCTGAACATTGTAGTTAAGATATCCGAACCGCCAAAATGTTTAAGTAGAATTACAAAGGATTGGAAAAGCTTCTCATGACAAAAGTATTCACCCTTCTTGGAAGTGATTGAGAGTACCAGTAGTGTTAGTTAAGTCTATGCCACTTCTTTCATACCTTGCCTCATCTCTTGTATTTTCCTCAGTTCTCACAGCAGAATTTTAATGGCCTGCTTGCATGACAGTAGTATTTATGTATAGTTTCTAAGCATAATTTTGCAAAGTACTTCATAGAATAACGTCCTTCATTTCACTGAGTGTAGGAGTTTTGAAACATGAAATGTATCGTCCATTATGTTGTAATTAATCCTGTGACAATAGCAAGTGGTCACATTGTTTTGAATTTGTTATAAGAATGTTTTGTGATGAAGTGCATATTTTTTTCAGAGACCAGATATATTTAATAATGTGGTCAACTTCCATCCATTTTTGGATACTTAAATGTACATTACAAAATTCATATTGTATATAATTGTTGATGGATCTCCAGTTTATCATCTTGACTGTCTTTATAATGTCCTTTAATGAATGTGGAGAGAGCAAAAAGAAACAAAACCTCAATTTTAAAACAATTTGTAAATGATTGTTTGATTTTATAACCTAATCCTGACACGGACACTTGGTGTTAACATTACAATCAAAGATAGCAGGGCAGGGACAAAATGTAATATTTCACTATTTGTAATTGCTGACTACCATTTTGTCTTGGTAATTGAAGTCCAAGCTGCTTAATGACAAAGGAAACGAATCTGTTGCAGTTAGTTTAATGTGTGGAGCTGTAGTCTCCTGCGAAATAAATTTTATACTGTATTGCTAAACTATTTGCTATATGGAGATTAATCTCTTGGGTTTCAGAGTGGTGGTCTGTAAAACATCCATGCTTAATTTTTTGTGTATTTTGCTAGTTCTTCACTTGTGAAATTATACACTGTAAAATGCTATATTTTGGTGGGGAAACTTTGTTCATACTATATGTATAAAGTGGTCTAGTATTTTGGAGGTAATAGATGCCGGCACGAATACTGTCGGAATTTGTGTTCAAAATTGTTTTAGAGCACAAGAAGTTTGGAGTTGTGGAAAATTTTAACATTTGGGTATCATAGTAGAATGGGAATTCGAGGGGAATTAACACAATGATGGAATGTTGTTACTTTCATTTTGGTCTGATTTATTTAGGCATAATCATAACTAAGTTTTTCTTGTTTGCGATTTAACTGATTAATTTCTTATGACATGTTTGACAATATTGTCTTTCCTGCAGTCACTAATATGGTCTTGTATCACCGTTTTGAGATTGCATAGTAGTGCTGATGTTAAGTTTATTCACATTGCTGTTCATGACTGACACACTCTTATTTCAAAAAGAGCCATTAATTTTTTATTGCTTGCAGAGAAGTGTGCAAAATACACATTAAATAAATAGCTGCTGATAAATTTCAGAAGGTAGCTGGCTGTGTGTGATCAGAGGAATACACTGGCTATGGACAGAACTTTTGCATTTCTCATAAAGTGTGCCTCATGAGACTTTAATGTAAGCACACATCTGATGCCATGAGTCTGAGGGCAGAAACAAATTTGGACTTCAGTGGTATGGGCCAGTAGGTAGAGTTGTAAAGGGAGAGGGTGCTATGTCGTAATTGTTCCCGGTGTATTAGATTAAAGACATGAAATAAATTCGCTTTCTTGCACTTGTGGACATGGATCTTCAGATATCTACATCTGTATTCCGCAAGCCACCTGACGGTGTGCGGCGGAGGGTACCTTGAGTACCTCTATCGGTTCTCCCTTCTATTTCAGTCTCTATTGTTCGTGGAAAGGATTGTCGGTATGCCTCTGTGTGGGCTTTAGTCTCTGATTTTATCCTCATGGTCTCTTCACAAGATATACGTAGGAGGGAGCAATATACTGCTTGACTCCTTGGTGAAGGTATGTTCTCGAAACTTCAACAAAAGCCCGTACCGAGCTACTGAGTGTCTCTCCTGCAGAGTCTTCCACTGGAGTTTATCTATCATCTCCGTAACGCTTTCGTGATTACTAAATACCTATCATTTTGGCCTGTAGTAAAATAGTTTCCTAATTCCAACCTAACTTTTTTAGTGTGGGCCGCAGCTCTGCGCTTGAAGTGAAGGGAAAATTGCTGAAAAGTGTTTTTTTATATACACAAAAATATCGTTCTTAGGCTCCATGATGAATATTTGTTTTGTGTGTCCAGGACATGACATTTTAAATTACTGGAATAACATTAATAGTGTGCGCGCGCGCGCACACACACACACACACACACACACACACACACACACACACACACACACACACACACATTAATTAAAAGAATCAATTGCAGAGATAATTAAATAAAATATGGAAGTAATATAGAGGAATATGTGTACAAAAAATGTAAGAGAACCCAGTATTCAGCAGTTTTGATTGCAGCAAGGTTGCTTTTGGTACATGAATCCAGTAGGTTCATGCAGACTGGCAGGTATTGTCCTGCAAGTTTCGTCATTACTTCTGAAGCCCTGATTCCTCAGTAGTACTTCACATTGTGACAGTCCAGTTCTGTTTTTGCCGTGTCTTCCATGCCACGTAAGGTAAATATGAACCTGCAATTGGCCCCTTGTAGGCGTTAAGTGTTTTGGATAGAATCTCGCCAAAGTTTTGCTTGGTGATTTCCTGGGGATAACTGTCTTGCTGTAGTTTTCTGCATGGAGCTCTTTCCTTAATACAGAGTCTTGGTTGTTAAGATTTGTGTCAAAACCAGGTATGTGGGGTAAATTTCCTGTTTCTCTCCACTTCTGAAGCTGCTTTCCTGGATATACATGGTGGTGGTATACGTATAATGTGGTATAGTTTGTGGAGAACATTCTGGTGTGGTGAGGTGAAATATTGCCTGGGCAGATATTTTAAGCACTTTCGGTTGGAATGGCTCCTGTAAGTTGTGGATTATGTTGTATGCAGATACTTTTCAGAAATAAGCTCAGACTGAGCTTTGAATGTAAGGGAATGGTCCATATTTTTGTATGTGGTTGAGTAAGCAGCTGTTCAGTGAAAGCCACACGTGTAACTTAACATCTTTCATAACCATTCTCAGGGTTGGCTCAAATTGAGGATATGTTCACAGCAAGGCCTTTCTTAGCAGTGCCTTCTATAAATGACATAAGTGAAACTAAACAAATTTTTATGTCTGTTGGTTCTTTCCCATGCTTTGTGCCAAGTCCTGAAATTTGCAATTTAAAGTGATTGGTGTATAGTGAGATTCAATATCCATTGATTTGTAGCAGGTCTGAACATTTTAATTCCTTCTTAGTTTGTCAAGGCCTGCAGCTTTTATTCTTCATAGATTAGAAAACTGTATCTGATTCTTTCAAGGTGGAAATAGTGCTGAAATAATCTTTCTCATCTTGGAGTTTTCAGATATTTCTTCAGCCTTACCATTCAGGTATACATCAAAAAGGACATTACAACACTGAAAATTTGTAAAACTTATTCTTATGACTTGGACTGTCTTGGTGTTACCTTGAAGAGAAGTAGACGGTTTTGACTGATCAGTAAAGCATCTAGGATTCCCTAAATGTTCGCTCTCCATGAAAGTGAATGGGCCGAGATGTGCTAGTTGCATGGCCCCCTTGTTCACTGGGCCTGACAACTCTTTGCCTTTTCCTTTTGGGAAAAATCATGGGATCTTCTTCCACCCTTACTGGCTTCTGTCAGTTAGAATCTAATTCTCAACTGTGGCATTCTGCATGCATAGACTTCAGATGGGACATGCACCATATAATAGATGATTTACTTTAAACCTGTTTATTTAGTTCAATAGATGAAAAATCTACTCACCAAGTAGTGGCAGCACGCACATGAAAGACTTAAGTGAAATCACAACACACTCTTGTGAGTGCGTTCTGCTGCCACTTGGTGAGTAGATTTTTCATCTATCCAGTTAAATAATTTCATTAATAATTGTTTTTGTTATTTGAACCTGTTTAGGCATACAGTAAAAAAAGCTTCATGTATTTTGCTACTAAAGGACACAGAAATGGTGCCTGTAGGGTAAATAAAGATGAGTTTTTGAAGTTGTGAAGTCCTTATTGGTACATACTACACAAGGGGCAGCCAAATGGAAAAACAAGATGGATTGGAAAAAAGTGACACATTCATTGTTTACCTTTCTTCCATCTTGTTTTCATTTGCTGACCCCTTTGCAATTGATGGAAAGTTTGGTTAGGAATTACATTAGACCAAGAGTGATGGTTGGGTTATTGTTGGTCTTCAATAATTTTTGTTCATTTCAGGTATTCTGTTGTTTATCTGGATATGATACTAGGTTTGTATGGGGTATTGATACATAAAACCAGACTTTAGGCAAGGTAGTTAGTCTGTCCTCAAAGCTGTCTCTCACCTCCAAGTTGGCAAACCCAGGGAAATGAGCAACATTGTGGAAGATCGAGTACCCATCCCCATTGGGGAATAGAGGTCAGGGCAGATGAGAGCAGGAGAAATGGTCCTCTGAATAATAGGGGTTGAGTGCAGGGCCAACACCCCTGCCTTGGTGAAAACAAAGCCAGACTACCCCCCCTCCCCAAAAGGTGAAATAAGCTAAGGAACAAGGATATGATTAGGGCTCTTAAATTTGGAACATGGAATATGCTTACAACAACCAGGGGCAATGAAGTGTACCTGGACTGGAATTAGTTGCCATCGGATGGAAGGGTAAGGAGAGATACAGAAGCAAAATTTTATGTTACTTTGGGAGATGTCAGACAAGGTAGTTATTTGGAACATTGTACCAAAAAATGTGCAAGTCTGCTTGGTTTTACACCAAATGACAGAATATGCACACTCTGAATAATAGGGATATTCAATATGACTCAGGCATATGCTCCAACAAAAGATAGAGATGAGGGTCTTGTGGATAGCTTTTATAATCAAGTGTGTGAAGTCTATCAAAAGATACCGGCACATAATTCAGGAATAGTCCTGGGATGATTATAATGCAAAGCATGGAAAAGAACCTGTGTCCATTTTGGTAAGGAAAGCTTGCATGGAGAGATTAGTAATGGGCTGCAAGTTCCCTAGTTTGACTGTGAGTGATACTAAAGCAGTAAGCTTGTTTCCCAAGCTGAAATATTCACAAGGATGTATGGAGAAGTGCAGGAAAAAGTGATCCAAATATAGTAGACCATATATTGGTATCCAAAAGTTGAAAATGTGTGCATATTTTGGGAGCTGACTATCACTTTATTGCAAAAATGAAGCAAAGAATTGCTGTGGTGCATCCAGGGAAAACAAGGGAATTTTGAAATGGAATGTAGACAATCTGGAGATATAACCTTTTGAATATCAGAATGAATTCAAACAAACCATCCTTTGGAGCACAGTAATGACAGGTAAGGATTGGTAATATATATTAAGAATACCACAAGTTGCAAAGGATGAAATAGGCGAATCTAGAAGACTAAGTGCTAAGGCTACATAGATCACAGAAAAAAGATAACCCTTAAAAACATGGAGTAGAAAGTTTTATAAGAAGTGAAAAGAGAATGTGCTTTTCAAGGGGAGTTGGAATGCTGCAAAATTGTAGTGTCTCATTTTATGTCCTAAGCCTACAAGATTAGAAGTGTAACAGTATATATCTACAAAATAGGCTTCAGGGGTAAAGATGGAATCCAGCTCATATAAAAGGGAAAAAAATGTACAGGAGGGTATTTTAGAGAAATGCTGGAGGACGTTAGCACTGATCTGGTGCAACAGAAATACCATTAAGTAGAACCCTAAATAGAAGAGCATACTCTGGCAGAAGTACAGAATGTGGTAATAAGAATAAAAAAAAGCACCATTACTTTACTTTCAGACTAAGATTCTTAAACTTATCTGGAATCGAGAAGAATGGCCTTTACATGCAATCCAGTCCATAAATAAGAAAGGTGACACAGCATGTTACTCTAACTGCGGAGGGATTACTTGGTTGAATGTGGCATGTTTTATCTGGAATCCTACACAATGTTAGTCCTATATGTGAAAGTTAAATTGGGTTCATATTCTTAAGGAAAAACTGTTTAATGAAGCTCCAGTATGCATTTGTCAATTATTTATGTTATCTTGAAATGCATCCCTGTTGGTTTTTGAACATTTTGTTTGCCTCCGTAGTGCAGCAGTAGCATTACCATCTACCACACCCGTGTTCAATTCCCTGCAGGGGAGTGGGTGTTCACCACCATTGACACACAAGTTGCCGAAGTGGCGTCAACTAAAAAGACATGCAATACGGTGACCGAACCCCGAAGGGGATATTCTGGCCAATAAATGCCATACGATCACTTCACTTTGAAAATATTTTGAACACATTCTAAGTTAATTTCCGGATGAATCGTAAGTTGATTTTTGAATGCATACAAGGGTGTACATGTCTCTGCCAGGGAAATACCTGTCACATCTAGAAATAAGCTTTGTTGCAGACAAAAGGGGATGGGGCTAAAGGTGCGGAGTGAAATAAAGCTCAACGGATGAATGCCTATCGCTGTTTATGTGGTTGAATGGGTTTGTGAATAATCGGTGTTATAATTACTAGTGAAATCCATTGATTCAGACTACAAAAAAAGAAATGAACGACTAACAGGTAAGAAAGATTTGTATTATTTTCTCACTGTATCCGAGAAAATAAAATTTTGACAAACTTTTGGCCCTACCGCTACACAAGTAAGGGCCAGTTGTACAGTGCCCAGCTAGCAGCCGCTTGAGTCCTATTCTGAGGGCAGCGCGGAAAATGCGTTTTACGAATACATAGTAATGCCTAACTGGAGATAAAATGTAGGTTAACCAAACCGGTGATTGTGGCAGGGTTCGTGAAGTTAACTGGAATATAAGTTTTGAAACTGGAAGGAATACTTAAAGAATTAGTGATGACAAGATTGTTTATTAGAACAAGGAAGGAGATGACATGAGCACATCACACAAATTATGGAAGAACATGTCGATTTCAAAGTTATATAAAAACTTAATACTAATACTACTTTACGATCTCATGCTTCAGAAGCTGGAGCGTATGAATGAACTGCGAAACTGTTTCCTAACGTAAAGCTTTTTGCGTGTAGTAGGCCTAATAGGCATTTGATATTGGTACTTGGTGAATTATATTCTGTTGTTATAAAAATGACCATTTGTGCCAAAAGTTTCGTTTATTTGGTGTGTGTAACTGCTACAATACTAGGCAGGCCTGTTTTATGTAACACAGTGACAAAATGCACATAATCAGATGGAGAACCCTTACCAGCCTTGAGTACTATTTGTACACACATCAAAAAATGTTTTTCATTATCTCGTTTCTGAGAGTTCCAGAACCTTTACAGAAAATTGAAATAGAGATCAACATAAACACCATTTCTGCACTTTTTATTGCTCATGTAAACCACAGATTGCATGTTGTACCACCATACGAGACCTGCAGAGGTGGCAGTGGTCCAGATTGCTGTACACACCGGTACCTCTAAGATCCAGTAGCACGTCCTCTTGCATTGACGCATGACCGTATTCGTTGTGGCATACAATCCACAAGTTCATCAAGGCACTGTTGGTCCAGATTGTCCCACTCCCCAACGGCAATTCAGAATAGATCCCTCAGGGTGTTGGTGGGTCATGTCATCCATAAACAGCCCTTTCCAATCTATCCCAGGTATGTTCGATAGGGTTCATGTCTCAAGAACGTGCTGGCCACTCTAGTCCAGCAGTGTCGTTATCCTGAAGGAAGTCATTCACTGGATGTGTATGACGGGGGCATGAATTGTCGTCCATGAAGATGAATGCATCACCAATACTGCTGCCGATATGGTTGCACTATTGGTCGGAGGGTGGCATTCATGTATCGTACAGCCATTACGCTGCCTTCCGTGACCACCAAATGCGTACGTCGGCTTCACATAATTCCACCTCAAAACAGCAGGGAACATCCACCTTGCTGCACTCGCTGGACGGTGTGTCTAAGGCATTCAGCCTGACCGGGTTGCCTCCAAACACATGTCCAACGATTGTCTGGTTGAAGGCATATGTTACATTCATCGGTGAAGAGAATGTGATGCCAGTCCTGAGTGGTCCATGCGGCATGTTGTTAGCCCATCTACTGAGCTGCATGGTGGTGTGGTTGCAAAGATGACCTCACCATGGATGTGGGGAGTGAAGTTGTGCATCATGCAGCCTATTGCACCCAGTTTGAGTCATAACATGACTTCCAGTGGCAACATGAAAAGCATTATTCATCATGTGGCAGGTAGCGGTCATCCATTGCAGTAGTAGCCCTTGGGTGCCCTGAGCGAGGGATGTCATCGACCGTTGCTGTCTCTCTGTAGCTCCTCCATGTCCAAACAACATTGCTTTGGTTCACTCCGAGATACCTGGACACTTCTCTTGTCGAGAGCCCTTTCTGGCACAAAGTAACATTGCGGACATGATAGAACCTCACTATCTAGTAATTACCATGGTCCGGAAATACCGTAGATCCGGGGCTGATGCACACAGCAGTCCGAGTTGTAGTGGGGAGGTGGGTAGTCTCAAGTGATCCGTGTTTATGTTTAATGATTTTGCTGTTTCCTCTTCATTTATCGGACTCACATCAAATGAAAACAAAATGTATTTCTGTGGCTGGGAGCCATCAACTGAATTAAAATACTTTTATGTAATTAAGGAAGGCTAAAATATGCTGTTAGCTTCAGATTTTTATTTCCACCTTTCCGACAGTCAAGCATTAATCGCCTTGCAGAAGAATGAAGTTATTTTTGTCGGTCTGCTAAAGAAATTTGGCTTTTATTAATCTTTTCCGCTGAGGCAGTCAATTTAATTGATACTAAGTGTTTAATTCCACGCTATTGGGTAGTTTCAACTGTTCGCTACATTTTAAGTACAGGTTTTCATCGTCTAGCACATGTGACATAATGCCATAATAAAGAACCAAACATGAGATAAAACAGGACTGGTACCCTAAGAAAATTTACAACTGAATCTGGAGATAGAATGTGCACTTTAAGCCGAATTATGCATTTTAAATTGTTTCAATAAGTTCTGGTGCTCTTGGAGTATCCTCTGTCTTGTTTCTTTTATGACATAGTGTAAGATCTTTCAATGTTTCACACGTACGGACATATGGGCTTTCTGCGTCATTGTAGCTGCGCAAGTGCGGTGGCACCTATTACCTGGCGCTTTCTGGCAACTGCTGAAACGAACCAGTTTCTAACAAGTCGCGGGAAAATATTGCGAATGATTGTTTGGAAAGCGTTACTTTCAAAGCAAATTTCCTTTTACTTAAGATGAACTATGTGCTAGAATGTACAATGAATTTCGTAAATCAAATCAACTCTTTGAGTAGGAGCATTTGGAAGAATTTCGAGCCCAGATCAGACATTTATGTCGTCGTCAAAAATTTTACTGGCACATTTGTGTTATTTATCTTAAAGTGTAACCTGCGCGAAAAAGATCAGCATTATATGTGAAAGCTTAGCTTCTCTTGCAGTTTATTAATTTTACAGACCAATATATATATATGTGTGAAACCTTTTCTCTTTCTTGTAGCAACACTATGTATATTAATTTAAACCATTGACTTTTGGTTTTGTGTTTGCGCTACTTAACAGTGATGTTGCTATTGGCTGACTACATCACTTCTCCTGTGCTCTGAATATCTGCTGTCAGCTGGCAAGATCACGTGAGTATGACATGAGCTATGACTGGTTTACAAAAGCGCATCGCAATCTCTATTTCAATGCTTAAAGTAACATGCGGTGTTTGATGGAATTCGAATTTATTCTTTCGTAATACGAAAATATGCAGTTTACATGTTGGTGCACATCAAAGATCTTTCCAAAACGTGCTGGGAAGTTCTATGCTGGTGCATAAACGACTTGGCCTGTTTGGATTGTTTGCGCAGAGAATGGGTGACTGTCGAATAGTTGATCCTATCTCCCCAAGGAAGATTTGTAATGTATTTATGTGAGATGACTTGGACTGATTTAACAAATTTATCATACATCTATGGAGATGGGTAGAGTTTTAGTACATGCGTTTCAAGCTTTCTTGAAGTTTGTTTCTCTAGAATTGGGCAGTCTCTGGTTTCACAACTGTTTGGACCAAAGAGATAGGTCGATCCTGTGTGTACGGGACAGAGTCTGTCACATTCTTCTTTATTCACTGGACAAGATGCTCACTGTCAAAAACATTATCAGGATTATATCTATCACACCATGTTTCACTGTTGAAGGATGGTGGCATCTTTGGGTCATGAATTAACACTAATCTCATATGTTCAATCCAATCTTCCGGTTTTATTCGTCTATCTGGGGAAAGGTAGGTATCTATTGTGGATGATGGGAATGTAGTCTGGACCATATCTCAACTATGCAAATGTGAAGTTGTGTCACTAATGGGGCAGCCCTGGAGTAAATGTTGTGCTGGATGTATTATTTGTATGGGCAGACCCTTTTGAATCGCTCCACAGAATGTGGTGATGAAATGGATGCAACTGATGTCACCACCACACAGGGCATGGCTTAAATGAGAACATTTGCGGTAAGAAGTTACCTACATGACCAATTTCCAGGATATTCGTTGGACTGATGCAGAGGAGCCAAATAACTATGTACACAGTAGCAAGTCTGTGGAATTTTTCGTCAAAAGAAGCAGGTTGACAAATAAGAAAATGTATTAATGTGTTTCTGGGCGTTCTGATGAACTCAACACAACGTCTGGAAACGTTATTAATCATATTGAGAGAACCCGAGAGATCGTAATAAAATACCTCATTACTGTAGAACATTTAGATTTTCAAGGTATTTCTACAGAACTGTAATGCATTACGAGTTTTAGAAGCCATGAAAATTAGTCAGCTGCACCTATATGGACACAAATTAGTATAACATTACTGTAGGTGTAATATGTGGGGCAGTTAAGTAGATATACACGAAAAGGCGAGTGCTACATTGAACAGCTATACTACTCCAGTAGATTTGGAGTTCCACAAGACAACAGTTCTGATAATGTAGACGCCCCTCCCCCCTTTCTACGTGGAATGTTTTAATTTTCGTTAAAGATGAGCTCTGATTACTGAATAAGAGTTGAATCTTCTAAGTTCTTGACCTTGGCTGTGTGAAGTCGACTATTATTGTTAATGTTGTTGTTGAGCAGCTTCTTTAGTGGGAGAAGCTAACACTATGTTAGACTTACTAGGAAGTGGCGTCAAGTGGTATCATTCGATGGATCCATGTGACACATGCAGGGACGGATCCAGGATCTCGGGCAGGGGGAGGGGCAAATTTTTTGGTACCTGCCTTCCAAAAAATTAATTCCAAATAAAGCCATTAATACTCTATAAGCGCACGCGCACACATACTATATATATATATATATATATATATATATTCTGTTTTTAGTTTAATTGTCTATCGCTATGTGTTAAGTGTGTTTAATGAAATAACTTACTGCATTACCTAAAAAAATATTCTTCAAATATGACACGTGCACTTGAAAAACTCTGTCTTTGTCTGCTAATGTAAAATAAGCTATAAAAATGCTAATGTTCATTTGTTTCCATTCTTAAATCTTCGAAATTAGTTCACCAATTTCTTTCATTTGACAGAATGTTGCCATCGAATTCGCGCATGTGTTTATACGCAGCAATGACGATACGACTGCGAAAAGTTATAATAGGATATTTGACAGTGTTCGGGAAATCATCTTATATTGTTAATTACGTCATTTTATGCTCATAATAAGCTGTTTTTCCTCATGAATGTAAATACTAATAGTAAGAAATTTCTTTCTTTCTTCTTGTAAAAAAATAAGAATTAAAATAAAAATGCAAAAGTATAAATAAAATGAAATTTAATATTAAATATGTATATTCAAAATACTGCTCTTAAATATAAAATTCTAATCTCCTTCTACGCCCACCTTTTTAAAATCTTGTAATTACTTTTTCTACATCTACAGGAATCTGGTAATGAATATGCATAAGTGCAAGACCAAGGAGGCGGTTTTCATTCATCGATGATCTTAAATAAGTTTTCAGGTGCCGCAACGACGAAAACGGTCTTTCAGCAGATGCAATTGTCACTGGAAGCGTTGCCAGGACCAATAAAAGCTTATGTATTATAGGATATGCATCCTTATCACATCTAGCCAATATATCAAGGGCGATGGTTAGAAGCTCCTTTTGTCGTTTCTTTTCTTGATTCCATTTCTCTCGCCACAACATCATTTCATCCCGTAACATAAGAGAAGCAATGCCTTTGTCCACGTCAAGCAACGAATCGAAGCGGTTGGTGTGGGACTCTGCAATTTTTTCAGTTTCACAATACTTTCTGGACTGGAAACAGAAAGGTTGAACACATCCAAAGTTTCAGCAGAGAATCTTTCTCGTGAATCAGTTATAATGAAGTCCAGTAGGGGAGCATAGACTGTAATATTCTTCTGCCGAATTTGTTTGAGGGCTGTCACGATAAACTTGGCGTCGACCGTGGCGAGGTATGCGAGGGATATTGAGCTCGATGCCGGTGGCCACCCAAAGTGTTCGCACGCTGTGTTTCTTAACAGTCAAACCGCACCTCAACACAACCTTCTTGACTTCAGCGGTTCGCAGTAGTTTCTAATATATGATTTTTTTCTGTGAAATCATCCTTATAGGCCTACTACAGTGAATTTAAGAAGCAAATAATGCGAAGCCTACGTTTTTTTTTTACGTCCTGTTGACAATGTGGTCGTTTGAGACAGCTTAGTGCTAACTTATTGTAGCTTAATCTACAGACATCACTAACACCGATACCCAAGGGGGGGACACGAACACAAGTCTTCGCGTACGCGCGGCTCATGACAACGCCTAAAGCTGTTCCGCTACAGCGACCATGTACCAGTGGGTTTTCAGAGTCCTGTGAAATACTTATGAACTGGTGGCGAAATATATATTATCAATAAAATCATGTGGGAGGAAAGCAGGTGGGGAATGATGGCATTATAGGATTCAGAAACAGGACGTAAACAATAAAAATTCATGAACTAGCAACAGGGGCTCATTTTTTCTTTAAATACAGTTATGACAGCTTAGCAAGCTCGAGAGCAGATTCTTCCTTCTACTCCGGCAGTTTCCTTGGCTATTTGCAAACACCAGTTCGTTTCTTCAAGATTTGACTTCCGAAATAAGCAAACAGTTTAGTACAAAGCCACAGCTCTAAGTTCTAACTCTGTTATGAAATTCATGCTTTTTTCAGATTGCGGCAGAAGCATACGCTTAATACCTCAGAATAAATTACATTGATGAGGAAAACGCATCTTTCTCAGTCTTTGGCAGAGTTTTCCTCTGCACTCTGTAGAAAGAGAAATGAATCTGAGTTTTCTAGATTTCAGTATCTGTTTGAACCTGCTGACCGTAACATTTATATTCTTACTGGACAAAATAAAAATAAAGTGAGAGAATAGATTGTGAATGAATCCACAGACGTTATTTTCGTGTACATTATTACATTTGGCTAATTAATGTTTGTTCACATGCCGCATCAAAAGTGAGAAGAAAGCCAGAATGGGGGAGAAGCGTTCGTCCAGATCGAAACGTGCAATTGCAGAATAAAAGGGACTGTCGTAAGGTTCTCACTATTTGCAAACAATGAGAATATTTTCAAGTATTCCTTCGGTGCTCATTGCCTAATTATCAACACCATCTCTTTGCAAATTGCCACTAGAAACAAAATCTTACATACGCACTGCAGGGAAAGTGCTAAAAAAGGGACACCCATCGCTCATGCCTCAGCGAATATTATCATTTTATTCGCAAGTATAGTTGTTTCTTCTGTTGTTTATTCGCTAAATGGAAGAGGCTTCAAGGTCTCTTTTTGAATTGTTACATCGAACTGCGTGCCATTGTTTACATCTTCCACTTCAAGTAAAACATACTAGATAGGCCGACGTAATCAGCCCCTAAAGCAGTCGGAAAGAAAGATCGGTCAAGCACCAGTGGGGGGGGGGGCAATTGCCCCCATGCCCCCCCCCCCTTGGATCCGCCCCTGGACAGATGCCATATTGGTTTGTCGTATTTCTCAGTTTCGGTATTATAACATGCAGTGTGCCCTTTCAAGGCAGTGGTACATCGAAGATTTATCATAGAAACAATGGCCTCCACTCTCCGCACCTCTGCTTTAGCAATTGTATTCTTGGCTGCCGAATACTGTGCTCCGATTTGGCTAAACAGCCCACATCTAAAAAAGGTGGATGTCCAGTTGCATAACTCTCTAAGGATGATTTCTGGAGTAATAAAACCCACTCCAACGCAATGGCTGCCAATATCAAGCCACATCCCGCCGCCACACCTGCGACGTACTGACGCCCTTGTACGTGAATACAAAAACATCATGGGAAATCTAAGCCTGCCAATCCACCAAGACATTGAGGCTGCAAACACTAATGGGCTTCGATCTAGGAACCCGCCAACAAGAACAGCAAGAGACTGTGTACAAGAATGTTTCAGTATCACAAACGCATGGTCTGAAAAATGGAATGCATGGCAAAATCATAACATGCTTTGCATCACACAAAAGTCACCTGGTTTTGACCCGCCACGCAAAACGTGGTCCACTCTAAATAGGATTAGAACTCGTCATGACAGATGTGCTTACTCCCTGTATAAATGGGGTAAAATACCATCCCCTCAGTGTGACTGCGGAGCAAGTCAGACCATCAGCCACATTGTTGAAGAGTGTTCCAGAAAAGCCTATAATGGGAGCCCCGACGACTTCTTGCTCGCAACTCCAGAGTCGATATATTATATTAATAGACTTGATGTTTGTTTGTAATCCGTAAACTTTGTTATATTAGTAATGTTGGTTTGCAACTATTAACGTTTGTTATATTTGTGATTTGTCTGTTTGTTTCTTATGTATCTGTATTGCCATACGATAAATAATAATAAATAGAAACATAACACTCAGCTCGACTTCTTATATACTGATGGGGAAAAAGATAACACCAAAGAGGAGTTGAGTGACATAAAAGTTGGTAGGTGTGTTTCTGCATTTGAAAGATGATTTCTATTTAAATTTTGCGCCAATCGCATGAGAGTGACGCTAGTAGCGTCTTAGCAGGATGCAAATCGGGTTTGCTTTAAATACACATGGTCGTGAGCGTTAGTTACCTTTGAGACTGGATGTGGTGAGTTGATATTAATTAAGAATGATTTTAACGTGTGAAAGACCTCACAGAGTTTGAATGAAGTTATGTAATAGCAGTATAAGGAGCTGGATGTTCCTTCTGTGACATTACAAAAAGACCTGGCAGGAATGTAGCCACTGTACACGATTCCTGGCAGCGATGGTCAGAGAATCTGTGATCGTGAGAAGACTGGGTTCCTGACGGCCATGTGTCACTACCGAGAGGAAAGACCATCATGTTCAGCGAATGGCTCTGGTGCATCGTACTCACTCTGCAGCAGTAGTTGGCATCACAGTAACACAATGAATTGTTACAAATTGGTTACTTCAAGGATAGCTCCAAGCTAGACGCTCTGTAGTGTGCATTTCAATGACCCTGGACCACCGCTGTCATTTGCGGCTTAGCTTTTGTCAAGCAAGAGCTCATTGGAGGGCGTAGTGGAGGTCTGTTGTGTTTTCTGATGAAAGCTGAGTCTGTCACAATGCCAATGATATCTGCGTGTTTGTTAGGAAGAAGCTATGTGAGCAGCTGCAACCAACCCATCTGTGGCCTAGACACACTAGACCTACACCTGGAGTTATGACTTGAAGTGTGATTTCGTATGCCAGCAGGAGCACTCTCGTGATTATCCCATGGACCCTGACTGCAAATTTATACATCAGTCTGGTGATTTGATCTGTTGTGCTGTCATTCGTTAACAGCGTTCCAGGGGGTGTTTTGCAACAGGATAATGCTCACCCACATACTGCTCTCGTAACACAATATGCCCTACATTGTGTGAACATGTTTCCTTTCTGTGCTCAATCACCAGATCTGCCCCCAATCGAGGAGATATGGGACGTCATTGGAGGACAACTTGAGTGTCATCCACAAACGGCATTCACCATCCCTATAGTGACCGACCCAAATGCAACAGGCATGGAACTTTACCACAAACTGACATCTGGTGCCTGTCAAACATAATGCATTCACTTTAGCATGTTTGTGTTCCACATTATGATAGTTACACAGTTAGTAATCTACCAGCATTTCACATTTGCAATGGCTTACCTCACACTTACATTAACCTGTGCTCTTGCAATGTTTATGTGTGTTAGCTAGACAAGTGTATTCCCAAAATTTGATAACAGTACGTTAATTACTTTCTGGTGCTACAACACTTTTCTTCAGCTCCAAAGTAGGCAAGTAAGGGGCCAACAGTGGGAAAGATCAAGAAATGTTAAAGGAATTTTGTCGCATGACTATTGTAAAAGATGTAAAACCATAACTGAAGAATACTTCTCTCAAATTCTAATGAAACTGGACGCAAGCATTCATGAAAACTGAGCGCCAGCTTGAAGAAAAATCATTTTTCATCAGGACAATGCACCTGCCCACAGAAGTGTCTTGGCAGTTGGGAAACTGAGGAATTTGCACTATGAAGCGCTTTAAATCCACGCTGTTTGCCATATTTGGCTCCCTCAGACTTCCATCTGTTCTCAAAACTGAAGAAATTCCTCACTGGCCATCACTTTTCATCCAATCAAGAAACCATTGCGGCTGTAGATGTATACTTTGCAGTGCTTCCAGAGCAATAGCACCGGGGGGGGGGGGGGGGGTGGTAATGGCATTGGAACACTGCTGAATGTAACGTAATGATATTAGAGGAGATTATGTCGAAAAATTAAACATTTTTGAAAGCATAAATTGTCGTTTCCACTACCAGGCCAAACTGCCTTATATACTCAGAAGAGTGTTGGCAGTAGCACTGCATCAGGTCGTAAAAATGATTCTTCTTAATGAGTACCTTTGGCTGTGAAAAACATCAGTAGGCAATGGTTTTAACTCTTTGCGTTATAGCCATGGAGGTAAAAATTATTCTACCTCCATGGTTATAGCATTAGCGAGTATCTTTGCCCAGAAAGATTTTGCTGCTAGGAAAATAAGCTCTGCCTCTTGGAAGCCAGTGTTAACACAGGAACATCACACCTGTTACATCAAGATCTGGCATAAGAATGACATCAATAAATTTTTACAATCTTCTGATGTCTTTTCATGAATCGTTCCCAACATTGTTACACTGGGCATGTACTGAGGATTGCGATGCTACTCCAACTTGGGACAATGATGCACAGATGTAAAGCCACTTACTTTGGTTCTGATAAGTATCGACTATTCAACAACACACATTCTCAGTAACACAAAAAGTTTAACTAACAATAAATTTCAGTTTGAGAAGAGTCTAAAGGGTTTATTGTTGGCGAGCTCATCCCACTCCATCGATGAATTTCTTGTTATTAATAAATATCACATAGTGTGCATAATGTGTACAATCTGACTTCTGTACAAATTTTGCAGAGTAACACAATCATTGTAAGCAAGTGCTGTAAAATATTTTTTTTTTATTTGATAATGTGTGGCTACAATAATCTCAGAATTACCATATGCATCTGAGTGTATTCAACAGTTAATATTTGGTGATAAGTTTTATATATCTTCTTCTTCCTTTTTTCCACATCCACAAGGGCCATAAATAAGAGCTTCACCAAGGTAGTAACTTGTCGCTCTAGGTTTTAGTATGAGAGTGATGCAATAAATAACTGATATTCATAGGTTTTCAGTCACCAATTTACGGCGATGATGACGAAATTCAATCCTGCTCCCCATCTTCCCTGTCGTCTTAATCAGCACTGAAACCTTCTTCATCGTCGTCATCGCCAAGACAGATCGTTGGCTGTTCATGGCCACTTATGACACCTTCCATTGTCTGTGCTGCTTGAATAAGATTTTCAAAGTGCTCGACCTTTTTCCTCCATGAGGCTCCAACTACTGTTGCAAGAGCTTCACGCAACAGCCTTTCCACCTATGTTACTGTAAAGGACTTATTCCTTATGTATGTCTTCACATCACTACATACTAACTCAATGGAGTTGAAATGACAGTGATATGGTGACAGTCTTATTACAGTATGTTGCTGCCCCTTGACGATTTCGTCTATTACATAAGTAGGCGTCACGGGCTTATATTATTTAACAGGCAAATGTAACAAAAGCTTCGTCATGATCATATCCACAGCAATACTTCGTGCATGTAACCACTGCACCATAACTTCTTTGCGGTCATTTGTTGTTGGGGCTTTGTTCAGCATCACTGAGTGTTATGGAGCTCTGTCCATTACAATCGTTGTAGGGACAGAAAACTGTTTTAAAAGGTTCCTTAACAACTCAACAAATGGTGTGTGGTCCATGGTAATCACCTGTCTTTTTCAACCGAAAAACTGGAAGTGTATCAGGAACAAAAACACTGGAGGAACCTGCATGGATGACTGTTAATCTTGCTCCTCTTCCTGTCAGCTGTTGACCATTACTGCTTGGAGTGCCATCCATCCAGCAATTACTGATAGCTTCCCCTATATTAACCCACGTTTCGTCTAACCATATTATGGAATGAATGTCTTTGCCCACAATTTTGTGCAAGAATATGCTTCGAGCCATTGCAATATGTGCCTTTTCTAACAGGACTCTGTCCGTCTAGCGCTTTGTAACGGAAACCCGTACTTTCCAGTACAATTGTCAGTGAAGTTTTCCCACCCCTGAAAGTTCACTTTCTTTTAACCACACTACCAACTTTACTACAGAAAGGATACTCTTTGCTGCCGTAGCAAGCATAAATATGCCAGCAAATAGCACCAGTCTGGAAAGAATCTAAGTCGGAGACGCAGTGAGGCTGCTTTTTCATCTACCCAGGAGTTGGTAAAAACACATTATCTGATTCAGACACCTCGGAATCATTGGGGTTCACGTCTACATCTCTCACCTTTTGCAGTAACAGTCACTACTGTCGTTGCACTAATCACTTACTACTGTCGTTGCACTAAGTCCAAGAGTTTCTGATGTGCGTTCCACTACTTTACGGCTGTATGTGAATACTTACGTATTCTTTCTCCTGCTCGTAAAACTCACGAGTTCTCCAAAATAACTCCAGTGCCTGGCAGTTTAGCGACATACCTCAACACAACGGATTGCCACTTGGTGAACGAATTCTTTTCCGTGGTATTTTTCACGTATCACAGTTTTCTAAAGCACAGAACAATGCAAACTCACGGTAGAAACCAGTCACAATGAACGCTTTTATGTGCGCACAAAAGAAAGCAGGCAATGCGGGTGCTTTGACGTCATGACTGGAAGCGATGACTGTTCTGGGATTGGTTCGAACCACATGCCTGGCACCTCACACTTGTCATTCTTCAATTGTTAACCTGTTACGCTCCCAACCTGAAATGCATACGTCGAGTGCAAGGTTTCATTGGCCTCAGTGTAGTTTCTAAAATAACGTTTTTGGAAAATTAAGCTGTACACAATGTGCTACCATAGTATTTTCAACAAAGCTAATGAAAATATCTAAACATTCATTACTATTTTATTATTTATTTTTTTACATTTGCATTATGTTTTGAATTGTTACTTATGATTTACACTACGTATTCAAAAGTATCCGGACACTTGGCTGAAAATGACTTACAAGTTCATGGGCCCTCCATCGGTAATGCTGGAATTCAGTATGGTGTTGGCCCACCCTTCGCCTTGAGGACAGCTTCCATTCGAGCAGGCAACGTTCAATCAGGAGCTGGAAGGTTTCTTGGGGGATGGCAGCCCATTCTTCATTTAGTGTTGCACTGAGGAGAGGTATCAATGTCGATCGGTGAGGCCTGGCACGAAGTCGGCGTTCCAAAACATTCCAAAGGTGTTTTATAGGACTGAGGTCAGGACTCTGTGCAGGCCAGTCCAGTACAGGGATGTTATTGTCGTGTAACCACTCCACCACAGGCCGTGCATTATGAGCAGGTGCTCGATCATGTTGAAAGAGGCAATCGCCATCCCCAAACTGCTTTTCAACAGTGGGAAGCAAGAAGGTGCTTAAAACATCAATGTAGGCCTGTGCTGTGATAGTGCCACGCAAAACAACAAGGGGTGCAAGCCCCCTCCATTGAAAACACAACCACCGCCTCCGAATTTTACTGTTGGCACTACACACGCTGGCAGATGATGTTCACCGGGCATTCACCATATCCACACACCGCCATCGGATCGCCACTCTACACAACGTTTTTCCACTGTACAATCGTCCAATGCATACACTCCTTACACCAAGCGAGACGTCGTCTGGCGTTTACCAGCGTGATGTGTGGCTTATGAGCAGCTGCTCGACCATGAAATCCATGTTTTCTCACCTCCTTCCTAACTGTCGTAGTACTTGCAGTGGATCTTGATGCAGTTTGGAATTCCTGTGTGATGGTCTGGATAGTTGTCTGTCTAGTACACATTGTGACCCTCTTCAACAGTCATCAGTCTGTGTCAATCAACAGATGTGGTCAGCCTGTACGCTTTTGTACTATATGTGTCCCTTCACGTTTCAACTTCATTATCACATCGGAAGCAGTGGACCTAGGGATGTGTAGGGTTGAGGAAATCTCGCGTACAGATGTATAACACAAGTGACATCCAATCACCTGACCACATTTGAAGTCCATGAGTTCTGTGGAGCGCCCCATTCTGTTCTCTCATGATGTCTAATGACTACTGAGGCCGCTGATATGGAGTACCTGGCAGTAGGTGGTAGCACAATGCACCTAATATGAAAAACGTATATTTTTGGGGGTGTCTAGATATATTTGATCACATAGTGTATATTCATATTATTTGTTCTTTTAGTTTGCTGTTTCACATAAGTGTATTTTGTTAATTGAAAATAATATGTAACTCATTATTAATATACAAAATCTTCACAGTAATGATAATCTGTAAAGAAATGCTTACCTTTTACACCATGCACATGAAATGAACATAATTTCTTCACATAATATATGTATATGTGGTAATTACAGTGCGGACAATGATGTGGAAATCATCAATAAGCAATTCGTTATCAAAAACTTTAATGAAATATAGAAGCACAATACAATTGAACAACTTGTAATGACATGTAAAGACAAAGATCAAGAGAGCAGAGTCAAATATCATAACATCAAAGATCATGATAGTGTTGTAGTGGTTGATGGTCGCCACAGAATAACCACCCCCCCCCCCCTCCTGGGGAAGTGTAGAGCACAGGGAAGATGCACAGCAGATGGTACCATCGACGACAAAATGTGGTGTCCACTCAGGTGGACATAGTGAGCTTCCTGGGTGGATGATGATAGAGAGTCTGCCATTGTAGGAAATCTTCACCAAAATAAGATCATGATTGGCATTAGGAGGAAGCTGAAAGAGTTCAGGAACTGTATATGCATGGTGGAGGCGTCAAACTGAGGTGGTGGTGAGACAATGAAGACGACAGCCATTCTATTCCCAACTTCGATAGAGAGGTAGCCAACATTGACATCTGTGACATCGATACTGAACGCAGTGCAGAGGTGGCATTGGGGGTAACACACTTCACTACTTTCACACACATCCTCGAAACACAGGAGGGGGGGGGGGGGGGAGGTGGAAACCTTGAGGCAGAGTGATTTGCTGTCAGCATACATATCGTATGGTGGATCACAGAGAGACAAAGCTGAGGCCATGGAATGTTGGGAGAAGTCATTGGGAATGTCTAGAGGAATGGTAGGTGCAGATAAAGTAAGGTTGTTGGAAAATGACCAAACAGGTTTCAACTGATTCATTAAAACCATATGATGCTTGACGTTAAGTATGATGTTGAAGGTGTTGTGTCTGTGAATGAGGACTTAGTGAGGGGCTGAATAAGGAGGCTGAAGTGATGCGAGAGTAGAGTCATTGTGGAACATCACGTAATCTCAAATAAACAATTCCCTATGGACAGAAACATTGTGTAGAGAATGTGGCTGTGGAGGTTGCATACGAATGTGCACAAAGTGTGTGTGTGTATGCTGTCAAACTATGCCTAAAGTTTATCGTCCTGTGGAGGAGTAAGAGGATCAACGAATTTGGCAGGTAAGACAGGGGCTCACCACACAAGATGTCTGTGAGTGAAACCTGGAGATCTTCCTTGTAAGCAGCATGTATCCCTAAAAGCATCCACAGTAGCACCTCTCACCAGGAGCCAACTTGGCTCATGAGTGCCACCTTAAGTGTTCGGTGATAATATTCCATGAGACCATTGCTCTGTGAGTGGTAAGTGGTGGTGTGAAATTTGTTGGCACTGCACAGCTTGCGAAGTTTTGAGAAAAGCGAGGACTTAGGACTCAAATTGGCAGCCCTGGCGGTTGTAACTGAGGATAGGCAGGCGAAGCAGGCAATCCAGGAGTTTATAAAAGCATGGGGAACTGTTTCAGCCATAATATTGGGGTTAGGAAAGGCTTCAACAAAGCTCATGACTCGGTCACTGACAGAATGTAGCAAAAATCACCTGAGGGTGCCAGTGGACCCACACTGTCAATGACATAAGTGACCCTTGGGAATATTGAATTGTCCAAGAGAGGGCTGGGCATACAATCTGACCTTACTGCTCTGACACAGAATACATGTGCATATCCAAGTGCATTGTTTATGCCTGGACAAATGAAACATTCAGTGATTAATTCTGTGGTAGCATTGATAACCAGGTAGGCTAGTTCATTCAGGGATGCAAAGATCCTCTGGTGTAGAGGGGCAGGCATGACCAGCTAGAGCATGCATGTTGAAGTGTCTCACATGATGGCTATAGGGGACAGGAGGAGGTGATGCTCAGGTATTAAAGATCATTTTGTGTCTGTCAATATTTTGGCTAGCTTGGGATCACCTGTCTGTAGGTATGCCAACACATTCATGTTAAGAGTAGTTGATATAACGTTTATATAGGACAAATGGTCTTTTACGATGTTATTGAACTCATGTACAGGGTTATTACAAATGATTGAAGCGATTTCACAGCTCTACAATAACTTTATTATTTGAGATATTTCCACAATGCTTTGCACACACATACAAAAACTCAAAAAGTTTTTTTAGGCATTCACAAATGTTCGATATGTGCCCCTTTAGTGATTCGGCAGACATCAAGCCGATAATCAAGTTCCTCCCACACTCGGCGCAGCATGTCTCCATCAATGAGTTCGAAAGCACTGTTGATGTGAGCTCGCAGTTCTGGCACGTTTCTTGGTAGAGGAGGTTTAAACACTGAATCTTTCACATAACCCCACAGAAAGAAATCGCATGGGGTTAAGTCAGGAGAGCTTGGAGGCCATGACGTGAATTGTTGATCATGATCTCCACCACGATCGATCCATCGGTTTTCCAATCTCCTGTTTAAGAAATGCTTCTGCTTTAGCCTTTTCCGTAAGATTTTCCAAACCATCGGCTGTGGTACGTTTAGCTCCCTGCTTGCTTTATTCGTCGACTTCCGCGGGCTACGCATGAAACTTGCCCGCACGTGTTCAACCGTTTCTTCGCTCACTGCAGACCGACCCGTTGATTTCCCCTTACAGAGGCATCCAGAAGCTTTAAACTGCGCATACCATCGCCGAATGGAGTTAGCAGTTGGTGGATCTTTGTTGAACTTCGTCCTGAAGTGTCGTTGCACTGTTATGACTGACTGGTGTGAGTGCATTTCAAGCACGACATACGCTTTCTCGGCTTCTGTCGCCATTTTGTCTCAGTGCGCTCTCGAGCGCTCTGGCGGCAGAAACCTGAAGTGCGGCTTCAGCCGAACAAAACTTTATGAGTTTTTCTACGTATCTGTAGTGTGTCGTGACCATATGTCAATGAATGGAGCGACAGTGAATTTATGAAATCGCTTCAATCATTTGTAGTAGCCCTGTATATACCATACATTCGTGGAAAACTGGTAGATGAGGTCCATGTCTCGGAGCTATTGACCAGGAACGTATTTTCTGGGGTTACAGATTGCATCAGCCAGCGGATGGTGGCCAGAAGACCAGAGGAATTCGTATCCCTCGATATCTTCATGGAAGTGTTTGATTGCTTAGTAGATTACGAGAAGTTTGCAGTCGAATGTCGACCATTTGTGCTGAGAGGCTGAAATTTTCTTAGGAGAAACTGAAGACACCCATTTGTGTCACCAATATGCAGCTGCAATGCTATGCCAATCAATATGTCGCTTGCACCTGTGATAACTGAGATGTCAGCATTGGGCACCAGGTGAACAATAGTGCTAGCATGGGTGAGGGCTGTCTTGAGTAACTCATATCATTCATCTAAGGCATTTTCTTAGTGCGTGGGGCAGTGGCGGCCGCTGAAACATTTCATTGGCGATGCAAAAAGAAAAAAAAACTTCGTTTGGTAGCATTGACATATTACGAAATTTTGTCAATAATTCGTACGTTTAGTAAGGTGTCATATCAAACAAAACACATAAGGAAACAGAACGCTTATTACGACAGCGCCCTTCGTACACACGGTAGGAGTTTGATGTATTCCTGGGGAACATGACAGCAAGCGTTTGGATAAGATTTAGAGAGAGAGTGAAGGGGTGAGGTTGCTTTAGGTACCTTTTTCGCACGTCTGTATGAGATATAAATCGTAACAGAAACTCCGAAGATGTCTCTGGCACATACAAATGTACACGCGCGCATACTTATCAACAGTGCAATTCTTCCCTGCTCACATGGCATGTGGGGGGGTTGATGTATGTTGTGTTAGATACTGGTGAGAGTTGGGGCCTGAACTACCACGTTAAAACTACGCTGCCAACCTCAGGTAACAACTGCGCTCTAGCCGCTACCATATGATTCGTGTACTTCACTTTGTTTTGAGTTGCACTTGCTGGTTGTTTCCTTTTCTTGTTTTGAAATGAGTGCCGAGGGCAGTCTTGCTCTGTCACAGGGTTTGAATACGACTCCCACAAAATCTGATGGAATCAGCGATCCATATGTCCATTATTACGTCGGTTCTGCCTTCCCAGCAGCACAGAAGTCAGAACACGGACGTAGGCTGCCAGCCTTGTGAGAAGGGGACGTGGCTTGTCTCCCCACACTCTTGTATCCCCTCGACAGCCAGAACTCGTTTGTTTACGTTCGCGGCCGACTGCCAGAATAGTCTTGGTTAGAGTATGAGTGCAGAACGAGAAATAATAGGGCATGCATAAATTATTTAAAATTGTAACCTGAATTTTGGGAAACAAATTTAATCAAATTACCAACATTTAAAACTAAAAGCATTGTACTCACCAAAAACAGCAACTCCATGACGGGGAAGACAGCTTCAAAATAATTAGGAGGAACGGTATTGGAAATCCCTTTGCCACTTCTTCTTGGCATATAAATCTATCACTCTTGAACTGAAATTTTCAGTTTTGCACACGAATGACTTTTCATGGGATAGCATCCGAAAGGTACTCGACCCGCGAGGATAGCCGAGAATGCTAACGAACTGCTTCCTGGACTCGGGTAGGCGCGCCGGCCCCGGATCGAATCCGCCTGGTGGTTAAGGACGACGGCCTGGATGTGGTTTTTAGGCGGTTTTCCACATCCTACTAGGTGAATGCCGAGCTGGTCCCCACGTCCCGCCTCAGTTAGACGACTCGCAGACATTAGAAACACATTCCCACTATTTCACGATTTACACTAGACGCAGACAGCTGGGGTACACTAATTCCGTCCCGGGGGGTATGGTGTGGCGGCAGGAAGGACATCTGGCCATCCCTTAAACTTAACCATGCCAAATCCGTACTTAACCCTGCGCACAATGCGGGATACTGGCAGTAGCAAAAGAAAGAAAGAAAGAAATCATCTGTAAGGCACTCAGTCGTTGTTCTTTCATGGTGTTTCGTAGAAACGTCATAATTCTCTTGAGCATTGAAAAACACCATTTAGGTTCCAATGTCGAGATAGGCATCGTGACTAGCAGTTTCAAAACTTTAACAGTCTCTTCGAAAGTATCACAAAGCTCATCCTCTAGAAACAGAGGAATCAGCGAAGGAAACGGAACTGCGCCAGAAACTGCTCTCAACTCAGGCCTAGCACAGAAAACTTGAAGCTCACCCTTCAACTTTCTTTTTTCCAGAAATGTGCATGTGTCTGTAATTTAAAGGTATTTGTCTGGAAAATTCGTGATGCATTTGTCAAACGGATTTACGTCAAATAAGTTGGCTGCAATGAGGTTACCAGTGAATTGAAAACGTAATTTTATTTGAGAAAGGATGGCATCGCTCACTTCCAAAATTTTTCTTTTCTTATACTCACCAAGAATCGGTGGTTTCTTGACAGGAACTGCTTCGTCATTTTCGAAACTAATCTCGTTAAAGATGAAGTCAATGTCATCTCTGATATTTTGCATTACCGCTTCAAAGTTCTGCATCTCTTGTATTGCTTTAGTCGGTTCGGTTATCTTCTTCTGAAGCTAATTAAAAAGTACGTCTGCATGAGGCAGTATCTTATAGAAAAATTATAGCCAGAAAATTCTGTTCTCTCGCAGTCTTAGTTTGTATGAACCAGCTTTCCCGATAGCAGAAGATAGTTTTATGCTCTCGCTTGTTTCAGTGACTTCCATAACAGTAATGAGATCTTCCCTGTTTTCATAAACATCTTTTACTACTCGCGAATGGTAATTCCATCTCGTGATACGCACATGGGGCAAGCTTTTTTGAATAATGCTATACAACACTTTTGATCTCTGTGGCGAGTTAGAAAAGAAAGAAGATATACTTGAAAGATGTGCAAAAAAGATGCAGGCTTTGCGATTAACAGAGTCTTCCGTAGACATAATAAGAATGAACTGATGCTCATAACAATGTACGTAGTTTGCATTTGGGTATTTGTCTTTAACTGATTTCTGAACGCCATTCGACTTGTCACCTATAGCATGTGCACTGTCGTAGCTCTGAACTGTTGGTTTTGCTCGGTCATCGCCAATTAATGGTTCAATTTCTTTCAGAATACTCTCACATATAGTATGAGCATTCTGACTTTCTGGACTGATAAAGTTCCAAAATCCTTCAACAAGTTTTCCCTCAATAACATAACGCAAAACAACAACCAATAGAAATTCGCAAGACACACCTGTGGTTTCATCCGCGATAATTGCAAAATAATCGGCACCTTTTATCTTTTTACGAACTTCATCATAATACATTTCTAACATATATTGCAGTAGTTCGTTCTGAACAGTCTTAGTGCCTTTGAACATTGATGCTTGTCTGAGATGAACGTGAAGATCTTTATCCAGTTCTGCACCGAACTGAATTAGCTCATGAAAAACCCTCTTATTTTCAGAGGCATTAGATTCATAGTCACACCTGTGACAGCCAGTTCCTGTCCATTGTTTGCCTATATTGCGAGTCTAATTTATGCTGAAGGTTGGTTTTGCCTAGAAATGAAAGACGAAGTACATTATTCATGTGTTGCTATGACATTTCATGTATTTTTATTTTAGATCATTTATGGCCAATATAACATCAATGGACGTCTCACCCACGTAACACACAAGGAAAACAAAAAAGAGCGTTGTTGTCTTCACAGCCACGAATCCATTTGTTTTTTGTTAAATTTCTGGACTGAACTCACGGCATCGACATTTTGTTTGCTGCTGCATATTCAGATTCGGGAGTGGCCTACCTAGTGTTTTTATCTAAATTTTTTCACTGAAAGTCATGTCGCTAAATGGTGTTTTTAATAACTAATTTATTTAGTTCATGTTCGCTACTTTCACAGTCATCTGAATTTTCATTTACAGATAACACTGTGCACACAGCTAATACCGTCAATTATCCGACAATACAATAACTGCAACGTGTTTGTTTAGAACTATATTAAACGTTCGAATGACTCAGAGCACTATGGGACTAAACATCTGAGGTCATCAGTCCCCTAGAACTTAGAACTACTTAAACCTAACTAACCTAAGGACATCACACACATCCATGCCCGAAGCAGGATTCGAACCTGCGCCCGTAGCAGTCGCGCGGTTCCGGACCGAAGCGCCTAGAACCACTCGGCCACCGCGGCCGGCTGTATTACACGAACGTAACGAATATAAACTGAAATACTACACTGTTGTTTAGAAAATAAATGCTCAACAGGTGGTGTATACGTTAGTTTTTTGTCTTTGTCTTTTTTTTTTTTTTTTTTTTTTTTTTTTTTTTGCACTGTACCAATAGCCATGCTGTTGTGAGTGAAACATAATATTGAAATAATCCTTATACCGTCCCCAGTGAAATACTAAGAAAAGACTTAAAACAGTACTTATAAAGAAGAGACATTTAAAAATTGAATAATAAGTGGACACTAGCCGCTCAGGCGAACATGCATTTTTCTCATGTATCCGTATTATAATAATTTCTCTACCTAAGTTACGAGGGCAAAGATATATAAAGATGCACTTGAAACAAAATGATCTAAAGAGACGACAAGATGCACTCGTTTGTTAATTTTTTAGTCGTCTTCACTTCTTCCCTTGTCTTGGTTCCGTGTAGACGGACATCTTGCGAGTGCTGGCAAATGCAAGCATATTTGTTCTAATTAAGCAGATAATATATTGATTTAATATTATTGATCACTTTTAATCTGTAAGAAGTGATCCCTATTTCATGTCCGCCTTCCTTGAATTGACCTGCATTCGAGTAATTTACAGTGCAACAATCGCAGCGACCGATGCAGCCAACGACGCCACTACGTGGCGATATTAACTTATAAAAATTAGCGGAAGTGAAAAACTCGCCCGCTATTAATATAAGCTACATTTTTCTCCACAGCCGACCGACGTTGAAGAAAGTACGTAGCTTTAAGATTCTTATTTTCAGTACAACAGCCGAGAGCCAGAGCCAGGACTCCGACTACAATGCAATGGTTAACGGAGGTAAGAGAAATTACTCTCGCGCGTGTGTGGGCCGCAATTGTAATTAATAATTAAAGATTTTTTGCTTTAAAGTGAACTGACTAGCCGATGAAATTAATATGAAAATTTATTCCATTGTTCAACTTATATGCACATGTTTTAAGATGCAGTGAGTCTTAAATCATTAAGGTAACGAATAATTTTCACTGAAGATTCATATGGTTAAAAAAGAGACAACTTTACAAAAGCATTTAATTGTAAATCAAACCTGAATGAAATATCATTTTGGTTAAGGCCCACCACGTAAGTCGGCAACAATCACCATTACCAATCAATTGCTGTAGTAAATAATAAATAAAATTACGACGGCCGACGGACGCGGGATTCTCTTAGTTTCAAAATATAGGGGCATAAATATTCAAACTATATAAAGCTATTTATAACGATATTTAAGCGTATTTTTTCTGTATTCAATTTAATAAAGCATTACTTAGTGTTTACGAATGCATTAACATTAACTCGCAGAAAGATTGTAACACTGAATTACAAGAAGTTTGAACTCTGATGTTTTCTAACATGGATAGGTTCTGCACTTTACTGCCCTCTGGCGGAAAAAACGTAAAGCTCTAAGTCAGAGCAGCTGTGGCTCCACCTCCGCCATAACAAGCATGTAGAAACCGACGGCTGAGCTTACACACAGTGCTTATGAGAGTGGACGGTGCCAATCTGCAGTTGGCTTCAAGCTTCAGGAAACTACTGCGAGATAGTGCACAGCAAAGCGCACCTCTTCAAATCAGGGAATACATACTCTGAAACAATGTTTTATGTGCAATTCGCATATATTTCTTTCTTGGTTCAAATGGCTCTGAGCTGAGCTGAGAACTTAGAACTAGTTAAACCTAACTAACCTAAGGACATCACAAACATCCATGCCCGAGGCAGGATTCGAACCTGCGACCGTAGCAGTCTTGCGGTTCCAGACTGCAGCGCCTTTAACCGCACAGTATATTTCTTTCTTCCTTTCCATTCTAGTGGCCTCCTATCAACTCAGATCCTTATCTCCCCCCTCCTCCCTTTGTCCTTTTCTCAGGCTCCCTCTCCCCCCCCCTTCTATCCTGCTTCTTTTTTCCCCACCTACCCACTCTTTGACTCCTTTCTTTCCCCGAGTCGTTTTTCTTTCCCCTCCACTGCCTTCCCCACTCCTTCTTGCATCCACCCTGTCCACCCTTTTTTTCTCTCCCTCCTTCAGCTCCCCATTTTTCCCTCTCATCGCCCCCCCCCCCACCCATCTGCTGTCATGTCTACGCTATGACGCAATTTTAAGTGAGTGTTTAGTGTTGTGCGTCCCATTCCAGTGTTGCGAACAGATACTGTACTGTCGCTAGGTGTGTTTTTTTAACTCTTGCGAACAGAAACCAGACTATCGCCGTGTTTTTTAATTGTGCCTGTCTAATTACTATGTATTTTACTCAGAATCAACAAACCTTATTTTTTTATGTTTACTTTGCAACTTTCCTCCATGTCACAGTTTTAACCAGTCACCGTTTTTATCACCTATTTCTATTGTTTTATTATCTCCTCATTATGTTTTTAAATTCCGTAGGCTGCAGAGCAGTATGTTACGCTGCTGTCAGCCTGCTCCCCTCTAGCAGGGAATGGAAATTCGAGGAAATTCAATAAAGAAAAAAATGCAATGGTGCCATGGCACAGTGGCACTATCTCAGAAGTCACCCTTGGTGTGGGGTATCCTTAGGAATGAGGGCATCGGTGAGTGGGACCTGGATAGAGGTGGTATGTGGGAAATGGCAGCAGTAGAAATCTATGATATCACGAAACCTTTACAATACAAAGGTAAAGTAAGGTTCCAAATGAACTTGACAGGTCAAATGTCAGTTGGATACCATCAGATTAAATGGGGAAATTCAGAAAGGTGACACTGTCACAGGCCAGTTGTAACTTTTCATGACTGATTTCGACATCGTTGCAATAGAGTGTGGCCTGGACCTGTGGCAAGTACTGTTCATACTCCTTAATAGTAGATGAAAACATCAAAATGTCATATGCACATGGCTGTTTGCACAAGAGGGAGTCGATGAATCTCTCCATGTTTAGGCTGTATTTTTTAGTGCATAAGGCATGAAGCCGTACTCATAAAGCCCAAAGGGGGGTAATCTGTGTGGATTTTGAAATGTCGTCAGTTAGAATAGATATTTAATGGTAAGCCCCGTAGCAGTCCAGGAGACTAAACACCTGTGTGCCATTAACCAGTTTGGTGAAGTCTTGGTTGAGAGGGAGTGGGTAGTTAACTATGATAGTTTAAGAGTTCAGGACCTGGTAATCCCTGCATAGATGAAATGAGCCATCTTTCTTGTGAACAGTGTGTATGGAGAAAGACCAATTGCTGTCCAATGAGTGAATGATTCTGTGTTGAGTAGTTTGCTGACAATTGATTTCGCATGTCAGATCCTTTGTGGATTACGGCAGTGTACATTATTTATGTATGGGTCTACCATTGTGTTAATTCTGTGGCTCTTGCCAATAGAGAATGCTGCCACAAGTACATTGTTGCAGCTCGCCTGAGGAGCATCAGTATCAGAGTGCAAGGAGTGAGTACAGTAGGAAATACACTGTAGAGACAAATGTCAATGACCTTGGAGTCCTGAGGTTTGAAGATAGAGCAGATATGATAGCAGTCACATCACCCACTTGTGAGGAAATAGTGTCAGAGACCTGGTGTACTATTTGAAGAGCCTGTGCCAGCTGTGTAGATGCAACATCGATCTGTTGACAGAGTGAAGCATTGTGCACTCAAAGTGCATTAACAGTGGAGCACTCGAGCGTAAGCTCAACCAATGAAACAGTGAGCTGGATTGATAATGTAGAGCACTTGGATAGGAAGTGCAGGTGGAAATCTTGTACAGGAAGCATGAAAGGGCCAACCCCAAACAAGACTGGAATTAGTGTTCCAGATGCATTTAATTGATGAAAGGAGAAAATAGAAAAATACAGTAAATAAAGCAGGCAAAAAGGAATACAAATGTCCAAAAAATGAGATCGACAGGAACTGCAAAATGGCTAAGCAGGGATGGCTAGAGGACAAATGTAAGGATGTACAGGCTTATCTCGCTAGGGGTAAGATAGATACTGCCTACAAGAAAATTAAAGAGACCTTTGGACAAAAGAGAACCACTTGTATGAATTTCAAGAGCACAGATGGCAACCCATTTCTAAGCAAAGAAGGGAAAACAGAAAGGTGGAAGGAGTATATAGAGGGTCTATGGTTCAAATGGCTCAAATGGCTCTGAGCACTATGGGACTTAACATCTATGGTCATCAGTCCCCTAGAACTTAGAACTACTTAAACCTAACTAACCTAAGGACATCACACAACAGTCATCACGAGGCACAGAAAATCCCTGACCCCGTCGGGAATCGAGCCCGGGAACCCGGGCGTGGGAAGCGAGAACGCTGCCGCACGACCACGAGCTTCGGACAGAGGCTGTATACAAGGGTGATGTACTTGAGGACAATATTATGGAAATGGAAGAGAATGTAGATGAAGATGAAATTGGAGATATGATGCTGCGTGAAGAGTTTAACAGGGCAATGAAAGACATAAGTCGAAATAAGGCCCTGGGAGTAGACAACATTCCATTAGAGCTACTGATAGCCTTGGGAGAGCCAGCTCTGACAAAACTCTACCATCTGGTGAGCAAGATGTATGACACAGGTGAAATACCCTCAGACTTCAAGAAGAACATAATAATTCCAATCCCAAAGAAAGCAGGTGTTGACAGATGTGAAAATTACCGAACTATCAGTTTAATAAGTCACAGCTGCAAAATACTAACGCGAATTCTTTACAGATGAATGGAAAAACTGGTAGGAGCTGACCTCGGGGAATATCAGTTTGGATTCCGTAGAAATGTTGGAACATGTGAGGCAATACTGAGGCTACGCCTTTTTTAGAAAATAGATTAAGGAAAGGCAAACCCATGTTTCTAGCATTTGTAGACTTAGAAAAAGGCTTTTGACAATGTTGACTGGAATACTCTCTTTCAAATTCTAAAGGTGGCAGGGGTAAAATACAGGAAGCGAAGGACTATTTACAATTTGTACAGAAACCAGATGGCAGCTATAAGAGTCGAGGGGCATGAAAGGGAAGCAGTAGTTGAGAAGGGTGTGTGACAGGGTTGTAGCCTCTCCCCAATGTTATTCAACCTGTATATTGAGTAAGCAGTAAAGGAAACAAAAGAAAAATTTGGAGTAGATATTCAAATCCATGGAGAAGAAATAAAAACTTTGAGGTTCGCTGATGACATTGTACTTCTGTCAGAGACAGCAAAGGACTTGGAAGAGCAGTTGAACGGAATGGACAGTGTCTTGAAAGGACGATATAAGATGAACATCAACAAAAGCAAAACGAGGATAATGGAATGTAGTCGAATTAAGTTGGGTGATGCAGTGGGAACTAGATTAGGAAATGAGACACTTAATGTAGTAAAGGAGTTTTGCTATTTGAGGAGAAAAATAACTGATGATGGTCGAAGTAGAGAGCATATAAAATTTAGTCTGGCAATGGCAAGTAAAGCGTTTCTGAAGAAGAGAAATTTGTTAACATCGAGTATAGATTTAAGTGTCAGGAAGTCGTTTCTGAAAGCATTTGTATGGAGTGTAGCCATGTATGGAAGTGAAACATGGATGGTAAATAGTTTGGACAAGAAGAGAATAGAAGCTTTCGAAATGTGGTGCTACAGAAGAATGCTGAAGGTTAGATGGGTAGATCAAATAACTAAGGAGGAGGTAGTGAATAGAATTGGGAGAAGAGGAATTTATGGCACAACTTGACTAGGAGAAGGGATCGGTTGGTAGGACATGTCCTGAGGCATCAAGGGATCACCAATTTAGTATTGGAGGGCAGTTTGGATCGTAAAAATCGTAGAGGGATACTAAGAGATGAATACACTAACCAGATTCAGAAGGATGTAGGTTGCAGTAGTTACTGGGAGATGAAGAAGCTTGCACAGGATAGAGTAGCATGGAGAGCTGCATCAAGCCAGTCTCAGGACTGAAGACCACAACAACAACAACATGCATGGTGTAGCAGTGAAGCTCACTGTGCATTGGATGAAAGTCCAGAATGTCTCAGAAAGTCAATGCCAAGCACTGATCAGTCGACGTCAATGGATAACACATTTTGGACATTAGGTGGAGCTGGAGATCTGCAGTGTGGAGGAGTTCAATGTGGGAATTGTCCAATTGTCTGCCATGCACAGTGTCAGTTTGGTAGAGAATGTGTGAAGCGAGGCCAGTGCCATAGGTATAATACTAGCCTCCACACCAATACTGATGAGAAATCAGAGGCTTGACGCAAAGACATCTGACAAATGACGAGATCACCGGATGATAAGGAAGTGTTTGTCGATTCTTGTTTGATGAGGCACATTGTAGGAGGGGTGCAGGCCAGGGCACATAAACTGGTCTGCATGCAGAGCTTACCATGCAGTTTACCAACAGTAGAAGGGGTATGTATGGTAGTGATTAAGCCTTGAAGCATGTATGCGCTTCGTTGGATTCTTCAGAGAGGTGTCCGAGTGATCGGTTGCTTCCTCAGTAGAGCTTGGAAGTGATCAGAGAGTTGATGCAGATACTGCATTAAAATTACTGTTAGGCAGCTGTGTGTCATGCCCCAAAACCATACACGCTGTAGTGCAATCTCTGCCAACTGAGCGAAGTGGAGTGGATTGGGGGATGTCACTCGTAGTGCAAGCATTATCATATGAACGACCATTCGGGCTATATATGCTTGAACTGCAAGGTGTAACTTATTTTCGAGTGGATCCAAACCATCTGACAATAATTGTACTTGCAATTCATATGGGAGTTTGATGAGCCACAATGTTCAAATGGCTCTGAGCACTATGGGACTCAACTGCTGTGGTCATCAGTCCCCTAGAACTTAGAAGTACTTAAACCTAACGAACCTAAGGACATCACACACATCCATGCCCGAGGCAGGATTCGAACCTGCGACCGTAGCAGTCGCACGGTTTCGGACTGCGCGCCTAGAACAACGAGACCACTGTGGCCGGCAGCCACAATGTCCACAACACAACGTCCAGCAAGAATTTGACATCCACTTACACATAGACATGCTGCCAAAGTTGACAAAATTCTAGATCCCAATTTCTTGCCACATATAATGCAATGCACGACCTCGGAAGGGGGATACGACAAACATTCAGTAATAGTAGTTTTAGCCACATAGTTTTTGTGATGGGCAGGTGCAGAGAGAACCATGTCACTGATAAGATCTGTGTGGTCATGCAAATGACTAACCAGGCAAATAAAATGGGATTCTGTCCATAATGACATGAAGGTCGAAGGCATTATCTGCCAAGATGAACAATGTTCATGGACTGTCCTTTAGGAATTTAGGGAATTTATGAAACTTGCTGGATAAAACGATTTTTGTAGGTATTGGCGTAGGGCATAGACTTTCAGTGTCAGATGAAGGCAGTACAGTGTTGGCACAGCAAAATCTTAATTGAGCAGCTGCAGGTGTCCCATTACACATCATCCGAGGTCGTCATGGGAAGGTCATAGTGCTGCATGTAGCACATGACATGGTAGGCGCAAGATGTGGTAACTGCTGCGATGGGAATGATCATGGTTGTCAAAGATAGTGATGCGTGAACATGTGGAAGGTGGACACAAAATGATGTGTTGCCTGAGGCCCAAGTAGGGGGGCTGAGAATGCATTATGTGGGAGGCACAGTTGAACATTGCAGAAGATACAGCTGTAGCTGTAGAATTTGAAAACGGAGAAGTCTGAAAATACGGATCCAGAGAGTGTACAGCATCTGTAGAAGGCAAGGAGTGCACAGATCCCAAGCCACAGAGCAGCAGTGCCAAATTATGTAGTGCAGCAGTTGCGCATTACAAAGTAACATCAGGATCCGAACATATGTTGCCAACAGGCTGCACGACGAGAAAAGTACCAAAATCATCATTACTGTGTGGAAAGTTGGTGCACTGCTTCCACACAATTGGGAGGATGGTGAGGTTAGAGCGTCCATTCGAGTCTCATAGGGGTTCCAGTTTAATGGTGGAATGTGGAAGACAACTCATTTAAGATTCACAGTCGATCAGTGTAATGTGGTGGGATAACACAGAGTTCAGGAGATTGTACATAGCAGAATTCATAGTTGGGAAGTTGCTGATATGGAAGTAAACAAACACTAGAATAACGTTCGACAGAATGTAGGCAAGCTCAGGGCTGTACACAGTTAGGCCAAGAAGATACACGCTGATCACACCTCAGTACACTGCATTTAGATGCGGCGAGCTCTAAAACTGGTGAATATAGAAGCCTAACAAATGATGTCGCATTTTCAGTCTGTGACAGAGTGGAAATCCGCATCATACGTGTCGGAAACGATGTTCGTGAGTGTCGTTAAGGTCATCAGTGTTGTGATTCCAGTCCTAACGATGATGTGGTAGAGGATGAAAATCACAAAAAGCTACTGGTTCATTATCAAAAATTTGAATGAAACGTAGAAGCACAGTACAGTTGAATAACTCGTAATGGCGCTCAGACACAAACACTGAAAGAGCAAAGTTAAAAGTCATAACACCAAAGATGAACGATAGTAAATGGTGTCCACATGTATCACTGAGAACAAAATGTAAAACAAAATTCAGCAGGATTTTAAGCTGTCACGTGTGATCCTCTAAATATCCCAATTCATTGGGCATAGTTTACTACATTGGTGAGCCTTGTCAAAGAGAACTGATTATGTGCTACTGAATGTAGCTTAATTTTATTATTTCTCAAGTGGAAATTGTCATCATAATCATTCAACAGAACTAGATCTGAAAATCTTCACGAAGTTCCTCCAACATTGGAAGCTATATATGTCCTATGGCTGTACCTTTGCCATTGATCCCATTGGGATCACCAAATGAACAAGCTCCTTGTCCTCGCATGACATGGTTTTTTCAAGCTGACCATATGCCTTTTCACAGATTTAAAAGCAACTATGGATTTGCATGGACCAAGAATTCGAGAATCTGTTTTTGAAGCTCCAAATGTCCTTATGACAGCATCAGAATCTGGTAAACAACAGTCTGATCGGGTCAAAAGATATTTGAAAGATGGTTTCATTGTTAGATAGGGAGAAAAATATTTATTATTGTAAAATTATTGGTGTGGTCAATGTGAAAGGACCACTTAGAGCAGCAAATCTGTGGGCAAGGAACTTGTTCATCGGGTGATACCTAAGGGCTTGATGGCACAGACACAGCCATGGGACAATATACAACTTTTGATGTTGGAAGAGCTTTCTGAGAAGATTTTCAGATCTAGTTCTGTTGAATGATTATGATATCAATCTCAACTTAAGAAATAGTATAACAAGCTGCAGTTACTTGTGCACAATAAGTTCGTTTTCATAAGCCTTAGCAATGTACTGAAATATGCCTCATACAAGTCAGAAACTTTAGAGAATCACGTGTGACAATTTGAAACCCTATTGAATTTTGTTTTATACTTTGTTTCCCATTGTGTATATTTTGTGAAGAAATTTCGTTCATTTGTTGTGCATGGTGTGAAAAACGTTATGTTTTAAGCATTTCTTTAAAGATTTTGAATGCTGTAATGTTTTTGTATCTTAATAATGTGTTACTTATTTTTTCAGTTAACAAAATACATGTATGTGAAATTGTAAATTGAAAAAAGCATGAATGTAAAACCTAAAATAACTGTTAAAAAATGCAAAACAAATACAAAAAAATAAATAATTAGAATAAAAATGAGAATGTACATATTTTAATTAGGCATATTGTGTACAGTTTATTTTCCCAAAATAGTATTTCAGAAACTAGCTTTATTGGACATGAATGTATGTGACTTGAAAGCTTCTTTAATTTATAAATAATATCATTCTGATTTAGACTTTTGATATATATTATTTATATCAGCAAATGGTTATTTTCAGGCATTCTGAAAGCAATCAGGCACCAAATCAAATACATCTAATTAAAAAATTGACCAACAGAATGACTTCATTTAAAAATTTCATGAAGGCTATGGTCCCAGTCCTCAACAACATTTTCCAATTTATATTGTAATAAAAGCATTTTTTCAAAATTAATTAACTGTGGTGGTTATTTTTCAAAATTTCAAATTATCACAAAATCGATTACACTGTTTTCAAGAATGTTAATTACATATCAATATTTATACAAAATATTTTTCGACTGAGCACAATATAGGGGACAGGTGTGTGCTTGTGTGTGTGTGTGTGTGTGTGTGTGTGTGTGTGTGTGTGTGTGTGTGTGTGTGTGTGTGTGTGTTTCCTTCTAAACCTAATATGCCAAACTACATTTTGGGGTGTGGTTTACCCATTAAAAGTGACACACCTGCTAAGTTTAATCAAGATCGTTTATTCACACTTGGGAATGTTCCCATGTGAGTCCCTCAGTGGGCATTCTGGGTGTGTCATAATATATGGCCACACTTTTTCCTTTATTACACTCGCTGCACCTGATCCTTATTAGTGTCAACAAAGCCACAAACCCAGTGTTGCTAACTTTAGCTCAGAGCGAATGGTTTAATGCCCATGTTGGGTTATAGCAGCAACATATGACACCAGAGACGTGGTACATACCACATTGTAAATTAATACCATTTAAACATTGAACACCAAAGTAGATGAAATCAACAGCAATCATGAAATATGTAGCGATTTGACTGACAATGCTAGATGCGGTCTGAAGGAAATTTCAACATCGCTGTGCAAGTAACTCATCGTCAAATGCCATATCCCTGTTGTGGTAGATGGCAACTAGGGCCTGCTGTATTGGCTTCCTGCACAGACTGCTGGCGAAATGGTCAGACATTATTAGGAATACTAGAAGTGAGAACACTACATATGAATTGTTAATGAAAGTAATTGCCAAATCTCTGTGTAGAAATTAATAGAATGCAGCTGCTTGTTAGCTGTCCTTGATGATGGTAATTTGGTAGTACTATGAGCAGAAGTAGAAATCATAGTGCTATTACTGCTGAACTCAAAAATGCTTCATATAAAACCATATTATGAAAAGGAAAGTTGCTACTCACCATACAGTGGAGATGCTGAATTGAGATGTGACAACAAAAAGCTGTTACAAATAAAGCTTTTAGATGTTAAGGCCTTTGTCAACAATAGACAGCAGACACACACACACACACACACACACACACACACACACACACACACACACACACACACACACACACGTGGAAACACAAGTCACATACGACTGCAGTCTCAGACAACTGAAACCACACTACGCTATTTGGTGACTAGCAACTTTCCTTTTCATAATATTGTTACATTCCATCCTGTACCATCTACTGTTTCATATAAAACTATGGATTTCCCAAAGATAGCGCAAATGGTTATCATGTTGTAAAAGAGCTGATCCTGTTAATGTGAATATGCAACGATTTTTTCAGATCATTTCCTCCTCAAAGATTCTGAGCAGGACTTCAAAACATGAGCTTTTGGGGTTACTGTCAGACAAAAGTTAAAGGATAAGTATGTGCCTTCACAGAAAATTCCAAATTAACATGGAAATGCATTCAAGGCCGTTGCAAGCACCACCAAGGACAATGTTCAGGTAACTGCCAGATATTCATACTTTTAGAAATGTTTTTCTATGTATTATGGGAATTTGAATTATTCAGGCATTAATTTTTATAGCGATTACAAACATTTCATTTCAGTGACGACGACAAAACAATAATAATATGCTACTCTAAAATGGATTTGATTTATTAATAGGTTACATTGGCAAGAGATGGCAAATGTGGAAAGAGAAGAGCACGAAAGAGAGAGCTATCTACATTAGAGGCATTATCTCTGAAAAAAAAAATTTGACCAGTCGACCAATAAAGAGGTACTTCTAGATCTAGACCTTACTGATAAATAGGAAATAGACAGATTAAAAGCTGAAACATAATTGCTGAGGAAAGAAAAGTGCGCTTTGAAAAGAAGTAATCAAGTCCTGAAAGCCAAATGTTCAAAGTATGCCATGGAAGTAAACTGATGTGTTTCTTCTGCAATAAAACAACAAATTAAGGACAATCCAATTAGCCATTTTGTCTCAGTGTTTGACACCACACCAGGTTCGATCTTTACTTAATAATAAAAAGAAAGTGAAGTGTCATCTTAAGAGCTTTTTCATCCAAAACTTACACTTTCTTGTGTAAAAAGAACTACCCTTTTCCTTGTCAGTCAACACTTCAGAAATGGGCCAAACAGTTTTAGCGCAGACCTGGAATTCTGAAAGAAGTACTGTATCTTATGAAAGCTAAGACAGAAACATTCAAACCTCTAGAGTAAATAGGAGTCCTATGTTTTTATGAGATGAATATGGATGGTCACATATTCTAAGACTCATTAGATGATGCAATTTTAGGACAAAACAAAAACCTTATGGTGGTCATGATTTGTGCTTTCTTGTCACCATAGAAACAACCTCTATATTTTGACTTTAATAGTACCATGACTAATGAGTTACTCATGAACATAAAGCAGTTGGAAGCAGCTGGACCCCAATCTGCAGCAGTAATTTGTCGTTTGGAAGGCAAGAATTGAAAGGTTTGGAGATACAAAATTTAGACCGGCAAGGAAAGCGTTTCTGAAGAAGAGATAAATTTGTTAATATCGAGAATAGAATAGAATAGAAAGTGTCAGGAAGTCTTTCCTGAAAGTATTTGTATGGAGTGTAGCCATGTATGGAAGTGAAACATGAACGATAAATAGTTTGGACAAGAAGAGAATAGAAGCTTTTGAAATGTGGTGCTACGGAAGAATGATGAAGATTAGATGGGTAGACCACGTAACTAATGACAAGGTACTGAATAGAATTGGGGAGAAGGGGAATTTGCGGCACAACTTGACTAGAAGAAGAGAGCACCTAGCAGGACTCGTTCTGAGGTATCAAGGGATCACCAATTTATATTGGAGGGAAGTGTGGAGGGTAAAAATTGTAGAGGGAGACGAAGAGATGAACACACTAAGCAGATTCAGGAGGATGTAGGTTGCAGTAGTTTTGCTGTAAACTGAATGGGTAGGCCGAATCTAGGAAGTGAGCAGGAGCAGGTGAGGTAAGACTCTCGGTACAGATTTTTACGTGAAAGTGCATTTAATTATTAGTCAATGACATACGTAACTTTACAATTGAAGAGCCCGTAGGTGCAAAACCGTATTCCCGTCGTAAGTAGTACATAGTCTCAATAGCAAGCTGAGGTTGAAGCGATGTTTCCAGGCTGTCTGCTCTTGATGAAATGGGCTGGATTTGGAGTGGAGCTCGTAGAGCATGGAGAGCTGCATCAAACCAGTCTTTAGACTGAAGACTACAACAACAACAATTAGTGATATCGGCATTGGATGTCAAACTGATTCCATATTTTTATATTTCCAGAAGGGTTTTGATACCATTCTCAACAAGTGTCTCCTAACCAATTTGTGTGCCTATGGAGTGCTATTGATTTCACTGTTTCCTGTCAGAAATATCACAGTCCATAGTCATGAAGTAAAACAGAAGTGACATCTAGCGTTCGCCAAAGAAGCCTTACATGCCCTTGGCAGTTCCTACTCTATATAAATGATTTAAGAGAGCAGCCATCTTGTATTATTTGCAAATGATATTGACATTCACTGTCTAGTAAAGTCATCAGAAGATCAAAACCAAATGAAAAATGATTCGCACAAAATTTCTGTTGGCGCAAAAAGTGGCAGTTGACCTCAAATAACACAATCCTGAAGTCACCCACATGAGCACAAAAAAAAAAAAAAAAATAGTTGATTTTCGACTGCACGATAAATCACGCAAATCTCAAGGCTGTCAATTCAACTTAGATATGGCATTTACGAAGAATTTAAATTAGAATGATCACATATATAAATTGGTGGGGAAGGCAAACCAGAGACGACTTTTTATTGGTAGAAGACTTAGAAGATGTCACAGGTCTACTAAGGAGACTGCCTACAAGACATCTGTCCTCTTCAAGAATATTACTGCATAGTTTGGGATAGATGTAAAGACCAACGGAAGACATTGAAAAAGCTCAGAGAAGGCAGTTATTTTTGTGTTGTGGGTTAGCAAAATTACCTTAATTAGCTTTAAAATAACCCGTAACACAATATGACAGTCAAGTGACAGAGTGAACAAAACAAACACCAGGATAAACAAAGAGTTAACATAGGCCATACACTGAGCCAAAGATAATATTGCATAAACCTTCATTTATGCATAGCAATATACAATGCATGCACACACTGTACACTAGTTAGCATACATTTCACTATTCCCCCTGAGTGTTACTGATACTTCTTGTTGAACTTGATGCATCACTGGGGTCAAGTGACAATTGGTCACATTTTGGTTGCTGCTGTTTCCTGGTGGTGGTCTCTGAAGACAGTTGTAGCTGCTCTACCATGTATAGTGGGGTGACAGATGTCACGTCCATGATGGGTGCAGCTGGGTCATGATCTGTGGTGGTTACACGAAAAGGTGGCTTAAGTAATTCTGAGTGGTCAATGGATTCATTTTGAACACTGCCGAATAAGTCGCTAGGAAGGCAAATAGGCTGACCATACACAAGTTGTGCTGTGGTTGCTTGGAGGTCTTCATTCAGGGACGCATGTAGGCCTAAGAGAACGATAGGCAGCATCTATGTCCACCACTACGAATCATGGCGTCACAGCAATGTTCTGAGTTGCCCATGCATACATTCAACTAAACCATTTGCTGCGGAATGATATGCTGTAGTCTGGATTTGCTTCGTACGAAGTAAGACAGGAAGTGCTTTAAAGAAATAGGATTCAAACTGTCTTCTGCGTCAGTTGTGATCAGAAGGGATACACCAAGTGGGCGACCGACCCACGAAAGACTGTGATAGTAACAGTTTCAGAGGTTATTGGGAATACTTTAGGCCAGTGTGTACAATGCTCTATAGCTGTGAGACAGTAGGTGCATCCTTCTGATGGCGAAGTAGGTCCTATGAGGCCTATAAGGACGTATTCAGATAGTAGATTCGGAGGGATGGAACTCCCCAGCCGTGACCTGACATTTCTGCTAATTTTACTGTGTTAACAGGCCACGCATTGTCATACAAATTTCATACAATCCCTGGCCATATGCTGCTAGACGAACGCTCGCTTCACCATGTTAGTTGTAGTTCTAACATCTGGGTGCGACATGTTGTGCAGCGAGGCAATAACCTTTTGGTGGAACTCGACATTCACGAATGGCCACGTCACAACATAGCTGGAGAGGTGACGGTGGTAGCACGATACAGCAAGTTTGCGCGCCTGATCATTGCGTCCAAAAATCATGTAATTCATCGTCCAATTATTACGCCACCACGAGAGCTTTAAAGTCAATTGCTTCAGAAATAGATTCTATATGTGAGAGTGCATCAGCTAGTAGATTCAGTTCGCCTTCAACATGGATGATGTTGGTAGTAATATGACCGACGAAAACAAGATATCGAAGCTGTTGTGGTGAACTTAGAACTTAGAACTACTTAAACCTAACTAACCTAAGGACATCACACACACCCATGCCCGAGGCAGGATTCGAACCTGCGACTGTAGCAGCAGCGCGGCTCCGGACTGGAGCGCCTAGAACCGCACGGCCACCGCGGCCGGTCTGTATTAGTGGTGTGTTACCAAAACAAATTGCTGTCGCTCCAATAGGTCTTGGAACTTTTTGCTGAATGCATAGGCAGCTTACAGTTCGCAGTCACATTTTAACCAATTTTGCTGTGAAGGTGACAATTTTTTGCTTAAGAAGGCTAGTCGTTGCCAGTGTTCATCGATGTGTTGTTGTTGTGCAGCACTGATCACAGAGACAGACGCATCAACCATCAGCGCAAGTTGCGCCTGTGGTACCAGGTGGACTAAGAGTGTTGCGTCAGCAATGGCAGTCTTCAAATCAGAAAATGTCATTTCAGCTTCTGAAATCCACTGAAAATTATACTTTGGTCTTGGTTTGCCTTGTATGAACTTGTTCAGTGGCGCAGCTAGGAGGGTGTGGTTACAGACAAAACTTTGAAAGCGTCATAGTTCCATGATTGTTATAGGTCGTGGAAAACCAAGTCCTGCGCCCATCTTCTCTTTTGATGGCCGAATTTTTTCATCGTTAATGGTACAGTCAAGAAATAGAATATCTGCTGCCCCATAGACGCGTTGGACAGATTAATAATGAGGTCATGCCCACATAAATTGCTAAAGATTTATCATAGATGTGACAGATGCTTCTGAGGGCCACATGACCAAGACATCGTTTATATATACATAAAATAATCCAAGTCGTGTGTAATCTTGTCCATAAGTCTTTGGAACGCCTGAACAGCTTTACATGACCTGAAAGGCATGGAGATGAGCTCCAGCAACCCGTACGACATTCATACAGCTGTCTTGGGAACATTTTATGGTGCCATGGATATCTGGAAAAAATCCCTGACGAGGTCCACCACAAAGAATTTGCTTTTACCATGGCGCTGGAGGTGAAATCCTCGATGTTTGATATAGGCTATCAGTCTTGAATTATGCTGTCTATAGTCCCCACAAGGACGCCATCTGTTGTTCTTTTTCAGTACCATATGGAGGGGAGAAGCCTAATTACTACTTGATGGATGGCCGATCCCCTGTGTGAGCATGGATGTGGGTTCCTGTTTAACTACTTTCAGTTTGTAGTGTTAAACGACGTGGTCGAGTATGAAGAAGTGGCCCAGGCGTGGTCATAATGCACCGTGGAATGTCGTACAGGAGCTGACATGGGAGGTTTACACGCGATTTAAGGCGTTTCTAATGCTTGATTAGTGGAGAATCTCCACTTATCGCCCAGACACCATCGTCTTCCACACCAATATCAGTCTTTTGCTAGGTAAGTTGCTGCAAGTGTCCAGCAGGCGTCGATGCCAGAGGTTGGCACAAGTCCTTAAAATGGTAGAAGATCTGCTCCCAGTGTAGAATGTGTGATGTCTGCCACAATAAACAGCCTCTCAAGCCTGCGTCGTAGGCTTAGGTTTAATGCTAATGTAGTACCATCATATGTAGCTATCGTAGGGCCATTGGCTTCATGGAGGTGGTAACCATCACACTTACGAGTTGGCAGATGGGCAGATGGGTAGACTGTTTCATCTGCACCCATGTCTATTAAGAATTATAACTTCGTATCTTTGTTTGTGACAAAAAATCGACGGCTGCCGGTCGAAGCGTCAATGGCCATCATCACTGAGCTCCTGATGTGTTTTCCTTTTCACAAGGTGGGCTATTCTTCTGTTGGTCGGTTGGCTGGTTCAGTAAGGGGTCCAAACAGCGAGGTCATTGGTCCCATTGAATGAGGGAAAGATGGGGGAGGAAATTGGCTGTGCTCTTTCAAAGGAACCATCCCGGCTTTTGCCTGAAGTGATTTAGGCAAATCACAGAAAACTTCATTCAGGATGGCTTGACCTGGGTTTGAACGCCTCTTACGCAAATCGACGTTGGGAGCAACTTACTTTCGTAGCCAAATGTGAGCAGCTGTGTTTCTTGGACGAGTGATAGCGACGAGATTGGCGACTGTTGTTCCGAGTTCGCAGTGCAGCGATTTGTGTGGTTAAGTTCGCTGATCAGGGCTTGTAGCACAGCTAAATTGTTGTCTGTCTGCGGTTGTCAGTTAACTGCTGCAACACACACCGACGGATGCTGGTGCCTCTAGGTCGTGTCAGACAGTACGTGTGATACCCAAATGCTTCCCACGATGTCGTCGCCTATTGTGTTGCTTAACTAACGTATGTAATCGGCGCAGCAGGTGCGATGGCGTGCGGCCGCTCAACTCTTCAGTACGAAGTAGTTTCCGTCTCTTCGCCTCGGACTGCGAAAGTCGTGTGATTAAGGTTTTTTAATCGCCAGATATCGATCCACGTTCGGCGGTGGTGATACAATATCCTGTACTTCCGACTCCGTTTCTTCGCTGAGTGCTGCCATAACATAACTGTATTTTGTATGGTCCGCAGTCACTTGCGCTATGACAAACTGGCGTTCCAATTACGCAAATCATAGCGTAGGAATTTTCTTCCAGAACGGTGGTGATTTTACTGCGACACTGTTTATCATCGCACCAACAGATGCGTCTGCAGCTCACACAGGAATTTGATCTACCATCGTAGAATACTGCAGAATCAGTAGGCTACAGGCGTGCGGCACGGCTGGCCTTGGAACACGAAAGAAGGGCGATGCAGTTGACGCGGCTGTAGTTGCACGCTACGGCGCTAGGAAGCGCTAACGTGTATCGAATTATACGCCCGTGACCGCCGTACATCACGTTGTGGTCACCACCTGTTGTGGATTAGCAATATTCAACTAACAGAGCGTACAAAACAATAGAATAATATAGCAGGAAAAACAAAGAAAAAACGTAGCTCATAGGCTGAGCCAAACCTGATCCTGCAAGGACCTTACTTGCGCGTAGCACTACACCATACACACACACACACACACACACTGTGCACCAGCTTGCGTACATTTCAGTATTAGCGTGAAACAGAGGAGAGAGTGCCACGGATGTGAGACACGGGTGAGAGTGGCAGTCATTAAAATAAAGGCGTTTCCGTTATGGCGAGATCTTTTCCGAAAGGTTCTTCTCCGTATGCGAAAGTATTTTGTTGACGCCCACCTACCAAGAGAGAAATGATCGTCGTAATAAAATAAGAGAGAACAGAGCTCGCACGGTAAGATTTATGTGTTCGTTTTCCAGCGCGCTGTTCGAGAGTGGAGCGGCAGAGTAATAGTAGGAAAATGCCAGGCTCTTAAATGTGAATTAGAGAGTTTTCATATAGTTTTGCGGCTATTAATTGCATGCACAGATATATGTGCATGCTGTTTATTGCATGCACAGACATATGTGCAGGCAGATCGTTGTATTTGGACTGGTCTTTAAGATTCCCCAAACATGTATGACTCTTATATATTTCAATTAAGTCAGGAATTAGCCCTCGAGGGCAAAGACATGTATCTCCCATCTAAGAACGCAGTGTGTTCACGAAGACGAGAAACACTAGTCTTTACAAACTGTGGATTCAAACACGTTTCAATTGCCACGTTGATGGTGATTTTCTGTCGACACGTTAAGATTTGTCTGGCAGGTGTAATCTGTGGAAACAAAAATGAGAAATTTTGTTCAAACCTGTAACTCCAAATTCCGGCTTTGGGTTATGTTGCTGTCAACACGCTACTATTTGTCTGCACAAGGCACTCGTGCACAAGTATTGGCGCAAACATGCGTTTCTGCATTGCAGTGGTACTTGTAAAGCCCGGTCCACACGCAACGATCTGTCTGCGCAGACAGCGGCGCAGATGTCTGTACATGCAAAAGATCGCTGCAAATGTGATGTGTTCACACGACACAAACCCCAATCTATTACTCGCCCGCCATCTGTCGGTGTAGAAAAGAAATATCAGTGGCAAGCGACTGCGCTCCCAGTAAACGTCAAAAATTTAATTCCGTTATTTTGAAATATAGAAATGGAGGAAGTTCTGTCGTGGTCTGTGTTCGCAACTTGTGTTGCAAAAAACATTCAGACCAACCGCAGGAAACAGAGAAAGTGGTCAAAAGGTATAGACAGTGGCTGCTAAAGCGAAAGCAGTTTTCTCACGTAAATTTACTGCGAGAGTTGCAGGGCGAACCTAACGACTGGCGAAATTATTTGCTTATGAGAAAAAATACTTGTATAGAGAAGGGCAATTTCTCCTCATGAACGCCTGGCGGCAACATTAAGATTCCTAGCAACAGGAAGGAGCTACAAGGATTTGGAATTTTCAACTGCAATATCGAAACAAGAGTTCAGTGAAATAATACCCGCAATTTTTCAATTAGAGCATTGTATGCTGCTGTCTTTTTGTCTCAGTCACTATACTCTTTACTTTAATCTTCCACAGACATGGGTGGTTTCTATATATTTCAATGAATTCACTTACAAACTCCCCAGAAGACTGACGAGTATCAGCCATTGTAATGCCCTGTGCGCACAAATACAAACACTAGACTGAGCAAACAGCTTGCGGCGATCTCCTGTCCACACGCTCCAACTTGTCTGCGCAGATGTGGTTTGAACCCACAGATTTGAGAGGTTTCGCTCAAACCTCCAACTCCAACTTCCAGTTTTGCACACACCTGTGGTTTGTGCAAATCTTCTGTCCACACGCAACGATCTGTCTGCGCAGATGTGATGTGCGCAGACATTTGCGCAGACAGATCGTTGCGTGTTGACGGGCCTTAACAGCACAGTTACGATTAAACACAATATCATGCAAATCTTTTACGAAGATGATGCTCTTACCATTATTTTATTGTATTACATATTTTAGGTAGGACTTAATACTTGTTTGCATTTTATTTTTGGTAAATTTCATTACCAACCTGGAATGGTTTCACTGAAAATACTAGATATTTATAAAGAAGCCCTTTGTTAAGATTAAAAATAATATATTCCTTGATTTACAAGTCTACCATGATAAAATCCGATCATATCAGTGTACTTTTATCTTTTTTCATTTATCTATTGGTTGCCCTTGAAAGTCCGAGCTGCGTTGAGCAGTTGAGCACAGTGTAAAGCTGTGGTGTTAACTGTTGTGATTTGTGGAGGAACTTCAAAGAAAATGCCGCACCTCAGTTTACAAACTAACGTTCCTAAAAGCAAGATATCACAAGACTTCTTGAAAGAAACCACTAAAGTTATTGCCAACACACTTTCAAAACCGGACAGCGTAAGTAACAGCGGAGAATGAAATGAGAATGTTCGCTATTTTGTTACCAATCATTCGCTATAATTGCAACAAAATGATTCTGTGTTAAATCTGTGAAGTATTTGTACTGCGAGAAGTAATAAAAGTATTAAATTTCAGTATTGCGTCGTGTCAGTGGAAGCTGATTTGCCGATGGCATGGGGAGGTTCAACTGACCCTTGTGTAGTTGCCACATTAATGAGCATCGGTCAGCTCGGAACCGAAGCAAATAAAAAGCATTCAGCTGCAATATCCAGCCATTTAGAAAAACATCTTGGTATCCCAAAAAACAGGTAAGGCTGTCGTAGTATCGGAATTTGTTGCGTGAGAGAGTAGTAGTTATAATTCTGAAGATTAGCTTGAATAACAAAGTTCATTGGTGTTCCATAATTTTTGAAGCGTGCGCGTGTGTGTGTGTGTGTGTGTGTGTGTGTGGGGGGGGGGGGGTGGGGGTGTTTGCATAAGTCTTTTTCCCACCTATGGCAGCTACTCTTCAAGAGCTGAAAAACAGAATTGTGGAAGCTGTTAATTCAGTAAAGAGAGACCAGTGTGTGGAATGAAATGGACTTATCACTCAGATCTTCCTCAAGCAACTCATTGTGCTCATGTTGAGTGTGTTGTATAGCATCTGTGTGAACATAAAACTTTGAACTTTTCGTTGTCCAGTGACATGCAATGTGTCTTTTATTTCTCATAGTCTATCTGTAGTAAACAATTGAAATCTGTTGTTTTTGAGTCACCCAGTACATTAGGGAAACCATGAAAAACCTACAATAGGATGACCAAATGAAGGATGGAAGCTCCACCTTCCTGACTACAAGGACAGTATTGTTAAAACAGTGCTATGTCATTTGGTTTGTCCCTAGTGTAAAATAACTTTGGGGACAACAGAAATGTCAGACAAGTCATTGGCTTTGGCTAGTGATGTAATGGTCATGGCTGCTGTAAAATCACCTTTTGGTGCATGTATTGTTTTCTTGTTAGCTGGTGAAGACAACAAAAGTGAAAGCAGAAAACACTGGTTGTGGTGACAAATGTGTAACTAAAAATACCTGGCTGTGGTGATAGACTGATCAGCAGCTTTGCCTGTTTGAAACAACTGCCAATAAAATAAGACAGTCACAGTAAGGTTACTGGAGGCCAGTATACAGGAACAGATTGCTCAGATTTCACAAGAACCTCTGCGAACAACTGTTGATCACGTCATTTTATGGATTCAGCATCTCATCGACGTCTTCAGTGCATGTATTGAATGAATTGTTTAAGCAGCAGTTAATAATGAAAATCAATATTGTGCCTTACTTCCTGGTTTGACATTTTCTGCCCATGTTTCCTATGGAACGAGTCAAAGCTGTATAGAACATTACGCTATATGAGTACTTTTTTACAAAGAAATTTTTTAATAATGTAAAAGGCTAATGCTACACTGTTCATTCATTCCCACCATCACCACACACACACACACACACACACACACACACACACACACACAGAAAACTATAGTGATGATGTCTGGTTTTAATTTTGTTTGCCTAACTTCCCATTTGCTAGCCTGAAAAACTGAGGTGTTGTCTGTCTGTAACAAGTGAGATGTTGATGTTGGAGGATAAATTGTTGCATTGCATGGCTTTTCTGTTATTTCCAGGGTAGAAAAGCTAGGAAAAACAGTGTGAAACTGTTACGTGAAATGATAGATGTTTTATTATTGCTGTTAATTTTTGTGTCACATTTTTCCCAACCCTCTACTCTAAGTTGTAACAATAAGACCAGTTTTACAAGTCTTTTTTTTAGAGACAATTTCATTTCTTTAAATTTGATAAAGATGTTGCCTAGATATTAGTTCCACTTCTCTCCCAGATCACTTATGAGCAGTTGTTCAGATGGCCATTGATAAATTTGTTGTTATTACTATTCCTACTACTATTTTGAAAACTCCGCATTGCATCTTAATGGAAAAGAGAAAATTATGGTTTCCGTGGAAAGACAGACATTAGTTTTACTCCAAAAGTGTTACATACAATTCCTGCACATATCTTTCCTGTCTAATGTCGAACATAACTTTTCACCGCCCTGTTATGATGAACATGAAGGAAGAGTACCTTTGTGAGTGTTGGCTGTATTATTGTTGATCTGAGATGAGTTTTAAGAACTTGAAAGGCTCCGAATGATCTCTGAGGATGCCAAACTTCTGGAACTGTCATCATCAGAATGATCACCAAATAACTTTCTGAAACAGTTTTTTAACTCTTGACATTTAGCAGTGTTTTGTAATAAAGGGTAAATTGTGTAATTGTACACCAGTTGTAATAGTTCATAGCATATCAAGTTGTGCATCAAGCCTGTACAGGTTAAGGTGCACTTTGTATGTACTCTAAGCAACTCTTCAAAACATAGTTCAGATAGAGGATTTGTGTGGAAGACATAACAAGTAACTCTTCACATTGGGATAGTTGCTTTACGTACTCTTTGTTGAACTTGAGATCAATCTCATTCAGAAAAAGATCAAAAATTTCAAACACACCTTTTTAAATCTTTGTTCACAAGTTAGTTCTTCACGATGAGATAGTTCCTGTGTGTTTGAATATTGTTGGTGTCTCTTGGCTGTGAGATTTTCTCTCTTTGATATTTAGGTTCTTGAAATAATTTTTGTCTAATAGCGTGTCAAATACTTATACAGTCATAAGATTTGCAAGAGCTGTGTTTATAAAGTCTACAGGATGTTTCAGCTCAGCTGCATTAAAGTATGAATTGTGTAGCAATTTGGCCGATTGTTTGCATCAAATAACTCAATAGCAACTGCCATATTAAAAGTAGTCTTAAACTTTATGAGCCACTTCACCTAGCTCTATGATTTGAAAATTTTTGCCTCTAATTGAGCTCTCCGCATTCATTACTATTCGCGCAGTCGAAGCGGACGATGCTGTAGTTGACGGTATTGCTGTGAATCGCAGAATCTCTTACAGTCACTCCCATCAACAACCGTGCTCAGTGTCAGCATGGACTGTGTGAATAGTACTTTGGTGACTGTTTTCTGAACCTGATCATAGCTTTTCTTGAAATGCTTCACAGATTTTACCTGTACAGGTCATTGGGTCACACACATTGGTATCAGCCAACGAACTTCTGAATTTGAATTCATCTTGTGAATACCGTATGGTAACTTGACATCGACATTCACATTTTTCCTTTTTGTGGATTGCAGAGTTGTATTTTGATACATCGTTCCAACTTACCAAAACATTGGACAGTTGTTCACAGCTTTTTGAATGTTTCTGTAACGCAAGATTCAAACAGTGATGAATGCAATATTTGGAACTGCGTTTTGGGTAATCTTGAAGAATGGTTTCCTTCACACATTAGTTCCTCTCATACATGTTAGCTGCATCATTTAAACAGTGTGCACATAGAAACTGCTAGTGAAAGTATTAGAAAGATGTATTTGGCATCAGCATTTGCACTTTGGAATCCAGCACACTTTATAAAACCAGAAAAAATTCTTTACCTTTGAGTGTCTCGGGGTTGACAAATGTACACACAAAGTCAACTACTACTGGTGAGGCACATCCTCATTGACTCTGCCATAATTCTGTAAAATGGAAAATGTTTTATTTGTGACACTATATCACATGTAAGCAATAATTTCTGTTATTTCATTTTGCACCACTGGTGCCAATGAAGTGTCATGTCATGCTTTTGGCACGTCTTCAGTTCTGGTACCTCATTCTTCCTTTCATCGAGAAGTGTCAAGAGGTTTCCAGCGAGTGTTTCATGACCTTTCAGTGCATAAGCCTTTTGATCCAGGAACCTGAATGACCTAAAAATTATTTGTAATGCGGTTCTAGCATTCTTTTGATTGGCAAGCAGATTTACAGGAGTTGGCCAATCAGAGGTGTGCTATTTTCACATAGCTGAATAATTGAGACAAACTTATGATCAAAAAGGCTCTTCTCATGTATTATTAATTTTTCTGTAGCTTTTGTCCAGTTACAGATACTTTTATAAAAGTTTCTTTTTGTGGTCCTGTATTGCTCACTGGTGCGTAGATCTAATGCAGTCATAACAAGAGAACATTGTCACTCTTTTCTCTGTAATACAGCCAAGGAGAAACCACGAGCCATTCTGATTTACAAGCTCTTCCAGCCCTTCACGGAAATTTAGGACAGGACAGAAAGTAGTCAGAGTTGTATGTTCCTTCAGGTTGCGACAATTTGATTAAACTGTAAACAAAAGTTGATATGAGGTAAATAGATAACTGTGTATTTGCTGCCCTACAGTTTAGTTTTTCACTTGCTTTGTCTGTAGATCATACATCTACAAGTAAATTTGTAGGTCTGGGGAGGGGGATTGCATAAACGTGATACCACCACCAACCCCCTCTCCTCTTTATTGATATGACTATGACAGAGTACTACAAAGGTAATCAGCCTTGTTGCAGGAAGTAGCTGTTAGACTTCTACCTGGAAACCACTCACATTTTTTTAATGGTGGAATGTGAAACTTGGGGGGGGGGGGGGGGGATGATAGGATGCCTGCTGCAGTTTAAGATGGAGTTGTAACAGTGCTGTACCTGGTCATTTTATGTATGCATTGCAGCCCTTTGTGAGAGCTGATCATAATCAGTGGTAGTTTGTTTTTCTCTAGTTTTACAGATCAGTGCAACTGCAACATATTGAAAATTAGGACCATCTGCTTATGGAAGGTTGCTAATTTGCTTTAAAAATATGGTACAGCTGCCTGCCATAGGAGCAGATGTCACTAGGGCACACGTGGCTGGAGGTATTGGACATGTAGGAACCTGATTGAAGTACTGATGGTGGAAAATATTTTCACCGTCAGTATGTGGCTGGCGTTGGTCAGAGAGCTATTAGCTTGAAGCTTTCACATGATTAACTAACAAACCTCATTGTCTAGTGAAGTGAAGGCAAGGCATGTGACACTATTGAATGGAGACCCTAAATTCAGCAGACAGCCTGGTGACACACACACACACACACACACACACACACACACACACACACACACACACACACACAGTGACCCACATTACAGATAGACATTGGTCTAACGTACCATCGTAGTCACCTGCACTACACAGATAAACATGGTTGTAACAATTTGTGAGGATATGAAATGAAATGATCTCACTGAATCATTCCGGTAAAACAGGTGGCATACTTCAGTTTGTTGGTAGGATACTGGAAAAATCCTGCCAGTCCCCAAAGAAGACTGCATACAAAACACCTGTATAACCAATTCTAAAATATTCCTCAAGTGTTGGGTATCCATAACAAACTGGACTCACCAGAACTATTAAACATTTGCAAAAAGGGACAGCTCTGATTGTTAGAGATTTGTTGACTCACAGTCACAAACTCCTGAAGAGTGTGTCTAATATCGCTCTTTGTTTGACCTCCACTATTGTGTCTGCCAACTCTTAGATCTTCATGTCTGTGACACAGTCCATAATTAAGTCTGCTATCGTTGATGGAAGTTGGACTTTATCTATGCAACAGGGATGCCATCAACATGGCAAAACTTCAGTTTACTCAGAAGAAATTAATGAGCCATGCAATCGAAGGTCTGGGTGAGGTCACAAAACACCAACAGGATAATTTTTGTTGTCTTACTCTGACAGGGCTTCATTTGTGAGATTCTGCGTGCCCCTCTTTGCAGAGATATTATACAAGGGTTAGACTGAGAGGAAGTTAGCATGTTTTGCTCAGAACTATGAATCTGTAAAATTATATCTTACGCCATCGTCTCAAAAATATTTGAACAAATTGGATGGGCTGAAATGGTTCTGCAATCAGAGGTGATTTGTTTTTCTCTAGTTTTACAGAACAGGGCCACTGCAGCATATTTAAATATGTCAGGGAATGTGCCATGAGCTGTTGATTGCCTTAGAAGTATAGCTTAAAGTAGACCCACCAATTATACTTCATGTCAAGAGCTCAGGTTTCCTATTATGTTTTTATTGTGTTGATGTCTGTGTTAATATTTAGAAATAACAAATTTGTTGCTATAATACTTATGCAATTTTCTGTTTTGTTCTAGGTTGTACATAAATTTCATAGATGCAAAACCTGCTGATGTTGGCCATGATGGAACTACATTCCATGCCATATTTGGTGGCAAGTGATGTGATGTTTTGAAGTTACAGAGTTTGGGTACACGCATGTGCGTATATATTACCTGGGGAGTAGATTGGTAACAGAAATGTATGTTCAGTTATGTACAATTGAGCTAGTTTGATGGAAACTACGTTGGAATCTATATTGTGATAATTTTTGTGTATGATATATGTTATGATTGATTATAACTAAGTACTAATATGTGCTTGTTACTTGGGATCAATAAACAAAACTGTTAAACTTTGTGTTTTAATAGAAGAAGCCAAACAGTAAATGTAGTTGTTCTTATTTGTAGATTAATAGCCTCCACTACTGTCTTGCTTCAAAATTCAGCACCTTGCAGAATGATTGACAAATACTGTACTGCTTAATTCATTCATTTTCTCTTCACTTAACTGTAGGGGAAACACATTCACGGTTGAATTTTATCAAAGACAACATTGCTATCAAACTTTGTATAATGTTTTGCCTTGTTCAGTCTTGAATACAGGTTAAAATTTTAAGCAGTCTAAAGAAAATGATTAACAAACCATATGATGTATGTCAACAATAAAATCCAGTACAGTTGTAAAAATTATGTATCTCTAAAAAGGAAAGCACTGCCCAGCTTTAGGACTGATGTCCCATCTTCAGATACATCTGCAAAATTTTAAATGAATGATAATATCTAGGCACATGGTTAGGGTAATCAAGGACAAACAGAATCAACAGAAATTCTTAGAAAAAACCCCTATACATGCATTAAACCATTGAGTCCACAAAGGGTGCATAACTAAGGTTAAAATAAGTTGAAATTGTGCATTCTTGGTACATGGCTTGCAAGAGAATATCCTCTTCAATCCTAGGTCTTCTAGACAACCTCTCTGAGGAAGATAATGATACTGGCTGAGGGGTACGCCACACATGGATCCACATGAAGACAGATAGGCAGTGTCTCACACAGTGCTGCACACGCAATCAGACCAGTACGAAGCACAAGCCAAAGTTGAAATGCTAGCAGGAGTGGTCTCATACCTGTAATGTTAGTGAGTGTATAGCTCATGCCATCTGATGGTCAAAATCTAGATTATTGTAGTCCACCAACAACCAGTCTAAAAAACCACAAACTGTCATCCGCTGCCGTGTAAGCTAACTTATGAACCGGTGAGACACTGATTACAAATTTGCACTCAAAAACCTTACAAGCCAACCAGTAGGATCAAACCAAAGTAAACTGACAGAATTCCTGCACTGCCTCTCATGAATTCATATAGCATGCTGAGAGCATAGTCTGAAGTTGTCACTCATTGGTAGATGTACAAAGTTGTGGAACAACTACGTGGAAGGAAACCTATAAGGTACGTACAGCCTGCCAACAATTATAACAGAAGCACCTAAGTTAAGAGCACTATGGATCACATTAAGAATAGCCAAACAATAAAAAAAAGGCACAATGAAAGATTTTTAAGGAACATCGCTCATGGCAGCTCTGACCAAACCACTAAAATCCTAAATAATAAAAATCAGTGACAATCAAAGCCGTAAAACGTTTAGTAACCTCCAATAACGATGCCTGTAAACATGCTGTAATTTCGAAACTGTAGAACACAATGTAACTATAAAGCTAGTATTAGACAATATCAAATCCTTATGGCACTAACAGGTAGCCACATCATAAAGAACCACAGTGTAAGCTTCAGGGACTGGAGCAGAAGAATGGCTTGTTACAATTTTGTATGTTTAACATTGCAGCATGTCAACTTTGGAAACACTTTACTGTTTTAAATAGCATTGATTTACATATACGTTTTTCTATTGAGAATGAACAGTGCAATGGAGAAAGAAAAGCTGTATCTCACTGGTACTTGTATTTGCATACTTTCTGCTGCTTATGTTGAAAGTGACAAACATTTTTATACTCTGGTTGTGAAATGAACCACATTGTTCATTGTACCACTCTCAAGAGAATCGCTAACAGTCAGAAGAGGGCGAAGGAATTTATGACGTACTGTCCCAGCACTCGCCTACAGTTTTGAGAAAAGCAAAAGTGGAGTAAATGGGCTTGGAGATTATCTTGTGTGACGGTTCAGTTGGTGAAATAATCAAAATGTTTCTGTGAAACAATATATCTTTTCATTCGGTTAGCATACTTTTCCATCAAAAATGGCTGAACTTTTTCCTCCTTGTTCTCTGCAAGTAGTTATGGTTGCTTACATAAAACTTCCTGGCGGATTAAAACTGTGTGCCTGACCGAGACTCGAACTCGGGACCTTTGCCTTTCGCGGGCAAGTGCTCTACCATCCGAGCTACCGAAGCACGACTCATGCCCGGTACTCACAGCTTTACTTCTGCCAGTATCTCGTCTCCTACCTTCCAAACTTTACAGAAGCTCTCCTGCGAACCTTGCAGGACTAGCACTCCTGAAAGAAAGGATACTGCGGAGACACGGCTTAGCCGCTAAGCCGTGTCTCTGCAGTATCTCGGTCGGGGACACAGTTTTAATCTGCCAGGAAGTTTCATATCAGCGCACGCTCCGCTGCAGAGTGAAAATCTCATTCTGGTTGCTTACATACTTAGAACATAATTCCAAGTAGTCTTCCTGTATAGTTTTATTGTCAAACTACTTATTGAACCATTTTGCTTATGCAGGTCTGTTATAATAATAATAATTATTATTATTATTTGTAAAAGTAAAAAATATCCTGGTACCAATTTGTGATCACAATTATGCTCATAAATAATAATGCCAGATTCACTTAATAATTTAAATGTTTCAGCTTTTTCTACACTTTGATTAACAATAAAAGCAATACAAAAATGAGAAGTAATGTGCATATGGGGTGAGACCTTATGTACGCTAATTAAAACTTCAATCAAAGTACGGTAATTCAGGTGCCAAAGCAACCTCCCATTCAGCTCAGTAGTTTACCCAAGTAAACTAGTCAGCAGTAAATGACCATAGTGTATGGTGTACTTAAATGTTGTTCTGTGCAATATACATGTAAAAATTACACAGAGCATTTAAAATGACAAACACAGTCAGTTAAATTAGGAAATATAATTTCATAATAGTACAATTTTCAGCATGTATGATACTTCAACAATAATGTTATCATTTACAAATGACAGCAGCAGGAACATTTTGGTGAAGCATTTTGTCTTTGACAGAAACTTAAAGTTCCAGGTTGAATTCAACATTTCCATACCATTATCCTCAGAACTTTACATGTTCATGCTGTCCTTTTCATGCCCCAACATTCATTATTTTGGAACCCCTCACCTTCACTACAATCTTTGTGGCATCATTTTAAACAATTGGGGACTTTAGGCATTGCTCTATCCCTGTCAGAGGACCAACTACATGTAGGCCCAGATCTAGGGGGAGGGGGCAAACAGGAGTATCTGCTTCCCCCCAGGGGGTCCGCAACTCTTTTGTGGATATGTGCGTAGCGAGCACGGGACCCCGAGCTAATGTGGCCTTCCTTCCTTTCTGGGCTGCATACCTTCCCTTTCCGCATCCTTCCCCATCCCCCATCTTCGGCCTGGTAACGGCCAGGCTCAGGAAAGGGTGATTACCTGAGCTGATACCTTCCGAAAGTGCTGATTGGTCCCTCCGTCGCGTTTGTCGGGAGGTGGGACCTGAGGTGTGAACAATCACCTAAGGCGGGAGTGCCCTCAGAGAGGGCCCCCACAAGGAAGGAGCGCGGCATTGGAGATGCCGGTAATCATGGGGGATACTTTCGCAATGGTTTCCTCATCTTCTACTATGTGAGCTCACAAGCGTAAGTTAATTGAATCTCAGCCACAGACAGTCCTTCCATCGTTGCCACAGTTCATTGTTGTTTCTCGGTCTGACGAAGGTCACGACTTCTCCGTGGTCAACCGTTTCATTATTCAGAAAGGTGTCGATGCAGTTGCAGGTCCTGTAAAGTCTTGTTCCAGATTACGAAATGGCACCTTGTTGTTAGAAAGTCAGTGCCCTCCAGGCACAAGAATTGCTGCGTACTTCACTGCTACACACCTTCCCTGTCTGGGTGGAACCGCACCGTACTTTAAATTCGTCACGTGGGGTCGTTTATACACGCTCCCTCGACGGATTGTCCGACGAGGAAATTCAACACTACCTGTCTGACCAGGGCGTAACGGCAGTTCATAGAGTCATGAAAAGGGTTGACACGAACATCATTCCAACCCGTACTGGCTTCTTGGCATTTGACAAAGCTCAACTCCCATTGAAAATCAAAGCAGGCTATGAGATAATTTCCGTTCGCCCTTACATCCCAAACCCTATGCGTTGCTATTGGTGTCAGCGGTTGAATCACACCAGCCAGTCCTGTTCCAATCCGGCCAAATGTGTTACGTGTGGCAAGGATGCCCATGAGGGTGCTTGTCCACCTCCATCCCCTTGTTGCATAAACTGTATGGGTGACCACGCTGCTTCCTCTCGAGATTGCCCCATTATTAAAGACGAAAAGCTCATTCAGGAAATCAGAGTGAAGGAAAAGGTGTCGACCTTTGTTGCTCGAAAATTACTCGCCAGTCGACAGCCCACCGTGCCTCAGACAGGAAAATACAGTACTGTCCTTGCCTCTCCTCGGCCAACAAAGGAGGCGGCCACGCAGACTTGTGACCTTACCTTTAGTGCCACGGTTGTCAGATCGGCCAGCGCAAAGATCGCCCGTTCAACCTCCCCACTTTCGCCTGCCCACTCTATGGCTCACCCTTCATCGGGTTCTGCTAAATCTCGAGCCCAAAAGTCAGACACCAAGACTTCGAAAAAAGAGCATACTCATGAAGATTTTTTACGTACCCCAACTTCACAACCATCGGTTCCTCCTTCATCTAAACATCATGTTTCCAAGAAGGCTAGTAAGAAACCCAGTTCCTCTCCTTCTCCGCCAACGGGTGTCTCATCTACAGCACCACCTGGCGGTAATCGCCCTCGGCCGTCTTCTGTGTCACCGAGGCGCATTGCTGGCGGCCGATCGCTGGTGGCAGGAGCTGCTCCTGAACAACCTATGGATCAGGATCTTCTGCCTTCGGCTGAATGCCATTCCATGCTGTTGGTCGCAAGCTCTGAGCAGTTGCTGAGTTGACGGCAACCTTGGTCACATCCCTCCATTTTCTGTTCACCCTATGTCCATTATCCACTGGAATACCCGCGGCTTTCGAGCCAATCGGGATGAATTGTCGATCCTCTTACGATCCTACTCGCCGGTCATTTTCTGTCTTCAGGAAACAAAGCTGCGTCCCCATGACCGCTTTGTTCTCCCCCATTTTCAGTCCGTCCGATTTGATCTCCCCTCTGTTGAAGGCACTCCAGCACATGGAGGACTCATGGTTCTTCTCCATGATACTCTCCATTATCACCCAATCCCCTTAAACACTTCCTTCCAAGCTGTCGCTGTCCGTCTTTCCCTTTTCTCTTTGTACGGTATACATTCCATTGTCCACACCAATGGCACGAGCTGATCTCCTTCATCTTCTTGGTCAGCTTCCACCCCTCTATTTGCTGGTTGGGGACTTCAATACCCACCACCCGTTTTGGGGATCTCCACATCCTTGTCCGCGTGGCTCACTATTGCTAGACGTCTTCCACCAAGCGGATCTAGTTTGCTTCAACACTGGGGACCCTACATTTTTGTCTGCCTCCACGACAAATTTCTCTCATTTTGACCTTTCGGTCGGTACTGTTCCGCTAGCTCGGCACTTCGAATGGTTCGCCCTTGATGATACACACTCGAGTGACCACTTCCCATGTGTTCTTAGACTGCAGCCTCAACAGCCATATATGCGCCCGCGACGCTGGAAGTTTGGCCAAGCCGATTGGACACTTTTTTTGTCTCTAGCGACATTCGATGACCGTCACTTTCCTAGCGTCGACGATGAGGTCACACATATTACAGACGTTATTCTTACAGCTGCGGAACGTTCAATACCACGCACCTCCACATTGACCCGGCGCCCCCCAGTTCCTTGGTGGAACGTGGCATGCCGTGACGCAATACGTGAGCGGCGACGTGCTCTTCGCGTTTTCCACCACCATCCTACTTTGGACAACTGTATCCGCTATAAGCAGTTCCGAGCGCGATGCCGTCGCGTCATCTGCGATAGCAAGAAGGAAAGCTGGAAATTCTTTACTAGCTCATTTAACACCTTCAATCCCTCCTCGGAAGTTTGGCGTCGGATTCGACGGTTCTCAGGTGCGCTTAGTTTCTCCCTGGTCTCTGGGCTCACTGTCGCGCATGATACATTAGTGGACCCCGTCGCAATTTCTAACTCATTGGGTCAACACTTTGCTGAGATTTCGAGCTCTTCAAATTACCCGCCAGCGTTTCTCCCGAAGAAACATGCAGCGGAAGTGCGACATCTTGCTTTCTCCTCTCAAAATCACGAAAACTACAATACTGTTTTCTCCATGCGGGAACTCCAACATGCACTCTCTTCTTCTCGCTCCTCCACCCCAGGACCGGATGGTATCCACATCCAAATGTTGCTGCATTTATCACACCATAGTCTGCTTTACTTCCTTTGCCTTTATAATCGAATTTGGACCGACAGTACTTTTCCCAGACGATGCCGGGAAGCTATCGTCGTTCCTGTTCCGAAACTTGGAAAGGACAAACATCTCCCCTCTAGCTATCGCCCCATTTCTCTCACGAGTAGTGTATGTAAGGTTTTGGAGCGTATGGTGAATTGCCGTTTAGCTTGGTTTCTGGAGTCCCGCCGTGTTTTAACACCTGCCCAATGCGGTTTCCGAAAGCATCGTTCTGCAGTTGACCATCTTGTTGCTCTCTCCACTTATATCATGAACAATTTTCTCCAGAAATGCCAAACAGTAGCAATATTTTTTGATCTGGAGAGAGCATACGATACCTGTTGGAGGACAGGCATCCTCTGCACACTGTTCTCTTGGGGCTTTCGAGGTCGGCTCCCCCTTTTTCTTCACGAATTTATGGCAGAGCGCACATTTAGAGTGCGGGTGAACACCACTCTCTCCCGTACTTTCTCCCAAGAAAACGGGGTACCCCAGGGCTCCGTGCTGAGTGTTGTACTGTTTACGATTGCCATAAATCCGATTATGGATTGTCTCCTTCCTGATGTCTCGGGCTCCCTCTTTGTGGACGATTTTGCGATCTACTACAGCTGTCAATGGACCAGCCTTCTTGAATGACGTCTTCAAGGACGTCTTGATCGCCTGCACTCTTGGAGCATCGAAACCGGCTTCCGTTTTTCTCCCAGTAAGACCGTGTGTGTTAATTTTTGGTGACGTAAGGAGTTTCTTCCACCCTCCTTACATCTAGGACCTGTCAACCTTCTGTTTTCAGATGTCGCTAAATTCTTGGGTCTTATGTTCGACAGAAAACTGTGCTGGTCCTCCCACGTTTCCTATCTTTCGGCCCGCTGTCTGCGATCCCTCAACACCCTCCATGTCCTGAATGGTACCTCCTGGGGAGCGGACCGAGTGGTCCTTCTCCGCCTCTATCGCACCTTAGTGCGTTCGAAATTCGACTATGGAAGCATAGTTTACTCCTCTGCTCGGCCGTCTATTCTTCGGCGTCTCGACTCTATCCACCACCGTGGATTACGTTTAGTGTCTGGAGCTTTTTACACCAGCCCTGTGGAAAGCCTTTATGCTGAGACTGCTGAACCTCCGCTGTCCAATCGGCGAGCTGTCCTTCTGAGTCGTTATGCTAGCCATCTGTCTTCCATGCCTGCTAATCCGGCCCATGACATTTTTTTCGACGCCTCCTTGGATGTAGGGTATGCAGGCCGCCCTTCCTCCCTACTACCACCGGGAGTCCGCTTCCGTCAACTGCTCCATTCTCTTTCCTTCCACTTTCCTAAAACTCTCTTGACAACTTGGGGTAGAGCACCGCCTTGGCTCCGTCCCCGGATCTGCTGCTCCGTGACCATTGTCAATTTCCCAAGGATGGTACCCCTTCACTTGTTTATCATCGGGCATTTGCTGCTCTATGTGCACAAATGAAGGAAGCCACATTTGTTTACACTGATGGCTCGAAAACGTCGCTAGGTGTAGGGAGTGCCTATATTGTTGGCGACACCCCCAATCGATTTCGGCTTCCCGACCAGTGTTCGGTTTATACTGCGGAGCTTTACGCTGTTCTCCAGGCTGTCCACTAAATCCGCCACCATCAGCGGATACAGTACGTTATCTGCTCAGATTCTCTCAGCTCTCTCCTCAGTCTCCAAGCTCTTCACCCTGTGCACCCTCTGGTCCACCGGATTCAGGACTGCCTGCGCTTGCTCCCTTTGGGGGGGCGTCTCTGTGGCGTTCCTCTGGCTCCCAGGACACGTTGGTATCTGTGGCAATGAGGCGGCCGATATAGCGGCCAAGGCTGCAGTCTCTCTTGTTCGGCCAGCTATTCGATCGATTCCCTTCGCCGATCTACGGAGCGTTTTATGTCGTCGTGTTGTTCTTTTATGGCACGCACATTGGTCGACACTTCCCCATAATAAATTGCAGGACGTGAAAGCTCTTCCCTGTGCTTGGACCTCTTCCTCCCGAACGCGTCGTCGGGAGGAGGTAATTTTAACTAGACTCCGGATAGGGCACTGTCTTTTTAGCCATCGACATCTTTTAAGCGCCGATCCTCCCCCACTCTGTCCCCACTGCTCTCAGCTGTGGACGGTAAGACACCTTTTAATTGAGTGCCCCTATTTTACTCTGTTACGCGCCCGTCTACAGCTGTCGCCTGATACATCTTCCATTTTAGCAGATGACACGCGCTCGGCCGATCGCGTTCTCGAGTTTATTAGTGCCAGTGAGATGATGTCAGTCATTTGAAGTTCTTTCTGGGGACAACCAACCCCTTTCTGTAGTGGATTTTAAGCTTTTCTTCTCCTTTTAGTTTCTCCAATTTTTTGAGTTTCGTTCCCATTGCTGCTGCTTTCCATTTTCGTTTTTTACCGTTTCCTAAGTCACAGACCGGGCACTAATGACCATGGCAGTTTTGTGCCCTAAAACAAAAAAAAAAAGGAGTATCTGCTTGGGTGCCAATTTTAGGGTGCGTCATATTCTTGAAGGAAAAAAAATGTGTTTCACAAAGTGCCTAGCATCCAGCACACATTGGTCTATTGATTGTTCATATGATTTTGAAACACATCTCTGTTGGTTTTTGAACACATTCTAAGTTGGTTTCTGAACAAATCTTAAGTTGATTTTTGAATGCGAGCGTAGTGTATATGAGGTCTCCATTAGGGGTCTCCCCATTGCATCTAGAAATAAAAAAAAACTTTCCCGAAGACGAAAGGGGATGGGGCTATACGAGATGAACCAAATAAACCCAAACGGGTGAGTGGCAATCGCTGTTTGTTTATGTGGTTGATTTGGCGTGCAAATGGTCAGCATTGTTATAATTATTAGCGGTATCTGTAGATTCAGACTACCAGAGTGGAAATAGACCAATTACAGGAATAACTGGTAAAAAAGATTACATATTATCTTCTCGGTGTATCCAAGAAAATGAAATTTGAACAGAAAATTTTTGCCAGATCGCTACACTACCAAAGGCTGCATTCACAGTGGCATAGACAATGGTCATCCAACACAGTCACCAGAGGTTGCCCAATAACATTGCACAACAGTGTGGTCATAGTGCATCTGATCTCCTACATCATTTTTGGCAAGAACCAGACGATTAGGTTAGGTTAGAATCTATTCTGTGTTTGAAATAGGTTAGATATTAACTTCTTAGTGTGGTGTGGACATTGCAACACCTCTGTGCTTGGATAAGAGGGCTGCATAGCTGCTTCTGGTATTAGAGAGATGCCGAATGCATTTGAATGAGTTTTTCTGTCTCATAAAGAATGTCCTCAGTTTTCGGAATGACCAGACAAGTTTTACGAACATATGAGATGGCGGGAGAATCGTTCCGTTATGTACTCGAGATAATTCATGATGACCTTGAAAAGCAAGTTATAAACACTGTTTAAAGTTTTGTAGATGTATGTCAATTAGTCTTCAATGACTGTCATTTAGCACACAAGTGAAAGCAAAGTGTAAAGCGTAGCATAAGATACTCTGAACACCAAAAGTGCTTAAAAGTTGAAATACATTCCATACACCACATTTGTAAACCACTTCTTATTAACAGAATCACTATCCTATTGGCATAAAATGCCAGTAAGCAGTAGTAATAATCTGTAGACAACTAATGACGAGGTATCACAAAAGAGATCAGTACAACAGCTATAAGCATATAGCATAAACTACCCCTTTCACTTGAACAAATCATTTTTGGAGGTTAAATCTATGCCTAAAATTTCCAGTAAAGAGTTTGCCTATTTGAGGTTTCGAAGAAATCTGCAATAGCAGTCCATAGATTCTGAACTATATACTGATCATGAGATTTTCATTCTCTGGATGCCACAAAGTCAACCTTTCTTGGACTAATCTTATCAGTTTTTTACGTTCCATATTTTGTGTGTGAGAACTTCAGTCAATTTGACTGAAGAAAACAAACTGATTTGAATTTCATTGCTTGTCATCTGAAGTCTGTATGTTCAAGGGATAAAATTAGCTATAGTGTGACCGCGCACATAGTGGGATACTGATTTGAAAACATCGGCCATCTCTGGTCAATGTCGGTTGTCAGTGCAATTGACCAAAATCAGAGCCACTGCAACTGCAGCCTTAAGGGCCAGTTGTACAGTCCTCGTCCTCGGTTAGCAGTTGGTTAAGTTCTATTCTCAGAATAGTGGGGAAGACGCATTGTATGAACACACAATAATGCATAACTGGAGAATAATTGCAGGATAACTGAACCGGTAATCTGGCAGGGTTAGTGAAGTTAGCTGGAGAATAAGTTAAGACAATGGCAGGAATACAGAATTAGTGATGATAAGATTTATTGTTAGATCAAGGTAGGAGAAGAAACAGCGACATCACACAAATTATGTGGAAGAATATGATGATTCCAAATTTCTGTAGAAAATTTTGTACTACTACTTTTCCATCTCGTGCTTGAGAAACTGGAGCATATTAATGAAATGTGAAACTATTTCCTAACATAAAACTTTTTGCTTGTAGTGGGCCTAATCAGCATTTGATGTTCGTACTTCTTGAATTATATTCTGTATGTTGTTTATGTAAATGACAGATGTACACAAAAATGACCGTTTGTGCCAAAAAAGTCTCATATTGGCAATTACTGCAATATTATAAGTAGGAAAGCCTGTTTCGTTTTATCTAGCAGACAGTGACAAAACAGAAATAATGAAAATGAGAAACCACACCACTCTTGGGTACTACACGTATTAACAGCTTTTTCAGTATCAGACAATGACATTTTGAATTTTCATGTAGCACAACATTTGATGAACTTTGGTGAGGTAATAGATTCTTTTACAGAAAGGGAAGCACACCATGTAAGGCTGTAACAAGATAGAGAGAAGAAATGCTGAGACATAAGAATTGAAGAAATGTGTACCATACTCTGCTGCTTGTCTCTTGTCTTCACTGGTTTTGTGTTTCCTGTATTTAATTTAATGTCACACATAAGAGAAAGTTATTAGCTATAGACAATAAAGAGTGCAAATTTTCTGAGGAGTTCTTATTCTCCCATCCAATATTAATTGTGAGCTTTTTTAAGGGTGGGGTAGGATGTCAAACCACCTGACTAGAAGCAGGAGAGGCATGACAGGACATTTTAATTTCCACTGTCCTGAATATAGGTTTGATGGCTTTCATTACAAAATATATGTTAGGATTCCACAAAGTGAAATACAGTGCTCTTCAGCACACTTAAAACATTGAACATATATGTTTTATATATCAAACACTTCAAAATATGTGTGCTACAAAATGACATTTTTGAAAAATCGTCTTTTTTTTACATCCTCTCTGAAGTGCTCAAGGAAGGGGCGGGGGGGGGGGGGGGTTGTAGTGATTTGGAAATATCATAGATCCGGGGCTGCCCACATGTGCTGTATATAGCTTACTTCAGATTCACCTCCCTTTCAAAAAAACTGCTGCATATCTATTTTGACACATCATGCAAGATAGTACTTTTCCAATTACAAATATAATTATATTATTGTATAAACACGTTTTCTAAGATCAAGCACAAGTCTACAATAAACTTCAGTGTACCTGCTTCTCTGCAGGTTGCGCTAAGGAGCACACTAGTGAGAAGCTCAGATTTATATGCCTCTTAACCGGAGCCGCTAGCCACAGTTTGCACAGTCCAAGCTGACACCCCATGATGGCTGATGAGAGCATACATAAATTTGAATGCCTTTACAGTCATACTCATCAGCCACTGTGCTGAGTGTCAGCTGGAATTGCACCAATAGCAGCTATGCTTCGGTCCCCTCTGTTTACTCGGGGCAGGCTGTGGTTGTTTGCTGGTTCTTATGGCAGCACTGGAGAGAACACCCTACTCGGGACTCTTGAGTTACTTGCTGGTTAACAGTATCCGCTGACCAACACTAGTCAAGCAGGTTTACATTTGCATTTCTGCACAGTGTCACTGAATGTGTTGTTCAGTAAGATGACACAGTGCTTAAGACAATGGACACATATAAGCCTTATAAGGGATGTGCAAGACTGAATTTTAATATGATAGGTGTGAGAGTACAGGTGTTTTTTAAATCATAAATGAGCATTTGAATAGCATTTCTATCCTCAACAGTCTTGTATGATTGAGCAAGCGCAGATATTTCAAACTTGGTTCAGCCAAAATGTAATCTGCGTTTTTTAGTCAAGATGTTAGTGTGATGCTGTTTATGTTTGTGGTAATTTTTGTGTTTGAGGTGCTCCTGGGTCTCATTGCAGTGACACGAGGTCTGCGTAAGATGTGGTTACATCATACAGTTTGTCATCCGGGTCTGCAGTGCCATGTGCTGTGCCATGGAGCACCTGATGACAGAGTTCTTTGCTATGCACTTCTCAACAATTGAAATGTGTCAAAGATTCTATGTTAAACAGTTCAGACTTGAAACTAACTCAGCCATGGATAATAAACGAAGCCATTATACAGTACACGAGCTTTCTATCAATAGCCTGGAAACCATTGCAAGAAGATTTTTGAGACTTTTCAGGATAGTCATCGACCAGTGCCAGGGCCTGACTGCACTTATTCAGTCTGAACCATTACAAAGTTTTCATTTAGGGTTTTGAAAGTTTTCCTGAATCACTAAAGACAAATGCTATAACAATAGTGGCAATTTCAGGAGGGAAAACTATGTTAAAATAGGAGAAGGCAACCACTTACCTATGGAGGATTGGTGCATGGTGTGAAGAAATGTGTAATAGAAAACAGTTAACACTAGCTTTTGAGATATTGGTCTTTTTCTGATAGGAGTGCACCATCTCCTACTAGAAAAAGAGCAAGAGGAATGGTCTACAGTCTCTGTCTGTGATTGTGTAACATCTGCCTGGTTTTGCTGAGCTGTGGGTGTTCCTTCACACTTTTGCTTCACTGTCACATGGCCAACAGTTGACTGGGGCAGCTTTTGAATGATGAAATCTGCCTGATGAATTTGTTACTCAGATGACATCTGAAGAATAGTCCACATTCGAAGTCAGTGAGTTCTCCTGACCAGTGCATTCTATATTGCTGCTTTGTACTGACAACACAATACTCCGCACCTCCTTTGTTACAGGTGGGTCCTCTTCTCATGATATTTACTTGTGAACTTCACACTACATAGGTGTTTCCAGATACTTTTGATCAGACAGTATGAGGAATAAAGAAAAAAATCATACTTCCTACTCACTGCCTACAGTTCTTTGCCCAAACTCAACAAGACATGAGAATGAAGATTTATAACAAATTAAAGGAAACAAAGATATAAATCAGGCTGAGAGTTGTTTGCAGAAGAGAAAATTGTACAGTATGCTGGACCAAAAGTTCTACTACTCAGTAGAAGCATTCCTGAGTGTAATACTGACTTGAGCTGTGCCACATACACTGTAGGATAGTGGTTAACATGATTGGCTGGTGTGCTGTTGGTCATCAGTTCATATCTGATCACCAGAAGACATACAGCGTGGCCATGAAACTTACTCAGATTTCAGGATTAAATATTAATTATATTTATGATCGTAACATTTGATTTTTGTTACATGTCAATTAGGGAATTCATCAAATTTCTGTGCAGGTGCCTCTCATTCAACATTTTCATCACAAAGAGCGCTGTGTGAGCTATATCATAAAAATGGCTTCCTACCCCCCACCCCCAGTGGAAGTTTGTGTCCCATTATGGAAAGAAAGCACCTGATGTCAAGTTAATCAGAACATGGGCGGAAACTTATTTAGTAATGGGGTTGGTTCAGAAATGAACAAGCAGTGGCAGGCCGTCTATTTTGGAGGAGACTGTGTATGCAGTTCAAACCACATTCAATAGGTCTCCACAGAAATCAATTAGACAAGCTTCATAAGAGCTTCAAGTGGCAAAGAGTACAGTAGTGCATAAAGTACTTTGCAAACATCTTAGATTGTATGTGCACAAGGTCCAAGTTGTTCAGGCATTACAACCAGATGACCACTCAAAACATAGACAATTTGCAGTGGGTATACTGAACCATTTGTATGAGGACAATGATTTCTTGAAGTGCGTATGTTTTCCCAATGAGGCTGCATTTCATGTTCGTGGCTCAGTAACTGCCATAATGTCTGGATTGAGGAATCAGAAAATGCTCATGTCGTATGAGAACACATTCAGGGCAGTACAAAGGTTAATGTGTGGTGTGGGTGATCGTGTGATCAAATGATTGGCCCATTTTTCTTCCTTGAAAACAAAGTAAGTGGATATATTTACCTAGACATATTAGTGTATTATGTTGTTCCCCAGCTGCAATATATGCAAGACACTGTCATCCTCCAGCAAGAAGGTGGTCCCCCTCATTGGGCTCTAGAAGTCCATGATTTTCTTAATGAAACCTTCCACAACAAGTAGACTGGCAGACACGGTTCAGTTCTATGGCCCACCAGATCACCTGACATTAGACCCTTAGATTTCTTTCTTCGGAGGCATGTGAAAGATACTGTGTAGAAAACAACAGTTCTTGATATTTTGGCATTGCTGCAACACATCAGAGATACGACTGGCATAATCTTCCCCCTTATGTTGCAGAATGTGTGGCAAGAGGTTGAATACTGACTTGATATTTTGCATTTTACCAGGGGTGCACATGTCGAAGTGATTTAAGCATTGTTTATGGAAAGAAACATTACTAAATTAAATAGTACAGATGCAGGCAGACAACATGGAATTACAGAAGCAGTTAGGTGCGTTGAGGGAAGATAGGAGGGAACAATCCTCATCCATTATGTTGACAACCATCCTAAACGCCAGTTCCACAAACTGAGACACTCTTTTTTTTATGGTAAATCAGGGGAGGATGTGTTGGCATTCGTGAATAATTGTTAACACCACTAAGTTGAGATGTTGCTCAGGAAAACAACTTCTGCATATGGCTAAATTACATTTGATAGTCGACGCTAAGGCATGTGTTTTGTATAATGAGGGGTTATGGAATACACCACTGTTAGAGACTCTAATGGTGTTTTTTTAGCAATGCAGATGGAAAAACAGCTGTAGGTATTTTAGGGAAAAGTTGATCAACATATTGCAGGTATAGTCCATTGTGAGCTTTATGGACAGGATGAGGAAATTATAGGTCGGCACTTATGAGTTGACAGAGACCAATGAAACCTAGAGGATCATTCTGCAAGAGGTAGAACAGAGGGCACTGGATATATTTTTGTGGGGGTTCCCAAGGAAAGAACAGGCAGAGTCCCCTAAAAATTTAATTGAATCTGTAGGAATTGCAATATTGTTGGAAGAAAGAGACATGGTGACCTGAGTCTGTGAAGAGGAATTTTTTTCTGTGGAAGTCAATTTTTACTGCTGTGTGCAATCAAACCACATATGCGGGGTGTATTGTGAGCTGCAGTGTAAGAAATGCGGCTGAAGAAGGTATCCACAACGAAACTGCAGACAGAAACCTAATTGTTTAATGTAAATAATTTTGTTGTCATAGTATATTTTATAGAATTGATTTTTTATTTTATAGTATATTGATAATGTAAGTGTTTTATGAAATATTATTTTAAATTTTTTTAAAGTAGATTTTATTTGTTGTACATTTTGTATCAGGGTTTATCAAAATTTTAGTAGTTATTTTACATGTCTCAATTTAGGTTGATTTATAAATAATTGATAGTTAATGTGTCATAATTATTGTTAAGTTACTTAGAGAAATGAAATGTTAATCGTTTCCTAAGATATCTAGTTTCTTAAGAAAAAATTTAATTTCTTAAAGTTAACTGTTTGTGCTTAAGTTTTTAAATATAAATATTAACTTATTTACTCTTTAAGAGATAAACTTTAAAGTTATTAACCTATAATTTGCTTGTTTTAAATATAATAGTAGGCTTTAAACCAGCTATCTTCAAGATGACATTAAAGTTCATTACTTTATATTTTGATTTTATAAACTTTTTACGTTTTGTATTAAGATTCTTTAGCAAATTTATCAATCTTTCTAATAATTATGGAATTAGTATATTTATTTGTATGAAAAGTTTATTTTTGTTAACTTATTATAAGGAACTAGGTAAAATTGATTTCCACCTGTTTATCAAAAGCATGTCTTCTTGAAAATATTTTGAGGTCTGACCTGCTCACTGAGTAAATCTGTAAAGAGCCATGGTACTTTGACTGTGCAAAGGTAACATAATCATTAGTCTCTTAATTAGTGGTTGGAATGAATAGCTTGATGAGAAATCATCTCTCTGTCAATAAATTTTTGAATTTACCTTTTTAAGTCAAAAGGCTTAAATTTATCTTTAGGACGAAAAGACCCTATAGTGCTTAATATTTTACTTTTATATATGTTTTTGTTGATCTTTCCATATTTAATGATAATGTTTTGTTGCGTTGAAATGAAGAATAAATAAACTCTTCATTATTATAGCATTGATTAATGTTTGTTGTTTTGATCCATAATTTATGATCATAAGATTAAGTTACCTCAGAAATAACAGTTTAATTGTTTTAGAGAGCTCATATCAACAAAGCAGATAGAGGCCTCAATGTTGGAATAAGAAAAACTTTTGGTGCAGACACTCAATAATTAGGTCTGTTCGACTTTTAAATTGTTACATGATCAGATATCAGACCAGTGTGAGTCTGGTCGGTTTCTATCCTAGGATTATTTACCCATATTGTCGCAGCAGAAGCTGAGTAGCTCTGTGGTGTAGTGCTTATGATACTAAACTGTTGCATGATGGGTTGTGAGTTCCAAACTCACCTGGCCTGTACAATTTTAATTTCTATATTCGGTTCGAGTACATTCTAGAAGTATCCACAAATGTCAAGAATCATTGTACTGGAATGTTCTGTAGTTCTTGTATGTGCAAGTGCTGAATAAACCTTTGCTTGAAGTTAGCGTTCGTCATTCATCTAATTACACTTTCTTGTACATGACATTATTCTGGTGAAGGCGCTGGGTATTGCAACTTGTGATAGTGCACATTATCGACGACACAGTGGCTCCCATCAGGCTACGACAGAGCAGCCGTTTACATGGCTAGAAACCCGAGTTCACGCCCTGTTCAACAGATCGCAGTCTATGGGAGACGGAAGAAGAAGAGGACGTTATGATGACAGCAACTGTGTGCCACCACATGAGACATCCTTCCGGGTTCTCTGGTGATGATGGCAAAGATCCAAACAAGTGGCTAAAGGTATATGAGTGTATAGCCAAATTTAACAAATGGGATGACACCATGTGTTTGGCTAACGTATTTTTCTACTTGGAGGGCACTGCCAAGCAATGGTATGAGAACAAGGAGGAGAAATTCACAAACCGGGTAGTATTCCAGGCGGAACTGCCCAAGTATTTTGGCAACACATAACGACAGAAGTGCAAGGCTAAAGATAAATTAAAGTGCAGGGCGCAACGTTCATAGAAACTACAGCATCCTACATTCAAGACGTCTTGGAGTTGTGTAAAGTAGTGGACCCTAGAATGAAGGAGGAAGATAAGGCTGAACATCTCATGAAGGGTGTTGCTGAGAACATGTATCAAACCCTACTCCTGAAGGAGGTTTCGACAGCAGACGACTTCATAAAATGGTGTCAGTATATCGAGACAATGCATCAAAAAAGAATTACACGTAAGAAGTTTGAACGGCTTCCAAAAGTTGTATCAATGTCTGTGATGGAGGAAGAAACGGATTTCACAAGTGTTCTTTGTCAGATAGTGAGAGAGGAAGTTCAGAAGGCACTTTGATTGCACAGCGGGCAAAAAACCGAGACGCTTCAAGAGGTCATAAGGGAGGAAGTGGAACAGAGATTGAACCCAATCTCTCGTCCTTCCTTTCCCTTTAAAACAGTGAAAAAGTCGAGACCCAGGCGGAGTTACGTTACTACAATGCCGCATGAAGAACCTCTTTGGGCACCAGGGAAGACTGGCGTCTGAAGGACCCAGGATAATCAACCTGTATGTTTCCACTGTGGAAGACCGGGACATGTGGTGCTCTATTGTCGAGGAAGGCGGCGAATATTTGATGACGCCCGCTCCAGAAAACAGCAGACTGGTCTTAGCCGACGCCAACTCCGGGACGACGAATATGAACAAGAAGATGTGGGTGCAGGACGAAATAGGTCACCATTACCGCAAGCTAGCCGCTGGAGAGGACGCTCCCCAACACGCCGATCGAGCTCTCCATCGCTGTTTAGAAGCTCCAGCCGATCACCCAGCTGCCGCAACCTGGAAAACTAAAGGGTGCGACCTTCCTTGGAGGTGAGGCCGCTGAAGAGAAAAATCCTCTGCGTTGATCACTTCAAAAATGATAGGAAACTACGTCGATATCCTCATGGATGGCTGACCAGCCCAAGCTCTTGTGGACTCTGGAGCATCATATTCAGTCATTTCGGAGAAGTACTTTCGCCAGTTGCAGAAAACCGTATTCGTCGACAGAAAACATCTCTGCTGAAGGTGGCTAATGGGAAATACATAAAACCTACAGGAAGATGTACCATTCGTTTGGGTATAAGTGGCCATACACAGCACTTAGAATTCATCGTCTTTCAAGAGCATAGTCACGACATCATTCTCGGTTGGGACTTTTTGAAAGCTTTGCAAGCAATTATAGACTGTGGTCGCTCGAAGATTGTGCTAGACGAGATGAGATATTGTGGAAAGGAAGATGCACATACGAATGTGTGGAGACTATGTATGCTGGAAGAAGTGATAATTCCTGCAGTCAGCGCTAGTAAGGTAATTGTCACGTGTCATGCCATTCATCAATCCGTGGTCTTGTTGTGCAATGTAAGAGAAGCATACCACTGAAGAATAACTTGGTCATCCCAGCCTCTGTCGTCGCGTTTAAGAACGGATTTGGTGAATTGTGGGTAGTTAACTGTCGCTGAGAACCGCAGATCCTTCCAGGATGTATACATGCATAGCAAACGCTGAGCCGTTAATTGAAGAACAGCTGAGTGTCATAGAAACCTCCCATGCCGAGCCTGTGGGCGAAATTAGCGCTACCAGATCTTCTAGCTCGACTATCACCAGATCTCACTAAGAAACAACAGAGGATGCTACTTGCCATTCTTCAAGAGTTCTGTGACTGCTTCAATCCACAAGTGAAGAGCAAATTAGACAAATTGACGGTGAAGCACTGGATTAGCACTGGAGACCATCAACCAATAAGCCAGACTGTGTGTCAGCAACGGAACATCGAATTATTCGCGACGAGGTAGAGAAAATGATGATGAATGACATCATTCAGCCTTCTCAGAGCCCATGGTCATCACCAGTGGTCCTCGTCGGGAAGAAGGATAGCAGTTGGTACTTTTGTGTTGATTACAGGAAGCTTAATAAGATAACTAAAAAGGACGTTTACCCTCTTCCACGAATTGGCGATTCACTAGATTGTCTGAAGGGGGCCAAATTTTTCTCAACTATGGTCATGTACTCGAGATACTGGCAAATCGAAGTAGATGAGGCTGATCGTAAGAAAACTGCAGTCATCACTCCTGAGGGCTTGTATGAGTTTAAAAGTAATACCGTTTGGTTTGTGTAATGCACCAGCAACTTTTGAAAAGATGATGGATAATCTTCTAAGACACCTGAAGTGGATGATGTGTCTTTGTTATTTTTATGACGTTATAGCGTTCTCAGAGACATTTGATGAACATATAAAAAGACTGAGGGCCGTTCTTACGTGTCTCCAACAAGGTGGACTGAAACTTAATCCAAGAAAGTGTTTCTTCGGAGCAAAAGAAATCAAAACACTTGGACACCTTGTGTCAAACGAAGGTTTGCAGCGAGACCCAGAAAAGGTGAGATCTATAGCGGAATTTCCTGTTCCTGAAAGTATTAGAGATGTGAGAAGCTTCCTCGGATTATGTTCTTATTACCGTCGTTTTATCAAAGCCAGGTCACTCCAAGAGTTGTTAAAAGCTAATGCTAAATTTTCTGGGGTGGTGCTCAACAAGATCCTTTCGATATGCTGTGAAAAGCTCTGACGACTGACCCTGTACTTGGTCGATATGATGAGAGAATACCTACAGAACTACACACAGATGCCAGTGGGTATGGAATCGGTGCTGTTCTGGTGCAAATTTCGGATGGAAAAGGGAAGGCTATAGCCTATGCTATACTTAAAAAAGCCGAGAGAAACTACTAGACAACAGAAAGAGAATGTCTTGCTGTGATCTGGACCATGTGTAAATTTCGACAGTATCTCTATGGAAGGCCATTCACCATTGTTACAGACCATCAATCACTTTGTTGGCTGACAGGTGTTAACGATCCAACAGGACTACTCGCCAGGTGGGCACTACGTCTTGATGAGTATGACATAACCATAGTGTAGTAAAGTGGAAGAAAACACAGAGATGCCAACTCTCTCTCAAGAAACCCTGTGCAACACTATCAAGACTTTGATGAAGATAGTGACTGTCTCGCTGTGCTCCAGGATCTCTCTGCTGAGAAGAAGAAGGATGCCAAGATATCTCAAATTATGCTTGCGTTAAATCAGTCAGAGGATGTGAAGAACAATTTAAGATAGTTAATGGATTACCTTGCAAGAAATCCGTTGGCTACCAGTGATTCCTAAACATATGTACTTAGATGTTCTACAGAAATTCCATGACACACCTGAGGCCAGCCATCTAGGATTAAACCTACGATAGAATCCGCAAGAGATTTTTCTGGCCAGGTTTATTTAGGAGTGTCTGTCACTATGTGTCGCACTGTCGAGAGTGCCAGGGGAGAAAGGCAGTTCCTCAGAAACCACCTGGCCGACTCATACCGATTCCAGAGTGTTGGGATTGACGTCCTCGGACGATTTCCGACGTCTGCTAGTGGCAATAGATGGATTATTGTTTGCACTGATTATCTGACACGCTATGCCATTACAAAAGCCGTGAAAACAGCTGAAGCATCCGGGGTAGCCAAATTCGTCATGGAAGACATTGTATTAAAACACAGTGCACCAAGGTCGTTAATTACGGATCGAGCGAAAGTTTTTCAATCGAATCTTGTGACAGAGATAGATCGTCGGTGCAACATTACTCATCACATGACGACTGCCTACCATCCGCAAACTAAAGGGCTTACTAACCACCTTAATAAGACCTTGGCCAACATGCTATCAATGTTCGTCAATGTTGAGCAGAGCAATTGGGATGAGGTGCTACCTTTCGTGACGTTTGCCTGCAGCACCGCCAAACAAGACACCAAAGGATTTACGCGATTTTTCCTGTGCATGGGCGTGAGGCGACTACGACGATGGACACTATGTTTCTGTTACATCCTGATGACGTGGACGACGACTACAGCGGCCAGGTGTTAATCAGAGCTGAGGAAGCTCTCGACTCCGCACGCTGCTGGCTCAAGAAAACGATCGCCGAAGGTATGACGCGTGCCACTGTCCTGTTGTCTATCAGCCTGGTAACCTCTTCTGGATCTTCACTCCTGTTCGGAAGGTTGGTCTCTCTGAGAAGCTCCTCAGGCGCTACTTTGGACTTTATAAGTTTGTAAGACAGTTGTCTGATGTTACTTATGAAGCTAAAGATTTCGACCCCGACACAAGACGACAGAAGATCAGAGATACGGTCCACGTCCTTCGAATGAAGCCCTATAACGATCCTGCAACCAAGGGTAAATTCGAAGCTCCAGCGACATGCAACAAGCGGAAAGGTGACGAAGAGCGTAGCGGCGAAAGAAGTTCTAAGGCGATCACCGCCAGGGCGAGAATAAGTCATCAGGAGTTGGAGTATGAAGGACCGATGACTCATTCCTGGACTAGGACGACGTAACACCGAGATGCTGTACTGTTAAGGATGGGGCAATGTCGAAGCAGCACCGGAGTAGCTCCATGGGATAGTGGTTATGATACTGTACTGTTGCATGAAGGGTCGTGAGTTCAATACTCACCTGGACTGTAAGATTTTAATTTATATATTCGGTTGGAGTACATTCTAGAAGTGTCCACAAATGTCAAGAATCATTGTACTGAAATATTCAGTAGCTGTATATATATTGAATGTGTTCTGGCTGGAGGCAGTTCATTCTGCGCTCTTTTATGTGCAAGTGCTGAATAAACTTTCGTTAAGTGAAGTTAATGTTCGTCATTCATCTAATGACACCTTCTTGTACACGACAATATTAGTGTGAAAGGACCATATGGTTAAAATATTTTTGTATTACTTATTAATATTAATTAATTACTATTTTGACTGATTAATGTGTTGAATTTACAATTCATTAATGTAGATTTTTTCTACAAATAGTATTGATACTTTTTGATTTATTTATGTTTATTCTAAATTTTCTTTTGTTGGTTATTTGTGTTTTAATTAGTGTGGCTTTTTTAACTTTGTTACAACGAAAGGTTTTAGGTTATATTCTAATTCACAAAGGTCCAAATACAGTGGGGTTTGTAGGGATTCCTCGGCCTTTTAGTGATTCTATTAAATTAATTTGTAAGGAGCAGCCTATTCCTATTATATATAATTATGAACTTCATTATTTTTCCCTGTTTTTAATTTCATAATTTCTTTGGCTGTTTGCGTAATCTTTCCTTATTTATCTTGCATGTGTTCTTTTGCTTATCGGTTATTATTTTTTTATGTTGTACCAGACTAGGTGTTTATACTGTGACAATTGCTGGTTGATCTTCTAATTCAAATTTTTCTATATGAGGCTCTTTACATTCTGTTGCCCAAACAGTTTCATATGAAGTTAGATTAGCTTTAATTTTATTGTCTTTGATTATTTTAAATGGTAGTTTGAATATATTTGATTTTATGAATTATCAGTTTTAATGTTGATTTATCATTATTTCTTTTCTTTTAGCTTTAGCTTGTTTTGCTTCTTCCTTACCTGAAACTAACGAACTACTTTTGATTTTGCTGAAGGTGAGTCTGAATTAGTTTCAGGGTTTAGCATTGAATATGGTGCAGGTGGTTTTACTTTAATTTTTTTAGCTGAATGTACTAGAAATGTTTTTATAAGTATGTTGTTGGTTTTTTTTGGGGGGGGCGGTTGGTTTTTACTCTTTTATATTTTATATTAAGCTCGCTGTAATATCTTTTGGATTTATTTGGGTTCAAGGTACTTTACCTAGCTTTCATTGTGATAAATTAATATATTAAACTTGAAACTTTGCCTATAAATTTTTTTATTTTCTTTATTGGTTTAAAGATTTTGTTTATTTCATTTAATTAGTGAAATTTTTTGAGAAAAGTTAGTAGAAGAGTTAAACTTCTAGTTTTATGTTATCAAAACAAATACTTTGCTGAGCTAATTAACTTATTTATTTTTATTTCTTAATTAGCTTGTCTCATACGTTTTCAATGTATACATTAATTAAGAAGTATGTAAAGTAAATAATTTTTAGGGTTTGTCCTGTTATATGGTTTTCCATCTGGTCATTTACCAATTCATGTTAGTAAACATACAACTACTATGATTCAAAATAGGATTTGGTTGATGGGGTAGAATTGAATACCTCAGAATGGTGTTTTATTATAAAATGGAAACATTATTGGGATTCTAATTAATAGAAATATTGCAATAACACCTTCCAATTTATTGGGAATTGATTGTAGAATTGCATTAGCAAATAGGAAATATCTTTCTGGTTGAGTGTGAACTGGTGTTAGTAGCGAATTGGCAGGCACAAAGTTGTGTGGATCTCCTAGAAGATAAGGGTTAATTAGACATAGTATAGTTAACAGTGATGTTATTAATACAACTGTAATAGAATCCTTAAAAGTGAAGTATGGGTGGAATGGGATTTTTTCAATATCTCCATTTAATCGTAGAGACTTATTAGATCCTGTTTGATGCAGAAATAATAAATGGATTGCGGCCATAGCTGCAATGATAAAAGGTAATACGAAATGAAATGTAAAGAACCGATTTAGTGTTGCATTATCAACAGCGAATCCCCCTCATACATAGGTGAGCATGGGTTGGAAAAATTAGAGACGTACAGTGCAAGTCGCTTTTGACAGTCCAATAAGAGGTCACACACATTGGGCAACCACTGTCGCGAATTGGAGATAAAAACCGACACAGCCACATCCCATCTGTAAGCAAACAGCACAAATACTGTATATAGAGGTTCTCAAACACCAATCAAGATACGGTTAGAGATCGAGAGTTTGAGTTAAAGAGTTCCGACAAATGAAAGAGATCCAGCGACAGCAGCTTTGGATGAATGAGCCTAATGCAGACATGATGTGATTGAGTATTAAAGTCTATTAATATTGTACACTAAGAAGCATGTTCACTGCAAACACATGAAGAAGCAATAATAAGCAGATCAGTAAACCAACCTAGAGTCAATTCCCCCAATATCTCCCTGTCTGTCTCCTCACCCTAACATCCAAGTCTCTCTGTTCTGACTCTGGCCAAAAAGACCTGAAAAATTTAACCCTGACCCTGTCACGGATTTACTCCTGTTTGCAGCTGCTCATGTACCATGAAATGGATGGTCTCAAAATCCCACTTTGCCTCTGATCTTACTTGAGCTTATAAGTAAGTAGGTTGTGATTCATGTTGGGTTATGGCAGCACATATTAGTCATGGCTGAAGACCGAAGCAAGCCTGTGAAGAAGCAGGTTTACATAGAAATCTCAATGGGAAGTACTGTTACAGAGCATGCTGTTATTGTGGTACTGGGACTAGTAGAATACTGTATCTCAGGTACTGATTTTCTGTGGGCTAGGGACAGAATAATCAGCTTCCCCAAAACTAGATTGGTGATATAGGTAGGAAGCCACAAGGTGACAGCAAACATAACTAAGACACCATGATAAATTTTATCAGGAAGTAGAAGTACGCACAACAGGTACCATGTATGGGCCACCAAAAGAGACAGATCGTACAAGTTCTGCTAATTTGATGCAAGCAATTTATGATAAGAGAGAGGGAAAAAATAGCTTAATCTATCAAACTGTGCAGAGTTAATATCCTTATTGCTGCAGTATACTGATGTATATGAATAAACAGCCAGAATCATCAAAAATTCATCTGCAAATTGCAAGTGAAGCTCCATGAACAGTTTTGTTTACTGCCCTACACAATACCACTAGCTAAATAATCAGCAATGGATAAAGTAATTAAACGAATGCTTTACTAGGATGTAATGAGTTGTCTGAGAGCCTGTATGACAGCTCTATATTTTTAGTGTATAAACCTGGGGGTGGCATAAGGTTGGTTCTTATAACTGCTGTAAAGTATTATTTGTGGCAGTTCCCAAAAGACGTTGCTTGACGATATTTAGTCTAATTTTAAATCACCAAGAACACACACCACTTTGCCTGCTTAAGACTTCTTTATTGACTTCTTACTTAGCAGGTATCCCAGAATCATCACATCTTTGCTACCAAAGAATAAACAAAAAATAAATAAAATTTTAAAGATATTACATCATGTTATCAGTAATGAACTATAACTATTAACGGTCTTGGCAACTTCATAAAATATAAAAATTCCACTTAGATTTATCACTGTTGCCTTTACATTCCTCCCCCACTAGTAATATTGTTACGAATTAATAGATGGTGATGAAGGAATTTTCTTAAAAAAATCAGCACAACATTAACAAAAAACAATTAAAAAACATATTGGAATGATAAAAGATATGATACAAAATAATTACAAAAACTTTTTACAATGTCTGGTATGATATTTGATTAATTCTCCACAGAGACAACTGCTCTAAGAATCGAGGTGGGAACCTTATAATCCGTCCTGACTTCGACACTTTGATATTTGGAGATGGTTCCTCTGTGGGATGTTGTGGTTCACTGTCCTTGGAAAAGTTTGGAAGTTCCTTCTCTGATTCCCATTTTTCTTGCAGGAGATAAGCTGGTTTAAGTCTGTCCACTGATACATTTATGTGTTTGCACTTCCTTTTAATGGTGAAATATTCTTCATGTCTTGAAATGACAGGAAAGGGACCATCATTTGTAGGTTCTAATGGTTTTCTAACCCTGTCACATCTCAGGAAGACATGGGAACAGGTTTGCAGATCTTTTGGGACAAATACTGATCTTGCTTTGCTTTGTGCAGGCCTACTAGGTTTCAGATGAAGCATTTGATTTTGAAAATTAGATGCAAATGAATCAAGGTCAATCTTTGTAGCGGGCTCTTCAAAAAATTCACCAGGAAGTCTTATAGTTTTTCCATATACCATCTGTGCAATGGAATGGTTCGCTGTTTCTTGCACTGCAGTGCACAACCCCAATAGAACAGTAGGCAGAATTTCTGTCCAATTAGAACTATTATGGGCCTTGATTGCAGACTTCAGAGTTCTATGTAGTCGATCAATTTTACCATTGCATTGAGGATGATATGGCATTGTGTGCTGAATTTTCATTCCACATACTATGCCCAAATTATTAAACAACTGCGATCTAAACTGTGTTCCTTGGTCAGTGATTACCTGTGATGGTACACTAAATCTTGCACTCCAGTGCTGGTAGAAGGCTGTTGCCACTTTTTCAGCTGCAATATCTTCAAGTGGTATGACTTCCATCCAAGATGTGAAACGATCAATACAAGTTAAACAATAAGTCATGCCATTAGAAGGAGGAAAAGGTCCGATGAGGTCAATGTGTACAACACTGAAACATTCACCAGGTTCTTCAAACTTCTCTAGCGGTGATTTTGTGTGGCGAGTGACCTTGATTTATTGACAACTGACACAGGATTTAGTCCACTGTCGCACATCACTTTTGATGTTTGACCAGATGGCTCTGCTACTCAACAGTTTTTCTGTTGTCTTTATGACAGGATGAGCTAAACCATGAAAATGAAGAAATATCTGATAACGAAAAGGTTGAGGAATATAAGGTCTGATATTTGCAGTGGATGTGTCACATCACAATGTTTTCCCTGATGGAAGTTGATATGACTTGAAGTTTAAGTTGTTCCTTGTTCGGAGTTGCTGTAGTTCTTGATCTTGTTGCTGGTTTTGGCAATTTCATCATAGTCCATTATTACTACTTCATCAACTCTGGATAGGGCATCTGCAACAATATTGTCATGGCCACTGTGAAATGTACTGCAACTGTCTCATCTGTCGAGGAGATGTCTTATTGTTGTTTTGCTTGAAAGAAAATGTGAGTGGCTTATGATCAGTGAAGGTTATGAAGTCTCTTCCTTCCAGTAAATGCTTAAACTTTTTTACAGAAAGGTAAACTCCCAATAATTCTCAGTCATATGTGCTGTAACCCTTCTGTGATTTACTCAGTTGCTGTGAAAAGAATGCAACAGGTCTCCAATTTCCATTTCCAGTTGCTGGAGCACAGAACCAACAGCAATATCTGATGCATCTGTACATAATGCTAGGGGTAACTCTGAGTTAGGAAAAACCAATAATCCAGTATTTGCTATATCTTGTTTGGATTTCTCAAACGTTTTCCTTGCTTCTTCAGTCCACTGAATTTGTCTATTATCCTTCTTTCTTGCTCCCTTGAGATAGTCATGCAAAACGGCTTGAGTCTGTGCCGCATCTTTAGGGTAGTGACGGTAGTAGTTGACAATGCCAAGAAATCTGCAGAGCTCATGCAGTTTGTCAGGTAATTTATACTCTAAAATTGCTTGGACTTCCTCAGGTAGTGGATGGGATCCCTATGATGTTATCCAGAACTCCAGGAATTCAATTTCATTCACTCCAAAGGTTGATTTTGATATGTTGATTCGAAGTCCATAATTAGACAAACGCTCCAGGACTAGTTTTGGGGTGTGTTCGGTGTTCTTCAATACTGGATGAGGCGATTAAAATGTCATCGAGGTAAGGAAACACAAAATCTAGCCCAAACATAACTTCATTAATGAATCGCTGGAATGTTGAAGGTGCATTCCGCAGGCCAAAGCTCATGACATTGAATTCATACAGTCCAAATGGTGTAATTACAGCTGTTTTGTGCTTATCTTCTTCAGCAATAGGTATTTGATAATAGGCCTTAAAGAGATCGAGTTTAGAATTGTGTTTTTGCTTTGAAGAATACAATGGAAATCTTCTATTCTAGGTACAGGATAACGGTCTGGAATTGTTCTTTCATTTAACCGTCTATAATCTCCACACGGACATATTGAGCCATCCTTCTTAGGTACAACATGGAGAGGACTAGCCCATGCAGATTTAGATGGTCTAATGATGCCATTGTCTAAAATGAATTTAAATTCATGCGCTTTGGGTCTAATTCTCTTGCCCTAGGAAACACAGGCTGGCCTTCAGTGGTAATACAGTGTTTGACATCATGTTTAATTTCGCTAGGTACCAAATTAGGTTTAGCTACGTCTGGATACTGTAACAGTAGATCTGTAAATTTTGTGTTTTGGCTCATGGTGCTCAGGACGTTTTCCTCTGAGATTGACATAACTTTATCCTCAGCATTGAGCTCGGTTACATCATCTATATTATGGATATCTACTAATAATTGAAATTTATTAAGAAAATCGGCACCCAATATAGCTTTATTGATGTTTGCAACTATAAATGGCCATTAAAATTGACGTCGCAGTCCCTGATCAATAGTACGAAGTTCGATTCCGTATGTAGGAATTTCGGTACCATTTGCAGCATACAATTTATATGGTGAAACACCATTAACATTTGCGTGAGCGGAAATTACAGAAACATCTGCCCCACTGTCGACTAAAAATTGCAATCCCGTTTTTTGTCGGTTACAAATAAGCAGGTTTTGCGGCAATGGACTTGGGCAGCAGAACTTGCCGCTAATTCAGCTGCTGGGTCGCGTTTCCGTTTTCAGTCCAGCTACATGGAGGTGTGCATTTTTCAGGCTTGCAGTTCTGCCCAAAGCGAAAGTGGTAATAACAGTACTTGCCCTAGGGGTTGTATTTATTTCGAGACTTACTACGACTTCTTTTACATTGACGCTCACAGCTTCTGTTACGAGACCTGCCTCGATAACCAGTTGACAGCGCGGCCATTTGTTGCTCTAGCCCCGAAATTCTTGTCATCAAGTCACTCATGGTTATCGAAACATCCTGTTGGCTACAAGCACCACTTTTTGTGACGAACAATTCGTTACGGGGATTTATTTCTGTTATTCTATCAGCCATTATAGCCACCTTTTCGAGTCCCTCGTCACTGACATTTAGAATGTTCCTTATGGAATCCGGAAATTTCTCTAGCCAAAGTGTCTTTAGGACTTTTTCTGACACACCTGCACCTGACAAAGGTTGCATTTTGCGTAATAACTGACTAGGTTTTTGGTCTCCCAAATCAATTTCAGTAACTAATCTCTTAATACGTTTATCTTCACTTCCTTTGAAAATATTCAGTAGACGTTCCTTAGCCAACGAATATTTATTCGCATCTGTGCCGCAAATAATGTCCCAAATATTCTCGATGTATTTTGGTTCTAATTGTGACACTAGGTGGTTAAATATAGTTTCTTCTGTGACAATTTTGCAAATGCTGAACTGTGCTTCTACTTGATAGAACCAAATTTAGGGTTTTTCACTCCAAAAAGGCGGAATTTTCATGCTAACATTGTTTGCTTCCAGGCGATCTTCGGAAACGCTCCCGTTTGTCGTCATATCTTCTTATTATCACGTCTGGGTCACCATGTATAACTGCCGTAACGTAATATTTGTGGCAGTTCCCAAAAGATGTTGCTTGACGATATTCAGTATAATTTTAAATCACCAAGAACACACGCCACTTTGCCTGCGTAAGACTTCTTTATTGACTTCTTACTTAGCAGCCTATCCCAGAATCATCACATCTTTGCTACTAAGGAATAAACAAAAATAAATACAATTTTAAAGGTATTACATCATGTTTCAGTAATGAACTATAACTATTAACGGTCTTGACAACTTCATAAAATATAAAAATTCCATTTCGATTCATCACTGTTGCCTTTACATTCTCAACACTTGTTCAATAGGTGGGATAACAATTCTCTTGAAGATACGCCTGGAAACACTAGAAGAACTACTAGAAATCTTCTATGGTGTATACTATCTTTCTGTTGTAGGCTTGAACTCATTGTACTGCCATATTATACCGAATCCTCTTTAATTGTGAGCTTGGCAACTGGTCGGGTGTGGTGCAGCAAGTTTGTCATAACTCAAGCACAGGCACTCAGAATTGAGGTGTCTCGGTCATACTTGTAGCAAAAAGGAAATCAGCGAAGTGTGGTGATAAATAACCAGTGATTAAAAAATGCACATATGATAGGTACACATTTAATGAATACTTTATTACAGGACAATACTATTTTGATTCTTATATTTCTTACTCTGTTGTTTGGAAACACTGTAGTATCAGGAAATAGCAAGTGATAAGATGGAAAGCTTTTATGTGCTATAACTGTATTCTATTTATGAAGCCTTTTCATGGGTGTTGAATGGAATAACTAATATTCTTTATGGTATTAAAACGAAGAATAAAATTAAAAATGAATCAGTTATGTTAATGCAGCAGAGGTTGAAGAATATGTAATACAGTATGTGGGAGTCGCCAGAAGAACATCTTTAGAAAATAAAACGTTATTGCCTGACTACTACGTTGTATCTGTTTAGCTGACAGAGATAATCTGTAGTTAGTAAATGTGGTAACCTCGTATATTGAATTCCTTTTAGACAAGCAAATGCAGCACTGTTCAGTATTGTCTACCACAGAGTTGGCGCATCTGCGCAACACACAGATTAAGCCTACTACGAATCCGCGCGACACTTCGTTGAAACATCGAAGATTTACCACCCGACACTGAAAACCAGGAAAATGCTGCTTTGAACTTTTCTACTGCATCAAGGAACGACCGTTCGGTGGATAACACTAGCAAGATGTCCACTGCAGTTCATTCCTGATAAGACGGAATTATGGCTTGCAATGCTCGATCTGACTCTCCAGCACAACGGCATTGTAAGCCCAGACACCAAATGTATGATCACAGTTCGTGTCCTCGAGGGTAAAACAGCGATGATCAGCGCAGATAAAATACTCTACCCGCCCGCTACGCAGAAGTATACGCATTTTAAACAGTTAATCCTCGAGCGACTACGTTGACCAGTGGAAACAGCGTATCCAACAAGCACTACATAGTGAAAGGAGATAAGTCGCCTTCGGAATTTCGGCGAAGCTTAGTCGACGACACCGAGTTGCCAGATACGACACTGCAACGTCAATGGCGCATGCAGTTGCTTTCCGATACACGCGATATTTCATCGTTGCTCTCACTAGCCAACGAAGTCTATGCCTCGTTAGATGCAGGGGATACGTCGTCTGTGACGTTCAAAAGCATCAGTACAGACGTTCAGGAAGTTGCAGCGATACATTGACGCCAACAAACAGACGTTCTCAACAACTGGACGAGCTTAGAAATCACATCGACGACTTGCGGCGACAAATATCGACGTTGCTCGTAGGCAAAGCAGCCACATACAAGAAGAGCAAGGAATATGGCAACGGGGCTAAGGAACGTATCTGCTGGTGCCACTGTTGCTTCGTAAACAAGGCAACGCGATGCACATCACCCTGCACTCACCCAAATTGCGACAGCGGCCGCCGATAGGCGCCACCGGTTGCAAATTCGAGCACGAGCACCTACCTCTGCGAGATGAGAGCATTGACAGGAAACTACTGGTGATTAACCTTTCTTCTTTACCCTCACTGTCCCACAGACTTTTTGCTACAGAGGCTAAATGTGGCAGTGCTTATCTAATCGACTCGGGCTCGGAGGTCAGTGCATTGCATGTTAGAAGTTGCGATGTGAAGCTTCCTCCATCTCAATCAAAACTCACAGCAGCAAGCCAGACTTCAATAATGACTTATGGAAAATGCTGGATATACGTAGACCTCGGTTTCCAAGATTGTTTACTATGGTGTTTCGTGATTGCCGATGTGTCAGACGCAACATTGTGTGTGGGTTTCTTGTTTCACTATGCAGTTGAAGTAGATATTGGCTCGTCGACCATCCGCTGGGGTAAGCAGAGCATTAAAGGCACCCTAGGATGAGGTTCTCTGCCTACGTTCCATGCCAGACAAAGAGTGACGCTATGTGTAGCAAACTGCGAATCCTTGCCGTGTGCGCAGACAGCTAAGCACAATATGGTCCATCAGATCAGGACTACACTCTGTAAACCACTATCTCAGCTTCTGCACCGGTTAGCTCCTGATCGTTTCGCCACAGCAAAGGTAGAATTCGAAAACTCTTGCACTCGGGAATCGTCTGTAGATCCAACAGCCAGTGGTCATCACCATTTCGTCTAGTAGAGAAGAAAGATGGGACCTGGAGACTATGTAGAGACTACCGAGCATTCAGTACCCATACTATTCCTGATTACTATCAGATACGACATATTAGGGATTTTACGCACGCTCTGGCAGGCGCTACCATTTTTTTGTCATTGATTGCCAGAAAGCATATCATCAGAAACCAGTAGCGCCTGCTGGTATACTGAAGATGTCTGTCACGACATCATTCGGATACCTCTGTATGCCATTAGATATGGAAAATTCGGCACAAACTTGGCAATGGTTTGCTGATGAAGTACTAAGATATTTACCGCACTGCTTCGCATATCTCGATGATATCTTGTTCCTTTTGGCGTCCAAGAAATTGCACGAACTACATCTAAAGACTGTTTACCAACATATTGATGCATACGGCATTTCAGTCAGTGAATCAGTGTTTACTTCAACGAGGTCAAGTGCTGTTCTTGGGATACCCAGTGACAGCAGCCAGCATCAGCCCAGTGCAAGATAAACTTGGCATTATCGAAGAGATGGCACGCCCTTCGATTATCACCAACTACGCCGGTTCCTTGGAGCAGTTAATTTCTACAGACAACATCTGTCTAATGCAGTGGCTACCCAGGCACCTTTGACATCAGCACTATAGTTGAATTCTTTTATCTTGGCGGCTCGCGCATGACCGCCCAGACGCGGGAGATTGCTGCGTTGCCAGTTGCACACGACGCACGCGCCAAGAGAAGCAGCGCCATAGTATAGTATAGTTCGCAAGCTTACGTTTAGGGGGGAGCGCGCAGTTTATGAAGTAAAGCCACCACGGCCGCATTAACCCTTTCGCTGCTACAGAGACGTGCTCCCCGCATTCCGCGCTGTGCGCGATTTTGTCACTGCACTGCTCGCCTGTGCTGACACATGGTGTTTCCGACTGCTTTGACACACTTATCATTCGATTCCACAAAAACTATTTGGCCCAAAAATTAGATTTTTACACATCTTCTTGACTGATACCTGCCCCCCACTTCCATTGACTGATTGAAGTGCTTTAAAATAAAGCCAAACGCGCCCGGTGTAAATAAAACTTTTATTACAGTCGCGAAAGACGGAATATTTCTCAATATTACATACGACACCTATGTGGTACTTAAATTAAATGAGATATTTTTATACAGTAAATTTTATATGAAATTTAGGTACCTTGTCCACATTTCATTCTCAGCATTGTGGCAACTAAAATCGACCATACGGAAAGTATACGCTATGGACTTTTACCTCTGCAAACTCTTCAAAATTTCGTGCAATGGTTTACTACATTTAATGCTGCACAATAACTGGGTTGAACATCAAAACAAAATTAAGTCATTTATGGGGGGAAGGTATCAGTCAAGAAGATGTGTAAGAATCTAATTTTTGGGCCAAATAGTTTTTGTGAAATCGAATGATAAGTGTGTCAAAGCAGTGGGAACACCATGTGTCTGCAAAGTCGAGCAGTGCAGTGATCACAAAATAGCGCACAGCACGGAATGCGGGGAGCACGTGACTGCAGCAGCGAAAGGTTTAATGAACAGACAAAGCACTAGAAATTTCAAAAAATTGCATTCAAACGAATAAAACTCGTGAAGTAAGACACTTCGATATTGTTTTTAAATAAAGAAAATGTTTTGCATCGCACAAGGGTTGAACTCTATACCTTTCACTCAGTTAACCAACGCCTTACCCATTACGCTAGCGCAGCTCATCTTGCAATGTGTCTACATAAGGAGTATAACAGCTCACGCAAAATTCTGACAAACGCTGTTGGTATGCCTATGAATTACTTGCACTTCGTCGAAGTACAATAGGAAATAAACAATTACCGCTGTTCTTTATTGCGAAAAAGCGGTTCGTGAAATTGATACAAACACCTTTCCTTGCTATCGCCTGAATTAAGAGTCTTATTGCTTGTTTGGTTTAATTAATTAATAGAAAATGAAGCAATTGGTATAAAGAATGGTTTTTCCAAACTTTCAAAAAACAAAGTCTGCTATCAAGACATTGCTTTTGTTCTATTACTTTATTTATGACTGAACGTTTCTAAAACTGAAGACACTCGTCCCTGCTCTGCTATGCAGTCGAGATCTGGCAACGTCGTTCTCTGTTCATTGGCTGACTGTATTTTTTGACGTCAGATGCGCAGAACGAACCGAAACTCGGCCGCCAACATAAATGACGCGCACTTTAGCCAGCAAGGACGCAGTGGGCAAAAGACCTTTGCTATGGACACCAGAGATTTTGATGGCATTCGACAAGACCAAGGCGCGACTATGTCAGGCAATCATGTTGGCACACCTGGTCCCTCAGGCGTAACTGGCAATTGTTGCGGATCCTAGCCAGCAGGCCATTGGCGTAGCTCTGCACCAGCATGTCAAAGGCCACTGGCAGCCTCTGGGCTTCTTCTCCCATACACTTACGTTGTCACAAATTAAATGGAGCACTTACGATAGGGAATTGCTGGCATTTATGAAGCTGTCAGACACTTCCAGTCAGAAGTGGAAGCCAGGTCATTCACCGTTTTTACAAACCACAAGCCGATTATTTTCGCTTTCAATAGGAACAAGGATGGCTGCTCACCACGAAACTTAGGACTACTTGAATTTATCGCCCAATTCACGACAGACCTGCAGCATATAAAACGAGCTGAGAAAGTGACGACAGATTTCCTGTCTCGGTTGGAATCAATTTCTCAGGCTGTTGGTTACAAGGAACTCGCTGCTGCGTAAGAGACAGACCAACAACTCCCCGAATTCCATTGCGACAATACATCCAGGTTACGTCTGTAGCAAATACAACCTGCTGGTGAATGTTTGCAAGCTGTGTGCGATGTATCGCAGGGAAAACCGAGATCTTTTGTACCTAAGAAATTACAATGGCAATTATTTGACAGTATACATGAATCCGGGAATAAACGCCCGCATCGAATTGATGACGGAAGATTCGTGTGGCCCAATATAAAGAAGGACTGCCATAGCTGGGCAAAAACGTGCTTAGATTATCAGAGGGCCAAGGTTGGACAACACGTGCACAAAGCGGTAGGAGACTTCCCACTCACAATGCAATGTTTCACACATGTGCACCTAGACATCGTGGGATCTCTATTGCTGTCGGAAGGATACCGTTACTTCCTCAATGGAGTGGACTGCTTCACCAGATGGGTGGAGGTGGTTCCATTATTGGACATTTCCGCGGAAACTGTGGCACAGGTATGTCTTTCGTCGTGGATTGCACGTTCGGCTGCCCTTTACATGTCACCACAGAACAGGGGCATCTTCGAATTGATGCTATTCTCAGAATTGGCCAACCTCTGTGTTTCCCACCATCATCATACCATGGCTTATCAGCCAACAAGCAATGAAATGGTGGAATGCTGGCATAGAATGTTAAAAGCCACTTTAATGTGCCACACACAGTCTTGGTCATCAGCTTTGCCACTGCTTTTGTTGTGCCTTTGTACAGCATTAAAGGCAGATTTAGGGGCATCCATTGCAGAATTAGTTTATGGTGAACACTTAAGACTCGCTGCACAATTCTTCACTGATCAAACTGGGGCATGACAGACCGAATTGCCTTATGTACTGCAAACAGTGTGCAAGCATATGGCCAGACTTCACCCATCCACTGTCTCGAGACATGGAGTGGTAACTACATTTGTGCCAAAGATCTATGGTCATGTACACATGTGATGCTATGGACAGATGCTGTCAAGTCACCGCTGCAGCCCCAATATTCTGGGCCGTACAGAGTCCTCCCCCGGGATGAAAATGGAAAGACCCAAGTGGTATCTCTGGACGCATCAAACCTGCACATATGTTACCAACCAAAGAGAATGTACACACTGAACACGGCGTGTCACTTTCCACACTACTGCAAAGAAATGACACTGTCTTGGTGTCACAAGAGGAAGCAGCACCGTCATTGCCAGCACTGGAGGCTGATCAAGTTCAAACAATGCCTTCAGTACACACAAGAACTGGACGTTGGGTGAAATATAAATACCCCTACATTCCTGGAGCTCTGCTCTAACATGGGGGGATGGGAGGGGGAAGGGCGGTGTGGGAATCGCTAGAAGAACGTTTGTGAACGCACAATGAAACGCAGCATAATTCTGTGGTAACGAGCACACGGACAATCTGCTTTACTCTTTGATTTTTATTACTATTTTTTGTATTGGCTTAAATTTTTCGGTTTACTGGTGTTTGATCTTTAGAAAATAAAAAGTTATTGCCTGACTACTACACTGTATCTCTTTCACAGATGGAGATAAACTGTAATTGGCTAAAAGTATATTACAGCTACATCTAGAACACAAAAAAATTATTTGTAACAGTAACTACAGAATACAAAACAGTTTGTTCAAGGCTATTTACACAGATTAACACAGATTCATCTCCTAAGATGTGATTTTATTCATTAAATAAGTAACTTGTCCCTCTTATTGTTATGAACTAACAGTGGTCCTTCATATGATCTGGAGCAATACAGCAACACTCCTGTTGGATGACTAAGCTTATCCAGTTAAAATTCTTTCATCTACAGTGTTACTGGCAGAAGTGCATAGAACTTATTTTGCCACTGTGGAAAATTCTCATAAGGCAAATGTGTTGGATTTCCACCAGGACATGTGCTTGAAGTCATCGCCTGGACCATCCATATTGAAATATCTCTTAGGTTTATCTTGACTTTTAGAAGTTGATGAATGTCAGCTCCAACATTTCTCCGATGACTATGCTATTTGACTTCTGACGAACAGTTTGACATACAGCTTCTTTCTTTTCCTCACACAGGACTAATAGTTCCTTGAAACATGAATGAAAAATGAAGCCACATAATGAGAACCCTGTATTTTGTTAATTTCCTCTTTTAGGAAGATTTCTGCACTTCCTTTCAACAATTTAAGTACTGCATTATCATCTTCATTTTGGCACAAATCTAGTAAACTAAAATCCCAAGGCACTACAAAAGGCAGGACCGATTCTGTTACACCCTCCAGGTCATTTGTACCTCCTTTAAAAGATTCCATGAATTTAATTGTACCATCCATTCCATCAGGCTGATAGGAAGATAACATTTCCTCCTTGTTTTTCTTCAACAGTAAATTCTCAATGTAATTTTTTTCTGAATGAAATGAGTTCAGTATGACGTAGGTGCTGCTCTATCTAGTTTCTACATCTTGATGCAATGTGTGACTAATTGTTGTGCTTGTGTACTGCACTGCACATGATAGATGTTTGTGGTATTGAAGTGCATTTTTTATGGTCAGCCCTTGATCAGTGTCTTTGTTTAGTTCCAGAGGATACTTTTTGATGTAACTCTGTATAATTATTTCACTGGTTTTTGTAACATCTGGAAACTTTGTTGCGAGGACCCCATTGTTTCTTAGTTAACACTTGTCTCCAGAGTCTACAATAACATGCAGTGTGACAACTAAGATAATGTGGTCAGCCCAAAGATCACATCTCACAGCACACTCAATCTGGTCAATGGGTTCCATTACATCAGGCAAGAAATCGTTTCTCACTTCATTGGCTATACCTGCTATATGTCAAGACACTTCTTGTAGCAGGCAAAGTCTTTGTGCATTCAGTCTGCCATTTTCGGAACCAAAACTAATTAGTTCTTGAGAAAGACTAATTGTCCACTGAAAGTGTTGAAGGGCCATAGATCCTATGCACACATGAGCATACACTTGTTTATGTGTACAATGTCCCTAGATGGATAACAGGGAGTGTCTCAATAACGTACGTAAGGTTGTTAGAGCTAGTTATATATTTTTCAGTACTGAGATACAGAGAGATATCTTAAACTGGACATAACTCAGAACACACTTCTGTCTTTGGCCGAGTCACAGAAACTCCACTTATAGTATGTAACTGATTTGTATCACAGTGGGAGTTGCCATGAAGCATCATGCCCCCACAGCGTAGAGCACTGAAGGGGAGACAAAAGTGGGTCAGTGACTGCTGAAGTGATGTTTACAGATGTGTATGATGGTTGTGCCATGGCTGGCACTTTCATGTCACATGACCAGGCTGTTTCTTCAATTGATGCTGTGCAGTTTTATGTGACAAATCTTGCTGTGCTTGGCAGTTTCGAGAGACTTTACTGGACCATTTCTGAACATCATGGTGAGTGTGGCATGGGCACTGAACAGGTGGTAGTAGAGTTGTAGCTGCTGGAGGAGGCATCCACTGCATACACAAAGGATGGCAGCAGTATGACCAGAGAGACAGGGTGGGGTGTCAGTGACGAGGATGTTGGTAAGTGGAAGCCAGTACGCCAGGGAGACTATGATCTGATCAAAGGAATGGTGTGTGTTGACAGGACAGTGCAGTTAATGCGAGCCAGTAATTTATTTTCCAATGCGAGCTTCAATAGGCATGGTCTGTGTGGTGGCCATCAGTTTTGAGTTGTGGTAGAAGTTGGTGTAGACGAAGATGTTATTACAGAGGCAGTGTTGTTGAATTGAACGTGGGTTGGGAAGAGGTGCTGAAGTTGTCGGATTTGGTTGAAGATGAATTGAGCAATTGAAGTTGGTCAGAAAGATGTCATGCTGTCTTTAATTCTTACAGTCTGTCTGAAATGTGGCGTTGTAGAGCATCGGAACCAATGGTGGATGTGTGGTTGTCGAACACAGAACCAGGTGAATACAGCTGGTAGTGATGGTGCTGTTGTGTGAAGATCAGCAGCAGGTGGCAGCCAAGCTGTGTGGCAATGAGTCATGCAGTAGAGACCTGGCTGTACAGCCAAAAAGATGTGCTCAATGATGTCAGTGAGAGGCTAGCCAGTCGTGATGAGGGGAGCAGTGTACTGACATGTGTGCTTCTCTATGTACATGGGGTTGGTGACAGTGTGGGTGCTGAATAGATCAGGGAGTTGGTGTAGTTAGATGTTGTTAGGACATAGTGGAGGCATATGCTTCCATCCACTTGTCATGATGCTTTTGTGTGAAGGCTTTGAGCTGCTTGCACACCAGGTGGGGTCTGCAGATATTGCTATTGGATTGAGGAAGTAATGTGTTTTTCATACAGAGTGCATCTGTCACAGCTTTGGTGAACCACCAAGAGCTCGTCAGCTGAGTGAGAAGGGACGCTCCTTGAGTGTGTCATCAGATATATGATTGTCTTCTCATTGTTTGGCTTGAACAGTAGGTGTACAAGTTGGGGTCTAAGTGCCAGGGCGAAAGGTACTGGGATGCTGCAGCCCATGTCAACATACAAGAGTGCAGAATGATGAATGACTGGATAGAAGTGAGGTGCAGGATGACTGCGTGGTTGAAAACGTGGCTCTTGGAAGTGCACATCGCGTGACCACTTGCAAGATCATGTTCAGAGTGGGCGAAAGTCCAATCACCATGCATGGTGGATGTCTCACGCAACACATCAAACTGTGGGATAAGTTACATTTGATAGGGATGCAGGCACTATAGTGAAGACGTAGCTCAATCCTGTTGGGAGTAATGGTAAGGCAGTTGCAGGCACTGTTGATTAGTCACAAGACAAACGATAATCACATGCAGTATTGTCGAACTGCTCCTCCGTGGACTTGGCAGCACATGGGGCATAGTTGCTTGGCACCCAGTTGTTTGTTTTGGGTGGCTGGAGACCATTGTGCTGAGTGTCGATGGTGATGTAGTGATGTATGTTGCACGACACCTTTAGAAACAGTTCTGATCAGGTGCAGTGCAGTCAATCATGTGTTGCAGCTGCATGGCGCGACTCGGTTGGCGGTATTTTGTCCAGGCATTGGTGTAGCATGCTCAACAGCATTCTGTGCAGTGTAACACAACAGCTTACTGTAAAGGGAAGAGACACTTTATTCAGTCACAAACACGCGATCACAGGCGCACAGGTGGCGGCTAAGACAGGGTCATGTTCGTGTTGACGGCTGAAATCACCTTGATGGTAGCAGGTGGAGGGCCAGTTTCACACTATGCTACACAGATGGGATTGTTTCTCGACTTCACTGGCCGCTAAGGTGACCGCGTGTACAGGAAAACCCTCCCGTTGGGGAGCACAATGGCTGCTCGTTTCTCATTGCTGCTTTCACATCCAGTGCAAAATTAAAGCTTACCCAAAAATTTATACATATTGAACCATATGTGTAACTGAAGAGCCAGTACGCTCATTTGAAGCGGAAAAGATAGACGATTACGCATGTGAAGACGCGTCTTCGATATCCGCATTAGTTTATAAGCTATAGTAAGTTAAATTTTATAAGTAATTCGTGAACTATAAAAGTGAATATCTCGATAACACATTATGTGAATGCAACCGATACATCTCGTAGAACTGTATCAAACTTCGATAGTCAATTCACTGAAATTATTCAGATACTTAAATGAGAGGCGGAAAAGTAGACTTTACGCAATTAAAAACAGCTTTTCTTACTAAATAAATAGCGAAACATTAAAAGTAGCGGAAGTACAGTAAACATTAGACACTCAACAAATTATGTAATCCATAATTTAAATTGTTTATTACTGTTTACACCTACAAACGGAGAAAAACCATAAAAATTATTGTTTATAAATACAGTATGGCAGACAAAAGAAAACTGATGACAACACAATATTTCTCGGAGAATTTGCGTGTGATTTGACGTATAAAAAATTATTTGACGATTAAAATTAAGAATTTCAGCAATTTTCATGTTCAGTAGTTAAACTGACTTCAGTGGCTCTAGGTTTGGACCCGTTGGACGCGACCGGGCTGCGTTAGTCTGTGGTAGGAGAAAGTTTTATCTGATGTGTGGTATGATACAAGCCGCAATTATAAGGTTTCAGTGTTAAGCCACTGTGGAATTTATAATTTGAAGTACTTTGAAACTTTAAGAGTTTTCTAAAAATAACTCACGCAATTAATCGTGGTTCATTCAACAGCCTCCACTATCTTAAGAAACTCAGTCAGCGTCTGAAATTAATTTATTGTGAATTGTGAGTTTCGAATATTCTATTTTCTTATTGGAAATAAGTTCTCGTATTTGTCTTGCAGGTACACATTGGATTTTGCTTACTTGAAACTTATGAACGTTGTTTTAGTGTTGTGAAATACGGACACAAGGAGAAACACATCTAACACTAGTCAATAATGTTCATTTTTGGTTTAAAAGAGGGTAAAGGCTGCGGAGACCAATAAGCCATTAGAGATGTAGCAGAGGCTACGACTGGAAAGGATGGGGCAGCAAGATGAGTGTGGAACTTCAAAGAAAACATCTCAGTTTTTGCCGTAGTCGATTTAAGGATATAATGGGAAACTCATACTTGTCATTTGCGATAAATATTCTGAAGGTTTCTCAGTTAATGAATGACATAGAGGTAGGATATTTATGCTTTTGAGACGAGGACACTCATTCCAACAGAAACTGCAGCTGATTTCGCCATTTACATCGCGAATCATGTTAGCCATCACTGAGATAACAAGGGAGTGATGTCTCCTATAGTTGTCTACTGGCCTAGCAGTAAAGTGTTCGCTCTTCAAAGGGCAGACTGTATTAGTATTCGTTTGTAATCTTGCTGGAGACAGGAATTTTATCTCCTCTATGAAAGAGTTACAAGCAGCTAAATCGGCAGTCAGTAAAGAAATCTTGGAAAAACTTCCCTCCGACTAGTACTGTCGCCATGTTCATTCGCTATCTAAAATGTGGAAACTTGCAAAGTTTGCACCCCTTATTGGTGCCTGGTTTTTCTGCTTCTGTCAATTGTATTGACTTAATTGTGGCAATGAATAAATATGGTCATTGGATTTCATTATGTGTCTACGTCTACTGCCACATTTCCATACTTTTTTGGTAGTCCTGTAACGCTGCTTCAGTCTGACTGTCGGACTGAATGCAGACCCACGCCGTTTCGTTGTCGAAAGTGCGTAGTATTTTACTAATCCGTGATGATTTTAACACTTGGTTTTATTAAAAAGATTTTTTCTGTATGTTACCATTAAGACGTAATTCAGTTGTATTAGAACAGTGCATAAATAATAGAATTTTTGGTAGTCTATTGAATAAAACAGATAAACTTAAGAGATAAATTTGAACAGTAGGAATATAGGATCCCACATGATCTAAGACAGTCTGACAGTGCACATATAGTTTTTCGACTTCAGGTGTTTGCAAAAGACAGTGGAGCTGTGCAACAGACAGTAAAATCATGCCATTCAGCATAATGGAAAGGCTACTGGTTTCATCGATTTTCTTCACAACTGCACATTACATGCGACAATAATCTCTTTGGAGAGAGAGTTTCATTGTAGAAACTATTAAAAGTATCTCGCACTGAAGTCGGCGCTAAATTTCGAGCTTCTGTGAAATATCGCTAATCTTGGTGATTTTACGTTCTTTTAAATCTGATATGCTATTTTCGATGCTTCTGCAACAGTGTTCTGACATGTTTTGTGAGCCATGGTTGATATGATCCCTCTCTAATTGATTTATTTGTTGCTATAAAGTTGTGGATTATGAGAACATAACGTTGAAATTATATATATTCAGTCGTCCAATGTTTACACTTCTTACATCAAGCGAGACATTGTTTGGCATTTACTGGCGTGCTGTGTGGCTTATGAGCAGCTGCTTGACCATGAATTATCACTTCCCACCTAACTGTCATAGTACATGCATCGGATACTGATGCAGTTTGGAATTCCTGTGTGATGGTGTGCATAGATGTCTGCCTATTGCACATTACGATCCTCTTCAATTGTTGGTGGTCTCTGTCAGCATGGTTTTATGCTGTAGGTGTACCTTCACCATCGGAAACGACCTAGGGATGTTAAGGAGTGTGGAAATTTCCCATACGGATGTATGACACAAGTGACACCCAATCACCTGACCATGTTCGAAGTCCATGAGTTATGCAGAGAGCCCCATTCTGCTCTCTCACGTTGTCTAACGATTAATCAGGTCGCTGAAATGGAGTACCTGGCAATAGGTGGGAGCACAAAGCATCTAATATGAAAAAACATATCCGGACATCCCCAAAAACATACGTTTTTCATATTAGGTGCATTTTGTTGCCACCTACTGCCTGGTACACCATATCAGCGACCTCAGTAGTCATTAGACATCGTGAGAGAGCAGAATGGGGCATTCCACGGAACTCACGGACTTCAAATGTGGGTGATTGGATGTCACTTGTATCGTACGTCTGTATGCGAAATTTCCACACTCCTAAACATCCTGAGGTTCACTGTTTCTGTTGTGATAGTGAAGTTGAAACGTGAAGGCACACCTACAGCACGACAGTTTACAGGCCGACCTTGTCTGTTAGAAACCACCAACAGTTGAAGAGGATCATAATGTGTAATAGGCAGACTTCTATCCAGACCATCACACAACGAATTCCAAACTGCATCAGGATCCGATGCAAGTACTATGACAGTTAGGTAGGAGCTGAGAATTCGTGGTCGAGCAGCTGTTCATAAGCAACACATCACGCCGGTAACTGCCGAACGACGTCTCGCTTGGTGTAAGGAGCGTAAACATTGGACGATTGAACAGTGGGAAAACGTTGTGTGGAATGGCGAATCATAGTACACAATGTGGCGATCCGATGGCAGGGTATGGCGAATGCCCAGTGAACATCATCTACAATGTGTGTAGGGCCAATAGTAAAATTCGGAGGCGGTGGTGTTAAGGTGTGATCGTGTTTTTCATGGAGGGAGCTTCCACTCCTTGTTCGTTTTGCGTGGCACTATCACAGCAGAGGACTACATTGATGTTTTAAGCACCTTCTTGCATCTCACTATTGAAGAACGGTTTGGGGATGGCAACTGCATCTTTCAACATGATCGAGCACCTGTTCATAACACACGGCCTGTAGTGGAGTGGTTACATGACCATAACATCCCTGTAATGGACTGGCCTGCACAGAGTCCTGACCTGAATCATATAGAACACTTTTGGGATGTTTTGGAATGCTGACTTCATGCCAAGCCTCACCAACCGACATCGATACCTCTCCTCAGTGCATCACTCCATGAAGGATGGGCTGCCATTCCCAAAGAAACTTTCCAGCACCTGGTTGAACGTATGTCTGCGAGAGTGGAAGCTGACATCAAGGCTAAGGGTGGGCCAACACCATATTCAATTCCAGTATTAGCGATGGAGGGCGCCACTAACTTCTCATTTGCAGCCAAGTGTCCGGATACTTTTGTCACATAGTATATATAAAGGCACTCAAATGTTGTTGGACAGTGCCAGCCACAGCACGTAAGTCTTATGTGCAGGCTGAGGTTTGAAGTGTCTCGGCTTTGCTCGGCCCTTCTTGGAAGTACCAGGTACAGCGAGAGAGTGGTGTGACATTTTTTGGTCAGCACAACTCTCTTCTGTTCGGCTGAATTGTGATTTCACTCTTGTTTACCCTATGTCATTTGTTCATGCTATAAAGGAACTTCACAGGTACAGTGTCTGTTTGCATAAAAAGAGGCGATCTACAAATTTATTGTCACTAGTATGGGGACCCTCCCCTCATGAATCATGGACCTTGCCGTTGGTGGGGAGGCTTGCGGGCCTCAACGATACAGATAGCCGTACCGTAGGTACAACCACAACAGATGGGTATCTGTTGAGAGGCCAGACAAGCGTGTGGTTCCTGAAGAGGGGCAGCAGCCTTTTCAGTAGTTGCAGGGGCAACAGTCTGGATGATTGACTGATCTGGCATTGTAACATTAACCAAAACGGCCTTGCTGTTGTGGTACTGCGAACGGCTGAAAGCAAGGGGAAACTACAGCCATAATTTTTCCCGAGGGCATGCAGCTTTACTGTATGGTTAAATGATGATGGCGTCCTCTTGGGTAAAATATTTCGGAGGTAAAATAGTCCCCGATTCGGATCTCCAGGTGGGTACTACTCAAGAGGACGTCATTATCAGGAGAAAGAAAACTGGCGTTCTACGGATCGGAGCGTGGAATGTCAGATCCCTTAATCGGGCAGGTAGGTTAGAAAATTTAAAAAGGGAAATGGATAGGTTAAAGTTAGATATAGTGGGAATTAGTGAAGTTCGGTGGCAGGAGGAACAAGACTTTTGGTCAGGTGAATACAGGGTTATAAATACAAAATCAAATAGGGGTAATGCAGGAGTAGGTTTAATAATGAATAGGAAAATAGGAATGCGGGTAAGCTACTACAAACAGCATAGTGAATGTATTATAGTGGCCAAGATAGACACGAAGCCCATGCCTACTACAGTAGTACAAGTTTATATGCCAACTAGCTCTGCAGATGATGAAGAAATTGAAGAAATGTATGATGAGATAAAAGAAATTATTCAGGTAGTGAAGGGAGACGAAAATTTAATAGTCATGGGTGACTGGAATTCGACAGTAGGAAAAGGGAGAGAAGCAAACATAGTAGGTGAATATGGATTGGGGGAAAGAAATGAAAGAGGAAGCTGTCTGTTAGAATTTTGCACAGAGCATAACTTAATCATAGTGAACACTTGGTTCAAGAATCATAAAAGAAGGTTGTATACATGGAAGAATCCTGGAGATACTAAAAGGTATCAGATAGATTATATAATGGTAAGACAGAGAATTGGGAACCAGGTTTTAAATTGTAGGACATTTCCAGGGGCAGATGTGGACTCCGACCACAATCTATTGGTTATGAACTGTTGACTAAAACTGAAGAAACTGCAAAAAGGTGGGAAATTAAGGAGATGGGACCTGTATAAACTGAAAGAACCAGAGGTTGTAGAGAGTTTCAGGGAGAGCATAAGGGAACAAATGGCAGGAATGGGGAAAAGAAATACAGTAGAAGACGAATGGGTAGCTCTGAGGGATGAAGTAGTGAAGGCAGCTGAGGATCAAGTAGGTAAAAAGACGAGGGCTAGTAGAAATCCTTGGGTAAAAAAGAAATATTGAATTTAATTGATGAAAGGAGAAAATATAAAAATGCAGTAAATGAAGCAGGCAAAAAGGAATACAAACGTCTCAAAAATGAGATCGACAGGAAGTGCAAAATGGCTAAGCAGGCATGGCTAGGGTAAGATAGATACTGCCTACAGGAAAATTAAAGAGACCTTTGGAGAAAAGAGAGCCACTTGTATGAATATCAAGAGCTCAGATGGAAACCCAGTTCTAGGCAAAGAGGGGAAAGCAGAAAGGTGGAAGGAGTATATAGAGGGTCTATACAAGGGCAATGTACTTGGGGACAATGTTATGGAAATGGAAGAGGATGTAGATGGAGATGAAATGGCAGATACGATACTGCGTGAAGAGTTTGACAGAGCACTGAAAGACCTGAGTCGAAACAAGGCCCCGGGAGTAGACAACATTCCATTAGAACTACTGACGGCCTTGGGAGAGCCAGACCTGACAAACTCTACCATCTGGTGAGCAAGATGTACGAGACAGGCGAAATACCCTCAGACTTCAAGAAGAATATAATAATTCCAATCCCAAAGAAAGCAGGTGTTGACAGATGTGAAAATTACAGAACTATTAGTTTAATAAGTCACAGTTGCAAAATACTAACGCGAATTATTTACAGACGAATGGAGAAACTGGTAGAAGCCGACCTCGGGGAAGATCAGTTTGGATTCCGTAGAAATGTTGGAACACGTGAGGCAATACTGACCTTACGACTTATCTTAGAGGAAAGATTAAGGAAAGGCAAACCTACGTTTCTAGCAATTGTAGACTTAGAGAAAGCTTTTGACAATGTTGACTGGAATATTCTCTTTCAAATTCTAAAGGTGGCAGGGGTAAAATACAGGGAGCGAAAGGCTATTTACAATTTGTACAGAAACCAGATGGCAGTTATAAGAGTCGAGGGGCATGAAAGGGAAGCAGTGGTTGGGAAGGGAGTGAGACAGGGTTGTAGCCTCTCCCCAATGTTATTCAATCTGTATATTGAGCAAGCAGTAAAAGAAACAAAAGAAAAGTTCGGAGTAGGTATTAAAATCCAGGGAGAAGAAATAAAAACTTTGAGGTTCGCCGATGACATTGTAATTCTGTCAGAGACAGCACAGGACTTGGAAGAGCAGTTGAACGGAATGGACACTGTCTTGAAAAGAGTGTATAAGATGAACATCAACAAAAGCAAAACGAGGATAATGGAATGTAGTCGAATTAAGTCGGTTGATGCTGAGGGAACTAGATTAGGAAATGAGACACTTAAAGTAGTAAAGGAGATTTGCTATTTGGGGAGCAAAATAACTGATGATGGTAGAAGTAGAGAGGAGATAAAATGTAGACTGACAATTGCAAGGAAAGCGTTTCTGAAGAAGAGAAATTTGTTAACATCGAGTATAAATTTAAGTGTCAGGAAGTCGTATCTGAAAGTATTTGTATGGAGTGTAGCCATGTATGGAAGTGAAACATGGACAATAAATAGTTTGGACAAGAAGAGAATAGAAGCTTTTGAAATGTGGTACTACAGAAGAATGTTGAAGATTAGGTGGGTAGATCACGTAACTAATGAGGAGGTATTGAATAGGATTGGGGAGAAGTTTGTGGCACAACTTGACTAGAGGAAGGGATCGGTTGGTAGGACATGTCCTAAGGCATCAAGGGATCACAAATTTAGCATTGGAGGGCAGCGTGGAAGCTAAAAATCGTAGAGGGAGACCAAGAGATGAATACACTAAGCAGATTCAGAAGGATGTAGGTTGCAGTACGTACTGGGAGATGAAGGAGCTTGCACAGGATAGAGTAGCATGGAGAGCTGCATCAAACCAGTCTCAGGACTGAAGACCACAACAACCACAGTATGGGGACACAGACAGTATCAACGCAGTTTGTTAATGCGGCTTGCCTATATTCAGGGAAATGCATACATTCAAGGGCAAACCCATTGTTCTGCTTGATTGACTGTTCCTTAACCTATTGTTCTACTAAGAGGATTATGACCCCTTGGGGTATCCACTCTTAACCTAAACGTCGTCTGCAAGTTGTAGATAGTTCCAGAAGTAGACCAGAAACTGCTTCATTACTATGAAACAGATGTATGAACTAACTGGCAGCACAACACTACAGCGCTGTACACAGAATTATTATCATTACTGTTGTTATTTTAGTGGTCAGACACAATACGTTAATAGCCTGAAGACTTGCAATGTCTACCACTTCAGAAGTAAGGGTCCAGCAGTGAAGTGAGTTACAAACAGTAACTACAGTGCACACATTGTAACTAGGTGTATTTGAAATGGGGAGGCATAGTGTGGGCAAAGCAAATGCCGCCCGGGAGAGAAGTAGTGCAGAAAAAGCACGTTTTGTGTCTACCCACACTGTTAATTGTTAGGTTTTGTGACACACATGCACACACACACACACACACACATACACACACACACACACACACACACACACACACACACACACACACACAAACTAAGTATCATTCATATCTTATTATTTTAAAAACAAAGATTTTTGGGGATTTTTTTCACTCAAAAGTTTAGTTAGGTGTTGAAGTTGATGGAATCTGATTGCACTAGGGGGTACTGGTCTAAGAGAGGTTTGGAAACAATGATGTAATGGTTGCCATGAAGAGTCGCCTGTCAATATAGCAGCTGACAATATTAGGCTCTTTTATGTACCCAACTGTCGATGCATATAGTTGCGTGAACAAAAATTAAAATTTCTTCCTGTGCATGGCATATGGCTAAGTGCCATGAGTAGACACTCCAGTAGTGTATACCGATATTATTAGTAAAAACAAGGGACCTGTGAACTATAAGCTCTGCTAAGAGTAACTCAAATCAGTTTACTTTTAAATATAGTGTAGTAGTTAAATATAGTATAGTAGATACACTACCTACCTAAAAACGGTGTTATATTAACAAAATAGGCAATTTATTCAGGCTCATGTCACCTTAATCCTCTACACAACACTGATACTGCCTTTCGCATGTTCCTTGATCACTGCCACCTGCTGATGGGAAGAGTTGGCAACAGTATGACAGTTCGAAGCAAGCACACACGCGATCGCCAACTGTCTATGCCACTTGCTACGGATAGATTGATCTCACTGTGCAGCTTGGCTGAAGTCAACAGCCTGTGTAGGGCAGTGCACTACCTCCCCACGCCCATCATCAACAACATTAAGACATCGAGACTACATAGTACTCTGTGGAGTCAACATTTTGTAATCCATTCACCATCACCCACGTGATGAAGACATAAAGTCTACATAGAATTTCATAGAGTCAAAGTTATTAGAATCCATTCACAGTTGATTACAACACAAAGACATTGAATTTACATAGTACTGTGCTGAGGCAAAATTATTAATTCATCATCAACCAACCAAAAGTCTTCTTTGAATCTACCTCACAGTCAAAAAAGGAAACAAACTTACATCTGAAAATCAGCTTGTACCATTGATAAAAAGCTCCATCAGTGATAATCGGCAGTGGTTGTTCTCTGCTCATGTTACATACATGTCAGTTGACTTAATTCAACTAAATCATCTCTATGAAAACTTTCACTACTTCAGGGAGGCAAAGGGAGGCAACACTTCAAACATTACACTTTATGAAGTTCATATGATGCATGTAATTTGCCCCATATTTCTTTAGCGTTGTTGCACAACAAAAGATGTTTGGTAGCTGGCTTACGTAGTGTACTTACTATCAAACTTGCTTTTTTCCAAAACATCCATTTGCTATCCTTCATATGTTGCCTTCTCTTCAGTTTTCAGTGGCAACGCTGATTGTTCATATTGACTTTAATAATGTTTGCAAATCACATGAACGAATCACCATAGAGATCTGCTATTTCGTTTTCAGGTTTATCAATATTCACTTATAATCGCCATTGCCCCACATGTTCCTATGAAAGATTCCCACTAACATATAGTTCGTTAAAAAATTATTTTGCAATCATTCACTACATATGTCGTCTTCTTTAAAATCATATTTGTTCATTCTGTTGTAGCTTGTGTCGATAACTTGCTATAAAAATGTTAAGTCTGACCGACACAGTTTCATTTAAGAATGATTTGTTCACTGGACAGACGATATGAGCCATTCAGTAACAAAACGAATTACTCTTAGTTTTTTTATAAAAATTAACGATATTTTGAAATACCATGGATTAGCAGTTTAAGGTGAACCCTCATTTTTTATTTTCATTACAACTCTCATTAATAACGTTTTTACATTGAGGCTCTGGGTGGGCACATTGTAGGATGACATATGCCTTTATATATATATATATATATATATATATATATATATATATATATATATATATATATATATATATATATATTATGAGAGGTCCTGTGCTCCTCTCAATGATATACTTTGGCTGGATAACCTGGGTGAAGCCATGTTGGACTTCATTGACCTACAAGCTCTAGATTGTAATTTATGTCCTGTATATAAATTTTATTCCAAAACACTAGCACATTAAGGATCTCATGAAAAAGTACAGTATACTAGTATTAAATGTCAGATAATGACTTATTCGTGTTTAAAGATTTCAGGAGACATATGACACAGGACAAAGTTATAAGTCATACATCACCCTGTTGTGTAGTGAGTAACTCCCTCAGTAATGAACGAAGGGATGTAATTGCTAACATAATAATTTTGATTCATGTGCCTATTTCAGCGAACATTTTATTATTCATCTTCAGATTTCTGAGAGCTTATGGGTCTTGCCTTTGTCAATAATATTAGAAATTAAGCACTAAACATGGAAACATTAATGAATATTCAAAAACGTTGATTATCAGGTAAAAACAAACAACCATCCAGAACAACAAAAACATAAAAAGACTGACACATGTGAGAAAAAATTAACAGGTGACTTAGTATCAGTGCCAGCTGCCTATAAAGTATTAAAAAAGTTTACAAGCTAGTTATTATAGGAGACTTCGGCGCATCGTCCAACCGCTCCTCCTGGGGTGCCCTGTGGCACCAGTGGGCGGCTGCGAAGGCCGAGCGGTCTAGTGAGGCCATGATCTGGGAGAAGAAAAGCAGCAGAATCACGGCGCAAATGACATGCACGAATTTGGTTCTGGCGGCCGCGCTGCAAACCATCGGGACCTGCAAACAAGTGCATAAAAGAGCCAATGCGTTCATGGATTACGTCTCTTTTCTAGCGCCCACGGTTGCCATAAAGCCTGAAAAAACATAGTCGCACAGCGCAAAGCGATACTTGCGGACCATTGGTGGTGCCAGATGCTGCTGTGCTCGTAGCAAGTGTAGCAGCGTCTGATGGCGACGCCCATGCAGATGTTTCGCCAGTGATGCTCCGTCTCGTGAATGGGAGCGCTAGGTAGACACAAAACGTGCTTTTTCTGCACTACTTCTCTCCCGGGCGGCATTTGCTTTGCCCACACTATGCATCCCGCTATGCATGCCAGTTAGTTCATATATCTGTTTCAAAGCAATGATGCTATTTCTGGTCTACTTCTGGAACTTGCAGACGACATTTTCACGAGATATTTAGCGTTTGTTATGTATGTTTTACTTTTACTTTCATAGATATACAGTTCAAAGTACAAAGTAAGTGTGTAATCGGTGGTCTATGTGACCTCCACCGTATAGTGTCATGCTTAAATACTAGTTATTGAGGAAAAAATATATATTGATAATTATTTAATCAGTACTAAAGTATTACAAAATTATGACAGTAGTAACGATGTTTTAAAAATAATTTACTTTCATGACTGAAACACAATCAAGCCTTTTGATTTATTACCCCTTAAAAAATCACATATCACCTCTCAGAAGGTAATAACCCCCAATTTGGGAAGCACTGCACTACACAGTTCCTTCACACAGGTGTTTCTAAAAGTGCTTGTGTTGCTAACTTCTTGCAGATTCGCAAGATATTCAGAGTTTTTTGGGTTTTTTAGATGTCTCCATACAGTTTGCAGCTGGGCATAGATTACATTGCCACAGTGTACATTTGCCTGTTTCACTTGCATATTGTTTCACTGTAGTGAGACAGTTTCCTACTTTCAATTATCCTACGTAGTTCATTTAACTCACCATTAGTGTTACACTGAAACACACTGTATGTTCAGTAATCTGAGATTCTCCTTGTAAGAATTATCATACCTTTTAGCCTAGTCTCCAGATTGTGTAATTACTCTTAAAAAGGTTTTTTAAATTATACAAGCTTTCTTTACAACATATTTTGATAAGTTTAACGTAGGTTTCCTTCCTCAAAATGCTACTTGGTAGCTCTATTCTCAGTGTTGGAAACTATCAGACACACACTGATATTCTGGCCCAATGGTTTAAAACATAGAAATATGAATACTGAAAAGTGTAGGACATCATGTTTCCTTGACCCATACACAGGGATATCCCAGGCATCTAAACATTTAGAAATGTGATAGAAAAAGTAATTGACGATGCATATACATGTGGCACATGTTTTAATGCATGAAAAAAACTTCCTCATCTATCGAATTCTCAAATGCTTACCAAATAACTCATGGCTCACTTCGGATTTTTGTGCAATGACAGGATACATAAAGAAATTAATGATTGAGACATAAATACTTATAAGAAGAAGAAGAAATCATTCTCTTAAATCTAACTGAAGATCATGAAAATCACAGTACAGTTATGTGATAGCAAATAATCTATTTCTCCTGGTGTACCACTTAAAGTACTACATATGTACAGAAATTTTGCTCCTTGCAGAATGATTTTAGTTCTACATGAATTTTAATACGGCTTAGCATTCAGTCCTCATGTGGGATGCAAATCACTATGTGCAACACAAACGGCTTCTAGCCTTTACACTTAGTAAGTTTCTTCCTGAAGAGATATTTATTACTTAAAGATAGGACTCATCAGTGTTTTTTAAAAGTCTGACAGCTGTTTCCGCTCCCAAAAACCTTCACTTTTTTTACTAAATTCTATACTGATATTTACAACATTTGACATTCAAAAAAGAAAATCTTATCTTGTCTATTTGCTATGCAGTTGTTCATTGTACAACTAAAGATGGTCTTCAGGTGGAACACATTTCCTTACATACTGATTATCCAGTCCTTAGGAGTAATCGTCAAATAATCATAGACACATACACAAAGACACAATATAAATAATGCAGATTCTTTTTTTAGACAGTCAACATTGGTGACACATTCATTCACATCTTAATTGCATGGAGTAAATTTAATCTCTCATTCATGAAATAATTCTTAAGATTTCATTGAACATTTAAAACATTTAAATTACAAGACAATGTACATATGCAGCATGAATCATCTAAAACTTGTACCGCAATATTGCAGAAGTGGAAAGTGCTATTGATGTACGATTTACACAGACTCAATTGGTAGTCAGGGGCTCGTACTGTTGTCAACAAACAGATTGTAATAATACTTAGAAAGTGTATTTTTAGTGCAAATATACTTTTTTTAAAAATGGAACAATGCCTATTGACATTAACAAACTATAAGTAACGTAAATAAGATGTCAGGGGTGCTTGTTACAGAATTCTATTGCGAGTCGTTTGCGAGATATCTATTTGGAAAAGTTTCCACTCTGACACTTGTTTGTGCCATTCATCCTGCATAGTTGCTAGATCGATGTTGTTACGTTTGCTTACAGTATGCCTGCTTGTTTCTTGACTGCACTGCTACTTGCTAGTCAGTTAGTGTGTGACTGTCCAAGCAGTAGATCGTGAGTGGACGATGGGATTTACGAATGCAACATGCTCATGGCGTATGGAATATGCAGGATGAATGCAGTTCATTCTTGTTCAGTGTACACGATCAAATATGCCAACAGATGTCAATCATCTCGGCAATTATTTATCAACTCTTCAACCAGTTATGTGAAAATGTAACATGTAGACAATTTAACAGAAGGAAAATAATGACCACAGAAGAGGGGGAAAATAATGTTCTTGCTGCTGTTGCAGTTGATCTGCATGTTAACTCTCAAACAATCGCAGAAGGCAGTGTCATGTTTCAGGCAGCTGTCCTAGCATTCTCCATCGACATAGATTCCATTCTTATTATATCTCTCTCTATCAAGAGCTGCATGGAAACGATTATGAGAATCGTGTTAACTTCCGTAGCTGGGCATTAAGACAGGATGCTCCAGATGTATCGTGTTCTTGTTCAGTAATAAATGGCCAGATAAAACGCGGAAACTTATACATTTGTCTGTTGACAACCCCTGTTGCCTTCGTCAAGTGGAACGTCAGCGTCCATGGAATGTGGAATAGTGAACCATCAGTCCATAGGCCCGTTTCTCGTAGATGGATCACTGAACACACAGAAGTATCGCAGCCTCCTAACAGACCATCTTCCACGGATATTAGAAGACGTTCCTCTGCAGACTATCAGGAATTTGTGGCACCAACATGATGGCTGTCCAGATCATAGAGCACGAAGTACAACAGCACGTCTTTTCGAATTGTTTCCAAATCTTTGGATTGTACACAGAGGACCTGTATCTTGGCTGGCCTATTCTCCAGGTCTGACACCTGTAGATTTTTTTTTCTATGGGGAAAGCTGAAAGACGCTGTCTACAAGGAAATACCAACGACACCTGATGATATGCAAAGACATATTACTGCTGTCTGCACAAATATCTCTGCTGAAATGCCAAGACATGTGCAGCAGTCGGTCCATGCTAGACTAGAAGCGTGTACTGAAGTTAACCAGTGATGGTTAAGTGTCTCGTTACTGGTCAGAATCCACATAACGAGTGAGTGCACAAATTTTGTTCTGTAGTGTGTGTTACCTAGGTATTACACAAGTGCCAGTGTTTGGACTTTTCAAAATATGATATCTCGTAAACGACTCGCACTATAATCCTACAACAAACACCCTTGGCATTCTAATTTATCCTAATTTCACTTTGTTAATGTCAATAGGCATTGTTCTGTTAAAAATGTATATTTGCACTAAAAACATACTTTCTAAGTGGTATTAAAATCTGTTTACTGGCTAACAATATGAGACCCTGACTACCAATCCGAAATGTGAAAATGGGACATCACTAGCAATATTTTCGGTGCAAGTTTTACGTGATTAGCGCTGTATATGTTAGTGGAGAAGCTCTTCAGAGACTTTTGATGCATAGCCTACCCAAATATTTGAAGAAAATTTACAATTAGAATAAAACAATGAATTGAAAACAGCGTAAGTTTGTTTTTTATGTTACTAAAGTTTCATTCGACCCATGCATGAGTTGAGAGTTCACTGCCTTATGCATACTATCAAGTTTAACAATTCACTAGAAGCTTCTAGAAACAGCCTCTTGTTATCACACAGCAGTCATCATTGCGGCAGGCAGTCACATGTGTCGTAGGAGCGTGTCAATGAGGCTTGCCTCAGTTGCGAAATTGTATGTAATGTTGAATGCTGGTTCAACAAAACTTATTATAGTAGTATTAATCGTGAGTTCTTGTGAGTAACTGATTACATTGTAGCTTGCATAGAGGGAAAACTTGCGTCTTTATTTTGTAGATTAGCTGACAAACTATTTTCAAAGTGGATTAACGAATCAAAGTGTGCTTGTAATGATAAGCAATTCACTCCTCTGTTAGACACTAAAATAGGTTATAGGAAACAAAACCAGAAATTCCAATTTTCTTCATTTAAAAAGTATCCTTGGCTTACAGATTGCTCTGTAACAATGAAAATGTGTAGAGTCCGGAATTGAAGAGACATGGACATCAGCTTCTTTTGGAGTGTATGTGACGAAAGATTTTGACAGAAAAGCCGACGAACACCAGAAGTCAAGAAGGCATCTTCAGTTTTCAATTTTTGGTTCAAGGGCAAATTGAACATTCAGTTTCTCAAGATACCAAACTGCTAGCCACACAACATTATGCGATTGTGAAGTAAAATAGATTTGCAATGCAGAGACTTATTGATGTTTGTTTCTTGGGCAAGCAAGTAGGTGATCATTATGTTCTGGCTGATCAGTGTACTTTTATATGTTAACCACCTCTGTGCACTCCTTGAACACAAAATTGCATGATATAAGTATGTGCAATGTTGAACTCAAGGAGACCATCAGTTTGTTAAAAGATATGGGAGTAGAAAGAAACTGTGATCTCACATAGTGTAAGATGCAGCAAGAAGTTTCACAGTGAAATACAGTAAGTGTTATTGAGCATGACTTTTAGTCCCTATATATGTTATCTTATAAGATCTTACGGTAGATAACATGAGAGGTGTGACTGGAAAGTTTCAAGAATGGATCCTCACTGCTTACTGGTTTGATGAGCAGGTACACTGAGGGTGGGGAGTGAGTCATTGCCTTGTCCTTGAACGCCCTCTGACAGTAAACTGCGTTTGCTTTATTCAGTTCATTGTGGCAGCTGGTTGAGTATGAGTCTGTTAGGGCTTGTTGCCAGACTCTGTCTGCGTGAAAATGGATGTAAAAACAAAGCAACGAGTTTGTGTGAAATTTTGATTTAAAACCGGGAAATCGGCTTCTGAGACTTATAAACTATTAAATACACCTTTTGGAGATAGTTTTATGAGCCAGTCATATGTTTTTTTTCTGGTTCAACAGATTTATAAATGGCGGCGAATCATTTGAGGGTGAATACTGTTCGGCTGTCCTTCCACCTCAAAAACGAATGAAAATGTTGTGAAAGTTCGTAAGTTAGTGCGCTCTGGTCGTAGACTTACAATTAGCGAGATGGCTGATGAACTTAATTTAAGTTTCTATGCGGTTCCGTCAATTCTAACTGAAGGTGTGAAGGTGCATCGAGTGTCCGCAAAATTAATTCCAAAAGTGTTGTCAAGTGACCAGAGACAATACCGACTTGAAGTGTGCCAAGATTTGATTAATCGGATTAAAAATGACCCAGATTTGTTAAGTAGGGTAATTACAGGTGATGAATCGTGGGTGTATGGATATGATCCTGAAACCAAAGTGCAGTCTTTGCAGTGGAAGACTCTAGGTTCACCTCGACCGAAAAAAGCACGGCAAAGTCGGTCGAAGTGAAGACAATGTTGGCGAATTTTTTCGATCCTACCGTTATTGTGCGTCGTGAATTTACCCCTGGGCGACAGACAATTAACCAGGAATACTTACTACAAATGTGTCCTTGAGCATTTGCGCGAAATGGTGTGGAAGAAAAGGCCTGCATTGTGGAAAGTCAGAAGTTGGGTGCTACACCACGACAATGCTCTGGCTCATTGTGCCTTCTCCATCGTTGAATTTTTGACCAAATTCAAAATTCCTGTGCTTCCATAACTGCCGTATTCTGCTGCTTTGCCCTCTGAGGACAACTACCTGTTTCCTAAACTGAAATTTTCAAAGAAAAGGAAGCGATTTGACTCGATTAGACATGCAGGCGAATATGGAGAGCATCCTTAACACACTGCAGGAAAAAAATTTCCAGGAATGTTTCCAAAAGTGGAAACATAGATGGAGTCGGTGTGTTCAGTCAGAAGGGGACTATTTTAAAGGAGATTCATCACAGCAGCATGTAAGTACCACCATTGTACAATTAGAAACACATTCATAAAACTTTCCAATCACACTTCGTAGTAGTGCAAATGGAAATGCATCTTGGAGATCTTCAGGAGAAACATAAAAATTTACCTCCTGCAGTCCTTCTTAAATTCATAATGGACAATGATCCTCACAGTACTTAAACCAAGTAAAAAAGCTGTTCAAATTGATTATTACATTTCCTGTCACTAGAGCGTCTTACGAAAAAAAAGTATGAGCACCCCCAAATGAATTAAAGATCATCTTCACAATTCAATGTCAAATGATGGGTTTAATTTTTTCAGCAAAAGTGCTACAGCAAAAAAAAAATCTAGTTAAATAGCTCTCAAGTGACCAGAAATTTAAAGGTAATGTGATTAATGACTTACCTACCAGCTAGAATCGACACATGGATCTTCTGTATAAGGCAAGCCTACCCACAATTCTGTTAGCTTTACCACTGTTAAAACATTTAAATTAAAGATAATATACACATGCATGTATAAAACAAAGTTACAAAATTATCATTATATAGCAAATTTGACATCAAATTGTAGTTTTTATACTGAGTCTCATATATCACAGCCACCCTCTTGGCCTACAGCATGAAATAAGTTTGGTGGTGGCAAGGATTGTGGAAGAGGACATTTATGTGATACTCGTATTCTTTAATTACTCTAGAGAATACTGCCAGAGAATACTTGAAAATATGGCAACAACAGGTTCGCCAGTCCAACCTTCTGGTCTTCCCCAAGGCACTGAAATTCCTGGGCCTTGTTGAGGATTATGGTCTAATCGGGTAGTTCATTGTTTGTAGTTGTTCACGAAGATTCTCGATCGTGGTCAACAAGGCAACTGTCTGTCCATAGTACCTAACTACCCACTGCCTTCAGTTTATAGTCTGGCATAATCTGCTATTACTTTCCTCAGAACAAATTAAATCTAAAGTCATCACCTTTCCTCCTATTTCTAAAAACTATCTTCCACCTGGGCAGTCGACCTTCATGTTTCCCTATCATAGGAATTCCATGCCTGACAAGCATGACACATACAAGCCTTTTACTACGAAAAACGTTCATTCTATTGGTCAGTTTTCGATTTCTGTCACCTCTGCTTCTTCTCTAATCTTTGTGTGCAGGCGTCAGTAGCTCCCGACACTATGCAATTCTATACTGACAACACCGGATTCTTATTCACTTCGTCAATCTTCTTTAGGAAATGACTAGCCAAAATATTCATGTTGGGCAATGTGCCAATCTCTATAGTAGTCGGGACTCCTCTGACAATACCATGGATTGTGACCTGAACTTGTTCCTCACGCTGCCCTTTGTACGATATAGCGTCATGACAAAGCTCTTTTTGTATGTCAGTATCGTCGTTATAACGTAGTTTGTTTAGTGATTCGCTATAACAGATGCTCCCCCCCTCCTCCCCCCTGTTATCTCATTTGAGGTTGATAGTCACTCTACAGCGATAACTATCCCTACTGGTTCCTACTACGGTTGAGACTAACCGGGAGGTGGTCTCAAATTTGCACAGGCCGATTTCGGTTGTCAGTGTTTAACGTCCCATTGACAACGAGGTCGTCAGAGACGGAGCTCAATCCCGGATTAGGGAATGAAGGGGAAGGAAATAGGTTGTGCACTTTCAAAGGAACCATACTGGCATTTGCCTGAAGCGACTTAGGGAAATCACAGAAAACCTAAATTGGGATGGTCGGATTTTGGTTTGAACCGGTGTCCTCCCGAATGCGAATCCGATGTACTAACCACTACGCCACTTCGATCGGTTTCAGTTGTCATTCACTTCCTGTTCCGGGGGTTGGCCTGTGAAAATTAGACGGCTACTGTCTACTGTTATGAGGTGGTACGCCGTTTCCTGTTTGTAGGCCATTTCTGCGCCATTGATAACCAGGCTTGCATCAGCTGCGATTATTTTTGTCTAGCCGGCCGCTGTGGCGAGCGGTTCCAGGTTCGAATCCTGCCTCGCGCATGGATGTGTGAGATGTCCTTTGGTCAGTTAGGTTTAAGCAGTTCTAAGTCTACGGGACTGATGACCTCAGATATTAAGTCTCATTTTTGTCTTGTAATACGTGCAGCGTTTTGCATGTGTTCTTTCCTGTTTACATTTTCATGTTCACATGGAGGCGGACAGCCATTGACACGAGCGATATTATTCCAGGTATTGTTGGAGTGGTGTGTAGTGTTGCCGCACCACCATCGTCGCTACTATGCTTGGTGTCTTTCTGAATTAAATCTAATGTATCCACTAGAAATGGGCAGACTCGTTCATCTTTGGGAATTAGTTCACTGGTGATCGCCCTTTTTTGGGAACCGCAAATTTTTACTCGTGCACTGTTCATTTATGCATGATATATGGTTCGTATGAAAAATTGAAAATTAGTAGCATAGATGACTGAAAATGGAAGGCGCCAAGAGGGGGCACTTGCCTCCCCTCTGGAATACAGAGTTTTTTTTTCATAACAGAATTCTTACACACTTGTAGAAGTAATTTTCGTGATTCTGCAGAACATCTCGTTTAGTCAACTGTAGCGTTATGTGGCTGATCGCAGTGAAATAATATAAGGTGGCGCACGAAAAACCGGCCGCGAGTACGCTGCTCGCCAGTTACGCACGATTTGTTGACCGCTGTGAGCAGAATAGATAAACATGTAATAATTAGGCAGTAAAGAAATAACAAATAAGCTAATGCAAACAACAACTTCGAAACAATAGATGACAATTGCTGGGCGACAATGAGCAGTCTAGTACTCAGGGCCGATTTTTCGTGTGCTGCCCCGTACCACTGAAATAATGTTGTAGAAGTTACCGTATTCTCTTCACAAAACGTGACAACAGACATTCTATTATGGAGTGCGGACTTCATTCGGTTGTAAGTCGGTCTGCCTTCCATAACAATGAACGTACTGTTTTATCTTGGATCAAAAAAAGGTAGAAAATGGCCACTCGTGTGCGCTGTGCCGACTTCCTTTGCTTGTGTAATAACAAAAAGTCTTGCGTTTTTATGTGTTCTGCTGTTTATCGAAATACTGAAGTGAGCTGATATGCCCTTTCGTTACCTGAAAAGATGCATGTATTACATAACACGTATTTTTTATGTAATTTACGTAATTATAAAATACATTTTCGTTATCGATCGTGGAAGCTGAATAGAATACGAAAAGAACCAAAGTCTAGAGTTCAAAAATTGTTTGAAACAGATCTAGAATGGGCGTACGCGGCGAACGAAACGAACAAGTCGATACCGAACTAACTAGGTCAGGCTCATCCAAGAATTGCGCCCGGCGGACGTATAAGGCAGTGTAGTTCAGCACCCCGCACGCGACCGTGTGTCGCTAGTGTCGGCATAGGAGCGAGAGAGACAGTTGCGGAGCGAGACCGCACAGCACTCTTCTGCGCTGGACTGTCCCGCGGCCAGGCAAAACATCAGAGGAAGCCCAACTCTGTAAAAGTGACTGATGAGCGGTAAAACAAGCAAGCCATTTACTGTTTCGGTAACAATTAGTGTTCGTGTGGCAGAATTACTACGCAAAGCTGTTAACAATATCCAAAACAAGAATCTCTAACAATTTAGCAGTTTTCTGACACCCAGGTCGATTCTATTAGTATTGCACATGCACACTCGTCCTTTGCACAGTAGGTGTCTTCTGAAAGATACATCAATTTCTCAAATGAACTAGTGTCATAAATATTCTATTTTAGAAATAATTTTACGTAAGGGATACAGAGTCTCATTCTTACTGTTAGTAGTTACAAGTAAATAGCATTTGCTGAACTTCGTGCTGCAGCTTTTTGTATCCCTTTTCAGAGTTTAGACATCGGGTCCTTAGTTTGCTGTTTGTACGCAATAATTTTAATCCACCGAGTTTGAAAACGTATTAAAAAATAGAAATAAGGTTATCAAGACCTTTAACTCTTACAATCAACATTGTCAAAGAAAACCATTAACATTTTACACGTTTTTCTTTTGAGGAAATGATTTTGTCTAGGTTTGGTACAATATTCCGAGACACTGCTAACCTCAAAGAATTAGTCCAATTTTGATCGCTAAGCAGTGAACGGTTCTTAGTTTCAGGAAGCTTTAAAAGGGAGAAAAAGCGCTTACAAATATATGTGGAACCAAACATTGAGAGAACTTTGGCAGCGCGTGCTTGTGCAAAAGAGGATACTTCTCTCGTGGAAAACAGCTGTAGAACTAATCCAAAGTTGTACACATAAGAAAGCGGTCCTTCAGGCAGATATCGCACTGCAGGTCAATCAGTTCTAGTTGAAACACTTGTGAGACGTCGTCCAAGGCCGGTTGATGCTCACTTATCTTCAAAAATCTGTTTTCAAACTCTTCGGTAATTCGCAAACGATTTGAACATACTCTATTGGCCATTAAAATTGCTACACCAAGAAGAAATGCAGATGATAAACGGGGATTCATTGGGCAAATATATTATACTAGAACTGACATGTGATTACATTTTCACGCAACTTGGGTGCATAGATCCTGAGAAATCAGTACCCAGAACAACCACCTCTGGCCGTAATAACGGCCTTGATACGCCTGGACATCGAGTCAAACAGAGCTTGGATGGCGTGTACAGCTACAGCTGCCCATGCAGCTTCAACACGATACCACAGTTCATCAAGAGTAGTGACTGGCGTATTGTGACGAGCCAGTTGCTCGGCCACCATTGACCAGACGTTTTCAATTGGTGAGAGATCTGGAGAATGTGCTGCCCAGGGCAGCAGTCGAACATTTTCTGCATCCAGAAAGGCTCGTACAGGACCTGCAACATGCGGTCGTGCATTATCCTGCTGAAATGTAGGATTTCGCAGGGATCGAATGAAGGGTAGAGCCACGGGTCGTAACGCATCTGAAATGTAACATCCACTGTTCAAAGTGCCGTCAATGCGAACAAGTGGTGACCTAGGCGTGTAAGCAATGGCACCCCACCCCATTACGCGGGGTGATACGCCAGTATGGCGAAGACGACTGCATGCTTCCAATGTGAGTTCACTGCGATGTCGCCAAACACGGATGCGACAATCATAATGTTGTAAACAGAACATGGATTCATCCGAAAAAGTGTCGTTTTGCCATTCGTGCACCCAGCTACGTCGTTGAGTACACCATTGCAGTCGCTCCTGTCTGTGATGCAGCGTCTCCGAGCTGATACTCCATGCTGCTGCAAACGTCGTCGATCTGTTCGTGCAGATGTTTGTTGTCTTGCTTACGTCCCCATCTGTTGACTCAGGGATCGAGACGTGGCTGCACGATCCGTTACAGCCATGAGGATAACATGCCTGTCATCTCAACTGCTAGTGATACGAGGCCGTCCGCACCTCGTGGTCGTGCGGTAGCGTTCTCGCTTCCCACGCCCGGGTTCGATTCCCGTTGGGGTCAGGGATTTTCTCTGCCTCGTGATGACTGGGTGTTGTATGCTGTCCTTAGGTTAGTTAGGTTTAAGTAGTTCTAAGTTCTAGAGGACGGTTGACCATAGATGATAAGTCCCATAGCGCTCAGAGCCATTTGAACCATTTGATACGAGGCCGTTGGGATCCAGCACGGCGTTCCGTATTACCCTCTTGAACCCACCGATTCCATATTCTGCTAACAGTCATTGGATCTCGACCAACGCGAGCAGCAATGTCGCGATACGATAAACCGCAATCGCGATAGGCTACAATCCGATCTTTATCAAAGTCGGAAACGTGATGGTACGCATTTCTCGTCCTTACACGAGGCATCACAACAATGTTTCACGAGGCAACGCCGGTCAACTGCCGTTTTTGTATGAGAAATCAGTTAAAAACTTTCCTCATGTGAGCACGTTGTAGGTGTCACCACCGGCGCCAACCCTATGTGAATGCTCTGAAAAGCTAATCATTTGCATATCACAGCATCTTCTTCCTGTCGGTTAAATTTCGTGTCTGTAGCACGTCATCTTCGTGGTGTAGCAAGTCCGCAGCCCGTGGTCGTGCGGTAGCGTTCTCGCTTCCCGCGCCCGGGTTCGATTCCCGGCGGGGTCAGGGATTTTCTCTGCCTCGTGATGACTGGGTGTTGTGTGATGTCCTTAGGTTAGTTAGGTTTAAGTAGTTCTAAGATCTAGGGGACTGATGACCAAAGATGTTAAGTCCCATAGTGCTCAGAGCCATTTGAACCATTTTTTTGGTGTAGCAATTTTAATGGCCAGTAGTGTAATATGAAAAATCCGCATCTTCTTTAAGGCCGTCTAATGCAGGATGTGTTCTCAAATCTCCTCGTGCAACTGTTTTTCCGACAAAATATTTTTAAATGCTTGAATTGTCTGCACTATAGCAATAACAGAGTGATTTTCGCCTTGGAGTGAAATGTTCAAAGTATTTAAATGACCAGTTAGGTCACTCAAAAAAGTCAAATTCACCACCCTCTTAGGATCACGAACTAATTCTTCTGGACGTCCTTTCATTTCTAAAAAGGTGTTCATTTCGGCTTTCAAGGAGAAAAACCGATAAAGCACCTTCCCTCTGCTCAGCCATCTTGCTTCGGCATGGCAGGGGATGTCCGAGTATTCCGCTCGCTTCGAAATCACATAAAATTTCTTTAAATTGCCGATGTGTGAGTCCATGCGAGCGAAGATAATTAACCGTTCGAATAACTGTGTCCATAACATTTTTTATGCTGACGATCATCACACAAAGTGCCTCCTGGTGTATCAGACAATGGACTGCCGCGAATAAGGAACAGCCTACTTCCGCCACTTCTGACCTGACGTAACACAGGAATCCAGCGCGCATCCCTCGTAGCGCAGGGGCTCCATGCGTTATTCCACTGGTCAGGAGTTCCCATTTTAAACGCATTGACTCGAGCTCGTTTTCCGCGGCTAGAAAAATATCCAAACTCGTGGTTGTGCCTTTCAGTGGTCTAAGGTCGAGAAATTCTTCGGTGACACGCAGATTGTGCATGGGGGCTTAATTAAATATGATTGAAAATACTTTTAGTTTTTAGTAGCTGTAAGTCCGATTACGCTGTTTCGTAATCGGTTGGCCCTGACTAGTATTATTACGCTATCTGACTGCAAAGAACAACAACAAGAATGAAATGAAATTTTTCGTTAACACAATTAATTAATTAAGTCCCCAGCAACTATAAAACCTACAAAACCCAAGCACAAGTATAACTGTTCTGTATGTGGAAGTATGACTCAACGGACATCTGGCACGGTTCTTCTTCAACAAGACAAGAATTTTTAAATACCAATTTCACTGACGTGATAAAAGAAAATTAGAAATACCATAATTGCTCAAGGAAAGTAGAATTACACTCTAATACAAGAACACACGCCAGATGCTTTGTTGACTGAACCTGTAATGACGCCTTATTTAGGACACTAAAATAAAAACAAACTGAGTTAATTACCTCATTTATATTGATGAAAATCATTCTAATCCTTACATTATATCTCAACCAGAACTCTCCAATATCACATCTCAGCAAGCACTGCCTAATAGCACATCTCAACAAACACTCTCTGCCACAACATCTCAGCACAGACTACTACGAGCTCTCGACAAGCACTGACTTCTACGAGTTCTTAACAGGCACTGTGGAGGCGGCTTAATAATGCTCTTTGGCGCAATCTCTGGCGCAGTGGCTCAGTGTAGCCACCTTTCATATGCCCCTCCTCCACAGGCCAGAATTTGATGGTATTTTTGCCAGCATTGGTGGTGAAAATACCACCAAATTCGTCCAGAACAATACAGACAAAAATAAAAGATAATATTAATACCTAAATATCACATAATTAGTTAAAATTTTGGCTTTGCACTGACGTTTCAATAACCTAATATATAAAATACAGTAGGCAATACAAATTCTTTTCATACATGTGGCTTTACATAATAGTTTACACAATACATAAAAAATCAGTTTATACAAATGTTCACATAAAATACTTTTAATTATTAAAAAAAAAACAAATAGTTGGTAATTCCAGCCCAGCAATGGTCAACAGGTGCAAACACCAACAAGTGACATTGTTTCAGCAGAAGCAGTCCATCAGTTGCACCCAGCAATGTTGAGCAGGTGCAGACACCAACAAGTGACATCATTTCAGTAGAAGCAGTCCATCAGTTGCACCCAGCAATGTTGAGCAGGTGCAGACACCGACAAGTGACATCATTTCAGTAGAAACAGTCCATCAGTTGCACCCAGCAATGTTGAGCAGGTGCAGACACCAACAAGTGACATCATTTCAGTAGAAGCAGTCCATCAGTTGCACCCAGCAATGTTGAGCAGGTGCAGACACCAACAAGTGACATCATTTCAGTAGAAGCAGTTCCATCTGTGGCACCCAGTAATGTTGAGCAGGTGCAGACACCAACAAGTGACATCATTTCAGTAGAAGCAGTCCATCAGTTGCACCCAGCAATGTTGAGGAGGTGCAGACACCAACAAGTGACATCATTGCAGTAGAAGCAGTCCATCAGTGGCACCCAGCAATGTTGAGCAGGTGCAGACAGCAACAAGTGACTTCATTTCCATACAAGTAGTCCATCAGTTGCACCTAGCAATGATGAGCAGGTCCAGAGAGCAGTCCATGATATTCACTATCACTAATCAGACAGTTCATCAGCAGAAATTAAACATTCCTAAGTGTCACACATTATGTTGAAAAAGTGCCGGTAACAGTTCATAATATTTACCATCACTAATCAGACAGTTCAGGCAGGAACAATAGTTTGAATGCACATACAAATGCTTTTACACTAAACATACAAATCGTAACAAACACACAAATGATGTCAGATAATTTTCATATTAACTATTACAAATACTCAAACAGTAAACCTATAATATTTATAGGTGTCAGTGCAAGCCACTACAAACAAATAAAATAATATTTACGAGATAGGTGGGTAGGATTAGGAAAGGAAAACACACAAAACACACTCATTCATCTTTCATCCACATTAAGTACTACTGTGTAATTGAATGGTGTTAACTGTGTAAATGTAATTCTGTCAAAATCTGATGTTCATCATGTGTATCGAGTAGTAGTGGCAGCAATGTATAACAGTCAATAATAGTTAGGTCAACGTCATAGTCATCATGTCAAGACCAATGTTTGCCAAGCCAGATCAAATGTACTGTTGTTGAACAACTGTCAGTGAGCCAAGATATGCAAATACTTCCTCTCTTCAAAAAAAAGTATATACTGCTTAGTGATTTAACAAAGTGTGTGTATAGACTATCTTCCTTCTACTTTAGTGTTCTAGTCTGCTATCTTCATCCTCCTTGTTCCATAAGACCAACAAAAAAATATGCTCCTCACTTACTTTACCTCTTATATACCAAAACTCCAATAATCATCAGCATCACATAATTTCAATACTTCAATAATACCTCTTCAATACGTTGATACATATAAACCTTATTGCCAATATATGCTCCTCACTTACTTTACCTCTTATCCACCAAAACTCCAATAATCATCAACTACACACAATCTCAATAATACCTCAATAATACCTCTTCAATACGTCGATACATATAAACCTTATTACCAATATCATTTCACTTCCACAACAACTCTTTCCTCTAGTCAGTCTCCTCGAACAAGTACAGATAAAATCCTAGTGCAAACTTCAGTTCATCCTCCCATACAATCTGAAGACACATGCCAACACACAACCTCTGTGTAATCCATCTGACCCAAATCTTCTGCTCATTATGAATTATAAACAAAGAAATGCATACATGACCTCTAACAGACTTAGTTCGAATAACTCTCAGTAATTAAGTACGATTACGGAGTGTGAATAATCATAATATTTCACAGTGTGCACACCACTTCAAGAATTATGGCAAACAGAAGGAAACATGTGGAGTATTTCTTGTGTCAAGTGTCACTTCCTATTTCAATTGCTCACGAAAAATGCAGTATAATAATTGTCAATGGTCAGCCGGCCGAAGTGGCCGTGCGGTTAAAGGCGCTGCAGTCTGGAACCGCGAGACCGCTACGGTCGCAGGTTCGAATCCTGCCTCGGGCATGGATGTTTGTGATGTCCTTAGGTTAGTTAGGTTTAACTAGTTCTAAGTTCTAGGGGACTAATGACCTCAGCAGTCGAGTCCCATAGTGCTCAGAGCCATTTTTTGTCAATGGTCTAAACCTATTTTTGGTATGTCATGTCGTTAGCCTCCTTCCTATTAGCATAAATTTATACAGCTTCCATAAAACCTCAGCTCATGTGACTTCAACGAAGTTCTTTGTACCAATGTCGTTCGTCGAATTATAGCAGTTCATTTTCTTATCTTAAAAATATAAGGCACTGAGCGTAAACAAAACAAGCACTAGCGAGTAAATATACCAGTAGAGAACAGAATGTCAACAAGTGGATGCAGCACAATTCTTACAACGAGGCTCTGCCAAGCGAACAATCTATAATTACCACCATACTGTAACCTAAACTCTATGTTCGTACACTGTACAACAGCATTGCTATATACCAAATTAAAGAGTAGTTGTGACAACAACAGATATGTATAAATATGCAATCCATACGCAAAGCAGTAAACATGTCATTAGCATCAAATCAGCATAAGCAAATAAATGTTCATATGTCATCTTAATAAGTAAACATGAAGGCGCAAGCAGATAAATCACAAAGTATAACTTACATACCTAAACACATCAGCACAATAAATCAGGTTACAATTATAATTTAAATAAATAAGCACAGCAGGCACATAATTAAAAAAAATATGACATCAGTGAAAAAGCAGTGCAGCCAAGCGATGCATAATATATACAAATAACAATCCTGTTCATTAATAAACATTGACAAAAATCAGAAAATGTACGCAAGCACGTCGCTTCACACGCAAATTCATAGAACATGAAATTAGCACAAAGTATGAATCACGTAATCGCGAGCAGCAAATTACGTCTAAAGTACGTACCTAAGTGGAAATATGTTACCTGAAAAACAAACTCAATTAATAGTTACCCTTTTTAGTTTATTAGTTTCTTCTTCGAAATTACATTCTTCCTGAAAATTTCTCGATAGTAAGTCCTCTTAACGTCGGAGACACACAGAATTTACCTGAAGTTCTTAAATATTTTATAGAACCGTATCCTGAAAAATACTGGATGTTAATAACATAATTCATCAAGTCACTATAGCTTTATACTGAATTTAATCGGAGAAATTAAACTGTGTATTTGTTTACGGCTGTCAGTGCATTCGCACTGAGCGCTCGATCAGCTGTAGGCGCGTGACGTAGGAAGCAATTGTTCGCGCTCAACGACTGCCTTGTGCGGCGCGCAGACTTGACTGTTGCTTTGAGTATGTGCCGCCGCCAAAACACAGCGCGGTATCCTTGTACTCTCCGCATGTTTACATCTAGCTGTTAGTTTCACAAAAGTATGTCATTCCACAAAAATTTTAACGTTTGATATATGATGTATTCCCTTAGAGCGTCGAGATTTAAGAGCTTCTACTTCGACAGTGTTATCATGAATAATTTTGCGAATTCTATATGGACCGTTATAAAGCAGAAAAAATTTGCGACACAAGCCTTTTCCTTTGTGTGACAAACGATGAGACTTAATTAACACCTTTTGGCCAACTGACAAGATTTTTGAACGACCAGGATGTTTAGCTGATTTCTCTCTTCTAGCAGCTGCAGATGCAATATTTTGCAGAGCCATGTTCACAACTTCAGAATGCCACAGTTTCCGTGTAGGCGGAAAAGGAACGATTTCAGAAATGCGATTTGTCGGTGCTTTGTTTTTTAATATCAGTATTGGCGGTAAAGAAGTTGAATCATTAGGGACTTCATTCAGAATGTTTTGAAAAATATGAAGATACTGATCCCAAGTTCTGTGATTATGATGACAATAAAGACGACACAATTTATTCATTTCCTTCATCCATCTCTCTGAAGCGTTAGATTGAGGGTGAAAAAGTGAAATGAAAATTGGTTTAATTTTACGACGCCGTAGATTACGAAGCCAAATTTTAGAACGAAACTGTGATCCATTATCTGATATAACCTTATCAACATGACCAACTTCTTTAAGAAAATGTTTGATGAAAGCATTAGATACTGAACGAGCTGTTGCTTTGCGTAAAGGTGTAAGACACACATATTTTGACGTCAGTTCCACTGCTACGAAAATGTACGCAAAACCATTAGTAGAACGAACCACTGGATCGAACAAATCAACTGCAGCCATGTCCTTTAATTTCGCTGGAATGATAGGAAACAACGGTGCTCTGTGTTGGCGGCTTAGCCTTTTGACATAATTTGCATTTGGCCAGAACAGATCGAATACGTTTCTCCATATTACTGAAGTAGCAATTTTCCAGTAATTTATGAAAGCATTTTCTGGGACCAAAGTGTGCATAACTGAAATGCGTATACCAAATCAGCTTATTAACCCACTCATCAGGAATACAAACTAACCAAACAGAGTTGTCGACCGATTTTCGTTTAAAAAGAATTTTCCAGATAGATCGCAAAAACGAGGTGTGGCCAAATTGTCCAATCTAACAAAGCGTCTAAGAAAATTACAGACACCAAAGAAACTGCAAACATCACGTTTTGTGGTAGGAACAGCATAATTACGAATAGCGTCTAATTTTTCTGGATCAGGAAGAATACCTTCTGTAGAAATAATGTGACCGAGAAATTTCACCCTAGAACGACCAAATTCAGATTTTTCTAAGTTTACTGTAATGCCAACTCTTGCAAAAATACGTAATAATGAATCCAAAATTTTGTTGTGCTCACTTCAAGAACGTTTAGCAATAAGAATATCGTCAACATATGAAGTAATCTTGTCACGAAGATAAACAGGTAAAATTTCATTTAAGCTAGGAATGAACGCTGCTGAAGGTACAGTAAGTCCAAACGGTAATTTCCAAAGTCACTTTTGGGTAAAACAGTCATATCCGGTTATTGTTTATCTACTGTCTAGATAGTCGAAGAGTTGGTTTGACAGATGCAAAGAATAGTAAAAGAGTAGGCAGCGGTGCAGAAAACTAAAAGGGAAATAGCACCACTACAGCTCGGGGCCCTATGCTCGCTACGGCACATATTCACTTAGAGTAGTGAATCCCCTGAGGACATTAATAGCCGCACATAATTTCCAGTTTGTGTCTTAGTGGAAAACTTGGCGGAAGTGCGTACGTAAATTGACTAACCATGCACATGGATGTATGTCATTCTTAGAATTGCCAAATATCTTAATCTTCCGAACAGTTAAGAAGTGTTTATAGTCAATGTTTTCGCCTCGTGGCGACAAAGACCTACCGCGTCTGTCCCAGTCCGAATGTCGATTATTGTCAAGTTCACGCGCCTGGCGCTCTCTTGTTGCATCACGTAAATGAAATAAATTATTTTCTTCAAAGCCCTCTGCTATCTGTGATTCGAAATTTCTTCTGCTGTCTTTTCGTACGATTTCGCTTTCAATTTGTTTGACTTGTTTTTGTAATGCCTCAACTTCCTTTTTAACGCGTTCATTAAATTTTCCCTGTTTTTCAACATGCTTATTTATGTTCTGATACTCTTCGGTTTCTGCAATTGGTAATGGAGCTGTATCATCCGAATCTCTGTCACCATTTAAACTAAGACTTGTCAATTTGTCTGAAATCTCCTCAACTCTTTCCAATAAGTTTACGTCTTCCGTAAGTGTCGCGACTTGGGTTTCAGTATTGTCACATTTAGTAGTTGACTGTTCACACTGTTGCGTTAAGTCATTTGGTACGGATTCCTCGATTCATTCAAATATTTCTTCCTTATCGTGTGCACGTTGTAAATTTAACTCTGAAAATTTTTGTACTATCACGCGATCTTTTTCTTCCTGTTCCCTGCCCTGTTCCTCTTGTCTGATTTCTGTTGAAATTAAGCTATTATTGTGAGCCTTCAAAATCGGTTGTAATTCTTCTCTAATTTCTTTATTTGATTCGTCTTTCATGTATTTGAAACATGTCCCTGTTCGTGAGCCTAACTGTGTTTCCATTGTTCCCATATCAGTTTCTAATTCAGATCGTAACTGTGTTTCCATTGTTTCCATCTCGGTTTTACTTGTTCCTATTTGTCAGCCTAACCCTCTTATCACTGCTTTCATCTCAGTCCTAAGTGTTCCTAGCTCTGTTTTTAATTCAGATCCCAAATTTAATATTGCACTCATTAACTGCTCCATTTCTTCTGTCGTTAACCACGTAATCTGTGAATTTTCTGATTGAGAAAAATTTTGAACTGTTTTCGGACTATTTCCCCTGCTTATTAAATTGTTTTCAACACCATTATTCATCATACTGTTATCCTGTGTTGGCGAGTTCGCCATGTCAACAATTTCGTTATTCTGACTATTCATCATTTTTGCCTGTTTCATTGACCGCGTAATCATTTACAAACATACAAAACTCGTGACTGTACGAAAATTACACACAATGACTCCTCATCTCCAACAATACCATTCACACGAGATGTTTCCCTCAAACACAATTAATGAACAATTGAATAATTGCACTAAATTGTCAAACCTATAGACAAGACAACAAATTCAAATTTTGGGAAATACCATTAGCAGAATTTACACATGCAAAATAGACTACAATTACTAACTACAAATTACTACAACAATACTACTGTCTACTATTTTTACAATCAGAAGAATTCCAAGGGACGATCCTGGCAGGGTCGCCACGTGCATGGGGGCTTAATTAAATAAAATGCAAATATTTTTAGTAGCTGTATGTCCGATTACGCAAGTCTCGTAAACGGTGGCCCTGACTAGTATTATTATGCAATCTGACTGCATAGAACAACAACAAAGAATGAAATGAAAATTTTCGTTAACACAATTAGTTAATTAAGTCCCCAGCAACTATAAACCTACGAAACCAAAGCACAAATGTAATTGTTCTGTGTGTCGGAGTGTGACTCAACGTACACATCTGGCACGGTTCTTCTTCAACAAGACAAGAAATTTCAAATACCATTTATACTGACGCGATAAAAAAAATTAGAAATACTATAATTGCGCAAGAAACCCAGAATTACACTCTAATACAAGAACACACGCCAGATGCTTTGTTGACTGAACCTGTAATGACGCATTATTCAGGACACTAAAATAATACTCGTGCGGGGATGCATGTACAATTCTTAAATACTTGTGTGAACTGGGAAGATGTAAAGTAGCTGTTCCCATGAAATCTTTGGAAATGGTTATCGATTTTGTTTGATGCTAAAACAAAACATGGCGGGGTGTTGGTGCCTGTGATGGGAGACGGGAATTTTGATAGCAATGAGTTGTTTGTTTATGTTATTTGTTCGTTAGAGATTTAAAAACAGTAATGACAAACAAAAATAAAGACGTGTTGTTCTAATCGATAATCATTTCACCACACCGGGATTGCAATTTGGTGCTTTCTTTTATTTTGTTTGTTGTTATATGTCAGTACCATGGGTCTCGATTTCGATGTGTTGGAATTTTGTAGGAAGTTACGAACTTCCAAACAACCACCTTATGAATGTCCTCTTCCTGAATGTGGTAGAGTTTACAAAAGTCTTTGTGGTTTGCAGTACCATTTGGTGAATTTCGACCATAATGCTTCATCGCCGCAGACTTCCATACCTACTGGTAATTCAGTTTTATCAAAATTTACACAGAAATTACGTTTTTTTTTGAGCTGGTAATGAAGTTCGTTTTTGTTGCAGGAAGGAAAAAAAGCCGGGGATCTCATATCACTCGTACTCCAACAGCAACGTCAGATTTGCTCACCACTCCAACAAGAGAGGGCCTCACATATGCAGAAGCTCAAAAAATGGTTGAATTTGAGGTCGACGGAAAAATTAGTAGAGTTAGTATCCATGAACCACTACCGATTTTATCGAAGGAGGAATACGAAGAAACATTTGGAAATAATGAAGATATGGTGAGAAGTTTTTACATTCTGCCAAGCATTGTTTAAGCTATTGCTATAGAATGCATAATGAGGGAGATTGAGCCATCTCATTGTCATTGAACCACCCGAAGATGTCAACTTCCAAAAGGAGACATGAAGCTGCTCATTGTCGTTTGCCGTTGGAAAGCGATTTATGAGCTTTCATTGTTCTACGTTTAGAATTTTATTTTATGAACTTAATCGTCGATTACGTTTGCCGTATTTTCCTTTTGTCATATACTTAATTACATTTTTTTGTCTTGTTACACTTGGGCAAGATTCCCAGTGGTGCACTTTGTAACCAGTGTTTGATTGAAGTCGGCTGCTCAAGATAACCTTTAATATGACATCAGATTGGAGAAATTGAATCTAAAATAAAATAATTTTGTCTTGAGCAGTTTTAACTCGTATTTGGTTCACAGTACAGAAAATATTCTAAAACAGCAGCATTTTATTCTGGATCTCATACTTTGTTCAGTGCTTATGTAATGAATTCTGGCTTCATGTATGACTTCTGTAAGTTATTGCCATTTGATTCACTGTTGACAAAGAGAAGTGGCTTGGATGGCCACCTGTTAACTTTTATTTATTAATATGGGACAGGAAGAAATCACAAGATTCCAGCTGAATGTATATATTTGCGACCCTGTTGTCACCACAATACTTGTTGTATATTTCTTAACACATTGGCAGTTGGTAAATGGTATAATATATTGAAGACCGAATGAGGTTCGGAAGCATTCATTTGAGGTCAAAGAGGTTATTTTACATGTGTCATAATGCTATAGAAAACAAATAGGAAAAATGTTAGGTCTGGCCAGGGATGCAAAGTTCAGTGGTCATTCTTCGTACACATCATCTGTGTGTAGAATTTTTTTTGTTTTTTCCATTCAGAATGTAAAGTGAGATTTCAAGAATTGTTTCTGGTTTGCTGCTGTGCCATTTCTTAACATAACTGATTTTGAAATATTGATTCTTGATGTCATCGAAATGGCAGACATGAACCACTCATTAAAACCCAGTATGTGTAAAATACACATTGTAACAAGAAGTATAGCTTTCTGTGATATAACGTTCAGTGGTTTCCCCAACCCTCCATCCACCCCCTCACTCCTCCCCCTCCTCTTCCTCTTTCAAGGCATCATCATTACCCACAACTAATGCCACTATTGGTAGGTTCAGCTGACTCCTAATTTTATGTTGTGATTCTTCTGTTGTATGCAAATATAGTTCAAGTAATATTGGGTCTAGTAAACAATACAGGCCATTCGTAGGCATAATTCTTTGAAGAGTGATCTATGTTACATAGATGGTCTGTTGGAGAGCTTTTTGTTTTGTGTGTATGTTCTATATTTTTTTAATAATATGTCGTCAGTGTTGACTTAGATTGTGTTGTTTGCTAGACTACATGGGTCATTAGAGACGGTGATCCATTGGCAGGAACTGTAGTATAGAGTGTGTTTTATGATAGACTTATACTTTTTTTAATGGAATTGTGGGTTACAGACTTATGTAAAGACCTATGCCTAGGTTTGGTTGAAAAGTTATATTTGGCTTGTGAGTTGGCAAACCCAGTGAATGGATCACTACTATTTATCATCATTATTTAGTTTTCCGTGCATTGCACATTCTCTGCATAGGCCTATATTTATGACCATGGCCAATATCCCTACTTTCAGATATTTCTGGAATTAATAAACAATGCAATTCTGTACTGACAAACTGATGACATACATATATTAAAGCCTAAAGAATACTTCTCCAAATCACAACCAAGCTATAACCTTCCAATCTAACCTAGCACTCAGTCTGTGCTGTACTTCTGTCTGTCACCTCAACCTACATTACACCTATCTGGAAAAAAGCACAGGTGACTCCTGTATAAAAGGGTAGAAGTACGAACTTTCAAAATAACAGGCCAATATCCTTTACATAAGTATGATTTATAATTCTTGAATGTATTCACAGTTTGAATACGATAAATTACAGAAAAGCTTATACCCACAAACCAGCACAGGTCTGGAAAGCAATGCTTGTGTGAATCTGAGTTTGTCCTGTTCTCACAAGGTATCCAGCAAACCATGAATGAAGGCAACTGGCAGCCATATTCCTAGGTTTCTGGAAAGCATTTGATACATAGCAAACTGTTAATGAAGGAGAAAACATACAGAATCGGTTCTCAGATATGTGAGTCTCTTAAAGATTCCTTAAGTAATTGGTTAAGAGACAAGTGTACAGTCAGGAGTGCTCCAGGGAAGCATAGTAGGACAGCTGTTGTGATAAATGATCTGACGGATAGGGGCATTGTAATTTGTGATTGCCGATAGCACAGTGATATACAGGAAAGTATCATTGTTGAATGACTGTAGAAGGTTACAGAGTGATTTATATAGAACTTTCCTTTGGTGTGATAAATGGCCGCTTGCTCTAAATGTATGAAATGTAAGTTAATGCAGATGAGTAGGAGAAACAATCCTGCAATATTTGAATACAGTATTAGTTGTGTGATGCTTGACACAATCATATTGATTAATGGAAACAGTAGCTCATCTATAAAGGAAACTTGAGTGTAGAACACAAGTGTGATCCATTCTTGAGTACTGCTTTGGTCGTTTGAAATCCCCACTATGTCTGATTAAAGGAAGACAAGGCAGTGCATGTGTGCATGCGCGCACGCGCCTATATATACAGGGTGAAGCGAAATTCGCACACTCGGGCTTCACAGCACGACTCCTCACACACCATCGATAAAAGAGTCTCTCACAAAATTTCGGCCGGTGAGTACATCCGGCAGAAAAAGGATGTTAAAAGAGTGGCAGTCTGGTAACACTGTAACCACATGTATGGTAATAAGTCTGTCACCATGTATTAGTCATGCTATGCAGTTGGTGCAGTGGATAGAGTTTTGGGTTAGCATGCAGGAGGTCAAGGGTTCGATCCTGGGTTGGGACACATTTCTTTTATGTGCTGATTTCATTCTGACATTTCATACTGTAATATACAATGTTTCTTAGGTCGCACATATCTTAAATTTACAACATTTTGTAACACTGAACATAACAAGACGTGGTTAGGCAAATAAGAAATAGACGGTTGAAACGAATGACCTGTCATAGGACAGAATAACTACAAAGACAATGTCAATTTCGAGTTGCTAAAGATGATAGCACAATACAGTAACACAACATGTACTTGTCATTTATACTACATGTAAAATGAGCGCTCAGATGCCGCACATTACAAATCAGTGACAATAATAATGTCCATATTGATGACCACATGACCTTCACAACAGATTATGTTATCCTCAGAACAACAGATGCTCAGAGTGACATCCCTGCACGTCCAAGCATTGCACAACCCACCAGATCATACAGCTCTGGACCCTTCACAGCAAAGCTACGTCCACAGTAACAAGAGCAGCGTGAACACGTGCAACCAATTCTTCCACATTCATGGGTGGAGTAGACTACGTGTGCTCCTTCAGGTGTCCCAACAGGAAGAAATCCAGGCGATTTAGGTCAGGTGAATGTGGTATACAACTGGGCCTCCACATGTGGGCCATTTCCCTGAAATGTTCTATCCAAATACTGTTGCACATTAATTCCAGAGTGTTGAGGTGCACCATTATATTGGAACCATATCCTCCACTAAACATGTAGTGGAACGTCTTCCAGCGACACGGCAGGTAGTTTGAGAGGAATGCATGATGCCTTTGTGCAGTCAACCGGTCAGGCAACATGTAAGAGTCCAAACACGTGTCGCTCAATATTCCAGCCCAGACGTTTATACCAAAGTGAACTTGATATTTATGGTCGCGGGTGATGTGCGGATTAACCTCAAACCAATGGTGGACATTGTGCATATTTAAGACACCCTCGCAAGTAAATGCTGCTTCATTCAACCATATTACAGTTTTCATGAAGTCATTCTTGGTTTCCTGTTGTTGGAACCATTCACAGAATTGCATCCACTAATAGCGATCTGCAGGATGCAGATGTTGGTGTGAAAGCATAAGGACAGGGGTGCAGCCCATGCTCGTGCAGCACATTAACAACTGTGTGTTGCAAGACACGCAGCTGCCTTGCTACGCTACATGTAATTTGCTGAGCTGCTTCTTGGTGCATGACATCAAGAATAGCTTAGTCAGTAGCTTGAGTGCAGCGAGTCCATGGGCGACCTCTGTCACATGATGATGGAAAGAGGGAACCTGACTCTCAAAGACGCAGCTCCAGATTACGAAACACATTTTTACCTGGATGGCGTTGCCAAAGATATCTAGCACCATGTTCATGAGCGGCAACACCAGCCTGGTTATCAAATGTACCAAGGACCAGAAGCATATCCACGTATTCATCATTTGTGTATGCCATACGTCTGCTGCACTGGTTTAGAAGTTTATAATGAGAAAATTAGATATGTGTACACGTGTACATTGGAGTCAGTCATCAGCGCATTACTCCGCTTGCAACTAGTCCCTGTCTGGTGGACAGCGCATACAGTATAAAAATGCCATCAGTACTGTGCACTGTTTCACCTAATGCGTATTATCCCTCCGACAGATATTGTTGTGCATGATTCATCCCAACACTGCTAATTGTGAAATGTTTGGTTTCGAATTACACTGTTTCCCTTATGGTAATAGGCACGATGTTTCCACAGTCTCATCGACAGAATAATAATAATAATAATAATAATAATAATGCATTGAGATACACTATGTGATCAAAAGTATCCGGGCACCTGGGTGAAAATGATGTACAAGTTTGTGGCACCCTCCATTGGTAATGCTGGAATTCAATATGGTGTTGGCCCACCCTTAGCCTTGATGACAGCTTCCACTCTCACAGGCATACATTCAATCAGTTTCTGGAAGGTTTCTTGGGGAATGGCAGCCCATTCTTCATGGAGTGCTGCACTCAGGAGAGGTATCTAAGTAGGTCACCGAGGCCTGGCACGAAGTCGGCGTTCCAAAACATCCCAAGGGTGTTCTGTAGGATCCAGGTCAGGCCTCTGTGCAGGCCAGTCCATTACAGGGATGTTACTGTCATGTAACCACTCAGCCACAGGCCGTGTATTACGAACAGGTGCTCGATCATGTTGAAAGATGCAATAGCTATCCCTGAATTGCTCTTCAACAGTGGGAAGCAAGAAGGTGCTTAAAACATCAACATAGGCCTGTGCTGTGATAGTGCCACACACAACAACAAGGGGTACAAGCCCCCTCCATGAAAAACACGACCACACCATAACTCCACTGCCTCCGAATTTTACTGTTGCCACCACACACACTGGTAGATGACTGACGTTCACCTGGCATTCACCATACCCACACCCTGTCATTGGATCATCACATTGTGTACTATGATTCGCCACTCCATACAATGCTTTTCCACTGTTCAGTTGCCCAATGTTTACGCACCTTGACCAAGCGAGGTGTCGTTTGGCATTTACCGGCATGATGTGTGGCTTATAAGCCGCCGCTCGACCACGAAATTCAAGTTTCCTCATCTCCCGCCTAACTGTCATAGTACTTGCAGTGGATCCTGATGCAGTTTGGAATTCCTGTGTGATGTTCTGGATAGATGTCTGCCTATTACACATTACGACCCACTTTAACTGTTGGGGGTCTCTGGCAGTCAACAGACGAGGTCAGCCTGTATACTTTTGTGCTGTACGTGTCCCTTCATGTTTCAACTCCACTATCACATAGAAATAGTGGACCTAGGGATTTTTAGGAGTGTGGAAATCTTGCGTACACATGGATGACACAAGTGACACCCAATCACCTGAACACATTCGAAGTCGGTGAGTTTCGCGGAGTGCCCCATTCTGCTCTCACTATGTCTAATGACTATTGAGGTTGCTGATATGGTGTAGGTGGCAGCACAATGCACCTAATGTGAAAAATGTGTGTTTTCGGGGGTGTCTGGATACTTTTGATTACATAGTGTATGTACTAGACAGTATGCGGTTACCAGACTCAGTGTTGAAAGGCATAATTAGTGGGACCATGGTGATAACACATGTAAATAGTACCCAAGTTTGGACGTTATTTGCAAAGCACATTGCTAGTCCTGCTGGTAACGTAAGGGCCTAACAAAATGTAATGGACCTGTACAAGGCAAGAATAATAGTTCGTAATAATGAATGGGACTGTTGGAGGAGGGTACAAAGGAAACAGGTTTCACATCTAGTGGGAGAAGTGGTGCGAATAAATTCACGCCCACGACGTGGAAAGGGCTTCTTTCAAAGCTGACCAGTTTTCCATTTCTATGATTATAGTATGTAAGTGCAAATGTTCTCTAGAGGACCCACTGCAATCGCTTCTGATGATTAAGGTGCCAGATACCATACCACCAGGAGTACATTTATCAAATAAAAAACATATGCCTTAACCCAGGATCAAACCATCGACCTCCTCTATCCACTGCACCAACTGTACATCATGACAAATATGTGCTGACAGGAAGTTACCATGCAAGTGGTTACAGTGTTGCCAGATTTCCACTCTTTAACATCCTTTTTCTGCCGGATGCACTTGCCGGGCGAAATTTTCAGAGAGAGAGAGAGAGAGAGACTAACAAATTTAAGAAGTAAAAACCTAAATTTACAATTTGTAACTAACCTTTAAAAATTTCTTTTTAGTTTACAAAATCACAGAATGCCAATTTTTCTTTTACATCACCACGTACAACTGGTCTAACCAGTAACAATGTCGTCTCTGCTCCAGCTATCTGTATTTTGTAAGTATTGATCAATAAAAATTTTAAAAATCGCATTTTTAAGAGTTTTTACAAATTATTTATGTGGCTTCCTCATCACAAATTTTATGACTATTTTACAGTATATTATTTGGTTATTGTGTTATTCATTGGTGCAATTACAGTGGGCAATTTTTTGTGTGTAAAGTGTGTGCCATATTTACCATTTAATTTCTAGTATAATCTGAGCATGTTGGCAACACTGTTTTCAGCTCTCTTTCGTTTGTTATTAACACACCTGAACTTGCACATAAATCATCGTGCTTAGGGTTGTGTGTGTGGCTTGAAGATTTTATTATATACGGTGTAAGTGAGGGAATGCAGTAGTGAAAGGATCGGATGAATGGACTGTAAAAACAGACAAGAAGATTGTGTCTAAGAAAAGTGGAAAAATGCTTCACGATTGTTAGAAATCTAGCTGAGTTATTGCAGAAATATCTTGGTCCTCAAGTAGCTGTGGTACGTCACATTCATTGCGAAGGAGTTATACTCTAGTATGTACGACACTCGGTGTGTGTGTGTGTGTGTGTGTGTGTGTGTGTGTGTGTGTGTCATGACTGCTAGATGAAACAGTTCCTTTGACACCTCTTGGTCAGTCATACGCTTTCAAATGGCTATCATCAGGTGATTGGTGTGCAGTTTCTATTTCCCAAGTGCTGCTGTTGTTGGATCATCCTTGTCGACATGCAAATTCAGCCTGGCTACCCAAGTTCATTGAGAAGCAAGTGGCAAAACAAATGATCTCTTTTCAGAAATGCATTGTAGGCTTACAGTGTGAATCTTTTTTAGTAGACTTGCCGTGGAGTACATCCATATACCAGGTGTACCAGTATGAAATGAGCGTTAAGATACAAATGTGTTGATAGGGAACATTTGTTGTGAACAAACCTTAATTTTTTTTGTGTGGTTGGTATGACATATGTCAAAGATATTTAGTATACATCAACTCATGGAACAAACACCATCATATGTTTTCATCGTGTTAACAATGTCGAATTTTGTACCAGAAAGTGATGATTTGCGGAAAGCATTAATTTTTCATTTTCATTTGAAAAAATAGTGCTCCAGAGTCGGATTGAATGCTTGTCGAGGCATATGGTGATCATGCTGTATCAGAAGCAACATGCAAAAGATGGTTTCAACGGTTCGGAAATAATGATTTTGATGTAAGAAATGAAGAACGTGGAAGATCACCAAAAATGTTCGAAGATGCCGAATTGCAAGCAATATTGGATGAAGATGATACTTTGAGTCAGAAGCAAATGGCAGCAATGCTAAATTTTGCACAACAAACAATTTCTGACTGTTTGAAAGCTATGGGAAATATCCAAAAGTGTGGAAAATGGGTGCCACATGAATTGAATGAAAGACAGATGGAAAACTGAAAAACCATTTGTCAAATTTTGCTTCAAAGAAATGAAAGAAAATCGATTTTTCTTCAAATTGTTACTGGCGATGAAAAATGGATTTATTTTAAGAATCCTAAACGGGAAAAATCGTAGGTTAATCCGGGACAACCATCAACTGCAAAACAAGATTGATTCGGCAAGAAGACAGCGCTCTGTGTTTGGTGGGATCAGAAAGGTGTGGTGTATCATGAGCTTCTAAAACCCGGTGAAACTGTAAATACTAATTGCTACAGACAACAAATGATCAATTTGAACTATGCATTGATCGAAAAAAGACCAAAATGGGCCAGAAGACAGGGCAAAGTAATTTCTTTACATGACAATTCACCTGCACACAAAGCAAAACTGGTTCAGGATACAATCAAAACACTTGAATGGGAGCTGCTACCCCACCCACCGTATTCACCGGACTTGGCACCTTCCGACTACCATTTGTTTTCATCAATGGGACACGCATTGACTGAGGAACAGTTCGATTCCTACGAAGAAGTCGAAGATTGGGTGTCTGATTGGGTCGCTTCAAAAGACAAACATTTCTATTGGTGTGGTGTCCACAAATTGCCTGAAAGGTGGTCAAAATGTATAGAAAGCAATGGTCAGTACTTTGAATAAAATGTTTTTACTTTTCAATTCAAAATTAGTGTTTCATTTTCACAAAAAAACGCTCATTTCATACCGGTAGGCCTGGTACATACTCTGTCAGCCACTGTACGGCGCATTGTGGAGAGTGTTTTTTACCACTACCAGTCAATTCCTTTCCAGTTCCACTTGCAAATAGAGTGAGGGAAAAATGTCTTTTTATATCCCTCTGTATGAGCCTTAGTTTCTCGTATTATTGTTGTCCTTACACACAGTGTATGTTGGAGGCAACAGAATCGTTCTGCAGTCTGCTTCAAAATGCCTGTTCTCTAAATTTTCTCAGCAATGTTTCTTGAAAAGAACGCTGCCTTTGCTCCAGGGATTCCCATATGAGTTCCCAAAGCATCTGTGCAACACTTGCTTGTTTTTTGAACCTACCAGTAACAAATCTAGCAGATCTCGTCTGAATTGCATCAATGTCTTCCTTTAATATGGCGTGCTGTGGATCCCAAAGACTCGAGCAGTACTCAAGAGTAGGTCACACTAGTTTCCTATATGCAGTCTCCTTTACAGGTGAACCACACTTTCCTAAAATTCTCCCAATAAACCGAAATCAACCATTCGCCTTCCCTGTCACAGTCCTCGCATACTCATTCCATTTCATATTGCTTTGCAACATAACATTCAGGTATCAAGAGGTGTGACTGTGTCAAGTGGGACACTACTAATGCTGTACCTGAACATTAGAGTTTGATTTTCCTGCTCATTCGCATTAACATATATTTTTCTACATTTAGAACTAGCTGCTATTCATCACACCATGTAGAAATTTTGCCTAAGTCATCTTGTATCCTTCTCCAACTACTCAGATTTGAAGCTTTACTGTACACCACGGAATCATCAACAAACGACCACTGATTGTTGCCCATCCTCTCTGCCAAATCATTTATGTGTATAGAGAACAATAGCGGTCCCATCACACTTGTCTGCGGCACTGCTGACTATACCTTTCGCTCTGATAAACACTCGCCATCTAGCACAACATACAGGGTTCTGTAACTTAATAATTGTCTTCAAGCCACTCTCATATCTGTGAACCGATTCCGTATGCTCATACCTTTATTACCAGATTGCAGTGGGGCACAGTGTCAGATGATTTCTGGAAATCTATAAATACATAATCTGCCTATTGCCCTTCATTTCAGCCATAGTTTACAGTACATCATGCAAAAAAAGCAGCAAGCTGAATTTTGCATGAGCAATGATTTCTAAAGCCATGCTGATGTAGGATATAAGATTTCAGTCTCATGAAAATGTGTGATATTCGAACTGAGAATATGTTCAAGAATTCTGCTGTAAACCAATGTTAGAGATATCTGTCGGTAATTTTGCAGGTCTGTTTTTTTATTCTTCTTATATACAGGAGCCACCTGAGCTTTTCAGTTGCTTGGGACTTTGCGCTGGGCAAAAGATTCACAATAAATGCAAGCTAGGTAAGGGGCTAGTACTGTACAGCACTCTTTATAAAACTGAAGGGGCATCCCATGCAGTCCTGTTGACTTATTTGCCTTCAAATCTTTCAGTTGTTTCTAAAAGCCACGAATTCGTGATCAGTGGTCAAATGACAGTATGTTTGTACAATTCTCCAGCATGAACAATTTTTTGAATGTGAAATTCAAAATTTCCTTTTGATATCTACAACTTTCGCACTGGACTCATCAACAAGTAAGTGGATGGAAGTCTTGCACCCCCCATTGCGATTTTACATAGAACCAGAATTTTCTCAGGTTCTCTGCCATTCTTTTGATAGGGTGTAATGGTGGTAGTTATTGTATGCTTCATACGTAGTAAATCTTCTCACAGACACACAAATATCTAGTAACCTTTGCTTGTTGTCATGTGCGTTCAGTTTTGAACTGAAAGTGCAGTAGCATCTGCTTTGTTAACATTTGCTGAATTTCGTTATTAAACCTGCTGTAAGGACAGATCCATCACGTTAGGTACACTAGGATGTGCCTTGGAAGCAGAACTCGTGGGCGAATCAATCGTCACCTGAGGTGGCCCATGTGATGCCATTCTCCGCCACGACTAATCCATAAGGCAGCAGCATGAAGGTGACTGACCGTAGCCAAAAGCGCATTCAGCTCTTTGCAAACTGTAACCATCTCCTCCTGTACCTGCAAACAGCATCCACACGTCCTACCTATCCTAGCAACATTAGCTGAAGAAGTAAACTGGAAAAGTAGACAGAATCCTAGATATGCAACTTTCTGCTCTTCTGATGTGTTACCAATGGACGATGATGTCGTAATGAGCTATGTAATTGGTTGTTGAGAAGAAATGAAAATTGTGCTACAGACTGTGAGATTAACCCTCTTAAACAGAAAAACATGCACAAAATTTAAGAAATATACTACAAGGAAAATCACAGGAAAAGATAAAACATCTACGGTAACTAGCTACTGTGTTGATCTGTATCAGCCAAGAGCTGCGGCTTCAAGTAGTTGAAATATAAACCCAGGTAAAAAAAAAGCACTCGGCAATAAATCAATTGTCTAGCAAAGTTTAGAAGCTCTTTGCCTTACATTTCAAACCCTGAACCCATGTAGGAAATACCAATTCACGGAACACTGGGAAGAAATAAAGTCAAGACGAACAAAGTACAAATTTGTGAGAAATAACTAACAGAAAAGTGCATAAGCGAGCATGCATTTCTATATCTAAATTTGTTATAAAATGCTTGAACAAAATCAAAAATTGTTTTCCCACTTGCTATAAAATGTAATTACTTTGACTCAGAAATATTGATAGTGCATTACATTTACTCAACGGCAGCAAACATTTTAAATATTTAAGTGTCAATTTTTTTTTTTTACTTGGAGTTTGGATAAGCCTAACTTAAAAAAAAATTTTGCACAGGGAAATATTGCCCATTCTGATTGCACCTTTCATAAGTACAATGGCCAAATAATATACCAAACAATTTACAAGGTGTGATTGGAAAGTTTTAAGAATGGGCTTGTAATTGTACAATGGTGTTACGTACATGCTACTGTGAAGCATCTCCTTCAAAATAGTCCCTTTCTGACTGAACACACCAACGCCAACGGTGTTTCCACTTTTGAAAAAATTCCTGGAATTTTTTTTCTGGAGTGTGGTTAGGACGCTCTCCGTCTTTGCCTGGATGTCTTCAGTCGAGTCAAATTGCTTCCCTTTCTGTGAAAATTTCAGTTTAGGAAACAGGTAGTAGTCTGCAGAGGCCAAATCGGGGGAATATGGCAGTTGTGGAAGCACAGGGATTATGAATTTGGTCAAAATAAATGATGGAGAAGGCACGATTAGCTGGAGCATTGTCATGGTGTAGCACCCAACTCCTGTCTTTTCACAATGCAGGCTTTTTCTTCCACACCTTTTCGTGCAAACGTTGAAGGACACATTTGTAGTATTTCTGGTTAATTGTCTGTCGCCCAGGAGTAAATTTACGAAGCACAGTAATGGTAGAATCGGAAAAATGTCACCAACATTGTCTTCACCTTCGACCAACTTTACCATGCTTTTTTTGGTCATGGTGAACCTGGTTTCAGGATAATATCCATATACCCATGATTCGTCTTCAGAAATTACCCTATTTAACAAATCTGGATCAGTTTTTGTCCAATTAATCAATTCTTGGCACACTTCAAGTCAGTATTGTCTCTGGTCACTGGACAACACTTTTGGAATGAATATTGCGGACACTCGACGCATTTTCAGACCTTCAGTTAAAATTGACTGAACTACATAGAAACTTAAATTAAGCTCATCAGCCATCTGTCTAATTGTAAGTCTTCGATTAGAGCGCACTAAGTCACAAGCTTTCACGACATTTTCATTCGCTCCTAACGTGGAAGGATGGCCGGACCGTAGTTCATCTCCAAATGATTTGCAGCCATTTTTAAAACTGTTGACCCTGATAAAAACATTTGACTGGCTCATACAATTATCTCCAAAAGCTGTTTTTAATAGTTTGTAAGTCTCAGAAGTTGATTTCCTGGTTTTAAAACAAAATGTTACACAAACTCGTTGCTTCGTTTTTACGTTCGTTTTCATGCAGACAGAATGCAGCAACAAGCCCTAACAGACACGAACTCAATCATCTGCCACAATGAACTGAGTAAAGGAAACGTAGTTTACTGTCAGAGGGCGTTCAAGAACAAGGCAATGACTCACTCCCCACCCTCTGTGTACCTGCCTGCCAAACCAGTAAGCATTAGTGGATCCATTCTTAAAACTTTCCAATCACACCTTGTATAATATTCAGGGGGAGAGTTTTAGAGAAAATAATTTCTAAAGAATCAAAAAATTTCAGATTCATTTATGTTAAGAAATATTTGGGCAAGTTAAGAAGATAAGATATTAATGTCATTGCCGAAAGTTATAGTCTCATCCACAAATGATGTAGGTTCGTGCATGCCAAGTCACAGACAGGAATGATATTATTGATGATTCCAAGTGACAGTTGGGTATGTGCAAACACATGCTTTTGACTTCAAGGAAGCGTATGTACTGCAAATTATGTCTCTTGCTTGCTTATGCAGAATTTACCACATACCATCACCATCAACGATAACAACTTGCAACAAACAAAATAGAAATTCATTACACAACTTGCTACGATCGTGTTTAATTCTTGCATTAGCTACAGCATTCAGAACAGAGCACTCAGAACACTACAGAGCACTCATTGGCTGCCGCAGTATGAGCGAAATAGGTACACAGAACAAGCCTAAACTCGACCGCCATTGTTTGTGACTTCAAACTATAGTCTAGATTCCATATTATCATTTATCAAGACAGTTAACATCCTATGACAATTCATATTTTCAAAACACAATTTTGAAGTTTGCAAAAAGTTACAAATTTTGTATTTTATTTTTCCACATTAAAGGTGATATGTTGTTTTCAAGTTATATTAATATGAAAATATAGTTCTGAAAGGTGCATGTGTTACTCATGTCTGATGGTATTGTGGACAAAGTTTTAATTAAAAATAATTTCAGATCTCTATTGCTTGTAGATTTTTAATTGCATGTTCTTATTTTCCCTTTCGTTAAGAAATTTCCATGAATACCATCATTTAAATAAGTATATAATATTTTAACCAATCAACAGACAATGAAAATATTTTAATTTTTTATATATATGTGGAACTTCAACATACACTTTTTTTTCCAGATACTGAAATACTGATGTGACACATTTATTTATTTATTTATTTATTTATTATTTATTTATTTATTTATTTCTTGTTCCGTAGATCCAGTTAGTGAGTCAATCACATGGATATGGAACGTGTCAAATTGTACAGGTTTCAATTTAAACTTAAAATAAATACAAGGGCAATTCAATGGCAAATTGTACATAGTTTAAGTAAGACATACTATAAATACAGTAACAGATACAATGTCAGCTAGATAACATAACTACCATTTGACAGAAAAAGGAGTTTCAAATAAAGGTTAAAGATAAGAGCACAAAGTTAAATCAGATATTAGGCCAACAAGAGTAAATACATGTACAGCCAATCTGTTGTTACAAAAAGTGCGCTAATGCCCAAATGCACAATAAAATCAATTGAACTACTTCTAGACACAATAAGTTTAGTGATGGTATACATTTTCTTTCAGGTATTCATCCACAGTATAATAAGATTTCTCTGTCAGGTAATCTTTGAGAACTTGTTTAAATTTTGGCAGTTCTGTATGAACACATTTGATATGTAGTGGTAGAGCATTGAACAGCTTAATGCTGGAGTAGTAAGCTCCTTTTTGTACCAGAGTGAGACGTTTCATTTCTAAATGTAGATTGTTTTTGTTTCTGGTGTTATAACCATGGAATTTACTGTTGTCTTGGTAGATGGAATAATTTTTGCACTCAAAGGTCAGCAAGGAAAAAATATACTGTGAGGCAGTTGTTAGGATACCTATCTTCCGAAACAAGTGCCTGCAAGAGTGTCTTTGATGGACCCCACACATTATTCTGATTGCTTTTTTTTTGGATGGTGAAAACTTTTTTTGCAAGTGGTTGGTTCCCCCAGAATATGATAGCATATGACATCAATGAGTGGAAGTAGCCAAAGTAGGCAACCTTAATAGTGTCAACTTCAGCCACTGAAGAAGTTACCCGTAATGCAAATGTTGCCGAGCTAAGTTTTTTACATAGATGAAGAATGTGAACTGACCAATTACATTTACTGTCTATGTAAGCACCCAGGAATTTTGTGTCTTCAACTTTCTGTATTGGTTGATCTCTACATTTTATGTTAATTTCATCGGGATTACTTTGTGATGTATGGAACCTCATATAATGAGTTTTATCTGCATTGAGCGAGAGACCATTTGAGGAGAACCAATTTAAGATGTCATTAAAAACAGTATTTGTAGTTTTTTCAAGATCATGATCAATCAAATCGTCAATTAGAATTGTGGTATCATCGGCAAACAGGGTAAATTTGCTGTTTGTCTCAGAAAAAAGAGGAAGATCATTAATAAAGATGAGGAAAAGCAGTCAGTGTTGACCTTTTTGTTTTGAGACAAAATTGGACATCTTCAATACACTCCCCGTCTCCACTAGACCTATGTAGGCAAACATACAATCTAAACTATCACTCATAAGAACTAAACAACATATTTTAAGTAGAACATGACATGTACAACTGAAATACACAATAAAAACATTGAAGTTAGCATATTCAAGTTTTTAATATGTTTGAAGATATTAATACCAAGAACATTGCCTACTCAAAAACCCGTATTCCTGTGGGGGGGGGGGGGGGGGTCTTGTTACTTTATTGGATTTTATTCAAATAATATTTTCGTGTTATTGCTGACAGCAGTTGTTGGTTGTTTGTTAAGGCTCATACCTTTACCATGTTAATGATGCCATAGGTCTACAGCTGCATTATCATGCTATTAACTGGTACTGTCATATATTTATAGAATTGTCAGTGAAAATGCATCTTTGAAGTTTTAAGAAAGTCCATTTATGTGATAAATGATGATGAAATTTTTAACATCGGCTTGTTGCACAATCCTCGAACATATTGTCAGTTTGAATATAATAAATTTCCTCAAGAGGGAAATGCTTCTGGTGCCAAATAAGCAGGGTTTTAGAAAGCATTGCCCATGTGAAACTCAGTTTGCCGTTTTCTCACATAAAATCCTGCAAACTATGGGTGAATAGCAACAGGCAGATTCCATATTCCTGGATTTCCATAAAGAATTTGACACAGTGCATTACTGCCAACTGTTAACAAAGGTACAAGCTTACAAAATAGATTCTCAGGTTTTTGACTGGGCTGAAGACTTCATAGAAAACAATATATTGTTCTTGACAGTGAGTGTTTATCAGAGACAAAGGTATTGTCAGGGGTGCCCCAGGGAAGTGTGATAGGACTGCTATTATTTTCTATGTATGTAAATGATCTGGCAAACAAGGTAAGCAGCAGGATGCAGCTATTTACTGAAGATGTTATGGTGTATGGGAAGGTGTCGTAATTGGGTGAGCGTAGGATGCTACGAGATGACTTGGACAAAATTTCTAGTTGGTGTGATGAACGGCAGCTAGCTCTAAATTTAGAGAAATGTAAGGTAATGCAGATGAGTACCAGAAATAAAAAGTTGAAAATTAGCAGTGTGCTGCTTGACAGTCACTTCAATTAAATATTGAGGCATAACATTGCAAAGCAATATGAAATAGAATGAGCTTGTAAGAATTGTAGTAGCGATAACAAATATTTGACTTTGGTTTATTGGGAGAATTGTAGCAAAATACGATTCATCTGTAAAGGAGGCTGCACTTAGGACACTAGTGTGACCCTTTGTTGGAGTCTGTTTGAATGTTTAGGATCCACACGAGGTCAGATTAAAGGAAGATACCAAAGGAATTCAGAGGCAACCTGCTAGATTTGTTACTGGTAGGTTTGAACAACATGCAAGTATTACAGAAGTGCCTTAGGAACTGAAATGGGAGTCACGGGAGGGAAGGCAACTTTCTTTTCGAGGAGCAGTATTGAGAAAATGTAGAGAACCAGCATTTGAGGCTGACTGCAGAACAATTCTACTACCGCTAACATACATTCTGCGTGAGGACCGTGAAGGAAAGATTAGAGAGATTAGAGCTTGTGTGGAGGCATATAAACAGTCATTCTTCCCTTGCCCTATTTGCGAGTGGAACAGGAAATGAAATGACTATATCCGAGTTGGCTTAAGTTGATCCCTGACAGTTGGAGATGGCAGCTTCACGGACCTACGTCAACTGATACTGTAATGCAACTTTGTAAACGTCTCTTTGGCAATACCTCATTGTTGTCAGATCTCTGTAGACAGCTACTACTATTTGCGCTTGCAACCGTCAGTGCTTCGCAGTTGAAAGCTGGCAACAGGGCTGTGAGCTGTTGGGGATCATCTTATACTGTCTAGAATGTAGTAGTGGTACAGGATACTGTCCACCACGTGCCGTACAGTGGCTTGTGGAGTATGTAAGTAGATGTAGATTCTTTTAATGTATTCCATTTGAATTTGTTGATAATCTTTTTATGTCTATTTATGTTGTTGCAATATATTGTAGAGCAGTTTTGATTTATTTATTTCTCAGTGTTCAGTATTGTGTATCATTCTGTCATTGGCAGTTAAATTTGACTTGTTGAAAAATAAAACTGATCAGAACAAGAAATTTAATTACACATTCCAGTATTCTTTGTGATTGGTGACAATTTATCGTCTTTTCTGTTTGTAGTGTTTCATGTGTTAATGATGCAAATTTCTTTCTTTGATGTAAATCATCTGTTTGCTAAGGCTTAAAGTGTATGTACAGATATATTAGTTGCAACAGGAAGATTTTGTGTCGCTCAGTTACTTGGTATGTTTTCTTAGTGTGGCACCCATGGCACAAATGATGGGAGAACTAGCGCTGCAGAAGAAAAAGTAAAACTACCAGAACCATGTTTCACAGTTCTTGATAACTACAACATAAGTGACGCACCACCACGTCCAAATTCGTACATCAGGTAAGTGAGAAATTATTTCAGTAATGCTATCATATACTGAATCTGTTTTTCTACTACATTGCCCCCTTCCCCCTTTTTTTTCATTTTTTCTTTTGACTACAATGCTGTCCCTAGAAGCTGTCCGATATGTGGAATCAAATGTAGACTGCTAATGATTGATGTGAAAGTGACAGTATAGGAATCTTTTGGTATGTTATCTTTTGGTATGTTATTCAATAATGTCTCCTTACTTTTATGTTCGATGTATTCTGTGCTTTTATCACATTGGTACCCCAGTCTAAAACATCAAGTGAGTGCACTTGCTGTCTTGAAAGTTGCCGTCTTACAGCAGGGGCACACTTATTCCTCCAAGCAGTCAGAAAGCAAGTTATCTCTGAACATCAGGCACAACTGTAAGAATAATATTTTTCAATGTCCACGTATACACCATGGTAATGCTGACAGTACTGCCATCTGACCATGAACATCTTGATCTGAAGATTGTTATTTGGTCAAAACTTATCACAAAAAGGAGTAAAGTGCAATATTGACTGCTTCAAGTTCATTTATTTGCTTCTATGCCATGGCTGTTAAAAATTCATAGACCCAACCGTGACAGTGAGTTCTCACAATTCTCCGATTACTCTCAAGAATGACGTTCATAGATTAAAGTATGGTACTGAATCACCACCCCTAAAATCTTGGTTGTAGTGATGGTCTGATCTGTAATGGAGCCCAAGGTCTAAGTTAGGGTAAGAGGGTGACAATTTGGCTGCGATTTGGCTAAGACAATGAATGTAATATCGTAAAATCTGAGTGAGATAACAAATTGACAGGTAGTGAAGCCTGCTGATTACATCCATTCCTCATTGGAAAAATGCAGGGGGGGGGGGGGGGGGTTCCAAATGTAACTTTTACCCATTCATGAATAAGATATATGCCACTGAATAGTAATAATTTCTAAGTTTGTTGGGCTTCATCACCTGTGTAAAGGTGTCATTTACTCTCCCTGGAGATGAAAATGGCAATGGTGTTCACTGCACTTTTAATGGCAGTAGTTGTATTTACTCTTGTGGTTGTTGCTCTATGTTTTGACTACCAAAGAATACTTTCCACAGACAGATTTTTTTTTTTTAGTTCCATTTTCAGAAGTGCACTGTTTAATGACAATTGAAACATTCTCTCATAATTTGTTGAAAATGCTTGTGTAGTGAATACTTGAGATTCTGGTAGTCACTATTTAGAAGACTGTCTGTGTTATTCTTCTCGAACAGCAGCAACATTTTCATTACACATTCTGCACGCAGATACCATATTTTTATATTGAACATGTGTATTGATGTGGCATTACTGTCACACAACTTTAAACTGAGGCCACATTTGATTCAACACAATAATTATTGAATTTTAGTGATTACTAATACTCCTCTGCTCTACAGCCCTTGGAGGGCCTTGGCCTGCATCACAATATCCTGCCATTCTATCCAATCCATGGCTTTCCGTCTCCATCCTCTGACACCCAGCTTTTTCATGTCTTCTTCAACTCCATCCACCCATCTCTTTCTGGGGCGTCCCCTCCGCCGTCCGCCTCTAGCCTTGCCATCAAAAATCCTCTTACATGCTCTGTCTTCTTCCATTCTGACCACGTGCCCTGCCCACCGTAGTCTTCGAATTTTAATGGTAGTAACAGTGTCAGGTTCTTCAAAAAGGTGTTGTAGTTCTGCATTTATACGAATGCGCCAACATTCTTGCTCATATACTGGGCCTTATATTTTACGTAGCACCTTTCTCTCCCATATGCTAAGGATCCTTTCCTCATTTACAGTCATGGTCCACGTTTCGACACCATACATAACAACTGGTTTTACAATTGTTTTGTAAATGAGGATTTTGGATTTACGTGATAGAAGCGAACTCCTAAGCATGAGTAATGTGGCGAAGTAGCGTTTGTTACCTGCTGCTATTCTGGCTTTCATCTCACTGCCAATGTCGTTTGTCTCAGTGAGTACCCAAGGTACTTGAAGTCTCTCACCCTTTCAAACTCCCTGTCGGCTATCCTGAGATTTGGTAGGTTTGTTGGTTGCTCATTGCCATATACTTGGTCTTTTCGATGTTGACTGTCAGGCCAAGCTCCCTTGTACCTTTCTCCAGTTGTTGATTGGCTTTGCCTAGCGCAGCAGTGTTTCGTGCGAGTAATGCCGCATAGTCAGCAGAGACTAGGTACTGCAGTGAATGATTTAAGAAGGTTCCTCCTTCATTTAACTCTATCTTTCTTATGACTTTTTCTAGGCAGAGGTTGAATAGCAAAGAGGAGATATTGTCACCCTGTCTAAGTCCCTTCTTCACTTCCATTTCTCTGGAGGTTTCGCCCTGTATTTTTACTTTACAGTTGGTTTCGCTGAGGCTCATCATAGAAAGTTTAATGAGCTGCTTAGGTATTCCAGCCTCTTCCATTACATTCTTCAATGCCACTCTTGAGATGCTATCATAGGCTTGGTTAAAGTCGATATAAAGCTGGTGTATGTTAATTTGATATTCGTAACCTTTTTCAAATAGTATGCGCGATGTGAATATCTGGTCAGTTGTTGACCTATTTCTTCTAAAGCCACTCTGATAGTCTCGAACTCTCTCTTCCACATATGGAGTAAGCCTGCTCGTTAGAATCTTGGAGAAATCTTTATATGTAGTATTTACTAGGGAGATTCCTCGATAGTTCTGGCAGTTTAATTTATCTCCTTCTTTATGTATGTGGCATATTATAGCTGTTTTCCACACCTTTGGCATGCTCTCCTCTTGCCAGATATTCAGTATTGTTTTATGAATTGTTTTCCACAGCGTTTCCTCACCATACTTGAGAAGTTCGGCCTGGATCTGATCTTCTCCAGGTGCCTTATTGTTTTTTAAGGTTTTAATGGCTTGCATCACTTCCCCCAGTGTAGGTTCTGGTGTTAAAACCTCTGGTCCATAGTAAATTAGTTCCATCTGTTCTTCTCATTCTAACCCTTCTATTTCTGTGTTCAGTAACTCTCGGAAGTATTCTGCCCACCTGTCAAATATTTTATTACTCTCCCCTATCAAATCCCCTTCTTTGTTCCTACACATATTTGTTCTGGCTTGGAACCCGGTCTTTCCTTCTTTAATCTTTTGGTACATTTCACAACTTTGCTTCTCTTCTCCTAGCTGTTCAATTTCTTCCAGTTTTTTCTTTTCTAGTGCTCTTTTCTTCTGTCTGCAGACCCTCTTTGCTACACGGCACTTTTAATTATATTCATTCAGATTTTCTCGAGTTGTTCTCTGCAATAATTTCATTCGTGCTATATTACGTTCCTCAATTCTTCTCATACATTCTTCATCAAACCAGTCTTCCTTTCTTTGAGCCCGTTCATGTCCTAAAACCTCTCCAGTTGCCTTAAGGATTGCAGTCTTACATCGTTTCCAGATTACTTCTATATGTTCATTTGATGTGTCGGTCTCATTCTTAATCCTCTCTTCTATTTTCATCGGATATGCTCTCTGTATTTCTTCTAACTTCAGTTTCTTAATGTCAAACTTATTTTTTTTTTTTGTGGCCTTTTTGTTTACTCAATAGTGAGATCCTTTGTCTGTATTTAATTCTCACTAGATGATGGTCTGAATTGCAGTCAGCTCCACTTTGGCTCGTAACATCCATTATGTCTAATCTGTATCTCCGGTCAATCAATATATGGTCTATCTGATTTCTGGTTTGTCCATCTGGTGAAATCTATGTTTCTTTGTGTATTTTTTTTATGTGGGAAACATGTACTGCCGACAGTCATGTTTTTGCTTATAGCAAAATCTACAGCCCTAAGTCCATTGTTGTTTGATATTTCATGGAGGCTATGTCTTCTTATGGTTGGCTGAAAGTCCTCTTCTTTTCCTATTTTTGCATTCAGGTCTCCTATTAATATCTTGACATCGTGTTTGGGAGCCTGATCGTACTGTTGTTCTACCTTGCTGCAAAACTCGTCCTTTTGTTGTTCATCTGCCTCCTCTGTGGGTGCATGTACATTTATGATTGTAATGTTGAAAAATTTTCCCCTTAATCTTAATATGGACATCCGTTCATTGATTGGTTGGAAGCACATCACCGCATGTTTCAGTTCTTTAGCGACCACAAAACCTGTTCCAAAGGTATTCATCCTCCCACCACTATAGAAGATAGTGAAATTTCCTGCATCCGTTATGTCACTCCCCTTCCACCTAATTTTTTGGAGAGCCATTATTTATATACTGTAGTTGTTTACTTGTGTTAGCAGCTGACATAGGGCTCCAGCTTGGTATAGGCTCCGCACATTCCATGTTCCTATGTACATATCTATTATCCTTTTTTTGTTTGCTGGGGTCGTCATCGAAATATCCGTCCGGCTTATTCCTTTGCTAGCATTCGCAACAATTGATGTTTTACAGGGGGAGATTTGTCATCTTCCGCCCAACCATTTGGGGGGCTGCCCCTTACATCCCGCAGGGTAGCTGGCTCCGTGATCGGGGGAGCATCCTTAGCCTTTGTAGATCCCTCTGCCAACTGCAAGGCAGCAGGTGATTTGTATTGGGTTTACTCCCTTAGGGAGACTGGCTTCACTACGCCTCTAGAGCCCTTGCTGCCCTATGGTGTAGGATGTTAAGAATGATAAGGGAGAGGGATAGGCTTAGGATAGGATCGGACAGGAGACAGTAGATAGGTCGTTGTGGGACACACTTCATCTGGCTCCTCCCCATTGGCCTGTCCGGCATGGGTGGCCCTGCTGTTAGCTACGCTATCGCCGGCATAGCCCTCTGGATCCAGAGTGCACGAACCATCTCACCCACACGGACAGTGCTACGTTAAAGCGGTGTCCCCTGAGGAGGGAATTTTAGTAATACTGTTCAGATTTATACCCGTGTATCCTTCATTTGAGTTATTTATCAGTGAGTGCCCATTAACTTTTTTTATAGAGAACTATTTTATCCAGCAAAGAAAACATGCAACACTATGTTTTCCTGAATTACAGGTTCATTGAGCGATCAGCAGAAGAGATGGATGCGGAAGTAGAGTATGACATGGATGAAGAAGACTGTGCATGGCTTAGTATCATTAATGAGAGACGAGCAGCTGCTGGGCTTACAGATGTGCCTGTTGATACATTTGAGTTGCTAATGGATCGTTTAGAAAAGGAATCGTATTTCCAAGTGAGTTTTGTAATGCAATAGTTTTAGATTTGGTTTTGCATTATAGTATATGTTAATATAAATACAGGGTTATTACAAATGATTGAAGCGATTTCACAGCTCTACAATAACTTTATTATTTGAGATATTTTCACAATGCTTTGCACACACATACAAAAACTCAAAAAGTTTTTTTAGGCATTCACAAATGTTCGATATGTGCCCCTTTAGTGATTCGGCAGACATCAAGTCGATAATCAAGTTCCTCCCACAGTCGGCGCAGCATGTCCCCATCGATAAGTTCGAAAGCATTGTTGATGCGAGCTCGCAGTTCTGGCACGTTTCTTGGTAGAGGAGGTTTAAACACTGAATCTTTCACATCACTATGCGTGAAACTTGCCCGCACACGTTCAACCGTTTCTTCGCTCACTGCAGGCCGACCCGTTGATTTCCCCTTACAGAGGCATCCAGAAGCTTTAAACTGCACATACCATCGCCGAATGGAGTTAGCAGTTGGTGGATCTTTGTTGAACTTCGTCCTGAAGTGTTGTTGCACTGTTATGACTGACTGATGTGAGTGCATTTCAAGCACGACATACGCTTTCTCGGCTCCTGTCGCCATTTTGTCTCACTGTGCTCTTGAGCGCTCTGGCGGCAGAAAACTGAAGTGCGGCTTCAGCCGAACAAAACTTTATGAGTTTTTCTACATATCTGTAGTGTGTCGTGACCATATGTCAATGAATGGAGCTACAGTGAATTTATGAAATCGCTTCAATCATTTGTAATAGCCCTGTAATTTCTGGTGGAAATTGTCATGATATATTCATTACATAGAGAGAAAATGTCAGTTACCAGTTTTGCTTTTCTACTAGCATGTTCTTTTGCTTCTTTAAAATTCTTATGGCTGTAGCCGTACATTTTCTGCATGCCACGTATTGATGTATCACCATTTTTACACCATCAGCATCGTGTAAAATATTTAGTCACATTGTTTGAAACAAATTAAACTAGAACATTTCTTGGACTTGACAATAACGCAGTCACACCTTGGGACAAACTCTCCAACACGATGATGTTTGCTATAGCAAGAACAAACACAATTTATGGAATATAGTACTGTATAGAGCAATATGTAAGACACAGTTTGTGCATAGCACTGTACACTTTGACTGGACAACAGTAATATAGGGTACAGGATAGGCCGAACACTCGTTAGAAATCGCTTAAATAATCCTGTTTCCTTGGCGGCTCACCAGAGCGTGCCAGGGGACCAACCTATATGGCCTTTATAAGTGGGCCTCTGAACTGTATGGATAAGCAACCTCTGAAATTACGTGTGTCATGAGTGAAGGTACATCACTCCTCCCTTGTAGGGGGTGGGACAACTACAGAGATTTGTACAAACACTTAAGCACAGAAAAATTGCATGGTACAGGAAAAAATGTTTGGTACCGAAAAAAAGGCACTGTGACCAAAAAAGAAGTGGTTCTGTGAAAAAAGCACTGATCTCACAAGGCACTGAGATTATGAATCATTGAAAACACCAATGACGGTGCTGATGTCCATTTCATCACCTGATGACAGTGGCTGCTGCAGCATGTGATGGACAGGAGCCGGTGAGTAGGGGCGGGAAGGATGAGGGGGGGGGGGGATTTGGCATGCCATCTCCCCCCTCGTGAGAAGCCACAGGGCAGGATGGGGGTAGCGTCCCTGTAACAACGTCCTTGTTTGAGGTTAGTGGTGGCATCTGAGATGATGGGGGCACGGGACCCAGCAGTGGAGGCAGCAGCAGTGATGTCAGTTGCAGTGAGGGATGCACCGGCAATGGCAATCAAGGAGAGGGGCAGAGAGAGGAACCAAGGACAGTGATCTACAGGCAACAACCCCCTGCGTTGTGAACCGGACCACCTGTGACTCGGGAACAAGCATTGGCAGGGGTGGAGTAGACAGTGGACCATGCAGAACAGATCCCACCATGCATGACCTCAATTAGTCCAAGTGACAAGACATCTCCCTGTGTAGGGTGCAGACAATGCACAGGTGCTGGCCCCCAGCAATGCTTGATGATGTCAGGGGCCCAGTTTTCCAGACGGGCGCACTTGGCTATAAGCATTGTGGAGCCTGCAGACGCAGCGTCTGATGCTGCAGGTGGGGGTGCGTCCATGGTTGGCGTCTGTGTAGCAGCTCCCCACCCATATACTACTATCCCGTCTCCTTCCCTGGCCCTTACAGATTGCTGCTTGCATCCAGTGTGATAGGTGCATTCCAGCCCGAGATGCTCTAGTTGAGGGTCGTGTGTGCATGACGTGCGCATGCTCGTGTATGTGAATGGTGTGTGTGTCTTACTGACGAAGGCTGTGGCCAAAAGCTGTATGTGAGTGTCTTTTAATTATGCCTATCTGCAGCTTGGCATGTCTTCTTTATGGTAAGTACCAATCTGTCTTTTCCTACATTTTTGGTATTCCTACTTGGAGTTTCCATTTTTCAATTACTAAGGAATTGTTTATGTTGCTGTATTAGTGCAATACAGTATTTTGGCGTGTCATGACAAATGTATTCTTAACAATATGAACAGTCAGGTTACAATTGCATCATTGTAGTACATTGAGCAATATTTAGACTGTTACACATGCCAGGCCTCTGATGGTTGCTGCTCATTTCATTTAATAACACAGAAGATTGTTTAGTTGCTGACAGTTGAAGGATGAAAGGTAGTATTAATTCTCCATCCTGTTTGACTGTTTTAGCCTCTGGTGGAGGAAAAGCCAAACTTAGAGACAGCAAAATGTGTGTGGGCTGGGCAAATGTCCAAGTACTTGCAGAGTTTTTACTGCTAAAATGTATAATTTACCAATTAAAATATGGGATGGGATGATACTCCTGATATTAAGAGGTAGTAAACGTTACTTAAACGGACATATATCATTCATTGCCTTTATTACTAAGAATGAAATGAAAGGAGAGAGAAGCATGGTTTTGTTTCACTAGCATTCCAACTCGCTGTACCAAGAAAGGGTAGCTATTTCTGACAGCTGGTTATCATTTATAATGTTCTTTTTCTTTTTGCCACCTCTACTCTTCACTCTCAGTTCCCCTCTCTTGCACTCGTACAGCCCCCCCCCCCCCTCTCTCTCTCTCTCTCTCTCTCTCTCTCTCTCTCTCTCACACACACACACACAGAGTGTAGAACAGCTGTGTAGTGATATTTGGTATAAAAAAAAATTATCCTTAGGTCATCACTTTGTAACGTAACACACTTTATAATGTGTGTCAAATCTCTAAATATTATTGAAGAATGCTTATTGATAACAAAATTATACTGATTGTTGAAAATACTGTGTATTACAGTTATTAAAAATTTTGCAGTAGACGGACAGAAACTATCCCAAGTAAGCCTAGAAACAAGTTTCAAGAACTAACTTTAAATGATGGATCTAGGAATATATTACAACTGCCTACCAACTGCTTCTGAAGGGGTAGTGAGAGCTGGATTAGATTAATTATAGATCGCACAAAAGAATTTAAACAGTCATTATACTCACATGCCATAAGTGAATGGAATGGAAAGAAACCCTAATAAGTGGTAAAACGCACTGTCACACACTTCACAGTAGTTTGCAGAGTTTTGATGCAGGTGTATTAAATAGCTGGTATGTGTTTCTTGATGATAAATGTGTTCTTAAATGTTAAACTGTTTTCAGTGGGGCAGGGGGTCTTTATTGTGAGATGTTGCGACATTTGAGGCAGATCATAGTTTATTGCGACTTATCAGTTGATCCTTAAAAATTCACAAATGCCCAGGCATTTTTGAGTTTTGGATATTTGCCCAGGCATTTATCCTGGCCATTTACTCCAGCTTATAAATGCTCCAGTATCTCTAGCCCAATAAATGTGACCTTGAAAAGCTCTTGGTGGTTGCAGTGCCTCTGGTGAAGAGAGATGCAGACAAAATTTTTAGTTTGCGTCCAGTGGAATAGTTTTGGACTTAAAAAAAGGTTGTCATATGCTGTATATTCCAAGCAAAATAATTTGTAAAGTAAGGAAAAGTCAACTACTCACCTATAGTGGATCGACGTGTGGCTCATTGCCAAATGAAATAATTTCACATTGTCAGGACCTAAAAAAATTAGAAAACACTTTAGACATAATACTAAAGAGTCTTTATCATGTTACATATATTTCATTGTGGTAATTAGCCTTACAAATGGTGTGTTAGCTACAATGACAATTATGGTCAAACTGCTATACCCTTTTCCATGGGTTACCTTTCATACATTGGAAAACATGGGATTTCCCGAATTTGATATTTAAGAAGATACTGGTTATTGGAAACACTGTGTATTATAGTTATTAAAATATTTGCCAGTAGACAGACAGAAACTACCCCTAAAAAGCCTAGAAACAAAGTTTGAGGAACTAACCCTAAATGATGAATCTAGGAATATAGTACAGCTCCCTACCAATTGCTTCTGAAGGGATAGTGAGGAATGGATTAGATTAATTATAGAGTGCACAGAAGAATTCAAACAGTCATTATACCCACCTTCCATAAGTGAACGGAATGCAAAGAAACCCTAGTAAGTGGTAAAATGCATTATACCTTCTGTCGCGCACTTCAGTGTTTTGCAGAGTTTCAATGCAGATGTAGATTTATGACCCTGTGGTTACCTCGCTGATTGGTTAAGTAGCATGGAATTGTTAATGCAGAGATGAATGTTGAAAACCTGACTGTGGTGACAGGCCCATCTGCTGCTTAGACCAAGGTAAGTTTAGGTTGGAAGGTAACAGTGTGATTGTGAGTTGGCAAACCCAACATGCGTGAAAGCAAAAAATCTGGTTGTGTTGATGGACCAGTCTGTGTCATAGCTTGAGGTATACGTTAGGTTGGAAGGTAACATTTCAACATTTAGGTGTTAAATAATAATTACGCCATTTGAAACATGTTTCAAGTATTTGTCCTGAAGTATTGATTTTTATACACCATTAGTCATGTCTAGACATACTTCACAGTATAAAATTTCCCCTAAATAGGAACTGACATGTTAGTAAGGGAGCACTATATTTTTATTACATGTATGTCATTGCATATTGCTTGTTTTGTAATTTCTATCTGTAAAAGTATGCTGTATCTTGACAATGGTCTGCTATCAATATAATAATGTACACTTTATATTGTACAGTTTGTAAGTGGGGCTACAGCCAATAAACATTTAATATTTGCTTTATGTCTGTGATGTCACTTGTGTCCTCTTTGGCTACATTGAGAAGTAAATAGTTTGGAGCTGTTTGTAAATGTTAGGTTTCTAACCTGTTGTGAATTTTCGTACTGAGTTGCTAAAATGAGACACTGAATTCATTTGGAATTTTTCTTCAGTTTGAAAGTCGAGAAGCAAATTCTAAATTGGTGCATGGCTAGTGGTTTTATTGCGAAATAGAGAATGTGTGATTTGTGCCAATCACTAATGAAGCTGGTGCTGAAGAAGAATGTGAGCAACGGTTTTATATGGTGCTCTTACATAAAAGGAAATAATCAGTAATAGAATCAATGCTCAATAAGGAAAGGTTCCTGGTTTGCATGTAGCAAACTATCAGTAACCACCATTTTACAGCTGATGTACTTTTTGGTGTTTAAATTTAACAGCAAATATATTTCTTATGAGTTGCAACATGGCAGTCAATGCATAGTTGATTAAAAGTAGTATTGTATAGAAGTTCCCTCTTTCCTGATGAGGCAACAGTTTGTTGCGAAAGCTTGAATTTTGTGTGTATGTTTGTGTTTGTTTGTGTGTCTATCGACCTGCCAGCGCTTTCGTTCGGTAAGTCACCTCATCTTTGTTTTTATATATAATTTTTCCCACGTGGAATGTGTCCTTCTATTGTATTGAAGTTTGTATGTGTATGTATTTAGAGAAAATAAACTTTGTGGGAAGGATGTAATTGTGGAAACAGGTGAAACCCTGGTTTGGAGAGAAAATAATGCAGTAGGGCAAGTTGCATCATATGTGTCATAGTAGTTGCATGGTGTATCTTTCCATTTGTGGCTACCAATAAATCTTTGACTGAACCATCAAGCATGCCAATTTTAATTTTCCATTTTTCCATCTGTCTCCAGCATTGCCACAGGTTCTGAAAATCAGGGAATTTCAAATGTATCAGGGATATTTGAAAAAACATAACACTGGAAAAATCTCGTTTTTGTCTCAGTAGCATGAAATTGTTTGATTACTGAGGTGCTATGCGTCATCGCTGGCAGGCACAGCTGAGTACATGCGCTACTTCCCTACTCTTTCATTCTTTCTGTTTCTCCCCTTTCCAGCCCTCCCCTCAGCTTGCAGTCAGTGTTGCCACCACTACTTGCTGCTAGCCTAGCAGCTGCCGATGACGGGCAGGGGGGCGTAAGGAGTGGTTTGTTTGGATCTCATTCTCATAGCTTGTTGACAAAGTGGCTGGAGACAACATTTATGTGTGCATGAGTTATGTCTGAGTGATTGTGTGAATGTGTGTGTGCTATTGTTTTCTGACAAAGGCTGTGGCCAAAAACTTACTTGTGAGAGTGTGATTGTCTTTTCTGTGTGCCTGTCTGCGGCTCAGCAATCGTCTTTACAGTGAGTTGGTACCTGTCCTCATTAGTACTGATCCTCAGAGTATTTGCACAAGTTACCTGTTGCATGGATGATCACCGCAGTCTCATTTCATCGACATGGTGTCTGTGACACATGAATAGCTGGCCACATGAGTGGACTTCCACAATGGGCCACAACTGCAGGCCATTTTTGCCTGTATCTCTTAATAGATCGGGCCTGCTGATCTGAAGCCCATAGTTTCCCAATAATGTGCAGGCCCTGCGTGTTGGAGCTAGTGGGGCAGTGCAGGCTAGATCTGTCTGTGTGCGGTACATTGTGGTGGATTTTTTTGGTTTATCCTTGCATCCAGGACTGTGGTGCTCCTCAGCAGCCCAGAGGCCGCGGACGATGAATTTCATGAATTGCAACTATCTCACTGCAAGCACTTCGTACAGTGCGGCGTTTTATACACATTTTATTTATTCTAGTACGTTTTGGCACTTCGAAAGTAGTTTATATATTTGAAACTATGGACGAGAAGAAGAAAATTGTGGCAGTCGATGGCAGTTTGTACGCTATGTACTCCTGTATTTTTTGAAATAAAAGTCACACAATACTTGTAAAATAATAGACCTAACACAGTGGGTAGTAACCAACAATAAAGACGTAGTAGAACCAACATTTTATTGGCTGGGCTGTCACCTATAGTGTTGGTTTACACAACTCTTCCCCACCTTATACATTTCTTTCAAGAGGCCTACTTTTTTCTGAGGTTCTTTCTGAAAGAAAAGATATTTTAAATCTGTCTTGCAACTCCAACAAAATGCGTATTTTTGCTGCCAAATGTATTTCACTTCATTGAAATAAAATAACATGAAATGAAACATATATACCATTTTTATTGCTTTCTCCACCTAAAACAGTTCATTACAAAAGATGTTGATGTTAGTACTTAAGATTTTTGCTCACATGTTTAGAAATACAGAAGTCCTTACATTCTTTTGTCAACTTATGTATTTACTTACCCTTGAAATCTCAAAACTTGTCAGGGAAAAATTCTAAAACTTGTCTGGAAGTCAGAGAAACATCAGGGAATTTCACTTGGGGAAACTTGTGGTAACCCTGGTCTCAGTTTATGTATGAAGGACATAGTAACATTTCCTCTCTAGTTGGGATTATTTCTGTATCAGTATTGACTTGGAGATATTTTGTCTTTTTTTAAAAATTGACGAAAAAGAAAGATGTGAATAAGTAATAACAGAAGAAGAAAAATGGGACTAAAATACCCTGAAACAGTAAGATAAGACTCATAACTGATGCCTGCCAGTTGTAATGTTGATAGGGTGTTTCATGTTGTGTTTTGATATTCAAGTAAATAAAAAAGTAACATTTTGGTATCGTTAGTTTTTTAATATATATATATATATATATATATATATATATATATATATCCACGTGATTGGAGCAAATTCTGCTCACTTTTTTTTTCATTTAGTTTTCTATAGTATTCAGTGACCGGTTGTCAAATAACAACAAAACACAGCACATAGTTAACTTCAGTTTAGGTTAATTCTTAAGAGTATGAACATGTGACACAACCCCATCCCCCTACTCCTCTGGTAATTCTTATTCCGTACTTATTTCTCATGTCTCTTGGGATTGGCCCTCTTATTCTTGTTGAGCCATTCTTAACGTATTAGTGTCATTTCAGAGCGCAGTCCCATCATTTTCAGGTCATTTTTAGTGTCCTTCACTACATATTTTGATTTTTTTGATGTCAAGTACTTCTCTTGTCTTTGAGGTTTGCTGATGACATTGTAAGTCTGTCAGAAATAGCAAAGCACATTGAAGAGCAGTTGAAGGGAATGGACAGTGTCCCCTCAGTGAACATCAACAAAAACAAAACGAGGATAAAATTTGGCAGGTTAAATCAAATGGTGCTGGATGGAATTACATCAGGAAATGAGACACTAAATAGGATGACATATACTATTTGGGCAGTAAAATAATTGATGATGGCTGAATTACACAAGATATAAAATGTACACTGCAGTGGCAAAAAAAGCATTTCTGAAGAAGAAAAGTTTGGTAACATTGAGTCTAAATTTAAGTGCAAGGAAATCTTACCTGAAGGTATTTTCCTGTTGTGTAGCCTTGTACAGAAGTGAAGCGTAGACAATAAGTAGTCAGATAAGAGCATATCCTGTTCGCACAAATCTAGGCCACAACTAAACTTTTGACACAAGCTTATAGTAAAAGTAAATCTCGAATACAGAACATACTACTAAATTAACTCTGATTATGGAGTACTACTACTACTACTACTACTACTACTGCTACTACTACTGAGTACGAGGTCTGTTTAAAAAATTCCAGAACATTCATAATTTCGTGCCAATGATGCATTGGAGCAAAATGTGGTTGGCATCCCTGCACACACATATGTGTTTAATGTGTAACTGCTGGAAGATTCATTGTGCTGTGTCTGTTAGTTATTGTTCAGTGCTGTATTGAGTAGAACATTGTGTCGCCCAGTTTGCGAATTTCGAGATGGCAGTGTTAGAGGAGCAATGGCTGGACGGAAGTTAAAGATGACCCCTTTCAAGGCCCCCTTTGGCATCTAGCGATGACGGTCATGTCAGGTATGACATGAAATTGTGCATGCCAATCGAAGACTGACTGTCAGAGAGATTGCAGAAGAATGTAACATTTCAGTTGGATAATGTCATGAAATTGTGACACAGCATCTTGGCCTGAAATGTGCTGAGATAACATACGGCTCTAGCATCGCGACAACCCACCCACACATTCATCCCTGTTGGTGTGTCACTATTGCACAAAAAATGAAAATCACTGTGCTGCCTCATCCTCCATACTCTCCAAACCTGGACTCAGTGGACTTTTTTCTTTTAATTTATTTCCAAAGTTGAAAACCCATTGAAAGGACAAAGATTTACAACAATAGACAAGATGAAAGAAAATTCACAGACAATGCTTCTCGCTATCCAGCAAGAGGTGTACCAAGACTGCCTCCAGAAGTGGAAATGGCGTTGAGAGTGGTACATCAATTGTGGAGGAGAATAAAGGAGACCATATACGATAAGTAAAAGGTAAGTGTAGAAAAATTTTGTGGATAAAGTCCTGGAATTTTTTGAACAGACCTCATACATGATTCATACACTAAATCATGCTGGCAGCCCTACATAACAATTGAACAATGTCAAGTTGTCAGCTATGCATTATACACAGAAGTACAGAAAGTGGGAAGCTGGATGTATTTTTATTTAGATGAAAAAAACATTTGTCAGTGGTGTGCAAGTGATGAGAAACTCTAAATAGTTCAAAAGACTGTTTCCATGTCGAAGGCAAAAATGTAAATATTCAGATGCAAAAAAAGACTTGCTTGATTTTTTAGTTCAAAATAGGAAATATGGATATGCCGCTGCAACTGAAATGATCCAAATCGAATGCTGCAAAGTAACACATAAAAGAAATATTTTGATACTGGAATTTAAAGTTACGTATGGGTGGGCTCAGTGATTGTACAACAAAATAATCTATCTGTTCATCACAGAACTACAGTTGCGCAAAAATGCCTCAAGCTTATGAAAAAAGAAAAAGGTGATATATTTCCAGCATTATGTTATCCAGCTTCAACACAAAAATTTTTATTTACATTCTCAAATAGAGAGTGCAGATGAAACACTGGTCTAATGCAGATGAAACATCAGTCTGTTTTGATATGCCGAATAGCACTACAGTAAATAATGTAGGGGGACTTAGTCTGCAAATATGTACATGTGGTACTGAAAAGCAGTGGTGCACTATGTTCTCCTTACCCAAGAACAGCTACTGTATTTGTGAAGGAAGTATAAATTGTTCTGTTATTTTCTTTGTAAGTCTCTGATGATTTACAAAAGTAATTTCAGTAACTCATAATTGTATTAATTTCAACCCACAAGATACGTGTACATCTCATTTTGAAATTGATGATTTATGATTTGGGGAGAGGAAATCCCAGCTATAGACAGCAGCAGGGTCTTTTAAGCCAAAATCTAGGGGAAAAAGAAATGTAGCCTATATTTGTGCAAATACAGTGGAAGCTTTCGATATGTGGTGCTACAGAAGAATGCTGGAGCTTAGATGGATAGATTGCATAACTAATGAGGAAGTATTGCGTAGAATTAGAGAGAGAGGAAATTTGTGGTGTAACTTGACTAAAAGAAGGAACCGGTCGATGGAGCACATCCTGAGATATCAAGGTTTCACAGATTAGGATTTGGGGGGGGGGGGGGGGGGGTTTGTAAAAATTGTAGAGCAAGGTCGAGAGATGAATACAGTAAGCAGATCCAGAGGAATGTAGGTTGCAGTAGGTATTTGGAAATGAAGAGGCTTGAAGTGGATATAGTAGAGTGGAGAGCTGCATCAAACCTCTCTCTGAACAGAAATCCATGACAACTATTCTTGTCATGGGGTTAGGTTCAGGACACATGACATGCTTGTATCAGTATAGGTAGTTCTCTTGGAGCTTTTCCCCTATGTTTGCTACCTTAAACAAGCCTGGATGTGGTCGCTACTTACGCTCTTTTAGGGTCACTTCTGCAGATCATCAGTGTAAAATCCTTTTCTCTGGAACCCGGAATTCCTGTTTGTCACATTTGCACCTGGGTCAACATCGCCCTGCTCCTTTGGTAATCGATACTAAGTATTTATTTGAAAAAATAATACTTTTCCTTACATGAGATGTTCTGTGCTAATTTTGTTGACAGGATGAAACAAGGTGTGTACTGTTGTAAAGCCAAAAACGAATTATGCAAAATAAATAATTAGTATTGTAAGTAAGTGGTTGCTGTTGCTATCTTTTGTATTTATTGCTGTACACCCTGTGATATGAGTGTAATTTTGTACTGTGGTGTATTTCTTTCCCAGTTTTATTTATTTTAATATTGTTTGGAGAAATTTAGAAATTGTGGAGTATAATGTTTAAATTGATCATCACTGTTATGCTTGATGCAGAGCAATGGAAAAACTGGAGAAGGTGCACCACCTGTAGTCATTGATGACGACGCTGTCTGTTGCATATGTATGGATGGTGAATGCCAGAACTCCAATGTGATACTGTTCTGTGATATGTGCAACCTCGCTGTCCATCAGGTAAAATACAAGTTAATTTTTTATGCATTGTTTAACTCTGATTTTTTTTCCTAATAGCACATGTCACACCCATGTTACTCAGCACAAGTGATCTACATCTGTGATTTTCTTTATTTGGTAACCTAAAGCAGTGAATTTTCACTTTACTAGTTTGCCCAGGTGTTACCTCAGCTACTGACTTTCTCAACTGATTACTGCACGAACGAACTAAATTGACCAGCAGCCTCTACATTAACTGGAACACCACTTGGTGTGATCACATTAGAGATTGCCCTCAATGACATACTGTATAAGTACCTACAGTTCATCATTGGTATCCAGGCCACTATGCAACAGTACAAAGCTTTGCCAGAATGATGGAAAAAAGTTGTGACTTGCCAGAATTTAATCACACATCTTTGGATTTGTATTCTAGCACACACTTAGACAATAGAAAAAACATAATTTGCATGTTAATAGATGAAACAATTATTGGTACCAACAACGGAAATTTCTAGATGGAGCAATATGCAAAATAAGGGAAAGTGACCACTTAACCTGTAATGGATCAATGCATGGAGCACAGCAACACATATAATGAAAAACAGCATTGACACCAGCTTTTGACCATTAGCTCTTTTTCCAGCAATAGCATACACATAACCACAGACACAAGCAAACACAGTGTTTGTATTTTGTTGTCTGTGAGGTTATGCATGCTATTGCTGGAAAAAGAGCTAGTGCTCAAAAGGTAGTGTGAATGCTGTTTTCTGTTATGTTTTACTGTGCTCCAAGCATTGATATGCTATAGGTGAGTGATATGTGTTTCCCTTACTTTACACTTTAAAACTTTTATTGTTTTTGGGAAGTGATTCGATTCAGAAGCCCATTTCTTCTTTTTTTCCTCTCTATATAAACTGGAAGCTACCATCATCAGTTTTCCTAAGCTACCATCATCTTCACTTAATCAGCCATTTATTGAAGATATTTAGGGGTTGGGGTGCAAGATAAATAAGACCCTTGAGAAAACTGCATGGAGGGTGTGATATAGACTTAGAGAAGTTTGAAACTGAGAGACTTGGTGGAATTATGAAATTGAATGGGAATGAGGACAGAGGACCAGGAGGCCACAGAAATGTCGACTTTGTATGAAGGATGAGCTCTAACTCACTTTGAGCCCTGGAAGATAGTGTGATCAACGAGTTTTCGGAGGGAAGTTCCTAACTGCCAGGATGGGGGTTACGCTTCACCCCCCTCCACCCCCACCCTTTTTTTGAGGGGGTGGAGGCAGATACAGCTGTCATAGGTTGTAAACCAGATGGCAGTGAGCTGAATAGTGTGAAGTGAATGTTAGTTGTCAGTGTGTCTCCAATTACAGTTTTTCAGTGACCAGTTAAAAGGCAGTTGTAGTTCATGAAATATATTCGCAATTGCGAGTACGAACTGCCATACACCGTATAATGGAATGACGACAATGAAAACTTTTGTGCCCGAACGGGACCTGAACCCGAATTTCCCACTTATCATGAGCAGTTGCCCTACCATTTGGCTATCTGTACCAATTCATGGCCAGACCCAAACTTCCATATGTCGTGAACTATGTCTACATCCTATACTCGTACACCCCTTATGTATATTCCTGTACAGGGGAGACATTTTACTTGAAAGTTACTAGCCCAGTGTAGGCAATAAATACGATGTTGCAGTGCCTGTATTATTCCCTATTACTAAGTAATACATGCATGAAAGAACTTTACATTGTAATTTGGAATAACACAGGCACTGCAGTATCACAGTTGTAGTTCTTGCTGTGAAATTGATGGTTTGCTGTCCAAGTTGCTCTCTCTCTCTCTCTCTCTCTCTCTCTCTCTCTCTCTCTCTCTCTCTGTCTGTCTCTCTCTTTCTGTGTGTGTGTGTGTGTGTGTGTGTGTGTGTGTGTGTGTGTGTGTGTGTCTGTCTGTCTCTGACAAGACAAGATGTTCACGATGTTTCAATGAAAGGACTGGAATAATAAGCCCTCCATGGATATTTGGGACATGTTTTGCATCTGGATAATAGACCATGTGGCAATCTGTTGATAGCAAGATTGGTAAGAGGATTGACCAGGATATTTCATATGATGACCAGAAGCAAATTTCTTGGTCTGGCACAGTCATGATGTTGTTATCGTAACATTTTGTTATTCATGTTAGTATTTTCTGTGCAATAGTACAATTAAAGTGTCAACTTTATCTGTGCAATAGTTTTCTTCACATTGTATTGTATGGTAGCCACGTAGAGTTGGACTGGTTTAAATGAATAAACTGGAATATCATGTCATCCTAAATTTCTCGTTTTTGACAATTTATTGTCACCAGAAATTCATCCAAAGAGGTTCAAGCTTTATAACAAAACTTTGTGTTATAGTTGGCACTTGCCCACTCAACCATAAGAGGGAAAGGGTTTCTTCCTGTGCAAAGAATGTATAAAACTAAAAAAGCATATAGTACAATAAACTATGTAAAATGATGTCCAGTTATATTGGTGGGGAGGGATAGACGTTTGAGTCTCTTGAAACTGTGCTTCTAAAATGATGATAGTAGCACCATGCAAAAATTTGGTGTGGATTAGACGTAGTTCTCTTAATTTAGTTGGACAATACTTTCTGGCCCTCTTCTTCTTCTATTTTCAATGTTTTGTTTCTCTGTAGTTTTGTAGAAATAACTTTTGGTTTTGAAAGACAAAAGTTCCCCTTCTTTAAAATAATAATAATAATAATAATAATAATGGGAGAAATAAATATCTGTATACATTCAGACATTCCAAATAAACCATACTAGCAGCTTTTCTCACAATAAGTATAATCCTGTTGTTAGTATTTTTGTGTGTGGCACTGAAAGAAAAGTGACTAAAATCTTTTACTTTCTCATTTATTTTAGGATTGTTATGGAGTACCATACATTCCTGAAGGACAGTGGCTCTGCAGACGGTGTTTGCAATCTCCATCGCGAGCTGTCGATTGTGTGCTGTGCCCTAACAATGGGGGAGCATTTAAGCAGACAGATCGTGGACACTGGGCACATGTTGTCTGTGCGCTGTGGATTCCTGAAGTTCGATTTGCAAACACGGTAATTATTTGTTTTTTATGGTTTACAAAGAGGTGTTCTTTTATTGCTTCCAGTTATTTTGGTTTATGTAATAGGAAACATTGTTATTTCATGGCATTTTCCATTCTTTACATTCTCTTACCTTATGCAATGTGTTATTATTTATGGCTTCTTTGTGTGTGTGTGTGTGTGTGTGTGTGTGTGTGTGTGTGTGGTCAGGGAGGAGGCATGCGTGTGGGCGAGATTGTGCATGTGCATGTGAATGTGTACTTACATGTGGGTGAATGCTTGTGTGCTTGCTTAAACAGCAGAATTCCAATCTTTTATCTATGAGGCACTGTTAGAAAAATCATAGTGTTGTTCAGCCCAGTGAAACAGATATGTCGGTCGCGACGTGAAATGACCAATATTGATGTTAAACTTGTGCCGCAGGGTACCCAATTAACAAATCGTTATGTGAATTTCAGTAAGTGTACTTACCCTTTCTGAATTTTTAGTGCTTTGATGTTGCTGCATCTGGCAGAAATTTCTGATCATGTAACAGCCTCCAAATTGTGGTGTTGTGTCTATCATTCTCTGCACTTTCATTTAGTAGAAGGATTTAAATTTTAGATGGGATGGTCAAGCAGCACTAAAAAGTGTCATCATGATAAATCTCCTACAGAAAGCCTGAAATGAGTAGTTTGTGCAGGCAGAACAATACTGCTGTCGTCCTTATTACTTAGTACTGAAATGTATAGCTATGGTGAGAGAGGTGACTATTATAATATTTTGGGTGCAAGGATTCCCATGTCTTCGAGATAAATGACTCATGCCATTCACAAACTATTCAGCATTGATTTTTCTGCCTTTTCAACAGTAGGAAGGAAATTTATCTAGTGTAAATTATATTTGTATCCTGTACACAATGTATTTTGGTTATAGGTTTTCCTGGAACCAATTGACAGCATTGAAACAATTCCACCTGCACGATGGAAATTAACTTGTTACATCTGCAAGCAGCGTGGTGTTGGTGCATGCATCCAGTGCCACAAAACAAATTGCTATGCAGCATTTCATGTAACCTGTGCTCAACAGGCAGGCCTTTTTATGAAAATGGACACAGTACGTGACTCTAACACAGGTATTTAACTTTTATGTTGTATGCTCATTTACAATGGAGATCGTTTGAGAAGTATGTGTACTCTTCTTTTTTTTATGAAGACTGTGAAGAATGTAATATGAATATGCAGTTGTCAGTTTTATGTAGTCTAGTCACCTGTTATTTGGTGGTAACATAGGATTATATTCTCACCATTACTCAACACACAAATGTATGGTCATACCACTATCTCAGATAATAACAATTAAAGCTTTTGGAGCAACTGTAGCTGCACTCTGTGCAGCCTCCATTCTTACAACAAACTGAAAAAGTTACTCCTTAACAATTCCTTCTATTCAACAGAATAATTTCTATTTTTGTAATCTGTAAGAGACAGTAGGTAGGTAGAAGTTACAAACTCACACCTGAAACTATCTGACTAAATCAAACAGTGAAAAGTCTAGGATAGTTGGACCTTTGCATCTGGAGACAGTGGCTGTGTGTGTGTGTGTGTGTGTGTGTGTGTGTGAGAGAGAGAGAGAGAGAGAGAGAGGGAGAGAGATTTCTATTTACAAAGAGGTAGTTTGTCTGAAAGCTGAAATAATTCTAGCAGTCTTTTTCATTGTGCCTGCCTGCAACTTAACACCACCTCTATGTGGTGTGGTTTAACTTGCCAAGACTGTTTGTAACACTCATCCAGAAGTGTGGCAGCTTTACTGGAGATTGAAGAATGTAATACTTCTCTTGCTTCATTGGAAGAAGTCACCAACTCACGTATCAGTCAAGTGGAGTAATTGCATGTAAGTGGAATCTGTGACAGTATGCAACATTTCAGTTGAACTATGTGATGTCTATTTGTGTACTCACAGGTGTTTCGTAAGCCAGTGAAATACGTCCCTGTCACATTGGATAAAAAATCTTACTTCTTTAGGGGTGCCATGTGGAGACATCTCTATGTTGACAGGATTGTATTGTGAACCTGTAAAGTACCTCTCGGCACTAATAAAACATCCAGTGCACGATGGAATTCCATTGACTCCTGTTGTTGGCTTGGCTAGCTGGTTGCCAAGGCCGCTACAACAGCAATTTGGCTAAGGTTTCGCAGGCTAATGTGTGGTGATTTGCAGGCAAAGCTATAGTGTGTATTATGCCCCCATACTGCTAGAGCATTGTTGATCCCACTCCGGACCACGATGACTCATTGAGCTTTACCATTTTGTCGGAAACCGTGTAGTCAGCTGATCCTGCCCTCGCTGGACAGGTAGGCTCTTGACACGAGAAAGTGCCAGCAGTGATGAGCAGAAACGGAGGCACCAGATGGCTCCCTCACCCAGCAGTGAGTGCAAGTGCATCTGCATATACAGCGCTACTCTGCAATTCAAGTGCCTGGCAGAAGGTTCATTGGACCACTTTCACAATAATTCTCTGTTATTCAACACTCGAAATTTGCAAGAAAAAAATAAAGGACCTATATCTTTCTGTGTGAGCTCTGATTTCCCCTATTTTATTATGATGATCATTTGTTTCTCCTTGTCTAGGCTGGTCTCAACAAACTATTTTCGCATTCAGAGGAGAAAGCTGGTGATTGAAGTTTCATGAGAAGATCTCGCTGCTGCGTGAAATGCCTTTGTTTTAATGGTGTACACCCCAAATCCTATATCGTGACCTTGACACACTCTCCCCTATTTCTCAGTAATAAAAAACATGCTGCCCTTCTTTGAACTTTCATGGTGTACTTTGTTAATGCTGCCTGATAATGACCCCACACTGTGCAGCAGTACACCAAAAGAGGACAGACAAGCATAGTGTAGGCAGTCACTTTAAGAGATCTGTTGCATCCCCCAAGTGCTCTGCCAATAAAACATGTTCTTTGGTTCACCTTCCCCCATAACATTTTCTGTGTTTTCTTTCCAATTTAAGTTGTCGGTAATTGTAATTTCTAGCAAAAGCTGAAATGCCCGACTCCATTTTCAAATTTTTTTTACAAGGGAAAACCCAGGAGAATTGCCCCAATTTAATCCTCATACCACTGAAAACATGACTGAAATAAGTATTGGTGTCTGTGGTGTTGAGAAACAGCTGAAATTGTTAAAATTGAACAAAGCTCCATGCCCTGATGGAATACCTGTCAGATATTATTTTGAATTTGTGGCTGAGTTAGTCCCCTCTTCAAACTATAATCTATCATTGAACCCTCGAACAAAAAACCATGCCCAGTTCTTGGAAAAAGGCACAGGTCATGCCCGTATACAAGAGGGGTAGTAGAAGTGATCCATAACACAACTATCCAGTATCCTTGACATCAATTGGTCGTAGAATCTTAGGACATATTCTGAGCTCAAACATATTGAACCGAATGACCTTCCAAATGCCATCCAGCAGGGATTTCCAAAGCATCGATCTTGCTGAAAACCAAATCACACTTTTCTCGCATGATATACTGAAAGCTTTGGGTCAGGACAAACAGGTAGATTCAGTATTTCTTGATTTCCAAAAAACATTTGACTAAATACCACACCTATGCTTATTGTCAAAAGTATTATTGTATGGGGTATCAATTGAAATTTCTGGTGGGATGGAGGACATTCTTGGTAGGGAGGACACATTATGTTATTTTGGATGGAGAGGCTTTATCAGATGTAGTAGTAACTTCGTGTGTCCCCGGGGAAGTGTGTTGGGACCCTTGCTGTTCATGATGTATATTAATGACCTTGCAGGCAATATTATTACAGGGTGTATACGCTCTGGTAAATCTGGGGAAAACCCGGGAATTTTTTCATCCAGGAGAAAATCGGGAAAAATATGGGAATTTTTTGTTGTTTTAGTTTTCAGTTAAATTTTTGTAGTTTTGATTGGTAAGAACTGATACTTTAACAAAGAATTTTACTTTAGCTTGTTACTGCAATATAATACTGCAGCAATAAAACGTAAATGAGAAAAAAAACTTAAGTTGGAAAGGAAATGTGTCATTTACAGCAACAAAGCACAGTGCACACACAAGCATCTGGCAACAGCAAAATGTGTGGAAGCCTTTAGGACGAACATATGGGATACCTATGTCATCGTGGCTTCGCAGGCACGGTAAGCCATTTTCTGGCGCTCTACTGCTGAAACGAAATCTCAACAGGTCGCCGGAAAATATTGCAATTAGTTGTTTGAAAAGCGTTACTTTCAAAATACATTTAATTTTATGCAATATGAGTTATTTTCGTGTGCGAACATGCTTTGAGTTTCTTAAATCACAGAGCGTTTGGTTTTCATTTAAACCTTAACACTTTGAGGGCCAGCCACTTAGAAGAATTTAGAGCCCAGAAGACCAGACATTTACATCATTACTTAAAATTTTACTGGTGTTTTTGTGTGATATTTATCGAAGTGTAACACCTGCTAAAAAGACAAATATTATATGTTGAACCTTAGCTTTTCTTGTAGGTAATCTATGTACATTAATTTAAACCATTAACTTTTCCTTGTGTGTTCACACTGCTTAACAGTGATGTTGCTACAGGCTGACTACATCACGTGTCCTATGCTCTGAATCACTACTTTTACATGCGACACATCTTCTGTAAGACGAAAACCGAGTTTCAGAAACAGTTTTTTGCTGTCGTGTTTACATGTTAAGGTCTGAAGCGGATTTGCTAGCCCAGTTAATTATGGCACCTGGAAAACAGCAGATATAGTTTATGATTCAGTCAGGACAATCACTATGTCTCTTCAGTTAGACGAGATGTAAACAGCTTCAGTCTAATATTTCTACTTATCCTTCATTGTATGAAAAGCCACTCCATCAATATTAGCCGAAATTTTTAAAAACAGACAGCCCAGGCATGCTTCAATACCGATTGCGAAACTGAAAAAAAGGCAAACAGAAGCAAATTCCCAAAATCGATTTTGAAGTGATTACATGACTACCCAGGAGCGGTATTGGGTGATCGATTTGCAAAATCAGGTTTTTGGAGCCCCATGTAAACGCAGTGAATAATTACTATCATCGGCTGGCGAGATCACATGACATGAGCTATGATGGGTTTACAAAAGTGCATGGCAATCTCGATTTCAATGCTTCGGAAATTAACATTCTGTGTTTGAAGAAAGTTGACTATATACAGTGTGTACATAAAGTCCGGGAACACTTTCAATTATTTATTGCACAAGAACTAAATGTTGTACAGATGTCATACATCATGAAGAGAAACTCTGAAAGTTTTTTTTTTTTTTTTAATTCAGTATGCAAACCATGAGTGACCTGGCAGACGTCAATACGGTAATCAAATTCTTGCCATACCCGTCCCAGCACGGCATCGGCGACTGTGGCAGTTGCTTACCGTATTCTCTCCCAGAGCTCTGCTACATCGTGTGGTAGAGGTGGTACATAAACCAGACTTGTAATGTTTCCCCACAGAAAAAAAATCACACAGAGTGAGATCTGGGGATCGGGGAGGTCATTTCATGAAACAACTGTCCCCTTCTGTAGCATGCCTGATCCATCGATACGGCAGCTTCGTGTTCAGGTACCCACGAACTTACCAAACTACGCTGTGGTGGTATACATGAAAACAAACTTTCATGGTTTCTCTTCAAAATGACATATATACGATATCTGCACAATGTTTGGTTCTTGTGCAATAAATAATTGAAAGTGTTCCGGACTTTATGTACACCCTGTACTTTCGTAATACAAAAATATGCGGCGTACATGTTGCTGTAAATCAAAGATCTTCCAAAACGCATTTTTTTCTGGCGATTTGTTTCGTAAAGTGGTGGGAGGCTCTACGCTGGTGTATAAAATCTTAACCATTTGAAGGACTGATAAGTTTTACGACCCCAAGGGAAAGTATACTGTCACTTAACACTGAAAAAGCGTATTTTCACCTGGGAGAAAGTTTATTTTTTAACCGGGAAATCCAGGAAAAACCTGGGAATTTTTTTTCTTTGTCCTCGTATACACCCATACCATACCACATATACACCCATACCATATAGGACTAACAGGGGATATTAAATGTAGACAGAGAAGGGCAGCATGAATGGTCACAGGTTTGTTTAATCCATCAGAGAGTCACAGAGATACTGAAGGAACTGAACCGGAAACCTATTGAAGATAGAGGCAGACTATCCCGAGAAAGTCTATCAACAAAGTTTTGAGAATGGGCTTTAAATGATTACTGTAGGAATATACCACAACCCCCTACATATTACTCACATAGGGGTGACTGCGCGAATAAGATTAGAATAATTACTGCACACACAGAGGCATTCAAATGATCATTTGTTCCATGCTCCATACATGAGTGGAACAGGAAAAAACCCTAGCAACCGGTACAATAGCACATACTCTCTGCCATGCGCCTCATGGTGGTTTGTAGAATATAGATGTAATGTAGATGCTTTTAGATTTGATTGATTTTTTGTGCAACCAAAGTTTAACGGATTCCTTTAGCACTTACATGGATGATCTCACACTTGTTATTTGGGGTCTGTTGCCAATTTTCGCACCATCCAAATATCTTATCCAAATCATTTTGCAATTGGTTTTATTCTTCTGATGACTTTGTGAGTCAATAAACATCATCATCTGCAAACAACCTAAGACTGCTGCTCAGAGTGTCTGCTAAATTGTTTATAAAGGTAAGGAACAGCAGAGGGCCTATTGGGGAATGCCAGAAATCACTGCTGTTTTACTCAATGACTTTCTGTCAGTTACTATGAAGTATGCTCTGATGGGAAACGATGAATCCAGTCGCATACCTGAGACAATATTCAATAAGCACGCAATTTGATTACAAGCCACTTGTGAGGTACGGTGTCAACAGCATTTGGGAAATATAGAAATACGAAATCAGTTTGAAATCCATTGTTGATTTCAAATTGATTCTGTATTTCTAGATGATGATGTCAGTGTGATAAGCACCATGAGATGTACTAGTGTTGGAAGACCTTCAGTCTCCCCATCAACGATGTGGTAGGCAGCAACCAGTGTGAAGTCTCATGAGTGGAGGTTATGGTTACTTGAAAGTTGTCATCTCGGGGGATGGCAAGCAGCTTATTCATGAGAAGTGCTGGAACATTTAACACATGAATGTTACTGCACTGTAACAGTTATTGAATCGAGTGCTTCGGTTCAAACAAAGTTGATCCTAATTCAGATCTGAAGTATTTATGGAGCCGGAGGTACTGGCATGAGGTTCTGTTCACAATCACCAAATATAGCCCAGTTCTGTACTAGAGGTCAATGGCTCTCATACCACTGTGTTTATTTAACAATTTGTATGTGGCTCTTTAACTTCACTGTCAAGTCTCTAAAACATGTTATTGCGTCTGAGGTAATGCTTGTTGCTTCATGTAACAAGAGCTAATGGCTGACTTTTCCTGTATATGTAACGTGTGCCTAGCAATTGGTGCTGATGTAGCAATGTGTGCTCATGTATGCAACCAACTTGCGATGTTGTTTGTTTCTTTCTGCTGCATAGCTATGTCACCACCTCTGCCTGTTGTTACCTGTGACTGTGTTTGCGTGAACTTCAGAAAAATTTTAGTATTTTTCCCCTTTTCTACAGGGAATTTTAATTCCTTCCCTTTTCTACAGTTCCTTCTAGTGTAATATGAGTTGTGGCATTAATTATCACATCCGAATGTGTATGACCAATCATAGTTCTCTTGAAGAAAAATGGTCACTACACACTTATAGGAAATGGCATGAAATATGTTTACTTCTGGCCTTTTTCACTCCCCCAATGACGTTGTTACAGTTTTTGTACTTCTGCGTTAAGGCATCATACTTGTTTAATTTTTGAATAAATACAATATTGATTTAAATAACACACAGAGTGAAGGTAACCACTAATACATAGTTGAGGCATTGTGTGGTCAAACAAGACTGGCAATGTTGCTAAGTTCTTGGACAGTGACCTTCAGAGATAACTAATACAGAACACATACCTCCAGCATTTCCCCATTCTCTTAAATACTGCCCATGTAGTTTTCACAAAATAAATGACGCCATATTTTATCATTATACTGCTGTTAAAGTTTGTATTTCATCCACTTCAATTGCTTCTGTGGTAATATTCTGCATATACATCTACATCTATACCCTGCAAACCACTGTGAAGTGCATGGCAGAGGGCACATCCCATTGTACCAGTTATTAGGGTTTCTTCTCATTCCATTCAAATACAGAGTGTGAGAAGAGTGATTGTACCAGTGCCTGTGTGTGTGCTGTAATTAATCTGATGATCTCCTCATGATCCCTTTGTGAGCAATAAGCAGGGGTCATACTATATTCCTAAAGTCATCATTTAAAGTTGGTTCTTGAAACTTTGTAAGTAGACTTTCTTGGGATAGCGTACATCTATCTTCGGGAGTCTGCCAGTTCAGTTTCCGTGACTCTCTCCAATTGGTCAAACAAACCTGTGACCATTTGTGCCGCCTTTCTCCATATACATTAAGTATCCCGCTTGAGTCCTATTTGATACGTGTCCCATGCATGTGAGCAGTGTTCCAGAATGAGCTTTGCAAGTGGTTTGTAAGAAATCTCCTTTGAAGATTAATTACATTTTCCCAGTATTCTACTAATAATCCAAAGTCCACCACCTGCTTTACCCACAACTGCACCTGTGTGATCATTCCATTTCATATCTGCACAAAATGTTACACAGAGGTGTACGTATGAGTTTACCGATTGATATTAAGTCATAGGATACTATGTTTTTTGTGATGTACACAGTTTTACATGTCTGAATATTTAAAGCAAGTTGCCAATTTAGGCACCACTTTGAAATCTTGTCAAGGTATGATTGAATATTTGTACACTTATTTTCAGACATTACTTCACTATAGATAATAGTGTCATATGCAAAATGTCTGATGCTACTATTAATATTATCCTCGAGGTCATTAATTTACAACATGAACAGCGAGGGTCCCAACACTTTCTCACTGGGCAAAACCAAAGTTACTTCTGGATCTGGTGATGACTCTCCATCCAAAATAACATGCTGCATCCTGCCAAGCAAAAAATTCTCAATCTGGTCACAAACTTCACTTGATACCCTATATGATCATACTTTTGTAAATAAGTACAGATGGGAGCCAAACACTTTTCAGGAATCAAGAAATACTGCACCTACCTGACATCCTTGATCCAAAACTTTCAGAAAAAACTTGAGAAAAGTGTGAGTTGAGCTTTGGATGATCAATGTTTTCGCAATTCTTGCTGGCTGGCATGGGGCAGGTCATTCTGTTTGAGATACCTCTTTATGTTTGAGCTCAGAATATGTCCTGATATTCTACAACAAATCACTGTCAAGGAGGTAGGACAGCTGTTCGGTTGATCACTTCTGTCACCTTCCTTGTAAATGGCTGTGACTTTTGCTGTCTTCCAACTACTGGGGACAGTTTTTTTGTTCACGATACCTATGATAGCTTATCATTAGAAGAGGGGCTCAGTCGCTGCAAATTCAGTGTAGAATCTGATAGGGATTCTATTGGGCACTAGCGCTTTATTCAGTTTTATTGATCTCAGCTGTTCCTGAACACCCCTGACACTAAAGCCATCCTCACAAGGAACATGTTTCCCATTACAAAGTATGCCAGATATGGGTCCATCATGTTTGCTACACACACTGAAACAGCCTGCTATGTTTCACAGAACATGCTCCTTATTGTGATTTGCAATTTTGACATTCTCCTGCAGCATCTGCCACACAAATCACACAGTTTCTTTATGAAAATGGAGGCACATAAAATATGTGTGTTAACTATGTTATGATGTTATTCATTAACTCAATTAAATGTTCAACCTATTTTCGGGTTAAGTTGATTGTAGTTGAAATATAGTGTCTTAACTCCAGTTCGCACATCTGTAATATCCATATTCTCAATGTAGCATTGACTGCCATCAATCAAAAATAACATACTTCATTACATGGACTTCAAGACCAAGATTCATTTTGTAATTTCGTTTGAATGGATCAGATTTTTTTCTAAGCTGCTCACCATAATTGAAAAAGATATTTACTGTAAAGCCAAGGGATAAGTCTGCATATTTTACACAAAGTTTCGTAATAGCAGTGTGTAACTTTGTTTACTTTCTGACTTTGACTGGCTGTTTAATTATGATTTCTGGTCACTGGGGAAACACTCCAGTTGTTGGTCTCTGCAACAAGAATTACTGCAACTATATTACTTAGATAAATAACATTGATGGTTGCAGGTAATATTTTTATTGAATTAATAAGACAAGCTCTGAATCTTTTAGAAAAAAGCTGAAAAAAAATTGAGAAGTGGAGGACATGAACTTCACAGCTCGTGATTCTATCAATGCAGTTACAGCTTCAACATGGTGGCCAGTTCTCCCCATAAGGCATACACTGTTAAAAGACGGTATCTACAACTGTCATTATTTGATATTTTACTATGGCAAATTGTATCAAAATGATATGCTTTTGATAGATCCATTGTGTTGTATTATTGAAAACATATACTTTCACAGCACGCAGCTTATAACACTAGAAACATCAAATACAATGATCAATTGTTATATATCACTTCATTATAACAAATTGTAGCTAAAATTATGCATTTTCGAGAGATCCTCAATTTGCTGATAGTTTGAAACAGCTTATATTCATACCACAAACACCATAATAAAGAAAACCAAACAAGTATGTAGCTTACCTCAGTACAATATGGCCACTCCTTCCATTATAAACTATTCTCTTGGGTACATACCAATCCAGTGCATGATCAACTATTCTTTTAAACTTACACCATAGTTCATCTATGTGCTCCTGTCGTGTGCTGAAAGTTTCAAGTTCCTCACTGAGACATGGCACTACTGCTTTTTTATCTAGTTTACTGAATATATACATTTTCCTACATGTGTTAGTTGTCATTGTACATTGGTAATCATTGTTACCACAACCACATCATGGTCATTAATATCAGTTTCGATGGGTATGTCCTCAAAGAGGTTTGGTCTGTTTTTGTTGCCATTAGATCTAATATATTTCCATCATGCATGAGCTTCCAAACTATCTGTTTTAGGAAATTTTCAGAGAAGGCATTTAATAATGTTTTATAGGATGTCTTGCTACACCCTCTATTAACAAAACTGTAATTTTCCCAGTTGATTGTTAGATGGTTGAAGTCTCCACCAATGATTTTAGAATGACTAGGCAACTTCTGTATAAGCAAATTGTTCTTAGTTTTCTCTCCAGTATTCCTGCCAGTCTTTCCCGTGTCAACCATCTCTTGTGGTGTTACATGTGGTCAGCATCCACACTTCCATTTTGTCACACCACTTTATAGCAAGCATTGTATTTGTGCACATAAATTGAAAATCTGCTCGTTCCAGTTTCTTCTGAAGTTTCGACTGGCATGTTGCATCTATTCTTATGGGCAGTACCACATGCATTTGTCCCATGACTGTGAAGCCAGAAAAATAAGTCTCGTCTTGGGTACCAATTGTTGAGGTAGAAGGTATGTCCACATTCTAAACAGGGCTTTATTAGTGCAGCTACTATGTCACCACTTTTCCCCAAATTGTGGAATTCAGTTTCTGTTGAGTCCCTCTATAAACAATAAAATCTAAGACATAGCGTGTCTTACAATCACGTAACACAAATGTTTTTATTCCGAATCTACTCCGTTTTGATGAAATGAACTGTCTGAAAGATAAATGTCCTTTGAATAATAACAAACTTTCATCAATGTAGAGTTTCTGATGTGGAATGAACACACAATGGGAAGCTGTATGAACTTTATCGACAGTGTTCCTAATTTTGAACAGTCCGTCTCCTCCATTAGTGGCAGAGTTGTCACTGAAATGTAACTTTCTCATAAGTAACAAAAAGCGGTCTCTTCACATCAGTTCACCAAAAAATAGAATCTTGAGAAGAACATCTCTGATCTAGTATTTGCTACTTTTTAGTTTTTTCATGCGAGGCATCAGAAGACAAACAGCTATGAAAATATACATTTCTTCACATCCAGTATCTTTCCACTTTGATGTTCGAGAATGCACCGATTCTGGAGTATTCTCCTTGGTGAATAAATAAAACAGATTTGTTTCATCAGCTATGTATTTTATCAGTTCTTCTGTAAAGATTGACATGGAAATTGACAGAATACTTGCCTCATTCCCTATTTGACATATGTCCATATAGTGTATCATCAAATGCTTGATTAACTGGCCAAAAATCATTTTCTTTCCAGTTAAATTTATTGCTAAGGCGTGATTTCTTCGTAGGCATTTCACTATCACTTTTTGAGTCTTGATATTCAGAACAACTAACATCTCTTGTTGAAACACGAGACTGTATTGACACCCCTGCTGATGTTTACAGTTTATGACTATAGCTTTCTGATTCTGTAGAAGAGCTGTCAGTTTCGTCAAGATCAAGCAGTTCATCCTCACCGTCGCTCCTTGTAAGAATCTCTGTGATTTCTTCCTCGGTGCACTCACAACACCTTGCCATTTTTGTTGTAAAATACAGGACCCGAAGAACACTGAACAGAAAATTTTAGTGTGAAGCCTAGGCCCACAACAGATGGTGAATCGGATGGCAAGCTAGTGGCCAGAACTATGAAATGCTACTGAGGCATGGAGCGGAGAGTACCCTGTGCGACTTATCTCGTCATCAGCACTCAGGTAGCGGCACATCTATACTCGTGCTCAGGGGCCCGCAAACGGGTGCAACTTAACTTGTCAACAACGCTCATGGGAAAACTGGCGGTCGCGACTATACTCTTCATCAGCACCTAGGGAGCAGCAGGCAGCATGATAAGTGAACTCGTCAACAGCAGTCAAAGGGTTAACTAAACTGTAAATGCCACTTTAATACGATGAATTAATTTATGCACAGGACAGTGGTAACTTCTGAAAATTCACAAAAATGTACATTTATTTGCATTGATATACAGTGAAATTCTGGGTGATCTATTTTTTGGCAGCAACTGTTACTCGTGAGTGCTGATGGGCTATGAAAAAATTGTGCATGCCACCTGTGTAGGTACCTTATCTTTTCTCAATTTTTTTTTTATTATTGCAGTCAGTACCTCTACCCATAATAGGTTAACACAAGCTGAATTTAGAAACCTGCATTGTACAGAAATTAATCACAATTTTTTGGCCATGAAGTGGGATTGACTTTGACTTGAAACATTTCGTAGAAAATGTTCAGTTGCAGTCATCGTTTCACAGCCTAGCAATACTATGAAAGAATAGCTTTCATTTTGTACAAACTTGAGTTGAAAAGAAATAATACAGAAGTTTTAGTGGAGTAAATATGTGAATGTGCAGTTTGCAGGTTTCTGAAATTTAACTCTCCCTTCCCCAATATTTAAGGTTAAGTTAAGGAAAATATTGACAATGTGAGTAATGAATGAGAATAATAATTGCTCCCATAAGAATTCTGGAAGACAACACATCATTAACGTGTGCAAACTCAAAGGCATTTCATAGGCAATGCATAGCAGAATAAGAAAGAGAAATTCAAACTATTTGCGGTTATCAGTATGTATATGGAGTTTGACAGCAACCAACAATGATTGAACATCTCTTACAGAGACGACCCTGGGCTTGAGTAGCAGCAACTACACACTTCATATTATATTCTACGCAACCTGGTGTTCACAAGGTGGTGAGAATTTAACTAACAAATGCTGACATTGTGCAAAAAATGCACATTTATGGATCAGAATAGTGCATAGATGAAGATCAGTCAGCAATGAAATACACTCCTGGAAATGGAAAAAAGAACACATTGACACCGGTGTGTCAGACCCACCATACTTGCTCCGGACACTGCGAGAGGGCTGTACAAGCAATGGTCACACGCACGGCACAGCGGACACACCAGGACCCGGGGTGTTGGCCGTCGAATGGCGCTAGCTGCGCAGCATTTGTGCACCGCCGCCATCAGTGTCAGCCAGTTTGCCGTGGCATACGGAGCTCCATCGCAGTCTTTAACACTGGTAGCATGCCGCGACAGCGTGGACGTGAACCGTATGTGCAGTTGACGGACTTTGAGCGAGGGCGTATAGTGGGCATGCGGGAGGCCGGGTGGACGTACCGCCGAATTGCTCAACACGTGGGGCGTGAGGTCTCCACAGTACATCGATGTTGTCGCCAGTGGTCGGCGGAAGGTGCACGTACCCGTTGACCTGGGACCGGACCGCAGCGACGCACGGATGCATGCCAAGACCGTAGGATCCTACGCAGTGCCGTAGGGGACCGCACCGCCACTTCCCAGCAAATTAGGGACACTGTTGCTCCTGGGGTATCGGCGAGGACCATTCGCAACCGTCTCCATGAAGCTGGGCTACGGTCCCGCACACCGTTAGGCCGTCTTCCGCTCACGCCCCAACATCGTGCAGCCCGCCTCCAGTGGTGTCGCGACAGGCGTGAATGGAGGGACGAATGGAGACGTGTCGTCTTCAGCGATGAGAGTCGCTTCTGCCTTGGTGCCAATGATGGTCGTATGCGTGTTTGGCGCCGTGCAGGTGAGCGCCACAATCAGGACTGCATACGACCGAGGCACACAGGGCCAACACCCAGCATCATGGGTGTGGGGAGCGATCTCCTACACTGGCCGTACACCACTGGTGATCATCGAGGGGACACTGAATAGTGCACGGTACATCCAAACCGTCATCGAACCCATCGTTCTACCATTCCTAGACCGGAAAGGGAACTTGCCGTTCCAACAGGACAATGCACGTCCGCATGTATCCCGTGCCACCCAACGTGCTCTAGAAGGTGTAAGTCAACTACCCTGGCCAGCAAGATCTCCGGATCTGTCCCCCATTGAGCATGTTTGGGACTAGATGAAGCGTCGTTTCACGCGGTCTGCACGTCCAGCACGAACGCTGGTCAAACTGAGGCGCCAGGTGGAAATGGCATGGCAAGCCGTTCCAGAGGACTACATCCAGCATCTCTACGATCGTCTCCATGGGAGAATAGCAGCCTGCATTGCTGCGAAAGGTGGATATACACTGTACTAGTGCCGACATTGTGCATGCTCTGTTGCCTGTGTCTATGTGCCTGTGGTTCTGTCAGTGTGATCATGTGATGTATCTGACCCCAGGAATGTGTCAATAAAGTTTCTCCTTCCTGGAACAATGAATTCACGGTGTTCTTATTTCAATTTCCAGGAGTGTATTTATCAGCCAATAAACATACAGTGCAATTGTCTGCTACTCTTGGAGCAGATAGTTTCTGGATTTTTGAATAACAGTGGCTTCAAATCCTGTGAAGTGTTGCAGCTTAAGATCACAGAAAGATACGTAACCTGTGGCCAACATGGTCAGCTTCAGCTTATGTTCAAAGTAAAATTAGCTGCAGAATCTGCATTCCTTGTATCTTATTGTGCACAACATTTCTCGTCATGATTTGCATACACATTTCGTGAATTGATATTTATGGTGACCTCTTTACAATCTTTTCATCATTGGTTGTAGTTACTATGTCAGCTTGTTGTTGTTGTTGTTGTTGTTGTGGTCTTCAGTCCTGAGACTGGTTTGATGCAGCTCTCCATGCTACTCTATCCTGTGCAAGCTTTTTCATCTCCCAGTACCTACTGCAACCTACATCCTTCTGAATCTGCTTAGTGTATTCATCTCTTGGTCTCCCTATACGATTTTTACCCTCCACGCTGCCCTCCAATACTAAATTGGTGATCCCTTGATGCCTCAGAACATGTCCTACCAACCGATCCCTTCTTCTGGTCAAGTTGTGCCACAAACTTCTCTTCTCCCCAATCCTATTCAATACCTCCTCATTAGTTATGTGATCTACCCATCTAATCTTCAGCATTCTTCTGTAGCACCACATTTCGAAAGCTTCTATTCTCTTCTTGTCCAAATTATTTATCGTCCATGTTTCACTTCCATACATGGCTACACTCCATACGAATACTTTCAGAAATGACTTCCTGACACTTAAGTCTATACTGGATGTTAACAAATTTCTCTTCTTCAGAAACGCTTTCCTTGCCATTGCCAGCCTACATTTTATATCCTCTCTACTTCGACCATCATCAGTTATTTTGCTCCCCAAATAGCAAAACTCCTTTACTACTTTAAGTGCCTCATTTCCTAATCTAATTCCCTCAGCATCACCCGACTTAATTAGACTACATTCCATTATCCTTGTTTTGCTTTTGTTGATGTTCATCTTATATCCTCCTTTCAAGACACTGTCCATTCCATTCAACTGCTCTTCCAAGTCCTTTACTGTCTCCGACAGAATTACAATGTCATCGGCGAACCTCAAAGTTTTTATTTCTTCTCCATGAATTTTAATACCTACTCCGAATTTTTCTTTTGTTTCCTTTACTGCTTGCTCAATATACAGATTGAACAACATCGGGGAGAGGCTACAACCCTGTCTTACTCCCTTCCCAACCACTGCTTCCCTTTCATGTCCCTCGACTCTTATAACTGCCATCTGGTTTCTGTACAAATTGTAAATAGCCTTTCGCTCCCTGTATTTTACCCCTGCCACCTTTAGAATTTGAAAGAGAGTATTCCAGTCAACATTGTCAAAAGCTTTCTCTAAGTCTACAAATGCTAGAAACGTAGGTTTGCCTTTCCTTAATCTTTCTTCTAAGATAAGTCGTAAGGTCAGTATTGCCTCACGTGTTCCAGTGTTTCTACGGAATCCAAACTGATCTTCCCCGAGGTCGGCTTCTACTAGTTTTTCCATTCGTCTGTAAAGAATTCGTGTTAGTATTTTGCAGCTGTGACTTATTAAGCTGATAGTTCGGTAATTTTCACATCTGTCAACACCTGCTTTCTTTGGGATTGGAATTATTATATTCTTCTTGAAATCTGAGGGTATTTCGCCTGTTTCATACATCTTGCTCACCAGATGATAGAGTTTTGTCAGGACTGGCTCTCCCACGGCCGTCAGTAGTTCCAATGGAATATTGTCTACTCCGGGGCCTTGTTTCGACTCAGGTCTTTCAGTGCTCTGTCAAACTCTTCACGCAGTATCATATCTCCCATTTCATCTTCATCTACATCCTCTTCCATTTCCATAATATTGTCCTTAAGTACATCGCACTTGTATAGACCCTCTATATACTCCTTCCACCTTTCTGCTTTCCCTTCTTTGCTTACAACTGGGTTTCCATCTGAGCTCTTGATATTCATACAAGTCGTTCTCTTATCTCCAAAGGTCTCTTTAATTTTCCTGTAGGCGGTATCTATCTTACCCCTAGTGAGATAGGCCTCTACATCCTTACATTTGTCCTCTAGCCATCCCTGCTTAGCCATTTTGCACTTCCTGTCGATCTCATTTTTGACACGTTTGTATTCCTTTTTGCCTGTTTCACTTACTGCATTTTTATATTTTCTCCTTTCATCAATTAAATTCAATATTTCTTCTGTTACCCAAGGATTTCTACTAGCCCTCGTCTTTTTATCTACTTGATCCTCTGCTGCCTTCACTACTTCATCCCTCAAAGCTACCCATTCTTCTTCTACTGTATTTATTTCCCCCATTCCTGTCAATTGCTCCCTTATGCTCTCCCTGAATCTCTGTACAACCTCTGGTTCTTTTAGTTTATCCAGGTCCCATCTCCTTAAATTCCCACCTATTTGCAGTTTCTTCAGTTTTAATCTACAGGTCATAACCAATAGATTGTGGTCAGAGTCCACATCTGCCCCTGGAAATGTCTTACAATTTAAAACCTGGTTCCTAAATCTCTGTCTTACCATTATATAATCTATCTGATACCTTTTAGTATCTCCAGGGTTCTTCCATGTATACAACCTTCTTTCATGATTCTTAAACCAAGTGTTAGTTATGATTATGTTGTGCTCTGTGCAAAATTCGACCAGGCGGCTTCCTCTTTCATTTCTGTCCCCCAATCCATATTCACCTACTATGTTTCCTTCTCTCCCTTTTCCTACACTCGAATTCCAGTCACCCATGACTATTAAATTTTCGTCTCCCTTCACAATCTGAATAATTTCTTTTATTTCATCATACATTTCTTCAATTTCTTCGTCATCTGCAGAGCTAGTTGGCATATAAACTTGTACTACTGTAGTAGGCGTGGGCTTCGTATCTATCTTGGCCACAATAATGCGTTCACTATGCTGTTTGTAGTAGCTTACCCGCATTCCTATTTTCCTATTCATTATTAAACCTACTCCTGCATTACCCCTATTTGATTTTGTGTTTATAGCCCTGTAGTCACCTGACCAGAAGTCTTGTTCCTCCTGCCACCGAACTTCACTAATTCCCACTATATCTAACTTCAACCTATCCATTTCCCTTTTTAAATTTTCTAACCTACCTGCCCGATTAAGGGATCTGACATTCCACGCTCCGATCCGTAGAACGCCAGTTTTCTTTCTCCTGATAACGACATCCTCTTGAGTAGTCCCCGCCCGGAGATCCGAATGGGGGACTATTTTACCTCCGGAATATTTTACCCAAGAGGACGCCATCATCATGTAATCATACAGTAAAGCTGCATGCCCTCGGGAAAAATTACGGCTGTAGTTTCCCCTTGCTTTCAGCCGTTCGCAGTACCAGCACAGCAAGGCCGTTTTGGTTATTGTTACAAGGCCAGATCAGTCAATCATCCAGACTGTTGCCCTTGCAACTACTGAAAAGGCTGCTGCCCCTCTTCAGGAACCACACGTTTGTCTGGCCTCTCAACAGATACCCCTCCGTTGTGGTTGCACCTACGGTACGGCTATCTGTATCGCTGAGGCACGCAAGCCTCCCCACCAACGGCAAGGTCCATGGTTCATGGGGGGGGATGTCAGCTTATGTATTATAATTTATTTCCTTACATTTGCACAGTGCCATTTCCGACTACAGATCCTTTGGCTGTGAGGAAGTTTGAAGATTAATTTTCCTTCATCTTTAAAACACGACATCTTCAGTAATAAATACTGTTTATCTGCAGTGTACATTTATCTGTAGGTGAAACGTGATAATTTTGTTAATAACAGATATATCAGTGATTCCAGGTATATTTCCTTCTAATTTAGATCAACACTGAACCCATTTGTTCCATCCAAGTTTAATGTTACACAATATATTAAGTTCATGAACTGGTTTCTTTTTTTGAACTAAGGTAAAATTGATCTCCAGTCAGCAAAATTCATAGTCATCTTTAAACATTTACTACTGAAAGAGAAAAAATCTTGTAAAGGTATCTAGTGAAGTAAAATTATAGCTGTGATTATACGAGGTATGTCCTCAAAGTAAGTTCCGTTTGGTTATATAAAACAAACGTGTACAGATTTAGAAAAAATATTTATTGTACAAAAATCTACAACTGTTAAGCTACATTTCTACATAGCTTCCAAAATTTTGTAGGCACTTGTCATAGTGTGGCACAAGTTTTTGTATGCCTTCTTCATAGAATGTTGCTGCCTATGTATTCAACCATGTGGTAACATGGTCTTTCAGCTCATCATCATCATTGAATTGTTGACCACCAAGGGCAGATTTTAGGTGTAAGAAGAGATGAAAGTCGCTAGGAGCGATGTCCGGGCTGTACGGAGGATGATCAAATGAGTCCCAGTGAAATTCTCGTAAGAGTTGTTTGGTCATATTTGCCGTGTGAGGTTGGGCATTATCATGAGAAAAAACAACCAATCCTCAGCCCCTGTTCTATATTGCGCAGCATAATTTCTTAATGGTCTCGTAGTAACTATGTGCATTGATTGTTTGGCCTAGTGGTAAGAAATCAATCAGCAAAATGCCTTTTCTGTCCCAAAAAACAGTTCACATGACTTTTCGAGGTGTCAAGATTTGCTTAGGCTTAACCTTCATTGGGGATGAAGTGTGCCTCCATTCCATTGATTGCCATTTTGTTTCAGGGTGTTGTATGATACCCAAGTTTCATCCCCCGTGACTATCCGAGAAAGAATACCATCACCTTCTTCATTGTAACTTGTCAAAAACTGAAGTGCACTGCCCATCTGGTGGTTGTTTTTTGTGCAAAAAGTTTGGGTACCAAATGTGAGCAAAGTTTTTGAAATTTCAGTTTTTCAGTAAGAATTTCATGAATTAGTGATAGTGAGATTTGCGGAACTTCCATAGCAAGGGAACGAAGTGTAAACTTATGATTGTGCTTAATCTTCTCTTCAATTGTCTGATCCAGTTCATCAATAACCACAGACGGGTGTCCACTTCGTTCTTCATCCTGCACTTGATCATGTTCTTCATCGAACAATCTGACCCATCTTCTAACCACTGAATCACTTACAGCATTTTGTCTGTAAACCTTGCAGATTTGCCGATGAATTTCTTTTGGTTTAACTTTCTTTCATTTAGAAAACAAATCACAGATCTGATTTCACATGCGGCAGCATTTTCAATTACGGCTGACATAATAAAGAAGCACTACGAAGTACACATCGGCAGCAGCGATCTGAAAATGGCATACATGTCTTCTCCTTGAGTCAGGGTAACTGCCGCACATACTCGGAACTGCAATTGTAGTGTTGCCACATATAGAAGTAGAAACAGAACTTACTTTGTGGATGACCCTCGTATTTGATAAGTGCATACTATGCTTAATAACTGTAACAAATGGTTTTCGGTTTCTGTGTCATATTGTGGAAAATACTACTACTACAAGTAAAATGAGGAAGTAGGGAGAAGGGGGAGAGATGATCAGTCACCTATTCTGAGGGTGTGTGAACTGAAGAACAGACATTTTTTTCGCGTGTGTGCAAATGTTACCTAACACATGTGAGGTGTAAGTCATTTTTAGAACAATAACTACAATTCACCAAATATACGAATGTACTGTGCCATTGTCATGCACAGTCGTCTATTAAGAATGAAAGGACAAGATCATTGACACAAGATTATTTTGAAATGTGGTCCATGCTTTGCAAAACCAGCAAACTTGCCTCATTGAATTAGTTTCTATGTTATTGTTGAATTATCAAATGTTTTAGCTCCTAGCTGTAAGGCACCGAGCAACCCCCGAACATACAGCAGTGGAAATGTCTCAAAGCTAAACAGCTAATTCTTGGATCATGAATTGAAAAGATGCATATAATATTGATTATTCAAACTTTATTCATGTTCACGACGGAGAGCTGTTAAGGAATTTATACTGTATTGTAAGTGCTGCAGCCTGATGGTTGTTAAAGGGCCCAAAGTGCGTGGTCATCGATCCACAGCCTGATGGTGTCTGGCTATGCTAATTCAGTTGTTTTCAGTCAGATAGCAGCAACTGCACCTCACAGTTGCTATTTCATTGTGAATGATGTTTTTTACTCACAGTTGAATGCAAAGTCATTAAGTGTGTCACAAAATGATGTCCCTTAAGTTTCATTGAGTGACATATTCTGACCAGTCGACTTTCATTTATTTGTTATACTTTCAAGTCAACTTTATGACGTAAATAATTCTAGATACATCACTGCATTTAGTACTTACTTGTTTCAATTTTTCTGTATAGCCACAGCTGCACAACTACCCTCACACTGTTTCAAACAATCGCTAAAACTCAGTTGCTGGATAACTTGAAAGCAAACATGGTAAAATAAGAACTGCACCATCCAGAAAGGCCACTGGTTGCAGTTGTGTTTGAAAACCTTCAGTAAATTAAATGTTCTACTAACTACTCGAGGTTATGCCACCCGCACTTCATACAAGGCTGTTCCTCTGTTGGTTTTTTTTATCAATCAGTGACTTGTGACTTTTCTTGTGTATGTTTTGTTTTTCAGGCAGTAAGGTCATGGTGGTGTTTGCCAAAAAGTTATTAATTTTGCAGCATCCTAGTACAAACACCTAATTTCTGTATCTTCTCTTCTGATTTACCTGTGACATACTGACTTCTTTTGTTTTCCCGTTGTAGTATAATGTTTCTGGATTTGTCCTTATATAACATTGATATCGCTGATAGAAATTTGTATTGCTAAAGAGAACTGTAACCTTTAATAAAGAGGCCATTGCCATGGAAGTAACTGCTAAGTTTAATATAGTTTTAGAGAACACTGTTAGTGGATGCATTCTGATGGGGACTGCAATAACATATTTGTGTTGTCACCAAACTCTCACAAACTTGGTGAATGGAAAATAGAGGCTTCAGTGTTCCAAGGGACATACAATCCAGAGTGTTATCTTCCAGCTGTAAATCATGGTAGATGTGTTTTGGACAGTTGTGTTGCAGGTTCGTATTGATTCTAGAGTATTTCTGAAGGAGGAGGTATTTGTTAACGTTCATGCAATGACTTTTAGGTTATCATGTTCAGTCAGTGGATATGCATAACTTCCAGCAGGTGGCTGCATTGTTCTAGATAACATCCACTCTTAACGTAATTCTAAAAGTCCAGTGTTAACTTGATGAAAATTATATAACTATTATTCTCTTTCATACTTCCTAGATTTGAATGTTGTTGTTTGTATTAAAATAGCAGTAAAGTCCATATTATTGTTCTGTGGCACCTTTCAAGGAATAGGAACAGTTTTTCATTGTGAGGAGTGGTGTAAAACGTTGTTGACCACCATTGAGGATTGATATTCATTGATCCCAGGTTGATTCAAGCTGTTTTCAATGCTAGAGGTGAGACTTCATTCACATTCACATGTTCATTTTAACATATCCAACTGCTATAGCTTTGCACCCTCCCCCCCCCCCCCCCCCCCACCCCCCCCCCACTCCCCTCTCTCCACCGCTTGCGCGCTTGCTTTTGCTTGTGTTACATATTCTTTGTGTATCATTTGACTGAAAGATATATTCTGTTTAAAGGTGCTATTGAACCTGGTCCTGTGCTGGTACAAAAGACAGCCTATTGTGATGCACATACACCAGCAGAAGCTGAAAGACCTCGCAGTCAAGCTGCATCATCTACACCTCAAAGTACCAATGGTGGTGGTAGTGGTGGTGCCAGTGGTGGTGGTGGCACTGGTGGTGGTGGTGATGACGATGAAAATCAGAAAATGAAAAAGGCACGAAGAATGCTTGCCAAGAAGCGGAGCTCTGTTCCTGTTATTTCAATTCCAACAATACCTCCTGAGAGGTAAGTAAATTATAGCTTTTAATATTTGATGAATAGTCAGCTGGATTCCTTACTGTCAGTCTTAGTCTTTGCCTCATTCAAATGTAGAAGAAGTGATGAGTTTTGAGATTTTGATATAATTCTACGGTGGTGATGAGAAAGAGAGTAATGAGGTACAAGTTATATATTTGCTGGGGTTAATTTAACCATGTCACACTGACTCCACACAATAATAGACAAGAAGGCAATTGCTGTAATATGCTGCACAGAAGTCTTCTTTAGATTGCAGGGTGTAATTTTTTGATAGTAAATTAATAATATTGTCAGCATTCTGGTGATGGTTTGTATATAAAGACCTGTGTTGTGGCTTAGGGGAAAAAAATTTCAAGAGTGAAAGTGTAGATGCAGAAAGCTCATAAAGATGATCATGTAGGTGAATTTGTCGTTTGTAAATAGTTGCAACTTGGGCAGAATGATAGAGGTACTTTCCATTGGTATTCCATTTCATGTGTCAAGTTATTGCATATGAGGTATTGGTTTCAGGACAGGAAACTTGTTCATTCAAAGAGGTGTCATTGGATTCTACACACTTCTTTCTTTAAGATGCTACACTGATGAGCCAAAACTTTACGCCACCTGCTTAATAGTGTGTTGTTCCACATTTGAAACACAACACAGCAGTGATTCTGCATGGGATGGATTTTGCAAGTCCTTAGTGGGCTTGTGGAGGTGTATGGCACCAGATGTCTGCAGACAGCCCATAAATTATGGGCCTATGATTTGTGGTTGTGGAGATAGTATCCAGTAGTGTTCTAGATATGTTACATCGGGTTTAAATGAGAGGAATTTGGTGTCCAAGACTGCCCTTATGACACAGTTTTTTATCATGATGGAAGATGCTGTTGCCATTGAAGAAGAAATCAAGCATGAAAGGATGCAGTTATTTTCATGTAGCCCACAGCTGCCACAGTGCCTTCAATTACTACATCAGGTCCCATCAAAGACCAGGTGGAAGTATGCTTCAGTATAGTCCTATCACTGTCAATTTGGTGTTACAAGAACTTTGATTCATCTGATGAGGAAACTGGTGTGATAAGGCATGAGAGACGTGTTTCTGGTCAAGTTTGGAATGCTAATTTTGGTCTGGGGAGGGGGGCAGTGAGACTCTTGGCATATTTGGAGAGGACTCCCTCTCCCCCATCCCCAACACAGTACCTTGAACTGAACCTAGGAGCCCTATCATTTTCCCACCACATCTGTGCATGTGCGCACTCTCTTTCTTGCATGTTTTCTGCTTCTGGTGGAGCGGAAAATTTTCTGCATTCTTCTTAATTATATCTGTCTGCTACTCAGTGCCTCCTCTGTGTGGTGAGTACCAAACTATCTTTTCCATATGGTAGTTATTTCATCCTGGACTTTCCATTGTTATGTCTTTTTCTAAGAGTCACTTACGTCAGTGTATTTCCCCATTTGCATCCCATATCATTGCTAAAATCATTCCCCATTCATCTCTGTTCCAGTTGTGCACTGTTTTATGTTAAAGTGATTTTCTAGGATTACAGTTTTTCGAAGAAGAAACTCTGCTGTTGTTGATTTATTATGAAATTTCACTCTATAAAAAATTGGCTAAGCTGATTCAGCTGTTGGAAACCTCTCAATTGCAAACTACATATTTTCAGATATGCTGTTATCATCACAGGATGCTTTGTGTGACTGAAATTTAAAACGGAAAAATTAATCAGTTTAGTTGGTGTCTTAATTGTAACTGAATATGCATTTAATCCACCTTGTTGCAGTTGTTCCAAGTATTTATTCCTTCACCAGATTTATGAACAAATTATATTAGTGGTCTCCATGATTATTTTGCTGGAGTTAGATGTTTGTTTCCGGAAGTGTTTTGGTGCTTCATTACCCTATGTTGTAAGGTGTCGCATTTTCATCACTGCACACAAACAAAATGCCATTATTCCATGTGAAGAATCTCTAAAATATGTATGACTGTTCTTTGTGTTCAAACATCTCACTTGATTTGCTCCTTGAGTTTCTACACTTCCTATTTGTCACTGGGGATGCCACCTAATACTAGGTGGTTGTAATTAAACAGGCAGTGTTTGGGATGCTGCATTGCAGCTTGTATACATCACAGGGTACTGAAACATAGTAGGTATGTTCGTTAATTGGTGCACTCAGGGAGTATGCTGAAAAAAAGAACAAGAGTTCCACTTCCTGCCACCAGTTGAAAATAAGGCACTGCAAGTAGTTAGAATGTGGTGTGGGTGCAGGAAAAGGGGAGGAAACATCAAACACATAATAATGGAGGCTCTGACATGTTTATTAGGATACAGTCATAAGTAACAACAGGTGTTCAGTGTGGTCTCCCAACACGGCAACTTGCCGCATCCGTAACATGGCATGGTCAACAGTTGCTCGCAGCATATCCAGTGTAATTAGAGTGACATGTTGTATCCTACCCGTCAGATCAGGATGAATCTGGATGCATTCCTGTCAGACATGGTCTTTCAGATATCTCTACAACCAGATGCCACATAGATTTTGGGCGGGGAATCTGAAAGGCCACAAATCTTGAAATTACCTAGAGATGACGTTGCCATTACCGAAGGTTTCTTTAAGCAAATCTTTCACCTGGCAAGCGACATACCATGTCATCTTGCATGAAAATAGTGGTTAGGAAACAGTTGAGTACTGGCAGAACTGGAATCACGTTACACGAGGAGGTCCTTATAATGTGGAGATGTCACAATACACCTTACAGACCTTCTCCTTGAAGAAAAGTGGACCAATAATGAAGGAGCTTGTGAACCCACACCATGCAGTTACGTAAGCTGATAGCAGTGGATGTTCCTGCACAACATTTAGCAGAATAGAACCCCATATGTGACAGTTCTGTGCATTCATGACACCATGCAGAGTAAAATGTGCCACATCTATCCAAAGACCACATGCATCCGTTTCCATGCATGCCAAAAAATTAAGATCAAACTAACGATGTTGTAGCCTATCACGGAGCCTTATTTGGTGTATGTTCTGAATCTTATAGGGATACCATTGTAAAATGCACTGCAAAATCTTTTGAACTGTTAACCGGGAGGGGGGATTCATCTGACAGCACTAGCACTCAAGCACTGGCTCCAGAATCTGAGGCAAGAGCTACATGGTGAGCTATACACTATGTGATCAAAAGTATTCCGACACTCCCAAAAACATACGTTTTTCATATTAGATGCGTTGTGCTGCCATTAGACATCGTGAGAGAGCAGAATGGGGCACTCCACAGAACTCACGGACTTCAAACATGGTCAGGTGATTGGGTGTCACTTGCGTCATATGTATGTATGTGAGATTTCCACACTCCTAAACATCCCTAGGTCCACTGTTTCCATGTGATAGTGAAATTGAAATGTGAAGGGACACATACAGCACAAAAGCATACAGACCGACCTCATCCGTTGACTGACAGAGGCCGCCAACAGTTGAAGAGGGTCGTAATGTGTAAGAGACAGACATCTATCCAGACCATCACACAGGAATTCTAAACTGCATCAGGATCCCCTGCAAGTACTGTGACTGTTCGGCGGGAGATGAGAAAACTTCGATTTGATAGTTGAGCAGCTCCTCATTAGCCACACAACAAGCCGTTAAATACCAAACGATGCCTCGTTTGGTCTAAGGAGTGTAAACATTGGACCATTGAACAGTGGAAAAATGTTCTGCTGAGTGACAAATCGTGGTACATAATGTGGCGATCCAATAGGAGGGTGTGAGTATGGTGAATGCCTGGTGAACGTCCTCTGCCAGTGTGTGTGGTGCCAACAGTAAAATTCGGCAGCGGTTATGTTGTGGTGTGGTCGTGTTTTTCATGGAGGGGGCTTGCACCCTTTGTTGTTTTGCATGGCACTGTCACAGCACAGGCCTACACTGATGTCTTAAGCACCTTCTTACTTCTGACTGTTGAAGAGCAATTTGGGCATGGCAATTGCATCTTTCAACACAATTGAGCACCTGTTTATAATGCACGATATGTGGCAGAGTGGTTACATGATAACATCCCCTTAATGGACTGGCCTGCACAGAGTCCTGACCTGAACCTTAAGGAACTCATTTCGGATGTTTTGGAATGCCGGCTTCGTGCCAGGCCTCACCAATCGACATCGATACCTCTGCTGAGTGCAGCACTCCATGAAGAATGGTTTGCCGTTCCCCAAGAAACTTTCCAGCAACTGATTGAAGGTATACCTGCGAGAGTGGAAGGTGTCATTGCAGCATTACCAATGGAGAGTGCCACGAACTTGTAAGTCATTTTCTGCCAGGTGTCCGGATAGTTTTGAGCATAAAGTGTAGTTACAGCAACTTCAACAAGTGCCATGGTTGTGGGTCACCTCCATGTACTTGCTGCCCCACCTTATTCAACTTTTTCTTCAGATTTAATGATCATATTCTTTAGCCCATTTATTGACTTTGCTGTTGTTTCTGTCAACATCATATCTCAGTGCAGTGCTAATATTGCTACCGTCCTGATAAAACAGTTTTACCAGCAGTGTACAGTCTTTCTTCTCAATAGCTATTACACCAACATTCACTTCACAGAAGGAATCAACACATGTTGGCAAATGACAAACATCATAATTACATCAAAAAACTAAACATTTCACTTTCTGGCTGCCTACATTGCCATATTTTCACCCAGTTGCAGTAAATGGGACTAATTTTTTTCCCCCATCATGCTCCATGTTGTTGTTGTTGTTGTTGTTGTTGTTGTGGTCTTCAGTCCTGAGACTGGCTTGATGCAGCTCTCCACACTACTCTATCCTGTGCAAGCTTCTTCATCTCCCAGTACTTACTGCAACCTACATCCTTCTGAATCTGCTTAGTGTATTTGTCTCTTGGTCTCCCTCTATGATTTTTACCCTCCATGCTGCCCTCCAATGCTAAATTTGTGATCCCTTGATGCCTGAGAACATGTCCTACTAACCGGTCCCTTTTTCTTGTCAAGTTGTGCCACAAACTCCTCTTCTCCCCAATTCTGTTCAATACCTCCTCATTAGTTATGTGATCTACCCATCTAATCTTCAGCATTCTTTTATAGCACCACATTTCAAAAGCTTCTATTCTCTTCTTGTCCAAACTATTTATCGTCCATGTTTCACTTCCATACATGGCTACACTCCATACAAATACTTTCAGAAATGACTTCCTGACACTTAAATCTATACTCGATGTTAACAAATTTCTCTTCTTCAGAAACGCTTTCCTTGCCATTGCCAGTCTGCATTTTATATCCTCTCTACTTCGACCATCATCAGTTATTTTGCTCCCCAAATAGCAAAACTCCTTTACTACTTTAAGTGTCTCATTTCCTAATCTAATCCCTCAGCATTACCCGACTTAATTCGACTACATTCAATTATCCTCGTTTTGCTTTCATTGATGTTCATCTTATACCCTCCTTTAAAGACACTGTCAATTCCGTTCAACTGCTCTTCCAAGTCCTTTGCTGTCTCTGATAGAATTACAATGTCATCGGCGAACCTCAAAGATTTTATTTCTTCTCCATGGATTTTAATACCTACTCTGAATATTTCTTTTGTTTCCTTTACTGCTTGTTCAATATACAGATTGAACAACATCGGGGAGAGGCTACAACCCTGTCTCACTCCTTTCCCAACCACTGCTTCCCTTTCATGCCCCTCGACTCATATAACTGCCATCTGGTTTCTGTACAAATTCTAAATAGCCTTTCGCTCCCTGTATTTTACCCTTGCCACCTTTAGAATTTGAAAGAGGGTATTCCAGTCAACATTGTCAAAAGCTATGTCTACAAATGCTAGAAACGTAGGTTTGCCTTCTTCTAAGCTTCTAAAGCTGTAGGGTCAGTATTGCCTCACGTGTTCCAACATTTCTATGGAAGCCAAACTGATCTTCCTCGAGGTCGGCTTCTACCAGTTTTTCCATTCGTCTGTAAAGAATTCGCGTTAGTATTTTGCAGCTGTGACGTATTAAACTGATAATTCGGTAATTTTCACATTTGTCAACACCTGCTTTCTTTGGGATTGGAATTATTATATTCTTCTTAAAGTCTGAGGGTATTTCGCCCGTGTCATGCATCTTGCTCACCAGATGGTAGAGTTTGTCAGGACTGGCTCTCCCAAGGCCGTCAGTAGTTCTAAAGGAATGTTGTCCACTCCTGGGGCCTTGTTTCAACTCAGGTCTGTCAGTGCTCTGTCAAACTCTTCACGCAGTATCGTATCTCCCATTTCATCTTCATCTACATCCTCTTCCATTTCCATAATATTTTCCTCAAGTACACCATGACACGGCGGTTGGATGGTTCCGGTAGGCCACTCGTGGCCTGAAGACGGAGTTCTTTTTATACCACCCTTGTATAGACCCTCTATATACTCCTTCCACCTTCCTGCTTTTCCTTCTTTGCTTAGGGCTGGGTTTCCATCTGAGCTTGTGATATTCATACAAGTGGTTCTCTTTTCTCCAAAGGTCTCTTCAATTTTCCTGTAGGCAGTATCTATCTTACCCCTAGTGAGATAAGCCTCTACAACCTTACATTTGTCCTCCAGCCATCCCTGCTTAGCCATTTTGCACTTCCTGTCGATCTCATTTTTGAGACATTTGTATTCCTTTTTGCCTGTTTCATTTACTGCATTTTTATATTTTCTCCTTTCATCAATTAAATTCAATATTTCTTCCGTTACCCAAGGATTTCTACTAGCCCTCGTCTTTTTACCTACTTTATCCTCTTCTGCCTTCACTACTTCGTCCCTCAGAGCTACCCATTCTTCTTCTACTGTATTTCTTTCTCCCATTCGTGACAATTGTTCCCTTATGCTCTCCCTGAAACTCTGTACAACCTCTGGTTTAGTCAGTTTATCCAGGTCCCATCTCCTTAAATTCCCATCTTTTTGCAGTTTCTTCAGTTTTAATCTACAGTTCATAACCAATAGATTGTGGCTAGAGTCCACATCTGCCCCTGGAAATGTCTTACAATTTAAAACCTGGTTCCTAAATCTCTGTCTTACCATTATATAATCTATCTGATACCTTCTAGTATCTCCAGGATTCTTCCATGTTTACAGCCTTCTTTTATGATTCTTGAACCAAGTGTTAGATATGATTAAGTTACGCTCTGTGCAAAATTCTACCAGACAGCTTCCTCTTTCATTTCTTACCCGCAATCCATATTCACCTACTATGTTTCCTTCTCTCCCTTTTCCTACTCTCGAATTCCAGTCACCCGTGACTATTAAATTTTCGTCTCCCTTCAGTACCTGAATAATTTCTTTTATCTCATCATTCATTTCATCAATTTCTTCATCATCTGCAGAACTATTTGGCATATAAACTTGTACTACTGCAGTAAGCGTGGGCTTCGTGTCTATCTTGGCCACAATAATGCATTCACTATGCTGTTTGTGGTAGCTTACCCGCACTCCTATTTTTTTATTCATTATTAAACCTACTCCTGCATTACACCTATTCGATTTTTTATTTATAACCCTGTATTCACCTGACCAAAAGTCTTGTTCCTCCTGCCACCGAACTTCACTAATTCCCACTATATCTAGCTTTAACCTATTCATTTCCCTTTTTAAATTTTCTAACCTACCTGCCCGATTAAGGGATCTGACATTCCACGCTCTGATCCTTAGAACACCAGTTTTCTTTCTCCTGATAACGAGATTCGAATGGGGGATGATTTTACCTCTGGAATATTTTACCCAAGAGGATGCCATCATCATTTAACCATACAGTAAAGCTGCATGCCCTCGGGAAAAATTACGGCTGTAGTTTCCCCTTGCTTTCAGCCGTTCGCAGTACCAGCACAGCAAGGCCGTTTTGGTTAGTGTTACAAGGCCAGATCAGTCAATCATCCAGACTGTTGCCCCTGCAACTACTGAAAAGGCTGCTGCCCCTCTTCAGGAACCACATGTTTGTCTGGCCTCTCAACAGGTACCTCTCCGTTGTGGTTGCACTTACAGTACGGCCATCTGTATCGCTGAGGCATGCAGGCCTCCCCACCAATGGCAAGGTCCATGGTTCATGGGGGGGGGGGGGGGGGGGGGGGAGCATGCCATTTAATGCACATACCTACAAAGTTTCAGTGTGCCACAATGTATACAGCCCATACTGTAGCACTCGAAACACCATCAGTTTAGTTATAACCACTCAGTTTTTGTCCACCTGTTTCACACCCAAGTAACATTTACATGATTCTTATTGTTGAGTGAGCACTGAAAATTTTTATTTTTATATTTTAAATTCTGTCTGCTCCAAATCCTGTATGATGTAAATATTTGCAGGTCATTTAAATTTATAAAGAATTAGCTATATTTGTTTGATTCACTTTTGCATTGTCCTGTCAGCACATTGTTGTGTGTCAACTTGCAGTAGATCATATGCAATGACTTGGTAGCTCTTACTGCAGAAAGAGATACATGTTTGAGTAGGAGGTGTAACTTGCTCTAGAATGTAATATATTCATGTACATAGAAAGATAGTATACTGATGAGAAAAAAAGATTGCAACATGAAAAAGTGATTAATTTAGAGTAATGAACTTGCTGAAATACATTTGTCTGGATAACATATTTAAGTGATTAATATTGATAAATCACAGGTTAATTTAAGTACAAGATAAGCCATTTCAAATGTGCCATGCTGATACGTTAATGACAGTTGTAAATACCAGAATGTTGAATGCAACAAAATGCGCATGCATTGCGTTGTACAGATGCTGGAAGTCAGTTGTGGAATGGAGTTCCATGCCTCTTGCACTTGGTTGGTCAATACAGAGAGAGCTAATGCTTTTTGTGAATGACACTGTAGTTGTCATCTGGTGATATCCCATATGTGCTCAATTGGAGCCATATCTGGTGATCAACTAGGCCGAGGCAACATGTTGACACTCTGTAGAGATCATGCGGGATTACAGCAGTGGTATGTGAGCCAGCATTATCTTGTTGTATAACACCCCATGGGCTTCTCTTCATGAATGGTAGCATAACAGCTCAAATCACCACATTGACATACAAATTGACAGTCAGGGTACACGGGATGACCACGAGAGTGCTGTCATATGAAATGGCATCGTACATTCTCGTAAACATCACTGCCAGCAATCGTCTACAGCGACAACGTTCCTGCCAAGTCTTTTTGCAATATTGCAAAAGGAACACCCAACTTCTTGTAGCCTTATTACAGGTCACACTTAGTGAGGTGTTGATAATGACGTCTTTGTTGCCTTAAAGGTGTCTTGACTAACGTCAACTCACCGCGTGCAGTCTCAAATGTAACTAACGCTCATGACTGTTACAGCACGTATTTAAAGCAAATCTGATTTGCACTATAATAGTGTAGGCATCATCTTTCAGATGTAAAAACATGCCTGCCAACTTTTGTTTACTTCACGTAAGTCCTGCTTGATGATGGTGGTTTTTTTCCCCCCCGTTAGTGTATCGGTAGTCATTTGAACCATAAAAATACCTTAAGGCTCATTTGACCATTGCAGTTCTGTACAGTGCAACACCTTGCTAGAAGCAGTATCCACTTGCCTTCTCCAGTGTTTTGAATTAGCTCACTACAGCAATTGTACGAACACCATCAGATTTGTCTAGAAATTCAAATTATAGCACACAGAAAGCTCCTCATGCTGTATAAAGAACTGTCAGCACTGCTTTAACGTCTCACAGTATACCTTGAATCATGGCAGTGCTAACTTCGCTTGCGTATTGTTTTTGTATGCAAGTACTACAACAGGGTGTATATGACCCGGGAGAATTGGGAGATCCAGGAAAAACCTGGAAATTTTTTCATCCGGGAGAAAACTGGGAAAAACCTGGAAACTTTTTAGAATTCCAGGATTTTTTTTTTTTTTCAATTTTCAGTTAAATTTGTGTGATTTTGACTGGTAAGAAATAATACTTTAACAAAGGACTGCAGCAATAAACCATGAACGAGAGAAAATACTAAAATAAAACTTAAGTTGCAAAGGAAATGGGCCATGTACACAACAAAACACAGTGCTCAAACAAGTGTCTGCCAGTAGCAAAATCTGTCAAAAGCTTTAGGAAGACTATGTAGTGCTTCATAACAACAAATTGCCTCCGATGAGCATGAAATCACAACTGTTTACATTAGATTCGTGTGAGCAGTTGCGAGTGAGCCCATGTGCATGCGCAGTTGAGTCGCGCATGTACCTTCTCCCGCTTCTGGCTACAGAAGTGGGGCTGTTAGCTGTATAAGCAAGTAGCAAGATGCTACCCGGAAAAATTTTACTGGCGCGTGCAAGTTGCCATATTCACTGGGAACAAACCGGGGTATCTGTCCTGGGTAGCAATTTCAGTCCAGCTTAATCGCCTTGCGGAACAATGAAGATATTTTTGTCAGTTAGCTAAATAAATATGGCTTTATTAACCTTTTCCATTGAGGCAGTCAATTTATTTGAAATAAAGTTCTTAATTCCACACTATTGGCTGGCTTCAACTGTTCACTGCATTTCAAAAGAGCATGTTTTCATCTTCTAGCACGTATAGCATTATGCCATAATAAAGAACCAAAAATGAGATAATACAGTACTGGTACTCCAAGAAAGTTTACAATCGAATCTGGATATAAGAATGTGCACTTTAAGCCGAATTATGCATTTTAGTATGGTTCATGAAATTCCTCTGACGTCTTGTTTCTTTTATGACATAATGCAAGATCTTTTAATGTTTAACACGTACGGACATATGGGATTCCTGCGTCATCGTAGCTGCACAAGCGCGGTGAGGCCTGTTATCTGGCGCTCTCTGGTAACTGCTGAAATGAACCTCTTTCTAACAGGTCGTGGGAAAATATTGCGAATGATTGATTGAAAAGCATTACTTTCAAAGTAAATTTCTTTTTACGCAAGATGAACTAAGTGCGAGAATTTGTGATGAATTTCTTAAATCACAGAGTGTTTGACTCTCATTTAAAAATCAACTGTTTGAGGACGACCATTCAGAAAATATTTCGAGCCCGGGAGATCAGACATTTATGTCAGTATCAAAAATTTTACTGGCACATTTGTGTGATGTATCTTGAAGTGTAACACACGCAAAAAAGATTATACGTGAAAGTTTAGCTTCTCTTGCAGCTTATTAATCATTGAGACCAATATTGTATGTGAAAGCTCTGCTTTTCTTGTAGCAAAACTATCCATATTAATTTACACCATTAACTTTTCCTATTTGTGTGTAAGTGCTACTTAACAGTGATAATGCTATTGGCTGACTACATCACGTGTCCTAAGGCCTGAATATCTACTGTATTGGCTGGTGAGATCACGTGACATGAGCTATGACTGGCTTACAAAAGTGCATCACAATCTCAATTTCAATGCTTTGGAAAGTAACATGCGATGTTTGGTGGAATTCGAATTTATACTTTCATAATACGAAAATATACAGTGTACATGGTCTTTTTTTCTGAGTTTCGTTTTCTAAAGGGCTGAGAGATGCTATGCCAGTGTATAAAACCATAACCATTACCAGGATTGATAAGTTTTACAGTTCCGAGGAAAAGTATACTGTCACTTAACACAGTAAAAGTGTATTTTCACCCGGGAGAAAGTGTTTTTTTAGTTGTCCGCATATACATCCTGTACAAATGCTCAGTTTTGTTGCACCTGACTATGATGTGATGCTACTAAATCTACTATGTATGCTGAAGTTTCTGAATTGATTTTGTGTCTTGTCATATTTAAACTTGCTGAGTGTAAGCTGTGATACCGATATTGAAAATGGCTTGTACTTAATTTAAAATGTGAAATCGTAAAATTATGTTGCCTTGTTTATTGAAAGCGTGGAGTCAGATTTTAGTATTGTAAAATTTATGACGACGTTAATGACAGCATGACCATATATGCAGGATACAGGAGATAGCATCACTGGTCAACATACCAAAAAAGAACCAGTTGATACAGCGTCTAATAGCATATTGGACGCTCAAACGGCAGTACCGCAATGGTGTACCGCTACTGCGGCGACTGCAGAGTTCACACCTAGCACGACGAGACGATCCTCGTCCCTTGCAGGAGGTGGTGAGTGATGCCGTAAGTTGCACACATCTACACATATACACAGAAATGGGTGAGCTCAGATTGCACTGTATGCGAATTTTGTGCTAATTTGACTGCAGGATCAGCTTCCGAGCCACAGAGTTGATGCCACTCATGTCGTCATGTCTTGTGAGTGAAGTGCTGAACAAGTTTATGTTTGTGAGTAATTGTCATCAGTAGGGACACTGGAATCCAGCTACTTCTTTCTGATGTTCATCTGAATTTGTAATTGACAGTTGCAAACTGGAGAATTAGTAACATTATTCAAGTTACAAATGTTTGTTAAACAGGATTCTTGCACACATAAATGTGATTGAATTGCTGAGGCACAAATTGTATATTACCAGTAACTTTTCTGACAACCAATTCTTGAAAAGCTATCCTGAAAAACCTACTTAATCACAATTGTAATGTATAATTAATAGATCACTGGTCTACATCAGTCATTTAATAAATTACTGGCCGATATTTATTGATAATCTAGCTCATTGTTTCAACTCACTTTCTGAATAATAACTATCATAGAAATTGACGCTTGACATTCAGAATGTGTCTCCAAGGTGGCAAAGTTTTGTAAACAGATTCTGTTTCTATGAATGCTAGCATGTAACTGCAATTGTTTTGTATAGACATTTGTTTGTTGATAAGAATTTCACATGTAGATAAAAGGATTTAAACTTTTTGATGGCAATTTGCGCAGACATTGTGTGTGTGTGTGTGTGTGTGTGTGTGTGTGTGTGTGTGTGTCAGTGGCAGCTTTTATAAGAAACTGTTCAAATTGTTTGCAGTGAAACAGTGCCAAACCAGTCTACAAAACTCTCCTCTTTGTGCCACATCTAAAATGCTGAAGTCTTAGTTTGCAACAGTACCATGGCATATACTAAATGAAGTACCACAATGCCAGTTTTTGCAATAGGAGAGAATATTTGTTTGCTTGCAAAGAATGATAATGTAAAATTACTGTTGATCTACTCGGCAACTGCAGCTCAGCATTAGTATCGCCCGTTCTCTTCCAGATAGTTAATACTAATACTACTACTACTACTACTACTACTACTACTAATAATAATGATGATAAAAAGTCATATTTTTCGTGTAAGTGAAAATCGTATAAAAATTAAAGGTCTGTAGGTAAATTCTGAACTGTTGTGTTGGTTAATGGTTACAAGTACCTGTGCTGTGAACACACTCTCTAACTAACCTTGTAAAGATGTAAAATATTGTACATTGTTTGCCTATTTAAAGAGTGTGCTCATCCCCTGTTGACTTAGTTTGAATCTGTGATATTTGTAAATGTCTTTGTTTATGTACTTGATGTCTTTGCCTAGTAATACAATGTTGACTGAAAGTTACTTGTATAGATATGTAAAGTATGATAGAAGATTCTGATATACCTTCAAAGTGAAAGTCACAAATGAAGAGAGAACTTTTTTAAAAATCCCTGATAATGACCTGTTGTCAGAATTTATTTCAATTCAAATGAATGTATTTGGACAGGAGCTTTGTGGGTATGATGCATTCGGAAGATGAACAAATGCTTGTTTCTGACTCAAATTTGTGTCCGTTGTTGTCTCGTGACATGTTTAAACTGAGAAGAATTGTTTAATGTGAAGATTAAATATTTAAAGCCCCTATTTATGAGTGTTTGAAAGTGATTGAGGAATGATGACAGTCTTTTGAATACTAATATGTACTTGTATGCTGAGGCAAACACAGATTTGTAGATCGTATTGAGAAATGTTGTGTGACATTTATTACTGTTGTAATTTCATTCTAGTCATTAATGAATGTCTTTTGAACAGGATATGTGTTGTCAGTTACAAACTAGATTGAATGTATCAGTGAGATATTCTGTTAAACTTTTGGAATATGACCTGCTTACAATGTATTAAAGCTTTTAGTTGGTATTTGAGAAACAGTTAGTAGGCATTTGGCCTATAGCATATTTGTGAATTTTGGATGTGATAATGTTCTGTATACCATACATTCTTTTTTTCTCCTTAAACAATATTTTTGTAGTGTTTTATTGATTGCTGTATAGTTATAATATTTGTATTTTTGTCATTGTCAATATGAAACTGTGGAAATAAATGTATGAATTAGTGTAGGTTATGTCATATTTTAACGTAACCTTTCCACTGAGGACTCTTAATATTTATCACAGCATCTGTAATAACAGATTTCTTTTCATGAGTTTTTTGGCAGATTGAAACCTATAACCAGTTCCCTTACATTCTATAATTTCGGCTACCGTCCTTTTCTATTTTATTTTACAAAGTGTTCACTAGACAGTCTTATTTTTAGTCCAGAAGATTGTGTGTGTGTGTGTGTGTGTGTGTGTGTGTGTGTGTGTGTGTGTGTGTGGTGACACAGAGAAAACAATAATTTTGGAAATAATTTGCATTCATATTAGTACATCTGTAAGTAGGTTTCGGAATAATTAGATAATAAGAAAGTTGTGCAGTTGATCAATTTGGAATCTTAGACAAATTAATTAAATTCAGAACAAATGTATGAACAAAATGGGAGAAAGGAGAATCCAGGAGTGTAAAAAAAGAATGTGAAATTTAGAGTGGATAGTTAATCATACATCTTTGTTTAGAAATATCATTTAATTACATAATTTTGGAACTGTTGAGCAGGAGATGATTACTGACGAGTACCATAGTTGACCAGCAAGTTATCCTTCCTATGTCCCTCACCCCTCCTGCTCCTGCACTGGTGATGTATTTCATTCTCCAATTTCATTGTGGTTTTCTGTACTTTGTTTTATGAATGTAATAAAATCTTACATTCTGCTCATAAACATTTTCAAGTTATGATACTGTAGGAAACTAGTATTTTCCATGAATCAGTTCCATTTATTATGCAGCAAGTAACTGTTCAGAAATCACACTTTCATGTGACATATATTTCTTGGATAAAAAGTATATTATCCATATTTCTATTCTCTTACATTTAGGCATGGCTGTCTTTTATATTTTTTCTACATCTGTCTAACTACTGAAATTGTTATTCTCATGGAACAAGGTTTCACTTTCTTTCTGTCAATTTCCTGTTACATATTCTGAACATCAAAGACATTTGACTGCAGTGGATATGAAAAATCTTTCGATGCATTGACAAAAGTTTGTTATTTTGTCCAGTTGACTGGAAAATTACAAAATTATTAACAAATCCGTCAGGGAGAAAAAATAGTAGTACTCATTGTCTGTTTTATTTCCTTCATTTTTCCTTTCTTATTATCCTTCTCAGTTTTATAAAATTTTATGATGTGATATACTTTTACAATTTTGCAATTAAGTAGTGATGCTGGTTTGAATCACTATCCCAATGTGCTATGAGCATTCATTAAACAGTGTCTGTTTCTATTACAGAAAAAAGTAAATTTTGCAAATTCTAATTGTACTTAATGATTATGAATGCCTTTCCATCAATAGGAACAGGCTTTGTTAAAAGAATTATGATTGCTTGGATGAATGGGCTGTAAATGCTGTTATGTTAAGTACTGAATAAGGAGAAAAGAGAGATTAAGAAACAATAGTATAACTGTATTGTCCGTAGCTCGTGGTCGTGCGGTAGCGTTCTCGCTTCCCACGCCCGGGTTCCAGGGTTCGATTCCTGGTGGGGTCAGAGATTTTCTCTGCCTCGTGATGACTGGGTGTTGTGTGCTGTCCTTAGGTTAGTTAGGTTTAAGTAGTTCTAAGTTCTAGGGGACTGATGACCATAGATGTTAAGTCCCATAGTGCTCAGAGCCATTTTTATAACTGTATTTATCTTTTTTTATTAGTTCATAATACCATTATTAGCTCAACTAATGTACATTGTGTCAAATTGAAGATTTTAATCTTAATGTGTTTTCTCTTATCGGAACTTTGTAGTTCTATTAGAGTTTTCTGCTTCATTTGTATCGTGAGAGTCTCTGTTGATTTAATTGGCAATAGTGACCTTTCTTCTTGCATATCTTGAGTGTCTTGCTTTGTGCTTGTATCCAGTACTAGCTCTGTACTCAGTACCCCGATGAACTATCACATGTGTACCACAGTTATAAAGAATTCATCTTTCCTAATCAGATACAGGTTCGTCACATTGCACACAACACTAATCAATGTTGAGGACAATAATTCTGAACTTTTTCAACTTTATGTAATTTAAGATATGTGAAAATTCAACATTGTATGACTTTTGTTATGAGTCTGTTCGGAACACAGAGGTATTCCTGCTACTTCACTTTTGCAGTGCTATAGCTATCAGTGTTCAAATCTGCTTTACAGGTTTTGTGGTCTAGTGCTAGACATGACACGATTGATACATTTAATTTATTTTCATGTCAGTCTGTTTGAGTCAGAAATGTTATTTAATTCTACTTAGTAGTGCTTCTGTCTTCACATGCAGTGTCCTTTGAACTGAGATGCATGTATGTATAATTGATTTGTTAGTTAGCAAATATACAAAGTTCCCTCCTTTTTTAGTGTATTGGGGGGGGGGGGGGGGGGGCTTCTACATTTAAGTACTGTCCCTATTTTGGGATTCTCAAGGCTCACTGTTTGTAAATGCCCAGTGATTCCTTGAGACTTTTACTCTTCGTGCTCCTTTTCTTTTTTAGTTGATGTGTTTTTGTTATGATTCTTTTGTTGACATCATCTTACGCTGTTCATAAAAATATATTGTGATGTGTTTAATTTGAAAGTATTTATCCTAGAAATTGATATAATTGCAAAATGATAGGTAATTTTAACTGTTTACATCTATCTGTACCATCAAATCTCAAAATAATAATAATAATAATAATAATAATAATAATCATGATCATCATCATTTGCACTTCAAGAATTACTCTCCACTAACTACACTACACCACACTGCTTCCCTCATGTTCCACATTCCACAGTGACCTCTGGGCTTGTAATTTGATTCTTGGTGATTCGACCATTTCATCACCTCACAGAATACCAGAAAACTAAAATCATGCAAATTGTAACATTCGCGATCAATTAAAATTTCTTAAAGTACAGTATTCATATGGTATTATCTGGTCTTCCCCAATTTTGTTGAGTTTTTAAAATATGAAATATGCAGCATTTGAAATGGGATGAAGAGAAAGGCAAGATGGGGACAGCAGACTCATGATTGGTATCATTCTTCAGTGACAGTGACATGTGAAAATTACGTGTGGCGACAAATGTGATTATCCTTCCTAACACGTCCGTTCTGTGGGGAGGAAATTGTTTCACAGGACCAGTACTAAATTTATTACTTATTGCTGGCAGGGAAGTGTATAGCAGTTTCCTCACTGTCACAAGAACAATAAATCACATTAATTTTGAGCCAGAACCTGAGACATTGTAGAATTGCATTTTTGCTCATTTTAATTTTTTTTATTTTTTTATATTTTTTTTTTTATTTTTTTTAAAGAGAGAGTATAAGACTTTCAAAGAACATGCCACCTGCGCCCCCCCCCCCCCTTCCTGCCCCCTCCCCAACACACACCCACACAAAACAGAAAGGTAGATAATGTTTTCCCATCAAATGTATATTATTCCTGCAAAGCAGAATGGATGATATTGGGAAATTGAGTTAATAATCTTCATGTGGCAAGTAGGCTGATACTGGGGTCACAGAGTTATGTGTACTCTGACTGATAACCTTTTTTTCATACAAAAATTTCTTCTTCTGTAGTAATATCATGAAACAGTAAGCAATCTGCAGCTCACCTTGTATACTAGTTATTTTTTGTTTATGATTTTTGTCTTATATTAGTAAAAATTTATTTCTGTACATTTTATTGATTGTGTGGAAGTGCACTTTACTTGAATTTAAATTTGTTTTGTTGTATACATGTTCACACACAAACAAATAGTGTCTGCTTTTTACTTGGTTTTAGATCTGGTATTTTACTTCTCACAAATTTTGTTTCATTTGTTTAATTTATAATAAAGTAAGCCAACACAAATTTTTGTAAGAACTTCTTTAAAACTTGAGTTTTTATTACAGTTAAAGAGAGTGCATTTACAACTGTCCTTTTAAGATTGCTCATTTGTCTAAAATTACAGAAATCATTAGTATTAAACCAGATTCCAAACATTTTACTTTTTCTTGTATTTTGAATATCTTATGACGCAGTGAAACGTCAGTACAGCTTCGTGCTTCACATAACATCAATCATCATATCTTCAATATAATTTTTAATTTTGCTGCAGGAAATTTGATTGTAATGATACATGTTAAAAAGACAACAAGCTCATGTCAACAGTGTGCTTGATTTATTTCTTATGACCTGTTATACATCTTATTGAATAGTGGGAAATTGATAACTATGTGTGTCTGTAGGAATGAGATAAAATAACTACAACAAATGCCTGTGACCCGTGCTAGTCTTCTATTAAAAACACAAACATAGTGCTTTCAGTCTTCATACTCACAGTTAAAGGCTCTGCCTGTTTGCTCAGTTCTTTCCTTTACCTTTCTGATTTTATGCCTGAGCTACGCTGTTTAATCTGAAGAAGTGGACTGTCAGGAGGAAGTGTATGTACTTTGTAAGATCTTATAGTCCTTAAATTTTACATTGCCTGGATAAAAGATTTTCGTAAGCTGTTTGGGTAGAGGCCAGTTATTGTTGAGAAGAGGGGGGGGGGGGGGGGGGGGACAATTTTTGGATGCTAAAAGTCATTGAACGTGAGTACTTAACAACATTCTCCTATTGATATGTGTGAAATATAACTGCAAATATTTATTTCCAAGTTCCCTCCCTTATTTTTCTCTTAGACTGTTCACACCACTCTTACTTTTGCAAAATGTTCTTTCCCAGTCTCTTTAATGAAAGTCAAGCTAATTATCATTTCTGGTGCCATTTAGCCCTTAAAACTACTATGGAAATTTTGCATAATCAACTGCATATTGATTTTACAATATCGCCACAGTGATTATCAAAGGAAGCAATAATTTTGTTCACATACCAGAAGTAGAGAATGAAGGAATGATAATATTTTTGAAGAAGAGCATCATGAAACCACCAAATTCTGCCATTATGTTTATTTATTTATTGATGCCCACTTTTGATCAAGTGATTATCGTAGAGTCACTAATATCATTACAGTAGGTTAAAGGAACATTGTTTGACATTAATTATTATATATAGTAGTTGACACATGTGCAAGTGACAGGTGCTGCAACTGATAATGAAAATTTACTTAACTTCAAGGAACCTTCCTTTCACCTTACGCAATGATATTAATGACTTGAAGACTGTCACTTGATTGAAACTGGGTGTTGATAAAGGAATATATATTACAACAGGTTTTGTCGGTTTTGTGATGCCATACTTTTAGATAATTAAAGCTGTGTAGCTCTGTTAACAAAAATATTTTAAGTGACAATACAGCATAATTTTTTTTTTAAATTATATAATACACAGTTTATGAAATAGTGTAAATTTTGTATGTGGTGGTAGATAGGAAAAAGAAAACAAAAATTGAGGATATAGAGTCAACAAAAAATATATTTGTGGAAACAAAAATTCAGTTAGGTTGTTATTACAACTATGCAGAGACTATTCAACAGAAGTTGACATGTAGTTCACAGTGGAGAGAATGCAGCAGGGTAGTTAAGGTCAGTATAACACTACCAAGACTTGCTTCAAGTTTTATAAAAAGTTAAAACTCGTTTGAAATTCTATTTGAGCAGTTTGTGTTTTATTAGACGTGGTTCTGCTGAAGATAATACACACTTTTTTCAGTCAACTTGTAGATTGTCCCATTAAATGATTTTTAATCATTGTGTTGAAAATAAAATATTTTGATAATTTATCTGACACCCAACCAACTTAACTTCCACTTTGCATAGAGTTACATTCAGTTTAAATGTTTTACTGTTTTATCTTCAAAGGAATTATCTTGCAGTGTATGCATGTGGTTAGCGACTACATCTGAGTCCCTTTGGTATGACATAACTATTTTCTTACTGTACTTTGCCCAGTGGCGTTCTCCCTATTAATAAAACAAGTACACAGAGAGAAAAAAAATTGCAACACCAAGAAAAATAAAGTTGGTAGGCATGTCTCTACATCAGATTTCACCCCAGTTGCTCAAGAGTGGTTCTAGTGGTGTCATTATGAGGATACAAAACTTTAAATACGTGCTGGAATGATTGTGAATGTCAGTTACCTTTTGTTATTGGATGTGGTAAGTTGATGTTAGTCAATAATGCCTTTAAGGTGACAAAAGAGGCCATTATCAGCATCTTACTAAGTTTGAACATCATCATGTAATAGGGCTACGAGAAGCTGGATGCTGTTTCTGCAATATTGCAGAAAGATGTGGCAGGAATGTTGTCATTGTAAATGATTGGTGTCAATGGTGCTCGTGAGAACGTACGGTTGCAAGAAGACCAGGCCCTAGATGGCCAGATGGCACTACCTAGAGAGAAGACATTATGTTCGGCATATGGTTCTGGCACATCATACTGCATCTGCAGCAGCATTTTGAGCAGCAGTTGGCACCACAATAACACTGCAAACTGTTACACTTTCGTTACTTCAAGGACAGCTCCGAACCAGACGCCTGTAGCTTGCATTCCACTGATCACAAACCACCGCCATTTGTGATTTTAGTGGTGTCAAGTGAGAGCTAATTGGAGGGCAGGGTGGAGGTCTGTTGTATTTTCTGATGAAAGCTGGTTCTGCCTTGTGCCAGTGGTGGCCATGTGTTGGTTACGAAGAGTCCAGTTGAGTGCATGAAACCAATCTGTCTGTGTGCTATGCACATTGGGCCTACATCTGGAGTTATGATCTGGGGAGCGATGTTGTATGACAGCAGGAGCACACTCGTAGTTATCCCACGCATCCTGACTGCTAATGTCAGGCTGGTTAGTAATCATAATTCTTGTGAAACACAACTAACTCTTTATTCACACGAAGTGTTGAGTGCTATCAAAAAGGGCTTTCAATTTACGTCTGTATTTATAGATTTCCAGAAGGCTTTTGACACTACCTCACCATCGGCTTGTGATCAACTGCATGCTTATAGAATATCATCTGAGGTATTCGACTGGATTTGTGATTTCCTGTCAGAGAGGTCACAGTTCTAATAATTGACGGAAAGTCATTGAGTAAAACAACAGTGGTTTCCTGTGTTCCCCAGTATAGTGTTTTAGGCCTTCTGCTGTTCCTTATCTATATAAACGATTTATAAGACAATCTGAGCAGTAGTCTTAGGTTGTTTGCAGGTGACACTGTTGTTTACTACCTAGTAAAGTCATCAGAAGATAAAAAAATTGCAAAATGATTTAGAAAAGTTGTATGTTTGGTGCAAAAATAGGCAATTGACTCTAAATAATGAAAAATGTGAGGTCATCCATGAGCGCTAATAGGAATGTGTTAAACTTCGGTTACAAGATAAATAAATCAAATCTAACAGCTGTAAATCCTACTGAGTACCTAGAAATTACAATTATGGGCAACTTCAGTTGGAAAAAGCACACAAAAAATGCTGTGGGGAAGGCGAACGAAAGACTTCTGTTTTATTGGCAGAACACTTAGAAGATGCAACTGATCTACAAAAGAGAGTGCCTACGGTACACTCATCCATCCTCTTTTGGAGTACTGGTGCGCTGTGTGGGATCCTTACCATGTATGGTTAATGGAGTACATTGAGAAAGTTTGAAGAAGGGCGGTAAGTTTTGTATTATCAAGAAATAGGGGAGAGAGTGTTGCGGACATGATATAGGATTTGGAGTGGACATCATTAAAACAAAGGCAGTTCTCGTTGCGGCAAGGTGTTTTCACAATATTTCAATTGGCACCTTTCTCCTCTGAATCCGAAAATATTTTGTTGACACTGACCTACATAGGAAGAAACAGTCATCATAATAAAATAAGGGAAATGAGAACTTGCACAGGAGGATACAGGTGTTTGTTTTCCTCACACACTGTTTGAGAGTGGAATAATAGTGTGTTGTTGTGAAGGTGGCTCAGTGAACCCTCTGCCAGGTGCTTGGGTGTGATTTGCAGAGTATCCATGAAGCTGCAGATGTAGATTTTACCTGTTGTGTGTCATTCATGAACAGCATTCGAAGGAGTGTTTAGTGCAAGATAACAGTCAGCCACATACTTTTATTGTAGCCCAATATGCTCGACGGTGTCAACATGTTGCCTCGGCCTGCTCGTTCACCAGATCTGTCTCCAGTCGATCACGTACAGATCATCATCAGACGACAACTCCAGTGTCATCCACAAATGGCATTAACCGTCCCTGTATTGACTGACCAAGTGCAACAGCATGGAACTCCTTCCCAAAGAATGACATCCAGTACCTGTACAATAAAATGCATGCACATTTCATTGCTTGCATTCAATATTGTGACAGGTACACTGGATTTTAATGTACCAGCATTTCACATTTGCAATGGCTTATCTCGCATTTACATTAAGCTGCAATCTTGCTATGTTAATCACTTAACTACGTTAATATAATAGAGGGAAACATTCCACGTGGGAAAAATATATCTAAAAACAAAGATGATGTGACATACCAAACAAAAGTGCTGGCAGGTCGATAGACACACAAACAAACACAACATACACACAAAATTCAAGCTTTCGCAACCAACGGTTGCTTCATCAGGAAAGAGGGAAGGAGAGGGAAAGACGAAAGGATGTGGGTTTTAAGGGAGAGGGTAAGGAGTCATTCCAATCCCTGGAGCGGAAAGACTTACCTTAGGGGGAAAAAAGGACAGGTATACACTCGCGCGCGCGCGCGCGCACACACACACACACACACACACACACACACACACACACACACACATATCCATCCGCACATACACAGACACAAGCAGACATTTGTAAAGGCAAAGAGTGTTTGTGTTTGTTTGTGTGCTATCGACCTGCCAGCACTTTCGTTTGGTAAGTCACATCATCTTTGTTTTTAGATATACTTAAATATGTTACCTAGACAAATTTATTCCCACAATTACATTACTCTACACGAGTTATTTGAAGGTTGGATAAACATCAGCTAAAAGTTGTCACCTATCTGTTACAGAGGAAAATGAGCAGGTCAGTAGTTGTTTGTGACCAGTTGGCATACTTGGAAGTTTTTTAAGGACCTTGCCAACAACAGTACTGCAGCTTTCCCCCCTCCCCCAGATTTAGCAGATTAATACACATGATTCAAAATGAATGGGACGAAAAAGAAGTATTGCTGTGACTACAGTAATAACTTTATTTCAGAAATACACATGTAAGTTGAAAGTCTTAACTCCTGTAAATGGTAGCTTCCACGATAGGAGAGACATATTATGTGACAGAATATGCAAAAACATCATCAATAATTGTTCAAAGATATTTTGGGACCATGTTTGGTAAAGTGACACCACACTGTCACAACATTGCTAGTTGGGCAAAGCAATCCGTGGAGACGAGATGCAAATGCAAAAGGTCTGTCGAGAATAAAGTGTTAGAAAACATTTGTACGATTTACGAAAGAGGCCCCAGAAAATCCACATGTCATGTCAGCAGAGAAGTGAATGTGTTGCAGTTAACAGTGTGGCATATGTTGCACAAGCGTCAACAGTTCCAAGGCATACAGAATTCAAAAGTTGCGGGCACAGAAACTAGCCGAAAAACCAAAACGGAGGCAACTGTGCATTGATTTTCAAGCCCAAATAGAGATGAATATTTTTTCTCTTTGGTTAGTGCCTCAGTTGACAGAAGAGGTATCCAACTTCATTTTGCAGTGAGATGGATCCCCACCACCTTGACATAACTTCATATGTAGTCACTTCAATGAGCATCTCCAACAATGCTGGTTTATTCCTATTGGGTTGAACAATGTGCCATTCATAATGTGTCCCACCGTGCCACATGCCCCTAAACCAGTGGGTTTTTCTTTCTTTTGTGAATGTGTGAAGGACATGGTTTATGCACCCCTGTTTCCACAGGATTTACATGTAAAGTATCAGAAAACCAGCTTGGTTAACTCCATTGATCAGGCTGTGCTGGAGTGGGTGTGGCAGGAATGGATAAACATCTGTCATGTAACAAATGGAGCCACATCAAACATCTGTGAATGTGTATAGCAACTGTGAGAATTGGCCTTTGATTGTATATGTGTATTTCTGAAACACAGGCATTACTGTAGTCACAGGAATACTTGCTTTTTGTCCCATTTTGAATCACCCTTTACTTACCAGATTATCCTTCAGCAATTGCTCAACAGAAACACGGAGAAACTCTCAGAAATGTATCAAAATGTTTAAAAAAGTAGGCAGCAAAAGTCTTTTGTGTGAACCACTTGGCAGTTGGTGGCATCCTTCCAACCAAATATGAGGACACCATGGTCCATTATGACAGTAGAATGAAACAAGTAGTGGATTTAGTAACATTCGGTGCTAACATCAATGGACTGCAGATACTCAAGGTCTGATAGGAAACCACAGTCACCGCAGTACCAGTACCAAGCAAAGATCAGACTCCCATAAAAGATTTTCAAGGATTTTCAGTACTTTGTCTATGAGACCGAGGAGAGAATAACTATCAACATCTGACCTTGTGGGCCACCCACTTGTTAAAGAATAAGCCTTGTTTTGTGTAAGGTCATGCTGTGATTGAGTGCCAAATATAACTCTTATACACCGACAAAGAATTCGAAATAGTGACGCCCAGTTTCTTCACTGCACCACATTGCAAGACAAACTCCCATTATTCTTCCCAGAAGTTTTTCTTAGTACTGTTGTTGCATGTCCTCAAAGTCTTACAGAATTGAGAGCATGTAAACCTTCCTGAAGGCGTTACGTTTTGAGAAGAATATTGACCCTCCACATAAATAATGTGCTGTGGTGGGCTAGTAACTTACTTTAACTAGGAGTTGCCTTTGACACAATCAACCACAAGAGCTCATCTGAAATTTTCACTAATAAAGGAAGAGAGTGTATCTACTGCCTTCTGCAAAATATATTTCTGTGTTACATTACAGTACAGAAATAGCCATTACTTATACAGGAAAATGGATTGCCGTATAGTATTGTACTATCCCCAATGAGTTATAACAGTCATATGAAAGATCAGTGTGTCAAAGGTTATTTAAACTCAAGATCCTGCATCCGTCACACATTGTAACTCTTCTAAGGAAATAGTGATATCACTGTCACATAACAACTGAGAAGCTGCTATTGGCAGCAACCAGCAGAGACCAAACCACAGCAAGATACTAGCCTCTTCTTTCCACGTGTTTTAAAAATGATCATGAAAGATAGGATGTCAAATGATAAAGACCCTCATCAGTTCTGAAATAATGTGAAATATTTGGAAGTGAAAACTGAATGTAGCATGTCTTTCAAAGTGTACTATCAGGTCCAAACTGAAAGTAAATATTGAAAATAACATTTGAGAACTGAGACTTTTTTAGCAAGGGAATATGCCACATAATTTTGGCGGTACTAAGTGAAACAGTGTATTTTTACGACAGACTTCAGTGAGTGAAATGTGTAGTCCAGATATTACAGCGAAAAGACCCATCATAACGTCACGACAGGAAATAACACACAGAGAAAAACGGCTGGCAATGGCAGATTGGTAGCAAGAGAGAGGTGCTAAAAACTGCAGCCCAGCCATTGTGCTTCTCTATGACGGAATGTGCTTACCAACTGTGGTGTAAATCTGTTTAACTTAAATGAAATGTAATAACTAATAACCAGTTGCATCAAACCCACACTGCTCAATAAACTGTGCAAAGTTGCAGAATTTATGGACTCTCAAAGAGTCATCTGCAAGAGTTTCCCTAGCAGAGAACTTACCGAGCCTCTAAAAGACTATCACAACAGGAGATGCCCAGTATTGCAAACTTGAGACTGAAGTGAACTGCATCAGATCAGTTGTAGCACCACTGAAAGCAAACCTGGCCAGTGGGAGGGTGGCTGTGTATAGATGAACACAATGACAGATATGATTGTGGAAAATATCAGGATATGAAATATGTCTTGCCTTTTCCCAACTGTTCTAGTAAATGTACCCTAGACAAATTTTGGCAAGGAAGCATTGAACATGTCTACTTTTGTACCAAAAACTTTGATTTCTGAACATGAAAAAGTATTCTGTACGGCAAAAAGGACACTCGGATATATGAACCAGTACTATCACAACCAACCATCTACAAAATAACACTGTGGGATAATGCAGCCCTTGATGGTCAAAGGGAAACTTCCATCTGGTCCCATTAATATTGTATACTAAGTTTCTGGAAAGGCTTTGGAAATTTGATGGTGATCTAAACAGGTGGGATCATACAGGAGAAAATTGGTTTGACTATAGGAAGCTACAGGACTGAGAGTCTCTGCAAATGTCATCAGAAATTGCACGTCATGGAGAACTGATCCAGTAAATGGAATCTAAAGCTGATCATAAGATCTATTATGTTAATTACACTGTTTTTTTTTTTCAAAAGTTGTAAGTTTTTTTTTTTTCATGTTAGTAATATTTTATGTTGATAGTTTTGTAGTAATATTCTGGAACCAGTAAATGATAAATATTATCTCAAGAGTCTTTGAAAGCTTGTCACACTTGATTTATTCGTAATATTTTCGATCACTCGTATTCACTAAGGCTAATTGAGGATCATATTTGCAAAACTCGCTTATGCTAAAAATAAAATTTTACACAAGATACATTTGTTTAATTAACAAGGAAGTTTAGAGGGAAAAATTCTTTGTGGTTAACATGTTTTGCACAGTTTTGAATATATTTTAAGATACTTTGTATATACATAATATTTTTAACTATTTGTCAACTACTGGGAGTAGAAAAAGAGTTTTCTTTTTCAAAACTCGCTTTATGCTTAAGCTAGAACAGTGATACCTGAATATTATGATAAGGAAACACATTAGCCTCATTGCATCCTTCTTCATTTCTGCACTCATATGGTTTATCTGGAACAATTGCAGCATGTTTCATTACTTTGAACGTAAGAATGTTCTTCAAAACCTTTGGTTTGTCATTGGTTTGTCCGTAAGTTACTTCTCGTAAGTACATTTTGAAAGGCAAGGCAGACTTAAAAAAGCAAAACCAGTCTTCTTCCCACACCAGCACCTTTCCAAACTATGCTAGAATATTCGCTCATGCAGAAGGTGATATTACATCTTTCTTCAGATATTCCTTCTCAACTCTAACAAATACATGGTCCGGTGGCATGAAACTATCTCCACGAATAGGAAAATAGTGGGTAAGTTTAGAGAACACTGTAGTGTATTCCATAAAACGCCCCACCATACAGAGAGTTGTGATGTGTGAGTCCCATACAGAGAGTTGTGATGTGTGAGTCCCAAGAAAGCTCAAGTTTCAGTCCTCTCTTACGAATACCTCTGGTTCTCTCTTCCAAATATTCATTTGGACTTCTTCCAGCTTCTGTTTCAAGCTTGTTTCACATCAAGTATATTGAAAAATATTATCAATACCTTGTTTTGGTTCATGTGTCACCACAGCCAGTTTATAGAAGCAAATCTGTCTTGCATAAAAGGCTTCTTAAACAGAGGTTTCACAGAGGTTGATTTCGTTACATGTTGACTTTTACAGTGTCTTCAAGTATTTGTTCATAATACTGTGGAACTTCTTTTCACATGCTTTATGCAGGCGGAGGCTAGTTTTACACATTTCTTGCCATTGTTTGATTCCTGCGATGTTATTTTCAGTTCAAGCTCCTTGCGTGTTGAACGTGAGTCATTGTGAGGGTTACTAAAGCCAAGATTAAAATTCTTACAAAACGCTGTCTCAAATTTTGACACAGAACAGCTTTTAGTACATGCTTGTCTCTGTTCTTTGCACAAAATTTCCCACATTATATTCACATTTAATGTGAGGGCATATATGACCTACTCAGTTTCCTTCTGCCATAATGACACACACTACACATACACAGTCAGTGACACACACTACACATACATAGTCAGTTACACAAAAAAGTATATGCTGCTATCTGTGTGAAATAAAAGACCCTATTATAAATATATGTTTACATGAAAATACATCTTATTACTAATTGCACAGTTACCTAATTGTCAATCCAGTCACCACCATTATTGATTATGACTTTGCACCTTAGCCCTCTGGTAAATGATCCAGGTTTCCAATCTGTAAATATCATTTAACCCACTTCACAACAAATGCCTTTGACTTCCTAAGATTTTTAGCAGTAGCTCCGCATGAAAGCTTTGGTCCCTTTGGATGATTTACAAGGACCACTGCCTCGTGACACTTCAGGTATTTTGTACTCATTTTAAACTGCAACCGATGAAACAAAGCATTCAACTTCACACTGTGTGTCTATACACTGTGCAAAAGCACATTGATCACGGATTCGAAACCACTACCAGAGATGTTGCCGCGGATGTTACATTTAAAATTATGCCATACACTTTCTTGTGGAACTGACAGTACTTCAAAATGTGCTATTTCACTTGTTGGGCCATAACTATGTCAGCTTGAGTTGTTCTTGAGCCACTGCTTCATACATATAGAGCAGTCCCATGTTGTTGATAGTGCCAAACAATCCAAGCCAGCAACCCTGAGATACACCTGTTATTTTTTTAAATGTTGCAGCAAAAACTGGTACTTAGGATCCATCTCAAAGTTTTATGTTATACTTGATAGACAGTGATTTAGAAGCCTTAGCATCAGTGGACTCTACAACTTATCAAGCTATTCCTGAGATATCCATTTATGGCAGAAGGAATGCATCTTATTTGGTCTTAACTCCTGAAGAATGTAATAGATCATTGAAATATTTTAGCATAAGAGAATTTGCTTGCTTGACAGTCTTTGCCTCCATGGTTGCTTTGTTCACTCCTTTCAGCATGCCTGCATTCAATATCAGGTGCTGCATTTTGCCTTGAATACTGAGATGATTTTGCTTTGGAGATGTTTGACAGCTTCAATGCTCCTCTTTTATCCCCACCATGTGTTTCACTCACAAGATTATTATATTCACCATCACCTTCCACATTCACTATTTAACAGGAGTCTAGTCTTCTACACTTAATTTCTACAAAATGACGGTAACTGGCGACCAGCGACCAACTCGTATAACAGCTACTCCCCCCCTCCCCAGGCAATCACAGGCCCTGTAGACCACAGGCTGCATCAGCGATCTGCTTCCACCGCCTTCTATCTCTCGCGCAGCCTCTCTCCACCTTGCGGAAATTCCTAATGCTGCCAAGTCCTTCTCTACATCATCTTCATCTTTCCACCTTGTACAAGGTCGGCCCAATGGTCTTGTTGCCTGCAGAGTTCCTTCAAATGCTTTCTTGGTGATTCTGCTGTTTTCCATTCTGGCCACATGTCCAGCCCATTGCAGTCTCCTACTTTTTAATTTCTGGATGATAGTGGGTTGCTTCATTAACTGATACATTTCATTGTTCTTTCGAATTCTCCATACGCCATTCTCCAACACAAGTCCCCAGATTTTTCTCATTACTTTTCTTTCAAAAACATTCAGTTTTTCTCTTTCATTCTTTGTAAGTGTCCAGCTTTCTGAACCGTACAGTACTATGGGGCAGATAATAGTGTTGTATATCTTTATCTTTGTGGTGATTGGCAAAGCTTTACTTTTGAGTGGGTTGATTAGTGAGTACAGACATCTTGACTCTGAGGCTATTCTTTCGTTTATATCCATTGCTATGATATATTTACTGTTCAAACGTGATCCAAGGTATTTAAACTGGAGAACTTTTCTGAATTTAGAATGTTGCTCAATTTCAAAGTAAGGATTTGGGTTTATGACTCGACCTATTTCCATATATTCGGTTTTCTCTAGGTTAATCAAACGCCCGATTTTGCTGGAACTGTGCCTGAGAGATCTGTACATGTCTTTCAGTTCTTCTTCAGTTTCACTCAGCAACACTATATCATCTGCATAAGCCAGGAGTTTTACTTCACTGTGTTCGAATCGGAGACCATTGTATAAATGTAAATTACTCTCCTGAACCATTTTCTCTAATGCAAGGTTGAAGAGGACACATGAAAGAGCATCTCCTTGTTGTAAGCCTGTTTTAATTGGAAAGGTGGGGGATATGGATCCTCTGAACTTCACTGCTGCCTGAGAGCCATCCGTGCACAGTTGTATCATCCTAATGATTTTACTGGGTATACTAAATTCTCATAAGGTGTTGTAGAGGCTACTTCTGTGGATGCTGTCATATGCTCGCTGGAAGTCAATGAAGAGACACTGGATGTTTTTGTGAAATTCCCAGTATTTCTCAAAGATCTGTCATATAGTAAACAAATTATCAGTTGCGGAGCGGTTTGTTCGAAATCCAGCCTGGTAATATTGAATAATGTTTTCCGCGTGAGGTTTAAGTTTTTCCAGAATGGTCATTGACAGGATTTTATATGTTATGTTCAGCAAACTGATTCCTCTGTAATTTCCACATTCCATTCTGTTTCCTTTCTTGTGTATGGGACAAATTATTGCAGTTTTCCTATCTTCAGGTAGTGTTTCAGTTTTCCAGATCATTGTGATAAGGTTATAAATTTTTTTGTGTAGTTTGCTTCCGCCCTCTTTTAACATCTCTGCTGATATCTGGTCCTCGCCTGCGGCCTTGTTGTTTTAGAGCTTTTGAATGGAGTGGATCGCTTCCTGTTCTGTGATTCTACATTCGTCATTATTAATGTTGTCACTCTCAGACATTGCGTAATTGAAGATTACGTGCGGATCAGTGCAATTTAACATTTCTGAGAAATACTCTTTACACCTTTCTAGGATACCTTCCAGCTGCCTTAGCATATTTTGATTTTTATCTTTTATGAATAGGTTTTCTCTTTGATAACCTCTCTTATTTTTATTTGTATACTGAAACAACTTCTTTGAGTTTCCATTCCTGCTTTCCACTTCTATAGATTTCTAGGACCCCAGTTAGATACTTCCTTTTCTCTGTTCGCAGAACTCGTGCTGTTTCTCTTCTAAGCGCATTGAACGTCTCCCTCCTGTCCTCACTCTCATTATGCTGCCATAGCATCCTGGCTTCTTTCCTCCTTTCCACTGCTCACACTTTTCGTTGAAAGTCGCTGCTGCAGCTGGTTTATTAAGACTACGAACGTTCCATGTCCCAAATGTGAAGCAGTGTTTCTTGTTTATATCTCGCAAATTCCTGTTCCATAGCCTATGTCCGTTTCCTTTGAATCCTTTGTCCAAGGCAAATCGTTGTTGTGAGCCAGTAGGTATAGAATCCCTTGGCCGTGTTACGAGTTCTGCGCTATTGTCAACAAACACAATTTAGTACTGCCCATGAAAACTGAATAGCAACTAGGCATGGTGGCTAATGGGAGCTCCCATCGGCAACCATGCCGACAGTCAGCTAAGTAGACAGACACAATAATATGCCCTGTCTTTAGTGCCAAGTGAAACAATTATTCCAGGAGTGCCACAACACTGTCAGAAAAGTACTTGTTCTGACAGCTATCAAACATTAAACAGATTGTGAGAAAACCCGGCAGTACCTCTAACGTCTTTGGCAAACTAAGTAGCATAAAATGAGTTTTTAAAAGATGGCTATATGTGCATGAGGAGAATTTTCCAGGGAAAAAAAAAATATATATATATTTTTTAATGCATGAAGCGAGTTTCACGAAAATGGTCCTCAATTGTTAATCACTCTTACAATGCTGCGAAATAAGTGAAACAGGTCGAAAAAGATGTTCTTGGTTTGTCACTGCATAAAATATGAGAAAAACTCAATCTTTCTATGAAACCGCCCATTCTCTTTATCAAGATTAACTTAGTGTTGTGGCTCCTGTTGTGGCAAACATTCATAGCCCATAGATTGCTTTTGATTAGTTGTCATATGTCATTACATCATGCTGCCAGAGGTTGTGTCAGTGGAAGGCGTCACCACTCTTGTGGAAACGTAAACAATTTGGCACATTTTACTGTATCTTCTCAGGTTGAGAGCTGTCCTTCATTCGCCACTAAGATTATAGCCACTGTCCTGGTTGAAGTGTTCTCACACACTAATTTGCGCTGCTTCTTCCTTTCTGCAGGACTACAGCTAACAAAATAGGTATGATTATGGGATGAAGAGGTACAAGACCTCTTTTCTGACCACCTAAGAAGATATAAGAGATGTTGCAACCAGTTAAGTACAGTCTCATAAATTTATAATTCCTTGAGTGTCTGGAAGCAACTACATTGCTCATACTTTCTGTATCATCATCAAATGCTCTACAAAACTTGAGAAATCAGCAGTGCTGAGTACAGTCTCACAAATATGCACAGAATAATGATTGGTGAAATTAAAACAGTTTACTACAGTTCTGCATCTACAGTCGATGACCTTAGTTTAAAAAAAGCAGTAAAATTGGTAGGTGTTTGGAAGGTGCGAGAACAGCTTCAGGCAGGACAACAGCTGTGATCTTATTGGTGTTTAGAAGTGAGCAGTAAATGCTGACAAGACCGAGAAATTCACTGAGTTGTTTATGTTCCTACAAGAGCAATGATACCACAATTGCAGCCATGGACACAGTTTCTGAAATGAAAACTAACCAACTATCTCTCGACTGTCATAAGTGGGCTGACCATAAACTTAACCATCCTATTTGATGAACACTGTGACTTGCATAGCTACTTCGATACAGAATACACTCCCAGAGCATCAATTCCTCTGGATTGTACACTTAGCCCACATTTACTGTCCTGTTCCCCCTCCCCTGTCATTTTCCCTCCTTCTGCTTTTTTCTCCTCGTCTCTCTTTCCCTCCCCCTTCTCTCTTTCTCCATCATCTCTCCCTCCTCCTCTCTTTCTCCAGAACTCCCCCCCCCCCTCACCAACACACATGCCCCACCCCTCCCTCTCTCTCTCTCTCTCTCTCTCTCTCTCTCTCTCTCTCTCTCTCTCTCTCTCTGATAGGAACAGACTAGAATGGAAGATGCTATTTTATGATTAGTGAGAAAGAAATGGAGATGGCTAGGACATTAGCCTGGTGAATGGGTGATAGCTGGACCAGGGGAGTTCTTTGCTTAATTTCAAGCAAGAAGCTGACCAAGGTGGTACCATGCTATGACCCTCACTAGACTCACATCCACATGGATAGCATTTCAGAACCCTGTGTGATCATCCAAATTTATGTTTTCCACTATTCCGTAAATCACTTAAGGTAAATACCTAGATGATCCCTTTGAAAGGGCATGTATGGTTTCCTTTCCCCAGTACAGTCTTCTCTCCATCTCTAATGATTTCATCATTGACGGCACATTAAACACTGATCTTCTCTCCTTCCCAAGAGATGAGAAAATACAAGACAGTGATCTTTGGATGGCTGGTAGATAACTAATCTGCGTGGATGTGTCTGTAGTTGAAGACTGTAATGCCTGTAAAAGTCCAGAGGTGGCTTTTGTCAAGCGTGGAAGTGAGATGTATTGTGGTGGTGGTGACTACAACGATGATGAAGTAGTTAAGTTTGCACAAGCTTGATTTTATATTTACCATCTGCTAATGACTTTCTGAAGCGAGTACATTTGAAAAGTGCTGGTCATATATTTGAATCAGCTGCTTCTCTTGCTTATGACTTGATATCAGATTAATCCTGTCTGTTAGCACAGTCAGCGAAAACCCAGAAAGGTCGAACTGTGGAAAAAAATCATCCAGTCAAAAATTGTACGGTGGTAGTAGTGAGTGTCATGAACCACATACTAAAAATCCCCACCTGTGGGGGTGGGGGGTATTTGAAGGTAACTTTTTTTATGTTTTTCTTGAATAACTAAAAGACCATGCCTTCTAGCAAAAATGTTACCCATTACAAAATTAAACTACATTAAATTTCCTATGAAAAAGCCTCATTTATTTTTCTCTATGACTGTTTCTGTGTTACAGACAGACGAAAAATTGTAGGTTATTAAAAACAGTGCTTTAAGAAATAAAATTACTATTTACTGTTAAGTGGAGTGGGTTAAGAGCAAATATTAAATTTATGTACCACATCTAAGTGCAGTAGATCGTATTAAGGAATAAATTGTGTTCTGATGGTTTAATAGGGTGGAGGAGCTGGGGCTGGACGGTAGAAGTGCAGGGAAGGGGGGTCGCTGGAATGTGGCCATGCACTTCTCTCCTTCATAGGTCTGCAAATTGAAGAGTGAGCAGGTGCTTCGCCACTCCACCTAACTCACTATAACACAGCAAGCAACCGCAGGGTATTTCACAAAGTTGCACCAACAGTCCACAGCGTGCATTATGAATCACTAGCAACACACTGAACAGACTTGCACAGGCATTTTTAATATCTACAAAGTGCATTAACACTTCATGAAATACAGATGTGTTACTAATAATACTATAGTTGGAGTCACGACTGATGGGGTCGAGTTTAAGCTTGTTCTATTCACCTATGTCATATATACTTCGACAGCTAATGAATGTCCAGTATGTTCTGAGTGCTCTGCTGTGAATGCCATAGCTAATACGAGCATTAAATATGATCTTAGTGAGTTGTTTAATGAATTTCAATTCCATTTGTTGCGCGTTGTCATCGCTGACTATGGTGTTAAGTGATAAGTAAGCAGGAGACATAATTTGCAGGATACACGCTTTCTTCAAGCGGAAAAAAGCATTCACATGTACTTACTGCAGCTGTTGTTTGGAATCTTCAACAATGCAACCACCGTCCATGCCTTGACGTGCACGAACTCCCGTTGTTCGTGGATCAGACTAAATGCATATGGATAGACTCTATGTAAATCTCTACACACTTTTCTACACTGGTACTGGGGAGATTGATTTTACTACTTTGAGTGTAGAAATCATTCACAATTGCAGTGTTGGCCTTTGGGTCATTTTCAAATAGTAATGCAGAAGATTTTTCTTCAGCACATGCCAAACTTTAAAATCCTCTGACACGTATACAGTCATCATCAAACAAATTGACTACAACTATATACTGAGCTTCATACTTATTTGATGTTACTGTATTTCTATAGTGAAAAATCCTTAGTTTTGACAATGCCATGTATAAAAGTCAGAGGATTTTAAAGTCTGAAATACGCTGAAGCAAAATCTTTTGCGGTACCACATGAAAATGGCTGAAAGGCCGAAATTGCAATTGTCAAATAAACAGTGTCTAAAATCAATGGTGGATGTGATGTTCTTCACGATTATATAGTGAAGTTATTTCCAATTTTATTAAATGTGTACTTGTTTTCAGTTGTTAAGTGATCTATTATGTAAAAAAAGTTCAGCAGCTGGAGCTGTCAGCTGTCTACCAATCAAAAAATCCTGTCCCAAATGTAACACACTATTAATACGTATGTGACACTGTCAATTTATTGTCTCACTGTCACTGGCTGGAATATTTTTCACAGCATGAGGGGTATCATTTATGCTTCATCTCAGTCACAGTTGTCCTATTGGATGAGTGCCAGAGGCTTTAATTTCTTCCTTTCCAAGAGAGGTAGGTCACCTAGGTGTTAAGAACTTCAAGTATTTCAACATGCAAGCAATACTTTATAGCATATTACGGTTCTAGATTTAAACTTGATCAGTCCTATTCCATCAGATATATTGATACCCACCTTTCAAGATGTACTGTGGATGTGTGGTAAGTGGCTCTTCTCAGTGCAGCCCTTGTACAAGTGTCAACAAGTCCTGAATGGGAGAGATTTATGCAGTCTGCCAGTAACACAATGGTGAGAGCTGTGTAGTAACTTTCTGGTCATTCCTTAATTCAACACAAAGTGACTAGAGCACAATCACAGATTTACAACAGGCTGTCAGTGATACAAGGCACGTTCAGAAAGTAAGTGTACTAGATTTTTTTCTTTTTTTAGTAAAAGTGCATTTGAAGAAAGATTACGGGATATTATTGACACACTTATTAATTGTTTTTCCAAATTATTGCCATTACATTCAGTGCATGAGGTGAGCTGTGGCACTAGCTTCTTCATGCCCTCCTTTAAGAACCTTCTTGCCAACTCCTTCAGAGTTCCTTCTGCATAAGTTACGGGAATGTGTTCAAAACATACCAACCAAATGAGTCTAAGAGTAAATTGGTGACCAAGGCTGTGTGAAAACAGTCATTGTCGTGCAACAAACAAACTCCTGTCATCAGCATTCCCCTCCATTTATTTTGAATACTCCTTTTGTGTGTGTGTGTGTGTGTGTGTGTGTGTGTGTTTTTCCCACAATATCATTGTGCATTAATGGTCTCCACCTGAGGCAGAAATTCAACCAGAATTATGCCTTTCCTGTCCCAAAATGCTGAGCCCTAGACTTTTTGCCAAAATTGTAGTTTTGAGTTTTTTGACAGACATGGGGAAATGATTTGACACCGCTGTTATGGCCGTCTTTTTGTCTTAGGCATGTTATGAGTCGCCCATGTTTCATGTCCAGTCTAGCAGAGCTCAGAAAATCCTCACCTTCCAATTCAAGTTGCTCAAGAAACTCGTGGGCACTATTGATCTGATTTTACTTGTGCTGCTCTGTTAGGTGTTTTGGAGTCCATCTTGCACACAGCATTTTTCTTTTACTGCTCTGTCAGGTGTTTTGAGACCCATTTTGTGCGCAGCTTCTGGTATTCCTGCATTTCTCCGAGAGTCTCTTCAAGAGAGTTCTGGAGAATTGTGGAAACATTGCAGAAATTTCATCCTCTGTTAATCGACAGTCCTCACGAACAGTTTCCTTGATTTTTTGCATCAACTCATCAGTCAAAATTGAAGATTTACTGATCCTCTATATGTCATGAACATTTGTTCTGCCTCTACTAAACACCCTACACCACATGAGCACACTCATCCTGTTCCTAACACCTTCGCCATAACTGTTCAGATCCATGAAAAAATTTTGGTAGATGTTACTCCTTCCACAAAGTAGGAAGTAGATCACAGTATGTGACTCGCTCTTGGTGGAATTTCTTACCAACATCTTTCATGAAACTGGGCATTGCAGCATGAGTTTATGTACTGTCGTGTTCCTGAGATACTCCCTCTGTTCATGGGATACCCCTCAACCACTCATTGTTGCCAACCCTCAAGAAAACCACAGCCTATTATAGTCAGAGCACACTTACTTTTGGAACATGCCTCATAGATAGCAGCAAGGTGCAACATTTACCAATCCAGTCACTGACAAAATCAGACTTAAAAATTATTTACTTCTCAGCCGATGTCTATAGGAATATATTTTACCAAAAAGCTCTCTTTCCAACTGCAAATAAGAACTCATTTAACAAACTGAAAATAACTCCGCTATATAAACACAAGTGCAGTGAAGTTTTTTGTCTATTTACATAAGAGAATTGGACAGGAAATGCTGTGGAAGTATAATCTGTCTGCAAAATGAAAGTGAGCAATGCGCATGGTGGGGGGAGCATTGCTGTTCCTGAAGAACTCTATAGTTTCCATTGAGACGACTAAGAATCAATTTCACCTCTAGCAGTGTAGAACAGTGTGCAGATATTTACACATATTCTGTCCCTGCTTGTTACTTGTGTTATTTATTAGTTGTGTCACTATTATTAGTAACACATAACTGTATTTCATATAGTGTTAATGCAGTTTGTGAAAAATAAAACATCTCGCCATGTCTGCACGCTGGGTCACCAGTGTTTCATAATGCATATTGTAGGGGTAGGTATAACTTCGTGAAACATCCTGTAGTTGCCATTTATGTTGTAGCGGGGAAGATAGAGTGGGTGATCACCTGCTCACTATACAGTTTGCAGATCTAAGAAGGTGGACTGCATGACCACAATCCAATAACCTGATTTCCCTCGTACTTCTACCCTCAATCCCCACCCCTTCACCCTGTTACACCCCCAGAACACAATTTATTCCTTAATACAGCTCTACTGCACCTAGACATGGTACACACATTTAATATATGCTGTATCCCACTTCATTGAACAGTAATTTTATATTGTTAGAATGATATTCTGCAATTTTTCCATCCTGTGCAGTGTGGGAAGTGTTAGTCATAGAGAAAAAGTGGGTAGGGCTGTTTTTGTAGGAAATTCAGTTTTTTTCTGGGAAACATAAAGTATAAAAATAATAGAAAAAATACCTTTAATGCCCCCCACCCCCCGCCACCCGCACACACATTCATATCCTCACCTGTGGGGATTTTTAGCACGTTATTCACGACACACCCTCCTACCAGTGTACAAAAATTTACACCTGCACAAGTTTTTCCCCTAATTTTCATTCATTAACTGGACTTCAAGTCCTTGTTTCGTACAGGGGGAAGCTAGAGAACATTCTGTTTCAATTTTCACTGGGCAGTCACTGTTTTCTCACTCAGTTACTTGCTTTGTAGTTACTTTGTTTTACTATTACAGTTGTCAGAAAAAAATGAGTAATATTGTTTAGAGTCTTTATCAAAGAAGAAGAATGGTGCTATCATTTTAATATAGCACACATCCACTATTTGTTCCTCACATTTTGAAAACGTGTTTCTCATTTTTTCTGTAAGATACTTCTTGGACTGAAGTTTTTCATTCATGTTATGTAAGATTGTAGCCAAATCAGATGAGTACATAGTAACGCAACATTCACTTTTACGTTAAATGGGTCATTCATATTTAAAAAGTGAGCCAACTACATTATAATGTCAATTCTGTAGTGAAAATGAAGATTCATTTTTCTTTCTGAATAAATACAGTTTATTCTTCATAGGTATTTACTTTATAGGTTCTTTTTCTTTAGCAATAGTAATAAGAGGACGCGATAGACAGAGAATGTTTGAGTTAACTGGATCTTGAAAAATATAAATATCAGTGAATTATGGCTTACTAGTGACCGCACCGTTAGTGGGTTGCATATCAGATATGCTGCGATTCATCTTTTTTCAGAGATTGTTTACCCAAAATGTGGCTTAAGTATTAACAAGTTTTCATTACATACAACCATTTACAGAAATGATACCATTGGTGGATATATTATTTGACCATGTTTTTTGTTTTGGTGAGCCTAAGCTTCTGTGAGACTCAAGTGACAGTATTCCATGCAACTTCTAGATTATTCTAATATTTTTTTTTTTTTAATTTAAGTCCATTGTTCCATTTGTGTTTAAAATGGTTACTGTTTCTTCCATATTCTGAATATCTTCAGATCTGTTGAAACATGTAAAGGATAAGCTGAGCTGGATCTTGTGTAAATAATATGATACATGCACATGATAAATATAACCATATTCAGTACACACACACAAACCATGTGATGTAAAGAACAAAAGCTAAAACAGCACATGGAAATAATGCAGACAGTTCCAAAGAGTTTTTTTGGTAATATGCTGGAGGAACTCAGAATTTTCATGAATCTTTTGAAGAAGCCAGACATACTGCTCAATGAACAAATTTACTTTTGGATCCATGGCATTTTTGAAATGTTTGAAGAGATTTTGTAGAGATATAATGTCACTTGCATGCTAAAACAGTTCTCCTGCTACCATGTGTGTACTGACTGACGATATCAGTCCAGCAGCAGAGTTGAACTGCATGCCATACCTGTTTCTGAGGCATGGAAAACTGTGCACTCTGGTGTAATATTCTCAAAAGAAGCACACTAAGATGGAAGACTGAAAAAAATTGTGATAGATGTAAACTGCAGCATTCTCGTCCATTCTGGTTTTAGTTTTATACACTAACCATAATTTAATTCTTCGTAACTGTTTTGTTTCCACGGAGTGACATCATCGTCTTGATATACTGCATATAGCATGCAACATCACGTAATATGCATTACAATTTATGCACATTAGTGATTTACGGAGCCTGTACACAGCACTTAACGACTGATAGGTCACTCTGCAGTTACAGTGGGTGGCGCACATGGCGATATTTTGTGGTTGTATAGAATGTGGTGGAAGACAGGATTCGTGCTATAGACATTTCATTTACAATTTTACAATATTTTAAGTGTTGTTTCCTTCAAAGTATTTCCCAGTATTGAGTACATGCTGTTTGGAATATTATTTCCTGGAATGATTTTTTTTTTAATGACACCGACTTCTTTTATTACTGATTTCTGAATGTGCTATATGCTTTGGAAACAACTTCCTTTCATTTTAGTTTTGGGCATAGAGCAGAGGAAAAATTCTGACAAGTTCAGTTTGAGAGGAAAGTATGGGAGAAATATGACAGATGTGGAATGTTTTGAAACAAACTTGCACTTGAAAGCAGGATCTGAGCTAGCGTACCATTGCAGTGCAAAATCCAAGAACTTTTTCACTCGGTCTTCTTGGAGGCAGCAAGCATCTCTCAGATATTTTACAGTTTGTGAGGTAGATATTAACTTTTAATATTGAATGCCTTTTTGGGGTGCACTCAGCCTCGTGATGCCAATTGAGGAGCTACTCAACCGAACAGTAGCGGTTTCGGTCAAGAATGCCATCATAACGACCAGGAGAGCGGTGTGCTGACCCCACGCCCCTCCTATCCGCATCCTCCACTGAGGATTACACGGCGGTCGGATGGTCCCGGTAGGCCACTCGTGGCCTGAAGACGTAGTGCTTTTATTGAATTCCTTTTTAAATCACAGATCACGACAGACACTGACTACCTTGAGATTCACTGCAGTCTATTTTAATATTTTGCAAAACAGACAGTCTGAGGATATCATTCCAAACATTTTATAACTGTTTTTTTGGTTTTACAGTAAGAGCTTATGAGATGGCGGTTTTACAGTATGAGCTTATGAGTTGGCATACTTGTTAGTATGGGGTCTTCTGTATTGAGCAGCGCAGCGTGCTTCTGTACAGTTTCAGAATCAATATCTTTCAACTGGAAAATCTTTCATTATTAGTTAAAAGTATCTCTGTTTTTCATATTTCTGAGGATTTCTTCCTCTCTCTGTTTATTTCCTTTATTCACTTTTTTTGTCAAGAGTTGTTGGTGCATTCTCAGACAAGTGGCAGGTAATCTAATGGTGTCCATAGGATTTGTATGAGGGTAGTTTATCTTTATCATAACTATTAATAATAAAATATTCATGTAGAATAATTTATAGGGATGGCTCAGACATGAACCATCTACACTTCGTGGATGATGATATGTTCCTAAGTGAAGATTTGGAAGACTCTTTCTGATGATCATATTTTTTGGGAAGCTAACCAGGTTAGAATGCTTGAGATATCTCCATTGTGGATCACAGATAATTAAATATAGCATATTTCAACCTCAAAGCGAGCTGAGTTCTCACCTCTATATTTCAAAAATGCTGGTGTTGATGGGAAGAGTCTATACGGCATGGGCTCTTGTTATTGGAGCTAATTTAATGAAACCTTTGAATATGTGTTGAAACTTTAAATTTGTTTAACCCTATTGTTCAATGTGATTAATATGCTGTACAGTATATTACAATTCATCTAGTTTTAATCTAACTATTGCGTATATTATATTTGTAGTTATAGCTTTAGATGATTAATTTAGAAAACATTTCTATAATAGGGGTTTTCAGTAATTTGGAGTGGGACTCGCCCCAAGTAGTCCAGATTTACAGAATGTCTGTGGAGAACATCTCTCACAAAACCAGGACAATACAATAACTGTACTTCACAAAAAAGGAGACACACAAGGCATAAAAAAACTTCAGGCTTATCAGCCTCCTCTACATAATGTACAAGATATTCACTAAAATTGTCATCAACTGCATAGAAAAATATTGGATTTTAATGAGAGAAAGGAACAAGTTGTCTTTGGAAGTGGCTTAGCTCAACGGACCATATGCAAATCAAGAACGAAATTTTAAAATTTTTTAATGAGTTTGAATTACCACTTTGTCTGTGGGTTCATAGAATCTAGACCAATCTGAATTATCATGAAGTCCAAATCAGTGACAGTTTGCTTTATTTCTTTTGACTAATTTAAACTGTTCATATGGAAAAACTATCTTCTTTATGTGCCTTTGTAAAACATCATGCGGCATTTCTTCTACAGTGTCATTATATTCATTACTCTCTTTTTTCTGAACAATCATTTACATTATATAAACATTTAAAGACGTATTTGAATTCTTGTCCAGTTTTACATATGTTCTTAGTTACTAGCCATCTGAGATCTTAACACTTTTGAAATGAAATGCCTGTCCTACATGTTTCTCTTTCATTACCTGCGTACTTTTATTGACTTCAATTGTTTCCCTTCCAAAATTTTCATAGTATCTACACGTCCCCCTGAAGACATTTTGGAATAAATTCTTGTTATCTACATGTCTGACCTACAGCCTGATGAGTCTGCTTCTTTCTTGTATTATATCTGTGTTTGCTGTGAATCTTATATGAGACTTTGAGCACTTGTCATCTAGGATGAGGCTAGGGTAGTCACAGTAAATTTTTTAAATTGTGTAGTAAAATGCAGCTGATTTCATGTTTAATTTTATTTGGTCTTTGTCAATCCCCCTTTTTTAAATTTGTTTTCCTTGGAAGAATTGGTCAAAACAAATATGTTGTTGTCTACAAATCCTGTCATTTCTGATATCGTATTCAAAATATCACTCTGAAGAATATAACTTTTGTCGTGTCTTATTAATATTAACAAGAATCAGCTGTGGTGCTTGAGATGATCAAGATTACTTCCTCAGAAGAGTCATTCTTTAATTTTGTCCTACTTTCGCAGTAAAGATCATTTTGTAGTGGTGTTTACACGAAGTTTTTTTTAACTCTTATTAGGGACATTGTACCACCTCAGTGTACAAGAAGAAATTGAGCGGAACGCTCTTTGACCAAGATGAAGCTGAACAATAGTGTATAAGACAGCACATTACAAATGTAGGAAATAAACATTAACACTAGGTCATGACAAAAATTATACAGTGGTTTTAAAGCTAGGAGCCTTATATAGAGTATTATACAAGGATGATGATTGACAGCAACCCTTGTTAAATATTTTAAATCTGTACGTCATTGTTAAATCAAAAACTGTGTTACAAGAGTGAAGACTGTTTAATTTACTAAAACAAGTAAGTTCCACAGTTGTGATGGATGGTAAAAAGGAACAGTTGTGTAAGATTTTCTCTAGAACATAATGCAGCTGTATACGGGTTGCTAGTGCAAGGTAGGAGCATATTATACAATATCTCCTTGAATGTTTTGACAAGTCTGCAATTGAAATACATTACTGTATTGTTGCAGGGTGAACTTTATCGACAACTGAAGTTTTGGCAGTGCCTTCGCCAAGATTTGGAACGAGCTCGTCTCCTCTGTGAACTGGTGCGCAAACGAGAGAAGCTCAAAAAAGAACTATGCAAATTGTAAGTTTCTCGTATGGGTATCAAATTTAATTTTTAAAGTATTCATTAGTATCTGAATTCATAACTGAGAAATGTATAAGTAGTTACTGAATTACTGGAGGCAATAATATGTTCCTAAACATGATTCTTTTGAGAGCTGTTACTATTCATTATTATTATAGTTGTTTGTTATTACATTAAAGGATGTTAATTTGAAATACATAGTCATAAACCAATTGTTAATGTATAGAATTCACTACATGAAGATTAAAGGTGAATGACAGAACTTTTGTCTTCAGTAAGAGCAGATGTGGGAATGTGGTCAGTTAGAGCAAGTATATTGGAGATTATTTCAGTCCATCTCTTCTTCCCTCTCTCTCTATCCATCTCCTCCTCATTCTCTCTCAGCCTGTCTGCTCCTCCCAACTCTCTCTCTCTCTCTCTCTCTCTCTCTCTCTCTCTCTCTCTCTCTCTCTCTCTGTCCATCTCCTCCTACTGTCTCTCTCAGTCTCTCCTCTCCTGCCCCACCCTCTCTGTTCATTCCCTGCATTGAGCAAGGTAGCACAGTGGTTAGCACACTGGACTTGCATCTGAGAGGACTACACTTCAAGCTCACATCTGGCCATCCAGATTTAGGTTTTCCTTGATTTCACTAAATTGCTTATGGCAAATGCTGGGACAGATCCTTTGAAAGGGCACAGCCAATTTCCTTCTCCATCCTTCCCCAATCCGGGCTTATGCTGTCTCTAATGATCTTGTTGTCAATGGGACATTAAACACTAATGTCCTTTTCCATCCCCTCTTTCCTCCCTCTGTCATCTCCCCCCCCCCTTCTCCATCAGTCTCCTCTTCCCCCCTCCCTCCATCCACCTCCTCCTCTTCCCGCTCTGTCCGTTTCCTCTCCCCCTCCCTCGGTTCATTTCTCCTCCCCCCTCCCTCTGTCCATTTCCTCTCTCCCATATCTGTGACCATCTCCTCTTTCCCGCTACCTGTCTGTCAATCTCCTCTTCTCCTCATTCTCACTCCATGTTATCACTACTACCTCAGTAGGAGGGTGCTGCTTCCTACTCCCACAGTATTTCTTTCCAGATATTAGTAAGTGTACCATGTTTGGTTGAAATCAATCCACGGGCTTAGGAGAAGTTTTTTGTCAATGGCTGTTCCCAAATATGCACATGTCACATACATTTAACATATTTTAGACAGGTTTGTATACAAATTTCATCTGTATCTCTCGTGACTTTCACCCTGCTGTTTCATTTTCATACAGCTCAATGTTTATGACATCAGATGTCCTAAACTATATGTCATGCAATGATATAATTGCATTTGAACTTATTAAATGGTAATACCAAGAGTGTAATGGAGAGAGGAGCAGAATATAATCAAAGTTGTTGCAGAGAGCCCTTGCATTTCATAGCATCCAATGTTAGGCACTTCGTCAGCTATGTTGTGATTGTTCAAACAAATTTCGGGCTTGCAGCCGGTCGTCTTTCAATACTTTGCATGATATTTCAACTGGGCACCTGCCAGTCATCTTCAGGTGAGCTGTCACAGACTGGCAAAAACGTCCTCCGTTCCGCAATATATAGCGTACTGTAACTATTCTGCGCATGCGTCAAAAACTTGATAGATGAATCACATTGCCCACCAGCAGCGCCCTCGCTGGTGGAATAGCGGAACTCAGTCACCCTCTGCGTTGCTGTTTGCCACAGCCGTGGACGCACTCTGTCGTCTTCGATTTGAGCAAATCATGGAGATGATGGGATTCCATGCACTGTCCAGCTGGTAGCCGCTGTCACGGTTTAACAGATTTTCTGCCAGTCGTGTTACTACAGATTCTTTAATAATGGAGTCCCAGAAAGACGTTGCTGTGGACTAAATCATTGTTTTCTCACACTCCATTGAATGTCCAGTAGAAATACAATGTTCAGCGATAGCGGACTTGCTTGGCTGCAAAAGATGGGTGTAACGTTGATGTTCAGTGCAGCGTTCTTTCACGGTGCGTTTGGTTTGACCTATGTAAGCCATACCACATTGGCATGGTATCTTGTAAATTCCGGCCTTTCATAGTAACAGATTGTCCTTAACTGATCCCACAAGGTCCGCAATCTTCGATGGTGGGCGGTAAAGCACTTTTGCCAGAAATTTTCTGAGGATTCTTGCTATTTTAAATGAAGTGTTGCCAACGAAAGGAAGAAAAGCTAAAGATTGTTCCGGCGTGTTGTCCTCTTTATTCACTTCCTGCTTCTTAGTTTTAACTGTTAGTGCCCTGTTAATCTGCCAGATGGAATACGCATTTTCACTTAATACTGTCTTTAGATGGGCGAGTTCTTGAGGTAAGCTATCTAGATCTGAGACAGTATGAGCTCTATGAACAAGTGTTTTAAGCAAACTCATGGTTTGCGATGGATGATGGCAACTCGATGCTTGCAGGTACAAATCAGTATGAGTGGGTTTCCGGTAAACTGAATGCCCTAGAGAACCATCATTCTTCCTTCGAACCAGGACGTCCAAGAAAGGCAACCAACCATCTTTTTCTATTTCCATGGCGAACTGGATGTTGCTATGAATGGAGTTGAGGTGATGTTGAAACTCCATTAATTTATCTTCTCCATGAGGCCACACTATGAAAGTGTCATCCACATACCGCCAAAAAACTGTTGGTTTCAGGGCAGCTGATTCAAGCACTCTCTCTTCAAAATCCTCCATAAAAAGGTTGGCCACCAAAGGAGACAGGAGGCTACCCATGGCGACACCGTCAGTCTGTTCAAAATATTCTTGATTAAACACAAAATCAGCTGAGGAAAGAACGTGCCTGAACAAAACAGTGATATCTACAGGAAACATGTTACCAATCAGTGTCAAAGAATCTGCAAGAGGAACTTTTGTAAAAAGTGAGACCACATCAAAACTTACTAGAAGGTCTACACTGCTAAAATGAAGAGCCACCAGTCTATTGATAAAATCAGCTGAGTTACGTATGTGATGTGAGCACTTGCCTACGAAAGGTCTCAGTAAGGAAGCGAGATGTTTAGCTAAATCATATGTAGGAGCTCCAATGTTGCTCACTATTGGACGCAGAGGAAGACCCTCTTTATGAATCTTTGGAAGGCCATACAGTCTTGGAGGTACACATACCGGTCTTAACCTCTTGATGGTGTCTTGCGGTCTTAACCTCTTGATGGTCTCTTGCGGTAAGGAGGAGGAATTTAATAGTGCTGAAGTTTTCCGTTGCACACGTCCTGTAGGATCGTAATCAATCCTCCTATAGGTAGAGTCACTTAGCAGACCATACATCTTATCTTTAGACACACCACGAGGTAACAAAACAGTTGCATTACCTTTGTCAGCTTTCAATACCACTACGTCAGGGTCCTCTCTTAGATTTCGTAATGCAACCCTTTCTGCAGAGGTTAAATTACTGCGTTGAGGAGGAACCTTCAACAGAGCACGGCAAGTTTCCCTTCTTATTTCGTCTGCAGCATCCAATGGAAGACGTCGTACAGCTTCTTTAACACCACTCAAAATACTTATTAATGGCGGTGCTGTAGGTGTAAGTGCAAAGTTGAGTCCCTTGCTTAATACAGACAGTTTCGCGTCATCCAAATTCTTCTCCGTGAGATTGACAACGGAATGTTGTACCATTATCCCTTCTGAAGACGGCTTCTGTGGTAACAGACGATCAAATTTTGATATCTGCTGACAATTAGCATCCTTGTGGATCCACTCGAACTTGGCCGAAGTCACTCCATCAACCCAGTCCCATGATACAGGAGAAAGATACCTTGCAACCTTCAGATGTAACTGGTAAAGTTCTGCTGAAATAGCATCTAACCTTCATCTTGTGTAGCAAATCCTCTCTTTGACAATAGCATGACTAGCCTTCTCAGTAATCTTCCGTGCAGCAGTGGTCTTAATGAAATGAATCACTCTAGCAAATTTTGGTATAATGCCATGGTTCCGACATCTCAATAAAAAGGTTAAAGAACTTAAAAGCTTTGCTCTTTTACCACGTAGCTTCTCGAAACTTCGGATATGTGAGGCCATCTCCTCCCCGTAAAGGCTTCTGATGTGAATTTTAAAATTTTCCTGGCGAATTGACTGTTCAAACAAATTTTGGGCTTGCAGCTGGTCGTCGTTCAGTACTTCGCACGATATTTCAACAGGGCACCTGCCAGTCATCTTCAGGTGAGCCGTCGCAGACTGGTGAAAACGTCCTCCGTTCCGTTCAATTCACCAAGAAAATTTTAAAATTCACATATGTTGTGATGTTTTACTATGGGCTCCAATTAACATGTCATGAACTGCTCTATGACAGTATATACAGGGTGAGCACAAAGTCTTGCCCTGATTATAAAAATTTGTAACAGAATAACTGTTTGCAATAATAAGTACATTTCATCTTGTTACATAGGTTAGTGTTACTAGTTGTTGTGACTAATAGATGGTGCTAGTGCTCCACAAAACTGACACGGTCTGTTAGGTCACGTTAGGTGCTGGCAAAATGGTGTCGAAGCAGGAGAAAGCGCAGTGTGTGCTTTGGTTTCAAAAACAAAATCACCCATCAGTGTTCAGCATAAATTTCAGGCGTCTTATGGACACAGCCCACCTGACGTTATATCAATAAAGCGATGGTATGCAAAGTTTAACAAAATAGGCAGCATTGAAGATCGTCCTTGAAGTGGCAGGCCTCGTGTGAATGATGCAACTGTTGATCGTGTTTGGTAATCATTTCAACGGAGTCCGTCTAAATCAACTCTTCAGGCATCACGTGAACTCCAAATACCACAAGCAAGTGTGGTGAAAATTCCTCATGAAAGGCTTAGGTTGTGTGTTTACAAAGTGCAAATCATGCAGGCCTTGCAAGTGAATGATTTGCTGACACGTGCTGAATTTGCAACTGATATTCTCAACAAGAGTAATGGCGCTAACGATTACTTAAATCGCATATGCTTTACCAATGAATCCACCTTTCATGTCAGTGGAATAGTAAATAGGCATAATGTCCGTATATGGGGTTCAGAGTCTCCACATACTACTGTACAATTACAGTGAGACAGTGAAAAAGTGATTGTTTGGTGCGGCCTATGCATAACAGGGTTTTTAGACCACTTTTCTTCGTGGAAAAATCCTTTACTGCTAATATTTACGTAGACATTTTGCAACAGTTCATTACGCCACAGTTAGAAGAATGTCAACCAGGGATAATTATCCAGCAAGATGGAAGAACACCCCCCACCCCCACGGAACAGTTCAACACCCTGGCCACCCCGCTCTCCATATATTACGCCCCTTGAATTTTATATCCAGGGCTATGCCAAGGACAGAGTCTTCATCACATCAGTTGCTGATGTCAACGAACTAAGGCTAGGATACAAGCTGCTGTGGGTACTGTGACAGAACACATGTTACGAAACACCTGGCGGGAACTGGAATACGGCCTCAGCATTCTCCGAGCTACCAATGGAACACACGTTGAGGTTTACTAACGTAAGGTCTTAAGAAAAGCTAGTAACACTAACCTGTGTAATGGCATCAAATCTAAATTATTATATCAAACAGTTATTCTGTAATAAATTTAATAAATTGTTATAATCAGGGCAAGACTTTGTGCTCACCCTGTACATCATTCTGTTTTACTCACTTTTGTGCTAGTAATGTAGAAAAAGAAAGATCCCAGAGTCTAAAAAAAAAAAAAAAAAGTTGTATACTTATTAAACTAAATAGGTTAGCACATGAAACACCAAAACCTCCCTCCCTCCCTCCCCTCCCCCCCCTCTCTCTCTCTCTCTCTCTCTTTCTCTCTCTCTCTCTCTTTTTCTCTCCCTCCCTCCCCCGTCCCTCTCTCCTCTCCCCATCCCCCTCCCGCCTCCCCCTCTCCGCTTCCCCTCTCCCCCCCCTTTCTCTCCCTCAACCCCCACTGCCTCACTCCTTCTCCCCCCCTCTCTCAACGTTGTAGGGTGTGGGTGGAGAGAGATGTGAGGGAAAAATTCTTACATGTCTCTCATTAGTAATTAATGACTAGAGTGTTCTGTAAAAATTTTAATATCGAAACTGTGTTCAAATTACAAATCTAATTCATTCTCTTACCTTTTACCACCCTGCTAGGAGGGAACACTGTCTGCGGATGGAACTATGTCCTCGGGAATGCTTCATGATAGGTCTTATAGATCTATTGCAGACGAAAGACACTGGTGAAATATTCTCAGAGCCTGTTGACCAGACAGAAGTTGTGGACTACAGTGACGTTGTTAAGCAGCCAATGGATTTATCAACAATGCGTGTCAAGGTATTAATTTTCGACTTTTACATCTGTTGGGCTCAGCACTTTCATCACCATGTTCCATTATAATGACTGTAATAAACAAGTTAAAATTTCATGGTGGACCAGAACTCAAACTCAGATATATGTTTTTATGGTTTCATTTAGAATGCTATACAAATGCAAACAATCTGTCACACACAGTTTTAAGAATGGTTTTTGTGTCTTTGAAGACCAATATTTATAGCCATTTTGTTAGTTTAACCATTAGTTTTATATGGCTGGTCATATTAGCACAAGGTCTCAATGTATTTATTAAAAATTGGCTTTTTTGTGTTAGTTTCAAGCTCAAAATATCAAGATTTCATTTCTATAAGCTGACTTAATGTGGTGACAAAATGCATATACATTTGTCAAAAAATTACAGGATTAGTCAACATATACTGACGCATCTTGGAAAAATGTTATGTCTAGCATAGCTACACCTTGGAGTTAAGACACTTGTTATCATTACAGGAAGAGAAAGTAAAGACAAGACCTGTGATTGAGAAATAGTTAACTTCTCAGATATTGGAGTGTCTCAAATTTCAGTTGTGTAACTTTGGACTAGTGAGACCTGTGTTTCTCCCAGCTTGTACAATGTTCAACTAACTTGTGGAAATGTGTCAGGATGATGCCGCCAACAAGAGGTGATATTTCAGAGGTGCACATCCTGTTATTTTCAAGGCTAAACTGCAGCATGCAAGTACTGTGCAAGAATGTAAACTTTTCAAAATGTCGGCAGTTGTTAATGTCACCCGGCTGCATTCCCATAAGTTATTTGGACTTTGAACCTGTTTTAAACAGCTGCAAGTATTGGAAAATGGTCATGACAAAATCATTGATGAGCAATTGCGGTGATTTATTTCCTCTTGCTCACACACCTCAAAACAGCTACAGAGTATGATTCAGGTCTAACAAACTTTGCAAACAGCTATGTGACAAGAATATTGACCCATATTTTTTGCAGATGTCATCATGAAAGAGGCCTCTATTATCATAGGCCCATTGTATGTGTCTGTTAAAAATAGAACACCCTTAATCTTAAAGACAGCACTCAGTGATACATTAAGGATGGTAGCACATTAGATGGGGCTGTATTTCGTACTCCGTGTATGAAATTTGAAATAATTCTACACTTGTACTTGATGGATGTCAGTATTATGTTTGCGGTCTGACAATGAAGCAGAAATTAGTATTACTAGATATGTGGTGAACTGAACTGTACAGTAGTGTCCTGTGTCGGTCCACAGGTGGGGGAGTGAGATCCTCTAGTCTTTTGTCCTGTTGTACACCGGCATCATTGGTAATTGCGTTATGTGTGGTTTTTTTTTATGATGTCAATAACATGAGAGCTCAGACGACATGCTGACATGGTGGGATGTCAGTGGCATACTGTTATACATTTCTAGCATGTGTTTTTAAGAAATCTAATATCCATGCCAGCACCTTCTAAGTGCTGAGAATTACTCATCTTGAGAAGTAGCTAAATCATCTGAAATCTCTGTGAATCTATGCCACATGCATATAAATCACCTGTAACCATTGTATTGTGTGCTTTTGAGCTAGTATTCCATGTCTGGAGTCATATAGAGACCCATAACTGTATTTTTCAGTGAATTTTAGTTTATGTAAAAGGCCCATCTTCCAATTTATGAAAGCAGAGTGAAATGAACGTATACGTTGACACCAAATGTGACATATTTACTGATCCCAAAACTGTTGTGGTCAGTATATTATGCATACAACATTTTTATGTAATTTCATGTTTTGATTTGATAATTTTAGGTTGCTTATCTGATTTATGCAGAGTGGTAACATAGTCGTCTATCAAATGTTACCTTTTTTATGTTAGGCAGCAAACTTTGAATATCAAGACCTTGATTCACTAGAAGCGGACTTCCTACTGATGATAAACAACTGCATGGCATATAATGCTCGTGACACCGTATTTTATCGGGCTGCACTCCGTATGCGAGAGCAAGGTGGAGCACTTATAAGGCAGGCCCGCTATGATATGGAGGTGCTAAAATTTGATCCAGTCACAGGATTGCTTATACCACCAGATGAATCTCCTGTAAAGACTCAGCATGCTGAATCTGATATTGACCGTGAACTTGCTGACATCACAAGCAAAGTGGAAGTTGGGGTATGTAAACATATTGAATTAATTTTAATCTGAATTTTTTTGCAGTTCTCACTTTATGATTGTTTTTGTTGTGGTTTCCAAGTTCGTGTGCAGCATTTCCAGATTTAAAATATAGAGATCCAGAATTTTTTCCTTGGATGTAAACAATAAAAATGTATTAAAATAAAAAACAGTCACTAACAGAAATTGGCAGATGTTTGCTTAGTTAAGAAGTCTCTGAAGTACCCATGACGACACTTCATTCAAGTATGTGGCACATACACTGTACTAAAATATTTGATGGTTTTTCTTGTGAAGAAATGACTTGTTGTATGGGTTTACAGGAAAAAAATATTGTAAATACTCTGTCTGTTAAATTTTTCAGATTTTATTATGTTTTACATTATTTTTGTAACTTTTTTAATATTTGATAGGTAATAACATATATATACACGATCTTCTTTTTCTTCTACATAGTAACGTGCATTTTGAGTTTGTGTATTGACAAACTTCTACTGCCCATAGCTTCCTCTAGAACTTTCCAGTCTTTCTTTTTTAACTATGTTGATTAGGTATGTATTTTAGTAGTAACACATTGCAGCTTCTGCTCACCTCATCCAACTCTAGACTTTGCAATGTATTTCCCTCCTTGGCCCTCCTTATTTTCCCCTTCATGTGCTTTAGAGTTTCTTTATGTATTCTATTTCTAAATTTTACAAAAATAAACTGTGTACAACAGGTTTAGTTCTATTTGCTTTCTTTGCCTTAGTGCCATACAGTATCTTAAATCAGGCAATATAAAATAGAATTCCTCCTTCTCTGTGTGAATTTTCTTGATGATGTTTCTCAGTCAAAAGTTACAGTCCATATGAAACCTAACTGACAAATATCATTATGTTTCTCAATTTGTGTGTCAGTGTTGCAGTTCCTTTTCATACATGTATGATCAAGGCATATGACTCATGACTAGTGACTGGAAAATGTAGCATCTACTTTTTGCAAAATTCACATGTTTTTAAAAATTTACACCTATTTTTGTCAAAATTAGAATCAATTTGGTCTTTGTAAAAGTACTGAATGGGTCCTTTTTGACTGGAATGTTAACTTTTGGTAAAACTTCAACACCTTTTTCTTTGGAAATGGCCTTTGTTATTTCATCTGGCTGTACTCAAGCTTTCAAAAATAATTGTTCTCTTGGAAAGCAGCAGTATTTTCCTGCCAGTGAACTGAATGTGTTTCCAATTTAAGGTGTTTCTGAACATTATTTGTCTTTTCACAACCAATTTTATGGTTACAAAATATACAGATTGTTAACTTTGACCTTTTGTGGGCATTTAGAACCATGTAACTCATGCTTGGCAATGATACAGAAGCGACAAGGCACTTCGCATAGAAGTAGGACCGAATGTACTATAACTCTAGTTTAAGATTAAGAGAAGAATTTTGGCGCAGTTGAAAAACGTTTCAAATTTTGTTTTACAGTCACTATATGGTATAGCGACAGACAGCCGTAAGCATAAACAAACTAGAATTTTGACTGCCAGAGGGGAGAGGAGTGGTGCAGGGAAAGAAGCCCAGCCTCCGTTTCACAGGGCATCAGCGTTTACAGTAGAGATGACACATTGTCACAGAGAACGCCAATCTCATCTGGTGTTTTAAGGGTCGTAATCGAAATCTATGCCAGACCATGATTGGTCGCTTCACTTGTTTCAAAATAAGAAAATAAAACAATGAACAACACACAACACAAAGTGTTGCTTGCTAAGTTTATCAAGGTATTGGTAATGACGTAGTTCAAGCCTGACCTCTAGCTGTATTCGATGCAACCACATTTCAAAATATCCACCATCTAACTTGCCATGTTAAAACTGTTCACATTTTACCATGTTTTGAGCCATTGTACCATCTGTTGAGCTTTAACTAACAAAAACCTGTACGCCTTTCTTTGTTATAAAATTTTAGGTCCCACGCCTGAGTACTACATTGTATTACACGACGTGTATCTTAAGTAGACCATTCAACCAACCACAGTTCACATGGCTCCAGATCATTGAGTGCATTGCAGCATACATTTTTTATTTTGCAAACAGGTTGTTAAGCACATTATCTTTCCAAATTGGTCATCATCAGATGGGGTACAACACTAGTAACTGAAAATTAGTTACATTTTCAATATTTATATGCAGAAAAAGATTCTTATGCACACTATATTTTCAAACTGTGCATCACCAGATGAAGTACAACATCAGTAACTGAAAATTGGTTACATTTTCAGTATCTATAAGCAGAAAATAAAGCTATTTCATCTCTAATAAAACAGTTCATATGGATACTGTTTGCTATGAAATAGCACCTATTAAGGTGTTTCGTGTTTTGAGCCAGAATTTGCATCTACTGTATTTCACATTTGTCACAAAATGTGAATTTTTTCCGTCCCTACTAATAACACGTATCATGTCTCCCTTTTAACAACATAACTTAAGATATCAGTGCAGAATTCTTTCAACTACCTGAGACAGTGTTTGAGGGCATCACTCTTAATACCTTCATTTCTGGAAAATTTGTAGTGTTCCTTGTAATTCATTTTGATTTTTCCTGATTTCCTAACTTATAAATTGGATTGTCAGTGCAGCAGCATGTACTTGGATTAGTACAAAGGATCATGATAAGTAAAATGTTACTTAATATTTATGAAAGAAGTGCCTAAACAGAAGCAGTGAAAATGGCTGGCCAACTTGTGTATATAATTAATTCAAAGTGATAGTGTATTCTGTTCAGAGCCCGTCAATTAATTTTTGACTTGACACACACTTGCATGCAAGTGCACACACACACACACACACACACACACACACACACACACACAAATTCAAATTTGAATTTGGGATGTCAATTTATGTTACTTCTCATTCATACTTTTTGCCTCATGTTTTTAAGTGACTGCTCTTTTTCTTTAATGTCCAAATATACACTTTCTCTATTCTCTGGTGTGTGAAGGAATCTAAAATTTTGAAACTGAACTTTATTTGTAAATGTTTATTAATTGTACTTCAGTTGCCTCTGTTTATCTGGTGCAAAGTAAACACTCTTCTTCTGTCACAGATATTTGAAGTATTTATCTTTGATTTTTGTTTTTAGTAGATTTTTACCATTTGTAGCAGCTGCTAAAACCAAATGGTTATATGGATTTGAGAACCATGCCACTTTATTTTAGGTTTCCTCTTAAGTTGTATTGTAATTTTATGACTCATTAAGTTGTTTGATAATTTGTTTACAGGGCCGAGAAGCTTTAGCACGTTTACTGGAACTTCAAGTTCGATGCCAGGATTTAAAACTTGGTCCAGCTCGTGCAAAACGATTACGTCTCATTCGTTCTGCTATTACAAAGTTACGGCGGCGTATCAATGCATCAGCAGTGACTGCTCGTTCTGGTAAATGACCAAATGAGACTTATTATATAAGCAACAGAAAATTAATTAACGTTACATTTTTTCTTAATTTTTTAAAATTGCTTTTATGTACTTTGGTGTTTATTCTGTTGTACTTTTAACATAAACTGACATATTTATTAAAATAAAAATTTAAAGATAATTTAAGTAGTAAATGTAACATCTCACCAAATCGCCTAGATGCTAAGTTGTCAGTTGGCACACACACACACACACACACACACACACACACACACACACACAGAGAGAGAGAGAGAGAGAGAGAGAGAGAGAGAGAGAGAGAAAACAACTCTATAGTCAAAACTGACTACATTTCTCTGTCAGTAGATGTGTGTATGTGTGTGTATTTTATTTTACACATCTTGTTCCATAGGGCGAATTTGAGGAGTAAATCTACGTGGTCATGGAATATGTCGCTACATGAAATTACAATAGAAAAGTAATAATAGATATAATAATAAAGTGTTCATGAATCCTAAGAGACGACAAACTATAAGTTTATAGAAATGCAGTCAACAAAATAATGCAGGAATCAGCATAATTTTTCAAGGAACTAATCAACAGGATAGGAGGAGTGATCCACAAGGAAACTCGTCAGTTTGGATTTGAAAGAACCTGGATTTTTGCTATGACTTTTTCAATTCTTGTGGTAGCTTATTGAAAATAGTTGCAGCAGAATAATGCACCTCTTTTTGCACAAGAGTCAAGGAGGTGCAATACAAATGCAGATTGGACTTCTGCCTAGTATTATCTAAGAGAAAGCTGCTAATTCTTTGGAATAAGCTGATATTGTTAACAAAAAATGACATTAAATAATATATAGATTGAGAGACCGATGTCAGAATACCCAGGCTAATGAACAGGGATCAACAAGAGGTTTGCGAACTTACACCACATATTGCTGAAACCATCCGTTCCTAAACCATCCGTTCCTGAGCCAAAAATACCCTTTGAGAATGGGAAGAGTTACCCCGAAATACAATACCATACATCATAACCGAATGAAAATAAGCAAAGTAGACTGCTCTTCATGTTGAATTATCACTTATTCCAGATACTGTTCTGATAGTAAAAATGTGAGCATTAAGTCTTTGAACAAGATCCTAAACATGGGCTTTCCACTACAGTTTACCATTGATCTAAACACCTAGAAATTTGAACTGTTCAGTCTCACTAATCATGTGCCCATTCTTTGTAATTAAAATGTCGGGGTTTGTTCAATTGTGTGTTAGAAACTGTAAAAACTGATCTTACTGTGATAAAGCATTTATTTTCTACAAGCCATGAACTTCCTTCTTGAACTGCAGTACTTGAAACAGTGCCAAATTGCACACAACATCCTTTACTACTGAGCTAGTGTCATGAGCAAACAGAAATATTTTAGAAGCATCTATAATACTAGAAGGCATATAATTTATATAAATAAGGAGCAGGGGTGGCCACAGCACTGATCCCCAGGGGCCGCCCATTTGAACCCACATCTTAGCTATTTTCAAAACTGTGGAGAATGACCTTTTGCCATTTGTTCTTAAAGTAAGAAGTGAACCAGTTTTGTGTGTGTGTGTGTGTGTATGTGCGCGCGCGCGCGCGCGCGCGCGCGCGGACGTGCGTGTGTGTGTGCACATGTGCGTGTACATGCGTGATAGAGAGGGAGGGGGGGTCATGCATAGAAAGTCTGTGTCTGTTGAAGGAATAACTCGGTGTCTCTAATATTTATGAATTGTTACCTCACTAATTAAATTATTTATATTCTACCAAGGACTTTCCAATGCCATATGAAGCAAGATTTTTATTTTTTGTAACTATGTGAGCTCAGTAACTGCCAGTATAAAGTCTGGCCATTCTGTAGAAGTTTCCAAGGATAATGTCATCTAAACAAAACCAGTAAATTCCAAAGGTCTCTAAACACCCACTGCTGTTACTATTACAGCATTAATCGTTGGTGAAGGTTTTCTGCTAAACTGATACTATTAAGTAGTGATACACAAAGGCAGAATTTATGTACATTCTTTTTGAAGCATAATGAATAGATGTTCTCACAATTTTTGCTGTCTTGATGTGTAAACGTTGATGTGGTGGTCTTTCCTTCTGCATCAGAGCATAACTGTGATGATATAGAAATGATTCATATCTGAACTCTTGTCACAGTGTGGAAAGCACAATGTTGCTTGAATGTTTCTGTAAACACGTAAATTCATTTTTATAAATAATTTAAAAAGAGAAGTTAGCATTCATTTTAGTAGGTATGGCACTGAGTCATCGGTAGGCACATAAATGAGAAAGAGGACTGTGCTAACTTTTGCATGAATCTTTCTTCAGAGCTACAGAGTGCACGTACGAATACCTGTATGACCATGCTACCCTGTCTGGCTCATACTAGACAGTGGGGAGTGTTCATATAGGTTGGAGTGAGTGTGCTGGGGGAAGGGGAAGGAGGCAGGAAGCAGGAGGAAGGATGGAAGGAAGAGGCAGCAGAAATACAGCATAAGAATGTGGCACCAGTGAGCTCAGTGTGGCTTTGGGCAGAGGAAACTGTGAAGCACGCTGTGACACGGGATGGGGGGGTGGCCTTAATCTCTATGACCGCCCCTGCTGCGCAGCCCGAACCTCAGTGAACCTGCACCCATAACCTCTTCTCCATATGTAAAAAATAAAACACTTGCAGGCATGGTTTGGATGTGATTTTATTGTATTGCAACCACCTTTGGTGACTCAGTACACCATCTTCAAGCCTGTGTGCATAAATTGTAATTACAGCCTCATCAACTTACCATCCATGCAAATACAAAGACAGATTAAAAACGGAATAAAAATCAAGGACATTACTATATAAATGAATTTACAGTAATCATCTGATAAAAACCAACACATACATCCATTGTCACATACCTAAAATAGAATCTTATAGTATTTCATGACGGATTTCAACTATAAACGTAGTACAAATTAATCATTGGCGAAAGTTTTCTGCTAAGTATTGAAATTATTAAGTAGTGATACACTGAAGGCAGAATTTATGGACATTCTTTTTGAAGCATAATGGTCCCAGAATACATCTGTTGTCACATACCTAAAATAGAATCTTATATAGTATATCATGACAGACTTCCGCTGTAAACGTTGTACAAATGTACTGCTTATTAATAAAATCAGTGATTTAATGTTCCATAATTAAAAACTGGTCAGTTAGATGATACACTAAATTACAAAATCCTGAAGTAGCCTACTAATGTACAGAAATAACTGTAGAAAATGGTAAATCTACAAAACAAACTACAACATCAGAGAAGTAGGTAAACCAAAGATGTATGCATCTATGAGCATGTAGTCCTTGCAAGAACAGCATCAACAATATCTAAGTGTCAATATAGATAAAGCTATCAAAATGACAATATAAATATATTTATGTGTCATGTCAAAGATATAAAATAAAAAAACTGTATTGGGGTATACTTATGTCATATGCATGAAATGAGTGTCCAAAATGTGTCAAACGATCAAATGTAGAAAACCACCTAGATCATAACATCTACAGAATATATGAAAACTCTCACAAGATACTATTCAAGGTGAACAACATTTTGTGTGAATGCATCCATATATCCATGTACTGATGTACTGCTATAATACAAATATCAAATGAGAACCACAATCTAACTTGTGTAAATGTCAGAAACTTATCATGTACATTCACAGAACATGTGGCCTCTGTAGATTGTACAATTGATAAGTTAACAGTAATAACAAAGGTGAGTTGTTGTTGGAGAGGGGGTCTTCATATGTATCCAATATTGTGCTGAAGGATTAGATACAGGTGAAAAATCATATTATATCTGATAACATGTATGTAATCCACTAATTGGTCCTAACCAGGCAAAGCAGTCAACAATTACAAACAATATCATATATATAAAAAATCTTCATCAAATATGGTCAAGTACGGCGTGGAAGCAGTTGATAATATAATGTCAGCAAATGTCATAGGCATTAAGATTGCAAGGCTAACAGGATAGTGGATGGACATACAAATATTAAGATTGCTACACTGTACTAATTGTACCTGGTAGAAGATGGGTTGGTGTAAGAGGATGTCTTTTCCAAGGACTACTTACACGTATATGTGTATATGTTTTTCATTGGGTTTTGTATATTCTGTGTGTGGTATGACATAGGTGGTTTTCTACATTTGTCTTTTGACTCATTCTTGGACACTCATTTATGCATATGACATATACAGTTTTCACCTCAGTGTTTTATAACTTTGACATGACCTATTGACTGTCATTTTGATAGCTTTACCTATATTGACAATTAAATGTTGTTGATGTTCTCCTTGCAGAGACTACATGCACATATATGTTTCTTTTTTATTTACTTATTTCTGATGTTGGAATTTCTTTCATATATCTATCATTTTCTACAGTTACTTCTGTAGTTGGTAGGTTATTTCAGGTTTTTGCAGTTTAGTGTGTAATCTAAGTGACCAAATTTTAATTGTGGAATATTTAATTAATAATTTTATTATTTTCACAAGGTATAGAGTGGATATTCATCCTGTTGTACTATAAATAATTCTGTTTTAGGTATGTGAGAATTGAGGTATCCGTTGGTTTTTATCAGATTGTTACTGTAAATGCTCTTGTATAATATTGTCCGTGATTTTTATTCTGTTTTTAACCTGCCTTTGTATTTGCATGGTTGGTAAGTTGATGATCCTCTCATTACTGTTTATGCATACAGGCCTGAAGATGATGTATTGAGTCACTGTAACTGGTTGCAGTATAATAAAATAATGTCTAAATGATGGCTGCAGGTGTTTCATTTTTTATGGAAGTGAATGGCTGAAGTCTCGCAGACCATCACAAGGATGGACATACAGAAACGCTTTTCCATAGTCTCCCTCTTCCTCTGTTTTGTCTCCTGTTCTCATTGGTGCTTCATTTTTATCCCATGCACCAGCTGTTTCTGCCAACAAACCATACTAAAAAGATATGTTTTGGAGAGGTCTATCATTGAGACTTAATATTTCTATAATAAGCAAGTATAAATACGAAAACCTTCAAGTAAGACATATGTTAGCTCCATAAACACTGAAATCAAGATGGCAGCTGCCCGATTTGCTTCTGTCAGCCAATCACAGGACAGGGCACATGAAACATTGCATTTCTTGGTATAAACCACAACACAATGCAGCACCACGAAGCAGTGTGGGAGTAGACCTGAATCAACAGTGTTCCCTGATGTGCATGATTATTGAACATAAAATATCATAAGTAAATATCTATATCTTTCATAAAAAACAATTTTTTGATCCAGAAAGAAAGCCACATTATAAATAGCTTTCATTGCAGACAACTGGTGATGTTTAGTTTCAATAAAACGGAATGTATTTATGACGAAGACACATTTTCTAATAGTTGCAAAGACGGGCTTTAAAATATCTTCGATATTTATATGCTACCTACAGACAATACGGCCACACTGAAGAAGTTAATGTCGTGAATTAATATATAAAGAGTATTGTAAAAAGCAAAGCTAGGCCATCACAAACTATTGTTTGGCAGGAACGTAATAACACAGCTTATGAGGAACAATGACAGTTATATACTTGCTCGTCGAAAATATCTCGTGGTTTATTTCCGAATGACATGATTTCCAGCATTCACCTATGGGGCTCTTAAAGCTGCCACTGCTCTAAAGCACTGTTAATTTTCAACGTAAATGTTCGTATGTGGCATCAGATGAAGAATAAATGAACGAATGCCAGTTCAACATTCCAAACCTTCAGAGGACCAAAGCAGCACAATTTGGAGCAGCAAGTTGTTCAGTGGATGCAAGAAATATGCAATGAATGCTTCCTGATTACTCGAGAAACTATCTATGTGAAGGAAATGAAGTATTTTTCAACTACATGCATCACAGAACTGTACAGTCGGGTGCCTGAGGATGATGAAGAGGGCGAGGTTTTCATAACGATGCAGAAAAAATGGTTCAAATGGCTCTGAGCACTATGGGACTTAACTTCTGAGGTCATTTGTCTCCTAGAACTTAAACCTAACTAACCTAAGGACATCACGCACATCCATGCCTGAGGCAGGATTTGAACCTGCGACCGTAACGGTCTCGCGGTTCCAGACTGTAGCGCGTAGAACCGCTCGACAACCTGGCCGGCATAACGATGCAGAACTATGCTAGCTTAGCTACTGCCAGAGGTACATGACGAAAAGTTACTTACATATCAGCGCCATATAATCAATCTTAGGAAACGACACCTCTACTAGCTAGGTCATATGGGCAACAATGATCAGGCACCATTTTATTTTCATATGCTGTCAAATGTTGCTGTCTGTGTGAAGAGCATTAAAAGTGTTCCTGTAAGGACTTGTGACAGTGAAAAGGCCAGAATAACAGTAGTGCTGGGTGCAGTAACAGATAGAAGGAAGCTCCCCCAAATGTGATTCTTCACAGGAAGATAATACTGAAAGAAAAACTTGCTTCAGGCCTTATCTTTATTGAGAGGGAATAGATGACAAATGATATGATGTTCGATTGATTGTAGGTTATTTGGAACAGAATATCAGGCTCTTTGGTTAACAGAAGGAAAACATTGGTGCAAGATTTTGTCAGGGGAAATTTAAGGATCTGATAGCTTCAGGAAGGCATTTGACACTGTTCCTTACTGCTGATTAGTATTAAAAAAGAAGAGAGCTTACTAAGTATCAGATCAGATTCATGGCTGGATTCAAGACTTCCTTGCAGATAAATCAAAGCACATTGCTCCTAACCGAACAAAATTGATAGAAGTAAAGATAATTTCAGGAGTACTCCAGGGAAGTGTGCTAGGACCATTATTGTTTACAAAGCTCATAAATGATGTAGCAGAAAGTTTCGGAAACTCTTTACGGCTGTTCGCAGATGGTGCAGTTGTCTATAAGGAAGCAATGGCAGAAGGACCTACAGAGGATTCATAATTGGCGCAGGGACTGGCTGTTGACTCTGAAATAAATGTAACATATTCCGCATACATAGGAAAAGATATCCACCATGGTATGATGACAAATTGTTGGAAACGGGAAGTACTGTAAAGCATCTAGGCATATTTACCCAGAGCGACCCACCACATAAAACAAATAGTAGAAAAACGCATTCCAAACTGAGATTTGTGAGAAGAATCTAAAGGAAATGTAATTCATACACTAAAGAAGTGGCTTACAGGACACTTGTTCAACTGATTCTTGAGTATTATTTGTCAACTTGGGACCCTTACCAGGTACGACCGATAGAAGGGATAGAGAAGGTACAACAAAGAGTGGAGTGTTTTGTCATGGTATCATTTAGTCTGTGTGAGATTGTTAAAGAGATGCTCAACAAACTTGAACGCTTGCTGCTTGAATACTTGCTGTATTGTTGATCACAGAGAAGTTTACTGCTGAAATTCCATGAAAGTAATTTCTGGGAAGAGTTGGACAACATATTACTTTCTTCCTCATAAGCCTCGTGGTACTTGTTCCATGAATTGCTAAATATCTCAGAGCTTTCTACATTGGGCTTCAGCCAGCTCTCAGTCCCAACAATAATTTGTATGCAAGATATTTCCTGGTGGGCAATAAATTCATGAACTTTGTTCTCCTTTGATTATCAAAATGTAGACAATCAATAATGAAGTAAGTTTAGAATAGGTATAATATTAACTTTTTAGTGAGTAACTTTGTATCAATAAAACAGTTCCTAATTTTCCATAGTCATATTGTGTTAAAAATAAGATTTGCCCAAGGAAACAACAAAAGGGAGGGGGGGTGGGGGTGTTTATCTTATATTCAGAGCCATCTTGTACTCTGCTAAATATTGTATGTAAGATTACATTTCATCCATGTAAATACAAATACTTACGTAAACATTTCATCCATGTAAATACAAATACTTACGTAAACATTTCATCCATGTAAATACAAATACTTACGTAAAGGAAACCAACATATTATCAATGAATATTTTTGAGATATTTGTTTTCTGTCAGTTCTTGAATAAGTTTGCTCTTTTAGATCATTATTATATGAACAATAAACATGGTTGCGAATGTTAGTTTTTCAACAAGAGCGTAGCCATTGCATATGTTGTAAGCATATATATTAAATGCGACACTGGCTTCTTGCTGTGCAGACAGCTTTATCCTACTCAGGAGACTAAGGGATCTCACCACATGTTGTGATGAGGTAGAGGTGGGAACGTTTCTAGTCACTTGCAGTGTGCTTGCTGCCTGCTACATGTCTGTGCCGCTGCCAATTGTGTGAGCAAGGAAATTGTCTATCTATTCCAGTTGCTGGCTGCAGAAACAAAAAGCAGTACAAAAATGGCATAGAATTCGGTTGTTATGGAGAATATGGAGTGAACAGTACAAATCAGTTGTACCTTGGTCATTACTAGAACTACCAAGTAATAAAATAGAAATGTTGTTTGTTCCTTTTGTCTCCCATTCAAACTTCAAAAGAAATCTGCAGTACTAGATATCATTTAAAAATTACTCACTGTGACAGAGTGATGAGAATTTTGTAGTTTCCTAATCTTACAAAAGAGCAGAGTGCCTTGGTGGTAGTAGGTGCTGTAGTGTAATGACCAATAAATGGAACTCTTGTGGACAGGGCGCAAATATATATTACTCTCCCACTTGACTGTTCTGGGAAATGTTCTGCTATCATATCAATAATGAAGATGACTATTTGAGGGATGTAAGTTGTATGGAATAAGCAGCATCATAAACTACTGTTCACAACTAATTTTGTATATCTTGCTTCAGTTGGTATTTGTTAGTTTACCAAATGATGGAGTTTTTCTATCACACCCTGTACATGTGAATCACAGACCATGGTTGGGAGTAGAGATGTAACTATGTCCATCCTCCCCTCTCCCTCCTATGATCCTCTCTGCGGAGAAGAAAAAGACCAAAATTGGTCTGACTTTTTTCTGCTAAAAAAAAAAAAAAAAAAAAAAAAAAAAAAAAAAAAAAAAAAAAAAAAAAAAAAATCTAATTATCAGCACAGTTAAGTCACACAGCTAGTTGGGATAGCAAACAGATGAATTATTCCGTAATGAGCAAGTGGGAACTGAGGATTCTTAACATAAAACTCCCAGCAAATAATCTGTTTAAGCTATTAAGTTTGTCAGTAGAACTTGCACACTCTCTGTATTTTCTGTTTGTACAGTTTATGCTGATTCAGGTATTGGAGCACACTTCACCATCAATTCAGAAAAACAATTTTTTTTTTCTTTTGGAAAATATTATATTTATGCTTTGCTTGTTGCACCCATTTTCTGCAGAGTGTGTTGCACAGTGGATGACGCTGCCAAATTTGCCAGTCGTTGCATCTTGATATTAGAAATGGCCCAAACTGTTGGAATTTGAACATATTTAACAACGGTCTTATACAAGACTGCAGAGCCTTTTTCGGGGAATTACATTATTACAGAATAAAAATGATACCTTATTTCCAGTCTTGTAGACGACAACTTCTGAAAGTCTGTTCTCAAAAGCAGGTATGCTCTCTGTCAGCAATGCAATAGACTGAAAGGGAAATGTCTGTCCAAAATGTTATTTTTACTGCTTGCTTGAGTGATAGACAGGCACATTGAAAAAAATATTTTAGCTATTGGACGACGTCAAGCATAAGTGCCCATAGATGACAGTGTCCAGTGGTCATGTGTGTGTGTGTGTGTGTGTGTGTGTGTGTGTGTGTGTGTGTGTATAATCCCGTGTGACTTCCACTTTCCACTCAGTGCCTCCTCTTGTGGTGAGCAACAATCTATCCTTTTCATATTGCTGTTATCTCATCCCAGATTTTCCATTGTTTTATTTTTACAGTCTGTAGACAGAATGTTAATTATTGATTCAGTTGTAATATTAGACATACTTATATGTTGCTTTTTATACAATTCTGTGAATTCATCATTTACTAATTGGAAAATCCAGGAGCGAATGTAACAGTATTATGAAGAGGGTAGCTGCCACTCATCATATAGCAGAGATGCTGAAAAGTGGATAGGTAAAAAAACAAAACAAAAAAAAAGACACTGTCTGAAATTGAGAGTTTTTGACCAGCAAGGCTGAAGGCCTCTGTCGGAAATACACTCCTGGAAATTGAAATAAGAACACCGTGAATTCATTGTCCCAGGAAGGGGAAACTTTATTGACACGTTCCTGGGGTCAGATACATCACATGATCACACTGACAGAACCACAGGCACATAGACACAGGCAACAGAGCATGCACAATGTCGGCACTAGTACAGTGTATATCCACCTTTCGCTTCAATGCAGGCTGCTATTCTCCCATGGAGACGATCGTAGAGATGCTGGATGTAGTCCTGTGGAACGGCTTGCCATGCCATTTCCACCTGGCGCCTCAGTTGGACCAGCGTTCGTGCTGGACGTGCAGACCGCGTGAGACGACGCTTCATCCAGTCCGAAACATGCTCAATGGGGGACAGATCTGGAGATCTTGCTGGCCAGGGTAGTTGACTTACACCTTCTAGAGCACGTTGGGTGGCACGGGATACATGCGGACGTGCATTGTCCTGTTGGAACAGCAAGTTCCCTTGCCGGTCTAGGAATGGTAGAACGATGGGTTCGATGACGGTTTGGATGTACCGTGCACTATTCAGTGTCCCCTCGACGATCACCAGTGGTGTACGGCCAGTGTAGGAGATCGCTCCCCACACCATGATGCCGGGTGTTGGCCCTGTGTGCCTCGGTCGTATGCAGTCCTGATTGTGGCGCCCACCTGCACGGCGCCAAACACGCATACGACCATCATTGGCACCAAGGCAGAAGCGACTCTCATCGCTGAAGACGACACGTCTCCATTCGTCCCTCCATTCGCGCCTGTCGCGACACCACTGGAGGCGGGCTGCACGATGTTGGGGCGTGAGCGGAAGACGGCCTAACGGTGTGCGGGACCGTAGCCCAGCTTCATGGAGACGGTTGCGAATGGTCCTCGCCGATACCCCAGGAGCAACAGTGTCCCTAATTTGCTGGGAAGTGGCGGTGCGGTCCCCTACGGCACTGCGTAGGATCCTACGGTCTTGGCGTGCATCCGTGCGTCGCTGCGGTCCGGTCCCAGGTCGACGGGCACGTGCACCTTCCGCCGACCACTGGCGACAACATCGATGTACTGTGGAGACCTCACGCCCCACGTGTTGAGCAATTCGGCGGTACGTCCACCCGGCCTCCCGCATGCCCACTATACGCCCTCGCTCAAAGTCCGTCAGCTGCACATACGGTTCACGTCCACGCTGTCGCGGCATGCTACCAGTGTTAAAGACGGCGATGGAGCTCCGTATGCCACGGCAAACTGGCTGACACTGACGGCGGCGGTGCACAAATGCTGCGCAACTAGCGCCATTCGACGGCCAACACCGCGGTTCCTGGTGTGTCCGCTGTGCCGTGCGTGTGATCATTGCTTGTACAGCCCTCTCGCAGTGTCCGGAGCAAGTATGGTGGGTCTGACACACCGGTGTCAATGTGTTCTTTTTTCCATTTCCAGGAGTGTAGACATGTATGTACACACGCACGCGCGCACACACACATGTGACCACAGTTTCTGGGTGCTGAAGCCTGACTGCAGTACCTTCTCTCCATCTGCAAGATGCTCCTGCTAAGCAATCCCAAATTCCTCAATACCATATCACACATAGAATCTCAGAGCAACACGCTCAACGTCATCTTAAAAAAAACTTTCCACTCTGTTCACTTCCTACTTCTGCCTTGGACTACCCCTATCCACCACCTTTACAATAATCTCCAAACCTCCCCCACATCCCCTCATAACTGACAAATCCTGTCTCACAAACCTACTACATTTACACATTTACTCCACCCTCAAATATTCCCTTTCACCACCACACAGAATCCAGAACCCAAACAGATCCGAAACACAGTCATAAACGTTTCCTCCAAAAGCCTTAGCCCTGCAGAAGTTTCTGTCCTTTCCAAAGGCCTCACCTTTTTGCTTACTCCCAAATTCAGTCATGCAGGACTTGCTAAAGACATTCTCTCTTTCTCCCGGTCCCTACAGTGGAAACACTTTTTCACCACCAACCCTACCCATCTGACTCAACCAAACATCTGGCTGACTCAGTTCATTCCTCCATCCAACCGTGATCCACCCCACTACCCCCAGATCACCCCCACTTAACTTTTCAGAATTACTTAACCTCAAACCTTGCCTCACCATCATTACTCAAATCTCTAAACATGTAAACTAACATTACATCCGCAGAAAGAACCACAGTCCACCACCTAAAAACAGATCCCGACCTTATAGTCCTACATGCTGACAAGGCTCCATCACTGTTGTTCTGAACTGCAAGGATTACCTGGCAGGAGAACTCTGCCAGCTGTCAGATTCATCTACCTGCCACAGTGACCTCATTTCAGAAATGCAACAGGATCTCCTCAAATCCTCTCCCTGGTGTCCATCTCTCTCGTCGCCCCTACCATTCCCCACACTCTTAACCTCTGCATGCTTTCTAAGGTCCATAAACCCAATCACCCAGGGGGGCCCATTGTGGCTGGTTACAATGCCCCCACTTGGAGAATCTCTGTTCTCACAGACCAACACCTTCAGCATATTATCCTCAGCTTATCCTCCTATACAAAAGATGCCAACCAATTCCTCCAACGACTCTCCACAGTTCCTGTACCTTTACCACATGGTGCCGTGCTCATCACCATTGATGGCACCTCCTTTTACACTTACATCCCTAATGCCCATGGCCTTGCTGCTATTGAACACTACCTTTTCCTTCTCCTGATGGATTCCAAACCCCCCTTCCCAGTTGCCATGACCGACTATATCCTCACCCACAATTACTTCTCCTTTGAAGCCATTACCTGCAAACAAATTCGGCGTATGGCTATGGGCACCCACATGGCACCATTCTATGCCAACGTATTCATGAGCCACCTAGAGGACTCCTTCCTAATAGCCAGAATCCCGAACCTCTCACCTGCTTCGGATTCATTGATGATGTCTTTGTGACGTGGATCGAGGGTGAGGGCACACTATCCACATTTCTACAGAACCTCAACATCCTCTCCCCTATTCGCTTCACCTGGTTTTACCCAGCCCCACAAGCTACCTTTCCCAATGTTGACCTCCACCTCAAAATGGCTACATCAATACCTCTGTCCATATCAAGCCATACAGCCTACCCACCCGTGGCCATTGCATCTGTAGTGATGAGCGGTCACTCTTTAAACATATCAAGGGTCTCACTGAGGCCTTCACAGACTTTGATTATTCTCCCAACCTTGTACAAAAGAGATCTCCTGTGCTCTCCAGTCAACCACCACCTCCCGAAGTCCCACCATCTGGCCACAGAGGACCATTCCCATCATGACGCAGTACCACCAAGGACCAGAGCAACTGAATCACATTCCCCGCCAGGGTTTCAACTACCTCTCATCGGACACTGAAATGAGGAATGTTTTAGCCACCATCCTTACCACTCCTCCCACAGTGGTATTCATCCACCCACCGAATCTACACAGTATCCTCTTCCATCTCTAAAACAACCTCTGCTCCCAACACCTTGCTTTATGGCTCATATCCCTGTAATAGACCTTGATGTAAGATCTGCCCCATACATCCTCCCACCACCACCTACTCCATTCCGGTCACGGGCATCACCTATCCCATCAAAGGCAGGGCTACATGTGAAACCAGTCGTGATCTACAAGCTGAGCTGCAACCACTGTGCTGCACTCTACATGGATATGACAACCAACAGGCTGTCGGTCCGCATGAATGGCCACTGACAAACTGGCCAAGAAACAGCTGAACCGCCCTGTTGCCGAGCACACCATCCAACAAGATGTTCCTCATTTCAATGAGTGCTTCACAGCCTGTGCCATATGGATCCATCCCACAAACACCAGCTTTTCTTAGCTGTGCGGGTGGGAACTCTCCCTGCAATATATCCTAAGTTACTGTAACCCCCTTGGCCGCAACCATCATTAGTAATTGCTCTTACCTATCTAGCCCCTTTCCTGTTCCCATTCCAGCACTACAGAGCCCTCTGTTCCAAAACATACTCTCACTCTTTTTACTTCTCTCCTTTTCCGCTACCCCACACCCATTCCCTCCTCTTCGTCAAACCTCTCAACTGCACCTAGCTGCCCTATCCTCTCTCCACTTCGTCCCTGTACACTCCTACAAGAGTATTTTACTGGCCCCCACCTCTACCCTGCTATCCTTCCCCATCCCCACTCTAACCTCCTCATTACCGCCCCACGCAGTTGCCTTTCCCATCGTGCACTGCTGCTCACAGTCTGGCTTCAACAGACAGAGAATGTGGTTGGATGTGTGAGTTGCGTTTACATGAATGTGTGTGTATGCTGTCTTGTTTTCGATGAAGGCCTCGCTGGCTGAAAGCTCACTTTCTGACAGGTCTTTTTGTTGTGCATGTCTGTGACTCAGCATGTCCACTATATGGTGAGTAGCAACTGTCCTTTTCATAATTCATCACCTACATCTACATCTACATATACTCCGCTAGCCACCAAGCGGTGTGTGGCAGAGCGCTCAATTTGCGCCAAAGTCATATTTCACCCCCTCTGTTCCACTCGCGGATCGCACGAGGGAAAAACGTCTGTCTGAACGCCTCAGTACGAGCTCTTATTTCCCTTATCTTTGAATGATGATCATTATGTGATTTGAAAGTTGGTGGTAATAATATATGCTCTACATCCTCGGTGAAGATTGTATTTCGGAATTTAGTGAGCAGCCCCTTCTGTTTAACGCGTCGTCTATCTGCAAGTGTGTCCCACTTCAAACTTTCTATGAGATTTGTAACGCTCTCGCGATGGCTATCATTCATCATTCAACATTGATGTTTTGGGGTTGATTATATTGGCTATCAGTATTTGATAGCGTCACACATATCTATACAGTAATCTCTTTAAAAAGTCTTTGTTTGAAAGTTGGCAAAGTTCTCCGTCTTGTTTATGTTTGTATTAGTAGCTCGGTACCTCAGCTATTTGATGTATATTTGACCCATGATGTTCTTACCATATTTACACTGATTTTACTGTCAATCAGAACTAATTATCTGAGCCTGAACTAAAAGAAATCACTTCATCACATAATCTCCATTGAATCCTCCTGTTGCCACAATCCACTCAGGTAAATATCAAATTTCAGGCATCCACCTTAATAGTACATGCCCATCTGAGATCTGTGTCATAAATTGCCCCTAGGTGAATAATGTAGTCACTGATATCTCTTCCTGAGTTGTAACAGAAATCCTCTGCAACAGTTGATGAGGGTGTGTAATTATTGTTTCAAACCAAGCAAGTCATATTTTGGCTGTACCTATCAGTTTATTTCCTAGATGTACTGAAGCAATGATTTAGAGTTAATTCTTTCACAGTGGTTCGAATAACATTACTATTAATTGAACTGAGCACATGTAAACTTCAACAAAATCTTAAGTGAAACGCATTTGCTTACGGACCTTTGTAATCATAAGAGAGATGCCCTACTAAAACTCACACATTGCTCCTTTCACTCTTTCAGACAGAATATAAGTTTGTGGTACTGACACATTTCACATTAACCTGTATAACTTCAGATACAACAGATGGTATTTTGATAGATATTTTCTATCACATTGCATGTTTTGTGGAATGTAAATCTTCATACCATAACCACACATCAGGTTGTAGCACCTTAAAATTTTTTGTAGCATTAAAAATGCTACAAAAATGCGTTTGCCACGAAGACCTAGGCTGTGGGGAGGGACCGTTTGATGTGGAATGGGTGGCAGCTGTCATAATGGAGGTACTGTTGGTTGTTGGTGGGTTTGATGTGGACGGATGTGTGAAGCTGGCCATTGGAAAGGTGGAGGTCAACATCAAGGAAAGTGGCATGGGATTTGGAGTAGGACCAGGTGAATCTGACCTAGGTCTTCGTGGCAAACGAATCTGCTCCAGTCCGGAATCCCTGAACCATTACACCAACAACCTGACAACAGCTTTCGCATCCCGCAACTACCCTCCCAATCTGGTACAGAAGCAAATAACCAGAGCCACTTCCTCATCCTCTCAAACCCAGAACCTCCCACAGAAGAAACACAAAAGAGCCCCACTTGTGACAGGATACTTTCCGGGACTGGATCAGACTCTGAATGTGGCCCTCCAGCAGGGATGCGACTTCCTCAAATCCTGCCCTGAAATGAGATCCATCCTTCATGAAATCCTCCCCACTCCACCAAGAGTGTCTTTCCGCCGTCCACCTAACCTTCGTAACCTCTTAGTTCATCCCTATGAAATCCCCAAACCACCTTCCCTACCCTCTGGCTCCTACCCTTGTAACCGCCCCCGGTGTAAAACCTGTCCCATGCACCCTCCCACCACCACCTACTCCAGTCCTGTAACCCGGAAGGTGTACACGATCAAAGGCACAGCCACATGTGAAAGCACCCACGTGATTTACCAACTGACCTGCCTACACTGTGATGCATTCTATGTGGGAATGACCAGCAACAAACTGTCCATTCGCATGAATGGACACAGGCAGACAGTGTTTGTTGGTAATGAGGATCACCCTGTGGCTAAACATGCCTTGGTGCATGGCCAGCACATCTTGGCACAGTGTTACACCATCCGAGTTATCTGGATACTTCCCACCAACACCAACCTATCCGAACTCCGGAGATGGGAACTTGCTCTTCAATATATCCTCTCTTCCCGTTACCCACCAGGCCTCAATCTCCGCTAATTTCAAGTTGCCGCCGTCATACCTCACCTGTCATTCAACATCATCTTTGCCTCTGCACTTCCGCCTCGACTGACATCTCTGCCCAAACTCTTTGTCTTTAAATATGTCTGCTTGTGTCTGTATATGTGTGGATGGATATGTGTGTGTATGCGAGTGTAACCCGTCCTTTTTTCCCCCTAAAGTAAGTCTTTCCGCTCCCGGGATTGGAATGACTCCTTACCCTCTCCCTTAAAACCCACTTCCTTTCGTCTTCCCCTCCCCTTCCCTCTTTCCTGATGAGGCAACAGTTTGTTGCGAAAGCTTGAATTTTGTGTGTATGTTTGTGTTTGTTTGTTTGTTTGTGTGCCTATCGACCTGCCAGCGCTTTCGTTCGGTAAGTCACCTCATCTTTGTTTTTATATATAATTTTTTCCCACGTGGAATGTTTCCTTCTATATATATATATATATATATATATATGCGGAAAGACTTACCTTAGGGGGAAAAAAAGGACGGGTATACACTCGCACACACACACACATATCCATCCACACATATACAGACACAAGCAGACATATTTGTCTTTAAATATGTAAGACATATGTAAAGGCAAAGAGTTTTGGCAGAGATGTCAGTCGAGGAGGAAGTACAGAGGCAGAGATGTTGAATGACAGGTGAGGTATGAACGGCGGCAACTTGAAATTAGCGGAGGTTGAGGCCTGGTGGGTAACGGGAAGAGAGGATATATTGTAGAGCAAGTTCCCATCTCTGGAGTTCTGGTAGGTTGGTGTTAGTGGGAAGTATCCAGATAACCCAGACGGTGTAACACTGTGCCAAGATGTGCTGGCCGTGCACCAAGGCATGTTTAGCCACAGGGTGATCCTCATTACCAACAAACACTGTCTGCCTGTGTCCATTCATGCGAATGGACAGTTTGTTGCTGGTCATTCCCACATAGAAAGCTTCACAGTGTAGGCAGGTCAGTTGGTAAATCACGTGGGTGCTTTCACATGTGGCTCTGCCTTTGATCATGTACACCTTCCGGGTTACAGGACTGGAGTAGGTGATGGTGGGAGGGTGCATGGGACAGGTTTTGCACCGGGGGCGGTTACAAGGGTAGGAGCCAGGGAGCAGGGAAGGTGGTTTGGGGATTTCATAGGATGAATCTCTTGGGCAAATGCGTTAAAATTTTTCTCATATACTATTTAAGTGATGTATACAACAAAACTTGCAGCACCTGAAGACGATGGCTGTTTCAGTCGTTGAATTATTGTACATAAAACGGAAACAACAGTTCAGCAGAACATCCAGAAGCAGACGATTAGTGTACCACTATTCCCCCTTACTATACAATTCAGCCATGTTCTGTGGAAACAACTACTGCCTTTATGTCTGTGTCCATTTCACATTAGAGTGCGGTATCTTTTACTTTTATGTAACTGATGTATTTTTGCAAAGGTACCAGGCCTAAGAAGTCATTGTGATTAAGTAGTTTGCTTTAGTTCTTTGCAAGAGGGTTGTGTACAGGGCTACAGTTCAAAACCCACTAACTCTTACTTTATAATGCATAATTTTTTTCAGTGGTCACATTATGTAATTTATATGGCTTTTGAGAGGTAATATAGGGGGAAAAAAGTGCAGTTTCATGAAGTTGTTGTGAATTTCGCATGTTATTTGGCTACTTACTATTTGTAATTGAATTTTCAAGGATGAGGAGAGGCCTGGAAATTCCAAGTCAATCCTCAATAAGTAATGATGTGAATGACATTATTCATTATCAGTAATGTATTAGATCACATTAAGCCAGACCACAACAGTAATGTACTATTACTTGTCAGATGTGCTCTCGACATCACACGTTGCAGGATAGTACCTGTCAGAAAACATAAATTGACACTTCAAGCAAGTACACTTCGTTTTTTCATTGTATTACCTCTCAGATGTCATATAAATTAAATAATATGGCCAGCGATGCAAAAAAATAGTTAAAAAATGAGTCAAACTGTTGCATGATACACTCTTGTCTTACAAACATCAAACACTAATCACTTAGCCACCATGAACTCTTAACGTTTGTCACCTACGCACAGATACATAAGCCACATAATAGACGCGTAAAGCGTCTCTTGCGATTTTCTTGGAATTGCTGGAGTAGTACACCTTACTATTTGCACATCACGTTGTTTTCATGGCCTACTAAAATAAATCCGTAATCCCAATGCCATGGCCGCATCTTGTAAGGAATTAACTTTTAAATGAAGGAAATTTTCACTCTGCAATGTAATGAAGTCTGTAATGTACCTTTCTGACAGGTTAACTGTGTACACTGGATAAGGACTCAAGCTCAGATTTTTTTTTTATTTTTTTTATTTTTTTATATATATATATAGATTGGCTGTGAACTAACGAAATTGAGCCATCTAGGCACAGACCTCATGGCCTTGTACAAAGCTTTACTATTTCTGTACCTCTCTCTCGAATGGTTACATTGTCTAAAGAGACACTTTTTCATGCCTAACTGGACTAATAACTGCACAGGAGGGCATATCCAGAACCTATAAATTGTTCCTGGAAGCTTAGTATTGGAATGGTGTCTCCAAATTGACCACATATATTGCCTTCTCTAGTGTTGCTGAAATGTTGTAGTGCCTCATATCCAGAGGTCTTGACGTAGACATCAAAGGGACATTAAAATCTAGCACCCCTTCCTTGTTCTTTGAATGAATTTACTATATAGTACAGTGTATACTATTGTGGAATGTCTTGACAAATGGAACTGTGTACCACATAGAGGAAATTCACATTCCTTGCATTTTGGGGCAACACTCCAACTGAGCTGCCCAAGCACACTTGATAAACAGATCAAAACCACTGTCTGCTATTGTCCTCTCAAATTGTTTGAAGCTCCTTCGTGCCATTCATGAATACCTTGTTCACAAGGAAATTTCAATTCCATGAAAAACTGTACTTCTCTTCTTTATGGATTTTCTTATCTTGTTTTGGTCCTAACAGTAGAATTCACCATACAGCAGAGGCACTGAGCTGTAAAAAACTTCATAAACGTAACTGGAACATAGTACATAGTAATGCAGCTTGTGAACTTGAGTTCCACTTCAGAGAACTTTCATTGTATGGTCCATCTGAGCTGCACTCAGGGCTTGGACTAGTACAGTTTGATAATCAGGGAGTTAGTCAGTTAAATAGCTAGTGGATCATTTGTACAATAAATGTTAATGACATGGAATGAGTCATTTTACATTCACATCACACAGTAGTTTGTAAATATGGCTATAGACTGAGTATTGACAAGTGTTTTTAATATCCATAGCATAACCATCATTCAGAGCTGCTTTATTTGCTCATTTACAAGCAACTCAATGGTATGAAATGCCAAGTTGTTTGATTGTATTTCAAGATCTGCATATACATTTAGAAGTCACCACATGGTATGTGTCACCGAATACATAATGTACCAGTACCATTAGCCGTCACCTCCCTCACCCCCGTACTCCTGCTGTCAATGTCCTTTATTTATTGAAGGTGCACAGTGAAAATGATCGACTGTTTTCTTAGATGTAATTTCAAATGTCTTTAACTTTATTATCATTGTGGGAGGTGTATCTAGGAGGGGTGATATGGGAGATGTATCGAAGGGGGAAATTGTCTTGACTTATCTCAGAATATCTTTAATTCCCCACTTATTGAGTATTTCTGTGACACTCTTGTTCAACTATACAAATGCATGATGGGCCACGCAGCTCTTCTATCTCTTCCGTGTATCATACTTGATAAGTATTCCAGACTAGCAAAGTAGTTAAGAACCTATTGGACATACATTTTTTGCAAGGTTCTTTTTGCAAGCATTATATTTCTGCAGGCTGCTTCTAGTGAATTTCAGTATAGTACCTTCTTTCCCCACAACTAAATTTATGTGGTAGTTCTGTCTTAAATCAATCCACATGGACACCTTTAAGTATTTGGTAGCGGTGACTGATTCTAGTAGGTGATTCTCAGAAGGTCTTTTCAGATTTTGCATGCATTACATGTAGGCTGTTACTGTAGCCACTATTTAGAAACGGACTGGGTTATATCTTAATTTATAGTGAAGTGCTTAATCCACTGACTCTAATGGCTAGTAAGCCTGCAAAGTGCAGTTCTCAAGAAACACAGTTAACTGACTGCGTAATATTCCTGCAAATTCTAGGTAATGTTAGCACTGTAAATCATTGTCCATCTCTTTTCATTACAGAGTCCTTTTAATGAACTATCCATCATATTTTTTAAATACAAAAAGTACTTTGAAGAAATCAACCCAAGTCGTCCTGATATATTACCAGTATTCCAGTGCAACACTTGCACTTGTCAGAGAAGTCATATTCCTTTAGTGTGCATCTTACTGTGTATTGCTTTCATTTGTATCACTAATTGGCTTTTTGCATACACATTACAGAATGGTGTATTTAATTTTGCTGGTGACTGTTGAAAGACACTGTAGGGCATATTCATTTTTAAAATTAATCACACTTAATAAATACTCACGTGGTATTTCCTCCCATAGGCAACTTTCCAGAACGTGTATCAGTATGACAGAAAATGTTGTCTGTAATAAGAAAAAAGTTACTTTAAAGTAATTTTTTGTAGTTTTCGCATTTAAAACATGTAGAATTATTTTATTGTAATTGTTTTGTAGCTTGTAGGTTTAAAAAGCAATGGAATGATAATCTCAGAGGTATCTGATGTAGCTTTGTGTCTTTGTTGTGCCTTTTTGTGAAGCACCACAATATTAAGGTTAACAATACTTCTATTTTAACAGTGTCTGTCAACTGCTAAATTTTCATGGGAACTATTTATAAAAATGCATGCTTTAGCTGGAAGACCTACATGGTGTGTAGAGTTAAAGACGTGTCTTGTATCATCTTTCTCTGTGAAACTTTGTAGATTTATTGTTATGTGTAGAAGGAGAAGATGGTTTTGAATCAGACTCGGAACACGAGGACACGACGGAGGAGGAAGTGGAAGATGTTGCAAAGAAAAATAAGGAAACAAATCCTTCGCAAGTGCGACCGCAGCCCATACAGCAGACGCGACCTTCGACTCGCCGCTCTATATCACAGCAGAGTGGAAGTCATCAGGCTGCAGAGCAAGCACCTGCACCAACACCTGCTGCAAGACCATCTGCTTCCACTGCCTCCACCCCTGCAGCGTCGACAACACCAGGTACTCAGTATGCACTTGCAAAAGCGGAGGTACTTCAGTTGTTTGCTTCCATTTAATTCCATAGTCATGTAAATAAATGCATTTGAGACAGAAAGTTTGCATAAACTCAGTGAAACAAGGAAAATCGGAACAGTAGAGATTGCCCAGATATTGGACATAGTTACTTGTGCACCTTGAGATAAACAAGCTTATCTGAATTTTTTATAAAGGGCTATCTTTTATCTAACCCTCTACTCAAACATCTCTGGAAGTGACTCCAACTACCACTATATTAGCGATCATTGTGGTGTTGTGTCGCGTCCTTTCATCTTGTATACTGTCATGTCAGACAGTACAGACTTGAGGACAGGTTGTCAGTGTCAGAGAAATTGGTGCAGTTGCAACAAGAGTTACAGATATGGTAAAGATTTTTAGAACTGCTACATCTATTGTGATGAGAACAACTCAAGTTTTATAATAAAACTGAGTATGAAAAATCAGTTATGGAGAAAAATCATAATCATTGACAGAGACTAAAAGGAATTAAAGTTGATTATTACATCTAGTAAGGTGATCATTGTCACAGAAAGTGACTGATGAGTTTAATATGCATTTAGAGAACAGCTTAATCAAAACAATATGACAGAAGCTGCACTACTGCAACCATAGTGCAAGAGCTGTTACTACAAAACTTTTTGTAATACAGGTGAATTCGAGGAGGGGGGACCCAAAAGCTATGTTACTGATGAATGGAAACACATAGGGGGGGGGGGGGGTGCAAATGTACTTTTACAGTGCCTGTGAATCCAGGTTGTGTTACACATGGAGAACATAAGCTCAACCATACCTACTTATTAATGTCGAGCAAGTAGGAGTTCTGTTGTAACTTGTACAGCCGTACCATAGTTTTCAGTCTGTGTTCGAGCCGCACTGCAACAAAATGATGAAGTATATACAACCATTCAAGGTGACTGTGTTCATTTGATCGACACATGTTGTTCTTCATAGGACCTTACATCTTCAAAGACAGTAATATCTCTAATCTCATAGCTGTAAATGACAAAGACTGATGAAATAGCATTACAATTGCAGGATTTAAACATTATGTGACTACAGTAATTGATATTGTAAAAACAGTGAATGGCTCATAACACTCATGTGTGCTTCTCAAGACATTCTCTCTGTGAGGAATGGTGTATATAATCTTCAGTCAGCACTTTTAAACATTGATCTCTAAGATGATCGTAGCTATTTTGGCTGTGCAAGGAGACTCTTATGCTGAACTAGATAGGTGTTTTGTTTAACCTGTATTTTATTTGTTGCAGCAAATGTAAATGGATTTCACTCATGTATGAAGTGAATGACAATTGCAGTTGTGTATAACTTATTTACATTCAATGATAAAAGTGTCAGAAACACTTGCCTGAATTGCCAAAAGATATGTGACTTCACATGAGTTAAAATTATTCTTGTATGTGACTTCAGCAGGAAGTGAAATGCTTCTGTATGATATTATATTCTGCATGCCTGAAGAATTTACAGTGCGTGCGAATGACTGAATTCACAAAGTTAACCCACAATTTAATTTTCAAGTCTTATGTTTGGTTATGTGAATTGTTACAAAGAAATAGTATGGACATACATTGTGCTGTTCAGAAACAAAACTGTAGTACTGGGTCATCAAAAGTATTCAGATGTTTCTTAGAAGACATCCAGGTTATTGAAGAGTGCTGAGTACAGTGCTGTATGTGCATTGAAGTCTACCAAAAATATTACTATTTATGTGGGACTTAGCAGAAAACACAATGGTTTCTTAGATAGTTATGCTGAGATTTCATTAGAGGCTCTTAATGGTGAAGAAAGTTGGTAAAACCTATTGTGAGCATAATGGTGGATAACATTGTGAAGAGTGAAGTACTTGTTAAGGCCTGAAAATCTTCATCTTAAAAATTTGCCAACTACCGTAGTAGAAACAACTTAAGCTTGAGAGACACACAGACAAAGAAGTAAAGAAACATTGGACTTGCACATTTTTTTAAACTGCAAGAGATAATTTTGACAGCAGTAAGGAAGAAGTAAGGACAGGGGAAAAGAAAGAGTAAGATCTGCAGATGCAAGAGGGCAAAGATAAGTTTCTCCAGGCATTCTATTATGGTAAACACAAGGTGGTAAGGAAGTCATCAGAATAACAATGAAACAATAGAACTGAATGCAAATAAACGGTACATAATCAAAACGCAGTTCAACAGTGGTTCAGCTAGTGAACCAGTGTGAAGCTACTTACAAACAAATACACACATCAAATAAAGTTTTGCATCACCTCGGTTCCGAGAGTTCCAGAACCTGTACAGAAAATTGCAATAGAGATCAACATAAACATCATTTCCGCCCTTTTTATTGCTCATGAAAACCACACATTGCATGTTGTACCACCATACTGCACAACTGAGGCACGAATTGTCGTCCATGAAGACAAATGCCTCGCCAATATACTGCCGATATGGTTACACTGTCAGTCGGAGGGCGGCATTCACGTATTGTACAGCCGTTACAGCACCTTCCATGACCACCAATGGTGTATGTCAGCCACACAAAATGCCACCCCAAAACGGCAGGGAACCTCCACCTAGCTGCACTCACGGGACAGTGTGTCTGAAGTTTTCAGCCTGACTGGGTTGCCTCCAAACACGTCTCCAATGATTGTCTGGTTGAAGGCATATGCGACACTCATTGGTAAAAAGAATGTGATGCCAGTCAAGAGCGGTCCATTCGGCATGTTGTTGAGCCCATCTGTACCGTGCTGCATGGTGTCATGGTTGCAAAGATAGACATTGCCATGGACGTCGGGAGTGAAGTTGCGCATCATGCAGCCTGTTGCACACAGTTTGATTCGTAACATGACATCCTGTGGCTGCACGAAAAACATTATTCAACATAGTGGCGTTGCTGTCACAGTGTTCCTTCCAAACCATAATCTGTAGGTAGCGGTCATTCACTGCATTAGCAGCCCATGGGTGGCCTGAGCGAGGTATGTCATCAACAGTTCCTGTCTCTTTGTATCTCCTCCACATCTGAACAACATTGCTTTGGTTCACTCCGAGACACCTAGACACTTCCGTTGTTGAGAGGCCTTCCTGGCACAGAGTAACAATGCGAACACTATCGAACCGTGGTATTCACTGTCTAGGCATGGTTGAACTACAGACAACACAAGCCGTGTAACTCCTTCCTGGTGGAATGACTGGGACTGATCGGGGGACCCCCTCCGCCTAATAGGTGCTGCTCATGCATGGTGATTTACATCTTTGGGCGGATTTTGTGACGTCTCTGAACAGTAAAAGGGACTGTGTCTGTGATACAATATCCACAATCAACATCTATGTTCAGGACTTCTGGGAACCGGGGTGATGCAAAACTTTTTTTGGTGTGTGTATAAGGCAATGTATTCAGGGATAAGAGTGGAAAATAGAAATCAATTTCAGTAGATGAGACCTGTTCTGGGACTTCCAGCCTGGCTTCACTTCTACACCAAAATAAACTTCTTTTTATACATATTGTACGATGCTGAGTAACTTCAAATGTCGTAAGTAACCCCTTTTCACTTTGTTATTATTCATGTTCCTTAATTGTCAATGTCAATCAGTATACACAGATACAGTCTTGATTTCAATTGATACAGTATCTAGTAAATTTCTTCTGTAGTGGTTGTTTAGCCCACCAGTACAACAAAACAACATTACACGGTATCCTGTTTTAAGTGAAACTGACAACATGGCACTGTTCATCGAACTGTGTATTCATATTCAGGAGATTTTCAAGATATGTACAAAAAGAGTGTAGGGCTATATTGTGAGACTGCACTTGAAGATGTACCGGTGGATACAGATATTTATTAAAAGTAAGCTGAAACGTTGAATGCTATCCATGCTTGAAAAGTGTTGATGATTTACTGGGAGACAATCCATTTAAACTGTGGATGAATCAGTTTAAAATTAGTAAAATATCACATTCATGGAGTTGTTTTAGCTCTTAACTATATTTTGATATGTATTTTTATGCTTACCATGCTAACAAGCTTTAATTGGCTGCAGATGACATTCGTATGTAAATTTGGGATTTACATATCAGACAGTTACAGTACACATTTGACAAACTGTCTGAATATCTATATTGCGTCATTTAAAATGGTTAAGGATGCCAATAACACACCAGTGATGAAATTTGAAATTAGACATATTTGGTTTTGGTTGATGCTGTTTGACACTTTTACTATGTTTGTCAATATTGCTTACCTTAAAAAGATTTTCGTACAAGTTGAAAAATAGAAAAAGATGTCTGTTCAAAATGTTGGAAAAGTGATTTCACCAAAAATTGATAAACAGTTCCACAGGATTGCCTTTAGAGTATTCTCTTATCCTTTGAATCTTGTTTCTTTAACAACCTATTCATTTCTGAAACTAGTCTGCAGTTCCGATATTACAAAAGGTTCCTGTGTCAAATTTTGATTTCTGTTGCAACTAGTTGCAGTATGGCTTAAAGCAGGCTGTTCTAGCCTGAGTGCATGTGCTAGGGAATCTGGGTGCCCATGGCCAGAGGGTGAGTAGGAATGGGCAAAAAGCTGATACAATCACAGTCGTGCCATAGATTACGCGACTATGTACCTTGGCCATTTGCCCATGGATGGGGTACACAAATGACTTACATATTCAACAGAACAAGATGTGAATGCCTTGCAGTGGTACGGCCTGTGGGTAGCCTATACCAGCCTGCAGGTGAGCTGACAGGTACTCGCAGGTGCCCATACCCCAAAGCCCAGAGTTGGAAAAGCCTTGGGTAAAAATTAAGAAGCAGAGAGTTGTCAGCAGGAGCCAAGAAGCTACACTAAAGAGTCCCAGAAATGAGCAACATTACATTTTTAGTACAAAAATTGTTAATTTTGACAGTATGAGTAGCCAGTGTACTTCAGGAATTGTCAATAATCTGTCTAAAGTTTAAGCCAAAATGAAACAGTGGAAAATCCAGGATAGAATGTAACAATATTATAAAAAGGATAATTGCTACTCACAATATAGCAGAGATATTGAGTCACAGATAGGCACAACAAAAATTCTGTCTGAAAGTGACCTTTTGGCCAGCAAATCCTTTGTCGAAAATAGAAAAACGTGTGCACATGGCCCCCCCCCACCCCACGCACACACACGTCCACAGCCTCTGGCAGCTGAAGCTAGACTGCGAGTAGCAGTGCGTGGTAGGAGAGGCACCCAGGTGGTGGGGGTGAGGAGGAGGCTGGGGCAGGGAGAGGAAGGAATAGCAGGGGAGGGGTGGGGGACGGTAAAGTGCTCCTTGTGGGAGTGTGCAAGGACAGGGTCAAGAGGGGGGTGGACAGCTAGGTGCAGTTAGGACTGACATTAAGGGTAGCGAGTACCAACCAGGAGTAAGTGAAACTAAAGTAGTAAATTACTAAGAGGGAAGGAAATTAGCACTTCCAGTTGATGGTATTGAACTAAAGGAATAAATTACTCCAGGAGTGAATTTATTTACTCTGTTACTGGCAGAGAGCACCATTGAAGAGTGCGTTAGTAACTTCAGGAGGAATTAAGGCCAAAGTTTACACGTAGGCAGTAGTAGGAGTAAAGCAAGAGACTAAGGTGCGATCTTTGAGTTCTGTGTTTTAAGTTTCGAATTCTATGGATTACCTGGACTTCGAAGAATATCTGGAGGTGAGGGAAGAGGTGAACATCCCAAGAATGAGGGTCGCAATGGACAGAAGAGACCCATTTGTGATGTATAGCGACAGTGATTTCAAAGGGTGTTTTAGGTTTCGTAAGGAATCTTTTGAGTTGCTGATGGGTATGCTGGAGCCGTTACTGCAGCATAATTCTGACAGGAACTGTGCTTTGTCTCCTAGGCTGCAACTTCTTTGTGGACTGCGAATCTTTCACACAGATACTTATCATATCGTAGCAGGGGATCTCATTAATACCCATTGTACTACTGCTGGAAGAGCTTGTAACAGTGTGATAAACCGTTTAATTGCCTTAAAGCCACTGTGTGTGTCCACGCCACAGAGCCAAGAAAATATATTGAAGAACAAAAGGGAATTCTGTCGAACTGGTGGATGCCTAAATGTCACAGGGGCCATAGATTGTGTACATTTACACTTACTTTGTCCTTCTGGAGCACAAACAGAACTACACAGAAATCACAAGAATTTGTTTTCTATCAATATACAAATTATCTTTGATGCCAATGTGAAGATTCTGAATGTGGTAAGCCATTGTCCGGGTTCCACACATGATGCATGCATTTGGGACAACAGTAGAGTTGCTACAGAATTTGAAAATGGACAGTATAATGGGTTGCTTGTTGGACTTAGTGGATATGCTCTCTTCAAACATCTTATGACGCGAGTGTTCTGAGCCCACACAGGAGCTGAAAGGGCTACAATAGAGCCCATATTGCTACCATATGTGTAATAGAGTGAGTGTTCATTGTTTGGAAGAAACGTTTCCAAATTCTCACTAAAACAATGTGATTTAAACCAAAAAGTGTGGGAATGTTATTGTGGCTGGTGCAGTTCTACACAACTTTGGAATAGAAGTTAGAGATATGTTTCACTCTGAAGCTGTGGAGGTGAATGACATTGAACAATGTGCATTTCAGCCAGAAGTAGATGCTGCAGGCCAAGCTGTCAGAAGGTCTATTATATTTACTTACTTTAATTAAAATTGTACCTAGTTTGCTAGTAAAATTAGAAGTTAGTGTAAAGACTTTTCCTTCTTAAATGAATAAATAAGCCACCGGACTGTCACTACTGCAGTGAAAAGTTACTCATTTTATTTATGTGTAAATTTATAGTTATGTTCTTCTTTTCCTTTTTCCTTAATTTTTTTGCTAGGGGTTTAACATTCTCATTTTATTTCTTAATTGGGTATAAAAATAAGTCATACAGTGTTTCGATTATTTACAAAAATAAAAACTTATAAAATAATATTGCAAATTCAAATAAATATTAGAATTTAAGAATTTACTAAGAAAAATTAATATCGATGCTGAAATGATAAACACAAATATTATGTCATACAAGAAATAAGAACATATTAACCATCTGAAAAAGTATCAAAGAAATAAAAGATGTTTCATAAATATGAATATTTTCTTATTTGTTCACAAAAACCCAAATTTCTCGAACACATTGGCTGCAGAACTGGAACCTGAAGTTTGCTCCATTATGTGCTTGAACTTATTCATAATTTCCATCTCTTAAGATACCCTTCTTCCATGATTCCTTTTTGTCTTTCTGTTAATAACATTTTTGCATTGTATTCTTCTCATACGAAAGGGATTTCTATGGACTGAAGCTCGTCTGCTTTTTTCAACAACTCTCAGTTGTTCACTACAACCACATGTTCTCTCCCTCCTTTGCTGGGTGCATTTTCTGATAAGCTCCCACCAGAGAATGCAGGCCGAGGTTCGTGACAATGAGATAAAGTTCCACCTTCAGCAGTTTCATTGCTACCTTCAGGGCAGTTATCATCATTGAAGTTGCTTGAAAGTGTCACATTATCTTCAGATGTGTCATTGTTGTTAACTCCAGCTATCCCCTCGAAAACTTGTGGGATCATGTCATCAACCATTTGGCTTACATTGTTGATCCTCATCTCACCTACCCCACCACCAGTTTGAAATTGTTCTTGATTACATTTAGCTTTCATTTTCTTAGCTTTTGCTTTATTATCCTTCCAAATTTCTCTAAGCTGCTCTTGTGATCTTTGTGTAAGAGCTTCTGCATTGTATTCAACGTGTATTTTTTCTCAAGCATCCTTTTTAGCATGTTGACATCATGCTTTTTAAATTCAGTAGTAGTTTTGCATTTTTTCATTATTTCAGCAAACTGCCCTTTCTCATTTTCTGGTATGTTTCTTGAATGTTTTTTGGCTACCTCCATGTTGCTGCTAGCTCATATCTCAAACTGGCACTTAAATTAATACGTGTCACCAACCAACAATGGACGATGCTAGCTGTAGATGGTGGGGTTAACAATAGATTCAACTATTAATAGTACTTTTCTTTTTCGCAACACACAGATATTTTCATTGATTAGTGCAATAACATTTAGATTTTCCAATTTTAATAATTCAATTTAATAATTCTTTCCAGCTTCTAAAATTATAGCAATGAACATAAATGACACAAAAGGTGATGCAGTAATGTCTGCCAACAATCAATATTTTCTGAGAGGGAATGTAAAGTCACGTGCCAGCAGTGTGCAGAAATGGCTAACTTCTTTAGTAAAAAGGCGTTACTACTTTAGTTACGACTAAATAAGTAAATAGAAATTGAGCTCTCCAACAGTTACTAAAAGAGTATATTACTACAGAAGTAATATACTAAAGTAGTTCAGACTAAAGAAGAGTTACTACAAGAGTAATTTATACTAGTTTGGTGCTCGCCACCCTAAATATCTCAAATTTTTTAAATTCAACCAACCAAATATGTCTTCACAACTACATTTTGAATACTTTATATAAATTATACACCAGACCCAACACTCAACTAAATGAAAATGGGAAACATCCTGAAATTACCTTCAAATTGTACTGTAGAACTGACTTTTAACAGGCTAGCATTGACCAAAGATGGTCCTGACCTTCCAGCTTGACATCTTATTATGTGTCCATGCCACGACTTGCTGAATTCGTAACTCTGGGACTACATGTTTCACTCTATTGCGTCACATAGAGGTCAAGAATGTTTCAGCTTCTGGAAACGACATCTTTTTGGATTTGAAATTTCAAACCTTTATTTCTCTTTTCCAGTGCAGAAAATGACATTTTCTCTTTCTGCTGACACCTGCAGTATAACATAGCCACTTTTTCAGAGTCTACTACAGAGCCTTCAAGTTACATATAAAGCTGAATGTAGTCTCAGCAAGCTGTTGCAAGTTTAGTTTGTCCATGGACAAAAAGTAAACTACTATTGTGATTAAGTTGTGCTACATAGAGACTTGTAGTATTTGAGACTGGGTGTTGTTCAGGTATTTACAGCCATGTATATGTACCACAATTGGAGAAAGAAAATGGATGTCCCAGCAATTGATGGTGAATACTGCATAGAAAGTATCACTGGTCCTTTTCTACAGCTAAGTAAGGACAGAGTATGGCCAGAACATAATTTAAAGACATTAATATGCAATTGGAAAATACATCAACAGAGTCGATGTTCATGAGGTTCCCAGCAGCACGTAATACCAAAATGGCTGAATAATGTGTAGATACTTGAGCATCATCACATATGTATCAAAACATCATCAGTTCAATGAAGACAACATTTAATTCATAAATAAAAATGAATATATGTGGAAGGAATCAGTCACACACAAACATTGATGTCAGTGTGAACAATACAAAGAAATAAATCCAAATTAACAGGTGTCCTTTTGTGACAAAGGAATAGAAAAGTGTCATTATATTATTTCTATAATTGTGTTATTGTATTTATGTCACAACAAAGAATCTTTCGATACATCACCACCTGTCAGTGGACTTATTGGGAGAAGCTAAATGGAGATTGCTTTTAAATTGTGCTAATCTGTTGTACAAGAGAGCGGATTGTTTACGTTCTGGCACTGTACAGGGATGTTTGATCACAGGTAATATCTATTCAGTCCTCAGTCTGTCACTTATCACACCAAAATGCCAAATTCCACTGGGATTCATAGTTAGCATTAAGCTAAGGCCTTCATATAACTGACTGCATATATCAGCTTAAAGTTCAGAAGAAGGCAATAGCATATTACCTCCAATAGGGAAGTGTGTATTAAAGAACTGTGGCTGTTGAAACCAACCTTTAAGTAGATAAAAACTTCATGCTCTGATAAATGGTGCTTCTGCACAAAAGTATTGTTTTACAACAAAAATGGGTTATTGTTGGTACAAATATTTGATTGAAATCTGCTGATTTAGTCGCCATTTGAGGAGAAATGTGCCTAGAGGCTCATTGAAGCAGCATGAATACTACATTCTGATGGCCAAGATTATTTTCATGTACAGAAATAAATGTTTTTGCTCACTATTTTCTCAAAAGGGATTTGGTTTCATATGTTCTAATTAATGTTTGTTAATTTACATAAAATCTCAAAAGAGTATCATGCGGGAAGAGTTAATGAGAGAGAACTAAAAGGGGAAAAAAACAATAGTATGTATAATGGCTATGTAGTGCAGGAACAAGATATTATATTTGGATAAAGTGACTGAATATATGGCTAATTGAAGCTTGTACATGAAAGTGCTCCACAGTACATAAAATTCTGCTTAGTTTTCAACATTGCTTATCTTTTTGCATTGGACTGTAGACAAACTTCATTATTCGGGGACCACTGGAATTTATCACAAATCTCTCATACCATGAAATGTGCAGTAGTTATACAGGATATAAAAAAGTATGACTCAGGCAATAACATGGAACCTGTACAGTGACCTCAGAAGTAAATCAGTTTGACTGTTGTGAAACAAAGTTCTTCCAACTCCTTCTTGCAAATTTTTTTTTTCCTTTCTTTTATTTAAAAAAAAAAAGTAGAGTAAACCAGAAAGAAATGTCTCTAGTTTTAACAGTATAATGAAAAGGTGAGTTGCTAGTCACCATATAGCGGAGATGCTGAGTCGCAGAAAGGCACAACAAGAAGAATCTAAGGACTTTGTCAAAATTACACACACACACACACACACACACACACACAGGCAAATGCAACCCAGTGCGTGAGAGTTGCGTTTGCATAGGTGCACCCGCGCGTGCATGCATATATGTGTGTGTGTGTGTGTGTGTGTGTGTGTGTGTGTGTGTGTGTGTGTTGTCTTTTTTTGACAAAGGCCTTGTAGGCCGAAAGCTGACTTTCCGACAGTCTTTTTGTTGTGCCTTTCTGTGACTCAGCATCTCCGCTTTGTGGTGAGTAGCAACTATCCTGTTACATTCCATCTTGGATTTTCCATTGTTATAGATTTTTAGAGTGTTACAATAGGATACAGAAGTAAAAGAAGTGCAAATAAGTGTGTTCCAACTTATTCAAAGTGTGCTCCAACTTATTCAAAATTTTACTGGTGCACTGCCTCAATTTATACATGTATCACTGAATGCTGACACAGGATGACAAAAGCACTTTTAGGAACAGGATATACACAGCACTCAAATAATTTAAAGTTGTGTGCATGTAATAATCCTCATCATGTGAAATGTTTTCAAATGCTTCAGATATTTCAGATGAGCATTGAGAATAGTGTGAATACTGACTTTCCTGTTGTATGCTACTGATCACATGCTCTGTTTTCCAGCCGGGTAATAATGTTAAGATACCGTAACATTTCGGTGATCATCACACTCATCATCTTCTGGTGAACTGTCAAGATTTGCATAGGTTCCAGTATTTTTACTAGTGGTGTGCCTCTTCCATATGGGTGTGAGCAACAGGGTCCTTTGTTGCTGGTCCACTTGGAGAGGGTGGAGGTGCAGTAATGGGAATGGCAGGTTGGCTGGAGGCTGTGCTTCAATTTCTGCATGGGCATTCCAGATGCACCTTGCATGCTGGACATTGCTGGAATCTGTACTTCTAAGGATTCCTTAATAATGGTGCCCTAGCCGGCTGCAGTGGTCTAGCGGTTCTAGGCGCTCAGTCCGGAACCGCGGGACTGCTACGGTCGCAGGTTCGAATCCTGCCTTGGGCATGGATGTGTGTGATGTCCTTAGGTTATTTAGGTTTAAGTAGTTCTAAGTTCTAGGGGACTGATGATCACAGATGTTAAGTCCCATAGTGCTCAGAGCCATTTGAACCATTTGAATGGTGCCCTAGTACTGTTGCTCACCATAGCAATGTGGCGTTCTCAAAGTTAAAAGTGTGCTCTGCCACTGCTGATTTCTCTGTATGTCCCAGCTCTGATGTGTTCATCACTCACCTGATGTGTTCTCCACAGTATTTTGAGATACAGTGCTGCATTTGTCAGATATATTGGTGGCCACATTCATTGTATATCCCTGGTATGTTCAGGAACTCTTTTATTTTAGATTGTGGTCAGAAGACTTTTGTATGTAATATTTCTCTGATTTTACTTACATGTGTTTGCACTATTCTCTTTTTTTTAGCTATTGTGTGGAATGAAGGAGTATAAACAGATGACTGTATTTCTTTCTTGTTGTTCTACTGTATTTGTGGGATAACTGGGCTGTAATTTGGTGTAAATTGTATTTGTATTTTTGCTGTAGTTGAATTCAAGAAAGTAATTTTGACTGGTAGTCTTTAGTTAGATTGGTAACACTGAGTGAGCATTTTATATGTTAATGTTATAATCATACGGTATGAGTGTAATTGATATTACTTGTAGTTATGGTTATCTGGTATCATCTTATGTCATTCTGGCATCTATTATGCTCAAATTTCTGTAGAGATGTTCTTTAGGTTCAATTTATTTCGTAAAATCAGGTGTGTGGGTTGTCAGTGTTATTGCCGTGTTATATATGAATCATTCCCTAAAACAAGATTATGTTTCTAATCATATACCTTCTCTTTGAAATCAATGAACATATTAAATATACATACTGACAGCCCTTGCTGTGGCACACATCGGTGAAGTCCTGAAGTTTTTATTTTATATTCTTAATTTTACTGTGGGACAGTGCTTATTATATACTATAAATTTGTGTTACTGCCATAAGACAAGAGATACATATTTCATGAAATATTCATATTATAAATAGCTTCTGTAATTTCACTGAAGATTGAAGGTAACATTAGGCATGGTACTTTCAGTTTTGTCTACCTCCAACGCTCAGACCGGAGATGCAGAATCAAGTGATGAACCTATTCAACCTGCTGGTTAGTAACAGTTCCATACTGTGATCTTGCTTGTCTAATAGCATGGATATAATGCTCTTGATCCCTTCATTGCTTCTCACCTAATGAATCTTCTAAATATTCAGTATAACTGCCACCATCATATGCTTTACAACTCTAACTTTCCCACTTCTGTTTATTTAAAATTTGATATGAAATTAATTTGTGTTACATAGTTAACCATGCAAGCCACTAACTCACATTATTGCTTAGTTAAGTGCATGACCTTCATAGGTAAAAAATTATCGCAGTTTCCAGTGTTACACGCTGCTTATGCCAATTATTACACAGGAAGTTTAATGCGATATAGATTAGCCCAATATTATTGAAAGGAAAACCTTGTTTCCTTTCAAAATGGCCAACTTGCTCTTTTAACATTTGATTGTGTAAACATTTTATTAGTTTTGGTTAGTGTGCATGATTTAAAATTTAGCATTTTTTATGAATACTTAGTATGAGACAAGCATACTAGACAGTTTGAAGAAAGAGTGGGAAACACGAAAGCAAAAAATTTCTTGAAAGTGTAAAGTAACTAATACACATTTCATTGCTTTTTTAACTTGCACTTTTTCTGTATTTTCAGTTGTTAGAAATTATTTTCTTCACTATTGCATGTTCCTCCCTATTGCTGTACTTCATTTGATGTCCTACACATGGCCGGACAAACCTCTGACAGTATTTCCCATTATCACACAAACATGTAGAATATGTTGTGTTTTGAATTAATTGCCACCCAAAAGAGTAAATCAGAAAAGGGTTTCAGTGGCAATCCTCCACCTTATTTGATCAAATGGTAGTATTAGTAACGTGTTCTGCTCAGCTCCAAAATGTTCTTCTCTCATAAGGAGTCCGCAACCTGATTTATCTAGCAAACGAGATGCTAGGGGCTGCCCTGTAGCTCCAAGCACTGCAGTTAATAACAGAGAAAATAGATCTGTTGATCAACATTGGAAAGAGTGGATTCATTACTGTAGAATAATGAGAACCAGTGCTATCAAGCATATCAAGAGAGCCGAAACCAAAACGTACTCTGGAGAATGGATTTCAGATTATCTCAGTAAAATTGTAATTCTCGAACAAAGAAAAATCAAAATATATAGGGCATCTTATGCTTGCAGAAAAATGTACACCTCTAAACATCTGTCAACAAATATCAAACTAATACACTGTAACACAGTAGTCAGACTGTCAGTCCTGTATGTGGCAGAGTACTTATTCCTAACCAAGAAGATACCAATAAGAATTAAATTATATGAAAAAGAGTTCCTGCAAAGGGTAGTGGAGCCAAGGACCCTACCAGATGGGAGACGATGGTACAAATCTAATCATGAACTCCACAAACTCAAAGAAAACCTTACCAATGTCATCAGAAGAATATTACTGGCTTTCTGTGATCATCTGTGGAGAATGGACATTCATCGGCTGTCCTGTAAGATCTTCAAAGTAGCCAACAGTGGAAAAATCATTGTATCCCTGTAAATCAAGCAAATAGAGAAAAACCTTGCAGAACTTAATATTAGGCAAAACTTAATGACTAACAGGGGTGACCACCATTTAGCTATTAAAACTGAACCCTTTCTAACTTTCCTAATGGGAGTTAGCCACAATAAAACAGGAAATGCCCCAAGGAACACAAAGACAGAATTGAGCAGGAAAATGAAGGAATACTGAGCACAAGATGCTAACTAAAAAACAATTACTAAATTTCACCTAGAACACCAGAAATGGCAGGTGACAACAGCACAACAAAAACGCAAGCACTTATGATCCACAGATGGCCCAAACGAGTTAAAAAGAAAATGATATTGAATGGTTAGCTTAAGTGTTTTTATCATATTTGACATCTGATTTGGTAGTGTGACTTCTGAGCTAAGTGGCATAATATCCATAAATACATTATTTTGGCTATGTGCTGCACACAGCAATCAGATAAACCTTATGACCTAATAGAAAAATGAATAATGGTATATTTTTATAAATATGACACTTCATTTCAGAACACTATTCAGCTGTAGGAAAACCTTTACTTAGAGGAATAAGCCTGGCACTAATGACTCCAAGTATTCACATTTAACATTTATGAGAGGTTATATCTCCACACATAATTTTATCCTTTGCCGAAGTGATGTTGGTTTTTTCTATGTTGTAAGAGGTAATTAATACCAACACCGTGTCACTGCTTTGTTGTGCAGGAGGGATTTGAGATCTGCAGTGTTGTAACTCACACGAACCATTTCTGGGGTGATTGGTGTTTGGTGCGTGAAGAAGTGCTGGCTACCAAGTACACAAAGAACGGGGGTTATTGATGATGATGCTGTGAACAATATGCTATTTTCCTGTGTTAAAAATATGGTTTGGATTGTTGTTATTCTGTTTGATTACAACATTTAAATAGCATTTACAGTCAGTATTCTCACAAAATATCTGTTATTTTTATGTAATTAAAACTTAAAAATCATTAAATATCAAGATCTGGTCACATGATCGAAAATGCTCCTTTATTGGCGGATGCTCTAGAGATGTGGTAGATTAGGAGTAAGATGAAGCTATACAATGGAAAAAACAATTACAACTTTTAAGTAATAGTAGAAAGGAATTCTGTGAACGCTGATAGCGCAAGCCTTGAAAAAGTTGATGCGCGTATGTTACACCCATTTAGAGCAACGATATCTGCGACGATGGACATTCTTTTCCCTACTCCCTGCAATATTATGAAACTCGGTCAAAGCTAAGGAATTGTTGAACTTTTGCAAATGGATCCCCATGTTTTGTAACTAGATTGTCGACTATCAGTCATGTGCTATGACCCAAAGCACAAAAAAATTATTCTTGGCAAAATGTAGTGTTGATTTCCTCTATAGAAGACACTCAGCAGAGATACTGCTCCCTGGATGGCTCATATATTTTTAAGAGTTTTACACATAATACAGAAATAGAGTTAGCAAGAGCTGTTTGTAGCAGTTGTTTCAGTTGTGGGATATATTATATTTAGCTTTACTTTAGTCTTAGTCTGAGAAATGGACAACAGAAGTTAAATGCATTTACTATGTGAACAAACAATTCTCTTTTTTTGGAAACCATTGCTAATATTGAAGATATCACCATATGCCCACAGTACAATGAGGTGTACGATGATAAGGTTATACTGAGAGATATAAAGCATATACAGCACACAGGTAACATAAACATTAAGGGCTGTGATGTTTGTGAGCGTAAACTAACGTTGGTGTCTGAAGTAGACTTACTTCATCTTTATGTAAGATGATAAAACTGTGAAAGTTGAAACAATAAGTATTTTAGCTGGATAGTATAAAGATAAAAAACATTATTTCTAATCAAGTATAAAGGGTATGGTCACATTAACTAGAAAATATCTATTTGAATGTGAGGTGTGTGAATAGCAATTGCAAATGTAATTACTTGTAAATAGCAAGGGAAGAACAATGATATTCTGTTTCTGACCAGTGTGGTGCAGTTTTGTAATTGTGATTAGATTTTTATATGAGAGGACTATTGAGTCTTTTTACAAGTAAGTTAAAATGTTCTTTTGGGTCAGATTTGAACCAGCGATCTATGGAATCATCTTACAAAATTAGACGCTCTACTGGTAAAACAACTGAACTACCGAATGATTGAGATGTAGTTGAAAAAACAATAATTTTCCCTAGTGTTAACTTCACAGCGCAACACATTTTCAATTAAGTTAGTAAAGTTCCAGCGGAAGCCTGGAGCCCTCAACCAACCAGAGGCAGGTGTATGTCGGGTTGCCAAAGTGGTCAACAAATGGTCATAGAAGCGGCATACCTTTCCCCTTGAAAATGAGAGATGCAGAGCCATCTTGATGAAAGCTGAAGATCTTGCATCCCCTTCTCCTTAGTGGAAAAAGATGGTGGAATCATTGTGACAATGGCACATAATTGCCGTGGCATGCTGTGTCGGTGGTATGTCTTTGTAGTGGCATGTTGTGACAGTGGTACGTCTTTGCACTGGCATGTTGTGACTGTGGTGGATTGTGGAACTAATACATAGAACCTGCCCCCGCACCCTTGTGGAGAGAGAGCCATGCCCACATGATGCTGGGTACTGCAGCACTGACAGGTGTCCACGTGGTAGAAGTGCATCCCCCAGGCAGATGCAGGGGTATCCCAAGGCGCAGGGAGCTCATGGTAGCTGCAGTCTGGTCCCTGTCATGCAGGACTCGGCGACTGGTGAGATCGTGGACTGTCCAGGTGTGACCTGGAGTGGGCAGAGGGGCAGAGCAAGATTGAAAAGAAAAAGTAGATACAGGGTAGCTCATCGCAGCAGGGCTGATGGCGCAGAGCCATTGAAAGTGAGAGAGGGACAGCAAGGGAGGAACACAGATGGAATAGGGTGAGCACCACAGGAATCCATTGTGTGCAAAGCTGGCAGAAGATCCAACATATAGGAGCGTGGAAGCAAGGGAGTACAGCACCAGAGAATACCATTATGTGCAAAGCCACCAGAGGAGACTATATGGAGGAGCATGGAAAGAAGAGGCTGGAGCACCACAAGAGTCCGCTGTGCTTCAACCTGCCAAAGTGTGCTGTTGAGCAGAAAGAAAAGAAGCATAGAGTTGGAACTTGGTTAAGGGATGAGGAATAGATGTTCCTTCAGAGAGCCAGGGAGGCTGGCAGAGACCATGAGAGAAGTCTACACCCATAGCCTTTCCAGAATTAGAGAACTGCAGCAGTGGTGTCTGGAAGAGGTTGACCCTGCAGGTGCCCCAGCGATGACATATGGTGCCACTTGCTTGATGAGTTCTGGAGAGCCATCCAGACGGAGGCGGCACAGGACGTGTCTTGCCGGAAAGGTTTTCCATTGTATGGTTAGCTGTGCGTGGTGCAGGCATAGCAAGAAAACCAGAACAAGGGATGCTGTGTTGGAGGTATGACAGACATACTGTAATGAGAGTCACACATTAGTGCATCAAGAATACGGAAAGAATGATGGGAAAAAAGCAATGTCTACATGTGTAGCTGCGTAAAGATCTGTTCAAATTGTCTGAGAACCTCGATGCTAATGACAGACAATGGAACATTGCAAATGTAGAACCTCATTGCTATCAGAAATGTGATGTCATAAATATGCAAACTTTGTACCAGCCACAGAAGTGTACATTGCAAACGTGGGACTTCGTCACCAGCGATAGAAATGTTATTTGTTGTAATGGGCTTTGGTAAGTAGACATACAAAATTGTTTAAGGTTTATTTGTGTGAAATTACTAGTCTTGAGCAGGCATAGAAATTTATAACATCTGTAATCTTTTGGAAACAAGCAGTTCTAGTCTTTTTGACACAGTTATTGTGGGTACTGGAATCAGATCAGTACATAAAATCAGATCAAGTTACAAAATATGAGAACTATCCAGAAAGCAACAGACATTTTTAGTCTGTTGCAGCAGTTGGCAGGGCCACAGCTGCCATCCTGGTGCCATAACTTTCCAACACTCAGTATACATCCAACAATGGTAGCGTGCGGTCTGCATCTCTGCTGATTTGCTTTCTGTGATGTGTTATAAAATATGTGCTGCTATAGAATGTTCCACCACTTGTGAGGTGCCTTCTCTGGTTAGGTTCTTGTTGGCAAAAAACTGCAAACCAATTGAAATGTATCACAATCTGTGTGATAAGGATGGAAAAGGAATAATGAGTGAAAGTCAAGTGAGGCAATGGTACATTGATTTTAAAAATGGTGATATCATTTATCACTATGAGGACTGCAGTGGTAGGCCTAGCTTTCTGACTGATGAACTGTTGAGAAAAATCAACAATAAAATTTGTGAAAATCATCATTTCACGATTATGACACTGATGAAGTTAAGGCGGGTGACACAAAACAAGCATCGGGCAAAATTTAGCACAAAAATTTTGTTTTTTAATAACAATGCACGTCCACATACGACTAGTTGTACCCGAGAGCTCCTATGGCCTTATGCATGGGCGATGTTTGATCACCCACCATACAGCCCGTATTTGGTGCCAAGCAACTGTCACCTCCTCCCAGCAATGAAGACATGGCTCACTACACAACACTTTGATACTGATGTGCAACTGCATGCCAACATAAACCAATGGTTGCAATTGCAGGTGGCAGATTTCTACAGAGGTGGTATTGAAAAACTTGTGCCACGATATAAGTGTCTCCATTTGAATGGCAGATACATAGAAAATACCTGAAGACTGTACCTTTAAAATGTATGTAATAAAATTTGGTTTTTCCATATTGTTGATGTTTTATTTCAAAACAATGGTTATTTTCTGGATAGCCTTCATAGCTACAAATTGGAGAAATAAGAAATATGAAATTCAGGTGGAGTAAGATGAATGCGAAGAGGTGGTTGGAATAATAAGGATGTATGAAACCATGATTATGAGTAGAAAGATGTAGAGGATTAGCGCAGGCCTTGCATTGATAGCAGAACAGCTGAAAAATAATGCTGATGGCTTCAAATATATTGGATGTATAGTGGAAACAAGTAGAAGAAATTGTGAGAAAGTCAGTAAGAGAACAACACAACAGTATCATTTCTGAGAAATGTCCAGGAGTTTGGTGTGCAAGAAAGATGACCCATGGCAAATCAATGGAATACTATTTATCCCACTGTTTTGCTATCATTACAAATGCTTTTGTAAACTGAACAATGAAGAAAACTGGTTGAAGTAAGATTCAAGCATGTGAAATGAAATTTTGCAGAAGCAGATTTGGAGTAACAAGAACAGACACAATAATAATTGTAGAGATCAAGGAGATAGTAAAGAAAATGACCTTATGAGAACAGATAGAATCAGCAGGTCTCAAGAGGTATGAATGTGTAAAGAGAATGGCATGTGATAGAATATCATGGACTGTTATAAATTATGAGTCCCTTGGGAAGTCAGATCTGGAAGCTGGACAGATCGAGTAATTCAACAAGAGTTCGTGACCATTCTTTAAACCTACATGCCGTCTTCCAAAATTGTGTCCCCAGCGCAGAAGACAGCTCGTTGGTCATGGGATCTTCTTTGGCAGAGGCTGCTATGCTGTCAATTAAAACCTGTGATTGTACTTTTTGCGGGATGCCAGTTGCCCAAGTTAGTCTCTGTATCTACAGAGGGCAAATTCTGTAGTATTGACAATGATGGTAGGTGACACTTTTCATTGATGGATCCAGTTGGGATATTATTCAAATATTCACACACGTACACTGTCTTACAACGCTCAACATGGCTCTTCAGTACGCACTAGACAGAGTGAGTACTACATACTACCTCACAACTAAGTTATGCGTGATAAAGAGTATAACATGTCCGGCTCTGAAGAACATCCAAAACAGAGTGGCTATTTCTATTGACATCTAAGTAACGAACGATACTGAAATACGTGTCCGACCCTCTAGGATGTCCGAAACAGAGATACTTGTCTGGCCCTCCAGAATACCCAAAACAGCATGACTAGCGCAGCCGAAGTACTTCATCTCCCAGGTGCGCCAAAGCGACCCAAAAGTGTGTGACGCACTTCGGTTGCAATATCGTTGCTCTTATGTTTCTCAAAATAAGTGAAATTTATTAAACAGAAACGATAGACTCGTAAGGTAACCATGAGGTATTGTCATACTAAAAGCTGGGTAAATGCAATGAAAATTATATAAATAATCAATAAGAGAAGTTAGGCGTTTTGGCACCTAGCACCCAAATGTGCCGACCAATCACAAGCAAATTCAGTACAACTGGCGGACTCTCCCACGGGACTGGTACATTCTGTACCATCTGTCACTTGTACCTCACTCCACTTTTGTACCATAGGTTACTTCATATGTATCAAACTGTAACAAGGCTAGCTTCTAGCAAAATAAAGTACTGGTGGCCACAGCCAGGAATATCACACTATCTAAAAAGTAACATCCCTGTAAATAAAATCCTGAAATAATTAAAGAATCGTGAACAATCAAAGCAGTTTTATTAGAAAAATCTTAAATTTCAGATTTGTATTACTTTGCTACATAGTCATCATTCGGATTTAAGTATTTATAATGTGTTTTAATGTATTGGGAAGTTCCCTTTGCATAAAATTTGCCGCCTGAGATTGCAGCCAGCATGAGACTAGCATCTTGAAGTTATTTGTCAGTCACAGAATTATACCCAAGCCCTCTTCATGTGCATGGAAGTCACTTGGAGACAAACCTGGACTGTACAGCAGAACTTAGGTCCCACTTGAATTGATGAATCAGTTCTTTTTTTCTACTACTCTCTTCTTCCTCGTACTGGTACATTTTGTCCAAAAACTCACACTCAACTAACACTTGACATCTGGAGTAGTTTTCTTTATTCAGTGATGTAAAGTATTCATGTGTGTATAAATAGATAAACTGAAAACTGCTCCCTCATGATAAATTTGTATTGGATGATTTATTGCCAATGGAATGGAAATTAATTTGAAGTTGGTGAAGATTTCACCTATATTTTCAACAGTTAAAAGAAAGGTATCAAAATTTAACTGTGGCCATATTTCTGTTGAAGGCGATCCTTGCAGAGGATCTCCAACAGCTGCAACCACAGATGAAAACATCAAGAAATTTGACTTAGTAACACTGGAAAATTTACTTACATTTAATTAATGAATTTTTGGAGTATCAGCCCTTTTCATCAGATTTGACACCCTCCATTTTTCACCAGTTCCCACACTGATAGTTGTTGGACAGCCTATATCATCCTAAAAGTTAGCTATGTTGAAAAATATATTTATATCTGACAACAACAAAAAGTATATTTCACTAAGAATCTTTCACCTTACCCTCATAGTTACATCACAAACTCATGTTAAACAAAATAAAATTATTATAAGAATATGTTTTCAAGAATCAACATTCTGTGCATTGAACTATTGGAGAACATTTAGCTTTGGCTTTTGTAAAGAAATTAATAAAAAAATGATTCGTAGCACCTCTCTATACATTTGCTGCCTGGGTGTATTGTGGCAAACCAGAGACCGCAATTACAAATCCTGTCTTTTGAAGTTGAAACTGAAGAAAACCGAGCTAATTTTAAATTTTTAAAGACAATGCAATAATTTGCTAATAAAAGACGGAAATAGTTATATGCAGAACTGAAAAGTAACTGATGTCTTTTGATAAAAACAAAAAGTAGGATTCTCTTCAAACTGGTGTTCACCACAGGTCCTTGGAGCAACATTGCATGTCCTGTGGTTGGAATAAAATTGAAGTCTGTTAGGTCTGACATACAGGACTAAAAAAACTGTTTTGCTTATATCCGTTTATTGTGGAGTTTTGCAAAATGTTTTGTACTTGCTTATGAAATCTTTCCTAAATGATTCCTCATTGACTATGTGAACTACAGCTAATACCTTACGATATAAGATCCAGAAAACATTTGACATGTTTGATTGCCATTTACAATACATGTTTTATTTATAAGTAAAAATTGTTGTCGTTTTGGTCTTCAGTCCGAAGACTGATTTGATGCAGCTCTCCATGCTACTCTATCCTGTGCGAGCTGCTTCATCCCCCACCTCCCCCTCTTCCCTGCAGTATTAAACAGGTGATTCCTTGATGTCTCAGAATGTGCCTTTTCAATCAATCCCTACTTTTGGTCATATTTCTTTTCTTCCCAGTTCTACTCATACATTATGTGATTGACCCACCTGATCTTCAAAATTCTTCTGTAGCATCGCATTTTGAAAGCTTCCTTCTCTTTTTGTCAAAGCTGTTTATGGTGCATGTATCACTTGCATATATGGCAACACTTCAAACAAATACCTTCAGGAAAGACTTCCTAATGCTGTATATTTGATGTTAACAAATTTCTCTTCTTCAGAAATGCCTTTCTTGCCATTGCCAGTCTGCATTTTATATCCTCTGTTCTTCGACCATCACCAGTTTTTTGCTGCCAAAACAACAAAGCTCATCTACTGCTGTAAGTGTCTCGTTTTGTGATCTAATTCTCTTAGCATTTCCTGATTTAGTTCAACTACATTCCATTATCCATGTTTTGCTCGTGTTGATATCATCCTTTCAGGACACTGTCCATTCCACTTCCATGTATGTTACTGCCTTGGACAGAATTACAATTTCATTGACAGACCTCAAAGGTTTTATTTCTTCTCCCTGTATTTTAATTCCTACTCCAAATTTTTCTTTGGTCTCCTTTACTGTTTGTTCCATGTACAGATTGAATAACTTCAGGGATTGGCTGCAACCCTGTCTCACTTCCTTCTCCACCGCTGCTTCTCTTTCATGCCCCTTGACTAGCATTCTAGTTAACATAGTCAAAAGTTTTCTGTAAGTTTACAAATGTTGTAAACATAGGTGCCTTTCCTTAACCTATCTTCTAAGATAAATTGTAGGGTCAGTATTGCCTCACGTGTTCCTTCATTTCTTCGAAATACAAACTGATATTCACCAAGGTCGGCTTTCACCAATTTTTCCATTCTTCTGTAAAGAATTTGTGTTAGTATTTTGCAACCATGACTTGTTAAACTGATAAATTGGTAATTTTCACATTTGCATTATTGGGAGAGCCAGCCGTGAAAAACTATTCCATCTGGTGTCAAAGGTGTATGAGACAGGTGAAATACCCTCAGACTTGAAGAAGGTAAAGATTATAGTTTATCATTTCCAAAATATGGGTTCTGCAGGAAGAGAAATTAAGTTTTTCATGCTCATAAAATATTATAGCTAATCTTGTACTTGGTGGTCACTTTTGCCCTGGTGTTTGAGTGATATACTCTTCCGTTATAACATTACCAAGACTATTTCTCGCCTTGCTAAGGAAGGAACTAATAGTCCCAAAAGGTTGTATAATGTATCTACTTTAATGTTTGTCCCTCAACATTACTAAAATTTTCACTTCTGAAGTTAAGTACTGGCCAGAAATTCTGTGTCATATTTCTACAATTTTGTACTTACTCTATTTATGTTACTAAATATAATTGTTTTATATTCAGTGCTTTCATATTATAGTAAAAATTATTGTTAATGGCTCCTGTATATAAATTAAGCAGTATGTTGTCAGTAATGTGTCAACAAGTCTTATAGTTTGCAGAAATAAACAACACACTGAGTGAGGCCCAGTAAGAAAATCTGTACTGCATGATCTTAAGCTTTCCTGGGCAATCAGCTGTTTGTATTGATCTCGGATGTCCAGCCGGATGTAGTTTTTCAGAGATCTGCCAAAATTGTTTTCAGGGCTTGTCATATCACCCTTCCTATATCTTCATTTATTTCCTCTTCTCTTTCTATAGTATTATCTTCAAGTGTGTCCTATAGTCAAGTATGCTTATAAAGCCTTTCATTTTTGTCCAACCAATCCTGCTTCACCAGTTTCCACTTACTGTCAGTCTCAATTTTTTTAGACGTTTGTATTCTTTCTTGTCTGTTTATTCTTAGATTTTTGTATTTTTGTCAATTTCATTCAGTGTCTCATTTGTTATCTAAGGGTTTCCATTGGGCCTTGCGTCTTTGATCCTTCACCTCTCAAAGCTATCCATTTGTCTTCCATTTCAGGCAATAGTTGTCTGAATTTTTTCATTGAAACTCTCAACAACCCCAGGTTATTTAAACTTATCCATCTCCTGTCTCTTTAATTTCCTGCATTCGTGCAATTTTTTAGTTTTAATCAGTTGCTCATAACTAATAAATTATGGTCAAAGTCCTTTTCTGACACTGGAAATGTTTTGCATTTTAAATATTCTGTGCCTTACCATTACGCAATGTATTTGGAAGTTTCTGGTGTCTGTCTACTGCTGTGAAAAAAAGTTCTGTTAACATCCCATTATTTCTAAAAACACAGTTAAAGAAGCCACACAAATCAGAAGAGGGTTGTTTATTATCAAAATAGTTTTAACACGCCCTTACCAAATTGTCATGAAGATTCTGCACCTCAACAACAGTACAGGTTTTGTTCATACTGCTCTCGCGTGTCCAGGCAGGTACAGTTGTTTCCATAACATATTTTGGTAGCATACCTTGCCATAATCTTCAGGTGATAGTTGTAGAATAAGTGCCTTCGTTACTGCACACCTCCTGTATACTCTCATCACTCCCCATCTCTTCCCTCTCAGTCACAAGCTGTTGAGCTCATGTTGAGTGGGTAGCAAGAAGGAGAACAATAAGAATATAAAGGAGGTGTAACATAGTGAATACACTTATTCTACAAGTATCACCTGAAGGTAAGATACACTGTAGAAATATCGTAAGATATATTAATTGGACAAAATACTCTCAGACTTCAAGAAAAATGGAAAAACTGGTAGAAACTGACCTGGGAAAAGATCAGTTTGGGTGGAAAAATATAGGAACATGTGAGGCTATACTGAATGTACAATATTATAATATTGACTGAAGAAATGGAACCCTACATTTGTAGCATTTTTAGATTCAAAGAAAGCTTTTGAGAATGTTAACTGGAATGCACTCTTTGAAATTCTGAATGTTGTTGTTGTTGTGGTCTTCAGTCCAGAGACTGGTTTGATGAAGCTCTCCATGCTACTCTATCCTGTGCAAGCTTCTTCATCTCCCAGTAGCTACTGCAACCTACATCCTTCTGAATCTGTTTAGTGTATCCATCTCTTGGTCTCCCTCTATGATTTTTATCCTCCACGCTGCCCTCCAACGCTAAATTGGTGATCCCTTGATGCCTCAGAATATGCCCTACCAACCGATCCCTTCTTCTAGCGAAGTTATGCCACAAATTTCTCTTCTCCCCAATTCTATTCAATACCTCCTCATTAGTTATGTGATCTATCCATCTAATCTTCGGCATTCTTCTGTAGCACCACATTTCGAAAGCTTCTATTCTCTTCTTGTCTAAACTATTTATTCTCCACGTTTCATTTCCATACACGGCTACACTCCATACAAATACTTTCAGAAACAACTTCCTGACACTTAAATCTATATTCGATGTTAACAAATTTCTCTTCTTCAGAAACGCTTTCCTTGCCATTGCAGTCAACCTTTTATATCCTCTCTATTTCGACCATCATCAGTTATTTTGCTCCCCAAATAGCAAAACTCATTTACTACTTTAAGTGTCTCATTTCCTAATCTAATTCCCGCAGCATCACCTGATGTAATTCGACTACATTCCATTGTTTATGTTCATCTTATATCCTCCTTTCAAGACCATGTCCATTCTGTTCAGCTGCTCTTCCAGCTAGTTTGCTGTCTCTGAGAGAATTACAGTGTCATTGGCGAACCTCAAAGTTTTTATTTCTTCTCTATGGATTGTAATTCCTACTCCGAATTTTTGTTTTGTTTCCTTTACTGCTTGCTCAATATACAGATTGAATAACATCGGGGGATAGACTACAACCCTGTCTCACTCCCTTCTCAACCACTGCCTCCCATTTCATGCCCCTCGACTCTTGTAACTGTCATCTGGTTTCTGTAAAAATTGTAAATAGCCTTTCACTCCCTGTATTTGGTCCCTGCCACCTTTAGAATTTGAAAGAGAATATTCCAGTCAACATTGTCAAAAGCTTTATCTAAGTCTACAAATGCTAGAAACGTAGGTTTGCCTTTTCTTAATCTATTTTCTAAGATAAGTCGTAGGGTCAGTATTGCGTCACGTGTTCCAACATTTCTACGGAATCCACACTGATCTTCCCCAAGGTCGGCTTCTATTCGTGTTAGTATTTTGCAGCCGTGACTTATTAATCTGATAGTTTGGTAATTTTCACATCTATAAACATTCTGAATGTAATGGGGGTAAAATATAGGGAATCTCTCTTAGACTGCACATACAAGATTTTCTCCAGAATCCTATAAGAGAGGATCAAAGAGCAACTAGAGGCAGAATTAGGTGAATGCCAAGGAGGCTTCAGACCTTGGAGAAGCTGTGCAGAACAGATCATCACTTTAAAATTAGCCATAGCATATTACAAGAAATGAAATATGTCTCTTGTAATAACCTTCGTGGACTTTAAAAAAGCATCAGACTGTATCCACAGATGTACAATGTTAAAAATCTTAAGAAATTTTGGGCTCCATACAAAATTAATGAAATTGATAGAACTCACCTTAATCAGCACTGTCAAATATCACACCAATGTAACTTTTTATGTGCAAAATAATTAGACACTGAAAAGATAAACTTTTTGACATCTAGTTTGTCTTCCTATTGACTGCTGTTCTCAAAATGTCCAAAATTTTTTATTTGAAGAAGACTGTTTTTAAAGTCAAGTTTCATACCTATGCCACCTTTTTTGCACAAAATAGCTAGGCCCTGAAGGGCTGAACTTTTTGACACTTCTTTTCTGTAGTTAACAGCAACTGTTTGTCATTTGTTACAGTTTTCCCTCAAATCACTAATTAGGTTTTTGGGTCAATCCAAATGAAGTGGTCCAATAAAAGTGGGTTGCTTGGCCATTTTTAAATATTTTAATTTTTTTATATATGATTACCCTATAATTGAGAAGTTCAAAACAGTTATTTTAAAAAAATTATCTGTCACTTTTACTGAATGGCGGCCATTTTCGTTTGTAAGCACACAACGATGTTTCAATTTAGAGACGTTAGCAAAAATATGAATATCTCTGTACTGGGTTAAGTTACAGCATTGAGCAAGAACACTTACAAATGTTTCCTTTATTTTTTATGAATTTTTGAAATTTGAAAATTTTCATTATTTGTAAAGTTTGGGGTTTGTTATCTCAAATGGGACTGAATATAAAAATATGATTTTTGCACAGTTTGCACATCTATATAATAGCAATGTACTGTAAAAATTTCAACATTGATCTGACTGTGAACCAAGATATAATTTTTTGGAAATGAGGAGATAATTCACATTACTCTACAACTGATCTTATGGCTGTTGCCTGTTCATGTGTGATATTTGCGGGATATAATCAATTATTGTTGAAGAAAGGTACTGAATTATATACAAAAAAGTGGAAACATCACTGAAATTAACATTTATTTTATTTTGACATACTTAAAATAAATATTTTCAATTAACATCCTTCGAGATGTGACTGTTCCAAAACCTGGTGGTGAATGTTAAGAACACTTATTTCTTCATACAGCTTCTGTGATATAGAATAAGACCTCCCAGTTGCTGTGGTAAATTCAAGGACTGAAAGTTTCCTTAAAACATTTTTCATTGGTATCCAAACTTTGTCACTGGGACCAGCAAGGTGGTAAAAATGCACAAAAACATCATTATTTTCCAAACTTATTCTTTCAACCTCTGCAGGCCACCACTGCCCATCATACACACATGCCACTATGTCATTCAACGTTAAAGACAGACATGTAATTTTACTGACACAATTATCCTCATAAATTTCGGTTTCTGATGTTACATACATCGAACTAAGTTTTCTGCAATGCCAAGGAATTTGTGGAAATGCCTTGTTCATTTTATTGCTGTACAGTTTTCAAATCTGGTTTGAGTTGCTGTTTTCATATACAGAACCACTTCTTCTTTCTTGATCAGAAAATAGGTAATGCCTTTGGTATTATCCTTGCAAAAGACATACATGTCCTGTACTATGAGAATTTGGTCTGTGGTTGGTCTCTGTAGGCCGTCTTTACTTACTTCAAATTTTGTTGTACCTCCTACTCCATCATATGCATTTTTACCATGGCAAGATGCAAAAAAGCGCCATTCAGCCTCCAACCCAAAGTCTACTTTGTGGTTGCGCAGATTTGAAAAATTCTTTTTGCTCTTATACTGACTACCACTTCCATTTGAAAAGTATATCAGCTTCTCAACCTTGGGAAATTTTCTTTTATGTAATTTATTACATAGTTTTGAAACACATATACAGCCAAAGTGTTGTGCTTAGAATGGAAATTGAAGAACTGCAAACTTCATCTTTCTCATTTTTAAAGTAGAGAATAAATGGCTGCACTGTTGCCTGTTCATTGATCCAGTGGTGCCCTTGTATTGCATCCTGAATCACAATTGTAAAATTTTCTGCAAAATCAGTTGTCACTATGCATTCAGTTTCATGAAGTTGTGCTTTTTTGTCCTTCAAAAACTTACTTTGGATTTTAGGAACATAGTGGTAACTTTTGAGTTTTTGTAAGTTATCAATTAAGTATTCCAAGTACTCTTCCTGATTTGCGACCCACTGTTTGAATGTAATACTGTCTGGTATTTCTTCATCATATTCGTGAAACAATTCAATAATGGTTTCCTTACCGTGGCATTTATTATACAAACTCATCATTCAGTCATAACTGTTACTGTCACAGACCATTACATCTAGTAACTCTTTGAAGGTAAGATCACCTGCAATCATCAGTTTGACATTTTGATGATATAAACAAACACATATGGAGTGTGTCCCTGAGGATCCATCCAAAATATACCACTTATGGCGGAGGTCACAAAATTTTGACCTCCCAATTTTGCATTCAGGGTGAGAATTTTTGAAAGCTACATAAAGTTCATTTAAATTTGACAGCACTAGTCGTTTCTGCTTTGTTACGTTAACTCCATTCATAACAACTCTTTTTGATATCTTTGCAACCTGGGCATATTCTACTGTTTTTATCATCTTCAAAAAACTGCTGGATCTTTTTAATTGTTTCTTCACTTACACCTACTCCTTTCTTCTTCCCTAAAACTGGAAGAATTCCTTGCTCTTTCACTAATTTTCTGTTTAGTTTAACCAAATGATGAGAAATGTTGAATTCCAGAACTATTTTTTCTCATGACCATGAGTCAGGTAGCTAACTTAACATTTTAACTTTTTCCTCTTTAGATGTCACTGAACATTTAATTTTTAATTTCTCTATTAAGCTCAAATATTCAGTGTCAGATGATGCTGGTGGTAGGTTTTCTTCTTCTTTAGAAATAATGTTGGTATCTGTATTATTAAAACATGATTCCAAGTCGTTTCTAATTTTGTCTGAAATTTGTTGTACCTTATTTTCAATAGCTGCTTTTCTTTTTCTGCTACTTAATTTTATTATTTTCGAAGCAGGAGATACATCTAACATAGAACAAGCAAAATCCAATATACTAACAGCTTCCTCATTAGGAATATAAATGTCATTAACAAGATTACATGATTCTGGTTCTGTATTCTCAACAAATATTTTGAGTAACAGTTTGGGCACAGGGAATTTCCAGGAATCACATTATGTTTCACTTGGGTTGCTGTTTCACTCGGACATAACAAGGACAAATGTTCAAGTTTCATTTCCCTCAAACCTTTAGTAATAGGCATTTTATGAACTTTAAGTGGATCACAGCACTTTCTTCCAAAAATGTGGTTCTACTCCAGAATATATTTCTTCTCTTGATACTCACACACTGATGTTACAGAAGAACTTACTCGAAATTTAATCAAAGTTTGTCTAACTTCATCAAAGTCATTGGCATTTTTCAAGTTTTTAGAAACTGAACCACAAACTGTGTGTGACACACGTCACTTGCTATCTGTTCATCCATGTTATTGCATTCCAGTTAATCTCTCAAAATTAATTACAAATTACACACAGAACGAAGCACATAACACATTCTACACTCTCGATGAAGTATGTACATCCTCTCTAATAGAGGTTTCAGAACAGACTGACTACAACAATGCCACACCCAGCAATAATATACTTCTACACTGCCACACCAGCAATAATGTACTTCTTTATTGACAATAAACCTAAAGGTAAATGAGCTTTTTTATTACCATAGAACAAAAGCTAAAGCTCCTATTGTTTAATATTGCATTATTAAAAATAAATAAACTAAATGAATATTGGGTGATAGTGTTAACTAAATATATGTCACAATTAAATTTTATTACAATGGAACAATAAACCATTTAAATAGGTGACAGCTATAAGATTAGTTGTAGAGTAATGAGAATTATTTCCTCCTTTTCAAAATTTTATATCTTTATTCACAGTCAGATATCAATGTTGAAATTTTTACAGTACGTTGCTATCATATAGGTGTACAAACTGTGCAAAAATCATATTTTTATATTCAGTCCCATTTGAGATAACTAACCCCAAACTTTACAAAAAATGAAAATTTTCAAATTTCAAAAATTCATAAAATATTAAGGAAACATTTGTAAGTGTTCTTGCTCTATTTGAGGCTAGTAGTGTATGATATCTAACTATAGGGAAAAATACTCTCATAAATCACTCCTTGTTTGTTATTTTTGGGCCTAAAAAGTGTATTTTTGAAAATTTGAATACCAAACTTTGGAGGTCATTTTGACTGGTTATTTTTGAATTCAGGGTATTTTGTGTAATAGACAATGTTGTAGAGGACACTTTTCTAAAAACAATAATGTCAATTGCAATGTTGTAACTCAACAGAGTGCAGAGATATTAAAATTTTCACTAATGTCTCCAGACTGAAAAATCATCACTCACCTACATATAAAAGTGGTTGCCATCCAGTAAAGGTGCAAGATAAATTATTTAAAAAACTGTTTTGAACTTCTCAAATATAGGACAATCACATATAAAAAAATTAAAATATTTAATAATGGTCAAGCAACCATCACTGGACCACTTCATATGGATTGACCCTTTTCTTCATTACTATGACTACTTTAAAGCCACTACATATTCTTTTTCCGAAATTAAACCTCACACTGATCAATTTTATACCCAATTTGTCCTTTTCCCTAGCTGTATTTGGTTATGAGTGTTCAGACAAAAGCCCATTGTGTTATTTATACGGAGTCTTGTTTTCATTATGTTCAAATATTTGAGCAACAAGAGTAATGAAATGTAGTCTAATTAAATCAGGTGATGCTAATAGAATATTAGGAAATGAAACATTAAAAGTAGTGGCATTAGATTGTCAAAATCCTGAGCGGGTTGAAGAACCCTGCCCATAATGCTCCAAATGTTCTCAATTGGGGAGAGATCCGGTGACCTTATGGCCAAGATAGGGAGACAAGCAGTAAAAACTCTCACCATGTGTGGATGGGCCTTATGTTGGTGAAATGTAAACCCAGGATGCCCTGCATAGGCATAGAATATTGTCAACATACTGCTATGAAATGAGATGGTACCGCAAAAGGTAACTCCTGGTTGTTTGGCCATGTGGTAGGTGACAGTCAGGTCAGTATCCTACCACTGTCTGGGGCATATCCACACGCACCTTCACTCATCGTAGGAGCTCAGTTCAAAGCAGGACTTATCACTGAAAACTATTCTATTTTAGTCAATGAGATTCCAGGCCGAATGTGCCCAACACCACTGCAAACAGGCTTGTTGGTTTCAGAGGTCAATGGTACTCAGTGCAAGGGGCACTGTGGGCTCAGCCCCCTTTCTGTGAGCCACTTATTAATGGTCTTTGTGGTCACTGAATCACTATTTGCACATCGGATTGATGATAGTGATGAATTTGGGGGTCTGAGTGCCTCTCTGATGATTGTTGTGTCTGTCGTTTCTCTAGGTCGACTACTTCACCCATTACTGCCAGTATTGTCGAATAGTGGCATCGTTCCTATTCAAATGTCAAATGATTCGCTGATTTCTCCAAGCAGCTTCTTTGAACCCAACTACACGTCCTCTCTCAAATGCTGACATTTGTATATATATTGTTAATGTGCCTGTCTGTGAGGTATAGTTACTGTCCAACCGAGTACACGGAATGATTTATATGTACCTGTTTACTATTCTTGCCAGCTGTCGAGTGAAATTGTGCTGCAGTGTCACACATTTATCCATCAACCTCCAGAGTTTACAATTTTGCATTTTCCATCAATGAATTTTTGACAAAATGACATAACCCCTTCGTGGTATATTCTCTCTCTCTCTCTCTCTCTCTCTCTCTCTCTCTCTCTCTCTCCCTCCCTCTCTCCCTCCCCCTGCCCTCCTCCTCTCTGTGTGTAAATCTAAGTTTATGAAGTCTTTTAGTGTATTTGCATGAGCACTGCCTTGTACAGAAGTGAAAAATGGACAATAAGCAGTTCAGACAAGAATCATTCAATTTTATTTATTTGGTTGCCAAATGATGCTTCTCCACCAAGTTCTTAAACTTCTCTCCCTCCTTGAATCCATCCCAGAAACGTCCTCTGTGCTCGATGCCAGAAACCATCACATCCTTGTCCCAAAGTATTAGTCTTCCTGTTGGTCATTTACCTGTGAATTTTAAATTGTACATTATTCTTGGTAGACTTTTAGCATCCATGAGTCTCACATGTCCATAACATCCAGCCGCTATAAGATTATTTTATTTTGAAGTCTTACAACACACTGGTTTTCAGATTTCCACATTTCAGGTACTATCTCTCCTGCACCTTTTCCACCACGCTACAGGCAAAACTTATCTCAGTCGCGTAAGTTCTACTGGTCTCTTTACTTTCCAGTGTCTATGAATCACAACCATATTTCAAAATGGGTCTTCAACTCTTTGGTAGAAGTTAGTACTTGGGTGTATTCTTTGAGTGATTCCTTTGTCTGTAGAACCAGAATTGTAGACAACACAGACAAGAGATTTGAAATGATGGGTTATCTGTAGCTGTTTCCCCTCAGGTTAAACATGTCCCAATAGCTGTCCATATATTTTCATGACCATTGCTTCACTTTTCTCCTGGGTGAAAATGAGACCACATATTTTAGCAGCTTCTGCCCAGGTGTTTATTTGATCTGGAAGGTCTTCTTTAGAGTCATACCATAAAAATATTATGAGCAAACAACATGGATTTCTTTTTTCACCTCTGGTTGTTTGGTGTACTTTCCCCTTGAATTCATTCATTATAGTAATGAAAAGAAGAGGATGCAGAACTCCACCTTGCCTTAAACCAAATTTCATGCCAAAGGATTCAGTCATTTGTACAGGTGATTTGGCATTACTGTGGCTGTCATGGTACACATTCTTGATCCCATGTATCATGTCGTCCTGTACTCCAGTTTTCTTCAGTATTTCCCACATTCTTCCTTGTCCACAGCATCAAACATTTTCTTTTGAAGTGTAGACTAAAGAAGAATTTTGAAAATTTGATGAGTTGATCAAAAAGGAGTATAAAGGTGAAAATAAGTTGTGATCTCCCAGATATGTCTGATGTACAAGGCCATGGTTGTGTGTTTGTGTGTGTATGTGGGTGGGGGTAGAGATAGTGACTAGGAAAAGAACAAAAGGTTCAAAACTAGTGTGATTCCTGAACTATTACCTCTTACATGTGCACAACCCATAAACCAGCTACAGATGTGTGGACATCTTTCCTCCCATCATCATAAAACCCAAAAGCCACTATTTAAGCTGTACCAGATTGTGAGTACTTACATCGGTACATGTGTAGATATATAAGTTTTGTTTATTTGTCCAAATTCTTGCATACAGAGAGTGCATAGACGACAGCTTTCACCTCATACCTTCTTAAGGCTTTTTGTATCTACTTCAGTAACTTATACTTATTTAGTATTTATTGTTAAGATATTATGAGACTTGGTTCAGAAGACACAGGACAAAAAATTTGATGTGGAAGTTTAAGTCTAGTTATAGAGAAGTACTAGAGGTTTGTTCTCTCTCTCTCTCTCTCTCTCTCTCTCTTCCTCTCTCCCTCCCTCCCTCCCTCCCTCCCTCTCTCTCTCTGCGCGTGCACACACACAACTCTGTGTGTGTGTGTGTGTGTGGGGGGGGGGGGGATGGGGGAGGGCGGGGGGGGGGGGGGGGTGTTAGTAGAGATATACTTTCCATGGCTTCTTTTTAGTTCTAACACGCTGTTTTTGGTTTTTTCAATTATGATCCAGTTGTTTAATTTTTTTACCCTGTTATATTGTGACGTCATTGCTTTCACAACATTTACTTAGCATTTCCATAGTCTTAGTGTAGGTAACATCCTTATTAGTTTCTTCTCCATTTTATGCTTGTTTCAGAATATTCACAATTATTTCCACTATTCTGAATAAAATATTATCATGCTTTAGTGACATCCAAGGATTGATTTCCTGCATGAATCACAACAGTGCTGGCATGACATGCTTAAGCCAATACCTTGATGCACCCACAGCCTGTTGCATCTTCCAATTGCAAAAATGTTATGAAGGTTAGAGAAAATACAAAGATTTTTTTTATCTTAAACATCCTCCTGTCTTTTCTGTCTGAGGTTATGAAATATGTTTTGAATCCAATTGAAAATTTTCTTATTATCCTTTGATCATACAAAATATGTTTTCCTGTATAGCATTCCTCTGAAAACTGAACATCTTATTTTTCTCTGTCACACATTGCTACTGCACATCTAGCTATGGTGAAAAGGCATATAACATATGCACATATGATTCCTTTACTAACTTAATGTGAGGCTTCATTTATAAATTGGGCATTGACTTTAAAACCTGAATGATTCCTCTCCATCTCTTGAAAAGAGGAGCTAGAGACAGATAGAGAGAGAGGCAAGTTTGGTAGAACAAGGCTCCAAAGTCTTAATGAAAAGTTTGAATATGTTGCATACTGTTTATTGATGTCAGTATATTTATCAACTGAAAAAACAATTTCAACAGTCTGTCACCCTCAAGCATACGTTGCAAGAGAGCAAGCAGGGCTCGGGAAAGGGAGGGGGGCTGGGGGGTGGTAGAAGGTTGATGGAAAAAGACTCGACATCCTTTAATAAATTTTTTTAATTTGTTGAATACTGTTTACGGATGTCACAATACTTATTACTTGCAATCGTAATTTCAACTATTATTCTTTTTTAAGCATACTTTAGAATATATTAATAACACAGCTGTGCAAAGTTTACAAAGCCCATTTCATGGTGACAGAAACACCTATTACTGATGTAAGAAAAAACATGACGTCCAAAATCTTGGGTTGGATTTCAAAATACAGATTCCCAGTGGCTGCATTTGTATTTCAAACTCAGCTGTCCTATACCTGTAATTAAGCAAATAAACAAAATGTCACAAGAAACATAGTTTAGTCATCATGTTTGCTTTTCCAATTGTAAATAAATATCTCTGCCAACATGAATTAAGAATCCACCAATTTCCTTCAGTTGTAATATTGCTAATATATGCCACAACATTAAACCTTCAATCACAACTACAACTACAAAATGAATCTTTTTGTAAGTTAAACTTCAGAAAAATTCATGCAGCCAAACTTATTTTTCTATTTAGTCTCCTGAATGGGAAACACATTTTTCCCAGTGTATAGACAATTTCTTGGTCCTGTTTTCATGAAACAAACATGGCTTTGACAGCAGCCAGTTGCACACAAAACATTTCATCAATGCCATCATCACCAAATCTGTCTTATCCAACTGCTTCCTTTAGTGGTCCAAACAAATGAAAATTGCAGAGCAGTAAGTCTGGCCTGTACAGAAGGTATTCTAGTGTGGTCCAGAACAATACATGAATGTTTTGTGAAGTTTAGGCAGATGTGTGGGTTGGAACATTCTCATGAAGCACGATCCCATCCCAGATTGGAAATGTGCAGCTTATCAAGAGCATTTAACATGACATCTCGTGGAAATCGGGTTTTCTGCCAGATATCAGCGTCTTCCAACCACGATATTTCAACGTCATTGCTTGACGTCTTCATCAGGTGTTCCCTGAGACTGGCTGCTTGTTGGACCGGGTCGCATATTTATGCCTGCCTGGTGCCTGGTGTTCTGTTTGCCGTTCCCTAGTCGGTCCGCACCCGCGAGTCGCGCTATCCTGCCGCTCTAGGTGTTCCCTATTCCGTCCGTGCCCACTCTGGCCGCCTCCAACTGCGGTCATGGCCTCCTGGTGTTGCCTTCTCGGTCTGCGCCCGTGAGTGGCGCTCCCCTGCCACTCTGGACGTTCCTGAGAAAGAGGAACTCAGGGAGGGGGAAGACAACTGCTTTTGTTAAGAGATGGAAAATGCAAGAGTATCACAGAGAACAGGCTCTTGAGTGGCATACATGAAATATAGGTAGTGAGGACAAAATAGATTGTAGACTGCTGTAGCAAAGATTCATGTTTTATGATTGAGAAAAAATTACTGTCAGCAGGTGAAATATTTCCACTTAGAACTTAGAGAAAAAAAGACTGTATGAAAATAAAGTTTGTAAAGAAATAGAACAGTAAATATAGATGTTAGCAACACCTAAATACACAAAAATGTTTTGAGTAGTAATTTTAAAAATGGTGGTACAGTAACATGAAACAAATGGAAAAGTGGGCAGGGTTTGGGAGGCTGAAGCGAAATGACTGTGTAAACCCAGAGCCATTTAACCCTCGTGCATGTGCACCACATTTTCATTAGTTGAGCAGACGCACCGGGCATTTTGTGCTCCAGTACATAATTAGCATAACACAGTCTTAAACTTTGGGAAAGTTATATTTATTTTGTAAATACTGTTACTGACCATTTTAGTTCTATACTTTTTGTGAATTTGATTGATTATTTGAACTTTTTTAGGGTAAAATTTAAATATTTCATGAAAATTTAATACAAAGTGTTTTGATTAAGGTTTACTTACTTTATTTTTTGAGCATTGTGCATGTCCCTTACAATTTAAGCCTCATGAATGGAATCTACTGTTTAAAAAAGGGCTTACTCATTACTGTTGCAAGTGCAAGCAACTGTCACATGTTTCTTATAAACAAACTTTTAGCATATATCACATGTAATTGTTCTTGATACATCTTTTCTCAGCCACAAATTACACACCTCTCATGTTTCTTGTTTGCTGATTTTTGAGATGCGGGTGGACATATGTCTTTCTTTCTCAAGGGTTCTAGATATTTAATCAAGAAAACAGGAATGTTACCAGGCAGACACGTTATTTTGGATCTTTCAGTCAATGGGACTTCATCAATGCCATTGATAAATTTTCAAAAAAATTCTTCTTGCATAATGGGGGTTTTTTTATATTTGAGGAATACAAAATCTGTGCATTTATTTCTGATACATTCATGAGAGAGTAAAAGACACACATTGCCCATTGTCTTTTATGCACGAGGCATTGTACACATTACATAATTGATCCACGATGTCAACTCTCCTTTTTTCATGTTGTAGTCCATTATTATTTCAGGCATATTTGTCTTATCATCAAGTTTAGGTAGTTCTCGCATCATTGAGAACAGTATCACTGATTTGTTTTTCTTTGGTACATATTATGTGAGAACTATGTCTTTTTGAAATCTAAAGATTGAATGCCCAATTTTTCATATTTTACTTGCCTGAAATTCGTCAGGTATTTCTCCTCTGTCCTTCTTCAGCGTGCCAATATAAGTCAGCTGCTTCTTTAGGAAAGATGTCACCAAAGGGGAAATGATGTATCAGTTGTCAAATGTGGCGTTTCTGTTGCAACCTTTGATGTTAATAACAGGTGCATTCCTATGTTGCCTGGCTTGTTTGAGATCAGATATGGGCCATCCTCTTGTTTCCCGCAGTATTCTTCCTAATTACTTGTAAAAAATGTTTTTGAGTCTGACATAACAAAGATCTTGACTGTGTATTTTGCAGGCTTATTGAGGATATAAAAAAATCTCTATGAAACTGCAATGTCCACAGAAAGCCTCCAGTTTCTCATAATTAGTCACAAAGGGCCTGAGGTTGTACAAATTTTCTGCAGTTGAGAACAAGCAGCTGCAAGAAAGGATGAATAGCAGCTAGTTTGTATGTTTTTCTTCTTTCAGCTTGTGTGTCCTTGTGATCAAATCACATACAGCGGAGTAAAAACAAAAATCTCTTGTAATAACTTATACATGCTTTTACAACTTGCATTCCTGTTATATCTGAGTGCCGTAGCTCGAGTATGTTAGTGTGATGCTCTTTCTTTATTCCAGTCGGATATAAACATCCCAGTAAAGCAAGTATGTCAGTTCCTATATAGATTTGTGTCAGTGACCATATTGTCTATCATACTGTTGTCTATTATTTTTTGAAAAGCAGAAATTTCAGTACTCAGGTCATCTGCATTGCTTCTAGGACCAGGAAACACTTTCACTACATTCTTATTTCTAACTTTACTCTGGTTAAGTATTCCATTCCTCTTCACCTTGTAAAGTCATCTCTGCCAATAAAAAATTCCACATTGTCACTCAAATCACTGTTGTCTACTTCAATAACAGATGATATGTCTTGTTCAGAATCACTGTCATGCTCACTTTCTAGCATTACTTCCACCTCCTCGTCTGATTCCCCACTGCCACTGCTGCACAGTTCATGATCTGACATGTCCAACAACTCCAGCAGAATTTTGACTATTTCTTCGGGCACCATTTCCCTGAATAAGTAACAGAATAGTTAGTTTTTTCAAAGCACTGATCTGGTATACATATGCATGTTTTCACATATGTACCAAATACGTATTTACTTGAGGACAAGGCACAAGGGATTCTTTCTACACCAGTGGCATTCTGCCAACAGATTCACAGAACAAAAGGCACACAGAAAGTTACAGAGTGAAACTAACTACAACAGATTGTAGTCGAGACAACAACAGAGGAATAGCTAGTGCGCCAGTAATCTCTGACAGAAAGCAGTGTTGCCACTAACACAAAACTAAACATGGTGCAGTCTATATCAACACAACGTCTGCTCAAGAGTTAAAAAGATGGAATGACTAGCTGAGGAGGAGGTGATGCATGACAGGAAAGCTCAAGAATCAATTATTTGTACGAGTAACTAGGAATTGTTATAAGCAAATGGGAGAAGCAAAGTTACTGTTATCATCTACAGACTTCTGAAACACAAATAATGAAAGAAGGTATTCACATTAACCATAACACTTAGTCTATTGGATTCGCCATTTTCTCAGCCTCAAAAACATATTATTTGTATGTTGTGCTCTTATATGATACTCTTCACATTGCCATGAACCCTTAGATTACATAAATTATTCTCAGTTTTTAGCTGCATCATTTGAATTCAAATTCTTGAGCGTTTGAAAGTTTTCATCACAATTGTCATCAGGAATTATATCTGCTGACTGACAGAAGTGATAAGGTATGGTTATGTTCATGAAGTAGGGAACTCTAGAATCTTCCAGAGGCGCTCTGTATTCTGTTGTGTGTGGGAAGGCAAGTCCAGCAGAAAGCAGCAGGTCTGCCCCACCATGGGACCACATAATGTCACAACTTGTGAGGGGCCAGTGCTTTCTGAAGCAGCACTGGCTCCTCATGCTTGTTGAAATTATGCCATCCTGCAGCAGGCCAGTACCATTCTCAGCAAAGAAAGGTTGTAACTTCTGTTGGTGATCGTGATAGCTGTTGGAAACCTGAGAGTTTTAACTCAGTTGGTGTGAGTTGAAAACTTTGGTATGGATTTGTCCCCATACTTCAAATACCTTACAATCATGCCTGTTGTGTATTATTCCACCCATTAATTTTATTCTGAAATTTTCAAGCATTCTTTATACTTTTTAGTTGGCAGTGTTTAAATTTCATCTTTCATGCATTTTGTCTTGCCCTCCAGCTCTTACTTTTCTTTTTATCAGGTCAGTGTTTGTGATACCTGTTGGACCTGGATGTAGGGAGTACCTAAACCAGTATTGATAATGGAAAGCTACAGACCAGCACCAAGCAAAACTGATTGGACTCCTAATTAGACATGTTATTCTTCTGCAAAACATTTTCGAGGACAAGATCATATGTAAGAAAATGAGGGGACAACCTAGAACATCCTATTTAAAAAATACGAGCAGAGAGATGGGATGTTGTACATATATGGATATGAAGAGGACTGCTGAAGAGAGGAAGCTATGGCTAAAGAGGCAAGGCTTAGCCTCTTGAAAGAAGAAGAAGAATAGTGTGGGTTACCTGTGTCTCCTGTGTGGCTTTATTACTTGTTCCTTTGGGACTGAATGCTGGTTGCTAAAATAGCCATAATCACTCTGATACCTTCTCCTTCCTTTATTTCATAGATCCTGTATTTTTTTATTTCCATCTAGTAGTGCTAAGAACAAGAAAGTGCACTCCTCCAGAATACTGGCCATTCCATTTAATAATTATTGTCATGTCAAACTTCCTATGTTATGTGAAAGGTGACCTTTCTTCATCCACACTTGACAGTTTTGTTCCACTGGTGTGTGTAGAGAGAATAAATTATTGGACAGACATTCTATGTTTACCCACCGTGTGGTTTACAGTTTCCTTACCACAACCTGCGAGACGGGGTCGACGCAGGAGAAGGCCTGGCCGCCGCCCTAATCGTGAACGACACGCTGGATTGGAAGGAAACTTTAGGCCACAGGAAGGCGGTAGTAGTGGAGGTGTGGCAGCTGGGGCTACCACTGCAACAACAGCAAAGGCTGCGAGCCAGACACAGCAGCAGGCGCAGTCTGTGGTAACAGACACACAGCCTGTCAAAGGTAAAATATGTACCTGTAGGTAATAATGCTTCTCTTATAACATATTTATTACTTTAGATATCGCCTCTTCATACAGAGAGAAGTACAGTTTATGGAGCAATGTTTTACGTTGTAGCCATAATGCAAGTACTCTTTTTTTTTAAATGTGTGCGGAAGGATCTGACGAAACTTGGTAGCCGATTTAAGGACTGTGGCCTCATTATTAGTGAGCACTGCACCTTAGTTTTATTAAATGGTGTTAAAATAGTAATGTTAAACCTGATAGAGAACTGCTGAATCTCCCAACTAAAAGCAATAACCAGTATAGCACAAAACTTACTCTCTGAAGCAGAACACAAAATTGTTATTTCTGTCAAGCAAGTTACTTACAATGCAGGATGCAAACCAAAATTGATGTATGGGCTGAAGCAACCAAAAATTTATTTACTGTCATTTAATATGACTGGTAATTTCTTTATTATTTATTTAGCTTACAACTAGTATCACACCACACACCAAAAAATTATAAATATATTTAATACACAGAAAAAGGCATAATTACAAGTTAATTCAACTTCCAGTATTAACAAAGCACAGAAAGTCACAAATATATATTCAACTGCTGAATGTATTGAATTGATATCTTCGTTGCCATGAGTCACAGCTGGGCACTATTAATTCCTATTTGTACACTGAGTCAGTATATCTTCCATGATTTGTCCTTGTTCTCTTTATCACAGATCAGATCTTGTGGTGCTCTCCAAAACCTGGTGGCCTGAACAAGATGACGGGCACCTTAAGCTGCTCTGGGGTAGCATTGTTGTGCCATATTTTTGTCCATTATTCTGTTGTTGTTACTACGTTGCTTATCAGAAATTTTGCATCTTGTAGATGGTATATCCTCATTTACAGGGAGATGAGAATCACCAGTTATTTTTGCGAACTCTTGCTTCAAGCAGAGTCTCGCCACAAAAATGAGGGAGCCACATGACTGACAATGGGTGACCAGAAAGCTGGAGTGTTTATGATTATGCTTTGATGATGCACATATTCTGGTTGAATTGCATGTCAACAAGTCTGATGTATGCGCTGTTGATCTGGACTGCAGCACAGTATTCTGCCACAGGATCCATCAATCCAAGAGCAGAAGTTGTTAGTGTTGGAGCTGAAAAGCCCACTTCATACAACAAAGTATCTACAAAATGTTATTTCTTGTCTTTGTCTTAGTGCAATTTTACAGCAAGTGCTCTTAAAACATGAGTGTCCTACAGGAGTGACCCCTAGATAAATTAGAAACGTAGAAACTGGTGACTTCTGTTTTGGCATCCTTGGCTGTAATCTCCAGTTGCAGAAGTGTTTTCGACAGTTTGTGTGCCTTTGGTCCTGACAGACTCAGTAACGCCCAGGTCTTTGTAGCTCACAGTTTGTCCCCAGTCATTGGGACATCCAAATTACCTTGATGTCTTAGACATGTCCGCTATACAGGCTGTTACAAAAAGGTACAGCCAAACTTTCAGGAAACATTCCTCACACACAAATAAAGAAAAGATGTTATGTGGACATGTGTCCGGAAATGCTTAATTTCCCTGTTAGAGCTCATTTTAGTTTTGTCAGTATGTACTGTACTTCCTCGATTCACCGCCAGTTGGCCCAATTGAAGGAAGGTGCTTGTGTTGACATGTGACTCATTGCTCTACAGTACTAGCATCAAGCACATCAGTACGTAGCATCAACAGGTTAGTGTTCATCACGAACATGGTTTTGCAGTCAGTGCAATGTTTACAAATGTGGAGTTGGCAGATGCCCATTTGATGTATGGATTAGCACGGGGCAATAGCCGTGGCGCGGTACGTTTGTATCGAGACAGATTTCCAGAATGAAGGTGTCCCGACAGGAAGACTCTCGAAGCAATTGATCGGCGTCTTAGGGAGCACGGAACATTCCATCCTATGACTCGCGCAGAACATTCCAGCCTATGACTCCGAAGACTGGGGAAGACCTAGAACGACGAGGACACCTGCAATGGACGAGGCAATTCTTCGTGCAGTTGACGATAACCCTAATGTCAGCGTCAGAGAAGTTGCTGCTGTACAAGGTAACATTGACCACATCACTGTATGGAGAGTGCTACGGGAGTACCATGTACAGCGTGTGCAGGCACTATCAGCAGCTGATTGGCCTCCACGGGTGCACTTCTGCGAATGGTTCATCCAACAATGTGTCGATCCTCATTTCAGTGCTCCTGCACATTTCAGTCGAAGTGTTCGTACGCTTCTCAACAACAGATTCGGTGACCGATTGATTGGTAGAGGCGGTCCAGTTCCATGGCCTCCATGCTCTCCTGACCTCAACCCTCTTTACTTTCATTTATGGGGGCATTTGAAAGCTCTTGTCTACGCAACCTCGGTACCAAATGTACAGACTCTTCGTGCTCGTATTGTGGACGGCTGTGATACAATACGCCATTCTCCAGGGCTGCATCAGCGCATCAGGGATTCCATGCGACAGAGGGTGGATGCATGTATCCTCGCTAACGGAGGACATTTTGAACATTTCCTGTAACAAAGTGTTTGAAGTCACGCTGGTACGTTCTGTTGCTGTGTGTTTCCATTCCATGATTAATGTGATTTGAAGAGAAGTAATAAAATGAGTTCTAACATGGAAAGTAAGCGTTTCTGGACACATGTCCACATAACATATTTTCTTTCTTTGTGTGTGAGGAAAGTTTCCTGAAAGTTGGGCCGTACCGTTTTGTAACACCCTGTATACAACAAAAACAGAAGAGGGTACAGCACTGATTCTTTTGGAAAGCCATTATTAAGACCTGTTCAATGGCTCATGTGACTGCCCATTAGAACTTGTAGTTTTCATTGCTTAATGTAGCACTGATGAAATTTCCAGTGGTATGACTCATAAAAGTTTAGAATATTACCCCTTCCTTCCACACAGTATCATAAGTCACTTTAGATCTATAAAAAAAATTTGAGGTCTTTTGTTTGTTTCAATATTCCACTTTAGTAAAAAGTTGTTATTGAGAAAACGTTGTTGGTGCAGCTGCGGTTCAGATAGAATCCTGCCTTTTCAGCTGACAGGTTTTGAAAAAATTTGTGGCTGATTCTATTACACAGTATTCTTTCCAAAAGTTTGTATACTGTGCTAAGGAAAGCAGTGGGTCCGTAGCTTTGCCATTTGTTATTTGGTTGACCTTGTTTTATGATGGCTATAATTTTCCTCTTTTTTTCAAATCGTGTGCCATGTTACCAGTTTGTAGAATATCAATAAAGAATGCTGTTAGCCTTTCTTACACACTTCCTTACATACTTCCCACTGTGGATTAGGAATTCTGAATGGATGCTATAATGTATCATTTAAATGTACAATGCCTACTTAGGCTGATGTCTAAAATTATGGAATTAATCCTAACAAATGCTAAAAATAAAAATAAAATAAAAATCTGGAATGAGAAACATACTTTCACTTTTATAGAATATAAAATTTGCTGTGCCTTGAACATAAATGTTCCGTATCTAAGAATAGTTATGGAGATAGTACATTACTTTATATTATATTGTAGAGACTTATTCATTAAAGGTGTATTTGTAGATGAAGTCTTATGGCTTCTATATTATACTATTTGAGCTATTTTTGAGATCATTAGTGGAGTTGCTACTCCAAAAATCATTTCTGAGTGGTATACAAAAGTTATTTTATCATGAAAATGACAGATGTTATTGTAATATATCGCAGCAGTACTTGTAGCAAGAATACAATTGCAAATTAAAGAAAATTAAGTTTGGTCCTTCTCACTGAGCAGTTCTGAGAAGACGAGACCATTATTTCAAATGCTAAGCGACAAGGTCAAGAAAGAAGAGGTACAACATTGTGGCTATAAAAAGAGATATAAAAAAAATTCCCTCACACCAAAAGCAGAATTACTGCAGAACTTGTTGAGAATGTACAAGAAACTTTATACACCTTTAATGAAATACACAGGTTCCAAAATTGACTCAAGAATCAATTGTAATGATTTTTATGAAATATGTCAAACTTTCTGAGGTCAGTCATGCCATAGTATCATTATCTATACTGAATACTTACCGTGTAATGCCATGAAAATTAGGTGCCCTTGCTCCTTTTATTTCTTTGAGAGCTGTGATTTCCTCACTGATGAATGGTTTAGAGTAGCCCAACTCAGATATTCACAGGCTACTTCAAGAGCCTGCAATTGCTTTTGGACCTTAAGTGAATATGATCGAATCTGAGGAGTTCTAGAGGTGGACACAATTTTACTTGCTACTTGCTTGGGAGTAACAGCCTCCTTTGTGCAGTCTTGTGGCTTGGCACATATAAGATTTCTTAGAAAAGACAGGCATTTCTGCTTGAGGTGCAGATCTCTGAGGCCTCATCAGTTTCAGTCCATTGTATATGGTGAGCTGCATTGATACTCTTCTGGAGTTCGTCAGCTATTTCAGTTACTGTTGTCACAAAACTTTTGTGTAGAATGTCACACTATTCCAACCGTCTAGGTGTGTATTCCTTGTGGAAGCCTCGTAGGTTACATTCCTTTGTTATGCACAGCACAGCTCCTGTGAACCTGTCAGCTCTTTTAAAGTTCGATTGAGATCTGGGAAATGATCTTACGACAAGTACGCTTGTGCCTGTTTTGAAAAGGACTGGATGATGTTGATTGTACAAGAAGTTTACAGGACATTCCTTGGTATTGGTAATGACTGGCCCTAATTATTGGAGAACACAAAACATAAATCAGTGTTGTAATCTGTTTTCCAGGCTCCAGAACAGAATGTACACTGATCTTCAGTACTAAGAACTAGATGGAAGTTGTGTTTTTCAGACCAGTTAACCAGTGTGTTCCCATTTTCAGTGTTTACATTTGTATTTCCATAGTATATCATGGTTGGTGAAGTCTTCTAAGAACACCGTAGAATGGTCGTGAGTTTTTAATACATGTACATGCCAAATGGCTTCTAGATGTTCACAACAGTTATTTCACCAATTCCTAGCTCCATGTTAATGTGAATATTTTCATACGTGTAATTGTTCATATGGTGGTAGTGGCAATTATTACCTGGGATCTAATATTGGTGAGAAGCAGTTGCTGCCAAGCTGAGATGAGCTCTCATTGTTGTCTTGTATTTACGCACATTTAAATCGACATATCTTTCCAATAATTATATTGTCTCCTGTGTGAATTCTTATATGGAATTATTTCCATAAAGTCTCCAGGTTATCCTGAAATTATGCTTACTTCTTGGTCTTTATGTGCCTTCTTCCTTTAGTCATATCTCTGTATTTTTTGTATATGGATGCCTACACAGAAAAATACTACAAAGTTATTGTCACCACTGTCTTTTCAGGTATTAGGTTCATGGACTGCACGAAAGTTTTGATTATGTATCATATCTGGAATACATGTCTGTTTTGTATATTTTTCTGCACCTTGTTGTGTCAACTGTCTGTAGACATCATATCAACAATACACCATAGTATTTTTACATTTTTGCTTATTTCCCACTTCCTGTATCTTAATTTCATTGAACACTCTGACACACAAACCCTAACCTTCCAAAAATTAGCACTGCTAAAAACTGTTGTCATCAGTCAACATCCTGCACTGCTTCACTCTGCTGATTCTGTATTCAAATCTTCTCCAAGACTGTTCAACATGTAACATCCCAACTCGTAAGCATTGGGTTTATTGCATGGTTCTCCAGTAATGTACATTCCCATTGACTTGCCCCCTCTCACTAGCTACATTTCTCCTTTTGGTGCTGCATCCTGGCAGGATCTTTCAATACAATTATTTACATCACAAATTTTTAAAAATCCCATGATATCCTGGAAAATGCTCTGACACTTAGCACAGAAAGCAATTACTAAAGCAGTCAGCATATCATGAAAACCTTTCAGAAAGCCAGCTATGCAGTTAGAAATAATTTGAGGTCCATTAATCATTGTCAGCAGTGGAAGCACAGCTGCCATTTGTTATAAAAACTAGTTCCTACATAGTATGAAATTTGTTAATTTTGTGTATGGCGACAGTATTATGAAAGGATGACTTTATATTCACCATATAGAGGAGGATTGGAGTCGCAGGCAGGCCTAACAAAAAGACTGCTATACATTTGAGCTTTTGACCGAAAGGCCTTCTTCTAAAGTAGAAAACACACACACTTTCACATAAACACAACTCATACATACATAGCTGCTGAGGCCAGACTGCCTTGCAGCCAGAGAAACTGCTTGTGTGTGTGTGTGTGTGTGTGTGTGTGTGTGTGTGTGAGTGTGACAGAGGGGGAGGGGGGTGTTTGTGTAAATGTGTGTGTGTTTTCTACTTTAGAAGAAGGCCTTTTGACCAAAAGCTTAAATGTATAGCAGTCTTTTTGCTGTCCGTGTCTACGCCTCAGCATCTCCTCCGTGTGGTGAGTAGTAATCTGTCCTTTTCATCATATAACTGTTCTTCCATCCTGAGTTTTCAGTTGTTTAAAATTTGCGTATCGATACTTTGTATTACATATTCTATAGCTTCTGCTCAGAAAGTATAACACAGGGCTTTCATTATTTACATACATTGAATGATGTTCTGCTATATGCAATACATGCAGTTAAATATAAATACAACTGTAGTAAATTCCTTTCAGTTATAATCTAAATTTGTGAATTTGGCTTGCATACCTCTTTTTAAGATTCAACTGTAAGAGAATTTCAAAAGTCAAAAATAAATAGGAATAATCCTGTTAAATGGTGGTGGTGGTGGTGTAAACAAAAGTGTGTGTGTGTGTGTGTGTGTGTGTGTGTGTGTGTGTGTGTGTGTGTGTGTGTGTGTGTGTGTGTGTGTGTGTGTGTACTCCCGTGTTTGCACGTAGGTGCAAAAAATGTAGAGAAATAGAACCAAGGTAATGTATGTATTTGTTAATTCAGTTGTAACATGTTTCGCTTTCACCATTAACTCATTATTAAGTCACTGTATATGATTATAATAATCATTCTTATTATGTTTTTAATATTGCAGTTTGTAATTAAGAGGAAATTTGCAGTTACTAAAATGTGCTTTTTATGCGATTATAATTATAAGTTCCACTTTGTCCATTTTTGTACAGATTTTGTATAAAGTCTCCGCTTCTTTCACCATGCGTTATTTAACGTTGTCCAGTTTTAACTCCTGTAGAGTTACTGATCATCTAGGGGCGCAGTATGTGATAAAAGTGTGTCTTTTCGTATGAAAATTATACAGAAATGTGCTGAATGCTGAATGATACTATGTACAGAACTGATCTGATAGTTTTGTGTGTGCCAGCAGAATGAAACTAGAGAATACCCTCACAATACTGTTTATGGCCTGACTTTTGCATTATTATGTTTCAATATATCTAACATTTTTGTCTCTTGGGCTGCTCTGCAGTGTAGTGCCTAGAGTGCTCGACCTCCACAGCAGAGGTCCCCTGTTCAAACCCTGGTGACTCCATGTGGAGTTCGTGCTGCACTTTACGGAGTTGGGACAAATTATCTCCAGGTGCTCCATTTTCCTTTGCTCATTCCGCCATATGTCCATCACCTCATTCGTAATAAAACATATCATCATATTTAGCAACAGTTGACAAAGAGTGTAGTCTTTATGCTTTTATAACAACTTTTGTTTATTCTGAGCAGTTGTTAAAAGTATTAATTTTAAATTTTGAAATTGCTCAGGCTAAGGAGGAGGCTCAGGATACCACTCCCGTTACAGATAAAACAATGATTGATATGTATATCTTACACTGTAGCAACAACAGTTTACAGGCTTTTTGGGCCTTTCATGGTGATATATTTATCACTGTGTGCATCGTCCCTCACATGATTGGTATCCTGCAGTTCTTCTTTGTATCTTTTTAAAAGTAAATATCCTTTTTTAATATGTTGTGGACTTGTCAGAGATATAGGAACCTTATATCTCACTGAGCAACCATTTAATTTACATTTACTGTTAACCGTATAACTGTTACAGATATTATGCTGTCATGTTTTCATTTCAATTGTTGAGTATCTGTCATTGACATGAAATTTTCAGTTTAGTTCGTGTGTCAGTGCACTGTTAATGTTGTTCCCTCTATGTTGGGCAGCTCTGTGTAGAAGATTCACTTGGCCATTTTATTAATTTCAGTGCACTATGTAACAATACAGAAATACACTAAATCTGATTTCCATGTCTAGTCATTAGAAAAATCTTTTGATCTGTATTGTCTGCAGATAATGGTATAAACTAACTGTCAGAATAGTGTAAACCAACTGTCTAAAAATGCAAATGCAAAAAAAGGAAGACATTAATTTCATGTCCAATGCAAGAATAACTGAAAGTTTTTCCATTGATCTTGTTCTTCTATCTGCTCATTATTTCAGCAGATATTTGCTATTAGTTCTTGTTAAAGATGTTTTTATCAGTGTTTGGAGGAAATATTATTTTCATTAGCTGTAAAATGTGTTTATTGAAGGGGCATAGAGAGGCATAGGAAGTCACAGTGGCAAGATGTGAAACAAAATGAGCAAAAGTAATGGAAGGTGCTATATGGTCTCGTTGAAGATAGGCGTAAGACATATGTGCTGTGTGTGAAATAGGTGTTGGTGTGTGCATGACTGTATAAATTGGAGGACAGTATTTAAATGTGCTCATGTGATTTTTCTGAATCAAACATGTTTGAACTGTTTACTATATATGTTTATTTAATTTCTGTTTTCACTTTCTTTACCCAACTACCTTTGTGTGTGTGTGTGTGTGTGTGTGTGTGTGTGTGTGTGTGTGTGTGTGTGTGTGGGTGGGTGGGTGGGTGGGGGGGGGGATTTAAGTTTTGTGTTGGCTCCCCATGTGTTTGTGTGTGTCCGTATCCCGTTTTGAGGGTTATGTACCTCAAACTGTAAAAACAGGACTCCTATATGATCACTTTGTTGTCAATCTGTCTGTCTGTCCAACTGTTAGAAACCCATTTTCTCACAAACAAGTTGATATATCAAGTTGAAATTTATGTCACATACTGAGGTCTATGGTCCCTTGGCGGTGTAAAACATTGAAGCTTCTAAGGCAGTGCAGTCAAAAGATACACCCATTTATGTCACATATTTTATAATCTCAAACTCACTCATCAAAACAAGTCAGGCGGCAGACTTCTATAAGGAGGATATTCAAAAACTGATACAACATTATGACAAGTGCCTCAATATTGACAGAAATTATGTAGAAAAGTAGATTAAGGTACAGGCTTTCATGTAAAAATAAAATTATTGAGATATCTTAGCATGTCTTTTTTTACTTACTTAAAAAATGCGCCTCGTATAATTAGTAGTTCATTTCAAATTCAGCTCCTTCCCACCTTTTCTCTGTTTCTTCTTACAGAAAAAGTATTTTTTAGCTGTTAATTGTTACCTGAGATGAGAGTGCATTTCTGGAATCAAATAAGCACAAATGAGCAATAAGGTAAAAAATCAAATTATTGTTACATGACAATTTCATCTACCTTTTTATACTATTTAATAGTATTAAAATGTTACTGAGCAAGCTGATTGAAACACTGGACACACATTCGAGTGGACAGTGATTCCTATCCCCATCTGACCATCCAAATGTAGGTTTTTCGATGCCACATAATCACACCACAAAATGTGATCCCAACGAAAAAGCCTGAAGGAGTCATCCTGAAGATAAATTTTTAAATCTGAAACTGGTGGTAGCTACCTTTAAACAAAAATTCTGCATTATTCTTGTGGCTGGGCTGACGTCAATTTTGTAAACAATATTCATTACTCACATTGCATTTTTCCCTTCCAAAAACTTATTAGAGAATCAGTGTCCATATAGGTGTACAGTTCATTAATTCTGAACCAAGTGGACCACCCTGTTGCTGAGCATGCTGCCAAACATGATATCCTTCATTTGGATGACTGCTTCACAGCCTGTGCCACATAGATCCTTCCCACCTTTCCTTTCTGAATTGTGCAGGTGGGAACTTTCCTGAAATATATCTTACGTTCCCATAACTCTCCTGGCCTCACTTTACTTACTTTACTTTTTCGTGTCCGGGGATTTGTTTCAAAGCCTTTCAGCCCAATGTCGGGCCAAGTCCTGGCCTCAACCTTCATTAGTCATTGTCCATACCCATCCAGACCCTTTCCTGTTCCCCATTCCAGCACTACACAGCCCTCATTCCACCATTGCATCTTGTCTTTTTACTTGTCTCTTTTTTCGCTACCCCCTACCCACCTCTCTCCTGCCCTCCATCTAACCTCCTGATTGCACATAGCTGCCCTATCTTCTCTCCACATAGTCCCCGCATGCTTCCCAACAGTGCTTCATTGTCTACCTCTCCTACCCTACTATCCCTCCCCCTCCCCACCCCAGCCTCCTCCTTACCCCCACCTAGTCACCACTCCCATCATGCACTGATGCTGCAGCTTGCAGTGTGGCTTCAGTTGCCTGAGACTGGAGTCGTGTGTGTGAGTTGCATTTGCAGGCAAATGTGCATGCTTTTGTGTGTGTGTGTGTGTGTGTGTATGTATGTGTATGTGTGTGAGATCCATTTTTGACGAAGGCCTTACTGGCCAAAAGCTTTATTTGCGACAGTCTTTCAAAGTCGTCAGCTTATTCAAGAACGTTTTTGCAAATGTTCCTTATATTCTTCAGTCACCATACAAATTTCCACTCACCAGGTTGAAGTAGATAAAGGAACTGGACTCACATTTGAGAAGGCAGGTTCAGTCCATCATCTCACCCTCAAGACTTTAGGTTTTCCATTGTTTCCCTAAAATGCCCAAGACAAATGCTGGGACAGTTACTTTGAAAAGGATTTGCCCAATGTCCTTTCCCATTGCTATAATTTCAAAGTTGTCAGCTTATTCAAGAACGTTTTTGCAAATGTTCCTTATATTCTTCAGTCACCATACAAATTTCCACTCACCAGGTTGAAGTAGATAAAGGAACTGGACTCACATTTGAGAAGGCAGGTTCAGTCCATCATCTCACCCTCAAGACTTTAGGTTTTCCATTGTTTCCCTAAAATGCCCAAGACAAATGCTGGGACAGTTACTTTGAAAAGGATTTGCCCAATGTCCTTTCCCATTGCTATAAGATACGAACTTGTGCTTTGTCATTGACAGATATTAAACCATAATCTTGCTTCCTTCATTCCTTCCACTTTCCAGTTATACTTTCTCTTGGCATTTGTAGCTTGTTACTCCCTGCCAACATAGTAAATAAATCAGATAGTGACACTTGCAAAGTTGTGCCAGTGTTTTTCCAAGAAACAAAGCAAAGAAAATAAGTACCTAGAAATTTGTTTATTTGCTTAGTGTTGAGCCAAGTGAGGATGTGAACCACTGATTGTATGTCTGTGCTCAGATGTACTTATATTGTCCTAACAGACACATCAAACAACACTCCTCCAGTAACTCCTGTGAAGATGTCTACATCAGACCAGTCGCAGATGAGTGCATCACCTTCTGGTGTGAATCGTCGTACTGCTGTACTGTTCACCAGAAAAGCTGCAGCAGCTGCCTTCAGGAAACCAGACCCTCCAGGAGGAAGCATTAGCATGTACGTAAAAATAGACATCACAATTGTAATACCGTATATGACAAGAATATATTCGTATATTGTTATGTATCTATGTATTTCATCTATTTTATCACCTGTGCCAATATAGCTGCCTTAAAAGTACAGTAGGGTTTCAATTATCTAAACAACCACTTAACCGAACTTCCTGTTACTCACTCACATGTGCTGCCCTTCCCCTCCGCTTCAGTCTTGCCGCCCTCACTACCACCACCCCCCATCTGCCCTGCAAAAATGCTGAGTTGCAGACAGTAGTAACTGTTTGCCCCCTGTCGTGATCGTTGTGTCCACTTTGCCATGTAAACTAAACTTGTGATATAAAATGTGTAAACATATATGTGTTGGCCTATATATGAGAAATAAGTACGAGATTAATAAAAGGTTAGAGGAAGAGAAATCTGCATCCATGCTATCTTACAGCTAAAATCTTTATAAGTCAATATTTATGGATATGAAAAACAAAGGACAAGCATCACAGATATTACATGTACCCTTTATTCTACCGATGGATCGACAAGCCGTGAAACTATGAAGTTTACTTCGAACATGAATCTGGATGATGCTGTTTACAAGTGGTTTACATAAAACAGCTCACAAGGAGAAGCTACCTCTGGTCTCTGGTCCCATTCAAACTAATGGAAACCTTAAGGGGCCATTGAATTTGAAAGCAAGTACAATATGGTTAAAGCATTATAAGTCAACAAACGGCATTTGCAAGCATCAAATAAAGGAGAAAAACTGTCTGCTGATTCTTCAGCAGCCAACTCTTCCAAAATTAAACTTGGAGATGTATTGAAAGAAGAACATTATGTTCTCGAAAACACTTAGCATGCTGATGAAACTGGGCTCAATTAGAAAGCTTTGGCAAGGAAAACTTTTGCTTCATGTTTTGAATTAGCAACACCCGGTCCTAAAATAAGCAAGAATTATGTTACTGATTTAGCTTGTACTAATGCCACCGATTGTCAGTGCTCATTGTTTACACCTAACAAAAGAGCACCTAGATGGGTAGTACAACTTTCACATAATGGTTTATGGAAGTTCATGCACCTCCCACGAAGGCTCAACAGTTAAAGAATGACAAAAGGGAGAAAACATCACTGCTTCTTGACAATGCACCAACTCGTCCATCATGTGACATCTTAAATGAAAAGAACAGGTTCTTTTGCCATGTAGCATAACCCCCTCATTCCATCCTATGAACCAAGGTGTTATTGTTACTGAGACCTATAAATGATTGTACGGAAGAATTTTTATGCACATTATTAGTAAAAGAGGAGGGAGAAGAAAGTTTGTTAATAAATCATAAAAATAATGATTTGATCAGAGCAGTGTGGAATAGTGTAAAAGAAACAGAATTTTAAGAAAGCCTGGGATAAAATTTTGAGTGTGATGGGATACGTCTGAAGTTAAGTGCTCAAAATTGTCACAGCGATTGTAAACCTCATCACTGATGAAGCTGCCGCTTGTCAGCATGTTACATCAGGTCTGGTCCAGAAAATGAAGATGCAAATATACTTGCTGCCTCTGAAGCATTTACTGCTGTGATGATGGAAGCTCAAGATAAAAGCAATCAGTATCAGATACGTGTTTAGAAAGACCAAAATTAGGGTTTTCTTTTTAAGCGTTAATTCTGTACATATGTACTGTAGATACAAATTGCATATGTATTACATATTTTTTGTGTATTTGTCTGTACTATATACATTCCTATTGTTCTTGCCCTTGTAATAATACAAGAGATTCATGCTATAAATGTAGTGTTTATTGGTAAATAAAGTACACTCCTGGAAATGGAAAAAAGAACACATTGACACCGGTGTGTCAGACCCACCATACTTGCTCCGGACACTGCGAGAGGGCTGTACAAGCAATGATCACACGCACGACACAGCGGACACACCAGGAACCGCGGTGTTGGCCGTCGAATGGCGCTAGCTGCGCAGCATTTGTGCACCGCCGCTGTCAGTGTCAGCCAGTTTGCCGTGGCATACAGAGCTCCATCGCAGTCTTTAACACTGGTAGCATGCCGCGACAGCGTGGACGTGAACCGTATGTGCAGTTGACGGACTTTGAGCGAGGGCGTATAGTGGGCATGCGGGAGGCCGGGTGGACGTACCACCGAATTGCTCAACACGTGGGGCGTGAGGTCTCCACAGTACATCGATGTTGTCGCCAGTGGTCGGCGGAAGGTGCACGTGCCCGTCGACCAGGGACCGGACCGCAGCGACGCACGGATGCACGCCAAAACCGTAGGATCCTACGCAGTGCCGTAGGGAACCGCACCGCCACTTCCCAGCAAATTAGGGACACTGTTGCTCCTGGGATATCGGCGAGGACCATTCGCAACCGTCTCCATGAAGCTGGGCTACGGTCCCGCACACCGTTAGGCCGTCTTCCGCTCACGCCCCAACATCGTACAGCCCACCTCCAGTGGTGTCGCGACAGGCGTGAATGGAGGGACGAATGGAGACGTGTCGTCTTCAGCGATGAGAGTCACTTCTGCCTTGGTGCCAATGATGGTCGTATGCGTGTTTGACGCCGTGCAGGTGAGCACCACAATCAGGACTGCATACGACCGAGGCACACAGGGCCAACACCCGGCATCATGGTGTGGGGAGCGATCTCCTACACTGGCCGTACACCACTGGTGATCGTCGAGGGGACACTGAATAGTGCACGGTACATCCAAACCGTCATCGAACCCATCGTTCTACCACTCCTAGACCGGCAAGGGAACTTGCTTTTCCAACAGGACAATGCACGTCCGCATGTATCCCGTGCCACCCAACGTACTCTAGAAGGTGTAAGTTAACTACCCTGGCCAGCAAGATCTCCGGATCTGTCCCCCATTGAGCATGTTTGGGACTGGATGAAGCGTCGTCTCACGCAGTCTGCACGTCCAGCACAAACGCTGGTCCAACTGAGGCGCCAGGTGGAAATGGCATGGCAAGCCGTTCCACAGGACTACATCCAGCATCTCTACGATCGTCTCCATGGGAGAATAGCAGCCTGCATTGCTGCGAAAGGTGGATATACACTGTACTAGTGCCGACATTGTGCATGCTCTGTTGCCTGTGTCTATGTGCCTGTGGTTCTGTCAGTGTGATCATGTGATGTATCTGACCCCTGGAATGTGTCAATAAAGTTTCCCCTTCCTGGGACAATGAATTCACGGTGTTCTTATTTCAATTTCCAGGAGTATATATGGTTTTATTGTCTGAATAAACCAGTTATCTGAACATCCCTGTTCCCCCCAATTAGTTCAGATGATTGACACTCTACTATATAAGACATTATTGCTTCATTTGCCATTGCATTTGTTGAACAGTGGTGTGATACATTGCTTGTGATGTCCAGATTTCAGTATGCCACATTTCAACTGATTGTACCTTCATTACTATGCCACATTTCAACTGATTGTACCTTCATTACTTTCGAAATGTCATATATCTCTATCTTGGGGATTCATCTTAAGAACTATACAAACATTATAGAAATCATAAAATGTTTTTATAGAACTCTCTCTGTTGGTAGTTACTATGCTGTCTGCCATCCTGACATGAGTGTAATGTCTACCCGAGATAAGTTTATTTTGTTATCTTTGTATTCTTATTGTTTTCAGTTGCTTCTCTTACCAGATTTTCCTTCTTAGTTAGTCTGCTAATTAGTTACTTTCATGTTCAATAGATAATTTGTACAGTTAATTGCAGTGATGTAGAATGAGTCATTTTACATTCACATTTTGCTGTTTGCCAGACATTTTATGTCACTGGATATGTGATCATAAATCTTGGTTGCTGCATTATGAACCCCATTTTGTGTTGAAGAACAACCGTAATGTGGAGTTATGAAAGTCATTTCTTCTTCTGGTATTGTAATTATGCACATCGTAGTTCCATTTGCTCTGCAGTCGTTTATTTACAACAGACTACATGAGGGAGTAAATAAACTGTGAAGCAGTAGTCAGAATCCCCAACTCCTTAAGCAAGATGATCATGAGTGAGCACCACATGTTATTCTTACAGCACATTTTTGAGCAATGAAGATTTTTTCCGAAAGATGAGTTACCCCAGAATATCACATTGTTGAATGTAAATACTCAAAATATGTCAGCTTACTGATTTGTTGCTCCCCAAGATCTGCAGTGCTTGAGAATGCAAACGTGGTTCAACTGAGTTATGTGAGAAGTTTGAAAGTGTATTATTTCCAGTTTAAAGTCTCATTAATATGAGCATTTAATAATTTTGGAGTTTCTGTCTAGTTATTATTTCGTCACCATGAGTTACACTTGTCATTGGTGTAGTACCTCTAACTTTACAGAACTGAATATGCTGTGTCAATTGAGAGTGAGATCATTTGCAGAAAACAACTCAATACATCACTATTAACGACATTATTGACCATTTCTTCTGTTGCTATATTTTTGAATTGATTACAATACTAGTGTCATCTGCAAAAAGAATTAATGCTGCTTTCTATATATTGTATTTTCTCACAATGTCTCCCGCATATTTCCAGATAGGTTCTGTAAGTCGTCAATAGTTGCCTTATTTCTTTTGATAATTTCTTTTCTTTTGCTTTCTTTATTTGTAGAATCATAATTGAAAGCCTTTTCTTCAAACTTTATTAGTAGACTTTCTCGGGATTGTTTACGTCTATTTTTAAGAGTCTACCAGTTCAGTTTCTTCTGTATGTCTGCGACGGTCTCTGCGACTCTCCTCCGTGAGTCAAACATACCTGTCACCATTCAAGCTGTCCTTCTCTTTATACATTTTATGTCCCCTGTTAGTCCTATTTGGTAAGGATCCCACACATTTGAGCAATACTCTAGAATGAGTCGCACTAGTGATTCTTAAGCAATCTCTTTTGTAGACTCATTGCATTTCCCACGTATTCTACCCATAAACTGAGTCTACCACCTCCTTTACCTATGACTGAGCCTATGTGATTATTCCATTTCATTTCCCTACAAAGTGTTACATCCAGGAATTTGTATGAGCTGGTTGGCTGCAGTTGTGTTTCATTGGTATTTAGGTCAAAGAATACAACACTTTTTTTTAAAGGAAAACTTGTGAAGTGCTCTGTTTTACATTTCTGACCATTTAAACCAAGTTGCCAATCTTTACACCACTTTGAAACCTAATCATCTGCAGTATGTGCCTTTGTTAAATAATTGGCCCTTTTGTATTATTTTTGTATACTCCTTGTGTTGAATTTGTTGTTTAATTTACTCTGGTATGACTCTCAATTCTTAAGTAAATTCTCATCACATATATTGCTTACTTGCTACCTGGTGAGTCTGTTTCTTCCTAGCACTGTGTTTACTTGTGCTCTGCATTTAACAAGTCTTACAGTACAGAGCATACTGTGCAAACATAGGCTGAAAAGGAAAGTTTTTAGAAGACCTTAGGTCTTTCTTATTACTAGGTACTAGACATTCAAAGGGAACATTAGAACTGGTACAGAGCTTTTGTAACTGGTATTTTTAAACCAATTGCAGAGCTCAGTAATGTTACCTATGATTCAGTAGGTTGTGTACACTACAGAGTGTACTCCAGCCTCAATTATACAAGGGCATCCCGAAAAGGAATGACTCCAAATTTTGTATGTGAAAACTCTTACAGCTTCTCAAATAACACAAACAGTATTAACATTGTACATCTTTATACTTCATGCCCACGTATTTATTTCTCAACATAAGTCGCCCTGGTGACGAACATGTTTCTCCCAACAAGAGACCAGTTTGGTGCTACCATCACGGTAGAATGTCGGACTTTGTTGATGGAGCTGCAACCTCACATATGCTTGCACCGCTTTATCACTATCAAAGTGAAGTCTTGAAGGTGCTCTTTAAATTTTGGAAACAGATGAAAATTGGATGGGGCCGCCCAGTTACACATATGGGTCAGAGGTACGGATGTCGACAGAACATGACAAAAATGCACTAAGAACCTTTGAGCGGAAAGTACGACACAAAATCTATGGTGCATAAGGGATGAAGAAAGCTGTAAAATACGCTACAATGTCAAATGAGAAGTGTTAATGCAAGGTAGGGACATAGTAAAATTTGTGAAATCACAGTGAATACAACAGCTAGTACATGTGGAGAGAATGGTAGAGGATAGAATTCCAAAGAAAATGGTGAAAGGTGTGATCCATTCAGCTAGGTAAAAATGGAGACTTAAAAGAAGATGAATTGTTGATAGTGGATCTCGCCAGTATGGGAGTCTTGGGGTGGAAAAGAGCAGCAAACAACTAAGAAATGTGGAGAAAGATTGTTGAAGCCAAGGGCTCTAGCACTACCGAAGAAGAAGAAGAAGGAGAAGAAGAAGAGGAGGAGGAGGAGGAGGAGGAAGAGGAAGATGTTCAGACTGTCTGGAGGATGATTGATGACAGTGAGCAGAAAACATCAGATTGTTGCAGATGTCACAGTTCTTATGTGTATTCTGGCATTGTCATGCTGAAGGAGAGAGTGCTCCATGTGCGGACGAACTCGTAGAATTCGAAACTTGATTACAACATGCTGTTACACAAGCACTGACATAGTTACATTACATACTGCAATGTTACGTACTACAATTTGGACTCCTCTAGTGGAAGAGGGCTCCAAATATACAGGCATGAATAATAAAGATGTAGAATGTTAATAATGTTTGTTTTATATAAAAAGCTTTAAGAGTTTTCTCATAAAAAATTCGGGGGCATTACTTTTCAGCATGCCCTTTCACGGTTAAGCATTAGATTAGGAGCACTGCAGAGAATGCTTTTCGCAGTAGTACTAAATGAGGTGACATAGTGGCAAGATATTGGGACTGCAGTTCAAATCCCTGCCTGGCCATACAGATTTAGGGATTCCATTATCACATTAAATCACTTAAGGCAAATGCCAGAATGATTCCTTTGAAAGGGTGTGGCTGATTTCCTTCCGCATTTTTCTCTAATCCTAGCTTGTGCAGAATCTACAATGACCTCATCCTCAATGGGGTGTTAAAAGCTAACCTCTAACCTACCTTCCCTCTTAACATCATTGTGAAGATTGTATCAATCTTTGTGCTGTACAATAGGCCCAGTATCTAATGTTCTGTGATACTTTTTAATGCAGATCTTTAGACTCATTCAAAAGAGGTGAGGTTGGCTAATCATCCTGCACTTTGCAGCATCATCATATGCAGCAAGGTTTGCATATTACTGTTTATGGTAAGAGGTTACTTGCACAGCTACATACTGTAAAATGAATCATTCCACATCATTACAATTTATCAGGCAAATGTTCTGTGGAACAAGGAACTAACTACCTCAGTAAATAACTGTATCCTGAAGAAAACTGAGTCTTAAAGAACACTCATGAAAATTTCAGAAATCTTACGAGTGAGTAGGATGAACTTCCAGTGTCCATACAAGAAGATGGAAGGGCAGGTGATATGTCAGCAGGTGTGTTGTTCTTATCAAAATGTTATTCAGAGACACTACAGTAGGAGCTAATACCATATTACTGTTTAACCAATAAGAGGAAAGCACGCATGACTATACATATAGAAAACGGATATAGGTCCCACCCTCTTCAGGCTAATGAATACTGATAACTGCTTCTTCAGTACTGTGGTACAATCATAGATCAGGAAATATGTAAGCTAATGATAGGACAGTTTGCCGGTCTTGACCTTCACAAAGCATGTAGATGGTTTGAATAAGGTTATGCAGCCATAGCAGGAGAATAATTGTTTGTGGAGATTGTAATATTGATTTTCTCTCTGACAGTACTTACCAGGTGCCCTTGGATTATTGAGATTCATCTTTGGATTATTTCCTACAGTAGTTTCCAACAGGTATTTCAAAATATAGTGCCACAACCATTAATAAAACCATAGATTCCCTTGATAAACATAGCAACATGAAGCACTTATTGACGAAGAAATGAAAAGTTACTGGAGTGATCTGGGCAGCAAGAAAATGGTCCAGAAAAGTTTCCATTCTAGTCTGTAATCACAAAGTTCATCGACAGCACTCAGATAAACAGTTCAATTGAAAGTCCAGCACTTGTACACTGTTGCAACACTCCATTGTCCTAGTAGCGCTGTGACTGAAGTTAGAAACTTCTGATCCAGCTGTGAACAGCTGATTCTGTTTGATGGTTCTGCCAAAATCAGTCTCTTTCATAACTTAGGATCAGCCTATTTGATATCAGTGGTATCAATAAATGATCCACTGTGGCATGCATCTCTGGCTAGATGCTTCTTGCCAGAAATCCTGTGAACTACCATTTTACGGAATTTAACAGGCTTCAAGAATCCTCCCTCCACAACCCCCAAAATGGCCAGTATGGCCATAAACATTCCACTCCTTGGTAGAAGTGCGGCCAGTAGCAAGGGAAGTTTCTCAACAGTGGTGAATGATGAGTTCAGACCTCTGTTCTGCAGCTGTAATGGGGGCACCAGTAAAGTATGTACTGCTGGTACATCAAATCCTTTACCGTGTAATGGTGCTAGTCACAGAGAAACTCCTCCAATAACTTTCCTTTGACTGAAATTGTTCTGTAAGATGGCAAGAAGCAGGTTATTATGTCCTCTTTGTTGAGAGATGACACTGCTTTTTTCATGTGCATTTTAAATATTTGCATGCTAGGTGGAATGGTCCTGTGGTAAGGTGCGAGATGCTGTTTTTTTGCAGCAGTCCTGAAACAGACCAGACACAAATTGCAAACCATCATCTGATATATGGTATGTGGGGCACCTTCAGTGGCAGATACATTCTGTGAGATTCTGATAGGGTACCTACTTGACATGCTACTGTTTGTTTGCATCATATGTGGGTAGTGTGATTAACTGATGTGGACGGACTGCTACTAGTGTTGTGGAGGCAGTCATGGAAAGAAGCCCTGTGGTGGTGCAGCTGGTTCTGCTGTGCATGTCTCTCAATCTCTACTGAGACACCAGACCATTAGACATGGTGTTGGGTAAGCACCTTCATTCTCGTGATACCCCAATGATTGGAGTAATCTCTAGAGGGAATCCACATATGCATATTGGGCTGTTTGACAGTAGTAAATTGAGCACTGATAATGGCTGAGGAATTGTGCCCAATGCTGTTTTATCAGGAAGCTTGTTTATACAACCAGGTGAAGCAAGTAGTGATTGATAATCTGGTATATGATGATGGACCTTCATAGCATAGAGAGAGGATTGGAACTTCTGATACAAAAATAAATAAGTGCTCCTCTGTCAATCTGGTTGGGATTAATTTGAGCTGAGGTCAGTGATTTGGAAGCAAATGTGACAGGCTGTTCAGATGCATGTGGAGTCTTACGCAATAGAACGTTAGCCTTTCCATCTTTGGAGGCATCTATTGTTAGTAACAACTTTCATTTGGGGTCAGATGTGAGCTTGTAGTAGCTAAAGTATGAGTTTCTCAAAAGTTTGCTGACATTCTGTCGTCCACTCAAACTTTTTACCTTTCTGCCAAAGATACTTTATTTTATTTCCTGGTATTTATAGAGAGAGGTAGCCAAGTAATTCCTTCCACGTTTCTGTGGCCAGAACATTCCATGTCGGGTTTGAAGACTTCACACTTTTGGTTCATAATGTCAGGATTAATTTCTGAAGATTAAGAGGTATTCTTCATTAGTTATTCAATTAATAGTGATATCATTGAAGTCGGGCTGTCAGCTCAACTGCCCTTACTTGGGCAGCCACAAGCATGTGGGCTGTGGTGAACAGACAGCACAAATATGGGCCATCAGGCAACCATGCCATAACCTATATGACCGAATGCCTCAGCTGATTTCCAATTAGAGCTGGCCAAACAGCTCTCGCACATGGCAAAACAAGGCATGAATTCAGTGCAGTAGACCCTGTGGTGCAGTTGACCCATCGGCAGGTAACCTGTACCTGTCCACAGGCGAGCTATGATAGAAACTTTTAAGTAGTTTACACAACAAGGAATGTCCTGTAGTAGTTGTTCTTGGTTGTTGCTGTTGTGGTGGTGGTGGTCTTCTGTCTGAAGACATGTTCGTTGCAGATCTCCATGCTTGTTAATCCTGTGCAAGGCTCTTCATCTGTGCATAACTGCTGCAGTTTACATCAACTTGAACCTGCTTACTGTGTTTAAGCCTTGGTCTCTTCCTACAGTTTTTACTTACACCCCCTTCATCCCCCTCCTCAATTCCCCCCTGAGTGAGGTGGCACGGTGGTTAGAACACAGGTCTCACCTTTGGGAGGATGACGGTTCAAACCTGTGTCCAGCCTTCCTGGTAACTTTTCCGTGATTTATCTAAATCGCTTTAGGAAATACTGGGATGGTTCCTTTGAAAGGGCACAGCCGACTTCCTTCCCTAATCTGATGGAACAGATGACCCACTGTTTTGTCCCCACCCACAAATCAACCAACCAACAACAACAACAACAACACCCCCCTCCCCTCACAGTTCCATTATCAAATTGACAATTCCTGTGTTGTAATACTGTGCCTTCTTTGAGTCATATTGTATTACAGATTTCTTTTTTCCCCACTTCTCTTGATTTATTCAATATACCCATCTAATTTTCAATATTCATCTTTATCACCACATTTCCCAGACAGCCATTAACATTTCACTTCCATAGAAGACTGCCCTTCATACCGACACTTTCAGAAAAGACTCCTAACACTTAAATTGGTATTTTATGTTAACAAATTCTCTCTTTTAGAAAAACAGTGGAAGGTAGCACATTGGCTAGCACACTGGACTCGCATTTCGAGAGACAACAATTCAGTTCTCCATCTGACCATCCAGATTTACAATTTCCGTCATTTCCCTATATTTAAAATGCGTAGATTGTTTCTCAGAAAGGATATGGCCAGTTCCTTCCTCATCCTTCATTAAACTAAGCATGTGTTCCATCTTTAATGACCTTGTTGCCAATGGGACGTTAACCACTAATCATTATTTCTTCCTTCTTTTTTCAGGAACCTTTTGTTGTTATTGCCAGTCTACAATTTTATGTCCTCTCTACTTCAGGTAATGTCATCTATTGTGCTGCCCAAATAGCAAAACCCATCAACTACTCTTAGTGTCTCATTTCTTTATCTAAATCTTTCAGCATCACCTGATGTGATTTGACTACATTCCATGGCCCTCATTTCTGTTCAGCTGCTCTTGCAAGTGTTGGGTAGTTTCTGAGAGAATTACAGTGTCATCAGCAAACTGCAGAGTTTGTATTCCTCCTTGTCCCTGAACATTAATTCCCCTTTCAAAATTTCTACTTTGTTCCATTTACTGCTTGCTCAGTGTACAGGTTGAATAATGTCAGGGAGAGGCTACAACCCTGTCTCACCCATTCTCAACTACTGTTTCCCTTTCCCACTTTTTGACTTTTATAATTGCAGTCTGATTTCATTACAAGTCGCAAATTTCTTTTTGCTTTCTGTATTTTAACTGTGCTTATTGTCAAAAGGTTTCTCTCAATTTGCAACTGCTATAAACTCAGGTTTGCCTTTCTTCAATCTATGTTCTAAAATTAATTGCAGCATCATTATAGCCTTGCTAGTTCCTACATTTATCTGAAATTCAAACTGATCTTCCATAAGATCAGTGTCTACCAGCTTTTCCATTACTCTGTAAATAATTCATGACAGTATTTTGGAAGCATGACTTGTTATAGTTACAGTTTGATAATATTCACACCTGTCAGCAGTTGCCTTCTTTGGCAAAGGAATTATTACATTCATATTTAAATCTGAGGGCATTTTGCCTGACTGATATATTTTGAATACAAAGTGAAATAGTTTTGTCATGACTAGCTCTCCCAATAATTTCAGTAATTCTGAGGGAACATCGCCTTCTTTGGGGGGGACTTGTTTCGACTTGGGTCTTTCTGAACTCTGTCCAATTTTTCTCGCAGTGTCGTATCTCACATCTCATCCTCATTTACTTCTGCTTCCCTTTCTGTAATATTGTATTCAAATTTATTTTCCTTATATAGACCTTCTGTGTATTCCTTCCACCTTTAAGCCCTCTGTTCTTTGCTTGGTATGGTCTTTCCATCTGAGCTCTTAGTATCCATACAGCATCTTCTCTCCTCCTCCTCCTCCTCCAAAGGTCTTTCCAATTTACCTGTAGTCAGCACCTCTCTATTATATAGTCGTGCATGCTTCTTCAGCCTTGCATTTGTTGTCTAGCTATTTCTACTTTACCAGTTTTCCCTTCCTATCACTGTCAATTTTTAAACATCTTTTACTCCCTTTTGGCTTCTAGATTTCCTGCATTTTCATATTTTCTCCTTTCCTCAATTAGATTTAACATCTCGTGTGTTATCCAAGGATTTCTGCCACATCCTGTTTGTCCTCCTTCTGCTTTTCCCATTTGTTCTCTCAAGGCAATCCATTTGTCTTCTGTTGTGTTCCTTACCACCATTTGCTTCTGACATGTGTATCACAAAAAAATTTGATCACTGGCTACTTTAACCAGCTCTCAGGTCATGGTATAAAGTATATGTTTATGACCAGTGTGATGCCGGTTTGTTGCATTCAACAGAACCGTAGTCTACAATATGAACATCGTGTTTCCTGGAGTGTGCATTGAGAATGTGGATCATGACTAATTCATTATTACACTATAGTAGAGGTCACCTGCCATTGATGTGAGGGTGGAATCTGTTGATGATGAGCTAACAGGGTTTTTGTGCATGTCATTTTCAAGTTTTAGTTTCTGAATCCAACAGTTATTTGGAGTTGCTTAACCCCTAACCTTGCAAGTTTCTCCAGAAAAGATTTTACCAAAGTTGACCATTGTTGGCTAGAAGTGCCTGACTTCCAGTCTCATGAATACTTACAAGAATGGAGACTGATTTTCATGAAGGCCATTCCTGTTCAAGGTACAAATTTCTTGCTATCCTGAAGACCCCATGTACTTTTGCTATCCTAAGAACCTAATTAATTCTAGATTTGTCTGGCTGCACCACTTCTAAACAGCTCAGAGTCTGGAGAAAAACATTACAGTAGATCTGACGAGTGAGTGTGTATTTTCACACTTGGAATTATATTTACAAGGCAACACATTAAGTTCTGCCAACCAAGCAGCATAAGTATGATTTTTGTGCTCGTATTTATTGAAAAAATTTTAAACTTACATTTTTCTTCACAGTAATGTGACGAAATAATACAAATTTCAGAAAGATACAAAATAGTACAAATTTCAGATAGATAAAGTTTCAGGATGGATTAGTGGGTAAGGAGTGACGTGGTTTTTGGGTTAGTAGATAGATGGCATGTGTGCTGTGGAGCAGCATCACAACCTTACATGCTTTTAAATGCAGCAGCAATTGATGATGGGAACAATCCCATTCTTCCTTGTCCAGCAGGAAAGGCTGCAGCTGTTGGAACATTCCAGCCTTCTTCATTAATTGTTCGAGGATCTGTTGTTGTGCACATTGTCCTTTAAGCTGTTACTAGAACTGTTGTTGTTGTTATCCTATTTGCCATTTGCTGGCCATCCAGTTGTCATTTCCACAACTGCCAAAACTTCTCCATAATGGTAATGGATTGGAAACCAATGTTAGCACAAGTGGTTTTGTTTTCTTATTGCCACTGATAAATTCATAGATTTTGTTACTGGACACAGGAGTGCACAGCATTTACTGACATGAAATGAGAACAATTTGTGCATAAAATCAGTGGAGCTATCAAGTCAGCAGAGATTTACATAAATCTAAACTGAAGACAGTAGCTAATCTAAAGTTAGGCAACAATTACTAACAAACAGATGCAACATGTATCACTACACACTGAACTTCACTGATAGATTGGTAAGAAACTTAGTGTGCTTGTACAGCAGTTGTAGTGTCTCTCAGAGAAGACCACTTTCCACAGCAAGAACTCTTCTTGCTCTCCAGGTTACAGACAGACAGGGTTCCTAGTGGGCCTTGTAGCTGCGAGGAGAATGGATGTGGTAAGCAATTTGGCATCTCCGCACCCTCAGTGTTGTTCTTGAGAAATCCATGTACTCTTGCAGAGTATATGTTACATTGGTAATGTAATGTTAAAATTACTTTCCAGGCAAGAGCTCAAACCCAGATGCCTATGTTTTATAGGCAGTGCACTGTCAATTGAATCATTTTGATTGTGCCTCACTGACTGACTCAAAAGATTCAATGTTATCCTTATTCATTTTATGAGCTATGCTCAGGCGACACAGTTGCTAGCATATTTCTCTCACATCCTGGCATCATAGTTCAAATACCTCACCTACATATATGCAATACAGCATATGCAATGCAAAGAGAAGAAAAGCATTATCTTATAATGTGGCCAGTCATTACAATATTGTGCACGAGAAAAGAATTTTCAGCATGGCTTAACACACAGGAATATATTTTATGTAACATAATTGTTCACATCAGTATTGACAGTATTATTGTTGCAGGAGTGGGAGTGACAGCTCTAATACCCCAGCTCCAGTACCTGCAAAGAGGAGGGTGGGACGTCCTCGAAAACATGCATTGCCTGGTACTTCTGGTGGTCCTTCAGGGAGCAACAGTGCACCAGCCGTGATGACACCTGCTAGCACATCCTCGTCCATTGGCAGCCAGCAGCAGCAGAATAATCAACAGCCATCCAGTAGCAACCGTTCAGACATTGCATCTTCAGTGTCTGGCCTGCTGCTAGGAGTGGGTGCTGCATCCTCTACAAGTGATGCACCACTTTTACCTGCAACACCTCTGCCTGCAACAGAAAGTTTTCGTGTATACCGCAGTGGTGGAGGTAGGTGTTGACTCCTTAACACTATGTATATGGGTCTAGTTGATATACATGTTTGTGTAACTACTGTGGCTGGGTAATGTAAATGTACCCGGTTTGACAGACAGACGCAGTATAATGTTTGATGGTTGTTTTAGTGACTATTGAAGTGTATTATTGATTAAGTACACTGCCTTTGGGGGGGGGGGGGGGATGAAATACTGTCACATACTGTGTTCAGTGACACAAGGGTATAAAATGTGCATACTGTGAGAGTTTGTAGTATCAGTCATTCATCACAGATGGGACTCAGGAGACATGTCTGTGCACCACCTGTTTTGACTCTGCAGGCGGTAACTGTGCTGAGTTTAGAGGTGATCAGTGTTTGGAACATTCATTCTATGGTACAACCATGCCCCACCAGTGAGTATGTACTCCTTTGGAACAGCTCCAGCCATTTAAGTGTGGTCTCATTGTGGACCTGCAAGATGCCAGATAGATGTATTGAAGCACATGTTGGACACAAATTATTGGTGGCATCCTGCAGATCAGGTTCTGAACGTCCTTGTAGTACAGACATATATCAATAGCAACACATTTTGTGAGAAGCAGTGGCCAGCTAAATGTCATCCAGGGATAAAATCCGGGCACATGCACCTGCTGTGTGATCAAGGACCACAGGCAACCATTTTCTTGCAGCAGGATTAAGATCACATGTGTCTCTGGCTAGGGCTACTGTTGACATCATGCCACTGCCAAGAATGGCTAATCCGGTGTTGTGAAAGAGTTAACTGGAGACTGGAATGTCCTGAGTGATGAGAGCTGTTTTTATTTGTATGCAAGTGATGGACGTACATGGGTGTGGCATAGACCTGGTGAGCTACCTATTCCAGAGTGTATTTGCTGATGACACACAGGTCCCATCGCAGGCTTCATTTTGTAGGGGGCTGGCAGTTACAAAACACAGTCACATTTTGTATTTCTGCAGAGTAAAGTAACCACTGCCCACTACATTGGACAGGCTGTTATCTCCATGGTACTGCAATTTCTTTGACGGGAAGGTGATGAGAATTTTCAGCAGTACTGTGCAAGTCCACATATGGCTGTTGCTACTGTGCAACATACTCTTCCTGTTGTACAGTAACCAGATCTCTCACCAGCTAGTCATGTATGGAGCATGATAAAGAAGGAACTTACCTGTTCTCAATGACCTGCAAGTACCATTGCTGAATCACAACAAAGGGCACAACCTGCTTAAGACAGTCTGTTGCAGAAAGCCGTTGGGGACCTTTAAGATCATTCCCATCCGAGAATACTATCCCATGTTGCTGCCAGAAAGGAGTACACTGTGTACTGATGTGGCTGTTTGGGCACCCTTTTCTGTGACATGTATGTTTCATTTGGTCTGAATTTGTTGTCATACACTCCTACATGTCACATCATTTATCAATAAAATGACCTTACCCTTGAGAGTGATGCACTTTTTGTGGCTGTGTAATGTCTAAAAAAAAGTTCATGTGAAATACAAAAATTTGTGATGTAGTTTTCTACCTTAACAGTTGTTAAAATTATACTTCAGTTGCTAGCAATATTTGTGAACAGAAGATACCTGGCCTTGATTCAGTGAGGGATATCAACTAAAAACATGAAAACTGTTAGGCAACAAAATGTATCAGAACTAGTGACATCTGATGGTGCAGATGTGTTCTTAATCTGCTCAGCAATGGTTCCTAGGCCTATCGTGTTTATTATGTGCCTCTAACCAGACAAAATAGATGATATTGTATTGTAGTGTTGTGTCAAGTGTTTCTTCACAAACACACTTGTTTTGTAAGGAAACAGTTTATATCACCAACTAACTGTGTGTCACATTTAGGAATTTACTTCTCAAATCAGTCGGCAGACTGGGGTGGGGGGTGGGTTGTTGTTTGTTAATGCTGAAGTACATTGTTCAACACCTTGTTTATATACCTGTTTACTGCTCAACACTTTCTCTGTACATTTACTGTCACTCATCTTTTAGGATATCAGACAGTTAGAATGTAAATTCGATGAATTTCTGATTTTTTCGGTTAACATTCTACATATTTATTCTTCATGTCTACATATTTATTTGCAGCCCTATGCCACTAGAGGGCTCCAAATTTTAGTGTATAACATAAGTTGTAGAACGTAACTTTGTTGGTGGATGAATCAAGCTGTGTAGCACAGTGGTTAGCATACTGTATTCGCATTCCAGAGGACAACAGTTCAAACCGGTGTCCGGCCGTCCTGATTTTGGTCTTCCATGATTTCCCTAAATTGCTTAAGGCAAATGACAGGATGGCTCCTTCAGAAGGGCACAGCCATTTACCTTTCTCATCCTTCCCTAATCCGTGCTTGGGCTGTATCTCTAGTGATATTGTTGTTGACGGGACATTAATTACTAATCTCCTCATACTCCTCGGTGCATGAGAAACAGTGTGCTGTAATCAAGTTTTGAATTTGAAGATTTCATACACATATGGACCACCCTCTCCTTCAGCATGACAGTGCCAAACTGCACACAAGTGCTGCGAAATCTGCAACAATCCATTGCTTGGGTTCATCGTCATTGATTTTTCTCCATACAGTCCCGATGTGGTCAATCTGATTTTCATCTCTTTCTAAAACTTAAAAGAACACGGACAGCAGGTGTGTGCAGATTCCTCCATGGCCTTTCACTAAGTAATGGTTCAATCCTAAAGTATCTGGTTAAAAAGGACACTGTGGGTTGTCATTACATAATTACCTTCAGTTCCTAAGTTCTTTCCTTTTTACTCAGTGTTCCTTCATTGTATGACTCTCTGTTGGACACCTTTCTTTGTAGGATACTCTTTCTTTTCTTATTGCTTTCTCATAGGATGCATCTACCGCACTCACTATTTTTGGGCTGAACCTCTCTTTTTTTTTACTGATTCTGCATTTCCCTAAATCTTGATTATGATCTCCTTTCCCCCATGGGACTTGTGTCTGTTTGTTTTGCTGGTAAGTCAGTAGTTTTTTACAACTCTTTCTAATTTCATTCTCTTAATGTATCCTTGAAAGCCAGTATTCTTTATTGTGGTTCAAATTTTTTTTTAAAGTTTCTATATAATTGTGATACAGTAAGAGCAAGTGACTCCCCTTTGTTCTAAACCTCATATCATCTGTCCTTTTTATTGTATCATATTTTGCATCTGCATTACATCTCTCTTATTGTTCATCCATATCTTTCCCTGTTTTCCTTCTCTCCCTTACGATGCCCATGCATTACGAGCCTCCAGCCAACATTGTTGTGCAGGACTTGTGCACCATTCGAGACTGCTTTGACTGCAGAACTCACTGTGCGCCTAATCAGCCAGCCACCAGGTCACAGTTGTCAACCTGGCACAGAGCATCCATGTAACAAATTGTAGCCATGTAGGTTGTGCGTGTGTGTGTGTGTGTGTGTGTGTGTGTGTGTGTGTGTGTGTGTGTGTGTGTGTGTGTGTGTGTGTTTTAGCATAGTTTTCAGTCTTGTCTCCCAGTGAGTTGTACCTTATTTACTTCTAAATTATTTCTAAATCATTGCTTGTTTTATCACAAGTGTTGTGTAAACTCATCAGCTGTCACTTTTTTCTTTCCTACGATCTTCCTTGGAAGTATCCTCTCTCTCTCTCTCTCTCTCTCTCTCTCTCTGTCTCTGGTCCCTGGTCCCTTTCTACAATTGTTTCTTTTGCACATAAATTTTCAGATTTGACTGTGGTATTAGTGTCCAAATTTGATATGGTAAGAATAGGGATTTGGACCTGTAATGTTTTAGTGTAATCTGAATGTGGTTTCTAATGTTTTCTTCGAGTGCTGTTTTCGCATTGATGTTCAGGGTGAAAATTTTATCTTAGTACTTGACCTTAAGCATCTGTGTGATATAGCCATACATTTTCTTCTTTTAGCAGCTTGATTTTTTCCATCTGTATCCACGTACTCTGTGTTTTCAATGTAAATGAGTTATTTGATAATGAATTATCTGCTGTCTCTAACAGGAATTCTACTTGTTTGATTACAGTGTCTACCTTCTGCTTGAAAAATGCTACGTCAGCTCGTCATGTCACATTTGCTTTACCTACCTCATTTTGTTGCTATTTCCAAAATATCATTAAGTTGTTGCTGGTGGAGCTTACTTGTTGTTGAAAATACATACATTATGATGCTCCAATGACTGCACAGCATTTTATAATATCCTTTCATCATCAGCGTAATTTGTCATTTAAGATCTAGGAGCATTTAATACTTTGAGTCCTGGATTCTTTGCAGCATGCTTGTCACAGAATCCCAGGTACTTTCTGTATCTCTTTAAGTACCTACCATTTCATTGTTATAACTTTATTTACAAATATGGCTATGTTTATTGGAGGTAGAAAGGTTCTTCTTTAATTAAGCTACAAAGTAAAGCACATTTACTACAGATATAGCACAGAAATTTTATTTAAATTTTGGCACATGTTTATTTGGAAAAAAATTCTGCTTGGATTCACATTACTTTAATTAACCATAATTTGCCATTATTTCATACAGTTTGAAACACATTGGCATGTACAGGGGAGCTTTAGTCAGAGTACCAACATACTGTATCTCTTCTTGGAGACTTTCCATTGGATAGTTGTGTATTTTCTTTGCAGACCTTACACACACTTGTGGGATGCACTTTCTTTTCTGTGGAAGGAATTCTATCGGCAAAATGCCTTCCTAGGAGTCTATTGCTACACACATTTTGGAATGTAACAGTATGACTTCCTTTCTTCCCAAACTCCTCCCCTAATTGAAGAAGAAAATTTGCTGAATGACAGCTTTTACCCTAATTATTTCATATTTTCTGGAACAAAATATATACTTGTTAGTTTCTGCCCCAATGTGCTTTATTATAGATTCAGGGAAGGGGGGGGGGGGGGGGGGGAGGGAAACATCAAAAGGACTGTTGCTGTCACCCACTCCTGCCACACATTCACTTTCTTCTATTCAGACAATAATGGTTGCTTGTCTAATGTGATCCATCCTAATAACTTATGTAGTAGACTTATCAACCAAAGTAATGTAGAATAGTGGGACAGTAATATTGAAATAATGATGTTTTTGGACCTGAGTCTAATTCAGAAGCAAAGTTACTGTATTCTCATTCAAAAACATCCCCTTTGCCAAACAGATTCTTCAAATGGTTCACCATTCAGTAGCTTCTCTATCTCTGCGCAGGTCAAAAACTTCAACAGATTTATCAAAAAATACACTTCTAGCATAATGAGAGACCCACACTAATGAGTCAGTTCAGTAGTTTTGATCAGGTGAGGATTGTCCTTCAGGAAGGTGGAATAGTTTCAGAAAAATCCACATGATGACAGCGCCATACAGACAACTTGTCGTGGGGGGAGGGGGCAGGTGTGAAAACAGTGAATACAGTACAAATAGTGGAAGGATATAGGATTTATAAGGGAATACCAGGGAAAAGAGTCATGAAACAGTGTCCACAATTTGGAACAGGATTCGTGGTGAGTCTGAAAATAATAGAGTCCATAATAGAATTTAAAGCACAATCTCCCAGGCTCTCAAAATTAACTCTAAAAGCTGCAAATAAAATGTACACAATAATAAATGCCCATGCCCCGACAAATGATAAAAATAATAAAAAAGAACACAGAGAAGAGGTAGAAAAATTTGGGAGCTCTTAGATCAAACGACGAATAACATTAATAAAAATCACATCAAAATTTTAATTGGAGACTTCAATGCCCAGTTAGGAAGGGAAAAGAGATATAGAGACATAATAGGGAAATGGACAGCACAAAGAAGAACAAACAAAAATGGCATAAGACTAGTGGAATTTTGCAGAAACCATGACATGATCTCAAAGTCGACGTATTTTAAGAGAAGACCAAGTAAACTAAAAACTTGGAAACATCCAGACTGGAAAAAAGGAGAATGGCAACTGGACCATGTCTGCATGGATAAGAATTACCACAAGGAAATTTACAATGTGAAAGTACTGAGAGGGACAGATACCGGATCAGATCATTACATGATAAAAATTAAAATTAAATTAACCCCATTAGCAAAGAAAAAATCCCACCAGAAGAAGAAGAGAACCTATGACCCTCATAAACTGATACAAAATGAGGATTATGAAGCACAAACCAGGGATATAAAAATAACAGATGATCTGGAAGAAATAATTCCCAAATTGAAACAAATAGCTGAACAAGTTGCCCCTACAAATCCAAGGAAAAAACACCAGTAGTGGAACGATGAATGTGATGAAGCAGTGTTGGATCGACACCAAGCCTGGTTAAGGCATCAAAATGAAAAAACAGAAAAATCGTATTTGGAACTCACAAAACAAAGGAAGACAACACAAAAAATAATAAGGAGAGTTAAACGTCAGTACCAAAAAGATATACTTCTAATGATAGAAACAAATAGTGAAAAAACAAACTCAAGAGACTATTACAAAATATTTGGCAGACAATTACAAAGATATGATCCTCCAACATTAAAGTTAAAAGATAAAGATAATAACCTAGCCCATAGCAATAGTAAAAATACAGAAATTCTAGCAGAAACATTTAACAAGTTACTAAATTGTGAAGATCCCCCAGAACGTCTTCAGATACACACAGAAACCCCAATTAAAACACCAGCAGAAAATATAAATCCACCTACAATTAATGAGGTCTACAGAGCTTTGAAAGAACTCAAAAACTACAAAGCAAGTGGAGAAGATCAAACGTTTGCTGAACTTTGGAAATATGCAGCAGAACCAGTAAAGATAGCATTACACCAATGCATAGCAAAAATCTGGAATGAAGAGAAATTACCAGAAAATTGGACTACTACTATAATACATCCATTACATAAGAAAGGAGAAAAATCAAATCCAGACAACTATAGAGGAATTTCCCTTTTGGACTGCACGTATAAGATCATGTCAAGAATACTATACAACCGCTGTAAAGATCAATTAGAACTGGGAGAATATCAAGGAGGATTTAGATCCTGGAGAAGCTGCCCAGAACAGATAATCACCTTGAAGTTAGTTATGGATGTCTACAAAAGAAGGCAAAAACAACTAGTCATAACCTTTGTAGATTTCAAAAAGGCATATGATTACATCCATAGATCTTCAATGATGAAAATATTAAGGAATTTTGGACTTCATCCTAAATTAATAAAAATGGAACAGTTAAACTTAACAAACACCAAATCCAAAGTAAAATTTAGAGGAAAAATATCTGAACCATTTACGATTAAAACAGGGTTGAGACAGGGAGATTGTTTATCACCATTGCTATTCAATTGTGCTCTTGAATATGTAATGAGAGAATGGTACAAGGAAAATCCTATGAATATTAAAATTGGAACTAAGAAAGATAAAATAAACCTAAATTGCTTGGGATTTGCTGATGACCTAGCATTACTAGCTAATAATATTCAGGAAGCCACGAAACAAATAACAAGCTTACAAAATATAGCACAAAAATTAGGACTCCAGATATCTTTTGAAAAGACTGAAATAATGGTAACGGATCCACTTGTAATAGATCACATCACAGTGAACAATAGGGAAATTAAAATAGTGAAACAATTTAAATACCTGGGTGAAATTATAACATAAATTGGACGAGAAACCTGCATGGCGAGCAAGAACTAATAAAATGATAAAAGCTCAAAAACTAACATGGTCTACGTACAATAAAAAATGTCTATCAATTAAAACAAAATTAAAACATTACAAGACGGTGGTTCAACCAGAGGTTACATACGGAAGTGAAACTCTTTTTAAAGTCACCCAGAAAAACAGTATTGACAAAATTTTAAAAGTAGAGAGAAGAATTGCTAGAACATGCATAAATAAGAAATATCAAAAAGCTGGGCAATGGCGGATAGTTCCAAATGAAGTGGTATACAGAGAACTCGAGCTCTTCCCTGATATTATAAGAAAGAAAAGGATCTCTTTTTGTGGTCACATTCTGAGGACACCAGAAACCAGATTATCAAGGAAAATTATTGAGAAACTCTGGAATTTGAAACAACAAGGAGGATGGCTTAAGGAAATAAGAGAGGATATGGAAGAACTGGAAATAACTCTGGATGATTTGCAGAACTAAACGCCAAATTTAAAGACGTAGAGGGACACAGAAATAAGATTTAAACCAAAAATTGACAAACGACATACAATGAAAAGGGTATTTACAGATAAGGAACGACGAAAAGCATCGGAACGAATGAAGAGATACTGGGCCACTCGGAAGGGGAAAATACCAAAGAAGAGGACCAGAAATGATTGACGGAAGTGGTCCAATGAGGCCGTAAAAGCAGAAGAAGAAGAAGTGGAAGGCAAGCTCAGTCATGGGACACTCACAGCATGCTTGTCACATGAGCTATGCTCGAGCTTAGGACTCAAAGTGCTAATCTTCTTACACAATTTTTAAAGTAGCTTTTGAACATCTTACAGAATACGTTTTATTTACATTTGTACCAGCTGTGTTATGCTGGTTTACAGTTTGTAAGAATTTTTTTGAATTCCTCGGTACCTTTCTCATTTATTACTCTTGTGATTTTGTTACTTATCAGTGAACTATGATATTAAATGTCATTAGTTGAACATCATGATCTGAGAGATTTACACAATGGATTCACATTCTCATTGTGTTTATAAAAATGTTATCAGCAACAGCACTACTTGTTTCCATAATTCATGTTGCATATTGTATGTGGGGGAGCTGGATTATATGAAAAGGCCAGGGACTTTAGCATAACTCAACAGTCTGTATTTTCTGAAAATTTGAAATTGAATGCAGGCTTACTCCAGTTCATTTATAAAGTACCAGTTGCAGCCCTATATGTATTGTCTTTCATGAATGTTTGCATTTGTAGCATGGTTTTCAACAAGCTGATCACTGCCAAATCTAAGAATATCAACGTTTTAATGAGTGAAGGTAACAACTCACTAAAAATTGGAGCCTTGAATCTTCAACAGACACATAAACAGGACTGTGTATATTGCTAGCTTTTAGATGAATCAATCTTCAGAGATATACAGCACACACACATATGCAGATCACCTGTATGTCTACATTCGTAGTTGACTACATTGTGCTAGCACTGCAGGGTAACTGATGCATGACATTGTGTCTGGTGGAGCAGGTGTCCATAGGTAGAACGCAGGGAGTGGGAGGGAGGGTTGGGATATGGTGACTGACAACTGGAAATTGGTGTCATACACAGGATAAGAATGTGGTGCCAGTGAGCTTTTTCTAGCCCCAGACGTGGGATTGTGCTGCGCACAATGTCACAGGAAATGTGGATTGCGATTAGGATGGGGATATAAATTGAGGAAAAGGGAGACTGTGACAAAGAGGATGTGAGTGCAGGGTGAGTGAAGTTAGGGTCATGGGGCTGGGGTTAATGGAGACCTAGGCCAGAAGGATTATGAGATTGAAGGATGTGTTGTAAGGACAACTCCCATCTACTAATCCAGTGAAACTGGTGTTGAGGGGAAGGATACGGATGGTACAGATATTGAAATCAGTCATGCAGTATTTGGCAGTGTTTTCCGCCTCTGGGAGGTCAACTCTGCTTTGGCCACAGTTTGGTGATGGCCATTCATTTGAGTGGCCAGCTGGTAGGTGGTCATGCCCACATAACATACTGCCCGAAAATTAAAGCAGAGCTGGTATACGATATGACTACTTTTGCAGGTAGTCATAGGTCTCTTATGATAGGATAAGCCTGTGATCAGACCCGAGTAGAATGTGCTGAGGGGGTGTATCGGAGAAGTCTGGCCCCTGTGTGTTCCACAAGGGTATGACCCATGTAACTAGGGATTTGGAGTAGATGTGGCAAAGGATTCTACTCAATGCTTCCCACTCTCTCAAAATGGCAGCCACAGCCCACTCAATCTACAAAATCCTAAGCCATCCTTATGCCACACCTACTCACAATCTCTGTTAATACAGTAGTTTATGTGTTTATCAGTTTGTACATACAGGCTGTTTACTGAGCACTTGAGATCATCAACTGATAATTTGCTACTCGCATACCTTGTCTACAGGTGGAAGTCATGCATCCTGATTGTAGTGCATGTATAGTTATCAACACCAGTTCTTAAGCTATATTTTACTAGTGTTTCTCTCTATCAGTTGGACATTTTTAATCTTACATGTGCAGTTTAAAAGTTAACAACTTTATGCTGTTGCATAGTTAACCGTAGCCTTCAGTTTTAACTGTCAGAAAGCAGATGTGTTTGCATTATGAGCAGACCTTTGGTCCTCTTCAGTTGACAAGTTACTATGTAAAGGATTTTAGTCCATATAATACATAGTCCAGTCACATTAATGTGACTACCACATTTGTTTGACATGAACATGTAATAACCACTCATAGAAGGCTAATGGCTGCACTAGCAGTGGAATGTATATAAAGTGTCAGGTTGCAGAACAGAGCAGTCATTGACGCAACTTGGAAACATAGTGATTTATCTGACATCCAAAATGGCATGATCATTGTTTTTCATACCAAAGGTGGAAGTATTTCTGAAATGGCAAAGTTCACTGTGGTCAAAGTATACTGTATGGCAAAGTGGCGCTATCCAAACCTGTTGCCAAGTTAACTATGGAGCACCCCTGGCCATAAGTGACAGGTGTGAGTGATGACTGCAGAGTTGTGCATGGGCGAATAGATGTGCAACTGTTGAGCAACTGACTGCCCTGATGAACCAAAGGGCTACCAACAGTGTCTCCTCAATGACAGGAGAGCTGGTGTACGATATGGCTACTTTCGCAGGTAGTCATCGGTCTCATATGATAGGATAAACCACCACAGCAGGTGCCTGGTTTACGCACGCATGCTGACAGGTGGACTTTTCATATTAATACCACAAATGTACGTCCACTGAATGGCAACAGGTGGCCTTTTCAGATGGATCACGTTTTGTGGTTCTTCAGACAAATGGCTGTTGGCGTGTACGGCATGAAAAGTCTGAAAGTAAACATGGTATAACGGTTATCAGAAGGGTCCAGGCCAGAAGTGGAAGTTTTAAAAGTTGGGGATTGTTTTCATGGCACTCCCGGAGTGATCTCGTCATTCTGGAAAATACAATGGTTCAACATAAGTATACATCTATCCTTGCAGACCAAATTCAGGCTTTTTGCAGGTGGCACATTAATTAGGCTGGACGGTGTAGTTGTATGTGCAAGTTAGTTTAATTAATAATATAGTCTCCTAGTATTTTACTATCCTTATTGCTCTTTCTTTTTGAAGAGATCATTTGATAATTATTTTGTAATAAGTCGATATTGGCAGTGATACCATTTATGTGACCAAAGACTAAAGTAGATCTGTTCTTTCATTAAGTTACCAGTTGAGAATGTAAATTGGAGAAAAAGGTGAAGAGTTGAAATGTAATATATATTGTTGTGAATGTATGTAGTAATAAATATTCAGGAATAAGATTATGATAATACATTCAGGGAGAAAGGAGGGACGTGGAATTAAGACATCAGTCATTTAATTATGACATTTTATTTGGACTGTCTCTGCAACAAAAATTGGGGGTGGCTGTAGTATTAAGAAAAAGAGATAAATATGGCCAAGATTTGAAACAAGAGTAGTAAAACTTGTGTGTCTTGGGGACTACAAAGCTCACTATGCTATACCATTTTATCTAATGAGGACTGTAGCTTATAATTGAGACCAGTCATTGTACGATTAAAAACTGTGGTTGTCATCTAGATAAATAAAAAAATAATTGTATCAGTAATACCATACCCTAAAGCAAGTTATTTTGTACTTCACATAAATAGTTCATTGCACTCATGAGTTTTCTTTTATATCTAATCATCAAGAAACTTTATAATTGTTACACTATAGGACTCTTAAAGTAATCTTTGAATCTGTCAGTGTTAGTAGCTGGATGAAATTGTGTGTGTGAGATGAGACAGGAGGAAAGGGACTGTGCGCACACCCGCCCGCACTCGTGTGTGTGTGTGTGTGTGTGTGTGTGTGTGTGTGTGTGTGTGCGTGTGTCGTGTTTGTCGGAGGGGGGGGGGGTTGGTTGGTTGTGTGCGTGCATGCACGTGTGTGTGTGTGTGTGTGTGTGTGTGTGTGTGTGTGTGTGTGTGTGTGTGTTTGTGTGTGTGTGTTTGGGGGGGGGAGTATGTGCATGCTTGAGCGGGAGAGAGAGAGTTTGTTGCATTGAACATTGTTGTCTCTCATCACTTTGCAAATTTACTTGGCCCATCTCAAAAACAACTGTTTTTTGAAACAGATATTCCACCTGAGACAGACGATGAAACACAGTCTGAATCCAGCTGTTGGAGCTGCACATCATCCGATGATGAGGATGATGACGATGATGAAGATGCAGAAGGAAACAGCAGTTCGGGTGGTGGTGGTGGCGGAGGAGCCGGGGGTGGCAGTGGCGGAGGAGTCAGTGGCGGTAGTGCTGGCGGTGTTGGCAGCCGTGGTGGTGGCGGCAGTGGTGGTCCCAGCGCTGTAGGTGGAAATAGTGGCATCGGTGCTTCTGGTGGAGCAATGAGGGCTGCTTACTCATCAGGAGCAGACGATGATGCTGGTGACAACAGCACTGGTTCCAGCTTTGAACCCCTTGACCTTGTGTGGGCAAAGTGCCGTGGGTACCCTTGGTATCCAGCTCTGGTGAGCATTCTTAAATGCTTTAATCTGCACAGTAAATATTAGAAACGTAAGTCAGACAGATTATGAATCGTGCAAAATTGTGTGAGAGTGTGTGGGCCCGTAAGTGGTATTTTTGGTGCAGTGTAATCTGTATTTTGAGTTAAAAAATCGACCCATTTTGAATGAAAAATTTATCTAGTTACTTTGTGGAATGAGGATTTGTCTATATAGTTGTTCTCACACCTCTGTATCAGAGATTGGTAACGGGTGCTGGTGCATTGGTTCTTGTTCCAGTTAAAGCTGGCTCAAATTTTAGTGGTAAAAGAAAAGCTTGTTGCCAGAAGTTAGTGGACAGTGAGCAGAGAGATGGTAGTGCACAGTATCTGATGATGACCAGACACTGCAACAGCATCTTGAATTAAATATTACATGTCCAACAATACCTCATTGAGGGAGGGGGTTCACAGTGATTTATTCACTGGATGGTAGTATTTTGGTGCTATTGAAGAGGAGTATGTTAATGTGCAACCACCAGATTTCATTCTTTTTCCTTTCGTCCCAGTAATAATCCACATCAGTATTGACACAACACTACTCTCCAAAACACTAATCATACTATCAAATAAACACTTGATACTTTGGAACAGGTCAGAGGGAGACAAGTAATGGCGAACCAGCTCCTCTAGGGCTCTTCGTAAGGCCACACTATTGGATTCCTGAATCGTCCCAGATGGCAATTATGAGTATCAGATTGACTTTGACACTGATAGTTAATTTTAGTCTTAGCTAGAACAGCTTAATTGATTAAATAAAGCATCATTTCCTCTCTTTGCACAAACAAAATTATGCTGCTATATTTATCACCAGCGGAAGGTGACGTAGGGCAAGATCAGTTTTGGTTCTGGAAAAATATAGGAATACTCAAAGCAATACTGATCTTATGACTTAGTTTATAGGTTGAAGAAAGGCACCTTTCATTAATAGCACACATAGATTTAGAAAAAAACTTTTCACACTGTCGACTGGAACACACTCTTTGAAATTCGTAAGTTATCTGGGATAAAATACAGGGAATATACGCTTGTACAGAAACCAGACTACAGTCGTAAGAGATGAAGAACATGAAAGGTAAACAGTAACTGAGACAGTAGAGAGATGGTCTCTGTTGGTCCATTATGGCCAGGGGACATCGCCTGGTACATACTTTTCAATTCAATAAACTTTACCAACAGTCGTATACTTTAGGTTAATTTATTTTATTTCGAATGCAACCAGTTTTGGCAATTCATTTTGCCATCTTCAGGCCCCATACGCTTTTTTTGAATCAATGAGCTTATCAAATAGCACCATAAAACTGGATACCGTGAATTCCAAACGTTGTGCAACTGATTCATACGAAAGGGTGACACCAACTGAGCCTATGTACATGAACAGGTTCATGGACTGTGTGTGGGCTCAGTTGGTGTCACACTTTCATATGAATCAGTTGCACGATTGGGATTCACGGTATCCAGTTTTATGGTGCTATACGATAAGCTCGTTGATTCGAAAATGTGTATAGGGCCTGAAGATGGCAAAATAAATTGTTGAAACTGGATGCGTTTGAAATAAAATAAATTAACCTAAAGGATACAGCTGTTGGTAAAGTTTATTGAATTGAAAAGTAGAGAGATGAGGTTGTAGCCTATCCCCAATCTTGTTCAATATGTACATTGAGAAAACTGAAGGAAACCCAAGATAAACCTGTGCAGGAAGCTAAATTTCATGGAGAAGAAATTAAAATGTTGTGGTTTCAAGGTAATGTAATTCCGTCAAAGATAGCGAAGCACTTGGAAGAATAGTTGAACAGAACGGATAGTACCTCGAAGAGAGGTTATAAAACGAGCATCAACAAAAGTATAATGAGAGCAGTGGAATGAGGCCAGATTAAATTAGTTGATGCTGAAGAAATAAGATTATGAAATGAAAGATGTATAGTAAACAAGTTGTGATATTTGGACAAAAAAATAAATTATAATGGCCAAAGTACAAAGGATATAAAATGCAGACTGACAATAGCAAGAAATGCATTTCTGAAAGAGAGAAATTTACTGGCATCGAGTATAAAATAAGTCTTAGAAAGTCTTTTGTGAAATTTTTAATAATAGGCTGTCCAAATTGCAATAACTTATTTATTTTTTATGAGGTAACCGATTTCCATGCGTAAGACCACCTCCAGACAGGATTCCACATGCCATGAGGGGCCAGTTAATGTAGCCCCTGAGATATTTATTACCTACTGGTACTGCTACTGAAAATGTTTTCCTGGAGCGTAACCTAATGTGGAAGTGAAACATGGATGATAAAAACTACAGACCAGGGTGAATAGTAGCTTTATAAGTATGATGTTACAGAAGAATGTTTATGTATGATGGGTAGATCGAGTAACTGATGAAGAGATACTGGTTTGTGTTGGGATCAAAAGACTTTCTGGCAAATGTTAACTAAAAGAAGGGATAGTATGATTGAACACACCCTGAGACATCAAGGAATAGTTAATTTGGTAATAGTGAAACCAGAGAAGGATATTTAACAATTTTAAAGTGTGATCTAGGCTTGACTACAATCAACGGGTTCAAGTGAATGTATTTTGCAAGTTACGCAGAGCTGGAGAAGCTTGCACAAGCTTTGTTGTGCTGCATCAAACCAGTTTTCAGAATGAAGACATCAGCTACAGCAACTTGTATAAACTTTAATGACGTATAGTGGAGGAATGTATAGAAGATGGGGATACCCTTTACTTTATGGCTGGGAAAATGCTCTTATATGTGAAAAAGTCAGTAATCATCAATGAAATGGTGATGCAGAAAGCAGTGGAAATCACCACATTAAAGTCATAAAATATTTCTAGAATAAATATTTTACTGTGTAGTGGAGTGTGTGCTGTTTTGAAACTTCCTGGCAGATTAAAACTTCCTGCCAGATTAGGACTCAAACCTAGAACCTTGGCTTTTGTGAACAATGCTCTTACTGCTTGTGGTATTCAGGAAAGACACACAACCCATCCTCACTGCTTCTCTTAACACACTCTCTTCCGAAATATTAGAAATAAGCAAGTACTACTTTCAGATCTTTAATATTAGAAATAAGCAAGTATTACTTTCAGATCTTTAGGTGAGAACTGCATAAGAGCAACTTATGAGAAGTATAAACAAGACTTAAACTTCTGCGATTCAGAGTATATAGTGTTAAGGTTTGAATGTTGTGGGGAGGTTCTAGTTAGATTTGTGGACAGTATTAGAGTGACATGGAACAAAAATATTTTACTTCACCTATCAAATCCTACATCGTCTCCCTGTCAACTTATGTTGGGGTTTTCAGGTCCCTGCTTCTATGTGTACACCAGAGATGACACTGTTGTGAATTTGTTTCCCTAAATTCTGTACTTTCTGTGTGACCCCTGTAGTTCCGTTGTATGGTATTTTAGACAGTAATTGAAGTATTGACTCATCTTAAAAATGTGGCAATATGCTTAGGACAACACACTGCAGCTCTAGTACCTCAACGGCCTTCAGTTTCTAGTCCAGGTGTTTAACTTACCACAGGTGATCTGTTGTAGACCGGTGTTCAACTTCAAAAAGTGTGATGATTTGTTCACAATTTTATAGTCGTCACAAACATTGCATTATCAGTGTAAATTCACTTTTCTAATGAAAGCTTATTTTTATTCACAGATTATAAACCCAAAGATGCCCAGGACAGGTTACTTGCACAATGGAGTTCCAATACCTGCACCACCGCTTGATGTGCTTGCTCTGGCATCAAACTATGAAGAACCTGTGTATCTTGTACTCTTCTTTGACACAAAGCGCACATGGTAAGTGTATGTGCATTACATGATAGGTTACTTACTACTCATAGTGACTCAGTTGACAGAGGATGTTTGCAAGGTGCAGTGTAAGATGTAGAAACTCGGTTCTGGCTTAATTCTAGCAGATGTCTTCATGCAGAGTAAGAGTTGTATCTTTTCAGAATACCTTTAGTTTGTGTGCAGAAGACTATAAATATACACTATGTGATCAAAAGTATCTGGACACCCCCAAAAACATATGGTTTTCATATTAGGTGCACTGTGCTGCCACCTACTGCCAGGTACTCCATATCAGCAACCTCAGTAGTCATTAGACATCGTGAGAGAGCAGAATGAGGCACTCCGTGGAACTCACGGACTTTGAACGTGGTCAGGTGATCGGGTATCACTTGTGTCATATGTCTGTATGTGCGATTTCCACACTCCTAAACATCCCTAGGTCCACTGTTTCCGATGTGATAGTGACGTGGAAACATGAAGGGACACAGACAGCAGAAAAGCGTACAGGCCCACCTCATCTGTTGACTGACAGAGACCACCGACAGTTGAAGAGGGTTGTAATGTGTAATAGGCAGACACCTATCCAGACCATCACACAGGAACTCCAAATTGCATCAGGATCCACTGCAAGTACTATGACAGGCGGGAGATGAGAAAACTTGGATTTCTTGTTCGAGTGGCTGCCCATAAGCCACACATCATGTCGGTAAATGCCAAACGACGCTTCGCTTGGTGTAAGGAGCGTAAACATTGGATGATTGAACACTGTAAAAACGTTGTGTGGAGTGACAAATCATGGTACATATGTCGCGATCCGATGGCAAGGTGTGGGTATGGCAAATACCTGGTGAATGTCACCTGCCAGTGTGTGTAGTGCCAACAGTAAAATTCGAAGGCGGTGGTGTTATGCTGTAGTTATGTTTTTCATAATGGGGGCTTGCACCCCTTGTTGTTTTGCATGGCACTATTGCAGCACAGGCCTACTTTGATGTTTTAAGCACCTTCTTGCTTCCCACTGTTGAAGAGAAATTTGGGGATGGTGATTGCATCTTTCAACACAATCAAGCACCTGTTCATAATGCACGGCATATGCAGAGTGGTTACACGACAATAACATCCCTGTCATGGACTGGCCTGCACAGAGTCCTAACCTGAATCCTATAGAAATTGGGATGTTTTGGAACGCCGACTTCGTGCCAAGCCTCACCGACTAACATCAATACCCCTCTTCAGTGTAGCACTCCGTAAAGAATGGGCTGCCATTCCCTAAGAAATCTTCCAGCACCTGATTGAATGTATGCCTGCTCAAGTAGAAGCTGTGATCGAGGCTAAGGGTGGGCCAACACCATATTGAATTTCAGCATTACCTATCGAGGGTGCCACGAACTTGTAAGTCATTTTCAGCCAGGTGTCCGGTTACTTTTGATCACATAGTGTAATTCAGTGTTATCGTAAATTATTTTTGTTGTATGCAATAATTGTTCATCTTGTGGACTCAGTCAATCCAGAAAAATAGATCAGTCATTATCATTAGTGAGGAAGTTGATCACGTAAACAATTTAATACAATACTGGTATTTCATATGGTCAGCTGTATTTTCATATAAATATTGCGCATTTTTAAAAATAACAAATAGTGCCTTCAGAATTGGTGTGACTAAAAGGATGTGGAGTAGTCTGCCAACTTTTCATGTATAGTTTATTTACTCAGGCGTGAAAAGGGTTAATTAAATCACCTTGCTGTGAAGTCCCTGTTAATGCTTTGAGTGCTTTGCAGCTATGCTGTAAATGAAATGATCACACACACACACACACACACACACACACACACACACACACACAGGTTAAAACATTATGACCACTACTCATTGCAAGATTAAAAGCTTTCTGATGCTGTTGTGGGCACTTGACAGTAAGAAAAGTACATAAGTGGAGCAGGGACAAATGGGGAATCATTCTAGCAATGATATGTGCTGTAATGGGGGAATCCTATGACTTCGACAAAGGGCAGACCATTATAGCCCAGCAATGAGCAACAAGCATGTCAGAAGCTGGCTGGTTATTCCCATGCTACTGTTGTGAGCCTCTATGAAAAGTGCTTGGAGGACGGTGAAATCACAAATTGCTGACAAGATGTTGTACCAGAACGATTTTTCACTCTGCAGTGGAATGTACATTAATTTGAAACTTTCTGGTAGATTAAAACAGTGTGTGATTTGAACGTGGGACTTTTGACTTTCGCAGGCAAGTGCTCTACTGAAGTTTGGAAGGTATCAGATGTACTGGCTGAAATAAAGGTGTGAGGGCAGGTCATATGCTGTGCTTAGGTAGCTTGGGTGGTAGAGCACCTGCCCGCGAAAGGCAAAGGTCCTAGGTTTGAGGCATGGCCCGACACGTAGTTTTAATTTGTGAGGAAGCTTCAGCTCTGTGTAGATTCCACTTCAGAGTGAAAATTCGTTCTGAGAAGAACCCTTCAGTGTGGACAAAGCCACGTCTCCACAATATCCTTTTTTCCAGGAGTGCTAATATCTCGCGCAGTAAACACGAGAACTTCTGTGAAGTTTGGAAGGTAGGAGATGAGGTACTGGCAGAAGTAAAGCTGTGAGGATGTGTCGTGAGTTGTGCTCAGATAGTTCATTCGGTAGAAGACTTGCCTGCAAAAGGCAAAGGTCCTGAGTTTGAGTCTCTGTCCAGCACACAGTCTTAATCTGCCAGGAGGTTTCATCATAGAACTTGGAGGGCAGAGGCTTGTACACTCTGTAAAACAGCATAGGTGGTTGTAAGTGGTAGATTTGATGACGGAATACAAAGCTGGTGCAGGCATGTGTTTCATTGCAGCATTCAGTGCACTTTGTTGAAGATGGCCCCTCCATGTTCCTATGTTGACCACAATTGAACTGGGCATGGGATCAAGTCAACAGTCATACCTGGATATGACCTCAGCCAAGTGAATGGCTGCTCAAACCATCACACCACTACAATTGCAGGCTGGTGGGGTCAGTATTAACACTATGTGGTCATTCACATGGGCTTACATGGGACCTGTGGTAGTTATCGAAGGCAGCATGACAGACTTAACTATATGAAAATTATTGCAGATTAACTGGTTCCCTTCGTATTTAATGTGTCCCCGAAAACGCTGGTTTATTCCAGCAGGATTCTTACCACATCACAAAGCCAGCATCGCACTATGTGGTTTGAAAGCAAAGCATGATAGTGAACTCATGTTCATGTCTTGGCCACCAATTTCTACATCTACATATATACTACGTTAGCCACCAAGCGATGTGTGGTGGAGGACGCAATTCGCATCAAAGTCATATTTCTCCCCCTCTGTTCCACTCGCAGATCATACAAGGGAAAAACGACTGTCTGAATGCCTCAGTACGATCTCTAATGTCCCCTTATCTTTGAGTGGTGATCATTGCGCAATTTAAAAGTTGGTGGTAATAATAATATATCTTCTACATCCTCGGCGAAGATCAGATTTTGGAATTTAGTGAGCAGCCCCTTCTGTTTAGCACGTTGTCTATCTGCAAGTGTATCCCACTTCAAACTTTCTATGAGATTTGTAACACTCTTGCGATGGCTAAATGTACCAATCATGAATCTTGCTGCTCTTCTTTGGACCTTCCCAACGTCTTGAATGAGACCCAACTGGTAAGGGTCCCAGACAAACAATACTCTAAGACTGGACGAACTAATGTATTGTAAGCAATTTCCTTTGTTGAAGGACTGCATTGCTTCAGGATTCTACCAATAAACTACAATCTAGAGTTCGTCTTGCCCGTTACTTGTGTAATCTGATCATTCTATATGAGATCATTTCGAATAGTCACACCCAGATACTTGACAGATGTTACTGCTTCCAAAGACTGGGCATTTATTTTGTTCCCATACATTAATGGGGATTTTTGCCTTGTTATATGCAGTAGGTTACACTTGCTAATATTGAGAGATAACAGGCAGTCATTACATCACACATTTATGTTCTGCAAACCCTCATTGATTTATTCACAACTTTCATGTGATACTACTTTCCTGTAGACTACAGCATCATCAGCAAACAGTCTAATGCCACTGTCAGTACCATCAACCAGATCGTGTATATAAATCGTAAAAAGCAGTGGACCTATTACGCTACCCTTGGGCACACCTGAAGTTATACTTGTTTCTGTTGAAGTCACCCCATTCAGGATGACATGCTGCTCTGTCTGTTAGAAAACTTTCTATCCAACTGCATATGTCATTGGATAGACCGTAAGTGCGCACTTTTTGAAGCAAGCATCAGTGCGGAACTGAGTCGAACGTCTTTCGAAAGTCGAGAAATATGGCATCAACCTGGGAGCCGGCATCTATCATGCACAAAGAGGGCCAGCTGAGTCTCGCATGACCGCTGTTTCCTAAAACTGTGCTGGTTTCTGCAGATGAGCTTCTCAGAGTCTAGAAACATGATTTGAAACTGATAAAATGCATCTGCAACACTATTAGGTACCATCTCCAGGCCCACAAAATGCCAGCCCATAATTTATTGGAGCGCGATCTGTGCATAGACATTTGCTGCCGCATACCTCCAGAAAACATACCAGTTTGTTGAAGCCTTGCTACGCAGAATCACTGCTGTAGCTCATTCCAAAGGTGGATCGCGTGCTTGTGTGTGTTGGGGGGGGGGGGGGCAGGGAGGCAGCTACCAGATGTTTTTATGTTACTCTCTGAATGGTGATCCCTAGATGGAGATTCCAAACAAAATTGGTATAAGATTATAGATGTCTGCCATTCAGGATGTTCTTGTGCATAGTGACTTCCAAAAGTAAGTTACACATGTCGTCCAATGCTAAGACTATTTCGTATTAAGAATAGGGTATTGTCATAAGAGAGCACATACTGTATTTACCCGAGCATAAGAAGACCCCCTATTTTTTAAAGAGGTACCCGAAGAAAAATTTATGTTTTTACATATTCTTGCTAGTTAAAATTACAAACTTTCATTGACCTAATGTAACTGCGTAAAAAGTTACTATTACACCTACTCTAAATTTGTGCCATTTATTGGTTGCCTACATACTGATAATACAAAGAGAAATAAAATAAACAAAAAGAAATTGTTTACATTAATTTTATCATCACTGCCTCTCTTGTTTAGCCTGTCTGTGGTACCATTATTTAATCATCATCATTGTTATCGTCATCCTAATAGGGCAACTATGAAACTGATATCTTTATTGTCACAAATATTTGGCTGATCCTCCCGAACATGTCACTTTTTTTTTTTTACACACACACAGTAGATTTCGCATCTATACTGACATGAGATTGTTACATTGTCTTTTGCTACACAAACATGTTGTCTGCCTGCTGCTCTCTTGTTGGCTGTGTAGATTCAGTAGCTGACACATCCCCTATCGTGACCCTCTTACGTTATAGCGAACGTTGACAACTTTCCTGCACGAAACACGTAAGTACGCAACTGGTCCCAGTCTAGACTTTTATCATCTCCTGCAGGAATGTATGCTATTGTTGAATACCTGGCCAGTTTTAAAGTTAATTCAATTCTGAGTATAAATTGATTCAGGCAACCTGCAGTTTAAACATGGCAGACATTCATAAAAAGCCAAAGTATTCAGTATAGATTCCCTTGTTGGCAGCAAGACCAAATTTGCTGCCTGCTCACCACTCCCCTCCCCACACTCATTATAATTCTCAGCTAAGCTTGTGTCACTTTTCTCCCTCAAGCCTTCCATAGTGCTGTGCTTGAGCAATGGTGAAACAAGGATGGTGCAGGTTACATGTAACAAAAGCAACTAATACACAAATAAAAGATCACAGTTATGATTTAGCCAGTTCTCGAACTTTCACTCATCCTGCAGTCTAGTGCTTTCCACAACAGGCCTTTCTGCTGTCATTTATTCTTGTGGAAACATTTGCAATCAATTTAATGTGATTCGTTTCGTTTGTTAAACATTCATTTCTGGATCAGTTTTCTTTGTCTTTTCATTGAATGTCATTATCTTATTTTAAGGTGAATTAAAAGCTGGTAATGTTTCCCCTAGTATTCTCATACATGAACAGATACCAAATTTTCATTTGCAATTCACTTTGTAAATCATTGGTTTCTCATGCCCAAATACAGTATTGACTTTGGTTCAGAATCATGTAATGGTTTTTAAGGACAAGATCTTTGCCTTTGAGTGTTAACTTCACTTGTACAGTCTTCATATATGTATGAGAACTTCTATTCCAAAGCTATTCAAATACAACGAAAGTTTATCGGTTGATAGATTCAATGCTATTCGTCCACATTATGACATAGCAGATGATGTTTTTACACTTTCCCTGTATGCGGCAGAAATCTTTGATACATTGTGTCTTGAAACAATGAATATTTTGGCTCCCTTGCTTATGTAAGCACCCATTATATGAGTGTGAACAATTTCCCCACAGTCAATTTAATGCTATTTCCTCCTGTGTTTCACAAAAATGTCCATTTTTTAAGATAATCATTAGACTGTTGTAATGCCTAGTTCATAGTTTTTCACATATCCATCCATTGCACTAGCACCACGAATCAAATGTCGCAAGATTGATCGACTGTATCGAGTGCTTCTGCGTATTGGAAAAGCTCAATCCTATTCAAATGAAGGTATTGTTTGCTAAGTCCTACGTATCAGAATTTTTCAAAATAAATTTATACAGAACTTCAATAGCTAAAGCTTCATCTGTGAATATAAGAAAGCCCCCTGTATTTATTTATTAAACAATGTAAAAATGTTTACCTAACCAGCAATAGCTTAATCTGTGAATATAAGACACCACCATACTTTGTGAATAATGAATTTGGGAAAAAAAATCTTGTCTTATAATTGGGTAAATATGGTATTCCAGGTTTCCTGCAGACACAGTTCTGCTGCAGTACCAATGACTGGTGCATTACAGTGCAGTAGTGAAAAGGACACAGCAACTGGAAACATATTACAAAGTTGAAGTATGTGGGACAGTATGATGCTTGTGGGTAAACCACCTAGATTACACACAAATTAACTGTGAAATTTTGGCGATATATGGGTCAAATGGAATATTGCTTTGAACGGTAGTAAAATTCTGCTGTAAAGCTGACCAAACCTGCACAGACATGGATGATGATAATTGTGGAGTCTAGATCTTCTGCCATACAAAACAATTTCCGCCTTTTCGGCATCTTGAAAGAGTGGCTGGGGAGAAATGAGATTTTCCAGTGATGAGGAGGTTCACACCGCAGTTCTTAGCTGGCCCCGTGACCAAGAAGCGGATTTCTGTTAACAAGAAATTGAATGATTGGTGGAACATTCTGACACATTGTTTACATAGGCTTGGGTGACTATGTTGAAAAATAGTATAACGTATCTGTGCTGCTTTGACGTGTGTTGCAACATTCAATAAAAGTTAATTGCCTACCATAACAATGTTTAACTTACTCTTAGAAATCCCCTCGTGAATGCTGAATGACTCATATTGAGCCAACGACATATGGATGCCATGGACCTCAGCAGCATTTCAATATATGATGTACAAGTGTATTAGATGCATCCTCTTTTGTAACCAAATTGGAGTTACCTGTTCTACAATTCACTAGAATTCTAGCACTTGCTTTACTTATAACAGAGTCTACACGACCATGTCACCTCACCACTTTGTTTCAACCATGTGTTTGGCGGATGTCATGCATCAGTTTTGTTGTTGAAGGATACCCGTTTTTTAAAAAACTTATTTGAAGTTCATATGGCCTATCAGGAGAAAGAAAACTGGCGTTCTATGGATCGGAGGGTGGAATGTCAGATCCCATAATCAGGCAGGTAGGTTAGAAAATTTAAAAAGGGAAATGGATAGGTTAAAGTTAGATATAGCGGGAATTAGTGAAGTTCGTTGACAGGAGGAACAAGACTTTTGGTCAGGTGAATACAGGGTTATAAATACAAAATCAAATAGGGGTAATGCAGGAGTAGGTTTAATAATGAATAAAAAAATAGGAGTGCAGCTACGCTACTACAAGATAGACATGAAGCCCACGCCTACTACAGTAGTACAAGTTCATATGATAACTAGCTCTGCAGAATGAAGAAATTGAAGAAATGTATGATGAGATAAAATAAATTATTCAGGTAGTGAAGGGAGATGAAAATATAATAGCCATGGATGACTGGAATTCGACAGTAGGAAAAGGAAGAGAAGGAAACGTAGTACGTGAATATGGATTGGGGCTAAGAAATGAAAGAGGAAGCCGCCTGGTAGAATTTTGCACAGAGCATAACTTAATCATAGCTAACACTTGGTTCAAGAATCATGAAAGAAGGTTTTATACATGGAAGAACCCTGGAGATACTAGAAGGTTTTAGATAGATTATATAATGGTAAGACAGAGATTTAGAACCAGATTTTAAATTGTAAGACATTTCCAGGGGCAGATGTGGACTCTGACCACAACCTATTGGTTATGAACTGTAGATTAAAACTGAAGAAACTGCAAAAAGGTGCGAATTTAAGGAGATGGGATAAACTGAAAGAACCAGAAGTTGTACAGGGTTTCAGGGAGAGAATAAGGGAACAATTGACAGGAATGGGGGAAAGAAATACAGTAGAAGAAGAATGGGTAGCTTTGAGGAATGAAATAGTGAAGGAAGCAGAGGATCAAGTAGGTAAAAAGACGAGGGCTGGTAGAAATCCTTGGGTAACAGAAGAGATACTGAATTTAATTGATGAAAGGAGAAAATAACAAAAATGCAGTAAATGAAGCAGGCAAAAAGGAATACAAACGTCTCAAAAATGAGATCGACAGGAAGTGCAAAATGGCTAAGCAGGGATGGCTAGAGGACAAATGTAAGGATGTAAAGGCTTATCTCATGAGGGGTAAGATAGATACTGCCTACAGGAAAATTAAAGAGACCTTTGGAGAAAAGAGAACCACTTGCATGAATATCAAGAGCTCAGATGGAAACCCAGTTCTAAGCAAAGAAGGGAAAGCAGAAAGGTGGAAGGAGTATATAAAGGGTCTATACAGGGGCGATGTTCTTGAGGACAATATTATGGAAATGGAAGAAGAGGTAGATGAAGATGAAATGGGAGATATGATACTGCGTGAAGAGTTTGACAGAGCACTGGAAGACCTAAGTAGAAACAAGGCCCCGGAGGTAGACAACATTCCATTAGAACTACTGACAGCCTTGGGAGAGCCAGTCATGATAAAACTCTACCATCTGGTGAGCAAAATGTATGAGACAGGCGAAATACCATCAGACTTCAAGAAGAATATAATAATTCCAATCCCAAAGAAAGCAGGCGTTGACAGATGTGAAAATTACCGAACTATCAGTTTAATAAGTCACAGCTGCAAAATACTAACGCAAATTCTTTATAGACGAATGGAAAAACTGGTAGAAGCCGACCTTGGGGAAGATCAGTTTGGATTCCGTAGAAATGTTGGAACACGTGAGGCAATACTGACCCTACAACTTATCTTAGAAGCTAGATTAAGAAAAGGCAAACCTACATTTCTAGCATTTGTAGACTTAGAGAAAGCTTTTGACCATGTTGACTGGAATACTCTCTTTCAAATTCTGAAGGTGGCAGGGGTAAAATAAGGGAGGGAAAGGCTATTTACAATTTGTACAGAAACCAGATGGCAGTTATATGAGTCGAGGGGCATGAAAGGGAAGCGTGGTTGGGAAGGGAGTGAGACAGGGTTGTAGCCTCTCCCCGATGTTATTCAATCTGTATATTGAGCAAGCAGTCTGTCAGAGACAGCAAAGGACTTAGAAGAGCAGTGGAACGGAATGGACAGTGTCTTGAAAGGAGGGTATAAGATGAACATCAACAAAAGCAAAACGAGGTTAATGGAATGTAGTCGAATTAAGTCAGGTGATGCTGAGGGAATTAGATTAGGAAATGAGACACTTAAAGTAGTAAAGGAGTTTTGCTATTTGGGGAGCAAAATAACTGATGAAACTTCCTGGCAGATTAAAACTGTGTGCCCGACCGAGACTCGAACTCGGGACCTTTGCCTTTCGCGGGCAAGTGCTCTACCATCTGAGCTACCGAAGCACGACTCACGCCCGGTACTCACAGCTTTACTTCTGCCAGTACCTCGTCTCCTACCTTCCAAACTTTACAGAAGCTCTCCTGCGAAACATGCAGAACTAGCACTCCTGAAAGAAAGGATATTGCGGAGACATGGCTTAGCCACAGCCTGGGGGATGTTTCCAGAATGAGATTTTCACTCTGCAGCGGAGTGTGCGCTGATATGAAACTTCCTGGCAGATTAAAACTGTGTGCCCGACCGAGACTCGAACTCGGGACCTTTGCCTTTCGCGGGCAAGTGCTCTACCATCTGAGCTACCGAAGCACGACTCACGCCCGGTACTCACAGCTTTACTTCTGCCAGTACCTCGTCTCCTACCTTCCAAACTTTACAGAAGCTCTCCTGCGAAACATGCAGAACTAGCACTCCTGAAAGAAAGGATATTGCGGAGACATGGCTTAGCCACAGCCTGGGGGATGTTTCCAGAATGAGATTTTCACTCTGCAGCGGAGTGTGCGCTGATATGAAACTTCCTGGCAGATTAAAACTGTGTGCCCGACCGAGACTCGAACTCGGGACCTTTGCCTTTCGCGGGCAAGTGCTCTACCATCTGAGCTACCGAAGCACGACTCACGCCCGGTACTCACAGCTTTACTTCTGCCAGTACCTCGTCTCCTACCTTCCAAACTTTACAGAAGCTCTCCTGCGAAACATGCAGAACTAGCACTCCTGAAAGAAAGGATATTGCGGAGACATGGCTTAGCCACAGCCTGGGGGATGTTTCCAGAATGAGATTTTCACTCTGCAGCGGAGTGTGCGCTGATATGAAACTTCCTGGCAGATTAAAACTGTGTGCCCGACCGAGACTCGAACTCGGGACCTTTGCCTTTCGCGGGCAAGTGCTCTACCATCTGAGCTACCGAAGCACGACTCACGCCCGGTACTCACAGCTTTACTTCTGCCAGTACCTCGTCTCCTACCTTCCAAACTTTACAGAAGCTCTCCTGCGAAACATGCAGAACTAGCACTCCTGAAAGAAAGGATATTGCGGAGACATGGCTTAGCCACAGCCTGGGGGATGTTTCCAGAATGAGATTTTCACTCTGCAGCGGAGTGTGCGCTGATATGAAACTTCCTGGCAGATTAAAACTGTGTGCCCGACCGAGACTCGAACTCGGGACCTTTGCCTTTCGCGGGCAAGTGCTCTACCATCTGAGCTACCGAAGCACGACTCACGCCCGGTACTCACAGCTTTACTTCTGCCAGTACCTCGTCTCCTACCTTCCAAACTTTACAGAAGCTCTCCTGCGAAACATGCAGAACTAGCACTCCTGAAAGAAAGGATATTGCGGAGACATGGCTTAGCCACAGCCTGGGGGATGTTTCCAGAATGAGATTTTCACTCTGCAGCGGAGTGTGCGCTGATATGAAACTTCCTGGCAGATTAAAACTGTGTGCCCGACCGAGACTCGAACTCGGGACCTTTGCCTTTCGCGGGCAAGTGCTCTACCATCTGAGCTACCGAAGCACGACTCACGCCCGGTACTCACAGCTTTACTTCTGCCAGTACCTCGTCTCCTACCTTCCAAACTTTACAGAAGCTCTCCTGCGAAACATGCAGAACTAGCACTCCTGAAAGAAAGGATATTGCGGAGACATGGCTTAGCCACAGCCTGGGGGATGTTTCCAGAATGAGATTTTCACTCTGCAGCGGAGTGTGCGCTGATATGAAACTTCCTGGCAGATTAAAACTGTGTGCCCAACCGAGACTCGAACTCGGGACCTTTGCCTTTCGCGGGCAAGTGCTCTACCATCTGAGCTACCGAACCACGACTCACGCCCGGTACTCACAGCTTTACTTCTGCCAGTACCTCGTCTCCTACCTTCCAAACTTTACAGAAGCTCTCCTGCGAAACATGCAGAACTAGCACTCCTGAAAGAAAGGATATTGCGGAGACATGGCTTAGCCACAGCCTGGGGGATGTTTCCAGAATGAGATTTTCACTCTGCAGCGGAGTGTGCGCTGATATGAAACTTCCTGGCAGATTAAAACTGTGTGCCCGACCGAGACTCGAACTCGGGACCTTTGCCTTTCGCGGGCAAGTGCTCTACCATCTGAGCTACCGAAGCACGACTCACGCCCGGTACTCACAGCTTTACTTCTGCCAGTACCTCGTCTCCTACCTTCCAAACTTTACAGAAGCTCTCCTGCGAAACATGCAGAACTAGCACTCCTGAAAGAAAGGATATTGCGGAGACATGGCTCAGATGGTAGAGCACTTGCCCGCGAAAGGCAAAGGTCCCGAGGTCGGGCACACAGTTTTAATCTGCCAGGAAGTTTCATATCAGCGCACACTCCGCTGCAGAGTGAAAATCTCATTCTGGAAACATCCCCCAGGCTGTGGCTAAGCCATGTCTCCGCAATATCCTTTCTTTCAGGAGTGCTAGTTCTGCATGTTTCGCAGGAGAGCTTCTGTAAAGTTTGGAAGGTAGGAGACGAGGTACTGGCAGAAGTAAAGCTGTGAGTACCGGGCGTGAGTCGTGCTTCGGTAGCTCAGATGGTAGAGCACTTGCCCGCGAAAGGCAAAGGTCCCGAGTTCGAGTCTCGGTCGGGCACACAGTTTTAATCTGCCAGGAAGTTTCATATCAGCGCACACTCCGCTGCAGAGTGAAAATCTCATTCTGGAAACATCCCCCAGGCTGTGGCTAAGCCATGTCTCCGCAATATCCTTTCTTTCAGGAGTGCTAGTTCTGCATGTTTCGCAGGAGAGCTTCTGTAAAGTTTGGAAGGTAGGAGACGAGGTACTGGCAGAAGTAAAGCTGTGAGTACCGGGCGTGAGTCGTGCTTCGGTAGCTCAGATGGTAGAGCACTTGCCCGCGAAAGGCAAAGGTCCCGAGTTCGAGTCTCGGTCGGGCACACTCCGCTGCAGAGTGAAAATCTCATTCTAAAATAACTGATGATGGTCGAAGTAGAGAGGATATAAAATGTAGACTGGCAATGGCAAGGAAAGCGTTTCTGAAGAAGAGAAATTTGTTAACATCGAGTATTGATTTAAGTGTCAGGAAGTCATTTCTGAAAGTATTTGTATGGAGTGTAGCCATGTGCGGAAGTGAAACATGGATGATAAATAGTTTGGGCAAGAAAAGAATAGAAGCTTTCGAAATGTGGTGCTACAGAAGAATGCTGAAGATTAGATGGGTAGATCACGTAACTAATGAGGAGTTATTGAATAGAATTGGGGTGAAGTGGAGTTTGTGGCACAACTTGACTAGAGGAAGGGATCGGTTGGTAGGACATGTTCTGAGGCATCAAGGGGCAGCGTGGAGGGTAAAAATCGTAGAGGGAGAGCAAGAGATGAGTACACTAAGCAGATTCAGAAGGACGTAGGCTGCAGTAGGTACTGGGAGATGAAGAAGCTGCACAGGATAGTAGTATGGGGAGCTGCATCAAACCAGTCTCAGGACTGAAGACCACAACAACAACAACAATGGCCTTACACTTATTATAGGCAACCCATTTCATCTATGAAAAGTAAATCACAATTGAAGGCAATTTTGTTTTAGCCTTTGGAACATTGAGATGAAATAAAAATGACAATTTCCCACTTACAAGGAGAACGCAGCAAGTCATATAACCTGATTTCCCAGGAATTTTGTTCAGTGGAAGAGGAATTAAAATAAGTGAACAAGTGCCTCAGCTTATCTGAGGTTACTCAAATATTTTTGAGGAAACGACCGTCAACATTTTTGATGTACTTTACGTTCCTGGCCTGTCAGTTTTGCACCCTGTGTTCAAAACCTGATTATTGTTTTTATATTTTTTTATTTGCGTATTTGTTTTTCATTTATCTACCCATGTCCACAGAAGATTACTACGTGAATGTTTCCTATCAAGTTATGGATACAAGAACATTATATAATTGTAAAATTACAACTGGGTTTGACAGTATCATACATTTATTATATTATGTATGTGTGTATGGTTTTTTCAAGGGTTACAATCTTTTTAAATTCTCATATTCTTATTTCATTCTTATATCAATTCTTATATTAATTCCTATATTTTCTTCTTCTGTTTATTCTTCAGTAAGATTTGATTCATTCCATTTGATGTACTGATCATAGAAACCTTTGAAACGTAGGAATTCTGAACACTACAAGCATTGTGTGAAGGCAGGTTTGCCAAAGAGACATTTCTTCCTATGAATATCACACGGGGAAAAATTTTATCAGCATTACTGATGATTTCACATGTTGGGCAAGATTTTCGTGGCAGATCACATATAAATGACCACTTACCAGAAATTAACCACTTGCAATTGATTATGAATCAAGACAACATACAGGAATTTTACCAAAAACAATTACAGATAATTTTCTCATTCCTTTATCTATATTTTTTAATATACAGTCATTAGACAAATAAGGATAACATTATTTCAATGTGTGTTGGGAACATACGGAACATTCATGTAGTAATCTTCAGTGGACTTGGGTAGATAAATGAAAAACAAAAACAAAAGTAATAATCAGATTCGAACACAGGGTGTAAGACTGACAGTCCACAATGCTCGCCATAGTGCCATCACTTTGACTGAGGTAATCGCACTCTAAAAGACACATAAAGTACCTCGAGAACTTAGACCATCATATTCTCAGAAATAGTTGAGTATCTACGGATAAGCTGAGACACATGTTCGCTTATTTTGACTCCTCTTCCACTGAGGAAAGTGTCTAGGAAATCAATTTGTGGCACTCCTCATTAGTTCATTTTCCATGTATCATGTTTGGTGTAATGTCCACTATGTTTCTGTATGTTGTTGAGTGCCCCTGTAGTTCTAACACATACAGCAGAGTCCTGCTAATCTGAACCCCGGTAATCTGAACATGAAAAACGTTAGTCAAAGTGTGGAAAACTGTGCAGTAACCTGCTGTACATACACACTATTTTAATTTACACAGTACAGTAAACATATATTAGAAAAACTGGCAAGAAAACATTGGGTTTAAACAACGCATAACAATGAAAGAAAAGCTATCAAACTTACTAAAATACAGTGGACATTTTATCCCTACTTTTTATATGACAAAAACCCAGTCATTGTTTTTTGGTGTAATGAAGACAAAACGTAAGATCAGCAGGTGTAGCAGTGGGCTGTTGCTCCAAATAATGTAGTGTGAGTTCAAGAGCTTCTGCTGCATCACTGTGTGGCACCAGCTCTCCTTTGTTGCTTTCAAGCTCATTGTCACTTCCATCACAGTGGTCCACTTCTTCCTGGTCTTGAGTCACAGCAGCAATTAAATCAGCCTCAGTAAGTTTCTCCACACGTGCCCCATCTGCTGCCATCCACTCATCTATGTCTCCTTCACTAGCTTATTCACATCCGGGGATTGTCTGTATCATTTGTAGTGGATTTTCCTCTTCATTTTCAACTAGGTTGTCTTGAAATTCAAGAGATGCCCACAGTTTTCTCCACGATTTTCTCAGAGTATTTTCTGAAATATTCTGCCATGCCTCAGCAGCCCAATAAACAACATCCTTGACATTGGTCTTTTTTATTTTGTCCAATAAAGGAATGCTATCATCTTGGATCAGCATTTGTAAAATTGTTTTCTGTAAATCAGTTTTAATGTTTGCAGTATGCCCTTGTCCATCGGCTGTAGAAGTTGTGTAACCTTTGGCGGCAAAAACTTAGCCACAATTTCTCCATCACATAATTCCTCAGTGCTGGGGTGAGATGGCACATTATCAATCAAAAGGACTGCATGGGGAGACAAATGATTTTCCTTAGAAAACCATCGAACAGAGGGAACAAACTGGCTGTGAAACCATCCTTCAAACAGCTTACCATCCATCCATTCTTTTTCCTGGTTGCGCTAATATACGGGCAGGGACTTCATGTTGCCGTTTTTAAAAGCTCTGGGCCTAGCAGATTGGCCGATCAGCATTAAAGGCAGCTTGTGATTACTAGCAGCGTTGCTGCACACTAATAAAGTCACATGATCTTTGCACATTTTAATACCAGGAGCATGGTCTTCTGCTTTTGATGCCAGGCTTTTTGTTGGCAATGCCCTAAAATTAAGGCCAGTCTCATGAGCATTAAAATTTTGTCGGGGAGAATACTTTCCCTCTCTTATCATTTTTTCAAACTCACCCAAGTATTCTTTCTCTGCATCAGGGTGAGAAGAAAGCTTCTCTCCAGTAATTGTTAGTTGACAGATTCCGTATCGTTTTTTGAATCTGTCCAACCAACCTGTACTCACAGTAAATGACTCATCACCATTCATTAACTTGTTCAGGTAAACAGCCTTCTCCTGGACTAGTGTTCCACTCAAAGGAGTTCCCCTTTCTCTTTCCTGTGTAAACCAAAGGAAAAGAGCTTCATCCACTTTATCGTACTCGAGCTGTTTCAAAGTCTGCGAAATTTTCGAGTGTTTTCCCCAAGGCGTTGCACAGGACTGTTCAAGCTTCACACAGTTCTTCTTCCTATCACAAATGGTTGCTTTATCAACACCCAGTTCTGTTGCCAGTTTTGATACATTCTCACCATTGTCTATCTGCTTCAAAGCATTCAGTTTTTCTTTGAGAGTTAACGTTGAGCCATGACGAAACATCACAGTTGGTTCTCTGCATCTCCTACTTGTCTGTAGCGCGTTACTTTTGAAATACCCACCTCGCGCTCTGTTGTTTCCTTACCCTAGCCAGAAGGTGCTGTGGCATTGCTGCGTCTGGCTCCTTCCTTTTTTGCGAGAGAACATCGGTCTGGAGGAGGAACTCTTTAATTGCGGATGTCTGGGAGTGTATAGGAGGCCATGCCGTTTTGTGATGTTTGGCGTGACTCGTGTCAGGTGTGATGCATCATTAAGGCCATGATAGCAGCCAATGTTACTGTCTTTGTCACAGATGGATCAAAGGGGATGAGGCCTGGTTGTTCATTGAGATTCCTGTCCTACAGATGTCAGGTGCCAGACTGGTGAGGTTTAAGAACTCACTGTAGATTATATGCAATAAAGGATCTCTCTCCTGAAATAAACCAGTGAATCTTGTGCATGTATGAGCAGCTGCACAAGCAAACTACTTTCTGCTTTGCAAAACCAAATAATGGAAAATGCAGGATGGAATAATGACAATATTGTGAAAAGGATAGACTACTACTCACCATATAGAGGAGGCACTGACTTGCAGAGGTTGGCCTCAGCACGCAGAGACAGTGGTTATTTCTATGAGTGTGTGTTTTCTACTTCAGGAGAGTGCCCTTTGGCAGAAAACTCAAATTTCTAGTAGTCTTTCTGTTGCGCCTGTCTGCCATTCAGTGTGTCCTCTATGAGGTGAGCAGCAATCTTTTTCATAATATTATCATACATTTTGCTTTGGTAGTTCAGTCTTTTAATAGTATAACAATATTCTTTTATTTCAAAGAGCTCAACTTGTTTTTTTGCTGTATTAAGAACTGAAGAAAGTATTTTTCAACAGCTGACCATTATTCTAAAAGTCTCTCTCCAGCTGGTTTCAATGTCAGCGATTTAGAGGTAACTTGTTTCATAAACTGATAATCAGGATGTTTCGTATCTGACTTATCTTGAGATTTCAAACAAAGGAAAACCCAGGATGGAATGTAACAATATTATGAGATGGAAAGTTGCTACTCACCATATAGGGGAGATGCCGGCTCGCAGATATGCACAGCAAAAAGACTCTCACAATTATAGCTTTCAGCAGTTAAGGCCTTCGTCAACAATAGACAGACATAAGCACACAAACACTCACGCAAATGCAACACACACACACACACACACACACACACACACACACACACACGCAACTGCAGTATCAGGCAACTGAAACCACACTGCTACTTGTGTGATGTGTGTGTGTGTGTGTGTGTGTGTGTGTGTGTGTGTGTGTGTGTGTGTGTGTGTGTGTTTTTTTTTTTTTTTTTTTTTTGCACGTACGCATGCCCACGTGTATGTCTGTCTATTGTTGACAAAGGCCTTAACGGCTGAAAGCTATAATTGAGAGTGTCTTTTTGTAGTGCCTATCTATGACTTAGCATCTCCGCTATATGGTGAGTAGCAACTTTCCTTCTGACAATATAAGGGGCATTCTAAAAGAAATGAGCCGGAGGCATAATTACAGAAACCAGCCAGGGTCAATACTTCTAACATACTCATCCTACTGTGACACAAGGCGGTGTATGGCTGACTCTCAAACTTCCTGGGGCTGCGATGTTAACCAGTTCCGTATGTACAACTGGACGTTGTCGTCCGAGGTGAATTATTTGCCCCTCAGAGACTTTTTAAGGGGACCAAAAATGGTGTAATCATAGGGAAAGAGGTCCAGATTGCACGGAGGGTGACCAAGTACCTCCAATTTGAATTTCTGCGGGAGTGCCGTGACTACATTGGCGGCATGAGGCTTTGCATTGTTGTGGAGCAGAATCACCCCACAGGTGAGATTGCCTGGTTGTTTTGATTTGATCGCTTGGCGAAGGGTGGTCAAGGTTTGTGAGTAACGCTGTGCGTCCACTGTTGTCCCATGCTGCAGGAAGTGATTTAGAAGGAATGAATTTTTGGTCCCCTTAAAACGCCTCTGAGGGGCAAATGATTCTTCTCAGATGACGACATACGGCTGTACGTAAGGAACTGGTTAACATCGCAACCCCGGGAATTTTATGAGGCAGCCATTCGTCGTCTTGTGTCACTGTGAGACAAGTGTCTCAACTGCCAGGGTCAGTACTACTAACATACAGGTACTGGTTTCTGTAATTATGCCTCCGTCTTGTTTCTTTTCAACGCCTCTTATATTATCTTGAGATTTTTCAATTTTCATTGACTTCACATCACTTAAGTAACATTCCAAACATAGCAATCAAGGTCACTCTCTAGTTTACAAATTTTTAACAAGTTTATAACTCAGGGACTTCTCAGTGGCGTCTACTAGTTTTTCAATTTATTTACCATATAAAACATAATATTACTGGCCACAAACATATTTTCATTTCACATAAGTGTTATTTAATAAAGTGGCAGCTGAGATGTTCCGCTGCTTTTTTACCGTGATGTTGACTAGTGTGGTGAAGTCTGTACAAGAGTTACAATTTCCCATTATTCCAATTTTCCTCACCTCGTTATTCCTTCACAGTCAGTAGTATGTCCTGAACAGACTTCATTCCTTGAAGTGCGACAGTTATTGCTGGAAGTTATGAGTACAATTCATCATCCAAATTCTTGAAATAAATAAAATGCTTCTCATAAACAACATGTTGTTTATTTTACTATCATTTACAATAACTATGCATAAAAAAGTTGGCCAATTATTCGGAACGTCACAAATACAGTAATACAGACTTTGCCCGAAAAGATCTTTTGTAGTTAACAGTTACCAATTGAATATAGATATAGCAGTTTTTCTCTTGTCATGTGATGTCATGGGGATTGTCACAGCTATTCTTCTCACATGGCTCGCATATCTCCTAGGCATGACCAGACAACACGAAATAAATAATCTGACCAGCAGATACAATGGATGTAGTAAGATTTCTGTCGTCATTCCTGCTTGCAGATACACTGTGTCTGTCCCATCCATTCCAGAATACATGCACATAAATAAAACACACAGTAGGCTACACTGATCCAATACTCAATTAAACTTTTCATGGTGGTGATCATCATTCATCAGTTTGGCAAATGCTACACATCACTTAGGTGATATATTACACTACAGATTCCTCCTCTTTGGCGGATGATGATGCCATTATTTTGAAATTCAGATAAAAAAAAAAAAAAAACATTTAAAATTGAAAACTAAGATTCCTCCTCTTTGGCAGATGATGATGCCATTATTTTGAAATTCAGATAAAAAAAGAACATTTAAAATTGAAAACTAATTTTAACCATTTTTTCTAAAAGTATTGACATCTTGTATCTGTTTTCGTGCAATTGCGCCTCCTTTGTAGTAAATGTACTTATTCATGTTTATTACATGTGGAATGCCCCACAGTGAATTATAAACCATTAATTATTGAAATGTATGGAATGTCCTAATATCACTTTGCTTAAGTCTCTTTACTCTTCTACCAAGCAGTTGTTCTCTTACTATGCATATGAATCCGTGGATAATGGATATTCATTGTCAATACAGATCAGGGAATAGTTTTACAGAGTCTCTTTATTTTATACTCCTGGAATGTTCATTAGTAGGACCAGTAGTCCAGTAAACTTTTTAGTCCTAATGTCCATATTTCGTCTAACCGACTGTATTTCTTGCAGAAGTGAAGCTTTCCTAGTCATACTCATTTCAGTTTTAGAAATTGCTGGACAAGTGCTACATCTGTGACAAGCAAGAGAGAATTTTCTCTTTTAGCAAACTAAATTCATCCTTCCTCTAGGGAGAGTATATAAAACTCTATAATGAGGTATTGATCTGTGTAAGATGTTATGGATACACAACATCCAATATTATGAGACAGGTTTCCTGACCAGACATGTTCAGCATTTATGAGATTGCCAACAAACCAGAGGAGTCACATTTTGAACAACTAACAACCCTTTGTTGTTAGACATTCTATAATCAGTACCTGTCTTTCCAATTCTGGGGAATAGCATACAAAACTCAAGACACTTGCCTGTTTGTTGTTCCACCTGTAAGTTAGCACATAGAACAGAGTAACAAACTTAGGCAAACTCATCTACTTTGGAAGAACCTCAAAACTAATGACACCTACTTATATAGTACCTGTCAAGATACACCTCTTTCCACGAAAAAATCATCTCTACAAAATCATCTAACTCTCCGCAGCAATGGCATCACTATTTATTGTCTTCCTTTTTCTCTTAAGACATACATCATCCTTTTCCTCTAGGTTCACGCATCCTCCCCAAAGACTCCATACGTACTTACGGGTTAGGGTACAATATCCTGTTAATGTAATTTACAATGCTACCTTCTCCTTCTATACATGTATATCGCGATAGTATACTCATATTGTATCCCACATTCATATCTGGTTTCTAATCTGTCTTCAGTGCTGTATTCTTTGTATTCCTCTGTACATAATCACTGACTATGTATCTATATAATACTATCTCTTAGATTGCCCCCTACTATTTGTTTCATCAATCATATGTGGATGTTAGCCCGTCATATTTTCACTTAATAACTAAGGGTATATCCTTAATTTCCCCATCAAAAATGGTGGAGCTAACAGCTAGTTCTATTTGGTAGAAACAACTCACCTAGGTTTTGCAGCCCATCTGCTGGCCAGTGTTCGATAAGTTCTGTTGTTTGCCAAATACGAATGTAACCCCAATTATCTGATTGTGTACAAGGTCTGTTCAAAAAATTCTGGAACTTTGTCCAAAAAATTTTTCTATGCTTACCTTTTACTTATTGTGCATAGTCTCCTTTGAAATACTCCCCTGCACAATTGATACACTGCTCCCAATGGCAATTTCACTACCAGAAGCAATCTTGGTACATCTCTTGTTGGTTCGCGCAAAAATGTTGTCTGTGAATTTTCTTTTATCTCGTCTGTCACTGCAAATTTTCATCCATTCAGTGGTATTTTCTACTTTTGAGATAAAGTCCGTGGGGAGGGCAGGTCTGGAGAGTACGGAGGATGAGGCAGCACAGTGATTTCATTTCTTGTGCAATAGTCATGCACCAACAGGGCTGAATGTGTGGGTGCTTTAGGGACAAACTTGGCAGAAACACGATGTATTCCAAGATGCTGTGTCAATATTTCATAACATGATCCAACTGAAATGTTACATTTTTCTGCAATTTCTGGGACAATCAGTCTTTGATTGGCACGCACAATTTCGTTGACGTTCCTGACATAGCGTCGTCAGTAGACGTCGAAGGCCCTCCTGAATGAAAGTCATTTTTAACTTCTGTCGAGCCATTTTTAAACCATGTGAACTATTTGTAACACTGAGTACGGCTTCAGCACTCATCACTGTAGGCTTCCTGCATCATTTGGTGTGTCTCTGTAAAAGTCTTCTTGAGTTTCATGCAAAATTTAATGCAGACGTAATGCTTGTGTGACTGGCATCTCGAAATTAACTGATGTGCGACACCATGTTCTGCTCAGGCCCACAACAATGAAACTTCCGGTAGGTACACATTAAACACAGGCGAGTGCAGGGATGCCAATGCATTTCACTACAATACACCATTGGTGCGACATTATGAATGTCGTAGAATGTTTTGAACATACTTCATATGGATTAGTTATTCTGTCATTTTGCTCATAAAATACAGGATAGTTAAAAGTAATTACAGTTTTAAAGAATGTGGGGAAAGGGGTAAGAGAGTGCTATACTGAAATCTGAAATTGAAGAAATTAGGAAACAACTCTATACCTTCTGAGTATCAGCCCACAAAATTCACACGGAATGTGAATTCATCTGAGGCATGTTTCTTATGACACACATCTTTTGATAATATTTGTATTATCTGGACTTTTTTCATTATCACTCGAAGCGTCTGTTATAAAAACTTGCTCATTTCTTCCTTTAATTTTGAACTGAGATGAAAAATGTTTACTAGCACCATGCCATTCAGTATAAAATTCAGGGAACTTGCTTATAAATTGTGTTCTCACAGTCAACATTGTGCTTGTGGTTTTAAATTTCTCTTTGCCTTTCCCTGTAAGTCACCGTTTGCTACGTCTTTTATTTCTGGTCAAGAAAATAACTTTAAAAATGATTCTTCAATCAGCTTTTTGTGCCACACTTAACTGGGGAAAGTCCAGTAGACAAAAGAGGCAACTCATTAAGAACAACCTAAGACTCTGATATCTGTGCCCAGGTCGGGTGCTTTCCAGAACAATATGCAAGACGTAATCTTCCTATCTCTTTCATTATCCTTTCAGATAGGCTGGATTGTTGGGATATTTAGAAATAAGTACATGTTTCACATCTTTGCTTGTTAAAAATTCTTTGAAAGTGTTATGTATAAATTGAGTTCCATTATCAGTGAGTAAACAATTCAGTTTGTCTATGTCCTTGAAATAATCTCTCAGACATGTGATTATGGAAGCTGTGTTTGCTAATTTAATGGGATTGGCTTTACATATTTGACCAACATCGTGCTAAAATTAAAATGTAAGAAAGGGCCAAAAAGATCTGCAGCTGTCAAGTCATGTAATGCTTACAATGAATAATTTATTTGTCTATTATTTTGTTTAACCTTGTGACAAAGATCACAACTTCTTAATACTCTTTTTATTTCTCTACTCAGATTTATAAAATAATAGAGCTTTGTCATATGTTGGATGCACTTTAGTATACTAAAATGTCCATATCCCTTTGTATAAACAAAATTACATTCTGGGTAAATTAGATCTTATGTACACATAAATTCCAGTGACATGACTTTTCATGCTGTCTCCAAAATAAAAGATCTGCTTTAAATAAACCATTTTTTCTCATCCTCTCCTACTAAGGTATCTTCTGTACGCAATTCTATTGCTTTCCTAAAATATTCATCAGTTTTCAGCTCATCTTTTATTTTTTCTTAGCCAACATTCTTACCTCATTGTTCATGTAACTTATAACTATAAAAATTTACTATAAATGTAATACCAGAGCTTTCAGTTTTAGTTTCTGTATCCATTCCCGCAGATAGTTCTGAAAGTGCATTTGGCCCTAGGTTTTGTGTGCCTTTCACGTAATTCATTTTTATTTTGAATTCTTGAAATATATATCTACTGTTTAGTGATATACTCTCCCTTAAAAATGATAAGGCCTGATGATCTGCATATATTTCAATCTCCAGACTCCAAATAAGGGTTCAAAAGTTTTGTAAACTCCAACAATGGACAACTCCTTTTCAGTAGCTGTCTAATTTAATTCATAGTTGTTAATACTTCTACTGCCAAAAAACTATTGTACAATGTTTTACTTCACTGGAATCTGATTCCTCTTGAAACAACTCATACCCAAGTCTGTATTGTGATGCATCTGTTGTCAGTTTGAAGGTTTGACTCATTTTAGGATGACACGAACTGAGTTTGTTCTGGACTGTATTGTATCTCTTTTACTCCTACAGTATGCTTTAAAAACTTTAAATTCTTCTCTCCCAAAATGAAATTTACTTAATGTTATTGTTATGCTGCTGTTCTGTAATCTGTTTAACGTTTTAATAAGCAGCAGGGGGCAATGTTCTTTCCAGGTTTTAGAAACCAATTGTCCTCCTACGTTACTAGTTCCTGTAATAAGTTGTTACCTAAAGCTTTGTCTTGGCCCTTATGAAAACAGCTACAGACATATTTAAACCAAAGGGAGATACCTTAAACTGGTAAGACTTCCCTCAAACAAGAAAGCCATCCAGGGTCTAGAGTCCTTGAGCAGGGGAACCTGCTAGTACCTGGCTACCAAGTCCATCAAACTATAAAACTTCGCTTTTTCTAATTTATGTAGTGATTCTTCCATACTAACACATCTATTGTTCTCTGTTTCAATATGTGTATTCAAAGCCCAAGTGATCTGGTACCAATCGTAACACCGCCATCCAGTTTACTTGCTAACAATAACGAATTATTATAGCCACTGAGACTACATTCTATAGCACCATTGTAAATCATCTTCTGTATATCTTTTTGTACTGCCATGTGAAGACTCATAGGAATAGCATTCAGTTTGCAAAACGAAGAAAGGCCCATCATCTTTTGTCTTAAACATACTTGTACAAGTATAATCACTAACTGCTCCAGGTTTATCAGAAATTACTCCTTAGTACTTTGGTAATATTTTATGTAGTTCTATCTGTTCCGGTATTAATATGCAACATTCCTGTGACATGGGCTCATCGCTCGTGCATGATCGTGCCCTTCAAAAATTCTGTGGTAATTGACTTATCTTTTTATTATGCATTGCAAAGCATTTTCTGAAACAAAATAACAAGGAAATGATCCAATCTGACATTTCAAAACCGACCATGAAATCTTTTATACAGGGAGAGTAGAATGAAAGAAATTTTAGCTGCTAATATGCACTGTAAGTATTTTTAAAAAATTGTTAATTTACTCGTTTTTGTTGCATGAAGAACCACTTATGACAGCAGTTTGTACAGTCCCTCCTCCTAGCGTGCCATGGGCCATCACGAGAGGATAGCACATTTGCATACTGCAAATATCCAGAGTGACATGTGCAAATCTGAAGCAGCTAAACCATACAAAAAATGTCACATATCATAAATTTTTTTAATAAGATGCAGTTTTTTATTGACAGCTTAACTGTTGCAGATGTAATTATTGCAAAGGTAACTAGCAGAGTAAAATACATCAACAAAGTGTTTGATGTTACATTGCAGATGACTTCCATCAATTTGACATCTTTTTATAAGAATGCCTGTAGCACAGTTGTTATGATGATTTTTGAATAGTATGTATTTTACTAACAATCAAACAGTTGCTCGTTTATACCCTAGAGTTGACACAATAAAGTAAAGTGTGATTTGAATGACAAAAACAAAAATTTTCAACAATGTAGGAAAAGATAGATTGATATTTAGCATAACGAAGACACATTTAGTTGCAGACAGACACAAATAAAAGGCACTCACACAAAGCTTTTTGCCATGGCCTTCATCAGCAAAAGAGACACAGAGAAACACACACCGTTCATACACAGAAGCAAGAACACCTCATGCATACATGACCACCAATTCCGGCAGGTCAGGCCAGAATTCATCTATCACGAAATGGCAACCGCAGTCTGAAGGAGCAGGACAGAAGAAGCAGAAGGGATAGTAATATATGAGTGAGGGGACAGAGGAATGCTGTCTAGCAGAGTGTGTAGGATCTAGAATGCCAACAGGCATGACATTGGTAGGTTGTGGGGCAGGGAGATACGGAAAAAAGGAGCGAATGTGAGAGGAGTGTATAAAGATGCTGGGTGCGTTGGCAGCTGGTGGCTAATAAAGAGGCTGGGGGATGAGAATGGGGAGAAAATGACAGGACAGAGGGGGTGGAAACTGTTCCGTGGAGAGTGTAGGGGCAGTATGTTACCATAGATTGGGCTGGGATAACTGCAGGACCGAAGAATATGGATAACTCCCATCTTCGCAGTTCAGAAAAGCTGGTGGTGAAGGAGAACATCCAGATTGCTCGGAGAGTGGAGCAGCCATTGAAATTAAGCATGTTGTGCTGACCTGCACATTGAGCCACAGGTTGGTCTACTTTGCTCGTGACCACAATTTGGTGGTAGTCATTCATTCTGGTGGGCAGCTAGCTGGTAGTCATGCCAGTTTAAAAAGCTGTGCGCTGCTTGGAGCAGAGCTGGTAAATGACATGGCTGCTTTCACAGGTGGCTGGGTCTGTAATGGGGTAGGATAAACCTGTGAAGGGACTGGGTGGATGGATTGGGCAGCTCTTGCACCCTGCTCTTCCACAGGGATACAATACTTGTGGCAACAGGTGGGGTTGGGTGTGGCATAGAGATGGAATAGGATGTTGTGGAGGTTACGTATCATCCTAACAGTAAGTAGCAATCTTATCTTTTCCTAAGTTGTTGATATTTCTACTTGAAGTTTTCATTGTCTGAAAAACAAATAGTTTCCTTACACCAGGCACAGTTGATGAAAGAAAAATTCGTACTTTTAGACATTTCACAGTAATTACTAGTTTTATTTAGACAAAATTGTTGTGCAGTAAAAAATGGTTCTGGCTGTTGCTCTGCTATTTGTTCTGCACACCATGCATGCTTGAAGCAATTCAGAAAATATACTGATGAAAATTGATAATGCACAAAATGACTGAAATTTAAGAATAGTTCTCCTAATAAACCTCAAATGAAGTAGAGCTATCAGAAAATATACTGCATGACAGTTTCCTTCAAAATAATTTCTCCAGTCAAAAAAATTCTTAATCAACAGTCACATTGGTTGTTCTGGGTGGAATCTGAATTAAATATCAACAGTCTTTTCATTCTCCTCCTCGAAGACAGTGGTGGTGTTATGTCGAGGCCAAGAGCTCAACAAAAGCAATGAATTAATTTCTGCAACTGGTAAAAAACTGTTTTAAATGAATTTTTAAAAATTACTGTTTCCTATTTCTACAGATTTTGATAGGTTGATTATAAGATTTTTTGCAGTAAACTTTTTTTTTGTCGTAATATAGTAATTCGGAGTGCCCAGTCTAATAGATCTTCATCAATACAACGATAACAGTGCATTGCCTCTCATGAGCAGCCATACATTGTTCATATCATAAGAAAATTCCTCTAAAGAACTGTTCTTCATATTATTTATTTAAGTTTAGGGATTTATGGTGGTTATCAAAGGGGGTAATGGGACTTTATGGCTGCCCTGCATAGTAAATTTTACAGATAGTTTTTCTATCACACTTATGCAACTTTTGTTCCAGTGCATATTTGTTACTTTGTGAAAGTCTTTCCTCCAATTCATGGACTAATTTTACAATGCAAAACTGGGTTTACATTGCTTAACATCAAGTGTTACACACAGTGGATATTAATACAGTTACATCTCCATTGGTAACACTTATGCTACCACAAAAACAACTGGGAATTATGGTGGATATTAAATAACTTGCATATGTGAGTGAACGTTAACTGTGGACAGTTGTTTCAAAGAAACTGTCAACAAAAACTCAAATTCACTTTGTCAATCACAATCATGCTGAGTCGTGTTATCTGTTTATCAATGTGCCATCAACCAAGGATACATGCAGTCCGCTGCAGCACCTGTAGGGGTGCGCATGTCTCCACCCTCCTGGCGAGCTACAAATTTAGCAATTTTCAACTTTTTTTTTTAAATACTTGCAGTGCATCATAGCAGCTAAAATGTTGACAGTGTCTTTATTTTAATGTATTCTTTCTGTATAAAAAATTTCAGGGCATGTTTGTTGTTATGCATCATCTGTTGTGAGAAGTTTATCCATTGCTACTGTATTGGCTGTAGCTAGCAAATTAACAGACTCTGTTCTTCCAATTCTTGCTTAAAATCTACAGCCTTACATTTAAGATACTCGATAGTACACTTGTCTTTTGCCATAGTATTTTGTTCACACTTAAATAGGTGAGGCTCTTTCTCTGTAGCCAATTAAAACCAAACAGTATCTCTAAATTAAAATTTGGCTCACTTAAAAACTCTGTTGAAATGAAAAATTGTTAATGGCAACCTGATTCCTTCTTTAATAACCTTTCCTCTGCTCACAATTATTCCTTACGATTATTCCAACCACATAAACTCCGGTTACAGGTAGTGTTGGGTAGCTATATGTGTGATGTGTATTCACTCTTGTAATATCAAAGAGACCTCATTCCTAGAGTCTCAATGAATATCCACCTCCCTATCAAAAATTTTTCCCAGTATAGCAGATTTCATCTGCTCCTCTTCCTCTTGATTTCTTTCCTCCAGCAACCTCTCAAAGCATATACCTATAGTTGGTTAAGGCCGTTGTCACGTTCTGGACCTAGGCTCAGCTACAAAATGTTCGGGGTTTACCTACACCTGCTTCTGAGCTTCAGTAGCTGGACAGTGCATAAGTACATACAGTGTTTATGTTATTTGTGGGAAACATCATTGAGGGGTTACTCACTGGAAGTGTGCTTCCTTATTTTACATTATTTACTTTTGTTCTTTCATCGGAATCAGGGTAGATAAAGATTTCCTTCATTGTTATCTGCTTGAAACTCATAATGTTTATCCCCACTTTCGTTATTTAACATATCCAAACCATTGACAAACATTAAAAGCCATTAACCGTTGACCAACCCGCACCTTACATGAAAACGTAATGTATGCATCAAAACTTTAACTTAATGACTCTTCTCTGTCATACCGTCTTAAATATTTAGACCTTATAAGGTGCTGCCCTGTATATTTATTACAAGTTCCCCAAACTATTATTATAATACCATGGATCAAGAAACTCAAATGTCAGTTGTTATGAATACAGGGAGACCAGTACTTCTGGCCAAAGTTTTCCTGGAAATAAATCCAAAATGTAAATTTTTCGGAGTGATCAGTTCCCCACTTAGCCGCATCACCCTCTAAATAACTTAGTGCATAATATAGCATCATCCCATCACATTGGTAAGGATTTACTAAATACTTTTTATAAGTATGGGGGGTGGGGGTTGAACATCCCCATCTGACTTAAATTTAGGGAATTATTTGGAGCCAGCCGCGGTGGTCTAGTGGTTCTAGGCGCTCAGTCCGGAACCGCGCGACTGCTACGGTCGCAGGTTCGAATCCTGCCTCGGGCATGGATGTGTGTGATGTCCTTAGGTTAGTTAGGTTTAAGTAGTGTGTGTGATGTCCTTAGGTTAGTTAGGTTTAAGTAGTTCTAAGTTCTAGGGGACTGGTGACCACAGATGTTAAGTCCCATAGTGCTCAGAGCCAGCCAATTATTTGGATAGGGTAGTTCTATTTCCCATTTGCAACTCCTCTATGTACTCTGCTGACAGTCCACTATTTCCACTAAACTGTCTTTTATTTAAGATGTCTCTAGTCTTAATTAATTCATCCCATAACTTTCTACCGTTGACTCTCCTTATTATCATTTTCTGGATTAGAGTGATTTGTATGTACTGATGATTCAGTCATTTCCCATTCTTCATGATCGACTAAATCTACCACACACTCATCCAAGCTAGCAAGTGTAGAGCCTGAATTAACAGCTACATCTGAACCTTTGGTTTTATTCCAATATTCTAAATCTTACTTGTGTACCTGAGATTTGTTCTTGCACTGCATTGAACTTCTGCTCAGTTAATTCTTTTATTTTCCACATCTCTAAATTGCTCATTCACTTCATTATGAACTAAATTGCACTGTTTTATTATCTTACAGTTTAACTCCCCTGTTAAGTTGGAAAGTGTCATGTGCAATTCCAATATTTTACTCTGAATTTCTCGTTTTCGCTTGAGTGATTCATTGTAGTGCTGTTCAAGTGTGATATTTGTTTGCTAAAATGTTGTGTTTGTTGCTTTTATTGCATTTTTATTTGTGATTTTTTAATCTATATACTAAAAGTTAACTCTTCTATGCCAGTACTTAATTGTCAACTAAATGTCTTAAACTGTTGCTCCATGCTTTTTGTCATCTCAGGCATACAATATCTACAATATTACGTGTTTAATTAAACCTAGTTTAATACTATAATAACACCAACCATGATACTGCAGATCACCCGCAGCTCTGCTTATAAAACCAGTTGCTATTTATTCCACAACACAAATACTATCCCCCAAAAATAAAAAATAAAAAACTAGTCAACTCGTATATTATACAGCTCACTAGAATCTCACCACGACGTGATGCCAGCGGGAAACTGGATCAGTGCATTGGTCGGACTGCATCGCTGACACCGCTGTAGGTTGTCGAGTCACTGCTGAAATCCACAATGAATGCTGTAGAGTCATCACAGGATCAATAAAATTGAGGCCCATCATACTCATAGTTGAAATTCTTCCCACTTGTGAACTAGTTAGCTTCTTCTCTGTTGTATTGGTAGTTGAAGACTGTAATAATTGTTAATTAACTACTCAAAACAGTGCTATCAATTGCTTCTGCACTGCAGTGTAATCGTGGCTGTTGACTCCATTGTTAAGGACAGCAGGTATCAACTCCAGCAAACCTGCATACAAAAGTTACTAGTCTTCTTCAGCAGTACAGATTTCTGGTTATTATCCTTATTCTTCATCAGTTTTATTTACTCTCCATGGTACTTGTTGTGGGTTATTGTCACTGGCCACCACATGAGATGTTCTGTTGCTTCTTTATCATGATATAGATGACTGGCAAGATAAAGTCTGCTCAGTAGGTACAATTTCCGATAAGTACAATTTCCTGTTGTCCAATTTTGCTCACTTTGTTATTTCTTCACATTTGCCAATATGTCTCAGTCAAGCTTTGTTCTTTGAAGTGCTGCAATTATTATTGGAAGCTAAGAGTACAACCCAACATCCAAAATCTCCTAAACAACATGTAATATATTCTGCTCTCAGTCACAGATATTATGCATAACTATCTTAGCCCATTATTCAAAACGTCAAAAATATGTCATTAAGAGCTAGTCCAAAAGAGTCTCTCTTAGTTATTAGATACCAATTGAATATACAGATAGGAGTTTTCCTCGTGTACCATGATGTCATTGGGGTTGTCACAGCCATTCTTCTTCGAGGCCTCGGATCATATCTCCAGGAAAAACTGAGGTAACAAGAAGAACAGGAAACGAAAAATTGTTGCAAGTATGAAGAACATGTTTGGAAAACAAAAAATAAATATTGACTGTTGACAGATCAATGGATGATGAAAACAAATGTTGAAAAGAAGCAGTAAATAATAGGAGAATTGATGTGCATGAAGCAATGTTGAAGAGCTACAAAGATTGGGGAACAAGAATGAAGAAAATTAAAGATATAGAAAAGGTACAGAAACCAGTTGATAAGTGAAGAAGCATTGTTATAAAAATGCGTTTTTCAAAGAAGTAAATACTGTGCCCTAATTTTCTAAAGAAATCTAGATGGCTTTTCCCATTACTTTTAAAAATCAAAAGTTGTATCTCTCTCTCTCTCTCTCTCTCTCTCTCTCTCTCTCTCTGCCTCCCCCCCCCCCCCCTCTCCCTCCTTTTTCCACAGAAAATGGTACTGCACAGCTAGACTTCAAAGTTTTTTCTAGTTTTATATATACGTTTGTGCCAAATACGAGCATGTTAGTATTATTATAATAAGGCAATAAATGGGTGAGAGTTGGCTGGTTAAGTGGACAATGGAAACCAGAGTTTTTTTTAAAAAAAATGCTCTTGACCATTCTTTCCTAATGAGCCAGTATTTAGTCGAAATTTTTTAAGTCCAAATTTTGCATCTTTGATTGGTCCTGTCTGTATTATGCCACCATCTGCCTGTATTTGTATGCTGGTTTCACTCTTTGCTCATACAGTGAATTATACTAAAGCTGCTTGTTCTTTTATGTTCCAAACTTGTAACAAACCATTGGTGTTTGCACTGTCATGACTGACAACTACTAAGGGCAGAGCATTTCACTACCTGCTTTATAGTTCTCTAAATATCACAGCAACAACCTGGAAGAAAACAATTAAAATTGAGGAGTAGTAAATTTGAAATATTGACCCAGTCCTTAGCTTTGAGAATATTATGTGGAGACCTCATGACCAGTTCTCTTGGAATCCATGTTGGTTGTTGCATGGAAATTCATTCATTACATATAAACACTGAATATGTTCTGAAAATCTGCTACATATATTAATTAGTGAACTAAATGGACAGTGACAGGTAAACTGTTCTTTTTAGAAATCATATATATGTTCATATTGGAATTGTCATTATAAGTGAAGTGAAAACTGTCTTTATAGACTCTGTTCTTCATAAAACTTTTAGTAATGAAAGTTGCTTGCTACAATGTTCATTAACACCAAATAAAAGCAAAGAATTATGTATGTTACAATTATCATTTATAATTACAGTTAGTCATATAGCAAGTCTCTCTCTGGCAGGTAGGTTTAAAAATAATTATTTGAGCTACAGTATTTATTGTAAACAATTTAAATCAGTGTTATAAATAATGTTTGAAAATATTGAAAAGGTTTCTTTTTGTAGGCAGTGGTTGCCGAGAAATAAACTGGAACCACTGGGTCTAACGCTTGAAATGGATCAAGCAAAATTAACAGAATCTCGCAAACCAGCCGACCGTAAAGCAGTACGTAAGGCTTATGATGATGCAACACTGCATCGTCGACAGGTAGCTTCTGGACTCGGACCTAATGAGGAGGGCGTCTTCATGCGAGAGAATTGACACATGCCACCAGCTGCTGGTTAGATCATTGGAGCCAGCACTAGTGACTTCGATGCTGTGTTGTGATGAACAGCAAAACTGCCAGTTGGCAGATATCTTGTCTTCCTAAGTATGTTGATGAGCACAAATACAATTCAAACTTAATAAGTAATAACTTAGTAGAAAAACGAATATGTGTCTCATTCATTTTTATGTGCTGCCACTGGACAGGCTGTATATGGCACAATGAATCAGGCACGTAGAGCTGCTCTTAAAGTACATATATCTGCATTCATTGTTCTCCGTATATTTGAGAACTGTAAAAGGGGGTATGTACATATTTTTCCTAGTTTTCTTTCCCCTTTCTGATGCATCATCAGGATTCTGTAAGTTTTACTGTTTCAGTGTCAGCTTTGTCCATAATAGTTTAAGTCCTAAGAATAGTATATGTTGATCTTTTAATTTTTTCAGTAGTTTAACATGATGGACAAAATGAAGTTTAATTTTAGTAATGTCATGTCATGTAGTAACATGGCGCATCAAACAGGTTGTCTGTAAGCTGATAAGTTCAGAAACTCTGTGGCTTTTAAACCAAATATAATGGCTTAGTCATGTCAGCATATCTATCTTGAGGTGTGTTTTAACATTTACATTGTTCATTGACTGTATTCAAGACAAAACACTTCTATGCTTTCCTCCTGGTAAACCATTTAAGTCTTTCCACATGTGCTTCTCTCTCTGCCAGTTGTATTAATTTTCTTTACAGAACCAGTTGTTCAGAAATAGTCACTTCTGTAATGAGAACATCTAATGGCAATGTAGCTTTTGATTATGTTGCTATGTAGTGAAGTATTGTAGCTGTCACTGTCCATTTCATATTAATCTACCAATGAGGCTCAAGTACCTTAGGTTATTCTGAGCATGGACCATGCAACAAAATGCACAAACACCAATAGTCTAGTCGCTGTATATTTTTATTGTCGGAACCAAATGCTTTTAATAGAAATCTATCAGTTTGTGCTAGGTTGTACTGTTTGTATGGTAGAAGTATATACCCTCATTATGTATACATCACTGTGTTCAACATTTGTATCTCAAAGAGAATACATGCTTAATGAAATAATATATGATAACTGCATTCCGTGGTTAAAGGACAACTACCCGTATTATCAGTGCAGCCATTGGACTATTTTTACGAATAAAATTTTTTAATGCAGAATGCACATTTCATTCTTTATTTCAATCTGTGCAAATGTTCTCAAGGAATGCAAAAGTAATATTTGTAACTGTACTATAATAAACTTTCATTGTATTTTAGTAACAAGTTTTCTGGTAAATTCTGTATTTCTTCAGTGTTTTGGTGAACTCTTTATTTCTTTCTTCAGAATTGGAGGTACTCTAGACAAGACATGCAGCATCGTGTGAAAAAGTGTAGTGGACCATAAATCTGTTGAGCCATATAAAAAGCTTAACTGGATGATCCCCACCCCCACCCCACACTCACACACACACACAAGGTGCCAATCATGTTGCTATAATGTGCAGCTTTTGTAGGTTTTCTACAAATGTCTATGATGTCTAGATAAGGTTCTTTAAAATATTAGCATATTATATGGCATTTACTCGTTACTGTTTCTTCAAAGTTTTAAAAGTTTTAGACTATAACAGTAGTGAATATGTATTAGCATATTCACAATAATGAATAAATCACATATTAAAATACTCTGAGCAATAAATTATGCTGGAGAGCCACATGTATGATCTGGGGAATAATTCATTTTGTACTGTTTGTCATTAAGATACTCAGCAAGTTGCAAACAAAAGGACCACTATGATGTGTAATAGTTTTATTAAATATGAGCACTGAGTGAATGTGTTTCTAATCAGCCAGAATGTAACAGTTTTATAGTCGAAGTGAATTTATCATTGCCTAGTTTACGAAAAGGATTACTTGAAGTGATATTATATTCTGTATGAGTATAGTAATGTTGTGCATGATAAGTGGCTGAGCTTTCAGAGATATATTTAAGATGTACTAGATATAACAATTTTGTAGAGTGTTTCTACCTGCAAACACCAAATGCTTACAATATGGAAATGAAGCATTCTCACTTATCAGTGTCTTATGTTACTACATCTGTGAATGAATTAGTTATAGTGAAAATGGCTTAAGCGGCAATGTGTTATTTTGGTCACGCAATGCTTCTTTCTCTACAAGAATTTAAAAAAAAATACAACCATTTCATCTTTGTTGTAACAGAGGAACAATATTTTTAAAACATTTAGAGTAATAAAAATCTCTCTATTTCAAATTCTTAGTTCTAAAGAATAATGCTGTCCCTACCACAGTCTGCTGTTACTTCAATATGCTGAAAAATGTTATATTCAAATATTTGAAATTGTTGTGTGGGCTCTGATGAAGAACCCAAGTTCAGTTGTTGATCTGTGCGAATTGATGTGCAAAATACTTCCTCTGTAAGGTGAGTTGTTGTTTTTTGCCTGTACCATTTTTTTATACTCAAGGCTTCTGTGCTTAAATTATTCATGATGATAAATTAATTTACAGTACATCTGGAGTCACATTCACCTATCATATTTGATTGCGGATGTTTAGTATTGTCAAATGCATATTTTTGTTCTTTGATTGTTTTGGAGTAAAATTGAATTATGATATGATATTAAATGCCTGTGCTAGAAAAAGTTTATTGATATTAACAACAGTTATATAATGTGTGAAATTTCAAATAATATAGTTATGTGGTTATATGAACAAATAAATTTTAGTGAGAAGGTTAAATGCAAGCTTATTTGCAAGGAGCATGTCTCCTCTGCACTGAATGACAACATAGTTGCAACTTTATTGGCAAAGTAAAAGAGACTTCCCATGAATTAAATGTGATGGTTGATATTCAGTTACTTCATCTGTAGTTTTGTACTTATGACAGTCAGCAAAATAAGTGGGCACATCAGTTTCATAAACAAAGGTGGTGCCTTCTCCTTAAAATCTCCATTATACTACTAAAGATTTGTTTTATATTCTTATAGAAGTTTATTTTTGTGATGTAATCTTAATTCAGCTCTGTGATTAAACAAGGTAGTCCATTGGTAAGGCACTGGATTCACATTCACGAGGTTGATTATTCAAATCCCCATCCTGCCATCCGTATTGGTATTTTCTGAGGTTCCCCTACATTGCTTAAGGTGGCCATTCCTACACTGTCCCATTGGGCACAGCTGCACAGGAGTGCCCATCATCTCACATGTTGACATGCATAGTTTACCCGCCAGGTGGTGTTAGTACACATATTGTGCACATGTGTGAGTGACTTAACCATCCCTGCCCCATGGCCATGTGGTGCAGTACTAACACTTCCAGCCTAAAGAATTGTGTTGGCTGGTTGGCATTAAGTTAATCAGTTTAACTGTAGTTGGATGTCATATAACTAGAGAATGGGCCATCTCGAAGTTTTGAAGTATCATACTGGAAGTTTTCTTTAATAAACTTGCCGAACTGTTGTATAAGAAAGAGACTTGGTTGAAGAAAAAAATTAATTCCCTTGCTCTCTTGAAAACAACGCTGACCAGTCAAAGGTGTTGTATATTGGTGAAATAGGTACCAAAATTCAACTACCACAGACTGAGATCGCGATACTCATAACATAAACACTTATGTTAATTCAACAGTTATGAGAAGGAAAGTTGCTATTCACTATATAGCGGGGATGCTGAGTCGCAGATAGGCACAACAAAAGTATTTTCACACTTAAAGCTTTTGGCCAATGGCCTTTGTTAACAATACACACACACACACACACACACACACACACACACACACACACACACACACACACACACAACTGCAGTCTCAGGCAATTGAAACCACACTGCGAGCAGCAGCACCACTGCATGATGGGAGTGGCAACTGGGTGGGGGGAAAGGAGGTGGCTGGGGCAGGGAGGGGGAGCGACAGTATGGTGAGTGTGGCGGACAGTGAAGTGCTGCAGGTTGGGCAGCAGGCTGGGGAGAGGTGGGGACAGGGATGGGGGGGGGGGGGGGGGGGGGAGTAGTCGAAAAGGAAAGAAATAGAGAGAAATAAATAAAATAAAATAAATACGTAAAAAAAGACTAGGTGTGGTGGTAGAATCACAGCTGTGTAGTGCTGGAATGGGAGCAGGGAAGGAGCTGGATGGGTGAGGACAGCGACTAATGAAGGTTGAGGCCAGGAGGGTTACAGGAACATAGGATGTAGTGCAGGGAAAGTTCCCACCTGTGTAATTCAGAAAAGCTGGTGTTGATGGGAAGAATCCATATGGTACAGGCTGAAGCAGTCATTGAAATGAAAGATATCATGTTTGACTGCGTGTTCAGCAACAGGGTGGTCCACTTGTTTCTTGACCACTGTTTGTCGGGAGCCATTCATGCAGACAGACAGCTTGTTGGTTGTCATGCCTACATAGAATGCAGCTTAGCTTGTAGACCACATGACTGGTTTCAGAGGTAGCCCTGCCTTTGATGGGATAGGTGACGCTAGTGACCGGACTGGAGTAGGTGGTGATGGTTCGAGGATGTATAGGATAGGTCTTACATCTAGGTCTATTAAAGGGGTATGAGCCATGAGGTAAGGGATTGGAGCAGGGGTTGTTTAAGGATGGACATTTATATTGTGTAGGTTCAGTGGACGGCAGAATACCACTGTGGGAGGGGTGGGAAGGATAGTAGGTAGGACATTACTCATTTTAGGGCACGACGAGAGGTAATCAAAACCCTGGCAGGGAATGTAATTCAGTTGCTCCAGTCCTGGGTGGTACTGAGTTATGAGGGGAATGCTCCTTTGTGGCCGGACGGTTGTGCTTTGGGAGGTGGTGGGAGACTGGAAAAATAAGGCATGGAAGATTTGTTTTTGTACAAGCTTGGGAGGATAATTAGAGTCAGTGAAGGCTTGAGACCCTCGGTATATTTCGAGACGGACTGCAGTGACGACCACTGATGGCTAGGCTGTATGGAAGGAACTTCTTATTATGGAATGGGTGGCAGCTGTCGAAGTGGAAGTATTGCTGGTGGTTGGTAGGTTTGATATGGACAGAGATAATGATGTAGCTGTCTTTGAGGTGGAGGTTAACATCTAGGAAGGTGGTTTGTTGGCTTGAGTAGGACCAGGTGAAGCAGATGGGGGAGAAGTTATTGAGGTTCTGGAGGAATGTGGATAGGGTGTCCTCACCTTCGATCCAGATAGCAAAGATATCATCAGTGAATCTGAGCTAGGTGAGGGGTTTAGGATTCTGGGTGTTTAGGAAGGATTCCTCTAGATGGTCCATGAATAGGTTGGCACAGGATGGTGCCATGTGGCTGCCCTTATCTGTAGCCCAGATTTATTTGTAGGTAATGCCTTCAAAGGAGACGTAATTGTGAGTGAGGATATAGTTGGTCATGGCAACAACTAGGAAGGAGGTTGTTGGTTTGGAATCCGTCAGGCATTGGGAAAGGTAGTGTTCAATAGTGGTAAGGCGACTGGCATGGAGCTTCCTGGGTTGTTAGGTTTACGGGCTTTAGGAAGCATGAAGAAGGTAGGAGTGCAGGGAGTGGTAGGGGAGAGTAGAGAGATGGACGCCAGGGAGAGGTTCTGGGATGGGCCTAAGGATTTGAGTAGTGACTGGAGATTCTGCTGGATTACTGGAATGGGGTCACTGTGGCAAGATTTGTAGGTGGAAGTATCTGACAGCTGGCAGAGTCCTTCCACCAAGCACCCTCGCAGTTCAGAACAACAGTGGTGGAGCCTTTTTCTGCAGGTAGGATTACAATGTCGGGATCAGTTTTTAGATGGTGAACTGTGGTTCTTTCTGCGGATGTAAGGTTAGTCTGCATGTTGAGGGATTTGAGGAATGATGGTGAGGCAAAGTTTGAGGTTAAGAAACTCTGGAAAGTTAACAGGGTGTGGTTTGGGGGCTGTGGGGGTGGATCACGGTTGGATGGAGAAGTGAACTGAGTCAGGCAGATCTTTGGTTGACTCAGATGGGTAGGGATGGTGGTGAAAAAGTGTTTCCGCTGTAGGGACTGGGAGAAAGAGAGAAGGTCTTTAACAAGTCCTGCATGATTGAATTTGAGAGTGGGACAAAAGGTGAGGCCTTTGGAAAGGACCGATATTTCTGTGGAGCTAAGGCTTCTGGAGGAAAGGTTCATGCCTGTATTGTGGGTCTGTTTAGGTTCTTGATTCTGTGTGGTGGTGGGAGGAAGTTTTGGAGGCTGGGTAAGTGTAGTAAGTCTGCGAGACAGGGTTTGTCAGCTATGAGGGAGTGTGGGGGAGGTTTCGAGGTTGTTGTAGGGGTGATGGACAATGGCACTCCAAGATGATAGTAGGAAGTGAGCAAGATGGAGAGCTTTTTGAGGTGGCATCGTGCATGTTGCTCAAGTTCCTGCAGGGCAAGAGTTTCAATGTGTGTTAGTGGTTTCCGGAATTTGGGATTGCATTACTGCAAGGAGGTTTGGGCTTTATTGGTTTGGTTTTGCAGGACTATGTTGGCGAGGGCTAAGGATTGGTGGAATTTGAACAGGTGGAGGTCATTGTGGAATGACTGGTGGCAGCCAGAGATGCTTAATTTGATGGTAAGGCCATTAGGGGGGATTCCACAAGCCAAGCAACAACGCAGGAACAGTATGTGGGACTGGGATCTGGCTAGGGATACGGAGACTTTTCTGTATGTGAAAATATACGAAATGGATCAAATGAGTACAAAAGGGGGAAACAAGATGAAATCCGAGCGAGTCGATGATAGTGAAATGCGAAAACCCGCTAAATTGGTGAGAAGTCACAAGGATCAGCGAGAGGGAGAGAGAGAGAGAGAGAGAGAGAGAGAGAGAGAGAGAGAGAGAGAGAGAGAGAGGGAGGGAGGGAGAGAGTGTGTGTGTGTGTGTGTGTGTGTGTGTATTACTGTGGTTAGCAGGTCTGAGGGTGGATAAGTGTGAAGAAGTGGAATTAGTGGGTGCGAACTGGGATAGAACAGAGAAAGTGTCGGGGGTGGGGAGGGGTTCGTAGGATGGGATACAATATCGTGTGGCACTGGAAAGGTGCAGGAGTGAAAACGCAAAAATACTTGAAATGACACAAGAGCGAGGATCTCACTGAAGCCTTCACTGACCGTAATTATCCTCCTAACCTTGTTCAAAAACAAATCTGTGCCTTATCTTTCCAGTCTCCCACGACCTCCCAAAGCCCAACCGTCTGGCCACAGAGGAGCATTCCCCTCGTAATTCAGCACCACCCATGACTGGAGCAACTGTATTACATTCCCCACCAGGGTTTCGATTACCTCTCGTCGTGCCCTGAAATGAGAAATGTCCTGCCCACTATCCTTCCTACCCCTCCCACAGTGGTATTCAGCCGCCCACCGAACCTACACAGTTTCCTCTTCCATCTCTAAAACAATCCCTGCTCCCAACACCTTGCCTCATGGCTCATATCCGTGTAATAGACCTAGATGCAAGACCTGTCGCATACATCCTCCCACCACCACCAACTCCAGTCCGGTCACTAACATCACCTATCCCATCAATGGCAGGGCTACCTCTGAAACCAGTCACGTGGTCTATAAATTAAGCTCCATTCTATGTAGGCATGACATCCAACAAGCTGTCTGTCCACATGAATGGCCACCAACAAACTGCGGCCAAGAAACAAGTGGACCACCCTGTTGCTGAACACTTTGCCAAACATATCCTTCATTGCAATGACTGCTTCACAGCCTGTGCCATATGGCTCCTTCCCACCAACACCAGCTTTTCTGAATTACGCAGGTGGGAACTTTCCCTACAATACATCCTACATTCCTGTAACCCTCCTGGCCTTAACCTTCATTAGTCCATTAGTCGCTGTCCTCACTCATCCAGCCCCTTCTTTGTTCCCATTCCAGCACTACACAGCCATCATTTCACCACCACACCCAGTCTTTTTTTATGTATTTATTTTATTTTATTTATTTCTCTCTATTTCTTTCCTTTTCCGCTACTCCTCCCCCCCTCCACCTCTCCCCTGCCACCACCCTACCTGCAGCACTTCACCGTCTGACGTCCCCACCATAGTGTCCCACCCCCCTCCCTGCCCCAGCCTCCTCCTTCTCCCCCACCCAATCGCCACTCCCATCATGCACTGGCGCTGCTGCTCGCAGAGTGATTTCAATTGTCTGCAACTACAGTTGTGTGTGTGAGCTGCGTTGTGTGTGTGTGTGTGTGTGTGTGTATATTGTTGGCAAATGCCATTGGCCGAAAGCTTTAAGTGTGAAAATCTTTTTGTTGTATCTATCTGCGGCTCAGCATCTCTGCTATATGGTGAGTAGCAACTTTCCTTCTCATAGTATCGTTACATTCCGTTCTGGATTTTCCATTGTTTGATTTTTATCTACTTCAACCATTAACAAATTTTCATAACCTTGAGTGGATGTTAATTCTATTACGGAGCACAGAATTTGTAATATTAGGCTTTTGTGCCAATTCACCTACAGTATAACATTGTCTCATTATTTCATGTCTTCTAGGTTGAGTACACAATAAAAATTCTTATATTCTCACATGTATTATTTATGCCTACTGGCCAAAATAAGTCTGTGACATATAATTGTAATAGTACACATCTCAGCATCAAGGTGAAATCGTTCATGATTACAAGCCTAGCCTATGCCCAATTTATTCTTGTTAGACAAACGTCACAAATAACAGTCTCACAATATTAATTCTTGGTATGCCACCTGGTGAAATTTTAATACTGTATCCCTATTAGGCAGAATGTTCATATATAGTTCTGTAGACCAGAACCAATAAAACAACTTCTGGGTGAGATTGTTATTACTTGCATTTATGCCCTTATTTACATACTGTCAGGGAATTATTTTCATGTGCTTGTATAACTTAATGATAGCTTATGTTAAGCTAGTGGTCATATGCTAGTAATGGTTATGGGTTATGTAACTATTTATTTTCTCAAGCCTTAGATAAATGGCATATACAGGGTGTATCAAAAATAATCATCCAATTTTTAAAAAATCATAACTATTACGTTATTTGATATATATGCGTTGGAAAGAGCAAACTCTCAAGTTTTACATGGTTCCCGCTAGGTAGCACACTGGCATTTGGAACTTCGGGAATTTTTAAATCAAAGGATTACTAAACGATGGATCAATTGCACTGGACCAAATGTTTCAGCATTACAGTACTGGCCTCCAAGATTACATGACCTGACTGTATGTCGTTATTTCTTCTGTGGGTTTGTAAAAGACTATGTTTATGTGCCTCCATTACCCACAACAGTGAATGAAGTGAGACATTACATAACAGCAGCTATGCAAGCTGTAACTTAAGACATGTTCGCTGCAGTATGGGAACAATTTAAATACCACATTGATGTACGCCATTGCATCTCAAAGAGGCATACTGAACACCTACGAGAAGGTATGAAAAAACTTTCTGAGTTTCTCGTTCATCAAAAAACACAATTCATTGTATATGTTTATTAGTTTCAAAAATATAGATGTGCCAAATCGGATGATTATGTTAGATACACCCTGTATTATACACCACCAAAGCAAAGCACTTCTCTAACAATGCTTCATGCATAACTTCATGTTTGTTACCATGAGGGGAATAGATATAAAATCACCATTTGAATAATAATTTTAACACGGTTCATACTTCTAAATATCCTTGTTATAGGTGTACATGATGCCAATTATATTTAGACTCCACCTTTTAAAAGCAATAACTAATTATGTACATGGTCAGTGGGTAACAACGTACAACCAATGTTCTGAATGTACTAGTGCCCTATAAAAACTATTCTCTCTGAATTTGCATGATCTATAATGTTTGTACGATGCAACATACTAGATTGAGACAAGCACATGTTGTACAGCCAGGTTCCGAGTACCTTCCCCTAGTAGCTCCTAGTACAGAAGCATCTGAATAATACTTAATCATGGATTTGCTTCATTGCTGAGTGTAATGATGGCTAACGCTACCTCCAATTGGTCACTGTGGCCAGATGCCCGTGGTCCCCAATACAATTAATTGTACAGGGTGTATCAAAAAGGATCTTACAACTTTGGAATGATATAGAAGTTTTTTGGTCTAACTCACAGAATCAGTAAATTTGTTATTTTGTAGCAAGGAATTTCAAGTTTCACATAAAAGTGGTAAGTGTCATTCTAGTTCAGCGTGACTAACATTTGTGATGTGACGAACATCCCACTGGTAATAACTTTCTTCCCACACTCATTACAGCAAATTGGGCATAACTTGTGTAACAGCAGTGTAGATTCAATTTTTCAGATCAGATGAATTGTTTGGTGGGGGAGGAACATACACACAGTTTTTAATTAAATGCTTGAGAAAGAAACCCAGTGGTGTCAAGTCTGGGGAACGAGGTGGCTATGCAGTTGGCCCTTCATCAACACCCTGGGAAGCTATTATTGAGGAAATGTAGAACTTCCATGAGGAAATGAGGTGATGTGCCATCTTGCTGGTAGTAAACCATCTCATCTCATCATCTTCATTGATCTATACATTCTTAGGCTCTTTGAGAAATGGACAATATTTATGTGAATATAGATAGAAAAACTATTATTTTAAAATAAATGAGCTACAGTGGAGCAAAACACTGTCACTAGGCTTCAGTTTATGCGGAACCATGAGTTACAACTCCCAGGGGCATGAGTGGTGAATGCATGTCATCACTTGCTGTGGTGGGCGTGTTATTCCATGCAGCTGCTGTTGGTAGCTGTTATGGCGGCCTGTCAAGGAATAAAATTTAATGTATTTTACTTACGCTAGTATATACAGACCAGAGAGGAGGAGGAGCCTGGTGCTCATTGAAAAGTATATTGTATTAATGGTTAGTTTGATAATATATCCTTGAACTTACGGAACTCTGGTTATGAGTGCCTTACGTTTTCTGAGGAGAGAAATGAGCTCTTTTTCCAGCTAATGCACGGAATCTTCAGGGAAGAAGACCACAAGCATGGTGAAGAAGATTACTAACTGGGACTAAATAGCAGGACCAACCGTACAGGATAAAGTTATAGACGACTGTAGTATCCAGAAGATAATAGCAAACAAATCGACTCAAAAAATTGTGTGTTATTGTAGGACATATGTAACTGATTGGTACAGGACACCCTCTCCATTTCCTAAATGTTTGCCAGTACTTTTCCTTCATCTTTCTTTCTTCTCATTCAACGCTTGCAACAGAAGAAGGAGTCATTGGATCCAAAAGCTTGCACATTTCCATACCTTTGTGTGTTTTCTCCCGCTGCCACTTGGTGAGTAAGTGGTTTTATTTTTCCTATTATATTATTTTTAATAGATGTTCACTCTCTCCCCATATGAAGTGGGAATGATGTTTGGATAGCAGTATGTGTTTAATATCATAATAATGTAACACCTGTTTGAACCCGTTACTTAAAAATCTACTGCTGTTATCAGACAGCAACCCTTTAAGCACTTGCCAACACACAAAGTAGTCGTGAGTTAAATTCAGAATTACACCCTGTGCCGCAGCCTTCTTTAATGTATTTAATTTCATTTGTGTAGATCGGCATACAAAGGAACTTGCCAGTAGCCTTCCTAAGATCCATACTATGAGTACTCACAGCTGCTTCTTGTGACACTAGAAGTTTAAAGAAATGTTCTTTACTTTTAATTTACTCTCATATCCCTCGATAACTCTGAGTTCAGAAAATATGGTGCTACATTCTAATAACAATTATTTTAATAATTTCCTGTCCACCTCATTTAATGGACTATCCTCATTATATTTGTTTTCTATCTCCTGCTTGATAGTATTGAAATGACCTATTAATTTCTGGTTTCAAAAGCAAGGTCATAGAAACAGACCCTTGAACTTAAGCATCTAGTGTAACCTGTGTCACGTCTTCTGAATCCGCAAATGAAACAATCATATCTTTGCCCTAATTTTGTAGGCTCACAGAAAGGTTACTGAAATCGAACACAGCTTTTCATTTTGGAAGTCAGTCAATACCCAGTAATGCAGAAAGATTTAAATGTGGTACATCTCTATCTACATCTACACGTTTACTCTGCAAATTACACTTAAGTGCCTGACAGAGGATTCGTCAAACCACCTTCACCATAATTCTCTGTTATTCCACTCTTGAACAGCATGCAGAAGAAACAAACACTTATATCTTTCCGTTGGAGCTCTGATTTCCTTTATTTTATTATGATGATTGTTTCTCCCTATGTAGGTCAGTGTCAGCAAAATATTTTCACATTCAGAGAAGAAAGTTAGTGTTTGAAATTATGTGAGAAGGTCCAGCCACATTGAAAAATGCCTTCATTTTAATTTAATTATGTCCATCCCAAACCCTGTATCATGTCTGCGACACTCGCTCCCCTATTTTGCTATAAGACAAAGCATGCTGCCCTTTTTTGAACTCTCTCGATGTACTCCATCAACCCTATCTGGTAAGGATCCCACACCACGCAGCAGTACTCCAAAAGAGGACGAACAAGCTTAGTGTAGGTAGTCTCTTTAGTAGATCTGTTGCATCTTCTAAGTTTTCTGCCAATAAAATGCAGTCTTTGGTTCTTCTTCCCCACAACATTTTCTATGTGTTCTTTCCAACTTAAGTTGTTCATAATCGTAATTCATAGGTGAACTTACAGCCTTTAGATTTGATTGATTTATCATGTAACCGAAATTCAACAGATTACTTTTAGCACTCATGTGCATGACCACTCACTTTTCATTACTTAGGGTCAGTAGCCAGTTTCCACACCATACAGATGTCTTTTCTAAATTGTTTTGCAACTGGTTCTGATATTTTGATGATTTTTCCTAGATGGTAAATGACAGTATAATCTGCAAACAGCCTAAGATAGCTGCTCAAATTGTCTCCTAAATCTTTTATATAGATAAGGAACACTGGAAATCACTTCTGTTTTACTCTATGCTTTCCATCAGTTAACCTGAATTGTGACCTCTCTGACAGGAAATCACAAGTCCCGTTTTATAACTGAGATAATATTCCTTAAGCATGCAGTTTGATTACAAGTCGCTTGTAGGTGTGGTGTCAAAAGCCTTTTGGAAATCAAAAAATATGCAACTGATTTGAAATCCTTTGTAAGACAGCACTCAGCACTTTGTGTGAGTAAAAAGCTAGTAGTGTTTGACAAGAACGATGTTTTCTAAATCTGTTTTGACTATGTATCAATAGACCGTTCTCTTCAAGTTGTTTCGTAATGTTCAAACACAATCTGTGTTCCAAACTCCTGCTACATATATACATTAATTATATGGGCCTGCAATTTAGTGGTTTACTCCTATTGCTTTTCTTGAATAATTGTGTGACCTGTGGAACCTTCCAGTCTTTGGGTATGGGTCTTTTGTCGAGCGAGCGGTTACTTATGATTGTTAAGTACAGAGCCATTGCATCAGCATAATCTGAAAGGAGCCTAATTGGTATATGATCTGGACTGGAATACTTACTTATGTTAAGTGGTATAAGTTGCTGCACTACTCTAAGGATATTTACTGCTGAGTTACTCATGTTAGCAACCGTTCTTGATTCTATTTCTGGAAAGTTCTTTGGCAAAAATACAATCTAGAATAATGTTCACCCATGGGTCATAAATATTTCCTTGGATTATAGGTTTCGTTGTTTTCAGTTAACAAGTCTTTCCTGTAAGCTTCTCCTATCATCACAAAATTTATAACTATACAGCATTTGTTATTATCTGTTTGCTATCTGTTTTGGTATTACCTCAGGATGTAAATAGTTTTCCAAATTCTCAGTATCACTTCCCCAATGGGATGTGGATTTTCCATTTGATGTAGTTCCCATATATCTTATGCATTTTCCAACCATTCCTGTTAGCTCCTTTTGCTGAGATATCAGGGTTCATAATGTGATAATATTGACTGTTCTTATCATTATTCCTCCTATTTTCTAAAATATTTTCCTTACCATACTCTTCCATATTGTTCCTAAATGTGTCATCTTCCTGGACTTTATTCAAGATATGTATTTGCTCCAAGTAGTTGAGTATAGCACTAGCCATTGACCACTCCCTTCTAATAATTTTTTCTCTACATACGTGGGAATTCTAACATGTACTCTCATAAGGTGATTTTCGCTTATAGGTTCGCCTACAAATTTACTTCGATTCAAGTGCGACAAACACTATTTTTTAAATCCTTCCCATCTTTTAGTATAAGGGCCAGAATCTAGTAATTCTAAAATTAACTTCTGTTGTTCGTCTTCTGACCAATGTTTCTCTTGCTGTGAGAAATTTGCTGTTTTTGAAGGACAGCTCATTTTGTGACTGTAAATGTCCTGTCACAAACTGAACCTTCTTTTTTATTATCCCAAGTAAAAGATGAAGCTCACTCAAAGGTTCTCAAAAATATAATCGGGTATCACTTACCTTCTGACTTAAAACTTGAGAAACAACTTACTATATCATTACATTTGAAAACTAAACCTTCCCCATCTTTCACTCAGTGAGTGTGGTTTATTCTCACTTATATGATGGAAACAGCGTGAACCATTTTATTTGTTTCATGTTCCAGTGGCTCCCTATTCCATGGCTCATTTTCTGTATTGAAAACTCAAGAGTCCCATTTGCACACCTCTTGCATACAAACAGGCGTTTTCTAACACATGTTCTTACCCACAATATGAACACACTTTGCTCATACTGGTCTGTAAGGCAATGTGTAGCGTTTTTCTTGCACCTTAGATTTTAAATTTTTAATTTTTTGTCCCCCTCTTCGATATGAATAAATATGGTTGTAAATTTCATATTCTGTTATTCTGACTCCCCTCTACCATCTGAAGATACTCCTTGGGTGACTATCTTTATTAAGTAAATAAGTTTGAACAATAACCTCTTTCCTTATTATAACATTGTTTGTTTCTGTCAATTTCATCTTTCATGTGTAATTTTAAATTCGCTATCTGTCTGCTTAACATTAATATATCCTGTGTCGTTTGAGCATTTTTCTCCCTTGATTCATGAATATGCATATTATCTATCCATGCACATAATTTAGCAAACTGTTGATTCACTTCTGTTTTTGTATCTACAGCTTGTATTCTTAGACTGTCAGTCTGTTGACTGAATTCCAATTATGTATTTGCAACCTGTGTACTTAGACTATTTAACTACGAATTCGAACTGTCTGTTTCTTGCAACACTTCAGATCCACATTCGTGCATTGTCCTCATAAAAATTTTCCTCAGACGGCATAAACATTATAGTTTAGACTCAACAATATTGTGAAAAGGATAGGATGCTACTCATGACATAGAGAAGTCGCAGAGAGGCACAATGAAGAGACTGCTATACATTTACACTTTCTGACAAAAGGCTTTCTTCAGGAACATAAATTACACACACATGACCACTGTGTCTAACCAATGTGGCCGGACTGTGGATAGCAACTGCGCCTGATGGGAGCAGCAATCTGGCATAGGCGGTATGGTAAGGAGGAGGCGCAAGGATGGAGAAGGTGTAGTGCTGCTTGTGGGAGCATGGAGAGGACAGGGGAGGAATGCTATGTGCAGTCAGGAGGTTGGAAAAGTAGAGAAAAGGAAAAAGATTAGTAGGCACACTGGCGGAATAGAAAGTTGCTAATTGCTGGAATGGGAGCAGGGTAGGTTGAGGACAGTGAGGGCAGAGAAATAGTGAAGGTTGAGGCTGGGGAGAGGTGGGGGGGGGGGGGGGGGGTGATGAGAACATAGGATATGCTGCAGGGAGAGTTAATACCTGCATAATCCAGAAAAGTTTGTGTTGGTAGGTAGGATCAGATGGCACAGACTTTGAAGGATTGTGTTCGGCAACATGTTCTGCAAATGGGTGGTCCAGCCCTCTCTTGACCACAGTTCGTCAGTTGTCATTCATGCAGACAGACAGCTTGGTAGCTGTCATGCCCACATAGAAAGAAGCACCATGGTTGCAGCTTGGTTTGTAGATTACATCCTTCTTTCATAGGTAGTCTTACCTTTGATAGGATAGGAGATGCCATGACTGGTCTGAAGTAGGCAGTGGCGGGAGGATGTATGGGACAAGTCTTGTATCAAGGGCTAGTGTGGGGATATGAACTGTGAGGCTTGGGGTTGGGTTCAGCTGTGGAGTAGGGATGAGCAAGTACTGCGTAAGTTTGGTGGTTGGTGGAATGCCATTGTTGGAGGGGTGTGAAGGATAATGGGTAGAATATTGCACATTTCAGGGCATGATAAGAGGTATTTGGAACCCTGGCGGAGAATGTGATTCATTTGCTCAGTCCTGGTTGGTCCTGAGTCATGAGAGTAGTGCTCCTTTGTTGCCGGGTGGTAGATCTCTTTCTGTACAAGGTTTAGAGGGTAATTTTGATCTATGCAGGCTTCAGAGATCCTTGGTGTATTTAGACAGGGACTATTTGTCATTTCAGATGTGATGACCACCGATGGCTAGATGATACAGAAGGGACATCTTGGTATGTCATGGGTGTCACCTGCTAAAGTGGAGGTACTGTTGATTGGTAGGTTTCATATGGGCAGAGGTACTGACGTAGCCATTGTTGAGGTGGAGCTCAACATTGAGCAATATGGCTTGTTGGGTTGAGGAGGATCAGGCAAAGTGAATGGTGGAGAAAGTTATGAGGCTCTGAAGGAATGTACACAGGATGTGCTCACTCTTGGTCCAGATAACGAATATGTCATCAATGAATCTGAACCCGGTGAGAGGTTTGAGATTCTGGGTGGTTAGGAATGATTCCTACAGGTGGCCCATGAACTGGTTGGCATAGGATGGTACCATGCAGCTGCTCATTGCTGTACCATGGATTTGTTTTTAGGTGATGCCTTCAAAAGTGAAGTCATTGTGGATGAGACTATATTTGGTCATGGTTAGCAGGAAGGGGGATGATAGGTTAGTGATCAGTCCAGCAATGGAAAAGTTAGTGTTCTATAGTAGTAAGGCTATGAGACTGGGAATGTCAGTGTAGAGCCAGATGGCATCAACAGTGATGAGCAGGGTGCCGTATGGTAAAGGAACTGGAATTGTGGAGAGTTGGTGGAGGAAACAGATGGTGTGTTTTATATAGGAGAGGTTAAGACTAATAGTCAAAACTGTTGTTTCACTACAGCAGAGATTATCTAGGTAGTGGCAAAGTACCCAACCATAATCAGGAACCTTGGGTGGTTGAGTTTATGGCTTTTAGAAAGAATGTAGAAGGTAGGAGTGTGGGGTGAGATTGAGCCTAAGGATTTGATTAGGGACTGTAGATCCTGTTGGGTTTATCAAAATCACACCTCTCCATCTTTCAGCTAATGGTACAGCAATCTCTTAAGCTGTTCAAGAAAGAATAGGCAGTCTCAGTTTCCAAGTGGTTTTTTATTTAATTTATTTGTGACATGTTTCACTCTCACATGAGCATCATCAGATGTCTGGGGGAAAAGCAAGTTCCCTCTGTACAAATTTATGAGCGAGGAATTCGCTATAAAGCAACTGGGAAACCATGACCTGAGTTGTGAAAAGAGCATAACCAAAGACAAACTCACCAGGTAAAAACACACAAGGACACCTGGCACATGTACAGACAGTCCCACAATCACCAAAAATGGCATGTCATCCAACAAAATCTTCAGGACAGTCCATCAGATATCTGGAATGGGACCACTGTGGCAGAGTTTGTAGTTGAACAAATTTGACACCTGACATAGTCTCTCACAACGTTCCACTGGTTCTTTACCATGATATCGGGTGGCGAAGTAAAGCTTGATCAGGAGCCCAGACTGTACTATTCAATCTTCCTCACATTATTTCAACACACTCTCTCATCTCTTCTGATAGAACTTTGTTCTTTGATGTGCTGCAGCTACTGCTGAAAGTTAAGGGTAAAAGTCCAACATCCAATTTCAAAATAAATACAATGCTTCTTTTAAATAGCATATCAGATATTTAACTCTTGTTTTCAATACCCATGCAATATAAAAGTGGGTCATATCACAGTTACATTGAGAGGGACTATGTCTACACACAGTCTCTTATTAGCAGATTACAACTGAGTGAATTTGTAACAAGTTTTCTGTTGTGCCCATGACATCACAGCCATTGTCACAGTCACTCTTCCTCTCTGGCTCATACCAAGTCTCCAAAGCAGCACCCAATGACATGGAATAAACTGCCCAACCAGCAGATGCCATGAATGTGGTACACTATTTATCATGCTGGCTTGCAAATACACTTCTTCCATCTATTTCAGGATACATGCACGTAAATAAAACATATATCCAGTAGATTACTTAATTCATTATGCAAATAAACTTTTCATAGCACAGATCATCATTGGTCAGTTTGAAAATGCTTGTGCACCATATCACTTCACCAAAGTGATATATTACAGAATATATTCCTCCCCTTAGCCTATTGGTAACAGTAAGTATTCAAAGTTCAAATCTAGTTTTAACCTTCTCACTACCAGCATTAATATCATGTTTCTCTTTGATGTACAATCACAGTTGTACTTGTATCTCATATGTAATAAATATATTTATTCATGTTTTTTATTGGAATGCTCCACAACGAATTGTAAACCATAAGTTGTAGGCATGTATTTGCCTTAACTTCACTTTGGTTAAGTTCCTTACCATTTCAACCAGGTAACATTCTTTTACTATGTATATGGGACCTTGGATGACAAATCATATCATCCATATGGATCATAAAAGCAGATTTACAATATTTCTTTGTTTTCCCATGTGAACTACTCATTACCAAAACATGCAGTCCACTGGCTATTTAATCTAAACGTCCCTATTTCATCCAATCAAATACATTGGTTCCTGAACTCAGCCTTTTGTAGCTATGCCCATAAAATTTTTGGAAATCACTGGTTTTCTGCTAAACCAGATTACTTATCATATCCAATAAAAATTTTAATAAATTGAGATCCCTCTAGCAGGAGCATTTGAGAATCTACAAAACTCACAGAGATATACTGCGTAATTGTTACAGGGATCATCACATTCATAGTTACAAGGCCAGTTTCCTCATCAAACACCTTTTTGAACATTCTTTTGACAGGCATTCCGTAATCAGTTACCTGGCCAGTTTCCTCATCAAACACCTTTTTGAACATTCTTTTGACAGGCATTCCGTAATCAGTTACCTATCTTCCCAAACCTAGAGAATAGCACACGGCCCGCTGACTTCCGATGATGTCAGTCAGGATGGCTGCGCCAGCAGGCGACTCAACGCTGCTCAGTGTGAGCCACGGGCAGCCAGCTGCATCCTTCTCCTCGCCGGCGTGGCTGAGAATGTGGCGACGAACAAGCGCCTGCTATCCGGTGTCCGAATCTGCGGCCCTCGCCTTGGGAAGTCTCCAGCGTGTGTTGGGGGCCAAGACGACTGCCCACGGTAGCGAGCCGAAGAGTGGCCCACCGCTGGCTGGCTGCAGACCTCGTGTCGGCCTCAGAGGGTCGAACCAATGACTCGCCATGGACTGGGACGCTGTCGCCCCATCAGTTGCTGCATTTAGCCTGGTGGTGTGATACGCCCCACCATCCTACCACACTTGAATGCCCCGCGCTAGCCTCAGAGGGTCGAACATGTGACCCGCCGTGGAATGGAATGCTGGTGTCCCATCTGCTCTATGTGTAGCCAGTGGTGCAACACTCTTCGCCATCCAGGAGAACTGCCACACTTGAATGAATCTCGTTAGAAACGGCACATTTTATACTCGGCTGTGCGCCTCTGTTTTGCCAGGCGTGCCGCTTCACGTAATGTATGCATAACACTTAGGTTGGCCAGTGGCCCTCTTCTGTCTGTGACTTGCGCCATGGAAACTGCTGTGTGCACCCTCTCCGGCAGTTCTACGCCCCTGTGGCCTCTATTTGCTTTCGCAACTGCTGGTAGGCGTAACTTTAATGCAATCCGGCCTGCACCTGGCTGTAACTCGTGCTCTGAATATCACAAAAAACTAACTTTCCCTTTCCTAAACTGTGGTGCCGCTACAAATCTATGCGTTGATGCCTTGTCACAGATAGAGAGGCTGAGGAACGAGCAGGAGGTGGCTGTTTGGTAGCTTAATGATGGGAAGTTTCTGAAGTAATAAATTCCTATGAAATATATTTTAAGCAAACATTTATGTATCTTGGGAGTGTACTAAAGTATTCCAACTCAGAAACCTACCATTGAAAGGTACTTAATCTGTAATGAGTATGCTTTTGAAGATTTAAGCCTTGAGCACAATGTGTCAGTGGAAGTAGGATATGAATGGGCGTATCAAAAGTATATTCTGGTTTTTATTGTTGTTGTGAGAAGTATTTGAGTAGAAATATGTATTTGAATGGAGCATTATTCTATAAAAGTGTTTCACTTAACCCTCTGGCGCATAGTGTCCACTACAGTGGACAGCTTTTAATGGTTGTTTCTTTGGCATTTCCAATCAGTCCTGAGGCTGCAAATGCACACAGTTCACTGCAGTAGGCACTCCCTACTGGTGTTGTGTTCTGCATGCATTTCCAGCCTCATGACTGACTGAAAACGCCAGAGAATTGACCATTAAAAGTTGACCACAGCAGTGAAATTGATGCACCACAGGGTTAAACTATTATGCAATTTGTTATCTGTGTAAGCAGTCGGGATTATTAGTAGTGTGTGAGTAATTTCAAGCATGCTACTTTATGGAAATATTTAGTGCACTGTTCAGTGAAAGAGTCAGAAGCCTAGACAAAGAGATATGAAGATTGTGTCATACGTATTGTTAAAGAAACACACGGCCTGGGTACAGATGATTCTGGAGATTCAAGTTACCCTTAATGAATTACCTCACTTGTCAAATTAACTTTCCTTAGTAGATGTGTTGAATCAAAAGTTCATATGAGAACCACTGTTAAAACTTTTTTCTTCACCTGTAATTGAACAGGTATAAACTAGTGATTCACAAGGAAATTTTTTAATTGGATAGATGAAAAATCTATCTATCCAATTGAATAATTTTGTCAATAATTGATTCAAAAGGAAAGATAGAGTGGACACACTCACAGATAATGTCAAGTGCAAAAACATAATTTAAATGCAAGCATCCTTAATTTGCGTACTAGTGAGCCTTTTGTACCAGATCACAATTAAAGAAATAGCAAGTTTTTCCTTTTTCCATACAAAATCATAGGGATTCCACATTCGGAGGCTGTTTTCTTGGTACACCCTTTTGAGTGGAAAAGAAAAAGGTCTCTCTATTACAGATGCGATCAGTATTTCTTTTACTAACTGGAGCTGGATGTTATCTCCATCACTTTTGACATGTAGAATCAAGGAGAATATACCTTCAGCTATGAAGTGTGAGATGATGGGCTAGCACCCAAGTATGATTTCTGCACTATATAAGAGGGCATTCAGAGTTACAGTGATTAGTGAGCACATACAGAGAAGTAAGATAAATACAGCACAGAAGACATTAAAAGCTGGGTATGAATACAGATTATGGTAGGAGCAGGCTACCTCAATACATACGAATAAAAGGTGCAGCTAGATTTGTAAATTCTTTTAACAGGATATTCCACTCTAGCCTGTATATACTGAGTGATGTAAAGCATATGTGGACCTAGGAAAAGGATAAGGATAGGTGAACCTAGAGGAAAAGATGACCTATACATGAGAGAAAAGGGAGGATACATAACTAGGGTCATTATCGCTGTGGATAATTAAATGATAGTGTGGAAATAATCGTTCTGGGGAAAGAGGTGTAGCTTGACAGTTGCTACATAAGTTGGTACTGTTAGTTTTGCGGTTCCTCCGGTAGGTGAATCTGCCTTAGTTTGTTAATCTGTTTGACAGATGACTTAATAAAAACTCAAGTTTCAGAGTTTTGTGTGCTATTCTCTAGGTTTGAGATGATAGGTAACTGATTATGGAATGCCTGTCAAAAACTTGTTCAAAATGTGTAAATCCTTTGGTCCAGTGATGGTTTATGAGTGCTAAAGGTGTTTGATGAGGAAACTGGCCTTGTAACTACACTCCTGGAAATTGAAATAAGAACACCGTGAATTCATTGTCCCAGGAAGGGGAAACTTTATTGACACATTCCTGGGGTCAGATACATCACATGATCACACTGACAGAACCACAGGCACATAGACACAGGCAACAGAGCATGCACAATGTCGGCACTAGTACAGTGTATATCCACCTTTCGCAGCAATGCAGGCTGCTATTCTCCCATGGAGACGATCGTAGAGATGCTGGATGTAGTCCTGTGGAACGGCTTGCCATGCCATTTCCACCTGGCGCCTCAGTTGGACCAGCGTTCGTGCTGGACGTGCAGACCGCGTGAGACGACGCTTCATCCAGTCCCAAACGTGCTCAATGGGGGACAGATCTTGAGATCTTGCTGGCCAGGGTAGTTGACTTACACCTTCTAGAGCACGTTGGGTGGCACGGGATACATGCGGACGTGCATTGTCCTGTTGGAACAGCAAGTTCCCTTGCCGGCCTAGGAATGGTAGAACGATGGGTTCGATGACGGTTTGGATGTACCGTGCACTATTCAGTGTCCCCTCGACGATCACCAGTGGTGTACGGCCAGTGTAGGAGATCGCTCCCCATACCATGATGCCGGGTGTTGGCCCTGTGTGCCTCGGTCGTATGCAGTCCTGATTGTGGCGCTCACCTGCACGGCGCCAAACACGCATACGACCATCATTGGCACCAAGGCAGAAGCGACTCTCATCGCTGAAGACGACACGTCTCCATTCGTCCCTCCATTCACGCCTGTCGCGACACCACTGGAGGCGGGCTGCACGATGTTGGGGCGTGAGCGGAAGACGGCCTAACGGTGTGCGGGACCGTAGCCCAGCTTCATGGAGACGGTTGCGAATGGTCCTCGCCGATACCCCAGGAGCAACAGTGTCCCTAATTTGCTGGGAAGTGGCGGTGCGGTCCCCTACGGCACTGCGTAGGATCCTACGGTCTTGGCGTGCATCCGTGCTTCGCTGCGGTCCGGTCCCTGGTCGACGGGCACGTGCACCTTCCGCCGACCACTGGCGACAACATCGATGTACTGTGGAGACCTCACGCCCCACGTGTTGAGCAATTCGGCGGTACGTCCACCCGGCCTCCCGCATGCCCACTATACGCCCTCGCTCAAAGTCCGTCAACTGCACATACGGTTCACGTCCACGCTGTCGCGGCATGCTACCAGTGTTAAAGGCTGCGATGGAGCTCCGTATGCCACGGCAAACTGGCTGACACTGACGGCGGCGGTGCACAAATGCTGCGCAGCTAGCGCCATTCGACGGCCAACACCGCGGTTCCTGGTGTGTCCGCTGTGCCGTGCGTGTGATCATTGCTTGTACAGCCCTCTCGCAGTGTCCGGAGCAAGTGTGGTGGGTCTGACACACCGGTGTCAATGTGTTCCTTTTTCCATTTCCAGGAGTGTATGAATGTGATGTGCCACATACCACGGAGAACGGAGCACTGTAGTGGAAACAAATAAATCATTTGGAAAGTTCTCGCCGAGTTTTGAAGGTCTTGTAACTATGAATGTGATGTGACGCAGACCGAGGTGAAAGAGCACTGTGCTGGAAACAAATATATTATTTGGAAATTTCTCACAGAGTTTTAATACGGCACCTCGTGGCACCCACCCATTACATTTGGTGTCAGAATAGTGGATGTCGTCTGTCCAGTATGACATTCGAGCCCACCGCCTGCAGTACAATCACAAGATGTGGTGAGTGCTGACAAAATCATTCTTTTTAAGTGCTTGACGTTTTCTTTCTTTTTTGTTTGTGTTTTGAGTGTGAGGTGTAAAAAGCCACATTGTAGATGTTTTGCATGTGGGCATAGTATTTTTTGTCACAGTAAGTGTTAGTGTATTTGGGGCAGTAAGATCTTTTCTTTTTTTTCCGTGGCATTTGACTATTTTTGTATTGGTTTATAATGATACTGAGTATGATGATACGGAGCTGTAGGAAGTCAGATTATTCTTGTACTTAATCGTTTTGTTTCGGGACTATCTGGGAATGAAAGCAACACAATGGCAGAGTCAAGGACGCAAGGTGCGTCTGAACCAGAAGCGGTGCAGATTTTGTTCGAAAAAGTAGCAGAATTGCACAAACATCTAGAAGTGAGCAGGAAACCGTATTTGATCAGTCATTGTTGCCTAGGGTGCAGGAGATTGATCCAGCTGCCCCAAGATTGATTATTCTGTTTTCTGGCAAAGCATCTGAGCATGTGCGTGCATTTGTGGAGGACTTAGAGACTTCAGCGTTGATGAATGGTTGGTCTGATGAGCAGTTGTTACATGTAGCCAAGATTGCATTAACGGGTAAAGCAAAAACATATGTAAGGTGTTCTAAGGCCTTAAGAAAGGCAGGATAAGATAACATGGGTCTCTCCATAGCACATTACCGAAAATCAAATAGACGACATAGTCATAAGCCGCAAGTTCTGACACTCTCTGTTAGATGTCAGAAATAGAAGATGAGCAGACATTGGAAGTGACCACCACCTAGTTGTGGTGGAATTCAGACTGAAGATGTGGCAAATAGAACCAAGCTCAATCACAGGTGCAAGAAAATAGATGTGGCAAGGCTAAAAGACCAACAAATCAAAGAAACATTTGCCCTTGAACTACAAAACAGATTCCAGGTCCTCTCTGAAGGAAACTTTATGGAAGAGGGAATTGAACATGTTGGCAAAAAATCAAAGACAGTTATTTAGATGTGGGAGAAAAAATCTTAGGATTTAAGGCACATCAAAGAAAGGAATGGATCTCTGATGCTACATGGAATGAAATCAGCCACAGGAAAGAACTAAAACTTAAGTTAAATTTTTGTAAGACATGAGCGCAGAAGAACGAAGTGCATAAAGAATACATGGAGGCGAACAAAAAAGTGAAAATATGGCTACGTCAAGATAAAAGGAAATGGATAGATGAGCAAGCAAAATTAGCAGAAGAGGCAGCAAGACGAGGAAATATGAAAGAGCTCTACGATATTACCAAAATGTTGTCAATGAAGAACTTCAGACATGAAGGACCAGTTAAGAACAAGGATGGGGTGATGCTTACAACTCAACAGGCACAGCTACAGAGATGGGAGGAGCACTTCAGGGAACTGTTAAATTGTGAAGACAACCAAGAGCAACAGGTAAGAGATGTTCCAGAGGAAGTCAAAAAAGATCAAGATATAAATTTTCAGTGCCCCACAATGGACGAAATTAGGATTGCCTTGAAAACACTAAAAAAAAGAGCTCTTAAAATCCGATATTGAAAGCACTGTTAAAATGCTCCATCCTTTGCTGAAGCATATTTGGCTTGAAGAGAAATCTCCAAAGGAGTGGAAAAATGGTTTGGTGGTAAAGCTCCCAAAAAAGGGAAATTTGTCAGACTGTAACAACTGGCGTGGTGGTACATTGTTGTCAGTGCCCAGCAAGGTCCTCTCAAGAATTATTTTAAACAGAATTAAAGAATCCCTTGAAAAGCAACTGCGTAAAGAACAGGCCGGTTTTAGGCCACAACACAGTTGTGTTGATCTTATTAACACTCTTAGGATCATTTTAGAGCAAAGCAAAGAATTTTCCAAGCAACCATGTACCTGGCATTCATTGATTTTCAAAAGGCCTTCGATTCCGTGAAACATAAAGTGCTCTGGGAGGTGTTGTGGAAGTATGGCATACCACAGAATATCTTAAACATCATAAAAGGTCTATATGATGGCTACAAATGTTGTGTACTCCACAAGGGAAATATGACAGAGCCCATAAAAGTAACAACTGGAGTTTCATTTTATCACCAACACTTTTTCTACTTGTTCTAGACTCTGTTATGAGAAGAGTCACAGCAGGCAGGAGATGAGGAATCCAGTGGGGTATCCATGAACATCTGGAGGATTTGGATTTTGCAGACGACATAGTTTTATTAGCTCAAAGGCTGGCTGATATGCAAGCTAAATTAAACTTGCTGAAAGAAGAAGCAGAGACTGCTGGCCTCAAGATAAATACAGGCAAAACAAAGGAAATGAGAGAAAACTCAGGGAACATGGAGGTGCCACTGTTAATGGGTGAGCCGGCCGAAGTGGCCGTGCGGTTAAAGGTGCTGCAGTCTGGAACCGCAAGACCGCTACGGTCGCAGGTTCGAATCCTGCCTCGGGCATGGATGTTTGTGATGTCCTTAGGTTAGTTAGGTTCAACTAGTTCTAAGTTCTAGGGGACTAATGACCTCAGCAGTTGAGTCCCATAGTGCTCAGAGCCATTTGTTAATAGGTGAGCAGCAGGTGGAGACTGTCAACTCATTTCTGTATCTGGGTAGTATAGTGACGGAAGATGGTGGAGCCAGAGATGACGTGAAAAACTGCATTAAAAAGGCAATTGCTGCCTTCATACAACTGCATCCAATATGGAAAAATAGAAATATCATGTACAAAACAAAAATCTGTATTTTTAATACAAATGTGAAGGCTGTCCTGTACGCCAGTGAAAGCTGGAAAATGGATAAAAAAGACAACATCCCAGTTACAAAGCTTCATAAATAGATGTCTCCGACGCATCATGAATATCTGGTGGCCAGAAAAAATATGTAATGAGGAGCTCTGGCGAATAACAAACCAGATACCTATAGAAGACCAGATACGAGAGAGAAAGTGGGGTTGGTTGGGGCGCACCTTGACAAAACCAGATGGAGCCATCAAGAAAAAAACATTGGAATGGAATCCCCAGGGAACAAGGAAGAGAGGAAGACCAAGGGGCACATGGAAGAGGACAGTGGAAGGGGAAGCAAACAGAGTTGGCAAGACCTGGGCAGAATTGAGGCAAATGGCCAAAGAAAGAGACGGATGGCGAGTTCTCCTGGATGCCCTATGCCCCCATAGGGGCCAAAGGAATTAAGTCAAGGAAGGCAGGACAGTTTAAGCAGTTAAAGGAAGGGCTTTTACAAAGGTATAAGAAACAGAATAGCGGGAAATTAATGAGTATACTTAAGAGTTGGGTCAGAGCAATGAAGCGAATAGTGTTCTGTTGCAGGAGGCCGAGAAAAGGGCACTTGATGTATTTTGGAGAAGGTTACCAGCGCATATGTCATGGAAAGTACGTGAAGGAACTCCGAAGGATTTGTATTCAGCCATTCAGCTGGCAATTGAATGTGAGGAAATAGACGTGGCAACAGGGGCACGCGAGAGGCAAACAGTGTTTACAGTGGGTGTGAAATGTTTTAAGTATGGTCGTATGAGGGACATGTGCAGAGGCAATGTACACAGTCACCAAAGAGTAGAGGAAGGGGTGGAAATCAGCAGCTTGGAAGATGGAGAAGTGGAGATAGGAGAGGTGGACAGTCGTTAAATGACAGAGGGGGCCCAAGACCCACCTAAAGGAGCTCCCGTTTAATTTCAATGCTACGAAGATGTATGCAGAGGTGGAATGTACAGTGGTATGATATGTAGGAACTAAAAAGTTTAAGATTTTGTTGGACACAGGGGCACAATTGTCAGTGGCTACTAAGAATATTATGGGACAAAGGAAGTTAGACCCACCACGTTATAGGTTGCGCGGAGTGGGGGATAAGGACGTCACGCCTTTGGGGTCAGTGACAGTTGACTTTCGAATAGAGAAAGTCTGATTTAATGCATGCATGGAGGTAGTACCATGGTTAAGCTAGGGCTACCACATGATCCAAGGAGTACATTCTTGCAGCAACATCATGCCAAAATTGACCTTGGACAACGAACTGTGGAACTTGGTGGAATGTTTTTTTCCGCTAGGCGAAACTGTTGCCAATGCAGAGCTGACGGGAGGAGCATGAACAAATCAATTGAACCGCGTACATTAGCATAAGGCTTAATTCGCATGAGTGTGTGTCTAGTGGCACCAGGAAGTCGCTTTGGGTAAGTGGGGAGTCGAATCTACTGTGGGTACAGTATGTTATTGCACCATTGAAGGATAATAAAGTTTTGGGTCCACTGGGTTGTTTTGTGAAATGTAGTGTTGTATGCGTACTGGAGGGGAACGACAGGTGAGTAGTAGTGAACATGGATAATTTTAGCTCTGTAGACACTGTATGTGCCAAATGACGAAGACTGGTGTTCAAGAGGTAGGCGAAGCAATCAACCACTAACTGCCGATAGAACTGCATTGCGTGACAAAATTAAGCATTTGAAAGGAGGTGAAAGAGAGCATATCGTAGAATTATTTTGGGAATTTAAGGATTTGTTTTTTCCACAAGGGCTGTTACCACCAACTCCATTAGTTGCTGAACTAATACCAGCAGGGAATGAAGCACCTGTTTACCCTAAACCACACAGATTACCGAGGTATTTGCAGCCGATTGGGAGGATTTCATTGATCAGCAGCTTACGGACGGTATTATAGAACATAGTAATAATTGTTGGGGAGCGGGCATTGACGTTGTGTCTAAAAAATTTACGGATGGAACTAGAAAATACAGGTTCTGTTGTGACTACAAATACCTCAATAATAAGACAGTAACGGGCGCATACCCCATTCCAAACATATTGGAGACTTTGGATCTCGCAGGACAGTGCCAGTACTTTTCTATGATGGATTTGACAAGTGGTTATCATCATTTAGAGGTGGCTCCAGAGGATCGTCCAAAAACTGCATTCTCTACTCCTGGAGGCCATTAACAGTACATCAGAATGCCATTCGGTTTGAAAAACGCTCCGGCAAAGTTTCAGAGGTTGCTAGACAGTGTCTTGAGGGGTTTGAAACCACAGCAGTGTCTTGTCTATTTAGATGACATTATAGTGTTTTCAAGTAGCATGGAGCAACATAGACAATGGTTAATGGAAGTCTTTATGAGGTTAAGAGCAGTTCGTTTGACATTGAGCCTGGAGAAGTGTCATTTTGCATTAGAAGAAGTAAAATGTTTGGGTAATATTATCAGTAAGGACGGAGTGTGAACAGATCCGAGGTTGGTACAGGCTGTAAGGGATTTTCGGGAACCGAAAACAGTCCAGAAAGTGCTGTTATTCATTGGAATTTGCAACTACTATCGAAAGTTCGTGAAGAGTTTTGCAGATTTAGCACAGCCGTTGATGCGATTGTTACGGAAGGGTGTGAAATTTGAGTGGACAGAAGAGTGTCAGAAAGCGTTTGACAAACAGAAAGAAGTATTAATATCAAGTCCGGTTCTTGTGTTTCCAGATTTTGAAAAGGAATGTATACTAGCATGCGATGCATCGAATCAAGCATTAGGGTGTATTCTTATTAAGGAAATTGATGGGAAAGAACATCCTGTAGCCTATGCGTCTAGGCAGTTGAATGCAGCAGAGAAGAATTACACAGCAACAGAGAGGGAGATGCTTAGCGTAATCTATAGAATCACATATTTCAAATGTTATTTATGTGGGAGAAGATTTCGGATAGTGACAGATCATGCTGCAAAGTGGTTGTTGGGGTTGAAGAATCCGTCCACTAGACTCACTAGATGGGCTGTGAGGCTTAGAAAATTCGACTAGTGGCACACAAGCCTGGGAAGAAGCACGGTAATGCGGATGCACTAAGTAGGAAGGTGGCAAAAGTAGAAGTCATAGGTTATGACCTAGCAGTATCGCAAAAATTACAGGACGCTGACAATAATTGTAAACTGTATTGCACACAGCTGCAGTTTAATGTGTACAACAGTCTTCTGTGCAGGGAAACGAAGTTAGGGTCAAGGATAGTAGTGCCAGCGAAGTTGAGGGATGAGGTTTTAAAGGAAGCGCATGATCATGTGTTATCTGGTCATGGAGAGTGGCAGAGAGGTATTCGTGGAGAGGTAGGAAAGTAGATGTGGATCAGTATGTCAAGGATTGTTTACCATGTGCACAGAGAGCAGATTTGAGCCAGAAACAGATACAGCTACAGCGATTATTGGAAGCAACATGTCCATTCTCTTTGCTGGGGATTGATGTCTTAGGACCTTTTAGGCGAACACCATCGGACAACAGATTTATTCTGACAATAATAGACCATATTTCAAGGTATGTGGAGATAGTGGCTACGCCAAATCAACAGGCAGAAATGGTCGCGCAAGCGTTAGTAAATAACTGGATTTTCAAGTTTGGTGTACCGGAGACAATAATTACTGACCAAGGGACCAACTTCATGTCAGATTTAATGAAGGAGCTGTGTAAATTGTTGAACTTAAAGAAGTTGAGGACAAGCACATTGCATCCACAGGCCAACAGAAGGACAGAACGGGTACACAGAACAATCGGTAAGATGCTGAGTTTTTATGTGGATTCTCATCAACATCAGTGGGACAAGTATTTGAGGCATATTGTATGCACGTACAATGCAAAAGTCCATACAAATAGTGGTTTGTCTTCATATGAGGTAGTGTACAGGCGAAAAATGTCGTCACCGTTTGATTTAGTGAAGCTACAGAAAGGAAGTACTGGTGAATCGGTACGTCAGTTCGCAAGAACAATTCAGGATGTTTGGAAATGGGTACAAAAGGCGAATACGAAGGCTTTGGAAAGGCAGGAAGACGCAGTGAAGCGGAAAGGAAGTTTACCGCAGTATAGAATGGGGCAATGGGTAATGCTGTCCAGCCCCTATACGCAAAAAGGGAAAACGAAGAAGTTCCTCACGAGGTATCAAGAGCCATATCAAGTTGTTGAAATCACATCTCCCATTAATGTTAAGCTTCAGCTGCCAACTAGAACAACGATAGTACACATTGGGCGGTTACAGCCATTTAAGGGTTGCCTGGATGTGATTCCAGGCGTGTCACAGGAAGGAAAGAGGAAGAAAGAGAGAGTGAAGAGAGGTGCTAAGCACAGAGAAAACCAGGAAGATAGAGTACAGCATGAAGTACTGTATGCTTTGCGATCTAGAAAGTAGTATAGTACTTTTAGTTTTTTTTTTTTTATTTTTTTTTTTTTTTTTTTTTTTTTTTTTTTTTTGTGATGTATCATTGGGTTGGTGTAGAGTAATTAGGCATTGTATTTTATATGTGTTTTCGAGTAGTGTGAGCCTGCTAGGGACAGCAGTCCTTTTGAAGAGGGAGAAAGGGTGATGGTGATCCCTGTCCTCGGGTCACTGAAAAGGAAAGTTTTGTATCTAACGTATGTGAAGTGTTGTTGGAGGAGAAATCAAATGCAGTTCTGGAGAAATAAATGTGTCGGAGTAAATTTTGCAGCAAAGCCATGATAGATTTGTGTGGAACAATGTCAGAGAAGTACGATTTCTTTTTTAACTTTTTATTTATCGACAGTGCTGGGTCAGGAAAGTCGTGTTTATTGCACCAGTTCATGTAATGTAAATTTAAGGATGAAAGTAGTCACACAATCGGTATTGGGTTTAGATAAAAAATAGTGAATGTTGGAGGAGATCCATGAAGCTACAAATATGGGACATGTGCACGGTGCAGTTATTTTTAGCTTGGGGGAAAGGAATAGACTGTCCAAGGGACATCAAAGAGCCAACATTGAGCTTGCAACAGGTCGGGATGCATTGGATCTTCTCTACCTACGAGAATTTGGTAGCAGTAGCAAGTTGTTTTGAGCAAGGAGTGTTTACGGAAGCAAAATGTGTAGAGCTCGAAGGAAGAAGAATTTTAATCAATGGAACTAAGTGTAACATAATAGTACCAACCTTCCATCTGCCAGTGTCAATTTCAGGAGTCACGCAATTGAATGTCACGCAGCCACAACTGTACTGGCCAGGAACCAATTTAGAGTTATTGCCAAGGCAAAATCTGACCTTGTCAAATCAAACTCTGGAGCCAGGTCTGTTGAGATTCGTAAACCAGTTCAGTTTAGAGCTAGAGGGGCACATATCACCCAAACAGCTGTCTCAACATGTTGCTAAGTATAGGGAAAGGCAACGGCAAATAACGATCATTTTGAGCACCTCTGTGCCAAGTGTCATCGCAGCCTTAACTTTATTATGTTTTGTTTTCTTTCTAATCAGGTAGAAAGCCAATTCCCAGAGGGATCTGGGAGTAGTCCAAGTCCCAGTAGATTGGATACCGAGGGTATAGGTAAGGGATTGAACGAGCGTTCAGCGAAGTGGTCATCCATTAAGAACTTTTTTTTGTTTTTCTCCTCGTGTCATGTGCTTAGGAGCACTAGACCAACGCGGGGCATTCAAGTGTGTCGGGGCACTCAAGTGTGTCAGCTCTCCTGGACAATGGGGCATATCACACCACCGGGCTACACGCAGCAACTGATGGGGCAACAGCGTCCCAGTCCACAGTGGGTCGTTGGTTCGACGCCCTGAGATTGACGCGGGGTCCACAGCTAGCCAGCGATGGGCCACTCTTCGGCTCGCTACCACGGGCAGTCGTCTCGGCTCCCGACACACGCCGGAGAGTTCCCGATCTCAGCCTTGCCGGTGAGAAGGAGGTTGCAGCTGGCCGCCTGCGGCTCACACCGAGCAGCACTGAGTCGGCTGCTGGCGCAGCCATCCTGACATCATCGGAATTCAGCAGGCCAGCCAAGGCAGGCACGACACAGCATTGCAGGACCCTGTGATGCAGACCGAGGTGAACGGAGCACTGTAGTGGAAACAAATAAATCATTTGGAAAGTTCTCGCCGAGTTTTAATACGACACCTCCTGGCACCCATCCATTACAGATTATATATCTTTTCCATAGATTCCTTAGCCTTAGTTAATTCATCCCAAATCTTCTGTAGTTCACTATGTTCTGTCTGTTTCTGCATTATAATGAGGTGTATCTACAGATGATTCATTCCTTTCTTGTACTTTGTAATCAACTAAGTCAACTACTCACACCTCCAAACTAGTAAGGGCAGAGCCTGAAATAGTGGCTACATCCAAATCTTTGCTTAGTTGCAACATTCTCAACTCTACTTGTGTGCCTGAGATTTGGTCATGTATTGTGTTAAATTCCTGCTCCATTGATTCTTTTAACTGTTTCAGATCTTTGCCAACTCCTCCAAATTTCTTCATCACTTCATTTTGAACTCAGTCACACTGTTTCAGTATTCGGAATTTAGCTGCTCTGGCAAAGTGGAAAGTTTCATCTGTAACTGCGAAATGCCAGTTCGAATTTCTACCTTTTCCTTACGTGACTTATGTCATGGTGAGAGACTTAAATGAGGATAAGAGCTTGACTAATTTGCCATGTGGATGTATAATCACCAGCTTGATCGCTAGTTGAGTGTAGGTAAGAGATGAGCTTGATTGATTATACTAAGTTAAGCTAACCTCCCTTAATAAAACAGAACCCTGTATGTTGTCCTTGATGGTGAGTGTTCATTAGAGACAAGGGTGTCGTCAGGAGTGCCCCAGGGCAGTGTAATAGGACCGCTACTTTTTTTTCTATACCTGTAAATGATCTGGTGGACAAGGCAAGCAGCAGTCTCTGGCTCTTTGCTCATGATGCTGCAGTGTGTGGGAGATGTTGTCATTGAGTGACTGTCGGAGGATACACGATGACTTGGGCAAATTTCTAGTTGACATGATGAATGGCAGCTAGCTCTTAATGTAGAAACATGTAGTTAATGCCGACAAGTAGGAAAAACAAACCCATAATGTTCAAGTACACAGCCACATTGATCAAATATCTAGGCATAACAATTCAAAACAATATGAAATGGAATGAGCAATTAAGGACTGTAACAGGGAAGGGCTTTGTTTATTGGGAGAATTTTAACCAAACCCATTGTTGAGTACTGTTTGAGTGTTTGGGATCCACACCAGGTTGGATTAAAGGAAGACACTGTAGTAGTTCAGAGGCAGGCTGCTAGATTCATTACTGGTAGATTCGAACAACGCACAACTATTACGGAGACTCTTCAGGAACATAAATGAGAATTACTAGAGGGAAGGTGACATTCTTTTTGAGGAGCACTATTGGGAAAATTTAGAGACATTTGAGGCAGACTGCAGAGCAACTCTACAGCCGCCAACACACATTTCAAGTGAGGACCATGAAGATATGATTAAAGTAATAGGGGTTTTTATGGAGGCATGTAGACAGTTGTTTCCTTCTCACTCTATTTGCGAGCGGAACAGAAAAGGAAAGGAAATTAGAGCTAGTACAGAGGCTTACTGATAATCATTCTTACCATGTGCTGTTCACAAGTGGAAAAGTGTTGGAGGGCTCAGTTAGTGGTACAAAAAGTACCCTCCTCCACACACTATTAGGTAGCTTGTGGGGTACGATATAGTTGTAGATGTAGTGGTACAGGGTACCCTCCGCCATGCACCATATGGTGGCTTGCGAAGTATGTATATAAGTGAAGATGTAAACGTAGATGTAGAAAATGTATAAAGCCCATCTGTATCAAAATAGGACAGGTACAATCCCGCTGCAAAAAAACCAAACTAATTATTATTACTACCACCCAGCAGAAAAGTGTACAAATCCTCACCAGTTTTACTCCTTTAGTAAATTAAATATACAGTTCAGTTCCCTCATAAAATACACTAAGGTATACTTACAAAATATACATCCACAATGTGTGAAAGGGCAAAATCATTATTCTATATCATGTTATACTACTGATATTTTATTCCATAGAAGAGCACATATTTCATGATAGCTTTATTCCTTTTTGGCCCTCACACCCAAACAGAAGAAGTTACATTTTTGAGTAACTAGTAACTTTTTAGCTTCATGTACTATAATTGTTTAATCGTTACTGCTCATATTATGCACAGCTGAACACTCAAACTCTTGTCTCTCTGTTAGTAACTTTGCAGTAAGCCTCAAAATTTGCAGCATTCTACCTCTGTAGAAACTATCAGTGATACCAGAAGTGCTGTCAGCTATCATGTAGTCTTTGCCAAACTACTGAATGTGGAAAAAGAGAGGTTAGAATGGTACTCCTGGTGAGGAAGTAAGAAAGGAAAGACAAGATAAGAAATGTTAGAACCCAAGAAAAGAAGAACACAGACGCCAAACGATGAAGGAAGATATACACCTTGAATGAGGAAAGGGATATGTTCATTTCGTCACTCAAGATGTGGGAAATTTCCTTCCTTTCCTCCTCCTATCAACATGACATTGCTAACATCCACATCTGCATTTAATGCCAATAACATTCATACAAACCTTTTACCAGTTATATCATAGATTTATCACACTGCAATGTGTAGTAAATAATGTCATTGAAAATTGAGCTATTTTCATTTCAAAACTGCAGACTAAGGCAGCCCTAGCTGGATTATTTGTACAGAAAATCATGAGAGGAGACAATTCTTTGTTGTAATTTAATTACTTACCCTCATTCTATGGCTCTAGAGGCATGCCGTATTACACATTGAAGATGTGAAATGTGCATTATTTATTAAAATTATAATACTTAAGTATATTCGATGAGTTGAAGGTTAGATCTTGCTAAAATTCTGTGAGTGGCCACAGAAGGAGAAGGCAGTTGCAGAGGATAATGGATTGCATGTAAGTGGTAGGTTGATGAAAGCAGGAAAAGAGTGGAGAAAAATATTCTATGAAGGAGAGAGAATATTTTGGATAGATCAGGTTTTAGTCCAGAGCCATCCAAAAGAGCTTAAGTATAAAAATCAAGACGGCAAACCCAACAATTTGGAAGTTAAAGTCATACATAGCAGCCAAGATACAAAAAACATTATATGAAAGAAGAAACATGAGGACACAAAACAGCATTTTTCATAATTTTTGGTAGGAGAGAGTAGTATTCCTTCCTACACAAAATATTAGTTAGAGAGAGGCAAACATATCTTTTGGATTCTTTTTTACATTCCATATGAAAAACAAGCAAGGTTTATTATTTGAAGATAACAGGGAGTTAAGATAAAGGAGGAGGATCTCAGAAAATATATGTCACAAATTCATTTGCGACATTCATTTTTCCATGGCTGCCGACCCAATCTATGTGCTAAGTATGTTATCATTATTTATTGTGTTTTGAAGGAGGACTGTCATCCAAAAGTTCATATTCTGTTGCTTTTTTATGCTACACCAATTAGCTGGTCACTAGCTGTATACGTGCTGTGCCAATGGCCATTGCTTCATGGAGAAGTGCAGAAGCACTGCCGTGAGACATTCTGTGAATTGAAAAGCTGTTATCTGGGATTCATCTGTTAACAAAAATGGTTTTTATTTTATTTGATGTAATATAGTTGAGATGTTCAGGAGTTTTGTCAATTTTAATAAATGTTGAAGTTAATAGAAAGTTGGAAATATTGTTTCCTGTCTAATTAAATATTTCACAGGAAAATTATGAGTGATTTACTTATATTTTCATCACCTTCACACTCAGGAGAGTTTGTGGAGTATTTTGACTGGAGGTGGAGAGTGATCATCTGGTAAAGTATCAGTTTATGTCTTTATTTGAAGAGAAGCTTTTAATACTACTGAGAATTTTCAGAAGATGTTACATGTATTCAGTCTGAGCCAATCAGATGCAGATGACAGCATATATTGAAGAAGTCAATTATTGTTGGCATCCCTGCACTGTTTCTACAAACTTTTCTCTTTCATGTTGGGAAAAAAAAAATCTGCTGTCACTATTAACAATTAATTTCAAAGGCAGGAACACTATAAATGGCTCTTTTGTTAGATAGAGCTGGACAGCAACAGCACAAGAGTCTTATCATAGCTGACACTTTTAGTGTTGCTATCCAGTTCGGTCTAACAGGGAGTCACTTATAGTGTGGGGGCAGCCCACGAATCTTTCTTGGCAAGGCATGGAGGACTGTGTGCTACAGTATGAAAGGTTGTTAAAAATTATTGGCAACATATCTACAAGCGAAATGTAGAGCAATACGTGAAGAACTGTGTACCTAGTGTGCAAAGGGCAGAACTTGCAAAGGTCATCAAAGGCTAGTCAATCTTTCCGAATGATTAGCGTTGATATTCTCAGACCCTTCAGGCAAACACCAGTCAGGAATTGCTATGTCTTGGCAATGATTGCCATTCCGAACCTGTAAGGTGAAACTGTCACACACTATGATTGTCAACTGGCTATTGAAATTCAGAACATTTGGAGTTTCTTACTAATAAATCACAGGACCAATTTTTTGTTGGTGCTCAACGGTTGCATTGGCTCCTGCATATTTGGCATAACATCCACAAACCAGTGAAAGAATGGAGTAGATGTACAAACGCATAAGCAAGATGCTAAATCATTCAGTGAATGATCACCTTAATCATTGTGAAACCTCATTACCATACGACATACAACACTAAGATACCTGAGAGCATTTGACTCTTGTAATATGAAGGAGTCTATGGGCAAAAAATGATTTCACCTTTTAAGTTAAGTAATCCATTCCCGGAGAAGATGTTTCAAATATCCATGAGCTCGCAAAAAGGTTAAAAGTAGTGTGATACCATGTTCAGAAGGTGAGTGCTTAAGTTCTAGAATGGGTGCAACAAATAAAAGCCACTGTATCAAAATTCCAAATCAGTCAATGGGTAGTGCTAACTCATCCCTACATTCCTGCTAATCAATCAAGTTTCCATGCAATATCAGGGTAGTTAAAATGATACATCCATTTAATGTAAAACTACACATTCTCACTACATGCTCTGTGGTACATATTGAGTGATGCCCCAGAAGCTCTCCCACTGGTGCCGACAGCACACCAAAGGGGAGGAAGAAAGTGCTGGTGAGAAGAAGAATTATACAGTGAAGTGAACAAATTCCCCCAGGAACTACATACACACACATGCTCTTCCACCAGCATTAAGGTTTCAGTGCATGACACCACAAATGTATGAAGATGTTGATTGTGAAATCATACACACTTAAGCACCACCTTCTTGCTTCCCTGAACCAATTTATCTATATCAATACTCTTCAAACCACTGTGAAATGTGTGGTAGAGGGTGCATCCCATTGTACCAGTTATTAGGGTTTTTTCCCATTCCATTCATGCCTCAAGTGCAGGAAGGACAACTATTTAAATGTCTCAACTCTAATCTTGTCCTCATGATCTCTTGGGAGCGATAAGTAGTGAATTGTTGTATATTTCTAGAACCATCATTTAAAGCCTGTTCTTGAAATATTGTAAGTAGCTTTCTCAGAACAGTTTATGTCTATCTTCAAGAGCCTGCCACTTCAGCATCTCTGTGACACTCTCCCATGGGTCAAACAAACCTGTGACCATTCACACTGTCCTCCTCCATATACATTCAATAACCTCTGTTAGTCCTATTTGGAACTGGTCCCACACACTTGAGCAATATCCTAGAGTGCTTTGTAAGAAATCTCCTTTGTAGACTGCCTGCATAAACCAAAGTCTACCACCTGCTTTATCCATGACTGAGCCCCTGTGATGATTCCATTTCATATCCCTACAAAGTGTTACACCCAAGTATTTGTAGGAGTTGGTCGATTCCAACTGTGACTCATTGATATTATAGTCATAGGACAATATGTATTTCATTTTTTAAAGTGCACAATTTTACATTTTTGAACATTTAAAGCAAATTATCAATCTTCGCACCACTTTGAAATCTTATCAATATCTGAATGAATATTTATGCTGCTTCTTCTGCAAAAAGTCTGAAGGTACTATTAATATCATCTGCAAGGTCATTAATGTACAACATACAAGGGTCCCAACGCACTTCCCTGATGCAAACAAGAAGTTCCTTCTACATCTGACAAAAGACTTTCCACCCAAGATAACATGCTGCACCCTCCCTCGCAAAAATTACTCAATCTAGCCAAAAATTTTGCTTGATACCCCATATGACCATACTTTTGACAACAAATGTGAATGTGCTATGAGTCAAATGATTTTTGAAAATCAAGAAACACTACATCTACCTCACTCTCTCGATCCAGAGCTTTCAGTGTGTCATGTGAGAAAAGTGTGAGTTGGGTTTTGCATTATCAATGATTTTGGAATCCATGCTGATTGGCATGGAGGAGGTGATTCTATTGGAGATACCTCATTATGTTTGAGCTCAGAATATATTCTAAGATTCTATGACAAACTGATGTCAAGGATACTGGATGGTAGTTTTGTGGATCATCTCTACTACCCCTCTTGTAAATGTGTGTGACCTGTGGCTTCCTTCCAACTATGGAGCATGGGTTTTTATTTGAAGGATCTATGATAAGATTATAGTTAGAAGAGGGGCTAACTCAGCTGCAAGTTCAGTATAGAATCTGATAGGGATTCCATTGGTCCCAGGAGCTTAGTTCGATTTTAACTATTTCAAGTATTTCTCAACAATCCCTGCTCAAAATAACTGGACAGCATGGAAGAATCATTTCTATCTGTACACCACTATCACTGGGACTAACAGCACCAAACTACACTTATTGCCATAAAAAGGGCCATACCCAGAAGGACAAGGCAGATTGCAATCATTGTCGGCTGGCAGGTAGATTGTACCACACATGAAATGGTTACACTTTCAAATTGGAAGGACTGCCAATATGTATTGTCAAGACATGTAGCACGAAGTTGTACAGGTCTTGGATGTAGTCCTGAGATACTTCATCCCATGCCATCTGCACTGAGCCCACAGATACTACAGACTGGTGTGTGGAGGTGGCATCCTGATGGACTCGATGACATCCCACATACTCTCAATCAGAGAGAGATTGGGCAGTGCACCTGGCCATAGCCAAGTATCCATTGCTGGAAGGCATGCTCAAAAGGTGGCAGCAGTATGAGGGTGAGTGAGAGTTGCTGTGTTGACATAGGCATGGGAGTGGGCTTTTACAAACCACTTGCAGGACCTCATCCATACCAGTGTGGCTGTCATGTACGCCATTAGGAACACTAACACGTAATGGGCACTACAGGATAATGCTCCCCACACAGGCTGGTGGGATGTGTGATGGGACACCATATACTGCTCTTCATAGTGCTCTCCACTGTGCCCCCAGACACAGACTTCGTGGTTGTCACCTCCAAGGTAGAAGAGGGACTCACCACTAAAGATGGCACGCTACCGGTCCACAGGACTCCATGTCTGACGCTGCAGACACCAGGTGAGTCGGGTCCAGCAGTGTGGGTGTGAGAGTGACAGGCATCATAATGGTTGGCAGATGGCGAGCCCTGCATCATACAACCACCTGCCAATGGTACTAGCACTTACAGGATGTTGCATAGAATGCATAACAGCCACTTAAGCTTCTCCCAGATCTGCTCGTGCATGGCAATCCTTCAGTGCTCCCTCCTTGTGGGGTGGTGTGTGTGTGTATGTGTGATGTCCAAAACCCTCCATGTCAAGCACACGTGATTTCTTGTATCAACTACTGCCATATGGGCAGTGGTGGTGTCCATACAACCAGTGTGGTGAACGACATGATGATAGGACAACTGAGCCTCTTGCCACCCCACGATGCAGCCCCTCTAACACATCTAGCTCGGCAGCTTAATGTCAAACATGTCACCATGGCAATCATGTTTAGATGATGTGCTAGTGATACTGCACACTATTGCACAGCTGTTTGGGGCCCTCTTACACCAAACAATATGCACAATATCACGGCCCACCTGCACTCCCTGTAGTCATGGCTGACCATGCAAAGTAATCATTGTCATAGCTGATGTGCAACAAAGTAACCCTGTTTGCAGAGTATCAGTTGGGTTCTGGGTGTAGCTCTTTCTATGACTATGAGTGTGTCATGACAAAAACCATCTCATTCGCTATCTTCTTAATCCTACTCATGGCAGATGTAGCTTACTCTTGCCACAGATGGAAAGTCATCCAAATCCTGCCCTACCATATTTTCACCTACAGGCCCATACAAAAGATGTTAGCGTGGTGAAGAATCAGCATGAATGAACTAAAACAATGTTCAACTCTGGACAAATGCAAATAGTTTCAATAAATATGAAAAGTGTGGACAACATAGCCCACAGCATTAGGAGTCCAATTGTATTTGCGTGACATCTAATTTATACTTAGATCCTAGCATGCATGTAATCAGTCTCCCAGAAGCAGCCACATTGCAAAATCTGGGAACTAAATTTTCTGAATAGGGATGGAATGTAATGGTGTGACAGTACAACATACTCATACCTTTTTCACCAGTTACTGATGTTTCTTCACATCTGACATCTTCACCCTTACACTGACCAATATTGCAGCAAGCCATCACCTAGGGTGCCAAATAGTGTTACAGCAACCAACAGCTACATTATGTCAATCACCAACAGCAGCAAAACAATCTGTTACTAAGGGTATATTTTATACATACCCAACAGCTAGCCGCAAGCAACATGGCCGTGATAATCAGGCGCTGCTAAGTCAGCGTGAGCTGAAGTCCACCACAGCACTGTGAAAGACTCTGCCGGTCTGGCATCAGTGCCCAGGCTGGACCTTCGATCTTTGCTACTGCTTCACTCTGTGTGGTCCAGGGATCAATGCCAGTCTGAGTTCAAAAGGCGTGAGCACGTATTCATCTCATGGTTAACTCATGAAACCCATATTAATTAATTACAGTCTGCATAGCATTCAGAGTCCAAATGAGACAAAACAAGGAATAACTGTATAAGCAAAAAACAAAGAATAAACAATGTGGCACTGAACCATGGAACTCTCGTACAGTCTACACCACAGTACCATGGAATATATACAGTGGGAGTCACTAAACAATCCCCTCTCTCCTTCACCCCTCAGTGTCAGCTGCAATACTTCTCGTTAAATTTGACATACTGTTTTGATTGCTTCATCATATCCTTCTTGAAACCCAGGGGCTTGTCCCTGGAAACAGTGTGTTCTTCTAGCAGCGGGATGGTAGCGCCTGCTGATGTTTCCTGCGTGGCAGCATCGGATGTTTGTTAAAGCTCCCCAGTAGCTTGCCAAGCAGGAACATCGTTAGTTGCTGCCTCTCCCTTCTTCATGTTTCTTGATGCCAGTTCTTTTTCTGTTGGCTGTGAAGCCTGAAATGCTGGTTTGATACGGTCATGCGCAACCGTGCTAGGTACGCCATGGATGTCAATCCTGAAATTGTCACCTCAACTAACTACTGCATAATGGACCTTCATACAGAGGTTGCAGTGGTTTGCATACTGCGTTATTATGTAACAGCACATGTGAACAGGTGGCTAAATCTGCAAAGACAAATGTGCAGTGTCCAGTTTGTTCCCAAGACTGTACTGGATGAAACTTACATATGTGGAATTTGCAACTTAGTAGCGAATTCTGATGCTGCAACGGTTTCATCTCCCATATCATGGATGAACTCTTATAGCAGACTTATCAACTGGTTGTACACAAACTCTGCTACTGTGGCTTGGAGATCAGGCTTGAGACTGTTTGCTATCCTAACAAGACAAGTGGTATTGTTTCTGTCCCCTTGTCTGTTGTGTGACGTCAGAGGGATGATTTCAGTTACTGGTGCAGGCGTTCCACCACGCCGTTTGAGGTGTAGCGCCGTATAACGATCCTGCCTTGGAGGCGGTTAAGTGGGAGATGCGTCTCAGAGCTGCATAGTGACAGATGGTGACGGGAGACTGGATGCGCACGTAGTTTAGTTTATGTATCAGCCGATAGAGGACAGTATTGGATAGGGGACTGATTTAGTTTCGATTTTGCCCAGTAGAGTGCACTAAAGTAATAGAATGTTGCCGGCCGAAGTGGCCGTGCGGTTAAAGGCGCTGCAGTCTGGAACCGCAAGACCGCTACGGTCGCAGGTTCGAATCCTGCCTCGGGCATGGATGTTTGTGATGTCCTTAGGTTAGTTAGGTTTAACTAGTTCTACGTTCTAGGGGACTAATGACCTCAGCAGTTGAGTCCCATAGTGCTCAGAGCCATTTGAACCATTTAATAGAATGTTTTTCACAAACTGTTCTAGTATTTTCATAAAGTGTTGTTATGTCTTTTTGTGTATGTAAACTGTTATAAATGTGTTTTAGCAGTATGAATGATGCGTGAGTGTGGATTGATGTTAATATGAAGATAATTGTTTAACGAGTATGTCAGGGGCGGGCAGGAATCCTGCACGTGTGCGGTGCACTTGCACGCGTGCAGTTAACAGGTGTTCTGCGTGCACACAGGGGCAAGCTGGCCACCCGCTTACCTCCCCTCCCCACCATACCATCAGTCCGCTCCTTCCTCTGCAATGCGTTTTGTTTCCTAGCTTGCTTTATTGATGAAGGAATAAGATTAGTAGGAGTGCTTGAAAGATGTCGTGTTTTGAAAGAGTACCTATTACCTACGACACGTTTTATTTAATTATCACAGGTGGAGTGGAACAAAATTTCTACATACAGACAAACACAAACAGTTACTTAAATTTTCATCACTGATGTTTGCTCTTAACCGACATTTACTAATTCAGCAAATGGTTTTCCAGCTCTCGCTATATTAAGCGCAATCTTATAACTTGCACGTACCGCTGGGCTATTATTGTTGTCGTCCTGAAAAATTGAAAACAGTGCTCCATAAAATGTTAAATCAGGACGAGAGACATGACGAAAGGAAGTCGCAGATCTCTCGTGACCACAGCAACTACGACAGATTCATCTAGTATCGTCAGATCGCTCTTCTTAAGCTCAATTTCCCCATCCGCTCAGAATCCAACAATAAATTGTACTCGTCCTTGTGAAATTTGTTATAATGGCCTTCAATACTAAACTTCCGCTGACCAGCGAGAATACTGCCACATATTAAACATTTCGAATTTTCACGTTTTTGCACAAAGAAAAAATGATTCTCCCATTATTTTTTAAAAGATAGCAAATCTCCACTTCTCCGTTTCCTTGTTTCACTCTGCATTTTACGGTTCTTGAAATACAACGTTCACTACGTAGTGGTCGCTTCGCATCAACGTCCGCAGCTTAGCCTGGCACTACACTGCAGCAACCTGCCGGCTGTCGCCAACTGCCCCAGTCGACGATTGCACGCGAGCAGCACACGTGCAGTGCTGTGCGCTCATGAGCCGCGTGCAACGTTTGCCCGCCCCAGGAGTATGTAGTAGGATTTAGGGTGGGAACATTTCGAAGAAGTAGGGATATGGACAAAGGGGATTTTTGTAGAATAGATTTGAAAGTAAGTTTATGGTAAAGGGAAAGTTAATTCAGGTATAAATAACAATAGTAAATAACTTTATGCATAAGCAAAACTTAAGCATATTAGATAATTACGTCGGTAAAAAGTGCAGTCGTTAGGTTTACTATTTTGCGATTGGTTATTGAGGAAAAGCGCGGATTGATGCGGGAGAGTGTTGTTTTGCTATTGGCTGTTGAGCAAACTGACCAATGGTAAAGCAATATTCTTCGCGCGCCTTTCTCTGCTGGTACAGAAGACAGAGTATTCTAGAGACGAGTCGAAGCCTAGCCATGAAAGAGATCGGACGTGTGCAGTAGTAGTTCCGATGGAAATTATAAGTTCCCGGATCTAGCAGTGTTTCATACATCAAAATTGTTGGAAAGTGACGGCATAATTATTCCGATGTGTGTGTAGAAATTTCGGAATTTTTAAGTGAATTTTGTGACGAGATAAGACATATATTCCGCGTGGCGTATTGAGCAGGTCGGTGGCTAAAAACTGACTGCATTTGGTACCGACAACTTAATATTTGGCGAGCATCTAAAACAATCAGTATTTTTGTAGCTATTATGTTTCTGGGAAATGCAACACCATAAACTTGCTAACGTGAGTGGAAGGGATTGTGAGTGACTGTGTTAAGACTAGCACGGGCGTGGCAGTGATACTTGTTCACCTAAGTTTCAGAATATATTAACTGAGGACAAAATTTCCAACCTTTCATTTTCCCTACTGATGATCTGCTGAGACAATGTTCACAGGTAGGTGCAGGTCCGTCGTAAAGGGACGGAAAGAACCGCGCCGCCGCACGTTCACTGGGGAATCATAAGCGGTGGTCCTATTTGCTTGACATCTAACAATGTGACAACGGTTTTAAACATGTATGCCTAATCAGCAATTCGACCATGCCCATACGAAATGTGTGTCCAACGGCAATCAGGATAGCCATATATTGTAATACATTGTCACCGATAGTATTACTTGCAAGAGTATGCAGGCAACAAAGCAATTGCGACGGAGTTGTGTCACCTAATCCTCTATATATTTGTTTACAAATACATGTTACGAGAGCGAAAGGAACCTGTGACCACTAGAGTGTCTTGTTTCTCCACTAGGCACTGCCACAAGTTCCTCCAAAAATAGTAACACAGCACACAAATGTCATACTAACTAATGAAAATCCACCCGATGATAGAGGTTTAAACCTTTGAAACGCGTCGTGGAAATAAATAAAACAAGGACTGGTAACAGTAAACTTGTTGTTTCATTTAACCATAAAACAGCGGAATAACCATCCGAGGTGACCCAAAGTGGAATGACCACATAAAATAATAGTACAAAAAGTGAATGCCAGGCTGAGATTCATTGAAAGAACCTTATGAAAATGGTTCAGAAAACGACTGATTTTGAGTACTGCTCATCAGCCTTGGACTTTACTAGGTTCAACTCTTGAAAAGATAGTGGAGATCAACAAAGAGCATAATGTTTCACGAAGTTATCATTTAGTAATTTCAACAGCATTACAAAAAAACTACAAATTCAAAGGGTATATGCTCTATGAGAGGCATTGCTCACCACAGAGAACTTTACTGTTGAAATTCCAAGAGTTTACATTCCAACAATTGTTGAGCAACACATTACTTCCTCTCACATATGCCTTATGAAATGACCATATGCAAAAATCAGAGAAATTTAACTCATAGGGGAGGCTTACCATCAGTCTTTCTTCCATGTTGTACTTGTGAATCAAAGAGGGAAGAGAAAATGATTGTAGTACCAGAAGTACTCCCTGCTACACTTCAAGGTGTAGCTTGCAAAATATTGATGTACATCCACCTATTGTATGTTGTGAGTGGCTGTCTCAGTCCGCACAAAACTATTTAGATGTGGTTTGTTTAACACATCTCTTCAACTCTTGATACATACACAATCCTGCTTATGTGACAGCCATCTAACTTCATAAGTACTAGGTGTCCTAAGAGGGACATGACAGGAACAATCATTCGAAATAAGAAAGTCTAGTAAATGTGGGCTCTAAAATGCACACCTTGAGAGCCATGAGCACTTGTTTAGCAGAACAGACATGTTTCACAGAAGCAAAGATGAATAAGTGCTTCTAGCTCCTAAGGTATTCATTTTAGAGCCCTTGTTTACCAGATCTGTTTGCTTTGAATGATTGTTCCTGTCATAAAACATGAATGCATTCTTGTGACTAACTGACGGCCATTGTACATGCCACATCACATTCCCTTTTTAGAACTTTATTGGTTGTATGTTCACACTCACAGTAACACAAAAGAATAAATCTGTATTGTTAAACATCTGGCTTACATTTTCAAACCCCGATCATTCTCCTCCAAGTCAAACAATGTAATATTCAGCAACTTGTATTGGTAATAGAGTAAGCAGTCAATTCACAGTGTTTAGTAGCACTCACGTTATGCTGGGGCAAGACAACTTGAGAAATTGACACCAGGCAGCTACTTGCTATCATTAATAACTGCAGTTTATAGTTTATATTGGTAGGAGACATAAGTAGAGTGACATTCAGGAGTAATTATAAAATTTTTGACTTGGGCTGTTCAACAGTATTTTAACACTGGGCATAGGCTGTTAAGTCTTGGCACTACAAGAAAGAGCAAAACCTGCTCAGAAATTTCCTGCTACAAAAAATTCTATATTTGCAAGATGAGAGGTAAAGTTTTAATTAATTCTAGGGAAGTCCGATGCCATCACAAAGAACTCCCAGCACAGATTAATTGGGAGTGGTCACCATGCTCCAAGACTTTACGAGTTCACTGCAGTCTTCGAATTCTACAACATAATCACACAGAAAGTATACAGGAAGTGCCTATTGTGACCATAAACTAATAAAGGAAACACTGCAGATCAAGCCACGAAGACCATGCGATAGTCAACTGACAGCCATGTCACCCTCAATCATCTATCATTGTGTGCAGTATGGAGGGTCATGGGATCAGCACACCATACTCCTGGGCATTGTTGACTTTCCAACCTTGGAGTCACTAGTTCTGAATCACGTAGCTCAAGAGGCAGAGTGCACCTTGGTCCCTTCCTCCCACCAAGAATTCCTGCCTCCCTGTCACTACCATGAATGGAACCTGGGTCCAGGTCCTCTGCATAAGGGTCTGTCATGATGACCTGTCACCTACTGAAGCAGCTCCTTATGCTAATATATTGACTTATCTTTTTCTTGAAATTAATTGCCAAAAGCGAATACAAAGTTGACTGACTGCAAGACGATAGCAAAATACATATGAGAAGTTTGTGCAAATTTGGACTTGAGGAGAGCTGAAAACAAACAAAATGCCAGTCAGTGATTTCAAATTACTATGCAATGTATGCCAAAGAGCTTTTTCAGTAGACTTTTGTGCAAAAATATCAACATGTTTATGCTTGGCAATGAGCACTGACCATTGTTACAAATGGATCGAAGAAGAAAGACATCATTACTGAATGTTGTATGAAAATTTTACGTTAAGAATTGATTAAGTGTTATTTATTTAGTGTGTATAGAACAAGATATTTTGTGCTTTTGTATGCCTTGAGAAAAAGAGTTTCAAATATTGCTACTAAGTAAGCTGATATAATTGCAGAGATTTATGATATTTTCAAGAAAACTGAGTGTCTACTGTAGTGGTAAATAAATATAAACTCAGATTTGGAAGGAGTTAGTAAAATTACGGCCATTTTGCTGAATGTGGACAATATTTCTACGGAGGTTGAGGTAGGATTAAGAAGTAGGCAGACGAAAAGCATACGCAAACAGAAGATATGTTAGTGTCAAAATTTGATGACTGCAAGAAAATGGTAATTGCAGGGTAGGAAAAGACATTAGAGAAGGCATTTACAGGACAAAACAGAAACAGGTCAATATCTAGGAGAATTTGTAGATTAATAGCTTCAATAATATGAGAGCAGTCCCAATAGCAAAGTTAATAAAATTAAAGCTAAGGTAAATGATATTGACTATGTAACAGAAGCTTTGTCGAAAAACATGGGTTGGGATATAGGTTATAGAGTGGATGCTGTAGGCATCAACATCGTAACACAGAGTTTGTTTTACGTGTATACATGTCGGGGCAACCTGTCAAAACAGAATGGATTCATTAGTCTGCAGAACCAACAGGAGATGACATTTCAGTCTTCAATAAGAGGTGCTGCAAAGCCAAATATATAGCAAATTATTTAATGAAAGACAGTATGCTAAGTCATCAGCACTTCATGATATTCATACTGGGATGGAAGGCTGTAAATCCTTTCATGTTCATAAAATCATTTCACAGAAAACTGCCTCACAGTTGTAATGACAAAGTTAAATATGTATGGGGATTTATGCAAAATGACACATTGTTTTACACCACATACAATGAAATTTTGGAAGTTTTTCTCCAAAAGTACAGATGCAAAAACTGCTATGCACATGGAAGGAATGATAAAGAGATGCCACGCAAAACGGAACAATACACATGCCATATCAAAATAGAAACAACAGAAGAGGGTATGACGCCAAAGGAGACTATGGGAAAATATATGCGAAGATAGATCTGGAAAAATTGGATGGAAGGCAATCAGGAATGACAGCTTAAAACCAACCCGAAACTGAATATGGGAACAGGGTTGATTCGAGAACATTTTTCCACAAAACTAACTTGTCATTACACCCCCCCCCCCTCTCTCCTTTTCCCCTCATACACTTTTACCCATGCCCGTTTTCACTACTAATTGTGTAACACACTGTATGCAAATCTTCCACTTGGCATCCATCTCTGCTTGGCACCTCAAGTAGCGGCTTATGTCACTTCTGCCTCAAACCAAAACCAAAGAAATTATGATAACAGACATGGAAACTCATTAAGGCCAAAGGGAATCATGTGAGCAAGAGAAGAACACATTTGATCAAATATCAGAATTGGGACTTAATGACAGATTCATCAAATAGGGAACCAAATATGAACAAACAGTAACATTTGAGCTAAGCTGCCATTAATACCAACTGAGAACACAAAAGCAAGAAGTGAATCAGAGACGAGTTGAATTTCTTATGAGAAATACAATCAGTGGAAGAAGAACCAACAAATTTTAATATAAAAAATAAGTGACATCAAGATCTCGGGCATAGCAGATAAGACAAATACAGATCAATGAAGTCAGTGGCAAAATGCTGGAGCACATACTTTTAGTACTGGATAATGTAGTGATGATTTATTTATTAAGGATTAACGTTTTGCATAATGTTAGAGAAAGAATTTACTTTGATGAAGATAAACCACAGATGTGGATCAAGGGAAAAGATGTAGAAGTGGATTTAACCATTACAGTTGAAAAAGAGAATCCAAATATAAGTAACTGTTAAGAGTGGTAGGTACTAATGATAAGCTGCTATATCAATTTGTTGGGAAGTACAGTACAAAATGAGCACAAATGCCATGAAAAAAATTGTTGTTTAGGTGTGACAATCTAAAAACTTACAAAAAGGAAACATGAAAGAGCTCAAAACATTTTCTTGCAGTATCCAGATGTTCTTCAGGACAAACCAAGTCTCTTCTGAGGATATAAATGTAAACTTGAAGTTTAGTCCCATAAACCTTGTGATGTGCCAACTTATACAATTCCCTATGCCAGATGAACTACAGTAGTGCAGTTACTGAAGAAATATGGCACATGTTGGAGTGGAATGATACAGAAGAAAGTAGAAGCTCAGACAACAATCTATTGCTAGTGGTACGTAAATAAACCATCAAACTCCATCAGATCTGTTAGACACAAAAGCAATCAACAAGATTTTGATCCCAATACTGACAAGACCCAAGACTTAGAAGAGCTAGACAAAAATTTTATGGGCCGAAGTAGTTGACGAGTACTGATTTATGTTCATCATACTGGCTAATTGCTTTAGGGAAAGATTCAAGGAAATATACTGCATTTTTCCCGAGGGCATGCAGCTTTACTGTATGGTTAAACGATGATGGCGTCCTCTTGGGTAAAATATTCTGGAGATAAGATAGTCCCCCATTCGGATCTCCGGGCGGGGACTACTCAGGAGGACGTCATTATCAGGAGAAAGAAAACTGGCGTTCTACGGATCAGAGCGTGGAATGTCAGATCCCTTAATCGGGCAGGTAGGTTAGAAAATTTAAAAAAGGAAATACATAGGTTAAAGTTGGATATAGTGGGAATTAGTGAAGTTCGGTGGCAGGAGGAACAAGACTTCTGGTCAGGTGAATACAGGGTTATAAATACAAAATCAAATAGGGGTTATGCAGGAGTAGGTTTAATAATGAATAAAACAATAGGAATGCAGGTAAACTACTACAAACAGCACAGCGAACGCATTGTTGTGGCCAAGATAGACACGAAGCCCACGCCTACGACAGTAGTACAAGTCTATATGCTAACTAGCTCTGCAGATGACGAAGAAATTTAAGAAATGTATGATGAGATAAAAGAAATTATTCAGGTAGTGAAGGGAGACGAAAATTTAATAGTCATGGGTGACTGGAATTTGGTAGTAGGAAAAGGGAGAGAAGCAAACATAGTAGGTGAATATGGATTGGGGGTAAGAAATGAAAGAGGAAGCTGCCTGGTGGAATTTTGCACAGAGCACAACTTAATCATAGCTAACACTTGGTTCAAGAATCACGAAAGAAGGTTGTATACATGGAAGAACCCTGGAGATACTAAAAGGTTTCAGATGGATTATATAATGGTAAGACAGAGATTTAGGAACCAGGTTTTAAATTGTAAGACATTTCCAGGGGCAGATGTGGACTCTCACAGCAATCTATTGGTTATGAGGTTATGAACTGTAGATTAAAACTGAAGAAACTGCAAAAAGGAGGGAATTTAAGGAGATGGGATCTGGATAAACTGACTAAACCAGAGGTTGTACAGAGCATAAGGAAACAATTGACAAGAATGGGGGAAAGAGATACAGTAGAAGAAGAATGGGTAGCTTTGAGGGATGAAGTAGTGAAGGCAGCAGAGGATCAAGTAGGTAAAAAGATGAGGGCTGATAGAAATCCTTGGGTGACAGAAGAAATATTTAATTTAATTGACGAAAGGACAAAGTATAAAAATGCAGTAAAAGAAGCAGGCAAAAAGGAATACAAATGTCTCAAAAATGAGAGCGACAGGAAGTGCAAAATGGCTAAGCAGGGATGGCTAGAGGACAAATGTAAGGATGTAGAAGCATGTATCACTAGGGGTAAGATAGATACTGCCTACAGGCAAGTTAAAGAGACCTTTGGAGAAAAAAGAACCACTTGCATGAATATCAAGAGCTCAGATGGAAACCCAGTTCAAAGCAAAGAAGGGAAAGCAGAAAGGTGGAAGGAGTATATAGAGGGTCTATACAAGGGTGATGTACTTGAGGACAATATTATGGAAATGGAAGAGGATGTAGATGAAGATGAAATGGGAGATATGATAATGCGTGAAGAGTTTGACAGAGCACTGAAAGACCGAGTCGAAACAAGGCCCTGGGAGTAGACAACATTCCATTATAACTACTGATGGCCTCGGGAGAGCCAGTCATGACAAAACTCTACCATCTGGTGACCACGATGTATGAGACAGGCGAAATACCCTCAGACTTCAAGAAGAATATAATTATTCCAATCCCAAAGAAAGCAGGTGTTGACAGATGTGAAAATTACCGAATTATCAGTTTAATAAGTCACAGCTGCAAAATACTAATGCGAATTCTTTACAGACGAATGGAAAAACTGGTAGAAGCCGACCTCGGGGAAGATCAGTTTGGATTCCGTAGAAATGTTGGAACACGTGAGGCAATACTGACCTTACGACTTATCTTAGAAGAAAGATTAAGAAAAGGCAAACCTACGTTTCTAGCATTCGTAGACTTAGAGAAAGCTTTTGACAATGTTAACTGGAATACTCTCTTTCAAATTCTGAAGGTGGCAGGGGTAAAATACAGGGAGCAAAAGGCTATTTACAATTTGTACAGAAACCAGATGGCAGTTATAAGAGTCGAGGGGCATGAAAGGGAAGCAGTGGTTGGGAAGAGAGTGAGACCTCGTCTTTTTACCTACTTGATCGTCTGCTGCCTTCACTACTTCATCCCTCAGAGCTACCCATTCTTCTTCTACTGTATTTCTTTCCCCCATTCCTGTCAATTGTTCCCTTATGCTCTCCCTGAAACTCTCTACAACCTCTGGTTCTTTCAGTTTATCCAGGTCCCATCTCCTTAAATTCCCACCTTTTTGCAGTTTCTTTAGTTTCAATCTGCAGTTCACAACCAATAGATTGTGGTCAGAATCCACATCTGCCCCAGGAAATGTCTTACAATTTAAAACCTGGTTCCTAAATCTCTGTCTTACCATTATATAATCTATCTGATACCTTTTAGTATCTCCAGGATTCTTCCAGGTATACAACCTTCTTTTATGATTCTTGAACCAAGTGTTAGCTATGATTAAGTTATGCTCTGTGCAAAATTCTACAAGGCGGCTTCCTCTTTCATTCCTTCCCCCCAATCCATATTCACCTACTATGTTTCCTTCTCTCCCTTTTCCTACTACCAAATTCCAGTCACCCATGACTATTAAATTTTCGTCTCCCTTCACTACCTGAATAATTTCTTTTATCTCGTCATACATTTCATCTATTTCTTCATCATCTGCAGAGCTAGTTGGCATATAAACTTGTACTACTGTAGTAGGCATGGGCTTTGTGTCTATCTTGGCCACAATAATGCGTTCACTATGCTGTTTGTAGTAGCTAACCCGCACTCCTATTTTTTTATTCATTATTAAACCTACTCCTGCATTCCCTCTATTTGATTTTGTATTTATAACTCTGTAATCACCTGACCAAAAGTCTTGTTCCTCCTGCCACCGAACTTCACTAATTCCCACTATATCTAACTTTAACCTATCCATTCCCCTTTTCAAATTTTCTAACCTACCTGCCCGATTAAGGGATCTGACATTCCACGCTCCGATCCGTAGAACGCCAGTTTTCTTTCTCCTGATAACGACGTCCTCCTGAGTAGTCCCCGCCTGGAGATCCGAATGGGGGACTATTTTACCTCCGTAATATTTTACCCAAGAGGATGCCATCATCATTTAATCATACAGTAGAGCTGCATGTCCTCGGGAAAAATTACAGCTGAAGTTTCCCCTTGCTTTCAGCCGTTCGCAGTACCAGCACAGCAAGGCCGTTTTGGTTAATGTTACAAGGCCAGATCAGTCAATTATCCAGACTGTTGCCCCTACAACTACTGAAAAGGCTGCTGCCCCTCTTCAGGAACCACATGTTTGTCTGGCCTCTCAACAGATACCCCTCCGTTGTGGTTGCACCTATGGTACGGCCATCTGTATCGCTGAGGCACGCAAGCCTCCCCACCAACGGCAAGGTCCATGGTTCATGGGGGGTAAAGAAGAATATAATAATTCCAATCCCAAAGAAAGCAGGTGTTGACAGATGTGAAAATTACCAAACAATCAGTTTAATAAGTCACAGCTGCAAAATACTAACGCGAATTCTTGACAGACGAATGGAAAAACTGGTAGAAGCCGACCTTGGGGAAGATCAGTTTGGATTCCGTAGAAATATGGGAACACGTGAGGCAATACTGACCCTACAACTTATTTTAGAAGCTAGATTAAGAAAAGGCAAACCTACGTTTCTAGCATTTGTAGACTTAGAGAAAGCTTTTGACAATGTTGACTAGAATACCCTCTTTCAAATTCTGAAGGTGGCAGGAGTAAAATACAGGGAGCGAAAGGCTATTTACAATTTGTACAGAAACCAGATGGCAGTTATAAGAGTCGAGGGACATGAAAGGGAAGCAGTGGTTAGGAAGAGAGTGAGACAGGGTTGTAGCCTCTCCCTGATGTTGTTAAATCTGTATATTGAGCAAGCAGTAAAGGAAACAAAAGAAAAATTCGGAGTAGGTATTAAAATCCATGGAGAAGAAATAAAAACTTTGAGGTTCGTCGATGACATTGTAATTCTGTCAGAGAGAGTAAAGGACTTGGAAGAGCAGTTGAACGGAATGGACAGTGTCTTAAAAGGAGGATATAAGATGAACATCAACTACAGCAAAATGAGGATAATGGAATGTAGTTGAATTAAGTCAGGTGATGCTGAGGGAATTAGATTACGAAATGGGACACTTAAAGTAATAAAGGAGTTTTGCTACTTGGGGAGCAAAATAACTGATGATGGTCGAAGTAGAGAGGATATAAAATGTAGACTGGCAATGGCAAGGAAAGCGTTTCTGAAGAAGAGAAATTTGTTAACATCGAGTATAGATTTAAGTATCAGGAAGTCGTTTCTGAAAGTATATGTATGGAGTGTAGCCATGTATGGAAGTGAAACATGGACGATAACTAGTTTGGACAAGAAGAGAATAGAAGCTTTCGAAATGTGGTGCTACAGAAGAATGCTGAAGATTAGATGGGTAGATCACATAACTAATGAGGAGGCACTGAACAGGATTGGGGAGAAGAGGAGTTTGTGGCACAACTTGACTAGAAGAAGGAATCGGTTGGTAGGACATGTTCTGAGGCATCAAGGGATCACAAATTTAGTATTGGAGGGCAGCGTGGAGGGTAAAAATCGTAGAGGGAGACCAAGAGATGAATACACCAAGCAGATTCAGAAGGATGTAGGTTGCAGTAGGTACTGGGAGATGAAGAAGCTTGCACAGGATAGAGTATAACGGAGAGCTGCATCAATCCAGTCTCAGGACTGAAGACCACAATAACAACAACAACAACAACATACTGCATTCAGATTTGCAGGTGACAGCTATCAATTTTGAATACTATGAAGTGGTCTGAATTAGCCTGAAGAAATTTTCATTGCTGTATTAGTAAATGTTTTACAAGATAATCTAACAGAAAAAGTAAATGTTGATTTTAACGATTTGTTAATTACAATTCAGAACATTTTGAATTAATCAAAAAAAAGAACCACAAGCTTCAATTTTTTGGTCCTGTCCTCCTCAGTTGCGCGTAATACTACGGTATGTTGATGATTTTCACTTATGGACCGTCTGACAGCAACTGACAGTCTGACGGTCCATAAGTGAAAATCATCAAACATACCGTAGAACCACAAGCTGTCCACAGTATTGGAGTAACAGTAAACCTCACCATCTAGTAACTGTAGAAGGAATTGTATGTAATCTAGAGAAGATAAGTGCTATTAAGAATTTTCTGATACCATACAACAAGATCAAATGAGATCATCTGTTGGCCTCTTGTCATTTTTGTTAATGGTATTTCTGCACACAATCATTGAACAATCAAGCACTTAGGAAGTTAACCAAAAGAACATGCATAGAAAGGAAATGACAAATGCCAACAAGCTTTTTAAGATATGAAGAGGGAGCTAAGGAAATTCAGAATTTTGTACCATCTCAATATGAATATGGAATTCAGGTTCATGGCAGAGGCACTGGGAAATGGTTTTGGAGCCTTCCTTTCAGAAATCTGATAACTTAACTGAAGACCAACCATCTTGTACAACAAGATTTGTTTCTCGAGTCTTAACACATGGAATGGGCCTATTCAGTGATGTGAGTTACAAATGTTTGCAAATGTTGGGGCATTCTGATGATTTCTATACTATCTATACAGGCATCATACTGAATTCTTCACACATCACAAGGCTTTTAAGTTTCTTTTGAGTTGAAAGTTGCTTCATCCATGGCTCAATAGATGAACAATTTTCCTTCACGAGTATAATTTTAAATAGTAAAAATGTAGTTGCAAACACATTATCATGGCTTATAGAAGGTTAGCTCTTAAATTGGAAACTTAACCTGTGCAAATGTTATCGGAAATATTTCTTGGACATGTGTTGCCACATGGTTGAGTTGCAGGAACAGGATCCACTGTGGCACCAAGCACAAGAGAAGTTTTAACAGGATAGCAATTACTTAAAAACTGTGGGTGTTGGAAGAAAACAAACTACTAGAATCAGAGTAGAAGTTTCTTTGACATACCTATTACAGGTGCAGACACTTTAGTGGGGGTAAAAGTATTAAAAACTTCGCCAAGTATTCCGATTTAACAACATGTGACAACATGCACAAAACATGTTGAGAATAGATGTCATTTGCTTGAAAAATAAAGCACTCAGCAAATGCAGAAAAGGTGAATTATATCCAACAGTTCCAACAAAACTGCTGGACATGATAACAGTTGCCATACATGCACCTTCACCTAGAGCAGGGGGGTGGTGTAAAGTATGTAGTTATGATCTTGGACATTTTTACAAAATATGTGAATGTGTATGCATTTAAGACACCTGTCAGCACATCAGTTACATAGGGCTGCAATGTTCCAGAACTTTACATGAAAGTAGGTTAGCTAGAGTGGATTTTTAATGCTCTTTATGAAAATGTAATTTGTTTCCTTCCGACACCCACAGTTTTTATGTAATTCCTAAAGTTTCCAGTTTTTAAATTTACCGCATAATATATACTGCAACAGATTGCAAAGTGATTCAACTTGATACTTACCAAGTTATCCAGAAGTACAAAAATACATTACAGTCATTTGAGTACAAATTTGAAATGAAATTTGTGTGTGTTGACATTACCAGGTTATTTCAAGTCAGCCTAATAATGGTGCATTAATCAAGATGATTATGTATGAATGACTCTCAAAAGCAGGAGAGAGAGCATACCCTCATTTGTCAGTCAAGCATACCTATCTTATTTTGGCAGTTTTTAGGAGACTAGGAAAAAACTTTTGCACCTCATACTGTTTGTCATACATGTTTGAGGAAATGGACATAAGACAAGCAGAAATCTTCACCATTCAGGAGTCCAATGGTGTGGAGAGAAAGAGAAAACCATGTAGATGATAGCTACTTTTGTATGGTGAAAGTTGGCGGGCATAACAAGTACAGTATGAAGGGAATTGTTTATCCAAACCTGCAATCAGCCATAAGATCCAGTCCAAATTGGCCCAACATGTCCCGCGGCTGAACCACCAACTAGTTTAGAATCTTCATGATCATCATCAAGTGAAACTTCAGATCATGGTTATGATTACGAACAGTTTACACAAGAAGAACTGATGACCTGGCAAGAGATATGGATCTCTCAAAATAAGCAGCACAAGTTTTGAGGTCTCAATTAAAGAAAAAACATTTGTTTACTCCAGGCCCAACATTCTATTGGTTTCGATCACAATAATCGAAATTTCAAGAGTATTTCACTACAGAAGGCTCTCTTGTTTACTGTAAGAACACTGAAGATGTGTCATCAAGGTATGGTGTTACATACAACATGAATGAGTGGGGGCTATTTATAGATTCTAACAAAAGAAGCATCAAGACCATACTTCTACAAACTGGAAATAAATATGACTCAGTGCCAGTAGCATCTTCTGTGCACTTAAAAGAAACCTATGACAATATGGAGATGCTGCTGAAGGCACTACTTGAAACACCAAGGGGTTCTATGAGGAATGCTATTGAGACAGCAATCAGGCTTTACAAAGTTTCCATGTTTCCTGTGCCTCTGGGATACTCGTGCCCATCAACTGCATCGGAGTAGAATAGAATGACCTTCCAGAACAATGAATCATTGGGAGAAAAATGATAAGAAAATCTCTGCTCAAACAAGAAAAAATTATCCCAGTACCTCTTCATATTAAACTGCAAATCGTGAAACAGTTTGAACAAGCACTGCTTAAAGATGGTGATTGTTTTAAGTATTAAGTTCGTTCCAAATTTTCTTTTCTGTCTGAGGCTAAACTTAAAAGAAGGAATATTTGTGGGACCAAACATTAGAAGTTTCTTTGAGCCACCTTCACTTCTTGTCTGAAAATTTTGGAGGTGTTAGCGAAGAACATGGAGAAGGGCTCATCAAACCATGAAAGAAATAGAACCATATTATCAAGGCAGATGGGATGATGGCTGACTACTGCTAGTCTCTAAAAATAATAATAATAATAATAATAATAATACACAGCCTAGAAGAAGATCTAGAAGATAAAATTTCAGAAAGAAGAAGCAGTTGCAGCTAAGTGCAGTGTCTCCATATGACTTCAAGTATGTTGAACTTAAACTCTGATTAGGTTTATGAACAAATGAGTGCCATTTGGTTTTGTTTACTATAGACATTTGTAAACAGTACACAGGTTTCTAGCATGGCTGTACGTGTCTTTACTCATATATTAAAATGTCTTAATATTGTATAAATACAACAATTCTTTGTAGCATTATTACAATTTTCTCATATGTGACAGCCAATATCTGACTTCACATTCTTCAACAGATGCCAGCAATTAATAAAAATCACCCTTCAGGATTACAAGCCTTAACAAAAAATTAATTCCACAGCCCTGTGTTATTAGGTGCATCCTTGACAACTACTTAATTAACGAGAGCAAAAACTCACACTATACTGTCAAATAATAGAATACAAATGACCAACTGCATATGGAAATATTTGTCTGAAGTAGAATTGGTAGATAATCATTTGAAAATTCCATTGAAATCGAACTCCTGTGAAAATGTTTTTTTATAAACCTGATGAATTGATTTATGACTAGACTAAGTACTTCTGAGAAAATTGTTGATCAGAAGGAAGAATTGTCAAGCAGTTATAGCTAGAAAAGCTTATGTTTGGAAAAAACACTCACAAGTGGTCAGGATCCATACAAAAAAAAAAGAACAGAAGTATTGTGTGAGGACAAAATTAGACAAGCACTAATTAACCTCAGTTAAGGATGACCAATGAAAGAAGTTTAATGGCGCACACACACATCATGCAATCGAGGTATTCTCAAGAGGCACACAAAGTGCTGATAAACAATGATAGGAAGTCATTTCCACCACATGTAATATGAGCACTCAGAGTCGCACATTAGTAACCAGTGACAATAATAATGTCCATATTAATGACCACAAGTCCTTCACAACAGAATACGCTGTCCTCAGAACAACAGATGCTCAAAGTGACCTCCCCGCATGTCCAAACATTGTGCAACCCGCTGGATCATACAGCTCTGGTCCCTTTGCAGCAAAGCTACGTCCACAGTAACAAGAGCAGCATGAACACGAGCTACTAATTCTTCCACATTCGTCGGGGGACACACGCTTCCTCAGGTGTCGTCACAGGAAGAAATCCAAGGGATTTAGGTCAGGTGAATGCAGTGGCCATACAACTGGATCTCCATGTCTGAGCCATTTCCCTGGATATATTCTGTCCAAATACTGTCGCATATTAATCCCAGAGTGTGGAGATGCACCATCATGTTGGAACAATGTCCTCTGCCGAACATGTAGTTGAACATCTTCCAGTGTATCAGGCCAATAGTTTGAGAGGAATGCATGTTACCTTTGCACAGTCAACCGGTCAGGCAACACGTAGGGGCCCGAACACCTTTTGCCCAATATTCCGGCCCAGACATTGATACCAAAGTGAACTTGATATCCACAGTTGCGGGTGACCTGCGGATTAACAATTGTGGGAATTGTGCATATTGAACCCACCCTCATGATTGAATGCTGCTTCCTCCAACCTTGTTACAATGTTCATTAAGTCATCGTTGGCTTCCTGTTGTTGCTGGAACCATTCACAGAATTGCATTCGCTGATAGTGATCAGTAGGATGCAGATGTTGCATGAAAGCATAATGATAGGGGTGCCGCCCATGCTCGTGCAGCACATTAAAGGCCGTGCATTGTGAGACACACTGCTGCGTTGCCTTGCCTTGCTACGCTACGTGTACTTCACTGAGGTTGTTGGTGTACAACCTCTAGAATTGCTTCCTCAGTAACTCGAATACGGCGAGTCTGTGAATGACCTCTGCCACATGATGGCGGCGCAGCTACAGAAAAGAAACACATTTTTATGTGGATGGCCCCGGCAAGGATATCTAGCAGCATATTCACAAGGCGCGGCAAGACCAGTCCGGTTATCAGATGCACCAAGGACCAGAAGCATCCACATATCCATCATTTGCGTATGCCATATGTCTGCCACACTGGCTCACAGGTTTTTACAATGAGAAAATTTGATATGTGTACAGATTTATATTGGAGTCTGACACAGGCGCGTTACTCCCTTTGCAACTAGTCCTTGTCCTGTGGACAGCACGTACCATATAAACACACCATCAGTCCTGCGCGCTATTCCATAGTACCCCTCTGACAGATATCGTTCTCTAAGATTCATCCTGGCACCACTAATTGTGAAATATTCAGTTTCGAATCACACTGTTTCCCAAACAGTAATAACCATGATGTTTCCACAATCCCATCAATAGAATAATAATAATACATTGAGATATGTACTAAAAAGCACGCGGTTACCAGAATCAATGTTGAAAGGCGTAATTAGTAGGACCATGGTGACAATACATATAAATAGTAAGAGAGTTTGGACATTATTCGCAAAGCACTTTGCTAGTCCTACTGCTAACGTAAGGCCCTAAAGAAATGTAATAGACCTGAATGAGGCAAGAATAATAGTTGGTATTAATCTATGGGACCACTGGAGGAGGGTACAAAAAATAGGTTTCACATTTAGTAGATGAATTGGTGCAAATAAATTCACGCCCACAACATGGAAAGGTTGGTCGGTTTAAAAGAGGGGAGGGGGGGGGGGGGCAGGCCAAACTATGAGGTCATCAGTCCCTTGTTCCGAAGGAAACAATGGCACAAGGGTGAGAATAAGACAATGAGAAAACACAAAACAGAATGAAAGGAAAAACCACAACAATGACTGAATGGCAACAAACACTTCAGTGGACAGAAGCGGACAAGAAAATCACTAAGACACAAGAAACAGTAGAGGTTAAAACAAGAAAGCAGGTTACCATGGTTGGCTGACCATGAGGATAAAAAGGAAAAGCCAGCCACCCTGCAACACATTAAAAGCCCCACCCTGACAGCACTAGGGTGGAGGACACACAAGGACAAAGGACATGTGCAAAAACTTAGAGCAAACGATAAAACTCACCCTCACAACTAAAATGTAAAACTAAAGATGCTGTTGAGGCATTGTCACTCAACACCAAAGGTAAGGTGCTGGGAAGGTTAAAAGTCTGCCGCAGAGCTCGGAGTGGGCAGTCCAGCAAGAGATGGACGACTGTCTCCATGAGCCACAGCGACACCAAGATGGGTCTTCGTGACAGAGGAGGTCACCATGCGTCAGCCATGTATGATTGGCCATATGTGGCTGATGCATGGTTACCTCCTCTGTCACGAGGACCCATCTTGGTGTCACTGTGGCTCACGGAGCCAGTCGTCTATCTCTTGCTGGACTGCCCACTTCGAGCTCTGCGGTGGACTTTTAACCTTCCCAGCACCCTACCGACAGAGAACCAGAGTCCCTATGAGAGGCGCGCACATAGATCTTCCATACATTCGTAGTTTCCTTAATATCACGCAGCTTGTTGTATGTACTGAGATTATACCATTCCGTCTCCAAAAGCCGCAAAACCTTGCGGTGTAATACTGAACACAGGACAGTTTCAGAGAAGCTGATCTCCATAAGCCGTTTCTGAGTAGCCTGTTTGGCCAACCTGTCAGCAAGTTCGTTGCTTCGGATTCCGACATGACCTGGGGTCCAGACAAACACCAATGAACAACTGGACCGTTCCAGGGCATAGATGGACTCCTGGATGGTTGCTACCAAAGGATGACGAGCGTAGCACTGGTCGATAGCTTGTAGGCTGCTCAAGGAGTCAGTACACAGCAGAAATGATTCACCTGGGCAAGAGCAGATGTGCTCAAGAGCACGAGATATGGTCGCCAGCTCTGCAGTGAAAACATTGCAGTCATCTGGCAAGGAGTGCTGTTCAATATGTTCTCCATGAACATAGGGAAAGCCAGCATGACCATCAACCATGGAGCCATCAGTGTAAACCACTTCATGGCCCTGGTACATGTCGAGAATCGACAGGAAGTGACAGAGGAGAGTCGCAGGGTTAACTGAATCCTTAGGGCCATGTGAAAGGTCCAGGCGAAGCAGTGCGCTAGGTGTACACCATGGAGGTGTTCATGAATGAACCTTAAGTATAGATGGTAAAGGCAAGGACTCCAGTTCGGAGAGAAGGGATCGCACACAAACTGCAATTGGGAGCCCTGACCTGGGCCGCCGATGCGGGAGATGAACCGCTGTGGATGGGAAGAGGAGATGGTAATCCAGACGAGCAGGAAAACTACAAACATGTGCAACGTAACTGGATAGCAATTGCGCATGCTTAACCTGCAATGGAAGGACTGCGGCCTTCACCGAGCGAGGTGGCGCAGTGGTTAGCACACTGGACTCACATTCGGGAGGACGACGGTTCAATCCCGCGTCCGGCAATCCTGATTTAGGTTTTCCGTGATTTCCCTAAATCGCTTCAGGCAAATGCCGGGATGGTTCCTTAGAAAGGGCACGGCCGATCTCCTTCCCCATCCTTCCCTAATCCGAGCTTGTGCTCAGTCTCTAATGACCTCATTGTCGACGGGACGTTAAACAGTAATCTCCTCCTCCTGCTCCTCCTCCTCCTCCGGCCTCCACCAGGGCGATGGTCACCGGACTGTCCTAAAAGCTCCTGTTGCTAGGCGAACCGCAGTGGTGCACTGGGTTGAGTAAACGCAATGCTGAGGGTGCTGCCGAACCATAAACCAGACTCCCATAGTCAAGGCGGGAACGAGCAAAGACTCCGTAGAGCTGCAGCACCATAGAGCGATCTGCACCCCTGTTGGTGTTGTTCAGGCAGCGGAGCGCATTGACGTGCCACCAGCACTTAAGCGCTTAAGCTGACAAAGGTGAGGTAGCCAAGTCAATCGGGCGTCCTAAGAATCGATACGTCTCCACAGTGAGTGCATTGTCATAAAGATAAAGTTCAAGATCCAGATGAATGGTACAATGCCAACAGAAGTGTATGACACACAACTCCACAGCTGAAAATTGGAAGCCATGGGCTAGAGCCCATGACTGCGCCTTGTGAATGGCTCGCTGTAAGCACTGCTCAGTGACACCAGTACTGAGGGACAATATGAAATGCACAAGCCATCCGCATACAGAGAAGGGGAGGCCGACGGCCCTACAGCTGCTGCTATACTATTAATGGCCACTAAAAATAGAGATACACTCAATACGGAGCCTTGCGGGACCCTATTCTCCTGGATATGGGGCGAACTATGGAGGCACCAACTTGGGACACGGCAACTACAAAGCGACAGGAAATTTTGGATAAAAATTGGGAGCAGGCCTTGGAAACCCCACTCGTATAATGTGGCAAGGATATGATGTCGCCAGGTGGTGTGATATGCTTTTCGTAAATCAAAAAAGACGGCAACCAGGTGTTGTCGTTTGGAATAGGCTGTTTGGATGGCAGACTCGAGGGACACAAGATTATCAGTGGTAGAGCAACCCTGGCAGAAGCCACCCTGACATGGTGCCAGTAGGACACGTGTCTCCAGGACCCAACCCAACCGCCGACACACCATATGTTCCAGCAGCTTAATAAGAATGTTGGCGAGGCTGATGGGCCGACAGCTATCCACGTCAAGCAGGTTTTTAGTGAGTTTAAGCACCAGAATGATGGTACTGTCCCACCATTGCGCCATCACAACCAGATACGGTTGAAGAGACAAGGAGATATCGCTTGTAGTCAGATGAGAGATGTTTAATCATCTGACCATGGATCCGATTCTGGCCCAGGAGCTGTGTCAGGGTAATGTGCTAGGGCACTGAGGAGCTCCCACTCTGTAAATGGGGCGTTATAGGGTTCACTGTGGCATGTAGCGAACGAGAGGACTTTCCTTTCCATCCGCCGGTTGAGGGTGCGAAAGGCTGGGGGGGTAGTTCTCCGACACGGAGACTCAAGCATAGTGCTCAGCAATCACATTTTCATCGATAGATAACACGCCATTGATGTTAATGCCAGGGACACCTGTTGGGGTCTGGTACCCAAAAAGGTGTCTGAACTTGTCCAGACTTGGGAAACTGACTTATGGCATCCAATGGTCGAGACGTATTTCTCCCAACACTCCTGCTTCCGTCTTTTGAGAAGCTAGAGAACACGGGCACAGAGCCACTTAAAGGCTATGAGGTGCTCCAGGGAAGGGTGCCGCTGTAGAGTTTGCAGACGCTACTTAATTGCCTCAGTGACTTTCGGCGACCACCAAGGGACCGCCTTTCGCTGGGAGGGGGGGGCACACTAAAGAGAGAGGGATCACGTTTTCCGCCGCAGAAACGATTATTGCAGTCACTTCCTCAACCATCACATCGATGTTACCGTGTGGGGGAGAGTCAACAGTGACTGCAGAGGTGAAAGTTTCCCAGTCTGCCTTATTGAAAGCCCATCTGGGCAAGCGTCCACGACCTGACGCCAAGACAGTGACAGGAACATGGGGAAGTGGTCACTACCAAACAGGTCGTCATGTGCTCTCCAGTGGATAGGTGGGAGAAGACCTGGGCTGCAAATGGATAAATCAATGGCTGAGTAGCTACCAGGAGCCACACTGAAATGTGTGGCAGCCCCAGTATTTAAGAGGCAGAGGTCGAACCGAGACAGTAAAGTTTCAACATCTCTGCCTTGGCCAGTAAGCACAGTGCCACCCCACAAGGGGTTACAGGCATTAAAATCTCCCAAAAGGAGGAAAGGTTTAGGGAGTTGATTGATCAGTGCAGCTAATACATGAAGGGGTACTGCACCATCTGGAGGAAGATATACATTGCAGACAGTTATTTTCTGCGTTGTCCTTATTCTGACAGCCACAGCTTCAAGAGGGGGCACAGGTTCACTATAGACTGAGTGTAGAACATAAATGCAAACTCCACCTGACACTTGATTATAGTCGCTACAGTTCCTGTAATATCCCTTATAGCCGTGGAAGGAAGGAGTCCGCATTGTCGCGAACCAGGTTTCTGGGAGGGCAATGCAGAAAGCAGGTGTAAAGCATAGCAGTTGCTATAGGTCAGCCAGATGGTGGAAAAAACTGCCACAATTCCACTGGAGGATGACCTCATGAGACTGGGAAGGCATGGAACATTCAGTGAGGCAGTTTACACCTCAGGGTCACCTGCTGCCACCAACTTTTTGCCTGAGCAGTCTATATCCATTTTGTCTGAGGGTCCGGCGAGATCTAGGCCCTCAGCAGACGCCAGAATCTCCACCTCATCCCCAGACGTAGAGCTTGTAGGTAGCGGTGGTGGCCTTAGGGGTATTCTTTTTGGACTTTTCCTTGGGTTTCTCTCGCTGGGAGGGCTTCACTGATTCAGTCTCCAAGAATGGGGAGGATCGTGAAGCCCTACGACCATCTGCTTTTGGGCATGTCAGCCACTGGAGGGCGTCATCTTTCCCACTAGCAGAAACCTGGGAAGGGAGTGACCCAGGGCATCCCTTCCCGGCAAGGAGCCGAAGAAGCCACTTCTCCGGCTGGGAAGTGGGGACTGGTGTCCCCGATGGTTGGGGGAGGGGACAGTGCTCCCGAGGTAGGTGGTGTGGGAGCAACAGGAGGGGAATTGCCCCACACCATCAAGGGGGCAGGTGTAGCCTTCTGATTCAGAGAGCCGACTGGAATTCGCGGAACTGATGGGGCCACAACTGTTCTTGTAGCGGCGGCATATGAGGAGGTCATACGCACAGAATGTAGGTGCTCATATTTTCTCTTAGCCTTAGTGTAGGTCAGTTGGTCCAGGGTCTTGTATTCCATGAGTTTCCTCTCTTTCTGTAAAATTCTGCAGTCTGGCAAGCAAGGTGAATGATACTCTCTGCAGTTAACCCTGGACCATATTTAAGCTTTTATGTGGCGTGATGGTAACAGAAACATTCCCGAACTTGTTACAAGTGTGTAAAGCCCGTGACTGGACAGAGGAAGCTGTTTTTATCAAGATTGACCCAGAGCACATATTGGACGAGCCCTCCACCTCCCCAAATTTGTCCTCTAAATGCTCTACAAAAAAACTGTGGCTTCATTGAAACAAAGGAGTCCCCATCAGTTTTCGTACATATGAGGTACCAGGGTGAATAAGGTTCACTGCCATCCTTAGCCTGGTGTTCCTCCCAGGGAGTGGAATGATTTAGGGTCATACTTCCTTGCATTGTACTGAGACTTAGAATGCTTAGAGACTGCTGGTGTTTGATCACCAGCAAGTGATGACGTGGCACGCTTCATCGCGCGTTATCCACCCCAATGGCACCCACACCAACCAGGGGCCCTCCGCAGGGGCACCACCCAGCCGCAGCAAAAGCCACCTGGCAGGATGGCCATTGCCAGGAGTCCCGATGCCCCAGGGTGACAGGCATCTACTCCTTGGCATACGTGGGGAGTTAACAGCGCAGGCATCAGTAGAGCAATCCCTGTGTTGTCAGGGGCCTACAACCAACAGGGTACATGGCGGCCCCACGACAATGGACTGGCTACCGTGCTGGATATCAGATGCAAACAAGACCATGGTCATCATCAGCGCAGAAAGCGACACTGCATAGTGCATGGTGTAAAACGCACCCAGGAAGGTGTCCTGACGCAAGAGATGGAGAATGAGCAGGACCGCAAGGTGACAACAAGAAAGCGGGCTACAAATCTCAAGGCACAATGGACACAATGCACCATGTAAGGCACTCTTCCTCAATTGGCTCGCTCTTTGGAAAAATTTTGAAGGATGGAGGTCAAACGCTACAGGGGACCGTCACACAAAAAGGCCGAAACACATGAGACTCCTTTTAGTCGCCTCTTAAGACAGGCAGGAATACCTCGGGCTTATTCTTACCCCTGGAGCTGCAGGGATGGGGGGGGGGGGGGTGGGGGGGGGGACATGGGAAGGGCTTCTTTCAAAGTTGATCAGTCTTCCATTTCTACGATTGTAGTATGTAAGTGCAGATGTTTTGTAGAGTTGCTGTTGATGATTAAGATGCCAGATACCGTACCACCTGGACTACATTTACCAAATAAAAAACATCTGCCTCAACCCAAGATCAATCCATCGGCATCCTGCATGCTAACCCAAAACTCTATCCACTGCACTAACTGTACAGTGCAACTAATATATGCTGACAGAAGTAGTTACCATAATGTGGTTACAATGTTGCTAGATTGCCACTCTTTAATATCCTTTTTCTGCCAGTACTCGCCGGATGAAATTTTGTGAGACATTCTTTTATCGCTGGAATGTGAGGAGTTGTGCTGCAAAGCCTGAGAGTGCGAATTTCGCTTGATCCTGTATACAGGGTGTTAAGCGACATCTAGTGTTGTCGGAAAGGGGCAACAAATTTTACGTCTCTAACAAAAGTTGAATCCCATGGCATTATTTATCAACCCTTAGACTTTGATGCAAAGACTTTAAAACTCATTGTATGTGGCTTGGTTGTACAATTGTGCGCATGAAGCGTTTAGGTAACTCAAATTTTTAAAGTGATACTTTACTTATTAGTTTGTAAGTATTCCAGCTATAGGATGTGCTGCTCTGTTTAGGAGAATTCAGCAAGCAGTAGTGGTTGATTAGAGGTGCCACCACATGAGTAATGATGAAAAGTAAACTTTTATTTGCACACTGAGCAGAGTTACACAATGAAAGTGGAAATAATATTATGTACTTACCAATGTGAAGAAATGGTGCACACTGGTGCTTTATCAGGAGGCCGGTTAACAAATATTTCATAGACCCTCACTAAGAGGAAGAATATGAAATGCAGTAAGTACTAACATTTAAACACTATGTGGTTACACACACACAGCCTGCCTGAATTATTGAATTGGTGCTGATGCAAACTGTTAAAAGCAAAATTTAAGAGTAGAGGGAAGACTGTGTCTGGAATGAAAATGAAAAGAAAGTGACTGATCAATGAAACCACACAAGTAAAATATTGGATTAACAAAGCCAACACCCCTTGACTAATTATGTGACATCAATTTTTTTCTGTCTGAGACGGCACTCGCGCACGTGCGTGGGTGTGTATGTGTCTACTGTTGATGAAGCCGGGGTGCCCAAGCGGTTCTAGGCGCTACAGTCTGGAACCGCTACGGTCGCAGGTTCGATTGCTGCCTCGAGCATGGATGTGTGTGATGTCCTTAGGTTAGTTAGGTTTAAATATTTGTAAGTTCTAGGGGGCTGACAACCTCAGACGTTAAGTCCCATAGTGCTCAGAGCCATTTGAACCATTTTTGAACCTTAATGGCCGAAAGCTTGTGAAACAATGTTTCACGATGATGTACTTGCAACACATGAGGGCTGATACACTCCTGATGCTAGTTTTCCCACCTGGTCCTTTCCATATCATTGAAATACTAAGGAAGAATCTGCTGGATTGGAAAAAAAAACATCACCTGTAATGTCAACCACTTCACCTTGTAAAAAGTGCTGTGAATGAACCCAAATAAAATAAAAACATGCTGGACTATGGGTCCTCAACTTATTTTAAAACTGTCCATTTTAAGTGTCCCACCACAATCAGCAACCACACACCAAGAGTGCCATCTTGGTGCAGACAGCTAATGAAGACATGGCCATGTGCTTGGTTGTGGACAGTGAGTGCAATTACAGACAGATATGAACAATCTTAATGTAAGACAAGGAACCTTGAACTAATCTTTTTTTTTGGTTTTATTTTATTTTATGAATACTGCAGACATATTGCTAGAGTTTTACTGTAGCTATTCATGTATATTGATTGCTGATGTTCATATGTAAAATGTACCAAATACTTATGGCAAAATGTAAAATATTACCGTGGGCTTCATTATTACAGAGAGAAAAATCAAAAAGATAAGTCAGTAAGAAATAATGGAAAAACACAAAGCAATAATATGCATTATATCAGAGCTGTGACACTTGCCACAAATAAGAAAAATGCTTTTGCATTTATCTGTTCAAAACTTTACTTATACAGTTCTTTCCAGATATCCAATGAAAATTGTTAAGATGCCTATGAAATGAATGAGCAAAATCCACAGTACTTTTAATGGGATCTATATGCAGTAATCATGCAGACACTTTAAAAATCTGTAGAGTGCTTAAGGTCAAACCTTATGCCATATTGCATCACATGACACTGGAGGCAATGTGTATCAATGACAAAAATTCTATTCTGTGCATCTGAATGCTCCACTCCATAACATTCCTACTCTATGCACACAATATGTGATAAAGAATAATAGCTACCCCAGGTTGGAATATGAACACTGTAAGAAAAGATAGATTGCTACTTACCATAAAGATGACTCGTTAAGCAGCAGACAGGCACAATTAAAAGACACTTGCACATAAGCTTTTGGCCACAAGCTTCATAAGAAAAAGAAAGAGAAATACACACCACTCATTCACACAAGCAAGCTCGTCTCACACACATGACCACCAACTCTGGGAGCTTGGACCAGAATGTAATTGTCGCATGGAATGGAAGCAGCAGTCTGGGGGATGGGAAAGGTGAGCCATAGTAGTGTATGGGCGGGGGGGAGAGAAGTGCTCTCTGGCAGAGTGAACAGGAATTAGACTGGCAACGGGCAAGGGTAAGGAGGTGGGGAAAATAGAGCAAAGAAAGGAGAGGAGCGGGTAAAATGGGCAGTTGCATTGGCAGAGGGCAGCAAATGAGGAGTGTGGGAGACGAGAATGTGGAGGAGGTGATAGGACAAAAGTGGTGAATGAAGCTGTTGGGTGGAGGGTGTGACAACAGTATGTTACTGTAGGTTGAGGCTGGGATAACTATGGAAGTGGAGAATGTGTGGTGAGGATAAATCATTTGCATAGTTCAGGAAAGCTGGTGGTGGAGGGGAGGATCTAGATGGCTCAGGTTGTGTGATTCAGCCACTGAAATCAAGCACGTTATGTTCAGCCGGTATGTTGTGCCACAGGTTGGTCTACTTTGTTCTTTACACATTTTGGCACTGGTCATCCACCCTGTTGGACAGCTGGTTGGTAGTCATATAAATATAAAAAGCTATGCAATGATTGCCACACAACTGTATATGACATGGGTGGTTTCACAGGTGGCCTGACCCCTGATGCAGTAGAATAAACCTGTAACAGGACTGGAACAAGAAAAGTTGGGTACACGGATTTGGCAGGTCCTGCACCTCTTCCACAGGGATATGTTCATTGTGGCAGGGGGTTGGGAGTGGCGTAGGGATGGACTAGGAAGTGGAAGTGTGTGGGCAACGGAACACCACTTTAGGAGGGTTGGAAAGTATCTCGAGTAGGACGTCCCTCATTTCAGGGTATTATGATGGGTAATCAAAGCTCTGGCGACAGATATGATTCAGATGTTCCACGCTGGAGCAGTAGTGAGTGAAGAAGGGGGCACTCTTTTTGTGGCTGGTTCTTGGGAGGAGGGGGGGATCGCATGCTAGGAGGACTGGGGGTGGGGGTTGGAGGTGTTGGTAATGAGAGCCAAAATTCTTTGAGTGGGAGCACAACCATCACCCACAATGGAGTATCCAGCATTGTTGGCTTGTAGATTTTGGGGTGCATATACAAGGAGGGTGTGCAGGGTATATTGGGAGTGAGCAGGGTATTAGATTCAGAGGAGATGATCTAGGAAGGCCTTAAGCAGGGATTGGAGGTTGTGTTGGACTTCTGGGATGATGTACCTCTGGCAGAGTTTATAGGTGGAGGAGTCAGTAATTGGCAGAGGCCTTCCATCAGGTAGTCACTCCAATTCATAACAACAGTGGCGGGACTTTTGTCTGCAGCTGAGATGGTTAGGTCAGAATTTAATTTAAGGTTGTGTATGGCTATTCTTTCCTCTGCTGAAAGGTTGGTGTGTGAGGAAGTGTGGTGAGGCCAATAGAAGGTAAAGAATTCATGGAAGATGGCCAGTGGGTGGTTACGTGGGAGGGAAAATGATCATGATTGGATGGTAGTATGAACTGGGAGAGGCAGGGTAAATGTTGGAATTAGGTTGGCTTTGGCTTGAGGGATTGGTGGCAAACTGTTTCCATTGCAGGGATTGAGAGCAGCCATGTCATATAACAGCCTGCTGCAATCATTGCACAGCTTTTAATATTGGTATGATTAATAACCAGCTGTCCACCAGGATGAGAGGCCACTGCCAAACTAGACCACCTTGTGGCACAACATGCAGCTGAACATAATATGCTTGATTTCAATGGTTGCTTTACTAACCGAGCCATCTGGATCCTCCCTTCCACCACCAGCTTTCTTGAACTGCACAGATTGGAATTATCCTTACAACACATTCTCTGCTCCTGTAATTATCCCGGCCTAAACATATGGTAACATGCTGTACCCACACTCTCCACCCCCTCTGTCCTATCACCTCCGCCCCATTCTCGTCTCCCACACTCCTTTGCTGTCCTCTGCCAATGCACTTGCCCATCTTTACCTGTTCCTCTCCTTTTCCGCTCAGTTTTCTCCACCTCCCTGCCCCACAACTTCCTGATGTTGCACCTGTTGGCAGTCTATTCCCTGCACACCCGACCAAACAGCACTACTCTTTGCTCCCCCCACCACCACCCCCGTAACACTGCTATTCCTTCACCCTCCCTACAACCTCCACATTGCTGCTTACAGTCCATGTTACAGCTGCATTCTGGTCCAAGCTGCTGGAGCTGGCAGTTTTGTGCATGAGATGAGCTTCCTTGTGTGAATGAATGGTGTGTGTTTCTGTTTCTTTTTCTGATGAAGGCTGTGGCTGAAAGCTTATACGTAAGTGCCTTGTAATTGTACCTGTCTGCAATTTAATGATTCATCTTTATGGTTAGTAGCAATCTATCTTTTCCTACATTGTTGAATAATAACTTATTTTTGGTATACTGCTATGAAATTAATAACTGAAAACATACCCACTTCAGAGAGCAAAGGTGCTAAAAATAAATACCACATCTCAAGAGAGACTTTTCTCAGAGTCTTTTTCCTGGAGCCAAACAGTAACACCACTGAAAGTGGTTGTGTGAAAAGTAGATAATAACAACAGGAAAGCAGTTGCAGTTCAGAGGTAGAAGGCAGTTCAAAAAAGATATCAGAAATCTCTTGTTTGTATGAAAACAAATGAGGAATCAGGAAACTGAGACACACAATCAGCAATTTTATGTTACTGTATGGAACGATAAAATGTTTAACAGCCACCTAAAGGTAGGGTGGGGAGTGAAGGATGTTAAAAACAAAATAAAACGCAAAGTATCTTACATACACCTGTGAAACTTACCACATTACTGGCATTTTAAGACAAAATGTTTAAAGACTAATCCTTGTGCTTACTAAAACACATGTACTATTTATTTTAAGTGTTGAGGAGACCAGCGACAGACAAAAGTTAAATTCATCACTGGTAAATTGATAACAAAACTTATTTCTTTATAAATTACCCTGTATATTTACATACTTCTGTAAAAGTTAATCTCTCTGTACATTACAGAGACACAAGGTACAAATTTAAGAAACTTCAGTTTCTATGTACAGCATATTTTGCAATAACAAATTCTGCATAATGTGTAAATAAATAACAAAATGTAATATGTAATAAATTTCAACGTATGTCAGCAAAGAAACTGAAAGGATTCCATAAATACCATATGGGAACAGCTGCAGAAGGTAATCTAACACACTTACTCATCAGATTCAGTGACGACTAACACACCAAACTAATAACTTTATGTAATTCTCTTTTCTGTCTTGAAGCATGAAAACACACTCAGCTGAACAATACTGAAAGTCAGATACTGAAACATTGTTTAGTACAGCAGTTACCCCTACTGTTGTATTTTTGACATCTTTAGTACCTAATTACCATTAATTATGGTAAAAAAGGACCAACAACATTCAGAAATATCCCTAAATAATTGAGTAACATTAAGCAAGAGATATTTCTAAGAGAATGAAATATGTTACACCATATCAAGCAATGAAGGAATTTTCACCATTTTATATTCATGACAGTACAACAGAAAAATAATCAATAAATTAAATTATTGATATGCCAAATTATAACAACTAACAAAGTTTTAAAGAAAGAATATAAACACACGGTAACCTGTCAAATACTCACAGTGGAACACAGATGTATTTAAAAACCATTTAAAATTGCTCTAACATACATTTTTTTCAGTACACAACTGTGACAAAGGACTGACACAAAAACACAATATAAGCAAAGTTCAGAGCTGGCACCCTTATATACATCAGTATAGCCCCCTTTCAAAATAGTGATTGCAGATTTTTGTATCATTCCGCTTAAAACTCAAAGTATACAATAACAGAATGACATATTTTACACACACACACATACATACACACCAGTTGAAATGAAAAAAATACAGGACAGTTCACTACTGCTCACCCTGTGTCTTACAAACCGACAACCATTCCTATAAACTGTGGTATGTTTTAAGGATAGCTGTGCTGATTTGTGCGCATGTCACACTGCATGTGCACTCAATACTTTTCACAAAATGACAACCAATGTTGAACAGTATTTGCACGGATAGTACCAGGGTCACACGAGATGTGCCACCTCTTACTCAAATTTAAGACATGTAGATTATTGTAATAAACTTAATGTCCCTGCAAAACACACAAAAATACTACTTCACAAGCTGATTTCATTACAAAATAAAAAAACTATGTTGTTTGTTCATCATTAAATAATCTTCAGAAATTTGCGATATTTTGTCTTACAATACTGCATACCTGGTATAAAAAAATTATAACATAAACAGAACTTCATGACTGCTGATGTGTTTTAATTCAGTCATATGTATTTGGCCTTGATAAAGACAGAATGTATCCAAAGCTAATCAGTTTTCCATTAAGAGAAAACAAATTAAAAATCATTTTTTGAGAGAAACAAATGCAGTAAGAATTTATCTTACAGCCACGTACAGACACAGTATTTTCACAATACTACGTACACTTGCTGCTCATTACAACATAACGTTGGAAGGCAGATGGTGGTTGTGCCAAGTATGACAAATTGGAAAAAAGATATTGGCGATTTTCAAAAATATAGTAACCACAATAATATGAAAACTAAAATTGTAAATATATCAAATGAATCACAAAATTACATAATTATCACAGTAATGGGAGACCAGGGCTATAAAAACCAATTGCCAAAAAAGCAGAACACAGTTCACCTTTAAAATAAAGTGGCCAAGCACAAAGAATACATTTAACTGCATATAGTATAAAAAACACACACACACACGAGAACTTCATCTCAAAGGTGAGTATGTTCACAAAATATACACATTGGCTGATTGTAAAAATGAAACAAGATACATCACCCAGGAACAATAGAGTGAAAAGCAACCAAAAGCTTTAACAGGAATGTTTCGCACACTAAGACTCAGCAATGTGCCAGGACTGTTGCCAGACTTCCAATGATACAGGTGTAATTGCACATGCAACAATGAAGGTATTCCCCACATAAAAATGTACATTAATGCTGACAAAATTCTGGGAAAAAAAACTGAAAGAAAGTCACTGACAACCAACTGGATTTAGCAACAATCATAAAATATTAAACAGAACGATTTTTTTTTTTTACTTCAGCTGGAATCACTGTTTGCACTAGGTTTAATCACATTTTCCCAGAACCTGAAATTTTCTAATGAAATCCCAACTATGAATCAAACTAACAAAATACCCATAAACTTAAACACCAGTTTTGTCTCAATCTTTAAATAACATTTTGAGTAACGAAGATCATTACAAACAGAAAACTTCATCTGCTGGCTCAATAACATGCAGCTTTTAGTCTACAACAGTGTTATCTCTTTAGTTTGAGGCACATATTTAAAAAGACTTTTTTGCTTATTAACTGTGCTTTGCTGTACACAAGAAAAGGGAATAATCATAAATAAAATTACTTATTTTGCAAACATTCATTTCAATTCATCATCTTCTTGCTTAGGCCCCGTACCCACTTTTCAACTGTATGGCATACAGTCCAAATTCACACTTATGCAGGTACATAAAAAGTTCATGTTGTGCCCCACCACAGGCACAACAGCAACCGTCATTAGGTGGTGTAATTTATTTTAACGTGACAATGAAAACGTTCACTTCGGCACCAGCTACCAAGGCAGTGCCTAACAACATCGAGTGACAAATCACACACTCTGTTCTTCTCCTGCTGCTGGCAGGCCATCTGAAATGACTTGTAGAAATTTATCCAGAGTAATTAATGATGATGACTGAGAGTGAGAAAGAGTGGCAGGAGAGCTCCAACCACCAGTGCCAACAGTTCCATTGTCCTGAGACCTTTATGTTGTTCTACTACACCTCCCTCAGCCGCTCTACTCCTCACCATCAGTTCAGGCAGGACATGAACTGTTGCCACATAGAGGAAAGTGCCTGCACTGAACAACATTGCCAAACCCGTTGCATTTACAGATGACAGTGTTTCTTTCCCTTCCTGCAAACAATTTCCAAATGACATAAGACAATGTGTGGTCCAAGTTAATTTTCTGACAGCAACAGAGAAAATAAAACACTGAGCTACATTAAATAATAGTGTAGACAAATGAAATGCTTATCCACGGATGAATCAATGGTTACAGTGCAAGAGCTGTACTTCTAGCTCCAGAGGAAGTAGGAGCTAGGTGCTTGGACATATGTAGCTTTTATTTAAGTGGTGGGCCAATTTGCTACTTAAGCATGATAGATATCTTCAGGAAGTATAGGCAACAAAATCAGAACATAATATTACACACTTATATGGTTTAGGATACAAGGATATACTTACCATACTTATTGTACGCTAAAACAGAACAAATAGAGCATACTACCAGATGCATAAGTGTCGATTTATAGTTTGATCTGGATATTTATAAACTCCCTCATTACAACAATTACAATGGAGAGAGAGTACATCCAGATGCTGGAAGGAAGAAACAAAGGACTCGGGGAATTAATTGGTAAGAGACTGGGCAATAATTACTGTGTAATGAAGTCGGGACAAAGTTCTGGCTGGCTTTTTAAAATATTCAGCACACTAGTGACCGGTCTCAAAAAGTAGTTGAAGTGGATAGGAGAGTTGTGTGTTTAGTTCATTATAAGAGGGAAAAAAAACCATGCAATAAATTCTGACAGCCAGGAAAAATAAAAATGGGCAGGAAATAGAGCAGATCCCCTGTAAAACAACTCATGAATATTCAAAGTACTAAATTACAAATAGATTATGAAAGTGAGAGCATTAAGTGTCAATACCTCAACAAAAAAAAGGATGGCTGAATTTCTATGTTAAGAAAATATTATATATCATTTCTAATTTTTTTATCCTCTGCAATGTGCTCATACACACCACCCAAGAAAAAATGATGGCAGAACTTTTATGATATGAAAATATATATCATTTCTAATTTTTTATCCTCCTCAACATGCCCATACACATCACCCACAACCTGTGTACTAGAGTTTGTCACTAAAGTTTGCATTTTGGGAAGCAGACTACAAAGAGGTGATGGAGATGGTGGTGACTATATCATGACAACACAGTTTAAGGACAACAGCACACAGTTCATATAAAGCTCAAATCAGACATGAAACAGTAATCTTGAACAGAACTGAAATATCCTTAAAATTTAAACCTAATTCCACTTCAAAAAGAGTACAACAAGATACATGGAATATCCCTATACAGCTGAAAAGTCTGCACTTCGTCATTCTATAAAGTGTGGACTAACACCACCACAATTCAGAACTGATCATAGCTTCAACACAGCAGAAATTTTACAATTAATTAATCACTCAGAAAAAAGTAATGAACAACTATTGTGCACTTGGCGCTGCACTAATCACTTGCCAGTAGTCTCCTTGCCCGTAACCTCTCACGGCTACACCAATGCAATGAGAGATAAAGAAGAAAGACATGGAAATGTCACTGTTCTTTATCAACTGTGAACTCTATTCACTGATATTTTTGATCATTATTAACATCAGTGATTCCAGAGGATCACCTAGTAGCAATGTGTACACAACCACTGTCTTTTACTCCCAACTTTTGCTCTTCTCTTCCTTTGATGCTTTCTTACCTTCTACATTCTCACTGTACTCGGAAAAATAATTTTTTGCTTACAGGAGTGCATTATTATAAAAACTCATGGTTGTTTCTTTAAAAGTCTCCCCCCTCCCCCCCCCCCCTCTCTCTCTCTCTCTCTCTCTCTCTCTCTCTCTCTCTCTCTCTCTCTCTCCTCTGTGTGTGTGTGTGTGTGTGTGTGTGATAGAGAGAGAGAGAGAGAGAGAGAGAGAGAGAGAGAGAGAGGAGGGGGGGGGGGGGGGCTGGGAGCTATTCCTCAAACTGTACACAAAAAAAATTTTTTTTTTCTCTTTCCTTCTTCTGTTGGCCTTGATACATGTACCTTCTAGAAACTTGGTGTTAAAATTCTGAACAGCAGTACCACATAATATCCAAAATTTAATTTTTACAATGCAACAAAACAAATACTATCTCTATCAATGCCCTCTTGAATCTGACGAAATTAACCTGTGTTAAATGTAAGAGATATTTTCTATAATTATCATCATACAATATTTATAAACCCAGTGACCAATGAAAGAGTTACGTATACACCCTGAGATTAATTTCAAATTATAAATTGAAGAAAAAATTGAATACCTGGCCAATTCCAAAATAAGTAACCATTGCTAGGACTGGTGCTGACAAAGAGAAAACAATGAGATGCTTCCGAATTCTATTCCTTTCCAAGCCTTCATGCATGAGGAAAGTAACGAGACCAAATGCTGCTGGTGCCTGAAAACAACAAACAGTTTCTCATGATTAATTCAAATTAACACAGAAGTTATTTAACACAAAATCTGGTTACAAAACAGTAAAAATATGAAAAAGTTTGTAAATTATTTGATCATTCACAATCATCTTATGTTTTGTTAAGTAAAGCTGGTTCTGCAAGTTATTAGGTGAGGTAAATTTACTGATGTCAGTAAACAGTATTATCAAAGACTACTACTTTTCAATATCAGCAATGCTAATATGTCCACAGTTGAAACCACCAGTCACAAACATCAGCAATTTTTTGGGAAACTTTCACATCACATTTTACTCCTAATTCATTCAGCTTAATGCATAATTAATATAATGTGTATGAATACAACACTGGAATAATTTAAGTAAATTTATTTAAAAAGTCTGGAAACTACAACTTTGTATTACTTCTCTAGATAATCACGATTCATATAAATCATTTATCAAATCTCTCAAGAGAGGACATACTCCCTATGCATAAAAATCTCTTCTAGGCTGAGAATTTTGGAACCCAACAAATACAGAACCATGAGCCCTAATTGTTTAGTCGGGATGCACAAATTATTCAAAGCAAACTGTGGAAAGTTGTTCAGCATATGAATATGATGAAACACTGATTTCGTCAATCTTCTGTAACATTTCACTGCTGTTTCATGTGGCTGCCCACTTCTATAACCACCAACAGCCACTTCAATACTCTTCACTGTCATCCAATCTTCAGCTATACGACAAACAATAACACTGGCACAACAGATTACCAATGAAAAATAATCTCACTGTTGAATCAAACAATGGAAAATCCAGGGTGGAACCACGACCTGCTTCAGATTCATTGACTTTGTGATCTTGTCTGATGGTGTGGACACCCTATGCACATTTTTCCAGAACCTCAACTCTTTTTCCCAAATTAGCTTCACCTGGTCTTCCTCAAGCCTGCAAGCCATCTTCCTTTATGTTTACCAGTACCTCTGCCCATATCAAATCTACCAGCCACTAGCAATACCTCCACTTCCTCCCATCCATTCGATACCATGAAGTTCCTTCAATACAGCCTAGCCATCCACATTAGTCGCATCTGTAGCAACGAGCAGTCCCTCTCTAAATATACCTAGGCTCTCACTGAGGTCTTCACAGATTGAAATTACCCTCCCAACCTCACACAGATATAGATTTTCCATGCCTTGTCTCTCCAGTCACCTACCATCTCCCATATCCCCACCATCCAACACAGAGCAGCACTCCCTCGAGACTTAGTACCACTCAGGTCTGGAGCAACTAAATCACATTCTCTGCTGGTATTCCACACACCACAGAACCTTCTTGTCCATACCTACTCCACCCCTGCTCCCAACCTGTTGCCTCATGACTCATAGGTCTGCAGTAGACATCTCTGCAAGACCTGTCCTATGTATCTCCCCACCACCACTTGCTCCAGTCCAGTCAATGCATCTCCTATCCCATCAATCAAAGCAATCATGTAATCCACAAACCAAGGTGCAATCAATGTACTGCATTCTATGTGGGCATGACAACCAACAAACTGTGTCTGCACGAATGGCCACCGATAAACTGTGGCCAAGAAACAACTGGACCAACCAGTTGCTGAACATGCTACCCAAAACAATGTGCTTGACTTCCATGACTACTTCTCAGCCTGCACCATCTGAATCCTTCCTACCACCACCAGCTTTTCTGAAGTGCATAAGTGGGTACATTCCCGTGAACACCCCCCCTCCCCCCCCCCCCCCCGGCCTCAACCTTTATTTGTCCCTGACTTTCGCCCACCTCTCCCCTTCCCTGCTCACATTCCAAAACTACACAGCCTTCTGTTCCACCAACACACCTACTAGTCTCTTTCTCCTCCTCTCTCTCTCCTTTTCCACCCCCACCCCCCAAAACCCTCCTGACTCCACCTAGCAGCCCTGCCCTAATTCCACCACATCCCTGCATGCTCCCACAAGCAGCACCACACCTTTCCCCCCTCTACCCTGCTCCCCCCCCCCCCTCCCTGCCCCAACCCTCTCCTTGCCACCGACACCCATGGATTGCTTCTCCCATCAGGTGTAGTTGTTCACAGTCCGGCCAGTGGCCAGAAACTAGTCATGTGTGCTTGATTTGTGCTTGCATGCATGTCTGTGTGTTTCCTACTTAAGAAGAAGGCTTTTAGACCAAAAACTTAAATGTTTTGCGGTCTACGAATTATTTAGAAATAAAGGAGATGACTCACCAAAAGGTGGAAGCACTGTGTCATCAATAGGCACACAAACGAAAGGTACGCCACTTGACTAGCTTTTGGAATGCACTTTCTTTTTCTAGCAGTAGGAAAACACACACACACACACACACACACACACACACACACACACACACACCCCTGAGTCCCTACATTGTGCTCAGTCAACTGGCAGATCTTTACCAGCCCATGGTGAATGTACTTGGATTAGGTGGGGTGTGGGGTGGGGTGGGGAGAAAGGGGGAGGTGGGGAAGTGGTTGGGAAGAAACGCCTAACATCTCATGGGAGAGTAGGGAACTGCCTGTGGGCTAGCTAGGTGTGCAGGTAGAGGGGGCAAGTGGCATACAGTTAGGCACGCGATTTCATTGACTACGGCATGAAAAACTATCTGGCGATGAGGGGGGGGGGGGGGGGGTGAGTTACCTTAGGTTTAGGCCAGGAATGTTACAGGAATGAAGGATAGCTCCGATCTGTGCAGCTCAGAAAAGGTGGTGGTAGTGGGGAGGATCCAGATGCCATCTGGATCCACCCCCCATCACCACCAGCTTTTTTGAGATGCACAGTTGGGAGCTATCCTTACAGCACATCTATCGTCCTCATAACCTTCCTGGCCTAAACCTAAGGTAACACACTGCCCACCCACCCTCCACCCGACCGAGATGGTGTGTGTGTGTGTGTGTGTGTGTGTGTGTGTGTGTACATCATCCCCTGATCCAGTACCCACATTCAGTTTGTGTCCTCACATCAGCCCCTTCTACCTGCACCCCTAGTGAGCTCACAGATACCTCCCCACCCCACAAGCTGCGACGCTTCCCCCCCAATCCCCTCCCTGCCTCCCGCCTCTCTCCATCCCTCACCTCACACAACCCCACCCTGCATCCCCACCTCAGCTCAGTACACTTACTGTGGACCAGTAAAGAGCTGCCAGTCTACTGAACACAATGTAGGGCGCCAGGCATCTGTGTGTGTGTGTGTGTGTGTGTGTGTGTGTGTGTGTGTGTGTGTGAGCGCGCGCGCGCACACATGTTTTTCCTACTGCTAGAAAAAGAAAATGCATTCCATACCTTTTGTCTGTGTGGACACAGCACTTCTGTCTTTCAGTGAGTAGTCTCCTTCATTTAAAAATACAGTAGAGCGTCGATTATCCGAAGTAATTGGGGGACATGGGTGTTCGGAAAACTGGTTTGCTCGGATAATCGAACTGTACATGTTTATTTGCCAAAAAGAAGTACTGTACAGTAAATTTATTCATAGAAACAGGCATCTGTTTTAGTATTACAAAGTAACATACAAAGGCAACTTCAGTAGGAATATATAGTATGTGGCACAGTTTATTAAAGAAAAATATATACATATTACATACGCATTTTGCATGAACAATACACACAGTATACAAAATTAACGTTAACAAAATATTTTATTTTGGTCTGTCTAAGCAAGCCTACAAGCTTACAAGCAGCTAAGTCACGTACTTTTTTCATTACAGATGTCTGAAACTGGTCACTTTCATCTTGGGCTTCAAACCATCACAAGGCAGTATCTAAACAAGTGAACGCCTCAGAATCTGTTGGTATACTTTCATCTTCACTTTCTGGAGCATTGATTGATGAGATGCTGGCGGCGTCATCTTTATCAGTGACGACGTTTACAATCTCCCTGTCCTGCATGATTTGGTGTCCTGGATCTGCATCATCGATATTCATCCATTCATGAACGTCGTCTTCATCACATTCGTGGCAATCTATATCTTTTAGCATACCGAGAATTTCGGACATATCATTCTGTTCGTCATTTTCAATCATACCTTGTGAATTTTCTTCTGTGTCCAAAATTTTATTCCAGGCTTTCTTCAAATTCTCTTCCTTTACACTATTCCATGCTGCGCTGATCATGTAGGACACGTCTTTCAAGTCAATATTCTTATGATTTCTTAAGAGACTTTCTTCTCCATCCTCTTCTCTTTCTAACAATAACTTACGCAACAATTCTTTCCTGTAATATCGTTTGAAAGTCTCAATAATGCCTTGATCCATGGCTGTAATAAGGAGGTTACGTTAGGTGGAAGAAATATTACCTTTATGAACTCGTCTTTTTCGTTTAAAATATCACATGATGGATGAGTTGGTGCATTGTCAAGGAAAAGTAGTGTTTTCTCCTTCTTCCCATTCTTTAGCTGATGAGCTTTTACAGAGGGTACGAAAATGTCCAGAAACCACTTCATAAAAATCGTACTATCCATCCAGGCACTCTTTTGTGAGGTGTACACAACAGACAAGGCTGACATATTAACGTGCTTGAAACAACGCGGTTCTTTACTTTTACCAATGACGAACATAGGCAGTCGGTGACTTCCAGTAGCATTAGAACAAGCCAAAACTGTAATACGGTCCTTGCTTGTTTTAGGACCAGGTGCTGCTAATTCATGATGTGAAACAAGAGTTTTTCTCGGTAAAGCTTTCAAGTTAAGTCCAGTTTCATCAGCGTTGTAAACATTTTCGAGAGCATAATCTTCTTCCCTTAATATGTCCCTCAGTTTGACTTTGAAAGAATCAGCCGACAGTTTTTCTCCCTGTATTGTAAGCTCACGAATGCCATGTGCTTGCTTTAAAGTTCGAAGGCCCTCCAAGTTTTTCGTTGAACTGCATTGCCTTCTCACACAGAATGGGACCTGAGATAGGTTCTCCTTCCGATCTCTTTGGTGTAAACCACTTGTAAACAGCATCATCTAGATCTGTGTTAGTGGCGAGCTTCATAGTTTTACGGCTTGTTGACCCATCAGTAGAATCAAGCATAGCTATAAAATTTGCTATGCTCATCTTTTGTTTTTTTTATATCCGTAATTGTCGGCTTCCCCACCTTGTACTCATTGGATGAAGTGGTTGCAGATTCACCTTCTTCTAACCTTTTAATAATCTCGCACTTGTTCCTCATAGAAAGGACAACACGTTTCCGTTTAAGTATTTTGTATCGTCCAGTTCACTTCTTCATGCAGCAGCACACAAGTGGTCGTAACAGAGAACAGAAGGTGGCTGCACCATGAGCAGCTCTTCTTGGGGGCGTGCAATCCTTCAAACTGCACGGAGCGGCACGCCTCAACTCTAAGCTGGCGCAGCTGTTGCTGTGAACAGCTTTGATACTGCCGCTACTTCTACTGCCAATGCCAAGCTGACAGAAGTGTGCTGATTGTTGAAACACAGCGACTGGCGGCTTGGCCGGTCAGCAGCGCCTTGTGAAGGCCCCATTAGAAGCAATGTTCTGCCAGCGGTGGCCCAGTGCGCCGACTACTGTGGGAAACTTGGTTTGGAAGTGAGGGGGATGATGGACGGTAGGGTGGGAGAGTAACAGGTGCGAGCGAGTACACAGTTCGGTTAAGTGGTCATTTGGTTGACCGACATTCGGATAATCGACGCTCTACTGTAATTCATAATTTTCAACAAGAACTTTCCATACATGTATGTACAGCAGTGTTTTTTTTGTGCCTGTCTGGGACTCAGCATTTCCTTTACTTCATGGTTGGACTAATATTACATAGTGCAAGCCAACAATGGAACACATTACAGCAACTTCAGCTGACACCAGATACCAAGATGATGGTCAGTTGCTTTGTGCAGTGTGCCTGGTTCTAAAGGGACCTCCAAGCTGCATTGTTTCCTATGGTGCATGATATTTATTACCTTACGATACATATAGTCACTGAAATTATAAGAGTGTCTGTGTTTCAGGACACAGATGTCCTTTATATTATGGTAACAATGAGCATTAACTTCCCAAGATTGTGATTTGTTACAGCAATCAAGGAAATTTAACTGCAAGATGTTAGGCAATGTTTCATAAGTTCAAACATATTGGTAGTTTGTTGCAGATGAAATTTTCAACAAAATGCTGAATTCCTGATTGTGATTAAATGAAGCAAATGCATTGAGGACCATTTACCTGTTAGAAATAACAAAAACAACAAGAATAATAATATCATACAAGAAAATCCAGAACAGAATACAATGGAATGAGTAAATATAACTTCCCATCACATATTGGAGGCACTGCACCACTGACAGCCACATATAGAAGGAATAGCAGCAGTTCAGATTATAAATATGCGACACATCATGCTGGTGATATGACCCAATTGAGGCGAGGGGTGGTCTCTTGTACAGCAGATGATATAATCGAGAGGGGTGGCAGCAACAGGTGTAAGAGGGACAAGCAACAAGGGAAGAGGACATGAATAGGGCATTAGAGAGTGTTCGGGAGAAGCAGAGGCAGTAGTGTGTTGCACATGGTGAAATAGGAGTTGACATTAAAAAAGAAGTTAGGGTTGGAACTGAGAAAGAGAGAACGGGGTGGGAAAAAGCATGGGAGACTGTTGGGAGAACAACAAGGAGGAAGATTCAGAGATCCACGAATAAACTTAAAGTGAGGGGGATCAGAACAAAGTTGTGAAGTGTTGTAAAGTTACTGGGGAAGAGATGGATGAGGGAAAGGTATTGAAACAGGAAAAATCAGTAAAGGATCAAAACTAGTGGAAACAGCAGACATCAGTGGGAATGTGGAGGATGAAGAATGTGTTAAAAGGGACTGCTAACCCACATGCCATTCAAAGAAGCTGATATTTTTTCTTTTTTTTTGGGGGGGGGGGTGGGTGGGGGGGTGGGGGTGGGGGGGTCCAGATGACAATATTTGTGAAGCAGCCATTGAAACCAACCATGTTGAGTGCAGAAGCATGTTCACACTTACTCTTGGCAAAAGTTAACAGAACAGTGATCTTTCATCTACATGATTATACAAAAAGCTGTGCAAAAGTTGCAGCAGAAGTAGTACATGCCTAAGCTCGTTTCAGATGTGGTACGGTGTGCCTGAGATAGGACTGGGAGAGGACATTCTTGCTGGACATATGGGACAGGTGCTTCACCCGTGTTTTTCACACAAATGTAACACATGTGCCAACGGTTGGAAGGAGGAGTGACACAAGATGATATGCAGTTGCAATGAGGGTTGTGTGGGTGGCAGAATACCACTATGCGAACGCTGAGAAGGATTTTCAGAGTGACATTTCTTATTTCTGGTCATGATGAAACCCACAGCAGTAGCTGCACTTCAGCTGTTCCAGACCAGGTGTAAAACCTCATTTACTAGATGGAAGATGACATAACAAGTGCCATTAGAATATGAAAGGGAACAACTAGTGAGAAGTGTAAATGAAGTGACATGGGTGTTTTTTACCAATAGTTCCTAATGAGAAAGCTTCCCCAGGACCTCACTGATAAGTAGGACTAGTGTTCCAGCTGAAATTTTGCAATGTGTAAGACATCATCATAATTGTAATATAGATCAGGGGATCACATTCATTTGCATCAACAATGTAGAAAGTAATTGTAGCTGTGTCAAAATACAGCCGTATGAAAATCAAGAGCTCAGATGGAAGGCCAGTGCTAAACAAAGATGGCAAAGCCAAAAGGTGGAATAAATACATATAGAGTGCAAATATATATAGAAGGGAAGAAAAATATATAGAATAGAATGTTTAGAGGGGAAATGAACTTGAAGACAATACTGCAAAAAGAGGACATAGATGAAAACGAAATATGAGATACGATGCTGCACGAAGAATTTGACAGATCACTGAAAGACCTAAGTTAAAATAGGGCTCCCAGAGTAGATGACATTTCCTCAGAACTACTGATATCCTTGGGAGAGACAGCCACAACAAAACTATTCCACTTGGTATGCAAGGTGCATGTGACAGGCGAAATGCCTTCACACTTCGAGACGAACATAATAATTGCAATTCCAAAGAAAGTAGGTGCTGACAGGTGTGACTATTACAGAACTATCAGTGTAATAAGACATGGTTGCAAAATACTAACACAAATTATTTACAGAAGAATGGGGAAACTGACAGAAGCCAATCATAGGGAAAATAAGTTTGGTTCTGAAAAATTAAGGAACACGCAAGGCAATACTTATCTTCGAAGATAGTTTTGGGAAAGGCAGCAAGCCTATGTTTACACCTTTTGTAGATTTGGAGAAGCTTTTGACAATGTTGACTAGAAACACTCTTTGAAAATCTGAGATAGTAGGAGTAAAATATAGGAAGCAAAAGATTATATACTACTTTCACAGAAACCTGATGGCAGTTATAATGATTGAGGGGCATTTAACTTAAGCAGTGGTTGAGATGGGAGTGAGGAAACGTTGTAGCCTATGCTTGTTGTTATTCAGTCTGTACTATAAGCAAGCAGTACAGGAAGCCAAAGAAAAATATGTAGTAGGAATTAAAGTTTAGGAAGAAGAAATAAAAAGTTGGATGTTTGTCGATGACATTGTACTTCTACCAGAGGCAGCAAAGGAGCTGGAAGAACAGTCGAATGGAATGGCCTGTGTCTTGAAAGGAGAATATAAGATAAACATCAACAAAAGCAAATAAGGGTAACAGAAAATAGTTGAATTAAATCAGGCGATGCTGAAGGAATTACATTAAGAAATGAGACACTGAAAGTAGCCGGTGGATTCTGCTATTTGGGTAGTACTATAGCTGGATGGCCAAAATAAAGAGGGTATAAAATGTAGACTGGCAATGGCAAGAAATATTTTTCTGAAGTAGAGAAATTTGTTAACATCAAATACAGGTTTAAGTATTAGGAAGTCTTTTCTGCGAGTTTTTGTCTGTAGTGTACCCTTGTATGGAAATGAAATGTGGACAAATAACAGTTCAGACACAAATAGAATACAAGCTTTTCAAATGTAGTGCTACAGAAGGAATGCTGAAGATTAGATGGGAAGATCATGTAACCAATGAGGAGGCAATGAAAAGAACTGGATAGAAAAGAATTTTGTGCCATAACTTGAATTAAAATAGGGATCAGTTAAAAAGGCCATGTTCTGAGGTGTCAAGGAATCACCAACTTAGTTTTGGAGGGAAGTGTGAGGCGCAAAAGTTGTAGAGAGAGACCAAGAGATAAATACATTAAACAGATTCGAAAGGATGTAGGTTGCAGTAATTATTCTGAGGCAAAGAGGCTAGCACAACATGGAGTAGCACATGGAGAGGTATCAAACCAGTCTTCAGACTGAAAACCATTACAACGACAATACGGGTAGCAACTGTTTCTGCATGGCAATGTCTCTTCTATTTGGGTTCTCCTTTTGAACTTTCAAGGACAGTTATCTTGATCCAATACACATTTGCTTTTAATGTTTGTATCCCCCTCTCTAGCATGCTCTCTGTGAATATTTGTAGACAAGTTATGTTGCACTCAGTGGCACATGTTGTGGAATTGTGTGACAAAAGGCAAATAATAAAAACAATAAGTTGTTTTGCAGTGCTTCAGTTGTTAATTAACCGAGTAATCCTCAGAGTTCACGTTTTAGACACTACCATTGTCTTTCTGTGGCACCCTCTGAATATGGTCTACCTAGTTTGGAGGCTGGGAGTGTTACAAGTGGTTTTATATTTTTTTTGGGTTATAATGAGCACCTGGTGAATTTTCCTGCCACTACCAACAAATTAAAAAACATAGGGTTTGCTATACAGAGGGGTGGGTGCATGATGGCTCAGAAAGAGGGTTTGCTATACGGAGGGGTGGGTGCATGATGGCTCAGAAAGAGGAGAAAAAAGGATCAGGACAAGATGCTGAAGATAGAAGTACGTTAGTATTTACGCAGATAGCGAGAGAACGAGAGACAGTTTGGGTGCATTGGTGAATAAGAGAGGGATTTGTTTCAACATAGTTTTGAGCCCATACTAAACTAGAATGCAAAACAATTGGCCGCATTTCAATTTATTCAGTTTCCAACCAATCAAATTTAGACAATTCGGTTTATCCACTGAAGTCACATCTGGATATACAATAAATTTTAGTGTTTCCGACAGCTCTTTGAACTGAGAAAATCTCAATGAAAAATTCTTCAACAGAAGAACATATTGGCGAAGAAAATTCCTCAGTGACTTTTTCTTGGCCTAACTTCCCATGTAAATCCGAATTACTGGTAACTTTTTTCAAATTTGGCAAATACTTGTCATTTTTTAAAACAATATTGATATTAAAAACTTGCAGGTTAACCATAAAAGGGCAAATAAGATCTACTGTAACAATAACTGTTTTGTTTGTGCCCTGAAGCTTTATGTTCATCTCACTGAAATGTTGAAATGTCAATTTTGTTAGCCATGTAACACCTATTAACTGTGAATATTGCTCATTTTGTAAAAACAGCCTGATTTTATTCAAACAATCCACAAATCTTTGAACTACATTGCTGCGGCTCAACCACTGAAAATTACTGTACATCAGTAAGCCACTGTACACCCAGATGATTTCATCTAACAACCTTCAACATTGTGGTGAAGAGTCCACATTTCCCCATGGAAATGTCTTACAACTTAAAATCTTGTTCCTAAATCTGTGTCTTATAACCACATAATCAATCTGAAACATTATGATGTCTCCAGGTCTCTTCCATGTATACAATCTTCTTTCATGATGCTTAAACCAAGTGTTAGCAATGGTTGAATTACGCTCTGTGAAAAATTCTACCATGTGGTTTCCTCTTTCATTCCTTTCCCCTAGTCCATATTCACCTACACTTTTTCCTTCTCTTCCTTTTCCTACCATCAAAATGTTTATATAAATTTATATTTTTTAATATAAATTTTATAATGTATAATTTAAACAGTCCCGATAAGTGTAGTAAGATTATAGGATTCGCACACTGGAGGTTCCAAACAAATATAATTAGCTTCATATACATATAGGTCATTCATTTCGGGAATTTAGTATATTGACAATTTTTGTGTTATCAGTCTCAATACTGACAAGATGTCAATCCTGGGAATTCCAAAATTATAAACTTTTTATGTACTTTAACACTATCAAGTGCAATTTTTCATTTAATTTATTAATTTTGGAGTTATATTAACATGCTATGCTAACTGGCAATCGGAGATGCGTTCACTTCATCTGCCCTCAGCCTGTTGCGATTACTGGTACGATTCAATGGAAGTCTCCAAAGAAGAAACTAGTACAGCCAGCCAAAGGGCTTTTGTTGTCATGCAAATGTCGAATTGTTATGTGGTACACTCCAATGGATATTTAATGGGATATCGGAATCTCATCTCAAACAATGGATGTGCAAACTTGGATCAATTACTGTCAGTGCAGTAGTCAGACCCATACACGTACCACTGCTAGATGGCTGAGGGGACGTTTTCACACTGCTAGATAACTGAGGCATCGTTTTCACAGTGGCAGGGGACTTAATTTCATCGTAACTCAACCAACTAGTACAAATATTTGTAAACTGTATACACACTCTTTCCTTCTGAATAACTATATCTATTACAGAAAAAACAGATCAAGGTGCCCGAGACTTTTGGCAGATTACGAATGCAATGAAAGTGTATAATGGCAAAATAATATTTTTCACGTGATTAATTAGATATTAACAGTTTTTGGATTTCTTCCTTTTCTTTTGCAGAAAAACCTCCCTTCTTGCCAAATTTCATGATTCTAGATCAATGGGAAATACCCTACATCTTCTGACAAGTGAGTTTTGAAGTATCAAAATATCTACATCCACATTCTACATCTATACTCCGCAAGCCACCCAACGGTGTGTGGCGGAGGGCACTTTACGTGCCACTGTCATTACCTCTTTTTTCTGTTCCAGTCGCGTATGGTTCGTGGGAAGAACGACTGTCTCAAAGCCTCCATGCGTGCTTGAATCTCTCTAATTTTACATTCGTGATCTCCTCCGGAGGTATAAGTAGGGGGAAGCAATATATTCGATACCTCATCCAGAAACGCACCCTCTCGAAACCTGGACAGCAAGCTACACCGCGATGCAGAGCGCCTCTCTTGCAGAGTCTGCCACTTGAGTTTGCTAAACATCTCCGTAACGCTATCACGGTTACCAAATAACCCTGTGACGAAACGCGCCGCTCTTCTTTGGATCTTCTCTATCTCCTCCGTCAACCCGATCTGGTACGGATCCCACACTGACGAGCAATACTCAAGTATAGGTCGAACAAGTGTTTTGTAAGCCACCTCCTTTGTTGATGGACTACATTTTTTAAGGACTCTCCCAATGAATCTCAACCTGGTACCCGCCTTACCAACAATTAATTTTATATGATCATTTCACTTCAAATCATTCCGCATGCATACTCCCAGATATTTTACAGAAGTAACTGCTACCAGTGTTTGTTCTGCTATCACATAATCATACAATAAAGGATCCTTCTTTCTATGTATTCGCAATACATTACATTTGTCTATGTTAAGGGTCAGTTGCCACTCCCTGCACCAAGTGCCTATCCGCTGCAGATCTTCCTGCATTTCGCTACAGTTTTCTAATGCTGCAACTTCTCTGTATACTACAGCATCATCCGCGAAAAGCCGCATGGAACTTCTGACACTATCTACTAGGTCATTTATATATATTGTGAAAAGCAATGGTCCCATAACACTCCCCTGTGGTACGCCAGAGGTTACTTTAATGTCTGTAGACATCTCTCCATTGATAACAACATGGTGTGTTCTGTTTGCTAAAACTCTTCAATCCAGCCACACAGCTGTCCAAAAACGACATGATACTCGAGCAAAAAACATGTTCTAAAATTCTACAACAGACCGACGTCAGAGATATAGGTCTATAGTTTTGCGCATCTGCTCGACGACCCTTCTTGAAGACTGGGACTACCTGTGCTCTTTTCCAATCATTTGGAACCTTCCGTTCCTCTAGAGACTTGCGGTACACGGCTGTTAGAAGGGGGGACATTAATAGCTATAACTTTTGATTACACCGAGTTAGATGGTTAACCTTTAGCTTCCTGTCATTTTTTTTAAAGTCACACACTGTCTAGGTGCGGTCTGACAGAATACCATGTTAAAGTAGCCATAAAAATTGCATTCGGCAGTTTCAGCAAAACAGTTCAGTTTGTGTAAAAGGTTACATTAACACTACACAAAAAAATTCAAATTTTTAAGTTTATTTTTACAAAAAATAAAAAAAATTAAATAAAATAAATAAAAAATAAAATAAAAATAAACATTTAAACAAAAAACTGCACAAAATGAACATAATATTGCATGATAATGTTAATGCTGTGAAAACTCAAACACGATTAATTTTCAGCTTTTTAGTTTTCTTCTCAGAGGTTTTCTTAGCACCTGTTGGAAATTTTTGTAGAGAAATTAAGCTAGATTGGCTTCTTGCAAAAATGAAAAATATAAGACATCTTTCTCTTCTTTTTTGTGTAACAGGTGGAGCATGTTTTGTGTTTTTCCAATCATTCCACAATGACTTATGCTCATGGTTCTGCTACATGTAACACCTACAACGCCTCTCAGTGTTAATAAACCAAAATAGCTCCCATGCCCTCAAAATATAAATTCAGAAAATGTCCCAAGCCCCTTCACAAGTAGTAATTATGAAATAGAAATAAGAGACAAATAGAGGGAAATCTATAGTAGAAAAATAATAGAAAAAGAAAAGAATTTTAATCATAAATTTTGGAAGCATGGGAGGGGGGAAAACGATAGAAATGGTTAAATTATTAGTTATTCTTATATATTAGAAAATCAATATTATAGTAACAGGACGTAGGTCTTGAACACCAAAGATAGCGTTTACTAAAGTGTAAATACACATACAATGCAATTATTATACTCCAGTCTCTATCCTCTAGGCTGTTCGATGTCAATTAGGACGTACAGCTTTAGGAAGCAACAATAGGAGCTTTATTAAACCAGGGCGCAAGAATAAATCACGAGATTGTTTTTTGGGAAGCATTAATTTGAGATTAGAGGAACGGGGAGGTGAACAATAATCTCTCTGACTTTAACGTCACTTTGTGTGAAGATTTAAATATTTTACGGAATTAACAATTTTTGGACAGATTCGGACTTTGTATTGTGATAGTGGAAAAGCTTTACTTCACGCGACTAGTAATCATAGTTCGGGACAGTTTATGGATATTAAACAGGAACAATCTTTTTATCGAAAGTGACAGAACATTGTTTAGTATCTCCGACATTGATGGGATTTCAGATTAGATACTTATTCAAAGAACCCCTTTGAATGCGATCGTGTGAATGAACTGATTTATTAATAATTATTGTTAAATAAAATAATGTGTTGATTTGAAACTGACTATTCGTCTTGAACTTTACTTCGATTTAGGCTCATAAATAATTAGGTTACGTGATTTTGACCAAGAATAAACTGCAGACTAGTAACTGAAACAAGTGAACGAGAATCTATTGAAAACACTAGTATTAATTTACTTATAGTTTTTTCCTTCAAAACTGGGAAGACAATACGTGTAGTGACTCACTGGGGTTAATTTAAGAACTAGCCGGGATAAAACAAAACCCCTCAATACCAGTCAATGTATAGATAAATTAACAATCCTATTTTCATGCGAGATATGAAAGTCGGGATAGAAAAAAGGGTCGCTACATACACCAAACACAGTGAATTGATACATGAAGCTCACAGGCTGCGTGATAGTTGTTGACTCGCTCTCTATCTGTTGTGTCACCAACGAGTTTGCAAGCTTCTTCAAAAAAATAAAGCAGCCCACTTGAGTGTCATCTTTGCACGAACTGTGAAGGGCAAACTCATTCACCCCACTTATGTCCAACATGCAGAAAAATAATGTCATTGGCCATCATTGGAAGAGTTTTCAACAATCAGCAATATCTGTTTCAATCAAATATATTTCTAGCAGAACCTGTAGCTAAAGATTCATTCTCTACAATTCTCACTTGTTTCATTCGAAGATTCCACAGGTGACAAAACAAATTTGTCTTCACTTTCACACTGTTCCTATTCTGAATTACATTCACTTTAAATGTTGTTGACACTATCTAATCCAGCATCACTTGGAAATATGGAAGTGTCCGATCCCGCCCATCTGCTTTGACCCATGATGTCACAAATATGGCGGAAACGACCAGAAACCACGATTCCAATATGACACATATAAAGTCGTTACGTACACATTATGAGGACGAAAAAACATCTAAAAACAAACAAACACACTTTCCACAAAAAGCCTAATGGCACTAACGGGACAAGTGCGGGAAATGGGGTGTTTTTGGGTGGGGGGCAAAGTAAATATAAACAAATTTAGACACCCACCCCCATACAGAACCACACAAAACAACGAAAAAACCGACATCACAAAACTCCCCAAATACCACTAAACACTGTATCATCTGGAATCGGACACTTCCCATGACCTATATAGCTCAACAGCAGCTCCCGATCCCATAAATTAGGATCAAACACTTCCCTTGGCCTATACAGCTCAAAAACATCTCTTGATACCAATACCAACATACACAGCCACACATTGAGATCGAACACTTCCCTTGACCTGCGCACTGTTAATTTTATCCGTCATATCCATTCCTGAACAAAAACAACAACCGATTAATTTTATTAAAATTACCACATGACGTACAGCGAACAACACTAAATTAACCTTCACACAAAATCGTTAACTCACTGAAACGAATTCCACTACAAACACAGCCGACACTCAAACAATTCTAGATAATGAGCAAAAGCAAACTGTGCCCAATACACCACACAAACGAAAACCCTGAACATACCACCAGAGAGCACAACCAACCACAACACGACAACAACTACAAACACGCCACACTCACAAACCAAACTCCGCGCCGTCATGACGTCACACACGACAACACCCTTACGTCACAGGTCAAAGCTGACGCGTGGGATTGGACGCTTCTGTCGACCCCATCACTTCCTTAACTCTCCTCAAACCATTTTAAAATGGTACCCTCAAAGTCAGGGTGTGTAACATGAACAGCAGATGAATACTTGGTTATTGAATCCAAACTGCAAAGTCCCAGGTGCGGTCTCAGAGACTGCAAGCATGAAAGAAGCAGTAATAGTATGGGTTCGTGTCACACTAAAGTGGCTACTGACAAAGGAAATCACTGCACCTTCAGGAAACAACAACTAGGTAAATTATGTAATTTCCTACCCCCATCCCATGCATTAGCAACAGAGTAACATAAATGCCAGTGGTCTGTGAGACTGTACCTGGGGTGTTTTGGGTCAAATTTTTCAGTTTCAAGGAACTGTAGGTTCTAGAATGTGATAAATTTCAACTTGATACCTCTACCCATTCCTGAGAACAATGGGTTTTCATAGACTGACAAGACAGATGGACAACAAAGGGATCCTTATAACCATTTCATTTTTACTGACTGAGGTATGAATCCTAAAAAATATATATCAGTTTCACTGAACAATATCAACATGTTAGCTGCAGTTAATTATGTATATTACATTTCATGTGGATGGTTAGAAAGAACAAACCTGTAATGTTTGGATTTAGTACTAGTAGGGCCTGCTTGACACAGTGAAGTCATTTAAAAATCTGGGCATAACATTGTAAAGCAATAGAAGGTGAAACGAACATGTGAGAACTGTGGTAAGGAGGGTGAATGGTCAACTTCAGTTTACTGGGAGAATTTTAGGAAAGTATGGTTCACATGTAAAGGAGACCACTTATAGGGTGTTGGTGCAACCCATTCTTGAGTACTGCTTGAGTGTTTGGGATCCTTACCATGTTGGATTGAAGTACATCAACACAATTGAGAGGCAGGCTGCTAGATTTGATACCAGTAGGTTCAAACAACAAATAAGTGTTATGGAGAACTTCAGAAACTCAAATGAGAATCCCTGGAGGAATGGTGATTTTCTTTTCAAGGAACACTATCAAAAAAATTTAGAGAACTGGCATATGAAGCTGAATGTCGAACGCTTCTACTGCTGCCAACATACGTTGGTTGTAAGGACCGTGAGATAAGATACGAGAAATTGGGGTTCATACAGAGGCATTCAGACAGTCGTTTTTCCCTCACTCTATTTGCGACTGGAACAGGGGAGGGAATGACTAGTAGTGGTACATGGTGCCCCCCACCATGCACCGTACAGTGGCTTGCGGAATATCTATGTAGATGTAGAACCTGAAAATTTACAGTAAACTTCCAATCATGCCATTTAAATATGCACCTTACACGCAGCAATTTGTATGAAATCCATACAGCCACAAGAAATTAACATATCACAAACAAGTGATCCTCTGTTATCACAACGTCTAATACAGAAAGTGAGAACACATTAATAAAATTTTATTTCAGTCAGTGTTATGTTTTAATTTTTTCATTCCCAAATGTTAATGTTACTAAGTTACATGGACCTCTTTTTCCTTACCTTGTGTAACATTATTGCCAAAAATACTATCATTTCAACATCAGCATGTGCAGTTGTTGCAGCAGCACCAAGTGCAATACCATCAGCTGTACAGAAGAAACAAGTTTACAATTAAAAAAGATGACAATACAAGTAGTCGCTAGCCACTATTTATACACAAACACAAATTATCAAAGTGTAGGCTAACAATGAATTCTTCAACACAGTCTGTACTAGAATGACTGATAAACATTCTTTTTATAGCAGTGAACAGTAACCTTGTCTACATCTATACTCTGCAAAGCACGCGTAAGGTGCATGGCAGAGGGTATAGTGGTTCACAAAGCGTCTGTATTCTGTCTACTACAACCAATACATGCTGATATATTACTATGAGCTAACTACTAATAAAAGGGCCCTGTTATTTAATAAGTTAGTGCGACAGTAGCACTATTCCAATCAAATTGCGTTTATTGACATATAACGTATCAGGCAGTATTTGTAAAAACTGTATGGTTCTTAATCTCTAACAACGAAATGGAAAGGCAAATCAACAACGAACATAATGCAGACCGGTCATTCATTGTAGATCTAATAATGTACTTGCAAATAAATTGCTAGAAAGAAAATAAATAACCCATACCTGCTGCATGTACCACGAGTCCTAGCGTTGCTGTGATGTTTTTCTCTGCAGATTTTAGTCCACTCTCAAGATCTATGGAATTACAGAACGAAACATTAAGCTCGACAGAGTCACAAAACAATGAGGTAGACAATGTTTTCGTTATACACATTACCTCTACTCCTGGATGAAGAGCACTGATCCACTAACAGCATGAACACGAATCCCAGAACAAGTGAAACCGCAATTAGTGAGTGAATATCGGTAGGATTTACTGCATGTTCGACGTGTATACCTGAACTATCTTTGCTGGTTTGAGCGGCTGAAATTACAAAGCAAAACTCTTTGATAATGTAGACACTTCTTAAACCTCTTCGATACAGTAGAACATGCATGTAACTTACGTGAAAAAGACTCAAATACCACAGTAAAGGGTTTAAACCTGGTTATCTTACTGTGAATGGTGGCCGCAGAGTCGAGAGATCTTACTCCTTCCGGAATGATGACGGCTAACGCAGTTCCAACAAGCAAACCTGCGCCGAGTACGGAAACAATCTGTAGTTTTTCCTGGAAAAATACATTTGTTGACAGGCATATAACAAAAACTGACAGCAAGGCTTATCTCACTGCCAAATTTTTGCCTTACTTCAGACATCGGCATTATCAATGGTATTGACCCCGCGATGTAACTACCAACTAACATCAGCAGCGCAAGTAAGATTAACATTAGTGTTTCGTTCATTCTGGATAAATAGTCTTGCCAGCTGGTGCTGTACACAAGCGCCACGCGTTCTTTACAAGCAATATTTTGCCAACATAGCTGTATTTACAAAACACTCTGTACCAAAGATGTTCTTATCACATGTCTTCACCGGCGACGTTTGACAGCAGTATGAAAATCACTGCTTTAAGGCCCGTCCACACGCAACGATCTGTCTGCGCACATCACATCTGCGCAGACAGATCGTTGCGTGTGGACAGAAGATTTGCACCAACCTCAGGTGTGTGCAAACCTGGAAGTTGGAGTTGGAGGTTTGAGCGAAACCTCTCAAATCTGTGGGTTCAAACCACATCTGCGCAGACAAGTTGGAGCGTGTGGACAGGAGATCGCCGCAAATCTGGCGCGAAACAGCTGTTTGCTCAGTCTAGTGTTTGTATTTGTGCGCACAGGGCATTAAAATGGCTGATACTCGTCAGTCTTCTCGGGAGTTTGTAAGTGAATTCATTGAAATATATATAGAAACCACCCATGTCTGTGGAAGATTAAAGTAAAGAATATAGTGACTGAGACAAAAAGACAACAGCATACAATGCTCTAATTGAAAAATTGCGGGTATTATTTCACTGAACTCTTGTTTCGATATTGCAGTTGAAAATTCCAAATCCTTGTAGCTCCTTCCTGTTGCTAGGAATCTTAATGTTACCGCCAGGCGTTCATGAGGAGAAATTGCCCTTCTCTATACAAGTATTTTTTCTCATAAGCAAATAATTTCGCCAGTCGTTAGGTTCGCCCTGCAACTCTCGCAGTAAATTTACGTGAGAAAACTGCTTTCGCGTTAGCAGCCACTGTCTATACCTTTTGACCACTTTCTCTGTTTCCTGCGGTTGGTCTGAATGTTTTTTACAACACAAGTTGCGAACACAGACCACGACAGAACTTCCTCCATTTCTATATTTCAAAATAACGGAATTAAATTTTTGACGTTTACGGGGAGCGTAGTCGCTTGCCACTGATATTTCTTTTCTACACCGACAGATGGCGGGCGAGTAATAGATTGGGGTTTGTGCCGTGTGAACACATCACATTTGCAGCGATCTTTTGCATGTACAGACATCTGCGCCGATGTCTGCGCAGACAGATCGTTGCGTGTGGACCGGGCTTTACAGCCACAAGTTTAACTATCAGTGTTGCATGGTAACGTTGAAGATCAAATAAATAAAAAATATCATCGGTTAACTTAACTTAAAAATCGTGGACACGATGAATGGGTTTACATAGCAATGTGCTGCTGGTTCCTTTTCTCACGTCGGTACCAAAGAAGAAATAACTCTGTAATCAATCCCACCATGTGATTGATGCCGATTCGCCACCTAGTAATCTGTCAAAACTTTCGAGACCTTCGAGTGGCTACCTCACAATTCTCATTCAAGTAGCATCTAAATAGTTTCACGATGCTGAATGCATCCCATTCGTCATTCGAGTTATCTCAACAACGGAAAATCCAACGTAGTACCGGGAATTGCTACCTGTCCTTCCGCATGACAGCCTGACAAGTGGAGACGGACACATAGGCAAATAGGAAGTCATCTGGCCCTTGCCGTTAGCACGGCACAACACTGGACTTCTGTTAGCTGCTCGCTAGGGCACCACTTCGTTGGACTTGTATCTTGATTTTCCCACGAGCTCACAGGCTCCTGGGAGCATGTCACTACTCTTCCACGGCGTCTTGATGCTCACTGGTTGACCACCCATGAGCTACAACGTTGTGGAATCGAGTCACTGCTCATTAGCGTCTGTCTGTTCATTGCCCATTACAGCTTTCATAGAACTTGTTATCGGGGGACCATTCAAAGCAATTTTAGGAATTGATAGTTCAGTTGCAATTAAGTAGTGTGGACATTCCTCTCCAGAACCTGTATTGCACTCTATTCATGGATAATAAACAAACAGTTGCCGGCCGTTGTGGCCGAGTGGGTCTACGCACTTCAGTCTGGAAACGCGCTGCTGCTAAGATCGCAGGTTCGAAACCTGCCTCGGGCATGGATGTGTGTGATGTCCTTATGTTAGTTACGTTTAAGTAGTTCTAAGTCTACGGGACTGATGACCTCAAGTCCAACAATGTTTAGAGCCATTTTTGAAACAAACTGTTATTATTTCTACTTGTGCATTTCAATTCTGCCTGGTTGCACCACTTGGCAACGGACATAAAACCATCTCTTAACAGTCAATATTTGTTTCATTTCCAGCCCTCCCCCCTCCTTGACCCCTCCTCCTGGGCGGTTCATTGTTTCATCGGACAATGTATACATCGTGAATCTTCTAAAACTTGGACCGCAAATATTGTGGGAATGGAAAGTGCTAGTGGCGCGTAGTTTTCACAGAATGGATTGGTAGTCATGGGCTCATATTTTTAGTCAATGAACAGATTGTAATAATACTTATAAAGTGTATTTTTCATACAAACATACACTTTTTAAATGGGATAATGCCTATCGACATTAACAAACTAAAATTAGGGTAAATTAGAATGTCAGTGGTGTTTGTGGCAGGATTCTAGTGTGAGTTGTTTACGAGATATAGTACTTTGAAAAATTTAAACACCGACTCTTGTACAATACCCGTGGTAGCACACACTAAAGAACAACACAAATGCGTACAATAGTTATTTGGATGCTGACCAATAATGAGACAACTGACCATCGCAAGTTGTCTTCAAAATGACCACTGGTAGCAGGAATAAACACTTCCAGTCTGGTGTGAAACGACTGATGCACATATGCTAACATTTCAGCGGAGATGTCGGAGCAGGCTGCAGTAATACATTATGTTGCATATCATCAGATGTGTAGTTGAGATGTCCTTGTAGACAGTGTCTTTCAGCTTTCGCCACAGAAAAAAGTCTACAGGCGTAAAATCTGGGGAAAAGGCAGGTCATTTGACTGTAAGAGTGCCTTAGTAGTTACTTTTTTTTGCGTACTTCTTGTTGCCAGATGGCAACACCATGCATGTATACATCGGAGGATATTCTAAGGATTTAGTTGATCGTTTCCTCCACAGAAGGCATCACAGTCTTGAATTGAGGAGAAATGCAACAAAGAGCGCTCCAGTGAATACTCACTGTTGAGCATTAAGTTGCGTAATGTAATTATAAACTGACACAACTTCAGTCAAGTAAAAAATAATTTATCATGTTACAGAGATCTAATAGGAGTAGAAAACATGTTAAACACTAATTTTTTACTTAAAAGTAAGTTTCTGTGTAACGGCAACACTATTCATTCATAGGATTGTCGCGTACTTGCTTAGAAAGCTTGCACGCAGCGCTGACGAAATTTCTGCAGTTTCAGTGAATTGATGCTCTTTCTTTTATAAAATTAGCTATCATGAATCCTGAAAAAGTTAATTTGTGGATGACGATCGACGATAAAAGGAGTTGACAGAAGAAATTCGGTTTTCAATACCAGTTCCGAATGAAAGTGAAGATGACAGTGGTGATGAAGATAAAATATGTGACACCAGCAATAAATCCGTGAAATCACACAGTGCAACTGTTAATTTTATTGAATCCAATGTGAGTTTAAATGATTGTGCTGGGCAGTCAATCAATGCAGACACCTCGGTAGTTGCCGTAGGAACTACAAGTACGAGAGGCGGTTCTGCTGCAATATCTGCGCAAGGTAAGAACAATACATCACAGATAAAGAAAATACGAGATGTGCTGTGGAAGAAAGGAGAGATGAAGTATGTAGAGCAACCTTTTCTTGGAAAGGAAGCTTTACCAGGTGAGCTATTAGCAAGGGAAACTCCATATGACTTCTTTTCGTATTTTTTTCAATGAAAATATTTTGGAGTTGAGTTGACGCGGATCTACGCTTTATAGTACCCAGATGAATTTGTGTAATACCAGCAATGTTACCGTAGAAGACATTCAAAAGTTTTTAGATGATTGTATCCTCTCTTCTGTTGTAACACTGAAGAATGTGAGGATGTATTGGAATAACATTGTGGGCCCATCAGTTGTACAGGACAATATTACTGTCAATAAATTTGAGCAAGTGAGGCGCTTCTTACACTTTCAAGACAATTTAGCAAATACTAATGGAGAAGACAAGCTCAGAAAGCTAAGACCTATTTTTAAGCACCTGAATGAAAAATTTGGTTCAGTTCCAATGGAGGAGTCATTAACTGTAGATGAACAGATGTGTGCTACCAAAGCCAGGCACTGTCTCAAAATGTACATGCCAGATATAAATATGGCTATAAACTGTTTTTACTTTGTGGTGTATCTGGGTATGCTTACAAAATGGAGATGTATGCAGGACACGAACATGAATGGGACAAGATTGATGCAGAGCCGGATCTTGGTGCCAGCAGCAATGTGGTTGTTAGATTATGCAGGAATGTACCACAGAATGTAAATGAGAAAATTTACTTTGATAATTATTACACATCAATACCGCAAATGCATTATTTGAAGGGAAGAGGTATTTTATCTCTAGGAGCTGTTAGAAGAAGTAGAGTTCACAATAAGAAACTCTCAGACGACAAGTCCCTGAGTAAAGAGGAAAGGGGTAAACTACTGGAGTTTATTGGCAATTATGAAGGGACAGAGATCTCAAATGTACTCTGGAAGTACAACAAGACAGTCATGTTGTTATCCATGTTTGTAGGAAGTGACCCTGTAAGCAATGTAAAGACAAATGATAGAAGTAGGAAGGAACATATTTTTGTATCTTGTCCAAAAATTGTGCAAACTTATAACAAGCATATGGGGGGAGTGGATCTTCTAGACAGTCTCATTGGCAGATACAGAATCATAATGCGGAGTAAGAAGTGGTACTTTCGAATATTTTACCATCTTGTTGATGTAGCCACAATCAACAGCTGGATTTTGTACCACAGAGTTAACAGAATCCGCAACCCAGTGTCTCAAGTTGAGGAGCTCCAGTTAGCAAATTTTAGGATTGAACTGGCTGAAACTTTGCTCAAAATTGGCTTCAGTTCTACAACAAAGAGAGGAAGGCCAAGTTTTATAGAGAAACCACCAGCAAAGAAAAAGAAGACAGCTTCACACCATCCAACTAAAAATGTCAGATTCAATCAGGTCAGACACTGGCCTGTTTATTTATATAAAAAACAAAGGTGCAAAAATGAAAATTGCAAAGGTTATACCATTATTAAATGCGAAAAATGTAACGCGGAGCTGTGTCTTAACAAGAAAGGTAACTGTTTCACTAAATATCATGTACTGTGATTTTAAAGTTTTCAGATTTATTTCACAGAACTCTCCTGCTTTAAATTCCACTGAGATCAATAATATGAAATTTAAATTCAAACTCAAATATCTCATAAAATCTTTGTTCCATAAAATGTATTTGTTACTTAATTTTCCTGTTTGATTTGCTGTTGTAACAGCTTTGGCAACTGGAGAGTGTGTTACGTCTAAACGCATGCTTTGGCAACTGGGGAGTGTGTTACATCTAAACGCATGATGTTGCCAAATGGCTGCAAGTAATAAATAATGACTTTCACATTGTTAAATGAGTTATATGATTTTTTTCAGTATTTTTCCCCTTAATTGGAGAACATTTTCTACAATATATATTTTTTTGTACTAAAATAAAAATTCATGCAATTTAGGGTTAAAACTTCTTGCGCGATGCAGTATTCTTTCACGCATTTCAGTGTTAATGACATCTATCTCCTGAACTATGATAAGTACATGGTTGTTACCCCAACATCATTTGTTGTCTGACCGAGACCCCATGTGGTTATTTGTTCTACCTCTGATGAACAAAATAAATGTTTTATTTCAATCAGTTTGTTTTATTTTTTAACATGCAATTTTTTCCAATACACATACAAAAAGAGGAGTGACATTAGCATAATCTGAAAGTACTATGTATTCGCTATGTAGAACTATAAAATAAGCACTTCAACGGGAGACTACTCCTCAGTAAATTATTCTTTCACATTTTCGTTGAGAAAACACTTGAGAAAACATTATAAGACAGAAGACATTCACAGTCTCCCTTAGCTAGGAGACTGTGAGTTGTTCTGAAATGCAGCTGCCGGGCGGTCAAGTGATGGTAATAGATGGCTGAGGTGGGCTAATGCGGCTGTTGCAGTAAAGTCACAACTTTAAAATGTGATTGATAATGATGTGGCAAAACAGGCATTGCTCGATTGACATTATCATATTTGTGGCACTGCCTTAATTAGGTGTGGGCCTTGCTTCATAGATAACAGCAGTTCACATTGATAGCACTGCATATTGGTGCAGCTCGTGGTACCTTATGCTGTGGCAGCTGTGGGAGGCTTGTAGTAAAACAGCACTGTGGAATCCTCTATTTACAAGTGATTTCCAGAAGTAAAGTGTGGGCTTAACCTGGCCTGTAGTACACGTCAGCAACAGCCATTTATGCTGGGGCCAGCCTGGCATACACTGCAGAGGGTGTTTGTTGTTTTCAGTGGATACAAAAACCGGTCATATTTTCAAAGAACTTGGCAGTATGAGCCCACTTATCACTATGAACTTGCACCCCTCAGGCCTGGGGGCATGCATTGATTCAGTTGGGAAGGGTTTCATAAAGCTGTTGTATCATCTCCGGAGGCAATCTGAGCCATAACTGACACAACTGGTCCTTGATATTCTGGTATTGGAATGGAGTTAACATCTGAACTGGTCCCGTATGTGTCTATTGGGGACAGATCTGGGAGTCTTGCTGACTATGGAAGAGCCTCAACATCACGCACACATTTCAAGGAGACACATGTCCTGTGTATTGTCGCTATGAAAAAGGGTACAACAATACTGTTGCCTGGGAGATAACACATGAGAATGCAGTATACCTGTGACATAATGTTGTGCCATCAGAGTTCCCTCAATCACCACCGGTCTTGTCCTGAAGCCATACATGGTAGCTCCTCACCCCACAACATCAAAAGTGACACCACTGTGCTTCTCCAAAATATTGGAAGAACGGGTTTTCTCCCCAAGCCACCACTATATTTGCCGACAATGGTGATCTGTGGTAGTGCGTGGACGTGATTCACAGCTGATCACAATGCAATGCCGTTCATCAGTGTCCATGCTTCCCCATCACAGTATCACTCCAAATGCAGCTGTTTGTGGTAAGGTCTTATGGGACCAAACTGCTGAGATCATCGGTCCCTAAGCTAACGCACTGCTTAATCTAACTTATGCTAAGGACAACACACACATCCATGCCCGAGGGAGGACTCGAACCTCCAACGGGGGTGGGGGGCATGCAGACCATTCTAATGCTTTGGACGACTTAAAGTGGTGAAGTATGTGTGTAAACTCCCACTTCTTTAACAATACGACTTACTTGGAATTGTCAGCCAACTTTCCTTGCTGGTTAGCTTGCTGCTCCAACCTCCTTTTCTCTTCTTCTCCGAAATATATTTGCTAGGAACAGTAATTTCTCAAGACTCTTTCTACTTATAAAAATAAGCAGGTGTATGCCATTTCTTTTGCTTCACTTAACGACGTATATTTGAACATCAAACTTTTTACAAATTTCAGTCACCACATAAACAAATACTATCAAGTAAGTCTCTTAACTTCTCCAAATGTTAGAAACAAAGTAGATTTACATGTAAGGTAAGGTTGGCTTGATAACCTTGTCCTTTCCCAATATGAATTTCCATACACGTCGTATCCTCTCCATGTCCAAAACAAACATTAATTAACAATACTTCGTCAAAACACTATGTATCCCCCTCGTCAGATTGAACACATGATATTTTGTACATAATCATTACGTACATTAATATCGTACATAATAACAATTCACATTTTAAAAGTATTCATTTATTACATGGGATTATATCGACGCACAAGTCACCGAAATGGCATCAAATCGAAAGACTTTCACCCGGCGAATGGTCTACCCAACGGGAGGTCCTAGTCACACAACATTTATTTATAGGTTTATATACTTTTTTTTTTCACCCATAAATCTTTGTACTCTATAGAGCAAGCTTCCGCTTGTTGTCTTTCTACTGACTCCTTACTCGATGTGGTTTTTTTTCCGAACATAAGCATTTATTTATAATTTCAGTCCTCATTATTATTACTTAGGAATTTTGAGGACTCTTTCTTTAACCCCAATTGCAAACTTCAGGTGCTCATTACACTTGAGTACTTTATTCTAATTCTTTGTACTACTACTTTAGTATGTAATATTCTCATTATTTATTGTAGTCTGTAGTCTGGGGGAACTCTAGGCAAATGAAAGTGTTCTTTTTGACTCTTGTAAACTCACATAAAACATAATAAAGCTAGTGTTACATAGAATTCAAACTTACCAGAATAATCCTATAAAACATGTGACTTATGTCACGATACTGTCCCCTTCTGGTAGGATCAATTCCTATACCTTACTTGTGGGTTGACCATATGGGTGTCCTCCTCTTTCCATTCTGGCAGGTATGCCCCTTTATACAATATCCATATTTGTCAGGCCACAGGTCGTCCTATCTCCATGTAGGTATGTCTGCCCTATATATTCAGTAAATGCTGGGTATACCACCCTTATCCTTTCTGAGTAGGCCTCATGGTTCATTATCCCCAGTATACATTCCTATGTATACTATAGTTAAGTATTTACTGGTAAAGCTACAAATCTATTCTGCACTTCGCATTCATTTTTTTAATACATCATCCACTCGCTAGAGTCCTCCTCTACTCATAAACTTCTGTACCTGTAATAGATACCATGTCTGGATGTACTATTCAGTAGATAATATGTTTACTTAGGCTATATGAGTCCCACTATCTTACAATTCATCAGAATATTTGTTTGACTGACATTCCTTAATGACTATCACAATTAACTCCTCTTTGGCTTATGTTCATTTTCATTACTCATGCATCCTTCTTATGTACATTCATTGTACAATCATCATGTTGTTGTTGTTGTTGTGGTCTTCAGTCCTGAGACTGGTTTGATGCAGCTCTCCATGCTACTCTATCCTGTGCAAGCTTCTTCATCTCCCAGTACTTACTGTGTTGTGGTTGGCAGGAGAGCCAACACCGTGTTACTAGAGGAGGCCGAAATGCACGCGTTTGAGCTCACGCAGGCTGCCAGCCAATTTAAAGGCTACCACCTAGCAAGTGTGGTGTCTGGCAACCTACATCCTTCTGAATCTGCTTGGTGTATTCATCTCTCGGTATCCCTCTATGATTTGTACCCTCCATGCTGCCCTCCAATACTAAATTGGTGATCCCTTGATGCCTCAGAACATGTCCTACCAACCGAGCCCTTCTCCTAGTCAAGTTGGGCCACAAACTTCTCTTCTCCCCAATCCTATTCAATACTTCATCATTAGTTATGTGATCTACCCATCTAATCTTCAGCATTCTTCTGTAGCACCACATTTCAAAAGCTTCTATTCTCTTCTTGTCCAAACTATTTATCGTCCATGTTTCACTTCCATACATGGCTACACTCCATACAAATACTTTCAGAAATGACTTCCTGACACTTAAATCTATACTCGATGTTAACAAATTTCTCTTCTTCAGAAATGCTTTCCTTGCCATTGCCAGTCTAAATTTTATATCCTCTCTACTTTGACCATCATCAGTTATTTTACCCCCCAAATAGCAAAACTCATTTACTACTTTAAGTGTCTCATTTCCTAATCTAATTCCCTCAGCATCATCCGACTTAATTCGACTACATTCCATTATCCTCATTTTGCTTTAGTTGATGTTCATCTTATATCCTCCTTTCAAGACACTATCCATTCCGTTCAACTGCTCTTCCAAGTCCTTTGCTGTCTCTGACAGAATTACAATGTCATCGGCGAACCTCAAAGTTTTTATTTCTTCTCCATGGAATTTAATACCTACTCCGAATTTTTCTTTTGTTTCCTTCACTGCTTGCTCAATATAGAGATTGAATAACATCGGGGAGAGGCTACAACCCTGTCTCATGCCCTTCCCAACCACTGCTTCCCTCTGATGTCCCTTGACTCTTATAACTGCCATCTGGTTTCTGTACAAATTGTAAATAGCTTTTCGCTCTCTGTATTTTACCCCTGCCACCTTCAGAATTTGGAAGAGAGTATTCGAGTCAACATTGTCAAAAGCTTTCTCTAAGTCTACAAATACTAGAAACGTAGGTTTGCCTTTCCTTAATCTAGCTTCTAAGATAAGTCGTAGCGTCAGTATTGCCTCACGTGTTCTGATATTTCTACGGAATCCAAACTGATCTTCTCCGAGGTTGGCTTCTACTAGTTTTTCCATTCGTCTGTAAAGAATTCGCGTTAGTATTTTGCAGCCGTGACTTATTAAACTGATTGTTTGGTAATTTTCACATCTGTCAACACCTGCTTTCTTTGGGATTGGAATTATTATATTCTTCTTGAAGTCTGAGGGTATTTCGCCTGTCTCATACATTTTGCTCACCAGATGGTAGAGTTTTGTCAGGACTGGCTCTCCCAAGGCTGTCAGTAGTTCTAATGGAATGTTGTCTACTCCCGGTGCCTTGTTTCTACTCAGGTCTTTCAGTGCTCTGTCAAACTCTTCACGCAGTATCGGATCTCCCATTTCATCTTCATCTACATCCTCTTCCATTTCCATAATATTGTCCTCAAGTACATCGCTCTTGTATAGACCCTCTATATACTCCTTCCACCTTTCTGCTTTCCCTTCTTTGCTTAGAAGTGGGTTTCCGTCTGAGCTCTTGATATTCATACAAGTGGCTCTCTTTTCTCCAAAGGTTTCTTTAATTTTCCTGCAGGCAATATCTATCTTACCCCTAGTGAGATAAGCCTCTATATCCACACATTTGTCCTCTAGTCATCCCTGCTTATCCATTTTGCACTTCCTGTCGATCTCATTTTTGAGACGTTTGTATTCCTTTTTGCCTGCTTCATTCACTGCATTTTTATATTTTCTCCTTTCATCAATGAAATTCAATATTTCTTCTGTTACCCAAGGATTTCTACTAGCCCTCGTCTTTATACCCACATGATCCTCTGCTGCCTTTACTGCTTCATCCCTCAAAGCTACCCATTCTTCTTCTACTTTATTTCTTTCCCCCATTCTTTTCAATTGGTCCCTTATGCTCTCCCTGAAACTCTGTACGACCTCTGGTTTAGTCAGTTTATCAAGGTCCCTCCTTAAATTACCACCTTTTTGTAGTTTCTTCAGTTTTAATCTACAGTTCATAACCAATAGATTGTGGCCAGAGTCCACATCTGCCCCTGGAAATGTCTTACAATTTAAAACCTGGTTCCTAAATCTCTGTCTTACCATTATATAATCTATCTGAAACCTCTTAGTATCTCCAGGGTTCTTCCGTGTATACAACCTTCTTTTATGATTTTTGAACCAAGTGTTACCGAGCGAGGTGGCGCAGTGGTTACACACTGGACTCGCATTCGGAAGGACGACGGTTCAATCCCGCGTCCGGCCATCCTGGTTTAGGTTTTCCGTGATTTCCCTAAATCACTCCAGGCAAATGCCGGGATGGTTCCTCTGAAAGGGCACGGCAGACTTCCTTCCCCATCCTTCCCTAATCCGATGAGACCGATGACCACGCTGTCTGGTCTCCTTCCCCAAACCAACCAACCAACCAACCAAGTGTTAGCTATGATTAAGTTGTGCTCTGTGCAAAATTCTACCAGGCGGCTTCCTCTTTCATTTCTTAGCCCCAATCCATATTCACCTACTACGTTTCCTTCTCTCCCTTTTCCTATTGACAAATTCCAGTCACCCATGACTATTAAATTTTCGTCTCCCTTCACTATCTGAATAATTTCTTTTATTTCGTCATACATTTCTTCAATTTCTTCGTCATCTGCAGCGCTGGTTGGCATATAAACTTGTACTACTGTGGTAGGGGTGGGCTTCGTATCTATCTTGGCCACAATAATGCGATCACTATGCTGTTTGTAGTAGCTTACCCGCATTCCTATTTTCCTATTCATTATTAAACCTACTCCTGCATTACCCCTCTTTGATTTTGTGTTTATAACCCTGTAGTCACCTGACCAGAAGTCTTGTTCCTCCTGCCACCTAACTTCACCAATTCCCACTATATCTAACTTTAACCTATCCTACAAACCCTCCCATATACATCAAATCTTAAAATCTATAAAATATTCTATGCAAAATAGAAAGTCTAACCACTATAGTAGCCTACAATAATTATTTAAATTAGTCACATAATATCATGTTTTCCACAAATATAATAGTCCATTCAGTTTATTTTGTCTAGAGATCACCTTTTATCTGTGATTCACTTAATCCAGTCCTTAGGTTATGGTCATATGCAATTTCCTAGGTAATCAGATTATAGGATAGTTTATGAATTCAGAAATAGATGACAGAATAGTTTAAGATTTGAAGGGCATTCAGTGCAGGAAAACTATTTTGAAAGAAACACTGAAAACAGCTCGGGATCCGACGGTCATCACTCCGTCCGTTAACTCAGAATGTTAACGTCCGTGGGGGAGAGATGACTCCGCCCAGGTCCCATTGATATTGACTTCACTTGAGCAAGTGCAGACCAATACTTCTCTTTACATTTCTTTGGACATTTTTTCCACTGCAAAGCAATCACCACTTCACTAGGTAACACCACATTAGGACGAGTGACTCTCTTGTCTACTTTATCTTGGATAAGTTCAAATTTTCTCCATAGGTCATCCATACCTCTCTCGGTATCACTAAGTTCAGAAGATAAATAGGAGATATGTTCCCGGACGTTACTTTCTCAGAAACTTTTTGATCTGTAAGTTCTTCCACCTGTTCCTCCCAACTATTTATAATGTCGGAGTTCGCTAGTTTCTCTCTGAAATTTCTTTCTACAGTATGTACTCATGTATTCACGCCCGTAATTTGCGACTGGATAATTGGTATTAACTTCTCTTGCTTATCAATGCTTTCTCTTACAGTATGTATCTCTGCTTTACAGCATCAAGCTTAACATTACATACATTTCCATACGAACCTAATTTTTCATTGATTTCGGTTTCTACCGTATTACATTTTTCCTCAATATCAAATTCTAACCTGTTTGCTTAATCTTGGAAAGTATAATTCTGCTTGTTGCTAAGGTCAGTGAACAGCTGGTTTACATGAATGTTCAAAGAACTCATTAACTCTTTCTTTAAATCTAACTTTACTATTTAGTGTGTGAAATTCAGTCTTTAGTAAACCTACATTTGTTACTTGACAATTCGAGGTTTCACTCTGGTCATTTAGAACTTCACTCTGAGCATTTAAACTAGAATGTACCAAACCTATTTCTTTCCTTAGAGTTTCATTCTGAGCATTTAATCTAGAAATTAAAGTTTCATTTAATTGTAAACTCTGGACTCCCAGTTTAGAATTTAACTGAGCATTTATTGAGTCTAATTTAAGACTCTGGTCTTTAATTAAATTTACTAACTCAGTCCAGTATGGCATTTTTATCCTGATTCTCATAGCCATAGCTGGTTGCTGACTTTCTTCTACTTGTTTCATGTTATCCATATTCTTATGCATTTTAGATCTAGTAAATATTTGAAAACTTCATTCTAAGTGTAACAACTACACAAGTACACTTCACTCAACAGTTTATCCAACTTTACGCTCAAACAATAAAGTACTGTTTTATGCTCACCCGGCATAGAGTTTAGGCTGCTTCGGTGAGCGGATGTGGAATCGGCACGGTGAGCAGCAACTGGTGCCAGTGGCATCGAATGTAGATTTCTGCACCGACGTCGGTGAGTGGATGTGGGAGCAGGTCAGCACCAATGAACAGCAACTGGTGCCGGCGGTGTCGGATGTTGTTTTCTGCATATGTGTACTCACGATGTGTGAGAGCTGTATACTCCCCACACCAGGTCTTCTTAGTCGAATTGTTTTCGGCATATCTCTTCTTAGTCTAATACATCGAGGTTTTCTCTCTGTTCTTTTAACATTATGACTTTCTTACGTCTTCCCATTTTTTGCATTTTGTAATTTTCACCATTTGAATTTTTAAGCTTAGTCTAGTTTTTCGTAATGGTTCTCTCGTCTTGTTATGGTCGGTTGCTATGGCAACGTCTGATATCTTCTCATCTCGTTTTTGTCTCAAAATTCCTGTTTTCTTCTGTCCTTTCACACAGGTCGCCACATCCTAATACTTTGCAATGTACGAGTCAGAAAAATAATATTTTCTTATGTTCGTAATGCGATGATAACATATACAAACTTTAGTGTCACCGTACTCGTCAATTAACGATGCATTTGTCTCGAAACCAAACAGAATTTTCTGCAGAATATAGACAAATGACTGCCAGAAATCAACTAAATAAAATTTATGAGAGAGTTGGTTTAATAACCATTCCTCTTCTTATTATGAATTTCAATGCATGTCTTATCCTCTCCATGTCCAAAATGAAGAGTAATTAACAATACTTCAACGGTCCTTCTTTTTCTTTTTCACTACAGTAGTCAAAGTTATAAAACAGCACATAATACATGAACACTCCTTGTTCTTTCGCTACGGCTTCCACGGCACGACCGGCAAACACTTGTCGGCGCCGTTCGATTGCCATGTCTATAGTCGTCTCACAATAAACTTCAAACCTGCACATACAGACAGGTGATGCGCAGTAAATAGGCTCTCGCACACTTATATTTAAAATGTTGTGGGTTCACGATGGTAGAAGGCCGAGTGGTTCTAGAATTTATGCGGAACTTCTCGAAACACTACACTGTGACGAGGTGCTCAGACCACGCGGCTACCCCGCGCGGTGCAACTGTTTGCGTTTGATGTTAATGGTAGCCTATATATGGGACATAATTTCCTAACTCTGTCTGCTGCTAGTCTCCAACCAGTAGTGCAGAATGACACTGAATGTTGCAAGCAGTCCATTCCTTGTTTTTGGATAGCAAGCACAGACATGAAACTTCCTGGCAGAATAAAACTGGGTGCCAGACCAAGAGTTTGTGGTGTGCTTGAAGTGCAGAATGGCGGTCCTCCATTGTGGGGGTCAGACATGGTTGACCAGATCCTTGACAATGAGTATGCCTTCTCTTACATTCCAAAGCAGTTGAACACAGGGTTACTGTCACATCCAAATGCCCCACAAACGTGGCTATTGCAACATTCTACCTGTCAGCAAAATTGTAATTATCTAAATTATTGCAGTACTTGGAGCTGAAGATGGAGCCCAGAATGGTAATATAGCAATAGCCATTGTCAGCTGGCACTGGTCATTGACGTGCATGATCATACTACATGTACTGTCACTGAGCTGGATGCTGTCGCCTGTCCTGTTTCAGAGGTAACCACTCAGCCTGCAAGATCTGTGCAGGGTGGGACTATTGGTAGTTGGGAGCTCCAATGTTAGGTGCATTATGGGGCCCCTTAGGGACTTGGCTAACAAGGAGGGTAAGAAAACCAATGTGCACTCCATGTGCATACTGGGTGGAGTCATTCCAGATGTGGAAAGGGTTCTCCCGGATGCCATGAAGAGCACAGCGTGCAGCCAACTGCAGGTGGTTGCTCATGTCAGTACCAATGATGTGTGTCGCTTTGGATCAGAGGAGATTCTCTCTGGTTTCGAGCAGCTAACAAAAGTGGTAAAGGCTGCCAGTCTTGCTTGCAAGATGAAAGCAGAGCTGACCATTTGCAGCATAGTCGACAGGACCGATTGCGGACCTCTGGTACAAAGCCGAGTGGGGGGTCTGAATCAGAGGCTCAGGCGGTTCTGTGACCGTGTAGGCTGCAGATTCCTCGACTTGCGCCAAAGGGTGATGGGTTTCGCGTTCCACTGAATAGATCAGGTGTCCAATACATGCAGGAGGCAGCTACACAGGTAGCAGGGGCTGTGTGGTGTGGACTAGGTGGTTTTTTAGGTTAGAGGGTCTTGGGAAAATACAAGATGGGCTTCAGTCACAAAGGGTGCAGGCTGAACACAGGAAGAATATCGATGCAAAGACCATTGGTATAACAGTTGTAAATTGTCATAGCTGTGTTGGGAAAGTACCAGAGCTCCAAGCGCTTACAGAAAGCACTGATGCTCGAATCGTTATAGGCACTGAAAGCTGGCTAAAGCCCGATATAAGCTCAGCCAAAATTTTTGCAAAGAACCTAATGCTTCTTCATCTCAAGTAACTATTGCAACCTACATCCTTCTGAATCTCCTTAGTGTATACATCTCTTGGTCTCCCTCTATGATTTTTACCCTCCACGCTGCCCTCCAGTACTAAATTAATGATCCCTTGATGCCTCAGAAAGTGTCCTACCAACTGATCCCTTCTTCTAGTCAAATTGTGCCACAGATTCCTCTTCTCCCTGATTATATTCAGTACCTCCTCATTAGTTACCTGATCTACCCATCTAATCTTCAGCATTCTTCTGTAGCACCACACTTCAAAAGCCTCTATTCTCTTCTTCTACAAACTAGTTATTGTCCATGTTGCACTTTCATAAATGGTTGCACTCTATACAAATACTTTCAGAAAAGACTTCCTGACACTTAAATCTATACTCGATGTTAGCAAACATCTCTTCTTCAGAAACGCTTTCCTTGCCATTGCCAGTCTACATTTTATAACCTCTCTACTTTGACCATCATCAGTTCTTTTGCTCCCAAAATAGCAAAAGTCATCTACTACTTTAAGTGGTTCATTTCCTAATCTAATTCCGTCAGCATCACCTGATTTAATTAGACTACATTCCATTAACCTCGTTTTGCTTCTGTTGATGTTCATCGTATATCCTTCTTTCAAGACACTGTCCATTCCATTCAACTGCTCTTCCAAGTCCTTTGCTGTATCTGAAAGGAAATACAATGTCATTGGCAAACCTCAAAGTTTTTATTTCTTCTCCATGAATTTTAATTCCTATTCCAATTTTTTTTCTTTTGTTTCCTTTACTGCTTGCTCAATATACAGACTGAATAACATCAGGAATAGGCAAGAACCCTGTCTCACTCCCTTCCCAATCGCTGCCTCCCTTTCATGCCCCTCAACTCTTATAACTGCCATCTGGTTTCTGTACAAATTGTAAATAGCCTTTCGCTCCCTGTATTTGGTCCCTGCTACCTTCGGAATTTGAAAGAGACTATTCCAATCAACATCATCAAAAGCCTTCTCTAAGTCTACAAATGCTAGAAATGTGGGTTTGCCTTTCCTTAATCTACCTCCTAAAATAAGTCATAGGGGCAGTATTTCCTCATGTTTTCCAACATTTCTATGGAATCCAAACTGATTCTCCCCGAGGTTGGCTTCTACCAGTTTTTCCATTCGCCTGTAAAGAATTTGTGTTAGTATTTTGCAGCTGTGACTTATTAAACTGATAGTTTGGTAATTTTCACATCTGTCAACACCTGTTTTATTCGGGATTGGAATTATTATATTCTTCTTGAAGTATGACGGTATTTCACGTGTCTCATACATCTCGCTCACCGGATGGTAGAGTTTTGTCAGGGCTGGCTCTCCCAAGGCTATGAGTAGCTCTAATCGAATCTTGCCTACTCCTGGAGCCTTGTTTTGACTTAGGTCTTACAGTTCTCTGTCAAATTCTTCACACAGCATCACATCTCCCATTTCATCTTCATTTACGTCTTGTTCCATTTCCATAATATCGCCCTCAAGTACATCGCCCTTGTATAGACTCTATACTCATTCCACCTTTCTGCTTTCCCTTCTTTGCGTAGAACTGGTTCTCCATCTGAGCTCTTGATATTCATACAGGTGGTTCTCTTTTATCCAAAAGTCTCTTTAATTTTCCTGTAGGCAGTATCTATCTTACCCCTATCGATATTTGCCTCTACATCATTACATTTGTCCTCTAGCCATCCCTGTTTAGCCATTTTTTTCTTCCTGTCAATCTCATTTTTCAGATGTTTGTATTCCTTTTTGCCTCCTTTCTTTAGTGCATTTTTATATTTTCTTCTTTCATCAATTAAATTCATTATTTCTTCCATTACCCAAGGAATTCTACTAGCCCTCGTCTTTTTATCTACATGATCCTTTGTTGCCTTTACTGTTTCATCTTTCAAAGCTTCCCATTCTCCTTCTACTGTATTTCTTTCTCCCGTTCTTGACAATTGTTCTCTAATGCTCTCTCTGAAACTCTCTACAACCTCGGGTTCTTTCAGTTTGTCCAGATCCCATCTCCTCAAATTCTCACCTTTTTGCAGTTTCTTCAGTTTTAATTCACAGTTCATAATCATTAGATTAAGGTCAGAGTCCACATCTACCCCCGGAAATGTCTTACAGTCTAAAACCTGTTTCTTAAGTCTCTGTCTTACCAATATATAAACCTTCTTGTGTCTCCAGGCCTCTTCCACATGTACAACCTTCTTTCCTGATTCTTAAACCAAGTGTTAGCTATGATTAAGTTATGCTCTGTGCAAAATTCTACCAGGCGACTTCCTCTTTCATTCCTTACCTCCATTCCTTATTCACCTACTTCTTTTCCTTCTCTTCCTGTTCCTACTACCGAATTCCAGTTCCCTATGACTATTAAATTTTTGTCTCCCTTCACGATCTGAATAATTTCTTTTATCTCATCATACCTTTTTTCAATCTCTTCATCATCTGTGGAGCTAGTTGGCATATAAACTTGTACTACTGTGGTAGGTGTGACCTGTGTGTCTGTCTTGGCAACAATAATTCATTCCTACACTGTTTGTAGTAGCCTACCCGCACTCCTATTTTTTTTATTCATTACTAAACCTATTCCTGCATTATCCCTATTTGATTTTGTATAATTTGTAACCCTGTATTCACCCAACCAGAAGTCTTGTTCCTCCTGCCACCGAACTTCACTAATTCCCACTATATCTAACTCTAACCTATCCATTTCGCTTTTTAAATTTTCTAACCTACCTACCCAATTAAGGGTTCTGATGTTCCATGCCCCGATCTGTAGAATGCCAGTTTTCTTCCTCCTGATAGTGGTGTCCACCTGAGTAGTCCCCGCCCGGAGGTCCAAATGGGGGACTATTTTACTTCTCGAATGTTTTCCCTAGAAGGATGCTATCATCATTTAACCATACAGGACGGCTGTATGCCCTCGTGAAAAATTACGGCTGTAGTTTCCCCTTGCTTTCACAGCCGTTCACAGTACCAGCACAGCAAGGCCATTTTGGTTACTGTTACAAGGCCAGATCAGGCAATCGGAACCACATGTTTGTCTCACCTGTCAACAGATACCCCTCTGTTGTGGTTTGACCTATGGTATGGCTATCTGTATCACTGAGGCACGCAAGCCTCCCCACCAACGGCAAGGTCCATGGTTCATTGGGGGGGGGGGGGGGTGTCAGTACAATCTGAAAATCTACTCCCATCCTCCCACTAGAGGTATTGAACAAAATTGATAAGGGTTGCATGGCCACTTTCTGACAAACTGCCCATCAGCTTATGTCTTACGATATTTAACCAATGTTTGTTTGATGATTTTTCTGACAATTCACCGGAATGAGTGGCTGTCATTGTCAAAGCTTCACCCACCATTGCTGGTGGTGGACTAGAATAGTTTCAACAAGAGCTGGACGGCTCATGACCGCACATTTTATGTGCCTGGTGTGCCAATGTCCAAGGAATTTTCTGTGGTCATTTTCGGTGGAATATTCCTCTTGCAACCCCCTCCCCACCTACAGGAACCATGGACCTTGCCGTTGGTGGTGGGGAGGTTTGCGTGCCTCAGCGATACAGATGGCCGCACCGTAGGTGCAACCACAACGGAGAGGTATCTGTTGAGAGGTCAGACAAACATGTGGTTCCTGAAGAGGGGCAGCAGCCTTTTCAGTAGAAGCCCATGCCTACTACAGTAGTACAAGTTTATATGCCAACTAACTCTGCAGATGATGAAGAAATTGTTGAAATGTATGATGAGATAAAAGAAAATATTCAGGTAGTGAAGGGAGACGAAAATTTAATAGTCATGGGTGACTGGAATTAGAGAGTAGGAAAAGGGAGAGAAGGAAACATAGTGGGTGAATATGGATTGGGGCTAAGAAATGAAAGAGGAAGCATAACTTAACATAAATTGTAAGACATTTCCAGGGGCAGATGTGGACTCTGACCACAATCTATTGGTTATGCACTGTAGATTAAAACTGAAGAAACTGCAAAAAGGTGGAAATTTAAGGAGATGGGACCTGGATAAATTGACTAAACCAGAGGTTGTACAGAGTTTCAGGGAGATCATAAGGGAACAATTGACAGGAATGGGGGAAAGAAATACAGTAGCAGAAGAATGGGTAGCTCTGAGGGATGAAGTAGTGAAGGCAGCAGAGGGTCAAGTAGGTAAAAAGACGAGAGCTAGTAGAAATCCTTGGATAACAGAACAAATATTGAATTTCATTGATGAAAGGAGAAAATATAAAAACACAGTAAATGAAGCAGGCAAAAAGGAATACAAATGTCTCAAAAATGAGATCGACAGGAAGTGCAACATGGCTAAGCGGGATGGCTAGAGGACAAATGTAAGGATGTAGAGGCTTATCTCACTAGGGGTAAGATAGATACTGCCTACAGGAAAATTAGAGAGACCTTTGGAGAAAAGAGAACTACTTGTATGAATATCAAGAGCTCAGATGGAAACCCACTTCTAAGCAAAGAATGGAAAGCAGAAAGGTGGAAGGAGTATATAGAGGGTCTACACAAGGGCGATGTACTTGAGGACAATATTATGGAAATGGAAGAGGATGTAGATGCAGATGAAATGGGAGATACGATACTGCGTGAAGAGTTTGACAGAGCACTGAAAGACCTGAGTCGAAACAAGGCCCCAGGAGTAGACAACATTCCATTGGAACTATTGATGGCCTTGGGAGAGCCAGCCCTGACAAAACTCTACCATCTGGTGAGCAAGATGTATAAGACAGGCGAAATATCCTCAGACTTCAAGAAAAATATAATAATTCCAATCCCAAAGAAAGCAGGTGTTGACAGATGTGAAAATTATCGAACTATCAGTTTAATAAGTCATAGCTGCAAAATACTAACGTGAATTCTATACAGACAAATGGAAAAACTGGTAGAATCCTACCTCGGGGAAGATCAGTTTGGTTTCCGTAGAAATGTTGGAGCACGTGAGGCAATACTGACCCTACGACTTATCTTAGAAAATAGATTAAGGAAAGGCAAACCTATGTTTCTAGCATTTGTAGTCTTAGAGAAAGCTTTTGACAATGTTGACTGGAATACTCTCTTTCAAATTCTAAACGTGGTAGGGGTAAAATACAGGGTGCAAAAAGCTATTTACAATTTGTACAGAAACCAGATGGCAGTTATAAGAGTCGAGGGGCATGAAAGGGAAGCAGCGGTTGGGAAGGGAGTGAGACAGGGTTGTAGCCTCTCCCTGATGTTATTCAATCTGTATACTGAGCAAGCAGTAAAGGAAACAAAAGAAAAATTCGGAGTAGGTATTAAAATCCATGGAGAAGAAGTAAAAACTTTGAGGTTCGTCGATGACATTGTAATTCTGTCAGAGAGAGCAAAGGACTTGGAAGAGCAGTTGAACGGAATGGACAGTGTCTTAAATGGAGGATATAAGATGAACATCAAAAAAAGCAAAATGAGGATAATGGAATGTAGTCGAATTAAGTCAGGTGATGCTGAGGGAATTAGATTAGGAAATGGGACACTTAAAGTAATAAAGGAGTTTTGCTATTTGGGGAGCAAAATAACTGATGATGGCCAAAGTAGAGAGGATATAAAATGTAGACTGGCAATGGCAAGGAAATGGTTTCTGAAGAAAAGAAATTTGTTAACATCGAGTATTGATTTAAGTGTCAGGAAGTCGTTTCTGAAAGTATTTTTATGGAGTGTAGCCATGTATGGAAGTGAAACATGGACGATAAATAGTTTAGACAAGAAGAGAATAGAAGCTTTCAAAATGTGGTGCTAGAGAAGAATGCTGAAGATTAGATGGGTAGATCACATAAGTAATGAGGAGGTATTGAATAGAATGGGGAGGAGTTTGTGGCACAACTTGACAAGAAGAAGGGACTGGTAGGTAGGACATGTTCTGAGGCATCAAGGGATCACAAATTTAGCATTGGAAGGCAGCATGGAGGGTAAAAATCATAGAGGGAGACCAAGAGATGAATACACTAAGCAGATTCAGAAGGATGTAGGTTGCCAGACACCACACTTGCTAGGTGGTAGCCTTTAAATCGGCCGCGGTCTGTTAGTATATGTCGGACCCGCGTGTCGCCACTATCAGTGATTGCAGACTGAGCGCCGCCACACGGCAGGTCTAGAGAGGCTTCCTAGCACTCGCCCCAGTTGTACAACCGACTTTGCTAGCGATGGTTTGCTGACAAAATACGCTTTCATTTGCCGAGATGATAGTTTAGCATAGCCTTCAGCTACGTCATTTGCTACGACCTAGCAAGGCACCATATTCAGTTACTATTGATATTGTGAATCATGTACCGTCAAGAGTGACGTTCATCATTAATGGATTAAAGTTAAGTATTCCACCAGCTACGTCCGTTTTTCTAAATTCTAATTTCCTTGCCCTGTTCCAGACCTCATGCCAGCCTGCGTGAGCTCAAATGCGTGCATTTCGGCCTCCTCTAGTAACACGGTGTTGGCTCTCCTGCCAACCACAACACAGTAAGTACTGGGAGATGAAGAAGCTTGCACAGGATAGAGTAGCATGGAGAGCTGCATCAAACCAGTCTCAGGGCTGAAGAACACAACAAACAACAACAACCTGGAATGGTCATTTGTTGCAGCATAGAAATCTAGAATATGTTCACCTTGAAGCTTTCTTCTTTCTTGTTGAAACTATTCCCATGATTGTTTATTTCTGTAGCTTCTCTGAACAGCCAAACCTTCCATGTTGGCGAATTTTACTATGTGGTTGGCCTCACACAGCGTGTACTCTGCCATCGTTGATTTCTCCACATGCCCCACCCTGTACTGTCACTTCTGTTCTGTGATTCCGGTGTTGATTGAGTGTCCAGTCATTCCAACATAAACTTTTCTGCATGTGCATGGTATGCGGTAAATTCCTGACATTGCAAGTGGGTCCCTTTTCTACTTTGCTGATATGAGAGAGACTTTGATCCTCGTTGTGTTTGTGAAATATACAGCCAATTCTGTCTGCCACTTTGGGAATGTAAGGCAGAAAGGCTGTACCTGACATTTCTTTTTCCGATGTTTCACTTCACTGAGTGTTTAACTCTGTTATACTTCTCATATAACCGGTGGAGTACTTATTTCTCCTCAGAACACTTTGCAGATGTTGCATCTTGCATCTGAGGTGCTGTGGCACACATATTCATCTTACTAATATTCATTATGCCTCTTTTCTGGGTTGGGTGATGATTTGACAGTTTGCGCAGGTATCGGTCCATGTGTGTTGGTTTTCGATACACGCTGTGTCCCAGGTTTTCACCATCCCCTGTGACCAGTTCATCTATAAAGGGTAGCTGTTAGTCCTTTTCTACTTCCATGATAAATTTTCTGTTGGCATGGAGGCTGTTCAAGTGTATTAAGAAGTTACCAAGCTGTTCCTTACCATGGCTCCACACAGTGTAGATATCATTGATGTATGTTTGCAAGATGCCAAGTCCAGTGCCTGAGCTTCCATGAAGAAGTTGCCCATCACTGGACTAAGAGGACTACCCATGGCAATACCTTCCAGCTGTTGGTACAAGTTGCCATTCCACGTGAAATAGCTCATGGTGGGGCATGCACAAAAGAGCCTGGTGGTGTCTTGTGGGAAAAGTGGAACTAATGTGCTCCTGAGAGTCACTGAGTGGTACCTTGGTTAACAAAGAAACATAGTAAAATTGGCTTACATGGAAGTTCTGGTTGTAGATATGCTATCACACCCACTTATTCAGAGAAACCATAGAAATACACAAACATGAGAATAGTTTCTACAAGAAAGAAGGAAGCTTCAAAGTGAATGGATCTCGCATTCTTGTGCTGCAGCGAATGACTGTTGCAGATAGCAAGAGGAGAATCACTCTGGAAATGCCCACGGAAAAGCCTTGGACATTGGCTTGCCAGGTACATATAATGTGAGGCCCCGAGTTCGACTCCAGCCCACCACCAGCAATGGAGAGTGAAACTTTGACAATACCAGCCACTTGTGGGCGAAATATCAGAAAAATCATCAAATAAATGTTGGCTGGAGGACCTGAGACAGAAGCCAACAGGCAGTTTGTCAAGAAGTGACCATGAATGCCTTAACAGTTTTGTGTGGTAAATTGCTGAGAAGTGAAATGACATTTCAAGACAACAGTATTTATTTTCTGGAAAAAATATATACACACTAGCACATCAAACAATATTTCTAAGGGAATACATGAAGGCTGTTTATCTTTGTTTACCTTGCCCATTGTTCTTAGCAAGTAACATAATAAACAACTGTCTCTTTCTCAATCAATAGAGCTGTTTCACTTAATAAAAAGTTATTTAAGGAAAACTGCTTCATTAATTTCTGTTCTTATTTATGCACAGTGTAGGCATCAGCTCTGCCCAGTTAAGGCCAATTCACACTGGCCATCACAGCACCATCACATTACAGTATCATCACGGCAGGGTGTAGGCACACTGTCACGTCACATCACATCAAGTCAATTCAAGTCATGTGATCTCAGATCTCAAGGCTGTCCTCAACTGTTTTCAATCTTAACAACTAACAAAAAATAAAAATGAATAAATAATGGAGACACAGAATAACGACTGATATCAACTATGAAAACCATGACCTAATGAAAGCATGACAAAGCAAAGTATGGATAACAGAAGCATGGCTGGGTATCAAGAAGAAATGAGTTTGGGGATCATGTGATCAACAATGGCTGATGATGTTACCCATCAAAACTTTGTCCCCGAGAAACCATGAGACTGCCATGCCATGAAGTAACATGATTGTGGAATGCATTGTGCAATATTTTGACATACTGCGATATGACGTGATGACCAGAATTAATTGGCCTGTATTGTAAAATTGAATCATTTTTCAGTTTCGGATATCTAGCATTGAATGAAAAATGTTCGATGGAAAAAAATATCCAAGTCTTCATGGAACATTTGCAATTTGTCATGAAATCAAAGCAAAAAAATAAAATTTAGATTAAGAAGATGGAAAAGCACGAACTCTGCTATTCAAACATTGGTGATAATGAAGGAAATACGTTAAATTCCAATGTTAACAGATCTGATACAGTTTGCTCAACCAGTTTCAACATCAGAACTTAACTTTCTTCCCGAAGACCTTGATGCTAACATCATGTTCCATTTTCTTCCATTCCATGCCCTTTACGACCTGTGTGAATTCTGCCACTCGAAATGCATTGCAAAATATTTTGATATAACATTACATTCTATTATTTCGATTGTGAATTAGCCGTTACTGCTTCAGTTCATAAATAATGTTTCAATAGAATCAGCAGTCCAATCAGAATCTAAAATTTTGTTACAATTCACTTTCAGTTTCAGTTAGTGTTATTGTTCCTAGTGCTATAGGGCACTATTATTATGAACGATGGCAGTTCACACAAGTGAAGGGATGGATGGAGGTTGCACTTGTGCTGGTTCCAAGTTCCAGTTCCAGTATGCACATAGACATGCTCTGCACTTGAAGAAAGCACGTATCCTACGAATTATGTCTTTCACTTGCTTATGAAGAAGTTATCACTTGCTACCACCATCGACGATGACAGCTCGCAACGCATGGAATAAAAATTCACTAAATAACTCACTACGAATACATTTAATGTTCTCAGGGGTTACGAAATTCATAGCACAGTTCTCAGAACACGGCTCAACTCATAGACTGTCAGAACACACGTTATGTAGGCGCACAGAACTAAACTAAACTCGACCACTTATGTTCATGGCCCCAACTACAGTGAGACTCATTCTGTAGCATTTCCATGGACACTTCTGCAATGAAACTGTATCAACATTTTCTTTCTCTAGCCAGCAGAGAGAATTGCTACTCTCTGTTTAATTAATGGAACTGATATTCTGAAATCGGTATGTATTTTTTTGAGCTTTTGGTGGGGTTCCTCTGCTCTAAAAAAACGACATGTCAATACTACACATACTCTGCTGCCATAGTAGTTGCATTTCTTGTGTAGTGCATGACTGACATATTCTCCTCCCAATGATAGAGTCCCAGAATTCCGAGTTCAAAATTATCACATAATTATCTGAGCCTCTAATGTAAGCTTTCCACTTGGGTCCAAATTGGTTCTGGGGACAATGCTATACGAGGTCTGTTCGGGTCCAAATTGGTTCTGGGGACAATGCTATACGAGGTCTGTTCAAAAAATTGCAGAACTTTGTTCACAAAATTTTTCTACACTTACGTTTTACTTATTGTGCACGGTCTCCTTCGAAATACTCTCCTCCACAATTGAAACACCACTCCAGATGCTGGGACCAGTCTTGGTACACCTCTTACTGGATCACTCAAAGTGCTGTCTGTGAATTTTCTTACATCTCATCTATTGTTGCAAATAATTGCCCTTTCAATGGGGTTTTCAACTTAGGAAATAAAAAAAAAAGTATGCAGGGGCTAGGTCTGGAGAGCACGGAGAATGAGGCAGCATAGTGATTCTGTTTTTTGCGCAAAAATCATGCACCAACATGGATGAATGTGCGAGTGTGATGCAGGAAAGATGTACAGAAATGTTTCTGTATGTAATGGGTTAGGAGCCAGATGTGGGCAGAATAGGTCAAACATGAGGCGGTCATAATCCCGATTTTGCTATTAACCACCATTTTCACAATTTGTTTTATATGAGCACTGGAGATGCCAACGAGCTGATATATAGTGACAGATGTGCACCTGGTGACCAAAATTGCTATCATTTTTTTCCAGCATAAATCAATTCTGCATTAACACATTAGCTTATCTCCCCAAGTTTTGCTGCCATACAATAATTACAACTCACACTGGACCTCCATGAGTAGCTGCACTTGAATTATAATCACCTGATACTCAGCCGCTGATGCAGCTTTACAGGGTGAAAGCTGAAACTGTGAAAACCTGTAGCCACTAAGAGAGCCAACCACTTGAGAAAACTAGTACACGTTACGCCATTGCTACTCCCTCCAAGCACAGCACATGGAAATAGCCAGCATACATGCAATGCCTTTGTTAATCAACAATGTCAGTTGCAGAAGTCTTGTGATTCAGAGGAGGCTGTCAGCTTATCTTTTGGGCCCAATCATCTATAATCTTCTATGAAGTTACAGATCTTGCTGCAGAGGCTCTGCCACCATCCACTGCAGTGCTAACTTTCAGGTCATCACTGATGGGGTGCAGAGACTGCCACAACCTACTGGCATACTGGAAGACTGACTAGTGGGGCCAAGAAGCTCTTTGCCATCCGCCATCATCAGGGGGAGCCACTATAGCTGCTTACCCCATTCCTGCAGCTGACACTAAAGCTGCTGGTGTCTGTCCTATAACTGGAGGCAATGGGTTGAACTCTACATGAGAATGAGTACTCCTGCTTGGGCCGGAGGTAGAGTCGCCTGGGAATACATCTTCACTGTCGATGAGAATCATTCAGAGATCAGCTCACAGAGCTGCTGTCTGTCACTATCTTCCATGCCATCTATGAGTCCTGGGGGCACAGGCTGGGCATGGTCTCACAGTTGTCACCCAAACCATCCTCCACATAACAGTACTGCCTTGCAGATATCTGCCTGCTACTGCTGACATGTGCACTCTGCTGGACCATCTGAGCTGCCAGTATCATGGAAAGACAATTCTGTGTTTCAGATTAATAAACATATCACTGTGAACAATGTTATCTTGGTGCTCTCAAGTGCAAACAGATCCTCTTCACTATGCTCCCACTCTGCACGATCTTGGCAACCAGACCACTATACAATGAGAGCGAATTTCTTGATAGAAATAGACATGTGCAGGGCTGCAGCATTTGAGGCTTAAACTTAAAAGCAAGCTGCTGATGTTGTACTGACATCACAAACAGTCTCTCTCCCACAATAATTGTGAAGCAGATGGTTAGAGAAATGTGTGCATTATACCCATAAACTAACATAGCATGACTCAGTCCTTGTATCACAGACACCAGTCATGGCAGAAGATAGAACACAGTTCATTATACTGACGATGAATGTACCACATCTCAGTATACATCAACAACAGACATAGACATCAAATGTTTCCACATAATTTCTAATTCATTTCTAATGAATGCAGGTATGATTCCTTCAGCAACATGCTGGTGCTGCAGATAGCCATGATAGAGAGGCCTGAGGTTTCATTTACACTACATTCCTCACGCAAGCTTACAATTGCTGGCAGATCAATTGTCTAGTCCAGTCTAGTCAAACTTTTTTACATATCATCCGCTTTTGCATCTCTGTTAGCAGTAAAATTTTCCAAACACCTAATGCTTTCTCAGTAATGGTGATTTATAAAGAAGGAAAGTAACTTCATTTACAAAGTTTTTTAAGCAAAGTTACTGCAAATTAAATCATATAATAGTAATTACTTACCAAATACTTGATGTCAAAATTTTATGAAAACCCAACGGAAATGTTTTTAAAACCCCTATTGCCTATTGCTCACCATGCAAGCTCTAAGGCCAACTAGTGGGCAGTACGGGCCAGGTTGACTACTGTCGACATTGACAAATCTGTTCTACAGTGGTTTCTTCCTGAGGTTTACACACAACACCCATGAATTATGGTTATAAAACTGACATCCAATAATGTTCCAGATGATCTCAGATCAGATGAATTTGAAGGCTAAGACATCAATGTATACCACTACACAATCACCAAGTCTTATATCACAGTCAATTATAATAGTGCTTATGAGGGAAAAAGAGCTACAGAAGTTCTTAAAGATGCATAGTCAATGTGGCTCACTTGATAGAGTGCTAGTGATTGTTGTAGAAGTACATTCATTCCACAGATGCAAACAGTAGGCCTCTTGATGAATTTAGTAACCATCTGGGTATCACGCCATACCATACAGTCCCCTCATCTCATAGAAAATGTGCTAAGTCCTGTCAACACAGCAACTTTGGCTCTCTAGGTCATATGCCTGTACACCATTTATGCAGTGGATATCTAAGGTTGTCAGTTTTGACTGTCCAGTCACATTAATGTGCCCACCTGTCAAAAGTTTGAATAACGACCTTCTGCAGGGTGAGACATGCAGAAAGTGAGTCAGTGAGGTTCTGGAAGGCACTAACAGGGATGTGAAGCCATGCCAACTCCAGTGGCATTACCAATGGTGCTAAGTTTCTCGGTTGAGGATCTGTGGTACAACTGGTCCGACTGAGGTTGTTCCGCAGATTCTCAATTGGGTTTTAATCTGGGGAGTATGGTAAACTTATGCTGGTGCTCTTTGAACCAGATACATACATTGTGAGCTGTGTGACACATTGCTTTGTCCTGCTGGTAGATGCCATCATACCGATGAAAAACAAACTGCACGTAAGGGTTGACAAATCCCAAGGGTAGATGCAAACTTAAGTGGATCCAGTGTGCGTTCCAAAATGATCATCCAGGGAATGCTGCAAAACATTACCCAGACCATAAAACTCCATATTCCAGCCTGGACCTCCTCACAATTGTTGCAGGGTGCTTGCTTTCACAAGTTTCATGCCGCACATGGCAACAGCTATCTGACTGATGGAGCACAAAATGTGTTCATCTGAAAAGGCCACTGATCATCACCCAGTGGATGTCCTGTTGTAGTACTGGTATACAGATTTCTGTCTTCAACACCAAAGAACAGCTGCTAGCAGGCATACATGAACTAGGCACCTGCTGCACAGGCCCACACACAGCAGTGTTCGCTGAATGGTTGTTGAAGAAACACTGTCGGTAGTCCCTCGGTTCATTTGGGCAGTCAGCTGCTCACTGTCTGCATGTCAATTTGTCCATACACATCTCTGCAGCCATCATTCGCCCTGTTATCTATGGCCTGGGATGCACTACAGTTACCTTAGTGCTGGTTTTGGATAGCACCATTTTGCCATGCACTGTATATTTTAACCATGGCATCATGAACACAGTTTACAAACTTAGCCATTTCAAAAATGCTTCCACCCTTGGCTCAATAGTTAATGATTGTGCCCATTTAGATATCAGTTAAATTGATCTGTTTCCTCTTTATGGCAAGGACTGCACTATTTCCTGTATCCTCCTGGCACACTTTGTATACTCTGCACTGTTTGTGCTGCCATCTGCAGTCTGTCAGTTGTTATTGCACGTTGATGTTGAATATTGGTTGTGGTCACATAGTATGAATGGATCATGCGTATAACATTTATGTATACTGAGAGATGTTTAGTTGCAATTTCTGATGTAACATGGAGGATTCTGCTACACCTCTACTGTAATATAGGGCATTTTTTGCAACAACTGTTAAGTCTCTCTCTCTCTCTCTCACTTGTTGACATTGGAACAGATGAGCCATTGCGCTTCATCTCATGTAAAAGTGTGCTAAGTCTCTTGGATGTACCCATAAATGGACTGTGAAGTAGTGGCTTCTCAAATCAAGAACTGTTTTATTAGCTTTAGCTGCAATTCTGTTACATCTTCATTTCTGCAAGAAAATGTTTCCAGTTCCTACCTGATAAATATATTTGGACTGTGATTTTATCTAGATTACTGAACGTGTAAATCATTCTAGTTGTAATCTGTACTTCAGTACTCTTAACTGCATAGTTTATTCAACATGTTTGAAGTTTTTGATGAAATAAAAAAATCATTTATTTTCACTTTTTTAAATTGAACTATCTTTGTAGGGCATACAAACAAGTTCAAATATGCTTGTAATTCTCTAGCAATGTCAAGTAGTGATGATGCCGATGCACCATACTAACTGCGAACTGATGCACAACATACGTCAAAATCGGTAGCAAAGACCCCCTCTGACATGTTCTGACAGGTAGGTTTTGTAAGAACATGCCATACATATCCAAACATCCATACACACACCACACTCCCACCACCCAGTGGCCCATAAACAGCACACTGGATGGCTTAGCTCTGACCCATCAAATTTCAGAATGTAGTCTTCTGAAAGTGAGTGCACTGTGTGATATCACATTATTCTGTATTTTCACTGTTATTGTATAGTTCCCAACACACATTGAATGAGAATAATATGAGTGTTGAATTTTGCAGTTGAGATAACTGATACAATTCATAGTCTCAAAGCACTACTTTCATGTAACTACGAGGTGCATTCAAGTTCTAAGGCCTCCAATTTTTTTTCTCCGGACTGGAAAGAGATAGAAACATGCGCATTGTTTTAAAATGAGGCCGCGTTCATTGTCAATACGTCCCAGAGATGGCAGCACTGTATGGCAGATGGAATTTTACTGCCAGCGGCGAGAATGAGAACTGTTTTAAATACTTAAAATGGCGACGTTTTCCTTACTTGAACAGCGTGCAATCATTCGTTTTCTGAATTTGTGTGGTGTGAAACCAATTGAAATTCATCGACAGTTGAAGGAGACATGTTGTGATGGAGTTATGGATGTGTCGAAAGTGCGTTCGTGGGTGCGACAGTTTAATGAAGGCAGAACATTGTGTGACAACAAACCGAAACAACCTCGGGCTCGCACAAGCCGGTCTGATGACATGATCGAGAAAGTGGAGAGAATTGTTTTGGGGGATCGCCGAATGACTGTTGAACAGATCGCCTCCAGAGTTGGCATTTCTGTGGGTTTTGTGCACACAATCCTGCATGACGACCTGAAAATGCGAAAAGTGTCATCCAGGTGGGTGCCACAAATGCTGACGGACGACCACATGGCTGCCCGTGTGGCATGTTGCCAAGCAATGTTGACGCACAATGACAGCATGAATGGGACTTTCTTTTCATCGGTTGTGACAATGGATGAGACGTGGATGCCATTTTTCAATCCAGAAACAAAGCGCCAGTCAGCTCAATGAAAGCACACAGATTCACCGCCACCAAAAAATTTCGGGTAACCGCCAGTGCTGAAAAAATGATGGTGTCCATGTTCTGGGACAGCGAGGGCATAATCCTTACCCATTGCGTTCCAAAGGGCACTGCGGTAACAGGTGCATCCTACGAAAATGTTTTGAAGAACCAATTCCTTCCTGCACTGCAACAAAAACGTCCGGGAAGGGCTGCGCATGTGCTGTTTCACCAAGAAAACGCACCCGCACATCGAGCTAACGTTACGCAACAGTTTCTTCGTGATAACAACTTTGAAGTGATTCCTCATGCTCCCTACTCACCTGACCTGGCTCCTAGTGACTTTTGGCTTTTTCCAACAATGAAAAACACTCTCCGTGGCCACACATTCACCAGCCGCGCTGCTATTGCCTCAGCGATTTTCCAGTGGTCAAAACAGACTCCTAAAGAAGCCTTCGCCGTTGCCATGGAATCATGGCGTCAGCGTTGTGAAAAATGTGTACGTCTGCAGGGCGATTACTTTGAGAAGTAACGCCAGTTTCATCGATTTCGGGCGAGTAGTTAATTAGAAAAAAAATCAGAGGCCTTAGAACTTGAATGCACCTCGTAGATTGTGGATTTTCAGACATTACCACTATGCTAGACATGCATACAACAATGCATTTACAGTTACTTGCATTCAGCATGTATGTTGCAAAGAATAACACAACTTCCAGAGTTGGACTATACTACGATAGCAGCTTGACGAGTGGTGCAGACACTGGTGATAATGGTAACTCAAAATCTGGAAACAGTTCTGCGCGCTGACTTGATTTCTGCTCCAATGCATTAGATGCTGTATGCAATGCTAGTAGAATGATACTTTGTGTATATTTTGGATATACTTGAAACTCAAAGTCGGGGAAACAATTATGTGACCCCCTCTGATATATCAGATGGTGCTACATGGCATCTGTCTGCATGCTGGATTGGTTTTGGCTGCTGCTCAGGTTATCAGGCACTGCATCAGCTATGTCAGGGAGCTGTTGTGTTGAAGAAGTAATAAACAAAAACCATGAAAACACAAACACACAATGAATACTATAATAATAATAATAATAAAAACATTTAGAGATAGGCACGGTTTAATACTTGCAATCAACTGTGCGAGTTGGTATTTTCTGTCTGGAGACACCAGATCTCTGATGGTATTTCATGATGATCAACCTTTCAGTAGCATGTGCTGAAGATGCCTGCCTAGTTCACCTGATGAGTGGGTGCTGAGGATGACTGGTGGGGGAGGGGGGGTTGATGACTGCAACGCCATGGAAATTGGAACAACTATCTTGGATTGAGATAATGCTTCAGGCTGCACTTGTATCTCATGGCCCTTGAATCACAATCTTAGATTCTGATTTCATCATCCTGAGTCTCCACTGTGAATTTTAAATTTAGAACCCTGCAGACTGTGCCAGTATTGTCAGGACCACTACCTTGGATTCCTCACCCTGCATACTGTGCTAAGATCAGTCATCCTGTTTACAGTTTTGGGGTAATTATTTATAGTTTTGAGGTAATTTGTTAAAGTGTGGAGGCCTTCATATGCCCACTTTTATGGAAGTCCAAAATATTTCAGATTAGCTTTCATAAAATCAAATTCCTCACAACCTTCGATAATTCTAAATCTGGCAACTGTTGGCACTAATTTTCTACAGTCAAACTTATTTCAATGGACTACAGCCTAGCAGATTTTGCTCAGTACAGCATTGCACAGTCATTTCACATCACATCTTCTGAGACCTACTGTGCTCTTGTTGGAGGAACTGTACAGGCATTCATCAGAAAATTATTTACAAATCCTATGAAAGTGTGTGTAATTTTGCATTAGAGGGTCCACAACCCTACCTGTTGATTATGAACATGTTTGACATGTCGTTCACATCTTGAGATTGCTCAGCTGGAAATGTTAGATGTCTTATGTATAACATCGAACACTTACAGTTTATGTGAGGACTCACCTAAATGTCACTTAAAATGCAGTGTTAGCCTGGACATTAGATCATTTTATGTTTATAGGAAGTAATATCGGAGTTCAACGTTGGGTCTGCATTGATATCAAACTTCCATCTCACTAAGGCATGCAAAAATTAATACTTGTTAAAGACTAATACTACCACCCATCATTAGTCTGGACATTGTGGTACAGCTAGCTGGGAATGAACTAAATTGAAATGAATTGAATTGGAAAATCAGTGTTAATTAAAGAGTGATACTGTCACCAATGTGGTACAGTCAGTTTAGAGTCTATGGATCTGAGTCTGCTACTACAGCTTGTTGGTAACCAGTTGCAACACATACAATGAATCTATTGCTATTACCTTTCTGTATTCAACTTGGAACCCATTATTTGAATGTAGGGAATGATTTTACTATTACAACAACAACTAGTAATCTACCAACTGAGAGCCACATATACCATACCTCTCTAAGAACTTCTATAGTGCTTTCCACATAAGTCATATAGGACTCAGTAATGATACAGAGGTTTGAAGAGCAGTCACATTGATGTCTTAGCCTTCAAATTCTTCTGATGTCAGTGCATGTGGAGCACTATTAGATGTCAGTTCTACTGCTGTAATTTGTGGGAGTTGTGTGTAAATATATGATGTCAGATATGACAGCAGAAAACTGTTGTAGAACTGATTTGTGTACATGCTCGATCTGCTGGCAGTTGCAATCTTTCATATGGAATGTAGTGTAAATCTTAGCAGCACATCTCTCTATGAACCATACACAACTTTGACCAGCAAAAGACTTATTGAAGGATTCATACCCGCATTCATCAGAAATTATTTAGAAAACCTGTGGAAATGTTTGGTGTCTCTGTCTATCATTTATGTACTGTGATGTGGGACATTTGCAGCCCAGTATAATGAATTGAGTTCTGTATTTCTGCATGACAGGCGTCCATGCTACAAGGGCCAAGTCATGCTAGTTGTTTTGAGGATGTAATGCACACACTTCTCTAATCATCTATTTGACAATTATTGTGTGAGAGATGTAGAAGTGAGCTAGTGTTGCATTATGTTCTGTTCTCAATGTTAGCACAATATTAGCATCACACTGTTAAGTTCAAACCTCAAACACTGCAGCCCTGCACATGTCTATTTGTATCAAGGATTTCGCTTTCATAGCACTGGCGAGTGGGATGCATGTTAAAAAAGATTGCTTTTTGTAAGTACAATAATAATGAACTGTGACAAATGATACAATGACATTGTACCACAGGAATTGATTAAAACCAAAAGTATGTTTGAAATATGTGAACACTGAGTACATTATGTAATAAAGAGAAGAAAAAGAATTGGGTTGGGCATATATTAAGAAAGAATGATGGACTGATAAAAACAGTTTTAGAAGGTTATGTAGAAGGAAAAAGGGGGTGAGGAAGGAAGAGATTCCAGATACTGGATGACATGATGGACGATACAACATACAGCAGCCGTGAGAAGGAAGCAATGGATCACAGAAAATGGAGAGGCAAAGGACCTGCTGATATAGCAGATAATTGATGATGATGATGTGTACATTATCGTTTTTGAGACTGCCAGAGATTTGAAAGGTATATAACCAGCTAAATACAAAAACATAATGCAGTTGTAGTACTAGCTGAACTTGCGAAATTACATAAACATACCAAACAACAATGATTATGATAACGGAAGCATTTCACAGATACAATGGGATCATTCTATGATTTTGAAAGTACAGGAGAAGTGGATGGAAGACTTAGATTTGTTGAAATGGTTTTTAGAAAATTCCACATACAGTAAAGGAAAGTGGCATAGAAGGTGCCAGTGCTGTCGTTTCTAGAGGTTTGTTTGGAGTGCAAAACAATGGATACTGAACAAAATCAGAGATGCCTTGCTAGAGTCATAACAGTTATGTATAGCTCAGACAAAAGTGTAATGGTATGGACCAGCTATGGCACGAAATTTGACTCTTTTGGTACACATTTAGTTGATTTTAACACAATGTTCATTGATTTCAGCACTGACCTAAAGATTTGCTGTAGGTATGTTGGCTGTCTCCATTTGGAAATACTATGGAGATGTGTGATGTTACATGTGCAACATATAAGACACAGTAAAGCAGGAACTGTTACATGTAAAAGTTCTGTGGCATGATTGCTGTCAAACTGACAGTAAATATCACATGTTTTCAGATTCCAGTGGAAAGTGTTAAGTGCTCTGACTGATGGTCTTAGCTCACATGCCTCCTTCTACTACAGTTGGTGTCTAACATTGTAGCCTCATTACACTTTGGGTGGCAACATATCTAACCATCAAGAATGATACTTTAGTGAGAGGAAAAAGAGTGTTTGCATCAGTACAAGTCCTGATTTCACCTGTCTTTGAGATCATCACATGAGATGCGAATTCATTCTGCTGCAGGCTGCAACTGTATGTTCTGTAAACTTTCATGTTAATGTTTCATGAAAAGAATATCCATACACCTGGGTATGTGGTAACCAGTCACTGTTCAATACACAGCCGCATTGTCACATCGGTTCACACAGCACAACAGTATGTGACTCAGTTTTATAATTGAGGAGTGGTTAAGGCCTTAGCAATGTGTCTGTGTCAGCATATTTGGCGATCAGAGGCCACTATCTTGATGGCCAGCTGACTGAGGTAGTGTGCCAGCTTTGGCACCTTCCTGGCCTCATGCTATGCAGCCAGCACTGTCTCGCATCATCCCCATTAGATGGATGCTGCTGACAGCTCTCAACTACATCTCATATCCAATAGATAGCGTTGCATTCTCTCGCAGACTATGGTAAAGTTATTTCATCTTGAAATGTGATATACAAGTAGGATATTGACTACTCTTGTGAAGAATGCCATTCTATTCCTGTCATATGCGTATAAGATGCATTGTTGATGGTTATAATTCATCTTGTCACTTCATTTAAATGTGTTTATGTCTCACCACAATCAGTCTGAGAGGGGAAGGCAAAAATTCAACTATCTGTTGATGCAAAAATTTTGGTGTTCAACTATAGTATCAGTTTATAAATGATGAGGTGATAATTTAAACAAGGCAACTAACATCTCTGTAAAAGAAAAGATTGTACAAAAATGTAAAAGTATTGTACTGCTAGAAAATTGTTTGATAACTATACTTGTTATTATTTTTAAGTCTGTAAACCAAATCCCTAAAATTATACATTGACATGTCTCCAATACAACAGATCACATGATCTGAATATTGTATGTTATGAGATGAAATACATAAAATCAAATCAAATGTCATATTATGAGAATTGAAACAAACAAACATGCAAATAAGAGTTATATACCATCTCAAAGTGTGCCTAGTGTATAACAACATGTCAACAAAACATAGAGTTATCGAAGTGTGCAAGGCCATCCATGACCAACTGAGATTATATTTGGAAAGAGACCAGTCACTCAGGGAAGCATTTAGGCCTGTTGCTGAAACTCCCAAATGTCTCTCAAGAGCTAATGACTCTGTAGGAGATGCTACTAACACTTTTGTCAAACATTACAATGACAGGTGGATAAATAGAATATACATAGTAAGCAGGGAAAATCCATCTATGAGGGCTGTTCAAAAAGTATCCGACCTTTTTTTTCCATTGTTGAAGCCAACAATGGGATCAGGACACATGCTCACTCTATATGTTTGTAGGCATACAGAGTCCACATGCTTGATTTTTTCATGATTGTGGAAACTATCAGTTTCTGGCTGGTCATTAGCAAGCGAACACATAACTGGTAGTTGTCAGATTATTTGCTGAGGGCAAAATGACAGAAAAAGTGGAACAACATTAATACATCAGATTTTGATTTAAGCTTGGCAGTTCTCAAGTTGAAACAGTCACTATCAACAAGTGTTTGGGTAAGAAGCAATGGTTACCAAACAGATGAAAAAGTGTCACAACTGCTTCAAACATGACTGCTCTTCAGTGAAGAGATAAACATTAAGCATTTTCAGCTAGGCCCGTGACATTCACAAATGAGGCTGTTATTGATCAAGTAAGGAGCCTGGTGATGCAGGACAGATGAATCCCAATCAGAGAACTTGCGGGCAATGTTAAAGTTAGTACTGGATCCATTCATTTCATTTTAACATAACATATGGACCTCAGGAAGCTCTCAGAAAAAATTATTCCAGTGTTACCAACACTGAACAGAAGTAACTTCATTCAGAGATCACACAGGACATGCTAGATACTGTGAACAATAATCCCAACTTTTTTAAAACAGTGATCACTGATGATAAGTCCTGGATCTGGGGGTATAACCCATAAACAAAGTTCCAGCCTTCGCAATGGAAGCATCTACCATCCTTAAGACCCGAAAAAGTGAGACAGGTCTGTACCAATGTGAAAGTCATGCTAGCCGGCCGGAGTGGCCGTGCGGCTCTAGGCGCTACAGTCCGGAACCGAGCAACCGCTACGGTCGCAGGTTCGAATCCTGCCTCGGGCATGGATGTGTGTGATGTCCTTAGGTTAGTTAGGTTTAATTAGTTCTAAGTTCTAGGCGACTGATGACCTCAGAAGTTAAGTCGCATAGTGCTCAGAGCCATTTTTGAAAGTCATGCTGACCATCTTTTTTTACTCCAGTGGTGTGGTCCATCATGAGTATACCCCTCAAGGCACTAATACAGAGTACCGCAAAAAGGTACTGCATTGTGTCAGTGAAGCAGTGAGACACAAATGACCAGACTTGTGGACAGTGAGCAGTTAGCACTTCACCACGATCATGCACCCACTCATCATTCTCAATTAATTCGGAGTTATTTGGCCAAAAACAACATTACTGAGATTTTTCAGCCTCCCTATTCTCCTGACCTAATACCAAGTGACTTCTGGCTTTTGGAAGCTAAAGGTGATTACTTGGAAGGTGACAAGAGTTTGAGTTTGAGTGACAAGAGTTTGAGAAGTTTAATCAAGAATGCAGTACAGATTGGTGATAGGAAGTTTGAAAGAATGCCAGATTTACTGAAGTTAATATTGCTAAAATATTCCAGACTTAACAAGTATTCACTGAAAAATATAGAAATTTATGGACAAATATTATGTATGACTAAAGTAAATCAGAAAGCCAATGGAGTGGGAACAAATTGTCTTACAGCAGGAGATACAAAAACATTATTAAACTGGTGTTAGGGGATGTGCGTAACAATGGCATTATTAATATTCAGAATAAAAAAATTAACAGTCAGTCTCCACAATATATAAATACTATGATGACCCTAATGAAGTTGTTGACTGCTCATAGCATTGGCCACAGTTGAGAATACAGTTCATTCAAATGAAATCTTTCCGAGCTCAAAGGAAGACTTGCTATCAAATAATAATTATGAAGACAGTAGTGCAAGAGCTCCACAAACCAGCATGCAAGTCTTTTCCATGTGGGTACACTAAAATTGGAGGTTTTGAAAGCTTATGGCAGATGGTTCTTTTAGATATAAGGCAATATTCACAGGAGAATAAAAGTTTTAAATACATTTTAATGTTCATTGATATGAACTCCAGATTTGATTGAGCCTTACCTCTGAAAATAAACCTCAGGAAAGCAGTTGTTCAGGTGATTTGTCAATTGCTGCAGATGGGAACCAACTATACACCAGACAGCCATCAGAGAGACCATGGCAGTATGTTTTATAGTAGTTAATTCAAGCTGATATAGAATGGTATGGAATTCACCACTACTTGACATTCTCCCAGATGGAGGTAAGTATTATGGAACATTTGAACAGAACGATGAAAGCACAAATGTGGACACATTTTAATGTTTGCGGATCTTATAAATGGACTAATATTCTTCGGTAAATCATTGATAAGTGTAACCAAACTGTACACAGAACAATAAAAATGAAACCAATTGATACTTGTGGTAATGTTCTCTTAAATACAGTACATAGTCACATTAAAATGGTAGATCCGCACAAACAGAAATTTAGTGTGTGTGATGTACTACATATTTCTGAATACAAGACTGCTCCTAGAATTACATCATAAAGGATAGAAAAGGTAGTGAAATCCAATGGTGGCTGCTGTGTAAGAGCAAAATAGCATGTGAACACCCTAGCTTTTGACACCTTGCAGATTTGTTGTTGTTGTGATCTTCAGTCCAGAGACTGATTTGATGCAGCTCTCCATGCTACTCTATCCTGTGCATGCTTCTTCATCACCAAGTAACTATTGCAACCTACATCCTTCTGAATCTCCTTAGTGTATACATCTCTTGGTCTCCCTCTATGATTTTTACCCTCCACGCTGCCCTCCAGTACTAAATTGATGATTCCTTGATGCCTCAGAAAGTGTCCTACCAACCAAACCCTCTCTTTAGTCAAGTGTGCCACAAATTCCTCTTCTCCTCAATTATATTCAGTACCTCCTCATTAGTTACGTGATCTACCCATCTAATCTTCAGCATTCTTCTGTAGCACCACATTTCGAAGGGTTCTATTCTCTTCTTGTCTAAACTATTTATCATCCATGTTTCACTTCCATACATGGCTGCACTCCATAAAAATACTTTCAGAAAAGACTTCCTGACACTTAAATCTATACTTGATGTTAACAAATTTCTCTCCTTCAGAAACGCTATCCTTGACATAGCTTGTCTACATTTTATACCCTCTCTACTTCGACCATCATCAGTTATTTTGCTCCACAAGTAACAAAATTCATCTACTACTTTAAGTGTCTCATTTCCACATCTAATTCCCTCAGCATCACATGATGTAATTTGACTACATTCCATTATCCTCATTTTGCTTTTGTTGATGTTCATTTTATACCATCCTTTCAAGTCCTTTGCTGTCTCTGACAGAATCACAATGTCATTGGTAAACCTCAAAGTTTTTATTTCTTCTCCATGGATTTTAATTCCTACTCCAAATTTTTCTTTTGTTTCCTTTACAGCTTGCTCATTATAGAGATTGAATAACATCGGAGATAGGATACAACCCTGACTCACTCCCTTCTCAGCAACTGCTTCCCTTTCATGCTCCATGACTCTTATAGCTGCGAACTGGTCTCTGTACAAACTGTAAATAGCCATTCACTCCCTTTATTTGACCCCTGCCACCTTCAGAATTTGGAAGAGAGTATTGCAGTCAACATTGTCAAAGGCTTTCTCTAAGTTTACAAATGCTAGAAACATGGGTTTGCCTTTCCTTAATCTATCTCCTAAAAAAAGTTGTAAGGTCAGTATTGCCTCAAGTGTTCCAACATTTCTACAGAATGCAAGCTGATCCTCCCTGAGATCAGCTTCTAGCAGTATTTCCATTTGTCTATAAAGAATTTGTGTTAGTATTTTGCAGTCGCAATTTATTAAACTGATAGTTTGGTGGATGTTTGGACAACATGGATGTGGAGTAACAGAGATTGATATAAAATTAACTTAGTATTAAGAAAACAGTCTTAAATCACTTTTTTTCCATTTATTTAGCGCCGACCAGTTTCAGCCCATCTCAGGAGCCATCTTCAGGGCAAACATACTGTTTTCTTAATACAATGATAGTTTGGTAATTTTCACACTTGTCTACACTTGCTTTCTTTGGATTGGAATTATTATGTTCTTCTGAAGTCTGGGGGTATATCACCTGTCTCATACATCTTGCTCACCAGATGGTAGAGTTTTGTCAGGGCTGGCTCTCCCAAGGCTATCAGTAGTTCTAATGGAATGTTGTCTACTCCTGGGGCCTTGTTTGGACTTAGGTCTATCAGTGCTCTGTCTAACTCTTCACGCAGTGTGATATCTCCCATTTCATATTCATCTACATCCTGTTCCATTTCCATAATATTGCCTTCAAGTACATCACCATTGTATAGCCTGTCTATATACTCCCACCTTTCTGCTTTCCCTTCTTTGCTTAGAACTGGTTCTCCATCTGAGCTCTTGATATTCATACAAATGGTTCTCTTCTCTCCAAAGGTCTCTCTAATTTTTCTGTAGGCAGTATGTATCTTATTCCTAGTGATATATGCCTCTATATCCATACATCTGTTCTGTAGCCATCACTGCTTAGCCATTTTGCACTTCCTGTCAATCTCATTTTCAAGACATTTGTACTCCTTTTTCCAGCTTCATTTAGAGCATTTTTATATTTTCTCCTTTCATCAATTAAATTCAATATGTTTTCTGCTACCCAAGGATTTCTACTAGCCCTTGTTCTTTTACCTACTTGATCCTCTGCTGCCTTCACTATTCCATCTCTCAAAACTATCCATTTTTCTTCTGTTGTATTTCTTTCCCCTGTTCTTGTCAATCATTCTCTAATGCTCTCTCTGAAACTCTCTACAACCTCAGGTTCTTTCAGTTTATCCAGGTCCTACCTCCTTAAATTCCCACCTTTTTGCAGTTTCTGCAGTTTTAATCTGCAGTTCATAACCAATAAATTGTGGTGAGAGTCCACATCTACCCCTGGAAATGTCTTACAATTTAAAAATTGGTTCTTAAATCTCTGTCTTACCATTACATAATCTACCTGAAACCTTCTAGTGTCTCCAGGCCCCTTCTTTCATGGTTCTTAAACCAAGTGTTAGCTATGATTGAGTCATGTTCTGTGCAAAATTCTATCAGGTGGCTTCCTCTTTCATTCCTTACTCCCATTACATATTCACCTACTACTTTTCCTTCTCTTCCTTTTCCTACTATCAAATTCCAGCCCCCTGTGACTATTAAATTTTCGTCTCCCTTCACTATCTGAATAATTTCTTTTATCTCATCATACATTTCTTCAATCTCTTCACCGTCTGCTGAGCTAGTTGGCATATAAACTTGTACTGCTGTGGTAGGTGTGGGCTTCGTGTCTATCTTTGCTACAATAATGCATTCACTATGCTGTTCATGGTCCCTTATAGTCTGTCTGTAAACTCAAGAGCGAGCAGCGCTTTTGGTGGGGGAAGTGGCCTTTCCCGGAAGAGCCCTGCCACTGGCCTACAGGGCCACCCAAAATCAGTTGCCCGTTACCTATCTAGCGGTGTAGTTCGACGTGCAGTGATATACGTCGTTTCTGTTCATGGGATCTTAGTTGCCAACCTTAGTCAGTTGACTTTGTGTACTCACTGATATACTTCAGTATCCGGAATTGATGGACAATCGCTCTGCATTGCAAGAAAATGTGCAGAATAAGGAGATATTTGCGCAGAACGAGCATTCGATCGTCTCTATCGTTATTACAGCTTGTGTTAAGGAGGCTACAGAAAAAGAACTGTTGGCTAATATTATCAGTCCCAATCAAAGGGCTGCAGTTTATGCAAACATCAGCCTCGCCAAAATATGATGCATAAGGAAGGAACGCGAAAACAAGGCGCATGGTTTACTGGAATCGCTGCGAAGGAAAACTAATAATTTAGGGAGGAAACCCATTGTTACAGACAGTTTCACAAAATCGGTCATTCGACAAACGATGGAGGACTTTTACATAAACCAAAAAAGAATGCCCACATTACGGAAATTACTCACTGGCGTGAAACAAAAAATACAGTTTCGTTGCAGAAAGATATTTTACACAAGACATTGAGTGAAATGAGATTTACCTGGAAATACTTTTCAGACATGTTAACGAAGACAATGACAAAAAAATCAGTGCGAATCGAACTAATACAACACACGTAATTATAAATATATGGTTACTTTCTAAACACTCTTCGTGTTGCAAGAATTGTTAAGTTTTAATGGAGCCTTTCAAAGAAAACTTCTACCTTTTAGTAGAAACACAAAGTAAGAGCAAGCCTTACATTCTTCAGACTGATTGCACTATATCTGGTTCGTCTTACGAACAGAGGAACATACATTCATATGAATGGGCATTCGGTTCTATGTTTGTAGTAGAATTATGTTAATATTATTTATTCTATAATGTTCTGTTTCGAAGAAGCTATCGTCTTTTGTTTTCCTTATACTCTTAACCCATTTGTCTAAAAATATACGCAGACGGGACATATCTGTACACGGCGTCGTCACAGATTTAAAGCATGTGTTGCGGCAGGGACTGTACTACATTGTGGAACAGCCTGTAGAAGCACCCTGTGATGTAGCAGGGTAGGCAGAGTGGGGACTCGCGCGCTCACTCTTCAGTTTACCGACAGACTATACCCATGCTCCTACTTCTTTTTTCATTAGTAAACCTACTCCTGCATTACCCCTATTTGATTTTGTATTTATAACCCTGTATTCACCTGACCAGAAGTCTTGTTCCTCGTACCACTGAACTTCACTAATTCCCACACTATCTAGTTTTCATCTATCCATTTCCCTTTTTAAATTTTCTAACCTACCTGCCTGATTAATGGATCTGACATTCCAGGCTCTAATCCGTAGAACACCAATTTTTTTTTTTTCCTGATAACGACATCCTCCTGAGTAGTCCCTGCCCAGAGATCCGAATGGAGGACTATTTTACCTAAGAGTACACCATCATCATTTAACCATAGAGTAAAGCCGTATGTCCTTGGAAAAAAATATGGCTGTAGTTTCCCCTTGCTTTCAGCTGTTCACAGTACCAGCACAGCAAGGCGGTTTTGGTTAGTGTTACAAGGCCAGATCGGTCAATCATGCAGACTGTTCCCCCACAACTACTGAATAGGCTGCTACCCCTCTTTTCAGAGGCGGTGGTGTTATGGTGTGCTTGTGTTTTTCATGGAGGGGTTTTGCACCCCTTGTTGTTTTAAAAAGCACTATCACAGCACAGGCCTACACTAATGTCTTAAGAATGTTCTTGCTTCCCACTGCTGAAGAGCAATTTGGGTACGGCGATTTCATCTTTCAACACGATCGAGCACCTGTTCATAATGCATGGCCTGTGGCAGAGTTGTTATATGACAATAATATCCCTGTAATGGACTGGCCTGCACAGGGTCCTGATCTGAATCCTATAGAACACCTCTGGGATGCCGACTTTGTGTCAGGCTTCACCGACCGACATTGATACCTCTCCTCAGTGCAGCACTTCATGAAGAATGGGCTGTCGTTCCCCAAGAAACCTTCCAGCACCTGACTGAACGTATGCCTGCGAGAGTGGAAGCTGTCATCAAGGCTAAGGGTGGGCCAACACCATATTGAATTCCAGCATTACCCATGGACGGTGCCACGAAGTAAGTCATTTTCAGCCAGGTGTCCGGATACTTTTTATCACATAGTGTAATTAAACAAAGGGGATTGAAGTATTGCACTGACAGTATTAGAAATGCACTACAGTATTCCTAATATCACAGCATGAATGGCAATCTACATCTAGGATGTGGTGTGTGCAAGCTACCCATGGTGCGTATGACAATATTGATTTAGACTTCAAAACAGTCCGTACCATGTTTCAAGTTACATGCAGACATGAGTATGCTTAAAATTGAAATAAAGATGACCACAAGGTAATAGGTTTTACACAGAAAAATTCAACAAGATCACTACTAGGTTTCTCAGAGGGGAAATTTTGTAGAAGTACACAGAATAAATTTTATGTGTCAGTTCATTCAGGAGATATACTGCCTGTTAGCAAGATTCATATCCAGTGCAAAATTGCTTGAATTTGTATATCAACAACAAACTGATTCACACAACCTACAGATTATTCTCTACAGATGGCTTACACTATAAAATCATAGAGATGTCAACCAATGCCACATATCTCCCAGTGACTGTTCAGACATTAGACTATCTCAAGCTGAATACTGTGGACCAAGATAGGTGTCTCATAGGTTTGCACAGTGAAGATATAATAATTGTGGTGTCACCGCCAGACACCACACTTGCTAGGTGGTAGCCTTTAAATCGGCCGCGGTCCATTAGTATACGCCGGACCCGCGTGTCGCCACTGTCAGTGATAGCAGACCGAGCGCCACCACACGGCAGGTCTAGAGAGATGTCCTGGCACTCGCCCCAGTTGTACAGCCGACGTTCATAGCAATGGTTCACTGACAAATACGCTCTCATTTGCCGAGACGATAGTTAGCATAGCCTTCAGCTACATTTGCTATGACCTAGTAAGGCGCCGTATTCAATTGATAATTAATATTATGAAGCATGTACCATAACGAGAGATGTTCTACAAATGTGGATTAAAGTTAAGTATTATAGCAACTGCGTCCATTTTCTAAGTTCTCATTTCCTGTTAACTGTTCCAGACCTCACGCCAATCTGCGTGAGCTTAACGCGTGCCTTTCGCCTTCCTCTCGTTGTGACTTGGCTGTCTTGCTAAGTCACAACATAATAAGGTTCCACTTGAAGCAGGATGCATGTACAGCATAAAACCAGTACACACAGCCAACAGCACGTCACTTCACAATGGAAATACAATGAATTAATAGCAGGAACCATCAATTCATTAAATTGTTGGGCTTGAAATCATGCAAGCGTAACGCTCTCATTCAACGTAATGGTCCCAGTCAAATATGATGAATGAATCATTCATCAGGAATACATCTTGCACAAATGTTTTGCTTCAGTTACATTTTATAACAATGATGAGATGAGGATTTTGGTCCAGCACCAAGATACTTTAACCATTCCAAGCAGCAGTTTCCTATACTTGGAGAGGTTGTTGTTGTTGTGGTCTTCAGTCCTGAGACTGGTTTGATGCAGCTCTCCATGCTACTCTATCCTGTGCAAGCTTTTTCATCTCCCAGTACCTACTGCAACCTACATCCTTCTGAATCTGCTTAGTGTATTCATCTCTTGGTCTCCCTCTATGATTTTTACCCTCCACGCTGCCCTCCAATACTAAATTGGTGATCCCTTGATGCCTCAGAACATGTCCTACCAACCGATCCCTTCTTCTGGTCAGGTTGTGCCACAAACTTCTCTTCTCCCCAATCCTATTCAATACTTCCTCATTAGTTATGTGATCTACCCATCTAATCTTCAGCATTCTTCTGTAGCACCACATTTCGAAAGCTTCTATTCTCTTCTTGTCCAAACTAGTTATCGTCCATGTTTCACTTCCATACATGGCTACACTCCATACAAATACTTTCAGAAATGACTTCCTGACACTTAAATCAATACTGGATGTTAACAAATTTCTCTGCTTCAGAAACGCTTTCCTTGCCATTGCCAGCCTACATTTTATATCCTCTCTACTTCGACCATCATCAGTTATTTTGCTCCCCAAATAGCAAAACTCCTTTACTACTTTAAGTGCCTCATTTCCTAATCTAATTCCCTCAGCATCCCCCGACTTAATTAGACTACATTCCATTATCCTTGTTTTGCTTTTGTTGATGTTCATCTTATATCCTCCTTTCAAGACACTGTCCATTCCATTCAACTGCTCTTCCAAGTCCTTTGCTGTCTCTGACAGAATTACAATGTCATCGGCGAACCTCAAAGTTTTTATTTCTTCTCCATGAATTTTAATACCTACTCCGAATTTTTCTTTTGTTTCCTTTACTGCTTGCTCAATATACAGATTGAACAACATCGGGGAGAGGCTACAACCCTGTCTTACTCCCTTCCTAACCACTGCTTCCCTTTCATGTCCCTCGACTCTTATAACTGCCATCTGGTTTCTGTACAAATTGTAAATAGCCTTTCGCTCCCTGTATTTTACCCCTGCCACCTTTAGAATTTGAAAGAGAGTATTCCAGTCAACATTGTCAAAAGCTTTCTCTAAGTCCACAAATGCTAGAAACATAGGTTTGCCTTTCCTTAATCTTTCTTCTAAGATAAGTCGTAAGGTCAGTATTGCCTCACGTGTTCCAGTGTTTCTACGGAATCCAAACTGATCTTCCCCGAGGTTGGCTTCTACTAGTTTTTCCATTCGTCTATAAAGAATTCGTGTTAGTATTTTGCAGCTGTGACTTATTAAGCTGATAGTTCGGTAATTTTCACATCTGTCAACACCTGCTTTCTTTGGGATTGGAATTATTATATTCTTCTTGAAGTCTGAGGGTATTTCGCCTGTTTCATACATCATGCTCACCAGATGGAAGAGTTTTGTCAGGACTGGCTCTCCCATGGCCGTCAGTAGTTCCAATGGAATATTGTCTACTCCTGGGGCCTTGTTTCGACTCAGGTCTTTCAGTGCTCTGTCAAACTCTTCACGCAGTACCATATCTCCCATTTCATCTTCATCTACATCCTCTTCCATTTCCATAATATTGTCCTCAAGTACATCGCTCTTGTATAGACCCTCTATATACTCCTTCCACCTTTCTGCTTTCCCTTCTTTGCTTAGAACTGGGTTTCCATCTGAGCTCTTGATATTCATACAAGTCGTTCTCTTATCTCCAAAGGTCTCTTTAATTTTCCTGTAGGCAGTATCTATCTTGGAGAGGAAATTAGTGAAAAAGAAGAATGGATGCCCTACAATATCTGATGTTACATGTAATGCATTTGATTTCCTGTTTCATTAAATAATAGATATCACACCAATCTCAAAAACATATTTGCAGGTCAAAGTCATACTTGTACGATTTAGAAACTGGAGTATAGTTTACAGAGAAACTGACATCATCTGATGAATACAAATGATTAAGAGCACAAATACTCCTCAAGGCCAACAACCTTGCCGCAGTGGTAACACCGGTTCCCGTCAGATCACCGAAGTTAAGCACTGTCGGGCTGAGCTAGCACTTGGATGGGTCACCATCCGGTCTGCCGAGCGCTGTTGGCACGCGAGGTGCACTCAGCCATTGTGAGGCAAACTGAGAAGCTACTTCATTGAAAAGTAGTGACTCTGGTCTCGGAAATTGACATACGGCCAGGAGAGCGGTGCACTGACCACATGACCCTCTGTATCGGAATCTAGTGACGCCTATGAGCTGAGGATGACACAGTGGCCGGTCAGTACCGTTGGGCCTTCATGGCCTGTTCGGGAGGGGTTTAGGTTTTTTTTTTCTTGTACTTCTCAAGATGCTGGTAGGGTACTTAGAGGATACGAAAACAACTCTCAACAATCTAAAGAAGGAACTTATTTTAGTACAAAGTGGAATGAACGTTAATGGATACAAGTGGGAAGGAGGTACCAATCCTGAAGAGAATATAATTTTGCTTGACAAATTAATTTGGAAAATGCACCATATCTCTGTAAACAACAAGGAACACTTAAGACTTTTAAAAATACCTGGTGCTGGTATTCAACTGCCTTTAAATTTCAGATCATGGGAGATAGCATTTCAGACCGACAGGTAAGACATGAAACATGATTCAAGTGAACTCAATAACTAATTTAATAAATCCTAAAGCTTGCCTTAATTTATAGTTTTACCCATATGAGAATTTATGGTAAGGGTAAACTAATAGTGTCTACAGCTTGTTGAGGTATTTTAACACGCTGAAGTCTGTATTCTCAACACAAGCGAAGATCAGTCATTGTATCATAATGCCTCTGATTTTTATATCTGTGGGCAACCATTTGCTAATAAAGCTGGAATATATATTACCTACATTTATCATAAATTAACCCTATTTTTGAGTTTTTTAGTGACTGTAACTGACCTCAAAAAGCTTCAGGAAACTATGAATTTTTACCACACATTTTTCTCTTGCTAAATAGAAATCTCATTTTGTGTATTTACTTCAATACCATTTTAGAATTAGTTATTTTTCAGCTTGTCAGGCTTTGTTTAAAGTTATTTGTCCACTGGCCTGTAAAATACTTCACAATGCAACCCCTCCATGAATGCTGTTCTCGAACGTAAGATGTGATAACACATGTTTTTGAGCACATGGAAATTGCCCTGAGTATTGTTGAATGACTGGCAGCTGCTCTAAACTGTGTATTATAAGAGCTGTAGAGGTTCATTTACCCGTACCTGTGGTGTCACAAGTACCTCAAACACTATACTGTGTTGTGGATCCTGTCTCCTCTGAGGGAAGTACAGGATCTGTCATTACTTGGCCAATCGACTGTGAGTGGCATGTCAGTGGTAGAGCTAGGCATTCTGTACAGGGTAGACAGGGAGAGGGAGCACTCATGGTGTTATACCGATCCCCCTAACCAACAAATTCGAGGTGCTGTGTTTCACTGAAAGTGAGTGAATGTGACTCAACTCACTTGCTTTGAAGAAACCTGCAAAAGGGTAGGGATCTGTTAATCATCAGCAGTTCAAATGTATGGTGAATAATGGTACCTCTTAGCAAAATGGCAGCAAGCAACAGGAAAAAACACCAGATGCACTCAGTATGTATGCTTGGGGGCCTAATCCAACATGTTGAAGAGTCTCTTCTGGCAGCTATTCAGGAAACACTGTAAATCCAGCTGCATTTTGTGGTACACGTTGGAACAAATGATGCCTGTTGTCTGTGTTCTGAGGTCGTATTTGGAACATTCTAGTGACTGGCAGAGAAGACTGAGAAGACCAGCTTTGTGCTCGGAGTTCCAATGAAGCTCACGATTTGCAGCATTGTCTCCATAAGTGATCCTGGCTCCCTGGTTCTTTGTTGAGTTGAATGCCTGAACCAGAGACTTAGAAGTTTCTGTGACGAGCTAAGCTGATGATTCCTGGACTTGCACCATAGGGATAAGAACTGTAGGGTCCCCCTAAATGGACCATGTGTGCACTACCCATCAGAGGCCGCTACCCAGGTAGTTGACTGTGTGAGGAGTGCACACAAGGCTTTTTTTTTTTAGATTAGGCTATCTCCATCCAGGCCAGAAAACAACAGCTGTAGGACACCTAGAGGTGTAAGCGTAAGAGCCAAAAGAATGTCCTCCTCTCCCTCCCACAGCTGAAAGTGTTAGAAACCTTGTAGCTAAATGCCAAAGCATTTGCAACAAAGTGATAGTATTTGAAGTGCTCCTGAAAAGCAGTGAAGCTCACATAATCTAGGTACATAAAGCTGGTTGAAACCTGAAACCGATAACAGTAATATTTTGGGGAAAATTTATGTGTATACCAAAAGAATAGTCTAATGGGTGATGGTGGTGGTGTATTTGTCACAACAGACAAGATAGAAACTGAAGCTGCATGCAAGATTGTTTGGGTGAGACTCAGCACTGGGAAGTGGGCATAAAGTGGTAATTTGATCCTTCTGTCGCCCACCAGACTCAGCTCCTAATGTAACCTGAAACTTAAGAGAAAACCTCAGTTTGCTTTTATGTATGGTCACACTGTAGTCATTGACGGAGACCTTAAACATCCAACAGTGAATTGGGAAAATTACACTTTCGTTAATGGCGGGTGTGACAAGGTATCCTGTGAAACATTACTAAGTGGCTTCTTTGAAAACTACCTAGCACAGACTACTCAGAACCTCTTAAATGATGGAAATATATTAGATCTAATGGTGTCGTCATGACAACAATGATTACCAAAGTACAGATGACAACTAAAACAAAGCTACATATGTTCCATAAACTTGGAAAAAAGCAACAGAATCGTATATTAATGAGGAACTCAAAATTATCAGCACAGGATAAGAGCATGTAATAAGCTAAAGCTCAAATTTAAATGAATAGTTGACCATCTACTGTATAGATATGTGCCCAGTAGAACAGGTCATAATGGGAGGAACCCTCTATGGTTTACAGTCAGTGTAAATAAACATGTAAGGAAACAGAGACTACTGCATAATAGCTGTAGAATAAAGCGTAGGACTATAGATAGAGAGGTGCTCAGTGAAATGCTTTCGGCTGTCATGCAAGCAATGCATGAAGATAGCAGAATATTGTCATATGATCTTTCACAAAAAAAAAAAAAAAAAAAAAAAAAAAAAAAAAAAAAAAAAAAAAAAAAAAATCCAGTAATATGTAAAGACTGTTAGTGGCACCAAAGTTAGTGTTCAGTCACTTTCAGGGTGTATACGTGGACAAGGAAAAAAAATTCCCGGGTTTTTCCCGGATTTCCCGGTTAAAAATACACTTTTTCCGTGTTAAATGACAGTATACCTCTCCTCGGCACTGTAAAACATCAATTCCTAGAATGTTTATGGTTTTCTAAACAGACGTAGAATTTACTGGCACTTTAGAAAACAAAACCCAGGGGAAAAAAACACGTTTTGGAAAGATCTTTGATGTGCAGCAACATGTACGCTGCATTTCTTCGTTTTACGGAGGTATAAATTCGAATTCCACCAAACACTGCATGTTACTTTCCGAAGCAATGAAATCGAGATTGCGACGCGCTTTTGTAAGCCAGTCATAGCTCATGTCACGTGGTCTCGACAGCTGAGGACAGTACAAGACACGTAGTGTAGTCAACCAATAGCAAGATCACTCTTAAGTAGCGCGAACACACAAAAAGAAAAGTTAATGGTTTAAATTAGTACACATAGTTTTGATAAAAGAAAAAAAAGCTTTCACAAATAATATTGGTCTCTAAGAATGATAAGCTGCAAGAGAAGCTAAGCTTCCACATATAATGCTGCTCATTTTACGCGTGTTACACTTTAAGATACATGACACAAATGTGCCAGTAAAATTTTTAATAACGACGTAAATGTCTGATCTTCTGGGCTCTAAATTATTCTAGATGGTCGTCCTCAAGGAGTTGATTTTTACATAAGAGTCAAACGCTCTGTGGTTTAAGAAATTCATCGTACATTCTGGCACATAGTTCATCTTGCGTAAAAGGAAATTTACTTTGAAAGTAACACTTTTCAAACCATCATTCGCAATATTTTCCGGTGACCTGTTAGAAACTGGTTCGTTTCAGTAGTTGCCAGAGAGCGCCAGGTAACAGGCGTCACCGCGCCAGCGCAGCTACGATGACGCAGAAAGCCCGTATGTTCGTACGTGCGATCTTGCATTATGTCATAAAAGGAACAAGACATCAAAGGATACTTCAGGAGCATCGTAATTTCGTGAACCATACTAAAATGCGTAATTTGGCTTAAAGTGCACAATCGTATGTCCAGATTCGGACGTAAATTTTCTAGAGTACCATGGCATAATGTCATACGAGCTAGAAGATGGAAAACGTGCACTTGAAATGCAGCGAATAGTTAAAACTAGCCAACAGCGTGAGATTAAACACTTCGTTTAAAATAAATTGACTTCCTGAGCGCAAAATATTAATAAAAGCCCAATCTCTTTAGCAAACCGACAAAAATAACTTCATTGTTCTGCAAGGTGATTAATACTTGATTGTCAGAAAGGTGGAAATAAAACCTGGAACTAACAACATATTTTAGCCTTCCGTAATTATGTGAACGTATTTTAATTAATTTGGTAGCTCCCGGCCACAGAAATCCGTTTTGTTTTCATTTAATGTGAGAGCAATAAACGAAGAGGAAACAGCAAAATCACTAAACGTAACCACAGGACACGTGGAGCTACCCACCTCCCCACTACAACTCAGACTGCTCTGTGCATCTGCACTGGATCTACGATATCTCCGAACCGGTGCAATTTAGCTAGTGGCGCTCAGCCACACATCTGTAGCCAGAAGCGGGAGAAAGTACTACCCATAGGCGACTCAACTGCGCATGCGCAAGAGCCCGCCCGCAACTGCTCAAATGAATCAAATGCAAACAGCTGTCATGCCACACTCATCGGAAGCAATTTGTTGTTAGGAAGCACTGCATATTCTTCCTAAAGCCTTTGACACACTTTGGTTGGCAGACCCTTGTATGAGCACTGTGTTTTGTTGTGTATGGCGCAATTCCTTTGCCGCTAAAAGGTTTATTTTCGTTTTTCTTCCTCTTGTTAATGTTTTGTTGCTGCAATATAATCCTGCAGACGTGGAATACAGTAATAAAATTTGTTGGAGTATTGGTTCTTACCAGTCAAAATAACAAAAATTTAACTGGTAACTAAAACAAGGAAAAGTTCCCGGAATTCCAAAAAATTCCAGGGTTTTTCCCGGTTTTCTCCAGGACGAAAAAATTCCCGGGTTTTTCGCGGATCGTATACACCCTGACTTTTGAATGAGCCAGGAACTGAAACTGAGAGCAGTGAGACAAATCCTGAAAACTCTGTTTCCAAATATTGCTTTACAAAGGACAACTGCCCCAATTTGATTCCCATACCACTGAAAAGATGAGGGAAATAATTCATGTTTGAGTCCATGGGGACGATTGTGCCCCACAACCGTGATGTAATCCAGGATAGGAAGGTCAGCATCGGTCGTAGTGTCATCTGTCTTTTTTATACTGCAGTCCTAGATTTCAGCTCACAGTGCACCTATCATCAGTGTGTTATAAGTAGTCATGCAGACTGAACATAATTCCACTCTAACTTATGCATGTATGACATCATTGGTAATCTGGCAACAATGTACACTGTTCTCATATGTCTATAGCCCCATTATTGACATCAGACTTACATACAGATTAATTAAAGCTTTACCTGTACTCTCTTTAGGGCTTAATTCTTCATTCAGGAAATATCCAGATGGGAATTGCTCTTCAATGGTGCTCCAACTTAAAATACTAGAAAGATTCAGTAAGTAAATTGATTCATGTTGCTCATTATAAATGATAAAAACTATCATCTGTTTTATTAATAGTTGGTCCACAGTCTATGCATAGTCTTAACATTCAGCAGAGTGCAAGAATAGTTAATTACATCTTACCTCTACCATGGCATAGAGGTAAGAAAAAGAAATTCATCAGACCAAGCCTCTTCATTTCTTCCTAAACAATTGATTCCTCTGGTAAAATATTATTATTACAGCTTTTGCCAATATAGTGAAAGTTATTAACAATACCAAATAGCTGCCCGGGGATGTTACACTGGTCATAGCTAGTTCACTAGGGTGGCTCTTAACTTTCAAGTTCGATTTTTTGTCACACTTCTCTTTAGTTTGGTTCCACCACAGTTGCTGTCATGTCTGCAACTCAATATCTCTGCTACATGGTGGGTAGCAACTTTCCTTTTCATAATATTGTTACATACCCTCCTGGATTTTCCATTGTTTAATTATTGATATTGTTGTAGGTGAACTTTAAAAATACAGTCTGTCAAGCTAGTACATACCAGGTGGTTATAATTAACGTACAGTTACTGTCAAAGGTCCAGTGTGGGCCATAATTATTATATGGCAGTGAAACTTGCTAGAAATTCTAATGCATTAATACAGAATCACTTTATGGTGCAAAATATTAGTTCTAATTTTGACCACAGGTGCAAATGTGGTGCAGTGCATGCAAGAAAGATGTACAAAAATGTTTACATGTGTAATAGATTAGGATTGGAATGTGGGGAGAAACGTCAAAGTGAGAAAGGCATAATGTTGATTTTATTATAAACCACCATGTACACAGTTTGTGTACATCAACAAGATGCTGCATCCATGGAATGATGTGATCAACAGTTGCTTGTAGCAGTCCTGGAGGAATCTTAGCAAAGTCTTACTGTATTCTGGTGTTCACATCAGGTAGAGACTGAGTGTGTCCCTGGTATATGTGTTCTTTTAAATATTCCCAGAGCCAAAAGTCACATGGATTCAGATCAGGTGATCTTGCAGGCCATGTATCTGGAAAACCTTTGGACATAACACATTTGTGGAATGTTGCATTAAGCAGATCTTTTGCTGGGTGAGTGACATGAGGTATTGCTCCATCTTGCATTGTTTCCACACAATTGTGCTCTTCCAAAGCAAGAATCATGTGCTACCCAAGGATGTCTCAATAATTTGCAGACATCACAGTACAACTGACAGGTCCTATGCGAGTATTCTCTTCAAAGAAGAATGGGCTGAGAATAAACAAGCTTTTGAATCCACACCACATGGTCACATACACGAGTGCAATGGCTCTTTGTGCACAACATGTTTAACATTACCCCAAATTTGGCAGTTCTGTGTATTCACTGCACCCTACAGTGTAAAATGTCTCTCTTGCCTCCATAGAATATTGCTTGGACACATGTTATCAACTTAAGTCCGTGCCAGAAACCACAGAGCAAATACAGAATATTGCTGTGGATCATGAGGTTTCTGTTACTGCACTGTCTGGATCTTGTATAGGTCCCAGAGAAAAATAGATTGCAAAGCTTTCCATACTGTTGACAATAGGATGGACAATTCTCACGACACTGCACAAGCACTAGCACTACCTGAGCTGTGTGCTGTGTAGCCAGTTACAGTAACAGCAACTTTGTCAACATCTTCCACCCGGATAGAATGCTTTCCTTTTACAGGCGCCACACCGAGCTCACCTATGTTTTTTAATTTCGTGGTCATCTTCTTTAAACCATTTAATGACATTGGGTCTCTTCACAGACCTCTCAGTCAGCAATATTCTTTCAATGCAGCATTGTAATTGGTGACATTCACATAAAACAGTTCCACTAATGATACATTAGTTCTCTCTTCTCAATAGCCATACTATTCACACATGCTACGGCTTGTGAAATGGCAGTGTGGATATCACACTATCATACAAACAGTGCTAGATTAGCACCTGGTGGCCAAACCTGGAATTCAAGAGTAAATCGGCTCCATTAATTACAGTCCACAATGGATTTCTGTGAGTAGCTGCACTTTAATTATAACCACCTAGTATAATGTTTGTGGGGCAAATATTACGAGAACATTAAATTTACTTTTAAAAATGTTTATTCTTTCATATGCTTTCTTATTACACACTGGAAACTCATTTTTTACGACAGTCCTGCAGTAGTTGGAAGACACTCTCAGCTGGGTCATGTACAACTCTTAGTTTAAAAATTAGTGTTGATAAAATTTTCATTTTAATGCTACTGCGAAGGGTCTGCCTTAAGAACGTTGTCACTATAATCAAATCTGGTAAAACAACACTCTAACTTTATTAGAAAGAAACTCTTTACCCTCATTATTGATAAGCTTCAGGATTTGATGGATTCCTATTTGTACCCTGTTAATATTTTTGCCATGATTCAGTATGGGGACCATTTTCATTTTAATTACATTTGACACAAGTCTCTCATCTGGCGCAAAGTCCCAAATGACTGGAAAGGCACAGGTGACTCCTGTATATAAAAAAGGTAAAAGAATGGATCTGCTCAATTACACACCAGTATCCCTAATCTAGGTTTGTTGCAGAACATATTCTCAGTTAGAATATAATAAATTTTCTTGTGACTGAAAATCTTATGTTCACAAATCAGCATGGTTCTAGAAAGCATCGCTCACACAAAACTCAACTTGCTGTTTTTTCGTGTGATATACTGTGAACTATAGATTAAGGGTACAATGCAGATTACATATTTCTAGATTTCCAGAAAGCATTCAACATGACGCTTGACTGCTGACTGTTAACGAAGGTACAAGCATATGGAATAGGTTCCCAGATATGTGAATGGCTCAAAGACTTCTTAAGTAATGAGTGTTCATCAGAGATGAAGGTATTGTCTGGAGTGCACCAGGGAAGTATGATAGGATGGCTATTATTTTCTATGTACATAATTCATCTGTCAGATGTAGAGAGCAGGAACCTGTGGTTGTTTGCTAATGATGCTGTGGTATATGGGAAGTTGAGTGACTGTAGGAGAATACAAAATGACTTAGATAAAATTTATATTTGGTGTGAAGAACGGCAGCTAGCTCTAAATGTATGAAAATGTAGAGGTTTGGGAAAAACAAACCTGTAATGTTATGACAAGGAAAGTTGCTACTCAGCGTATAGTGGAAATGTGGAATTGTAGATAAGCACAACAAAACTTTCCATCTCATAATATTGTTACATTCCATCCTGGATTTTCCACTGTTTGAAACCTGTAATGTTTGGATACAGCATTAGCAGTGTCCTGCTTGACACAGTTATGTTGTTTAAATATCTGGACACAATGTTGCAAAGCAATATGAAATGGAATGAACATGTGAGGACTGTGGTAAGGAAGGTGAATGATTGACTTCAGTTTGTCAAGAGAATTTTGGCAAAATGTGGTTAATCTGTAAGGAGACCCCATGTAGGGTGCTAGTTCAACCTATCCTTGAGAGCTGCTTGTGTGTTTGTGATCTATGCCAAGTCAGATTCGAGAAAGACACTGAGGCAATTTTAAGGTGGGCTGCTAAATTTGTTATTGGTAGGTTCGAACAATATGTTGCTTCGGAAATTCAAATGGAAATCCCTGGATGGAAGACAATGTTCTTTTTAAGGAGCACTATTGAGAAAATTTAGAGAACCAGAATTTGAAACTGACTGCAGAATTATTCTACTGCCGTCAACTTAAATTTATTGTAAGGACTGTGAAGACAAGATACGAGAAATTAGGGCTCATAAGGAGGCCTATAGATAGTTATTTCTCTCTCACTCTATTTGCAAGTTGTAATAAAATTGGTTATAATGAGATAAAGAGGTAGGAATCAAAACTGACACCATAATAATCACAACAGGAGAGAACACAGTAATCACAGTGGTAACAATTACCATGAGAAGGAACATACTAGAGTAAACAGTAACAATTTTCATTCTGGAAAGCTACATAGTTGCAGAGAGAGAGAGAGAGAGAGAGAGAGAGAGAGTAGAAATTAAATGTGGTAACTTATTATATTTAATGGTACTGTGTTACTTTTCTACAGGTTATAAATAGGTCGTGATTTGTATTTTCTTTTTTCTTTTATGAGAAGTAATTAGTTTATTTGTCAATGTGTGGAGTAAGCCTTAAGTGGAAGACTCAATCAATACATGAACATTTATTCAGTTCTTAATATAATTTTCTTTGTGGTATGTAATATGTTGAATGCCATGATGATGGTTTTGGAGTCTGTAAGATTGTAATGAGGAAATGAATGTTATGCTACTGTCATGCTGTTTCTGTAAGGTGAGTTTATTATTATGATGTTTAGTGGTGAATTGTAAGATGATAATATTTTGCAAGAAGTGAGAATTAATGAAAATGTCTTACAGTTTGTGATGAGGATAACTATAACAATAATGATCCTATGTTGAGGAAGCAATGGGCTAGGGACTTTGTATTTTGTATGATAGTAATTTACATTCAGGAAATCATGTAAAATATTATTGCTAAGTATCTGTAACTGGAGAAAGAAGTTAATGGAGGAATCTAAGACAAGACTGAATGTAAAATTTTAGCTGAGTTTTGCAAACATGAAAATACAGAACAATGTGGAATAATAATGTAACTGAGCTATTCATAAAAAGAAAGAAAAACAACTATGCTAAATAAAGAATGACATCGAAGCAAAGTAGTAACCAACATTGTAGGCAGATTGTATTGTACAAAGAAATGATAAATAGAGATGAGGTCACTGATACTTGAGCGCGGAAAATTTTCTACTATATCAAATTGACTATCTAATTTATTGTTTTTGCTTGTGAATATTGCTTTATCAATCTGAATTTCCATGCAGCAAGGTTTGTCTGTTACTGACCTATTCATCTTTTTATAATTACATTATACTATGTATTTGTCTTCTACTGTCTCAGTATAATTGAATTAATTGAAGATAAGTTCCCAAAAATGATAGTAATTTCAAAGTAGTTAGGAAAAATTATGTTGAACATTAGCCTTTGATTATATGATTGATGTTTATGAAAGCTTGAGCTGGGTCTGATTTGTTGAAAATGTCTGAATTTTATTTAAGAACTGTATGAAAGATTATCTTGGAAGTAAGATGTTGTAAAATGTTACAAAGACATTTCATTGATGTTATGAGAAAAATGGTAAGTTCATAACTAAGTACATTAATTCTGTCCTGTGATTTTTCTTAAAGCACTTTGAATAACAAAATATGGACTAAGATGTTTTCTTTTGATCATAGGGCATTAACAATCAATGATATTCCACCTATTAAAGATAGATTTATAAATATCGGTACACAGACATTCTCATGAAATACAAGTTCTACTGTCTTGCTAATATGAGAAAATCACTGTCATGTGTACCATCCTTTTGCTTATCCCATATATGTTATATTATATTTGGTAATAATTTGAGATCTACAGAATAGGAAAAGGTCAGACATTGAAATTGTTTTTGAAAATTAGTGAGAAAAGAGCTCAGTAAGCAAAATTTTGTTCTTGACCTCATTTGAATGGAATGGTGATGCTAAGGAAATCAAATTGTTGTGTATCATGTAATTAAGAACCGTTGAATATTAATTTGTTAGAATCCAAAACTTGTTGGGATAACAAGTTTTATTATTTTGTATCAAAATTTTTCAAGTATTGTTTGTTTTCAGAATATTTGGGGGGGCTATTATAGTAAAACTGATTATAGTGAGATAAATGTTTTACATGATCTTGGACCATAAGAAATGAACGATACTGCGGTGAACACATAAAAACCAAAAATCCACTACTACAAAGCTTTGTGAAAACGTTAACATTTATAAATACTTAATGTAATTACAGCAATGATTATGGACTTCTAAAAAAAGACAGACAATTGATTGTTTTTTATTTATGAAATGTATATCTCAAAGATTATTTTGCATAAATAGATCAATATACCATAGTAATTTCTTTGCTACATGTTGCTAGAGGTATATTTTTGTTCTTTTGTGCAGTTGGTCATAATAGGCTGAAGTGCAAGGATGGAGACTCAAGTTATGTGTGATTTATTGATTTGTATTGTGAAGTGAAATAACTGAAATTATATGTGTAATTCTGTAGAAAGTCCACCATATCTTGCTTTGATATTGAAGTAGTAACCTGATCATCCCCTATATCAGGCTCGTCCAAACTGTGCCCCTGGGGTGCTAGCATCTGCAGTCGCCCAAGGCCAGTGCCCGAGCAAATTCATATGTTGTTGTGGTGGCTGAGCCATGTTGCTTAGCTGACCGTGTGGTCCGCCCACCATGCCTCACTATGCCGCTGTACGCACACTTCATAAGGAAGCCAGACCACTACGCTAGCAGCAGTCAAAAGAACTGATATGACACAAAGCTGATAGTCAAAAGACGTAAGGCTACAGTGGATCGAGATGGATGGTCAACAGCAGCAGACAAAAAAAGGAGGAGTGGCATGTCCGCACTATTTAAACCCGAGTGGGAAATTAATTTCTTTTGTACTGCTGTCGAAAATCATGCCAAATGTTCAGTATGTCATTGGAACCTCATGTATTTAAAAAAGTACTTGACTGAATGGCACTTTAATACCTGTCACAAAGATCAGTTCGAAAATTCGTCGCAAGATGAATGCCAGTCGAAGGTTGAAGAAACGTAAGAAAATTTCAAGCAGCATGACTGTAAAGTAAATGTTTCCTATCATATGATTCTTTATTATGTATAAAGATGATACATATGAGTGTGTTTTATAAGCTGATATGTCACTTAGCAATGTGCCAGTTATCGAACAGCAGATTGTCAGTAACAAGGAACATTTATTTTTGGTTAATTTTTATATTTAGGTTGCATTAAATCGCGCTGCACAGACATAAGAAAAAGTTTCAGATGCATTATTTTTTGCCACTTTCTGAAAAGCCATCACAAATGGTCTCTCTGACAGAAAGTGTCACTAGCAGTCAATCTTTGTTTTTGTGTATTTGTCTTTTGATGGATGGTAAAACATAAGTTGTACTTTGATCTATTTTTTCAATTAATTAAAATGCAAATATTCCAATAGATAAAAATTTATTTTGCTATCACGTTTTGCTGTCCTTGATTGCGTCTATGACCAATTTTCAGAGTAACTGTGGGAAAATCCACCAAAAACCAATCTTTTTTTGTTAGTCTTTTATTTAGGTTTCAATGAATGAAGCAATCTATTGCTAAAATGATAAGTGTTTTGAAAACATGATGTTCAAGTGCTCACTGAGAACTGCGAAACCAGGGAAACCATTTGCAGCTGGGAATCTCCTCAAGGATTGCCTGGTTGACTCGGTGGCTTGTACTTGTCCAGCAGGCCTCATGGAAAGATTTGCAAAATAGCTCTTTCACCTCAAACTGTTGCTTGCCAAGTCAAAGATATGGCCTCAGATATGGAGCAGCAATTAAAGGAGAGAGCAGCAAACTTCTTTTAATTTTCTATCACTTTTGACATGCCCATGGACACTGCGGACATATCTCAGCTCATCACATTCATTCGGGTGTTGATGACAATCTGCATGTCACTAAAGAATTCTCCCCCCCGTCAGAGGTTCAAGTCCTCCCTCAGGCATGAGTGTGTGTGTTGTCCTTAGCGTAAGTTAGTTTAAGTTGGTATAAGTAGTGTGTAAGTCTAGGGATCGATGACCTCAGCAGTTTGGTCCCATCGGAACTTACCACCACCACCACCACCACCATCAAAGAATTTCTCGACCTGATACCATTATAAGATACAACCATGGGTTTGGATATTTTTCTAGCCATTGAAACCATGTTCAAGTCAATGGGTTTAAAATGACAATGACTGGCCACCATAACAACGAATGGAGCCCTTGCACTACAAGGGATACGCACTGGATTCCTGGGCTATGTCGTGTCAAAAATGGCTGAATTCAGCTGGTCCTTATTCACGGGAGTCCATTGTCTGATACACCAGGAATCACTTTGTGAGAAGATTCTCAACATAAAAAATGTTATGGACACAGTTGCTCAAACAGTTTCTGGCTTTATTCACTTTTTCTGGCTTTCTTCAGTCACATGGACTCGCACATAGCCAATTTAAAGAATTTGTGGGTGATACCGAAGCGGAATACCCAGACATCCCCTACCATGCTGAAGCAAGACAGCTGAGCAGAGGGAAGGTGCTTCATTGGTTTTTCTTTGAGAGGGACAAAATCAATACCTTTCTGGAAATGAAAGGATGTTCAGAAGAATTACTTCATAATCCTAAGTGAGTGGTGGATTTGGGTTTTTTGAGTGACTTAACTGGTCATTTAAATGCTTTGAACATTACACTCCAAGGCGAAAATCACTCAGTTGTTGATTTAATGCAGACTATTCAAACATTAAAATAAAAATAAAAAGATAAATAAAAACTTATTTTGTGGAAAAAACAATTGCGTGAGGAGAATTGTGGACACTTCTCTGCATGAGACAGCATTAAAGAAGATGTGGATTTTTCAGATTATGTTCAAATGATATGCAGATTACAAGAAGAGTTTGAAAACAGATTTTGGAGACAAATGAGCTTCAACCAGCCTTAGATATATTTGTTTGCCTATTTTCCCTTTGGGCAGAGAACATCTCACAAGTTTTTCGACTAGAGCTGATTGACCTGCAGTGCAATATCTGCCTGAAGGACCACTTTCTTATGTGTAAAACTTTGGATGACTTTTACAGCTCTTTTGCACAAGAGAAGTATCCTCTTTTGCACAAGCACATGGCCAAAGTTGTCTCAATGTTTGGTTCCACAGACACTATGTGATCAGAAGTATCCGAAGTTTGTGGTGCCCTCCATCAGTAATGCTGGAATTCAATATGGTGTTGGCCCACCCTAGTCCTGATGAGAGCACCCACTCTCACAGGCATACGTTTAATCAGGTGCTGGAAGGTTTCTTGGGGAATGGCAGCCCAGTCTTCATGGATTGCTGCACTGAGGAGAGGTATCGATTACGGTCAGTGAGGCCTGGCACGAAGTCGGTGTTCCAAAACATCCCAAAAGTGTTCTATAGGGTTCAAGTCAGGACTCTGCGCAGGCCAGTCCATTACAGTGATGTTACTGTCATGTAACCACTCTGCCACAGGCTGTGCATTATGAATAGGTGTTCAATCGTGTTGAAAGATGCAATCGCCATCCTCAAAATGCTCTTCAACAGTGGGAAGGAAGAAGGTGCTTAAAACATCAGTGTAGACCTGTACCGTGATAGTGCCATGCAAAACAACATGGGGTACAAGCCTCATTCATGAAAAACATGACCACACCATAACAACACCAATTTTACTGTTGGCACTACACAAACTGGCATGTTCACCAGGCATTCACCATACCCACACCCTGCCATCGGATCGCCACATTGTGTACCGTGATTCATCAATTCATACAATGTTTTTCCACTGTTCTATCATCCAATGTTTACGCTCCTTACACCAAGCGAGGCAACATTTGGCATTTACCAGCGGGATGTGTGGCTTATGAGCAGCCGCTCGACCATGCAATCCAAGTTTTCTCACCTCCTTCTTAACTGTCATAGTACTTGCAGTGGATCCTGATGCAGTTTGGAATTCCTGTGCAATGGTCTGGATAGATGTCTGCCTATTACACATTACAACCCTCTTCAATTGTTGGAGACCTCTGTCAGTCAACAGACGAGGTCGGCCTGTGCACTTTTGTGTTGTCCATGTCCCTTCACATTTCCACTTCACTATCACATCAGAATCAGTGGATCTAGGGATGTTTAGGAGTGTCATGTACAGACGTATGACACAAGTGACACCCAATTACCTGACCACATTCGAAGTTCATGAGTTTCACGGAACACCCCATTCTGCTCTCTCATGATGTATAATGACTACAGAGGTCACTGATATGGAGTACCAGGCAGTAGGTGGCACCACTAGGCAGCTAATATGAAAAATGTATGTTTTTGGGGCGTCCAGATACTTTTGATCATGTAGTGTATATTTGTGGGCACTTTTTCTCCCATTTAAAGCTTTGCTAAAACTAAGAACCATTCACTACTTAGCAAAAAAGAAACTGACTAATTCTTTGAGGTTAGCAGTCTCCCGGAATATTGTACCAAACCTAAACAAAATCATTTCCTCGAAAAAGACAAACAAGGAAAATGTTAATTGTCTTCTTTAACAATGTTGTTGTAAGGATTAAAGGTCTTTATAACCTTTTTCTAATAAGTTTTCAAACTTGCTCAATTAAAATTATTGTGTACAAAACATCAAACTAAGGATCTGATGTGTAAACTCTGAAAAGGAATACAAAAAGCTGCAGCAAGAAGTACAACAAAAAATATTTACTTGTGACTACTAACAATAAGAGTGAGACTCTATATCTCTTATGTGAAATTATTTCTAAATAGAATATTTATGACACTAGTTCATTTAAGGAACTGATACATATTTTAGAAGATGCCTACTGTACATATGTTGAGTGCGCATGTGCTATACTAATAGAATCAACCTGTGGGTCAGAAAACTACTAAGTTGTTCTTCAATTCTTGTTTTGGATATTGTTTTCTAAAGCTTTGCATATTAATTCCACAACACGAACACTAATTGTTACCTACACAGTAAATGATTTGCTTGTTTTACTGCTCACTGAGCACTTTAACACAGCTGTGTTTCCTCTGTTATTTTGTTTACATTGGATCTGACAGTGGGACAGTCCAACACAGAGCAGTGCTGTGCAGTCTCACTCACTCCACAGCTATCTCTCTTGCTCATATGCCGACACTAATGACACATGGTCGCATATTGGGCACTGAACTACACTGCCTTGCACCTGCAGAGTGCAGCAGTGCCTACCGGATGCAATTCTTAGATGAGCCTGCTTTAGTCAATAGTAGAAATATGAACCACAGAAAGGAAGAGAACAGTGGGCCATTAACATACAACAAAGAAGAGCAAAAAGATGAGTATTTTTATTACTAACAGAACTGGTTATTAATATTCGACTGTTTCTGTCACTCGCTGCAGTGTGTCACTATCTCAGTGTGGCAAGTGCTGTGAAAATGTGACCAGCTGCCCAAATTACTATCTTACTCCAAACATTACCAAGTTCAACATTGGGCAACAGGATGGTGGGGATGGTCAGAAAGTGGAACAGGAAAAGGAGTGACTACTAGTGGTATAGGGCAACCTCTGCCACACACTGTGTAGTGAATTTCAGAGCATGTATCTAGATGTAAATGTAATGCAGGAGACTATGGTCAAAAAAGCAGCCACGAGGACAGTACAGCAGACTGATAGCATAAATCATTTTTCAGTTATTGTAAAGTCGTATAAGAGATACCACAAACAACAGCATGATATTTATGAAAATTTGACGGAATACTGAATCTTAACATGGTGTTATGGCTTCAGAAAGAGCAGGGAATGGTGTGTTGATATACACAATGACAGATCGCATTTCATTCTCTTCTTTTGGCTATAATTTATATTCATCACAGAAGACAAACATTTTCAAGTAATAAACAGTGTCAACCATTCACCTTGCACAATGGATAACTCCTGCAGTGTGAAAAGAACTGCACAGATAAAGTTTTAACAAGAGCAATTACAGTTAATTCAGTATAAACCTCCCTAGGCTGCTGTTCTCTCAAAGCATCTTAGAAAAATCTGAGATACGCAATGTATCAACCCTTTCCAAGTGTTTCTTGAACTTGTCATGTTGTAGTTCCGTTTGGAATTTATTAACCTTTGTGAAAATTATCTCATGTATGTGACGCCACCAGTGTTCTCAAAGATGGCATAGACAGGCCTGCTCCATGTCGGGGATCCCTACTACTACCAAGGAACATAGATTTGATGATGATCTCTGTAGTAGATCAAAACCAGTCAGTCAAGATCTAATGTTATTACCTTCTCTTTTCCTGATTAACTTAAAACAAATGAAATATTGTAAAAATTTCCACCTTTGAATGACTGAATGGTGTTTTTTATATCGATAGACCATGATACTGAGTTGTTGAATTTCCATTTTTATCTGCATTCTTGTCTCTTCACAGTTACTTCCATTCACTGAGAAGTTTTGTTTCTAAAATATCTGACCCTCCTTTCAACCACTAATTCTAAGATGGCTACCTTTTTCAATGGCAATGATATTCAAAGCATTATCATGTTTGTTCTCAAGTTTCTTTTCACTTATGATCCTCCAACAATTTTGTAGTTGCCTTCATTACTGGTAGAAAGCTTCTAACTCTGGCATACAGTTTCTCAACTCCTACATCGAACACATATTTTTCTCAGATATGTTATTATTCTGATGAACAGTTAATTCACACATTCGCAAATTGATGATGTGGTAACCAAAGAACCACTGAATAACAAACAGTCCAGAGACACTCACTTCACCTGGGCATGTAGTGCAGCAATATTACAGAGCATTGACAGAGGACTGCCCATCAAGAATCTCAGAGGCCAGGGTGATATTTATACTTAATAGGTTCACCTTGTTCTTCATTTAACATTTTGAGTGTTCTTATTTGCCTCTTAATTGTTTATCTGTCTCTTGTTGATGGCTAAAGCCATAGAATATTTGTAGATGTTTCTCATGGAAAAATGCTTTAAGAAACCATTAAAAGGGACACACTACTTTCTTGCCCAACCCCGGACAGGTCCTTTGATCAAGTCCATTCTTCCGAGAAATGTCCCATCGGAAGTAATCCCCCCTCCCTACAAGAGTGATCTAGAAGCTCCATATCACTGTTCCATTTCACCAAGAACTGCCCTGGATTGCGTCTTGTGGTAAGAAATGATTCATCACATTCTTCGGTACTTATAGTGATTAACCAAATAAACATCAATAAAATAGACCAATACGAAGGTGCACTTTCCTCTGGCATATTAACTGAATTTAACAGGGGTTAACCAACAATGTATGAAAAGATAGCTTACTACTTACCATAAAGAAGAGACATTAAGCTGCAGATAGGCACCATTAAAAGAAGCTTACGTAAGGCTTTCAGCCACAGCCTTCATCAGCAAAGAAACAAACACACACACACACACACACACACACACACACACACACACACACAAAAAGCACACCTCATGCTCACATGAACGCCATCTCCAGCAGCTCTGACTAGTCCATCTCCTCCTGCACTGTAATTTTATCTCCTCCTCCATTTCTCTTTCCATCTCCTCCTCTCTGCTCTCTCTTCCTCTCCCTGTCTCTGTCCACCTCCTCCTATATCCTTTCTCTGTCCATTTCGTCCTTTCCCTCTCTCTGTCCATTCTCCCCTGCTCCTTTCTCTGTCCATCTCCTACCTCCTCTACCTGTCTCCATCTTCTCATTCCCCCTCACTGCCTGTCCATCTCATTGTGCTCCCATGTTCTCATGGTCACCACAACAGGAGGTTGGTAGTTCTTACCCGCACAGTATTTCTTTCCAGATCGTAACTAACACTTGTACCAAATTACTTGGGCATGTGTGAATGCTGTCTGCAAAATGTGTCACAAATACAGTTAGCAGTAAAGAAGTAATAAAATAAAATGCCATGCTTCATGCATCAGTTTTACTGCATGAACAGCAACAATGTAGAAAGTGATAAACTTTTTTTGTAGCATCATTTTGTAGAGATCCTGGATGACTGAAGCATGGGTATTTGCATGTAGTGGACTACACTGCTTTTTCATACCCCACCCCTTTGACAGGTAGGTGGTTCTTGCCATCATAGTGATTCTTCCCATACAGTAAGTGACATGTGTACCAAATTTGGTTAAAATCGGTCCAGTGATTTAGGAGATATAAAATGTACATATATACATACACTGATCAGCCAGTACATTATGACCACCTACCTAATAGCTGACATGTCCATATTTGGCATCGATAACAATGGCAATGCATCATAGGCCGCTGGAGGGAGTTGGCACCACATCTGCACACACAAATCACCTAATTCCCGTAAATTCCAGGGAGAGGGGGCAGTGAACTCAGATTCAGATCAGCGAGTTGGGACAGTCAGTACATCAATTGGAACATACCATTATGTTCCTTGAACCAGTTCATCACACTCCTGTCTTTGTGACATGGCACTTAATCTTGTTGAAAGATGCCACTGCTGTCAGGAAACAAGTTCGTCATGAAGAGGTGCACATGGTTTGCAACCTCTATACAATACTCCTTGGCTGTCATGGTGCCTTCTGCAAGCTCCACTGGATGTGTGGATGCCCACATGAATTTTCCCCAGAGCATAATGGAGTCAACACCAGCTTGTTTTTGTCCCATAGTACAGATGTTAAGGAGTCATTTGCCAGGAAGAAAACGGATTCACACCCTCCCATCAGCAAGATGAAGAAGAAATTAGGATTCTTCAGACTAAGCAACACACTTACATTGCGCCAACATCCAGTATTGATGGTCATGTAACCATTTCAGTCTTAGCTGCCAAGTGAGTGGACACTAACTTTGGTGCCACAAACAGCCTTTACATGTGAAAGAATTTAGTTTGATTTTGTGAAAGATCTTTCAACAATATTCTGCTATGGTAATCACTAAAGTCATTATGCATTACTCTCGGCAGCCAAACATATTTCATTCAGTATCTGTCTATAGCTGTACGCTTTACTTTTCACCTACATTGAGGTGACAAAAAATACAGGACATCTCCTAATATCGTGTTGGACCTCCTTTTGTCCAGCATAGTGCAACAACTTGATGTGTCATGGACTCAACAAGTTGTTGGAAGTCCCCTGCAAAGCAATGAGCCATGCTGCCTTTATAGCCATCCATAATTGCAAAAATGTTGCCAATGCAAGATTTTGTGCATGAACTGATCTCTCACTTATGTCCCATAAATGTTCGATGGGATTCGGATTCGGCAATCTGGGTGGCCAGATTATTCACTCGAACTATCCAGAATGTTCTTCAAACCAATTACAAACTATTTGGCTTGGTGAAGTAGTGTGTTGTCATCCATAAGAATTCAAACATTGTTTACGAACATGTAGTCCATCAATTACTGCAAATGGTCTCCGTGTATACGAACATAATCATTTCCTGTCAGTGATCCATGTAAACACAGTCCACACCATTATGGAGCCACCACCAACTTGCACAGTACCTTGTTGACAACTTGAGTCCCTCTTACCAACTGAACGAGGACTCATCTGACCAGGCCATAGTTTTCCACTCATCTAGGGTGCAATCAATAAGGTCACGAGCCCAGGAGAGGTGTTGCACTCAATGTTATGCTGTTAGTAGAGGTACCTGTGTTGGTCATTTGCTGCCATGGCCCATTAAGCCTAACGGATATGTTCGTCATACATTCCATATTGATTTCTGCACTTGCTTGCCTGTTTGCACTGGTAACTCTATGCAAATGCTGCTGCTCTCAGTCATTAATTGGAGGACAATGGCCACTGTGTTGTCCATGGTGAGAAGTAATGCCCGAAATTTGGTATTCTCAGCACACCCTTCACACTGTGGACCTCGGAATATTGAATTTGCTACTGATTTCCAAAATGGAATGTCCCATGCATCTAGGTCCAACTACCAAATCACGTTCGAAGTCTGTTAATTATCATGAATCACTTGAGCACAAATGACAGCTCCATCAGTGCACTGCTCTTTTATACCTTCTGAACACATTATTATCACCATCTGTATATGTGCATACTGCTGTATCATGACTTTAGTCACCTTCTGAACACAATATTAACACCATCTGTATGTGTGCATACTGCTGTATCATGACTTTAGTGACCTCAGTGTATTGTGCAGTAGTCTGCTATTTCTTTAGAAGTTTCTTTAGTGACAGCATCCCATGGAGGACCCTCACGTCATGAAATGTTCAACTGGGTAAAGAACAAGAGGAGTAAAAAGACTGCGGGTGTGTTGGTGGAACAGAGGACTGTGTAGTGCTGGAGTGCGAACAGGGGAAGGGATAGGTGGGTGAAAGGCTAATGAAGTTGTGGCCAGGAGGGTTATGGGAGTGAAGAATATATTGCAGGGAGAATTCCCATCACCACAATTCAGAAAAGCTGGTGTTGGTAGGAATGATCCAGATGGCGCAGACTGTGAAGCAGTCATTCATGCTGACAGACAGTTCGTTGGTTGTCATGACCATGTAGAACATAGCACAGTGGTTGCAGCTGAGCTTGTAGATCATATGACTGGTTTCACAAGTAGCCCCGCCTTTCATGGGATAGGTGCTGCTGTGACCAGAATGGACTAGGTGTTAATGGAAGGATGTACGGGACAGATCTTCCATCTAGGTCTATTACAGGGATATGAGCCTTGAGGCAAGGAGCTAGGAGCAGGGCTCATGTAGGGATGTATGAGGATATTGTGTAGGTTCAGTAGGCAGCAGAATACCACTGTGGGAGGGATCATAAGGATGGTGGGTAGGACATTCCTCATTTCAGGGCATGACGAGAGGTAGTCGAAACCCTGGCAGAGAATGTGCTTCAGTTTCTCCAGTCCTGGGTGGTACTAAGTCATGAGGGCAATGCTCCTCTGTGGCCAGACAGTGGGACTTTGGGAGGTGGTGGGGCAAAAGATAAGGCCTTTGGAAAGGACTGATGCTTCTGTGGTACTAACGATTTTGGAGAAAAGGTTCATGATTGTGTTTTGGGTCTGTTTAGGTTCTGGATTCTGTATGGTGGTGGGAGGAAGTTTTTGAGTGTGAGGCAGATGTGGTAGGTCTGGGAGGCAGGGTTTGTCAGCTATAAGGGGATGTGGGCGAGGTTTGGAGGTTGTTGTGTAGATAGTTGTAGAGATAGTGGATAGCAGTAGTCCAATGTGGGAATAGGATGGGAACAGATTGGAGAGTTTTTTGAGGTGGCATTATGCATGCTGCTCTAGTTCCTGGAGGGAAAGAGTTTCAATGTATGAGATTTGATCAAGGAATTAGGGATTGCATAGCAGGAGAATTTTACAGATGGACAGGAGATATTGTACGGAGGTTTGGGGCTGATTGACATGGCTTTGCAGGGCTATGTTGGCGAGGGTTAAAGACTGGCAGAAACTGAACAGAGGGAGGTCATTTTGGAAGGAGGGTAGTTGGGTGGTAAGACCATTTGGGGGATTCCACAAACCAAGCAACAACGGAGGAACAATATATGGGATTGGGTTCTGGCTAGGGATATGGAAATCTTTCTGTATTGGTGCAGATGGAAGGAGCAAGGATCCATGGTGGAGGAAAAAAATGTGTTTGATGCCACCTCCCCTTGCACTGACATCCATAGTGCCCATGCTCTTGTGGATATTGAACACTACCTTTCCTAACACCCGACAAACTCCAAACCTATAACCTCCTTTCTGTCACCATCACCAACTATATCCTCACTTCTCCTTTGAAGTCATCACTCACAAACAAATCCAGGGTACAGCAATGGGCACCAGCATGGCACCTTTGTATATCAACCTAGTCATGGTCACCTAGAGGAATCCTTCATAACCACCCAGAATCCCAAACTCCTCACCACATTCAGGTTCACTGATCACTTATTCATTATCTGGATCAAGGATGAGGACACCCCGTCCACATTCTCCCAAAACCACAACACCTGCTCCCCTATTCGCTTAACCTGGTACCCCTCAACCCAACAAGCTGCCTTCCTCAAAGTTGACCTGCACCTCAAGATTGCTGCATCAGTACCTTCGTCCATAGCAAACCTACCATCAGCTGTACCTCCGCTTCGACAGCTGCCATCCATTCCATGTCAAGAAGTCTCTTCCATACAGCCTAACCACCTGTGAGAATCATATCTGTAGTGATGAGCAGTCCTTCTTGAAAAATACCAAGGGTGTCTCACTGAGGACTTCACAGACTGTAATTACCCAACCTCATACAGAAACAGACTTCCAATGCCTTATCTCTGCAGTCACCCACCATCTCCCACAGTCCCACCATCTAGCCACAGACGAGCACTCCCCTCGTGACTCAGTACCACCCAGGATGGGAGAAACTTAATCACATTCTCCACCAGTGTTTCAACTAGCTCTTGTCATGCCCTGAAATTAGGAATGTCCTACCCAATATCATTACCACCCCTCCCACAGTGGTATACTGTCACCCACTGAACCTACATAGTATACTCGTCCGTCCCTACATGACCATTGCTCCCAACCCCTTGCTTCACAGCTCATATCCCTATAATAGACCTAGATGCAAGACCTGTCTCATACATTCTTCCACCACCGCCTACTCCAGTCCAATCACAAAGCATCACCTATCCCATCAAAGGCAAGGTTACCCATTAACCAGTCGTGTGATTAACAAGCTAAGCTGTTCAATAAAGGATAAAAACAATAAATCCTTAATATTGATGGGAAAGTGATTTTATAGGTTTTAAGTGAATTCACTCTGGAGATTAGTGTTTCAGCTGGCAAACTGAAACAAAATACTGCATCATTTTTACACAAACATCCCATATGGGTCACGACAAGCAACAGCAGGACCACTCAGATGCTGAGCACACTGCATAACACAACGTTCTTCATTTTAATGACTACTTCACAGCCTGTGCCATCTGGGTCCTTCCTACCAACACCAGCCTTTTTGAATTTTACTGATGGGAACTCTCCCTGCAATATATCCTACATTCCCTTAACCCTACTGGCCTCAGCTTCATTAGTCATTGCCATTCCCTGTTCCCATTCCAGCACTACATAGCCCTTTGTTCCACCAATGCACCCATAGTTTTTTTACTTCTCTCATTTTCCACTATCTCTCCCCCCCACCCACCTGCCCACCATTCAGCATCCCGACTGCACCCAACTACCTTACCCTCTCCCCACGTCACCCCCATATGCTCCCACAAGCAGCACTTCACCATTCCCTTCCTCCACCCTGCTGTCCTTCCCCCTCCTTATCCCCACCACCCAGACTGCTTCTCCCATCATGCGCAGCTGCTCGCAGTCTGGCCTTGGGAGCCACAGAAAGTGGTCATATATATGTGAGTTGCATTTGTGTGAATGTGTGTGTACATTGTCTAATTCGGAATATGGCCTTTTAGTTGAATGCTTCCTTGTTCACAGTCTTTTTGATGTGGCCATTTGCAACTCAGCATCTCTGCTATATGGTGTGTAGCAATCTATCCTTTTCCTAATATTGTAATAGGAAATATATGAATTTTTCTGAAAGCTTATAGCATTCACTTTTCCCTACTTAAGAGGGTAATGTAGCCAATGTGTAACCTCTTTTCCAAATGGGTTGTTTGTATAAAAATGATGCAGCTGAAACACTGATCTCCCTAGTACATTCACAGGAAGCCTATAAAATCACTTTCCCATTTCAACAACATAATTAAGGATTTCTTATTCTTTATTGAACAGACACTTTAAGCTTCCTATAACCTTTTTACCATCAACTGCATCACTATTTTTACCTAACACACTGGAAAGAAGAGTTTCTTTCCAGTGTGTTACATGGAACATTAAATTGCTTTCCTGCTATAGAAAAAGGCTATTTATTATGCTCCACTCGTCCATTCACATTTCCCACAGCAACAGGATCTCCCAATTGTTGCTCTGATTTCCCAACGTATTTTCTAAGTATCTTGATGCCCTAGTATCAGAAACAATATGAAGCAGCTGTGGCAGACCATTTCCATTGGATTTTTTTCTTAGAGCAATTGTAAAGAAAATTAATTAATTAATTTGAAATCATCATAAGGGACAGAATGACAGATGATAGCTTTGTACAAGGGTTGCTCCAAAAGTAAGGTTCCCTTCAGTTTCACAAACATGCAATATTGTTTATTCTCACGGAAATTTACATCATTGTGAAGAAGAAACATAGCTCTATTTTTCTACATAATCAGCATCTTTTTCTATGCATTTTTGTAGACAGTGCTCCAATTTATGTATCCCCATGTCATAGAAATCCACTACCAACCCACTGCGGAAGTGTTTTACCTCTTCTTTGACTTCATTGTCACTCTGAAAGTGTTGGCCATCCAAATTTTCCTTCAACAGGGAGAAGAGGTGATAATCACTACGCAAAAGGTCTGGGCTGTAAGGTGGGTGGGGCACGACAGTCCAACCAAAGTCTGTCAAAACTCCTGGGTTTGGCAGGAGATGTGAGGTCGGGCATTATGGTGAAGCAGCATTACTCCTTCTGTCGGTCGCCCTTCCAGCAGTTCTGTGTAGCTCGTCTGAGTTTTTGTAGTGTTTCACAATAACTGAATTGAGTGTTGTCCCAGGTTCCATGAAATCAATCCCCTGTATCCACTTATGATCACAAAACACAGCAGCCATGACTCTGTCAGCAGAAGGAGTTTGTTTGAACTTCTTTGTGACTGATGACCCTGAGTGACACCATTATTTGGATTTTTCTTTCATTTCAAGAGTGAAATGAAACACCCACATTTCATCTCCCATAACAATGGAGTCCAACAATCCTTCCTTATGTTCTTGACACTTTTGAAGAAACTGGTGAGCACAGCGAAGGCATATCTCCTTGTATGCTGCTGTCAGCACACGCAGTACCCATCGAGCGCAGCACTTGTGATACCCAAATTTTTCCATCAAAGCTCTTTCAACTGTACCGTAAGAACTCCCAGGAATCCGAGCAACAAGTTCACAGATGGTTTTCCTCCTGTTTTGAAGCACTTTGAGTTGGACCATCTCGATAACCCCCTCCAAAACTGGGTCTTCCACTCTGCTCTACATTGTCAGGGTTGCAACAAGTTTCCCCAAGTGAAATTCCCTGATTTCCAAACAAGTTCTAGAATTTTTCCCAGAGAAATTTTGAGACTGATTGATTGATTAATTGAGAGGGTTTATGGGATAAATAATCAGCATTGGCGGCCGAAGACTTCCGGCATAAGAAGTCAGCCTCATTCTGCCAACGGCCTTGTCAAACAGGCCGGAGGAGCAGATAGAGGTTCAGGGCACTCTCTTGTCCTAGGGGTGGGAAGTTGCCCCTAAAGGCGGAAGAATCAGTAATGATCAATGACGTGAGGATGCAGAAGGCAATGGAAACCACTGCATTAAAGACACGTAACGTGTATCCACAGGACATGTGGCCTGTAATTGAAGAAGTCTCATGATGATCTCTCCATTGGCAAAAGATTCCGGAATAGTCCCCCATTCGGATCTCCAGGAGGGGACTGCCAAGGGGGAGGTTACCAGGAGAAAAAGATTGAATAATCAACGAAAGGATAACGTTCTACGAGTCGGGGCGTGGAATGTCAGAAGCTTGAACGTGGTAGGGAAACTAGAAAATCTGAAAAGGGAAATGCAGAGGCTCAATCTAGATATAGTAGGGGTCAGTGAAGTGAAGTGGAAGGAAGACAAGGATTTCTGGTCAGATGAGTATCGGGTAATATTAACAGCAGCAGAAAATGGTAGAACAGGTGTAGGATTCGTTATGAATAGGAAGATAGGGCAGAGGGTGTGTTACTGTGAACAGTTCAGTGACTGAGTTGTTCTAATCAGAATCGACAGCAGACCAACACCGACAACGATAGTTCAGGTATACATGCCGACATCGCAAGCTGAAGATGAACAGATAGAGAAAGTGTATGAGGATATTGAAAGGGTAATGCAGTATGTAAAGGGGGACGAAAATCTAATAGTCATGGGTGACTGGAATGCAGTTGTAGGGGAAGGAGTAGAAGAAAAGGTTACAGGAGAATATAGGCTTGGGACAAGGAATGAAAGAGGAGAAAGACTAATTGAGTTCTGTAACAAGTTTCAGCTAGTAATAGCGAATACCCTGTTCCAAGAATCACAAGAGGAGGAGGCCGGGAGATACGGGAAGATATCAATTAGATTACATCATGGTCAGACAGAGATTCCGAAATCAGATACTGGATTGTAAGGTGTACCCAGGAGCAGATATAGACTCAGATCACAATATAGTAGTGATGAAGAGTAGGCTGAAGTTCAAGACATTAATCAGGAAGAATCAATACGCAAAGAAGTGGGATACGGAAGTACTAAGGAATGACGAGATACGTGTGAAGTTCTCTGACGCTATAGATACAGCAATACGGAATAGCGCAGTAGGCAGTATAGCGTCCCCAGTGCCATATTTTTATCATGTAGCCGTAAAATAATAATTTCTCTGTGTAGGTTTAGATTGCAAAGAAATAATTTATGACAGAATGATCTAAAGAGACGACAAGATACGCTCTTTTGTTAATTTTTTTAGTCGACTTCACTTCTTCTCTTGTCTTTATTGTGTACGTACAACATTTTGCGAGTGCTGGCAAGTGTAAGCATATTTGTATGAGTTAAGCATATAATATGCCGATTTAATATTATTGTGCACTTTTAATTTGTAAGAGGTGATCCCGATTTCATGTCCGCCTTCCTTGAATTAACCTGCATTCAAGTAATTTACAGTTCAACAATCGCAGCGGCCGATGCAGCCAACGACGCCATTACGTGGCGATATTAACTTATGAAAAATTAGCAGAAGCGGAAAACTTGCCCGCTATTAGCATAATATTAATTTTTCTCCACAGCCGCACGAAGTTGCAGAAATACTTAGCTTTAAGATTCTTATTTTCAGTACCATAGCTGAGACCCAGAGCCAGGACTCTGACTACAATACAATGGTTAACGGAGGTAAGAAAAATACTCTCGCGCGTGTGTGGGCCGCAATTGTAATTAATAACTAAAGATCTTTTGCTTTAAAGTGAACTGACTAGCCTAGGAAATTAATATGAAAAGTTTATTACATTGTTCAACTTAAATATCATTTTTATTAAGGCCCACCACGTAAGTCGGCAACAATCAAAAAATAATAATAACAATAATAATATATATATTAAATTACGACGGCCGACGGACGCGAGATTGGCGCCGCAACTTTGGGGTCCGATTAATATGATTCTATTGTATTGAATGTAATTATGTATGTGTCTAATTGTTGTAAAATATTAATGCTTATATGAATTCTTTTACATGTACAACAACAAAACCACACCCTGAGGAGATCTGGAGAGGAAAAAGTGTAGAAAAGAAAAAGCATTGCGAGAAAGAAAAATAAGTAAGGTAAGGCCTATTGTGCAAGCATCCTGTGTAGCTCTGTGCGGAATATCGAACCCGTGTGCACATGAGATACCTTCGGTGTTTTGTGTATTTATGTGTTTATTTTTGGAGGGGATAATTATTCGTTTTGTGTAGTTATGTGTTTATTTTTGGAGGGGATAATTATTCGTGTGTGTATCAGTGTTAAAGATTTGTCAGTGGCTTAAAGTGAATTTAGTATGGGTAAGATAGGACAACCTAAAGCATCCGTACCAGAAGAACAAAATTTTGTTAATATGGAAAGTGAGGGTCATCTGCAATACGTAAACGAATCCCAAGCCACCGCCTCGGATAACATAATTTCCGGAGCGGGGGGCGAGGATCTGTGGACGGTGAATGACGCTCCACAGCAGAATGGGAATAGAGTAACAACTCCACTGCCTGGGCAGGGGGGCCAATCGAGTGCTAGATTAAGCGGGGCACCAGTACGCTCACCGATTGCAGACCCATTTGCAGAATTTCTGCACAGGTTAGAAAAAAGAGATAGGGAAAAAGAAAGAATGTTAGAACAGGGGGAAAAACAAAGAGACGAAAAACTGGCTCAGATGTTCCATGAGCAAGAGCAACAAAGAGAACAGAAAGAAAGGGAAAAAGAAAGAATGTTAGAACAGAGGGAAAAAGAAAGAGACGAGAAACTGGCTCAGATGCTACGTGAGCAAGAGCAGCGCAATGAAGCGAAACTAGATAGTATCCAAAGCGAACTTGCCGAGATGCGGGACGCTTGCAAAGAAATCCCCGATCTTGTGCAAAGTTTAGCTGGCGAGATGCAAAAATTACAGATATCGCAGGCTAGGCTTGAAGATAATGTCCAGACTTTAACCAACCGCGTGGATGATGTGGAGATAGATGCACGGAAAAGTATTGACGCATATTTGGAAGTGCAAGCTCAAAAAGTAGAAAAAGAATTAAATGAATGGCTAGAAGTAAAGGATCGCGAGATATCTGCAAAGATTGAAAGCGATGTAAAAACAGCTGTAAAACAAGCGACTGCGGCCGCGAGTATAAATATTGACGCTAGCGCTGCCGCACTACATGCCGAATTAACACAGATTAAGTCCCGTGTGACTGCGGAGTTGCCAAATTGGCAACAGGAGGTCGCGCGGAGACTGTCTGCATTGGAAAGCAATGTAAACAGTGGCGGACAGATAATGAATCCGACTCCACGTACTGATTACTATAATAACGCTGACGGTAGGCAGGGTGCGAGTGCGCAACCGCAACCTAATGCGAATTATGATCACGAACAACCTGCGATACCGTGCAGCGCACATCACGGAGTAATGAATGTCACAGAATGTGGCAGTCAGATGTGCAAAAAAGAGGACAATGTAATAAAACACAGGACATTCCAACCCTTCAATAGCGAAAAACGAAATGTCCACCCTGTTGTATTTATTAAGAGCTTCAGGAATGTGTTTCCCAGGACATGGACGGAAAGACAAAGAATACAGTTCGTGGTCTCCTTTATTTAAGGTGACGCGGCACTGTGGGCCACTGACGTGTCCAAAAAATGTCTAAAGGTGCAACAGTTTGAAGGTGCCTTCTTGCAAAAATTCTGGTCCGATAGCGTCCAAGAAAGACTACGAAAGGAGTTGTACAGTCCAGAAATGTACAATCCTAAGATGGGAACATTACGCAAATATTTCGAAAAGTATATAAACAAAACCAGGTACTGGGACGAGCCAATGTCCGATCGTGACATAATCAGATTAATAAAAATGAAGTTGCCCAGTGAAATTAAAAGATATTTCATCAATGTGCCGGAATACGATATAGAACAATTCATGGAAATAGTGGATTCTGTTGACTTATTGATTGAAGATATGAAAACCGAAAACAAGTGGAACCATGCAGGCTGTAATCAACAAAAAGCCGATCACAATAGCAGCCACAGTAACGGTAGTAACTTAGTACCAAATGGTAACGGGAATAGGGAAGAGCACCGGCAACAGAATCGAGGCACAAACAGTGGCAATGGTTATAACGGCAACGGTTATAATCGTCAAAATCAAAAGAGACATCATGATGGACGCATGAGTAATGGATATAATGGTAACGGCAATCCACAATGCCGGAACAACCGAAACCAGTGGCGTGGTCGTAACGAACCGACACCACAGTGGCAACAAAACACAGCGCCACAATGGAACGCCAACCCAGGTCCATCACAGAGCATGTCAGGAAGTTACAACCGACCACCACAAAACCAGAGCCATACATAATATCAAAATACACCATCGGGGAGGCAGGGCGGCCAACCCAACAGTAGCAACAACAATAACCAGAACCACAATGTGAGGTTAGTGGAAGTGACAGACAACTGTCAACCCACTAATGCTCATCCGTTAAACTAAAGACAGCCACAATACGCTCTCCGTTGTTGGCTGCAGGATGGTGTAGTGAGGGCACATTCACGGATGACAGCCATAAACTTTGTATGTTGAGATACAATGAAGGAACAAAAATAGAAAAGGAACTTGTAGCCATACCGCAGAAGTGTAACCGAACCGACAAAACTGTTGTGCAGGCTATATTGCAAGCAGATATGTACGGAGCACCAATACAGATAATAGTCGACACCGGTGCGTCAACCAATGTCATGAGCGCAAATTTTTACAAGTACTTGAGTCAAAATAATAGAATACCAGTATTGCCAGTGAAGAATTGTCGTGTAACAGGTGCAATAGGTGCACAATCTCATATCATAAAGCACCAGGTGCAAGTCGAGTTTACGGTAGGAAATGAAGCAATGAAAAGCTCGTTCCTAGTAGTTAAGGGATTAGGTGTTGCTTGCATCCTGGAGATGGAATTTTTATGCCAGAGGGACGCAAAAATTGACCTCTTGTGTGGGGAAGTAAGCCTTATGAATGAGGATAGACGTATAATTTTGCCATTGTTGAGGACACGGGAAGTGCACGGTAAATATTGCCGGAACTTTCAGTCGAGATTCGAAGGAATACAGGTAATGAATTTATATTCTGACTTAAGTACAAGACAAGTATATTTTAAAGATTTTATTACTGAAGACAAAGAGGAAAAAAGGAAACTGATAGCCATGAAAGTTAGGGAGTCAGAACATTTGACTGAAGCACAACATAACGAATTGACTCAGCTACTTACAGATTATGAGAATGTGTTTTCGGAAAAACCCGGTGTTATCGAGGGCTACACCTATAACATCGAAGTGGTACCTCACGATACTTTCTGTCACGCAAACTACACCATCCCGTGGTCAAAGAAGGAGGCAATTACGAAGGAAACAAGGAAAATACTTACAAAGACTTAAAGACGTTCGCTCAGTAGAGCAACTTTTACATATGTGAATAATAGGTTAAGTTGTTTAGATTGGTTGGTTGGTTTGGGGGATGAAAGGGACCAGACTGCCATGGTCATCGGTCCCTTTTTCCAAAGACAAAGAACACCCACAGAGAATAAAAAAAGAGGAACAGAAGAGATCACAGACGATACAGAACAAGAGAGACGGAGACAAGGACAAGACAAAACGAACTAAAACCACACAGAGGGTGACGGTGGTTGGCCGACCATCGAAATAAATAAGGAAAAGCCAACCACTTAGAAACACATTAAAAAACCAGCGGAAAATCATAGGCCAAAGGCCAGAGTCAACACAAAACAATAAAATAAAACAGAAACACTCAGAGTAAATGATAAAATCCCCCTGCCCGAAGAAAACGTAAAACTAAGTCAGCCATAGTGGAGTCGTCTGTTAAAAGGGCAGGGAGCGTAGCAGGCAGCGCAAATGTCTGCCTGACCACTGCTAAAAGGGGGCAGGCCAGCAAAATGTGGGCCACTGTCAAAGCTTCCCCACAGCGACAGAGAGGAGGGTCCTCCCGGCGCAGTAAATAACTGTGTGTCAGCCGGGAGTGGCCAATGCGGAGCCGGCAAAAAACTACTGAGTCCCTGCGAGTGGCTCGCAGAGATGACCGCCACACAGCCGTCGTCTCCTTGACAGCACGGAGTTTATTGCGCATTGGCAGTTCGCGCCATTCATCGTCCCATAGCGCCAAGATTTTGCGGCGGAAGACTGCCCGCAAATCAGTCTCTGGGAGGCCAACGTCCAGAGATGGCTGACTGGTGGCCTCTTTCGCCAGGCGGTCAACATGTTCGTTACCCGGGATACCGACATGACCGGGGGTCCACACAAAGACCACAGAGCGGCCGCAACAGGCGAGAGTATGCAGAGACTCGTGGATAGCCATCACCAAACGAGAACGAGGGAAACACTGGTCGAGAGCTCGTAAACCGCTCAGGGAATCGCTACAGATAACGAAGGACTCACCTGAGCAGGAGCGGATATACTCTAGGGCACGAAAGATGGCGACCAGTTCAGCAGTGTAAACGCTGCAGCCATCCGGCAAGGAACGTTGTTCGGAAAGGTCCCCTAGAGTGAGCGCATATCCGACACGACCAGCAACCATCGAACCGTCAGTGTAAACAACACCAGAGCCCTGATACGTGGCCAGGATAGAATAAAAGCGGCGGCGGAAGGCCTCTGGAGGGACTGAGTCCTTAGGGCCCTGTGCCAAGTCGAGCCGAAGGCTAGGGCGACGAACACACCATGGAGGTGTATGCAAAGTAGCCCGGAAAGGAGGTGGAACAGTGAAACCCTGGAGCCCAGAGAGAAGCTCCTTGACGCGGACCGCTATTGTACAACCAGACCGGGGCCGACGTTCTGGCATACGGACGACCGACCGCGGGAACAGGAGACGATAGTTTGGATGCCCGGGCGAGCTTAGAACATGGGCAGCATAAGCGGCCAGCAAACGTTGGCGTCGGAACCGCAGCGGAGGTACACCTGCCTCCACTAGTACGCTGTCCACAGGGCTGGTGCGGAAAGCACCAGTGGCAAGGCGTATCCCGCTGTGGAGAATCGGGTCCAGCACCCGTAACGCAGATGGGGATGCTGAGCCATAAGCCAGGCTCCCATAATCCAGACGGGACTGGATTAACGCCTGGTAGAGCCGCAACAGTGTAGAGCGGTCGGCGCCCCAGTGGGTGTTGCTCAAGCATCGCAGAGCGTTTAGATGCCGCCAACACGTCTGTTTCAGCTGCCGGATATGAGGCAGCCAAGTCAACCGGGCATCGAAAACCACCCCCAAAAACCTGTGGGTCTCCACCACAGCAAGGAGTTCGTCGGCAAGATAAAGCCGCGGCTCAGGATGGACTGTTCGGCACCGGCAGAAATGCATAACGCAGGTCTTGGCTGCCGAAAACTGAAACCCATGCGCTACAGCCCAAGACTGCGCCTTACGGATAGCGCCCTGTAGCTGACGTTCAACAGCTGCAATGCCAGTAGAGCTGTAATAAAGGCAGAAGTCGTCAGCATACAGGGAAGCGGAGACAGAATTTCCCACGGCCGCAGCAAGCCCGTTAATGGCTATTAAAAACAGACAGACACTTAAAACAGAGCCCTGTGGCACACCGTTCTCCTGGACGTGGGAGGAACTATACGAGGCCGCGACTTGCACGCGGAAGGTACGACACGACAGAAAATTGCGGATAAAAATCGGCAGAGGACCCCGAAGACCCCATCCATGGAGCGTAGAAAGAATGTGATGACGCCACGTCGTATCGTACGCCTTCCGCATGTCGAAAAAGACAGCGACCAGGTGCTGACGGCGGGAAAAGGCAGTACGGATGGCCGACTCCAGGCTCACCAGATTGTCGGTGGCGGAGCGGCCTTTACGGAACCCACCCTGAGACAGAGCCAGAAGGCCCCGAGACTCCAGTACCCAATGCAAGCGCCGGCTCACCATCCGTTCAAGCAACTTGCAAAGAACGTTGGTGAGGCTAATGGGACGGTAGCTGTCCATGTCCAGAGGGTTCTTTCCAGGTTTCAAAACGGGGATGACAATGCCTTCCCGCCATTGCGACGGAAACTCCCCCTCGACCCAAAGACGGTTGTAAAGATCGAGAAGGCGCCGCTGGCAGTCCACTGAAAGGTGTTTCAGCATCTGACAGTGGATGCGATCTGGCCCAGGAGCGGTATCAGGGCAAGCAGCGAGGGCACTGCGAAATTCCCACTCACTAAATGGAGCATTGTAAGATTCCGTTTGGTTGGTGCGAAACGAAAGGCTCCGACGTTCCATCCGCTCTTTAATGGAGCGGAAGGCCTGGGGGTAATTCGCAGAAGCGGAACTCATAGCAAAATGCTCTGCTAAGCGATTGGCAATGACGTCGGAGTCAGTACAAACTGCTCCATTCAGTGAGAGCGCAGGGACGCTGGCAGGTGGCCGATAGCCGTAGACGCGTCGAATCTTGGCCCAGACCTGCGAGGGAGTGACATGGAGGCCAATGGTGGACACATACCGCTCCCAGCACTCCTTCTTGCCTTGGCGGATAAGGAGGCGGGCCCGCGCACGCAGCCGTTTGAAGGCGATAAGGTGGTCGAGGGAGGGGTGTCGCTTGTGACGCTGGAGCGCCCGCCGGCGATCTTTAAGTTGTTTAGAGTGTATTTTTTTTCTGTGTGTAAATGTTCAGATTTTAGTGTAACATTTAAAGACAATGAGGCACACAAGATTAGTGCAATTCAATTTTGTAGATGTTAAGGAATAATAGTATTTTTAAACAATTGCATTTTGAAAAAAAAGTGAACGTAGATTTAAGAATATTTTAAAAATTTCATGTTGAAAAATGCTAAAAAAAAAATATTAAAAAAAATTTCAATAGCATGTAATGATGACAGAATTTTTCATTAGAGTGTCATGAATATTTTTGAACTGTAGTAGCAATGAAACTTATGAAAATTTAATATTATAATGTATATGTTGTTCCATGTATTTATGTCTATAGTGATCTTGAAATATGCTCAAGCATAATTTACTTAACAATATGAGTGCAGGGTGTACATCACCCAAGGTACCTCCTGAGCAGAGCTGACTCCTGCCAACAAGCGCGGGAGGCGGATATCATCCCACTCCGCCACGCCTGGCCGAGACAGAAGCGCATCGTCAACCGTGCAGCCGATCAGTTGATTCTGACGTTCCGCGACGGCGAGACACACGCTGGCGTCGAGCGGTCGTTGACCTCTCCACAGCCGCCGCGAACGCCGAGCACCGAACACACCAACCGACGCCGTCGCGAGCCAAACGTCACGGCGTAGATCATCACGACACCACAATCAATTGTTATAATGACCTCATATTTTGCATAGTGCAACAAAAATATTTGTATGCACATCCTGTACTCCAATGACATTCCAGAAACAATTAAGTGAAAGTGACCAAAGCAGTTAGTCTGTTGCTCCGCCGAGGTTTTCCCCAGGTTTCCCTACGGTCGCGCCAAATGGGGAGCGAACAGTTGACACCCCTGGGACTTCAAGTTTATGGACTAACTCGTGATTGTATACCTTTGAACACTGCAAAAGTTGCAACCCTAAGAAGAAGCAGCCAAAATAAAACTAGTTGTATTCTATGTCCTTTTGTACATGACTGCATACGTAACCAATTGTATATTATATTGTTATGTAGATAACTTCATCTGTATTACACTTTGTGCGCAACACACCTCAGTAATTTAATGATTTAAATATACGATGTGACATATATAGACTGTGAAAGAAAAATCTGCGTGTGGACACTGTGGACATGAAAGTGGAAATATTGATGTCAAAAAACACGAACATTTTTTATGACATAAACATTTCGGGGGGCAATATAGCGTCCCCAGTGCCATATTTTTATCATGTAGCCGTAAAATAATAATTTCTCTGTGTAGGTTTAGATTGCAAAGAAATAATTTATGACAGAATGATCTAAAGAGACGACAAGATACGCTCTTTTGTTAATTTTTTTAGTCGACTTCACTTCTTCTCTTGTCTTTATTGTGTATGTACAACATTTTGCGAGTGCTGGCAAATGTAAGCATATTTGTATGAGTTAAGCATATAATATACCGATTTAATATTATTGTGCACTTTTAATTTGTAAGAGGTGATCCCAATTTCATGTCCGCCTTCCTTGAATTAACCTGCATTCAAGTAATTTACAGTTCAACAATCGCAGCGGCCGATGCAGCCAACGACGCCATTACGTGGCGATATTAACTTATGAAAAATTAGCAGAAGCGGAAAACTCGCCCGCTATTAGCATAATATTAATTTTTCTCCACAGCCGCACGAAGTTGCAGAAATACTTAGCTTTAAGATTCTTATTTTCAGTACCATAGCTGAGACCCAGAGCCAGGACTCTGACTACAATACAATGGTTAACAGAGGTAAGAAAAAGGTGGGCCGCAATTGTAATTAATAACTAATGATCTTTTGCTTTAAAGTGAACTGACTAGCCGAGGAAATTAATATGAAAAGTTTATTACATTGTTCAACTTAAATATCATTTTTATTAAGGCCCACCACGTAAGTCGGCAACAATCAAAAAATAATAATGACAATAATAATATATATATTAAATTACGATGGCCGACGGACGCGAGAGCAGTACAGTTGAAGAGGAATGGACATCTCTAAAAAGGGCCATCACAGAAGTTGGGAAGGAAAACATAGGTACAAAGAAGGTAGCTGCGAAGAAACCATGGGTAACAGAAGAAATACTTCAGTTGATTGATGAATGGAGGAAGTACAAACATGTTCCAGGAAAATCAGGAATACAGAAATACAAGTCGCTGAGGAATGAAATAAATAGGAAGTGCAGGAAAGCTAAGACGAAATGGCTGCAGGAAAAATGTGAAGACATCGAAAAAGATATGATTGTCGGAAGGACAGACTCAGCATACAGGAAAGTCAAAACAACCTTTGGTGACATTAAAAGCAACGGTGATAACATTAAGTGTGCAACGGGAATTCCATTGTTAAATGCAGAGGAGAGAGCAGATAGGTGGAAAGAATGCATTGAAAGCCTCTATGAGGGCGAAGATTTGTCTGATGTGATAGAAGAAGAAACAGGAGTCGATTTAGAAGAGATAGGGGATCCAGTATTAGAATTGGAATTTAAAAGAACTTTGGATGACTTATGGTCAAATAAGGCAGAAGGGATACATAACATTCCATCAGAATTTCTAAAATCATTGGGGGAAGTGGCAACAAAACGATTATGCATGTTGGTGTGTAGAATATATGAGTCTGGCGATATACCATCTGACTTTCAGAAAAGCATCATCCACAAAATTCCGAAGACGGCAAGAGCTGACAAGTGCGAGAATTATCGTACAGTCAGCTTAACAGCTCATGCATCGAAGCTGCTTACAAGAATAATATACAGAAGAATGGAAAAGAAAATTGAGAATGCGCTAGGTGACGATCAGTTTGGCTTTAGGAAAAGTAAAGGTGACGAGAGAGGCAATTCTGACGTTACGGCTAATAAAGCAAGCAAAGCTAAAGAAAAATCAAGACACTTTCATAGGATTTGTCGACCCGGAAAAAGCGTTTGACAATATAAAATGGTGCAAGCTGTTCGAGATTCTGAAAAAAGTAGGGGTAAGCTATAGGGAGAGACGGGTCATATACAACATGTACAACAACCAAGAGGGAATAATAAGAGTGGACGATCAAGAACGAAGTGCTCGTATTAAGAAGGGTGTAAGACAAGGCTGTAGCCTTTCGCCCCTACTCTTCAATCTGTATATCGAGGAAGCAATGATGGAAATAAAAGAAAGGTTCAGGAGTGGAATTAAAATACAAGGTGAAAGGATATCAATGATACGATTCGCTGATGACATTGCTATCCTGAGTGAAAGTGAAGAAGAATTAAATGATCTGCTGAACGGAATGAACAGTCTAATGAGTACACAGTATGGTTTGAGAGTAAATCGGAGAAAGATGAAGGTAATGAGAAGTAGTAGAAATGAGAACAGCAAGAAACTTAACATCAGGATTGATGGTCACGAAGTCAATGAAGTTAAGGAATTCTGCTACCTAGGCAGTAAAATAACCAATGACAGACAGAGCAAGGAGGACATCAAAAGCAGACTCGCTATGGCAAAAAAGGCATTTCTGGCCAAGAGAAGTCTACTAATGTCAAATACCGGCCTTAACTTGAGGAAGAAATTTCTGAGGATGTACGTCTGGAGTACAGCATTGTATGGTAGTGAAACATGGACTGTGGGAAAACCGGAACAGAAGAGAATCGAAGCATTTGAGATGTGGTGCTATAGACGAATGTTGAAAATTAGGTGGACTGATAAGGTAAGGAATGAGGAGGTTCTATGCAGAATTGGAGAGGAATGGAATATGTGGAAAACACTGATAAGGAGAAGGGACAGGATGATAGGACATCTGCTAAGACATGAGGGAATGACTTCCATGGTACTAGAGGGAGCTGTAGAGGGCAAAAACTGTAGAGGAAGACAGAGATTGGAATACGTCAAGCAAATAATTGAGGACGTAGGTTGCAAGTGCTACTCTGAGATGAAGAGGTTAGCACAGGAAAGGAATTTGTGGCGGGCCGCATCAAACCAGTCAGCAGACTGATGACCAAAAAGAAAATGGGACCAAATGGAAAATTCATCAGACCCACAATTCCAAAACTACTCAGAGAAGAAAGAGGGTCCACTAAAAGTGGATGGATCCAGTCGGGGAGTCAAACTATAAAACAAGGAATTTAAAACATTCTCAGTAAAACACATCAAAAAGTGGGACCAAATTTAAAAATTGGAAAATAGAGTGGTGGTCTTTCCACAGGGGAGTGGTCATTGGATTTAGCAATTGATTTAGATTCGGCATAATTCGTGCCAGCAGCCGCGGTTATATGATTGATACAAGTGAATATTATTGGTTAAAACAGTTGTTTATATTATTAGGGTTAAAATATAAATTTGTAAGGTGAAATGTTAAAATTTATTTGTAGCTCTTTTTATAGGAATTCAACCTTTCAACACTATACAAATTCCATTACTTAATACAGCTATTTTTTTAGCCTCAGGAGTAACCGTAACGTGAGCACACCACAGTCTTACTGAATCTAACCACACTCAAGCACATTGGATTATGGTGTGGTGAGAGTCCAGGTGAGACGTAAAGAACCTGAGGGGAGGTCATGTCACTTGGTCGGTGGTCATCTCCAACAAGGATGTGGTTCAAATGGCTCTGAGCACTATGGGGCTTAACATCTGAGGTCATCAGTCCCCTAGAACTTAGAACTACTTAAACCTAACTAACCTAAGGACATCACACACATCCATGCCCCAGGCAGGATTCAAACCTGCAACTGTAGCGGTTGCACGGTTACAGACTGAAGCGCCTAGAGCTGCTTAGCCACTGCGGCCAGCAAGGATGTGGTTGTGTCCGTAAAAACTGGATCTTGATGTGGGATGAGGTGGAGGAGGCAAAGCCCCCAGCAAGCCAGGGAAGCCTCGTCCTTTGACTTGTGCTGCTGCTTCTTCTTCTTCTCCCTTGGAGGGAGAGAGGGGGCATTATCAATAAGAGAATAGGTGGCAGTAATGTTGGGATCAGACAGAGAGCGAGTGACTTTGGGGCCCTCAGAGCGCAGGTCTCTCCTCCGGCCTGAAGGTGCAAGCTTCCTGTCCTGAGAACACCAGGGAGGGGTGTTTGGAGATGGAACCCCAGGAGCCAGAGAAGAGAATGTCTTCCCTGGATGAGGATGAGGACGAGGAGGAGGAGCAGTTCCTGGAGGGAAAGGGATGGGAGCCGTTGAGGGTGAGGAAAGAGAAGGTAGCAGCAGGATAGAGGTAAGGGGGGGGGGGGGGGGGGTGAGGAGGGACAGATGTAACTGAGGCAAAGGTAGAGGGGAGATTCTCTGGGTGAGGTCTGTCAAACTTCTTCCGTGCCTCAAAGTAGCTGAGACGCTCAAGGATATTTATTTCCTGAATTCTTTTTTCCTTCATGTACACTGAACAATCTGGTGAGTGGGGGGAATGGAGACCAGAACAGTTTACACAGTTAGGCGGTGGGGTGCAAGGGCTCCCCACACGAAGAGGACAGCCACAATCACCACAGATGGAAGTGGCATCGAATTGCAAGGACATGTCGTCGGACTTGAGGCAATGGAAGCAACACATGGGAGGTGGAATGTATGGTTTCATGTCGAATCTTTACACCTTTACTTTGACCTTCTCGGGCAAGGTATCTCCCTCAAATGCCATGATGAAAGCACCACTGTCTATACGATGGTCCTTAGGGCCTTTCTGGACATGCCGGACAAAATGAAAGCCACGTCATTCCAGGTTAGCTGTAAGTTCATCATTGACCTGGAGAAGGTCACTTTGGAAAATCACATCCTGTGTCATATTTAGTGGCTTGTGAGGAGCAATAGCCACGGGGATGTCTCCTAAACAGCCGCAGGCACAGAGGGAGGCTGACTGGCAGAAGTTGTCTTTATAAGGAGAGAGCCAGATCTCATCTTGCTTAATGACTCAACTTCACAGAACTTGTCCTCAATATGAATCACAAAGAAAAGGGGTTTGGTGGCAGCAAAAGTCTCCCATTTGGTCCTGATACAGACCGTAAACCATGGAAATGGTTTCACCTGAGTCCAACAGGCCTGGCCCTCCTCCCAGGGTGTATTTAAGGAGGGTAAGGCTGGGAAGGCAGAAACAGGAACTGAGACAGAACTGTGCTGAGGAACAGACATGGCTGCAGTAGAATGTACAGATAGTAACACATTTCATGTGCCAAATGTCCACCCTGGTACCACCCACTCTGAACAGGAACTTGCCTTGTGGGCACCACCCAGCCACAGCAATTGCTGCCCGGCAGGATGATCACTGGCTGGAGTTTCGATGCTCCAAAAAAATTGGGAACCACTCCTAGGCTTGCACAAGGTGTTCTCAGTGCAGGCACCAGCAATGTGATCCCTGTGCTGTAAGGGGGCTCAGCCAGATGGATACATAACAGCCCCAGCACATGCACTGGCTACTGAGCTGGTGACCTAGCGAGGAGACCAAAGGGCTTTGGTGGGGAGGGAGGGGACAGGAAAAAAGGGAGAGGGGGAGGGGGAGGAGTAGAGGGAGAGGAACTTGCACCAAAGACACTAGAGAGGGAGTTCTTCCCCATCTTGCTCACATTAGAGAGAGATTTCAGATTTGGAGATGGCGATCGAACCCCTGAGGGGGACAAAAAAAGAAAAGCCAAAAAGGAGGAGAAAAAGCAACCAACCAAACGGCGAGACAAAGCAAAGTTATGAGGATAGCTGGGCTGACATAAGGAACACCAAGAGAAGGAAAGGAAGGAGCAAAGGGAAAGGACGAAGGACAGGGAAGGAGATAGGGGAAGGTAAAGCAGCCTGGAAAAGAATAAAGGCTGCAATAGCTAAGGGACCAATGCACGCCACCCAAGTAGCCACAAAGGAGGTGTGTGCCCCCTTGAGGGACAAATTTTGAGATCTCAAGGGTAAGTAAAGACATAAACTGACAAAAATACGTAAGGTCTTCTGTATTTCTAAATGTGTGAGAAAAAATCTTAAGTACTAACATCAACATCTTTTGCAATGAACTGTTTTTAGATGGAGAAAGCATGCCATAAGATATATACATGTTTCATTAAGACCACTGATGTTATTTTGTTTCAAAAAATCAAACACATTTGGTGACAAAAATACGTATTTCATTGGAGTCGCAAGACAGATTTAAAATCTCTTCACTGATTTAAGAAATAAACTCAGAAAAGTAGGCCTCTTGAAAGAAGTGTATAAGGCAGCGAAGAGTTGTGTAAACCAAATCTATAATTGACTGCCAATAAAATGTTGGTTCTACTGTGTATGCTATTGTTGGTTATTACCGACTCTGTTATGTCTACTATTTTACAGGTATTGTGTGGTCTTTCTTTCAAGAAATACGTGAGTACATAGCGTACAAATTGCCAGTGACTGCCACAATTTTCGTCCTCTTAGCATCCATATTTTTTAATATATAAACTACTTTTGAAGTGCCAAAAAGTACTAGAATAAATAAAAGCCTATAAAATGCGACACTATACAATGTACTTGCAGTGAGACTTTTGAAACTCCTGAAATTCATTGCCCGTGGCCTCTGTCCTGCCGAGGAGCACTGCTTTCCTGAATACAATGGATAAACCACGAAAATCTGCTGCATTATGCCACATGCAAACAGACCTGGCCTGCAGGCAGATTGATGAGACTAGAACTGATGGGCAAAGCCTGCACATTAGTGGGAAATGATGGGCTTCAGATTGGCAGGCCAAGTTCATCCAACAACTCATGAATCAAGACCAGAAAGACCTTCGCTTCGCAATCTGTGAAGAGATTTTGGATTGCTCAAATGAGAAGGAGATGTTCCATAAGAGAATCTTAACTGGTGATGAGACATGGATGAACATTTGCAACAACAGACGATGTAAAAGGATATTCACAGATGGCGCTCTGCACGAGTCAGCAAGAGATGTACCAAGACTGCTTCCAGAAGTGGAAATGGCCTTGGGAGCAGTATATCTCTTGTGGAGAAGAGTATTTCAAAGGAGACCATGCACAATAAGTAAACAATAGGCTTAGAAAAATTTTGAGGACAAAGTCCCAGAAATTTTTGAACGGATCTCGTATTACTGGCGATTCAAAAATGACCTCTGTAACATGGTTGTCCCTTGCAAGAACTGCAATGAAATGTCTAATTTTCTCAAACTGAAGTGAAAGAAAAATATTTTTTTTTATGCTTAAGGAGGTGCCAATGTTTTCTCCAGACCTTGCATTGTATGAAAAGAATGCCAAGACAGAGCTTCACTCAGACACTAATGGCCATGGAATAGGTGCAGTTCTAGCACAAATTAAGGAAGTTGCTGAAAAAGTGATAGCTTATGTTTCCAAAACTTCAAATCTGACAGGAACTGCTCTACAACTGAGAAAGAGTGCCTTGCAGTTGTTTGGGCCATCATCAAATTCCAGCTGAATTTATTTGGCAAACTATTCATCTTTGCGAGAGACCCCATTTACGCTGGCTGACTAGTCTGAAGTATCCATCACATCTACTGGCAAGGTAGGTAAGGTAATGAGGCTTCAGGGTACAATGTCACAGTGGCATACAAAAGCAGATGCAAACACAAGAACACTGACAGTCTTCCAAGTAATACTTTGGCAGAACACAGCAGTGTGGATGAAATCTCAGTCATTATTGCACTGAATGACATTGCTGCTGAATGGAAAGAAGAATCCAGAATGAGATTTTCACTCTGCAGCAGAGTGTGTGCTGATTGAAACTTCCTGCCAGATTAAAACTGTATGCCGGACCGAGACTCAAACTAGGGACCTTTGCCTTTCACAGGCAAGTGCTCCACCAACTGAGCTACCCAAGCACGACTCACGCCCCATCTTCACAGCTATACTTCTGCCAGTACCTCATCTCCTACATTTCAAACTTTACAGAAGCTCTCCTTGCAGAACTAGCACTCCTGAAAGAAAGGATATTGCGGAGACATGGTTTAGCCACAGCCTGGGGGATGTTTCCAGAGCACCGCGAAAGGCAAAGGTTCCGAGTTTGAATCTCGGTCCGGCACACAGTTTTAATCTGCCAGGAAGTTTCATATCAGCGCACACTCCGCTGCAGAGTGAAAGTCTCATTCTGGAAACATGCCCCAGGCTGTGGCTAAGCCATGTCTCCGCGATATCCTTTCTTTCAGGAGTGCTAGTTCTGCAAGGTTCGCAGGAGAGCTTCTGTAAAGTTTGGAAGGTAGGAGACGAGGTACTGGCAGAAGTACAGCTGTGAGGACGGGGCGTGACTCGTGCTTGGGTAGCTCAGTTGTTAGAGCACTTGCCCGCAAAAGGTACAGGTCCTGAGTTCGAGTCTTACAGAGATGGTGACTAACTTCATCATTCCAATGGCCTGATAGAAACTCTTCAGTACTTTCTGTCCACACTAGCACCCTACGTCAGAGCCCTGTGGCTATGACCTAAACACTCATCAGTGACTATCTCTGGCTGCCTGCCAACAGCCCATTCCTCAGCCCAAGTCGGCTGCTGATATCCACGCTGACTACTGTCACTACTGGGAGCCTAACCGAGAGAGAGAGAGAGAGACAGAGAGAGAGAGAGAGAGAGCGAGCAGCATGCTCCCGTGTTTTTTTTAGCTTTCCTCTTTCGACCCTGCCAGCGCTTGGCATGACATAGCGTTGGATGCAACTTGTCCTTATTTGATGTTGTTTAAGTATTAATTTCATTATTTTTCTTCAGAAGCTGGGTGGAGGGATAAAGGTGCCTCTCCCTATATGGTCACACACTGTGTCTTGAGCCATTCATTGACTCCTCATGATGTAGTGCTGTCCCCACCAAGGGTCCTCTTTCTCTCTCTCTCCGCTCCCACACTTCTCTCTCTAACCAGAAGTGCTCTCTGTTGATACTTCTAATTAGCTGCTTACCACAGGTCCCCTACACAGAGCTTCTTTTGTCTCTTTATAGCTTGGAGTCTGTTTACTTTCCTATCATGCGCAGCTGCTCAGCAGTTTGGACTTCCGGCTCGGCTATCCAGCTTTACATTTTAACTCACTTAATGTTTACACACTATTTTTGTCGTACTGCCTGACAACAATTGTAATTAGACTTGGCTTTTTAATGCGGTTACAACACCTCCCCCACCAGGAAAATTGGCGTTACTCCTCAGAGTAGCGTCAATTGTGACTTTCTTTTTATCACATGCTTTACAGATTTTACATTCGTTTGTTACTTCAGCACTTGACATGTTATATTTTCATTACACACATGGTACTCTCAAGCCCATTGAGCCTTTGGCAAATCACAATTACATTATACATGCATAACATACAGTAATACATGAAATTATATCAGAATACAGTTTCATCGATACATACAATTATACACTTTTCAGTAAACATTGGTAAATACAATTACATTTCAAATACAACTTCATTAAGCATGGACAAGAATATTGAACATTGATACAGTGACATTTCACATTTCATAAGGTAACTTTTATTTTAAAATTACACTTTTGGTTTACATATTTTTATCATTTACTGTTATTTAACATCTGTTTCTGAACAAAACTTCCTCTCCTTGAACTTTTCCCCACATTCACATATTACTACTTCAAAATATTTCCATATGCTCTTAAAACAGTCTTTGCAACATCTGCATTGTTTGCAACAGCATGTTATTATAATAAGGATAATTACTGCTACTGATACATACATGGTTACGGAATAGTGTGTGAAATACCTGGAATATTTCAGTTCTTCCTCCTGTCTCTCTGCCATTCTCTGGATATCATCCAATCTTTTCCCTGCGACTTAAATCGTCTGACTTCGTTACTACACGATCCAATGGTAAATCTAACGTTAACATTGAGACATTTCGCTTTTCTTCATTTACAATACAACAATCTAATTCTAGTTTAATCTGCGGTATTATGTCTTCCTTTGTTACATTACTCTGTCTGTTTGTATGAACACTCTGGTTCCATATCCCTTACATTTACTATAGAAACTTATTTTGCCTTCCCCTTTCATTATTAGGTTCTTTGGTGGTTCCTTTCCACATAGTACCGTTATGCCTTCTTCCTTAGGAGCTATGTATAACCAACCATTACTATTTAGATGGGACCAAAGGCTCTGATTCAGTGCAACTACTTTTCGCACACAATCTTCCGGAATTTTTCTTACTGACTGCAACAACTTGGCTTCACTTCATGTTCAAATGTTGATAGCAAGGCAAATGACTATCTGCACAGTCACCTATTCTTACTTAGTTCTTTGCACTTTAGTTGATCCGCAGAAAGTTTGGCGTATTGCCATTTGGATTCATCTATTAGTAAGAATTTTTTTCTGGCTGTATGTACACGTATCTCCCCTTCATCTCTGGGATCTCTTTAGGTAACGGAAGTACTCTCTACAGGTTGATATTATTATTATCTATCAAAGGAATGTTAATTACGTACCTTAGTATGCTACCCAAAATGAAAACATCTAAATCAATTATTCTTAATAATAGGTAACCTGAGGATTCAGCTAGAGGAACAGGAATCTTTACATTTTTTAGTTCACCCCGTATTAAAACTAAGTACTTTACAATTTGGACTGGGTTAATGATGTGAGGCCGTAGTATTCCCTTTTGAGCATTTACTATAGCATTTATCATTTGTTTGTATTCTTCCTCAATTTAGCCAATCATGGCCGCTAATTGTAATACCTGTTCTGTCAAGGATGCTACATGTTTGTAACCCATGTCTGTTTCTTTTACATATTCTCTCATGAACCACTCTAATCTTTGCATGCCTGTTTTTAAAACATGTTCGTTTGATTCTAACATACCCACTGTCCTGTTCACTCATGCCAATGTGTCCCTTATTACTGCCACCTGTTCCTTTGTTAACATCAGCAACCCTTCTGAGTTTCTCTCCATAGTGTCTATTCTTTCTTTATAGTATGCTGCATCTGCTTCATCCAATGTCCTGAAAAGTATTTTACTCACCTGCCCAACAAAGTTGAATACTCCTCTCTTCCTTCTGGTTTCATGTTTCGTCATCTGTTGTACTAATTGTTGCAAAGCCGTGATCTTTTCCACTTGATGTGTTACTTGTTGATCTATTAACCTACACTCTATTAATCCTACGTTTAGTTGTTTTAATGTCTCTTGGCACCTTTGTACCACTGCCCTACTATATCTTTCCGCCTTCTGAACCCTCTCTATTATTGCATCTAGATTCACACACGTAACTATTCTCCATGTGGTACTACACTCCTGGAAATGGAAAAAAGAACACATTGACACCGGTGTGTCAGACCCACCATACTTGCTCCGGACACTGTGAGAGGGCTGTACAAGCAATGATCACACGCACGGCACAGCGGACACACCAGGAACCGCGGTGTTGGCCGTCGAATGGCGCTAGCTGCGCAGCATTTGTGCACCGCCGCCGCCAGTGTCAGCCAGTTTGCCGCGGCATACGGAGCTCCATCGCAGTCTTTAACACTGGTAGCATGCCGCGACAGCGTGGACGTGAACCGTATGTGCAGTTGACGGACTTTGAGCGAGGGCGTATAGTGGGCATGCGGGAGGCCGGGTGAACGTACCGCCGAATTGCTCAACACGTGGGACGTGAGGTCTCCACAGTACATCGATGTTGTCGCCAGTGGTCGGCGGAAGGTGCACGTGCCCGTCGACCTGGGACCGGACCGCAGCGACGCACGGATGCACGCCAAGACCGTAGGATCCTACGCAGTGCCGTAGGGGACCGCACCGCCACTTCCCAGCAAATTAGGGACACTGTTGCTCCTGGGGTATCGGCGAGGACCATTCGCAACCGTCTCCATGAAGCTGGGCTGCGGTCCCGCACACCGTTAGGCCGTCTTCCGCTCACGCCCCAACATCGTGCAGTCCGCCTCCAGTGGTGTCGCAACAGGCGTGAATGGAGGGACGAATGGAGACGTGTTGTCTTCAGCGATGAGAGTCGCTTCTGCCTTGGTGCCAATGATGGTCGTATGCGTGTTTGGCGCCGTGCAGGTGAGCGCCACAATCAGGACTGCATACGACCGAGGCACACAAGGCCAACACCCGGCATCATGGTGTGGGGAGCGATCTCCTACACTGGCCGTACACCACTGGTGATCGTCGAGGGACACTGAATAGTGCACGGTACATCCAAACCGTCATCGAACCCATCGTTCTACCATTCCTAGACCGGCAAGGGAACTTGCTGTTCCAACAGGACAATGCACGTCCGCATGTATCCCGTGCCACCCAACGTGCTCTAGAAGGTGTAAGTCAACTACCCTGGCCAGCAAGATCTCTGGATCTGTTCCCCATTGAGCATGTTTGGGACTGGATGAAGCGTCGTCTCACGCGGTCTGCACGTCCATCACGAACGCTGGTCCAACTGAGGCGCCAGGTGGAAATGGCATGGCAAGCCGTTCCACAGGACTACATCCAGCATCTCTACGATCGTCTCCATGGGAGAATAGCAGCCTGCATTGCTGCGAAAGGTGGATATACACTGTACAAGTGCCGACATTGTGCATGCTCTGTTGCCTGTGTCTATGTGCCTGTGGTTCTGTCAGTGTGATCATGTGATGTATCTGACCCCAGGAATGTGTCAATAAAGTTTCCCCTTCCTGGGACAATGAATTCACGGTGTTCTTATTTCAATTTCCAGGAGTGTATATATTTCTACTTGTCCTATATTATCATAATATAATCCTGATGAGATCAGAAACTGTATCACTTGAAAATCATTCGTTGCATAATCTGATACAGTGATGTTGTATGTTGCTACCACTATGATGAGTTGCACAACTTGGCACTTGAGTGCCATACCTGAAATTTAAAAGAACTGTTTCAACCTATTGGCATGTACTTTTGTTTCCTTATTACTCTTAGTTTTTATTACTACATTAGGACCTTCCACTTTTAATACTTCAAATGGACCTCTCCATTGGGAATCTAATTTTCAAGATGTACCACATCTCACCAACTCATCGTGTAGTAGCACTTTATCTCCTACCTTGAATTCTGCTTCATGTCACACTGTCCTTTACTGATTTTCTTACTCCTTGTAATCGAGTCTCTAGCCACTCTGTGGGCTTCCTGCATTCTCGCTCTTAGCCTATTTACATATGATTCATAATCATAACTTACCGTTTGTGTTTCCCACTGTAGTACTCCTGGTACGTTGACCTTTCTTCCATATAATAGTTTGAATGGTGTTTAACCTGTGCTGCTGTGTGGTGTAGTGTTGAACACAAAAATTGCATATGGCACCCATTTTTCCCAAGAACTTTGATCGCCTGTTACAAAGTGTGTGAGATACTCTGCAAGTGTTCTATGATTTCTTTCTAGTACACCATTTGATTCTGGGTGGTAAGCTGTTGTATGTATATGCTTAATCCTCAACAATTTACACTCTCTTTTAAAAACGTCACTCAGAAAATTCGAACCTTGATCCATTAACAAGACTGATGGAATTCCATATCTTAATACAATGTTTTCCACAAACACTTCAGCTACCATTTTGTCATATTGTTTTTCAATTGGAACTGCTAAGGTAAACTTACTTAAGTCGTTCTGAAATGTTAACATGTACCTTTTTCCTGTACTGGATACATCTAGAGGACCCACTATATCCATCGCGCATTTTTTAAATACTGTTTCTGCTGTGTCTGTAATTTCTAATGGCATCCTTGTTTTCATCTGTGTGTTTTTATTCTTTTGACATGATGGACATTTCCTAATGTAGTTTTCAATGTCACGCTTCACCCTGCACCACTGCTTGTACGCTTTGATTCTTTCAAGTGTCTTGTGCATTCCATGGTGATCTCCCAAGGGATTATCATGCATTTCGTTTAGTATATTCTCCTTTTCTTCAGGACTAATTTCCTCTTTGCTATCCGTTTTCTGTTCTATTTCAGCCGACACTTGCACTTGCCGCATGTTCGTGGAACTTTGTTCCCCACTTGCTTGTGCTACAGAGATCTTCTCTGTCTCCATATTCTACTTCACATCTATCTCTTCCTTCCCTACATGCCTTTTTCTGCTTAGAGCATCCGCATTACTATTTAGCTTTCCTGGCTTGTATATTACCTCATAATTATATTCCTCGAGCTTCACTCTCCACTTTTGGAGTCTTGAACTCGGATCTTTGACACTAAATATCCACGTTAGTGGTGGTGGTGGTTAGTGTTTAACGTCCCGTCGACAACGAGGTCATTAGAGACGGAGCGCAAGCTCGGGTTAGGGAAGGATTGGGAAGGAAATCGGACGTGCCCTTTCAAAGGAACCATCCCGGAATTTGCCTGAAACGATTTAGGGAAATCATGGAAAACCTAAATCAAGATGGCTGGAGACGGGATTGAACCGTCGTCCTCCTGAATGTGAGTCCAGTGTGTTAACCACTGCGCCACCTCGCTCGGTCCACGTTGGTGGCTTATGGTCTGTCACCACAGTAAACTTTCGACCATAGACATATGGTCTAAAAAGTTTTACCACACACACTATAGCCAACAATTCCTTTTCCGTTGTACTATAGTTCAGTTCTGCTTTGTTCAGCACTCTGGATGCATACGCAATGGGCAAGTCTTCGCCAACCTTCTTTTCTTGCGACAACATGGGTCCCAAGGCTGCGTTACTCACATCCGTTGTGATGATAAACGGTTTCATAAAATCAGGGTATTGAAGTAGCGGAGGGTTTATCAGTTTCTCCTTCAGCTCCTCGAATGCATTGTTCTGTTGTTCGCCCCACTGGTACTCCACTCGTTTCTTTAAGAGCTCATGGAGAGGTTTCGCAATTTTGCTAAAGTTTGCAATGAAACACTGGTAATAACCTATTAATCCGAGAAACCCTTTTAATTGTTTGGTTGTTCTCGGCTGTGGGAAGAACTTCACCGTCTCCACTTTTGCCATACCCAGTGATATTCCTTTGTCAGTAATACAGTGACCTACGAAGATTACCTACTTTCTCAGGGATCCACACTTGTCTGGTTGCAGCTTCAAATAGTGCTCTTGCAACCTGTCAAATATTTTCCGGAGCTTTTTGTTATGCTCCTGCACGTTTTTCCCATACCAAACTATGTCATCTAAATATACAAAACATTTCACACCTTGCAAACTTGCCAAGACTGTATTCATCAGTCTCTGGAAACATCCTGGGGCTCCCTTCAATCCCATCAGCATTCTCCTATATTCATAATGTTGATAGTTCGAACTGAACACAGTTTTTTCTCTGTCCTCATCTGTCAGTATGTGAGGGTATCCGCTTGCAAGGTCAAGCGTCGAGAAGTATTTTGCTTGCCATAGCTGGTCCAAAATATCAGAGATATTTGGTAGTGGAAACACATTGCCTACAGTGATGTCATTTAATTATCTGTAGTCCACTGTGATTCTCCATTTCTGCTTGCCACTGGCATCAAACTTCTTAGGAACAGTGCGTTCCAGGTGCTCTTACTTTCGACAATTATGTCATCTTTTAACATCTATTTGCTCTTTTAGACTTCCTTTTGCGCTTCAGGGATCCTATACGGCCTAGCATTTACTACCTTCCCTGCATGTTCGGGTGCAATTGGTATTCTGTGCTTCACTGCATAAGTATAGGACAATTTGTCTCCTGGTAGATGAAAAACATCTCCGTACTCCGCGCAAATCTCTACTAGAGCGCTTTTCTCTTTGGCGTTCAAGTGATCCACCCTTAACTGCCTTCGCAACACACTAGCACAACTTTCCGTCTTTGCTAAGATGTCTGTGCTACCTTTTACTTCGCATACTTTTATAAGTCTTTCTAATTCTTCCGTCACTAACCTGACATTTCCTAACTGAACTCTGTCCTCTGACATGTTCAATGCACTCACTATGCATTTACTATTTCGCACTTTTACTAAAGATTCAGGTAAATGCACTCCTTGTGCAATCTCCTGCCTTGGAATAATCATCTCTTTTTTGATTCCCCATGGTACATTTCCTTCCATCTTCAACAACATTATTTTTTCCTCTCTGGGCCATATTTCCCCGCCTACTTCTGAATCTGATATCCCTTTGGTTCCTGCTCTACTATTAAGGGTATATCTCGCCCTTTCAGTCTTATTACTTTACCTGCATAATCTAACTTGACTCTATGCTCTGTCAAGAAATTTCTGTCAATTAATCCGTCATACGGAATATCTAGTCCTCTCCCACACACATGAAATTTCTGTCCTACTTTCTCCGTACCGTCCACACTTAAGTGTATCTGTACCGTGCCTATTGTACTGATGGTTTCACTGGTCACGCCTTTTAGCTGGAGCCGTTCTGCTTCATTAATTCTAAGTGCACTTTTTACTGGGATATTTGTTCTCTTGAGCAAACACAACTGTGCTCCAGTGTCTATTAATAACTTCAAATACCTCTTTAACTCTATGCAATACAATATTAAAACATCATTCTTTGTTCGACAGTTGATTACCCTAATTGTGGGTTTACCTATCACAACAAGGCCCGACTGTGCGGCCAGCCGCCTCTTAGTTTCCCTGCACCATGGTATGCTTACTCGCATAGTTTTCTTCTAGAACACATTTCACTTCCTGCCATGTACCCATGCGTTCATGCACTTGCAGTCTCGATCTGGCCTCACCGGTTTTTTTGCTTTAACAAATTTCAGTAATGTTTCATGTTCCTCCGGCTTTACTAGCTCAAATGCCGCATCCACATTCTCAATAAATTCTCTGAGATCCCTTTTATTCCCTTCGAACACTTTCGACATGATACACAATGCGTCCTTAACTGACATCTTACTGCTATTGGAGAACGACGGAGCTTCGTTAATCTGGGGCATCTTACCAACTTAACTATGTTACGATTTAAAGTGCGTCATTTGGTCTGTTGATCCGCGCTGTCTTTGTGACCGTGCTGCTGTGATGAGTCATCCGCTGCTCTGCTAGGCTGTGCCAACCCCGTCGCTCGCCTTGGCTGCTCGGTCTGGATCACTGGTCTCGAACGCTGGCTGCTTAGGCACCCCTGTGCCTTGTCACTCTGCGTTGTGCTGCTGCTGTCCTGCTTTGCCCTGCACCCGCGAGGACTACGTTTCTGGACTCTGCTAAAGTGGGGCTACTAATGCTGAAAGTTGCGAGTCGCCACAACTTCCTGCCAGTTGCCACAGCCGCTGTAGCAAAATCTACTGACTCCTACTTCCTAATTGCCTACGTGCCTTTGTGGTACCCCACACCTAGCACATAAAGTTTTATTTATGTCGTGTACGAAGCGTGGGTTTTGCAAGGGATTGGGCGACATAGTTTGTGAAAGGGATTTAGCCCGTTGACCTTAGTGAGAGGGAGACTTTGATCTGGCTAAGATGATGAAATCCCTGATGTGAAGGTACAAGGCTAGGAAGTGGGTGGAATTAAACTCTTGCAGACGTTACACAAGTTCTAGTTTATTCAGAAAGAAATACAGACCACCCTTACTGCATATTGATTGTACCTACAGAATGGCCAAGTCTATTACAGAGATGGTGACTAACTTCACTGTTCTGACGGCCTGATAGAAACTCTTCAGTACTTTCTGTCCACACTAGCACCCTACGTCAGAGTCCTGCAGCTATGACCTAAACGCTCATCAGTGACTATCTCCAGCTGCCTGCCCACAGCCCGCTCCTCAGCCCAAGTCGGCTGCTGCTATCCCCGCTGACTACTGTCGCTACCGGGAGCCTAACCTCGAGAGAGAGAGAGAGAGAGAGAGAGAGAGAGAGAGAGCAGCATGCTCCCGAGTTTTTTTTGGCTTTCCCCTTTCGATCCCGCCAGCACTTGGCATGACGTAGCGCTGAATGCAACTTGTCCTTATTTGGTATTGTTTAAGTATTAATTTCATTATTTTTCTTCAGAAGCTGGATGGAGGGATAGAGGTGCCTCTGTCTATATGGTCATGCACTGTGTCCTGAGCCCTTCATTGGCTCCTCATGACGTAGTGCTGTCCCCACCAAGGGTCCTCTTTCTTTCTCTCTCCGCTCCCAGACTTCTCTCTCTAACCAGAAGTGCTCTCTGTTGATACTCCTAATTAGCTGCTTATCACAGGTCCCCTACACAGAGCTTCTTTTGTCTCTTTATAGCTTGGAGTCTGTTTACTTTCCTACCATGTGCAGCTGCTCAGCAGTTTGGACTTCCGGCTCGGCTATCCAGTTGCGTTGTGTTTCTTCATGACCCCTCTACCACGCCCAGCGACCAGCTTTACATTTTAACTTACTTAATGTTTACGTACTATTTCCGTCATACTGCCTGAGAATGATTGTAATTAGGCTTGGCTTTTGAGACCATATTTCAACTGATCCATTAGACACTATGCAAACCACTGTAAGGAATGCCAATGATGGAAATTTGTGCTGTAATTACCACTGGATTGTACAATACTGGTTCTGACTGCAGCAGTTTTATTCCACTGGATTGGAACTGATCTCTTGGTGAGGTTCCCACAATCAAAGGATAACAGTCCGCAGTGACTACCTCACCTGCTACACTGGCATCAAAGTTGTGATGACTGCCGAAGCTACAGAAATTGTAAGGTTCCTTGTAAAAGTCATCATTTTGAAGTGTGGAGCACCCTGTGTGATGATCTCTGATCATGGAAAACTTCTCTAGTCGAGACTCGTATTGAGTAATTTCACATTGTAACATCTCACATGGGAGGTCAGCTACCTACTACCCACAGAACATCACCCATGGGAGGAGCTACCTACTACCCACAAATGAATGGTCTCTCCAAATGCTTTAGTAAGGTGCTAGAAGATAAGATCTCAGTGTACATTGAAATTGAGAAGAGACATTGTACCATTAGCATATGAACAGGGAAGAATGACGCTACAGGCCTCACACTGTTCTGTCTGTTCCATAGTCACAAAACTGAAATGACAACGGATATACTGTTCTCAACACCAGGAATGAAGAAGCAAGAGACATGGCTCACACAGAGTCAATGGACACCCAGGAGGAGGACCATGAGGGCTTTAACATCAGGTACTAGTCAAGAGGACAGCCTGGAATACTTGCTATGGGTTTTCACACCTGTGTAGAAAGTGGGGCGATTGGAAAAATTTCTAAAACAATGAACTATACAATATCTTTGTCAGTTGTACATGTCACAAGTCGAGATTTAGGTCCCCTTGTCAAGAAGACAGAAGTACAGATATGTCACTCACATCCTTCATATGAAGCCCTACTAAAGTCATGCAGTGTAGGTCAACAATAAGGGCTGCCTGATCAAGGAAACTGAAGGATGTTCAGTGAATGCAAGCATCGGCAGGAGGGGCTAAATTCAATGGTTGTTGTAGTGAAGAAGATGTAACAATGTGACCTCAGACACAAGAATCCTCCATCATTGCCATACAGAGGACCACTGACAAGATCTAGGATTGTGTAGTTGGTTCCAATGAGAACTTCTGAAACAGTAGGTTGCTGTTTCTCCAGGTGAGGGAACAATGCCATGAAGTGTGCTGCATGCAAAGTGAAGAAGTGATTAGCGTCACTGGCTTGCATGCCGTTGGTTGTTAGTTCAAATCCAATCACCAGTCAGTATCTGTTACTCAGTATACCCCATTTCTAGAAGGTTCTCAATTTTTTTTTTGTATTTGTATTGTTTCGATTTCCTACAATGTCCGATGTTTGCACATACACTAGCACCCTATGAAGGAGTCAGTTCTGTTCTGTCTGTAAGTTGGTCTCTATAATAAATGTGCTTTCAGTGCTAAGTACTGCACTTCACTGATGACCTGCTTTTGGATTTGGAGTTGGTTGTGGTTATAACGTGACAACATTACATATGTGCATAGCGAAAGAGTAGTGCTTGGGCTACCACGAATTTCAGTCAGGAACTACTGCATATTAATTTCCATGTGGAACTATGGCTTATATTATTTCCCAACAAGAACTATTTTTGTTTGGTTTCAGGACTAATAGACAATTTTAATCTACGAGGGCCGTTCAGAAAGTAACCTCCGGTTGATTTAAAAAAATACACCAAGTTAAATAAAATTATTTTAATATATACATCTTACAACTACATCTTTGCACTATTTTTCTACATAGTCTCCATAGTGATTGAGGCACTTATCGTATCTCTTCACAAGCTTTGAAATTCCTTCTGCATAAAAATCACCCGCTCGTGCCTGGAGCCAGCCTGTGACCGCATCTTTGAGCTCTTCGTCGTCATCAAACCGCTGTACCACGTTCCATGAATTCAACCAACAACACCCCTTTGGCATCCCAAAACACCGTTGCCATCAGTTTTCTGGCAGAAAAATCTTGCGACGCTTTTCTTGGTTTGGTAGGCGAATTTGAATGTGCCCACATCTTTGATTGTTCTTTTGTCTCAGGGTTCACGTACTTAATCCAGGTTTCGTCACCGGTCACGATTCTGTTTAACAATGGTTCTCCTTCGTCCTCATAACGTGACAGAAAGTCTAAGGCAGAGGCCATTCTTTGAGTTTTGTGGTGGTCGGTAAGAATTTTGGGCACCCATCGTGCACAGAACTTACGGTAACCCAATCTTGCTGTCACTATCTCGTACAAGAGAGTCTTAGAAATCTGTGGAAAACCAGTAGACAACTCCGACATTGAGAAACGTCGATTTTCACGAACTTTTGCATCAACTGTCTGAACGAGTTCGTCAGTCACCAATGATGGTCTACCACTCCTCTCTTCATCATGAACGTTTTCTCGTCCACTTTTAAATAAACGTACCCATTCACGGACAACTCCTTCACTCATAACTCTTGGTCCGTACACGGCACAAAGCTCACGATGAATAGCTGCTGCAGAATATCCTTTGGCTGTAAAAAACCTTACGACAGCACGCACTTCACATTTGGCGGGGTTTTCTATTGCAGCACACATTTCAAACTGCCACAAAAACTAAACTAGCGCAGGTACGACGTTCACTCGAGCACGGCTTGATGCCGACTGACCTGTTGAGTGCGTGAACGCACAGATGGCGTCGTTACTCCCCCCAAAACCCGCACTGTGACCAATCGGAGGTTACTTTCTGAACCGCCCTCGTATTACACAAGTTTATTTGTGTTCAAGAAATGTTTTTGGTCCTAAAGTCAGGATTACAACATTGGCAACAACGTGGTCCTATCTTTGATTCAGCAGGCACTACGAAGCACGAAAAATTTCTAGAACTTTGGCAGCAACAGCTAAACCAGCATCAGGAATATTCAAGCACTTAATTAGTCCACGACTTTGCAGTAACAACAGATTCTGCCAGTCATCCTGGCATTTCAGCCACTTAATGAAGCTCAAGAAGACTGGGAAGTACATAAAAAATGCCTCCAACTGTACTTCAAAGTAATTTATATCAAATATCAGGATCACCACTGGGCCTTTTTGCTGTCTACGAATCCACAATTACTTTACTTGTTCCGAAAGTAGGCCCCATTGTCTGATCCATTTGTTACTATCCTCTGACAGTCTCTTTATCATCTAATTATTTTTCTAGCATAATACATGTTGTAGCACAACGATAGAATTCTTATACCGCAAGTCAGATGCTCCAAGTTACGTTTCTTGGATAGCAGTTTTGCAGGAGCTGTTTAGAAAATTCGTGTGTGTGTATGTTTTTGACAAATCCTATTTATGCGAAAAGTTGATACATGCTATAATGATTCACTCAGCCCTGGATAAAGAGATCCACAGAGAAGCTTTAATACAGTCTGATCTCTCCATGGCTGAAAAGAGTTGTATGTGTATTCAATATATCACAAGTAGAGCAACAAATTTTTTTCAGTGGACTTTGATATTTCACATGTGCCCGCAGCTGTAGTGATATAGTATGCCACTACCCAGCTCCCAGCACAATACTGGATTAGTACCAGGCATTGTTTGTGGTGATCCACTTTGTTTTCAAATGGTCATGACTGTTTTTTCTTGAATCAGAGATGGGAATGTCCACCTTATGAATACAAGAGTTATCAGCATTTGTACAGAAGTCACTTTGCAAAAGTATGCTGTACAGCAGGCAGCGGACATCATCCCCCACTGATTCAGATGAACATTTCAGGCAGTGATAATGTGCTTGCACTGCATAAAATGTTACATGCAACAGTGCAAAAAATTTCTGTGACTATTCAATAGCACCCACCATTCTCAGCCATTAACTAATTTACGCACTTTAGTATGGGCACACCCTCACTCAGCAAAATCCAAAGTTGTGGGCACACTGTCACCGTAAGGTACCAATTTTCAGATCATGTGCAACTGACAGTCCCTTCTAATCAGATGTCTCAAATGTCATCTTTAGTTGGAGCTGAGCCCTCAGTTGGAAATATGTTTGGTCTTGATGCATATTCATTTTTCCCTACATCATCAAATGCACTCCGGTGCACTATGCAGCTATTGATATGCTTTGTACGCAATCTGCACCATTGTTTGAAGCAGGTTTGGGGAAGGCAGTCACCTTTTACTCTCATTGCCTTTGAGTCCACAACAAGTCTGAGATTTTGCAAAGTTTGCCTGATATGGCCATTAAAGAGGAGGCTGATGAATTTCTTCTACACAATCAGTAGAAAAACTTCTTTAAATTTATCTAGTGGAGGTAGATTTATAGTTGTCTCTTGACAAAGGCTCTAGCAAAATTTTTGAATTGAACACACTGCACCATGGTATCAATAATACAGGTTGCCTTTTGGTGTGCCTAGTGTATTCACCATGTTCCAAACATTCCTTGAACAGACTACAGTAAGAATTCTGTATCAAGTGAGTTATCTCACTGATACATTCGTCATTTGTTGTATAACAGAACATTAGGCCAATCACATCTCGTTTCTGCAGCTTTGCACACAAAGGCCTTATGTGTAACTTTTCAAATGCACTTTATATCAGACATATGCTACTTATCTGGCAATGCTGTCAGTGAAGAGGGTCTTCTGACCAGAACATGACCTCCAAGTTTTTATTGGCAAAGTGAACTAATATGCACAAATTATTCTCAAAGCAGTCTCCGAAGACCACCTATTAGGTCATCTCTGTGAAAACAATCCTTTTTTAATGATCAGAACACTGCCCTCTAGCTTTCTAGAAGTTACATCCTGTCTGGTGACTTACCAGATCTACTTGCTGTTAGTGCTGGCAGCAGCTGCATCCCCACATGGCATTGGAGATGTACTCTCTCTCATAAACAGAAGGTGGTATGGAGAGGTCAATTGTGTTCAAAGACGTTACTCCAGCTCAAGAACATTACTCACAGATTGAAAAGGAAGTATTGACCATCTTTTGTGACCACAAATTTCTTTTTAAACAGTTCAAGTTTGATTTTACCCCAGAACTTAAAATGTTCATCTCTTTTTGGACCTAAGGCAGAGAACTTAGCACATTGCCTTCATCAATGGGCTATCTGACAAATTTCCAATACTCCACTTTCTCGCCTCCCACTGGATCCAGACCCTGAATTTGACCACGAGGGCACAGTTTTTTTTCCCCTCAGTTAGGCAGCCAACTTGAGCAATTGATTCACAGATTCCCTATAAATTACCGGGACACCGCTATGACATCTAAGTGCAATCAGCTTATTTAACGGGTCCATAAACCATCCCGGCAATGTCAGGTGCTCCAACTCCTGCATTAAAACTACTGAGGGATTTCAAGGCACACCAGCCATTCTCTCAATGAACAACATTGACACAGCTTTGGAATTGACTGCACAGGCACTTTCTCAGGATCCATGTAGTTAACTGTTGTGGACTACTACTCCAACTTGCCATATATTGGCTGCCTATAGCAAACAATAGCAGCCACAGCAGGAGCCCTGCACATTTGTGGCGGACAACGGTACCCAACTCACAACAACCAAAGCCAAAAGATTTTGAACCAGCAATGGAACATATCATTTTACCACACTTACTTTCTACTCAGCCTCAAACGGGCTAAGAGAACGGTCTGTTCCCACTCCTAAAGTGTGAATATTAAAAGCCTTAGGGTCTGCTAAATCATGTTCAGCACCAAAGACCTTCCCAGCTTCTTAAAGGTCCACCCCCCATCAGTGGTTGAAGCCAGGTGGCACTCCTTCATGTGTGCCCTCACAGGGCACCTCTGGATCTCAAGCTTCCGTCCCTGGTACATGAAGCAGACACAGCCACAACTGCACCAGAACGTGAGCCTACACTCATTTGGACCACATCCGAGATGGATCCAGAGGTCTGTGTCAGCACAGTCCTGGTGCCACATGGTGGTGTTTATAAAATGTGGGATGCCACTCTGACACAACAATCAACTCCAGTAGCAGCAACTTGGTTAATGACCTTCCCTGTTGGCCTGTCCACCACCACAACTACATCGTATATATCTCAACTTATAGAGTCACAGAGCTGAGGGGCATGTCCATGGACAATGACCTGGCTTCACAGATAAATCACCAGGATCACCATGTCCCCCAGGGTCACTTCCACTAAACAGAAGTCTCTACACAAGACACTCTGAATCTAGAATCATCATTGCCAACAAACTGGATGGTTCCCTGGAGCCTTCCATCATAACAACCCTCAGCCACCAGCCATGCCACCCTCCCCTGCAACAGCCCTACATCTCGGTTCAAGGGGGGCAGAGATTTGGTAATCCCAATCATATGGACAGCACAATTTATCTATAAGTTTAACATCATCCACAATGCCGATGTCACCTGCTGCGGGAACATCACCGATATTGCAGGTCAGTCATGTGAATGTCCATAACAAGGAAATACAAGGTCAACATTGTTTGTCCCTTTTTGGAGTTAAGGCAGAGCATATAGCCTTCATCAATGGGCTATCTGACAAATTTCCAATACCACATTCACTATCACACTTCTGCTCATCATTCTAATGGCAAATTCACTTTTCACCTTCCAGCAGTACCAGACCCTGACAAGCAAGTGTAATAACTCTTCTCTGCAGCAAAAACTTTCCTGTCAGAAGTTCTTTCTGTAGACAGGAGTTATCACACCTTGCTCACAGAAGCTATATAAATACATGAACATGACAATAGCTTCAACAAGAAAGAAGAAAGACTCCAGGTGAATGCATAATGGATTCCCACACTGCAGTGAACAACCGTTGCAGTCAGCAATGGGAGAAATGCACCGGAAATGACCACAGAAAAGCCCTTAGACATTGGTGTGGTAATCTGTGACAGTGAGCTTGACTCCAGTCCACCATCATCAATGGAGGGAGAGACTTTTACAATGCCAGGCACTTGTACTGGCAACATATCAGAGAAATTATCAGACAGATATCAGCAAAGTATTTGAGACCGAAACCTACAGGCAGTTTGTCAAATATAAGGTTGCCCAGTGGCAGACACATTGTCATTTGCTATTACCTGACTTCATCTCTACAAGTGAACTAGGTCTGCAGCAGCTGTTCGCGTGTACCTACTTGACTCGTCCTGTACAGTGTTTCAACTGATGACAATGTGATTTCCACCACTGTCCGGTATTTGACCAAATACTTCTTGGTTTTGGTAAGAGATAACTGTCTGCTGTGCCACATATGGTCTCACCCTTACAGAGCCATGCTGCTGTCTGTGATATCACTGTTACTCAGTCCTGCAACAAGGCAATGTTGTGTGATAAATCTGCCGAGCAAGTTTTAATCTCACAATGACTGGCACATCTGGAATTCCTCTAAAATGCAAGCTGTTGTTATTGATGGTGTTTTCTGACACTAAATTTAATCACCCAATTCATTATGTTATGTCAGAGATCATTTCCTTGTACAACCACATAAGTGTCTTGAAATTCGATTCCGTATCACTTTCATAAAGTGTCTTCTGCTGTGGCCATTTTCTGAAGTGCATGTCATAGAGTATACCCTATTTCCAAATGTAACCAGAGCCACAATGACAAGGTATGTTATACAAGGTGGAAAAAATAAAACTAATCCACAATAAGGTTGACGAGAGACTGACCCTTATTAATAAACATCACAGTTTATTTGCTACAGAGCCCTTTTCTTGAGATTTTGCCCAAACTCTTACACAAACAGTTCTGCATGAATTTTGAACAAATAATACTTAATACTGTAAAATGAGCCTGTGCTGTTTCAATGTGTTTTGCATACAACTGGTCAATAAACATGTCATCTCCACTCACAAACTCAAATGTAAGAACACAGCAAAGTACTCTTGAAAGAGCATGTGGGAAATGCGCAAGAGAGCACGTGGGAAATACGCAAGCAGATACATGATTGGACTGACTGATGCACCAAAATTACTTTTCTGTGTGGGTAGTTCTGTCCATTAATGAGTGTCACTTCTGCATCAGTCTTATAAATATTTATTTTGCCCACCCAGAATATGTTGTGAGTTTTGAGTCATATCACCTTTCATAGAAAAGCTAGTTAATATTTCCCATCACTGAGCTAAAAAATGCAACATTCTTGGACTTGGAGGGAGATATATTCCGCTTGCACACCTTATGTGAATAGTCTAATAACCTGGTAGTAAGTGTAGAATGTTTAAAGAACTTGTATGTGGCTTACATTTTGTGAATGAGTCTCAGCAACTTTTATTTAGTTCATTAAAGCCTCCAAAAATCTTATGCTTCTTTGCTGAATTTCACTGACCAAAAACTTGCAGATAAGTCAGTATGGATCTGTTTCTTGTACACAATATGGCTGAGAACTGTACTGATCTTTCAGTGGAGGATGACAACAAGGAGGTGAACTTTACATAGCTATGTTTGCTATTCCAAAATCCCAATTGCTTTTTTAGATTCATGCAGCCATGTAACAAATGTGCTGGTGAATTACAATTATGCTTTGCTGGAGCTATGCTCAAGGCAATATCTTCAAAGTTCTCCATAAAAGGGTAAGCTGTGTTTGTGGAACTAACTAGTTTCATCCATAACAAACCTTTCTTTAAACTAATGCACCTGTCATTGAATATGCTAGTGACATGAATGTGCTAGGTAAACGCGTGGAATAGGCCTTTCCCTTGGAACTTTCACATGGTTACGTCGTGGAAAGCAGTTGGAAGTAGCTGTGGCATTTGGAAGGATTAGCTTAGTTCATTTGTTTGGTGAGCAGCAGATACTACTTAAGCACTGGTGTTACTCTCCATGTGTGGCCCACAAACAAGGTAACCACGCATACTTCCATAGTCTATCTTCAAATGGTTCAAATGGCTCTGAGCGCTATGGGACTTAACAGCTGAGGTCATCAGTCCCCTAGAACTTAGAACTACTTAAACCTAACTAACCTAAGGACATCACACACATCCATGCCCGAGGCAGGATTCGAACTTGCGACTGTAGCGGTCGCACGGTTCCAGACTGAAGTGCCTAGAACCGCTTGGCCACCCCGGCCGGCGTCTACCTTCAAACCAACACTTTTAATAAGACATTTAAAAGCATCTCCATACAGCACCACTCTGGATATAACGGATAAATTACATCAGCTCTTGGGAGTTCACTACCTTCCACAAAGCCATGAAATGGGGAATTTGTTTATTACCTATCTCAAAGCAGTATTCTGCCATCTAACCAACCTACAGGAAAGTCAGTGACTCATCTGCATTGAAAAAGACATAAATTTTACATTTAAACAGATATTTAATGTAATCTACATACATTGCAACTATTCAGGATTATTAAAAACTTTGGCATACAACAGTCTTTGATGTAGTGTATAGGTAACAACTGAAAACTATCTGCTAATGCAATTAAAACCAAAATGTGATGAACAGAAATAATTGAACTATCAGTTGATTAAGGCTACCATTTTACATGGTACACTTCGAAGGTGAAGAGATTTACAACCACAAAGTATTTCACTAGTTAAATTTATGTATAAAAAAAGGTTCCAGTGGTCAAATGAAAGTGTCAATCAATCAGTTCTGAAAGAATAGATGAAAAATACAAATCTATATACAATAGCATATAACTTACGTGCACACGGCTAACTAATTTTTGTGTTTGCCAGAGAACAAGAACTAAAGCATAAGCAACTGACATTTTAGCAAAGAATTCAGAAAAGCCTTCTACATTGTTCTACATCAAACATGCAACATGGATTGAAGAGAAAAACGTAATTCCTAATTTATCTTGTAAATAAAACTCTAGAAAACAGTTACCACAATGAAGCACAGTTCTTTTCACTGCCATAAAGTTGAACTTGATCAATCAAAATATATAAATTCTTATTACAATGGTGTATCGACAGGGAGAAACAAAACATTGAAAAATATTTCACAGTTCCATACATGAAACTGCTTTAAAATTATACATGAACTAATCAACTACCACAGTTCTCAGAATATGACAGAAATATAAATCATAATAATGTGTACAAATGAAAACATTAATAATAATAATTATAGCTGCCAATAGTCACACAGTTGACAAATTCAGCAAGAAATAAAAGCAGACTTTTTCTCAAAAATTATCTCAGTAACGCATCCTATGTTGGACGGCTGCACTGATGTTTTCATGGTACTCCATCTTGCAACTGCCATGACAGCACACATTCTCCACAGTCGAGTATCGACATCGTTTTGATCTACACAACGCTCCCGCTGGCAAGTGAATCACTGCTGAATTGCAGCAAGCTTTACTGAAACAATATACAAAGTTGATCTAATATTACATCCGGTGTTGAGTCTCTAATAGCATGTTTATCTTATGAAAATAATGGCACGTACCAAATGTTTCATGGTCATCAAAAAAATGCACAAAAATCTTGCTCTCAGAGATCAATGACTCAGCACAGTCACTGATGCATGGTCATCAACAGCCAGGAAATGATATGTGCTAAATTAAAATTGTCCACAACTTGAAATTTCAAAGATGAAAACAGGAATTATGACACTACTTCACAGATAAATCTTGCATAATGGATATCTTCCCTGACATGCTAGAAATTGACACTTAAAGGAGGCACAATATTGAGGCTTTGGGCTGTAGATGTATAAAACAATGGAATGTAGCTGTCAGAAAAATAGACATATTGAATGCCTGTCACAACATGTGCCTCTGAATTAAGCAATTACTTACAAGTAACAATGTTTGTACACAAAACCAGCATTAATCATGTCTGTGGAGAATGCATGGAGATATACACTTCATCAAAAAAATGGGAAGGCAATGGTAGGTGGGAGAGAATGTAAGGGGACAGAACAGGAATGTGGCACTTGTGAGATTGCTCTGGTGCAGCCATGACCACCCAAATGAATGATCACCACCATAAAACTGTAGCCAGGAGCAAAGTAGATAGCCCATGGCACAATAACATTGTGCGCACAAGACACTCAACTGCAAATGGGGCTTTACTACTGACTCATATTACCTGGATTCTCCATCCTCTCATCTTCCAAAACAAGTTTCTATGAATGCATAGATGCAATTGTCCTCACAAATGGTTTGCTTAGGCCTAACTTAATTTGAAGAGGTGGTAACTGGTTTTCTTTTCTGGGTCCACGAGGTAACTGTGCAAAACATTCCTCTCTCCAGCCTCCAAAGCTTTTCTTATGTGTTAAGATATTCTTGACCTATCTTGATCCTTTCAGTACCATCCCATTTGCCTAAGAAACAGGGGTATTTAGTAAAGCTACTTTGCTGGCCACTAAAAAAGGCTGAGCAAGAAAGGGGACAATGTAGTTTCATCACTAAACAAATGCAAAGAATAGATTTGGTACCAACAGATGACTGGTTCTGTACCATGTACAGAATTGTACAATTTGTATAATCATCTTATGACTTGAGTTTTTTAAATTATTATCTGTGTGTAGAATATTCCATCATCTTTTGGGCATGCATCTGCATGGTTGAGAAAAACCTAGATATTGTTAAAATAAATCAACCCAGTAAGTTAAGCTGGGTTGTTTCACATTTTTTCTATATTGACAAAAACTGTCTGGTAAAAGTGTTGTGGGTAACTTATTTCATAACACACCAAGGTTTGTGATGCACAGTTCCTGCCACACAGTACATCATCCCAAGTTTCAGTGTATATCAATGCAAATAAACATACATTTTAAAGAATTTTTGGAAGTTACTACCGTCCTGTGATAATATAATTCATAGTAAATCAGAATTTGTAATTTAGCAATTTAATAACTCAACAGATTAAAGCACAATCAGTTGGCTTAATTTAAAATTATTTGTTCACTGTCTTATACTACATTGCGCCACCCAAAACGCAATCCCACATTGTACGCTGTTCTCAAATACAGCATGAGTTGGTTGACATTCATATGCAGCTGGAAACTGCCCTGACCACAGTCAAATGGCTGGCAGCTGCTGAGAATCGGTGTGTTGGAAGAGCTTCTGAGAGTCATATACCTGTGATACCATACCAAAGGTACATCATGTGCTATCCTATCCTGTGGATCCTGTCTCCTTTGCAGAACGTACAGGAACTGTCACTACTCGTCCAACTGACTACGAGTAGTGTGTCAATGGTAGATTTAGGCGTCCTGTACAGGGTGGATGGGGACCACGGAGGACTCGGGGTGTTGTACCGATCCCCCTAACCAACAAATTTGAGGTGCTGTCTTTCACTGAAACTAAAGCTGAGCCTATGGGACTCAGTTCACCTGTTTTGGGGAAACTTGTTTTGTTCAGCATCAGGAGGCGGCACACACAAAAGGGCAGATATCTGTTAATCGTTGGCAGTTCAAATATACAGCGAATGACTATACCCCTAACTAACAGGAAATGACAGCAAGGGACAGGAAAGGACACCATGTGCACTCACTGTGTATGCCATGGGTCTCACTCAGCACGCTGAAGAGACTACTGCAGCAGCTACTGAGGCAACAGTGCAACTAACTGCAGATTGCGGCACATGTTGGAACAGATGGTGCCTGTCATCTGGGCTCCAAGGTCTTTCTTGGGTCATTCAAACAACTAACAGAAGGTTGAGAAGACTAGCCTTTGGCATGGAGTTTCAATGAAGTTCACAATTTGCAGCATTGTTCCCAGAACTGATTGTGGCTCTTTGGTGTTGATTCGAGTGCAAGGAGAGAACCAGGGACTTTGAAAGTTCTGTGAGAAGCTAGACTGCAATTTCCTAGATGTGCGCCATAGATTTGAGAACTGTATGGTCCGCCTAAATGGGTCAGGTGTGCACTGCACATCAGAGTCTAGGACTCAGGTAGCTGACTGTGTGTGGGGTGCACACAAGGGCTTTTTAGATTATGTGACTTTCCATCCTGGTCAGATAACAACAGCTGTAGGGACCCAGAAATATAAGTGCAAAGAGTCTAAAGCATGCACTGCACACGTGAGAGTTAAAATCCTAGTAGTTACGTACTGAAGCATTCACAACAAAATGCTTGGGTTTGACATGCTCTTGAAAAGCAGTGAAGCTCACATAATAATAGCTACAGAAAACTCACCGAAACCTGAAACTGATAGCAGTGAGATTTTTGGGGAAAGTTTACATGTATATCAAAAAGCTAAGTGAAAGGGAAATGGAGGTGGTGTATTTGTTACAGTAGATAAGAAACTAAAATCCAACAGAAATTGAAGCTGCATGCAAGATTGTTTGGGCAATCTGCAGTAGCAGGGGTGAGCATAAAATGGTAACTGGATCCTTTTATTGTCCATCAGACTCACCTCCTGATGTAACCGAAAACTTTACAGAAAACCTCAGTTGGCTTGCATATAATTCCCCAATCATACTGTAACCATCGGTGGAGACTTGAATCATCCAACAATCAACTAGGAAAATTGCAATTTTGTTAGTAGTGGGTGTGGTAAAATATCTTGCGAAACATTACTAAATGCCTTCTCTGAAAACCACCTAGAACAAGTCGTTCAGAACCCCACTTATGATCGAAATACAAGGTGTCTCATGAATGAGGCCTTGGAGTGGTCTGCTTGTCATGAGTGTGTTTGTTGGCTGTTGCCGCTGTGTCTGCTGGTTGCCGCTATGCATAGTTCTCAGACACCAATACCTTGCGCGTGCCCCCTACACTGTGCGACTGAGTGTACTGGTGCTTCCTTTGGAGTTTTCTTTTTGACAAGTTTATGCGTTTCAAATATTGTTGCTGAACATCATTACTGCAACTGCACCGAGTCCAGGACTTTCCCTGCCCGTATGTTGCTGGGCCCGGTCCTCTGACAGAAATACCATGCGGGTCTTCACTGTGTGACTGAGTGTTCGAGTGTTTTGCTTTGAATTTCCTGTCGAGTTTCCATTTGGTATGTTATACATGAAGGCTCTATGAACGTTTCTTGGATTGAACTATGTAAAACCAGAACCGTATGTGGAATGACGGCTTGAATTCATACGAAAATTTCCCAGTGTGAGTGCTCCCAATGATTCAATAATATGCAGAGCTGCGCACAAACTGAAATTGAAACCACACAAAATAACGGAAGTGCATCAACTGAGGAACTCAGATACTGTTGCTTGATATTGTTTTTGCAACTGCCTGTTACAACCTGTGCACGATAGGGAAGTTGATCCTGAGATGCTATTTTCCTCATGAAGCATGGCTTCTATTCTCAGAATAATCGATGTTGGAGCTCTATGAATCCTCATGAATTACATCAGCGACCTCTGCATGATGCGAAAACAGGAGTATGGTGTGCAGTTAGTGCAAGATGAATTACTGGACCAATCTTTTTTCACAAAACAATATGTTCTGACAGGTATGTAAACAATATACTGCATCCTTTTTTTCGAGAACACCTAATGAAGGGATATATGGTTCCCTCATGCAGGACAATGCAACACCACAAGTCACCAATGTCTCAAAGACAGCAGTATGAAGTGTTTTTGATAATAGGATAGTTGACTGGCCTCTTCGTTCTCCGGATCTAAATCTGTGTGATTTTTATCTTCGAGGAATGTTAAAAGACAAGATGTACACAACTAATCACCACACGCTTAACAAGTTGGAAGACAGGGTTTGGCTAGTCATTTCCCAGATTTCGGTAGGTGAAATTCATATTGTGTTTGCTAATGTGTTCAGGAGATATCAGGCTACTCTTACCACAGAGGGACATCATTTTGAGCACCTGTCTTAAATAAAGGTAAGCTTAATGTTAATCAGATGGCGACATTGTTTTTGCTTAACTCAGGGGAAGCGTGAGCACAGCTGGCAGATTAGTGTCCGAGAGCTGGGCACAGCAGTGGCCGGCAGATGAGATGGTGGCAGTCGGTGGCCATGCCGTGCGACCCGCGGACCCCTACTGGGCATCTTTCACGAGACGCCCTGTATATTAGATCTAATGGCAACAAACACGCCTGACCTGTTTGAGGATGCCCACGTCAAAACAGGTATCAATGAACAAGGCGGAGTTGTAGTAACGAAGATTACCAAAGTACAAATGAAACTAAAACAAGTAGAAAACAAACAATGTTAAATCCAGGATGGAATGTAACAATATTAGAGGTTTGGTGGTTTCAGTTGTCTGAGACTGCTGACGTGTGTGCAAGTTGCATCTGCATGAGTGTGTGTGGGCCTGTGTGTATGTGTGTGTATTGTTGACAAATGCCTTAATGGCAGAAAGCTATAATTGTATGAATCTTCTTGCTGTGCCTATCACGGCTCAGCAACTCCACTAAAACAAGTATAAATTATATATAAAAACAAAGATGAGGTGACTTACCGAACAAAAACGCTGGCAGGTCGATAGACACACAAACAAACACAAACATACACACAAAATTCAAGCTTTCGCAACAAATTGTTGCCTCATCAGGAAAGAGGGAAGGAGAGGGGAAGACGAAAGGAAGTGGGTTTTAAAGGAGAGGGTAAGGAGTCATTCCAATCCCGGGAGCGGAAAGACTTACCTTAGGGGGAAAAAAGGACAGGTATACACTCGCACACACGCACATATCCATCCACACATACAGACACAAGCAGACATATTTATATTGGTCTTTAAATATGTCTGCTTGTGTCTGTATGTGTGGATGGATATGTGCGTGTGTGCGAGTGTATACCTGTCCTTTTTTCCCCCTAAGGTAAGTCTTTCCGCTCCCGGGATTGGAATGACTCCTTACCCTCTCCTTTAAAACCCACTTCCTTTCGTCTTCCCCTCTCCTTCCCTCTTTCCTGATGAGGCAACAATTTGTTGCGAAAGCTTGAATTTTGTGTGTATGTTTGTGTTTGTTTGTGTGTCTATCGACCTGCCAGCGTTTTTGTTCGGTAAGTCACCTCATCTTTGTTTTTATATATAATTTTTCCCACGTGGAATGTTTCCTTCCATTATATTGAAAACAAGTATAAAGGTATACACGTTCAGTGAAGTAGATAAAAAGACAGAAAAGTCATATCTGAATGAGGAATTTGAAACTTTCAGCGTAGGGCAGGAGCATGTGGAGGAACTACGGCTCAAGTTTAAAAGAATAATTGAACACACACTAGACAGATATGTACACAGCAGAAAACTTCATATTGGGAAGGGCCTCATGGTAGACAGTCACTGCACAGAAACTACTACTTAAACAGAAGTTACTGCATAATAGGTATAAAACAAAGCATATGACTACAGACAGAAAGATGCTCAATGAAAGGCTTTTGACTGTCAAGAGAGCAATGCATGATGCCCTCAATGACTACTGTAGCAGAATATTCTCCAATGATATTTGACAAAACCCAAATTCTGGTAGTAACACCAAAGTTAGTGTCCAGTCACTTGCAACTGAGACAGGAAATGAAACTGAGGGTAGCAAAGCAAAAGCCGAATGCTTACATCTGTTTTGAAATGTTCCTTTACCAAGGGAAACCCAAAGAGAATTGTCCAATTTAACCCCCATATCACTGAAAAGATGAATGAAAGGAGAGTTGTTTGTTTCTTTGTTTTGTTTTAGGGCACAAAAACAACTAGGGTCATATGCGCCCATGTCAAAACTATAGAACACAAAGACAGAGAGAGGAGTCAAAAACAACTAACACATTAATCTCAATCGACGGAAGAGAAGACAGCTAAAAACAGCGACATGGAGAAAGGCCTATAAAATCATATAGAAATGGATGTGCTGAACTAAAAATTAAATGTCCTTTGCCATATTGCTATGACGGATAAAAAATATAACGCAGTAAACACCCTGCATGTCATTTGTTAAACCCACCGATAACTCAGACGACAAACACGAATGTGAATGTAAGTAGTTAAACAAAAAAGGGCATTTCGTCAGGAAATGGCGGACTTTCAAGGGTTGGGTGCAATGGGCAAAAAGTGGCGGGGGTGCACCACTTAACAAATTGCGATGGCTAAAAAGACGGTGCCTGATAAGCAGCCTAGCTAAAATGATCCCCTCACGGCAAGAGTGCCAAGAGGAGATTGTACAAGCCGCTGGAAGAGGCTTAATAACCCGGAGCTCGTTCCCATGAAGGGAGGACCATTGGTGATGCCAAAGTGACACCACCTGCTGACAAACAGCATCACAGAGATCATCGAAGGTAATATAAGAACTAGCAGGCTGAGGTACGAGGACTGCAGCGATGGCAGCAGCGTCAGTGGCCTCATTTCCTGCCAGACCGACATGACTAGGAACCTGCATAAACATCACAGTGGCTCCATAAAGACTGAGCAAGTGACAGCTTTCTTGGACCCTTTGCACTGCACGGCACGCAGATCTGCTGAGGAGATAATCACGGCAGTAGGACAGCGGTAGTTCAGCAGCTTCTGTATACAGACTCTCAACTGGGCTAGTGTAAAACGCGCCAGTGGCCAGTGGACAGCACTGAGATGGCGTAAAAGGGACGGATGTACAGATGCATAAACAAAACAACCATAGTCTAATTTTGAATGGACAAGGGACCAGTACAAATGGAGGAGGGGGGTTTGATCTGCTCCCCATGAAGTACCACTGAGGACATGTAGGACACTGAAGGACAGCATACAGCGGGCTGCCAAGTAAGCAATGTGGGGGGACCAAGAAAATTTCATATCGAGCCTGCTCCTAGGAATTTTGTAGTTTCAACGAATGGAAGAGTAACAGGACCAAGATGTGCTGAACTAAAAATTAAATGTCCTTCTCCATATTGCTATGATGGATAAAAAGTAAAATTCAGTCGACACCCTGCGTGTTGTTTTTGTTAAATCCGTGGAAAAGTGAAATCAGTTGGAAATCAGAGGAAAAGCGAAAACCACTGTCGATGCTTCATGAGTGAAGACTATCGAGACATAAATGATGCAAGTCTGTGGAGAACTGCAAGAGATACCAAAATCGTCAATGCAAAAGGAACCGGAGATGGCCAGTGGGAGACAGGCCATTATAAGGTTAATGGCAATAGCAAAGAGGACGACACTCAGCACAGAACCCTGAGGCACACAGTTTTTCTGAATACAGGTGTTCAACAAGGCAAAGCCTCTCTGTACCTTGAGAACTCGGTCTTCTAAACATTCCTGAACAAAATGGGGTATGCAGCCATTGAAGCCCCACATGTAGAGAGTACAGAGGATACCAGTCCTTCAGCAGGTGTTGTACACTTTCCTAAATCGAAAAACATGGACAGTCCGCGATTTCAGAAGGAAACCGTTCGTGGCGTCGGTGGTCAAAGTGACGAGATGGTGAACTGCAGAGCTGCGCACTCGAAATCCACACCATGCAGTGGCTAGTAAATTACGAGACTAAAGCCACCATACTAGCTGGGCATGAATCATATGTTCCATCACCTTGTAAACACAGTTGATGAGAGAAATAGGGAGGTAGCTAGAACAAAGATGTTTGTCCTTACCGGGCTTAGGTATGGGTATGACAGTGGCTTCACACCAACGTCTGGGAAACGTGACCTCTAACCAGATGTGGTTGTATATGTATGAAGCAGAAAATGCTTGCCCACGAGAGAATGGTGCTGCAACATCTAAATGTGAACAATGTCTGGCCCTAAGGTAGAGGATCAAGATGAATTGAGAGCATGATCTAGCTCCCTCATAGTAGAGGCAGAATTGTAGCAATCATGGTTCTGCGAAGAGATGGGCACTGCCCGAGGGAAAGGTGACAGTGGGAGTAGCTCAAAATCTCCGCAAAATGGGGGCCCGAGGTGTTGGAGATAGCAGTAGGATCCTCAATGACATCGTCTGCTGCTGTCAGGCCAGAAATTGGGGAATGGATCTTGGTCCCAGAGAGCTGTCAGAGGTTGGCCCACACAAAGGGAGTGGAACTGTTAAAAGAACTAGTGAATGAAATCCAGCTAGCTTTTTTGCTATCCCAAATATCGCGACACACTGTTCATGTAGCTGTTTATAATGAATGTAGTTTGCCATCCTAGGATAACAGTTAAAAACACAGGACAGCACGTCTCTGTGAGCGAATTGCGTTTCGGCACGCCTCAGGCCACCAAGGGACCGAGACATGGTTGGTTGGTTTGGGGGATTAAAGGCACCAGACTGCTATGGTCATCAGACCCTTGTTCCAAAACACCCACACAGAATAAAAACGACAATGGAAAAGACGACACAGGACAAGAAAGACGTAGACAGAGACCAGACAAAAGGAATTAAAAGCACACAGAGTGTGACAGTGGTTGGCTGACCATAGAGACACAAAAGGAAAAGCCAACCACCGAGAACCACACTAAAAACTCAGATTAAAATCGCAGGCCAAAGACCAGAATCAATAGAATAAGGACAAACACTTAGATTGAGTGATAAAAGCCCACGGCCCGAATGAAATGCAAAACTAAGCCTGCCATAGCAGTGTCATCTTTTAAAAGGGCAGGGAGCGTATCAGGGAGCGCAAACATCTGCCTGAGCACAGTTAAAAGGAGACAGGCCAACAAAATGTGGACCACCGTCAAAGCCGACCCGCAGCCACATAGAGGCGAGTCCTCATGGCGCAGTAAATGGCTGTGGGTCAAGTGGGTGTGGCCCATGCGGAGCCAACAAAGGACTACTGAGACCCTTCGAGTGGCTCGCGTGGATGACTGCCACACGTCTGTCGTCTTCTTCACAGGACGGAGTTTGTTTGGCGTGGTCAGGTTGCGCCATTCAGTGTTCCCAAAGTTCGAATACTTTGCGGCGTAAGATCGCTCGCAAATCAGTCTCCGGGAGGCCAATGTCTAGAGATGGTTTACTGGTTGCCTGTTTGGCCAGGCAGTCTACATGTTCATTGCCGGGTATCCCAATATGGCCTGGGGTCCACACAAAGACCACATAGCGGCCGCAACGGGCAAGAGTATGGAGGGACTCCTGGACAGCCATTACCAGACGAGAGAGAGGGAAGCACTGGTCGATAGCTCGTAAACTGCACAGGGAGTCGCTCACCTGAGCAGGAGCGGATATACTCTAGGGCACGAAAGGTGGCGACCAGCTCAGCAGAGAAAATGCAGCAGCCAGCCGGCAATGAATATTGTTCGTAATGGCCCCTAGAGTCAGAGCATAACCGACACGACCAACAACCATCGAACCGTCAGTGTAAACAACGCCAGAGCCCTGATACATGGCAAGGATGGAAAGAAAGCGGCGGCGGAAGGCCTCCGGAGGGACGAGTCCTTCGGGCCCTGTGCCAATTCAAGCTGAAGGAAAGGGTGGGGCACACACCACAGGGGTGTATGCAGAGGGGCCAGGAAAGGACGTGGAAGAGGAAAAACCCCAAGCCCGGAGAGAAGCTCTCTCATGCGGACCACGATCATACAACCCGACCAGGGCCAACATTCTGGGAGACGGATGACTGACTGTGGGAACAGGAGACGATAATTAGGATGCCCGGGCAAGCTACAAACATGCGTAGCATAAGCGGCCAGTAAACATTGGCGGCGTGGAGGGACACCTGCCTCCACAAGTATGCTGTCCACGGGGCTGGTCCATAATCCAGATGGGACTGGATTAATGCCTTGTAGAGCCATAAGAGGGTAGATCGGTTGGCGCCCCAGCCGGTGTGGCTCAAGCACCGCAGAGCATTAAGATGCCGCCAATACATTTGTTTAAGCTGCCGAATATGTGGGAGCCAAGTCAACCGAGCATCAAAAACCACACCCAAATCCGATGTGTCTCCACCACAGCAAGAAGTTCGCCGGCAAGATAAAGCCGCGGCTCAGGGTGAACTGTTCGTCGAAGGCAGAAATGCATAAAGCAGGCCTTTGCAGCCAAAAACTGAAAGCCATGCGCTACAGCCCAAGACTGCGCCTTGCGGATAGTGCCCTGCAGCTGACGTTCAGCAGCTGCAATGCCAATGGAGCTATAGTAGAGGCAGAAGTCGTCAGCATACAACGAAGCTGAGACAGACGTTCCCACCGCCGCAGCGAGCCCGTTAATTGCAATTAAAAACAAGAAGACACTTAGGACAGATCCCTGTGGTACCCCGTTTGCCTGAACTCAGGAGGAACTATGGGAGGCCGCGACTTGTATGCGGGAGGTATGATGCGACAGAAAATTTCGTAGGAAAATCGGTAGCGGAGCCTGAAGACCCCAACTATGAAGCGTAGAGAGAATGTGGTGGCGCCATGTTGTATCATACGCCTTCCGCATGTCGAAAAGACAGCGATGAGGTGCCGACGGAGGGCAAAGGCCGTACGGATGGCTGACTCCAGGCTCACCAGATTGTTGGCAGCAGAGCGGCCTTTACGGAACCCACCCTGAGTCGGAGCTAGAAGGCCCTGAGACTCAAGCACCCAACTCAACCGCCGGCTCACCATGCGTTCGAGCAACTTGCAAAGAACGCTGGTGAGGCTAATGGGGCGGTAGCTGTCCACCTCCAATGGGTTCTTACCAGGTTTCAAAATGGGGATAACAATGCTTTCCCGCCACTGCGACAGAAACTCACCCTCGACCCAGATACGGTTGTAAAGGTCGAGGAGGCGTTGCTGGCAGTACACTGAGAGGTGTTTCAGCATCTGACAGTGGATGCGATCTGGCCCGAGAGCTGTATCAGGGCAAGCTGCTAGAGCACTGTGGAATTCCCACTCACTGAATGGGACATTGTAGGATTCAGGATGGCGGGTGTGAAATGAAAGGCTCTGTCGTTCCAACCGCTCTTTAATGGAGCGGAAGGCCAGTGGGTAATTCACAGATGCGGAACTGAGAGCAAAATGGTGTGCTAAGCGGTTTGCAATTATGTCAGAGTCAGTACAAATTTCCTCATTCAGTGACAGCGCAGGGATGCTGACAGGGGTCCGATAGCCATAGAGGCGTCTAATCTTGGCCCAGACCTGCGATGGAGAGACATGGAGGCCAATGGCGGAGACATACCGTTCCCAGCATTCCTGCTTGCGTTAGCGGATAAGGTGGCGGGCCTGCGCACGCAGTCGTCTGAAGGCAATGAGGTGTTCTATGGAGGGATGTCGCTTGTGACGCTGGAGCACCCGCCGGCGATCTTTAATCGCCTCAGCGATCGCAGGCGACCACCAAGGCACAGTCCTCTACTGAGGGGACCCAGAAGAACGGGGAATGACAGATTCTGCGGCAGTAACGATGTCGGTGGTGACGGAGTGAACCACCGCATCAACGGCTTCACTAGAAAGAGGTGCAATAGTGGCCATGAAGGAGAACAAGTCCCAGTCAGCCTTATTCATAGCCCATCCGCATGGGTGCCCAGAAGAGTGACACTGTGGCAGTGACAGAAAGATCGGAAAGTGGTCTCTACCACACAGGTTGTCATGTACACTCCATTGGACAGAAGGTACGAGGCTAGGGCTGCAGATCGAAAGGTCGATGGCGGAGTATGTGCCATGCGCCACACTGAAATGTGTGAAGGCACCATCATTTAAAGTGGAAAGGTCGAGCTGTGTCAATACATTCTCAACGGTGGCGCCTTGACCTATTGCCACTGACCCACCCCACAAAGGGTTATGGGCATTGAAGTCGCCCAGTAACAGGAAAGGCGGCGGCAATTGGGCTATCAGCGCAGCCAGGACATGCTGCGGGACATCACCATCCGGTGGAAGATAAAGACTGCAGACAGTAACAGCCTGTGGCGTCCACACCCGAACAGCGACAGCCTCTAAAGGTGTTTGCAGAGGGACAGACTCGCTGTGGAGGGAGTGAAGGACATAGATGCAGACGCCACCAGATACCCTTTCATAAGTGGCCCGGTTCCTATAATAACCCCAATAGCCACCGAGGGCGGGGGTTCACATTGCCGGAAACCAAGTTTCTTGTAGAGCAATACAGATGAAAAGGTGAAGGCTGATAAGTTGTCGGAGCTCAGCTAGATGGTGGAAAATCCGCTGCAGTTCCACTGGAGGATGGTATTGTCCATGGCTGAGAAAGGCATGAAGGGACTGGGGAAGCAGTTTATGCCACTGGGTCACTTGCTGCCACTGATTCAGTACCCATGCAAGTGACATCCATGGCATCTGAGGGTCCGGTGAGATCCAGGTCTTCAGCAGACGTCAGAATCTCGACTTCATCCTCAGACGCTGAGCTTGCAGGAAGTGGTGGGATGGGTGCCACCGCAATGTTGGGATTCTTGGGAACCTTTTTATTCTTCTGTTTCTCTCGCTGTGCCTTCAGTGGTTCTGGCTGCGAGGGCTTCCCTGGGTCAGGCTCAGGGACAGACGACGAGCGTGAGGCCCTACGACCAGTGACCGGTGGTTGTTTCAGTCACTTGTGGGTATCTGCTTTTCCGCTGGTCTGAACTTGCGAAGGGAGGGCACCAAGGGACCCCTTCCTGGCGAGAGGAGCCAAAGAAGTCTGATGCTTCTCCGGATGGGAAGAGGGAACAGATGTCCCTCTTTGTTGGGGGGGGGGGGGGGGGGGGGGTGTTGCTCCTGAAGTAGATGGAGCAGGAGCAACAGGGAGTGAAGTGCTGCTTAGCCTCTGTGTAGGTTAGTCGGACTAGGGTCTTGATTTCCATTATTTTCCTTTCCTTCTGCAGAATCGGACAGTCCGGCGAGCAAGGAGGACGGTGCTCTCTGCAGTTGACACAGATGGGAGGCGGGGCACATTGAGTATCAGGATGGGATGGACGACCACAATTGCGACACATCAGGCTGGAAGCACAGCGTGAAGACATATGGCCGAACTTCCAACACTTGAAGCACTGCATCAGGGGAGGGATATATGGCTTTACATCACAGCGGTAAACCATCACCTTGATCTTCTCAGGTAATGTGTCACCCTCGAAGGCCAAGATGAAGGCACCGGTGGCAACTTGATGATCCCTCAGACCCCGGTGGACGCGCCGGATGAAATGGACACCTCGTCGCTCTAAGTTGGCGCGCAGATCGTTATCAGACTGTAAAAGGAGATCCCTGTGGAAAATAATGCCCTGGGCCATATTTAAGCTTTTATGGGGCGTGATAGTAACTGAAACATCCCCCAGCTTCTTACAAGTGAGCAAGGCCCGTGACTGCGCAGAGGATGCTGTTTTTATCAAAACCGAACCGCACTGCATTTTGGACAAGCCCCCCACCTCCCCGAACTTGCCCTCTAAATGCTCTACAAAGAACTGAGGCTTCACAGATACAAAGGATTCGCCATCAGCTCTGGTACAGACGAGATACCGGGGCGAATACGTTTTACGGTCATTCATAGCCTTTCGTTCCTCCCATGGTGTGGTCAGGGAGGGGAATGATTTGGGGTCATACACATTAGCTTTAAAATGAGCCCTCGAACGCTTAGAGACTGGTGGTGGCTGGCCACCAGCAAGAGATGATGTGCCACGCTTCATTGCGTGTCATCCACCCTGATGCCACCTACCCCGACCAAGGGCCCTCCCCATGGGTGCCACCCAGCCACAGCAAGGACCACCTGGCAGGATGGCCATTGCCGGGAGTCCTGATGCCCCAGGTAGATGGGAATGTACTCTTTGGCATACATGGGGAGTAAACGGCGCAGCATCAGTAGAGCGATCCCTGTGTTGTCAGTGGGCTACAACCAACAAGCTACATGGCGACCTCACCGCAACAGACTGGCTACCGTGCTGGATTTTAGGTGACATGTAGTCCATGGTCGCCGTCAATGCAGAAAGTGGCACTGCACATCACATGGCGGAAAGTGCACGCAGGAACGTATCCATGCCCAAGAGATGGAGAGCGGGCAGGACTGCAATGCGCCAATGAATAAGCTGGCGAAAGGTCTGACCGCAAAATGGACACAATGCACCAAGTAAGGCGCCCTTCCCCAATTGGCTCGCTCTTCGGAAGAATTTTGAGATATGGAGGTCAAACCCGACAGGGGACCATCACATAAGGCCGAAACTTTTGAGACTCCTTTTAGTCGCCTCTTACGACAGGCAGGAATACCGCGGGCCTATTCTTACCCCCGGATCCGCAGGGGGCCACCGAGACATGCCGTGGTAAATAGGAAGTGCGAGAAATGGAATGTTCTGTGACGGTAAGGATAACATTTGTAAGATATTCTACCTGGTCGTCATCACAACTGGGGAAATGTTCGTCGAAAGTTGCCAGGGAGGAGTAAAGCCTCCAATCGGCCTTAATAAGTTGCCATTTGTGTGTGCACATAATTGGGGTAGGAGTCAGCAAACAGATGGCACATGGGAAATGGTCACTCGGGTATGTCACAGAGAAAACAGACCACTCGAAACGATGGGCAAGATGGGCAGTGCAGAAGGATAGGTCCACATCAGAATAGGTGTGCATGGAGTCTGAAAGGAACGTGGGTGCTCCTGTGTTAAGGCAGAGGGGGTTAGGTTGATTGAGAAGGGCAGTCAAGAGGGCACCTCTCGAACAGGTTCTAGGAGAACTCCAAAGGGTATAGTGTGCATTAAAGTCACCAAGTACTAGTAAGGGGCGAGGTAGCTGCCCAATAAGCTGGGGGCATCTGCCCTGGTGACATTAAATCACAGAGGGATGTAAGTGGTACAAAGGGAAACAGATTGAAGGCAGATAGTCAAGGAGATGGGCTGACTATGAAAGTCATCCTGTAGGAGCAGCATGACTCCCCCACAAGATGGAATGCTGCACTTGGGGGGGGGGGATCTGAATGGACCAGGAATAAAGAATAAACGTGAGAGCTCAATGCAGTTGTGAGGGCGCAATTTTATTTCCTGGAGGCAGAGAACAAGCAGATGCTGCAGTTATAAGAGCAGCCGTAAATCCTCTTTTTTTTTATCATAGGTCATGAACATTCCATTGAAGGATAGTCACAACAAGGAAAGGGGAGGACGGAAAAAATGAAGGGGTGTCACCTCAGCAGCTGCCGAGTGCCAGCCTTCAATGAACAACTGCTACAGGGTGCAGAGGCTGGAGGATCCTGCTCCATGATATCTACAGAGGCACCAGCATTTTCCCTCTGTCGATCTGTGGAGACCAGAACAGTAAAATGATTGACAATGTGTACCAGTGACATGGAGGTCACCCAGGTGAGGGTATCGTGTGGCGACACCATCGAAGAGGACTTCGAGTTAGCGAAGGAGAGGACCAATTGTTTTTGTTTGACTTCTTGGAGCCTTTCCGGCAGAGGGGGACACAGATGTTTGTTGACTGGAAGGACGTAGGAAGTCTACGTGGAAGTATTTCTTCTGTCCCTTCCGATCTGCCAGTGGCGTAGCAGGTGAATTTGCCTCAGGAGGCGAATGTTTAATGGTTTGTGGCACAGCTGGAAGAGGAGACAGGGATACTACTATGACACTAGGTTATTTCAAAACTGCAGTGTTGAATTTGAGATCGCATGTCTTAGTGGTGGTGTCCTACATGGAGTGAGATGTAGCAAGAACAGTATGGTAGGCGTTAGATGGTAGAACGCAGGGTTTATGACTACCCAAAAACTTGTGAGCGACCGTCTAGGGCACTTTCTCCTTTACCCAGATTTCCTTGAAAGCCCACTCATCGAAATACATGGGACAATCTCGAGAGGAGGCGGAATGGTCGCCATTCAGTTGATAAAGCAGGGAAAAGGAGGTGGGCAGTCGCTTTCATGCATATCCCTACCACAAAGAATTAAGGGCTCTATGGGCCTCGGCATGAGCAGGATAACTGTGGAGAAGTGAAGCTGCAAGCAGTTGTTGTGCTTGAGAATCTTAAGAAGTTTTCAAAAGCAAACTGCCGTTACGTAAACGAGAGCAGAGATTCACAGGGCCAGCAACTGCATTAACACCTTTGTGAATAATAAACGATTGACCATAGCGAAGGACTGACCATCTCCAGCACGTGAAACCACGAGGAACCGTGGTGCAGCTGGGAGGGTCTTTGAATCGGGAGCTTCATTCTGTTTATGTTTGGTAGACATGGACTGCGAAGATGATGGTCAGCTCATTGCAAGAAAATTCCCTATGACTGCCAGCGTCTCTGATAGTGCGCTCCTTCCAACTGGTGGGGCTCCCTCAGACAGGGTGCTGAGCGCTACTTATGGTGTATGGCTCGTCTGTGCTAAGGGACGGTGTCCCGGCTGCTGTGAAACACTTATTAACTGATTTTACAGGCCCCACCCAGTGAAAAAAATTAAATTTTTGTTCACCTTACAATTTGATATATTTGCTCAATAAAGGACTACATTACTTTTTGTTACTCCTAACTGTCACTGTGCAGCATAAAACTGAGTAAAATACTGGAAGTGTTTGCGGAGATAAAATCAATTTGTGTAGATTTTGTGTACAGTTGATTTTAGCTAATACAATGCAGCAAATAAAAATCTAGACAAGATATCAAAATTTTATTTAAAATTGAGAGCAGAACGATATCTCAAATAGCTCTGCAGATGATGAATAAATTGACGAAATGTACGATGAGATAAAAAAAATTATTCAGGTAGTGAAGGGAGACGAAAATTTAATAGTAACGGGTAACTGGAATTCGAGAGTAGGAAAAGGGAGAGAAGGAAACATAGTAGGTGAATATGGATTGGGGGTAAGAAATGAAAGAGGAAGCTGTCTGGTAGAATTTTGCACAGAGCATAACTTAATCATAGCTAACATTTGGTTCAAGAATCATAAAAGAAGGTTGTATACATGGAAGAATCCTGGAGATACTGACAGGTTTCAGATAGATTATATAAGGGTAAGACAGAGATTTAGGAACCACGTTTTAAATTGTAAGACATTTCCATGGGCAGATGTGGACTCTGACCACAATCTATTGGTTATTAACTGTAGATTAAAACTGAAGAAACTCCAAAAAGGTGGGAATTTAAGCCTATGGGACCAGGATAAACTGACTAAACCATAGGTTGTAGAGAGATTCAAGGAGAGCATAAGGGAACAATTGACAGGAATGGGGGAAAGAAATACAGTAGAAGAAGAATGGGTAGCTCTGAGGGATGAAGTAGTGAAGGCGGCAGACGATCAAGTAGATAAAAAGACGAGGGCTAGTAGAAATCCTTGGGTAACAGAAGAAATACTGAATTTAATTGATGAAAGGAGAAAATATAAAAATGCAGTAAATGAAGCAGGCAAAAAGGAATACAAACGTCACAAAAATGAGATCGACAGGAAGTGCAAAATGGCTAAGCAGGGATGGCTAGAGGACAAATGTAAGGATGTAGAGCCTTATCTCACTAGGGGTAAGATACATACTGCCTACAGGAAAGTTAGAGAGACCTTTGGAAAAAAAGAACCACTTGCATGAATATCAAGAGCTCAGATGGAAACCCAGTTCTAAGCAAAGAAGGGAAAGCAGAAAGGTGGAAGGAGTATATAGAGGGTCTATACAAGGGCGATGTACTTGAGGAGAATATTATGGAAATGGAAGAGGATGTAGATGAAGATGAAATGGGAGATACGATACTGTGTGAAGAGTTTGACAGAGCACTGAAAGACCTGAGTGGAAACAAGGCCCCGGGAGTAGACAGCCTTGGGAGAGCTAGTCCTGACAAAACTCTACCATCTGGTGAGCAAGATGTATGAGACAGGCGAAATACCCTCAGACTTCAAGAAAAATATAATAATTCCAATCCCAAAGAAAGCAGGTGTTGACAGACGTGAAAATTACTGAACTACCAGTTTAATAAGTCCCAGCTGCAAAATACTAATGCGAATTCTTTACAGACGAATGGAAAAACTGATAGAAGCCGAACTCGGGGAAGATCAGTTTGGATTCCGTAGATATGTTGGAACACGTGAGGCAATACTGACCCTACGACTTATCTTAGAAGAAAGATTAAGGAAAGGCAAACCTACATTTCTAGCATTTGTAGACTTAGAGAAAGCTTTTGACAATGTTGACTGGAATACTCTCTTTCAAATTCTGAAGGTGGCAGGGGTAAAATACAGGGAGCAAAAGGCTATTTACAAATTGTACAGAAACCAGATAGCAGTTAGAGGGGCATGAAAGGGAAGCAGTGGTTGGGAAGGGAGTGATACAGGGTTGTAGCCTCTCTGTATGTTGAGCAAGCAGTAGAGGAAACAAAAGAAAACTTCGGAGTAGGTATTAAAATCCATGGAGAAGAAATAAAAACTTTGAGGTTCGCCGATGACATTGTAATTCTGTCAGAGACAGCAAAGGACTTGGAAGAGCAGTTGAATGGAATGAACAGTGTCTTAAAAGGGGCATATAAGATGAACATCAAAAAAAGCAAAACAAGGATCATGGAATGTAGTCGAATTAAGTCGGGTGATGCTGAGGGAATTAGATTAGGAAATGAGACACTTAAAGTAGTAAAGGAGTTTTGCTATTTGGGGAGTAAAATAACTGATGATGGTCGAAGTAGAGAGGATATTAAATGTAGACTGGCAATGGCAAGGAAAGCGTTTCTGAAGAAGAGAAATTTGTTTAACATTGAGTATTGATTTAATTGTCAGGAAGTCGTTTCTGAAAGTATTTATATGGAGTGTAGCCCTGTATGGAAATGAAACATGGATGATAAATAGTTTGGGCAATAAGAGAATAGAAGCCTTCGAAATGTGGTGCTACAGAAGAATGCTGAAGATTAGATGGGTAGATCACATAACTAATGAGAAGGTATTGAATAGGATTGGGGAGAAGAGGATTTTGTGGCACAACTTGACAAAAAGAAGCGACCGTTTCATAGGACATGTTCTGAGGCATCAAGGGATCACAAATTTAGCATTGGAGGGCAGCGTGGAGGGTAAAAATCGTAGAGGGAGACCAAGAGATGAATACACTAAGCAGATTCAGAAGGATGTAGGTTGCAGTAAGTACTGGGAGATGAAGAAGCTTGCACAGGATAGTAACAGAAGATGAACTGAGGAAAACTATACGAAAACTTAAGTCCAAGAAATCAGCTGGTGATGAGGACATATCGAATCATGTAATAAAGCAAGCAAGTGAGCAGGGTTCTCAAAAATCCTGGAAAAGCTTATTGTAACAGATTAGTTGATTATCTACACTATTGACTGTGAAATACTGATAAGTGGATAGAATCATACCTATGCAACAGAAAGTAATATGTATCAATAGGGGATAAATATCAGTCACAAATCGAAACTATCAAATATGGAGTGCTGTTTAATCTGTTTCAGGCTTGCCATAAGTTTCCCCAAGTGAGATTCCCTGATTTCCAGACAAGTTTTAGCATTTTTCCCTGATAAATTTTGAGATTCTCTCCTGTGTCAGCAAAAGTACTAATATGAACATCTTTTGTAATGATCTGTTTTTAGATGGAGAAAGCAAGCCAAATGGTATGTGTGTTTCATTAAGGCCAATGTTGTTATTTTATTTCAATAAAATGAAACACATCTGGTGACAAAAATACACATTTCCTTGGAGTTGTAAGGCAGATATTAAATTACCTTCACTGATTTCAGAAATAACTTCAGAAAAATGCCAGCATCTTGAAAGAAGTGTACAAGGCGGGGAAGAGTTGTGTAAACGAACACTATAGATGACCACCAACAAAATGTTGGCTCTACTATGTTCCTTATTTACAGTTATTACCCACTGTGTTATGACCACTATTTTACAGGTATTGTGCGATTTTTCTTTGAAGAAATATATGAGTACATAGCATATAAACTGCCAGTGACTGCCACAATTTTCTTCTTCTTATGGTCCATGCTTTCTAAAATATAAACTACTTCCGAGGTGCCAAAATGTACTAGAATAAATAATATGTCTATAGAACACCGCACTGTACAATGTAATTGTGGTGAGACAGTCGCAATTCCTGATATCCACTGCCTGTGGCCTTTGGCCTGCTGAGGAGCACCGCAGTCCCAGGTCCATGGATAATCTAGGATAATCCGCCACATTATGCCACACACAAACAGATCCGGCCTGCAGGTAGATCAGTGCGAATAGATCCAATAGGCAGTGCTTGCACATTAGTGTGAAACGATGGGCTTCAGATCAGCAGATATGGCCTACAGTTTTGGCCCATCATGGAAATCTACTCGTGTGGCTAGCTATTCGAGTGTCACAGACACCATGTTGATGAAATGACACCGCAGTGATCAATTCATGCAACAAATAACTTGCGCAAATACTCTGATGACCAGTACTATTGAGGATAGGTAGCAACTCACCTTACAGATGATTGTCTTTTCTATATGCCTGTCTGCGGCTCAACAATCACAATCTCACAACTTAATTTTTGGCAACAGCCTTTGTCAGAAAACGAAAGCACATACACAATCACACAATATCTCAGAAACAACTCATGCATAGTTGACTGCCATCTCCAGCTGCTGTGTCAACAGTCTTTGAGAATCAGATCCAAACAAACCCCTCCTCACACCTCCCTGCCTCTCATCGGCAGCTGCTAGGCTAGTGCCAAGAAGTGGTGGCAGCACTGACTGCAAGCTGAGGGGAGTGTTAGAAAGGGGAGAAGCAATGAGAATGAGGAAGTAGGGAAATGGCGCACAGCCATCGACAATGCATGACATCTCATAAACAAATCATTTCATCTACTGAGACAAAAAAAAAGATTTTTCCAGTTTTTTTTCCACGTTTCCCTCATACATCTGAAATTCCCTGATTTCCAGAACTTGTGGGAACCCTGTGTTTATCAGTCACACAGGTGTTGAAAAGAGAGAGAAGAAAATATTGTATGCAGATGACATGACAATACTGAACAATGACCGAACTGTGGCACGACTTGAGAGGAAAGAGAGGGATCCTACAAGAAGCTGACTTCAGGAGTAGGTTGAAGGAACGATGGGGGTGCTGCCGGTAAGTATATATGGGTGTGAATGAAAGATCAAGCAATGTGTCGCTGGGAGCAGTAGAGGAGTACATGCTAGGTGCAATGGCAGGTTGGAGAGAGGGAAAAGAAAAGGCACTGGTCACAGAGGCCCCTATCAGTCAATTCATGAGTGAACCTGTTAATAGCACTGTGGTAAATATAGCGCCTTGTGGCCACTGACATCTGGTCGTTCAACCGCGAACTTTTCTCTCAAATCAAATTACTTTAGGTAAGAAAGTAACAATTATTTTTTACTTACACATTTGATTTTACAGCTTTAATGTGTCTCCCATTTTCTTTTTCACTCAAACATGGAGTTTCTATACCAAAAGGGCTATACAGTTTCGTAGGTGTGCGACCTAAAAGACAACGTGATCTTGTTTGTGGAGACAGTGGAGAACGGGGAGAATCACTCTTCAAGCGATGCCTGCGTCTTGTTGAGCGCCGAAATTTCTAAAAACAGGAAAAAGAAAATATTGATTTCAAAAGCTAGACCTTTTATCATTCAATCAAAATACAATAAACTATACATTGTTACCGGTGGCATGTCAACATGAACTGAAACAACTTTTGGGAAGCTTATATGCACTGCTGCTGTTACCTGACAGGGTTACTGTCTACACAATAAGAGGTTTTGCTTCTTATGTATAAATGTGTAACACACTTCCATCTACTTCCCTAAACAAAATTAGAGAAAGCAAGGGGTTTTCCCCTAGTATGAGATACACAATAGGGCCCTAAACATTTTCAACAAACCATCAGTTTTATATCCATGGCTGAACATAGTACATGTGTCTCTCATCTCTAGGACCTATATCATAATGAAGACGACTCAGTCTTTTTAAACAAAGCCTACCACATTCTTGTGCAGAATAGACCTCAAAGGATCCCTTCTAATGAGGGACATTCCACGTCAAGTGTCCTAGTTTAGAACACGCTCCCAGCTTGAACATCTTCAATTTTGATCAAATTTATACAGTCTGTACCTGAGAAACCTGCATGAACTTCTGAAAGGTTCCAGGTTCACTTGTAACTTGGTTGAGGTACTAGAACCATTGTTGTGAAAACAACTTTTTCGGAGTCTGAAACGCCACAAAAAAATCTTCAAGTATGGCATGCTACTGTTCCTAATCTAGAAGAGCTATCCCCTTGCTTCTGGACACAGTGGTACAATTCCTTTGTGCTCCACACATAAATGATGCAAGTAAAGTTCAGAAAGCAATGCTTTTTGTCGTTTTCCCAAATGTGAGTCATTGTGCTAAGTTTGTGGTAGGTTCATTGCTACATATAACTGTACTAAAAACTGCTACATAATTCTCTTGTGAAAATTAACTGCATGCTTATAAGTTTTGTTTCTTTTCTTAGGACTTAATAACAAATTATCAGTGTCCGAAGCTTATCAAGTTGTCATTAAAATGAAGAAACAAGATCAAGTCAATGCATGCAGTTATAGAAGTGCTTATTCCCCATGCCACTGAATGAAATACAGTGCTTTAAAAGGACTGAAAACTGTGAAGGAATTTTCATTAGAACAACAAGAATTTCTTACTCGACGGAGTGGTTTACACACTACTGAAAGTGCTGAACTATGCTTCCTTCAAGAAGCTTTACTCCTAAAACTAAACTCCGTCCGAACAGGCCTTGGAAGGCCCAATGGTACCGACCGGCCGAGGTGTTATGCTCAGCCCGCAGGCGTCATCGGATGTGGATATGCAGTGGCATGTGGTCAGCACACCGCTCTCCCAGCCGTATGTCAGTTTACGAGACTGGAGCCACTGTTTCTCAGTCAAGTAGTTCCTCAGTTTGCCTCACAAGGGCTGAGTGCACCATGCTTGCCAACAGTGCTCAGCAGATTGGACGGTCACCCATCCCAGTACTAGCCCAACCAGACAGCATTTAACCTTGGCGACCTGACGGGAACCAGTGTAAGCACTGTGGCAAGGCTGTTGGCAAGCTTTACTCCTACAAAGGTTTAAATTTTTGCAAAGACCATGCTGAAACCCTTTTCATAACAAAAACCATACTGTATGAAAAAGTTTGTCCTCAATCAACATGGAAACAGCTGACTAGATAGGAAGGATAATCATGTCTGATATTAAACCAGGCCCGAAAATGGGCCCATCCTGTAGCAAAGAATCTGATACAATGAAATGTTCACAAATGAAAGTTACACATTAGTCAGATGAAAATGATGAGACTGATATCTCTGACAATTTGAGTGCTTGCTTAACAGCTGTGGGAATATCATCATTAAAATTTCAATGAATTGGTGCAATGGATACAAAAGGCTGGATGCAAAGGGGGTCATTCCATGTCAAATCACACAAGTCATGTCACCTACCATCTCAGATTTTCATGAAACTTTGCACATTTGCTTATATTCAGCTTGTGCAAAATCTTTTTGCTTTCACACTAAAACTTTCTTCTTAATATCAAATTTTAAATGTAGTTCTATTCTGATAATTGGGGTCTACAAGGATGTCGATGCAAAATGGTAATTATCTGCATAAATACCCATAATTGATGTATTTATGAAGCTTGGAATTTTTTTCATAAGTTAAGAGATGCACATGCTCAACAGACATGTAATTATTGAAGCAGTAAAGTAACACAGAACAACACAAGAAAGGGGTCAATATTAGTTTTGCAGAAATTGTAATTACCAGATGCAATTGTCATTTGTGCATTATCCACTAGTTGAAGCCTAGCTCTTCTGAATACACATTTTTTTAGTTCCTCCCAAACCATCACACACAGATTTATCGTGGCTAGTAGCAAAAAAGGAACGCTCAGCATCAATAGAAAAATTTTATTCGTGCTCATACAAATTTTTAAAGCTTTTTCTTTTCTTATATTGAGCAGCACATCCATCAGTGAAATAATGGACTTTCTTCACTTCTGGGTAATGCTCTGCCAGCTACTTAACCATTTCTTTCTGGACATCAGTTATAAATACATCATGTTACATATCATCACTTATAAAGCAGTGATTCACTATTACCAAGATTTACTTTCTTCATTTGCCACATAAACACATATGGGTGGATTGCGCAGTTGCTTTTTGTCCAGTGGTAACTCTGAAATTCATTATGAATTACAAAACTGTAGTTTTCAGCAAAGTCCATTAAGAGAATTGTTTTTTCTGGGGTTAGATTGTCTTTCAGTTTTTTCAAGGATTTTAGACTGACACTTCGATATAAATGAGTGTGGTTTAAGTGCCTGTAATCTTTTACTAACAAGTCTATGTATTCACCATCAGTGGCAGACTGCTTTATCAATTCTTCCCGATGATCTGTGTTTATCCACTGGCTGAATTCAGTTTCATCATCAGCATCTTTGTACACTAATTTCTGTTTCAATAATTCTGACACTTTTTCAGCACTGAGAAAATTATCACAACACTTAAGTGTACAGCTGTAGTTTTCAGAGTCATATACAAGAAATTTTATAAGTTCCTTGTATGTTTCTTCAATGTGTTCCGCATCCAAAAGCGGTTTTACATTTTGGTGGATCAAAAACTGTCATACATTTTTTAAAAAAAACCTTTGCATCTTTACTGCTTAAATAATCACATCTGTTGAGGATGTGTCTCTCTTAACATATGAAAAAAATTCAAACTCAAAAGCTTCTTAAACACCCGAGTTATGGGAATTTATGTAGATAAGTACCATTTTGCAATGACAATGTGGCAGAGCCGTTATCAGAGTATCACTACATTTAAAATTTGATAAAATAAAGTTGTAGCCTGAGACGAAAAAGATTTTGCATTAGTTTCTATGTTATAAGCATAAGCCAATGCACAAGGTTTAGTGAAAATCTGAGATACAGAGTCATAAACCTTTGAATTATTGCATATTTGGCATGGAATGACCCAAGCTAAAAATACATCAAGCTGAAGTTGCAGTCATTAAGAAAATTGTAGCAGTTGGTGGAGGATTTGGACTCAGTGAACTGGAGCAACTATGCACAAGAAAGCAATGCTTGACTTGTTTAGATTACAGCTACCTGATCCAACAACTGAAGGAAAAATTACAGATATCAAACCATAGTGAGAAAAGTCAAATTTTGACCCAAAAGACTATGGAAGAATTTTGTGTTCCAGACAGAACGTTAAGAAATGCTAGAAAGTTAAAAGCCGAACAAGGAGTATTGGCAGAGCCCAACGGTAAATGTGGGGAAAAATCTTCAGAGTCCGTGAAGGCAAGAGTCACAAAGTATTTGTATGATGAAGAATGTAGCCAGATTTGTCCAAGTAATAAGACTGTATTAATGTTTGAACAGATGGAGAAAAGGTTCAAAAACAAATATACTTGTTACTGAGCAGGTAAAAAGAAATGTTTGTTGCTTACTGCAATAAAAATGGATTTTCCAGATATTGTGAATTAAGGCCAAAATGGTGTGTTGCTGTAGAGATGCAGCTGGTTCACTTTAAGTTTGCATCTGCACAATACATTAGAATGTGAAACTAATTTTGGCACACAGGCCAATAAAAGAAGATTATAAAATTTTACTAAGTTGTCTGGAATTTGGAAAAGAAGGACTGCATCCTTCATCACTGTGAAGTATGTCCTGGAATATAAGCTTTAAAGGAATATTTGGAACCTGTTTTTGCAGGTATTGAACCTGAGGATCCAATTCAGTTTAAACAATAGACTCACATTGACAGTTACACTTGAAACCAGAGAAATGACAGTTGAACACATTGAAGAATTAGTTACAAAACTTTTGGTCCTTTCTGCTCACCACTACATTGCAAAGCACTGGAGCAAGCATTTGCAATGGACTAAAGAAGGTCTCAAACCAGGAGAATTGATTACACAAAATGGATTTTGCTGGAAATTTTCCTTTATTGTCCAAGATGCATTTCTAGGATTTCATTGGGAAGATAGCTAAGCTACGTTACACCCATTTGTCATTTACTACAATGATGATAAATAACTAAAATGCATCAGCTACTGCATAATCAGTGATTGCTTCAGATGTGATATACAGTTGCGGTGAATGTGTCTTTAACTTTCACAGAAATTAAGCATTCTCATTATTTTAGTGGTGGTTCTGCTGCCCATTACAAAAATTTTAAGAACTTCCAGCTGCATCAATGATGGGGTGGTAATACAGTTTGCCAAAAGTAATAGTTTTGGATATTAGCAACCAATTTAAAACACTGAACAACTGAAGAATTCTGCATTATGGCTTGGAAACCAAAAGAGATGCAAACAAGGCTTAGGAACATGCTAGACACCCATGTTGAGGCTTGGGAACCTGCACCCGTGGCTGACCTTGTCTGGCTATTGTGCAAGGCACATTGGCAATGGGCTTACCAGTCACTGAGACAGGTAGTGGGATTGCTACTGTGCAGCAACACAAGGATTCTTCTTGAATTACAAAAAAAATGTTAACAGTTTAGGCACAATTTTTGCACCTTACCCAAAGAGACCCAAAAACGGAAATATGTACTTCTAATAAAAAGAAATGTGCTCTAATGACTGGTGTTAATGAACGTAATATGGTAGGTGTCCATTTTGAGACATATGACTTTGAACATGTGTATAATTTGGTACACTTGTAGCAAATTTACAGGATGGTAGCACAGTAATTAAACACACAAGCCGAGCCCTAATTTGTGAAATATCTAACAGCCACACAGACAATAAGTTGGCAAAAGATCAGGTCCATAGTTCCCTTTCCTCACTACTTATATGCCTTGTTAAACTATGGGGCAAATTTGTCTCAACATGATTTGCTGCCCACTTTGAACTGAGATTATGAGAAAAGCATTACTTTCTGAACTTTAATTCCATCATTTATATGTTGAGCACAGAAAGTTGTACCACAATGTTCAGAAGCAAGGGGCTACCTCTTTTAGACTAGGAACAGTGACATGCCGAACTTGAAGACTTCTTCGTGACTGTTCGGTCCTCGAAAAAGTAGTCTTCACAAAAATTGTTCCAGCACCTCAACCAAGCTATAGGTGAATCTGACACTGAAGTTTATGTATGTCCTTCAGGTACACAGGTACAGGCTGTATAAGATATATCAAAATTGAAGATGGTCGAACTAGGAGCCCCCGGACACTTGACATGGAATGACCCACAACTTATTTCTCTTACATAATTTACTTTTCACATCAGTATACATATTCACATTTCCAATCCACAAACTCATTTAGCCAATTGAAAAAAAAAAAAAAGGGAAGGAGATAGCTGCGACCATTTGGATGTTCACTTGAAACAATTTTCATTCTGTTACTTACTTGAACTTCTGTTCACAATTGTTAAAGTTCTTCTGTGTACACAGGTACAGATACTCCCTGCATACATGCCACCAATCATGGATCCACTAAAAATGGTTAATTTCGAGGGATAGTACACTCACATTATTCTTGTCATTGAAGGGATAGATAATTTCTAAAATCATTGGAGGAAATGGCAACAGAACGACTTTCGAAAAAATATTACCTACACAGTTCCAAAGCCTGCGAGAGCTGACAAGTTTGAGAATTATCGCACAGTCAGCTTTACAACTCATGCATCCAACTTGCTGAGAATAATAATATACAGAAGAATGGAAAAGAAAACTGAGGATGTGCTAGATGATCAGTTTGACTTTAGGAAACATAAACACAACATAGAGGCAATTCTGGCATTGCGACTGATAATAGAAGCAAGATTAAAGAAAAATCAAGACACGTTCATAGGATTTGTCAACATGGAAAAAGTGTTTGACAATGTAAAATGATGCAAAATGAAATTCTGAGAAAAATTGGGGTAAGCTATAGGAAGAGATGAACAACATGAAATGTGTATAAGAGTGAGTAGTAAGAGTGGACAACCAAAAATGAAGTTCTTGGATTAAAAAGGTGCAAGACAGGGATGTAGTCTTTCACCCCTACTGTTCAGTCTGTACAGTGAAGAAGCAACAATGGAAATAAAGGAAAGGTTCAGGAGTGGAATTAAAGTTCATGGTGAAAGAAAATCAATGATACCATTTGCTGATGACATTGCAATCCTGAGTGAAAATGAAGAAGAATTACATGATCTCCTGAATGGAATGAACAGTCTAATGAGTACAGGATGTGGACTGAGAGTAAACTGAAGGAGGACTACAGTAATGAGAAGAAGCGGAAATGAGAACACCGAGATACTTATCAGGATTGATGGTTATGAAGCAGGTGAAGTTAAGAAATTCTGCTACCTAGGCAATGAAATAAATGATGGATGGGGCAAAGAGAACATCACAAGCACATTAGCACTCGCAAAAAGGGCATTCCTGGGTGAGAGAAGTCTACTAGTATCAAACATAGGCCTTAATTTGAGGAGGAAATTTCTCAGAATGCACATTTGGAGCACAGTATTTTGTATGGCAGTGAAACATGGACAGTGGAAAAATGGGAACGGAAGAGAATCGAAGCATTTGAGGTATGGCACTACATATGATTGTTAAAAATTAAGTGGACTGATAATGTAAGGTATGAGGAGATTCTGCGTAGAATCGCAGAAGAAAGGTATACGTGGAAAACACTGACAACGAGAAGGGACAGAGCGATAGCGCATCCTTTAATACATCAGGAAATGACTTCCATGGTACTAGAGGGAGCTGTAGCCAGCAAAAACTGTAGAGGGCGATAGAGATTAATTGAGGACATAGGCTGCAACTGCTACTCTGAGATGAAGTGGTTGGCACAGAAAGGGAATTCGTGACTGGCCGCATCAAACCTGTCAGAAGACTGATGAATAAAAAATTAAATAAATGACTAAAAAAGATAATAAATAAATACTATGCACTTTTCTCATATTATAAGCTTATTTTAGCACTCTTACACAGAAATTTATTCCAAGATTAGATCCGAGTGAACGGTTTGCAAAATCTACAACATACCCGTGACACTTCTAGGGCACTTATACCAACAAGGCCGAGAACAGGAATATGAGTTAAAGAAACACAATGACTATTTGTTTGGGCCAGTCAAAATACTGTCCTGCATGATGTCACCATCATCATACTAACTAGTTCCAATAATTTACACGAAGACGAGAAACATTACTCACTTGAACTTACAGAACCCATAAATTAAACGATCAATCCTTACTTGTGATATTACACCAAATGTTGTTTGCATGGAACTCAGAGTCTTTGAAATTTTAGTTGCTCCTGATCTTAATATTCGCGTGGCATCTTCACGAGTCACTTGTATATTCGAGAGATTTAAACCACTCCATAATTTTTCTCGTTTTCTTTTTCCTTGCACTTTCAGTTCCGACGGGCACGATTGTTCTCTGTCGTATTTGTCTTGAAGCTTTCTTCTAGTGGTTCTTCTGGTGGACGTAACAAGTTCATTACGCCTGAATTTTAACGCGTCGCAAAACGCTTCTTGATACATCATTATTTTCCTCGCAACACAAAACCAAATTTCAAAACCAACCGCTACTTTCTGCGCACCATTGATTACAACTGTGTACCAACATACAAATAATCTACTAACAGTGTACTACAAATAATGCAATAATATCTTTGGAAACTGGAAGAGAAGTCTGGCCAAACTTGGAGGTGCATGTTGGTAAACATGATTAGATATTGGCGGGTGTATGGCATGTGTTTTCAGCGTGGAAATTTGGCTGTCAGAAATTGTTGATGATTTGTGTTTTAAAGATAGTGTCATATTATGAAAGCGCCATTGGTACATTAATGTAGGTAACACTGATTAGAGGATAGGCGCCCTTCCGTGATGTGACGGATTGTATCACTATTGATATTGTTCACAGTTATTTGTTCGTATTCGGTCCTTTAAAATTCGATATAATGGCTAGATTACTTAAGATGCAGATACAGGGAATCCGAAGCTTTGGTCCGAACGACAGTGATCAGCAGATGATTACGTTTCAATCACCTGTGACGCTGATATTAGGGCAGAACGGATGTGGTAAGACGACGACAATTGAAGCCCTGAAGTATGCAGCTACAGGTGAGGTGCCAGCAGGAACGAAACAAGGGCAGTCGTTTGTTCATGACCCGAAGATGGCTCGTCAGCCAGAGGTAAGTAGTTGACGTTACAATCTATTCACTGGGTTATGTTTACTGTTTGTCTTTGTGTTTTACATATCTATGAAGTCAATTTGCTATTCAGTGCTTACTTTGCTTTCCCCCGACCTGTGACAAGCCGCATTAGGTCGCTTATACGAGGATTACTGTTTGTGTTTTTAAACATCTTGCTTTAGTGACCATTAGTAGAGATGAAAACACTTCCAAATATAACAAAAAAAGTGATGTTACAAAACAAGGTATCAAATCTTCTAACATTTGGATTTGTTGTCAGGCACCTGCTGACTCAAAACAGCTGAGCATTTGAACCACTGAGAAAGTTTGCAGTGCATATCTGCACCTAAACTCTGCAAACCACAATGGCAGAGCGTAAGTCCTGTTGTACCAGGTATCATGGTTTCTTACTGTTCTGTTCACATATGGAGCACGGGAAGACTGACTGAATGTCTCAGTGCATGTAGTAATTATTCTACTCTTATTCTCGTGGTCTCTGGGTGAGCGATACATAGGGGATTGTAGTAAAGCTGATTCTCGAAACTTTGCTAATAGACTTTCTTGGGATAGCCTAATTGGTTCTATCTTCAAGAGATTTCCAGTTCAGCTCCTTCAGTATCTCTGTGACACTCACCCATGGATTAAACAAACTTGTGACCATTTGTTCTGCCCCTCTTCGTATATGTTCAATATCCCCTGTTAGTCACATTTGCTAGGGGTCACGCACACTTGAGCAGTGTTCTAGGATGGGTTACACTTACATGAGTGATTTGTAAGCAATCTCCGTTGTTGACTGATGCACTTCCCCCAGTATTTTACTGATAAACCAAAGTCTAGTGTCTGTTTTGCCAAGGACTGAGCCTATATAGTCGTTACATTTCATATCCCTAGAGTTTTACAACCAGGTATTTTTATGAGTTGGCCGATTCCAACAGGACTCATTGATATTACAGTCAGGGGATACTATGTTCTTTTTCTTATGTGGAGTGCAAAATGTTACATTTCTGAACATTTAAAGAAAGTTATCAATCTTTGCACCTTTTTGAAATCTTATCAAGATCTGACTGAATATTAATGCAGCTTCTTTCGACAGTACTTCATTATAAATAACTGATTTATCTGCAGAAAGCCTGTGGTCACTGTTAATATCTTCTGCAAGGTAATTAGTATACAGATGAACAGCAAGAACGTCCTCACCCGGTAGCTGAATGGTCAGTGTGACAGAATGTCAATCCTAAGGGCCCGTGTTCGATTCCCGACTGGGTTCGAGATTTTCTCCACTCAGGGACTGGATTTTGTGTTGTCCTAATCATCATCATTTTATCCCCATTGACGTGCGAGTCGCCGAAGTGGCGTCATATTGAAAGACTTGCACCCAGCGAACAGTCTACCCGACAGGAGGCCCTAGTCACACGACATTTAAATTTTAACAGCAAGGGTCCCAACACACTTCTCTGGGCACACCCAAAGTTACTTCATTTGATGATGACTTTCCATCCAAGATAACATGTTGTTTCCTCCCTACCAAAAAGTCGTCAATCCAGTCATATGGTACTCCATATGATCAAACATTTGACGATAAGCAAAAATCAAACAATAGAAACTCCAGGTAGAAAAACAACAATGTAGGAAAAGACAGATTGCTACTTACCTTTAAGAAGTTCCCACAAGATTAGATTATATTCGTTGCAGACAGGCACAATTAAGACACTCGCATATATCTTTCGGCCACAGCCTTCGTCAGTAAGACACACACACACACACACACACACACACACACACACGAGCAAGCACACTCCATGTACACATAACTGCCAACTACAGTATCCCGGGCCAAAATGTAACTATCACATGGGATGCAAGCAGCAATCTGGAAGGGGCAGGAAGGGAAAGGGACAGTACGTACGGGGAGGGAGAGGAACGCTGTTAGGTGGAGTGTGCAGGGACTAGACTGCCATCAGGCACAGTGTCAGGGGGCTGTGTGGCAGGGAGGTGGGAAAAGAAAGGAGCAAAAAGGAGAGGAGCTGTGAAAGATGGCTGGATGCTTTGGCAGAGGGCTGCAAATAAGCAGGGTGAGAGATGAGAAAGGGACGGAGATGTTTGGACAGAGAGGATGGAAGCTGTTGGGTGGAGGATGTGGGCCAGGATAATTACGGAAGCGGAGAATGTATTGTAAGGGTAGCTCCCATCTGCGCAGTTAAGGAAAGCTGCTGATGGAGGGAAGGATCCTTATGGCTTGGGTAGTGAAGCAGCCATTGAAATCAAGTGTGTTATGTTCAGCTGTTTATTGTGCCACAGTGTGGTCTATTTTTCTCTTGGCCACAGTTTGAAGGTGGCCATTCATCCTGGTGGACAGCTGGTTGGTAGTCATACCAACATAAAACGTATGCAGTGATTGCAGCAGGGCTGGTAAGTAACATGGGTGCTTTCACAGGTGGCCCAGCCCCTGTTGGGGTAGGATAAGCCTATGACTTGACTGGAATAGAAAGTGCTGGTTGGATGGATAGGGCAGGTTTTGCACCTGGGTCTTCCTCAGGGTTATGATCCTTGTGGCAAAGAGTTGAAATAGGGAGTGGCATAGGGATGGACCAAAATGTTGTGGAGATTGGGTAGGCAATAGAACACCACTTTACGAGGGAGTGGGAGGTATCTTGGGCAGGATGTCGCTCATTTTCAGGGCACAATGATAGGTAATTTGATTATGTACAACTGAACTAACTTACAAGTGAAGTAGTGCTTTCTCTAAAGATATTGGTTACAGCAGCAGATGACTCTGTTAGGTGATAGAAGGGTCCAGTTATCATTTTATGCCCACTCCTGATACTGAGTCTTCATGAAGCAATCTCACATGCAACTGCAGTTTCTATCTCGGTGAATATGAGTTTCTTGTCTACTGCGACAAATACACCAGCTCCAATTCCCCTTTTGATATACACTTAAATTTCCGAAAAATATCATCACTATCAATTTCAGGTTTCAACCAAATTTCTGAACATAGTATTATCTGAGCTTCACTGCTTTTTATGAGCAGTTCAAACTCTGGCACTATGTTGCAAATTCTTCGGCAATTTGCCATTAGGATTTCAGTACCCTAAGCTGTGTGGAGGCATTCTTTCAATCTTACACTCATGCTTCTGTGTTTCCTACAGCTATTGTTATGTGGATTGGATGGAGAGTTGCCTAATGTAGAAAAACCCTTGTGTGCACCCCATACATAATCGGCTACCTTAGTAGCATCATTTGATGTGTAGTACACACCTGATCCATTTAGGGGGACCCTACAATTCTCAGCGCTGTGGCGCAAGTCCAGGAAGTCACAGCGTAGTTTGTCACAGAATCTTTGAAGTCTCTGGTTCAGTCTTTCCACTCAACTCAGTACCAAAGGGCCACAATCAGTTATGGGGACAATGCTGCAAATCGTGAGTTCATTGGAACTCCATGCGCAAGGCTGATCTTCTCAACCTTCTCTGTCAGTCATTGGAATGACTCAAGTATGACCTTAGAGCCCAGACAACAGGCACCCTCACCAGCATGAAATGCCAAACGAAAGTGGAAGGAAAACTCACTAAAGAATTTGAAGTTAACTAAGGTTATGACAGGTGACACAATGTTTGAGAGAGTGATGAGAAAGCTGGAGATCAATAACCTAGGTGGCACTCTGTTTAACCGTAAAACTGAAACCAAGCATATGCCGATGGTGTTTATATGCTGCCTAGAAGACTTAAAAAGGATGGAAGAAGGATTTGGCAGACTAGAAAAGAAGGCATAACAGTTGAGGTTTCGAGTAAATAACACCAAAACACTGTTTATAGAGAGAGAGAGAGAGAGAGAGAGAGAGAGAGAGAGAGAGAGAGAGAGAGAGAGAGAGAGACAGAGAGAGACAGAGATATCAAACTGAATGGGTCTGACTGTGGGAGACCTGAGAAGTGCCAGTACTTGGGAGCACTGGTAACTGATAACAATGTAAGGAAGGAAATAAAAGTATTGCCGTGGTAAGTAAAGCTTACTGAGCACAGATTAAGGTTATTTAGTCACATAACTTGAGCAGAAAATCAAAGGTGTCTGTCTCTCACAAGGCCGGTGGTAATGTATGGCTCAGAAACATTGCCAATGATTGTGGCAGAAGAGAGAAACTAGAGAAGAAAATATTTAAAAAAAAAAAAATTGGAGGAGTGAATGAGGCAGGACAATGAAAAATATTGAAAAATAAGGAATTGGAAGAATTATACAGCTGTGCTGACCTAGAGTCAGAAATCAAGAGCTACAGATTAAAATGATTGTGTAATCTAAATTGAATTTCAGGTTATGGATGTGTCAATGAGGTCTACAGAGGAAATCCTGGTAGCAGAATGCACAAAGTTAGACCACAGATCAAAGGCTGGATAATGTGGGAATTGACTTGAGAAAGATGGGAAAAGAAGATGGAGGAAATGAGCAGGAGATTGTCAGTATTGGGCTGCAATCATCAGAGATGCCAAGGCCATAGGAGTAAGTCTGACAATTGGAGCTTTCCAAATGAGCCTAGTTGATAGCGTTTTTGTGGTAGTAGGAATACCAACATTGAAAAAAAGACACAACAAAATGTAGATAACTACACAACCATGATTAATTAAATGCTGTATGACGCCTGTCGTCCCATTTTATTTCACTCTCTATTGACCTGATTTCTTATAAACTGCCTTAGGGCTGGACTGGAATACTCTCTTTCAAATTCTAAAGGTGGCAGGAGTAAAATACAGGGAGCGAAAGGCTGTTTACAATTTGTACAGAAACCAGATGGCAGTTATAAGAGTTGAGGGGCATGAAAGGGAAGCAGCAGTTGGGAAGGGAGTGAGACAGGGTTGTAGCCTCTCCCCGATGTTATTCAATCTGTATATTGAGCAAGCAGTAAAGGAAACAAAAGAAAAATTCGGAGTAGGTATTAAAATCCATGGATAAGAAATAAAAATTTTGAGGTACGCCGATGACATTGTAATTCTGTCAGAGACAGCGAAGGACTTGGAAGAGCAGTTGAATGGAATGGGCAGTGTATTGAAAGAAGGATATAACATGAACATCAACAAAAGCAAAACAAGGATAATGGAATGTAGTCGAATAAGTCGGATGATGCTGAGGGAATTAGATTAGGAAGTGAGACACTTAAAATAGTAAAGGAGTTTTGCTATTTGGAGGGCAAAATAACTGATGATGGTCAAAGTAGAGAGGATATAAAATGTAGACTGGCAATGGCAAGAAAAGCATTTCTGAAGAAGAGAAATTTGTTAACATTGAGTATAGATTTAAGTGTCAGGAAGTTGTTTCTGAAAGTATTTGTATGGAGTGTAGCCATGTATGGAAGTATGGAAGTGAAACATGGACGATAAATAGTTTGGACAAGAAGAGAATAGAAGCTTTCGAAACGTGGTGCTACAGAAGAATGCTGAAGATTAGATGGATAGATCACATAACTAATGAGGTGGTGTTGAATAGGATTGGGGAGAAGAGAAGCTTGTGGCACAACTTGACAAAAAGAAGGGACCAGTTAGTATGACGTGTTCTGAGGCATCAAGGGATCACAAATTTAGCATTGGAGGGCAGTGTGGAGGGTAAAAATCATAGAGGGAGACCAAGAGATGAATACACTAAGCAGGTTCAGAAGGATGTAGGTTGCAGTAAGTACTGGGAGATGAAGAAGCTTGCACAGGATAGAGTAGCATGGAGAGCTGCATCAAACCAGTCTCAGGACTGAAGACCACAACAACAACAAGCCTTAGGGCATGATGACAATCAGCAGTAAGGCTTCAAGACATCGGATGAGAACTTAAGCTTCTTCTGATTATCTGCATGCAATACTCCCTATTGTGAAAGCTTTCCTGGCATGTTTCGCAACTAGTAGTAGGGATGAATCTATGGTACAACACCAAACACTATGCAGCTCCCAATTTTTATCAGTGTGCTGCGTTGTATTCAGTCATGAAAGAGTACCTACATTTTATTCTCCTTTATACAGATTGTTCCAAAAATAATAAGTGAGTCAGCTATGCATATGTACACAAACAGAACCAAGAACAACATGAAGAAAAAATCCAGCATTTGTACTGCAGAACAGATAGCCATACATAGAGCACTAGAAAACATAACATCTTTCCTCAACAGTATTACATTCTACATAGGGAATGCGTTAGTAAAATGAAAGAATAGACGAGCGTTGTCCAAAACATCCATTGATCTGTCATCCATGATCAATTATATGCTCTCTGTGGTACGGGAATGCCAACAGTCTTCCTTTAACCACGGTTTGGAAGATTTCATTACAGACATGAAGAAGAGAACATTTTCAATATGATAACACAGAATTGGACATACAAAAATAACTCATGAATTGTGGAGGAACATTAACCATTCACTAAATCATCAAAGATTGTACTGTATCCTAAGACCTGCAGTGGTACATGGACCAAGGACGCCTCCTGTCGGAGATTCTGGAGGATGATTAAGCAGCTACAAGCTGTGTGCTACACTTCTTGCAAAGGAGTAGATATTGCAATAATATTTAAAGTAAACACCTCCATACTTCAATTCAGAGACCAAGGTAGGAGGGGATATTTGTCACTGCGGATTCAGCCCAGAGGCTATACCCAATCTACTTTTAGTTCATGAAACCGACAAGAACGACAAAATATCTTTCTGTTCATATTTCTGAACTAAGAGCATGTCAGTAGAGCAGCTCTAACATTTTCATCACTTCTGTGAAGGCGATTCAACCTCTAAGACATATGATGTCATCTGAAACTAGGGAACCATCTATCAGTATTCTGCTGGAGGATGTAACAGCCATAAGCCTCATAGTTTGCTCCCTATGAAGGAGTGGATATTGTGATGAGTTAGCACACCGAGATGTTGGCTTAGGCAGCAGGGATGGGAAGGGATACCCTTTGTAAACGATTTAGCCCCAAGGCATCAGCCAATCCACTTTACACATCCGAATCTAACATGGACTACAAAATTTTTTATTTCTATCACTGAATATAAAATACTAGCTATATATACTATGCTGTTATTTTAACTTTCTACGCAGTGTTCTTAGTATGATTTTGACAGCTGAATTTTAATAGTGTAGTTAACCATTCATATACTTTATACAAAAATATGACAGATGTATTACTATTAAAAAAAGAAAGCAGCTCATACCTACAACTTCAAATGCCATGAGAGGATTCAGGGACTAATAACAACATAGTTGAATCCCTTTATATTTACAGTCACAGTCATAATCGTCATAGTCTTCACCACCACCACCACCACCACCACCACCGCCGCTGCCACCACCATGCATCTTAGAATGTAGCTCAAGCATGTGGAACTCACATCAAATAGAGCTGAGGGGGGGGGGGGGGGGGGGGAAGAAAAGAAAAACCTCCAGAATGAGAGTTTCACTCTGCAGCGGAGTGTGCACTGATATGAAACTTCCTGGCAGATTAAAACTGTGTGCCGGACCAAGACTCGGACACAGGACCTTTGCCTTTTGCATGCAAGTGCTCTACCATCAGAGCTGTGAGGACGGGGTGTGAGTTGTGCTTGGGCGGCTCAGATGGTCCTGAGTTCAAGTCTCGGTTTCAGCACACATTTTCAATCTGCCAGGAAGTTTTAGTCATATGGTTGCCATCTGTGTGCATGGTTTCAAGAACAAGTATGGTGACATAAATTATAAAGGTTAAAATAATCACAGAGACATGTTGGCAGTCCTTTCTCTGTACAGAGATGGAACAGGAAGAACCCCCTAATGAATGGAACTGTGGGAAGTACTCTCTCCAGGGTATGGATGTAGGTATAGAATTGCATTCTCTTGAGTTTCTTCCAGTGCATCCCTGTGTGGCATCCTCCTTCCCTACAACTAGTTCCCATGTAGTAATTCTGCCATAAACTGCTCCAGACAAAATCTGTTGCAACTGTTTCCAATGATTGATGCCTATTGGTGCATTTTAAATAGTAAACTTCACAGGCCAGGAAGAGTGGACGTATATGGGTTATTCATATTTCCTGCTTTCAAGAAAGAATAATCACAACTGTTTCAATCCTGCATATTATTATGAATGCCTTTCTCTTCTTATGCCGATGAATCACATTAATGTGACCACAAGTCGAAATCCTGAATAACCACATTTTGCACTGCAGACCGCTGCAAGACATGAAGGAAGATATTGAGAGGGATTTGGAACCAAGCCAACTCTAGTGCTGTGGCCACCTGCACTAGATTGCTCGGTTGAGGATCCATGGTGTGAACAGCCCGATTGGATAGTCTCACAAATTCTTGACTGAATTTAAATTCGTGGAGTTTGGTGGCCAGTGAAGTATGGTAAACTTATCCTGGTGCTCTTCAAACCACACACATATACATTGGGAACTGTGGAAATGTGGCATTTTCCTGTTGGTAGGTGCCACCTGAGGAGGAAAAGTAAACTAAATGTAGGAGTGGCTGTCATCCCCAAGGATAGATGCGTATCTGCAGTGATCCACTGTGCATAACAGAATGACGAAATCACCAAGGAAATATCACGAAAACATTCTAGAGCTCATAACACTCTCACCTCTGCCCTGAACCTTTCCAACGATTGTTGCGGTGTGTTTGCTTTCGTTCTGATGGAGCAGAAAATGTAATTCATCTCAAAAGGCCAACTGTCACCTCTCAGTAGACGTCCAGTTGTGGTATTGGCATGCAAATTCCAGCCTTCATCGTCCATGAATAGCATGAGTGCATGGACCAGGCACCTGTTGCAGAGACCCATACACAGCAACATTCATCGAATAGTCTTTGAGAAGACACAGTTTTTAGCCCATTGTTCAATCTGGGAAGTCTGTTACTGAACAGTTGCACATATGTTCACCCTACCATATCTCAGCAACTGCAGTTCACCCATGTCATTTGTGTCCCAGGGCCAGTTTTAGATAGCACCATTTTGAAGTGAACAGTATGCTTTAACCATAGCAGCACCCAGACAGTTTACAAATTAGCTGTTTTGGAAATGCATCTATCCTTTCTCCAAAATCCAGTGGTTGTGCCCTTTTGGAGATCAGATAAATTATCCCATTTTCGTATGAAGACAATGACTGCATTGACACTTTATATACCCTCAACTGTGAGTGCTGCCACCTGGTGTATGGGTATGGTTATTGCACATTGATGTAAAATGTATGCCATGGTCACATAATGTGACTGGACCATGTATAACAGCTGCCTGTAAAGTAAGTGCATCTAAGAATGACTGCTTCATCATGTTGTCAATGAAAAGTTTGTTTTGGAAGAGGTGTCATAAACCATTAACCCTACTTGTCACTGCTGATGCCACCTCCATTTATGCCAACATCCCTAATGTCCATGACCTTACTGCTGGAGCAACTGAATTACATTCTCCCCCAGAATTTCGACTACCTCTCGTTTTGTTCTGAAATGAGATATGTACAACCCACTATCCTTTCCACCCCTCTCTCAGACTGGGAAAGGTTTGGGGGTGGATAGACAGAATAAAAAATGGAGGGACAGACTGAATTTTATATCAAGCTGTGATTCTTACTCTAGTACAAGTGTACACTTTTACACACACACACACACACACACACACACACACACACACACACACAAACCACCCTCCTTCTTTCCTAAGGGCTCGCAATTATGTACCTGGCAGCATGGAACGCCAAGCCTTTACAGTACACTTTCCCTTTTCTGCACTGCTCTTTTAGTGTCTAGATGCCTTGTTTTCTTGCATACTAGAACTCAAGGCTAGATGTTTTGGTGACATTACAGCTTTCTTTTAGACATGTTGTGATGTGTTCTTGATGTCTTATGGTACATTTTCACCTGTGCAGCTTGTGGCTTGTCACCTTGCAACTGTAGCTTGCCCCACACGGAAATAGCAGCGCTCAATGTGAACACAGGTGTGAATGCAGTCACTCGCATGCACATGTTGAGGAAGAGGGATGCAACTTACATGCATACCTATAATTGCTTGTGGGGAAAGCTACAGCCACACAGCAGTGAGCGAGCCCCAAGCTGCACACGTGTAAACGTCCCTTTACATTTATTTTCACACTGACTAAAGGGTTCCTTACTTGTTGTATGTAAAGTTTTTCAAATCCAAAGGTTAGTTTGAACACCACAATGCTTTACCAGTGGGGAAACTGCCCTCGGATGTAGTGCTAAAGTAGCCCAGTGCATAGTCCGTCAAAAACTGAACACAGATCAGATCAAGCATGAAAACACAAGGAAGGTGAACTGAACTGTGATAAAAGAAGCAAAATAGAAACAGTGAATCGTGCAAGCTCAAGTTGTAAAACATCGAGCGAATTGCAAGAACCACGGCATTCTGGTTGTGTGGTCACGGTGTTGGACCTTTTTTTTTCTTTCCCTCACACACAAAATTATGAACTTTCCGTCCAGTCATTGACATGTCTATTCTCCATCTGTAGTCTTGCCTATTGTCATACTATGCACCAGTTATACGATATGAGTCATGCGGTAAGAGAATGTGATGAGTTGGGAGTGCAGGCGACATGCGCATAGACCTATTACAGAAATGAAAACAACAAATAAATGGGTGAGGACTATGTTAGAACAAAGGAACTCAACTGCCAAAGCTTCCAAAACTGAATGCAAGAGTCATAACATGTGGTACATCTGTAGCACAAATAGGGTGTATTTACGTCTAGAAGTCCTGTCCTTACGCCTCGCTTACATAAAAGGACATAACACCATGACACAGACACAAATTTGAATACAGTGAACAGACACCACAGTAACCAGATGGGCAGTTCATAATTTTGTGAGGAAAAGAAAGCCTGTGACCACATAATCATGATGCCGTGACTATTGAAATTCACTTGATGTTGCAGATCTTGAGCTCGGATGGTTCACTGTTTATATTTTGCTTCTTTTTTTCACATTTCAGTACACCTTCTTCCTGTCTTCTTGTTCAATTTTTTACAGCCTATCCACTGGGCCATCTTACAACTATATTGGAGGGAGGAGGGTGGGGGTTGCAAAGGGGAGTTTCTCTTGTGAGTATGGTCCCATTTCACAAATTATGACCTCACTTTCTTCCAGCATTGGAACTGAGTTAGCCAGGCAATTAAAGGGGTGATCTGCAGTTTAACATGGACTGTCAACTTGGCATTATTTCATATTAACAAATCATTGCTTGAGGTGATATAAGAGTTTAGTACTAAAAAATCTTAACCATCATCTTGGAACTGAACAGTAAACTGTTGAATCTGTTGTCAGACACAGATTGTCTGTGGCATCGAGCCACATAGATTTGTTCTACGACTTTCTGTATTGTACAGAAATGCAAAACATATGGGGAAGGCCACCCAGTGCACTACAAGGGTCAGCAGCCTTTACAAGATAATCACCGGTGCCTTACATAGAGCAGCTATTGTGGGTTGGAACCTCTGGAAACAGTGGGTAACACCAGGGCAGACGGTCTTTGATAAAGTGGATAAAACTCTCGTGAGTTAAGAGAGAGGCAATTTGATTAACTGAGATGTACACTGTTGTGCTACTGTCTGTCATGCCCTGGCCCCCGACCGTGCCATTGGAGGAAGGCCAGTCCCAAAGACCTGGAGGAACATATTTACCTAAATGCCTGGTTTGTACGAAGATATGATGAAATCTTCTCTATGACTAAGTGGTTTCCCCCTACCCCCGCCCTCCCCTACATTTTAATACAGTGAAGACAAATTAGTGGTCGTAGCAGTGCGAGAGATGATGATAAGCATTTTAACCAAGATGCTGAACTCCATTCAATCACAGACTTTGCTCTTCTGTACAACTTTGGACGTCATTCTGTTCACCATTATTCCCCACAAAAGACTCAGTATGACTCTGGGCATTATTGTCCACCTTGATTCCATATGGCAATCATATGAACTGCATGCTAATCTGGAAGAGTGTGGATTTCAGTTATCTGCTGCATCTGAAAAGGGCCTAAGGAAAACAAGAGTGGATACTGGGACACACATTCTGTCATTTGAGTGGGAACACATTGCTGTAAAAGGTGGAAAATTTGGTTCACTGGTATGACTTTGAGCCATATGCACTTCTAGCTATGCAGTGTTTTAAATGTCTTGCATTTGTACATCTTCCATGGTTTCCAGTGGATGAATGCCCCCATGTAATGAAATTTTGAGCGATTACAGGGCTATGGAACGACTTGTGAATATCTCCTTACTGCGCCAACCAACAAGGTCGAAACCCTTCTCGTTTGCCGCTGTGTCACATCTATTAAAAAGATGGAAAAATACAAGAAAACTAGAGCCTTGACTAAATGCTGTATTTCGGCACAGTGAGACTGTGTGAATGCCTCCCTCTGCTATCGAAACCAGCTTCACGAGAAAGCTCAGTAATTAAGCTTGCAATTCCTTAGTTACTGAATCTTCACAGCATGGTAATACGTCTTCCCCCCCCCCCCCCCCCCCCCTCCCCCTCTTTGGGTCCAGGGTTAGAATAGGCCCGAGGCATTCCTGCCTGTCGTAAGAAGCGACTAAAAGGAGTCTCACACATTTTGACCTTTATGTGATGGTCCCCTGTAGGGTTTGATCTCCATTTTTCAAATTTTCCCAAAGAGCAAGCCAATTGGGGAAATGTGCCTTACATGGTGTGTCATGTCCTTTACACGCTGAGACCTATTGCATCCTTCTTGACATGGATCTGCACTTCTGGTCACTCTCCAACTGTTGGGCGAGGTCATCCTCCTAGGTTTTCCATCAACTGTGCAGTATAGTTTTCTACACTGACAATGATAATTGACTTGTGTGCTTAGTTGCACCCGATATCCAGCACGGTAACCAGTCCATTGTGGTGCGGCTGCCATGTATCCTGTTGGTTGTAGCCCCCTGACCACACAGGGATCGCTCTGCTGATACCTGCGCCATTAACTCCCCACATATGCCAAGGAGTAGATGCCTGTCACCATGGGGCATCAGGACTCCGGGCAATGGCCATCCTGCTAGGTGGCCTTTGGTGCGGCTGGGTGGCGCCCGTATGGAGGCCCCTGGTCGGAGTGGGTGGCATCAGGGTGGATGACATGTGATGAAGCATGGCACATCATCTCTTGCTGGTGGCCAAACACCAGCAGTCTCTAACCGTTCGCAGGCTCAATTTAACATACAGAAGTATGACCCCAAATTGTTCCCCTCCTTGGTCACACCATGGTAGGAACATCGGGCTAAGGATGGCAGCGGCTCTTATTCCTCCCAGTACCTTGTATGTTCGAGAGCTGATGGGGAATCTTTCACAATGATGAAGCCTCAGTTTTTGTTAAGTATTTAGAGGACAAGTTTGGGGAGGTGGAGGGATTGTCCAAAATGAGATCTGGGTCAGTCTTGATCAAAACAGCATCCTCTGCCCAGTCATGGGCATTACTCACTTGTGACAAGCTGGGGGATGTTTCTGTAACCATCATGCCCCATAAGAACTTAAATAGGGCCCAGGGTATCATATTTCACAGGGACCTTCTTTTGCAGTCTGATGAGCTGCACTCCAATTTATAGCAGCGAGGCGTACATTTCGTTCGGCGTGTCCACCGGGGTCTGAGGGATAATCAGGTTGCCACTGGTGCCTTCATCTTGGCCTTCAAGAATCATACATAACCCGATAACGTCAAGGTGATGGTCTACTGCTGTGATGTAAAAGCCCTACATCCCTTCCCCAATGCGGTGCTTTAAATGCTGGAAGTTCGGCCACATGTCTTCCCGCTGTACTTCCAGCATCGCATGTCGAGATTGCGGATGCCCATCACATCCCAATACTCCATGTGCCCCGCCTCCCATCAGTGTCAACTGCGGAGAGCACCGTTCGCCTTGCTTGTCTGACTGCGAGATTCTCCAGAAAGAAAGGAAAATCATGAAGTACAAGACCCTTCACTGAGGCTAAGAGGAAATTTGAATGCCTATATCCCATACGTATGACATCATCTTACATGGCTGCTACAACAGTTATAGCCCCATCAGATATGCCAACCCCAGTCACGTCTCAGAGCCAGAAGACTACATCTGCCCGCTTGAGGGTGGGGGGCCACTTCCCTCCCTGTTGCTCCTGCACCAGCTACTTCGAGAGTAACACCCCACCCCCAACTATTGGGGATATCAGTCCCCATTTCTGCGCCAGAGAAGTGTAAATCTTCTTCGGTTCCTCTCTCTAGGAAGGGGTCTCTGGGGTCTCTCCCTTCCCAGGTTTCTACTAGTGGGAAAGAAGACACCTGCCAGTTGCTGAAGAGCCCAAAAGCAGCTGGTCTTACGGCTTCACGCTCATCCTCAGTCCCAGAGACTGAATCAGTGAAGTCCTCCCAGGCAGGTAAACCCAAGGAGCAGCGAGAGAAATCCAAATAGAAGATCTCCAAGACCAAGGGAATTGCGGTGGCACCCACACCACCACTACCTACAAATTCCGCGTCAGCGGGTGAGGTGGAGATTTTGGTGTCTGCTGAGGACCTAGATCTCGCCGGACCCTCAAGCACAATGGATATATCGGGAGGACGACGGTTCAATCCCGTCTCCGGCCATCCTGATTTAGGTTTTTCGTGATTTCCCTAAATCGTTTCAGGCAAATGCCGGGATGGTTCCTTTGAAAGGGCACGGCCGATTTCCTTCCCAATCCTTCCCTCACCCGAGCTTGCGCTCCATCTCTAATGACCTCGTTGTCGACGGGACGTTAAACACTAACTACCACCACCACCACCACCACAATGGATATAGACTGCTCATGCAAAAAGTCAGTGGCAGCAGGTGACTCTGAAGTGTAAACTGCCTCATTGAATGTTCCATGCCTTCCCAGTCTCACGATGTCATCCTCCAGTGGAACTGCAGCGGTTTTTTCCTCCACTTGGCTGAGCTACGGCAACTGTTAAGCTTTACACCTGCTATCTGCATTGCCCTCCAGGAAACCTGGTTCCCAGCAATGCGGACCCCTGCCCTCCGCGGCTATAAGTGATATTACAGGAATCGTAGCGACTATAATCGAGTGTCAGGTGGAGTTTGTGTTTATGTCCTAAACTCGGTCTGTAGTGAACAGACCCCTTCAAAACCCTCTTGAAGCTGTGGCTGTCAGAATAAGGACGACACAGGAAATAACTGTCTGCAATGTGTATCTTCCTCCAGATCTTGCAATACCCCTGAATGTATTAGCTGCACTGATTGATCAACTCCCTAAACCTTTCCTACTTTTGGGAGATTTTAACACCCATAACCCCTTGTGGGATGGCACCATGCTTATTGGCTGAGGCAGAGATGTCGAAACTTTACTGTCTCAATTCGGCCTTTGCATCGTAAGTACTGGTGCCGCCACACATTTCAGTGTGGTTCATGGTAGTTACTCGGCTATTGCTTTATCAATTTGCAGCCCAGGACCTCTCCCATCTATCCAATGGAGAGCACATGGTGACCTGTGTGGTGGTGATCACTTCCCCATCTTCCTGTCAGGCACACGGATGCCTGCCCAGATGGACTTTAAACAAGGCAGACTGGGAAACTGTCACCTCTGCTGTCGCCGTTGAATCTCCCCCACACAGTAGCAGAGAGTGATGGTTGAGCAGGTGACTACAACAATGCTTTCTGTGGCAGAAAACGCAATCTCTCGCTCTTTAGGGTGGCCCCGGTGAAAGTCAATCCCTTGGTGTTTGCCAGAAGTTGCTGAAGCAATTAAGGAACGTTGACAAGCTCTACAGTGGCATAAGTGGCACCCTTCCCTGGAGCACCTTTAAACGGCTCTGTGCACGCGTTTGCCAATGATAGAAGCAGGAGTGTTGGGAGAGATATGTCTCGACCATTGGGTGCCATACATCACCTCCCGAAGTCTAGGCGAAGATGAAACATGTTTTGTGCTCTCCATTGGATAGATGGGAGAGGTCCTGGGCTGCAAATTGATAAAGCAATAGCTGAGTAACTACCATGAACCACACTGAAATGTGTGGCGGCACCAGTACTTAAGATGCAACACTCCAACAGGTGTTCCCGGTGTTAATGTAAATGGCATGTTATCTACCGACGCAATTGCGATTGCTGAGCACTGTGCTCATGCGTCTGCGTCGGAGAATTACCCATATGCTTTCACACTCTCAAACGACGGCTGGAAGGGAAAGTTCTCTCGTTCACTACACGTCACATAATGCCTATAATGTTGCATTTACGGAGTGGAAGCTCTTCAGTGCCTTTGCACATTGCCCCGACACTGCTCCTGGGCTAGATCGGATCCACAGTCAGATGATTAAACATCTCTCATCTGACTACAAGCGACATCTCGTTATCTTCAACCGGATCTGGTGCGATGGCGTCTTTCCATCACAATGACGGGAGAGCACCATCATTTCGGTGTTCAGATCTGGTAGAAACCCGCTTGATGTGGATGGCTATTGAGCCATCAGCCTCACCGACGTTCTTTGTAAGGTGCTGGAATGTATGGTTTGTTGGCAGTTGGGTTGGGTCTTGGAGTCATGTGGCCTGCTGGCTCCATGTCAGGGCGGCTTCCGCCGGAGTTGCTCTACCACTGATAATCTTGTGTCCCTTGCGTCTGCCATCCGAACTGCCTTTTCCAGATGGCAACATCTGGTTTCCGTCTTTTTTAATTTATGAAAACCGTATGACACCACCTGGCGACATCATATCCTTGCCACATTATACGAGTGGGGTCTCCTAGGCCCGCTCCCGATTTTTCTCCAGAATTTCCTGTCACTTCGTACTTTCCATGTCCAAGTTGGTGCCTCCCGTAGTTCCCCACATATCCAGGAGAATAGGGCTCTGTATTGAGTGTATGTTTATTTTAGTGGCCACTAATGGTCTAGCAGCAGCTGTAGGGCCTTCAGTCCCACCTTCTCTGAGACGACTTCTGCATTTCGTACTGCTCCACCAGTTCTGGTGTTGCTGAGTGGCGCCAACAGGGAGCCATCCACAAGACGCAGTCATGGGTTCTAGCCCACGGTTTCCAGTTTATGGCCGCAAAGTCTGTGTTATGCACTTCTGTCGGCATTGTACCGTTTATCTGGAACCGGAACTTTACCTTAATGATGATACACTCACTGTAGTGGAGACATATTGATTCTTAGGACCGGTTTTTGATGCCCGATTTACTTGGCTTCCTCATCTTTGTCAACTTGAGCAGAAGTACTGGCAGCACCTCAATGCCCTCTGCTGCCTGAGCAACACCAATTGGGGTGCAGATCGCTCTACACTGCTGCAGCTCTAGAGAGCCATTGTTCAATCCCGCCTTGACTATGGTAGTCCGGTTTACAGTTTGGCAGCGCCTTCAGCATTGTGCTTTGCGTTTACTCGACCCACTGCGCCACTGTGGCGTTCGCTTAACAATAGGAGCTTTTAGGACGAGTCTGGTGACCAGCATCCTGGTGGAGGCCGGAGTCCCTCCATTGCAGGTTAGGTATGCACAACTGTTGGTGAGTTACATTGCACACTTTCATAGTTTTCCTGCGCATTTGAATTACAGTCTCCTTTTCCCACCCACGGCAGTTCATCTCCCCATATCGGCGACCCAGGGCAGGGCTTCCAATTGGAGTTCGTGTTCGATCCCTTCTTTCCGAAGTGGAGTCCTTGCCTTTACTATCTATACTTGAGGTTCATTCACATACACCTCCATGGTGCACAGCTAGACTGCAGCTTCGCCAGGGCCTTTCATATGGTCGTAAAGACTCAGTTAACCTTGTGGCTCTCCACTGCCACTTCCTCTCGATTCTTGACATGTACCGACGACTTGATGTGGTTTACACCAATGGCTTGATGGCTGATGATCATGTCGGCTACACGTATGTCCATGGAGGACATATTGAACAGCATTGCTTGCCCGATGGCTGCAGTGTTTCCACTACCGAGCTGGTGGCTATATCTTGTGCTCTTGAGCACATCCGTTCATGCCCTGGGCAGTTGTTTCTTCTGTATACTGACACGTTTAGCTGCTTGCGAGCTATCAACTAGTGCTGCCCTTGGTAGCGATCATCCAGGAGTCCATCTATGCCCTGAAGTGGTTCAGTTGTTCAGTGGTGTTTGTCTGGACCCCAAGTCACATCAGAATCCCAGGCAACGAACTTGCCGACAGGCTGGCCAAACAGGTTATGCAGAAACCACTTACGGAGATCAACTTCTCTGCAACTGACTTGCGTTCAGTACTACGCCACAAGGTTTTGCGGCTTTGGGAGACGGAATGGCATAACCTCAGTACGCACAACAAACTGCGTGCCATTAAGGAGGCTATGAGTGTTGGAAGACCTCCATGCGGGCCTCTCGCAGGGTCTCTGTGGTTCTCTGTCGGCTCTGCATTGGCCACACTTGGGTGACACATATCTCCTGCGCCGTGATGACCCAACTCAGTGTCGGTGCGGCGCCTGGCTGACAGTTACCCATATCTTGGTGAGCTGTCCTTCTTTGGCTGCCGTATGATGGACTCTCCAGTTACTGGACTCGTTGCCATTAATTTTAGCTGACAATGCCTCATTGGCTAATTTAGTTTTATGTTTTATATGTGACGGTGGGTTTTACCATTCTATGTAAGTTTTTGCGCATGTCCTTTGTCCCGTTGTGTTCTCCACGCTGATGCTTTTAGGCTGAATGTTTTAACGTGTTGCAGAGTGGCTGGCTTTTCCTTTTTATTCTCGTGGTTGGCCAGCCATGGTCATCTGCTCTCTTGTTTTTATCCTTCCTACCTGTTTCTTGCTTCTCTCTGTGGTTTTCTTTTCCTGTTTTGTCCATAGTAGTGTTGGTTGTCCTTCTGTCATTCTTCTGATTCTTCCATTCTCCTGTTATTGTGCTGTATGTCTCCTTTTTTCTTCTTTCCCTTGTGCAATTATTTTTCAGGAACAAGGTACCGATGACGTAGCAGTTTGGTCCCTTCAGCCCTTCTTTAGACCAACCAAACCAACCAACTGACATCTTTCCTCTTTGTATGATGAGTGGAAACCTATCCAAACTTTTCTTCTTCAGTATCGATGACCATAACCCCTCAATCTTGGCCAGAGAACCACTGCATTCAACTGGAGTCCCTTGGTGGAAGATAGTTCTCTGGGGAAACCCCCACCATAATTCTGTAGACTGGTGGAGCACAGGTAATAGAGTTGCCCATTCCTTTTCAGTTTCAGAACTCGAATCACATAAAGCCTTACAGTATGGAAAGAAAAATAAAGTAAAAATAGGAATCTTTGGTGAAGGTGGTGTCAATGTTGATTGCTGGTATAATTCCTCAGCCAGCAGAAAGTGAAGACACCAGGACATAATATACTCTTCTGTTCACATTCAGTCCCCTTATCCTTTGCTTAATTGTGCCAGTTGTTATTTTATCAGGCAGCTGTGTAGTTCTTAAAAGAGATATTTGCTAAAACTGAGCTGATTCTCAGAGGTCATCAAAATATGTTTCCATCCTTGACTGTCTCATTATGTACGGTAGATAGCTGTCTCCCTTTGCATACTGAGTTTGCAACTATGTTTATAATTCTCTGAATGATTACCAACCCTGGACAGGGAGATAATTTCTTGCTCTGAATGATTACCAACCCTGGACAGGGAGATAATTTCTTCAGATATTCAATTTAATGCAACAGTTACCACCACTAACCTTTCTTTCAAAGGATTTTAATGTTTGACAACCCCATTTGGGGAAATGCTAAGCATTTAAGAAGAGGCTTCTTAATAGAATGAGTACTCTCTGAAGTTGAGTGTGCTGTTAAGTGTAATGTAGCTGTGATAATCTACAATAAACGGAACTAAATCTACTACGCCGTGCTGCTTTGCTACCGACTGTGAAAGTTGGTATTAGGGTCCCAAGCATACCTTCAGTTGTGCATATTTTAAGGAGCATTTGCGCATGAGCAGCTGGTGTGATGTAATTGCCTTATGGGCCAAATACATACAGAGTTGATAAACAATCTGCACAGTTCACAGTGTGCACAGGTAGTCCTTACCACTCAACTGCAAGTTTATGTCAATGCCACCAGGTGGTAGCACACTGCAGCAGACTTCTATGCCTGTTCCCTGGGCATAACTTCCACTTGACGGTAGCACGCTCCTGAGATATGCCAATTCACTCACTATGTAGTGAAATTAGATTGGACATCAATATATGTTATAGTTATACTGACAGAAAAACCTATTTTGTAAGACTCTGAATGGGATATAGTATATTAAGTTTCTGATTTTATCATACAGTAATCCATTTGAGGCCCTGATAACCATAAAGTACATCATCATCGATTGTGAGGCTGTAACATATCTTCATGCTTCTGATATCTGTTGATCTTATGGTGGGTCAGGTTATCTGTGCTGTAGGCCCACATTGTATGTATGAACATTTATGTAGATCTGTCTCACTGGTTTTTTTCGATATTCACTTCCTTACTGTATTTCGTGTTTTACACATTCACTTACACTTTCTGTAGCCTGATCAGTGGAGCACGACATTGCCATAATTAAAAAAAAAAAAAAAAAAAAAAAAAAAAAAAAATATTAAAAAAAATCTTTGTTATAATATAGGTGTCCTGTGGTGAAGGAAGGGGGTCTACTGTTTTTTAATACTTCTTATGATGTGTGCTATGATTAATAGTTATAAACAAATGGGATGCTGGATGTAGGCCAAGCAGCAGCAGTTTCTTGCCAGTAATACACACATTTTGTGTTATTAGTGTTGCCTGTTGGGCTCTGATGGCTGGCAACCAGGATGGTGCAAGCCTGAGTTCATCGGTTCTTGTTGTTGGGGTGTTTTAATCTCTCAGTGGCTTCTCTGATCTTGCATTTCAGCATGACAGGCTGCTTGGCAAGAACACATGTTTCGTTGAATTTTGTTTTTTTGCTCCAACCTTCTTGTGTTTAGCCATTGCAATTTTGTTGGCCTGCTAAAGTCAAATGTACTGCTCATTCTATGTTATGTACATTGCTTCCGTCCTGCCACTTTTGCTAATGTAAACTTCTTCACAGTCACAGTCTACCTTGCATGATCCTGTAGTGTGCAGAGCATCTATCGTGTCACTGGTGCAGCGTAGCACATTATGGAACTTGCAGGTGCTGTAGAAGAAAGGCTGGACACCAACCCTGCGTATGTGTCCACTAATCCAGTCAGTGACATTCGTCACATAAGATAAGTGCACTGCTAACTGCCGTGTTGGCTTTTGATATACTGTAAGCACTAGTGTGCCATCTGATATCCTATATACTTCCATGTCTAGGAATGGAATTACATCATTTTTCTCTTCTGTGAGCACAAACGGAATGTCCTTGTGAATTTTGTGCAAATATTCATGAAACTTGTGTAGCTGCGTCTTACCATGGGATCATGCATCTGAATCAGCTGCAGGAGCATAAAGGAGCTGAACAAAGTGCCATTGTTTCAAAGGCCTCCATGAACATGTCAGCTGCTATCTGGGATTGGGTGGGGATCCATTGCTATATCACTCATCTGCTCATAGTATTTTCCTTGCTATTTGAATTATATTGATGACAAACATAAATCATCCGGATCACATATGTCTGGCGGGACATGCTCTTGCAGAATGTGAACAGTTTTGTCCACTGATATATTTGTAAATAACAGTTTCATGTTAAAGCTGTCACGATGTCAGTGGGTAAAATTGATCAGGAAGACCATTGAGATACTGAAACACTAACAATGTAAATAGAGAAGATGGACTCGGGCCTGCACCATCCTGGCTGCCTATAATCGAAGCCCAACAGGCCACACTAACAACATGAAACGTGGATGTTACCAGCAAGTAACTACCACCACACGGTCCACATCCAGCATGAGGAAAATAAGAATCTACACCCCATTTGTTGATGGCTGCCACTGCAAGAAGTAATAGAAAATAGCAGCACCCCACTCGCTCCACTACAGGACATCTTCTAACATAAAATGTCCCATTCCTGCCACTAGCGATAAATTGTTTTTAGTTTCTCCAATTTTTTGAGTTTCGTTCCCATTGCTGCTGGTTTCCAGTTTCGTTTTTTTACCTTTTCCTAAGTCACAGACCGGGCGCTAATGACCGTAGCAGTTTTGTGCCCTAAAACCATAAAAAAGGGGGGAGGGGGTCAGTATTGCCTCACGTGTTCCAGTATTCCTATGGAATCCAAACTGATCTTCCCCGAGGTCGTCTTCTACGTTTTTCCATTCGTCTGTGAAGAATTCGTGTTAGTATTTTGCCGCCATGAGTTATTAAACTGATAGTTTGATTTTCACGTCTGTCAACACCTGCTTTCTTTGGGATTGGAATTATTATATTCTCCTTGAAGTCTGAGGGTATTTCGCCTGTCTCATACATCTTGCTCCCCAGATGGTAGAGTTTTGTCAGGACTGGCTCAGTAGTTCTGTCAGTAGTTCTAATGGAATGTTGTTTACTCCTGAGACCTTGTTTCGACTCACAGATATTTCAGTGCTATGTCAGACACTTCACGCATTATCGTATCTCCCATTTCATCTTCATCTACATCCTCTTCCATTTCCATAATATTGTCCTCAAGTACATCACCCTTGTATAGACCCTCTATATACTCCTTCCACCTTTCTGCTTTCCCTTCTTTGCTTAGAACTGGGTTTCCATCTGAGCTCTTGATATTCATGCAAGTGGTTCTTTTTTCTCCAAAGGTCTCTTAGGCAGTATCTATCTTACCCCCTAGTGATACATGCTTCTACATCTTTACATTTGTACTCTAGCCATCCCTGCTTAGCCATTGTGCACCTCCTGTCGCTCTCATTTTTGAGACGTTTGTATACCTTTTTTCCTGCTTCATTTACTGCATTTTTATATTTTCTCCCTTCATCAATTAAATTCAGTATTTCTTATGTTACCCAAGGATTTCTACTAGCCCTCGTCTTTTTACCTACTTGATCGTCTGCTGCCTTCACTATTTCATCCCTCAAAGCTACCCATTCTTCTTCTACTGTATTTCACTCCCCCATTCCTGTCAATTGTTCCCTTATGCTCTCCCTGAAACTCTGTACAACCTCTGGTTCTTTCAGTTTATCCAGGTCTCATCTCCTTAAATTCCCACCTTTTTGCAGTTTCTTCAGTTTTAATCTACCGTTCATAACCAATAGATTGTGGCCAGAGTCCACATCTGCCCCTGTAACTGTCTTACAATTTTAAACCTGGTTCCTAAATCTCTGTCTTACCATTATATAATCTATCTGAAACGTGTCTGTATCTCCAGGCATGTACACAACCTTCTTTTATGATTCTTGAACCAAGTGTTAGCTATGATTAAGTTTTGCTCTGTGCAAAATTTTACCAGGCGGCTTCCTCTTTCATTCCTTAACCCCATTCCATATTCACCTACTACGTTTCCTTCTGTCCCCTTTCCTACTACCGAATTCCAGTCGCCAATTACTATTAAATTTTGCTCTCTCTTCACTATCTGAATAATTTCTTTTATTTCATCGTACATTTCTTCAATTTCTTCGTCATCTGCAGAGCTAGTTGGTATATAAACTTGTACTACTGTAGTAGGCATGGGCTTCGTGTCTATCTTGGCCACAACAATGCATTCACTATGCTGTTTGTAGTAGCTTACCTGCAATCCTATTTTTTTTTATTCATTTTTAAACCTACTCCTGCATTACCCCTATTTGATTTTGTATTTATAACCCTGTATTCACTTGACCAAAAGTCTTGTTCCTCCTGCCACCGAACTTCACTAATTCCCACTATATCTAACTTTAATCTATCCATTTCCCGTTTTAAATTTCCAACCTACCTGCCCGATTAAGGGATCTGACATTCCACGCACCGATCCGTAGGATGCCAGTTTCCTTTCTCCTGATAACGACATCCTCTGGTGTAGTCCCCGCCCGGAGATCCGAATGGGGGACTACTTTACCTCCGGAATATTTTACCCAAGAGGACGCCATCATCATTTGACCATACAGTAAAGGTGCATGCCCTTGGGAAAAATGACAGTTTTAGTTTCCCCTTGCTTTCAGCCGTTCGCAGTACCAGTACAGCAAGGCCGTTTTGGTTAGTGTTACAAAGCCAGATCAGTCAATCATCCAGACTGTTGCCCCTGCAACTACTGAAAAGCCTGCTGCCCCTCTTCAGGAACCACGCACTTGCCTGGTCTCTCAACAGATACCCCTCCATTGTGGTTGCACCTACGGTACGGCTATCTGTATCGCTAAGGCACGAAAGCCTCCCCACCAACGGCAAGGTCCATGATTCATGGGGGGGGGGGGGGGGGCACTCTGATGATAGTTATTCACAATGCTGTTGTTGTTGTTGTTGTCTTCAGTCCTGAGACTGGTTTGATGCAGCTCTCCATGCTACTCTATCCTGTGCAAGCTTCTTCATCTCCCAGTACTTACTGCAACGTACATCCTTCTGAATCTGCTTAGTGTATTCATCTCTTGGTCTCCCTCTACGATTTTTACCCTCCACGCTGCCATCCAATGCTGAATTTGTGGTCGCTTGATGTCTCAGAACATGTCCTACCAACCGGTCCCTTCTTCTTGTCAAGTATTCCCAATGCCACTTAGTGCAATATCCAAAGACTTTATGTTAACTGAAGCCTATATAGTTGTATCACCTTGAGTTGTGTCACAGAGTGTTCTTCAGGTATCACATCGTACACCCCACCCTTTCATATCTCACCTCTTCTTTTGATGCATTCATGAGTGCTGCTGGGTATGATGTCAGTAAGACTCTGACTTTTTCAGTATAAATATATGGACCAATCACATCAAAACTAAAAACAGCACACCACATTGTTACTAGGGACTATGGAGTGGTCATTGGCGGAGTTCGTAGGGAGTTGTTTTCGGAGCAGTACCTTTAATTTTGTTTGTTTACTGTGACTGATGGATGAAAATGTGCCTTGTCTTAAAAAAACACATCTTCTCGGTGAACATTTTGAAGCATGTCTTCACACAGTGTTGTACGGACTTTGTAATCTCATCCTCTCAGTTCCTGAACCAACATGTCTTGTAGGGATAAATTTTCAAATCTCATTGCCAGATTCTTCTCCCATGTCGATCAGATGATCAGAAGGCTAATGCGCCCTTTCTTGCAGAATGTTAAGAAGGTTGAGAAGGTTGTTGAACTGAACCTCTCAATGCAGCAACATTTTATGGGCCTGTTGTAGACTGTCACCTACTTTGGGGTTTTCATTTTAATGTAGATCCTGTCTCTTGAAAATTCGAAACCAGTGAATAAATGGTTTCTTATCAGGAATAGGGTCCTGCTGACAAAGTGAAAAATGAATGCAGAAGGCACATTCAGTAGTTATTGGTGATCCATTATTTTGAATAAACTGCTCCATGACAAAAGTGCGAAGTTCACCTAACCAAGTCATGTCATACACTGGAAATGACACATATGCAGCTATTCAGGGCTGTGCTACCCCCCCCCCCCCCCTTCCCCCCCCCCCCCCCCGCCCCCCACAACACTCTGTCACTGCGCGCTGCCTCTCAAATCAGGGAGTTCTTTCTGCTGCACCGTATGTAGTAGTATCATTTATGAGCAGTGTCAGGGAGATTTTGATATTATCCACCATATTAATTTATTTATGTCCGTTGGAATCCCCCCCCCTTCTCTCTCTCTCTCTCTCTCTCTCTCTCTCTCTCTCTCTCTCTCTCTCTCGTTCAGAAATCTAGCAGTACCGTTAGTTGCTATTGGCAGTACTGGGAGGTGTGGCACTTGAAGGTAAGGACGGATCAGTCTGTTTGGATCTTTGTGAATTATGCATGAAGTTACTTTATCACTGTTTCATCCATATAATACTGCTGGTAAACTGACTCATTTTTCATTGTTAAGTACCTAAGTAATAGATGTTGCATGTTTTAATGTTAAATGTCATTGATCTTGTTGGTTTTATTGTTTAGACAAGGGGCCAAATAAAATTGTTGATGGCTGATCGCAAAGGCGAAGAAGTTGTCATCACACGTACGTTACAAACAACACAGAAGGCAAAAAATTTGCAATTGAAAACACTGGATCCAGTAATTCATAGGAAGAAGTCTAGTGGTGAAGTAAGTAAAATATTGCATTTTGAATTTTCTTTTACTCTCTCTGTAATTAAAAGTAATATTCATGAAGCTGTGGGGCCACTGTTTGCAGAATATGCCTTAACATGCACATTACTATTATAGGGTCTTCACCTTTATCTATCCGAGCACTGTCTCCATCTTCTATATTAGAAGGACTTAAAGTTCGTTGTCAAATCTCAATCAACATTCGCACTGCCATTTTTCATATTCACAAAGCCCTATTAGAGGTAAAAGGCACATTAAATGTCAGTTTATTAGTCATCCAGGGAGCGAACATTGGGACCTGTGATTGAACAATTACAGAACATGTTACCACAGAATGTAAATGATGCTGTAGGTATGAGATAACTTTAGACCAAGCATAAAAATAATGATGGTAGTGCATTTGCATTTGGATTAAAGGGAACTGAATACTGAAGTTTGGAACTCTGTGGTTACTTCAAGTGCCAAACAGAGCAGTCAGTATGTAAGAAATAAAAGAAGAAAAACAAGAAATGTAGAAAGAATTACTATAATTAACCAAAGTAGGAGGAGAAGGGGGTGCACCAGGAGGTGTTGGGAGCGGAGAGCAAGCACCAACTCTTGCTAGCCGCAATAAGTGACATCCATCCAAGAGGATAAGTTCAGTGTCATTGATTGGTGTTGTACTCGTAAACAAGACCAAAGGAATCTGGTGCTTCCAACAAAGCATATTTGAAGATTAAGACAATATTTAAATGTTCCATGTTATCAGAGTATGAGTTATCTTACAAACTGAGGCATATGTATGTTGCTATGTACATTGTCCATTCACATCATTGTAACTGCCTGTTGTAACAGCTGCCTATTGTAACAGGATTGCTGTACACACAGCAGCTCGATGAACCTGAAGTGATTCAGTTAGATGCTGCTAGGTCTTAGAGTATATCTAGATCCATGTTTTGTAGTGTTCCACATAGATGTCAGAAGATGCATAGTGGAGGATACACATCAGTGAACATGAGAATTGAGGCCGCCTCATAGATAGTCATTGAGGGTGGATTGGATAATTTCTGGATGAGGGATTGTTCTTTGAAGTTACTTGTTTAAACTTTTATTACCCAGTGAAGAATGTGTTTGGATGAACACAATGTCCAAGGGTGCATTAGCACCATCTTAGGTTGTTTGCAGATGACGCTGTCGTTTATCGACTAATAAAGTCATCAGAAGATCAAAACAGATTGCTAAACGATTTGGAAAAGATATCTGAATGGTGCGAAAATTGGCAGTTGACCCTAAGTAATAAAAAGTGTGAGGTTTTCCACATGAGTGCTAAAATAAATTTGTCAAACTTCAGTTACACGATAAATCAGCCAAATCTAAAGGCCATAAATTCAACTAAATACCTAGGAATTACAATTATAACAACTTTAATTGGAAGGAACACACAGAAAATGTTGTGGGGAAGGCTAATGAAAGACTGCGTTCTATTGGCAGGACACTAAAGAAATGTAAAAGATCTACTAAGGAGACTGCCTACACTACATTTGTCTGTCCTTTTCTAGAATACTGCTGCACAGTGTGGGATCCATACCAGATAGGATTGACGGAGTACATCAAAAAAGTTCAAAGAAGGGCAGCACATTTTCCATTATCGCAAACTAGGGGAGAGAGTGTCACTTAAATGTTACACGATTTGGGCTGGGGATCATTAAAACAAAGGTGTTTTTCGTTATGACGGAATCTTGTCATGAAATTCCAATCACCAACTTTCTCCTCCGAATGCAAAAGTATTTTATTGACACTGACCTACGTAGGGAGAAACGATCACCATGATAAAATAAGGGAAATCAGAGCTCATACGGAAAGATATAGGTGTTTGTTCTTTCCGCACACTATATGAGATTGGAATAATAGAGAATTGTGAAGGTGGTTCGATGAACCCTCTGTCACGCACTTAAATGTGATTTTCAGAGTATCCATGTAGATGTAGATTAGTAACCAAGTCACTCTAGTCCCCCCTCTATATGGCTTAATTGTTTTGGAGAATGCCATGATAACACTCCCTGGGCCATTGTCTTACCACCATTGTCCCACGTTCTTCCAACAATGGTTGCAGCATTTCTGCTCCATTTCTCCTTGGACACGGTGGTATCTATTGATAATATGGAGCAGGAAATATAGGTCATCAGACCGAAGTTACTCATCACCCATCAGCTGCAGTTTACCATTGATGTTGTTGAGCAGATACAAGCTTTAGCTGTCAGTGGACCATGGAAGTGAGCACAGACATCATGAACTATTTCAGAGCCCTGTATGCAGGTTCACTGTGTTGTAGAGGTATGCACAGACTGCTAGCCCTAGAGTCACTGTAACATTTGTTGCCTTCTCACCCCTTCGTTGTCTCTTATCTTGGACATCAGTGGTATGTGAAGTTACAGTTCCATGATTGTTGCTCACAATGGTGCTGACTGTCTGTTCACAGTTCACCTTCAGTTAAGTTACCTGCATTGTGCTCACAGATTTTGTCATTTGGGAAATACTAGTGATCTTCACCTGAATGGCAAGGATCATCCCTTTTTGTGACTGATTTTTCATTACGAATGGCAGCTGCCACAAGCTGGATAAATATCTTTTCAGTTCTTTTATACGTAAGTCCACATTGCATATTGTCTCTCATGATCTTTGTGCTGTACATGGCTTCTGTGGCATCTGGGAGATACATCAACAATATGGAAGGAATAGATTGCCACTCATCACATAGAGGAGACAGGGACAATGGTACAGGCATAGGCACAACGAAAAAGAAAGATATGGAGTATTAAGCTTTTGGGAAAGTCTGCTTTCCAAAATAGAAAACACATACACATTCACACAAGTACAACTCGCATAAACATATTCATTGTCTCTGAGCACTGGTCCACAGTTGAGCGGAGCGATTTCACTTACGTTTTGCTACATATCACCTGATGCCATATAATACTCCATTCTGTGAGTGGGAATTCCTCAGTGTCCTAGCCTTTTGTCCTGGTACAGTTCCAGGAATAGACTGCATCCACAGTCAAATGTTCAACGATTTGTCAGTTTATAGCCAATGTCATGACCTTGCCATTTTCAGCTGTATCTGGAACGTGGGTCAGTTCCCCATCTCAGTCAAGAAAGCATGATCGTCCCAGTACTGTAACTAGGTAAACACCACTTTCGGATGGACAGCGATCTCCCACTTAGTCTCAGTAGTGCCCTCTGCAAGTTCCTCATATGTATGGTGAGATTGTTGGATGGCAGGTGGAATGAGAATATTGATTTAATTATTGCCGTCTTTTATGAGAGCCTGAAAATAATTTTTGCGGTAAGCCAGACACTGATATAGAACGTACGGACCATAATTTCCAGTCTGCAAGTCCACATTCTTCCTGTGCTCACTGAAAGAAATGTTTCTATTCTCTGTTTACTCAGTGGGGTCAGGAACTGTGATTATAAATATGAATTTTGAGTTCTAACTGATTCATATATTAAGTAATAGTTTCACAAGCACAAACAAAGTTATATTCCTGACAGTAATAATAATAATAATAATAATAATAATACTGATGTCTCTATCAAAACAGCACTACAAACAGTTCAGAGGTGACCACAACGATAAGTTCCCGTTAAATGGTCTTTCACCCCGATCAAAGGTAATTGCTCGCTACAAAAGTGGAAAATAGTATCAGCATTTTCCATGAGATTTCATTAACATTAAGGGCGGCACACAAACAGTTACTTCCATGAAATCTAAATGATCCAGGGCAGTGTACAGTCGTTGCGAGTTCACTTCCTACGTGTACCAAAAACATGCATTTAGCAGCAGCATGGCTGTGACGTCATCTGAGCCAGGGTGCAAGCCAGTGTTTGATTGATGCCAACATAGTGATAGCTCGGTGTGAAGTGTGACTTTAGTGAAATTTAAACAATCCAGGACGGTGTAGAGTCCTCATGATTTCACTTTCTGCTCTTACCGAACACACGTTAAGGAGCAGCTGGACTGTGGTGTCACCTGAGGCAGCGTGTAAGTCGGCGTTTGACTGATGTGAACTGTATCATAATAGGTTGTGAAGTCTATTGGTACTGCCTCTTCGGCCGTATTTATATATGGGCATAGTGGACGGCCAAATGTAACATTTGTAGTCATCTTTTTACCCTCAGGTAGCAGCATCTAAATGGCCACTTTCTCATACTTGTAGTATTTTATAACTCGGTCATGAATAAATTTACAGTCTTTGTAATTACTATATGAATGGATTTAAGTTGGCTTTAATGACAGAAAAAGTTCTAGCTCTGCTGCATTTAAACTTCGCCGGCTAGAATTTTTAGGCGGAACCAACAGTAGAACATGACCTCTGAACTAGGACTGTTAGAGACCTTGTATTGATTGTTATTTATGTCAAAGTATTAACACTTTTTAGATCTTAACTATTTAGTGGATGTAATCAACTGTTGTAATCAGAACTTTCTATCATTAATATAAATGATACTTAATCTGTTACAAATGATGATGGGTTTGCTTCAGATTTAGATTTAGTAAATTACCTGATAACTATTAGAGGTAGTTTAATGGGGTCACATACTTAAGGTTTTTATATCAAATTGATGCTGCATACCAATTTTCATCTTTCTAAGTCTAATATTGAGCACCTTCAGTCTCCCCCCCCCCCCCCCCCCCTCCCCCTCCGCCCCTAGGAAAACATATTCATCTGATTACTTTGAGTTTTAATAATTTAATATGCTGAAGGATATGTTAACAAAGTTTGGAAAAGCTACTTTAGTTTTTAATTTCATATATGTATATAAAAACAAAGAGATGATGTAACTTACCAAACGAAAGCGTTGGTATGTTGATAGAGACACTAACAAACACAAACAAACACACACACACAAAATTCAAGCTTTCACAACCCACGGTTGCTTCATCAGGAAGGAGAGGGAAAGACGAAAGGATGTGGGTTTTAAGGGAGAGGGTAAGGAGTCATTCCAATCCCGGGAGCAGAAAGACTTACCTTAGGGGGAAAAAGGGACAGGTATACACTCGCTCGCACACATATACATATATCCATCTGCACACATACAGACACAAGCAGGCATATGTAAAGGCAAAGAGTTTGGGCAGAGATGTCAGACGAGGCGGAAGTACTGAGGCAAAGATGTTGTTGAATGACAGGTGAGGTATGAGCGGTGGCAACTTGAAATTAGTGGAGGTTGAGGCCTGGTGGGTAACAGGAAGAGAGGATATATTGAAGGGCAAGTTCCCATCTCCGGAGTTCTGATAGGTTGGTGTTAGCGGAAAGTATCCGGATAACCCGGACGGTGTAACACTGTGCCAAGATGTGCTGGCCGTGCACCAAGGCATATTTAGCCACAGGGTGATCCTCATTACCAACAAACACTGTCTGTCTGTGTCCGCTCATGCGAATGGACAGTTTGTTGCTGGTCATTCCCACATAGAAAGCTTCACGGTGTAGGCAGGTCAGTTGGTAAATCACGTGGGTGCTTTCACACGTGGCTCTGCCTTTGATCGTGTACACCTTCCGGGTTACAGGACTGGAGTAGGTGGTGGTGGGAGGGTGCATGGGATAGGTTTTACACCGGGGGCGGTTACAAGGGTAGAAGCCACAGGGTAGGGAAGGTGGTTTGGGGATTTCATAGGGATGAACCAAGAGGCTACGAAGGTTAGGTGGACGGCGGAAAGACACTCTTGGTGGAGTAGGGAGGATTTCGTGAAAGATGGATCTCTACATCTACATCTTCATGACTACTCTGCAATTCACATTTAAGTGCTTGGCAGAGGGTTCATCGAACCACAATCATACTATCTCTCTACCATTCCACTCCCGAACAGCGCACGGGAAAAACAAACACCTAAACCTTTCTGTTCGAGCTCTGATTTCTCTTATTTTATTTTGATGATCATTCCTACCTATGTAGGTTGGGCTCAACAAAATATTTTCGCATTCGGAAGAGAGAGTTGGTGACTGAAATTTCGTAAATAGATCTCGCCGCGACGAAAAACGTCTTTGCTTTAATGATTTCCATCCCAACTCGCGTATCATATCTGCCACACTCTCTCCCCTATTACGTGATATACAAAACGAGCTGCCCTTTTTTGCACCCTTTAGATGTCCTCCATCAATCCCACCTGGTAAGGATCCCACACCGCACAGCAATATTCTAACAGAGGACGAACGAGTGTAATGTAAGCTGTCTCTTTAGTGGACTTGTTGCATCTTATAAGTGTCCTGCCAATGAAACGCAACCTTTGGCTCGCCTTCCCCACAATATTATCTATGTGGTCTTTCCAACTGAGGTTGTTCGTAATTTTAACACCCAGGTACTTAGTTGAATTGACAGCCTTGAGAATTGTACTATTTATCAAGTAATCGAATTCCAACGGATTTCTTTTGTAACTCATGTGGATCACCTCACACTTTTCGTTATTTAGCGTCAACTTCCACCTGTCACACCATACAGCAATCTTTTCTAAATCGCTTTGCAACTGATACTGGTCTTCGGTTGACCTTACTAGATGGTAAATTACAGCATCACCTGCGAACAACCTAAGAGAACTGCTCAGATTGTCACCCAGGTCATTTATATAGATCAGGAACAGCAGATGTCCCAGGACGCTTCCCTGGGGAACACCTGATATCACTTCAGTTTTACTCGATGATTTGCCGTCTATTACTACGAACTGCGACCTTCCTCACAGGAAATCATGAATCCAGTCGCACAACTGGGACGATACCCCATAGGCCTGCAGCTTGTGAGGAATGGTGTCTAAAGCTTTCCGGAAATCCAGATAAAGGAATCAACCTGAGATCCCCTGTTGATAGCAGCCATTACTTCGTGCGAGTAAAGAGCTAGCTGCGTTGCACAAGAACGATGTTTTCTGAAACCATGCTGATTACGTATCAATAGATCATTCCCTTCGAGGTGATTCATAATGTTTGAATACAGTATATGCTCCAAAACCCTACTGCAAACTGACGTCAATGATATAGGTCTGTAGTTCGATGGATTACTCCTACTACCCTTCTTAAACACTGGTGCGACCTGCACAATTTTCCAATCTGTAGGTACAGATCTATTGGTGAGCGAGCGGTTGTATATAATTGCTAAGTAGGGAGCTATTGTATCAGCGTAATCTGAAAGGAACCTAATCGGTACACAATCTGGACCTGAAGACTTGCCCGTATCAAGCGATTTGAGTTGCTTCACAACCCCTAAGGTATCTACTTCTAAGAAACTCATGCTAGCAGCTGTTCATGTTTCAAATTCTGCAATATTCCATTCGTCTTCCCTGGTGAAGGAATTTCCAAAAACTGCGTTCAATAACTCCGCTTTAGTGGCACAGTCGTTGGTAACAGTACCATCAGCACTGCACAGTGAAGGTATTGACTGCATCTTGCCGCTTGTCTACTTTACATACGACCAGAATTTCTTCGGATTTTCTACCAAATTTCGAGACAATTTTTCGTTTTGGAACCTATTACAGGCATCTCGCATTGAAGTCCGTGCCAAATTTCGCGCGTCTGTAAATTTTAGCCAATCCCATTTCAGGGCAGGATTTGAGGAAGTCGTATCCCTGCTGGAGAGCCACATTCAGAGTCTGATCCAGTCCCGGAAAGTATCCTGTCACAAGTGGGGCACTTTTGGGGTTCTTCTGTGGGTGGTTCTGGGTCTGTGGGTGGTTCTGGGTTTGAGGGGATGAGGAGGTGGCTCTGGTTATTTGATTCTGTACCAGGTCGGGAGGGTAGTTGCGGGATGCGAAAGCTGTTTTCAGGTTGTTGGTGTGATGGTTCAGGGATTCAGGACTGGAGCAGATTCATTTGCCACGAAGATCTAGGCTGTAGGGAAGGGACCGTTTGATATGGAATGGGTGGCAGCTGTCATAATGGAGGTACTGCTGCTTGTTGGTGGGTTTGATGTGGACAGATGTGTGAAGCTGGCCATTGGACAGATGGAGGTCAACATCAAGGAAAGTGGCATGGGATTTGGAGTAGGACCAGGTGAATCTGATGGAACCAAAGGAGTTGAGGTTGGAGAGGAAATTCTGGAGTTCTTCTTCACTGTGAGTCCAGATCATGAAGATGTCATCAATAAATCTGTACCAAACTTTGGGTTGGCAGGCCTGGGTAACCAAGAAGGCTTCCTCTAAGCGACCCATAAATAGGTTGGCGTACGAGAGAACCATCCTGGTACCCATGGCTGTTCCCTTTAATTGTTGGTATGTCTGGCCTTCGAAAGTGAAGAAGTTGTTAGTCAGGATGAAGGTAATGAGGAAAGAGGTTTTAGGTAGGGTGGCGTGAAAGGAAGTGCTCCATCGCAGTGAGGCCTTGGACGTGCGGATTATTTATGTATGAGGAAGTGGCATCAATGGTTACAAGGATGGTTTCCGGGGGTAACAGATTGGGTAAGGATTCCAGGTGTTCGAGAAAGTGGTTGGTGTCTTTGATGAAGGATGGGAGACTGTATGTAATGGGTTGAAGGTGTTGATCTACGTAGGCAGAGATACGTTCTGTGGGGGCTTGGTAACCAGCTACAATGGGGTGGCCGGGATGATTGGGTTTGTGAATTTTAGGAAGTAGGTAGGGGTGCAGGGTGTCGGTGGGGTCAGGAGGTTGATGGTGTCAGGTGAAAGGTTTTGTAGGGGGCTTAAGGTCCTGAGGATTCCTTGAACCTCCGCCTGGACATCAGGAATGGGATTACCTTGTCAAACTTTGTATGTAGTGTTGTCTGAAAGCTAATGCAGTCCCTCAGCCACATACTCCCGACGATCAAGTACCACGGTCATGGAACCCTTGTCCGCCAAAAGAATGACGATGGATCGGTCAGCCTTCAGATCACAGATAGCCTGGGCTTCAGCTGTGGTGACGTTGGTAGTAGGTTTTTCAAGAAGTATTGAGAGGCAAGGCTGGAAGTGAGAAATTCCTGGAACAGTTCCGTCCTCCGTCACAGTGGGACTCACCTCCTCTTCCTCAAAATCACCCTCTCCAAATCTTCCAGGAATTTCTAACAATAAAAAGCGCACAAACACACACACAAATATCAAGCTTTCGCAACCCACAGTTGCTTCATCAGGAAAGAGGGAAGGAGAGGGAAAGACGAAAGGATGTGGGTTTTAAGGGAGAGGGTGAGGAGTCATTCCAATCCCGGGAGCAGAAAGACTTACCTTAGGGGGGAAAAGGGACAGGTATACACTCACACACTTTGTGCGTGTGCGTGTGTGTGTGTGTGTGTTTTTTTTATTATGTCTATCTACCAGCGCTTTCCCGTTTGGTAAGTCACAGCATCTTTTTTTAATATATATAGAAAAACGTACCATAATGGATTTTTACAAATCATGTACACAAATTACATAGAAACATAAAATAAACTTTTCAGTAATTACAATAGTACTTTTTTATGCAAGTTTTTCAGTCTTTACCGCAAAGAGAAACATACAAAAATTTTCACTATTCACTTATTTAATCACAACTGTAGACACCACTGTGAGTGTCTATACGAACCACTTTCACTAAAACATTAGAGGTAGAGGGTGGGAAGTTACTGTATGGTGTTTTCCAATATAAAAAAAGGGAATGGGGAGGATTCAATGTAGATCGTGTCCATCTCGCTTCCTTCTCCACTACAGCTTATAGGCTGCCTTTCATGATGTCTCCAGGTCCATGAGAAACAGATAACGTAACATAAGCTCCTGTTCTCAACTTACATCCAAGGGAGGAAAAAACACATTCTATATTCTATTTTCCTTCTACCATTCAAGTAATTGAGAAGTTACCAGAAAGAATTTCATTATTTGGAAAATTGTTATTAATTTTTGAAAACAATTGTTTCGCTATACATTAAATCATAAAATCGTAACATTTTACTTCATTATTGAGCCTGAATCACAAATCTTGCCATTGGATTAGCATGCTAAAGAAGTCATTTGTTCGACATCAGTTACATTTATTTGTTACACGCATAATTAGAAAGCTGTTTTTATTATACCTTATCAGTATTTTACGATCTGCATTTTTTTAACACATTTGTTTATTTGTATTTTGTTGTCTTTATTTATCTGTTATTTGACCATCTGCCTTAAGCGAGATTACATGTTTCTCAAACTGTTTTATTAGATGTGAGGGAATTACTCAACAATTTTCCACCTGTTTGCCATATATGTCAGGCTACAGACTTCATTACTCCTATTTCTCTCTCTTTTCCCTTATCCATTTATTTCAACTCATCTTTCTTCGTTTTATTTCTGTAAGCCTACTGACCTCATTATTACATGTATTTTTGCTGTGATCCTCACACCACTTCCACACATCTCCTTTAATTAATATCGAAACGCTTTGGCTTGCCTCTAGTGGCACCATTTTACTACTCTCTCTTACCTTCAGACAGCCTTACTCCCAACTGAAAATTCTTAATTAATGCAGAGTCTATTAGTCCAGATTTTAGGATTTTCCAGCTACAATAACTTCTCATAATGCAAAGTGTTCCGTATTTTGTAGTTACTGTTTACTTACTTTAGCTATTAATTTTTTGTCTTTGATGCTCAGAAGTTACCCATTGCTATTTTAAAATTTAGAATTTACAACTGCAAACTACCTCTCATATTCTCTTGTAAGTTCTCATTTAGTTATAGTCATTTTTGGGAATCATCCTTACTCACTAGGAAGACATTACAAGCTAATAGCATATGTACAACATGAATACGTATATACCTTACTACGATAGGACAGAAGGAGAGAATGGAATGTGAAAGGGAAATAAAATTTCAGCCAGCAGGGACTGCACGGTATGCCAAACTGTGTATCTGCCAAAGAATGGCAGACTCCCTACAGAAGCTGGTATAGGCAGAACAGAATTTCTTCAGGTCTACAAAATATAGTGTGCCCCCCCCCCACACACACACACACAGGGGGCTCGCCACTCTTTGCCAGGTTAGTGCTTCGCTACCATGGGGTCCCAGCCTTTGCAGCATCTGTTCCCTTCCTTATTACATGCCTACCCTTTTGGTATTCTTTTTTCCCTCTCCCTCGGGGAACATGTCTGGGGGGTTTTTGGGACTGTGTTCCGTACTTACAGTACCTGCCATCAGTACAGTCTTACCACTGTTTTTCGTACCTTTTTTTCTTTCTTCGTTCATCTTCTCATATCCTTCCTCTGCTTCAGTGTTTGAGCTTCCTCTTTTTCTTCTTCCTCGATTGTGCTCCAAAAGTCCGGCCTACACGTCTAAAGCGTAACAGGTGATTGCGTAATGTGAGATTCCCAGCCCTCGGTCAACAGATAGGGTTCACAAGTACCTGGCGACGAGTATCACCCACTGCAGTAGTTCCAGAGGGGGCAGGACACTGGACACCGGTGAGCATGGGCAGTAACTTGTAGGTAACTCGCAGTTCCACGCAGCTCCCTGATGATACAGCATCGTCTTCTCATCTCGATGCTGTTGGTAGCTGCTATGTAGTGTCGTCTTCTTCCCTCCTCCTGTCACGATCAAGGTTACTATGGCTAACATTCACAGTTTAGTTTCCACACTCGTGAGTAAATCTTAGCACTGTTCTCACACTGGTTTCAGCATATTTCACTTCGGTAACCTGTTAATGCCAACCAAGTTCGCTGTTTTATTCCGGTCACTTTCACTGTTCAATTTTCTGGCCAATGCACAATATGTGGCGCGGTGGTTCGAATAAGAATATTGATTTAATTATATTGTGTTGCCCTCTTTTATGAGAGCATGATAATTCTTTTTGCGGTGTGTCAGAAAGCGATGGAGAACATACTGACCATAATTTCCAGTCTGCAAGTCCACATTCTTCTTTTGCTCATTGAAAGTACTCTCTGTTTACTCACAAGGGAACCTCCCAATCTCACCCCCCTCAGATTTATATATAAGTTGGCACAGTGGATAGGCCTTGAGAAACTGAACACAGATCAATCGAGAAAACAGGAAGAAGTTGTGTGGAACTATGAAAAAATAAGCAAAATATACAAACTGAGTAGTCCATGTGCAAGATAGGCAACATTAAGGAGTGGGTGAGCTCAGGAGCGCTGTGGTCCTGTGGTTAGCGTGAGTAGATGCGGAACGAGAGGTTCTTGGTTCGAGTCTTCCCTTGAGTGGAAAGTTTAATTTTTTATTTTCAGTTTATGTCACAAACTCTTATGTTTTCATCACTTTTTTGGGAGTGATTATCACATCCACAAGAAAACCTAAATCGGGAAAGGTAGAAGAATCTTTTTACCCATTCGCCAAGCGTACAAGTTAGATGGGCCGACAACATATTCCTGTCATGTGACGCACATGTCGTCACCAGTGTCGTATAGAATATATCAGACGCGTTTTCCTGTGGAGGAATCGGTTGACCTATGACCTTGCGATTAAATGTTTTCGGTGCCCATTGAAGAGGCACGTCCTTTCATCAACTAATTGCACAGTTTTGCGGTGCGGTCGCAAAACACAGACACTAAACTTACTACAGCGATCAGAGACGTCAATGAACAAATGGACAGATCATAACTTTACGAAAATAATAAAAGTAAACTTATCACTCGAGGGAAGACTTGAACCAAGGACGTCTCGTTCTGCAGCTGCTCACGCTAACCACGGGATCATGACGCACCTATGCTTTCATTATCCTTGATGTTGCCTATCTTGCACATGGACTACTCAGTTTGTATATTTTGCTTATTTTTTCATAGTTCCACACAACTTCTTCCTGTTTTCTCGGTTGATCTGTGATCAGTTTTTCAAGGCCTATCCACTGTGCCAACTTATAACTAAATCTGAGGGGGGGGGGGGGGGTGCGATGGGGAGGTTCCCTTGTCAGTGGGAGCAGGATCGGTGATTATAAATATGAGTTTTGAGTTCTAACTGATTCATGTATTAAGTAAATAGTTTCACACACAAACATAGTTATATTCCTGACAATAATAATAACAATAATAATAATAATAATAGTACTGAATTCTCTATCATAAACAGCAATATGAGTGTTTCAGAGACGAGCTGTACTGTAAGTTCTCATTTAATGGTCTTTCACCCTGACTTCTAGTAATCAAAGGTAATTGGAAAATAATATCTTACTTGTCACGTAGTTTTGTTAACATTATGGGCAGCATATAAACTGTTACTTCCGTGAAACCTAAACGATCCAGGACAGTGTACAGTACTTACGAGTTCACTTCCTATTTGTACCGAAAACATGGCTGTGACATCATCCGAGGCAGCGCGTAAGCCAGCATTTGACTGACGCAGACCATATGATAGCGGGGTGTGAAATGTAGTGGTACTGCCTCTCAGCCATATTTACATATGGTTGCAGTGGATGGCCAAACGGAACATTTGCCATCATCTGCTCTATCCCTGGGTAATAGCATCTAAATGGCCATTTTCTTGGACTGTATAATTTAATAATTCGATCATGAATCAGTTTACAATCTTTTTAATTTTTATATGAATGGAGTTAAGTTGGGTTTAATCACAGAAAAGGTTTTATCTGTACTGAATTTAAACTTTGCTGACTAGAATTTCTAGGACTGACAACTACATCTTTAAGAGACCTTGTATTGATTGTTATTTACATCGAAGTCTTGAAATTAGTTCTTGTTAGATCTTCACTATTTAATGGATGTAATCAGGAGCTGTAATCAGAAATTTCTATCATTAATGTAAATGGTACTTAATCTGTTACAGATAAGGATGTTTTTGTTCCACATTTAGCTTTTAGTAAATTACGTGAGAACTATTAGAGGTAGCTTAATGGGGTCACATAGTTAAGATTTTTATATCAAACTAATACTTTGTACCAATTTTGATCTTTCTAAGTCTGATATTTAGCGCCTTCAATTTTTCATAAAAATGTCGATTTGGACCAAATTATTGCTGCAGTCAGGTTGAGACTTGTAAGAGTTTATTTTGACATACATTTGCACATTCTCCACAATTTTTGGCTTTCTACCTTTATTATTTAGCACCATTTGTTTTTTTCCCCTTAAAACAATGTTTTTGGGGAAACATATTCATCTGATCACTTTGAGATTTAATAATTTAAACATTAATATTCTGAAGCATATGTTGACAAAGTTTGGAAAAGCTACTTTAATTTCGTCCTTAGATTATGGTGCAATATTTTGTATGCTACGCACAGCCGCATTATGACGATGTGGCACTAGTAGCAGTAAACTGGGGTAAGTCCCAGCACACTCGTTCGCCTCTGTGTCTCTCAAATGATACAATGCTTGTTTCGCCACAAGATGGTGACTGTGTTGGTACCTTGAGTCTCAGGGTGTTTTGGCTCTTTTCCAGAGTGGTTTTCGCCAAGCTCTTTCTACTGCTGACAATTTGGTGTGCCTGGAGGCTGCTATCTGATCAGCTTTTACCAGGCGTCAACATCTTATCACTGGTTTCTTTTGCTTGCATAGGGTGTATGACACCACATGTTATCATATCTTCATTACTCTACAAGAGTGGGGGTCTCTGGGGCCTACTCCCGATTTTTGTCTTTAACTTCTTGTCACATCATACTTCCTGGGTTCAAGTTGATGCTTCCCACAGAACCCCTCTGTTCACACCACGATTTTTTACTGACTGTTCCTGGCTGTCCTTGATGCATTTCCAGGTTCAGAAGTAATATACACTGACATCTCCACAGTCAGTGGACAAATCGGTGTTGCCTACTCACTTGCAAGATGCAGTGAACTACACTTCCTGCCGAATAGATGTAGTGAATTAACTGCAGAATTCGTGGAAATTGCTTCAGGTTGGTCGTGTTCACTGGTACTGGAGCTGGATCTCTGGTCAACACTCTGTCGTCAATAATTATTGGAGGCTTGGAACTTGGATTGGTGAGCCTGAGTTCCTCGGAAAAACTTGTGAACAATAAGGGGGACGACGACTGTGTTGCAGTCTTCCCTTCATACTTCTCGCAGGGAATTCTATTTAGTTGGAATCGCATTGGCATCACTTAGCTGAACTGTAGTCATATCATGTGGCATGAGGATCCACACCACTGTCAGTGTGGCAGTGTCCCACATCCTTCTGGACTGCCCGAATTTGTCCACCGTATGACGAAACCTTAAACTTTCTGATGCACTGCCTCTGGTGCTAGCAGATAATGGCGAGGCAGTTGATCTGGTTTTACAATATAATGTAAGACACTACTGCTAAAACATCATGCATGAGTTTTTAAGAGTGAAAAGCTAAGTGGCTAACTGCATTGTTTGTAAAAGAGGTGGGAGAGGGACACTAAAAAATAGACAGATCGGAAAATGAAAGATGTAGAAAACTAAAACAGATTGAAGAGTGTAGTAGTTATTGTGAAGAAATGCTGAGATGGAAGGAATTAATGTAAATTAAGACCATGTGACTGGCGGAACCATGGACATGTTGTAGCACTAGTTCCTACTTGTGGAATTCTGAGAATTTGGTGTCTGTGGGAAGAATCCAGATGACATGTATGGCGAAACAGGCAGCGAGGTCGTGACTGTCATGTTGTAGAGCATGCTCTGCAACAGGATATTGTGTGTTGCCAGTATACACCCTTTGCCTATGTCCAATCATCCTAACTGATAATTTGGTGGTAGCCATGCCGATTTAAAGGGCGAAACAGTGATTACCTGGTTACTTGGCTGGTATAGGTGGTGGTTGAAGAGTGCAGTCTTGCAGCACGGACGGTTGCAGTGGTGGAGGTCATAGGGTAGGGAGATGGGTGCAGAAGAAGCATAACATCTGACAAGGATATTGCGGAGATTGAGAGGGCATCGAAATGCTATTATACATATGGTGGGTAAAATCTCGGACAGAACAGACCTCTTTTCAGAGCATGATTTTAGGAAGTCATTAGTTTGTTTTAAATAACTAATTAATACATTGAAGACCTGGAAAATACTGAGTGACAAGTGGTGTGCTCTGAAGCTATTTTTTGGAGGGATCAGCAGTACCAGGATTGGATGTGATGACCCAGGAAATCTGCGTGTGAAGTAGGGTGATGGGATAATTACGGCGAGTGAAGGTTGAGGTGAGAACGGTGTTGTATTGCTTTAAAGGGCCTGCATCCAAACAAATACGTTTGCCTCAAATGACAAGGCTGTATATGAGGGAAGGATGGAAACTGTCAAAATGTAAGTACTGTTGTTTGTTTGTAGGTTCAATGTGGACAGAAATGTATAGCTGACCTTCGGTGAGGGTGAGATCAACCTCAAGGAAAGGGGCATGGAATTTGGAATAGGACTACATGAAATTTAATTGGAAGAATTTATCTGAAGATTCCAGGAATTTTAACAGGTCAGCCTCACCCTGAGTCCATATGGCAAAGATGTCATCATTGCATCTAAATTAAACCAGGGGCTGAAGGCTTATGGATTCCGAGACAGCCCCCTCCAAGTGACCTGTGAAAAGGGTGGCATAGGAAGGAGCCATCCTGTTTCCCATGGTCGTGGCCTGGTTTTCCATGTTACCCATGAAGCTTGTTTTACCTCCTCACTATGAGATAGGGCACACTGGCCTCGTTGGCCACATGGGTGGATTGGTGGGGTGTCCTGTCGTCTACTCCAATCCAGGGGTCCCACGGCTGCCCTTGCTTGGTGGTGAGGCCTGGTCCTTGCCTTTCCACCTTTTTATTCTTCTTATTCTTTTGCATTTGATGATGTTTTAATGCTCCATTATAATTTTTCTCTTTCCTTAGATACCGTCAACAACTTGTCTGATTTTTTAGTTTTCTTGTAGTAATGGAGAATGAGGAAACACTGATCGAATGCTCAGAATGCTTCACATAATGTGCTACAGGGACCTCCAGCTGCTTTCTGGGTGGAGCAACTCACCCACTTTCATCATCTCACCTGTATCTAACTTCTACTTGCTTCTATCTCTTGGTTTTATGCATTCTGGTTATAGTCAGGTTCATCAAGATTTTTCTTCTTCGCCATTCCTCTCTGGGAACTCCTCGTAGCTTGACGGATATAGGATAGAGAGACTGATGACCTCATAGTTTGGTCCCTTGAACCTCATCAGTCCAGATTCATGATTCCTTGATGCCTTTCAGTTAGATTGTGCAATAAATTTCTGTTTTCTCCAGTTCATTTCACTATCACCTCAATTAGTTATTCAATCTAGCCATCTTATTTTCAGCATTCTTCTTTAGCATTACATTTCAAGAACTTCTTTTATCTTCTTTTCTGAACTGTTTATCGTCCATGTTTTACTTGCGCACGAGGCTACACCTTCAGAAGAGACCTGTTGACACTTATATTGATGTAAGATATTAATAAATTTATCTCTTTCAGAAATGCTTTTCTTATTATTGCCAGTTGTAATACAGCATGGCAAAAATGATTTTGTGTGGTGAAGTTTGGGATGTGTATTGTTGCTTAACACAAGAAAACAGGTTACCATGTCATGTTACAGACATCCTCCATCAAATAAATAATACGTATCTTGTGTAATCCGGGGTGCTGCTTCTTAATGCTGCTGTAGCTTCATCTTGATGTTACTGCATCGCCACTCAGGAATCGTGCAATGGTAGAAATAATTTCAGGGATTTTGTGTTCACAATGAGTTTTATTTCGCATGCTAGATGTTTGCCGGGAAACTTCATGTGAAATTGATTTAACACTGTCTCATGACTGACGTCAAACTGAACTGCAACTGAGGTACGGCGGCATACAAATCGCCTCTATTTATGTGAGTTTAAACAGGTACTGGCATTGTTACATATTAAATTTTTTGGTTTAACAATTAGAACTTTTATGTTCATCTTCCCAATTCACATAGAAATTGACATGAAATAAAAGTGAATAATTTCATACAAAGACAGAAAACAATCTGTTCCTATTAAGACTTTATATTACATGTTTTATCATTACTAAAATATATTTCGTTAATTTGTATATATCATTTTACATACTTAATGGATAATCATCCTACCATTTTCAAGTGAACAGAAAGATTAGTTTTATTGAAGGAAAGGCTGAGATCCAATTACTTAAATTTTGTACGCGTAAAACTTTACACTTCTGTGTAGTTGCAATTACAATGGCATTAACTAACACCAATTAAAACATTAGTATGCTTAATTCTGACTGAAAAATTATCACGTCATATTTCTATTATGGATACAATTTGTTTTTTAGTTGGAAAACATAAAAGTAGCTGTCTTTTGGTGACTAGAAATATCAGAACTTTAATTGTTAATTACTCCACAATTATAATAGCAATTTTGCCTGAAGTTTGTATAATGTACAAATTGTGATAGTCCGTCAGCTTTTAGTCCAATATGTTTCCTTCATTCTGCATATTGGTGAGGCACGATGTAAACAATGTCAGAACAATAGCTTAAATTAATGCAAAGTATTAATTTGCTGCAAAATAAAATCATCAGTGTATTCAAATCCAGAGACCAGAAATGACAAAATCAAAGCAGCATGCTGATATTACACATATGCCCTCCTCAGGAAAATGGGAATGAGACTGGTAAAAGGATATAGGATCCCAAAGGGTTGTTGTACTTCAGTCTGCATTTTATATCCTCTCTCCTTTGGCCATCATTAGTTATTTTACTGTCCAAAAAGCAAATCCTATCAACTACTTTAACGTCTGATTTCCTGATCCAGTTCCTTCAGCATTGTGTGATTTTATTTGACTTCATTCCATTACCTTTGTCTCACATTTTTTTATATTCATTTTATAGCTTCTTTTGAAGACACTATCCATTTTGTTAAACTGCTCTCCCAAGTTCTTTGCTGTGTCTGATAGAAGAACAATGGTACTGGCAAACCTCAAAGTTTTTGTTTCTCCGCTGCAAGCTTTAACCCCTTTCCAAATTACTCTCCAGTGTCCACTTCTGCTTGCTCAGTATACAGATGGCATAACATAGGGATAGGCTACAAGCAGTCTCAATCCCTTCTCAACTACTGCTTTCCTTTCATTTATTTGACTCGTATGACTGCAGTCCCTTTTTTCTAAAAGTATTAAATAACCTTACTCGTGCACATGTTTTATCCCTGCTACCTTCATAATTCCAATCAATATTGTCAAAAGCTTACTTTAAATCTACAGTCATCTAATATGAGTCGTAAGGCAAGTATAGCCTTGCGTGTTTCTATATTATGCAGAAACGAAACTGATCTTCTCTGAAGCCAGCTTCTACCAGTTTTTCCATTCTTCTGTAAATCAAAAACCTCTCAACCTTGATTCTTTGGTGAAGCAAACTCCCCTGCACAGAACAGCGTCAAATGTCTGATTGCTTTGCAAATGAGTTCATCTACTAAATGTTTGACATTAAGCATGTAACACTTCTATGTTTGAAGATGCAGAACCATAATTATGTTGGTTTTAATAGTTTCAAATTATTCACCTGTAGGCTAACTAAAAAGTCAAGTGTAGCAAGCGATCAGCTTTTTTTCTTTCATTATTTTATGTGTAATGTTAATGACAAAAAGTTTCAAAAGGGTTTGAAATTATGTTTAAAGTTTGTTGGAAGTCACTCAGTGGTCACATTCTCAAATACTAGAGGACTTGAATTATTGTGTTAAACTTTTAATGTCAGATTATATGTCTTAAGGAGTGCACAATTACAGAATTTTAAATTTTTAAATTCATTTATTGATTATGTGAAATACTGAAAGCCCAATTTTTGTTGCTGTTCGAAGCTTTTTGATGGGCAACCTACAGCTGGGATTAGTTGAGCAGGTGTTTGTTTAAGCCATCTAGTAATCTAAATAATTCATTTTAATATTTTACAACCGTGTCTTACTAAATTAATGTGTCAGTAATATTCACACCACTCAGCACTTGTCTGTTTTGGAATTGAAATTAGTACATCCCTCCTGAAGTCTGACAGTAGCCCAGCTGTCTCCCGTATCTTAAGCAGCAGGTGGAGTAGTTTCACCATGGCTGGCTCTCCCAAGAATATAATTAATTTTGATATATTGCCACTTACTTCAGGGGCCTGGTTTCGACTTTGATCTCTCAACATGTGTCAAATTCACCTCACAGTGTCAAACAATAATGTAGAAAAAGATAGATTGCTACTTACGTAAAGAAGACACATCAAGTTGCAGACAGGCATGATTAAAAGGCACGAACATCAAACTTTCGTCCATAGCCTTTGTCAGTAGAGAGAGAGAGAGAGAGAGAGAGAGACCAAAAAAACCACACACACACACACACACACACACACACACACACACACACACACACACCAACTCCCGCATCTCGGGCCAGATTCTTTTTTATATTCATTCACTGCCCTCCAAGCCGCAAAACAGCATCTACTTGCAAGCCACAAACTCTGGCCAGTGACGCCGGAGTTGGCGGTCATATATGCTTGCTTGTGTGTGTGTGTGTGTGTGTGTGTCATCCTCCAAAGGTCACTTCAGTTTTCCTATAGTCACCATCTATCTTTCCCCTAGTTATGCGTACTTCTATAGCCTTGCATTTGTCCTTATGGCGTGTGTAATATTGCTTGTATCTGCAATAGTTCTCAGTGATGTGCATTACGCACGGTATAGTATATAATGATGGTAGAGTCATAATCTTTAGTTTTCTGAGGCTAGATCAACAATGAACTCTGGGTGTCATGTTGCATATTTTCTTCACTGCCTACTTTTTTAATTTGAGTATATTGGTTGTAGCCTTTTGCTGTCCCTGCAGAATGGTACTATATGCTACATGACAATGTATTTAGACTTAAAGCACAATTTTTGGCTCGAGAATACTAACGCAAATTTGTAGTTTCCTCAGGGCAAGTTGCAACTTCACCCGTCGTTATCACTGATTAATCCCGGACTAGATCAACCAACTGCGATAGGGCCTGGACATTCAGTGTTTGGAGATGCACAGGTCTATGTGAAACTCTGGTTCGATGTAATCAAAGGGTCGAGCTGTACACATCTGTATTCATGAGCATTTGCTAATTTATCTGAAGAAATAGTTGTAGTCTGTGGCCATACAGTCAAATAGTATATGCTGTAGCAAGCTATGTGAATTTTAAATAATAACAAATTGCAATGAAATATATAATAACAAATTAGCAAAAAGCACTATCTACTGATAAATGGATGTAGACCACACCACAAGATATATTGTAACCAAACATTAAATTTATTCAGATGGTCATTTAAAAGAAAAATGTAGGCATGGTGGTCCTACAATAATTGAGTTTAACAAGAAATAAACTAATAAAAATATTCAGTTGCAATAAAACTTGTGTGATGCATAACTAGAATAGTATCATATTCCCCAGATATCATTCAGTTGTCAGAAAAAAAAAAAAAGCACCAGAATCCCGTAATTTTGAACTACACACAAAAAATTTCCAACTCGTTATTAAATGTAGTCCATAATGGAAATCAACAAATGAAAGTTTGCAAAAATATGAGCAGATTGGCGTAATCTATTTAGTATTAATTTCAAAACAAGAAGCATATAACATCAAAGTTGTATTATACAAATTTTATGATGATCACGAACTGTTAAAATTTCTGCTAACGCTCAGAATCAGAACCCCACTTGCATCAGAATTTTTCTAAGCACAACCAAATTTTAGAAAATTCATGTAGCCATTTTCCACTCAACACATTTCTGTATGTGTTCAATGAAGTGTATCCTCATATAACAAAGCACAATATTGACTTAAGAACTGTTACATCTGCAGAAGACAGGCTCACTGTAACACTCAGATTCCTTGCTACAGGAGAGGGTTAGTTTAGGTTAGGTCAGGTCAGGTCTCCAATCTTCGTAATCTATTTTTGTATTCAGCGAGCCTCACGTTGTAAAGCACCTCATCAGCTTCATACATCTTTATTAATTTTGTAGTTGTCGGCACACACCAATTGTATTTACTGGCAATGTTTATAAAAACACTATAGACGACAGAATGCAGTGATGCTAGCGCTCCATGTGGTAACATGTCACATAGCAGTGAACAGAAGACAAGTGACTTCTTTGATCAAATCTACAGCGAGGCCCTAGATTTGATCAAATATTGGACGACATTTGACATAGTTCCCTATTAGGCCATCAAATATCTTTGACAAAGATATTGGACAAAGATATTTGACAAAGAAATTTGATAGTGTAATACCGGCCTTAGGCATGATCCAAATCCAGAATGGCCGAGTGACTGTCCGCTCACACCAGTGAGATCTTGTGTTCCCCCACCAAAACGCACAACTTGTTTAAAAATACGGAAAATGGACCACCATTTGAATAATTATGAAGTTAAAGATTTGACATATCACTGAAATAAAAGCTCTTTTTCTTCAAATACAATATTCTACATATAAAAGAAAATGATCAATTTTTGGAAATATTTTGTAGTAGGGTAGACAAAAAAATCTACTTACCAAGTAGCAGCAGGAGTACGCACATATAAAGGTGTTAAAGTTTGCGAGCTTACAGAGGCAATAGCACTGAAAGCTTGCCAACTTTAATACCTTTACATGTATGTTGTCCTGCCACCACATGGCAAGTAGATTTTTTTATCTGTCCACTTTGGTAGCTAATGTTTCTATTGACCAAGATAAATGTAATGCAATAAAAACTTTTCTTGTTAAAAATGGTCATTCTGATCATGATAGTCAGTTAGTTCCAGTATGTGACATAGCGCCATACAGTAATGCAAAACAGTCCTCCAAAGTAGTGCATTCAATTAACGATTTAAAAATTGAAAATTTTAGGGAAAGTATGTGACAGTTAGACTGGGATGAGGTGCACGGGGAACCTTAAAATTTAACCTATTTCATGATGACGTTGTGAGTACGTTTGAAAAAGTTTCCCTGAGAAAACAGTGAAACATAATTGTAAGAAACCATTTAAAAAGCTGCAGCTTACTGAAGGGATAAAAATATGTCGTAAGCAGGAAAGGTAAATGTATCTTATAGGCAGAAGGAGAATGATCCAGAAACAGTCAAACATTATAAAAACTACTTCAGTGTGTTAATAAAAGTTATTAAAAAGTCCAGAAGTATGTGTAATATGTCGAGATTAGCACCTCTGATAGTAAAATTAAAATTAAAATAATTTGGAATATTGTTAAAAATGAAACAGGGCAACCAAGAGGCTAGGAAGACTGTATTTCTGTTAAATCCAGTGAAAAGTTTGTTAACAAATAGTATGAAGTAGAAAATGTTTTAAATAGTAATTTTTAAGTGTTGTAGAGAAAATAGGATCCAGCTGTTCACTAAAAAATGCAAGGTCGTCTAGGAAAGGGGCAATACCTATGCAATTTGATAAAATTGAAATTTAATCCACCTCTCCTACAGAAATTACAAAAATAATAAATTCGCTCAAAATAAAAGCTTGTATGGAATTGAAGGCATTCCCAACAGAGTTCTAAAAGCTTGTTCCCAACAGATAATTAGGATTCTCTGTCACATTTGTTTTAGCTCACTGAAATAAGGCATTTTTCCAGATAGGCTGAAATATGCTGTTGTTAAGCCATTGCATAAAAAAGAGGATAGGTTTGATGCTAACAACTACCACCCAATCTCAATTCTGACAGCTTTAACCAAAATTCTTGAAAAACTAATGTATTCAAGAGTAGCTACACATATTTGTAAAAATGAAGTACTAACATGATGTCAGTTTGGTTTTCAGAAGGCTTTTCTACAGAAAATGCATTATACGCTTTCACCAATCAAATATTAAGTGCTTTGAATGACTGTATATCACCCATTGGGATTTTTAGTGATCTCTCAAGGGCTTTGGACTATGTGAATCATGAAGCTCTTCTAGACAAGCTTAAGTGTCGTGGTGTTAATGGGACAGTGCACAAATGGGTAAATTCATATTTAACTAGAAGAGTAGAGAAGGTTGAAAAAAGTGTTCACATAATGTGCAAAAATCAGCAGATTGCTTAAACGGGGTAGGTATTAAGCTTGGGATCCCACAAGGTTCAACCTGGCTCCTTATTGTTCTTGATATGTATTAATGACTTGCCACTCTGTATTCACAAAGATGCAAAGCTAATTCTTTTTGCTGATGATACAAATCTAGTAATCACACTCAACAAGCAAGAATTAGCTGAGGAAATATAAATAAATTCTTTCACAAAATTATTAAGTGGTTCTCTGCAAATGATTAAGTGGTTCTCTCATTAAATTTTGAGAAAATTCAGTATATACAGTTCTGTACAGCAAATAGCATAACACCATTGATAAATATAGACTTTGAACAGAAGTCTGTTGCTAAGGCAAAATATTCAAATCTGTGGGTGTGTGCATTGATGAGAAATAGAATTGGAAGAAACATATTGATGATCTACTGAAATGTTTACTTTCAGCTACCTATTCTATTAAGGTTATTGCGAATTTGAATGGTAAAAATATTGGTACATTAGCCTACTGTGTCTATTTTCACTCACTGCTTTCATATGGCTTCATATTTCAGAGCAATTCATCACTAAGAGAAAAAGCATTCATTGCGCAAAAATGTGTAATCAAAATAATAGCTGGAGCCCACTCACGGTCATATTAATAATCCATCCCAGTTCAAAAATAATAGCAAAGTGCATAACTATAACACTAGAAGAAAGGATGATCTTCACTATTCTGGATTAAATCTGACCTCGGCACAGAAAGGGGTGAATTTTATGCTGCCACAAAAATCTTTCGTCATTTACCAAATAGTATTAAAAGTCTGACAGATAGCCAATCAGCATTTAAAAACAAATTAAAAGAACTTCTAAATAACATCTTCTTCTAGTTAATAATTGAATTTTTATTGCGTAAAGAAAACTCACATTAAACTGACACGTTCTACATCACTAAGAAATGTTGTACTTGTGTTCTACGGATCAAGTATTAATGTAATGTAATTTAATAATGTACATTATATTTTCTATGTATAAAAGTGAAGAAATACATAATTAAAACATGGATCTTACACATACACACTTACAACAAATAACAAAGAAATAAATGTTAAAACATATGAAATAGTAAGCATGACTGGAAATAGTAAGCATGGCGTCTCAATTGCTGAGTCTTTTCATGTTCAGTCTAGTGATGGTATCAAAACTTATGAACAACATGCCGTTTTTAAGTTACAAGTGCTTTAAATAATGGCCGAATGTACTCTTATGTAAACGAAACAAAATAATTAACAATCTGGTCAAATGTAGCGCGGTTACATATGGACAGATATGAAAAATGTAATATTGTATTCATTTGTTGTTTGATTGTGAAGACTATAATGCTCTGACACATTTGTATAACTAAAAATACATAATAAGGTAATAAATAAAGTATGTATAAATATATGCCGTTCAGTGATGACACCTGTTGTGCTTTGCTACAGTCTAACACCTCGTTTGTCATGATAATCTGCATTGTTCAATAGTTAACAATTTTAAGTTATTTTTCTGTGCAGCACTGTCAGGTGTTGGCTTCAGCCAGACATGTATGGCTTTTTACGCTTGTGTCTGGCAAAATATATAGAAGTTCCGCATGCACAGATTTTGTTGGTCTTTTTAGCGATGAAGTAGAGAACACACAACTAAGGCTTGTTCCAAGGTAATGACAGAAGTGCAAAGAATAAGTGTAAGGAGAAATAAGGATACATAGATATACGGACCAACACTGTTTTTATGCCTGTGTCCTATGTTTTTATCTGGAGGCTGAACGAGTCTCACACACTGTCACAGACACGCTACATGCAGAACAAGCAAGGCAAAGAAAGTACTGCAGAATGTGCCAATCAGCCAATGCCAGTCTGCCCCACCCTGCTGTATTCGCTCCTACCCAAAGCTCATTTTCTGACAGTGTTTTTGTTGTGCCTGTCAGCAACTCAGCATCTCTGCTGTGTGGTGAATAGCAACCATCCTTTTCGTATTATTGTAAAATGGACAGTCCGATTTTTAGGTCGAAATGTCTGGCCAAGTATAATACCGAGTCTGGCTTCTCTATTTTCAGATTTGACAACCCTATTTGTGAGAGCTTTTCCTCACTGTGATTTTTGTTTCGTTTTTTGCAAACTGCATGCATATAGTTGATTGATGACTGATGATTCCCAGATTGCATTTAATTACTTGTATTACAGCATCACAACAAAATGAGGTCAACATCAAACAGAATAACAACTGAAATGATGTCATCACTTAAAACTTCCGGGCTGATAGGCCGTGGTCGAAGTATAAAACTCTCTCCTGACGTTTCGTCTCCGACTGCGGGAGACATCCTCGGAGGTAAAGCGGCCAACTGCGAAGAAACTCGAGGAAGCGCTGATTATATAAGCAGTATCGAGGGCGCCACAGTCGATCACGTGGCATCGGCTATGAGATTATCTCTGGTGATGCCAACATTCTCAATTGAAAGTAATCGATCGTCACGCTTGCGGTGCAATGCTGACATCCTAATTTTATCCAGTTTAACACCTTCGTCTTTCCTGTTAAAATTATTACGATGTTTATCAATCTCGATAGCCCCTCTATACAAGTGTGCATAATAATGCGAGGTTTTTGATATGACGCTCGTCTCGCTGAATTTTATTTCATGATCACCTTCCTGGTAAACATGTTCCGCTACGGCCGATTTATCCGTGTGACCCAGGCAGCAATTCCTCTTATGTTCAACAAGACGGGTGTTCACACTTCTCTTTGTGGTACCGATGTAAACCTGTCCACAACTACAAGTTGGCTACATGACTGCATGGTCATTGGTGCAGCATCTTGTGTCCCACATTCTTCCTGACAATGTAATGATCCTTATACCTCCAAATTGATTACACGTCCTTGTCACCCTCACATATTTTCAGATGTGATTTTCTGTACCTTCCTGTTCCACTCGTATTTCGTTGAACCCCATACCTACTCCCAACCCAAGGGGAGTTTCAAACAGGCAGATGTTAGTGAACAGATATTAGGTGCAGACTTCATATAACACGAAGGACTGGAAATAAAGCTAAATATGTTACAAATCATATTGGAAAGTGAAGTGGTAACCGGTTCTCTGGCAGAAGTGCTAACAATCCTGTCACCTCAGCCAATAGTTAAGTTAGTCCAGAAGCTAAACAAGAAGTTTTTGGCCAGGTACAGAAAGTATTGCAAATCAAGGTGGATCACATTAACATGACAATGGTCACCAATCTCTCGATAGCCAAGGAGACTAGCACCTAACCATTTCTTGGCAGCAGAGAAATAATTTGAAGAGATGTTACATGCGGGCATCATATGAAGGTGTGACAGCCAATGGGCATTACCGTTATACTTACTTGACAAGAAAGTCTGTACCAGGAGGCCCTGTGAGATTCTAAATGCATGAAAAATCCCCAATGTTTTCCCGTGCCTTACCTAAGGGATTTCATGAATGTTTTAGTCGGAGCTACAATTTTTAGCATGGTGGACTGCAAGGAAACTTATAACTAGATTCCGATCGCAAATGAAGGTATTCCCAAGATGGCTGTAATTATGCCTTTCGGTCTCCTCAGGTATCTAGACATGTCATTTGGTTCAAAGACTGCAGCTCAGTCATGGGAGAGGTTTACAAACAAAGTACTGAGGGGTTCAGATTTCTACTTCGTCTACCAAGATGATATTTTGATATTTTCAGAGACAGCAAAATTATGTGCAGGGCATCTTGAGGCACTGTTTGACAGAATACATAAATATAGCTTGACAATAAATTGGGCAAAATGTGTTCTACCTCAAAAACAGGTGACTTTTCTCAGTCATACTCTGTCAGCTGCCGGTATTAATAGCAATTAAAAATATTTGTCAACTGTTCCTGACATCACCTACCAGGAGCAGCAGAGATGCATGTGACCGTGGCATACGCACTGGCAGGTAATAACGCTACTGGCAGGCAAGTCCTGCCACATACCCATGATGCAGGAAGCCTGTGAAAAGTTACGGGGTAGTTTGCAAAAGCAACCCTCGTACTCCGTCCGATCCATAATTCACCGTTAATGATAGTGATGGATGCCAACCAATAGACTGTCAGGACAGCTCTCCATCAATATATTGAGAATTATTAAAAACCTTTGGGGGTTTTTCTCCTGGAAGCTGACAGAGGGTCAAACAAATAGGAGTGCGTACTGTTGAGCTGCTGGCCGTTGTTGTTGTTGTTGTTGTTGTTGTCTTCAGTCCTGAGACTAGTTTGATGCAGCTCTCCGTGCTACTCTATCCTGTGCAAGCTTCATCTCCCAGTAACTACTGCAACCTACATCTTTCTGAATGTGCTTAGTGTATTCATCTCTTGGTCTCCCTCTACGATTTTTACCCTCCACGCTCCCCTCCAATACTAAATTGATGATCCCTTGATGCCTCAGAACATGTCCTATCAACTGATCCCTTCTTCATCATCATCATCATCATCATTTAAGACTGATTATGCCTTTCAGCGTTCAGTCTGGAGCATAGCCCCCCTTATAAAATTCCTCCATGATCCCCTATTCAGTGCTAACATTGGTGCCTCTTCTGATGTTAAACCTATTACTTCAAAATCATTCTTAACCGAATCCAGGTACCTTCTCCTTGGTGTGCCCCGACTCCTCCTACCCTCTACTGCTGAACCCATGAGTCTCTTGGGTAACCTTGCTTCTCCCATGCGTGTAACATGACCCCACCATCTAAGCCAGTTCGCCCTGACTGCTACATCTATAGAGTTCATTCCCAGTTTTTCTTTGATTTCCTCATTGTGGACACCCTCCTGCCATTGTTCCCGTCTACTAGTACCTGCAATCATCCTAGCTACTTTCATATCCGTAACCTCAACCTTATTGATAAGGTAACCTGAATCCGCCCAGCTTTCGCTCCCATACAACAAAGTTGGTCGAAAGATTGAACGGTGCACAGATAACTTAGTCTTGGTACTGACTTCCTTCTTGCAGAAGAGAGTAGATCGTAGCTGAGCGCTCACTGCATTAGCTTTGCTACACCTCGCTTCCAGTTCTTTCACTTATGTTGCCATCCTGTGAGAATATGCATCCTAAGCACTTGAAACCGTCCACCTGTTCTAACTTTGATCCTCCTATTTGGCACTCGATCCGTTTATATTTCTTTCCCACTGACATTACTTTCGTTTTGGAGATGCTAATCTTCATACCATAGTCCTTACATTTCTGATCTAGCTCTGAAATATTACTCTGCAAACTTTCAATCGAATCTGCCATCACAACTAAGTCATCCGCATATGCAAGACTGCTTATTTTGTGTTCACATATCTTAATCTCACCCAGCCAGTCTATTGTTTTCAACATATGATCCATAAATAATATGAACAACAGTGGAGACAGGTTGAAGCCTTGTCTTACCCCTGAAAATACTCTGAACCATGAACTCAGTTTACCGTCAACTCTAACTGCTGCCTGACTATCCATGTAAAGACCTTTAATTGCTTGCAAAAGTTTGCCTCCTATTCCATAATCTCATAGAACAGACAATAACTTCCTCCTAGGAACCCGGTCATATGCCTTTTCTAGATCTATAAAGCATAGATACAATTCCCTGTTCCACTCATAACACTTCTCCATTATTTGTCGTAAGCTAAAGATCTGGTCCTGACAACCTCTAAGAGGCCTAAACCCACACTGATTTTCATCCAATTGGTCCTCAACTAATACTCGCACTTTCCTTTCAACAATACCTGAGAAGATTTTACCCACAACGCTGATTAAAGAGATACCTCTGTAGTTGTTACAATCTTTTCTGTTTCCATGTTTAAAGATTGGTGTGATTACTGCTTTTGTCCAGTCTGATGGAACCTGTCCCGACTCCCAGGCCATTTCAATTATCCTGTGTAGCCATTTAAGACCTGACATTCCACTGTACTTGATGAGTTCCAACTTAATTTCATCCACCCCAGCTGCTTTATTGCACTGCAATCTATTGACCATTTTCTCCACTTCCTCAAACGTGATCCTATTTCCATCATCATTCCTATCCCATTCTACCTCGAAATCTGAAACATTACTGATCGTATTTTCACCTACATTGAGCAACTCTTCAAATTATTCCCTCCATCTGCCCAATGCATCCACAGGATTCACCAGCAGTTTTCCTGACCTGTCCAAAATACTTGTCATTTCCTTCTTACCTCCCTTTCGAAGACTGCTAATTACACTCCAGAATGGTTTTCCAGCAGCTTGACCCAATGTCTCCAACCTGTTTCCAAAGTCTTCCCGAGATTTCTTCTTGGATGCTGCAATTATCTGTTTGGCTTTGTTTCTTTCTTCAACATAACTTTCTCTGTCTACCTGAGTTCTAGTATGTAGCCATTTTTTATACGCCTTCCTTTTCCTTTTACAGGCTGCCTTGACTGTGTCATTCCACCAAGCTGTTTGCTTCCTCCTACTTTTACACACTACTGTTCCAAGACATTCTTTAGCCACTTGTAGTACTGTGTCCCTGTACCTTGTCCATTCCTTTTCCAATGACTGTAATTGACTACATTCAACTAACTGGTACCTTTCTGAGATCGCTGTTATGTACTTGTGCCTGATTCCCTTATCCTGAAGTTTCTCCACTCTTATCCTCCTACATACGGACCTGACCTCCTGCACTTTCGGCCTCGCAATCCCAATTTCACTGCAGATTAAATAATGATCAGTGTCATCAAAGAATCCCCTGAATACACGTGTGTCCCTCACAGCCTTCCTGAATTCCTGATCTGTTATTATATAGTCAATGACAGATCTGGTTCCCCTGCTTTCCCAAGTATACCGGTGAATGTTCTTATGTTTAAAAAAGGAGTTTGTGATTACTAAGCCCATACTGGCACAGAAATCCAAGAGTTGCTGCCCGTTCCTGTTGGCCTCTATATCCTCTCCAAATTTACCCATAACCTTTTCATACCCTTCTGTTCGATTTCCAATCCTGGCGTTAAAATCACCCATGAGCAGAACACTGTCCTTGTCCTTTACTCTAACAACTACATCACTGAGTGCCTCATACACTCCTGGAAATTGAAATAAGAACATCGTGAATTCATTGTCCCAGGAAGGGGAAACTTTATTGCACATTCCTGGGGTCAGATACATCACATGATCACACTGACAGAACCACAGGCACATAGACACAGGCAACAGAGCATGCACAATGTCGGCACTAGTACAGTGTATATCCACCTTTCGCAGCAATGCAGGCTGCTATTCTCCCATGGAGACGATCGTAGAGATGCTGGATGTAGTCCTGTGGAACGGCTTGCCATGCCATTTCCACCTGGCGCCTCAGTTGGACCAGCGTTCGTGCTGGACGTGCAGACCGCGTGAGACGACGCTTCATCCAGTCCCAAACATGCTCAATGGGGGACAGATCCGGAGATCTTGTTGGCCAGGGTAGTTGACTTACACCTTCTAGAGCACGTTGGGTGGCACGGGATACATGCGGACGTGCATTGTCCTGTTGGAACAGCAAGTTCCCTTGCCGGTCTAGGAATGGTAGAACGATGGGTTCGATGACGGTTTGGATGTACCGTGCACTATTCAGTGTCCCCTCGACGATCACCAGTGGTGTACGGCCAGTGTAGGAGATCGCTCCCCACACCATGATGCTGGGTGTTGGCCCTTTGTGCCTCGGTCGTATGCAGTCCTGATTGTGGCGCTCACCTGCACGGCGCCAAACACGCATACGACCACCATTGGCACCAAGGCAGAAGCGACGCTCATCGCTGAAGACGACACATCTCCATTCGTCCCTCCATTCACGCCTGTCGCGACACCACTGGAGGCGGGCTGCACAATGTTGGGGCGTGAGCGGAAGACGGCCTAACGGTGTGCGGGACCGTAGCCCAGCTTCATGGAGACGGTTGCGAATGGTCCTCACCGATACCCCAGGAGCAACAGTGTCCCTAATTTGCTGGGAAGTGGCGGTGCGGTCCCCTACGGCACTGCGTAGGATCCTACGGTCTTGGCGTGCATCCGTGCGTCGCTGCGGTCCGGTCCCAGGTCGACGGGCACGTGCACCTTCCGCCGACAACTGGCGACAACATCAATGTACTGTGGAGACCTCACGCCCCACGTGTTGAGCAATTGGGCGGTATGTCCACCCGGCCTCCCGCATGCCCACTATACGCCCTCGCTCAAAGTCCGTCAACTGCACATACGGTTCACGTCCACGCTGTCGCGGCATGCTACCAGTGTTAAAGACTGCGATGGAGCTCCGTATGCCACGGCAAACTGGCTGACACTGACGGCGGCGGTGCACAAATGCTGCGCAGCTAGCGCCATTCGACGGACAACACCGCGGTTCCTGGTGTGTCCGCTGTGCCGTGCGTGTGATCATTGCTTGTACAGCCCTCTCGCAGTGTCCGGAGCAAGTATGGTGGGTCTGACACACCGGTGTCAATGTGTTCTTTTTTCCATTTCCAGGAGTGTAAAAACTATCCATCTTATCTTGATCTGTCCCTTCACAATGCGAATATACTGACACAATCCTAATTTTCTTGCTAGACACTGTCAAATCTATCCACATCAGTCGTTCGTTTACATACCTTATTGCAACTACACTGGGTTCCATTTCTCTCCTGATGTAAAGCCCTACACCCCATTGTGCTATTCCTGCTTTGACTCCTGACAAGTAGACCTTGTATTCTCCCACTTCTTCTTCTTTCTCACCCCTTACCTGAATGTCACTAACAGCTAAAACGTCCAGCCCCATCTTACTTGCAGCCTCTGCCAGCTCTACCTTCTTCCAAGAGTAGCCCCCATTTATATTAATAGCTCCCCATCTCATTACCATTTGTTTGCCAAGTCGTATCTTAGGAGTCCCTGGTTTGTCAGTTAGAGGTGGGACTCCGTCACCTCCGAAGGTCCGAGGCATTTTGCTCTGATTGTTGCCAGCATCATATTTAAAGTACCAGGGAAGCAGGTTGCTAGCCTTACTTGCCCCGAGTCCCATTGGGTTTTACCCCTAACGGCTGATCCCTTCTTCTAGTCAAGTTATGTCACAAACTCTTCTTATCCCCAATTCTATTCAATACCACCTCATTAGTTATGTGATATACCCATCTAATCTTCAGCATTCTTCTGTAGCACCACATTTCAAAAGCTTCTATTCTCTTCTTGTCCAAACTATTTATCGTCCATGTTTCACTTCCATACATGGCTAAACTCCATACAAATACTTTCAGAAACGACTTCCTGATACTTAAATCTATGCTCGATGTTAACAAATTTCTCTTCTTCAGAAATGCTTTCCTTGCCATCGACTTAATTCGACTACATTCCATTATCCTCATTTTGCTTTTGTTGATGTTCATCTTATATCCTCCTTTCAAGACATTATCCATTCAGTTCAACTGCTCTTCCAAGTCCTTTGCTGTATCTGACAGAATTAAAATGTCATCGGTGAACCTCAAAGTTTTTATTTCTTCTCCATGGATTTTAATACCTACTCCGAATTTTTCTTTTGTTTCCTTCACTGCTTGCTCAATATAGAGATTGAATAACATCGGGGAAATTCTACAACGCTGTCTCACTCCCTTCCCAACCACTGCTTCCCTTTCATGTCCCTCGACTCTTATAACTGCCATCTGGTTTCTGTACAAATTGTAAATAACCTTTCGCTTCCTGTATTTTACCCCTGCCACCTTCAGAATTTGAAAGAGAGAATTCCAGTCCACATTTTCAAAAGCTTTCTCTAAGTCTACAAATGCTAGAAATGTAGTTTTGCCTTTCCTTAATCTCTCTTCTAAGGGTCAGTATTGCCTCACGTGTACCAATATTTCTATGGAATCCAAACTGGTCTTCCCGAGGTCGGCTTCTACCAGTTTTTCCATTCGTCTGTAAAGAATTTGCGTTAGTATTTTGCAGCCGTGACTTATTAAACCGATAGTTCGGTAATTTTCGCATCTGTCAACATCTGCTTTCTTTGGGATTGGAATTATTATATTCTTTTTGAAGTCTGAGGGTATTTTGCCTGTCTCATATATCTTGCTCACCAGATGGTATAGTTTTGTCAGGACTGGCTCTCCCAAGGCCGTCAGTAGTTCTAATGGAATGTTGTCTACTCCCGGGGCCTTATTTCGACTCAGGTATTTCAGTGCTCTGTCAAACTCTTCACGCAGTATCGTATCTCCCCTTTCATCTTCATCTACATCCTCTTCCATTTCCATAATATTCTCCTCAAGTATATCGCCCTTGTATAGACCCTCTATATACTCCTTCCATCTTTCTGCTTTCCTTTCTTTGCTTAGAACTGGGTTTCCATCTGAGCTCTTGATATTCATACAAGTGGTTCTCTTTTCTCCAAAGGTCTCTTTAATTTTCCTGTAGGCAGTATCTATCTTACCCCTGGTGAGATAAGCCTCTACATCATTACATTTGTCCTCTAGCCATCCCTGCTTAGCCATTTTGCACTTCCTGTCGCTCTCATTTTTGAGACGTTTGTATTCCTTTTTGCCTGCTTCATTTACTGCATTTTTATATTTTCTCCTTTCATCAATTAAGTTCAGTATTTCTTCTGTTATCCAAGGATTTCTAGTAGCCCTCGTCTTTTTACGTATTTTATCCTCTGCTGCCTTCACTATTCCATTCCTCAAAGCTACCCATTCTTCTTCTATTGTATTTCTTTCCCCCATTTGTGTCGGTTGTTGCCTCATGCTCTCCCTGAAACTCTGTACAACTTCTGGTTTAGTCAGTTTATCCAGGTCCCATCTCCTTAAATTCCCACCTTCTTTCAGTTTCTTCAGTTTTAATCTACAGTTCATTAGCAATAGATTGTGGTCAGAGTCCACATCTGCCCCTGTAAATGTCTTAAAATTTAAAACCTGGTTCCTAAATCTCTGTCTTACCACTATATAATCTATCTGAAACCTGTCAGTTATCTCCAGGTTTCTTCCATGTATACAACCTTCTTTTATGATTCTTGAACCAAGTGTTAACTATGATTAAGTTGTGCTCTGTGCAAAACTGGCGGTGTCCTCTTTCATTTCTTCCCCCCATCCATATTCACCTACTACGTTTCCTTCTCTCCCTTTTCCTACTACCGAATTCGTCACCCATGGCTGTTAATGAAGCTATATAACACTTCTGCCCTTGTATTGGGGCTAAACCATTTACAATCTACACAGACCATAAGCCATCACTTTCGCTTTTAGCAATTCAAATAAAATTGTTCGCCCTGGGCATTCTGCCAGCTAGAATTTATTGGGCAGTTCACTACAGATGTAAGATACATTAGGAGGAGGAATATATAGTGGTAGATTTTTCCCTAGAATCAGCACAATCTCATTCACAGTAAATTATGACCAACTTAATGGCAGCACAAGTTACAGATGAGCAGCTACAACAGTTTGTGCACAATGATTCGACAACTCTTGAGCTCAAACAAGCGCAGTTACTTGGCACAAAGGATGTTGTTTGGTGTGACATGGCTAGACCCTCACCTAGACCATTTGTTCCTGGAATGCTACAAAGAACGTTTTTGACAGTGTTTTTAGGAAGGCCTTTGATGTCACTTTCACTTGTACATCACAGATTGGTATTGCCTCCATCATGCATTTATATCTATCTGTGGCTGTAAACATATAAAGATATCCCTCTGATGGTGAAAGCAGGCCCATGAGGTCTATGTGAATGTGAGAGAAAGAACTTGTTGATGCAGGAAATTCTCCCATGAACTTGAATAATGTCTGCAAACTTTTCACTGTAGACAGACACGCTGTACATACTCTTAATACAAGGCCATACCTATTTCTCAGTCATCAGTTTAATGGTGGCATTTGCAGTAGAATGGCTGAGGTTGTGAACACTGGCTGACAATTTGAATTGATACGCTCCTGGAACTATCTAGATTGAGTGGGTTCCAGCATCACTATACAACCAGCTACCATCCTGCAAGCAACGAGATAGTAGAGCATTGGCATAGAACGTTGAAAGCTGCACTTAAGTGCCTCAAGAACAGCTCAACAGCTGTACTACCACTAGTGTTGCTGGGACTTTGCACAGCCTTTAAGCTGGACATTGGGGCATCTTCTGCAGAGATGGTTTATGGAATGTGCCTGCCTTTGGAATTTTTTTTTTAGCAGCACCCACACAAATGGATACAGAGCTACCATACATGCTGCAACAAGTCAAGCTCGAAGTAGCTAAGCTGTGTCCTGTCATGAAAATTGGAGAGAGTTCGTCCATAAAGACCTTAAAACATGCTCACATGTGGTGTTGCAAACAGATGCAGTATGCTTGCTGTTGCAACCACTGTACTTTGTACCTTTCCAGGTGCTAAAGCATGACTAACATATGGTGCAGATAATGTATAACAACAAGCCATTGATGATGTCATGAGAATGGATGAAACCTGCATATTTGCTAACTCCAGACATACCGACACAAGATACCTTGGGTACTACCTCAGCGACCTTGAGCCAACCGGATAATGCTACTGGTCTGCCCACAGGTATGTCACCCTTGACTTAGCTCAGCGAACAAGCCCACAGGAAGTGCTGAAGAAGCCAGTAACTTACATGAGGGCAAGTCAACAGGTACGACGCAAATAGCCGCACATCCCTGGAGCTCCACTCTAGTGTGGCGGGGGGGGGGGGGGCTGTGTATGACGCGCATAATTCTGGCAGTGTTTGAGAACATATGTATTATTCTTTGACCACCCAGCCACATTTGCTTTGTATTTCCTCTTAGTTCTAGTTTCTGACAGTTCCCTGTTTTACTGTAAGTTGTCAAGCAAAAATCTAACTAATTAAGAGAGTAAATCTTACAGGTAAGTTGTAGGTTCTGCTTTTACACAAAAACACTGTTTTATCTTTTTATCAAAATGTTTCGGCACCTCTGTATCATCTTCAGTAGGTCGTGTTTATTGAATACTGTAAAAAGTGTACATATAAAAGGTTGTAACTGATCTAACAAAGTGAAGCCTAAAGAAAGTTTTTGTTCGTTTCGCTTCTTGCCATGATTATACATTATATGGTTTTGCAATACAATCTGTATGGTGTGCTGCATTAACAGCTTTAGTCATCTGCAAACCAGATGATGAAAATGTGAATTTCATCAGAGAGTTAACACGTCCCTTCGTTTTTAAAAAAACGTGATTTTGTCATGGAAAATGTTTTGTTGTGACTGATCAGTCAGGTACAATCTCTTTCCAACATTATGCATATGAGAACTAGTTCATACACCTTTTATTGTAGATCATCCAATATTGTATGGAGCATCCTTCATGTGGGTCATCTTAAAAATTACGTACAGCTACATGTGAGTTCAGTCTTCCAGTTCTCAACTGTTTAAAACTGATTAACAGGTTGGTAATAAATGTTTGCCACTCTACAAGAATTTTCATTGGTGATAAAAAAAAAACTTTACGTTGGGATATTATTCCAGTGTATCCAGTCAAATTAAATTCACGCAAAACAACTTTTTCAAAAAATTACTCTACAGTTCAGATGATAATTGATTGTGAGACTGTAACAGCGTAACAAAAAAAATATTTCATTGATGCCAGTGCTATCTGTGTTGCAAGCACAGGACAATTTGCCTTACTCTCAATGAATACCAAAAAAATGCAACAATCTGTGTTTTTGTAGTCCTGGCTGTCTGTCATAAATGTACTTTTCATGGGAATCTGAAGTGCCAGATGTTGACATTTTGAAACTTTCCATTTAATGTCTCTGCAAGTATAGTCTCAGGTAAGAAAAAGAGAGAAGTATGTGTTCTTTTCACTCTGCTTGATGCACTGTTTATATTTTCAACATTACTGAGACTCTTCTTACTTTATCATATTTCGTGTCAACCATATGCTTTTCTTCACAGGTTGTACAGGTTGGTGGACGGTGCATTGATGTAAATTTAGAAATGTCTCATGTTTTCGGTGTATCAAAAGCTGTTCTGAGCAATGTTATATTTTGCCATCAAGAAGATTCTAACTGGTCAGTATATATCTAGACTGTTGATACATCTCTGAGGTACTGCATTATGAGGAAAGTTTAAAAAAATTTTTTTTGTCTTTGTAGGCCAATGGATGAGGGAAAGAAACTCAAGGAGAAGTTTGATTCCATATTCGATGCAACAAAACTTAATAAATGTTTGGAACACATCAGAGATCTTAGGAAAGCAGTAAATACAGGTCAGTCAGTTGTCATCTGAGCTAAGTATTCTGTCAAATTAATATATGTAGCTAAAATTCTTCAGGGTTTCTGTTACTCTCTCACACACAACCACGCACGTGCTCTAACACGCCAACCCATGGGTACCTCGGATGGATGTGTTTGGGCACATGTTTGATTGTTTGTCTGACAGGGTGTACACAAACTAAAAAGAGAGCAGTGCTTGAACAATAAAGTCTCTTTGATGTGAAGTGCGCCTATGCGTCAGACATCAGTACCATCTGATGAAAACATTCATGATAAATTCAAACAGTTATTTTGTCACAGTTGACTGTAGAAATATTCTTTAGTTCCATTCATGTGGTTTTGTAGGGATTGTGAAGCTGAAATTCAACTAATTTGTAAGCAATTTGCTCTGTGAAAATCAAATTTATTTATTATGTATTGATCTTTCTTTCTTTCTTTCTTTTTTTTTTTTTTTTTTTTTGAACTGTGAATCACAAGCAGAAATCAGCACTGATGAGAAACTTCTGAAATCACAACAAGAGATAAAAGATGAGACTGTTTCAAAAAAGAAGGATTTACAAGAGGCAGAGAGTCGTCTGGCAGTAACTCAGGACAAAATAGATAACTTGAGCGATAAACTATCACCTTTGCTAGAAAAACTAGATGAAATTTGTGATGTGGAAAAGGATTTCCTTCAGCTCACCAGGGAGAAAGGTAAATTGCACTTACTGTGATATTTCATCATTAGAGTGTGATGATTCTTCTGTATGAGCAACTTAATTCTGTGAGGCATGAACTTGTGGCTAATGTTTTGAATCAGAAACTGGTTTCTAACCCCCACGTCTATAAAAACTCATTCAAAATAAAGCAGCTTACTGTATTTAATAGAACATTACTTTTAGAGTGAATGTAAATCCATTATGTTATGGCTTGTGTATATGTGTAGCCAGGATTTTAAACTTTTTGAGGAAGTACATCTTGTGAACTGTAGAAAGATTAATGTAAGTATCCCAAATCAAGCCTTGATACTTTATGTGGATAAAGAGAAAAGTGTCAAAAAAGGAAATACTGCTTGTCACATAGGCATGTGTGAGAGGTGTGTTATGTGGAAGATGTGTCGGTAACACATGTTCTAAGTGTCTGATAAACCATTTCTGGAAATTAGGCTGTTGACAAGCCTGAGAGTTGACTGTAAGGCCAAAATATGGTAGGTGGGCATAGAATTTGGGGGTGGGGTGGTAATGATGAATTGCGAGTGTGGAAAGCCAACTGGAAAAAGTCAGTAGCATTAGGAAAGACAACAAAATACATAAGGCCAAATCAGTTTGTTCCTGTATACAGAAGTTTACAACAAAATACATAAGGCCAAATCAGTTTGTTCCTGTATACAGAAGTTAAGGCAGGGAATGCTGTGAAAACCAGTTATGTATTTCTGTGAAAATAGCCACAATAACAGTTTTGAATGTGAGAAATGGAGGATTCCAAAATTGTTGTGCAAGGACTTGGGTTAAGCTCATTGTAATCATGATTCTAGCTGTGTGTAATAGGATAGAACAAGGGTAATTGTAGGTCATTGTTTTTATGAACAACTATTATTGATCAACACCTGAAGAGATATTAGGAAGGAAGGAAGGTTTCAGGCTGACATCCTGTCGATATGGGTGTCATTTGTGACATGAGTGACAATGTCCATACCAAACCCTGTACAGTCTTCTGTTATCTTATTCTCTCTTGTTCCTGTCTATTACAGGCATGGGCAACCTTTGGTGACCCATGGGCCTGATTCGCATATTTAATGAAGCTCACATGCTGCCTCATTACATACACGACAGCAGTGCTTCTAGCACATAAATTCAAAACTATAGAGTTTTTAACGTTGATGTTTTGTGGTAACACACCAGTACGAACCGCACGCATTTTACGACACACCACACCAGCAAATTATCCCTCAAAATTTGTGTTTTTGAGAATACATTCATTTTATGTTCGCCATGTACTCAGAAGTTTACATTAATTTTTATGTCATGAACACTGTTTCTTTTCTTATGACATATTACAATATCTGTCTTAAAAACTTTTGTTGTAAACTTCTGCTGTGATATTAGTGAAGGAACACTGTTCATGACATGTAAATAAATGTAAACATCTGAAGATGTGATGCCAGGCACCTTGAAGCGTAATTATGCAAAAATAAATGCCTATAAAACCAACTGGTTGAAACTAATTCATTATGAATTACATTCAGTTGCAACAGCTGCAATTTTCTAATACATCCACATGTTCACGCCCACTAATTTCTTCCTGCAGGCTGCCGGTTGCCCATCTGTCATCTATTATCTGTTTCCACTCTTTTCGATGTATTTCTTCTGATTCTCCTTCTGTGCTTCCTCCTATCCTGTTATTATTATTATTATTATTATTATTATAGCTTACTTTCTGTTTCTCTTTTGCTCTGTCGTCATATCTTTACCACCCATTAGTTCACAGAATTGTCAGTTGACTTCTCATGACCAATATGTAGTTATTTGCTTAGGATTTTCCTCTCAACTATTAGTATCCACAATTTTTCAAACTGGTGTACTTAGAATTCAGAATGCTTTCCCTTGTTCCATCTTTCACAGCTTTTCTTTCTCACATCTTCTGATCAGTAAATAAATCTGGAGGTTTTCCAGTTAATTTGATTTTTACTAGCCAAAATATGTTTCAGAATTAGGGGATTGTTGTGTCAACAAATGGGATAAGCCCATTGTGGACATGACTTCTAGCACCATATAACAACACAGAATCAGGGTCACATTAGTCGAGTGTTTTTATGAATAAAGATTATTTGTTAACATCTGAAGAGAGAAGAAGGAAGGATGAAGAAAGAAAGATATGTTAACATCCTGTCTGTGCGCATGTCATTCAAGACAGCGAAGAGATTAAGAGAGAAATATTTAGGATGTTCTGCTATGCACCTGTAGATTATTGTTATGTTCATACATATATTGAGGCTGGCTGAACAGTGGGATCCATAGCACTCAAAATTCTACAGCAATAAAATTTTTTCTTGAAGACAGAGAGAGAGAGGGGGCGGGGGAGGAGGGGGGGAGCCAATGTGATGTACAAGGTGTCTCTAACTAAAGTTCAATTTTCAAAACGATCTTGAAAGAGAACCACTGCTCAGAATGGCATCAGATTTGAAGAGCATGGGGAAACATCATGGAACAAAAAGAAATTTAAAAAGTATTTTTAACCAATAGATGGCGCTGTAAGTGTCTTAATGCAAATCAGGTCAGCTACAAATTACGGGCAAATCACAGTATGATGGCTATTTGTGTGAGCTGCACATTACACCATCTTTACTGTTCAATGTGCACGACTGCACAAGTTCAGCAGTGACCAGTTGTGGCACTGTTAGTTAGGTAAGCCTGTCTATCACAGCTAGGTCATACCACATTGAATAGGAAAAAATCAGTTTTTTATTGTCATGAAGCTAAAAACTCCATCAAAAGGAAAATGACATCATTTTTTAATTGTCCTGTGGCCAAACCCCGCATAAAAAGCAGAATGATATTGGTTTCTAACTGTCGTGAGACAGGCACAAGATTTGTTCGGTATGCTGCTATCCACTGTTTTCTGCAAACTGAAATCAGGAAACAGCATGTTCCACAACATATCAGTGTGTCTCGGGGGTGATGTTCATAACGCATTGCGCAATGCGTGCCTTCAATTCAGCTACATTCATAATTGGAGCATTGAATGCAACGTCTTTCAGATAACCCTACAGCCAGAAGTCAGATGGATTAAGATCAGGTGATTTGGATGGCCAGGCTGTAGGGAAATGACAGCTGATAATTCTAGCATTTCAGAAATGCCTCTGCAGAAGTGACTTCACTCGCTGTGCAATGTGCAGATGAGTGCCATCGTGCATAAGTATGATCCTAACCACACATCCATACTGTTGAAGGGTTGGAATGATGTTTGTGTGCAAAAGATTCTCAATATCTGTTTTATCAGTGATGCCAGGTAACAGGACTCGCAGGACTTACCTCCTCAGAAAAATACAAACCTATGATAAACAATGCTATTAACCCACACTGCACAGTCACCTTTGCAGAATGAAGTGGTACAGGTTGATGCACATGCAGATATTCCGTTATCCATATTCTACCATTCGGAGAATTGCCCACTTCCATGCAAGCAAGAAATTCCAGAGAAAATGTTTGTCGTGCCGGCAGGTCAGCAGGAGGACAACTCAGGTGATTTCCTTTTCGGGGGGCTCTTTAGCCACTCTTTAATGAATTTGTGCTTGGCTATCAAACGCCCAGAGCCTTTACAGCATCTCTTCCCTTCCCCTACTGCACTCTGTCCTCCTGCTATTCTTGTTCCCTTCACTTGGGGCATGCGTCTTAGATATTTTCGGAAATGCATTCTGAAGATTTGGTAGATAGGCAGTAGAACAGTCCCTAGTCTGCTTTTTCCCCTCTATCTTCATTCTCTATCCCCTTCCTTCCTCTACTTTGGTGCTTGAGATCTCTCTTTGTTTCTTCATCCTTCCTGTACACTCCCGAAGGCTGGCCCATGTGTTTGGCTCGTAACAGGTGACTGGTTAATGCTTAACTCCCAGCTCCAGTTTTACAGGTAGAGTTTGCACATACCCTTGGTACAGGCCAGGCCCAGGAAGAGGTGAGTGCCTGAGCTGTTACCTTTTCAGTTGGCAATTGGTCCTTCTGTTTGGAGTTTGGGGGTTGTGACTTGAGGTGTGAACAATCACCTAAGGTGGGTGTTCCCCTCTGAGTGTGGCCTCAAATGGAAGGAGCACGCCATCAGAGACGCTGACAGTCGTGGAGGATTTGTTTGCCCCTCCCCATTCCCCATTATAACTCTTCTCCAATACAACATTGGTGGCATCAGATCCAACAAGGAGGAATTATGACTGTTCTTGGACTTATAGTGTACGGTTGTTTTCCATGTCCAGGAAACAAAAATAGGAACTGTGCTGCTCAGTTGGGATGACGTCCATAGCTAAACTATCTCACTGAACATCTGGCTGCAAGCTGTTGCAGTCTGCATTTTCTTTCCTCGTTTCACTTTTTCTCTTTGTAATGTCTACATCCCTTCGTCATTCGCTGTCACCAGGAAAGACTTGCTCTAGCTTATTGGTCAGCTCCCTCACTTCTCTTTGCTGCTCGGTGACTTGAACGCCCACAATCCCCTTTGTGGCCCTTCGAGAACCTGCCTGAGAGGTTCCCTTGTGACTGACATTCTCAGTCAGCTCAATCTTATCTGTCTTAAAACTGGAGTACTCATGTTCCTGTCAGATGCTACACACACCTATTCCCATTTGGACCTCTTGTTCTGCACTGCTCAGCTTGCCTGTTGTCTTGAGTGGCCTGTCCTCTCTGACACATACTCGAGCGACCACTTTTCGCACGTTATCCGTTTTCTGACTTCTAACCCACCAGTGTGTAAACCCAATTGGCAGCTTTCGAAGGCCAGCTGGAGGCTTTACTCCTCCCTGGTGACCTTCGGTGAACAACATTTCTCCAATTGTGATGACCAAGTAGAGCACCTTACAAAAGTTATCCTTAGTGCTGCAGCATGTTCTGATACTCACATTTCTTCTTTCCTTTGCCGTGTTCCAGTCTACTGGTGGACTGAGGTGTGCCATGACTCGATTCACATGCCGAGACATACTCTGCACATTTTTAACTGTCATCCTCCAATGGTGAACTGCATTTGTTATAAACAGTTGTTTTTGCTAGGTGATGGAACATAAGATTCATGGCTGGCTGGTATAGTGGCATGAATCTCACAATATGCTAACTGCTGCACAATGCGTATTTCATGTGTGCCATTCTACAGTTGACTATCAAGTCATGATGTCAACTCATATCATGATTGGTTTTCTGCAGAGATACCAGACTATGACTGTTCTTTTTGATTTGGAGAAAGGCTATGACACCTGCTAGACGATTGCTTCCAAATCTGCCTGTCCCACTTCCTTCAGTAACTTTTAGAAACTGAGTTTTCGCAAAGCTTTGTCCTGAGCATCATCCTCTTTGCTATAGCCATAACCCCTGTCATGGACTGCCTTCCACCATGTATCTCCGGCTCCCTTTTTGTTGACAACTTTGCGATCTGTTGCTGTTCTCCATGGACTTATCTTCTTGAGTGACTTCTTCAGTGATATCTCAATCGTCTTTACTCGTGGAGCATTGACGATGGCTTTCTGTTTTCCACTGACAAAACCATTTCTATGAATTTCTGGTGGCGCGATGGGTTTATTCCACCTTTTTTACATCTTTGGCCTGCTGGTCGCTCCACAAGTGTTACCTGGCCACCCGCTGTACCCGGTCCCCCTGTGTCCTATGTGTCCTAAGCAGTACTTCCTGAGGTGTGGATCGGACCAACCTCCTCTGCTTACACCAATCCTTTGTCCATTTAAAACTAAATTATGGGTGTTTTTTATTTTTTTTTATTTTTTTGCTTGTCCATCCATTCTACTCCATCTTAACACAATCCATCATTGTGCAATACATTTTGCCACTGGCACCTTTTACACTAGCTCTGTTGAGAGTCTCTATGCAGTAGCTACCATACTGCCACTGTCATACTGTCATGATATCCTCCTCAGCAGATATGCATGCTGTTTGTCTGTTTTGCACAGCCACCCATTCTATGCCCCCTATTTCAATGACTGCCTTAACCACCAGAATGGGGTGCATCTTTCTTCTCCGTTACCTCACGGAATTCACTTTCAGCTATTGCTACGGCAGCTTAACTTACGCTACCCGACATGTTCTCAATGGAACTCTTCGCAGCCCTGGCTTCGTGCAGCCGCCTATTTTCATGTAGGACTTCATTTGCTTCCCAAGGACACTAGTCCAGATTCAATCTATTGTTGTAAGTTTCTTGACCTTCACACACAACTTAGCAATACCACCTTCTGTACACTGATGTCTCCAAGACCAACCATGATGTCGGGTGTGCCTTCCCCAAAGGCACTGACCCTTTTCGATACCAGCTTCTGGAACACTACTCAATTTTTACTGCAGAGCTCTTCGCCCTGTATCAAGCCACCCAGTACATCCGCTGACACAGGCATTTTAATTGCGTTATATGCTCTGATTCTCTCAGTGCCCTTCAGAGCCCCTGTGTGCTGTACACAGTCCATCCCTTAGTGCAATGGGTCCCAGGAAGCTTCCATTTGCTCACTTTTAAAGCAGCCACTCTGATGTTCATGTGGGTTCTTGATCACATCAGTCTGATGGGAACTGAGGCTGTTGGCACTGCTGCCAAGGCTGTAGTCCTCCTACCTCAGTCTACTAGTTTTTCCATTTCTTCACATGATCTCTGTGTCACCATCTGTTGGCAGATGGTGTCACTTTGGCATCACCACTGGTCCTCTGTACATAGGAACTAGCTCCAAGGAATTAAACCTCTCCCAATGGCTTCGCCGACCACCTCTCTGCCCTATTCTCGTGAGGAGATCATATTAGCTAGGCTGCCTATTGGGTACTATCTTTCTAGCCCTCGCCATTTGCTAAATGGAGATCCTGCACCACTTTATGCTGATTGTCACCAACCTTTGATGGTTTGCCTTTTCCTGATTCAATGCCCTTTTTCTAATGCATACTTTCCAGTGTATGTTTCACATCTTAGTCATTGGTCATTTTAGCGAATGCCGAGCGTGCTATTGACCACATTTTACTTTTTGTGCATCTTAGCAATATGGGGGAAGGACATTTAATCTTTGGTTAGGGATCTCCGCTGTCTCTATGGCGTATTCTGTGGGCTTTTCTCCAAGGGGAAGTCCTTGTTTTTAGCTCTCTTTCCTTCCATTGATTGGGCTTAATGTATAGTTGCTTTTAACTACTTTTGCTTATTGGTGTTCTAGAGTTATGACATGGGCGCTTGTGACGTCAGTTGCTTTTGCACCCTGAAACAAAACAAAACAAACAGGTAGTTTTGTATGGATAGCAATGTATAATGTTACATTGGATTTTATGCACTGTGCTCGCAGTCATGTCCTGTGTTCATGCAATTCCCTGTGCACTGCAAATTTGCTCACTTCCGCACAACTCCTCCTGCAGTGCTGTGGCCACATCTTTGACAAACATTGAATGAGGTGCTTTTGTCCCACTGCCACATTGCACTTCAAAAAAACCTGTCTTTCAGATTTTGTAATCATCTTTTCCATACCGTTAGCAAACATTGGACCATTGCCTTTTTTCATACCCTTGAGTCCCTGGAACTTCTGCAGAGCTTCTGGGGCACAGTTACCGTTCTTGTAAAACAGCTACCAGCAGCGCACAATTGTTCATACAGACTTTCATGTTGGGTGTCGTGGATGCAAACTGAGAGACAACCATGTGCCGTACATCTGTTGGTGTGCATTTTCTGACATGTACGGCACCATCTGTTGGTCATATTGTTTTTTCTCCAAGACATTACCCCTGTATTAATAATATGCTGTTCAAATTTGAAATCGTTCTGAGGAGTGGTTTCGTTTCTACAGTGTGCCAAAACTGGAACTTTAATTATGGACGTCACATGTTCAGCAGTTATAGAACCATTTTTAAATGTGTACCTTGTGCTTAATGGTACGTAATTGTCTACAGAGAGATAATTTTGTTATAATGTAGTGAAAAAGAAACTTGAGAAAATGCTAGAAAACATAAACCTTGTAATTAATTTTTCTTTATTTTCCAGAAAGAGCTGAAGACAAGATGAAAATACTAGAATCGCAACAATCAGATTTAAAGAAGAATATTAAGGAAGTGCTTGAGTGGAAAACTTTAGAAGAAATAACTGATTTAATCAACAGTTTTAAAACTGAAGCAAGGAACTGGCAGGAGCACTTGAAATCTGTAAGCTGTGACTGGAACAGTTTCTTTTTGTTTGTATTTGAAAATTTTAAATTAAATTAAAAAAGGGCAGGTTTTAACTTTAATCTAATGAATATATGTTCTTACTGTGTTGCGAGATAGTATTTTATACCATTGATCTCAAATTATGAGTGTATTTCACCTCCAAATTAGCAAGAATTGGACATGGTTACTCTTAGTTTACCCATCAGCTGTTTTATTCTGCAACAGTGTGGTTTCAGGATGATGATAGTCAGCACTGAGCTAGTCTTGAGCTACAAATAGGGTAAGCATTACAGTGTCATGAACATTACTAAACATCAGTTTCTTTTGTGTTGTTAATCATTTTTCTTAGGTAATATAGTGCACTTCAAAGTGCTGTATGGTGTCCACATCATTGTCATTAATCTCCTTACACAGATATGTAAATAATGGTTGAGTAATTTATTTTCTCATTTGTGGACTGTACGGTTTGAAGCGTTTAACATAAGCAGCAGGTAACACATGCAGAGTGAAACAAACTCAAATATATTTTGGTGATATATCTTCTGGCAGTTACATGTAATTTCTACACGTATAAATTGAAGTTGCCTCCTCACTTTAGTTTGTATGTTCGGTGTAATCTCAGGAACTAATGTCTGGGTTTTTGATCAGGTATTATCTGATTTACAAGGAAGGTCTGTGTGAATAATTTATAAATATTAGATGGAAATTGTCTGAATTGTGATGAATTGAAATCCTGCAATGCTTTGAAAGATGGAAATTGTCTGAATTGTGATGAATTGAAATCCTGCAACCCTTTGAAAATGATGTCGTTGCCACCTATCATTGCAGCTGCCCCAACTCTCGGGAGTGGCAGTGAGGTGAAGAGAGCAGCAAAGCTACACTATGTGATCAAAAGTATCCAGACACCTACCTGAAAATGACTTATAAGTTCGTGGCACCCTCCATCGGTAATGCTGGAATTCAGTATGGTGTTGGCCCACCCTTAGCTTTGATTTCAGCTTCCACTCTTGCAGGCATATGTTCAGTCAGGTGCTGGAAGGTTTCTTGGGGGAATGGCAGCTCATTCTTCACAGAGTGCTGCTTTGAGGAGGGGTATCAATGTGTGTCCGTGACACCTGGCACGAAGTTGGCATTCCAAAACATCCCAAAGGATGGATTCAGGTCAGGATTCTGTGCAGGCCAGTCCATTACAGGGATGTTATTGTGTAACCACTCCGCCACAGGCCGTGCATTATGAACAGGTGCTTAATCATGTTGAAAGATGCAATCGCCATCCCCGAATTGCTCTTCAACAGTGGGAAGCAAAAAGGTGCTTAACACATCAATGTAGGCCTGTGCTGTGATAGTGCCACACAAAACAACAAAGGGTAGAAGTCCCCTCCATGAAAAACACGACCATACCATAACAGCACCACCTCCGAATTTTACTGTTGGCACTACACGTGCTGGCAGATGACGTTCACCAGGCATTCACCATACCCACACCCTGCCACCAGATCGCCACATTGTGTACCGTGATTTGTCATTCCACACAACATTTTTCCACTGTTTAATCATCCAATGTTTATGCTCCTTACATCAAGCAAGGTGTCTTTGGCATTTACCGCCATGATGTGTGGCTTATGAGCAGCCGCTCAACCATGAAATCCAAGTGTTGTCACCTGCCGCCTAACTGTCGTCGTACTTGCAGTGGATCCTGATGGAGTTTGGAATTCCTGTGTGATGGTCGGGATAGATGTCTGCCTGTAACACATTACGACCCTCTTCAACTGTCGGCGGTTCTGTCAGTAAACAGACAAGGTCGGCCTGTACGATTTTGTACTGTATGTTCCCCTTCACGTTTCCACTTCAGTATCACATTGGAAACAGTTGACCCAGGGATGTTTAGAAGTGTGGAAATCGCATGTACAGTCATAAGACACAACCAATCACCTTACCACATTCGAGGTATGAGAGTTCCGCAGAGTGCCCCATTCTGCTCTCTGACGATATCTAATGACTACTGAGATCGCTGAGGTGGGGTACCTCGCAGTAGGTGGCACAGCAATGCACATAATATGAAAAACATGTTTTTGGGGGTGTCCGAATACTTTTGATCACATAGTGGAAACTACATACTATACTGGGCCTGGCGGTCTAGCGATAATGTACGTGGAATCGAATCCCGGCCAGAGCATTTTGTTATTCCACACTTATATTTTTATGTTGCATTCACCCCTCTGTGGTGTGGAGATTCGCCAGGGATGCAGTGTGGTTTGGATCCCATGTTACAGTAGAGATCCCCTTTCCCCTGGTGATAACTGGTTATGGACTTGCAAATCACTTAAGTGACTTCAGTTGATTGCAGTCGTTTCAGAACAAATGGATAGTGAAAAATCATGTGAATCCGAAATCTGTAGTACTCACTTTTTATCAAAAAAGTAGAATGTTTTCTGAAAAACTATTTCAGCATGGGATGCAACTTGGCTTAATTTACATAAAGAAAAATTTTCAGCAGCACAGCAGATAGAGATGGCTCAGCTTTTCTCAATTTAAACATATATACGAACACGATTCTTTGTATGATAGGGTGACAAAGTCTGCCATGAAAGGTCTGTGACAAAGAATTTTGGCACCGAGTCTCAATAGCATTTGGCATTGAGACGTGATCCACTCAGCCATCCACCAGTACATGATATGCTACATATTAAAATACAAATCCAATCACACACACACTTTCAACCAAGATTTGCATAGAATAGTTACATCATGATGTCTTTTCCCAAGTGCCGTGAGATGTCACTCAAATGCCAATTAAATACATAATACACTGACAGAAAAAATAATCATCTTAGATTACATTTGCAGATCAAGCAGTTCTAAGGTACCAGATGTCAACCCTTGCTGAAACACCCATATTACTATGTGGTGTACAAATGCAGCAATGTGTGCACAAGCTCTGTCATCCAGACTGCTGTACAAATGGTGTCCTGGGATGCATTATGCCATTCATGCTCAACCTATTCACACAGTTCTGTAAGAGATTTTGGTTGATGAGTCATACAAGTCACTTAACATGCCATCACGTGCCACACATTCTCTATTGGAGACAAGTTGGAGATTGAGCTGCCCAGGGCAGTAGCTGCATGTCTTGCAGAGCATGTCGAGTTTCACGGTCAGTGTGTGGGCTTACATTATCCTGTTGGAATAACACATCACCTTCCTGATGTAAGAACAGAAAAAGAATGGGCCTAACAACATCCAGCATGTACTGAGCGCTGATTAGTGTCCTCCCCAGAAGTAGCAAGGATAAACCAGAGTTGTAGCAAAGCCTGGGGTGGGGCCAGTGTGTTGGGCAAATGCACTGTACAAAACAGTGCTCACCAGGTCAACGTTGTGCATACAAATAACCATCACTTACGTGCAAGCAGGATCGGCTTTCATCGCCGAAGTGCATGGCATTCCATTTGATCTCTGAAGTGATCCTCTGAAAGTACCATTCAAGCCGTGCACATTGATGCTGTGGCATAAGTGGAAGACGGGTTAGAGATGTGCGTGCCCATAGTCCAACTGCTAATAACCGGTTCGCAACAGTTCGTGTTGACACATGTGGTATCACGAGCCCTCTTAACTGTACTGTGGTAGCTGTACAATCTGCCACTGCTGCCCTTAAAATAGGACAGTGCTGATGGGCATCTGTCCCTGTGCTGCCTGGATGTCCAGAACCTTGTGTACAGGTGTGAGAATGATCCCATGACCACTGATACCAGCATTGTTGCACAACTGACGCAGCACATAAAACTTGTGATCCAATTCTCCAAAGGACCATCCTATTACTCGGAAGACCACAATTTGACCCATTTCACTCTTGCTCAGTTGGCTGTAGTAAGCACGAGTGCATCTCTTTGGCACTGTTGCTTGCTTGCTTCACACATTTGCACCACACTGAGCCTTCTGGTTGTAAGCATTCTTTATTAAATGGTAGATGCACAAGATGCTCTGGCAGCAATGCCACTACTATCTGGTGGCAGACGATGCTGAAACCATTATCAGTACATCTTCTGTCCTCCATGTGGCATATGCTGTCACCAGATCAAAACTGACATTGTCTTTTTACGTGTACTGATTTTTTTTTTTTTCCCCTGGCAGTGTAAATAACGTTCGCGCCACCTGAGAACTTTCTTGCTTGTGCTTCTTAAATCATTAAAATTACATGAAAGTATTGATATATATTGAGATATCTAACATAATTGTATAAATTTTTTCATTACTGTATGGACTGGTCCATAAACAAAATTACTGCTATGCCAGACAAGTCATCTGACCACTGTGTGAAGCTGGGACAGGTCGCTGGTTTGTGTAGAAAATGGAAGCTTGTTCACTGATATGACGAAACTACACTAAAGTGCCAAGGAAACTGGTATAGGCATGCATATTCAAATACAGAAATATGTAAACAGGCTGAATACAGTGCTGCAGTCAGCAAGATCTATACGAGACAACAAATGTCTGGCGCAGCTATTAGATTAGTTACTGCTGCTACAATGGCAGGTTATCAAGATTTATGTGGGTTTGAATGCAGTGTTATAGTCTGTGCACGAGCGATGGGGCACAGCATCTCTGAGATAGCAATGAAGTGGGGATTTTCCTGTATGATCATTTCACAAGTTTACCATGAATATCAGGAATTTGGTAAAACATCAAATCTGTGACATCACTGCACCCAGAAAAAGACCCTGCAAGAACAGGACCAACAACAACTAAAGAGAATTGTTCAATGTGACAGAAGTGCAACCCTTCCGCAGATTGCTGCAGGGTCATTCCATGTCAAATCATGCAGGTCATGTCACCCTTCATCTCAGATTTTCATGAAACTGTGCACATTTGCTTATACTTATAACATAACAACTAGTACAAAATCTTTTTACTCTCAGGCTAAAACTTCTTTTCATATCAAATTTTGAATGTAGTGATATTCTGATAACTGGGGTTTGCAAGACTGTCAGTGCAAAATGGTACTTACCTACATAAATGCCCATAACTCAGGTGTTGATGAAGCTTTTGATTTAGAATTGTTTTCATAAGTTAAGAGAAGCACATACTTAACAGACATGTAATTATTTAAGCAGTAATGTTAGAAAGAACAGTACAAAAGAAATAATATGCGTCACTTCCCAATTTCTGGAAAAATTACACACACATTGAAAAAGCTTATATCACATTTCTCCAGTCTGTTGGGAACTTTTAATTGGTCTTAAATAATTCCAAAGACAGTACGCATTGTAATAACATAAAATTATTAAGGGTTTCCTACGAATGGACACACAAATAAATCTGAAATCACAATACTTTGTGTTGTGACGAAAAAAATAATATATTGTTGACTTCATTTACTTAAACTCGTGGCTTGACTTTTTTTGGGTTCATCAACATCATATTTTATCTGTTATTACTTTTATGTTTTAATTTCATGTACTGACACTTTCCATGACTTTGGAGATGTGCTCCTCAATTTAGTCCTACAGGACTAGACGTGTAAATAAAAAATAAAAAATTCTGAGTAAGATCATTTATACCTGACACCCACTGCTGCAGATTTTAACAAAAACTTTTTGTACTTCTGCATGGCAATAGTCAATGCAGAATTTCTCACTTACTTCATGTAGTTTGACAGGAAGAAATGGAATCTTTTCTACAAATGTAAGTCCCACAACTGAAGTTTGTCATTTGGATTGCATTACTTCAGATAATAATAATAATAACAGAAAGTACCTTATTTTCAACACATCACTGTCATATTTCCCCAGATGTCACAGAAGGGATGTGTCTGTATTGAAAAAGAAGTTAATAATTATTCTTGACTTATGGGAATATAGAAAATCAACTTAAGCTGTTGTGGTCCAAACATAAATATGTAAAACACTTTCTGACAGCTGATACAAGATTTATTTTTTCAAAACTCTGATATTTTAAAAAAAGAAAAAAAAGAAGCAGCACCATGAGTTTTGATAGATAGTGGATGTTTATTTAACATATATTACATCATTGTTCAGAAGAGCATTCAAATCAGATTGTGTAAACTGACAACCTATAGTAAGGTTGCCTCATGAAAGTACAGAATCAAAAGTTATCAGTTTAATCCAAACTTTTTCATTACACAGGTTTACTTTACTTAGGGTGTCAAATTAGCATCTTTATACAATTATTCTAGCCACACTAATGTTAATTTAAAATGTACACCTTTAGCAGTGATGATCCCTGAACTTAATAATGAAACTTCTTAGAGCATCTTTGTTTTTAATCCACTGTGACAAATTACATTCTGTTGACTTCATACCTTTTTCATCAAAGTAATACATTCTGCCTAATGATGTTGATGTAGGTAAACTAACAGCACATAAAATGTTTCCAAGGGCACAAACAAGAGTCTTCCCTCCCAGGCCAAAAGAATGACATTGCTTGTCCAGGTGGGTGGAGAAAAAGTACTTCAACGTTTTCTTCTTCACCACAGACATTTCAGATGAAGGCAAAGTATTACATGTCATGACATACACCTGCTACAAAAGAATTTTGTTGAGGCCAGTACATGTCCATTGTGGGGCATTTTCATTGAATGAAAAATCAAGGAAGGCTTATCAGAAGAAGTTGCTCTTCTAATCTTTAAAGAATTGAGAGAAAGTGGTTTGTAATGGTGAAAATTGCTGGTACCAGGTATTATGTGAGTAGTTGGAAATCTCTTTACAAGTTTATTGCATAGGAAATCTACATTGACTTTCTCTAAGAAGTTAAAAAAAAATTGTCTATATTAACTTCGCAGAAATCGTAAACACCAGATGCAATTGTTATTTGTGCATCATCCGCTTGTTGAAGACTAGCTCTTCTCAATATCCAAATCATTGCACACAGATTTACCGTGGCTAGTAGCAAAAAAAGGAATGTCCAGCTTCAGTAGCAAAATCGTTTTTGTGCTCACACAAGTATTTCAAGCTCTTTTTATTCTTATATTGAGCAGCACATCCATCAGTGAAATAATGCATTGTCTTCACTTCTGGGTAATGCTCTGCCAGCTACTTAACCATTTCTTTCTGGGAAGCAGTTACAAATACTACATCAAGTTCCATATCATGACTTACAAAGCAGTAGTTTACTGTTACCAATTTAGTTTCTTCATTTACCACATAAATACACATGGGTGGATTGTACAACTGCTTCTTGTCTAGCGGTAATTCTGAATTTCATTCTGTATTACAAAACTACAGTTTTCATCAAAGTCCATTAACAGAATTGTTTTTTTCTGGGGTTAGATTTTCTTTCAGTTTTTTCAAGGATTTTTGACTGACACTTTGATATAATTGAGTGTGGTTTAAGTGCCTGTAATTTTTTACTGACGAGTCTATGTATTCACCAACAGTTGCAGACTGCTTTACCAATTCTGTCCGATGATCTGTGTTTATCCACTGACCGAGCTCAGTTTCATCATCAGCATCTTTGAACACTAATTTCTGTTTTAATGACTCTGCCAGTTTGTCATCACTGAGACAATTATGACAGTGATAAAGTGTGCAGGTGTAGTTTTCCGAGTCACATACAAGAAATTTTATAAGTTCTTTGTATGTTTCTTCAGTGTGTTTCGCATCCAAAAGCAGTTTTACATTTTGGTGGATACCACACACACACACACACACACACACACACACACACACACAGAATGAGTGTCAGCAGCACCAGCGAACAAAATTTAGAAAGACCAATTTTAATTTTTGGATTCTCACATTTAAAACAAGAGTACAGTTCTCTTAAGTTGCAAATGATGAGTCTTTTTGCTCGTACACATTCTTCTGAATGCTAACTTTGTCTTTTGCTCCTGTTACGATTTGAGTATGTATATTCATGATTTTGGTAGAAATCAGTTAAAATCTTTACCACTTCATCAGCAATAGCTTTCTCCCTTTTTGATATAGGAATTGCTAAAATACCCATTTCTGTTTTCAGTTTCCTTGCTTGTCGAACCACATACTCACTAACATTGAATTCTGACATTATCTTTTCTTTTGACCAAGAGGGTGGAGCTGAAGTTAAAATTTTAATTTTTTCAAGTACTCTTAGACTAGCCACTTTTTCTTTCATTAACAATATCATGGCATCAAAATCTTTGGCTTTCTTAACAATTTCGTCATCAAACTTTTCTTCTTACTGCAATCTAATGCCCAGCACACTTTTCTTTCCAAAATATGCTTCACTTTTTCTAGTTTCTTTTTGTCATGTGAAGCCTTGCTGTGATTTGGAATGGAGTGAAGATATAAGGGAGAGCACCCCAAATCATGTAAAGTTTTATTTGCATCCTCAATACTTCGACTTTTTAGTACAGATTCTTGAAATGTCACCTCCGCGTCATCTGCATCACTTTCATTTCTATCACTATGTCAGTTTTCCGTCCACAAATCTTACGACATGTTGTGCACAGCTTTTGGCCTGGTTTTACATAGATACTTTTAGCACTTAATGTTTTAGACAAAGACAAGCAAACTGACCCCAAAGATTTTTTAACTGTTTGTTTGTGTTTTTGAAAGGATCACATGAAGTTCTTTGATGACTTTCAAAAACTTTTAAGTAATTGTATCTGTGATGTCCACATATAGTAGCATTTTCTTGATCTTGTGGAAAGTTTATATTGGATCACAGCAATATCACATCTCATTGGTCTTCATTCAGCTCTTCTAATTATATATCACTTACAACATACTTTATACAAGTGGAATGATGGGGCCACTCCACATACAGATGTGACCTGTCTCACAGAAAGATAAAGAGCAACAGAGGCCAAATAGACTAGTTGTTGCATACCAGTTATTCTCAACAATGAATTTCAGCAATTGTTGCATTGTTTTCATGCCTATAAAGATTTCAAACAAGCTACTGCTGTCTAAGAACATATTTTTATCACTGTGAGCAGGTGATTGGTTGAACATACGAATCATATATATTATAGTCTTTAAAAATTGCTGAATTAGTCAAATGAAACGAAATAAATTTTCACAATTAATGTTAACATGCCTGCCTAGAATGAGTTATACTTAAATATGCTAATTTGATACCCTTTCATGTGAGACAATGAGTGGATAAACTTACTTTTCCATCACAGCAAAAAGTATTTTGATTTCAGATGTGTGCGTCAGTTAGCAGAAGACCTGTTGACCCCTGACTTTTTCTGTGAAGTATACCACAAGGTGGGGATCTCCAGGACCCCTATGTTTAAACCGAGATTCAAGGCTAAAATCATTTGAAATTTTTAATTTATCCTATATACAATTTATTTTTACAATCATTTAAGTATTATTTAAATACTTCTAGTTTACTTTATTGCACTAAACAAAGCCTGTAGCATTTTTATCACACAAAAGCACATAATTTTGTGTGGTTTATTTAAACAGTACACATAAATTGACTGGTAAAGTACTGAATTTTACATTCTGAAAATTATATAATCTCTGTAGCAAATAAATTTCCAAATAAAACTAAATTCCATGGTTTAAATTTTTGCATAAAAATTCCACCTGATAGGTACAAAAAGAAAGTCTGACAAATTGACATTCATTGCTGGGAACTACAGTTCTCTTATCACTCAGAACACATTTGATTTTAACAGACACTTTAAGTATTTCATTGAAGAAACAGACAGATCCCCATAACAACTTACCTGACGTTTTTTCCTCTGAATGATATTCTTGATCGACAGCAGAACTGTGATCACTGGCTAATATAAAATTGTCATCTTTTTCGTTTATTTCTTGATCTGTATTACTACCACCTACCTCCGTAGACCAAACAACAATTTCATCAAACTCTAGAAAGTTAAAAATGACACATTCGTGGCAACACATTTTGAGCTATACGGTACCATACTGAAGAAAACAGGTACATAGTTCACGAGGCATGGTCTAGTAGACTCCAACATGTATCAATAACACATGTCAACAATAAACACAGAAGGCGATAATGCTACCGACAACAAAACATCGTAGGCTTGGCAGTTTAAGGAGGGTAGGCGGAATATAAGCATTACACCACAACTGACCTTGGAGAGCGAGTTCGAAAATTTTTGTGCAGTCTGAGAGACCACACCTCGTGAGTTAAGGGCTGAAATTTTTATTTTATTAGAAAACTTATAATCTAGGGAATTATTTAAGACCAAAATGTGGTTCCCTGCAGGTTGGAGAAATATGATACAATCATTTTTCAACATCCTCACAATCTTTCTGTATTCGGAAACTGACATACATTAATATTTTTAAAAAAATTTCTGTGTGACTTAACTGCTTAAATAATTAATTTGTTGAGTATGTTTTTCTCTTAACTTACAAAAAAAAAAAAAAAAAATTCCAGATTAAAAGCCGCATAAACACTTGAGTTATGGCTATTTATGTAGATACGTACCATTTTGCATTGATATTCTTGCAGAGCCCAGTTATCAGAATATCACTACATTTAAAATTCGATATAAAATAAAGTTGTAGTCTGACACCAAAAAGATTTTGCAGAAGTTCCTATGGTGTAAGTACAAGCAAATGTGCAAAGTTTTGTGAATCTCTGAGATAGAGGGTTACAAATCCTTGAATTATTGCGTGTATTCATGTGGAAAGACCCTGCACATTTCAATGCTGGGCCACCAAGAAGTGTCGGCATGCAAACCATTCAACGAAACGTCATCAATATGGGCTCGTGGAGCTGAAGGCACACTCGTGTACCCTTGATGACTGTATGACACAAAGCTTTATGCCTCACCGGGTCCTGTCAACACAGACATTGAACTGTTGATAACTGGAAACATGTTGCCAGGTCAGAAGAGTCTCTTTTCTAATTGTATTGAGTGGATAGACTTGTATGGGGATAGAGACAACCTAATGAATCATGGACCCTGCAAGTCAGCAGGGGACTATTAAAGAGGTGGAGGCTCTGTAATGGTGTGGGGCATGTGCAGTTGGAATGATATGGGACCTCCAATATGTCTAGATATGACTCTGACAGGTGACACCTGTCTGATCATCTGCATTCTGTCTGATCGCCTGCATCCATTCATGTCCATTTTGCATTCTGACAGAATTGGGCAATTCCAGCAGGACAATGCGACACTCCACACGTTCAAAATTGCTACAGAGAAGCTTCAGGAACACTATTCTGAATTTAAACACTTCTGCTGGCCACCTAACTCCCCAGGGATGAACATTATTGAGCATATCTGGAATACCTTGCAGTTTGGTGTTCAGAAGAGATATCCACACCCTCGTACTCTTACGGATTTATGGACAGCCTTGCAGAATTCATGGTGTCAGTTCCCTCCAGCCCTACTTCAGACATTAGTCAAGCCCATGCCACATTGTGTTGCGGCACTTCTGCATGCTCGCGGGGGCCTTACACAACATTACTCAGGTGTACCAGTTTCTTTGGCTCTTCATTGCATTGTATTTTGTTGTGTCTGTCTTTCATGAAATGCTACAGTCCTAAAATACACTCCTATTGTGTACATAATAATCTTGGTTTCCATTAAGCCGTTTGTTGCTTAATGGAATTACTTAAGATTACTTCACTTCTATCCATGTTTGTCAATGTGAAAACTGCCTAATTGCACCATGGTGTAGACCAGCTCCATCAGGTTCATGCATAGTGAAGCACTGCGGTGTTCAAAACAATCCTCAGATTGATGACGTCAATATAAATGCACTGTTTATTTACCTTGACTAATATAGTTGGTATTTTACTACTCTTTTATTATTTTCTTTCAGTTTGCAGTTCACCCATGACCAAAATGTTACATTTGTTTACAATAAACATACCATATGTCAACTTCTCAATCCAATGTGGCTATCAAATCAAGAGTTGTTTTTCACTGTGGCCTGTGTAAACACAGTGTTGCCAGGCGTAAATCAGAATACAGTGGAACCAAAATATACATCTACATCAACCCCCCCCCCCCTCCTCTACATCTGCATCTACATGGTTACTCTTCAGTTCACACTTAAGTGCCTGGCAGAGGGTTCATCGACCCCTAAATCACAATACAGTGGACCCTTGCTTATTGAGCACCTCCCATAATGCGCAATTCGCATAATGAGCAAAACAAATTGCAAAAAAAGACCTGCTTAACGAGTCGTGTTTTGCATGATGACGATTTAGTGTGACGTCACCAGCCATTTGTACGTGACGGAGGAAGCCGTTCAATAGTATAAACACCTTTTATTGCCAGCAGTGGCACATGAACAATGAATGTCTTTAACATTTAATGCAGTCTGGGTTTAGCGCTCTTTCCGGTACATTCTTATTGCGGCTTATAGTCACACATTTTTCTGAACTTAGGGATGTACAGTTTTTCAAATTTGAATAATCTTCGTAGAAATGTCTCCGAAGATAAAGCTGCAAGAAAACAACCATAAGAGAAAGAAAATTACCTTAGAAATGAAACATAAAATCATTGAAAATCGCAAACATTGTGTGAGCGTTGCTGATTTAGAACACGTATACAATTGGTCTACATCAACTATTTGCACTGTCCTCAAGAACAAGGACAAGATGAAGGAGATAGATGCTTCATCAAAGGGAGTGGTAAGAGTATCTAAACAACAGTATCATTTTCTGGACGATGTCGAAAGTTTGCTCCTTATATGGATAAATGAAAAGCAATTGCAAAGTGACATTATTAATGAGAAAATCATTTTAACGACCTCGTTAAAAAAATGGGAGGATCATCAGCAGCCAATGAAGTGTATAAGGGAATCCGTGGCTGGTTCAAGAAGTTTAAGAGAAGAACCAGCATCCACAACGTTGTGAGACTAAGTGAAGCAGCCAGCTTCGACACAGAGGCAGCAGGGAACTTCATCAGCAACTTCAAGTTGCTCTTAGATTCTGAGGGTTATCGGCCACAACAGGTTTTTAATTGTGACAAGATGGGTCTATTCTGGTAAAAGATGCCGAAGTGTACCTTTATAACAGCAGAGGAGAATGATTGCCCGGTCACAAGCCAAGAAAGACCGTCTCACACTGCTATTCTGTGTCAAAGCAAGTGGTGATTTGAAAATTAAACCACTACTTGTTTACTACCATTCAGAAACTCCACAAGCCTTCAAGAAGTATAAAGTACAGAAGAGCAGGTTAAATGTGATGTGGACATCCAACAACAAGGCTTGGGTGACACGTGATCTTTTTTGTGATAGGATCAATGAAGTGTTTGCTTGTATGAATCTGCCGCTCCATGTCTTGTTTGTTATGGGCAATGCTCCTGCCCATTTTCCAGGCCTACAAGACCCCCTCCTTGAAGAATTTCAATTCGCCAAGACCCAGTTTCTGCCTCCCAGCACCACCCTGTTACTTCAGCCTATGGAACAGCAGATTATTTCTAAACTTTAAGAAGCTCTACTCTAAAGCTCTCTTTCAGCGTTGCTTCAAGTAGACTGAAGCTATCAATCTCACTCTCAGAGAGTTTTGGAAATATTTCAGCATTGTTGCTTTAGTCAAGATGATTGAAAACGTGTGGGAAGGGGTTACCAAAAGAACACTCTCTTCCACTTGGAAGAAGCTTTGGCTGGAGTGTGTTATTGAATATGACTCCAAGGCATTTGAGCCCGTAGTAAACAAGATTGTGTCTTTGGCCAAGAGCATGGGACTACAACCACAATGATATCGATGAGTCTGTGGAAGATCAAAGCCAAGAAATGACCACCAAAGAGCTTATGGAGTTGCAGTGTGTTTCTCAGCAGGAAGTTTTGGAGAGGTGTTCTTCAGAGGAGGAGGAGGAGGCAGTAATTGCAAAGCAGCAATCTTCTGGAGCAATAAGATAAATGCTGACACTGTGGGATTCAGTTGCATCTTACATTGAAAATCATCACCCACATAAAGCAGAGGCTACACGCATTACAAATTTACTGGATGATAATGCTGCATCGCATTTTCACGTCTTCCACACATCATCCTCCATTGTACAAACTAAGATACAAAGCTTCAGATTATTTTTGTCTGCATCAGATCCAGCATCTGAATTTCTCTGCCTGCTCACAACCAGCACCTGTGTAAGATAACATGGAGCTATCACATACGTGCTTTTCTTAAGAGGCTCATTTTTGTTCTGCCCCTTATTCTTACTACTTTGTCTTCAGCATAACAATTATTTACTCAGCGGGCCATTTGGATGTCTCAGCAAAATTGAGAATTTCTTGAAAAGCTGATATAGAAATTCTGTTTTAAATTAATTGCAACAAAACCCTGCTTATACATTTTTCAAGGGACTTCAAAAAATTGCGGGAAATTAATTTTTAAGTGGTAAAAGTTTCACATAGGATCCCCTCCTTGGGTTTTATAGCTTACGCATGATGTGTGCACTTGATAGGCATCAAAATACTTGCCAAAGATTTGTTTATTATTAGTAAAGGTTATATGAATTTTGTACTATGTTTGCCACTGATGTAACTAAAGCTGGTAACTGTCTGGGAAGTAGAAGCATTTGGTTTAATTTTATTCATCGTAATTGATAGTTTTGGCAATGCCTGCAACTGTGTCATTCGTTGTTTATGTAATGAAACACTGCACCAGTTGTACATAATTTTGTGTGTTGCACGATGTGTTTAGAAAATTTATTCTCATTGTAAAAGTGCAAATATTGCATAAGAATTTTTGTATAATGCTTCTGTGTGTGTTGTTGTGCCTCTCTTGCACTATAATCATCTTTTTTAGGTTATAATGTACTGTGTCTTCTCCATTATGCAGAAAACCACATGTAGACAAACCACTACTCACACTGTTCATTTGTGAAACATCACAGAAAATGCTTACATAAATATTTGCACTTGAGAATGAGACTAATTATTGAAATGCATTGTGCTGGGCACAAAAAAATAACATAAGTGGTGCAGTGTTTCATTTTAAAACCAGAAACATTTGAGCAACGCCAAGTAGAGCTTGGCAGCAGCAGGAGCTGAAGCACAAATAGTTCTGACATTACCAATTCAGATCTGCTAAGTAGAGCACCCAGATGTCAAGAAACTTAACCACATAATGTTTGTAATCACTACTTTAAGGCCAATGCCCTGCCAGCATCATGCACCCTCAGGGGGCTTGCCACTCTTTGGTGGGTTTGTGCTTCGCTACCATGGGGCTCCAGCTTTTGCAGCATCTTTTCCCTTCCCTGCTGCATGTCTGCCCTTGCTATTCATTTCCCTTCCCTTGGGAACATGTCTGAGATGTTTTCGGAAAGGTGTCCCACATTTTCAGTAGCTGCTGTCAGAACAGTCGCTCCTTTTTTCTTTCTTTGTTTCCCTTCTCCTATCCTTCCTCTGCTTCAGCGTTTGAGGTTCCTCTGTTCCTTCTTCTTCCCAGTGTGTTCCTGAAGGCCAGCCCTTGTATCTTACATGTCATAGATGACTGGGTAACACGTAATTCCCAGTCCCAGGTTGTCAGGCACGGTTCACATGTTACAGGCCAGGCCCAGGGAGGGATGATTGCCTGAGCTGCTACATTCCCAAATTCTTGGTTGGTCCCTCTGTCAGGTGTTTATGAGGTGTGATCTGAGGTGTCAACAATCACCTAAGGTGGGTGCGCCCCTTAGGAGGGGTACTCCCATTTGGAAGGAGCGCGGCATTGGGATTTTCTCGCAGTGAGCCAGTCATCATATTCACAGTCAGTGTCTATTAAATATAAACGGAATGAGGCTAATGATTTGAAGACACTCAGAGTTGTGCCACAGTTCCTCGTGGTTTCACCTACTGAAGACAGTCAGTCCTTTGCTGTGGTAAACCTATTTATTATTCAGAAAGGTGTTGATGCAATAACTGGCCCTTTGAAATCCTGCTGTCATTTACACCATGGGACTTTGCTTTTGGAGACTACTTCTGATTCACAAGCACAGCTGCTTGCAGCTTTGCTCCTCCACAGCTATGCTGTTTGAGGCTCATCAAATGCTGAATTCTTCCTGTGCTGTTATTTACACTAGGCTGCTCAGTGGTCTGACCAAGGCAGAAAGCCAAACTTACCTCTCTGATAAGGATGTCATTGCAGTCAATCAGGTGATGAAAGAGATAGATGTGTCCTTACTGACCACGCAAATTCTTTTTCTCACTTTCGATAGAGTGGTGCTCCCATCAGTGATGAAAGTAGGTTATGAAGTTATCACATGCTGCTCATTGGGAATGATGTTCATAGTGAATCCATCTCCCTGATTACCTGGCTGCAAGCTGTTGCAGTCCACATTTTCCTTCCTCACTTGACCTTTTCACTTTGTACCGTTTACATCCCTCCTTCATTCAATATCACCAGGGGAGAGCTCTTTCAGTTTATTGGGCAGCTCCCTCACCCCTTTCTGTTGCTCAGTGACTTTAACATGCACTGTCCCCTTTTTTGTTCTCCCAGAAATTTTCAGAGATATGCCCCCTTGGCTGACCTTCTCAATCAACTTAACCTCATCTGTCTTAACGCAGGAGCACCCATGCTCCTTTCAGACTCCACTCACACTTATTCCCATTTGGGCCTCTCCTCCTGCGCTGTCCCGCTTGCCCATCGTCTTGAGTGGTCCATTCTCTCTGACTCGTACTCAAGCGACCTTTTCCCATGTGCTATCCAATTGCTGACTTCTACCCCACCAATGTGCACACCCACATGGCAGCTTAGTAAGGCTGACTGGAGGCTTTACTCCTCCTTCGCAACCTTCGACCAACATGATTTCTCCAGTTGTGATGACTAGGTAGAACATCTTACAAATGTTATCCTTACTGCCACAGAATGTTCCATTCCTTGCACTTTCTCTTTACCAAGTCATGTCCTGGTCCTTTGGTGGACTGTGGTGTGCAGCGATGCAATTTGCAACCATCATCCTATGACAGCAAAGTGCATTCTTTACAAACAGTTGCGTGGACAGTGCCGTCGCATTCTTCGGGATAGCAGTAAAGCTAGCTGGGTTTCCTTTACTAGTTCTTTAACAGTTCCACTCCTCCTTCAGTCGGGTGGGCCAACCTCTGGGGCCAAGATCCATACCCAATTTCTCGCCTGACAGTAGTAGATAATGTCATAGTCAGGGTGTATACGCTCTGGGACAACCGGGAAATCCAGAAAAAAACCGGACATTTTTTCATCCAGGAGAAAACTGGGAAAAAGCCAGAAATTTTTTAGAATTCAGGGAAATATTTTGTGTTTTAGTTTTCAGTTAAATTTTCGTAATTTTGGCTGGTAGGAACTGATGATACTCTAATGTCTGTCAATAGCAAAATGTGTCTGAGGCTATGGGACGAAGACTGTGTAATACTTCATAACAACAAACTGCTTGTGATGAGCATGATGTCACAGTTGCTTGCAATAGGTTCATTTGAGCACTTTTCAGCGGGTTCAAGCGCATTCGTAGTTGAGTTGCATATGAGCAGTACCTTCTCCCCCTTCTGACTACTTGAGGTGTGGCTATTAGTGATTTTGCTGTTTCCTCTTCATTTCAGCTCTCACATCATAGGAAAACTAAACGGATTTCTGTGGCCGGGAGGTATCAAGTGAATTAAAGTACATTCACATCATTACAGAAGGCTAAAAGATGTTATTAGTGTATTTTCTGATTATTTTATTTCCATGTTTTCGGCAATCAACCTTGCAAAACAGTGAAGTTATTTTTGTCAGTTTGCTAAAGCACTTTCACTTTTATGTATCTTTTCTACAGAGGCAGTCAGTTTATTTGAAATTAAGTATTGCAATTCAAACTGTTAGGTAGTTTCAACTGTTTGCTGAATTTCAAGTGCATGTCTTCGTCTTCTGACACATATGGCGGTATGCCATAACGAACCTAACATGAGATAATACAATACTGGTACGCCAAGAAAATTTACGTTCCAAAAACCACACTGAAAAGCTTAATATCAGGGTGGGATCTACTTCATTGTGAATCTGGATATATGAATGCGCACTTTAAGCCGAATTATGCATTTTAGTATGGTTTACCAAATTCTGATGCTCTTCGAGTAGCCTATGATGTTCTGTTTCTTTTATGATGTAATGTAAGTCAATGCTTTATACGTATGAAGATACGAGCTTCCTATGTCATTGTAGGTGCACACACGCAGTAACTTCTGTTTTGTGACACTTTCTGGCAGCTGTTGAAACGAACCTGTTTCTAACAGGTCATGGGAAAATATTACAAATGTTGGTTTGAGAAGCATTAGTGTCAAAGTAAATCTCCTTTTAGGTGGCATGAATTATGTTACGTGTGAGAATGTTGTATGAATTTATTAAAGTTAGAAGAACTTCAAGCCCAAAACACCGAGACATTTATTCATTATTTAAAATTTTACTGGCACATTTGTGTGATGTATCTGAAAGGGTAACATGCAAAAAATGACCAATATTATATGTATACTATATGTACTCTATGTATATTAATTTAAACCATTAACTTTTCCTATTTGTGTGTTCACGCTACTTAACAGTGATGTTGTTTGTCAATAGCAACATCACATGTCCTAAGCTCTGAGTACCTGCTGTCATTGGCTGGTGAGATCACATGACATGAGCTATGGTTACATTACAAAAGCACATCACAATCTCGATTTCAATGTTTCAGAAACTAACATGCTGTGTTTGGTGGAATTCGAATTTACACTTTCATAATACGAAAATACGCAGTAGGTGAGAGAAAGTATTCTGTCACTTAACAAGGAAAAAGTGTATTTTCACCGCGGCAAAAGTGTATTCTCTCTCTCTCTCTCTCTCTCTCTCTCTCTCTCTCTCTTTTCCCCCCCCCCCCTCCCCCCCCCCTGCATACACACCCTGTGTAGTGAACCCTACTGCTGTCTACAGCACCTTGGGCTACTATTTTGTGGAGATTTTGAGCTTCACCTACTATCACCTTGCCTTCCTCCATCGGAAACGAGTGGAGGAGGCTTGGACAATACCTCTCTCTTCTCATAATCATGAGTGTTACAATGCTGCTTTTATTATGAGGGAGCTAGATCCTGCTCTCACTTCGTCCCGATAGTCCACCCCGGGGCCGGGTGGTGTTCACATTCAGATGTTGCGGAACCTTTTTCTTGTCGCAAGCACTTTCTCCTTCATACATACAATCGCATCTGGGCAGAGGGCACGTTTTTCAGACACTTGTGCGAAGCCACTGTCACACCCATACCTAAGCCCAGCAAGGACAAACACTTTCCTTCTAGATGTCACCTCATTTCTCCACCAACTGTGTTTGCAAGGGGATAGAATGTATGACTCGTGCGTGGCTGGTGTGATGGCTCGAGTCTCACAGTTTACTAATCACTGCACAGTGTGGATGCTGAGTGTACCATTTTGCAGTTGACGATATTGTCACTTTGTCGACCCATGTCATCAATGGGTTTCTGCAATAATACCATACTCTGGCCATGTTTCTCGATTTGGAGAAAGGCTATGACACCTGTTGGAGGTATCCTCTGTACTCTTTACACATGGGGCTTCCATGGCCTCGTACCCCATTTCTTTCAAGAATTTTTAAAAGACTTGAGTTTTCAAGGTATGTGTGGATTCTGCTTTGTCAGACACCTTTATCCAGGAAAACGGTGTGCCTCAGGGTTTCATCCTGAGAGTCTCATCCTCTTTGTTATTCCCATTAACCCTATAATAGCTGTCTCCCGCTGGGTATCTCTGGCTCCCTTTTCATTGACGATTTTTTAATCTATAGCAGTTCTCCATGGACTCGTCTTCTTGAATGGCCTCTTCAGGGATGTTTGGTTCATCTTTACTCGTGGAGCATCGACAATGGCTTTCACTTTCCCACTAATAAATCCCTTTGTATGAATTTCTGACGGCGCAATTGGTTTCTTCCACTGTCTTTACATCTTGGGCCTGTTGCTCTTCCGTTTGTTGAAACTACAAAATTCCTGGGCTCATCCTCACTAGGAAACTTTCTTGGTCCTCCCACATGTGTAACCTGGCAGCCCGCTGTACTCAGTCCCTCAGTGTCCTAAGTAGTACTTCCTGGTGGGGAGCAGGTCTGACTACCCTCCCCTATTTGAAACTAGACTGTGGGTGTTTCCTTTATCATCTGCACATCCGTCCCTTTTATGCCGTGTCAAGACAATCCACCATTGTGGTATCTGTTTGGCCACTGAACCCTTTTACACTAGCCCAGTTGAGAGTCTGTATGCTGAAGCTGCTGAACTATCGCTATCATGTGACTTTCTCCTCAGTAGATACGTGTGCCATCTGTCTGCCATGCCTGGTCACCCATCCTACGCTTCCTTCTGCAATGACTTTCTTGGCCGCCAGTATGGGGCGCGCCTTTCGTCTCTGTCACCTCTTGGAGTTCGCTATCAGCTCTTGCTCCAGCAGCTTAACTTCATGCCACCTGCCACGTTCCCGACGAGTGAACCCTTCACCACCTTGGATTCATGCGGCAGGCCGTGTTCATCTTGGCTGCCGTTTGCTTCCCGAGAACACTACTCTGGTCTCACTCGATTGCCATAAGTTTCACGACCTTTGCACAAAACTTTATGATGGTACCTTTGTGTACGTTGACAGCTCTCGGACTGAGCGTGGTGTCGGGTATGCCTTCGTCATTGACAGTGAGGATTCTCGGTATCTGCTTCTGGAACACTGCTCACTATTTGCAGCAGAGCTCTTCACACTGTATCTGGCCATGCAGTACATCCGGTGACACAGGCTTTTCAATTGCGTCATCTGCTCCAATTCTCTCAATGCCCTTCAGAGTCTCCGTGTGCTGTACACCATTCATCCCTTAGGCGATGGGTCCAGGAAAGCACTTGTTCACTGTTGAGGGAGCCATTGTGATGTTTATGTGGGTTCCTGGTCACAATTGTCTGACGGGGAACAAAGCTGTTGCTGCTGCTGCTGCTGCTGCCAAGGCTGCAGTCCTTGTACCTCCGTCCTCTAGTTCTTCCATTCCCTTCGATGATCTCGGTGTTGCCGTCTGTCGGCAGGTGGTGTCACTTGGGCATCACCACTGGTCCTCCCTTCATGGGAACAAGCTCCAGGGAATTAAGCCTCTCCCAGCGGCTTGGACGACATCCTCTCGGCCTTCTAGCCCTGAGAATATTTTAGCTAGGTTGCATATTGGGAACTGGCTTTTCAGCCATTGCCATTTGTTAAGTGATGCTCCCTTATCACTTTGTGCTCATTGCCCTCAACCTCGGACGGTTCACCATTTCCTGATGGAATGCCCTTTTTTTAACCACTTACATTCTCGTTTACGTTTGCCGTCTGAGTTATTGGCTGTTTTAGTGTATGGAGCATGGACTGTTGACCATGTTTTACTTTTTATTCATCATATGTGAATGACATTTAATCTTTTGTTCAGGACCTGAGTGTTTCTGTGGCGTATTTTATGGACCTTTCTCCTTGTTTTTAACTGTCTTTCCTTCCACCGATTGGGCTTAACTTGTAGTCATTTTTAACTCCTTCTTCTTCTTCTTCTTCTTCTTCCTCCCCCATGTTCTACGGTTCTGGCATGGGCACATATGACCCTAGTTGTTTTTGTGCCCTAAAACAAAACAGAATCCGCACTATGTTACGTCAAATAAGGTGGTTTTTTTTTTTCCTCCATGAACATTATTTCATGAAGTGTAAATTGTGGAAAAATTATAAATATTTTCTCGCGGAAAATAAATAAATAAAAAAAAAACAGCTGAAAGCAGGATGAAATCCTTTAAAGAATTATAGACACATGTTAATGCTTAAAAAGGTATGAGTTAACGTTGTGAACATAGGAAATTTGATGGGAGGGATTAAAAAAAAAAAAAAATGTTGTAAGTGGCGGGAAAAACCTTAATTTTTTGAACGTAAAAGCGGAGTTGTAATGTAATATTCTTTTGAGGCTATTATTACAAAAGTTTACATAATTATCCTACTGAGCAATCTGTAATGGACAGAACAGTCTTCTCTCTTTTGTTCTTGTGGTCTTTAGTTGGAAGACTGGTTTGGTGCAGCTCTCCACATCCTTTTCAATCTGCTTATTATGTCCATGTCTGGGTCTCCCTCTGCAATTTTTACCCCCACCCCACATTTACCTTCACTGCCAAGTAGGCTATTCCATGATGATGTCTCTCATTTTCAGTGTCAGCTGAGCCCATCTTTTAATCAATTTGTGTGCCATAAATTTCTTTTTTCATCAGTTTGGTTTAGTATCTCCTCATTAGTTATTTTATCTACCCATCTGATCTTCAGCATTCATCTATAGCACCAAATTTCAGAACTTTCTATTTTCATCTTGTCTGAACAACTTATCAACCAAGTTTTATCTCTGTACATGGCTATACTCCCGACAAAAACCTTCTGAAAAGTCTTTGTAATTTATATTAGATGTTAACAGTTTCTTCTTTTTCAGAAATGCCTTGCTTGCTATTGCCAGTCTGCATTTAAATCCCCACTACTTCGGCCATTATCAGTTACTATACTGCCCAGATAACAAAACTCATATACTACTTCTAATTCCTTCAGCATTGCCTATTTTGAGTACATTCCATTACCCTTGTTTTATTTTTATTGATGATTATCTTATAATCTCTTTTCAAGACACTATCCATTCCATTCAACTGCTCTTCCAGCTCCTTTTTTTTTTTGCATTCTCCTGTAAATAATTATTGTTAATATTTTGCAACCATGACTTATCAAACTGATGGTACAGCAGTATTCACAATCACCTGCTGCCTTCTTTTGAATTGGGCTAATTGCATTCTTCTTGAAGTCGAGGTATTTTACCCAATTTTTCTCATGGACATAAATTCTAGTCTCCCTAGGCTATTGTTACAAACTATCTTAATAATGCTACTGAGTAATCTGTAATGCACAGAATACATCCTGTCTTATGAACATAAATTCTGGTTCATCACTTTTGCAGCAATCAACAACATTTAAGTCAGATTACTTTTAAGTTCAGTTAATACCAAGCACAAATTTTCTTGTACTAAGATTCCTCACTTTGAATCAAGCACTAGTCTTTCCATTTATCATTCCTCTAAACAGGTTTGCATAGTAGTAGCAAATGATAAATGCTTAGCGGTTAACACTCTTCTCATGATAGCTTGAAATGGCCAAATGTTATGATATCAAGGCAGCACATCTTACAACTTGAGCAATTGCGACAGATGTTTCTGCACCAGATATTTTACATTTATTAGAAAACCATAAATTGAAGTTTCTTACCCACATGCTTTCATTTCTTATGTAACCAAGGTGATAGTTGCACAGCTTTCTTTACTTAGTGTCATCAGAACTGCATGTTAATGCAAAGCACAAATTGTTCAGTAGAAATCAATTTGTAACCTGATACTTAGGTCTTGTAAAATAAAAAGTTGTGAAACGTACGGAAAATATAGTGTGTTCTTTTGGAACACTTAGTAATTGTTATAATGGCTTTGTGTTGTTTTTCTGTCCTTTGCTATGTATGGTATCTATTAGGGTTGAGTACAATACTTGTCGTCTCCAAAGATGAGTAGTTCTGCTCATTGTGTGTCAAACAAAATGCCAGTGACAAATTTGAGGATCAGTAGTAAACCTAAGTCTGAATCTCGTGGACCTCAAATATTGATTTAACACCAGTTGTGAAATCTCTCCCTTACACTAGTTCCATTATTTATGTTATTTTACAAATTATTCATTTGAAATACGATAATTTACTTGGTCAGTTCTGAAGCGTGACTAGTGTTGCAATAAATAAATAAAATAAAAGTGGTATGTTTTTAATAGCAGCAGAATTTGATAAGTAAAGATATAAATGATACTCAAGATTTGATCAACTCGTCCAGAATACATATTATTACTCTCCATGTATACGGACTGATTACAAATTGCACTAGTTAACAAATTTAAACTTTTTTTCTGCATCTTGTTGTAAATGGGTGAATTTACCAAATTTTGGGGTGCTGAATACACTGGCAAAATCTGTTTTTCTCTGACATCACATGTCATAGATACACAGCAGAATAAAAAATGTTAATAGCGAAAATTGACCCAATTAAGTCAAAAAAAATTCAGAACATTTGAAACAATACTATTTTGTATGTATATATGGGAATGATGCCAATAAAAGGTCCAAATTAGTTCAGAAGATATTTTCACCTTTAATCGTCTTTGGTTTTGAAAAATGCAATGACGGATCTTTTCTTTTGTTTGCCATTTTATCACTCTCCCAAAAAAGATCCTTACAGTAGTCACCCATTGTCAGAGGGTTCCAATGGCCTTGGTAACAGTGTTCTATGGTAAGAATGTCTTGGTCGAAGCGTTCATCATGTTCATTGCTTATGGCTCTCAAATTTTTCGTGATGAAATCAAGGTGAGAATGTAAAAAGTGAACTTTAAGCAACATTTTACACCTTATGTTCTTATAGTTGTCCAACAGATCTTTCACAATGGTAATGTAGTTTTTGTCTTTTCTGTTACCCAAAAAGCTCTTCACAATTGCTTTAAAAGAAGATGAAGCAGCTAATTGGATATCTATGAGTTTGGTATCAAAGGTTGGATCTCTCAGCAATTTTATTTGTGGTCCAACAAATATACCCTATTTCAGCTTTGCCTCACTTAATTTAGGAAAGTTTTTGTTAAAGTGTTTGAAGGCCTCACCTTTTTTATCCAGAGCTTTTACAAAGTTCTTGATAAGCCCAACTTGATACGAAGGGGAGGCAAAATGATTTTATCAGGCTCAACTAATGGGGTATTGTTCGCATTTACATTTCCGGGAACATATGACTTCCTTATAGGCCATTCCTTAACTGTATGGTGGTTCATGGTGTCACAGCTGTCCCAAAGGCACAAAAAACAGCAGTATTTTGTGAATCCAGCCTGTAAGCAGTGCAGCAACTTTTAAATCGCAGCAAAGCTGCCATTCATCATCAGCATCATCATCATCATCATCATCATAGCCTTGCATTGCTGGAAACTTCTCTTCCATAATTGCTTATCCAGTGCTCCTTCTCTGAGCCATCCTTTGTCCAGTAGGTCCCCTGTTAACTTGCCTTTCCATCTAAGTTTCAGTCTTCCTCTTCTCTTTGATCCTCCAATTTATGGGTCTTCAGCTCTTCTCCTCACGTAGTACTCCCCTCTTCTCTGCACATGTCCATACCATCTTAGCCTACTTTCTTGTATCTTCTTCCCTATGGGCCCCACTTTCACTGTTCCCCTGATGTACTCGTTCCTTATTCTATCCTTTTGCGTCACCCCACTCATCCACCTTAATGTTCTCACTTCTGGCATTTCCATCTTTTTCTCTTGGGCTTCTGTAATTGGCCAAGTTTCTGCACTATGCGGCATCGCAGGCCTCACCACAGACTTGTTAAGCTTTCATTCTTCAGCTAACCTTCTTATCACACAGTACTCCATTTTCTTCCAGTTCATCCATCCACTATTTATCCTGTGCTGTATTTCGGCCTCCAGTCCTCCATCACTTTGCATGTAAGAGACTAGGTATTTAAATTTCTTGACCAGTGCAGTTATTCTCCTTGCAGGTTAATATATAGATCTTTGGCATCCTTTGTACACATATACTCTGTTTTCACTCTGCTAATTCTCATTCCCCTTTCCTCTAGAGCTTTTCTCTACTGTTCCAGCTTGTCTTGAAGTGCCTCCTGGGTGGGTTCAGAGATTACAACATCGGTAAACATCATGTTCCAAGGTGCCTCTTTTTTCACATCTTTGACGAGTACATCCATGACAAGGCCCCCCTGCGGGTTCGGGGGTAAGAATAGGCCCGCGGTAGTCCTGCCTGTCGTAAGAGGCGACTAAAAGGAGTCTCAAACGTTTCGGCCTTATGTGATGGTCCCCTCTCGGGTTTGACCTCCATCTATCTAAATTATTCCGAAGAGCGAGCCAATTGGGGAAGGGCACCTTACATGGTGCACTGTATCCTTTGTGCAATTAGACCTATAACCGTCTTTCTCGTCGTTGCAATGGTGTCCCGCTCGTTTTCGATCTCTTGGGCTATTACCACGCTGCACTCTGCAGTGTTTCTTTTAACTGTGACGACGACCTTGGCCATTTTTGCACCTAAGATCCAGCACGGTAGCCAGTCCGTTGTGGTGGGGTCGCCATGTACCCTCTTGGTTGTAGCCCCCTGACAACACAGGGATCGCTCTACTGATGCCTGCGCCGTTCACTCCCCACGTATGCCAAGGAGTAGATGCCCATCTCCCTGGGGCTTCAGGACTCCCGGCAATGGCCATCCTGCCAGGTGGCCTTTGCTGTGGCTGGGTGGCGCCCGTGGGGAGGGCCCTTGGTCGGAGTAGGTGGCATCAGGGCGGATGACCCGCAATGAAGCGTGGTACATCATCTCTCGCTGGCGGCCAGCCGCCAGCAGTCTCTAAGCGTTCTCGGGCTCAATTTAATGCTGAAAAGTACAATCCGAAAACGTTCCCCTCTCTGGCCACGCCGTGGGAGGAACGTAAATCTCAGGATGGCAGTAGCACTTATTCGCCCCGATTCTTAGTTTGTACGAGAGCTGATGGGGAGTCTTTTTTCTCAACAAAGCCTCAGTTCTTCGTCGAGCATTTAGAGGACAAGTTTGGGGAGGTGGAGGGCTTGTCAAAAATGCGCTCTGGATCGGTCCTGATCCAAACGGCATCCTCTGCCCAGTCACGACGGTTACTTGCTTGTGACAAGTTGGGGGATGTTGCTGTTACGATCACACCGCATAAGAGTTTAAATATGGTTCAGGGAGTTATTTACCATAAGGACCTTCTTTTGCAGTCTGATGACGAGCTGCGCGCCAACTTAGAGCGCAGAGGTGTACATTTCGTCCGGCGCGTTCATCGGGGTCCGAAGGAAAATCAGATAGCTACCGGTGCCTTAATCTTGGCCTTCGAGGGTGATACGTTACCGGAAAAGGTCAAGGTGATGGTCTACCGATGTGACGTCAGGCCCTATATTCCTCCCCCGATGCGGTGCTTCAAGTGCTGGAAGTTTGGCCATATGTCTTCCCGCTGCACTTCCAGCCTCACATGTCGCGATTGCGGACGCCCGTCTCATCCCGATACTCCATGTGCCCCGCCTCCCATCTGTGTCAACTGCGGGGAGCACCATTCACCTTGCTCGCCAGACTGCAGAATCTTCCAGAAAGAACGCAAAATCATGGAATATAAGACCCTGGACCGACTGACTTATACTGAGGCCAAGCGGAAATACGACCGATTACATCCCGTGCGAATGACGTCATCCTACGCCGCCGCTACAACACCTGTGCTCGCCCCATCAGTTTCACGACTTCCAGCCAGCTCGATAACCAGTAAGACTCCTCCTGCCCCCTTACCAGTGGGGGGCTCTACCCACCGGGTTGCTCCTGCTCCTGCGCCACCTACCTCAGGGGCAACACCATCCCCCCCATCAGGGACGTCCGTCCCTGCTTCTAAGCCGGAGAAGTGTCCAACTTCTTCGGCTTCTCACGCTCGCAAGGGGTCCCTCGGGTCCCTCCCTTCCCAGGTTTCCACCAGTGGGAAGGCTGACGACCGCCAGTGGCGTAAGTGCCCGCAATCAGCTGGTCGACGGGCTTCACGATCCTCCTCAGTCCCGGAGACTGAATCGGTGAAGCCCTCCCAGCCAGTTAAACCCAAGGAGCAGCGTGAGAAATCAAAGAAGAAGAGCTCTAAGCCCAAGGAACTCGCGGTGGCAGCCACCCCACCGCCACCTTACAGCTCTGCGTCTGAGGACGAGGTGGAGATCCTGGCGTCCGCTGAGGACCTGGAACTCGCCGGTCCCTCAGACGCCATGGATAACACTAGCACGGGTGCTCAATCGGAGGCAGCAGGTGACCCAGTGGCGTAATCTGCCTTCCCCGTCCCGTCACGCCTTTCTCAGCCATGGACAATACCATCCTCCAGTGGAACTGCAGCGGTTTCTTCCACCATCTCGCTGAGCTCCGCCAACTCATCAGCCTTCACCCTTTCTTCTGCATTGCTCTCCAGGAAACTTGGTTTCCAGCAATGCGAACCCCCGCCCTCCGTGGCTATCGGGGTTATTTTAAGAACCGGGCAGCTTATGCAAGGGTGTCTGGTGGCGTCTGCATATATGTCCTGAACTCTCTTCACAGCGAGTTTGTGCCTCTACAAACAGCTTTAGAGGCTGTCGCTGTTCGGGTGTGGACGCCCCGGGCCATTACCGTCTGCAGTATTTACCTTCCACCTGATGGTACTGTCGCGCAGCATGTCCTGGCTGCTCTGATAGCACAACTGCCGCCACCTTTTTTGCTGCTGGGCGATTTCAATGCCCACAATCCTCTATGGGGTGGGACTGTCTCCGATGATCGTGGTCGGGCCGTGGAGCATGTGTTGGCTCAGCTCGACCTTAGCCTCTTAAACACCGGTGCTCCCACGCATTTCAGTGTGGCCCATGGCTCGTTCTCGGCCATCGATCTCTCTATTTGCAGCCCTGGACTTGTCCCATCCCTCCACTGGAGGGTGCATCCTGACCTATGTGGTAGTGACCATTTTCCCATCTATTTGTCACTGCCACAGTGTCATTCTTCTGGGCACTTGCCCCGCTGGGCTTTCCACAGGGCTGACTGGCCAGCTTTTACTTCCGCTGTAACCATAGCGTCTCCCCCACAGGGTGACATTGACGAGGTGGTCCGTGTTTTAACCACGTCCATCATTTCAGCGGCCGAGGCTACCATCCCCCGTTCCTCTGGCCTCCCTCGGCGGAAGGCTGTCCCCTGGTGGTCGCCGGAGATTGCTGAGGCTATTCGCGACCGTAGGCGGGCTCTCCAGCGTCATAGGCGGCACCCGTCTCTGGAGACCCTCATCGCCTTTAAGAGGCTCCGTGCCTTCGCCCGTCGACTTATTGCACGGCGTAAGCAGGAGTGCTGGGAGAGGTACGTCTCCTCCCTGGGCTCCCGTGTCTCGTCCTCGCACGTGTGGTCCCGGATCCGGCGGATTTATGGCTCCCAGACCCCTGTGGGTGTCCCTGGGCTCTCCTTGGACGGCGCTGTCTGCACGGACGCTGCCGCCATTGCTGAACGGCTCGCCGCGCACTTTGCTCAGAGCTCTGCGACTGCATCCTATCCCCCCGCCTTTCGCTCTCTAAAGGAGCGAGCCGAGCGGACGCCGTTCTCATTCCACACGCGTCATTATGAAACATACAATGCTCCTTTCAGTGAGAGGGAACTCCTCGCTGCCCTCGCCGATTGCCCTGATACAGCACCAGGACCGGACTGCATCCACGCGCAGATGCTGAAGCATCTCTCCAGGGACTGCCAGAGACACATCCTCACCATCTTTAACCGCATTTGGAGCGAGGGCGTGTTCCCGTCGCAATGGCGAGAGGGTCTTATTGTCCCCATCGTGAAGCCCGGTGCGGACCCACTGGCGGTGGACAGCTATCGTCCCATTACCCTCACCAACGCTTTGTGCAAATTGCTCGAACGTATGGTGGGGCGGCGTTTGTGTTGGGTCCTTGAGTCGCGCGGTCTCCTCGCTCCATCCCAGGGTGGCTTTCGTCGGGGCCGGTCTGCAGTGGACAATTTGGTGCGGCTGGAATCTGCTGTCCGTACGGCTTTTGCCCGACGTCAGCACCTTGTTGCTGTATTTTTCGATCTGCGGAAGGCGTATGACACCACATGGAGGCATCACATCCTCGCCACGTTGCATGGGTGGGGTCTTCGTGGTCGGCTCCCGGCTTTTCTTCAAAGCTTTTTATTGCGCCGCTCTTTCCGGGTGCAAGTCGGTGCCACCTCTAGTTCCTCTTATATACAGGAAAATGGGGTCCCGCAGGGCTCGGTGTTGAGCGTCTCGTTATTTCTAGTGGCCATTAATGGTCTGGCTGCAGCAGTGGGGTCGTCGGTGTCTCCTTCTTTGTATGCCGACGACTTCTGCATCTCATTTAGCTCCACAACTACGGGAGTCGCCGAACGCAGGTTGCAAGTCGCCGTTCGCAAGGCAGCATCATGGGCTCTGGCTCATGGTTTTCAGTTCTCTGCTGCCAAGACTCGGGTTATGCACTTCTGCAGGCGTCGGACGGTCCACCCTCATCCTGACCTTTACCTCGACGGCCACCTGCTTGAAGTGGTGGACACTTGCCGCTTCTTGGGACTCGTGTTTGATGCCCGGCTCACATGGGTTCCTCATGTTACTCAGCTGAAGCAAAAATGCTGGCGGCACCTCAACGCCCTCCGTTGCCTTAGCCACACGTCTTGGGGTGCAGATCGCTGCACGCTACTGCAATTGTACAGAGCCCTTGTGCAGTCCCGGCTTGATTATGGGAGCCTGGCCTATGGGTCTGCGTCACCCTCAGTGTTGCAGTTGTTAGACCCCATACATCACTGTGGGGTTCGGCTTGCAACTGGCGCTTTTCGCACCAGCCCCGTGGATAGTCTACTGGTGGAGGCCGGGGTTCCCCCGCTGCGGATTCGCCGCCATCGTCTGCTCGCCGACTGTGCTGTCCACGTACATTGCTCGCCAGGCCATCCCAATCGTCGCCTGCTTTTCCCTGCCTTGGTCCACCACCTGCCCGACCGGCGACCTCAGTCTGGGCTTTCCGTCGCTGTCCGTGTCCAGTCCCTGCTGTCAGAACTGGGGTCATTCCCTCTTCTGCCTCCCTTCCGGGTCCGTACACCTACGCCTCCCTGGTGTTTGTCCCTGCCGTCCGTCCATCTGGCTTTGGCACAGGGACCTAAGGACTCGGTTCCGCCTGTGGCCCTCCGTCGCCGTTTTCTAGCGCTCCTCGACTCATTTCCGGGCTGTGAGCCTGTCTACACTGATGGTTCCCTGGTTGATGGTCGCACTGCCTACGCTTTTGCTCACGCTGCCCATGTTGAGCAACGCTCCTTGCCGGCTGGCAGCAGTATTTTTACTGCAGAGCTGGTGGCCATCTTGCGAGCTCTTGAGCATATGCGTTCCTGCTCAGATGCGTCCGTCGTCATCTGCAGTGACTCCCTGAGCAGCCTCCAGGCCATCGACTGCTGCTATCCCTCTTCTCCTCTGGTGTCCTCTATTCGGGAGTCTGTTTCCACCATTACCCACTCTGGTCGTTCAGTGGTTTTTGTTTGGACGCCAGGTCACGTTGGCATCCCGGGGAACGAACGTGTTGACAGGCTGGCCAAAGGGGCGATAGACGCCCCAGCTTTGGAGATCGGCCTTACGGCTCGCGACCAGCAGCTGGTGTTGCGCCGTAAGGTACTTGGGATGTGGGCTGCTGAGTGGTGTGGCATGACAGCCCCGAATAAACTACGGGCTGTCAAGGGGACAACCGATGTGTGGCGTTCCTCCCTGCGGGCTTCTCGCAGGGACTCGGTAGTCCTGTGTCGGCTGCGCATCGGCCATACCTACCTGACGCACGGCCATCTGTTACGTCAGGAGGATCCCCCCTTGTGTCAGTGTGGGTCCCGGCTGACGGTCGGCCACATTTTGCTGGAGTGTCCTCGACTGCGCACACTCCGGCAATCTTTTAATCTCCCGGGCACTTTGGCTTTGGTTTTATCCGACGATGCCTCCATGGCTGATACCGTTTTAAATTTTATCCGTGGTAGTCCGTTTTATGGTTCGATTTAGGGAGGTCCTGCGCCTTTCCCTTTCTGTGTCTAATGTCCTTGTGTCTGTTGCTGTTCTGGTGTGCCGTGAGATGGTTGACTCTTTCCCATTTTTGATCTCGTGGTCAGTCAACCAGTCTCCGGCCATCTTCCTTTCTTCTGTTTCTTTCTGTCTGGTGTTCCTCTGTCCTGTTCTTGTCTGTAGTGTTTGTTGCTGAATTTGTGTGCTTTTAGCGCCTGGGGGGACGTCTCCTCCCCCTTTGGTTTTTATCTGCTTCGTAGATTTTCGGCTCGCCTGATTTTGGAATGGGGGACTGATGACCTTCGCTGTTTAGTCCCCCTTAAACATACCAACAACCACCACCATGACAAGGTCAAAGAGATATGGGCTGAGAGCAGATCCCTGCTGTAGTCCTACTCTCACTGGAAATGCCTTTGTTGCACCTGCACTTTTCCCGACTTGTGTCATTGCACCTTCATACATGTCTTCTACTACCCTGATATATTTTTCTGGCTCACATTTACTACTCAGACATCTTGTTATCTCTTGCCTCAGCACGCTGTCACATGCCTTCTCAGGATCAATAAAGGCCATATGCAGTTCGGCCTGTACTTCTCTTCTTTGCCTTAGCGCAAATATTGTGTCGGTTGTTCCTCTTCCCAGCATAAATCCAAACTGTTCTTCACATTCTTTGATTTCTAGACGCAACCTCTTCTCAATTATCCTTTCCCAGATCTTCATTGTGTGGGACATCAGTTTTATCCCTCTATAATTGCCACAGTTTTGGATATCCCTTTTCCCCCATATATATGGGAACCAGTATACTACTTCTCCACGCATGCAGCATTCTTTCTCCTTTCCAGATCTTCTGCATTAGATCCCAGAGAATATCAGTTCCCCGTTCTCCCAGACTTTTTCATGCTTCTACTGGGATTTGGTCTGCCCCTAGGGCCTTCCAATTTTTAATTTTCTTCATCGTGTGTTCGACTTCTTCCCTACTTATACTTAAGGTCATTCCTTCATCTCCATCCTCATTCAATAGCCTTTCAAAGTACTCTCACCACCTATTCAGGATTTTCTCAAGGTCATTCATCCTTTATCTGCCTCATTGAGATTAGGAAATTTTTGTCCCTGGAGCTACAAGATTCCGTTATTGCAGTCTCAACCCCAGGAGCCATTTTGAAAGCTTTAGATTGCGAACCAAATTGTTCAATTCCTTTTGATTACAGAGCTGAGGTGAAGTGCCATGATATTGAGGGCAGTACTCTTCTATATGTTCAATACTTCCTGATTCTCTTTGACGTGGTTACTGGTTCCATGGCATTCAAGTTACGGATAGGAACAGGCAACCCCTCATCATAGGGCACAGGCAAATGCACTGAAGATACATTTGGATACTTTATTTTATGTCTAGTTTTGTTTGAATGTCCCGAAACACTTGTAAGACAGAAGTCAGTCTGAATAATGGTCTTTAGGCTCACACCACACCATCGGAACAGTGAATGGCATGGCTCGGCGTTTTCCTTTCAACCACATGGTTAAGGTTGTATTACTGGTTATGCAGGTAATATGAGGTGCAAAATTGTTATCAAGATCACCAACAGGACAATCAAAATACAATGTATTTGCCTTCTTAACCAAATCAGTGATTGGTTTTCGTTGGACTTTGGAGTGAATTTCCCACACACATAACAAAAGTTGTCGGGGTGGTTTGGACAGCAACGAGAATTACTAGTTGCCTTTTTTCTTAGTGTAAGGTTTACACACAAAAAGTTTCCACTATCATTCACAGGAAACACTTACTGAGGGGCTCTCTCACACCACTGGATTACCACACCAACCATTTCCAGACGACTTGTAGATCTTCTAGCTCTCCTCTGCAAATCAAAAACAAACAATTAAACATCCTAACAGAAGAACAGTAAAAAGTAAAATACTGAATACAAAAAATTAAAAAACCCTTAAAAACTCAAAAATGGTACGTTCTAGAACATTTTGAAAGGTATATTCGGATTCTACACACCAAAATACATACTTGTTGATTTATCACATCCGAGATGCAAAATGGTTGTTGACTAGTGTTATTGGGCAACTATTGGAAATGATTTTTAAGAAGTGTGATACCTTTCGCAGCAAATTTATCTTCCAACTTTAATGTGTAAGAAATTTGTCTCTGCATTGATGATTATTTCTGCTTTTTCCTAATCAAAAGCAAATCATAGCAATAAATGAAAAGCACAAGTTTGCTTCAGTATTACAATATTACTTTTATTGTTAACTGGTTTTCGGCTTACAAGGCCATCTTCAGACATTTACTGACTCAGTAAATGTCTGAAGATGGCCTTGTAAACCGAAAACCGATTAACAATAAAAGTAATATTGTAGAACAAAAGCAAACTGATGCTTTTCATTTATTATAATGTTGTTCTACCAAGAAGATTCTGTTAACAAATCATAGTAAGTCCTTGATTAGCATGCATTCACTTTCTCATGCTGTTTGCAGTGAGGCACAATGTGATTGATTTCAGAGGAGAGATATTATCGCTTCGAAGAATTGTAATTGTTTTTGGAGGAGAGATACCGTATTATCACTTCGAGGAATGAACTTGTCTCCTTCATAGCAATTTTCCTCAAAACTTGCAGAACATCATAGTCTATTAACATATGTACTAAACTTCATGCTCACAAACCCTTGCGTGCACAGACACCAAAACATTCATAAGAGCTTGACCAATATAAAAATGAGTAAAACTTTATGGTTAACCTACAATAGAGGAAAGCACAGTGCATGCTATCGCGCACTTGAACAATTGGTGGCAGTCCCTTTTGATCTATTGGGGGTAGGGGCAGCTGCCAGTCAGATATTTACCAAGGAAAAGTTTTGGCATCACGTTAATGCCATCTTCAGGCCTTATGCACCCTGTATATAGAGAATCAGATATGCATATCTGCGCTCATTTGTGTGTGTGTGTGTGTGTGTGTGTGTGTGTGTGTGTGTGTGTGTGTGGAGATGCTGAGTCGCGATAGGCACGATAAAAAGATTCACACACTCATAGCTTTCGGCCATTAAGGCTTTTGTCAGCAGTAGACACACATACACACACTCACGCAAACACAACTTGTAACACGTCTGCTGTCTCAGAGAGCTGAAACTACACCCCTCCTACTGTGGTATTCTGCTGTTCACCGAACCTATACAATATACTCGTCCATCCTTACACAACCCCTGCCCCCAATCCCTTACCTCATAGCTCATACCCCTGTAATACACTTAGATGCAAGACCTGTCCCATACATCCTCCTACCACCACCTACTCCAGTCTGGTCACTAACATCACCTATCCCTTCAAAGGCAGGGCTACCTGTGAAACCAGTCATGTGATTTACAAGCTAAGCTGCTACCACTGTGCTGCATTCTATGTAGGCATGACAACCAACAAGCTGTTGGTCCGCATAAATGGCCACCAACAAACTGTGGCCAAAAAACAAGTGGACCACCCTGTTGCTGAACACGCTGCCAAATATGATACCCCTCATCTCAATGACTGCTTCACAGCCTGTGCCATGTGGATCCTTCCCACCAACAGCAGCTTTTCAGAAATGCGCAGGTGGGAACATTCCCTGCAATACAAACTACGTTCTCGTAACCCTCCTGGCCTCAACCTTGGTTAGTCACTGTCCTCGCTCATCCAGCCCTCTCCCTGTTCCCATTCCAGCACTACACAGCCATCATTTCACCGCCACACCCAGTCTTTTAATTTATTTTTATTTTTATTTCTCTCCTTTCCGCTACTTACCCCCTCCCCCCTCCGCACCTTCTCTCCTGCCCTCCGTCTAAACTGCAACACTTCACTGTCCGCCACTCCCACCATTCTATCCCTCCCCCTCCCTGCCCCAGCCTCCTTCTTACCCCCACCCAGTCGCTACTCCCATCATGCACTGGTGCTGCTGCTCGCAGTGTAGTTTCAGCTCTCCGAGACTGCAGACGTGTGTGCAAGTTGCGTTTGCGTGAGTGTGTGTATGCGCGCGGGAGTGTGTGTGTGTGTGTGTGTGTGTGTGTGTGTGTGTGTGTGTGTCCTGCTGACAAAGGCCTTAATGGCCGAAAGCTATGAGTTTGTGAATCTCTTTATCTCTTTATTGTGCCTATCGCGACTCAGCATCTCCGCTATATACTGAGTAGCAACTTTCCTTCTCTGGTATTGTTACATTCCATCCTGGATTTTCCATTGTTTGAAAGAAAGAATAAATAAATACATAGTTTATGCTGTGATGAAAACAGTTTAGTGCTGATTTTCTGTATCATCTATGTTCCTAATAAAAGTTTAAATTTACCAAAGAAGATATGCTTTATGGGAGTATATGAATTATATTGTTGTTATAAAGATTAGATGTATTTTATCCATAGCCTATCACATCCCTTGCTCTGTGTTTATGTTTCTTCTTTGAGTGTTGTATTTTGATTTGCTTTCAGATGGAGATTGAACTTCAGCAGATATCTAGGGATGAGGAGCGAGTATTGGAAGAAACAAGCCAAGAGCAGATGACTCTTGGAAAACTTCAGAAAGAGGAAGAAGATCATAATACTCGAATAGATGCACGCAATAAGAATCTACAGAGATTGGCAGAAACATTTCAAATAAGAGGTGTGAATATAATTGTTATTAATGTTACTTCATTCATGGTCATTAGTAAAAGCTACAATGATCATCATCTTATAGAGTGACCTTTGCGATAATCAGTGTTTGAAAATGAAAGGTTGCTCTGTTTTTTGTTTCATTCAGAACAACAGAAAACACTCTTGGAGAATTTTTGAATAAAGAAAAATGTAATAGAGAGCTTGCATGGCCATTGAATGACCAAAAAAAAGTACAGAGCCAAAGTAATTAGAATTAATAATAAGATACTTCTTAGATATCTTTTAAATCTTCAAGGAAAAAAGACTTTCCTGATCTCCAAAAATTGCGAATTTGTGTCTTTGAACCGTGCCTCTCTCTGATGAGCATCCTTCTACCTTTGCAAACAGCTACAGTATTGTTTCATTTTGTATTAGATTTTTGGGACATATTTCCCTGCCTGTGATATACATTTCTACTCTCTTCATGCTCTGTCAAACTTCCTGCTTCTCGGTTCCCCAGTGCAGAACACATACTCACCATTGCTTCCTTTGAACTCAAGTTAATTTTTGTCCCAGACCTCAGTCATTAATTATGTTCAATTTTTGACTCTGATATTCTTTCTAACTAACTCCTACTAAATAAGATGACTATAACACTGACACAATACTAGTAGGTGATCCAGAGACTACGCTAATGACACAGAATTGGCAAATGTAGAAAGTGGGGTCTGGGAGGTGGACATTATTAAAACAACATTTGAGTTCACATGCATTAGAAGACAGTGTACGACATACACACATGTGCTGTCTCTGAGAGTTTACTGCCTACTTCTTGCCATACCAAGTGCTTAATCTGTTAAACTAAAATAATATGGAACAAATTGTTTCATAATTCAGAAAATTAATATGTCAAAGCTTTGAATATGGATAGTACGATAGCACATCAAGCTAGTATGGGCAACATAACAATGAATTTTGCGATAATGGGCATGTAATAACACACCTGTTAACTTAGACAGTTATTACAAAATTTTTGTACAACATTTTTCCAACACCAAAACTACAATAGGAAATCAGTAATATGCCTATCATATTAAATTATAGTTGTCCTAGGTTTCAGTTATTGCCTGGAAACAAGTGAAACATTGGGAGGTGGACTGTGACTGGAGGTGCATAAGTCTGTGTCCTCACCTTACAATGATAAGTCTGCTGGCAGTGCGGCCATTGTACAATGTCTTTGGCATCTTTAAAAAAGCTGTAATCTCTGCAGAAGTGGAGGTCAAGCATTGCTGTGGTGGCTGGGTTGGATAGTGATGGGCGGCTACTGTTGATGACTGTAACTGACGATCATTATTACAAAATTTTTGTACAACATTTTTCCAACACCAAAACTACAATTGCCACATCTTAAGTACCTGAAGAAACAGTCACTTAAGGCTCTCAGTATTTTAAAGTGTCTTAGCTGACAGGATTTGTCTGCTTCTATTTTATAGGCCATTTGTGCGATATCGGCTCAATTATGGGTGCATGGTGTATGGGTCAGCGAGGCCTTATTGAAAGATATTGGAAATGGTGCACCATGAAGGGATTCAATTGGCCACTGGGGCATTCAGAACAAGCCTCACACCAAGCCTCTGTGCAGAGGCTGGTGAATCACCATTTCATGTCAGGTGACTGATACTTACGGTGCACCAACTATATAAAACACTGTCCCCACCATACACACTTGCATACCGTACCATACCATTGCTCGGCTTCCACTGGCATGGCTTTTCCATAACCAGCAACAAGCAACGAGGCCCTAAGGGACTTGCGCACAGGATTGCCTTTTAGAGATGGAAGTGGTTGGTCATAATGTTTTATGTTGGGGTTGGAGCAGACTTCCACCAGAGACTTCGACTTATTTTAGATTTGACTAATTTTAAGGAAGATAGTACACCAGATTTCACATTCCAGTCTCTGTTTTCTAACATTTTAGATATGCATCACGGTTTCACAGTTGTTTACACTGATGGCTCCAAACAAGTAGTGTTCCCTGACCATGTCACTAGGATTCGCATTCCTGACAGGTATACCATTTTTGCAGTGGAGCTCCATGCAATCCTGAAGGCACTGGAGCAGATGCATCATATTCAGAGCAAACAGTTTCTCATCTGCTCCGATTCCCTTAGTGCCTTACAATTGTTACAGAACCTGTACCTAGCTGAGGAGTTGGTCCAGCTGATATATGACCAACTATACTCGCTCCAATGGCAGGGTAAGCAGACGTCATCCTGCTGGGTGCCCGTTCATGTAAGGATATTGGGTAATGAGGCTGCCAAGGAGGCCTACGGAGGGTAGGATGTGGCACAGTGTCCTATACCCTTGTAGGCTGTCATTTCTGCACTCCACAAGAAGTGCATGCAATTTTGGGATGAGGAATGGCTTGCGGTGACGGGCAATAAGCTGCAGTTAGCGAAGTGGCTTTTCTCCTGCCAGTTGCTTAGGCGGGATGAAGTGACCCTCACACATCTTAGAATTGGGCACTGCCCTCTCACAAGTAGATTTTTACTATGGCGAGATGATCCACGTTTTGTGATGCTTGTCGATGCACATTTCTATCAGCCATGTTTTAACACAGCAAATTTTACACTGTGATGCAAGGGCAGAAGCAAATATTGGAAGTTATCTGCCCTCTAGTTTAGCTGATTATGAGATGAGTGTAACAAAGGCTTTAAATTTTTGTGATGTGTCTGGACTCTGGCCTAAACTTCTAGGCTGGAGGTTTTAGTGTTTTGCAGAGTGGGTGGCTCCTCCTTTTTATCTTGTGGCCAGCCAGCCACATCGATCTGTTATATTGTTTGAACTCCTTATACCACTTTCTTCCTATGTCATTAATGTATTACTACTGATGCAATACTTCATCTCAACTTCTGTGTGGGTACACACATAGTCTTCCAACTTTTGTTACCTGTGTTTTACATGCTTTTTTATCTTCCCAGTTAGTGTATTTTACTCACAATCATCTCAATGTGTTTTTACGTGGGTGCTAAAGACCTTGCTGTCATGTCCCTATACAAACATCTCCAGCCATCCATCCATCACCATCTTAAGTATAGATGTCTGTTTCGATAACAGTTTTGATAGCACTTAAGATCAGGTATTTTGTTTATGATAAATTTATTGAAAGTGCATAACTATGTTTCATTCTGGCAATGTATTAATCCCATTAATATTAGTTGTCCCAGTTTATTGTAATGTATTCACATATCTTGACAGTCTCCTGACAAATGATCAGGGAGTGAGTGTTACATTCAAATGTTATATGTTTTTTTATGCAATGATTTCTGACATATTCTACACCCACGGATCATCTCATTTTTGGGTATATGCAACAAAAACTGAATCCAACCTAATCTAATCTATATTTATTACCGGTAGGTTTGAACAACATATGGGTATTAAGGAGATTCTTCATTAATTCAAATAGGAATCCTTTGGAGAGAAGACAGCTTTTTTGTTTTTGTTCCCCCCACCCCAAAAATTTAGTCGATAACTATTTGAGTTGACTGCAGAATGATTCTGCTGTTGCCAAAATACATTTCCCACAAGGACCATGAAGATAAAATAAGAGAAATTAGGGCTTGTATGGAGGCATTTTGATATTTGGTGTTCCCTCGTTCTATTTGAGAGTGGAACAGAAAAACAAATTACTAGTAGTGGTACAGGGTACTCTCTGCCATGCACCATATGGTAGCTTGAGGAATATGTATGTGATGTAGATATTCACTCCACTGGTTAGAGATTATTCTTTCTGCTTGTTTTTGTAGAATAAATATATTTTTCTTGTTTTCTGTCATGCCCTATGAAATTACCCTGTAAAACAAGAAAAGTGGACATATGCCAAATATGATATTATTTCTAGACATCAAGACCTTACGAGGTACTTCTCAATGCAAAATAGGTTGGTTCCAAATTGTTTGTTTATGGAAGGACTTATTTTCTGTTATAGTATTAGAAGTCTATTGTCCTGAATAGTGTAAAATCGCGTAGTCTCCTTCCGCCGCCGAGCAGTGTGTCAGCAGTGTGCAAGTAGCAGCATTACTGCATTTACTAGGCAATCTAATATTTTAATAACCGTTTAAATTTTGTGTCAATCTGTTTGCGCTCTCTGTAGATTAGTTCAGACGTTCTTTGCACAACAGTTTTTAGCATGGATAGGGACTGCAACTGCTGCGTTCGGATGCAGGCTGAGTTGGCATCCCTTCGCTCCCAGCTTCAGGCAGTGTTGGCTTCGGTCACACAGCTTGAGGCTGTTGCCAATGGGCATCACTGTGGGCGTCCGGATGGGGGTTTGTCGGGGACGGCCAGCTTGTCCCACGCGTCCCCCGATCGGACTACGACTCTGGTTGCCTGGGATACTGCCCGCATTGAGGCTGATCCGTCACCTGTGGTAGAGTGGGAGGTCGTCTCAAGGTGTGGCGGGGGGCGAAAGACATTCCGGAGCGCTGAATGGAAGGCCTCTCCAGTTTGTCTGACGAACCGGTTTCAGGCTCTGTCTCAGGCTGATACTGATCTTCGGCCTGACATGGCTGCTTGTCCTGTTCCAGAGGTTGCCCCTCAGTCTGCAAGATCTGGGCGGTCGAAGAGGGTGGGCTTACTGGTAGTTGGGAGCTCCAACGTCAGGCGCATAATGGGGCCCCTTAGGGATATGGCAGCAAGAGAGGGGAAGAAAACCAATGTGCACTCCTTGTGCATACCGGGGGGAGTCATTCCAGATGTGGAAAGGGTCCTTCCGGATGCCATGAAGGGTACAGGGTGCACCCATCTGCAGGTGGTCACTCATGTCGGCACCAATGATGTGCGTTGCTATGGATCGGAGGAAATCCTCTCTGGCTTCCGGCGGCTATCTGATTTGGTGAAGACTGTCAGTCTTGCTAGCGGGATGAAAGCAGAGCTCACCATCTGCAGCATCATCGACAGGACTGACTGTGGACCTTTGGTGCAGAGCAGAGTGGAGGGTCTGAATCAGAGGCTGAGACAGTTCTGCGACCGTGTGGGCTGCAGATTCCTCGACTTGCGCCATAGGGTGGTGGGATTTCGGGTTCCGCTGGATAGGTCAGGAGTCCACTACACGCAACAAGCGGCTACACGGGTAGCAGGGGTTGTGTGGCGTGGGCTGGGCGGTTTTTTAGGTTAGATAGCCTTGGGCAAGTACAGAAAGGGCAACAGTCTCAACGGGTGCGGGGCAAAGTCAGGACATGCGGGGACCAAGCAGCAAATCGGTATTGTAATTGTAAACTGTCGAAGCTGCGTTGGTAAAGAACCGGAACTTAAAGCGCTGATAGAAAGCACCGAAGCTGAAATCGTTATAGGTACAGAAAGCTGGCTGAAGCCAGAGATAAATTCTGCCGAAATTTTTACAAAGGTACAGATGGTGTTTAGAAAGGATAGATTGCATGCAACCGGTGGTGGAGTGTTCGTCGCTGTTAGCAGTAGTTTATCCTGTAGTGAAGTAGAAGTGGATAGTTCCTGTGAATTATTATGGGTGGAAGTTACACTCAACAACCGAGCTAGGTTAATAATTGGCTCCTTTTACCGACCTCCCGACTCAGCAGCATTAGTGGCAGAACAACTGAGAGAAAATTTGGAATACATTTCGCGTAAATTTTCTCAGCATGTTATAGTCTTAGGTGGAGATTTCATTTTACCAGATATAGACTGGGACACTCAGATGTTTAGGACGGGTGGTAGGGACAGAGCATCGAGTGGCATTATACTGAGTGCACTATCCGAAAATTACCTCGAGCAATTAAACAGAGAACCGACTCGTGGAGATAACATCTTGGACCTACTGATAACAAACAGACCCGAACTTTTCGACTCTGTATGTGCAGAACAGGGAATCAGTGATCATAAGGCCGTTGCAGCATCCCTGAATATGGAAGTTAATAGGAATATGAAAAAAGGGAGGAAGGTTTATCTGTTTAGCAAGAGTAATAGAAGGCAGATTTCAGACTACCTAACAGATCAAAACGAAAATTTCTGTTCCGACACTGACAATGTTGAGTGTTTATGGAAAAAGTTCAAGGCAATTGTAAAATGCGTTTTAGACAGGAACGTGCCGAGTAAAACTGTGAGGGACGGGAAAAACCCACCGTGGTACAACAACAAAGTTAGGAAACTACTGCGAAAGCAAAGAGAGCTTCACTGCAAATTTAAACGCATCCGTAACTTCTCAGAAAAACAGAAGCTAAACGATGTCAAAGTTAGTGTAAGGAGGGCTATGCATGAAGCGTTCAGTGAATTTGAAAGTAAAATTCTATGTACCGACTTGACAGAAAATCCTAGGAAGCTCTGGTCTTACGTTAAATCAGTAAGTGGCTCAAAACAGCATATCCAGACACTCCGGGATGATGATGGTATTGAAACAGAGGATGACACGCGTAAAGCTGAAATACTAAACACCTTTTTCCAAAGCTGTTTCACAGAGGAAGACCGCACTGCAGTTCCTTCTCTAAATCCTCGCACAAACGAAAAAATGGCTGACATCGAAATAACTGTCCAAGGAATAGAAAAGCAACTGGAATCACTCAACAGAGGAAAGTCCACTGGACCTGACGGGATACCAATTCGATTCTACACAGAGTATGCGAAAGAACTTGCCCCCCTTCTAACAGCCGTGTACCGCAAGTCTCTAGAGGAATGGAAGGTTCCAAATGATTGGAAAAGAGCACAGGTAGTCCCAGTCTTCAAGAATGGTCGTCGAGCAGATGCGTAAAACTATAGACCTATATCTCTGATGTCGATCTGTTGTAGAATTTTAGAACATGGTTTTTGCTCGAGTATCATGTCATTTTTGGAAACCTAGAATCTACTATGTAGGAATCAACATGGATTCCGGAAACAGCGATCGTGTGAGTCCCAACTCGCTTTATTTGTTCATGAGACCCAGAAAATATTAGATACAGGCTCCCAGGTAGATGCTATTTTTCTTGACTTCCGGAAGGCGTTCGATACAGTTCCACACTGTCGCCTGATAAACAAAGTAAGAGCCTACGGAATATCAGACCGGTTGTGTGGCTGGATTGAAGAGTTTTTAGCAAACAGAACACAGCATGTTGTTCTCAATGTAGAGACGTCTACAGACGTTAAAGTAACCTCTGGCGTGCCACAGGGGAGTGTTATGGGACCATTGCTTTTCACAATATATATAAATGACCTAGTAGATAGTGTCGGAAGTTCCATGCGGCTTTTCGCGGATGATGCTGTAGTATACAGAGAAGTTGCAGCATTAGAAAATTGTAGCGAAATGCAGGAAGATCTGCAGCGGATAGGCACTTGGTGCAGGGAGTGGCAACTGACCCTTAACATAGACAAATGTAATGTATTGCGAATACATAGAAAGAAGGATCCTTTATTGTATGATTATATGATAGCGGAACAAACACAGGTAGCAGTTACTTCTGTAAAATATCTGGGAGTATGCGTGCGGAACGATTTGAAGTGGAATGATCATATAAAATTAATTTTTGGTAAGGCGGGTACCAGGTTGAGATTCATTGGGAGAGTCATTAGAAAATGTAGTCCATCAACAAAGGAGGTGGCTTACAAAACACTCCTTCGACCTATACTTGAGTATTGCTCATCAGTGTGGGATCCGTACCAGATCGGGTTGACGGAGGAGATAGAGAAGATCCAAAGAAGAGCGGCGCGTTTCGTCACAGGGTTATTTGGCAACCGTGATAGGGTCACGGAGATGGTTAACAAACTCAAGTGGCAGACTCTGCAAGAGAGGCACTCTGCATCGCGGTGTAGCTTGCTCGCCACGTTTCGAGAGGGTGCGTTTCTGGATGAGGTATTGGATATATTGCTTCCCCCTACTTGTACCTCCCGAGGAGATCACGAATGTAAAATTAGAGAGATTAGAGCGCGAACGGAGGCTTTCAGACAGTCGTTCTTCCCGCGAACCATATTCGACTGGAACAGGAAAGGGAGGTAATGACAGTGGCACGTAAAGTGCCCTCCGCCACACACCGTTGGGTGGCTTGCGGAGTATAAATGTAGATGTAGATGTAGAACTTGTTTTATTGCGGTCTTTTATGGCATTATTAGGTCAGGGCTCTAGTAATTTTGTTACACTACAGCCATGAGTAATCAGTTCTAGAAATAGCAGTGATGGAATGAAAACACTATCCTTATAGCCACACTAGCATTATAATTGTAATCTGAAAGGCAGTGGTGGTGATTGCTTTGTATTTGTAAAGCAACTCTGCATCCAAATAAGTGTGAGTACCACAAATGTTGAGAGTATAGGGGAAGGAGCATTTAGGATGGATATGATACAATTGGAGTGTAAGCACTATTATATGATGGTGGATGTAACATTTACTGAAGAATTGTTGAGCTGTTAGTCATTTAGTTGTAGCTAGGGTGTGAAGAAAGTGTTTCGACATTTATGAAAGGAATAGATGAACCTTGCATATTAAAAAAAGCAGTAAAGTTAATTTTCCTCACAGAGCAAAAGGACATAGTGGTTAACACACGATGTTTTACGGAAATCTAGTCCCACTTTATTTACTGTTATCAATAGAAATGACTGTGTCTCAAAATTTTTGATGTCAGAATTAAGACAAAATTCAATAACTTATTATTGTGGTGACATGGTATAGAACACCACCTTGGTGATTGTTACATGGCTACTATAAAGGGGAGCTGATGAAAATAACCTTCCTTAAATTATGTAAGTTGCAGACAATTGGGTTGAAATGATAACTTGTGTTGAAATGATAGCTTCTATTACCTGAAAAGGTTCACTCTTCAACTCGGAAACTTGTCATGAGTACCAGAATCCAAGCATACGCATGTTGTCATTGAGTAGCTTGTATTACATGAAAAGGTTCACTCTTCAACTCGGAAACTTGTCGTGAGTACGAGAATCCAAACATACACATGTTGTCATTGAGTAGCTATAAAGTTCATATAGTCCACACTGCCCATAAATGTTCCCTAATGAGAGAAACTCTACTCAACCCGGGTTGGCTGAAGCTAGAACACTTCTTTCTGATCTCAATGATGACACCCGTACACACTGTGTTTCCGCCCATGGCACATTCTCAGTAGTAAACATGAAGATCTCTTTCCCCAATCTCATGATTCCTATATGGACAGCTGAAGGGCCCTGCAGTGTTTCAACTAACATCTTTCACAGACCATAAACATCACTTTTAATTGTGTCTGTGCAGAGTCTCTCCCTGGGAACACATTCGCCTTCATCCTAGGTGTGAGCCAACCTATATAGCCCACTGGCTGCCAAAGATCAATAATTGTTCCTTCATGGTGTATTTCTATTGATGTATTGTGAACACCTAGCATCCCACTTTGTGACAATATCGGCACCCACTTCTTAGTTGGCTAATTATCAAATGCATAAAGACAAGTTGAAGACATGATATTATTTATTACCCCTTGTAACCCTGAATTATATAATGAACATTTTACTGACTGTGACTACTACAAGCTCTTAACTCGTCTCGCTATACACCACCAGCCTCTGACTCTATTCATAATCAGATGATTAGCACGTGAATGCAGTTCACAAACTCAATTTATTCAGGATCTTCAACCTTACTTGGCTCACAGATGTTCTCTCTCCACAATAACAAAATGTGTCATCATTCCAGTCCATAAAGCAAGCAAAAACACAATGTCCATCTACAGTTACCGACCAGTGAGCCTCATCAATGTGCTCTGCAAATGTCTATTTATTCATCTTTTATCCTTCTGATCATTTTTGGTTTGAGTTGGTACATTGCTCGACACCCTTAAGGTCCAAAGAATAGCATTCCCAAGGCTTCCTGCTGAGTGTTACTATCTTCCTTATAGCCATCAGTGGGTTAGTGTCCTCCGTCTGACCAATGGTCATCCCTGCACTGTAGATCAAAATGGTTTTTGCATTTGATATAGCTTCCAATCTTCACTCCTGACTGAGGGCCAGCTCCAAGAAGCCATATGAAGGGCCTCTGCTTGAACACTTTCTACATCTAAATATGGTTACATACTCCGCAAGCCACCATACTACTATACATGGCGGAGGGTACCATGTAGCACTAGTAGTCATTTCCATTCCTGTTCCACTTGCAAATAGAGTGAAGCGAAATACTGTCTGAAATCCTCTGCATCAGCCCAAATTTCTCGCCTCTTATCTTTGTGGTCCTTACATGAAATACACAATGTATCAAAAAGATTCATCCGTTTTGGAACATCTATATTTCTGAAACTAATAAACATATACGATGAATTTTGTTTTTGATGAATGGGATACTCAAAGTGGTTTTTTTTTCTCTCCATACGTTTTCATAGGTGTTCAGCATGCCCCCCTTGAGATGCAAGGCACTTGTCCATGCGGTATTCAAGTTGTTCCCACACAGCAACGAGCGTGTCTTGAGTTACAGCTTCCACAGCTGCTTTTATGCGAGGTCTCAGTTCATTCATTGTTGTTGGTAACGGAGGCACATAAACAGTCTTTTATGAATCCCCACAAGAAATAATCACGTACAGTCAGGTCCGGTGACCTTGGAGGCCAGTAATGTAAGGTTGAATCATTTGGTCCAGTGTGATCAATCCGTCATTCAGTAATCCTTTGATTTAAAAATTGCAGCACTTCCAAATGCCAGTGTGGCGGTGCCCTATCCTGTTGCTAAATGAAGTTGTTAAAACCAGTCTTCAACTATGAGAAAAGAAAGTTGTCAAGCATATCGAGATATGTGCGGACTCCTTGTGAAACTATGGCGGATGTGTCAGACACTCAGGGATGGCCCGGCGGTTTGCCTTTACGCAAGCAATTTGCCTTTACGCAAGCAACCCGTTTCTCACAATTGTTCATGCCATCATCTAATGCTCTGTACTGTAATAGGATCCACGCCATACCTAGTACGAAAGTCACGCTGTACAATTATCACTGATCCGCACTGCACAAAGCTTATAACACAAAATGCTTTTGTTGTCCCGACACCATTTTTACTAGAACTGAAGGAAGTGCACACTGCTGCTACCTATTGGGAACCATGTAGAACTCAAGAGTTTGCTTTTTCCAGCAGTATGTTGTTCATGTACATATCTCAAATAACATAACAGTTATGATTTTTTCAAAATCTGAAGATTCTTTTTGATACACCCTGTATACATCTGTGGCAGCAGAATCATCCTGCAGACATCCTCAAATGCCAGTTCTCTGAATTTCTGCAGAAGTACCTCACACAAAGAGCATCTTCTTCCCTCCTGGAGTTGCCATTTTTGTTTGTAAAGCACCTCTGTAATACTTGCATGTTGATAGAACCTTTCAGTAACAAATCTAGCAGCATTCCTCTGAACTGCTTTAATGTTTTCCATTAATCCGTCCTGGTAGGGTACTGAAGAATGCACTAGCATTCTGTATGCCATCTCCTTTATGAGTGATCTACACTTTCCTAAAATACTTGAGCATTCGCCTTCCCTACTAGCAAACTGACCTGCTCATTCCATTTCATATAACTTTGCAATGTTACTTATGCCTAAATATTTAATAGATCTAAAAACAAAGATGATGTAACTTACCAAACGAAAGTGTTGGCATGTTGATAGACACACAAACAAACACACAGACAAAATTCAAGCTTTCGCAACCAACGGTTGCTTCATCAGGAAAGAGGGAAGGAGAGGGAAAGACGAAAGGATGTGGGTTTTAAGGGAGAGGGTAAGGAGTCATTCCAATCCCGGGAGCGGAAAGACTTACCTTAGGGGGGAAAAAAGGACAGGTATACAGTCGCGCGCGCGCACACACACATATCCATCCGCACATATACAGGCACAAGTGGACACTACTTGTGTCTGTATATGTGTGTGTGTGTGTGTGTGTGTGTGTGTGTGTGTGTGTGTGTGTGTGTGCGCGCGCGCGTGCGCGCGCCTACACCTGTCCTTTTTTCCCCCTAAGGTAAGTCTTTCTGCTCCCGGGATTGGCATGACTCCTTACCCTCTCCCTTAAAACCCGCATCATTTCGTCTTTCTCTTTCCTGATGAAGCAACCGTTGGTTGCGAAAGCTTAAATTTTGTGTGTGTGTTTGTGTTTGTTTGTGTGTCTATCAACATGCCAACGCTTTTGTTTGGTAAGTTACATCATCTTTGTTTTTAGATATATTTTTCCCATGTGGAATGTTTCCCTCTATTATATAAATATTTAATAGATGTGAGTGTCCTATTAATGCTGGATTTATTACAGAATTGCTTGCCAAGGCTTCCAGTTTTCTTCTCCAGAAACATGACATGTATTTCTGGCCTTGTACCATATTTCATCCTGGTCAAGAAGTATGTTTAGACACCCAACACTTGTCATTCTGTTACTTGAAAGCTGACACAGCTGTCCTATATTCATCCATGTTTACCCTGCATTAGACTCATCCCAGCTGGACAATGGTTGCCACATTTATAACTCAGTGACATTTTGAAATTATTGGATTCAGTACATTATCATGAAGTGAGACTGGCCACCGGCACTTTTCATGCCTAATCCTGTAGACAGTTTATTCACTGAAGCAGGGAGCTTTTCGTCAGTTCCAATGGAGCCAACTTTAATTCACTGCAATCAACATAGGACAGTTCTCTGATCATCCAACGTAGCGTTTTCTTTTTTGATACAGGGAGTGTGACCCCTTGACACTTGCTCTCAGTACCCAGACCATGGATTAGGTCCAATCTACATACTTAAAGGACCTAGAGTTTGTTACCCACATGAGCTTACAGCATCCATTCCTCAGTAATATTGAGTTGTTAGTGTCATTTACTCCAGTGGCTCCAAAATCAGGAATAGGACAGTATATACTTTTACAGGTTGTGCTTGTCAGGAACAGTGTTTGTTGCCAAGAACATATAGTGTTTTTTACGGCACAGCTGACTGCCATTAATAGAACCATAAGTTTTATTAAACATACGTCCTTCGATCAGTTGATAGTCTGCAGGCTATTGATCGATCTTATCCTTGTCCTGTGATATCTGCTATTCACAGTCTTCTCTTTGATCTTAGTTGTACTACTCTTCTTCTTGACCTCAGTTGTACTACCTGCTCAGTTGATTTTTCTCTGGGTTCCAAGTCAGGTGAGTGACACAAGGAATCAGCTATTTGACTGGAGAAGCAAGTGCTTACCCAAAATTCACTTCGACGATGCTGGATGTAGATGTTCAGATGTGGGTTAAGGTCTTTACTCAGTCAGAGATGGAACATCATCTGGTGGGTTATTGCCCCTCCTATAAACACTGTACTATCAAGGAGACTGCAGTTTCACGGTGTTCCTCCCTGAAGGAGTCTACTTTCCTATGTCACCTTATAAACAGTGATACACAGGGTGTATATGTCCTGGGAAATCTGGGAAAAACAAAGAAATTTTTTAGAATTCTGACAATTTTTCATTTTTTTATTTTCAGTTTTTTTTTGTAACTTTTTACTGGTGAGGCCTGATACTCTAACAAAGAATGTTAATTTAACCTGCTGCTGCAGGATAATATTGCAGCATAAAACAAAAGAATAACTTCAGTTGCAAAGAAAATGTGCCATTTACAACAAAACAAAATGTACATGCAAGCGTCTGCAGACAACAAAATGTGTCAAAGGCTCCAGTACTAAGACTATGCAATACCTCATTGCAACAAACATTGCTTTAGATGAGCATGACACTGCAACTGTTTACATTTCTAGTAATTCACAGGAAAATTTTGCAAGTGGTGATTTGAGAAGCTTTACTTTCAAAGGAGATTACCTTTTACGCGAGACGAATTATATCGTGTGAAAAGGTGTGATAAATTTCTTAAATCACCAAGCATTTCACTGTCATTCAAAATTTAACACTCTGAGGACCACCCACTTAGAAAACTTTTGGGCCCAGAAAACCAGCCATTTATGCCATTATTTAAAAAATTACTGGCACATTTGTGTTTGATGTGTCTTAAAGGTAATAAACACATGCTAAAAGAGGCCAAGCTTCAAGGTTAGTTTTTCTTATTGATTTTAGTTGTTTCATAGATTATAAATATTGCAATAAAGTTGGCAAAAAGTATAATTGGCCACCAAGAACAAGTGCAAGGTGAATTCTTGAGCAATGTCACATTTGATTGGCTTGTCCACAGAAAAGCCGAAGTGCTGGATGGAACATTTATCCAGCCAGGTAACCCACAGAACATTTGGCGCACGAAAGTGAAATTTTGTGCTTGTCAGATACATTCAGCTGCTGCAATTTAAGCTGTGTGCTTAGGATCCTGCCTAACCACACCCTCATAAGAAACAGCAAAAAAATTTTAACGAGCAGTATTATATGTGAATCCTTAGGTTTTGTTGTAGCTACACTGTGTATATACAAATTTAAACCATCAACTTTTTCTATTTGTGTGTTTGCACTGCTTAAGGGGAGGTTTACTATTTTTGGCCCGAAAAAAGCATGTTTTTGAGAATTTTTTTCTTAGGATGTGTTATAGATATCAATATCAAATTTGGTCAAAATGTTTAGTGATATTTCCTCTACAAACTGGAATTTTTTCGACCGGAAATGTCGAAGAGCAAAGGCGGAAGTGCCGTCAGAACGAAACAATATTTCAAGTAGACCTCCACGCGTGGTATGTCACAGGTCAGCCGATTCATCTGAAATCAAAATTGAGTTGACGTTAGCGAAGTATATAAGAGTCTTTAGGAGTTGTACCTCGCTTAAGTTATTTGGACCATAAGAAACAAAATGGCGGCCATTTGAAAAAAATAGGATTTTTTCATCAATTTTCGACTTCGTAGGCCAAGTAAAAATATTTGTAGTTGATGGATCGGAATAAAAGTGGTAAAACTCATAGACAATTCAGTTAGCATCATCAGAAACAAAGAATCATGCCAATCGGTTTAGTAGATTTGAAGTTACCATACGGCGCGATAAAAAAAAAAGTCATTTCGAGAAAAACGCGTTTCAAGTTTTGACTACATATAAATGCAATATTATGCAACTTATGTTCAATCTGCTATTCCGAGTCCATAAACTAGTCCTTCCTCTTCCTCATAGAGGGCGTTCTGCTCGATTAGGCCATCCTGCGCTGCTCCAGAGTCGCTCGTATGGGCGGTGGCAAGTGGTTTTCGGCCACTTGAATTCTGTGGTCGTCCGATGCTTGGCAAACTGTGTCAAATAGAGTCCCAGGGTGGCGTCCATCAACTTCATGGTCTTCAGAATTGCTGAATACCCTTCGTTGAAGCTGCTCACTGCCATGAAAGTCGCAATCTCCAAAGTCTTCGCACCAGAATGCAAATGCTTTGGGGCTAACTTCCAAAGACACACGTTCAAACTTTCATTTAAATTTTGTTTGTTTCCTCCCAAGCACCAGTACAATAATTTGTCCTCCGAAAGAAAAAAACTGCTGCATGAAAAAGGGCAATTTCAGGCAGGTGCATTTTTTTTGTTCAACCACGAATAACAAACATTTCCATTCTGTATTCGGAAAAACCGTTGCAGGGGTGGATGCTAAACACTTTTGTGGATCCAAAAATGCAATTAAAAAAAACTGATTTTTTTTTTAAACCAAAAGATAGTAAACCTCCCCTTAACAGTGATGTTGCTATTGGCTGACTACATCACATGTCTTATGCTCTGAACATCTGCTGTCATCAGTTGGTGAATCACGTGACGTGAGCTATGATTGGCTGACAAAAAGTGCATCACAATCTAGATTTTAGTGCTTCAAAACCTACAATGTGATATTTGGTTAAATTCATATTTATACTTTTGCGATACAAAAATATGCGGTGTAATGTTGCCACACATGAAAAATCTTTCCAAAACATGTCATATTTTTGCTGGGTTCCATTTCCTAAAGGGCTGGGAAGTTAACTGCCAGTATATAACAGCTTTACTGTTCAAATAATTTGTAAGTTTTTCAAGTCCAAGCGAAAGTATATTGTCACTTAACATAGAAAAAATATATTTTCACCTGGGAAAAAGTGCATTTTCACCTGGGAAAAAGAGTATTTTTAACTGAGAAATCTGTGGAAAACGTGGAAGTTTTTTTTTCTTGTCCGCATACACACATACACATACACACATACGGACTATTCCATAATTTTGTATTATGTAATGAACCACACCAGTGTTGTGGTTAAAGAGGCTTACAGACAGCAGCTCATGTCCTCAGTGGAATGCTCTTTCCTTATAACAGTGTATGCCAGACAACTTATGGACAATTGAACTAGTTCTTAATTTCCTCCAAGAAAATATGTTTCAGTTTTAGATCTAACATTTCAAGCAGCTTTCAGGACAGAGTCGGGATGGTTGTTGCACGGTAGTTCCGAGAGGCCCTCGACTTTCCCTCCTCCACCTGCTGCCCTGGTCATTCCTCTTTTACTCTCTTTTAATTACTTTTATATGTCATTAGTCTTTTTTTTTCTACCACACCTTATTCTTTTCCTTTTTTGGGAGTGCCTCTTCATGTAACACTCTTATGAAGGTCTGACCTTGACGATTCCTTATCCTCAATACTTGCTGATCATGAAAGAACAGTTGATCAGTTGATAGTTTCCTCCAAGAGAGTGAGTTCTTTCCCATCTTTAAGACTTTGACAATAACGGGATGGTTGTGGGAAGGACACCACCCGCTGCATTGTAATCCTTTCCTTAGGGCACACTTGATTGCATCCACTCATCACTGAACTAATTATTTCAATAAATTAAGAAAATCCTTTTTCCTTTATTCTTGAACTAATTATTTCTCTCACCTTACTATTGTCGGTCCTAGAGGTGATCGTTGTTCAAGCTCTTAATCCTCCAGCCATATCCAGCTTCAGAATACAGATATCATTCATATTCCCTGAGTTGACAAAAGTCACAGGATACCTCTAACATTGTGTCGGTCTTCCTTTTGCCCGGCAAAGTACAACAACTCAATGTGGCATGTATTCAACAAGTTGTTGGAAGTGCCCTGCAGAAATATTGAGCCATGCTACCTCTAAAGCCATCCATAATTTCAAAAGTGTTGACGGTACAGAATTTTGTTCACAAACTGACCTCTAATTATGTGCCATAAATGTTCAATGCGATTCATGTCGGGTGATCTGTGTGGCCAAATCATTTGCTCAAATTATTCAGAATATTCTCCAAAGCAATCGCGAACAATTGTGGCCTGGTGACAGTGCATTGTCATCCATAAACATTCCATTGTTGTTTGGGAGCATGAAGACCATGAATGGCTGCAAATGATCTCCAATTAGACGGACATAACTTTTTCTGGTCAATGAGAGGTCCAGTTGTAACAGAGGACCCAGTCCGTTCCATGTAAACACAGACCACAGCGTTATGCAGCCACCACCACCTTGCACAGTGCCTTGCTGACAACTTGGGTCCCTGGCTGCGTGCAGTCTGCACCACACTTGAACCCTAAACTCAGCTCTTACTAACTGAAATTGGGGCTCATTTGTACAGGCCAAGGTTTCGCAGTTGTCTAGTATCAAATCGATATGGTCACTAGCCCAGGAGAGGTGCACCAGGTGATGTTATGCCATTATCGAATGCACTTGCATGAGTTGTCGGCTGCCACAGCCTATTAATACCAAATTTCGCCACATTGTCCTAACGATCATTTTGTCTCGTGTCCAACTTTGATTTCTGTGGTTATTTCACACAGTGTCACTTATCTGTTAACACTGACAACTATATTCAAACACATCTGCTCTCAGTCATTAATAGAAGGCTGTAGTCTACTGCATTGTCTACGGTGATAGGTAATGCCTGAAATTTGCATTTGTTAGCACACTCTTGACATGGAAGATCTTGGAATATTGAATTCCCTAATGATTTCCAAAATGGAATGTCCCAAGCATCTAGCTGCTACTACCATTCTGCATTCAAAATGTTTTAATTCTCACCATGTGGCCATAATCGTGCTGGAAGCCTTTTTACATGAATTGCATGAGTGCAAGTGACAGCTCTACCAATTCACTGCCCTCTTATACTGTGTGTGTTTGTGATACTACCACCATCTCACATGTGCAAATCGTCAGCCCTTGTCATTTGACTCCTCAGTGTATAACAACATTACTGGCTTCTGCATCTACATCTATACTCTCTAAACCATCGTAAGGTGCATGGCGGAGGGTACGTCCCATTGTGCCAGTTTTTATGGTTTCTTCCTATTCCATTCATGTATGGAGCATGGGAAGAATGATTGTTTGAATGCATCTGTGAATGCAGTAATTATTCTGATCTTATCCTCATGATCCATATCTTCAAGAGTCTTCCAGTTCAGTTCCTTCAGTATCTCTGTGACGCACTCCCACGGTTTAAACAAACTGTGACCATTTGTGCTGCCCTTCTCTGTATACATTCAGCATTCCATTCGTCCTGTCTGGTATGGGTCCCATGTACTTGAGCAATATTCTAGAACCAGTCACACGAGTGATGTGTAAACAATCTCCTTTGTAGACTGATTGCACTTCCCCATTATTCTACCAATAAACTAAGTCCACCACCTCCATTATCCATGACTGAGCCTATGTGATCATTCCATTTCATATCCCTCAAAGTGTTACACCCAGGTATTTGTATGATTTGGCTGATTCCATCAGTGACTCCTTGACATTATAATAATAGGGTACTACCTTTTCTCGTTTTGTGAAGTGCAGAATTTTACAAAATAACTGCATCATCTGCAAAAAGCCTGATTTTACTATTAATATTGTCCACAAGGTCATTAATATACAACAGAACAGCAAAGGTCCCAACACACTTCCTTGGGGCACACCCGACGTTACTTCTACATCTTACAGTGCCTCTCCATCCAAGATAACATGCTGTGTCCTCCCTACCAAAAAGTCCTCAATCCAGTCACAAATTTCAGTCCATACCCCATCTGATCATACTTTGACAACAAGTGTGGATGCAGTTCTAAGTCAAATGCTTTTCGGAAATCGAGAAACACTGCATCTACCTGCCTATCTTGATCCAAAGCTATCAGTATGTATATGAGAAAAGTGCAAGTTGGGTTTAACATGGTTGATGTTTTCGTAATCTATGCTAGTTGGCATTGAGGAGATCATTTTGTTCAAGATGCCTCATTACATTTGAATTCAGAATATGTTCTAACACTGTACAACAAATTGATGTCAACAATACTGGACAGCAGTTTTGTGGATCACTTCTGCTCCGTTTCTTTCTTGTATGTGGTTGTGACCTGTGCCCTTTTTTTCCCTAAGAATTGGGCATGTTTTTGTATTCAAGGTGTCTATGATAGATTGTAGTTGGAAGAGGGGCTAAATCAGCCACACATTCAGTGAAGAATCTGACAGGGATTCCATCAGGCCTTGAAGATTTTGTTCAATTTTAATGGTTTCAGCTGTTCTCATCACCACTTACACTAATAGTTATTTCATTCACCTTTTCGGTGGCACTAGGATTAGATTGAAGCAATTCTCCTGGGTTTTTTGGAAAGGAACATTTGAAAACAGATTTAGGCTTTTGCTTTGCTATACTCTGTTTCAGTGCCTGTCCCATTCACTAGGGACTGGACACTAACTTTGGTGCTGCTAACAGCCTTTATGTACGACCAGAATTTATTTGGGTTCTGTGAAAGATCACTTGACAATATTCTGCTACGTTACTCATTGAAGGCATCACGCATTGCTCTTTTGACAACCAAACACATTTCCTTCAGCGTCTTTATCTATTTCTTTGGAAGTTTCTTTACAGTGACTGTATACTATGAAGAGGTTTCATACTAAAATGAACTGTTCTACTGGATCTGTCCAGTGCACGGTCAACTATTCTTTTAAACCTGAGCCAGAGTTCCTCTACACGCTCCTGCCCTGTGCTGAATGTTTTCTAGTTCCTCATTGAGATATGACACTATTGACCTTTTTTATCTAGTTCACTGAACATTATATCTTTCTGCTTGTTTTAGTTGTCCTTTGTACTTTGGTAATCGTTATTGCCACAACTGCATCATGGTCACTGATACCATTTGTTGCTATTAGATCCAAAATATTTCAATCATGATTGGGGTCCCCAACTATCTCTTCTCGATAGCTTTCAAAGAAGACATTCAGTAAAGTATCACATGATATCTCATCATGCCCACTGCTAATAAAATTGTAATTTTCCCAGGTAATCGTAGGATGATTAACGTCTCCACCGATGATTACATGGTTACTTCAGGAATTGAGTCTGGTGGGCAATAAAATGATCTAATTATCATTTTATGCCCACCCCTGAAACGGAGGCTTGCCCAATCAATCCCGCAAACAGCTTCAGTTTCTCTTGGATTTGAGTTTCTTACCTATCTTGACAACTACACCGTCTCCATTTCCCATCTGCCTAGCTTTTTGATACACATCTAAATTTTCCCCAAAAATCTCACTGCTATCAATTTCAGGTTTCAGCCAGGTTTCTGTACCTAGTATTGAGTGAGCTTCACTGCTTTTCATGAGCACTTCAAACGTTGGCACTTGGTTGCGAAAGCTTCGGCAGCTCACAGTTTGCATTTAAATCATATCATATGTGGGAAGCATTTCTTTCAATTATACGCTGATATTTTTTGAGTTTCCTGCAGCTATTGTTATCTGGATTGGATGGAGAGTTGCCTAATCTATAAAACCCTTGTGGCACCCCACACACAGTCATCTACCTGAGTGGCAGCCTCTGATGTGTGACATGTGTAGGGAGACCATACAGTTCTTATCAAGTCCAGGAAGTCACAGCCTAGCTTGTCACAGAACCATCTCTCGTTCAGTCTTTCCGCTCGACTCAGAACCAAAGGTCCACATTCTTTGAAACTTAACAAACAAGGCTGGTCTTCTCGACCTTCTCTTCCAGTTGCTACAATGACCGGAAATGACCTTGGAGCCCAGACGACAGGCATAATTTGTTACATGCTCCACAATCTGCAGTTGGTTGAACCCTGTTCCCTCAATGGCTGCTGTAATAGCCTCTTCAGCATGCTGAAGGCCCCCCCCCCCCTCCCCCAAGCATACACATTGAGTGCACCTGGTGTCCTCTCCTGTCCCTAGCTACCATTTCCCTAAGGGTTACCATTATTCGTCTTACATTTGAACGCCGACAGTGGATTGACCCATGCCCTTTTTTGCTTGCCTGCTCTTGACATTGGACGAAACAGCTTTCCCCAAAACATGTGAATTGAGTCCCACTGGCTCAGATTTGGTTTCAGTGAAAGACAACACTTCAAACTTGTCTGTTAGGGGGATCAATATGACACCCTGTGTCCTCCCTGGTCTCTGCCATCCTGTACAGGACACCTAGATGTACCATTAACACATCATTCGCAGTCAGGTGGACAGGCAATAACAAATCCTGTGCACAGTAGACAGGATCCACTGGAGAGGTGTCACACGTAAACGGCTCCCGGGAGCTCTTCCAACGTACCTATTTGCAGCAGCTGCCGATCGGTTGGCAGCAGGCAGGGCAATTTCTGGCTGCTTACAGGCATCAAACAACTCATCCCGTGTTTGAGAACAGCATTCACAGTGGGGCTGCATTTTGGCTGGTACTATGTACTACAAAAAGCACTCCGTCTTCAGGCCACGAGTGGCCTACCGGGACCATCTGACCGCCGTGTCATCCTCAGTGGAGGATGCGGATAGGAGGGGCGTGGCTTTTGCAGACCGCTCTCCTGGTCGTTATGATGGTGTTCTTGACCGAAGCCGCTACTATTCAGTCAGGTAGCTTCTCAATTGGCTTCGCGAGGCTGAGTGCACCCCAAAAAATGGCAACAGCGCATGGTGGCCTGGATGGTCACCCATCCAAGTGCCTACCACCCCCGACAGCGCTTAACTTCAATGATCCCACGGGAACCGGTGTATCCACTGTGGCAAGGCCGTTGCCTTGTACTACAAGGCAGTAAAGAAATCTGTTGAGCTAAAAATATTGCTAGTTCCCTATAAGAATGCATGCTCAGGGGAATGGAGTTCTGATTTCCATCCATTGTTGCAGATTTTCTTTGATTTCCCCAAATTGATTATCAGTTTATAACATGAAAATTCCTTTCAAATAGGTCGCGAGTAATCTGTCCCTCCATCCTTATCCAACCAAGGTCGATTTCAATCTCTAAAGACCATGTTGTAAATGTGGCGCCTTTTTCCTTTCTCTCTCTCTCTCTCTCTCTCTCTCTCTCTCTCTCTCTTTCATGTGTCATTACATGTTCTCTGTGCAGTTTTTGTGATGAGTGTGTATTTTGACTAAGTATTAACCTTCCTGTCCCTGTATTTATTTAAAGCCTTCCTTATAGTCTGGACAACCAGTGAGCCAGTGCACTTAGTTGCAACATTTACAGTATCCATCATATTAATGAAACTAGGCAGACTATTTCCTCTTGTTTTGTCACTTTCATTATGAATGTTAGACCATATTCATAATGGTTAAAATGCGTAGTATTGGAGAACTTCACATATATTCGTAAGTGCCTCAGAGCGTGGCCCGCATGCCCCTCTCCTTCCCTGCCCACATCTCATCAGTGTCCCCTGTTGACTACCAAAAGGCTTAGTCGTGGCTTCTACTTACGACTGGGTCACAATATTATGAGTGATAACTGGAGCGAAGATTTACTGCCGAAATATCAAGCTGATATTGCACTCCAGTGACTGCATATGATCAATGATATTGGAAAAGGTGATGATATACCAAAATGCCACGTAAAGAAATGTGTAGTAATGATTGTTGATGCACCTCTCTCATTTTCTTTCTTGAAGGACATCATTTAAAGCCTCATGCTACAGACAGTTGCCAAAGGCCTGTTTCGTACTGAGTACTTGTATAAGCATTTTTCTAAGTAACTACTCATCCATGATTTTAATCTCGTGCACTGTGCAACAACATGTACACACAGTGTGAAAAATGTACGTCAGTCTGTAATCAAATTCTAGTGTGGTTTTCCTGTTATTTTAAACATTCTGATTTTTGATGTAATTGCACAGTGTGAACTTTCTTTTTCCTTGTTTTAGTAAAAGAAGATACATTTTCTTCAGAAGTTCTTGTCTCAAATTTAATGCATCAAGTCGACGATAAAATAAGAGAGTCAAAGGTACAGTTTGAGCAGTTACGGAACAGGTTTCAAAGAGAAGAACAGGAACTCCAAAGTAAAATAGACATTGCTAGGTAAGTTGATTTAATTATTCACTAAGGGAATCAATGTATCTTATTTTCACAATTTGAAATTTCATCACAACAGCTAAGTTTCGTGTTTTTATGGCAACTCATACATGAACCATAACATATTCATTGACTTTCGACTAAGAGATAGATAAATGAAGAGATAATATTTACTTTTATCCTTTTAGACATTAGTAGATACATCTGTGCTGATTACTTTAATGTTTTTCAGAGCCAGCAGTGTCTTACTATGAATATCAAAGAGTTATTGTGTACAGTATTTTAGTTGTGACTGTTTGAATTTGTAAATCCCGAATTAGAGACATAGATGTAAGCTGTAACAGGGAAAGGGTTATTCCTGACAAATTTTTGGAGTGACATTTTTGTCTTCAACTAAATTCATACGGTGTGATGTATTGTTATTTTGAGACACGAATTACTCTGCTAGGCATTGGAAGAAGAAAAAGTTTCTTTCCTTTTTGCTGAAAAGTTACAGAGAAATTTTTCTAAGTTAACATGCAGCATCCTAACTCAGAAGACAGGGAGTGAACCAGACACAGGCAGAATGTACATAATGAGTTAACAATTATTATTCTGATATTGTGGCTAGCCTGAGTGTAGTTTTAAGGAATTTTGTCCATGCAGGTCTAGGCAGATTGCTTGCTAGTTCCCCATCCTTAATGCCTTAGTCATATGATGTATGTGGTGGCTGTGCAAGATTTGTACAGGATTTCAGAAGAGATATCTCTAAAGCAAAGTTATGATTGAGAGTTTTGTCATTCTTTATGGCTAAGGTGAATACCCGATGGCGTGAACTTCAAAATCAAATCATTTGTATCGAAACTGGTAGTGCTCTAAGAAAAGAGCAAATAAAGTAGGTTTTGTAAAAATAATCAAACACCGGAAGATACAGGCTAGAATAATAGTAATATGGATTAGAATAGATTCTTCTCACCATATATAGGAGGTGTTGAATAGTGGACAGGATCATTTAAGACTGCCCTAATTCATGTTGTTGTAAAGAAAGTAATTTCTACATGTTTAACATTTGTGACTTGTGAATCCAACACCCCATTTTGATTGAGGCTGATAAAATTATCAGTGTCCTAGACTCCAACCCATCATATTCACTAGTTGATGGAGTGGTCTCTCCTACGTGGGTATCATAGCTACTGTGGCACTCTCTCTGCATCACTTCAAACTAATTGCAAATATCTGTTATAGGTTATCTGTTTTGAGCTGCCTGCAATCTAATTAAAAAGAATTACACCAGACGCGTTTCGCTTTTATTTACAAAGCATTTCAGTCTGTCAGGAATTCTCAGATATTAAAGCACAAACAATCTTTCCAAAGTTTTTAAGCTTTTAGAAAAAGATTGCACCTATGTTGGTCCAAGTAACCAACACACCATTGCAGCAGCTACGTTGTTACATTGACAGTTCTATTACGAGTTGACCACAATTTCTTTTGGGTTACTTCAGCTTGTGTGTAAAAGTTCAATATTCTGTAGAGTTTACATACAGGGCAGGGCTTGATGTAATTTAGAGGTACATCACATAAATATGTGGATTATCTGTTTTACAGCAAAACTAACGTTGCATTTGTAGCTGTAGTTTGAAATTGTACAACAGCACATGCAGTAAAATGTGTAATGAACAGTTAATAAGATGAAGCATTTGTTATTTTGTATTTAATTTAATAGCTTCTGTCTTGAAATTTCCTTTTTCTTGGTGGAATAATATAATTTATTATTTATATTACCTTCTCCATATTGTATGCTCTCACTGTGTTTGTGTTTCAGAGTTTCATGTTGCTGGATCTAATTCTCATTTGTTCTATTGGACATTAACTTTTCTTTCTCTTATGTTTCTGTTCACTAGAGACACTAAAGCAAAGCTAGAGCAGGAAATCACCTCAAAAAAACGACAAGCAGAAGATAATAAAGCTGAAGAATGGAGTGTCAAAACAGAAATTGAAGATGTAAGTACTATTTGTTTTTATGGTTGCACTAGATGTACATGTAGAATGAAGCAATGCATTTTAATTGGTTTAAAGAAGTTATGGTAATTTAAGAAAAAATTAGGTCAATTGAGGAAAAAATTTTATTTGAATTTTCATAACCAATGAAAGAGTGGGAAATGGGTTACCAAATTGACCAGTCTGGTTTGGCGGGGGGGAGGGGGGGGGGGAGGACGAATGATTGCTTGAAAGTAAAGAAAAAAATAGAAAGAGAGGTCAAATGTTTTATGGAATGATTTGTCAAAAAGTAAGAGATAAAATAGATTAGAGAAGCATTTGACACATCTTTAAATGATGCTCAAAGTCATGTGTAGTAAATGAGTTGCTAATGAAAATTTAAAGTTCCACTGGGCAAATATCCTCTAATGTCATGTATAAAATCTAAGTAGCCCGCAGCTCGTGATCTGGTGGCTAGCATTGCTGCCTCTGGATCAGGGGGTCCCGGGTTCGATTCCTGGCCAGGTGGGGGATTTTCTGTGCCCGGTGACTGGGTGTTTGTGTTGCCCTCATCATTTCCTCACATCACCATTCGTGACATTGGCTAGATTGTATTGTCTAAGAAATTGGACTGCAAAAATTTGGGACTTCGTACAGGCACTGACTGCACAGTTGACCACCCCACAAATCAAACATCATCATCAAAATCTAAGTTAAACCTTAAACTTTAAATTCTCAATTGGCATCTCATTTACTGTACATGATTTTGAGCATCTTTCAGAAGCATGTCATTATTCCCTGATTTTACTTCTTACTTTCTATTAGCATCTGTAAGTAGGCTACTGTTCTCATGTATAATTATAACTCATTCCATATCCATACAATTCTCTAGTATACTGGATCTATCAAACGTGAATAAATGAATAAAATAAATAAATTACTTGTAGACAAATTATTTCACAAAACATTTGCCTTTCTTTCTTTCTTTTTTTAATCATACAATGATATTGTCATGAGAAATTGCACTCATATATCATTGTCTCAGTTAGAAACTGAAAACATACCATCAGTCACACAGAGAAAACCTAAGATGCTACGGGGATATTGTGGTCAGGTATGGTGTGTGATTTCTTTAGTTGGTTTTATTAGTTCATATCTCACGGTGTATCACATCTACTAAGATTATTGACACATCTCAGTTTTGTGCAAGATGGATGCTGTACCTGTTGAGTTTTGGTCAAAAGCAAATGTGACCATATGTCATCAACGTTTTGCCCAATTTGAAAAGAATGCAACTGATTTGATGTGCCAGTTTGTTACTGTTGGTGTTGCATGGTCCCACAATTTCAATTTAAAAATAAAATGGCCGTCAAAGCAATAGGGGAAAAGTGGTGGTCCTGTGGCAAAAGAGGGGAAACTGATTTCATAGGGAGGAAAGGTTGTGGCCAATATTTTCCAGGCTCTAGAAGAGTATCTTCTTAATGATAATTTTGCAATGGAACAGGGGTGGGGATTGAAAATTATGAGATGCCTCAAAAAATTATTCCATCTGTGGTTATAAGTAATATTTAACTGTGTGTGTGTGTGTGTGTGTGTGTGTGTGTGTGTGTGTGTGTGTGTGTGTGTGATAATAAATCACCAAGACATTTAAGTTATTTGTGCAGAAAGTAAAAACTTTGATCTTTTGTAAAGAGAGAAGTGAAGGGAGTTACTTTTTTTGTCAAAGTAACCCATGTCTACACAGTGTTATGAAAAGTGTAGATTGCTACTCACCATATAGTGGAGATGCTGAATCACAGAAGTTATTCTCAATTACTACTCCACAGCCTGTACCATCTTGATCTGTCCTACCAAGACCAGCTTTCCTGAATTGCACAAGTGGGAGCTCTTCCTGCAATATATCCTAATTTCCCTTTACCCTCCTGGCATCAATCTTCATTAGTCACCATCCTTTATCCACCTATCCCCTTTCCAGTTCCCTCTCCAACACCTCACAACCTTCTATTCCACCAACGCACCCAAAGTATTTTTACTTCTCTCCTTTTACTCTACCCACCCCCACCCCCAACCACTGCTCCCCAACCCTCCCTGCCCTTGGTCAACCTGCTGACTGCACCTAGCTGCCCTACCCTCTCCTCTCCCTGCCTTGTCCCTGTATTCTCCCACAAGCAGAATTTTACTGTCCCCCACCCCTACCCTGCTATCCACCCCCCAGCCTCCTCCTTTCTCTTTTCTCTGTCCACCCAGATTGCTTCTCCCATCATCCACTGCTGCTTGCAGTATCGCCTCAGCTGCCAGAGACAGTGGACATGCGAGTGGGACTTGAGTTTGTATGGACATGTGTGCGTGTATGTTGTCCAATGCAGAAGAAGCCTTTCGGCTTTTGATGTGCCTGTCTGCGACTCATCATCTCCACTGTATGATCACTAGAAATCTATCTTTTTCATAATATTTTAATTATTTCATCCTGGATTTTCCATTGTTTGATCAACTCATTTCTATCATTGAGATGCAGGTATTTCTGCTCTATAGTTCCAAGGTTGTTGAAGGACCTGCAGTTCACAAAAGCTAAACAGTATGACTAGAAATCTATTGGAAAAATATATTTACTATTGTATTTTCCTACCCAACCAAAAACACAAGGTTTTTTAAAAATTGATAAATACAAAATAGTTAAAGAAGGTGATTCATAGTTTAAGATAATCCTTTTACTGATGAGAATAGTGTCATGTGGCATATAATTTCAATCTATCAACAACTATTACTTTATTTGTCTTATTGTTGCAGAACATTGTGTTTAAGGAGGAAAAGGTCCACATAAATTGTTGACTAACTTGATGCCTTACAAAATGAGAGATTCGAATTAAAAATTGTTGAACATGCACAGTGCTCACCGTATTTGGTACCTTCATATTTCTACCCATTCCTGCATTGAACGAGATTTGTTTCTTGAAACCATTTTTGAGGCCAGGCAGAGATAAAAGTGACAATAGTGAGAGATGATCTCTACAAAAATTGTTTATTTTCCATTCAATAAGACATGACAAAAGATACTTCATGAAAATAATGCGTATCTGAACACTTCAGTTATCGTGTTGTGATGTTGGGTATAAGATATCCACAGAGAGATACAGAAACCGATGAATGACGGCATATCTCTCAACAATTTGCCAACAGATGTTTCACTGTGTATCACTTGTGGGATACATTATCCAAGATGTAAAGAATAAGCAGTTTTAGTAAACCAGAGCAAAGAATATAGTATATAATTCAAGAAGAGATTATATTTTCACTCCATAATGATATATTTCCTTTTCTATTCCTTACACCCTCCCCCTCCGGCCGTTGCCTTTGTTTGGTAGGAAGGGTATAATTCACTCTTTAAAATATGCTCACAACAGAAATTATTGTATAACTAGACTTGTACTTTATTATGAAACTTGTTATTTAACTTGTAACCATATCAAATTTAAAGTTTTCTGAAATAATTGTGACACTTTCATTGGCACCATGGCACTCAAAACATTCAACAGTTGATTAATAGTTCATTCTGTAAATGCAGTGCAATCATCATGTGACGATGAAAATGTTATAAACTGATAACAGAAAGAAATAATAAAATGTATGTATGAATGCAGAGTCTCACGGCGATAACATTGAATAAAATGTTCTCGGGTTTCCAACCGCGTCAATTGATTAAAACTACACGAGCTTTTGGCCAAGCACTCCTTGGCCATCGTCAGGTGGTATGACTGCCAGTGGGCTGTTGGTGCGCCCTACTATACACTAGCTGCCGGCTGTGACGTCACTGGTGCCCGTGACATTGCCATATATGGGCACATTTTGAGTCGGCGTTCGATGTGCCCTCTTGCTGGATCCCACGCAGCACTGAGCTGCAAGCCGCCATCTCTCTTCAGGGTGTTTGCGGTAATTTTTATTTCAATAGCTTCCTTTATTAAACTGTCCCAGAAGCCGTTAGTGTGAGCCATGACAGAGGTATTGTCAGGAAAAGAAACTTGCTTTGCTGCCAATCTGTGGCTCTGTGTCATGCAAGATAAGCCACCTGTTGAAAAGACACAAGATCAAATCAATCTTCAGGCCTCCAACAAAAATCCATCAATTTCTGAGACCAGTTAAAGATGCAGTAGGTCTCAGGACACCTGGAGTCTACGAAATACCTTGTGACTGTGGCCAGAAGTACATTGGATAAACAGTGCGCACTGTGGAACAACGCATGAAAGAACATGAGAGGTATTATAACCTAAGCTATCCAGAGAAATCTGCGTTAGCTGAGCATGCATTAGAAAACGGTTCCCACATAAAATTTGACGATACCTCTGTCGTGGCTCACACTAATGGCTTCTGGGACAGTTAAATAAAGGAAGCTATTGAAATAAAGATTACCACAAACAACCTGAATAGAGACAGTGGCTTGCAGCTTAGCGCTGCGTGGAATCCAGCGATCGCGCAGTCCAAGAGGGCACATCAAACACCGACTCAAAACATGCCCATATATGGCAATGTCATGGGCACCAGCCGATGGCTAGCGTATATAAGGGCACACCAACAGACCACTGGCTGTCATACCACTTGACAATGGCCAAGGAGTGCTTGGCCGAAAGCTCATGTAGTTTTAAGCAATTGATGTGGTTGGAAACCCGAGAACATTTTATTCAATAAAATATATGTCATCAATTTAGAGGCTGTTTGCTAAAAATAACATATGTTACAACACACCCACGTTGCTTCCAAAATCTCATCTGCTGAAAAACTGGTTTGTTGTTTTGTTTTATAGATAGAGAAATCTGGTGAAGAACTTGTCAAATTAGGAAGAGAACTGGAGCAAGCAAAAACTAACTGGGAAACTGCTTGTCAAGAACTTGATGAAGAACAGCTGAAAAAAGAAATTAGAGATCAGCATCAAGAGAGCAACAGGTGATAAGTTACAGTAATCAATGTTTTGTTAAAATATTCTTCAACGTTTATGTCATCCTTTGTTTTGAAGTGCCTTGGTGATACTACACTTGCATAATGATTTGAGCTTGACACTGAAATGTTCTAAATACATATTAATTTTTAAAATAGTGTAATACCGTGAGTTCTCCTGAATGTGCTCTGATTTAAGGTGTAAGAATTTAATAGTGCCTATTTTACTTAATGTTGTTTGTATTTACATTGCTTCTGCCCTATCACAGCATGTAAATCTCAAGGAAGTGCCCCACCAAGTTCTGAGACATTGAATGTGTCATTGGTTGCCCTCTTCCTGACGTGGGCTGAATTGTTGTTGCCAAGTTTTTTTGGCAAACTGATCTAGAATAAAACCAAAGCTTTAGTTAATAGCAGATAAGTTCCATTTGTGTAGATTGGGGCCGTTAGCAGGCTAGCCCCACAAACCCAACCAGTTTTCTTCAAACCATCATACAGTGGCCTTTGGTCTGTGGCTGGGACTTTACATGTAGGGCAGTCAAATGCAAACCACACACATGCCACAGGGAGACCATGGAATGGCGTCATTCAAAACTAATCACCACACATGTTGAAGATACGTATCCCACTGTGAGACAAGACACTCAATTCCTGGTTCGTAGAATACAGTTGGCCGCTGACACTCACCACTGCACTCACTCTTGCACTTTGTTGTTCGAATGAAACCAACATCCACACGTCTTCCACCATGTCGCCAAAGATGTGAAAATCACTCTGTGAAAGATATAGACTGTATGCGGCATGTTGCAGTGTTTCCCAATTAAATCACTGAAGCATAGCCTTCGTCCGATTGATGGTTCGGGGGCAGGCATTATCATGCAACAGGATGACTCTGCCCAGTAGACCGAGGTCAAACAGTAAAGCCAGCAGTGGAAACATACCTCATCTCCTCCTGCCAAAGAAATCTAAAGTAGTTCACTCAAGTTTGGTAGAATCATGATGACCACCTCTTTCAACTGCAGAGGTCCTCTGCTTGTCAAGTTTTTCAATCCTGGAACCAAAACAAGTGTGCAGTATTATGAAGACACTTTGCAGAAACTGAGTTCCATCATGTAGTCAAAACACTCAGTAATGCTGTTGGACAGAATCATACTGTTGGATAATAACGCACACCCGCACACTGCCAATCAGACAAAGTCTACACTTCAGCAATTTGATTGGGAAACATTGTGATGTCCTCTGTACAGCTTGGATTCTTCAGCGTGTTATTTTCATATCTTTGGTGAGCTGAAGAAAGACATGCATGGATGTCAGTTTTTATCGGACGAGGAAGTGCAAGAGTGAGTGCATTTGTGGATCCAGCAGCAGCCGACCACTTTCTGCAGAACAGGAATTGATCTTCTTGTCTCCTAGTGGGATAAATGTCTTAACATTTATGGTGATCAATTTTAAATGGAATCATTCCATGGCTTTCCCCAGAGGGCTCGCCACTAATTGGTGGGTTCGTGCATGGCTACCACGGGGCCCCAGTCTTTGCAGCATCTTTTCTCTTCTGTGCTGCATGTCTATCCTCTTGCTGTTCTTTTTCCCCTCCCTTGGAGAGCATGTCTGGAATGTTATTGGCAATGTTCTACATTGTCTGTCCCTGATGTAAGAACAGTCTCACCACTGTTTTTCGCTCCCTTTTCCTTTTTTTGTTTCCTTCTCCTCTCGTTCCTCCGCTTTGGCATTTGAGGTTCCTCTTTTTCTTCTTCCTCCCAGTGAACTCCTGAAGGCCGGCCCACACATCTGATGCATAACAGGTGACTGGGTAACACGTAATTCCCAGCCACGGGTCAACAGGTTGGGTTCACACATATCCCTTGGTCCAGGCCAGGCCCAGGGAGGGTTGATTGCCTCGGCTGCTATCTTCCCAAATTACCCATTGGGCCCTCTGTCTTGTGTTCGGGAGGTGTGAACAATTACCTAAAGTGGGTGCATCCCCTTGTTAAGGAGGGGCCCCAGTTGAAAGGAGCGCACCATCAGAAATGCTGGCAATCATGAGGGATTTTCTCACAATGAGCCAATCAACGCCTACAAAACCTATACGTAATAAGGCTAATCATTCAAAGACCCTTCCCGCTGCACCACAATTTCCATACTGAAGATGATCAGTCCTTGGCCACAGTAAATAAGTTTATTATTCAGAAAGGTGTTGCTGCAATTGCTGGCCCTGTGAAATCCTGCTCTCATTTATGGAATGGCACTTTGCTTTTGGAGGCTGCTACTTATTCTCAAGCACAACAGCTTGCCGCCTCGCTTCTCCACGGCTACCATGTTCGTGTCTAGACGCATAGAACTTTGAATTGTTCCCGTGGTGTTGTTCACACTAGGCTGCTCTGTGAAATTATCACAGCCTGGCTGCACATTCAGAACCCGATGCGCTGCTACCAGTGTCATCATTTCAACCACACTAGAACGTCTTCTGGACACCTAGCCAAATGTGTAACCATTGGTAGGGGTGCACATGAGGGCGACTTTCTGTCTCCTTCTCCCTGCTGTATCAGCTGCAATGGTGGCCGTGCCGCCTCCTCTTTGGATTGTCCCATGTATCTTGATGAGCTGGCTGTCCAAGAGATCTGGGTAAAGGAAAAAGTTCCATAACCAGTCGCTCACGAGTTCCTGGCTAGTCACAAACCCTGAGTTCTCCCATCTGGCGCCTATAGTTCTGTTCTTGTTACCCTTCTGTCCATGAAGGACATGGCCATGCAGACATGCGACTTCAACTTCAGCTCTGAGGTTGTGAAATCAGCCATTGTCAAGGAAGCATTGCCATCCCCCTGTCCAGCTGTGCAACAAGCCATCAAACTCTCGCCTCAAGGGGCGAAGCCACCAGCTACACTACTGGTGGGATGGAAACGACAGAAGGAGTACTCCCGTGAAGACTTCCTACATCCCTTCAGCCAAAGGACACTTGAGTCTTCCTCTAACCTGAAAGGCTCAAAGGAGTCCACCGAAGGCAAACGGTCTCCCCCTTCGCCAACTCAAAGATCCTCCTCGACGGTGTTGCCACGTGATACCTTAGCCCGGCCAGCCTTCGTGTCGCTGGTGCGCACCACCAACCATTTTTCAGCGTTGGACTCCACAGACACACAGAACAATCAAGCCGATACTTCTGTCGACCCCATGGAGCAGGATTCTCCTGCTTCTGTGCCCTGTAGTAGCGACTCTTCACAGGCTGTCACTCAGCAGCCACTAAGGTGACACCCCTACATCTCTTCCTCATCATGATTGTCCTCCAATGGAACGTTTGCGGCTTCCGGTCCCACAAAGAGGATTTATGGCTGTTTTTAGCATCCCAGCATCCCCTCGTACTCTGCCTTCAGGAAATATAATTGCGCCCTCACGACTGCTTTGTGCTTTCACATTTCTTCCTGGTTCGTTTCGACCTTTCCCCTGAGGTCAGCATTTCATCTCGTGGGGGCGTTATGCAATCATACAGGATGACATTCATAGTCAACCCATCTCCCTGACTATCCATCTTCAAGCTGTTGCAATTCGCCTTTTCCTTCCCCACCTGACTTTTTCTCTCTGTACCATTTATGTCCCTCCGTCATTCGATGTCACCATGGCAGACTTTCTTCAGCTTATCGGGCAGCTACCACCCCAAATTCTGCTACTCGGTGACTTTAATGCACATCATCCCCTCACAAACATTATCCTTATTGCTGCAGAATGTTCCATTCCTCACACTTCTTCTTTACCACTCTGTGTCCCAGTCCCTTGCTGGACTGAGGTGTGTCACGACACAATTCGCACTCGGAGACATGCTCTCCGAGTTTTAACCATCATCCTATAATGGCAAACTGCATTCATTATAAACAGATGCATGCAGAGTGTCATTGCGTTCTTCGGGATAGCAAAAAAGCTAGCTAGATTTCATTCACTAGTTCTTTTAACAGTTCCACTCCTTCCTCTGTCGTGTGGGCCAACTTCCCGATGGCTATCTGGGACCGAGATCCATTTGCCAATTTCCGTCCTGGCAGTAGCAGATGATGTTATCGTGGACCCTGTTACTGTCTCCAACACCTTGGGCCGCCATTTTGCGGAAGTTTTGAGCTCTTCCCACTATCACCCTGCCTTCATTCATCGGAAACGAGTGGAGGCAGCTTGGACGATACCCTTGTCTTCTCAGAATCATGAGTGCTACAATGCCACCCTTACTATGAGGGAGCTAGATCATGCTCTCAGTTCATCTCGATCCTCCACCCCAGAGTCAGACACTGTCCACATTCAGATATTGCAGCACCTTTCTCTTACAAGCAAGCACTTTCTGGCAGATTAAAACTGTGTGCCCAACCGAGACTCGAACTCGGGACCTTTGCCTTTCGCGGGCAAGTGCTCTACCATCTGAGCTACCGAAGCACGACTCACGCCTGGTACTCACAGCTTTAATCTGCCAGGAAGTTTCATATCAGCTCACACTCCGCTGCAGAGTGAAAATCTCATTCTGGAAACATCCCCCAGGCTGTGGCTAAGCCATGTCTCCGCAATATCCTTTCTTTCAGGAGTGCTAGTTCTGCAAGGTTCGCAGGAGAGCTTCTGTAAAGTTTGGAAGGTAGGAGACGAGGTACTGGCAGAAGTAAAGCTGTGAGTACCGGGCGTGAGTCGTGCTTCGGTAGCTCAGAAGGTAGAGCACTTGCCCACGAAAGGCAAAGGTCCCGAGTTCGAGTCTCAGTCGGGCACACAGTTTTAATCTGCCAGGAAGTTTCATATCAGCGCACACTCCGCTGCAGAGTGAAAATCTCATTCTGGAAACATCCCCCAGGCTGTGGCTAAGCCATGTCTCCGCAATATCCTTTCTTTCAGGAGTGCTAGTTCTGCAATGTTCGCAGGGGAGCTTCTGTAAAGTTTGGAAGGTAGGAGACGAGGTACTGGCAGAAGTAAAGCTGTGAGTACCGGGCGTGAGTCGTGCTTCGGTAGCTCAGATGGTAGAGCACTTGCCCGCGAAAGGCAAAGGTCCCGAGTTCGAGTCTCGGTCGGGCACACAGTTTTAATCTGCCAGGAAGTTTCATATCAGCGCACACTCCGCTGCAGAGTGAAAATCTCATTCTGGAAGCACTTTCTGCTTAACACGTACAACCGCATCTGGGCAAAGGGCACGTTTCCCGGACATTGACCTGAAGCTCCCGTCATACCCATACCAAAGCCCAGTAAGGACAAAAACCTTCCTTCTAGCTACCGCTCCATCTCTCTCACCAATTGTGCTTGCAAGGTGATGGAACATATGATTCATGACTGGCTGGTATGGTGGCTTGAGTCTCGCAATTTTCTAACTAATCCACAGTGTGGATTTCGAGCGTGGCATTGTGCAGTTGACCATTTCGTTACTTTGTCCACCCATCTCATGAATGGTTTTGCCCGGAAATCCCAAACTGCGGCGGTGTTTTTCGATTTAGAGAAGGCCTATGGCACCTGCTGGAAAACTGGTATCCTCCGTACTCTTTACAAGTGGGGCTTCTGTTGCCGCCTGCCGTTTCCTTCAGGAATTTTTAAAAGACCAAGTTTTCAAGGTGTGTGTGTGTGTATTCTACCTTGTCGGATGCCTTTATCCAGGAAAATGGTGTGCCTCAAGGTTCCGTCCTGAACGTCGTCCTCTTTGCTATCGCCATTAACCCTATAATGGCCTGTCTCCCGCCAGGCATCTCCAGCTCCCTTTTTGTTGATGATGTTGCCATCTATTGCAGCTCTCCACAGACCTGTCTCACTGAGCAGCGTCTTTAGTGGTGTCTTGATCGTCTTTACTCCTGGAGCATTAACAATGGCTTTCGTATTTTCACTGACAAAACAGTCTGTATGAATTTCTGGCACGCAAATTGTTTTTTCCACCATCTTTACATCTTGGGACTGTTGCCCTACTGTTTGTTGAAACTATGAAATTCCTGGGGCTGATGCTCGATGGGAAACTCTCTTGGTCCTCCCATGTGTATTACCTGGCAGACCACTGTACGCGGTTCCTCAGTGTCCTGTGTGTCCCTATGGTACTTCTTAGGGTGCCAGTTGAACCATCCTCCTCCATTTGTACTGGTCCCTTGTCCATTCAAAACTCAACTAAGGGTGCTTTGTTTATGCGTCTGCACGTCCATCCCTCTTAAGCCATCTCAACACTATCCACCATCGTGGCATCCATTTGGTCACTGATGCCTTTTACACAAGCCCGGTTGAGAGTCTGTATGCTGAAGCTGCTGGACTACCACTGTCCTACCGCCATGAATTTCTCCTCAGCAGGTATGCATGCCATTTATCTGCCATGTTTGGCCATCCATCCTATGCCTCCTTCTTCGATGATTCCTTTGATCGCCAGAATGGGGTGCATCCCTCTTCTCCGTTACCTCCTGGAGTCTGCTTTCGGCACTTGCTATGGCAGCTTAACTTCACACTACCTGCAACTTTCCTGGTGGGTGTGATTCCATCACCACCTTGGCTTCATGAAGTGGCCCATGTTAATCTTGGCCTTTATTTGCTTCCTAAGGACACTACTCCAGCTGTGCTCTATCACCTTCAGTTTCACGACAATAATTCCAGCATCATCCACAGAGAGCATTAACTGTCCATATATTGACTGACTAAGTAAAACAGTTGTGGAACTCCATCGCTCAAACTGAAGTCTGGCACCTGTACAACACAATGCAAGCAAGTTTGCATGCTTGCATTAAACATTCTGGTAGTTGCACCAATTATTAATGTACCAGCGTTTCACATTTGCAATGTCTTACTTCGTGCATACATTAACCTGTGATCTTGCAGTATTAATCACTTAAATATGTTACCTAGACAAATTTATTCGCAAACTTTCATTACTCTACATTAATTGTGTTTTGGTGTTGTGATTTTTTTTTTTTCATCAGGTGTTAGCAGTGTTATGTTCACTGTGTCATTTTTAATATTAAAGAGGTGTCAAAAGTTGCAGCATGTCAAAAGAATCACGGACATAACAAGCTGAGATTTAAACTAATAGAAAACTAAAGTGCTAGGACAATTTTGACACTTATTTCTTCTGTTTCTGTGATCTAGGCTGGATGATAAGCTAGTTATTGTGGATAAAGAAGTTCAGACATTGCAGCTGTTGAGTAGTGAGCAGGCACAGCTTGATATCCAGAACAAACTGAAGGCATCTAAGGAGTCCGAACTCAAAAAACTGTAAGAGTTTTTGTAATTATTTTGTTCCTATGAGTTTTATGTTTTCCATTTTGAGTACTGACTGTTATTTCCAATTTTTTTCTTCCAGAAAGAACAAACACAATGAAGCACTGCGCCACCTTTTGTTTACAGTGCCACAACAAAATTTGAAACATGACTTGGATGCTTGCATGCTTCAACTGGTAGGTACTCTCAAAGTGATGTGAAACTCTTAGCACAGTAGACATCTAAAGAACTGTTGCAAGTGGCTACACCGGTAAACCCCCTGATTCTTTAAAAACCAAGTTCACTTTCACAAAACAGTTTCAAATGCCTGGTTATTTTACAAATGATTTAATATATTAAACATTTGACATTAAGCATGTAAGCAAGAAATGCTGTGTGGTTTCAGTTGCCTGAGACTGCGGTTGTGTGTGTGTGTGAGCTGCATTTGCGTGAGGTGTGTGTGTGTGTGTGTGGTGTGTGTGTGTGTGTGTGTGTGTGTGTGTGTGTGTGTGTGTTTTCTATTGGTAACAAAAGCTTTATTCGTGATAGTCTTTTCGTTATGCCTATCTGCGACTCAGCATCTCTGCTATATGGTGAGTAGCAACTTTACTTGTTATAATATTGTTACGTTCCATTCTGGATTTTCCATTGTTTGATTTAAGCAAGAAAAAGTGTAGAAAAGATTTGAAATTATGCTTAGAGTTTGTTGGAAGTTGCTAAATGGTCTCATTGTGAAACAGTGGATGAGTATAGCATGGGTAATTTGCGCTCCATTTTAAATAAAAGCAATTTCTACATGCATATCAATGTTTATGACATCTTATATCCCGAACTATATGAATAATCTTGCAGTATGTTCACCGTGATATTTGGATACTGTCTGCAAACTTTGTAGCAAATAGAGTCAATAATAAAGAAGTAATAAATGGAAATGTCATGTCTGATGCTGGTTTTACTCCATGAACAACGAAAATGTGGTAAGCAATAAACCTTTTTCCCTTTGTAATTTTTTAGGGGGTGCCAGTGAGGAAAAGTTTCGTAAAGGTTTGCTGGAAGTTGCTAAGTGCTCTTATTCTTAAATACTGGATGAATAAAGTTTGGGTATTCACAAAATGCAACGGATGCTGCTTCAAGACGCACTCAGTTTCCAACTTTAATACTTCTCTTATTGCATTAAACTTTTAACATAAGATTATGCCTCATAATTGGTAGGTTATGGCAGCATTTGAAATATTTAAGCTCCATCAATAATTATATGAAATTAGCCATTAGATAGGTAACCTGAAAATGGTAACCACTTAGTAATATAGATAAGCTAGAGTTGGGACAGGATTCGTTTATCTGTTTATTGTATGACCAAGGTTTTTATCATCCATTCCAGAGACACTGTATGTTTAATATGTAGGAAACAGTTCAGACCTTTAGTAGCAGTTCTGTTTCCACATCTATGATAATGTCAATTTTAGTAAAGAGATGGGAGCAGTTTCATGAACAGGAAGTTATAAGACTCACATAATAAGAGTAAATTTAATCACAAGAAACTTGACATACAGCTTTGTTGAAAGTGTGGGAGTAAAAAAGCTTTTGAAGACCAAAGATATGCATTATGCTTAGTAAAAATACGGTTTCTCTCAAAAAAGAAAACTCTATATACAGTCTGCCTCATTCCCAAGAAGCTTATATGGGAAGACCTGGGAGAGTCCTTGGTGGCACATGATGGTTCTTCCCAGTGCATCTGAGACTTGGACTAAAGGTTTCAGATCAAGAGACATTGCTGGACAACCTGTACAGTAGATATCACCATCATCAAGAAATTCATCCATTTGGGCAGCTTGATGCAGGCAGGCATTATCGTCCGTAGAAAGGGAGGCTGGAACAACTGCAAGTCCAGTTGATGTCCACCCAACAACTGGCTCACTGCAGATGCTTTGATGCTTAATCTCACCAATACTCATACATGCAGCTTCAGACTGACAAAAACGACCTGCAGGTACTGGAAGTAAGACAGTATTGTCCTACACCAAATGAAAAACAGTGTGTACAGCACCTAGACATCCAACTGGATAACAAATTGAAGTAGTCAACATGTGGATAAGGGAATTAAGAAATTTAGCGCTGCATTTGTTGTCTTTAGAAACATCTCTCACTGTGCTGACTTTAAGAGAAGTGTGTTGGGAGATTATGCTCTGAGACAGCACACCCAAAGTAAATAAAATATTTATACAACAGAAGTGACTGGTAAAGATATTGTGCAAAGTAGATAGTAAATCTTGCAGAGTTCTCTTCAAGTATCTAAGAATTCTTACACTCACTTCACAGTATATTTACTACTATACAGTGATTTGCATGAAAACAATGTAAGACACAAAAATAATTTCTGTGTAGAGTTTGCCTTCTTGTCTAGGGTTCAGAATGGATTTATGTACACAGTTATAAAATTAATGAAGCAACCCCCACTGAATATAGGCAAGAAATTGGGAAAATTAAACACATACATTATTCGTTGAGGTATGTACTGTCTACACAACTAATTGAAGGCAGTATGTTTATTGCCATATGCATTTTGCTTCTTTTATTTGGGAAGCATCATCAGTGGCAATGGGTACGTAAGTTGACGTCGTTAATCGAGAATAACCATATGATGCAATCACAAATCAACTAATATGTTTACATCTGCCTAAGCTTATTGTATTACACCTATGACCAACCAACCGAACCCCACTTGCCGCTACTGCCATCTGTTGCAAAACGGCAGAAACAAAGTTGTAGACCTAATATATAATGTTGGGTAGTTATTAATTTATAAGTTCTTGCTGGTGGTGAGATACATTTGTTTTTCAATTTTCTACCTGCTGTAGACTCGTCAGATCAACAACATCAATGAGAAGATAAATAGTAAGCAGAATGAGGCGGCTGCACTTGAAGTGAAACGAGCCCATCACAAGGAGCAGTTGGATTTGAAAGAAAGAGAGCTGCGAAGTAAGTAGAAACTTGAGTTCAGTGCTATGGTCTCCCTTTATATTTGTAACTCTGCCCCCCCACACTCACGAGTGCGCGCTCGCACGCGTGCGCCCTCACGTACTCATACATGTGTCCTATAGACCAAATTCTCCTTTTAGTCAGATTTCCTGCCCAATTAGGTTCATTGCCTCTTTGTTTTTTATTCAATCTATCCACCTAATCTTCAGCATTCTTCTGTGGCACTATGTTAGACTGTGGAAGTGAATGCTCTCTGTGTTGTACGCGCAAGGATACTAAATCGCATTGGCTGGCAGCAGTTGTGGAAGGTTGATGTGCAGCTGTGTATAAATAATTTATTCTGTCTTTATTTCTCAGTAATTTTACTAGTCTGTCAAGAATTTAGAAATTTGCATTTTTTTAAAATTTAATTATTTAAGTCATAACAGTTTCTCTCTTTTTCTGTTTCCAAAAAAGTGTAAGATATGTAAAAATCCTTCTGTTTTAATGCGTATCATTGGATTGAGTTTTTGTGGAACCAGCTTTCAGTCTGTTAATTTGATTTCATACTTTCTTTACAGAATTTGAAGAAGAAATATATGATTTGTGTGGCAGGCAAGATTTTGATGAGTACATACAAAGTGTTTCTGATAGAATACAAGAACTGCAGGTTCGTATTCTGCTGTAAACTCTTGGCTGACATTTGTAGTCTTATTTAGAAAGCTACTTTTTATGAGCAAACATTCATCTTGTGACAGTGCCTACATGCGTTATTCATTAAGCCCTCAGAGACTCCATGATCAAAGTCAGGTGGAATATCTGTAGATTGATGTCTTAGACGTGTAAAAATTACATACACTACACAATTGCCGTGAAATGTGGCTTTCTTCCCCAGTTAGTACCATCACAAACACTGTGATTACCAGATTCAATTACACATCAAAAGCTTTTATGCAATTAGACAAGTGGACTGTCATATGGCACAGTATCACAGCTTACTTTTTAAACACAATATTTGCAAAATGCAGTGGCTGTGAATTGTGCAAACAGTGCACACACTCAAGTTTTGAGAAAGTCACAGAGATGATTGAATATCAAGCACATAATTCTATAGCAGATCCAAGTAAAAGACATTCATCAGTTCAGAAGACTTGAGACAGACTTGTTAAAAATGTGTCAGATGATCCACACCCACATGCTAGTCATAAATACCTGCACCATGCAACAGTTTTCATAGAAATATTAAATGTGAGCTTCATGAATACTGAGCGGCTGTATGCATATTAATGCAGTAAATCACTGATGCTTTAAATATAGAACACAAAAATCAACTTTAAAAACAGCTAAGGGTATTTGTGGTTTCTTGAAATTTCGCGTGGATGTAACACGAGTGCTAGCAGGACCCAGATGCTTTCAGCATAGATGTTTCTCCATTACTTGCGCGACCGGGAATTTCACGATAACGTTAAGCATGGATGTTTTGCATTTCCTTCCCAACTGCAGTCTTTTTATTGGTGGGGTGCACATACATGCTTGCTATATATGAGCTCGGACTAAAAATTGTAGGTGGTGTCAGCAGACTATTTAAAGATTGGTGTATGAATGTATTGTAACTTCGGAAATAACATAATCATTTGAAAAATAATAAATAATTCCACTCAGAATGATCTATGAATGTTAACTGTAATTTTGTTTATGAAGTATGTGATGGTCTAGAAAATTGGAAAAGTTTATGAAACGATTTTATGCATGTGCGTTGGGAATACCCTATTTACAGTATAAGAGTCATATTGTAAATTACTGTAAATTAGGCAAAAATCCTAGTTAACAGCTCAGTCAGTTAGTGAAGTATGCCACCTTGTGCATAAAACTTAGGTCAACAAGTGTATAATGATAAAGAATGGAATTTAACAGCCACAGAGGCAAAATCTGCAATAAAAAGTGTACCTACTCCTGAACTGTAATGTTAATTACCTTGTAAGTTCATTAGTTTCACAGAAATTGAAATATATCACTGAAGAGTTGGAATGTCAATTTTTGTAATGAGATGTGTTGTTAAATCCTTCAATACATACTAGCTCACACGAAAATTGCAAAATCGAACCGCAGTAAACAGTTCAGTTAGTCATTTCTTTTATTGATAGTTTTTCCACGAAAGCTGGGTACATCATTGGGATCAGTGCATTGAAAATAATATCTTGAATAATGAATTTAAGTGGTGAAAAACTTAGTTTATGTTTTGTAACAATATTATTTTATTGTTACATTCCATTCTGGATTTTCCATTGCTTGATTAGTGAATGTTTTAAAGTATTTGAGCACCTACCACCTGTATACCAGTTAGAAAATGTACAGAAATTGAAAAATAAGAAAAAAATGAATTAATAGTAGAAGTGCAATAAGAACAGATGGGAGATTCCAGCTTGCACTCTCTCAATCTGTTTTTATAATTTTATTTTTAGCAGAAATTCTCTAAGCCTAATTCTTGTATTCACAGGACCAAAAAGGAACGCTCAGTGCTTCGGAATACATGTTCCGTCGCTACATTCAGAAACTGGAACAGGAAGATCCTTGCTGTCCATTGTGTCATAGGGAGTTTGAAGCCGCTTCTGAAGCTGCTGAACTTGCATATGAAGTAAGCTGTTCCTTCCTACATTATTCTTACGAGCATGAAAAATGATTGAGAAGTGTAAAGATAAGGTATGAAATATTCAGAGAATGGTTATTCTAACACCATGTGAGACCTGTGTGCTGATAAACCTATGTTCATTAAGATTCTGTATTTCATTTACAGCCAGAATGAAAAATTGTGTGGTGTTTGGAAACATACTGGCAGATTAAAACTGTGTACCTAATAGGGATTTGAATTCTGACCCTTGCTTTTCACAGGCAGTGTTGTTATTGACTGAGCCATCCAGGAATGACTTGTAACCTGCCTGCCCTGCTTCAGTTGCACCATAACACCTCTTTCTACTTTCCAAACTTCTCCAAAGCTCTTTCGTACACTGTGCCAAGCTCTAACCAATCCATTTCTCTACAATATCATTTACTCCAGGAGTGCTGGTTGCAGTGTATACTGGAGAACTTCTGCAAATAGTAGAAAGTGGGAGAGCGGTTCTGTGAGAAATGAAAACTGTGAAGTTAGGTCTGCAGTCATTCCTAGAGCTTAGTTGGAAGTATTATTGATGTAAAAAGTAAGGTTCCAATTTCAAGTACCAGTTTGATACTAAATTTTAATACTCCTCCCTGATGTGGGGTTCAAAATGTGATTACTTCTCATTTTGTTTCTCTTTGTATTGTCTTACTTTGCTTTCATGCATTAATTCCCAGGAATTAGCAGCATAGTTCTGTTAAGGATTCATGCCTTAATACCATATATTAGCATTTGTTGCAATATGTCTTGGTCTACTAGAGGACACACCGCAAAAGGGGCATGGAAATGGAAACATGGAAAATAAAATGACCAAAATCTCTGACAAAAAAAAAAGAAATTATGCAGTAGTTTATTATGCCTCAGTTGGTTAAAAATATGTTATTGTCTCGTTACTGGTTTCGGCACCAAGTTGTCATCTTCTGATGAGATTTACCCACTAAAAGGCATAATCAAGATATATAGTAATTACATTGGGCATGGTAAACACTGTGAAATCTAAAATACTTTAATGATTGTACATCATATATCATCACATGGAAAAAGAAATCGAAATTAGGGCAAGACTCAATTTTTGGGGGGGGGGGGGGGGGGGGGGGGCAGCATAAAATAACTGGATCCTTCTATCGACGTATCTCCTGATGTAACCAAAAATTTTGGGGAAATTCTCAGTTCAGTTATACACAAGTTCCCAAGTCATATCGTAATAATTGGTGGAGACTTAAATCATCCAACAATTAATTGGGAAAATTACAGTTTTGTTAATGGTGAGTGTGATAAGACATCCAGTGAGTTCATAATGGGAGGGAACCTCCATGTTGTACATTCAGTGTAAAGGAACAGAGCTTACTTCATGATAGGCGTAAAACAAAGTATAGGCCTATACTTAGAGAGATGCTGAATAAAACATGTTTGGCTGCCAAGAGAGTGGTGTGTGATGCCTTCAATGACTACCATAGCAGGATGTTGTCAAAACCCAAAGAAGTTCTGGTCATATGTAAAGGCTGTTAGTGGCACCAAAGTTAGTGTCCAGTCCCTAGAGAATGGGGCATGCTCTGAAATTGAGGGTAGCGAAGCAAAAGCTGAAATGCTCAATTCTGTTTACAAATCTTCCTTTAGAAAGGAAAACCCAGTAGATTGCTCCAATTTAATCCTAGTACCACTGAAAAAGTGAATGAAATAACTATCAGTGTCAGTGGTGTTGAGAAACAGCTGAAACTGTTAAAATTGAACAAATCTCCAGGGCCTGATGGGATCCCTGTCAGATTCTCCACTGAATCTGCACCTGAGTTAGCCCCTCTTGTAACAATAATCTTAACTACAATCTATTGTAAATCTCTCAAACAAATACTATGCTCAGTCCTTGCAAAAAGCAGAAGTCACAACATCTACAAGAAGGGCAGTAGAAGTGATTCAATGAACTACTATCCAATATCCTTGACATCAGTTTACTGTTGATGCTCAGAACATTTTCTGAGCTCAAATATAAAGAGATACCTTAAACAGAATGGCCTCTCCAGTGCCATGGATTCTGAAAACATTGATCATGTGAAGCCCAACTTGCACTCTTCTCATATGATATACTGAAAGCTTTGGATCACGGCTCTCAGATATATGAAGTATTTCTTGATTACCGAAAACCATTTGACTCAGTACCACATCTACACTTATTGCCAAAAGTACAATCATGTCAGATATCAAATGAAATTTGTGACTGGATTGATGACTTTTTGATAAGGAGGAGCAGTGTAATGTTTTGGACAGAGAATCATTATCAGATGTAAAAGTAACTTCGCATGTACCCCAGGGAAGGGTGTTGGGACGCGTACTGTTTATGTAACTATGATCTTAACTACAATCTATTGTAAATCCCTCAAACAAAAACTGTGCTTAGTCCTTCCAAAAAGCGCAATTCACAACCATCTACAAGAATTAATGACCTTGCAAACAATTTTAATGGGAACCTCAGACTTTTTGCAGATGCTGCAGTCATTGACAATGCCTGAAAAAGCTGGATAAATATTCAGCAGGATCTTGATAAGATTTCAAAGTGGTGCAAAGTTTGCCAACTTGCTTTAAATATTCAAAAATATAAAATTGTGCACTTCACAAAACACAAAAGCATAGTATTCTATGACTATAATATCAATGAGTCAATATTGGAATCAGCCAGCTCATACAAATACCTGGGTGTAACAATTTGTAGGGTTATGAAATGAAGTAATCACACAGGCTCAGTCACAGGTAAAGGAGCAGGTGGTAGACTTCAGTTTATTGGGAGAATACGGGGGAAGTTAAGTCAGTCTACAAAGAAGACTGCTTACAAATCACTTGTGCGACCATTTATAGAATATTGCTCAAGTGTGAGGGACCCATAACAAATAGGACTAACAGAAGATATTTAACGCATACAGAGAAGGGCAGCACGAATGGTCACAGGTTTGTTTGATCCATGGGAGAGTGCCAAAGAGATATTGAAGGAACTTAACTGGAAGACTCTTTAGAATAGATGTAAACTATCCAGAGAAAGTTCCAGGAGTTGTAGGGGTGAGCAGAGAGATGGACTCACGGAGAGGTTCTGCAGTGGGCCCAAGGATTTGAGGAGAGACTGGAGATTCTGCTGGATTTCTGGAATGGGGTCACTGTGGCTAGGTTTGTAGGTGGATGTATCTGACAGCTGGCAGAGTCCTTCTGCCAAGTTTGACTACCTCTTGTTGTGCCCTGAAATGAAAAATGTCCTGCCCACTATCCTTCCCACTCATCCCACAGTGGTATTCTGCCATCCACTGAACCTACACAACACACTCTTCCACCCCTACAGAACCCCTTCTCCCAGCCCCTTACCTCATGGTTTATATCCCTGTGAAAGACCTAATGTAAGACTGTCCCATACATCCTCCCACCACCACATACTCCAGTCCGATCACAAACATCACCTGTCCCATCAAAGGCAGGGTGACCTGTGAAACCTGTCATGTAATCTACAATCTGAGTTGCAACTACTGTGCTGTGTTCTATGTTGGCATTACTACCAACAAGCTGTCTGTCCGCATGAATGGCCACTGACAAACCATGGCCAAGAAACATGTGGACCACCCTGTTGTTGAGCCTGTTACCCAACATGACATCCTTCATTTCAGTGACTGTTTCGCAGCCTGTTCTGTAAGGATCATTCCCACCAGCACCAGCTTTTCTAAATTGCACAGGTGGGAACTCTCCACGCAATATATCCTGTGTTCCCATAACCGCCCGGGCCTCAACCTTCATTAGTCATTAGTTCCCAACCATACAGCCCTTTCCCTGTTCCCATTCCAGCACACAGCCCTCATTCCACCAACGCACCCTGTCTTTTTACTTCTCTCCTTTTTGCAACTCCGCCCCCACCTTTCCCCTGCCTTCCATCTAACCTCCCAACTGCACCTAGCTGCCCTACCGTCTCTCCACCTCGTCTTTCCCCACCCCACCCTGCTATCCCTCCCCCTCCCCGCCCCAGCCTCCTGCTTACCACCACCCAGTTGCCACTCCCATCATGCACTTGTGCTATTGCTCACAGTGTGGCTTCAGCTGCCAGAGGTTGCAGTCATGTGTGTGTGAGTTGAATTTGCGTGTGAGTGTGTGCGTGTGCGTGTGCGTGGGCCTGGTACCAGGCCCAGACCAGAGCCTGGGTGTGCGCGGGTGCGCGTGTTGTGCCTATCTGCGACTCAGCATCTCCGCTATATGGTGAGTGGCAACTTTACTTTTCATAGTAATGTGAGGATTACATATTTTAAGCGATTGTGACATAATAAATTATTACACAAATGTTGATGATGGTTGCATACTTCCAGTTGAAAATGTCATTTATCAAAAGATCCATGAAATTTTCAAAAGGAACTCGAGCCGTAGTTTGCAAACAAATTAATACACTGACAGAAAAAAAAAAAAATCACGATACCAAAAAGGTATTGTGCGAGGTAAATGAAAGTTGTTTCTACATGCCGGCCGCGGTGACCGTGCGGTTCTGGCGCTGCAGTCCGGAACCGCGAGGCTGCTACGGTCGCAGGTTCGAATCCTACCTCGGGCATGGGTGTGTGTGATGTCTTTAGGTTTAAGTAGTTCTAAGTTCTAGGGGACTTATTACCTAAGATGTTGAGTCCCATAGTGCTCAGAGCCATTTGAACCATTTTTTTGTTTCTACATCTGAAAGATGATTTCTATTCATATTTCGTGCCAGCCACATAAGAGTCGTGGTAATAGTGCCCATATGAGGATGCAAATCAGGTTCACTTTAAATACACTCTGTAACGTTCATGAGCATTAGTTACTTTTGAGATTGGACATGCTTGGATGATGTTAGTCAAGAATGCATTTAAGACACAAATATCGAAACCTTGCTGAGTTTGAATGAATCGCAAGATCGGACTCTGGACATGGCAGTGCCAAGAAGGAAGACCTTCATGTTTGGCATGTGGCTCTGGAGTGTTGTACTGCATCTGCAGCAGTAATTTGAGCAGTAGCTGACACCACAGCAACACAACGAACTGTTACAAATTGTAATGTCAAGGAGAGCTCTGAGCCAGACGCCCATTAGCATGCATTCCACTGATTCCAGACCACCGCCATTTGTGACTTCAGTACTGTCAGGTAGGGGCACAGGTTAGGGCAGGGTGGAGGTCTGTTGTGTTTTATGATGAAAGCTGGTTCTGCCTCATTGCCAGTGATGGTTGTTTTTGTTGGTTAGGAGAAGGCCAATTGAGGGCCTACAGCCAACTTGTCGTTGTGCTAGACACACTGGACCTACACCAGGACTTACGGTCTGGGCTGCAATTTTCACATGACAGCAAGAGCAATCTCGTGGCTCTCCACACATTCCAACAGCAAATTTATATGTCAGTCTGGTGATTCAACCAACTGCGTTGCCGTTCGTGAAGAGCATTCTAGGGGATGTTTTCCAGCAGGATAATGCTCACCCACATACCCAAAAAAGTCTACAGTGTCAACAAGTTGTCTTGGCCTGCTGGAGCAACAGATCTGTATCCAGTTGGACACATATGGGACATCGTCAGACGCCAAGTGCAGATTTGTCCAGAATCAGCATTAACTGTCTCCATATTGACCGAACCATGCATGGAACTCCATCCCACAAACAGACATTCGGCACCTGTGTGACAAAATGCATTCAGGTTTGCATACTTGGGCTTAGCTTTCTGTCAGTTACACCAGTTATGAATGTACCAGCATTTCGCATTTGCAATGGCCTTATCTCGTGCTTTCATTAATCTGTGATCTTGCAACATTAATGACTTAACTCTGTTACCCAGACAAATGTATTCCCAAAATTTCATTTCATTACTCTGCATTAATTATTGCTTGATATTGAAATTTTTTACCAGCATTGCAGTAACAAGATTCTGAAGATGCTGAGGATGCAGAGTCTGTTGCACTATCGGTTCAAAAGAGTATGCACAAATGATGACATCCAAAGGTGGATGCACAAATGATGACAACCAGAGGTTCATACAAATTCGTGTGTGCATGAAAAGAGCTATGCATAAAGCATATAACATCCACTGCTGTCATCCTTAGCAAAAAATCTGGCAGAGAACCCGAGAAAATTCTGGTCCTATGTAAAATCACTAAGTGGGTTTAAGGCTTCCATTCAGTCCCTTGTTGACTCATTTGGTGAGGCAGTTGAAGAGAGCAAAATGAAAGCAGAAGTTTTTAAATTCACATTCGAGAAATAATTCACACAGGAGAATTGTACAAAGATACCATCGTTTGACAGTAGGGCAGACTCTCATATATACAACATAGTAATATGCATCCCCGGCATAGAGAAACTACTGAAAGATTTGGAAGCAAATAAATCACTGGGTCGAGATGGAATCTTAGTTCGGTTGCACAAAAAGTACTCTGTGGCTTTGGCCCCTTACCTAGTTTACATTTATCGCAAATCTCTTTCTCTCAGGAAAAAGTCCAAAGCGACTGGAAAAAAGTGCAGGTAACTCCTGTATATAAGAAGGGTAAAACTATGGGCCTGCAGAATTACAGACCATTATCCATAACTTTGGTTTGCTGCAGAATCCTTGAACATATTCTCAGTTCAAATATATTAAATTTTCTTGAGACCGAGAAGTTTATCTCAACGAATCAGCATGGTTTTAGAAATCATCGCTTCTTCGAAACTCAGCTTACCCTTTCCTCACATGATGTACTGTGAACTGTGGATAAAGGACAACAGGCATATTCCATATTTCTAGATTTCTGGAAAGCATTTGACACAGTGCCCCATTGCAGGTTATTGATGAGGGTAAGAGCATATTGAATAAGTTGACAGATATGCAAGTGACTTGAAGAATTTTTAAGTAATAGAACCTAGTATGTTATTCTCAACAGTGAGTGTTCAACGGAGAATAGGGTATTGTCAGGAAATGGGATAGGACCACTCTTGTTCTCTATATACATAAAGGATCTAGAGGACAGAGAGGAAAGCAATCTGCAGTTGTTTGCTGATGGTGCTGTGGTGTATGTAAGATGTTGAAGTTGAGTGACTGTAGGAAGATAGAGATGAAGATAAAATTTCTAACTGGTGCGATGAATGGCAGCTAGCTCTAAATGTGGAAAAATGTGAGTTAATGCGAATGAGTAGGAAAAACAATCTGTAATGTTCATATGCAACATTGGTAGTGTACTGCTTGACACAGTTGTCATTTAAATATCTGGGTGTAACATCTCTAAGTGATATGAAATGGAACAAATATGTGAGGACTCTGGCAGGGAAGACGTGGAGTAAGGAGGTAAATGTAGGTGTAGAGATGTTAACCCTCTGCCAGGCACTTAAATGTGACTTGCAGAGTATCCGTGTAGACGTAGATATAGATGTCAGTCACAGAGACAGCACATCAATAAAGAAAAATTAAATAAACAAAAGTTATTTTGGAGGGCGACTGGAAAAAAATGAAGGAATGTGGAAACACAAACATTGCTAATAAGATGTTGTTGTTGTTGTCGTTGTTGTGGTCTTCAGTCCTGAGACTGGTTTGATGCAGCTTCCATGCTACTCTATCCTGTACAAGCTTCTTCATCTCCCAGTACTTACTGCAACCTACATCCTTCTGAATCTGCTTAGTGTATTCATCTCTTGGTCTCCCTCTATGATTTTTACCCTCCACGCTGCCCTTCAATACTAAATTGGTGATCCCTTGATGCCTCAGAACACGTCCTACCATCCGATCCCTTCTTCTAATCAAGTTGTGCTGCAAATTCTTCTCCCCAATTCTATTCAATACCTCCTCATTAGTTATGTGATCTACCCATCTAATCTTCAGCATTCGTCTGTAGCACCACATTTCGAAAGCTTCTATTCTCTTCTTGTCTAAACTATTTATCGTCCATGTTTCACTTCCATACATGGCTACACTCCATACAAATACTTTCAGAAGCGACTTCCTGACACTTAAATCTATACTCGATGTTAACAAATTTCTCTTCTTCAGAAATGCTTTCCTTGCCATTGCCAGTCTACATTTTATGTCCTCTCTACTTCGAACGTCATCAGTTATTTTGCTTCCCAAATAGCAAAACTCCTTTACTAATTTAAGTGTCTCATTTCCTAATTTAATTCCCTCAGCATCACCCGACTTAATTCGACTACATTCCATGATCCTCGTTTTGCTTTTGTTGATGTTCATCTTATATCCTCCTTTCAAGACACTGTCCATTCCGTTCAACTGCTCTTCCAAGTCCTTTGCTGTCTCTGACAGAATTACAATGTCATCGGCGAACCTCAAAGTTTTTATTTCTTCTCCATGGATTTTAATCCTACTCCGAATTTTTCTTTTGTTTTCTTTACTGCTTGCTCAATATACAGATTGAATAACATCAGGGAGAGGCTACAATCCTGTCTCACTCCCTTCCCAATCACTGCTTCCCTTTCATGTCCCTCGACTCTTATAACTGCCATCTGGTTTCTGTACAAATTGTAAATAGCCTTTTGCTCCCTGTATTTTACCCCTGCCACCTTTAGAATTTGAAAGAGGCTATTCCAGTCAACATTGTCAAAAGCTTTCTCTAAGTCTACAAACGCTAGAAATGTAGGTTTGCCTTTCTTTAGTCTTTCTTCTAAGATAGGTCGTAAGGTCAGTATTGCTTCACATGTTCCAATATTTCTACGGAATCCAAACTGATCTTCCCCAAGGTCGGCTTCTACTAGTTTTTCCATTCGTCTGAAAAGAATTTGCGTTAGTATTTTGCAGCTGTGGCTTATTAAACTGATTGTTCAGTAATTTTCACATCTGTAAACACCTGCTTTCTTTGGGATTGGAATTATTATATTCTTGAAGTCTGAGGGTATTTCGCCTGTCTCATACATCTTGCTCACCAGATGGTAGAGTTTTGTCAGGACTGGCTCTCCCAAGGCCGTCAGTAGCTCTAATGGAATGTTGTCTACTCCCGGGGCCTTGTTTCGACTCAGGTCTTTCAGTGCTCTGTCAAACTCTTCACGCAGTATCGTATCTCCCATTTCATCTTCATCTACATCCTCTTCCATTTCCATAATATTGTCCTCAAGTACATCGCCCTTGTATGGACCCTCTATATACTCCTTCCACCATTCTGCTTTCCCTTCCTTGCTTAGAACTGGGTTTCCATCTGAGCTCTAGACATTCATACAAGTGGTTCTCTTTTCTCCAAAGGTCTCTTTAATTTTCCTGTAGGCAATATCTATCTTACCCCTAGTGAGATAAGCCTCTACATCCTTACATTTGTCCTCTAACCATCCCTGCTTAGCCATTTTGCACTTCCTGTCGATCTCATTTTTGAGACGTTTGTATTGCTTTTTGCCTGCTTCATTTACTGCATTTTTATATTTTCTCCTTTCATCAATTAAATTCAATATTTCTTCTGTTACCCAAGGATTTCTAGTAGCCCTTGTCTTTTTACCTACTTGATCCTCTGCTGCCTTCACTACTTCATCCCTCAGAGCTACCCATTCTTCTTCTATTGTATTTCTTTCCCCCATTTGTGACAATTGATTCCTTATGCTCTCCCTGAAACTCTGTACAACCTCTGGTTTAATCAGTTTGTCCAGGTCCCATCTCCTTAAATTCCCACCTTTCTGCAGTTTCTTCAGTTTTAATCTACAGTTAATAACCAATAGATTGTGGTCAGAGTCCACATCTGTCCCTGGAAATGTCTTAGAATTTAATACCTGGTTCCTAAATCTCTGTCTTATCATTATGTAATCTATCTGATACCTTCTAGTATTTCCAGGATTCTTCCATGTGTACAACCTTCTTTTATGATTCTTGAACCAAGTGTTAGCTATGATTAAGTTATGGTCTGTGCAAAATTCTACCAGACGGCTTCCTCTTTCATTTCTTTCCCCCAATCCATATTCACCTACTATGTTTCCTTCTCTCCCTTTTCCTACTCTCGAATTCCAGTCACCCATGACTATTAAATTTTCGTCTCCCTTCACTACCTGAATAATTTCTTTTATCTCATCATACATTTCATCAATTTCTTCATCATCTGCAGAGCTAGTTGGCTAATAAGATAAAAAGATAAAACAGCCAGGTTAATTGAGGAATTTAGAGTGAGCTCCCATAAGGTACATTACTCTCAACACATAAATGAGCAAATTAAGCAGCAAAAATATGTGTAACCTCCCAGTAAAGTATTGGTGCTGGGGAACAATAAAAGCTATTGTAATCCTCACTTTAGGTCCAACAAACATTTATTTACATGGGCAATGTTACACATTTGAATGTCCATTATTTCCATTTGCACATTCAGCAGAGGTGCTAAATCCCTTCTACCCTCAGAAACAGCAGTACAGTGGTGCTATATCCAGAGCATCTTCCATAGCCTCAGAGACTTATTTATCTGATAGTTCGACAATCTGTGAAATTAGATCACTATCCATGGGTTTTTCCAGGAATTCTTGGGCAGGGAGAATCACACAGCTGTCTTCTGTTGTCTGGGAGTAAAGAGTGGTGCGATCTAGTTGCGACAGTGGAATCTTTCACCAGGGAGGCCACTAACCGTAGTGTAGAAACTGGAGTTGGTTGTGCTATCAATGCAGCAGCCCAAGTGTTGTATGCATTCATCGCCACCTGGCGCCCCTGTTGTTCTCCCACAGCCCCACAGATCCACTTAGGTTCCATCCAAATGTATGTCCTCATACCACTCAACAGTGTGGCTGTGACTGCTTCATATTCAGGGGCTGGAAGCAACATCTATAACAGCTTTTTTATCGCACAGGTGGAGATGCTCTGCTGGGCTTTGGTCATTGACGGGTGCTGACAGGTAAGAACTTTGGATGGCAATTCGCATTGAAGCCAATTCAGAAGACCCTAATGATTTTGACATTTGAGTTTCAAGTGCAAAAACTAACCATTCTGTCAGTTTGTTTGAGGCTAGGTGCAAGGGGCATCGGGTAAGATTTTTAATTCCATTGTAGTTTCAAAATCATTTGAAATCATTAGTTCGTGAGTTGGGGTCTCCTGTCTGCCACAGCTTGCAGGATGCACACTCAATTTCAAATATCTGCTCCAAGGCTCCCACTGTGGCCGCGATTGCCGTGTCTTGGCGGTGTCTGGTGTACGAGAAGTGGAGAAGAGGTGACAGTAATTAACCGTACGGACCCCAAGGAAGATCCCATGTACTCGGTGTGGAGCTGTTCTCACATCTGTATCGGCAAGAGCTGCAGAGAGAATAACTGCGGTGAGGCGAGATGGTGTGCCTGACAAATAGCACACTGTCGAACGACTCTGCAACTGTAAGATTGTCGTCCATACGTGCCCAGCAGATGTACTATTTGTTTCATCCTGGATATTTCCCATGGGATTGATGCTAAAATTGGAGCATGTGATGTTGCAGGAAGGACAGAGCCACCACCCAGCATCATTCATTGTCTTCCGTAAGGAGCAGTACACATTGGCTCACATGATTACTCAGATGTCAGATGCACACTTACATATAAATATCGATCTGTTATTTAGTGATTCTCTTATCGGCAGTGTTGCACAGGAGGCAGTTTCTTGTGACTGACACTGTGGTTAGCACATTGAACTCACATTGAGAAACAGCAGGTTTAAATCCTCATGGTTTTTTTTTTGTGGTTTCCGTAAATCATCTTAGGAGAATGTCGGGATTTTTACTGATTCTCTTCTTCATCCTTGCTTTTTCTAGCATATGCTCTGCCTCTAGTGACCCCCTCAATGGCATTAAATCTTCATCATTATACCTTGTATGTAACAAAATTTGTCAGAACTGCGTAGACTGATTACTCTTCTAATCTTAACTTCAATTGAAACGTGCATCGTTGCTACTTGGGCCCATTATTGTAACAAGAGACTAACATAGCTTGATCACAGTCTTTTTTTAATCCTTACACTCTTCTGTTCTGCTACAAATGATTACTGTCAATATAGGAATGGATAAAGGAAGAGTTACTATTCACCAAATTCGAAGCACTGAGCAGGAGAGCAAAATATGTAAAACTTAACAAAAGGAGAGAGAGGCTGATAGGACACATCATGAGCCACGAAGGAATAATTAATTTGATCGTTGAGGTAGGTGGAGGGGGGGGGGGGGGCTAAAAAAAATAGTAGGAATCCGAGGCTTGCTTACAGTAAGCAGCTTCAAATGGGTCTAGATTTCACTATTTATTTATTGCAGTCATAAAACCTGCTCTCCTGTGTTCCAAAAGTAAATACATTAAAAATTCTCTACATAATGTTATACTTTTTTTTTAATTGTAATAATGCGATACTAAAGTCTACAATGTGACGTAATAATAAGTATATATGTAAAGAAAACCTAAGTAGTTAAGGAAAATATAAAAAACCAAAGTGAGTAATGCTAGTCAATCTCTATTATATTGCTATCCAGTACTCCTTTGAGTTTTGCCTGCACTGAGTGGAAAAATAACCTACACTTGAGCTACCTCTTCATTTCCTACCTATATTGTACATATCCGTGTGATGTGGAACACACAAACTTTTGTAATAGTAACTAATTGTACAAAAAACAAAGATGATGTGACTTACCAAACGAAAGTGCTGGCAGGTCGATAGACACACAAACAAACACAAACATACACACAAAATTCAACCTTTCACAACCAACGGTTGCTTCATCAGGAAAGAGGGAAGGAGAGGGAAAGATGAAAGGATGTGGGTTTTAAGGGAGAGGGTAAGGAGTCATTCCAATCCCGGGAGCAAAGCTTTTGTCTGTGTATGTGCGATGGGTATGTGTGTGTGTGTGTGTGTGTGTGTGTGTGTGTGTGTGTGTGTGTGTGTGTGTGTGCAAGTGTATACCTGTCCTTTTTTCCCCCTAAGGTAAGTCTTTCCGCTCCCGGGATTGGAATGACTCCTTACCCTCTCCCTTAAAACCCACATCCTTTCGTCTTTCCCTCTCCTTCCCTCTTTCCTAATGAAGCAACCGTTGGTTGCGAAAGCTTGAATTTTGTGTGTATGTTTGTGTTTGTTTGTGTGTCTATCGACCTGCCAGCACTTTTGTTTGGTAAGTCACATCATCTTTGTTTTTAGATATATTTTTCCCACGTGGAATGTTTCCCTCTATTATATTCATAACTAATTGTTCAATTGTTTAATGACTCGCCAAAAATGTCAAGTTATCACAGTTATTTGTAAATATCATGTTACTAATAACTAATTATTGGTATTAAAACTAAATTACAATTCACATACTCTTGTTAACAGACCCCCAAACACCGATCAAACAGTGTTTTTGTGCTGATTGCACTAGTTATGCAGAGCAGGAGAGATTTAAACAGGATTCACTAGTGTGGTGATCTGTATCTACATCTACATCTGTGCTCCACAAGCCACAATATGTTGCATGGCAGAGGGTACTTGTACCATTGCTAATTATTCCCTTTCCTGTCCCACATGCAACTGTAGGGAAGGAAAAATGACTGTTTATGTGCTCCAGAACCAGCCCTAACTTATCTTATCTTGTGATCATCATGTAAGGTGTATGTTGACGCAAGATGTATGTTGATGATAGTAGAATTGTTCTGCTGTCTGCCGAAAATGTTGGTTCGTTAAGCATTCTCGATAGAGCATCATCTCCTTTCCTTCCAGCCATTGTCATTTGTGTTACAGAATGTTGCCAAGATACAAGCTTATTGATCGAACCTACCGGTAATAATCTAGCAGCGCATCTCTGAATGGCTTTGTATCTTTCTTTAATCTGAGCTAATGAGGATCCCAAAGACTCGAGCAATACTCAAGAATAAGCTGAACTAGTGTTCTGTGTGCAGTCTCCTTTATAGATGAGCTCCACTTCCCAAGAAATCTCCCAATAAACAGAAGTTGACCATTCACTTTACCTTCAACTGACCTTATGTGCTTGTTCCATTTCATATTGCTGTGCAACATTTGACAAAGATATTTAATTAGTGTGACTGTGTCGAGCAACACACCACTAATATTATATTCAAACATTACAGGACTGTTTTTCCCCACTTACCTTTCTTTACATTCAGAGCAAGTTGCAGTTCATCATGCCAAAAACAAAATCAGTCTGTCATCTTGTTTTCTCCTCCATTCGTTCGTTGACAACACTTAAGTGAATGAAATATTTTACTCTCACTGAATTGATGAATATTGGACATCTACAAAATGAACAAGTTCCTTAATTTTAGCATGTGCTCAGGTTGGTTCCCACTGACTTAAATACACAGATGGAATCAGAGTTTGAGATACACCAGAAAATAATAAATTGTGTTCAGCAGTGTTTCCTGCAGACATTCATTAGCACAAATCTTTTCCACATCCTACTAGGTGGATACCGGGCTAGTCCCCACGTCCCGCTTCAGTTACACAACTCGCAGACATTTGAAACACATTCACACTATTTCCCGATTTACACTAGACGCAGACAGCTGGGGTACACTACTTCCATCCCTGGGGGTATGGGTTGGCGGCAGGAAGGGCATCCGGCCATCCCTTAAAATTAACCATGCCAATTTTGTACTTAACCCTGCCGACCCTGTGCACAATGCGGGATAAAGGCAGTAGCAGAAGAAGAAGAAGAAGAAGAAGAAGAAGATTAATTAGCACAAGTCATTTGGTATCATGGGGTCTGTCTTTATGGTAGAGTGCTTCTGCCTCCGTCCACTGCATAGTCGGCTGCTGTGGCCAAGCGTTTCTAGGCACTTCAGTCAGAACCGCACTGCTGCTACGGCCGCAGGTTCGAATCCTGCCTCGGGCATGGATGTGTGTGATGTCCTTAGGTTAGTTAGGTTTAAGTAGTTCTAAGTCTAGTGGACTGATGACCTCAGATGTTAAGTCCCATAGTGCTTAGTCATTTGAACCTCCACCACATAGCACTGAAGAGGAGTCCAACTGTTGAACTTGACAGGTGTCAAACTATAGCATTTTGTTTCATCCTATCGGTTGACCATGAAATTTTTTATTCAGTGCATTTGTTGCAACATGTTAAGAATTAGTTGGACAGCCATTATGTTTGAACCATATGCATTGTCACTTGCCCAGTGCTGTTTCTTCTAGAAAAATGGGTGACATATTTGTGAAAATGGTGGGCATGCATTTTTATATTTAATGTACCTGGAATAAAGTAATTTCCCACAATGTAATTTCCTGCAATGCCACACCATATATCGTCTACTGTCATTGCTGTTATACATGACATCAGTGGGAATTTCCTGCTACCTAGTAATACACACTAAGTAAATTTACACGACTGTAGTTAGCAAACATTTCAAAGATGTAGCACTGTCTCTCAGGTATTGCAAAGCGAAGTGTCAATGTTCTTTGTGACATTTGAAATTACGATTTCAAATGTGTAAAGGAAGGAGAAAGGAATGGAATTTATGTTGATGCAACCTGTAGGTTTGATCAATAAGCCTGGCTGACGCCACATTCCATGGTGATAAGCCTTACGCCATGATGTGGAATGTGTCACTGACTGAAAGGCTTCATGTGCTCTGTTAGTTACTGTTAGATTCTTCATCCTTTGTTTGGCATTCGAGCTGATCATTTGCACCATTGTCCTGATAGCGCTGTAAATGCATGGCACGCTGGACACAAGCAATTGGGGTATATATGTGTTATAAAACCACACAGTTTGGACAGCATTTGTTTGTCATTCACCATAAACTTCTCCTCAGTGGTGTACACACCTGCAACCATGATACACTGAAGCAGATATCACTTGACAGCATGATGGATACACAGCACATATTGTGCTAGCTCTGCAGTGCAAATAAGGAAATAGCCAGAAGGCTTGGAACAGCAACTGTCCCTGGCACTACAATAGTGGATTCTAGCTGGTTTGCCTTGTAATTTTAGCACATTCCTCAAAAAAATTTTTTTTTTTTAGTTTTTAATATGATCGTTAACAAATGTCATACAACAATCCTGATATTTCAAGAGCTTTCAGATGCTATTGGAAATAGTATACCATTTTATTTAACAATATTATGTGCACCCTTCTTTATTTCTGATCTAATTAAGCATTAGAACCAATGTTCAGGGATACAGATTTATAATTTATTCCAAACAATAATTAATAGATGGCCAATATTCTGTGTCCAGTTGTGATAAAACTGTTTAATTGTCAGGATGTCAGTAGTCCAATTTAAAATAGAGCAGACTGCAGGGAACATCATCCTGATACAGGAAAACTAAGGCTTAACATCGCCGTGACAAATGAAGACCACAGTGACTGCCTAGACTTGCTTTGAAATGGCCATGGCCAATTCTGTGCCCCATCCTTGTCCAGTCTCGGCTTTTACTCCATTTTTAATGCCTTTGATTAATATTTAAGCTGTGTGAACAGCATCACAGGTAATTTCATTCTGTTACTTCATTACAATCAGGACTGAATTTGTCTACTTATCGTTGGCCTGCTATGTTTCTCTGTTGGACATTGTGTGTCAATAATTTCTACTGACTCATCATCAACGATAAATTAAACACAGCCTTCTTGCCTTTTTTGTGGCTCCTGAAAACCCTGTAACTACAATCACATACACTGAAATTTTGCAGTATCAGCAAAGGGCCATTAAGAGCAAACTGAGGGGAATTTTGGTGCTATAGAAGTTCACTTGGGACATATTTGATCATCTATGTCATTGGCTTGACTTAGAAACCAGCACCTTTCACTGTTTTCCCACCTGTAGCAATATTTAACAAGAAAGACCATTGCAATAATATATAACCTCGGCCCAATATGAAAGAGTGGACACATGATCTGGTGGCTCAGGATACAGAGGGTGTAGAGAAATTTACACAGTGTTGAGGCAGGGGCTTCAGTGAATGTGTTAGATTTATAGAGAAATTGTAATCTGATACTGTAAATCGCGTTTCTAATTAGTCTTCTCATCAAGTGTTTTCCCAGTTGCCAGCCAATAGGATAATTAATGTTTTGGAGACTAGCCATTTAGAAGAATATAGGGCCTAGGAAACCAGCCATTTATGCAGTTGTTTAAAGTGTTAATGGAACATATGTAATTGATCTATCTCCAAGCACAATACATACTGCTTCAAGATTTATTTGTCATTTTTACTTTAGTTCTTTGAAAGATTACAAATTTTTAAATAATGGTGGCAGAAAGTATAATTATCCTCCAAAAAAAAGTAAGAAATGAGTTATTGAGCAATTTCTTCCACTTGAGCTTCCAAAATTTCTTGTTCACTCAACATAGGGGTATATTTGTTGCAGAACTACAGCAAACTGTGACACACACACACTAAATTACGTTAGTGTGATCATGTTGACTAAGCCATAAGTCCACTAATGTTTCTTTTGAAATAATTCTAGAAATTGACAACAGAATGCAACACCAGTCAAGGGACAGAGAGTGGGACGTACGTAGATTGTTCTCACATGAAGTGATAAATGGCTCACATGCAGAGAAAATTCAGCCCAGTCTTTTTAACACGAAGTATTGGCCTGAGCTATGCTGCGGCTTTGTCTCCCAAGCACTATTGACATTTTTACGCATCCCATTTCAGGGACCCTCACACTGCTGCAGACGAGTCACTTCCATACTCCAGTGAATAAAAACTTTTTCAAGTATTCATCATGCAACATTGTTTGGTATCATTTGCAATAAGCCTAGTTTTGATACCTTGAACCATTTATCAAATATGATGATTGTTATGACGAGATGATTTCCAATGTGGAGGGCCCGAATTGGGTGCACTGTGTGCAGTTATCCGCCAGATATAAAAACCAATAACTCGAGAACTAATCGAGATATTGTTCTATTCTCAGTTTTAACTAAAACTTCAATACGTCATATATATTTCATAACAGCAATGTATGAGCGCACACAAAGTCTTTGCGTTTTTGCCTCTACAAACTCTTTAAAAATTTCATGCCATGCCTTACTTAATTTGATGCAGTGAAGTAACTAAGACAATAATACAATGAAATTCAGTCCTTTATCGAATTGAGATATTAGATTATAAGATGTGCAAAAATCAAGATCCCCCCCCCCCCACACACACACATACACACACACACACACACACACACACACCGAATAGTCTCTCAGCACAGACAGCACCATTAGACAAGCAGTATAGTGACAACAAAGCCGCACTCAGCATTGAATGCAGAGAGTGTGTCTGTAGCAGACAAAGAGTTAATGGGATATTTTATTTCAATTAAGAACAAAGTGTCCAGTACCTGTGGTCTAGGGGTAGCGTCTTTGATTCATAATCAAAACGTCTTCAGTCCCGGGTTCGATCCCCGCCACTGCCTAAATTTTGATAAATAATCAGCATTGGCGGCCGAAGACTTCCGGCATAAGAAGTCAGCCTTATTCTGCCAACGGCCTTGTGAAAGAGGGCGGAGGAGCGGATAGAGGTTCAGGGCACTCTCTTGTCCTACGGGTGGGAAATTGCCCCTAAAGGCGGAAGAATCAGCAATGATCAACGACATGAGGATGCAGAAGGCAATGGAAACCACTGCATTAAATACACGTAATGTGTATTCACAGGACATGTGGCCTGTAATTGAAGAAGTGTCATGATGATCTCTCCATTGGCAAAAGATTCCAGAATAGTCCCCCATTCGGATATTCGGGAGGGGACTGCCAAGGGGGAGGTTACCATGAGAAAAAGATTGAATAATCAACGAAAGGATAACTTTCTACCAGTCGGGGCGTGGAATGTCAGAAGCTTGAACGTGGTAGGGAAACTAGAAAATCTGAAAAGGGAAATGCAAAGGCTCAATCTAGATATAGTAGGGGTCAGTGAAGTGAAGTGGAAGGAAGACAAGGATTTCTGGTCAGATGAGTATCGGGTAATATCAACAGCAGCAGAAAATGGTATAACAGGTGTAGGATTCGTTATGAATAGGAAGGTAGGGCAGAGGGTGTGTTACTGTGAACAGTTCAGTGACCGGGTTGTTCTAATCAGAATCGACAGCAGACCAACACCGACAACGATAGTTCAGGTATACATGCCGACGTCACAAGCTGAAGATGAACAGATAGAGAAAGTGTATGAGGATATCGAAAGGGTAATGGAGTATGTAAAGGGGGACGAAAATCTAATAGTCATGGGCGACTGGAATGCAGTTGTAGGGGAAGGAGTAGAAGAAAAGGTTACAGGAGAATATGGGCTTGGGACAAGGAATGAAAGAGGAGAAAGACTAATTGAGTTCTGTAACAAGTTTCAGCTAGTAATAGCGAATACCCTGTTCAAGAATCACAAGAGGAGGAGGTATACTTGGAAAAGGCCGGGAGATACGGGAAGATTTCAATTAGATTACACCATGGTCAGACAGAGATTCCGAAATCAGATACTGGATTGTAAGGCGTACCCAGGAGCAGATATAGACTCAGATCACAATATAGTAGTGATGAAGAGTAGGCTGAAGTTCAAGACATTAGTCAGGAAGAATCAATACGCAAAGAAGTGGGATATGGAAGTACTAAGGAATGACGAGATATGTTTGAAGTTCTCTAACGCTACAGATACAGCAATAAGGAATAGCGCAGTAGGCAGTACAGTTGAAGAGGAATGGACATCTCTAAAAAGGGCCATCACAGAAGTTGGGAAGGAAAACATAGGTACAAAGAAGGTAGCTGCGAAGAAACCATGGGTAACAGAGGAAATACTTCAGTTGATTGATGAAAGGAGGAAGTACTAACGTGTTCCGGGAAAATCAGAAATACAGAAATACAAGTCGCTGAGGAATGAAATAAATAGGAAGTGCAGGGAAGCTAAGACGAAATGGCTGCAGGAAAAATGTGAAGACATCGAAAAAGATATGATTGTCGGAAGGACAGACTCAGCATACAGGAAAGTCAAAACAACCTTTGGTGACATTAAAAGCAACGGTGGTAACATTAAGAGTGCAACGAGAATTCCACTGTTAAATGCAGAGGAGAGAGCAGATAGGTGGAAAGAATACATTGAAAGCCTCTATGAGGGCGAAGATTTGTCTGATGTGATAGAAGAAGAAACAGGAGTCGATTTAGAAGAGATAGGTGATCCAGTATTAGAATCGGAATTTAAAAGAGCTTTGGACGACTTACGGTCAAATAAGGCAGAAGGGATAGATAACATTCCATCAGAATTTCTAAAATCATTGGGGGAAGTGGCAACAAAACGACTGTTCACGTTGGTGTGTAGAATATAAGAGTCTGGCGATATACCATCTGACTTTCGGAAAAGCATCATCCACACAATTCCGAAGACGGTAAGAGCTGACAAGTGTAAGAATTATCGCACAATCAGCTTAACAGCTCATGCATCGAAGCTGCTTACAAGAATAATATACAGAAGAATAGAAAAGAAAATTGAGAATACGCTAGGTGACGATCAGTTTGGCTTTAGGAAAAGTAAAGGGATGAGAGAGGCAATTCTGACGTTACGGCTAATAATGGAAGCAAGGCTAAAGAAAAATCAAGACACTTTCATAGGATTTGTCGACCTGGAAAAAGCATTTGACAATATAAAATGGTGCAAGCTGTTCGAGATTCTGAAAAAAGTAGGGGTAAGCTATAGGGAGAGACGGGTCATATACAATATGCACAACAACCAAGAGGGAATAATAAGAGTGGACGATCAAGAACGAAGTGCTCGTATTAAGAAGGGTGTAAGACAAGGCTGTAGCCTTTCGCCCCTACTCTTCAATCTGTACATCGAGGTAGCAATGATGGAAATAAAAGAAAGGTTCAGGAGTGGAATTAAAATACAAGATGAAAGGATATCAATGATACGATTCGCTGATGACATTGCTATCCTGAGTGAAAGTAAAGAAGAATTAAATGATCTGCTGAACGGAATGAACAGTCTAATGAGTACACAGTATGGTTTGAGAGTAAATTGGAGAAAGACGAAGGTAAGAGAAGTAGTAGAAAGGAGAACAGCAAGAAACTTAACATCAGGATTGATGGTCACGAAGTCAATGAAGTTAAGGAATTCTGCTACCTAGGCAGTAAAATAACCAATGACGGACGGAGCAAGGAGGACATCAAAAGCAGACTCGCTATGGCAAAAAAGGCATTTCTGGCCAAGAGAAGTCTACTAATATCAAATACCGGCCTTAATTTGAGGAAGAAATTTCTGAGGATGTACGTCTGGTGTACAGCATTGTATGGTAGTGAAACATGGACTGTGGGAAAACCGGAACAGAAGAGAATCGAAGAATTTGAGATGTGGTGCTATAGACGAATGTTGAAAATTAGATGGACTGATAAGGTAAGGAATGAGGAGGTTCTACGCAGAATCGGAGAGGAAAGGAATATGTGGAAAACACTGGTAAGGAGAAGGGACAGGATGATAGGACATCTGCTGAGACATGAGGGAATGACTTCCATGGTACTAGAGGGAGCTGTAGAGGGCAAAAACTGTAGAGGAAGACAGAGATTGGAATACGTCAAGCAAATAATTGAGGACGTAGGTTGCAAGTGCTACTCTGAGATGAAGAGGTTAGCACAGGAAAGGAATTCGTGGCGGGTCGTATCAAACCAGTCAGTAGACTGATGACCAACATGTTGCTTTATACAGATCAAGAACAATAGAAGATAAAATTTGCAGATAGTATTTTGACAGAAATTTTCATCAAATTTCTTGAGACACTGCTTGCTGCAAGTGATGATCTAATGTTCAATTATTGAACATTATTCTGTTCCAAATTTTCTTTGTTTTAAATAAGCAGGAACAGGAAACAATCATTGTATTTGATAGCCAAATTTGGTGTTATTTTTTTGACAATTTCAGTGCTTTTTCTTTTTAAAGGATTTTGTTGTTTTTTTTCTTCCCTTTGTTTTTACAAATTCAGTGTTTATTTTTCCCCCTACCTGTTCTTTTTCTTGCCAATTTCGCCCCTTTTTTTCCCTCCAAATTCATATACCAAATAAGGTGTTATTTTTACCCATTTCGGCATTATTTTCTGCTAATTTTAATGTTATTTTTTCCACAATCGGAGCAATTTTGTTGCTAAATTCATTGTTTTTGCCAGTTTCTGTGTGTTTTTTTTGCAGTCTTCATTTTTATTTTTGCCCAATTTGATATTTTTTACCAAATTGGTATAATTTTTTAGGATGTTGGTACTAATTCTTGCCAGTTTCTGTGATTTTGCCTGATTTGACATTAGTTTTTTTCCAGATTCAATGTGGGGTTTTTCCCCATATTCAGTGTTACATTTTTTTCCTAATTTCATCTTACTTTTTTCCATATTCAGTATTTCTTTTGCCAAATTCAGTCTAATTTTTTCCAGATTCGGTGCTTTTCCCCAAATTCACTGTTTTTGCCAATTATAGTCTTTTTTACCCATTTTGATGTGTTTATTATTAAATTCGTTGTTTTTATTACCAAATTAGGTATGTGTATTGCCAAATTCAGTGTTTTTTTGCCAATTTCGGTATTACTTTTTTGTTGATTTCAGTGCTGTTTTTGGCATTGCATCATAGTTATGTGGGAGGTGAAGTGTCATTTTCAGATTATACGAGAACCTCAGTCTTGAGGAAAAAGAATAACATAATGCAGTTTCAACATTCAGTTCTTATCGGTTATGAATATTGGTAAACTATTGTCCTCCAATTTTTTATTTTTCATACAGGAAAGGGGCAAATTGTCGATTTCAAAAGAAAACACCAATTGGGTGTTATTTTTCGCGTTACCGTTTTTGCAAGATTTTCCCATCTCTATAAATAAGTCATGGATATCAAATTAGGAGTGCTTTTAATTTTTGCAGAAACTATACCCATTTCATGTATGAAGTACCACCTGCAACAACGTATTTTTCTGCATTTACAGCTGAGTAATAAAGTCAGTGAAGTCCCAGCACGCCTTCAGGACAATAAGAAAGAACTAGAAAATAAGCTAAAGGAATATGATAAACTTTTGCAAATGAAACCTGCTTATGAAAGAACTGATATCATGCGCACCAAGGAGATACCAGAAATGAAGTAAGCACCAGTTTCATGCTTTCACCTTCATATATTCAGAATGTATGTTAAATATTGACAAATATTAAAATATAGTCACGTAGTTTGTAGTTGCACTAAATAACTACAGATTTAGAATAGAATATTTGAAATCTAGAATTACCAAAACCATTTTCTTATCTTGCCACAAATTGACTTTGTAGAAAATATGAGTAGACATTAAAGGGAAGATGAGCAGTTATCATAATAATAGAAAATTGTGCATTGCCATAAATGCACAAGAAGGCACACCACATTTTCAGTAAATATTGTGCTACCAGGTGTACCGGTATGAAATGAGTGTTAAGATACAAATGTGTCGATACGGAACATTTGTTGTGAACGAGCCTTAATTTTTTTTTTTTTTTTGGTTGGTGTGACATCTGTCAAAGATATTTAGTATACATCAAGTCATGGAACAAACAACATCATGTTTTCATCGTGTTAACAATATCGAATTTTGTATCTGAAAGTGATGATTTGCGAAAAGCATTAATTTTTTGTCTTCATTTGGAAAAAAGTGCTGCAGAGTCCCATCAAATGCTTGTCAAGGCATATGGCAATCATGTTCTATCAAAAGCAACATGCAAAAGATGGTTTCAATGGTTCAGAAATAATTATTTTGATGTAAGAAATGAAGAACGTGGAAGACCACCAAAAAAATTCGAAGATGCTGAAGTGCAAGCAATATTGGATGACGATGATACTTTGAGTCGGAAGCAAATGGCAGCAATGCTAAATGTTGCACAACAAACAATTTCTGACCGTTTGAAAGCTATGTGAAAGATCCAAAACTGTGGAAAATGGGTGCCACATGAATTGAACGAAATACAGATGGAAAACCGAAAAACCATTTGTCAAATTTTGCTTCAGAGACCTGAAAGAAAACCAATTTTGCACCGAATTGTTACTGGTGATGAAAAATGGATTTATTCTAAGAATCCTAAATGGGAAAAATCATGGGTTAATTCGGGACAACCATCAACATCGACTGCAAAACCAGATCGATTCGGCAAGAAGACAATGCTCTGTTTGGTGGGATCAGAAAGGTGTGGTGTATCCTGAGCTTCTAAAACCCAGTGAAACTGTGAATACTAATCACTACAGACAACAGATGATCAATTTGAAGTATGCATTGATCAAAAAAAGACAAAAGACCAGAATGGGCTAGAAGACATGGCAAAGTATTTTTTTTACATGACAATGCACCTGCACACAAAGCAAAACTGGTTCAGGATACAATCAAAACACTTGGCTGGGAGCTGCTACCCCACCTGCCGTATTCATCAGACTTGGTCCCTTCTGACTACCATTTGTTTTCGTCAATGGGACACGCAATGGCTGAGGAACACTTCCTACGAAGAAGTTGAAAATTGGGTGTCTGATTGGTTTGCTTCAAAAGACAAACATTTCTATTGGCGTGGTGTCCACAAATTGCCTGAAAGGTGGTCAAAATGTATAGAAAGCAATGGTCAGTACTTTGAATAAAATGATTTTACTTTTCAATTCAAAATTAGTGTTTCATTTTCTCAAAAAAAAAAAAAAAAAAAAAAAAAAAAAAAAAAAAAAAAAAAAAAAAAACGCTCATTTCATACCGGTACACCTGGTAAACACATGTCTGCTTGTGAAATTCTATTGGATTTAAACAGTAAATTGATAACTTTACTGGTTATTATTCATCTTACAATAGTGTATTTCCGTGTTTTCAGAGAGTCACTTCATCAAACAGAAGAGGCTTTAGATGCAGCTCGGAAACAGATTAAAGATTTGAAGGAGCAGTTACTGGGTCCAAAAGCAAAGGAGCAGATGGCAAAGGATATCCAAGGAGATGTAGTCCGCATTGATCAGTTGCAGACAGAACTGCGCCGCATAGACAAAGAAATTCAGGAGCTGCAGTCTAAGATGCCCACAGGTTGATAAAATATTATTGGACCTCTTCCAACAGTCAATTTCCTATAAAACCAGTCTTTTATTTTAAGAATCTGCCATCTTCAACTGCCCATACACTGATGAGCCAAAACATTATGACCTCCTGCTTAATAGTCAATTGGTTCACATTTAAATGCAGTGCAGTAGTGATTCTGCATGGTGTGGATTCCTACAATTCCTTGATAAGGTTCCAGGTGAATGTGGCACTAGATATATACACGCAGATCAGCCTTTTTCTCTAAATTATGGGTCATTGGTGCATGAGCTCAGGGCTAATGCCCAAAAGTGTCCCATATATGTTCTGTCAGATTCAGATTGAGCAAATCTAGTGACCAAGACATCAAAGTGAATACACTGTCATGCTCCTCAAACCACTGTAGCATAATTCTGATCTAGCAACACAGAGAGTTATCTTACTGGAAGATACCACAGCCCTTGTGGAAGATATTAAACATGAAGCAATGCAGGTGGTCCATATAATGTTTTCGTGGTCCCCAGCTGTGATGGTCCTTTCGATTACTACCACATCCCCTGTGGGATCCCAAGTGAATATCTTCCATAGCATAATACTGCCCTACCGGTTGCATCTGTAGAGTGGTACACATTTCGAGCAAACTTTCACCTGGATGAATGTGCATGAATACAAGTTCATCATGCAAGTGTAACAATAAACGTGATTCTTCCAACCAGGTTACACATTTCCATTGATCCACGTTCCAGTCTTGATGATACCATGCCCACTGCCATTGTAATTGAAGATGTCGTTTGGTCTATTAGGAAACACACAGGAGTTTTCTGCTGCAGAGCCCAATGTTCAACAATGTGCACTGAACTGTATGCTCTGTACCTACACCAGCATTTTACTCTCTTTGTCAAATCTGTCACATATTGCTGCCTTTCCTGCTTTACAGAGTAGGCAAGCTCCCTTCACACTGCTTCAGACACTTTCCATACCTGACACAAGATGTGCAGGATGGGAGGAGAGCATGACAGGGAGTAGGTAACTGTAAATGAATATTACACATGCTGCATAGATATCACTGAAAATGATTTGGGGCTGCCTACATAATCAACTGAAACACAGATGTCCATTAACCAATATTAAAGGTATTTAAAATTTCTGCATTAAACTACTAGAACATACATATATCACAGTACATATTTCATTTTATTGATATGAAACATAATCATTTGCATGCTGTGTAACAACGTCACAATTTTAGTTTGCTTTCTAGATAGAAAGTCTTTTTATTATTCAAGTTACTGAGGCATGGCTTCTATTGCGTCGTTTTATGTCTGATTTTCGCTTACGCCAGGAAGTATTATCTGTTAGCACATTTCTGAGGTTCACTTTGATTTCCAGCACTACACATTTCTCGATGTGGAATATGATGCAATATAGTGCCACTAGCGTTTCTTTACATACTTATGGCTCAACATCTTGTGTGTGTGTGTGTGTGTGTGTGTGTGTGTGTGTGTGTGTGTGTGTGTGTGTAGTATTGTGAACTTAATGGCTTGATTTGGTTTTCACTTGATCTAAAAATTTTCTCTTCATTTGTGGTTTGTCATCATTTTAGTGATGTTAGTGGGCACTTATTTAATATATAATTGAAATAAAGGAGAAGTATGAAAGTCCATCTAAGTGGAAAGTATTGTAGAAAAAGGAGAGGTGGTAATGATGAGTAAATGTAGTGAACCGTGAATTCCAAGAGGAGGAAAGAAGAATGTGTTGGTAATAAAATGGAAGAACGGGAGAAACAGAGATGAAATGCAGGAGGTGGTGGTTTACTTTTGTTACTTTTTTCTATGTGATGTGTTCAGTGATTTTACATAATGCCTCGTTTCAAATATTTATCTGCTCATTAATCAGCTGTTTATTGTGGTTTAACGCTTTGTACAATAAATTGCAGTTGTTTCAAAGAAAATGCCTTTTTTGAATGCTGCACATCGAAATTTTTATTTTTATTTATGCACCCAGATGCGTTTCGCCTTCTGCACATAGAAATTTTTATTTTTATTTATGCACCCAGGCGTGTTTTGCCTTTTTTAGAAGGCGAAACGCGTCTGGGTGCATAAATAAAAATAAAAATTTCAATGTGTAGCATGCAAAAAAGGCATTTTATTTGAAACAACTGCAATTTATATACAGCTGCTGCGAAAATGGCCACTAGAAGGAACGTACTTTGTATAATGTCCTTAAAAAGTGAGATGTCTGTGTGTACTTATGTTTTTCTGTTGTGCTTAGCCAGTAATATTCCTGTTTAAGTTGATCTGCAAATTGAGAGGTTAGTACTGTATTTCAATGCTCTGGTGTGTTCTTTATACTGTCAAAATCATCCTGGTGTAGATTTCGTTTTAGTCCTTGTAATTGAACTGGTAGATATCAGGTTGTTGGTATTAGTCTCATTTTGGTTTTTGAGGTGTGCTCCTCTATTGAATTATTCTTAATGTAGGCAACATTAATCCCTGAGTTTTATTACTATATTTACCTGAGTATAAGACGAACCATCCTGTTTTTTAAGATGTTCTCTGAGACAAAAATTTGTTTTTAACACATCCTGACTAATCCGAACTACTAACTGTTTTATTGATGTAAAGTAACTGCCAAAAAGTCAACATTATGCATCTCTAAACTTTCACCATTTATTAATTGTCTACATTTTGATAACACTAGGAGAAATAAAATACGCAGAAACAAATGGTTTACATTAATTTTCAGACCATTTGCTTTTCTGCCTTTCTTGCATGCTAACGTTGTTGTTTGTGGTATCACTATTTGTAATAGCAGTAATAATAATAATAATAATCATAATAACAACAATAATCATTCTAATAGCACAGCTGTGGAATTATTAGCTTTTTTTTTGTCACAAATATTTGGCGGTTTCTTCCAAGTATATTGTTATTTCTGAGGTTGTCATTGTGGTGGTACCTGAGAACACAGCTGTTTTTTTACTGAATACATATCAGATTTGTATTACATACTGATGTGGGGAATGTTACAATGTCTCTTGCTTTCAAACAAATCACTTGCCCACTGCTCTTTCATTGGCTGTGTAGAACCAGCTGTCACTTCCCCTTCCATTCCCATTATACATCATGGCGAGTGTCAGCAACAATGTAGCAAGAAGCACTTAAGTACACCACTGCCCCCTATCTATACTTTTACCATCTCCTGCAGAAATTGGTACTCTTGTTGAATATTTGTCCAACTTTATTCAGTTAGATTCGAACTAAAACTGAACTCAGGCAAACTGCAGTTTAAATGTGGCAGATGTTCATAAAAATCCAAAGTACGTAGTATAGAATCTCATGGTTGGCAATGCAAAATTTACTTCTCTCTCTAACTCCCTTCGTCACAGTTATCTTAGCTCTCAGCCAAGTTGGTGGCACTATTCGCCTTCCAACCCTTCCATAGTGCTGAGCTTGAACAACTGTGCAAAGCAGACTGCAATATCTTCTAGTGTGCAGGTCATATGTGACAACACCAACTGATACATAAAAAAAAGATCACAACTACGATTCTCGAACTTTCTCTTCTCCCACATTCTAGTGTCATCTGTTGTTACTATCTATACAACAGGTTTTTCCACTGTAATTTATTCTCGCGGTAACAATTACAGTCAGTTTAATGTGATTTATTTCTTTTGTTAGACATTTCATTCTGGATTAATTTTCCTTCATATTTCAACTGAATATCATCATCATCATCATCATCATCATCATCATCATTCTCTAAAGCTGATTAAAAGGTGGTAACGTTTTTACCCGGTGTTCTAATATGTAAGCAGCGACCAAATTTCTCATTTGCTATTTACCTTGTAAATCACTACAGTATCTCATAACGAAATATAATATTGGTTCTGAATGAACTAATGTTTTTCGGAGGACAATATTTCTGATTTTGAACGTTACCTTTATTTAAAAACTGGCATTAATGTTTGGATGTGGTATCCATACATGCATGACAATGTTTTCTGCAAACCTGTTCAGATACAACAAACAATCGTAAGCTGATAGAATTTAATGCTATTTCCTCCTGTGTTTCACAAAATTGTCAAATTTTTAGTCAGAGCAATAGGCTGATGTAGTGGCTAGTTCACAGTTTCTCATGTATCTCATGCACTAGCACCACGCAAGTTAGTACCACATGATTGTTCAAGCAATATCGATGCCGTATCAAGTGCTTTGGTGTATTGGGAAATCTCAAGCGAGTATTGTTGACAGAGCCCTGCTCTTCCAAATTCTTCAAAATAAATCTGCACATCACCTCAGCAACCAAAGTTTCATCCCTAAATGTAAGACAGCCTCTATAAATGTGTGACTATCTCTATATACTCTGCTAAATGATGTAAAAATGTTGACCTCAGCAGCAATAGTTTAATCTGTGAGTATAAGACACCCCTGTATTTTTCAAATGGTGAATTTGGGAGAAACCTTATCTTATTGGGTAAATACAGTATATTACTATTTATTCACTTTGTAAAGAACCACACTGCAGCTACTGATGGGAGTCACTGTTCCTTTATTAACTGAATGGCCTTAGTCAATAGCGACTTCTGTTTTGGCACAGCCAACCTAGCCAACCATAGTTAGCAGATGAATTCAGCATGTATTCATACCAGTAAATGAAAGTAGACACAACACACAAAAGTTTGCCAGGATAAGTCTTACTAAATTTCAGGCTGGCCACACTTTTTACTGTACAGGCACTTTCGAGACTCAGAAAGCGGATTTTGCAGTTTGTTCTGCTGTTTTTCAATGTCACAGCATTTTGCAACATTTAGAATCATTTTCCGAATCACAGTACTAACCTCTCAATTTGCAGATCAACTTAAACAGGAATATTACTGGCTAAACACAACAGAAAAACATAAGTACAGAGAGACATTATACAAAGCACGTTTCTCGTAGTGGCCATTTTCTCAGCAGCTGTATAGAAATTGCAGTTGTTTCAAAGAAAGTGCCTTTTTTGCACGCTGCACAGCGAAATTTTTATTTTTATTTATGCATCCGCTCTGTGTTTTGTAAAGACAGTAATGCAACAAGTAACCAATATCCATAGCTAAAAATATATTATTTGATCCAGACGGCTTGTAATCATTACAGCTGATGTCTACATCTCTCAGCATACCCCATTCTTCAGTTTTTGCACTAATTACAAGGGTTTTTTTTATGTTTGTTCCACAACTTGATCTTCAGATCTGATGGCTGTCCATGAATACTTACATATTCTTTCTCCTTCTTGTAAAACGTGAGAGTTCGTAGCTACTCCAGTGCCTGGCTGTTTACCAGAACCCCTCAGTGCAAAGGATTGTCACTGGATGAAATAACTTTTTTCTGTGGCATTTTTCATGTATCACAATTTTATAAATTACAGTATACTGCAAGCACACAATAGAAACCAACCAAAGTTCTCATTGTATATGTTGACATAAAACAAAGCCAGCAGTGTGGGAGCTTTGGCATCATCACTTGAAACACATGCATCAAGTGCAAAGTTTCAGCTGGCTGAGTATAGGGGTAACCATCCAGTGTGACCTAAAGCACATAAAACAGTTTTAGAAAAAGCAGATACCAGGCTGAGATTCATAGGAAGAACGTTAAGGAAATGTAATTCATCCACATGCCACTGGTTGTGAAGTAGCCATTGAACTTGAACATGTTAGTTGCTGATCATGGGTACCTAAAATGTTGTGTAGAAATAGCAACAGAGCTGGTATATGACATGGCTGCTTTTGCAGGTTGCCCTACCTCTAATGAGATAGCATAAGCCTTTGAAAGTTCTGGAGTAGGGTTTGTTGTGTAGGAGAATTGGGCAAGTCTTGCTCCCTAGCCTTCCACAGAAATATGACCCCTGTGGAAACAGCTTGTGAGGGGATGTGGCACAAGGGCGGACAAAAATGTTGTGTAAGTTGAATGAGTGGCAAAATACCACTTCAATAGGTGAGGGAAACATCATGGGTAGGATGTACCTCATTTCTGGGCACAACGATAGATATGGTTCAGTTGTTTTTTTAGGAGTGGTGACAGGGTTAGGGATGTGTGAGGATATAATGTGTGAAATCTGTTTGTGGACTTGATTAGGGGGATGCTGCCTGTCTGTGAAGGCCTTTGTGAGGCCTTCAACATAATGGGCAAGGGAATTCTCATCACTGCAGGTATGCCTTCCATGAATGAATGGCAGGACTAAATGAGAGTTAGTTTTTGATGTGAAATAGATGACTGCTGTCAAAATGCAGGTACTGTTGATGGTTAGCAGGCTTTATGTGACAGAAATATCGATGACGCCGTCTTAGAAGTTGAGGTCAACATGTCAGAAGAGAGCATGTTGAGCTGAGGATCACCGGATGAAGCAGATGGGAGAGTGTGTGTTGAGAATGTGGAGAAATTGGCTCTGGGTCCAGATCTTGCCTGGACCAAGCAAGAGTTTTGGGAGGCTAGGAAGTTTTGCAATAGATGATGCATAAATACATTGACATTGGAAGACACCATGTGTGTGTGCCCATGCCCATGCCCCAAATTTTAAAAATGAGCTGCACATCTGTCATGGCTGTATTCATACCGTTATCTAAATCAAGCCCACTAACCGTTGACAATACCTGAATTTTGTCAACTATCATCTCTTCCACACAAACTAACTCATTTAGCCTTGTCATTTGTGGATGGCATTTCTGCAGTGATGACAATTCTGTTGCACAGTATGTTGCAGGGTTCACAGAGGACTTCACAGAAAGGCAGCAACTCCCAAATCTAGTCCACAAACAGATTTCACACACCATATCCTTACACACCCCTATCACCACCAGTAATAATTACTTGCAAATGAGCATTCCCCTATTGCCAAATACCATCCCAGACTAAAGCAACTCGGCCATGTCCATCAGGGCTTTGACTTCTCTATCATCGTGCCCAAAAATGGGGGACAACCTACCCATGATCCTTCGCTCTCCTCCTGAAGACCTACATATCCTTGCCCATCCCTACGCCATTCCCACTCTCAACCCCATTCCATATGGCTCACATTCCTGTGGAAGATCCAAGAGCAAGTCATGTTCAATTTGTCTACTCAGCACACCATGCTCCAGTCCTGTCATAGGCTCTAGTATCTCGTCAGTCACCTGCAAAAGCAGCCACGCCATGCCATGTTGCAATTTCTGCACAGCATATTATGTAGGTATAACCAGCAACCAATTAATCAATAATGAGGATATCCAGCCCAGTTGTCAACTGTGTGGTTATTGCCACAGCATGTTTTGGGACAACATTATACCATTTTCAAGAACAAGGAAACAAGATAAAACAATCCTCCTTATACTGGCAGATATATAATGATTACAGATGTCCCGAGTTAAACCTAGTTTTAAAAAAATTATGACATTAAGCCTCATGAAAACATAAAAACAAGCTGCACAGGGAACATTGTTAACTAAAACCATAAAACCTGAATCATCACAAGCCGGTGCATCCACTATCCCCAAGGTACAGTTGCAAACTGAAAGCTGCTGCCCTGACCTGCCAGTGATGATATTTACTTGAAGCCTATTACTCAGGACCAAAGATACTACTGTCTCTCATTAAATCTTTGAGAACCGTCTGTCTGGTCCTAGCGCATTCTAACATAAAATTCCCTTTATGCAGCAGTCTGAATGGAAATAGCATGTGTGAATCATATGCCATTAGGTAAAATACATTGGTGGCTGCTTCTTAAGGAAGACATCATTAAAGGGTGCCCAGAAATGCCCTTTAGACACTGCCACCCTCTGACGCACTTCCCTTCCAAGGCACAACAAATCTCTACCTCCTCTAAATTTGATAGCGACCACCCTTTTGCTTCAGTGCGCGACACCGTCATTCTTTCTGTTATATCTCCCAACAAATGCTGCTCATTCTTGAGATGCTTTGCTACAGCTGACAAGCTATTCTCTCCATTATTATACTTTTTAAATCTAACTTTAGAATTTCTTCCCGTCTACCCTACATATCTCACTTCACAATCCTGTCATTTTACTTCATACACACCTAATTTTCTCATCAATTTCTCACCTGTGTCCATCTTATGCCTCAGCCTCTGTCCTGATTTGTGTCCATCTTGAAAGCAGTTCTAACGCCTTTCTTGCTAAACCACCTCACTAATTCCTGTGACTTGGTCATGCAATATGGCACAACACTATATTTGTCTGGACTTTTATCATCTTGCTGGTCACCATGCTTAGCTGCTACATCCAAACGATTTTCTACCACTATTTGTCTAAGGGTTTTCATTTCCTCATTCTTGTTTTCCAGACTTAGAGGTGTGGAATTAGCCCTGTGCACCACATTTTTGAAAAGTGCTATTCATTTTTGTTGGGGGTTCCATGAGGACTTACTATTAACTGCCCCTGTGAACTTGAGCCTCCTAAAAATTCCTGTCTTGATTGTATTGGTCCTCAGGTCCAGATAATTTAAGACTCCATGTTGTTCATGCTCTACTATAAAAACTATGTCCTTATGCATATTATTGAAGTCATTCATCAACTCATTTATTTCTTCCTTGGACCTCTGATAGACTATGAAAATATCAACAACATATCTCCTGTACATCTGCACTTTGTCACTGTATTTAACATTTGCCTTTAAAAAAGCTGTTTCATACTTATTCGAGATGATGTTTACCATCTACCCTGCTAGTGCACATCCCATTGCTAAAACTTTATCCTGTACATAAAACTTACCATTGAACTTTTAACTCAGGACGTCTGTAATTCCTATATGTCTGCCAGTATAAGGAGGATTGTTCTATATGGTTTTTTTGTTATTAGCACTTGAAAATAGTATAATGTTGTCCCGAAACATATTGTGGTAAAATAATCACACAATTGGCAACTGAATATCCTCAATATTGCTTGAACAACAGTTGTATGACGGCTTCACATCAGTTACCCAGTGACCAGTTGTGCACTAGAATGAATGGTCACCTTCAAACTGTGGCCAAGAATAGAGTTGACTACTCAGTAACAGAGCATGCTGCTAGAGTTCAGTATTTGCTTCACAACCTGTGCCATTTTGACCCTTCACTGCCTCCTTACTACCCCCTCCCCCACCAACACCAGCTCTTCTGAACTACACTGATGGAAGTCATCCTTGCAACACATCCTTCACTTCCGTAATCCTCCTGGCCACAATTGATTCCTCCATCCTGTCACCTTCTCCCAAACCACTCCTGCATGTCATTGTCATCGTGTGCTGCACAAACCCACTACCTTCAGTGTCCATGTGTTCCATTCCTATTTTGCAGCTCTGTGACCTCCTGCTAAGACATCAGATACCCTTTCCCAGCTCCACCTGCTTCTCCCCTTTTTTGCCCTCTAACCACACCACCCGACACAACCTCTCCATCCAGTCTACCTGCCAAACTGCTTTCTTGACATTGTGTGTCCAGCTGCTCGGAGTGGCCGCGCAGTTTGCAGCTGCACAGGTGTGTGGGGGCGGGGGAGAGGTGCAGCTGTAAGTGTAATCTAGTTCATTAACCCTTTCGCAGGTCGTGGAATGTATTTCTTTACTGTGTTGATATAAATGTGTTGTACCATTTCTGTACACTCTTGGCATCTAGTAGTAGTCCGCTGCATGAAGGGTAAGGGAAGTATACGCACTACCAAATGACGTTATTTTAAAGGCCATTAGGAAGTATGCATACCACTAAAGTAGTTTCTGCACAAGACATGTTCACAGGTCTTTGTCTAGTGGCTAGCTTTGCTGCCTCTGGATCACGGGGTGTCGGGTTTGATTCCTGGCCAGGTTCGGGGTTTTCCCTGCCCAAGGACTGGACCATTTCATCGTCATCATCATCATCATCGTTGTTCATGACTGTGGCTAGATTGGATTGCAAAAAAAATGGACTGTGTCAAAATTGGGACTTTGTACAAGTGCTGATGACCACGCAGTCAAGCGTCCCACAAACCAATCATCATCATCATCATCATCATCATCTATGAGACACAGGAAGTATACTTACCACAAAATTAATATTTCTTTTGGAGACTTGGGGAAACATACTTATGAACAACTTAGTGGTTTTACACAATGTTCATGATAATATGTCTTACCCCCTCTGGATGTTCCTGACATTGTGCTAGTACACTGCAGCAGGTGTATCAAAAAATCTGCTATAGCAATCAGTTTCTTTTTGTCATGAGTTCACTACTTTGAAGTTGAAACATATTGTTTGTTTCTGCAGTACATATTATTGTGACTTCTATCAGCAGTCTTTGTTATAACACAAAAACTGAGCACTTTATCCACCATCCGAAAGGGCATGATCATTGTCTTGTAGGAAAAAGATGGAAGCATTTCAGCAACGGCAAAGTAAGTGGTCCGTGTGCCACCGTGGTGAAAGAATACATGCATGGCAAAATGGTGCTATCCAAAACAGGCACCAAGATAGTTGTGGGCTGTAGTGATGGGTAAAAAATGGCTGCAGAATAGACATGCAGCTGTTAAACTACTGACAGCCTAAATAAATGTGTCTCTCCACTAACCACTCAGCAAACATTGTTGCACACGAGCCTCTGCAGCAGGTGTATACTCGTGCATCCATTCTGACCACTGTTCATTTGGGACAACAGCTGGAATCTGCTCGCTTATGCTGCAACTGGACTTCCACCGAGTGGTGACTGATGGCCTTTTCAGATGAGTCACTTGTATGCTCCATCGGACAGATGGCCATTGGCATGCACGGCATGAAATACCTGAAAGCAAATGCCCTGCATGAATTATGGTTTGGGGAATGTTTTCATGGCATTCCCTAGGTTATCTTTTCATGCTGGAAGGCACAGTGGATCAACACAAGTATGCATCTGTCCTTGGAAACCATTTCAACCCCTACATGCAATTTTTGATTCCTCGTCGTGATAGCATCTATCAGCAGGACAATCCAATGTGTCACATGGCTCAAGGTGTATGTACTTGGTTTGAATAACTGCAAGATGAGTTTACCATACTCCCCTGGCCACCAAACTCCACTTATTTAAACCCATCAAGACTCTGTGGAGCCACATTGATCGGGCTGTTCGCTCCATGGTTCCTCAACTGAGAAACCTATCGCAGCTGGCCATGAAATTGGAGTCGGCATGGCCTGGCCATGAGTTGTGCATGGATAGCCAAATGCTAAGGGAACTGCTCGCGATAAGAGGGAAATCCGGTTTGAGTCCTGGTCTGAAAAAAATTTTCATTGTCGTCCTTCCATTCTACAGCTGATGGTTGGCCATATTCACAATTACAAATACATTTAATGTATTCATTGACTCAAGCTTAATTACTCCAGTTGACCTTAGGTAAATATAATAACATCTTCCTAAACATAAGCTGTTAAAAACTGCACCTCTTGTTCAACTTTTTAATGTGTCGATTCTGGTTTAGGTAGCCACCTTGCTGTGCACACAGAAATTTTAAACATTTTCGTAAACATGGGACGATTCTATCGAGGAGGGATTTAAGAATACATTGACATTATAGTGGAAACTGATGAAATGATGGTGAAAGTGTCTTGCAGAATTATGATGTTATTGGCTAGCATTCAGACTATTCTAGGCCATATAAATGATACTGAACCTCCAACATTTTTTGGCTGTAACAGGATCGTCACGCTCCATGGAGGAAGCCCTGGCAGAGCAGGAGGAGCTTCGAGCACAAGTCAGTGCTATTCAGCGTGCACTCCACATGAAACAGGAGTCACTGAGAAGGCATTCAGAGAGAGTCAACCAGCTGAGGGAGCGCAAAAATGTACTTATGGAAAAGAAATTGAAGGTTTGTTCTTCGGCCATTGAACTTTACTCACACATCTAAAATGTGCATCTTCTCTTAGATTCTAGTAGGTGTATGCATTATAAGGGTAACTTCAAAGTTCTACGCACTATAAGATATAACTGAAGAAAATAATTTATTTTACAAAATAACTTTACAGGCCTTCCATATAATCTCAGTTCTTGCTTATGACAGCTTCTGAACATTAGCAACTTCTGTATTCCGGATAAGAAACCTTCATTGTTGAGCTGCCTGGTAACTTGGCTGACCTCTCCGAAAGCTTCATCAGTTGTATCAAAACATTTTCCGTGGAGTTGTTCCATCGATTTGGTAAAAAAAAAAAACAAAGTCTGATGGGCTCATATCACGACTGAATCGTGGGTGGGAAGTATTTCCCATCTGTATTTGTCAAACGTTTCTGCCACCGATGTGGCAAAAGGGTGTCTTGCATTATCACACAAAATGAGGACACCAGCTGCAAGCATGTCGGGCCTTCTTTGAAAAATTTTCAGGTGCAAAACATGTTGCAGAAACAGCTCGTAGTATGCACCTGTTACAGGCGTCCCCTGGGGCACTCTGTTTGTAGCTATGACTCCATTCACACCATACACAAAGATCATCATCATTTTCACCCTTAATTGTTGGCAGCAGAATTTTTCGAGTGTCAACAATTGGAACTTTTCCATTGTGATGACTGAGACTTAAGTTCTGGCTCAAAATCTCATAACCAGGTTTGATCGGCTGCAACAATCCTGATTGGAAACTGTTTTCTTTCTGTTCCATAATTGAAACAGTTCTCCTGCAATTCTTTTTTCGACCTACTTCCTGCTCTTCACTCAGATCATGCTGAACCAATCTGACAGTAACTTTCCCGTCTTCATCTTCTCAGTCATGAGACTGTAAACTAAAATGACAGACATTCAGGCCTCGCATGAAATTTCACCGTAAGTTTTTTGTTGATCCTCTCTCAAAATATAATTAACAATCACTTGAGAGGTATAGCGTGTTGGAGTTGATGGCCTTCCACCAATTGGTTTCTCCTCAGTGCTTACCCGACCTTAACAGAAAAGAGCAGACCACTGTGATACTTTGCTTTGACCCACCACACTATTCCCACACACCTCTCTCAAAGCATTGTTCATTTATGTTGGTTCTTTCCACTTAGGGATACAGTTTTGATGTAGGAATACTGGTCACTATTTCTAATCTGACCTGACTCTGTTTCAACTTCCGCTTTAAAACTGAATTACTCAAAACACAACCACATAAGCTAGTAAACACATGTACAACTGTCACACACAAAATCTCACTTGCAACTGACGCTTTTTCAACTTGATCACGCCACCTTTAACGGTTGTGCATGCACAGTGTGCCGAACTTTTGGAACGACCCTCGTAAATAGCATTCTCTACTGTATATGGGCTGCTTTTCATTTTAGTTTATAAAATTAGGCCATGTTGGTGCTGTAACCTTATATTGTATAGTTCTGCATCTTTCAAAATAGTACCGCTGTGAAGAAGGCACTGGACTCGTGTTCTGAAGGAGCAAGGTACAAATCACCCTCTGGTGTTGGCATGATTTCCCTGTATTTAATGACCTGCACATTGTCAAGATACTAGTTTTTAATCTCACTTATCTGCAGTGTATCAGAAAATGATATTATGAAGTTGAAAACAAATGATGACTTACAACTTCAAGAATTGATGTTGATGTCCACATTCAGACACTGACGGGGCAAAAAGATCGCAACACCAAGAATGAGTTGTGCGATGTAAACAAAAGTAGGTAGACATGTTTCTACATCTGAAAGATGATGTCTATTCAAATTTCACATCAGTCACATAAGAGTGGCACTAGTAGCGCCACTATGAGAATGCAAATGAGTTTTGCTTTAAATACACGATGTAACAGTAGTGAACATTAATTACTTTTTACATTGGACATGGTGAGTTAAGATTAGTCCATAATGTCTTTAAGGCCTCACTGAGTTTGTGTAATAGGGCTACTAGGAGCTGGATATTCCTTGTGTGATATTGCAGAAAGACTTGGCAGGAATGTAGCCACTGTACATGATTGCTGGCAGTGGTGGTTACAGGAATGTGTGGGCGCAAGGTGGCCAGGCTCTGGATGACCACATGGCACTACCGAGGGGGGAGGCCATCGTGTTCAGTGTATGGCTCTGTTGTATCATACTGCATCTGCAGCAGCAAGTGACGCAGTGAACTGTTACAAATCGGTTACTTCAAGGACAGCTCAGAGTCAAATGCCCTGCAATGTGCTCTCCACTGATCCCAAGCCACCACCATATGTGACTTCAGTGGTGTCAAGCAAGAGCTCATCGGAGGGCAAAGTGGAGGTCTGTTGTGTTTTCTGATGAAATCTGGTTCTGCCTTGATGCTAGTGATAGGCATATGTTGGACAAGGAAGAGGCCAGTTGAGGACATGCACCCAACATACCTGCATGCGACACACACACTCGACCTACAGCTTGAGTTATGGTGTGAGGTGTGATTATGTATGACAGTAGGAGCACTCTCGTGGTTATCCCACGCATCTTGAATGCAAAATTGTATGTCATTCTGGTGGTTCGACCTGTTATCCTGCCATTCGTGAGCAGCATTCCATGGATTGTTTTCCAACAGGATAACACTCACCTCTATACCGCTGTTGTAATCCAACATACTCAACAGAGTGTTGACGTCTTGCCTTGGCCTGTTCAATCCCCAGATCTTTCTCAATTCGAGCACATTTGGGACATCATTGAATGATAACTCCAGTGTCGTCCACAAACAGCGTTAACCATCCCTGTATTGACCGATCAAGTGCAATAGGCATGCAACCCCACCCCAAAAACTGATATGCAGTACCTGTACAACACAATGCATGCACATCTGCGTGCTTGCATTCAACATTTTGGCAGTTACATCAGTTATTAATGTACCAGCATTTCACATCTGCAACAGCTTATGTTGCACTTACATTTATCTGTGATCTTGAAACATTAATCAGCTAAGTATGTTACCTAGAAAAATGTATTCCTGAAATTTCTTCATTCTACATTAATATATATAGGTTGCCACTCTCCATAAAGGTGATACGCCGAGCTGCAGACAGGCACAATGGAAAGGCGCCTCATTTTTAGCTTCCGGCCAAGGCATTCTTCAGCAAAGAAAAAAAACACAACACACACACACACACACACACACACACACACACACACACACACACACACACACACACACACACATTCCCACAAGCAAGCACATCTCACGTATACATAACCACAATCTCAAACACCTCAGACCGGAATGCATTCTGGTCGAAAGTGCCAGAGAAGGCATTCGCGCGCGCGCATGCATGTGTGTGTGTGTGTGTGTGTGTGTGTGTGTGTGTGTGTGTGTGTTTGTTGGTCATATGTCCCATCAGATTACGTAAGGATAGGGAAGGGAATCGACCATGTCCTTTTGAAGGAACCATCCTGGCATTTGCCTGAGGTGATTTAGGCAAACCACGGAAATCATGGGTTTGAACCATTGTCCTCCCCAGTGCTAACCCACTGTGTTATCTACTGCGCCACCTCTCTCAGTCATCGTGAGTGGCAACTTATTTTTTTCCTTACTCTCTTGAAACTGCATGTTTGAGGATTTGGGCATCCATATGAATAACCAACTGTTGTTGTTGTTGTTGTTGTTGTTGTGGTCTTCAGTCCTGAGACTGGTTTGATGCAGCTCTCCATGCTACTCTATCCTGTGCAAGCTTCATCATCTCCCAGTACCTACTGCAACCTACATCATTCTGAATCTGCTTAGTGTATTGATCTCTTGGTCTCCCTCTATGATTTTTACCCTCCACGCTGCCCTCCAATGCTAAATTTGTGATCCCTTGATGCCTCAAAACATGTCCTACCAACCGATCCCTTCTTCTAATCAAGTTGTGCCACAAACTTCTCTTCTCCCCAATCCTATTCAATACCTCCTCATTAGTTACGTGATCTACCCACCTTATCTTCAGCATTCTTCTGTAGCACCACATTTCGAAAGCTTCTATTCTCTTCTTGTCCAAACTGGTTATCGTCCATGTTTCACTTCCATACATGGCTACACTCCATACAAATACTTTCAGAAACGACTTCCTGACACTTAAATCTATACTCGATGTTAACAAATTTCTCTTCTTCAGAAACGATTTCCTTGCCATTGCCAGTCTACATTTTATATCCTCTCTACTTCGACCATCCTCAGTTATTTTGCTCCCTAAATAGCGAAACTCCTTTACTACTTTAAGTGTCTCATTTCCTAATCTAATCCCCTCAGCATCACCCGATTTAATTTGACTACATTCCATTATCCTCATTTTGCTTTTGTTGATTTTCATCTTATATCCTCCTTTCAAGACACTGTCCATTCCGTTCAACTGCTCTTCCAAGTCCTTTGCTGTCTCTGACAGAATTACAATGTCATCGGCGAACCTCAAAGTTTTTACTTCTTCTCCATGGATTTTAATACCTACTCCGAATTTTTCTTTTGTTTCCTTCACTGCTTGCTCAATATACAGATTGAATAACATCCGGGATAGGCTACAACCCTGTCTCACTCCCTTCACCAACCACTGCTTCCCTTTCGTGCCCCTCGACTCTTATAACGGCCGTCTTGTTTCTGTACTAATTGTAAATAGCCTTTCGCTCCCTGTATTTTACCCCTGCCACCTTCAGAATTTGAAAGAGAGTATTCCAGTTAACGTTGTCAAAAGCTTTCTCTAAGTCTACAAATGCTAGAAACGTAGGTTTGTCTTTTCTTAATCTTTCTTCTAAGATAAGTCGTAAGGTTAGTATTGCCTCACGAGTTCCAACATTTCTACGGAATCCAAACTGATCTTCTCCGAGGTCCGCTTCTACCAGTTTTTCCATTCGTCATAACCAACTGAAATCACAGAAATGTTCTGTGAATTTTGTAAGAAAAGAGTGCTGTACTTTTTCTCTTGTACATAACACATTTTGTAAAATGTGCAGTGGAAGAACATTTAGTCCTTCCTGAAAGTGTTAGGCAGAAAGTGTAATGTGAATTTATATCTTTCTTCCTGCATTTGGAGGGGGAAAATGCTGCAACAATCCATACTGAATTTGTGGAAGTGTGTGGCAATAATGGTGTCGGGCAGAAAGTGCAGTGTGAATCTATAACACTCGCAATAAAATATGAACTATTAAAAATAAGAACTTAATTATTTTTTACATTAGTAGGTAATACTTTGGGTTATTGTAATATGTGAAGTACTTTACTAAGACTATTATTTTAGAGAAGCATTATTTGAATGAGTAGAAGTGTGAAAAGCAATGACATGCATTTAATATGCTAGAAAAGTATTGTATTTCAGTACTGCTTACCACACTCCATAAAATAACAAGTGTTCGTCAGTTTGTCTTTCAAAGGAAGGTCCCAAAGGGTGGGACAACTTGTCTGGATTAGCACGATTAGAGATAACTGACCTTTGCTTGGCGTGAACAAACGGAGTCTGGAGGTTTCATGGAACAAAATTCCTTGCTTCAGTAACAGTGTCTGACCAAACAGATAGGACAAGTGGTTACTGTCCAAGATGGATATGATTCCAAATGTTTAACTCGCAGTTGAAATGTTCTGAATGTACATATAACTCAAGAAGAGGCAAAACAGAACAAACGGTTGTTGATTCTGTCTCCGTGAAAGACTGGACACAAAAAAAAAAAAAAAAAAAAAAAGGAGCAAACAAAATCACATAAAAATTCGCAGGTAACTTTCTCTCTCTCTCTCTCTCTCTCTCTCTCTCTCTCTCTCTCTCTCTCTTTGCACCACTGAACACAATAACATCGTTGGTTGGCACAAGCTTCATAGCAGACTTTACATATCCTTGTTGAAATCACTTATGTGGTGGTATAGGTTAGGCTACCAGGTGTAACTTGCAGCTATTCGTCTTGGTGATTCTCCAGTTTCAAATACTGAACAACAACAAATTTTTAGAATTCCTTGTGATTCACTAGAGCATTAACAAGAGCAATGATTTCAGAAGGGTGCAGTAGACTAGCAGTTAATTTATTTGGGTGGAATATTGGAGCTTGTGGTTTTGAATACCATAGAGCACATTCTACTCTTCCTCCCACACTCGCCCTCTCCGAAATGACAGATACCATTTATAATTCAGTTAATTTATTAACATTTAAGTTTCATTCATTTCTAATCTTTTGCCACATCACCTAAATCATTGTACTGTTTTAACTTTCTTTAGCCTCATGTTGTTTGTTGTTGTGGTCTTCAGTCCTGAGACTGGTTTGATGCAGCTCTCCATGCTACCCTATCCTGTGCAAGCTTCTTCATCTCCCAGTACTTACTGCAACCTACATCCTTCTGAATATATTCATCTCTTGGTCTCGCTCTACGATTTTTACCCTCCATGCTGCCCTCCAATACTAAATTGGTGATCCCTTGCTGCCTCAGAACATGTCCTACCAACTGGTTCCTTTTTCTTGTCAAGTTGTGCCACAAGCTCATCTTCTCCCCAATTCTATTCAATACCTCCTCAGTAGTTATGTGATCTACCCATCTAATCTTTGGAGTTCTTCTGTAGCACAAGGCCATCAGTAGTTCTAATGGAATGTTGTCTACTCCCGAGGCCTTGTTTTGACTCGGGTCTTCCAGTGCTCTGTCACTCTTCACGCAGTATCGTATCTCCCATTTCGTCTTCATCTGCATCCCCTTCCATTTCCATAATATTGTCCTCAAGTACATCGCCCTTGTATAGACCCTCTATATACTCCTTCCACCTTTCTGCTTTCCCTTCTTTGCTTAGAACTGGGTTTCCATCTGAGCTCTTGATATTCATACACGTGGTTTTCTTTTCTCCAAAGATCTCTTTAATTTTCCTGTAGGCAGTTTCTATGTTACCCCTAGTCAGATAAGCCTCTACATCCTTACATTTGTCCTCTAGCCATCCCTGCTTAGCCATTTTGCGCTTCCTGTCGATCTCATTTTTGAGACATTTGTATTGCTTTTTGCCTGCTTCATTTACTGCATTTTTTTATATTTTCTCCTTTCATCAATTAAATTCAATATTTCTTCTGTTACCCAAGGATTTCTATTAGCCCTCATCTTTTTACCTACTTGATCCTCTGCTGCCTTCACTCCTTCATCCCTCAGAGATACCCATTCTTCTTCTACTGTATTTCTTTCCCCCATTCCTGTCAGTTGTTCCCTTATGCTGTCCCTGAAACTCCCTACAACCTCTGGTTCTTTCAGTTTATCCAGGTCCCATCTCCTTAAATTCCCACCTTTTTGCAGTTTATTCAGTTTTAATCTACAGTTCATAACCAATAGATTGTGGTCAGAGTCCACATTTGGCCCTGAAAATGTCTTACAATTTAAAACCTGGATCCTAAATCTCTGTCTTACCATTAGTCTCATACTTAATGCCTTTTATTTTGCATTTGGAATCTTTGTCCATATGATTTTAAATATTCTTGCGTATTTACTTTGATTTAGCTTCGTCCTTATCATTTTTTGTTATTGATATCTACATTAGTGTTGTTGTATCAATTACTCATTGAATTTTTTTTATGAAACTGTCTTTGATGTAAATCTTTATCTGCATTATTTTCTCCAGGGTGTGGACAGAATTTAACTACCATAAAATATATACATTTTGTAATGAAAAAGCTTTTTTGAAACCATTGCATAACCAGTATAATTAGTATTTTCATATTTTGTTTTCTAACCAATAGATTGGTGTTTTCAAATGTTTAATATTACAATGATAAATAAAAATATGTAAAATCTCTAGGACAAAGATTCCATATGGAAAAAGAACAAAATGGTTTAGAAAAAAAGAGAGCAAATAAGGATGTTGATATGATGATTAAATTGGTGCAGCAAAGGATTAGAAATGAAAAAAATGTATTTAAATCAAGAAACTGAATGAAAATAATGATCAGTCATTTCTATAAAGACATGAAAAATAGTAATTGCACTGATTAGATTCGAACCTACAATCTTCAGCAGTCTATTCAAATAACTGAATGCTAGACTATGACCTCATTTTAAAATTGCTGCTATTTTTGAGGCTCTGGTGGATCACAGATAATTCTGAAATTTTTTTTGTCGGTTACTTGTAAATGAAGGCCCACAATGGTAAATGTTTGCGGGATGTGATACTTGGGAGCCAATCCTGCACCACCATATAAGTGGTTCCATAAAGTCGAACCTACCAAATTTTTTGCTTAAACTTTCTAAACAGTATAAATGTAGATACTAATAGTTACTCTCACAGTCAAAAATGTTGTCCTCGACTTCCGGAATGCCACAGCTTTCTACAGTGAAGTGTCTAGTCACCACATATCACTAGTTAAAACCACATTTCATATTTTTTCTTTATTGTTATTTGTCACACACCCCTGACTCAGGGAATAAAAGCAAGTGTAATTAGTAGCACAATATATTTTAAAATCATATTCTCACTCTACATAACCAGCAAATCATGCTTGCTTATGCAATATGTCGTATCATTGACAACATTGCACTTGTTCAAATGTAATTTCTTACTTTGTGACAGCATAAAAGTTTCAGTAACAGCAACAAAAATAAAGTTGCTTGAAATTTGCATCCACAGTCAAAAAGAATAACATGTTAATGATTCTTGAGCCTTCCTTCAATACTTATAACATAGAAACATGAAAATCTGTGCCTTCATTAAAAAAAAGTGGAGACGGTGGGAGATCGATAGCAGCATCTCGATTAGATCACGAATGAATTCATTGGGAGAATTTCACATCACGATTAGATTTTATTTGAAGCTAAACAGGGTGATGATGTTTTTATACTATTTGTAGGCCTGGTTTTTGGACACTGGTGGAGAGCGATTAAAAAGTTACACTTTGTTTTGTGCTTTTTAAATTCTCATGAAATATTGGAAATATTGGCTCCAATTTGCAAAAAGAAGTGTCTTCTACTTGTACCATTGCTTTCTCATGCATCTGCAATCATAGTGTCCAAAATTGTCAAATTCTGCAGTGAAAGGAGTCCCCCATGATTTGAGGCTGAGTCTGCTTTGATTTCTAATTTACATAAATTCCAGTGACTAAGAGACTGTTCAAAAATTAATGTTTGCAGATGAAATAAGTATTCTAATCAAGGACACAAACTCAGTAACACCAGACACAGGCCAAGCAATAAGTGAACAGGCCTACAACTGACTGACAATAGACTTGTTAAATCTTAATCTCACAGACACACCTTCAAAAAGATAAAACTGGCCTGCTGCTGCCAAAACAGGAATCATCTCTTGTATATTTCACTGATTCCTTTTCCCTTTACTTTCACCAGAGAGCCATTTTCTGCATCTTTCAAATAACTTCATGTCGAAGAAACTTTGGTTTTAATGGCGTAAACAGTAGTTAAAACCATGGCCTGCTACAAATGTGTCATTTCTGGTCCATTACAGATTTGACTGCATGTTACAAAACTGATACCTAAATATTGGAGATACGTTGGTCAACCTAAGATAAAAATAATGTGGCAACGTTTTGAAAATTCATAAATACTGACAGTCTCATTTGTTTTTCAGCTCGAAAGTGGACAGCAGAAACGTCGACAACTGGAGGAACGTTTGCAGGAGTTGCAAAGTATGCATGTGATGATACAGTCAGAAATTGAGGTGCTCGAGACCCGACTTCAAGAAGCTAGAGAGACACTTGATTCTGCAGTGCAGTCAAAAAATATTAGAGTTACAGAAAATCGAAAAAATGTAGATCAGGGACAAAATAAGGTAAATATCATATTTGTACTGCTGTTCTGCGCTTCAGTTGTTCTGAAGATTGTCTAATGATTGTGTTGGCAATAGCTTACAAATGGGAATTAGGGGGGAAGGGAATATAGTAGTATTATTTTTTAATATACGGTGTAGTTTGAGATTCCCGTTTCTGTAAGATGTATTATTAAGCCATTTGCACAAGTAATTTATTGTAGAATTGTGCATCACTAAGTGGCAATTGGTACAAAAAAATGGAAAATTCTAGATGTAATCTATACTTGTTTTTAAAGATTGTGTTACTGGGACAGTTCCCATAATCATAAGCATTTTGACCAAACTATGCCACTGAATAATACAATCAACAATGCTGGCTGACGTGTGAGATAGCCATGCACAGTGTGTTACTAGGTATAGTGGTGATACTAAATTATGGCAGTCAGTCGCAGCATAAACAAGTAACAACTTGGGCTGCACTGCACGACTGGAGAGGAAAGAAGTGTGGCAGGGGAACAAACCCTGCCTCTCTCAGGATCTGCAGCCTCTGTCCATATTCTGTGCTCCTGCAGAAGCAGAACTTTCGTAATGATCATAGGGACCGCCTGTCCCTTCTGGTGTTGCGAGAGTTGTACTCAAATCCCATGAAAACAAAGTTAATCTCTTCACCAATTGCAAAATAAAAAAATCAGCAGTGCACAACACAAGGCATTCACTAATGGCTACAATGCAATTGTTAGCTAAAGTTTTCAAAGTTGGTAGTTTAGATCTGATCTCTGCCGATATCTTAAGCAATCATAGATCTAAACATCCTCCTCCGCAAACTGCCAGTATGAAGTGTCACCGAAATACTTGCTGAAAATGGCTCGTTAATTAAAATCTACTGATAGTGCATTTCAGTAAAATTTTATAGCCAGAAGTTGCCAGGGATTTATTGTCAACAATTGCTGCAGACTCATATGTCAAGGAATGCTTCAAAATAATGTAATGAAACAGTAGGCATAACTCCACACTTCTACATTTTAATATATTTTTGTGTTAATCGTTAGGTATATTGTAGCAAAATGTGTTTTATTGCTGTTTATACAGTAATCTCGGCCTGCATTTACGTGCCATGTCTGTTAGGTGTAACCGTGTTACAAGACAAAAAATATGGGAAGAGAGAGGAAAGGGGGAGGGGGAGGCAGTGTTCACAAGTTTGGTTCAATAAAAGGAACAAAAAATGTATCATGTAATGCGATATATTATTTCTTAATCATCCCATTCTGAAGAACTAACTTTATCAGCAAACTCAGTATTGGAACTGTCATTTGAACCAATGACAGTGCTTTCTGCAAAATTTTGTCAGCTGCATTCAAACAGAAGGTTGTCTTCATGCAAGTTTTCAGCATGGCAAAGCTACTTAATCCACCCTTCCATAGCAACATTCTTGATAGCCTCATCAAGTAGATTCTGCACATATGTTGTCTTCTGTGGCATCTTAGACAGCATTGCTGATACAAAACATATTTTTATCATCAACTTGAAGAGATTGTCTAAGTTATGTCAGTATTGTTTGAAGACAAAATGGTGTCTCATACTTGCCAGATAGCCATGTGGGGAATAACATGTACTCCACTAGTGTGGGTAACAGTCATTTGTAGGCTCCTTTCAAAAGTTCACCAAATGCTCTCCATTTTTTCGTCAGTAATGTGTGGCTGATCTTGACTCTTCACTTTGCACAGACATCCTGTCTCTTCCAGATTGGAAATTCCAGTATCATCGGTTTGCACTATGGGTGGAACAATCCCAAAACAGTAATGAAAAACACAGTGCATCACATTACTGACTCATGCTTGTTCAACTACAGGTAAAAAGGTGCTTCTGAATAGTGCCATTGTGCTTCAGACAGGTTTGAGCATGGCCAAGACACATTTCAGTCATGGAATGTCCATTGTTGCTTATAATTGGGCCATAGAACAGTTGTAATAACATAGAAAAAAAACTTAAAGGTTTCATGAGTATTTTGCTTTTGACAATATAGCTGGAAAACACTTCCTGAAATTCTGAAGGTAACAGGGGTAAAATATGAAAAACGAGGTTATCCATAACTTATACAGAAAGAAGACTGCAGTTATATGAGTTGAGGGATACAAAAGGAAAGTAGTAGTTGGGAATGGAGTGAGACAGGGTTGTGGCCTGTCCACAATGTTATTCAGTCCATATGTTCAGAAAACAACAATGGAATCCAAGAAGAAATTATGAGAGATATTTAATGTTAAGGGAGAAGAAATTAAAACTTTGATATTTGATAATGACATTGTAATTTATCAGTGATAGCAAAGGGCTTGCAATCTTGGTGGGCAAAAAAAGGATAGTGTCTTGAAAAAAATTGTTAGATGATCAACAACAAAAGTAAATCAAGAATAATAGAATGTAGTCAAATTAAATCAGGCTTTGCTGAGAGTATTAGATCAGGAAATGATACACTAAAAATAGATGATGAGTTATGCTACGGGGGGACCACAAAATGTTGGAGCTCGCGCAGTGAGGTTCCCGCATAATAATAAATCATCTTTTATGACAAAAAATGTGACAGATCAGAGCTTAGAATAGAAATCTCTTGTGTGGATGCGCCTCTGTTGTTCCCATGTAGCGATTTGTGAAGATGAAAAAAGCCAAGAATCGAGTGTTGATCAAGTACTTCATAAAGGAAGGTATGAAAGCAAAGGAAATTAATGCTGATTTTTAGCTCCTTCACATTCAACTGTTAGCAAGAGGACAAGCGAGTTTAAATTTAGCCAAGGCAGCTTTGATGATGATCTGTATAATGACTGGCCAAGGTGTCTCAGAAATTATTGCAAAAGTGCGTAGAATGGTCATGGCAGATCATTAACTGAAAATCCGAGAAATAGCAGAAGCTTGGGATGTCATCTGAACTGGCATATCAGATTTTAACAGTGGAATCGGTTCTCGGTTGCTGTAGATGGTTCAGGTTAGCATAGCATCGTTCCATAATTGTTTGACCAGTGGAAGGATAATTTACAGCACAATAACTTTTGCATTCCAGAACACTGAAGCCACAACCTTTCTGGCTGACCTTATGGCCATTGTTTTCATTGGTGATGGTGAATCAACATTTTTCCACTGCTTTGGCTGCTGTTTTGTTTCTGTGGAATAGTAGTGGACCCAAGTTCCATCAGTAGTCACACACTGGTCAAAAAGCCTTGTTGGTTGTTTTGATAATTGTTCGGACATTTTCATTCTGATGTATTTTTTATCTGTGTGAAAGAGTTGTGGCACCCATCTAGAAGATAGCTATCCTCTTATTTGGGAGCAAAAATACTAACTATGACTGAAGTAGAGAAAATGTAAAGTGTAGACTGGCAATAGTAAGAAAGGTTTCTGTGATAAGAGAAACATTGAATATATGTTGGAATTATTTTTCTGAAAGTGTACGTCTGGAGTATTGCCTTGTACCAAAATGAAATAAGGAGTCAAATAGTTCAGACTAGAAGAGAATATAAGCTTCTGAAATGTAGTGCCATGGAAGAATGCCAAAGGTCATGTGAGTGGAATGGATAACTAATAAGGAAGTACTGAATCGAATTGAGGAGAAAAGAAACTTATGGCACATCCTTACTAAAAGAAGAGGCCAGTTGATAGCCTACATCTTGAGGCATCAATGAATTGTCTGTTTCAAAATAAAGGGAAATTGTGCGTGTGTGCGTGCGAGTGCGTGCAAGGGGGGGGGGGGGGGGGGGGGGGGGACTAGCTTGGAGACATGTGTCAGACTGGGTCTTCAGGCTAAAGACCACAACAGCAGGTATTTTTCATATCTCCCTAATTTGCAGTATGGTCATAATGAATATTCTTTTTGAAACATCCTGTATGAATAAAATCTTACCGATTTTAAAGGTAAATAATTTTGAATAAAATCTTAAGTTTTGGGTTGGCATTGTGGTCTGCTTGTATAGGCAAGGCAGGAATATATGGTACCATCAAGAGGAGGGCCAAAATGATACAGGCACTGGAAGATGAATTGGGCAGCTTTAGGCAGCTCCACTCTGCCATGGGACCAAGTGATGACAGATGTAAATGGTCGGTGGTTGCATTCTTAATTTAAATGTATTTCTATACCAGCAGAATTGGCCTATCTTGTATCAGACCAGCTTTTGTTCAGGCACGTTACATGTAAATTGTGCGTAAATGAATGAGGTGTAGCCAAATAAATGTTTGTGTTTACAGTGTTAAAATGTGCTTTTCTAGAAATACTGAACTGAAGGAACTATAGTGTAATTAGCAGTTGTGCTACATGTTTGATGCATTCAACAATGTTATAATTAAAAGTAATTCAGGTAGCAAATGTTTCCAGATGTGAAAAGAAAATCACATCCACAGAGTGCATGTCTTCGCAAACTTTCTTTGTTAACTGATCGGGTAATGTTTTCAGATTGTTGAGCAAGGAAGGAAACATGATGAAATTTGTAATTGGCATAAGAGCATTCAACGGTATGAACAGAGCGGCATGAAAGAGAAACTTACGTCAGTTCAAGAAAGATTGATAGAACTGGACTCTAAAAAGGAGACCCTTGCAGATAAAAACAGAAGAACGTGTGAAAACATTGATAAGCTTAAAGAAAAAATTTCAAATCAGCAGGTAAGAATTCTTCAACTTGGTACTTTTACTGAATGTTGTATACTTTGTATTAATTGTGAATGTAATGAATGATCTGTAATATGTTCTGATACTGAAATTTTGCAGCTGAAAGCAAGAGAACTTGAAGATAACAAAATATTGAAGGAGAAACAGGTAGAAGCTGAAGAACTGAAGAGTGTAATAGATAAAGTAAAACAGCGCCTTGGTAAGTTCCAAGTGAAAACCATTGAAGAAGAGAAAAGTCGTCTCTGCAGAGAAATTTCAGCTGTCAAAGAGGAGGTGAGAAATTATAGTAAAAATATGAAAATTTGGGAACTAATAACATAATATATAAGTGTGGGGGAATATTTGCCATGTTATTTGCAGAGAGCATCAGTGAACACATTATAAAGAGCATTTCAGTCAGTGCTCACATACATTGTTGAGTAGGTATACCTATTAATACCAACTAGTCATTATCAATAGCCCAAAAAGCCAAGAAATGTTTATGGAGTACTGACAATGACGAGTCAGTCTTAATAGGAATACACATGGATATAAGCATTGAGTGAAGTAAATTTTATAGTTTTTGGAGTTAACTAGACCACGTAGTGCCTGCAAACATAATAATGAAATGGCTGTAGTAAGGAAGGTCAGTATATACACATTGTGACGAAAAGTCTTTGGACACAGATTGTTGTGTGTCCAAAGACACAGGTGATGTACTCAGCAGGTGTTCGTTTCACTCCATTTCAATGTCTAATCTTCATTTAAGCATTAGGAATTATGTTCTGCTAGACTGATCTCCCACAGAACTTATTTAGTATGATATTCAGAAATATTTTGCCACATAGTCAAAGCATATATACAATGTGTTTGAGAAAGCTAGTGAAATTATTTTTATCTACCAGAGTTTGAAAAAAATAAAAACAACAGTATTGTCCCCTTCAAAGTAGTTCCATTTGGCAGCTATAAGCCAGTGGAGTCTTTGTTCCTAGTCTTGGTGGCTGTGATGAAAGGCTTCAGTAAGTAGGGCCTTTAACACATTTGTCACCATCCTTTTGAATGCTCTCCAGAGTCCCAAAATGACGTTCTTATAATTTCAGGAACAGATAAACAGTAAAGACTCAGGTCAGGTGAACAGGAATGGGAGAGGGGGGAGGGGCTGTGGAACAACAGGAATGCCTATTGCAGTCAAAAATCCCTTGATGGAATTGGCCATGTGACATAGGGCATTGCCATGATGCAGCATCTACTGACTTCCCAGCTGGACCAAGGGGCTACAAACAGGGTCTCCTCAGTGACAGTTCAGCGAACATTGCTGCCTGTGGTCCTCTGCGGCAGGCATCTGATTCGTGCACTGATGCTGACTGCTGTTTGTCATTAATGAAGGCTGGAATTTGCATGCCAACATTGCAGCTGGACGTCCAGTGAGTAGCAGCAGGTGGCCTTTCCAGACAAACCACATTTTGTGCTCCATCAAAGTATTTGATGTGGCAGTGACATTGCCTGAGCGCATATAACAGGTGTAAGTGAAATCGTGTTAATTGTTGGATGTTTTTACCATCCACCTCTCACGTCCGTCGGCCGTCGTAATTTAATATATTATTTATTGGCAACGTTAATTGTTACCGACTTACGTGGTGGGCCTTAATCAAAATGATACTTCATTTTAATTTTGATTTACAATTAAACGCTTTTGTGAAGTTCCCTTTCTTTTTTTTAATAATATTGATCTTAAGTGGAATTAGACTCGCTGAATCTTAAAACATGAGTATATAAGTTTGACAATGGAATAAACTTTTCACATTAATTTCCTCAGCTAGTCAGTTCACATTAAAGCAAAAATTCTTTAGTTATTAATTACAATTGCGGCCCACACACGCGCGAGACTATTTCTTCTTACCTCCATTAACCATTGCATTGTAGTCAGAGTCCTGGCTCTGGCTCTCGGCTGTGATACTGAAAATAAGAATCTTAAAGCTACGTATTTTCTGCAGCGTCGGGCGGCTGTGGAGAAAAATGAATATTATGTTAATAGCGGGCACAGTTTTTTGCTTCTGCTAAATTTTGTAAGTTAATATCACCACGTAATGGCGTCGTTGGCTGCATTGGCCGCTGCGATTGTTGAACTGTAAATTACTCGAATGCAGGTTAATTCAAAGGAAGGCGGACATGAAATCAGGATCACCTCTTACAAATTGAAAGTGAACAATGATATTAAATCAATATATTATCTGCTTAATTAGTACAAATATGCTTACATTTGCCAGCACTCGCAAGATGTCCATCTACACACAACCAAGACAAGAGAAGAAGTGAAGATGACTAAAAAATTAACAAAAGAGCATATCTTGTTGTCTCTTTAGATCATTTTGTTATATTTCTTTGCCCTCGAAACTTACACAGAGAAATTATTATAATACGGATACATGAGAAAAATGTATATTATTCAATTTTTAAATGTCTCTTCTTTATAAACACTGTTTTCTAAGTCTTTTCGTATTATTTCACTGGGGATGCTATATTCCCCCAAAATGTTTATGTCATAAAAAATGTTCGTGTTTTTTGACATAAATATTTACTATTTCATGTCCACACGCAGTTTTTTTGTTTCACAGTCTACAAATGTCACATCGTATGTTTTAGTCATTGTACTTAATAATGTTTGTTGCACACAAAGTGTAATACAGATGAAGTTATTTGCATAACAATGTAATATACAATTGGTTACGAACATAGTCATGTACAAAAGAAAAGGACATAGAATACAATTAGTTTGATAGTTACGTTATGACCTGTTACATTGGTGCATTCATTTTGGCTGCTTCTTCTTGGGGGCTGCAGCTTATGCAGTGTTCAAAAGTATACAATTACGAGTTAGTTTGTAATTTTAGCAGTCCCATGGGTGTCAACTGTTTGCTCCCCATTTGGCGCGGCCATAGGGAAACCCTGGGGAAAACCTCGGCGGAGCGACAGAGTAACTGCTTTGGTTGCTTTCACTTAATTCTTCCTGGGATGTCATTTGAGTACAGGATTTGCATACATTATGAACAAATTTTCGTTGCACTATGAAAAGAAATGAGGTCATTATAAGAATTAATATATCGTCGTTATTGATTGCGGTGTCGTTCATGATCTACACTGAGACATTTAGCTTGCGATGGCACCAGCTGGTGTGTTCGGTGCTCAGCGTTCGCGGCAGCTGCAGAGAGGTCAAAGCCCGCTCGATGCCAGCGTGCCTCTCGCCAATGCGGAACGACAGAATCGGCTGCACGGTTGGCGATGCTTTTCTGTCTCGGCCGGGTGTGGCGGAGTGGGATGATATCCGCCCCTCGCGCTTGTTGGCAGGAGTCAGCTCTGCTACGCACCTCCGACGTAGTACATGAAACATACACACAACCAACGTAATATTTCCCTCCCGCTTCAGATGGTTACGCTAGTGGAAAAGAAGCATTTATTAGTTTGGCAATTGTTGTTAAGTTTTCGCCAGTTTCCGAGTGTCTTGCAGAATACATGACATGGATCTTCTCCCATGAATGCAGTTTGATACGATACTGTTTCTATTACACATCAGATCGTGGTGTCTTTTTTTTTTTCACCGCACTCGCCGGCACTGGTGAGTGTCCCAATATGAGCGTAGCACAAACATTCGCCGTTTCTGCGGTCTCTGTTTTGCAACCGTCCACGCATCGCATTCCAATCTCGCATTATTGTACTCACTGAAATTACACTCTGTCCCAAAAATATTGACTGTGGGTTCACTTCACGTTAACAGTTCACAGTTCACATTTATAAGCAAATTCACAGTTTTTCGTGCGTAATATTGGCGTTTGGCGTCCTCACCGCTGTTGAACGTTCAATACTAGCACTCCGCCGGCCGGTGTGGCCGTGCGGTTAAAGGCGCTTCAGTCTGGAACCGCGTGACCGCTGCGGTCGCAGGTTCGAATCCTGCCTCGGGCATGGATGTGTGTGATGTCCTTAGGTTAGTTAGGTTTAATTAGTTCTAAGTTCTAGGCGACTGATGACCTCAGAAGTTAAGTCGCATAGTCCTCAGAGCCATTTGAACTAGCACTCCACTGTCCATATCACAGTTTCACCTTCACAGTTTTTCACACTGCTTAAAGTAACTGTTTCGATTAGTTCACAAACACTAATGTATTTCATTCAGTCTGAACTGGATTTTGGCTCGTGCTGGATTTTACCAGTCTCTCGCACTAATTACCTCATTCCATTTTCCACTTACAGAGCCGTACTTACCTTCAGACTTTTGACTATACAGTTGTATTGACGTCTGATCTGAGTTAAGTCCCCATGTCATGTCTGCCTATTCATTGCGTACTTGCCCTCCAGAGCCAGGCTCGACTTTACAAAACTTTGCCTCTCACATTATTTTACACGTTTTTTAATCTAGACCTAGCGTGCAAGTTCCTAGATTAGTGTTAGATTTGTGACTTTTGTTTGCATGATAAATTCATGCAGATCTCTGCCTTAGCAGATGACAATATATTTTAACAGTGCTTAGCGTTAGTCGCGTTTACTAATTTGCTTTGTACCTTGTCCACAACACATGAGGTACCTTGGGTGATATACACTCTGCACTCATGTTGTTTAGTAAATTATGATTGATCATATTTCAGGATTGGTATAGACATAAATACATGGAATAACATATACACTATAATATTGAATTTCATAAGTTTCATTACTGCTACAGATCAAAAATATTCATGACACACTAATGAAAAATTCTTTCATCATTACATGCTGTTGAATTTTTTTAAAAACATTTTTAAAGCATTTTTAAAAATGAAATTTGTAAAATATTCTTAAACCTATGTTCATTTTTCTTTCAAAATGCAATTCCTTAAAAATACTGTTCTTCCTTAACATCTACATAATCGAATCACACCAATCCTGTGTGACTCATTGTCTTTACCTGTTACACTAAAATCTGAACATTTACACACAGAAAAAAATACACTCTAAACTTAACCTACTACACACATATGTAAAAGTTGCTCTACTGCGTGAACGTCTTTAAGTCTTTGCAAGTATTTTTCTTATTTGCTTTGTAACTGTCTCCTTCTTTGACCACGGGATGGTGTAGTTTGCGTGCCAGAAAGTATCGTGAGGTACCACTTCGATGTTATAGGTGTAGCCCTCGATAACACCGGGTTTTTCCGAAAACACATTCTCATAATCTGTAAGTAGCTGAGTCAATTCATTTTGTTGTGCTTCAGTCAAATGTTCTGACTCCCTGACTTTCATGGCTATCAGTTTCCTTTTCTCCTCTCTGTCTTCAGTAATAAACTCTTCATTACATGCTTGTCTTGTACTTAAGTCAGAATATAAATTTATTACCTGTATTCCTTTGAATCTAGACTGAAAGCTCCGGCAATATTTACTGTGCACTTCCCGTGTCCTCAATAATGACAAAATTACATGTCTACCCTCATTCATAAGGCTTACTTCCCAGCACAAGAGGTCGATTTTTGCGTCCCTCTGGCGTAAAAATTCCATCCCCAGGATGCATGCAACACCTAATCCCTTAACTACTAGGAACGAGCTTTTCATTGCTTCATTTCCTACCGTAAACTCGACTTGCACCTGGTGCTCTATGATATGAGATTGTGCACCTATTGCACCAGTTACACGACAATTCTTCACTGGCAATACTGGTATTCTATTATTTTGACTCGAGTACTTGTAAAGATTTGCACTCATGACATTGGTTGACGCACCGGTATAGACTATTATCTGTATTGGTGCTCCGTACATATCTGCTTGCAATATGGCCTGCACAACACTTTTGTCGGTTCGGTTACATTTCTGCGGTATGTCTACAAGTTCCTTTTCTATTTTTATTCCCTTATTGTATCTCAGCATACAAAGTTTATGGCTGTCATCCGTGAATGTGCTCTCACTACACCATCCTGCAGCCAACAACGGAGAGCGTATTGTGGCTGTCTTTAGTTTAACGGATGAGCATTAGTGGGTTGACAGTTGTCTGTCACTTCCACTAACCTCACATTGTGGTTCTGGTTGTTGTTGCTACTGTTCGGTTGGCCGCCCTGCCTCCCCGCCTCCCAGATGGTGTATTTTGATACTGTGTATGGCTCTGATTTTGCGGTGGTCAGTTGTAACTTCCTGACATGTTCTGTGATGGACCTGTGTTGGCATTCCATTGTGGCGCTGTCTTTTGTTGCCACTGTGGTGTCAGTTCATTACAACCACACCACTGGTTTCGGTTATTCTGCCATTGCGGATTGCCGTTACCATTATATCCGTTAGTCATGCGTCCATCATGATGTCTCTTCCGATTTTGACGATTATAACCGTTGCCGTTATAAACAATTCCCATTGTTTGTGCCTCGATTCTGTCGCCGGTGCTCTTGCTTATTCCCATTACCATTTGGTACTAAGTTACTACCGCTACTGTTGCTGCCATTGTAATCGGCTTTTTGTTGATTACAGCCTGCATGGTTCCACTTGCTTTCGGTTTTCATGTCTTCGATCAGTAAGTCAACAGAATCCGCTATTTCCATGAATTGTTCTATATCATATTCTGGCACATTGATGAAATATCTTTTAATTTCACTGGGCAACTTCATTGTTATTAATCTGATTATGTCACGATCAGACATGGGATCATCCCAGTACCTGGTTTTGTTTATATACTTTTCAAAATATTTGCGTAATGTTCCCACCTTAGGATTGTACATTTCTGAACTGTACAACTCCTTGCATAGTCTTTCTTGGACGCTATCGGACCAGAATTTTTGCAAGAATGCACCTTCAAACTGTTGCGTTGTTAGACATTTTTCGGGCACGTCGGTGGCCCACAGTCCCGCATCACCTTGAATAAAGGAGACCACGAACTGTATTCTTTGTCTTTCCGTCCATGTACTGGGAAACACATTCCTGAAGCTCAGGGTGAACATTTCATTTTTCGCTATTGAAGGGTTGGAATGTCCTCTGTTTTACCACATTGTCCTCCTTTTTGCACATCTGATTGCTGCCTTTTGTGGCATCCATTACTTCACGATGTGCGCTGCACGGTATCTCATTTTGTTCATGCCCGTAATTCCCATTAGGTTGTGGTTGCTGACTCGCACCCTGCATACCGTCAGGATTATTATAGTAATCCGTACATGGAGTCGGATTCATCTGTCCGCCACTGTTTACATTGCTTTCCAACACAGACAGTCTCTGCGTGACCCCCTGTTGCCAATTCGGCAACTCCGCTGTCACACGGTATTCGATATTCGTAAATTCGGCATTTAATGCAGCAGTGTTAGCATCAATATTTACACACGTGACCACAGTCGCTTGTTCTACAGCTGTTTTTACGTCACTTTCAATCTTTGCAGATATCTCGCGATCCTTTACTTCTAGCCATTCATTAAATTCTTTTTCGACTTTTTGAGCTTGCACTTCCAAATATGTATCAATGCTTTTCCGTGCATCTATCTCCACATTATACACGCGGTTGGTTAAAGTCTGGACATTGTCTTCAAGCCTAGCCTGCGATATCTGTAATTTTTGCATCTCACCGGCTAAGATTTACACAAGTTGGGGTATTTCTTTGCAAGCGTCCCACATCTCGGCAAGTTCGCTTTGGATACTGCCTAGTTTCGCTTCACTGTGCTGCTCTTGCTCACTGAGCTTTTGAGTAAATTTATTCCCTTGCTCATGTAGTATCTGAGCCAGTTTTTCATCTCTTCTTTTTCCCTCTGTTCTGACATTCTTTCTTTTTCCCTTTCTTTCTGTTCTCTTTGTTGCTCTTGCTCATAGAGCATCTGAGCAAATTTCTGATCTCTCTCCCTATCTCTTTCTTCTAACCTGCGCAGAAATTCTGCAAATGGTTTGCAATTGGTGAGCATACTGGTGCCCCGTTTAATCTAGCACTCGATTGGCCCCCCTGCCCATGCAGTGGAGATGTCATTGTTCTATACCCATTCTGCTGTGGAGCGTCATTCACTATCCACAGACCCCCCCCCCCCCCCCCCTCCCGCTCCGGAAATTATGAATTATGTTATCTGAGGCGGTGGCTTGGGATTCGTTTACGTTTTGCAATTGATCCTCATGTTCCATGTTCACAGAATTTTGTTCGTCTGGTACAGATGCTTTAGGTTGTCCTATCTTACCCATAATAAATTCACTTTAAGCCACGGACAAATCTTTAACACTGATACATACACGAATAACTATCCCTTCCAAAAATAAACACATGAACACACAAATACTCACAATTTAATTTGCACTTTACTTACTATTTTTTCACCGAAGGTATCTCATGTGCATATGGGTTCGATATTCCGCACAGAGCTGCACAGGATGCTTGCACAATAGGCCTTACCTTTGTTATTTCTCTTTTACGTAATTCTTTTTCTTTTCTACACTTTTTCTTCTCCAGATCTCCTCAGGGTGTGGTTTTGTTGTTGTACATGTAAAAGAATTCATATAGGCATTAATATTTTACAACAATTAGGCACATACTTAATTACATTCATTACAATGGAAAGTATCATATTGATCGGGCCCCAAAGTTGCGGTGCCAAACTCGCGTCCTTCGGCTGTCGTAATTTAATATATTATTTATTGGTAACGTTAATTGTTGCCGACTTATGTGGTGGGCCTTAATCAAAATGATACTTCATTTTAATTTTGATTTACAATTAAACGCTTTTGTGAAGTTCCCTTTTTTTTTTTTTTTTTAACAATATTGATCTTCAGTGGAATTAGACTTGCTGAATCTTAAAACATGAGTGTATAAGTTTAACAATGGAATAAACTTTTCATATTAATTTCCTCGGCTAGTCAGTTCACTTTAAAGCAAAAAATCTTTAGTTATTAATTACAATTGCAGCCCACACGCGCGCGAGACTATTTCTTCTTACCTCCATTAACCATTGCATTGTAGTCAGAGTCCTGGCTCTGGCTCTCGGCTGTGGTACTGAAAATAAGAATCTTAAAGCTACGTATTTTCTGCAGCGTCGGGCGGCTGTGGAGAAAAATGAATGTTATGTTAATAGCGTGTGAGTTTTTTGCTTCTGCTAATTTTTTATAAGTTAATATCGCCACATAATGGCGTCATTGGCTGTATCGGCCGCTGCAGTTGTTGCACTGTAAATTACTCGAATGCAGGTTAATTAAAGGAAGGTGGACATGAAATCGGGATCACCTCTTACAAATTAAAAGTGCACAATAATATTAAATCAGTATATTATCTGCTTAATTAGTACAAATATGCTTACATTTGCCAGCACTCGCAAGATGTCCATCTACACACAACCAAGACAAGAGAAGAAGTGAAGACGACTAAAAAATTAGCAAAAGAGCGTATCTTGACGTCTCTTTAGATCATTTTGTTATATTTCTTTGCCCTCGAAACTTACACAGAGAAATTATTATGATACAGATACATGAGAAAAATGTATATTATTCAATTTTCAAATGTCTCTTCTTGATAAATACTGTTTTTTTTTTTTTTTTAGTCTTTTCTTATTATTTCACTGGGGATGCTATACACCTGATTCAGCTGTCACAGTTTTAGAATCACTTAAAGAAAAATGTATGGTCAGTAGTGCAGAAATAACCAGATGGGGATGACTGTAATCTATAGCGTGTGAACTGGTATGTCTATGGATTCATTACTGGTGGTGCAGACAGACATTCTTGTGAAGTACTGCTGAACACATTTTCAGAAAACTGCCTTTAAGAACTATTTAGACAACTCGCATACAATGGAAAAAATTTAGAGCTTGTAGCTACAAACAGGCTTGACCTTATTGATAGTGTCAGTATAGAGACAGTAATTAGTGATGGTGGTCCATCATTGTGAAAATGGTTACTAATGTTAATATATCAATCAAGAATGCCAGGGAACGGTTTATGCCAGAAAAAGCAGATAAGCAGTTACTGAATGGCCAAAGTTTAATCAGATTGTAAATTGTGCTTTGGGAATGTATGTGCCAAGGAAGTGGATTAAGAGCAGAAAGGATCCTCTGTGGTTCAGTAACAAAATTCAGAAAAGGGTGAGGAAACAGACTATTGCACCCCTGGTTCAAAAATGAGCACGCTAATGTTGACAGGGATAGGATAGTAGTAGTTTGTGCGTCCATAAGATGATCAATGCTTCAGCAAACAATAATTTCCACCATCATACCTTAGCAAAAGATCTTGTTGAAAACCTGAGAAAATTCTAGCCATTCATAAAATCAGGAAAGCTGAAGTTTTAAATTTCACATTTAGGAGATCATTCATGCAAGAGGATCATACAAATACACCATTGTTTGCCTGTCATATGACTCCCATATACAGGATGTAGAAATTGGCATCTATGACATAGAAAAGTAACTGAAAGAGTTGAAAACAAAAAAGTCACGAGATCCAGATGAAATTCCAACTCAGTTTTACAGAGAGTACTCTTTGGCATTGGTCCCTTGCTTAACGTACATTTATTGTGAATCTCTCGCCCAGCACAAAGTCTGAAGCGACTGGAAAAAAGTGCAAGTGACTCCTGTATATCAGAAACATAATTACAGACCAATATTCTTACAATGGTTCACTGCAGAATTCTTGAATACATTCTGAGATTGGACGTAATAAATTTCTTTGAGGAAGAAAAGCTTCTCCCCACAAATCATCACAGATTTAGAAAGAATCACGCATGCAAAACTCTGCTTGTCCTTTTCTCACATGATATGCTGCAAACCATGGATGGAGGGAAACAGGCAGATTCCATATTCCTAGATTTCTGCAAAGCAATTATCATGGTGCCCCTATGCAGTCGGCTGACAAAGGTCCGGGCATACAGTTTGGGTCCCCAGATATGCAAGTGGCTCCAAGACATTTTAAGTAATTTAACCCTGTATGTTGTCCTCAACAGCAAGTTTTTCTAAAAGACAAGGGCGCCATCAGGAGTGTCCCAGGAAAGTGTAATAGGACTTCTTTTATTCTCTATATACACAAATAATGTGACAGATTGGCTGATCATAAAATCACAGTTTTTCTTCTGATGATGCTTTGGTGTACAAGATGATGTCACTAAGTGACTGTAAGGTTATACAGGATGACTCGGACAAAATGTCTAGTAGGTGTGGTGAATGACAGCTAGCTGTAAATGTAGAATAATGTAAATTAGTGCAGCTGAGTAGGAAAAACAGTCCTGTAACATTGAGGATGACTCGGACAAAATGTCTAGTAGGTGTGGTGAATGACAGCTAGCTGTAAATGTAGAATAATGTAAATTAGTGCAGCTGAGTAGGAAAAACAGTCCTGTAACATTTGAGTACAGCATTTGTAGGTTGCAGCTTGACATAGTCACATAGATTAAATATCGAAGTGTAATATTGCACACCGATATGAAAGAGAATGAGTACATCCGGTTGATAGTAGGGAAGGCAAATGACTGACTTCATTTTATAGGGAGAGTTTTGGGAAAGTGTAGCTAGTCCATGAAGGAGATGGTGTATAAACCAAGAATGAGATTTTCGCTCTGTAGTGGAGTGTGCGCTGATATGAAACTTCATGGCAGATTAAAACTGTGTGCCATCCTGAGACTCAAACTCGGGACCTTTACCTTCGCGGGCAAGTGCTCTAGGTCCTGAGTTTGAGTCTTGGTCCGGCACACAGTTTTAATCTACCTGGAAGTTTAGGTGTATAGAAAGCGTGTGCAGCCCGTTCTTAGGTACTGGTAGAGTGTTTGTGACCCACGTTAGATTGGATTGGAGGAAGACATTAAAACAATTCAGAGGTGTGCTGCTGACAAGCACGCATGTATTACGGAGATGCTTTGTGACATAACGGGACTCCCTGGAGGGAAGACAACACTCTTTTCACGAAGCACTGTTGTGGAAATTTAGAAACATGCATTTGAGGCTGACTGCATTTAATGCTACTGCCACCAATGCACATTTCACATAAGAATTGTGAAGAAGAGATTTGAGAAATTAGGGTTCATATGGATCCTTTTAGACAGTCATTTCTCCCTCATTATATTTGCGAGTGGAATGGGAAAAGAAATTACTAGTAGCGGCACAAGGTACTCGCCGCCATGCACTGTACAGTAGTTTGCGGAGTATGTACATAGGTGTACGCTGTAGTAACACCCATTTATAAAACATCAGATCACCAAACCATCTGTAATTACAGACCCATTTCACTCTTTTCAATGTATTTGACCATATAGCCTATGACAGACTCTTGACTCATTTCTGATATAACTTGTTAATTACATCTCAGTTTGACTTCATAAAGAATTCTGTATACATGATCCAGCAAATATGAGTGAGATGAATTATCCTGTTCATAAAATCTGTGCTTTGGCAAAGATTTAGAGTATGTGGGCTACAAGATTGTTTTTGCTAACTAAAATGTCACAGCAATCATGGCATTTCTCGTCCATGTTTGGAATCTTAAATTCATAACAGAAAGCAGAGTGTGGCATTGACAGATTGCATTGCAGGAATAAAGCTCAACTCAGAATAGTGGAATGTAAAACATGAGTCCCACTATACTTTGGTAAAAATGACTTTGTAATGGACGTTTCAGTGAATAGTGGTAGGTACCAGAAATCAGTCAGAGATCATTCTTCCTTGAGTGGTATGTGCCCATTTAGTTACCTGATTTTCCACATGCAAGTAGAGTCTTGCCAGGCACAACACATTGTCAAAGGCAAAGAAGAGAGTGCCCAGCAATATCTCACTCCAATCTGGAGTAAATATGTTATATTTATAGCTTCAGTACACCATATTTTGCTGCAGTTGATACTGTCACCTACAGTGCCAAAATCATTTAGGTGTTCTGTGTCTCTCTTTTGTTCACCGTTTATCAAGAACTCGGTCACAATCAGAGTTTGTATTGCATTAATATTTGCTTTAATTTTGTTTAGGTGTCTGTTGGAGGTATACTGTTCCTGACCCAATTCTATATTTGTTTGCAGTGAGAGTCACCTCAGCCTAAAAAACACCCCAAGTGTTATCCAATGTTTCTGTAATGTTTGGGATTGGATACACATGTGTAACTGTTCATGTATTCAAGCACCTCTAATCACATCAAAACTGTTTTGGTTCTGTTATGTGTTCTTTTTTTGGTACAATCTCTATGATTGCTATCCATAGACTAATGTTTTATTCCATGATTCCATTTTGTAACTGCTGGGCGACAAGGGAATCTGCATGTTCAAGGTGAGGATGGAATAGAAAGCGTACACCTACTCCAAACCATCTCATGGGGATGACAGTATCCAATACTGATTATACAATGTAGGCTTTCACGGCAATATTCTCTTCACTTCAAACTTCTAGGCTGATAGGCCTTGATTGATGTATGAAGCTCTCCACTGACATTTTGTCTCCGACTGCAGGAGACATCCTCTGAGGTAAAGTGAAGAACTGCACAGAGAACTCGAGAACGTGCTGATTATACAGGGTGTTACAAAAAGGTACGGCCAAACTTTCAGGAAACATTCCTCACACACAAATAAAGAAAAGATGTTATGTGGACATGTGTCCGGAAATGCTTAGTTTCCATGTTAGAGCTCATTTTAGTTTCGTCAGTATGTACTGTACTTCCTCGATTCACCACCAGTTGGCCCAATTGAAGGAAGGTAATGTTGACTTCAGTGCTTGTGTTGACATGCGACTCATTGCTCTACAGTACTAAAATCAAGCACATCAGTACGTAGCATCAACAGGTTAGTGTTCATCACGAACGTGGTTTTGCAGTCAGTGCAATGTTTACAAATGCGGAGTTGGCAGATGCCCATTTGATTTATGGATTAGCACGGGGCAATAGCGGTGGCGCGGTACGTTTGTATCGAGACAGATTTCCACAACGAAGGTGTCCCGACAGGAAGACGTTCGAAGCAATTGATCGGCGTCTTAGGGAGCACGAAACATTCCAGCCTATGACTCGCGACTGGGGAAGACCTAGAACGACGAGGACACCTGCAATGGACGAGGCAATTCTTCGTGCAGTTGACGATAACCCTAATGTCAGCGTCAGTGAAGTTGCTGCTGTACAAGGTAACGTTGACCACGTCACTGTATGGAGAGTGCTACGGGAGAACCAGTTGTTTCCGTACCATGTACAGCGTGTGCAAGCACTATCAGCAGCTGATTGGCCTCCACGGGTACACTTCTGTGAATGGTTCGTCCAACAATGTGTCAATCCTCATTTCAGTGCAAATATTCTCTTTACGGATGAGGCTTCATTCCAACGTGATCAAATTGTAAATTTTCACAATCAACATGTGTGGCTGACAAGAATCCGCACGCAATTGTGCAATCACGTCAACAACACAGATTTTCTGTGAACATTTGGGCAGGCATTGTTGGTGATGTCTTGATTGGGCCCCATGTTCTTCCACCTATGCTCAATGGAGCTTCTTATCATGATTTCATACAGGATACTCTACCTGTGCTGCTAGAACATGTCCCTTTACAAGTACGACACAACATGTGGTTCGTGCACGATGGAGCTCCTGCACATTTCAGTCGAAGTGTTCGTACGCCTCTCAACAACAGGTTCGGTGACCGATGGATTGGTAGAGGCGGACCAATTCCATGGCCTCCACGCTCTCCTGACCTCAACCCTCTTGACTTTCGTTTATGGGGGCATTTGAAAGCTCTTGTCTACACAATCCCGGTACCAAATGTAGAGACTCTTTGTGCTCGTATTGTGGACGGCTGTGATACAATACGCCATTCTCCAGGGCTGCATCAGCGCATCAGGGATTCCATGCGACGGAGGGTGGATGCATGTATCCTCGTTAACGGAGGACATTTTGAACATTTCCTGTAACAAAGTGTTTGAAGTCACGCTGGTACGTTCTGTTGCTGTGTATTTCCATTCCATGATTAATGTTATTTGAAGAGAAGCAATAAAATGAGTTCTAACATGGAAAGTAAGCGTTTCCGGACACATGTCCACATAAAATATTTTCTTTCTTTGTGTGTGAGGAATGTTTCCTGAAAGTTTGGCCGTACCTTTTTGTAACACCCTGTATAGGCAATGCAGATGGCGCCATTATCCATCACGTGGTGTTGGCTATGAGACTGTCTCTGGTTATGTCAACATTCTCGATTGAAGGTAATAGATTGTCACGCTTTCGGTGCAATGCTGACATCCAAATTGTATCCAATATAACACCTTCCTTTTTCCTGTAAAAATTATTACTGTGTTTATCAATCTCGATAGCCTCTCTATACATGCTCTCGTAGTAATGGGAGATTTTAGGTATGATGCTTATCTCGCTGAATTTTATTTCATGATTACTTTCCTGGTAAACATGTTTTGCTACAGCCAATTTATCCATGTGACCCAGGCGGCAATTCCTCTTATGTTCAACAAGACGGGTGTTAATACTTCTCTTTGTGATTCCGATATAAAGCTGTCTGCAGCTACAAGGAATTTTGTATAACCTCAGTGTAGCCAAATGATGTCGTAGATCTTTTGCTGATCTTAAATATTCTTTTATTATTCCGGTGGGTCTAAAAATAGCTTCCACCTCATATGTGCTTAACACTTTCCCAGTGCAATCTGTGACCGTACTAATGAACGGAAAAAAATGTTGCCGTTCGGCGGCTGTTCATTGTTGCTCCTAATTCTCTGCCTAGAGCGAAGTGCTCGATCTATCTCCTTGCTAGCACTTCGCTCTAGGCAGTGGATCAGGAGCAATGACTAACAACAGCGGCCCAACAGCAGGCTCTAGGCATACAATCAGGAGCAACGATGAACAGCAGCTGCCCAGTGGCAAGGTTTTTCTTCCGTTCATTAATAAGGTCATTATTATGTGCACATGTATAGAGAGGCTATAAAAATTGATAAACACCATGATTATTTTAACAGGAAAGAGGAAGGTGTTAAATTGGATAAAATTTGGATATCAGCATTGCACCAGAAGTGTGATGATCAATTACTTGCAATCGAGAATGTTGGCATTACCAGACAGTCTCATAGCCGATGCCACATGATGGACAATGGCGCCTTCTGCATTGTCTATATAATCAGCACTTCCTCGAATTCTCTTTGTAGTTCAGCCCATTACCTCAGAGGATATCTCCTGCAGTTGGAGACAAAACATCAGGGTCAAGTTTTATACATCGACCATGGCCTATCAACCCAGAAGTTTTAAGTGAAGAGTATCCAATACTGTCAACTCAAGCTGTAACACCAATGTATGCAGTCGACTTAAATTATATAAAACTTCCACTGTCATTTGTATGGTTACTGAAATTGCTGTCAGAATGTAAGAACACAGTGAATTGCTCAGTGTTGTTCACAAAACATTCATTCTCACCCACATTCATTGTAACTTCTTTTGTTTTACTACATTCTACCACTCTGGGGATGGATGTTTACTTCCATCAGTATTTATTTTTTACTGTCATATGACAAGCAGCCCTTGTCAGACTGAGGTATTGCATGTAAGTGGCAATTATTTTGCTATAAGCTAGCAGTTGAAAGTGGTGCTTTTTTTTGTAGGAACATGCAGAAGTAACTTCTTCAACCTCTCTTCCTCACTCTCTCAAGGGAAACAATGTAACTACATTTGATAGCTTAAGAAAAGAGAAGTGCCGTGGTATAACAAAAACCAATATTTACAGGAAAACTTATCACAAAAACTGTGTCTGGCAACAAACCACCACCCATTCTAATAGCTAGTATAATTAATTTTCTACATGAAAGTGTATTGGCAACATTCAGATAAAACTTTGTATTGGTGTTCAGATCAAAGAAAACCATTGACTGATGAGAAAAAATGAACGGAAGTACCCTTTCATCAGTAATCTGAGGTAAGAATTTGGGCTAGCTTAAATTTAGCATTTAATTGTAGATTACACCTCATATCATTCAGCGATCCTCAGTAAGCTATTTATGACAGAACACAGGGGGCTCGCTGCTCTTTGGCGGGTTTGTACTTGGCTACCACAGAATCCCAGCCTTTGCAGCATCTCTTCCCTTCTGTGCTGCATGTCTATCCTCTTGCTATTCTTTTTCCCCTGTCATGGGGAACATGTCTGTAGTGTTTTTCGGAATGTGTTCCACATTTTCAAGGGCTGCCGTAATAACAAGTCTTACCACTTTTGTCCACCTTCTCCTATCATTCCTCCGTTTCGGCGTGTGAGGATCCTCTTTTTCTTCTTGCTCCCTGTGCACTCCTAAAGGCCGGGAGTTCTGAATTCTTCCCATGGTGTTATTTATGCTAGGCTGTTTGATGGTCTGACCGAGGCAGAAATCCTGATGTACCTCTCTGATCAGGGTGTCATTGCAGTCCATTGGGTGATGAGAAAGGCAGACGCATCCATAGTGTTCACATGCACTCTTTTTTCTTGCTTTTGGTAGGCTGATGCTTCAGTCCAAGATCAAAATACGCTATTAAGTTATCCCAGTTTGACTGTACATTCCGAACCCGATGCGCTGCTAACAGTGTCATCTCTACAACCACACTCGAATGTCTTGTCGACACCCGTCAAAATGTGTAACCAGTGGATGAGATTGTCCGCCTCTTTCTCCCATTGTATCAACTGCAGTGACGACCAAGCCGCCACCTCTCGAGATTGTCCTATGTATCTCGATGAGCAGGCTGTCCAGGACATCTTGGTAAAGGAAAAAGTGCCTTAGCCGGTCACTCAGAAGTTGTTGGCTAGTTTGAAACCCTGCATTCTACCATCTGGCACTTACAGTACTGTTCTTGCTACCTCTCGCTCCATGGACATGGTCATGCTGACATGCAAACTCAAATTCAGCACTGCAGTTGTGAAATCTCCCAGTGTCATGACAGCATTGCCGTCTCCTTGTCCAGTTCTGCGACAAGCCACCAAACTTTCGCCTCTTGGGCCGTAGTCACCTGCTACACAACCGGCAGGATGGAAATGACAGAAGGTATACTCCCTCAAAGACTTCCTACATCCCTTCACCCAACAAACATCTGAGTCTTCCTTGGCCAACCAGAAAGACTCCAAAAAGTCAAACAAAGGCAAACGATCTTCTCCTTGGTTGACTCGGAGATCCTCTTCGATGGTGTCGCCAAGAAATACCCTCGCCTGGCCAACCTCTGTGTCGCCAGTGCGCACCACCAACCGTTTTTCTGTCCTGGGCTCCACAGATCGACAGAGGGAGAATGCCGATGCCTCTGCAGCTCTCATATAGCATGATCCTCCAGCCTCTGCACCCTGTAGCAATGAGTCTTTGAAGGCTGGCACTCCGCAGCTGCCGAGGAATTTCTTCCCAGTCCATTTTGATTTTCCCCCTGAGGATGGCATTCCATCTCATGGGGGAGTCGTGCTGTTCATCAACCCATCTCCCTGACTACCAGCCTTCAAGCTGTTGCAGTTCAGCCTTTCCTTCTTCACTTGACCTTTTCCCTTTGTACCGCTTACATCCCTCCATCATTCGATGTCGCCAGGGCAGACTTCCTCCTGCTTATTGGGCAGCTGCTTCACCCCTTTTTGCTGCTCGGTGAGTTTAATATGCACCATTCCCTTTGGGGTTCTCCCAGAACCTATCCTCTTGGCTGATCTCCTCAGTCAACTTAACCTCCTCTGCCTTAACACAGGAGCTCCCACGTTCCTTTCAGACTCCATGCACACCTATTCCCATTTGGACCTATCTTTGTGTCCTGCCCAACTTCCCCGTAGTCTCGAGTGGTCTGTTCTCCCTGACACATACTCAAGTGACTATTTCCCGTATGCTATCTGTTTACTGAGTCCTACCTCACCTACATGCGCACCCAAATGTCAGCTTTCTAAAGCAACCGGACGCTTTACCCATCCCTCTCGACCTTCAACGAATATTTGCCCAGCTGTGATGATCAGGTAGAATATCTTACAAACGTTATCCTTACCATCGCAGAATGTTCCATTTCTTGCGCTTCCTGTTTTCCACGCTGCATCCTGGTCACTTGGAGGCCCCAAAGATGTGCTCTCCGTGTTTTTAAGCATCATCCTACGGTGGCAAACTGCATTCATTATGAACACCAGCATGCACAGTGTTGTCACATTCTTCGGGATAGCAATCAAGCTAGCTGGATTTCATTCACTAGTTCTTTTAACAGTTCCACTCCTTCTTCCGTCATGTAGGCCAACCTCCAACGGCTCTCTGGGACCAATATCCATTCCCCAATTTTCGGCGCAGCAGTAGCAGACACTTTCATAGTGGACACTATTGCTATCTCTAACAGCTTGGGCTGCCATTTTGCGGAGATTTCGAGCTCCTCCCACTGTCACCCTGCCTTCATCCATAGGAAACGAGCAGAGGAGGCTTAAGTGATGCCTCTCTCTTCTCAGAATCGTGAATGCTACAATTCTGCCTGTACTGTGAGGTAGCTAGCTCTTGCTCTCACTTTATCCCAATCTTCTGCCCCAGGGCCAGACGATTTTCATATTCAGATGTTGCGACACATTTCTCTTGTGGACAAGCACTTTCTGCTTCATACGTACAACCACATCTGAACAGATAGCACATTTCCCAGTAGTTGGCATGAAGCCGCCGTCATACCCATACCTAGGCCCATTAAGGAGAAACACCTTTCTTCTGGGCACAGTCCCCATTTTACTCATCAGCTGTGTTTGCAAGGCAATGGAACATATGATTTGTGACCAGTTGGTGTGGTGGCTCGAGCCTTGCAGTTTACTAACCACTGTACAGTGTGGATTTATAGCGTGGCATCCTGCAGTTGACCATCTCGTCACTTATTCACCCATGTAATGAATGGTTTTCTGTGGAAATCCCAGACTGTGGCCGTGTTTTTTGATTTGGAGAAAGCCTATGACACCTGCTGGAGGACTGGTATCCTCCGTAATCTCTACATGTGAGACTTTCATGGCAACATGCCTCGTTTCCTTCAGGAATTTTTAAAAGTCCAAGTAACCAAGGTACGTGTGGGTCCTGCCTTATTGGACACCTTTTTCCAGGAAAATGGTGTGCTGTATGGTTCTGTCCTGAGCATTGTCCTCATTGCTATCACCATTAACCCTATAATGGCCTGTCTCACAGCGGGCATCTCCGGCTCCCTTTTCATTGACGATTCTGCCATCTATTGCAGTTTTCCACAGACTTGTGTCATTGAGCAGCATATTCAATGATGTCTCGATCATCTTCATTCATGGAGCATTGATAGTGACATTTGGCCATGCAGTTGGTTTGTTCCACCGTCTTTACATCTTGGACTGTTGCTCTGCCATTCATTGAAACTTTGAAATTCCTGGGGCTCACACTCTATAGGAACCTTTCTTGGTCCTCCCATGTGTCTTATCTGGCAGACCACTGTCTGCAATCCCTCAATGTCATTCTGAATCAAAGATAAAGCAATGGCTTTATACAGTCAAAAAAGTTTTTATTTCATTTCACAGCTGCAGCTGTTCGTTGAGAATGAGGCCATCATGACGAGTGAGATGTTTGACTGTATAAAGCCATTGCTTTATCTTTGATTCAGATTTCCTCATGCAGTTTACCGAAATGTTGTTTTCCTGTCACATCTTTGCTGTTTTCTTGTATGTCATAACTAACGTTTTTACGTTACAAAATGTATCTCTATTTAAAGCTGATAAATATGTAACTTCATCCTGTTATTATTAATGCTTACGTTATGCCTGAATCAGCTGCATCACAATTTCATGTGTCTAATTTTGAATGTACAGTAGCCTAGTTGTTTCTGCGGCTACTAGATGGCGCTCGTAGCAACACCATGTTTACTTGCCCACACTTTCTAAAGTGGGCACCTCAGTCTTGTTGCAACCCTTGTCCACAGTACGAGCAGCCCTTAGCGCCTCGTCATCTTACAAGTGTTCATGACATCGCCTTTCCGGCTTAAATCTCTTTTAATATGTGACTTGTAAGTACTGCATCTTTTCGAGTCAGTACAATCTTCAATTTCATTAATGTACGAGGGCCGTTCAGAAAGTAGCCTCCGGTTGATTTAAAAAAATACACCAAGTTAAATAAAAATATTTTAATATATACATCTTACAACTTCATCTTTGCACTATTTTTCTACATAGTCTCCATAGCGATTGAGGCACTTATCGTATCTCTTCACAAGCTTTGAAATTCCTTCTGCATAAAAATCACCCGCTTGTGCCTGGAGCCAGCCTGTGACTGCATCTTTGAGCTCTTCGTCGTCATCAAACCGCTGTGACCCGAGCCATTTCTTCAAATGCATGAAGAGGTGATAATCACTTGGCGCCAGGTCTGGGCTGTAAGGTGGATGGTTGATAACGTCCCACTTGAAGGACTCAAGAAGGGCCGTTGTTCTGCGAGCAGAGTGAGGACGGGCGTTATCGTGCAAAAAAACGATACCGGAAGTCAGCATACCACGGCGTTTGTTCTGTATAGCCCGTCGTAACTTTTTTATTGTTTCACAGTACACGTCTTGATTAATGGTCGTACCACGTTCCATGAATTCAACCAACAACACCCCTTTGGCATCCCAAAACACCGTTTCCATCAGTTTTCTGGCAGAAAAATCTTGCGAGGCTTTTCTTGGTTTGGTAGGCGAATTTGAATGTGCCCACATCTTTGATTGTTCTTTTGTCTCAGGGTTCACGTACTTAATCCAGGTTTCGTCACCGGTCACAATTCTGTTTAACAATGGTTCTCCTTCATCCTCATAACGTGACAGAAAGTCTAATGCAGAGGCCATTCTTTGAGTTTTGTGGTGGTCGTTAAGAATTTTGGGCACCCATCGTGCACAGAACTTACGGTAACCCAATCTTGCTGTCACTATCTCGTACAAGAGAGTCTTAGAAATCTGTGGAAAACCAGTAGACAACTCCGACATTGAGAAACGTCGATTTTCACGAACTTTTGCATCAACTGTCTGAACGAGTTCGTCAGTCACCAATGATGGTCTACCACTCCTCTCTTCATCATGAACGTTTTCTCGTCCACTTTTAAATAAACGTACCCATTCATGGACAACTCCTTCACTCATAACTCTTGGTCCGTACACGGCACAAAGCTCACGATGAATAGCTGCTGCAGAATATCCTTTGGCTGTAAAAAACCTTATGACAGCACGAACTTCACATTTGGCGGGGATTTCTATTGCAGCACACATTTCAAACTGCCACAAAAACTAAACTAGCGCAGGTACGACGTTCACTCGACCACGGCTTGATGCCGACTGACCTATTGAGTGCGTGAACGCACAGATGGCGTCGCTACTCCCCCCACAAACCGCACTGTGACCAATCGGAGGTTACTTTCTGAACCGCCCTCGTACTATATACCTAATGTTTTAGTACAGTTAGTCTAATTTTGAAGACGACGCTCATAGTAGCGTCGAAACCAGGTCAATTTTGACTTAATATTTGTGACCGAGGGCTTATTTGTTACAATATAATTCTGACACGGTCACTGAACCTTAGCAGCTATGTTCAAAGTTTTAAAACACAGATGGTTTTTTTTTCATTTTAGTCGGTTAAAAATACAGTGGCAAGCATGCTTAGATGCTCTCCTATATGCATACAGTATGTTCCAAAATGATCTTCACAAACTTGATCATGTATATTGTATAAATAGGAGTAGGTAGAAAGATGGAGTTTATAGCATACAGTTCACACACATCTAAAGCTGATTTTTTTTCCTCATTTTCCCCACATTAGTTATTGACTGGCCATCCTCCAGCATTTGCAACAGTGTATGGAATGGTTTGTAAAGACCATATCTGACAACCAGGTCCTGCAAACCCTCACTTGGGTGGGACTTGACATAAACTGTGAGCTCGCATCAGAGCAGCAATGGCACAGTTCAATGAGGACTTCCTATGCTGGACATGGAACTGGATTGTTCCTTAGATAATCTGTGTGCTGCAGATTGCGTACTTATTTGAGGTGACCACCTATACTGAAATCTTTTAAAAGAAATTTGGGACACTTATTTGTTGTTGATTTAGCACTTATGAAATGATTTATCCTGAATCATATGTTCATTTCACCTTTATTGCTTTGCTGTTACTGAAAGAGTATTTTCCCAAATTAGCAATGTATGAAGCAATGACAAAAAACAGTTTGCTGTAGAAACTACGAAAGCAGTACTAGTGACTTAAGTGAATTATGATGAAACTTGAGGTGAATGTTTTCATAATGCTGTTGAAGAATATAGACATTTTGAAGAAAATTTACACCACTGATGAATATTGTATATCTGCTCACAGCCCTTCATCTTAGAAGGTACTATTAAAGTAGAAATTAATGTTCTTTTTGTAACACATTAAAGTGATAGTTTGCATCTATTACAGTCACTTAAGACTGTTTTGAAATCTTAAATTTTTTTAATATGTCCAAAATTTGGCTCTAGCAAATGTGGTCACCTTAACACATTGAATTCTGTTAAGCAGCTACTAAAATTGTAGGTATGTATCAACATTATGCCACAAACCATGCTTTTCTGCCAATTCCCATTTCTGAATATGTGCGATCAAAGTTGTGAAGACAATTTTAGAACACCCAGTATTTTCCCATACTGCTTTATTGAGACAACGAGAAACTACCACCAATGGAAAATTGCATACACTGTGATGCTGCCTCACTCACCAGACAATTGAATATCTTGTCATTTGCTTTCTACTCAGTGAGTTGCATAAAACTGATTCCATTTATATTCATATTCTTTACTGCAAATTAGTACTACGCCTTAACATGAACATCTCTGTAATGCACTTTCACAAGCCCTTGTCACTCTCGTATATAACTTGTATCTGCTGGCGGATGGAGGCGTGCACCTGCTGGCATTGTCGACACTAAAATGCAAGTGAGGAAACATTCCCCCCTGTCATGTCCCTGCCACTCACACAATGTGATGGCCATGGACCAGATTATCAACTACAGACTTTATGTCTGGGAAAGTAATCCGATTTGACCCAGATCTTCAGCGCTTTTGAAGTTTTTGTCTGAGGTCAGCTATTTGAATGATGGCAGTCCTACCCCAGCAATAATGTCGGGTTAATTACACTTTAATTGCACCTGAAAAGTTTAACCCACAACAATACATGAATCAGTTTTAAATGATGAAAAGAAAAATTACTCCATTCAGTACATAATTAAATGAACACACATACTGCTTATTTTAACTTTGGCATACCCCTGTGATATATTTTCACTTAGGACCATTGTCTGTCAGTATAATGCAGCATTGCTTTAGTTCAACTAATTAAATTATTGCAGGCTGGTTTCACTCAGAAGACTGAATAGATATGGCTTGGTCATCTAAAATACTAAAGAGTGGTATCAGTTAAAAGATTAAACACATGTTCAACTGACAGAAAAACTGTTGATTGTTTACACTTGAAAAGGAAGAATGAATAATTGAGCCAATATGTAAAGCTATAATAGTGTTGAATCTTGTCATTTGATTGCTAGCATTTACTAACCTCACTTGAAAAAAGTAAATAAATAATAATCCATCCAACAGATAAAACTACAACCACCTGACATGGCGGTTTTCATTGGGTTGCTCCCACATACCGGTTTCATTCAAAGGAATGAATGAGTAGTCTGACCAATTGTATGATTGTTTTCATTTGGTTGCTCCTACAGTCTGTTTTCAATCAAAAGAATGAATCAGTGGTCCAATCAACTGAATCAATTGTTTTCATTCAGTTGCTACCACAGACTAGTTTCACGCAAAATAAAGAATGAATAATTCAGTCAGTACACGTAACTACAACTGAAAGAAGTGATCGTTTTCATTCAGTAGTTCCCTTTACTATAGATCAGCCAAGAGAGTGTCCGAAAAGACCACAGAATTGTAGAGGCTGTACAGTATTTTCCAGCCCCACACACAGAAAAGGAATAGCTATCTTTCCTGGGCCCAGCAAGCTATTATAGGAAATATGTTCTTAAGTCACTGATATTGTGCCGTCACTAGCAAATTTAGTCGAGGATGGACTAAAATTAAATTGAGCAGCAGAGTGTTTAGTAGCTTTTAAGCAGCTAAAGGATGTATTAACAATGGGATCTGCGTTGGCCTTTCCAGACTATCAAAAACAAGTTATTCCATCTTGCGACACATTTAATCACTCATTGGAAGGTACTAAGGCAGGTGATATGGTTAAATATCCTGGGGCATATGACTCACATCAGCTAAACAAAGCAGAGAAAAATAACTTTCAGAAAAGGAAATTTTAAGACTTCTTTACAACGTAACTTATTTTAGATGCTATGTGCACTTACCAGCCGAAACACTATGACCATCTTACCTAATAGCCAGTAGGTCCACCTTCGGCATGGATAACAGCGGGAATGCTTCATGGTGTGGAAGCGGTAAGGCCTTGGTAGGTCGCTGGAGGGAGTTTGCATCACACCTACACATACAAGTCACGTAATTCCTGTAAATTCCGGGGAGGGTGGCGATGAGCTCTGACACCATGTTCAATTGCATCCCTGATGTGTTTGATAGGGTCCAGATCTGGTAAGTTGGGGGCCAGCACATCAATTGGAACTTGCCACTGTGTTCCTTGAAACAGTCCATCACACTCCTGGCCATGTGACATGGCATGTTATCTTGTTGAAGAACACCACATGATCATCATGAAGTGGTATACGTGGTCTGCAACCAGTGTATAATACTTCTTTGCCATCATGATGCCTTGCATGAGCTCCACTGGACCCATGGACACCCATGTGAATGTCCCTATAGCATAATGGAGTGGCCACCAGCTAGTGTCCGTCGCGCAGTAGACGTGTCGAGGAGCTGTTCCCCTGGAAGTGACAGATTTGTCTCCTCCCACCAGTATGATGAAGGAGGTATCGGGTTTCATCAGATCATGCAATGCTCCACCACTATGCCAATGTCCAGTGCTGATGGTCACATACCCATTTCAGTCACAGTTGTCGACATCGTGGTGTTAACATTGGCACATGCAAGGGCCGTCGGCTGCTGAGACTCATTTTTATGAGTATTTGGTGTGCTGTGTGTTCAGATACACTTGTACGCTGTCCAGCACTAAAGTCTTGTGTTATTTCTGCCACAGTTCACCATCTGTCCTGTTTTACCCGTGTGTCCAGACTACATACATCAGATATCTGTAATGAGGGGTGAGCTCCCTATGCCACAATGTCTGGAGGTCATCTCGATTTCACCACATGTTGGAAGACTCTTTGAACAGCCGACAAGTCATGCAATTTCCAAAATGATTATACCAAGCCTCTGGGCCATCACAATCTATCCTCAGTCAAACTCATATAGATCGCACGCCTACTACATGTACTGTGCATTTGTCTTACTAGCAGTCATTCCTTGCCAAGTGAAGCTCTGCCACCTGAATAGGATTATATTGAGAGTAGGTCAGGGATCACAGTGTTCTGACTGATTGGTGTATATGTTAGGAGGTTAAGATCATAATAGACTATGCAGTGTTAAAGTTGTTATTAGGTTTAAAATCCTCATATGATGGGCTCTCGAGCTCAGCAATTTTGATTTTAATGTTGTACATCAGCCAGGTAAGACACACAGTAATACCGGGTGATCAAAAAGTCAGTATAAATTTGAAAACTTAATAAACCACAGAATAATGTAGATAGAGAGGTAAAAATTGACACACATGCTTGGAATGACATGGGGTTTTATTAGAACAAAAAAAAAAAAAACCATATTGCTAGACTTGTGAAGGATCTCTTGCGCGCGTCGTTTGGTGATGATTGTGTGCTCAACCTCCACTTTCGTCATGCTTGGCCTCCCAGGTCCCCAGACCTCAGTCTGTGCGATTATTGGCTTTGGGGTTACCTGAAGTCGCAAGTGTATCATGATCGACCGACATCTCTAGGGATGCTGAAAGACAACATCTAACGCCAATGCCTCACCATAACTTCAGACATGCTTTACAGTACTGTTCACAACATTATTCCTTGACTACAGCTATTGTTGAGGAATGATGGTGTACATATTGAGCATTTTCTGTAAAGAACATCATCTTTGCTTTGTCTTACTTTGTTATGCTAATTATTGTTATTCTGATCAGATGAAGCGCCATCTGTCGGACATTTTTTGAATGTTTGTATTTTTTTGGTTCTAATAAAACCCCATGTCATTCCAAGCATGTGTGTCAATTTGTACGTCACTATCTACATTATTCCGTGATATATTCAGTTTTCAAATTTATATTGACTTTTTGATCACCCAGTATAATGGGACCGTCAACAGTTTACATCACAATCACAGTTTGTTATTTACAGTGGTGTGTTATGTAAGAAAAAGCAGATAGGGGCTGTGAATAGCTGTATCAGCTGTTTCATGTGCAGATATTGAGACAAGCATGTGATTTAATGTTACTACGCCACAGAGGATGTAGAGCCACAGAATGCCTAGTTGCTGAAAATTAATGGTGGCAATCCAGAAAAAAGGATGTGGGCAAGTATGTAAGGAATTGTATACAATCCCCACAGCAAGCAAAATTGAGCCATCAGTGAATAACAGTGCAAAAGTTACCTGAGAACGGCATGCAGTTTCAGGTGATTGGAGTGGACATTCTAGGCCCTAATAAGCAAACTCCCAACAGTTGACCATTACATACTGTCCATTACAAATCACTTCTCACATTACCTGGTGACAACTGTCATTCCAAATTAGCAGACTGGAGCAGTAGCATAGGCTGTGGATGGGTTTTTGAGGTTTGAAATCCCAGAAAGCTTTGGCTATGGATCAAGGGATGAATCTTAAGTCAGAGTTAATGAAGCAGTTAAGTTAGCTACTGCAGGGAAAACGAGCATTTTGCATCAGCAGGTCATTAACAGAGCAGAACAAGTGTATTGGATTGACACGGTACCCCCTGAGTGGGAGGCCACAAGTTCAATCTTTACTAAGGCTAATTTAAAAGAGTTGTGTTAACAATTATGACAGGAAAAATATTAGCTGCTAATGATTCACTATGTGCATCAGGAGGGTGACATAAAATGAGTGTCCTGGAGGTGCAGAGATCAACCTACTATGGGATATATGTATTATACCTTGCAAAATGGACAACATTGACACTCGAAAAATGTTCAAAACAAACCTTTCATGGTTGAACACCAAATGAGAAATGGTGCACCACAGTGATCACAGAAGTTTGCACCATCAAGATCAAAGGCAAACTCCTTGGGAGCTACAAACCATGCAGGGTTTCAGCTAGGTATCCACCCTTAAAGAATGCATATAGAATAATATTGGTGTAATAGGGTGTTGAGAACTGATGGAATTTGATGGCATGCAACCAAATGTGAAACATTCTGTCTTGGAGCTTATCATGAAACTGACTACCCTTTAAGGCATAGCTGCAGTTAGTGTGATAGTGTTTTATAGACACGGAAAAAACAAACATCCACAGGCTAAATTTGTGAAGTGGTTCCAAATGGTGTCAAGCGCAATGTAACACGCTTTTCAGGAGGGATGTTTGCTCAAAAGGAGTATGATTTTTATACAAGACCAGGACTCAAACAAAAGTAATTTATTTTGACCAGCTATTGGCCAAAAACAGTGATCATACCATAGTTGTAATTCATCTATGTCCACCTTCCCACTCTTGCTAGCTGTGACGTAAATACACTGAAGTCTCAAAGAAACTGGTATAGGCATGTGTATTCAAATACAGAAATATGTAAACAGGCAGAATGTGATGCTGCAGTCGGCAGTGCCTATATTAGACAACAAGTGTCTAGTGCAGTTGTTAAATTGGTTACTGCTGCTAAAATGGCATGTTATAAAAATTTAAGTGACTTTGAATGTGGTGTCATGGTTGGCACATGAGCAATGGGGCACAGCATCAGAAAAATGTTCAAATCTGTGTGAAATCTTATGGGACTTAAACTGCTAAGGTCATCAGTCCCTAAGCTTACACACTACTTAACCCAAACTATCCTGAGGACAAACACACACACCTATGCCCGAGGGAGGTCTCAAACCTCTGCCGGGACCAGCCACCCTTAGACAACACAGCATGTCCGAGGTAGCGATGAAATGGATATTTTCCAGTACGACCATTTCGAGGGTGTACCGTGAATATCAGGAACATGGTAAAACATAAAATCTCCAACATCACAGTGGTCAAAAAAAGATCCTGCAAGAACGGGATCAACGTCGACTGAAGAGAATTGTTCAGTATGACAGAAGTGCAACCCTTCCGTAATTTGCTGCAGATTTCAATGCTGGGCCATCAACAAGTGTCAGCATGTGAACCAGTCAATGAAACATCATTGATATGGGCTTTCAGAGCAGAAGGCCCACTCTTGTACCCTTGATGTCTGCACGACACAAAGCTTTACGCCTTTCCTGGGCCCATCGACACCGACATTGGATTGTTGATGGCTGGAAACATGTTGCCTAATCGGACAGTCTCGTTTCAAATTGTACCGAGTGAATGGACATGTACGGGTATGCAGACAGCGTCATGACTCCATGGATCCAGCATGTCAGCAGGGGCTGTTCAAGTTGGTGGAGGCTCTGTAATGGTGTGGGGCGTGTGCAGTTGGAGTGATATTGTACCCCTGATATGTCTAGATATCACTCTGACAGGTGACACGTATGTAAGGTAAGCATTCTGTCTGATCGCCTGCATCCATTCATGTCCATTGTACATTCCGATGGACTTCCAGCAGGACAATGTGACACACCACACATCCAGAATTGCCACAGAGTGGCCCCAGGAACATCTTCTGAGTTTAAATACTTTCCCTGGCCACCAAACTCCCCAGACATAAAGATTATTGAGCATTTCTGAGGTGTCTTGCATTGTGCTGTTCAGAAGAGAGCTCGACCCCCTTATGATCGTACGGATTTATGGACAATCCTGCAGGATTCATGGTGTCAATTCCCTCCAGCACACTACTTCAGACATTAGTCGAGTCCCTGCCACATTATGTTGCGGCACTTACGCGTACTTATGGGGGCCCTACACAATATTAGGCAGGTGTATCAGTTTCTTTGGCTTTTCAGTGTATTACCTACTGTCCGTGCAAGATCACAAACATGATAAAGAATTGTAGGGAACTGAGCACCTCCAACTTTTTGCAGTATGATAAATAAATTTCCAGCCCATTTATCTTCGAGATTAACATTCAGCATAATTGTATATGAATGTGTTAAGCCATTGACATTAGACAAATCTCTTTGTACCTCTACTTTCCAGGGTTCCTTTCATAGGCATTCCCTCTTCAAATCGTAGTTGGTCGGAGCTGAAAACAAATTTGTTACTGAACGATGGGATAAGTTTATCTCATTTACAAATTTTCGGGCCGATTCTGCAGTTTGCTGTACGTCACCAAGTTGATGCTTTGCTTGAAATTTTGTTATCTGATGGCTTCCAATTCTGTAGCACTGTTTGGAGCTATGGAGAAATCCACTGCTTCCCTTGAAATCAGTGTAGTATATGTCACATAAAATTTGATCTGCATAATGTAGTAGGTCACTGTCACGCATGTCCTGTAAAGTGTATCAAGCACCTTGAAACGCACGAACACAAATTTATTTATATATATATATATATATATATATATATAATGGAAGGAAACATTCCACATGGGAAAAATTATATATAAAATATAAAATTATATATAAAAAAAACAAAGATGAGGTGACTTACCGAACAAAAGCGCTGGCAGGTCGATAGACACACAAACAAACACAAACATACACACAAAATTCAAGCTTTCGCAACAAACTGTTGCCTCATCAGGAAAGAGGGAAGGAGAGGGGAAGACGAAAGGAAGTGGGTTTTAAGGGAGAGGGTAAGGAGTCATTCCAATCCCGGGAGCGGAAAGACTTACCTTAGGGGGAAAAAAGGACAGGTATACACTCGCACACACGCACATATCCATCCACACATACAGACACAAGCAGACATATTTGAAGACCAAGGTGGAAAGTGTAACATGAGGTGAAATGAAAATGAAAATAAAAATAAAAATATATGGCGAGAGATAAAGGTGAACCGGAAAGAAACTGGAGATCTGGAATAAGAAAAGGCGAAAAGGTGTTGGTTACAGCTGGGCTATGTTGGACTTGGGTTGGTAGACAACGATGTGCATAAAGGTTAGGTGGTTGTGTTACCGCCAAAACACGTTAAAGGACGGAGAAATTCGGGAAAATTTCGAAAAAACTGCGTGTAGTATATTAAAAGGAGTGGTATTGTGGTGGCAGATTATGAAAATGAGGCTAACAATTGTCTGGCGAAGAAATAATGGCGTTAAAACCCGTGGGAAGCGGCTAAAAATGATCAGTGATGTGGGAAAAACGGAAATGGAAATAAAGCGAAAGTTATTAGAACTGGCCGAAATGGTTGTTTAAAAGGTGAAAGGAGCTGTTTGTGAACTAGAAACGGTGGATATTATAGCGGCGGTAGTGCTGAAAGCGGCAAAAAAATATTTTTTTGGTTATGGTTTGGAAGTGGGTTACGTATTATTGAGTATATATATAGGCGGGATAAAATAGTATAGCAGATTACGGTAAAAAGGAGAAGGTGAATACAAAGTGAAACTACTGGCAAAAACAGAAAGAGGAAAATAAGACGACAGAAAAGATTTCGAAATGCAACAGTGACAATAACAAACGTAATTGTTGGATTCAAATTAATGATATCAATATAATGGAAGGAAACATTCCACGTGGGAAAAATTATATATAAAAAAACAAAGATGAGGTGACTTACCGAACAAAAGCGCTGGCAGGTCGATAGACACACAAACAAACACAAACATACACACAAAATTCAAGCTTTCGCAACAAACTGTTGCCTCATCAGGAAAGAGGGAAGGAGAGGGGAAGACGAAAGGAAGTGGGTTTTAAGGGAGAGGGTAAGGAGTCATTCCAATCCCGGGAGCAGAAAGACTTACCTTAGGGGGAAAAAAGGACAGGTATACACTCGCACACACGCACATATCCATCCACACATACAGACACAAGCAGACATATTTAAACTTTGGCAACTATTTTTGTAAATATGTCTGCTTGTGTCTGTATGTGTGGATGGATATGTGCGTGTGTGCGAGTGTATACCTGTCCTTTTTTCCCCCTAAGGTAAGTCTTTCCGCTCCCGGGATTGGAATGACTCCTTACCCTCTCCCTTAAAACCCACTTCCTTTCGTCTTCCCCTCCCCTTCCCTCTTTCCTGATGAGGCAACAGTTTGTTGCGAAAGCTTGAATTTTGTGTGTGTGTTTGTGTTTGTTTGTGTGTCTATCGACCTGCCAGCGCTTTTGTTCGGTAAGTCACCTCATCTTTGTTTTTTTTTAATATATATATATATATATATATATAAAAAGTACACCATGTCCTCCCTGTTAGAACTTAGCACTGGAGATTGGATTTGTGGTTTCCTGTTTGACAACGATGATGGATTACATGGCTCGGGACCCTGTTTGCACAGTTGAGCTTATACGACACCACACATTCCACTGGCTCATCCCGCAGAAATGCTAATATTTCATTTGCCATTCTGTGAAATTCTTTGGGTTCCTATCTGAAAAAATGTCAACTTTGGCAACTATTGTTGTAAATATAGTGCAGTGTTCAGTTTGTTTATCATTACCGTTGCTCTGCTTTGTATGAACACTACTAGCACTGTTGTGAGTTACTTGTCAACTAAGCAGTTCAGCTACACTTCTTAGCTTCATGCTGTCATCTGGTTGTCTACAAATGTCATGACATCCTCTAATGACTTACCAGAGGAAAGTGTGGCTGGGTTGGCATTACTGATGTCTAGAATAGGCAGTGAAACTCTAGGTAAGATATTCTCTGACTTTCCCTCTCTTAATGCACTTAATTGCTTACTTGGTTGAATATTATCTGAGTCATGTGATCTAGCTAAAGCGGGACTGTCTCCTGTGTGGTTAGTCTCTGTACTGATCATTGCAAAGAGTACACACTAGGACAGCAAGCAGTTGTAATAGGAAGGAAAAAAAAGAGTACCCAAAGAGCAATTATATTTGTTATCACATTACATTCATTTTCAGCTTGCTCTTATTTCTGTACACTGGCCATTCTACATCTACGTCTACTACACCTATATTTATACTCCGCAAGCCACCCAACAGTGTGTGGCGGAGGGCACTTTACGTGCCACTGTCATTACCTCACTTTCCTGTTCCAGTCTCGTATGGTTCACGGGAAGAACGACTGCCGGAAAGCCTCCGTGCGTGCTCGAATCTCTCTAATTTTACATTTGTGATCTCCTCGGGAGGTATAAGTAGGCGGAAGCAATATATTCGATACCTCATCCAGAAACGCACCTCTCTTGCAGAGTCCGCCACTTGAGTTTGCTTAACATCTCCATAACGCTATCACGCTTACCAAATAACCCTGTGACGACACACGCCGCTCTTCTTTGGATCTTCTCCATCTCCTCTGTCAACCCGACATGGTATGTATCCAACACTGATGAGCAATACTCAAGTATAGGTCAAAAAAGTGTTTTGTAAGCCACCTCCTTTGTAGATGGACTACATTTTCTATGGACTCTCCCAATGAATCTCAACCTGGCACCCTTTGTTCCGCTATCATATAATCATACAATAAAGGATCCTTCTTTCTATGTTTTTGCAATACATTATATTTGTCTATGTTAAGGGTCAGTTGCTGCAATTTTCTAATGCTGCAACTTCTCTGTATACTACAGCATCATCCGCGAAAAGCCGCATGGAACTTCCGACACTATCTACTAGATCATTTATATATTGTGAAAAGCAATGGTCCCATAACACTCGCCTGTGGACGCCAGAGGTTACTGTAACGTCTGTAGACATCTCTCCATTGAGAACAACATGCTGTGTTCTGTTTGCTAAAAACTCTTCAATCCAGCCACGCAGCTGGTCTGATATTCCGTAGGCTCTTACTTTGTTTATCAGGCGACAGTGCGGAACTGTATCGAACGCCTTCCGGAAGTTGAGGAAAATGGCTTCTACCTGGGAGCCTGTATCTAATATTTTGTGGGTCTCATGAACAAATAAAGCGAGTTGGGCCTCACACGATTGCTGTTTCCAGAATCCATGTTGATTCCTACAGAGTAGATTCTGGGTTTCCAGAAATGACATGACACGCGAGCAAAAAACATGTTCTAAAATTCTACAACAGTTCAATGTCAGAGATATAGGCCTGTAGTTTTGCGCGTCTGATCGACGACCCTTCTTGAAAACTGGAACTACCTGTGCTCTTTTCCAATCATTTGTAACCTTCCGTTCCTCTAGAGACTTGCGGTACACGGCTGTTAGAAGGGGGGCAAGTTCTTTCGCGTACTCAGTGTAGAATCGAATTGGTATCCCATCAGGTCCAGTGGACTTTACTCTGTTGAGTGATTTCACTTGCTTTTCTATTCCTTGGACAGTTATTTCGATGTCAGCAATTTTTTCGTTCATGCGAGGATTTAGAGAAGGAACTGCAGTGCGGTCTTCCTCTGTGAAACAGCTTTGGAAAAAGGTGTTTAGTATTTCAGCTTTACGCGTGTCATCCTCTGTTTCAATGCCATCATCATCCCAGAGTGTCTGGATATGCTGCTTCGATCCACTTACTGATTTAACGTAAAACCAGAACTTCCTAGGATTTTCTGTCAAGTCGTTACATAGAATTTTACTTTCGAATTCACTGAACGCTTCACCTATAGCCCTCCTTACGCTAACTTTGACATTGTTTAGCTTCTGTTTGTCTGAGAGGTTTTGGCTGCGTTTAAATTTGCAGTGAAGCTCTCTTTGCTTTCGCAGTCGTTTCCTAACTTTGTTGTTGAACCACGGTGGGTTTTTCCCGTCCCTCACAGTTTTACTCGACACGTTCCTGTCTAAAGCGCATTTTACAATTGCCTTGAACTTTTTCCATAAACACTCAACATTGTCAGTGTCGGAACAGAAATTTTAATTTTGATTTGTTAGTTAGTCTGAAATCTGCTTCCTATTACTCTTGCTAAACAGATAAACCTTCCTCCCTTTTTTTATATTCCTATTTACTTCCATATTCAGGGATGCTGCAACGGCCTTATGATCACTGATTCCCTGTTCTGCACATACAGAGTCGAAAAGTTCTGGCCTGTTTGTTATCAGTAGGTCCAAAATGTTATCTCCACGAGTCAGTTCTCTGTTTAATTGCTCAAGGTAATTTTCGGATAGTGTACTCGTTATGTCACTCGATGCTCTGTCCCTACCACCCTTCCTAAACATCTGAGTGTCCCAGTCTATATCTGGTAAATTGAAATCTCCACCTAAGACTATAACATGCTGAGGAAATTTATGTGAAATGTATTCCAGATTTTCTCTCAGTTGTTTTGCCACTATTGCTGCTGAGTCGGGAGGTCGGTAAAAGGAGTCAATTATTAACCGAGCTCGGTTGTTGAGTATAACCTCCACCCATAATAATTCACAGGAACTATCCACTTCTATTTCACTATAGGATAAACTGCTACTAACAGCGACAAACACGGCACCACTGGTTGCATGCAATCTATCCTTTCTAAATACCATCTGTGTCTTTGTAAAAGTTTCGGCAGAATTTATCTCTGGCTTCAGCCAGCTTTCTGTAGCTATAACGATTTCAGCTTCGGTGCTTTCTATCAGCACTTGAAGTTCCGGTACTTTACCAACGCAGCTTCGACAGTTGACAATTACAATACTGATTGCTGCTTGGTCCCCGCATGTCCTGACTTTGCCCCGCACCCTTTGAGGCTGTTGCCCTTTCTGTGCTTGCCCGAGGCCACCTAACCTAAAAAACTGCCCAGTCCACACCACACAACCCCTGCTACCCGTGTAGCCAACTGCTGTGTGTAGTGGACTCCTGACCTATCCAGCGGAACCCGAAACCCCACCACCCTATGGCTCAAGTTTAGGAATCTGCAGCCCACACGGTCGCAGAACCATCTCAGCCTCTGATTCAGACCCTCCACTCGGCTCTGTACCAAAGGTCCACAGTCAGTCCTGTTGACGATGCTACAGATGGTGAGCTCTGCTTTCATCCCGCTAGTGAGACTGGCAGTCTTCACCAAATCAGATAGCCACCGGAAGCCAGAGAGGATTTCCTCTGATCCATAGAGACACACATCATTGGTGCCGACATGAGCGACCACCTGCAGATGGGTGCACCCTGTACCCTTCACGGCATCCGGAAGGACCCTTTCCACATCTGGAATGACTCCCCCCGGTATGCACACGGAGTAGACATTGGTGTTTTTCCCCTCCCTTGCAGCCTGATGTTGGAGCTCCCAACTACTAGTAAGCCCACCCTCTGCGACCGCCCGAATCTTGCATACTGAGGGGCAACCTCTGGAACAGGACAAGCAGCCATGTCCGGCCGAAGATCAGTATCAGCCGGAGACAGAGCCTGAAACCGGTTCGTCAGACAAACTGGAGAGGCCTTCCATTCAGTGCTCCGGAATGTCTTTCGCCCCCTGCCACACCTCGAGACAACCTCCCACTCTACCACGGGTGAAGGGTCAGTCTCAATGTGGGCAGTATCCCGGGCAGCCACAGCCGTAGTTCAATCGGGGGATGCGTGGGACGAGCTGGCTGTCCCAGACGAACCCCTGTCCGGACCCCCACAGTGATGCCAATTGGCAACAGCCTCAAGCTGTGTGACCGAAGCCAACACTCCCTGAAGCTGGGAGTGAAGGGATGCCAACTCAGTCCACATCCGAACACAGCAGTCGCAGTCCCTATCCATGCTAAATATAGTTGTGCAAAGAACGTCTGAACTAATCTACAGGGAGCACAAACAATTCGACACAAAATTTAAACGGTTATTAAAATACAAGACTGCCTAGTAAATGCAGTAATGCTGCAACTTGCGCACTGCTGACACACTGCTCGGCGGCAGAAGGCTAACTGTACTGTCGGTAACGTACAAAGACTGTTTGAAAGAAATAAACAAACGACAGATGACTACGGGACTTTACACGTCACAGGTATTAAAATGCAAATCTGCCCCTGCTAAAAAATACGAAACTACACAATGATTTGATGGATTTAACTTAACAAGTGCGCTAAGAACACTCAAACAAATTTTCAACTTGACTACTACACTTATATGAACACTAAATAAGCCACTTGCTGCTACTTGCGCACTGCTGACCCACTGCTTGGCGGCAATCCCTTGCATAGTAGCCTTGTAAATTATACTTATTGCATATCACGCCACTGACTGTACACACGAAGCACTGCATCCAATTAAAGTACTCTGCGGACACTTCACCTCTTGCAGCTCTACATCAGTCTCCTCAAGTTACCGCATTAAATACTCAAATCAGTTTTAGGTTTTCTAGCCTAAGTCTTTCTCTCTTAATGAAATGCCGGTCCTGTGCTACTTGTTCTGAACAATCTAGTGAAAACATGACATTTCATTGTCTTTAGCTCTCATTATGAGTACTTGCAGTAGATACTGTGCCGCTGGTTGTCTACCAGGATGTGATGTCAATGCAGTGTGACATAGTGTGCCAGAGGCGAAGTTCCCCTGGTGCTAGTGTGACAGTATGTCAGATAGACATCATCATTTGTCAATTTGCTCATTGCTGAGTGTCGTGACCTCATTTCCTTATTCATTCTTACGTAGTTGAAACTTCAGACAATTGTCTTCATCCACAGCGATCGGCCTCTCTTAATATGATGTGTAGAGGCAGGCTGGTAATCTTCACTTGATCCAACCATCTGTTTGCAGCTGTCCCACATGGTATCCTACCCTCAGCTTTTCCCTGCGCAGTGGTCTTCTCTAAATTATCTCCTTTCCGTCTAAAGATGTGTGCAAGGAACTGAAGGTATCTTTGGCTGACAAGAGAAGGAAACCTTCTTGTGATTTTAAGTTCTTCTATTGAAATATCTCTCCTTTTTTGTGTCCACAGTACTCGTAGCTTCCTCCACAAACACTGCATCTCGAAGGCATCAGTGCGGCTCTTATCACTACCCTTCACGGCCCAGATCTCACACCTGTATAAGAATACAGGAAACACGAATGCTTCTAACAAGTGCATCTTCATTGTCTTGGATATTGCCCAATTCTGACATATCTTAGTGAGTTTGACCATTACGACTCGGCCAAGAATGATTCGTCATCTTATCTCTTTATCAAACTTACTTGTGCAATTGATCTGAGAGCCTAGATGCACAGAATCACTCACTATCTCCAGATTCCTTAAGCATCCTGTAAGTTAGTTTCGATCGATGCCTTGGCGATTTGTAATCATTAGTTTGGTTTTTTTCATGTTTATCTCTAAGCCAAGGTTTAGACTAAAATCTTTCACTCTTGAGAACAGATTACCAACTTCTTTCTCACTTCCTGCTATGAGTGTAGTATCATCTGCAAAGCGTAAATTGTTGACTTTCCTGCCGCCAATTGAAATCCCACCGTTCCAGCCATCGGCACTTTCCTTATTACACACTCTGTGTAGATATTGTACAGCTGAGGTGACAGTATGTCAAATAGTAGCTACAGTAAATCTGCGAAAGTGCTTTAATCATTTATGATAACCTTGTACTTCCAGTAAAGACAGTGGCAACAGTCTGTAACTAAATCTTTTGTTTGATTTTGTAGTGTGAGTGCAACTCTTAGTCAGGTAAGTATGTGATATACTGTGTACCAGCGGACAACACCTCCCCTCCAGCCCCTACCATCTGTCAACCACAATCTTATTTTATTAGGGCTGCATGTACAGTACTGGGTTCACCTCTGTTCTGAACCTCCGTAAATGTCCTTCTAGTGACTTTAAGGGGTGTTTCAGTTAGTGTAATGTTTTAAGCCTTAATTTCATGAAGACTCATGCCATTTCAAACTAGCAAATCTGACACAACCATAATCTATTTGATACATTTTGTGTAAAACTCCTCTGGATCCAAATGGATAAGAAATTAAAATGGAATCATCATCCAGTTAAATTGATCAAGAATATCAGTTTAGCATGTTTCGACATTAGAAGCAATGTTGATGTAAAGCCAAGGGTGTTTGCTCGTTTTGCATGTTGTCAGTCCGTGTTGTGTTATAGGATTGTCTTCTGGACTAATTCACTTAAAATGAATAAGATGTTTGTTCAGCAATAATAACATTATTTAAAATAGGTAACAGTTCATCTTGGAAAGATCTCTGTAACGATACTGAAGTTCTTACAACCACTTTACAGTCCAATTACCTTGAGATTTTGGAACTGATAAAAAAGTCAGTTTCAGCTGTGATTTGTACAGTTGCAATTCTACACGTGAAAATAATTTCATATAGAGCACTCCTTGAGTAAGATCTAAAGTGGAGTTGTGTACTCCATGCAATGGCATTCAGCAAGTTCCAAAGCAATATAAAGCAAGAGGTCGAGATTTCTTACCAGTTCTAAAGAAAATTAAAAATTTACCTGAATATTTGGTCAGGCTCAAATATTGAAATTTCTTGTTATCTGTGGCAGGCAAGAGTGTTCATTGTATAGTTGCATGATAAGTGGTAGTGGGTTTGTAGTAACTTTTCTTTGGTGGGAAATATGAAACTTCTGATAGAAGATAATTAGCAAGTATGTTATATAAAACTATTAGCAGCAGATTATGCTCAAAAGTATTGGCTTTCCTTCCAATTTGGTAGTTGAAAGTTATCTAATGTACGCATGAATAATATGGAACAGTATGGTGATAGTTTATTATTAAAGCAACGTACAGATAAAGTTTTTTAGAGTTGGTTTCCTTTTGTTAATGTATACCTTGACTCATTCCAAATCTATATAGAATGTACAGAACAAATGAATGAATGAGATTTTGAACTGAGATTGCACACATATATGTGAAATGTCCCCCCATGATCCATGGACCTTGCTGTTAGTGGGGAGGCTTGTGTGCCTCAGCGATACAGATAGCCGTACCGTAGGTGCAACCACAACGGAGGGGTTTCTGTTGAGAGGCCAGACAAACTTGTGAATCCTGAAGAGGGGCAGCAGCCTTTTCAGTAGTTGCAGGGGCAACAGTCTGGATGATTGAATGATCTGGCCTTGTAACACTAACCAAAACGGCCTTGCTGTTGTGGCACTGCGAACGGCTGAAAGCAAGGGGAAACTACAGCCGTCATTTTTCCCGAGGGCATGCAGCTGTACTGTATGATTAAATGATGATGGCGTCCTCTTGGGTAATATATTCCAGAGGTAAAATAGTCCCCCATTCGGATCTCCGGGCAGGGACTACACAAGAGGATGTCGTTATCAGGAGAAAGAAAACTGGCGTTCTACGGATCGGAGCGTGGAATGTCAGATCCCTTAATAGGGCAGGTGTGTTAGAAAATTTAAAAAGGAAAATGGATAGGTTAAAGTTAGATATAGTGGCAATTAGTGAAGTTCAGTGGCAGGAGGAACAAGACTTTTGGTCAGGTGAATACAGGGTTATAAATAGAAAATCAAATAGGGGTAATGCAGGAGTTGGTTTAACAATGAATAAAAAAATAGGAGTGCGGGTAAGCTACTACAAACAGCATAGTGAACGCATTATTGTGGCCAAGATAGACACAAAGCCCACGCCTACTACAGTAGTACTAGTTTATATGCCAACTAGCTCTGCAGATGATGAAGCAATTGATGAAATGTATGATGAGATAAAAGAAATTATTCAGGTAGTGAAGTGAGACGAAAATTTAACAGTCATGGGTGACTGGAATTCGACAGTAGGAAAAGGAAGAGAATGAAACGTAGTAGGTGAATATGGATTGGGGCTAAGAAATAAAAGAGGAAGCCACCTGGTAGAATTTTGCACAGAGCATAACTTAATCATAGCTAACACTTGGATCAAGAATCATAAAAGAAGGTTGTATACATGGAAGAACCCTGGAGATATTAAAAGGTTTCAGATAGATTTTATAATGGTAAGACAGAGATTTAGGAATCAGGTTGTAATTGTAAGACATTTCCAGGGGCAGATGTGGACTCTGACCACAATCTATTGGTTATGACCTGTAGATTTAAACCGAAGAAACTGCAAAAAGGTGGGAATATAATGAGAGGGGCCTGGATAAACTGACTAACCCAGAGGTTGTACAGAGTTTCAGGGAGAGCATAAGGGAACAATTGACAGGAATGGGGGAAAGAAATACAATAGAAGAAGAATGGGTAGCTTTGAGGGATGAAATAGTGAAGGCAGCAGAGGATCAAGTAGGTAAAAAGACGAGGTCTAGTAGAAATCCACGGGTAACAGAAGAGATACTGAAATTAATCGATGAAAGGATAAAATACAAAAACACAGTAAATGGAGCAGGCAAAAAGGAATACAAAGTCTCAAAAATGGGATCGACAGGAAGTGCAAAATGGCTAAGCAGGGATGGCTAGAGGACAAATGTAAGGATGTAGAGGCTTATCTCACGAGGGGTAAGATAGATACTGCCTACAGGAAAATTAAAGAGACCTTTGGAGAAAAGAGAACCACTTGCATGAATATCAAGAGCTCTGATGTAAACCCAGTTCTAAGCAAAGAAGGGAAAGCAGAAAGGTGGAAGGAGTATATAGAGGGTCTATACAAGGGTGATGTTCTTGAGGACAATATTATGGAAATGGAAGAGGAGGTAGATGAAGATGAAATAGGAGATACGATACTGCGTGAAGATCAGTTTGGATTCCGTAGAAATGTTGGAACACGTGAGGCAATACTGACCCTACGACTTATTTTAGAAGAAAGATTAAGGAAAGGCAAACCTACGTTTCTAGCATTTGTAGACTTAGAGAAAGTTTTTGACACCGTTGACTGGAATACTCTCTTTCAAGTCCTGAAGGTAGCAGGGGTAAAATACAGGGGGCGAAAGGCTATTTACAATTTGAACAGAAACCACATGGCAGTTATAAAAGTCGAGGGGCATGAAAGGGAAGCAGTGGTTGGGAAGCGAGTGAGACAGGGTTGTAGCCTATCCCCGATGTTATTCAATCTGTATATTGAGCAAGCAGTAAAGGAAACAAAAGAAAAATTCGGAGTAGGTATTAAAATCCAGAGATAAGAAATAAAAACTTTGAGGTTCGCCGATGACATTGTAATTCTGTCACAGACAGCAAAGGACTTGGAACAGCAGTTGTACGGAATGGACAGTGTCTTGAAAGGAGGGTATAAGATGAACATCAACAAAAGCAAAATGAGGGTAATGGAAGGTAGTCAAATTAAGTCAGGTGATGCTAAGGGAATTAGATTAGGAAATGAGACACTTAAAGTAGTAAAGGAGGTTTGCTATTTGGGGAGCAAAATGACTGATGATGGTCGAAGTAGAGAGGATATAAAATGTAGACTGGCAATGGCAAGGAAAGCGTTTCTGAAGAAGAGAAATTTGTTAACATCGAGTATAGATTTAAGTGTCAGGAAGTCGTTTCTGATAGTATTTGTATGGAGTGTAGCCATGTATGGAAGTGAAACATGGACGGTAAATAGTTTAGACAAGAAGAGAATAGAAGCTTTCAAAATGTGGTGCTACAGAAGAATGCTGAAGATTAGATGGGTAGATCACATAACTAATGAGGAGCTGTTGAATAGAATTGGGGAAAAGAGGAGTTTGTGGCACAACTTGACTAGAAGAAGGGATCGATTGGTAGGACATTTTCTGAGGCATCAAGGAATCACCAATTTAGTACTGGAAGGCAGCGTGGAGGCTAAAAATCATAGAGGGAGACCAAGAGATGAATACACTAAGCAGATTCAGAAGGATGTAGGCTGCCATAGGTACAGGGAGATGATGAAGCTTGTACAGGATAGAGTAGCACGGAGAGCTGCATCAATCCAGTCTCAGGACTGAAGACCACAACAACAACAAATGTGAAATGTTGTGTTTTCTTTGAAACCAGATGTAAAGTTACACTGTCAAGCAAAATCTTCTAGGATTGGAAACTGCAAATAGTGTCATCATTTGTCATTTTAATCATGGCATGTGAATTCTCAGAACACTTAAACAGTTACTTCTACAAATAGTCTAGGTAATTTGAACAGAATAATAAAAATAGAAAATTTTATGACATGAACAGATTATTTCAGTGTATATTTTTAATATTTGTCTTTGTCTAGCAGTTTCAACATACTGGAAAGTTTCTTTCTGTTTCAGAAATCAATTTCAGAAGGACGATTTAAGGAATTAAGAGATAGTGTGAATACTCTGCGACGAGATCTAAATAAGGACATATATAAAAATGCAGAAAAAAAATACAATGATCTGCAGCGACAAATTAAGGTAATTTTTGTAGTCTTTTTGTACTATGGTGGAATCATTATGTCTAAGAAAATTATTTCTTAAATGAAATGATAACCAAGTAGAGACATTATTTAATTCTATTTTTTGGGGAATGCACTCCAAAAAACATTTGCAATAGCAAATTGAAATAAAAACCTTAAATTTCTAGATAAAAATTTCCTGATTCCCTGCAGTACTTTCCTCTCTCTCTTGAATGCTGCAGGAATTTTAACTGAGTGTCTTGTTGTGTATTTTTATCATCATTATCACATGGATGGCATTGTGTAGTGCAGATACTTCAATGTCAGTCGACAGCAAAAAAAAAAACCTTAGACTGCCATAAGGAGAAGAGACATGCAAGAGCAGCAAACCTTCTCCCTCCCATATTGTACATTTTAAATTTGCACTTATGCAAAAGCAGAACTGATACGCTGTGATAGCAATCACTAATACTTTTTGTGGTAATGGGTGTCATACTCTAACCTCATAATAGACCTGTTGTAACATCTTGCAACACACTGCAAAGTGGAGCACACAAAGAATTTGGTAATGGCATCATTAGTTGCTTATTGAGATTGGCAGTGCCATAAACAAAGTAGCAAACTCCCAAACTCTAATAGTACAATATGTTGCAAAGCATACTTCAAAACACCCCCACTTAAAATTGACATGTTAAATTGTCTGCATAATAGTAAGTAAAACCTGTTTATCTGAACGTTTTATGAGTAATTTATAATTAGCAGAAAAAACATGAACACTGCATTTCTTGAGAATAGTAGAGGTTAGTGAGTGAGCAAGAGAATGCCCATTGAATAGAATTTAATGAAATGACACAAAAAAGCACAAATACAAATTGTATAAAGGCACAAACAAAACATTGTTGGAAGGTGACTGTCAACAGCTGTTAAATAGTGTGTAAAATGCATATATGAACCATCAGCTGTGAGTCCTGATCTTCTCTTCAGTATTGCTCTATATACATTTAGGATTTCTATTTTTGCTTTTAAAGTCCTGTGTCATGTATTTAAATTCATGACATGCACTACAAATTTTAAGTAAAAACTGATGCCGTATGGTGGCTTAAATCATTTTAACCCTCATCCATGAAGATGGGCCAAGAAAAAAACTGATAGATATTTGGATATAAAATAAAAACAGCTGATGGTTCAAATATGCATTTTATACACAAAGAAAAGATTGGCTTTAGCTACTAGTGAGCTTTGATTTAAATCAATGGAGAAAGTCGAAAATTTTGACAGACCGGGATTCAAACTCAGGTCTCCTGCTTACTACATAGATGCACAGTCCAATGCACCATCTGCACGTGGTGGTCATCACAACCACTCAGACTACCCTAGCATCCCTTCAATCTGACCCAAATTCTCATTTTATCCTCACACCACTGATGTAGTGCCCCTTACTCAGGGCATTTCATAGATTGTCATAAGAGTTCAAGTGTGGTGTGCATCTGCACTGAAGTGAACAATTGGTTGTCCTCACCTTAATTATATATGTGGTGTCTATTCTTTCAGACCTGTCGCACACATTTCGATCCTGCAGGCACTATGAATGAAGACACACAGAAATGTCCAAAAAAACATACACCACATACTGTGTATAAATAGTATATAGTATGGGACGAAGTATCTGTCATTTTAAGTGATGTTCAATCATTTATATCCATATGCACTGTCTGCAGTTAGAAATTAGTCATACAATGTGTGTTTTTCTATTATGCCAAGAGTAACCTTTGTTCCAAAATAAATAGACAGAAGATATTGAACTTTGTCACGCTAGTCTTAGCTAAAGTATTTTAAACGACTGCTCTAAAACAACTTCAAAGTATAACTAAAGAACCCTTTAAGATTAAGGTCAACTTTATTCCAGAAAGACAAAAGTAATAGGGTTACTCTTACCATCAATTAGATTACAGCGTGAGATTCCCCCAAGAAGCAGAAGTCAAAAGATCAGCATGGTTTCTTTGTAATTTGACAAAACCATTCATTTTTAATAAATCAGTTATATCTAATTTGTAAACTTCACGGGTGTCACGTCAAGAAAAATGTTTCACAATTATGAGGCTCAGATTTAACAAATAAAAAATAAAGAATAGTAGAGATGCTAATTTGTCAACAGGCATACAAACAAGATTGCTAGTTTTCTAAAAAGACTTTTTTTGGGGTAGAGCACACGGATTGAGGAAGAGTATCGTCTGATGTCTCAAAGAGAGACAGCACTTGTAAGAGATTGGAATACAGGAGGAAGAGGCAACAGGTATACGGGACAGGAATGTGACGCGTGGCACTGGAACTGGTGAGTTTTTGCAGTGCATGATGACGGTGATTTGGTGGGGGGGGGGGGGGGGGGGAATTGGATTGGATAATGGACTGGGAAGGTGTGACAGAACAACAGAAGGAAAGACTGGGGAAGAGCATTTCAAGGATAACACCCACTGGGTTTCCAACTTTGCCCCTGACCTCAGTCTCCACTAACCCCTGCCCCACCCCCAGTCCACTCTGCCCAGTACCCCATTTACACTTTGTATGTACCCGCACCCTCTTCACCTCAGCCTGTCCTTCCTCAGTTAGGTCACCTCCTCCAATCCAGTCTACTTTGTGCACTGCAAGAACACACTGGTGCTGGTGCCTATGTGCCACACTCTGGTCCCATGTTCCTGCTGCCTCTTCATCTTGCATTTTGATCTCGTACACTTGCTGCCTTCCCCTGAGCCGTCAGCTATCCTTCCCCAGACCTCTCTGCCTTTTTTGTCCCCTTGACCTCTCTACCAGGCACAAGATCTCACCTCGTTCCATGTGAAGTGGGATGTGAACTTATAAATTAACTAACCTAGCATTTGCAAGTAGTACATTATTGGTGCCATTCATATATATTGAATACATAAAAGGAAGGGTAAAAATTTTTTTGAGTTAGGTTTGATATAACTTTTGTATGGACATTTAAATAACATATCAAGATTATTAATTCTGCACAAAAATATGGGTTGTCTGCCAAAGAATGTCTTGTAACTAAGTTTGAAAAACCTAGTAACACAAGCTTTTCTGTCATACACCTTGACAATTTTGGTTTAGTAAACTGTCAACAACTTCACACTTCCATTTCCAAGTTAGTTGCAGTTCTTAGCGCAGAGACAATTAGAGATTGTTTTAAATTACATGCTCATATATGGAACTAAACGTACATGACAAAATATAAGACAGGAATGCAGTGGATGGAGAACGTGATCCACTGAAGAGATTACACTGTAAGCTGTCAGTGGAGAAGTGTAGTATGTATTTAAAAGTTACATAAATTAAATTGCAGTAATGTGCCTGGAATTGTGTAATGCAGAAAATAGTAATATTTCAGTTTAAATTATGGTATGTCCATATACACTTTACTTAGAAATTGGCAGTCTAAATGAAATCAGATAAATAGGTGACATGTGTTTATGTTGCTGGACGTAATTCTTTGCTCTATTTACAGGTAAACCAGCTAGCATCAGCTGATCTGAACAAATACTTTGTCGCTTTGGATTGGTCACTCATTTACTTTCATCAGGAGCGTATGAGGAAGATTAATACGATTATAAGAGAACTGTGGCGAAAAATCTATCGTGGGAATGATATTGATTATATAGAAATTAAAACAGATGCTCCTGAAACCACGAGTAAGTAAATGACATTTGCCTTCGCTGAGTTAATGAGGCAGTTTGTAAAGTCTTAGGTTGCTGTCTGTTCTTATGTCGAAATACTATTAAGACACTTATAAACATTAAATAAAGACTAGTGTAACATGTCTGAATGTGGACAGTTGACTAATCAGAAATCATCAGACAGATAAAGTGCTAAACACACCACTAAATATTTTGCTACAGTAAAACCTCCAAAATATAAATTTCTTAAAGAATTTATAAAGTGAAGGGATATGAAGTGGAGGAATGATTGTGTGCTACATGCTGAATGTTTTGTAGAGTAGCAGCTCAGTGTGTGATCTAGGACATTAATCTTTGTGTATTTACCTAACTTTATTATCTTTCTTACAAGTGGCATATATATTCATTGTTCAATCATCAGGTGCAGACAAGAAGCGAACATTCAACTATCGGGTTGTTCAGGTGAAGAATGATGTTGAGATTGATATGAAGGGACGCTGCAGTGCTGGGCAGAAGGTAGTGTTGTTACTTTATTCTCATTTTAAGTATTTAAAGTATATCACTTAAATTATTTTTTTGGTAATAAAGTTTAAGTAACATATCTCCTGCAGTCATTTATCAAGATTCTCATCTGTAATACTGTCTCTGCAGGTTCTAGCGTCGCTTGTTATCCGAATTGCTTTGGCAGAAATTCTAAGTATTAATTGTGGAATCTTAGCTCTGGATGAACCAACCACAAATTTGGATAGGGAGAACATAGACAGTCTTGGAGAAACACTCACAGAGTAAGTTTTCAGACATTTCATTCATTGAAAAAGCATGTCATTTACTCAGTAAGCCCACCATTGATGAATTTTATGGGAAAGCAAGTCTTTCAAGTAAATTCTGTTTGGGCATAGTAATGAATATCTGAAAGAATTGACCATAATGTAATTTATTGCTTGTGGTGGTTACGGGTAGTTTGGAAAGTTTGATTCCTCTTACCTCTGATTGTGTGAGTTGTACAAAATGACCACAGCAGACATCCATGCACATGCCATTTGCTGCATACAAAAGAAAGAAATTCTAGAGGCAAGGCACAGATGTTTCTGCTATACTTTAGTTGGTAAGATTTACCTTGGTGGGTAGTAAATATTGAGGAGTGTTAAAAATAAAGTAGTTTTATGGCTGCAATTCCATACTAAGTATATGCTCTGTCATGACTGGCTGAGTGAGCCAGTTATCAGATTGGAGGAATGCAAAGGCATTTATTTCTCTCATAAAGAAAATAAGCAGGTCACTGCTGCTAATTATATTCTATGGAAACAAAGGTCAATGCTAAGTTGGCCAAAATCTTAGTAGGAAGCGAATGTTAAGACTCCGAATATTGAGCTAAAAATCAGTGCCAATAAGTAATTATGGTTCTCGAAAGGCAAAAAAAGGTACACCTAGTACAAAGGAACACAGAAGCAAGGAACTAGAAGTTTATATAGATTTAACAGTGAAAACAGTATTTGGTTGGCGAATCTCTTTCTTCCCGAAAATCAAGAAAGAAGAGGAGGCGCCCTTTCCAATGAATGCAAAATGAAAACATTTTTGCACTATTTAGCAGATACAGGCTTTCAAACTGGTGTAGGAGAAGACTTACGAATAACCAAACAGCAGTATCACTAACATTTTCGTATGTTCTGCAGCAGGTTAACAGAAAATCACCATTGTGGATCCGATTCCCGAGAAACATTAACAAACTAGAAACAGCTAAAGTTAAGTGGCAGTGTAGGTATAAGTTTCCACGCGTGGTAGGGGTCTTAGACTGCACACACATACCTATAATGAAACCTTCTGCACATAGAGACAAATATGTTAATCGAAAGGGCTTTCCGTCTATAAATGCGCAGGCAACATGTGATTATGTGAAATGTGTACAAGTGTTGATGCTTCATGGCCTGGGTCGGTACATGATGCTAGGGTATGGAAAAGCTCAGATATGTACCATATATTGCAAGAGAACTAGTGCAATGCCTTAATTTTAGGAGTTGAAGGATATGGCATTGCACTGTGGTTGATGACACTTTCAAAATCCCGAAATGCCTGATAAGAGGGTGTACAACAGACTTCACTCAAATGATAGGGTGATATGGATGATGCTTTGGACAGACAAAAAGGCATTACCCAATTCTGCAAAATAAAATAATGCTTGCCCAAACAAAATCCTCAGTGTAATAATAGCCTGTTTTGTTTTGCGCAGTGTAGTAAAACATAGAGGGGTTGAGGATTTTCAGGCACCTAGTGACGATGACAACAATCTTCCAGTCTTGGGAGAAGAGGAAGTAACAAACGTGGAACAAATAGAGGACGGTAAATTGTTAGTATAATATGTCAACTGTAGTGTATGGAAATCTGTCAAAACATTGCATAATTAAACATGATTCATGTTTGTTTTTTTATTAAAATATTTTTTTCTTCTTCAGGTACAATTAAATAATATTTTGATGAAAATAAAAAACAGTGCTCTGTGTCGCATAATAAAATGCAGTTTAGTGTTTTTCTTCATCCTTTCTCGTCGATTTTACTTTCACCAAAAATTGTTTAACCTGTAACAGTCCAAACTGGAACAGAATTTTCGGATACTACTGTAAATAAGTACACAGATTATTTGAATAGTAACATTTAAAACAGAAAAAAGTTAATCTTTTTGTTCCACTTTCCCAAAAATTGTTTCAAGGATATGGTGAAGACATTGGCAGGTGCTACAGTAATAAGTGCACAAACTGTCTAACCTGTAACATTTAAAATAGGAACGAATTACTCTTTCTGTTCTACTTAACCAAAACTTGTTTCATGGGTACTGCGAAGGTATTTGCCAGATGCTATGGTAAGAGCACAAACTGTTTAACATGCACATTTAAAACATGAAAAAGTTAAATCTTTTTCTTCCACTTTCCCTGAAATTGTTTCAAGGATGTGGTGAAGGTATTTGCCAGGTGCTACAGTAAATAATTGCACTAACTGTTTATGTGTAACATTTAAAAAAGAATGAGTTAATCTGTTTGTTCCACTTTCCCAAAAACTGTTTCAAGGATGTAGTGAAGGTATTTGCCTGAACAACAGTAAATAAGTGCACACATTTTTTAGCAGTTCAAATTTGATTATGCAACACTTATTGTTTCATTGAAAAGAAATTTGAACTGAATTATCTCTTTAAGAGAATATGGAATTTGGTAAATGAAGAATGTAATTAAACATTCACTTAAAAAACATGTTTTTATTCATAAAAACATTTTGTACTGTGACTACAGAATTCATTCTGTTGTTGTCTTTTTCTTGATGCATCAATTTCTGCTGCTTTGTCTTCAGGATATATAATTGCTACAGTAAAACTAGTTGCAACTCAGAATCAAACAAGTTCATCGTCTCATCCATTTCATGCTTAGTCTGCGTTGTTTCAACTTTCTCGCAGGCCCCAAAACAGGCGACTGCAAAGTTATGATGATTTCTGGACCCATCAGATCTGTAGTATCTGCTGTGACAATTTGCGGTTGCTGCAGAACTAATTATGGTTCGAAGAATGTACAGTCGGTATCAATTACCTCCAAACTACTCTCTGGGGAATAGATGATAGCAGAGGTGAAACCACCCACTACACCAACTCCTAATAAAAATTAAAAAAAATAAAAATAAAAAAATAATAGTAACGTGTGTCACAATTCAGTTTCTAGTTTGTACATAGAGCAAGCAATTTTATGCAGAACTGTGGGAGGGGTTTGTCTGATTTCATGCATAGTACGCTGTGATACTTTTACAGAAAAGTTGTCAAATATCAGATGCATTTTACCAAACATTGTTTTATTTTCACATGTTAAAAATAAATATTTTGCTGGTACACGATTTCAAAACATTAAGCACATCATAAAAAAAAAATGGAAAGAATGGGACTTACCAGGAATTCCGTGGATAGTTAAGTTGCAGTCATCTCCCTCTAAAAGCTTCAAAAACATTTGTTCCCAATTTTTTGTGAGATCTTAATGTTACCCGTCTTATTTACATCCATCTTAGACTCGATGCGCGACTTCATATTGTGCAGTTTTTTCATAATCTGCCCATCTGAAATGTCTTTTCCAAAACTAGCCCCTGTAACGATGTTGTATTTCCTTTATACTATCTGCTTTCTTCCTTCTTGGCCAGAGTTTGTGACTTGCTGATAATAGCAGTATAATCTTTTATAATATTCACAAAGGCTAATTCGAAATCTTTCATTTTGGCACTGAAATAACGTTAAGAAAAACTTTTGGTAACACACACACGTGCAAATGAAAACAAACTGTGAACCAAAGATGTTAGATTTTAATCTCTTTGCTGAGAGCTTACTCAATAAGGAGGGGAGGTAGTGAGAAAGTACTCCCGGGTCAGAGATTATGCTCCGTAGTTTTTATTCATATGAAATTGAGAAATTTCTCTGAGAATGTGCTTTTACTCTGAGTATCTACTGTGGAGAATGTTCTCATTTTTATTCATACGACCCAATCAGAGTTCAAAAAATCAAAATCCAGATCGAAAAAGTAAGGTAACAGCTGTATTCTGATACAAGTGCCATTCAACAAAAAACCAAATTCTACGCACTTGTGCCAGTGTTAGACAGGCTTCTCATTTCCATGTGCTAAGAATTATTAGAGATGTGTGTGTAATGAGTTACGCAATACTGGCTGGAATTTCTCATCATCAAACTTTGAACTACTAAGGGTCTCTTTCAGTGGGCTAAAAAATGCACCCAACTTGTAGAACAGTGAAGAAATGCCTTCCCTTCACCCTCATACTATTGCAAAAACTCCCTGCACATATCTATGTGCCTCTCTTTCATTTCTGACACCAGGTATGGTGGAAACCATCTTGCATACACTTTCTTGCACATTAGTATGTCATAAGCAATATGGTGGACTGATCCAACACTAATATTTGTCACTGCTGCAATATATGTCACCATGGTATGCCTGCTTTTCTGTGTCAACTCTGTGAATGTTGTTCTCTGTCACTGAACAGGCAGAGCATCCTGAGCATGGCATAAATCTTCAGTACTTATTACATCTCGTTTTAACTTATCTGTCCTCTCACACACTTGTGTTAGATTCAGCTTTCATGATATTGCACTGACACCCAACGGTGAATTTAGATTGGTTTCAATGAGAAATCTAAAGACGTTACACTGCTCCACATAGGTGCAAACCTACAAAGTGGCCACCATCTTGTTTAATTGATTCTCAGCATCACGTTTGCGAGACAGGCATGCCAGCCCCATGTGATAATGTAGTTCTAGGTCACCAATAGAAAATAAAAAAAGAAGCACAAAACTTTGTAAAAGTTGTATTTTTTATACAACTCTTCCAGTTATTTATTGAGTGGACATTGTATAAGTGCATTGATGACATACAAACTGCTGAGTGAGCTTTGGGTTGTGTATTTAGTTCCTATTTTAGCCCAGGGGCCATCTCTGTTGTCATGTGTATTGCAAACTCTGTTGTCATGGCCAACACAGGCAGAACTATCTGTACTCATGCTATCACTGCCAATCTTTGCGGCATTTTCCATATTGCTGCAGCAGTGGTATATTAGATTCCTCTCCCTGACTCATAGAAAAGGTAGTGCCCAGGGTACAACTAAGACTGAATTGATGACATATGGGGCCATGTGAGGTGGGCATATATGAGGGCACAGATCTTATTCTTTGAAGGATTACAGACCAGTTATATGGGATTTAAGTTTAGATGGAATGGCAGCTGTAGGAAGGGAACCATTTTCTTGCAAAATTCTGCCAAAAGTTAGGCTTTGTTTGTGTCTATGTATTTTTAACAGTTTTTTCCTGTCTATTTGTTCTTTGTAGTCATAAGTTTTCCTATTATAGTCGTAGAGGAGAAGTGAATACTAATGAAACTGTACATTTACAACATTGCAACATTATCTGGCTCTGTTCTTGAAGAACAGTCTTCCCACACTGAACTTTGCAACATTTATTCGCTGTTTAGTGCGTATGAACCTGCGGTTCCTCTGAATCAGGTGTCTCCCAACTATGGACCGCTGACCAACACCGCCCCACAGCAAAGGCTTTGACACGCATGGTATCTGGTCTGTCAAAATTTTGTTTTTTATTACAGTCGAACCTTGCTTATTGAGCACCTCTCGCAATGAGTGATTTGCACAAGAAGTAGGTGAAAATGTAAGAAATTAACTCGCTTACTGAATGATGTTTCATATAAAGAGTCTGTTTAGTATTATTTTTTCAGTATTTAATAACCATTTCAAAAACTACCTTCTGTCCTGGATCGGTCTCTTTGGACACTATAAATTAACACTAAGTCACATGTTCTCCTATAAACTACCACTCTATAAAGTAGAAGCTCTGACAATGCTGTCTTCATTCAGCTGTACAGGTCGCAATGCACTTCGTGCCACAATTGTTGTCACCTGTGCAACTACTCTGTCTTCCATGGCAATATTGAAATCCTCTGCAACATTAGGATCTTATCTTTGTCAGTGTGTGGTAACCCTGTCCCTTGCAGTATGTGTTTATGAATTTCAGTTCTAATCTGACATTGTTAACTAACTCTAATTCATTAAAAATGCCCACAAGACAGTAGCTATGGGTGATATAAATTTAATTAACAATAAGGCTATGTCTCTTTTTGGACATATTTTGAAGCACAGGCAGTGACATGGACTTTCCCTTAAAGTCTTAGTGTAGGTGCAGCCAACATCATTTGGGAGCCATTGCATATAAAGCTAGAATTGATGAAGCAATTTGTTAGGACCCCAGATAGAGGAGGCAATTGCTTCAAATGCCTATGTAGATTTTTTCCTGCACTTAACACTGAAAAATTGAAAGCAGCTATATTTGATGGGCTGCAGATTTGCAGACTCATGAGTGATTCCAATGTGACAAATTTCGTGAATGTTTTATAACTGTCAGCCTGGCGTTGTTATATCTTACTTGTGGAAAACTTCTTAGGCAATCATACGACAGACAATTACAAAGAAATTGTGCAGAACATGTTGACAGCCTTTAAAAAGTTGGGTGTTAATACAAGTATCAAAGTGCATTTCCTTCACAGGCTGTTATCCAGATTTCCAGACAACTTAGGCGATTACAGCAAGGAGTTAGTGGAGAGGTTCCACCAAGAAATTAAGATAATGGAAGACAGATATGAAGGCAGGTGGGACACACATATGATGGCTGACTACTGTTGGTGCCTCCAACGTGATTGTCCTGAAGACCAGTACAGAAGAAAATCAAACCATCATTGTTTCATGAGGAGTTATTACTATAGTCTCACTAAATGTAGGCATATGTTTTCTCCATTATGAAGTAATGCAACATGATTAGTTAATTACAGTACTTAATATGTCATTGTGGTGTTATCTGAGAGAGTAATCGTGTGACTTGCGATCAGGAGACACCTATTCACATATGATATCGTATTGCTGTTTGTTTATATTCATCAATAAATGTTAAACTGCCATAAAACAGGAGCCAGCTTAGGAAAACTGAGGCCATATTTGCATTCAGCAACATATGATGTTCCTGAAATCCCTTAAAAATCATTGGGAAGGAAAACTGTGTTTAGCAGCATAAAACAGAACAGTTTACAATGGGTTGTCATCCAACAGATTCAACTTTAATCTTAAAGAAATTAATATTATGCAATTCCAAACAAATAAAAGTGGAAATAATAGTCGTACACTGGATGAGACACAGTGTGTAAAATTTCTGGACATCCAGTTGGATAATAAACTGAAGTGGTCCAACATGTGAAGAAGTTCTGGTTTCACCTGCTTTGCAGATAAGATTGTATTCAACAGAAGCATGCAGTAAGAATAGTGTATATAGCTGATGACTGAACATCTTACATAAGACACTGCAGGTACAGCTAAATTTACCTCCTAATGATATTGGTGGTCAATAACAAGGTTGAATTTAAGATTTAACTCGGAAATTCACAACCACAACATTAGAAGTGGAAATAATTTCCATATATACTATGCTTCACCCTCTAGAGTTCCAAAAGGAAATTTATTTTCTTGTACGACGGCCTTCGTTAGCCATTCCTCCTACAATTTATTAGAATATTTGGGCCCAGTATTGTAAATTCCAAGCAGTACTTGATGCGGCGAACTGGTTACCTGGCAGTGGCAGGAATGAACTTAATGTTTAATTCAAACTAGTACATGTTGTTGCCTCACAGTGAAAGTATGAACAGTGATTGCAGAAAACCTGCTATTAATGCAATTAATTTCACACACAAATGAGAAGGAGAGAGGTGTGATAGTACCAACAGGGAAGGCAACAGAAGGTTCAATGAAAAATTAAGTGACTCAACTGTGTGTAAAATTAAAATTACAGATGGAGAGACATAATGCTGTGTGTGGAGTAGGATCTAAGTATCTGCCCACAGCACAATAAGTAAAATGCCAACAAAAAATATTCCACTGGTGATATACACCTTTTGTCACACACAGCAGGAATTCTAATCTAACAAGAAAGTCAGAGAAAAAGTGCTCACCTATGGAATTTGATTTTGAAAGAAACCAGAATGAACAAGTCATCATGTGCAGACTAGAGACCATACTTGCAAACTGAGCATACTGCATTAGATTCGTTTAAAAGAAGTGAAGTATCAGGATTGAGGACACGAGTAGCTGATTTAGACCAGGGTTCTCCAAACGTTTTAGCCTAAGGGCCACATTAGCATTTCCAGTAAGTCCCAAGGGCCAAGATCTAGCTATTCACTAAGTTTTCTTGAGGCATGCTTCGAACTGTTCGGTACAGTTCAGATGTTTTTGTAACGCTTTCATCGTCGAATACCGATTTGACAATGAATGTGAACACACATATTATCCTATAAGATGGCATTAGCCACAAAGACAACTATTACTGCATCCAGTAAGTTTCCCATTTTTAATTCCGACACTGGCTCATTATGTGCTCGCTTTCAGATGGGCTGTATCTCTTTTAACAGAGTAATAATTGCACAACACTTTGACACCTGCTCCACTTGAAAATGACCTGCAAGACCGAAATTGGCCAATTGTGCAAGATGTAATAAGGTGAATTCTTCAAAATGTCCTTTAATTACACATGTCAGTTAATGTGTATCTTATCACTTAACGAGCATTATTCATTTCTGACTCTCAATACATGAACTACTCTTTTCCATAGGAATCTGTAAAGAATAGATCAATGTGTTTCATTCCACAAAAATAGGTACCGTACTCAGACAGATTTATAATACTGTACTTAATGTAATTTTTTTATTTATAGTACAGTGCACCCTATTTTAGAGGGGAGTTGCCCAAGCATATAAAACAAGGGTACTTCACGTACCCACACTGCTGACCATGTTTACCATCTTCAAATCACAACAAATAGACCATTGATGTTCATGTCAGTGTACTTTGTGCAATTTAATTTGGATAGTTTCAGATTCCTCTTTTAGTTTTGTTGAGTGGCCAATGGGAATGGATGCAAGGATGTTACTGTTGTGGAGCAAGACACATTTTAGGCTTTCAGCTGTCTACAAAAAGCTGCCAGCATTTGGGTGATATTCCTGTAACTCCATCTGAATGAGTAGACCGCAGTTGCTATTGAAATATAAAGATTTTCATCATGACTAAAGTGTTGAAAAAGACCTACTTCCCTTGTACAGTATTCTGAAATTTTTGCTCTTGGACTAAGACAGTTGTTTTCCTTTAGCCTGGTTCTGGTCCTTTCTTTGACAAATTAAGACCACATACCAGATCGTTTAGTTTCTTTTGAGTGAACAATTTAGGTGTACAAATTTCTCTTTCATATTCACTTCCACTGCTGATGCTGCTTTTGTACTCCAAGTTCTGTATCTCTTCAGGTTCTTATACGTTCAGGTAGTTTAGTAAACACTGGTATAAGAACTACTTCAATGTGTGCCACAGTTATCCTGCCTGAGTCTAAATTTGGATACTCCCATTTACTTTTTTTTTTAATAGATTGAAACCTTTGGCAGCTACAACCCAAAAGAAACAGTCATGGTGGTTTTTTGGTTCTCGCCAGAGCATTGGTGCACCGAAACTTAAACATTCTATTTGTCCATTTCTCCACTGTCAAAGAAAATCTACACAGTATTTACAAACAGTGTGGGGAGCCCATGGTCTTTCATGGTCTCCGAGCTGCATCCCAAAATATTCAAGATATGCATTCTTTACAAACACTGTGATATTCTGTCTTTGCTTCTGTAGGTGGTATTCACCACAAATACAACACAACACATTGCGAGTGTTTATGCATCCTCTTTATGAGGGAGTCATATTTATTCAAAACAGCTAAAATAAAAATACAAAATAAATTTTAAGGATTTTAATACAATGTTTGTGAAATACGAAAGAGGGTAAAAAGTTAGATGAAAATGAAGATCAACAATACTGCCAGAGAATTAGCATCTTTGGGAGCATTTAAATAAAATCCAAAAACAATTATCTTCAAAACAAGAGCCAATTCAGGAAAGTAAAAGTTTAACTGTAGAAAAATTGTCCAGTATTCTCATGTCAGCTACCTTCTCCAAAACCTTTGAAAATGCAAGAATGTGGGAGAGGAGTCGATAATTGGAGGTCAGTTGATTGTCTCCACCTTTGTATGTTGGTGGTACTACTGCGTACTTCAGTATTTAAGGAAATCTATCTTGACTTATTAACTGGGTACAGAAGGTAACTCAAGGGTGGTGCTACCAAGTCAGCACAAGATTTTAGCACTGCAGCTGAGGTACCATCATAACCAGAAGAGTTGTTACTTTTTAGTGCCAAATTATTTTTCTGATCACTCTAACAAATGACTCCACCTCTGTAGCTGAGTGGTGAGCATGACCGACTGCCATGCAGAGGACCGAGTTCGATTCCTGGTAGTGCAGTGGATTTTTCCTTGGTAGGAGGAGTTGCATGTTGTGCTCTCAGCCTTTTGATGTCAATTGAGGAGCTACTTGCTTCGTAGTGGGAGCTCCAGGTCACAAAAACTGACATCAGCTGGGAGAGCAGTGTGCTGATCCCATGCCTTTCCATATTTCATCCAGTGATGCCATTGGCAGTGTGTGTCAAGGCAGTTGATGGTACTGATGTGACCACCAGGGCCTTGTTACATAGTTATGTCTAACAAATGAGGTGGCAAAACTTATGTACCTTGCTGTTTTACGGATCTGATTTCAGCTGATAATCTTTTTCCTCCATATTTTCACCTACTGTTTGTGTATAATTCATTGAATTTAGTGCCAATTATTTGAATTTCATATTATCTGTCTTATTGCTACTCTCATCTAGGAGTACAATATCCTAAGCTTTACCATGATTGTTTTATTCCTAACAATGTTCCAATTTCTCCTTCACTTATTATTGGAATTTTGATTTTTTAGTGTATAGTCCCTGGGTTTTGCCTTTTTTAACAACAGGCAGAAGTTTTTTTGCAATATTGCTTGTACAACATTTTTAAGTCTTGATGTAGCTAGTCCCTTGCAGTAATTAAGCTACTTTTCCTCCTAGTACAATGTATTTTGACCCCAGATGTTAGTCACACTTTTATCAACTTCCACTGTAAATTCTTTGACTCTAACACTGATGGATTTTAAGTCAACATTATGGTCTTAAGATGATCTGTGACTATTTTGCACAATGCATTCGCTAACTTTGGGCAAGCATTAATATTTTTGGCCTCTCTCTTCCATATACAGGGTGTTACAAAAAGGTACGGCCAAACTTTCAGGAAACATTCCTCACACACAAATAAAGAAAAGATATGTGGACATGTGTCCGGAAACGCTTAATTTCCATGTTAGAGCTCATTTTAGTTTTGTCCACCTACGCTCAATGGAGCAAGTTATCATGATTTCATACAGGATACTCTACCTGTGCTGCTAGAACATGTGCCTTTACAAGTACTACACAACATGTGGTTCATGCACGATGGAGCTCCTGCACGTTTCAGTCGAAGTGTTCGTACCCTTCTCAATAACAGATTCGGTGACCGATGGATTGGTAGAGGTGGACCAATTCCATGGCCTCCACGCTCTCCTGACCTCTTGACTTTCATTTATGGGGGCATTTGAAAGCTCTTGTCTACGCAACCCCGGTACCAAATGTAGAGAATCTTCGTGCTCGTATTGAGGACGGCTGTGATACAATACGCCATTCTCCAGGGCTGCATCGGTGCATAAGGGATTCCATGCGACGGAGGGTGGATGCATGTATCCTCGCTAACGGAGGACATTTTGAACATTTCCTGTAACAAAGTGTTTAAAGTCACGCTGGTACGTTCTGTAGCTGTGTGTTTCCATTCCATGATTAATATGATTTGAAGAGAAGTAATAAAATGAGCTCTAGCATGGAAAGTAATCGTTTCCGGACACATGTCCACATAACATATTTTCTTTCTTTGCGTGTGAGGAATGTTTCCTGAAAGTTTGGCCGTACCTTTTTGTAACACCCTGTATTACTGTCCAGTGGCCATATACACATTATTTTTCTTTGCATCTGAAATTAAGCTGATGCTTTTGGAATGTGAGCTGTGTGGTACAGGAACAGTATTTTCTTCAACCTGGTTGTGAAAGTAACACTTTAGATTAACAAGTGGCATGACAGTTTGGTGATGTGTATTTAGGTCGCTGTATTTCCTCACACCGTCCTGTGAGTTCCATAATTTACATTATAGTGCATAGTGCCCTGTATTTAGCATGTAGGTATCCTTGAAATATTTCACAATTTAGAAACCAAGGAAACAAATGCAAATCCCAGTCTGTTTTCCTTTTTTACCTTGCCATTCCCCAATATTTAATTTTATATTTTCAATTCCGTTATTGCAGTCTTTGTAAAACATTTAGATGGCCATAAACGAAACACCCTAAGACATTGCAACAGCAGCATTTTTAATGTTATTTATTTTAATTTTTTGTTGGATTTAATTGGAGCTAGCAGATTTATAACTAGTACTTGACCAGACACTTCAGTAATTGAGACAGTGAACTCGCATGCAGAGGAAGTGGAATTTCTCATTTGGCCAAACCGACTAAGTTTCCCATGATTTTCTGAAATAGATAATAGCTGGTTCTTCCTCATCCTTATCCAGTCTAGGCTTGTCCTTTGCTATGATCCAATGTACGGTACTTTGCAGTCAAATCTTACATATATGTTTTTTTATATTGCTTTTCTTTTTCTTTTAGCCTTATAAATTTAAGGAGGGAGAACAAGAATTTTCAGCTCATACTGATAACACACGATGAAGACTTCTTGGATCGTTTGATGAATGTTGAAAAACTGAAGTACTATTACAGGGTCACAAGAAATGCAAAGTAAGTTGACTGATCTTGAAGGTATTCTCAATTGTGCTAAGTGCTAATGGTAACTAGTGAAGCTGTGTAGCACTTAAATGCCGTAAAAGGAAAATTATATTCATATTAGATGATTTATATTGGTTCATTAATAAGTGTATGCTAGTGACTTTTCTTTCCCTTTTTTCCAGGGGAAACTCGGTCATTGAAAAGTATCGTTTTGAAGAAAGGAGCACCCAACATAGAAACTTTAACTAAAGTTTGAAATAAGAATGCATCAAGACTGATTTTGTTATTCTAATTTGCTCATCTTGTGGAATGCTCTGTGAAAGAAAGTACTTATAAGTTTGTGTGTTTTCTGTTTGTTATAATACATTCATGCCCATGCAGCAGCATTTTTCACACTGTTATGTATAAATAAAGAACATTCATTTCTGAGTACTTTTGTTGTATTATATAAGGGGAGTTATGTGATGATCACACAATTTTTTAAGGATAGATGTATTAATTTGAGATAGGGGAACCCAGTTCCAGAAAGACTGGGACAAAAATTATAAGCAAAAATGAGTGAATGAATATACATTTGTTGATTTTCCAATGCTGATAACAATCATTTTATAGTTTTATTTACCTCCACAAGTTGCTACATTCACTATGGTTGTTCAAAGTGACATATGCCAGCTTCTTTTCAGGCATGACATCATTGAACAAAGTTCAATTTCATGCATTTGAACAACTCTAATGTTTTAACAATGTCACAGGTGGCGAATTCTTCTCAGCCTCAACAGATATCTCATAGACAAAATTTTTTATATGAATGATTAATGGAAAATCTCATATAAAGATGTGAAACAGATACTATTAAAGAGATAAGAGGGGCTGGCCAGTACTTACCTCAGCTCAGTACAGCCAAACAGATACACAAAACAGAACAGAAAATTTACATTCCTAGCTTTCAGAACTTTGTTCCTTCATCAGGGAGGAGAGAGGGGGGAAAAAGGGAAGAAGGGAAAGCTCACATGCCTGCACTGCACAGCCTTTTACATCAGTATGACGACAACTAAACTGGCTGAGCGCATGAACGGGCACAGACGAACTGTCCGCCTAGGAGATGACCAATACCCAGTAACAGAGCATGCCCTCCAGCATAATTCTAGGGACCTAGGAACCTGCTACAACGTACGTGCCATTTGGCTTCTCCCACCCAACACCAGTCCCTCGGAACTGCGGAGATGGGAACTTGGACTCCAACACATCCTTTCATCCCGCCATCCCCCTGGACTGAACCTATGTTAACCAACCTCACTCCCATTTACTCTTCAGTCTTGTCCTTTTTCCCCTCTCCTCTTTAGCCATTCACGCGTCTTTTCATCCTACCTAATTGTGTTTATACTATATACCTCTTTACTTCTGCATGCATCCTCTTTGGTTTGAAGCTGGCACAGTACTTAATAGTAGAATATCTTTGGCTTCCCTCTGACAACCATGCCTCCATCCTTGCTACCCTCCCTGTTTACCTTTCCCTGTTGCTTCATAACCTGGGTTGTGAGTAACTGAATCCACTTTCCCTTCTTCCCTTTTTCCCCCTCTCCCCTCCCTGATGAAGGAACAAAGTTCCGAAAGCTAGGAATGTAAATTTTCTGTTCTGTTTTGTGTATCTATTGGCTGTACTGAGCTGAGGTAAGTACTGGCCAGCCCCTCTATCTCTTTGTTAGTATTTGTTTCACAAATTTTTTATATGATACCACAAGAAAAATCAGGTGACATTAGATTTGGTGAATGAGCTAATAACAAAACAATTCTGTGTGTGTGTGTGTGTGTGTGTGTGTGTGTGTGTGTGTGTGTGTGTGTGTGTGTGCGTGCGTGCATGCGTGTACACAGACTGCAATCTTGTAGCCATTTATGTCATAATACGTGTGTGTGTGTGTGTGTGTGTGGGTGGGAGGGGGGGGGGGGGGGCGGCGGCTCGCGCGTGTCCACGTGCTGTGTGAATCTTGATTTGGAATGTTTGGGTGTTGCTATTACTAGCAGTAAATTAATTTTTTTGCCCATCATATCACACTATGAGCAAACAATTTACGTAGCATATTATCTTAATTGATGGCTTTTTTTTTTCTAAGCTACAGCATGTATTTTAGATAAGAAAGGCTTAGTATTGACACTTTTATTAATGCCACAAATTCTACTATCTACTTGCCACCGTCCTATGAACAGTGTAATAATTTAGAATAGCTGCTGATTGACGGTGGATGTGCCTGTCACCACAGCAAATATAATAGCCTGAGAGATGGGGTGGCACTTGTCTCATTTGGGAGGTGCAGTGTCAGATTCGATCTGTTACAGTTTGGTCGAGCAGCTCTCCTGACATCATTTCATTTGTCGACCTGGCGATGTTGCACCACTGGGGTGGTATTGTAGTGCAGATTTTGGGATTCTCTTTGAGCTCATTCATTGTGCATGCTTTCTCCATTTCTTTATTTTTCATTTTTAGTTCTGGGTACCATTTTCAGTTCCTTCAACACACCTGTTAAGGTAAATCCAAATGGTTCTTTTGGAAAACCACAAACTATTTTCTTCTCTATTATTGTACTGTGGAAGCTTGGCTCTGTCTCTAATGACATCATCATCAGTGAGACGATTAACACTTCCTTCTTGTACTGTCATCAGCATGACAGCCTAGTGCAAGAGAGTTACTTGCAGACCAATTGTAGGTATCTAACACATGGGACACTTCGTTCCTGAGGCTGTGCTCTTCCTATGCCACCATGTTAATTGTCTACCATGAGTGCCAAAAACTGGGGAAAGCATCTGCCAGGGACACGAGGTTTTAATGTCGGGTACTTCCACTGACTATCGCAGGTTGTATCAGCACACTTATGGGCCACATTGCATAAAATTACTCACAAATTCACTGTTCACATCATCTAGTGAGCACCCATGGGATCCAGTACCACTATTTCGCTGTGTGGCACAGATGCCACTGCCAACACACGTACTTCTGCTCACTACATGTTACAAAGATTAGCATGGCTGCAGAAACATTACCATTTGATGCTTTAGTAAAAGATCGTCTTGACTTCTGAGACATGTTAGATGTTGTACATGCATTGATGGAAAGGAGGATTAATAGCATGCTGAAAGTATGAAGCCATTAATTCCACTCGCCTATTGGCAGGACACAATTCATGTAGGTGATAGGCTTATTCTAGTGTTAAGGACGCTTATGTGCAATGAAATGTGATCCCTGATATATCTGGATTTATCATGGGAACTTACTGTATAATGAATGTCCATCCATTTGTTCAACTATGCCACTTTACAGAGAACCTGTACCTCCACAAGACTATGTCTCACATTGCCACCAGATTTTGTTGACACTTCATGGACATTATGGATCAGCAAAACTGAGATTTCATTAAGGGAGATTTGTGCACCTTGAACCCAGCTCCAACTCATCATGAAATATGGGCAGCATGTGACTTGTAATGGATCAGGATTGCTTTCCAACACTTAAATTGTCTCAGTGTATCCATGCCACTAAGTGCCATCACCATCATGAAGAAAGCAGCTGCTACATGTCACTAGGTAGGTGTGTTTAATTCATTTGATAGTGACCTGGTTCAGACTAACTATACACCAAAATTGTTGCCAGTCTCATTACGAGTCTTAAGTTCATAATTTTCGTGAAGTGTCATAAAATCTGTAAAGAGAACAGCTGATGGAAACTCACGAATTAGCATTTAAAGAACATCATTCCCATCAAGTACACAAGTGGAAGTTGGGGATAAGTAGAAAAAATGGCATCTGATATAAGAATCAAGATTTAAGAGGGACTTGATGAGACCCACTGCTCCCTTTTTCCACCTTCCCATCAAAAATCAAGTCAAATGGTCAGTTTTCTGATGACAGGCTCCCAAACTACTTCTGACTTACCCAGATTTCTTCTCCATTCATCGACCTTCAGTATACACTAGGAAATAAAAGGTTTATTACAAAATACAAATTCAAGATTGCCTTTTGGCACTGTACAGCTAGTAACTATAAAAGAAATTATTCTTTCAAACAATGGAAAACCCAGGACGGAATGTAACAATATTAGAGAAAGAAAGTTGCCACTCACCATATTGCGGAGATGCTGAAGCACAACAAAAAGATTCACACAATTATAGCTTTCGGCCATTAAGGGACCACACCGTGGTTCAGGTAAAATAAAATCGATTTTCGGTTTTCATCATATTTCGATAGATTAAGGTTTCATTTAGGTACTCTGAAAAGGATTTTGCTGAGAAAATTTTTTTCGAGCATTTAAAGAGCATTTTCCTACCACATGTGCTTATGTGCCATGCCCACTTTTCTGTTACCCACTTTTCTGCATATATTTTAGACCTTTATATCCCCTACATTGCACCTTAGGGATTTTTTTTTACTCCCGAGTGTGTTGGCTATCCTTGGAATGCAACGGTCGGTATTCTTTTGTTTCTGCTGTTTGACGAAACGTAAAGGCATTTTCAAGAAATGACAATTTAGAAGAAACAAGTTTAGAAAGCTTTCTGTACAAGAGGTTGTGTCACCTGGCAACGATGTTTCTAATTGTAATTCTTCAACAAGTGCATCATCAAAGAAGCTCTCACCATTTCAAGAGTGTTACAACGAATTTACAGTAGGTGACAAGGGGTGCAGTAACATTATTATAAATCTGAGGATATTATCTGATGTAATTTCTAAATTTGTACACTGTAGACAGTGTGGTGAGTCACAGAGTGTGAAAATTTGGGAGAGTGCCAGTGGGAGAAAAGGCCTAGCAATTGCTTTGGATTTAATTTGGACTAAATGCTCAGCTGTGATTTCATTTATGAGTTCTTCAAAACCAGGTGCAAGTGGCCCTTATGGAATCAATACTAGATTAGTTTATTATGCCTTACAATCCATTGGCAAGGGCATGGCTGCAGGGAGAACATTTTGTTCAGTGATGAACTTACATCAACCACCAAATAAATTTGAAAATCTGACTGCAATATTGGAGAAAGCTGTATGTGAGGTCAGTGAGGAAAGCATGAAACTGGCTGCTAGGGAAGCAGTGGAAGAAAATGATGGACGTTCAGATATTGCAGTTGCACTTGATGGAAGTTGGCAGAAAAGAGGACATACTTCTCTGAGTGGCGTAGTGACTGCCACAAGTGTAGACACCGGTAAAGTGCTAGATGTGGAGATAATGTCTAAATATTGCAAATGTTGTAAAGTCAATGAACATCAAGAACACAACTGGGTGGCTAATTTTAGAGGAACAAGTGGTGGTACAGAAGTTCATGGAGAACAACAAATATTTCATCGCTCCATAGAAACAAGAGGCGTATGGTACACCAAATATTTGGGCAATGGTGACAGTAAGGCATACAACAATGTGGTGAACTCTAAGCCATATGGAGATGCCATTATTAACAAAATAGAATGTGTGGGCCATGTTCAAAAACATTTGGGAACAAGGCTGAGAAAACTAATTGTTGATATGAGAGGAAAAAAATTAGAAGATGGAAAATTAGTTAACTGACCCTGTCTGGTCAACAAAACTGAAATAGAAAACTTGCAGGTATATTATGTGCAGGCAATTAGGAGAAATAAAGAAAATCTGGAGGCAATGAAGAGAGATGTTTGGGCCATACTCTTCTATAAGTCCTCTACTGATGATAATCCATGTCATGGATTGTGTCCATCAGGAGAAAATTCGTGGTGCAAATACAATAGGGCTCAGGCAACTGGAGAATCTTATTCTCACCAGCATTTTCTTCCTGCTGCTCCTATTACAACAATTAAACCTATTTTCAGAGACTTGGCTCATCCTGACCTTCTAAAGAAATTTCTGCATGGGCAGACACAGAACCCAAATGAATGATTCAACAGCATAATTTGGAACCACCTTCCTAAAACTGTATTTGTAGGTATGCATACAATGAAACTAGAAGTTCATGATGCTGTTATTACATTCCATTGTGGTAATATTGGGAAGTGTTGGGTACTGAAAAAGCTGGAAATTAATCCTGGTGAAAATATGATCACTGGGTTGCAACATTGCGATAAAATGAGGATAGCGGATACAGGCAGGTCTGCATCTAATATGGCTGAGAAAGTAAGACAAACATCCAAGAAGGTGAAAGAGAAGCCGGAAGACCTGCTAGAGGCCAAAGAAGGGCCATCATACGCAGCAGGACAGTTCTAATTAACTGTAAGTAACAAATTTCAAAAGTTTTTTTTTTCTTTAAAGTCAATTTCCCGCAAACTAAAATTTTCAGTACATATGCCCCATTATATCAGAAAATGTCATAGATAAATGAATGAAATTTTCAGAGACTCTGCATAACAAAAAGCCACCTCTGGTACTACATTCATTAATATTCCCCCATTAGGAAATTCACAAAAAAATATTTTCTGCAAAAAAACTTACTTTTTAAATTTATTAACAAAAAAATATTATTTCTTTAAAAACTATAAAATGGATAAAGTAGATTTTAGTACAGTTTACTATTAGCATCATGTAACATACAGTAAAAATATTAAGGTCTTGCATCAAATAGTTTTTCAGAAATGGGTCAAATACTTGCCTAAATTAACATGGGTTAGATAGGCAGGATGTGGTCCCCTTAAAGCCTTTGTCAGCAACACACACACACACACACACACACAAACAAACAAACACAACTCGCACCCATGTCTACAGTCTCGGATAACTGAAACCACACTGCGAGCAGCAGCACCAGTGCATGATGGGAGTGGCGACTGGGCAGGGGTAAGGAGGAGGCTGGGGCAGGGAGAGGGAGGGATAGTATTGTAGGGGTGGCAGACAGTGAAGTGCTGCAGTTTAGACGGAGGGCAGTAGAGAACTTTACATGACAAACAACAAGCTGTCTGTCCGCATGAATGGCCACCGACAAACTGTGGCCAAAAAACAAGTGGACCACCCTGTTGCTGAATATGCTGCCAAACATGATATCCGTCATCTCAATGACTGCTTCACAGCTTTTGCCATATGGATCCTTCCTATCAACACCAGCTTTTCTGAACTGCGCAGGTGGGAACTTTCCCCACAATACATCCTAAGTTCCCGTAACCCTCCTGGTCTCAACCTTCATTAGTCACTGTCCTCACCCATCCAGCCCCCTCCCTGTTCCCATTCCAGCACTACACAGCTGTCATTTCACCGCCACACCCATTCTTTTAATTTCTCTCCTTTCCACTACTCTCCCCCCTCCCCACCTTTACACCTGCCCTCTGACTAAACTGCAGCACTTCACTGTCTGCCACCCCCAATGTACTATCCCTCCCCATCACTGCCCTAGCCTCCTCCTTACCCCCACCAAGTCGCCGCTCCCATCATGCACTGGTGCGGCTGCTCGCAGAGTGGTTTCAGTTATCTGAGACTGCAGACGTGTGTGCAAGTTGCGTTTTCGTGTGTGTGTGTGTGTGTGTGTGTGTGTGTGTGTGTTGCTGACAAAGGCCTTAATGACTGAAAGCTATAATTGTGTGAATCTTTTTGTTGTGCCTATCGCGACTCAGCATCTCTGCTATATGGTGAGTGGCAACTTTCCTTCTGTAATAAAATTATTCTTTCCATATTGAGTGGGATATGTACTCAAGATGACTAGCCTGTTATTTGTGTACTGACATGTGGCTGATTAGTGAAGAACAGTCCTACTAGGACATGTCATGTCTCCACTAGCATTTCAGGCAGTATTTTTTTCAAATGCTGCCCTTCACAAACTGCCACCACGTGACCTCCAATTTACAACTACAAGTGAATTACTTGATGTCTATCATGCCTAGACCATTTCATACATATACACATTTAGTCACTAATTCAATTCCTTACTAAATGCTTAATGTATATATATTGGACACCTATAGAACCAAGCCCTCTTTATACAGGGCGTTACAAAAAGGTACGGCCAAACTTTCAGGAAACATTCCTCACACACAAAGAAAGAAAATATTTTATGTGGACATGTGTGCAGAAACGCTTACTTTCCATGCTAGAGCTCATTTTATTACTTCTCTTCAAATCACATTAATCATGGAATGGAAACACACAGCAACAGAACGTACCAGCGTGACTTCAAACACTTTGTTACAGAAAATGTTCAAAATGTCCTCCGTTAGCGAGGATACATGCATCCACCCTCCGTCGCACGGAATCCCTGATGCGCTGATGCAGCCCTGAAGAATGGCGTATTGTATCACAGCCGTCCACAATACGAGCACGAAGAGTCTCTACATTTGGTACCGGCATTGTGTAGACAAGAGCTTTCAAATGCCCCCATAAATGAAAGTCAAGAGGGTTGAGGTCAGGAGAGCGTGGAGGCCATGGAATTGGTCCGCCTCTACCAATCCATCGGTCACCGAATCTGTTGTTGAGAAGCGTACGAACACTCCGACTGAAATGTGCAGGAGCTCCATCGTGCAGGAACCACATGTTGTGTCGTACTTGTAATGGCACATGTTCTAGCAGCACAGGTAGAGTGTCCCGTATGAAATCATGATAACGTGCTCCACTGAGCGCAGGTGGAAGAACATGGGGCCCAATCAAGACATCACCAACAATGCCTGCCTAAACGTCCACACCAAATCTGTGTTGATGATGTGATTGCACAATTGCGTGCGGATCCTCGACAGCACACATGTTGATTGTGAAAATTTACAATTTGATCACGTTGGAATGAAGTCTCATCCGTAAAGAGAACATTTGCACTGAAATGAGGATTGACACGTTGTTGGATGAACCATCGCAGAAGTGTACCCGTGGAGGCCAATCAGCTGCTGATAGTGCCTGCACACGCTGTACATGGTACGGAAACAACTGGTTCTCCCGTAGCACTCTCCATGCAGTGACACGGCCAATGTTACCTTGTACAGCAGCAACCTCTCTGACGCTGACATTAGGGTTATCGTCAACTGCACGAAGAATTGCCTCGTCCATTGCAGGTGTCCTCGTCGTTCTAGGTCTTCCCCAGTCGCGAATCATAGGCTGGAATGTTCCGTGCTCCCTAAGACGCCGATCAATTACTTCGAACGTCTTCCTGTCGGGACACCTTCGTTCTGGAAATCTGTCTCAATACAAACGTAACGTGCCACGGCTATTGTCCCGTGCTAATCCATACATCAAATGGGCATCTGCCAACACTGCATTTGTAAACATTGCACTGACTGCAAAACCACATTCGTGATGAACACTAACCTGTTGATGCTATGTACTGATGTGCTTGATGCTAGTACTGTAGAGCAATGAGTCGCATGTCAATACAAGCACCGAAGTCAACATTACCTTCCTTCAATTGGGCCAACTGGCGGTGAATTGAGGAAGTACAGTACATACTGATGAAACTAAAATGAGCTCTAACATGGAAATTAAGCGTTTCTGGACACATGTCCACATAACATCTTTTCTTTATTTGTGTGTGAGGAATGGTTCCTGAAAGTTTGGCCGTACCTTTTTGTAACACCCTGTATAATTAAACATGGAATTGAGTTTATAGCTACCATAGTTCTCAGTAATTTGCAGATTTTTGCCTAGTCCTTAATGTCTATGGTAAGAGAGGAAACCTTTATTTTCTGTGATTATCAGAAGGTAATGTTATTTTGGAATTCTGTATCTTATGCATTTGGGCTGCAGTTAACATTTCCTGCAGCTTCAGCTTCACTACAAGTGAACATCAAAATGTAGAACTTCTACAGTACAGCTGTTATAAGTGATATCTAAAAAATTATGGTGATGGCTACACAAAAGTAATGATGAAAATTTACCTCAAATTGAAACTTTGGGTTGGGTAGTCTTAAATACTCTTCCAGCAAATATAAATAAAAATACATCGGATAGCCATATAATAATTTATTAAAATAGTCTTAAATTTAACATTTTATACAGGAAAATTTTAAATAGTAACTTTTCACAGCTTCAATCCAAATTTGCAGGTGACAAATATCCCACTCCCTCTCATATCCATGATGCAGTGACCTATGACAGCAAGCAATAATTGTGAATATAAAAAGTCTTTCGAGTTTCTCAGTGAAAGTGCCTATTCCAAGTGCACAAAATGATGGCATTATCTACACATTACAAAAAAAGCAACACTGTGACTAAGTTGCAGTCCATTAGAAGTGTCTCATTTTGCACTGTACATTTGATACATCTTCCACTTCTTTTGTTTAAAGATCACTGTTACAGTCCATGTGAAATATGGAAAGGCATCTCATTCCATAGAGTGACAACTAACATTACAGTTTTTTAATGTAATGATCTATTTCAGATTAAAAGGGACAGGAATGTATCTTCTGTTGAAAATACCTTCACACACTTGAGTTATATAAAGTTATAGGGCATCACGGGCACACCTTATGCACAAGATACAGACTTCCCTTGCACCAACTGTAAATATTTAAACAATACATTCAATAAACATAATAAAAACAAGATCACATTTAAAAATTTGGCATATTGCATCAGAGAGTAGAATCTTAACACCTCTTAAATCTGCTTTAATTTATATTTACTGAAGTATACATAATGACAGTCTTTTACAATATATTAATATTGTAAATAAAAACATTTTCTCAGCCTTATTCTGAACACTGGCCACATGCATAGTAGGGCACTAAAAGAACCAAACGCTAAAAGCATTGCCTCATTCAATAAATTGTTACTTATTCTCTTCTTGAACCTATGAAAAGTAATTGTACTGCAATAAATGAAAGATTTCAATTGAGCAAGTACAAGAATCAGCAGCAGCCCAAGATGGGATTTAGTTTACCCTGGCAGACCTAGTGGCACCACTACACATTAAATGTTCTGTATCTACACTACTTTAACAAGTCACAGTTCCTCGCAAAGGTAGGAATCAATTACAGTTATTTTAGAGATCAGAATTAATCATTCCATTGCCTTTAACAAAGTCCACTGATAAGTCTAAGTTTCAGCACTCAGTTAGTGAAGTTTACACCACCTTTGTTGAATAATGTCACAAAACTTCCAACACTAAACCTGTTACAAGACCAGTATGTTATAATGTTAAATCAGATTGAGAGGGAGTTTGTCATCAGCATTCTCATTTGACTTCCACACACGCTCATCCACTCACTCATTCATTCATTCACCCACGTACATATGTATAGATATATATTTGGTATGTGATAATTTCAACAAATTTTCATAATTTGTAATTAAATGTTACAAGTATGTGACAAAAAGGAAACTTAAAAGTCTATCTGTATAATTGCATCTCTCAGCAGTGCACTTTTGTGTTTGAAAATGTCCATAGAAGAAACCAAAGATAGAAATATAGGGCACAAAATGCCCTAATAAACAAAAAAAAAAATAATTCCCCGGTGATCGTGCACAAACAACTGACTTAATTTCTGTCTCAAGTATCATGGCTCACCACTCAGCGTCACCATTAGACTTTTGGAACACAAAGTCTTTGCCGTTTAGATTCATTATACCATCTTTCAAATAGAACTTCCACTTGTTGCGACTGCGGGTGATTTTATCATACTGGCAAACAATGACGTTGTCAGTGTCAAAGAGATCTGTTGGATCATCCTCTGATACGTCATCACCTGAGTTGAGTGGCTCCTCTTCTTGGCCACCACCATTTGCTTCATCCTCATTCTCATCATCATCAACACGGTCCTCCGTTTCGTCTTCATCATCATCATCACCATCGTCGTCAACATCTTCATCCTCTTCGTCAGATGTATCATTGTGTCCATCTAACTGCAATATTACCTGCAAATAAGGCAAGTGTTTCAGCAGGAAAACTATATGGGTTATGAGGGAGTCAAAGTGATTTTATGGCCACAACTGTAGTATATCCCACCAAATGATGCTCTGTTTGTACTGAGAATAAGTAGCAAATAGGTTCATTCGGAAATTTGCTTTGTATAATGAGAAACCAAATGCACTATTACTGTCTAACATTCCTCATAAGTAAGACACCACAGCCTCTTACTAAATGCAAGACAGTTTAAAAGTCTGTGCTGGCACAATGCTGTAATCTCAATACTTCACATCAGCCATACTGTTACAAAGTAGGCTATTCAACAGCATAGTAATTAAGCACCTCACGTGAAAGCGATTTATCAATAATTTGGACTATTGCAGAATTTTATTAGAGCAAATACTATAATATGAAGGAAAATGTACTTTAAGCTCTTTATTTATCAGTAAAATAATTAAAGTGTACAAAGTTGAGATATCAATGTTCTTATAATACATCTCATTTGGCACAAGCTTCATTGATACATACAAATATTTCTTCTTTTATCCATGTACAACCCTTTCATTAAAATCTTTTAAGACTCAATAAATGCCGAGTTAAGCAACACGGTTCTCTTGAATTAGTGATTTCATTGATGCAGCCTGAATGGCTCTTTCAAGAAATTGTGATATTTCTCAAATTGAAACATGAGAGAAAGCAGCTTTAAGATGGATAGCCATATGAAAATCCCCACAGATAAACTAAATTACAGCAGCAGCAAACAATTGTTTGACACAAGTGTCACCTGAAGGCGACAGTGGGGAAGCTGTCAAAATACAGTGAAGAACTCTGTGGCAACCTTGGAAATCTGAAGCTTAAAAATTAATGTCATAGCCACGCAACTTGTGAGCCTAGATTTCAAAGGAGCAATTCCATTATTTCCCTCAAATGATTTAGGGACCAAACCTTTATATTCAGACAATGATTTAAATCCTGGTCATCCCAATGCAAAATTAAGACTGCTAACAATTGAGTCACCTCACTTGTTACAACGTTAGCCTTAATTCACATCATAGTAGTAAACATTTCAGGATAACGAATATTTAGAAATTTATGTTATGTGAGCCTGCCTCACCTCAAACGGTCATGATTTATAGTTTCAATGTTTAAAATATAACAAGGCACGTGAAGAGCTATGTAAAATTATGACAAGCTGAACTTCATAGCAAACAGCTGTGTTAGCCTGTTGCCATACTATTAAGTGCAGAAATGATGCGAATGACTGGGCCAGCACGATATACGAGAGTCGCAATACAAGCTGCCATGGACACCTGCAATGTTGCTACATGTTTATTTTTTTCATGCAATACTGCTCTTTTAGGCAGTAACACTAGTTTAATTTTTGTTCCCTTTTTATATATCTGTAATATAATATTTCAAGCAATTCTTCGATTTATCAATATAAAGATTTACACATAAACAATACTTTAGTAGAAATTATAATCTTCACTGGCGTCTTCATGAGCAACTTCTTCATAAGAAATTAATAACACAACACCTAATTGTAGATGTTGCCAACAAAAAACATAATTACAAGAAGAAATGTTTACCTTGAACGAATTTCTAATGGGGAAAGAACCTACAACTAATTTGGTAATTTCAAAAGCACTGAGGCAGATGTAATGCCAGTTTACTTTACAAGATACTGTAGAGTTGTGCTGTTGGTCCATCACTGCTTTTCTCGATAAGTGGTTGTGAACAACTGTATTGCAGTTTATTAAAGTAACTTTTCGTTGATGTCCGTCACATGCCATTACAGTATTGCCCCAACAGCTGTAAGCTCCCTTCGGCAACACGCATAGACACAAAGAACTGCTGCCCTCTGGGGTCACCAATAGAAAAAACAGCCCATGAGTAGAGCTCCTTTCCAGTGGTTAAATGGTGCTTGTTCCTGAAGCATTGACTGCTCTGCATTTCTCTAATCCTGCAAGTCAACAGACACGTTGACAACAGTGGAAGTTAGTACATGCACGTTGCATGCTCCAAAGTATGAACAGTCAAGTAACAAGTAATTTTAATTACACTGTAGATATAGCAGAGAGAGAGAGAGAGAGAGAGAGAGAGAAAGAGAGAGCTGCTGTTGCATCCTAATATTCATTTGTCCAAGTAATAAAAATTAAGACAACACTTATTAATTACACACTGTCTTAATTTTTATCAAAACAAGGACATGATACTGCAAGAAAGCCATTGCCTCTTAAAGCATGGTAGGAATTTCAACACTTTGCAAGCTACGGTGGTATGTTGCAGAGAGTGCATAACATACCAATTTTATTTGACACTCTTTCGCTGAAAGGCAAAAAAACAGCTATCTATGCAGCTCATCCTTGTTGCATTTGCGTCAGTATGCCACTGGGGCGTTAACCGTTAGTGTGTACGTATCTATCATGTTATGCATAAAAGCTATGTAACAGTAAGCGGACTATGGCAATGAGTCCTGGTCACCTACTTGCCCTGATGACCCCACACCCTGCTACCACTCATCCGTGACCGTATCCCTTATAAAATGTTGTTAGCAGTGGGACCCTCAGTGTCCTTTTACCCATCACTATTCACGAGGAGAAAAGAAAACCTAGTCTTCCATACGTTGCAGGAGAGATCAGAATTACTGGCGGAAGGAAGTTCATGTGGGGTATCTGTATGTGGAACTAGTGCATGGCTGAGGCAGACGCCATTCTACCAACTTCTCTTCGGTGATAAAGCACAATGAGATCCAGCACTGAAGGTAGAACTGCTGCAGATACTGACTTTGATCAGCATGCGTGCAAGCAGCAATGATGGTAAATTTTTAATAACTTGAGTAAGCAGGTGATCAATCATGACAGACACACAGCAAGGTGTGGATTTGCAGACTGTTATAGCACAAATACCCTTCAAAATTCAACAATTTAAACCAGATGCAGAAGGCAGGAGAGACGCAAGTCAAGTAAACAGCATCCCTCTGAGTGTGCCCAATGAAAGTCCAATGGACTCTGTGATAGTTAAGAACCTTTGCAGTTGTCTGCAGAAGATCTGATGAGGCGGTTCAAGTGCTTTTTAGAAAATGCAGCAAGTTTAGGACAGTGGAATGACTAATAAAATAACTGGCAATACTGTGACTCCAAGATGATGGACTCACTTTCGTTACGTGTACTACGACATGTAGTCATGAAGCTACCTACAGTGAATTTAAACAAGACATTTATGCAATTGTACAAAAGGGGAAAAAAAACACAGCATGATCTTACAGGGAGCAATTCCACAGCATGTTTATCTTGGACAGAGAATCCATCAAGGATTTTGCTTTAGAAAAGTTAATGCTAATCTGTACGAAGCCAGTGAAAATTTTCAAATAACTTACAGTAAGGCAGCTGGCTGCATTTCTGTTAGTCATTTGAACATTATATATGCCAGGAGAAACTCAGGTCTCACACCAAGGACAATGATTAGCACAAAGAGAGAACACTGTTTGAAGCTGGAGAGTGCGAAGTTGGCCAAGCAAGTAACATTGCCACACTGCAAGACAAACAGAAGTTCAATTTGCTGAAGAGCTACACAGATCCCAAATTGATCGCAAACTGGATCACTGTGTGTTTGAAGCTTATTTAGGAACCAGCTACCACATGAACAAAGCCCAACCTGTATGAAAAAGATTCAATACTGCACCTATGGAGCAGAAGGTCTCACAGCATGAAACAGTAAGAAGGGGGACGCAATGCCGAAGATGGATAGTTTTGAGAGGAGTATGTTAAACAACGGAGGTGATGGAAGTGCCACCACTACATCTATATCTACACTCTGCAAACCACCGTGAAATGCATGGGACAGGGTACATCCCATTGTACCAGTTATTAGTGTTTCTTCCCATTCCATTCTCTTATGGAGCACGGGAAGAACGACTGTTTGTTTGAATGTTCGATTGTGTGTGTGTGTGTGTGTGTGTGTGTGTGTGTTTTATTCTAATCTTGTCCTCCCAATCTCCATGTTAGCGATTCACAGGGGATTTTAGTATATTCTTGGAGTAATCATTTAAAGCCAGTTCTTGAAACTTTGTTAGTAGACTGTCTTGGGATAGTTTACGTCTATCTTCAAGAGTCTGCCACATCAGTTTCTTCATTATTTCTCTGACACTCTCCCACCTGTGACCATTTGTACTTCCTTTCTCTATATACGTTCAACATCCCCTGTTAGTCCTATTTAGTATGGATGTCATGAGTGATCCATAAGCAATCTCCTTTGTACACTCATTGCACTTCCAATTTCTTTGATGTGGTGCTAAGAAAGAAAACCAGCGGCACCCAAGCTGTACAATCAAATGGCAACTGGTGCGCAATCACAAAGTGGCCAAGATAAATATGTGGTGAAAATGCAAGTGATGAGGAGAAGAGAGAAATGCTATGAAAGTGTATGGGGGTTAGATTTCCAGGCAGCTAACCATGCTCAGATATATGTAGAGAAAGAGAAATCCAATTTGGTCTTAACGATTATTGCTGCAATGAGAACTCTAAGGCTGATTCAGAGGAATCTCAATGCTGCTGACATAATGGGCAAACCTAGTAGTGACACAGTTACTCCTTTCTGACATACATTTGGCTGAATGTGAGAGCAACCCACCACCCCCAATCCCCAAAGGAACACAAACTTTGTATATTGATGTGAAAATGCCAAAATGCAAAAGAAGGCATTTGTTTTTAACTGAGATGTCAGTAAATGGTAACTTGCTACACCAGAGGCATGGCTATGCAGTGGGAAATGTCAGTGTCATTAAAGAAGAACCAAGTGGAAAATTGAGTGTTCCAGGAAGCATAGGCAATTTGAATAACGCAGAACCAGAACTATCACAGTGTCGAACATAGATTCACAAGATGTGATAGAAGTACCTACCAAGAAGGAATATGTGCAGGTAGTAGATTATTGTCCATCAAATGACAGCATCAAGAAATCAACTCGCGAAGCACTCTAACCAACCGTACAAGAGCAGTTTACTAAATTAAAAACGCTGCAACCAACCACCAATGACCTACTCAAAACATGAAACAGCATGGTTCCATCAGATCCCTGCCACCTGTTTATTTGATTACTAATTATCTCTTAGATAATTGCTTCACTGTGGGATTGCACTGCTAGCTTGTAATCTGGGCCATTTTGTTGCATCAATCGCAAATTTTTTCTAACTTAGCTTGCCGTTTATTTTATACTATTGCTGCTCACTTGGATGTATGCCAACACACTACGTTAGCTGAAGCAATAATGAAGGAATAGTTATGGGCAGTACAAAACAATGTTATTTGTGAATGGTTCACTTGAGGGTTAACACCAACTCTCAATGTCATTTACCTTGAGCCATATTTGAGACTCTGTGCACTGGAATCTTCCCCTATCCATGACATTGTGCTGTCTCTCAAGTAGAATATTTAAGACACAAGATAATGGCACATGAATTCCATCTTAACTTAAAACTGATAGAAGCCAAGAACCATCCAGAACTGATAAATGAGGAGGAACTGCAGGTATTCCTACGTAGTGTGAATTTCTACTGACGATACTTTCAAGTGTGCACTGACATAGCATGATCAATGACTCTACTACTGAAAAAGGAGCAGTTTTTACTAGGAATTCCAAATATTCATGAGAGAGAGAGAGAGAGAGAGAGAGAGAGAGAGAGAGAGAGAGAGAGAGAAGGAAGGGGGGGGGGGAGTGTTTACACTGTACTTACTTCGGTAGTTCTCTGAGAGTGACCTGATCCACCAGGTGTGTCAGAGTCATCCTGGCCATCAGTCTGTCGTGGGATTTGTTGTATTGCAGCCTGCTGCTGTTGCTGTGACTGCTGCTGTTGCTGCTGCTGTTGTGCAGCCTGCAGTGCAGCCAGTACATGTTGCTGCAGCAATGTGGTAGCAACCTGGGGAGGCAGGGCCATTGCAGCAGTAATGACGGGCCCCGTCAGCGACGTCTGTAGTGTATTCCCCTGCAAAGCTGATACAGGCACGTGGATGGTTACAGTGCCTGCAGGAGCAGGCAGTGTTATCTGTACTGGCACTGTCTTGTTTGGGTCTGCCACAATTACAGTTTGTTGTGTGGGCTGTGGAGGCGCACTGGCCTGTTGCGTCTGCTGATGCACCAGTTGCTGCTGCAAGGTTTGTTGCTGATGAGGCTGCTGATGAGACTGCTGCTGCTGTTGCTGCTGTAACTAAACAACACATAATTCTTCAGCAACACTTTAAACTTTAGAAGTATATGTATATGTTATGTTTGTCACAAGTCGTAGGTTTAACAGACGATGGAAATAGGTTTTGCGCATGTGTGTGTGTGTGTGTGTGTGTGTGTGTGTGTGTGTGTGTGTGTGTGCGTGTGTGTGTGTGTTATTTAAATGTTTGAATTACTGACTTCTTGTTGAAACAGTGGAAAGTCTAGGTTCGAATATCAACAATATTGTGAAAAGAACAGATTACTATTCACCATAGATAACACAGAGATGCAGACAGGTACAACAAAAAGACTGCACACATTCACCTTTCTGCCAAAGCCTTTTCCAAAGAAAAAACAAACACACACACAAAATCACTACCTCTGGCCATTTCAGCCAGAATTCAATTGTGGTCGGAGCACCAGAAGTAGCAGTTGTGTGCGTGAGGTAGGTTGGATGATTAAAGGAACCAAAATACTAGGTCATCAGCCCCTTTTCCTCAGACAGGTCTACATGACTGTAGATCAGAGATAGCCTACCACACAAAACCTAGGGAAAGAAAACCCCAAGGTCAATGAAGAGAGATAAGGGACAAAAAGAAGAAAAGGAGGTGGGGGAAGAAAGGCAGGCAAGGTGCCTGATCTAGAGAGCAGCCAGAATCCCTGAAAACAGAGTGCAATGAGGAGACATACATCCTTCAGCTCCCACCACTTACCAAAGATACTCCACTATGAAACTGCCCAGGAAGTGCTAGCAACATGGAGAGGGCAAGAGAAGCAAAAAGAGACAGGAGATGAACAAGTCTAACACACCACACAAGAGAGGGGGGAAGGGGGGGGGGGAGAGTAAAATGACATGTAGGTTGAGGGCCAGGCTGACCCATCAAGCCCAGACTGCCACAGTCTGTGTTCTGCCAGCACCCAATGGGTCGATAAGGTAATTGGCCCTCTGTTAAAGAGTTGTAAAAGCCCCCTTCACAAAGAAAACATTAAACTAAGTCAACTGCCGAGGCATCGTCTCTTAACACCAGGGGTGGGAAATGTCGTGTGGCTAGGGCCTCCCGTCGGGTAGACCGTTCGCCTGGTGCAGGTTTTTCGATTTGACGCCACTTCGGCGACCTGCGCGTCGATGGGGATGAAAATTATGATAATTAGGACAACACAACACCCAGTCCCTGAGCGGAGAAAATCTCCGACCCAGCCGGGAATCGAACCCGGGCCCTTAGGATTGTCATTCTGTCATGCTGACCACTCAGCTACCGGGGCGGACATACCAGGGGTAGTGAATCAGAGAGATTAAGAGTCTGCCCACAAAGTGGCGTGGTTGTGACAGTCCAGCAAAATGTGGACAACCATCAAACGGGAACCACAATGGGTCCTCATGACGGACGAGATGGCCAAGAGTCAGTGAACTATGGCTGATGTGCAGCCAGCAAAAGATGGTAGAGTCCCTGTCAAAAGCCTGCATGGAGGACCTCTCATTTGTCACCCGTAGTTAGTTTGGTGAAGTGAAGTCAGAATGAGCCATTCTGTATTCCAGGTTACTAAAACTTGACCGTAATACTGATCTTTCCAAAATACCAATCTCAAGAGTTCATTTACTGGTAGCCAGTTTGGCGAAGCTATCAGCGAGTTCACTACCCAGGTTCCCAATGTGGCCCGGGTCCAGACAAAGGTCTTGGTGAGGGTTACACTGGTGAAGGGCTTGCAAACCGCTTAAGGAGTCATCGCAGTCATGGAATTTGATCAGCTGTAGGAAGAAGATTAAGGCAAAATTAAATATGAGTAAAAGAAGACAGCAGAAAACTCGAATGCAAGCTTAGTAAGCAGCTACTGACTCTCAAATAAAGAGGAGTGTGAGGAATGACTAGAGAAAGTGGATGGATAAGCAAGCTCTGAGAGCAGAGACAGCCCCCCCCAGCAAGATGTGATGCAAAAGAATTGTACCACATCACTAGAATGTTGTCCAAAACAGGTTTCAACAAGAATAGACCTGTGAAAAGACCTCAACAGAGGTCAAGACAAATCAGGGGCCAAGGGATGCACCACGGAGGTGTATGTGAGTGGGGTCGATGGACAGGTAGAAGAGGAAACGTGGAGTTCATAGAGGAGGGACCGGACAAAGATTGCGATCATGATCTCTGATCGGTGCCACCATTGTGGGAGTTGGATTTTCATGTTTGGAAAGATGAGATAATAGTTTGGATGCTTAGGGTAGCTGCATATGTTGGTAGCATAATTGACAAGCTGTTGTTGGCACCTGATCTGCAATGGAGGGACGTCAGCCTCCACGAGTAAGCTGTTCACAGGGCTAGTTTAAAAGGTTTCTGTCGCAAGCTGAACACAGCAGTGGTGTATCAAATCCAGTAATCGCAATGCTGAGGGGGATGCCGAACCATATGCCAATTCCCATAATCAAGAGAGGACTGTATCAGGACTTTGTAAAGCTGCAGAATGGTAGCACAATCAACACCCCAGCTGCTAGTTACTTGGGCAGCAAAACATATTTATGTGCAGCCAGCACTTTCCCTTAAGCTGGCAAAGATGTGGACTCCATGTAGACTGAGAATTTAAGACCAGTTCTAAAAAGTAACAGTATTCTTCTTGTGGCTGTTTGCAACTCAATCTGTCTCTCTATGGTATGTGTCAATCTACCCTTTTCTCAATATTGTTGATTCTTTACACAAATACAATGGGAAATCATAAAGACACTATCATCACAGAAATATAAAGTTACATAATTATTTTGTTTAGCTGCAAGTACATGTGTACAGTCCTTGTACATGTTGACATCTCCATGCTTGAGTGCTGCAGCATGCTGCTAGAGGAGACAAAGATAAAAATTGGCTCAAGGCTGCTGGTAAAGTGGAGATGGGCTGCATCATTTTCTTTTTAGCTCCTCTAGCAGCATTCTACAGTTTTGTTATGTGAGGATTTCAGTCTGTACCACGACTGCACACATATATCTCTAAAAAAAATTACTTACATGACTATATTTCAAAGTAATAATTAAAACTTTATAGCTACCAATCATATAATGCTGGAGTGCTCCCTCCTCACTAAATTATTTTCGTAATCTTCTATTTCTGTGCAATGTAATTTTGCTCTGTTAATAAGCTGTGCATATTTTTTTCCTTTCACCTCTCTCCACACCTCAATGTCAGACCTCTTCACTCATCCAGTCAACTTTATTTTCATGAGATCATATTTAATTGCAAATGTAAATGGCAAAAATGATTTATCTTCACTGTGCCAGAAAAGGGGAAAGAAGGTATTCTTTCCTAAACACTATACATAAATGTATGTTGAACTGATACAGAACCTCAAATATTTTGTACAGTGCATTAACTTGCAGTTCTGAAACATTTCCCAGATAGCTTGAAGCAGTAGGGGCAGCAAGACACAGATAAAAACCAACTTCCTTAAAAACTGTCAATCCTAGAGCAGGAACGGGGTAGTTGACATTTAGCAGGATCTCAATGCCATTCATATTGTGATAAGACCTGGCGTATGTCAGCTAGTGAATGCTTATAACCATTTCTGCGATCAATACGCCAGTGCGGCCAACGCTTATAACTGTTTCCGCAATCAACAAGCCAGTGCGGCTTATAAGCCGTGCATTTACTAACTGAATACTCAGTTTAGTTTGTTCGATTGTGCACTCGTGTTAATACAAGCAACCAACAAAATATCATGTAACATTTTCCTGTCTGCAGTTGTGTGTTTTTGTCTTTAATCGTCTGTGTTGTGCATTGTTTGCAATGGCGGCGAATGTACCAGCACCTAACCTGAAAGACAGTAGGAAGAGTGAACAATATACTGACCATTAGTTACTGAGTGTGTTAGAAGATAGTGATGTAGAGTTCAGAGGGGACGAACCAGAGGAGGGTGGCTGTAATTTGGAGACTGCAGAAACATACCATAGTGATGACAGTGTGGAAGGAGAACTGTCGAATATGTTTCGCGGCAGTTGGGAATCAGACAATAATGATGAGGAAACCGCTGACGATAAAGAACTAGAGCTCGCCGATGTAAGCAAACCAGGTGCGACTTGGCATGAAGAACCACATAGGATGCAATATGGTCTATTTACAAAAGCAGAATGTTTGCAGATAAATCCTGCTGACAATACGCCAATGGGTTTCTTTAGGCTACTGGTTACAGAAGACATACCACGCTCGTAGTTGATGAAACGAACGGTAACACACGCAATATATTTGTGAGCGAAAATACGAAAGAGGGCTCTAAGATTAGTAATTGGAAACCTGTAAGTATACGAGAAATACTAGTCTTCCTGGGTATTTCATTACACATGGGTAATGTCAAATACGTCCAATTACAAGACTACTGGAAGAAAGACCTGCTGTTCGAAAATAGAGGAATAGTGATTATTATGGGCAGAGACAGATATTTGCTCATCTTATGCTCACTGCATTTCGCAAAAAAATTCAGTTAGGAGATCCAAAACCAGATGATCGACTATGTAAGATACGCCCTATATAGAATTATTTTAACAACAGCATGTGTCATGTGTATTATCCAGGTAGGGACCTACCTTTAGATGAATCCATGATTCTTTGGAGGGGGCGATTGTCATTTAGACAATATATAAAGAACAAAAGGAATAAATATGGCATCAAATTGTAGACGCTAAATAATCCAGACAATTTCGTAAATAAATGCGCTGTGTACACAGGGATGCGTGGTGATATGGGAGGAAAAGGACGTGTTGAAAAGATAGTATTACATTTGTTGGAAGAGAAGCTGCATGTTGGCCATCACGTTCACATACACAATTTTTACAACAGCTTTGATTTAGCTAAAACCCTGTTGAATGCAAAAACACATTGCACCAGGACACTAAGGTTAATAGGAGAAATATCCCTAAAGACGTGGTATGCGCAAAACTGGGGAAAGGAAACACCATTGCACAATATTCGCATGGCATAATGATCACCAGGTGGAAGGATAGACGAGAGGTCTCCTATATTTCCACAGACTATCATAAGACAATGGGACGTGTGCTGAATGCAAGCCAGCAAAGCAAATAGTCTCAAAACCACTGCCAATTATCAAATATAATAGTAGTATGTCTGGGACCAATGGGCAGGACCAGATGATGTATTATTTACGTGAATCAAAGACTATCTGCTGGCCGAAGTAACTATTCTTCCATGTAGTTGACATGCTAATGGTCAATTCACATTACCTATATAATAAATATTCAGTGCATAAAATGATGTACGATTACAGAATACAAATAATAAAGGGAGTACTTCTACCAATGAACATTACAAAAGGTGTGCATAACAAATACCGTAAAGACACGCACGTTGTGCAAAGTGGGACACAATTGAAGGGAAGAAGCAAGCTGTGAGGAAACAATGTACAATGTGTGCATATCGTGTCCACACAAACATTGATTCTGTTTGAACTGCTACACAATTTCACATCCGTAATGGAATGGAATGTTGTATCTTCTGAGGAAGATCTGCTTGTGTTTGATTCATAAAGTGTTTGTATTTGTTTTATTTGATAGCCAAGTAAAATGCTGTTACATTGATTGCTCAGAACATGATGTTTCTGTACAGTACATGGACTTATTTGTGGTTTTTGGTAAAAACCAATACCTCTACACCTTGTAAACTTATTTATTACATGGGATTTGGTTTCCAAAGCACCACACAGCAGATGAGTCCTGTTTCGTTTTCTCCGCTTGATAAATCTTTTGGTGTTTTATATTGAGCAATTACCTACAGTGTGAGCAAAAGCTGTCAGTTTGGCTAATACACTTTGATCATTTTCAGTATATCCATTGTGGATGACGAACTGTGATTTAAATTGGCATTTATATAGTAATAAAGCAACTGCTTGCATATTTATTACCAGATAAACACACACTTTGATTAATCTAGTGCACCTCCAACTCAAGTTACAGTGCTGTGCACTGAGCATGTAAGGGTTTTTTTTTTTTTGTGTAGACAGTATTCAACAGCTTTTAGGAAGATAAAAAATATAAAACACACAACTGTACCACAATTTTATTTATTAAAGACCATCAATTTCAGTTCAACAACAGACTATATTGGGCCTAAAAAGCAACTCAGCTATGCATTCTCACAGGTACAATAACAATTGTAACTCACAGGCTGTGCCATTTCCTTAGTGTGTCTCGAAGTACAAGCTGTTACGTACAACGTTCTTGCCACACACCTTTCACTTTAGGGTATGCCAAAGAAACAAACTAAGCACTTGGCATGCTGTATACAGCACATTCTCTCATCATTTCTTCTGGCCAATACTTGATACCACAGTTGGTCGTGCCTTGGTGTAAGGGCAAAACAAAGCTAAATGACATTCAGATCTTTTTGATGTTCCATTAAACATTGCTGGTATTTCTTTGGAACTTGTTTCTGTTTAGTTGTTAGCAATTTATGAACCCTTTATGCATAAATATTTACAGGTGCAAGACATTACAAAAAATTGTTACTGTTACACTGTGGAAGACATTAAACATGTCAGATCACACAAAATGTTATATTTTTTTTACAATCTTTATTTAGAATGGCCTCCACACACAATGGCAACCACACACTATAATTTCCATCTGTGTTATTTTTGTTTCCTGTCACCTATGACAAAATCTTCTCACTAAACACTGTTTTAACACAAAAATTGTTATATACAGAGGATGTCTGAGGAATTTTCATCTGTCCATTTTATTGACTTGCCTTCCAACCACACACTTGTTAAAAGACTTGTTAACTGAGTATAGCGTTGCCCTTTTCCCCCCTTTTGTTTAAGTGCAGTGTAAGGGGAGCTCCCTCATTTGTAATGTGAATATCACTGCTCGGAGTTCAACACTTCAAGTTATGGTTTCATTGTTAGCTGTTACTTTTTTTTACCCCCTCTGCACAGGAGCCATCCACAACAAAGCTAAGCCTACTGTAATTTCAAAAGAAATACTCATCTCTTTACTAATTACAACTGGTTAAATATCAGTTTTTAATATACTGAATGCAAGTGACAGGTTTATTGTAATACTGTGACATAAGATTTTGTCAATTTACTATATGCTGAAAAAGATAAAAAAAAAACTTTTTGAAAAGAAACACTTAACCCCTACCTTGAGGGATTAAGTTGCTCCTTTGAAACAACGTAAGTATTAAATACAGAGAATTTGCAGACATTAAAGTGAATCAAAACCATTCTGAACACTGGCAGAGTTGCAACAATCTAATGTAACAACTTACTAACAGAGATTCAAATCCTATCCTAACCTCAGGTTCCTACACGTCAGTAAATCAAAAATTAAAAATAACACTTTAGACAATTTGTTCATTCTCATTTACACCTTGAAATTCCTTAAGCCACATCCAACATGTGTGTACCTTGAGCAGTGTTAAAACACACAATAAGAAATTTTCTTGAGCACATATTCCCAGTCTACAAGACAAATCAATAACGGTGTCAAACATTTCTTTGTGCATGATTGTTTTATAGCTGGCAACCATTGAGGGGGGAAGGGAAGAGGGCATGTACATCCAATTCACTACTTAGAAATGTATCAAAGTGGAAAATAAAATATCTTGCAAGCACAATATATACTGACTTATTAAAAAAGTAATCAGTGGACTTCATACTAAATACAATATTACAAGGACTTATTTCTTTCTTTGGTGTATCAGGATATGGCATTTGTCTTCCCAGGTGCTTCTAATAATTCACCAGCAACACAGAATAGAAATTAGGTCCGCAAATCAAGTAGGTGATTTTTATCCTATGAGCCACGTTACCATGTCACATAAGTATGACAATTCCATGAATAAAGTAGTGGAATACTTTAAGATACCAAATAGTTACCTGTTGTGTTTGATGATGTTGCTGGAGATGGAGCTGGGAATTGTTGGCATTATGCATTGACGTCGTAACGGGCGTTAGTATTTGCGTCTGTCCAGGCATTGCAACAGTTTTCGCTACCATGCCAAGGCTCACACCATTACCTTTTGTCATTAACAGCTGAGGTGGCTGAGGTTCTGAATTGTCTGGACCTACTTCGACAGCTTTGCTAGACAGGACTTTCGTTTCCCATAACTGTTTCAATTCTTGCAATACCTGTTCATCCATTCCTTCATCAAGGAAGTTTTCCCGTACACCAGATATGACATCGTCTATAACGCTTTGATAGAACTTCACCACATTCATCTGACTATGAGCCATTATTTTTAATGTAGACTTTTGGGTGTTTCCAGTCTACGGCGATCTCTGTGACTTTCCAGTATAACTTCCTGCGAAAGCAAAGTAAATGTATTTTTAATATTCATACGTCAACACATGATCAAACCTTGAGAACTGTCCCAAGTATTATGCTAATCGTTCAACACAAAAGCACGGGCACGAAGCCAATTATCATTGATTACAACTCTCAAAAAGTAGCAAAAACAGCTTAAAGGGTGATCACCTAGCTACTCAGAAATAAATGCCAAAAGCGTATTTATACCACATTGCGCTGCTCGTATTTTAGAAAACGATGATTTATCAAGCTCCACATTACACATTTTTGAGAAGTGTCGCTTATGCTGCTTACAATCGCTCCTTATACACATCAACCAAACCGCAAGAGCATTACATTTTTTTCCGCTTACCAATAATGCGCACCCCTCCTTCTACGAATCACGTAAACGAATATATAGCAGCAAGCCTTATCAGCACTAACTTCGCATTTCAAAGATACTGCAACTGTGCAGACGTGAGTTACTTTCTAGAAAATAGTAAGAGACTACCAAGTTAACATCGAAGATTCGTGTAGAGAACACTCTAGCTTTGCAGCTAATCTCTAAATCTCTCTATATGTCTGCTAATTAAGTTTTTTCGTTATTGATTCTAATTTATTTATAATTCCGTAAGGACGTAAGCTTACAAAACAACGTTGTTTTGTTTGATTAACTTGGCAGTACTGTGTGACATATTGAAAGATTATGTTTTGTTTATATCACTAGTTCCATACATGCTTGTAGGAAAGGTAGTGGTAGTGTAATTTTTTTGTTTGTAAATTTGTGGTTAGTGTTGGAACCTCCTAAAATGTCATCTGATAACAGTGGTGCGGGTGAAAATGTTGATAGAAATGCAGCACGCGAATCTCTTCCACCAGCTATAGAATATCCAGGACCGAATAACATCACAGTTTCACCAAATCAGCCAAGACAACCAACAACATTGCAGGACCTTCTAAGATTTAGCGTCGAGGCGGCAGGTGGACAAATGACGCAGAATAATGCTGTTGCGATAGACGAAGAGGTACGGTTTTTTTAGGTTTTATACACATTCCATAGATTAGTCACATTACTGATTGTAAAACAGGCGCGATATTTCCAATTTGAAATTATAAATTTTCAGAGGAGAGTATGTGTGTTATTCAGACAAAAAGGTGCGTGTTGCAAATTTCATGTGCTGTATGTATGCGGTGTCGTCTAAGAAAATTGAATGAAGTTGAGGGTTTTTTTGTTAGGTTCTGCTGGTTGAGCCTGTTTCTTTTAATAAATGTAATCACTATAATTTCAGTTTTGTTAAATGCATATTTTTTTAAGGAGTCAGAAATTTCAGTGTTTATTTTCGATTGCCAACAAAAAATCAAAAACTTAACATTTGTTAAAGAAATAACAGCAGAACAAAGTACCCATTTTCTGTTATTGTTTGGTTTCACCCAGCATATTACTTGTTTGAACAGTCTGAAGGTATACTGATGATTCACAGTATCCAAAGGGTACAATATTTGCCGGTTAGACATGTCACCATCATTAGGTTAGCTGACAAACTGACTTTCCATGGGGGTCCAGAACCGACCTACGACCCCTCGCCCTGCAGGCCACTCAGTACATATACCACCAAAAGAATGCATGAAGGCAGCTACTGAAGCAGTTGTGTCGGATTCTGTGGCCAGCAATACCTGGCAGGGCACCTCAGTTGCAGTAGGCTAAGTAGTATGGATTTTAGTCACTCTGTCTATCAGTTCATTGTATTTGTTTAGTGTCTCCTTAGAGCTTGTGCTAGTTCTCAAGGCTTGTTGAGATTATACCCACAGTCCTGTTGATGAGATTGTCCCTGGTGCATATTTCAGTGTCTCCTCTAGTGACACTGCCCATTATTTCAGTGTGTGTTAAAATTCTGGTGCATTCACATTCCGTCATATGAGTGTCAGACAAACAGTTCTCTGTGATCTCTGATTCATTAGAATACCTTAGTCAAGTATGCCACTTCAGTTGTTGGTGTCAATAAATGATGGTGCACACTGTTTGTCCAGTAAATGGCTTGCCACTTTCTCACGGAATCTGGTATATCGTGGTCTTCAAGTAAACCAGTGTCATACTTAGTGTCCCACAATAATTACCATGTTTTGTTTGGCAATTGCCTCATCTTCCTGTACCAAACACATTTTGGTCACTATATCTGCATCACTGAGTTGCTTAAATGTCAGTTCACAGGCATCGCTAGTTACGCATTTGTGGGTGTTCTTACTCAGTGCTTTTTCAGTATGTGCCCAATACCACACTGGTGTAAAGTATAAAAGGCAGTGGCTTTTTTTTCTGTGTAACTTCATCTGTCTTGAAAAAGGTTATGCAGGAGTGGTCTGATCTCCCATTCTGAATAACTGTTTTCCTGGAGCACTGTTTTGAGGTGTTCCAGTTTATCTGAGTTGATGTGCTCCCTGTATACTAATGTTTTCAACACCCTACTGGTTGTGGCAGAGACATATCAGTCTGCATTTGCTTCCAGTATACACAGTGACCCAGAGTGCCATCCACTCTTCTGGATATCATGAAACCATTTATGTTGGTCTCCATGGAGAATCTGATGTTTGCATGCAGCCAGTGGAGTTCAGATGTGCGAGGAAGTCATGGAGCTTGTCTTTTCCACGAAAAGTATCATCTATGTAATGGAAAAAACAAGTGGGTTTCCATTTGGGTGACTTCAGGACTGCCTCCTCAAAGTGTTCCATATCCAGATTTGCAACCACAGGTGAGAGTGGGCTGCCCATTTCAGCTCCATCCATCCAATATTCTCCATTAAATAGAAAATATATGGAGGCCAGGCTACACCTGAAAAGAGGGGGGAGGGTCTGAGAGTCAGATATCTGACTAATGAGTTCTAATGACATATGACATCCTGGTGCAACAGCAACAAGCTAAGCAAGATGTTAAGAAATTTCAGAAAATCCACAGAGTTTTGAGTATGATGCAGGCATTTACCCACATAAGGATTTATTATGTCTTTCAGGTACAAGGGGCATTCAATAAGTAACGCAAAACAGTTTTTTTATGAAAATAGATTGTCTTTTTCAGGATTCCTGTACACCATAATTCCCCTATCTTTTGGCTACAAAACCCTATTTTTCAACATAATCTCTGTTCAATGCCATGGCCTTACATCACCTTACTGGGAGGGCCGGTATGCCTGCATGGTACCACTCTACTGGTCAACCTAAGAGCCAACGTCTTGCTTCATCAATAACCTCCCCATCATCTACATACTGCTTCCCACACAGAGCATCCTTCATTGGACCAAACAGATGGAAGTTGGAAGGTAACAAGATCTGGGCTGTCAGGTGGATGAGGAAGAACAGTCCAATTAAGTTTTGTGAGCTCCTCTCTGGTGCACGGACTTGTGTGAAGCTTGGCATTATCGTGGAGAAGGAGAAGTCAGTGTTGATCATTGCACCATGATGGTAGATATCAAACAGAATAACCCCTTCAGTGTCCCAGAAGACTATTGCCATGACTTTACTGGCTGAGGGATAGTCTGAACTTTTTATTCGGAGGAGAAGTGGTGTTGTGCCACTGCATGGATTGTCATTTTGTTTCCCATTGATGAATCCATGTTTATTCCCTTATGACAAAGTTCGGCTAGAAATTGACATGATCATCCTCAAAATGCGCAAGCAATTCTGCACAGACAGTCCTTCATTGTTCTTTATGGCCTTCCATCAGGTGGCGAGGAACCCAATAGCACACACCTTTGTGTGCCCCAAATAGTGGATGAGTCAGCACTACCAATAGAGACGTCCGGTTCAGTAGTGAGGTGTTTCATTGTGATCCATTGATCACCAGGCTTGCGCGAGCATGCTATGACGACAGACACCTCCTCCAGTGACTCGCCGTGCTTTTGCTCACTGCCACATATCCATAGACATTTTACAAGTGCCTATGAATATCTGTGTTGCTCTGGTTTTCTGTCAAAAGAAACTCAAAGACAGCTTTCTGCTTGGAATGCACCTCTGTTACAGACACCATTTTGCAGGCTATGCATAGCACCACCACCTATTTGGAACTTCATGAAAGTATGGGGACTGAAGTGGGAATATTCCACAATATCCCATAACAAATTCCACATTTATTCAACAGAAACTGGCCAAGGAAAAAAGTGTTTCCTTACTTATTGAAACACCCCCCCCCCCCCATATTTCACCAGCAAATGTGTAGGAGCCTAGATGTTGCTGTCAGTGAAGTGTAATGGCAATCCCTCCCCCCTTTGTGGACCTTAGTCCATCAAGTCTTGGTGGTACAGGTCAGTGACTGCAGTCTCAGGCTACTGAAATAACACTGCGAACAGCAGCACAGGTGCATGATGGGAGTGGCAACTGGGTGGGGGTAAGGAGTGGGCTGGGGCAGGGAGGTGGAGTGATGGTATGGTGGGCTTGGTGGACAGTGAAGTGCTGCAGGTTAGACAGAGGGCAGGGGGGAGATAGGGGGGGGGTAGCAGAAAAGAAAAGAAATAAAAGGACTGGGTGTGGTGGTGGAATGATGGCCGTGAAGTGCTGGAATGGAAACAGGGAAGGGGCTGGATGGACAAGGACAGTGACTAACGAAGGTTGAGGCGAGGAGGGTTACAGGAACATAGGATGTATTGCAGGGAAATTTTCCACCTGCACAATTCAGAAAATCTGGTGTTCGTGGGAAGGATCCATATGGCACAGGCTGTGAAGCAGTCAGTAAAATGAAGGATGGCAGTGTATTGAGCAACAGGGTAGTCCACTTGTTTCCTGACCACAGTTTGCCGGTGGCTATTCATGCTGTTTAGTCACTGCCCTCACCCATCCAGCCTCTTCCCTGTTCCCATTCCCACACTACACAGCCGTCATTCCACCACCCCACCCAGTCTTTTTATTTCTCCCAATTTCCGCAACTTCCCCCCCCCCTCTTCCTTTCCTCCCACTTGCCCTCTGTCTAACCTGCAGCACTTCACTGACCATTACCCTCACCGTTCTATCCCTCCCCCTCGCATCCCTAGCCCCCTCCTTACCCTCACCCAGTCGCCACTCCCATCATGGACCAGTGCGGCTGCTCGCAGTGTGGTTTCAGTTGCCTGAGATTGCAGTCGTGTGTGAGTGTGTATTGTTGACAAAGGCCAATGGCTGAAAGCTTTAATTGTGAAAGTCTTTTTGTTGTGCCTATCTGCGACTCGGTATCTCCACGATATGGCAAGTAGCAACTTTCCTTCTCACAATATTATTTTTATGGTTACTTACCAAACGAAAGCGTTGGTATGTTGATAGGAGACAATAAAAAACACACAAACACACACACAAATTTCAAGCTTTCTTGAAATTTGTGTGTGTGTGTGTGTGTGTTTTATTGTCTCCTATCAACATACCAACAGTTTCGTTTGGTAAGTAACAGCATCTTTATTTTTATTTTTAGATATATTTTTCCCACATGGAATGTTTCCCTCTATTATATTCATATGTTTATGGTTACATTGACATGGAATGGTGCAAAAGGTAATTTCTTCACTCCTGACTTAACTGCTGTTAAATTTTCTTCTGTACATTTATACTAACGCGCACACACACACACACACACGCACTTTTTTTTTGGGCAACTCTTCTCAAACTTTTTATGCGCATTTACAGTTTTGAATAAGATGACTATTTTCATTTGCATGTTTCACAAGAACATGCCAGTATGCAGCCAACTGTTCTTAGTCATAATGATAAATATTTAAATCTGTTGAGATATAATGATTAAATTTTACTAAGCATGTAATTTAAGAGCTAGGGATATTCCTGCACTGCCTAACTGCTGTAGTTTTAATTAAAGTTCCAAACCTCTTTTTTTCAGAGACGAAAATTTTTGGAAGCAGCTCTGAAGAGTCTGACATTTGATGTGATAGAAGAGTTGTTAAAGGCAATAAACATCCTGAAAAATGCTGGTACACTGGAGCTGGAGGACGATCCCTCTGCATGTGAAGCAGCATTGGATACTATTACACAGCATGTTGATAACATGGACACTGCAAATGGTAAGTTTCTTCCTACAAAGTAACAGGCTTACCTATCAGCTGAAACTAGGTCAGTTCCAAGTCTTTGTCACTATCTTATGTCCTTGTAACTTCAGCAAGCTTCTGATTATATAGGTTAATGTGGACCCAAGACTGCACAGACAACTGAAAAACATGGATAATATAAAATATCCACTTTTTGGTAAAAACTGACATTAATTTATTTGCAAAAAAAGTCATGCCACATTTCAAAGCCTTCTGCATTAGTTGCTTACACTCACTCTTTTTCCTGATGACGGTTCTCATTTTCGGGGGAGTCATAACAGCAGTATATTTAAAACAAATTTTGTCGTGCATACTATAGTAACAGATTAATACATTTCAGTGCCTTGGTATGCATGACAACATGTTCCTCAATCACCTCATCTTCTTCTACCAAGCATACTTTGGCCACTATATCTCTGCTTCACTGATTTGCTCAAATCCAGTTTCATAAGCATGGCTCATTACGCCCTTCACCAATGATTTCTTTTTTAACCTTAAAACAAGACATTTGTGTTTATCTGTCACCTTCCAAACACACAATCTTTTCAATCCTTGAAACAATACATTTGCATTTATCTGTCAGCTTCCACGCACATGTAACTTCAGGGGAGACAAGAAAGATGAGATACATTAATACATATTGTCAATGATCCAGGTTAGGAACTGCTCATGTTACTGAGATCTGTTTGCAAATAGAAAAGTGCAACCAACAATGCATTCCTGCTGGTGATGTTTAACAGTATGGTTTCATTTCATGCCAACATGACCAAATATTTTGAAGGAACCTACTCGGACAAAACGCAAGTAATTTTCTTCTCCTGTTGACCTTGAGTGAGATGGAATTGTTGCCCTTTAGCTCACATGGGAAGGGCTTGGCAAACATATAGACAGAAAGCCAGCCACAGGCATATTACAAGGCTAAAGTCTGTAAATTTACATGAAGATGAAATGTGAAACAACCCAAAAATATTTTAGGGATACATGATTGTGGTATTGTGAGCTGCGTTGTTTTCAGCAGTAAAACACAAGTCACATGCATAATAGTCTGTTCTAAATGAAAATATTTTGTCCTAATTACAACAAAATACTTCAAGCTTCATTTTTAATTTTACACTATGAACAGGTAATATGAAAACCAGATAATCAGTTGCTTGTTGTATATTATTTAATGTACTTGCTATCCATTGTCGTAATTTAATTTTTAGTAAGTCTTTTGCATCTCATCTGTGTAGATACTGCATTCACTACTCAAAGAGTAAAAAGGAATTATTGCTGTTGAACGTAGTCTCTGTTGTGATTAATAAGTGTGCTGAATTTCATTAATGCCTAAATTCCACAAGAAAAATTATTCAGACTGAAACCATGCATCACCTCTGCCCTTCATCTATGATTTGAAACTTCTGGGCTACTTCTTGAGGGGCCCGAGACTTGGCAATTACTTGGTGCTACATCAGATCAGATGGATGTGCAAGACATGTTAAATATTCAGAATTATACAAAATGTGATCAAAAGTATCTGGACACCCTCAAAAGCATACTTTTTCATATTTCATATTAGTTGTATTGTGCTGCCACCTACTGGCAGGTACTCCATATCAGCGACCTCAGTTGTCATTAGACATCATGAGAGAGCAGAACGGGGCACTCCGTGGGACTCACGGACTTCGAATGTGGTCAGGTGATTGGGTGTCACTTATGTCAAACATCAGTACGTGCAATTTCCACACTCTTAAACATCCCTAGGTCTACTGTTTCTGATGTGATAGTGAAGTGGAAAAGTGAAGGGACACATAAAGCACAAAAGCGTACAAGCTGACCTCATCTGTTGACTGATAGAGACTGCCGACAGTTGAAGAGGGTCGTAATGTGTAATAGGTAGTCATCATAACAGACCATCACACAGTAATTCCAAACTGCATCAGGATCCACTGCAAGTACAATGACAGGCAGGAGGTGAGGAAACTTGGATTTCATGGTCGAGCGGCTGCTCTTAAGCCACACATGACACCGGTAAATGCCAAATGATGCCTCACTTGGTGTAAGGAGTGTAAACATTGGACGATTGAACAGTAGAAAAATGTTGTGTAGAGTGATGAATCATGGTACACTATGTGGCGATCCGATGGTAGGGTGTGGGTTATGGCAAATGCCTGGTGAACGTCACCTGCCAGCGTGTTTAGTGCCAACAGTAAAATTCAGAGGCGGTCTGTTATGGTGTGGTCGTATTTTTCATGGAGGGGGCTTGCACCCCTTGTTGTTTTGCATGGCACTATCACAGCACAGGCCTACATTGATATGTTAAGCACCTTCTTGCTTCCCACTGTTGAAGAGCAATTCAGGGATGCTGATTGCATCTTTCAACATGATCGAGCACCTGTTCATAATGCATGGCCTGTGGCAGAGTGCTTACATGACAATAACATCCCTGTAATGGACTAGCCTGCACAGCGTCCTGACCTGAATCCTATAGAACACCTTTGGGATGTTTTGGAACGCAAACTTCATGGCAGGCCTCAATGACCGACATCGATACCTCTCCTCAGTGCAGCACTCCATGAAGAATGGGCAGCCATTCCCCAAGAAACCTTCCAGTTCCTGATTGAATGTATGCCTATGAGAGTGAAACTGTTGTTAAGGCTAAGGGTGGGCCGACACCATGTTGAATTCCAGCATTACTGATGGAGGGCGCCACAAACTTGTAAGCCATTTTCAGCCAGGTGTCTGGATGCTTTCGATCACATAATGTATATTCTCTCTCAGGAAACTGTGATAACTTTATCTAGTTGCAGGTTTCAAATAGTGTCTAGCAAATCACATTAAGATTGGCTGTTTACTGTGCAAACATTGGGAACATAGTGTTTAGAGATTCCTGTATTCCATCTCAAAAGAGTGTGAGCGTTACTTTTCCAGAAGAAAGAATTGTATGGTGTATCAGCAAATACATCAGTCACAGCTCTTTGTTAATTCAGTGTCTTAACTGAATGTTAAGTATCCAGGTGGACTGATAAGATATAAGAAATGAGGTGGTTCTCCACAAAATCAGCTACAAGAGGAATATGTGGAGAACATCGACAAGAAGAAGGGCCGGAATGTAGGACATGTCATTAAGATATCAAGGAAAAACTTCCATGGTACTTGATGGACCTGCACAGGATAAAAACTTTAGGGAAAGGCGGAGATCGGAATATATCTACTATTAATTTAGGATGTTTGATGCAAATGATACTCTGAGATGAAGAGGCTGGCACAGGAAAGCAAGCGCGCGTGCGTGCGTGCACACGCACACACACACACACACACACACACACACACACACACACACACACACACACACACAGGGTGAGTCAGGAGGGAAGGTACATGTTTTGACAGGTGATACTATTAATGATTCTGAATAAAAAACTTCATATGGACATATGCCCTATTCTGAATGGTTTCTAATATAGAACACATTTAATATCACCTTTGTAAGTATTTTATGTCACTAATACTACCTCTCCTCAAAATATGTACCTTTCCTCCTGAATCACCCAATCCAGAATTCATCATCAAGAACAATGCAGTTTAAGGAGAAATTACCTTTTTCAATCTCATGTAGGTGTAGTCGGATTTTTTTAAATGTGTGGTAGAGAATGCTTAGCATGGTGCCACATGTTAGATTTCCTTCCCATTCCGATTGCAAACGGAGTGTGGGAAGAAGAACCCATCAAATGTCACTGTGTGTTCGCCACTTCAAGCGTTTTGCCATTTCTTTGATGCTCCCCCTTGAGTCAAATCAACCTAGTATCTTCCCAATGAACCGAAGCCTGGCACTTGGTTTACCTATGACTGAGCCAGTGTGTTCATTACATTACCTATTCCTACAAATTGTTGTACCCTGTTATTTCTATGAGTTGACTGATTCCAGTTGTGACTCAATGATATTATTGTCATAAGATCCTACATTTTGTTTTGTAAAGTGCACAGTTTTCATTTCTAACCATTTAAAGCATGTCAGTCTTTGTACCACTTTGAAATCTTATCAAAATGTGACTGGATATTTATGCAGCTTTTCTTTGCACCATTTTGAAATCTTATCAAAATATGACTGGATATTCGTGCAACTGTTTAGGTAGAGTACTTAGATAATTGCAGGAAATGCGAAATGTCTAAGTTTACTGTTAATATTGTCTTCCAGATCGTTAATGTACACAGTGAATGGCAAGTATCACAACACATGTTCTTGGGGCATGCCTGAAACTGCTACTCTTCTGTCAATAATTCCATCCACCCTACCAACAAATCCCCAATACAGCCCCCAAATTCGGTTTGATACCCCATATGGTATTACTTTAATTAAGAAGTATTTTTGTGGAATTGAATCCAGTGCTTTGCCAGAAGTCAAAAAATACTGCATACATCTGATTGCCTCGATCCATGGCTTTCAGTGTATCATGTGAGAAAAGCGGAAATCAGGCTTAGCAATTGAGTCAGCCTCACACTCAACAGTTCAAATGAAGACCTTCACAAGGAGAGTACACAGATCACCTTATGGCGATAAATATTTGTAGTTTAGAACATGTATTTATTTTTACAGGTAGTGTTTACTGTGTATTCCTTTTCAACACAAAGAATAAAATAGGCTTGTGAGCTTTCTGTTATAACACTTGTTTCTTCCACCTTACAGATTTCCACAAAATTGGAGGCTTTTGTATTTTCCATCCATGCCTGGACTCGGCACACAGCAGCTTACGTTGGCGTGCTGCAGAAATCATTGCCGAACTGACGCAGAATAACCCTTACTGCCAGCAACGCATTCTGGAGGCTAATTTATTACAGCCTTTGCTGAATCTCATAGATAATGATCCAGCCAGCCAGGTCCGCGTTAAGGCCCTCTATGCTATTTCTTGTGAGTTTACTTGTGTTTATTGTACCAAAAGGATAATTCAATCAAGAAAATTATGAGACGAATTGCTAGCCAGTACTTACCTTTGAGAGGCATAATTTCAGTATTGCTTATACACCTAAATAAAAGTGCTTACATTCTTCTATTTTCAAAACTAAAAGTTCCTTTCTTTGGGAGGAGAAAGGGATAGGTTGAGACCTGTTCTCAGGTTGAGGGTATACAAAAATATTTGTCTGCCATTGTCCTCTCATCGTGGAGCCTTGAGTGACCTGCCCCTCTTTTTTAACGTTACCCAGCCTCCCTCCCCCCCCCCTTCCTTCTCTCTCTCTCTCTCTCTCTCTCTCTCTCTCTCTCTCTCTCTCTCTCCCTCCCTCCCTCCCTCCCTCCCTCCCTCCCCCTCCTTCCCAAGGAAGGAACTATTAGGAGTCTAGCTCACACTTTTTCACATTTTCTTAAACCAGAACAAGAGCTATTCTCTACCAGCAGTCCAACAACCAATATTCTTACATTAAGCATTTTTCTGTATTTAATTTTAGTTATTTACTATTATATTTTACCATATTACTTGGTTCAAAATATCCAAATGACTGTAGAAAAGAAATAGACAAACGAGTCATGATACTGTAAAAACTTATTAAAAATATCGTAGTCCTTCGTATTTTGTACTCTCAGATACTGTAGTTAAATTATATTTATATAATTTATTACAATTTATGCCATTCTTCATAAGCCTTTATCCATGCAGGTAATTAGGAAAGGAAAACCAGTAAACAGCACTCATTACAAACAAACTGTTTAGATATATCCATATCATAATAATGGTAAAGTTTGTTTTTGCTACAGTGACTATATTTTTAATTGTTGCAGGTATCATTCATGTATTAACAAGAGGAGTTATTAATTAGAGGCCTCAAGATGAGTTTGCCAGTATTTTTCATGATTTCAATTTAATTTGTACCAGTGTTTGACGTAAGTCTTAGAGATTTTGTGAAGTATTGGGAAAGTCAATCTTGAAAATAACTGAGGGTACTCAGTTTATCAGACTGCACAAAGCATTAACAATGAGCAGTTTTGCAAGCCTGAGTTGATGTAGACAAACAAAATGATTGAAGGAAAGACTTAAAAAAAAAAGTTTATCTCAAAGCTATTAATTATTTATTGGCTGACTAGTTTCAGACTTTGCTCAATTTTCACAAGTCACCTATTACAGGGAACAACATTTTTGTTATGAGTGGATGCATTGAAAGAGGCTAATAAAGATATCCATAATAATATGGTTCCTGTGGGAACTACTTATGTATTTTGTATGTAGGATATGTTTGGTATGGAGGAATAGAGACAAGAATTTTTTCTCACTGGATTACACTGTGTTACACGTGGTTTATTTTTTGTAGGTATTATTATAATTTTTACAGATGTTGATGCAAAGAATTTTATTATAAGGTCATATGTAATCTCTATTGTATTCCAGTTATTTCACGATTGCACTAATCTCACTAACAATATTCAGTATGAAACACAGCGTTCCATCACATCACAGTTGTACAGTAATTTTTTTCTTTTCTTTTTCAGCACCTTACAAAATAAGTAATTACCACATGGATAATATTATTACTGATACCTTATTCTCCACATTCAACATAACGACTCACTCCAGATTTTGTTCTCTGTAAATAGGTGGCTCGAGGAAATGGCCAAATCCAAAAGCTAGTCAGCCAATAAATAATTAGGAGGTTAGGTATAAACTTCATTTTCTTGTGAGCCAACCTTCACATTAAAATCTCCTGCTGTTATTACTTCTTGGTGCTTTTTGACTTGGTTGAGTAGATGGTCTAATTTCTGGTAGAAATGATCTTTGGTTTGCTGTGCCGCATCGGCATTTGGTGCATACACTCCTATTATAACTGTTTCAGTGCCATGTAATTTGATGATAATACTGACAAGGAAGATATGGAGGAAATGTCATGAATAGTTCTGGAGAAAATCTTGTAGAATTTTGTAACCAATACGACTTGAAAATTCTGAACATACACTATTCACATAAAGATACCCACAGATATACATGGGAGAGACAATTATTACAGCAGAAATCAATAATCGATTACATCATTACCAAGAAACAGCCAAAAGTGGTAATTCAAGACTGTAGAGTCATGCGGGGAGTCAACTGTGGGTCTGATCACTGCTTAGTTTTAGCAAAGTTGACGTTCCCATTTAGGAGAAAACCATCAACAACTGAACAAGTCGATCCACAGCAATCGTGAGAAATTAGAGCAGGAAAGGTATAAGCTCTTTCTCCTGAAGCAGTTCAGCATCAAGGATTTATTTCAAATTAGATTAGAAAATGAACTAAAAGCGATTCCAGAAGATGAAAATGTTGAAGTAGAATATGAAAATATTTAAAAAAGCACTTACAAAATTTCTCTAGAGATAATAAGGACTGAGAGTAAGAGTCTAGGTAAATGGGATCCTCCATGGATGTCTGATGACCTGAAGATGTTGAATAGGGAAAAGAAAAATCTCTACAAAAAATGGTTATCAACTAAATCACTACAGGACAGGCAAAACTACCAGACAACAAATTACGAATCAGAATCAAATTAGAAAAGATGTGGGAACAGAAATGTATTGAAATTGTGAGTCTTAATAGGTGGATCAGAAACAACAGAAGTGTGGAGGACAGTTACCAGTATGGAGAAAACACAAGTAAACAAATCAGTAGACAACCTAATTCCCTTAAAAGAATAGAAAAAGCATTATGCAGACCTTTAAATTGAAGATAGGCCACATTACACGCAAGGGAATGAAGAGAAGATGGAAGTAACTGATCGAAATATAAACATTACAATAGAGGAAGTGAAATGTGCATGAACTAAAATAAAGACTGGCCAATCACCTGGTGCAGGAAACATTCCTGTTGAATTATTGAAGGCTGAAGGAAGATATCTGAAGAATCGAATAACCTGCCTGGTGAACAACTGTTGTAAAAGGATTGAAATTCACTCATCGAAAAAGTCATATATGGTTTCTATTTTCAAGAAAGGGAATAAAAAAGACACAAACTGCTATAGAGGCATTAGTGTCAACTGTACAATGAGCAGCTTATTTGGCAAGATAATGTTTGAAAAAATTAGACAAAATGTTGGCCACCATATTGTGGAAGACGAGAGCGGGTTTAGGTAGAACAGATCTTGGACAGATAGCCTATTTATTTTACAACAACTAATGTAGAAATTTATAGCAGTAGGGGAGGAGCTACACATTGCCTTTGTAGATTTAGCAAAAGCTTACGATACAGTTCCTAGAGCTAAGCTGTGGGAAGCTATGAAAGGTATAGTTATGGATGATCACCTTTTACAAATTATTATTGAAATGTGAGATAATGTGGTACAGATTAAACGAGGTTTAAAGTTATCAGAACCTATTAATGTCACTAAATGTTTGCGACAAGGTTGCAGTATGTCACACATCTTGTTCAATTTATATGTAGAAGTTGCTCTCTGAAATGGGAAGAACAGTTGCAGAGGAATGGGAATCACTGTTGACAATGTACAGATATTTTCATTAGGTTTTGCTGATGACCAACCTATTATAGCACAAGATGATTATGACCTTGAGTTCATGATACAACAAATGAGTCTAACAAAAACAGAGTATCTGGTGGTGAATAGTGATGCTAAATTTGAAGTACACATCAATGACAAAGCAGTTATGAGACAGGTAGAGAAATTTAAATATCTCGGGGCACATATTGATAAAAATGGTTTGGTCCATACAGAAGTAAAATACAGCGAAGCGGAAAAGTGTTACGGTGTATGTATTCTTTTTGGTGGGATAAGAATATTTCCAACAGCAATAAGAAAAGAGTAGGTAAGATAATGGTTGAATCAGTGCTATGCTGTGGATCAGAACTATGGATCTTAAATGCAGATCTCAAAAGAAGACTAATAGCTGTGGAAATGGAGTGCCAGAATATCAAGAATCGAAAGAAAAACTAATGATGAAGTAAGAGCTAGAATGAAGGCAAATGATAATGTGATGGATAGAATTGAAAGAAAATCATTAAAATGGTACGGACCTATGATGAGAATGCCAGATCATCGGTGGCCAAAGAAGGTTTACGAATGGAAACCACCTGGCAGCCGTAAGTGCGCAAGGCCACGACATTCTTGGACAGACCACATAAGTGGAGTAATGGAAAATCGCAGAATCGACTAGGAAGATGCGCTGGATAAAGAGGCTTAGCGGAAGATAACAGGATGGTATAAACTCAGACACTACCAGACTGTCATTAGACTGCAGATACTATATGCATCAGAAACACTGGCAAATTTTACATACGCACAACAGATAGAAAATCGTGAAAGAAGAATTGTGAGGACAATTCTTGGACACAGGAAAGTAACAGATGATCAATGCAAGCCTGTATACAGACTAAAAAGCAACAAAGAAGTGTATACGAAGTGCAGCAAAATTACAGATGAAATTAGAAAAAGATGATGCTCCTTTTATTCTCACATCATGAGGATGAACCCGAATAGGCTTACAAAACAAATATTTTCGTACATCGCAAATCTAAAAAATAAAAGTTTATGGTTTATCAACACAGAAAGAGATCTAAAAGAAATGGACATAGATCAGGAAACAATATTTAACAGAAACCTTTTTAGAAAAAAACTGAATTCATTCACGGGTTTCGGTGTGAAAATTAAGAAGACTTGTGGAACTAAATGGTCTGAAGAGAGAAAAGCCGCCTTCAGCGCAAGAATGAAGGAAGTGTGGACTGAGAGAAAGAAGACTTCCCAGAAGCGCAAGAAATAACTGTTTTCACGGTCTTTAACGGCCAAATTTGTATAATAATAATAATAATAATAATGGTATAAACTTCGAAAAAATGCTTTTTCTTCAATATCTGAGAGGAGTTGTGACATACTGAAGACCTTTATGCAAAAAAAATGTTTATACGAATTATTGGAGCATTACATAAGTCCTGTTCATAGAAAGTTTGGTTTCTTAAATGTATGATTCTCACTTTTCTTCTGCAAGTGCATGTTTATGTTTCACATTTATCTATCTCATTGGGACTTTATGTAGTTTTATTGGCTGACATCATCCTTTGATTTTAGGTCTTGTACGTGAGAATAAAAATGCTCTTCAAGAGTTTATAAAACATGCGGGATACTCAGTCCTCCTTCGTGCTATGCAGAGCAATGTTGAGAAGTTGCAGGTGAAATCTGCATTCCTATTGTCGAGTCTCTGTTCAAGCACAGAAATAAAAGGTTTGCAACATATCGCAGATTTTCCATTGTTTTATTAAGGATTAGTTTGATCACACTAGCCACTGATTCTGATTGCACTAGATGCAGTAACATTAGAGGGAAACATTCCACGTGGGAAAAATATATCTAAAAACAAAGATGATGGGACTTACCAAACAAGCGCTGGCAGGTCGATAGACACACAAACATACACACAAAATTCAAGCTTTCGCAACAAACGGTTGCTTCATCAGGAAGTGTGTGTACACACACACACACACACACACACACACACACACACACACACACACACACACATATATATATATATATATATATATATATATATATATATATATATATATATATCCACAATTATACAGACACAAGCAGACATGATGTCTGCTTCCCTCTTTCCTGACGAAGCAACCGTTGGTTGCGAAAGCTTGAAATTCTGTGTGTGTGTTTTTTATTGTGTCTGTCTACCAGCGCTTTCCGGTTTGGTAAGTCATGGAGTCTTTGTTTTTAATATATTTTTCCCATGTGGAATGTTTCTTATATAAAAACAAAGATGATGTTGATAGACAGACAAACAAACACACACACATTTTGTGTGTGTGTTTGTGTTCGTTCGTGTGTCTATCAACATACTAATGCTTTCGTTTGGTAAGTTACATCATCTTTGTTTTTAGATATATTTTTCCCATGTGGAATGTTTCCCGCTATTATATTTATATATATATATATATATATATATATATATACTGCTAGATAGAGCTGTCTGCTATATAATTTGTTTCGTATTTATGTTCTTATTATGCAGTTTAATGTGTCATACAACATGTAACAACTTCAAATACCCCTCTTGTGGGTTATCATTTCTTCTGCCAACCACTTTATATTATCTTTGTCACCAATGTGATGTATTCCCATGGTGTACATAGTTTCTAGTTCACGTGTCTGATTTTTTGTAATAATTGCAGATGCATATGCACAGACATGATGTAACAAATATTACCTATACTGTAACAACATGATCCAGGAATTTGAATGAATATGTTTCCCCTCCATTGCATGTACATTTTAGCTTTCAAGTTGTCGCATTTTTACTTTCCGTGTCTCTCAATAGAGCAAGTGTTTGAACAATTTTGAGATTAATTTGTGTGTTTGCCTTTATTGCTCCTGCAGTTGTGAAGGAGGCACTTTATTCCTATTTCTCCCATCGTCAAAACTAGAAAATCTTGAACAGAGCTGATACAAACACAAAATGTATAGGCTAATAAACCTCAGTCTTTCACAACCTTCTGTAGAAACCAAAGATAAAGTAGCAAGTACAATGTTAAATGATTAGTTGCAAGTAATCGATATAATCACATGATGCTGAAACAGAATGTGAAATGTTTCTTGTTTTGATGTCGGTATGCTGTTGTCGCTTGGCAGTGCATGTTGATTTTGTTTGAAAAGTGACTGTTGGTGTAAAGGGTTAAGACAGTTGAAGTATTCTGTATTAAACACAAAGGCAATTTATGAGAAAGTCTGTGCACTGCTGGTAAACTTGTTTTATCAGAATAGTGGTAATAGCAGCCGATAGAAATAGCAGCGAAAGGGCCCCATGTCAATAAAAGGGCTAAAGAACAGGTTCAAGAAATTTGAAGAAACAGGCAAGTTACGTGGTGCAGCAAGGAGAGGGGGTCAGCCCATTCCCATAGCAGTTGTTGATAAAGTTGCTGTAGCTATAGCTGACCATGCAGCACATGCCTCAGATTCTGCAGCCAGTGCTCAAATCGTGGGAATTGTATCTTCCATGGTCCACAGTTCAAAAGATTTTGCAGGCCATTTTACACTGGGATCTGTACAAGATCCAGAATGTCTATAAAATAAAGCCCCAAGGCAGGCTACAATGCCATGATTTTGCCCTTCATTTTTTGGCACATATAGAAATGGATGACATGTCACCGAGAATATTATTTGGATGGAAGGGGCACATTTTTCTCTGTACATTGCCATGAATGCATAGAACTGTCACGTATGGAGCTCTACTCTGCCACATGTTGTGCAGGAACATCCACTGCACTCAGCTTATGTGACTGTGTGGTGTGGTTTCACAAACTCCTTCATTCTCCGTCTGTTTTTCTTCGAGGAGGTGACACCTTGTGCACTTGTTAGGTATACAGTGGCATCAGCATGTTATAAGAAACTTCTTGTGCAACACAGGATTCCAGCTTTGCAAGAACGCAACTGTGCCCACACAACTAATTTTCATGCAAGATGGGACTACACCATATGTTGCTTGCCAGGTGAAAGATTTGCTTTGGGAAATCTTCAGTAAGAGCCGTATCATATCTAGGCAATTTCAAGACGTGTGGCCTTCCAGATCCCCCGAAATAAAATATCATGTTTACCAGGGATGTACACTACTGGCCATTAAAACTGCTGCACCAAGAAGAAATGCAGATGATAAGCGGGTATTCATTGGACAAATATATTATACTAGAACTGACATGTGATTAAATTTTCACGCAATTTGGGTGCATAGATACTGAGAAATCAGTACCCAGAACAACCACCTCTGGCTGTAATAATGGCCTTGATACGCCTGGGCATTGAGTCAAACAGAGCTTGGACAGCATGTACAGGTGCAGCTGCCCATGCAGCTTCAACACGATACCACAGTTCATCAAGAGTAGTGACTGGCGTATTGAGACGAGCCAGTTGCTCGGCCACCATTGACCAGATATTTTCAATTGGTGAGAGATCTGGAGAATGTCTGGCCAGGGCAGCAGTCGGAACATTTTCTGTATCCAGAAAGCTTCGTACAGGACCTGCAACATGTGGTCGTGCATTATCCTGCTGAAATGTAGGGTTTCGGGATCGAATGAAGGGTAGAGCCATGGGTCGTAACACATTTGAAATGTAGTGCCGTCAATGCGAACAAGAGGTGACCGAGACGTGTAACCAATGGCACCCCATACCATCAAGCCGGGTGATACGCTAGTATGGCGATGCCGAATACACGCTTCCAATGTGTGTTCACCGCGATGTCACCAAACACGGATGCGACCATCATGATGCTGTAAACAGAACCTGGATTCATCCAAAAAAATGACGTTTTGCCATTCGTGAACCTAGGTCCGTCGCCGAGTACACCATCACAGGCGCTCCTGTCTGTGATGCAGCGTCAAGGGTAACCGCAGCCATGGTCTCCGAGCTGATAGTCCATGCTGCTGCAAACGTCATCGAACTGTTCATGCGGATGGTTGTTGTCTTGCAAGTGTCCCCATCTGTTGACTCAGAGATCAAGACGTGGCTGCACGATCCGTTACAGCCATGCGGATAAGATACCTGTCATCTCGACTGCTAGTGATACGAGGCCATTGGGATCCAGCACGGCGTTCTGTATTACCCTCCTGAACCCACTGATTCCCTATTCTGCTAACAGTCATTGTATCTCGATCAACGCGGGCAAATGTCATGATACGATAAACCGCAATCACGATAGGCTACAATCTGACCTTTATCAAAGTCGGAAACGTGATGGTACGCATTTCTCCTCCTTACACGAGGCATCACTACAACGTTTCACCGGGCAACGCCGGACAACTGCTGTTAGTGTACGAGAAATCAGTTGGAAACTTTCGTCATGGCAGCATGTTGTAGGTGTCACCACCAGCACCAACCTTGTGTGAATACTCTGAAAAGCTGATCATTTGCACATCACAGCATCTTCTTCCTGTCGGTTAAATTTCGCATCTATAGCACATCATCTTCGTGGTGTTGCAGTTTTAATGACCAGTAGTGTATCTGGACTCTTCCAGATCTGAAGGATAGCATATTGCTCTGATTACACTGGATATGCTGTGAGCAACTGTCGACCATGCCATGTTAGGATGCAGCATGTTGCTAAGTCGGGAGACCATATTGAACAGGTGTTGTAACTTGACAGTATATCTTAATGAACATGCCAGGACCACCGTTATCATGTGTTTGATTGTTCCTCCCCTTTTCCTGCTCACATCACATTCTGACTGCTTACAGCACCACATTTTCACCTGGTAGCAGAAAGCGAAACTAATTAGTCAACATACCTGTAATGTTTCAGCATCTGGCCCACACTGCACTCTCAATACCATCAGTAATTTCTCTGTAGACAGTACTGGATATCTTCAATGTATTTAAATAATGGCATCATGGACTCACCAAAAGCTGTTGTAATATACACTATGTGACCAAAAGTATCCAGATACTGGCTGAAAATGACTTAGGTGTCTTCCATCGGTAATGCTGGAATTCAGTGTTTTGTCGGCCCACCCTTAGCCTTGATGACAGCTTCCACTCTCGCAGGCATATGTTCAATCAGGTGCTGGAAGGTTTCTTGGGGAATAGCAGCCCATTCTTCATGGAGTGCTGCACTGAGAAGAGGTATCTATGTGGGTCGGTGAGGCCTGGCACGAAGTCGGCGTTCCAAAACATCCCAAAGGTGTTCTATAGGATTCATGTCAGGACTCTGTGCAGACCAGTCCATTACAGGGATGTTATTGTCGTGTAACCACTCTGCCACAGGCCATGCATTATGAACAGGTGCTCGATCATGTTGAAAGTTGCAATCACCATCCCCGAATTGCTCTTCAACAGTGGGAAGCAAGAAGGTGCTTAAAACATCAATGTAAGCCTGTGCTGTGATAGTGCCACGCAATACAACAAGAGGTGCAAGCTCCCTCCATGAAAAACATGATCACACCGTAACACCACCGCCTCCGAATTTTACTGTTGGCACTACACACACTGGCAGATGGCATTCACTGGGCATTCGCCATACCCACATCCTGCCATCAGATCGCCACATTGTGTACTGTGATTCGTCACTCCACACAACATTTTTCTAATGTTCAGTCATCCAATGTTTACGCTTCTTACACCAAGCGAGCTGTTGTTTGGCATTTACTGGCGTGATGTGTGGCTTATGAGCAGCTGCTCAACCATGAAATCCAAGTTTTCTCACCTTCTACGTAACTGTCATACAACTTGCAGTGGATCCTGATACAGTTTGGAATTACTGTATGATGGTCTGTATAGGTGTCTGCCTATTACACATTACGACGCTCTTCAACTGTTGGCAGTCCCTGTCAGTCAACAGACGAGGTCAGCTAGTACGCTTTTGTGCTGTACATGTCCCTTCACGTTTCCACTTCACTATCACATTGGAAACAGCAGATATAGGGAAGTTTAGGAGTGTGGAAATATCACATACAGACATGTGACACAAGTGACTCCCAATCACCTGACCACATTCGAAGTCCGTGAGTCCTGTGGAGCACCTCATTCTGCTCTCTCAAGATGTCAAATGACTACTGAGGTTGCTGATATGGAGTACCTGGCAGTAGGCAACAACACAATGCACCTAATATGAAAAATATATGTTTTTCGTGGTGTCTGGATACTCTTGATCACATAGTGTATATTTATTCATGGACAGTGAATTTTGGTCAAGCAAGCATCTTTGTCATGAATTAACAGTGCATCAAGTTTAATGAAAAGTCCTTGGCATCAAATACATAACTGTTTTTAGTTGCAGTCGTGACATGCTTAAGCTAAAAACAATTGATTAACTAGTCATCTGCTAATAAATCTACACTGCTTTTGATGGATGTTGCCATTCTCCAAGAAAAAATAATTCCAATAATAATATCAGTGTTGTGATAATTGCAATTAGAAGCTAGAAAACTAATGAGTACCTTAAATATGTAGGTCTAATCATATTCAAAAGCTTATAACACTATTCAGCTGGGCATCTGCCCACTACTCAGCATGTCATCTCATTGACTCTTGATTAAGAACAGTTTAGTCTTACTATGAATAATGAATGCTGTGCATAAATAGCTGTGTAAGATTTTTATTTAACAAAGGCATACATAATTGTTGCTTAACACAAACTGCATGCAGAATGGTACAGCAGTAACAGCGTAGCATATATTATAAGCAGTAATAAATCATGTTTATCCTTTTTCTTTCTCTTGTATGCAAATGTGTACTTTTGACTGTCATTTCTGTATTTATGTTCAAAATATAACAAATGTAAAATATCCGTCAAATCTCTGTTCTCAGATGAGCTTTGTAAGATGGGATTTATAGAACAGCTCATAGGACTGGTTGGACCAGAGGGTAGCCCAGCTGTTGAACATTTGCTATCAGCAGTTGTTGCACTTGTGTCAGATCACGAATTATCTCAGCAAGAGTGTCGGAGGCCAGAACTGCACCTTCGCGATAAACTGTTCCAGATTATGCAAAACGTGTCTGGCAAGGAGGAATTCAGAGTAAGTAAAAATGAGAAATACAACCTGAAACAGCTGTTGCAACAAGTTTACATCATTCAAGCCTACATAATCTGTGTTTGAAGATATTCTTAAATTATTTTTGCTTCTTGGAATGTCATCAAATATAGTTTTATACTTAAACTATTTAAAAGGGATCAAATATTGCTCCTCTCCTCAAATATTCTCCTCTCCTTTTTTATACACTTTATGCAAGCTAGCATAATGATTAAGACACTGGAGGACTGAGACTCAAATATCATCTGTCTATCTTGATTTAGGTTTCTCATAGTTTCCCTAAATCACCACAGTTTAAATTATAGGATGGGTCCTTAAGTAGATCATTGTTGGCTGCATTCCGCATCTTTCTCTGAATGACTTGTGTCTCATTGCATTGGCAACATAGTAGTGGAGCTCACTTAGTGTGTGAGTTTTGGGGGGGGAGGGGGGGGGGAAGGGTGAAGGGAGTGATGATCTCATGATACCTCTCATTAGATGACAAATCACACAAATTGAGTAGCAGAAGTCCGTTAAAATAGTGTCACCCATTTCAGGCATATAAAACTACTAGCAAGAAATACATGATTAATTGGTATTCATAAGTACAGGTATTGACATTCATCATGTAGAGCGTTCTACAACTACTCGTGATTTTTAACCGAAGATATTGTGATTTTCTCAGGGTGTTATATGGCCCAGAAAGGACCAGCTGACTTAAATTAGAATTGTAATTAAATGAGTAACAATATACTGCAAAAATATATGTTTTCATAAGCACACTTGCCAAAAAAAGTTATCATTCCCTCGAGATATCATGGTAATAGAGCATAACACATCTTCCCTTCATAATGGCCTCAATTTTGGGAGGAAGAGTATTTGCAAGTTTCATCCAATGTGCCATATCCCAAAGAAGCCACTCACTGATAATTATAATCCTTTAGAGCTACCAAATTGCAAGGATGTTGAGTGCTACAGTCCCAGAAATTTACTGCAGGGTTAAGATCAGACGACTTAGCAGGCCAATTGAGGTACAGTTGGGTGCCCGATGACGAATACGTGAAGCCATGTGAACATGGATGTTATGATTTTGGCAGATGGAAATGTTCACAGTTTACTCATCATGAAGATGTACAGGAAAGGGTAGCACTTGGTCACTGAGAATGTTGAAATAAAACATCCTAGCTAACGTTAAGTCACGGTACAAAAACACAATCCCAAAACAACACAGAATCGCTTCCAGAGTAAACTACACCCTCTACACACTGTGAGCTAAACACTTTATTGGACCATCAAGTGACTTAGTGCCTTGTCTCTTTTGAAAAGAGGCAAAATGTCGACCCATTGGATATACTAAAAGCTTCCACTCCAGTTTTATGTCCCACTGTGAGCAATGGCCTTTTGTGAGATTTCAGTCTGCAAATATCCATTGAATGCAGTTCCCTTCACATTGTTTGCTCGAAAGCTGGCTGAAATGGACCTGCATTCACTGCTAGTTGCACATAACAGGTGCATTACAGTGTGTGTGTGAAATGGTGTGGTAACTGGGAATGTATATCTACATCTACATCCATACTCCGCAAGCCACCTGACAGTGTGTGGCGGAGGGTACCTTGAGTACCTCTATCAGTTCTCCCTTCTACTCCAGTCTCGTATTGTTCGTGGAAAGAAGTGCACAGTATAGTACAATTCTTGTGGACAAAAGTCTAAATTGCACACAGGTTCACCTTAAAATTCTGGCAGTATACAGATCAAATGCTGTGTCAGGTCCAGCCATAGTGAAATGGTGCCAAGGCCACAAAGTCACAGATGATGCTTATCAGGAAGTCCATATTTTTCACCATATGATTTTCACCATTTTCAGAAAGCTGAAATAGCGTCTGAGTGGAAGGAGATTTTCCAACAATGAGATCATTCACACGTTGCTTCAGAAATGGTTCCATGACTTGAGGAGTAGATATCTGCTGTTGAGGTATTGAACAATTTGACAGAACATTCTGACAGTTATTGGAAACTTGGTAACCATATTGAAAGATAGCATCATGTACCTGAATCACTTTGAAGTGTTACACAGTGTTATAATGTGTAACTTACTTTTTGAAGTGCCCTCATTCATGGCTACAAGTGGTACTCCATTCCTTGCAGACATGTTGGACAGCCCATGTCAATTCATCACCAAATCTGACAACTTAATTCACAATGTGGTCTTGGACACATCCAAATACAATAGCTCCCTTCTGCCATTCTATTAAATCTCCATTTTCACCCATCTTATCATGCTGGTTCTGTACAACCTGCTAGTATATATATATATATATATATATATATAAAAAACAAAGATGAGGTGACTTACCGAACAAAAGCGCTGGCAGGTCGATAGACACACAAACAAACACAAACATACACACAAAATTCAAGCTTTCGCAACAAACTGTTGCCTCATCAGGAAAGAGGGAAGGAGAGGGGAAGACGAAAGGAAGTGGGTTTTAAGGGAGAGGGTAAGGAGTCATTCCAATCCCGGGAGCGGAAAGACTTACCTTAGGGGGAAAAAAGGACAGGTATACACTCGCACACACGCACATATCCATCCACACATACAGACACAAGCAGACATATTTAAATATGACATATTTAAATATGTCTGCTTGTGTCTGTATGTGTGGATGGATATGTGCGTGTGTGCGAGTGTATACCTGTCCTTTTTTCCCCCTAAGGTAAGTCTTTCCGCTCCCGGGATTGGAATGACTCCTTACCCTCTCCCTTAAAACCCACTTCCTTTCGTCTTCCCCTCTCCTTCCCTCTTTCCTGATGAGGCAACAGTTTGTTGCGAAAGCTTGAATTTTGTGTGTATGTTTGTGTTTGTTTGTGTGTCTATCGACCTGCCAGCGCTTTTGTTCGGTAAGTCACCTCATCTTTGTTTTTATATATAATTTTTCCCACGTGGAATGTTTCCTTCATATATATATATATATATATATATATATACACACACACACACCACACACACACACACACACACACACACATCACTTCACTTCACTGTTATTATGACCTATGTCCGCATTGGTCACATCATCACTTGATACCAGTGTGCTCTCGTAAGAGGGAGATGGGTGACTAATATTTTGTCCTGTAATTGTTTAATATTCAGTTCATTCAGTATTACTGATGGCGTATTAGTTCATATTATCAGTGCAGTGCTGCATACTGCAAACTGTATGCGTTATTTAGACATAACTCTTCTGCATTCAAATGTGTGATAACAGAGCTTGTGAAGTGTTCATGCTAAAAACTTGCATAAAAAGTGTAGGATGCCATTTAATGAAGAATTGACAATGCTCTGTTAGTATGAACAAGTGACAGGCAGAAGTTGTGTTATGTAATTGTATTTCATACAATTTTCCCCATAATTTTCATTGAAATAAAGTGCGAGCAACACAATAATCTCAAAACTATACAAAATTACTGTATTTGATTCTAAGTATATTTCAGACCATATAATAAAAGTAACTCTCAGAATTCCTTAAAACTGCTATGAAGATAAATCACTAATTACAAACTTGTTCAATAGAAATGAAGAATTTGTTTGCAATTCTGGATATGAACATATGTAAGTACATAATTAAACAATGGAAAATCCAGGATGGAACGTAACAGTATTAGGGAAGGAAAGTTGCTACTCACCATATAGCGGACATGCTGAGTCGCAATAGGCACAACAAAAAGATTTGCACAATTATAGCTTTCGGCCATTAAGGCCTTTGTCAATAATAGACACACACACACACAACTCGCACACACGTCTGCAGTCTCAGGCAACTGAAACCATTCTGCGAGCAACAGTTCCAATGCATGATGGGAGTGGCAATTGGGTGGGGGTAAGGAGGAGGTTAGGGCAGTGAGGGGGAGGGATAGTATGGTGGGGCTGGCAGACAGTGAAGTGCAGCAGTTTAGACGGAGGGCAGGAGAGAAGGTGGGGAGGGGGGAGAGTAGTGGAAAGGAGAGAAATAGAAAGAAATTAAAAGAATGGGTGTGGCGGTGAAATGACAGCTGTGTAGTGCTGGAATGGGAACAGGGAGGGGGCTGGATGGGTGAGGACAGTGACTAACAAAGGTTGAGGCCAGGTCGGTTATAGGAACGCAGGATGTATTGCAGGGAAAGTTCCCACCTGTGTAATTCAGAAAAGCTGGTGTTGATGGGAAGGATCCATGTGGCACAGGCTGTGAAGCAGTCATTGAAATGAAAGATAATGTGTTTGGCAGCATGTTCAGCAAGAGGGTGGTCCACTTATTTCTTGGCCACAGTTTGTCGGTGGCCATTCATGCAGAGAGACAGCTTGTTGGTTGTAATGCCTACATACAATGCGGCACAGTGGTTAGCTTGTTATAAATCACATGACTGGTTTCACAGGTAGCTCTGCCTTTGATGGGATAGGTGATGTTAGTGACCGGACTTGAGTAGGTGGTGATAGGAATGGGACAGGTCTTGCACCTAAGTCAGTTGTAAGGGTATGAGCCATGAGGTAAGAGATTGGGAGCAGGGGTTGTGTAAGGATGGACGAGTATATTGCGTAGGTTCGGGTGACAGCGGAATACCACTGTAGGAGAGGTGAGAAGGATAGTGGGCAGGACATTTCTCATTTCGGGGCACGACAAGAGGTAATCGAGACCCTGGCGGAGAATGTATTTCAGTTGCTCCAGTCCTGGATGGCACTGAGTTACAAGGAAAATGCTTCTCTGTGGCCAGACTTGGGAGGTGGTGGGATGCCGGAAAGATAAGGCATGGCAGATTCGTTTTTGTACTACATTGGGAGGATAATTACAGTCAGTGAAGGCTTCACTGAGACCCTCGGTATATTCCGAGAGGGACTGCTCGTCACTGCAGATGCGATGCCCACAGATGGCTAGGCTGTACGGAAGGGACTTCTTCGTATGGAATGCGTGGCAGCTGTCGAAGTGGAGGTATTGCTGGTAGTTAGCAGGTTTGATATGGAAGGAGGTACTGATGTTGCCATCTCTGAGGTGGAGGTCAACATCTAGGAAGGTGACTTGTTGGGTTGAGTAGGACCAGGTGAAGCAATGAGGGAGAAGTTCTCTACTGCCCTCCGTCTAAACTGCACCACTTCACTGTCTGCCACCCTCACCATACTATCCCTCCCCCTCCCCGCCCCAGCCTCCACCTTAACCCCACCCAGTTGCCATTCCCATCATGCACTGGTGCTGCTGCTCACAGAGTGGTTTCAGTTGCCTGAGACTGCAGACATGTGTGCGAGTTGCATTTGCGGAGTGTGTGCGTGCGTGTGCATATGTGTGTCTATTGCTGACAAAGAAATTAATAGCCGAAAGTTATAATTTTGTGAATCTTTTTGTTGTGCCTATCACGACTCAGCATCTCTGCTATACAGTGAGTACTCACTTTCCTTCTCTAATATTGTAATTACATAATTATTTGATTATTGTTAACACCATCACCAGTAATAATTAATGTGATGCATAAAATTTTAACAACAATTAATTTAGTGTACTGTCTTCCTAACTTATTTTATGAAACGTGCAATATTCTTGTATTGCACTTAATTTGCTAATATTTCTTGTACATTGCACATGAACAAAAACAACTTTATACTGTAGTTAACATTACCAGTTCTGAAAAAGAAATCTTTTACTCCGTGTTGAATATATGTGACAAATTAAGTGCACTGCCAAACATTTTGACAGAGTTGCTCAAAGTTCGAACTTACTTCCAAACTCTGTAAATGCTCTCTTATAGTGCTACACGTTTAGCATCTCCAATAGAAATTGCATAGTAAGGAGTTTTGGCTTATCCAAGCTCTCAAGGTCATATGTTACTAATGAAAAATACTTTTCAGATGTTGGGGTTCACAGGTTTAACTTGTTACATACATTCAGTGCAGCGCGTAATCATAGTAAGAGATAAAAACTATCTTTCTCAGTAACAACTGTGAAGCTATTGGTAAGCTAAAGCTCCCAGATGTAGCCTTTCTTTCAGTGGTACTCATTGCATAACAATCTGCGGTGTTGAGTCCATCCATAAGGTCTGCTCAGATACCACAACCAGCAATGTACTTAATAGGGATCAGGATTCGCACACCATTCAGGCATTCACTATTAATCGGATAACTTATTCCTCGCACTTCCACAGTGGGTGAGGCTACTGGTTGACTGTGAATAGTGTTGGTAGTAGTAAAAGTAGTAGTAGTAGCTGTTGTTATGTTGTTGTTGTTGTTGTGGTGGTGGTCTTCAGTTCAAAGACTGATTTGATGCAGCTCTCCATGTTACTCTATCCTGTGCAAAGTATCTTCATCTCTAAGTAACTAATGCAACCTACAGTCTTCTGAATCTGCTTACTGCATTATCCCCCATGCTTCCCTCCAATACTAAATTGGTGATCCCTTGACGCGTCGTAATGTGTCCTACCAACTGATCCCTTCGAGTCAGGTTGTGCCACAAATTTCTCTTCTCCTCCATTCTATTCAGTACCTCATTAGTACATCATAAGAAAAGGCAAACCTACGTTTCTAGCATTTGTAGACTTAGAGAAAGCTTTTGACAACGTTAACTGGAATACTCTCTTTCAAATTCTGAAGGTGACAGGGGTAAAATACAGGGAGCGAAAGGCTATTTACAATTTGTACAGAAACCAGATGGCAGTTATAAGAGTCGAGGGGCATGAAAGGGAGGCAGTGGTTGGGAAAGGAGTGAGTTGCCTCTCCCCGATGTTATTCAATCTGTATATTGAGCAAGCAGTAAAGGAAACAAAAGAAAAATTCGGAGTAGGTATTAAAATTCATGGAGAAGAAGTAAAAACTTTGAGGTTCGCCGATGACATTGTAATTCTGTCAGAGACAGCAAAGGACTTGGAAGAGCAGTTGAACGGAATGGACAGTGTCTTGAAAGGAGGATATAAGATGAACATCAACAAAAGCAAAACGAGGATAATGGAATGTAGTCAAATTAAATCGGGTGATGCTGAGGGGATTAGATTAGGAAATGAGACACTTAAAGTAGTAAAGGAGTTTTGCTATTTAGGGAGTAAAATAACTGATGATGGTTGAAGTAGAGAGGATATAAAATGTAGACTGGGAATGGCAAGGAAATCGTTTCTGAAGAAGAGAAATTTGTTAACATCGAGTATATATTTAAGTGTCAGGAAGTCGTTTCTGAAAGTATTTGTATGGAGTGTAGCCATGTATGGAAGTGAAACATGGACAATAAGTAGATTGGACAAGAAGAGAATAGAAGCTTTCGAAATGTGGCGCTACAGAAGAATGCTGAAGATTAGATGGGTAGATCACATAATTAATGAGGAGGAATTGAATAGGATTGCGGAGAAGAGAAATTTGTGGCACAACTTGACTAGAAGAAGGGATCGATTGGTAGGATATGTTCTGAGGCATCAAGGGATCACAAATTTAGTATTGGAGGGCAGTGTGGAGAGTAAAAATCGTAGAGGGAGGCCAAGAGATGAATAAACTAAGCAGATTGAGAAGGAAGTAGGTTCGAGTAGGTACTGGGAGATGAAGAAGCATGCACAGGATAGAGTAACATGGAGAGCTGCATCAAACCAGTCTCAGGACTGAAGACCACAACAACAACAACAACAACAACAACAACCTCATTAGTTATGTGATCTACCCATCTAATCTTCAGCATTCTTCTGCAGCACCACATTTCAAAAGTGTCTATTCTCTTTTTGTCTAAAATGTTTACTGTCTGTGTTTCACTTCCGTACACGGCTACACTCCATACAAATACTTTCGGAAAAAAACTTCACGACATTTAAATCTATACTGGATGTTAACAAATTTCTCTTCTTCAGAAATGCTTTCCTTGCCATTACCAGTCTACACTCTATAACCTTTCTACTTCAACCATCACTAGTTATTCTACTTCCCAAATAGCAAAACTCATCAACTACTTTAAGTGTCTCATTTCCTCATCTAGTTCCCTCAGCATCACCTGATTTAATTAGACAAAATTCCATTATCCTCATTTTACTTTTGGTGATGGTTATCTTAAATCTTCCTTTTGAGACATTGTCCATTCCAATCAACTGCTGCTCTTCCAAGTCCTTTGCCGTTTCTGACAGAATTACGATGTCATCAGCAAACCTCAAAGATTTTATTTCTTCGCCATGGATTTTAATTCCTACTCTAAATTTTTCTTTCGTTTCCTTTACTACTTGCACAATATACAGATCAAATAATATCGGCAGTAGGCTACAACCCTGTTTCACTCCCTTCTCAACCACAGCTTCCCCTTTGTGCCCTTCGACTCTTATAACTGCCATCTGGTTTCTGTACAAATTGTAAATAGCCTTTCGTTACCTGTATTTTACCCCTTCCACCTGTAGAATTTCAAAGAGAGTATTCCAGTCAACTTTGTCAAAGACTTTCTGTAAGTCTGCAAGTACTATTGGCGTAGGTTTACCTTTCCTTAACCTATTTTCTATGAGAAGTCTTAGGGTCAGTATTGCCTCACGTGTTCCTACATTTCTCTGGAATCCTAACTGATCTTCCCTGATGTTGACTTCTACCAGTTTTCCCATTCTTCTGTAAAGAATTCATGTTAATATTTTGCAACTGTGACTTATTAAATTTTGATAGTTTGGTAGGTTTCACAACTGTCAGCACCTGCTTTCTTTGGTATTGGAATTATTATATTCTTCATGAAATCTGAGGTTATTTCGCCTGTCTCATAACTCTTGCTCACCAGATGGAAGAGTTTTGTCATGGCTGACTCTCCCAAAAGTATCAGTAGTTCTAACGGAATATTGTCCACTGCCAGGGCCTTGTTTCAACATAGGTCTTTCAGTGCTCTGTCAAATTCTTCATGCAGTATTATCTCTCACATCTCATCTTCATATACATTCTCTTCCATTTCCATAATATTGCCCTCAAGTACATCTCCCTTCCCTAGACCCTCTGTATACTCCTTCCACCTTTCTGCTTTCCCTTCTTTGCTTAGGACTGGTTTTCCATCTGAGCTTTTGATATTTATACAGGTGGTTCTCTTTTCTCCAAAGGTCTCCTTAATTTCCCTGTAGGTGGCATCTATCTGACCCCTAGTAATGTATGTTTCTACAGGGTGTTCAAAAAGTCTCTCCGCAGTGCCATATGATTGTTAGCCGTGCATGCCATATGACACAGTAAGTGAATATACCGAAATGAAACTCAGTGCAATACAAGTTATTAATTTATTGAACATTCATTTGTACTTAAAATTTTCACATTAAATGTTAAAAGTGTCCCCCCTGTTGTTGAATACACAATTCAATTCGTCTAGTCATGTTTCCAAACACAAGCTGTAACAATTCTTCTGTAACAAAAGCAGTGAAAGTGGATATTGCAGTTTTCAATTCATTGATGGATTTTGGATGGTATTTATAGACAGTTGCTTTCACTCCATCCCAGAAGAAAAAGACAGGTGGTGTTAAGTCAGGCGATCGTGGAGGCCAAAGTCACTAGGAAATTATGCGATCACCAAAAGCATCAGCAAGCAGTGACATTGAAACGCGAGCTGTATGCGTGGTTGCACCATCTTGTTGAAAATAACCAGTCAGTATTTCACTAAACACTAGTTCTCCTGTGGATGGGTACAGAATATCACTGCAGTATCGTGTGTTTATTGTTTCATTGAAAAATATGGGACCCACAATCCGACGTCTAGAAATTTCAATCCAAACTCCTATTTTCACAGAATGAAGTGGTTCCTCATGAATACAAAATAGATTTGCAGTACTCCGCATACGAGAATTTGGCGATTTCATGAACCCGGATAAATAAAACGATGCCTCATCACTGAAAAACGTTTCATTAAGAATATCCCTTCCATTTTGCTGAACAAAATTTTTGAACAATTGACAATAATGCAGTCTCTTGCCATGATCAGTATTTTTCAGTTCTTGCATGACTGTCACTTTGTATGAAAAAAGTTCTAATTTTTTCCTGACAGCTGTGTAGGCTGTTCCGACACTAACATCGATTTCCTGGGCGAGTTTTCTTACTGACTTGTTTGGACTCATGGACATTTTATCGGAAATATCGAGTATAGCCTCAGACAAAATGCTACAATGACCATTTCTCAGTGCATCTGTCACTGAACCAGTACTTCGAAATTTGTTAGTCAAATCTCGCACAGTTTTGCAATGTGGGAGTGTTGTCTCCGGGAAACCCAAATTAAATGTTTGACAAACTGAGACTGTGTATTTACCCCCAACTTTGAACATTTGTTCGACCAAAAACATGCGCTCTTCAATGGTTAGCATTTTAACAGTAACAAAAACAAATCAAAGGAACTAAACTTAAACGTTCACGTCAACACGTAATGACACACAACGACGATAATACTGATGCTGGCTGAGATGTAAACAAAACAGTGGAATGTTGGAAGAGTCCACTTGAAGGGAAGTAACCCAGACAGGCGAACAATCATACGGCACGTGTGGCTAACAATCATATGGCACTGCGGAGAGACTTTTTGAACACCCCATACATCCTTACATTTGTCAGCTAGCCATTCCTGCTTAGCCATTTTGCATTTCCTGTCAATCTCATTCTTTCGATGTTTGTATTCCCTTTTGTCTGCTTCATTTACTGCATTTTTATATTTTCTACTTTCATCAATTAAATTCAATATCTCCTGTGTTACCCAAGGATTTCTACTAGCCCTCATTTTTTTACCTCCTTGATCCACTGCTGCCTTCAATATTTCATCTCTGAGAGCTATCCGTTCTTCTTCTACTGTATTCCCTTCCCCTGTTCCTGTCAGTCACTCCCTAGTGCTCTCTCTGAAACTCTCTACAACCTGTGGTTCTTTCAGTTTACCCAGGTCCCTTCTCCTTAATTCCTACCTTCTTGCAGCAGCTATTACACCAAATTCAAGTATTGTACTGAGCAGGGTACAAAGAACCATTGAAGGAACCAAACTATAACAGTACTAAACACTAATTTAGTGGTTCATAACACCTTTCGTGTTCCACTGGTTTCCGCCTGAGTTCTAAAAATCTTGCTGGGGCAAGGATTGCCAGACTCATTCAACGCCAGTCCATCACTGTTTTATGAACCATATTTGAAACAAGTACAGGGAAGCAATGCAGGCAAACTAGCTGAGCCAGTTGGTGGCATTTCGAGTGAACATGGATGATGAGAAAGGAATTGTGTTGGCTGCATACAGAAACCCCCTGTACAGCCCAAACGACATGAGACTCGATATTACCGCAGTGGATATTGGCTAGAATTCAATGACATGTCTTTTTTTTACTACTAAAACTTTGTGAAAAATATTTGCTTGATGATTTATCTTGAAAAGATAAGATCCACTCCTGTTGAATACGTAATTATCTATATTTAGTTCCCATTGCAGCTTGAGATGTCAGTGGTGTCAGAGCAGCAGTCATTGCAACAGTGAACAACAGCCATCACTGCAGGGAAATGACTTTGGATATCTTGTGGCACCCATACACTAGATGTACCTGCCTATACATTTGTAAACTCCTGTCATTTTTCTGTGTATCACACTCAGCTGACCATAGGCAACATTCCTCCCCCTCCCCCACCAGATTGCTGCTTCCATCCCATGTGATGTTGCATTCTGGTCTGAGATGCTGGAGTTAGCGGTCGTGTGTATGTGTGTGTGTGTGTGTGTGTGTGTGTTTTGTACTAATGAAGGCTGTGACTGAAAGCTATATATGAGTGTTTTTTAACTGTGCCTGTCTATAACTTGACATGTCTTCTTTTTGGTAAGTAAGTTATAATCAACTGTAGAGTTATAGACAGGCACAGTTAAAAAACACTCATATATAGCTTTCAGTCACAGCCTTCATTAGTACAAAACACACACACACACACACACACACACACACACGACCGCTAACTCCAGCATCTCAGACCAGAATGCAACATCACATGGGATGGAAGCAGCAATCTGGTGGGGGAGGGGGAGGAATGTTGCCTATGGTCAGCTGAGTGTGATACACAGAAAAATGACAGGAGTTTACAAACAAAAGAACTGTGCTGAGTAGTTTGGAAAAAAGCACAGGTCACACCTGTTTACAACAATGGTAGCAGAAGTGATTCGACAAAATTATTGCCCAGTCTCCTTGACACTGATTTGTTGTAGAATATTTGAACATATCCTGAGCTTGAACAAAGTGAACTACTCCGTGCCAACCCATACGAATTCTGAACAGACAGATCATGCAAAACCCGACCCTCACTTTTCTCACACGACTTACTGAAAGCTTTGGATTAAGGCAGTCAAGTAGATTCAGTATTTCGTGATTACTGAAAAGCATTTGACTCAGTGCCCCATCAAAAGTTTGATCATATGGGGTATCAAGCAAAATTTGTGATTGGACTGACGATTTTTTGGTAGGGAGGATGCAGCATGTTATCTTGGAGAGTCATCGTCAGATGTTGAAGTAACTTTGAGCGTGCCCCGGAAAGTGTGTTGAGACCCTTGCTGTTCGTATTGCATATTAATGTCCAAGTGGCCGCATAAATATTCAGTCATATCTTGATAAGATTTCAACATGGTACAAAGATTGACAACTTGCTGTAAATGTTTAGAAATGTAAAATTGTGCACTTCACAAAATGATAAAATGTAGCATCCTATGACTGCAATATCAGTGAATCACATTTGGAATCAGTCAACTCATACAGGTACCTCCATGTAACACTTTGAAGAGAAATGAAATGGAATGATGACATAGGCTCAGCCACGGGTAAGGTCGTGGTACATTTCAGTTTGTTGGTAAAATAGACGTACAAAGGATATTGTTTACAAATCACTTGTGTACATTCCCGAGAAAGCCTACTTACAGAGTTTCCAAATTTAAACAATCATTCTTCCCACATTCCGTACATGAATGGGAATGTGAAGGAACCATAGTGTGATGTACCATCTGGCATATGTTTTACAGTGGTTTGCAGAGAATGGATGTAGATGTATGACTTGATTGATTTCCATTATGACTCACTGATACTGTCATGGGATATTCCCCAGGTCCCTTCCTCAGAACACCAACGATTCAGTGGAAGAAATAACAGCCATACACAACCTTGAAACCCCCCAGGGGATCCACAACTCTTTTGTGGATACGTGCGTAGCGAGCACGGGGCCCCGAGCTAATGTGGCCTTCCTTCCTTTCCGGGCTGCATACCTTCCCTTTCCCCATCCTTCCCCATCCCCTGTCTTCACCCCCCCCCCCCCTCACCCCTGGTTCTTTCCTTCACTTTCTCCCCCTCTGGGAGTATGGTTTGCGCCTACGTCCGGAGACGGACGCTTGTAAATGTACCACATTCTTCTTCTTCCTTGCTAGTATGTCTTCTTCCTTCCTTTGTCCTTCTCTTTTCCTTACCTCTTCTCTTTACCCTTTTCTCCGCTGCGGCGTTTGAGACCCCCTCTTCTTTCCTTTCCCTTTCTCTTTCTTCCTCCCTGTGCGTGTCTGAAGGCCGACCCACGCACTTCCATGCGTAGCCGGTGACGGGGTAACGCGTAATTCCCCGCCCCGGGTAGACAGGTAGGACACGTATGTACCCCCTGGTAAAGGCCAGGCCCAGGGAGGGGTGATTACCCGAGCTGATACCTTCCGAAAGTGCCGATTGGTCCCTCTGTCCGTTTGTCGGGAGGTGTGACCTGAGGTGTGAACAATCACCTAAGGCGGGTGTGCCCTCGGTGAGGGCCCCCACAAGGGAGGAGCGCGCCATCGGAGACGCCGGTAATCATGGGGGATTCTTCCGCAATGGTTTCCTCACCTTCCACTATGTCTGCTCACAAACGTAAGTTCACTGAGTCTCAGCCACAGACGGTTCTTCCATCGTTGCCACAGTTCCTTGTTGTTTCTCGGTCTGACGAAGGTCACGACTTTTCCACGGTCAACCCTTTCATTATTCAGAAAGGTGTCGACGCAATTGCGGGTCCTGTAAAGTCTTGTTCCAGATTACGGAATGGTACCCTGTTGTTAGAAACACACAGTGCCCTCCAGGCTCAAAAATTGCTGCGTACTTCTCTGCTCCACACCTTCCCTGTCCGGGTGGAACCGCACCGTACCTTAAATTCCTCGCGTGGAGTCGTTTATACACGCTCCCTCGATGGATTGTCTGACGAAGAAATTCAGCACTACCTGTCTGACCAGGGCGTCACCGCTGTTCATCGGGTTATGAAAAGGGTTGACTCGAACATCATTCCAACCCGCACTGTCTTCTTGACATTTGACAAAGTTCAACTCCCATCAAAAATCAAAGCAGGCTATGAGATAATTTCCGTTCGCCCTTATGTCCCAAACCCTACGCGCTGCTATCGATGTCAGCGGTTCAATCACACCAGCCAGTCCTGTTCCAATCCGGCCAAATGTGTTACGTGTGGCAAGGATGCCCATGAGGGTGCTTGTCCACCTCCATCCCCTCACTGCATCAACTGTATGGGTGACCACGCTGCTTCCTCTCGAGATTGCCCCGTTTTTAAGGATGAAAAGCTCATCCAGGAAATAAGCGTGAAGGAAAAGGTGTCGACCTTTGTTGCTCGAAAGTTACTCGCCAGTCGACAGCCCACCGTGCCTCAGAAAGGAAAATACAGCACTGTCCTTGCTTCTCCTCGGCCAACAAAGGAGGCGGCCACGCAGACTTGCGACCTCACATTTAGTACCACGGTCGTCAGATCGGCCAGCGCAAAGATCGCCCGTTCAACCTCACCACTTTCGCCTGCCCACTCTATGGCTCACCCTTCGTCGGGTTCTGCTAAATCTCGAGCCCAAAAGTCAGACGCCAAGTCTTCGAAAAAAGAGCATTCTCGTGAAGAGTTTTTACGTACTGCAACTTCACAACCATCGGTTCCTCCTTCATCTAAACATCATACCTCCAAGAAGGCTACGAAGAAACACAGTTCCTCTCCTTCTCCGCCAAGGCGTGTCCCAACTACAGCACCACCTGGCGGAAATCGCCCTCGGCCATCTTCCGTGTCGCCGAGGCGCACTGCTGGTGGCCGGTCAACTGGCCGATCGTTGGTGGCAGGAGCTGCTCCTGACCAACCTATGGATCAGGATCTTCTGCCTTCGACTGAATGCCATTCCATGCTGTCGGTCGCAAGCTCTGAGCAGTCGTTGAGTTGACAGCGCCCTTGATCACGTTTCTCCATTTTCTGTTGACCCTATGTCCATTATCCACTGGAATATCCGCGGCATTCGCGCCAATCGGGATGAATTGTCGATCCTCTTACGATCCTACTCGCCGGTCATCTTCTGTCTTCAGGAAACAAAGCTACGTCCCCATGACCGCTTTGTTCTCCCTCATTTTCAGTCCGTCCGATATGACCTCCCCTCTGTTGAAGGCACTCCAGCCCATGGAGGACTCATGATTCTGCTCCATGATACTCTCCATTATCACCCAATCCCCTTAAACAGTTCCTTCCAAGCTGTCGCCGTCCGTCTTTCCCTTTCTGGATACACGTTCTCTCTATGTACGGTATACATTCCATCGTCTACACCACTGGCACGAGCTGATCTCCTTCATCTTCTTGATCAGCTTCCACCCCCATATTTGCTGGTTGGGGACTTCAATGCCCACCACCCGCTTTGGGGATCTCCACATCCTTGTCCACGTGGCTCACTATTGCTAGACGTCTTCCACCAAGCGGATCTAGTCTGCCTCAACACTGGGGTCCCCACATTTTTGTCTGCCTCCACGGCAAATTTATCTCATTTGGACCTTGCGGTCGGTACTGTTCCGCTAGCTCGGCGCTTCGAATGGTTCGCCCTTGATGATACACATTCGAGTGACCACTTTCCATGTGTTCTTCGACTGCAGCCTCAACTGCCATATATGCGCTCGCGACGCTGGAAGTTTGCCCAAGCCGATTGGACACTTTTTTCGTCTCTAGCGACATTCGATGACCGTCGCTTTCCCAGCGTCGACGATGAGGTCACACATTTTACCGACGTTATTCTCACAGCTGCGGAATGTTCAATACCACGCACCTCCGAATTGCCCCGGCGCCCCCCAGTTCCTTGGTGGAACGAGGCATGCCGTGACGCAATACGTGAGCGGCGACGTGCTCTTCGCATTTTCCGTCACCATCCAACTTTGGCCAACTGTATCCGATATAAGCAGCTCCGTGCGCGATGCCGTCGCGTCATCCGCGATAGCAAGAAGGCAAGCTGGAAATTCTTTATTAGCTCATTTAACACCTTCACTCCCTCCTCGGAAGTTTGGAGTCGGCTTCGACGGTTCTCAGGCGCGCCTAGTTTCTGCCCGGTCTCTGGGCTCACTGTCGCGCATGATACCTTAGTGGACCCCATCGCAATTTCTAACTCATTGGGTCAGCACTTTGCTGAGATTTCGAGCTCTTCAAATTACCCGCCAGCGTTTCTCCCGAAGAAACGTGCAGCGGAAGTGCGACATCTCGCTTTCTCCTCTCAAAATCGCGAAAGCTACAATACTGTTTTCTCCATGCGCGAACTCCAACATGCACTCTCTTCTTCTCGCTCCTCCGCCCCAGGACCGGATGGTATCCATGTCCAAATGTTGCTGCATTTATCAACCCATAGCCTGCGCTACCTCCTTCGCCTTTATAATCGAATTTGGACTGACAGTACCTTTCCCAGGCGATGGCGGGAAGCTATTGTCGTTCCCGTTCCGAAACCTGGAAAGGACAAACATCTCCCCTCTAGCTATCGCCCCATTTCTCTCACGAGTAGTGTCTGTAAGGTTTTGGAGCGTATGGTGAATTACCGTTTAGCTTGGTGGCTGGAATCCCGCAGTCTTTTAACACCAGCCCAATGCGGATTCCGACAACATCGTTCTGCCGTTGACCATCTTGTTGCTCTCTCCACTTATATCATGAACAATTTCCTCCGGAAACGCCAAACGGTAGCAATATTTTTTGATCTGGAGAGAGCATACGATACCTGTTGGAGGACAGGCATCCTCCGCACACTGTTCTCTTGGGGCTTTCGAGGCCGGCTGCCCCTTTTTCTTCGCGAATTTATGGCAGAGCGCACATTTAGGGTGCGGGTGAACACTACTCTATCCCGTACTTTCTCCCAAGAAAACGGGGTACCCCAGGGCTCCGTGCTGAGTGTTGTACTGTTTGCCATTGCCATTAATCCAATTATGGATTGTCTCCTTCCTGATGTCTCGGGCTCCCTCTTTGTGGACGATTTTGCGATCTACTACAGCTCTCAACGGACCAGCCTTCTTGAAAGACGTCTTCAAGGATGTCTCGATCGCCTCCACTCGTGGAGCATCGATACCGGCTTCCGTTTCTCACCCAGTAAGACCGTTTGTGTTAATTTTTGGCGACGTAAGGAGTTTCTTCCGCCCTCCTTACATCTAGGTCCTGTCAACCTTCCGTTTTCCGACGTCGCTAAATTCTTGGGTCTTATGTTTGACAGAAAACTGTGCTGGTCCTCCCACGTTTCCTATCTTTCGGCTCGCTGTCTGCGTTCCCTTAACACCCTCCGTGTCCTGAATGGCACCTCTTGGGGAGCGGACCGAGTGGTCCTTCTCCGCCTCTATCGCGCCTTAGTGCGCTCGAAATTGGATTATGGAAGCATAGTCTACTCCTCTGCTCGGCCGTCTATTCTTCGGCGTCTCGACTCTATCCACCACCGTGGATTACGTTTAGTGTCTGGAGCTTTTTACACCAGCCCTGTGGAAAGCCTTTATGCTGAGACTGCTGAACCTCTGCTATCCAATCGGCGGGCAGTCCTTCTGAGTCGTTATGCTAGCCATTTGTCTTCCATGCCTGCTAATCCAGCCCATGACCTTTTTTTCGACGCCTCCCTTGATGTCGGGTATGCAGGCCGCTCCTCCTCCCTACTACCCCCGGGAGTCCGCTTCCGTCAACTGCTCCATTCCCTTTCCTTCCGCTTTCCTAAAACCTTCTTGACAACTTGGGGTACAGCACCGTCTTGGCTCCGTCCCCGGATCGACTTGCTCAGAGGCCTATGTCAATTTCCCAAGGATGGTACCCCTACACTTGTTTACCGTCGGGCATTTGCTGCTCTATGTGCACAAATGACGGAAGCCACATTTATTTACACCGATGGCTCGAAAACATCGTTAGGTGTAGGGGGTGCCTATATTGTTGGCGACACCCCAAATCACTTTCGGCTTCCCGACCAGTGTTCGGTTTATACTGCGGAGCTTTACGCTATTCTCCAGGCTGTCCACTACATCCGCCGCCATCAGCGGATACAGTACGTAATCTGCTCAGATTCTCTCAGCTCTCTCTTAAGTCTCCAAGCTCTTTACCCTGTGCACCCTCTGGTCCACCGGATTCAGGACTGTCTGCGCTTGCTCCACCTGGGAGGCGTCTCAGTGGCGTTCCTCTGGCTCCCAGGACACGCTGGTATCTGTGGAAATGAGGCGGCCGATATAGCGGCCAAGGCTGCAGTCTCTCTTCCTCGGCCAGCTATTCAGTCTCTTCCGTTTACCGACCTACGGAGCGGTTTATGTCGCCAAGTTGCTCATTTATGGCATGCGCATTGGTCAACACTTCCCCATAATAAATTGCGGGAAGTGAAAGCCCTTCCTTGCGCATGGACCTCTTCCTCCCGATCGCGTCGTCGGGAGGAGGTAATTTTAGCTAGACTCCGGATAGGGCACTGTCTTTTTAGTCATCGACATCTTTTAAGCGGTGATCCTCCCCCACTCTGTCCCCACTGCTCTCAGCCGTCCATCACATACTCCAATCCCTGCTTAAAGCCTTAGGCCCTTCCCAGAACACCTCTCCTGAATCCATTTCCCTCCCGACCCCTATGACACGCCGCACACCCACCTTCCACATGCTCCACAAACCCAAGAATCCTGGACGTTCCTTGTGGCTGGTTATTGTGCCCCCACTGAAAAATTTTGGTCCTCATTGACCAACACCTCCAACCAATTCCTTCACCGACTCTCCACCATCCCCATCCGTTTACCTCCTGGATCCCTATTAATCACAGTTGATGCCACCCCCCTATACACAAATATTTCTCATGCCCATGGTCTTACCACTATTGAACACTACCTTTCCCAAGATCTTTCAGACTCCAAACCCATTACCTCATACATCTTACTAACTTTATCCTAACCCACAACTGTTTCCCATTTGAAGGGAAGAATAAAAAAAATCTGCGGCACAGCCATGGGCATCTGCATGGCACCCTCATATGCCAACCTTTTTATGGGTCATCTAGAGGAGGCCTTCCTAGCCTTCCAAAACACCAAACCCCGTGCCTGGTTCTGGTTCTGCTTCATTGACAATATCTTCATGAAGTGGACTCAGGGCTAAGGAACCCTATATTTGTTCCTCCACAATCTCAACACCTTCTCTCCCATCCGCTTCACGTGATCCTCCTCAACCCAGCGTGCCACCTCCCTAGATGGTGACCTCCTCTCTCATGGCTCCATCCACACCTCTGTCCACGTTAAACCCACTAACCACCAACATTACCTGCATTCTGACAGTTGTCATCCCTTTCACACCAAGAAGTACATCCCATATAGCCTGGCTACCCGTGGACGGCATATCTCCAGTGACAAAAACTCGCTTGCTCAGTATGCTGAGAGTCTAACCAAGGCCTTCACAGGTAGACACTATCTCCCAGATCTAGTCTGCAAACAGATCTCCCATGCCATTTCCCCTCACACCCCCAATCCTCCCACCAACCCCAAGAACCAGCCCCTTCATCACCCAGTATCACCTCTGACTGAAACAACTGAACCACATTCTTTGCCAGGGCTTTGATTACCTATCATGATGCCCAGAAATGAGGGACATCCTACTTGAGATACTTCCCACCCCTCCTCAAGTGGTGGTCTGTCGTCCACCCAACCTCCACAACATCCTAGTCCATCCCTATGCCACTCACAATCCCAATTCCTTGCCACAACAATCATATCCTTGTGGAAGACCCAGGTGCAAAACATGCCCAATCCACCCACCCAGCACTTTCTATTCCAGTAGTGTCGCAGGTTTATCCTACATCAGGGATTGGGCCACCTGTGAAAGCAGCCATGTCATTTATCAGCTCTGCCGCAATCACTGCACAGCTTTGTGTATTGGTATGACTACCAACCAACTGTCCACCAGGATGAATGGCCACTGTCAGTATGTGACCAAGAGCCAAGTAGACCATCCTGAGGCACAACATGCAGCCGAACATAACACATTTCATTTGGAGCCTTCCCTCCAACCCCAGCTTCTCTGAACTGCAAAGATGTAAGTTATCCTTACAACACATTGTCTGTTCCTGTAATTATCCCAGCCTCAACCTATGAAAAGATACTGTCCCCATGCCCTCCATCCAACATTTTACACCCACTCTGTCCTGTCATCTCCTCTTCATTCTCATCTCCCATCCAGTTTACTTGCAGCCCTCTGCCAACACACCTGCCTGTCTTTCCCCACTCCTCTCCTTCATGTTCCTTCTTTCCCCACAATCTCCTGACACTGCACCTGTTGGCAGTCTAGTCCCTGCACACTCCACCAGACAGTGTTCATTTCTCTCCCCACCTGTACACTACTATCCCTTGCCCTCCCCCACTCCCTCCAGATTGCTGCTTGCCTCTCACTTGATGTTGCATTCCAGCCTGAGATGCTGGAGTTGGCAATCATGTGTACTTACATTGTGTGTGTGTGTGTGTGTGTGTGTGTGTGTGTGTGTGTGTGTGTGTGTTGCTGATGAAGGCTGTGGCCGAAAGCGATATGTAAGTGTATTTTTCAATTGTGCCTGTCTGCAACTTGACATATCTTCTTTTTGGTAAGTACCAATCTGTCTTATTCCTACCAGGAGTTTCCATTGTTCAATACAATAGATTATAGTTACAAGAGGAGCTAACTCAGCTGCAAATAGAATCCGACAGGGATTGCATCGGGCCCTGGAGCTTTGATCAGTCTCAACAATTTCAGCTGTTTCTCAATGCCACTGGTGCTGGTATCTATTTCACTAAGAGGTATGAAAATGAAATTGGATCGGTTCTCCTGGGCTTTTCTTTGTAAAGGAGCATTCAATAACAAAGTTAAACATTTCTGCTTTTGCTTCGCTACCCTCAATTTCATTTTCCGTCTCATCCATGAATGTCTTGCACTAACTTTGGTGCCACCCAAAGCCTTTATATACAAACAGGATTTCTCTGGGTTTTGTGAAAGATCATGTGACAAAATTCTGCTACAGTAAGTCACTGAGGGCTTCAAGCGTTGCTTTCTTGACAAGTGCATTTCATTCAGCATCTCTTTATCTATAGCCCTAGGCTTTGTTTTGCATGTATTATGCTGACATCTCTGATTCTTTAGAAGTTTCTTTCCAGTGACTGTATACAATGGAGGGTCCTTCCTGTTATGAAATGTTGTACTGAGTACACATAAATTCATTGCATAGTTGACTATTCTTTTAAACTTGAACTGTAGTTCCTCTACATGCTCCTGTCATGTGCTGGTAGTTCCAAGTTCCTCATTGAGGCATGACTTTACTGGTCTTTTTTTCCCCCTGGTTTATTGAAGATATATTTATCTTTCTACTTGTTTTAGAGAAAATATTGCACACACAGAATTTTGTGGCAATACAAAATGAAGTGATCAAATTGGTTCAGTTGTAAGTGAAGCAGATGGTAGATTTTGAATCGTTGGTAGAATATTGAGAAAATTGACTCAATCTACAAAGGAGAGTGCTTATAAAAAACTTGAACAATGATATAGGATGGATCTCACTAGTGAGTGGGACCCATACCTAACATAGGAGAGCCATTAAAATGTAAACGGGATTTTTGCACTTTGGATAAGAGAGGAGTCAGTTTTTGATTAAGGCACTAAATGTACGAGATGGTTGTAATTAAAAAGCATCTGCTCACAGAGGTCCAGTGTGGACTGTAATTATCATATGACAGCAAAACTTGGTAGGTACTCTAATGCTTTAATGTGGAATTGATTTACACTGGAAAAAAATTATTCCAGTTTTGGCCACCAAATGCAAATTGGTGCAGTGAATGGAAGAAAGATGTACAGAAATGTTTCCATATGCGATGGTTTGGGAATGGCGCACAAGCAGAAAAGGACAAACAAATGAGAAGGGCATAATGTTCATTTTATTATTAACTGCTGCTTTCGTAAGTGGTTCAATATGAGCACCGGAGACATTGATAAAATGCTGTATACTGCCAGATTTTCACCGGGACGTGGCCAAAATAGGAACTAATTTTGTTCCAGCATAAATCAGTTCTGCATTGATGCATTAGCATATCTATAAAGTTTCACTGCCACATGGTAATTGCAGCTCACATTCAACCTCCATGGGGAAACTGCAATTTAATTACAATTTCCAGGTAGTTAGTTAGGGACATATACAAGATCTATCTATTCTTGCATCATCCCATAACACCTGTTCCCTCATTATTTGTAACAATAAGTAAGATGTGCATTACTCTGTTGTGCACACATTTTTTGTTTTGTCTTGAAAGAAGGTGATGGAACTTATGAAATTTTCATTAGATTCAGTACACAGTTTACAAATTAAAGAATTGCTCATTGGTCATGATGTAGCTAAAAATAGAGGTTATAAGCATTGGGGTCAAATGTCGCAAATGAAAATATTGCTGCTTGCAGACTTATGGAATATAAACCATATTTAACTACCACAGAAATCTCATTAGAGGCAGGTTTAAATGTTGCTAGTGTTCACACCATTCTCAGAAAGCACCACTGCATTTTGTGAAGTAGGTACCACATCATCTCATTCAGATAGAGAACTGTTCGGGTGAATAGCTGTTCGCAGATTTTTATTTGATTTGTTGCGTAAGATGGAGAAAAGTTTTTACAATGGCTGTAATCTGTGATAAGATATGGATACACAAGAGAACAGATATAGAAAAGAGGAGGAAGAGGGGTTTAATCCTGAAATCTCCCTTCAAGAGGAAATTTTCTAGCAACATTCTTCTGTGATTCAGTAGTTTTGTTTCTCTTCACAACGGATACACAATGAATGCAGCATATTATTACCCGCTCTTGGTAAGTGAAATTGTACAACATGAATGGCTGAGAGATCCCAAAGGGCAATTTCAGCCATCCAATTGGAAAGGCATCTTTGCTTCATTGCTTCGCAAAATATGAGTACTTTGTGTGGAAGTGTAGCTGTTAAGTGTAGATAACTGTAATGGTGTGTGTGGGGAGAGGGGGGGGAGGGGTGTGTGCGTGCACACGCATGTGTGAGAGAGAGAGAGAGAGAGACACCAACCAACAGTATCACATATCTTCACTTCACAAGACACTGCGGAGAGGTTTGGAATTTAATCCAGGACATTTGCACAAAAACAGGTGATCAGGTACTTTATGCCACCACCCCTCCTCCTCTCCCCTCTGCTGTAAAGGTGAAGGGAAAATTGTCAACAGCAAATGGTAAACCTGGGCAGTCATCCAGCCAAATACTGGCTACGCCCAATGGTGATTTGATGGGAACTGGTGTATCCACCTCGGCACAGCTCATGGTTGATGTGAAGGTTGTTTATTTCAGGAAATATTATGCTTCTATACACACTAGCCTTAATCAGCTATAAAATCTATGAAATATACTGGATGGACACTTCGTAAAAATAGATAAATTCTTGATATTTTCCCATAGATGACTACAGCATGTTTAGACTTCAGAAGGTGGTGATAGGTTAATAAAAATGCACCAGTTTTTCTTTTGTTGAGGAGTACAAGTATAATTGGCTGTACAAGTGCTTCTCTGTTGAGGCAAGCATCAAGAAGCTGCTCATCACATGGAAAAAAGTAATTATTTCTCCTTTGGTAATTTTATCCATCACCAACAAACTAGGGTAAAGGGGGGGGGGGGGGGATGGAGGAATATTCTAGCTGTCAGTATCAACTTGGTCATGTCAATGACAACTGGCTCAAATCAACTATGGATATCTATGGTTTGCTCATAGTGAGAAGAGCTAGAGCTCCCTAGTCCAGAATTAGCACAAGTCAGTCAACTTCGGTGCGCTCACATTATGCATACGTCCCCTGCCTACGTCCCAACCTCACCATTCTAATACAGAAACTTATGTTGTAGTTATTGTGAAGTGATTGTTGTGCTGTGTTGTGTTCCATAGTAAAGTAATACATCTCTCGATGAGCAACGAAGTGATTCCTGGTCCATCACGGGCAACACCAGATACTCCGTCCATTCCTTGGAGGAGGGCAAGGGGCAATAAATCATGAAGTGGAACAAAGAAAATAAATATTAATGTCACTGAGTGTTGTGATCAGGAGATCAAATATAAGAAGTTGTTCCACTTCTCTCTCAACTGATAAGATAACGGTGTGATACACAGGGGCAAGCTTCAGCTCTGAGAAAGGAATTCACAAATTTTGAAAGATAACCCTGGAAAATCACCAGAATCTCTCGGGGGGGGGGGGGGGGGGAGAGGTAAATTTCAGTTCAAAATTTTCTATTCTACAATGCTTTGAAGCTGCCTCCTCCTTTGCCTAAATTACTTTAACCCTCACAATACTCCGCCCCGATAGCTGAGTGGTCAGGGAGGTGATCTGTCACACCAAGGGGCCTGGGTTCGATTCCCGGCTGTGTTGGAGATTTTCCCCGCTCAGGGACTGGGTGTTGTGTTGTCCTCATTATCATTTCATCATCTTCATCATCAGTGGAAGGCAATGGGAAACCACCACTGGAATCACTTCCCTGGACACTCATGCTGTGGACCTCTCTGACGAGGTTTCCCCCATGACAAGGTCTGCCATAAGGCAGAACACAAGTTTTTTTCACAATACTAAGGGGCATGTACTCTGTGTCTACCTCTTGACAATATTATATTCTAGTCGGTTACTTGATACTTTAAAATTTTGAAAAAATATTTATTTTGTAATAGTTCTTCTACCAGATTCCACAAGTTTTAATCTTTTTAGTTAAACTAAACCCAAAAAAAAGTCCCCGCAGCAGAGCTCACTTTCCCCAGTTAATGTTGTATTCAATATTTCCAGGTTCAGGGCCTTACTTCCACATCAGTATCTCTTTAAAAATTATGTTGAGAGTAAAAGTCAACAACAATGAACTAAATTTGCATTTTTTAAATGTTTTGTGGTGGTCATGAAGTCAGTAGTACACAATACAGAAAGTGCATTGATATTGCTAATAAAGAACAGCTCGAGTGTAAGATCACAATTCCAGTCTTTGTTAAGGCTCATTTGAAAGTGTTGTGTTCATTTGAAAGGGTTGTGTTAACAAGTATGACAGGAAAAATATTAGCTGCTAATGATGCAACAAGTGCATCAGGAGGGCAACAGAGAACAATCGTCCATGAGATGCAGCCTTCTATGGGATATTCATGTCGGAAAACGAACATTGTCAACATTCAAGATATGTTCAAAACAAACCATTAACTTGCACCATGAACGCCAAATGAAAAATGATGTGCCCAGTGTTCACAAAGGTTCTCACCATCAAGATCGAAGGCGAACTCCTTAAGAGTTACAAAGAATGCAGGACATTAATACACAGACCAGGAATCAAGTGAAAGCAAGCTATTTTGACCAGCTACTGGCCAAAAGCAGTGCTCTTACCATAGTTGTAATTCTCTTAGACCCATTTTCCCACTCTCGCTTGCTGTGACATAAATATTCCCTACTGCCCTTACAAGATCATTCACATGAGAAAGAAGCGTAGGAGTAGAACACCTCTGACCTCTTACAGCACAATAAATAACTTTCCAGCCAATATCACAGTCATAGTACTTGTATACCAATGCGTTACGGCATTGATTTTAGTTGATCTTGATAAAACTCTGTTGGTACCTCTAATTTCTAGGGGTTGTTTTTTCATATGCATTTCCTCTTCAAATCCCAATTGGTTGGAATTGAAAACAAATTCCCTACTGAATGAAGGAGTAAGTTTGTTTATCTCATCTACAAATTTTCAGGCTGATTCCACATTTTGTTGTGCTTTGTCAAGTTGATGCTTTGTTTGTAATTTCGCTGTCTTACATTTTCCATTTCTGTAGCGCTGTTTGAAGTTATGCAACGATCCACTGCTTCCCTTGAAATCACTGTAATCTATGTCATGCACAGTTTCATGTGCATAATGTAGGAGGTCACTATCGTGCACATCCTGTAAATTGTATTGTGCAACCTTGAAACACACAAACACCAGCTTTTGTATCAAGAGCGCCTTGTCCTCCCTTGAATATCCATAGTTTTTTTATGCACTACATTGTCATATTGCTTGCAGAATTGTTCAAAATATTGTCATAATCTTCTTTTTTTTCATTTTTCCTTCTATGCTGTAGATGATCTTCCATGTACCTAATTATGTTTAGTATCCACTTCTTGGACAACAATTGTCTTTACTATGTTTCAATGGAGACAGGATTTGTGGCTCCCTATCTGACAAGGATGATTAAGAACACGTCTTGACATCGGTTTTAATATCACCTTCAGTTGTCAAGCATGTATCGTCATCATTTTATTCCTTACGTACATTGTTCCTACAGTTGAGCGTACATGACACCACCCGTTCCACTGACTCATCTTGCAGAAACATAAATATTTCATTTGCCACTTCTATTTCAAGTTGCGAAATTCCTTGGGATTTCTGATGAAATCTCAGTTACGGCAACTGTTGTCATAGATATAATACAGTGTTTGGCTTTCTTTATCGTTGCCATTGCTGTGCTTTGTACCAAGAACACTAGCACTGTAGCACTGCTGTGAGTTACTTGTTGACTAAGCAGTTCAACTATGCTCTGTAGCCTCAGGCTGTGCTTACCATTGGATACCACCAGTTCTGCCCCAGTTGCCATTAGCAGCCAATATTGTGATTGCTTGTAGACAATACATGGAGCATCAAATGTTGTAAACGTAATTGGCCTTTTATAACTTCAGACTCAAGGGGTTACTTGTAAGTTTGTGCTAAAAGGTATTTTCAGCTTCTGAAGCCTACTTACAAATCAGTAAAAAGTGTGTTGTTAATATAATTCAAGAGCAGTTAAGTAATCTTTTTGTGGACATAAAGAACAGCAGCCCCTCGCTGTTAATGCAGATTATGGAAAATGCCTTGGTATTGGTAGGTTAAAGTGGGCACTTTGTTTGCATGTGTAAAAGAATTTCTTGTCATCCAGGTTCAATAACAAAGTCAGTTATTCAGAAACCCCCATGTAGAGTAATGATTAAGATACTTGGCTGGTGTGCTGGAAGTAGTGAGCATGAGTCCTGTCATGTGTCAGTCTCCTTTTTTTTTTTTTTACATCACGATAGAAATGGCTATGTTTTTATTCAGTCAATTGTGACTGCATCCTGAGATACTTGGGATCATAGCCTATACTACTGTATAAGTGGTTTCAAAAAGCCCATCTTTTCACTGGAGACGTCTCTGTGTTTTTGTAGTCACACTCTGCATAAAATGGAATTGTACTTTTTGACTTTTTCTTTTAATTCTCTTTCCCTTAGGCCAAGATCTACTGGGAAAATCCAGTTGGATAACTTCAACAGGGGTGTCTTGAGGAAAACAATTGAAGACTTCAGCTTGGTGCAGAAGACTGCCGCAAAACTTTGACCAAAACTCAAGAAAAAGATTGGCTGGACTTGAATTTTGGGTATTAAATCTCTGTAGAATATTTAGTCGTCCATGGGATGAAAGCGGAAATGTGCGTAATAAGAGGTCTTTACTGCTAGAGTGTGAATACATTATTATTTATGTTAACTTTGTAAGGTGGTTTGTAAATATGGTTCTCCCGAATCTTCCACCACAGTCAGTCATTGTGGTGGACAAAACACCCACACAGTATGATACCAAAGTGAAGATATTAGAATTGTTGCAAAAGAGGCATGTTGGCGGTAATGAGAATATGAGGAAGCAGGCTCTGTTCGCTTTAATTCAAGAACAGACCTGCTAAAAAAATGTATATGATCAACAAAATGGCAAAAGATAAAGGCCGCATGTTTGTCTGCTTGACACCTAATAATTGTAATTTGAGTGCAGAACAACAGGCATGGGCAAAAGTAAAACAACTGTTTAGGGAGCACAGCATTTCAGGGGCCATGTCGAACGACAGTCTCCTGCAAACTGCAAGTGAATCCATTCTGTGAGTTAACTGCTGGTGACTGGGAAGGATACTGCAGGAAGATCCAACAACTGGAAGAAGATTACTACATGTGCAGCAGTCTTGTGGAACTCACAATAGACAAAATGATTAATTTTACTGCTGAATCAGACAGTTGTGACAATAATCCATTGTCGACAGGTGAAGAACATAATGAGAGTGGTTCTCAGTGATTTACGTGTTCACACAATTCAGCGTTACGCTCGCAAATGTTCAAAATTTTACGCATTCTCTTTTTATTTACTACTGGTTATTTTTAAATTCGAATTGTCCGTGAGAACTGATATGGAATTAATAGCAACAACCACCATCACTCAACACGAAACTATCAAGTTTGATTTCACAAATCCTGTAAACTTGTCTTACATCCTTATCTCAATTTTTACTTACGTAGACATGTAATAAGTAGCAGTAGACGGTTGTTATGACAGTGGCTAATAGGTGGCACTGTCAGCGCCAATTGAAGCACAAATTATATGTCAATGCAAGTGTGTTGCCAGTGCTGTTTGATGTTAGCACAGCTTGTTACCCTTGGGAGCCTATGTGCTGGGAGTCGGTGGATGGTGCTTGCTTATTCTGATCCCTCAGGATCCTCTCTTCTTCTTGCAGACAGATTGGGGCATAAATGAAATGTTACTGGTAAAGCTTCAAATATATATATATATATATATATATATAAAACAAAGATGATGAGACTTACCAAACAAAAGCGCTGGCAGGTCGATAGACGCACAAACAAACACAAACATACACACAAAATTCTAGCTTTCGCAACCAACGGTTGCTTCATCAGGAAAGAGGGAAGGAGAGGGAAAGACGAAAGGATGTGGGTTTTAAGGGAGAGGGTAAGGAGTCATTCCAATCCCAGGAGCGGAAAGACTTACCTTAGGGGGAAAAAAGGACAGGTATACACTCGCACACACACACATATCCATCCGCACAGACACAAGCAGACATTTGTAAAGGCAAAGAGTTTTTTTTTTTACAATGCAGAAAAACTAAAGAACAGATTTGAATTATGCAAGGAGGACAGAACCTCAGCTGTTGCGTTACTGGAAATATGGAATGTACTCTGTGGGGTGTGGTTACATGTGAATAGTATCAAGTGCAAATAAATACTTCCATTTATGGAGCATGATGGAGGGCTTTTAATAGTTTGAGCAGTCATTATGATTTTCACACCAAGAAAGGGCAGTGTATATGAAACAATTTTAGGTTTTTATGTCCATTTACTGGGACAGGAATTGTTCCAAGAAGATAGTTTATGCAGTGTTATAATGCCATAAATTAAACAGCAGTACATGTGCAAGACTGTATAAAATAAGATGCCTTTTCTGCCGTCCATTATTACGAGGTTTGATTATTAGGGGGGGTGCTGTTTGCTATATATTACCTCATTCCAACATCTCAAGAAATGTGAACAGTTTCTTTGTGACAGTCTGAAATACCATTGACTGCTATTCAAGATTTATATGCATTAATAACTAGGATGATTCAGGCTGCCCTGAATGCTGAAAGTAGCGTTACTCCATATTGTGTCGATGTTGATATTGTTTTATTACAACCACTCCCTATAAATGTTTCTTAAAGTTGTCTTTAAAACATAGAAAAAGGCTTCAAAAATGTGCTACATAATTCATTGCTTTGGAGTGTTACTTTGACCATGAGAAGTGTATGAATAGGCTTCCTTGATGTCACTTGATAGTGCAAAGTGTATTAAAAAGTGTTTATAAGGCATCCATTCACTTATATTATTTGGTAGGAAAGGGAGCGTGGTCCCTAGACTGCATTTTCAAATACTTTGCTTGATACTTTGTACCATCTTCGAGGTTAACATATACACTTACAGTTTACAGAAATTAATGGATAACGGTTGAAACTGCCAAACCTTTTGGCAAATCAACAGACTGCTGACCAAAGGAATAATCGTGTGGACCAGTGGTTTATCTGCCAAACCTGATCCAACAAGGAATACTTAATGTTTATAGAATCAATCATAGATTATCATTATAAGTGTCTCGTATGAATTGTGAAGCAGTGGTTGAAGCCTCCACTTGGCCGATTTTTGCATTGGGTGTGCCACACACTCCTACCATCAACTGTCCAACTCTCTAAGTGAAAAAAATTAGCTGCATTATGCTTATGATCTGTATATATATGTTTCTTCCATTACAAAATGTTCTTATATATTTGACCAAGTCCTATATCTTGTCTCAACTGGCCATGATTATTTCTTCTCCTTTGCTTCATTATTTGTGTGTTACTCTCACCTCATTTCATTTTCTGTAGCTGGTCTTTTCTAGTTGTTTTGAGGCAACTACCCCTTTGTGCAGCAGATTTTGAAAACTATGTGTTACTGTCACTAAAATACTCTTCCCTCTATTCTCTGTCCCCATTTACCTTTTGAGTCTTGAAAGAGTGAAACCTCTGCTCAGTGACTGCAACAAATATCAATTGAGCCACCAGCTCCCAAAATATTCAGTAAGTACATAAATAATATTTATGGATAATACATCTGTTACTTTGTGTTTAATAGCTGACATTATTTATTACCTTTATTTCAGAGAGATGTTTTCCTACTGTTTAGAAAATAGTGTTTAGTACAGATCACTAACCACAGTTATTTTTCTTCCTATTTAGGAAATACGTGAGTATGCCCAGTACTTGTTGAGGCTTGTCTTTAGTGGTGATGAAGAAGAACGTTAGTGAAGTTTACTACTTATAATTTCACCGTTTGAGAACCACACTCATGGGGGAAGGCCACAAAAATGTGTAGAGTCTACAGGCACAACTCCTGCAATACTCAGTTTCAGCAAATGAAAGTTGTGTCATTAGATTTTATCATTGTTATTAAAATGAAGTATTTAATTTAAAATGTGAATTATATTTGAAAACTGTTTCATATATTAAATTAAAAATAGTGCTTTTTGTACTAATCCACATAAGGATTTTATTGCATACTATGTTTCTTGTAATTTATTTCCCTTTATACTGCACTATCCGCACTGATACCTTTATTTTTTCAGGTGAGATGTAGGCTAAATGTTTCTGTTTTCTACCAACCTTCAAAAAACACCAAGGCCAAGAATATTAATTATTTCATTAATCAAAGCCATAAATGCCACAGTGAGCAAATAATATAGAATAATAATCGTGCCCTTAACCATGTAACATGGGATCAGACCATCAAACTTCTCGTCTTTCCTCTCTCATGTGAGAAATATCACTGTAGATGAGTTAGTACAAGAAACACAAGTGTTGACAAAATCCAATACTTAGCTTCCAGTGGCCACTTACTTTCACCTTAGTGTACAGTAGAGCTGCTTAGCAGAAACACAATTTGACTAATTGTGTAGAAAATAACTTTACTACTGAAATTCACAGCTAGTTTCTATAAGCTAATGTGTAAGTGTGTTTCCGTTGTGCCTGTCTGCAACTCAGCGTGTCATCTTTATGGTGAGTAGCAATCTAGCTTTTCCTTACATTGCTGGTATTTGCAAAAGAAAGGAAAAAAAAGTGCTTTAACAGATCACAACAACTTGCAACACAACGACAAAATTATGTGGCACGTACACAAATTACAACTGTTATACAACTATCACCTCTCCCTCTGCAGAGTATAGGTCATTCATGTTTTATCTTCCTAAATTTATTTTTCATTAATAAAGTCATGTTATATATAACCCATTAGTAGCATAAAAATTAAGTAATGAGCAGAAAGCATAGCAATACATATGTACATATGGAAGAAATGGGTTGGTCAGAAAAACAAACTAGAGAAGCAAAAAGCTAGTAACAAATTTCTTAAATCGATCACTTCACACCTTTTAAAGTCAGGATACCCAAACATAAACAATAAGGAATTCTGCAGCACCAGAGAACACACAAAAGTTATTTGTTAAACTGACAGGAGATTAAAGACTGGAACTAGCGAAAACTCTAGAAATGACTTAAGTCCAATAAATGGGCAAACAGCAGTGTATCTACAGAGTTCAATAAAACTTTACAATAATGTTACATACAAATATGCTTGCTGTTCAACAACAATAACTTAACTAATTATTATTAAAATTATCATTATTACATATAAGATCATCAAACTAAAGACACACTTAAACATGCTTTGAATGTGTGCATTGATGATACATCGAAATATTTTCTCATACAATGTTTCAAATTTTTCTTCAACTATTTTTTAAAACTTTCTTAATCATTTTGATACGTGACATGCACTGTGGTGTAATTGCAGAGCACAGCACTGTAGGGTAAAGATGTCAGCACATGGTAGACAAATCATCCACTCCGTATCATTGCATCAAATTAGTTTGTTCATGCCAATAGGCAACCCAATGAACTGATTTCCAAAGCAGGCTGTTGCTATAGCCCTTCCTGGGCAGTCCCAGCAATGAATTACATATATATGCTCTCCTGCCCGACTGGTATTCACTGCCCATATTGATCACCTGTAACATGAGTTAAAAACTAGGAGAGGTGCTCTATCCACTGATGTGTGGATATTTTCTGTATGTCTTGTAGCTTTTCGCACAATCACCTTCTGAAATCCTGAAGATACTTATGAATAACCCTGTGTACATGCATTAATTTCATCCACAAAGTTCATTGTGCTTAGGACTTCAAGTGTTGTTTTTGTTACTGAAATAAAGTCAATTTATACTTTCAGTTCATGTAATAGATGAGACACTATGGACTTAAAACAGTTGTATATGAATTGAACATCAAAATAAATTTTTGTACCACTGTGTGGAAAAATTGAAATGTTTATTGGAATATTATTAAAAAAAAACCTACAGTATTTATTTGCACCTGACATTCTCACTTCTACAAAGAGAACCAGCCAATTTCATTACAGACATTTGTTAAAACAGTTTAAGAATTGAGAAACAGGGGTTCTGAGTACTTTTGTAACATGGAGCTTTGCTTCCAAAATGTAAACAGATTTAGAACAGCCCAAAATACCTTTACACTAAGAAAATGAAATGTAAAGGAATTCTCTATGGCTGGTAGTCATATATCTCCCAGCGTGCATGACACCAGAATGTGGTGCATAGGAGGGCAAAGTTCTTTTTACATGTGACCTGGAAATTCATTGCCACATTTGTATTTTTCAACTGTCACAACATAACTGCATAGAGACACATGCCAGGTGATGTCATTGGTGGCTACCATTTTATCCTGTATTTTAGAACTCAAGATAACCTAGTTTGCCAAACACCGTTCGTTACAATTTTTTTAAAAATGCAGTCGAGATAGTTTTATATTCATAAAATAGGAACTAATGTGATCCAAGTACAGTCACGATCCAGTTCAAAGCAGTTATCTTGCAGTGCGAGCACAAAAACTGATCGTGAGAAGTTATTGCGGAAAATACCTACACAGGCAGCCATGGCCAAGTTGCTGTTGAGGTCATCAATTTTACCGACACTAGAATGAGAAAAGTGTTGCAGCACTGACAGAGAAGACAATGGAACGGGCAAGGAAATATCGACAAGCAAAAGTTAAATAAGTCAATGGCATGCAAATTACAGGAGGGAGGACACAATGCAGAGTGCAGCAGGATTAAGTATCTGCCCTCAAGTGGAATAATCAAAATGCTCACAATAAATACTTCACTGATGATATAGATAAATGTGTTAATCAACTTCAATTTCTGTGATAATCGTGAACAATACAAGGAAATACCATCTGTGCAAAAACTTCACAGCTTTTGTCACACAGAACTAGACTTACAAGGTAGCAAAGAAATTATGAGGAAAAGTTTTCCATCTTTAGCATTTGATTTTGAAAGGTGCCGGAATGAGTGAGCCATTGTGTGTGAACTAGGGGACATACAGTACTTACAAATTGATTGTTTACTAAAGATCTTCAAAAGCATCAAAATGAAAGTGCCCACTTGTTTATCTATACGAACCGTGAATTCGTACAAATGTCATTGTGAATGGCAGTTGCAAGGTTGTACAAAGAGTAACCTTTCATTGTTGTGAATGCAGAGTTCCATTTTGGGTTCACTTCTCCCCTATGGTTATAACAATAAAACTTTAGTATACATGAAACTGTCAACCATCTTGCTCTCTAATCTGAAAAAATAATGAATTATGCTTTTATTGCTAATAAGTAAATGTCAAGTGTCATTTAGCCCAATACAAGACCTTCAATATTAGGCTACTTTGGGGACTTGAGTGTCAGTTTAGCTGCTTTTATATTCGTGCACCTTTTCAGTTGGCCTCAAAAGGCTGAGTGGGCTTCCTTTCAGGCCTTTCCAACAGTGAATATTTTGATTATATCACCGGAGATCAAACCTGGGGTCTCAGCATTACTAGACAAAAATGCCAACCAGTAGACCAGTTGGTTTTTACTGCTGTGGCTTTAGCTTTTATGTTTGTGACATTACAATACTTCAAAGGTTGTTTATCACTCCAAAGAAGGTGTAATGACTACTGAATGATAAATACTTCGACATATGAAGAAACCAAAAATATAATAAAATCACTTGGCATAGATTTGAACAGAGAGTCAGCATTCTCACCCGCAACTGAAATGCCAGGCAATGAATTAACAAACACAGTCGTGAAAGACAGTGACATCAACTGGAAAGGTAGTTATACGAGTACTGCCAACAAAGTGTCATTAGCATCCAAGGTAAGGTATACTGTATGTCCCGTTTGTGTTCTTGTTCTAAATGGGCACTTCACTCAAGTGTTGTGTAGCATGTGACAGCACTCCACTTGTAAGAGTACTAGTGTGCATACTGTTACTATCTCCTCTCCCTGCTTCATGATCGTAAAGATGATGGTGCTGCCACCTTGGCCATGTAACCAGTTCACGGTGTTTTGGTGATGTACATAGCTCCAATGGTTCAGAATACAAATTTACATGTCCAACACTTCTTGCATTTATCACGCAAGCTTAATTCATATGTCTCTTTGGAACCAATTCTGAATATGATTGCAAAATTCTGTCTAAGTCCATGCTGAAGAACACAGCAATAACAGAAATTTTAAGACTGAAATAATAAACAAAAATGAGTAAAGAATTCAAATACAACCAATTGTATGCAGCATGGGTACACTAGTTACAGCACGGAGACATGAAAAGCTTTCGACCTACTACTAATACTTTTCTAGTGCAAGTATACAAAAATAATGATTGCATATGCTATAACGTGTACTTACACTACAGAAAGACTGATAGCTGTGCCATATAACAGCTGAATAAAATAATCACAATCTCATTGACATGGTAGTCGCAATTGAGTTGCTGTACATGAAGTTCTTCAGTGTTCGTGTGCTGTTGTGTCATGTCTCTGGTGATGGGTATGAACACGTTATAGTGTTTGATGAGGAGTCTTGTTCATGACACCCTATTTGGGTAAAAACATAGCCAAACTGTACACTCTTGTTCATGGCACCCTATTTGGGCAAAACATAACCAAATTGTACATTAACTTTCAGAATATCTGTGCACATTATTCCTGAATCAGAATATTCATATGTGACTGATAGCGGGATGAATAAATTTCTTTTGACAGTGGAGTCAGTACTTTTCTTTTGTCCTAGGAACCAACCTAGATTATACATATTGGGAAGCTCACGAAGGAGCTCTGTACGTACAGTCCACTCATACCCCACTTGCTCTACCTGTTCTAAAAGAAAACAATGTAAAGTCAGGGATGGAATAAGGACAATACATGAAAAGCATAGATTGCTACTTACCATATAGCGGAGACATTAAATCGCAGACAGGCACAATGAAAAGAATGCTATACATGTGTACAGCAGTCTTTTCATTGTGTCTGCCTGATCTAAAATAAATAATGTAGAGTTGAAACAATTATTACACAGTTCTGGGGAACTTGTGTTTCTGGGCATACCATATTTAGTAGTAGTGTAGTGCTTCGAGAATTTACACGTAAATTCTGGAACTGCTTGACCTTCTGCCACCTCGAACATGAGATATTTTAAATACAAGTGTGAGAGAGAGCCTATTTACTGCACAACACGTCTGTGTGTGCAGGATTGACGTTTATCTTGGAAAGACAGGAGCTGCATCAGACAAGTGGCATTGACAAGTGTTTGCCGGCCACTCCTTGGAAGTTGTATTAAAAGTACAAGGAGTGTCTGTGTAATATTCCATAATTTTTGATACTGTGATTATTGTAAAAAAGACAAACAAACAATTGACCATAGACTTTTACTTACTTCATGTCTTAGCTCTGAACGAAGCAAGATGTATGTCATGTTCATAAATGATTTGGACGCTAAACTGTGTTTAATGAATTCTAATGTTTGATGACTAAATTGACTTGCACAAGTTTAAATGTTCATACGAGAAATGGCAAAGTTGTTTATTGTGATAGTTGAAAATATATTGTGATTGAACTGAAAGTATTCAGCGAGCAACCAATTACTTCAAAAGTAGAGTCTTTTAAATTCCTATAACTGGTGAAGGTCTTCGGAGAAGAAGTTTTGGAAGATCGAGCTAGCTGATTATCCAGAGAAGAGGATTGGCTAGACGCATCAAGTAAGTCAACTGATGAGAGGGAGGTGTGAATTTTGAATGCAATCCAGTTTTGCACTGCTTCTCGTGTTGTCAAAACGTTAGAGTAGTTGATGGCTTATCACCCACAGTGAAAGGAGACCTGCTTCTGCTAGGAGTGTGTCAACTGGGCTTGCTGAAATGCTCCAGGTATAAATCTCACTCCATTGTGGTGGACCACAGATTTTTTAAGTGAGCATCTTTGTATTTGTTATGGTGTGGAAAGTGAAACAACAATTGGAAAGTGATTGCTGTCACATGTGTTGTTACATACATAAGAGAGTGATTTGAACCGCCAACTAAATGGTATGTGGCAATATATATCCCAAGGGCTACATTGGAGTGAGTAAGGACTCTGTTGTTAAGTAATTGGAACTTGAGTTTTGAGATAGCCTCTTCTAGATTTGTTAATGCTTCTGCACATGGGTTTGTGTATGGATAAGTGCCCCCTTTAAGGAAATGGGGGATAGTTGATCCACTAGGTCGACCATCTCATATTTATTTGCAAATACGTCTTTATTCTCTCTCAGAAGTGGTAAGGACTTGTAATAAGCATGAGATGCTGTGTTCAAAAAATCTAATTTTTCATATAGCAACATCTACTATAGTGTTAAAGTAGACTTTGTTGGATATTGGAGGAAGGCCATATATACAAAGGGTATAAAAGTATGAAGAAATTCAAACAAGAACACTAGACTGCTTGGCATTTGCAGATGACGGTGCTTATTACAGACTCACTTGAAAGTGCACTAGAATCACAACACCAAACAGGGAAAGTATGCTTACACATATAAGTTGGCAGGGGGGGAAAAAAAAAGTTCATGAGAATAGACGAGTAATGCATCTCAAAAGCTTTAAATAAATAACACAATAACTAAAGTGGGTTTTTTTAAATGTGTAGAACAGATATCAACAATACACAAAGAACAGATCGCTGCTCACCAAATAGGTGGTTTATCTGTGTGTGTGTGTGTGTGTGTGTGTGTGTGTGTGTGTGTGTGTGTGTGTGTGTGTGTTTTATTTCAGAACGACAAATTCATCCAAAAGCTTAACATATTTTAGCACTCATTTTCATTGAGCTGCTCTGCGACTCAATGCCTCCCTTGTGTGTTCGGTAGCAATCTACTGTTTCTATGCTGTTGCTATTCCACCCTGGACTTTCTATTGTTCGAGAATGGATATAAAACAACTTGAAGGAAAACATAGCAAATAGGCACTATAATACATAAAATGGAGAGGACCTTTCAAATAATAATAATAATAATAATAAATCTTTGACTTGTTACACAATTAAAAATCCAGAATTACAAAATAGAAAAAGAGATAAAAATGTGGGAGTTGATACGGACACAATAAGAAACAGAACACTATTTGCAGAAGTAATAGAAAAGGTAGGTTTTCAGGGCAGGAAAAATCAAGAACTGGAAGAAAGTGGATCCAGGAAGAGAAGGAACAACATTCTTAAAGACTAAAAGGTGTGTGGGCCCAAAGGAAAAAGCAGTTGAAAACAAAGAAGCAGAAACAACATTGATTTATTGTGCCCTCTAAAAGGATGTGCTAACATACAGGGAGGTCAGAAAGAGTCTCAAAGGCTTGTAAGGCCGTTGCAGGATTGGTTATTCTGAGAAGTAATTGTTCAAAAAAAATTCAATATGTTACATTGTTTCCAAGTTAATTAGCAGCGAAGTTAGCTAATCAGCCCACCACACGCACAAATTCAAGATGCCTGCAAGAAACGGTGCTACCAAATGTGTTCTTTGTTTGGTTTCCTGCTACTGAGAACCCGAGTCGAAGGCTGAGAGTCTTGTGCGCTATCAGAATCACTGACACTATTTCTGATGGGCCACTTGAATTCGCGTACACAATGGCCCGATTGGTTAATTACAATGCTAATTAGCTCTGAAACAGCACAACATATTGAATTTCTTTCTAACAGTTATGTTTCAGCACAACCTACCCTGAAACACTGTTACAAGCTTTTCAGACTTTTTCTGACCAACTTGTATATGTCATTTCAAACAAATGTTTAGCCTTCTGCCAAATGCAACCTCATTTATGAGGTGTGATACTGTTTCTTCAGTGACATGGGCTTCTGTAGTCTGTAGATTCATTTACCTCCAAACATCAACTGGATACAAATGTGGAGTTTCACAGATAAATGACCTTGTTGGGTAACAGGGCAGACATTTCTCCGTATTTTAAAACCATTTTTATTGGCATTTAGCTGTACTTCCCCTGCAAGGCAAACAGTGACATTGCTCCTATTTTTTTTATTTATTTATTTATCACTCTCACAGAATCTATTGTGTATTATTTACACTACTGTCATAAATATTCTGTATGTTGCTTTGTACATCATGTTTTTTGTGCCAATTGTTCTCATAAAAGTGTTGAAAATGTCAAATGTTATGTAGTATTATTTCAATGCTTGCTTTTCATCTGGAAAATACCTGCTGTATGATATTTTGAGTTCCATTTATTTTGGTGATGAAATAGTTACTGCCTCTAAAAATAGCTTCTTCTTCTTTCTTTAAGAGATATTTGTTCAGTGCGAAAAGAAAGAGAGATTTTTGCTCTCCTGTAAAATTTAGAAAAATGTATTCACACTGTTTCTGTTGTCATCAGTTAAAATGAACAATGAGGCTGTGGTTAATACTCACAATTTGTTAAGCAGACATTTGCAGTATGTACGCGTGTGTGAATCTATCATACAATTTTAATAATCACCTGCTTTTGTCCAATGAATGGTTTTTGCCTATAAGTTACCACAAAATGTTATCCCACTGGATATCAATGAAGGAAAATTTGCACAATAATGTAACTTACTGATTTCTTTGTCAAACTAAGTTAGTAATTAATCTTGGAGCATAAGTAGCTTGATATCTGGAGGAACCCCCTACTTTGACCCACCAGTGTAGGACAACAGCAAGATCACAATACTTGTTTAAGCCACAGTCTATGTTATCTGTGTTCCTCTGAGATACAGATACCACAGGCAGAGCCTTTTACGTTTTTAGAATCAAAAGCTAGGTGGTGGTGCTACTGCAATGTGACATAACTATTGTATTAAAGTTTGCCATTTAAGGCAGCTTAGAAATTGGCCCAGTACTTTTTAAAGTGAGCTTTTAAGGAAAGTGTTACAAAAAAATATAGAAATTTCAAATGACGGTTTCATTGGATGATTTTTTTACAATTTTCGTAAAAGCCTAACAATAACAATAATGCCTAAAATTGCTTTGTTCTACTACAATAACTAATCATTTCAAGATAAAACTGTTTACAACCATTATGCAGAATTTCATCAAGGTCATGAAGATCAATCAATATGAGTTGTTTCAAAATAAACCAATGCTGTGTGCCACTTTTAGGATTAATCCTCAACCCTCCTGGTGACACAGCCACCTACCATAGAGTTCTGTACTGTGGGTTGCTGCAGCTACGACCTGCTGATGAAAGCTCTTCTGAAGATAAGACAAAAACAACTCGAAGCTATGAAAAAAATACGCCACATTGTTTACAACCAAAATGCCACAGACAACACAGTACCACACGGTTCCATCCTTAACACCAGAGGCAGAAGCATCGCCACAAATGGCATGTGAGTCACGTGCCTCCTTCAGTGTTCTTCCACCAGTTGAGAATTTAAGCCACTGCCTGACCTCTCTGCAGCCACTTTACATTCCAAGCTTTATGCCAACTGTGTCTAGCAGTCCCTCAACAGAGTTGTTCTGCCAAGCATCCTCTGCCCTTCTCGGCCTAAGCTGACAAGCAGTCCACCACAGCTCAACGCTTCTGCGGACTTCGTCTCTGACCAGTTTCCAAGGACACTGCCTAATGGGAGACTATCATCATGGACTTCATCCAGACATGAACATCTCGGTGCATTTTCAGTGATTACCCACTAGGTCATTTCATGACAATTTCAGAGCCTACTTGCTACAACATTCCAGTGCTTCAGCGATTAAGTGAGTTTTAAGGGGGTCTTTTCTATGATGTGCTTGGGCCATGATTCCACTCCTGGACACACAGGTGTACGATGGATATTTTGTGTTCTTTTTTATGTGTCTGGCAAGCCAATGTGCTGTTGTATCCTACGAGTAGAAAGTAGTCGCATTGTATTGGCATCTATGCATGTTGTTAAGAATTTTCTGAAGATACAGTGGTGGCAGCAACAGTCTGTTGAAACCAGTCCCTATGAAATAAAACAAAAATACCAAGCAATCTTGGCTGCAGAAGATTTTTCTATGAACTATCAGACCAAACCGAATAGTGCTGACCCACATTCCAGACATCTGTTGTATTTTGTTTGTTAGACTCAATAAGGTTCAACTGCTATTGACTATCTGGGCACAGTGCTTGTAGTGTGTTGTTCCCTTTGGTTATGAACACTACGACAGTGACTAGGATCGACATTTGCTCCCTCCTTGTCCCACACCACAATGGCGATGAGGATCAACATTTTCTCCCTCCTTGTCCCACACTACAATGGCAGAAAGGGGCAATGTTTGCACACTACTCCCTCCACAATAATGGCGATGAGGTTCAACTTTCGCTCTGTCTGTTTCTTATTTGTCAATGGCACAAAGGATAAAATATTGCAAAGTTCAGTCACAGTCTACAACACTTAAGAACAAAGATTCACCATCCAGACTGCCAGGCTTTCTGTGCTTGCCGAATCTAGCCTTCCATCCCCGTGTACTGATTCAGAATGCTGCCCCCCCCCCCTCACATTTTTTTCTTGCACATGTGTACTCTCAATGCCTACTGTCTTTTTCAGTTTTCTTCTTGCTTTTTCTGCACGGCGTCTTCCTCAAGGCTAATGAATCCTCTTCCTCCTACTCTCAGTGCTCATCTGCACACTACGTATTCCACTGCATCCTGCTCCTCCCTCTTCAACACCTTGTACATTCCACAGCATCATCCACACCATTCCTCGACACCTTCTGTTCCTTTATTCTTGTCTACATACTCAAAGCCACCAGCACTCCTGCCACATCATCACAGCCTTTCCCCACCCCCCAGGTGCACCACCTTTTCAAGTTCCCATTAATCCATGTTGACAAGGAGACATTTTCTTGCCTCTTCCGTTCCTCCTGTGGCGTCCTTTTCACAGCACCAGCAGCACCATCGCCTGCAGCAGCATGTGTAGGTCATATGTGTTTCCAATTTGGCTCTTGCAGACCATCCACCTCTGGTTACGCCTTCCACAAGCTCATCAATATCATTGTTATCCATTTCTGGACCGATGCTCTTGGTCACAGATAAAATCTCGTTGACTACAGGCTCCACAGGTACTGACCCAAATGATCCAGTCACATTCGACAACACACTTCAACCAAAGCTTCTTCCAAGAAGTGATAGTTCTCTTGGCAACCCCTTCCCATGGCTTTTCAATCATCTTGATGCAGGCAACGATGCTGAAGTAATATTTCCAAAACTCTCAGAGTGAGATTGGTAGCTTCAGTCAACTCAAAGCAATGGTCGAAGAGTAATTTAATGTAGAGCTCCTCAAAGTTAGATATAATCTGCTGGTCCATAGGTTGGCGTAAGGAGAGGTGTTGGGAGGCAGAAACTGGATCTTGATTAATTGAAATTCTTGAAAGAGATTGTCTTGTAGACCTGGAGAATGGGCAGAGGCATTGCCCATAACAAGCAAGAAGTGGAGTGGGAGATTCATCTAAAGCAAATATTTTTTCACTGAAGAACCAAACAGTTCATTGATCCACTCACAAAAAGGATCATGTGTCACCCAAGTCTTATTGTTGGACCTCCACATCACATTTAACCTGCTCTTCTGGACTTTACACTTCTTAAAGGTCATGGAGTTTCTGAATGCTAAACAAGCAGCAGTTTAATTTTTCAAAACACTGCTTGCATTGGCACCGAACAGCAGTGAGAGACTGTCTCTCATTGGCTTGTCACTGGGCAATGTATTCTGCTTTCCTATTATAAACATACGCTTTGGCATCCTTATCCAGAATAGATGCGTCTCGTTACAATTAAAAACTTGTTGCGGCAGATAACACTCAGAATCTACGAGCATCTTGAAGTTGCTGACGAAGTTCTCTGCTGCCCGGGTGTTGGAGATAGCTGCTTTGCTGTGCCTCACTACACTGTGGATGCCGGTTCTTCTCTTAAACTTCTTGAACCACCCATGGCTTCCCTTAAATACTTTTTAGGGCACTGATGATCCTGGCATCTCTTTAACCAGGTCAGCGAATTCATTCTCCTCTTCTCATGAATGTTAATAGCGTCGCCTTGCTAATTGCTTTTCGTTTATCCATATAAGGAGCAGCCTTTTGACATCACCCAGAATATGAAACTGTTGTTTAGATACTCTTTGTCACTCCCTCTGAAGCTTCTATCTCCTTAATGTTGTCCTTGTTCTCGAGAATAGTGTAAATAGTTGATGTAGACCAATTGTATATGCATGCTAAATCAGCACTGCTCACACCATGTTTGTATTTTTCAATGACTTTACATGTCATTTCTAAGGTAATTTTCCTTCTCTTACGGTCATCTCCTTACAGCTTTATCTTCAGAGACATTTCTACAAAGTTTATTAAAATTTGCACAAAAAAAACCACTGAGTGAACACAAGTTTTTAAAAATCTGCGATCACAAGCTGCATGAAGATACAAGCTTCATGAAGATGGAAGCAGAAAGAGTGCTAAACCAAGACTGCAGTACATACTAAAGACATTGTTCATATGCCACTGCCAACAATAAAAGGTGTCCATATTGCTGAAAGTTTTTCCTGCTGCGCATAAATGGCCGATGAAAACACACTAAATCGCTGTCACTCGTCACTGCTCATGTGCAACACTGCTAATTATGCAAGTCAATTTTTTACAAATTCTTTGCTCGTTATGCAGATTGCGCATTATGGGAAGTGCTCATTAAGCAAGGTTCCATTGTAGAAGGTCCCTACCAGACGAAGTGGTACTGCTTCACAGGGTGGTGGTGTGCCTTTACGTACCCAAATAGCAGGAAAAGAGAGGGGGGGGGGGGGGGGGGGCTAGCTGTTGTAGTAATGTGGTCAACTCAGTGTAAGTAAGTGGTCTCCCTGGAGGTAAGTACACAATTTGCAAACGATGATTGCTGAGGCTGTTTGGACCCGCATTGCTACTGCTTCCAATGTGGCATGAAAGGGAATCCATTCACCGATGATATTGTGCTAACCGATGTACAAACTCCTCCAGATGTCTTCTCGTGGCCCATACGGTTCTGAAAGAATGAACAACAGCCATGGAGCATTGGGAAATGGTCATCAGTGAAGAACGTTTTTTTGTAGAACAACACAAATAGTGGAAAGGGGGGGGGGGGGAGATAAGGTGCTGCAGTTCCAGCAGAAAACACATTACAGTTCCACTGCGTGATTATGTCACAGGTGTCCAGGTTAGATGTGAACAGCCAAGGAGGACCACCCACACCCCAGGATCACGTTCTATCACCAATGAGGACGGAACCACATCAGTGAGCATTGGTTCAGAATCTGGCATCATGGGGAAATCTGCCACCTCTGGGGTTACCGGAATAGCCTTGTCCTAATTCTTCTTCTTATTTTTCTCGTCCTCCTCCTCCATAGATTTTGCTGATCAGAATTCTTGCAAGGGCCTATCGGTGACGAGTGTATGAACAGATGAAGAGCAGGTAGCCCTGGGACCCAAATGCTGCAGTTCCTGCAGCCATTGGCTGGCACTGGGCTTCTGAAATGTGGGTTTCTGGAGGTGCCAGAAGAGGAATCTGCAACTCCAGCTGCATGCAGGAAGATGGTGGCAGAACTTATTTGGAAAACGTTGAGATAGTGGGAATGATGGCTGTGATTTTCATGACTGGTTATCACAGGAACAGTATGTAAACATTCGTATTTCTTTCATGCCTCAGTATATGAATACGTTCCATAGATTTATACTCCTGTAATTTCTTTCCCTTTCTTTCTTGAAGATTAGGCAAACCTGAGAATGTGGAGGATGGTGTTCCTTGCAATTGACAAACAAAGGTGGTTGTTCACATCAACTACCTTTATACAGTGATCATCCACAGTTACCACATTTTGGGTATGCTGTGCAGTGAGATGACAAATAACCAAAGCGTAAGCATCGGAAGCAGCTCACAGGTGTTGGAATGTCTCTCGTCGCACCAGTACACATGACTAACATTTTTTGAGAGGACATTCCCTTGAATTGCCTCTATCTGTTCAATTATTCTTGGGACTTTTTTGGATGCATCGGGCAAAATGTACACCTCAACACTCGAGATTAGCCCATAGCTCCTCATCTGACTGAAGTGTACAGGCTCTGTGGAATAAGATTCCTTGATTCACATTCAAAGTTTTGTGTGGGGCAATGGTCACTGGTGCATCACGCACTAGCTCACATGCCTGAAGAGTTATAGATCGTACAGCCGAGGAAACTTAACTGAACAGTGATCCATTGCACATTTTTCCTAATGACTCAACTTCTCTAAATGTATCATCAATATGCTCCACAAAAAATATTGGCTTTGTTGTAGTAAAAGTATTCCCATCATTCTGAATACATACTGAATATTGGATATTGTTTTGCTCCCAGACATCTGGCTTGTCCCTCTTCCCATATGGTAGCAAGGATAGGGAAAACAGGATTATAACTGTCCACACTGAAATTTCTATGCCTGTCTGATGAGACAGCCATTGTAATGGGGTAATTTAATATGTTTTATGTCATGATGCCCCACGCAGTCAGACCTGTGTGGGGAGCTAGCAGCTCAGGCATCTGCAGTGTGATCCCTGTGTTGCCAGGGGCTCAACCGAAAGGGTGCATAATGAGCCCACCATGTCAGACTGGACACCATATTGGCTTTGAAGCACATATAAGACCTATGCAGGTATTGTGCACAGATAATCTTCATCATTGCATGCAGTGGGTGTTATTGAAGGTGTTCTTCCCCAATTGGTCCACACTAAAGAAAACAAAAAAAAAAAAAAAAAAAAAAGAAAATTGGAAAATAAATATCAGACCCTGAAGGAGACCAAAAATTACTTCAGCAAAAAGATGATTAATTAATGAACATTTCACAAAAGGGAAGGAACCTATGAAATAGCAAGGTCAACATCAAAGCCTGCCATAATGACAAAGAGAGCAAGAAAAGGAAGAATAGTTAAAGATGACAGTCTTGTATAAAATGTATGTATGGATTCAAATGAAATGATCACATAACATTATTGGCCAGGAGACCCTGTCAGTGGTTTTTTGGCCACCTGGTGGAAGTCTTTCCATTTGACACTTCGGGATTTTGTGCATCTTTGTGATGAAGAAGGGACAAAATAATTAGGGCAACACAAAAGCCCAATTCCCAAGTGAAGATAACCTTTCACTAGCCTGGGAATCAAACCAGAAACCCCGTGATCTTGATGTAGCAACATTAACCACTAGGCCATGAGCAGCGGACGTGTAAAGGGTTAATCAGCTGTGATAAAGTCAAACTCTTCGTTCTACAGCTACACAAATACTTCATAAGTCAATGTACAGGTGAAAGGGTGAGTATTCTGTCATATCATCTTTGTTGAGACAGCTCTATTTGTGTGGGTAAAAGTTACATCATTACTGGGATCCCCCCCTGCATTTTTCAATATGGCATTGACATAAACATTAGGCTTCGCTATAGGTAAATTTATCACCACAATCTTCATTTGGCTTTCAGATTCAGTGGCTTTGCCAACTCACATCCAAACTGTCACCTTTCAAACTAGCCTAGACCTCAGGCTGCACTACAGATCAGTCTGTCGCCTCAATCAAGATTCCTGAAGGAATCCAATAACATGCTTTAATCCTACTTGTAGAATTTGTCAAATTATTGATCTTTTTATTAAATATTTCCTCCCATGTTTATCCTTCCTTTCTTCTGAGCAGAGAATACAGTTTTCCATGAATATTATTCAAATATCTCTTAGAAATCTCCCAATAGTATAAGTTTGTCACCTACAGCAAGTAAACAGACAGTTAGCGAGTTTCTGATAACATAATCTTTCACATATTCAACTTTCTTAGCTATAACTAGTTCATATTCTTTTAGATAATCAGTGAATATGTTCCTCATTATCACTGATCATTTGCACACACAAAGCAGAAGTAATCTATCACACTTTGTTGAGACAAATACTATTTCTACAACTATCCACAAAAATCATCTACCATCTTTCTATATTAAACCAAAGCATTGCATACTATGTGACATCACTCACAAAGTCAAGTCTATGACTTTGATGGTATCTATTAAAAATAAATAAATAAAAGTGAATTTTGATGACATTTTGGAAATGAGACAAAGGTGGAAAATATTACTCTACTAAATGTATATTGATGTATTGTTTAGTGGGGAATACACATTGATGGGCTGCTCACCATCCATATGCAAACATGTCTGCAACCCCTTCACTTCAATGATTGTAGAGCAACTGACAGCTAAATTTTAGTACTGTCTTAAGGGCTCTCCAAGCATGTCATAAACATGCACACTGATTGTGTTGATGTAAAAGTCTGATCTCAGAAGCACTTGGTCATGGGCTGAGACAACTAAGAGCCTGTTTCTGCTGGAATGCAGCACTATTCACATGTCACACCAAGCTCTTCTGGCTGTGGCACCTAGTGTATACTGGACAGGGTTGCTAGAGGCCCGACTGATATATCTGCCTTCCTCTGATGATATTCTGACCAGCGACGAAAAAGTTGTAAAATTCATTTTTCTGGTTGTGGAGAAATCAATGGTAAGTGTTTGGACCAGCTTCCTTCCACTACAGATAATTTTTATATCTTTGAGAATGCGGGCAGATGAACCAGCACACTCAATGAATAAGTGTGGATCTACCCAGTTTTAACTTCCCAAGGTAGCCTGATAAACTAAGTGGTCTGAAATTAGTTTCACAACAAATACAATTTGCCTAGAATGTGTACATGTTCTGAGAAGCAGTACTACAAACTACCATACTAATTTTATCATCCATCTGAATGTAATATGTGATGTCACAGAGCTTTTTCAACGTGCAAGGAAACAGTTTTTCCATGAGATGTATGGGTAATTTCGGAACTAAAGCCACAAAGTTGTGTGTCTGTGTCAATACGTCCCGGTTTTCAATGAACCCAACATGTTACATAAAGTAATGAATATAAATGCAGTGTGTTTTGTGTTACTCGGTTTTTCTTTCAACGTGCAAATTAAACCGACACAAGTTAGCTACCTTCAGCAATATATAATATTTTAGCGTAATTGATAATCTAATACAATGTCGTCTGTGCAAAACCGTAAACAAACATAAAATTATTAGACCTCCTAGGTCCTTCGTTGTTGAGTTCATAGGTACGAAATAATCTTACCTCCATTAACATTTATTTGGCATATTTCCATCGTACACAACAATATCACAATGAGAATACGCAAAACCGATATGTAATTAAAGTAACTTAATCTAAATATAGCGTAACTGCACATTACGTTGGTAACAATGATATAAGTGCCTTATGGCTGTCAGATTTTGTAAAGACAATCGCTTCATGACTGACAAAATTATGATGACATTATAAATACTGCAGTCATTTGTCTGCTTATATTGTAAATTACATGAGATACGCTAAATGTGACTGCAGTTTATTCGAACTAACATGATTAAGAGGCGCTAGGTTAGTGTCGTGGTTATAGTCAGTTAAAATACAGGGATGATGGTGTTACGAATATGTGACATGGAGCAGGTGAAAATATGCCTTGAAAACATGTGATTTTACCACAAATACTTTGGGGAGCTATAATCATGTCGATAATGATTTCTTTGATTGATGATCTTAGGGAAAACAAGAAAATCGTCTGCATGTGGATACTCCTTGGTTTACATGTGTTTCGATTTCGCTGAAAACAGAAGACATATACATCCATGTCAGTTAAGATCTCAGCAATGTACTGTACCGTCTGCAACGCCGTGTGTCTGCGACCACCTATCCAAAATGTGTTAAAATACACTTATGTGAATATAGTGCAAAATAATACGCATGCGTGAAGCAGCATGTTTCCCCTTTAGCCAATCAGCTTATACTAGATACCCTGACATTCAAGATGGCACCATGGCCTGAACAAGGCAACGAACCCAAGGCACCTGATAAAATTTGTGGTAAAACTGGTGAAAATGCTTTATTGGACACATCGAGAGTGAGTTGCTGTGCTTCAGATGACGCTGAAGTGAGTGCCACTTTGAACAAAAGTGATGATAAACAGGTATGGAAGTTCATGATTGTGTGTATCTGCTAATTGTTAAATGTATTTGTCAGCTTTGATCCTTAGTAATCGCTTATAAAGGAGTTTGCATTTTGCGGCGTGTATCTGAGACAGCTTATCATTTGCTTATATTCGTTCCGAGTGCCGTAGATGGATATTTATTACGTGACATTCAAGGACGAGGAACAGGCATACGTACTTTTCGGAAGTAAAATAGTGAATGTGCTTTTTGACATTAAAGTTCAGTTTCTGTAGACTGCTACAAATTCAGATAAGGAATTATTTACAATTTGTAACTTCCATTATGTGAATCGGCTAAGAATTTTGTTCCCTTCACTGTTAATGTCAAGTGACGATATTGTTTACAGTAGACAATGCGAATGCTGTACAAAAAGATTACTCTTGAACGCAACATTTCTGCTTGAAACCGGCTTGTCTTTAAGAACGAGTGTTATCTTTTCAAGAATCCTTTGTCAGCCCGGTAAAATACAATTTTAAATAACCTCTCACATTCTGCAGACTTCGCTCCTTTCGGGGACTATATATCGTCGGTCTTCGTTCATTGGTAACCAGAAAATGCAGAACCCGACATTTCGTGTACTATTGTCGCAGGAGTGGATGAGAAATAATCTGTCGTTACTGCATTGCTGCGGAAAATGACACTACGGTGTAGCTACAGGACTCTGGCTATAAATTTTCTGCAAGCAAAATGTAACTCATTTGTTGCACTACAAATGTATTGTCATTGAATGAAAATTTTTAAGACAGAACGCCCATAAATGTTCAGTGGATTATACATCCATACTTGGTGTTGCTGATTCGTACTGTCTGTTGAACGCTGTTTTCGTTATTTCATCTTACGTGACATGAACATTCAGTGTTTGATGTCAAAGCACCTGTATGTACAAGTTACGCCAGTTAAATGAGGAATTTTATTCTATAGCCGCATAATTTTAGAAAAATAATTACTATCGACGTGCCGTAAATTATCAAGGTGCCACTTGTGCTTCCCGACAATCTGAACAGTTACGTTCATTGACTTTTCTATTGCTTGAATTTTGTGGAGGATTGTAGTTGTCTTCGTAACCTGTTGAGACGAAAGAAATGTAAACTTATAAGTTTTTATGCAAAATCATAAATGAACTATATATCGTATGAAAATGGAAGTCGAGAAAACAAATTTTTTCTCTCTCTCTCTCTCTCTCTCTCTCTGTGTGTGTGTGTGTGTGTGTGTGTGTGTGTGGTGACAGGAAATTCTGAACTGAATTACCTTTCGATAGGACTCAGTGTGTAATTTTTACGCGTCAAAGTAATATCGCCAGCCACCATTCGCTTAATACAGCGTATAATTTAGTTTTACTATCAAAATGTTAGTACCGATAATCGGGAACAATGTTTGTCACCTGCTTGCTCTTTATTTTCGTTCGAACTATAACGGATTGTGGAATTACTGTAATATATGTTGCCACAAAATATTATTTGGAAGCTTTTCCTTTGAATAGCCGCAAATTTGTAGTGTATGTCATTTACTGACATTAGTCTTTTTCTTTAAACAGGGGGAGGGGGGGGTGTTCAGAGTGGATATTATCGAAGTTTGTCTGCATACTTGCTAATTGTAAATTTCTTTTAAATAGTGCTCGCACATTTCAGATTGTGTGTTTAATGTTAAAGGATTCGACGTTTAATTTGGATTTAACCTTTCTTTAGTGTAATACACGAGGGTTTTGCCTAATAATAAAGAAATCGAGAGATATGACTTCTCTAGCTCTGCTTTGGCACGAGAAGTGTTTGGAGAATAGAAAAAAACGCAGTATTAGTGAAATGATGCGTTCGTATTGACAGACAAAAGCTGACCGACCTACCGTACGCCAGCTGTCATTCGCACACTCCACGCCTGCACACGAGCAACTGCACCGGCATTTCACACATCTACACATGCATGATACGTGTTTGGATCTTCGCAGTGGACAAATACTTAACTCTTCTCCCTGTTACCTGTGCGGCTATGTACCCGTAAATACGAAATTCCATATCGCAATGGAGTTTTTAGTGAAACTTAAAACTGCTTTGAAAAGTTTCTAGGCTAGTTTGGACTAAAAGGGTACTATAACGGACTCCAAAGTGAACACGTTCAGTTAACGTAGCCCTAGCGCATCCAGGAGAGATTATCAGTTATTGGATCTGTTAGCATCAAGAACTACCGCTCCAACAGACCAGCGATCAGTTTCGTGGTACAAATTTTCTCAGTGGTTTAGAGTGCATTCCATGTAAAGAGTGCAACTATATTCAAATTATTGTCTGAAGAGAAACCTCAACCATGACGACTCTTCCCACTCAGAACTTAGCAGGTCAGTGAAGAGAGTAACACTGGTATACGAACTGACGGAAAAGACATGCGTGTATTACCGCCAGGCTCTTTAAACTCCGTGCTTGTGCGCTCAAATTGTGCTGTACGACACGAGAGCAGATAAGTGTAAAGCAGTTAAATTATTACAGCTTACCACACTCGACAAGTCAGATCCGAATTGTGCCTCAGAGGTATACCAAAAATTTAGAGCGAACTCTGTTGTGTAAGAAACATGATTGGGTATAGAATACTGTTTTACTCAGTGTCGCAAAACTAGAAGCGGGTGCCGTTCCGCAATCCTAGAGCCAATTACGAACGGGAACCTTTTTAATAATCGTTAGGAGTGTTAAAACTCTAGTGCTAAAATCTCAAAAACCCGTCACACGGATGCCGTATGCGAAACATTAGGTATCCCGAGCCGCTCTTTTCGACCATCCGTTGCAAATGGAGACAAAAACTGTTCGTTCTTCATCGCCAAGTTCAGACATACCGAGTAATATTTTGTAGGGTCTAGCCTGTGGATGCGTCGTAAAATATTACTATTATTGTTATGTTCAGACCCTTGTCTTTATTCGCCTACTTGCTTCCCAGTACAATCACTCTAATTTTGTACCCTTCTAAATGTTTTTTCGTAATATTCCTTACCCACGGATTGAATTCGGTTTCTCTCCACAACCGAAGACTACTGAAACGAAAGAGATTTTCAGATGAACACAGGGTATAGAACGATGAATCACTCGCGGTACCATGGCATACTTAAAACAAATTATTGTCAAAGTATGAAGAGTGAGTTGAGAATGCAGAAAATCGTTGAAAAAAAAGGCGAGGGAAAAACTACATTGTGTAAAACATTGATGTGTCCATTGTATTGTATAAGGTGCTAGCTGCAACTTATATTTTGAAGTGGTAAGTGTTCGTCTTCCTGAAAAGCGTCAGATACAATAGTCAACTCGCGTGTATCACTGGTACCTCAATAGACATACAGTATAATGCTGCCTCGACGGAGAAAAATTGACTGCTTCCCTGATTCCCTTCGCTTCCATGTCGACGTTTTCTCGGATTGCTCTTGCTATCGCATATTTGTTCCCATGTACAAATTTTTTCTGCGCGAACCAGAAGATACGGAAGCACTTCCTCAATTTCCACGCATTTCGGTGTATATTCGGTCAATTTATACTTCTTCCCCCGTCATTTTTCTCAATTATATCGATTTTATGTCAGATCTATCCATGCGATCATGACATAACCTCGCGTACTGTGTTCTATAATTGCTTGTAAACAGATGCCAACACCTAGGCCAGATGCACTGATCAGGTGGTGTAGCATAGCACTGTACTCGATTGTGTCCTGTCACCTCCACGCTGGACAGCATTTGCTCTATTTTATGTATGTCTGTGTACATACATCTCACGGAAAGCTCCCAGGACCCAAGTTAGCGTTTGAGTGTGGATCCGCCACGTGTTATATCCAGAGCGATGTTGGAATGCAGATCCACATTATGCCACACACAGGATGGAGTTTGAAGGTGGATCTGCCACGCACAATGTACGAAGCGGTGTTGGGCTTCAGATCCACAAATACCACATCCAAGTTAGCGTTAGTGTGTGGATCTGCCGTGTGATATATCTCCGGACCAATGTTCGGAGGCGGATCCACCACACGTTTTTTTTTATTAGTAACAATTGCAAAGTGCAATTTGTCTGGTGACCTGATTCACTATCTTCCTATCATGCGTGCCGTATCGTAAAAAGCTACTCTAGTCGAAAGAATGCGCGAGCCTCCCAAATCCCCCCGCGGGGCCCTTATCTATTTTGTGAATACGTTCTTGGCCACCACGGGGGCCCAGTCTTTGCACCATTACTTCCCTTTCCGTGCTGCAAGTCTATCCTTTAACTATTTTCTTTTCCTCCTTGCCATTCCATTGTTAATATTCTAATGATTTTTGTTCTTAACTATGTGGTTCCCATGTTGTGTTTGACTTGATATTCCATTTCTAGATTTTACAGAAGTTGGATCGTGCAGGGAAGGCCTCCCACCTTTTGTGCCTTTCATTCTTAGCGCGCTTGCTTTCTTGTAAAGGTACTGCGTCCAAAACCCAGCACCGTAGCCATCCCGTTGTTGGGGAAGGGGTGGTCGTCAGGTACCTGTACCGTGGTAGCCGCCCGACCACACAGGGATCGCACTGTTAGTGCCAGAGCTGGAAACTCCCAACTCAAGCCAAGGATTATGTGCTCGTCATGGCTGGGACACTGGGACTCCGAGCAACGGTTTACTGGCCAAATAACCGTTGCTCTTGCTGTGGCAGGGTGGCAACCATGGGTGGAGACCCTGTTTGGAGTGAGCAGTAGCACGACGGAAGATTAGCACATGAACTTCCTTCCGCTGGTGACCTCAAGGCCCCAGCACTCTTTTCAGACAGGAAAGATTATTATGATACAGAGAGATACGACCCCACAACGTTCCTTCCGTGGCTACCCCGTTAGCAGAGGGGCAAGCCAGTGAAACAGTTCACTTGGTAGGGATACTTTTACTACAAAGAAAACGTTTTTTGTCGAAAATATTGAAAATAAATTTGGGCAAGTTAAGTCTCGAGGCAAAATGCGAAATGATTCGTTGTTAATTAAAACTTCCTCTGCTGCCCAAATTAAAGCTTTTCAGCATGTGATCATCGAGGTGACATTCCTGTGACCATTGCCCACAGACAAAACTGCGAAAGTCGTCCAAGAAATCATGTTCCCCAGAGATATTACGCTCCAAACAGATAAGGAGCTCTAGACTAATCTCGAGTATTGAGGCGAACGTATTTTCAGATTTGCACAAAATGGACCAATGATAATCGTATGCATACAAGTTCCTTTATCTAAGGCGTTAAAGAGAATATCCTCTTGGAGAAAGTTACCCATTCTGAAACTGTATGTCCCACTGCGTAGGAGATGCTGCAGATGTTTATGCTTGGGCGTAAGTCATCACGCTGCACGGATGACCCAAAATGCAGCATATATGATCACTCCATGAAGATAGTCCTTGCGAACATCCGCCTTTGCGTCCAACTGTGCGGAGCATCACCCTTCAGCTTTGCCAGTTTACCTAGTTTTCAAGAAAGAATGGAATATCTATTGTACAAATCTATTGACTTATTGTCGTATACTGATGCACGTAAGAAATATGAATGAATGCCTCTGCTGTCTGAAGATGATCAATCACGCTAACATCATGACCATCGCCTCCCCTATCTCAGCCTACCACAAACTAGGACTGTTGACATTTTTAAAAATACCGGGTATCAGATGTATCTATATTCAGAGAAAATATCGTTATCGGCCCTCGATATATCGAAAGAAGTATAGGTATGTCGACTGAAAGAATAAAAGAATACCGACGTACCTGCCTATAATAATATCGGCTTCACATTGTAAATATACAGCCAGTTTTAGAGCTGTATATTCAAGTATTTATTGTTAGATATTCTGTACTTCAACAAGCTAGCAGCCTGTCTATCCTTAGAGCAGGAACTGAAAGTGAGACGATGCAAGTTCACGATTGGCAGCAACTACTTTGCTAAAAATGGTAACTGCACGTAATTGGCACTATAAAAGGTGTCCAATGGGTACTTCGTTCAGTTTCGTCACATATCGGATTTGTTCGGAACACTTCATGTAGACGTAAGTTTTTTCATTTCTCCCAACTCCAGTGCCCTAGCAGTTGTAGTGTCAAAATTGCGTGGTGAAGCGAAACGTTGCAGTTTCTGTTGATAGCGCCGACCATCACATACGTGAGCATTTCCACTCACACGCCTCTACCCAACGCATAGACCAGCCTTGCGATTTAGATTTTAGTTCATTTTCAGCAACTGTTTTTTGAAGAATGCCGATGTGAAGAAATGGCACACTACTTTCGTTAATTTTTTATTTGTTTTTATTTAACGTACTGGTGTGCTATTTTTTTCAAATCGGAAATCTTGTTAGTCCATTCACCCCCTCTCCCCAGTGCAATCTGACTACTACTGCTGTGCCACATATATTTGCTCCACACAGTCAAAGTGAAAGATTGGACGTGGTGAAAGCGCAACAAGCAGTAAGACTCCGTCACACAGTGAAAGTAAAATTACGTTGTACTAAAATTTCGAAAGAACTTCAAATATTTACCGAAAATTGTGAAAAAAGTATAAAAGTATTGGTACTCGATAGTAACATTTTAATATCGATATATCGATAAATCATTGTTTAGAATGCCGCCTGTAAATATCGCTACCTGTGGAAAAAATATCGATATTTTATCGACAGCTCTACCCAAACCAGATCTTCCAGCCGGCCCTTGTGGCAGATTGGTTCTAGGCGCTACAGTCTGGAACCTCGTGACCGCTACGGTCGCGGGTTCGAATCCTGCATCGGGCATGGATGTGTGTGATGTCTTCAGGTTAGGTAGGTTTAAGTAGTTCTAAGTTCTAGGGGACTGATGATCAAAGAAGTCCCATAGTGCTCAGAAGAATTTGAACCAGATCTTCCACCAGCGTCCTCTTTTGTGGTCCCCAGGACACCTTCCTTGGGAACCACTTCCTGCACCTAAGACAAGACAAGTGTTCTCCTTAATCAGTGTCGACTGGTGACTGGGATCCTTCTCATGATCCGCCTCCCTGACAACACTCAGACCGAAGGTTGTACATCGAACAGTGGCTGCAGGAGCCACAGCCTGTAGGTCCCAAGGTCCCAGGGCTGTCTGCTCCCCATCCATCTCTGCTCAGTGCGGATAGCCACTTGGTCGAACTTTGCCCACCAAAGGTTACAAAGGAAAAGAATGAGAATTGGGAAAAGGTTCCTCTGGTGCACCCAGAGGCATCAGAACCGACCATTTAGTGTTATTCTGAGCAGATGTTTGTTGATGTAGTTCCGTCCCTACTGGTGACTGGCAGTGATACTCCAGCATGAGCAGACCTGACCAGTCACTTGATCATTCAGTGGAATAATAATGGGTACTACTGGCATCTGCTGCTGGAACTACAGCACCTTCTATCCTCTTCTTCCCAGTTTGAATTTTGTTGCTGTCCAAGAAATGGCGCTTCATTGATGACCATTCTCCAACACTCCACTGAGCAAGGTGGTGCAGTGGTTAGCACACTGGACTCTCATTCTGGAGGACAACAGTTCAAATATCTGTCCAACCATCCAGATTTAGGCTTTCTGTGATTTCCCTAAATCGCTCCAGGCAAATGCTGAGATGGTTACTTCGTAAAGGGCATGGCCGATTTCCTTTCCCATCATTCCATAATCCTAGCTTCTGCTCACTCCCTCTTTCCCTCCCTCGACCCTCTCCCCTCACCCTCTAATAACTTCACTGTCAGTGGGACATTAAACTCTAATCTCCTCAGCCGGCCGGAGTGGCCGAGCGGTTCTAGGCGCTTCAGTCTGGAACCGTGCGACCGCTACGGTCGCAGGTTCGAATCCTGCCTCGGGCATGGATGTGTGTGATGTCCTTAGGTTAGTTAGGTTTAAGTAGTTCTAAGTTCTAGGGGACTGATGACCTCAGATGTTTAGTCCCATAGTGCTCAGAGCCATCTAATCTCCTCCTCATCCTATGCTCCATGGTTATCGTGCATTCTGTCAGAACTGTGCGTGTCACAAGAGTGGGCCCCCCCCCCCCCCCCCCCCCGCAGGTCTGGAGGTAAGAATAGGCCCGAGGTATTCCTACCTGTCGTAAGCGGCGGCTAAATGGAGTCTCTCATGTTTCGGCATTTCAGAATTTTTCTGGAGATGGAGCCAGTTGGGGAAGGGCGCCTTACATGGTGCATCGTGTCCATCGTACATTGAGATCTTTAGCCTGATTTCTCGTCTTCGCATTGCAGTTCCGCTCATTCTCCATCTCTTGGGCGAGGATACATTCCTGGGTCCGTTTTCCACCATGCACTATTTAGTGTCGCTTTCTGCGCCAACGATGTCATGGACTTCTTTGCACCTGATAACCAGCATGGTAGCCAGTCTGTTGTGGTGGGGCTGCCAAGTACCCTGTTGGTTATAGCCCCCTGACAACACACGGATCACTCTGTTGATGCCTGCGCCATTAACCCCCCACGTACGCCAAGGAGTAGATGCCCGCCACCCTGGGGCATTGGGACTCTGGCAATGGCCATCCTGCCAGGTGGCCTTTGGTGAGGCTGGGTGGCGCCCGTGGGGAGGGCCCTTGGTAGGAGTGGGTGGCATCAGGGCGGATAACACGCAGTGAAGCATAGTACATCATCTCTTACTGGTGGCCAACCACCAGCAGTCTCTAAGGGACAGTCCCCTCATTCCCTACACGCTACAGTGAATGCTACAACGCCCCATTTACAGAGCTCCTCAGCACCCTTCCACATTGCCCCGACACAGCTCCTAGACCAGATCGGATCCACAGTCAGATGATTAAACATCTCTCATCTGACTACAAGCGACATTTCCTCATCCTCAACTGGATCTTGTGTGTGGCGTCTTTCCATCGCAATGGCGGGAGAGCACCATCATTCCGGTGCTCAGACCCAGTAAACCCCACTTGATGTGGATGGCTATTGGCCCATCAGCCTCACCAACGTTCTTTGTAAGCTGTTAGAACATATGGTAAGTTGGCAGTTGTGTTGGGACCTGGAGTCAATTGGCCTTCTCGCTCCATGTCAGGGCAGTTCCCGCCAGGATCGCTCTACCATTGATAATCTAGTTTCCCTTGAGTCTCCCATCCGAACAGCCTTTTCCAGACGCAAACACCTGGTTGCTGTCTTCTTTGATCTACGAAAAACTTATGACATGACCCCACGTATGCCAAGGGGTAGATGCCCATGCCCCTGGGGCATCGGGACTCCCGGCCAAGGCCATCCTGCCAGGTGGCCATTGCTGCGGCTGGGTGGCGCCCATGGGGACACGCGATGAAGCGTAGTCTATCATCTCTTGCTGGTGGTGAAACACCAGCAATCTCTAAGCGATCACAAGCTCAATTCAGTGCGCAGAAGTAAGACCCCAAAACGTTCCCCTCCCTGGCCACACCATGCGAGGAACATCAGGCTAAGGATGGCAGCGGATCTTATTCGCCCGGTACCTTGTATGTTCGAGAGCTGATGGGGGAAATCTTTCATGACGATGAAGGCTCAGTTTTTGTTGAGCATTTAGAGGACAAGTTTGGAGAGGTGGAGTGCTTGTTCAAAATTAGATCTGGGTCAGCCTTGGTCAAAACCGCATCCTCTGCCCAGTCACGGGTGTTACTCGCTTGTGACAAGCTGGGGGATGTTTCTGTAATCATCACGCCCCATAAGAACTTAAATATGGTCCAGGGTATCATATTTCACAACCTCCTTTTGCAGTCCGACGACGAGCTGCATGCCAATTTAGAGCAGTGAGGTGTAAATTTCGTCTGGCGTGTCCTGTGGGGTCCGAAGGATAATCAGGTTGCCACTGGTGCCTTCATCTTGGCCTTTGAGGGTGATACATTTGCCGAAAAGGTCAAGATGATGGTCTACCGGTGTGATGTAAAGCACTATATCCCTTCCCCAATTCGGTGGTTTAAGTGCTGGAAGTTCGGCCATATGTCTTCCTGCTGTACTTCCAGCATCAAATGGCAAGATTGCGGATGCCCATCACATCCCAATACTCCATGTGTCCCGCCTCCCATTTTTGTCAACTGTGGAGAGCACCATTCGCCTTGCTCGCCTGACCGCAGGATTCTCCAGAAAGGAAGGAAAATAATGGAGTACAAGACCCTGGACAGACTGACCTACACTGAGGCTACGAGAAAATTTGAAAGTCTGCATCCTGTGTGTATAACATCGTCTTATGCTGCTGCTACAACAGTTGTGGCACCATCAGCTCCACCAGCCCAGGTCACCTCTCAGAGCCGGAAGACTACACCTGCCCCCATGATGGTGAGCGGCATTTCCCTGCTTGTTGCTCCTGCACCACCTACTTTGGAAGCGACACGCCCCCCCCCCTCCCCCCCCCTCCAACCAACGGGGACATCCGTCCCCACGTCTAAGCTTCGGCTTCTCTCGCTAGGAAGGGAACCCTTGGGTCACTCCCTTCCCAGGTTTCTTCTAGTGGGAAAGACGACACCCGCCAGTGACTGAAGAGCCCAAAAGCAGCTGGTTGTACGGCTTCACGCTCATCCTAATTTCCAGAAACTGAGCCAGTGAAGTCCTCCCAGCCAGGGAAACCCAAGGAGCAGCGAGAGAAATCCAAAAAGAAAACTCCTAAGACCAAGGAAATTTGCGGTGGCACCCACACCACCACTACCTATACAAGCTATGCGGCTTAAGAAGGGCCTAGATTTCACCAGACCCTCAGACACAATGGATATAGACTGCTCAGTAAATAAATCGGTGGCAGCAGGTGACTCTGAAGCGTAAACTGCCTCAATGAATGTTCCATGCCTTCCCAGTCTCACGATGTGATCCTCCAGTGGAATTGCGGCGGTTTTTTCCACCGCCTGGCTGAGCTGCGGCAACTGTTAAGCTTTACACCTGCATCTGCATTGCCCTCCACGAAACCTGGTTCCCAGCAATGCGGACCCCTGCCCTCCACGGCTATAAGGGATATTTCACGAACCGTAGTGACTATAATAGTGTGTCAGGTGGAGTTTCTGTTCATGTCCTAAACTCGGTCTGTAGTGAACATGTGCCCCTTCAAACCCCTCTTGAAGCTGTGGCTGTCGGAAAACGACGACACAGGAAATAACTGTCTGCATTGTATATCTCCCTCCATATGGTGCAGTACCCCTGAATGTATTAGCTGCACTGGCTGATGAACTCCCTAAACCTTTCCTACTTTTGGGAAATTTTAATGCCCATAACCCCTTGTGGGGTGGTACCATGTTACTGGCCAAGGCAGAGATGTTGAAACGTGACTGGCGCAATTCGACCTCTACCTCTTAAATACTGGGACCGCCACACATTTAAGTGTGAGTCATGGTAGTTACTCGGCCATTGCTTTATCAATTTGCAGCCCAGGACTTCTCCCTTCTATCCACTGGAGAGCACATGACGACCTGTGTGGTAGTGACCACTTCCCCATCTTCCTGTCACTGCCCCAGCATCGGGCACACGGACGTCTGCCCAGGTTAGCTTTGAACAAGGCGGCCTGGGGAACTTCTGCTGTCACCGCTGAATCTCCCGCGCGTGATAACATTGATGTGATGGTTGAGCAAGTGTCTAGCACAGTTGTTTCTGCTGCAGAAAATGCGATCCCTCTCTCTTTAGGGTGCCCAAGGCGTAAGGCAGTCTCTTGGTGGTCGCCGGAAGTCGCTGAAGCAATTAAGGAGCGTCGCCGAGCTCTACAGCGGTATAAGTGGCACCCTTCCCTGGAGCACCTCATAGCCTTTAAACGGCTCCGTGCCCGTGCTCACTACCTTATCAAACAATATAAGGAGGAGTGTTGGGAGAGATACGTCTCCACCATTGGATGCCACACGTCACATTCACAAGTTTGGGCAAAGATAAAACATCTTTTCGGGTACCAGGCAGCAACAGCTGTCCCTGGTGTTACCATAAATGGCGAGTTATGTTCCGACGCAAACGCGATTGCCAAGCACTTTGCTCGAGCCTCTGTGTTGGAGAATTACCCCCCCAGCCTTTCGCACTCTCAAACAGCGGCTGGAATGGAACGTCCTCTCATTCACTACACGCTGCAATGAATCCTATAACTCCCCATTTACAGAGTGGGAGCTCCTCAGCACCCTTGCACATTGTCCCAACACAGCTCCTGGCCTGATCGCATCCACAGCCAGATGATAAAACATCTCTAATCTGACTAATAGCGACAACTTCTCGTCATCGTCAACGGGATCTGGTGCGATGGCGTCTTTCCATCGCAGTGGCGGGAGAGCACCATCATTCCGGTGCTCAAATCCGGTAAAAACCCTAGCTATCGGCCCATCAGCCTCACCAACGTTCTTTGTAAGGTGCTGGAACGTATGGTATGTTGACGGTTGGGTTGGATCCTGGAGTCACGTAGCTTGCTGGCTCCATGTCAGGGCGGCTTCCACCAGGGTCGCTCTACCACTGATAATGTTGTGACCATCGAGTCTGCCATCCGAACAGCCTTTTCCAGACGGCAGCACCTGATTGCCGTCTTTTTTGACTTATGTAAAGCATACAACACGACTTGGCGACATCATATCCGTGCCACATTGTATGAGTGGGGTCTTCGGGGACCACTCCCGATTTTTATCCAAAACTTACTGTCGCTCTGTACTTTCCGTGTCCAAGTTGGTGACCCCCATAGTTCCATCCATATCCAGGAGAATGGTGTCCCACAGGGCTCTGCATTGAGTGTCTATTTTTAGTGGCTATTAACAGTCTAGCAGTAACAGTCGATCCCTCTGTCTCACCTTCTCTGTATGCAGACGACTACTGCATTTCGTACTGCTGCTCCAGTACTGTTGTTGCTGAGCGGCGCCTCCAGGGAGCCATCCACAAGACGCAGTCATGGGCTCTAGCCCACGGCATCCAGTTTTCCGCCACAAAGTCGTGTGTCATGCACTTTTGTCGGCGTTGTACGGTTCATCCGGAACCCACACTTTACCTTAATGACGATCCACTCTCTGTAGTGGAGACACAAATTGCTAGGACTGGTTTTCGACACTCGATTGACTTGGCTCCCTCATCTTCGTCAGCTTAAGCAGAAGTGCTGGCAGCACCTCAATGCTCTCCGTTGCCTGAGCAACACCAATTGGGGTGCAGATCGCTGCACGCTGCTGCAGCTCTACAGAGCTCTTGTCCAATCCCGAGTTGACTATGGGAGTGTGGTTTATGGTTTGGCAGCGCCTTCAGCATTGCATTTACTCGACCCTGTGCACCACTGTGGGGTTCGATTGGTGACAGGAGCTTTTAAGATGAGGCTGGTGTCCCTTCACTACAGATCAGACATGCTCAACTACTCGCCAGTTATGCAACACACATTCATAGTTCCCCTGCGCATCCGAATAACAGTCTGCTTTCCCTGCCCGTGGCAGTTCATCTTCTGCATCGGCGGCCCAGATCGGGGCTAACGATTGCGGTTTGCATGCGGTCCCTTCTCTCCAAACTGGAGTCCTTCCCTTTACCACCGCTGCTTGTGGCGCGTTCATATATACCTCCATGGTGTACACCTCGGCCGCAGCTTCGTCTGGACCTTTTGCATGGTCCTAAGGACTCCGTTAACCCCACTGCTCTCCGCTGTCACTCCCTCTCGATTCTTGACGTTCCTGGTTCTGAAGTGGTTTACACCAACGGCTCAATGGCTAATGGTCACATAGGCTTCACATATGTTCATGGAGGACATTTTGAGCAACACTCCTTGCCAGTTTGTTCCAGTGTTTTCACTGCGGAGCTGGCGGCCATATATCATGCTCTTGACTACACCCACTCATGCCCTGACGAGTCATTTCTCCTGTGTTACTGACTCATTGAGTAGCCTACAAGCTATCAACCAGTGCTGCCCACGCCACCATCTGGTAGCGTCCATTCAGGAGTCCATCTATGCCCTGGAACAGTCCCGCCGCTCTGTGGTGTTTGTGTGGACCCCAGGAGACGTCGGAGTCCCCGGCAACAAACTTGCCGACAGGCTGGCCAAATAGGCGACACGGGAACCGCTTCTGGAGATAGGCATCTCCGGAGCTGATCTGCGTTCTGCCTTACACCGCAAGGGTTTTCCGGCTTTGGGAGATGGAGTGGCATAACAGCACGCATAACAAACTGCGTGTCATTAATAAGACTATGAATGCGTGGAAGTCTTCCATGTGGGCCTCTCGCATGGAATCAGTTGTCCTCTGCTGGCTCCGCATTGGGCATACTTGGCTAACACAGGGATACCTACTCTGTCGCGAGGACCCACCTCAGTGTCACTGTGGCTCCCAGATGACACTCGTCCACCTCTTGCTGGACTGCCCACTTTTAGCCACTTTGTGGAAGATTTTTAATTTTCCCAGCACCCTGCCTTCGTTGTTGGGCAACAATGCCTCCACAGCAGCTTTAATTTTACATTGTACCTGTGAGAGTGGGTTTTACATTTCTATGTAGGTTTTAGCGCATGTTCTTTGTCTCTCTGTGTCTTCCACCCTAGTGCTTTTGGGGTGGAGGTTTTAATGTGTTGGCTCGCCAGAGTGGCCCTAGCAGTTCTAGGCGCTACAGTCCGGAACGGTCGCAAGTTCGAATCCTGCCTCGGGCATGGATGTGTGTGATGTCCTTATGTTAGTTAGGTTTAAGTAGTTCTAAGAGGCTGATGACTTCAAAAGTTAAGTCCCATAGTGCTCAGAGCCATTTGAACCATTTTTTTAATGTGCTGCAGAGTGGCTGGATTTCTCTTTTTATTCTCGTGGTTGGCCAGCCACTGTAATCTGGTTTCATGTTTTACTCTCTTCTGTTTCTAGCGTCTCAGTTTTCTTGTCCTCTTTCGTTCCTTTTAGTGTTCGTTGCCTTCCCTGCGTTCATGTGACTTTTCCTTTCTTTCCTTTTTATATGTTTCGTTCGTTTTACTCTCAAACTTGTGGCAGTGTTTTATTAGGAACAAGGGACCGATGACCTCGTTGTTTGTGGTCCCTTCTCCCGCCTTTAAACCAACCATCCAACCCATCCGCCTGGGGCATCTAGACTCCCGGCAATGGCCATCCTGTCAGGTGGCATTTGCTGCGGCTGGGTGGCGCCTGTGGGGAGGGCCCATGGTCAGAGTGGGTGGCATCAGGGCGGATGACACGCGATGAAGTGTAGTACATAATCTCTTGCTGGCGGTCAAACACAGGGGTCTTTAAGTATTCATGGGCTCAATTAGGTGGGTAGAAGCATGTTCATGGACTCAATTCAGTGCGCAGAAGTATGACCGCAAATCGTTCCCCTCCTTGGCCACGCCATGGTAGGAACATCAAGGACGATCAACTGCGTGCCAATTTAGAATAGTGAGGTGTACATTTCGTTCGGCATGTCCACCAGGGTCCAAGGGATAGTCAGGTTACTACTGGTGCCTTCCTCTTGGCCTTCGAGGGAGATACAAGGTGATGGTCTACTGCTGTGGTGTAAAACCCTATATTCCCCCACCAATGTGGTGCTTCAAATGCTGAAAGTTCGGCCATATGTCTTGCTGCTGTCCTACCAGCATCACATGTCGACATTGCAAACACCCATCACATCTCAATAATCCATGTGCCCTGCCTCCCATCTCTGTCAACTGTGTAAAGCATCATTTGCCTTGCGCCAGACTGCAGGATTCTCCAGAAAGGAAGGAAAATCATGGATTCCAAGATCCTGGACCGACTGACCTACACTGAGGCTAAGAGGAAATTTGAACGCCTACATCCTGTACGCATGACATTGTCTTACACCGCTGCTACAACAGTTCTAGCCGCATCAGCTTCGCCAACCCCAGTCACTTCTCACAGCCAGAAGACTACACCTCATTCCTTGATGGTGGGGGCACTTCCCTCCCTATTGCTCCTGCACCACTTCTAAGCCAGAGAAGCATACAACTTCGGCTGCTCTCGCTATGAAGGGGTCCCTTGGGTCACTCCCTTCCCAAGTTTCTGCTAGTGGGAAAGATGACACCTGCAGTGGCAGAAGAGCCCAAAAGCAGCTGGTCACACGTATTGACGCTCATTCTCAACCCTGAATCAGTGAAATCCTTCCAGCCAGGGAAACCCAAGGAGCAGCGAGAGAAATCCAAAAAGAAAACCCCTAAGACCAAGGAAATTGTGGTGGCACCCACACCACCACTACCTACAAGCTATGCGGCTTAGGAAGGGGTGGAGATTTTGGCGTCTGCTGATGGCGTAGATCTCACCAGACCATCAGGCACAATGGATATAGACTGTTCAGGCAATAAATCGGTGGCAGCAGGTGACTCTGAGGCGTAAACTCTCTCATTGAATGTTCCATGCCTCCCCAGTCTCACAATGAAGTCATTCTCCAGTGGAATTGCGGCGGTTTTTCCACCGCCTGGCCAAGTTACGGCAACTGTTAAGCTTTGCACCTGCTTTCTGCATTGCCCTCCAGGAAACCTGGTTCCCAGCAATATGGACACCTGCACTCCGCAGCTATAAGGGATACTACAGGAATCGTAGTGACTCTAATCGAGTGTCAGGTGGAGTTCGCGTTTATGTCGTAAACTCAGTCTGTAGTGGGCCTGTGCCCCATGGAACCCCTCTTAATGCTGTGGCTGTCAGAATAAGGATGACACAGGAAATAATTGTCTGCAGTGTATACCTTCCTCCAGATGGTGTAGTATCTCTGAATGTATTAACTGCACTGATTGATCAACTCCCTAAACCTTTCCTACTTCCTGATTGATCAACTCTCTAAACCTTTCCTGGGGGATTTCAACTCCCATACCTCCTTGTGGGGTGGCACCATGCTTACTGGCCGAAGCAGAGATGTCTCAGTTCGACCTCTGCCTCTTAAATACTGTGGCCGACATACATTTCAGCGTGGATCGAGGTAGTTGCTCGGCCATTGATTTATCAATTTGCAGCCCAGGACTTCTCCCATCTATCCACTAGAATGCTCATGACGATCTGTGTGGTAGTGACCACTTCCCCATCTTCCTGTCACAGCCCCGGCGTCAAGCCCACGGATGCGTGCCCAGATGGGCTTTAAACGAGGCAAACGTTGTTCTTTGTAAGCTGCTGGAACGTATGGTGTGTCGGCGGTTGTATCGGGTCCTGGAGTCATATGGCCTACTGGCTCCATATCAGTGCGGCTTCCGCCAGGGTCGCTCTATCACTGACAATCTTGTGTCCCTAGAGTCTGCCATCCGAACAGCCTTTTCCAGACGCCAACACCTGGTTGCCGTCTTTTTTCGATTTACGAAAAGTGTATGACACGACCTGGCGACATCATCATCCTTGCCGCATTATAGGAGTTGGTTCTCAGAGGCCCATTCCCGATTTTTATCCAAAATTTTCTGTCGCTTCGTACTTCCCATGTCCATGATTGTGTCTCCCATAGTTCCCCCCCCCCCCCCCCCCCCCATATCCAGGAGAATGAGTGTTACTCTATTTTTAATGGATATTAATGGTCTATCAGCAGTTGTAGGGCTGTCTGTCTCACCCTCTCTGTAAGCAGGCGACTTCTCATTTCATATTGCTCCACCAGTACTGGAGTTGCTAAGCGGCGCCTACAGGGACCCATCCACAAGTCGCAGTCATGGCCTCTAGCCCACAGTTTCCAGTTTTCAGCGGCAAAGTCGCGTGTTATGCACTTCTGTCGGCGTCGTACCGTTCATCCAGAACCAGAACTTTACCTTAATGACGATCCACTCACTGTAGTGGAGACATATAGATTCTTAGGACTGGTTTTTGATGCCCGATTGACTTGGCTTCCTCAGCTTCGTCAGCTTAAGTGGAAGTGCTGTCAGCACCTCAATGCCCTCCCCTGCCTGAGCAACACCAACTGGGCTGCAGATCGCTCTATGCTGCTGCAGCATTTCAGAGCCCTTGTTCAATCCCGCCTTGACTATGGAAGTTTGGTTTATGGTTCGGCAGCGCCCTCAGCGTTTCTTTTACTCGACCCAGTGCACCGCTTTGCTGTTCGCCTAGCGACAGGAGCTCTTAGGACGAGTCTGGTGACCAGCGTCCTTGTGGAAGCCGGAGTGCCCCCATTGCAGATTAGGCGTGCACAACTGCTGGCCAGTTACGTAGCACACATTCATAGTTCTCCAGTGCATCCGAATCACTGTCTCCTTTTCCCACCTACGGCAGTCCATCTTCCACATCGGCAACCCAGGTCACTGCTTCCAATAGCAGTTCATGTCCTATTCTTTCTTTCTGAACTGGAGTCCTTGCCTTTACCATCTATACTAGAGGTCTATTCGCGTACACCTCCATGGTTTAAACCTAGGCTGCAGCTTCGCCTGGACGTTTCACATAGCCTTAACGACTCAGTTAACCTCGGGGCTGTCCACTGCCACTTCCTCTCTATTCTTGACAAGCATTGAGGCCTCGAAGTGGTCTACACTGATGGTTTGATGGCTGATGCTCACGTTGGCTTCTTATATGTCCATGGAGGACATATTGAACAGCATTACTTGCCCGATGGCTGCAGTGTATTCACTGCAGAGCTGGTGGCCATATCTTGTGCACTTCAGTATATCCTTTCATGCCCCGAGGAATGGTTTCTTCAGTGTACTGACTCCATGAGCAGCCTACAGGCTGTCAACCAGTGCTATCCTCGCCATCCTTTGGTGGCGTCCATCCAGGAGTCCATCTATGCCCTTGACCGGTCCCATCATTAAGTGGTGTTCTTGTGGACCCCAGGACATGTCGGCATGCCAGGCAACAAACTTGCCAACAGGCTGGCCAAACAGACTATGCAGAAACCCCATCTGGAAATGGGTGTCTCTAAACCTGACCTGCGTTCTGACCTACGCTGTAGAGTTTTTCGGCTTTGGGAGATGGAATGGCATAACAGTACAAATAACAAACTGTGTGTCATTAAGGAGACTATGAATGTGTGGAAGTCTTCTGTGTGGGCCTCTTGCAGGGAATCAGTTGTCCTCTGCCAGCTCCGCATTGGCCACGTTTGGGCGACCCATGGTTACCTCCTGCGCTGTGAAGACCTGCCTCAGTGTCGGTGCGGCACCCGTTTGACAGTGGCCCTTATTCTGGTGCACTGTCCCACTTTGACTCCCCAGCGACGAAATCTTGGTTTATCAGACTCATTGCTGTTCATTTTATCTGACAACGCCTCATTGGCTGATTTAGTTTTACGTTTTATTCATAAGGGTGGGTTTTATCATTTGATCTGAGTTTTAGCGCATGTCCTTTGTGTCCTCCACCCTAAGACTTTTATGGGGTAGGTTTTAATGTGTTGCAGAGTGGCTAGCTTCTCCTTTTTTATTATCATGGTCAGCCAGCCAGGGTAATCTGCTTTATTGTTTTTAATCTCTTCTCCCTTTTTCTTGCGTCTTTCTGTGGTTTTCTTGTCCTGTATTGAACATTGTAGTGTTGTTGTCCTTCTGGTTCTTCCTTTCTCCTGTTATTGTGCCGTATGTCTCCTTCGTTTCCTTCTTTCCCTTGGGTAATTGTTATACTGGGAACAAGGGACTGATGACGTTGCTGTTTAGTCCCTCCCCCCCTTTAAACCAACCGACCTTCCACCGTTCCTCCCCCACCCCCCAGGGGGCTCAGCATTTAGTTGCTGGGTACGGGCTTTGTGACCCTGGGGTCCCTGAGCTGGGGACTGGGAAGCGCCACCAGCGCTCTGAGCATGCTTAAATGATCATCGTAAGGCGCGATGGTGGGACGTTGTATGGTACAGAGCCCGGGGATCTTGGCTTAACTGCCTGTGTCGCGAGGATGGTATACACTATAAAAAACCCTCAATCTCAAGGTGTGCTGCGCGCCGAGGAGACGCATGGCTGTTGAGGTAGAACAGTTGTTAGCGGGCGACCTCTGGGGAACCTGCCGCCCCTCCGGTTGTATTAGGCCTACCGAGGCAAGTGGGGCTCTGTCTGGGTTGACATTACTTTCCCTAGCTGCTCGTGGGACCACCATGAAAAGAAATACGAATAGTGTGCAAGCATGAGTCTCTAAGAAAGGAAACTTCAATGCTTTAAAGTGTGACCCCCAATCGTTCCCTTCCCTACCCACACCAGGGAAGGAACGGCGGTCTAAATTACCTGGTGCGACGAATTCACCTCGATTTCTGGTTTGCAGCCGAACAGATGGGGACACATTTCTGATCACAAAGCCTCAGTTTTTTGTGGAACATTTAGAGGACAAGTTTGGAGAAGTTTAGGGCATGTCTAAAATGAGGTCTGGAGCAGTCCTCATACAGACAGCATCTCCAGCACAGTCATGGGCATTGGTTGCTTGTGACAAGCTCGGTGATGTTGCAGTCTCCATTACGCCTCATAAGAGCCTCAGTATGGTTCAGGGACTTATTTTTCATTTTGACCTGTTGTTGCAGTCTGACGACAAGTTCCGTGCAAATCTGGAATGCCGCGGCGTCCACTTTGTACGACGTGTCTTCAGGGGACCTAAAGATAGTAGGGTCGCCACCGGCGCCTTCATCTTGGCCTACGAGGGTGACACCCTGCCCAAGAAGGTCAAGGTGATGATATATAGATGTGATGTTAAGCCTTACGTCCCTTCTTCCATGCGCTGCTTTAAGTGCTGGAGGTTTGGGCATATGTCATCGAGATGTGACGCCAACCCTACCTGTCGGGATTGTGGACGTGCCTCCCACCCCAAAATCCCATGTTCGCCACCCCCTGTTTGTGTCAACTGCGGACAGAAATATTCACCTTGCTCGTCAGACTGCGCGGTTTATCAAAAGGAGTGGAAGATTACGGAGTATAAGACCTTGGACAGGCTCACTTACAGCGAGGCTAAATGCAAGCACGACAGACTTCACCCTGTGTGCATTTCATCGACGTATGCTGCAGCAGCTTCGATGTCGCCATCCCTGGCGATGAGCCCCCATGCTCAGCCACTTTTTGTGGGCTCTGCAGCCCGGCTGTCTATTGCTGCCCCCTGGTAGTTGAGGAACACCCTCTTCTGTTGCTCCCCTGTTTTCATCATCGGGAGTAACACCACCTCCTTTTGGGACTTAGTCCCCACCTCTGAGCTGGAGAAGTGCCCGCCTCCTCCGGCTCCCCTCGCGTGGAAGGGATCGCTTGGTGCCCTTCCTTCCATGGTTACTGCCCCTCTAGATGTCAGCCAGTGGCTGAAAAAGCCACCACCTGAGGGCCATAGGGCTTCCAGGTCTTCCTTGGTCCATGAGACTGGGTCGGAAAAGCCCACCCAGCCTGATAAACCGAAGAACAAATGGGACCCTACCAAAAAGAAGAAAACGCAAAACAGAAGGACATAGAGACAGAAAAGGAGTTCACCACTGCACCTGAAGATGATGTGGAGCATCTAGTGTCCACTCAGGAGCTAGATGTTGCTCAACCCGCAGCTCCTATGGAAGTTGATTAGGCTACTTCGCAATCGGTGGCGGCGAGCGCTTCTAAGGCGTGACCTATCCCCCCCAGGTTCTTTCATGTCTTCAGTCAGATATCATTATCCTTCAGTGGAATTGCTGTGGTTTTTTTTCCACAACCTTGCTGAGTTGAAACAGCTTTTGTGCCACTTCCCTGCCACTTGTCTGGCCCTACAGGAAACTTGGTTTCCTGTTTGGTGGACCCCCTCCCTCTGTGGCTACTAGGGTTACTACAAGAACCGCGTAGAAGACGACAGGGTGTCTGGTGGTGTCTGTGTTTATGTTCTTGCTACTGTTCCTAGTGCCCCAGTGCCACTTCACACGGCTCTTGAGGCTGTGGCTGTTAGAATCCGGGCAGGAATGGAGCTTACCATCTGTTCTCTCTACCTTCCCCCAGATGAGGTAGTCCCTCTTGCAGACCTAGCTGCCTTGCTCGCCCAGCTCCCCGTGCCATTCCTCCTTTTGGGGGACTTTAATGCCCATCACCCTTTATGGGGTGGGGCCCAGATCACGGGCCAGGGTAGGAACATTGAGGCTCTCTTGACACAGCAGGACATTTGCCTCATTAACACTGGTGCTCCCACATATTTTAGCTGGACTCATGGCACAGACTCAGCCATTGACCTCTCTTAGTAGCCCAGGTCTTCTTCCATACCTCATTTGGAGGGTCCATGACGACCTCTGCGGTAGCGACCACTTTCCTATCCTGGTTTCTCTTCTTCAATCCCAACCCCCTGACCAGCTGCCATGATGGTCTCTTCATGGAACTGATTGGGCAGTCTGCACCTCAGCTACTATGGCCATTGCTCCGGTTGCTATGGTCATTGTTTGTGCTGCTGAGGCGATTGTCCCCTGTTCTTAAGGTACCCTAAGGCGTAAGTCAGTCCCTTGGTGGACACCAGAGATTGCAGAAGCTATCCGGGACCGCCGGCGAGCCCTGCAACGACACCAGCGTCATCCTTCCCTAGAGAATCTGGTTGCCTTTAAACGGCTGCGGGCTCAGGCTAGGCGGTTAATCCGGCGGAGCAAACAGGACTGCTTGGAACTATGTGTTGGCACCATAGGTTCTCCGACCTCCCCATCTCAGGTGTGGTCGCGGGTTCGGCGCATTTTTGGCTTTCGCCCTCATGCGTCTGTCCCTTGCCTTTCTCTTTGGGGTACACTTTGTACTGACCCAATCACCATCGCCGAACACCTGGCAGAGTACTTCGCTCGTAGTTCCTCGACAGTGGGCTACAATGCAGAATCCTGCGCCATTAAAGAGCTGGCTGAGCGTACGCAGTTGTCGTTTCGCACGCACCGTTGGGAACAATACAACGCCCTGTTTAGTGAATGGGAGTTCCAAAGTGCCCTTACAGCTTGCCCCGATACCTCTCCAGGTCCAGACCGAATTCACAACCAGTTTCTTCGCCATCTCTCGGCGCACTGTTAGGGTGAATTACTCGCCCTGTTTAATCGTATCTGGACAGAGGGCATTTTCCCAACTCGTTGGCAGGATAGCGTTATCATCCCGGTGCTGAAACCTGCTGTAGATCCGCTGGTGGTTGATAGCTATTGCCCTATAAGCCTTACCAACGTTATGTGCAAACTCCTGGAACGGATGGTGAGTCGGCAGCTCATGTGGATCCTCGAAGCTCGGGACCTCCTGGCCCAGCAACAGGGGGGCTTCCGTCAGGGCTGCTCAGCGATCGACAATTTAGTCTCGCTAGATTCGGCTATTCGTACAGCTTTTACTCGGCGAGAACATCTAGTTGCTGTTTTCTTTGATCTTCGGAAGGCGTACGATACCACATGGCGCCATCATATCCTTTCTACGCTGCACGAATGGGGCTTACGGAGTTCCCTTCCGATTTTTCTACGGAATTTTCTCTCCAATCGCTCCTTTCGGGTTAGAGTTGGCACTTATTTTAGCTCTGCTCATATTCAGGAGAACGGTGTCCCGCAGGGCTCGGTTCTCACTGTTCCCCTCTTTTTGGTGGCGATTAATGGTCTTGCGGCTGTGGTGGGTTCATCAGTCTGTTCCTCTCTATATGCCGACTTTTGTCTTTATTACAGTTCCCCAAGCATCAGTGTCGCTGAACGGCGGCTGCAGGGAGCTACCCATAAGGCACATTTTTGGGCATCCAACCATGGTTTTCATTTCTCAGCCTCTAAAACCCGAGTGATGCATTTCTGTCGTCGTCGAATGGTCCACCTCCATCCAGAGCTCTACCTTGCCAATGAACTCCTTCGTATTGAGGAGACGCATCGCTTTCTTGGCATGCTGTTTGATGCTCAGCTCACTTGGACACCTCATCTTCGTGAGCTTAAACAATGGTGCTGGCGGCACCTCAACACCCTTCGCTCCTTCGCTACCTCAGCCACACTGTTTGGGGGGCGGCATGAACAACCCTCTTACAGCTCTATAAGGCCTTAGTCCAGTCCCGTCTTGACTATGGGAGCATGGTGTACGACTCAGCAGCACCTTCAACGTTGCAGATCCCCGACCCGATTCTCCATTGCGGCGCCAGACTGGCGGCGGGTGCCTTCCACACTAATCCGGTGACTAGCCTTCTTGTAGAAGCTGGAATCCCTCCCCTACGATTCCGCCGACAACAGTTGCTTGCATCATACATCGCTGCGTCCATGCCTCGCCCGACCACACAAACCGCAGGCTCCTTTTTCCATCTTCTGCACTCCCCTCCCCACGACGGCGGCCTACGTCGGGTCTCCCGATCGCGGTCCGCGTTCGTTCCCTTCTCTCGTCACTAGAGTCCTTTCCCCTTCCTCCATCCTTCGGGCCCTCTTCTTCTACCCCTCCTTGGTCCCTCCCTCGCTTGCGGCTTTGCTTGGATTTGTCCTGCGACTCCAAGTCCTCCGTTCCACATGCCAGTCTTCGTCAACAATTCATGGCTCTTCTTGCCTCGTTTCGCGTCGCAGTTGTCGTCTACACCGATGGTTCTGTGGTCGATGGACGCACTGGGTTTACTTTCATCCACGGCGACTATGTTGAGCAGCATTCCCTGCCTTGTGGAAACAGTGTTTTCACTGTGGAGATGTATGCTCTTTATCGTGCTCTCGCTCACATTTCCTCCTGCCCTGGGGAGTCATTTGTCATATGCAGTGACTACCTGAGTGGATTGCAAGCACTCGACCAGTGTTTTTCTCGGGACCCTTTGGTGCGCGATATTCAAGATGCTGTTTTTCCTCTCGCCGCGTGTGGTCGTTCAGCGACGTTTGTGTGGACCCTGGGCCACATCGGCGTTCCAGGAAACGAACGTGTCGATCAGTTGGCCAAGCAGGCCACCACTTCGCCACCCCTGGTGCTTGGTGCCGTGGAAAGAGACCTCTGGTCAGCCCTACATCGCATGGTCCGCTATGTCTGGAGCTCTGAATGGTCTGTCTTTAACACGCCAAGTAAGGTCCGCATGGTAAAATCGTCCACGGCCGTATGGAACTCATCCTTGAGGAGCATGCGTAGGAACTCAGTTGTTCTCTGCCTTCTCCGAATTGGACATATGTGGTTGACCCACAGCTATCTCCTTCGCTGTGAGAACCCGCTCAAGAGTCGCTGTGTAGCAGGGCTGGCAGTGGTCCATCTTCTGATGGACTGCGCCCTCTTAGCCCCCTTGCGGCAGTCCTTTACCAGCTGCACTTCCTTTAATTCTAGGTGACGATGCCTCTATAGCTGACTCAGTTTTACGTTTTATCCGTGCAGCTGGGATTTATCACTCACTCTAGCGTGGGCGCTCTCGCATGATTTCTCAGGCTACACCCACTCCAGCGACTTTTAATTGTGATGTGGATACCAAAATAGTGTCTTTCGTGGTAACAAGTTGTGTTGGTACCTCTATCAACGCTTTCCAGCTGGAGGTTCTTCGTTTGTAGTTGAGTTGTTGACCTTTTACCTGATCCATCAACCACTGTAGTCTGTTTTATTCTAGTCAACTATTTGCTCTGCTCCTTTTAGGTGTCCTCTATTTTGTGTTATTGCGGTGTTCATTTTAGCTCTGTACCCCTTGGTGTTACTTCCCTCTCGGTGCAGAGGTTACGCTTTTACTGTATAGGCCTTTTTACAAGTATGTCTGTTTGGAACAGGGGACTGATGACCTCGATGTTTAGCCCCCATCAAACCCCAAAACCAACCAACCAACCAACCAACCACCGCTCCCCTCCGCTCAGTTCATCTACCATCCCCCTGCTCGGCTCACCCCTCTACTCGTTTGGAGCATTATGGTCAGGACCCTCCAACCAGCTCGAGATTGTGACGATCCGAGGCACCAGTTAGAATTTGGCACAATGTCCTTCAGGAGGACATCCAACAACTCTGAACAATGCTAAGCCATATAACTGCTTGTGTAAGAGCCAGAGGTGGACCAACGTGTTACTGACTTGCTGAATTTGTGAAGCTATTTCTATTGAATAGATCAGCCAATTTTTTTGAAACAGTGGTCATTTGTTTGTGTGTACATCACATCTACAGATTTTTGTCCCTTTCAGATAATTCCTTCCCGTTGCATTTTTCTCCTTTTGTATTAGAATGTACCTACGAAGCTTGGGATTCCTAGATGATATAAATCTTGGATATTTTCTTAAAATTTCTAAAGGAAAATTAAGTCCCATACATCGATAATTTTCATCCTTCCAAACAATAACTGTAATATGTTAGTCTGTATAGTATTGCACAATAATCCATTTAAGCGCTTAATAAATTATGTAAAACTTGAAAAGATTTAAATCGTATGTTTAATTGGTTTATCTTGCCATTCCTTTCTTTGAAAAGATATGTAAATGGATTTGGTTGACTTTTCTTTTGAATTATACGTATATGGTAAATAAGGTTTGAAAAAAGCAAGTGTAAGGGGGGAAGGGTGGGCTATGTATCTCTTACTATCGGTTTTGCAAGGTTTCATCCGTCTTTCTTTCTTATGTCACGAAAATAGGCCCCCTAGTGGGTGATTTGATCTCCTCTTAACAGTATGCCAATGTTGTACAGAGATACCTATTTTTTTTTTAATAAGTGTCTCGTGATCTGTGGTGGCTCTTTAAGGAAAATTGTATTGCGTTTGTTTCTTACTCGTATTTATTGTTTCATCTGTCTTGCACCGAAAATATGTGCACAACAGTGCAGATATCAACGGTATGCAGTATGTATCTTATTGCACCCAAGCTTGCATTCAGAAATGTTCACTCTACCTCGGATGTGTTTTTTTTTTCCACCTGTGCTAGTTATACAATAAATATAGTATACAGCAATATTTTTGAGTTCAATGGTGCAGGCAGAGTCGGCCGTAATGCACCTCGTGTATGGGTCCGCCGAATGACGACGACTAAATGACGCCGCTGTTCTGATTGATCTCGCAGCGGTGGGTACCATATCACATTACTTTAACATGACTGTTTTTGCGCTACAGTTTTGTGTGGTAGGTTTTGGTTATAGCATATTTCGTGGTTTTTCACTGTTGAGAAGATTCTTTTCACAGCAACAAGGTTGAAAGTGGTAATCAACCGAATAAATTGTAATTCGATTATTACCCTATAATTGGGACAACGGAGACATATGGTCTCTTGCACCAGAATATTCACAGTTCGGGTTCACCCTGTAGAATACGATAATGAAGCACATGCCAGTAGTTACAGAATATTTCTACTCCAAAGTCACATAATCCCTTGAGAAAAGCTTTTTCAGTGCCCTAATAACTCGACTAGATATTTTTTTTCACCGGTGACCACCTCCTGAATATTCTTTTTACCATAACGAATCGCTACATGCTGCCATCCATGTAATAGATGGTAAAGTAAAGGTGCATTCTCGCTGTTGTTCGTTTAGAGCGCACACTCTCCAATTCAGGCGACAATGCGGCTTTGTGTACACAGTATGTCGACATATCTCGACCACTTCAAGCTCAGACTTGTGCGCATTGTCACTTTAGAAGGCGGCTTGTCAACAACGGAAGTTACCCGCCAAATTAGAGCACGCCACAGAACCGTCATTTGAAGATTCAGCAGCTTTGGTGAGGCACAGGACATTGAGAATCTGCCTTACAGTAATCGTCCCACGCTCAAAAACACCAGCTGATGAACGTTTCTCTACATTACGGGTCGTAGGTACCAGGAGCAGAGTGCAACAGGACTGCGCGCTTCCTTTTTTTGAGTACTCGGTGGGCCGTGTCGACTCGGGCATTACACAACCGCTTTTGCAGGACCAGTTTGCCCTGTAGGCGTCCATTACGTACGGTTAACCGCCTCCCAGTACCCTGGTACGCGGAGGAAGTGGCGTGTGGAACACCTATAATGGAACGTCCATGAATGGCATCAAGTTTTCTTCGAAGACATATACATCTACATGGATAATCTGCAAATCACATTTAAGTGCCTGGCAGAGGGTTAATCGAACCACCTTCACAATTCTGTTATTCCAATCTCGTATAGCGCGCGGGAAGAAAGAACAGCTATATCCCTCCGTACGCCCTCTGATTTCCCTTATTTTATCGTGGTGATCATTTCTCTCTATCTACGTCGGTGTGAACAAAATATTTTCGCATTCGAAGGAGAAAGTTGGTGGTTGGAATTTCGTGAGAAGATTCCGTCGCAACGAAAAACGCCTTTCTTTTAATGATGTCCATCCCAAACCATGTATTATTTCTGTGACACTCTCCCCCATATTTCGCGACAATACAAAACGTGCTACCTTTCATTGAACTTCTTCGATGTACTCCGTCAGTTCTATCTGGTAAGTATCCCACACCGCGCAGAAGTATTGTAAAAGAGGACTGACAAGCGTAGTGTAGGCAGTCTCCTTAGTAGGTCTGTTGAATTTTCTAAGTGTCATGCCAATAAAACGCAGCCTTTGGTTAGCCTTCCACACAACATTTTCTGTGTGTTCTTTCCAATTTAATTTGTTCGTAATTGTAATACCTAGGTATTTAGTTGAATTTACGGCTTTAATCTAGATTAGACTGATTTATCGTGTAACCGAAGTTTAACAAATTCCTTATAGCACTCATCTGGATGAACTGTTGTTGTTGTTGTGGTCTTCAGTCCTGAGACTGGTTTGATGCAGCTCTCCATGCTACTCTATCCTGTGCAAGCTTTTTCATCTCCCAGTACCTACTGCAACCTACATCCTTCTGAATCTGCTTAGCGTATTCATCTCTTGGTCTCCCTCTACGATTTTTACCCTCCACGCTGCCCTCCAATACTAAATTGGTGATCCCTTGATGCCTCAGAACATGTCCTACCAACCGATCCCTTCTTCTGGTCAAGTTGTGCCACAAACTTCTCTCCTCCCCAATCCTATTCAGTACCTCCTCATTAGTTATGTGATCTATCCATCTAATCTTCAGCATTCTTCTGTAGCACCACATTTCGAAATCTTCTATTCTCTTCTTGTCCAAACTATTTATCGTCCATGTTTCACTTCCATACATGGCTACACTCCATACGAATACTTTCAGAAATGACTTCCTGACACTTAAATCAATACTGGATGTTAACAGATTTCTCTTCTTCAGAAACGCTTTCCTTGCCATTGCCAGCCTACATTTTATATCCTCTCTACTTCGACCATCATCAGTTATTTTGCTCCCCAAATAGCAAAACTCCTTTACTACTTTAAGTGTCTCATTTCCTAATCTAATTCCCTCAGCATCACCCGACTTAATTAGACTACATTCCATTATCCTTCTTTTGCTTTTGTTGATGTTCATCTTATATCCTCCTTTCAAGACACTGTCCATTCCATTCAACTGCTCTTCCAAGTCCTTTGCTGTCTCTGACAGAATTACAATGTCATCGGCGAACCTCAAAGTTTTTATTTCTTCTCCATGAATTTTAATACCTACCCCGAATTTTTCTTTTGTTTCCTTTACTGCTTGCTCAATATACAGATTGAACAACATCGGGGAGAGGCTACAACCCTGTCTTACTCCCTTCCCAACCACTGCTTCCCTTTCATGTCCCTCGACTCTTATAACTGCCATCTGCTTTCTGTACAAATTGTAAATAGCCTTTCGCTCCCTGTATTTTACCCCTGCCACCTTTAGAATTTGAAAGAGAGTATTCCAGTCAACATTGTCAAAAGCTTTCTCTAAGTCTACAAATGCTAGAAACGTAGGTTTGCCTTTCCTTAATCTTTCTTCTAAGATAAGTCGTAAGGTCAGTATTGCCTCACGTGTTCCAGTGTTCCTACGGAATCCAAACTGATCTTCCCCGAGGTTGGCTTCTACTAGTTTTTCCATTAGTCTGTAAAGAATTCGTGTTAGTATTTTGCAGCTGTGACTTATTAAGCTGATAGTTCGGTAATTTTCACATCTGTCAACACCTGCTTTCTTTGGGATTCGAATTATTATATTCTTCTTGAAGTCTGAGGGTATTTCGCCTGTTTCATACATCTTGCTCACCAGATGGTAGAGTTTTGTCAGGACTGGCTCTCCCACGGCCGTCAGTAGTTCCAATGGAATATTGTCTACTCCGGGGGCCTTGTTTCGACTCAGGTCTTTCAGTGCTCTGTCAAACTCTTCACGCAGTATCGTATCTCCCATTTTATCTTCATCTACATCCTCTTCCATTTCCATAATATTGTCCTCAAGTACATCGCCCTTGTATAGACCCTCTATATACTCCTTCCACCTTTCTGCTTTCCCTTCTTTGCTTAGAACTGGGTTTCCATCTGAGCTCTTGATATTCATACAAGTCGTTCTCTTATCTCCAAAGGTCTCTTTAATTTTCCTGTAGGCGGTATCTATCTTACCCCTAGTGAGATAGGCCTCTACATCCTTACATTTGTCCTCTAGCCATCCCTGCTTAGCCATTTTGCACTTCCTGTCGATCTCATTTTTGAGACGTTTGTATTCCTTTTTGCCTGTTTCACTTACTGCATTTTTATATTTTCTCCTTTCATCAATTAAATTCAATATCTCTTCTGTTACCCAAGGATTTCTACTAGCCCTCGTCTTTTTACCTACTTGATCCTCTGCTGCCTTCACTACTTCATCCCTCAAAGCTACCCATTCTTCTTCTACTGTATTTATTTCCCCCATTCCTGTCAATTGCTCCCTTATGCTCTCCCTGAATCTCTGTACAACCTCTGGTTCTTTTAGTTTATCCAGGTCCCATCTCCTTAAATTCCCACCTTTTTGCAGCTTCTTCAGTTTTAATCTACAGGTCATAACCAATAGATTGTGGTCAGAGTCCACATCTGCCCCTGGAAATGTCTTACAATTTAAAACCTGGTTCCTAAATCTGTCTTACCATTATATAATCTATCTGATACCTTTTAGTATCTCCAGGGTTCTTCCATGTATACAACCTTCTTTCATGATTCTTAAACCAAGTGTTAGTTATGATTATGTTGTGCTCTGTGCAAAATTCTACCAGGCGGCTTCCTCTTTCATTTCTGTCCCCCAATCCATATTCACCTACTATGTTTCCTTCTCTCCCTTTTCCTACACTCGAATTCCAGTCACCCATGACTATTAAATTTTCGTCTCCCTTCACAATCTGAATAATTTCTTTTATTTCATCATACATTTCTTCAATTTCTTCGTCATCTGCAGAGCTAGTTGGCATATAAACTTGTACTACTGTAGTAGGTGTGGGCTTCGTGTCTATCTTGGCCACAATAATGCGTTCACTATGCTGTTTGTAGTAGCTTACCCGCATTCCTATTTTCCTATTCATTATTAAACCTACTCCTGCATTACCCCTATTTGATTTTGTGTTTATAACCCTGTAGTCACCTGACCAGAAGTCTACACTTTTCGTTATTTAGGGTCAACTGCCACTTTTCGCACCATTCAGATATCTTTTCTATGACTTTATTAGTCAATAAATGACACCGTCGTCTGCAAACAACCTAAGACGGCTGCTCAGATTGTCTCCCAAATCGTTTATATAGATCAGGAGCAGTAAAGGGCCTTTGCACTACCTTGGGGAACGCCAAAAATCATTTCTGTTTTACTCGATGACTTTCCGTAAATTACTACGAACTGTGACCCCTCTGACAGGAAATCACAAATCCAGTCACATAAGACGATATTCCATAACATGCAATTCCAGTACAAGCCGATTGTGTGGTAAAATGTCAAAAGCCTTCCGGAAATGCAGACATAAGAAATCTCTTGTCAATAGCCCTCAACACTTCATGCGAATAAAGAGCTAGTTGTGGTTCACAAGAACGATGTTTTCTAAACCCATGTTGACAGTGTGTCAATGGACCATTTTCTTCGAGGTAATTCATAATGTTCGAATACAATATATGTTCTAAAATCCTACTGCATATCGACGTTAACGGTATGGGCCTGTAATTTAGTGCCGGCTGTGGTGGCCGAGCGGTTCTAGGCGCTTAGGTCTGGAACCGCGCGACCGCTACGGTCGCAGGTTCGAATCCTGCCTCGGGCATGGATGTGTGTGATGTCTAATTTCTAGGCAACTGATGACCTCAGATGTTAAGTCCCATAGTGCTCAGAGCCATTTGAACCATTTTTTGTAATTTAGTGGATTACTCCTACTACCTTTCTTGAATATTGGTGTGACCTGTGCAACTTTCCAGTCTTTGGGCACTGATCTTTCGTGGAGCGAAATGATTGTTAAGTATGGAGCTAATTCATCAGCATACTCCGAAAGGAACCTAATTGGTATACAGTCTGGACCAGAAGACTTGGTTTTATTAAGTGATTTAAGTTGCTTCACTACTCCAAGGATACTTAATTCTACGTTACTCATGTTGGCAGCTGTTCTCGATTCGAATTCTGGAATATTTACTTCGTCGTCTTTTGTGAAGGCATTTCGGAAGGCTGTGTTTAGTAACTCTGCTTTGGCAGCACTGGCTTCGATAGTATCTCCATGACTATTCATTGTTTCTTGCCGCTAACACACTTCACATACGACCAGAATCTCTTTGGATTTTCTGCGAGATTTCGAGAGAAAGTTTCGTTGTGGAAACTGTTATAAGCACTCCCATTGAAGTCCGCGCTAAATTTAGAGCTTCTGTAAAAGACGCCAATCTTGGGGATTTTGCGTCTGTTTAAATTTGGCATGTTTGTTTCGTTGTTTCTGCAATAGTGTTCTGGCCCGTTTTGTGTACAAAGGAAGATCATCTCCGTCGTTTGTTAAATTATCTGGTATAAATCTCTCAGTTGCTGCCGATACTGTTCTTTGAATTTAAGCCACATCTGGTCTACACTTACATTATTAATTTAGAATGCGTGGAGATAGTCTCTCAGGGAGGCTTAAAGTGAATTTTTATCTGCTTTTGTGAATAGGTATATTTTTCGCTTATTTTTCGAGGATTGGGGAATAACAATATTCACTCTCGCTACGACAACCCTGTGTTCACTAATCCATGAATCATTTTTGATGCTCGTTATTAACGCAGGCTATATTAATGTCAGGATATGAGCAACGTCTAGTGATTGTCGTAAAAGACGATGGAGACGGCCAGGTAGCAATGAATGCTTGTCTCAGGCATATAGTCATATGGGACCTATCGCTTAGTTGCGGACAGGCGTTAAGACCAGATGCGACACGTTTACAGAGATTACGCGAAAGAACTTGCATCCATTCTAGCAGCAGTTTAGCGCAGGTCGCTGCAGAGCCGAAGGGTACCTACAAAAAAATAGATTATTCCTGTTTTCAAGAAGGGTTGTAAGACAGATACACAGAATTGCAGGCCCATATTAGCCCAGTCAACAAAAATCAAAAAAGGTCGAGTGGGGAAAAAAGTTGTGTAGTCACAAACGTTTGTACGATGGTAGGCGCTCCATGAACAACGCACTAAAAATCCTGAGCGATGGAGTGTGTGCTTTGTGGTGTGGTGAGGGGGGGGGGGGGGGGGAAGGCACTTCTAGTGATCAATTTATATGTTGTTGTTTTTTTTAACCTCGAAAACGGCAGCGTCTAGCGAAAATGTTTCGCAGTATAAAATTAAATTACATTGAATTAAAAAACGTCCACGTAATCGTTTGTCTATAACTGATAGATCCTTCGTTGCAGTGGATGGAAAAAATAGCGGATTATTGAAACTAGTGTTTTAATGTGTAAAATTGATGTATATTGTTACACGAAGTGTGTTATGAACAAATATTAAATGTTGAGTACAACGTGTAAGTGCAGCGGAACCGTGTTACGGGAAAACGTGGGGGTGGTGACTAGAATCGTTAAGGAAGCAGATCGCCGGATTGTGGTTATGCACTTCCCCGCTTCATCCGCCTGCAAACTGAAGATCGAACAGATGATCCTCATTCTTTCCACTTCAGTAGGTCCCAAGCTATAAGGTATTTCACAAAATGGCTCTGAGCACTATGGGACTTAACTTCTGTGGTCATCAGTCCCCTAGAACTTGTCATCAGTCCCCTAGAACTTAGAACTACTTAAACCTAACCAACCTAAGGACATCACACACACCCATGCCCGAGGCAGGATTCGAACCTGCGACCGTAGCGGTCCCCCAGTTCCAGACTGTAGCACCTAGAAACGCTCGGCCATCTCGGCCGTCGGTCTTTCACAAAATATGAATAGCTGACGACGCGGTGCGCAGGCATGGTCGGTAGGGGGAGACATGCCGGGGTGCTTTAACACCAGTGGAATGCAGACATGAGTTGATTACATGTATTACTAACAGAAGAAACGCATATGGACAGAATTTCAGCAATGCTAGAGGGGAAATCTCGGCCAATTTAGGTTGGAAAAAAATGGGAAATTAGTTGTGGGATATGTTGGAATACCTTATTTTAGAACTGTGAGACGCACTTTTTTCTTTCAAAAATTGCCTCCCAAAATTAAGGGGTATCTTATGCTCGAAATTAATATAACAATGCTTAATTTCAAATTCCCGCCGATCTTAAAAGTAGCCGTATATTTGATGCCGCAGGGAACCTCTCTCTATCTGGCAACATTGGGTTCAACAGGCAACAGCATTGCACCAATGCGACGAACACGAGTTGCGGGGATTCACAAGCTTGCTAACACTGTCTCCCTTCCGCGCCGCCATCACAAACTCAGAACACTGTCTAGCCTGTGGTGCGTCATTGCAGTCCGCGGTGCCAGTGAACTTTAATTGAAAGTGATTTGTGTTATCGATAACAGTACAATATTTTTGTTAGTAGCTGGTATCTTAAAGGAAAAAAAAAGATATTAACATGGTGCGGGCTATAAATTAAAAGTAATGACATAAGTAGGAGAACTTGGAAAAACAGCAGCTGAGTGACCTCTCGACCCTCCACAAACGGCCGGGCTAGTAAAGAAGTAGTGAAAAAAGCCTGATTGGCCAAAACTAGATGATGATGTATTGAAATGGATTCAAGGGCACACTCAAAATAGCAATGGAATTAATACAAAAAATGATGCAAATACACGCTCGTAAGGTAGCGCTACAGTGGAACTTAACAGCTTTAAGGGTGAACTTGGTTGCTGCCATAGGTTTATGAAGCGTCATGGACGTAGTATGCGAACCAAAACGAAGATCTCAAAAAATGTCAGGAGGGTATGAAGAGTAAATATTATCTTCCCATAGCCTTATTGTAGACCTTGCTGTTATTCCTGGAGGACTTACTTCATAATTGCAACCTATTGGTGTCTTGTTAAATAAACAGTTTAAAGTGTTCATGAGAAAGGAATGGAACAAATGAATGATCGATGAAACCCATCAAGAATTCAGGGCCGAAGGGAACTTTAAAACTACGTCGATCAAGCAAGTGTCAGTGGATAAAACAGTCGTGGTCTACAGTGAGAGAAGACATTGTTGCTAAATCTTTTAGGAAGTGCGGCATAAGTAACGCTCTCGATGGCCGTGAAGACGATGTTGTATATGAAGAGGAAAACGATGAAGAGGAATAAGAAGCAGTTGACGATTTTCAGTCCTTTTTAAAGGTCATTTCGGTTTTATAAACTAAGATTTATTAGTCTGGCTTTGCAATCTAAGAATAAAAATGGTTAAAATGTTATTTAAAATGCATAAAAATTAAGGCGCGTCTTATAGTCCGTAAAATACGGTATTTCCGCTTCACGAAGTCCCAATAGGTGGCGGCGCTATACGCAGCCCTCAAAATGGCGTCTGTAACAGAACTGCGCTCATGCAGAGAGCGGTCTCAGAGTTTCTTTTGGCGGACAAAAGCATCGCAGATATTCGTAGGCACTTGCAGAATGTCTACGGAGACCTGCAAGTGAAAAAAGAACGACGAGTCGTTTGGCGATGCTCTGTTATCGCAATAGTGTTGCGTAAACCTGTCCGATCTCTCGAGTGCTGGCCGGCCGCACACAGGTGTAATTCCTGCAATGTTGGAACGGGCGGACACACTCATTCGAAGTGATTGAGGGATCGCAACCAAAGATTTCGTTGCACAACTGTACGTCCCTGTTGATGGTCCTGACGCACTTATCCACGTGTTCGGTTATTCAAAGGCGTGTGCCCACTGGTATCCAACCTACAGGTTTCGTACTTACCGACTTCCCAATTCGTGGCCCACCCCCCTGCGGGTCCGGGGTAAGAATAGGCCCGAGGTATTCTTGCCTGTCGTAAGAGGCGACTACAAGGAGTTTCAACCGTTTTGGCCTTCCATGTGAAGGTCCCCCTTGGGGTTTGACCTCCATTTTTCAAAATTCATCAGAAGTACAAGACTTTTGGGGAAGGACGCCTTATGTGGTGTCTCACTGGTCCTCAGTGCACTAAGACCTTGGCACTCAGCATTGTAACGGCGTTGTAACCACACCCACTATTCCTCAAATTGGGCCTAAACGCCTGATGGGTTGCACAAGTTACGCCGATAGTGCGTCCCTAACTGCACCTACGATCATGATGGACTTTCCATGGCACCCGAAATCCAGCACGGTAGCCAGCCCGTTGTGGTGGGGTTGTCATGTACCCTCTAGGTTGTAGCCCCCTGACAACACAGGGATCGTACTGCCGATACCTGAGCTGCACCCTCCCCACGTCGGCCAAGGAGTCGATGCCCGTCCCCCGTTTCGCAGATGAAACGTCAACGTGTATCGGGTCGCTCTGTGGCAGTCTTTTAAAAATAAAGGTACTGTCTCTGGTTCTGGTTCTCCTGCCCTTTCCTCCTTGGCCACTCCCTGGGAGGAAGGACAGGCCCGCCGGCTTGGGGCGAAGTACTTCCCCTGCTATTTAGTCTGTTCTTGGACTTATGGGGGGGACGTTCGCCACCTCCAAGCCCATGTTCTTTGTCCAGCACATCGAGGAAATCTTCGGGGAAATCGAGGGTCTCAGTAAAATGCGTTCGGGGTCCGTTCTTATAAAGACCACCTCCGCCACTCAGTCGGCGGCGCTCCAGGCGTGCGACCGACTAGGGGACATCCCAGTGTCCATTGTCCCGCATCTGGCACTGAATAGGATGCAGGGGGTTATTTTTCATCGGGACCTCCTGCTGCAATCTGATGAGGAGCTCAGGGCCAACCTGGAGCGCTGAGGCGTGCGTTTCGTCCGGCGAGTCCAGCGCGGCCCCAAAGACCACCGCATCGACACCGGGGCCTTTATCCTCGCCTTCGAGGGGAACGTTCTCCCGGAGAAGGTACAGGTGATGTGCTACCGGTGCGACGTGCGACCTTACGTCCCGCCTCCTATGCGCTGCTTTCGGTGTTTGCGCTTTGGGCACATGTCGTCACGGTGTGAGGCTGAGCCACTTTGTGGCGATTGTGGACGTCCTCTTCGTGAGGAACATACATGCACCCCACCACCTTGGTGCGTCAATTGTCCTGGCATCCACTCGCCTAGATCTTTCGACTGCCCCGCGTATCATATGGAGAAGAAGATTCAAGAATTCAAAACTTTCGAACGCCTCTCTTATTCTGAGGCCAGGAAGAAGTATGACCGCCTCCATCCCGTGACGTTGACAACTTCGTTTGCCTCAGTCGTGTCCAATCCTTCCACAGTATCCTCACCCCTATCCTGTCCCCCCTCCAGCTCCTCACCCCATCCGGGGTCTATGCCTCCGCCTCTCAAATCCCTCCCTTCCAAATCCTCCTCCCTCACGGCCCCTGCCCCCTCTGCCCCAGGGGCCACCCTTCCTCCTCCTCCCCCTCCGCCGCCTGAGAAGCGATCCTCTTCTCAGGCGTCCATTGGGGAAATGTTCCGGACCCCGGCTTCCGAGGTCCGGCATTCCAAAACGGACCCCGCGCGTGAGGACCTTCTTCGGGTCCAGCCCACCATCCCCGCGCCTCATCGGACTTCCCAGAAGGCCTCCAAGAAGAAGTCTTTATCCCCCTCTCCACCCCGGCGCGTTTCGTCTGACGCTCCATCCGTGAGTCGCTGCTCCCAGCCGTCCTCAGTTTCGCCTGGACGCTCTGCTGCCAGGCGCTCAGCTGGCCTCTCGTCGGCGAATGATGCTGCCCCTCCTACGCAACCCGGGAAAGCGGCCGCAGCTGGCGACGACTCGATGGAACAGGATCCGCCTCCCGCCGGTTGTAGCGTTGTTCGCTCGAAACCTGGCCCTCCGCGGCCGTCGAGGTGACCAGCTCTTCACACGTTTCGTTCCCCCTTTTTTCTGACTAGCGATGGCTTTGTTACATTGGAACATAAGAGGTATTCGATCTAATCGGGAGGAATTAAAACTGCTCCTCTGCCTGCACTGTCCGCTCGTCCTTGGTCTCCAGGAAACCAAGTTGCGCCCAACTGACCGTATTGCTTTTCCCCACTATACCTCGGAGCGGTCTGACCTCACCCCTGTAGACGGTATTCCAGCTCATGGTGGGGTCATGTTGCTCGTTCGGGACGATGTCTATTACCATCCCATCCCATTGACCACCCCACTCCAAGCAATAGCTGTCCGTATTACTCTTTCTGCTTTTACTTTTTCCGTTTGTACCGTCTACACTCCATCGTCATCCGCAGTTAGTCGGGCTGACACGATGCACCTGATTGTTCAGCTTCCTCCGCCGTTTTTATTGCTTGGCGACTTCAATGCCCATCATCCCCTTTGGGGCTCTCCTGCATCCTGTCAGAGAGGCTCCCTCTTGGCGGATGTCTTCAACCATCTCAGTCTTCTCTGCCTCAATACTGGCGCCACGACTTTCCTCTCGGTCTGTTCTACTACTCTTGCCCGTCAGTTCGAGTGGTATGTCCTTTCTGACACCTATTCGAGCGACCACTTCCCCTGTGTCGTTCGTCTCCTGCATCACACTCCATCCCCACGTCCTTCGAGCTGGAACGTACCGAAGGCTGACTGGGGACTTTACTCCTCCCTGGCGACCTTTCCGGACCACGATTTTCTCAGTTGTGACAGTCAGGTCGAATACCTCACGGCTGTTATCGTCAATGCTGCCGAACGTTCCATTCCTCATACTATCTCTTCTTCACGTCGCGTTTCCGTCCCCTGGTGGAATGAGGCTTGTAGAGACGCTATCCGTGCTCGAGGACGTGCTTTACGCACCTTTCGCCGCCATCCTACGTTGGCGAATTGTATTGGATACAAAAGACTCCGAGCGCAATGCAGTAGAGTCATCAAAGACAGCAAAAAAGCTTGTTGGGCCTCTTTCACCAGCTCCTTTAATAGTTTTACTCCCTCTTCTGTCGTCTGAGGTGGCCTGCGCCGGCTGTCGGGCATTAAGGTACACTCCTCGGTACCTGGCCTGACCTCAGGTAATGAGGTCCTTGTTGATCCTGTGGCTGTCTCCAACGCCTTCGGCCGCTTTTTCGCGGAGGTTTCAAGCTCCGCCCATTACCGCCCTGACTTCCTTCCCAGGAAAGAGGCAGAAGAGGCTCGGCGACCTTCCTTCCACTCGCTGAATCTGGAAACTTATAATGCCCCCTTTACTATGCGGGAACTCGAACGTGCGCTTGCACTGTCCCGGTCCTCTGCTCCGGGGCCAGATGCCATTCACGTTCAGATGCTGGCACACCTTTCTCCGGCGGGCAAAAGCTTCCTTCTTTGTACCTACAATCACGTCTGGACCGAAGGTCAGGTCCCCATGCGTTGGCGTGACGCCGTCGTTGTTCCTATACCCAAACCCGGGAAGGATAGACACCTTCCTTCTAGTTACCGCCCCATTTCTCTTACAAGCTGTGTCCGTAAGGTGATGGAGCGCATGGTTAATGCTCGGTTAGTCTGGATTCTTGAATCTCGACAGCTACTTACCAATGTCCAATGCGGCTTTCGTCGCCGCCGCTCCGCTGTTGACCACCTTGTGACCTTGTCGACATTCATCATGAACAACGTTTTGCGAAGGCGCCAAACTGTAGCCGTGTTCTTCGATTTGGAGAAGGCTTATGATACCTGTTGGAGAGGAGGTATCCTCTGCACTATGCACAGGTGGGGCCTAGCGGTCGCCTGCCCCTTTTTATTGATTCCTTTTTAACAGATCGAAAGTTTAGGGTACGTGTGGGTTCCGTATTGTCCGACGTCTTCCTCCAGGAGAACGGAGTGCCTCAGGGCTCCGTCTTGAGTGTAGCCCTTTTTGCCATCGCGATCAATCCAATTATGGATTGCATTCCACCTAATGTCTCAGGCTCTCTCTTTGTCGATGACTTCGCGATCTACTGCAGTGCCCAGAGAACATGCCTCCTGGAGCGCTGCCTTCAGCGTTGTCTAGACAGCCTATACTCATGGAGCGTGGCAAATGGCTTCCGGTTCTCTGAAGAGAAGACGGTTTGTATCAACTTTTGGCGATATAAAGCGTTCCTTCTGCCATGCTTACATCTCGGTCCCGTTGTTCTCCCATTCGTGGAAACAACTAAGTTTCTAGGGCTCACATTGGACAGGAAACTTTGTTGGTCTCCGCACGTCTCTTATTTGGCGGCCCGTTGTACACGTTCCGTTAATGTCCTCAGAGTTCTTAGTGGTTCATCTTTTGGAGCGGATCACACTGTCCTGCTTTGCTTGTATCGGTCCATAGTCCGATCGAAGCTGGATTATGGGAGCTTCGTCTACTCGTCCGCTCGGCCATCCCTCTTACGCCGTCTCAACTCCATCCACCATCGGGGGTTACGTCTTGCGACCGGAGCCTTCTACACTAGTCCCGTTGAGAGTCTTTATGCTGAAGCTGCCGAATTACCATTGACCTACCGGCGCGACGTACTGCTGTGTCGGTATGCCTGCCGGCTGTTGTCAATGCCCAACCACCCCTCTTATCAGTCCTTCTTCGCCGATTCTCTCGACCGTCAGTACGGGTTGTATGTCTCTGCCCTGCTGCCCCCTGGAGTCCGCTTCCGTCGCCTGCTCCGACAATTGGATTTTGCCCTCCCTACCACCTTCAGAGAGGGTGAGAGCCCGACACCACCTTGGCTCCAGGCTCCGGTTCATATTTATCTCGACCTCAGCTCACTCCCGAAGGAGGGTACTCTGGCTGCAGTGTATTGCTCACGGTTTGTCGAACTTCGTGCTCGACTTGCCGGTCACACCTTTATTTACACCGATGGCTCCAAAACTGACGATGGTGTCGGCTGTGCCTTTGTCGTCGGGGCCGCCACCTTTAAATACCGACTCCTCGACCAATGTTCCAGCTTTACGGCCGAGCTTTTTGTTCTCCATCAGGGCGTTCAGTATGCCCGCCGCCACCGCCATTCATCGTATGTACTCCGTGCTGGCTCACTCAGTGCTCTTCAGAGCCTTGGAGCTCCCTATCCGGTCCATCCCTTGATTCAACGGATACAGCAGTCCCTCCATTCTTTCGCTGATAATGGTGGTTCTGTCAGCTTTCTGTGGGTTCCCGGACATGTAGGAGTGCCTGGGAATGAGGCTGCGGATGCTGCAGCCAAGGCTGCAGTCCTCCTGCCTCGGCCAGCCTCCCATTGTGTCCCGTCATCTGACGTTCGTGGGAATGTTTGTAAGAGGCTTGTGTCGTTGTGGTGGGATGCTTGGTCATCCCTCCAAGGAAACAAGCTCCGGGCAGTAAAACCGCTCCCAACTGCTTGGACAACCTCCTCCCGACCATCTCGGCGAGAGGAGGTCCTTCTGACCAGGTTGGGGATTGGGCATTGCCGGTTTAGCCACCGCTACCTGCTCTCCGGTGACCCAGCCCCGCAGTGCCCTTGTGGTCAGGCATTAACAGTGCGCCATGTTTTATTGTCGTGTCCCCGCTTTAGTCAATCTCGTGTTGTCCTGTCCCTGCCATCTACTTTACCGGATATTTTAGCTGATGACGCCCGAGCAGCTGCTCGTGTTATGCGTTTTATAACTTTGACTGGCTTGTCCAAAGACATCTAACTCTTTTACTTATTTGTAAGAACTTTCTGCCCCCCCCCCCCCCCGCCCCTTGAGTTTTACTAGATTCTATGTGCTCTAACAATTGTGATTGGGCGCTAATGACCTCAGTAGTTGAGCGCCCTTAAACCCGAAACAAGAAAAACAAAACAAAAAATTCATGGCCCAGTGAAGGATGCACTCTGCGGGAAACAGTGCGTGGATGCTGGGGAGGTTATTGATGCAGCGAGACGTCGGCTCCGACATCGATCAGTAGAGTTGTACCCTGCGGGCGTATAGGCTCTCCCATTAAGATTGCATAAGGCCGTCGTATTGAACCGAAATTGTGTTGGAAAATAGTTTTGTAGCCAGTAGAGTGAGGAATATAGTGTACCGGACTCCTGAAGAAGAAGAAGAAGAAGAAGAAGAAGAAGAAGAAGAAGAAGAAGAAGAAGAAGAAGAAGAAGAAGAAGGAGGAGGAGGAGGAGGAGGAGGTGTTGCATTACTTATTCAATGTCCCTCGTACTTAATCATCCCTTACGGCAGCCGTCGTGTTCTTCCGGAAAAGTTTTCAGTTCATTCAGTACTTACTGGCAGCTGTTACGTGAACTGTGGAGAGTTGATATAAAATTCTGAAACACCGTGTAGTTGCTTCTTCTAACGTAGCGGGGTAGATATTGAGGATTCACCTGCTCGATTTTCAGTTCGCAGACTTATTACCAAGGGACATGCATGAACAGAATCCGGCGATCTACCTTCCCTTGAGCTTATACCCCACACATCGTACCCTTCCACCGTGCTACACTCTCAGAACACAGTTTATCCGTTAAGTAATGCAACACGTAATACACACATTTAATATTTGTTTTTAATGGTAAACATGAACATTATACTGCTGAAACACATCTGATTTTTTTTTTCCTCCTACCACCGTACAAAGATTGGAGACTACACGAATTTTTCCCCTAATTTTCCATCGTTGACTGGGCTCGTGTTGCCGTCAGTCTGTAGAATTATCAGATATGTTTTTTTGCTCACGTATTTTGAAGAAGGAAAGTCATCTGCATAAAAATAAATATGAATTCCGCAATCAGATATTTTGCAAAATTCAGCTCGCTCTGTTCCTCACTGAGATTCACTGTGCTGTAGACATCGGTTCTCGGGTTGATTCCGTGTTCGTAGACTTCAGGAAGGCATTTGACACTGTCCCGCACTGCCGTTTAATGAACAAGATAAGAGCTTATCGAGTATCGGACCAGATTTGCAACCAGATTCAAGACTTCCTGGCAGAGAGAACGCAGCACGTCGCCCTTAACATAAAATTGACAGATGTAAAGTTAATTTGAGGAGTACCCCAAGGAAGTGTGATAGAACCCCGTTACTGTTTACTACGTATATATGTGATCTAGTAGAAATCGTCGTAAGCTTCGTAAGACTGTGTCGCTGTCGATATGGGCGTCGATAACAAAGTAGCGACGCCGGAAGACGCTACTGATTTACAGAATGATCTGTAGAGGATGGATGAGTGATGCAGTATCAGACAGTTGATCCGGAACGTAAATAAACACACGGATAAGAAATCCACTACAGTATATATACACTATAGTCGGCAAATTGCTGGAAACGGTGTCCATCGTAAAATACCTAGGGGTAACATACCGGAGAGATCTAAAGTGAAATGACAACATAAAACTAGTATGATAAGCAGATGTTAGGCTGAGATTCGTAGAAAGAATGTTGTTGTTGGTGTCTTCAGTCCTGAGACTGGTTTGATGCAGCTCTCCGTGCTACTCCATCCTGTGCAAACTTATTGATCTCCCAGTACCTACTGCAGCCTACATCCTTCTGAATCTGCTTAGTGTATTCATCTCTTGGTCTCCCTCTACGATTTTTACCCTCACGCTGCCCTCAAATACTAAATTGGTGATCCCTTGATGCCCCAGAACATGACCTACCAACCGATCCCTTCTTCTTGTCAAGTTGTGCCACAAACTCCTCTTCTCCCCAATTCTATTCAATACCTCCTCATTAGTTATGTGATCTACCCATCTAATCTTCGGAGTTCTTCTGTAGCACCACATTTCGAAAGCTTCTATTCTCTTCTTGTCCAAACTATTTATCGTCCATGTTTCACTTCCATACATGGCTACACTCCATACAAATACTTTCAGAAACGACTTCCTAACCCTTAAATCAACACCCGATGTTAACAAATTTCTCTTCTTCAGAATCGCTTTCCTTGCCATTGCCAGTCTACATTTTATGTCCTCTCTACTGCGACCATCATCAGTTACTTTGCTCCCCAAGTAGCAAAACTCCTTTACTACTTTCAGTGTCTCTTTTCCTAATCTAATTCCTTCAGCATCGGCCGACTTAATTCGACTACATTCCATGATCCTCGTTTTGCTTTTGTTGATGTTCATCTTATAACCTCCTTTCAAGACACTATCCTTTCCGTTCAACTGCTCTTCCAAGTCCTTTGCTGTCTCTGGCCTAATTACAATGTCATCGGCGAGCCTCAAAGTTTTTATTTCTTCTCCATTGATGTTAACACCTACTCCGAATTTTTCTTTTGTTGCCTTTAATGCTTGCTCAATATACAGATTGAATTACATTGGGGGAGAGGCTACAACCTTGTCTCACTCCCTTCCCAACCACTGCTTCCCTTTCGTGCCCCTCGACTTTTTTTAACTGCCACCTGGTTTCTGTACAAATTGTAAATAGATTTTCGCTCCCTGTATTTTACCCCTACCACCTTCAGAATTTGAAAGAGAGTATTCCAGTCAACATTGTCAAAGACTTTCTCTAAGTCTACAAATGCTAGGAACGTAGGTTTGCCTTTCCTTAATCTTTCTTCTAAGGCAAGTCGTAAGGTCAGTATTGCCTCACGTGTTCCAATATTCCTACGGAATCCAAACTGATCTTCCCCGAGGTAGGCTTCCACCAGTTTTTCCATTCGTCGGTAAAGAATTCGCGTTAGTGTTTTGCAGCTGTGACTTATTAAACTGATAGTTCGGTAATTTTTCACGTCTGTGAACGCCTGCTTTCTTTGGGATTGGAATTATTATATTCTTTCTTGAAGTCTGACGGTATTTCGCCTGTCTCGTACATCTTGCTCACCAGGTGGTAGAGTTTTGTCAGGACTGGAAAGAATATTAAGTATAATGCATCCACGAAAGAAATGGTGTACATAGCGCTTGTTCGCCCGATTCTTGTGTACAGCTCATCACTCTGAGACCCTTACCAGGTAGGACTGACGGCAGAGGTAGAGAAGATCCAACGAAGAGCAGTGTGTTTCGTCACAGGGTCGGTCAGCCGGCACGAGAGCGTTACGGAGATGCTCAACAATCTACAGTAATAGGCGCTATAAGAGTGGCGTTGTTCATCATGGAGTGGAAATATTGAAATTTCTAGGGTGTATGTGCCGGGAAGAGTCATAAAACATATTACTTCCTCCCACATACAGGGGTCGGACAAAAATACGAGAACACCGCGAGAAAATGCATGCTTGAACATAAATTCAGGCGCTAGCAAAGTTTTTAGGTTTGCGCTGTTGTACAGGGTGGCGCACGAAATGTTACCATTTTGTTTTTGAATATAAACTTTATTGTCAATACATCCTGAAAGGAACAATGAAGATCCGCCCATGAAGATTTGTTCTAACTCAACACATGCTCAAGATGTCCGTCATTTCGTTTCCTAACTTCCTTCAAACGAACACTGAAGTTAATGATTACCCTACGGCACATGTTCCGTAATTTCACTGCAAGCTTGAAGAATGTCTTCTGAGCCACATTACATCAAGTGGACGTTTCGGGAAAATTTTTTCCTGTAAGTACCCCCAAAGAAAAAAGTCACATGGATTTAGGTCTGGACTATTAGGGGGCCAATTTTGTCCGTCATTGAAGTGATCTGGAAACCTGAGTGAAATGATCCGCATGTCGAAATGCTCGTGTAAAAACTCCAACACAGTGTTTGCAGCATGTGGCCTTGCTCCATCTAGCATGAACCACTGCGTGTTGAAGGGCAAGCTGTGGAATGAAGCTATTGCGAAGCATGCTCAATTAACGCTCTCTGTTCAGTTTCTTCAAAGAAAAAGGGTACAATAAGTCCGTGACTGGAAATTGCTGCCCACGCTGTAATCCTCGGAGCATAATATTGTCGTTCATGAAGCACTTGTGGGTTTACAGTGGCCCAAAAGCGTACATTTTGTTAACCACACCGTCTAAATGAAAATGCTCCTCGTCTGAAAACCAGACGTTGTTGAGAGTTTCTTCCCTATCCTCCGCCCACTGAGCAAACAGTAGTCTCTGCTGCTTGTGTTTTCAGTGAGCTTCTGTGCGCAGGTCATCTTGTATGGGTACATATGGAGGTCACTTTTAAGAATGCGTTGAACGGAGCGTCTAGCTATTCCCAGTTGCACTGCTGCCTTTCTACACGATTTCCCGGGATTTCTCTGTACAGCAACTCGTACTGCTTCAATATTCTCCGGCGAACAAACACTTAGGCCGAGGTCGCTTCGCTTCCAATACTGCTCCTTCCTGTACAAATTTATCGTACAACCTGTGGATGGTCTTCTTGCAAGGGACTGGACCCATCGTGTGTTAAACTGTTGTCGAAAACGCCTCTGAGTCACAGCATGGCTTTTCGTTTCATGAAAAAGTAACACAATTGCCGATCGTTGCTGTGTTGTCAGTCTTCCGTTGTCAGCCATTGCTGCTTACTAGTCTCCAAGCGGCAGTATCGTGAATTACACGTCATTTCGTAACTCGTTTGTTTCTCCAAGCTCTGCTGGTACTGCTGTAGAGATCCCAGTGGGATATCTAATGTGCGTCGTAAATTGTGAAAGAAACAATTGGTAACACATTTCGTGCACCATCCTGTATTTGTCCACTAACGGCACCTGTACAATGTCCTCGGTATACTGCAAACGTCAATCGTGGACAAAATAGTGTTCTGTGTAGTTGATTGCGTTATGTCGGAGCTAGGTGAGGTGCTGCTGAGTGCTGAGGTATTCCAAATGACCACGTGCGTGGGACCTTGTCACGATGACAAGCGTATAGTTTGAAAAAATTATTGGAGGAATCCCCACGTGGCTAAACTGAAAAAAATTTACCTCTTAAATACTACGAAAGAAATTACCTTCGATATGATGAAGCGAAAGTTCACTCGCAAGGAAACATTATCAACTCGACCTCGTATTTTACGGGTACGCAGTTTGTACTTTCTGCAATTACGGCTTTTATACACCGCGTGCATTCCTGGTTTGTCATTCGCTCTGCCCCACTGGACCCGCTTAAGGACAGCGAGCGAAGTACTGTCCAGCAGACTAACATCCATGCTCTCCTACTGAAGAATAGCGTAACTCCTGCAGATGTACTCTACTAAAACTTTGCATCCTCTGTAATTCAGCTTTAGTGATTGAATAGCGCTTCGCTGCTTCTTGAGTGACACACTCATTAATTTACGTTGCATTTTTGCATTGCAACATAAAAATACAGAAGACAGAATACATGGTACTGAGCGAGAGATGGGGACCCGCTCACGGTGGACCGTCTCCGATTCAAAAGGTCAGATACTTTCAAATACCTTGGTAGTCTCTGCAGTGATCAGAACCACTGTGAAATTGAAATAATTGCAAGAACTGTCGGAGGCATCAGAGCATACTTTAGCCGTCAGGATGTGCTGAAGAAAATATCCCTGTCAAGAAGTTTAAAGATCAGGCTGTACCAGAGTATGACTATGCCAGTGGTTATGTACAGTTGTGAAACCTTTAGGAGAACAGATGAAGAGAAGCTACTTGTTTTCGAACGAAAAATCCTCCAAAAAATATATGAAAAATCCTCCGAAAAATATATGGTCCTGTGATAGATTCACAAACGGGGAATGAAGAGTTCGAAAAAACCTAGAATTGCGAGGTTTACACACAGCCTGACATTATAAAACGAATTAGGAAGTTGACCCGGGCTGGACATGTAGCATGGATGAATGAAGGGAGGATACGCCATGATGTGTTTCTGGGAGGTACCTGGGACGACCGCGGGCCAGACGGAAGGACAATATTGACAAGGACACTGAGGAAATTGTACTAGGAGCGGGCGAGTGGTGACAGGAGGCTCGCAATCGGGAACGATGGAGTAGTAGTGTAGAGCAGGCATATGGTCACTAAGACCCAAGCCATGGATAAGTAAGTAACAAAAATGTTCACAACAGAGATCTCTGGTGCCAGCTACATGTTAGAAATAGCGCACTTTGACACGGTGAAGACAGCACGTTAACAATGTCAAACCTCCCTGATTTCAAAGACCCAGGAAAAAAATACCACAGTAGATACGACAGTGAAAAATGCACCACATTGTAGAACATCTCAAAGAATTTATCCATCATCAGTACACCTCTACATGTCAACCATTTGTAGCGCGGAGAATATCGAGTCTATATTCAATTTCTTGCCAAGTTCTTTATAACATTTCCTCTGTTATTATTGCAATCGCATTATTGATGCGATGTCCCAACATAGGTATATCGGCCACTTTGGTCGCATACACGCGGTCATTTACGAATCCCCACACGAAGAAATCAAGCGGCGTAATGTCGGGTGAACGTGGTGGCCAGGAAATGGGTCCTCCGCGTCCGATCCAATGATTGGGAGATTTCCTATCCAGGATCTTGCGAACAGCCGTTGATCAATGCGGCGGAGCTCCACCTTGTTGAAAAATTTTGGGTTGCGAGTCTTGCATCGAGGGCACACAAACTGCTCCAACATGTCCAAATACACTGACCCATTCACAGTTTGTTCCGCAAAGAAGAACGGTCCAACAATCTTGTTGTTCATTAGCCCACACCAGGCGTTTACTTTAGGGCTATCATTAACATGTTCAATGACAACGTGCGGGTTTCTCGAACCCCAAATCCGAACATTACACGTATTAACCCTTCCTGATAGATGAAAGGTTGCCTCATCTGAGAATAAACATCTTTTCAGGACTCTGACACCGATATCAATACGCTGCAGCATATCCGCAGCAAATTGTTGTTGGCGTGGCTTGTCAGATGTTGCAGAATTTGCACTTTGTAAGCACGCATATGAAGACGCTAGTGAACTACACGATGAGCTTGATTGAGCTTACATAAAGTTGGCTAGATACTTGACGAATTTGTGGTTTACCTCTCCTGGGTCCTTGAAAACAGGGAGGTTTGAGTGGGACACCCTATATTACAGTGGACGTTCAAAATAAACTGGCCGGGCATTGGTGTAGCCGCTTCAAACCAAGCGTACTGAAAGACTGTCCGTTATACTGGTGCTCATAACTGACTAAAGAGGAGACTGCATTTGAAGAATGTTGTCACGCTGGCCGAAGTTCACATCGACGCCTGGAAGTCGTGTCGAGTTGGTAAGTCTGCAGACAAAACCCTTGAATACTCAAAAGCCGAATACATCCAGCGGTTGACAGCATCCTGTTCCATCTGATGGTCTCGCCAATACGTAAACGGCGGTGCCTTGATTTCGGATCTCTTCATGCATTGACAAGCTTTGTGGCCGGAAAATGACCCACGATTAACGCTGTTCTGTCATCATGTAAGATTTTAGAAATCATCTTCTGTCGCTACATACGTAAATGTTCGTTGTTACCTTTTCCAGAAGACGAGGCGAGTGCTACAATACTGCCACTAGTTTAAAACTGCAGAGGTGACGGCAAGTGTCCATCTGCAGATACCGTTGGCATTATTGTGTACTTACGCGTCGTGTTACTGACACCGTACGATTGTGTCGACGTCTTTCATCCCTTTTCTACCAAGAGATCGGCCAGACGTTATCTCTAAATTAAAACCACAGTCTTGTCTGTCTGTTCCCATAATAGCTCTGGTATTAGCGACAAACTTCTCAGATGCAGTAAAAATGTCTGTCTTATTACTCAGATATTTAATTGTAGTAACGGGTTATTTTTAGCTTTGTTCTTCAAAGCGTACACCCACGAAGCAGATACTTTAAACTTAAGTGCCACCTGCATTGCAGCTTGAACGCGCCACTCCTGTATGTTAACATCTTGGATCGTCGTCTTCTTCTCTGAATGTGTTACGAAATTCATCTAAACGTGTTTATCTAAGATAGCTTTTGTTGGCGCGTACGCTGCTTTTCAAGGTATCTACTCCTGATTTACAGATAACTTTTTTATATTAGTAATTTAAAATTCTTTTTGACGGTGCTGGGGGACATTTCCCCTCCTTTCCACTTTTCCAAAAGTCGACAGCACTTTCCATATACTCCTCTGATACGGATGGAGGCAAAGTGGTATCCGACGATATTACATCTTGAAAGGAGGCTTCATCATTACTTTCTTCCTCGTTTTCGAGTCCTTGTTCTGTTACAGTAATGACGCTGTTCGACGAATGTGACTTCGGTGAAAGGGCAACCTCTTTATCATCGTCCTCATCCTCTGGTAAATAACCAGTGAACGTCAGTCCACTATTTTGCTCTGTATCTAGCACATCTTCCATCGTGAAATTGCCTATTGTTTCTGCAATGAAATTAAATGTTTAAATAATAGCACTAAACAGGCCCCCATAAACTTCCCTTTGCCTTGTATATCAGTTAGGCACATATGATTGTTTACCAGTCGCGTGGTTACGTATCACTCCTTGAGGTATCGCTGGTTGGTTCACCGAAATTATAAATACAAAGCTCTTATCGACTCCCTGTACAGTACTTCTCGCTGGGACCAGAAGCGGGCGCAGTGGGACGGAGCGAGAGTCAAGCAAGCGATGCGCGCGTGTTTAAAAGCCTTACTTTCAGAAGGTCATAATTGCGTACTATCAGAATATTGGCCGAGATTTTTTGCGATGAATCGGGCTGATAATCTGGCATGTGTTGGTCTCCCTTAAATACGAGATATCAGATTGGACTGTTAGCTTAAGCAAGTAACCAGTTCGTCTGTAGCGTGATTTTACGCTGACTTGAATAAATAAGAAATGAATTAAATACACTGACAAAAAAACTGATGTATCGATGGGAATAAATTAACAGAAATGCAGTGACGTGAAATAATCAGTGAGTCTTTCAGATATGTTGAGCTTACAATTTTTGTGTTGCTACATGTTGATATCTGGAATAAGTGTGGATAAATGCGCAAACTTTCTTACACTTGTTGCATATTGATTACGACAATAATTTAAGGACGTGTTTCCGACCTACGGTAAAAGAGAAAATTTTCCTATAGTCTACCTTGCTCTGGCGTGAATACGAAGTGCTTTCCTTGCACCTGAGAATACACTGATGAGGCAAAACATTGACCTTTGACCACCGTGATGTTGAACGCCGTCTGTTGACGTTATGGATACGTAACGCAATAAGGAAAATATATAAACGGACCACAGAGGAGTGTGGAATCATTCCAGTGACGATATTGGCCAGAAACGGGGAGGTCCACCTACATAGGCGCCTTTTACAAAGGACTAATTACGTTTCGGCGGTGAGAACGAACATATCGTAAAAGGCGAAGCTGTTCACGTGCTAGTGTTGTGATAAGCGGTGGAAAGTAGTTGGAGGACGCTGGAAAGCACAAGTAGGCGAGAAGGTATAATATAGACGTCCATGTCTCATCATAGTACGTGAAGGTCGGAGAATCGCTCCCACATTAAAGCAGTCTAAGTGGCGCTCTGTGGCTGATCCGAAGACAGATTACGCTGCTGACGAACAGTTGCTCAGTCATTTACCGCTCCACGGTTGCAGGCTGACGGATTACTTATGCTATAGGACTGGTCTGCCATGTGACCTTTGATAATAATCGAAGGCACCATAATTACTACGGACTGCATGAACACCGTTGCGGACCATACGTCTTCCCCGACATCGATGACATCTTCCAAGCAGGATGACTGCATGTCTTACAAGGCCAGAATCGTGCAACAGTGGTTTCAGCAGCATGATAGTGAACCTCACGTCGATATGTTGGCCACCACATTCGCCTTATCTGATCCTGGTGGGACATACGTCAGGTGCACTTGGGCGCCAGCTCTCCGAGCACAAGTCATTGGCCCATAACTTACGCAGATTGTGTGATTTGCGCGTACACATGTAGTACGACGTACTTCCAGAAACATGCCAATGACTTCTCGAGTCCATGCCACGCAGAATGTCGTCAGCTGCATCGCGTTCTAAAAATTTACCAACATGCCGTAGTAAGCAGGTTACCTTGTTGTGGCTCACCAGCATGTTTTGAATACTATCAGCCCAAACACGTCGCTGGTATACTACTTTCATTTACACTTTTTACCATTGAGACAGAAGTACTGAGTTTTATTTTTTAAATGCTCTCCTTCAGTTTAGTCAAGTATATAGTACGTCATCTGGTATTTTACCCTCTACTGACGTGAAGTCAGAGTTATACAGTAAATCGAACAAAACAAGCTTAATGTGTTGGTTAGCATCACTGTTTGCAAAATATATTCACGAATAATTTTTTTATATTTACATATTGTTGTAGGCGATGTATCATATACGATACACCGCGGGTTGCTAACAAGAAAATCTGCCGCACACTGAAGAAATAAATGTTACTTATTTGGGTGACATACATTCCTCCTCATGCTAGAAAATGCACTTAATTGTTACATTTGTCTCATTACACCTTCTTGTTGAAATATAAATTGTTAAAGATATAATAAATAAAAATTACAAAACTTTTTACTGATTTTTAAAACTGTTGCAGGATATTCTTATGAAGTATGAAACTTTTTGAAACAGTTTCTCTTTGAAGTAAAGCACAAAACACCATACATTTAGAACATCTTACATTCATTAGCCTCGAGCAAACCATTCCTCTGCATCTTGATTTTTTTTTTTTTCAGTCCCCATTTCTGGCATGTGTAAAGCACATGTATCTGTTGGCCATTGATGGTATAGGCTGAACAAATCTTCTTTTCATTCTCCTCTTTCTTTTCTTCACTTTCCTCTTCATCACCTTCCTTTTCATATCTATCTGGGTTGTTCGTGTTTCTTTCGATGGTGCTGAACATCATATTTTCAGCAATATCCATCTTGAAGGAGAAATATATTTGTTTCCTTTGCCATTTCTCTTAAAGTGCAGCATTCTTGTATTCAATATATGATGCAGCAATAGCAAAATAAAAAAAAGGTGCAGTACCCTTCTTGGCCGCTTCTTCATTCTACCTCTTTTGGCATATTTGCTAATGACCCTGTCCATAAGATCCACACTGCCCATGTTAGGGTTATACATCTTTACAGCAAAAGGAAACATGCCAATGCTTGCCCCACCTTTAAGTTTACACAGGATTTTCCCTGCATGAGGTAGAAGCCAAATGAATAGCACTATTATTGTGCCATTTTTATGATTGCAATTGCGTCATCACCTCTCACCACTTGGTCGAAACTTGCTCTTCCCTCACATTTGAGACGTCTATTTTTTTTTTTTTTTTTTTCCAAACCAACGCTGTTTGGTAACCTTGAGCTGTCATTGTTAAACACCCTCGAATTGCTCTGTAATTGATAAGAGAACTCAGAAGAGGCAAAAAGTGAAAAATCGGTCCATGAAAATCGTCGTTTCTGCTGACAGTGTATCAGACAACTTCAATACCACTTTTCCTCGAATATCTAATTTTCATGCATAGGTGTCATTTCTAAATTAATTGGTCTCGGTCCACTCTCATACATTAAAAAAAAATCAAAGGATAGTCCACTTGATGAAGCCATTACAAAGTTTTTCAGGCCCACAGGTTGAGGTTTTCGTGTAACGTATTGTTTCATGCGGACTTGCCCATGGAATGGTACTATTTGTTCGTCAGTAGAAACCATTTTTGGACGAGGATGTTGCAGACACGCATTTCTAATCATTCACAACATTGGTCTTAATTTCCAATACCTGTCAGTTGTTTCTTCATTGACACTGACACCATTGTCATCAACAACCTTGATAGATGCTCTAAGGCAGTAGAAACTATCTCTGCTGACGTTTTCTGCAACCATTAGATATCCAGTACGTTGTTCCAAACAGATTCTAAGCTTATGAAAAGCAAGAAGTGAAATCACAATACTTGGACCCCAGTATTTCTTGATCGCATCAGTACAGGGGAGGTGTTGAGAGATTTTCCATGCGATGAAACATGCTTCATGTTAGTTTTTTCTGTCACATCACTGAAGAATATTTATTAAAATATTGAGACGGTTTCGTAACTCTTGTAACGATATTCTACATCACAACTTGATGTCGTGGCAGTTGAGATACTGGTCAAAAATCTAAAATAGAAAGAACAATATTGCTTTAAAACGATTGTTTTGCAATAATTAACATTCATGACTATTAAAAATACTAAAAACATTACGTACTCTGTTCTGTGGCGCCAGTGTTGTTGGATCTCTAGGTGATGAGCTTCACAGGCATATGAAATGTAGTCACATAGAACCAATGTATCAAGTGTGATACATCTACTAAAATGCGATGTTTCGGAAGTAAAATTGTCTTTCACATCACGTTCGTGTATAAAATTATATTCAGGGAACTGTTAACAATATTTTAATACTGCTTTAGAAGAAAATAAATGATGAATGAACAATACTAACCTTCCTTTCTCGAAGCCATTCTTACTCATCCAAAACACACTTGTCACTGACTGCTCCTGACAACTAGTGGTCATTATGAGAACTAAGAATAGGCTGCCTGCTCGTTCTGCATAGTGTATCGAGTACAATGCAGTCGGCGCTTTTACAAAAACTGGCACACGCCGTATTACTTTAACGGATGTATCATATATGATACAAGGGGTCACTAGAGGTTATGTGCTAGACTGTAGATGGGAAATTTGTGACTGCAGGATGTGTGCTATGGTTGTGAAATGGAAGTAAATCCCTCAGAGGGTTTATACATTGATCAGCCAGAACATTATGACCACCTACCTAGTAGACCACCTATGGCAGGGATAATATGGGCAATGCGTTGTGACGTGGAAACAGCAAGGGCTTGGTAGGTTGCTGGAGGAAGTTGGCACCACATCTGCACACACAGGTCACTTAATCCCCATGAACTCAGGGTACAGGGGGATGAGCTGTGACGCCACGTTCAATGCCATCCCAGATGTGTTCGATCGGGCTCTGATCTGGCCTGGGTTTTTTAAATCTCATTTTGTTCGTAACTGATTGTTGTAGTTGTTCTGGGCGGACGTCCTATGACACTTGTTAAAGTTCATCGTTGATACATTAACTCAGTTTTTTATTACAGTGTGCAGCTAACCCTCTGATCGAACCCGCTGAGCTGACGTGCCGGCAATTGTTGCGGGGCCTGGATATCAAGTGAAACTCGCCACTGTTTTCCTCTAACAACTCCATCGCACTTCTGGTCCTTTGACGTGGCGCATTATCTTGCTGAACACATGATCATCATAAAGGGGTGTAAATGGTCTACAACCAATGTGCGGTACTTCTTGGCCGTCATGCACAGGTTCCACTGGACGCTTGGATGCATACGTAAGTGTTCCAAAGGCATAATGGAGCCGCCACCAGCTTGTCTCCGTCCTGCGATACAGATACCAAGGAGCTATCCCCGGAAGACGAAGGATTCGGCATAATGAAGAAGGTATCGGTATTAATCAGACTATGCAGCACTCTGCCACTACGCCAACGAGCCGTTGGTCATGTGCCCATTTCAGTCGTAGTTGCTGATGCCGTGATGTTAACAGTAGCACTTGCATGGGCCGTAGGCTGTTGAGGCCCATCTTAGGTGTGTCTGCTACACTGTGTGTTCAGGCTCGCTTGTACTATGCCCATCATTACAGTCTGATGTTAGTTCCACAACAATTCGCTGTGTGTCCTGTTTTATCAGTCCGCGCAGCCTACGACGTTAGACATCTGTAATGAGGATGGCCGCCCAACTTCACGACGTTTGTACGTGGTTTCACCTTGGTTTCGCCACGTATTGAAGACACCACGGCACTCGCCCGCAGTGACTAGCACACTGGACTCGCATTCGGGAGGACGACGGTTCAATCCCGCGTCCGGCCTTCCTGATTTAGGTTTTCCGTGATTTCCGTAAATCGCTCCAGGAAAATACCGGAATGGTTCCTTTGAAAGGGCACGGCCGATTTCCTTCCCCTCCTTCCTCAATCCGATGAGACCGATGACCTCGTTGTTTGGTCTCCTTCCCCAAACAACCCAAACCAACAGCACTCGTCGATACCCGAAGAATCGTGCAATTTCCGAAATGCTCGTGCCGAGCCCCCGGGCTGTTACAGTTTGCCCTCTGTAAAATTCAGATCGCTAGCCTTCCCTATTCTACATGCGGACAGCACGCTCACTGATAACTACATGCACAGTGCATGTGTCTGACTAGCATCGTTCCTCGCCAGGTGACGCAGCTATTCGCTAGGGCGGGTTTATATCGTTAGTAGTTCGGTAGTCATAATGTTGTGGCTGATAAGTGTATTTCCGTTTGCATGTGACATTTAATCAGGCCGCACTTGAAGCTCGCCTGAAATGGAGTGGTATATTATGTTTTGAGTTACACTTTCAGCCACAGGAACCTAAAGCTATTGTATGAAAACCAATTGCAAAGGTTTCTAGTGCAAAAAAAAAGTGAACTGTGATGGCGTTGTCTCGTCCTTGAGGAAGATGCCTGTTGCAATAATTGTCAGGCGCCTCATCTTATTTTGTCATTCGATGTGTCCTATTGGCTTGGTTGCACTGTCTGGACGTAATGTAAGGTGTAAATGTAAAATCACGTTTCCGCCGTCAATGCATCTCCGAAATTCAGTGCTGTTACACTGATTTTTCATTTGCACACAATTTCTTCCCTCTGATTTTTCTCGACGTGTTAGCACGAATACAGGCAGTTCCTTACTTCCATTGCATTGAAAGCACAGGATTTTCTTGTCCAGAGTTGTAAATTGCAACATACCTTGACTTGCGACATGGCTTCAGTAGAGTGGCTTTTACATTCCTTTAAGAGTATAGCAGTGTTCCACGGCCACTCGTTGTCCGCTTCCATGCGAACAAGAGATTGTTGAGCAAATGTTTGTCTTGAAACTTCCTAGCAGATTAAAACTGTGTGCCGGACCGACACCGAACTCGGAACCTTTGCGTTTCGCGGTCAAGTGCTTTACCAACTGAGCTAGCCAAGCACGACTCGCGCCCCGTCCTCACAGCTTTACTTCTGCCAGTACCTCGTCTCCCCCAGGCTGTAGCTAAGCCATGTCTCCGCAATATCCTTTCTTTCAGGAGTGCTAGTTCTGCAAGGTTCGCAGGAGAGCTTCTGCAAAGTTTGGAACGTAGGAGACGAGGTACTGGCAGAAGTAAAGCTGTGAGGACGGGGCGTGAGTCGTGCTTGGGTAGTAGAGTTGGTAAAGCACTTGCCCGCGAAAGGCAAAGGTCCCGAGTTCGGTGTCGGTCCGGCACACAGTTTTAATCTGCTAGAAAGTTTCATATCAGCGCACACTCCGCTGCAGGGTGAAAATCTCATTCTGGAAATGTTTCTTATTGGCGGGTCGGTATGCAGCTGCCCTTGGGCATGGATAATTTTGTATAGATAGCCACCCCTGAGTATAGGTTGTTTGGTACGGATAGAAAAATCGCGGTGTTTCGTAGAATCGTGCTCCTCGGCCATTCATTGTCCACTTCTAAGTGAAATTTAACTGGCATCTCCATTTAGCTGAGGTGATATTCACTGGCATTAAGGAAGGGAGGACCCACCAATGTATCTTTAATTTCACACAACCTGTTTATTTGACAATATATAATTATAAATCTGTTTTCTTCACTAATCAACGAATTTTTGAAATGAGTAAGCTTTTGCAAGAGCAATCAAAACAAGAGCAACACGGAAATAATTAAAAGGGCCCGGACCTGCAGCCCGCCCGTTACCTGGTGAAACAGGGGTGTTGACTACCGCGCTGGTCACAGTTTCTGTCATTCAATGCCCTTCTGCAACACATGAAAACATACAAGTAATATTTATGACAAAAGTGCTTCAATTACTCAAATAAATGACGTGACACTTTTTTTTAACTTGGAAAGGTTCGGGGTTAAGATGCGCACCTATTCTCAAAGGTTAAACAAATTAGGAAACATTCTGACAATGATAAGGCTTGCTTAAAAACTAGCAACCTCTTCATTTCAATTAGCAACCAAGGCGCGACTGGATTCCAACCCGTCCCTTTTGACAATCTTACTCTGACTAAAGCCCTGATGACAGTTGGCTATTAATATTTCAAAAGTTAAATTGCTTCTCAGTTATGAAGGCCGCTCTGAACGAATGTTTTAAAACATTACGTATGAGCACTTATGACAAGAGCACTCACTCGGCAGAACCACAAAATCCAGTCAAAAATACACCAATAATGACCCAGTCTTTGAAAGACAGGAATGCACAATTTAGTACAACAGGTAGTTGCCAACGGCAACCTGTGCCTTGGTACAATTGTTCCAACTGTATTTCCGACCAGGAGTTGATTAAATAAAAAAATGGCTCTGAGCACTATGGGACTTAACATCTGTGGTCATCAGTCCCCTAGAACTTAGAACTACTTAAACCTAACTAACCTAAGGACATCATACACATCCATGCCCGAGGCAGGATTCGAACCTGCGTCCGTAGCGGTCCTGCGGTTCCAGACTGTAGCGCCTAGAACCGCCCGGCCACCACGGCCGGCGATTAATTACTACATTAATGATTGGGTATCAACTAGAAAGGAAGGGCAATATAATATAAGTATAAATTTTCAAACGAAAACTAGTGTCTAGTACAATACTATGGTCTATATTTACGACCAAAGAGCCGACCGAGTGAAACTGAGGGTCGGGTACAAACCAGAAAATAATTAGATCGGTAGTCAGTGACACCATTCACCATGAGGATTACAGAATGTTACTCCCCTGTATCAGAAAGCGGCTCCATGAATCCACGGTGCGTCACGGCAATTACTGAGTGGTGCCGATGACAGCTAGGTAGAAAGGGGCAGCCAGGCCACGAGCGATCGTCCGACACAAATGTTGCCAAACAACCGACGGCATGTCAGCCTGTTGCTTGTAGTCGGCGCTGACCCCGGTGAAGTAATGCGGTATCGTTACTCTGCGCAGGCCCTCCTTGCGTAGCTCGTGGCTTCGGCCGCTCGGACCTCGTGACCGCTTCTTGTCGCGACGCCACCGCAAATCCCCAGACTTGAAACTCCTCATCGGACCAGCGAACCCGTATATGTATCGGCCGGCAAAGAGCTTCTGAGGACGCGACCCACAGATATCATCTCTTCTTCATAGATATTGGCAACGGGGTCGCAAGAGGGATAGTCGATACTAGCCTTGAGCTACTGGCGCCAGACAGAACAGTCTTCCAACTTAATGGCGCCACAACTCAGATGAGGCGAGTGTAGCAATGCTTTCAAAATTTCGTTAATCCTCCGAGCTCCAAACTAAACTGGATACGGCGAATTCAAAAGCGCAACATACGTTATTAGGGCCTTAAATTTCCAAAAGCAATTTACTTCCTAACAAAGCTGAATTGCGTATTTGCAAATCATTAATTGTATACATCTGAAATCTGGACTTGCACAAAAAATAAAGAAATCCATTTTGAACGCAATATGTAACGGAAGAGCTCTGGATAAAAAGTGATGAATAACACACAGTAAAGCTCCTGAACTGTATACGTAAGCAGATGTACTTGGTCAAATTAAGGCGTCAAGATTGCACTGGATAGAGTATGTTATTTGAAGACGACCTAGCCAGGTTCCAAGAGAAGCTTCGTACTGGACAACTACCCATTGGACGCCTGCACGAAAGATACATCGGCAATATTCAAAGCGACTGTGAAAATTAAGACACAGTAGAATGGAAAATTGTCAGGAAAAGAGTAAAATCCCTTGTTCTGTCGTGCTCTTTGGCTGGTTTGATGGACTTCCCACCCTAGACTATCCTCATTCCTGATTAATAACTAGTGCACCCTACACACATTTCAACCTACTTGCTGGTGACGATCGTTGGTCTCTCTAAAATTTCTACCTCGTTCCGTCCCCTTCCACAAACACTCGTATTCCGTCATTACCAACTGAAATACTTCTTGATACCTCAGAATCTGCCCCATCAATATATCCCTTCATAACATATGATCGGTTATCCGAAAAAAAAGTTATTCGTACGCTCACGCCCCGAATTGTTTCGGATACTCGATGCTATACTGTAAACAAGTTATAATAGCCCTTTATCGTTTTAACCTCGCATCTTTTGAAGGCCGGTGTGGTGTGGCCAGTTAATCTGATCTGCATATGGTCTGTCGGTCCGCTGTGAAGTGCGGTTAGCTAAGGAATATCGGCCTAGGACAGCGATGTCGTGACAGAGCCCTTTGCGGCCGCGTCACGTGGTTCCCACTGGTAATTAACTTAGGCGGCCGTCTAGCGCGCTCGTGCTCCTGCTCTTGCTCCGTGCGGCTGCGCGTGCTATTCATAGCTGACGGCTCCCCACCCCCTCCCTCCCCCTTCCCCACCCATCAACCCCCCCCCCCCCACCCCCACCCACTCCCGCAGCCGCCACCGACGTACGGCAGTTTCAGGGAAACGTGAACTGCACCCAGTCTACGCGCAATTACTCCCTCGGCTCGTGGCTTTCTGAATGCTCGTGTTTGCGAGTGGGAAACCATGAGGGAGAGGAGGGGGTGGATATGCCGAGGAGAGCGAAGTCACTGTCGGAGATGACTAACGGCGCAAAGCGGTGTGCCGCAGTAACAGTCGATCCGTACATGTATTGTGAAGAGCTTTGTCTGCCCGGGAACTGTTGTGCCAGTTACAACGCTGCGGTACCACCACCCTCCAAGTATTGCTTTGCGGTGTACGAAAGACCTTTCGCAAGATACTCAAAGGAACTCCCATACGCTTCCCGCTTCAACTTGATTGTGTTATCTATTAAGTGTGCTCTGAAACTATTTATTCAAATTAATACAGAAGGCAGAGAAAATCAGCACACACACATTCAGTTGTAAGGCAGTTCAATGTGCTAATTCCAGCTGTGCCTTTGGTCTGTGTGCACACAGTACATCGTCGGACCATTGACTGTCGTCTTCATTCAAATATTCCTGTAAAGTCAGCAATGGTATCAGCTGTGACTTAAGGTGTAGCGACGTGATCTCCTGTTTCCACAACGGTTTCATATGCCCCCAGTGGAAGAAATCCAGACACATGACGTTCGTGGACCTGGATAGCCAGGCCATAGTGCCACTTCGGCCGATCCGTCGATTCCTGGAGGTAGCTCTCAGATAATTCCTCAAAGCAATGCTGACATGGGCCGCACCTCACCGTGCTTAAAGTACATCCCCTGTCTAACATTTTAGATATATCTTCCAGCAGTTCTGGCAACACATGTTCCAGGAGGATGAGATATCTCCATCAACCTATCCCCGAGAATGCTGTCTCACGCGTTAACACCTTATCGCTGTTGATGAGAACGAGGTCGAGTACGTCGTGGATTCACGTATGCCCAAACATGCCAAGTGTGGGTATTGAAACAGTCTTCACGAGTAAACAAAGTCTCGTCGATGTGCAGAACCTGTGCCGGAAATTAGGGGTGCAGGACGGTCTATTGCAAAAACAACTGTGCGAACTGCTCGCACTGGGGAAAATCTTCAGGTGCTAGTGCTGCCACGTGCCGAAGATGGAAAGGGTGGAGCTGCTGGTTACGTAACACGTTCCATACAATGCTATGTCCGACGCCAAGGATGTGTGCAGTACGTCGTGTACTTACAAGTAGAGTGTATTCAACACGCCACAGAATCTCTTCTTTCATTTAGGTATTTCGCACTGTTACATACCGACCTGTATCGTGCATATGTGGATGGAAAGGGTCCGTTTCACATAGCAGGCAATTTAGACGTCCCAGTGCTTAATGTTTTGAATTTCAGTACATATTACGTCACCGAAACCGAAACAACAGCTTATGTCAGCACCATTAACAAAATGTTACCTAACATTACAAGTTGACCTCAGAGACGATATATACTGTATCGAAATATATTTGTTGTGATGTACTCTACCTCCTTTATTAATCTGAACGAATAGTTTCAGAACACTGTGTATAGCCGAACGGCGGACCTGGTTCATGGTACCCAGTCCCAGTTGCAGGTTGCCATCTGCTTCCAGGGTCAAGAAGAATGTGATTTTCTGTATTTTGTATAATTATTGAGCAAATTTAAACATTTAAAACGCCATGTTCGGAAATTCCCCTTACAAACTTTCAGAACGTGAAGAGGGGAGCGAGTACATAATATTTCGAATAGGAACTCTTGTCTGGAAACGTACCGTCTTCGTTCTGCGACGTTTTCAGTGCAGATGTGTAACGCATCCACGCCTTCTGGGGAATGAGAAAAGTCTTGAGTTGCTTGTCCTAGTATGCAATAGTGTACACAGGATGACGTGTAGTGCGTCAGACGGTCACGTGGTGTCACTTAACGCTTGCCTTGCTGCGAGACCTATTCAATGCCTGTGCGTCTCCGATACATTCAGCATGTTTCGACACTCATTTTCGGAATACACAGACATGCTCCTTGTGTATGGCGAAGCTAGAGATAACAGAAGAGCTGCTAGTTGGCCGTATCACGAACATTTTCCGCAAAATAGCACGCCACCATACTTTTTTTGTCCAAAGTCACGCAGCGGTTCCGAGGAACAGGCACTTCCGTCGTGAGGGAGTGGGACTGTGGTGATCCATGACAACGTCGCACCCCCGGATTTTGATGATGTACTGAACCGCAAGAGAACTCGTCAACGAGTACTCTTAACACTTGCGCGTGCAGTTATTCTTAGACCCAGTATCGTCTGGGATGTTCTGCGTGAGCAACAATTACTTCCCTTATAAAAGTTACAAGCTTTGGGTCCAGCCGATTTTTCACTACGTGGTTCCTCCACTGCAGCATCGACACACCTAGTTTTCCACGCCGAGATCTCTTCGCAGATGACTGTAAGTTCACTGGGGACTGTGTTCTGAATTCGCGAAACAGCTATGTCTGGGCAGCTGAAAACCCTCGCGCCACGCATTTTCATGGATTTCAGCACCGGTTTGGTATTAACGTGTGGGCAGATATTCCGGACGGTCATGTTATTGGACCATACCTCCTTCCATCAATATGGTCCTGCATACTTGATCTTCGTACAGAATGTATGGGATCAGTTCTTGGAAGCTGTGCCACTAAATGCCCGTCAGGAAATTTGATTTCAGCATGGTGGTGCTCCACCTCACTTGTCACGTGCGGTTCGGGGACATCTCAATAGGCAATGGTGAAAGATAAATAGACCGAGGTGGTCCAACCTCGTGGCTGCCGCGATTGTAGGATTTAACTGCTATCGACTAGTTCCTCTTCAGAGTTTAATTTACGAGACTGCTGCAGGGACAGAGGAAGAGCTACGGGCCTAACAAGGGAACCTCCCCATTGCACCGCCCTCAGATTTAGTTATAAGTTGGCACAGTGGATAGGCCTTGAAAAACCGTACACAGATCAATCGAGAAAACAGGAAGAAGTTATGTGGAACTAAGAAAAAAATAAACAAAATATACAAACTGAGTAGTCCATGCGCATGATAATCAACTTCGAGGATAGAGTGAGCGCAGGAACGCCGTGGTCCCGTGGTTAGCGTGAGCAGTTGCGGAACAAGAGGTCGTTCGTTAAAATCTTCCCTGGAGCGAAAATTTTAATTTTTTATTTTCAGACATTTATCAAAGTTCAGGCACTCGCACACAATCAACTTCGCTCTCCAAAATTCCAGGGCATGTTCAGATTTGCTTGGACATATGTAGGATTTGACTGCCTACACACGGAAAAATTTGAAAACGTTAAAAACATATCTTTTGACAGAGCACAGGGAAAACTGTGCGACTGTGAAACTGTTGCATTCATTTGTTGCAGTTTATGTGACAAACCCTTATGTTTTCATCACTTTTTTGAGAGTGATTATCACATCCACAAGAAAACCTAAATCGGGCAAGGTAGAAGAATCTTTTTACCCATTCGCCAAGTGTACAAGTTAGGTGGGTCGACAACATATTCCTGTGATGTGACGCACATGCCGTCACCAGTGTCGTATAGAATATATCAGACGTGTTTTTCTGTGGAGGAATCGGTTGACCTATGACCTTGCGATCAAATGTTTTCCGTTCCCATGGGAGAGGCACGTCCTTTCGTCTACTAATCGCACGGTTTTGCGTTGCGGTCGCAAAACACACACTAAACTTATTGCAGTGAACAGAGACGTCAATGAACAAACGGAGAGATCGTAACTTTGCGAAAATAAAGAAAGTAAACTTTTCACTCGACGGAAGACTTGAACCAAGGACCTCTCGCTCCGCAGCTGCTCACGCTAACCGCGGGACCACGGCGGTCCTGAGCTGACGGTGTCCTTGATGTTGCCTATCTTGCGCATGGACTACTCAGTTTGTATATTTTGCATATTTTTTCATAGTTCCACACAACGTCTTCCTATTTTCTCGATTGATGTGTGTTCAGTTTTTCAAGGCCTATCCACTGTGCCAACTTATAACTAAATCTGAGGGGGGTGCGATGGGGAGGTTCCCTTGTAAGTACTGGCCACTGCACTAGAAATTGAAGACATACCAGAGGGGGTTAGAGAGTGTGGACCAGAACATACTTCATAGGTACAGTGTCTGTAACACCTTTGCTGGTAGCCGCATCGAACCGTTATTGTAATTCATCACTACTGTTCTTTACGTACAGTATGGTGGGTCCTTTTTTCTTGTGGAATAATGTAAACACGGAGTGTTAGAACACGGTTTCTATTCAAAATATTATCTACTGATTCCACTCTACAAGCCCTAGAAGTTTGTAACGGGAGTTTCCGAACACCTCGTATATCTCGGCGCAGTGTAGCTAAAGGCGCGCATGTACCCGGACTATATTTCAGAAAGACTACTTTGCGACTTCCAACAAACTTTGAACGTAGTTTCAAACGTTTTCTCAATTTTTTCTCGCGTAAATGCTTAACGTGAATTATTTAACATATTAACGCATTTGTAAGGTAATCAGAAGTTTGGATCAGTTTTAATACTTGGTAGTTCGATTGTGTGAAGAATCTAGGATTTAATTGATAGTACTAGTAACGGGAGCAAGTACACCAGGATTAACACCTACTTAAAACGTAGTAAATGTTACAGTTTCAAATATGTAAGTCCGAAAAAAATTTCAGAGGTCAGTTTCAAATGGAATGTTTAATAACATCTTAAAGAAAAAGAAAGAAATAATATTACAAGTAATTCGCCGAAAAAATTACTGCAGTTAAAAAACACCCTCAAGCTCTCCAGTTTTAAGTTTGTCCATGGTTTCCCTATCTCGTTTAAGGTGAATGTGGTATGAGTCCGTTGAAAGATTGCGGCTTGTTTCCTTCCCGAACCCTCTAATGACCTTCTGGTCGACAGGACCCGTAAACGCTTCACTTCTTCCTTTTGCAACAAAAAAAGTTGTTGCACAGGAATTTATATTCCGTTGAATCTCTTAGACTTCTAGTCAGAAATTTGTTCATAGAATAATGGGGTTAATTTTGGTAACCTGTGACACACCATTATTCTGTCGTGCTACCGGAGAACGCGGTTTATGAACGAGATATTCATTACTCGCGTAGCGCCGGCCATGAAACTTTTCCCAGTGGCTCGCCGTCGGAGAACAGAATTTGGGAAAATAATATATTTTCAGCTCTTACGAGGGCGGTTTGATGAGTCTGGTAAAATACCAAGAAAAACTATTTGTCTTGTAAACAACTCGCTTTACTTCTCGACATATTCTTCTTTGAGGGATCTACTCTTAGTCCAGGGATCCTTCAGCTTTTTCATCTCATGAGAAAAACAGGTTCTATCAAACTCATGAAGTTTCCTGGGGACTAATTGTGATGAACAGGTTGGATGAGGAACTGTCGCTGCCGTGTGTGATGCTGCATTACCCTGTTGAAAGAGCCCTTTCTTGCTTCACAACCTTGGTGGTCTTTTTCAGCCAAAACAAGTTTCAGACGATCCAACATTTATGGTTTTACTTTTTTTCCAAGTAAGCTATGAGAATTATTGCTTGGGAATCCGAATAAACAGTGGCCATGACCTTAACAATTGACAAAATGTTTTCCTTCTTCGGTGCATTTTCACCAACATGTGTCCATTGATTCTTTTGACTGCTGTTTTGATTATGGTATGTAACGATGGACCAGGTTTTATCAACAGTCACAGATCGGCGCAAAAGGTCTTGGGAATTGCAATTAAACGTCATCAGACATAATTTTGAAATGTGCTAGATGCGCTTCTGTTCAGCAGTGAGTAATCGGGCACCCATCTTGCACACAGCTTCTTCATAGCCGATTCTCCGTTCAGGATATTATACACTCGCTCTGTTAAGAAGCCTATAGTCTCAGGAGTCCCACTAATTTTTATTTGGCACTCTTGTCGGTAGTTTCCTTTGTGATGACCTCAGTTCGACGGCCGGAATGCGCTTCGTCTTCGGTGCTTATCTGACCACGTTTAAATACATTAATACAAAAGTAAATGGTCTTGGTTTAATAACAGTACTCTTAACTTCCCCATTTTTGAATCGCAGTCGACGCACTGAGCAGGCCAGCCAGCTGTTACGTGACCTGTACGCTCTACGTCGTTAAAACTCCTTATACGATTCGTGGAATAATCAGTCTTACCAGCCATGTAGGCACAAAAAAATGCTCCATTCTTTCATGGTAGTTTGCCAGACTTACCAAACCATCCTCGTACAGGTTTGGCGTCATTGTACCCATCGTCCTACCCACCGAAATGATGTGATAAAATATGCGAAACCACTTAAGTGAAAAATATGAACGTGAAAAGTGAACGTAGTTCTTATATATGAGGTGTGACTTTAGAAATAATAGGATATTTGTAAGTTTTCTGGAAATCGTCTTAAATGGTTAATTATGTTATTTTATGCTCGTAGCATTGTTTTTTGCTCGTGACTTTTGCTATTAATAAAACGGAAATTAAAATAATTTGAAATCCCTCTAAACGCTCAGTTTGGGTCATGTGATGCCTGTGACGTCACTGGCTAGCACGCTGCTCCTACTGTCGTAAAGCTCATCCACAGTGATACCCTGTTCTGGATGTTTCGAAAAATGGGTTACAGATGGTGTTAGCACCAAGGTGTACAAATACATTTATTAAAACTATTGAAAAATTATTTTTCAGTGTTCCAAATAATTTTTTTTTTCTCATATGGTAGAGAAATTGTCAAGATCTTCCATTGTCCCTGTGAATGCTCTGAGGGAACATCCAAATGTTAAAAGATGTACCTTTTGCTGCTCGTCGACACACATTCAGGGGAGGACTTCCATCCCCATTTGTGCAGCAATGCTCCACATCTGTCCCCGGCAGTTTTGATGTGATTCAGTATGCACCAGTGTCGTTGGGGTAGATGAAGGTCTACTGGTCGCTTCCAGGGAATTTTGATTAGTGGGTGATGCTTCAGGGAAGACTGTTCCAGGCTTCTTGCATGTTGAAGTTAGTGGCCTGCATGCTGAGTGCTTCACGCCACAGTGGGTCTTATAGACCTCAGTCGCTCGCTTTTTGATGACATTTCTCAGTGAATTGGTAATTCTGATTTTTTTTTAAGTTCTTGTTCACACTTTCAACAGCGACTGTGGTCTTTTTGTGGACAGAGGCAGAATTTTAATAAGTACCAGTAGCCAGTGGTGTGTGTGTGTGTGTGTGTGTGTGTGTGTGTGTGTGTGTGTGTGTGTGTTTGACGAATACACTCTTGTAATGAGACGCAGTACTTCATTGAGCTATATGCCTATTACTTTAGTGTGAGCACTGTTTAGCCAAGTGGAACCGCGGTATTCTGCGACTGAGTTTGAGAGAGCTAGAGCTCATGGTCTGACCACTGTTGGAGTGGCACTCAAGGCAGTTCCAGGTAATTTCTGAGGTATATTGTTGGGAGTTTCGAATTTAGCTGCAACATTACGGAGATAATTTCCTGGACTTGGTTCTTAGAAGGTCATATATATAAAAATTAAGAAGGTGTAAAGCCAAAACAGGACACTGTAGGATACCATCATCTATCTTAAGAACACTACTTTTGGAGTTCTCTAAGAAAACGTGGAAGTGACTGTTCAACATAATGCTAATTATAGTGGTTAGTTTCAGACACGGAGTCCGCAGCTCGTGGTCTCGCGGTCGCATTCTCGCTTTCCAAGTACGGGGTCCCGTGTTCGATTCCCGGCGGGGTCAGGTATTTTCACCTGCATCGAGATGACTGGGTGTTTGTGTTGTCCTCATCGTTTCATCATTCATGAAAGTGGCGAGATTGGATCGAGTAAAAGTTGGGAATTTGTACGGGCAGTTGAGCTCTCCACAGTCCGAATCATCATCGTCGTCGTCGTCATCGTCGTCTTCAGACACGGAATGAGACTATTAAATTTGAGCATAAGGTTGTTCTAAGTTACCTGGAAAAGAGGTGGCAGCTATTTGAAAATGTGTTCATCCATTTGATAGTTGCAGGACCAAAGTGCAACACAAACTCGAGGCAGTTACCATCCACGCCTGCTGCATTCCTAGATGTTATGTTCCTTACAGCTTCTAAGGCCTCTTCCAGTTGAAGTGCGGGTGGAAAACTCAGATGTTTGCGGAGCCGACCGTGTCGTTACTTTTAAGAGATGTCTGACTTCCCTTTTGATGTGTTTATCGTTGGTTGATGTGGAGATGGAAACCATGTAATTGACCATATCAACTAAATTCGTTACTTCGTTGTCGTGTGGTGGTGTTCGATGTGTTCAGCTTTCTAATCAAAGACCAGGCCTTCCAGCTGGAGGGAGTATGATTCTAGGAAGTTACCATTTGTTTCCATCTGTTTTATCTGCTCTTATTTTGTGACTGCACAAGGTCGGAGGCAGTAGCAGAATCACCACTATCTTCAGATTCTTTGAGAAGCCTTTCCTGTCTTCATTCCAGCCAGGAATGTATTCTTTGCGATAACATCTTGTTAAGAATCGTTTTGCTGCGCGCTTTTCAATACACCAATGAATCTGTTGTATTTGTTGAAGGTGGCTGTAAGTTTGAGATTTTGTCCATTTTAGTCTCATTCTTGACATCCCCAGAGTGCACAGGGTGTTCCCAAAATCGACGGCAAAACCTTATGAATGAATGCCTCATCTCAAAAAATCCAGTAAACATAGACTCTGAAACGCATATCTTACAAGCTATGAGCATTTGTTGATCTCCGCTATTGTGAAACGCTTCTCTTATAATGAACAATTGCTTGTAGCTTAAAGTATACATTTTAGAGCTCATGCTTACTAGAAATGTTTTTCTTGCTTTGGCCCTAGTACGATCTCCATAAAACACTGAAAGCAAAGAGCTTTCAGTAGAAGAGAACTGAATCATAGTATCGGAGGCGAAGAGGTGCCTATAGCTCTTAACGTTTGCGTCTTAGAGCCCACATTTACAAGACTGTTATTTCTCCTTATTAGATGATAAATGGATTCCTGAAGTTTTGCCATCGATTTTTGCAACACACTATATGATGGCTGTTGAAGTCTCCAGCGACGATACTGAAGTGTTGCGGTGACTGTAAAGGCTAAGAAGGCCAGTTACATCCTGGTGGTTTGTTCAGGTTCACTATCGTCTAGCTTTCCCACTTTAAGTGTGACTGTGTAAACATTGTCAAACGTTCCAAAGAATGAGAAGATGCATAAAATGTGTGCAACTCTCTCGTACAGATGCAGATGAGGCAGTGTGTTTAATTCTGTGATGTTCGTTTTTATGTAAGCAAACGCTTCATATGAAACTTATTATTCTATTAGACCATTGTTAAGTATCACGCACTGCAGCTGCAAAAGTCTAAAGTATTATGTGCAAATTAGTGTGCTTCTAGAATGAGATTTTAACTCTGCAGTGCTTCTGTTGTTTGGTGAGTGAGACTAGTGTCTAGATAACACACAGTACCGTGACTTCTCATATAATAATGTTCGTTTACAAGCGAAACGCAGTTTTCGTACTTGGTGCATCAAAGTTTAGTGACTGAGTCGACTGCTTTTATTCGATTTTGTTCGAACGATCAACTGAATCTACTGTTCCCATTCAGTTGCTCCATCACTCGTTTTAACATTATTTGCCAATAAAAAATGTGTCCACGGTCTACGTATTTTAACTTATTAGAAACTTGCTGTATTCGGCGTTGATGTTGTGGTAGTAACGAAGAAATAAAAATATTCGCCCAACGTGGGGCTCGAACCCACGACCCTGAGATTAAGGCTGCGTTCACACTGCCGGCCGGGCCGAGCCGAGCCTGGCCGGGCCGCCGCCCGCTTCGATATCAAACACATGGTTTTGAATTGCGGTGTTCACACCGGCGGCCGGGCCGCGCCGACACGGCGTGAGCCTCCCGGAGCCGAGCCGACGACATTCGGAGTGTTTAATATTGCCGGCGCGAGCCGACCGCAGGCGCGAGCCTGTGGAGCAGCACTACAGCTTCTGCAGTACACGCATCACACGTCTCCCTTCTGCTTTCTTCACAAGTGTGACTGCACACGTCTTATTTTAAGATGTTACCTCACATTTCACAATCAGTGAGGAAAAATTACGTTTATTATGATGATACATGCGAAATTACTTTTATTTCATTAATTTAATCTACCGTATTTGCATGCATTTACAACAATAGCTTGCAAGCGACCGCGGCATTGCCGCCACTGAATAGTTCGCATTTACTTGTAAACGGAGACAGATATGAGTGTCACTGAGGGACGGAAAGGTGTCCCTACCAGATGATAATGCATTGTAAAGTCATGCTGTGGCAGTTCCTTATCAGTGGAGATAGAACCACTGAGTCAAAGGGCATTATCTCAAAACTCTTCGCCTATCAATCTGTCTATCTTACAAGGTAATGAAAAGAATTCTGTGAGGTCATCAGTGGCTCCACATGATGAACCATCACCACTGCCAAGCGCTGCATCATGAAGAAAAAAGAAGAAAAAAGTTGGAAAATTCTGAAGGAGTATTTCTGCGATTCTTCGTTGAAGGCACAGCAAGACATTACCCAAAATGATGAAGCTAATTACTTCCTAATGATTCTCAGGAGTCCCATAAACTCTCTTCCCCTCAGAGGTTAGTGTTTGTGAAATTTAAAATACAAAAGCATGACTACAATTAACTGGAGGTAGCGAATGCTGTACAAAGTTCTACTGCAAACCAAAAAGTGTGTACTAACGAATCTTACCTTATCGTTATACACAATTTTTCTTCTGCTGTTATACTTCTGCGAAAATTTGTGTTCTGTTTAGAAATTTTGTCTTGAATGTTCTGCAGCACATACTGAAATGTATGATGATTCATTCTGTAATTTGAATAAAATTTTTCAGGATAGTTTTTAAGTTCTTCATATAAAGAGAAAAACTCTCCTAAATGCAGAGTCAAAACAATACCAATAAAAGAGTGAAGACATTGTTCTACACAGCACAGACTAGGTAAAGGCGAGCAGCTGTTGGCTGCAGCTGCGTTTTCTACTGACTTGCTTGTCAGCTGTCGAAGGGTGGGGATTTTTTAAAATTTATTTATTTGGCCTCCGGCAGCTGACATCCATTTAGCCAAAGAGTGGGTATTACCTTGACAGTGCAGCGCAGCCCGCCAAGGAAGAAAAAAAAAAACAATGAAGAACAATGAAACGCACATCTGTGTCGATGTACAGTAGTTTCATTAACTCTCCATTATTTTTTCTGTCAAAGTAGACAACGAGACTACAGAATTGCGCTTCAGTTTCTGCAGTAAACGTATCACAAATCTCCAGTTTGTTTTTGTGATTAGTTTTACACCACTGATCACTAGTAATTAACTTTTTTCTGTCCTGCATTATATGACTACATTAAACCAAGCTGTAACCGCTCGAACTCCGTGGCTTGCGGACGCGGCACTGACGCCACTGAATATCTCGCATTCCTTGTGACCAGAGACAGATATCAGTGTCATTATCATTTCAAAAACTTTTTGGTACTTTTAGCTACATTTTATTCGCAACAATGTATGGTGTAAAACGCATCTAACAGTAAGCTACCCGCTACATAACTTTTTCACTACAAGATTTGTAAATCAAGTGCACAACGTTGACAAATAGCATCATTTCACAAGGACTGTTAAGAAATATGAAAAGATAAATGATTCAATACGAAGCTAAGATGTTACACTAGCACGTGTACAAAAATCAGATTTTTTAGCCGCATACTTTCTTCAAAATCGGTTGGGAAGCGTTACGAAACTAAGAAATCACGCGAAACGAAAAGTAGACTTTTTCTTTTTTCATGACGTAAGTAACGCTTTTAAGGAAAAAATGAGTTCATAAAACGATGTGGCGCAGTCTTATATGCCGCTAAGAATTTTTAGAGCATGAAAATCGGAGAAGTGGATTTTCCCCCATTTCGCCGACCCGGCTCGGCGCGGCGCGCAGTGTGAATACACTACTCGTCGGCCTGAGCAGGATAGGCACGAGCCGAGCCAGTACGCGTCAGCCCGGCCCGGCCCGGCCGGCAGTGTGAACGCAGCCTAAGAGTCTCATGCTCTACCGACTGAGCTAGCCGGGCGCTTGCATCCTGGCGGCACTAGTGGGTATAATAAGTCCCTGTATTACGTCTGTGCCGCGTTCTTCGAAAGAGGTGGTTGCACACAATTATAGGGAAATGTTGCACACCCAATGCTCTACGTCTTCCGCCAGCCGAAGTTTTTCATTATTTTTAGGTAAGACACTAGCGCAAATGTCAGGGATAGATTGCACAACAGTGACAGTCGTGTAGTTGGAACCCTCGCAAACCATGTGATAGAAAAACGACTATTAAATCAAAGTAGCAATCCTTATTTTTACACACTTTTATGGTGTATGTATTATTGTAGTTTGGCTCTGAGCACTATGGGACTTGACTTCTGAGGTCATCAGTCACTTAGAACTACTTAAACCTAACTAACCTAAGGACATCACAAACATCCATGCCCGAGGCAGGGTTCGAACCAGCGACCGTAGCGGTCGTGCGGTTCCAGACTTCAGCGCCTAGAACCGCTCGGCCACCCCGGCCGGCTATTGTAGTTTGCAGAGACTTCAGAGTCAGTATCTCGACACAAACAAGTACTTGTTTTAACTGTATAAAATATCTCTAGCAATAATTAGTTTTAAAGTGTAAGTATATTTTACTTAAAATGAGTTTTCGGGTTCCATATTTCCGGAATATAAAAGCTCGGAAGGTTTCCATTTGCAATCTTAACAACATTCCTTTCTGTTGCTACTTAAAAGTTGTAAATGCCTTATGTCACTAAATAACTAAACCGTTAGCGAAAAAGTACGAAAAATACTAGTAACTTCGGCTATCGCTCCAGTTTCACCCATGCTGTGTACACAAACTAAGTTGACACTCGACGTGGTGTCCACTGGGAACAAATGAAATTGGGAGATGCTATTACGAGCGGAACGTCAACTTAGTCTGTGAGTATATTAAAGCTTCGTCTTCATCCAGTAACACAGTGCTTTCAATCACTGAACAAATCTTGAAATTTAATAATTTGTGAGCTTTAATCGCACAAAAATAACTCCGTGTCTGAAACATTTACCCAAAATGCAGTTTTAATTTTATAGCATTCAGAACATCAAAACTTCGAACCGTATTTTTGACATAGGATAATAGTCTATTCTGTGCTATGTGCGTGTTGCTTGTCAGTACCACTTATAAAAGAGCAAAATATCACAGAACAAAACAAAAATCAATGGTATAAAATTGTTTCACCAGCACCCAGAAAGAAGGAAACTGATAACGGAAGTTTCAGTGAAAGCTGTAAATAATACTTTTTGATGTTAAAACGTCGTATTTGCTCATCGGTTCAACTTTCTTGTGTGATGAAATACCGTCAGATTTTTATCGCCAAAAACTACAATAGTAATAATGCGTAAGCAGTGGTAAAGCCCACAAGGAATAGAGGATGTCGGTACATGTTGGTCGCTCAGTGTTTGTTTTGCATTTGCCATCGTACCATTGTTAAGTCCACACGCGTGATCGTTACGAAATAGCTATATCGGCGTAGGGTTGAAACGCTTTTCGCTAGGACACTGATTCGGGTGTCAATGTGAAAAGCTTGCTGAGCACTTCGAGAATCGAAAGTGATAAAACAGAAATGTTCTACGGAGTGAAATCGGTATAAAACTGAAAATCACAAATTAATGAAAGATATCGTTCCATGTGGCTCGTAAATATGCCCAGAATTATCGAAAAGCTCGCGTCTAAAGGAATCAAATGTAGAAAGTTCAGTGCCGAGCCAATGCGACAATTACGGCAGCGTCGAAAAGGAAATGGAAAGATGGTTCGGAGCGATTACGTTGCTGCCCCATAAGGCATACAGTCTAAACTAGGTATTTATGCATTCTGTAGCCATTATTTTACTGTGTAAACGTTGTACAGGGTTTTTCAAAAAGAATTACCTGATTTCAAAACTTAATATTTATTGAAAAAGCATACTTCAAACATGGGATGAATTGCATAGTATTCACAAACTTGTTTTAGCTATGCTGTTGTGTGTGTCCAGCAGCAGCAGCAGCACAAAAATGGTTCAAATGGGTCTGAGCACTATGGGACTTCACATCTGAGATCATCAGTCCCCTAGAACTACTTAAACCTAGGGACATCACACACATCCATGCCAGAGGCAAGATTCGAATCTACGACCGTAGCGGTCGTGCGATTCCAGACTGAAGCGCCTAGAAGCGCTCGGCCTCAAAGGCCGGCAGCAGCAGCAGCAGCAGCAGCAGCAGCACCACACACAAAATCTAGACCATAGTTAAATTCAGCGCAACCTTTACACAATGAACACACTTTTCCTCACTTTCTCCCTCAAGAAAAGGTCGCATGGGGTCATATCTGGCGACCTTGGAGGCCAGGATTGCAGGACAGTGTCGCGAGCGCCCTATGCAGCCTTGAGCTATCTTCAGATACCGCGGAACTGACTTTCTTCAACTTCAGGACGACTCCGATGACTTTATTTTCCGCAGGATGGAGCTCCAACACCTTGGCACAGCAAAGTACCCGTTTTCCAATCGGGCTCTGCCTCGACGCTGCATAGGGCACTCGGGACACAGAGACACTGCCCTCCTTTTAGCCTCCCAAGGTCCGCCAGACATGACACCACGCGATTGTTTCCTGCGGGGATGTGTGAAGGAAAGTGTGTTAATTACTCTCTTACCCCGTAACGTAGAAGTAAAGAATGGACCAACACCTGCCATAACTTCTGTAAAAGCAGATACAACGTGTAAACTTCATGGCGAGTTTAACCATTGTCTGTATGGTTTTCATGCTGCTTGCTGGGCACACAGAGCATTTGTAATAGCATTGCTAAAACTTTAAGATTTTGTAAATATTTTACATTTCATTCCCGGTAAGTATTTTCAGTAAATACGGAGTTTTAAATCAGGTCATTTTTTAAACTCCCTGTGTTAAAGAGATAGGTAGCTTAAGGTATTTTTACCAAATGATTTTATCACAAAGTTTTCACGAAAATCTACGCAACGAACCCCACCAGGTGAAAAATATTTTTTTTTTAAATACTGGTACTGTCTGTGTAATCCATATCTATACTATACAATCAATCTTACTGTGTGTGGCAGAGGATACTTCTGATACCATTATCTGATCAATCTCCCTCCCCCCCCCCCCTCCCTCCTCCTCCCCTCCCCCCCTGCCCCCCTTGTTGCATATGGGAAGAATTTTTGTCGGTATAGTGCCGAATGAGTACTGATTTCTCGGATTCTCTCGTCGCAGTCACTTCGCGAGACGCATGTGGGAGGAAGTTACACCTTTCCCGATTCTTTTCGGAACGTGCTCTGATTATAAATAGTAAACGCCGCCGTGGTGCGTGACGTCTCTTATAGCGTCTGCCACTGGAAATTGTGGAGCACGTCCGTAATGCCCTCACGCTGAAGCCATCCTCGCGAGACGTGTAGATGTACGTCAATGAGGAGCTGGTGAGGTGAGGTCACAGAGTGGTCGTCCGCTTTCCACTACAAAGCGGAGCGTGAAATAAAGAATCTCGCATGTCAAATGTTGCTTCTTGGAGGGGAATGCGGCCAGAGAGATGAGACATCGTTCTACGGTACAAGCAGAACATCTACATCTACATGGCTACTCCGCAATTCACAGTGCCTGGCAGAGGGTTCATCCAACTATTATCATACTACTACTCTACCATTCCACTCTCGAATGGCGCGTGGGGAAAAGGAACACCTAAATCTTTCCGTTCGAGCTCCGATTTCTCTTATTTTATTATGATGATCTTTTCTCCCTACGTAGGTGGGCGTCAACAAAATATTTTCCCTTTCGGAATAGAAAGTCGGTGATTCAAATTTCGTAAATAGATCTCGCCGCAAAGAAGATCGCCTTTGTTTCAGTGATTGCCACCCCACATCGCGTATCATATCAGTGACGCTCTCACCCCGATTGCGCGATAACACGCAACGAGCTGCCCTTCTTTGCACTTTTTCGATGTCCTCCGTCAATCCTACCTGGTAAGGATCCCATACCGCACAGCAATAATCCAGCAGAGGACAGACAAGTGTAATGGAGGCTGTCTCTTTAGTGGGTTTGTCGCATCTTCTAAGTGTTCTGCCAACAAAGCGCAGTCTTTGTTTCGCCTTCCCCGCAATATTATCTATGTGGTCTTTCCAATTTGAGTTGGTCATCATTGTAATTCCTAGGTATTTAGTCGAATTGACAGCCCTTAGACTTGTGCGATTTATCGTATACCCAAAATTTATCGGATTTCTTTTAGCACCCATGTGGATGACCTCGCACTTTCTTTATTTCGTGCCAACTGCCACTTTCCGCACCACACAGAAATTCTCTTCTAGATCATTTTGTAATTGGAATTGATCGTCTAATGATTGTACTAGGTAAATTACAGCGTCATCTGCAAACAATCTAAGAGGGCTGTTGAGATTATCACGTAGATCATTTACGTAAACCAAGAACAGCAGAGGGCCTAAAAAAATTGTTCAAATGGCTCTGAGCACTATGGGACTTAACATCTGTGGTCATCAGTCCCCTAGAACTTAGAACTACTAAACCTAACTAACCTAAGGACAGCACACACATCCATGCCCGAGGCAGGATTCGAACCTGCGACCGTAGCAGTCGCGCGGTTCCGTACTGCGCGCCTAGAACCGCTAGACCACCGCGGCCGGCGCAGAGGGCCTATGACACTACCTTGCCAGATATCACTTACGTTCAACTCGATGATTTACCGTCTGTCACTACGAACTGTGACCTCTCTGAGAGGAAATCACAAATCCAGACAAACAACTGAGACGATTCTCCATATGCACGCAATTTGATTAATAGTGGCTTCTGAGGAACGGTATCAAAAGCCTTCTGGAAATCTAGGAATATGGAATCGATCGGAGATCCCTTGTTGACAGCCCTCATTACTGCATAGGAATAAAGAGCTAGCTGTGTTGCACAACAGAGATTTTTTGAATCCGTGTTGGTTATGTATCAATAAGTCATTTTCTTCAATGTGATTCATAATGTTAGAGTACAATATATGCTCCAAAATCCTACTGCAAATTGAGGTCTGTGATACGGGTCTGTAATTCAATGGGTTACTCCTATTTCCTTTCTTTAATATTGGGGTGACCTGTGCTACTTTCCAGTCTTTAGGAACATACCTTTCGTCAATTGAGTGGTTGTATATGATTGCTAAGAAAGGCGTTATTGTGTCTGCATACTCTGAAAGGAACCTGATAGGTATACCATCTGGACTTGAAGACTTGACTTTGTGATTTGAGTTGTTTCACAACACCCAAGATATCTACTTTTATATCACTCATGCTAACAGCTAATCTGGTTTCGAATTCTGGAATATTTACTTCGTCTTCTTTCATGAAGGAATAACGGAAAACTGTATTTAGTAACTCCGCTTTAGTAGCACCATCGTCGGTAACATTTCCATCGCTATCGCTCATTGACGGTATTTACTGTTTTTTTGCCACTGGTGTACTTTATATACGACCAGAATCTCTTTGGGTTTTCTACCAATTTTGTGACAATATTTCATTGTGGAAACTATTAAAAGCATCTCGAATTGACGTCCGCACTAAATTTCGAGCTTCCATGTAACTTAGCCAGTCTTGGAGATTTTGCGTTCTTCTGAATTTGGCATGCTTGTTTCGTTGCTTCTGAACAGTGTTCTGACATGTTTTGTGTGCCATGGTGGATCAGTCCCGTCTCTTATTAACTTCTGCGGTATGAATCTATTGCTGTCGATACTGTATCTTTGAATTTGAGCCATATCTGGTCTACACTTACATAATTAGCTTGGAAGGAATGGAGACACTCACTCTTCGGAAGGGCATCAAGCGAATTGTTATCTGTTGTTTTAAGTAGATACATTTTGCGTTTATTTTTAGCGGTTTTGGTTGATATGGTTTTAAGCCTCGCTACAATGACGTTGTGTTCACTAATCGCTGTATCCGTCATGACGCTCTCTAGTAGATCAGGATTATTTGTGGCTAAGAGGTAAAGTGTGTTTTCGCAACCATTTATAATTCGTGTGTTCTCATGAACTAATTGTTCAAAGTAATTCTCAGAGAAAGCATTTAGTACAATTTCGGAAGATTTTTCGGTCTACCACACCGGCTTTGAACATGTATTTTCGCCAACAAATCGAGGGTAGATTGAAGTCTCCACCAATTACAACTGTATGAGTGGGGTACTTACTTGTAATGAGATTCAAGTTTTCTTTGAAGAGTTCAGCCATTATATCATCTGAGTCGGGGTGGGGAGGGGGGGTCGGTAAAAAGAGCCAATTATTATTTTGGTACGCTGTTGATTATAACCTCTGCCCATAGTAATTCGCAGGAACTACCTATTTCAACTTCACTGCAAGATAAACTACTACCAACAGAAACATACACACACCACTTACTACTTTATTTAGTCTATCATTTCTGAACATGGTGTGCGCCTCTAAAAATTTCGGCAGAAGTTATCTCCGGTCTTAGCCAGCTTTCTGTTCCTATAACAGTTTCAGCTTCAGTGCTTTCTATCAGCGCTTGAAGCTCTTCATACTTTCCCAACACAGGTACGACAATTTACAACTACAATACCGACTGTTGCTCGGTCGATTCTCGTCGTTTCATTGCCCTGTACCCTTTGAGATTGGAGCCCTTTTTGATCTTTCCCAAGACAGTCTAACCTAAAAAACCGCCCATTCCACACCACACAACCCCTGCTACCCGTGTAGCCGCCTCCTGTGTGTAGTGGACACCTGACCTATTTAGCGGAACCCGAAACCCCACCACCCTATGACGCAAGTCGACGAATATGCAGCCTATACGGTAGCAGAACCGTCTGAGCTTCTGATTCAGACCCTACACTCGGTTTACCAAAGGTCCGCAATCGGTCCTGTCGACGATGCTGCAGATGGTTCAAAATGGTTCAAATGGCTCTGACCACAATGGGACTTAACATCTATGGTCATCAGTCCCCTGGAACTTAGAACTACTCAAACCTAACTAACCTAAGGACATCACACAACACCCAGTCATCACGAGGCAGAGAAAATCCTTGACCCCGCCGGGAATCGAACCCGGGAACCCGGGCGCGGGAAGCGAGAACGCTACCGCACGACCACGAGCTGCGGACTGCTGCAGATGGTGAGCTCTGCCTTCGTCTCCTAGCAAGGTTGGCAGTGAAACTTCCTGGCAGATTAAAACTGTGTGCCGGACCGAGACTCGAACTTGGGACCTTGCCTTTCGCGGGCAAGTGCTCTACCAACTGAGCTACCCAAGCACGACTCACGCCCCGTCCTCACAGCTTTACTTCTGCCAGTTTCATATCAGCGCACACACTGCTACAGAGTGAAAATCTCATTCTGGAAACATCCCCCAGGCTGTGGCTAAGCCATGTCTCCGCAATATCCTTTCTTTCAGGAGCGCTAGTTCTGCAAGGTTAGCAGGAGAGCTTCTGTAAAGTTTGGAAGTTAGGAGACGAGATACTGGCAGAAGTAAAGCTATGAGGACGGGGCGTGAGTCGTGCTTGAGTAGCTCAGTTGGTAGAGCACTTGCCCGCGAAAGGCAAAGGTCCCAAGTTCGAGTCTCGGTCCGGCACACAGTTTTAATCTGCCAGGAAGTTTCATATCAGCACACACTCCGCTGCAGAGTGAAAATCTCATTCAAGGTTGGCAGTCTTCACCAACTCAGATAACCGCGGGAAACCAGAGAGAATCTCTTTCCGATCCATAGCGACATACGTCATTAGTGCCGACATGAACCACCACCTGCAGTTAGCTGCACCCTGTACCCTTCATGGCATCCGGAAGGACCCTTCCCACATCTTGGATGACTCCCCCCGGTATGCACACGGAGTGCATATTGGCATTTTTCCCATCCTTAGCTGCCGTATCCCTATGGGGCTCCATCACTCGCTTAATATTATTGGAGCTCCCAATGACAAGCAATCCCACCCTCTGCGCTTGTCCGGACCTCTCAGGAAGACCGGCCACTGCCGCAACAAGTGAGGCCGCCCTTGTTGGCTCAGAAATACTTTCAGCAGAGGGCAGTACTTCAAACCTGTTACGGAGGCGTAAGGGTACAGCCTTGAGGTCAGCACCAACTTTCGCCTTCCGCCCAGGGATTCGCGACGCCGTCGCGGTTCGCCAATCACCGTCAGGCAAGTGACGACCGGCAAGGACGTCCGAATCCGAGGGCGAAGTGGCATCAGAGATCCCAGGCGATGCTACAGGCTCCAAAGCGCCCGCCTCGAGTGTCCCAATGCGACCGCGGCCCAGGGCAACAGCCTGGAGCCTGTCGACCAACAGCTTCCAGCTGTTCACGGACGGTGACCAATTCCCCATGAATCCGTACACAACAGGCGCAGTCCCCATCCATCCCTAAATTTTTTTTTCCTTTTTTATTTCACAAGCCGTTCAAAACAATTGCCGCCAGATTGTACTGTGTTAAACTACTTGGTGGGTTTTCTTTATCATACAGTACATGGTACGAATGTAAGCTGTTTCAGAGTATCACCAGTTGAAGATCTCTCGAAAACGCGTCGTTTTAACTACGATTTGTTATTATAAAATAACGGGAAACTACATATCGGCAGGTGCAGGCTTGTTATAGTTGTTGTTTGTAGTGCTATAACATGAGTGCTACGCAAGTATACCGTTGCAGTGCTACGGCACAATGATGATCTCTCAAATGCGCGTCTTTTTGGTACAGTTTGCGTATTAAATATCAAATAATGACTTTGTAGGTATAGTCTTTAGACTTACGCCGTATACGGAGCACCAATTGGTGTCTCGAAGCTGTAGCGCCGTTGATAGCGTCGTGAGCTATTGAGTGGTGAAGAAAAAGGTTGCAGATTCACGTCCAACTTTTGTTTTCTAAAAAATTAAGGGTCTTTCTAATTCGTTTAATATTAGTATTAACTCAAAAGTCGATGTATTTATTATAAATAATGTATTTGCTGCAATTGTCGTTACGAAGGCCAACGACTGGAATGTTTCCATGGTGGTCGGGAATCTGAACCTAATTGCCAGTCGGTATCAGGCAGTAAACAGAAGTTACACGCTGAAAGCCTTTGCTATTACAAAACTGTGTGTGACACATATATACACTTATCTCTTAGTTTTATGGATTGCCACATGTTTGTATCTTACCGTTAAATATCATTTTCAGTGAAGGTGAGCAGCTTGGAAAAAATTTCATCTTCCGTTCGAATGGAATTACAAATCTCCATCTTGAACCCAGTATGATGAAGTACGTTATTTCCCAGTGTTTGTAGGCACATGGAGAATATGGATACGATGCATGCGCAAATTGACATTTGGGATCATGCCTTAATCATAGTCAATTCAAAACCGAAAATGGAACGAAAATTGAATCGTATTAACAGATAACTTCTACTTTTTTTTAATTTCATTTTGTTCATTATAGTTCGCTGTACTTGTTCGTGGCGGACGTCCCCTGACGCCCGTTGAAGTTCATTATTGATCCAGTCACTCAATTTTTTTTTTTTTTATTACATAGGGCAGCTAACCCTCTGACCGAGCACGTTGAGCTACCGTGCCGGCTCTACTAGTACGTATGTCAGATTGTTGTACTGCATTATTTTGTGTTCCTATACCAGCAATTCGCTGTTCAAGTCTTGGGCTAGTGCAGAATCTCCTTCACGATTTTTTCCGCACGTCTTCGGTCTGTTTTCGTAAACTGTGTGTTCGCGAGCCAAGTAAAGCCAGTAACGGCCGCTGAGCGCGCAAGTCAGGTTAACCGGCCCCTCCCGTGTGCCGACGGCGGTCTATCTCACAAGGTCGGATGTCCCGTCCGCGTCCACGTCAACTCGTCACGTTTCAGGGCGGCTTCACTAAACGATCCCATGGATCTTCTCTCTCCCTCTCCATCCAGCCTGGTAAAAATCCCAGCCCGATGAACGTGTTCGGACGAACCACCGGTTTGTAAGTCACTTCTTTCATTGTAATAAGATTCTCACAGTGACTCTTAGCCTGGCACCTTCTTTCCCGTTTTTTTCACTTGAAGTTGCTTCAGGTGGCTCTCCTAATTGTTATACTTTAGTGTTCCATTGATTCATCGCTAACAACGTAAAAGAACAAAGGGAATCTCTTCACCTATTTATGCACGGTACCTTAGATGTATTAACATCCAGGGTCAACTGCCAGTTCCTGCACCAACCTTCTGTTCTCTTTAGGTGTTCCTGAATTCGCTAGTCTTTTGGTGTTTGTACCTTCCTTAGGTATAATGAACAGCGCTATGGAAATGGATTAACAATTGGTTAAATAATTGGAAAAATTGTTTGGAAAGGAATAGTTGAGAAAATTTTGAAGGTAATTTATGAATCTGTGCACAATCTTGGGTGAACTTTAACTGATACCATATCAACAGACTTTGAATATCATTTCATTCAAGCTCAATAAACATAATTTGCGTTACGTATTGCTGCTTCCAGTAGTGTACGGTGCCAAATAATCACCGCAACCATTGAAATTGTCGATCTGTCTAAAAGTTCTTAAACATAAGAAGCACAATATTTTTAGTGTAAGTCAACAAAGTTCAGTAGGTGCCTATCAAGTCTGTGTAATTGCCGTCACATTAATTCCATTGTGTTTAGTCTTGAGTGTGACAATGTCGATGCGGGAAAGCTCCTCCAGATAAGGCGTTAATTATTCTTTCCTGCACCGAACCTCTCGATGCAGGATTTCGGCAGGGAGTGAAATGATAACAGATAGGAGTTGAATTTATAACCGTGCGAATAAATATTCCTTTTCTAAAGACTTTTCATAATACTTTTAATGAACGATTAAAATAAGCATTTTTAACAATGCTGGTGCGACGGATGCAAACATACGTCCGTACGCTACCACTTGCCGAAACAAAAGGGTGAAGTTGCATGAATTAATAAATTGAAGAGCGCATTTCTTACTTTTGTTTCATACAGATATTTAACGATGTATCAAAACATTATCCTTGCCGCAAAACAACTCGTTAATTTGCTTTATGCTGTATCTTTGGTTTATAGCTCATTCAGTTTACATAAAGGTTATGTATAAGAAAAGAAAAATAAAAATAAGTCAGCGTTGTCCACGTTATCACTGGAGAGCTTTACGTCACTGTATGCGTTTCAGTGCTACCTGAAAGTTAAACATGCCTTACAGTGGAACTCTGACCGATAAAAAAAGTTAATTTAATAAATTGGTTAATGGATTTGAGTGTATTTAAGTTTTTACTTAGAGCTAGCTGTTGAGATGGACATTTCTGTGTTTTAAAATTTGTCCTTTCTTATTAATAAAACAGTGGCATTTCAGACATTGACGGAGTACTTGGCGTACAGTAAGCATTTAAGGAAAGTGTTGTGAAAATAGAACTTTCGCTTCCAGCTTTCCGGTGGGTATTTTTTTTTACGATTTTCATGATGACCTAACTTAAGTGTATCAAATCGCTTCATTCATATTTAAAAAAGACTATAGTTGTTTTCATAAATTACATTGTATTTAGTTTAACCCATGAATCGCCGGCCGCGGTGGTCTAGCGGTTCTGGGCGCTCAGTCCGGAACCGCGGGACTGCTACGGTCGCAGGTTCGAATCCTGCATCGGGCATGGATGTGTGTGCTGTCCTTAGGTTAGTTAGGTTTAATTAGTTCTAAGTTCTAGGCGACTGATGACCTCAGAAGTTAAGCCGCATAGTGCTCAGAGCCATTTGAACCATTTTTTTAACCCATGAATCGAAAAAGAGAATCAAACCTCTTCCTTATAATATGTAAAGGAGAGCTATTCGTGAAGACGCAAATGTAATCAACGCTACCATCTGACTATGGGCTCAGGTCCAAAACTAGTAACGGTACAATAAAATAATTTTTTAAAAAACTGTTGCTTGTTACAGTGTAATACAGTTTAAAATTGATCTGCAGAATTAGAATTCGTTAAGGTCGATCAATATAGTCCGTTACAAAACACATTGGTGCTGTTCCTCAAATGTATTGAAGAGGATCGACAGGTTAGACTTTTTGTGAGCTAGTGGCCTATTGAAGAGTTCGACATTTCATGAACATTTAGCTGTGGAAAAAGTCTATTAGCGGTGGATTCAGAACAATTTGACCTCAGCTGAAAAATAGGCTCGCAGCAGTTGGTGTGAGGAAAATGCTTGAATCGTAGGAAATCAGTGTAAAACGTCGTAGCAGGAAGTATTTTGTGTGTGTGTGTGTGTGTGTGTGTGTGTGTGTGAGAGAGAGAGAGAGAGAGAGAGAGAGAGAGAGAGAGAGAGAGAGTTGGGTATATTCGTACGAGTAAGAAACTAAGCAGCAATCAACTGTTTTGGTGTTGCAAGATGAACCGAAACCAATTAAAGTGTTTGGGAACACATCCTAGAAAAAGATCGTTTGTTCCTCCGGTTGCACTGGGCATGTAGAGCCTATTGCTTCAGAGGATCGAACAACAGCCAATGCTCAGTGGTATTCAACGATTTGTTTGTCTCCAGTCATCGATGAAGACTGGAAAAACAACAGGAAACGTCGTTTCAGACTTCATCATGCCAGTGTCACAGCACATCAAACAACGGATTTTTGATGGAAAAAACATTATCTTCTTCCCGGTATTCATCTTACTCGTCACCTGTTTCCTGATGCCGAACTAAAAATAGTGGGATATAATCATTTTAACTGCCTAATGAAGCCGCTGAATCTCCAAAACAATGTTTTTTGTGTCCCAGTTTACAGTGTAAAATGCATCGGTTGTAAAACTCTTGGAAACTCTCCAGCAAACGCTTCTTGTGGAATCACTCGAAGTATCGTGTGCACGCGTTGTTTGATATCCGCAACGTCTGGGAATGAACAATGGTGCTCACACTATCTTTGTTCATGTTCAACGCTTCTTCTCTCTCTCTCTCTCTCTCTCTCTCTCTCTCTCTCTCTCTCTCTCTCTCACTCTCTCTCTCTCACTCACTCTCTCTCACTCACTCTCTCTCTCTCACTCACTCTCTCTCTCTCACTCTCAGAATCAGCTGCCGATCGTCCGCAAAGATCCGGTGCACTAGTTCGATGTTATTGGTATCGCGCGTGTTGGCTCGAACACAGCTCGTCCTCGATATAGGTCTTTCCGTCTCTAAAACGTTTGAAGTTCGCTCTCTCGCTCGCGTTCTCCCCCCCCCCCCCTCCCCCCCTTGCGGATGATCAGCGGCTATCTTTGAAAATGCCAGTTGCGTGTTAAACAATAACAGAGGCTGTAAAGTAAGATTGTGAGTAATTATCGTCGCTATCGTCTCCACAACTCAGAAAAGGTCGAAGGGTTCACGAACAACCCTACCCGAACTACGCAACTCGCGCCTGAAGTATCGAACGAGGTGGCGCAGTGCTTAGCTCACTGGACTCGCATTCGGGAGACGGCTGTTCATACCCGCGTCCGGCCATCCTGATGTACATTTTCCGTGATTTCCCGAAATTGCTTCAGGCTATTGCTGGGATAGTTCCTGTGGAAAGGCACGGCCGGCTTCCTTCCCCATCCTTCGCTAATCCGATGAGACCGATGACCTCCCCTAAATCAAATAATCCCCCTTCAGGTATAAGCGTGTTTTCCGCCGGTAACGTCGCTTTTAAGCTGGTGCAGATATGGGCATAGTAGTGGTTGAGTCTAGTGCCGAGAAAGTAATTAAACGAAAATTGTGTTTAGACATGTAAGGTAGTGATACTGAAGATTAATAGTAGTGTAAAAGTGATCTACAATGAAAGGGGCCAGACAATTCGACTTCATAAAAATTTTTGTATTCAGACTTTATAGGAAAGTGAAATCTACCGCTGAACGTACTAGGAGATGCTAGAACAAGAACAGTTTTAATGCTAAAGTATTCACGATAGAAAAAGATCATTATTTGTCTAGTCACGCCGAAAATGAGATTTCATGACCATCTTCAGTGCAACATATACCGTAAATCGACAACTGCAATAAAAAAGCAACCTAGTGTGAAAAAGAATTTACTTCATTACTGCTTCTCGCTAATTTGAAACATGAAGTAGGAGATGCGGTCTGTGACCTAATGAGCATCATGCTTGAAGACCATTACTCACACATTTCGCTGTCTACTTCATAGAAAATTATATTTACGAGAAAGATGCCTCTTTCTCTCCCTGTATTTGTGCAGTGAGTGCTCTGCGCTATTGAGAACGACATACACGTGCAAGAGTCCCCATTTTCGTTCTCTCTTTCTTTGAATCATCTCACTGCAAAATGGACAATTGGATACCGACACTGTTTATCCGGATTAATAATGTCGGTTCTGGTTCCGTACCAAAAACTGTCAAGAAAGCTAAAGAAATGTGCGGTCATCCAGAACAAAATTATGCTGTGGCAAAATGGACAGATTGCACTTTTTGAAGTTAGATTTTTAAAAAATCTGAATAAAAGTACTTGCAATTGAAGCTTGTTCTTATATTTCTTTTCTTTAAATACTTCTTCGTCATCCTATCAGTTAGAGAAACAACTATTATTTACCTTTTTGTAATACAAATGTAGTGGTACTTGACAGCTTAACATCACTGCACTCCTGCAATGTGACGTACTGACATGTTGCAGAGTGTGATCAAGAAAACGTTAAGTGTCTGTTGCTAGTTCCGTAGTTGGTGCACTGGTGGTACGGGCAGTCTCGGCCAAGTTAGTGTGTTGACAGCGAAGTTGGGGAGCTCGTGTGATCCGACCTCCACGTTCAAAAACAACAAGGGAGCATGAACTGATTTGCTCTCCGTGCCTGCCGGAGAGAGCCACTACATGGTGTCGCATTCTGGTGTCTAGTTGCGACAGGTGGTCTGTATCCAAATAGCGAGCAAAATTTATGAATCTTGGACAGTAAAGAGTCATAAATCACGCCAGGTGGCACCGTTTCCCAATACTAAATCTACGGCATGTTGCGTTCCAGTTGGATCCGACCATATTGCCGTTGCCGAAACATTCCCAACGACTGTTTGTACATACATACAGTTGTGCAAAATAGTGTTCACTTTGCATTATACGAGGTCGACTGGTAGTTATAACGAGTCGTCATAGTTCCGGAGAAAGGAAGGGAAGAATAAGTTAATCGTGCGAGCGTAGCACCATAATAATAACTTTTCGACGTTATGTATAATAGCGGAAATCGCTGCTGACTCTAAATCTACAGTCACACGTGCAGTGTTCCATTCTGGAATATTTTCCAGCACATTTTTGAAAAGTCGGATATATGTCTCTTTCCTTTTATTTGGTAATAAAGCAAATGCAACTCATTTTTATTACTTCCAAAATGTGTATGAATTGTATCTCTCTGTGAAAACTGTTTGCTACAGCCCTTGAACGTACCATCCATAAAGTCTCGTTTTACTCTCTTCCTGCTCTTCCACAAAAAAAACTATTATCCTGTCTCCTAATATATCGTCGCTTAAAAGGAAACTGCTGTCATTCATAGTTAATAGCTCTGTTTGAAGTTCAATCTCTTCCCTTTTGTCTCTGGATTCCCAGCGGCTTTGCCCTTTGCTTGTATAACGTCCACTTCGTTGTTCGCTGCTCTGGCATTTGTCACAAAGTCGTATCTTCGATTATGCAAGCTACCTAGCTCCTCTGAATAGATTTTGGAAATAGACGTATTTTCCTATCGTGCCATCTTTTTTACCTGCTTCAGAGTCCTCTGTACTTCCAACCTTGCGTCATCCGGAGCTCCACATTGATGATCGTGCGAAAAGAGCACTATAGAATCATTGGTTTTAAGCTTTCCTCGGCAATGCTCTTTCTGTTATGAACAGCGCCAAATCACAGCCCCCATCTTCCTTCGTTTTGTAAGAACAGCCTTCATAGTGGCAACTAGGCTTACCACGAATTGTCGTTGAAACTTCCATATCACAACTACTTAGATGGTAGTGTTCAAATGGCACGACGTGAAGTGCAGATTGGACTGTGCGGACGGAGTTCGGCCGAGTCCAGGGAACAGGTAGAGCAGGGTGATTAGGACGGTCCGTCTGCAGGTAGGACGGGACACAATGGACGCAGGTACGAGGCGGAGAGATCGCAGATTTCTAGTGAGGCGGAAAGTTCGCAGGGCGGAGAATTCATACATTCATTCCCACAGCGTCTTTTAAGAATACTCTGTTAATTCACTGTTCTCCGTAAGCAGTCCCTTGCGACACTATTGTATTAATCGCAAAGCTCTTGTATATACTCGTTAATTATGTGGATAAAGGAACTAACAACCAGGCTGTTGGTTGCTTTGGAAACCAACTTCGTAATATCATCCACCATATTACCAAGAAAACATCCTTAGTGTTCGCCAGTTTTGGCTTTACTCTATCGAAGGTAATCGAACGAGAGATCTGTTTACCACTCAGTAAAACAGAATATAGCTTTTCTGGCAAAGGGCGTCGAATTCGCCGTTTTTGTGCTGTCAGCTGTAGTCTCCCATCGCCTAGCCACTGCTGTGCTTGCTGTTTCGATTTTGACATGAAGTGGTGGGTGCACGCGTCATTCACGGTAACAAGTTGGTACACGTAATGCTTGGCTCCTTACAGCCCTGTAGACATTGCTCGATAGCGTTTAAAAAGCACCATGACAGCCGAACAACAAAACTCCACCTTCCCTGTGTGTACACTACTGCCCATTAAAATTGCTACACCAAGAAGAAATGCAAATGATAAACGGGTATTCATTGGACAAATGTATTGGACTAGAACTGACACGTGATTAACTTTTCACGCAATGTGGGTGCATAGATTCAGAGAAATCAGTACCCAGAACAACCACTTCTGGGCATAATAACGGCCTTGATACGCCTGGGCATTGGGTCAAACAGAGCTTGCATGGCGTGTACAGGTACAGCTGCCCATGCACCTTCAACACGATACCACAGTTCATCAAGAGTAGTGACTGCGTATTGTGACGAGCCAGTTGCTCGGCCACCATTGACCAGACGTTTCCAATTGGTGATGAGAGATCTGGAGAATGTGCTGGCCAGGGCAGCAGTCGAACATTTTCTGTATCCAGAAAGGTCCGTTCAGGACCTGCAACATGCGGTCGTGCATTATCCCGCTGAAATGTAGGGTTTCGCAGGGATCGAATGAAGGGTACAGCCACGGGTCGTAACACATCTGAAATGTAACGTCCACTGTTCAAAGTGCCGTCTGTGCGAACAAGAGGTGACAGAGACGTGTAACCAATGACACCGCATACCATCACGCCGGATGATACGCCAGTATGGCGATGACGAATAACGCTTTCAATGTGCGTTCACGACGATATCGCCAAACACGCATGCGACCATCATGATGCTGTAAACAGAACCTGGATTCATCCCATAAAATGACGTTTCGCCATTCGTGCACCCAGGTTCGTCGTCGAGTACACCATCGCAAGCGCTCCTGTCTGTGATGCAGCGTCGAGGGTAACCGCAGCCATGGTCTCCGAGCTGATAGTCCATGCAGCTGCAAACGTCGTCGAACTGTTCGTGCAGATGGTTGTTGTCTTACAAACGTCCCCGTCTGTTGACTCAGGGATCGAGACGTGGCTGCACGATCCGTTACAGCCATGCGGATAAGATGCCTGTCATCTCGACTGCTAGTGATACGAGGCCGTTGGGGTCCAGCACGGCGTTACCCTCCTGAACCCACCGATTCCGTGTTCTGCTAACAGTCATTGGATCTGGACCAACGCGAGCAGCAATGTCGCGATATGATAAACCGAAATCGCCATAGACTACAATCCGAACTTCATCAAAGTCGGAAACGTGATGGTACGCATTTCTCCTCCTTACACGAGGCGTCACAACAACGTTTCACCAGGCAACGCCGGTCAACTGCTGTTTATGTATGAGAAATCGGTTGGAAATATGTGCACATGTCAGCACGTTGTAGGTGCCAACTTTGTGTGAATGCTCTGAAAAGTTAATAATTTGCATATTACAGCATCTTCTTCCTGTCGGTTAAATTTCGCGTCTGTAGCACGTCATCTTCGTGGTGTAGCAATTTTAATGGCCAGTAGTGTAGTTTCGCAGTTCATTTTAGTCGGTTCTTCGAATGCAGCGCTCATAGTGCACAAAACTTTGGCAACGTTATTCTTTATGTAACATCAATACTACGCATTCTTCAGATAACATTAAGGTCTGGACTATTTCGTGCACATTTAATCGCGGATCGTCCTGTGCAGTATTATACATTTGATCGATATTTTCAACCATGGTTTAGCCCTTGGAACGCCTCTGAACAAGAATTACGGGCACGTTCGGTTTCGGCCGCAAAAAAATTTTGTGGCTTCAACGGCGTCCCTAGAAAGCTGACAACGTTCTATCTTGCCTTTGTACTGCTCCGTCTTTTCATGTCAACGGGGCGTTAAACACAAACCCACTTTACAATCAAGTCCGCAAGTGGTATTTGTGGTTTACAGCTCTTATCACGGAACGCTATAATTGTGTTAAGGTACAGGAGGGTTATAATTAAACTTCATCTACATTTATACTCCGCAAGCCACCCAACGGTGTGTGGCCACTGTCATTACCTTCCTTTCCCGTTCCAGTCGCGTATGGTTCGCGGGAAGAACGACTGTCTGAAAGCCTCCGTGCGCGCTCGAATCTCTCTAATGTTACATTCGTGAACTCCTCGGGAGGTATAAGTAGGGGGAAGCAATATATTCGATACCTCATCCAGAAGCGCACCCTCTCGAAACCTGGCGAGCAAGCTATACCGCGATGCAGAGCGCCTCTCTTGCAGAGTCTGCCACTTGAGGTTGCTAAACATCTCCGTAACGCTGTCACGGTTACCAAATAACCCTGTGACAAAATGCGCCGCTCTTCTTTGGATCTTCTCTATCTCCTCCGTCACCCTGATATGGTACGGATCCCACACTGACGAGCAATACTCATGTATAGGTCGAACGAGTGTTTTGTAAGCCACCTCCTTTGTTGATGGACTAAATTTCCTAAGGACTCTCCCAATGAATCTCAACCTGGCACCTGCCTTACCAACAATTAATTTTATATGATCATTCCACTTCAAATCGTTCCGCACGCATACTCCCAGATATTTTACAGAAGTAACTGCTACCAGTGTTTGTTCCGCTATCATATAATCATACAATAAATGATCGTTCTTTCTATGTATTCGTAATACATTATGGAAAAGAGCACCGGTAGTCCCAGTCTTCAAGAAGGGTCGTCGAGCAGATGCGCAAAACTATAGACCTATATCTCTGACGTCGATCTGTTGTAGAATTTTAGAACATGTTTTTTGCTCGAGTATCATGTCGTTTTTGGAAACCCAGAATCTACTCTGTAGGAATCAACATGGATTCCGGAAACAGCGATCGTGTGAGACCCAACTCGCTTTATTTGTTCATGAGACCCAGAAAACATTAGATAAAGGCTCCCAGGTAGATGCTATTTTCCTTGACTTCCTGAAGGCGTTCGATACAGTTCCGCACTGTCGCCTGATAAACAAAGTAAGAGCCTACGAAATATCAGACCAGCTGTGTGACTGGATTGAAGAGTTTTTAGCAGACAGAACACAGCATGTTGTTATCAATGGAGAGACGTCTACAGACGTTAAAGTAACCTCTAGCGTGCCACAGGGGAGTGTTATGGGACCATTGCTTTTCACAAAATATATGAATGACCTAGTAGATAGTGTCGGAAGCTCCATGCGGCTTTTCGCAGATGATGCTGTAGTATACAGAGAAGTTGCAGCATTACAAAATTGTAGCGAAATGCTGGAAGATCTGCAGCGGATAGGCACTTGGTGCAGGGAGTGGCAACTGACCCTTAACATAGACAAATGTACTGTATTGCGAATACATAGAAAGAAGGATCCTTTATTGTATGATTATATGATAGCGGAACAAACACTGGTAGCAGTTACTTCTGTAAAATATCTGGGAGTATGCGTGCGGAACGATTTGAAGTGGAATGATCATATAAAATTAATTGTTAGTAAGGCAGGTGCCAAGTTGAGATTCATTGGGAGAGTCATTAGAAAATGTAGTCCATCAACAAAGGAGGTGGCTTACAAAACACTCGTTCGACCTATACTTGAGTATTGCTCGTCAGTGTGGGATCCGTACCAGATCGGGTTGACGGAGGAGATAGAGAAGATCCAAAGAAGAGCGGCGCGTTTCGTCACAGGGTTATTTGGTAACCGTGATAGTGTTACGGTGATGTTTAGCAACCTCAAGTGGCAGACTCTGCAAGAGAGGCGCTCTGCGTCGCGGTGTAGCTTGCTCGCCAGGTTTCGAGAGGGTGCGTTTCTGGATGAGGTATCGAATATATTGCTTCCCCCTAGTTATACCTCCCGAGGAGATCACCAATGTAAAATTAGAGAGATTCGAGCGCGCACGGAGGCTTTCAAACAGTCGATCTTCCCGTGAACCATACGCGACTGGAACAGAAAAGGGAGGTAATGACAGTGGCACGTAAAGTGCCCTCCGCCACACACCGTTGGGTGGCTCGCGGAGTATAAATGAAGATGTAGATATACTACAGCATAATCCGCGAAAAGCCGCATGGAACTTCAGACACTATCTACTAGGTCATTTACATATATTGTGAAAAGCAATGGTCCCAAACACTCCCCTGTGGCATGCCAGAGGTTGCTTTAACATCTGTAGACGTCTCTCCATTGAGAACAACATGCTGTGTTCTGTTTGCTAAAAACTCTTCAATCCAGCCACACAGCTGGTCTGATATTCCGTAGGCTCTTACTTTATCAGGCGACAGTGCGGAACTGTATCGAACGCCTTCCGGAAGTCAAGGAAAATGTCATCTACCTGGGAGCCTGTATCTAATATTTTCTGGGTCTCATGAACAAATAAAGCGAGTTTGGTCTCAGACGATCGCTGTTTCCGGAATCCGTAGATTCCTACAGAGTAGATTCTGGGTTTCCAAAAACGACATGATACGCGAGCAAAAATCATGTTCTAATATTCTACAACAGATCGACGTCAGAGATATAGGTCTATAGTTTTGCGCATCTGCACGACGACCCTTCTTGAAGACTGGGACCACCTGTGCTCTTTCCCAATCATTTGGAACCTTACGTTCCTCTAGAGACTCCAGGTACACGGCTGTTTGAAGGGGGCAAGTTCTTTCTCGTACTCTGTGTAGAATCGAATTGGTATCCCGTCAGATCCAGTGGACTTTCCTCTGTTGAGTGATTTCAGTTGCTTTTCTATTCCTTGGACACTTATTTCGGTGTCAGCCATTTTTCCGTTTGTGCGAGGATTTAGAGAAGGAACTGCAGTGCGGTCTTCCTCTGTGAAACAGCTTTGGAAAAAGGTGTATAGTATTTCAGCTTTAGGCGTGTCATCCTCTGTTTCAATGCCATTATCATCCCGGAGTGTCTGGATATGCTGTTTCGAGCCACTTACTGATTTAACGTAAGACCAGAACTTCCTAGGATTTTCTGTCAAGTCGTTACATAGAATTTTACTTTCGAATTCACTAAACGCTTCACGCATAGCCCTCCTTACGCTAACTTTGACATCGTTTAGCTTCTGTTTGTCTGAGAGGTTTTGGCTGCGTTTAAACTTGGAGTGGAGCTGTCTTTTCTTTCGCAGTAGTTTCCTAACTTTGTTGTTGTACCACGGTGGGTTTTTCCCGTCCCTCACAGTTTTACTCGGCACGTACCTGTCTAAAACGCATTTTACGATTGCCTTGAACTTTTTCCATAAACACTCAACATTGTCAGTGTCTGAACAGAAATTTTCGTTTTGATCTGTTAGGTAGTCTGAAATCTGCCTTCTATTACTCTTGCTAAACAGATAAACCTTTCTTCCTTTCTTTATATTCCTATTAACTTCCGTATTCAGGGATGCTGCAACGGCCTTATGATCACTGATTCCCTGTTCTGTACATACAGAGTCGAAAAGTTCGGGTCTGTTTGTTATCAGTAGGTCCAAGATGTTATCTCCACGAGTCGGTTGTCTGTTTAATTGCTCGAGGTAATTTTCGGATAGTGCACTCAGTATAATGCCACTCGATGCTCTGTCCCTACCACCCGTCCTAAACATCTGAGTGTCCCAGTCTATATCTGGTAAATTGAAATCTCCACCTAAGACTATAACATGCTGAGAAAATTTATGTGAAATATATTCCAAATTTTCTCTCAGTTGTTCTGCCACTAATGCTGCTGATTCGGGAGGTCGGTAAAAGGAGCCAATTATTAACCTAGCTCGGTTGTTGAGTGTAACCTCCATCCATAATAATTCACAGGAACTATCCACTTCTATTTCACTACAGGATAAACTACTACTAACAGCTTTACCAATGCAGCTTCGACAGTTTACAATTACAATACCGATTGCTGCTTGGTCTCCGCATGTCCTGACTTTGCCCCACACCCTTTGAGGCTGTTGCCCTTTCTGTACTTGCCCGAGGCCATCTAACCTAAAAAACCGCCCAGTCCACGCCACACAACCCCTGCTACCCGTGTAGCCGATTGCTGCGCGTAGTGGACTCCTGACCTATCCAGCGGAACCTGAAACCCCACCACCCTATGGCGCAAGTCGAGGAATCCGCAGCCCACACGGTCGCAGAACCGTCTCAGCCTCTGATTCAGACCCTCCACTCGGCTCTGTACCAAAGGTCCGCAGTCAGTCCTGTCGACGATGCTGCAGATGGTGAGCTCTGCTTTCATCCCGCTAGCGAAACTTGCAGTCTTCACCAAATCAGGTAGCCGCCGGAAGCCAGAGAGTATTTCCTCCGATCCATAGCGACACACATCATTGGTGCCGACATGAGCGACCACCTGCAGATGGGTGCACCCCGTACCCTTCATGGCATCCGGAAGGACCCTTTCCACATCTGGAATGACTCCCTCCGGTATGCACACGGAGTGCACATTGGTTTTCTTCCCCTCTCTTGCTGCCATATCCCTAAGGGGCCCCATTACGCGCCTGACGTTGGAGCTCCCAACTACCAGTAAGCCCACCCTCTGCGACTGCCCGGATCTTGCAGACTGAGGGGCAACCTCTGGAACAGGACAAGCAGCCATCTCTGGCCGAAGATCAGTATCAGCCGGAGACAGAGCCTGAAACCGGTTAGTCAGACAAACTGGAGAGGCCTTCCGTTCAGCCCTCTGGAAGGTCTTTCGGCCCTTGCCACACCTCGAGACGACCTCCCACTCTACCACAGGTGAGGGATCAGCCTCAATGTGGGCAGTATCCCGGGCAGCCACAGTCGTAGTCCGATCGGGGGATGCGTGGGACGAGCTGGCCGTCCCCGACAAACCCCTATCCAGACCCCCACTGTGATGCCCATTAGCAACAGCCTCAAGCCTGCGTGACCGAAGCCAACACTGCTTGAAGCTGGGAGCGAAGGGATGCCAACTCAACCTGCATCCGAACACAGCAGTTGCAGTCCCTTTCCATGCTAAAAACTGTTGTGCAAAGAACGTCTGAGTTAATCTGCAGCGAGCACAAACAAATCGACACAAAATTTAAACGGTTATTAAAATACAAGATTGCCTAGTAAATGCAGTAATGCTGCTACTTGCGCACTGCTGACACACTGCTTGGCGGCGGAAGGAGACTACGCGATTTTACACTATTCAGGTACTAAAACGCGATGCTACAACTCTCAAATACTATACTACGCCCGAAATTTATGAATTAAACAATGTAAGTACCAAAAACACGCAAAGAAATTAAGAATTAAACTATGTAACAAATGAGTGAGCTAGGAGTATACGACTTTCTGCTGGCAGCTGCTTATCCAACGGCGGCAGGGAGCACACTTCCCCTGCTTTTGGGGCCCCACGAAAAACGAGAGATTGAAGAACAATGAAACCTTGTGGGAAAGTTTGTAAGGACATGCTGAAGAGAAACATGGAATAAATTATCGAAAGAACCACATCTTAATTTCCATATAACACAGTAAAATTTGTTAATTGCGTATCGTGTTTGCGTTGCAGGTTACGAGAGTTGCTCAGTGTGACGACCATGTGCATCCACGACAGTCCGGAACGCACTAAAGATACCATTCCACAGTAATTCCCTGCAGGTTCCGAACTGTGGACCATGCCATATTTAGGTGTCGTGAAACAGCTCGTGCACTGCGTGAAGATCGCACATTGCGTCCAGCATTCTCAGCATGGCAACAGTAATTTCTTCAGGAATTTGTGGCGCCGTCGACGATCGGCCTCCCTCAGGAGCAAGTCCCAAATCGCCAATTAATTCGAACTTCCGAATCATGTTCTTCAACTCCGGTACGGAAAGAGGACGGATCTCTTCGATTTCCTCTAACGCATTACTACTCGCGAAGAACAGCACACTATTGCTGTTTTGATAAAACAGTTTTACAAGTTATGACCTGCTGACCTTGTCCAGACCGTTGTTAACTGCCTGCAGCTGTAATGTACACTGACGCTTATTTCACCCCTGTGTCGCCGCACCAGTACCGGCGCCTAACGGGAAGCTTCGACACTCTACTAACAACGCAAAATACTACAGTGCATAGTCTGAACATCATTCCTGTGAAGTTAGGTACCAACGCGGTGAGTGGTTCACCGTCCCCACTTAAGTGACAGAAGTCATGGGATACCTCCTAATATCGTGTCGGACGCCTTTTTTCCCGGCTCAGTGCAACAGCTCTATATGGCATGGACTCAGTCGTTGGACGTCCAGCAGAAATACGAAGGATACTAGGAAAGTAGCTTTATTTATTTAATGTTTTCGAAGTAACTTCCACCACATGGAATACACCTGTCCATACTCCGAATCAATCCCTAAACCAACTCCCCCAAGTTTCTGTAGGAAGTTAGGCGCACTCGTTGACCCGAGCCCTCAGGAGGGCCTCATCACTTGAAAACTGCACTCCTTTCAGCTTCATTTCACACGCAGGAACAGTGGAAAGTCACCAGGAGCAAAGTCTGGACTGTAGGGAGGGTGCTCAAGAAGTTTGTCTTATAGCCTGCAAATAAATTGGTCCATGCTTTGGCGCGGTGAGCAAGAGCGTTGTCGTGGCGGAGGAACCAAGTGTCTATTCTTGACTTCGATTGCAGATTCTTCAAAAATTGGATTACTTTGGCCAGGCACTGCTCAGTGTATCACTTAGCTGTAACTGTATTCTGTATGACCAAAATAACACGCTCCACAGTTCTACTCGATTTGGCAAAAAAGCTATCATTTTCATCTTTACTGATAGGAATTTTATGGCAGCTACGGGTGTGTCATCTTCAAAGATCCAAAATTTGTTTTTTAGCCTTAGTCGGTACGTCGTAATAGTACAGCCAAGTCTTGTCACCTGTCACGATTGTATTCACATACTGAGATTGTCCCTTAGAAAAATTCTTTAACGTCTTCCGGCACCAAGTCACACGTCGTGCCATCTGCTCTTCCGTGAGTCTATGCGGCACCCAGAGACGTCAAAGTTTCTTTGCTGCATATTATCATGCAGAATCGAACGAATTGCTGGTGCATTTAGCCCTAAGGTATCTTCTATCTGCTTATTGATCACTCGGCTGTCTTCGTCTAGAATTTTCCTCACAGCATCAATGTTTGCCTCTGCAACTGGTGATTGTGGCCTTCCCATCCTCTCAGTGTGCTCCAGAGTGAAATTCCCTCTTTGGAATTCTCTGTACTACCTGAATATAGTTGTAAGATCCGGACACACATCATCGAGTGCAAGAGTCACTTCTTCAAAGCCCAGGTCTCCGTTGAGTCCACGCGCGAAGCTGTACCGCAAAACTGCCCGAATCTCAATTTGTGACCACGATGCCATGGCAAGCACTTCAAACGAACCGCGCTAGCGAACGACTGCGCCTCACAGACTTGGCACAGCGGCTATAATGCAGATATGCTGTATTCTCAGAACACAACTACAATCAGCCTCCTGCGAATTATTGTTGGGTCGTATTGCAAAACTTTGCTAGTAACCTTTGTATTGAACCTTACTGCCTCTACAGTCTTCCATAGTTGTGAAAGCGTTGCCGGTACTGGATTTTCTGCGCGAACCTCTCGATTATGTCCCATAAAAGTTGAAGTGGGATTCATGTCGGTCGATCTGGGGTGGCCAGATCATTCGTTCGAATTGTTCAGAACGTTCCTTAAACTAATCACGAACAGTTTTGGTCCTCCCGCGTCCGGCCATCCTGATTTAGGTTTTGCGTGATTTCCCTAAATCGCTCCAGGCAAATGGCGGGATGGTTCCTTTGAAAGGGCACGGCTCTTCCCCGCCCTTCCCTAATCCGATAAGACCTATGACCTCGCTGTCTGGTCTCCTTCCCCGAAGAACCCAACCCAAGTTTTGGTTTGGTGACGTGGTGCATTGTCATCCATAAAAATACTGTGGTCGTTTGGGAACATGAGATCCATAAATGGCTGCAAATGGTCTCCAGGTAGCCGAACGCGACCATGTCCAGTCAAGATGGCTTACGTAGGATCCAGTCCATTCTATGTAAACACAACCTACACTGTAATGAAGTCACCACCAGCTTGCGTAGTGCCTTGCTGACAGCTTGCGTCTATGTCTTCATGGGGGTCTGCGCCACATTCTGACCTTAGCATCAGCTCTTACCAGCTGAAATCGAGACTCGTCTGTTCGGACCACAGTTTTCCGGTCATCTAGGGTCCAACCGATATTGTCACGAGCCCAAGAGAGGCGGTGCAGGCGATATTGTGCTGTGTTAGCAAAGGCACTCGCGTCGGTTATCTGTTGCCCATTAGCGTCAGATTTCGCCGCACTGTCCTATAGGATACGCTCGTCGTACGTCCCACAGTGATTTCTGCGGTTATTTCAAGCATTGTTGCTTGTCTGTTAGCACTGACAGCTCCACGCAAACGCTGCTGCTCTCGGTTATCGAGTGAAGCCCGTCGCCCACTGCGTTGTCCTTGGTGAGAGGTGATGCTTCAAATGTGGTATTCTCGGCACTGTCTTTACATGGTGGATCGCGGAGTATTGAATTCCCTAACAATATCCCATGCGTCTGTCGTGCAGTCATAATCACGTCAGAAACCTTTCCGCATGAATCACCTGAATACAAATAACAGCTCGCCCAATACGCTGCCGTTTTATACGATGGGTACGCGATACTAGTGCCATCGGTAGTGTACATATCGCTATCCCATGACTTCCGTCACCTCAGAGTACACTAGCTCAAATAGCGGAAGTCTAATGTTACTATTAGTCTTTCGCTATTTGAGCCAGTGTACTCCATACGTTAGTACTAGGACATTCTGTTCTGCTCCGCGCATGTGTTTGACGAATGCTTGTTTGACGGAATGGAGCACACGCGTAAAAGCACGTGCATACCGTCATATGTGTAACGTTGCTCACAACTGGCATACATAATTAAGATGTTGGTAATGTAGGTGTATGTAATCATTTGTTACATATTTTCGTTTCTTTCGACAAAAAATTCTAGAGGACTCCACCTATATTAAGTCATTTGAAAATTCAATTCGTCCTATTGTGTGAACCAATCTGTCTACGAAATGTTAGAATTTTTACAATTTTCCGAAGAAGTTTCAATAGCATAATTTTTTTTACTGCATTTGAAAACAGCATGTTGGAGGGTCTTCCGTTTTTAGCGTTTGTCCGCCTGGCGGCAGGACTCTGTCTGCCTTGTTCGATCGTTAGCCATGTCTGGATGAAGATTACAGCCTTCATGTCGTTGTGCAGAGTGTCGACTCATCGTTGTCTAGGTCGTCCCTTGGGTCTCTTAACCATGGCTTCCACTGAGTTTGCTGTCTTTGCAATGGTGTCGTTGTTTGCTCACAGCACATGTCCAAACCTTCGCAGACGGCTTTCTCGCATTTTCTTCTGGATCGGTGCGATCCCGAAAAGTTCCCTGATAGTGCCATTTGAGACATGATCCAGTCGAGTGGTGCCACCTGTCCATCTAAGCATCTTATTATCCATGGCCCCCAATCATATTTCTGCATATTTTTGTTGCTGGCCAACACTCGGTGGCGTAGAGATCAACAGGACAGATGACAGTCAGGTAGATCTTTGACTTCAGACGATCCTTAATCCGAGGAACGCAGATGACGCCTGTTGTTAATCACTTCTTCCAGGCTGCCTGCGTTGTTGCTTTGACCTCGTGTGTACGATGGCCATCGTTAGAGATCGTGGAAGCCAAATACTTTAATTTTTCGACTCATAGTAGATCTTCTCCATCTACGCTGATCGTCCCAACTTCTCGCGGATCCGATGTCATGTACTAAGTTTACTTTTTGTTGAGCCGCAGGCCATACCTCTCGAGTCGGTCATTCCACTCTTGTTTGGTGTTGGTGATCAAACCTGTTCTACTCTGGCAGGCATACGTTCAATCAGGTGCTGGAAGGTTTCTTGGGGAATGGCAGCCCATTCTTCACGGAGTGCTGCACTGAGGAGAGGTATCGATGTCGGTCGGTGAGGCCTGACACTAATTCGGCATTCCAAAACATCCCAAAGGTGTTCTTTAGGATTCAGGTCAGGACTCTGTGCAGGCCAGTCCATTACAGGTATCTTGTTATCATGTAACCACTCCGCCACAGGACGTTCATTATGAACAGGTGCTCATTGTATTGAAAGATTCAATTTTAGACAGTGGGAAGCAAGAAGGTGCTTAAAACATCAATGTAGACCTGTACTGTGATAGTGCCACGCAAAACAAGGGGTGCTTGGCCCCTCCATGAAAAACACGACCACACTATAACATCACCGCCTCCGAATTTTACTGTTGGCACTACACACGCTGCCAGATGAAGTTCACGGGGCATTCGCCATACTCACACCCTGCGATCGGATCGCCACATTGTGTACCGTGATTCGTCACTCCACACAACGTTTTTCCACTGTTCAATCGTCCAAGCGTATACGCTCCTTACACCAAGCGTGGCGTCGTTTGGCATTTACTGGCGTGATGTGTGGCTTATGAGCAGCCACTCGACCATGAAATCAAACTTTTCTCACCTCCCGCCTCAACGCCATAGTGCTTGCAGTGGATCCTGAAGCAGTGTGGATTCCTGTGTGATGGTCTGGATAGAAGTCTGCCTATTGCCCATTACGGCCCTATTCAACTGTAGGCGGTCTCTGTCAGTCAACAGAAGAGGTCGGCCTGTACGCTTTTGTGCTGTACGTGTCCCTTCACGTTTCCACTTCACTATCACATCGGAAACAGCGGACCTAGGGATGTTTAGGAGTGTGGAAATATGGCGTACAGGCGTGTGACACAAGTGACTCCCAGTCACCTGACCACGTTCGAAGTTCATGTGTTCCGCGGAGCACCCCATTCTGCTCTCGCACGATGTCTAATGACTACTGAGATCGCTGATATGGAGTACCTGGCAGTAGGTGGTAGCACAATGCACCTAATATGAAAAACGTATGCTTTGGGGGGTGTCGGATACTTTTGATCACATACTGTATCAGCATCCATGGTAGTGGCATGTGCAGGTTTGATGTCAGTGTCCATCGCAAGAATAAACAGCAATGGTAATAAAGGCCGTGCCTTTGTCGACTCCTGTGATGCGAAAGCCATTTGACCCTAATGCTGCCGCTTGGATATGGTAAAGGTACATTTAGCATCAAAACCATTGCACTGCATACGAAATGTCAGAAAATCAAACTAATTTTGACGTGATAGTTAGAAACACCCGCATGTATCGGTAGTTTGTTTTGAAATCTAAATTAGCTCAAACTCGTGTGTAACCTACCAATTAGTAGGTAACAATGTTAGCCATATTTCGTGCTATTGATACGCGTTCCCATTGTACCAATCAGAATACCCAAATCATGCTATGATAGTCTGTTGAAATTTGAAATCTTTAGTCACTATCACCTTATATATCAGAGTTCCGCGTCTTTGCCTTTCGATATTTATTGCTTCGAGACCTGTATTGCTTGATATAACGTGCTACATAATTATAAAAAAAATAAAAAACTGTCAGTATTATTTATGTTCTCGCATTTGCGCCCATATCAGACTAGTTATTGTTGACTAGTTATTGTCAGTTACAACCACGTTTATTGTAGACATCGGTAATACAGCATAGCGATTCATTTACAGTTCCTATTAGTATGGACAGCACCCACTCTGCAGCGGCCGTAGAATGGTCGAGCTGCCTGCAGAACAAAGCCAGCTCAACCCCAATCACCCCACAGCACCTGCAGGTAGAAAGCAGCAAAAATTCGAGGCACCTCTGTGAAGCTCGCAGATATGCAGGGGAGCACGGAGACCATGAACTCAACATCTCGCAACCTCCATATTCAGGAGGGGACCATCTGTGGCTCTGCAACTGTCGATTCTTCAGCTGGCTCCAGGCACGGTCGATGAGTCGCCGAACGCAACTCTTTCACTCTTCTCTTGACGTGTTATGTTAAGCGTAAGAGGACGGGCTGAAAAGTACCTGCCCACGCAATGAAATACTGAATTTCTCAAAAGTACCCTGATCTTAGTTGATCCAAAATACTTGGATAGCGTCAGAGGTATTGATTAACCATTTGCACGGTAAGCAGTAACAAGAATCTATTTTGTATCGAAAAACATGTTACCACGAGGTGAAATCAGCTTCATACCCGCTTCTTTGTTTCATTTCTGGGGCGCATGTTACATCCACTGTAACTTTGCATTTTGCCAGAGCTGGACAATAACGGGACCCGTTCTCCATAGAACTTCCTTCGTTTAAAATTTGCCCAGTCTTTGTTCGTGATAAACACGTGGAGTCATTTATTCCATATATCTTTAATCGCAAATCAACTAATACTACATTATGTACAATTTCATGTGTGATTACTGTTTGTATTTTATGTCAGTGATCTACAAGAAACGGTAAAGTTTACGTTAAGCCACACATTCTTGAATTGTTGCAAATGGAACTTTGAAGAATTTCAGTTGCCTATAAATTTATTTTCAAAAGGTGAGAAATGTATGACTGCACTTTATTCCAGTCTATCCACTTGAACGAAACACACAAATTACTGTAAAGCTGCTGTTAAAGTATTCTGCAGAGCACGATGACACTTCAAGTATTGTGCCAGCAAGACAGTTTCTCATAGCACTTTTATTTGAGCCGCGCTTAACAGCTTAATTATTGATTCGGATGCAGTCGAAGCACGATAACTTGTATTATGAGCTCTGAAAAACGTCTTACAGGAGGGGGTCTGCGTTAACTTTTCCTGGATTTCATCTTAGAGATCGAACAAGACACTACCATCTCGTACATACCGTCGATGCTTGTAAATGAATATTTGTAAATAACGCTTACGAACTCCTAACATGAAGCGTAGTGCTTGCTTCATAAATAACTCTGTACCGTTGCCTGTAGACTCGAAGTTTTCGTCATACTAGAAGGAACAGTTGAGACAATGTGTTTCACACTCGTGCTAATGCTGGATGAACAAGCAATACATGGGAGTTTGTAAATTGAGTAATTAATGGGATGAGTGATCAGTGTTAATTTGTGTTGTGGTAGTGGAGGAATGCAGTGTTTAACATGGCACTTAAATATTGTACATTTTGTGCGTACCTCAACACTGCGGTTACTAATATCACCTCCACGATTCTTCTACTACTGCTGTTTACTCGTATGTAAACTTAACTTAGCGCTCGCTGCTTCGTTCGAGTAGACTGTAGGCTCTGTACAGATTTAGTTTTTCTGTAATTTAATTTTTATATTACACCCATTGCTCATGTGTAAATCTACAGGGTGTAAAATCTACAAAAGACTTGAGCTCTTTTCGTGGCTGCCAGTCTTTGCATACTGAAAGTGTTCCAACGTGTTCAGTTTAATATACCGAGTTAAAAAGAGACACCTCGGATAAGTGGTTCTATAATTATTAGTGTCAGTATTACACCCGTTGCTGAATACTCCCATCTCAAACGGATGTTCCTGTACATAGCAGATTTCAACGTGGTATCTATTTTGTCATCAATTTTGATTACTTTGCTAGTAATTACAAAAACAGTTCAATAAACATGTATATGCCTACTGAAAAATTAACGTATTAATGATCAATTTCTCAAGTATTCACGCTGATTGAGGACGTTGATGCACTGTAATTTTAGGATGTACTGATGAAAAAATTGTTCTGCTTTCATAATGAAATATTTTTATAAAACTCTTCGTCCCTTGTTTCCAAAACACTGATAAAAGCTCTTTTTTTTAAAAAATCTGTAACTGAGAAGTCAAATACTAATTTTCATAGAAGTAGCTTTAAAAATGGTTCAGTAGTTTTCTAATAGTGATTTATTTAAACAAACTCCTACCCGTAGTTTCACCCCCTTAGGGACTTAATTTTCAAAAGATACTTAAACACCTATTTTTTATTTCTGGCAGAGAAACAAATACTAATTTTCGAGATTCTAGCACCAAAATAACATTAATAACGACGTAATTTCCAAAAAAGCCTTTCATTGTTTGTTTCTTCCTCTTAGGGACGGAAATCTGAAAAACGCCGTCCTAAACGATGCCTACAGTATAACATCAACACTGTCTCTAGCTTTCAAGTTTCCATCCTTAACGGTTTGGACTGGGAGGTGATGAATCATGGAATCAATCAGGACATTTCCTTTTAAATAGACTATTATTACGTTTTATATGTGTGTTCATATAAAGCAACGTCATGTTTGGCGACTTCTTACTCTCCTAGAGTTGTTCTGAATGTTCCTAAATTCTCGTCCATATATTCATCAGGACTATCGTTTATCTACATTGCACTAACTAACTTACGGTGTGGTGTATTTCAGCTACCCCATAATTTTCCCCACTTTCCTGCTTCATTTGCAAATTATGCTTGAGAAGAAAGAGCGTCTGTAAACCTCCATAAAATCGCTAATTTTCCCGTAGTTGTCAATTCACGATAGATATGAGGAAGGAAGAAGTAGCATGTTGCGGGACACTTCTTCGAATGTACATTCTCGAAATTTTAGATGAAACACCACCGCCTCTGTTGTATCTATCTTGGTCGTATCTGTACCGCTCTCGTGATTACTGAACGAAGCCATTACGAGACATTCCGCTCTTCGTCGAATCTCCTCTCCATCTCTTCTTTGAATACAGTGAAGTAAAAGTCATATACAGAAAGACAGTACTAAAGAATGGATTGAATGGTTTTTATGTAAGCAAATTTTCTCAATTGCGTTAAATTTCTTTAAGATTCACTTATTCTGACAACTGCTTTTTCTACATGTAGTTTCATTCCACTGTAGGTCACACAGAACGATTGTTCTGGTGTTTTGTGGTTATTACTGTTTCCATTAGTTTATCGGTAGTAATGTAATCAACAATCCGAGGTCTCTTGGCCTGTTTATACGCAATACTTTCCATTTATTTATGTTGGTCAATTGCCAGTTCCTAGATCAACGTTAGTCGTATGCGGATCTGTGTACGTTTCGCTGCAGGGCCTGACATTGCAAACTTTGTTTGGATTGTATCATTCTGCGAGGAGGATGGAAGACAGGAATCCGAGAACGGTGGTTGTGTGCCGAGCAAACGACAGAACTGTTTCGTTAGTGAAAGTACATCACTAAATCATTGATAGGTTGCAGTTTATACAGATGGAAATGGCTTATCTTAAAGTGGCAGCCTTCCTAACTGCCGGATGCTCGTAGCGATTTCACTCATCACTAGCCCGAGTATATTTGAGTGTAATAATGTAAGGAAAAAGATGCGATGTTTTAGTCGAAAAACGTGCCAGTTCGGAGTGGAAAATTAACTGTGCTATACATACACGTAATCAAATCACAAACATTCCAGTACATTTCACACAAACACGGAAATTCTGGTGAAGCTTATACATAAACACCGTGATTACCCCGTTCAGAAAACCGCCAAATAAAATAAAATTTGACTTCAGCAAATATGTATAAATTTAAAAGAATCTTTCTACGTCACCAGACTCACGGGATGTACTTTGTTTTTAAACAATAATCCAATTTTTATTTCTTACTGTGTCATTGTGTTTGGCTAAATTCGCTCAAACTTCTGTACCCCAATACCTTAAAATTGCATTCTTCGCTAAGACATAAAGTCCGTCTTGCGTTTCTTTATTATGACAGCAGTTTAGCCTTCCTTACAGCTGAAGAGTCATCTGACAAAGCATCTAAGTATCTGCACATAGCGTGAAAATGAGTACAGATAGATACTGCTACTTACATCTGCATCTAGCGATGATGGTGAAAGTAGTGAAGGAAGTATTCCCATTCGAACGTATTTTTATATTCTGAAAGGAGCTTTTCCGAAATTTTTCGTCAGAAGTACGTAATCGTTCACATACGAGTGGTGTTTTTTTACTCAAAAACTTAATGAATAGCGTGCACGATGCAGATAATGACTTTAAAGTTACGGAATGTGTACTTGAAACTGGAAAATGGAAGTAAGCTGTAAAAGGCTGGATCTAAAAGCAGGAGCCATATACGGTTACTTTTATATCAGATTGACCCTGAATAAGGAAAAGTGTGAAGTTATTCACGTGAGTACTAAAAGAAATCAGTTAAACTTCGATTACGCGATAACTCTCACAAATCTGAAGGCTGTAAATTCAACTAAATACTTAGGGATTACAATTACAAATAACCTAAATTGGAACGATCACATAGATAATATTGTGGGTAGAGCAAACCAAAGACTGCGATTCATTGGCAGAACACTTACAAGGTGCAACAGGTCTACTAACGAGACTGCTTACACCACGCTTGTCCGCCCTATTCTGGAGTACTGCTGTGCGGTGTGGAATCTGCATCAGGTGGGACTGACGGATGACATCGAAAAGGTACAAAGAAGGGCAGCTCGTTTTGTATTATCGCGAAATAGGGGAGATAGTATCACAGACATGATACGTGAATTGGAGTGTCAATCATTGAAACAAAGTCGTTTTTCGTTGCGACGGGATCTTCTCGTGGAATTTCAATCACCAGTTTTCTCCTCCTGTTGGCACCCACTTACAAAGCGAGAAATGATCACGATAAAATAAGAGAAGTCAGGGCTCGCACAGAAAAAATTACGTGCTAGTTTTTCCCGCGTGTCGTTCGAGAGTGCAACGGTAGACAGACAGCTTGAATGTGGTTCATTGAACCCTCTGCCAGGCACTTTACTGTGAATAGCAGAGTAATCACGTAGATGTAGAGAACACGAAGTGAAACATGCATTGTTCAAATTTTTGTATCACATTCTCTCAGGGGGACTCAACGCTTTCGTGAGTGTGTGCGTGGCGAACACGCGGCCCCAACCTATTGAAGCATCTCTTCCTTTCCTTTACTGCAATCTCTCATCGCTATCCTTCCTTCTCTTCCTCTGTTTAATGTCGACATGGCCATTCCCTAGGTTCTGCCTTCCTCTCTTGGAATATTTTCGTTCACTATCTTTTCTCTGAAGTAATTTTTGGCCGCTACAAAAATTTGATCTTTATTTTACCAGTTTTGTCTGTAGTGTGGACCAACTGGAGAAGAAAACTTTCAATAGCGCCCAATGCATGCCGTGTTAAAGATCGTCTGCGTACAATACTTGCGTAGGCTCTTACATGCATTTCAGAGCCAACACAGTACCCAGTCTGACGTGGTGGATCGTTATGTACCCTTTCGGTCGAGCCCTCTGACAACACAGGAATAACACTGCTGATGCCTGAGCTGTAGACCGCCGTCTTCCTGGGGCAACTGCCATCGTGCTGGATGGCCTTTGCTGCGGTTGAATGGCGCTCGTGGGGGAGCCCTTGATGGGAGTAGATGGCATGAGGGCGGACGTTTCGTACATGAAACGTATCTAACTTCACCAGAACAATGGCCATCCTGATCCGGCCGTATCTTCAGACAGGTATAGAAATTTCAGTGCGGACGGTACAACCATACAGTTTTCCGACCCTGGCTACCCCATGGGAAAAGTGACAAACCAGAAGTAAGACCGAAACAATTTATTTAATACTTAGTATGCACTCCAGTGGATACTTTTACTGCTTATTTTATGTGGAACGTATTGATGAAAAATTTGGAGAAGTTGAGCCATTAGGAAAAATGTGGCTCGCAATTGATTTAAGCCGCTTCTGCTGCACAATCTATAGCTTTTCAGGCATGTCAATTTCTGGATGACATACTAGTGATCGTTGCCCCACACAAGACTTTGAACATGGTCCAAGTAATCATCCTCAAAACAGAAGCTGCTGGATAAACTTGAGCGACGAGGCGTACATTTTGTCCAAAAGAGTCCTAGGGATAGTTGGTAGAAGCGCTTGCATCTTTGCCTTTTAAGGGAATGTCCTCCCAAAAAATCATATTGTACAGCTATAACGTGAAACGAAAGGCCCACCACCCTATAGGTGTTTTCAATGCTTGCACTTGGTGGTTTGTCTTCCGTCTGCGAGGCGGACTCAAAATGTAACTGCAGACGATCACACCACGAACACTTTAGTGTGTTAGTTGCATGGAACAGCTTTATATTTTATTATATGACGTAGATTTATGCGAAAGTCACAGACATGACTCCCACTACCTATATTTTCTCCCCACTGCCCTCTCCTGTGGCTTCCGCCAGAGAAGCAGCTTCAGCCTCTACCAGTGACGGCTCCCTCTCGGGACCCCCCTCCTGGAAACCCTCAGATTAGAGGCCTGACAACAGCCAATGGTTGAAGGAACTGTGACCTGTGGATTCCAGGGCGCCCAGTCTTATCCCCACGCTCGTCACGGGTAGGCCTCCGCAAAAATCCCGGTCACCAAAGATAGAGGAGGAGAATTTGGACAAGGCCACTCTGGTGATTCCGGAGGCGCCAGATCCTTCCACTTCCGACAGAGGAAATGGCTTATAAAACCTTCGTTCGACTAGTATTTGAATATTGCTAGTCAGTCTGGGATCTGCACCAGAAAGGCTTTATACAGAAAATAGGGAAAGACCACTGTGTTAAGTCTTCTCGCCCACTATTCACGGCTGATTCAGGAGGTAGAGGAAGTGACATTGGTACACAGACACTTCATGAAAAGGTGGCTTGGCTTGTGAAGTATCGATGTGGATGTAAGAAAATCTTATGTATCATGCAGGGTGCTTCAAAATGTATATCTGAGTTTTAACGCTTTGTAGCATTTATTACATTTATCTACACCGACATGACTACTCCGCGATTCACAATTTAGTACCTGGCAGACGATTCATCGAACCACCATTAAGCTACTTCTGTAGCGATTCTTGAGTTTCTCCCGGCGTATTTGATAGTCAAAATATCCACGGGTGTGCTGCCGGTCTATAGTGTCCAACGCCGCCGCCGCCGCGACCGAACCCAGTTCCCTCTGAGCAGCCATAGCGTACGGATCTCCGTGCCGGCACGTTCACAGGAGCTCAGTCCGTCAGTTCACCTGATGATGGCGACATGTATGATCGCCGAAATATTGTGCCCGTTGGACACTATAGACCGGCAGCACACCCGTGGATATTTTGACTACTTCTGTAGCGTTCCACTCTCGAACAGCGCGAGGGAAAAACGAACATATACATTTGTCCGTGCGAGCTCTTGTTTTCTCTTATTTCGATTTTTCGCTGTGTAGTTGGGCGCCAAAAAATATTTTCGCACTCTAACGAAAAAGTTGACTGAAATTACATGAAGGACCTGCCGCAGCGAAAAACACCTTTGTTTTAACGACTGTCGCCCCATTTCATGTATCATATCCATGGTCCTCTCTCGTATTTCGCGATAATCGAAAACAGGCTGCCCTTCTTCGAACTTCTTCGATGCCCCCGTCAATCCTGTGTGATGTGAATCCGACATCGCACAGAAATACCCCAGAAAAAGGCAAACAAGCGTTGTATAAGCACTCTATTTAATAAACCTGTTAACATTTTATAAGTGTTCTGGCAACAAATAGCAGTTTTTGGTTTGCTGTTCCCGCAACACTTCGTAATTGTAATCCCGAAGTATGTAGTTGAGTTTACAACCTTTAGATTTACCGGTTTCTTTTTAGTGCTCATGTGGATGACTTCAAATTTTTCATGATTTAGAGTAAATTGGCACCCTTCGCAACATGCGCCGTGCAGATATCATGTATAAATATCTTTTCTCATCTTTTTTCTTTTTTTATTTCTTTTTCAATTCGTTTGATCACCTGATGACATTACATGACGGTAAATGGTAGCATCAACTGCAGACAATCGAAGACTGCTCATTTGTATGTAGATCGGGAACAACAGAGGGCCTATAACGATTCCGTGGGGAACGCCAGATATTACGTCTGTTTTACTCGATTTATTTTCCGTCAGTTATTACGAACTGTGACCTTTCAGACAGGAAATCACGAATCCTGTCACACGACCAAGACGATGCTCCTTAGATACGCAATTTTATTAGAAGTCGCATGTGTGGAATTGTGCCTTGTGGAAATCAAAAAATATGGAATCCATTTTACGTCCCCTATCTATAGCACTCATTACTTCGTGAGAACAGTGTTTCACAAGAACAAAATTTTCTGAATGCGTGTTCGCTATACGTCAATAAATCGTTTTCTTCGTGGTGATTTATAATGTTAGAGCACAGCATATGTTCCAAACTCCGACTGCAAATCGACGTTGGTGATATGGGTCTGTAATTCAGCGGATTGCATTTATTTCCTTTCTTGTGTATATGTGTGACTTGTGCAACTTTCCACTCCCCCGATACGGATCTTTCTACGACCGAGAGGTTGTGTATAATTGCTTATTATGGAGCAATTGAATCGGCATACTCCGAAAGAAACAGGAGTGATGTACAATCGGGGCTTGAAGCCTTGCCTTTATTAAGTGACTTAAGCTGCTTCGTTATACCGACGATATCGACTTGTAAGTTACTCGTGTTGGTAGTTCGTGATTTTGCGGAATATTTACTTTGCCTCCTTTTGTGAAGAAATTTCGGAGAACCCTGTTTAGTAACTCTGCTTCATTGGGATTGTCATCAATAACACCATCAATGTTATCGTGCAGTGAAGGTATTGATTGCATCTTGTCACTGGTGTACTTTACATACGATCAGAGTATCTTTGGGATTTCAGCCAGATTTCGAGAGAGAGTTCCGCTGTGGAAACTGTTAAAAGCATCTCGCATTGAAGTTCACGCAAAGTTTCAAGCTTCTGTATAATTCACAAATCGTGGGGATTTTGCGTTCTTTCAAATTTGGCGTACTTCTCGTTGCTTCTGGAATAATGTTCTCATCTCCAGAATGAAACTTTCACTCTTCAGCGGAGTGTGCGCCGATATGAAACTTCAAGGCAGATTAAAACTGTGTACCGGACCGAGGTTGTACAGTTTCAGGGAGAGCATAAGGGAACAATTGACAGGAATGGGGGAAAGAAATACAGTAGAAGAAGAATGGGTAGCTCTGAGGGATGAAGTAGTGAAGGCAGCAGAGGATCAAGTAGGTAAAAAGACGAGGGGTAGTAGAAATCTGTGGGTAACAAAAGAAATATTGAATTTAACTGATGAAAGGAGAAAATATAAAAACGCAGTAAATGAAGTAGGCAAAAAGGAATACAAACGTCTCAAAAATGAGATCGACAGGAAGTGCAAAATGGCTAAGCAGGGATGGCTAGAGGACAAATGTAAGGATGTAGAGGCTTATCTCACTAGGGGTAGGATAGATACTGCCTACAGGAAAATTAAAGAGACCTTTGGAGAAAGGAGAACCACTAGCATGAGTATCAAGAGCTTTGATGGCAACCCAGTTCTAGGCAAAGAAGGGAAAGCAGAAAGGTGGAAGGAGTATATAGAGGGTCTATACAAGGGCGATGTACTTGAGGACAATATTATGGAAATGGAAGAGGATGTAGATGAAGATGAAATGGGAGATACGATACTGCGTGAAGAGTTTGACAGAGCACTGGAAGACCTGAGTCGAAACAAGGCCCCCGGAATAGACAACATTCCATTGGAACTACTGACGGCCTAGGGAGAGCCAGTCCTGACTAAACTCTACCATCTGGTGAGCAAGATGTATGAAACAGGCGAAATACCCTCAGATTTCAAGAAGAATATAATAATTCCAATCCCAAAGAAAGCAGGTGTTGACAGACGTGAAAATTACCGAACTATCAGTTTAATACGTCACAGCTGCAAAATACTAACGCGAATTCTTTACAGACGAATCTAAAAACTGGTAAAAGCCGACCTTGGCGAAGATCAGTTTGGATTCCGCAGAAATGTTGGAACACGTGAGGCAGTACTGACCCTACGACTTATCTTAGAAAATAGATTAAGGAAAGGCAAACCTACATTTCTAGCATTTGTAGACTTAGAGAAAGCTTTTGACAATGTTGACTGGAATACTCTTTCAAATTCTAAAGGTAGCAGGGGTAAAATACAGGGAGCGAAAGGCTATTTACAATTTGTACAGAAACCAGATGGCAGTTATAAGAGTCGAGGGACATGAAAGGGAAGCAGTGGTTGGTAAGGGAGTGAGACAGGGCTGTAGCCTATCCCCGATGTTACTCAATCTGTATATTGAGCAAGCAGTAAAGGAAACAAAAGAAAAATTCGGAGTAGGTATTAAGGTCCATGGAGGAGAAATAAAAACTTTGATGTTCGCCGATGACATTGTAATTCTGTCAGAGGCAGCAAACGACTTGGAAGAGCAGTTAAACGGAATGGACACTGTCTTGAAAGGAGGATATAAGATGAACATCAACAAAAGCAAAACGAGGATAATGGAATGCAGTCGAATAAGTCGGGTGATGCTGAGGGAATTAGATTAGGAAATGAGACACTTAAAGTAGTGAAGGAGTTTTGCTATTTGGGAAGCAAAATAACTGATGATGGTCGAAGTAGAGAGGATATAAAATGTAGACTGACAATGGCAAGGAAAGCGTTTCTGAAGAAGAGAAATTTGTTAACATCGAGTATAGATTTAAGTGTCAGAAAGTCGTTTCTTAAAGTATTTGTATGGAGTGTAGCAATGTGTGGAAGTTAAACATGGACGATAAATAGTTTGGACAAGAAGAGAATAGAAGCTTTCGAAATGTGGTGCTACAGTAGAATGCTGAAGATTAGATGGGTATATCACATAACTAATGAGGAAGTATTGAATAGAATTGGGGAGAAGAGAAGTTTGTGGCACAACTTGACAAGAAGAAGGGATCGGTTGGTAGGACATGTTCTGAGGCATCAAGGGATCATAAATTTAGCGTTGGAGGGCAGTGTGGAGGGTAAAAATCGTAGAGGGAGACCAAGAGATGAATGCACTAAGCAGATTCAGAAGGATGTAGGTTGCAGTAAGTACTGGGAGATGAAGCAGCTTGCACAGGATAGAGTAACATGGAGAGCTGCATCAAACCAGTCTCAGGACTGAAGACGAAGACGACAACAACAACAACACCGGACCGAGACTCGAACTCGGGACCTTTGTGTATTTTGGGAATCAGTACCATCTCTAATTTACTTGGTATATATCTCTCAGTTGCCGTCGATACTATTTCTTTAAATTTAAACATCTGGCCTGCACTCATATAGTAAGTTTGGAAGGAGTGGAGATTCTCTCTTAGGAAGATTTCAAGCAGAATTTTTATCCACTTCTTTAAATAGTTATATTTTGCGTTTAGTTTTGGTGGATTTGAATGTTGAGCTATTCATTGTAGCTACTGCCACCTTATCATTAATCCCTGTATCTGTTATGATGATTCTTATTTGCTCAGGATTATTTGTTGCCAAGAGGTCAAGTACGTTTTCGTAACCACTTACACTTCATATGGGCTTCTGAACTAGTTGTTAAAAATAATTTTCTGAGGAGACAGGAGGCATTCACTCAGAGTAGATGGAATTCACCACCAACTAAATTGTGCCAGTGGGGTACCTATTTGAAATAACACTCAAATTTTCTTTGAACTGTTCAGTAACTGTATCCTCCGAATCGGGGGTGGGAGGAGGGGTGTCGGTGAAAGGAACGAATTATTAATTTATTGCGCTTGTCAAGTATAACTTCTATCCGTACTAACTCGCAGGAATTATCTGCTATAACAAGGTACACTACTACTGACAGCAATAAACATTCCGCTACCAACTGTCTTTAATCTATCGTTTCTTAACACGGTTAGGTCCTTCATAAAAATTTCGGTTGAACTTACTTCTAGCTTTAGGCAACTTTCCGCACCTATAACGATTAGTTCAGTGGTTTCTGTTAGCGCTTGGAACTGTGGTTCTTTTCCAACACGGCTACGACAGTTCACACCTACAGTACTGATTGGTTCTATGTCTACACCTTCTGTATTCGTCCTGCACTCTTTGAAACTGAAGCCCTTTCTGCATGGTCTCGAGAACCTCTAACCTATAAAACAGCAAAGTCCCCTCCACACAGCCCCCACTACCCGTGTAGCCGCTTCCTTAAATCGGATCTGTATAAAAGGACCGCCGTCGGTCCTGTTGACTATGCTGCAAATGGTGCGCTCTGGAAGCAAGTCTGGCAGGCTTTGCCACTTCCGATAACGCTCGCCACCAGTCTCTTCCGATCCAAAGCGACACACATCATGTGTATCAACATGAACCACCACCTGCAATTGGCTGCACCATGTGCTCTTCAAGGCATCCGGAAGCATCCGTTTCACATCTGGAATGACTCTTCCCAGTACGCACACAGAGTGAACATTGAACTTAGGACTTGATCCCCTTGCAATAATAAATAATACATCAAATGAAATAACTCAGTTTCTCTTAAAAGTGTTCATTGTGAGCACCAGTCGTCACACGGCACACAGTCGAACGGAAAGTTCTTTCCAAACTTTGATCAGTGAGTCTGAAATAATTGTTGCAACAAGTGCATCAGTCTCGTTTCTTAAGTTGGGTAGATCCGCTGGTAGCGGAGGCACATATGCATGATCCTTTATGAACCTCTCAAAGGTAAAAATCACATGGCATCAGTTCGGGTGAACATGAAGACCATGTTGTCATCCGGCCCCTTCCGGCCAATTCAGCGGTTGGGTACAGCGTCGTTTAACCACTTCCGTACTCTGTTACGTCAGTGAGATGGCGCACCATCTTGTTGCCAAAAAAAGTTCTGTGGTTCAGCTTCTTCAAGTTGAGGAAAGAGCCATAGTTCTTCCGCTTCAAGATAAGAAACATCATTTACAGTTGATTCACCGAAAAAGAAAAGCCAGCCCATAGCCTTTCCGCCGGGGTATGACACAAGAATCATTAAATTTGGGGGAGGAGGACATGGGCTCGCTGATACCGTACCATCACGTGTTGATTTGATGACCCATGTGCACGTTACGTGTATTCGCATTTCCACGTAGGGTGAAGTGTCATTTCATCACTGAAGACGACATGTTCCAGAAAATCTTTATCACCGTGTAGCAAAATTTCGTTTGCACAGTTGGCACGCAAGCGACAGGCTTTAGAGCTTGTAACAATAGCGAACAATAAGGACGTTACTGGAATTCACGACTAACCTTACGAACTGATTTCTTGGGGCTGTGTGTGAGAAACACCTGCGTTCTCTCTCTCTCTCTCTCTCTCTCTCTCTCTCTCTCTCTCTCTCCCAGGGGGTCCACAACTCTTTTGTGGACACGTGCGTAGCGAGCACGGGACCCCGAGCTAATGTGGCCCTCCTTCCTTTCCGGGCTGCATACCTTCCCTTCCCTTTCCGCATCCCTCCCCGTCCCACATCTTCGCCCCCCCCCCCCCTCACCTCTGTCTCTTTCCTTCCCTTTCTCCCCCTCTGGGAGTATGGTTTGTGCCTACGTCCGGAGACGGACGCTCGAAACTGTTCCAAATTCCTTGCTTTTACACTTGCAAGTCCTCGTCCTTCCTCTGTCCTTCTCTTTTCCTTCCCTCTTCTCCTTGCCCTTTTCTCCGCTGCGGCGTTTGAGACCCCCTTTTCTTTCCTTTCCCTTTCTCTTTTTTCCTCCCTGTGCGTGTCTGAAGGCCGACCCACGCACTTCCATGCATAGCCGGTGACGGGGTAACGCGTAATTCCCCGCCCCGGGTAGACAGGTAGGACACGTACGTACCCCCTGGTAACGGCCAGGCCCAGGGAGGGGTGATTACCCGAGCTGATACCTTCCGAAAGTGCCGATTGGTCCCTCCGTCCGTTTGTCGGGAGGTGTGACCTGAGGTGTGAACAATCACTTCAGGCGGGTGTGCCCTCGGTGAGGGCCCCCACAAGGGAGGAGCGCGCCATCGGAGACGCCGGTAATCATGGGGGATTCTTCCGCAATGGTTTCCTCACCTTCCACTATGTCTGCTCACAAACGTAAGTTCACTGAGTCTCAGCCACAGACGGTTCTTCCATCGTTGCCACAGTTCCTTGTTGTTTCTCGGTCTGACGAAGGTCACGACTTTTCCACGGTCAACCCTTTCATTATTCAGAAAGGTGTCGACGCAATTGCGGGTCCTGTAAAGTCTTGTTCCAGATTACAGAATGGTACCCTGTTGTTAGAAACACACAGTGCCCTCCAGGCTCAAAAATTGCTGCGTACTTCTCTGCTCCACACCTTCCCTGTCCGGGCGGAACCGCACCGTACCTTAAATTCCTCGCGTGGAGTCGTTTATACACGCTCCCTCGATGGATTGTCTGACGAAGAAATTCAGCACTACCTATCTGACCAGGGCGTCACCGCTGTTCATCGGGTTATGAAAAGGGTTGACTCGAACATCATTCCAACCCGCACTGTCTTCTTGACATTTGACAAAGTTCAACTCCCATCAAAAATCAAAGCAGGCTATGAGATAATTTCCGTTCGCCCTTATGTCCCAAACCCTACGCGTTGCTATCGATGTCAGCGGTTCAATCACACCAGCCAGTCCTGTTCCAATCCGGCCAAATGTGTTACGTGTGGCAAGGATGCCCATGAGGGTGCTTGTCCACCTCCATCCCCTCACTGCATCAACTGTATGGGTGACCACGCTGCTTCCTCTCGAGATTGCCCCGTTTTTAAGGATGAAAAGCTCATCCAGGAAATAAGAGTGAAGGAAAAGGTGTCGACCTTTGCTGCTCGAAAGTTACTCGCCAGTCGACAGCCCACCGTGCCTCAGAAAGGAAAATACAGCACTATCCTTGCTTCTCCTCGGCCAACAAAGGAGGCGGCCACGCAGACTTGCGACCTCACATTTAGTACCACGGTCGTCAGATCGGCCAGCGCAAAGATCGCCCGTTCAACCTCACCACTTTCGCCTGCCCACTCTATGGCTCACCCTTCGTCGGGTTCTGCTAAATCTCGAGCCCAAAAGTCAGACGCCAAGTCTTCGAAAAAAGAGCATTCTCGTGAAGAGTTTTTACGTACTGCAACTTCACAACCATCGGTTCCTCCTTCATCTAAACATCATACCTCCAAGAAGGCTACGAAGAAACACAGTTCCTCTCCTTCTCCGCCAAGGCGTGTCGCATCTACAGCACCACCTGGCGGAAATCGCCCTCGGCCATCTTCTGTGTCGCCGAGGCGCACTGCTGGTGGCCGGTCAACTGGCCGATCGTTGGTGGCAGGAGCTGCTCCTGACCAACCTATGGATCAGGATCTTCTGCCTTCGACTGAATGCCATTCCATGCTGTCGGTCGCAAGCTCTGAGCAGTCGTTGAGTTGACAGCACCCTTGGTCACGTTTCTCCATTTTCTGTTCACCCTATGTCCATTATCCACTGGAATATCCGCGGCATTCGCGCCAATCGGGATGAATTGTCGATCCTCTTACGATCCTACTCGCCGGTCATCTTCTGTCTTCAGGAAACAAATCTGCGTCCCCATGACCGCTTTGTTCTCCCTCACTTTCAGTCCGTCCGATATGACCTCCCCTCTGTTGAAGGCACTCCAGCCCATGGAGGACTCATGATTCTGCTCCATGATACTCTCCATTATCACCCAATCCCCTTAAACACTTCCTTCCAAGCTGTCGCCGTCCGTCTTTCCCTTTCTGGATACACGTTCTCTCTTTGTACGGTATACATTCCATCGTCTACACCACTGGCACTAGCTGATCTCCTTCATCTTCTTGATCAGCTTCCACCCCCCTATTTGCTGGTTGGGGACTTCAATGCCCACCACCCGCTTTGGGGATCTCCACATCCTTGTCCACGTGGCTCACTATTGCTAGACGTCTTCCACCAAGCGGATCTAGTCTGCCTCAACACTGGGGTCCCCACATTTTTGTCTGCCTCCACGGCAAATTTATCTCATTTGGACCTTGCGGTCGGTACTGTTCCGCTAGCCCGGCGCTTCGAATGGTTCGCTCTTGATGATACACACTCGAGTGACCACTTTCCATGTGTTCTTCGACTGCAGCCTCAACTGCCATATATGCGCTCGCGACGCTGGAAGTTTGGCGAAGCCGATTGGACACTTTTTTCGTCTCTAGCGACATTCGATGACCGTCGCTTTCCCAGCGTCGACGATGAGGTCACACATTTTACCGACGTTATTCTCACAGCTGCGGAACGTTCAATACCACGCACCTCCGAATTGCCCCGGCGCCCCCCAGTCCCTTGGTGGAACGAGGCATGCCGTGACGCAATACGTGAGCGGCGACGTGCTCTTCGCATTTTCCGTCACCATCCAACTTTGGCCAACTGTATCCGATATAAGCAGCTCCGTGCGCGATGCCGTCGCGTCATCCGCGATAGCAAGAAGGCAAGCTGGAAATTCTTTATTAGCTCATTTTAAAACCTTCACTCCCTCCTCGGAAGTTTGGAGTCGGCTTCGACGGTTCTCAGGCGCGCCTAGTTTCTCCCCAGTCTCTGGGCTCACTGTCGCGCATGATACCTTAGTGGACCCCGTCGCAATTTCTAACTCATTGGGTCAGCACTTTGCTGAGATTTCGAGCTCTTCAAATTACCCGCCAGCGTTTCTCCCGAAGAAACGTGCGGCGGAAGTGCGACATCTTGCTTTCTCCTCTCAAAATCGCGAAAGCTACAATACTGTTTTCTCCATGCGCGAACTCCAACATGCACACTCTTCTTCTCGCTCCTCCGCCCCAGGACCGGATGGTATCCATGTCCAAATGTTGCTGCATTTATCAACCCATAGCCTGCGTTACCTCCTTCGCCTTTATAATCGACTTTGGACCGACAGTACCTTTCCCAGGCGATGGCGGGAAGCTATTGTCGTTCCCGTTCCGAAACCTGGAAAGGACAAACATCTCCCCTCTAGCTATCGCTCCATTTCTCTCACGAGTAGTGTCTGTAAGGTTTTGGAGCGTATGGTGAATTACCGTTTAGCTTGGTGGCTGGAATCCCGCAGTCTTTTAACACCATCCCAATGCGGATTCCGACAGCATCGTTCTGCCGTTGACCATCTTGTTGCTCTCTCCACTTATATCATGAACAATTTCCTCCGGAAACGCCAAACGGTAGCAATATTTTTTGATCTGGAGAGAGCATACGATACCTGTTGGAGGACAGGCATCCTCCGCACACTGTTCTCTTGGGGCTTTCGAGGCCGGCTGCCCCTTTTTCTTCGCGAATTTATGGCAGAGCGCACATTTAGGGTGCGGGTGAACACTACTCTCTCCCGTACTTTCTCCCAAGAAAACGGGGTACCCCAGGGCTCCGTGCTGAGTGTTGTACTGTTTGCCATCGCCATTAATCCAATTATGGATTGTCTCCTTCCTGATGTCTCGGGCTCCCTCTTTGTGGACGATTTTGCGATCTACTACAGCTCTCAACGGACCAGCCTTCTTGAAAGACGACTTCAAGGATGTCTCGATCGCCTCCACTCGTGGAGCATCGAAACCGGCTTCCGTTTCTCACCCAGTAAGACCGTTTGTGTTCATTTTTGGCGACGTAAGGAGTTTCTTCCGCCCTCCTTACATCTAGGTCCTGTCAACCTTCCGTTTTCCGACGTCGCTAAATTCTTGGGTCTTATGTTTGACAGAAAACTGTGCTGGTCCTCCCACGTTTCCTATCTTTCGGCTCGCTGTCTGCGTTCCCTTAACACCCTCCGTGTCCTGAATGGTACCTCTTGGGGAGCGGACCGAGTGGTCCTTCTCCGCCTCTATCGCGCCTTAGTGCGCTCGAAATTGGATTATGGAAGCATAGTCTACTCCTCTGCTCGGCCGTCTATTCTTCGGCGTCTCGACTCTATCCACCACCGTGGATTACGTTTAGTGTCTGGAGCTTTTTACACCAGCCCTGTGGAAAGCCTTTATGCTGAGACTGCTGAACCTCCGCTGTCCAATCGGCGGGCAGTCCTTCTGAGTCGTTATGCTAGCCATCTGTCTTCCATGCCTGCTAATCCAGCCCATGACCTTTTTTTCGACGCCTCCTTTGATGTCGGGTATGCAGGCCGCTCCTCCTCCCTACTACCCCCGGGAGTCCGCTTCCGTCAACTGCTCCATTCTCTTTCCTTCCGCTTTCCTAAAACCTTCTTGACAACTTGGGGTACAGCACCGCCTTGGCTCCGTCCCCGGATCGACTTGCTCAGAGACCTGTGTCAATTTCCCAAGGATGGTACCCCTACACTTGTTTATCGTCGGGCATTTACTGCTCTATGTGCACAAATGACGGAAGCCACATTTATTTACACCGATGGCTCGAAAACATCGTTAGGTGTAGGGAGTGCCTATATTGTTGGCGTCACCCCAAATCACTTTCGGCTTCCCGACCAGTGTTCGGTTTATACTGCGGAGCTTTACGCTATTCTCCAGGCTGTCCACTACATCCGCCGCCATCAGCGGATACAGTACGTAATCTGCTCAGATTCTCTCAGCTCTCTCCTAAGTCTCCAAGCTCTTTACCCTGTGCACCCTCTGGTCCACCGGATTCAGGACTGTCTGCGCTTGCTCCACCTGGGGGGCGTCTCAGTGGCGTTCCTCTGGCTCCCGGGACACGCTGGTATCTGTGGAAATGAGGCGGCCGATATAGCGGCCAAGGCTGCAGTCTCTCTTCCTCGGGCAGCTATTCAGTCTCTTCCGTTTACCGATCTACGGAGCGGTTTATGTCGCCAAGTTGCTCATTTATGGCATGCGCATTGGTCAACACTTCCCCATAATAAATTGCGGGAAGTGAAAGCCCTTCCTTGCGCTTGGACCTCTTCCTCCCGAACGCGTCGTCGGGAGGAGGTAATTTTAGCTAGACTCCGGATAGGGCACTGTCTTTTTAGTCATCGACATCTTTTAAGCGGTGATCCTCCCCCACTCTGTCCCCACTGCTCTCAGCTGTGGACGGTCAGACACCTTTTAATTGAATGCCCCTATTTTAATCCGTTACGCTCCCGTCTACAGCTATCGCCTGATCTATCGTCGATTTTAGCAGATGACACGCGCTCAGCTGACCGCGTTCTACAGTTTATTAGTGACAGTGAAATGACGTCAGTCATTTGAAGCTTTTTTTGGGGGACAACCAACCCCTTTCTATAGTGGATTTTTAAGCATTCCTTCTGCCTTTAGTTTCTCAAATTTTATGACCTTGTTCCCATTGCTGCTGATTTTAAATTTCGTTTTTTTCCTGTTTTCTACGTCACGGGCTGGGCGCTAATGACCATAGAAGTTTTGCGCCCTAAAGCCACAAAAAAAAAAAAAAAAAAAAAATCTCTCTCTCTCGTTCGCTTTGCTACTAGGTCTTTCTAACGGAAGACACAGGAAAGAGTGCATGCGCGCCGGTATACAGGCATAACTTGGTTGCCTTTTATTTGATGCGTTATTTATTATTGTAATTTCAATGTAATAAATTCTACATAGCGTTAAAACCCGAATGTTCGTTTTGAAACAACCTGTATTTTACTTGAACTTACGGGCTTAATTGGGTATTTCGTATGTAATTAATGTTCATGCTCTCAATTTATGGCGGTTGTGGGATGACATCGGATTGTAACTATTACTGTGCCCGTTTTTCCTTAGGTTTTGTGTTTTTGCGTAGGATCTTCCTTAACTTTCATTGTGCATTGTTCTCAAATAGAAGCAATTTATTTTGTTTTGAGTGTCTGGTTGTGATAGCTCGTGCACCAAATTTTTTAAACGTGTGCCTGCTAAAGGAACGACATGTTCGTAGTCAGTTTTCCAGTGTGTTTCTTCTTGTTTAGGAGTATCGCACTTTAAAGTGTCACTGTGTATTCCGAGCGTCGTGCGGTCTGATACGTCGAAGTTCCTGTCTGAGGGGCTCATTGTTATGGACGAGGCCCGTGCCATACAAAAACAAACACCAGCACGTAGCGCTCACGGTTTTTCGTCGGTGAAGGTACTCAACAAACGCCAGCGGGAATCCTCTTCCCTCCACAAAGAAGAGAGGAAGGGAAAAAAAGGGACAAGCTCTTTTCTGTCTCTCAGCACATTTTGGCAATCGCTGACGCGGCCGTCATTTTCCATAGTCGCTTCTTCTTCGCTAGATTTGACTGAAAATAAAATGACGTACGTATGCTATACCATAACTGTCAGTAGAGTGCAAACACATGCACGAATTCCTTCTCGCAGCGTATCAGAAACGAACGCAGACCTCTCCATGAGCAGGTTTTTCTGTACGAGCGAGAGATTATGGAATGTACCATTCACTAGGCTACCTCACAGCTGATGATGAACTAAAAAAATCTTGTTTCTATTGGTAAAACAGTCACTCTCCTTTTGGCAAGTTTGGCGCACGATTTGGCAGAAAGCTAAACAACAAAACACAACGCACGTAAAAGTGTGAGTGTACTTGCTGTTGGTTCATCGTACTTTAGACGAGACTGAATACCGCCTACTAAAGTGATTCTGCTTTTAAGCGGTTTTTTTATGCAGACTGCCCACCACCCTTCCTTGGTAGGGGGGAGTGGGAGGGGGGGGGGTGAAGACTGTCAGTCGTCCACTGTTATTTGTAAGTGGCCAGTCTTAACACTCTGCAGTCCGGCAACACCACAGTGGTGTCGTGCGCGAAAAAGCGGTCAACGGCCGGCGACACCACAGTGGTGTCGTGTGCATGGTATCGCCCTGTGGCCGGCGACACCACTTCAGTATCTTTGGCATTCTGTTGGTGTTTTGTTTAGGTAACAATAAAATACACACATCAAGTTTTTTGTTTTTACACGTACTTGTGTCCTTTCATCATGGCAGACGAAAGAGACGATAAGATTATTACGATGAATGGGCGGACGTCTTTGACGTTCCTAACGACTTGGCCAATGGGGAAGAAGACATTGGATATAGAAAAAAAATGAAAGTGAAGCAGAATCGTCGGGAGATAGTGAAATACGTCCAAGAAGAATTCGGCGAACTCTAAGATTGCCAACCGATTCAATGAATCAGACGAAGAAGACAGTGCACAGTGGTCAGACTTTGATTTACTGAGGACCAGTAATAAATCTGAAGGATTTCCGGGTCCAAACACATTTCCCAAAGACACACAGAGCGTCAAGGATATCGTAGAGTTATATATTGGGAACGATCTATTTGAATATACGAGGGCTATCCACAAAGTACACTACGTTTTGAAATTAAAAATAAAGTATTGGAATTTTTTTTATTATATGCAGATGAAAGCCACACTTAAATACTACTTTTCTTCATAGTTGCCATTTAAATTAAGGCACTTATCGTAACGATGGACGAGCTTGGAAATTCCTTCGTCGTAAAATTCGGCCGCCTGCGCCTTCAACCACGTGGCGACTGTCTTTTGGGACAGAAAAGGTGTGATTTTTGTGGATTTCCTGGACAGAGGCACTACAAAAACTCTCAAAGGTATTGCCAAACTCTGCACAACCTCAGAAGAGCAATATAAAACAAGCGCAGGGGAAAGTTGGGCTCAAAGATATTGCTGATTTACGACAACGCCCGGGCCCACACGGCAAATGCCACTCGTTAAGTTCTCGAATCTTCTAAGTGGGAGTTGTTTCCTCATCCGCCGTACAGTCCCGACCTGGCACCGAGCGACTTCCGCTTATTCCCAGCAATGAGGAAGTGGTTGGCTATGCAGCGTTTTGATGACGACGCACAGCTTCAAGAAGAGGTAACCACGTGGTTGAAGGCGCAGGCGGCCGAATTTTACGACGAAGGAATTTCCAAGCTCGTCCATCGCTACGATAAGTGCCTTAATTTAAATGGCAACTATGTAGAAAAGTAGTATTTAAGTGTAGCTTTCATCTGTATATAATAAAAAATTTTCCAATACTTTATTTATTTTTAATTCCAAAACGTAATGTACTTTGTGGATAGCCCTCGTATTAGCGACGAAACCAGCAAGTACTACAGTCAAAATTGCAATAGAAGAAAACTGGATTAAAAAATGCCAAATTTGTCGACGTTGCGGGTCTCGAACTTGGAAAATGGTTTGGGCTTCCTATCCTTACGGGAAGTGTGTGGAGAAAAAAAAAAACGCCGGTTATTGGTCAAAGAATGTGATACACACACTGATATTTCGCAAAACGATGTCTCGCAACCGATTCAGACAAATATTATCATTTTTACATTTTTTCGACAACAGTAAACCGGATAATGCCGACTGGATTTTCAAAGTGCAATTCGTAACTGATTATTTTTCCAAAATGTTTAAATAAGAGTATTTGAAACAAATTTTGTGTTTATTTACGTATGTATATCTTCGAAATTTCATGAAATTGGGGGAACAGGGTTGAGAACTTTAACTAACGATGAGGTTAGTAACATTTAAGAATTTATAATCCCCCGATAATGTCAAGAACGGTCGGCGACAAGCCCAGTAATCCGAATTAGCGCTGCCGGCGCCAAGCGAATCAATTTGTACGAGACGTGCGGACGGCAAAGTGTTATCTATCTGATCTCGTTAATAGAACGATAACTTTATTTTCTAAGATTTGTGTACTTCTTCAACAACCAAACTGTGCAAACCAGTGTGAAGTGGGTGGAAGAGTGTGCCTTCCATTGTAGCCCATTCAAATTTCTCCTTGTGTCATTCGTACAGAACATACTTTCATCTCAAACGTAATGAGATAAATCGACTGCGAGAACATCGGTCATGCGAAATGCAGCTTAGGCTTTTCTCACACTTGGGTTTTTCTCACATCCTGAAAGTTACTTATCAAGAGAGCCAGATAGATTGTTTACTTCAGAAAAGCATTTGACTCTGTACTACACCAGCGCTGACTGGCGAATTTAAGATTGTTACCAAACGATACGTGTGACTTGATAGGGGATTTCGTGCAAGGTCGGACAGCATGTTTCCCTGAGTGGGCAGTCAGAAATGTAGAAGTTAATTTAGGTGAGAGCCAGGAAAGTGTGAATATTCCTGCTGTTCATGTTCTATCTTAATGGCTTTGCGGACAATATTAATAGTAACCTCTGATGTTTTGTTGATGATGCAATTATCCATATACTGTATATAAGAAGTAGAACAATACTCTTTCAGATATTGATAAGATTTCAAAGTGGTGCGAAAATTGGCAGTTTGATTGAAATATTCAGAAAAGTAAAATTGTGCACTTCACAAACGAAAAAGTATAGTACTCTGACTACAATATCAGCGACAGCTGCAATACGTCAACTGATTATATGAATACCTGGGTGTAACAATTGGTAGGGATGTAGAATGGAACGATCACATAAGGTCATTCGCGGATAAAGCAGGTGACAGGCTTAGATTCATTAGTACCAGGGAAATGCAATCAATATACACAGGAGATTGCTTACAAAATACTTGTGTGAACCATTGTAGAATAGTGCTAAAGTCTGTGGGACACGTACCAAATAAGATTAACAGAATAGTGAAAGGTAGCACGAATGGTCACAGATTTGTTTGATCCATGGAAGAGCGTTGCGGAGACGCTGAAAAATCAGAACTAGCACACGCTTGAAGACAATGCAAGCAAGTTCACAAAAGCCTTCTTACAAAGTTTCAAGAACCATCTTTAAGGATTTTCCGGCTCAATATTTTGTAAAAATCAACACCTGTTTCTTTCAGGCACTGTTTATAATGTGTGTGTTTTACAGATTTTTTTGTTGATATCAGGTAAGCAGCACACTTTCTAAACAAATTAGAAGTAATTTTGAATATTTTTGAACCTGCTTAGGGTTATTAAAATATTACAAAGAAATTGATGCAGTTTTTTCCAAAATGCTTCCTCAAATTGAGGTACGATTTAATCCAATGTTATACATTTGAAGGAGACCAGATTTTTACCAGATATGCATGACACGATTCCTGCGGTACTAGACCTATTTAATTCCACCTATTATGTATATTACAAGGATACAAAATATCACGTCTTACATTTTTTTCCTAATAACATTATTTTTTTCTATAGTTTAGTTGACTCTGGAATAAAGCTTTGGTCTACTACATAAGTATGGGCTATTGCAAGTTACAGAAAAAAATTAGAGCAATGCTTTACAAACTTTAGCAAATATTTATGCCTGAATTCTGAAAAATTCAATTTTCGGGGAATTGTGAATAAAGATAAGAGTCCAATTAAACTGTGCCTCAGAACATTCCTGAATGATAGTCTTCATCCTGCAGCATTTCTTCATCTTCGAGCTTCCTCTTGGCATTTCTTTTAGCACTTCTTGCTTCTATGGTAATTTGAAGAGCGAATCTTTCAGCTTCATGTGTCCGTTGTCTGTTACACGCAAGCAGTTGACCTTCCATATTAGAGCCACATTTTATGCCTATATTTCTCAGGACTTCCTATCATCCCATCATTGAAACATATCACTGTTACTAATACTCCAACTTTTAATGTATTTAGTCCTACAAAAACATTCTTGGGTAATCTCTCCCATATGCAGTGGTTGAAACTTTCATTTGTATTCTGACTGCCCCCCATGAAGACATTTACTGAGCAAAACAGGGTCACACAGGTCTCTAAAAATTGGTTTTATTTCATTCATAACAGGCTCAGGAAGAGAATGCTAATGATGGTGTATTTGATCACTTTCTTTTGCTTTTTGGTAACCACACCAAGAACCTGCTCCTTTAGGGCGAAGCCCGTGAAAAGGGTGGTCATCTGTGGACAACTTATGAAAGTCGGTGGCCCATACAGCTTTTCTCATTGCTGTAACATCATTCAGAGATGCAGTTCGTCTAATGGCCAGTCCATAATAACTCTAAAGATGGTCTGTTTCAGTTTCTGTCAATCTGCTCGGCCAGACAGATTTTCCAGCAGATAGCAACTTTAAATTCTCTTCGTAGCTTCCTCAACCTAGCACCCATCCTCTTTTTGCACATGTCCACAACACTCCAGTTTTGTTACCATGGTATCACCATAAACATTGAACTCATTAATTTTATTGAAAGCTTTAGAGCCCCCATCGCCTAGGTACTTCGTATATCTAACGTTATATACGGGCATCGACCTCTGAAATATTTTTAAGAGCTCCATACCTCCACTGTAATCATCATCATTCTTAGAACACTAATGTTTAATAGTCCTTCAGTGTTAACATGGCAGGTGTGGCAGCACTTAGCTAATCAGTCAACACTAACAACTTTCCCGTTCTCCAGAGAAGTAGCACTTACAACACCATTCAAGGAACGATGTCCTCGACGTTGCCATGTCCCATCAAGTGCAACAGCAATGACCCCTGGTTAAATTAATATTTGCAGTTTCTTTTACTGCACGTTTCATAGATGCTTTAGACACAACCATCAAGACACCTAAAAGTGTTTTCATGTACTTGCTAAACCTACTGGGAGAAGGAGGAAGTTCCATCAAACGACAAAACGTTTAAGCAGCCCTTTTTCCTTTTCCTATTGCACGCATTGAATACACTAACTTCAAATTCACATCATATGAAATATGCAGTGTTCGAAGTAATTTTCGAGGTAGATTTATTGCAGGATCTACACAGAACAGCTAATTTTGACGCTAAACCCTTCCTGCTACTTTGTTGTTAAATTATTTCCAGACAGCCTACACCATCACATTGTTTACATTTCGCCACTTCATTTATCAAAGAAGATACCCACTTCAACAGCAACAAATCCACTACAAACAGCGTCATTGTTAACACAAAATTTTGAATCACCAGGTGTGGTGCCATGTAGGAGTTTCTTCCCTGAAAAACTGATACATAGGCCACTTTCAACAGTGTGGCTTGAAATGGTTACCACGGAATTTCCTTTTGTTGAATTTCTTGTTGCGTGACATAGTTCGTATTTATTGCACACTAAAGGATATGTACTTCAACAAATATATGTAGCACTTGGGCAAGATAAATTCAGTAACACGTGAACAAACTGCTTCAGCGGAAAAAAAGTAAATACTTGCAGAGGTAATCACTTACAGACACTAGAAACCTGCGCTGTTACCAACATATACAATGTACCGTACGTATAATCGCTGGAAACAAGTTCACAGTTCTTTTCGAAATAATACAGGTTTCTGTAACAGTCATAAAGGGGGCGTGGCGGCATACATGACCGTAACTTCAAAATTTGGTATATATAGATCTTTTTAATTTGAAACCCTATAATGTATATAGCAATGTAATCAGGAAAGACTACAGAATTTAATAAAGTCGATAAAAAAATTTCGATTTTTCCACCATTTATACGTACCCTGTATCCTTAAGTGAGGACGCTAGGAATATTCTAGGACATTCCACTTCTCGTTCCCGTAGGAAGACAAGTATGGAGTAATTAGAGTTCGCACAGATGCATTTAAGCACTCAGTGTTCCCGCGCTCCGTACTTGAACGGAACGGGAAGATGCCCTAATACGGGCGGAGTTCAATAAGTAAGACAACACATTTTTTCCTCCTCCACTCTCGGTTTAAAAAAATGCGTAATTTGTTACGGCACATTGCGGATTATTTCCACTTCAGTCCCTATAGTTTCCTGAAGTTCCGATAGGTAGAAGGGCAATACGTAGCCTTCAAAATGTTTATAATGGAGGTCCGTTCCAAGCAGAGATGTCATTGAGTTTCCTTTTGAGTGTCCTTGGCGGAAGCATCGCAGATGCTGATAGGCGCTAGGAGAATGTCCACGGGGACCTACCAGTGAACAAAAGCACGAGGAGTCGTTGAGCGTGGCTCTGTCATCGCAAAAAGGTCGCGCAAACCTGTCCGATCTCCCGGCTGCCAGCTTGTCGCACACAACTGTGGCTCCTGCAGTGTTGGAACGTGCGGACGCATTCATTCGAGGTGACCGACAAATCACAAACATCTCACTGCTCAACTGGACGTCTCTGTTGGTAGTGCTGGCACACTCGTCCAACAAAGGGAGTACTCAAAGGTGAGTGGCCGCTGGGTTGCTCGCCGCCTAGCAGACCATAAATAGTTACGAAGGGGCATCTGTGCGAAAATGCATGCACGTTATGAGATTGATCACGACAGTTTCTTCTGTCTAACAGTCACAGGCGATGAAAGATGGGTTCATTACTTCGAAGTGGAAACAAAACAGCAATCCGTGGAGTTAGCCACACCACCTGTTTCGGAAAAGTCTGTAAAGTGACGGCGACGGTCGTTCTGTCTTCTGGGACTCTGAAGGGGTTATTCGTCTGTACGCCCTCCTTCATGGCGCAACGATCAATTCAGAAGTGTATTGCGTTACCCTCAGAAAAATGAAGAAACGACTTCAGCATGAGATTTTCACTCTGCAGCGAAGTGTGCGCTGATATGAATCTTCCTGGCAAAAAATGGTTCAAATGGCTCTGAGCACTATGCGACTCAACTGCTGAGGTCATCAGTCGCCTAGAACTTAGAACTAATTAAACCTAACTAACCTAAGGACAGCACACAACACCCAGCCATCACTAGGCAGAGAAAATCCCTGACCCCGCCGGGAATCGAACCCGGGAACCCGGGCGTGGGAAGCGAGAACGCTACCGCACGACCACGAGATGCGGGCTCTTCCTGGCAGACTCGAACTCGGGACCTTTGTCTTTCGCGGGCAAGTGCTCTACCAGCTGAGCTACCCAAGCACGACTCACGCCCCGTCCTCACAGCTTCACTTCCGCCAGTACCTCGTCTCCTCACAGAAGCTCTCCTTGCCCGCGAAAGGCAAAGGTCCCGAGCTAGAGTCTAGGTCCGGCACACGACTTCAGCATGTTCGTCGCTGCAAAAACGCAGACGAACTTCACCGTTTCCATGACAACACAAGACCTTACAAAAGTCCGCAAACCCGAGAGGACCTCAAAAAATTTCATTGGAACGTTCTTCCTTATCTACCCTACAGTCTGGGTCTCACATCTTCCAGTAGCGATCCGTTTGGCCCAATTAAGGATGCACTCCGCGGAAAGCAGTATGCGGATGATGGGGAGGTTGTTAACGCAGCAAGACCGTGGCTTCGACATCGGCCAGTAGAGTGGTTCGATGCTGGCATTTTTCTGTCTACGGTAATATGTCAACATTAACTTTTTAACGCTCTAAATAAAGCAGCCATCTCGAAGTTAGGTTTAAATATGACTGTGCTTTCCAAGAAATTGACAAGTTGAAAAGGGGAAATGCCCTTGCCTCCAAATCCCTCCCCGCCTCCCCAGTGGTTCAAATGGCTCTGAGCACTACGGGACTTAACATTTGAGGTCATCAGTCCCCTAGACTTAGAACTACTTAAACCTAACGAACGTAAGGACATTACACACATGCATGCCCGAAGCAGGATTCGAACCTGCGACCGTAGCAGCAGCGCGGTTCCGGACGAAGCACCTAGAACCGCTCGGCCACAGCGGCCGGCCTCCGCCCCCCCCCCCCCCCCCCCCCCCCCCCCGAGAAGAGTATCGACCCACGTAGTAAACTGCAGTTTAGTATGGAAACCCAGCTGCGATCGTACTAAACATTCGCAGAAGTTAACACCCGAGAAAAACACTTCTGGGACCATTTGGAGTAGTTCCCCGACCGTGGTTTCGTAACCAAAACACACACTATATTGACATTTCACACACATCCTTACAGAATTAGCAAGAATGAATTCGTTCATTATGTTAACGACCTCACTAATTGTTAACTGGAAACAAATTCATGATTGTAACAGGAAAAATACCGAAAGTCGACCATTTCGCCACTATTGTTTAAATTCTTCTCTTAATCTTTGCATAGCACTTTGTCAATATCGCATCCTGTATATTGCCTCAGATTTGACACTGAAGGTTGCCTTCTTATCGTAGGTCACCTTCAGTTTTCAGACAGCCTTTCCACAGCTGTTGATGGTGCCTTCGATTGCTGCAATGGGCCTCATAGATTGCCAGGTGAATGTCTCCCACTGCGAATACTGCCACCAGAGGGCTGCGTCTGGGCGTGGCGCATGTTTCAAGTAGCTGCTCGTCTGGATGAGAATGTATTCAGTTACGACCATCGATTTGATGTAATAAGAAACGGAACTCATCTAACCAGGCGACACGTTTCAACTGATCCACGGTCCAATCTCGATGACCCCATGCGTACTGCAATCGTTATTGACTCTTGCGTTGGATCAACGTGTGAACAAGCAGGATTTATCTGCTGCGTAACCCAATGGTCAACAACGTCCACAGAACTGTGTGATCTGAAACACTTCTTCTGGACCGTGATTGCGCATCTTAAGAACAGCAGCACAAGCACTTGCGTTTGCTATCGTCGAATACTGTTCTCCTGTTTCGAGTAGAACCAGCCGTCAGTCTGCAGAACATAGAAACAAACATTTGACCACGTTTTGCACGACTGCCCAATAACAAAATTCATGGGCACCTGGAAAGACTTTGTCGACGCAACACCTGCAGCAACACGACTAGAGTTTTGGGATATCCAACTATAATTGAAAGTGTATCTCTCGGCTTCTTTTAGTTTCATTATTAGCTTATATATATATATATATATATATATATATATATATGTGTGTGTGTGTGTGTGTGTGTGTGTGTGTGTGTGTGTGTGTGTGTCTCTGTGTGTGTGTCTCTGTGTGTGTGTGTGTGTGTGTGTGTGTGTGTGTGTGTGCTGATTCGTGTAATTTTACGAGGAGCGTTCAGTAAGTAATGCAACAACTTTTTTCTCGGCCAGTTTCGGTTGAAAACATTAGGTTGTGGTAGAGGGTGGAATAATCCCCCTTCAGACCCTATAATTTCATTGAGTACCCGATAGGTGGCTATACGTAGCCTTGAAAATGGCGTCTGTAACAGAAGAGAGCTGTCACAGGGTTTCTTTAGGCTGACGACAAGAGCATCACAGATATTCGTGTGTCTACGGAGACCTGTCAGTGAACAAAAGCACGAACGAGTCGTTTGGCGATGCTCTGCCATTGCAAAAAGGTCGCGCAGACGTGTGAGATCTCCCTCGTGCCGGCCGGCCGCACACAGCAGTTTTTTGCAATGTTGGAGCGTGCGTACACTCTCATTCGAGGCGATCGACGGATCACAAACATTTCGCTGCTCAACTGGACCTCCGTTGGTGGTGCTGATGCCACACTCGTCCACCAGGTGGGGCACCCTAAGGTGTGTGCCCGCTGGATTCTTCGCCGCCTAACAGAAGAGGCTGGCTGACAATTTTTTGTCAAACATTGTCACAAGCAATGAAACCTGGGTTCATCACTTCGGATCTGAAACAAAACGGCCATCTATGGAGTGACAACACACCACCTCTCCTACGACGAAAAAGTTTAAAGTCACACCCTTAACCGGTAAAGTGATGCCGACGGTCTTCTGGGACTCTGAAAAGGAAGTGTATTGGTGCTACGCTTAGGGAATTGAAGAAACGACTTCGTCGTGTTTGCCGCCACAAAAATGCAAACGAACTTCTCTAACATGACAACCCAAGGCTTCACACAAGTCTGTGCACACGAGGGAATGTCACAGAAACTTCATTGGACTGTTCTTCCTCGTCCACTCTACAGCCCGGATATCTCACCTTCCCACTTCCTTCTCTTTGGCCGAAAGAAAATTGCATTCAGCGGGAGGCTGTACATGTATGACGGGGAGGTTATTGATGGAGCAAGACCTTGGCTCCGAAATAGACCAGGAGAACGGTTGCTTGCTGGCATACAGGCCCTCCTAGTAAGGTGGGGTAAGGCCGTCGCATTGAACGGAGATAATGTTGAAAAAAGGGGTTTGTAGCCAGAAGAGTGGGGACTGATACGGTGTACTGGAATCTTGAATGAAAGCAACCTACATTTAGCGGCAAGAAGGTGTTGCGTTACTTAACGCCACTCGTATCTTACTTCGAATCAAACTAAATGTGTGTACGTGTGTACATGTAAAATAAAATTGTGTAAGCCATATGCCAAATAAATCAGCACTATGCCGTTAGATCTGCCACAGACGCTGCCTGTCCTGGTTTGCAAAGTGGGCAACTCTCCAACCTCTGCACTTAGTGATCAGATGCGAACGTCAAACACCATGTCGCCTACTAGAGGTTTCGTTGTCCTCTAGCTACTTTGTATAGATGGCCACCACAGCACGCGAGCAGACGGAGATGTTCCCAGGTAACGGGTAATAAGTCAGTCCGTTGTCAAAGTCGCTGACGTCATTGAATTTAGTCTTTTGCGGCCCGGGACCGATCGTCGCTGATAAAATTTCCCATTCGCCTCTGTTCCACTCGCATACTTGTCCTGCTGCGCCGCGTGCCTGCAGCACCTGTAGATTGCATTGAGTCCCGCAGTAGCTAATAGTCGTAATGTTTTGGCTTACCAATAGGCCACGTGGTTCTAATTGAAGTGTAGTTACTCACAGAGGTCCAGTGTGGGCTGTAATTATCGTATGGAACAGATTTACACTGAGAGAAAAAAAAATAGTTCCAGTTTTGGCCACCAAGTGTAAATCTTTGGCTGTCCATCATCTCTTCGACCTCTCTGCCACCCATATTGAATAAAATTGTGTAAGCGACGATTGATAATAAAAGCAATATTGTCTTTCTTACTTGTTTGATCTTTTCTGTCCATGTCCCGTTCCTAATCCATTACATACGTAAACATTCCGCTGTCTTTATTGCATTCACAGAGCCAGATTTACACCTGGTGGCCAAAATTGGAACTTTTCCCAGCGTAAATCGGTTCCGCATTAACGCATTAGTATATCCCCCCAAGTTTCATTGCCGTACGATAATTTCAGCCCACATTGGACTTCTGTGAGTAGCTGCACTTTCTTTACAACCACCCGGTATATAAATGATATATAGTGAATAACGTAGAAAGGTCCGTGAGGCCGTTAACGGAGTATGCTGTTGTCTACAGTAAGAATGCAACGGTAGAGTACTTTTTTCAGGAAGACCTGCAAAGATAAGTGACAGAAGCCCAGGAGTGGGAATTAACCCTCAACGAAAATGTAACGTATTAGGTGTAAATTGGTGGAAAGAGCCTTCATTATTCCCTTAAATAAGTGAATCGACCGTTTAAAAGAGGTTGCTCCATACGCTTACTATTACCTAAGTGGAATGATAGCATGAAACTAGTTATTGTAAATGCCTTTGTCTGGCAAAGACTGATTGGAAGAGCCTTATGGAAATTCATTGATCTATGAAAGAAATAATTTCTAAAACACTCCTACCGGTTCTTCGCTACCGCATCAGTCTACACACATTACAAAGTTTGATTAATCCATACATGTTACAGAAACGGACCCACGTACGTGTGTGTGTATGTGTGTAAATTTCACATCTCCTACACTATACTGGACCGACTTCAACCAAATTTGGTACACTAGTCCCTTACTGTCAGGCCTTAAACATTTGTACATGATGCATATTTCTTTGTGCGACTCTATCACAATTTGAAAGATGTTTTCACGAATACATGAAAATGAAATTTTTTTGGTACTTCACTATAGACATAGTTAATTTTTTTGTTTTCGTTTGTAATAGAACATTGGCAAAAGGAATACCTGGGCAGTGCCGGGTTTGTCAGCTTGTAGAAGATACAGGTCAACACGTTCCGTCAAAAGTTCCAAGAAGAATCTTGCAACACATTATTTCCTCCCAGTCTCGCGAAATGACGACGAGAAAGTTAGTGCTCACATCAGGGAACGCCATTAGTTGTTCTTTTCTCCGCACTGTTATCGAATAATACTCGAAAAGGGCACGGGTCACTCACGTTTAAAGAAGCGATAATAGATTGGGCGCACAGAATTGTATACTAATTACCAGTGACGTCAGTGTATTTCGGCATCCTAGAGCATATTCCAAGCTCGGAGAGAATGACGTTCCTGGATGTAAAAACAGACATCTCTCAAACAATCGGAACGTTCTCAGAAAAAACCAATCGCATGAAACGTAGCTTGCTTTTTTCATTCGCGGCGTCTTGCAAACAGTAGATGCAGGTGAACAGACGGCTTCTTCTTAGATACAATCAACTGGCGTAGCTTCACAAATATGCGGTTAATTGCAGGAGTACATGATGTTCCGAAATTTCCGTTAACAAACTTCTAGGACTTGTAGAGGGGAGTAATTACATAATATTTTGAATAGGAACCCATGTCCGGAAACGTACCTTTTTACGACGGTTTCAATTCTAAGACTTCCACGTCGAGTTCTATTCACAGATGAATGTAAGTTCAGTTAGGACTGTGTTCCGAATTCATGTCTGAGCAGACGAAAACACACGTAAAACGGTGTTCAGGGATTTCAGCATCGGTTCGGTATTAACGTGTGGGCAGGTATTCTGGACGGTCATGTGATTGGGCCATACCTCTTTCCACTCGAGCTAACTCGTCTTGCATGATTCATCTTCCTACAAAACGTATTGGACTCGTTCTTGGAAGCTGTGGCACTGAATGTCCGTCAGGAAATGTGGTTTCAGCATGATGGTGCACCACCTCGCTTGTCACGAGCGGTTTGGAGACATCTCAGCAGACGATACGGTGAAAAATGGCCAGGCGGAGGTGTTGGAGGCGGCCGCCACGATCGCTGGATTTAACCCCAATGGGCTACGTCTCGTGGGTCGTATGCAAAGTGTAATTTACAATACTCCCTATAGAGACAGAGGAAGATCTGCTGGCACGAGTTCTGGCCGCTGCACTAGAAATTGAAGGGACACCAGGTGGGAGGAGAATGTGCACCAGAACATGCTTCGTAGGTACAATGTATATGACAACGTTTGTGGTCGCCACTTTGAGCTCCTGTTATAATTCAGCGGTACTGCTCTGTACGTACAGTATGCTGGGTTATTTATTATTTTGGAATAACGTAATCACGCAATCTAAGTGTTCATAGAAACGAAATGTGCTTAAGGGGACATTGTATGTCGTGTGGCGTGATGTGAAAGTTTCATGTCTCTACCATCAGTACTTTTTTAGAAAACGGGTCATTTATTGCAGAGATATTTAGTTTTAAAACTTTATTACAAATTCTTATATACTTAACATTTTTGCGTCTATCATGCACTAGAATTGCCCCGGCCCATAGCCTATATCGTGTGACAACAGCCCAGTGCTTGCCTCCTCCTTTTCTTTCTTGTTTCTTTTGTCATTTGCTGAGCAGCTAACTCTGCTTCACGTACACGAAGCTCATCCAGTTCCTACACTTCTTTAGCTGTGTTCTGCCCAAATTTTCCCCTTAACTTCTCCAGAACCTCATGTCTTTCATAGATCCCACCATTAAAAGTTACTACAGCATCAGATACTGCTAACTTGAGTCATAAGGCCAACAAATACATTTTTAGGCACACGGCACCACACATTATTTGAGGACTGCTCCACATTCTGGGTCTTCCCATGTACTTTAGTAGCTCAGGATTTGCCAAATCTCTGTAAATAGGTTTGATAGCCTCCATTACTGCCAAAGGAAGAGGATGTTTGTGTAAATTCATAGAGGGTGCCAGAAAATTCAGCTTGCCTGTATTTACACCAAGTGTTTGGTGGAGGTGGACACAAAGCATGACATGGCTTTTCATCGGTTGATATTAGATGAAAGAAAGTGCTTCATACAACTCTTCTCATCTTCTCTTAATTGTCACAGTTATCTCTAATGGCCTTCCCAAAATATTCCTGTAATTGATCAATTACTTGCTCCGTTAGTCTTCCAGCACGTTTTATTGTCTTACTATCAGACAGTTTTGTGTTACCCAGGTTGGTTTTTAGGTTTATTCGTAATGCCAACTTCTGAGACGTCGCAGTAGCCACAAAACAAAGCAATTCACAGCCTTGTAGACACTGTAGTTCCCAAGATATTACTGCTCAACTCTGGCAGTGAATGCGTAGTCGTAAAATTTAACAGTCGCACGTCAACATTCAAAATATTTTTCAAGGTCTCAAAATTGTATGATTTTAATGTATAATATACCAAAATGTTCAGGAAAGTCCAAAGTACATTACGGAATAGAAAACAGAAAATGTCCAATTTCAACGAATTTCACTTACAATGTCCCGTTACATATAAATGACTGTTTCCTTTCGAATTGTACTGCTCAGTAGTTAGCACACTGGACTCGCATTCGGGAGGACGACGGTTCAATCCCGCGTCCGGTTATCCTGATTTAGGTTTTCCGTGATTCCCCTAAATCGCTCCAGGCAAATGCCGGGATGGTTCCTTTGAAAGGGCACGGCCGACTTCCTTCCTCGTCCTTCCCTAATCCAATGAGACCGATGACCTAGCTGTTCGGTCTCATCCCCAAAACAACCCAACGATGCCTAATTAAATTCCTCAGTCAGAAGTGGACGAGTTAAACATCTGAAATGAAACCGTCGCAGAACGGAAAGGGTACGTTTCCGAACACCCTGTATTTGAGCAAGAGAACCATATTATTGTTCGCAGACTGTGGACTTGTGTACAGGAAAGTATCTCGACGGAGAATCGTAAGAAACTGAACAAAAACTTCGACAGAATTAGAATTTCCACTTGGTATGATGAATACCAACTCTTGTTTTAATATGGACAAATGTAAGGTAATGCCTACAACAGAGCGAGGATGTCAAGTAGTACGTACTGAGAAGTTAGTAGTGAGCATTTCAAGCATGTTGGGACGTATAAAGAAATTCTACTGATGTCAGTTAATGGCTCCAAAGTAATGTCCATACACTCATGAGTGACACAATAAATGAAATTGAGTAAATAGAGGCAGAAGCAGTAATACTGAAGTCCATTCATAAAAGTTCCTTTTAAGGGATATCTATTATTATTGCCCCAATTTAAATCTCTCACCACTGCAAAGATATTAGAAACAATGAAATCGCTAAAATGTAACGTTGCTCCACGGGCCGAAGGGTTCCCTGTTTGGTTCTGTACAGAATTTGAAACTAAGTTAGCTCCTCTTTGTCACCATAATATGCTGTTGTTCTCTCGAAGCGAGAGGGGAAAAAACAAAAGCCCAGAGTTGAAGAAGCGTAGCGGTAGTAGTCCATAAAACTACCGTCCATTACCCTTAACACCCATATTGAGTGATACAACAAACAAGGAAAACACCCCATCGCGCCCCCTCAGATTTAGTAGTAAAGAAGGTGTACTAAACTGAAAAAAAGAGCAAAATAGAAACAGTGAACGGTCGAAGCTCAAGATGTGCAGATTGTGCGAATTGCAAGAATCACAGCGTCGTGGTTGTGGGGTCATGGTGTTGGACTCCTAAGTGGAACAGCAGTGTTCGAATCTCCCTTATGCGTAATTTTTTCACAAAATTATGACCTGTGCGTACGGTCGTTGATGTGTCTGTTTTTTTTTTCTTCTGTAGTGTTGGTAGTTCTTCTGTACTGTTGGTTATGAAATATGAATCATATGGTAAGAATATATTACCGTCGCAAGTGAATGTTATGAATAATGAGAGAAGGCGAGATGCTGTATAGACATCTCACAGAAATAAAAACAAATAATAAACGAGGATGAACTGCGCTACACCAAATAAATTCAATAAATTCAAGAGCCAGAACATTCAAACGGAACGCAAGAGTCATAACATGCGATACTTGAGTAGAACAATTAGGAGGTACGTACGTCTAGAGGTTACTTCCTTACACCTCGCTGTTGCAGATGAACGTTACAACACTACATAGATACAGATTTGAATACAGCGAACACACACGTCATTGACCGGACGGACAGTTAATAATTTTGTTAAAAAAGAGGGGAGGGGGGGTCACGAGGGAGATTTGAACTCCGATCTCCCCCTTCGCAATCCAACACCGTGACAACATAACCATGACGCCGTGGCGACTCAAATTCACTCGATGTTGCACATCTCGAGCTTGGACCGTTCACTGTGTATATTTTGTCTCTTCTGTCACATTTCAGTAAACCTTCTTCCTATTTTCGTGCTTGATCTGTTTTCAGTTTTTGGCAGGTTATCTACTGAGTGAGCTATCGTATAACTAAATCTGAGGGAAGCGCGATGGGGAATTTCCCTTGTAAGAAGTCATACGAGATGGGGCGGTCACCTAAAATCAGTATTGGGGAATGCATATGGAAAATTTTGATTTGTAGGAATGGTTCTACGAAAGTGCAGTGCATCTGCGTTATACGTAGGAGAGATTACTGCAACCAGTTCTAGAGCACTGTTCCAGTGCTTGGATTCATTATCAAGGAGACATGACAGACATCGAAAGAATTCAAAAACGCGATGCTAGGATCGTAACAGTTAGTTGTAGCCAATATGAAAGCGTAACAGGAATGCTCGTCGTCTCAAATCGTGAAAAAAAGTTGACTTGTCACGCAACGATGTTGGATAAATTTAGAGAACCTGTATTCGAAGATAACTGATAGTGTCGGAAGTTCCATGCGGCTTTTCGCGGATGATGCTGTAGTACACAGAGAAGTTGCAGCATTAGAAAATTGCAGCGAAATGCAGGAAGATCTGCAGCGGATAAGCACTTGGTGCAGGGAGTGGCAACTGATCCTTAACATAGACAAATGTAATGTATTGCGAATACGTAGAAAGAAGGATCCTTTGTTGTATGATTATATGGTAGCGGAACAAACACTGGTAGCAGTTACTTCTGTAAAATATCTGGGAGTATGCGTACGGAACGATTTGAAGTGGAATGATCATATGAAATTAATTGTTGATAAGGCGGGTGCCAGGTTGAGATTCATTGGGAGAGTCCTTAGAAAATGTAATCCATCAACAACGGAGTTAGCTTACAAAACACTCGTTCGACCTATACTTGAGTATTGCTCATCAGTGTGGGATCCGTACCAGGTCGGGTTGACAGAGGAGACAGAGAAGATCAAAGAAGAAAGGCGCGTTTCGTTGCAGGGTTATTTGGTAAGCGTGACAGCGTTACGGAGATGTTTAGCAAACTCAAGTGGCAGACTCTGCAAGAGAGGCGCTCTGCATCGCGGTGTAGCTTGCTGTCCAGGTTTCGAGAGGGTAAATTTCTGGATTAGGTATCGAATATATTGCTTCCCCCTACTTATACCTCCCGAGGAGATCACGAATGTAAAATTAGAGAGATTCGAGCGCGCACAGAGGCTTTCCGGCAGTCGTTCTTCCCGCGAACCATACACGATTGGAACAGGAAAGGGAGGTAATGCAGTGACACATAAAGTGCCCTCCGCCACACACCGTTAGATGGCTTGCATAGTATAAATGTAGATGTAGACCATTATGCTGCCATCACCTTGCGTACCGCTTAGGGATCGTGGGGAAAAGAGACAGTGTTGGGTGCGTACGGGGGCACTTAGACAGTACTTTCTCCTCGCTCAATGCGGAAAAGGGAATGGGAAAGAAAATTGACAGTATTGGTACGATGTACTGTGTACAATGGCTTCGGAAGTATTTATATTGATGGTAGTTGATAGAGGTACCAGAAGTACTCTACCCCGTACTCCAGAAGAGGGATTGCGAGGCAAAGATGGAGCTGTAGCAGAGAGGAAAGGAGAGCACAGAACGGCGGGGGAATCTCGTACACGGACGGGGCCGGCGGGAGCCAGTGTGCAGCGAGCAGCGGGTTGCACCGCAAAAGGAAGCTGGCCGCGACTCGGGCTCGGGTGAGTCACAGTCCGGCGACCCGGATCGCTGCCGCACTGCACAAACACTGCGGCTGCCAAGCAGCCCAGCGCCGGGCGAGTCGCCACACAGTAGCGCTTTCTCTCGCCCGCAGAGCGTTGCACCCAGCGGTCCTTGAAGCCCCACACCTGTCTGTTTCCTCTCGCTTGCTCTCCACTGCCACCGACGGAGTTCACTCACGTTGCGACATATATTTTTTCGGCTCGAGAAACTCCCAAATCTTCATTTTCCCCCAAAACCACTGTGAAGCGCATGGCAGAATATACTTCGCATTGTACCAGGCGTCGTCCCGGACCATTCTAACATGCAGCGTGGGCAAATGATTGCTTAAACTTCTGTGCTCGTTGCAAATAGTCTAATCTTTTTTGAACAGTTCTCGGGTATCCGACCGGGAAGCGTCGTAATTTCTCCACAATATTTCGGCAGACGTACACGCTACCATCTTCAGGTGGAATATTGTGGAGAAATTACGGCGCTTCCCGGTCGGATACCCGAGAACTGTTCAAAATGGTTCAAATGGCTCTGAGCACTATGGGACTCAACTTCTGAGTTCATTAGTCCCCTCGAACTTAGAACTAGTTAAACCTAACTAACCTAAGAACATCACACACATCCATGCCCGAGGCAGGATTTGAACCTGCGACCGTAGCGGTCTCGCGGTTCCAGACTGCAGCGCCTAGAACCGCACGGCCACTTCGGCCGGCCACGAGAACTGTTCAAATTGGAAATACGCCGGGACAACTTCGGATAGTCTAATTTGTCTTCGCCATACCTACGAGATTGATAAGTAGGGGTTGTAGTATATTCCTAAATTCCTCATTTACAATTGGGTTTGAAAGTTGGCTTCGTAAATAATCTGACGGTGCAGATTTTTCTTCAATGGATTTAAACAAAGGTGTTACCTTTTGTGGTGCCTTTATTTGTATCCTGTAAATATCCCAAGGTAGCCCTCTTTTCCTGCCCAATTATCCTGTACACTACCAAAGGTATTTATTATTTATGTCATTATCTAGAATATTGACACTAGAGCAATGTCAACTACTGTTTCTTAACTCTTCCTCTTTTTAACGATCTTACTTTTGTCTTCTTCAAATTCATTGCTTTTTATTACTGTAATGCCTTTTATACGTTATAATCTCATTACAGACTTAAACTATTGTATCCCCCTTTATTTTCGCTGTTCAATTAATTATTGCAAAAAATCTAGTGTATGCCGACATTAGCGACATCTGATGAACTTAAAACACAAACATCTTGTGGCTTCTGTACGGCAGCTTGTTTTGAACAGTAGTGCTACTGACATGACTCGTGCATGTGATCTTATATACCGGGTGATCAAAAAGTCGGTATAAATTTGAAAACTTAATAAACCACAGAATAATTTAGATAGAGAGGTAAAAATTGACACACATACTTGGAATGACATGGGGGTTTATTAGAACAATCCCATATTGGTAGACGCGTGAAAAATCTCTTGCGCGCGTCGCTTGTTGATGATCGTGTGCTCATCCACCACTTTCGTCATGCTTGGCCTCCCAGGTCCCCAGACCTCAGTACGTGCGATTATTGGCTTTGGGGTTACCTGAAGTCAAAAGTGTATCGTGATCGACCGAGATCTCTAGGGTTGCTGAAAGACAACATCTGACGCCTATGCCTCACCATAACTCTGGACATGCTTTACAGTGCTGTTCACAACATCATTCGTCGACTACAACTATTGTTGACCAGATGAAGCGCCATCTGTCTGACATTTTTTGAACTTTTGTATTTTTTTGATTCTAATAAAACCCCATGTCATTCCAAGCATGTGTGCCAATTTGTACCCCTCTATCTACATTATTCCGCGATTTATTCAGTTTTCAAATTTATACTGACTTTTTGATCACCCGGTATTTGACGATGCTGGTGCTGATTCTGCATTTAACATTTGACGATGCCACAATGGGTGCACTACATTAGGACTCTGTTTTTACAAAATAGGTATGCCTCTTCATACTTGAAGCGCATAAATGCATGTATTTGTCAGTAGCACTTTTCATTATGGTCTATTTATTGTTTTTAAGCTGTAGAAAATCTGCGAGTATATTGGTTTTTTCCCATTTTTTGCTGCAGATCTGATGATGGTCATTATAGATCGAAACCGGTAATCGGTTAGCAAAAAGTTTGTGACCATAGACGTAAATTAAAGGAAACTTAGCCCTATTTGGTTCGGGTCCCACACGTTGGAGCAATATTCTAGGAATGGTTACACTAGTGTTTTGTACGCAGTCTGCTTTGTACACTGATTGCATTTTCCTAGTATCCTACGAATGAACTTAAGTCTTGACACCTGTCTGAGACTAAGTAATCGTTCCCTTTAATATCAACACTCAGTGTTACATTCATGTGTTTATGTGAGCTGACTGATATCAGTTGGAACTGTGATATTATAGTCATATAAAACACCTTCTCTCGATTTGTGAACTGTCCATTTTTACATTTATGAATCTTTAAAGCAAGTTGCCAATCCAGGTAAGACATTGAAACCTTATCATTATCTAACGGTATATCCACTCCCCCCCCCCCCCCCCCTATCTCTCTCTCTCTCTCTCTCTCTCTCTCTCTCTCTCTCTCTCTCTCTCTCTCTCTCTCTTCCAAAAATGAACAGCACAGAGACAGAAGTGGTGACACTGTTTGCAGAACCTGACGTCATTTTGCAGGACAGTGTTCAAGCACGTACAGTGCAGGCTGTTACTAATTTGTTTGGGGCAAAGTGTTATACCACCTACTGCAGTCCTCTGACTTAAGCCCTCGTGAGTTCAACTCGATTTCTGAACATAAAGAAACACTTCATGGCATTCGCTTCAGAACTGCTACAAACTCGTTGGGAAATAGACCGCGGCGATCAAACTGTCAACACAACTGGCACTGCTAAGTATCCTACGACTATCACATCGCTGGCAACGGGTTATACACAATGCTGGTGACTACTTTGAAGGTCGATAAAACTTTGAAACACACATCTATTTTGTACGAGCTGTAAATAAATAGTTGCCACTATTAAAGTTCCAACCCTCGAAACAGTATATTTCGTTCGGGATGATACGTCGTGGTGGTTTTTGTTACATTGGCATTACATACGGGCTGTGGCCTATTTGTGTAACACCAAACACTTGACGACTCTCTTGCAACCATTTTTTTGGGAAAAACTTACTCCTGTGTTTAAGATTCTGCTCACTTTGTAGGACAACTAAAATTCTTGAAGCTGAGTCCGAGAGAGATTATGAGCAGTTTTGATACTGTATCGCGGTTTATCATGGTTCCTCTCAATGACGTGATGTGGTAGCAGCAATGTATGCAAAAGAAGTTAAAAATCTCTGAAGATGTGTTTAGCATTGGAAGAAGAATAACTAAAATAACAAAGTTGCTCATTTACATTAGCAGATACCATTGTCATAATGAAGAATGATGTGACATTTTAGTTGTTTTTCCTGAATTCAGCGGTGACTTGCGGCAAACAAATGTTTATAGACAATTCACTGTGAGGTGTTTTTTGATCCTGTATAGCAATAGCCATGACCTACCCCGTGTAACCAAAGATTTAAGCGAACCTTTTGCGGGAAGTGATTTGCGAACGTACTCCCACGCAGTTGATTGCTGACCATACGCAAGATGATCGTTTCCTTACTCCAATTGATACGATCTCTTTTTTGAGCTTCGTTCAAATTGTACGGAATAAGTTGCGAACAAATATTTTGAACTGCTAAATGTTCATGCAACATCAAAGGTACGTAATGATGTCTCGATCTCACGGTAAGTCATTTGCAGATCGTACGTTGCGCACGGATCCATGCTTCTTGGAATAGCATATATGGGTTGACGTTCACGAAATTCGTCGCTGGCGTCAGCACGACGACGATATTCTACGAAAGTTTGGCAGTCTCTCTTCTGAACTTGAATACCAAAGTTGGACGAAGTGATTCGAGGCAGTGTTTACAGATATTGCATCTAATCTTCCAGCGAAAACTTTTACGTGGAAATTCCATTTTTTTCTCGTTTCTTATCGGCAGCTTTCTGAAGTGTTATCGCTGTCTCCTCCATACAGTGCCAGACATTTTCACTAAAACTGTGGTATAAACTCAAGATACGTTATACTATTTTTTTACCTTTGGAAAAAAAATTGTGAATTAGTGTCTTCTGGTAAACCTCTGATCTTCAGAGGACGTGGAAAAGTACCTCATTTCAGGTTCAAAAAAATTATTTCAGCATCTCTTTTACAGTTTGCAATTAAAAAGCATCAGTTTAAAAGGAAGAATCTATTATTGGAATGGCTTAATATTTCTGGTACTTCTTTTTTGTGTGGTAGTGCTGGAAACATGGTCGCATACAAAACCTAACGTTAAGTATACCAATCGCTCTCTCTCGTTTGCTTGTGGCAAAGGCCTGCAGTTCAGCAGGTATTACAGTTTCACTCTCCACATTAGATACTGAAATGTTGCATAAATTATAAGTGAAGAGACAACAAAGAAAACACTCTTCTTACGTTACTTCATCAGATACATTAAGCTAACAAAGTATGTATACAGCATAAAAAGTACAGGAACTCTGTTCTCTGTATTAGGTAAATCTCATATCGGATCTTCATCCGTGTTGCCAGCAACAAAACGATCGCTACGGTCATCTCCAGATTTTCGAGAACGCGAATAATCTCTGCGTCAGTAAGTGGGATATTGCAAGATACAGCGCTTAGAGTACATACTGCGGTAATAGCGGCGTCTCGCACACAGCTGATTTGTTAAGTTTTCCGGTTATCAGACTGCATTGTCGAACGAAACACGCATGAATATGTACTAGGAGTATTTATGTGCTTTGTGTTGTTTGTGCGAGTGATATTAGTCCCGTGAGCTAACTGTTAACTGAAGAGTGGTGCCCGTAATATTAAGGACGTGGCAGTCCCCACTAACAAGACATCATACGGCAGTCAGTTTTTTGTAACTTTTTGTATTTATGATACGTGAAGCGCAGAACTCAAGAATTTCTTAGAGTTGCATCTAATGCACTTGGAGACTGATTTTCGAGTTTGGTTTGGGAGTTTTCGAGTGTCTGTAACACCTTACAATATAAGGTCTGTTTTCCGACAGGCAGTGTGACTGTGGTAGAGTAATCACCTGCCACGTGGGTGGCGTGGGTTCGCTTCCCCGCCAATGACAATTTTTAAACAAAGATTCGTAAAATATATCTAGGGGAAATAATAGTTAGCGCTCCAGACTGGTTATCACTGGTGCGGGTCTCAATTCGGTCTTTATTTATTCATTTTTCTTTTTTTCGTTCAGTTCATTTAAAGACAGAATTCATCAAATATGTGCTAATTAATATATTGCTCGTTTTTCATGGAAAATGAACGTCGTCTTGTTTCTCATTACATACCTCACAAAAAGTCCAATTTTCATTGCAAATGTAAATATAACAGATTAATAGAGATCATTTGAACGTAAAAAATAGTAAATTTTCTTCATCTTAATGTATTTTACTCTCCACGGAAACGGTTGTAGAACATGCAACTTTGTTTAAAAAATTAACCCTAGCCGGGTATCGAAACCAGCCGCTCACATAGGCAAGCGGCCTGTCGGAAAAGAAAAAATATCTTCATCACGAAGTTAAAGACGTTCGAAAAAATTCAAAGTCGATTTTCCCGAGAATATTTGAGAGTTACACGGAATTGTTTTGTTAGATTGATACTAGATTATTGAACTTTACTTACCATATCTAGGTCCGATTGCCGTGTGGTCTCCTTCTAAGATGATGTACCCGAAATATTACGGGCACGCCATTCTTTGAAACATGGAAGACTACGTAATATTACAGGCATGGCACTCTGTGTTAACAATAAGAAATGGCAAATTTATATACTATTTGCGCATTAGCTCTTGGCTCTACGCACTTGTCTGCCTTAAGTTTCGCGTCCTAATGCTGGAGACATCATCAAAGACTGTCCAAGGATTCAGATCATAGTTTCATACCTAAACAAGCTCATACTGTTTATACGATAGGCACGGAGACATGCATATATAGCAAAGATCACAAAGGATGCTGATGCAGCCGGCCGCGGTGGTCGTGCGGTTCTAGGCGCTGCAGTCCGGAACCGCGGGACTGCTACGGTCGCAGATTCGAATCCTGCCTCGGGCATGGATGTGTGTGATGTCCTTAGGTAAGTTAGGTTTAAGTAGCTCTGAGTTCTAGGGGATTGATGACCTAAGATGTTAAGTCCCATAGTGCTCAGAGCCATTTGAACCATGTTTTTGATGCTGACGCCGGCCACGCCGTATTCACTTAGGTGACAAAAGTTGTAGGATACCCCCAAATATCGTATTGGACCTCCTTTGCCCGGCGTAGTGCAGCAACTCGACGTGTTGTAGAAGAAACAAGCCGTTGAAAGTCCCCTGCAGAAATACTGATCCATGCTGTGTCTATAACCGTCCACAGTTGCGATAGTGTTGCCGATGCAGGACTTTCTGCACGAACTAACCTCTAGATTATGTCCCATAAATGTTCAATGGGATTCAGGTCGGGTGCTCTGGGTAACCAGATCATTCCCTCGAATTGTCCAGAATTTCTTCAAATCAGTCGCGAACAACTGTGGCACGGAACATGAGCTCATTATTTGGGAATGTGAAATTCATGAATGGATGCAAATGGTCTCGAAGTAGACGAACATGACTATTTGCAGTCAACGACCGTTTTAGTTGGACCAGAGGACCCAGTCATTCCATGTAAACTCAGGCCACATCGATACGGAACCACCACCAGCTTGCACAGTGCCTTCTTGACAACTTGGGTCCACGGCTTCGTGCCGTCTGCATCACACTCGAACCCTACTATCAGCTCTTACCAGCTGAAATTGGGAGTCATCTGACCAGGTCACGGTTTTCCAGTCATGTAGGGTCCAGCTGATGGGGTCACGAGCTCAGGAGAGGCGGTGCAGGCGATGTCGTGCTGTTAGCAAAGGCACTCGCATCGGTCATGTGCTGCCGTAGCCCATTCACGCCAGATATCGCCGCACTGCCCTGACGGATATGTTTCTCTTACGTCCCACATAGGTTTCTGCGTTTATTTCACGCAGTGGTGCTTGTCTGTTAGTATTGACAACTCTACGAAAACGACGATGCTCTCGGTTGAGTGAAGGCCATCGATCAATGCGTTGCGTTTGGTGAGAGATAACGCCTGTAACTTGATATTCCCGGCACACTCCTGACACTGAATCTCGGCATATTGAATTTCGAAATGGAATGCCCCATTCGTCTGGCTTAAGATACCTTTACGTGTTAGATTAGGAGTAAATCTCTGAAGCTCGTTACATAGTTTAAATATTTGCTCGTAACTGCCAGCAATTTAAAAAATAAACTCTATTTTTCTTTTTGATTTGTTGAAACCAAAACGACAACGCAGCTGTCAGCGCGTCGTTCTAGCTACAATATCCGTGGTCTATAATGTAGTTAATCTGGAGTTATTTTGATATCTTTCATAAACCGACTTGCAATTTCTGTTTTACAATGGCATAGGGACGTTCTATGCGAAAACTGCTGCACTGAGGATTGTTCAGCCGACAGTGGAGAGATGTTCCTTGCGAATTACTGGGAGAATTAGAAAAATAAACACATCGCACAGGGAACAGATGTAAGTGTAATACCTACTGAAATAGAGGTGGGTCGGACATGTAGTCGAACGCAAGTAGACTGAGGAAGTTCTTTGCTAGTTTCCGTCATGAGAGACGACCACTTAATAGAATGTGGATGGATGATGGTAAACATGTAGTAGTATCATCCGTGTGTGTAGCGGTCGTGTGCTGCCGTAGCCCATTAACACCAGATTTCGCCGCACTGCCCTGACGGATACGTTTGTCGTACGCCCCACATAGGTTTCTGCGGTTATTTCATCCAGTTTTGCTTGTCTGTTAGTACTGACAACTCTACGAAAACGCCGATGTATCGGTTGTTGCCTTTCAGGCTTATATTAGTAAGGAGAAATCCGGATAAGTATTTCATCCAGTAGCGGACGGGTGGTGGTAGTGGTACATCGCGGTAGACTATGACGTAGAATTAGACAAGTTACAGCTTACGACCGGACCCAACCTCTGCTAACAGTTCAAAAAATGGGAAATTAGTGATCTGCTGTAATCGGCCTGCCACGAGCCGTTCATGGTCTGCAGAGTAGTGATGTACGAGTAAGTACGTGCCTGTTGTAAGCTACTTGTCCAGTACCACCAAGGTAATGTTGTATGAAGCTTCGCAGGTTACTGTTAACTGTCGAATAACAATTTTCCTCAATCCCATCAAATAGTCGGTTTGATAAGCTAACATGAGCAGTTTAATTTTTTTGTGTAATACTGCTTGGTATTTTTCATGTAACAAAGGACGTGACTGAGCCTCTCCGATTTACTTCATACTTAGAGAATTTATATGTCACTACCAGGACATCAGTTTCCTAAGGGAACGTCCATTAATTACATACCAAAAGCAATCCTAGGATGGCGCCGGCCTTCGCATAAAACGACTGCATTAGCATGCTGTGAGCTCGCTGCTTCTCGTCGATTGCGTTGAATTTTTGACGTCGTGCTGCGAAAAGTTTTCGCGTTAGAAATTGTTATGCTCGCTGCGTAACATAGACGCAGGCGTCTCGCAGCTGTCGTCTGAAGTGAAGTGTCACGTGTTCTGCTTAACAATTCTCCGCTGTATTCGCATTCGCTTCTTGTAGTGTGGTGCCATAGACTGTCAGCACATTTTACGATTTACTTCAACTGTTCGCTGCAGCTACTCCGCCCAAAGTTCACTGAAGCTGTATATCTTTAGTGTTTCTATGAGGCTGTAGCACTCATGTTATTTTCTTGTTTCTGAGTCGTGAGATGTGGCAATAGTCAAAGGCACTGGACTCTATTCAGATTCCTTTCAGGCTTTTCAAATTAAGATTTTCAGCGTTTTTGTAAATAAATACTGGGATTAATTCATTTATTGATTCACAAACACTGCTCCAGTGATTCTAGAAGAGAGCCTTTATGGAAATTAAACAAGTCAAGACACCAACGCAGGCTATTCGTATAATGTATGAAAATGGTTCAAATGGCTCTGAGCACTATGGGACATAACTTCTGAGGTCATCAGTCCCCTAGACTTAGAACTACTTAAACCTGACTAACCTAGGACATCACACACATCCATGCCCGAGGCAGGATTCGAACCTGCGACCGTAGCGGTGCGCGGTTCCAGACTGTAGCGCCTAGAACCGCTCAGCCACTCGGGCGGCTATAATGTATACTAACAACAAATAACTAGTGCTAATCTCCTCACTTACATAACCGTGGGAATTATATTCAGATTACTTTATAAGAAGCTTCTTTGATAAACACCGTTGTTCGGATATGTATCCATTTACTTGTATGTACATGGAATGTTACCAGCTGTCTATAAATTGACAATATAAAGGCCCGTTCACTACTAACATTGGAGACAAGCACATTGCGTCCATACATAATCGAGACTTCTACTTTGCTTTTGAACAGTTGGGATTTTTTATTTACTGTCTGATGGCTGCCTGTAACTCGCTAACTCGTCCACCAAGATATAAAAGCTTTTCTATTCGTAAAATGTGGATGACCTGGTAGGGAAACAGATATAAAAAGTGTCCATCTGCTTTGGAGATAGGATAGCCGGGTTCATTCAAGCGCATGGACAAGGGAACAGGCAACTCACACGTCCCGTAATATGCTAACGCTATAACTGTTAAGCAGCGGATTAGCAGTGGGCATTCTAGATAGAGGATGTAAGATCAAGGTCACTGAGGACGACATCTGGTGTCAGGCTACACACTTGGCGGACCTACATTGAGTACGACTCCCCTCCCCTCCCTCCAAGGGAACCACCGGTAATCGAGCAATCCCCACACCCCTTAGGCAGCTCTGAGAGTTACATTCTAGATCATCCGGAGAATCACAGGCCTATTCACACACCCTAGTAAAATGGGTTACGTCATGACGGAACTGGATAACAGTTGTGTGATACAAACATTGGTGGAAAATCCCTGGACCAATAGGGCACATTAAAATGGTGGAAAACCCCTCTCCTTCCCCCAGGGACAATAAAATTCGAGCTCGCACTTACCAACTAGTGTAGCTGTGTAGGCCTTTTCATTCGTGGTCCGTGCATCAAGGAGAGAAGTACAGGTTTGTTACAGACAGTAATTCTATACTGGTAGGATTGGCAAATAATATTGATGTAACAAATTAAAAACGGATTGTTGTTGTTGTGGTCTTCAGTCCTGAGACTGGTTTGATGTAGCTCTCCATGCTACTCTATCCTGTGCAAGCTTCATCTCCCAGTACCTAATGGAACCTACTTCCTTCTCAATCTGCTTAGTTTATTCATCTCTTGGCCTCCCTCTACGATTTTTACTCTCCACACTGCCCTCCAATACTAAATTGGTGATCCCTTGATGCCTCAGAACATATCCTACCAATCGATCCCTTCTTCTTGTCAAGTTGTGCCACAAATTTCTCTTCTCCGCAATCCTATTCAATACCTCCTCATTAATTATGTGATCTACCCATCTAATCTTCAGTATTCTTCTGTAGCACCACATTTCGAAAGCTTCTATTCTCTTCTTGTCCAAACTATTTATCGTCCATATTTCACTTCTATACATGGCTATACTCCATACAAATACTTTCAGAAACGACTTACTGACACTTAAATCTATACTCGATGTTAACAAATTTCTCTTCTTCAGAAACGCTTTCCTTGCCATAGCCAGTCTACATTTTATATCCTCTCTACTTCGACCATCATCAGTTATTTTGCTCCCCAAATAGCAAAACTCCTTCACTACTTTAAGTGTCTCATTTCCTAATCTAATTCCCTCAGCATCGCCCAACTTAATTCGACTACATTCCATTATCCTCGTTTTGCTTTTGTTGATGTTCATTTTATACCCTCCTTTCAAGACACTGTCCATTCCATTCAACTGCTCTTCCAAGTCCTTTGCTGTCTCTGACAGAATTACAGTGTCTTCGGCGAACCTCAAAGTTTTTAGTTGTTCTCCATGGATTTTAATACTTACTCCGAATTTTTCTTTTGTTTCCTTTACTGTTTGCTCAATATACAGATTGAATAACATCGGGGAGAGGCTACAACCCTGTCTCACTCCTTTCCCAACCACTGCTTCCCTTTCATGCCCCTCGACTCTTATAACTGCCATCTGGTTTCTGTACAGATTGTAAATAGCCTTTCGCTCCCTGTATTTTACCCCTGCCACCTTCAGAATTTGAAAGAGAGTATTCCAATCAACATTGTCAAAAGCTTTCTCTAAGTCTACAAATTGTAGAAACGTAGGTTTCCCTTTCCTTAATCTATTTTCTAAGATAAGTCGTAGGCTCAGTATTGCTTCACATGTTCCATTTTTTCTACGAAATCCAAACTGATGTTCTCCGATGTCGGCTTCTACCAGTTTTTCCATTTGTCTGTAAAGAATTCGCGTTAGTATTTTGCAGCCGTGACTTATTAAACTGATAGTTCGGTAATTTTCACACGTGTCAACACAACGGACTGTTATTAACAATTGTTTCTTTGCTGAACATTTATTTACAATAATTTATTAATACTTTTTAGATTTACAAAGCTATTTGTTGTAAACAGTGTTTTCATACCAACGGATTTTTTCTTACATATATACATTGGTTTTATTTACAAAGTAATTTTTCTCATGACTGCTGAGTATCACGTAATGTAGACTAAGGTGACAAGTCATTGATACCGCCTAATATCGTGTCGGAACTCCTTTTATCCGGCGTAGTGCAGCCTCCGATGTAGTGTGGACCCAGTAAGTCGTTGGAAGTCCCCTGCAAAATACTGTAACATGTCGTCTAGCAATCCACAATTGCAGAAGTGTTGCTGATACAGTATTTCGTGCACTTTTCGGTTATGTACCATAAGTATGATTCATGTCAGGCAATGTATGGATGGCCTAATCATTCCTTCAAATTGTCCAGATTGTTCTTCAAACCAGTTATGAACAGTTGTGGGCCGGTCACTTGTTTGGGAACATTAAGTTCCAGAACGGCTGCAAATGGTCTCAAAGTAGGCAAACATAACCGTTTGTAGTAAATGATCTCCTCACTTTGACCAGAGCACCCCGTCCATTGCATGTAAACATAGCCCTCACCAGCATGGAGCCACCACCAGCTTATACATTGCCTTGTTGAAAACATAGATCCATGGCTTCGTGGCATCTGCCCCACACTCGAACCCTACCATCAGCTATTAGCAACTGAAATTGGGAGTCACCTGATCAGGCCATAGTTATCCAGTCGTCTAGGATCCAACCAACATTATCACGAGTAGAGGATTGGCGCTGTTGGCAATGTCGTGCTGTCAGAATAGGCACTCGCGTCGGTTGTCTGCTGCTGTATCCTTTTAACGCCAAATTTCGCCACACTGTCCTGACTGATACGTTCGTCTTGTGTCCCACATTCATTACTGCGGTTATTTCACGCAGTGTTGCGTGTCTGTCAGCACTGAAAACTAAGAAAACGCCGGTGCTCTCGGTCTTTAAGTGAAGGCCGCCAGCCATGGTGAGACTTAATGCCTGAAATGTGGTATTCTTGACACACTCTTGACATTGTGGATCTCGGAATACTGAATTCCCTAACGATTTTCCAAATGGAATGTCCAATGCGTCTAGCTCCAACTACTATTCCGCAATCAAAATATCTTAATTCCTATCTTGCGGCCATAATTACAACGGAAACCTTTTCTCATGAATCACTTGAGGACAAATGACAGCTCGGTCATGCATTGGCTCTATTATGCCTTGTGTACGCGATACTATCGCTATCTCATGGCTTTTGTGATCTCAGTGTGCACTAAAGCTAGAACAGCTCAAGTACTGAGTTTTCCATTTACTTCCTACGTACAATATTTACGTTTTAATCATTCAATTTATATTTTCTTTCTTATCATTCTGTACATGGTATTTACGTTTCAATCTTTGCTTTCTAAATACAGTATGCACTGCCCGAAAAAAAACTTAATACGCCTGGAAAGAAAAGGTCGATTTTGGCCCAATGATGGCATCTGTGCATCTGAACCATTACATTCTGTGTTTCAATAAAGAATACACATTACGCGGTAAACAGCAACGAGAGTAGATGTCGTTATTAATGAGAATTTAAAATCAGTACTAGACATCCTAGAATGATGGAATGAGTAATCAGAGTTCGGCTAGGTTACTCACAGATTGGACCTATCGTAATACAGGAATCGCATAACACGAATCGCTTAAAAACTAAGTGCACTTTTCATCTACATGTAACTTCATAATATCAGCATCATTGGCTTAACAATTGACTGTAGCTTGGTAAAGTAGCAGTGACCGTCCGTGATAGCTTCACAGGTGGATTCCTTACGAGAAAGTAGTATGTCTGGATGTCGGTCTTCCTCAATATATATTAACTTCCCCTCCCCGTCCTGTGTTGGACGTACTGTAAATTAAGGGAATGCTAAAGCAGACACCTATCACTTTTGTTGATAAAGCATCATTAGTGTTTAGCGTTTCTTGCACCTTTTTATACATTTTGAAAGAAAATTGTTCCGGCGTTGCTAACAGTAGTTGTAGTTGAAAAGCTTTGTTTCATTCTCTTCTTTCGCAGTTTTTTCCGCTTTTAGGAGCCTGTGCATTTTCTTTGACAACACCTGTTAAGTAAGTATACACAACGGTATTTTCTAACATTATCGTTTAAAAATTCCAAGATTTATGTTTTCCGATTAGAGTAAAACCATAAAACATGCGACTTCAGGGTAAGAGAAGTATTACCTCACACGGAGACTGCATAAGATATTAATATAAATTCATGCAGTACTTGATAATGGGAATAAACTCCTGAAACTCGCCGTGCTATTCCTGAAAAAAAAAACTGGTGTTGTGTTTTATTATTTAGACAATTACTGACTCTGAACTTAAAATTGATTTTTCTGAAAATGTCTGTGGTTATAGTCCAGTATTTCTCGAGTCAGCCACTTGAAAGACGGTGTCATGCTTAAATACAACTAAAATGGTAATAAAGCTGATTTCCCAGACACCTGATAATGGCTTTCGTCAGACAGCGACCATTGTACACGAAAGAACGGTGTATAGATTGACAGCTCTATTGCAGTGCATGGAATAGGTAGGATGCATTTCTATAACTCAGAGATACAGAAGTTAAAGTGCCGCAATCGACGCTCCCTGAATATCATTTCAGTGGTTTCCGTATGAAATCTGAGTGACTAAACGTAGAATTACTCACGTAGCTAGCGTTAAATCTGAAAGAGCTTTCAACGACGTAGACGTAGAAGAGTACTTAAATCAGAGGAAAGAATAAAAATTTAATCACTTCAGATACTTGATGAGCACAGCTGGTAACCCTGTCGTGGAAATGCTGTTAATTGGAAGTGGGATGCATTCCTTTTTTGGCTCCTCTGCTGAATGCCTAGTTAATGCTCTTTCCGTCATAAACGAGACGTGTGGAGAACGACGCTGTTAAGTTAACGAGACGAGCTGTTACTTAGTGTACCCCGTGATGTGCGGACGAGGGAATTTGCGACGCTAGTGCTTTCGTTGCCATAAGCTAGGTGGTAGTTATAGGATGCTCATGTCGTTCCAGTCTGCCTCTCCTCCTCCTCTCTCCCCCCCCCTTCCTCCCTCCATCACCGTTCTCCACGACTGTGGTGAGTACGAGATAGGCAAGCTTGGGACTCTAAGCGATTGCAGCATTTTTCTCTTCCTTTCCTGTGCTGCATTTCTTCTCCCACCCCTCTCCCTGCCCATTACTTAAAATGAGACTAGTAACCGTAACATTACGTACATCTTTATGCCGACCTGGCTATTCTATAGATTCTGAATTAGATCCTGCCATTTGCTTTCTTCCATCAACCTTTCAGCAAATTAATCTTGCCCCTGCTTTCGACTTTGACTTACCTTTTCTATTTTCAAAATTGGTCTGTAGAGCGGATCGTTTGGTGAGGCCACCGTAGGTTGCATCCTACCCATCATGTATGACGATCACGTACGCATTCTCAGTGCATGGAAAATTACTGCTAAAAGGCGAACACTGAAACGAGTGCAACGTGACGTGGTCAGTATGTCCCCCAACGACTATGGCCCATCTGACAATGCAGTGATCGCATGGTTGTTCCCTGAGCCTGTAATTCCCCGAGTAACCCAAAGAGTAGAATGCTTATCCTTGCCGGCCGGTGTGCCCGTGCGGTTCTAGCCACTTCAGTCTGGAACCGCGTGGCCGCTACGGTCGCAGTTTCGAATCCTGCCTCGGGCATGGATGTGTGTGAATGTCCTTAGGTTAGTTAGGTTTAAGTAGTTCTAAGTTCTAGGGGACTTATGACCTCAGATGTTAAGTCCCATAGTGCTCAGAGCCATTTGAACCATTTTTTTTTTTTTTGCTTATCGTTTCGAGTCACGTGGACGATAATAGTACAGTAGAACCGACTGTCACAGTGGAGAGTGTTAGGAAACAAGGTATCGAAAAACATGCCCAATATTTAGTTCGCACTAGGAGAGATAGTATTCCTTCACAACAATGAAACGTACTTATTTTATGGGGAATGTCGAAGAAAAGTTCGACGAAGGAACTGCCCTGGAATAAATGCGAATTGGATCTTCTAAGGGCGGACGTATGAGAAAATAAACGCTTACATATATTTTTACTGCTTGAGAAATAACTGACTCAAATTTTGCACGTTTTGTCATTATGTTATTGGCTATAATTTGGATTTTTTCAATATTTTGTCAAATAATTTAATCAGGTCGTTGCTGCGTGCTTTCAGAACACAACCTTCAGAAGAGTAAAATTTTCTCGAAGATTACTTTACTCATCGTTTCCAAATTGTGGTAGGTTGTTCTTATTAATTAGATAAACAAATCTATGTAACAGTTTTTAACATCATTTTTAAAACTCGCGCAACATTTTTAAAAATTTACTTGTTTGATTCATAGTTCTTATTTCACAAAAATTTAAATAAATTCGACAGTAATGCACTTCGGAAAGTTCTATGCAACAGGAAGTCTGCAGCATATTTTACTTTATCTGCAGTCACCTGGGCCTCTCATCCGGATGACTGATATGGCAACTGTTCCTCAAGTGAACTGCAACGTAATTGTTGCGTGACTGAGATGTCTGCTCGGGGAAGAGAGTAAAGTTTATTTTTCCCCTTTCTGTGTTTGGTGAAGAACAGTGACAGATACCAGCGACTTCACTTTGGAGGAACGCGAGTGACAAGTATAAAAGTTCATGAACTTCATGTCAACAAAAGAAAAGGTGACACAAGTGAAGCACAAGTTTTATGATCGGTTCAGTAAGACGCCACCACGTTGTCAGCCTTCGATCACGTGGAAGAAGAAAGGTTTTCTCCTGGAAATTGTTTTGTATGGCTCCCGCACTGGTCTTTCATTAACCCAAAGGGAAACATGTGCTGCAGTTTGTGGGCCAGAGATGCATTCGCTCCGCAAGACTACCAGAAAGCGCGCTGCAGAACTTGAAATTAAAAGCTCCATGACGCAACTCCATGTGAAAGTGGACGCAGGCTTGCGAACGTTCCGACCGACCAGTGGTCATTATTCAGCTTAAACCTTCAAAGGCGTATCCAGCTGTGCAGTGAAACGTTTTGTATAAATAGCATGTTACTAAAACTGCAATGAAATAAATGCACGTGTAAAAGGTCTTGACTTCCCTGTAGTACAACTGAATTCAAATCTGTCTAGATATTTAAATTTTCCTCGGTTTCCAAAAGTTGTTTAAATTTTCTTTGGTTTCCATAAATCACTGTCGCCGAAGGGAAGGAAGATTGTTTTACTATATGCGTTCGATTACTTGTCTATGACGTCTAGTCTTCAATAACGACAATGCCAACGACATACGAAGCTGTTTTTTTCCCGATGGGAAATGTTTCTTACCCTCAATACAGCCCGGACTTGGCTTCCTCTGATTTTCCTCTCTTCCCTCACATGAACCGCTGGATATGAGGACAGCATTTGGGCAGAGACAACGAGCTGCAGACCAGTGTAGGGAATTGGTCGAAACCACAGACAGTTGCCTTCTGTGTCGAGGGGAGGGTATTGTAAAGTTGGTATGTAGAGAAACTGCTGGAAGGTAGAGCAAAATGTTACAAATAAAACATTTTATATTTTCACTGTAGTTTCCATTTCACGTTCGCGACCTATCGGAGGTAGGAGGGCAAAAAAAGAAGAAAAACCTATAAAATTCTAAGCGTGCACGATTGGGGTAGTGCTGTTGGGGTGGCGGAATGAAGTTCACTTGTAGATTGAGGGGAGTCTGACTTTGTAGCGAATAAATGATTCCAGAAGCGATTCAGGAGATGATGATCACATTTAATTTTTAAGAGCACTGTGGAGGCTGAAACTTCACAGCCAGTAAACATTATTTTACTTCTCTTAAACTTTTGACGGGGTGTATTGGCTAATAACATTTGTTTGTCTACATCCGCACTCTCAAACCTCTGTGAAGTGCTTGACAGAGGTTTCCATTGTATTGCATATCAGGCGTTCTTTCTATGTCACTCATGTATAGAGCTCCCAATGAAGACTGCTTAATTGCTTCAGTGCGCGTTGCAAACGGTCAGATTTTCTCGTTGCGCTCTCAAGGGAGCGATGCGTAGGTAGTTCAGAATTCTATGGATTCCGCACTTAATATTGGTTCACGAAGCCTCATAAGCAGACTTCCGTGAGATAGTTTGCGTCTATCTTCATGCGTCTGCCTGTTCAGTTTATCAGCAATTCTGTGATGCTCTCCCATGAGTCTCTGACAATTCGTACCGCCGTTCACTGTGTGGGCCCCGTTAGTTCCATGTTCGCCAGCCATTCGCGCTCGTAGTATGATGCCTAAGGTGCCCAAAATGTGTGTTTACTTATCAAAACTGCAGTTTCTTGACTGACGGAGACTTGTTGTTCCATCCATAAAAGTTAGGACTCTGACGTATTTTCCTGACTAAGGTAAAATTCGTTGCTCCATTTCGTATTTTGGCCTCAATTAATGATGTTCACCTGAGTAGTGGGTTTGATTGTTGGCAGTCTTAGGTGCTGTAAGGTACATTGTGCGTGCTCGTCGCATATACACCAGACTATGAGCTAGCGTACTCAGAAATCGATCTTTCTTCTGGCGGAGTTTATCTAGCTTCTGTCCATTGTGGAACATCTGATAGCAGGTTGGTTTTATTCATGATTCCATCATTCTCTATTCTTTTGGCTACAAAAACACTATTTTTCAACATAATCTCAGTTCACTGCGAAAGCTTTACGCCGACATACTGGGAGGGCCTTAGGCCCGCATGATACCACTCTACTGGTCAACGTCTTGCTGCATCAATGTCATCTACGTACGCTTCCGCTGTGCATACTTCATTGGGTCAAACAGATGGAAGTTTGTAGGTGCGGGAATCCGGGCTGTAGGGTGGTCGAGGAACCGGGCTTGCTGCGGTTAGACACACCATGCCCAACGACTCACCGTGCTTCTGTTCACGGAGGGGTATCCGTATACGTTCTGCAAGAGCCTATGAATATCTGCGTTTTCTGCCAAATGGAACTCTGCTTAGAATGCACCTCCGTTACAGTCGCTATTTTGAAGGCTATATACAGCGCCGCCACCTATCGCTGCTTCAAGATACTATAAGGGCTGAAATGGGAGTAGTGCACGTTGTACCAGGACAAATTCCGCATTTTTTCAAACGAAATTGGCCGTGGAAAAAAGTGTTGCATTACTTATTGAATGCCCTCGTAGCTTGGCTGAACACCCGAAAACTCCACCATTTATCAGGTACATTGAGAACTCTGGAAAGATCAAGGCTATCGTCTTCTTTATCAGTAGCTGCACCTCTAGACGAGACTGGAATATACCCATTCGCGGCTGTCTACATTCGTCTCTGGCCTACGGCATAGAGTACGTTTGGAGTGAGCATAGCACACTGCACATACCGCCAGCATAAAACCAAAATAGTCGCGTTTTGTTTATTATTTGAGCTAAGACAAACTGTAATAATACTTAGTTGCTCCGTTTTTACACATACATTTATTAGTAACAACAAAGGTAAATAAAAGCTGCTGCCATCATTTACCTTACGAGATCACACTGATCACCATGTCACAGATATTGATAGGGTGTTACGAAAAGTTAATATCCTAGGACTAATTTATTTGGTTGTATTCCTTCAGAGTTTTTGACATCCTTGGGAGAACCAGTTATGGCAAAGCAATTACACCTAGTATTCAAGATATATGAAGTAGGCGAAATACTTTCAAATTTCAGGAAGAATGTTGTTGTTAGTGTTGTTGTTGTGGTATTCAGTCGTGAGACTGGTTTGATGCAACTCTCCATGCTACTCTATCCTGTGCAAGCTTCATCTCCCAGTACCTACTGCAGCCTACATCCTTCTGAATGTATTAATCTCTTGGTCTCCCTCAACGATTTTTACCCTCCACGCTGCCCTCCAATACTAAATTGGTGATCCCTTGATGCCTCAGAACATGTCCTACCAACCGATCCCTTCTTCTTGTCAAGCTGTGCCACAAACTCCTCCACAATTTTATTCAATACCTCCCCATTAGTTATGTGATCTACCCATCTAATCTTAAGCATTCTTCTGTAGCACCACATTTCGAAAGCTTCTATTCTCTTCTTGTCCAAACTAGTTATCGTCCACGTTTCACTTCCATACATGGCTACACTCCATACAACTACTTTCAGAAACGAATTCCTGACACTTAAATCTATACTCGATGTTAACAAATTTCTCTTCTTCAGAAACGCTTTCCTTGCCATTGCCAGTCTACATTTTATATCCTCTCTACTTCGACCATCATCAGTTATTTTGCTCCCCAAATAGCAAAACTCCTTTACTACTTTAAGTGTCTCATTTCCTAATCTAATTCCCTCAGCATCACCCAACTTAATTCGACTATATTCCATTATCCATTGATGTTCATCTTATATCTTCCTTTCAAGACAATGTCCATTCCATTCATCTGCACTTCCAAGTGCTTTGCTGTCTCTGACAGATTACAATGTCATCGGCGAACATCAACGTTTTTATTTCTTCTCCATGGACTTTAATACCTACTCCGAATTTTTCTTTTGTTTCCTTTACTGCTTGCTCAATATACAGGGTTATTACAAATGATTGAAGCGATTTCACAGCTCTACAATAACTTTATTATTTTAGATATTTTCACAATGCTTTGCACACACATACAAAAACTCAAAGTTTTTTTAGGCATTCACAAATGTTCGATATGTGCCCCTTTAGTGATTCGGCAGACATCGAGCCGATAATCAAGTTCCTCCCACACTCGGCGCAGCATGTCCCCATCGATGAGTTCGAAAGCATCGTTGATGCGAGCTCGCGGTTCTGGCACGTTTCTTGGTAGAGGAGGTTTAAACACTGAATCTTTCACATAACCCCACAGAAAGAAATCGCATGCGGTTAAGTCGGGAGAGCGTGGAGGCCATGACATGAATTGCTGATCATGATCTCCACAACGACCGATCCATCGGTTTTCCAATCTCCTGTTTAAGAAATGCCGAACATCATGATGGAAGTGCGGTGGAGCACCATTCTGTTGAAAGATGAAGTCGGCGCTGTCGGTCTCCAGTTCTGGCATGAGCCAATTTTCCGCGGGCTGCGCGTGAAACTTGCCCGCACGCGTTCAACCGTTTCTTCGCTCACTGCAGGCCGACCCGTTGATTTCCCCTTACAGAGGCATCCAGAAGCTTTAAACTGCGCATACCATCGCCTAATGGAGTTAGCAGTTGGTGGATCTTTTTTGAACTTCGTCCTGAAGTGTCGTTGCACTGTTATGACTGACTGATGTGAGTGCATTTCAAGCACGACATACGCTTTCTCGGCTCCTGTCGCCATTTTGTCTCACTGCGCTCCCGAGCGCTCTGACGGCAGAAACCTGATGTGCGGCTTCAGCCGAACAAAACTTTATGAGTTTTTCTACGTATCTGTAGTGTGTCGTGACCATACGTCAATGAATGGACCTACAGTGAATTTATGAAATCACTTCAATCATTTGTAATAGCCCTGTACAGATTGAATAACATCGGGGAAAGGCTACAACCCTGTCACTCCCTTCCCAACTACTGCTTCCCTTTCGTGTCCCTCGACTCTTATAACTGCCATCTGGTTTCTGTAAAAACTGTAAATAGCCTTTCGCTCCCTGTATTTTACCCCTGCCACCTTCAGAATATGAAAGAGAGTACTCCAGTCAACATTGTCAAAAGCTTTCTCCAAGTCTACAAATGCTAGAAACGTAGGTTTGCCTTTCCTTAATCTAGCTTTTAAGATAAGCCGTAGGGTCAGTATTGCCTCACGTGTTCCAATATTTCTACGGAATCCAAACTGATCTTCCCCGAGGTCAGCTTCTACCAGTTTTTCCATTCGTCTGTAGAGAATACGCGTTAGTATTTTGCATCCGTGACTTATTAAACTGATTGTTCGGTAATTTTCACATCCGTCAACACTTGCGTTCTTTGCGATTGGAATTATTATATTCTTCTTGAAATCTGATGGTATTTCGCCTGTCTCATACATCTTGCTCACCAGATGGTAGAGTTTTGTCGGGACTCGTTCTCCCAAGGCCGTCAGTAGTTCTAATGGAATATTGTCTACTCCCGGGGCCTTGTTTTGAGTCAGGTCTTTCAGTGCTCTGTCAAACTCTTCACGCAGTATCGTATCTCCCATTTCATCTTCATCTACATCCTCTTCCATTTCCATAATATTGCCCTCAAGTACATCGCCCTTGTATAGACCCTCTGTATACTCCTTCCACCTTTCTGCTTTCCCTACTTCGCTTAGAACTGGGTTTCCATCTGAACTCTTCATATTCATACAAGTGATTCTCTTTTCTCCAAAGGTCTCTTTAATTTTCCTGTAGGCAGTATCTATCTTAGCCCTAGTGAGATAACCCTCTACATCCTTACATTTGACCTCTAGCCATGCCTGCTTAGTCATTTTGCACTTCCTGTCGATCTCATTTTTGAGACGTTTGTATTCCTTTTTGCCTGCTTCATTTACTGCAATTTTATATTTTCTCCTTTAATCAATTAAATTCAGTATTTCTTCTGTTACCCAAGGATTTCTACTAGCCCTCGTCTTTTTACCTACTTGATCCTCTGCTGCCTTCACTACTTCATCTCTCAGAGCTACCTATTCTTCTTCTATTGTATTTCTTTCCCCCATTCCTGTCAATTGTCCCCTTATGCTCTCCCTGAAACTCTGTACAACCTCTGGTTCTTTCAGTTTATCCAGGTCCCATCTCCTTAAATTTCCACCTTTTTGCAGTTTCTTCAGTTTTAATCTACTGTTCATAACCAATAGATTGTGGTCAGAGTCCACATCTGCCCCTGTAAATGTCTTACAATTTAAAACCTGGTTCCTAAATCTTTGTCTTACCATTATGTAATCTATCTGATACCTTTTAATATCTCCAGGCTTCTTCCATGTATACAACCTTCTTTTATGATTCTTGAACCAAGTGTTAGCTATGATTAAGTTGTGCTCTGTGCAAAATTCTATCAGGCGGCTTCCTCTTTCATTTCTTAGCCCCAAGAATGTAATAATGTATTTTCTAAAGAAAAATATGCTGATAGGTATATATAGTTTAATAAGCCATGGTTGCAAAATACTGAAATGAATAATTTACGGAAGAGTGGAAAAACCCGAAGAAGCCGTCTCACGGAAGATAGTGGATGTAAGAACATAGATTGTAGACGCTTGGTTGACGACGTGTGGAAGTTGGGGTCTGTCCGTGAGCCGCGCACGGATTGCCAAAAGGTAAGGCGACCGCTCCGATAAATCCGGGTTCGAGTCCCTGTCCGTCATTCCGTTATATAGCTGCTGGTTGTCCATATTCGCAATTGCGAATAATTTAATGTATCACGGAAGATCTGTTTAGGTTCTGGAGAAATGCTAGAACACGCCAGACAGCGCAGACTTGCCAGAGAAAGTAGGTTAAGAAGTGTAAACTTACTTTTATAACACTTAAAAACTAGGTAGCAGTGATAAAATACAGGGCGCAAATGATAATCAGACAACTTGTACACAAACAAGACTGCCGTTAGAAGAGTCAAGGGAAGCTGTAATTGAGGAGGAAATGGTACACATTTATAGCCTATCCTCGATGATTTCAATCTGTACCTTGAGCAAGCAGAAAAGGGAAAAAAAGGAAAAGCTTGGTACGACAATTCAAATTCAGATATAAGGAATTAAAACTTTGAGGTTTGCCGATGACATTGTAATTCTGTCAGGCATGGCGAAGGATTTGGAGAACGTGTCGAACGGAATGGATAGTGCCATCAAAAGAGATTATGAGATGAACACAAATAAAAGCAAAACAAGCACGATGGATTATTGAATATCGTCGAAATAAAGCAGGTGACGCTGATAGGTTAAAATATCTCACTGAAAGCAGTCTGAACAGTTTTGCGTTTTGGGCAACAAAACAGTCGTCGATGATCGAAGTAGAGAGGATATAAAATGCAGACTGCCGATAGCAAGAAAAGGATGTCTGAAGAGAGTATTGTTAACATGGAATATAAATTAAATGTTGGAACGCGTTGGTATCTGTCCGGAAGTGAAACATACGCGATAACCAGTGTAGATATGAAGAGAATTGGAGCTTTGGAAATGTGGCGCTACAGAAGAATACTAAAGATCATTGGCATAGATCGAATAACTAATGACGAAGTACTGAGTGGGGAGAACTCAATTTTTTGACAAACTGAGTCAGAATAGCAATCTGTTGGTGACACACATCCTAAGATATCAAGAAATCGTCAATTTGGTAATGGAAGGTAGTGTGTGTGTGTGTGGGGGGGGGGGGGGGGGGAGAGATATAGTAGAGGGATGAGTACAGTAAATAGGTTGAAATTAATGGAGTTTGCATTAGCAGAGATGAAATGTCTTGCACAAAAAAAGACCAGCATGGAGAGCTGCATGAAACCACTCGTAATACTAAAGGCGATGACGACGACTTCTGTACATTTGTAAGATAAGTGCCAGATAAATCCGATATTGTGGAAATGTGCTACCAGCCAATTTGATAAATATACAACCATTTATAACAGTTTCCAATTGCAGATAAGCAGATTACGAAGATCTGTAATCCGTTTTGCTTTTTTTTGTAGTCGCAATATGAAATTCTAGCACTAGTGCCATTTCGTAGAGAATTAGGTGCGAACAATATTTTAGATCCCGAAAATTGTAAGATGATTAAGCATTTGTAACCAAAAAAGGAAAAACAGAAATGCTCCATAACTCCAAATTTGATGTGTTTTCCGGAACAATTTCTCTTCTGCTTACTGGGAACCCATTTCACAATGTTGCTGTAGCATAATATAATAAAACACAGTGTCGGCTGTACGATAAAGTGCTACACTAAAGTTAAAAGTAGTGGAGGCAATCCCATCTTATCCTACAATAATAAACAAAATTCAACGTCTGAGCTGTGACATCGCATAAAAGCGAAATGTCCTTTCAAACCTCACTTCAAAACCTTGTCCAAGTTCATTCCCGGTACCGAATTCAGATTGTTAATGAATCTATGAAACATGATGACATAACCGTCGATACTTTTGAACGGTCTATATGAGCGATGTACTGACATTGAAAATGGCAGAGCACGTATTGGCATACCTTGCGTCGCAGGGGCGCGCGGGTGTGTGTGTGTGTGTGTGTGTGTGTGTGTGTGTGTGTGTGTGTGTGGTCCTTAGCTTAAGTTAGTTTGTTAGGGACCGATGACCTCAGCAGTTTGGTCCCATTTAAAAAATGGTTCAAATGGCTCTGAGCACTATGGGACTCAACTGCTGTGGTCATCAGTCCCCTAGAACTTAGAACTACTTAAACCTAACCAACCTAAGGACATCATACACATCCATGCCCGAGGCAGGATTCGAACCTGCGACCGTAGCGGTCGTGCGGTTCCAGACTGTAGCGCCTTTAACCGCTCGGCCACTCTGGCCGGCTACAAATTTAAAGAAGTAATTTATACATTTTATGGATGTTCATGTTATTGCATGGTCGAGGGACTTCAACTGATGATATATATGAGAAAAAGTACCACCACAACTGTATCTTGAGAATATCTTTATGCCCATTGGCATTGGAGACTGCACGATGTGGAGTATAGACCTCTGATGAAAGCTAGACCACATGCGCTAGTGGCAAGGATCCCACGGTAAATGCGCCAAGGAAATCAAATACTCTGTTGGCAATGATGGGGCCTGAGGATGTTGGTTAAGTACCGCCGAAACTAGTCGGGTGTTACAATGAAGACATTCTCAAGATACAGCTGTGGTGGTACTTTTTGTCTTATACAAATTACACATTATTATGGCATGCAAAGTAACTTGTATTGAATTCTGCACTATGTTTGAGTAACACAAACGCATACCACTATTTGTCAACATAGTCCTCCAGTCTCTGTAAACAACGGTCGGAACTTCCTCCAGTTTTTCAGTTCTTGACACTAGAAATCGCCTCCTCAATAACAGAGAACCGCTGTCTGAACATCCTCATCGTTAGAAAATATTCTTCGTCGATTGGCTGGATATCGCCTGCCTCTGCGGTCGATGTCGATGCCTTCCTTCCCGATCAGGATCATGCAAGTTTGTGCGGCCTTGGTCAGATTGTTGGCACCGTTTCTCCACAGCTGATCGTGATATTGCATTTGGTCCGTATGTATCCAGAAGTTAATGCAGAATATGTGAGCAGTATAGACGTTTTGCCAACAAATAGCATACTGCCCCGCGTACTTCAACTTCGGAGTACTTCTCCAGTTGCCACACCATTTCATCCCCACACTATGATGAATCTTATCCATTCCGGAACTTTCTCTGCAGGAAACTGACAACATTTACTGTCTTCTGAGAAAGTGCCACTCCTGTTGCACAATGTTCCTCGCGTGGGACGACATGTGTAACTTTTTTTCTGAAGACCGTGTGTGCGTAGCTTGTTCGGAGTACCAAAACAACGGTCGATAATACGACGCGATGTTGAGGGTCCTACCGTATGCTCATTTTCCTATCTTCACGAGATGTACGAATTTTATACTGCGAATAGACGTTTGCACATTTCCTGAAAAAAGCTTTTCATACGTACACACAAATAAAATAATTACAGCAACGTTCAGGTAAACGTTGGTACTTGCAGTCAATCTCAACCTATAATTAGGAGGTGCAGTGACGTTTCACACATGCTGTTTTGTCTTTTGCAGGTACGTCCGAGGTGGTAGCTATAACGTCAACGGAAATGTAAGTGTTAAAACTCATGAAAAGTAATTGGTTCACAGAGAAACATTTTTTTTGTTTTTGTCGGGCGTTTATGTTAAGAAAATTGTATAACTGTTGAATGAATCTAAAGTGTGTAAGTATTTACAAGGAAGTATGTATGGCAATGTAGAAATCTAATACCAAAATTCTATAAAATAACATGGTAGAAAAGTTTTGATTAGATGAGCCGATAACATCAATGCATGACAAATACTGATCTAATTCCATTGCATCGAAATAAGATTTATCGAGGTCCAATCCATGAAAGGTTGTATATTTTTTTATAGGTACCATAACTAGTCGTATGTATAGTACACAGTGCCTACACGTGACCATAATAAACAACGAATAATTGTTTATTTACGCAATCATACTTTTTCAAGTTTATTATTCGCACTGTCGCTGGTTTCAGCAACTCTGCCACTCTTTTGGATGGTTTCATTCATTCTTACCCTATTGGAATATTAATTAGTGAAAGAACGAACGGTACAGCTTCCGTATGAAAAAATTGTACATGAGTTCCACTGATCTTCGGAACAGGTAATATAGACATACTGGCTGTGGAAACTGGGGTTTTCTGTGATGGGCCCAGTATGGATCACCTCCATATATATTTACAATATTTGAATAATATGTGAAGTATCCGTGTAATAATTCAAGGTCGGTCGAAGAGAAAGCTATGTCTGCACCAAACGACAGTTAAGAGGGTGAACATTGATGTGCAGTTAACTATTTTATTTGTGAGGATGTCATATGAACGATAAGTTCATATTTGTAACACGTTTATGACATTATATGGGTCTCGCAGATATTAGAAAGCTCACGTGAATACTGAATGAGCATTGTGGCTGTACTTTCATCGACCGCCATTGTAAAGGAAGAAAACATTGTTTCCATTTGAAGGAGGGTCATATTTATGTTCTTATTTTGGCAGCTAAAAATGTGGAATATTAACCACATATCAATCCAATAGGGCCTCAAGACCCCAAGTGACTCTCACGGAGACTACCCGGCAGTCGGAATTTTGCAGATTATTTTATATTTATGATAAATGAAGTTCATAAGTCAAATATCAGTGTGCCAAAGCAGTTCAAGGAACTTTAATTCACCAAAGTTAAGGCAAATTTCACACGAGGCCTTGTGGCTCACTGGGTTGTGTTGTGGACAGGTAATACGGTATTAATTGGATTGTTGGTTCGAATCTTGCTATGGTCTTTTTTTTTCGTTTTATTTTTTCTTTCAGTTCGAATACCTACATCATTTAAATATAAAACTCGTGAATTATATGCTGATTAACACGTTCAATTATTTTCTTATGAAAAATGAATGTCTTATTCGTAATTACATATTACGTGCTTCGCAAACACAAATTCGTAATATGAGAATCAGGCTTTCTCTGCGAATTTCGATGATGGAAGTATTCTCCGGTTATCGCGTCATTCTGCGGCAACGTTTCGACAAGTTTCCTTCTAGTCATCTTCACGCGAAGCTATAACCTGAGAAGACTTCATTATAAATTCTTAATTATCAATATTTATAAAAGATTTCTAATAAAGATTTTTTAAATTTTATAAAATAAAAAGTTATTTTCAAATTGGCATTTTTGAAAATGTAAACACTGTTTGTTAACATTGTTTTAGGAAAATAAAAGATAGCTATTTCAACGCGTCTTATATGTGGTTAGAAATAAGACGACATGCATCTTTAATAAAAAAAATTATAAATAAATATGTGTTAGTTAGCATATAATTGACGAATTTTATACTCAAGTGATGTAGGCGTTCGAATTGATCTAAAAAACAAAACGAAATAAAAGATTGGAACCGGCAATCCAATGGACACCCATTACCATTGTCTAACGCTATCGAATGAGCCACACGACCCAGCCTGAAATTCGCCTTACCTTTAATGGATTAAAATTACGTGGAATTTTTGAGTGGTCGAACTGTTTTGCCACACTGGTACTTGCCCATAAATATAAACAAATTATAAAAATTCGATTTCCGGTTTGATTATTTAATAAATAACCTATATCATGCTTGTTTTGGTACTGTAGCTACAGAACGTGACATACGGTTGTTATTTACTGAAGTTGTGTTTGATGTGAATTACACACTGTATGATACATTATTATAGTAGTCATAATGGCTAGTTCCCTGAAGCTAAGTTGAGAATGAGCTCTGGGTACCTTGCTGCATGTTGTCCTCAGTGTCTTGTTTTGTAATTTAAATACGTTAATTGCATTTTTAGGTGGCCCTAAGGAATTGTATCGTATTGTACCCTGCAGCACTGGATAAAAACAAGGCGTAATAAATTAGTTTGCTAATTATTCTTACCATTTTTCCTGTATGATAGTTTGCGCCCTTGTTAGTTTTTAGTGCTTGTTTTAGTCGACTTTAATAACACTCGTCTCATTCTGTGTGAGGGTGCAGATTACAGAGCAGTCTGGCGCCCTTAAGGGGACCACACCGTGGTTCAAATCGAAAAAAATCGATTTTCGGTTTTCATCATATTTTGATAGATTTAGGTTTTATGTAAGTACTCGGGAAAGGATTTGCTGAAAAAAAATTTTTTTTTTTTGAGCATTTACAGAGCATTTTCCTACCACGAGTATTTACGTGCCACGTCCACTTTCCTGTCACCCACATTTCTGCATATATTTTAGATCTTTTATATCCCTTACATTGCACGTTAGGTTTTTTTTTTGTGGTGGCTATCCTTGGAATGCAACGGTTGGTATTATTTTGTTTCTGCTGTTTGTAAATAACACGCTTTCAAACACGCGGTTAGTTTTATTTAAAGTGTGATGCGAGTAGTTGTTAAAGAAAACTTGCAGGTATACTATGGCAGGCAGTTAGGAGAAGTAAAGAAAATCTGCAGGCAATGGAGAGAGAAGTTTGGGCCATATTCTTCCATAAGCCCTCTACTGCTGATAAGCCATGTCACGTATTGTGTCCATCAGGAGAAAATTTGTGGTGCAAATACAATAGGGCTCAGGCAACTGGAGAATCTTATTTTCACCAGCATGCTCTTCCTGCTGCTGTTATTACAACAATTAAACCTATTTTCAGAGACTTGTCCCTTCCTGACCTTCTAAAGAAATGTCTGCCTGGACAGACACAGAACCCAAATAAATGTTTCAACAGCATTATTTGGAACCACCTTCCTAAAACTGTATTTGTAGGTATGCATACAATGAAACTAAAAGTTCATGATGCTGTTATTACATTCAATTGTGGTAATATGAGGAAGTGTTGGTTACTGAAAAAGCTGGGAATTAAGCCTGGTGAAAATATGATCACTGGGTTGCAACATTGCGATAAAATGAGGATAGCCGATACAGACAGGTCTGCATCGAATATGGCTGAGAAAGTAAGACAAACATCCAAGAAGGTGAAAAAGAAGCCGGAAGACCTGCTAGAGGCCAAAGAAGGGCCATCATACGCAGCAGGACAGTTCTGACGGTTAGTAACAAATTTCAAAAGTTTTTTTCTTTAAAGGCAATTTCCCGCAAACTAAAATTTTCAGTACATATGCCCCATTATATCAGAAACTGTCATATATAAATGAATGAAATTTTCAGAGACTCTGCATAACATAAAAAGCCACCTCTTGACTACATTCATTAATATTCCCCCATTAGGAAGTTCACAAAAATATTTTCTGCAGAGAAAACTTAATATTTTTTGTTAATACACTTAAACAAGTATTTCGTAAAAACTATAAAATGGATACAGTAGATTTTAGTACAGTTGACTCTATTAGCATCATGTAACATACAGTAAAAATATTAAGGGCCTGCATCAAATAGTTTTTTGGGGCAAATACTTGCCTGAATTAACATAGGTTAGATAGGCAGGGTGTGGTCCCCTTAAAACCATCGTGATGGCAGGTGTCAGTCATGTTCGCTTGAGCGATAAGCTTCGGTTTTTGAAATTGGTCTTGCCAGCCTCATCACGAGGCCGAGCAGAGTCGAGAAAGAGGTGACAGAAACTTTCCCATTCGGAGTACCGAGATCACTTTCATAACGCTGTTGACTCTACCGGGACTAACGGCAGTGCCATTGCGGCGGTATGCGCCTCTAGGGGTAGGCAGCGCGTTTCTCGTGCCGCGGGCGCGCACAATGGACGGAAGCGGTCACGAGTGCCGTGTTGCGACACGGTATTTGCATTGTATGCCGGAAGATACATCATTGTGGAGCAGCTGCAGATCGGTGAAGCCTGGCCAGATTGGCATTCCTTGGCGCTAGCGCCCTGTTCCCATTCCTAACATATTCCGGTCCTGCTTGTGGCCACTGGTAAGTTTTCGGATATCTGATACTTCACTCTGCTATGCATGCCATCGATTAAATTTTACAGCGTGTAGGTACCGCAGTGCAGTTCTATCTACCTTCATAGTCCGCAAACCACTTCGAAGTAATGGCAGAGAATACTTCCCATTGTATCGGTATTGGGGCACATCCCTATTCCAGTCACATATAGACCGCATTAAGAATCGTTCTTTAAACCTCTCTTGCCCCTGAACATGCTGTTGTATATAGATACGTCGCAATGTTTGAGAACTGTAGCCAAATGCAGGGAGACCTGCGGAAGAACAGTGCTTAATGGGGATTGTCAGTTGTTCCTCACCGTAAACAAATGAACGTATTGCAAATACTGTGAAGAGTCGCTGGAAGCAGTCCCGTCCATTAAATATCTGAGGTATGCGTAGGTAACAATTTAAAGCGGAACGACCACTTAAAGTTAATCTCAGGAAAGGCAGAAGCCAAACATTGATTGAGAAAATCTTCAGGAAATACAGTACACCGATGTAGGCATTGTGGTCTCTCACATTTTCTCGGCGTGATTACTTAATGATATACTTGCCTATTCATCTAGAGTCTTACCAGGTGCAATCGATAGAGAAGACCATTGCGTTTCGGTACGGGCTCATTAAGCAAACACGAGAGCGTCTCAGGTCCAGTGACAAACGCTACAAAAGAATTGTGCGTTGCGGTGTGGTTTACTATTAAATTTTCGAGAGCGAACGTTCGAAGAATATTCAAGCAACATATTTACCTCTCCTACACACATTTTCTGAAGAATTCTGGACGTAAAATGAGACATTCGAGCCGTTATGGGGGTTTATCAACAGTAGTTCCTTCCGCGCGGCATTCACGACTGAAGGAACAGAAAGTTATAGGTAGCGCACTGGACTCGCATTCGGAAGAAGCTGCGTCCGGCCATCCTGATTTAGCGCTTCCGTGGTTGCCCAAAATCGCTTCAGGCAAATGCCGGGATGGTTCCTTTGAAAGCGCACGGCCGACTTCCTTCCCCATCATTCCCTAATCCGATGGACCCATGACTTCGCTGTTTGGTCTCCTCGATCGAATCAATCAATCAACTAACCAACCAAAGTGACAGTAGTACCGAAAGTCCCATCCGCCTCTCATCATGAGGTGGCTTGCGGAGTGTAGATATAGACGCAGTTCTAGCTCTTCATTGGTCTCGCTGTAGCTACAACAAGGGAGTGAACAAAAGTGGTTTGAAAATCCTATCCTGGCACTCAAATTTTTTTCTGATTTCCAAAAATCGTTTCAGGGGAATGCTGGGCAACTCCCGTAACAACGCCATTGCTGATTAGCTTCCTCGTTCTCGACTTAAACTCCTATGTGTTTTTTCCCATTGGAGACGAATCCATGTGATAAATGTTTAATTCAAAAGCTGTCACGAATGTACATCCTGTAAAACGTACCTAAACAGGTCTAGGTAATGGGCAATTGACAACTAGATGTCACGAGAGGCGGATCGGTCAGTAAAAGGTGGTGGGACTACTGCGTTGTCAGTGGGGAAGCAGTAACAGCAGAATGGGTCTGTCAGGAGAGTCCAGTGACTGCGAACGTGGATTATTCATTAGATGCCAGCCGAGTAACAGATCCATCAGGGACATTTCAACCCTTCTCAAGCTGCCCAAGTCGACTGTAAAACTCACGTTGCGGAGGGCTCTGCAAAAAAAAAACAAAAAAAAAAAAACGCATGAAATCGCCGGGACCACTAGTGTTTCAAAGTGCTCCCAGCAGTCCAGCTAGCACAGTGACAGTGCGTAGGAAGTTAATGAATGGAGTACGATGGTCGAGCAGCTCCTCATAAACCGCAGATTTTCCTAGCCTGCTGTGAGTGACGCTTTAACGACGCCACTCGACGATGGATTACAGGAAACGGCTAATTTGCTGTAACGAATCACGCTATATCCTGTGGCAATCCGAATAAAAGGTTTGGGTTTGGCGAATGCCGTGAGAACTGTACCTGTTAAACGTAGTGCCAGCTGTGAAGTAAGACGAAGTAGTTTTATGGTATGGGGATGTTTTTTGTGTTATTTTGTGGGCCCCTTTCTGCGCTTAAGAAAACTCTAAATGCGAAGGATGTCAAAACATTTAACAGCCTTGTATACTATATGGAGGAGAGGAATAGTTCGGAGACGATGATCGTATTAACATGGCAGTGCATTCTGTCATAAAGCAACATCTGTGAGGTAATGGTTTGTGGATATGAGACTCCTGAAATGGGCTGTCCTGTCCAGAGTCCCGACGTGAGCTCAATGGAACACTTTTGGGATGAATTAGAGCGTCGAGCGTAGACTTCGCTCCAGATCTCAGCATTGAACATCACTGCCTCCTCTGAGTCGACTTCTGAGAAAAATGAGCAGCCATTCCTGTGCAGACATTCAGACATCTAATTGAAAGTGACCTCGCCAGAATTACAGCTGTCGTAAAGGCGAGTCTTGACACTCCGTGTATATGTCCAGATCGTTTTGATCAAATACTGTAGTAATGTAAACTAAGCAGGTGTGTTTCTAGGTAAAGCCAGAGGTTACTCCTAAAGCTGTTGAAAATACATTATGATTGATGAATTCTTCTCGGGTTAGAAGATGATGGGTACGAAACTCATTGAAACGTTGCGACAAGACGATGCTACCACAAGGCTGATAACTCGAGAAGAATTCATCAGTGGAATACGCCGAGAAAGACTGAAATCGCATGCATTAAGATTCATTCGGTGGGTTTTTCGTCCCCGCGGAAGCTCAATAACAGGATTGCTTGACACTAGGAGCTATACGAAGAGCATTTGTTCGATCAGTTATCAATATTTAATTAAGTTAGCCATTAGTTTATGCCGTCTTGAGGAGCAACATTTCAACAAATGACTGAATAACGGGGTGAAGTCGGTTGAAATTAATGTTATCATTGGGATGAAATCGATAAAAATCCATTGACATGAAATAACAGAACGACGGTCAGAGATATTGAATCTGCAGCGTAACACCAAGGTCTTCTCACACTCTTTATATTACACCCTCTGCCTGCACCCACCCCCTGTCAGTACTGCTATTCCCAAGTGTCCCGTGAGTGAATCATTTAATTTCCAGTTCTAGTTTTCCTAAGTCATAAATGGAAGTGGCTAAGTGATAATGTACCAGACAGACTACAGATCCAAGGATTGTATCTCTCACTTATCACTTCTCACAACTCTAGCAATATTTTTTGATAATACGGAGTGGCACCGTGGTTCGAAAAGCCCGTCAAACAGTAGGTTTTCCTATAACAGGCTGGATAAGTCAATTCAAAGGCCGGAGGAAGGCAAGAGTATACCACGTCCAATAGGACAATGCTCAGCAAAGCATTGTGATCGTCAAAACAATCGTCGGACGGCTCAAAAGTTTAAAGCGAGTTACTAAAAATAAAAAATATGGGGTAATCTCACTGTAATATAAATCTTAAATTGTCTTGACATAATAATTACAAATCTCTCTAGAAATGAGGCCCGCCTACAAACACGCTTGCTGCCTAGAATCATTACTCAGGGATGGATTTTATTTGATGAGGATTCCCAGAATGCATATTTAATACAGTTACGGGATGTTTTCATCGGTGCAGTCCACTTGTTTACTCATACCATCCTTGAGAGTTTGTTATTTTTGTACTCCCGCTTTGTCCACATTGCCGCCTTTGGAGTGTGTAAAGCATGAAGTATTTGCGTATGCTACGTGACGACGGGCGGGCAGCGCGACTTCATTAATCAGAAAGTGGTCTCCGAAGCATTTTACCCATTATTAAAGCCGCTTGCAAGAAAACAGTTTCTCTTATTAAATTGCTACTACCGTAAAATGATAAACATGCATAACAAAGAAATCATAAACGTATTATATCTCTTATTTCCAGGACCAGCGAGACTTGAAATGACCTTAATTAGGTTCTTGATTCAAAGGACTAATTTTAAACATCAAATATATCACACCAATGCGCTTTTTTAGGCAAAATAGCTCGGTCTTGAAGAGATCAATTTTTTGACACTTTATTTACTTTCCTAGCGTCTTCTATTCTCGAAATGGCAAAAATTTAGAGCTTGATTTGAAGGAAGCCATCTAGGCAGATGAATACAACGACGTTACTTTTTTATGCGCAAAATTGCTGGCCTTGAGGAGAGCAACTTTTTGACACTTCAGTTTCATAACTAGCGGCGACCGTTCTTGGAATATTTCAGTTGTTTCTCAAATCACTTTTTTAAAAAATTACTGTTATTACTTCCAAGCAATTAAACCTTTTCTTTAAAATTAGACGTCTCGCTGGACAGTTTGAGACCCCGTTTGTCAATTTCCCACTCTACGTGTGGCTTTGAAAATTTGGACAAAAGTCAGTTGCATAATTTCGCGGGAGTCTTGTTTTCATTCAGCCCAAACACTTGACAAAAAGAAACAAAAGGATGGGTACTAATAAAATAAATTACAAACCAAATTGCGGTACACATTTATATGCACTTGAAAATGTTACTTTGCAACTCGTCAGCCTAACAGACAAGGATTTAATCTTATATTTGCCGTTTTAAGAGGAACTAATTTTGAGTTATTACGTAGTGAACAATAGCACTATCGGAGCGTTGATATGTTCACATAATCAGCGCCACTTACGGTCTTCGGTTGACGAGCTACTGTGGAACACGTTTGTAGTTATGTACAAAGTTAGATTTGTAAACTACTTTCTCGCCATTTTATTATCGTCCTTACTCTTAACAGTTCATCGGAAGGTGACGTGCTAATTGTCGGAACCGGCAATGGAACTATCTGTGTCCCGAGCGTGAGAGATATAATAAAAAATTCGTTACAGAACTTTTACATCGTTCCCCTTATAGGCCAAGAATATTGCTTGTATCTCCCAGAAATTAATGAAATTTTGAAAACTGTTTTAATCACTCGAGATTACGACACTCTGGTATAAATAATCTCGTTTGTCCCGATTACGGAGTGGAGCTTCAGCCGTTATTTCAAAACTAAGCGTTTGGTCGAAAAAGTCAAGGTTACGAAAAATGTAGAGCTTATCTTGTCCCACGTACTTTCTGAAGCAGCGTACGATCTTCCTCAGCGTTCGTCGTATGTCCGTACAAAGTTTCATCAAAATCGGTTCAGCAGATTAGTCGTGAAAGCGTAACAGATTTACTTTCACATCTGTAGTATTAGTATGGATTACTCTGCTAATTCGATAGTTATCTCGATAACTTGTAGGTTAGGGATTAGGTCCGGCAGCAAAAATAAAGCGAATATTCGAAAAAATTTAGCGAATAGAAATTATAAAGTTGATGTTGATCGTTAATTGTATAATTTACTTATAACTTAATAATGACTGTATTTATATTGTAACTTTGACTTTGTGAAAACAAATTTTGATGCGCTGCAACGTACTTCCTATAAAATTACGTGTCATATTGGCTAATTCTCAGATGCTGCGCGTTTTATAGCAATGAGACGGGTGTTTTTTCGAAAAGTGAGAGAAATTACCTTTATTCTCACGTGGATTTTCTGTTGGAAAATTTAATCAAACAGTAAATTTTTGGTACTCGGCGTATAATTTCACTGCTCTACATTTTTGGCTGCATAGACGTTTTCAGTGAAACACTTACGTTCGAAGATATTCCCAACATCTGAGCGTTTATTCACTGAGGCAGCTCGCTAAGCTTAAGGTCGATGTTCTGTGACAGAAATGGAAACGTCAAGCTATGTACTGTCTCGGCAGTCATTTAATACAACTCGCGCAGCAGAAATGAACACTTTGTGACTACTGTTAAAACTATTTCTAGTACTTTACTCCCATTGTTCCTTTCTTTCCCCGACATGCGCCGTAAACTGTTCTGTATCCATTGTTAAACGCCAATAAATGAATAATTTGTAACGTTAAGAAAATCGAAACAGAGTTTCATGTGCCGGAGCTGTTATTATGTCACTCCATCCCTGAATACACATTTTAAAATCAGTCGTTCGGCTATTCGAGAATTCATAAAAAAAATGGTTCAAATGGCTCTAAGCACTATCGGTCTTAACATCTGAGGTCATCAGTTCCCTACACTTATTTTAAACCTAACTAACCTAAGGACATCACACACCTGCGACCGTAGCAGCAGCGCGGTTCCGGATGAAGCGCCTAGAACCGCTCGGTCACAGCGGCCGGTGAGAATTCATCAGCAGGAGTCTCGCTCAGCCACAGGTCTTGGGGCGCGGACAGGGCGCGTCTCCTACAGTTTTATGGAGCTTTTGTGCGTTCACGGCTGGACTATGGGTGCACAGTATATGGGTCAGCGAGGCCGTCTTATTTGCGGATCCTTGACGCTGTTCACCATGCTGGGATCAGACTGGCCACGGGTGCTTATCGGACCAGTCCCGTACCCAGCCTCTGTGCTGAGTCTGGCGAACCGCCACTTACCATCCGGCGGCAGCTCCTGCTGGTGCGCCAGGCTTGTAAGTTTCTTGTAGCTCCCAGATCGCCTGCTCACCATCTTGTTGCCCATCCACCTCTGGACCGCCTTTTTTCCCGCCGTCCCCGGGCTACGTTGCCGTTTGGGATCCGTGTGCAACGTGTACTAGAGTCCCTCGGTGTGGAGTCTGTACAACCCCAAATCCAAGGTTTAACCGCCTGCCACCCTGGTCACTGAAGAGGCCCGGAGTGATTTTAGATTTATTGCAGTACAAGAGAGATTGCACTCCTGCCACCGCTTTTAATGCAGCATTTTCTGCCATTTTATCTGAGCACCACGACTATGTAGCTGTTTTTACAGATGGGTCGAAACAAGGGGATTCTGTTGGTTGCTCAGTTGTTCTTTCATATCGTGTCCTCAAGGTCCGACTGCCTCAGACTTTTACTGTCTTTGATGCAGAATTGTTTGCGATCTTGCGGGCACTGGAGCACATGAGACATTCTTCCTCTCCTAAATTTCTTGTCTGTTCCGATTCACTCAGTGCCCTTCACTCATTGCAATGTTTGTATCCGGCAGACAAAATTGTCCAGACCATCCAGGATGCCCTCCTCCGACTACAGCGACTGGGGAAGGTTGTAGCTTTCTGCTGGATTCCGGGGCATGTTGGCATTGCTGGGAATGAAAGGGCAGATCTCACAGCCAAGGAGGCGTGTCTCGCCCCACAAGTATCTCAGTGTGCTATCCCCTTGCACGCACTCACCTCGCTGTTGAGCTCACGGGTCATGTGTCGGTGGGAGGATGAGTGGCTGGAAGTGACTGACAATAAGCTCCGTATAGTCAAGCCCACAACGCGTGTGTGTACTTCCTTCCAGCCCCATCGACGGGACGAGGTTCTCCTCACTCGGCTTCGAATAGGCCACAGCCCTATGACGCACGGCTTCCTGCTCCGGCGAGAGGACCCTCCAACTTGTGGTGCTTGCGGCGTCCAGGTCACTGTGCGCCACGTTTTATTGGATTGCGTTTTATTTTCTGACCAGCAGGTCGCGGCTGACTTGCCACCGGACCTGCCATCTCTTTTAGGCAAAACTCGGACGAATGTGGTTAAAGTTTTAAAGTTCTGTGCCCTGTCAAATGTTTTTACAAAGATTTTAGGGAGAGGATTTTAATTTGCTCACTGTGTGACAAGCTCGCCCATATTTTATGTAAGTGGCCAGCCAATAACAATTTCCTGTGACATTCTTGTTGCTATGTTTCCCCTTTCCTTAGGTTTTACTTTCTTAGGTAGCATTTTCCTTCTTTTCCTGCTTTGTTTGAGTGTGTGCTTTAGTTTTCTTAGGTCTGTCCACATTCGTTCCTTTTAATGTGTGTCAGGGCGCTGATGACCTCGATGTTGAGCGCCCATAAGCCTCAACACACCACCACCACCACCACCACCACGTCTCGCAGATGAACTTTTTTCTCATTTTTTAGTTGCGTTATTTTACGGTAGACTCACAAGGCAGTAAATTTGATCACTGCTTTTAAGCTTTGCATGTACATATTACCGGTTTTTACGGCCTGTCGACAGCAGTTCCTCGTAATTTTTATTCCGTGCTCGTGTTTTAACAGCCCTTTGCTGTGCTTTCTGCTGCCCCATTAGTGAAAAGGTGAGAATTTGACAAACGATACTCATTTTTGTAAGACAGTACGATAAAAATTTGCAACATTTTTACGTCCAACCACGTGGTCAACCGGTAGGTTTTGTTAAATTACAGTCCTCGGCTGATGTCGGATGGGCCGGTCAACGGACGTTCGGAACAGTTCATGAAATTTTAAGATGCTCAGCTTTCTGATGACGTAAAAATCGTCAGCTACATAGCAGGTTGATTAACTTCATAGTGATACAACAGAAACTGCTAACCGGCCTCGTGGTCCAGGTCGCTAAAGCGCCTCTGCGCGGCAGCTGGTTCGAATCATCTCCAGTATTTGAGAGACAAAGGGCCAGAGGTGGCAGCGTACAGTTCATCATGAGACTATGCATCAATGTCCAAATTAAATTCCCAACCCTGCCGTCAGCATGTTCACTTCTCTCTCTCTCTCTCTCTCTCTCTCTCTCTCTCTCTCTCTCTCTAACCCCCCCCCCCCCTCCCGCCATATTCCCGTCCACCCCCTGCTGTCTTCCTTCCTTCCTTCCTTCCTTCCTTCCATCCACATACATTGCGCAACTTTTTACTTTCTACACACGTTCATCCGTTGTCTACTGTAGACGTATGAATATAAGACACGTCGCGAAGGAAAGGCATATTTGCGCGAGAAAGAAATAATGGGGTACAGTGTTCGAGCACAGTTTCCCTTCATATGGCACATTTCTCTAGTCAGGTGGTATAAAAAGCGATGTCACTGGGCAGTGGATAACTGAAAACGAGTAATTTGGTGTTATGACTCACGCTACAACCTGTGGCAGTCAGAAGAGTTTGGCGAAACCTTGGAGAAAGGTAACTGCCGTAATGTATAGTGCCAGCAGTGAAGTAAGAAAGAAGTGGTGGAGTGTTTTGCGAGATTAGTGTGTGGTCCCCTTAAGGTGTTTAACAAATCGCTAAATGAGGAACGGTATGAATGCATTACACAGCATTGTGTGCTGCATACAGTAGAGAACAGTTCAAAGACAGTGGTTGACTTTATCAGAGCGACAATGTACCATATCATAAAGTATGATAATGACAGTAATATTCCTGAAATGGACTGGCCTGCCCTTAGATCTGACCTGAACCCGATGGAGTGCTTTTAGGATCATCTCAGTGCCCAACATCACTGCTTCCTGTGGATCGATTCTTGAGGAAAAAATGAGCTGCCATTCCTCCATAAACCTTCAGATACCTCATTAAAACTGTCCCCTGCAGCGTTAAAGCCATCATAAACTAAAGGATTTGACACAACCAGTATTAATGTTCACTACTGAGTATGCCGATAGTTTAGATCAGACACAGGAAATGCCACTCAGAGCCATTATATTAGGAGATGGTTTTTTCTTTTTTTAACAGATCTGAAGATGGTCATTAGACGGAAACCGGTAGTCTGATGACAAAAAAATTTGTAACCACAGACGAGAAGTAAAGGAAATTTATACCGTAAGTCCCTTTTGAGACGAGTAACTTGGGGAAGAGAGAAGGAGGTAATTTCTGGTTAGTTATTATGAAGTGTAGAAGAAAAATAAGTTTTAAAGTCCAACTTTTCTAGTTAAAGACATCCTACTTGGACACTTTGAACGCCAGGGAGATTGACGCCGCTCAAAATAGGTAACTCATTATATCCGAAGTTTTCCACTTCATTTATTCGATACAGAAATAGCTCTGGTGAACTAATATTAATTTTGCGTCTGGGCTAGGAATAAAACATCCTAGCAGAAGAGCACGATGGTACAGTTTTTAGGAAGATCATCATCTCTGGTAACATGAACATAAACTATAACGTAGTACCAGTGATGGTCTCATATATGGTCTCGCATACTGCAAGAAGTAGTAAATATTGTGCAGAGTTCAACGACATAGAGATTTCTTAAATCCACGATACGCCGCTGTTTGCCTTTCATCACGGTATCTATATACATCAGAACAAAGCATGGAAGAACCAGAAATGCACGAAGTTCAGTTACACATAGACGGTGTAAATCAATACTGATACGGATTTAAATATCAGTAAAAGTCGTGTCAGTATTATGACAATCCATATAATTACTGCCCCATATGAATTGCTATCATCTACAGAACAAACAAATATCTGTGCACAACACGTGGTGGGTCCAATTAGGAACCACATTTACAAAAACGTCAGGTACGTGTTAACATGACAGTGTGTATTCAGCCATAGATCTGCTTTATGAAAAAAAAGTGCAAAGATATAACTAATGCTTGTTTAGGAATTCATTATTATTCCAATATGTTACATAAAACATTGGTTCTAGACGTAATAGACACAATAAAATAAGACATAATAAAAATTTTACAATAAAATTCAATGTCAGTTGTTTCGATATATGCAGCTACCATAATGATGTAAACCGAATGTAGTTATAAAAAGGCAAACAGGTGCGTATCATGCTTAAAAAAAAAACGTGTAAGAGCTGTTGCCAACCGCCACGCCATCAAAAAATGTCCCACTTAGTAATTATTGGATGAGGAACGCAAGTTTAGACTGGAGGCAGAAAATGAGCCCTTGATATATTTACACGAACTACTGACATTCCTATGATCTCATTCAGGCACTCACATCGGCTTTGCAAAAACAGGCATAATGTCTGATAGGATAGCCGCAATCAGCGATTTTACAGTGTTGGGTTATAAACCGTCTTGATTGCAAATGTTTATTCATATGACCGGTTTCGGTTCCTCTAGAACCATCTTCAGATCTGATATTTCGATTACAGGAGTAACCCGTACAAACAGCAACTTTCGCATGCTGCGTTTTATGTGACGCAGTGCTGTGTTTGGACGGGTTACTCCTGTAACCGAAATATATCTGAAGATGGTTCTAGAGGAACCGAAACCGGTCATATGAATCAACATTTTGAAATCAAGACGGTTTATAAGCAACATTGCAAACTCACATAGGGACGTGTGGACGGGCGCCTTAAGCTGTCGTGCTACCTTGCCGATTCGTGTTTCTAGCAGGCCCACCGTTCCGTTCTGCAACGTCTCGTAGTTTTGTATCGAATTCGCAACTGCTGCGTAAAAGCATGCTCGCTTTTAATTAAACAGTTGGAGCTATTCGGGAACTGCATTTGAGACAGTGACGAAGTTTTACGAGGTCCCAGGGAGGACATTACTGCGTAGCCCGGGTTGGAGTTGACGTTGGGGGTGTGGGGTGAGCAGCGAGTCTGAGCAGGATAACCCGAAGTGGTTACCTACATCTACACCAACACCTGCGCCTGCGGAAACGTGACGCGCCAGACGCAGTTTTCAAAGTACACAGGCGCAATGGGGGTGAGTGTGTCACTGATACGATACGCGAGTTGGCGTGGCAGTCACTGAAACAAAGGTGGTCTTCTTTGCGGCGAGATCTATTTATGAAATTTCAATCACCAGCTTTCTCTTCCGAATCGAGGCAGAAATGATCATCATAATAAAATAAGAGAAATCGGAGCTCGAACGGAAAGATTTAGGTGTTCCTTTTTGTGGTGTCACCGCCAGACACCACACTTGATAGGTGGTAGCCTTTAAATCGGCCGCGGTCCGTTAATATACGTCGGAATCGCGTGTCGCCACTATCAGTGACTGCAGACCGAGCGCCGCCACACGGCAGGGCTAGTCTAGAGACTCCCTAGCACTCGCCCAGTTGTACAGCCGACTTTGCTAGCGATGGTCCACTGACTACATACGCTCTCATTTGCATAGACGACAGTTTAGCATAGCCTTCAGCTACGTCATTTGCTACGACCTAGCAAGGCGCCATATTCAGTTACTACGAATGTATTCTGAACAGATAATATTGTGAATCGTGTACCGTCAAGAGCGACGTTCATCATTAATGGATTAAAATTATCAAACTAATTCCGTCCGCTTTCTGAATTCTAATTCCTTGTCACGTTCCAGACCTCACGTCAGTATAGTCCTTCCCTCCTCACGCCAGCCTGCGTGAGCTAAAACGCGTGCATTTCGGCCTCCTCTAGTAACACGGTGTTGGCTCTTCTGCCAACACAACATTTTTCCCACGCGCCATTCGAGAGTGGAATGGTGTAGTAGTAGTAGTAGTAGTAATAGTATGAAAATGGTTCGATGAACCCTCTGCCAGGCACTTAAGTGTGAATTGCAGAGAAACGATGTAGATGGCCTGCATCCTGTGCGACACTGATGGCCACCCGCCTTCACATCGCTGCCTTCCCAGGAACGTTACTGGTATTGGCATTTAGGAAGCACGTTAAGCATGTGCTACACCTAATTATTTATCTGGTTTCAGCTATCTATTCCTGTGCATGTCTTCCCTGTATTTTAGATTACGTGATTTTTTAATTTTTTTTTAAGCGACGTCACTGGACTACGTTTGCTTTGCTCCAGGAAAATGGTGACGTAGTCAATAAAATGCTAGCGATTCATAAAATATGCTTTATTTGATTAATAGGGGTAAAAATGCCGAGGAACTTGCCTATTTATTCAGAGATAAAGTTCTCCATCAGACAAAGGACGATGATGGCAGCAGCGATACATCTGCCTAAATACATTATCCTACCAGAAAAATACTATCATGAAACACCCAATCTTACACGAAACTAAACGGAAACACTGGGAGGGGCGGAAGGGGGGGAGTGTATATACCAGACGCCATTCTACATAGCCAAGGAAGTTTAAGACAATACAAAAAAGGATCGGTGCATAATAGTAATAGCTTAATAACAAATTTAATTAAAATATTAAAATCAAATAGCAACAATAAAATCATTGCTTTGTATTTCATATTTTGCTTACCAGATGTAGAAGACTTTGAAAAGAAAACTGCAGCACACATGGAACATAAACACGAAGAACAATTGACTTTTTCCTGGCTGAAAATAAGTTATCATCTGTAGAAGATCTCCTTCAGAATGTTCCTGTGAGGCAGGATTCTACAGAAGTGTGTTAAGAGAGAGACCGTGATCCACATTCTGATGATATCAGTGAACAGGAGGCAGTAGCAGATGAAGCTGTGTAGGAAATATCAGTTCAGAGATCGCAGATCATTAAGATTGCCATCAAGATACGAGAATCATGTATCCGTTTTAGATATTGTTCAATGAGAAACATTTGAGAAAGTAGTTATTTGTGAAGAGGCAGAAAATGGAAAGATGCAATGAATGAAGAAGTTAATTCCTTGGAAGTTAACCAAAGCTGGACATTAGTGGGTCCACCTGCGCATCAGTCATTGACAACCGTTGGGTGTACAAAATCTAGTGTTCTAACAGCGATGATGCTCCACATTTCAAAGCTAGACGTGGGCCTAGAGGTTTCAAGCAAGTTGCAGATATAGATTATCTGGAAACGTACATTCCAGTGACTAGATTTGACTCAGCTCGTGTAGTCATCCATTGCAGTACCTAGAAACATATCTTGAGCAGTTTGGTGTCCGAACTGCTTTTGTTTGTGGAAATTTAGCAGAAAACATTTATATGAATCAACCAAAAGCTTTTGAAGATGGGACTGATGGTAACTAAATGGAAGCTTGTATAACCTGAAACAAGCTTACATATGTTGGAACCGACGATTCACAGCAGTTTTATGCGAGTTTGGACTTCAGCCAACGAATGCTGATACCTGTGTATTCACCAATCAGGAAACAAATAATCCATTAATCTTGGCAGTATATGTGGTTGATGATCAGGTAACTGCTAAAGATCCTATCACCATCAAATTTTTTGATAAGCAAACTAAGAAGAGAATTTGACATCACATCCCGAAAATTGGGTAGCTACTTGGGCCTGCAAGCAGGACAGCTAGCAGATGGTTCTATTTTTCTGCATCAAGAGGCTTATGCCAGGAAGATTCTATGCCGCTTCAAGATGGAGAATGTGAGTACCTGCAGATTGTCATCATCAGACGTGTGCTGGTATGCATAAAAGTGGGGAGAAGGACATGTCCAATGTTCCATGTAGGCAAGGTGTGGTTAGTCCGCTGTATTTCTCAATACGAACGCCAGACTTGATTTTGCAGTCAACAGTGCCAATTAGCACCTTGAAAAAACAACGGAAACACATTGGAGTGCTGTAAAAAGGATCCTGAAATATGTTAAAGACACTATGGACTCTGGGCTTAATTTCCTCCAAAGTAGGAAAATCACGTCCATGCTTACAGTGATGCAGACTGTGCTGGTGATGTCGAACAAGATCCACAACTGGTATGTTCTTAAAGCTCGGTGAATCCACAATTGCATGAGGTTAAACAAAACAGAAAGTGGTAGCGGTTTCTACAACTGAGGGTGAATATATTGCAGCCAGTTGGACTGTGAGAGAGAGATTGTTTGAGTGAAAAGATTGCTCAGTGACGTGGGTTTATTTTTCAGTGACGTGGGTTTAACAAAATAAAGACAACTTTAAAACTGACAATTTAAATGCAGGAAAACTTATAAGAACGCAGAGTTTCGTAAAAGAAGGAAGCATATTGATGTACTTTTATCATTTTGTGCGCAATAAAGAAGAAGGAGCATGAGTTTGTGCCGGAGCATGTTCCATCCAAGGACCAGTAGGCTGATTTACTAACCGAGCCATTACCAGTGGTGGCACTTCAGACACACATGAAGATGCTGAGTGTACTGAGCATTCAGAACATTTGTAAAAAAACTTGTAAACATTAAATAATTTGTGCCCTCTTTAAGTGGAAGTATTGAAATGAGTAAAAAGAGCAAATTTATTTGTTATACAGAGTGCTCCATTGATAGTGACCAGGCCAAATATCTCACGAATAAGCATCAAACGAAAAAACTACAAAGAACGAAACTCGTCTAGCTCGAAGGGGAAACCAGGTGGCGCTATGGTTGGCCCGCTAGACGGCGCTGGCATAGGTCAAACGGGTATCAACTGCGTTTTTTTTTTTTTTTTTTAAAATAGGAACCCCCCCCATTTTGTATTTCATATTCGTGTAGTACGTAAAGAAATATGAATGTTTTAGTTGGACCACTTTTTTCGCTTTGTGATAGATGACTCTGTAATAGTCACAAACGTCTAAGTACGTGGTATCACGTAACATTCCGCCATTTGCTTAGTGATACATTACCCGTGTTAAAATGGAACGTTTGCCAATTGCAGAAAAGGTCGATATCGTGTTGATGTATGGCTATTGTGATCAAAATCCTCAACGGGCGTGTGCTATGTATGCTGCTCGGTATATTGGACGACATCATCCAAGTGTCCGGACCGTTCGCCGGATAGTTACGTTATTTAAGGAAACAGGAAGTGTTCAGCCACGTGTGAAACGTCAACCACGACCTGCAATAAATGATGATGCCCGAGTAGGTGTTTCAGAGCTGCCGTGGCTAATCCGCACATCAGTAGCAGACAATTTGCGCGAGATCGGGAATCTGAAAAAATGTCGGTGTTGTGAATGCTACATAAACATCGATTGCACCCGAACCATATTTCTATGCACCAGGAATTGCATGGCGACGACTTTGAACGTCGTGTACAGTTCTGCCACTTGGCACAAGAGAAATTGCGGGACGAAGACAGATTTTTTGCACGCGTTCTATTTAGCGACGAAGCGTCATTCACCAACAGCGGTAACGTAAACCGGCATAATATGCACTATTGGGCAACGGAAAATCCACGATGTGGCTGCGACAAGTGGAACATCAGAGACTTTGGCGGGTTAATGTATGGTGCGGCGTTATGGAAGGAAGGATAATTGGCCCCCATTTTATCGATGGCAATCTAAATGGCGCATTGTATGCTGATTTCCTACGTAATGTTCTCCCGATGTCACTACAAGATGTTTCAATGCCTGACAGAATGGCGATGTACTTCCAACATGATGGATGTCCGGCACATAGCTCGCGTGCGGTTGAATCGGTATCGAATAGCGTATTTCATGACAGGTGGATTGGTCGTCGAAGCACCATACCATGGCCCACACGTTCACCGGATCTGACGTCCCGGGATTTCTTTCTGTAGAGAACGTTAAAGGATATTTGCTATCGTAATCCACCGACAACGCCTGACAACATGCGTCAGCGCATTGCCAATGCATGTGCGAACACTGCGGAAGACGAACTACTCGCTGTTGAGACGAATGTCGTTACACGTATTGCCAAATGCATTGAGGTTGAGGGACATAATTTTGAGCATTTATTGCATTAATGTGGTATTTACTTGTAACCGCGCTATAACAGCATGCTTTCTCAGAAATGTTCACCAAGGTACATGTATCATATTGGAACAACCGAAATAAAATGTTCAAACGTACCTACATTCTGTATTTTAATTTAAAAAACCTACATGTTACCAACTCTTGGTCTAAAATTGTGAGCCATGTGTTTGTGACTATTACAGCGCCATCTATCACAAAGCGAAAAATGTGGTCCAACTAAAACATTCATATTTCTTTACGTACTACACGAATATGTTATAAAAAAGGGGATGCCTATTTAAAAAAAAACGGTTGATATCCGTTTTACCTATGGCAGCGCCATCTAGCGGACCAACCATAGCGCCATCTGGTTTCCCCCTTCAAGCTAGACGAGTTTCGTTCTTTGTTGTTTTTTCGTTTGACGCTTATTTCGTGAGATATTTGGCCCGGTCACGATCAATGGACCAACCTGTATATGTTCTGAAGTCCTATATTTATTTTCTTTGTTGATTACGACTCCCTGCTATGTGTTTCTTTGCAGTCCACTCAATAGTGAACTGTCAGTTGCGACTAAATGCTCGTAAGGACAACACAACACTCACGCTTTTCGTTTGGTAATCCGCCGCGCTGATCGCGCAGCTATCGAGGCGGACGAAGCTGTATTGTTGCAGTCAGCTATACCCGAAATAGTGTTTTTTACTATGCGCTCGAAAAGTCGGCAATTTTCCTTCGTTTAGCGCGTCTCTGTGGGCAGCTGTAAGCGACTGGAAGCCCAGTGGCCCAGTCGAGTTTCTTGGTCTACGGACTTGTTTCTGGCGGGGGAGGCAGATCGATGCCGCCCTCGAGACGGACGCCTTTGTTAAAGTCGCCGTATCGTCACAGGCCCGTCTCGGAGGTTTAGCGCGGACCGCGGCCGGCCGGAGCCGCTCCGAATGCACTCGCGGCGGCTTACAGGCTGCCGCAATAATAAAAGAAGTAGCTGTGGGCGCAGGTCTGCGGCCTCTCCTATATGAGCAGAACCAAAAATAGGTCGTCCACCGAGCCGCGCAAGGCATGTGTCTGATATACAGAACATAAAATCCCGTCTGAGGCCTGCGATCATTTTTATGTTAATAAATGGTAACCAATGCTGTACAATCGCAATGAAGTCATGTGATGTTCAATTTACTCTTGTATTAGAACATGTTACGCGTTTCGGGATTACACCTATCTTCAGACAGCACGAACTTCAACTACTTCCCAACCAACCAGGCGTACAGCCTTGACCACTCAGTGTCGAATAACGCTCTGCTTCAAGACTGCATGTGTCGGTCATATGTTATTCGACACTTTGAGTTGTCAAGGCTGTACGCCTGGTTGGTTATGGTTCAAATGGCTCTGAGCACTATGGGACTTAACTTCTATGGTCATCAGTCTGGTAGAACAGAACTACTTAAACCTAACTAACCTAAGGACATCACACACATCCATGCCCGAGGCAGGATTCGAACCTGCGACCGTAGCGGTCGCGCGGTTCCAGACTGAAGCGTCTAGAACCGCTCGGCCACCAGCGGCCGGTCTGGTTGGTTGCGATGTCTGAAGATTGGTGTAAACCCGAAACGCGTAAAATGTTCTCATAAGAGTCAATTGAACATCTCATGGCCTTACTGCGGTTGTACAGCATTGGTTGCCAATTATTAATATAGGCATGTGTCTGTTGTAGGACTATAACAAGACTTCAGTGCTTTATTCTTTATTGAGCTATCTACAGTAAGTTCACTGTGTGCTCTCGTAAGCTATAGTAAACGCATCAGATTAATTCTGAACTTTCACCTGGAGATTCGCGGCTGATTAAAAATTCTCCTGTCTGTCCTTATGGCACCATTGTACAGTACCGATGTGTTGATATGTCGTACTATATATATAACAAGCAAACGCCACAAATGAATTATTGTCCATTTTCATAGTAATTAAAATACAACAAACTGCGGATTATTTGGGGTAACGCGGACCTGAGATTTCTTATATAAACGTGAAACATCAACACTGATGAGCCAAAACACTATGACCAGGTGGGTAATAGTTTGTTTGCCCGTCTTTGGAACCAAATACGTCTCTGATTCTGTATCATAGATCCGTCAGCTTTTGTAGGTTCTTGGCGACATGTGGCATTAGATGTCTACGCACAGGTCATGTAAATAACGGGGTGCTGATTTGCGTACGCGGTGCTGGCGCTGGGTAGCGACCAGATGGATTCCGTAGGGTCTACATTAGGCGAAGTTGGTCGCCGAGACGTCAACGTGAGTTCACTATAATGCTCCTGGAACCACTGCAGCGCGATTCTGGCTCCGTGACACAGATAATTATTACATCGCCATAGGGGAAGAGATCAAGGATGAAGGCCTGCAGGTCGTTCGCAGCTGTCAACGTGTCTTCGATTATTACCACAGGTCCAGTGCATGGCGCAGGAAAATGTCACCCATAGCAAAATGCTCCCACTAGCCTGTGTCCGTGGCTCGCTGCACATTTCCAGCCGCCGTTCACAGCGATGACAGCGGTTGTGGAGACGACCATCGATCTAATGTAGCAAAAACGTGATTCACCGGGAGAGCCGACACGTTTCCATTGGTCGACGATCGAATCCCGATGGGGGGCTACAGCTCAACGTGGACTGCGATCCACGGTAGAACTTTGAATTTTTCACAGCAACATACTGTAAGAGAAGTGCTTTGTCTGTATAAAAAGAAACCGAACGTGGCTGCGGATGCAGTGCTGCTAAGGGCGAATACGGCTTCTTTGACAGTCTTTATGCTGTTTTCTTCCAAGCGTTCCGCGATTTGTATGCGAATGTGGTTAAGGTGTCGCACAACGTTTACATTGCCTCAAAACATGTAGCGGAACACTGTGAACAAAAATATGTACAAACTTCATTAGGCACATATCTATCATCGCAAGATGTAGTTGTTTCATATTACGAACAGAGTAAACGTTTCTCCTCCCTTCATGTTCTCTCGCACCTTCACCCTGTGTTGACTTCCTGTAACTCCTTAGCAAATGTTAACACACAGAGAGTAGTTCCGTTAAAGCTGCAGAAATTTTTGACTGGTTTCTTGTAACTGGATATGCTGCAGGCTTATGCCACAGCTACAGCAAGACAGTAGTGAGTAGACATTGCGTTCTGCAAGAAGACGGTGCTCCACGACTTTTTCTTTCAGGCGTTCCGTTCGCTATTACTCTATGGCTAAACTGCTTCAGCGTTGGATTGGACGTACTTGCCATCTTGACTCTTCCCTTCTTCCGTTACCATCGCAATCACTTGATTTGACTCTGGTATTTCTTCTTAGAGGTTTTGTTCAAAGGTCGCTTCTTCTTGCTTTCACACCCACTTAATGTGTGATAGTTGCAAGGAGATAAAATTATTGCATTCAACTATATCGACCACGATGTGTTGAGACGTGTATGGGAAGACTTTGACTAAAGTATTGACGTTTTCCGCGTCACATGTGGTGCCCCGTACTGAACACCTGTAAAGCGAGTTAAAAAAGTGGAGACATTCTCAATACGGTGATACGTGTCTATTTCTGTATATATTGCAGCTTTCACGCAGTCGTGTTCTGAAACCCCAGAAGTACTTTCGAATTACACTGTATGCACAGCACGGCAAAGTAGTGGACTATAGAACAGCGGCGTTTCTTGCCCCCCCCCCCCCCCCCCCCCCCCCCCCCGTCATCATAGAACTCAAACATAGCACCATAGCACATCTCTCATACACGGCGAGGAAAGAAGCCATAATACGCGGATGAAAAAACACCATCCCCGTTTAGGCGACTGAGTACTACATTTAGGGATTTCCCAACCAACAATCCCATACGACTGGTATTCTTATGAGGCTTTGCTGTTTCAGCCCATGTAGTTCGAATCACAGCCTGATTATTCGAAAGTTACATATTATTGTGAAATTTCGTTACCGCATATCTCCTCAACTAATGCCAAATGTTCATTAAATGTTTCAGGACTGAGACCTACTATATTCTTACATTACCACTAGGAGAAAAAATCAGTGGCTAATAACCAATTCTATGTTGAAATGTTTGTGCTCGAAATGTGACTTTTCTTTTCTTTGCTCGATTATTAGACCACTCCTAATTTGTCAGATGAATAGAGTTGGCAAACATAAAAAAAAGAAACCGCTGGAGAAAGGCGACTCCTGACACCAAAATAACTGAGCGCTTTGTTTAGCAACAAAGTGGCCATTGTTCATTCAGTACTCATTGAGTCAAGGCATTGTTGTTTCTGTGTTCAAACAAATCCGTCTCTCATGAGACTGGACGCGAAGAGGCCTGAGAATGAAAAAACCACATATTTGTCGAAGTGAGTTATGGATTTACGTAAATCCTAGTTGGCGTTGAAAGCTAAAAACTAAATGCTTACAAGAATCTGGTCGATGAGCGAGTTATTTCAGGATATCACACTTCCAATACGTTTCTGAGCACCCCTCTGTGATGGGACAGCGTCGCCGTGCAGTTTCGTACTAAAGATGCTGCGGATGGATCATTTGGAAGAGTACTACACATATGGGAGGCAGTTAATCTGGTTCGATTCTTAATGCGGCAGAAAATTTCGATACATCGTAAATGCCCATTTCAGCGTTCAGTATAGGGTGTCCATAACCGTTTACCCTGATAACTCCTTATTGGCTGCAGGTAATGAAATATATGCCTCTGCCGGTAAAGTTTTGAATCTTACATAAACATTTAATTCATGTAATCATTTCAACAGGAGCACCACTCGAAACATGCGAAATATCAAGCCGGTATTGAATCTGTTGCCACACATTGTGCAATATGTCTGGTGTAATTGTGCCAGTGGCATCTCTAATGCGTTGTTGCAGTGTCACGTTATCAGGAACTGCAGTTTCATACACAATCTTTCATATACCCCCAAAGAAATAGATTTAGGGCGTAATGTGAGGTGATCTCAAAGGAATTGGCCCGTCTCTGCCAATCCACCTGTTGGGGAATGTTTCATTTAGAAGGAAGATGGCGCTCCACCTCAATGGGCACTAAAAGTTATTTTTTCTTCTAGAGTCCAACGAGAGGGAGCGCCGTCTTCCTGAGAGACGACAGTGTCTTGCACATGTTGTAGCTGGGAACGGCCTACTTTACCAACATGCCTAGGTAAACATAATCCACTTCCGTTGCTTTCAATGAAGAAAATGGACCGATCACAAATTAACCCAATCCATACATGGATTGTCCCGAATATGTTCTCGTACTACACGAGGGTTTTCTGATCCCCAAGTCCGGACGTTATGCCGGTTAACTGAGCCACAAACATGAGAACTAGCCTCATCGGAACAACACACACGCTTCAAAAAATAATTGTCCTAATCCAAAGGGTTCAGCATGTCAATTACAAATTGTTCATGTCTTGGGCCATCATCTGGTTGTAATGCCTAAAGAATTTGGACCTTTTACGCAAACAAATTAAGACGTTTGCTAACCACTTTATACGCTGTACTCTTTGGCACTTGGAAGCTCACGCGAAGCTTGTCTAATCGATTTTTGTATCGACCTCGTGAATGCGGTTTGAACTGCTTGCAAAGTCTCCTCCGAAACATGGTCCGACGCTGCTTGTCGGTTACTGAATCGATCCCGTTGCAAAAAAAAAAAAAGTTTCCATACGTGTTCTAATTAACGTGACATTAGGTGCTTCATTTGCGTAAAGGAACACAAACCTTTGCTACACAGTAAACGGTGATTTGGTGTCTGTTAGCCACACATTGAGCTTTCTGGTGGGGGAAGCCATTTTCACGCTATAGCTCACTCATTACCCCAGTGGTTAAAGTGTTGAATGAGACACAGCTGTACAGAAAGTTCGTGGCTTCCCTAGTAGACCTGTAACAAAAAACAAACGTTACCATCATAAATGTAATTAATATTGTTGTTAATATTGTTAATTGTTAATTAATATTATTAATATTGTTGTTGACATCAGTCCGAAGACTAATAACCATTAAATTGAATTAGCCTCAGTAGTAATTACAATATATCGTACATCCATCCAGCAAAATACTGTGCCCAGCTGTTGCAAGAAAGTACGATCACACTCATCTGCAAAACAGTGCCGTCCAATATTCTTGACATCCGTTTGTTGTAGACGCATAGAACAATTCTGAACTCAGATGTAATGAGTTATCTCGAAGAGAATGACCTCCACCATGTCAAGCCTATGAATTTCGAAAACACCGCTCATGTGAAACTCAACCCGCACTTTTCACACATGACTTCCCGAAACTCAGGATTTTTACAGTCAGGTAGAACTCCGAAAACTGTTTGATTCCGTACCACATCTACACTTACTATCGAAAGTATGATTGTATGTGATATCAAGTGTAATTTTTGAGTAAATTGATGATTTTCTGGTAGGGAGGACACAGAATATTACCTTGGGTGAAATATGATCGACAGACGTAGAATAACTTTAGGCATGTTTCGGAAAGTCTGTTGAGGAACTTGTTATTCAAAAAGTATGTTAATGACATAGCATACATATTAATAGCAATCTCAGACTTTCTCTGTAAAGAAGTAGTGCCTCAGAAAAACTGAACTTTTATTCTTTCATATCATGATAAGGTTTCAAAATGTTGCAGAGATTGCTAACTTCTATCAAATGTTTATAAATGTAAATTATTTCCAGAAACGAAATAACGTAGTGTCCTTGAACTAAAATGTGAGTTACAGTTGGAATCGGAAAACTCGCTCGAATACCTAGGTTAAACATTTCGTAGAGATGTGAATTGGAACGATCAAATGGGCTCAGTGGTAGGTACAGATGGTGGCAGACTTCGGTTCATTTTTAGGATGCTAGACTAATGCAGCCGGAAAAGGACAGAGCATACAAAACTCTTATGCAAAGGGAGTTCAAAAAGTTTTGCACAGTCGTCTCTAATTTTATTTTTTGCAGAAGAATGAAATTTTTTGTGAACATACTTGAAACGTTTAGCTATAACTTGGTATATAAAAGTATTTTCTTTTATTTACAGGTAAGCCGTAATGGACCGTCAAGTAATGTCATGTTGCGACAATGATTAGTGACTATGCCAAATCGATTCACAGGAAGTTGCTCCCTGTTTATGGGGAGGGCACAGTGGATCGCAGCAGTATCCAGCGGTGGTTGCAGAGGTTTCAAGAAGGTGATTTCTCTCTGCTGGGTAATACACGATGAGGTAGACCATCGACGGCAGTGAGTGATGTGAATAAGGAGACCATTGATGAAATCATCCAGAATGACAGATGTGTGCCGACACTACAGCTTGCTGAAATGACTCGTTTGTCATTGGGTAGTGTGGTATCACTGGTACAGTCACTGGGGTACAGAAAAATCAGTGCACTTTGGGTGCCTCGATTATTGACAAGAGAAACGAAAACGATGAGGAAGAATGTGTGCGAGGGTCTCATGAAGACCTTAACTGAAGAGTGGAAACAGTGTTTCGATGGCGTCGTTATCTAGGATGAAACATGGTTGTTTTTGTCCAAAGCTGAGAACAAAACCCAATCCATGGAGTGGCGTCATCCGGGTTCCCCTCGGAAGAAGAAAGCAAGACTTTCACGAACAGCAGGCCGAACGGTGATCTCCTTCTCCTGGGTTCAGTGCGGTGTCATTTTCATTGAGTTTTTGGAACATGGCTCCACAATTAACCGGGACCGTTACTGTTTGTCATTGGACAAGCTGCGACGTGTCATCAAGACCCACAGACCACAGCTGCAGGTTCAGCTCATCAGACTACGCCATGACAATGCCAAACCCCATACAGCCCTTATGACGCAGGAGAAAATCAGGAAAATGAGTTGGAAAATTGTTCCTCATCCTCCATAAAGTCCGGACTTGACTCAGTCTGATTTTTAAGTCTTTGGTCGTCTGAAGGCTGCGCAGTAAAACATTTGATAGTGAGAAAGACCTAATTTCCTGTGTCAGGCGATGATGTAAAAGTCAGTACCCAGAATTTTACCAAAGCGCATTTACATCATGGAAACAACGTTGGACAGATGCGTCACAGCTGATGGAGGCTACGCTGAGTAGGCTAAATGTGTAGCTAAATGTCCGAAGTATGTTCACACAAAATTTCATTTCCCTTCTGCAAAAAATTAAAAAAATTAGACGACTGTGCAAAACTTTTTGAACGCTTTTTGTACCAACCAACCAACCCATACTCCTAGTGAAACATTACTGAAGTGCATGGAATGCATACTAAATACGATTAACATGGAATATTGTGCATATACAAGGAAGAGCAACGCCAATAGTAGCAAATTTGACGCTCGAGAGAAAAAACCTGAACTGGATGTTGCTTAAAGATACACGCAGAACTATCTCGTGGAAGCCTACGTCCTAAGTTCCAAAAATCAACTTTAAGTGAGGAATCTAGGAACGTGCTACAGGCTAGTACGCATACTCCTACAGGTATCATGAAGACGCAGTTAGATTAATTAAAGAGCGAAAAGAGACGTTCAAGCAATAATTCTTCTCGCACTCCACACGCGAATGAAATGTGAAGAAGCCACAATAAACAGTACAATCGGAAGTACCTGTTTCAATGCACTTCACATTGGTTTGCAGAATGTAGATACAGGCGCAAAAATTTTCTCGCAGTCGGATGTAATTTAGTCTGCATTTTTGTACCATCTTCGTTACGAAAATTGTAATTTTATGAAGGCAGCGTATAATTTTCAAATAAGGTACGTTGAGAAGACGTGAACGATTAGGAGTACTTGACACTACCTTGTGCGTGGGCTGAGCTGCGCCCTGTTAACGGCCGTGACAAGCGCACACAGTCGTGAGCAATTACATTAGACACACCTACCTAGTTGCGTGTAACATCTCCTTTCACCCTGATGGCGGCCTGTAGTCACGTCAGCTGGCGCCGACGGTACAGCCAGAACAGCCAACATTGGCCCACTTAGCACGCAAACAACGAAGCGGCTTACGGTTGCCGTTGTTACTTTGCTACTCGTGTTGTACATCTGCAAGGCTACTTTTCCTCGCCCCTCGCTCCTTTGAAAGCGGACTTCCCGTGGCGAGACCACAGTGTCAGGCACCTAAATCGTAGGTTGATAGTCCTCGCCGGTGATTGTTCAATTTCCACAATATTCTGCGAAAAAAGAAAATGAATAAAATCACAACACTTTTGTACGCTGGCTAACAGCAATCAATCAACAGCTTCAAAGCTTGGTACAAAATTCCACAGACTTGCAACATATCAATTTTGCAAAAAATGTTAGTCTCGCAACTACAGATGTGCATTTTATACATGCAACCCTTGGCGCAGAGTGGTGTATATCAAACCGCTTGCAAGCAGTGGGGAGAAGTGTGGTGGTCAGTCAGGCAGAGCTGTGGCAATTAGGCTACGCTGGCCATTAAGAAAGAAAGATTAGACCTTTTGCTGATCATCTTTTAGCAGAACACCATCCTGATAAAGCTGATAGTGTAGAATGTGAAGTTCTACTTTCTGGAGGAAAAAAAACAAAATTGACTCGACTGCAAACAATGGAAATCAGCCAACACATGACACAGAATGCCAGCCTAGTATTAAATGGTCAGACACAATATCTATTTTCCCGCGTTGTTAAATTAAGTTTTCGTTAAAATTACTAGATTCAAAGTGTGAATTCATTTTATTTTTCTCCTTTTGTTACATGTATCTCCATAGAAAAACTTCGTTTACCCCCTTTCCGTAAGTTAAGGTAGTTATTGTAATATTTTCCTATTAAATACTTCGTCACTTTTGGTACAAATAATATCCGTGTAAGTCGCACATTATGTTTATCTGTGTTTGCGACATTCCGTTGTCACTTGAAGATTGCCTGAGAATCCGAAAGCGCGAAGAAACTGAAAGCGCGTTTGTGACCAAATAAATATAAATTTGCAGAACATTAGAAAGTGTTTAAATATTAAAAAAGTAAATGTTACAATGCTAATATGTCGATATTATTATTGTTATTATTTCATGGCTTACAATGTAGGTTACGAAGAAGATATCAACACAGTATCACTGCAATGGAAACTGTTGTTGTTGTTGTTGTTGTTGTTGTTGTTGTTGTTGTTGTCTTCAGTCCTGAGACTGGTTTGATGCAGCTCTCCATGCTACTCTATCCTATGCAAGCTTCTTCATCTCCCAGTACCTACTGCAGCCTACATCCTTCTGAATCTGCTTAGTGTATTCATCTCTTGGTCTCCCTCTACGATTTTTACCCTCCACGCTGCCCTCCAATACTAAATTGGTGATCCCTCGATGTCTCAGAACATGTCCTACCAACCGATCCCTTCTTCCAGTCAAGTTGTGCCAGAAGCTCCTCTTCTCTCCAATTCTATTCATTACCTCCTCATTAGTTATGCGATCTACCCATCTAATCTTCAGCATTCTTCTGTAGCACCACATTTCGAAAGCTTCTATTCTCTTCTTGTCTAAACTATTTATCGTCCATGTTTCACTTCCATACATGGCTACACTCCATATAAATACTTTCAGAAACGTATAAAAACGAGTGTTTAGAAACTTGTAGCTCTATATTCAGCAAGCCACCTTGTGGTGTCCCGTGGAGGGTGCTTTATGTACCACTCACACTCTCTCGGGAAGAACTATTGCCGGTAAGATTCCGTGTGAGCTCGAATCTCTCCAATTTTACCATCATGACCTGTTTTTAAAAGAAAGCAGTATATTGGTTAACTCGTGTTGGAACATACGCTTGCCACATTTTAAGAGTAAAATTCTAGCTTGATGCTTTCGCGCTTGCTAAATGAACCTATGATGAAACACGCTGGTCTTCGTTGGATTCCCTCTCTTCTGCCCTATTAACTCTCTCATACTAACGAGTAATATTAAAGTATTTGTCGGACAAGGGTTTTGTAAGTTATCCCCTTTTCAAAGTAGTAGTCTGTTTCCGGAGCATGGACACCCGACTGTACATAGTAATGCCTAACCGTGTCAATAGATGTCGTAGCTGTTAATGTCCAGGAGTTCCTTTCCCGGCAGTCAAATCAGCACCGCATACCGCGAAGCGGTCGTAGCTCTCGGAGTACAGTTAGTTCCGCTCGTTAGTGTGGTATTACCGATGACGCTTCCGTGCGAGCTGCCCTCCGTGGAAGAAACTGGACTGCCGGAAGCATCTTCACTTAAAAGATCTGAAAATGTGAAAGTTTTTCGTAAGGTAATGTCGTCTTACTATCATTGTCTACACTGTTACGTGTGTGTGTGTGTGTGTGTGTGTGTGTGTGTGTGTGTGTGTGTGCGTGCGTGCGTGCGTGCCGAAATGCATGGATGGTTATTGAATTGTACGAATTGCCATGAATCCTATAGCTCGGTCACACTCAGACATCAACTATGTTGCTGATTACAAAAAAAAAAAAAAAAAAAAAACCCTATACTAGTTAGGCGAGGTTTCTCTGGTTGTAAGTTACTGTGAATGCTCTCTACATGTTTGTTCGTTCTATACCGTCAAGTGATATTACGTAGCAAGCAGATTTTGTCGTTTCTGCAAGCGTACATAAATTTCGCTTTTCTTTAAGAAGACTGAACGTAATTTGAATGCTTAAAGCGCCTTTTGACACATTATAACCACACAATCCTTTCGATACTTTTAATATCAATAAATTTAATCATAGGGCGTATAGTTTATTTATGCTTAAGTTAGATGGTAAATTGACCATATAGTGTCTAAATTTTGTCCTTCTGTTGCGAAATTAACGCAGAAAGCACTTCCTGCAGAATTAGTTTATCTAGTTCATTATGAAGTTAAATATTTGAATGTAAATCTCGTAATACTAAAGTGTGATTGCAAGGCTAAACAATCATTTTTGGTACATAGGCGACATCATTGTTGGTTTGATACGGCGTGCTGGTGAACATTGTCATGTCCTTACGATGGCTAAACGTGAAAGGTGTGTGCGTGTGCGCAAAATTTTGTTCTCAGTACATCTAATTACGAGCATTTAACTAATGTAATTGCCGAAAGTGTGCTGCATACAGATACATATTCGTATTAGTCATTGCATGTTTCCATATCGTATTACCATATCCTCAGAAGTGTTACTATGTTCTTCAGTAACTGATTCCTGAACGCACATCCACGCAACACAAGGATGCATGAAGTGATATCGAAGAAAACTTTTCGTTCTGGCCATAAGATTCACTGTGTGCCGTGTGTGCACACAGTACATATACTGCGAAACGAACAGTTCTGGACAAAGACACAAGTTACAAACGTTGGCTGCCAGTGGACAATGATTTAAATCAGAGGGCAAAGGTAAAAATTTGTGCCAGACCAGGATTCGAACCCCGGTCGCTTCCTTACTAGGCAGACGTTCTGACAACTTTTTTAAAATCTCACTTTGTTCGACCATCTGCTCAGGGCGGACGTCGTAAGACATCCGTTTAAGATCGTTTGTTGATCGATTAACTCAGTTTTTTTTTATTATTATAGAGGGCAGCTAACCCTCTTTCTTCTTCTTTTTTTTTCCGTTGCTGATGTCACAAGACATCCTGTTCATGTTCGGTGGTTGATCCTTCCACTCAGTTTTTTATTACAGAGGCCAACCGGCTCTCTGACAGCCCTCTGACCGGACACGCTGAGCTACCGTGCCGGCCAATACAACTAAGCCATCTAGGCACAGTGGTCATCGCAACTGCACGCTCCAAATAAATACGACTTTTAGACCACGTCGTGGGAGTCAAGTCATTTGATACAGTCATAAGCTGTGGAAGCATATAGTCGATCTTTTTGAATTAAAAACAGTTTACGGAGCATGATTTGTGGCGTAGGAAAATGAGTCTGGTACTGTACGTTTCCGTGATAATGGCAGTATCGTTAAAGGGCTACAATAATACAGTAGCCTCTCGGTTTATTAATAAATGAGTACAACTTCTTGAAAGGCACTAAAATTTCTAGCACGGTGTTTTCTGTGTTATTGATCCGAGATTTCTGTTACACCTATAACCTGGCTAGAAGGGGGCACAGTGTGTTGATGGGTAGTGCTCGGCAGCTGTAATTTCCGCCACGTCTCAAGTGCGAGTGTACGCGCAAAGTGGAAGCGGCTGCCTAACTGCATCACCATTTCTGTTTGGGGGGGGGGGGGGGATGCCATAAGTGCCGCAGATACTTCAGGCTCGGCGGGGTGACAGTATTGCGAGTTGCCGCTGAAATACACACAGGCCCGTCCGTATCTACATCTTGTCTCGACAGACTAAATACAGCGTGTGGAACGAAAATCTGCGCCGATTTTAAGAGCTGCGCAAGATCTACACGTGGAGTCGCAAGTTTTACTGAAACTGTTCCAATGCATGTGCGCAGATTAACAGCTGCGCTGCCAAACCGTACAACTTGTAAACCGGAAATCGCCGCAGATTTAACGAAGTGAGCGCGCAAAATGTACTATTGACTAGAATAAATTTTTGTATTTTTTGACCGATCTAATTTGTGTTACTTACAATACAGGTGCGCTTAACAGTGATACCGAAACCGATCGGTGTGCGAACAAAATAAAAAACCTCTTGTCTAACTGAACAACTTTTGTGGATACACCATTTTCTTTATTCGTGTACAGTACGCGTTGATGCTCTAAATATACTTTATTGCAAACATTTGTTAGCAGAAACAACACTTTTATTACAAACTTAATGAGTGAATCCACGGTGGACATGAAATTACGTCCCTGGAATCTGACACAAATTCACCTATAGTTAGCAGGTCGAAAACTTATTTGGTAGTGCAGCACTGTAGCAATTACAAAATTGCACCGGGAAGATAATCACGTCTGCGCTTTATCAGGGCAGAAATGAGATCACTCAGACGTGTTATGTATATACAAGGTATCCCTTTCGTGATAATACTTTCAGACAGTTCGCTCCCTTTGATCCAGGAGCGCTCTTTGTCTCAGAGCAGTTGCACCGTAATAAAAGTGGCAATAAGAGGAATGGTACCTTATTCTGGGAGACATCTCAGACGACGAAGCTTCGTAACGATGGAATCGTTCATTCCTAAAAGGACGTGAAATAACGGGGCGATCAAAAAATGTCCGTTAGAGTGCGGTGCAACAACGTATATCCAACATAGCGTGACTCTGATAAGGATTTTAAGCACCGGCATGTAGTCAAGGGATTAGCGTGGCATTCCTGTCTTTTTGACCTGCGTGTATTAAATTCGACAACGTCAACTGTAGAGACGTTATCACCAAATGCGTCCAAACAGTTCCTTCTTTCTTGGCTGCCGGAGGACAAACCCCGGCGGACATCTATAGGAGAATGTCTGTCGAAAACCACCATTGTGGAATGGTACGTGAAGTTCTGTATTGGTCGCGATTCGACGCAAGGCGCAGGTCGATCTGGGGGTTCAGCAGGAGTTACGTTAACTCAAGTTGGAGACACTCGGGCACCCACCCTGCAGTGCTGATCTCTCCCCACGCGATCATCATGCTTTCGGTGGCTTACAGAAGGTCTTAGAGGGTCGACGATTCCTGTCGGACGAGGAAGTGCAGCAGGCAGTTACGGACTTCTTAACACAGGACGACACGGTGTTCTACCAAACGGGTATCATCAAACTGATGCTTCGGACAGATTATTGCCTCAGCGCTCACGGCGATTTTGCCCGATTGGCATACCGATTTTGGACTACACGGCCTTCGAACGGAAAATTTTTGATCGGCCCTTACATTAAAATATAACGGCTTCACAACGTCACACATCAGTAATACGAATGCGAAATAAACACATCCCCACAGAATCATAACATCTCCATAAATCGAAGATAATTCTTCAGAACTGGAAGATAGTGCGGCTGCTCCGTTACTCAAGTGAGCAGGCCAACCTGTACGAAGCAGTCGTCAAACTGGGAGTTCTCCCGCTCAATTGCAGTCGCTAACTTGCTCTACATCGAAAAATGTGTGTCTAGTAGAAAAATATTTTCAAGAGATGGACATTAATATCTAAATTTAGAGAGGCACAGCAAACGCATCAACTGTTCGACTTCTGACTCCACAGATGCACACGAATCACCTGATTTCAGATGAAATCGTCTACTCTGTTGTTCATTAACTAGTTACTTGTTCGCAGCCTTAATCTCGGGCCCCTTTATTTAGCTATCTCTTTTTGATGAAGTGCATGGGAAACTTCACATGAACGCATAAGATTCTCAATCATTAATTCTTAGCACAAGACTGTTGTATCACATGGTGTTGCATATGTTTGGTATTTGGAATGGCATTATGTAGTTAAGAAATTACTATAGTTACTCGTTGTTGTTGTTACTTATTACTATGTCAATGAAAATACTAATCGGCATACAGGTGTATAATACGTTGGTAAGGCGTGGTCACGCGTGTAACTACTTTCCATTACCTCAACGCTCGTGAGAAGGTTTACTGTTTGGGTATAATAGAACAACAGTTACACACTAAATGAAAAGAAAACGAAGAGGGATCACAATAACAATTTTTTTTCTAAGGTCTGACAATATTCTACGGGTTTATTCTTGAACTCTGCATCGTGGAACTAAAAAACACTTGTCACTAGATCGGAAGGAAAAATAAGGATTTTTATTCGCTTCTAGCGCTTCAATCAGATGGAAATTCCACCTTCCTCTCCCTTCAGTCCGGTTCAATTAACAAGATGACCCCTGTTCTCTCTCTCTCTCTCTCTCTCTCTCTCTCTCTCTCTCTCTCTCTCACACACACACTCACACACTCACACTCTCACTCTCACACTCACACTCTACACGTTCATGTACGCAAGTCTAGTGAATCTGCTCCATTCCTAGCAGTGTCGGTGGTTGTAGTTGAGTTCGCAGTGTACTGCCTGTCTTAAGTTCTGGCTTCCATTTCGTAAAATCGTTAATCCATCGATGCAGACTGTTCTAATCGGAGTTCTCATATTCGTATAAATAATGTAAGTTTGTTTGCATATTTGCCAGCTTGCTCGTCGTCTTCGCGAAGAACGCTGTGACAGTACATTGCTTCTACTTGGAATGAGTTATGCAACTTAAAAAAAAGGGAAAATTCAAATATTCCGCATACAGTGAACGATCCACCGATCTGCACGAGTGGATAAAGTAGCTGTAATCACATTCGTATTACGTTCCCTACATACTGTCACTTCTCCCCCTATTCTTTTCCGATCGCGGGTGGTCACCGGCAAGGAAGATTGTTGGTAAGCCTCCGAATTTTTCAGATTTTGTCTTCATTACCTTCTGTATGTAAAAGGAAGTACTATATTGGTTAACTCTTCAAGAAACGTACGCTCTCGGAATTCGAACAGTAAACCACACTGTGATGCAGCATCTGCTACGGGAGTTTGGATGAGCGTCTGCGTGAGCTTTCGGAGACACTGAATGAACCAGTGGCAGAACGAACCGCTGTTCTTCGTCTATCAATCGTATTTGGTTTTGTAAGCTACCGCTTTTATTGGTGGACTGGATCAACTGAAGATTCTTCCAATGAATGGTCTGGCATCCGCCTTATCTGTGGTTTGTGTGTCCTACTTTAAATCGCTCCGTGCCCACTCTCAAAGGCGTTTAATGTATGTATGTACCTCCAGTTGTGTTCTGCAGTAGTGTAATCACACGGTAATAAGTCCTACTTTTGCATTACAGGTCTGGGCAAATAGAAGTGGCTCGGAGAACAGAGTTCAGGGTGGAGTTGTTGTGGTCTTCAGTCCTGAGACTGGTTTGATGCAGCTCTCCATGCTACTCTATCCTATGCAAGCTTCGTCATCTCCCAGTACCTACTGCAGCCCACATCCTTCTGAATCTGTTCAGCGTATTCATCTCTTGGTCTCCCTCTACGATTTTTACCCTCCACGCTGCCCTCCACTACTAAATTGGTGATCCCTTGATGTCTCAGAACATGTCCTACCAACCGGTTCCTTCTTCTTGTCAAGTTGTGCCACAAACTCCTCTTCTCCCCAATTCCATTCAATACCTCCTCATTAGTTATGTGATCTACCCATCTAATCTTCAGCATTCTTCTGTAGCACCACATTTCGAAAGCTTCTATTCTCTTCTTGTCTAAACTATTTATCGGCCATGTTTCACTTCCACACATGGCTACACTCCATACAAATACTTTCAGAAACGACTTCCTGACACTTAAATCTATACTCGATGTTAACAAATTTCTCTTCTTCAGAAACGCTTTCCTTACCATTGCCAGTCTACAATTTATATCCTCTCTACTTGGACCATCATCAGTTATTTTGCTCCCCAAATAGCAAAACTCCTTTACTACTTTCAGTGTCTCATTTCCTAATCTAATTCCCTCAGCATCGCCCGACTTAATTGGACTACATTCCATGATCCTCGTTTTGCTTTTGTTTATGTTCATCTTATATCCTCCTTTAAAGACACTGTCCATTTCGTTCAACTGCTCTTCCAAGTCCTTTGCTGTCTCTGACAGAATTACAATGTCATCGGCGAACCTCAAAGTTTTTATTTCTTCTCCATGGATTTTAATTCCTACTCCGAATTTTTCTTTTATTTCCTTTACTGCTTGCTCAATATACAGATTGAATAACATCGGGGATAGGCTACAACCCTGTCTCACTCCATTCCCAACCACTGCTTCCCTTTCATACCCCTCGACTCTCATAACTGCCATCTGGTTTCTGTACAAATTGTAAATAGCCTTTCGCTCCCTGTATTTTACCCCTGCCACCTTTAGAATTTGAAAGAGTCAATAGCTTTCTCTAAGTCTACAAATGCTAGAAACGTAGGTTTGCCTTTCCTTAATCTTTCTTCTAAGATAAGTCGTAGGGTCAGTATTGCCTCACGTGTTCCAACATTTCTACGGGATCCAAACTGATCTTCCCCGAAGTCGGCTTCAAGTTTTTCCATTCGTCTGTAAAGAATTCGCGTTAGTATTTTGCAGCTGTGACTTATTAAACTGATAGTTCGGTAATTTTCACATCTGTCAACACCTGCTTTCTTTGTACAAAGAAACAAATCAGACGAAAGTGACCAGCATTAATCTCATGATGTTTTTGGGTCGTGGTCAGAAAGTTGCTGAAGGCGGATCGAAGCTGAAATGCTGGATCCTGTCTTGCGCCATTTTCGGGCTAAGTGTTTCATGGCACTCTTCGCTGGCAATTTGAACCATTAAACTTATTAGCAAACAACTGACCACTGTTTCCAAGACTTCGTTGTCACGTAACTTTCCACAACGAACACCCGCTGGCTCCAATGTGTCATGGTACCGTTTACACTGCTCCACTCCCACTGACACAGCCTGCACTGTGTTCTAAAGCGGTGTGGATCACGTGGCGGGCGTACACGTGATGTGCGCGTCATTTGGTGTGGTTACGTGCGTAATTCGCGTCCAATCGTTCCCTCTCGTCCAGGCCACTTTTATTTGCTCCATCTTGTATGTGATCAGTCAATGCCGAAGCAATGAATTAAAATTTTACTAATCCCAGAATTGGAACCCATGTCTCCTGCCCATTAGAGGAAAGCGCTAACCACAACGCTACCTTGGCACTGATCTTGATATTCCCCATCTTAACCCGCACAGGCATTACACAGGCTCTCCAACATTGGAATAGGACCTTAGGATCGAAAGAAACGGGGAAAACCCTCCCTGTACCTGAGGCAAATGCGATAAATTAATCGTATGCAGTTTTAGGTTCCGGAGACGAGGGGTCGAATCATGGTGTCGGTACGAATATAATTCGTTTCTTCGGCCTGTATTCATTATATATAAAGATGAGTCTTAATATGTATCTGAAACGCACAGTTCCACATGATTAACATTTGTTTATGTTGACGGTCATTTTCAATCCCAGAGTCTATCGTATGCAGGTTTTCCAGCATCTGGCTATAATTTTCTACCGTTGCGACTTCTCTGTAGGTAACAGCATCGTCCACGAACAGCTGCGTAAAACTTCTGGCGTTATTTACCAAGTCATTTATGTATTTTGTGAAAAGTGAAGGTATTATAACACTTCCTTCGGGGACGTACGAAACTGCGTCTACGTCTAACGGTTCTTCTCTGTTACGAATACTGTGTTCTGTTTGTTAATAACTCTTCAGTGCAATCATAAAGCTGGTCTGATCCGTACGCACTTATTTTGTTCGTTAGGTGACAGTACAGAACTGTATCGAATGCCTTCAGGAATTCAAGGAACGCGGTATCTACTGCCTCTTGGACGATCACAGCATGCTGAATTTCACACGATTGTTAGGAGTCCACGTTAATTCCAACAAAGGAGATTATCAGTCTACTGCAAGCTCATAATGTGCGAGCATTAGATATATTCCAAATTTCTGTAAGCCTATAGGTGTGTGTGTGTGTGTGTGTGTGTGTGTGTGTGTGTGTGTGTGTGTGTGAGTGAGTTTTTAATATAAAGGTGAATGAATGATCGCCTTTGGGAAGCCGCTCCGTGCACCATTCACCACGAAACGCGGAAACGTGGTTCGGAGCTGGTGCAAATGCGGTGCGGGTCTCGTCGCAGCTGCGGACTCTCATAATGGAGCGCGGCGCCCGACCGGGCTCTAATACTCGGCCCAGCCGCCCTGATTTAGTCTTCCCATAAATCACCCGCCAGAGCGCCTCCGACGGTGTTGATGACTTCCGAGAGTGTCCACAGATACGAGGAGCAAGCAATTCTCCTCCAACAGGTTCTCTTGCCGCGGCAGAACGTCGCCTAATATTAACTTATCTCTTGCAAAATGCGAGGGACCTTCAGTTTCCGTTTTTCTTCGTGTTAACGTAATTACGAGCGGGCGGTCCGAGGTGGCACAACAAGCACGCCCCAGGGGGAAAGTGGAATTCGAATTGTCACACAGCCTCCACGAAGTCATCGATCGAGTAGAAGAGGGGAAACAGGCAGGAGGGCATCGGCTGAAGTGCATTTAGTTTTAACTCTGTGAAGGTGTTTATTTATGTCACTATGCATCCGCTAGAAAAAGGTTGGACCTGTTATCATTACGAAAGGAATAGACGGAATTCTTAGCGCACCAAAAAAGAAATTTTACGATACAAGGGGCTCACAGAACTGTTGCTGATCCACTTACAGAAAAGGCTTTGCGAAATAGTGCAAAAATTTGTGAGCTTGGTTTTTAAAGAAATGAGTGTGCGGCTGTCGCCAAGGACCCCCCGCCCCCCCTCCCACGTCCTCCGGAAGAACAAAAAAGCTCTGCAAGCCAAACTCGCATTCTGTCCCGCCAGCGAGCCAGCCGTGTAAAACTATCACTATCACTTTGAAGAATGCCAGAACATATAACAGATACTGACTAGTAGCTAATGCGTCGAGACACATTTGTCGTGAAGTAAGAAAGCTATCTTTTCACCGTGAAACAAACATATAATCGTGTTAAATAAGAGGCAGATAATTGAATATCTTACACACTTTGGATCTGTACAGGGAAATTATTGTAAGAATTCTGAATCGAACCCATGCATATGGAAACTGAGTATGTGTCAGTTGCCCATTGCCTCGGTTCATACGGGTCTTCATCTTCAAGTACGGAAATCGTTAATTCTTAGGTTTCTCAGAAACTGTTAGATTGTGGCCCCAAATGCATAAATAGCGTAGTCAGAATTTCCTTATTTTCGTCGTAGTTGACGATGCTCGTAGACATCGGCAGTTCGCAGTGTCTGGCCTCTTCTTGTTAAGTATGATTTAGTCCAACAACAATAACGTAACTGGAACATCTTGGCGCGTGGTCAGTTGGCTGAATAGAGCAGTTCGAAAAATCAAACAAGTGGCTAACACTCCCTTAGCGAGTTGAATAGCCCACCCAATGAAGAACAATAAATGTCGACCCATGGGGGGGGGGGAGGGGGAGGGGGGGAAAATTCATGTAGACCCAAATTTTTGTGCGGGGGAGGGGGGAGGAGGTGGCATCAACAATACACTAAAAGGTAAAGACCGGTGAGTGTGAGCGGGCATGTAAAAGACATTTTAGCTTTTCTTTAACATCTCGAAAACGTGTAGTTTAACCAAAATGTTTCCCCAGTAAAAAATTAAACGATAATTTCTTGCAAAAAGGTACTAATCATTTTTTTTTCTCTTTTTCCGCGCTGCGGGGAATGGAAGACTCTGATTATTAATAATAGTGTGTTAATAATACAAAATTAATGTGTATTGTTAAATAACGTGGTTACAAATATTAAATGTTTGTACCACATGTAATTGCAACACATGTAAGCGCAGTAAGGGTTAAATTGTCTTCCGGGGATGTAACAAGGTGGAAAGGCGGAAGCCGAAAGGTCGTTGGATTGTGGTCACGCACTTCTCCCTCCTTCATAAGCCTGAAGATAAAGTATGAGCGGATGATTACCCCTCCTCTCTACTGCACTACGTCAGAAAAAGCAACTGAAGGGTGTTTAAATAAAATTATACCGATTCTTCCGCAGCTTGCCTTGTGAGTCACTGGTGACAAATTGTGCAGACATGCGGAGGGGTGTTATTTTCTACAAACTGCGTCAGCACTAACATTGAATACAGATACGAATTACTAATAACAGAAGAAACGCATATGGACAGAATCCACGTAAATCTCTGCACGCTGTTCTACAGTGCTAGAGGCAAATTGATTAGTCATCTTGTACGGGAACTATAGTATTCTTCCGGCACCTTCCCCACGAATGCTGCTCGCTTTTCAGTTCACAGACAGACTACACCACCCCAGCGTTTCGTGTCCAGTTTTCTCATGAGAGTAGTAAAATAACTTCACTGAGCTATGTAGTGTAGTTATTTTCAGTTTATTGAGTACTTATTTGCAGTTGTTAAGTGAGCTATTATGTAAAAAAAAATCTCAACAGATGGAGCTCTCAACTGTGTACCACACAGAAAAACCCTACCCGAAGTGTAACATGCTGTCAGTATGTATTCGACAACGTCAGTATCATCTTCACTAATAACGGGTATAATAATCCTAACAAGAAATTAACGGGAGACTTTTTCTAGGAAATTTAATGTAGTATAATTTTGTGCTGGGAAAAAAGTTTTCGTTAGGAGCCGCAGTTTTCCAGATACTAAAGAAAAACCTAAAAAAATAGACCTTTAATTGCCACGCCTCGTCACACACACACACACACACACACACACACACACACACACACACACACACACACACATACACACACACCTTCGGTCAAGATTTTTAGTTCGTTACTCATTAGATGTACCAGTGCCCCTGTAGAAAAATTAGCGATTACACGATTTTTTCTCCTTAATTCACGGCTTCTGCTGAGGCGGGCGAGCCAGTAGTAAAGTCCACTGGTAGGGTGCACAGGTTATGGCTATACCTGTGCGCTTCACAATTTTTAGGCTCTAGAGGTTGTAGAGGGTGCTTAGTAGAAAGAGCTTTCAAAGGAACTCTTGTCCGGAGACATAACGTTTGGATGTAAAATAAGTTTGAATATCGGATCGCTTTCAGGTCTCTCGCTTCATGGTACGCACGCAAACTGAGAAGAGGGCGCCGTCGTCACTTCTTGTTGTAGTTGACATCACATACCATTTTCGCCAAACAACGATGGCTGCGAGAAACTGCGAAGTTGGCAACCGGGAGATTTGCTGTGGTGCTCCACGGATGCGCCGCACTCTGTAAACTTCGAAGAGGACGTCCTTTCTCTCGTGGAAGAAAACCCGACGCCGTGTACTCGAAACAATTCACATGTCATGAGACCCTTAAAGCATACAGATCAGAGCTAATTGTTTGTACTGTGTGCGTACCGTGTATTGGGAGATTTGAAAGTGATTAGATCTTCAAACGTATTTTACATCGAAACAGTAAATTTTCGGACATATTCCTTGCCAGAACTTAGTGTACTAAGTCCTTTCCCGCAACCGCAAGCAGCTTGGAATTATGAGCACATTGTATACCTGTATACACAGATAGCCAGCAGTCCCTCAGAGAGAAACTTAAAGAAACCTGCAGGTCAGAATGGTCTCCCAAGCGCGTGGCGAACGACAAGAAACAGCGAGGCTCCTGATCATTCTCTGCGTTTGATGCTTCCACAAAATCTGTGTTGGTGGGGTGTGGGGTGTGGAGACATGTGTCAGGACAGTCCAGATGTGTATTCAGAGGGAAATAACTATTTTCTAAGTGATTCGAACGTGGCGATACCGGTTATAGTGCCGTGTCAGATATGGTATTCTCTCTGTTAGACTATCGTTGAGCGAAAGCTCTGTTGTATTGCCAGAAAGTATTGAAGACGTGTGTAATAAGCAGAAGAAACAGTTAGTCGTACACTTGGCAAAGTACGACGCATAGATCGAACGGCTAATTTTGCCGCTAATACTTGGCCAAATATGCCATGCTACATAGCACATCACGACCTTTGGACTAGTGTAAATCAGAAGAGGAACATTTACCCAAGTATCTGTATCCGAGCTGTCCTATTACGCACCCATTGTGAAGTGTTTGCTGCATTGTTTCAATGAAACAGCTTTCAGCGTCACAGCTGCTACGTCCGCCTCCCCATTTCATGCGATACTGTGCCCTACCAATATGAGGCAACGTACATTGCCATGTGACGAAGAGCGGTCCTTAGATGTACGTCCTGGGCTGCGAAAGATTTTAGCGAATAAAATCTAGGACATACATGTCAGAGACGCATCGACCCTGTGGGATATTTGGAGTCAGTCAGTGAATCTAGAATGGAATACGCGCGATAAGTACAAAATTATCGGTATGGAGGACTCCTACGGATGACCATGATTATTCATACAACTTCCTTTTCTTTTCAGAATTCTATAGCAGCTAGACCGTTCTACAAAAAAAGGTTTGGTAATACATGTAAATCCCCCTCCCCCCCAAACACACACACACACACACACACACACACACACACACACACACACACACACACACTTACACTGTGGGACGGTATTTGGGAACAGATTAAAAGGGAGAGGCGCATACTGGTGTAGGTTTGCTCACGGAAGAATTAAATATCTTTCAAAATTCCTTTTTTTATTTCTGAGCCGTGATGTCTCCGTGTTCACAAGTTCCTTCTTTTAACCCCAAAAGAAAGCTCAAGCATTAAACATAAGAGTTACACACAATTTATTGCCAACAGGACTGTCCACAGATTAACAGCGTTCGAGGAGTTGAGACAAGAGAAAAATTCATCGTGAAATCGAGAAGATAACACAGGGCTTTTCCTCTAGAAAATAATTACCTAAACGCAGTTATGAGTTAATTCAAGCACAACAAAATTTTTATTGCAACAGACCTATCCTAGGAACCGCCCAAGGTGACACCCGGAGCCCCAAGACCAAAAACAATTATCTTACAAATGATTTGGACACAGTATTTGACATTGCTAGATAATGGTAAACACGCACACACAGTGGTGTATTCCTATAGAGATACATGTAAGGTATAGAGGCACACCTTCTGAGAACAAAACTGTTTGCATAAGCTAGCCGCAAAAGCCTAGGTCGGGGTTCGTTCAGGATGGGAGAATTAACAAGTGTAGTTAAATCAACGAAATTCATTTCAGTGGCTTTAATCCAAAATTGTACCATATTCAGTCGAATACACATTCACACGCACAAGATCCACCACTGCAGCAAGTGTGACACAAGCGCTGGCGCACATCTCAAACTCTCACTCCTGCTATACAGCCACAAAACAACAGTAGGCGAAGAACGCTCCATATCGCGTACACCGCAGTGTTAACCAGTCCGAGCGTGCAAACTAATCGGCAAGCCCATACTGACGCACGGCACTGGCGCTGTGGAGAGCTAGTTAGGCTGTTTGTTGACAGTTAAAGCAGGCTTTTGCTTCGTGGCGTAGTCTCCATAACGGCTGCTTCCTTCACTTTCGCCGCTCCATACGCCATCGACCGACCACCTGCATGCCTCCTCTCACTCCACAGGCCGAGTCGAGGGAACCAGAGACAGCAGCTGGCTAGTGATGTCTGGTAGAAGCGCTAAATGCAGTCGTCGTTAGTCACGGCTCACACTTAATCTTTCCAGTCCCTTTGGTGCCAGGTATTAGTGGGTCTGAATGGATGCGGAGTAGTCTGTGCTAAAAACAGAACCTCTTTCAATAAAATTACAATCGGCCGGACGGATCCGAAAGCACGGGGTTCGAAGCCCGCTTCGTCGTAGTATTTTTAAGTCACATATAACTTTCCACTTCTGTCATTGTTTAATGCGAAAAATGCCTCATTGCTACGTGGTTCAGAGCCCAAGTTAATCTGTTGGTGCCCCTGTAAGTAGTTAGGTGAGTAAATTCAGAGGTCGTAAGAAGGCAACAGCATACAGCCTTCAATAGGACTATACGTATTAAAGCTCTGTGGTGTTCAAACCATCGTTTGGCTTGATGACAGCTTCACTTTTTTAGTCTAAGGATAAACGCAGCAATGGAATTACTTTAAATGTGTAAAATACGGTGTTTCATCGTTAAAGGGTCGAAAAGAATGTGTATAGTCACATTATCCCAGCCAACGAAGAACAAAACGGGTCGATTAGGGGGGAAAATCGTGTAGTCAAAAATTTTTGCCCATTGTTAAGATGGAGTGTCCTGAACAACACACTAAACGTTCTGACAAGTGGTGTGTGAGCATTTAGGTGGGGTGGATTTAAAGATAACCTTTTTATGGTTTTCTAGAATAATTCGAAAATAGCGGCTTCTAGTCTTTCAGGACGCGTCCTCCTGGCACTGTGTAAAAGTTTGCGACTACGCAATTTCTCTCTCTCTCTCTCTCTCTCTCTCTCTCTCTCTCTCTCTCTCTCTCTCGCCGCCCCCCCCCCCCCCCAATTTAGCGTCGTGAAGACAGATGTGCTCATACGTGTTGATAGTCCTGTAAAACTTGGTGCATTTAAGGATGCAAAACACGGATGATGAATTACGAACACTCCATACTGTTTAGTTTTAGGCTTTCAGCTTTTCTTCATGAGACTGAATTACATTGATAAATCATCTCGATTGATAAATGTTGATTTTAGCCAAAAGGTAATTATAAACTCGTTGACTGATAGTCACCATGCAGATTGTCCCAAACCTCTAGAATCACGCCTGTAGAGATGGTATAGGATCTTAAACTGAATACTTTGCGACATGGGAATAATGGTTGGAAATCAGTCTTAAGTTTTTTATCGATATAAACATCTTACACATTGAGCAAAAACTTTAGCTGATAACTGTTGAAAGATACGATCGTTATTCTCCAATACCTGCTTTACAACATAACCCATTGACACAACTGAACTGAGAATTTAAAATCATTTCTCCATACACTGTTCTTCGACGTGTTCATTTCACGGGTGAGGTGAACCTTCTTCCATTGCTGGCAATCCAAAATGCAACACCTTAAAAGCAGCATTCAGGTCAGGTGAAATTTGCAGCATGCTTTTGTGGCGACAAGAGGTGCATATGATTAGCATTTCAGCACAGGCGCACATCAAGGGCGCCAGTACCGCCACCTGTGAGCGCCGTGTAAAGGGAGAGCAGACGGTCGTGTGGATATACTGGAATTGTTCTTTCGTGCGGTTGTTTTATGTAAGCAGCTTCAGTATGTCTCCTAGAAGACAGCGAGCCTCTTTCGCCCACGGTTCGGGGCTCGAGCGAAGAAGATTATTTGCCTGTAGGGATTGCGGATTGTCCTTCATAGAGATCGGTGTTCATGTCAGACGAAACAAAGCAACTGCGATGTGGATATATAATCGCTGGATGCAAGAGGGAACGATGGACCGGCGGGACAAATTGCACCCTCTTCGTTGCCCCACTAGACGTGATGACAAGCGCATCGTGCGCTTGACAGTGATGGATCGCTCTGCCGCATAACGAATCATATCACATCAGATTCGGTCTTTTGCGCAACAAGAAATGTCCGCGCATACCATTCGACTTTGTTTGCAGCAGAGTGGACTATCCTCAATGCCACAAGTGTTTGCGCCGACAATGATGCGATGAACATGCACATGGACAACCGAATGGAACGACGATGTTTTATGCCGACCAATCCCGATTCTGCCTGCTCCATCACGATGGTCAGATTAGTCTGGAGACACCGTGGTGAGACTGTTGTCCTATGCATCACCATACTAGTACTGCACTGGTGGGGTATTGGGTTACACTCGCGTATGTCCCTGGTACGTATTGCCAGTACACCAGCCATCCAGCGTTACAGCTATGAAGCGTTGGAACCTGTTGTCCTCTAAAAACCAGCCAGCGTCACAGCTATAAAGCGTGCATCACCATACTAGTACTGCACTGGTGGGGTATTGGGTTACACTCGCGTACGTCTCTGGTACGCATTGCCAGTACACCAACCAGCCAGCGTTACAGCTATGAAGCGTTGGAACCTGTTGTCCTCTAAAAACCAGCCAGCGTCACAGCTATGAAGCGTTGGAACCTGTTGTCATCTAAAGATTCCCTCGTCGCCGATCAGGTTGCATTTCTGCCTTGGACTCCTTGTTTTCCCAATCATTCGCCTGTCGAAAATATCCGATCGATGACAACGGAACGGTTGGCGCGGTATACACCACACGCTGCACCAGATCAACTTTGGCAATATGTGGAAGCAGCATAGACTGCGATACCTCAAAAGCACATCCAGAGTCTTAGATTCAATGCCGAGGCAGGTAGCAGCGGTCGCAGCTAGCAGCGGCGGCTACACTACTCGTTGCTAATTTCGTAACCTTCCTCACTTCACATGTGGCCGTATTTTCAGCCATGTGATCATTGTACAACGTGTTATCTCCCAAATCAGTTTGGCTGTGATAATCCCTTGTCCTTCTTGGTGTTGCATTTTGGATGGCCAGCAGTGTAGAATTCTATTGTGCGAACAAATTCTTTGTCGATAACGTCAGTAACGTCTGTCTTGAACCAACAAGTTTCTCTCAAATTCCCATCCGCGACGATAATTACTTCAGCATGAAGCTAGTTGCAGATCTTTCCTCCGTACATGGTTCGCCTTTGCCGGCATTACTTGTTGCAACGCCATAAAACTCAATACGTATCTAAGAATTCCTGCAACGCATAATGCTTCATCTTCGGTAGACAGTCGTGAAACGTAAACGTAGTTAAAATGCGTCGTGGAAACACTGCAGACGCTTCTATATTGTTTTTCAAGATAGCGTGACCAAACGTCTTTTTGGCAGGCTGTTGTTCCCTGTGAAGTGTACAAACACTATCTTCACGTGTGCAGACTCAAATGTTAATTTGCACCCTTTGATTATTTATTTCAAGATATTCCGCACGGGATTCTAATTTTGACCATCAAGCCTTAGTACATCTGTGGGTTTCAATCTGTACTGCATATAAGACCCTAAATTTTTACGAGATTTTTCGACAATGATGGTCCTGGCTGTTTTGGATGCTGCGGGTGACAGAACACCATATTGCGTAGGTGGTGGCCCATTCTTGCATCCGCGCGTAAATAAATGTCAGAATAACAGGACGTTGTGCAAACGTTTTTGTTTTGTAGCCGAATGAATGAATAAATACACCAAATACAAATTTGCTAGCGCACAATTCCTGCCATGGCCGAATAACTGTGCAAAAATTTTAGCAACATGCAAGTTCAAGTAAACGTAGTATTGCAGAGACTCTTTGTTTTGAGAAGTATTGAAATACACTAGTGGGCTTCTCACGAGAAACAAAACATATTAAATGTTACGTGAGCGCTAGTATTACCTTAAACTTCATTACTTTACATATGTATACAGGATGGTTATAATTAAAGTTGCAATTTCAAAACGCTGTATATGAACAAAAATACACACACTTGAACCACTGTCAGATTTGAACGGAATGTTTCCGAAGAAGTGAGAAAAGTTATGGAAGCGAAAACTTTCATACCAGATGGCGGTGTGTCATAACGTAAATGGATTCTGCTACAAATGACACATGAATCGCAGTACGACGCTATGGCTGGAGTTGCACATTAAACCAACCATGCAGAGCAATATACATGAGTGCACAAATTTGGCATTCAACAGTTCAACCACAGCAAAGTCGTTCAACATCAAATGGGATAATAGGCCAAAAACGGTATTAACTGTCGTGAGACTGGCGCAGGACATGTCCATTATGCTGTCCACAGATTTCTGCCAAAAGTTGAAGTGGAGAAACGCCATGTTCTACAACAGGCCGGCGTGTGTCACTGGTTACGTTCAGAATGCGTCGTGCAGTGCGTGACTTCAGTGCAGCTGCGTTTCTAATCGGAGCACCAAGCACAGTAACTTTCAGGTAACCTCGCAGTCAGAAGTCACACGGATTAAGATTGAGTGATCTTGGATGGCCAGACTGTAGGGAAATAACGGCGGATAATTGTAGCATTTCCAAATTGCCTTTACAGCAGATGCTTTAGTGGCCGTGCAATGTGCGTTGGAGCAGCATCTCGCAATGAAATTATCCTGCCCACACATCCACCTTGTTAAAGGGTTGGAGTGACGTTGGTGCGCAAAAGGCTCTCTTAGCGTTTACCTATGACGGTACAGGGATGATAAATGATGACATCGACCCGCACTACAGTTACCTTTGCAGAAACAGCGGTACCGGTTGACGTGCGAGCGAATTTTCCGTTGGCCATCTTCTGCAGTTAATGTATATCGACATGTGCTTGGAGATGAAAATTCGCTTCGTCTGCCCTTAGAATGTTCCATAGCCATTCAGTGTTCATTTTCGTGTGAGAAAGCAATACTACAGCGGAAGTTTTGTTTTACTGGCAGGTCAGCATGAAGCAACTCCTGACATCGAGTAATTTTGTATATATAGCAAAGCAGAATGGTTGACAGAATTTTATGACACTCATGTCCAAAGTTCGGGCAATTCCCCGTGCACTGCATGTTTCCACACCACAGCTCGACTCCTACTGCAAAGCTGTCCATCTTGTACTGACGGTGGATCAGTTGTTTTCCTCCCTCTGCCATTGCACTTAAAACAACCCAGTCTTTTCGAAGTTTGTAATCAGTTTATCCAGACCCATAACAAACATTGGACCAACACCTTTTTTCCTAACCTTCACTGTCTTGAAGCTATGAGCCTCAGCAGCGCGCGCGATGGTAAATTGACAGTCATGCCGATCGCCTCAAAAGCAGAGGAACAGCCGTGTACCCCGCGTCTTCTATTTTACATATTCTGCCACTTACAGCGCTAGTTAGTGGTAAAATTTTCGCAGAACTTTGTTGTTTCCATAAAGATCCCCTTTCTTAGATATATTTCTTTCACATTTGAAGTCATTATGAACAGTGGTTTTCTTACAGCGTTTTTAAACTAGAACTTTAATTACAATCACTCTGTGTACTAAACATAACACAACAATGATCAGTGCACTACACACTTTGTTTCAAAGACGAAACACTGAAGCGAACGCCGGCTACAGACGCCAGGAAAACCTCCTACAGCCTACAGCGGACCGATGGATACATTATAGTGTAATAGCAGTTCATTCCAAAATGGTTCAAATGGCTCTGAGCACTGTGAGACGTAACATCTGAGGTCATCATTCCACAGAACTTACAACTACTTAAACCTAACTAACCTAAGGACATGACATCACACACATCCATGCCCGAGTCAGGATTCGAACCTGCGACCGTAGCGGTCACGCGGTTCCAGACTAAAGCGCTTAGAACCGCTCGGCCACACAGATTTCATTCAACAACTGCAGAGTACTGAAATATTTGGTTTTTATATAGTTCCTAAAAGATTAACAGGATGTAAGGTTACAAATACGGAATTCGGGGTGTGGAATCCATAATAATATTAACCGTGGGGTACTAGAAAAAAGGCCGGGCATAACATTGCCGTGGGCGGAGCTTGTGTAGTACGCATTTCTGCCGCTACTTGTGAATAGCGCAACTCATAGCCAGTTCAGTGCCTCCTTTGTTCTAGAAACAAAGCACGTTAAGCCAGTGGAAGATATCACAGTCGCGCCGTCAAAGAAAATGTTGTAAAGCCAAATTAAACATCAAAACTATGCTTGTTTGCTTTTTGATGCCAAGGGCGTAGTAGTTCATTTAAAGTTTGTTTCCCCAGGTCAGACCGTCAATCAAACCTTTTATTTGGAATTTTAAGATGATTGCGCCACAGTGTTCGTCAAAAAAGACTCGATTTGTGGAGACTGATTCTTCCACCACGACAACGCACCTGCCCACACAGCCGTTTCTACTTAGTAGTTTCTGGCTAAAAATGGCATTTGTTCTGCTGCTCCACTCACCTGACCTGGCTCTCTGCGACTTTTTCCTATTTCCACGGATGAAAAGGGGCAACATCGAAGTAGTCGAGAAAAAAAGCGAGGGAGGGTCTTCAGCTATTTCTAAAGATGACTGCAAAAAAATGTTTCGAATAGTGGAGGCACCGGTGGGACAAAAGTATTAGTTGTAATGCAGAGTATTTTAAAGGGGCTAATATTCTTTTGTAAACAATACATAGCTTTTAAGAATTAATTCCGTTTTTTTGTGTACCCCTCCTAAATGTGAAAGTAACTACGTAATGCTTTCGCGACGAAACTGCTGAACCGATTTTGATGAAATTTTGTATGGAAACAACTTTAACGCTGAGGAAGAACATACGACACTTTATAAAATATATAATAAAAATAGATATTGATTCGAAGAATATAACTTGAAATATGGAACATTACATACTCTTTCAAAAGGCAATTTGGTCTTTGACTTTTGAGCTGTCGTATTTGTGACAATCCTTTTAGTGTTCGATATATTCTACACAGTACGAATCAGTGTAATAAATACAATGCAGTCCCTAACGCGTTTAATCCATGCTTCCATACTAATATGTCCCAAGCCCATCCCATTTTAGCCACTGAGCGTTGAGCGTCTCTTTAAAGCTTCCGGGACACTTGACGATCCACACTGATGACGTCATTTAAGTACTGTATCACAGAGACGACGCATCTTCAGATGTAGAACGTTGTAGGCCTTTAGTGAGGCTACATTTGATTGATGGGTGTGCGCTGCCATGGGCAACACAGATTCTTGAGAGGAGCTGATATTGCAGGTACAATTTGCGCTGCACATTAATTTCCTTTGTCTGTCAGGTTGACGCTATTTAATAGTTGCAGTGTGTCGACATTTTTAGTACCTTCACCATGACTCATCTTCAGCTCATTGTCTTACGGCCAGCGTTGCTGACCGTTGATCACGGGATCCCAGGTTCGATTTCCGTCTGTAGGATTTTTTTCGCTCGTGACTGTGTGTTACGCTTATCATCTACACGAAAGTCGCCTAAGTGGCGTCAAGTAAAAGGATGTGCATTAAACGGCCGAAAATCCAATGCGGTGTCTCCCGGCCAATAAAGCCATACGCTCATTTCATTTTCATTTATAGATGTGCGATTACATGCGCGACAAACAGCTAGACTGCAATGTTTATACAATCCTCGACGTGCTAAATCCTTACTTTCACACTAATATTATTAAATGAGAAAGTAACTCTGTTACGTTTTCATGACTAAACGGATGAGGCAATTTCGATGAAGATCGGTATACAGATAACGTGAACCCTGAGGAGGAGCATAGGTTATTTCATAAAATTAAAAAAAATCTACGCTCATAAGGGTGAAGTAAGGAATGGAATCTTTTTTCATTTGTCAACATAAGTTAACAAATGATTTAATTCGCTGTGTAATGTATAGATGCCCGTGCTCCTCTACACACACCATACCACATCGTAGTGCCTTGGAGTGGGGGGAGAGGGGCAGGACGCATATCACAAGCTCTGCTTACCCGAATAGGTAGACACACGAGGGCAGCTGACGTTACTGCATGTGTAATAGCTTACTACATCATAACAAAGCTACCGTTATGTTACAGGTAACAGCTAGTAGCATTTGAATCTTAATCTGGATGATTAACTTTTGGCTTATCTCTTGTTTCCAAATCGATAGTTGATAAAGTTGTTACCCGATGTAGATAGCTGCGTTCGCCCTTGAGTACGAGAACTTGCTAACAATTCAGCGTCTGTGACCCAGCAGGATTAAAGCAGAGAGCTCACATTGTGCCCAGTGGAAGCCACTGTGCCTCATGGGCGTGGTAGCTCCGTCTCGGCCGGCATTCCAACGGGCCGTCTCCTGGTCACCAGCCAAAACACAAGGGCCGGCCACCACCAGCTACTGAGCCGCCGTCTTTCGCGTCGCGCGAGAATCGGGTCGCGGTCCATACTTGTCATGCGGTGTTATTTCATCATACTCTGATGGTGGTTCTCGACCTTACGATTTTACGTAAATGAGTTTCGTGGAACGCTCTAAATGCAGCGAGATGTAACTGATACAAACAATACAAACAAGGCCTAAAAGAAAGCATCATTACCCGATCGTCATACGGAGACGAGAAACTAACGCGCGCGCGCTCCAGTTTGCCTGAACTTTAATGCATTCCACAACTAAAGCTTAAAAGGTTTTATCATCTTAAACGCAATCGATCTCTTGAAGTGCAGGAAGACGTGATAGCACCTGGTTACGAAATTAGCCCAGCAAGTTCAGATTTACTCGAGCGGAAAAAGACGGGCCTTCATTTATTCACTGACGCAGGTCGCGTCATCTGCGTATCTTGGACGCTACGTGTTGTAAACCGTTTCACGAAATATGGCTCTTCCACAGGAAGCGGGTACATGGTATGACACCCAATTATGACACTCGGCCTCTGAGGAATATTCAAAATGATTTATCAGAGCTAAAGTCAGACGATGATAATTTCATTCTACATCAGTTTTCAGTAACTCCAACTGGAATACAGTGAAAATAACAGTCGAAAGCAAAAATAGACGTCGAATTCCTGTGGTTAATCTATTAGGTCTTCGTTTGAAAAACTTAATTTAGAGCGTTTATAATTTTAGTGATGCATCAAACTTGTTTTGTAGGCACTGAACCATTTGTCCACTTCATTAACAAATTACTGTTGCAACGAATAAACGCAACCGTGAACGGTAAACAGACAATAGAACTACCGGGCCACAAAAGCAAGCGCTAAGAACGCATCTAACCTAACGGGAAAGGCCGGGTTTGTGATGACCTGCGGCGCACCGTGAACTGATGTGTACTGCCAAGACGCACCGTAAAAACACCTACGGGAAATTCAGGGCCGGTTCGAGAACGTTTTTCCACACAAGCGACCTAATTGCTGTGTGTTGTTTAAGTCCCCTGCAGAAATATTGAGCCATACTGCCGCTATGACTACCCATAATTGCGAAATTATTGCGGGAGAAGGATTTTGTTGCACCAACTGTCCTGTCGATTATGTCCCATATCTGTTAGATGGGATTAATGTTGTGCGATGTGGGTGGTCATATCATTCTCTCGAATTGTCCAGAATGCTCTTCAAACCACTCGCAAACAGTTGCAGTCCAGTGACATGGTGCATTGTCATCCATGACAATTCCATCGTCGTTTGGGAACATGAAGTCCTTGGATGGCTGCATATAGTCTCCAAGTAGCCGAACATAACCATTTCCAGTCGGTGATCGATTCTGTTCGACCAGAGGACTCGGTCCATTCCATGTAAACGCAGCCGACACCGTTATGGAGCCACTACCAGCTTGCAAAGAGCCTTGTCCAGGGACAGGGTGTTTGTGTTGTCCTTATCATTTCATCAAAATGATTCAAATGGGTCTGAGCACTACGGGACTTAACTTCTCAGATCATCAGTCCCCTAGAACTTAGAACTACTTAAACCTAACTAACGTCAGCACATCACGCACATCAATGGCCGAGGCAGGTTTCGAATCTGCGACCGTAGCGGCCGTGCGGTTCCAGACTGTAGCGCCTGGAACCGCTCAGCCACTCCGGCCAGCTTTATCATTTCATCATCAACATCATGTGTGACTGTGGCTAGATTGGACTCCGTAAAAAAAGATTGGACTCCGTAAAAGTTGGGACTTTGAACAGACACTGATGACCGCGCACTTGTGCGGCCCCAAACCAATCATCATCATCGTGCCTTGTCGCCAATTTGGGTCCATGGCTCCGTATGGTCTGTGGCACACTCGAACCCTACCATCATCTCTTAACAACGGAAATCAGGACTCATCTGACCAGAACACGGTTTTCCAGTTGTCTAGGATCCAACCGATATGATCACGGGTACAGGAGAGGCGGTGCAGGCGATTTTATGCTGCTGGCAAAGGCACACGCTTCGGCCGTCTGCTGCCACAGCCCATTAACGGCATATTTCCCCGCAGTTCAAAATGTTCAGATGGCTCTAAGCACTATGGGAGTTCATCAGTTCCCTAGACTTAATCCTAACTAACCTAAGGACATCTCACACATCCATGCCCGAGGCAGGATTCGAACCTGCGACCGTAGCAGCCTCGTGGTTCTGCACTGAAGCACCTAGAACCGCTCGACCACAGCGGCCGGCTTTCGCCGTAGTGTCCTAACGGATATGATTTTTGTCGTATGTTCCACTTTAATTTCTACAGTGATTTCATGCATCATTGCTTGTCTATTTGCTGCATTGCTTGTCTATGAGCACTGACAATTCGACTTGAATGCTTTCGATCGTCAAGTGAAGGCCGTCGGGCACTGCGTTGTCAGTGTTCAATGCGATTCTGTTTGTTTTAATTATTCGGGAGTTGACCGTCTGGTCTTAAACTTTCTTTGCTTTTTGCGTTTAATTTGATTGGGAAACCGTTGAGATTGAACTTGACGTATACATAGATGGACATGAGAAATGAAAGGTTGCAATAAATTTGTCATCTGTGAGTATTACTTTACGTATGAAATATTCTGTTGCAGATTAATAAAAATGAATTTCTTTGAATATTCCAAAATAATTATTCAAATTTTCTTTTATTCTAGCACTAAAGCTGTTTGTGCAAGAATGAAAATATTATTGTCCATCGAACTTAGCAAACATTTTCACGTTGCAGTGGATTTTTGTTTAACTAGATATACCCCGCCTAGCTTTGAAGCATAGGACTCTCTCTACTATGTGAAAATGTTTTCTTTTATATTGCTAAGCTCTCCTGAAAAATAATGCGCTTTTAAATACACTTTACGATATGTTCAGAATTTATCACTTATTGAATGAAAATTTACAAAAGCTGGAGCTTGTATCCACCTGTGAATGCACAAGATAAAATACACTATCTCCTTTTATTCTGCGCCTGGAATGCTGTGAAAAGAAACACTTTATTATTTTCACCTCTACCTGTACCCTTTTAGGATGTGGTCGTTACAGCGATCGTACATTTAAATCTGTCGCTGCTGCAGACTCGGACTACTCGCTCGCGGCACACCTCCGCACCGCCAGCGATATCCAATAAAATGCTGAAATTTCTTAAATAAAATGGGTAATGACCGGTGCGAACTTTGCAGTAATTCTGACAAACAGATTTTACTAGATAAATATATTTTAACAGAAACAATTAAAATCTTTACACACCTTTTAGAATCCCAGCTACAAATGTCGTCGATCATCGACTTATGTCAAATGAAAACTACCTAAGAGCCTAAAGCAACGTCACGGGTTCCTCTTCCATTCAGTCCGTGCAGAAGACAACCGATTCTATTACAATATATTGCCTATTGATATCTTAACTAATTGTTGTACAGTCTTTGGCAGATTTGATATATCGTTTCTCCTGTGGCGGTTTTCACATCCTCCGCCACAGATAGTATTTCACACTCTTTGAATAATAATTTATAGTAGCAAAATTCGTAATTATACCTTTCCTCATAAAATTAAGTGTCCCTTCGAAATTCAATTGACAGAAACACACATAAATTGTTACAGTGAGCATTATACATCGAAATGTTCTTTTAACTTTCACTTTGGATGCGTGCTGCCAGAGAACGTTACAAGTGGTGGAAGGTAATGCATGAATTGTAGTATTCTCGGCACTTTCTGGACGCTGAGGATCCTTTAATATTGAATTCCCTAACTATTTCCGAAATTGAATGTCGCATGTGTCTAGCTCCGATTACCATTCCGTATTCGAAGTATGTTAGTGCCCACCGTGCGGCAATCATCACGTAGGAAATCTTTCCACTTGAATCTCCTGAGTTCAAATGACAGCTCCCCCGATGCACTGCCCTTTTATACCTCGTGTACGTGCATATCACTTCCCCATGGCTTTTGTCACCTAGGTGTATGCTCTGCATACCGAGTTCTTAAATTTCTTTGCGCGGCCGTTTAGTTGCATTTCTGATAAGTGTGCGCGTCTGCGTGTTCAATCAGCGGCACCCGCAGGTGTTAAACTTTCCAGCTTGCGGCGCAGATGATCTCGAGTAGATGTGCGGCAGCCTGCGTCGTTGACAGTAGCCATTAGGTGAGAGTGTGGCGGCGGCCGTGACACGGCTCCGGCGCGGATTGGCTGCGCAGCGCAGACGAGGCGACCGCCTTTTGGATGCAAATGTGTCGCCGCCCGCTAACGATTTGATGCGCCGCATCCCGCCTCCAAGGCGGCCCGAGGAGAGCCCTCTATTTTTGCCGCTTTTGAAGTAAGGCCCCTCGTGAGTCGCCCGCCTCCCCGATGGCACATGCGGACGGATACCCAAAAAGGCGACTCTCTTGTTGCCGCAGGAGCGATCGATGTTGCGCTTTAATCTTTGGCGCCTGCACTCGAAGAATTGGATTTAGAGCAACAGGCTTACTGACAAACTACAGGATGTTATAAAATGTCTGGCTGGTTACGGCGTAACAGAGAAGTTTCTGTAGGGAACCGTGTGTTTTTTAAGGTATTACTCGACAAAGCTGTCCTTACACCCAGTCACAGCGGGAACTAATTTAAGTCATGTGACTGGCCTTTCCAGGTAAAGATAGTGCGCTGTTGTTAGCTCGCAGTGGAAAATATGTGCTCGGACCACCGTGACTCCTTGCTGTTAACGTTATCAAATTGTTGTCGGTGTGGAGGAGATAGGAGCGACACTGCTTCCGGAAAAAGTGAGAGAACATACTTGAAAAATACACTACCCACAGTGAGGTTGAACACCTTCTGTTGGTGGTGTGGGTACGTGACACGGGAAGGAAAAAATAGAAACAGAACAATGATGAATGAGTTGTCATCGTCGCGAAGATGTGGGCCGTACATTCAGAAATCTACTGGCACAAGCAGTTTTGACGAAGGCCACATTGTTGCGCCGCTGCTGCTGGAAAAGAGAATCTCTGAAACAGCGATGCTGATTGGCTTTTCACGTATTATTGTCGTGAACACCTGTGGAAAGTGATTAAACGATGGTGAAATGACGAGTAGGCCGTATGGCTTTGGACATCCACGTCTCATCACAAAACCGAGCAGTCAGAGGATCTCCCGCTAGGTAATCCAGAATAGGCAACGATCTGTGATAGGTCTGATGACAGGGTATAGTGCTTGTGCAGGCAACAGTGTTTCGGAGCACACCGTTAAAAGGCCATTGTCAAACATAGAGCTTCACTGCACACAATCCCTGTGTGTTCCCGTGTTGACCTAATTACATCTTCAGTTAAGATTGAGGTCAGCAACTGGAAGCAGTTAATTCCATAAATTATCTGGGAGTACGCTTAGGAGTGATTTAAAATAGAATGATCATATAAAGTTGATCGTCGGTAAAGCAGATGCCAGACTGAGATTCATTGGAAGAATCCTAAGGAAATGCAATCCGAAAACAAAGGAAGTAGGTTACAGTACGCTTGTTCGCCCACTGCTTGAATACTGCTCAGCAGTATGGGATCCGTACCAGATAGTCTTGATAAAAGAGATAGAGAAGATCCAACGGAGAGCAGCGCGCGTCGTTAAAGGATCATTTAGTAATCGCGAAAGCGTTACGGAGATGATAAACTCCAGTGGAAGACTCTGCAGGAGAGATGCTCAGTAGCTCGGTACGGGCTTTTGTTGAAGTTTCGAGAACACACCTTCACCGAGGAGTCAAGCAGTATATTGCTCCCTCCTACGTATATCTCGCGAAGAGACCATGAGGATAAAATCAGAGAGATTAGAGCCCACACACAGGCATACCGACAATCCTTCTTTCCATGAACAATACGAGACTGGAACAGAAGGGAGAACCCATAGAGGTACTCCAGGTACCCTCCGCCACACACCGTCAGGTGGCTTGCGGAGTATGGATGTAGATGTAGATGTAGATGTTCTTGCTGCGCCAGGTCGATGACTGGTTCCAGGCGAAGGGCTGCGCCACGGATGCAGGCCAGTGAGCCCAGAACTATGCTATGGGTACACTGAGTTGGGCTTCCGTGGGCTCTGTGGTGATAATCGAAGGCATCGGGACAGCAGTGAACTACATGAACATTATTGCTGAATACCTGCATCTCTTCATGCATGAAGTCTCCCACTACGGCGATGACATGCAGGATAACTATCCGTGTTGCAAGGTCAGAATTGCGCTACAGTAGTGTGAGCAAGCAGTAAAGGAAACAAAAGAAAAATTCGGAGTAGGAATTAAAACCCATAAAGTTTTTATTTCGTCTCCATGGGTTTTAATTCCTACTCCGAATTTTTCTTTTGTTTCCTTTACTGCTTGCTCACACTACTGTAGCGCAATTCTGACCTTGCAACACGGATAGTTATCCTGCATGTCATCGCCGTAGTGGGAAACCTCAAAGTTTTTATTTCGCCGATGACATTGTAATTCTGTCAGACAGCAAAGGACAGTGTCTTGAAGGGAGGATGTAAGATGAACATAAACAAAAGCATAACGAGGATAATGGAATGTAGTCGAATTAAATCTGGCGATGCTGAGGGAATTAAATTAGGAAATGAGACACTTAAAGTAGTAAAGGAGTTTTGCTATTTGGGGAGCAAAATAACTGATGATGGTCGAAGTAGAGAGGATATAAAATGTAGACTGGCAATGGCAAGAAAAGCGTTTCTGAAGAAGAGAAATTTGTTAACATCGAGTATAGATTTAAGTGTCAGGAAGTGGTTTCTGAAAGTATTTGTATGGAGTGTAGCCATGTATGGAAGTGAAACATGGACGATAAATAGTTTAGACAAGAAGAGAATAGAAGCTTTCGAAATGTGGTACTACAGACGAATGCTGAAGATTAGATGGTTAGATCACATCAATGAGGAGGTATTGAATAGAATTGAGGAGAAGAGGAGTTTGTGGCACAACTTGACAAGAAGGGACCGGTTGGTAGGACATGTTCTGAGGCATCAAGGGATCACAAATTTAGCATTGGAGGGCAGCGTGGAGGGTAAAAATCGTAGAGGGAGACCAAGAGATGAATACACTAATCAGATTCAGAAGGATGTAGGTTGCAGTAGGTACTGGGAGATGAAGCTTGCACAGGATAAAGTAGCATGGAGAGCTGCATCAAACCAGTCTGAGGACTGAAGACCACAACAACAACAGTGTGAGGGACGCGAATTTGCATTGATATCTTGGCCAACGAATTTACCTGACCTGTAACTATTGGAACAAATATCGGGCACCAGCTGCGTGCCCACAACCTACTGTCGTGTAATTTGCGGCAATTGCGTTACCTGTGGGTTGACATCTAGTGTCACATACTTCGGGAAATGTATCAAGGTCTTGAAGAATCCATGCCAAGCAGAACCACTGTTTGAAAAGTGGACCAACACGCTAATGATATGGCTTACCGATTTTCAAGTTGAGTAAGGCGAGGGTGTGAACTTCACGGCTGGAGGGACACAGTGCTGATGGGGAGTGAGGGTTACAGTATCTGTCCCAAAGAAGCAGCAGCAAAGTGCAAGCAGTAAATATCCTGTTAACCCTTAATTCACGAAGCGACGTTCCTGTAACGTATACTACGAGGTTCCTAAATTTATTTTTACAGTTATTTGTGTTGTTTAAATGCTCCTTGTTTACTTTATTGCACTAAGTAAAACCTGCAGCATTTTACAATTTCACAGACAATCATACTTTTGTGTTTTTTAAATAGTACACGCAAATAGACTATTAAAGAGAACTTAATTTTATATTCTGAAAAATTATGCTATCTCTGTAGCAAGTAAATTTACGCACAAAACTGAATCACAGGGTTTATGTTTGCGCAAAACCACCCGAGAGTTACAAAAAGTCTTAAAAATGGCTGTTAACTACTGGGATCCACATTTATCACCACTCGCAAGACATTCGATTGTAACTAACTTGTTCAGTGTTTTATTGGAGAAACAGACAGATCTCCGTCACAGTTACTGAATGATAGCCTTATTCGATAATAGAAGTGTGACCACTGGCTGTTGTAAAATAATCTTATTTGTCGTCTATTTCTCGATTTATCTACATCACCACTAATACCTTCCTCCATCCACTATCAGTTCCATTAAACTGGAGAAAGTGTAAACTGATGCGATCCAGCGAACACCTTTTGTACTGTGCAGTACTGAAGAAAAAAATGGTTCAAATGGCTCTGAGCACTATGCGACTTAACTTCTGAGGTAATCAGTCGCCTAGAACTTAGAACTAATTAAACCTAACTAACCTAACGACATGACACACATCCATGCCCGAGGCAGGATTCGAACCTGCGACCGCAGCGGTCACGCGGTTCCAGACTGAAGCGCCTTTAACCGCACGGCCACACCGGCCGGCTACTGAAGAAAATAGGTACGTAGTTCACGAGGCACTATCTAAGAGTCCCTAACACCTGTCGGTAACAAGTGTCAGCAACAAAAAAAATGAGGCGTAACGCAGCCAACGGGACATTATAGGGTTGGCTATTTAAGGAGTGTAGGGGACGTACAGAAGCATTCCGCCACAACACAACTGACCTTGGAGAGCGAGTTTGAATATTTCCGCTCGGACTGAGAGATGACACCTCGTGAGTTAGGGGCTAATGATACGGATAGAAGTGTTATTAGGCAGAAATTCCTGCCATGTTATCAAAAATAAAAGTGAACGCCAACTGTGATAACCCTTGAAATCTTTTGTCACATACAACTGGACTTCAAAGCTAGTAAAGAAACTCTCAGAAAAATGGTTCTGTTCACAGGGTTTGGTTTAGAAAGTGTTAAAATAGTCATCATCTGCGACCGAGACGATATAGTTCCAGAAAATCTATACTGCATTTTACGAAAAAATGAAGTATCCGAACTAGAGCGGCTAGTGGTTTATTTAGACGAAACGGCGACTCATACACACTCACTGTTAATAAATATTGTCACAGTGATATTGTGCGAGGTGTATTTTGAAACAAAACTGCTCGTCTGTGTCAACTATGCTACAGAAAGCATTGGCGTACACACGTAATACAGTACTACACTTCTGGAGGCTTCTTTTTTCGTTAGGCAACATTGATCATACAGGCAGCAGTGGTTATAACTAGTGAAGGGATTTTAAGGATTAAATTATGGTCCGAAAAAGGGAAGAAACGTTACGAAAAGGTGCAAAGAGGGTGCTGATTAAATTACTTTATTTGAATTTAAGCCAGCTACACTAACATTATTTGTCGAGTTTACAGGGTTCCGTCGTTCTGGATTACATATAATTATCATCTCAATGTTTTTGACATCAAGTCGCTGGCGCTTCGAGGTCTGTACTCCTTATGTACGGAGGAATTACTCTCGACATCTACATAAACCAGAGGAGCATATTTTTTCAGCACCCATAATGGAAGTTCAGTCAAAGATACAAAGGTTGCCACCTCTGGATTGCTCTACAAATTTAATTCGAATTTGTCTGTAGCAAACCTGTGAAGGTTGTCAGTAACATTTCATCAGCTTCTTCCACTGTTTCTCCTCCTCCATACCTCATCACCTCGGACAAATACGTGTATCTATACACTGCAAAAAGTTCAAACTATAGATCTTTGTTATTGACCGATTGTTGGATCTGCTTGATGGCATCTGCATCAATTGAGCCTAGAGCACATATGAAGTGTTTCTTTTTATTAGAGTTTTCTCACATGAAAACTGCTCATCTTACCCACGTACCCCACCTTGTGATCAGAGGAACTGTGCAAGATGGAGCCCTGTCATTTCTTGATGCCTACAAAACTTGACAGATGGGAACTTCTACCAGAATCTTCATCCGAGCATCAATGAAGTCATTTACCCCCAGTAATTCTCCCCGATAATTTCGAAAACTCGGCGTAGACCATGTGCAATATATGTCACGTGGTTGAGGTTGGCGTACATGCCTTTCATTAGTTGGAAAGCCGAAAGCATATAGTTAGCGTACGTAGTCACCAAGAGCCCAACTTTCGTATCGTATGCCCTGGCCACAGGTTCATACGCGAGTCGTTGAATGATAGCATTATCGTGCAGACAGTTTTCTTCTTGAGTTTGTGCATTTTAAAAAGGTGTGAAATCAATTAAAATTCAAACAGTGATGCTTCAACAGTTGAAACTTAAATCCATTACTGGTGACATGAATTTAACGGTTCAGTGTTCTTTGAATGTTTGCTCTGGATGTGCTGGTTTATTCTGTTTCTTTTATGCTTGTCATCGATTTCAATATTTACTTCGCAGATGACGCATGCAGAATGATGCCATCACTTTCGATAAACGGAGTCTCGAATCCTTCTGAAGGTGCACACAACTTCTTATCTTTCAGCATGATTTTGTTGTGAAAAATCCGTTCTCGTAAAACGCGGCCAACAAGTCAGTACTTGTGGTCACTTCCAGAAGAATTCAAAACCCGTTTTATCGAAATTGATGGCATAATTCTGCGATGTGCCGTCTTGCAATCAATGACAAGCATTATAAAATAAAAAGCAGAATAAACCCCCACATCCAGAACAACAAACACTCAAAGAACATTGAACTTCGCAAGTGCCCCTCCGAACAACATGCCGCAAAGCTTCACATGGTCACATGATGCCGCAGCACGCACTAAATTCCAAACAGAAATGTGACGGAAAGGATATGGGCAGAGAAACACAAGCTAGGGACTTCGTAGCGCCTGTTCTCTGGTAGTCTCTGGAATTCTGGTAACTGTTCAAACGAACCTATTATAGATTGCGGTTGCAACTGTTAACGCTCAGAGCACCTGTGAAGTGCTGCTACCTGTCGACACTTTGAGAACTTTGTTCTCAAAGGGTACCATGGAAGGCCAGCCATTGTGTAGGAAACGCCTTGGCAGACCACCCCTTTGGACCAGGCCAGCCAGCACCCGTTAGGCGGATTAAGAGAAACCCGCCCTTTATCTCCAAACCGGAGTAGAGCAGTCCCACGCACACCGGCAAACTGGCATTGTGACTCAAAACAGCGACCGGCACTCGCAGACCGTCGCGGCTCCGGTAACGATCCGTTGCAGGTCCTGCTGAAGGATGCGCGAAGGAAAACGGCAGGACCGCCGCAGAACGAGAGAGGATGGCCGTCGGAAAGTTCGGCAGCGGTCTCACGGACTATACCAGGTACTGGTTAATGTTGACATATCTGTATTCCGATTAAAATTGATAGTTCACAATTCACGCTTTGGAGGAGCTGGTTTCCTCCCATCCGAGAGATCATCACCACGCCCAACCGTTTACCGTTGCCAGACTGCCTCAACAGTCGGTCAGTTCATTTCCAATTCCTTATGCGGGATTCTTTCTTGATATGTTCGGATCCCTAATCATGGGTCTGACACTTCTGTTTCGTGTTACATAACCACAGCAAAAAACACGCACCCAACGGTGCTAATGCAACATACGCGTTTTATGCACAGCGCTAACCAAACGCTGCTGTATACTTCCGTACAAGAAGTGATTCATCGCAACATGTGTAATTATCTTAATCACAGAGATCAGCTTACATCTGATAAGCTTCACACGATATTACGTGAAACTGAATTTTTGAAGGCTGCAGGTCATCGTTGCAACAGCAGCACCACAGTCACAGATATGAGCGTGCTACCAAGTTTTGCGGTTTAACGCATTGGTTAGCGCAGAAACCTGTCGTGTAGAAGGTCGTAGGTTCAAATCTCGTCGACTGTGTCGAATCATTTTTATTTCTAAATCTAATCAAAAGTATTTCATTATTTTTATTCAATTGATTGATTTTAAATGTAATTTTTTATTTCTAATTATTTGCCGCAGCAGTTTCATGATCGTATTGGCTTCATTTGCTCTTATTTTTTCCTAACATTCCTTTTCCGTTCGAAAATCAGCATGTGTCGCCTACAATCTGCAACAAAGTGTCAGCGAGGACTGCTGATCAGTTAGTAACGAGGCAGCTCGCGTAGCCTTGTATATTCCCTGTAGTTATCACAAAAATGCGGAATATGTATTGGATGAAGAAAACATTTCGCTTGTACGAGGTAGACCTGACAAAAGAACAACTAATGCATTCAGTCACTGCACGATAATTGCTAGTTTCATTTAGACGGAATTGGGATGCAGTAAAAAATGGTCTTGGTTGTTGATCTACATATCTTGCTGTATGAGGATAGTTCCAGATACCGATAAATTAGTGTTTGCTTTTAGCGCTGAAACAATTTTTTCTGTCTTGAGTTTACTCCTGCTTCTATTGCCGTGAACAAAGCGATCGTGATATTACTTCTGCCTCAGATTGTAGACCGCCGTTTTCTCGGATACATTGCACATTACGAGGTTGTGAGTCGCTTACGACAGGAGTTTAAATTCAGGGCTACAAAACACGTCGTCTGCCCCAGTTCAGTCATTGGTCAGTTAAAATCAGCTTCCGACAGAGCATCTCGCAGTTCCAACGTACCTCGCGGCCGACTACTTCCAACGTTACACATCAACAGCATTTGTGGAGTGACAGCCGTGTGTGTGTGTGTGTGTGTGTGTGTGTGTGTGTGTGACACACAACCGAGCGCCAGTCGGCAGCCGATGTGGCAACACTGTAGCGTCAACTGACAGATGTCAACTATCAAGTAATTTTAAAAGGACTATAGTCACCATGTTGAGGTTGCACCAGTTAATTTCGTGTTTACGAATTAAATTTAGGTTTGTAAACATGAATTTTCAAAAAAAACAAACTATGGTTTTCAGACTCCCTATAAATTACACAATGGATTTTCCTCTTGAGTTTATGTAGCCAAATGAAGAGTCGGAAACGGATACACAGGGAATCAAATTGGCCAGCGTGAAACCTAGTTTTGCAAGAAACAAAAATGTGGAGCAGTTTCAAATCGTATTAAGTGCACAGTTCATGAATTTACAAATAACGTCTCCAAAACAGCAGAACAATTTAACGCTTTTGTAGCGGTACTATAAACAGTATTGTATAGTAGCGGTAGTATAAACACCACTGTAACCTGCTACATACGACATAACGACGAAATTTGGATTGCGCTGTCCAGCATAGTGCTATGCAGTTCTTCGTGGTTTTGGAGATGTAACTGAGTGCGATCATGTTCCATCTTGTTTGGGATGCTGTAAATTTTATTTTTTGCGTCTTCGGGTTGAGTACTAGGATGCTTTCACACTTCAATCTGCCGTCTTTGTTATTACAAGGCAGATGAAATTTACTTAAATATGGATGTCATTTGAAGTCCCTAAAGTGAAATACGTCTCCTCATGTCATAACTACAGGTAGTAAAGCTCGATCAAAGTACAGAAACATGCATTTTTTTAATTACTGACCATCTCTTGTCTTTTAGTTTTCGCAGCTCTGACTCTCATTCTACTTCCTTTCAATCACTCGCCGACGGGTAAATAGCTTTCCCCCTCCCCCCCCCCCTTTTTTCCCCTCATGATGATCGAATGAGACCTGTCACGCAATCAACACCACACTGTGAGTTTCAAGATCAAAATAGTGGGACCAGCTAACAAAGGTGCGGACTGAACCGTCGGCTGCGGTTTACATAATACGATGGGATCAGATTCATGTTTTTCAGCACTAAATTACTGTTGGAAAGAAAATGAAATCACCCGATCTGACTCAACAGCGTTATAGAACATACAACAGTTGCGGTGAAACTGCATCAAACTGTATTTTGACCGCGGCTGCATTTAAAACGTTTTGAAACTCTGCTCTTCAACGTATCAGTTCAAACTTCTTCGCAGATTAAAACTTTGCGGGGGAATGGGACTCGAAAGTGGGAACTTTGCCTTTCGTGGACGTGTGCTGTACCTACTAAGATAGCAAAGCACGACTCACGACCCATCCTCACAGCTTTACTTCTGCCAGTACCTCATCTCCTACCTTCCAAACTTCACAGAAATTCACCTGCATATTTGCGTATTAACGCTCTTGGAAGAAAGTTACTTAGAATTAGAAGGTAGGAGATGGGATATGAGCGGAAATAAAGCTGTGAGGGTGGATCATAAACCGCGCTTAGGTTTCTCAGTTGGTAAAGTGCGTGCCTGCGAAAGGCAAAGGTTCCAGGTTCGAGTCCCGGCCCAGCACACAGTTTCAATCTGCCGGGAAGCTCCAGATCAGAGCGCGCGCGTGAAAATTCATTCTGGAAAGGATGGAATTACTTGAAAATGAACAGAGTAATTTAGAAAATTCCACCAAATAAATACCCCTAGTACTCAATAAAATTCTAACTTAAACATTGAACATTAGATTCACAAAAGCCACCTCATTTGCTTTCTCTTCATCTATCTACTCTGTGTAATATTGAGTACCGGTCGATATTTAAATATATCATGCCAGCAGTAAAATGCTGCTATTGGAGCACAGAAATGGCGAATATGTTCGTGTTCAAAAGACTGACTGAAAAGTGGGATGCCGACTGCCTCATTATGTCTTCCACGGCTCCTTTAAAATGTTTCCCAAAAGTTTTTCAGTACGGCGTACTCGCGCTCTTTTTATCAAGAATCTCACTCCCACAAGCTTCCCTAACTGTAACGCGCTCACCCCCAACACTAAGTCATCGCTAAAATCGCTCACACCTGGCCACCCCCACTTGCCCATTTTCTCACTCACTCACTCACTCACCCACCCATCCAGTCCCAACTCATTTTCGTTATCTGTTTGTGTCTCTCTGTCACTGTCTCCTGCCTGACAGCCACAGTCTTCTTCCTTCTGTCCTGCTACTACTGTCTCCTGTGACTGTCGCCCTCTTGCTCTCCGTTACTGCTATCACGTCACTCCTTCCTTCCCAATCCGTCTCTCTCTTCCCACTGTCACTATTTCTCTCCCCCCTCGTTGTCATTGTCATACTCTCTCTCATTATCACTGGCCCTCACCCACTTCCTCCTGCTCCACCTGGTTCTGTCCTATTCATTCTTATCCTAGTACTGTCCCGTTACAGTCAATTATGTTCCACTGCTACTGTGTCCCTCTTTTTCTCTCATGTTACCTTTATCTTCTTCGCTCTCTGTATACCACAGGCACTGTCTACTATCTTCCAGTATTCATTACTTTTCTGCCTCTTTCCCACTGCCACTATTTTCTTCTGTCTCAGCATAAAAAAGCGCGAATATGTTTGCACGACAAAATATTTGCGATAATTTTTGAAGGTGCTGAGGGAGGTGGAACGAGGAAGCTGATACCCCACTTTTCAGTCAGTCTTTTAAACAGGATCTTATTCACCTTTTTTGTACTTTGATAGGACCAAAAATAGCTTTTTTGATGATCGACTTTGTGAGGTTTACTTATCTGAAATTGAAATAACGCAAGACTAATTTTGCACCATACACCGGAAATAAGGGGCACAAAAATTTTGCATGTGCTTCAGTTCTACAACATGGGTTTCCCAGAGCCCTTCTGATGATAATGACACTTCACAGAGTGTGTTTCTCAGTGCTATATCACTTCATAAATCCTGTTTTCGAGTCATACCGGATTTTACGTGCGTGTGCTTCATTTACAAGTAGGTTAACGTTGAACCTTTGTATCTCGGAAACGGAGGAAGATACCAAGAAAATTTTGCAGGTTCGTAGAGATTGGCTCGTAAGAATACACTAAAAATTATACCCTTTTGTTGCGCATAGCCGACTATGAAAATAAAAAAAAAATTAGAAAAAAACGGTCAAACGTTTTGTGAAATGATTTATCCAAAATTAAGAAACTGACGTGTATTTGACTGATGATCGAAATCATGTACTGCAAACGGGGTGCCTTCTCACAGATTGTACCAGTTTAATGTTAGTCTACCTGATTGCCATGCTGGACTTGAACATTTTTACTCTGTGCCTGCGAATGTAATTTAGGCGTTTTATACTCCGAATACTGCAAATCACAACGTATTTTTTCTGTTCTTTACACAAATGTGTTTAAACACCTGTGTGTCATCTCCAGTTGGTCTCCTTTTATTTCTGCTAATATATTAGACAAGGTTCGTGGTTGATTTTCGGTTTAAGGCCAAAAAACTATAACATCACCATTTATTTTGTTTTGATTTTAGGTCAACAATAAAAACAAAACAAATAAACTGATGAGTATGAAGTACTCACCAGAAACTGACATGGGACCCGTGGATTCTATCATTGTCGTCGCTTTCAGCAACGCGGATGCTGGACACAATAGTCCATAGTGGGAGTCCGACTTGCGACAGGTGCCTTTCGGACCACTCCCGTGAACAGCTTACTCCCATAAGTTGGCGTCCCTCTCCTACTGATCAGGTGACAACACGTGCTATTCAACTATGCACTACACATTCGCTGCTCCCCTGCACCTCCGAAATATCGTGTCTTTTTTTCCTATTAGAGAGAGGGAGACCTCTCACAACAGACGTAAAGATCTTGAGTCACAATAGCAGTTCGTGTACAGTGTGTCTGCTATAAACTAAGTCTTGTCAGGAATAAATAGCGTGCGCCCCTATGGTGTGTACCTCGTCTTCGGATCTGCCTCGACCTTTCCTTTTGACCGAATGATTCAGTAGGCCATATCGTTTTTCGCCGCCTTTTTGGACGTCCGTGACGCATTTCCAGTCTGACATAGTATACACTGACGACTCTACGGTCGACCGACAAACTGGTTTTGCTTACACACTTGCAAGATGCAGTGATCAACGCTTCCTGCCGAACGGATGCAGTGTTTTCACTGCTGAATTTGTGGCCATTGCTTGAGCCCTCAGCTATCTTCGTTCTTGCACTGGCGAGTCCATCAGCAGTGACTCCTTCAGTAGTCTTCAAGCTGTCGACCAGCGCTACGCACGACACCCATTGATTATTACTATCCAGACCTGCTATATGATCTCTACCACACTGGACGGACGGTCGGTCGGACGGTCGGTCGGTCGGTCGGTCGTCTTTGTATGGTCCCCAGGCCATTGTGGGATCCCACGAAACGAACGTGCTGACCGGTTGGCCAAGTTGGTTACCAGTATGCCGACATTGGAGAAGGGGATACTGGAACCGGACCTTTGCTGGACTCTTCGCCTACTGTTACTGGATGCTTAGAACGCAGATTGCTATGCCATTGTTTCCCTGAATAAAATGCGCACCACAAAGGAGGCCACGGCCATGTGGCAGTCTTCCCTTCGTGCATCTCGAAGGGAATCTACTGTCCTCTGTCGGCTTCACTTGGCGACACATGGTTGACTGCGACATCCTCCTACTTGAGGATCCATTGCACTGTTGGTGTGGTAACCATCTCACAGTGACCCACATCCTGCTGGGCTGCCCTAATGTCGCTACCTTGCTGACACGGTACCTCTCATTCCAGCAGACTATACCAAAGTGGCTAGTTTGGTTTTACGTTTTACCCGTGAAATTGGTTTTTACTCCTCTCTGTGGTGTAGGGCACATGAACCTTGTCGGCTGCCTCAGGGATTGGAGGGGTGCCTCGTCGCCTGCTGCAGTCTAAGGGCATACTGCTGCCCTTGCTCGGTTGTCCAGCCTTGCTCCTGCCCTTCCCACCTTTTTAATTATTCTTCTACATCTGTCGTTTGTTTACCGTCTTATCGTTGTTGTTACCTTTCCTGTGATTTGATTAACTTGGGTGTGTTGCTAGTTTTCTTGAGGTAATGAAGGGTGTGGAAGCACCAGTTGGATGCAGATGATGTGACTCCGTTGGCATAACATGTCCTCAGGGGCCTTCAGCTATTTTCTGGGTGGGGAAGGTCTCCCACCGTCACCCTTTTACGCTTCTCTCATTTCTACTTCCTCCTATTTCTTGGTTATCTTGATTCTCTGATACCACCGAATCCATTGGGATTTGTCTTTTGTACCTTTTCTCTCTAGGGACTATTCCCGGCTTGACACTCAAAGGATTAAGGGATCAATGACCTCGTAGTTTCGTCCCTTTAACTTCATCAGTCCCTCCACCCAGTATCTCACGGAGACGGTCAAGTCCGCAATGATCCTTGTAATAAAGCAGTGCCGGTGGGTTAGCAGGCATTCACCAAGTCGTATATGCGACATGGAGTTAACACTACATAAGTAATTAAACCACGTGGCGAATGATTCAGTAATTAAACGTGTGTACATCAGTGGAATGGTTTAGTGGATTGGATTCACTAAGTTGGATAGTAGCTGATCAAGTAGCTTCCCGCACCCCAAATTAAAATTGCGCAAGTGTGAACGTTATTTAGTGGCGAGCATTGGTAGTAATCTGTCTCTGAGACCGCTCTCCCTCTTTCCAATCTTCTATTTAGTGTGGATCGCTTGTGGAACGTGTTATGTGCCCTGTGAAGAAAAAATAAATACAACAGCTGTGGCAGCTGCAGTCGCTGAGTTCTGAAAGGCAGTGGAAATACCGTGGTTTCAACAGCAGATAAAATAGAAAATTAAAAAGCAGTAGCACTGAATGGTATTCATCTTAATTCTCGATTTTTTTAACTGTATGGCTGTGCGGAAACCCGGTATCTGTTGCAGCGTAGGGGAAACGAAAATTCATTTTCATTATTGTGCATAATTATTGACCGAATTTAAAATGCTGTCATAAAATACTTATTAGGAAGTATAGTTTTACTTTAAAACTTTAACACAGTACTATAGTTACAAACTGTGTGTTTGTCTTGAACCAGCGTAATTGACGGCGCCCAAAAATACACAGATGTCGGTCATCTTGTATTTGAGAATGAGAGCACTTAGCGACTGCCAACAAACTTAAAGCATTATTTCAAGCCTTTTCTAAACATTTTCTCTCTCAAATGCTGAAAGGCAAATCTTTAACACTTTAACTCACTTGCATATTAATCAGAAGTCACTTCAACTCGTTTATAAGGTAGTTAGACGTTCGAAGGTGTTTTGTACATGGGATTAATATCATCATGTCTTAAATTGTTTTTGTCTTACCGTACGATAATTGTTTCAGACACATCGCATCAAAATGTAAGTGTACATAAGGCAACGTGAGACTTCTTTAAGTCATTCCGCATTTCACAAATTGCTTTACATTCTTCTCACGCGAATAAACAGTTGACCACAGTCGAAAGAAGTGTCAGGGTCTTTAAAGTGCACCCAGTAGCAATAAGGGACACCAGTCCGTGCAGTTTTGTTTCTGCAGAAGTGGCTTCTATTACATGGGTATCCTGGTTTTTACGTTGTACTTTACCTTGTAGAGCCGGCCGTTGTGGCCGACCGGTTCTAGGCGCTTCAGTTCGGAACCGCGCTGCTGTTACGGTCGCAGGTTCGAATCGTGCCTCGGGCATGGATGTGTGTGATGGCCTTAGGTTAGTTAGGTTTAAGTAGTTCTAAGTCGAGGGGACTGATGACCTCAGCAGTTAAGTTCCATAGTGCTCAGATCCATTTGAACTAAGAAACGCGTCGGATGCTCCATATAAAACCCGTCGCCCAACCTATTTTCGTACCCATTTTCTCTTCTTTGTATTTTTAATGTCTTCTACCGCTTCTTCCAGGATAAGTTTTGCTTTATTTACCCCGCCCTTCGAATCATCTTTCTTGGTTAGTATAACTCTTTTAATGCTAGCCACTTTATTACATCACTGGCCCAGCTTGAACGAGCAGACACGTAGAAGGTAACACCTCCGCAACATGGGAATTGTGACAGTTCAGTGAAGCAGGGTTGGCACCTTCTGTTGGCGCAGCAGCACAATCAATGCCGCCTTGGCCCGAAGACCACCCGCTGCAACCCGTATGGGAGTCTGACGCCATTAGTGTTCTGAGTAGCTTCTTGTGTCGCGATACCAACCGCTTGCGCGGTTTCTAGTAACCATTCTACTGTGCAACTTCCCTTTAGTCTTCTTACATTTGTACCGGCTACATACTTAATCCCACCACAACCTCAGGTTTTACTTGATACTATTGCCGAAATAAGATTTTTCTGGTCGATCAGAAGATACTGTAATACGTATACACTGCACGCCCAGGCTTTGCCACCATTAAATCCGAATGATTCTGCTATACGGAAATGTCAACGAATGCCGTTTGGTGCAATCATCTTTAGTGACGAAGCTACGGCCGCTAGACAGAAATATCACGCTATTTTTGCCTGAAATACTGCCATACACAAGACAGCTTTTTTTTCTTTTTTTTACGACAGTTTCACCTCACAGCCATTCAAGAAACAGGCACTATGTATGAAAGTAGACGTTCTGAAATGTAGTGCTACGGCATAAGATAAAGAGAAGAATCTCAGCTCAGAAGAAAGAGGCCAGAATTGTTTTGTTAGACGTCGGAGTGGGGCGGGATCAGATTTGTGACACGTAAATTGGATTCGCACGTTGACAAGTAATCAAAAGAGACATTACATGGCCTCAGTTCAGCGACGATCACGTGGCCTCAGTTCGGCGACGAAAAGTTAACAAGTTTCTTTTGATGTACCACATTACTCAGAGCCAACAAGTGATGGTTGGAGAGATAAAATTGTGGGGATTGATTGTTACTTTCCATCCACTACCAAATATCCCAGACGTGACCCATTTGGATCACGAATTAGTGATTTCACGGGTCAGGCGAAGTGGAATAGGATGCTTGAGAAAGTCTTTGTCAAACCAGAAACGTGCAAGTATGCTTGCGGCTAGACCTCTGTAGTACTTGCATATTCAAAAGTAATTTTTCCTCTTGTGACGGATTCCAATTTGTATATGTAGCAGCAACAATTCTGTGCCACTGTTGTTGTTAGTAAATTCATGTGTAAACACGAAGCAGATACTTAACTGTAAAAAGTTTTAGTGCAAATTGGAAACAGCGTCTTCCGAAAATTGCGTGACTTCGTTGGTTTGATGTTGGCTACGTGACGAATTAACACCGCAGATGCATCAGCGTTACCTCACACTAAATGTTCTGTACAAGGTTAGCTGGTTCACACTCAGTGTATCATTGATATTTGACTCTGCTCTGAGCAGTAACTAATACTGTACTGTAATGCTATATGAATGCTATGTTACACGAACACGTCAGACTCACTGAACTAAAATCATCTTGTTCGTGAATATGCGTTGATCACCTTAAGAACTAGAGCAAGATTCTTAATGTTTGTTCCGGACTGACGCAGGGAAGCTTTTGACCTGATTTATCCTCTGCAGGAAACTTTGTGGTTGAAGAGAGATATTTTCGCCGGCCGCGGTGGCCGAGCGGTTCTAGGCACTTCAGTCCGGAACCGCGCGACTGCTACGTTCGCGGGTTCGAATCCTGTCTGGGGCATGGATGTGTGTGATGTTCTTACGTTAGTTAGGTTTAACTAGTTCTAAGTTCTAGGGGACTGATGACCCCCGATGTTCAGTCCCATAGTGCTCAGAGCCATTTGAACTAATTTTGAAATAATCTAGAAAAAAGTATTAAAATAGATCACAATAGTAGTGTTCGCGATGTTGCTGCTCAACTTTACAAACGTTGAGGTGGGAAAAATTTAGATGAGAGCTCATCCAACTTTCTTTTGGTTTCTTACTGCCTTCACACTTCATCAGGTTGGCCGGGAAGGCTGGTGGGGCAGTTGCAGGTGCCGTTTCTCTCGCCACAGACGAGCTTTACGACACTCCCCGTCTGTTCTAACATAGGCCCTGGCGCCACTGGAGCCACCATTATACTTTTACTTCTTAAATTATATCTTAGTTCTGGCATCAGTATTACTTTCAATGCCTCGATTTTACCATTCCTCCTCAGTTTCATAATTTGATAAAATTTCTGGCTGACTTCACCATCTCATGACGAGCTCACTCTCGCGACCGGAGGCCTGATGATCTCACTATTTAGTCTCTTAAACTCCAACCATCTGCAGCCGTCGGTTCATTTTTGGAATTTGAAAATTTGTGGTAAGTTCTGTGGGACCAAACTGCTGAGGAGGTTATCGGTCCCTAGGCTTACACACTACTTAGACTAACTTGGCAACACATACACGCGCGCGCGCACACACACACACACACACACACACACACACACACACACACACACACACACACACACACACACCGTACGGAATTCTTACATCTGTACCGAGTTACTGTTGGTGTCTCTTAAGGCTGCTATTAATGGTAATTTTTTACTAGATTCCGAGAAATCGCACGAATTGGATTTATTGAGAACATCTAGGTCGTTCGTGAAAAAAGAAATGGAATAGTCAGCCTTGCTGTGGACACAGATTTCAAAGTAGTTCTGTTGTTATTGCCTTAACACACGAAAAAGTTTCGTCTTGTTTCAAAATTTTCTCGCTTTCCTTATTCTCTCCTCATTTTTCTATAAACCAGTAAAACAAAAAACTAAATTCTGCCCGAAGAGGCCGTGAAGGTTGAGCGGTAGCAACCGGTCGCAGTGTCATCCTCAGCCCAGAGGCGTCAGTAGTTGTGGATATGTAGGGGCATGTAGTCACCACACCGCTCTCCCGGCCGTATGTCAGTTCACGGTACCAGAGAAGCTATTTCTCCATCAAGTAGCTCCTCAGTTTGCCTCACAAGGGCTGAGTGCACCCCGCTTGCCAACAGCGCTCGGCTGACCGGATGGTCACTCATCCAAGCGCTAGCCTAGCCCAACAGCGCTCAGCTTCGGTCATATGACGAGAACCGGCGTTACCACTCTTGCAAGGCCTTTGGCATAAACCAGTATGACCCCAGATTATTTAAAGAATTGAATTCCAATGTAGAAAATGGCTTCAAATATCTAATTACTTCACAAAAGATTGGTTTCCAACAAGAGCTAAAGTGTTTAGTAATACAGATTGTATTGGTCACCAAGGAAATTTTTTGGAAATAGTTTGAAATTACGTGTAAAATTTGTGGCAAATCACTAAATAATCTTACTCTCAAATAGTTGTTGGATATAGTATGGGTATTATTGCGCAGTGAGTTACACTGCCTCAAGCCACGTGCTGTAATGTGTTAATTCTTTAATATAAGTTTATTCTTCTTCATGAATAGATTATGATGGCATGTTAAATTTTTAAATTTGATGAATAATTATATGAAATTAAGAAAATCAAATTTTTGTTGTCCCTGGAAGCCGTTAGTCAAACTGCAAATGCTGCAGAGCACTAGGTTAGGCGTTTAGTAATACAGATTGGTCACGAAATTCCTAATCTGGAATGAATTTCAAACAGTCTATATTGATGTTTACTGATGTCTTGGAAAAGGCACGTAGATTCAATGAAGTAATTTTTTTCTGTGGCCACCACAAATACGTTCCAGCTGACAAAGTAAGATTAGAATACGATACCTTTGAATTTAGAGAGAGTAACTTAATTCGGATACAGTATCCATTCTTTCTGGAAGCCCCTTTGGCCGCCAAGTTGCAAGTCTCTTTAGTTGACGCCACATTGATAATGATGATGATTCAATGCTCACTCCCTGAGCGGCAGGGAATCGAAGCCAGGGCCGCTGCGTGGCAGACAGACACGCTTTCCACTCAGCTAAGGGGGCGGACATTCTTTCGTAAATACTAAAACACACGTGCAGTTTGTTTTCAAGTCTATGAACCGGACTTCAAGTACGCGCAAAACCTCTGTTGCTAACGCAATAGCTGATTTTTTTTTTTTTTTTTTCCAAATTCCAGCAGCAGCGGCACTCTGTTGCCAGCTTTTATTAGAATGCTAATCTATGCAGACACTCGTGCAAAATTTGTCATATCGTAGAAAATATTAGTCATACAGTACCGTCCATTTTTTAATAGTGTCCTCATAGAGGATTTGTTTGACTAAAGTTAAATGTCCTAAGCATATCTGTAAGGCTCGTCGCCATATCTCTGAATAGTAGAATCTCTGCGGCGTTATTTAGACTGTTACTATTTACTTTCAAATAACAGAAATCCGTTGATAAGTTTCACAGTAATAACGGTTGTAAATTGTATGAGAGAGCTAGGGGAATGGTGTCCAGAAAACGTTAACAGAGGTAGCGTACAACCAACGGGTCACAGATTTTGCTCATGTTTTCAGTGATTGTAGTAAATAATTAAGTGTAACAAACGCTGGTCCAGAAAGACGCGCTTCTCGGGAGTGTCCGAGAAATCGAGGTTCAGAGTTTTGTGAGATTGATAAACAGCGCACTGGAATTCTGATAAACAGCGCACTGGAATTCTGCCTGTATTGCCTTCCACATTGTTTTTTTTTTCCCCTAATTTTCCAGCCCACACTACCATGACTATTCTTAAATCAGTACGGAAGGTCCTGGTAATGGCTCCATTTCAAAAAACACAGTTCCGATAAATAAATTTAATTTTCATACCGATTGGTAGTTAGACCTCGGTTATGTTTCACCACGAATGTTCCACTATTATTATTTCTTTCCTAAGAAGTGGAATTTGATACTAGCGATGAAACGCTCTTTTGGTCCGCCCTCAAACCTGCGTGGCGACCGCGCGGCTAGGTTAAACGTGTCACAACTCAAAAGTCAGTAATGAAGAGCCCAAATCATTCAACATACTGACTTTTAAGCCTGTCATAATCAGGAGTTAATGTAAGGACTGTAACTCACTATTTCTTATTTCTGCTCCTGCTTACCACACTTTTGTAACGTGCTACCTCTTGGCAGCTCATTAAGAACTTTTTGTGCAGCGGGCGTTGGAAATACCTACCGTCTGAGAAAATGCACTCTGGGTAAAGCAGCCGTGCAGGCTCCGGCCCCAGCCCAATAATAGGAGGCTTATGGAACGCCCAGCAGATTCAGGTTGAAGGAGAAATACACTCCCCGCTGTAGCTGGATACTGGCCCAGGCGACTAAAATACCAAACAGAGCTCCAGCAAACACGGCAACCAGGGAACGACATGCGACAGTGACACTGGCGTATGGAGGAAGAATCGAATAGAAATGACTAGGCTAAAGCACAGTACGACCAGAATTCTAATCTGCCGCCTTTTCCGAATGTACTAACGCCGCTGCTTCTCATCTGCCGCTCTCGTATTTTATTAAAGAGGCTCATGAATCATTTAATTTTGATTTATCGGCAAAAATTGGGTGGCGAATCTTACTAACGCGCAGCATTTGTAATTGCAGGTATGTACTACAATAGTACAAAACATGAGCAGAATTTGTGACGCATTGGGTGTATGCTTTCTGTGTGAAACACAAGTGTACCGTTAAATGTTTGTTCGTGACAGAACAGCGTAAAAATGTATGTGACATATTGTGCCATTCAGTTAATTGTGAAGACTTATTACACTTGTTGACGTCAGAAACATTTATCAGAAAGGATTATATCGATTGCTAAAAAAAAATCCTCTTAAGAACTGAAGTAATGGTTTCGGACAAGACGAGAAAACTTTGTCTTCGCTATCCAGTTGGTACTTTGATATTCCATACAAGCTTGTTGTTGTTGTTGTTGTCTTCAGTCCTGAGACTGGTTTAATGCAGTTCTCCATGCTACTCTACCCTGTACAAGCTTCATCTCCCAGTACCTACCGCAACCTACAACCTTCTGAATCTGCTTAGCGTATTCATCTTTTGGTATCCCTCTACGATTTTTACCCTCCACGCTGCCCTCCAATACTAAATTGGTGATCCCTTGATGCCTCAGAACATGTCCTACCAACCGATCCCTTCTTCTAGTCAAGTTGTGCCACAACCTCCTCTTCTCCCCAATTCTATTCAATACCTCCTCATTAGTGATGTGATCTACCCATCTAATCTTCAGCATTCTTCTGTAGCACCACATTTTGATAGCTTCTATTCTCTTCTTGTCTAAACTATTTATCGTCCATGTTTCACTTCCATACATGGCTACACTCCATACAAACACTTTCAGAAACGACTTCCTGACACTTAAATGTATACTCGATGTTAACAAATTTCTCTTCTTCAGAAACGCTTTTCTTGCCATTGCCAGTCTACATTTTATATCCTCTCTACTTATTTTGCTCCCCAAATAGCAAAACTCATTTACTACTTTACGCATCTCATTTCTTAATCTAATTCCCTTTGCATCACCCGACTTAATTCGACTACATAACATTATCCTCGTTTTGATTTTGTTGATGTTTATCTTCTATCCTCCTCTCAAGACACTGTCCATTCCGTTCAACTGCTTTTCCAAGTCGTTTGCTGTCTCTGACAGTATTACAATGTCATCGGCGAACCTCAAAGTTTTTATTTCTTCTCCGTGGATTTTAATACCTACTCCGAATTTTTCTTTTGTTTCCTTTACTGCTTGCTCAATATACAGATTGAATAACGTTGGGGAGAGGCTACAATCCTGTCTCACTCCCATCCCAACCACTGCTTCCCTTTCATGTCCCCCGACTCTTATAACTGCCATCTGGTTTCTGTACAAATTGGAAAGGCAAACCTATGTTTATAACATGTGTAGCCATACAAGCATAGTGAAAGCGATACACTCTGCTGTGATTCGTATATCACGTTTAGTAAAAGCTAGTAGGTTGCTGTTAGGTGTTCATCCAGCTGTCTCAAATGACAGCAGATAAGTTACACCCTGCCCAGAACCCAGCTTGTTAGTATTCCCTTTTACCTCAAAACGATAGCGTTATTTATTGTTGTATTCTTTGGGGCAGAAACCACTACGTCCACGGGGACAGTAAATTCTCCAGTCAAGCATTCCCCTAGAGGGGAAACTTGATTCATTCAATCTTTGGTACATCTACAAAACGAGCTGTCCCATATGAAGAACTGAATACAAATTATGCTTGTTCTTTCGACTCCTGGAAGGTTTTCTCCCCGTGTATCGAGACATTAGACTGAGGCATTTTGAAAGAGAAATCTAAAACCTAATCGAAACTCGTAAGCGATCCATACAGATTTGAGTTGTAAGATACGGCAGTTGTATTACACAGTACCTGCCTTCCGCGGTGTTACCCGCTGTTAAACAGTTACTTGTTAAGGAATGTTAATGCCGAAACTCACTATCCACACGTGTAAGGAACCACAACAGTTTGCCGGCCGGTGTGGCCGAGCGGTTCTAGGCGCTACAGTCTGGAACCGCGCGACCGCTACGGTCGCAGGTTCGAATCCTGTCTCGGGCATGGATGTGTGTGATGTCCTCAGGTTAGTTAGGTTTAAGTAGTTTTAAGTTTTAGGGACCGATCACCTCAGAAGTTAAGTCCCATAGTGCTGATAGCCATTTGATTTTTGAAGTTATTTTTTTGAGGTATTGAGGCGCGAACCTCTTAGGGCGCAGCGAACCGCGCGACAAGGGAAAAACAAATTTTGAGACGATGGGCGAAGCTGAAAGAATACATGTCGCTCACAACTCACTCGTTTACTTGAGGCAAAATTTTTACGCGACCGGGTAGCGAATTTCAAATATGTTCCAGGAAAGCACGTTTCAGAACTGTTAGCTACATGCCTAGCACGGAAAAAGATCATAATTGTCTTGGTGTGTTTAGAGCGCCAGAAATCTACAATGATGAGTCTCGGTAAACAGCATTCAGAGACTTCGTGCTATCTGCGTGTATGTAGAGATTTCTGGCCCTCGATACATGCGAGCAGTCAACGTAGAGCTGTCCGTGCGTAAATTATGGTGTGCCCAGATGAGTACCTGCCATTTTTAACGTTTATCGTTTGGCTCTTATATATTGTGATCGAGAAGGCCCTATCAAACAGGAAAGGCAAGTTTGTTGGGATGATAGCAATCGGTGGTATCAATGCTATCTGTCTTTGACTGCGCTGGTGGTGACGGTGGCCTGCGCGATGTACGTTCTCAGTTCCGTGAGACGTAACCTGTGCCATCGCACGGCCTTGATGCATCCAGGCTGCGGATCAGTATGTCCGGCACATCCACCTTCAGCTCCAACTTATCGGACAGCAACCCCGTGATGGCTAATGAATTTAGAAACTCTACGGTTAGTAGTGTCATCTGTTGTCATCACTGTATCAACTGACCTGTAGGTGGTACATCACCAGGTACTTCATCGATAGTTCTTTTATTACGTTTTTCACCGATTCATGGTTGGGCATCAGAATTGCTCATTCACATAACATATCATCGTTGCCCAAGTTTTGCTGTTAGCTCGAAAGAACTTCATTAGTTAGATTATCTGAGCCTACAACATGGCAGAAGCGGGTTTCAAAATTTAATGAAGCCTTCCGCATCCATTGCAGTGCGGCTCTCGCTGATCTCGAGGTGGTTTATTGAGCAAATAGTCCAGGCTCTCGGTCGTTGTAGAGGTAGACTCTCATATCTTTTAAAGTTTGCCCGCAGTGGCGAAGGCTTGAGACTCAAAACGATGAACTGTGTGCCGCAGTGCCTCGGTAGATGACCGGCAGCGTCCATTGGCTGTCGTCCGGGAGCAAGACAGCCGCTCCACCAACCAACGTTCGGTGGCCGCTGATGTCTTGCAAGCTCCGATCGAGTGCTTAGATCGAATGCTTGTGTGACATCCCGCTTTTGCCCCACAAAATCAGTTTGCACTGTTCTAAAAGAGTGGGCCATTCTTCCTTGTCAAAATAGTTAAACACTAATCTCTACGCTAAACTCAGTATAGTCATTTGATAGATGGATGAGAAAAAGATTTCATGGACGACTTCTCAACCGCGTTACCCATCCCACGGGAACAGTGATTTTTTTTTTTTTTCCTCGGAATAAGAGGTAGCCTGTGTGTTAATTCAGAATAAAGGTTATCTGCAAGCCCGAGTTAATCCAAATCCGCCTAGCTGCTTCAGCATGTAGGTGTAACAAACGTACTAACTCAACGAAGAAAGAAAGCAAGCAATTTCTACTTCAATCCAGCGCCAATTTTATATTTGTACGTGCAACAACGTCGTTTGCCCTCACGTGTGCGCCTGTTACCAATGGATACGCTCGCATTTCATAATCATATCCAGCCTCACTAAAAGTCTTCCACGATCTACAAGTACAGGCAGGGCGTCTCTCTGTCGTACTGCATTTAAATGACATCGTCGTCGTGAGTTTGCAAGCGTCTCGGAAGCTATGAGATATGCTATACGTTCACCGGTTACAGTGCAACGGCCTTGTTTGAAAGTGTGGATTGAACACTTCGAGGATTGTGCAAATATTGTGTTAATTATTTTGGATCGTATTACGTAGGACATGTTAAACAATAAAAGCAATTTCACAAATACGATACAGCTCACAAGTCAAAGAATAGCTTTTTTCTGAGAGTAGTTATTGTTTCACGTTTCGCGTTATATTTTTAAATCAATAAATATCTTGCAGTACAGACTTCTAAAAGTAGCCTGTGTGTTAAGTCAGGGTATAAGCTTGTTCCATTCCAGATTTGGAACAAATCTGTCCGGCCGTTTCAGCGTGAAAGAGAAACATACTCACAGACAAAATTTCACATTTATTATACATGTTTACACGGAATGCGATGTTTTGTCTCCGTATTGCAGCACAGAGGACGATCCGTGGTGGACCAGACAGGGCATATTATTTCAGAAATAGGCGCGGGTGATGGAGCCATGAAACAATGTAACCTAGTCTCTCTTTAGAGGAGTCGTACTTCTTGTTACGTCTGTTGCAGCCTTTTGATGACTGCAGCTTTAGGACGAAATTAATTTATATTTCTTTACCATTTTATTTAAACTTTAAACACAAAATACATAATGCCGATGAATATTATGCACTTTGCTTTTCAGTGAAGGATCAATGTCTGGTACCACTTTTCGAGTATTGCGAATTCAAAGACAAGCTCTTAAGTTGAAGTCTGCCAGTGAGCTGTTGTGGGTGGATTCGTTCTCTTCCGTGCGTAAAATAGCAGAATGTACATGTAAATATAAACATCGGCATAATAGTAGCTGCAGTCTTATAAAGGCGTGGAAATTTACGTTGAAGCAACAGATGTCTGCGAGATTAATTTTGCTACAAAACTAGTCATGCAAATGTCACGCAGTAGGTGTATGAGATTTAATGTAGCCGAATTTCAGCACTGACAATATAACCCGAAATTCAGTGAAACTGTGCAACCCTTTGCAAGATGAAAAGTAGTATGGTAACTTGATACAAATGCAGATTCATGCGCTGAGAGTTGCTCCTGAAAATAAAAATATATTTTCATAGTGAAAATGTTGGGAAAACTACTGAGGACGTTTGTCTCTCTGGTCTCATGTAATGAATATGTATATGTATAAACCGATAAAAAGTAGCATGACGGTCGTGTTAGGAACTTCAAAGCGGTCAGACACATCGTCAACGTACCAGCTCAGGATGCCTATTCTATATGTTTATCGTATGCAATGGTGGCTTGATACGTTTAGTGTTATATTAATATACGTATTTTACACACGCACATCGGCTTCTCGCTGTTCACGTTCCAAATGTCCACAATCTTTCCATGGAATCTGTTGTAATGTTGTAAACTGAATTTTTTCGTTGTGTTCAAAGTTTTGAAGAATATTAATGGAACACTAAGCGTTTGAAGACAACATTGCACACAATAAACTTATAGACAAGGCATTCTGCACTGATGGGTCTGACCGCTTTTAAGATCCCAATCCGACCATGATGGCACTTTTCATCCCTTTAAAAACGGCTACTCTCCCTTTTAAGGGGAGACACCATCCTAAAACTTCAATTTAAAAAAAATGTCTATTTCACATCTTTAGAGTGTTTACTCTTAAATCCCAGAACGATTTGACTGTATTCTAGTTAAAAGTACTTCTGAGAAATGTTTGAACACGGACTGCATAAGGGGCTGTGGCACACCGAAAGATACCAAAGACAATTTTTGATTTCTATTACCATCAAACAGAACCATCTTTACTCCAAACTTGGCATAAACTCATACTGGGAAGGACACGTTGCAAGATTCCCAGGAAAACTGAAGCGAAACAACTACCAGCCAGTCGCTGGAAATCATTTACGTAGCTTGTTGACTGTGTAAATTCAAATTTAGGGAATACACTGAAGTCCTGATCAGTACAATCAACAAGCTCCAAGGAAATAGGCACTAACTTACAATCAAATACCTCCATCACTACACCTCAAGAAGACAGATTTTTATTCAGAAAATTCAAGAAATAGTGTACCCTGATCTTGAAATTACAAGAAGCAACCTCATATAAGTAGAAAGGGAAAACGTTATGGTGCCGGTAGTCATATTCGTTTTTCGATAAGATGTTAAAATCCATTTTACCATAAGTTTCTATTTCTAGATCTACGTCGATACTCCGCAGGCCACCGTACGGTTCGTGACGGAGAGTACCCTGTACCACGACTAGTCCTTTCCTTTTCTGTTCCCATCCGCAAACTTTTTTATCAGAAATAGTAACCAGTCTGGGTGAAATTTTTGCAGGAAGCAGTCTTAATGTGTGTGCATACTTCAGTGCATTAATACAGGGTTATTACAAATGATTGAAGCGATTTCACAGCTCTACAATAACTTTATTATTTGAGATATTTTCACAATGCTTTGCACACACCTACAAAAACTCTTCTGACTGAAGACCGGGACAACAACTGCTGATATTGAAAAGACAGATCTGCAAATTATACAACTGTCGTCCTCTAACGGAAACTAATGTCGTGACAGGCAACTGCAGTGTCAGCATTTTGTTATCGGAGTGCTTTCATCAACGTGAAAATCAGAGTAAATTCCCTTAAGTTTTTGTGTAGGTGTTTTTTTTTTTGTTAGTATACTGAACAGACAATGATTTAAGTGGATACCTCGTTTTATAGTGAGTCGAATATCAGAAGTTTTTATCGCTTCTTATTTCTCTTGTTGAAGTGAATTTTTTCTGCCAACGAATATAAGATTATTTTGTGTATTACGCAGCCATTACAAGTAAAGTAGTGGATCAAAAAATTCCGCGTTTAATCTTTCAAGGATACGTGTATAGTGCAGAAATCGTTTTTCTGATGGACCTTAACGGCATTGCCCCTTGCAAGCATGTCTTAAGCAACGTTGCATCTTAATTCAGAGCAACACAGGAATTTGAAGTATCGTATTTATTCGCCGACACGGGGCAAGCGACTTTCAGTTAAAATGTTTCCCCTGTACGGGAATACATATAATGGATGTAAGTGTGCAGGTTGTAAACATATGGTTGACGACATTTGGAAGTTTGGGTCTGACTGTGGAACGTTCTAGGATAACCTAATGGTAAGGTGACCGCTCGCGATAAGAGGGAAATTAGAGTCGCGGTCCCGCACAAATTTCCATTGTTTTATTATACGGCTGATTTTTGTACACGCTGTGACTGCGAATACATTTCATATGCTACTCAATGTACTTCGTGCTTACAGGATTTGGAGCTCGGTGTCAGGACGTCAATATCTTAAAGCAGTGCGACACACTTCAGAAAGACACCCGAAAAAAGAGTTTTCATTATATTGAACAAAACAAATTTCCCATTTATGTACCCGATTTAAATTTGTTGTGAATAGTCGAGTTTTCAAGTGACTGGGAACTGTACTTAAAGGATATAAAATTCAAGTAAAAGTAAAAAATGGGGTAACTGAGAAATGGGAATAAAGACTGTAACTATTCTTAAACAGTATTGCCTTAAACACAAATTTACATTAACGCGATTACCTGCTTGATTTACAACCTTGTGTGAAAGCCTTCGAGCTTGATCTAATATCAGAAATACAGCTGTTATGTCACTTGGTGACAAACTGACACATAACATGCATCGAACCTATTCTCTAGATGATTATCTGAAACTTACCCAGTATCACATATTTCCAGCCTGCGAAAATTTTATATGGACTAATGTTTGTCATTTTGTGAAAAATTTTCTGATGCGATGCTGAACAAATTTGGGAAAAATTCTGATAATATTCAGACGCATCAGATGGTCCTCGCACAAACGTTAAATGGGTATTAGGAGAATGAAGCCCGCAACCGTAACGTATGGGATAAGGACTTGCACTGGCGTGACACCGGCTTGGTGACGTTATGCGGCCTACTTGTCGTACGTCCCGTATGCTTGGCCAAAACCAGCACCGTGCATGACTACCTCTTCCTCAAACGATTCTCACACAGTTTGGAAATGATGGTGTTGTGAATTACCTTTCTGAGGCGCTGTAGGTGAACGTACAGGCATGTATCTGTAACGTATGGCCGGGAGATGCGTATTTTAGACGGACGAGGGATGATGGCAAGAGGTACCACGAACCAGTTTCGTACTTTGTAAACATAACCAGCACGAGAATATCTCCTTTACCTGCCTGAAGGGGTGCCCTGTTAGCAAGCAGGATGTATCACCTCACGTGGTTTCCGATGTATTCGTACCCTGCCTCTGCCATGTTCCAATGTGTACCGCTATTTTTCAGTCTGCGCCACCTTTCCCATGCTGAGTCGTCCAGAGGCTATATTTATGCACTCATGTTAAACCTTGTACTGTGATCTGCAATGAGCAGCCCTATGTGCGCCGAGAACTCAACACTGCCCACCGCCAGACTAAATACTTACTGGTGACATTCTAGGAACATAACGAGGCAAGGGAAGCACTGTGGTGTGCAAAACTTAAGCACGACGGTTAACATTCGTATAATGTGACACTGACAATAATATACTCGATGACACTTAGACCGTACATAGAAAGAACTTATACAGTATAGTACAGTAGGTAACTAACAGAATTACGCTGTGAGACGAACAGATAGAACACAACAAGACAACAAAACAAGACAACAAAGACAACAATTGCACTGAAGTCGCCGCGATTTATGATTATCTCCTGGACATAACACAAGGCGGGACATGATTCTTAATAGTGTGTGAGATCACTCTGCAACGTGCTTCCACGCTGGCTACAAGGTTGATAAGGATTTCTTGTAGTAGGCCGTACCATTCTTCCACCAACACGGTCGACAGCTGCTGGATGGTTGTTCGTGCATCCACACACGCTCGATTGGATTCGAATCCAGTCCATTCGCCGAATATAATCTCGTTCCAGAACGGTTCCACCTGCGCTGTTCGATGACGTCTCCCATTTTTCATCCGTAAAATTGAAGTTGAAGCGGAATACATGCCTGAAAAGACGGGAACGAGTACAGTGTCACAATGACATTGACCGGAGCTTGGGCCTAATGACTAAACACGGTATATTCGCCGGTCAACGTTACTGTAGCACCGTACTGCTCCTCATGTGCGTCTTCCCAGGGATGCATTCACCCCTGACTTTATTTTCGTGGATGGCAATGCACGGCCGCACCGAAGAACGCAGGCGGGGAGCTCTTGGAACGAGAGGGTATTCGGCGATTGGACTGGCCTGCCCATTCCCCCCCTCCCACCCCTCCCCTTCCTCCTCCTCCGACTTAAATTCCGGCACAAAAGACCAGATAGCAGTTAACTGCGCTGGTGGATGAATGGAACTCCCTACCACAAGAACTCCTTATCTAACTTGTGCCCAGCATGGGGGCATGTCTTGGAACATGCAGTACATTCTGTAAATAACCATACCCCTGTCTTTTGCAATGTCAGAGGAACACAAATAGCGGTGACTTCAGTGTAATTATAGTCTTTGAATAAAAGTGTCGTTTCTGCTAGTCTCTTATTTCTTTGTTATCTTCTGTACTCCACTTTAGCAGTACTTTGTGTACGGCCCAAATTTCATCGAGCTATGTTACTTGTTATTGGCACATCATGGGAAAGTTAGCTTCGTCCTTAGGTTCTGCACACCACTGCATGTAAGCGCAACAGTAACAAAGTAGTAAACTCTCATAATTTCTTTGACTTGAAGAATAAACTTCAAACGTCTTATCGCTATACTGCCTCAGGACACACATAGTTTGTAACTGTGATATTTGCCTTATTCTCTTAAACCTTTAAGATGAGATTATGTCTCTTAATGAGTGGATTATAACAACATTTTAATTTCACTCAAAAATTATGTGAGATAAAGGAAATGAAACTTTTGTTTCCCCGAAGGCCTTTAGAAGGCAACCTGCAACTACGGCGTGACAATTATTGAACTGTATGAAATAAAATCGTCGGAACTTCTGAACGGGTTGCGTTAGGACGTTCAAACTACACGGTTGGCCGCGGGGCATGGTGGGAATTGTTATGGTTAGGTTTAGCGGAGAAGCCCACTTTCATTTGGGCGGGTTCGTCAATAAGCAAAATTGACGCATTTGGGGAACTGAGAATCCGCATTTCGCGGTCGAGAAACCTCTTCATCCCCCGCTGGTGACTGTGTGATGTGCAATATCCAGTCACAGAATAATTGGTGCGATATTCCTTGATGGCACGGTGCCTACCGAACGGCACGTTAAGGTTTTGGCAGATGATTTCATCCCCATTATCCAAAATGACCCTGATTCCGACAAGGTGTGGTTCATAAAAGACGGAGTTCGACCCCATAGACGCAGGATTGTGTTTGATGTTCTTGAGGAGCACTTTGGGAACCGCATTCTGGCTGGCTCTGGGGTACCCAGAGGCCACTGGCATGGGCCTCGATTGGCCGCCATATTCTCCATCTCTGAATACGTGAAAGTCCTTTTTGTGGGGTTATATTAAAGACAAGGTATACAGCAATAACCCCGAAACCATTGCTAATTTGAAAATAGCTATTCAGGAGGTCATCGACAGCATCGATATTCCGACACTTCAGCGGGTCATGCAGAATTTCGCTGTACGTCTGCGCCACATCATCGTCAATGATGGTAGACATATCGAACGTGACGTAACCTAAATCAGAATATTTGTAGTGACGTTTACGTGTTGAATAAAGTGTGTGCACACCGTAGTCAGTAACTAATTTTTTTGCGTATAGCTAAATAATTGTCAATTGTATGTCTGCGCACAGTTAGCCGTTCAGTAATATGTGGGAAATCATTCAAACTTTGTGACGCAAATGGGGAAACACGCTGACTTGCGCGGCTTTGACAAAGGGCAGTTTGCCATGATCTGGGGCTTGGAACCGAGCATCTCGGAAACTGCGAGTCTGACTGTAAGCATGCTACTGTCGCGGCGAGCGTCTATGGAATGTGAGCGAAGGACGGTGAAACCATGACTAGAGGACGTCGTTTTGGACATCCAAGCGTCATCACAGAACGTATATTCAGTGGCTTGTTCGCTCTCTAAAGCAGTATAGCCGGGGATCTTGACATCTGGCGACAGAGTAAAATGGTGGTGAAGCCAGAAATGTTTTGGAGCACGTCGTTTAGCGCACATTATTGAACATGGAGCTCCGCGCTCTTATTAAGTTGCATCAACAATTAAGATTGCAGTGGGCCCGAGATCATGGAGATCATGGATCAGTGCAAACGTGTTGCCCGGTAGGAGGAATCACGGTTCTTGTAACAGCAGGTCGATGGTCGTGTCCGGATAAGCTGTCATCCAGGCGAACGGCTACTCGTAAGATGCACTGCGCCATCAACGCAGGGAGGTGGAAGTCATTATTGTGCTATGCGGGACAGTTACCTTCATGTTCCACGTTTTCCCCAAGGTCGAGGGCATCTTCGAGCAATATACATGACCGTGTCAAAGCCAGAATCGTGCTACAGTGGTTTGAGGAGCGTGGCGGAGGGTACCCTGTACCATCACTAGTCATTTCCTTTCCTGTTCCACTCGCAGATAAAGGGAAAAACGACTGTCTATATGCCTCCGTATGTGCCCTAATTTCTTGAATCTTATCTTCGTGGCCCTTACGCAACTTCACCCTGGTGGCGGCGTTTTTCTTCGGATCCACATCGTGTACTCAAGGTACACTCTTAACACGTGTAGAACGCAGGTCGAAAGCAGGTCTGTCTCGCAGTATCCACGATGTGAACTGACTCAGATGCACAGAAGCTGCGCGTATTGCGCGTCCTTAGTTAAACTGTCGCCGTGCGGGATTAGCCGAGCGGTCTAGGGCGCTGCAGTCATGGACTGTGCGGCTGGTACCGGCGGAGGTTCGAGTCCTCCCTCGGGCATGTGTGTGTGTGGGTGTGTGTGTGTGTGTGTGTGTGTGTGTGTGTGTGTGGGGGGGGGGGGGGGGGGTGGTTGTCCTTAGGATAATTTAGGTTAAGTAGTGTGTAAGCGTAGGGACTGATGACCTTAGCAGTTAAGTCCCATAAGATTTCACACGCATTTGAATATTTTTTTCTTCGTTAGTGTGTCACCTCCTACGGCCAGTACGAAGTTCGATGACGTCCCAGTCCCGTAACACGCTCAGTTATTATTTTCGTTATAACAAGAAGAACGGGCTCCCAAAAAGGGAAGTTCTCATGTAAATTTTTCAGGCTGAGTGATATGCCAGATAGCGATGTTCGTCGTGATATGCCATAACTGGTTTGTAACTTCCTGCCTTCATTGTTTTAGCGTGAGCATAGGAAAATGCAAATAAACACAAATGAGAATTTTAATTTTATGTTAGTTTCGTGTACGCGGCGACACTGAAAGTTTCGTTTATAAAACAAAACTAGTTTAAAATAACTTAAATGATTTTATTCTTTTATCATTATATACCCTTTTAACATTAGCACATACTTAACTTTCATTAATTCAGTCCTTAAACCAATGATGCCACGGCTTCGTTGGAGACGGATTTCATCTGTTAAGTTTGGAACTATAAAGAAATCCTAAGATCAGGGCTCCGTTGTGGAGGGTTCATGGGCTGTGAAGTAAAATTACTTCTCCTTTCCGGCGTTTTTCACGGACATTTTAAAATTTTGTGTACCATCCAGTACTAGCCGCACGTTTTGTCTTCTAATTCTATAGTACGGCCAATTTTAGTAATAAAAATAAATATTAACCATCATCTTAGCCGAACTGCGAATTCGTTGGACTTCGGTATTTTGTAGACTGAAGTTCTGTTCGAAAGACTGACTGAACTGACTTTTCTTTCCACGATTCCAACAATAAATCCGTGATTCATCAGCAGTAACAGCATTCCAAACCGAAATTGAAGTGCAGCCTTTGAATTTTTTCAGAGTTTCTCTGCACCAGTCAGTGCTTTTTTTTCGATCAGTTGCTGTGAAATGTTCCGGATTTGACTTGTGCCAATACCCCAAATGTCGCCTGAGTAAAGTTAGCGTCCACCTTCTTCAGGCATTGCTCGAGAGCGGGTATATTTTTCTCAGTAACAGCAGTTCTTGAGCGTGCTTCACGAAATTCAAGAAAAAAGACGGGAGCTCTTTTGAATTCGTTGTATCAGCTATAAATTTTTGTCGTAGGGATTCTTCGCCAGACGTATTTCTAAGCCGGTCTTTACCTTGTTCAGGCGTAACGGACTATTTGAAATCACGAAGAAACCGTTGCCCGTAGATAGTCTCTAGTCAGTTCCATTTTTTAGTGCACATAAAATCGAGCAGACTACATGGTAGTCAAATCGTAAAAATTAGCAAATAGTTGTTAAATATATACCCTACCTGAAATGTTTGAATACAGCATTAGTAGTAGGCTGCTTGCAGAGCAATATGGAATGGAACGACCATGCAAGGATTGTAGTAGGGAAGGCTAATTGTGGACTTCGGATAATTGGGATAATTTTAGGAAAGTATGGTTCATCTGCAAAAGAGACCGCATATAGGACATCAATGCGACCTATTCATTAGTATTGCTAGAGCGTTTGAGATTCGCACGTGGTCGGATTTAAGGAGGGCATCGAAGTAACTCAGAGGCAGGCTGCTAGATTCGATACCAGTAGCTTCGAAAAACGCGTAAGTATTAAATCGATGCTTCGGGAATTCAAATGGGAATCCCTGGCGGGAAGGCGACGTTCTTTCCTTGGAACACTACTGAGAAAATGTAGAGAACCGGCATTTGAAGCAGACTGCAGAAGGATTCTATTGCCACCAACGTAAATTTCACGTAAGGACCACTATGGTATAAGAAAGGCATACAGTCGTTTTCCTACGCTCTGTTTGCGAATTGAACAGGAAAGGAAATGACTTGCGGAATATGTATGTAGATGTAGAAACTAACATTATTTATTTTTACGGCCCTGGCACTCTGTAAGATTTTTTTCAGTCTGTCACTCGTGTATATCTGTTGAAATCTTACTATGTATCTACATCATACTCCGCAAGCCAAGGGTACTTTCGGTACCACTATCTGATCCCTCCAACCATGTTCCGCTCGCGAATAGCGCGTGGGAAGAATGATTGTCGGTAAGCCTCTGTATTGGCTCTAATTTCTCGAATATCTCCTCGTGGTCAATTTATATATACGGGGGGGGGGGGGGGGGAGGGAGTTGTCTGACTCCTCCTGAAAAGGGTTGTCCCGAAATTTCAGCACTAAATCTCTCCGTGATGCACAACGTCTCTTGTAATGCCTGCCAGTGAAGTTTAGCATTTCCGTAAGGCTCTCTCGCCAGCTAAACGATTCCGTGACGAAACGCACCACTTTTCTTTGTATCTTCACTATCAGTCCTACTAGGTTCAAATGGCTCTGAGCACTATGGGACTTAACATCTATGGTCATCAGTCCCCTAGAACTTAGAACTACTTAAACCTAACTAACCTAAGGACAGCACACAACACCCAGCCATCACGAGGCAGAGAAAATCCCTGACCCCGCCGGGAATCGAACCCGGGAACCCGGGCGTGGGAGAAGAGTCCTACTAGATGGGGATCCCATATAGATCAGCAATACTCAAGAATCGGGCGAACAAGCGCCTTGTAAGCTACTTCTTTCGTGGATGAGTTACATTTCCTTAAGATTCTTCCGATGAATCTGAGTCTGGATATATATATATATATATATATATATATATATATATATATATATATATATATATATATATATATATATATACTCGAAGTCATCAGTGCACTGGATGCCGCGAAAAATTGACGTGCCTATTAATCCATAGTCATTCCTCCTGACTGAGGTTACATAGCTTTTGTAACGAGTTAGTTTGGTACAGTGAATTTATGCAGTGGGCTCGGTTTCGTAAGAAACAGTTTTTTAAATCCGTCAGGAAATTCAGATGTAGTTTTTCTGTAATTTCGTCCTATGTGGCGTAAGTGGGATAATACGTCATCGCTGCGCATTCTTACCTTCACTGTCTCTAAGCATCCGACGTTTCCTATCTGTCTAGCCGAGTTACTTACTCCGAAAACTGTGTAAATGCTTGTGCGCTACGTGCGAGCTTAGGTTCTGCTGCTCCGGTGTATTTTGGCGCTGTTTTGAGGTAAAAGGATTGGACAAAAATAAAGGAAACACCGCGAAAAATGCACCCTTGAACATAACTGCAGGTGCTGGCCAGGTTTGTAGGTTGTGGTCAGAGTACTGTTCTACGGGGTGTTCACAAAGTCTCTCCACAGTGCCGCGTGATTGTTAGCCGCGCGTGCCCTATGCCGCAGTGAATATACCAAAATGAAAGTAAAATACTGGTTATTATTTATTGGCTATTCATTTTTACTTACCAAATTTTCACATTAAATGTTTAAAGTGTCCCCCCCCCCTGTTGTTGAATACACAATTCAATTCGTCTAATCATGTTTCCAAACGCAAGCTGTAACATTTCTTCTGTAACGGAAGCAGTGAAAGTGGATATAGCAGTTTTCAATTCATCGATGGAGTTTGGACGGTTTTTATAGACAGTTGCTTTCGCTGTATCCCAGAAGAAAGTCAGGTGGTGTTAGGTCAGGCGATCGTGGAGGCCAAAGTCACTGTGAAATTATGCGTTCACCAAAAACATCAGCAAGCAGTGCCATTGAAACGCGAGCTGTATGCGTGGTTGCACCATTTTGTTGAAAATAACCGTTTAGTATTTCACTGAACAAAAGTTCTCCTATGAATGGGTACAGAATATCACTGCAGTATCGTTGTGCGTTCCTTGTTTCGTTGAAAAATATGGTACCCAAAATCCGACGTCTAGAAACTCCTATTTTCAAAGAATGAAATGGTTCCTCATGAATACGCAAGAGATGTGCAGTACTCCACACATGAGAATTTTGCGAGCTCATGTACCCGGATAAATGAAACCATTGACAATAATGCAGTCTCTTGCCAAGATCAGTATTTTTCAGTTCTTGCATAACTGCCACTTTGTATGGGAAAAGTTCTGATTTTTTCCTTACAGCTGTGTGGGCCGTTCCGACACTAACATAGATTTCCTGGGCGAGTTTGGTTACTGACTTATTCGGACTCCTGGACATTTTATCGGAAATTCCTAGTAGTTTATCCTCAGACAAAACGGTAGGACGATCAGTGCATCTGTCACTGAATCCGTACTTCGAAATTTGTTAATCAAATCTCGCATAGTATCGCGATGTGGGAGTGATGTCTCCGGGAAAACTGAATTAATTTTTTGACAAACTGAAACACTGTATTTACCGCCAGCTTTGAACACTTGTTCGACTAAAAACACACGTTCTTAAATGGTTAGCATTTTAACAGTAACAAAAACGAACAAAGGAACTAAACTTAAACGTTCACGTCAACACTTAACGACACACACCAACGTAACAATCATACGGCAGTGCGGAAAGACTTTTTGAACACCCCATATGTTGTTGTGAGTGCGTTAATGTAAGAGCTAAGTGGATTCAAACGTGGGCCAATTATTGGTGTCGCATGGTGGGTGCTTCAGTAACCAAGGAAGCCGGAGTGTTTGATGTTTCAAGAGGCACGGCTTCGAAGATCTATACTACATAAAGAGAAATAGGAAAACCATCATCCTCTGTCACAATTCGGGCGAAATGATTTATTGAGTGATTGTGACAGATGACAGGTATTGAAGAGTACTGTGGCGAAAAATAACAACTGAACTGAAGCGTCGCACTCGCCAACCCCATCAGCAACAAAACTACACGAAGGGAACCCCCAGAAACAGGGAATTACAGGGCAAGCTGGAATTAAAAATTCTCATCAGTGATGGGAGTAACAGGGAACAGAGGTACCGAAGCCATAAAAAAATCGACTGTGAGAGCAATGGAAGAAAGTAATATGGTCGAATGTGTCTTGTTTCACACTTAAACTTCTGGCCGAGCATATGTCCCAAGAGTGAATCATGGTGAGGGGTTCGGCGATGATTTGGTTAGCCGTATGGTGGTATTCCATGAGCCTTAACATTACTGGCAAGGCCTATTTGACCATTTTGGCTGAACAGGTCCATCCGAAGGTACAATGTTTGTACCCCATTGACGATGCCCCGTTCAAAGAATACAGCGTCCCGCAGTTCGCACGGTCCAGGACTGGTTTTGTGAGCACGAGGATGAGCTGTTGCATCTCTCCTGTCCATCACAGTGATCATATTTCAATAATATTGAGCCTTTGTGGTCTATTCAGGAGAGAAGAGTGCGTGATCGTTCAAAAACTCCATCAGCGTTACCTGAACTTACAACTATTTTCACTTGAAACCCATACAGGACCTGTACTTATCCATTCTTAGACTGGGAACTGTTCAGAATGCCAATTGTTTTCATACAACGTGTTAGGCATGATTATGTGTTGCGTTTGTAGTCTTCCTATATTTTCCTCCATCCGCTGTACATAATGCAGTATAGTCGCCAGGTACGTATTGCTCGTTCCAAAAACGCCGGGCATTTAGGGCGTGTAAGGCCATCGATTGCCACTATTACAGTATTCGATGAAATTTTTAGCCCATAAATGTAAAGTTTCCTCGCTCAATCACTTGTTCATTACTTCAATGCGCGGTCTCAGTGCTTACAACAGTTGTGGCGAGTGTCTAATAAAACTTTTTGGCCTATGTACAGGGTGTAAACGATAACTGTTCACAACGTACCACCATGGGAAGTCGAGACGAACTATTTAATACAGGATATTTGTGGTCTATCGAGCCGAGAAACTGTCTCAAACTGTCTCAAACTGGCCTACAAAAGCTACCTAAGTTATAGACAAAGCGCGCCGCGCGAGGTATTGAATATCCTCTCGCCCTCAAACACCACCGGTTTAGTCGGTGTCAGCCATTCTTCTCTCGCTGAAATCGCCGTTGCATGTATTAAACACAGTTCGTTCTTGCACATACAAGCTGCAAAATTACCTTCACGTAAATTGCACCTCAAAATGTTGTCAACTTAAACAACGTAAAATTAAAGTGTTTTGTTCGTCTAGCATTTTTACTACGTGATTCATATGCTTGTCAAGTTTAAATTTAGATCGTATTATAAACTTAATTAGATTGCGCATAACGTTTAGAAAAGCTTTTCTTTCATTACTCTTGCGGGAAAGCTTAAATTACTAATTAAACGAAAAAAAAATTAAAAATCTGACGGTCGAAGCCGGTTGCTTAACAAAGGGCCAAAGGGTATTCAGAACCTCGCGCGGCGCGAATGCTGTTTCGTTTATGTGGCTTTTATAGCCCTATTTGAGGTAGTTACTCGAATTGATCGACCACACGTGTTCCGTATCAAATTGTTCGTCTCGACTTCCTCCACACAACTGTGGTACATTATAAACATATGCGTTTACATCATGTATACACAACATTCACAAGGCGGTCATTGATGATGGAAACAGTAAATTTCTGCCGTGCCCACGATACGTAAGGCCCGTTAATTTGTTATGGACTGAACGTGCACAGCATGTCTGTTGTTATAAGTCTTTGAACAGCCATCGATCCGGGATAGAAAACTTTTTACAACCTTTCTACCAGTCGTATTTCTAAAGACTTGTATGTAGTAAAACACAGTTGATCTCGAAACTACTGCATGAAATCATGAGTTTTCTGACATAAATTTTCACGTTGAAATTATGTCATGTCAACCATCTTACAAGGCAGTCTAAATCTTTAAAAGGACAAACAACTTGGCTGGTGTTGTATACGGACTTGATAGTTAAAATTGCTGAACGCCGTTACTAAAGCTGCCACGCGCTGCAGACGAGAAAGATGCACCTCAAAATTGAGGAAAGATGATTTCTTCGATGGGATATGTAAACTGAGCTAGCCAGAAATGGAAAGGCAAAACCTGTCGTGACAGTGAAGTGAGTGAGTGTGTGTGTGTGTGTGTGTGTGTGTGTGTGTAGCACTATCAGCAGTTACACCATGTGGCTCGGTTCAGAGGTCGGAGAGTTCGCTGCGCGTCAATATTGGTCTACGCAGGCGCGTCTTGCGGTGTCCTGCAGGCGTCGTACAAAGCGAACGTGTGAGCCAAGATGTGAGAATTCATTTACTAAAAGCCCTGCTCCTACCTCCCTTCAGCAGACAATTTAATCCGACCAAGTACTGGAGTCACTTCAGAGTTCCACTCCACCAACGATTCCCGGGACGGAATTCACTTCAGGGACGGTGGGTTTGAACGCTAAACTACGAAAAGTAGAACTGCTTCTCTCCATGTCGATAATACGCGATCGAAGATGATTTTAACCTTGACGATATATTCGCTTTTTATCAATTTCGTTGTTTCTCTGCACTACTTCAGTAATTCCGAATTTCCTTTGGTCCGTCCTCCGAGAACGGACATCCGCAGAAATTTATCTGCGGCGGGAGCGGGAGGGTTGGAGGAAGTTAGGTATGACACTCAAAACTTGGAATGGAATGATAAGTTATTCAGCAATTGCTGAAGCCATTCTAATGTTTCACTGCGATCAGCCACATAATCCTACAGTTAACTAAAAGAGAGGTTTAGCGAAGTGACGGATATCACTTCTAGAAGAGTACGAGAACTCTGTAAGGAATAAAACCTCGGTAAAAGAATGCGTGGTGTACGTTCTTTCGGGTTCGGATTCAGGTATGGCACATACTTTGTCATCGCCGCTGATTACGCACAAAGTCGGGCTGAAGTTGATATCATTAGTTACCTTTCCTTTCCCTCCTCCCTCCCCCTTCAACTTTAAATAAAAACCCTGTATTCCAGATTCTACAGTGGGACGCAAAGTGCCGCCTTTGCCTGCGAGCTTCCGTTACGTTAAATCATACAGGATCAATCTCGAAGCACGCCAGACGGGAGTGTCGGCCGTGGTTGCTGCGCGCTCTGAAACGTCCTGTTACATCCCACGCAACGTCTGCCCCATCGTTATTAGCGACAGCGCTGCCCGTTAGAAGTATGTGCCATCTGGACCGTGAATCATAGTTTCTTTCCGAAAATGGACGAGCGTTAAGTAGCTGCATTAATTCTGCGATTTGGCGAAGGAAAGCAGAGGAAACGACGAAGGAAATTGTGGACTCTTCGACGGCTTGAACAGTGAATGATGCTGCACAAAGATCTGACGTATTACTAGTAGGAGTTACTCCTTGACTCGACTGAATCTTCATCCTATTTTAGTTTTTAAATTTACGTATGGTGGAATCATCAGTCTGAAGTAGCGTACTTCATTACATAGATTTCAAAATCGAGATTCGCTTCGTAATTTCGTTTCAGTGGAAGAGGAGATTTTTTTCGAAGTGCTCACTCTCATTGAAAAAGATTTTTACCGACTAGATACAACATGAGGAAGTGCATAAAACAAGACAGGCATATGTATTTTACACAAAGTGTCATAACAGCCAAGGCTTCCAATATGTAACTTTTGTTTACTTTCTGAGATAGACTGGCAGTGACGTTACAATTTCTGGCCACTGGGAAAACATTCCAGTCGTTGGCTTTTGCAATAAGAATGCCGAAAATAGACTATTTATAATCAGATGGCAGTTTGAAAAGTTCTCGGAACGGAATAGGAAAAAAAGTACTTACATCATTGAAGCTTTTTTTATTTTTCAGTGTAGTCTCCTTGTAGATTAATGCACTTGGTCCAACGATGTTCCACTGCCTTGATCCCATCTCGAAAATGCGTTTCCTCCAGGCCTGCAAAATAGTTGTTAACTCCAGCTATCAATTCTTTTGAAATGAATCGTCGTCCACCAAGAAAAATTTCCAGTTTTGGGAAGAGATGGAAGTCTGACGGAGCCTTATCAGATGAATAAGGCGTGTGTGGCAACAGTTCATACCTTAGTTCCTGTAGTTTTGCCATGGCGATGGCACATGTGTGCGGGCGCGCATTGATCCAGTGTCAAGAGTCGCAGCACCCATCTTGCAAATAATTTTTTCATTTCTAATTCTTCAGTTAAAATGTAATATACCCTTTCAGATGACATCTGGCAAGCGTGAGCAATTTCACGTACTTTCAATCGGCCATCCTCCATGACCATTTTTTGCACTGATTTCTGAAGTAGTGACACAATTTAACCGACCACTGCGCGGATCATCTAAGCTCTCCCGACCAAGTTCATTTGTCCACTTGGCAACAGCTGAATATGAAGGAGCAGAGTCCACCAGTTTATTCTGGAAATCTGCATGAGTGCCCTTTTGTTTCCATATCTATCTCTACGAAGTACTTACTGTTCGAATCTGGATTTTTTTTTTTTTTCATGTTAATAAATCACTACGCGGAAACAACAGAAGAGCCACGTCACCGTCACAGCTCTCTTCCAAAAGCACTTACCGAATACCAGTTGCGGTCGTTGATTGCACTGATCAGTTTACAAACCACATATAAATTGTAAAGATAAAACAGGAAATGCGCTTCCTTTGTAATCATGGGTGTCGACGATACGATTTCCGAATAGTATGTTGAGCACGACTCAGGGGAGACTGCCCGCCGCACTTCACCCTTTCCCCTCAAGTCTGGTGAGACTCGTTTCGTCTGGTCTTGTGTCGCAGGCAGTCCAACATGTCACGTCAATTACAGCCGATTCTGACCGTAAGATAGTGCAGTTTGTCTGCTCTGTATAATGGTATCTACATACCATGACTTGCCAAGTGACCATGTCTCCCTCGCGCGGTGTATACTTGGATGAAGACAATAGGCAATGGGCGTACAAGTGACGATGATATTCTGAAGTATTATTTAATGAATAGTGTATAGGAAGCGAAATCTCCTGGTGAGAGTAAGATGGCTTCCTTTTTGCTGTAATATTAACTCGAACTACTTTGAAATTATGACCTCACATGAAAATCATGATTAATATGCAGTCTGTCGCATGTAATTGGAAGGTTTTTAGTATTGGTCAAGGTGAGCGTGTGTGTCAACGATATGGATCCACACTTACTTAAATGCTGGATCTACAGAACATCTCGAAAATTTCAAAATTGCTTTTAATTTTTTTTCTGTTTCAGACTATCTTAGTGCGAAATTGTGACTACATTGGCAAAGCATACAGTGTGGCATTCGTGGAAAAAAGTTCCATCAGAAGGAAAGGAAGCGTTTCTTGGCGTATCACTGAATTCAAAAGAGAATTGGGTCACTGTTTTTACCGAAGAATGATTTGAAAGGTATTTTCTCTCGTCCAAGATTCTCCTCCCAAAATTATTAGCGGCTGGGAAAAACACGGTGGCAAAAAGTGGGGATGGAAAGGTATAATAGTGACACTGAAGCAATAAAATGACTTCGAGGTAGCTACGGCGCTCCATCTTAAAAGTGCGAAGTGAATCAGAACGTCAAACTGTGAATTTCAGATATGCCTGTGGCATAGCGTACTGTTTAGACGTTCAACGTATCGCGTTCGCGCCTCGATGTATTCATTGTCAAAGGGATAAGGGGCAGAGTGTCCGCCCGACAGACTGTCAATCCTAAGGGCCCCGGTTCGATTCCCGGCTGGGTCGGAGATTTTCTCCGCTCAGGGACTGGGTGTTGTGTTGTCCTAATCATCATCATTTCATCCCCATCGACACGCAAGTCGCCGAAGTGGCGTCAAATCGAAAGACTTGCACAAGACGAACGGTCTACCCGACGGGAGGCCCTCGTCACACGACATTTCATTTCAAGGGGCAGAGTAGGAGGAAAGTTCCATGGATGCATATGCAACACGAGTAGCCAAGTCCTAGCGGCAAATATCAGCCGTCTTTCATTGTAGTGCGTGGGCAAGGTTTGTAATTCAGACTGTGACGTCGGCGCCAGCGGACATGCTATAAACGCGGCGACTTCTTGCTCGTGCATAGTGCAGATTTTGTACGTGCTATACACAGTGCTTACTCCCGTAGCCGACTTAGCGTGATTTTGCTATGCTGTTCGCATTCTTCCGACGACGGTTCAAACCCGCATCCGGCCATTCAGATTTAGGTTTTCTGTGATTTCCCTAAATCGCTAACGGCAAGTTAGGGGATGGTTCCCTTGAAAGGGCACGGCAGTTTTCCTTCTCAACCCCCTAATCCGAGCTTGTGCTCCGTCTCTAACAACCTCGTTGTCGTTGCTAGCTGACCTTACTATCAGGTGCCATTGCGACGGAAACTACACTTTGAAACATATTCCAGTGCTTAGTGTGCTAGTCTTCCTGTATTGAAACTGTTTCTAGTAGAACATAAAGCGCACAATGTTGCAAATTAATTGCTCAAGTGTGATGACCGCGGTTAAAACTCCACTGCACGTCATCGCTTGCTATCATAGCGATGTCTACAAGAATTACCTTGAGGGAGAGTATTAAAGTAAATCGGAACTGCAAATGACTACTGGGTAGTGTTTACACGAAAGTGTGCGAACATTTCCTGGCCACAATTGTGTCCTCGCAAGTGTTACAGATTATTCTTGGGTATAACAGTATCAGAACAAAATTGCGGCCAGAAAGGGTTCATATAGTTCCATGTAAACACTGCGACGTTTAACACAGCAATCAGATCCATTACCTTTCTCACGATATAAGCATGTGTCAGAAATAGGATATTTAATTCTGAGAGGCCCCGAGCGCGACTGGTTGTGATTTAATGCGTGTGAGGCGATAACCTCTGGCCGCTATATATATATATATATATATATATATATATATATATATATATATATATATATACAGCTGTCCTTGTGGTAGTTTCGTTGACATTCCACCTGCGTCACAACAGTCCAGAAACTGGATAGAAGCAGCAACGGCAAATGTCCGCGAAGATTTTTGACACTGCTTGGCGAGGGGAGAACGCTTCATCTTGCGTGGTCCAGGGATGTGAGCCTATTGATTTCGGTGGCCCAGTGACGGCCGAGTGGCGTGCTGGCGTTTCCCTTTAAAACTACTGTGCCCTGCGCTGGGGGTCCGCTTTAAAAGCGGTGCGGTCACTGAACTTGCGGCCCACCGGTGATATCGGAATCTAGAACGAAGCCGCCGTCAGCTGTCGGAGGGCTGCGAGAAGCCAGTGGCGAATATAGAACCATAACAAGATATGGACGCCATTTGGCGAAGGGGAGAGGAAGGGAAAGGAAGGGAGCGTAGCTGCCGGGAATTCTCTCTCTCTCTCTCTCTCTCTCTCTCTCCCTCTCTCTCTCTCTCTCTCCCCAACGGAGACGAGCGCGTAGTAGGCAGTGAAGCAGCTCAGGTAGCTATATATTTTAAACAAGAGCATTCGCTTTTATTGTACATTTGCGAGCGACACAAAGTAATTGTAACTACAAACGAACCCATTTCGACATTGCAGTTTGCAATATTTATAGTTTATAGAAAGGGTGTAACGGAGCTTGCCCTCAGATTAAGGAAGGTGAAAACCATAGAGCAGAAATATCTATGGAGTGAACGTAGTGTGCCGACCGCGGTGGTCGAGCGGTTCTAGACGCTTCAGTCCGGAACCGCGCGACTGCTACGGTCGCAGGTTCGAATCTTGCCTCGGGCATGGATGTTTGTGATGTCCTTAGGTTAGTTAGGTTTAAGTAGTTCTAAGTCTAGGGGACTGATGACCTCAGGTGTTAAGTCCCATAGTGCTCAGAGCCATTTTTGAACGTAGTGTACTGCGCTGTCGCGATCATCAAACTGAAATTGTGTTACTAATAACTGTTTGTCTGCGTGTTGCGCTAAGGATAGTATTCGTATTTGTAGATGCAGATAAAAATTCGTCACAGGAGGAAAACTTATTTTTCATAATTAAGTCCCAGAAAAGTCTAATTATACGTAGTTATCTTGCCAGTAAGACGCACTTTGTTTGTTATAAATATCGGGACACGGTGTAAAAAAGTTACTGTCTCAGAGCTAATTTATGTGACTATATTGGTCATGGATGTAAGAGATAAATTCGATAACGTGGGAATGTCTGCCATTCAGTCCTTTTAAGTGTGTGTACTTGGAGCAATTTTCACCTTTAGATAAAATTTATATATGTCAGTCTTAGTGACTGCCTCCAGATTATACAGATATCCAAGCCATTAAGTGTACTTCTGAGTGTGGCCATTAAGAAACTGTACTACTAGTGGTAAAAGAGAATGAGCGACTAATATTTTAGTTTCCCTCTGGATGAGCGAAGGTTAAACAAACAGCACCGGAAACTAAACACTGCTTCCTAGAAATATTTCAATGTATGTTATTTTACTCAACGTTGTAGCTAAGAGTTCGATGTTTTTCGGGACACTTGTCACTTTGGCATAATGGAAAAGCGGATAGCAGTGCCCTTCAGGCTGCACGATTTGTGAAGAAGCCCGACAGGCGTACATTTAGCTGGTTACAACAGCGCGTAAGAGAAACCGGGAGTTTCGCACACCACATACTAGAAGTTCGACCCAGGTCCATAACACCCTATGTTAAGGAAAGGGTGTACAATCTTTTTACACGAACGTCCGAGTAGTTCATCAAGGAAGATTGCTACCAAAGAGTGTGTCCTGAGTCATAGTAGTGTGTGGCGGATTTTACATCGACAAGTACTCTATCCATATCATCTCCAGCGAGTGCAAGCCCTCAACAATGCAAACTTCTATCCTAGATACAGTTTCTGCCAATGGGTGCAACAACAGTAGTGTACCCCAAATCTGCTGTTTGTAAGCAGTATTCTGTTGACGGATGAGGCTGGATTTACCCGTGACGGTCTTTTTAACTACCATAACTTCCACATTTGGGCCGATGTTAATCCTAATGCAACACACGTATCACATCAGAAGCGTTATTCGTTGTACATCTGGGTAGGACTGCTCGGAGACCGCATAATTGGGACCACACTTCCTCCCATAGAAACTTACCGGACAGCAGTACATGTGGTTTCTGCGGACTGTACTTCTAGATGCACATGATTACGTCCCACTGAACCAACGCCTGAAAATGTGGTTCATGCACGACAGTGTTCCAGCACATCTTCATTTAAGAGTGCGCCGGCTTCTAACTCGGACGTACGTTCAACAGTGGATAGCTAGAATAGGACCTGTGCCATAGCTTCGAAGGTATCCGGATTTAAATCCTATGGATATGTGTGTGGGGTCATGTCAAAACCCTGGTTTAAGTCAGAGGTCAATTCTCTTGAGGAATTACGCTTGCGGATTGAAGCAGTCTTCCAGCATTTTCGGAATTCCTCAGGACTGCCTGAGAGGATTCGCAACTCATTTCAGAGATGAGTTCTATGTTGCGTTCAGATGCATGAACATTTCGAACACCTTTGAGATGCCGTGTGTTCCTCAACACTGATGAACCGCAGCAGAAAATATGTTGTATCTCGACAACGCTTGTTTTGCGGAGTTTTTAGCCACTTTTAGCCTGTATTTTCCATGTGTGATTCATTGCCCATCCCTTCTGAGCAACCTGCATCGTGCAGAAAATTACGTAACCGGCTACGCATGTACAAATTTTTTACCTATGGGCACGAATCTGTTTACATTTTACAGCCTTGGAAAAATAGCAGGTATCGTGTTTCATGTGTATGAACACATTCACACGTTGTTACTTCAGTTAAGTTTGTCTCTGCCAGCACTGTTAACTAACCAAAGTTCGATATTTAATGCCAGAAGTACGAAGAATTCGTATATAAGTAAATAAGTAATTTTTTGAAAAATATTTTAAAAATTAAGTATTCTTCTTATTCACATCACGTTGACGTACGATAGGTCCAAGTTACTTGCTTCTAAAAATGTTGGAACTGTAGTCATGGTTCATGTGTAAACGGAAAGGCTGATAAAGTATGAAAGTGAAATCAGTGAAACTCAAAGAGCGAGTGAATAACATTCATATGGCTCACATGACTGCATTCGGTTGTCTCAAGGCCATTTCACACTGGCCGTCTATGGCACCGTTACGTCACGTTATGGTGTATTTACACTGTCCGTCACGCCAAGTCCAAAACTTCGTTTCCGAGAAACCTTGACGGCCAGTGTGAATGCCGCCATTTGAAATGCGTCGTGGAATGTTCCGAAGTGAAGTGACATTGAAACCAATGAGAACTGACCTCCTTTAGACTGAAAAAACCGACTGAACGAAAAAGTAATTGACTTGCCAATCGGTTTTTAAAACCAGTCTGTTGTCCCATGAGTAGTGCAAACACGAAAAATTATTCAGGAAAATTGTTGCCGGCCTTTGCGGCCGAACGCTTCTAAGCGCTTCAGTCCGGAACCGCGCTGTTGCTATAGTCGCAGGTTCGAGTCCTGCCTCGGACATGGCTGAGTGTGATCTCCTTGGGTTAGTTAGGTTTAAGTAGTTGTAAGTCTAGGGAACTGATGACCTCAGATGTTAAGTCCCATAGCGCTTAGAGCCATTCGAACCATTTTTGAAAATGATTTTCAAGCGTGCCCTGGAACGATACGAACGTCACTACTGCACCAGTAACGCACAGTTCAGTTTTCTGGTAGATAAGTCGCATGATTTGAGACGGCGGCGATGTAGTGCGCACGTCCATATGGTTCCATGTACTATATTACTTCCGAGCAGCAGTGTTGACGCCAGCGCACGCTCATTCAACAGAGAATGAGGGGGAGATGGTTTCAGTGGTACTGCAAGGAGTGGAAAAGAGCTTCTGCTGCTATCTGGGCTGGTGACAGAATAGTTGACGGCATCTGCTTCTCAGTGGCAGTCTTTTTAAAGGCGGCAATCGTTGTCATTAGGATTGTTAACGTGATTCCTGGGCACAGATGCCGATCCCTGCGCCAACGAAACTGGTCTCTTACTCGCATCGCGTGAAAATCATTATCTGAGAGATCAGTTTTATAGAAGCTACCAGTCAGTAATTTGTGCTACGTGCGTATTCGTGTTACCAGTTTCCCTGTTACGACCTGTCCGGTTGTGGAACCGCGGCTGGCAAGGCTACTCAGATTTTCTGCTACTCGGGCCGTGCCGACATAGTTCCATGTGCGATGTTGAATTTGAACTATCCCAGGCGGTTAGGTTATCATTTGAAACGCTTGCGCTCACACCTGTGGTTGTCAAGTCGAAATTGACTACTATAGTGTGTCCGCAGGATTAAACTGTGCTGCTAGGAGGGTCCAATGGCAGCAGGTGTAGGTTCCACCTTTCGAAGTCTCCTGGAGTTCATTAAGCCTCAACCGTTCAGTGCACTGTAGCAACCACTAATTGATTAAAATACTAATCGAACAGTTTTCACGAATTCCGTACTACCATTAATGTCCTAGAAAGGCGAATACTATACTAGGGAATGGGCTACATGTCACATTTCAGTGACACTGAGGCGTGGTGTGTCCCGCTGTCTCTTCACGCCGACCGGGGCGCCCTTCACGTGGTAATTCAGCGGAACTGTAGTGGATATTACGGTCACCTGCAGAACAACAACTAATTTCATCGTTTTCTGCAAGCCGTGTTCCTCTGCGAGAAACACATTTCACTGAATATTATTCTCCATCTTTTTGAGGCTACCGTACATTCTATCGGAACCGTACTTGCTTCGCGCAGCCAGTGAGTGATTCTCCTTTGTACTACAAGGGAAGCAATAGTAGTGAGTGTGCGATCACCATTTTTAACGTTCATTTGCCCGAAGGCTGGGTACTTACCTTGAGAGTACCTTCTTAATCCAACAGTACCCCCTTACTCCTTTTTTATCCTGCTTGTAAATTTCAACAAGCACGAGTCTTCGTGGGGAAGTAATATGTCGTCTGATAGGGACCTTCTGATTGACAAGCGTTTGTCCGGTCTTGATCAGTGTCTTCTCAATGACACTACCCCTTCCCATTTCATTGCAGCCCATGGCACCTTTTTGGTTATCAATCTTAAAATCTGTCTGCCCTATCTCGTAGCTTTGCTACGTTAGTCATTACATGATAATCCTTCTTGTGAGTGTGAACACTGTACTGATCTTATCACTTCCTTGTCACACAGCTCAAGGGACCACTTACCACGTTGGGCTCTTCCGTAGAGCCAACTAATAGTTTATACCTCACTCCCCCCTCCCCCCCCCCCCTACCAAACTGCACCGACGCGGTTGTGGAAGACGTATACGACGCGATCACTCGCGTCACTGGGATTGTTATACCCTTTTCGAACGTCCCACTTCCCCGCTGGCCGTGGTTAGTCAATGCCTATTTAAGATCATCGAAGGGTCCTGCAACGTCTCAAGCGACATCACTCACAAATCGGCCTCATCACTTCGAAGCAGCTCCGTTGTATGGCTGACCCTCTGAATGTTACTCAGACTCCACAAATCGGTTCGTATGTGCACTGAGTGTGTTCTGTGTCTTCGACTGCGTTTTCCATCGCAGTAACGAGATGTCATTGTCTCAATTATTAAGGCAGGCAAAAGCCTCACGACAACAACCAGAGACCGATTTGTCTCACCAACAGGCTCTGCAAACTGCTTGAAAAGCTGGTTAAGCTGGGTTTTTCAATCGCGGGGCTTTTTATCCCCATATTAGCGTGGTTCTAGGAGGAACGATTCACCATCAACTAGCAGGTTAGGTTGGAAGCATCAGTTCAACAGGCATTTTATAAACTCCAGCATTACCTTGCAGTCCTTTTTTTAAAAATCTTTATAAGGTATACGAAACCACTGTAAATCATTACGTTTTACATACCGTCTATGACTGGGACTTAAGAGATTCGTTACACATGTTAAGTCATTTTTTAATCCTTCTTTTTTATCCTTCTGATCGTTTCGAGTTAGGTTCAAGAGCACAACATCCGTCGAGGCTCCATGCCGAGTGTTACACTTTTCTTTATCGCCATCAGTGGGCTAGTCACCTCTGTCAGAGCAATGGTTACTGCTGCACTGCTGCTATATACAGCTACGACTTCTGCATTTGGTATATTTCCCAATCTGTAGCCTTGGCTGAATGCCAGCTCCACGAAGCCAATCGAAGGACTTTTGCTTGGATCTTTTCCCGTGACTTCCAATTCTCTCCCGCGAAAGCGCGGGTCATGCATTTCTGTCGTCTTACCACGGTCAATCCTAACCCAAAACTCGACTTCGGTACCCAGTGCTTGAAAGTTGTTGCACACTCTTACTTTTTGAGAGTGTTTCATATTCGTCTGCCAAAGACTAGCTGCACGTGGAAGCTCTATGGTCTCAGCTCCCTTGCTCACAGCTTTTGAGATGCTGATCGCTCAACTCTACCCCATATTTATCGCGACCCAGTCTCTTACCGTTTGGACTATGGTTGCAACGTTTACTGCTGAGCAGCAGCATGGGCTTTGAAATCATTGGGCCCGATCAATCACTGTGGAGTAAGATTGGCCACAGTTGCCTTCTGGACGAGGCCCATAGACCCCATAGACAATGGAGAGTTTATTTATTCATGTCATCCCAACAAAACATCATTAAATACAGAAAGACCAACCAAAAACTATATAGAAGTAAAATGTTAAGGTCTATAGGGTGTTCTTGTCCTAAAGATAATTTTACGCCTGTTGACTTAAATGTTAAATTCAAAACTTTGGAGATTTCGCCTAGCTGAAATGGGGATATACCCTTTCCAGTTCAAATGCTAATTCTTGCACTTACGTAATCACCATCCGAAAGTTTCATAACTATGCATAACTATGCCCGATCAATCATTGTGGAGTAAGATTGGCCACAGTTGCCTTCTGGACGAGGCCCATAGACCCCATAGACAATGGAGAGTTTATTTATTCATGTCATCCCAACAAAACATCATTAAATACAGAAAGACCAACCAAAAACTATATAGAAGTAAAATGTTAAGGTCTATAGGGTGTTCTTGTCCTAAAGATAATTTTACGCCTGTTGACTTAAATGTTAAATTCAAAACTTTGGAGATTTCGCCTAGCTGAAATGGGGATATACCCTTTCCAGTTCAAATGCTAATTCTTGCACTTACGTAATCACCATCCGAAAGTTTCATAACTATGCAACGTACCAAATCCTTTTTGCATAAAACGGGCATAGACCACCTAACACCCACCATTGGAAGAGATTACCATTTGAAATGCGCCTTGGCGCCCTCTGCTGGTACCTCCGCTTACCCTCTCAGACTGGATCCCCTGTGTTCCTTCCCCCTCCCCTCCTTAGTTAGTACCCAGACCATGAATTATGGTTGGTCTATTTCGAGAACCTTGATTGACACCCCATGACCTTTTGACGTCTGTTCCTCTCAGTCCCTTAAGAGTAATGTGGTGCTACCCTCATTTACTCGTACAGCTCTAAAACGATGGATATTTCGGTATATGTTCGTACTTCCGCCGCCATTCAGGAACAAAATTTTACTTCCGGGAAAGTGTAGGTTTTTTTACGATGAAGATGATAGCCATTAATGGAATCCTAAATTTTATTACACACACCTCCCTCTGACGCGTTTTAATTTGCAGTGAGTAATGATCAGTCTCCAGCCTATTAATCGAAGTTATTCTTATAAGTCTGTGTTATTTGCCATTTACGGTCTTCTCTCTGACCTTGATCATATTGCTTGCTCGGTTGTCTTTCCCTGGGTCCCAAATCATTTGAGTATCCCGGGGAATGAACTGGCCGACAGAGTATATAAGCGATTCTCACCCAGTATGCGCTTTGAAGAACCCAGGTGCGGACTTGCGGGTGCAATCCTGATCACTCATAGATGAAACAACGCGGGTGGGCTACTGCCCTCTCTAATAAACTTCGCACTAACGAGGAGGCTACTGTTACATGGCGTTCATACTCCCATTCCTCTCTGAAGGAATCGACGCTCTTATTTCGCCTCGATGATACCAGATTAATCAATAGTTTTATCTTCTGTAATGAGCCATCCCCATATTCTGCGGGAATGCCCCGCTTTGTGGCTCTCCATGCCTAGCATCGGCTTTGGGATTCATTGCCTCTGATGTTGGCGCACGATAGTTGAACTGGTTCTTTGTCTTCTCTTTGAAAGTGGTTTTTATTCTCAGCTATAACGTTCTGAACTACTTTCGAGGCGGGCCGGTCCGGGGTGAGTGAGTGTGGAAGGCTTCCAACCGTACTCCATTTGTCAGCTGCCTTGATCATCCCACTTTCACTCTATATACATTTAGGCCTTCTTTCTGCCGGACGCCATTTTCCGTTTTAGGTGTAACAGACGAATGTGCTGTTGCCGTCTTTTACCCTTTGATTATAACGGGTCAGGGATGGGGCGGCTGTGGGAGAGACGACCCGTGTTGTTTGTAGAACTCCGGAGACACTCACCTGTCCGCTCTCACCTTCTGACCTGATTATTTTTCTCGCCATGTTTTATTATTGTCGATCCAAGTGCTGTCCATTATTTATTTAACCTTACCACTTTCATACTCATGTTCAAAACAAGCAGAACATCTTGAAGGACTAGAGCCAGAACGTTCATATTCACAGGTTACGTAGCCTACATTTGTATGTTTTGCAGAAGTGATTAGCATTTGAACCATGTCGACCAGCGGGTTCAAGGTCAACATTGACATCGCGGCGCAACACTACCGTTAAAATGTGCCTACGGCTGTCGTCGCTTTAAACCCAAGGTAACGGATCAGTGTGGCTTGAGCAGACGTGTAGTGTGTCTCGCAGACGTGTGCACGAACCGTGCCGTCAAATCAGTGAGTTTGAAAGAGGGCGCGTTACTGCCATATTGAGCATGTGGTACATCCATCAGGGAAATTGCTACTCGTGTCGGACGAAGTATTTCGACAGTGCAGCGGGTGGGTGCAGAATCGTTCGCGGAAGGCGTAGCATACGACGAGGTGGGTCGGGTCGCACCTCCCAGACCACCCCTGAGAAGATCGACATCTCGTGGGGATGGCATTGCAACAGATCTGCGTCGTCCTCGGCTCTGGCGTAACATTAGAACAATGTAACATATCGTACACCATCTGGGGTGACAGTCCGTCGCCGTATATTAGGGCATGGGTTACGTGCGCGTCGCCCATTTCTCCTTCTACGTTTAACGAATGTGCAGAATCATGGTAGGCGGCAATGGAGTATGCAACGACGTCACTGAGAACAGGACTGGCATCTGATAATGTTTTCGGGCGAATCCACGTTGTGTTTGTTTGACAATGATGGCCACATTTTGGTTCGTCGCGGACAGGGGAGAGGCGTCCCACACGATGTGCACTCGCACAAGACTTACACGACTAACGTAGGGCCTTATGATGTGGGGTGCTATTGGGTACAGCCACAAATCATAGTTCGTGCATGTGGCCAGTGTGACCTATGTGAATTATGTGAATGACCTCCTGTGATCTGTAGCCATACCCTTTCTGCAAATCAACTAAGACGCCATTTTTCAGCAAGGCAATGCACAACCACATGTTGATGCACAAATGTGTGCCTTCTTGGTGTCACGTGATTTCGGCTTTTTGCCCTGGCCTGTCCCCAACCGAAAACGCGTGGGATACTGAAACGACGGGTGCAGTGCTGTTGCCCAATGCCAACTACTACAGATGGACTTTGGAACCAACTTGGAAATCACTATTCGCACCTTACACGCGTCTATGCCATCACGCATGGAAGAAGTTATAAGGGCCCATGGCAGACTCTGTGTCTTAGGCGACAGGACACATGCTGAACCGAGATGACTGAAATGCTAATCATTTCTGCAGAACATACTAATGTACAGGTCGTGTGAATATGAACGAGCTATCTCCCGACGTTTAAAGTGCTTTATTTCTTCTGAACATGGAGTGTACTACTACGAATCTCCCGTCTGGAAGGCATCCTTTACTCTGCAGTTGTCTTAGTTCTTAATCTAGTTGGCGGGGTATCAGGTGTAGGTGGGGTGTGATCGCCACAGATCAGCACTGGGGAGCTCTCGTCTGCTCTCTCGTGTGCTCTCTCGTGTGCTCTCTGACCTGCTTACTGGACTGACCCATATATTTTACTTCTCTTTAAATTGTTACTCAGTTCCTGTATCATCTTTGCGTAGTCCCTTAACCCTAAATTACTAAATTCTCGTTAAATTTGCGACTGCAGTTGGTACCAGTTCGCGGTTCCCGCCAATCTTGTGGTGTTGGTCTAGGGTGTAAGAGACAGGACATGGCCTTATTTTGTATGTGACGTACCATTGGAGACCTCAGAATTGCAATTAACTAGTGCGTAAACTATAGATTATGACTTCCTTTGAATAAAATATGAAGTGATAAAATTTACGATGCTTCAGTAACAGTGTAACATTTTCGCCCCTTAACCACCAGCCAACCAATCCATCTACGTCACAGCCTCATACGTTGCATATTTAGCGGAACTGTTGGAGTAAACGAGTCAAGCTCAACTAACTCCGCAATTTTTACCTCCTGACCACTCGAACTCTGCAGCTAGTAGCAGACCTGGGATTCTTTCTCTCTTGGACACTCGCAACAACACATCAGCAGGGCGTATTGCAGGAGTATAGCAATGTTAAGCAAAATATTACCATAAAATTTTTATTACAAAATTAGAAAAAGGTAAGTTATAATATTAAATACTCTATTTGACAAAAGGATGACGAAAAAGCGTTTAAAGAAACTGATTTACTGTATATAATAACAAGCATCAGTTCAAAGTACTTTCATTCAGAAGATTTTTTTTATGTTAACGATAACCTTCAAGCTGTGTACGAAAGTAATTTCGCATAGTGCAGTTTGAGCATTTCACAACTTTGCCATTGAAAAACTTTGTTTTGGATTAAAATAAGTCTTTCTGTGGTTTTCTTACAGTTTTTTCTCAAATGAGCCACAACACTATAGATGTTACGGTGATCTGATTCTCACGAAGAGTTACAACGCGAAAGAAAATTCTCGCATTTTCTTGTCGTCTTCCAAAGCTCAGATGGCTTGTCCTCCCAAATATAGGCCTGTATGCGGTCTGCTACCTGAAGGGAAAGTTGTAGAACTGATGTAGAGGGGCTAGTCGACCATTCCTCGACCAGTCTGTTTTACAGGGTTCGAGTCCGCTCAATAAACTTGTTCGCAGTCTAGTTCCGTGTTTACTACGTAAAATGTGAGATGAAAAATTAGCTTAGTTTCTTATTTTATGGGGCATACTAAGACATGGTACTCGAGACAGTTTGGACTTAACAGGTATTAAGCAGCAAAGGCAAAGTTGTTACGTACGGTAAAATATTCCAGTATTGCATGTCGGTTGGTCTTTGCGCACCATCATTGTCCTGAGTTCACAGCGTCATGAACAACACACGGAGTTCCGCACGATTATTGACAAGGGTGGCATTATTACACTCCTGATACGAATCCATTTCTAGAGGCACGCGAACCTTTCAGAAACTGTACCGTTTCAAAAGCATCGCACTCGGTCTGAAAGCGGTACGTCATCATTGCTTCACAACTTGCATAAATCGTTTGATATATTCATGCCAGGTGTAAGCAAAGTGCGTGCAGCGTGCCTGTCTTTCATATATCTGTTCGCCGGTGCACATCGCGTGACGGACATAATTAGCTATACCCTAAGTAGGTAGATATAATATTGATTCGACGTATTTTAATGAAGATGTCGTGACAGTCGGAAGTATGTGAAAGACTCGAATTGGAACGCGGGATCCTACGTTTCGCTACCAGTCATCTTAAGCACTGAATTAAGTGAACAGGCCTCAAGACCTGATTCGAGAACGATGCTACACTAGAACTCGTGGTAGAACTTAACAATTGCAGTATTCCGAGCAAACAGTGAAAATGAAAGTTTGAGTCAGGCCTGGAGGCGAACTCACGTAGTTGATGAAAAATGGTTCAGTGTCTGATATATCAACGACGCCTGTCATAAAACATGGAAAGCAACAGAAAGCGTGTCGTCTGTACACCTGGAGATACGCTTTTTCAAATACTGATTATACAAGCTTAAGATCCAGAGATGAGATTTACGCAAAGACTAACTGGGGCTCATTGTCCCAGCTACACCAATAGAAAGATAGTTTCGCAGGGGTCTGAAGCAAGAAAAGCTGCGGAAAGGCTACGTGGCGGAATCCATTAACGAGTGAACTTTCCGTGCATTCTCCCCCTGTGAAAATAGATAACTGCTGAATTGCTGAAGGCTTGTTAGTCCTTTGGCGACGTAAAGAAACCTAATAAATAATGCACAGCGGGTGTATTTAATAAAATGTGCATAGTGTGACAAGATACACATATAAAATTTTAGTACGTTTAAAAGATATATATAGTCACAGGTGCACTGTGAACATTTTTGCTTCGCTACCGTGTATTTTTTTTCTTTCTTTGTGGGGCTAGATGCAGCCTTCGGTGTATGAGACACGTATAGACTGCCGAAGAACTGGCTACCCGCTTGACTGAAAGTGCAGCATAATTCTTTAAACACTTGGTTCTCCGTGTTAGACATCATTAACATGCAGATTGCAGTTGTCATTAATGTTAGACGGACGACATTTTCAGCAATTACTCTAAAACAATATCCATCACACAGCAGTTTGAAGACCTATGAAAGTGACAAGCGGGGAATGAGTGCAGCTGTACCATTCTTTCATACAAAGGATTGTTTCTTGTTGCCTCTTCTAAAAACCCCAAACCTTTGTATACGTTTCCTTTACAAAATGTTCAAATGTGTGTGAATTACTAAGGGACAAAACTACTGAGGTAATCGGTCCCAAGACTTAAACACTACTTAAAGTAACTTATACTAAGAGAGAACAAACACACAAACACACACACACACACACACACACACACACACACACACACCCGAGAGAGGACTCGAACCTCCGGCGGGAGGGGTGACATGACGCCTCTAACCGCGCGGCCACTCCGCGCGGCGTTTCCTTTACACTCTGTATAAGTTATTACCATAGTCAAGGCGAATACTCGCGGTAAGTTGGATTCAGAGTGCCAGTCCCAAACCGTCACACACTTCAAACTGTAAGGATATACAGGGTGTAACTAAATTCCATTTACAGACTTTGAGAACAGGTTCCTTACACGATAATAAGAGCACAAGTTTAGTAAACATGGGCCCCAAAATCCAGAATTTAAGAGCTATGAGCACTTGTTCATCTTCGCTGCCGTGGAACACATCTCCTTTTATTGAACAGCTGGTCGTAGCTCTTAAAGTGCGTGTGCATTTTAGAGCATACATTTACTGGGCATGTTTTTCTTGGTGTGGTATAAGGATACTGTCCTCAGTCTGCAGAGGGAATTTAGTTGCACCCTGTATTCGTTACACTACTATTTCAGCATTTGTGGCCGGCCTGCACCGATATAATTTAATGTTATTCTATCTTCAGTGACCTCATACTACTCGATCCATTATGTAATTTCAACGCATGAAGTACATTTTACCCGCTGGCGTGGCCGGGTGCATTAACACTCCACTTTCGGGATTTAGGTAAGCGCCGCCAGCTCCGAATTGAATGGATCAGGCGGATTAAAGAGGGCCGGTGTAACGGTCATCCTGGGTGTGATTTTTAGGCGGTTTCCCCCATACGACTTACTGGGTACAGGGGTGCTACCTCAGATACACGATTTGCAAACATTTAGAAAACGTTCGCACGCTTTCAAATGCGATAACACTAGGAACTGACAGTTGGATTACACTAAGTGCGCCCCGGGAGGAAACTGATGGCGAGAGGAAAGCCACCTGACTCCACATCACCACTACCACTAACATTGCCAAGACGAATAATTAACATGCCATTCTCGTAAAGAAACGGCATAAAGCCCGGGAAAAAGGAGTGCACTCAGCACAATTCAGTGTGTTCGTAGCAATGTATTAGCTTGAAGTTTGAAACAAGCATTGTCGTAACACATATTTAACTAGGTTCGGAGACTCGGGAATTCGTTAAACTTTTTACTTACCAAGATAAAGAGGAATCAAAAGCGGACCATTGTGGCCAAGCAGTTCTAGGCGCTTCAGTCTCGAACCGCGCGACCGCTACGGTCGCAGGTTCGAATCCTGCCTCGGGCATGGATGTGTGTGATGTCTTTAGCGGCTGGTCCCGGCGGAGGTTAGAGTCCTCCCTCGGGCATGGGTGTGTGTGTGTGTGTGTGTGTGTGTGTGTGTGTGTGTGTGTGTGTGCTTACGATAATTTAGGTTAGGTAGTGTGGGAATCAAAACTGAAAAACTGACGGAAATGTAACGGTCATTTTCCCCATTGCACTTGGGGCAATGGCGTATAAGCATGTAAAAATCAATTTATTTACAGCGTCTGGCTACAGATGTAGGTGTATTTATTGTAGAATTAACAGCTGCGTTGTACCCCCGTGGGGTCCTCCGGTATCGCACTTCCTTTGTTTCGGCAACAGGAGGCGCAAAATCTTTTGGCTAGTCGCCTCGCTGATTGCGCGCCGCGAGGGCTGCTTCCGGCTTGAGCAATGTTGTAGCCTCCAGCATTCTCAACAGCAATAGAACAGAGGGCCTCGTCAGTTGCCAGGGGCTACCCGCGGAGCAGGTACTGTTAAACGTTACTTGCCGCGGACTACTGTTTAAGCTGCAATAAACCGCCGTAGTGGACGAAAAATTAACGGTTGCGATTGACTACAGCAGAATGTGATCCCGATAAAAAGGTTTGTAGCGAGTTGTGCTAAGTGTGACGGTCTCTCTCCTGAAGGATTTGCCGCTAACGACGACATGTGCTTGCTTAAATTTATGAATACAGACTATTTTTATCCATCATAGACTATGGTTTTGGTAGGCCTGCAATTGTGTCAGTGCGTATTTAAATGATAAAATGCTGCGCCGTTAAATTTGTTCATGAGTAAGACGCGTTTCAGGAATTTATTCTCATTTTCACGTTCTGTGGGAGTTAACGTACATATAGTATGTGACTAACATCTGCGTGTGTAGTGTGCTGCTGCCATCGTGCAGTTTTCTTCCTTTGGCCTTAACTGCAATCGGGAATCTACATCTCTACATCTACATCCATACTCCGCAAGCCACCTGACGGTGTGTGGCGGAGGGTACCCGGAGTACCTCTATCGGTTCTCCCTTCTATTCCACTCTCGTATTGTTCGTGGAAAGAAGGATTGTCGGTATGCTTCTGTGTGGGCTCTAATCTCTCTGATCTTATCCTCATGGTCTCTTCGCGAGATATACGTAGGACGGAGCAATATACTGATTGACTCTTCGGTGAAGGTATGTTCTCGAAACTTTAACAAAAGCCCGTACCGAGCTACTGAGCGTCTCTCCTGCAGAGTCTTCCACTGGAGTTTATCATCTCAGTAACACTTTCGCGATTACTAAATGATCCTGTAACGAAGCGCGCTGCTCTCCGTTGGATCTTCTCTCTCTCTCTCTTGTATCAACGCTGTCTGGTACGGATCCCACACTACTGAGCAGTATTCAAGCAGTGGGCGAACAAGCGTACTGTAACCTACTTCCTTTGTTTTCGGATTGCATTTCCTTAGGATTCTTCCAATGAATCTCAGTCTGGCATCTGCTTTCCCGACGATCAACTTTATATGATCATTCCATTTTAAATCACTCCTAATGCGTACTCCCAGATAATTTATGGAATTAACTGCTTGCAGTTGCTGACCTGCTATTTTGTAGCTAAATGATAAGGGATCTATCTTTCTATGTATTCGCAGCACATTACACTTGGCTACATTGAGATTCAATTCCTGCATTTCAGTACAATTTTCCATTGTTACAACCTCTCGATACACCACAGCATCATCTGCAAAAAGCCTCAGTGAACTTCCGATGTCATCCACCAGGTCATTTATGTATATTGTGAATAGCAACGGTCCTATGACACTCCCCTGCGGCACACCTGAAATCACTCTTACATCGGAAGACTTCTCTCCATTGAGAATGACATGCTGCGATCTGTTATCTAGGAACTCTTCAATCCAATCACACAATTGGTGTGATAGTCCATATGCTCTTACTTTGTTCATTAAACGACTGTGGGGAACTGTATCGAACGCCTTGCGGAAGTCAAGAAACACGGCATCTACCTGTGAACCCGTGTCTATGGCCCTCAGAGTCTCGTGGACGAATAGCGCGAGCTGGGTTTCACACGACCGTCTTTTTCGAAACCCATGCTGATAATATAACCTGGAATTTTTAGTTGATAATGTTAGAAAATAATAATTTTTGTAATGCGTTGTTATAAGTTAAACAGAAAATAAATGCAACCGTGACAGCAGTATAGCACAATTGGTTCACACAGCCACTGTTCGTACACTTTGCTACTTTAGCCACAGCAATATAAAGTTGTTCTGTTTCAGTGGATTATATATACTTTAAATTGCCACTTGGCGACAACAATGATTATATTTAAATAAAGTTATACTTTACAATCCATTTATAACAATACATTTCCGAAACAGAGGAAATGAGATACTGGAAGCCCCACAGGAGTAAAGCGTAGCTCTTTGCCTTTAGCCAACTTGCACTTTTCTCACATGACATACTGAAAGCTTTGGATCGAGGCAGTCAAGTAGATGCAGTATGTCTTGTTTTCCGAAAAGCATTTCACTCTGTACCACACCTACGCTTATTGTCAAATGTGTGATAGTATGGGGTAACCAGTTAAGTTTGTGACTGGATTGAGGATCGTTTGGTAGGGATGCAGCGTGTTCTGGATGGAGAGTCATCGTCAGATATAGAAATAACCTCAGGTGTGCCCCAGGGAAGTGTTTTTTGAATCTTGTTGTTCATGTTGTCTATTAATGACCTTACAGACAGCATTAATAGTAACCTCAGACTTTTTGCAGATGATTCAGTTATCTATGATGAAGTACTGTCTGAAAGAAGCGGCATAAATATTCAGATCTTGATAAGATTCCAAAGTGGTGCAAAGATTGGCCACTTACTTTAAATGTTACAAAAATCTGAAATTGTGCAATCCACAAAATGAAGAAACGTAGTGTCTTGTAATTGTAATATCAGTGAGTCACTGTTCGAATCGGCCGACACATACAAATAGGCCTGCCTGCGTGTAACACTATGTAGTCATATGAAATGGAGTGCTCACAAAGGCCCAGTTGCGGGTAAACTAGGCAGTAGACTTCGATTTATTGGTAGAATACTGGAGAAGTCTAATCAGTCTACAAAAGAGATGGCTTACAAATCACGTGTGTAACAGGTTCTAGAAGACTGCTAAAGTTTGTGCGACCCACACCAAATAGGACTAAAGGGGGAGATTTAACGTATACAGAGAAGGGCAGCACGAATGGTCACATGTTGTTTGACTGGGGGGAAAATATTAGTGTGACGCTGAAAAAACTTCGCAGACTCTTGAAAACAGACGTAAACCGAGCTATCTTGAGAAAGCTACTACCAGTTTCAAGAAATAGCTTTAAATGATATAGTAAAACCCCCCTACGTATCGCTCACATAGGGATCGTGAGGACAAGATTAGAATAATTACAGCACGCGCGCACACATTCAAACAATCTTTCTTCCCGTGCTCCACATGTGAGTGGCACAGAAATAAACCCTAATAACTGGTACAATGGGACGTACCCTCTGCCATGCAGTTCGCGGTGGTTTGCAGGTTATAGAGGTAGATGTAGATATGATGATTCTTGTACACAATAAAAAAATTAGAAAAATTTATTAATTCCATTAAACCTATCGCGTGCATTTTTCTATTGCAGTAACACGATAAAAAGATAAAAAAGGGCAATAGAAGCAGAACGCCTCAACGCAGTCATTACGTCACTAATAATGCGAACTCTCATAGGATTTGGAAATGGGACTACATTTTCCGAAACGCGTCGTACTGCCCATGAAAAACTAGTACAGTAGTTTGTTCGTCAGTCGATAAAGACAATGCTTTATTCGAATTATTATTAGTCAATTCGATCAGGTGGTGATGTGACATCTTTGAGTCGACGTGCAACACTAGGATCCCTGCAAGTTCATCCATTTCTGCCTTCTTGAGCTTCGTGTTATCAGTTCAGTCCGGCTGTCTTTCTTAAATCTCTCTTCCATCTGGCTGGTAGTCTACCCCTTGGTGTTTTTTTTTTTTTTTTTTTTTTTTTTTTTTTTTTTTTTGTGTAAATTGGGCTCCAATCTAGTACTCGTTTTGATCTTAGCCATCTTTTCTTCGAGCGATGTGACCAGCCCGCTGCCATTTCAAGGTATTCACTCTTTCAGCTATGTCACTGACCTTTGTTGTCTGTCAGAAATCAACTACTACTTTTTTTTGTCTTTCTTTGTGTCGTCCAGCGTTGATCTGTTATTCCTCTTTGAGCTGCAAGTGTCTAACAATGAACTCATTTAATGTTCATATTTCACAACCATGAGTTATTACTGGCTGTAAACATTAGTCAAAAACTGTTTCCTTCAGCTTGGCCGACATCTTAGACTTCGAAATTTGAGGATATCTTTAATAAGCTTGCCAGCCTAATTTAATAAGTCGAAATATTTCTGGTTTCAAATCTCCTTTCATATTTAGTAGTTTACCCACATACATATTCTGTGACCCTTTGCACTCATAGTTGCGTACTTCCAACATATGTTTCCCTCCCGTGTCCATTCATTCATCGCGATCTTGGTTTTACCGTAGGTCATTATTAACCGAGTTTAGAGCAGATTTACCTGCTGGTAAACCTTTCCCGGATGTGAGGTTGTGGTCCAAGAAACTCTACTGTTCCTGACGTTTCGTCCAGAACTGCGCTGGACATCCTCAAAGGCGCTCTTTCGCCGAGTTTTGCCGACTGACCAGTCGGACGTCCGAGAGCGACATATATACTTTAGAAAACGGGGCGTGGTCGAAGTAACACGTGATGAGCAGAGATAATCCTTGTCAAAGATAAAATTGTCTACCGGTTCTGCAGAGCTACTGTCCATATGTCGCTAAGTTTCATTGCCTCCACTTTCCTATTCAAATTATCCTGATGCTTCTAAATTTCAATAGCTTCTCTACATAGTTGTCGATTATAATTTAACGTTGTAGATGAAATTTCTGTTTCAGAAAACTTCACGACAATCGATATTTAATGTCTTTGACAAGGATTATCTCTGCTCATCACGTGTTACTTCGACCACACCCCCTCTTCTATAGTATATGTGTCGCTCTCGGGCGTCCGACCAGTCACTCGGCAAGACTCGGCGGAGGAGCGCCTCTGGGTATGTCCAGCGCAGTTATGGACGAAATGTCAGGAACAGAAGAGTTTCTTGGACCACGATCTCACATCCCGAAAGGTTCACAAGCAGCTGTGTCACCCGGTCGTGAAAGTCTTCTATGTTCAGATCAGATTGACGCAAGGTCCGCTAACCAATATGTGAAGCTTTTCTATACTATTTGCAAACAGTACAGTACCTGCGAAAATTAGGTTATTTAATCTCTTTCCCAGAGTTTCGATCCTCTTTGTTTTCCAAACTAATTTAGACATTGCTTTTCGAAGGATTGCTGCAAATAGTTCATGTGATAGTCACCTTGTTTTACACCTATTTTGATGGGAAATTCATTAGTTTCTTCAACTACATTCACAAACGCTTTTAAGTTTTGTATATGTTGTATAAGACTTTGATGCAGGCCTGTTTATTCCTTGCTCTCAAACACAGCTGAGTGACGGATCGAGTCGAATGCCTTTTCAAAATCAATGGAGGCAAGGCAAAGAGGTAGATGGTATTCATTTTTTTGCTAATTTTTTCGCATAGAGTGAGGATATGATCAAGTGTACTAAACCCTGCCCGGAATCCAGCTTGCTCAAGGGGTTGGGCCAAGTCAGGTATAGTGTTCAATCTGGTGGCTGAAATTCTAGTAAAAACTCTGAGCAGTACGGACAGGAGTCTGATGCGGCGATTATTCTTTGTATCATTAGTACTATCTTTCTTACATATTATTTTGACTTATTTCAGGGTCGTGGTAATTTTCCACTGTCCGATCAATTTGAAAATACTTAAGCTAGATGCTTTATAGAGGCCTCATCCATCAGCTTTTAAATATAAACTGAGAGGTCATCATTACTTGGAGCGGTTCCTTTATTCATCTTGTTTATAGCATGTTCTACGTCCGAGGAGAGTATTTCTGGGATTTCTGCAGAGTCATCCAGTTCGACTAGGATCTAGATATCGTCATTGACTTTCGAATAAATACAAGAAATCCAAAGATTTCTGATAATCTTTTTATGCACGGATTTTAATTCTGAAATTTCCTTCACAGTCCTCGGTATTTGTCATAATATAAGAGCTTTGACTAAGCTTTTCCAGTCACCGTTCATACATACTAAGAAATCGCAACGCATTCGCGATGGCGACGCGAACGGGGGCAAAAGCTACTCGCACCGTATGGTGTCATCATTGTACAGGTCTTTTTTTCTTTTATTGTGACTGTACCTTTTCTGCGAATACTTACGTCAGGTGCATCTGATGTTTGCCGTCAGCTATGACGAAGCAGTGATAACGAGACGTGAGCTTCTTATTAAAGACGGCATTTGCACGTACGGAGTTAGCCTTGGAGGTATTTACAGAACTGCAGAATATAGAGCTTCTCTAACGGATTGTTACAGCGGCGGAAGTATTTCTTGAAATAAAATTGATGACAAACTCGGAGTTTCACCGTGTTCCTTGAGCTAGTAGCGTCACGGAACACTTTGTACTACTGTGTAAAGATCCAGCGCAAATTGGATACACCGTAGCGTGAAGTATGGCTGCAATAAATTTTGACGTAAACGACATAGAATCCACCAGCGCCAGCTGTCTCTCTCGTAATAAAACTTTTACATTCGCGCAAAGCGAAACAAAAAAAAAAAACTGTAGGTATCAAGTAAATCGTGCACTTCGTCTTTTCCTGTTCCCCCATGTACACAGAAAACAATGTCGGATTGGTGCCTCCGGCTTGGTGGAATCATGACGCAAACTACTTTGAGCCAGATTTCTAATCCATCAACTTACTTTTAATTATTTTACTTTTTCTTTTGTTTCATATGAAACTGTTACTTCGTGTGAATCATGCTATAGTACTGTGAAATTTTTTGCTGACTTAATGCGTATTCACTGTTACGAAAGAAACGTGTGGTTGAGAGGGGAGAAAAGTCCTGGGATAGCGATACGCACGTTTACAGATAACGGTAGTATCACGCACACAAGGTATAAAATAAAATGGCAATACGGTAGTACGTGGGCGGAGCTGTCATTTGTACTCAGGCGATCCGCGTGATTATTGCCGTACGACGGGGATTAACAGACTTTGAACACGGAATAGTAGTTGGGGCTAGACGCGCGGTGCATTCCATTTGGGAAACCGTTAGGGAATTCAGTATTCAGAGATCCAGTGTCAAGAGTGTGCCGAGAATGCCACATTCCAGGCAGCACCCCGCACCACGGACAAGGCATTGGCCGAAGGCATTCACTTGACGTCTGAGATCAGCCGCATTAGTGTAGAGTTATCAGTGCTAACAGACAAGCAACACTGCGTGAAATAACCTCAGAAATCAATGTGGAATGCACTATGAACGTATCCTTTAGGACAGTACGGATAGTCCTTAATGGACTATGGTAACAGACGACCGAGGCGAGCGCCTTTGCGGCATCGCCACAGCAACTCTCCTGGTCGCCACAGCGCCTCTCCTTGGCTCGTGACTATATCGCTTGGACCGTAGACGACTGGAAAACAGGTCCTGCTGATATGAGTCCCGATTTCAGTTGGTAAGAGCTGATAGTGGGGTTTAAGTGTGATGCAGACCCCACGAAGCCATGGACCCAAGTCGTCAACAAGGCACTGTGCAAACTGGTAGTGGCTCCATAATGGTGTGGGCTGCGTTTACATGGAATAATCTGGTCGAACTGAACCGATCATAGACTGAAAATGGTTATGTTCGTCTACTTCGAGAACATGCGCAGTCATAGACTTTTGTTCCCAAACAACGATGGAATTTTTGTGGGTGACATTGCGCCATGTCACTGGGACACAGTTGTTCACGACTGGTTTGAAAAACATTCTGGACAATTCGAGCGAATGATTGGGCATCCAAATCGTCCGACGTGAATCCCATTGAACATTTATGGGACATGATCGAGAGGTTAGTTCGTGCCGAAAATACTGCACCAGCAACAGTGTCGCAATTATATAAGACAATAGAGGCAGCGTGGTTCATCATTTCTGCAAAGGACATCAAACGACATGTTTATCACATTCCACGTAGAGTTGCTCCAGTACGCCGCGGAAAAGGAGGCCCGACGTAATATTAATTGGTGTCCCATCACTTCTGTCAGCTCATTGTATATTGCGATCGAGCCCATTAAAATTTACAGTGCATTATACAGATCGCCATACGAAGTCAGGTCTTACATTTAAGTGTGAACTGCAGCGTAATGATGTACCTATTTCCAGCAGTGCGGTCGTCCGCATTCGACGGGCACAGCACCACGCTGCTGCTGTACAAACTGGCGAGACGACGTGGCGCGCTCCTTCGAGGCGTATGACTTAATCAGTAGCCCCGGTGGCGCTAGCGGTCGGCTGCAGCGTGCAGCGCACTGATTGACAGCATGGCGGGGGCGTCGGCCGCTGCTGATGAGGCTCGTCCGGTGGCTGGCGGCTGCCGGATGCGGAACCTCCGCGTTCCGCCTCGCCCCGCCGTGCGGCCGCGACCACGTGCTGAGACTGCGCAGTAGCCGCCTTAACTACCAGCGCCCGCAGAATGAAGCGCGGCAAGAAGGGTGTTCAAGCGCCACTGTACGCGCTGTAACTACTCTGAACTGTCCGCACTGGACAGCTGTCCACATACATATATATCCCGAAAACCAACGTACAGTGCATACCAGACGGTATTTTGTGTTACTGCCAGTCATTCCCTTTTCTATTCCGCACGCAAATGGAGCAGGGGAAGAACTACTATCTAAACTGATGAAAAACATGGTGGCCACATACTTAATACCTCGTTTGACCGTCTGTGGAACAAAATACATAATTGATTCTCTACTACTGGCCATTAAAATTGCTACACCAAGAGGAAATGCAGATAAACGGGTATCCATTGGACAAATATATTATACTAGATCCAAAATGTGATTACATTTTCACGCAGTTTGGGTGATCCTGAAAAATCAGTACCCAGAACAACCACCTCTGGCAGTAATAACGGCCTTGATATGCCTGGGCATTGAGTCAAACAGAGCTTGGATGGCGTGTGCAAGTACAGCTGCACATGCAGCTTCAACACGATACCACAGTTCATCAAGATTAGTGACTGGCGTATTGTGACGAACCAGTTGCTCTGCCACCATTGACTAGACGTTTTCAGTTGGTGAGAGATGTGGAGAACGTGCTGGCTAGGGCAGCAGTCGAACATTGTCTGTGTCCAGAAAGGCCCGTACAGGACCTGCAACATGCGGTCGTGCATTATCCTGCTGAAGTGTAGGGTTTCGCAGGGATCGAATGAAGGGTAGAGCCACGGCTCGTAACATATCTGAAATGTAACGTCCACTGTTCAAAGTGCCGTCAATGCGAACAAGAGGTGACCGAGACGTGTAACCAATGACACCCCATACCATCACGCCGAGTGATACGCCAGTATGGCGGTGACGAATACACGCTTCCAATGTGCGTTTACCGCGATGTCGCCAAACACGAATGCGACCATCATGATGCTGTAAACAGAACCTGGATTCATGTTTTGCCATTCGTGCACCCAGGTTCGTCTTTGAGTACACCATCGCAGGCGCTTGTGTCTGTGATGCAGCGTCAAGGGTAACCGCAGCCATGGTCTCAGAGCTGATAGTCCATACTGCTGCAAATGTCGTCGAACTGTTCGTGCAGATGGTTGTTGTCTTGCAAACGTCCCCATCTGTTGACTCAGGGATCGAGACGTGGCTGCACGATCCGTTACAGCCATGCGGATAAGATGCCTGTCATTTCGATGCTTGTGATACGAGGCCATTGAGATCCAGCACGGCGTTCCATATTACCCTCCTGAACCCACCGATTCCGTATTCTGCTAACAGTCATTGGATCTCGACCAACGCGAGCAGCAATGTCGCGATACGATAGACCGCAGTCGCGATAGGCTACAATCCGACCTTTATCAAAGTCTGAAACGTGATGGTACGCATTTCTCCTGCTTACACGAGGCATCACAACGACGTTTCATCAGGCATCGCCGGTCAACTGCCGTTTGTGTATGAGAAATCGGTTGGAAACTTTCTTCATGTCAGCACGTTGTAGGTGTCGCCACCGGCGTCAACCTTGTGTGAATGCTCTGCAAAGCTAATCATTTGCATATCACAGCATCTTCTTCCTGTCGGTTATATTTCGCGTCTGTAGCACGTCATCTTCGTGGTGTAGCAATTTTAATGACCAGTAGTGTACATATCACAGACCTGACAGTTTGTTGGTAGATTTGTGTAGGTATGTGACACTGGATGTCAACGCACGGGTCATATAATTCACGTAAATAACGAGCCACTGATTTGCGTACGCAGTGATGGGGGACAGCTACCTGTACGGGTTCCATAGCATTTATATCAGGTGAATTTGGTCGCCGAGACATAAACGTTAGTTCCCTATAATGCTCCTGAAACCACTGTAGCACGGTTCTGGGTCCGAGACACGGACGGGTATATCGCTGAAAGAAGACATCGCCGTCGGAGAAGACATAAAGCGTTAAGGTATGTTCGCGATTGGATGGTTTGCAGCTGTCAGCGTGTCTTAGATTACTGACACGGGCCCCGCGCAAGCGCAGGTCGTCTCCCGTATTATAATACTGCTCCCGCCAGCCTGGGTCCGACGAGCTGCACATTTCGAGCCATCGTTCACATCGATGACGGCGTTTGTGGAGACTTACTGTAGCAAAAATGTGATTGATTCACCCGAAGAACCGACAGGTTTCCGTTGGTCAACGGTAGAATCCCGATGGTCCTGTGCCCTCTGCTATCGTAGTTGACGATGTTGGTGAGTCAACACATGAACATGTAAGGGTGGTCTGCTGCGGAGCTGCTTGTTCAACAATGTACTATGAACAGAGTGCTCCGAAACACTTGTGCGTACACCAGCATTGTGCTCTTTCGACAGAGATTCCACAGATCACTATCTACCCTATTTTACAGAGCAGACAAGCCTCCGAACCCCACGTCCTTTGAAGAGTCGCGGACGTCCAACCATTTAGCGCCTAATGTTAGGTTAAGTGTCCTCCTCCTTACCGAAGATGCTCACAACAATAGCTGAACATTGGACCATCTTCGCCGTTTTTGAGAGTTTTTGAGATAATTTGTTAACAGGCTCTGCGTAATAATAATCTGCCATTTGTGAAAGTCGCTTATCTTAATGGATTTCCCGATTTGCTGCCCTGCTCTTGTCTCTGTTAAGGTGAGCCCCTGCCCGTGTCTGTTCCGCTTACGTATTTTCCATAGTGCGGCACTTCCCCACATCGACACCAGGCGTCGTCTAAAGTCGCAGTGGACTCTGGTCATAATGTTTTGGCGTATCAGTATAAAAATTTCGGTACGAGCCCTAACTTTCACTTCGCTGCACTTCTGTGAGATGTACGTTGGCAGCAGAATGTGGTTTGTTAAGTCCGGTAAAAAAAAAGAAAAATGATTGTTTCGCGAGAAGGTGACCGTACTTCTGGGCGTAGTCCTCTTTGCGGGATACACACTTGGTTCAGCGATCCTCCAGCTTTATCATCCCATCGGAAAAATAGCATCCGTCAAACTCTCCAAAAATTATGACAGCAACTATCACTTCCTTATCTGGTAAAAATTGCTTTAAGCAGACCAATGTTTCAAATCAGGGAACAAGTAGTAGTTTCTTCAAGCAAAGTCTGGTGAATAGGGTTTATGAGGAATCAGTTCAAAGCCCAATTCATGCACTTTCGCCATGGTTATCAGTGATGTGTGGGATGGCACATTATTATGGTAAAAGAGCACTTTTTTATTTCAAGCTTCGTCTTTCTTACAGCCAACGCAACTTCCAGACGATCCAATAATGAAGCATAGTTGGGCCCAGTTACGGTTCTGCCTTTTTCGAAGCAATCTATGAGGGTTGTTCCTTGGCAATCACAAAAAACAGTGACCATCACCTTACCGGCTGACAAAATGATTTTAGTCTCGTTCGGTGCACTTTCACCAGCCTTTGTCCATGATTTTGACGGCCATTTTGACTCTGGTTTGTAATGGTAGAACCATGTTTCATCAACAGTCACAAATCGACGCAAAAAGTCTTGCGCTTTGCGATTAAATATCAGCGGACATCGTGTTGAAATATCGTGGTGGATGTGCTTTTGGCAGACTGAGCAGTCGCTGCAGCCACCTCGCACATAGCTTCTTCATAGCCAATTTTCCGTGCAGATTATTCGGCGATTTTGCATCACCATATCACGGATTTTGTCTACAGTTTCCTTTACGGTAACCTCAGCAAGACGGCCGGAGCAAGCTTCATCTTTGATGTTACCAGACCACGTTTAAATTCGTTAATCAAAAAGTGTCTGGTCTTCAGTGATGGTGCAGAGTCCGCGTGAACTTCATTCAGTTCTGTTTCGATTTGTGCGTTAGTCCAACGCTTCAAACGAAAATGTTTAACAACAGCACTAAACTCAGTTTTCTCCATTTTCAATAGCAGTCGACGAATTAATTCAGATGACTGGCAACAATGTACTGTACTCTGTAGATCGTTGAAATTCTTCATGCGATCCTTGGAATAATGAAGCTTAGCAACCGTGAAGGCGTAACAAAAATGTTTAATTCCTTCAAGCAAATTTACCAGCCTTATGAAACCACCCTCCAGAATCATTCTGCAGTCTATACACGCTGGCAAAAGTCGATAATGTCTGAAATGCTTCGATGTCTTCCTTTAATCCGACCTGGTGGGGATCCCAAAGACACGAGCAGAATGTGTCGCTCAAGTGTTCTGTACGCAGTCGGCTTTATACAGGAGCAGTGGCCTGTATTCAGTGATAGGATGGGAACGATTACTTGAAGAAATAACGAATAAACATCGGCTCTAAAACGCATATCTCAATAGCTATACCATAGAACTGCTTGGATCTTAATATTTTTAGAACCTTTTTTCGTAAGCTATGATCTGGAATAGTAGAAATCCGACAATAAATTGAGAAACGTTTGTTTCTTCCGAGGCGTTAAAAATATTGTATCAATCTGTTCGGGATGAGTGTCTATTGCGGATATGACTCAAACCCTCCCGAGCAATTTCGGTAGAAGGTAGTTGCAGATGGTCGCCTACTCACTGCGCCAGTTGATGAGGGTAGCTTTTTTTTCTTCATAGTGTTTTTTGTGAAAAGAAAAATCTTTACCACTGGATCATGTGAAATGCACTAGGGCTATGCAGAAAGTAGGGAACGTTTTGGCATTAAAAAGCTAAGTAAAAGGAATAAAATACATCTGAAAGAGCGACTGACGTACTACATTTCCACATAGTCACCAAACACATTGAGACAATTATCATAGCGGTGGACAAGCTTAGAAAGACCTTCATCGTAAAATTGTGCCGCCTGAGACTTCAGCCAGTGAGTCACGCCGGCCTGGAGTTCCGCGTCATCTAAGCGCTGCGTTGCAAGCCAGTTCCTCATCTTGGGAAACAAGTGGAAGTCGCTTGGTGCAAGATCGGGGCCGTAGGGTGGATGAGGGAAACATTTCCCATTTGAATGAATAGTTCTTCAGTGCGGTTTGCCGTGTGGGGTCGGGCATCGTTGTGTAAAAACATAATTTTGGGCATCAGCTTTCCTCGGCATTTGTTTTGAACTGCTCTTCTAAGGCTGTGCAAAGTTTGACAGTACCAGGCAGAATTGAATTTATGGTTGCTCTACGTTCGAGAAAATCGATGAGAAGCACACCTTCCCTATCCCAAAACACTGTCGCCATCAACTTCCTTGCCGACAAGAGTTCCAAACATTTTCTTGGTTTTTTGGGGGGGGATCTTGTGTGTCCCCACTCCATGGACTGTAATTTTGTCTCGCAGTTGACGTGTTTCGCCCAAGTCTGGTCACTAGTTACGATTCGATCAAGTAATGAATTACCATGTTTGTGGTAGGCCTCCAGAAATGTCAACGTTGCCGCCATTCGCTGTCTTTTATGGTGCTCTGTAAGCATTTTGGGCACCCATCGTGCACAAAATTTGTGGTAGCCTAGCTTTTGAGTGACAGTTTCAAACAACAAAGTCCGTGAAACTTGTGAAGCGACGGTTTTCACGAATCGTTTCATCAACTTCAGCGACATCAGTCACAAAGCTCGGGCGTCCACCCTTCTCTCCATCATGAACGTTGGTTCGGCCATTTTTAAGCCGAATGCACCATTTCCGGACGGAACATTCACTCATTACATTGTTTCCGTACACGTCGCCATGTTCACGACAAATTTCTACAGGTTTTAGGCTTTTTGCCAACAAAAACCGTATCACAGTCCCAGTGAACTAAATTTTTCGAAATACGTTTACGGAGGTCCCTGCTTTTCTGACGTGAGCAGGACTCGGCAACTTACGTCATCGTTGCTGGTGATGTGGAGTGACTTATCTCTTATGACGAGGGGACGGTTTTTGACGTGTGATTTCAGTGCAGCAGTAGCTATGTAAAAAAGCACGTGGCGTTATCTTTTCTAACCTGAACGTGTGTCAACAAGTGTTTGTTTCTGAGTCTCTAGTATCTCAGGGCGCATCTGCAGGCGTCAGACACGTGAAGTTTTTTTATAAGCAGTTAACGGAATGAGAGCAGTAAGCTGCTGGTCATCGAAGTCAATTGGCTGTCTGGATCTGAGGCTAACAACTGTATGATCTGCGTCTTCCCATAAATTGTGAACGTTTTTAAGTCACGTAGACTACGATAAGCATACCGTACTTCGTTTCTCACAGCAGCTGGAAAACAGTAATACCGTATGCTGAATTTTTTGTAGAAATATAACTATTGATTTATTTCGTTGGTGTACAGGGCGTCTTAAAAGTATTTCGTGATTCCGTAAAGCATGCTCACAGTTGTAGTGCTTATTTTCTAAAATATTAGGTGCCGGAACTCACCTCTTCGACCGGAACCCCCCGTCTCTCTCTCTCTCTCTCTCTCTCTCTCTCTCTCTCTCTCTCTCTCTCCCCCCCCCCCCCTCTCTCCCGCCCCCACCATAAAAATCACAAGTTTCGAGTTTTGAAAACTTATAACAACAATGAGAAATGAGAAATCATATTTTTAGAAATTTGTTCTGAAATTCAGGTTCTTAGGTTTCTTACTATCAAAGCGATAAAATGACAAGATTTAATAACAAATAGCAGCTCCTGCCGGCTGCCCCTGTAGCAATGTCTTAAGTCTTCGTAACTGTGACGTCATGTTTTCAACTGCTGCCAGCCGCAGCGTCCAAACTGTACCATTGTAGCTGCTCGGCGGACAACACAACAGCGTTTGGTACTTTAGAAGAACTTTCGTCCAGTGAGACTGTGATGGTCGAGCCTAGGAGTTGTTTGGTTTTTTTTTTTTTTAAGACCATCTAATCGCTTGATTTCCGATGGAGCTTCTGTCTACGTCCTTAACATTATCAGGGAGGTTTTAACCGTTTTGAGTACCGGTAGTTTCTGTCTGGTACGCAATTGTAAGAAATTTTGACGTGCGTGTGTATTATTATTATTATTATTATTATTATTATTATTATGCCATTGAGGAGACCATTGGCAGTGAAACTTAGTATACCTGAAGTTATTGAAACGTAAATTTGAGTTTTTACTGTTGCGATTGTGAGTGGTTTCGAAATGAAACCACTGGATCAGTAATTGATGAAATTTATTAAATTTTTCGCCCGTTTTTACTCATTATTTGTTTTACGCGTTACGAGTCCCAAGAAAGTTTCGAGATATGGCATTGTGCGTAGTGTGTGTAAAAGTTGAATGAAACGCTATTACCGAATATATATATATATATATATATATATATATATATATACTCGAACTGATCATTTATTTTTTTTCATACCAAAAATACCACTACAATCCGCAGTTACGACCAAATAAAGTTGACCAAATCGGTGGAGCCGTTGGCAAATGCTGATCTTTCGCAATTGATTTTAATTTCCGACTTTTTCGTTGAATTTTCCAAAAATTTGCATTCGCATAAACTCTGTCCCGACTATAACGACCCCAACAAAAATTGTTTTTTCAGGTGGTGATCAGTCATACATGCAGCAATTGATTATTTGTATAGATTAACTGAAAAATGTGACGTTGCCTGAATGTCTATTTATAACAGTGCCCGAGACTTCGTAAGCGTGCAATTTATTTGACGTACAAAGATTCTTTGTATACAGAGTTTGAATTAGTATGATTGCAGACATGAACGAGGAGTTCGTTTGCTTCAGTAACAGGGTGAGCTGGCTGTATGAATGGCCTCTGACTATAAGGTCCACACCCGCAGCGACTGGCCGTGTGCTTTGTCCGTATTCGTGGCATAAGATAAGCCAAGGTTAGTCATCCTTTTTTACCAACTGCCCCCTTTTGCTGTATCTCTAATAGTAAAATTTTCTAACCGCCCAACGTTGATTTACAAGTTAGTGAAGTACCTATATAAAATTTATAAAACAGAGTTGCAGCAAGTTTAGCATATAATTATAATAATTACTTAACAAATGAAGACCTAATGAAATGTTTTTAAAACTCCTACCGTCAATCGCCCACCATGAAATCTGGAACGCCCACTAGTGGGCATTGGGAAAAGTACGCTACTACTGGCATAAGGTCATCGAGAATAGTACATATTTGAAGTGAAGTAGTAATTTGTTAGGAACAAGCGAAACTCTGGGTATAAAAGCTCGCTCGCCTGCGCCACTTATTGTCAAAACTTCCGCGTGTACAATGTTATGTCGGAGATCAGCAACTTTAAGCCTTTGTGAGTGAATGATCCTGAGGAGCGAGATAACGTATGATGATGCTCTCAATCAGAATTACATCGCGCCACGTTTTCGGAAGGAATTTTCAAAGATCGAGTGAAAGCTTGTTCACGAGCCTTGGATTAGACTCGACCGTTCTCTAAGAATTTTTGCTCATAAACAAAACGAAGTCACAAAATAAGGAATAGGCACCCAAATCGCAAAGCAAACTTAATAAATTAGTTTTACCCAGCAAAGAATATCGATAAAACATATCAAAAGAAGCAAAGTAATGTCGTAAAGGTAAGATTGCGGCACTTAATTCTGTCACTGACGTAAACTTTCGGAATTATATCCGTCACTGACAGTGAGTTAAAAATAATTATAAAAGAAACGCTAACAGAGCCATCTGTTAGTTCATTGATGTACCTTAAAACTAACAGCGCCATCTGTGTGTTCTTTGGTGTCCTTTGGTTATTAAACATTCGAATTACTAAGCTGAGCAGATGATTTTAGATAAAACTTCAAAATTACGATACGGGTTTTGATGAAATGAAGCCTATACATTGTAGCAAACTACAGTCAAGTTAAATCCCTATGAAGATTCGTATCGTAGTTTGAGATTAACTCGTTCAGACACACGACGGTTTTACAGTTTTATTATAAGTATAGATGTTAATAAATTTCTCATATATACTTTTCTTGCTATTGCCAGTCTTCGATGTATTTCCATCCTACTTCGGCTGTCATCAGTTGTTTTTATTGCTCAAATAATACCTCATCTACTCTTAGTGTCTAATTGCCTTTTCTAATTCCCTAATTTTTTTCTGCATTTCATTACCCCGGTTTTACTTTATTCACGTTGTATTTTAAGGGCACCCCACGTGTTTCAGCTGGTGTCCCAGCGAAGTAAAATTTCGTAAATTGGCTGACACACGGGCTGCAGCGCTCCTTGCAACGTTAACACAGCCGCCATTTCCACGGTGTTCAGAACAACGTGAGGAACCCAACGAGTTCGTCAATTCCCGTTTTTGATTAAGTCTGGAGACACTGACAGATCCTGATAATTTTTATTTCTTATGCACCAAAATTATTACTATAATTTTATGCGCAATTTCATTCTTTTAGTGCGTAGTACACATGTTTACTATATCACAGTTACTGTCTTCAAAGTCGAAAAAAAATCTGAAAACCGAGTATGGCCGAGTAGAAGCAGATAATGTGCTACTGAAGAAGCGTGTAAAGTATCTTTGTGTATGGTACCAAAAGGAGAACAATGCAGTTAGAAACTTGAGTTGGTGGTATAGAAAAAACTATTTGATACAATTTCTGATATGTTAAACAGTGAAAACTTAACGGATCTGTTGAAGGAACTTTTGGAACTTCAAGCTTGTGTAAACTGTCACAATACTCTCTGAAAATTGGCTCTGACTTCGTGAAATTATCTCATCCAAAGACCCTTCAGTGCAGTTACTGAGCCGTTCTTCTTTATAAATTTGTGGCCATCTTTTTACAGTAACTGAATTTGGGGGAAGAAATGTGTTGTGCAAAATATAAATCTACAGTTTAATCTGCATCGAAACATTCATTCAAATCCACGACGAAAACTTTACTTGTTGGTGGCAGTGCACACAAAAATCACAGAGTAGCGAAAATAAAGCTAGCATGAGCTGTTTGAAGTTAGTTAAAATGTAATTACAAGGGGTCGTGACAAAGCAGAGGAAGTCCTTGAGTTCAGAAAAATGGCGGACGGGAATTCAGTTTGCTGTAAATATGGTGGCGTACAGTCACTCCATGAACTTTAAACGCGTCGCTTGTCCCAAAGCCTTCACTGTCTGTGACAAAATTAAAATGTTTTCGGTAGTCTTCAAAGTTTTTGTTTCTTGTACCATAAGGAGCACAAAACGTAGACTACTGATGTATAGAAACAGGTAACGTGAACCTACAAATCTAAACAATTTACCGTATGATTCAGAAAGAAAGAAAGAAAGAACAGATTTCAGTCGTTTATTACAAACTCAGAAACCATAAAGATAGAAACACATTGCGCTTGTCACTGGATAGAGGAAGGTTCAAAGTTTTGACACAGCTGCGCTACTGTGATGTCTGTTCATTGCTGATGTGCCTATCATGCCAACACACCTGACACATTCGATTTTTTTTCTGTGGGGTTACATGGATGGCGGTGTCTTTGTCCCACCTATGGCAGCTACTCTTCAAGAGCTGAGAAATCGAATTGTTTAAGCTACCGATTCAATAAACAGCGACCTGTTGATTCGTGTGTGGGATGAAATGCACTACAGTTTCGATGTTCCTCGCGCAACGCATGGTGCACATGTTGGGTACATGGTATAGTGTCTATGCGAACATGTAACTTTGAACCTTTCTGTATCCAGTGCCGCGCACAATTCGGGTTTTATCTTTCATAGTTTGCTGTAGTAAACAACTGAAATCCGTTCTTTCTCTTGAACCACCCTGTACAGCTGGGGAGGATGCTGAATGACAAATTGCGCTTCGTTCGAATCATATGAATCTGCTCAGGATAGCTGGAATTCCGGCAGAGTAGAAAATACAGCTTTTATTAGCTTATTTCGTGTTTTGTTTTGAAGCGAAACAAAAATAGTGAACGAGAAGATCATGAAGGGTACTGTGCCTCCAGAATTCCAAAATACCCTGTCGTGTTGCGTATTTTAGCACTTTATGCGGTGGCAACACTGAAGAGTTCTGCCCTCCCCCTCCATTTCGTTTGGGAGCTGTTTGTAACTGTGGTACAATGATCAGCGGGCGCAGGACCCAGGCTTCCCACGGTCAGAAAAACAGGACCATGCCTCTCGGACCCTCATGAGTCCACCCGGAGCACGAGACCTAACCCTCCCGCGATCGAGGAAGAAATAAAGTCCTCCCGCTCAAAGCAGCTGGCATTATTCTGCTATTGCATAAATATGAATTAGTGGTTTTTGTAGTTCGTTTACCGTTACTGTAAGCTGTGTTTGGAGATTCCTGACCTCCCCCCCACTCCCTGGCAAGATCCTCTTTCATCTCCCTTTTACACTGTTTTTATCGCTTTTTAGATTTGGTGAGTCTCCTTTTGCAATACGCACTTTTACATTCCAGCGGTTGAACGCTTTTGAATAGCAGGTGGTCTTGCCTGTACTGCATCAGAGGTGGGATATTTCCTGGCTCTAGCATAGCCTTGGGGTTGCCCACTTGCTGACTTAACTCCTTTCGTTTTCAGCATTGGCAACACAACTGAACAATGTTTTTAGCCTTTTCCCTTTTATCGTTATGACTCTTCTGCGATTTAAATCCAGCCGAATGGACCACCTTTGTAACAAGGGACTGATAACCTTGCTGTTTGGTCTCCTCAAACCCAATCAACCAACGATCCGTTTACCGTTACCCAGGGTGCACAACGAGGATGCGAACTGTCAGGTTTCATTTTATAGGAGACTAATTTTATATGTTGCACTCTTCTAATTTTTCCCATTCCGATAAAGACTCTTTTTTAAGGTGCTGATAGCAATTTTGGTACAGGAGTGAAACGTGTGTATATCAGGGCTGCAGGAAGAAATGACTAATGTCCGTGCTGTGGAAAGTTTCACAAGCATTGGTGGTTTCTGACCCTTGCAGCTTTGTTCTGTCGACGTGAGTGAAGGAAAGAGTGCGTTTTTGTCTACGTAAGAATATATTAAATAGTTACGTAACGTCTGTAGTTTTCACAGTTATCGCTGACACTATGTCCTCAACAACAGTCACCAACCATATCGGGATCAAGCACTGGCAAACAGAATATATGACAGACATTTCCCTATTTCATTTCTGGAATAGTAGTTACGTGCAAATCCCAACGTTTGTATCTGTCGTTACCAGCTCTCTGTTGGACGAAATTTGCAACCTTGATTCTTATATTAATTCACAGTTCACTTCCAGCTTTCATTAAGCTTTCTTCAAAGACTGAAAACTTTGTTGACAAAAATGATAGTAGGCAAATTATCACGTTATCAACACCTATTGAAATGAAATTCCGGTAAGGTAGAGTTTTCTTTTTCTCCAAAAAAGAAAAAAGTCATTGGGACGTAATGTCCATTGACAAGCCCATGAATCGTAACTATAACCCGATCACCATATTATTACACTTGTCGGACGGTGGCCGTTGTCGGAAACAAGCGGTGACATTACAGTGAACAAGTAGTGTGGTGACCAAGGAAAACGTGACGCATTGTGAATGATTTCAAGACAGTTGTGCATGTACTACCAAGTGGTTCAGTGTCCTCGTGAAGTATCACAATAAAAAATAGCAAGAGTTCCACGGAAGCGCCTTCACTTCCAGGTGAAATAATAACGTGGTCGACTAGTAGCTGAAAAAAAAACTTTGTGCAAACTTGAAGGTTCCATCGACATATTGTGTCACACTAAGTACTTTGAGTTTTTCAGATTCACGGGATATTACAGTATTCTTGTCAGCATCATTGTCAAACAAAAAAATCCGCCTCCATCATTAGTTTTCACACTTGAAGTGTTCAGAACAACATGAACTTCCAGAATACCTTTAGCTATTTCGGTACGATTTTCCTCTTTGCTTTGTAAACGGATTTTCGTAAGCTGTCGACATCTTTAATGGTTATCTCGTCTGTGTGTTATCCTTTCAGTTGATTATATATTAGTTTCTGGTGATCTCTCACATATTATATTCTGCAGCTTTCCTCTTTACCTCACAAACTATTCTCTGCCTCTGAATTTTATCATAAGCTATTCTCCGTGGTTGTGGTCGTCTAGACTCTCCAGCACATCAGTGTCTTCAATGGAGGCAGTTTTAATAAAACTGTTGCACTCCATTGCACTACACCACATAACAGTTTTTCGAAAATTAGAAATTTGTAGTAAGGACTATGGGACCAAACTGCTGAGATCATCGGTCCGTAGGCTTACGCACTACTTAATCTAACTTACACTAAGGACGAGACACACACCCATGCCCGAGGGAGGACTCAAACCTCCGACGGGGGGAGCCGCACGAACCGTGACAAGACGCTCCAGACCGCACGACTACCCCGCGTGGCCCAACAGTTTTTTGGAATCCGCAAGCAAATCATTCTGAAGTAGCACTTTCTTTCCAGTTCTATTCACAGTACTTGCAACAGCATCGGGGGACATATTCATTATAAAGCAGTCTGCTGTAGACAGAAACTTCCGCCCACAAAGTAACACTTAACAGTGTGTTAACTGTAAGACGGCAGAGTTGTGAGGGGAGTGCGGGGAGAGGAGGAAGCAAGCATTGGCTGGCGAGCGGAGAGGAGCCGTTGGGGAGGGACAAGGCACGCCTACCAGTTTCAGTGCTGGCACTACAAATTGCGCGTCATGCTTACACGAAAGCAGACGAAAGGCTTGGAAGTAAAACTCGCTTTAAATGTTGTTCGTAAACGAAACTGAAATCGTCATGTACATGAAATATAAGGTAATTCGGACGAAATAGGGGCTCCTTCAAAGTGATCGCGAACAAAATATCTGAAATGGAAACTCGCCTTTTTTTGCCAGGCGTTTGTGGTGATACGCCAGGATGATTCTTGGAAAACAGTTTGAATCTTCCAATGCTACGCATGCTTTGTCCTGTGTATGTAGCAGCTCTCACTGAAGATTTGTAAATGGGGTGAAGAAATTTTTTCTGCTCCCTTTCCCTTTCGCAGCATTCAATCACACGCCATATAATTTTGCGAGCATCGCTACGTAATACTGGTTTCCTTCTAATTGTAGGCCTACCGGTAGGGGTTGTTGGCGACTCCCAAGATGGGCCAGCAACTGCCTCTTCACTCATTTTGATAATATTTAGCACAACTGCACAATAAAAACGCGCAGAACAGTACAGCGCAAAACAATTACGAAGCAGACGACAATGACTACCTTGTACAACACAGTCAGCTACGTAATGTTGGCAGCAGTCGAAACTGCGTGCCTACCGAAGCATCCCGACGCTTACCGACTTCTACCGATTCAGGACTAGTGAGAGGTCTGCCATCTAAACGCTTACACACTATAGGCTTGTTTGGGATACTTGGGTCCTGCTACCCGCCATGCCACTCTGCTTACAAGGGCTTGGCTCCTGCGCCCGGGTCAGAAATGTCACCGTCGAAAGGCGGTTAAAAAGGGTCCTATACAAAGGCGGGCTGGTCCGCCAACCCGCTCGTAGAGCGTGTCAGCTCCGACCCGTTCGTGTGTGTGTGTGTGTGTGTGTGTGTGTGTGTGTGTGTGTGTGTGTGTGGACGATTCGCATTCCGGTCCGTCGGTTCGACCGGCGGACCTCTATCTGCTTACCCCGATGTTTGTCTCCGTCAGTACAGGCAACGCCTCCTCTACGGAGTCGGTGTTGGTGCAGGCAGGTAAGGTGCGCCAAACAGTCGCCGGTGTCTTCACACAGTCGGACGGGTCGGCAGTGAATGGGTGCCTTGTACAACCACTTGGTGGTCGGTGCGCCACCTCGCTGCTAATAAGCCGATTTGTACGCCAAAGCAAAATAACTGATTTGTAATTTGAGTCTGTTATTTTTGGAAAAAGTAACGTTATGCTGCGCTGATGTTACAGTTGCCGACACTTTCCCACAACTCTACTTGTTTAGCAGCAAGCAGCCATCTCATACACACCCTCCCACTCCTTTCCAAGCAGTTCTTTGCGCCTGACGCGACGTCAGCTATAAAATAATTTTGTATCATTTAACATAAATTTCTTTATAGTTCAACATTTTCACACAGTAATCTTAGTTTTGCCCTCTGGCAACTTATGTCCCTGGCGCGAGGCGATTTGGAGGATGGGTTCTCCACAACTTCTATTATTTTTTAAATATCTTCTTCTTCTGCTCTTCTTCTTGTCGTCTCCTCCTCCTCCTCCTCCTCCTCCTCCTCCTCCTCCGAAGACTTAACATCACCTCAACCGTACACCTTGCCATCTTGTACTTAAGAAGCTACAACGTTTTGTCATCGTCTTACATACAGGAATTAAGGATATTCCTCTTCCATCTGCACAAAGTTTATACACATCGTTTCCTTAATCGACCTACACCTCATTCATTGTCGATCAGGATTTTCTGGGGCAGTGTTTCAGCAGTTCTTACGTTCACACGTTGTTTCCACCTGTCCCCTCTCTTCCGTTATTTCCTAATTAATGGCACGTACATTCGACTCGTTTCGAGCGTCTACATGAAATCTCTCTTTGTGCTGGCCTTCACCCTTTTGAAGGATGTTGTCGACTCTGCTTGTATTATGTTGTTAACTACTTTCTATCCATCCCAAACTCGCTTCCGTACAATAGCAATAGTATCACCGTAGTTTTAAAATATTAATTTTTCTCTCTTTTTTTAGTTTTGCAGTTAACATTATGCCGTCCGGCGACACCACAGTGGTGTCGTGAGCATGTATAGCGCAGGGGCCGGTCACAGCACTTTGTCTTTTGCATTCTGTTGTTTTGTTTAGGTATCAATAAGTTAAACACGTCAACAAGTTTGCGGACGAAAGAGACAATAGGGTTGCTTACGATGAATGCGCGGACGTCTTCTCGGACGTTTCGGACGACTTGGCTGATTGGGAAGAAGACATTAGATATCAGAAAAATGAAAGTGAAACAGAATCATAGGAAGATAGTGAAATACGTCCAAGAAGAATTCGGCGAACGCTACGGCTCCCAACTAATTCGGCTGAATCAGACGAAGAAGACAGTGCACGGTGGTCAGACTCTGATTTACCGAGGACGAATAAGAAATTTGAAGTGTCTCCGGGTCCAAACATATTTCCCAAAGATACACAGAGCGTCGAGGATATCGTAGAATTATATGTTGGGAACGATAGAAGGAAACCGGATCACAAAAATGCCAAATTTGTAGACATTACGGGACCCGAACTTAGAAAATGGTTTGGGCTTGCTATCCTGATCATTGGGCAACGAATCCGTTGATAGACACACCGATATTTCGCAAAACGATGTCCCGGAACCGGTTCAGACAAATATTATCATTTTTACATTTTTCCGACAGCAACAATAAACCGGATAATGCCGACCGGCTAGTAAAAGTGCAATTCGTAATCGATTATTTTTCCAAAAAGTTTAAAGAAACCTTTAATTCAAGTCATACCATCTCAGTTGATGAAGGAATGATACCATGGCGTGGACGATTAAATTTTAAAATTCACAATCCGTCGAAAATTACGAAATACGGCATACTCAATCGGATGCTGTGTGATTCGATTACGGGATACATTTCCTCATTCAAGATATGTTCCGGCGCTGGACAGCCTTTAGCAAAAACAGTGATGGAACTATTGATACCTTATGATGGAAAGTGGCATCACCTCTGCGTGGATAATTATTATAAGTGTAGAACTTGCAGAGAAGTTACTCGAAAAGAAAATTCGAGTTTGTGAAGCGATACGGCAAAATAGAGGATTTCCGGAAAATTCAAGCGCGCAGAAGTCAATGTGTTTGAAGCTTGTCATCAACGGAAAGGCGACAAGCCAAGTAATCCGAATTAGCGCTGCCGGCGCCAAGCGTATAAATTTGTACGAGACTTGCGGACGGCAAAGTGTTAATATTGTTCCACATAGAGCTTCAAACGTGAGCAGATTCTCGTCATAGTCGTAACTGCTGTCGCTACCAAATAGACACCTTATGCAATGAAATTCTAAGGTTGTGTTCTGTATATACTTGGTTCAGACGGTTTGCTGCTAACTGGATACTGTCTTCAGTTTTTTCTATTATTATCGGGTAATAGTAATGCACCTACATTTTATTATTCATCCTCGTGGAAAGTATAATATTATCGGTCATGTTAGAACAGTGTAACATCTACGCTTTCGACGGCCATGTGAAGATTTAGAAGTCAGTAAATGTGATATCCTTTGAAATAACGTTCACCACCGTAACCACCACCACGACTGAAGTTACTTCGAATCGTTGTGATCTTTTTTATTAGAGGGAAAAAGACTCACCATTCAGTACCTCACAATGATTTGGAACAGGAACGGTATAAAATACCAATGACTGCTCTTCAGAATTTATGCGTAAGGACGCGAAAGAGAACTGGACTCTTCAGGAAGAGAAATGTTGGTGCACACAGTAATCGGTTGGGTTTTCCCATTTGTGTTTCCGAAACTCGGGTGCTAGGATGAGTAAATGTAGAGGAAGTGACTGTGTCGTACCTGGCGAGTGGGTCAGCCTCTTTGTCCGGCACGTAGCCTTGCAGCGAGCGCCACAAAAACAGCGTGGGTCCGAGCCGAGCGAGCAGCCTTGGCCGGCAGCGTAACCCAAGCAGGCGTCGCTTTCCTGTCCCGGACGCGGTCCCCGTCCCCGTCGCTCGCGCGCTCTCATTATCCGGGGGCGCCGGACACCGCCGTTCTGCATGCAGCGCCGCGCCGCGCCTGCGAGAACGCGCCGACGAATTCACAATGAGTCGGCGTCAAGTACTACCGAATTTAAGGCCGCGCGTACCCAGCAGCGCCATCTAAAAGACCCCTGCCAGAATTACGAAGGTTATCAGAGTGATAGATTTCACGAATAAAAGTCTGTCGACACTGATTTCAGTTTTTATTTCCCGCTTCTACAGCTGTGCTCTTCAAACAGTGTGGTACGCATGGCACAAGGTACGTGACGGGTACAATGAAAATGCAGTTACTCACAGACGTCCAGTGTGGACTGTAATAGTCATATGGCACCGAAACTTTGTAGATAAGCTATTGCGTTAATGCGGAACCAATGAACGCTGGAAGAAAAAAAAAATTAGTTTGAATTTTGGCTTCCAGGTGAAAATCTGGCGATGTGCAGCATCTCGTCGACGTCCCCGTTGCTCACATTGAACATAATATGTAAACGGTGATTAATAATGTTAATTTTTTTTGTTATGGTTTTAGGGCGCAAAACTGTTACGGTTATTGGCGCCCGGTTTGTGGCCTAGGGAAAGGTTAAAAAAAAAATGTAAATCAGCAGCAATGGGAGTGAAACTCAAAAAGTGGGGATACTAAAAACAGAGGGAAAGCTTAGAAAACCATTATAGACGGGGGGGGGGGGGGTGTATTCCCAAAAGAGCTTAAAATTACCGACGTCATCTCACTGACACTAATAAACTCGAGGACGCGATCGGCTGAGCGCATGTCATCTGCTAAAATGGAAGATATATCAGGCAACAGCTGTAGACGGGCACGTAACGGAGTAAAATAGGGGCACTCAAGTAAAAGGTGTCTGTCTCCAGTGCTCTCAACAGTGGACGGTCAAAGTTGGGGAGGATCGCCACTTAAAAGATGTCGATGGCGAAAAAGACAGTGCCCTATCCGGAGTCTAGTTAAAATTATCTCTTCCCGACGACTACTTCGGAAGGAAGAGGTCCAAGCACAGGGAAGAGCTTTCACGTCCCGCGATTTCTTACCGGGAAGTGTAGACCAATGTGCGTGCCATAAAAGAGCAACACGACGACATAAAACACACTGTAGATCGGCGAAGGGAACCATGCGAACTAGATCGGCGAAGGGAACCATGCGAACAGCAGGCTGAAGAAGAGAGACTGCAGCCTTGGTGGACATTATGCCCCTCTCACGTGTCTGATTGTTTCTTTCGACGTCCCATTCCAAATCCATTAGGTATGGAAACGTTTCTATACGTCTTCGTTGTATTCACTGCGCCCGATACGCATCTGGAACTTTTCTCCAGCGTAGATCGGTTCCGCAGTTGCATATCAACAAAGTTTCGCTGCCATGCGATAATCACACCCCACCCTAGACCTTTGTGAATAACTGCAATTTAATGACAACCACCCGGTGCTTTCCATTGTACCAGTTATTATGGCTTCCCGTTCCATTCGCATATGGAGCGCGGAAAGGATGATTTCTTAAACGGCTCTGTGCGTACTGTAATCAGTTCAACCTTATCATCGCAATCTCTACTGGAACGGTGCGTGAGGTGCTGAACTATATTCACAGGTTCCTCACTTAAGCTTGTTTGTGAAACTTGGGAAGTAGGCTTCCACGGATGAGTATACTTCTATTTACAAGCATTCGACAATTAATTTTTTCAGCGCCTCCGTGACGCTCTCCCTCTGATCAAGCAAACTTGTTACCATTCGTGTTATCTTTCTTTGTATATATTCAGTGTTGCGTTAGTCCTATTTGGATCGTGTATCACACACACTTCAGCAGTAGTCTGTAATGAGTCATACGAATCTTTTGTAAACAATCTCCTATGTAGACTAACGGCATTTTCGTGGTTATAATGAGTCGAAGTTACGACCTGCTTTACATGTCACTGAGCCTGTGTGTCGTTTCATTTCATATCCGTACTAATCCATATGCCCACGTATTTGTAGAAGTTAACCGATTAAAACTGTATTGTAGTTATGGGACATTGTTTTTCGTTTTGTAAAATGCACGATTTTAAATGGCCCCGTCTCTGTAGCCGAATAGTTTCGAACGGCTGCTAAAAAACGACGAAAGCTTAGGATTTTATTGGTGTCAGCACCACCCCTATGCGGGACCCAACGTGTGAAACGCAGCTTGCTCTTTTCGTTCGTCAGCTCCGACGGTCGTAGATCACAGAGTTGAGGTTGATACCATGTTCCTTGACTTAAAAATTTAAAAAAAAAACCTTAGAGACAGCTGTGCACAGTAAACTAGTATAAAAAAGTTCAGAATAGCCCAACAAAGATATCCAGTTGTACTGAAGAAAAAAGAAAGGGCTCTGAGCACTATTGGACTTAATATCTGAGGTCATCAGTCCCCTAGAACTTCGAACTACTTAAACCTATCTAACCTAAGGACATCACACACATCCATGCCCGAGGCAGGATTCGAACCTACGACCGTAGCGGTCTCGCGTTTCCAGACTGACGCGCCTAGAACCGTTCGGCCACACGGGCCTTTTTATTCAGTACGTCGTCGGTGCAAAGATGCCCGGCTTACCCTGTGATAGTGTGATACGGGCATTGCTTTTCGCAACACTGTGTAAAATTTTCTGCAACTCTAGGAGACTGTTCAGACAGAACGGTTGTGTATGGGGAGGTGCCATTGTCAGAAACTGTGTTTGCGCGCGCACACGCTCTTACAGATGTTCAACACCTGGTAGCTGTCTCTTAATATAGATAAACGTAACGCAATACGCGTAAACAGACGAATGATTAGATATCTACTATCCGTACTTCCGTATTCAGACTTTTATTTTCGGTATATATATATATATAGCGGAGCCAAAACTAGATCTTGAGGGTTTTCAACACTCGTGTGAGACTTTCCGTCTTGAACTGGTTAAGCAGGTGCACGTGGTAAATGTTATGTTGTTATATAAATTTAAAACTACATGAGTGTTAGCTATAAAGCACCTGTCTGTTCCAACAAACTGGCGGTCTCTGGCGAAATTCCTCGAGATTATCTGCTCTTCGTTTTATAAATCGTTACAAACTAAGACGGAAACATTGAAAATCAATAATGAAAATAAATACTGTATGCGATCAAAGGTATTAGTTTCTATAAATTGAGACATTAGAGAGAGAAACTTACTGTCAAATACCATAATTTTCTGGCTACCATGAGAAATTATGAAGCAATGAAAAAATTGTACGGAGTGCATAATTAAGTCACCAGATCTTCCGGTGCATTTCCTCAGCACATGCAAAAACATTCAATTTAGTACGCTACTTCATATTAACAAACGAGTCGTGCAAATCAAAATTCTTTGTAAATTAGTATTAATTATATGAACTACATTACCATATTTTCCCATCACTGTTCCAAACTTCCATTTGTTAGGAAACCGAAAATGTGCTGGAAACATCCTTTGTGATGCACTTGGTCCTGCCGCAACAGTTACCCATATAAATGAGGTAGGCGGCGTGGTACAGGTGGAGCCCAGGGCATTGGCCCAGACGGACACGTGAGGGCGCGCGCCTGGAACCGAACCCCGCGTCGCGACCGCAGACCGGTTTGGAGCCGCCACCGGCGCCCGCTTCCCTGCTCTACCGAGCGTGCAAACCCCCCCTCTTCTATCTCACCGCCGGCCACGTAATGCCACTAGTCGAGGGAGAAACTATCTGTGTGCTCTTTCTGAGAAGTAAAGGCACTCCATAATGGAAGCAGACAACACTTAAAGAAAAATTAAGAGGCCTTCATGCGATTTATTGGCCTAGAAAAATCGTTCGACCACGTCAAGTTGTGCAAAACATTCGAAATAGTGGGGTAATATATGTAGAGGCAGATGGGTTTTACACAATATGCACAGAAAACTACGTGAAGCGATAAAAATCAAAATCGTTCAGAGAAATGCTCAGATTGTCACATACAAGCTTAAATTGAAGTGACAAAAGTCTGGAGACACCTCCTAAAATCGGTTCGGACCTCGTTTTGCTCGGCGTAGAGCAGCAACTCGACGTGGCATGCACAAGTCGTTGGAAGTCCCATACAGAAATATTGAGCATGGCTCCATAACTGCGAAAGTGTTGCAGTTGTAGGTATCGTGCGTGGACTGACGTCGCGACTACGTCCCATAAATGTTTGATGGGATTCATGTCAGGCGATCTGGGTGGCCAAATCATTCACTGTAATTGTCCAGAATGTTCTTCAAACCATTCGCGAATAATTTCAGCCCCGTGATATGGCACATTGTCATTCATAAAAAAATCCATCGTTGCCTTGGAACATGAAGTCCATGAATGGGTCTAGATCGTCAATGATCGGTTCAGTTGGACCAGAGGGGACAGTCCCAAACCATTACGGAGTCACCACCAGCTTGCACAGTTCTTTGTTGACAACCTGGCTTCGCGGGTTCTGCATCACACTCCAACCCCACCATCAGCTCTTACCATCTGAAATCGGGACTCATCTGATCAGGCAACGGTCTTCCAGTCTTCTACGGTCGAATACGACTGTCGGAAGAAATTTGCTTACTTGGATAACAGTGCCCTCCTTTTACCAAAAAAATAAAGTAATTGAATTAACGGATTCAACCCTTAAATTTGAATGCCCCAGGCTGTGGCTAAGCCATGTCTCCGCAATATCCTTTCTTCCAGGAGTGCTAGTTCTGCGAGGTTCGCGGAAGAGCTTCTGTGAAGTTGGGAAGGTAGGAGACGAGGTACTGGCAGAATTGAAGCTGTGAGGACGGGTGGTGAGTCGTGCTTGGGTAACTCAGATGGTAGAGCACTTGCCCGCGAAAGGCAAAGGTCCCGAGTTGGAGTCTCGGTCCGGCACACAATTTTAATTTGCTAGGAAGTTTACTGTAGTTCGAGTAACGAAAGATGGCGGTCGAGTTTAGGCTGCTCCTGCGCACCAACGTCCCGAATTCTCCGACAGACAATGAGCGTTCAGTAGTGTTCTCAGCGCTCCACTGTGAGTTATTTAGTGAATTTCGATTCCATTTGTTGCGAGTTGCCATAGCTGATTGTGGTCGTAAGTGAGGCGTAATTTGCAGGATATACGCTTTCCTCAAGCGGAAAACAAGCTAATGCGCGTACCGCAACTGTATTTTGGAATCGTCAACAATGCAATCCCCGCTATCATTCGTGAATCGAACTATAGTATTGAGCTTGACACAATCAAGTCGTTTAGATATCTGGGCATAACTTGGCAAAGCGATATGAAATGGAACGAGCGTGTGAGAGCTGTGGTAGGAAAGGCGAATGCTCGACTTCAGTTTATTGGGAGACTTTTAGGAAAGAGTGATTCACCTGTAAAGGATAACGCATATAGGAAGCTGGTGCGACCTGTTCTTGAGGACTGAGTGTTTGGGATCCGTACCAGGTCAGTTTGAAAGAAGACATTGAAGCAATTCAGAGGCGGGCTTCTAGGTTTGTTACAGGTGGGTTCTAACAACTAGCAAGTTTTACGGAGCTTCTTCGAGATCTCAAATGGGAATCCCTGGAGGGAAGGCGACGTACTTTTCGAGAAACGCTATTGAGAAAATTTAGATATCCGGCATTTGAAGCTGACTGCTGAGCGATTCTACTGCCGCCAACATGCGAAGTCTGTTCAAAAAGTTACGGAACATCCGTAATTTCGCGCGAAACTGTTGGAGCAAAAGTTGGTTGGCATGGCTGCACACACACACCTGTGTTTAATGTGTAGCTGCCGGAAGTTTCATTGTTGTATGTACGTTAGCTATTGTTCGGCGCTGTATTCAGTAGAATGTTGTATTGCGCAGTTTACGAATTTCGAGATAGCAGATAGAGGAGCAACGCGTCTGCATTAAATTTTGCGTGAAACTCAGAAAAACCTTTGCAGAGACACACACAAAGTATTACAGGAAGCCCACGGTGGTAAGTGCTTAAGCCGTACTCGGTGTTACGAATGGATTACACGGTTTAAAAACGTCGGACGGAAGTTAGATGACCCTCGTTCAGGACGCCCTTCGACGTCTACCGACGACGCTCATGTCAGAAACGTCCGTGCGCGCCATTCGCAGACTGATTGTCAGTGAGATTGTGGAAGGATGTATCATTTATATTGGATCATGTAATGAAATTCTGACACAGCGTCTTGGAATTGCATCATGTTGCCGCCAAGTTCGTCCCTCGGCTCAGAAATCGGTCCCTGTTGGTGCCTGCAACGGTTCTTTGCACCATCCAGCAAGGGGCGTACCAGGACTGCTTTCGGAAGTAGAAACGGTGATGTAGCGGTGTATCAGTTGTGGAGGAGAGAATTTAGAGGGAGACATAAAGTGAAAGGTTAGCATAGAAAATTTTTTAGGCGCAGTTCGGGAATTTTTTTGAACAAACTTCGTACGTTACACGTATGGACCATGAAGATAAGAGAAATTGGGGCTCATGCGGGGCATACAGATAGTCGTTTTTCCCCTCGCTGTATTGGCGAGTGGAATAGGTAAGGAAAGGGTAGTAGTGGTGCAGTATGCCCTCCGCCACGCACCGTAAGATGGCTTGAGGAGTGTCGATGTAGATGTACAGTATCACGACCTTTTCTAGATGGACCTTCGCCGGTAGTTTAAACTTACTTACCCGTGTTCGGGATGAACAGGCTGAAATACGGTACCTGGCTTAGTGTTTCAGTGATTCCTTAAATCAGTTCAGGCCATTAATACCGTAGCTCCTTTGCGAAAACGTCTTATTTCGCCTTCATTCGTTTCAAAGTGGAGGATTAATTAGAACTCTTCCCTTAAAATGTATGTTCGTTCATTTTTTTTGTCACTGTAGCGAAATATTGTATATTACGTGATTTCCTGTGCTTTCATTTATATAAATTACATCTCTCTCTCTCTCTCTCTCTCTCATAAAATTTAGCCCTTGGCATGAATAAAGTACTGTTATTCGCGTCTCTCATGTCTTACTAGGGTAACAACCGTTGAGGGGACACTGTATGTCCTAAGCAGCCAATGTTAAACTATCGAATCTTGAAAAGTTTTTAAGACACCAACTTAAATTTTTCATAATTATTGAATGCACCTTTCTAGATACACTGAATTACAAGTATTACTAAAATTACTAAATTATCGCGAAATATGGGAGAGAGTATCACAGAAATGATACAGGATTTGGGCTGGAAATCATTAAAAGAAAGTTTTTCGCTGCGACGGAATCTTATCACGAAATTCCAATCAACAACTTTCTCCTCCGAATGCGAAAATATTTTGTTGACACCGACCTACATAGGGAGGAACGATCACCATGATAAAATAAGGGAAATCAGAGCTCGTTCGGAAAGATACAGGTGTTCATTCTTCTGCGCGCTATACGAGATTGGAATAAAAGATAATTGTGAAGGTGGTTCGATGAACCATCTGCCAGGCACTTGAATGTGATTTGCAGAGTATCCATGTAGATGTAGATTGTATTGTGGGGCATGTTATCTTTTTTTCCCAAACACTCAATTTTGTGACAGAATTTTGTAAATAAATGAACGTAAAAGCAACACAACTCAGGATATTTTAATGATTCTAGTTCCATGTGTGTTGACTCTCACACTTCGCATGCTGTGAAAATTTCATGTCTCTACCATCAGTACTTTTTTAGGAAACAGGTCACTTATTGCAAAAAATGTAGTTCAGAGATATTGCGGTTTAAAACTTTATTACAAATTCTTATAGAGACTTACACTTCTGCGTCTTTCATGCACTAGAATTGCCCTGGCTAATAGTCTGTGTCTTCAGTGTCACAACAGCCCAGTGCTTGCCTCCTCCTTTTCTTTCTTGTTTCTTTTGTCATTTGCTGAGCAGCTCACTCTGCTTCACGTACACGAAGCTCATCCAGTTCCTACACTTCTTTAGCTGTGTTCTGCCCAAATTTTCCCCTTAACTTCTCCAGAACCTCATGTCTTTCATAGATCCCACCATTAAAAGTTACTACAGCATCAGATACTGCTAACTTGAGCCATAAGGCCAACAAATACATTTTTAGGCACACGGCACCACACATTATTGAAAGACTCATTCACCTTCTGGGTCTTCCCATGTAAACACTTCCTTAGTAGTTCAGGATTTGGCAAATCTCTGTAAATAGGTTCGATTGCCTCGATTAGTGCCAAAGGAAGAGGATGTTTATGTGTAGCCGGCCGAAGTGGCCGTGCGGTTAAAGGCGCTGCAGTCTGGAACCGCAAGACCGCTACGGTCGCAGGTTCGAATCCTGCCTCGGGCATGGATGTTTGTGATGTCCTTAGGTTAGTTAGGTTTAACTAGTTCTAAGTTCTAGGGGACTAATGACCTCAGCAGTTGAGTCCCATAGTGCTCAGAGCCATTTGTTTATGTGTAAATTCATGCAGGGTGTCAGAAAATTCAGCTTGCCTGTATTTACACCTAGTGTTTGGTTGAGATGGACACAAAGCATGACATGGCTTTTCATCGGTTGATATTCGATGAAAGAAAGTGCTCCACACAGCTCTTTCCATGTTCTCTAAATAGTCACAGTTATTTCTAATGGCCTTCCCATAATATTCCTGTAATTCATCAATTACTTTGTCCGTTAGTCTTCCAGCACATTTTATTGTCTTGCCATGAGACAGTTTTGTTAACCAGCTTGGTTTTTAGGTTTATTTCGTAATGCCAAGTTCTGAGACGTAGCAGTAGGTACAAAACAAAGCAATTCAGTCTTCTAGACTGTTTAGTTCCCAAGATATGACTGCTCAACTGTGGCGGTATATGAGGAGCCGCGAAATTTGACAGTCACGCGTCAACATTCGAAGTATTATATGAAGGTCTCACAATTGTCTGATTTTTATGTGTTATACACCAAAATGTTCAGGGAAGTCCAAAGTACATTATAGAGTAGAGAATATAAAATGTCAAATTTCAACGAATTTCACGTAGAATGTCTTTATCAAATTACGGTAGAAACGTAATTTCTGCAGTCATTACACAAGTAACCCCAAAAGAGCTGAAGTTATATTTAGAAATATAGTGTTATACTCACATTTGCAGCAAAAGTATGTAAAAAATGGTGTAATCTCCTCCGCATTCATTATGTGGGTTTTGGTATTCTTTCGCTACCTTTGTTGTTATCCTGTAGAGCGCGTCTGCGTTGGAGATGTTTGTATTGCAAGACTTGACGACTTGATTGCTGTAACGAACATTGTGTTTTCGCTAGGTGGATATGGTAGGGAGTAGCACATCTGACCAGCTGACAGGCGGCAAGCACTCGTCTCACAGATGTGGAAATGTGTACGATAAATTAATAAAATAACGGAAAGTAGGATAACGCCGTCTTCAGAATCGAGAGCATCGTGTAGGTCAGCAAAATGCTAGCTCGCGTGTAAACGATTTGCATTTAATGACCTTGTGCACTAGAAATAAGTTTCCTGATACTGGGCAAAGAAAGAGCACAATAGAGATGCCGTCGTTGTGGCCATAATAAACGGTGGAAAGAGTATGAACAGCTTTGTTAAAGTTATCCATTGGTGTAGCAAATTGTTTTTGAAAGGGTATTAAGAACGTGGATACCAATGCGTCAGGGATGAAGTTTCGGGATATGTCTGAAGGGATGCACGTTCACGCAGTACCGGCAGCTCTACCGATTGTATTTCAACAGCCGCTGCCCTAATTTCGGCACCGCCTCTAGAGTGGTACAGTGTTATCAGCAACGAGTTCTCATCTAGCGCTGATGCGAGGGCCGGCGCTCGTAATTTCGCTTGTTAGCCGTTGATTGCTGTCGGCGCCGCAGCGTAACACATCCGTAACTAGCGACAGGCAGGCGTGTACTAGCGAGCACCAAATCGGGCAGCCTATTCCGTCGCCCTAGTTAGACAGCCATGATGTGCTTCCAGGAGAGTGCAAAGTGCGATGTAGTGTCTTGTATATCATGTTTTCGGATAACACCCCTACCAAATAATGCCGGCATATGTGATATTACATGGAAAAATGTGAGAAAGATAAAATTTGCGCTCAAGTACGAGGGACGTTCAGTAAGTACTGCAACAGTAATTTTTGTTGTGAAAGTATTCGCTTTATTCAGGATTCAAATACACCGTATTATTCAATACTCATCTGCCTACAAAGCAGTATTTTTCAAAATAATCTCCGTTCAAAGCGACGGTCATACGCCACCTTACTAGAAGGGCGTGTACGCCCGGACGGTACTAGTCTACTGATCGTCGGAGCCATCTTCCTCCATCAATAAAGCAGTCGGCACACGGACTGCGCTGTCAAACGTCAACGTTGAGCGTGCCGAGTTCAACGTGCTGCCGAACGCTCAGAAACGATACGACTTGTGCATACGGGTTTACGCGATCGCAACGCGCTCCAGCGGCAGTTAGCTGTATCTAGCTTGCAAATCACACTATTTACGAAAGGGACGCGCGTACAATTTCAATATTAGCTCTATTAAAACTTACTTTCCTCTCTTGTCCATATGCTAGTCAGGTTTTTTTGTCTGTAGTATACATAAATAAAAACATTGTCCGTCAAAATGTTATAAGGTAAAAAGGAAAGTTCCCTGTCCGCTCAATGAGGCTATTGACTTGTATAAGTCCCTTACAAATAGCGCGATACAAGTTTACAGTCTTACACCACGTAGGATAAACATTATTTCATCATTCTCACTTTTTAAAGAAACCCTAAGGTTATTCTTACTTGATCACTGTTCTCTACATGTGAATTAGAAACCTTAAAAAAAGGGGAAAGTATCTTTCTGCAAGGTGTCCGTTAGATTAAGCCAATCTAACAAACTCGCCCCCTCAAAAATAGCGCCCTTGTATTTACAAAAGATCAAATATTACACTATATACTTATATTAACTAATGAGAAAATATCAGCACCTATGAAAAAGTGAAGGTTTGGAGAGAAAAAAAAAGGTGCAGTGGGGCTTGCACCACTAACATTCCTCCATTTCGCTACAAAACTGTGATGCTGCTCATTGCGCTACCGCGCCAACGAGATTTGCGATACTATATCTAACTTGCCGATATTCTTCACGGATTTGTAGCCGGATCATGTCGTCGTCCAGACACAATATTTCGGCGGACCAGCTGGCCGCCATCTTCAGGTAACTTAATGCTCGTGCACTGCCTCGCCGGAACTGAACTTCAGCCACAAGGACGGAAACCTTTATACACCGCGGACAGAGCACCGCGCGTGCGCGAGATGATGGGCAGCGCCTCCTGGCGGCAAGTAGACACGCAGCACGCCGGTGTGAGAAGACGGCAGAAACGATAAATCAGAAACGATAAATCGCAACAGCACCAGTTGGAAGAATCCAGTGATCGAAAAGAAAACCGCTGTTGTTTAATGTCGGAAAAAATCGGATTCCATATCTTACTTAGTTGAAAACCTTTATCCCTGTTAATAATATTACTTGATAATCTATTTTCAATGGATTCTTGAACACATTCTTGTCATACATCTTCCTGTGGCCTTCGTTAAGGCAGTGTTCCGCCACTGCCGACTTCTCAGGCTGGAACAATCGAGTGTGCCGATGATGATCCACACACCGGTCCTGAATAGTTCGACCAATATACTTCTTTCCACAGTGACACGGAATTTCATAAGCCCCGGGCTTCCTCGAGCCCAAATTGTCTTTAAGTGAGCCAAGAAGGGCTCTAGTCTTGGCCACCGGCGTAAAAACAAATATCATATTTTCTTAAAATTCTTGGATGATATACTTCCCGCAAATGGTAAAAAAGCAACAGCTTCACAATATCCTCTATTGGCTCGCGTGACGGACCAAACTGAAGAGCACGGCATATTTGTTGTTCCGTATATCCATTCTGTTTAAAAATAATCTTCAAATGATCAAGTTCTTCTTTCAAATGTTCCTCCTCAGAAATGGCATAAGCTATTTTCAACAAAGTCCGCAAAACTCCACTACGTTTGATGTGGTGGATGACAGCTGTCTAACTTGTTATCATGTCCTGGAAGCTTTAATTGTAGCTGTACTACTAATTCAAATTTATAACAAATTGTACCAACATCAATGCGTTTTTAATGGATCCTCAACATGCTGTTGATTTCAAATGGCCGACTCTCAGAAAACGCAAGTTACAATAATTCTCTTACCACGAATATGGCGTTTCTTGTCATTTTATCATAACGAATCATACAATTAACGCAGGGTTTTCGAAACCTCCCCAGTTTTCTGGTGACTTCAACTGGAAGCCAATATGGCGCCTCACAACTCTTCACCGAAGGGAGACTGCGTGCATGTGACGTAGGTGGCGCCCTGCCATCTCATTGGTCAACGTTCAACCGTACGTTCAGAGTATCTGGCATGCTGGATATTATTGCTCTGCACATTTGGAAAGACTTCCAAACGTGCAATTCCACACGATGACGTCAGAAACTCGGTACGCTCATCGCTCAACAGCAAGGTGCCTTAACCTCCCCATCATATACGTACTGCTTCCCCGGAGTGTAACCTTCATTGGGCCAAACTGATGGAAGCCTGGAAGCCGGAAGATGCGAGATCCGGGCTGGATGAGGAATAACAGTCCATTATAGTTTTGTAAGACCTTGTGTTGTTATAGAGAAGAAAATGTTCGTTTGCATATTTATGGCGACAAACACGCTGAATGTGTCCGCACGTTTCAACATCGCAGAAATCACAGCTGTGTACTGCCGGCCGCTACGCGGGAGATCGGACAAGTTTGCGAGACTTCGTTGCGATAGTGACAGACGCCTCGCCAACTGCTTTCCGTGCTTTTGTTCAGTGCAAGGTCTCCGTAGAAATTCTGCAATTGCCGATGAATATTTGCGATTCTCTGGTTTTCCGTCAAAAGAAACTCGGGACAACTCTCTGCGTCGAACGCATCTCCGTTACAGACGCCATTTTGAAGGCTACATAGAGCGCCGTCACATGTTGGAACTTCATGAAACTATAGGGGTTGAAGCGGGAATATTTCACAATGTCCCACAAAAGGTTCTGTGTTTTTTCAACCGAATTTGGCCAAGAAAAGAATTTTTCGCATTACCTTTTGAACGCCTCTCGTATTTTTCTGTAGTTCTGAAGACGTGATCCCCATCTCCATTTACTAGAGCACTGTGCGACCTTGTTTCGGCTTCTGTTGCGGCATGTTACGGAACTGGGGGCCGCGATTTCATTGCGCACTAGAACTGCAGAGATGTACTTGCAAACAAGCAAAAGTTTACTTACGAAATTTTGCTTCCTCGACATGATAATTATAACTTGGCTATCCCTCGGGGGTGCATAGTTTTTTTTTTTGTATTTCTGGAAACGCAGCACCCAGGGAGGTGAAATAGTGGGTGAAATTTTGTTAAAGAAATCATCAATAAAGAACTACTAAAGCATTTTAAAGCTACATCTATGAAAATTTGTTTGATTTTTCATTAGAAATAAAAAAATATATATGTTTCAATGTTTAAGAAATTCAACCCCTAAGGGGGTGAAATTTTTATGCAAATATTTCATTACGTAAGCATTTTTCAGGCTTAGATTAGGATTAGGAAACGTTTTGGTGGATAAGTTTCTATGGAAATTTCACCACAATAACTCAAAAGGCAGTATTAAAGACGATCTCTGACTCCAGCTATCAGAATCGTTTATTGGTTAGAAGTTCATTCGGGAAAGACAATTCTTGTATGGCCTTAATTAGCGCGAGACGTGTAGAAGGTGTTGCAATTTGTGAACTAAATCAAAGAAAGCTCTTTAACATCCGCCACGGCATATCGGCTTCGTCAGAATTTCTTAGAGCTGCATAAGTAAATTTCAGCTTCTTGGTTGCAGCTTTGTTCGTGCAGACAAGGTATATTCTTCCTAGGTTGTTGTTTTTGCACATGAACCATCTGTGTAAGAGTAGAAAAAATTCAGTTTAATTTCCAAAAAAAGTGTAAAGCTTATCCAAAGAACTGCTTTAGTAAATTTTAATACGCTATATGCCGCTTAATTTGCATAGACTAGATACACTGTTTGCACGTTGTGTAGATTTACACCTGAGCAATCAGCGAAACAGTATACAAATGTGAACCACGATATTCCAGTGCCCATGTTGTTAAAAAGAACGATGCAGTGTTCCTTTGCACATACAGCAACCTTCAATTAAAATTTCCTCCCCTGTTGTTTGGGAATTACAATATGTGTGTAAGAGTACAGGTTTTGACGCAGGAACGACGACGTGTGGAAGATTGGGCCTGGCTATCAGTTGTGCACGGATAACCTGGGCCTAGCTATCAGTCGTGCACGGATTACCAAAGCTGTTGAGGCGGCTCTTCGTATAGAGCGAGAAATCCGGTGTGGCACAAATTTTCATTGCCGTAATTCCCTTATACAGCTGTTAGTTGTTAATTTTCGCAAATACGAATACATTTTATGTAACATTCTATATCTTCTATCTATACCTACTTAGGGCGTCCAAAAGTGTCGAAACTGGATTAATAAAAAAACAGAGAAACGTTAAGATGATTTTAATGCGTAGTGTACAGTGCTCTGAACGTTCATGCAACCACGTGAACTGTGAGAAAAACCCGTCTTGGGGATGTTGTCCAACTCGCATGTAACATTTGCTTGAATGTCGGTTATGTCGTGAAAGCATTGGTTCTTCATGTGAATTTCGGCACTTTATCGTTTTGTGGTAGGTTTTATTGCTATTACAGTCTCGTCATCCCTGATGTTTTTCCAATCTGCAGCAGGCGTCCTCACGTCTTCCTTTTTGTTAGACTCAGGTTGTGCGAGATAGAAGTCGCTCACTCGCTTCTTGATTCAAAACATTCTGGAGGATGTCTCGAGCGCTTGAATTAGAGATGTTGCTCCCGTGCGAATTGTGACACAACATTATTGACACTCTACGGCCGCACGTCCAGTACTCCATACCTTCTGCTCACAATTGACTGGTCGAATGCATATCTGTTGTTTACAGTTGTTAGTTCTAGCTACCACCGCAGTTACTGCGCAGATGTCGCTTATACGCAAGGAATAAAATGTCTCGGACCTTTCTGGACGGACAGTGTGTACAGGGTGAAAATTATTTAAATAGAGAAAATCTGGGAGGTTCCACGGGACACACAGAAACTAATATTTCCCTCTAATGTCATATTCCTGTGAGGGTTTCCAAACTGGTAGAGAGTGTTTTCTAGGGATGAATAGTAATTAAACTTTGCATCTCTGGACGGTTGCATGGGACAATGAAACCACTTTTTTCTAATGGGTTTTCCTGTGAGGGCAAAAAGCACCACAAATGTTTTAATTCGTTGTTACAGACAGACAGACAGACAGACAGACAACAACATTAACACACTTACTTCCGCTAAAGAAGAGGTTCAGAAATGCCCCCATTGACTTTTAAACAGAGGATACACGATCGAAGATGGCAGCAGTGTCCTTAATTCCTCCTCCTGCTGCTGCTGCTGCTGCTGCTATCCGACCAGTCAGATACTCTGATTCAACATGGGTTATGTAAACAAGGTCGTCTCTCGTTTCACAGAATCCAGAGGGGTCAAATCAGGGAACCGTGTAGACTGTGGTACAGAACCATCATTGCCAATCCACTTTTCTGAAAACTGTCTTTCAAGAATCGACGCACAGGACGACTAAATTGGTGCCGGCGCCCCGTCGTACTGGAACCACACGCGCTGTCTTGCAGCGAGTGGCACGTCGTTCAGCAACTCTGGCGATGATTTCGCTAGGAAATAGTAGTGATGCTTGTCACTTAGTGGCATAGTTAGGAGATATGGTCCATTTAAATAGTCTCCAACAACATGTGCCCACACATTTACGTAGAAGCGCGAGTAAATGTGACATATGGATTAACCTCACTCAAAACATGCGAGTTATGGTTCATTATAACTTCCTTCACGCCCAAACGTTGCTTCATATGTAAACAGCTCAGAGGACGGAAGTGTAGGATGCATCTGACACTGTTCCAGCTACCACTGCGGAAACTGTGCTCTTGAGTGGATAATCATCTGGTTCCAGGTTCTGCACATGCTGTAAATAAAATAAATTAACAATTGCTCAAGAAGGACGTTTCTTAATTCGTCTTGATTCGTCTTGATTCATCCCTATGTTATACGCAGTTGCTCTAGTGCTAAGAGCGATTACGCCCTCTGCCGGATTAAAAACTGCTCACAGGTAATTATGACATTTCATGAAAATGAAAATGTTTGTTTGTTGTCCCGTACAGCCTCCCAGTTTGTGGGTTTAAATAATTTCCACCTTATATAACTGAAGGCCCCCGTCGCTTTTTTGTCTATCTCAGGAACTACTGTAGGGATTTTGATACGGTTTTCACTAATGGGTAGACTGACAAAAGGCCATCAGACCTCAGCGTCAGGCCTGCGCGAGCTACCACTACCAGTATGATGGCGAGAGCTACCGCCGACTTACTAAACGACGTGAGAAGCAAAACTTATCAGATATTAAGCTGCTGAGAATACATGTTTTGGTGTCGACTTCATGTTTAAGGGATGTGAAGGGAAAGGCAGGGAAAGTTGTCTGGCTGCAGATATTTCGTGCTACCAGTGCCAAACTAGTGCCTCAATAATGACAGCTCGGTGGAATATTCTGAAAATGCATTCTGTTTCCACAACGTTTGCGCAAACGGTGCAGTGATGATTGTAGTACGAGGGGCGTTTGAAAAGTCCGTGCAAAAATAAAAACTACTTACGTGTTTGGGGTAAATCTTTTTTATTTTTATACAGTCTCCTTTTAGACTCATATACTTCGTCCAATGCTGAACTTATTTGTTGACCCCTTCCGAATAATAGGAATTGTCCAGGTCTGCAAAATAGCTATTAGTTGCTGCAATCATCTCCGCATTTGAATAAAATATTTGTCCCACTACCCATTTCTTCAAATTGGGGATCAAATAGTAGTACGAGGGAGCCAAGTCTGGAGAATAGGGAGGATGTGAAAAGAGTTGGAATCCTATTTCCAGTAATTTTGCGACCACAACTGCTGAGGTGTGTGCTGGTGCATTGTCGTGATGAAAAAGGATTTTTGCGGTCCAATGGCTGGCGTTTTTCTTACAGCTCGGTTTTCAAATGGTCCAATAACGATGAATAATATGCACCTGTAACAGTTTTACCCTTGTCCAGAGAGTCGATGAGGATTATCCCTTGCGAATCCCAAAAGACAGTCGGCATAACCTTTCCGGCCGAAGGAATTGTCTTCACCTTCCTTTGGTAATCCATTGGTTAGATTGTTGTATAGTCTCAGGAGCATAGTGATGCATCCATATTTCATCCACAGTGACGAAACGACGCTTAAAATCCTGCAGATTCTTCCTGAACAGTTGCAAACCACCCTTGCAACACTTCACACGATTCCGTTTTTGGTCAAGCGTGAGCAATCGCGTAACCAACCTTGCGGATAGCTTTCTCATGTCCAAATGTTTATGCAAAATATTATGTACCCGTTCATTTCAGATGCCCACAGCACTAGCAATCTTACGCATCTTAACTCTTCTGTCATCCATCACCATATCATAGATTTTATCAATGATTTCTGGAGTCGTAATTTCCACAGGACGTCCAGAACGTTCAGCATCACTTGTGCCCATATGGCCACTCCAGAAATTTTGAAAGCACTTATAAACTGTTCTAATCGAAGGTGCAGAGTCACGGTAATGTTCATCAAGCTTCTCTTTAGTCTCCTGAGGCGTTTTGCCTTTCATAAAGTAATGTTTAATCACCACACGAAATTCTTTTTCGTCCAGTTTTTGACAATCACTCGACATCCTTGATTCACACGAATGCCAAACACAATGAAATAGACCAATACGGCTGAAACATGGTGTGCTTTCTTTCCAAAGATGCCACTACTAAACATGACCTCGATACGCGCCGGTGGTGCCATCTCTCGGACTTTGCATGGGCTCGTCAAACGCCCCTCGTAAGAGCTAGTGACAGCTTTGCCATTTGCTGCCAACGACAATTGTTTTTTAATGCATACTAGTCTTCGCCAACCCACATTTTATGCTGCAGTTCGGTCCTGTTGGTGTAATGGTGAATCACCGCTCCATTTATGGTCACATAATGACAGTTGCGACACATCCTGAAACCATACCAAAATAGGTTCAAAAAAAATGGGTCTGAGCACTATGGGACTCAACTGCTGTGGTCATAAGTCCCCTAGAACTTAGAACTACTTAAACCTAACTAACCTAAGGACATCACACACATCCATGCCCGAGGCAGGATTCGAACCTGCGACCGTAGCGGTCGTGCGGTTCCTGACTGTAGCGCCTTTTAACCAAAATAGGGAAAGTCTGCGTGTAGAGTATATGTTGGTTAGTTGTTTTATTGGTATCCATTGGTCCGAGGATAGTTCATGTGGAAGCGAAATCAGTTACTTCAAAAAAATTAAAGCAAGATAGACGCAGAATAAAATTTGTTTTACAGCGAGGGATTTCGGATTTTCTCCGAAGGCTGTATATCAACTTCTGCATTCATAAATTGAAGTGTTAGTTGGTGTTTTATGAAGCTATTTACCTAGTGAAATGTGGACGATAAGCAGTTCAGACAATGAGAACAGAAACTGTTAAACTGTACTGTTACAGAACAGTGGTGAAGATCAGATGGGTAGATAGAATAACGAATAGGAAGTACTGAATCTGATAAAGAAGAGAAATTTGTGACAGAATTTTGTAAAAGACGTTATCGGAACAGGAGAGAACAGATTTGTTGCAGAACTTTAATAAAAGATGTTATCGGCTAGTAGCTCACTTCGGGAGACATCAAGGAATCGTCAGTTTGGTTCCAGAAGTTATGCAACGATGAGGAGGCTTACACAGTACAGACTTGTGGTTGAAACATCATCCACCATAGAGGAGACGAAAACACATTACTTCACGCATCCTCACGAGAAAAAGTCGCATGCGCTCATGTCGGCGGGAAGCTAAGACTGTGGAGCAGTGTCTCGAGGTTTGGTGTACAGAAGTTTGTCTTGAGACAACGTGTCAGTGGAGTCGCCCTGAATTTTTTGAACAAGCATAGTTTGTCACATTTAAAGATAGTTCGTCCCAGTCACTATGTTGACTTCAAAGAATCGGTCATGCATAATTACCGTAAGTAACGTCTTCAAACATGTCCACTTCAAACGAATTTATTTCATTCTCATTGATTACTTGTCCGTTTAGGAGTTTACATATGGGTACTTAGCGCCAGTTAACTTCTGCACTAACTAGAAACATTACTCCGTCACGGGAAATTAATTGCTGTAAAAGCAGAGTTGGCGCAAGTTAAGTGGGGAATTTGAAACGCGTTAGTGGAATCAGGGCAGTGTCAGGGAAATTCGGAGAAAAACACTGTAAAATCTCGTTTTTGGCTCAACGGATGAAATTGTTTTTGAAGACGCCACGCAATGTCACTGGCACACAACTCACATACTTGTTTACTTACCAGCTCATAAATTGCAAAGGGGACAATAAGTCGCTGTTCATTCGAAATCAGAGTTAAAAGCACGTTCAGAAGTACAGAAATTTTAAAATTTTTGTCTGCTTACCAGTTTCTTTGCCCTTCAGATCTTAAAATTTGTCAGTGGAAAAGTGCTAAAACTCTGTCTGGAAATAAGGGAATTGTCACGGAATTTCAACCTTGAGAAGTCGGTCGTATTTTATGTTCTCTGAAGAGGGCGTTGTTGATTTCAGCTTGTTTCTTTTTATCGTCAACGTGAAGATACGGTTTGCAGCCAAAACGCGGACTTAACACTCGCCTACCTGGCATATTGGGGAATGCAAGATTTCTACTTGCGTGGTGAGTGGACTTTCGAGGGCACTGCCTAAAAGCTTATCGAATGTTCTCTTTCATAAGGAATAAAAGGTTGACTCAGGCTATTGTTTTTTCTCATACAACTTCAAACTGGCTATGCCTTCGACGATCTTTTTCGCCCAGGGGGAATAGTACCAAAACGCTGACGAAAAGCTCGCTGGAACTCAGTCACTGATCCACACTTGTGTATCTGAAATAGATGATAGGATTCCTGCACTTAACTCAGGATCCACTTAGCAACTAATAAATATACGAAACCCTCCGTTGCCAAATTTACCTTCATTGTAATTTTAATTAACGTGGAAGCCATAAAAACACCAAGCATGGAGGCAAAAATGTACGCATCTAAAAACTACTTCAAAAAGGAGTAAAATCAGTTAAATTTGTTTCCACAAGAGGAGAATACAACGTCCCAATTCGGACCTCGCTAACACTTAAATTTTACTGACATTAAATATAGCAAGATAAATAATCATACATATGACGAGAACAAATGAGTAACACTATCAACCTTTGTAACCTCCCCACTGAAATTTTATAAGATATTATTTTAATAGAAATGGGAGCCAAACGTAACCTCCCTGCAATGAAATGTACTAACAAAGACAATAAAAATGTGAAATTCCCAATCTGACTCCGGTGTAAGCTCCCACAAAAAATATAATAAAAGATAATTCAGTGCTAATGAAACTTCAGTGACAATGAAAATTCAATTAAACCGAAACATCGGTCTTTGGCCCTGTGCAAAAAATCATAGTTAATTTCTTACCTCAGTATAACTGCATGTCAAATTTCTGCTCTTATTGTTGGCCACGGCTTGGAGGAACTGCATTGCAATTAATATATTTTTTTTTAAATTTAACTAAAACTTTTCTTTAAGGGAAATGGAAGGAAATCGTTGGTTCAATTAAATGCTTCTTTTGTAAAAATTGCTTTGAAATCAAAAATTATTATTGGGGCGATTATTGCACAAATTAGTTACAATTAATTTACATTATTAGCTAACGGCATTGCTGATTCATTACCTTGTTCAAAAAATAATATACCTCGTCCTGAATCTTGACCAGAATGCCATGTCGACGCCCGCCGACTCCTCACACACAACTGTACTGCCCGACTACTACCGACCGACTACTGGACGCAACTGAACTGAGCTACTGCTACTGACAGAGTACTAGACGTAACACTCGCGCGGTCAAGCGCAGACTAACCACGATAAAAGGCTCTCTGATCAGAGACTCTGCAATGCCTCGCCATCGCCGCCACACAACATACGTGTTTCACCTTTACAGATGAGAATACGATCTTATCCACGAAGGTTCGCGCCCTGGTAAGGGAGATAATTAACTTCAACATATAAGGAGATTACAGTAAGCCCTAATTCCACTCGACAAACGTAGTAACGATATAAGCGAGACAAATGTACTGAAGGAGGATAGCCGGATGTGCCGTAGTAAAAAGGGCCACTATCAACCCCGTCAGGACGCGACTCTCGTGAACACGTCAGTTTCAGCTACACACACAGTCATTTGTAGCTTCTTAAAAACAATTAACATGAAAAGGCACAACGCGTAACACACTAATAAAATATAAACTACTACTTCACAGAACTAGCTCCTCTATAGACAAAGCAAGCAACAGAATATTAATAACACGTAAAATACTTCTAACCTATAACAAACTAAGGTACCACCTTATAGAATATCGTCTTGAGCTCATAGAGTACTCAGTTTGACTTGCCTGTTTATAGGTCTTACAACTCAACACTGTCAGCTTAAACAAACCCGCGAATAAAAAACTCGAAATATGACAGGAATAATGATTGAAGCCACTGACAATGCTAGGCTGCCATACAGAGGAGACAATAGTAATTTACAGAGTCAGACAACCGATCTTACATCTCCCATTTAGTATAATCAGAATAAACAATTTTGTGTATAATAATTACTTAAGTACCATGACAACCTCCGAATAACACTTATCATCCAAGGTAGGTGCTGGTATCGAAAGGCACCTTTAGTAATACAGCGTTCGAGTGTATTCACTTATTGGAAGGGTTTCGACTTTACATCCATTTCCACATAGCACTCTGTTTACACACTTGTATAACTTCTGCAACTAAAGAAGGGCATATAAATGCACATATAACTGACACAGATTTAAGCAGAATAAAACAGTACCTTAGTATGGCGCAAATGTCTTCATGTGCTTTACAAGTGGGATATCTTCACCATTCAGTAATTCCGAAATATATTCAACAACGCGTGAGAGCAAGACGTCGCCGTGATAACAGCGATTTACTTCACATAATTTCCTGCACAGACACAAGGCCGACGAAGAGTTTTCACATGCAACAGCGGCGAGCATCACACATTTCCTCCGTCACGCCATAGACACATCTCAATTTCACAGGCCAGCAACAAGAACCTATACATGCCCTCGCAGCAGAAAAGCCCCAAAACACAACAGTGCACCACCGCGATACCAAACACGAAGTCCCGTCAAATCACTGCCGGGATCTCTCGCTGACCCTGCCCATCGCGTACAGGCGTCGTACCACAGGTCTCACGATAAACGTTAACAAGCCACCTCCGACCCTGCGAATCACCACTCCGCTGTCTGTTTTCTCTCCCCGTTAACCACCCGACCACCGGCCTGAATCGCGGAAGGCAAAGATGATGACCCTATAATCGATAGCAGCGATGCCATTGTAAGTGCGAAAACACTGGAGCCAGCCGCGCCACTGCTCAATAGATACAAACCTTTCTGTTAAACAGGATATCACAGTGCCTGTGTGTTAAGAAGAACGATGCAGTGTTCCTTCGGACATGCGCATTGTTTTTCATAACAGCACTTTTTAATAAAGTCTCCTCCTCTGTACGGGAATTACATACTCCGTACGAATACAGGTTGTGACGCATGAACGTCGACATACGGAAGTTTGGGTCTGGCCATGATGTGTGTACGGATGGCCAAAGCGGTTGCGACCGCTCGCGTGAAACGGGAAATCGTGGTTTGAGTTACGGTCTAGCACAAATTTTCATAGTGGTCATTCTCGTATAATATTTGTAACTGCGAACACGTTTCAACTTCGTGTTGGACTGAGAAGTGTTCTAACGGCATTGCGGTTAACTTCAGGCCACACTATTCTGTCAACAAACATTCCTTCCCAGGGATGCATGTTGCAGTGCATTCTAGATTGTTTTATGACTGTGTCAAACAGCAACTGTAATAATATAAAAAAACGTAGCGGAGCAGCATTCCGGATTTGTATTTTGAAATTTGTTTTTTGGTGTGTGGTCGTCAATAAATAAAAGTTGCTAAATCGCATCACTCTTCTTTTAAAATGCCATGTGCGTCATCATTGCTTCGTTTTGCAACTGAATTTTCCATTTAGGTCTACACCTGAAATGATGGTGGTTACCCTTTACAAGTTCACTTTATTGCTTTACTCTGAAATGTCAGACCCAAAATGACCAAGTCTTTTAGCCACAATAATAATCCTACTTAAACGAGTGCCATCTGTAGGTCACTTTGTCTGGTGATAAATATGAACGTCTTTGAGAGGGACGGCCGGCTGTCGTTTCCTGGGATACAAGAGTGTATTTCGCCAGCAGGGGACGCGGCTGCGCGGCGTGCAGCGTCGGTCGTCGCGCGGCTTCCACGGTGCAGCTCAGAGACGGCTGCATCGGCGGCCGGAGCCCGAAGCCTGCGTGGTCGTGGGCGGGCAGGACTGGACCAGGCAGCTAACGGCAATGACTCTGGTCGTGAGAGTAAGCGATGACCAACTGTAGCCGTAAAGTGCCCTCCAGTATTACTCCATCCAGAAATTGAAAAAATCACCATTCGCATGTTTCAGCGGATTACCTCCGAATTTTCACACCGGTAAAATTATCTGTTAGCAACCATTCTCGCTCTGAAATAATGGACTTATTTCTCACGCTAATACAACCATAGTAGCAGAATTAATTTAGCCCCACGTTGCGCCACTTATGCAATTGGTTAGGCTACCCGTATGGAAGCTAATTATTGCTAATTACATTTATTGGACATAATTTTGTAGCTAGTGATACAAAGTGGCATTTAAATAAAATCCATTACAGTTGTTTTATTTCCCTTGAGTATTCCGCTTTCGGGGTATGGCAAGTTGATTTTGGTTACTGATTACAAAACGCAGTTAAGATACATCACCCATCGTAGTTGGTGTTTATACACTACTGGCCATTAAAACTGCTACACCAAAAAACAACGCAGATGATAAATTGGTATTCATTGGACAAATATATTATACTAGAACTGGCATGTGATTACATTTTCACGCAATTTGGGTGCATAGATCCTGAGAAATCAGTATCCAGAACAACCACCTCTGGCCGTAATAACGGCCGTGATACGCCTGGGAATTGAGTCAAACAGAGCTTGGACGGCGTGTACAGGTACAGCTGCCCATGCAGCTTCAACACGATACCACAGTTCATCTCATCAAGAGTAGCGACTGCCTTATTGTGACAAGCCAGTTGCTCGGCCACCATTGACCAGACGTTTTCAATTGGTCAGAGATCTGGAGAACGTGCTGGCCAGGACAGCAGTCGAACATTTTCTGTATCCAGAAAGGCCCGTACAGGACCTGCAACATGCGGTCGTGTATTATTGTACTGAAATGCAGAGTTTTGCAGGGATCGAATGAAGGGTAGAGCCACGGGTAGTAACACAAATGTAACGTCCACTGTTCAAAGTGCCGTCAGTGCGAACAAGAGGTGACCGAGGCGTGTAACCAATGGCACCCCATACCATCACGCCGGGTGATACGCCAGTATGGCGACGACGAATACACGTCTTCAGTGTGCGTTCACCGCGATGTCACCAAACACGGATGCGACCATCATGATGCTTTAAACAGAACCTGGATTCATCCGAAAAAATGACGTTTTGCCATTGGTGCACCCAGGTTCGTCGTTGAGTACACCATCGCAAGCACTCCTGTATGTGATGCAGCGTCAATGGTAGCCGCAGCCATGGTCTGCGAGCTGATAGGCCATGCTGCTGCAAACGTCGTCGAACTGTTCGTGCAGATGGTTGTTCTCTTACAAACGTCCCCATCTGTTGACTCAGGGATCGAGAAGTGGGTGCACGATCCGTTAAGCCATGCGGATAAGATGCCTGTCATTTCGATGCTAGTGATACGAGGCCATTGGGATCCAGCACGGCGTTCCATATTACCCTCCTGAACCCACCGATTCCGTATTCTGCTAACGGTCATTGGATCTCGACCAACGCGAGCAGCAATGTCGCGATACAATAAACCGCAATCGCGATAGGCTACAATCCGACCTTTATCAAAGTCGGAAACGCGATGGTACGCATTTCTCCTCCTTACACGACGCATCACAACGACGTTTCACCAGGCAACGCCGGGCAACTGCTGTTAGTGTATGAGAAATCGGTTGGAAACTTTCCTCATGTCAGCATGTTGTAGGTGTTGCCACTGGCGCCAACCTTGTGTGAATGCTCTGAAAAGCTAATCATTTGCATCACAGCATCTTCTTCCTGTCGGTTAAATTTATCGTCTGTAGCACGTCATCTTCGTGGTGTAACAATTTTAATGGCCAGTTGTGTATATGCTTTTCCTGGGAGAGAGAGAGAGAGAGAGAGAGAGAGAGAGAGAGAGAGAGAGAGAGAGAGAACAGTGACCATTACTTCAGTGTTTGTCATTGCCAGTCAACGCGTACGGTGTGCTCGCAATGAAGGCTCTGAGCATGCTCGTGTTAACTGATTGTCCGGGCGTGGCAGGCATTGTGCGCTTGAATGCTGCGCCTGGTGTAGGGGTGGCTGTGAGTAACAGCCATCGGTTACGTGACATCCTGGTTCATCGCATACATGACCTCCTAGCAGATGTCGAAGGATCTGTTTCTCATGAAGCCTAACATTGATATATGCCACACAGGGGGATATATATTGTTTGTGTGTGTGTGTGTGTGTGTGTGTGTGTGTGTGTGTGTGTGTGTGTGTGTGTGTGTCTGTGTCTGTGTCCATGCATTGATGTGACAAGTCATGGGCCTTCGTGTAGCATGTTTCATGGACTCAACAAGTGTTAGAAGTCCCCTGCAGAAATATTAAGCAATACTGCCATTATAGCCTTCCGTAAAAGTTCTGGTGCAGTATTTTGTGCACGAGTTGAGGTTTCGAAATTTTGCCCATAAATGTTTATTCATGTCGGGCGATCTTGACGGTCAAATCAAATGGCTCTGAGCAGTATGGGACTTAACATCTGAGGTCATCAGTCCCCCTAGAACTTAGAACTACTTAAACCTAACTAACCTAAGGACATCACACACATCCATGCCCGAGGCAGGATTCGAACCTGCGACCGTAGAGGTGGCGCGGTTCCAGACTAAAGCGCTTAGAACCGCTCGGCAACATCGGCCGGTTCGATCAAATCATTCGCTCGAGTTGCCCATAATGTTGTTCAAACGAACTTCGAACAACTGCCGCCAGGTGACATGATTCATTGTTATCCATAAACATTTCTTCGTTGTTTGGGAACACGACGTCCATGAACGGCCGCAGATGGTCTAAAAATAGTCAGACATAACGATTGCCAGTCAATGATCGGTTTAGCTGGACCAGAGGTTCCAGTCCATTCCATGTAAACACTGCCCACACCATTATGCAGCTTGTACAGTGCTTTATTGACAACTTGGGTCAATGGCTTAGCGAGCAGTTGTTTCCCAGTGACTTGTTTGGGAACATGAATTTCCCGAACGGCTGCAAATCTACTTGAGGTGGCAGAACTAATCATTTCTAGTCAGTGATAGGTTCATTTGGACCAGATGACCCCCTCCTTTCCGTGTAAATGTACCCCAGACCATTATGGAATCACAACAAGCTTGCTCATCGCCTTGTTGGCAAGTTGAATCCATGGCTTAGTGAGGTCTGTGTCACACTCGAACCCTACCATCAGCCCTTACCAACGGAAGTCGGGTCTCATCTGACCAGGTCACGGTTTTCCAGTCGTCTAGAGTGCAACCGATATGGTCACGAGTCCAGGAGAGGCACTGCGGGCGATTTCGTGCTGATAGCAAATGTATACGCGTCTGGTGCCGCAAACTATTATTAACGCCAAATTTCGCCGAACTGCCCTAACGGATACGTTAGTGCTACGTCCCACATTGATATCTGCGGTTATGTCACTCAGTGTTGCTTGTCTGTTAGCACTGACAACTCTACGCAAACACCACTGCTTTCGGTCGTTAAATGAAGGCCGTCGACCTATGCGTTGCCCGTGGTGTGAAGAAATGCCTGAAATTAGGTATTCTCAGCGCTCTCTTGACACTGTGGATCTCGGAAAATTGAATTCTCTAACAATTTTGCGAATTGAATGTCACATGCGTCTAGCACCAACTACAATTCCGCGTTCAGTCTCTGAATCCCTGTTGTGCGGCCATAATCACGTGGGAAACCTTTCACTGAATCACCTGAGTACAAACGACAGCTCCGGCAATGCACTGCCCATTTATACCTTGTCTACGTGGTGCTCCCGCCATCTGTTTACAGTGTGTTCGGGGAGGAAAGGTCAATATTTTGCACAGTGATAGTATAAGTAGAACAAAAAACGTTGTATGAACAGAGGTCCCCAAATGCTTCGTTAGGGAGGTATGGGTATAGAAAGGAACTTCAATTCTGCAAAATTTATGTGCACAACGTGAATGTGTACGCAGTACAACTGGACCGTAACATGATTTTCTTGAAAACAATGTTACAGAGAAGTACAGTTACGTTACACATTTTTACATAATGTTTATTTACTTTGCATTTAGTACATTACGCATTACAACATGCTTGTTACATGTATACAGTTGAAAAAGACTTTCTAAGTCTTTTACAAACGGCTTTAACACTTATCGTGCAGATGTTGTATAGTTCACAGAACAGGTTTGAATATCCCACCATGAACGTCAATGCACTTTCGCGCTCAAGCGATAACATGTTGTGTTGCTTGTTCAATTGCCTGTGGTTGGTTCCTAATCAATTCAGCAGCGTCCGTGGTGCGTCGAAGCAGTTCATCTCGTGTTTTTACCGTCACTTTGTGCGCCTCTGATTTCATCCCACCCCATAAACAGAATTCTAAAGGTGTAAGGTCAGGTGATCTTGGAGGCCAGTTAATAGCACCGCCACAGCCAGTCCTGCTATTAGGGTAGGTGCGGTTGAGATGGTTCCTTACATGCAAGGTAACATGTGGAGGGGGCACATTCATGTTGAAAGTACATATCAGTTCGCTTGCCTTCCAATAGTTCCGCAAATTAATTTTCCAAAAAATGCAGGTACCTCTCTCCCGTCAATCGCTGATTGATAACAAATGAACCTCTCAAAAGGTTACCGATCATGCCACACGTACTTGGAAACTGCTATCCACTGAAGCGTGTGTATTTCTCCGTGACCATCGATGATTATTGCGTGTGGTGTTTATTCCATGCCGTGAAAACTGGTCTTCGTCAGTGAATAGTATGAATGGAAGCAAATGACCATTCTCAATTACCCACTGACAGAATTGAAGTCGTTGGGCATTGTCGCCAACGTGTAGATTTTCTACACGCTGTACATGATATGGATACAGGTTTTCCGCATGTAATGTTTCCCATACACGTGTCTGTATGACATACATACCCAGGGACATTCTTCGTATGCTCGTACTGGGACTTCGCTCAACACTTGCGATAATTTCTTTCTTTTCTTGCAAAGTTTGTTGACGTGCACGCTCGGACGAAAAGTGCCTACTTGGAAGAGAGCCTGTTGCACGCACAGTGATAAACACTTTGGTAAACACCTTGCGATCAGGTAATCGTAGAGTCGGAAAGTGCCTGTGGTATTCTTCTCTTGCAGCGGTAGGACTACCGTCGGAGAAGCCATAAACATGCACCATATCTGCGTATTCCTCATTACTGCAGACGTGTGGCATTGTTAGCAGCGCTTGTACGAACACGGTTAACACCATACACCACACAGCTTACGGACCCGTTTCCTGTACACTAAACAATGCGGTTTACACGGCACAACTGCGCAAACAACGGGTGATTGTACTACGTACGTCACATGACCATTATACGTAGTAGGTTGCATAGCATAAACATGGCATGTAGAAAATCGCGTTACGGTCCAGTTGTATTGCGTATACGTTCACGTTGTGCACATCAGTTTTGCAGAATTAAAGTTCATTTCAATACCCATATCTCTCTACCGAAATATTTGCGGACCTATGGTCATATACGTTTTTTTGTTCAGACTTACTTATACTATAACTGTTTTAAATATTGACCCTTCCTCCCCAAACACCCTGTATATGCATATCGCTATCCCTAGACCTTTGTCACCTGTGTATATCTGATTGGCCAGGTAGGATTCATCATCTCGCCAATGGAATTATTTACTAGCAGAAGAACAAGCATACAAAAGAAAGTTCATGGCCGAAGTATTGTTGTATTGCTAGCTACGTTTCTGTATTAGGCCGAAAATACTGCACTACTGTGCAGTGCCGACCGTATGCGCCGGGAGGTTAGTTCACGTTCACTTGCGGCATTAGCTGTTGACAATAGTACTGTCTTCTTCAAGTTATTGCCTTCAAATTTGAATTCAGTATTTCTTAGTTCTGTCTTGGGTTTCTTTCTCCAACAGTGTTATTAGTATGTTAACAGCTGTATGGATAGGTTTACTGAGGAAGAATTGGCCGATATGCAGTTGGTGCAAGCGTTCATTGAATGCTATGGAAGAGCGGCCCCACGACGCTATTCTTTGTTCTTGCAGCGACGCAAATCAAACCACAGCGCAGTGTTTCGTATGAGGGTTGTTGCATTGTTCTGTGTACATTTTGATTGTGACATATTGTAGGCCTAATCAACTGTTTTGATGATACTTTTACAGGAACGAGATTTACAGCGGTAACAAACCAAATAAATCATAATTATATTATTACTCTATAACGGACCACCGGACAACTTGGGTCACTTGTGCTAAAATCCTCAGAACGCACCACTCAACGATTTTTGAAGATTTGTCGATGAATTTCTGATCCGTACTATATAGTTTCTGTGTACTCTCGAGCTTCCAGTTTGTCAGTAACCCTTGAGAAACTCGTTTTAATGCTGTCATCGAATAAGGCTGTCAGGTTTGTCTTCCTGTCTTTTGTTACACAAAAATACAAGCAGGGTCTGGTCTGTAGGTGTGGACACTGCAGTAGTGTGTGGGGACCATGCTGTGGTGACACATAGTGTCCCTGACTGTGATTCCAAGTGCTATCTTGCCCCCAGGCAGTTTGAGGTTCTCCACGGACTAGCGTTAATGCCTTATGACGCTCTTGTTGGTTCTCTAGTTCTTTCATTGTGAAATACTGTCATTGACATGCCGACTACCCAACCTCAAACCATTAAAATGACTTTGGGACGGCATTGTCTGGGAAAGATGTTCGTTCCTGTCTCTTCAGGCCTCCATATTTTAAAGCACACCATTACAGAAATGAAAATTGATATGGAATGAAAAATCGTGTTGATGTTACGGTATGCTTTCGGGTATTCAACCGAAGTTTCCTATTCTGTGTTGTACGCCAGACCCGCCTGGCATTACAGCACAGCTCTCAGCATCTGAAGACGACAGTTGGGCCTGTTGCCGAAATATTGTGCGTAAAATGAAACCAACAACTCGAAAGAACGCCATTGATCAGTCACGCATAGAAAACCTGAGAATATTGTAGTTACTGGAAGTCAGTGATCATAAATCAGTAATAAAAATTGCGAAATAATGCAAATCATAAATTAAGTTGAGACTCACAGAACCGTTACACTTCGCATAAAACTAAATTCCCAGTAAGTATATCCCATCGGTGTATACGGATTGCGATAGCACAAACAACTTTTAGACCAAACCAACGTGTGGATCAAAAACGCCAAGATGTCTGTTACGGCCAGCTGTCTTGGCTCTTACCCCACAGTGATATACGAGGTCTTAGTGTTGTCATTCCACTTCCATTTGCATTACCTTGGAAGTTTCTTCGTCAACTGTTTTTATTTTAATCAACAAACGGGGCACCAACGCTTGTGAAACATTCTTTCAATTGCTTAATGTAATCATACCTAGAGTACCCGTTGATATGAGATCACTTCGTCTATTTCATAAGCGTTACGTGACTCACTTCTAATGTGAATATGTATAAGGGACATTCAGAAAGAAACGAGCCGGAGGCATAATTACAGAAATCAGTACATGTATTTTAGAAGTATTGACCCTGGCTGTTAAGACACTAGTCACATAAAATTCCCTGGGCTACGATGTTGAGTTCCGCACGTACGGCTGGACGTCGTCGTCCGACTTGAATCGTTGCCTCTCAGAGCCTTCTTAAGAGGACAAAAAGTGGCCCCCTTCTGATTCAGTTCCTGCAGCACGGGACAACAGTGAATGCCCAGCGTTACTCGCAAACCTTGACCACCCTTCTCCAAGCGATCAAATCAAAACGACTAGGCAATCTCCCCCGTCTGCTCCACAACAATGCAAAACCTCATTTGGCCAACACAGTCGCTGCACTCCTGCAAAAATTCAAATGGGAGGTTCTCTGCCACCTTCCATACAGTCCTGACTTCTCTCCATGTGATTACGCTATTTTTGGCCGCCTCAAAAAGGTTCTGAGGGGCAAACGATTCACCTCAGACGACGACGTCCAACTGTACTTGCGGAACTAGTCAACATCGCAGCCCCGGGAATTTTATGAGACAGCCATTCACCGCCTTGCGTCACAGTGGGGCAAGGGTCTCAACAGACCAGGGTCAGCACTTTTAACTTACAGGTACTGGTTTCTGTAATTATGCCTCCGACTCGTGTCTTTTTAAACGCCCCTTACATTTCAGAGACAATACCTTAAGAAAAAACATGAACTACTCGCCCAATATGAGCTAATTTTTGCAGTACTCCAACTACTTTTTATTTATCCGGTTGTAAGTGGTCTTCAGGGCTGCTATAGACTATTCAGTTCTTAATATGGTCTTCTACTAAATAAATACTAAAAGATACTCGGATTTATTTCCCAATTGCAACGACGATACCATAAGGATAGTGCGATTTTACATCGTAATGTTCAGCTGAGGAGAACGAATGGACTTACTCAAGTGAAGAGTTGACTTCTTATTATTATTACTACTACATGAGCGATCATGACCAAGAACAAAATTTCTCATTATTTTAAGGAGACATACAGGACATTAACGTAGGCAACTCTGTCCTCAACCCGAAGGTTGCTTTGAACATCACAGTGCTTCTACTAACCGCGATCCTACAGGACGTTGTATCCCCTTATTTTCCTCCTGACTTACCCAGCCAGTTACAGGGAACCTGCAGTTTAAGGCGACTCTGAAACGTGGTGTCACTGGGTCTTTTCCACGCTGAAGAATCATTGAAAGAGACGGAGAAGTGAAAGACACAGTTGCAGGTCCGACTGAAAATTGAGCCCCAGAAATTTGGGTTTACTCACACACACACACACACACACCTCTCTCTCTTCGAAGGAGAGCATCTATGCGAAGCTTCACCAGCCCTTGATATCTCTATTGCTTGTGAGAAAATATTTATCTCGATTAAATTATGTTTGATGTAGGTCTCTCTCTCTTCTGCTGTCAAATGTTTGTTTCCGAAAAGTGTGAAACTGATATGAATTCACAAATTTCCTCGCAATTTTTGCCTGTTCTCTTTAACATGTGAGCATTGACTATGCTCACTTTCAGCTGTTATGGACTACTATTAGTAAAACCGATGTTAATTGTGAGGTTACATTACCTGTTTGAACCACGTATTTCAGTATCTGTATTATGTATTCGTACAGCGCTGTTACTAACGTATGTTTTCCCTTCTGTCTGTAGGTATGTTGCCAACAGCGGAGTCTCGACGTAGTCGGAAGGCGAGTCAGTTTTCCCTCTGCACGAGTAAGTTGCATTTAAATATTTAATATAACTATTACAAACTTAATTAGTTAGATAACTTTAAAGTAAATGCATCTTAGAATCTGTAAGCGGGGAATGCTACTAAAAATACCGTCACTTTATAGGTAACAGCGCCAATAATTGTAGTATACATTCAGTACGTACCTGCCATTAGATATAAGCTGTTGCGTTCGTTCTCTGGTACATTGTTGACGGAGATATAATTCCTGTATCGGCACTGGTGTTTAGGAATTGATTAGAACGTACAGTCTTTATGATTCTGTATTCTAAAACAAATAATGATTCCAAATGTTTAGTCAAACAATTTTGTCGAGGACTGCTACATACTACATTCAATTTAACACATTTATTTAGTAGTGTGTTGCATTCCATTTCACTTCGACGGTGGTAGCCATGCGCCGTGGCATAGGCTCCCCGAAACGTCGAAAGTGGAGGGGAGAGATCCAGTTATTCGAATAACTGTATCAGTTTTACGAGTGCATCAGCATTTAGATGCCATGCTGATTTCCATGCAGTGTTAACGTCTGTACTTCACTTCCACCTACTCATGAAAGCAGTGAGATACCATTGTCATTTCAAATTCATTAGCATCTACACACCTGTAGGTCACCCATAATTGAGGTAGCTTACAAAACCCTTGTACGACCTATACTTGAATATGTCTGATCAGTATGATATCCACCTAAAATTGATAGAGGAAACAGAGAAGATCCAGAGAAGCGCGTTTAGTTACAGGTTGATTTAGTAAGAGCGGAAGCGTCACGGAAATGCTCGGCCAGGTCCTGTGGCAGACACTGCAATAGACACGCTATGGATTCCATGTTGTTTACTGTTAAAATTCTGAGAGCGTACGTTCCTAGAAAAGTCAATCGTTATATTGCTTCGTCCTACGTATATCTCGCGAAAAGACCATGAAGATAAGATTAGAGAGTTTTGAGAACACACAGAGGCTTACTACCAATCGCTCTTCCCGCAAACGATTTGCGAGTGGAGCGGAAAAGTGGTTAAGTTACAGTGATACACAAGGTACTGTCCTCCACAATCCTTGCGGAATATATCTATAAATGAACCTTCAGTTAAATTTCGTACCAAGTGGTGTATGTTCTGATTGTGAATGTGGGGCACGTGCTTGACTAATTGGCAAGATTCCGTGATGATACAGTCAGTGGTTATTTGTAAATCTAAGCTGTTTCCCATCATGTGTAATATAATGTTTTAAAACGGCGAACTGGGGCTTAGGAACAAAGATTTCGCGCTAAAAGACTGTCCTTGATGCTTAGCTGCAGCCTGATTATTTCACATTTGGAATACGTAATAACCTCACTAAATACTACAGAGTTCTTTACGGCAATGAATACGTTGCCACTACCAATGGCCCTAGCCTATCCTTGGCGGTAAATATCCTAATCTGAATTCAATATTCCACTGTAGTTGGCTTCTGGATTCAACCGAATATGTGGACAATATTACCTTCAATAAGCGATAACAATTTTGGGACCTTATCATGGAATCATGGATGCCCCTGCAGTTCGCTTATATTAACCCTTTTTTTCTGATCTGCGAGGACGAATGTTCTGTGAGAATAATGTGGTTGAATCTGTCTTCTATTTCGACTGGCAATTTATCACTGATACCAAGATAGTCTCTCTCTCTCTCTCTCTCTCTCTCTCTCTCTCTCTCTCTCTCTCTCTCTCTCTCTTCCCCCCCCCCCTCCCCCCCTCCCCTCCCCCCCCCTCTCCCAACCCAAAACAAAATACGCGTACTCCGTTATCCTAGTAACCGCCTCCTGTGTGTAGTGCACATATTGAGTGAGTGGAAAGAGCTACTGTTACCAACCCGATAGCGAAAGTAGAGGAATTCGCATCGGATTATCGCCGCAGAGTTTGAGCCTCTGGTGTAGACCTTCCGCTCTTCTCCCAACTAGAGGACCGCTGTCGACTCCGGAATACGATGCTAGCTGCCCTCACCAGATCAGCCAACCGCCGGAAATAACCGAGGCAATAACCGTTTATTGGTTGATAAAGTCAATTGCACTCTGACCACACACGTGCCAACACGCTTTTCTGAGCAGATTGGCCGGGTTGACTGACGTTGCTCATCGACCTGATCGTCAGATGTCAGTTCCCGTGTGATTGTAGCCAAACCCCTCCGTCCGCTGCTTTCATTCTTTCTTTCTTCCTGAAACAAATGCAGCTATTCATGATATGGCTAAAACTGAAATAATAATGGAACACCACGTGTGAACCTATGCGATTCATATTTGTTTCCCTTACTTCAGAAAGGATGCAAAACAATAATTAGTCACCTTGAAGGTGTTGCTACTTGCATCGCAAGTCGACGTTTCACAGTATCTGGCTGTAAATGCAAAAGCGAGCCAGTCTGTTTCTAACTATTAGGCGCCTCCGCAGTGTGTGTATTGCTTTGATGACCACTGACACAAAGATCCTTGGTTCAGTTCTCAGTTACCCTTGGAGTCTCGGAGATGTAAGGATTAATTGAATAAATAAGTAACTCCGGATACTACAGAAGGGTTACACTAAGACGTGAGCCACATTATATTTTTTATGACACTAGTGCCTTCATCTGTACACATTTCGGTAACTGTAGCTGCGATTGTTTTGTTATTTTTCCTTAAGAGTCTGCAATATAATCATTTAATAGTTACTTTATTCCACTATCCCACTGTATGTTTGTTGATGTTTTATTTAGCATATTTTTCCATTATCTTGTTTTGCCCTCCTGGGGGTAGGCCTAACGCGAACTGCGCTAATAAAAATGACGTAGTCACTGCTGTTAACTGTGTGTGTAGGAAATTGTGGAAGTTGATAGTCATGTGATATAGTGATGTTTCATGGTGTGAAGTGTGAGTGCCAGTGTTGCAGAATAAAGATGGTGCGAATTTCGAAGTAATTTAAATGCTTCTGACAAGCAAGTCGTCCTACGTGGGTCAGTATACACCCACATCCCCGAGAACACAGCTTGACATAAAACTTGTGCCAACAACGCGTTTCAGAAGTGCAAGTAAAAACGCTGTGGAACAGAGTTAGTCACCTATTTATCACGAAACCGTGGAACAGGCACCATCTTGGTATACAATATTTTACAAAACTAAATAGAGTTCGAGAATTGTGTAGAACAAGTTTCAACGGCTTTTTATTGGATGTCGCGGTCTGTCTTTTTCCAAAACTACGATGAAAATATGTATTACAGACTTACAAACTAGATTGGTTCTGGAAAAAGAAACCGACAGGACGAAAAAATATTTTCGCTCGCTTCGTAGTATACCGGGGCTACATGTTTTGTTTTATTGGGCTACTTCGAAAGCCTATAGGTCTGCTTCGGTTATGTTGCTCAGATTTCGCTCCGGTTTCCATATTTGTCAAAAATATTACCCTCACAAGCTGCAGTTCGTGTAGGAACTGTAGGCGAGCAGTCTCTGGTCCGGATTAGCATTCCTCCAACAGTAATCAGATACAGGATGTTACAAAAAGGTACGGCCAAACTTTCAGGAAACATTCCTCACACACAAATAATGAAAAGATGTTATGTGGACATGTGTCCGGAAACGCTTAATTTCCATGTTAGAGTTCATTTTAGTTTCGTCAGTATGTACTGTACTTCCTCGATTCACCGCCATGATTTCCTACGGGATACTCTACCTGTGCTGCTAGAACATGTGCCTTTACAAGTACAACACAACATGTGGTTCATGCACGATGGAGCTCCTGCACATTTCAGTCGAAGTGTTCGTACACTTCTCAACAACAGATTCGGTGACCGATGGATTGGTAGAGGCGGACCAATTCCATGGCCTCCACGCTCTCCTGACCTCAACCCTCTTGACTTTCATTTATGGGGGCATTTGAAAGCTCTTGTCTACGCAACCCCGGTACCAAATGTAGACTGATCGTGCTCGTATTGTGGACGGCTGTGATAATATATACGCCATTCTCCAGGGCTGCATCAGCGCATCAGGGATTCCATGCGACGGAGGGTGGATGCATGTATCCTCGCTAACGGAGGACATTTTGAACATTTCCTGTAACTGTTTGAAGTCACGGTGGTACGTTCTGTTGCTGTGTGTTTCCAAAAAAATGGTTAAAATGGCTCTGAGCACTATGGGACTTAACATCTATGGTCATCAGTCCCCTAGAACTTAGAACTACTTGTACCTAACTAACCTAAGGACATCACACAACACACAGTCATCACGTGTGTGTTTCCATCCCATGATTAATGTGATTTGAAGAGAACTAATAAAATGAGCTCTAACATGGAAAGTAAGCGTTTCCGGACACATGTCCACATAACATTTTCTTTATTTGTGTGTGAGGAATGTTTCCTGAAAGTTTGGCCGCACCTTTTTGTAACACCCTGTATAAACAAAGGACATGTATTGGATTTTAGCAGGATAGTGTAGAAAAGTGCAGTGAGAGAGCAAGGGGAGTGAAGCAAGGATATTGCATATCACCGGAATTACACTCTGCATTTCTTTAGTGAGTTTCCCGATCATTAAACTGAAAAAACGGAGAAGGAACTAGGGTTAGTAGAACATACCTAAACCATCACATTTTACCTTACGACACTAGCACTAGAAGGGAAAAAGTAGGCGCTTCAACAACTAATGGAATTCGTTATAAGCAAGCTTACGAGTTGGCCAGAAAAATATATGAAATGACAGTAACATCAACGCATCTAAATTTTATAATAGGCATGAGCGCCCCCCCAAAATTATCAAAGAGGAGGCAAAATTCTGAAATTGCTGTTTTTTTTATATAACTGGTTCGTTATTTTGACAACGTATCGTTCTCGCAGAATTGATTTTAGGAGAAGGTATACAGTAATTATAGTTCAATTCTTTTGTCTTAGCGGTTCGCGCATGCCCGCCCAGACGCGGGAGATTGCTGCGTTGCCAGCTGTACGCGCCAAGAGAAGCAGCGCCATAGTATAGTTCCCAAACTTACGTTTAGGAGGGAGCGCGCCGTTTATGGAAGTAAAAGCCATCACGGCCGCAATAACCCTTTCGCTGCTACAGAGACGTGCTCCCCGCATTCAGCGATGTGCGCGATTTTGTCATCATTCCACTGTTCGCCTGTGCAGACACATGGTGTTTCGACTGCTTTGACACACGTTTTTATCATTCGATTTCACAAAAACTATTTGGCCCAAAAATTTGATTTTTACACATCTTCTTGACTGATACCTTCCCCCCATAAATGACTTAATTTTGTTTCGATGTTCAACGCAGTTATTGTGCAGCATTAGATGTAGTAAACCAGTGCACGAAATTTTTAAGAGTTTGCAGAGGTAAAACTCCATAGCGTATACTTTCCATATGGTCGATTTTAGTTGCCACAAGAAATTTCAAAAAATTAGATTCAAACGAATAAAATTCGTGAAGTAAGACACTTCGATATTGTTTTAAAAATAAAGAAAATATTAAGCACCGATCAAGGTTTGAACACAGAACCTTTCGCTCGGCAGCCTCACACAATAACCATTACGCTAACGCAGCTCGCCATTTAATGGGACTCCCGGAGGACTTTAAAATATCACGCAAAATACCGACAAACACTGTTGGTATGACTATGAATTACTCACGTTTCGTCGAAGTACAATAGGAAATAAACAATTACCGCTGTTCTTTATTGCGAAAAAGCGGTTAGTGAGAATGATACAAACACCTTTCCTTGCTATCGCCTTAATTAGGAAGCTTATTGCTTGTTTGGTTTAATTAATTAATAGAATATGAAGCAGTTGGTATAAAGAATGCTTTTTCCAAACTTTCTATAAAAGAAAGTCTGCTATCAAGACATTGCTTTTGTCCAATTACTTTATTTATGACTGAACGTTTCTAAAACTGAAGACACTCGTCCGTGCTCTGCATTGCAGTCGAGCTCTGGCAACATCGTTCTCTGTTCATTGGCTGGCTGTGTTTAGTGACGGCGCAGAACGAACCTAAACTCGGCTGCCAACATAAATGACGCGCACTTTAGTTGATAAGTACCCACTCAGTGATTCTAACCTAGGTTACTTTGATGCCTAAATTATACACGTATTTTATTAGTATATGCGACGTATACCCTTTTAGGTTATTAACAGAATGTGAGTTAAATGCTTTGGACTTTGTGATCTACAATTTCATACTACTTATGATAAAATCTGGGATCTCCAAAAGTATTTTTATTTATATAACAATAACTTCAGGTAGACACTGGAAATTTGAAATATACTGTAGAAAAAAATTAAAATGATTGAGAAAATGCTGTTGATATAAAGAAATATAATCTGCAGAAAATATCAAGTTAATACTCTTCCCTCTCCAGTGCTACACCGATCGCAAGAAAACGCAATTTCCCTTGAATAGAGCGAAAACCAAACAAACCCAAATGATACAGTGTGGTTGATTTCTAAAGCTGCAGCATTGCATTGCCCAAAGTATCGGGAAACCGAAGTCTGTAGCTTAGTGGGATCGCAGTCAGGGGTAGAAACGCGTGCGAATTTAGAAATAAATAAAAAGTAGATTCACGAAGATTCCAGGAATAGACAATGCCCCTCCCCCCTTGGCACCCACTCCCTTCCCTTGCTGACGCCTATGACTATGGATGAAATTAACAGTGGAGTCATTGAACCAGTTGAATTTTCGTATGTAAGGCAGTCTAAGTTAGCGACTAGTCGCACAACAAAATAAGTTTAAAAATATCATGGAGTACCAGGCGTTTCGAAACTAACTGGGCAGTGTACCCGAACAAAAAGTTTTTCTGGCAGTGTGTAGCACCAATTTCGACAATAACAGTGAGACATCACATTTTTAATGCAAAAAGATTTAATAGCTGTGGTTATCAATGAGTAATAAAGAAATGCGTGATGATTTGGGGAGGCAGGAAGACAAATATATTAGTGAAAAAACTAGAGATTTAATCGAGAATGTAGTGCGTAGGAAGCGGAACTGAGCGAGACGTATATTCAGGCGAGTAAAAGGGAGATGTATCAGGATAGCTGTTCGTGGTGGTGGTGGTGGTGGTGGTGGTAGGAGGCTGTGGATTTTAGACGCCCCACTTGTCGTAGGTTACATGAACAGGCACTGTAGCCAGTAAAAATTATTTGTAGAAATAGCGAAGCTCGGCGTTATGGCCCAGATGGGCCAGTCTTGACCAACCGACTGCCGTGTCATCTGCTGCCAATGGCGTCATTTGGATGAAGTATGGAGGGGCATGGAGACTAGCACACCGCTCTTTTCGGTGTCGTCGACTTTATTGATCTTGGAGGCGCTCAGTTGGTCTCACGATGCTTAGTGCACACCGTTCCCGTGCTCTCACCAAGGAAAAATCTCTCGCAGTATCTGGCATAGAATCCGGATCCTCCACATAGTAGAAAGTCAAGGAGACCACTGAGATACGGAGGTGGGCAGTGCTGTTAATGATTTCCCATTAAAAAGTGCCAAGTCGGCGAGTTTTGCAACTGCGCACTCATATTTATGGTAAGTCGCTGTGTCTGCATATTTCGCCACAAACTGGATACTTTCAAACACACGTTAATCTCAACCGCCTGCATAGAACGTGGAATGACAGGTGATATCTCCCGAAAATTGCCTGATATCAACAATAAGGCCCCAGCGAAAGTCTTGGTATTGCCATTCAAATCTTGCAGCGTTCTGTTTAATGCATCAAGAGAAACTCGTCCAAGATAGTAATTTGGCATTTTTTGAATAAATTAACTATACCGGATCGGTTTTTGATGTTTCACACTGCATTTTCGTTGTTACGGAGTGTTCAGTGGCATCTTGATCTGTATGTGTTTTTCTTTCTTCATCCAGTAATTTACCAGCAATTCCTGACAATGCGATGGCTAATGCAATTTTGCGATCGTACTCATTGAAATATGTGCGTGATGAGGAATGTTTTGCCTGTGCCACCAGGCACGACAGGAAAAAAAGAAATATCTTGCTGAGCTTCAGTCTTAAACATAATTCGATCGTAAGTGGCCGTTTGATCGTCAGTTAACAAGTGCTCATTAGTTCCAACAACTGTAGCCAAGTCGACAATAAGGAATTGTTGCCCTCGCTGTCTATCAATATCAATTAGGCCATGGCATACCCATATTGATCATTGGCCTATTTGAAATTAGTATACGAACATACTCGATCAAAATTAAGGGGGATCGTTGTATATTTCTGGTGTGTAAGCTTTCTGTGGATCTTGATTTGTTTCCCATGTTCTGTGTGTCAAATCTTCGCTCTTGTGATTTTTGTGTTTATCTCAGATTCGATGATTGCTGTCAACAAAATGGTGAACAATTGACGGATGTGATGTGATGAAGAAGCAAATGCTGCGTCTGAATCGCGCAGTTGGCCATTGACAGTTCGTAAATATTCGAAAGACGTTGGTCCTTGAACATTTACCAATAACAAATGCATGAAGTACTCACGTTGATTTGTGTGATCAGTGTATCATAGGCCAAATGTGTGTATCCAGGAAATGCCGGAACAGGGTCACCTCGCTTGTGCGGCTCCCATTTCTTTGATGGTTTTTTCCATGTGAAATATCGTAGTACACTAGAATAAAATAATATTCGTGCGAATTGATGGAAAATATCTGCCGTTTACACAATTCAAATATTTCAGTCTATGTTGTTTTTGGCGAATTGAACGCTCGTTGCAGAGCATTAGTCTGTGAAACAAAAATTTTGACTGTTTCCAAGATGTACAGCTAGATGCGTTGCAGGGGGTCTCTCGTTCGTGTATGGAATAACGCAGAACGCGCCGAACAGATTCGTTACTGGTGATATACCTACCCATCTGGTTGCGTGTTATTTCATTGTTTACACTTACATTTTGAACTGCAAATACTGTCATATCGCCACTCATAGGAACGTATTTGCGAATGTAATTGATTGACTTAACAGAACCAGAGAGCTCCGCATTAATGTGACCTTTGTAAGTTTTTGACAATAGAGGCGAATGTGATGAACTGATTGTATGCTATACTATTTGAGATTCACATTATAAATGAAAGACCTCCATTGTCTATGTTCCTACGACGATACAATGGATAGTCGTGGAAGTTGGTAATAGTTTCGTTAATAAACTGTTTTGGGAACGGTTCGTACATTTTTCATTGTCCATGCAAGGCGGCGTCATGTTCACATCACTGCATGGACCATGGATCACGAGTGTAACAACAACAGGGAACTATTCTTCATCAGTTGACCTATCTGATGTTTCTGCTGGAATAATGTTGTCTGTTTTCTCTGGTAGTATTTTGTCGACTAACCATATCAAAATGTGCGGATGTGGCAAACCTCGTTTTTTCCACTCAACAGAACACAGCCAACAACCTGCAATTTGGTTATTAAATTAATCAATGATGTTAATGTTTCCTTGAACACCCATGCAATAATGTAATGGCGATGTATTGCTGATTGACATGGCAATAACAAAGTTTGTATTTCTTCCTATTTGGGATTACATATGAGCGTTGTAAATAAATCCGGTGGTCCATAAACGCTCAAGAAAGTCATAGCACCTTGCAAGTATTATTGCATGTGACATGGAGTACCAGTTTGTATGGAAGGAAGTACGAACGCGCTTCCTATTTCGTTGATATTTAAATTTCTATCTACATTACCGACAGTAGCATCTCTCAGGTGAATAAACTTCTCCGAACGCAGATTGTTCGTGTTCAACAGTTTGATGTTAATGTGATATTCGTCTTCTCCTTCACAAAATAACAGGCGTTACTGTAGAGCTTCGTACGATCGGCGTGTGTCCGCTACCGCCTGAACTGTGTTTCTCTCTGATCGCTTGATATAACAATAACGACTTCATTTATAGTGGGCGTGCTCTACAGGTGGCACTTAGTCGGCTATGATGACGAGCGCGCGTGCGTCATTGCGTAACCGGCTTGACACTGTTTTGAATAATCCAAACAACTGATTGTGATGGTTCAGAAATTTCTCCAACGATGCTGCTTTTCCCCATTTCTCGATGTGTTCGATCTTATTGGAATGGCATTTGTGTCTATCGGTATGTGTTCACCGCCCATGAAGTAAATTAGTTGCGCAAAAAGAATCCATTTGGGAGCACGAAATTTGCGCAAAAACAATTTTGAAGTCAGAATCACACTACCCATAAGATCTTTCAGTGGTTCGTGCTGAATTCAACGTTGGAAGCACGATTTAGCCTGACACGCAACGGATGCTGCGTGCCTCTGATTTCAATGTTAATGCACGACAATATTGTCATTCCTTGTACATTTCGCCGATGGCAATTTTCGGCTGCATCGAATTTTCAATGCCCGGTCCATATTCAAACGTAAGACGAACGAATGTAGAACGCGTTCATGCACGATGTGCATGCATATGGTATCGGTTCTGCGTGCATCAGTGGCACGTTCACGCACCTCCCTTTATTTCAACGCTTGTGATCGAAGACGATTTTTGCGTTGCTCGTGATTTTTTTGTTGCACTACGTTTGCAATCGGGTCTCGCGCATCTGCACTGTGCGCCAAATGTTGATCATTTATTTTATATTAATTTGTGGAATACACTTACACGTTTTGTATATTCCACGAACCGTTTAACTCTTCATAAACATTGCACCACACTGAAGTCGCACAAATTAATAGGGAATAAAAAAAATTATTTAGGAGGTTCGATGGCATGCCAGCGAATGAACATGTGTATAAACCGTAATGCAAACAGTGCACCTTAACATTATCACAGAATATTATTTCAAATACACTTCAATTATATCAATGCCCAATCAGTCGATAAATACGCAGAATATATCGAAACCCAACAATACAAAATCGATATGACAAAACAGTGCCAAGCTACGACGCAATGAGCTTGGTCATGTATTGATGCCAAAGTTAGGTGGAATATAAAATAAAAAATTCTTCCTAAACGTAATGAAGAGTGTGTTTTGAATATTTCAGGCAACAAACGTTTTCATTCAGTTCTGGTTGTATGTGGTTCCCTTAATTAATCTGGTTATGAAAAGTTGAAAATGGGAAAGAAACTACGTCCATGTAACACATTTTTAACCCTCTGTGTGTGATGAATGTTTCCTGAAAGGTTGGCCATATCTTTTTATTACTGCCTGATTAATATTTCTAAAGAAAACTCGTTTTTCCCTCGCGCGATCCGCGAGTGGAACGGGGGGGGGGGGGGGGGGGGGAGATGATACGACTTTGGCGCGACTAGTGCTCTCCGCCACACACTGCTTGGTGGCTAGTGGAGTATACATGTAGATGTAGACTGGGTGAGCAACACGTGCATTTCTTGATGTAGCAACAAAATGACACGAAATACTATACTGAAATTCATATTTTTATCTTTAGATTTTGATTTTCAAAAGTTCGTCATGCGCCAGAACCCAGCAGCCTGTAGCAGTCATTATTACCGACAATAATATTTTTATTGTTGTACACCATATTATTGTTTCCCTGGGCTACTCAAAAAGAAAGTGCAATAATATTGTTTAAGATTTAGCCTGATTTGAAATCATGGAAGATAAGAACACTGCTGCTTTGGAATTGCTCTACTTTGTTGCAACACAAAAGGTGGATGAAAACAGAACTCTGTACGCATTAATACTCAAACATTTGATACATCTCTGGAAATGGTTGCCGCTATGTTCGTTCTTTAAGAAGTTTAAGATCTTTCCACATGCTGTAGGCTACCGTTGTCTTTATTGATAGATACAGCTGAAAAGAATTTTTGATTTTTCAGGGTTTCTTATTCATGTCTCGCAATATCGCAAAAACAGACGATTTCTCCACGTAAGGACACTTGTGTGTGAGTGACAAGAATATCAATACTATTCTTACAGGCTGTCAATTATTTATCAAGTGCAGTGATACATGTAAGAAGTTTTTGGTCTGTTTAATATTGTTGTTCAGAGTCCCAAGCAATAAATATTACTGCACGTCTGAAAAGGATTGAGCAATAAACAGACCTTGAAAAGGGGGCGGCAGCTTGCCGTATACGTGTGAATTCAGATTCATTATGATAAGGTCTAATACAATGTTGTCGTCGACGTGTCTGCCCCCTTATATTGATTAGGCAGCTCGCTAGCAACCAAACTTTCACACTACAGCGTCATGTGGTAGGCGCTTCGCTGATAATGGGAAGCGAGTGGATCAGCGTTATGGTGTCCAATGCCACCGGCCGTAACTCTGCTCGCCAGGACACGATCTGTAGCCAGCGCAAACACAGCCGACGCGCCACACAAATCTCGCGCCTTTGCTTTTATTCGCCGCCCTAAATAGGGTTGGCGGTCGCAGCCGCTCCACATTCGTCTTACTGATTTACGCCGATCTGGGTGACAAGTCTTCTTCTGCTGTCCGAGAGCAAAAGCTGAGTTTCCATTAGCCGAGGTATTTAGTGCCTGATGTAATCTGTTGCGCTGCGTTCCTTTCGCACAGTTACGCGTTAAACGGTGTTGATTTCACTCTGTAATTACCACATTCAGCTAACCTTGCTCACTTTAGAATGCAGACAAGTTTAGAATCAGAACCAGCAGTAAGGTAAGCGATTCCATTTCCCTTTTCCAGAAAGACGGCAAGCAGTGGCATAGTTTTAGTCACTTCAAGCAGAATTTTTTCTCGCCGAGCGAATACGGAATGTTTTCTTTCATTCGCGACCCAATATTCAACACTGAATGATTTCCCTTACATAATTTTCGCTGGCCAAAAATGACACTTATTACCCCTTGCATTCATCCTTCCGCGCATCGGGCGAACTGGCTCTATGGGAAGATGCTGCACACGCGTTCGGGAGTACGAAGATTAATTTCCGCTCAACCAGAGTCATGCTTTTTTTGGTTTCCCGAAATTGCTTGCGAGCTTGTCTCCCGTCTGCATTGGCCTTAACTGTACGTTAAACCCTACTCGTACTAGCGTTTTCTTTTTTGCGTTGGAAGGATGAAATTCTTAGAATAAACGGTTTATTTATGTGGCGTATTTTTTTTAAAAGAGTGGTAATGCACAAAGCAGCGATGTCGGGGGGAGGGGGGGGGGTCCAGCACATCTCAGTTCTTCTGCTTAGTCTTACAAACCCAAAATAAAAATAATGCTTGCACAGCGCCTTACAATTAATATATTCCCCTTTTATATGTGCTGATAACGAAACTCGCTGCAAAAACTTTCAAACTTGCAAAATAGTGCATAATTTTACTGTAGGAAACTAGCTGAATATGTGGCGTTGTCGGGGTATATATTTATTCCAGTATTCCATAGTCTGTCTCCTCACCTCACCCCCGACCCGTCTCTATCCATCTTCCCTCACCCACCTCAGTTGCGGTCTGGTTGTTCTGCGCCCCATGTACAGCTTCCCAGATACAAATAACGTGTGTGCCAAGTTCGGTTGAAATAGATGCAGAGGTTAAGACGAGCATTTTACTTGCGGCTTTGCCAGAATACGCACATAATTTTTATCACATATCATACCACATTTAACACACATCTGCACATACATATTTAACCCGTATCTGTTGCGAATTTTGCGCTGCATTTCAGTTCTCACGCGTCTCAGTGTTTATAACGTCATATATCCTGATCTATGTATCGTACAGCGATATAATTTGATAGGCACATTCAGCGACATGTGTGAATACTATCTGCAAAATGTGTTGCGAATGGAGTTAGTAGTAAAGATGTAATTTAAATGTTATGCATGACGCTGCAGTTCTCGACGCATCTCATTGTTTGACACAGTTTGTCGTATATGATATAACTGCTAGGCACATTCAGAGGCGTAAGTGAATAATGTCTGCACAATACAGATAGTAGCAAAGAAGTAATGCATTTAAACGTCACGCCTGAAGCGGCAGTTCTACATGAACACCGAAAATGCAGTGAGCTACAAACTTTTCTCCTTTAATCATTTCGTGGGGATTTTCACCGGGAAAAAGTTTCGTATAAGTTTGTTGCAAGTCACTAAGTGCTCTCATTCTGAAATACTGGATGACTAAAGTCTGGGTATTCGCACGTTGTGGGCTACACGTTTCTTTCACGTCTACCGCCACCCATTTGACAGGTAGTTGGTTCTTACTGCCATAGTAGTTCTTTTCGGAGAATAAGTGGTATGAGTACCAAGTTTGGTTGAAATCGCTCCCGTGGTTAACGAGGAGACGTGAAACACACACACATACAGACATTAATTTTTATACTATTTATGAATTTAAGACTGGAAATAATGGAGCAAATTACTCGGATGTATATTTCTAATAACTCGTCTGAAATCTAGTTACCTTGAACTGTACGTGAAGTAGCGACATTTCACACGTTACATAGGAACTCATCACTAATATTCTGTATTTTTCTGTTCGCTGTGGTCCTTCCTGTGTTACGACGGGCGAAGAATAAAGCGTATCACTTCTCAACACGGCCATACGTGTTTGTTAAAGCCCTCTGCCATTTGCTTTAGCGTTGCTGACTGCCTCACAGTCGCTACAAAGCAGATGCAATATTCTGGATGTTGTCGAAGAGATTGAAAGGATTGCACAGATTACATACGTTCATAACTATTGCGTTACAACTAACGGAAGCGAGTACTTTTATGATGTTGGCATAGGACCTTTTACTGTCGTCATGAACTGAAAGCTGGAGCATTGCGTGGATACTTTTGCAAGATGAACTGGAAGCACGCCACAGATGACGGCGTGATTGTGCCGACGCAGCCGCGGTTTAGAATGCGTAGCCATGGCAAAGCTTGCTTTTGCCAGCAGCATTCAACGGCCACAGATTTAACTGCGCCATTTGATGCAGCTGTTTTTATTCTTGTAGTGAAGTGGGCTAACTCTTCACAATCGCCCTTCCGCAAACGTTCCCGATTCCCGTGGTTTCTCTACAACAAAAAAAATGGTTCAAATGGCTCTGAGCACTATGGGACTCAACTGCTGAGGTCATTAGTCCCCTAGAACTTAGAACTAGTTAAACCTAACTAACCTAAGGACATCACAAACATCCATGCCCGAGGCAGGATTCGAACCTGCGACCGTAGCGGTCTTGCGGTTCCAGACTGCAGCGCCTTTAACCGCACGGCCACTTCGGCCGGCTTCTCTACAACACTTACAGCGAATGGCATCAAAGCTTTTTTTCATAAGGCTATGAAGGATTTCTTCACCCGCTAATGAACGGGGAACTCGAGAAGACTACTGCTTTTATACTCACTTTCGAAATGAAATTGATAAATGGATTTCAATATCTTGCATCAGTACTAGACTTTTGAAGAATCAGCTGTCTCGTTTACATCCACAAGATGACGCTAAAGAGTTAAAATACCCGCCCAAAACATGAGCCGTATGTAACTGAGGTTGCTGGTTAGATAATCCCTCGGATCAGAAAACTGGGCCGGAAGGTAAAATGACGCTTGTCATGTCCACTGCCTTCCTGGTATCTCTCAAAACGACCTTCAAAATGTAGGAACTGCGTGTGTCATAATTAAAAGGTATGCGATCCTTTCATATCAGTTCAATCAATTTTTACAATGGTCACCTCTAGATAGTTATTAACTGTCTACTACGCAGGCCTTCGAAATGTCTTAATGTCTAGTCCACATTAGGTGGCCGTGAGCCATAACTTCACACCTATACTACACACTTATATCGTAAACCCGCTAGTGTCTTAGAAACATGACTACCGTCCGAAAAAAGTAATAAAAAAAACTGTTGATGTTGTCGTCCGCTCCCCACAGGACCTCCTGGTCACGGTTTTACCCACTAACAACCTGTGCCCGACCAGTGGCAATTCGACGAGAGAGACTCTCTGACATTTTAAAATATTTCAGCGTTTCATGCATTTGCCACCGTTGCCAGATTTTGTTCCAGTTGTAGGCATTCATCATAATGCTGCCTACTGGCAGGATCTGCGAGTGTCAAACTATTTGTAACCGTCATAATGTTCAGAAAATGTCCTGTGGCGTCATGGAAAAAGCAACTGACGAACAGAACATAACAGTTTTGCAAGAGCTCTGACTGAACTGTTTCACAATCTTCAAATGAAAATGTTCATTTAAAAATAAAAACATCGAGCCTTGTAACCTCCCCACTATACGTTTCTGTAGGAAATTTAGCCCAACTTTACCTCCCACTCTATACGAAGTCTACGTATTACCAAAACTATGGACTCACTGTTATCCACTTCAATTCGTGTGCTAACCTTTGACGGAACGGAACCTGATTGGAACTGAACTGTAACTGGTCTCAATACAACTTGCCTTTATATTAAATGCACAACTGATATAAATCAGTTATCTGGCTCTAATCAAAGTTTCCACTTACCTCGAGTCTTGACAAGATTTTTGCAGATTCCTCGAAAGCACAACAGCAAGCAGGCAGCGGCAAGCTAGATTTAGAAATAAATATTCAAACTGTTGCTTGCCACATGGAGCAGTGTGATAATGCGTAATGATAAACCTTCTTCAACAGTGGAATGGGAAGAGTAACTAATCCTATGAAATTATGTTCCAACACAACGATTTTAGAATGAAGTATGTATTTAAAAAGACAGTCTGAATAATACTATGCTTAACGAAGGGAACAATGATTTGAAGAGAGTACAATGTTAACAGAGAATTTGTATAAAAACCGAAGAGCTTGATTAGTTGGTATCTTAATGCATAACTCAATATAGTGGGATGGTCTTTCTCTCAACTCTGAGCAATTTAATTCTGAAAAATTAGCTGCAGAGTGCTGCAGTCATACACCAAACTTCTTCTCTTAAAAAAAAAGTACATCATTATTAAAAATTTATATTCTTTTTGCCTTCCAGTATACACATCATATTCATCCTTGCTGTCCTTTACAATATATCTTTCTTCGGCTAACAGATATAATCTTAAGTCAACACAGCACTACGAAATACGTCTATCACCTACCACACTTCAGTTAAGAATATAGCAGTGTTGCCAACAGTTAAAGTGAGCTTCCCACAAGTTCCAAGTGTAAAAACCACCAGAAAACCACTTACAAAAATGCCCCTACTCTCATAATCGCTAAAATTTCCACTGAATTTTTTAAAAGTATTATGAAAGAAAACAATAAGTATATTAGCAGTTAGTTTCCTTTATTATTAAGTAATAAAATATTCAGTCATTAAATGAATATACAACAAATAAATCAGTAAGTCAAGGTCAGGAACATACAAGAAGTTCTATAACAGCAGCTAATTATTTAAATGAATTCGTCTTGTGCAGATGAATCATTTTTGTCTGTACCATCATCGTCGTCGGTTTCAGATTGATACGATTCTTTGGTACTGATTTGTTTTACAACATTTATTGGGATTTCATATTCATTGCGGCATTTTCCTTCCAACCCCAAACCACAGCGTATTCTTAATATAGCAGTTAAAAGATTTGTCTTCATTCTATTCCTCTCCTTGTTTTTCATTACATTCATATTGCTAAATAGTCTCTCAACATCATCACTGGAATGAGGCAGTACTAGGAAAGGACTCGTAAAAGCCGCGAATTCCTTAAATCTGGATTCTCCTTGAGCATCTTTGAAATGCAATAGTTTATTCAATTTTTTTCCAGTTCAACAAATGAATCTGACACCATCGTACACTCTTGCTGTAATTTCTGCACTTTTATTGAACTGAGCCATTATATCAGTTACATTTTCTTTGTTGTGATTAAAGTGCTTGTGCCGTATGGTTAGAAGCGCCTACGCGGTCCCTCCCGCCGGAGATTCGAGTCCTCCCTCGGGCATGGTGTGTGTGTGTGTGTGTGTGTGTGTGTGTGTGTGTGTGTGTGTGTGTGTGCTCGTTGTTCTTAGCATAAGTTAGTTTAAGTAGTGTGTAAGTCTAGGACCCGATGACCTAAGCAGTTTGGTCCCTTAGTAATTCACACCCATTTGAACATTTGATTAAGTCCTTGTCCAACACTAATTCTGGAAATTTTTTTCATCAACGTCAAATTTTCTGGTAACTTGTTATTTATTTCTTCAGTCAGTCAGTCTTACCGATTAGGCAACATTTCTTCTGCTCCCCGTGGTAAACTTTTTTCTCTCATTTCAAGAAGCTGCTTTTCAGAGCAGAATCCCAAATAACATCGGAGAAATCACGAATATTTTGTGTAAAAGTATTAACATTATTTGCGGGTAACGTAACTTTGCTGCAAGCATATCTATCAGGTTGGTCAACTCGTCAAAGAGTTTGGTGCGATCTGTATCTTTCGACTCGAACATTTTGTTGATTCTGTTTATTTCAATTAATAGTGGGTATAAAAATGTAATATGAGTAATTAATCTCGTTCGCATACATAGCGTGCAATAACTCTGCCATGTCACACCTTTCACGCACTTTGGCTATGGAAAAATATGTATTTAGCTCTGACCATTGCGTGTATATTCTTGATGCAGCGGATTCTATTGATAACCACCTTGTCTGGCACGCTTGAACTATTTTTAACCGTTTATGTCTATCTTTGACGGTTTTGTATAACTCATAAAGATACTGACTGGAAGAGAAGCGACTAAGCCATTCATATGTCTAACTAAAAACTCCAAAATTTCTCCGTAAAAATTCTTTTGCAGCAGCTGAACCAGCCAGTTGTAAGGAATGGCACAATGAATATACTAAAATCAGGTGTGGTACCTTTTCTTCCAATTTCGTATATACTCCATTATTTACTCCAACAATGACAGAGGCGTTATCTGTACCAATGCTCATTAAATATTCAAATCGAAAATCGAATCTTTGACGTGTCTTCTTTATAACAGACAGCAGCTTTAGCATACACTCGTGCAGTTCAGCAGCGTCAAGGTATGTAGATAATATTTTTTGGTGTAATTCACTGTAATAAACTTAATCACTCCCAAGTATTCATGTACAGCAATACCAGTAGATTCATCAGTTAATAAGCTATATGGTTGATCTTTACAATCTTGTTTTAGAAAGTCAGTGAAAAGCTGTGATAACGAGTTTTTTTATAACTGAGGTGCACTTGGTTCAGTGCAGCTGAATTTTTTCGGTATCTTTTTCACGACTGTGATTAATTACCACTCCCAAATGGTCGACCTCATGTATACTAGTATGCATGGCTGTGAACAATGCAAGGCTTGCTTCTTCCTTTTTTTTTATTCCCAATGGGCACTGACTTAAAGCAATTTTAGACTGCATAGTTACTGCGCGGAGAATCCGGAAACTTTTGCGTATATTGTCGTTTCGGCGTAGTTATACACGTATGAAGTGAAATAACACCATACACTGAGAATCAAAGTTGTATAGTGCACACTACGAATGACAGTCGAGTTAATTTTTCTGCGCATGTGACGTGACGCACCTTGCGTGAGCAAACAAGCGCTCTTTGGTTATTCGAAGCGACAATGAAATAAGTGAGCACCCATTATTTGAAATCTGTTGCTGCGCTCCCTGCACCTGCGCAAGCAGCCTTTGCTCGTGAAATAAACTATAACTGGGTGCTACTGTTCATTCTACCGGGAATTCTCGCATTTAGTCCATCGAGTGTGATGGTTCGTTTGATGTCACATTGTAATGCAGCAGCGTTGTCTTCGCAGTAAAAGTTAAATACTTCTGAAATCAAATAAAGTAGAAATAACGTATTTCGAAACACATAAATAGCTTAGTGGTTGAGAGATAGCATTTTCGGTAAATGAAACTGAATTCTACTGAACCATTATAAAATCCACCAGCCACTAGAAGCAATATTTCGCCACTAAAAGAAGGGTAGAAACCACCAGTTTTAGTGGAAAGTCCACTAAGTTGGTAACACTACCGCGCAGAGGCAAAAACGGTGCCACAATAAGACCAAACAGTAACTTGACTTGCTCTCTTTCTGAAGTGCACATATATAACATAAAAATCAAAATGCAATGCCCACGTTACAGTCTAAATGATAAGCACGAATAACTAGAGGACACGCGATGATATAGATTTTGAAGTGTGCTTCGAAGAACCAGAAATTCCTCAATGAAACTTCTGTCTCTGCCACACCTCAGATAATGCTCAGTGTAATTGCAAGATATGAGAGTGGCAATAAAATGACTTCCTTAGTATACTTAAAATTCGGTCTCTGACTCCTCGTGGAAGGAACACGAAACTCACATGTTTTTTCCTTTCCGTACTACAGCGGAACGGGAATGGATTGGCAAGCTGTTTGAAGGACATGTTTAGGCGCTAAGTGCACCACCACCAATGATATCAACGCCACCGCTATGCTAGGCAGTGAAAGATTCCTCATACCATACCTTATTATGATTTGGTGCTTGAGTGCAGATGTTGTTCGTTGCAGGAACTAATTATGTCCGCATGGAATTGCAATTGTTTCTATTAAATCGGGGTCAGGGATTTTCTCTGCCTCGTGATGGCTGGGTGTTGTGTACTGTCCTTAGGTTAGTTAGGTTTAAGTAGTTCTAAGTTCTAGGGGACTGATGACCGTAGCAGTTAAGTCCCATAGCGCTCAGAGCCATTTGAACCATTTTTCCTATTAAATTTAAAGGCATCAAAATTATGTAAGGACTGAAAGGATAGGTCAGATCGCTTATTTATGATGTATTTGAACACGAGGTCGTTATGATGTTGGTAAGCACGTCACGCCTCGTAAACATCAAAATATGTGGTGCATATAGATCGCATCCGTCTGCACAGAACAAAGCTAACTACTCGACAGTGAAACTTCCTGGCAGATTAAAACTGTGCGCCCGACCGAGACTCGAACTCGGGACCTTTGCCTTTCGCGGGCAAGTGCTCTACCACTAAGTTGGTAACACTACCGTTAGAGTCTCGGTCGGGCACATAGTTTTAATCTGCCAGGAAGTTTCATATCAGTGCACACTCCGTTGCAGAGTGAAAATCTCATTCTGGATTCTCGGCAGTGTTTTGTACTTTCACTTCAGACTGAAGGTACCATCTGGTATCATTTCGCAAATGTTACTGCAGTAATGTTCGTCGCTAGAGTGAATGTAAAAATTTAAGGTGAACGTCTAGCCACATGGAAAAAGTTCTGATGGATGTTGCCAATAAAACGCTCAAATTTCTCCGTTACGTCCTTCAGAAGTCAGCTGCGATACTCCTGCGACCTTCCGAAGCCGCTGATACCGGAGGAAGCTATCTGTGACCCTACAGCAAAGTGCCAAGCGCAAAATCATCTCGTGTTCCTCAAAGTACAATAAACAGGGCAACTTGTTGCGTGATGGGGTGATTCGCTCCAGATGCTATACATTCCTTTCGAAATCGGTAATGCTTGACAGTCTTTGTCTTTATAAGCATTCCATTCTTGTTGTCATATTACTGCCCTTGAACTAAGTAAAGTATTTTTCAATTTGCTTTTAGTACATCACGGTGTAGTGACACCTTTAAGATGTCGTTGAAATAGAGTTTATGTTCACAAGAGGACCAATTCGTTTCTCACATTACAGACCTGTTAAAAATAAGTGTTCCTGTCGACAGCGAGGTGGATCGCGACGAAATAAGAACTCAGTTTGAATAGGAAGGTTGATGCAGTCTGCCGCGAGCGTTTTGAAGAATCCATGCTGCCATTTACCAGAGATTTAATTAAACCTCATAAAGTGGCTATCTACATCTCGCTTCTCCCGGATAGGAATAAGATATTTAAACCCCAGCGCTATCTCACCATGACAGAAACTGGTTTAATGGAATTCGACGTAACCTGCAGGTAGGTCCACACTCCATTAGTGGTTTCGTGACCCTTTTGCGAGAAGTTCTTAAAATTTTGTCACTGACATAATATCTAACGCCTTGCGCGTTTAAGTACTGAAAGGGCATTTTCCAATGATAGAAAATTGTGTAAAGCTTAAGTTTTTTTGCCAGATATTCTGCCAGTGACCTTCCATCGCTGTCGTAGAATTGTTTCTCGAGTTCTCATTGCTTGAAAATTGCGACGATCTGTATGTTATTACTGGTGTACAAAGTGTTTCGAAATACCAGTTGGCCGCATAAAATTTTTTTACCTGCTTTTGAAGCTTAACACATAGCACGCTATCATGTAACAGAGACGTGTACGAGATAGAATCAAACGCGCGCGACAGGTTGATGATGATACACCGCTTAGCTGGATTATGGCGCTAGAATAGGTTTTTACTTGTGTAGGAAAATTAAGGGATCGTGCTTGTCTTCAGTTCAGTAACACACAACACGTCGTGAGCATCCTGTGTCATCACATGTAATATTTTTTGGATCATCAATTTACGCAAAGGTTGACGGAATACCGCATCTGGACAGCTTAATCGTTTGTGCGAGGGCATGTTTATAACACAGCTACCTTCCTTGAAAAAGCTATGCAGATATGCTTTTTCTGGTCATAATGTTCCGGTATGGTATTTAATGAGCACGATGATTATATATTGTTGAAAACTACTATAATTTTAAATGTAGGTTTGTTACAATATAAACAAACTTTTAGTGTTGCATGTCAATAACCGAAACAGTGATGTAAGCTCTGGCCCCTCAGCGACCTGTTGCGCAGTTGAGTAACTTAGCGTATAAACAGTCAATCACAGGAAACAGAATAGAGTTTTACTTGAATTCCACAATTTGAGCAATGGTATCTGACGTCAGCTGTACAAACGTGTTTGTTACAATTTGAACACTTCATTGGTGTCTTGTTGTCGCAAGTTAATGGATACAATTTTCCCCTGGCACGTTTGCAAATTTTCTTGCCGCCTCTGGAGCTTGTTGTTAATGGACTTCCTGTTTGTATTCTTCAGACATTGGCCGCTGATGTTCATTTCGTGGCAGAATTTTTCTAGCCTCAATGTAAGGATTCTAAAGTTGTTGAGAAATGTTCTTCCTTTGTAAAGAACATTTCTTTTCCACCCTGTATTAATTTCTCTCCACAGCATCAAACTATTCTAGGCAGAAGTATCAATAATATTGTAGTTGATCATCATTGGCCAGCGATTGGTTTTCCTCTTACATTGTAGCCCAATATCATTTTTGGTTTTTTGTCTTCTCTGTTACGTATTTCTTCACTATTCGCGTTGTGCTCATGAGGACAACATGTTTGTTCTTTCTTAAAAGGTAAGGTACCACAATGGTATCCTCAGTAAAAAAGAGCTTTGGATTGTAGACATCTTCTTTGCTTAATATATTATTAGAGAGTTCAGGCTTACTTTTTTCTCATCGTCTCCAGCACTGTAAGATGTATTCTGAGAAGTCCTTGGACTAACACATATGGTTGGTAGATACTGTCATATGTAAGACCTTAGTTTCTCCTGGCGTATACAATTTTCAAACAACTTACGGAAAGTTTGTGCCTTGAAAATGGCGGTGTGTAATGCCGCCGAAATATCGGCGATCGCTGTAAATATTACCTGGCTGAATTGCGGTAAATTGTTTGAAAATTGTCGTATGTGACAATTTGTCTTTTTAGGTCTTGGGTCAGATCCATGACAACCTTCATACCTTATTTTTCTCAGGTGCTTCTCCAGATAACTTTCCTGGTTAGATTTATATCTTCAGTACATAAGAAGTAACACTACCACGTAACGTCCATATTTTTATCCCATATTTTGAAGGTTTATTCGGTACATATTGTTTAATTGGACAACGTCCTCAGAACGCCACCATTTTTCATCCCAGGGTTACATTTGTGGCAGGATTATATAGTTTTGTAAGTATTTCGACCCACTTATCCCACAAAACTCTTATAGGTGCCAACTTGTCATTTACACATGAGATAAAACAGAACCGTTCCAGCGACACTACGGCAGGAACAGACCATTATAGGCTTAAAGCCGGCCGCGGTGGCCGTGCGGTTCTAGCGCTGCAGTCTGGAACCGCGGGGATGCTACGGTCGCAGGTTCGAATCCTGCCTCGGGCATGGATGTGTGTGATGTCCTTAGGTTAGTTAAGTTTAAGTAGTTCTAAGTTCTAGGGGACTGATGACCTAAGATGTTAAGTCCCATAGTGCTCAGAGCCATTTGAACCATTTATAGGCTTAAAGTGTAATTGCATCTAATGCCTTCCAGCTGACCCCATAAACTCTTCGACTCTCAGTTTTAATTATTTCCACCACAATACTGCGGATACTATCGTTCATTATAACGTGAAAAAAGATTTTATATCCTTATTCTGACGATAGCGTATCTTGTCGGACCAGGAGTCTGTTTCACAATGTTTGCACTAGATGCTCCTCCAGTTTGCGGAGGAGGTTGCAAGATCAAGGTGTGTGTGTGTGTGTGTGTTTTTTTTTTTTTTTTACTCAAGCAGTTGACCAGCTTGCACATTGTCATATGTGGTATCAATATCTGAAGTGTTTTCAGAAACAGATGAAGGATGAATGTTGTCGCCACTGCCGTGATTTTCTTCTTCAGAAATATTCTCCTCGTTGTCAGAGGCATTTACTAAAGATTCCAATCGCTCGTCGGAAAGAACTCGTTTCGTCGTGATAGCCACACAGAAATTTGTAAGATAGATACATGAACTGCCTCTGCATATGACCGTTGGTAAAATGTAACTGTTACCGATAGTCAAATTTGGAGTAATACCTTTTAAATGTTAAAAAGTTGTGGAAGTAAAAGCTCTTTTCGGATCATATTGACCCGAAGATAATAGCAGGATTAAATGGTTGCTGATCTGATTTTGCAAAGACGAACACCTTTGCGATGGGCGCGTATATTCATCATCTTGGACAGTTTCCAGCCACTGGCTGGGTCTGTCGGGAACACAAGCCTCTCCATCGTGTTCTGTCTTTCCACCATTCCCCCTCTTCCACCTTCGTCCAGTTCTCTCCTCTTCTCGTCACACATTCCTTCACTCCCTTCACCCATCTATCTCTTGGTCTTCCCCTCCTGGGCCTCTTCCCCTCCAGTTGCAGATCAAACATCCTCTTTGGAATTCTTCCCTCATCCATTCTCTTCATGTGTCCATACCACTGCAGTCTTGATTTTTCTATCCTGTCCTGTACTGGTTCCTCCTTTAGTCTTTCCCTCACATACACATTTCGCAATCTGTCTCGTCTTGTTACACTCAACTTGCTCCTCTGGAACTTCATTTCACTAGCTTGTATTCTACTTTTGTCGCTTTTGTGCATTACCCATGTCTCACTTCCGTATGCCAATATGGGGACAAAGTAGGTTCGGTATATAATTCCCTTGGATTTCTGTGGCACCTCCTTGCTCCAAATAAGCCCCCTAATGCATTTGAAGAACTGCCCTGCTTTTCTGCACCTTTCATTTATTTCCATTGCGTTTCCCCCCTTACTTTCAATCATGCTTCCCAGGTACTTGAAGTTCTCTACCACTTGTAGTTTTTCCCCTCCACAAGTTATATCCACATTTGGCCTGTTCTTCTTCCTTGTTGTGACAATTATTTCACTTTTCTTTGCAGAGAAATGCATTCCATATTGTGCTGCCGTTGCCTCCCATACATCTAACTGCTCTTGCACCTCCTCCTCGCAATTTCCCCATAACATCAGGTCATCGGCAAAAAGCACTGCTTTCATTTTATGATCTCCAATTGCATCTGATACTTGCTGTAGGATTTCATCCATAACAATAATAAACAATAAAGGCGAAAGTGCACTTCCCTGTCGCAGCCCATTTTCCAGCTTGAACCATGCAGTACGTTCCCTCCCCACTTTCACACAACTCTCACTTCCCTCATACATTTTTCTGACTTTTCGTGTTATCTCTTCGTCTATCCCTTTTGCGTTCAGCACATCCCAGAGCTTGTCCCTATAGATACTGTCATACGCCTTCTCAATATCTAAAAAGGCCATGATTAAGTCCTTCCCGTACTCATAGTGCCCTTCCTGCAGTTGCCTTACCGCAAATATGAGGTCCGTTGTTGATCTTCCCGGTCTGAAACCATACTGCTCCTCTTGCAGTCTACTTTCAATACTGCTTCTTATTCTCTTCTCCAGGATCTTTTCATAGATTTTTCCACAGTGCCATAGCAGGGTGATTCCTCTGTAGTTCTCACATCTCCTTTTATCCCCTTTCTTGAAGATCGGGACTATAATTCCTTTCTTCCAATCCTCAGGAATTCTGTTCTCCTTCCACACCACCCTCAGCACTCTGTATAGCCACTGGGTTCCTACTTCTCCTGCTGCTCGTATCATATCCACTGTTACTTCGTCCCAACCTGGTGCCTTGCCCCCTTTCATCCTCTTTATGGCTTCTTCCACTTCATTCCAAGTTAGATCATCAATTTCCCCACTATTATAATCGTCTGCTGCCTTAGGCTCTCCATCGCTGTTAGTTACCCGCTTGACGGCATTCAACAGATCTTCAAAGTACTTTCCAAATCTCTTTGAGCTCATGCATTTCCTCCACAACTCTTCCATTATTATCCATGATCCTCAGGCACTCGCTTCTGTCGTTCCTCTTATTTCTTACCATGGTGTAAAGTACTTTTTTGTTCCCTTGACTGTCCTCTTCTAACATTCTTGTCCATTTTTCCATCCACTTCTTCTTCTCCGCCCTTACTATGGTCTGTGCCGCTTTCTTGCTTTCCTTATATTTTACCCTAGCTTCCTCTGTTCGGGTCTGGAACCATTCTCTGAAGGCTTTGTTTTTTCGAAGTACTGCCTCTTTACATATGTTGTTCCACCATGGGGTTTCCTTACTTCTCCTCTTTGTGCTAGTTCTTCCGCACACAGTCTCAGCTGCCTCAACTAGAGCCCTCATAAAATCTCCCCATTCTTCTTCCACTGTTCTCTGATCTTCCTTTGGCAGCTTCTTCCTGATCAATGTCTGGTACTGGGTCCTCCGTTCATCCTCTTTCAGCATCCATGTTTTCAACCTTTTCTCCTGTATGTCTGTTGCCCTCCTATCTTTTTTCTCTCTCAGGGTGGCTACCAACAGCCGATGGTCACTGTCTAAGGCCTCAGATGGAATGACCTTAACATCTGTGAGGCTGCTCATCATCTGCCTATCCACTAGTACATAGTCTACTACTGAAGTTTGGGACCAGTCTCCACTGTACCAAGTTATTTTGTGGCTACTTCTCTTCTTGTACCAGGAATTTGCGATCGCCAGCCCATTCCTCTTGCAGAATTCCAGCAACAATTTTCGTTCTCTATTTCGGTTCCCCCAGCCCTCTGGTCCCATTATCTCCTCGAATCCTTTCCTGTCTGTGCCAACATGTGCATTGAGGTCCCCTATTATAATCTGATTACCTCCATTTAGCTGCTTTTGCATGTCATCTTCAAATTCCTCCTCCTCCTTTTTTGTACACCCCACCTGTGGGGCATATGCTTGGATGATTTCAATGCTTTTTCCTTTCACTCGTACCCTGGCTTTTATCATTCGATCATTGATACCTTCCACCTCCTCCTGCAGACCCTCTCTGACCACTATTGCCACTCCATTTCTTCCCCTCTCATTCCCTATCCAGTACAGTTTACATCCTTTACTTAGTGGTTTTTCACCAACTCCTCTCCACCTAGTCTCAGCAAGTCCCAAGATGTCAAATTTCCTCCTTTCCATCATTTCTACAATTTCTTCTAACTTCCCAGTTAGAGTCCTTACGTTTAAGGTGCCCAGTCGTAAACCATCTCGTAATCCTTTTCCATTGCTTGGTCGGTTTCCTTTAAATCCGTTCCGTGATCCGAGGCATGTTCCCTTTTTGAAAGCAGTTGATTTATCCACTACTGGCTTGCTAGGCCTATCGCAGCTTCACCAGAGCCCCGTTAGCCGTCACGTTTCAGGGTTCCCATAGGGCCTTCCCAGCTACCGTAGCGGTCCTGGGGCACACGAAGTCCCCGCTCTACATCGCCCCTATAGGCAGTCCCCTACTTTGTGCCGTTGCCCATCTCCCACGACTTGGACGAGGAGTTGGACTTATGGGAGACGGTGCGTATATTGCTTTTCGAAAAACTCTGAACAACTACATCGGCTACTGCTGTAAACAGTGGTTTGGGACGCTATCGAAATGTTACGGCGACTTAATACAAATGGCCGATTTCCCATTTGGTCGCAGCGGACAGAAGTATTAATGCCCTCCGTGAGGAGCACAGCGCTCACTGCCGCTTGCGATGCATTAGGGGCTTTCGATATCGGGCTCTCGTTGATAGGCTCGGAGTGCTGGTGGCATTCCAGGTCGGTCGATGACGCGTCTACGCGAATTCCTGCAGACTCGTGAGTAGCGTCGGTATGCGCAGCACGTGCGTAGCGGACCTCCGTCGTGCTCTCACTTCGCTGCGCATCTTTGTCTCCAGAGACAGGGTCGCACGTTCGGCGCCAGGGCATCACGGCAGCTCCTCACAGTGTATCTCTACACCTACGTACTTATTCGGCAAGCTACCGTACTGTGCACTGCGGAGAGTACTCTGTAGCCGTACTTCTCATTCCTTTGCTGGAGCGAGGAAAGAAGAATGCCTGTGATACCTCCGTGCAGGTTTAACACACACGTTTCCTGCTTGGGATGAACTTCGAGAGAGTAGAAGCGTTCTGCACTCTATCGCAAATGCCGGTTCTCTAAACTTTCTAATAACATTTAGCGAGAAGTTTTTTGTTTATCTTGTCTCGAATAATTCCCATCTAAGCTCACAGAGCATTTGCGTAACATCGTCGTACTGATCGATCGGACTATTAATTTATTTATAATAATCCACTTTCGTGGCTACAACAACGGACCGTTACATACAGAATTATATGTGCGTTAATTTTCGGTATAATATACTTATTTTCTTATCCCTCTTTTTCTCAATAAGTATACGTTGCCTGTAGTACTATTTTTCCTTGTCTTTATTTATTTCTTATACTGTGAAGGTACCAAAGTCCTCTTGTACTTCAACTATGTCATAAACAGTTTTTAAAGCCTGTAACATTCCCAGAGAAGATGGTAAGGTGGTTTGTCCCACAAACCAAAACCGGAAATCATCTAGAAATCTTACTCACTCTTCTGACGGTTGGTAAGTACGTGGTTGAAACAAAATATTGATGACGATGCTTTCGTGGGCATAAATCTTTGTAGCAATTTAGAAGTACTAAAGCGTCATTCGGTGAACATTTGGGTACTGCGATGTCAGTTTGGTCGGTGGAATTTGATTTTCGGTTTTATTTTCTAATGGAACCTGGCTATGACTTTACTTCTTTGGACTATATTGTTTTTTAAAAGTAGATTGAATTGACCGTCCAACATTATATATAAGGTTAACATAAGAACAACAACACTAAAATATTTGACACATTGTCAATTTGTAATTTAGCAAAATTCGTATTACGGTATTCAACAAACGATAGCCACAGTAACATTCATGTATGTAGCGTATATGGTTGACAAAGGATATGAATAAATTCAAGATAATTCTCGTTTATTATTCAGTCTCATTTGCATATTTAGATTGCATGTTTCGACCACTCTGGATCATCATCGGACCTACATAGTGATCGAAAAAATCCTATCCAGTTAGAAATGTTCAACTGAGACACAACAATAAATGAGAATTTTGTTAAATTTAAATACAGTTGCTGAATCTGTAAAGACGATTATGTCGGATATAGTGTTTGAATTTAGTTGAGTGTAATGCGTTAATGGAGACTCGTAGGTTCGCCGAAATATCGGATCTTTCGTTCTGCATCCAGAAAACGGTGCCTTTCAGTAACTGATCGCTTTTAGTTGTACCGGTGTCCCTAACTGCTATTAGTCCAATTTGTAACGAGTTGTTGGAACTCCTCGGTATCTGTGGACTTTACCGTCGGTAAGTAAACGCTCAATGTTCTATACAACGTCCCTATCTGAGAATATGTCCGTGTCCAAAGTAAGAGGAAGCTTTGATGGAGTTTCTTCCTTGAGAACGAGAAGCCACCAGGACTACTGTGCCCAGGATATAGATTTTAACAACATGAGATCGCAGGCCAGAGAATATGATATTCGTGGAAGGAAACTGAGAAACTGCTGAAAAGTCTATAAGTCTAAATTTTAATAGAGATGACGGCTGTAGGCTCCCGGCTTCCTACCATCAACGAAGTAACTAATCAGCCACAGCACGCGGAAACATAAGCAACTATGAGCAAGCCACAACGGTGGCAGAAAAACAGTAATAATATTTTGGTTAACAATCCCTACATCTCTTTCTCTACCAGCCGTCATCACCTGCCCATTGTCGAAGCCCACCAATGATGGCCTGAGGACTTACACCCAGCGATTCCACTTTTTTTTCGAAAAAGCATCCTTTTGTAAGTGAGTGCGACTCTGGTTCGATTACGTAGGCACACCAGAAGACTTGTGATCACAGCGGAAGAGTCCAAACTTCAAAACGCCCAGAAAATTTTATCTTTCGTGATATTCAGCAAGAAATTGTGAAGATTTGCGCACAACGATCATAACTGACGCAAAGTTTTGAAAGTTGCAGGAATGGATAAGTTTGGATAATGCTGTAGCAAGTCTTTCTTGGAAGTAATGTGTGTGAACCAGAAGTCGCAGCGCCTTATGGGCACGTCAACTGGCACCGACCCAAGAGCTTGAACGTCCAACATTGGTCCACTTTGAATGCGAACAATTAGACCGCCGATGTTCGTCGATGGGACTTCGCTATCCCGGTTGCGCATTTGCAGAGACTGCTTTCCTCCTCCCGCGTCCCTGACCCCTCAGACAACAAACATCTCGTGGCACGACCGTAGTAAAGTATTTGCGAAGCACTGTAAACCATCCCATGCTCATCATATAATAGCGTTGGTTTCCTGCGCTTTTTGAGAACAAGCGACGTTACTATAAAATAACAATAACACAGTTTCTTCATGGGCGTCCAGGTATGATCTCTGTTGCCATTTGAGTCCGTAACGGCCATCTGCCACGTTCTCCCCCTGCTCTGACACTTGTAAACAGATGACCTTATACGGCTAGCACAGTCCGTCAGGAAACTGGGCATCTTAGTGTGCACGTCGTTCTTGCTTCAACATTTCGGCATCACGTCTATACTGATGAGCTAAGACATTGTACCCACCTGCTCAATAATGTGTTGGTAGACCTTTGGAAAGGCAATGTAGCAGAGATTTGGAAGTCTGTGGAAGTTTTCCAGCGGTATGTAGCACCAGATGTATGCCGATAGGTCACGCAATTCCCTTAAATTATTATTATTATTATTATTATTATTATTATTATTATTATTATTTCCTTTCTCAGATGTTATGCCTGGTTAAAAATGGAAAGTGACGCGGACCTTGATCAAGCGTGACTTCCTTTTAACTGTACGGTGTATGTTACATTGCATTTAGGGACTTTCGGGTAATTGAACATGTATCAATAATTACAGATTTCTGTAGTTGTATATACGCGTTTGGATGTAGCTGTATTGCGTTGATGTACTGGTGGATATTGTGTGGTATGTATCCTGTAGTTGATAGTATAATTGGTATAATGTCAACTTCATTCTGATGCCACATGTCCTTGACTTCCTCAGCCAGTTGGATGTATTTTTCAATTTTTTTTCTCCTGTTTTCTTCTGTATATTTGTTGTATTGGGTATGAATATTTCGATTAGTTGTGTTTATTTCTTCTTTTTATTGGTGAGTATGATGTCAGTTTTGTTATGTGGTGTTGTTTTGTGTGTTATAATGGTTCTGTTCCAGTATAATTTGTATTCATCATTCTCCAGTACATTTTGTGGTGCATACTTGTATGTGGGAACGTATCGTGTTGTGTTGGTTCCTAAGTTTGTTGCTTGGTAATAACAGAACATGAGGTGTCGGTTAACTTCATCTGACCATCTCATCCTCTGTCTTTGTTTTCCTTCTAGGGTGGTTGCAGGAAGCATATCATTATTATTATGTAGTATTCTGCCTAGTGGCAGGTCCATGTCTTCGTACGGAGAATTTCTGATTCCACTGTTCCCTGTCTTCAGCCTCTTCCTTCAGTCTGTTGTATCTCCTTCCATCTTTCATGTCGTCCATATGTTGAATTCTTATTATTCTTCTTCTTCCTCGTCCTGCGTTTCCTCTGAGTTTCCCTTCGATGACATCATGTATGAGTCCAATCCAGTTGGCCTTTCTCTGAAGAATTGTACGCAGAATACTTCTCTCCTACCCTTCGCAGAACATCGTCATTTTTTATGCGATCTGTCCACTTGATATTTTCCATTCTCCTCCAGCACCACATTTCAAAGCTCTCGAAGTATTTTTTTCTCCTTCTTTCTCATGGTTCATGTCTCTGCTCCATACAGTGCAATGCTCCAAATGTATCACTTTATCAGTTTTTTTTCCTCAATGCCAAACTCAACTTGCTGGTCATAAGAGTCCTCGTCCTCTTCTTGTTGAAAGCAGCTTTGGCCATGGCGATTCTTGCTCGGATTTCGTTGGTGCAGTGGTCATCCTTTGTGTCCTTTGTGATAAAACTTCCCAGGTACTAGAACTGATTCACATTTTCCAGTTCCCGATTGTCAACAGTTATCTTAGTGTTTCTCACGTTTTGATATGCGCATCACTTTTGATTTTTCGATGTTGATTTACATGCCGTATTTTCTACCCGTTTCCACCAAATTGTTCATGTGTTGCAGCTGTCTCTGATTTTTGGCGAGCACTACCAGGTCGTCTGCATACTTGGTGTTGATAAGACGTGCTCCCTTAAATTACGAACTAATATTTTGTGGGCGCAGAGGTGACGCCCCAGTGGCGTCCCAGATACATTCAGTCGTGTTCATATCATACGAATTTAGTGGCCAAGGCATCAACGTGACTTCCCTGTCACGGTTGTCATGGTAGCACGATTCTGGCCTTGCGGTGCAGACAGATATCGTGCTAGAAGATGCCATCGTCGTTGGGAAGACGTCGAGCATGAAGAGATGCAGGTGGTCTGCATTAAATGTGGTCCATAGCTGTCACGGTGCGTTCCCTTTGATAAGTACCAGAGGTCATGGAAGCCTAGGAGAATGTCGCTTCCCCCACCACCTCAGTAATAGCACAATACTGCTCCCATTTGCATGTGTTCGTGACGCGGTGGATGTTTCGAGCAGCCATTCGCTTGGATAACGGCTTATCTGGACACAGCCATCGACCTGATGTAACAAGAAATGTGATTCTTTAGACAAGGCGAGACGGTTCCATTGAACCACGTTACAGTCTTTGATCTCGTGATCACTGCAGTCATAATTCACGACGTCGTTAGATCTAGATGGGAAGACGTAGGTGTTGTCTGATACAGATCCTCGTGTTGAACAGTGTGCTCAGAAACACTAGTACCGTGAACAGTGTGCTCAGAAACACTAATACCGGCAACTGCATTGGGGTCTGCCGTCAGATGTCTATCCTGCTTTACCAAGCGGGGAATCTTCCTGACCTCGCGTTCTCTAATAAGGCGTGAACATCCAGTACTTTGTTGCCTACACCTGGTTTCACAGTACATCAACCACTTTCCATCTGCTCACGATGGTAGCTCGCGAACAGCTTATGTTCAAGGCGCTGGGCAATAACAATCTGCTCTTTGCCAGAGCCGCATATGTTAGTGGATTTCCGAATGTGCAGCACATACGGTCGCTATATCGATTCTACATTCGCGTCTGCTCTGCTATACACTTACCTTGCTGTGAAAAGTGCCCCCAACACCTCCAGACGGCATTCAGTCTCTTGCTGGGCAATGTATTGGCACGTCAGTGGTGTTTCCTGCACTCGAAAACGGCCATTGCTTTTACTTCGCAACATTGATCACTGTAAAGATTCTACTGTGGAGAGGAGTGATGAGCACGTAGTGGGTGCCATAAAACGACAGCCGTGACGTAGGTCGTCCATCAGCGCTGCTGTTGTGAGGGACGAGACGCCGGCTGGTGTTGGGCGTCGTCCTTCGGCGCGCTGTGCCGTCCTTGTCTGGGCTCAGCGCGCAGTATTTATAGCTCGTGCGTGCCCGCCGGACCTGTCCCAACGGCAGACCTGGACCAGCTCAGCCGTCTCTTCTGCCCCTGCCGCTGTCGCCCAGGCGCAGTTGCGTCAAGCTGCGCTGGAGGCGGAAGCACGACAGCCTACGGAACTTGCGTTCGTTACACTTCAGTGGCAGTGATAGCCACAGGACATCCCTCGGAAGAGGAGAGGTATCTGGTCCCAGTGAGATACGTTGTAATATTCTGTACAGATCATTCACATTAACGTGCTCTACTTCTAGCAGCTTATCGTAGGAAGCTCGAAAAGTTAGGCTTCCATGCGATTTCCATTTTCCAGGCAGGGCTGTCGGATAAATGTACACAATTACAGGCATATATCCTGGTTTCAATCTGTTGTATAAGGGGCAGCCAAATGAAATCGAGCAGATGGAAAAAAAGTAAGTAAACTGTTCGCTATCACACAGTTAATAAATTGCTCTCACTGAGAGACCAGACGGGTGGAAAAATGTTTGCGGTTGCCTGCGGAAGCATGATTGTACCCAGACGTGCATCTCTTCGTTCGAAGCGAGACGGCGGCCACGAATGTCTTTTTTTCCCAAAAGTATGGAAATTGCATGGGGGGAGGTCGGGATTGGATGGAGGATTCGTAAGGGCTTGCCAGTGGAACTTCGGCAGCGTAGTCGATCCGGGAAAGTCATGACCCTTTTCTTTCACTACTCATGGTAAAAGGACACTTGCAAAAGCTGTCCAGGAATGCTGACGGACTGCATAATTCCGTAGCAGAATGGCCCCTCCTCTCGCCACATGTTGCCGAGGTAAACTTACATTTTCTCTTTACAGTCTCGATCGTTCCCCATGCGATTTCCATATATTTGGAGCCGTGGAGAAAGGTATTCGTGGCTGCTGATTTGCTTCGGGCGAAGGGTGTACGCCTTGGTACAATCATGCTTCCCTAAGCAACCACAAATATTTTTCCATCGTGTCTCACAGTGGAAGGGATATGTTAAGTTATGGCAGTTGCTTTTGAAATAATAGTTTACTATTACTTTTCCACCTGTCTCGTTTTCATTTGAATGCACTTACACAGAATTACGGCACACACTTTATGCTCGTGCATTATGTGAGCTTGACAAAGACCAAAAATCTGTTGCAGGAAGCCGCGTGAATTTCATAAACAGAAGTCTTACAAAATTTCGTCCATAAGTTGCAGAGCGCCGTAGACAGCGGTGCCCAGGTTAATGCCGTGGTTGTTCACTTCTGGGAGGCATTAGGTACAGTCGTGCGCTGTCCTTAACCTACGAACTATATTACCGAGAAATGGGTCAGATTTGTGACTGTATTCAGGATTATCTAGCAGATACGATCCACGGAAGATGTAAAAGTAATTTTAGAAGCTCCCTAAGACAGTGCTATGACCTAGCTTGAATCATCTAAAACTTAACTTGCAGCCCGTTTATTCCTGAACGATTCAGTATACCGAAGCGAGTTTTTCGGCGAATTATAATAGGCCCAGAGGCGCACAATTTTGTTGCAATACTCTTTCACACTTGAACCAACAGAGATGCTGTAGCAAGTAAAGAAAAACAGACATACACTTTTTAATGACATTCGAAAGCTCTTGAAAAGATAGTATATACTGTGATATAACCCTCATTTATATTTGTGTTGTTTTTCCCAAAAGTATCCGACAAATGTGCAAAAGGCAAGGCGGCCAGAATCTGCTTTTACTGAATAAACTCTCCCAAGAGGGGCTCACAGGACAATTGCATGTCGTTCTGAACGGAGAGAAATCGTTGAAGCAACTCTGGACGTATCCCATGGGAGTGTTACAGGATCATTACTTTTCATAATACGTTTAAATGACCTGCTAGATAACTTCGGAAGTTCCATGTGACTTTTCACGGATGATGCAATTGTATACAGAGCAGTCGCGAAGCTGACGTTTAACATCAACAAATGTGACATGATTACACGATTGTAGAACACTTACTGGAAGCAGTTACTTCCGTAAAATGCATAGGAGTATACGTACGGAGCGATTTGAATTGGAATAATTATAAAATTAATCGCGACCAAGACAGAGATCATTGGAGGAATCATGAAGAAATAGCCGGCCGGTGTGGCCGTGCGGTTCTAGTCCTTCAGTCTGGAACCGCGTGGCCGCTACGGTCGCAGGTTCGAATCGTGCCTCGGGCATGGATGTGTGTGATGTCCGTAGGTTAGTTAGGTTTAAGTAGTTCTAAGTTCTAGGCGACTGATGACCTCAGATGTTACGTCCCATAGTGCTCAGAGCCATTCTTCATGAAGAAATGTTGTGTATCATCAAAGGCAGTAGCTTACAAAACACTCGTTCGACCAGTAATTGAATAATGATCGTCAGTCCGTGATCGGTACCGGAAAGGATTGATACAGGAAATAAAAAATCGAAAGAAACAGCGCGTTTAGGAAGCGCAAAAGCGTCAGGGAGATGCTCAACCAACTCTTGTGGCAGACCCTGCAGGATAGGGTTGAGCATCGCGGTATGGTGTACTGTTAAAATCTGAGATACGTTCCTGCAAGAGTCAACCAATATGTTGCTTCCTCCTATGTGAATCTCGCGAAAAGACCATGAAGATACACACATCGAAAAAAGTTTTGCATCGCCTTGGTTCCGAGAGTTCCGGAACCTGTACAAAAAATTGGAAAAGAGATCAACATAATAATCATTTCCGCCCTTTTTATTGCTCATGAAAACCACACCTTGCATGTTGTACCACCACACAGCGAGACCTTCAGAGGTGGTGGTCCAGATTGCTGTACACACCGGTGCCTATAATACACAGTAGCACGTCCTCTTGCATTGATGCATGTTGTATTCGTCGCAGCATCAAGGCACTATTGGTCCAGATTGCCCCAATTCAACGGCGATTTGGCGTAGATCCCTGAGTGGTTGGTGGGTCACGTCGTCCATATTCAATCTCTCAGGCATGTTCGATAGGGTTTATGTCTGGAGAACATGCTGGCCACTCCAGTGGAGCGATGTAGTTATCCTGAGGGTAAATTCACAAGATGTTCACGATGGGGGTCGAGAATTGTCCATAAAGAAGAATGCCTCGCCAATATGCTTCCGATATGGTTGCACTATCGGTCGGAGGGTGGTATTCACGTATCGTACAGCCTTTACGGCGCTTTCCATGACCACCAGCGGTGTACGTCGGCCCCACATAATGCCACCCCAAAACAGCAGGGAACCTCCACCTTGCTGCACTCGCTGGTCAGTGTCTAAGGCGCTCAGCCTCCAAACACGTGTCCGACTGTTGTCTGGTTCAAGGCATATGCGACACTCATCGGTGGAGAGAACGTAATGCCAATCCTGAGCGGTCCATTCGATATGTTCTTGGGCCCATCTGTACCGTGCTGCATGGTGGTCGTTGCAAAGATGGACCTCGCCATGGACGTCTGGAGTGAAGTTGGGCATCATGCAGCCTATTGAGTACAGTTTGTCGTAACACTATGTCCTGTAGTTGCACAGAAAGCATTTTTCAACATGGTGGCGTTGCTGTCAGGCTTCCTCCGAGCCATAATCCGTAGGTAGCGGTCATCCACTGCAGTAGTAGCCCTTGGGCGGCCTCAACGAGGCATGTCATCAACAGTTCCTGTCTCTCTGTATCTCCTGCATGTCCGAACAATATCGGTTTGGTTCACTCCGAGACGCCTGGACACTTACCTTATTGAGAGCCCTTCCTGACACAAAGTAAGAATGCGGACGCGATCGAACCGCGGTATTGACCGTTTAGGCATGGCTGTACTACAGACAACACGAGCCGTGTACGTCCTTCCTGGTGGAATGACTGGAATTGATCGGCTGTCTGACCCCCTCCGTCTAATAGGCGCTACTCGTGCTTGGCTGTTTACATCTTTGGGCGGGTTTAGTGACATCTCTGAACAGTCAAAGTGATTGTCTCTGTGATAAAATATTTCTTCTGTAGTTCTTGGGAACCGGGTTGATGCAAAACTTTTTTTGATGTGTGTAAAATAAGGTAGATTCGAGCCCACATATAGGTTTATCAGCAGTCGTTCTGATCCGCGACGGGAGAAGGGGAAAGTGACTATGGTATACAAAGTACCCTCCACCACAAACCGTAAGGTGGCTTGCGGAGCATAGATGCAGTTGTGCTACTCTGCTGAGGCGTTATGTCTAAATGTCAATGCGAAGTTAATTTCTTCATGCACAACGATGTCAAATTTGGACTCAACAGAAGCAAAGGGGGAAGGGTGACATGGCGTTTCAGGTGGCAATATTTTTTTTTCTTTTTTTTCCTCCCGAGACTGACAAAGTATTATGTTCATTGCTGGTACTTTTCGCTTTCTGCAGGCAACATTGAAAACTGACAAGCATTACTAGCAGCAGCACATCTTGATATGAAAAATAGCGATAAGGGTCTAACACAGGCGCCACAAGCAGACCATTCTTTTCAGTTATTCTTTCTCCGACATGGGTTTTAGTGCGTGTGAAGCGCAATTTTAGCGTAGAAATTGTTTATTTCGCGATATTCTTCGTAAGGCAGTTTGCTGTTCCGGCTCTGCTATATTAAATGTTGGCGTCCATCCACGTTTCCGTGATTTCGTAAGTCAATTAATACGAATGTCAGGATGGTCCACAGGAACAGCTATACTGCCTCGGCCTTGTTGAGTCCGAGCTTGTATTCGGCCTCAGAACACGTGGACGGGTCGGTAAGGGCTAATCTCTCTCTTTCCTTGTGACTCAGTGTCATTGGAGTTGGTCTGCATCAGCAGCTGGCGGATATTTCCTCGTTCGATCAGATCCCTTGCCGTTCTCCAGCGTGTTAGTTGTAGTATAAAACTGATTCAGTGCCAGTATCGGCTCACATTTATCGCTGTTAACTGCTGTAAGTCCACTGATGGAGTACAAAAAGTGTCGTAGCCCGCTCTTCATTTGTAATGACCGCCCGAAGGCTTTCTTTTCCTCCCACGCTTCGCTGCATTCAGTCCCGGCGGACACGAGCTAGCTGAGACATGTTCTTGCGACGAGCCGAACCAGCTACTGCCATTGCAGAACCGTGCTACTTTTCCTGAGGAATGTGTTGGTCTTCCTCTTTTGTGTTTTTTACTGCGATAAATACTACTTTCATTTGCCCGAACTTCCGACGTTTATTGTGGTAATTGTACTCCGCATGATAGTAATATAAATTAATAGTACTTCAAACACCATTTATTTATCGGTCTCTGTATTATCACAGTAATTTTGTTACACCAAAGAAACTGTTTGATGTAGGGGGAAAAAAAGTTATGCATGGACACGTCAGTGTTTTGTATAGCCACCACAAAGGGATGGGCGCTCTTACACATACCAATATATATTTTCGGAACACTGCATATGACCGCTGAAGAAATGCGCAGCTATCAGGTGCTTTGGATTTTAGTGACCTGAATAGCGGAAGATGCTCCACCGAATGGGATAAAAATACCAAGCTGTCAAGGGCCCCATCTTCAGCAAAACACATTAACATCTTAGGAGTTAAATTAAAAAACAGTAAGTGTTGGACTCAACATAGCATATAGAACCAAAAACACAATACAAAGCAGACGTGGAAGAATTACCACAAACACTGACAAATACAGCCAATCAGGTATACTGTATACCAACTTACTTGCAACTGCTGTCAATCTGTATATCTGGGTCAGACGTGCAGGAATTTCAGAACCAGGTATACAGAACGTCTGAGCACTGAAAAGCAGTAGCTCACACCCGACATTCGCAGATCACTTGATAGCACACAATCACTACCCAACAACCATTGAAACTGACTCACACATCCTTAAAACTAGTAGCAGCTTATACCAGACAATCAGTTATAGAAGAAAACTATCACATTCAAAAATCAATAGCCCAGGGAAAGAAAGTACTGAATGAATACACATCACTGTGCAATAAAACCCTCTTTGTCACAGTTGAAGAACTATACAAATAACACCCACACCAAAACTACTCATGAGGAAAGAAAAACCCATTCTCTCTCTCTCTCTCTCTCTCTCTCTCTCTCTCTCTGTCCCAGTCTTGAACACACACACACACACGCGCGCGCACACGCACACTCACACAAACCAAGCGCCAAATACAAATACACTTCAATCTTGCGCGCCTCACCCAGCTGAACACGCTGCGAAGCAAATGAATACTACACAGCCACAACATCATGTAATGGTTGCGAAAACTCTGCCCATGATCATGTAATGGTTGCGAAAACTCTGCCCGTGATTCGAAAAACCGGAAAGAGTGCGTTCTCAAGCGACCATAGGTCACGAAATCAACCTGTTCACCTCGCCAACAACATTTGTTGTTGTTGTTGTGGTCTTCAGTCGTGAGACTGGTTTGATGCAGCTCTCCATGCTACTCTATCCTGTGCAAGCTTTTTCATCTCCCAGTACCTACTGCAACCTACATCCTTCTGAATCTGCTTAGTGTATTCATCTCGTGGTCTCCCTCTACGATTTTTACCCTCCACGCTGCCCTCCAATACTAAATTGGTGATCCCTTGATGCCTCAGAACATGCCCTACCAACCGATCCCTTCTTCTGGTCAAGTTGTGCCACAAACTTCTCTTCTCCCCAATCCTATTCAATACTTCCTCATTAGTTACATGATCTACCCATCTAATCTTCAGCATTCTTCTGTAGCACCACATTTCGAAAGCTTCTATTCTCTTCTTGTCTAAACTATTTATCGTCCATGTTTCACTTCCATACATGGCTACACTCCATACGAATACTTTCAGAAATGACTTCCTGACACTTAAATCAATACTGGATGTTAACAAATTTCTCTTCTTCAGAAACGCTTTCCTTGCCATTGCCAGTCTACATTTTATATCCTCTCTACTTCGACCATCATCAGTTATTTTGCTCCCCAAATAGCAAAACTCCTTTACTACTTTAAGTGCCTCATTTCCTAATCTAATTCCCTCAGCATCACCCGACTTAATTAGACTACATTCCATTATCCTTGTTTTGCTTTTGTTGATGTTCATCTTATATCCTCCTTTCAAGACACTGTCCATTCCATTCAACTGCTCTTCCAAGTCCTTTGCTGTCTCTGACAGAATTACAATGTCATCGGCGAACCTCAAAGTTTTTATTTCTTCTCCATGAATTTTAATACCTACTCCGAATTTTTCTTTTGTTTCCTTTACTGCTTGCTCAATATACAGATTGAACAACATCGGGGAGAGGCTACAACCCTGTCTTACTCCCTTCCCAACCACTACTTCCCTTTCATGTCCCTCGACTCTTATAACTGCCATCTGGTTTCTGTACAAATTGTAAATAGCCTTTCGCTCCCTGTTTTTTACCCCTGCCACCTTTAGAATTTGAAAGAGAGTATTCCAGTCAACATTGTCAAAAGCTTTCTCTAAGTCTACAAATGCTAGAAACGTAGGTTTGCCTTTCCTTAATCTTTCTTCTAAGATAAGTCGTAAGGTCAGTATTGCCTCACGTGTTCCAGTGTTTCTACGGAATCCAAACTGATCTTCCCCGAGGTTGGCTTCTACTAGTTTTTCCATTCGTCTGTAAAGAATTCGTGTTAGTATTTTGCAGCTGTGACTTATTAAGCTGATAGTTCGGTAATTTTCACATCTGTCAACACCTGCTTTCTTTGGGATTGGAATTATTATATTCTTCTTGAAGTCTGAGGGTATTTCGCCTGTTTCATACATCTTGCTCACCAGATGGTAGAGTTTTGTCAGGACTGGCTCTCCCACGGCCGTCAGTAGTTCCAATGGAATATTGTCTACTCCGGGGGCCTTGTTTCGACTCAGGTCTTTCAGTGCTCTGTCAAACTCTTCACGCAGTATCGTATCTCCCATTTCATCTTCATCTACATCCTCTTCCATTTCCATAATATTGTCCTCAAGTACATCGCCCTTGTATAGACCCTCTATATACTCCTTCCACCTTTCTGCTTTCCCTTCTTTGCTTAGCACTGGGTTTCCATCTGAGCTCTTGATATTCATACAAGTCGTTCTCTTATCTCCGAAGGTCTCTTTAATTTTCCTGTAGGCGGTATCTATCTTACCCCTAATGAGATAGGCCTCTACATCCTTACATTTGTCCTCTAGCCATCCCTGCTTAGCCATTTTGCACTTCCTGTCGATCTCATTTTTGAGACGTTTGTATTCCTTTTTGCCTGTTTCACTTACTGCATTTTTATATTTTCTCCTTTCATCAATTAAATTCAATATTTCTTCTGTTACCCAAGGATTTCTACTAGCCCTCGTCTTTTTACCTACTTGATCCTCTGCTGCCTTCACTACTTCATCCCTCAAAGCTACCCATTCTTCTTCTACTGTATTTATTTCCCCCATTCCTGTCAATTGCTCCCTTATGCTCTCCCTGAATCTCTGTACAACCTCTGGTTCTTTTAGTTTATCCAGGTCCCATCTCCTTAAATTCCCACCTTTTTGCAGTTTCTTCAGTTTTAATCTACAGGTCATAACCAATAGATTGTGGTCAGAGTCCACATCTGCCCCTGGAAATGTCTTACAATTTAAAACCTGGTTCCTAAATCTCTGTCTTACCATTATATAATCTATCTGATACCTTTTAGTATCTCCAGGGTTCTTCCATGTATACAACCTTCTTTCATGATTCTTAAACCAAGTGTTAGTTATGATTATGTTGTGCTCTGTGCAAAATTCTACCAGGCGGCTTCCTCTTTCATTTCTGTCCCCCAATCCATATTCACCTACTATGTTTCCTTCTCTCCCTTTTCCTACACTCGAATTCCAGTCACCCATGACTATTAAATTTTCGTCTCCCTTCACAATCTGAATAATTTCTTTTATTTCATCATACATTTCTTCAATTTCTTCGTCATCTGCAGAGCTAGTTGGCATATAAACTTGTACTACTGTAGTAGGTGTGGGCTTCGTATCTATCTTGGCCACAATAATGCGTTCACTATGCTGTTTGTAGTAGCTTACCCGCATTCCTATTTTCCTATTCATTATTAAACCTACTCCTGCATTCCCCCTATTTGATTTTGTGCTTATAACCCTGTAGTCACCTGACCAGAAGTCTTGTTCCTCCTGCCACCGAACTTCACTAATTCCCACTATATCTAACTTCAACCTATCCATTTCCCTTTTTAAATTTTCTAACCTACCTGCCCGATTAAGGGATCTGACATTCCACGCTCCGATCCGTAGAACATCAGTTTTCTTTCTCCTGATAACGACATCCTCTTGAGTAGTCCCCGCCCGGAGATCCGAATGGGGGACTATTTTACCTCCGGAATATTTTACCCAAGAGGACGCCATCATCATGTAATCATACAGTAAAGCTGCATGCCCTCGGGAAAAATTACGGCTGTAGTTTCCCCTTGCTTTCAGCCGTTCGCAGTACCAGCACAGCAAGGCCGTTTTGGTTATTGTTACAAGGCCAGATCAGTCAATCATCCAGACTGTTGCCCTTGCAACTACTGAAAAGGCTGCTGCCCCTCTTCAGGAACCACACGTTTGTCTGGCCTCTCAACAGATACCCCTCCGTTGTGGTTGCACCTACGGTACGGCTATCTGTATCGCTGAGGCACGCAAGCCTCCCCACCAACGGCAAGGTCCATGGTTCATGGGGGGGGCCAACAACATAACACACTAAAACATCGAAGACGTAAGTTACACACAAGACCTGAGATTACTCATTTCCGTTTGTAACTGCATAATAAACAGAAAATTAAAAATTACGTTTTGCTGTTTGCAGATGAGAAGTTTCAGATTGTGTATAAATATAGACATAATGTTATAAACAAAGCACAGTGCATCAGGTCGTTAATATACATCTCAGTTGTGAACTACGAACAAATGATGTGTAATATTTACAACAATTATTCATTCACAATTGTAAATATTATGTACCAAAGGTTTCGCTAAATGTTAACCTGTAACAACAACTGTACAGTAAGAAAATAAAAAAAACACTGAAGATAGTACAAAAAGTGCTAAAACACGTCTGGATAAAACAAAACTAAAAAGGTGTCTTGGAAAGGCGGAATTCCTCGTCCTATTCTTATCAGCTGACGAGCCGTGGGTTCTCACGACCTCACAAACGTAAGTACTAAATTCTCAATAAGGGAGCGTAACTGTGAGATCACTTAGATTTCAGAAGGCTATATTGGATACGGATTTTGTCCAGGTAATATTATGCAAACAATACAGTTAGATTTTTTAGCCGGTTGAAACACCAAATAGCTTTCATGACTTAGTGACTTTAAACATTGTTTATCATTCCACAACGATTGTCAAGGGCTTTAATTCGTCACCGGCAAGATTTGAAACTAATAGATGACCTCCGTTTTCACATAATTGACATGTTAGGTCATTTCCTTTGTGTGTTCCTAGTCGCTTAAAGAATTGATTCGTTTTAAGGTACTTATATTCACCTGACTGGTATCGTATACAGTGCATGGAAATGAACGGACTCTCCCAGCATGGAGCTGGCACTGCTCATTGTTTGATTTACCGTTAGAAGAAATGGAAATGGAAGTCCCATGCTTCTTGACAGAGCGTAGGGGAACGATGCGGGAGACCCGCACCGACGTACTAGGCAAGATCCTAATGGAGGTGGTTTGCCATTGCCTTTCTCCGAAAGTAATGGGGATGAATGACGACGATGAAGACGACACAACACCACCCAGTCATCTCGGGGCAGGTGAAAATCCCTGAACCCACCGGCAATCGAACCCGGAATCCCGTGCTCGGGAAGCGAGAACGCTACCGCGAGACCACGAGCTGCGGTCTTGAGAGTCGTGGCTACATATTACGTATATCCATATTTTGAACGTAATGTTACTCATCTCTTTTTCTAAAATAGTAAGTCCTAGTATTCTTCTGTTGATCTATATAGGTCAACTGAAGAGTAGGATACTAGTTCTAGGGAGAAAACACACACACACACACACACACACACACACACACACACACACACACACACACACACACACACACACGACACTGGCATGGAATACCTCAGTCGAAATATATAGATTCTATCCTGTGTTTCAGGTGACTTATGTAGGCCAAGTGAAGTACAGGACACAAATTTTACGTATGTCGTTTTTTTTACTTCGCTATTAGTAGCATCAGCTGAAGAACAGAATACTAGCACTAGGAAAGGCGAAAAAGGCAGCAAACGTAAAATTTGTATCATATACTTCAGATGTCCTATATATGCCACCTGAAGAAGAGGATGCTGGTAGTAGGGAAGACAAGAAATCCGACAGACGTAAAATTTGTACCTGATCTATAGAGGTCAACTGAAGAATAAGAAAAACCTTCGTTGTTCAACTGAGGTACAAGATGCCCTTGTTATGCATGTCACTTTCTTTGCTTTCGCCAGTTCTAGTGTCATATTCTCCAGTTGACCTACATACATACATACATACATACAGTATACGAATCAGTTGCAGGGGAAACTGCAATTGGAACGACTCACTGTCAGACAAAGTTATAATTCAAAATGTATACACAAATGATTTAAAATTAATATAACGACAAAAAGCATACACAATATCTATCTCTTCATAACACACTGATTTATTTTTATTTGCGACTAAGACGCTTTGCCACAGAAAATAACCGATTAATTAGCTACCGCTCGAAAATAAACAAACTAATATCAGTGACTGAAATATGACGTCATTGGTCAAAGCCGACGAGTTGTATCCCGTTCTTAAGTTGACACTAAATTGTTCGCAAGGAAAACGCTCAAGCTAAGCAAAAGCCAAGGGAAGTGTATTTGTAGCACAAAACATCAGGACACCTGCGTCCTAAAAAATTATGTGAATAAATAGCCCCAAAAATGAAGTAGGTAAAAAAGAAAAAGCCTACAGCACTTTCAGTACTGTGTTGTATATTGTGACAGTATTATCCTAGCGCCTGAAAGTTGAGTATAAGACATGATTGCTAACGCAGTTTTCATACTAGCGAGTAATAAATTGTTTTCCATGCTTCATGAGACTCTGCAGCGAACATCTGACTCTTGAGATCACACACACACACACACACACACACACACACACACACAGAGAGAGAGAGAGAGAGAGAGAGAGAGAGAGAGAGAGAGAGAGAGAGAGAGAGAGGGGGGGGGGGGGGGGGAGGGAGACGATGATAGTCTTGCTCCCTCTTCACCGCATTCGCTTGGGGTGATTAAGACCATTTCAGATGGTGAAAAATGCTGCCTAAAGCTTTCAGGATTGAAGCGGACGCTAAACAGTGTCATGGAAAAGTGTTTTGATGCCTGCCAAGGTCCATTTCCGCATACTGAGTTTCCTTGTGTTGGTATGGAAGACCTAATTTGCAGTTCCTTTTGCGCCTGATTTACAGCCGCACATGCTGCAAGTGGCCTGCGACTGAAGCCTATTTTTCTTTGTCCCATTGCGGCGGTGCCCCTGTAAGCATGCCGTAGTAGTACGGGTGTTCACATTAATCTTCCGTGGTTTTCCAAGTGCAGTTAAAAAAAATAAAAACAAAAAAAAATAAAAACTGGGACGCAATTCTGGTTTGAAGCAAGTAACTCAAAACATTTTGTAAAAAAAACTTTATACTTCATGGCTGTATAATGTCTAGAAGATACTTTCTGAACTCATGTGCGTACAAGCGTGTCCGGGATGAAGGAAGCTACAACATCCACAGTTCTTCTGCGAAGAACGCCAGAGTTACGTAAAGGCGAGACAACACAGTCTCTTCCACGTAACCACACCGGAGTTATGTCTGGAGATCGCTGTGGCAACTTCTTTGGTCCATCACGCCCCCCCTCCCCTCTCCCGCCTCCCCCCCTCCTGCAGTGATGCACTATCCTGCTCGAAGATCACATTTGGCTGAAGGGGAAGAAGTTGAGGGACGAAGAATTGCGCAAACTGGCCCAGATAATGGATTCATGTTGCTGTTTGCGTGAGGATAAAAGATATTGAACAGAGCTAACTGTCATGAGGGCATTCTACACATTCATCTTTTCACTGCCTGACATTGACATTTTCCCGAAAATTGCCAAGGTTTCCCGAACACTAAATGCGAATGTTGTGCCGAGTAACTTGTCCAAATGTGTGGGATGAAATTATATTGAAATCCAGACTTTCGTAGCTGCTTACAGGCGTTGATAAATATCAACGGAGACGGTTGAAAATGCGTGCTCCGACCGGGGCTCGAATCTGGGATCTCCTGCTTACATGGCAGACGCTCTATCCAACTGAGCCATCGAGTACACAGAGGATAGTGCGAATGCAGGGACTTATCTCTGGCACGCTCCCAGTGAGACCCACATTTTGACTTATTGTCCACATACAAATTGTTCACACACATCTGCAGTGCCCCAGCCCACACCACACTATATTCATATAAATGTGTGGGAAGATACTTCATCACAGAAAAAATCATTTCTTAGATAGTTCGGGTTTTGTCGAATCTGACCTAACATTTCAGTAGCAATTTCGTGTCAAACATGTAAGTCGTTTTGCTTCAGTGCTTAAAAAATTTGAACTTTGTAAGCTTGCGCGCGAAATCGTTTGGCGGCATCTTGTGAACTGTTGAGCGAGGGATTTTTGGCTCTCGTTATCCTCGGCGTACTGACTTTGATGGCCTCCTTTCGTAGGTCTCTTTGATGTCTTCTACCATTTCATCTGATGTGCGTTTTCTGCCAGAACCTGACCGTTTTCACATACAGTGACTAAAACATACATAACAAGCCTTAACCGTCTCAACGTTTGGTGGCTCCCTTTCAAATTCACGTCGGAAATTCCTTTGGACACCGACGGATGATTCCGTTTCCACATATCACACCAGGCATCGAGCTCTCGAGGTGTTATTTTTGGTAATTATTTAGCATCCGAGACCAAACAAAACGAAAGGAATCGCATAAAACAAATCTGCGCAAAACTTTTTAAGTTGCTTTACATGATGCTGCAAGCAGAAACTATATAGGTCTCAGTTTTTTCAAAATTGGATTTGGAAAGTATTGTTTCACATGAACATCCTCTGTTTTATACGACAGTGTAAATTTGCCACTAGTTCTGCTATTTGGCATGCTCAGTAACTGCCATTGTTATTGACTACGTGGTCTTTTAACAGCATCAACCCAGAACGCGAATCTGACAATTATACCCGTGTCTTTATGGCGGGTGAACATTAAGAAAACCAACAAACTGTATGGAGGATTGCTACAGGAAATAAGGGGAGGGGAAAAAGGCCCTGTGAACCTGTGTCCGGAAATGGGCAGTGCGCGTGCCACAAGATACAGTCCCGAAACAGTACAGAACTGCATCGCATCCACGCCGCGACAGATGTTCAAAGCGGCCGCCATGGGATTGTATGTGATAGGGATAGCGGTTGTTATGCAGGATACACATAATCGTATTTTGGCATTTTCCTGTAGAAACCGGTCCTCCAAATCGGTGTAAGCACTGTCCGCTGCCTCCCTGCACGTTCATCCGCCTGTAAGGACCCATGGTCAAGAACGCCCAAAAGGGTTTGAAATGTTCTGTGACGTCGCTCGTCTCTGTGAGAATACTTGTTTCGCTTTAGCCATGACATGAATACCATATCGTTCTGCTGTTTATGGTACACTGCGTCAGTCACACAGCACACACGGAACACACGGCACGTGCCATGTACCGTGGCCACGATCTCTTTGTGAACACATGTTCTTAGGACCTTTTTCCGTCCGTTTCCAGTCAGGAATCCGCCCCTGCAGTTTGTCGGTTTTATTAACGTTCATCCAGTATAATTGTTTCCAGCGTATTTAAGTTGTGTGTCCTTACGCTATTGCCGGCCGAAGTGGCAGAGCGGTTCTAGGCGCTTCAGTCTGGAACCGTGCGACCCCTACGGTCGCAGGTTCAAATCCTGCCTCGGGCATGGATGTGTGTGATGTCCTTAGGTTAGTTAGGTTTAAGTAGTTCTAAGTTCTAGGGGACTGATGACCTCAGATGTTAAGTCCCACAGTGCTCAGAGCCATTTGAACCATTTTGAACATTAGGCTATTGTGATTGCAGTGCTGTCTTCTCATCATTGGACGCACTAGCAACGCTTTCACTGGTTCCAAAGCCACGCTTTTAATAGTTTACAAGCTATCTGTCTATAAGTGACATCCATTTTCCCACTTCTCATTCTGTGACAAAACCGAACGTGGTAGGGCAGCTATAAGACCCTTGAACCTGTATTTGGGAGAACGGCGATTCAATATTAGGGTTCGAAAATTCATGTTTAGGGTTACCGTGATTTCTCTAAATCGCTTAAGGCGAGAGGTACAATGGTTCCTTTGAAATGGCACGGCCGACTTCCTTCCTCATCCTTCTCCATTCCAATTTTGTGTTCCGTCACTAATAACCTCGTCGTCGACGGGACGTTAAACCATAATCTTCCTTCCTTTGCCACTTGATAAATTGCATCATCAGTTTTGTATTCGTCTTGGACTCCGCGTGTGTTCGTGTGTGCAAATCCGTTATTGATGGTGTGCTTTCGGGTGTGTCAGCCGGGTTGTTTGAATGCATAAAAAATAGACTCAGCCGAACATCTGTGAGTCATACCATTAACCTTTCACGCCAAGAAAACTTTAATATCAATAACCTTTCACGCCAAGAAAACTTGAATATCAAATCCATTATTGTGTTTTGCAATAATCCGTAGTAAAGCAGCGATGGTTATTCTGGGATACCTGGTACTGTATCGTAAATAGCATGCCAGAGGAAGAACCTTCATCAAAAATAAGTATCTACTGGTAAAAGGTTTCTCCATTAGTTCACTGATCGACAAAACCAAAGAGTCGTTCTTGACATGCGTTCGTTTTAGACGGTATTTCGTTGCAGTAAATTGCTTTTTGTGGTAGAGTAGTGTTTCATTGGCTTCCGCAGGGAAGCATTTGTTGAAGTTTCCTCGTCTGTTCTGCTGTTGCAGCGGTGAGCCTCGCAGTCCTGTCAGCTCGACAGCCATTGTGAAAAACCCCCGCTGCCCAGGAACTGTTCATGCAAGACTCCTTTGTGGCAGTCCGTAAACATGACACGCTCTGAGTCAGCCGACTCCTATGGAGCGCCACCTCAAACCGCCCGCCTCGGCGCAGCGAGTCGGAGTCGAGTCACACATATGACGTTTCCCAAGAACTTACCCATTTTTCACAAATAACTTCAATAACTTACCCCGCCCACAGAGGCGGGCAGGACAACATTTTACAGTCATCAGCACTTCGATCTTGAAATCTTTGGAGTCGGTGTATTGAAGTGTGTGCTATTGCTTAAAGAAATTGGTACCCAGGCACTGACCTAATATTCCTGTTGGATCTAAAATAAACTCGAAGAGTGGAAATGCGTATTGGTTAATTTTCTACTTTTATTTATTATTATTGCTTAGCTTTCTCCATCTAAATGAAGATAGGGTACTGGGTCCACAGCTGAAACATCTTGCAAAAGAACATCTTACTGCTGTATCTAATCTTTACCCAGAATGCAAGTGGTTTCGAAATCTACGATTTTATCTTGAAGTGCTCATTAACGTAGTACATTCATTAACATACCATGATGTACTCTTAAAGACATAACATGTTTCCAAACTGTCCGTGCTCCAAGGAAAGAGGAAATGTAGTAACTGTTCTGATGAAAGAAAGTTCTCCACCTCATATAATTAAAATCTTGAGCTATAAACTTTTAGGCACACGATGAATTTTCTGTTTTTACTCAAAATTTTGCCCCCTCTTTACATAAGCCTTAGTAGGTGGTTGCAGAATTTCAATTTTTATTGCTTCTAATTAACAACATAAATTGTTGATAGTATATTGTGGAGGTGTTGTTACAGGATGCGTAAGCGTAGCTAGGTCTGTAACTGAAATGAAAATCAGGTTTATTATAAGCGCTTTAGAAATGCATTCAGCTTATCGCGAACCTCCATTGGTTTTGTATTCTAAAATTCTGTAGTGCAGAGGCACACTATTTCAAAATAAACGTAGTATTGACTACTCCCCTCATTCTCAGTAAAACAGTACGATTTCACTTCTGAAATGGCATAAAACACTAAGTAAAATGATTAAATATTCCGAACTTTATTTTCTTAGGAGCTGATGGTTTTAGTTGCAGCTAGTGAATCAGATATTCATTGTGTTTCGATATACATTCAGTTCCTTTTTTTATGGAGAACCTCCTACAGATTGTAGCGTTTCATTACAGTCTCCTTTCCTGGTAAAGAATTGAGAATTCAAACTAGCCTTCAGTTGGCATAAAATTTACTTTTTTATTGTTTGCCGAAGGCCGGCACTAATAATCTGTATAGAAGGAAGTGTGTAATGTAAGTTTTTGTTACAAAACTTCTTTTCACTATTAGATAATGACTTTCACTCCTTTTTCAACTTCTCATTTTCGTGGTATTAAAGTGGGCATTCTGACACCTCGTAAGGAGGTTTAATTACTTTTTTGGTACCAATCGACGTTTCGCACCGATTGGTTTTTAATCTTATGCAAGAGAATATCCCACAATGACCTTCCAGTAATTTTTTTTCTCCGACTTTCGTAATTAGACAGCACAGTTTATTTTACTAAAGTCATACCTGCGACTACGTGAATTGACCACTTAAAGTTTCTAATCTTGTTTTATCTTCAAATAATTAATAACCTTATTAATTAACCATTAACTGAATATTTCCAGTAGCTCGAACTGCCGTAAATTGACAAAAATAAATTCCAGCCTTCATGTTCTATGAACGTATTTTGATAATCTTAAGGTCCTTCTGTTTAGGGATTCGGAACTGGGTTTTCAATCCTTTCCTCGCAACACAATTGTTTTTGAACGAGTGTTCGTCTGAGCATCGCTGTACTCTCCTCTGGTATCACCCCTATGCAAAATCTGGCTAGTATTCTTGTACTTCATTGGACTTATCACTTCATTCTGCCCCCTTAACCCCCCCCCCCCCCTCCTCTCTTCCGCTTCCCCGACATTCAATTTTTCTTACGTAAGCAGTGCAAAACACCTTCGTACTTCAGAAATAAAATCTAAACTATGAGCTTATATATCACGCCTGCAGCTGGCATCGTCTGCAGCTGTCGGCAGGATTTTCAAATAAATTATTGCGTGTCTTACATCGATATTGTAGCGGTAGAACAGAAAAAAGAACAGTTTTATTTGGGAAAGATTTCGAACCAAAAGAAAGACACACTTGGCAGGATTTCGCCGGGCTGCATCCCATTGCCTGCTGGCACTCGCTCGATATCAGGTGATTCACTGGAGAGTCCGAAGCCCGAGGCGGCTCTCGCGGAAGTGGTTCATACGGATAGTATTAATTACCTCATGATTCACAGTTTTCTTGACCAGTGATAAGTAAAACTTGGTCAAAGCTGCCGCATTAACCACTAAGAGCAACTGATAATGTCCCGTACAAAAAGGGAAAACCACCGCCCGTGAAGACTGCTCTTGGCAAACGTCGTCTCACTGTACCTTTTTTTAGTTTGTAACTTGAAAAGAAATTTTATATCTGATCTGTCCACAGATTGCGTAGTTAATTTATGGACACGGCTAACGGAAAGAACTACGAAGTTGAACTTTTAACACTTAATTTATTTACATGCCTGAAACGTTTAACTTTTATTACTTTTGATGGCACCAAGGATAAAAGGTGAAATTAATTTAAAAAAATTAAAGCTGATGATCTTATCGTGTCAGTGATAACATGGCAGTTTCTATTGCCCGGTAGTGTTTCGTTGTGTCGTTCACACTGAGGATGGGAAGGTCTCTGGTTCAATCCCTGATCACTCCTAGGATTTGCATGTCACTCATCGTATCTTTAATCTCTGGCAGTATTTCTCAATGTAAAAACTTCCTGGTTACAGCATGGTTCGAAGCCCATTTTAAACTATTGATCGCGTATAAGGGAGCCTTAGGTCAGTTCAGAGGTAGGGGAAGGCAAGGAGGTCCATCTTCAGTAGGACGATGCCTAGTAAACCACTGGTGTTCGAACAGACCTTCGTGTTGACAGCTTTATTGTTTCATTCGTCGTCCAGTAACTTTCTGTTCATATCCATCGGTTAGCTGAAAGTAATACTTACAACCCTATTTACATATCAATTCGAAAGTATGAATAGCGCACGGTGTTCTTTTATTACTATAGCAGCATTTAACGCCTTTAAAATGCGTTACGTGTGATTGGGGGGGGGGGGGGGGGGAATTTATTCCCATTTTCTTTTTTCAAGCGTGGTGAAGAACTATTGCTGAGCGTTTGATCGAATTAACCAGGTGTGATGTCCTAGGTTAGTTAGGTTTCAGTAGTTCTAAGTTCTATGGGACTGATGACCATATATGTTAAGTCCCATAGTGCTCAGAGCCATTTGAACTATTTTTGAATTAATCTGAGATGCAACCGACACCTTTTTCCGATGGGCTTCATGTCGGGAGATGCCCCTAATCGTCTTGAAAATTCCTGGAACGTGATCATTATGATGCCAATACAGAAAATGACTCATAGTAAACTGGACTTCAGTAAGCATGGTGTTTTTTAACATTTCGTTTTTACCATTGACCATTGACCATCAAATGTAATCAAACCTAAAAGAAAAAGGCAGCCCTAGGCAGCCGATTGATCTGTCTCTCTCGGTGCTATCACGTTGTCACCATTTGTGGGACTAAATATTTTCATGTTGTTCTGGTTGCAAACCATGAGATCCGTTAGGTCTAGCTCTATTACTTCCCGACTATCCTCTTGAGTGTAGCACAAAGCTGTATCGATAACTTGTCATAAACGCTCGTTTCCGGGTTTGTCACTCTTCCACTCACAGTATAAATCCTACTATGTGCTCAGCTATTATCTGTCATCGTTTTGGTATGTTTATGAGACATTGTCTCTCGTAGAGTGGTTGCAAGAAGTCTTAGTTCCTTTCTCGATCAGTCAGCCTGATCTACTTGTTTCATTTTTGTTCCTCCATTGTCCATATTTGGCAACCATTCAGAGCTATATTCCAAATAATTGCTTTTAATGAATCGCTTCTGGTCTCAATTTATATTTTTAGATGCTAGCGGCAGTTTCTTTTATATAAAAAAAATAAAAAAAATAGTTCGCTTTATGGGGTCTCTGATATTATTTTGATATTTCTTCAAAATTCAAAGTGGTGGATCGGAAGTAGGAGACTTTCTTGAAAAATTCATTTATTCGAAAAAAAAAGGCTTTGTTGTCCGTGATTAATCAGATCTCAAGATAATCATTTCTTATGACCTAAACTAGGAATTCAGTGTGAAAATAGGCAAATGTGACTCCAACAATAAATATTATAAAAACATTTGCGAGCTCTGTCATTCATTGTTACATTAACCGTTAAATTAAATGCAGCTCATAAATTATGGAATTTTCTATTAAGATTTATACATTCGGGCAAAATGAGTTACCTGGTTTTTAGAATATTGTTAATTTTGAAAAGTTTTGTTCTGGTTTTTTTTTTTCAGTTGATTTGAAAAACTAATGTGTTGCAGTTCATTGTGTAATGAATAGTCTACTATTTACACTCGCTAAAATAAGTACAAGTGTCGTACCCACCAGAGTGCAGAAATATCCGATGATAACAAAGCTATTGCGTGGGCGTGAGAAAGTTAGTATAACATTGTGTAGCCTCGGATGACAATACTTCAAATTTTTTGGTAGTTACAATGGCAAACAGGAAATATCGGATCTGATAACACAAGCGGCCAATTTAGACTATGTCGTGGTCTCTTTTTGTAGATTTTCGCCATTAACTTTATTGGCATTTTCTGTGTGTGTGTTTAGCGAGGCTTGAGCTTCTTCGGATTGTTGCCCAATTGGCAGTAGTGCCCTTACGATAATAGGGAGACCTGAATGGACCTAGCCATACAATACCAAGGAAAATTTTCTACTGACATTTTCGAAGTATACACACAACACTGTTTATAAAACATTAACACCCAATATTCATGACAGACTTGCATTTTAATATCTGCGCAGAATTTAGTTGGTAGAAAACAGTTCCTCCATACTTGCAACTTTCTCACAATGTTCCTGTTGCATAATGTATCGAAAATTTACCGCCGACTGTGATCTACAGTATTAGCTGAAGTACTCAACACTCAGTTTCAGAAACTAGTAAAGGTAGCCATTTGAAACGGAGATTGAGGCAAACATATTTGGTTTCAGTTTACACCATGAAACCAGCTTCACTGTCCCGGCTCTCCAGCGCGCGCCTTTTGGCTAGCCGAGCATCGCGAATCGTAGTATTATAGGTAATGTTAAAAACGTTGTGGGAAGTGACGAGCATATTGCATCTATAGTAAAATATTTCTCTTATGTGTCGGTAAGTATAACAGTTTTTGTAGTTACCGATAGATATTTTGTGTGTTCAAAGTGACCCTCCCCTTATACAGGGTGTCCCAGCTATCTTGTCCACCTAAAATATCTCTGGAACAATAACAGCTATTAGAAAACGACTTTCACCGGTATCAATGTAGGGCTGGGGCCCATGAATGTACATATTTGGAAACATTCTAAAACGAAAGCATATGTGTTTTTAACGCAAACTTATGTTTTTTTAAATGGACCTCCTGTATTTTTTCTTCAGCAGTCCATAGCATGACAAAGCACATACACAATGGCGTTGATTGCATCGCAATATTCCCATTACATCCCGAGATATTAAGACGCGAAGTTGACGCTTGAAACACCCGACATGCGCTGCTAGCGCACGTCCTGAGGCTCAGGCGTGAACCCCATGCTGCCCGTAATCGCGATGTGATTGACATGCGTAATCACACTTCCATACTTAACAAGAGGTCCGAAACGAATAATACGGTCTGCTGCCATCCTGCAGCATGGGGTTCACGCCTGAGCCTCAGGACGTGCGCTAGCAGCGCATGTCGGGTGTTTCAAGCGTCAACTTCGCGTCTTAATATCTCGGGATGTAATGGGCATATTGCGATGTAATCAACGCCGTTGTGTATGTGCTTTGTCATGCTATGGACTGCTGAAGAAAAAATATAGGAGGTCCAGTTAAAAAACGTAAGTTTGTGTTAAAAAACACATATGCTTTCGTTTTAGAATGTTTCCAAATGTATACATTCATGGGCCCCAGCCCTACATTGATACCGGTGAAAGTCGTTTTCCAATAGCTGTTACTGTTCCAGAGATATTTTGGGTGGACAAGATAACTGGGACACCCTTTATAGCAGTCAAACAATGTCGATGCCGCTGAACTGTTAACCTAACCTACGGCTGTCAGTGTTGCCGTTGTGATAGCCGCACGGGACGTCTCGATAGTTCCTCGTACCTCGTTCAGTGTAGCTGGCTTTTGCTGATAAACGTCATTTTTCTAGGTCCCCAACAGGTAGAAGTCGAGTGGTGTAAGGTCTGAAGACCATGGTGGGTACTCCACAGCTCTTCTTCGACCTATCCAGCGTCCGGATAGATTTTCATCTAACTAGGAAACTGTCCCCATCACACACCCCACAGATTTAGTGCGGTTTGAGGCGTCATGTCGGCCTACGCGGCCCCTCCCGCTGGAGGTTCGAGTCCTCCCCCGGGCATAGGTGTTTGTGTTGTTCTTAGCATAAGTTAATTCAAGTAGTGTGTGAGACTAGGGACCGATGACCTAAGCAGTTTGGTCCCTTAGGACTATACACACACACACACACACACACACACACACACACACACACACTTGAACTTTATTTTCTTTACAGATTTGGTGGTGAGTTGGCCTATTGGACAGCCCGTGAAAAACTGAACACAGATCAGACATGAAAACAGGAAGAAGGTGTACTGAACTGTGGAAAAAATAAGCAAAATAGAAACAGTGAACGGTCTAAATTTAATAAGTGCAATATCTACCATTGTTCATAGGCGTCGTATCATGGTTGTGTGGTCAGTGTTGGACTGCGACGGGGGAGCTGCGGGTTCAAATCTCACTCGATCCAATTTTTTTTTTTTTCCACTCACAAAATTACGAACTTCCCATCCGGTCTTTGACATGTCTGTCTGCCGTTTTCAAGGCTGTGTATGTGTCGTGGCGTAATGTCAGTTTGCAACAGCGACATGTAACGAAGGGCGAAGGGACCTCCACACGTACCCCATAGTTCACACCTGTTCATTATTTGTTTTAATTTCTGTGAGAGGTCAATGCGGCATCTCGCTTACTCTCATTATTCACCATAGAATATAAGTCATGTGGTAAGAATATATTACCGTCGCAAGTAAATGTGATGAATAGTGAAGCACGCGAGACGCCGCATAGACGTCTCACAGAAATGAAAACAACAAATAAACGGGTGTGAACTTTGTTACAACGAAGAAATTAAAGAGTCAAAAGTCCAAAACGGAGCGTGGTACCTGTGTAGAACAAATAGGAGGTACGTACGTCTGGAGGTCCGTTCATTACACGTCGCTGTTGCAAACTGACATTACGCCGCGACACATACACAAACTTCAATACAGCGAACAGACATGTCAATGACCGAACTGAAAGTTCGTAATTTGGGGAGGGGGGGGGGGGGGGGGGGGAGAGATCAAGTGAGACTTGAACCCGGATATCCTCCATCGCTGTCCAACACTGTGACTACGCAACCATGACACAATACATATGAACAATGCTAGGTGTTGCACATCTTAAACTTAGGCCGTCCACTGTTACTATTTTCTTCTTTTTTCCACAGTTCAGTATGCTTTCTTCTTGTCTTCATGCTCCATCTGTGTTCAGTTTTTAACGGACTATCCAGTGGGCCAACTTACCACTAAATCTGAGGTGGGTGCCATGGGGAGCTTCCATTAACTAGGCTCTGACATCTCCGTGTTAGTGAGGCGGAGCGCCATCTTGTTGTAGGTAAAATCTGTAATTTCCAAACACCGCGCAGATGGCAGATAAAATCGGCATATGAAGATACACTTCACCAGTTACGGTACCTTCAAAGAAGAATCAAACCGCACGGTGACAGACTAAATACACTTTAACACCCAGTGGAGTAACGTGTTTGCCCACATGAACGTGAAGATTTTCAGGAGCCCAGTACACGCAGTTGTGACAGATTACATACCGTTCAGTTTGAATTGCACCTTGTCAGAGCAGATAACCATCCCTGCAAACCGTTCATCCTCACGAAGCATGTGTTGAAACTACTCACAGTATTCCGTCCTTCAATCCGGGTCGTCCTCGTTCATCCATCTTGTGTTGTACACTTTCTACTTCGCAGCCTTCAGAATTCATCGTACGCTTGATCAGCTTACCCCGCTTTCACGTGCACCCTGCTTCACGGATTTTTCAGGTGACCCAGTAAATTGTTGCAACACAGCAGCACTGGAAGCTGGACTAGTTCATGGTTTTGGTTAACCATACCTTTCCTTATGCACATCCTGAGCAGTACCGTCGGCTTAAAATTTATCCCGGATACTATACGATACCCATTATGCCTTTGTCGTTGTGCCTCCATCACGTTTTCGTATTTCCAGTACGACTTCAGTACGGCTTTGGCGTTGCTCAAACGTCTGTCTTACTCATTAATTGCTGCACTGCCATGTAATGGAAACCGCCCGCCAGGACCTGTTGAGAAAACAATGGTTACGCTACCACGCAAAATTGCAACGATATGTCATTTTGTTGGAATGATCTTAACTATCAAAGAGTGTACATTTTTCTGGACCCGTCTCTGTAACCCTACACTTTGTTAGAATAAGTCATTAAGCTTGAAGAAACTCAACCATATTGTTGAGTTTCGAAAATATTAATACCTAACGACAGTAAAAAGTCTGTCAAATTTTTGTACCTATAAAAATAAATATTACACAACATACGGACACATGACACGTATTTTCAGTAATACTTTCTATTTAGAAGTACTGAAAAATTTTGCTTGGAACAAAAATGAGTACTATTTTCAACGCCTATAAAATTCACGCAGAAAGAGCATCGCACAACTGAGTTACTTTTATCCTACTCTCAAGTTTATACTGGAAGGGCCAAATGACTGCTTTTTCACTATATTATGCACTGGTGCTACCTTCATCGGATTAAATCGTATTAACACGTGACGTTTAGAACTTCAGTTTTCTGATTATTTTTTTTTTTGTCCAACCCTTTGGAAAATGGGCCACTATGCGGTGTTGCTGAGATACTGTCGTTCTCAGAGTAGATAACAGTAAGGCTGTAAAACCCTTGTTCTATTGACATTCGATGGAAGGTACCTTAGTTTCAACGGATTTTAGTCGATTTGCTTATACTACTAGTTTTAAAGGTAGACAGTCCGTGTCATTCAGTTTCTTGGGTATATCGATATAATAGTTCATTTTTTAAATCGTCCATGATACCAGGCAGATAACATTGCCAATAACCGACGTTGACGCATATGCATCTGCGCAATTTCTGGAGCTCACTGTCTTCCACCGTTAGAATTCCAACTTTCTCCAGCGACTGATTACGACAGAAATGGGAACGAAAATTAGTGTTTAACGTCCAACCGGTGACAAGGTCGTCATAGGAATGAAGCACAAACTCGTATTGGGGAAGAGAATCCGCAGTACCTCTTCGAAGGAATAATCGCGGCGTTTTCATTAAGCGATTGAGATGAACTGCGGAAAACGTAAATGTGGATAATTGGATGGTGTCTGAACCGCCGTCCTCCCTGGAAAAGTGTGTGGTGTCTGAACCACTGCGCCACCGCGCTCGGTTTCTGCCAGTAAACACAAATGATGAAAAAGCACTGTGAGCGCATTCAATATCAGTCGGATGCCTTACCTTCTTTTCCATACAGTGCATAACCAAAATACAGCCAAGTCATCAGGACCGAAAGCAATTAGTGACGCTGTCTTTAAGTTGACGCCATGTTGTGGATATTGCTGTACGTTTCTGTACGTAAATTCAAAACAAATGTAGGGAGAAGTGTCGCAAGGCGAAAACCAAGGAAATATCCCTCTAGTATGGTATTTGGTGTAGACTTGATTATGTATTTGATGGCTTTGCAGTTCTCATGACTTAATCCTCAGGATGCTTGATAATTATGGAACAGTTCTACTTACCATGATAACAGTATATGCTTGCTGTAAGTCTTTCTTAAGCAACAGTTCAGAAGAAAGCTCAGCATTTTGAGGCATATATATATATATATATATATATATATATATATATATACAGACAGAGAGAGAGAGAGTATGAATATTGGTTGGCTGGTTAGTTGGTTTGGAAACCACTTGCAGTGTAGCAACTGCGTTACCAAGTATCTTATAAGCGTGTATCTTTGAACTGAACTGTCGAAGAATACAGCTAGAAGCGAATTGTGATGGTGATTCCCTTTTTGCCGGCTGCTGCTTTTGGTGCGTTTCTCCCCTTTCTTCGACCACACGAGCCACTGACCCTCCTTTGGCGTGCGCTTTTTCCTTGCTCCAGAGTTTCCTCGCACCACCTCGCTTGCGGACCGAGAGACGCACTTGTAATTAGCGCCCGGATTGCGGGAAGCTTCTAGGGCTCGACTCGAGATTAAAAAGTACGCCACAGCGTGGGAGCCGCTACGAAATAAAGGACATGGGTTTAAATTAGACCTTGCATATTGATCAGTGTTGCTGCTCGTTTCAAACGATGTCTGCTAAGGAACTTTACCTACGCGGACTGCCTTATTACGTAGCGGAATACTACGCTTTCTAGCTTACTCGAGTCTTCCAGTCCACGGTTCTTTGAAGGAAATGGTAACTTTCTCTAACTCCAGAAATGGTGTTCAGGGCCGTATATGAAAACAATACGGAGTAACTCTGAAAGAAAGAACAGATTTCAGTTGTTTATTAAAAACTCTGAAGGAGTTTATTAGAAACTCTGAAGGATAGGCACGTTGCGCATGTCACCGTTAATAGGAAGGATCGAAGTTTTATGTTCGCGCAGACACTATACACTCGAAATGAGCACCATGCATTGCTCGAAAAACACCGAAGCGGTAGTCCATTTCATTCCACAGACGAATCAACAAGTTCCTGTTGGTTGAGTCGACAGCCTCAGCAATTAGGTATGTCAGTTCCTGAAGATTATCTGCCAAAGGTGGGACAAAGACTCTTTCTATCTAACCTCCACAGGAAAAAATAGAGAGGTATGGGGTCTGGTGAGCTGGGAGGGCTCCGTGTGAATGAATCTCATATGCGCTCGACATTTTCATCAGACATACGTAGCACACCAGGCTGCTCGTTTTGCATATGCAACAAACATTCCAAGAATTTTCGATGTCTGTCATAAATGTGCTTGTGCCTAGGCGCTATGCAATTGAATTATGGATTGACTTCGCGAAATTCCAACACACAAAATAATACTCTTGTGGTGTAGCCGCCATGTTTGTCTGTAACAAACAGCTGAAATGTGTTTTTTTCTTTTTGAAATACCGGTGTAAAACCCACATATTAGAGCTACTATTGCAAACAGTAACTAAGAATAAATAGCGAAAAGTGGATAATGATACAAATTTGAGATTTGCGGAAAACCTACGATCTCTAAATAATCAAAGAGGGGTGGAATAATGTTGAGCCATTTTATATAATTAGAAGATACACACTTTCGAGAGTGACTACTGAACCGTGATTTATTTTCAATGAATATTCCTAAGAATTTATTTTATTTACTAGCGATTCATCAAGAACATTAACACCTTTAATCACGCTATGTAAGCATGGAAGTAATTGCCAGGGAGTAACTGATGAAATCACAACCAAATTTCTTTTAACAAATGGGAATTTTATTCACTTTAATAGTGCCTAAAAGCATCTTTTAAAAGAAAGTTTTAAAATTATAATCAGAAACCACCCTCTAAATATCAAAGATACAATTTATTGAGAGGCAGAAAGAAACAAGTTTTGACTGTATGAGCTTTCGGACAGAGGACCTTGCCGCTCCCTTTTGACACGGCCGTAGTTACGACGGCTCACAACAGCCTCTGAAAGACTACACTGGTGCAAATCTGCAACACACCAGATTACTTTAAACTAAGAGTTTTAACAATTTACACAAACTATGCACCCCCCCCCCTGTAGGAGGGATGGAAATAGTACAAAACACTAGCAATTAAAATATTAACTTTGCCACCGAAGGTGCAACTTGATTTTAACTTCTAAGAAAAGTCTTACGGTGAAAGGGTGGCAACTTTATATACTAGATTATATAAAATTCTACAAGGGTGGCCAAACAATAGCTAAGATGCTCTACAGTACACAGATGCCGCCTCTCAAGATCATAGGCAATAATATCAAAGTTCCCAAAGATCAAAACATATTTCAGGTATGAGGCCGTTACACTCCAAGCTATAAATTCGTTAACACACCAAATCCGACAACATGACAGAGGCAGCTACTAACGTACGGTAGATTGATAGGGAGATTACCGAACAACCCGAACCGCAGGTTGCTCTAACCGCCCCTACTCCACAAGGGAAAAACGGACTACCCAATTTATAAACAACCTCCTTCTCGCGGGTGGACAAACGGAAAAGAATGGTGGGACGAACCCAAAGCAAAACGGCTGGTGACCTCACCAAGAAAAGAAATAGAATTTAACAAGAGTAAATCAAACAAGATGTCACCAATCACTTAACTTTTAATAAACTGCGATTTCTCGAGAAGACCTGGCACAGCACCCCCAAATCGCTCTCCCGAACCGTCCGCTGCCAGCCGCTTCAACGGACGCAGGAAGGCGCGCCGATCTCTCGTCTCAAGACGTCGCAGCTCGCACCGGCCAGACTGATATCGGGGGCTGACTGCTGTTGCTCTCGTGTCGACCGCGAAGTCACTACTCCTCGCTATTCGCCGCGGCCCACAGGACTCACGTGGCGACCTCACATGCGCCGACGCTCAAGACGGACAAGTCATCTTGGGTCTCAGTGCGCGACCGACCAACCGATCGATCCAACTGCCAATGACCATTGCCTGAGCAAACTCGAGCAGACTGGCAGCCTAACGCGCAGTATCAGATGCAGAAACTAAGCCCCGACCGGGCGACCACTCGCTGAGTTCTCTTACTGGCGGAGTGGAAAGACTGTCATTTTGCCAGCTTTAAAGGTTGATCCGAACGACATACGCACTAACTGCGGACGAGACAGACTAGCAAACTGGGGACGAGAGACTGAGCCAAACTGACCGACTGGCGAGCTCATAGCGCCCCTTAAATGCACGTGTACAGGCAACCTTTCCCCTTTCCCACCAGAGGGAGACACCAAAGCTGCGATTGCCACAGCGGCGCCACCGCCAGAAACGGAGGGCAACTGCTTCACACTACGCACTGCGGCGCGCTCTTCAAAACAGCAATTTTTACCACGGCTCAGCTGTATAGTCCAGAAGACGTATGCCAATCGGATAAAATCGCCGTGAGCATTGAGACAATCATCCCACCGATACACCAAGCTGGAGCTACCCGTTTGGTGAAACGCCGTGTCCTGCTGCGTGAAGTATCTAACTACTTACTGCGCATCCTCTTCCGACTGGAATCGCCGACCCTTCAAGGCCTTTATTAAGGAACCGACAATATTCGCGTGGGGAGAGATCAAGTCTGTAGGATGGATGCCTGAGTGTCTCTCAGTTCAGCCCCCCTCCCCCACCCCCCAACCCATAGATTGACCGGCGCCTAGTGTCGAATAGCGACCAGCATGGGACTTGGGGCACCATTCCACGAACGGTGTTTTCCGACAGGCATGCTGCCCCATACACTACCCTCATTCTCGGGTATATGTCTGCTGGTGTTCGGCAGGCAAGAAAAAGAATAACTGCGCGTTGGTCCTGTTCGGACGCATTTGGTACTAAAGTCACCATAGTTCTCCTTTCCGTATTTACGGCACGCGCGTCGGAAAGACACGAATGCTATACTAATCCCTTGCCTATATGTCGGTGCTTGTATACCAGCATCGGCGTAACGCTTGGTTACATACAACCTGCAGCAACGCCCTCAAACGCAAACTTTTTGATAGTCCCATGTAGATTGTAGTTCGGGAAATATTTACTTCTATATTCGTGCCTGTGGATAGTTCAGGGAAACTTCACTTTGTCGTCAGGTTGTAGGAAAATTTATACTTAATTTGCTTGCTTCGTTTAGTCTTTAGTGGTGGTACCATTGTAGCATTCCTTTTGTAACGCCCTAGACCGTCGTACGGGTTTCAGAGCGCCCTTGTTAGCGGGTTCCGCGACCCTTCTCCTTCATTGTAGACGTGAGTTGGTGTCTCCTTGAATCGATATTTAGATGCTTCATGGGGGCATGAAAATTTGTTCCCAGAGCTTTGTTTTGTAGTGTGCGCGGTATGTGCTAGTAATTCTTGGGCGCAGTGCCCTTTCTGCGCAGCTGTAACCCACAATGGGGCGGATAAATGCCCTGTTGATTGCTAGTCTAACTTTAATTGATAATTCGGAGTGGAGTAAAGTGAAGTGTATGTATGGCTCCCAGTCACTGATCCACCTTTCGCCGTGTCTCTTCAGTGTGCCTCTACTATAAGAGTTTGCTATCTGTTAAGATATCTTAGATACTTGGGTGACGCTGTCCATGTTATTGGCGCATTGGAGAGATATAGTTGAGGTAAATCTTCTGTTCGCCTCCATGTGAAGATGACTGCTTGACTCTGTGACACGTCCGAGAGAATTCGTCATTTTGCTGGCTGGAATTAAAATTCGTGGCATGCTTCCCGTAGCGTTCTTGATGCCAGTGGCTGCGGGTGTTACTGCTGTATCGTCTGCGTAGGCCGTAGGTGGCGAGTTCCACTCGTCGAGACTAGGGAGATCTGACGTGTATGTAAAATACATCGTTGGTCCGAGAACGGATCCCTGTGGTACCCCAGCAGATTCTGCGGACAGTTGTGATACAGCAGCTCCGTGCATGTTTCGGCATCCGATTCACAGTGCTTGCAATGGAAGTTCGTAACTTTCTTTCCATTCCCTGTAATCCTCATCGATGTATCGCTATGAATTGAATAGATATAGCGACTTGTAATTGTCATATTCATTTCGAATTGCCCTGTACTTCATACGCCGAGGTAAGAGTTCCGACACCATGAAGCGCCATTGCAGTCTCTCGGCTGCGGAGCCTGAAAGGCTACTGGTACCAAGCAACTTCACCGTAGTCGAGTCATCTTCCGAGCTGCGGCAACAGTAACGCGTTACCATAGCGACGTAAACAAACGCGCTAAATAGCCCCGTGAAATAGCAAGGGCGCTCTTCCTTCGCTGTACACTTCTTTGGTGTGTTCACAAGGCGACTAGCACTCGGAAACACTAGTTGTGAGTAGAAAGTTCAGTTGTATCCCAGGTCACAACCCATTGCTAGGACGGAACTCGCTGCTATTTATTTCTGGTTTACGAGCCAGTGATGCTTCCTCGAGACCACGAAGATCGGCAACTCGCACAGTCTACGAGTATAATATTAAACTTTTTTTCCAGCTCCAGGATGTGTGTTCTCCACCGCATCTACGTTTGTTACGTTTAATTTTATAACAAGTTATTTCTTAAAGCAGTTCCACTGTTGACTGAGCACTTTGATGAGCCGTAAATCCTTGTTGGCAGACAAGAACGATAATTATAATAAGCTTTTCATTCAAGTGCTACTGGTCAGATATTGTCGCCACTTTCTTCGTGGTGCCCAACTTCAGATTTACTGCGATGTCCGTCACTGCACAGTGTTCATTCTCATCATTGAAATCTCGTACTATCACCTGAACGAGGCCGCAACAGTAGACCGGACGATAAAAAGTAACAAAAACATCGTATCGGGGACGACTTCTAACAAAGAGCCGAAAGGATTATTACGGCCATCTTCATGTTTCCAGCGTAACAGACAATATTCGCAGCACACACAGCTATAGTTTAAGGGCACAAGTTGCGACGTTGTCGCGAGTAGTACTGTCTGCAGGTAGCGCTTTGTTCATCGGAGCGATAACAGAAGCGTTTTTAAAGTCTTCATCTGCAAAGCCAACAAAAAAAATCCTCAATTTCACGTAGGGTATAAATTTCCATTGTGTTTAAGGGTGTAAAACTCTGCTCTTAACTGTAATTAGATCCAGATTTTTTATTTTATTTATTTTTTTCTAGAGTAAAATTTCCCCGTCCGGGAAACAGCTTCAAACTTACACGTCATATCACGAATCATGCAAAGTATTGAACTTTTTGAAATACTTTATCTTCCCAAAACATTTTGCTCGATGTGGTGCGTATCACATTGCGTTTGTTGAGTATTAGTTTCGTAAAACAGCATTTTTTCTGACATTGTCGATGTTTAACTGGTTATAGCTATGAAATTTAAAGTTCACTTATTTTACAAAAATCGCAAAAAATTCTGAAAGTCGCATATGGTGTGGATCAGCGTTGAGTCTCCAAGCGTGATAATTTTCTCCTTCGTATACTATGTCATCAGAAAAATACTGGTGCTACGGACACGTTCCATGAACCATTGTTCCTTGTTAGTTTTGCAAAATTACCACTAAGACTATAGAAAACTGATGACAAAGAGCCTTCTTACACGAGTCCTATTAAAGCACTAAATTAAAATTATCCTGATGGATTATTCGTGCAGTTTTGTGTCAGATAGGTTAGATTAAAAAATTACGCAGTATCTTAATACGTGGCAGATCTGATTCTGGAGTTCTACAGCATTGTTTTAATGCAGATGATGTCGCCGTCGTCTGTTCGAAGGCTGGTTTGTTGCAGCGCTCCACTCTATACTGTGCAAGCCTCTTCGTATTTGCATAACTGATGAAACCTACATCTTCTTACTGCGTTAATCCCTTGGTCTTGCTCTACAATTTTGACACGCTACATTCCTTGAGGCCTCCTTACTGTACTGGCCAAATAACAAAACTCATCTACTACTTTTAATGTCCAATTTCCTAATCGAATTCCCTCAGCATCCCCTGATTTAACCCTAGGATGCATGGTGCCGAGAACACACATGGATGCATATACAGGGCCTCCAAGGCCCTTCCCTAATTTAAAATTTTCCTCTTTTCATTTAATCATTCTTTGGAGTTAAATTTATTTCTGTCAAATTTATTGTCATATTGAAAGACTCCTAAGATACAGTAACAGGATCGGGGGGGCCTGATTAACATTTTATTATTTTTTAAAAAACTCTAAGAGAATTTTTATGAGTTACATCCATTTACATACAACATATACAAATAATTTTATTAATTCACTTATAAGTTGCAGTTTACATTTTATAACATTTATTACAACCAATTTCTTCAATTAAAACATACTCATTATTCAAAATATTATGTATATAGCCAATATTTTGACAAAAAGTTAATATTCATTGTTCACATAAAATTTCATTTTTCTTAGTTTTCAACATGTGACAATCAAGAAGCACAAAGAACGCCACTTTGTTCCTTACAAATGTTGGTTTTACACTTAATGCATGTCATAGCACTTTTCCTGTTTTTTTTTATATGGACAATAATTGCATCTTCTTCTTTTTCCTGAAACATGTAGTTGATTCGGCAATATGACATCTTTTTGAGTACCACATCTTTGCATGGCATCAATGATTTTCTTTGGAAGATTAGAGATCTGAATACGAAGTTCCAGTAGTGATCTTACCATTTCCTTTGCTAAATCTCTTACGAACAAACGCTTTTTATCACTTCTTCCACTATGGTTTGTCAGATGTTGGGCGGAAAATAAAATTTCACTGTTCATTGCTGCGACGTCCATCATATTCATTCATAATGCAAATGGCCATCTTCTTGTTTGTCTCTTGCAAGAGTAATAACGAATTTTCTGGTCCATTTGCTCTACTCCACCCTTCGTAGAGTTATAGAACTTTATTATATCTGGTTCCTTTTTTGCATGAGTTTCATCAATGTTTCTGTCGTAATGCATTGTGCTAATGAGAACTACAGAGTTTTTCGTTTTGGGAACATAACTCACCATTGTAATGTCACCTCTAAATGCAAACAAGGAGGAATGAATCGCTCTTGAGGCAGATGGTTTCATCTCATTAGGAATTTCTGGTTTATTTTGTTTGATTGTTCCCACCACTGTAATTTGCTTCTGAAGCATCTCTTTTTGCCAGCCGTACACTAGTAAAGATGTTGTCAACAGTAATATTTTTTGATGATCCTTCAATGCTTTTAGCAAGATCTTTCACCACATTCAATCCAAGATTTTTCAGAGTGGGTTGATGGGGCTTCCTCCCGGGTAAACAATTCCGTCTAAAGCATATGCAGATGTAGCATCACATAAACAAAATATTATTATGCCATACTTGGCGGGTTTAGAGGGCATATACTGTTTGAAGCTCCATCTTCCACGAAATGGGACTAGATATTCGTCAACTGTGAGCGAATAAATGGGAATCACTCTATTTCTACACTTGTCAAGAAATAGTTCCCATACATAGCGAACAGCTACAAGTTTGTCATCTGCAGATCGAGCTTCACGGGTACGTCTGTCGTCAAATCTAATCATTCTCCTTATATCCTCGAATCTATTTACTGACATGGTGGCCTTATATGTAGGATTTGCCTTTTCATCCAAGAATAATTCTCTAATGGCGACATCCCAACTCTTCTCAACACCAGAAAGCAGTAAAAGACCACGAAAACCCTCCATTTCAGCAAGCGAAACGTTTTTCCACGTTTTACCACGTAAAGCAGCCACTCTTTTACCTTCAGTATTTGTGCAGTTGATGATTTCCTCTAGTATTTCCTTGGAGATGAAATAGTCCCAGGCATCCTTAGGTTTACAGGTTTTCAAATCACGGGCTGGAACAGGTGCCTTCTTTACGATATTATGGACAGGCGTACGAAAAGTTGCAGGAGGATCTAATTTCCAAATCGTTCCATTCCTACTAATGTATGTGTGGTCTTCTCTACCTTTTTTTGGTGGTTCTTCATTTTCAGACTCTGATGAAGTAATATTGTCGGAAGGACTGTCATCTGCATCAGTATTCACATCTGCAGGTTCATTGGCTGATTCTTCACTACTTGCATCTTCAAAAATATTTCCTTCCTCGCAAGAATCACCTTCTTCAAACCACTGACCCAAAACACTTTCAAAATTAGCTGCATTTGCGTTACTGACACTCTTGCTTTGCGTGTCGAAGCCATAGCAAAGGGCGTGTCTCTCGAACAGCAGCTTGTGTAGCGCTAAGAGAGTCATACTCGTAACAGTATGGGCCTTGCAGCAACAAACAAACTACAGTAACAATGAGGCCGACAAGAGCAGCACAGGATAACAATACTGTGCAATAATAAAACATTTGATAGCAAAAAGATCGATAGTACACCGACATCGCCAGTATGTGTAAGTAATGTGCATTATTTTTTAGTTATACTGTTACTACTTCAGCTACTGCTGCTGTAGGCACTCTTGTTGCTGGAAGTACCACTACAGTTATTGTTGAATTAATAACTGCTCCCAAACAAATGTTGAAGACAATATAGGCTAAAGAACATTTATAAATGTGTGAGGGCTTCTGAAGCCCTGCTTATGCATTCACGGTGTATGGGTAAACGTATTGAATTATACAAAAAACTTAAAAAGGTATCTCGTTCAGACATGATAGGAGGAATGTCACAGTGTTAGTGAAAGAGTCCCGGAAAGCAGTTTGAAATCAAACAAAAAATTACAGAATTTTTTTAAAAATGAAGACACACAAGGGCCTCGGAGGCCCAGTATATGTATCCTAGGGTTATTTCGAATGCATTTCATTCCCCTTGCTCTACCCTTGCCATTCGTCTTACAACCCCTTTTCAAGGACACTTGTCATTCTGTTAAACAGTTCTTCCAAGTCCTTTTCCGTCTCTAACAGAATTAAAATATCATCGGCAATTCTCAAAGTTTTTATTTGTTCTCCTTAAACTTTAATTTCCTTTGCAAACTTTTCCTAACCTTTCTTTAGTGCTTGCTATGTCATCGTTAAAAGCAAAAGCAGGAGAGGTGGACTGGGACTAATTAGCAACATTGCCGTCTGGATCGACACGAATTCAATTGCGAACTGCGTAACTTACCGAGAAGGGTGAATACCGCAGTTCGTTGCGTTGTTTTCGTATATCCCTGTCAGTTAAGATCTCAGCAATGTACTGTACCGTCTGCAACGCCGTGAGTCTGCGACCAACTATCCAAAATGTGTTAAAATACAGTTTTGTGAATATAGTGCAAAGTAATACGCATGCATGAAACAGAATGTTTCCCTTTTATCCAATCAGCTTGGTCTAGACCTTGGGTTGTTTCGCATGTTGTAACTTGCTGTTGAGCTGTCAGCTCGTGTAGAACGGAAGCGTGCAGCCCTGTGAGTTAGTATAGTGTGACATGGCCCCACAGATAACGTGCCATATCGCTCGTACTGTGCGTCCATGTTCAGAGGTCGATTGCACACGTCGCTTTTGAAAGGCGTTGCTGGTGTAAGATATCCGTTTGGAAGCCATGAAGTCGCTGCAGCCGTAATGCAGTTTCCAGACCCAAGTACAGGATGAAAAGTTCCGTGTGAACGAAAGTCTTTAATTTGTGCACGAAACGACGCATTCTGCTGCTTTACATTATTCTTTTTTAAAGTTTCCTTTTAATCTGCTTTCCGAATGACAAGTTGCGACACTTCTTTTATAAAAGTTATTTATCTTATTTGCAATTCGTAGTTTCAGAATCAGTGTCTTTATATACAGTTTTCCAGAACGTTTTGTCAGCTAACACAGACACTTCTGTTTCTATGTCCTGGCTTTGCCCTGTGTCTTTGCGAGGTCGGCAGATTATTTATTGGATTTGGAATGTTAGCGATAGGCAGTGAGGCCGGACACCTTACCTGCCGTCGCCAACTCACACACGTAACATATGCACCCCATCTACGACTGGTGTTACTCCATGTGAAAGTGAGCGAACGTGTTCTAAATGTTCGTGAAGCGTGTAACTCAGGCCGAACGTGGGTACCAGCTCGGTATTCACCTTGTCGGATGTGGGGAAACCACCAACCAATCACATCAGGTCTGGTTGCCACGCCTGTCCTAGTCGTTCATCAGCCGGCCTTACCTATCCAAGGGGCCGGCGCGCCTCCCCAAATGCCGGAGGCGACGTGCTAACGCGCGTGGATCCCCGGGCGGGTCTTTGAGCAAACAAGGATAATCCACATTATTTAATATCTATGTGGCCTTTTCATAATCCACATGGATAATAAGACTGTAAAAAGTTCACACACGAAAGCATATATATTTATCTTACGAACGAGATTTTCATATTATTATCGTTATTACTATTATTATTAGTAGTAGTAGTGGTAGTAGTAGTAGTAGTAGTAGTAGTAGTAGTAGTAGTAGTAAAGACTCCTAGAGCGACAGAACTTAAATAGTTCAAGAAGTTCCAGTGACACAGCTAATGCAATTTTCATACAGATGATACCAGGTACTAGGGATGCACGTTTTAAATTGGTGATTTAGTAGTTACAGGGAAATTTTGTAGACTGCTTTAGTGAAAGCGGCAACACCTTAAATAGAGACGAAAAAGGCTAACAATAGGCTAACATTCTTTTTTATTAGGCTAACATTCTTTATCATTTTTATGTTTGAAATATGTTACACTTTAAGTTTTCTTAGCTTTAACCTTACCACGACGAATACGTGTAGCGCAGTTTTTTTTATAGGTGGCATATAAACAGCCTACTGAGATGCCCTTCTTGGTCGGCTTAGTTTACTTTTTGTTGGAGAAACGAGGAAGCAGTCTGTTGGCTGCAACTAGGAACGTTATGATTAAAAGATAAATTTCGTGAAGAAGTTTTTAGATTCCATTTTGATTAAAATGGGATCATCGATAATCGAAGCTTAGCGCCCTTACGATAATTTTATAGACAAGTAAAATGTCCACAATTTGTACCGAAGGAAAGATAAACATCCTGTAAAATGCTAACGATGGGACTGCGCAAATAAATGCTACACTAAACATCAGATCGTGTAGTGATACCAGATTCCAATCTTCTTAGTTTCAGGAATTCTGTTTATTCAGAAAGCCATTTATTAAAAGTACCGTACGTGAGCAGGAAACAACAGTAAAATCTCTTTAACACTAAACTGATACCTGTGTACCGAAAGAGGATTGACAAGTGCTGCTTAAATACGCTGTGAATAGTACAGTTACGAATGTGGCAGCGAGTTATATTAACGTCCAGTAAGTACTGGGTGGTTATAATTAAAGTAAAACTATTCACGGAGACCCATTGTGGACTATAATTATCGTATGACAGCGAAACTTGGTAGATATGCTAATGCGTTAATGCGGAAACGATTAACGGTGAAAAAAATTAGTTCCAATTTTGGCGGTGTACAGCATTTCGTCGAAGACTTCGGTGCTCATATTGAACAAATTATGTAAATGGCGGTTAATAATAAAATCAACATTATGCCTTTCTCACTTGTTCGACTACTTCTGCCCACATACCGTTGCCGACATTTTGTGAATGGTAACGTTTCTGTACGTCTTTCTTGCACAGTCCCAGATTTGCACCTGATTTCCAAAGTTGGAACAAATTTTTTCCCAACATAAATTGGTTCCGCATTAACGCAATAGAATATCTTCAAAGTTTCGCTGCCGTACGATAATTACAGCTCACACTGGACCTCTGTGGGTAGCTGCACTTTAATTATAACCATCCGATAGTATGCGGCTCACGTAACTCTTTTCGCAGCGGGCACACACGTGAAACTCGGTGAAGGATGTTCCGTGCACTCCTATTTTACCTAATTCTGTTAACGCCATTGTCCATTCGTAGGCGATGTGTCAAGAGCGCCATTGTGAATGTTGTGAGTAGCAAACGATAACAAACTACAAAAAGCTGAATTATTTCCCACATTCAACAACTTCATTTGTACTGTTGCAATGAACGTGATAGGAATGCATTTATGATGCCTGATTTAGTTCAAATTACCTTATTTTGATCTATGTTCAGTAACAAGAAGTAGTGATACTTGTAGATACGGTGTGCACTTATTTTTACTACGCCCAAAATGCCGAAGCTATACTTGAAATAAATAATAAATTATACTAGAAGAGAGAGGATAATTTGTACCGACAATCATTCGGTTACTTTTGTGATTTCATACATTTTCTTTGCTAGCTGTTTAGTCGTCGGTCATTTTAAAAGCATGAAAGAATTTTTTTCGCATCTGTTGACCTGTCTGCCAACGGCCTTGCCGCAGTGGTAACACCGGTTCCCGTCAGATCACCAAAGTTAAGCGCTGTTGGCCTGGGCTAGCACTTGGGTGGGTGACCATCTGGTCTGCCGAGTGCTGTTGGCAATGTAGAAGGCAAAGATGGTTCTCATTGGCATTTGAAACGTACATTTCGTAGCATAGTTCCTTCAAGATACAATGCATGCTGGCAGAACATGTACTATACCTTTTCGTTAGACTACTTGACTACTAGGGTTCTCTGTAATACTTGCATGGTTCACATTAAGTTCAGAAATTTGTCATATAGTAACATCGGAAATACGGCTCTGCAATATTGGGGAAGACTGCAAAAGAACGATTCAGGCGAGGTAGCTTTGGGAAAATGTCCATTCGGAGTAATGAGGAATCAAAAAAATTCCGATGTAAATGAAGTGAAAATATACTTAGATTTATTTTTGTTCATAGTTTTCTTTAGGGGGCAATTGAGAGCACGTGTGTCACGTAAAATTGGATCAAGCTCCGGAGAAAGATTCTCTTTCTCAACTTGGAAGAAAGCTCACCAGTAATGTGCGTACATATCACCTTGCGAAATGCGGTAGCGTTTCGCTTCCCGCGCCCGGGTTCGATTCCCGGCGGGGTCAGGGATTTTCTCTGCCTCGTGATGACTGGGTGTTGTGTGCTGTCGTTAGGTTAGTTAGGTTTACGTAGTTCTAAGTACTAGGGGACTGATGACCATCGCTGTTAAGTCCCATAGTGCTCAGAGCCTTTTGAACCTTGGAAAGATTCCATCACTCATTATTCCATCACTCATTATCATATGCACGATTCCTGTGATATTTGCTATACAAGCATCGCTTTACTATGTTTCGCCAGCCGTTGTTCATACTAAATTGCTGCTAAAATATCCGAACTATCGTATGTCTTGTTGTTTATCCGTTTTAGTGTTTTCAGAGGTCTGGCAGCATTCGTTTAGTCTCCCCTGTGATGTCAGTATGTATTCGACGAAGTGCATGCGTTGTTCTCGTATTGTGATTCAGACCTATCCCTTTGCAGATATTTGCCGACGCTTCTCCCTAAATGTAACATACTACCTTTACCATTCACATGTAATACCACTGGAAACTTTGTTCTGACGAATACGTGCAAACATGATTTTACATCCAACATCACGGTGCTACTGTTGATAACGACAGTCATTAGAGGAGCGATAGGCACGTCCTTCCTTTGAGAATTCATGGGATCGAAGGAAACAGATGGACCTTTTCCACATTCACTAACCCACTGCTTTTTACCTTGTATGAGAGATACAAAGAAACTGTCGTCGTAATGGATCATAAGGATGCTGCAAATTTTTACGTGCACTGTTTCAAGAGTTCCGGCCGTTGTGGCCGAGCGGTTCTGGGCGCTTCAATCTGGAACCACGTGACCGCTACGGTCGCAGGTTCGAATCCTGCCTCGGGCATGGATGTGTGTGATGTCCTTATGTTAGGTAGGTTTAAGTAATTCTAAGTCTAGGGGACTGATGACCTCAGATGTTAAAGTCCCATAATGCTCAGAGCCATTTGTTTCAAGAGTCATCCGTCGTCGTCGTCAATCTTCTGTAGTTTAGAAACTGATTTTAAAATAATCCGCTGAAAATCATATCCCTTAGTATTCGCTTTTCAGTGTGCAGCATATTTTATCTAAGTCAGGGAAATCATATCGGACGGTTGTTGGAAAACTTGGTGCTAAATGTTGGGCTTGGATTAACGCTGATGTGATTTTGAAGTACGTTTTGGAATGCAGAACTTTAATGCTGGACAGTTCGTCTCATTACGTGATGGTGCCCGAAACAGTACCTAATGAAAAAGTGATCAGACTGACGTTGAAGGGATTGAAATTGTTTTTAATAGACTGATGGATTCATTATAATAATTATTATTATATTTTTGTTAGTAACGTCGACCAGTGACGAAATAGATCCTGGCTTATGTACGACAGTGCCTCGCTTTGAACGGAATCTTTTAATTTCTTAGCTTACAAAAAATTTATTTTTCCGTTTTCGGAAATTCTAAAAGAGTTTTACTGTTTCAGGTCAAACATGTAATTTCTCGGAAGCGTATGTACAATCACATCGTATTTATCCCAAGTAGATCTGCTAAATACAGTGTCAGTTCTGGTTTTATATCACACGATTTGACATTTGTTAGATGTTTGCAAATTCTAAGAGGAGCAGGAAATGATTGGAAAACAAGGATGTGAATCATGGACAGCAGGGAAAGTGAAATGAAATTTCTTGAAGCATTTTGTTTACGGTGCTGGACACGCCTGTTTAAAGATAAAGTGGGCAAATGAAAACAGGCCATTTAGGAGATCAGCAGAACGAAGAAGTGGATTGGTCACACAATACGTCAGAATCTGCACTTCATACATGTCGTAGAAGACAGCGACTGGAATTTCTAAAACAAGCTACACATGATACAGGCGTCCCTAATTATGTAGATGACATCGTCTAATAGATAGATACGGAGCTGCCACCTAGACGAAGATGATTATGAATTCGTGCAGAGATACAAAATATAGAACGTCGCTAGTGTGCGTGACATTAAATTCTTCCAGCACTGGTTAAATCATCCATACTCTGAATAGGGTCTGCAGAAACTTACCCAAGGGGGCGGGGGGAAGAGAAGCCAAGACGCTGAAATTGTCATTTATTTGTATTCGTGAGTTGCTTAGATTCGATACGTGCCATGCCACAAGAAATTGTGTATGTGGCACAAAAAAGTAATGTACCCCAGACAATTGGTTATCCATGTTTTGGCGGAGGAGGCGAGCGTAGCAACTACCTCACACACGCCTCTGGTACTCCGCAAGCCATTGTGAAACATACAGCAGATTTTTTCCCTCTACTACGCGTAATTGTATCTTTCCGTTTTATTCACGTATTGAGCATGCTTACATAGACGCTTCTGTGTTCGGCGAAATTAGTCTAACCTTGTCTTCGAGGACCTACGGAAACAACGGTAAAAGAAAAAAAATCACTTATGTAGAGGTATGATAAATTGATTACATTCAATTTGAAACTCCTGCCGCAGGATGCTGTTCTCTCATTGATTTTTATTTATTTTTTCTCTCCAGCCGTTTTTGTTAGTGTTATATTATGTAAGATAACCCAGAGCACTAGAGCTGTGTTCTGTGGAGGAACTGAAGCCACCAGATAAGTTGTAGGATCGAATGTAGGCGCTAATGTTATCGATATATTGCATTTATATACACAACTTCAACTAGTGCTCTGCTCTCCTCTGTTGGTTGGAGTGCTCGGCTGTCTAGCATTTTAACTGCAGCGTAACACTCCGATTCATTGTGGGACAAAATTGCTCCATGCTTCGCATTTAACGAATTTGTCTCCTTTGTTTGCGTCTCGCTTTATCTGTCGAGCCTAACTGTAGCTGTTGCTGTTTACATTCGGACGCCGGAGACTATTTCGCCTCTGCATCGTGTTGAGAAACCACCCTAGTGGACCTGTTTTCAGGACACACCAGTGTTGCTTGTCAAAGCAGCAGTCTTCTGCTAACGGAACCCGAAAGTAAACGCCCGCTGCTTCAGAACAATGCGTGAGCCGTACCACTAAAAGGTTTCTTCGGTTCGACCGGGGGAAGACCAGGTAGCAACAGTAGTGGTAGACGGAGTGGGGTGCTGACGGAGCGAGCGAGCGAGCGAGCGAGCGTGTGTGTGTGTGTGTGTGTGTGTGTGTGTGTGTGTGTGTTTTGGGGGCGGGGGGGGCTTGTAATCAGTCAACTTTCAGCTTGATGGAGCAAAGGCATTACACGGCGATAAAATCGGTTTTGCATTACCGTGACGAACATTTCTTACGTAGCAGCCATGTTGTTGTATCGGAGGTGCCTTAAACTATAGTGAAATATGAAGTAGAAAAGAATGATCCATTATAACCAAGTCCAAAATTAAGTAAGAGTCCGTGATCCTACGGATGCAATAAAGAGCTTTTTCAGCAATCGCGTGAAATCCCATAGTGAACGCAACAGTTGGCATGTAAAATTTTGTCACAGAAATTTACCGGAGCGGCCTCTTTTGCGCCAGTAGTTTATGAAGTTTATCAACTTTCAATATAGGCTACTTGCACATGCGAAGGGGAATATATTAACAGTGTTACGAAATCAAATTTCCCGTGCAGGTTGTACCAAAAATAGTACCCGAATTTAATCGCATCTTAGTGGTGGACAGGAATATTATTATTATTATTATTATTATTATTATTATTATTATGTCTGTCTTGTGCAATCATAAGAAAAATTCGTTTACTAAAAAAGTTTAGCAAATTCTGATTAAAACCACTTATTCCGCTAGTGTGATGCTGTCGCTAGCAACTAATGATGGCGCGATGTATAACACATTCATAGCCACTGGGTGAATAATGATATAATCCTTCAACTTATTTTTATTTGATTGTAAATCCAGTCATGGACCAAAAATTTTTGTCAATTAGATTACTAATTTCGGTCAGCGATGACCACTTTGGACCTAAAAATAAGCAAACAGGGGTAGCTTGAAGTACAATGTTTCCAAATTACACAAAATACAGTAAGCAAACATGACAAAAAAATCTTCGTTCTGCTTCACTAGCGAACTGCAGATGCGTTATTTTATTAACAACTATTTGACAAATCCGCCATTGCCTGGGCATTCATTTTGCCAATTTTGTATTAGAAACGGAAAAAAGTGAACCGTGTTTGTGATGTGATACCGAAATGGCTCTGAGCACTATGGGACTTAACTGCTGAGGTCATCAGTCCCCGAGAACTTAGAACTACTTAAACCTAACTAACCTAAGGACAACACACACATCCATGCCCGAGGCGGGATTTGAACCTGCGCGCGGCTCCAGACTGTAGCGCCTAGAACCGCTCGACCACTATGGCCGGCTGATACCGAAATAATTTCATTTCTTACATTTTGTAATACATATGGATTCCGTTTAATAACTGTACTGTTAATTTTGTAACATCATTAGAACTAGATTTTTAAGAAATTCTCCCTTTCCTCGAAGTGGTATTTGTATAAAATACCCTAATTATGTCCAAGGCCAATAGTTTTTCATTTAATTACATGCAATCGTGAACCGTCTTATGTGCTCTCGATTGGTGGGTGGATTATGACGGCACAGATTGTCCGTTAAAAAATATTTGTTCTGCTTTGTCGGTGAGCTGCAGACCTGTTATTTCATGATTCGACCGCATTTTGCTATGGTATTATATGTCTTTTGTCACATAGTTACTATTAATTTTCAATAGAACCACCTTCATTACAATTTTATTTTAACTATAGCTCATGAACAGATGGTGTGGGATAAACAGCCCTGATACGTCCAGTGACATTTGATACATTTTTTTGTGTTATTGCGCGAGCGCGGTGTATGCGCTACAAAGGCTTTTTTTTCTCTGCTTCATTAACAAGCTGCACACTTCGTTTTAGAGATAGACTGCATTGCATAATGAAGCTCCGTAATTTTATAACGTAGTATAATGTTTAGTGAAGCTTCATTGCGTGTTACACTTCATTTTGAATTTAGTGTTTGCTGAAGTCAGCCCAAACAAACAGTGCTCATCACGTCTTCTCACATTAGCCTAGTCCGATATTTGTTCTGTCGATTTGTGTTAACAGGGACAGTAAAACGCGAAGAATAAACAGATCCCACAGCGACTCGGTAGCGGTAAATGCTTGGCGGTAGCGGTCAGCGCGTACCGAGTCAGTGCTGTCACTGCTGGATTGTTGTTTATTCTTCGCGTTTTACTGTCTCTGTTGACACAAATCGATAAACCGAATATCAGACTAGGCTAATCTGGAACCGCTGTATCGATAGGCACGTAAAATTTCCCTTTAAAAATCATTTTGTCTGTAACAGAAACAACGCGACTTTTCTGTCGACATTGCACGTCATATGGAAGATGTGGTGAGCTTAATTTGTCTGGACTGACTCCAGCTTCACAATGCAAAAATGAAATTCAGAATATCTGCCGAAACACCAGAGAGAATGCACCTGATGACTTTCAGGAGAGAGACCCTGTTTTGAAATGCATTTGCGCTAAACTCTGCCGAAAAGATTTTGTACATTTAGCTAAAAATCTATTAAAATTCTGTTAACTGACGTGCAGCAGCGATATCTAGCGTGCCAGAATGCATGTGCGTCAGTCGTTGCTGCACAGCAGTATATTTAGTGACCTAAAATTAGCAACATGTGTGGTGTAATGATGTCCATGGTACTCAAAATTTCTCGTTTTCTGACAACACTTCTATGGCTAAGTAACGCGACTTTACCATCACACAACGCGTACACGAATTGTATAGTATACTGCATTTACTCAGATATGGAAACGTTCAAATTTGCTTACCGTGATTTCTGATTCTGTATTTTGTGTAATTTGGAAACATTGTACGTCAAGCAACCTCTGATTGTTTTTATGTCTGAAGATGGTCATATTTGACCGAAATTAGTAACCTGCTTGATAAATGTATAGTGGTTTGTGATTGGATTCATAATAAAATAAATAATTCCTGGATCACTGTACAGCCGAACTGTGACTATTTCGTTACTGGATAATCCCTGAAGTCTTTTTTTCCTTTAATTAAAAAGCATGGCTACTTACTCTGTGTGAGGAACAGGAGGCCCGGGTGGGGAGGAGATTGTTACGGTCTCCCCCCCCCCTCCCCCCCACCGAAGACCGGTTTGATGCAGCCTCGCTAGAATGTCTTGAGCAGGTCTCTACATAACTGCTGCATCCTAAACCTGCTTAGTGTACGCAAGCTTTCGTGTCTCGTTACAATTCTTACTCCCCTCACTTCGCAGCACTCCCAAATTACCTATATCTTGATGCCTTGGCGTGTGTCATTCCAGCAGATAACTTCTTTAAAGTAAATGCTGGCATCAGCCGAAGAATTGAAATAAAGAAGGTTCGCCCGAACCTCCTGATGTCAGTCAGATCGGTTCCAAACGTTGTATGTCGTTAGAGTACCAACCTAAACACGGATTTAGTTCGTGCTATATGCACCAGAACTACGCATACAGGAAAAGCGTACCTGTGAACAATTATCTTGTAGATCTCGTGTGGGTGAGTTGGAAGAACAAGAGGTCGTCGTTCAAAAGGTCCTATGTTCAAGTCCCACTGATGACTTTAGTGTTTACGCGTGTAACGTATATGGCAGAACATTTTCCTGACATGTGAAAGGAGTTTTCGGAGCTCGTAGCAATATTCTTTTGCCAATCTGCTTCCGCTTAGTTAGTTAAAAGTAGCAAACCTATATTTGTATAGATAGGTGTGGCGTTCGGTCGGACATTGGCGACAGAACAGACACCACTCGTGATGAAGCAGCTAGTGCATTTGTAGCTACACAGAATAAACACAAACAATCGGAACAGTAGAATAAAGAAACAACTGCATCACAGGTGTGGGTTCACGCATAATACAGATGAAAAAAATTGTGACTATTGAGATTCTAACCCAGAATCCTTGGTACGACGATCTAACGCTCTACAGATTACCCCACGGAAACAATATGTATTAGCTACTCACAATTATGCTTTTCCTGTGCTCCGCAGTTCTAGCGTTACTTTTATTAACGTTTACGCCCGTTCTGCTGGACGACAGCACATAGTACGGAGTAAATCGGAGTTTTGGTTGATAATCCATCGATATAAAACGTTTGGTTCCGATCAGAGTAACTGATATATGGAAGTTTGTGTGGAAGTGCCATAGTAAGGAACATTGATGTCTCGTGTGAAATGGTATCTACATGCCAAACCCAGTAATGTGTAAATGTCTCAGACATCCACGGATGAAAATGCAAGCAACAGATGGCATGCGGTTTAACAGCCACTGCTGTTAACATACGAAAGGAATGTTTGCGCGCTTACTCCTAAGTGTTAGAAAAAATGGGGGAGGCACCAGATGTTGCTCCCGGTATCTTGGTGGAATGAAGCATGCCGCGATGCAATACGCGCGCGGAGACGTGCTCTCCGCGTTTTAACAGCCATCCGACTATAGCAAACTGCGTTCATTATAAGCAGTTGCGTTCACAGTGTCGTCACGTTCTTCGGAATAGGAAAACAGCTAGCTGGATTTCATTCACTAGTTCTTTCAGCAGTTCCACTCCCCCTTCCGTCGTGTGGGCCAACCTGCAACGGCTCTGCAGGACCAAAATCCATTCCCCAATTTCCAGCCTGGCACAGTAGACGGTGTCATCGTGGACCCTGCTGCTATCTCCAACACTTCGGACCGCCATTTTGCGGAGATTTCGAGCCCACTCCCACTATCGCCCTGCATTCCTCCGTCGGAAACGAGCGGAGGAGGCTCGTGTGATACAATGCCACCTTTACTATGAGGGAACTAGATCGTGCTCTCACTTCATCCCGATCCTCCGCCCCGGGGCCAGACAATGTTCACATTCAAATGTTGCAGCATCTTTCTCTTGCGGACAAGCACTTTTTGCTTCATACGTACAACCGCATCTGGGCAGAGGGCACGTTTTCCAGACATTGGCGCGAAGCCACTGTCATACCCATACCTAAGCCCTGGAGGACAAACACCTTCCTCAATTTCCTGACCACTGCACAGTGTGGATTTCGAGCGCACCGTTCTGCAGTTGACCATCTCGTCGCTTTGCCCACTCATGTCATGAATGGTATTCTGCGTAAATCGCCGATTGTGGCCGTGTTTTTCGATTTGGAGAAAGCCTTCGACACCTGCTGGAGGACTGGTATCTTCTGTACTCTCTACACGTGGGCTTCTATGGCCGCATACAACGTTTACTTCAGGAATTTTTAGAAGACCGAGGTTTCATGGTACGCGTGGGTTCTGCCTTGTCGGACACCTTCATCCAGGAAAACGGCGTGCCTCAGGATTCCGTCCCAAACGTCGTCCTCTTTGCTCTCGCCATTAATCCTATAATGGCCTGTCTCCCGCCGGGCATCTCTGGCTCCCTCTTCATTACGATTTTGCCATCTATTGCAGTTCTCCACGGACCTGTCTCACTGAGCGGCGTCTTCAGGGATGTCTCGATAGTCTTTACTCATATAGCATCGACGATGGCTTTCGTTCTTCCACTGATAATTTATGGCCGCGCAGTTGGTTTCTTCCTTCGTCTTTACATCTTCGGCCTGTTGCTCTTCCTTTCGTTGAAACTACGAAATTCCTGGTGCTCATGCTCCCCTCCCACGTGACCTACTTGGCAGCCCGCTGCACGTGGTCCCTCAATGTCCTACGTCAGTGGTACTTCGTATGCAGCAGACCGAACCATCCTCTTCTGTTTGTACCGGTCCATTGTCCGTTCGAAACTGACTAGGTGTTTCGTTTACGCATCTGCACGTGGATCCCCCTTACTCCGTCTCAATACTATCCACCATCGTGGCATCCGTTTGGCCACTGGTGCCTTTTACACCAGCCCAGTTGAGAGTCTGTAGGCAAAAAGCTGCCGAACTACCGCTGTCCTATCGCTGTGACTTTCTCCTCAGGAGATATGCAAGCCGTTCGTCTGCCATGTGTGGCCACCCATCCTATGCCTTCTCCTTCGATGACTCCTTTGATCGCCAGTATGGGGCGTATTCCACTTATGTTACCTCCTGGAGTTCGGTTTCGGCTCCTGCTCCGGCAACCTAACTTCACGCTACCTGCAACTTTCCCGGTGGGTAGAAACCCTCATCACCTTGGCTTTGTGAGGCGGCCCTTATTCGCATTGGCCTTCATTCGCTTCCTAAGGACACTACTCCATCCTTGCTCTATCGCCTTCAGTTTCACGACCTTCGTATGGAACTTCGTGATTGTACCTTTGTGTACACAGATGGCTCTCGGACTGACCGTGGTGTCGGGTGTGACTTCGTCCTTGGCGCCGACGTTTTTCGGTATCGGCTTTCGGAACACTGCTCAGTATTTACAGCAAAGCTCTTCGCCCCGTATCAAGCCACGCAGTACATCCTGCGACACAGAGTTTTCCATTGGATCATTTGCTCTGACTCTGTAAGCGCTCTTCGAAACCTCTTGTGTTCTGTAGACCGTCCAACGGGTCCAGGAAATCTGTGACGTGTTCACACCTGATGGAGCCACTGTAATGTTAATATGGATTCCTCGTCCCGTCGGTCTGGCAGGAAACGAGGCCGCTGACGCAGCTGCCAACGCTACAATCCTCGTACCTCAGCCCACTAATTTTTAAATACCCTCCGATAATCTCTTATTGCCGTCTGTCAGCAGGTGGTGTCACATTGGCGTCACGACTGTTCCTCCCTTTATGGAAACAAGCTCCAGGTTATTAAACCTCTCCCAGCGGCTCTCTCGCCGCGAGGACTTCATTTTAACTAGGTTGCGTATTGGGCATTGTCTTTTTAGCCATCGCCATTTAAGTGGTGCTCCCCCATCACTTTGTGCACAACTTTGGACGGTCTGCCGTTTCCTGACGGAATCCCCTTTTTTTACCCTCTTACGTTCCCGTTTGGGTTTGACGTCTGGGTTACCGCCGGTTTAGCAAACGACACACGGGCTGTCGACCACGTTTTACTTCTTATCCGTCGTAGCAGTATGGCGAAGGCCATTTAATTTTTAGTTCAGGACTTCCATTTTAGTTGTTTTTGAGCTCTAATACAAAATGAAACGAAACAAAACAAGACCACATATGTGACAGTCTTGAGTGGAAAGTAACGAAAAATGAAAGGAGAACGTACAGTGGCAGAAATGAGGAAAGGAATGAATACATATATTCAATTAATTACTGCAAAAGCTTCTCCAGCACAGCAAGCAAGTCTCATCACTGATCGCTAACCTACGCCATAACTGGTAAAAATGTTTATTCTTGAGTTATCAAATGAATTGTTTCAAATCAAACGATGTAAAGGTTACAATACAGCAATCAAGATAAATAAAGGCATTTATCATCAGTAACATGAATGCATGACAGCACAGATTTCAAGAAAGCAGGACGTCGTTATATATATAGTCAACGAATGATTCTCAGACGTAGATTTACCAGATGCTCCATTGTATTCGTATGGAGAATCAGTCTTTAAAGATTAAGAATTTTTGATTCACATTATATAGGCGAGCGAAATTCACATTGTCTGATGTATTGATATATGCGTTGATAAGGAAATTGGTGCATTAACGCAACTTTCGTAGAACGTAAACGTCATGAACCGTCGAATACAGCCACGTGAATTGCGATGTTAAGTAATAAACTCTGAAATTTATGTGATTTCGCCACGTGTTGGAATTTCTAATCTTTCTATCCTGCACATACTCATTTGGCATTCGTTCAGACGTACACTGTGGCACACATGTATTTCATTTATAATTGTGCAACAAAAATCTACTAAAAACGTGTTAGTAAGATCGCATTTGCTTAGAGATCTATTCAGTGTGTTCGCGTAGTTATCTTAGGAGTTACAGACACGAAGATTTGTCATAGACGGAACAGGGTAAACATAGTTGCCTGCTTTATCTTAGGAGTTACAGACACGAAGATTTGTGATAGACGGAACAGGGTAAACATAGTTGCCTGCTTTATAAGTGACTTATTCAGAGGAATGACACATGTTCCAAGTGCAACTACGCTACTGTATCTCTAGATTTAGACGCTACTGACAGTTTGGCGAATACTAGTACCTTGCATGCAGTCTGCAACAACACCGTGTCGTTCCCGCTAATCGAATGAAGTATGCTTCACTGTGTGAGAAATGAGAGTCCTGCAATTTACAAGGGGGCCATCAGATCTGTTGATCATGGATTCTGATGAGCCTGCCACGTTGTCCATGGGTGCGAGCTCGCAACTGCCGAGTTACGTGTCCATTTCGGACTCGATCCACGATGATACCTCTGTGTCGGCTTCTTGACCAGTGCCCGATTTTTACCGCGTTGCTCTACGCCCTTTTATCAGGCCACACACTACATCCAGCGACACGGGCTTCCAAATTGTCACATCTGCTCACTCTCTCCTAGTGCTCTTCAGAGCCTTCACACGATGCACTCAGCCACCTGTACAACGGATCCTAGGTTGCTTACTGTGGGGGGGAGCTAACGTGGTATTCCTGTGGGTTCCTGGTCACGTCGGCGTGCCAGTGAACGAGGCTGCCGATGCAGCTGGGAACAAACTCGGGGACATTAAACCTCTCCCAACAGTGTCGTCGACTTCCTTTCGGCCCTCACGTCGCCAGGTTGTCATTTTAGTCCGGCTGCGTGTAGGACAATGCCGTTTTAGTCACCGCTGTTTGTTAAGTGGTGACCGTGCCTCACTCTGCTGTGTCCTTGACGGTGAGCCACTTTCTGATCCGGTGCCCATTTCTTTTAACTGTTTACGTTTACGCCAATGTTTGCCGTCTACTATGTCAGATGTTTCAGTGGATGACACGCGCCCTGTCGATCGCGTATTACTTTTTATTCGCCGCAGCTGCATGGCGAAGCAAATTGGACACACCCTCCCCATGCGCGCATGCGCGAGGACTTGCACCAACGATGTTTTCCGTACTCACGTTCTTGCCCTTAGCTGCTCCTCTTTTAAACTTACTTGACTGGTTTTTGCCTTTTTCGCCTCATGTTTTTATTTAGTACTTGTTTCTACTTACGTTATGATACGGGCGCTTATCACCTTGGCAGTTTTGCCCCGTAAAGAACCAACAAAAAAAGTACTAACGGTAGAGGTATAGTAGATGCGCATGAAACTTCCACAGTCTTTTTCGCAAACTAGAGACCGTCACTCTAAAAGTCGCTACCCAGCTGTTCAGGGCAGGCCCCTCTACAACACATCGAAGATTAATCAAAATCCGTGATTAACAGATATCATGGTCCCCCTCTCAGATTCCTATGCATTTCACCTGGTAGTCATTCTATTACGGTGGTCACACGAGAAACCTTTTAGGTTTTGTGCCATTAATTAAAATAGATTCAGTCAGTAATGACATACGGCTCGCACATTGTGAAGTCACACCTATGGTGTTTTTAATAAGGGAGAAGTAGAAGCCGACCTCGGGGAAGATCAGTTTGGATTCCGTAAAAATATAGGAACACGTGAGGCAATACTGACCCTAGGACTTACCTTAGAAGCTAGATTTAGGAAAGGCAAACCTACGTTTCTAACATTTGTAGACTTAGAGAAAGCTTTTGACAATGTTGACTGGAATACTCTCTTTCAAATTCTGAAGGTGGCAGGGGTAAAATACAGGGAGCGAAAAGCTATTTACAATTTGTACAGAAACCAGATGGCAGTTATAAGAGTCGAGGAGCATGAAAGGGAAGCAGCGGTTGAGAATGGAGTGAGACAGGGTTGTAGCCTGTACCCGATGTTATTCAATCTGTATATTGAGCAAGCAGTAAAGGAAACGAAAGAAAAATTCGGAGTAGGTATTAAAGTCCATGGAGAAGAAGTAAAAACGTTGATGTTCGCCGATGACATTGTAATCTGTCAGAGACAGCAAAGGACTTAGAAGAGCAGTTGAACGGAATGGATAGTGTCTTGAAAGGAGGATATAAGATGAACATCAACAAAAGCAAAATGAGGATAATCGAATATAGTCTAATTAAGTCGGGTGATGCTGAGGGAATCAGATTAGGAAATGAGACACTTAAAGTAGTAAAGGAGTTTTGCTATTTGGGGAGCAAAATAACTGATGTTGGTCGAAGTAGAGAGGATATAAAATGTAGACTGGCTATGGCAAGGAAAGCGTTTGTGAAGAAGAGAAATTTGTTAACATCGAGTATAGATATGTCAGGAAGTCGTTTCTGAAAGTATTTGTATGGAGTGTAGCCATGTATGGAAGTGGAACGTGGACGATAAATAGTTTGGACAAGAAGAGAATAGAAGCCTTCGAAATGTGGTGCTACGGGAGAATGCTGAAGATTAGATGGGTTGATCATATAACTAATGAGGAGGTATTGAATAGGATTGGGGAGAAGGGAAGTTTGTGGCACTACTTGACTAGAAGAAGGGATCGGTTGGTAGGACATGTTCAGAGGCATCAAGGGATCACCAATGTGGTACTGGAGGGCAGCGTGGAGGGTAAAAATCGTAGAGGGAGACCAAGAGATGAATACACGAAGCAGATTCAGAAGGACGTAGGCTGCAGTAGGTAGTGGGAGATGAAGAAGCTTGCACAGGATAGAGTAACATGAAGAGCTGCATCAAACCAGTCTCAGGACTGAAGACCACAACAACAACAACAACAACAACAACAACAACAACGTTAGCAATATCTAGAGAACGTAAAAGAGCTTTATGCGATCGATAATCTCATTTTATGTGGCATTAGGTGATATCGTGCTAAGAAGACGGTTCTTATTGGTGAATAAAATTTCGCTCGTGTGTAGGTGCGAAATAAGACGCCGTCTAATTCCCTAGCCCGTGCAGACGAAGAAACAGATACAAAATGATCTTCCCCTTCTTACGTCAGAGAAGGGTATCCTTGGGTTTCGTGTTACGGAAAAGTATCTGCGCATGTATAGCTTCTATTTCCTCATCGGTACTGCGTTTTGGGTGTTCTTTTGTGCAAAAAGGTTTTGCAGGTACACGCCCTACCTTACAGCGAGCTCTACAGACTCTTGTCTAGACTTACTGAGTATCTGACCACATAAACATGTACACCTTGCAAATTACTAGAAAAAAGTGACTAGCGTAAGGGTCACGTCGTCGCAGCTTCGGGTTTCTTTCCTGTTCCATTAACAGTAACACTGAGTTATAAGAAGAATTATTGTTTACGCCCCTCTGAGCGAGCTATTTTTGTTTTTCTCTTAACGTTTTCTACGGGAGTGTCGCGCAGGTCGCTCAAATTTGTTCATTAATCGCTCTATAATAATCACTTATTAAGATTTTAGAAGTGCGTTTCATTACATACTACGCATCACTTAAATACGTACTGTCTTAGATTATACAACATTTCTTTTCCTCCACGGCTTGTCAGACAGATATAACCATTTAACTAAAAGGTGTTATCGATCGAAGAAAGGCAACTCACTGGTATTAAATACAACTGAAGATTCTTCTCTTCGCTCGATTTCACATCTTTGTTCAGCCATATGTGACTTCCAGATATTGGCAGCCACGTAAACAACGTTCAAGATTCGATCTCTCAGGTTTTCTTGGCGCTAATGATTAACAGTGCGCTTCTACATCTACATGCATACTTCGCAAGCCATCTTACAGTGCCCTATACCACTGCTAGTCATTTCCTCTCCTGTTTCACTTGCAAATAGAAAGAGGAAAAAACGACTGCCTCCGTATGAGCCGTGTGTGTGTGTGTGTGTGTGTGTGTGTGTGTGTGTGTGTGTGTGTGTTCCTCTAAAGTAATGTTGCTTTTCCTCCAGGGATTCCTATTGGAATTTCGGAAGCATCTCCGTAACACTTGGCGTGTTGTTCGAACCCACCAGTAAGAAATCTAGCAGCTCACCTCTGAATTGCTTCGAAGTCTTCGTTTAATCCGATCTGGTGCGGATCCCAAACACTCTAGTAGTACTTAAGAATAGGGTGCATCAGCGTCCTATTTGCTGTCTCCTTTGCATGTGAATCACACTTTCCCGGAATTCTCCTAATGAACCGAAGTCGACCAATTCGCCTTTCCTGCCACAATTTTCACATGCTCGTTTTGTTTCATATTTCTTTGTAACGTTACGCCCATATTTAGACGACGAGAGTGTATCAAGCAGGACACTACTAATGCTGTATCTTAACCTTACATGTTTTCGTACTCCCTTTGCATTAACGTACATTTTTCTAGATTTTCACCTGCTAGTCAGTAAACCAATTAGCAATTTTGTCTAAGTCATCTTTCATCATCCTGCATTCACTCATCTGAGACACTTTCTCGGAAACATTAGCGATCCTATCTCACTTCCTTGGAACACTCCTGATGAAACCCTTTGACGAACTTTCGCCGTCGAGGACAGCACGCAGAGTTCTGTTATTTAAGAACTCTTCGAGCCACTCACATTTGTTAACCTATTGGGTATGCTCGACCTTTCGTTAATAGTCTGCATTGTGGCAACGTGTCAAATTCTTTTCGGAAATCTAGAAATATTGAATCTGCCTATTGCCCTTCATTCATATGTCGCAGTACATCCTGTGACAAAAGGGTAAGCTGACTTTCGGAAGAGCGATGCTTTCCAAAACCGTACTGATTCGAGAACATAAGCTTCCCTCTCTTAAGTAGATTTATTATACTCGAACTGAGAATATATTCAGCTATTCGTCGCTTGGAACTTTGCCTGGGCGAGAGATTCACTATAAATGCAAGCCAAGTAAGGAGTCAGTACCATAAGTGCTCTTCATGAAACCGAATTGGGATTCCATCCGGACCTAGCGACTTCTTTGTTTTCAACTTTCTTCAGTTGTTTCTCTATACGGGGATGTCGTGAGTCTGTTCCATGGTCAAACGACGGTATGTCTGTACGATTCTTCTGCGTGAACGATTTCTTAAACGCGAAATTTAAAACTGGATGGAAGCCTTAGAGCCACTGTATGCTTCGTGCATAGATTCTTTCGCAGACTCATGAATCTCTACTAACCTTGCCTGTCGTTATTTGCCGGCCGAAGTGGGTGTGCGGTTCTAGGCGCTGCAGTCTGAAACCGCGAGACCGCTACGTCGCAGGTTCGAATCCTGCCTCGGGCATGGATGTGTGTGATGTCCTTAGGTTAAAGTTCTAGGGGACTAATTACCTCAGAAGATGAGTCCCATAGTGCTCAGAGCCATATTTTTTTCTTTTTTTGTCGTTTTTTGGTCGTTATTTGCGCGTTTGTTTTCAACCGAAAGTTCAAATGGTTCAAATGGCTCTGAGCACTATGGGACTCAACTGCTGAGGTCATTAGTCCCCTAGAACTTAGAACTAATTAAACCTAACTAACCTAAGGACATCACAAACATCCATGCCCGAGGCAGGATTCGAACCTGCGACAGTAGCGGTCTTGCGGTTCCAGACGGCAGCGCCTTGAACCGCACGGCCACTTCGGCCGGCCAACCGAAAGTACAACAGTCTTTGCTTCCTCAACATTTTCCGAATTTCTTTGTTAATCCACGATGGATCGTTTGAGTCCTTCGTCCACGGCACATACTTATCCAACGAACGATTTGCAATATGTCAAACTTTGTCCAGAATCCCTCTGCGTCCATCGTAATGGAACTACATGATGTTAGTGAGTTGTCCAAGTGAGATGCTGACAACTGCTCATATGCTGTTTCTAACTGAAACACTCTCCTCGTCTTCTTAACGGTTTTATTAACTTTCGTAACCATAGTCGTCATATCTTCATGGTCACTAATCCCAGCCTCTATACTGAAGCCGTCGATAAGGTCCGGCCTGTTCCGGGTGTCCTGTCGAGTTGCTGTTTCCATTTTCTGCACAATATTTCGACGATAAGCCCAGCCATCTTCTTCAGATGCTGCGAGTTTTGCTGTTACGGTCACTCGCTGCCTGATCCCCGCCAGTCTGGTTGGAGTCCAGAAAGCGAGTACACACGACAGCAGAACTCGCAGCACCTGAAAAAGATGGCTTGGCGTATCGTCGAAATATCGTGCAGGAAATGAAAACAGCAACTCGTCGGGACATTCGGGAAGCACACAGTTAAACATTGAAGATTATTTATTTCGTGATACCTTCGAGGAAGTGCTCAGTCCAGTCGCAAAGCTGACCAGAGATCCAACAGAAACTGTTTCCGTCAAAAGAGATGAGTCAGCTGGAGAATCGAAAACTTTTGAAGATGAAGAAACATGCAAGTAATTCAATTATTATTGCATCCTCCGACTTAAGCTTACTACTTAAATAGAGAAAATCTTAGGCCAGATGAGTTTCGCTTTTATTTCGAAAGCATCTTCTGAGGTCATTCTGAAAATAGGCGTACGAATGTTTGTACTTCTGGTTGTTACAGATTAAAAACAGTGTTCCTTTATAAAGTTGGCGTGCAATTTACTAACAGTGTTTCTGTTTCTTGTTCATATATTCTGCAAACGATGCTTTTTCCTTCGTCGTTCGGAGGTCGAGATCGATAGAGACTTCGTTGTACGCAAACATTTGGCATTCTCTTGCCTTTTTTGGAAGTACTTTTTCTTGCGATGCATTGGCGTTCTTTGCACTTCACCTCACTTAAGAAATACAACGTACATGTGTTTCCATTCTGTAGTGCGTTATTTATGTTTGTTCATTTGTTTTTCGTGTAGGATGTGAGCGTTGCCAACCCGTGAATTTATACACTACCTGATTATGTCAATCCATTGATTCTAGGATAATCTGTGAAAAGAGCAAGTTTGGTTTCACTTGGTTTCACACGATATGTTTTATCAGGCAGAATTCATGCTAGTTTACGTAGAGATTATTTGGTTCCAGGTGTGTTTGTTCGAACTGAGAGTATTTTCTAGAATATAAATTCCATAGTGGGAGTAATATGACGTGTGTTTTACACCAGTTCTGCTAATTTTGTGTGAATTACCTGTGCTGCCTACCAACAAATGTCTTGGTACGCACCCGACAGCGTGCGCTACTTAACATGTCCCGAAACATCGCACATAAAAGCGTAACTCTTCCGGGGCACATACCTCAGGTTCTGGTGGTGATAGAAAGGTAGGGTCAAGTGTCTTGGACGGCCCTTGGGCTAAAGACGATTTATACACCCAACAGTGGATCGCCTTGTGTCATTATCGTACAGTACAGGGTGAAAGTATGATACTACACGCTTCCTTCTGTTTAGACCAGTGGAGCAAATCGGTTGTTTCTTTTTGCATTTGATGTGGTCTACGGTGGACCTTGAGGGACTAACGGTGGCACAATCAGTTAAAGGACGGTTCCTTAGGAAACCCGAAAAAAAAAAAAAATTTGCCATTTGGCGTACGAAAATCGAGACACTGACTTAGACAGCTAAGCACAACAAAGGGCTGAATTTTTTACGGTATGTACCTAAGCTCCCGATCACGAACCTTGATATTTTCTTCGTTTCCGAGATGCAAAAGTTCAAAATTACTCTACTAGTACATGTAAAATACGCTCGTAATTTCCAGTTTGAGGCGAAAATTCGGTTTATAAAGTGACGTAGCACGGAGAAACATGCTGTAAATTGTCGCCGTTATCTTGTTGTAGTACTGAAACAAATGTAAAACTTTTTGCACATAAAATCCGACCTGAATTGTAAAATTAGTTCCGTATTTCAATTTAACGTAAGGAAACTTTGGTTTGGCATAGACCTTTCAGTGCTCTGCCGAATTTTTCTCCCATCTCATATTCATAATAGTTCCTCTTCCGTTCTTCCCTTTCTGTAATAGAAGTGTACTTCGAACTACGCTAGCGAATAAAATACATCAAATATGTTGTAAGACAGAGAATACCATATTCTTGTTACATTGCCTTCAGATGTACGTATGAAAAAGGGAAGAAACTCTTAATAATCTCATCTAGTTAGCAGTATGTATAGAGCACCTCTGTCATCAACTCAGCCTTTTCCAGATGGTATTGCCCAGCGCGTTGAAGACATGGCATTGTCGGGTGGGGGAGGGGGGTCGGCAACATTTTTATTCTATTTCAGTGTGTGCAACAGTTCAGGAAGCACAACTTGTTTTTGAAGGTACTATAATTAAATGTGTGATTATTAGTCATTGTTGCGGCAACTGGAGAGGACAGACAGGGTCGCAGTAAGGGAACTTCGCAAATCTTCACTCTCTCTAGAGAAGATTTTAACGCGTTTCGTCCGCTTTCGTAGCAGCGACAGATACATCGAGGACGGGCCAAAGGAACGCCTTTGCAGGATGCCCACCAATGCGTTAACGCTACCGGTATGCATAAGTTTCTAAAGATTAAGTATCCTTGTTACACGGAGCCTAATCCAAAGAGTCAGTGAAGTGATCAGAAGTCGTCTCCAAGCCGGAGACAACTTCCAAACAATGACTTAACAACGAGAGCAGCGATACTGAGCAGAATATGGCGCGTTGCAAATACAATCCGGAAGAGGCGAACTGGCAGCGCCGCAACCGTGCCAATTCGCCGGCACGTCACGCGCCCACGTGCCTGGGCCGCTTCCGGCCCACGTGGTCAGCAGGGCACGCGACCATACACGGCAGTGCCCAGTTGCCTCCGCCGACGCCTGCAGTAAAGATACGCAGAACTATACTCTGTTCATTGAAAGTTTCACACGGAAGTGTTTACGTTGCTATATATATATATATATATATATATATATATATGTCTCCGCGTATGTTATTAACCCATTGGGATGTGCGGCTCGCGGAATCGCGAAACATTTGTGCTGAGAGCTCCCGCTCGCACATTGCCTTATTGGCGAACAGACTCCATCTGCGTTACCCTCACGACCGCTGGGATCCACGCCATGCTAGAGCCTCAGCATTAACGCATCATAGAACCAGAACAACAAAACGTCAAATTGTAACTTCCTTTGTCCTGGACCGGAACTCGAAGCCGAGAACTTTGCCTTTCCCCGGCAAGTGTTCTACCGACTGAGTTATCCACGACCCGCCCTTACAGCTCTTACTTCCATCAGGACCTCATCTCCTACCTTCCAAACTTTGCCATAGTTCTCCTGCATACCTTGCGCGACTAGCACCACTGGAAGGAAGGATATTGCTGAGACACAGCCTGGGGCATTGTTTCCGAATGAACTTTAATTCTGTAGCATGGTGTGCACTGAAGTGAAATTTCCTGGCAGATAAAAACTGAGCGTCGGGCCGGGATTCGAACACGGGACCTTTGCCTTTCGCAGACAAGTGGTCCATCGACTGAGCTATCACAGCACGACTCAAATCAACGCACACGTCGTTGCAGAGGGAAACTCATTCTGGAGACAATCCCTGATCCGTAAAAACAATGACTAGCACGCAAACAGTATAGCTTCAAGTTCCATTTAGTAGAATTAATGCAGCAAATGAAGCTGACGGAACAGAATACAGTCGTCTACAAAATGAGATTGGCAGAAAGTAGAAAAGAAGTAACCAGTAATTTGTAGAGGACAGGTGCAAGACAGTGGAAGCATGAAACTAGGGGGAAGATAGGTACCACCAATTTTTATTGTAGTCTTCAGTCAGACTACTGGTTCAATGCAGCTCTCCATGCTACTCTGTCCTGTGCAGGTCTTCATCTCTGAATAACTATAACAATGTCAACATCCTTCAGAATCTGCTTACTGTATTCATCTCTCTGTCTCCTCAACTTGCTTCACTCCAACACTAAATATGCCACATATTGCTTTCCCCACCAGTACCTCCTCATTAGTTACCTGATCCATCTAATCATTAGCGTTCTTCTGTAGTACCACATTTCAAAAGCTTCTGTTCTCGTCTAAACTGATTATCATCCATGTTTCACTTTCTAGACAGCGATCGTTCATATTGGAAAAAATGGGACTGCGTTTATTTACTGTTACTGAACTCACAGTGACGTGTATATCACTTGCAGAAGAAAGCATAATACAAATTGCGTTCTTGCCGTCTATGGTATGTTGCAGAAGCTTTCTCAATTTCTGTTGGTGTTGGTGGTGATTTCAGTCTGAAGACTGGTTTGGTGCAGCTCTGCACGCTGCACTATTCTGTACCAACCGTTTCATCTCCAATAATTACCCCATTTTACATTCCATTTGAACCCTCTTAGTGCATTCACCCTTCGGTCTTTCTACTCAATTTTAACCCCCATGCTTTCTTCCATTCGAAATTGGCGATTTCTTCTTGCTTCGGGATGTGTCCTGTCAGGCTATCCCTTTTTTAGTCGACTTCTGCCACAAATTTATTTTTCGCTGTTTAGATGATGTACCTCTCATCTGATTTTCAACATTCTTCACATCTTAGTAGCTTCTGTTCTCTCTTTATTTGAACTGCTTATCATTCACGGACCCCCATCATCAGGCGGCTTTATGTATATGAATATAAAGAGTGTGTGTGTGTGTGTGTGTGTGTGTGTGTGTGTGTGTGTGTGTTTTATTTCGACTCCGGGGTAATTTGTAGTTCTCTAGTATAGAAACAGAAAATAAAAGTTTCAGAACTTCGCTCTTTTCTCTGTTGTATTACGTCATACACAAACCGTTGTACTTTGTAAACAAAGATAGTGTCTGATAGGTGCAAGGAATATATAGCAAAAACAAAACACTGTTTCAGAGCACAAAGAACATGCAGCAAAGTAAGATCGTTACTTTGGAGTAATCTTTTTTTGAATAATTGCAGAGATATGTCAGATTAAATATTTTAAGTGATACACAAATCCTTTTGTCAGGTTGCCGCACGTCGAACCCCTTGCTCCTGCGTATGTGGGATTGAGAGATAGTGGAACATTTACCGTATTCACGCGATATGAAGGAAACTCTTCGTGGCATGGGCTACAATACAAGAGACGCAATCATCGGTACCATAGACCAATCGTTGCGAGATCGCCAGACGTGAATGCGCTTACGGTGTACGACGCCTTCCTATGTGGGGGAAGGTGATATAGATGCGGAGCGATTATAAGAGGGCTGTTCCGAAAGTGAGGTCCGATCGGTAACGAAATGGAAATCACAGCGAAAATCAAAAATGTTTCATTTGCAAGCTACACCTTACTTCTTTTCTGCAGAGCCTCCGCTCTGACTGAGACGTTTGTCGTAGCATTGTATCAACTTTCCAATAACCTCGTCACAGAAGGCAGCCGCCTGTGCTTGTTACCAATTCTCTTTTCTGAATAGCCCTCGTATAGGTGAATGTATGTCAGTAAAAAAAAGAATAAAAAAAAACCTCCGTCTTCAGGTGACAAGTGGCCCATCGGGACCATCCGACCGCCGTGTCATTCTCAGGTGAAAATACCGATAGTAGGGGCGTGTGGTCAGCACACCGCTCTCTTAGTCATCATGATGGTTTTCTTTGACCGGAGCCGCTGCTATTCGGTCGAGTAGCTCCTTAATTGGCATCACGAGGCTGAGTGCACCCCGAAAAATGGCAACCGCTCACGGCGGCCTGGATGGTCATCCATACAAGTGCCAGCCACGCCCGACAGCGCTTAACTTCGGTGATCTCATGGGAACCGGTGTATCCACTGCGGCAAGGCCGTTGCCTCCTGTCAGTATAGGTTGGTATAAATTACAATTGTTGCCACTACTTTTTATCCACTCAATGTATACAGCTTGAACTTGGCACGTATTTGTGTAATCAGGTGACGATGAAGAACATAAAATAGGGGGTGTTCAAAAAGTCTCTCCGCAGTGCCATATGATTGTTAGCCGCACGTGCCGTATGAGTGTTCGCCTGCCTGGGTTACTTCCCTTCAAGTGGACTCTCCTAACATTCCACTGTTTCGTTTATCTCAGCCAGCGTCAGTAGTATCGTTGGTGTGAGTCGTGACCTGTTGACGTGAACGTTCAAGTTAGTTCCTTTGTTCGTTTGTTTCGGTTTTGTCACTGTTAAAATTCTAACCATTGAAGAACGTGTCTTTTTTAGTCGAACAAGTGTCCAAAGCTGGCGGTAAATACACAGTTCCACTTCGTCAAACATTTCATTCAGTTTTCCCGGAGACAACACTCCCAAATCGCGATACTGTGCGCGATCTGATTAACAAATTTCGAAGTACGAGATCAGTGACAGATGCACCAAGTAGTGGTCGTCCTACCGTTTTGTCTGAGGAAAAACTAATCGATATTTCCGATAAAATGCCCGTGAGTCTGAACAAGTCAGTAAGAAAACTCGCCGAAAATCGATGTTAAGTGTCGGAACGGTCCACACAGCTGTAAGGAAAAAATTGGAACTTTTTTCCGTTTAAAGTGACAGCCGTGCAAGAACTGAAAAATACTGACCATGGCAAGAGACTGCATTATTGTCAATTGTTCAAAAATTTTGTTCAGCAAAATGGAAGGGATATATTCTTAATGAAACGTTTTTCAGTGATGCATCGTTTTATTTATCCGGGTTCATGAAATCGCAAAATTCTCGTATGTGGAGTACTGCAAATCAATTGTGTATTCATGAGGAACCACTACATTCTATGAAAATAGGAGTTTGGATTGCAATTTCTAGACGTCGGATTGTGGGTCCCATATTTTTCAAAGAAACCATAAACGCAAAACGATACTGCAGTGATATTCTGTTACCCATTCATAGGAGAACTTGCGTTAAGTGAAATACAGAGCTGCTATTTTCAACAAGATGGTGCAACCGCGCATACAGCTCGCGTTTCAATGGCACTGCTTGCTGGTGTTTTTGGTGATCGCATAATTTCACAGGGAATTTGGCCTCCACGATCGCCTGACTTAACACCACCTGACTTTCTTCTGGGGTGCAGTGGAAGCAACTGTCTATAAAAACTGTCCAAAATCCATCAATGAATTGAAAACTGCAATACCCACTTTCACTGCTTCTATTACAGAAGAAATGTTACAGCTTGTGTTTGGAAACATGATTAGACAAATTGAATTCTGTATTCAACAACAGGGGGGACACTTTCAACATTTAATGTGAAAATTTGTAAGTACAAATGAATAGTCAATAAATTGATAACTTGTATTTCACGGAGTTTCATTTCGCTATATTCACTGCGGCATACGGCACGCACGGCTAACAATCATACGGCACTGCGAACAAACTTTTTGAACACCCCGTACAACAATTACGTCGTCAACCGTGTAAAAATTACATACATAACAATTTATGATGGGATACAGAGATGGAGGAGAGCAAAGTTTCGGTTACGCCAGAGCCTAACAAGTTCATACTTCTGCCATAACAAAAACTTCGGTCTCCTTCTGTCACTCTTGTTACTATCTATCTTTGAATCCCAACATAAATTGTTGTTTATGTCAATTGTTTATGTTCGAATTTGCCACTGTTAGCAACATAATTATTACAAATAATGTTTTTTATAGTTGCCTGATTGTATAACTGAGTAAAAAGTTCAAGCTATATAAACTTGAGGGAAAAGAATTCGTGCGCCATTTGAAATATTTAATCAGACACATCGGTTAAGCTACACCATATGATCTCCACAATGCTTCCAGACTTGTTCCAAAATAATGGTTTTGTTTTGCCTTACGTGCTTTGAACTTTGTAATAGTGTTTCCGTTTTTGCTAAATGTTCTTTGCACCTATCAGTTTCTAGACACCATCTTTCTCTACAAAGTGCGATGGTTTATATAGAACCTGTTACCACTGGTGGTACTTTTAGTTGTTTGCACATTTAAATTTACGTTCAGCTTTTTTTGTCAAAGATCTCCATAGAGCCAAGTTCTTAAATAGCGTTTCGTTTTCTCTACTACACAGGTCACCCCAAAATCGTAGCACAACACACATCTCACATTAATACAAATAAATCCACCTGAAGATAGGGGTCTCAGCATCTCTGAAACGCGTTGTTCAAATGGTTCAAATAGCTCTGAGCACTATGGGACTTAACTTCTAAGGTCATCAGTCCCCTAGAACTTAGAACTACTTAAACCTAACTATCCTAAGGACATCACACACATCCATGCCCGAGGCAGGATTGGAACCTGCGACCGTAGCGGTCGCGCGGTTCCAGACTGTAGCGCCTAGAACCGCTCAGCCACTTCGGCCGGCTAAACGCGTTGTAGAAATAAATTAAAAAGTAACTTGTAAGAGTAAACTTGTTGTTTCATTCGACTTCTTAGCACGTAAATTTATATTCTATGATGATAAATTACTGTCTTTCAGAAATATTTTCGTGCTAGAGCCAGTCTTCACTTTATATCTTCTCTACTTCTCCCATAATCATTTATTTTGCTCCCCAGATAGCTAAACTGTTGTACATAGATTTATTATACTAGTTTTCCCTACTTAACTTGTTTATTGTAAAGTCTTTCAATGTCTTCGGGAAAGTGGAGGACGGGAGATACACTATGTGATCAAAAGTATCCGGACGCCCCCAAAAACGTACATAATATGAAAATATTAGGTGCATTGTGCTGCCACCTACTGCCAGGTACTCCATATCAGCAACCTCAGTAGTCATTGGACATCGTGAGAGAGCAGAATGGGGAGCTCCGCGGAAGTCACGGACTTCGAACGTGGTTAGGTGAGTAGGTGTCACTTGTGTTATACGTCTGTACGCGTGAGTTCCACACTCCTAAACGGCCCTAGGCCCACTGTTTTCGATGTGATAGCGAAGTGGAAACGTGAAGAGACACGTGGAGCACAAAAGCGTACCGACCTCATCCGTTGACTGACATAGAACACCGACAGTTGAAGAGGGCATCAGGATCCACTGCAAATACTATGACAGTTAGGCGGAAGGTGAGAAAACTTGGATTTTATGGTCGAGCGTAAACATTGGACGATTGAGCAGTGGAAAAACGTTGTGTGGAGTGACGAATCATGGTACACAATGTGGCGATTCGGTGGAAGTGTGTGGGTATGGCAAATGCTCGGTGAACGTCATCTGCCAGCGCGTGTAGTACCAACAGTAAAATTCGGAGGAGGCGATGTTGTTGTTGTGGTCGTGTTTTTCATGGAGGGTGCTTGTACCCTTTGTTGATTTGCGTAGCACTATCACAGCACAGGCATGCACTGATGTTTCAAGAACCTTCTTGCTTCCCACTGTTGAAGAGCAATTCGGGGATGGCGATTGCATCTTTCAACACGATCGAGCACCTGTTCATAATGCACGGCCTGTGGCGGAGTGGTTACACCACAATAACATCCCTGTAATGGACTGGGCTGCACAGAGCCCTGACCTGAATCCTATAGAACACCTTGGGGATGTTTTGGAACGCCGACTTCGTGCCAGGCCTCACCGACCGACATCGATACCTCTCCTCAGTGCAGCACTCCATGAAGAATGGGCTGCCATTATCCAAGAAATCTTCCAGCACCTGATTGGACGTATACCTGCGAGAGTGGAAGCTGTCATCAAAGCTAATGGTGGGCCAACACCATATTGAATTCCAGCATTACCGATGCAGGGCGCCACGATCTCTTTAACTCGTTTTCAGCCAGGTGTCCGGATACTTTTGATTACATAGTGTAACATGTAACGCCCCGCAGAAGACACTGGAAGTAAGCTGGATCAGGTATGCAAAGAGCAAAACGGCTATTTCATTTATCATCAAAAATCTCTAGGGTATGTGCTACAAATTAAGTTGCAGTTTCAGCTGCTACGCGATATTTATGGGGTAATGAACGCGAAACGGCGCTTTGCTTCTGGGTAACCTTTACCACGTTTGTCAGCCGTCTGCGTCATATCGCTGAACTCCGCAAGGCTATCAAATAGTCTTTGAAAATGAGCGTCCTGCGTCTTCCCTACTATCGATGGATACATTGAAAATATTAAACGTACTGTAAAATATCCTCCATTTTATATGCTTCATTTTCATTCGATAAGTCTTTATTTATGAAGTGTTCATATGAATCTCTTGCATATTCATTAAAACTAAATTTCCATCAGTAAGGCGAAAGAGCACGCTGTGGCAGTGGGCGCGTGTGCGCTTCGTTGATTGGTTACGAAAAGCTGCTTGAAAATATTTTCTGAAAGAAATCGCTTTGCTGTAAACTGCGTATACAAATTTCCTCGGTTGTGTGATTGTTCCTGGTTTTATCGGCCCATAAATACGTCTGTTTTCAAGATGAAACAGTACGTGCATTATATTTATTGTGGCTTGCAGAGTTAATAGAGAGTAAAGGGCATATAAATTTATTATGGTACGCACAGCAAAGCTCGACTTCATTATGAAGTTCAAACACTGCTCAAACGGCAGCGAAAGCGTCTTCTGTAGAACTGCCCGCAGAAAATGGTGTCTCCGTACTTCAAAGTTCTGCGACGTTGCAAAAAAAAAAAAAAAAAAAAAAATCTGCCGGATGATCATATAAATGGATCCCTTACTGTCAGGCAACAATCTCTGTGGGGGTAAGACTCAGCTACTTATCAAAGGGGTGGGGGTGAAAAAGAACCGCATGAATTACCAGACTTTATTCATCCACTATTTGAGAATGAGAGCAGGTAGCGACTTGCAACAAACTTTGAACTTAATTTCAAACCTTTAAATATTTTTTTCTCGCTTTACGAATCAACATACAATGTGCTGCAGAGTGAGAATACGTTCTGGAAACTGTCAGGATTCTGTATGTAGTGTGATGCAGCTCACACGAGTATAATAAATGCAAGCCCTTTAGCGCTTGAAAGTAGCAGGCATACCTTGCCAACCAGAAATTTGTTTTTAGAGTAGATAGACAAGCGGAAGTGTAAATTGTAAGCGGTTTATAGCGAAATGAACTATAAATGTGCTGACTGAGAGGTGGTGTCCGTGTCAATGACATAGTCTTTACTGGTAGTATTCGAAATGCCTAAAGTTGACAGCTGTTCACATAGAAGCAACCCTAATCCATTGCCTCTATTAATTTTCTTTTGAACTTGTATAGTCTAGGCGAAGACTAGGTTTGTTAAACACTCTAAACTGAAGTTACGCAATATTGCAATCTATTTCCACTGGCGTAAAAATTCAGACAAACAAAAATACTGCGGTATTTTAAACTCAGATCTTCGCTCGTCAGATTTACTCACTGTATCGTAGGCAATTGTAGATGAAATGAAAGGATAGGAGAGCTGTAAACAAAAGCGTTTGGCCCTTCCTCACTGGGCAACCACAGGACAAGATACAGACCTTGGACAGTGACTTAGCAGTTTCCATATTTTTGCTGGCAGTATAAAGTACAACAGATAAGTCGGCATGGATATTTGGGCAGTGTAATGAATGGCGTCCTATCTTATCAAGAAATTTTAGATAGTACGAAGGCAGGTTGGAAAGTAGCTTCCATCTGGTAGCTAAAAAGGCTTAACAAAGTACTTGCAGCCGCCTGCCGCACACACGCGCGTCGCCCGCGGCTGCAGCTGATTCGATGGCGTCATACAGCTCCTCATCTTTCACGGAACGCTGTGACGATGGTCTTTCTTTCATACTCAGTATGTGCTAATCACTGCAAACCAAATCACTCTTGTGTGGACGAAAGCTGTGCACCAGAACTACACCAGAACCGTCCATGCCCTGTGTTCGTTTTGGCTTAATCCTTGTAACTGTTTTTAGACTTTTCATTATACGATATTGAAACGACATGGGCTCACAGCTTCTCTTTGACAGTGTCTCCCTTCTACCCCCTGAACTTCACAAAATCTCTTCTGAATGACGTGCAGGACTAGCACTCCTGAAAGAAAGGAAATTGCAGAGAAACAGCGCAGCCACAGCCTTAAAGGATTGTTTCCAGAATGAATCTTTCATCTGCTGAGGAGTGTGCGTTATTTCATAAACTGCTTACGAGGTAAGGTTTAACAGGCTCGAGAGTCCTGCTGTAGAGAGAGAGAGAGAGAGAGAGAGAGAGAGAGAGAGAGAGAGAGAGAGAGAGAGAGATTTTGATTTTTCACCACCTTCAACAATGTGATCGAGAATACGGTTACCTTATTCTGGGCATTGGAGCGGTCGTTATAAAGAAATTAACGCACCCGAAGAGCGGAAGTCCAATTTGACGGTACTGAAGAGAATGTGAAACATGATCGAAACGATATGAAATTTCGTGTGTACTTTCTCTATTTTTCTATCTTTCGCATAAGTACATCGGTAGACTCTTCCGTTCCGAAAGTATGGTGCCGTTATCTTCCAAAAACTGAACAAATTTTATGGTGGATGCTTTCTTTTATCACTAGACAATCAATCACTGCAAGCACTTCGCACTCGGAGAAATTTGCGATTTCTTGGGCATCACACAAGGCACAATCTCTTCACTTAGGTTATCGTTAAGTATCATAGCAATATGCAGTTGTAAGTTACTACTCGATCCATCCTCCTACGTAAAAGAAAGCAGTTCCTCCAGTTCACACCGAATATCAAATATGTAAAGTTTGCGTGCCGGCCGAAGTGGCCGCGCGGTTCTGGCGCTGCAGTCTGGAACCGCGAGACCGCTACGGTCGCAGGTTCGAATCCTGCCTCGGGCATGGATGTGTGTGATGTCCTTAGGTTAGTTAGGTTTAACTAGTTCTGAGTTCTAGGGGACTAATGACCTCACTAGTTGAGTCCCATAGTGCTCAGAGCCATTTGAACCATTTTTTTTTTTGTAAAGTTTGTGACCACTGTATAATGATACTGGTTATCCGTTGTCCGTAACTGGTTAAAATCGACAGCTAAACAAAACTTAAGGTATTTTTCTTAACTCTCCACTACGGGTATAAGTGTTACATGAAATTAATTTAAACCAAGACCTTAATTACATTGGACTGATGAGTTGATAATGTTAGTAATTGTTGTACGGTAGATCAGAGAACTGAGAAAGACACTGATCTAATTATTGCTACTAGAGTCTACGATTGTTACCTTCGTTGTTACTAAATGATTTATGAAGGTAATGTTAGAGGCCAAATCCCCTACGAATGCAGTAATTGAAACTTTCAGTTGCTTTCTTTTGTTTACAGCTCTCCTCTTTTCGTTTCATCGACAGATGTGGCCCAGTGATTGGGGATAGTGGGGTTCAAATCCCCTTCCGCCAATTCACATACATTTATTATCTTAAGGCGAATTGCCCCTAAGTACCTTCCAAAACCACGCGGCTGATTTCCTTCCAGTCTAGCTCGTGCTCCATCTTTAATGACCGCCTTCTAAACGTTAAAAAGGAACTTCTTAACGTTCGCTTATTTCAGTGAAGCATTGTGAGAGAGATTCACCTACTTGTAATGGCTCTGAGTACTATGCGACTTAACTTCTGAGATCATCAATCGCCTGGAACTTAGAACTAATTAAACCTAACTAACCTAAGGACATCACACACATCCATGCCCGAGGCAGGATTCGAACCTGCGACCGTAGCGGTCGCTCGGCTCCAGACTGTAGCCCCTAGAACCGCACGGCCACTCCGTCCGGCTGTAATGACTTAACATTGTTCGCTAACACTTAAGTTGAAGATATTTTTACTACACTTTTGTTTTCTCCCTCGCACATTATTCAATGTTTTATCAGCATTTGTTATTATTTAAACTCTCCTCTTGCACCGAAACCATTCTGCTCTATAGCTATTCCCTTGGTTGAATTTCCTTTCGTCGGACATACTTGTAAATAATTAAAATATGACAAAAAAGTGAAACGAATGTTTTACAGTATAATACTACCTATACGTTTTTGAAAATAATTAGTTTATGGTTTCAGTGAGTTTCTACGAGCTGGGGGGGGGGAGCGAGCTCGATCAACGTTTGCAATGATATATGGCAACAGGTCACATTCGTGAAAACAAGACAGTCACATGGGGCAACATCAGACCTGCAGGAACATAATTCAGTTGCTTTGAAGCTATGCAATTTTGACGAATGAGATGGACGGTTGTCAGGTTGGGAAAACCCCTCTGACCTTGTCTCCGTCTTGGACCCGTTTGTTTGTCATTCTCAAGAATTCTTGCCGATTTTATTAAACTACCTGAGCTAGAGGAGACAAACTGCCCGGAATGGTTGTTTCACCGTGCAGCTGAGTGTAACTGCGGAAGAACTGGGAACTATGAAAACTGTTTTCCGCGAAACGCATGAAAATATGTTGGATCTCAGTGCTCTTACCGACACAACTATTCAGGAAATAATCAAAGCCTTATCTTATATTCGTCTAGTGCCTTACATCAGCAGTGAAACGTAACTCCGCGGTGCAATTTGTTCCGTTTCTGAGCAGCATCTCATTTAGGGTTTGGCAGCCAGTGTGGGGGCCTCGCTGAGACCAGACACTGTCTGGAGGTCGTGCGCATCTTGGAAGGCTTCGCTACGAAGGGCGACAAAATATTTGCATGCGCTGCCGCAAGGGACTCATAAAACAGGTGCCGCCGAGATGCGGCTAGAAGAGGGGAGCTCCGTGCAAGAGCAGATAGGCACGGCTCGGAAAGCACACGCGAGCTCGGGTTCTCAAGTCCTAACATAACGATCATTACTTCTTGCTTTCCCAAAGCAAGAACAGGAAAATATTCTTTGATTCTTGCCAGTCATTGTCGCTCAGCGCCTTTTTGGCTCCGCCATGACACGGCGTCTTTACTCTGTCGATAAGACTCTCCGATTTGCGAAAAGAAGTGTCTTACATTGCTGCAACCATCGTTATAACAATCATGACAATATATTAATGATTATGGCAGTCATCGTAATACTATTATTAATATTATAATACTTTACTATACATACACTCCACATATCAATTTTTTGTTGATATTTTTTCTTCTGTGCATATATAATTGTGGGTGTGTGCTCCTTAGGATGCCTCTACTATTTAATATTAATTACATTTTTGATAAACTTTACGTCTTTTGCTTTACTCCCCCCCCCCCCCCCCCCCACACACACACACACACACACACACACACACACACATACCTCAAAAACCTAGCGCCGCGTCACAGGCGACGCAGGAATGAATAGATTGTCCGGGGCAAAGTTTACATTTTACCGGTGACTGATGAGGCCCACGCCGATAACGCAAAAATTACAACGCGCAGGTTGCAAGAGATTAAAGTTAATTTGACCTGCTCCAACGTATCATGAGTGCAGCGCGGAAAACTTCGGCCAGTGGGTTTGTTTCAAAATAATTTACTTGGAGCGCACAATTTCCCATCAGTTGGACACACATTTACAAGCTTAAGCATTTAACTCGTATGTGAAAATAAACTATCACGTGCGTTGTTCAGGCAGATTAGGGAGTATGGTGTGTACGGATTTCGGTTAATGCGACATTTAGGAAATACCTATTCAGCTAGTATTCTTTGAGCGTAATGACTCTTTCCAGGAAAGATGAACATATGAAAATATGCATGTCTCCCTCTTGCCTACCACAAGCACTTCGATTTTCTGTTCAGAGAGGCATGCAAAAATGTCTTCACCAATGTAGCTGGAAAAGCGCTTGCACCTGTATTATGTTTGGTTAGAGAAGTGTTAAAATTTTCCAAAACAGCGCGGGTGTGTGTAAAAGCTTCTGATAAAACGCCAAGTCCTGATGTGTAGCCCTGCCGCTGCACAACATAGAATTTATGAACATCTCTGTTGTTTTACCAGACTTCGAGGGAAGATTATGGAAAATCCACTCCCTCTTTTAAACAGCTCCTGAGTATACAATTACACACTATTACCTTAGATTAACATAGTCATGGCCAAAGGAATTAATACTAATACTGCGGAACACTACCACATAAACTACGATTTGCGCTAGAAGATAATACGCGACAGAAAATAAAGTAGGCGTAGCATAATGTCGAAAATGGTGCTTGACGATACATATTAAATTTTAAAATAGCGTCTGTTGCTAATAAGTCACCATGGTCGATAACAGTGCAACATTTCAACATTTGTTATTAAGACAATTGACGTTCAGTTTCTGATTCCATCTGTAAGGGTTTGTGCATAAAAATCCACGACCGTACAGAATGAAATATTGACGGTAACCCAAGCAGCAAGTCACTTTAAATTAACAGCTAGCGGTGTTTAATAATATATAACATTGCATGTTACGTTTTACAGGCATGGCTCTTATAATGCTGATTGTTGTCAGCGTACTTACTACGTGATAGTTAACAACTGTTATTGTTAATTTTTTCTAATACAGAACTTCCCACACTCTTCAGTGTTATCTATTCGTATGCGCCATTTTTTTCTGTTCCCAATAAACAAAAAAAATCCAGCAAAAGTTCGGGTGGAAATTCATGCTGAGGAAGGCACAGTGGGAAACACGACGCAACTACTGCGTAAGGCCCTCTGTGCGTATGCAGTAAGAAGCGAGGTATCACAATCGCGGCGGCGACGCTGTCGTAACAAGTTCCCCATACTCATTGTGGCCGCACTAGACTACAGAAAGCTCGCGCACATCCACAACGGTAGCCAATGTGCGACTGGCGTCTGGCTGCCAGGAGCTCACGTGCTAGTGGAGATCGGAGCCCAGCTCCCCTCCCCTCCCCTCCATAGGCTGTATCCCCACCCGGCGGTTGCGTGACGCAACGGCATTACTGCCGCCTCCTCCTCCTGCTTGTCTTTCACGCGGCTAACCTGCCTGCCTGGCTAGTTCGTTGCCCAATGCTGGCGGTTGGTGCTGACTCACAAGCAGCATGTGGGACGGTCCTTGCTCCGGTGTACCTTAGCGAAAGTTCTTTTTATCTGTCTCATGTGGATCGGCACCGGTCTGAAAACTACCGCCTTACTTTTCTTGTGAAAGAAACGTAACGAAATTTAGCGATAAGTTCTGTTTCTGTGAATCAGGATGGTAGACACTAGTGACGATGCCACCTGTAAACAGAGAATAACCACTTAAACCTGATAATCCAGTACAGTAGACCACACACCTACCTATCTATTCGGCCCGCATATGGCATACATAACATCTGTGATTTGTCGGACAAAGATCACACAAGTAGCGGTTCTATATGTCGTTTTCTATGACAAGCATATCCCGTTAAATAAAAAGGGTGTTCGTTTGTAAAGTCTGTCCAGAGGGGAAGCATTGGTTATGAAGTTTCGCAAGTGAATAGCTGTAACATATGCGTGTGCGTGGAGATACACGAAGCTGAGAAAGGTAGACAGATCAATCGGAATTAAATTCCCGTACACTCAACTTCCGGATTACGCATTACCGCACCGCGAATCTCAATGGCCGGCCGCGGTGGTCTAGCGGTTCTGGCGCTGCAGTCCGGAACCGCGGGACTGCTACGGTCGCAGGTTCGAATCCTGCCTCGGGCATGGGTGTGTGTGATGTCCTTAGGTTAGTTAGGTTTAAGTAGTTCTAAGTTCTAGGGGACTTATGACCTAAGATGTTGAGTCCCATAGTGCTCAGAGCCATTTGAACCATTTTTTTGAATCTCAATGAAATTATGAAGAAACGAACTGTAATGTGAAGCAAACACGAAATATTGCTGTTGACAGTAGATTCCTTCAAACAAATGCGTTCTCAATTACTACTGGAAGCAGCTTCCTTTGCGTTCAATCTGTCTTCAGGAGGAAGGAGGCGGGGGGGAGGGGGGGTTCGCGGGTGGCCATAAAGATAAATGCTGATTGTTATGTACTACCTTGGCCCTGCAGTTGTCCATCATTTAGATTATGAAATCAGCAGATTCCCATAGTTCATTATCCATTGGTTGATAGCTCTTTAAACATGGACGAAATAGTTTGGTAGTTACTAAGGCGCCGGCAAGAATTAAATGACGCTTGATTCGTTTGCGATGTGATGCGTATATCTTACAACTCTTCAGCCGTTTTCGCTCTGGCAAAGTTAATGTTTCATAGATTTTAGATTGGTCTGGTGCTATAAAATTACTTAAAAAAAAAAAGACTCGCTGGTCACATTTACGTATGATTTGCTCTTGATTTACAGTTAAATACTTCACAAATTTAACGCCCGCGCAAAGTTCAAAAGACGAAAAAGCACATGTCACGGGAACGTGCAGTTCCATACCAACCTCACCTCTCTTCTCTGCCCACTCGTACCACGTCGAAAAATCTAAAGCAAAATGTGCGTCACTTGCCATGTGTCACCGATCCGTCTGCATGATCTTAGCCTCCCACGAGCAAAGCCGTACATACTCAAATTGTCATTATAAACTCTCAAATCTTTTTGATACTATTTGTCATATTAAAATTCTTACTTCTTAGATAACTGTGATGTAAAAAAAGGTTCTGTACATGTGTATCCCAGTATCAGATAAAGTTCAATATATAAATAAATACATAAATAGTTAAAAATTGTATGAAGTGTTTGCATCATACTGTCGTTTAATTCTTTCATGATTAAAATGTCAGTGTCTTGGAATAATCAAGAAGCATTTACTTTCTGATTAAAGGTGTCCGATGTAGTTTTGAAAAAAATGGCTCTGAGCACTATGCGACTTAACTTCCGATGTCATCAGTCGCCTAGAACTTAGAACTAATTAAACCTAACTAACCTAAGGACATCACACACTTCCATGCCCGAGGATTCGAATCTGCGAGCGCAGCGGTCGCTTGGCTCCAGACTGTAGCGCCTAGAATCGCACGGCCACTCCAGCCGGCTTAGTTTTGAAAAGACTGTACAGATGTCATTCTCTGTTTCCCAGGGCACATATTATGAATGAAATGTTCCTGAAGAAACGACCGGATCGTCACGGCACACTAGCACAACATTTTGATAAGAGGCCGAATGGTCGGCATATTGTCAAGGAATCTTCAAGTATAGTACACGTTTACCACTACGATGCGGTCGTTCGCTCGAGATTGAGTCATATAGATCGTAAAGAAGTTATTAATCGACAGTAGATCCTATGTGGAAGTAACTTGGTCATCTGACTAGCCGCAGCCTTGTTTTATTACAAAGTCATGCCACGGCCTATCACAATATACAGTCGTGACACTGACTGCTGTGAAAGTTGTTACCATCTCACAGTTACATACACAAGCGCCCCCTAGCGGAAAGAAAACAACTACTTAACGTATCATGTGCCACGAGACACCAATGTTTGTTTTTAATTTTTTTCACTTAATGTACGGAGTAGCTGATAAAATGCGGCCCAAACGTCCGTAAAATATGGCAGATATGAATAATCGTAAAATAAATGTAATCAGTCAAAACTCGAGAATCAAATTACATAAGCTGAACGTTTTCGTAAAGACCTAAGTTAGAAATTTCTTATAATGGAAACTTATCCAGTAGAAGCAAGATAATATAGTTTTCGTCAGCAGATGTATTATAATAATAAAAAATGATGGATATATATATATATATATAATTAAAATAGAAAAATTAAAGGATATTACAATTGCATTATTATTAAATGTTTTACGTGTACGAAATTGTGCTATTGTTCATTCACTTTACCTTGCGTTGTTTCTCTTTTTTTCGGTGTCCATGACTATAGATTTTTTACTTCTGAAAGCTTCTGCCTCTTGTTAATTTTGCGAAAATCTGACCGTGGACTTCCTTTCCTACATTTCCATTATGGATCAGGCAGCCGACTCCAGGGAACACCAGTACCTCTCAAGATGATATAAAACATGAAGGAAATTCCTCCCAACTTAGCTCCACTTCAATAAAAATCCTTAATACTGTTATTAAGTCTTCTCTTATTCAGAATCACATATAATGCAAAACAATCGCTGCGCTTCATACTTCGAGCAATACTTCTTAACCATCCTTCTACATACAAGATATTGAAACAAAATCATGTACAAAAAAGTGAACGATGTTTTTTGTTCATTTGTCGGCGCCTTACTGCGCATTCATGATTATTGTCTTTACCGATGCTTATGTTCGGACTTTGATTCTGTCATTATCGCTGTTTCATTTTTAATAAATTTCAACTTTACCACGTTTTTATTGCTGACTTTTCTTAGGATTGGCACTTCCTGTGACACACAGCAATTGTGCACTGCGTCTAAAGATGTGCTCACTGTTGCCCTTCACTCGCTTTTCCAGTTCGCGAACATTTGTTTAATATAGTTGTATCTTTCCTTTTACGACTGTGTTAAATTTTAACGTTTGTGGATCTGGTGTAGCAACAGTTGAGGAATGGCTAGCGTACAAGAAAAGCACAAATTCAAAAGCAATCAATACTGTCAGTTTTTGACACAGTTTTAGGTACTGGTATCTATGTCAGACATCAGATCGTGCTGAATCTGATATTGGAACTTCACTAGCTATGGAATCTCTCATGTGCTTCACACTTTACAGCCGTTTGCTCTGTCGAAGATATGTTGAGTGACGTGCTTCGAAAAGACGCCTAGCTTCACTTATCTCTACTACACATTATGCTAAAGTTCTTCGTTTTTTTATCTGACAGTATAGTCCTTGGACATTGTTGATCTGATTTTTAAATGTATTTCAGACAATAATCAACTCAAGAGGACTATCATTAATCGAAAACGGTTTAGTGTCGTAAAGAAGTTCCAGGCAGCTGTATGCCCCCCCCCCCCCCAAAAAAAAAAAAAAAAAGGCGAATTACCAAACGCGTAGCATTAGCAAGAGTGTACTAACGCACTATTAGAAAAAATAAATATATTACTGCCGATTGTATTTCCACTTACACGACGCTACTTCGGTCATGACAGGTGCAGGCACTGTCTAAAATTGTTCTTAATACCATCTCTGGATTGACGCCACAGAAAGCGCATGACGTCCAAAATAATTAGTTTTGCTAGTTGTTTACAGCCGTATCTCGCAGCCTCGTATCTAAGCCTGTAGATTCGTGAATAGATATTCTTTCAAATTTCTTCTTTGTATATGCTCCTTCACTAGTCGAAAATGCTTCATGCGGCTTTCCTATCTGGGAGGCCCACGAGGGGAGTCGTTTTAACACCTACTGGGAAATACATTCCTTTCTTGCACAACGTTGCACCTTACCTTCGCGAAGCGTGTTAGAGAGAGAGAGAGAGAGAGAGAGAGAGAGAGAGAGTGTGTGTGTGTGTGTGTGTGTGTGTGTGTGTGTTCTGTCGTAATATTTTTCCAGTGTATGCGACGCTATGAGCAGTGCACGCGTAGTTCAGTATACTTTTTTGTCGTTCAGTGTCTGGTGTTAGAGGTTTGATAATCACCACATCCGCTGCTTTTGCTGGCCCAGTGCTACAATGAAAGCTGATTTCACCACAAGCATTTGAACACAGCCGAATGCCTTTCAACCGCACTATCTGTTTGCGTATGACGAAAGCATACCGTTTGTTCGTAAGGCTGCACTGTTCAGTCACGAAGCAGGTTTCCCACTAGATCGAGTGTGCAGTTAAAGATGACATGTTAATGTTCAGTTTTAGTGAAATTTTGCCCTTAAGAAAAATTCTGCTCTATATGTTGAACGCTAGGGCAGCACTGTGCAACACATCTTTGTTCTGCCTATAACACGTTACACCACAGCAGCGTCATTCCTTTCTTTTTCTTTTACTTTAATTCGGTTGTGACATTATTATCTGCTCAGATTGTATTCCAGATTGTTAATTTGTGCGTGTAATACCGTAGCATATGATGTCACCATAATTTCGGGTTCGCAACGGAAGTGATCTCTAAAAGTAAAGTTCCTCTAGCTACAGAAATAGAAATTACTGCCTAGAATTGGTACATGGGTTTGCATAGATAGCTAAACATTTATTAGCTTCCTTCCAATGTGCTACTTGATGTTGTAACAATAACGCAATATCAGCGATGAACCCAAAAATTAAAAAAAACCTCTGACGTGGCAGCCTCACCCCTTTCCCAACTGTATCACGAATCTAATGTACACGGTGTCCGTAAAGATACTTCGTGGGTTGAGTGTCATTTAACTCGACTTATAATTAACTTAGAGGAAACAAGTTTCTCTGATTCACCAACACAAGAAGCTTTATCTGTTTCCTTAATCTCGTTTTACAAGCATTCCACTTGTGACACATTCAGCACCTAATTGATATCCCAACTCGTTTCGAATCCATTCTCCTGTCAAAGTAGACTGTCGGAATAGCTGTTGTTATTCTTGCCACCATATCGGCAATGTCGTGCACGTTTTGGCTTGTCATCTGGTTTGATTTTCTGTAACAATTGCAGTTTGTACGAAAACAGATGAAGGCGCTTTCGGGGTACCCGGTGGACTATTCTACGAGAAATTTGCGGCCCTTGTGATGCCCTACGAACAGATTGGTGTAGAGAACGCTAGAAAACCTGTCTGGTTCTCCATGTTTCCATGAAGTTCCTTTGCCATTTTCTTATCGATGGCCGATAGTGTGTGATTTCCCGTACCGCCTTTTGAAATTTCCCCCAACCTCAGCGTCTGGCACCGTTCCAGTAAAATAAGACACATTGTGCCTCTTATTCCTGCGCAGACGTCTGGAAAGGCGAAACATTTATTCATTGTTCATGGAAGTATGTCAGTCTACGCAACTAAATGAAAGGCACTTTGTACACTCCTGGAAATGGAAAAAAGAACACATTGACACCGGTGTGTTAGACCCACCATACTTGCTCCGGACACTGCGAGAGAGCTGTACAAGCAATGATCACACGCACGGCACAGCGGACACACCAGGAACCGCGGTGTTGGCCGTCGAATGGCGCTAGCTGCGCAGCATTTGTGCACCGCCGCCGTCAGTGTCAGCCAGTTTGCCGTGGCATACGGAGCTCCATCGCAGTCTTTAACACTGGTAGCATGCCGCGACAGCGTGGACGTGAACCGTATGTGCAGTTGACGGACTTTGAGCGAGGGCGTATAGTGGGCATGCGGTAGGCCGGGTGGACGTACCGCCGAATTGCTCAACACGTGGGGCGTGAGGTCTCCACAGTACATCGATGTTGTCGCCAGTGGTCGGCGGAAGGTGCACGTGCCCGTCGACCTGGGACCGGACCGCAGCGACGCACGGATGCACGCCAAGACCGTAGGATCCCATGCAGTGCCGTAGGGGACCGCACCGCCACTTCCCAGCAAATTAGGGACACTGTTGCTCCTGGGGTATCGGCGAGGACCATTCGCAACCGTCTCCATGAAGCTGGGCTACGGTCCCGCACACCGTTAGGCCGTCTTCCGCTCACGCCCCAACATCGTGCAGCCCGCCTCCAGTGGTGTCGCGACAGGAGTGAATGGATGGACGAATGGAGACGTGTCGTCTTCAGCGATGAGAGTCGCTTCTGCCTTGGTGCCAATGATGGTCGTATGCGTGTTTGGCGCCGTGCAGGTGAGCGCCACAATCAGGACTGCATACGACCGAGGCACACAGGGCCAACACCCGGCATCATGGTGTGGGGAGCGATCTTCTACACTGGCCGTACACCACTGGGGGTCGTCGAGGGGACACTGAATAGTGCACGGTACATCCAAACCGTCATCGAACCCATCGTTCTACCATTCCTAGACCGGCAAGGGAACTTGCTGTTCCAACAGGACAATGCACGTCCGCATGTATCCCGTGCCACCCAACGTGCTCTAGAAGGTGTAAGTCAATTACCCTGGCCAGCAAGATCTCCGGATCTGTCCCCCATTGAGCATGTTTGGGACTGGATGAAGCGCCGTCTCACGCGGTCTGCACGTCCAGCACGAACGCTGGTCCAACTGAGGCGCCAGGTGGAAATGGCATGGCAAGCCGTTCCACAGGACTACATCCAGCATCTCTACGATCGTCTCCATTGCTGCGAAAGGTGGATATACACTGTACTAGTGCCGACATTGTGCATGCTCTGTTGCCTGTCTCTATGTGCCTGTGGTTCTGTCAGTGTGATCATGTGATGTATCTGACCCCAGGAATGTGTCAATAAAGTTTCCCCTTCCTGGGACAATGAATTCACGGTGTTCTTATTTCAATTTCCAGGAGTGTATATTGCCATACGCATTTCGCTTCTTTTATTTGTGAAGCATCTTCAGTGACCTGTAATAAACGTTTCTGTTTACACGTCTAATAAATGTAATATGTTGTAGTTATTATATGTTACTATGTTACATTTTGTCATGTTTTTCTTTTGTTTTTCAGATTAGAATCAACTTTTGTGGCACAAATTTCGTGAGGTGAAATCATGATCCGGTGTTAGTTTTGATTTCCAGTGCTGTTAGCCCATATGTGTGGTCCTGGAGATGTGTTTATTAGTCCCCAGGCTCCAGGTTGACCGATTTCCAGCGGTTTTTCACCCACAGTTGTTACAACAGATCACTTATGTCACTTGCACTTTTCATTTTGTGATCAACATGTGTGTGTGTTTACAGTGTGTAGTGTTGCCAACTGTCGCTGGGAGTTTCTCTTTCGTTTATTATTATTGTTATTTTGTGTGTGTGTGTGTGTGTGTGTGTGTGTGTGTGTGTGTGTGTGCGCGCGCGCGCAAAAAATGTAACACAGTAACATATTGTAACTGCTATATAATACAAAAATGTAACACAGTAACATATTGTAACTGCTATATAATACAATTATTAAAAGTGTAAAAAGAAACATTTATTACATTCCACAGAAGATGCTTCACAAATAAAATAAACGAAACGCGTATGGCAATAGAGTGCCTTTCATTAAGTTGCATGGACGGAAAGAGCCTTCGTGAACTTTGAATCAACTGAGGAACGATGGAAAACAGAAAAAAAGCAAGATTTATTCATTGTCTTCTATAAAAAAAAATTGACTTTGTGTATCAGACAAACTTTACTTTTGTCTGACGATTTATATGACATTGAAGTTGTTAAGTACCGATTTAGACACCCTGTAGTTCGCCTTGTCCTAAGGATTGCTCATTGGACCTAATTTTTAACCAGAATCAATCAAATCGCTGGTTGTCGCTAAGCACCGTCACTGGGCTTCACAGAAATCTGTACCAGTCAGACAGGCCTCACTCGTTGTTGTACTTCGTTATTTAGTTAATTTTGCCCCCTTAGGGAATGTAGGTCCTACATAAAACTGTTATTTTGTCACGTAAACCTTTTCAGGTACTCAGAGTATTCAATTATTATCTGTGATACACAACAAACTACGGAAGCTCCAGCAATGTAGGAAAAGATAGATTGCAACTTACCGTAAAGAAGACACGTTAAGTTGCTAACAGGGACACTCAAAAGGATCTGTATATTGTACTCTGAATGAATAAATAGTTAGAAGTGATTTATTGGTATTGTTTTAGGAAGGAACAGAAGCGCACTTTCTTGTGAACAGATTTCCTGTGATTTTCGAGTTGATCTCCAACCGTGTGGGCGTATAAGTTACGTTGATTTAAAGAAACTAAGTTATATTATGATATGTAGCTGAAACTGAGACACTAATACGTTAGCTGTGTGTGATCGTAGTCTACATTTAGTCAGTTCGAACATGCTCTTGTATTAGAGGTAATAACCAAATGAAATTCTCGTGGGAGCTTCCCTGTACAGTGGGTGCTCGAACGCAGAGCTTCTGTAATTTGCGGAAAGCTCCCGTAATGAACAGTATAAACACAGTAAAAACTTTTGAACAATACTATTTACCGATTCAAAGACAACAGTAGTAGCACAACTTACTATATCGATTCTTAAAGAACCACCAAAAAAACAAACTTGTAAGAGAAATTCCTATCTGCATTGTCGTGGATGTAAAATCGCGGTGCAAACGTTTCAAAACGGACTCTTTGTCACTTGACTGAGACACGTTTTAGAATATTGTGTAATAGGGTTTTGAGAAACATTTGCATACCAGCCATACGCTAGCCCTTCCCTTCCTCTATTTTTAGGCTCCTTAGTATCAAATTACTGAGATAACGTTACAAATGCAGTTGCAGACGGGAATGATGAAAACCTGAGATTCCTTAATGTTAATGTCTTATGTAGCAAAAAACTTGAAACAGAATATTTACCTGTCAGAGATCACTTAAAAACAACTCTGTGCCCGTTTGCCAGAAGTGTTTGAAAGCCTAACAGATCCAGTGACAAACTGTTTAAGCGATACATCGAAGTCCATGATGCGAGTGCAGTACGTACACACTGTGTATTGCAGACGAAGTTGGCCATTTTTACAGAAATGTCAAGTTATTACTTTCAGCAGCAGTACTTACCTAAAATCAGCCATGATGACAAAAAAACATAGAATAAAGCTAAGCGAAATGTTATGTATTGGACATGGCAGCGAATACAGCTAATTCAATTAGTGATATCTCGCAGCTAATCGTTTTGTGGCCACAAAATTCTAAAAGACAACTGTGGGTGTGAACACTATGTAACATAACATACAGTATAATCTGCAGGGCGAGGCATTTCACCAGTTTTGCACAAAGACGTCGAGGAGCGCTAGTAGTGGAGTACCTGTATTGAGCAGTTTATTTTCTTGCAACCAGCGAGGTTTCGTAGCACCGTTAAAGATAAGTCTTTGCTTGTGTGGTTAAAATTGATGCTACATTCGAGAGATGATGTAGAGTAGGTGCAAAGAGAATATGGGATACTAAATTCCAGGCATAATAAGTACACTGAGGGGACAGAGGTCGTGGAATAGACATATGCACGTATGCATATGTCGGTAGTAGCGCGTACACAAGACATGAAAGGGTAGGGCATTGACAGAGCTATCATTTGTCAGGTTGTGCATGTGAAAAGGTTTCCGACGTGGTTGTGGCCGCACGACGGGAATTCAGACTTTGTACGCTGAATGGTAATTGGAGCTAGACGCATGGAACATTCCATTTCGGAAATTGTTATGGAATTCATACTCGGAGGTCCACGAGGTCAAGTGTGTGCCGAGAATATCAAATTCAGGCATTACCTCTCACTGCAGACAACGTAGAGGCAGACGGCCTTCATTCAGAGCCGTTTGGGTACAGTTATTAGTGCTAACAGACAAACAAAATCGCGTAAATAACGGCAGAAATAAATGTGGGACGTACGACGAACGTATCCGTTAGGACAGTGCGGCGAAATTTGGGTTTACTGGGCTATGGCAGCAGACGACCGATGCGAGTGCTTTTGCTAACAGCACGACATCGCCTCTAGGGCCTCTCCTGGGCTCGTGACCATACCAGTTGGACCCCAGACTGGAAAACGGTGGCCTGGTCAGATAAGTCACGATTTCAGTTGCCATTTGCTGAACTACAATTGGCGTGGTGCAGACCCCGCGAAGCCACGGACCCAAGTTGCCAACAAAGGCGATGAACAAGGTTGTGGTGACTCCATAATCGTGTGGGCTATGTTTACATGGAATGGATTGGGTCCTTTGGTCAAACTAAATCGATCATTGACCGGAAACGGTTATGTTTGGCAGGTTGGAGACCATTTGCAGCCGTTCATGGATTTCAGGTTCCCGAACAACTCTGGAATTTTCATGGATGGCAGTGTGCCGTGTCACCGGACCACAGTTGTTCGCGATTAGTTTATTTGGCCTCCCTGATCACCCGACAGGAATCCCATCGAACATTTAAAGGATATGATCGAGAGGTCCGCACGTGCACAAAATCCTACAGCGGCAATATTTTTGCAATTATGTAGGGCTTCGAGGCTGCATGGCACAATATTCCTGCATCGGGCTTCCAACGTGTGATTTCATCCCTTATCATACTGGTCATATCAACTCGTGACCATGAATTTCTGTAGAAAAAATAAATATTAGATCTCTATATTCTAAGTGTTAAGAAATAAATTATTTTCGTTCTTTCTGAATTTTTATAAATGGTACAGTCCTTTGAAAAATGTGTATTTTGTAAATAACTCGTAAAACAGTGGAAAAAAATATAACTAATAAACCGAAAGTACTGTAGAACTGGCAGAGCTCCCTCTTAGTGTGTTGAAATTTAGTTGACATCTGCACACTAATGGGCCTTCCTTTAACTTAGAAATTTAAGACGAAAATAGGAAATTTAAGTTAATTTTTCCACCAAATTTTTTTCGTAATTTACGAAGAACGTTGTCTTTTCTGTCTTATTACCAGATACTACTGATGTAACTATAAACAGTATCCTCTCCGCTCCAGCTATCTGTATTATGTTAATATTTGTTATTAAAGATGCAAGGAATTGCATTTTTACGAATTAGTTTATCGAAAAAACCCATCCGAAAAGTTTTGAGAATTGCACATAATATTGTTTGGTTAACATGTTAGTAGTCAGTGTGGGCAATAATTTTTTCAATATTCTGCATATTTCGCATTACTGAATTTTTAGTGTAAAACATGCATGTCGGCAAGACTAATTCCAGCGAGTGAGACTTGCACATAAACCATTCTACATCTAACTTTATGTTTTGTGTGAACTTTGTGTTACTTACAATGTCAGTGAGGAAGTACAGCAGTGAAAGAGTGAGGTGTGTGGACTATCTAAAAAGACACGAGAATGTGGTGTTCAAGAAAAGTGAAAAACACTTCAGTTATTAGAAATACGTCATAGGCATTGCAGAAATATCTTGTTCCCAAGTAAGGGTATTAGCGTCACATCCATTGTGCAGGAATTGGTACGCTCACCACAAGAAATTTTGTGACAACCCACCTGAACGATCACCATCACCCGATTGTGAAACTGAAGAAGATAGTGCAGAAGATAGTGCAGGTGTTTATATTCCTGGGTGTGAAGTTGTTAATGTTTGAATGTTAGCATTTCTGCTCTAGCCCCTACTGTATCCCCCTTAAACGTACAGGAAAGGTAAGAAACACAAGAAGAAAACAGTATGTAAAAAGAAAATTGAAACGAGTTCTACGGAAGCAACATCGTCAAAACTTTGTGAAATGTATAATGTAGATGCACTTGGTGCAGAACCTGAAGATAGTGATAAGTGCACGAAATGTCATGTGTGGTTTCAAGACTAAATACTCCTATCTCAGCAACCACCTATACTGAGAAAGCACTGATATTGACACTGATACCAGGTAACTACTCTAAGCAGCAGACACAGAAAGACCTACCCACTTCATCACGTTATTTGATTTCAAAAGCTTGTAAAGTAAAGAATGAGAAAGGTAATTGGGCATGCCCAGGTTCTTACTGTGGGCATTCGTTGCAAGATGATATGCTTAACTGTTACCATGGAATATTACCTAAGTGATGACAAAGATTGCAGCAGGCAAAGTCCTATCCGGGCTGATGTTATGCCTGTTTAGTGGTTCAAATGACTCTGAGCACTATGGGACTTAACATCTGTGGTCATCAGTCCCCTAGACTTAGATTTACTTAAACCTGACTAACCTAAGGACGTCACACACATCCATGCCCGAGGCAGGATTCGAACCTGCGACCGTAGCAGCAGCAGCACGGTTCTGGACTGAAGCGCCTAGAACCGCTCGGCCAGCCTGTTAGTGAAAATGGTGCAAGAGTTAAAAAGGTAAAAGGATATATGACAAACCAATAAGAGAAGCGTATCTCCCAATGTAAAAGGAGAACCCAAATGTAAAAATTGATCTCACAAAATTCCTCTCCTGACGACCAGAATGGGTAAAATACCAGCCAGTGGGATTGTGGGAGGGAGAGTTGGTGAAGAGGACAGTAGCGCCAGAGAAGTTCATTACAGGGTTTAGCCATTGGGTCATCAGAGGAATAGCTCACCATCATATACGGAGGATTCAGAGACCAGCCATAGCAGAAGTAAAATCAGCCATATCCCAGAACATTGATACACTGGTTCTTCATTTCGTCTTTTCTGAGAACTGATCTGTTGCTTTGCAGAACGAAAGTCAAAGTTACGACTCGCACCCATCACAGGTATCAATGTTTACATGTGTTGCTCACTTCCTTGGAACATCACACTGTTCTGCTATGGTCAGTGATGATCTCATTCATGACAGCGCACAGTTCATACTACGTTGCCAGCATGACAATTGATGACAAAGCACCTAGCGGCCACGCCTTTCCTAAACATGTGTATGTGACTGATGGTGCAGCGTTTCGTTTTAAAAACCGCTTTCAGCTTTGAGTTTGGTCGACACTGTAGTACAGGAATTGAGACAAAAATGGATATTTTCAGTAACAGGTCATGAAAAAAGTGCATGTGATGGGGTAGGAGGTCTGTGTAAACATCTTGCAACAAGATTTAATCTTCAGCGTGAAACTGTTGGTGCTATAAGAGACGCTATTGGATTTGTACACACCATATCAACATTAGTAACAAATATGAAACTCTTAATTGTAAATGAAAGTACTTCAAGGGAATTCCGCTTAAAAAAGAGAAGCGTGGTCTGCTGTGACGCATGTGGTAGGAATTCAATCAGGTCGCTACTGGGTAGCATCCCGGGGTGGCAAATACATTGCAAGAACGGTTCTCCACGGCCTGTTACTGTGTGAGGCTACAGCATACATTAAAAGACTTTGTAGTGAGCCACTTCGTTTCTTGTGTGTATGACAATAAGTGGCGGGTGGGACAGATAATTAGTGTCTCTCATGAGCCGCAAGATATAACCGTCTCCTTTATGACACCTCATGGTCCTGGTAATGCTTTCTAATGGCCATCATCAAAAGATTAGTGTGCAGTTCCCATTTCCCAAGTACTGCTCTTGTTGGATCATCCTTGTCTGTGTGCAAATTCAGCTCGCCTATACAAGATCAGTGAGAAGCAGATAAAAAAAAAACTCTCTTCAACAGTGCAGTGTTGATTGTTACATTGTAGGAAATTTAAATTCATGAAGTAAATCATAACAGAAGACAATAATAATTTGTGAATAATATCATAGAAAGAAAAATGGGTATAAATGTTCTATATCTCGTTTTTATTGTAAAATGCTTTCGAACAAAATTATGAATTGTTTTCCCACTCACTTACAATGTTGTAAAGTAATGATTGTGATTCAGAAATACCAGTTTTATGACATTTACTTAAAGACGAAAGTTTAAATACTTGTCATGATTTTTTACCTTGAGAGTAGAACTAGGTCTCCCTAAAATGTTTGTCACATTTTGTACGGACAAGTATTGCCCACTCGGTTCGTACATTCCCTAAGTACAATGACCAACAAACGTGTGATGACTTTTTGGAACTTTTAGGATGCAGAAAATAATTTCTAAACAACCGAAAAATGTCAGATTCTTTCCTCTTTAGGTACAAATATTTTGACAATTTAAGAATTTTAAGCATTAATGTCATAGCTGACAGCTGTCAGCAGTCCCAGTTAATCATTTCTCAAGGCAAACTTAATTTACAAATTTTCAGTTTATTTTTCAAAAAACAAAAACAAAAAAAGCAACTCAGAAGTGTGTGTGCATTAATCGTGTCTTATAGTATTGGGAGCAAAGTATTTGTTGAAAATAGATTCAGTTCTGTATCACTTTTGGGTTTTGTATGTCAATTTTTCCTTTCCTTGCGACATTTTCACAAACACTCTCATTGAGAGAGACATCTGTAGCGTTTTGACAAATCATCAGAAGACCAAAATATTGTAGTTTCGGAGAGGTATCATGTGGAACTTAAACATATATTTTTTTCAGCAAAATTTGAAACAGTGATGTCACACATTCACTCTTGACCTGTATGATTTGAGATAAAATCGCCCCAACGACTTGAGCCCATGCCACGTCGAGTTGCTGCACTACGCAGGACGAAGGCAGTTAAGATATGATATTAGGAGGTATCCCATGACTTGACACCTCAGTGCATTTTCACTTACGGAAATAGAAAACGCTCTCGTTAGTGCATGAAAAACAACACACGAAAAAAATTGTTTCTGAGCGCGTCAACCCCCCCCCCCCCCCCCCCCCCCCCCGTCTCTCTCTCTCTCTCTCTCTCTCTCTCTCTCTCTCTCTCTCTCTCTCTCTCTACCATGCTACAGAGCACTGCGAAGATTATGTACGAAGTTCCTACTTTGCAGGCCGCCATGCAATATTTAGCAGAGGGTACATGGAATACCAGAATCATTTCATCCGCTGTCCACCTACGGCGCGTGACGAAGGGCACCCCCTTACCACTACTAGGCTTTCCTTTCCTGTTCCATTCGCAAACAGAAAGAGGGAAAAAAATTGCCTATATGTCTCCGTATGAGCGCTTATTTCTCGCAACGTATCTTCGTGGTCCTTAACGTGGAATATATGTTGGGAGGCAATAGAATCGTTCTGCGGTCAGCTTCAAATGTCGGTCCTGTAAATTTTCCTCGAAAAGAATGTCGCCTTCCCTACAGGGATTCCCAGTTGAGTTCACGAAACATCTTCGTTATACCTTCCTTCAATCCGACCTGGTGCGGATCCCAAATATTCGATCACTACTCAAGCATAGGTCGCATTAGCGTCCTACATTCGTTCTTCTGTACAGATGAACCACACTTTCCCAAAATTCTGCCAATAAACCGAAGTCGACCATTTCGCCTTCCCAAACACAGTCCTCGCATGCTCGTTTCGTTTCTTATCACCTCGCAGTATTACGCTGAGATATTTGAACGACGCTAGTGTCAAGCAGCCAATGCCTCTTTGTTTTCCTACTCTTCCACATTAACTTCAACTTTTCTACATTCTGCCGTTCATCACACGAAGTAGAAATTTCGTGTAAGTCATGTCGTCCTGCAGTCGCTCAACTTCCCGTACAGCACACAGTCATCAGCAAACAACCACAGATTGCTGCCCGCCCTGTCTACCAAATTATTTATATACACTATGTGATCAAAAGTGTCCGGGCACCTGGATGAAAATGAGTTGAAAGTTCATGGCGCCCTCCATTGCTGATGCTGGAATTCAGTATGGTTTTGGCCCACCCTTAGCCTTGATGACAGCTTCCACTCTCGCATGCATACGTTCAGTCAGGTGCTGGAAGGTTTCTTGGGAAATGGCAGCCCATTCTTCACGGAGTGCTGCACTGAGGAGAGGTCTCGATGTCGGTCGATGAGGCCTGGCACGAAGTCGTGTTCTATAGTTCTATAGGATTCAGGTCAGGACTGTGCAGGCCAGTCCTTCACTGGGACATTACTGTCGTGTAACCACTCCGCCACAGGCCGTGCATTTTGAACAGGTGCTCGATCGTGTTGAGAGATGCAATCGCCATCCCCGAATTGCTCTTCATCAGTGGGAAGCAAGAAGCTGTGTAAAACATCAATGCAGGCCTGTGCTGTGATAGTGCTACGCAAAACAACAACGGGTGCAAGCCCCTTCCATGAAAAACAGACCACACCATAACACCACCCCTTCCGAATTTTACTATTGGCACTCCACGCGCTATCAGATGACGTTCTCCGACCACTCGCCATACCCACACTCGTTTTGTAACCAACATTGAAAGTGCCTTGATATTGCTAAGAATGTGCTAAATGATAATTTCAGGTTCTGGACCCTACTTGCACCAAAGACGCTCCTTAAAAAGAACGAACAAAGATCAACGAATTTTACTTTTTTTTTTAGATTTTTAAAGGTTGGGCACAAAGTAAGCCCCGGGCACTTCTCGCTCTGGGCACCGTTGTGGAAAATGCGTTGGTATTGCATTGATTTCACCTTTCTGTCAACCACTATTTTCCATACGGAATACAAATTACGCGCAGACTGACGGCGAGAGGAATTTTTTTAAACGTCTATGTACATAAAAGTGAGTAACGTTAATATTCGGACACTGAGATTTTTATTTTGTGGTATCGTGACTTTATCCTTATCAAACAAACAAAACTCATAAACAATTATTACATTAAGTTATGTCCCTTGTAAATATGAGCATAAACTTTGTCAACATAACTCACGAAAGATCCTTAATAATACAATTAAATAAAATCGACCCAGTTTTCACTTTTAATATTTGAATACGTTTCAGAACCAATTATTTCAAGGCAAGTTTTGTGCAAAAAATGTTTCAATATCTTGTCGGGCAGCCAGTTGTTGCACCACTTCTTCCAAAAGCTGCAGGTCAGGGTGCTGATGACCAAGATGTCAAGCGTCCCTCACCTCGAATCAACATCATCACCACCAACAAATTCTGCAGCATACTGCTAGTGATCTTTTTTAAGTAGTCATTACATAGACCGTCCCATGCTTCTTTAAGTTTCTTTGGAAGATATTGATGTTTTTTTCTTCTTCTAATATATAACTCTAGTTCTCCCCACACCCTGTCAATAGGGTTGAGTTCTGGTGAATAATGTTGTGGTTGTAAAACTTTCGAGCAGTTATACAACAAATATTTGCGCACAATGTAGGATTTCTTTCGGGTCATTGTCCTGCTAAAACTTTTAACACTTTGGCGTGAACTGTTTTTCGTATATGCAGATAGATATTTTTGACCATAATACTATCGGTGAACACTAATTCGTTCGCTCTACATGGATACGGCCACAGACAAGACCAATGCCACCTGCATGCTTTACAGCCGGCATTAACATTGGTCACTTAGTGCTTCTTTCGCCTTCCGCCACACCATCAACCGTCCATTCGACCCAAAAATATTTAATTTAGTTTTCTATAAGAATGATGTCGTTCTACCATGTTTCTTCATTCTTCATAAACTCTTTAGCAAAGTCGAGATCCTTATTTCGATTTTGTTCATTCACGTACGGTTCTTTCGTAGCCACTCTTCCAGTGTAACCAGCATCTCTGTGCTGTACGGATCGGCTGAGGATGTACGTTCTTTCCCGTGTCGTTTAGAAGCTCGCTTTTTAATGTGAGTGCACTGAGTGGAGGATCCTTTTTTATATTTCGTATTAGATTCATCTAGTTAACGTCTTTGGTTGCTCCTTTAGAATATAGATTCTAAAGGGCCCTCGTAGCAGCAGTTTGTCTGTATGATTGATCTTTCTCGTTATGTAAAATCACGATATTAGTTTTACGTGGGATTGTATCGTCTGGGCAGCCGATCGCGCTTGTGAGCAAACCCTGCCTCCAAATTGAGGAGTATGAACTTGGCGTCAACGATCAAATCACTACCAACCGTCGGAATATTTAAGTAACATGAAAATCGAACAATGTTTTATTTAATGCCTATTATTTAACGACTGTTGGGTGAAAACAATTCATACTGTTATTCACGGGACATATAACGTAATATAATACTTGGTTACTCTCCTATTTGTTTCATCGGGAATAAAGTTATGATGCTATAAAGTGAAAATCTCATAGAGTACAGTAGCTAACGGCTATTCGCCGTATGTACAAGGGCAGTGTCACGGAAAGGATGAAGTTCTGTATCTGCGGAACATCAGATAAGCCCACATTTGGAAAGTCGTAAACGGAAATTTTGCCTCGTTGGGATGATTTGTGCAGGAACGTAAAGTTTTCAGAAATAATATTTCCTCAAATGGAATAGGAGGTGGTGGTGGAGATACTAGAAGTTGCCACCGTCATTATTGAATCAGTTTCGAGATTTGTACTCCGTTGTCCGAAACCCGTCGAAATTGAGCACTGAACTACTAGTGTTTTAAGGTTTCTCCATTATTGTCACATTTAATTCTTGTCAGTTTCTGTGGTAAATAGTGAACATGACAGAAAAGACATTGAAAAAACTATAAACATTTATATTACCACTCAAAGTAACCAGTTGGATATTTCCATCTTGCTCGCATTCGAGTAATTTCAACTTTCCGCGCAGCAGCACGGTGCAGATTTGCTACCACTGCGTTTCTAGAGTTAGAAACCTACGGTATAGCTACAAAGCGAAAGTAATTGTAAACATAGTTTGTATATAAAGGTATACATATAACATTTAATAGTGTTTGAATTAGTACATAAATGATTTTAGGCCCATAAATAAAAGAAATGTAACATTATTTTGGGATTGCACAATAATCTTTACACATATTTAAGTAAATTTAAAACCACAATAAAGCCGAAAATGTAGCTAAAGGCCATACATAGTATTTACTAACAATGCAGACAGAATTATTATAATTTCCATCATGTCTGTAAGCGAGAAAACCATCTAATCCATAAACATAACAGAGCAATGTCATTTACTTGGTACACATTTTGTCACATACAGTGATTTAATTCAGACTTTTGATATTTGATTCCCTCTTCACAATTTTGACATACAGTTGTGGTGTTTGAGTGATCTGCACACAAGAAACAATGACAGGGGCTCCATTTTGAAAGTGTAAATTTCTGCGTAACTCTTCACAAATTGAACGTCATTGTCTGTTCCTTGCGATCGAAGTTCCTTGTCATTGGTCTTGCAGCTTTAATCTTCTGAAAAGTGCATTGACATCTAGTGGCGGTGACACATTAGCTGATACAGTAACTAGATGTGGTCTCATCATTTGACGAGCCAAATTCTTCAAAAATGTTCTGGTACTGGCTGGTTCATTCTGCTGATTGGCTTTGTGAATTATTGAGGCGTGTATTGCTGCTATGTTCAGTAATGCTTAAAAAGAGCCAATGGCGATCTCCTTGTCCCTCGGGAAACAGTGTGTGCCACATAACTGGTCAATTGGGTGTACTCCCCCTCGCGTCATATAATCTAAAATTAACGTAGGCTTCCCTGTCTTTTCACCCACAGTCCCTTCGTCATGCATTGTTGAAACCTACCGACATAGACTTGTTCTTTTTAGGAACATGCAAGACAAGAGTAATGGCTTTTTGAAAGCCAATAATATTACAAGCAACTGCATGATACTTCAATTGTATAAACTGTTTAAGCACTTACCTTTTATTCTTACGCAGTGTACCAATAGTAGTGACGCCCTTCTGTAGAAGAGATAATGCTAGTGAGTAATCAGTGTACCAATTATCAGTTGTCAGATTTCTGCTTGAATCAGTGTACCAATTATTGGTAGTGAGATTTCTGTTTGACCCTGAAATTGCATCTGCCAATCTGTTTACGCCATCAGTAGGCTGATTGATAGGCATTAAGGCCCACAGCAAACTAAGTTGCAAGAAAAGTTTTAGCATCACGTAGAGCATACATTTTCATGCCATATTCTGCAGGTGTACTTGGAATGTAAGATGTGAAACTGCATCTGCTTCCAAATGGTTCTAGCTTTTCAACAATTGCTACATATTCGCTAGGGGTGTAGTAACTTTGACAATTTTGTGTAAATAAATTAAGGATATTTGTTATGAGTGTCAGCTCTTTTTTTTCGGGGGGGGGGGGGGGGGAACTTCATTTTTTAGTTCCTGCAGTCAGAGTACTCAACACTACTGTCATGTTCCTACTCGCATTTTGACTCTTCTTTTTTTTACTGTAGATAGATTGCTCCAGAACTGACCATTGTAGAAGTCCTAATTTCTAAGCCAGGGTGAAGAAATACTGGTAAACATATTTGGACAGTGGTAGCTCATGAAAACGACAGTGGAGTGGACGATAAAGTAACACTCCCAAAGAGTTACATTTATTTTATCCACAATGTTATGCATAATAAAACCATAAAACACGTGGAAAGTGATTCTGTACAGATAACAGAAATTATTAATCGACATAGAATTTCTTCGGATTCATCTTGTGGATGACATCGGAAGTTCACTGAGGCTTTTTGCAGATGATGCTGCGATATATCGAGAGGTTGTAACAATGGAAAATTGTAATGAAATGCGGGAGGATCTGCAGCGAATTGACGCATGGTGCAGGGAATGGCAATTGAATCTCAATGTAGACAAGTGTAATGTGCTGCGAATACATATAAAGAAAGATCCCTTATCATTTAGCTCAATATAGCAGGTCAGCAACTGGAAGCAGTTAATTCCATAAATTATTTGGGAGTACGCATTAGGAGTGATTTAAAATAGAATGATCATATAAAGCTGATCGTCGGTAAAGCAGATGCCAGACTGAGATTCATTGGAAGAATCCTAAGGAAATGCAATCAGAAAACAAAGGAAGTAGGTTACAGTACGCTTGTTCGCCCACTGCTTGAATACTGCTCAGCAGTGTGGGATCCGTACCAGATAGGGTTGATAGAAGAGATAGAGAAGATCCAACGGAGAGCGGCGCGCTTCGTTACAGAATCATTTAGTAATCGCGAAAGCGTTACGGAGATGATAGATAAATTCCAGTGGAAGACTGCAGGAGAGACGCTCAGTAGCTCAGTACGGGCTTTTGTTGAAGTTGACCATGAGGATAAAACCAGAGAGATTAGAGCCCACACAGAGGCATACAGACAATCCTTCTTTCCACGAACAATACGAGGCTGGAATAGAAGGGAGAACCGATAGAGGTACTCAAAGTACCCTCCGCCGCACACCGTCAGGTGGATTGCGGAGTATGGATGTAGATTACAAGAACTGCAAACATGTCCGCAATATGAACAAGCAAAATTTGCCAGATGCTCAGCGAGTCGATACTAGGATTCTGGAATGTCTAGCGGTGACGAACATATTTACCAAATGACTCCTTGCCATTCATTAATGACTTATTAGACTCAAAACATTTCAAACAAATTGGTGATATTTTTTAAGAGATGCAAAGTATATAATTTGCTGAAAGTTGTGCTAGCAGTGCCACCGTCCAATGTGTTTGTAGAGTGGATTTTGTGTGGTGTGTTCCTGGGGCATCGAAAGAACCAGACTGAAAGTGGAAATGGTTAAAGCCAACTACTAGCGAATTTTAACTACCGTGTGAAATGTGGTAAAATTGTAAAAATCCGACAACAGGAAAGAACTTGTTAAAGCTGTGAAGTCAAAAGAGAAGTATAACTTCAAAATATAACTAGCAAAGAAAGTAAAGGCTCGCAGAAATGCCTTGATTCGCAGTGTTAACAGTGATTATCGCGTTAAATAAATAATAACACATTTTAGAGTCCTTCGATTTGGCTACAGTTAAAAGTTGGCAGCGTTATGAGGACTACAGACAAATATCAGAAAGATCTTCGTTAGTTGTGGAAAGAAGTTCTTCTATTTCCTCGTTTGTTAGACCCTGAACCATGTCTGAGCCATGAAGAGGAAATGTATTGTAGAGTGATATTAATTTTCAAATTGTGCAAGAAATTTACCGAGAATTTAACTCGTGTGATGTTTAGTTTATGGAACAATATAACTCCTCTTTACGAAATAGTTAATATTTGGTGCATCCTAATATAGAATTAAATTTTATACAATAAATAATTATTAAAAAGAGCCACAAAACAGATGTTCAAGGAAAACTAGTCATTATATAAAAACTACTTAAACGACAGGCGACGCTCTGCAAATCTGGACCACTGATGCACTTCATATAGGCAGACACTGCTATGAACTAGAAAGTTATGAATTTCTTAGAAATCATTGTTAAAGCATCTCCATTACTGCAAAAACAATGAGCATTTAAAAAAGCTGGTAACATATTTGCACCTGCGTTGCCGTTCGAGGGTTAATAATGGAACAGGTGATTCAGAAGACGTAAGATGAAAGGACATTTCACTTATTATTTGAAACACTTCTTGTCCCAGTGCCTTTTCATGGTGAATATGGCACGCGCCACTTTATGAGGTGTATATTGAGAATTGTGAACAGATCAATCGTCGGTGTATTAAGTTTTGTTCGTACTATGCAGCGTTAATAAAAATTTTCTCTAATTGCTGGTGAGTAAATATTGACCCATCGCCCATGAAATATTTTTCTTGGAGGTTCATAATTCCCTCTAAAAGAATAACGAATCCATACAAGAAAGTAAAATATGAGGCTACAGGCAAGACACTTTCAAATTTTCAAATGTAGACAGATGTGCTTTCGAAATGAAATCCTTAGAATGTTTGTCAGTATGTAAGTTCGTTCTCTCTCTCTCTCTCTCTCTCTCTCTCTCTCTCTCTCTCTGCCATGTATCATGCTGACAAGCAAGTGTTCGGCCAGCACTTTCCCATTTGAAAGATTAGCTAAGACATTGGCATTTACCAGCTTACTTCTGCTGAGAATTTTAGCTTGTATTTTTCTGTTAACAGGGGTTGAGTCTCTCTTTAGATATATTACTGCAAGTTCGGAATTATGCAACTGGCTTGAAAATATTTAGTTATTTGTACCGATATTTAGAAACCAAAGTACAGTACTATCCTTTGGTAAACTGAAATCGATAGTTCCATTCCCCATAGCTGACTTGCGATCTCTTCGCACAACGCGTGGCGCTGTTGCCGGTCGATACAGGAACTATCGCTTAGATATGGCGGCCACCTTGTGACTGGACCTAAGACGAGCGTGGTCGCAATTGTGCAATAATTGCGGTGCCATATAAGCTCGACACTGCTATCTAAATACATATTAGCAAGATTTTGGTAACAGACAACAGTGTTCCGATGCAATTTGTGATTTTATAAGCATTATACGCAGTGTATTTGAAGAGCTAAAACCGCAGTGACGCAGTGTTTTGCTGTATCTCGTTTCAGTCCTACTTGTGGAATCTAAGTGAGGTTTCGTATTGTAGTTATTATCTCAGTGTATCGTATTCGTTATTGCAGTTGTGTGGCCACGAAGTGAAGTAAATGTAAATCAGGGTTTTATAAAAAAAGTTGTGACGTCAGAAACTCCACCCTCAGCAACTGATGACATACCAGTTGGACAGCGAACGGCCTAAATTACGTCACCGGCAATAGAGGTAATAGAAATAGTTAAGTTCAATCGTTTTTTAATATGTAATGAAACCATTTCTAATCCGTGTTATGTTCAGAGAACTGCTTCCAGGACTTAAAATCACATTCAGAGGGTAGACGGAGAATTTTTTTGTCTAACGGAAACTTAAGTTTTGGGGCGAGTTTTGGGGAAAATGGGAGGGGGAGATTGTTTAGAAGTGAGAAACTTTCCAAATAGCTAGAAATGACCATGAATGTCCATGTTTCATTTGTGAAGTCGTGCTTTGTACGGTAGTTGAATCGCATGTGTGGTCAGCTATTCTAATTCCATATTTTCGGTAAATTTTTGTTTCTGGTATTTGCCGAAGAGTATTTAAAAAAAGCACATTTAATGCAGTTCTAATTTGTAAATCTTAATTAGTTTGCTCTTTGGTAAGAAGCATGAAGGTATCATTGCGCGGCTCTCATCGGATGTTTGCACGTGGAGTTTGTATTATAGATTAGGGACGATGTAAACGCGACCGGGGTGAAAACTATTAAGTTACTATTGGATTTTTGTAACCGCATTAAATAATATACCATGGTTTCGTCGGAAATTGATGTTAGCCACTAATCATAATTTCACAGTAGAATTAGTAGTAGTTTTATAACTGAGCTACTTCTTAAAAGCGTTGCTCCATTATATTAATTTATTGGATCATGTGTAACGTGAAGTAAGTTTTTAAGGTTAAAAATATTCTAAAGATATTTGCGCATATGTGGAATATACTTGTGACTTTAGTGGGAAGAACATTTTTTGTAAAATTAATAGTATAAATGAACTAGTTATACCATCTATTTAGTCCCACTAATTAGTGAAACAACAGATCGAATTAAGAAACATTTCACTTCGGTTGTGAAGTAGAAGACAAAATTTTTTTAAACTAGAAAGCTGAAAAAAGTGTATTCTGGGTTTGTGTTGAGTGCATACAGATTACTGGAGGTAACCTGACATTTTCTTTCTTAGATGTGAATTGTCTTGTCTTGTCTTTCAATCTTTGCTGTTATGTCAGTTTATTGCGTATATTGCCAAAGTACTTCTGCATACAACAGATTGAAGTATTGTTTTTCTTAATAGTTATTGTGGAGTAAATTGGGTAATAGCAATAGCAGATTCGGTGATTAAGCTGAAAAGTGACTTGTTTTAATTGACACAAAACACAGAAAGTCACTGGAGGAGTAAAAGTATGACACTTGATGTAAGGAAATTGATTGTCTGTGTGCCCATTGCTGAGATTAGATCAGAAAGAGGATGATAGTTCTCACCACCTCATGCTTGCTTCAGCAAAGGTCTAGTAGATTTGTTCCTTAGGCACTCTCTCTCTTTCATTTTATGCTTTGCGATACAGTATTTCAGGAATGAAATATCCAAACTACTAATTGAAAATGCATACAAAAAATTAAGTACACCATGCTTCAAAACAAGATTGTAATTAGCTTGACAGCCCTTAATAAAGATTGTGTACAGGTATAAACTATTCCAGTGCTGAAACTAGGCTGAAAAAGCCAAATATGTTATAGCAACCAGCTATACTTAATTTAGAAATTCCTGGATTTCAGCAAGACATTAAATTAACCCCAAATGTAGATTGTCAATCAGCATGCACATTTGACAAAAATTATTGTATTGCTGGAGCAGTCATAGAGTATGTTCAAAGAATATGATTTATATGGTGACAGCTGGGATTAGGCTGTAAGATCACAAACAAAAGGCATCCTAGCAGTGACCTGCATGGCTTAAGAGTGGAAACTGTAAGTTCACTTACTTTCACCACTCATAGGGGAGGCAGCCGTATAAAAGAAACAAAATACGTGTATGTATTTTAAAGAGAAGTGATGTTCATATTTTGTATAGTATTACTGCTATGATTTGCGAAGTACTAGACTTCTACCAAATTATCGACCCCTGCAGTATGTGTGAGAAGTCAGCTATTGTGGTGCTTGTTTAACAAAGTAGGTTTTACATTAATTTATAAGATTAACTTCTTGTCTTTAGCTGATCTTTAAACTAGCTTGCCTAACTAGTTCTGAGAAGTATTGTACCCAGTCTTGGGTCTCTCTCTCTCTCTCTCTCTCTCTCTCTCTCTCTCTAGCACAGTTAATGACAAACATGTTTCAGGTTGAAGAGAAGAACCCTAATGTGTCTAACTTGGATGATGGTCAGCTGAAAGCTCTGTTGGATGAAGCAATTACATACAAGTGTCCAAAAGATCGTGAAGGAAAAAGTGATTTGTTCAGGGTGAGTGTGGGTGCTGTATTTTACGGATTACTCTTTGTCAAGAATAAGTCAAAATTGTACCATTTATTTGATGTAATGAGACACTAACATAGGCCCACAATAGGGTAATAGTGACATGGTTTTTATCTGTTAAGGTGAGTAACAGATGGAGTAGTTTCAGCCTGCAGTGTTTTTTTTTTTGTGTTAATTGTATGTTGATTCCATGTGATGTCTTAGTTTTGTTTCCAGGTATAAACTTTACAAATTTGTGTAAGAAAATCCAGCTTGCACATCCCAAAGCTATCCTTAATTTTACGGATGTTGTGGTTCGTTTATGTGCATCAATTTGTGATAACCCTTTTTTTTTTACATTGTTTCTTCTGAATTGTATCTTTTTCAAAATCATTTGGTTTATAAGTTAATGTCAGTGGTAGTTGGAAGGAGTGTCATTAAAGGGATCGTACTAACACGACCTTTGATGAACTTCCACTCGTTTTAAGTGGCAGTGTGTTGGTTCATGTATCTAACATTATTAAGTGTGTTGGAAATTCTCCACCCCGCACTCCATCTCTCATCCCTCCACATAATTGCATTTCTATTCACCTTGGATATTGCCAGTACAGATTGTCTGAAGATAGGCATCTTGCTTTTGTATTTCATGGTTTTGATGATTGCTTCCACTTTCAACTAGATCTAAATTTATCACGCTGTACGGAAAAGGAACTGTGGCATACTCTGTACAAATTTTCTATCCAAACATATTTTAATGAATTCATTCACCTCTTGTGGGTTCAAAAGCACTTATTATTTTTCATAATACATGTAAAAACATTTACATCGTGAAAACAGCATTCCTGTTAGAGCTTCTTAGATGGAGTAGTTCCATGTCTCCTAGCTTTCAGCATTGGAAATTTAACTGATAAAACACTGTGTAATTGGATAGAGATCTTTATTCATGCTAAGTTTGGTGATAACATTAAATTATATTTTTAGTTGCCCAGTTTGATTAACAGACATTTTTAGCACTTGTTCATACTCTGCAGCAAAATGATTCATCACTGGAGGTGAAACCAAGTAACCTTTTGTCCAGGATGACTCGTTAATTTGTGTAATTCAGAGCCCATAAAATACTTGTAGTCCACACCTCCAAGCATTTTGCAAGAAATATAAATTTTGATTTGGTCATAAATAGTGTCCCAAACTTCTAAGGTCAAAACTAGAAATCATAGAGAATCACAATACAATACCTAGAGATTAGGAAGTAGTGGTTAGAAACAAACTTTATTGACCTACACGACTTTTTGAGAGTTTCTGCACAGATTCTATTATTTCCTCTGATGTTGTAAGTGTAGGACAGTATCTCTTTTGGCAATTAAACACTGAGGTGTGTTGTTCAGATACTAACAGATATTAACATTTGTATGGCATCATGCAGTCATTATGAAAAACCACCACTGTTGTAGCAGATCTCAAAGTAGTGTGTGTGCAATTTAAATGGAAAGGCAGCAAATAAGCCATCAGTATGATTCCAGTCCATGAGGGTGACCATTTCTGATGATCTGTGATGAAAATGGCACACCGATTTTCATCAGTTTGGGTATGTGTTCTGCTCGAGTTGAAAAAAAAAACTTAACAGCTGAGAGGCTTTGTTGATGGTTGATACAAATTGTAGGGAATGTGGCACTGTGCTGTTTAAACTGTTTACAGAACTCTTGGTTAAAAATAATTTCACTACATTGCTCACACACATTGTTAAAAGTAGGTTATCTAATTGCTGCTGGAAATGTTAATTTTGCATGAAGGATGATGGTTGTTCATTGATTAATATTTTTCTATGTGATCAAACACCATCTCCTGAAATTCAACTAAGTCTACAATAGGTTGTCAGATTCTTATGAACCTTGTATGGTTTGAACAACTCACTTTCTTGTCAGGTTCTTTATATTAGGGTCATGGTTTACACGAAACGTTTTCTGTAAATTTGTTGGACTTCCAGTCACTTAATATTGTTGCATCTTTATATGTCTTCAAATTTTTGTAGTGAATAATGCTCGATCTGAGAGAATTTCTCACAAAATGTAAAGAATAGTAAACTCCACGTCTGCATATATTCTTCGAAAGCCACCTAGAAGATGGTATTGGAGGGTACGACAGACACTATGAACTTTCCCTTCCATGATCCATTTGCAGTGGTTCATGGTAAGACTGATCATTGGTAAATCCTCCTACGAAGTTAAAATTTTTCTGCAGTCGTCTACCAGCACCACGCTGACGTGTGTGTTGGAAGTAATAGCTTACTTCACTTTTCCTGGATGTTGTTGTTGTCGTCATCATCTTCAGGACTGGTTTTACACAGTTCTCCATACTACTCTATCCTATACAAGAATTTCTATCTCTGAACGGCCTCTAGAACTGACATCCTATGGAATTGGGTTGCTGTGGTCATCCCTTGGTCTTCCTCCATCATTTTTACCCATCACACTTTACTCTGGTACTAAATTGGCGATTCATTGCTGCCTCAGAAAATGTTCTATCAACAAATCCCTTACTTTAGTCAAATTGTGCCACATATTTCTTTTCTTCAGTTCTATTCTGTACTGCCTCATTAGTTACGCAATGTACCCATCGAATCTTCTGCATTATTCTGTGGCACCACATTTCAAAAGCTTCAATTCTCTCCTTGTCTGAACAACTTAATCACCCAAGTTTCTCTTCCCGACAAAGCTACATCCGAGACACATACCTCAAGACAAGGCTTCCTATCACACTAATTTGTATCTGGTAACAAATTTCTCTTCTTCAGAAACGCTTTTCTTGCCTTGCCAGTCTACATTTTATATCATCATTACTTTGGCCATCGTCAGTTACTTGGTACACAAGTAGGTTGTGCTTTCAGGGTGTCATTTGCTAATTGAATTATCCAGTGTCGCCCAATTTAATCATACAGCATTCCATTACCTTTATTTTGCTTTTGATGTTGATCTTATATCCTCCTTTCATGGAATGTACAGTCTTTGAACAAGTTTTGTCAACCACTTCACTTGTGGACTGGTTATGTTCACTTAAGATTCTCTCAGTGAATCTCAGCCTGGCATCAGATTTTATGTAGTCCTTTCAATTTAGCTTGCTCTGGATGGTTAGATCTAAGTTCTTCATTGTAGTTACTGCTCCCAGTGATTTTTAACCAAAAGTGTAAGTGAGAAGACAATTGCTCATTTTTCAAGATATTGCTGGACAAGCAATTGTTAAGAAACATGTTCACATACACGTGCTTAATTCATTATAAGCACCATGCTGCTGGAAATGCCCCTTTCCTGTCGTTTTTCCCTTATCTCAGAGTACTCTGTTTAGTGCCCTCTATTTATTGTAGAAGGTGAAAGTTAGTAGAATATTAAATACAAAGAATAAAAATATGCAGATTAGTTTTTCCACAACTAATCATTCCATGGTTTTGTAAGGGCGGGGGGGGGGGGGGGGGGGAGAGGGAAATGAGATTTGGTTAAGTTACTCAAATGCTATAGCGCATGTATTTCAGTGTGTGTCTACTGATGTTATCTATAATTTAATGTCTTCTGTACTTCATTTTTGTTTCTATTACCTGGTGTTTGTGAATAAATTTTGTAGTCTTAGATATTCTTACTTACTTTACAGGAACGTGCATCCCATGAATGAAAATGTTACTTGCCCATGAAAAATGAAAGAGTAGATGCACATTGTCACAGTTTTCAATATTTCAGCTATCTAATTTCGTTCACATTCATATCATCATTAGATGGAAATACTATTGATGGGATTATCTAATTTTGTAATTACTGAAGTGTTCTATTGTGCCTTTAGTTCTTAGTGCACAAAATTTAATTAAACATGTATTTGTGGTTGCTTCAGTGCTCTTCACTAAATTTGGAGAACTCAGATAAGTTCCCTTAGTTAAAGTTTCTTATCTGCCAAACTCTCCTACTGTACAGTGACCTTAGATTGTGATCTTGTTATAATAAATGATATGTGTCTTTGCCAGAGTCTTATGTTGTAATATTGCAAAATTGTGGACATGAAGAGTGGAATTGGTGACCTACTGACCTTGCTGCACACTCAAAGTGTTAAGCAGTAGAGAGAGACAGAACTAGGGAAACACAAGTTTAGTTTAAAACAGATTTTTCTTCATAGACCATGGGTGCCCATGTAACTGATAGCTTGCACATGCTCTCTCTCTCTCTCTCTCTCTCTCTCTCTCTCTCTCTCTCTCTCTCTGGGACATTTTACTATAGGATTACAAAGATAATCAGCTTCATTCCATTAACATAAAACAAAAACAAATTGTTTGATAGAATGTGCTTTCGAAATTCAGTCCCTAAATTGCTCATTTAATGCCTGTATTTCATTAGATACAAGGGAGAGGGATGAGAGCAAGATTACTCATGTCTTAAAACATCAGACTAAGACTTTGATCTCATCAAACAATAACTGTTCCCTGCAGGGAAAAGCCACACCACGGATATGGATTACATGAACAAGACCAGGAAGATCGTTGAAAATTTTACTAGCTTTTGGAGCTACTAGCTACTAAGGAGAACTCAAAACATCTGAATAATTAAATGTACTGAATTAACCTTGGGCTATAGAGCAGTGTTATGTTTATACATCTCAGTCTTGGGAATTCGGTGCCATGCTCGAACAGTGATAGTATTTCTTCATAGAATTAATGGTGATGAGACGAATAAATTGCAGCCGACTCGCATTTATTCAAGAATGTTTAAGAAACTTCCTTGTAGTTCACTGTGAGGTTTAAAGCTAAGAGGTGGCTAATAGAAAATATGACCTTGTGAATGCAAGAGGTGCTTATTTGTTGCATGTTTCTTGTGGCTGCATTTCATGTGGTCTAACCTGTTGAAAAACCTTTCTTTGACCTCATCTCCTGTTAAGTTTTGTGAAGTTGTTCACTTAACTGTTAGATTAATCTAATGTCTTGAAAGTGTTTCCATTCTCATTCTGTTTAGAGAGGCGAGATGATTGGATGATTGCTTGCTCCCCTTTTCAATCATCCTTTCTTTGAAATGTGAAATTTCTGAGTTACAGTTTGTTAAAGGTAGATAACAGGGTGGTCTTAATTTGTTGTAGAGAGGTTGATATTTTAAATGGTTTGGTAAGGACGGTATCTTTAGCTTTTCGTCCACACAGTGCAAGCTTGATTTTTCTGTCTGTGTGTGTGTGTGTGTGTGTGTGTGTGTGTGTGTGTGTGTGTGTGTGTGTGAAACTTAAGTACTGCTTCTGAATATTTCATTTACTTACACACAATTTTAATGTTGACTACAGGAGCTTCTACAGGAAGTAGAGGCAGACGAGAGTGACTCTCGCCGCAGTGGCTGTACCAGTGTTACTTCCGGAACTGCCAGTGTTGCCAGTTCACGTTGCTACAGTGGAAATCGCCGGAGAGGTATTCCCTCACGTCGAGATGTCACTGCTGTTTCTGAGCGTCAGACAAGAGGCGGCTCCCTGCAGAACCTAGTCCACGCTGCCAGTTCAGAGTTCGACACGACGGGCTTCGGTGGGCACGGACCTGCAGGGCGGAGGCGGGGCGCCCGCCAGAAGGAGCAGAGGGCTACCAGTGTGAGTGCACGTCAGCGTGAGGGGGGTTCGCTCCCCAGCAATGTGAACGTTGGTGGTGACTGTCTCCTTGAGGACAGCCGAAGGCGGCGGAGAGATCCTGCATCTGCACCAGTTGAAGACTTGGCGGCAGCGGCCACCGCCCCTGCCAGGTGCGGGGGCGGGCCGGGTGCCATCGCTAGCCTGCCTGTCTGCCACTCCTCGAGTGATACTGACAGTACTGCTGTCGGTGATAGTGTGTGTGGTGCTTCGGATGGTGGACGCCCTATTCCTACTTCAACAATCTCAGACCGACGAGATATTGGGGTGGCTGGTGGTTCGGACTGTGAAATCGGCACAGAGCTGGAGGTTGTGCAAAGATCAGAGACGGCGCCTCGTGTGCCAAATTTTACCAGCCACGCCACATTGGAAGTTGGGGGGAAAAGTATATCGAATCGTGACTCTGAAGTTGACACCACCGTTACGCTTCCACTGGGACTGTTACAGGTCTGCATTGATGCTTTCCTAGTTTTTACTTAGCACTTTTTCTGGTTATTTTCATTTAGAATACACGTAAATGGCTTTGTCAGACTACTACTTAGATAGCATTTGTAACACACAAATAATGTATATTTTGTTGTTACCCAATTAATTAGAAATGAAACATTGATTATGCTAAATCCAGACACACACACACACACACACACACACACACACACACACACACACACACACACAGAGAGAGAGAGAGAGAGAGAGAGAGAGAGAGAGAGAGAGAGAGAGATAGATATGCAGTGGTCAGTAGGTACTCTCAGGAATCATAACCCATGTAATGTGTGCATACGAAAAGAAGGTTCTCCCCATACTTCGTTCTGATGTTATGTGCTGCCCACCTCTCCTACCTTTTGCAAATGTTTCAGAAAGTAAGAAAGGTTACTGTCATTCTTTCTGAGTCTGTTCACTGTACTGGGAGCAAGCCTACAAAAGACAAGAGCAAGCAAGAGTCTCTCTCTCTCTCTCTCTCTCTCTCTCTCTCTCTCTCTCTCTCTCTCTGTGTGTGTGTGTGTGTGTGTGTGTGTGTGTGTGTGTGTGTGTGTGTGTGTGTAATCAGTAAATCTCTCTCTCTTGTTCTCTGCAAAGATACACAAGCTCTCCTTTTCAGAACATAAGATGGCACTGCTCTGTATGCATAAATGAGATTATTGTTTAACCAAAGCTTTCGTCTTCTCTGTAGCCATTGTGTTTTTAGAAAGGCTACACAATTTGTCTTAAGAAATGTTATTAACAGTACGACATATTAGATGCCTGTTGTTAACTAAGACAGTGCATCTAAGTTGAAGTGTTGATTTGTAATCAAAATAACCTCTGATGGCAAAAAAGAAATAATGTCAAGAAGTGTGTGTTGGAAGACATACCCTGTTGAATAGGAGTGTTATGATTACCTACAATATCGTGGTATGTGGGGGGGGGGGGGGGGGGGGGAGATTGGTATGATTTGCCACTTTTCATTGTGAAAAGAGAGCTCGAGGTCCAACAAACTCCTCCTGCATGATTTAGCATTGAAGACTGATTCCGGTAATTCGCATAAATCTATGTGGATACAAGTAGGAGCTGGAGCTGGAAAATCACTTTTTTGTCTCGCTAGATGAAATGGTTTGTTTACTGAGGTGTCGTGCATCATTGCTGGCTGGGTGCAGCTGAGTACATGTGCTGCTTCCCTACTCTCTTGTTACTACTACTTCTCTCCTTCCTACAACTCACCTCAACTTGCAGTCAGTGCTGCCACCACTTCTTGCCACTAGGCCCAGCCAGCTGCTGACAAGAGGCAGCAATCATGTGGAGAGGTTTGTTTGGATCTGAATTTCAGAGACTTAGACACAGTGACCAGAGACGGCAGTCATGTGCACATGAGTTGTCTAAGTGATTGTGTGAGGGTGTGTGTACTCTCCTTTCCTGACAAAAACTCAGACTGAAAATTTAGTTGAGAGAGTGTAATTGTGTTTTGTGCATATCTGTGTGTGGCTTAGCAATCATCTTTACAGCGAGTTGCTACCTGTCCTAGTTATTGATTCTCAGAGTATTTGAGCAAGTAACCTGTTGCATGGATTGATCACTGTGGTCTCATTTCATCAACATGCTGTCTGTGGCTCGTGAATAGCTGGCCACACGAGTCAATTTCCACGACTGTCGGAAACCGCAGGCCTTATATGTGGGTATCTGTAACGTGTTGGGCCTAACGATCTGAAGCTATTTGGTTCCCACTAATGTGCAGGCCCTGCCCATTGGATCTAGTCTCACCGATATGCCTGCAAGCCGGGTCTGTGTGTGGCGTAATGCAGGGGATTTTCATGGTTTATCCATGGGCCCAGGACTAGTGATCCTGAGCAGGCCAGAGGCCATAGGTGATGGATTTCAGGAATTGGGACTTTCTCACTGCAAGTACATTCTACAGTGTGGCATTTTATAGACATTTTATTTTTTATAGTATATTCTGGCTCTTCAGAAGTAGGTTATATGTTAGAAAGTACGGACGATGTGAAGAAGAAAATTGTGGTAGTAACTGACGCTTCGTACACTATGTACTCGTATATTTCTCGAATGAAAAACCACAATACTTGTAAAATAATGGTTATGACACATGGGTAATAACCAACAATAACAAACATAGAAGCAATGTTTTATAGGCGGTCACCTGCAGTGTTCGTTTACACAAATCTTCCCCGCCTTATACACTCTTCTCAAGAGGCCTACCTTTTTATGAGGTTATCTCTGAAATCAGTGAAGATATTTTAAATCTGTCTTGCGACATTTTTTATCACAAATTTGTGTTGTTTTATTGAAGTAACATTACTGTTATTAATGAAAAACATATACAATTTGTCTTGCTTCCTCCATCTAAGATGTTGATCTTAGTACTTAAGATTTTTGCTCCAGTCAAGAAACATTTCCTGCTTCCAAGTTGTTTATAGATATTTCCTCGTTTGCTCTATAGTTTCTTGTACCATAGCTGCATAGACAGATTGTTAACTTAAATCTTCACTTATCCTTGATATCAGAATTTGCCAGAAAAAAATGCTGAAACTTGTCTGGAAATGGAATTTCACTTGGGGGAAACTTTTGGCAACCCTGATCCAGTTCTTTTGTTTTAGCAGCACACACTGACTCTTCATCTATAGTTGAAAGAGTAGCTGTTGGTTCCTGTAGATTTCCCAGCACACTTCTCTTTAGTTATTTTCTTCATAAAGGTTGTTTCAATTTTCAGAGCTAGAGTTGTTGTCGTCTGAGGTCTGCTGTTTCATCTTCAAAATTGTGTTGTGTGCTACATAAGAACTTTATGCTACACACGAACTTAAAAGAGAGAGGCTCTTCACGGTAGTGCCCCTTGCTACTTTCCTTCAGATTGAAGTAGAGGGCATGCTTTCATAGTGTCAAATACAAAATTCAACATTTCACACTGTGTTGTGAGATTGTGCTAAATCAGTATGTTGTGATCTGTAACAAATGCTTTGCAGTTAAGAGAAAGTCATTGGCCTGAGTAGTAGGATTAGCAATGTGGCACTATCACTGGCAATATTTACAAGTCCCTGACCTCAGATTGGTACTAGTGTGTCCCGTCTACACATAATGTGCATTAGGTGTCACACATTCTTTCATCAGCCTGACTTGGCATTATTTTCAGTAGTTCAGGAGCCTTATCCAGAAGAGAAAAATGAACAGTTTTACAGTAGAATAATAATTTAGACCCTCTATAGAGATGTGAAATACAGACATTTAACAGAAAGGAGATACCAGTAATGCAGCCCACTGAAATTGGTTTGTTCAAATGGTTGTATGTACATTGCTTTACATTTTGACTTCCTGTGGGTGACCGTATTGAAATTTCTTGACATTGCAATGGGTGTCACTCTTGCATCTTCTGGCAGTATTCGCCACAAGTTGAGAGTGACACACACACAATGTCATGGTATTTCAGTACACACACACACACACACACACACACACACACACACACACACACACCTGGATGGAAGTCCATAATAACAAGAAAGCCTGGTTAGAAATGAATGCGTTCCGTACAACATGGGAGTCAGTCAGCAGCTTTCACATTTATCCTTTTGGAAATGTGGTGACTTGGAAATTGCATGAAATTGCCTTTCAACAGCTCTAGAAGGAAACAGTCCACGTAGGAAAAAATATCTAAAAACAAAGATGATGTAACTTACCAAATGAAAGCGTTGGTATGTTGATAGAGAAACAAACACACACACAAAATTCGGGCTTCCGTAACCTAAGGTTGCTTCATCAGGAAAGAGGGAAAGACGAAAGGATGTGGGTTTTAAGGGAGAGGGTAAGGAGTCATTCCAATCCCGAGAGCGGAAAGACTTACCTTAGGGGGAGAAAAGGACAGGTACACACACACACAGGAGTGTATACCCTCTCCCTTAAAACCCACATCCTTTGGTCTTTCCCTCTTTCCTGATGAAGCAACCTTAGGTTGCGAAAGCTCGAATTTTGTGTGTGTGTGTTTGTTTGTCTATCAACATACTAACGCTTTCGTTTGGTAAGTTACATTATCTTTGTATAATCCCCAATCCCCGCCCCCCCCCCCCCAGCCCTTTCCCCCATTCAAAGTAATGCACTACGTCGTACAAGGGTTACATATGTTGAATGCTGGTGACAGGTACTTTCACATTTTAACGATATGCAGTAGTGTGTACTCCTTATAATTCTTGTGCAGATTTTTCGTGTGTTACAAAAGAAAGCAAACGTGTCGTGCCACAGGGAGCAGCTGTGCAGGTTGCCGGCTGGTAGGGGCAGCGGTGAACCCTAAGCCAGACTAGCAATGGAAGGTTACTGTGCCTGAGCATGTGCAGAAGTCGCCTGCCGACGTTACTACTAACCTGTCCAGTAGACGTCATCCCAGATTCATATTTGAAAATGTCTCGATTATTCGTGCCTCTTCTCCCCCCCACATTACTCTGAACGATTGGAAGTATACTGTAATTCAAATTGTGTGTGGCATTTGTATGCTCGTGTCGCATTCACATCCTAAATGTATTACCTTACCCTGAGTAACATTGTTGATTAACTGATAGTGAACCTGTACTAAACAGTGAACTGAACGACAAAGCTAGAATCTGTATTTTCTTTCTAGAGAGTCAAGTTCTCATACCGAAATCAGATTGTTAAATTCTATTTTTCATATTTATTTTTTATTTCATGTTTCGTTTGTTTCTTTAGTTTATGGATCTATGCTGAAATTTTAATTTGGGTGCCAGATATCACAGCACAATTTGCCTTTTTTCCATTCAAGAGCAAAATTGTGACAGAATTATTTCTACAGCTGCATGTTGTTCTACCTTTCCAGTTTCACTGGACAACTGCCAGTGGACACAAGTTACACATTGCTTCACATTCATAATTTAAAAAATGTTTAAAATGCAGGCGTATTTTTATATGTACATGAATAAAAAATAAAGCTATAGTTACAGTGGATAAGTAAAGTTGTGTAGTTGGAACCTTCAGCTTTCCTGGAAATAAGGGAAGAGGAGAGGAAATTGTGAGAAGGAAGATATTTAATTTTTAATACACTTGGTGCCCTGCAACTTGCGCAGAATAGGGGAACTTAATTTTTGACAGCTATCATGTTGACATTGGCAGCATAGGATTTATTTTAAATTTATTGTGCTGGCCAGTACTGGCCATCTGTCCATCGTAATTGATACTGTTAAGTAGGGTGTCATATGAACAGTCTTTTAAAATACGTTCTACAAACGACTGTTTGTACATGTGTGTACTGCTTAATACTGATCTGGCTTATTAAATTTAAAGTAATCTTACACAGCTAATGTTGGCATTTACACCTTAAAAATGTAGTTACTAAACAGAAATGTGAGAAAGCAGAGATCAACGTCTGAGAACACTACATGAAATAGAACGCTTGCAGGAAGTGGCATACTTATTTTTCCACACATTGCTTATGCTATTTGAAGGAAATGATTCCATATTTGCAATTGCTTCTCCCCTCCTTTTTCTGTATACTTTTATGAAGCTTGTTAGGAAGGGGGGGGGGCAGTATTTGTCAATTTCTTTTTCTCTGTAATGTCATTTCTTTTCTGTACTGTTTTTTTTTTTTTGCAGCCTTGTACTTCTCACAGTAACGAGATATCATTACAAGCAGTGCACATCAATTTTAAATGAGCATTTAAGGCACCAATATCTCAAAGAATGTGTTTCTTTGATCTGGTAGGTTTGTCAAAGGTGAAAACTGTACATTTTGGGGTAAACAGCCTTGAGAATTCTGTATGATGAGCATTTTTGTGTGTGTGTGTGTGTGTGTGTGTGTGTGTGTGTGTGTGTGTTGGGGGGGGGGTCATGAAGGTCATTTGGATTAAAATAATGTATAATGTATTATGTTCTTAGAGTTAAAGATAAAGTTGGCTTGTTGATTTAAGTGTCAGAAAAGAGCTAGGAGAATAGGTTTTGCAATAAGCAGAATGTAATGGTGGTAGCAAAATTCGGGCTCCATCCTTGTTGCATGTAAAAGTGGAGCCTGCCGGTTGTCTTGCAGCGGGAGAAGGGCAGCGCAAGTGTTCCTGTGGTAAATGGTGTCGACCAGAGCCCTCTCCAGTTGGCGTCGTCCTACAACTCCGTTAAGTGCATCATGGGTTCAGTTGCTCGCAGTGGCAGTGGTGCCCAGGAGGAACGTACAGTCTCCACTACCTCTGCTGCAACGAAAGGTCAGTAGCTTTGTAATTATGAATGTCCAGTGGTGTAGTAGCTTGGACGTGACCTTAATAGTACATTGAGTTGTTTTAAAATGTGAGAAATTGCTGGTTTCTGACTCACTACTTTGTGTAAGTGCAGGAAATGACGCAGTGTTGAAACGATCAGTGGGGGCAGAAGCTGCGAAATCTGGTGTAGCAATACATAACAATTACCCAATGCAGATGCAACATTTAAGTGTCCTATCATTACCACCAAATACCTGGATTGCTACGTCTCTTGGATCAGGTAATATATTTATCACATTTGTAATTAAATTATTAGTTGTTTTGCTACTTCTTTAATGGATATTTGAGTTATTCTGTTGCTTTGACAGGAGGATAAGTCATCTGTGAGTAGTTGGAACTGAATTTTACTCCTACCACTGATGCAAGATTCCCTGTTAATATTCATTTGTTCTTTGTTGTGTGTGGAGATCTTACCTGTATGTGAAGGATTTAGCTTCGATTGATATGACAGTTAATTTGAATTGTCGATACCTTAGCTGCTGCTTCTGAAATTGTTGAGAGTCTAGCATATGATCATTTTTAACGCAGTGTTAACTATTATGATAACAAATGGTATTAAATGAGTAGTCACACTTACTGTGGCAGGTGCAGCATGTGCTGGGTGATGGTAGGTGCTTTCATTATAGCTTGTAATTGTTAATACATTAGACTGTACATTAAAATTGAATGAGCTGTGATATGGTTTTGGAGTATGTTAGTTGAAAAGCTCTCATTGGTTTTTGGCAATTATCTTCATGCTGAGAAACGTGTATGACAACAATCGGAGATTTTTCAACAGAAACCAAATTAATTTCATGAAAGTAGTAACATATGGATAAGAAACCATATGCAGATAATAAAACTGAGACTAGCAGAAAGTATTAATATATTCAGGGTGTTACACTGCAGAAGCTGACTCTTCAAATTTCATACTTTTTTGGTAAAAATGGGCAGCTGAAACCTGACAAATTTCATGTAAAATTTGTTTGTAGTTCAAAATTTAAATCATTTGAGTTAAAGTGGAGTGGGGGGGATTTGTCATTCTTGAAAAATGTTACTTCAAAAGATCCAGGGTGATCTGACACCTAATGACCAATACATTTCCTGGAATAGTTGTTTTGACAGAGCCAGCTTTCAACACTGGGAAGGCAACAGTCTAGGTAAATTTGTGAAATATTCATTTGTAGTGAAAAGGTTGTGGTGTGGTATGGAACTGGGAATTACTGAGGCATATTTTTCCAAAACCAAGATAGACTAACCCACTGCTTCTACATTCGTGTATCATGAGACATTTGTGCAGTGAAGGGTACATGATGGATAAGATTCATATTCCCATGTCCTTTTCCATTTGCAGATGGTACACAGGCAATACACTCTGCAAGCCCTAATTTCAGTTATTTAACTATTTTGATAATTGAGGTGGCTAGAAGAAAAGTGGTGTGACAAAATTGAGTATTTTGAGGTATGTGCACCATATTGTAGTGGATGGACCACTTTGTTGGCAAAAGAGATGTAAGTGTATTCAGTGATTTGAACTGCTTTGTAGCAGTTATTTAAAGAGCAATTCATGTCACTAGATACAAATGTTTTGTAAATTGTTGTACTAAGGTGTTTTGATGCATTAGTCTTTCCCAGATTAGAAGCTGTTCTAGCATTCAAAGCATTAAAATAGATAAATGGAAGGAGGCGAACATATTAAGAACAATGGAAATAATGACCAGAGAGGAAGTGAAAATGATACATACGCCAGGATATTCGGGAAAAACTTGGGAAATTTTCATCCAGCAAAAACCTGGGAACTTTACAGAATTCCGGGAATTTTTCATTGTTTTAGTTTTCATTTAAAAATTCTAATTTTGATTGGTAAGAAGTGAGACTGTAACAAAGAATTTTACCTTAGCCCACTACTGTTGAACAATATTGCAGCAATGAAATGCAAACAAGATAATAAGATCAAAATAAAACTTTAGTTGCCAAGAAAATGTGCCATTGCCATTTACAACAATGAACACACACACACACACACACACACACACACACACACACACACACACACAGCAAAATGTGACAATAGCTTTATGATAGACTATTCAGTATGTTGTAACAACAGACTGCTTTTGATGAGCATGATGTCACAACTGTTTACTTTTCAAACAGGTCACAGGGAAGATGTTGCGATTGCTAGTTTTAGAAGCGTTAATTCCAATGCAAATTTCCTTTTTTGCAAGATCAATTGTTACACGTGAGAATGTCTGATGAATTTTTTAAATCAAGGAGCATTTGACCCGCATAAAAAAAATGTAACACATTGAGGACAAGCCACTTGAAAAATTTTGTGTCCAGAAGACCACCTATTTATGCTATTATTTGAAACTTTTGTGTCTCTCGTATCTTAAAGGGTAACACACGCTAAAAAAGACCAGAAAGCTTGGGTTCCCTTGTAGCTACACCAGTTGTTAATTAAACAATAAACTATTTCTATTTGTGTGTTCACACTACTTAACAGTGATGTTGCTACTAGCTGACTACATCACATGTCCTATGCTCTGAATATCTGCTATCATTGGCTGGCGAGATGATGCGAGATAAGGATAGGTATGATTGGCTGACAAAAACGGATCACAATCTCAGTTTCAATGCTTCAGCAGCTACTGTGCAGTATTTGGTGGAATTCGTATTTACACTTCCATAGTACAAAAATACACAGTGTACATGTTGCTGCACGTGAAAGATCTTTCCAAAAACCCTTTCTTTTTTGCTGGGTTTCATTTCCTAACATGCTGGGATGTTATAAGCCAGCTCCAAGGGAAAGTATGTTGCTAATTAACGTGGAAAAAAATACGTTTACATTGGTCTTTCAGTCAGTCCTTACTGAAGAATAAGTAGAGTGCTTTGGCCGAAAGCTCAGTGTGTAACAAGTCTTCTCAGTGTGCCTGTCTACAACTCTGTACAGTGTGATTATCAATCTATCCTTGTAAAATTTTGTTGATATTCCAACATGGACTTCGTATTGTTTGATATGACTATATTTATTTGCAATGTAATATTACAGAAACTGTTGTCAGTTACAAACTGTCCATGTTTACTTCAAAAATTTTGTTTATGACAGTCTTCTCTAGTATCATTGTCACTTCAAAATAATAATAATAATAATAATAATAATAGAGTAAATATAAAATTGCCTTTCACAGGATGTCATTTAAAGGAAATCCGTGTCAGATAACCATAAATTCCAAATTATGTTCACTGTCGTAGAAATTTAATAGTTATAAGATTAGAACATGCCTGGTATGTCATTTTTGCAGTATCCAATCAAATGATAACTCTTAAAGTGAACCATTGGTGCATTTTTGGACAAAATTTTGAATCATCATCATCCTGTCTTGAAAACTATCTTAACCTGATTCTATCAGCCAGTGTTACAAATTGGTCTGTTAATAGCAATTAGCTGATAATGTGTGTGGTCTTACAGTATGAAATGTCTTCACCAAACAGTATTGTACACTAGGGACAAACAGTATGGTCTTGTATTCAGGAGGCTGGAAGCTCCTGATTAAAGTTCCCCCATGGTTTTCATGAATTACTTCAGGCAAACACTGGAATGGTACCTACTGTAGGGCTATAGCCAACTACCTGTCACGTTCTTAACGAACTAAATCTTATGTATGTAAATGTGTATGTATGACTTATGTATTTTCATTCTTAAACTGTAATACCATGAAGTGTCCAGTATTTTTGTAAAAGTGATCTGCAGATTACTACTACTACTACTACTACTACTACTACTACTACTGAGTTACTATACTTGCTATACTGATTCCTTTTTTAAATTCACTAAAAAACAATTTATTTAGGAATCGTCAACTTCAATTCTTCTTCCTTGAGAATAAACATGTTAATGCAGGTAAGGCATGTATGAATTTGTAGATACGATTTCTAACCATACTCTTTCCCAGCATTATAACTTTTTTCTTACATTCACAGAATTTTTGTAATTTGCAGTGTAAGATAGGCAACTGAATTGAAATCACTCATCTGACACTGCTAAACACTCCACTTACAAGTAATGTTTGTTTAGTGCAATGTTAATTTGTTTTTCATTTTACTAATTAAAAAACTGAGTTTGTGCTAGATGTTCTACAGTCATACATTCATTTATTGCAGCTTTTCTTTATTCACAACAAACATTGTGTCTTCTAGTGGCGTGTGTTCTTGCCTGTTGGTAGCAGTTTCTCAGGAAAAGAATATGCTGAGAGTCAGTCTACTGTGGCATCTCGAGATACTGGGTGTCTCTCTTAACTTTGTTCCTCTGCTCCCCTTTTTCAACCAATTACTATGGGAATTTACAAGTAACTGCAAATGTAGCCAATTTTGACCTTCCACTTTCTAGCTTTAACGAATAATATTGATCTTAAAAAATTGTTTTTGTCTGGAAGAATGTGTGATTTGAAAGCCATTGTTAGAGTTCTAAAATTTCAGAGTTTGTTTAGTGATGCCTATCTGCCATATTGACCTAAATTTTACTGCTTAATTGTGTGTTTTCATACTGTCCTGAACACAGAATAATGCAACAGGGACAGAGCATAATAACCTTCAACAATACTTGCAGTACATGCATAATTCACATAACACAAGAATGTGTGGTGAACAAATATCTCGAATAACTGCAGCTACCTCTTGATCGACAATGGTGGTGTGACAATCCAAACAACAGTTTCACAACCTTCTAATGTAAAATATTTGTGTGAATGACATCAGAGGAACTCAGAGTTAAGAAGATGTAACATATGTCCTTAAGATTCAAGAGTAGAATGTAGTGATCATATCTGAGGGCAACTTGACAAGTGAAAAGCCCCCAACCCCACTCTGTAGTTAGCAACATTTGACTCGACAATGTCTTGCGTTAACCTCACTGTAATTCTAGGACTTTTGCTGTGTTGGTTAGTGAATGATTCAGTTCAAATAAAATTTCAGAGCATTTTATCACCACATTCTTTGTATGCACCTAAGAAAAAATGAGATAAGCAATTTGGTTTTTGTAATGTGACGGGGTCTGCAACTACAGTATTCTGCAAGAATTACAGAGGGTAAATTACGTAAGAAGTGGATATGTATTTGCAGCTAAGTTTTTGTTCAAGCTATTTACTTAAAAAAAATGTAAAAGGACAGCAAGAAAGTTGAGGTAGTGATTTGTCAAGATTCAACATATGTTGAACATCAGCCATGGCTCAGAATTTGCAGTCAACTATAAAGCTATTAAAATACTGCAAAATTTTTGCCTGTTAAGTACATCAGTTGATAAGACACACACTCAGGAATGTTTGGACATTCAAAAACCAGATTTCGGTCATTTTGAAGTGGAAGAAGACTTTGGACCACATAGTAATAAAGGAGGAGATGTTAGTCGGTCCCTATTAACCAGATTAAGCTGTGGAAACATTCCTTTGTGGCTACAGTAAAGGGGTTCAAGCCAAACTGCTTCAGGAAAGTTTGATACCACTGTTGACACGGTATTCCTGAATGTCAGGAAGTGAATACACAGTTACTGTGATATCTGAAACACAAAATGAAGATGAAAGAGAGAGAACCTTTCAAAAGGCACAAGTTTCCAGGAAGCTCCTCTCAGGCAAGTGCTAAAACAATTAAGTGCATTTAAAGTTGTGGTTTTGAACTGTTGGGCTTCTGGGATCCTGAGCTAGCTCAGAGATTTTCACCTTTGTGGGCTGGTAAAAGGGAGTGAGTGAGTGAATCAGTTTTTGTTGGATGACTGGGTTGTGGAGACAGGACAAGAACAGGTGTGCACAATGCCACAAAGTTTCTTCCAGCACAGTTTTAGGAAGCTTGTTATTTGCGATGATACGGTCTCAGTAGAAAGTTTGAAGTGCTGTACTACATTCATTGGCCACAGTGTGTTGATCTGCAATGAAACTATCGTTCTATGACCCTTTCCACTGCTGAAATCTGTCAGAGCATTCCACGTAATTGAAATATTACATTACTTATTGGTAGCTTTAAGCACAACTATAAGTAACAACCATCTAAAATATGGTCCTGAAAATAAAGGAACTTGTACTCAACAGAGTTGTTGATTACTACTGCTTGTGATTATGTATGACAGGTGTCTAACAATGCCAATATTTACATTTGTTTCAGAGCAAGTGGGGCGAGTGTTCCAGGGCAGTAAGGATTTCCCTTCAGATATAAAGGTGTGTTAAGTAGTTGAAAATAATTTCAATTCTTCTGTTTCAAGTAAAGGTTTTGAGTGAAGAATGGAAACGTTTCCACAACATTCACGAGTTAAATGTATATTTAGTGATAACTTGTCCCTTTATGTGCAGGCTAAATCTCTTGATGAGAATGGTAATGCAGTGAATCGACTGGAGTCTGGACAAAGCAATGAACGGAAGAGCAAAACTCGAAGAACTAAGGTAATTTATCATAAAAACATTACAGTGTTTTAAAATGTGGTTTGTCCATAGTACTTTCTGCTAGGAATTATTACCTTTAGTTATCTAATCATCTGGTGGATGTTAACGATGATGTGATAGAAATGTAACAGAAACACACATGGCTATACAGGTACACACACACATTACATTAATTTACTTGCCATAGGTTCATTTTTTCAGAGTACAATCAAAACTGAGTTTGATAGAAAGCTGCAAAATGTGCATTTTTATGCCAAGCACTAATATTTTGCAAGAATTCTAGAATTTGAAGGACGCGCGCGCGCACACACACGCACACACACACACACACACACACACACACACACACACACACACACACACACACTCACACACAGAGAGAGAGAGAGAGAGAGAGAGAGAGAGAGGGGGGGGGGGATTTTTACTTAACCATTGTACTGCTCTGGCTGTGTTACTGCATAGTGGTGCTACTGTCCCTGGGTGCCGTGGACACATTTATGTGCGCCTTTGAACCTTCAGTCAGGTACTCTAAACATGTATATGAGTGCATCTTGCTGCTGCCTTTGTGCTGCCTACATATTAACACAGTCAGCTGCTTGGACCTCTGTGTGCCGTGGATGCATTAGTGTGTGACACATTTACTGGCTAAGAAGCCATGTTTCCGCCCTGAGTGCTAAGCAGCTTTCAGTCATTTTGCCTGTGTGCATTTGCTGCTGTGATGTTACTGTTTTCATCTTCATTTTCGACTGCATAAATGGCATGCTGTTGTGATTGTACAGAGGAAAAAGCATGAAGATGGTGATGGGCAATTATACTTTACTTGGTGTCACAGAATGAAAGTAGCGTACCAGAAGACTCCACATAAATACTGCTGCAATAATGTTGCTGGAGAGACTAGTTGCAAGCTAATATCATTACACATATCTGTAAAGTTTGTAAATAACTAAAGACCTCAGTGGAAACAGAAATAATTAAAACATTTAGTTACTTCGTGATTACATCTTCTGACACAACACAAAAAAGGTCTTGCTAAATGTTTGCAATGCCTTTAAAAGTAGTAATTCTTTCCATCGAAAAAATTGTAATTATGTCTATATCCCGTCAATATACAAAGTTTAGAGTATTAATAAAACAACAATATAGGTACTTCTTCGCGTGCTATAATTTGCAAAAAGCCTCATTTCGATGTCTTGAACAATTTATGAAATACCGTATAACCACGTTTTACGTTCCCGGAATTCGCGCTGTTTGACATTTTTTTATCGATCCCGTCAAATTTCCTGTGCTCACAATATTAATTTGCACCTGGTTTTTCGTCAACATATAATTTTCCTGCTATTTACGCATTACGAAAAAATGTTTGTGGAGAAAATATGATGTTGGCATGATGTACGCCATCCAGTATTGTTTTGGTTATGAGCTGTAGATTAAAACTGAAGAAACTGCAAAAAGGTGGGAATTTAAGGAAATGGGACCTGGATAAACTAAAAGAACCAGAGGTTGTACAGAGATTCAGGGAGAGCATAAGGGAGCAATTGACAGGAATGGGGGAAATAAATACAGTAGAAGAAGAATGGGTAGCTTTGAGGGATGAAGTAGTGAAGGCAGCAGAGGATCAAGTAGGTAAAAGACGAGGGCTAGTAGAACTCCTTGGGTAACAGAAGAAATATTGAATTTAATTGATGAAAGGAGAAAATATAAAAATGCAGTAAGTGAAACAGGCAAAAAGGAATACAAACGTCTCAAAAATGAGATCGACAGGAAGTGCAAAATGGCTAAGCAGGGATGGCTAGAGGACAAATGTAAGGATGTAGAGGCCTATCTCACTAGGGGTAAGATAGATACCGCCTACAGGAAAATTAAAGAGACCTTTGGAGATAAGAGAACCACTTGTATGAATATCAAGAGCTCAGATGGCAACCCAGTTCTAAGCAAAGAAGGGAAAGCAGAAAGGTGGAAGGAGTATATAGAGGGTCTATACAAGGGCGATGTACTTGAGGACAATATTATGGAAATGGAAGAGGATGTAGATGAAGATGAAATGGGAGATATGATACTGCGTGAAGAGTTTGACAGAGCACTGGAAGACCTGAGTCGAAACAAGGCCCCCGGAGTAGACAATATTCCATTGGAACTACTGACGGCCGTGGGAGAGCCAGTCCTGACAAAACTCTACCATCTGGTGAGCAAGATGTATGAAACAGGCGAAATACCCTCAGACTTCAAGAAGAATATAATAATTCCAATCCCAAAGAAAGCAGGTGTTGACAGATGTGAAAATTACCGAACTATCAGCTTAATAAGTCACAGCTGCAAAATACTAACACGAATTCTTTACAGACGAATGGAAAAACTAGTAGAAGCCAACCTCGGGGAAGATCAGTTTGGATTCCGTAGAAACACTGGAACACGTGAGGCAATACTGACCTTACGACTTATCTTAGAAGAAAGATTAAGGAAAGGCAAACCTACGTTTCTAGCATTTGTAGACTTAGAGAAAGCTTTTGACAATGTTGACTGGAATACTCTCTTTCAAATTCTAAAGGTGGCAGGGGTAAAATACAGGGAGCGAAAGGCTATTTACAATTTGTACAGAAACCAGATGGCAGTTATAAGAGTCGAGGGACATGAAAGGGAAGCAGTGGTTGGGAAGGGAGTAAGACAGGGTTGTAGCCTCTCCCCGATGTTGTTCAATCTGTATATTGAGCAAGCAGTAAAGGAAACAAAAGAAAAATTCGGAGTAGGTATTAAAATTCATGGAGAAGAAATAAAAACTTTGAGGTTCGCCGATGATATTGTAATTCTGTCAGAGACGGCAAAGGACTTGGAAGAGCAGTTGAATGGAATGGACAGTGTCTTGAAAGGAGGATATAAGATGAACATCAACAAAAGCAAAACAAGGATAATGGAATGTAGTCTAATTAAGTCGGGTGATGCTGAGGGAATTAGATTAGGAAATGAGGCACTTAAAGTAGTAAAGGAGTTTTGCTATTTGGGGAGCAAAATAACTGATGATGGTCGAAGTAGAGAGGATATAAAATGTAGACTGGCAATGGCAAGGAAAGCGTTTCTGAAGAAGAGAAATTTGTTAACATCCAGTATAGATTTAAGTGTCAGGAAGTCATTTCTGAAAGTATTCGTATGGAGTGTAGCCATGTATGGAAGTGAAACATGGACGGTAAATAGTTTGGACAAGAAGAGAATAGAAGCTTTTGAAATGTGGTGCTACAGAAGAATGCTGAAGATTAGATGGGTAGATCACATAACTAATGAGGAAGTATTAAATAGGATTGGGGAGAAGAGAAGTTTGTGGCACAACTTGACCAGAAGAAGGGATCGGTTGGTAGGACATGTTCTGAGGCATCAAGGGATCACCAATTTAGTATTGGAGGGCAGCGTGGAGGGTAAAAATCATAGGGGGAGACCAAGAGATGAATACACTAAGCAGATTCAGAAGGATGTAGGTTGCAGTAGGTACTGGGAGATGAAGAAGCTTGCACAGGATAGAGTAGCATGGAGAGCTGCATCAAACCAGTCTCAGGACTGAAGACCACAACAACAACAACAACAACAACAACCTGGTTTTTCGTCAACATATAATTTTCCTGCTATTTACGCATTACGAAAAAATGTTTGTGGAGAAAATATGATGTTGGCATGATGTACGCCATCCAGTATTGTTTACAAATTCTAAGTGGTTAAGTTTCTTGACACCAGGGCACTCTATTCATTTATGTATGTATATTTTGTGTTGTTACACAAACAAACAATGAGTGATAGTTTGCGTGTGTGTCTGGCTTTCTACATAACTGATCAGGCACAGTCCCTGATAACCTCAAAAAGACGACTACATTGCAAGAGATGCAGAATAACACATATTCAAACACCATACAAAATACATATTTGCACTTGACAATGAGAAAAATTCTCGAAATGCATCATGCTAAGCATGAAAAAATACTTAATTAGTGCAGTATTTCATTACTTACATAGTGAATGACAGCTGCAGGCTTTCAAAAACATCGATTATGACATGAAATTGAGTCAAATGTTTGTACTTCCCAAACAGTTATCAGTTCCAGTTACATCAGCGGTTTTTATTAGATAATAAATCTTAATTAGATAGTAAAAACATCCCTGACAAGTCTTTTGGTGCTCGATACGTTCATATATCATACATAAAGTGGAAGGGGGTATCCTATACGTAACTTTTACAGCTTAAAACATTATTTCCCACATTTTTCATTTTCACACAGTTTGCATCATATTTTGAAGTCCCTTGAAAAGTGTAAAAGCAGAGTTTCACTGTAATATAGATGTTACGACCATATACTTCATGCTGTGCATGGATAGAACAGTGGTGCCATGTGCACAACTCTCTAGTAGACATAAAAACCAGTATCTTGAGAAAAAGATGCTGTGACTTACCAAACGGGAAAGCGTTTTTAGATAGACCATTAAAAAAGCTTTCGCAACCCACGGTTGCTTCGTCAGGAAAGAGGGAAGGAGAGGGAAAGACAAAGGGATGTGGGTTTTAAGGAATAGGGTGAGGAGTCATTCCAATCCCGGGAGCGGAAAGACTTAACTTGGGGGGAAAAAGGGACAGGTATACACTTGACAGCGCGCACACACACATCCAGACACAAGCAAACATATGTGTCTCTGTGTGTGTGTGTGTGTGTGTGTGTGTGTGTGTGTGTGTGTGTGTGTGTGTGTGTGTGTGTGTGTCGACCCAGTCGACAGACGAGGTCGGCCTGTACGCTTTTGTGCTGTACGTGTCCCTCAAAGTTTCCATTTCACTATCCCATCGGAAACGATGGACTTAGGGATGTTTAGGAGTTTGGAAAAATCGTGTACAGACGTGTGACATAAGTGACTCCCAATCACCTAACCACGTTCAAAGTCCGTGAGTTCCGCGGAGTGCTCCATTTTGCTCTCACAATGTCTAATGACTACTGAGGTTGATGTGGAGTACCTGACAGTAGATGGCAGTACAATGCACCAAGTATGAAAAACGTATGTTTTGGGGTGTCCGGATACATTTGATCACATAGTGTAGGTCATCAGATTTATGAAAGAACACTCCTTAGGTTACTGAGGTGCATACAAGTGACACCTTGCTTTCCTTATAGTGTTCTAAAATTCTACTAAAAACTCCAGTGATAGTGTACTACTTACAAGGGAACCTCTCCATCACACACCCCTCAGATTTAGTTATAAGTTGGCACAGTGGATAGGCCTTGAAAAACTGAACACAGATCAATCGAGAAAACAGGAAGAAGTTGTGTGGAACTATGAAAAAATACGCAAAATATACTGAGTAGTCCATGCGAAGATAGGCAACATCAAGGATGATCTGAGCTCAGGAGCGCCGTGGTCCCGTGGTTAACGTGAGCAGCTGCGGAACGAGAGGTCCTTGGTTCAAGTCTTCCTTCAAGTGTAAAATTTTATTTTTTATTTTCAGACAATTATCATAGTTCAGGCGCTCACACATAATCAATTTCGCTCTTCAGAATTCCAGGACATGTTCAGATTTGCTTGGACATATGCAGGATTTGACAGTATACACACGGAAAAATTTGAAAATGTTAAAAACATATGTTTTGACAAAGCACAGGGAAAAGTGTGCGACTGTGAAACTGTTGGATTCATTTGTTGAAGTTTATGTGACAAACTCTGATGTTTTCATCACTTTTTTGGGAGTAATTCTCCCATCCACAAGAAAACCTAAATTGGGCAATGTAGAAGAATCTTTTTACCCATTCGCCAAGTGTATAAGTTTGGTGGGTCGACAACATATTCCTGTCATGTGACGCACATGCCCTCACCAGTGTCGTATAGAATATATCAGACGTGTTTTCCTGTGGAGGAATCGGTTGACCTATGACCTTGCGATTAAATGTTTTCGGTGCCCATTGAAGAGGCACGTCCTTTCGTCAACTAATTGTACACTTTTGTGGTGCGGTCGCAAAACACAGTCAATAAACTTATTACAGTGAACAGACGTGTCAATGAACGAACGGACGGATCATAACTTTACGAAAATAAATAAAGTAAACTTATCACTCGAGGGAAGACTTGAACCAAGGACATCTCGTTCCGCAGCTGCTGACGCTAACCACAGGACCACGGCACACTTATGCTTTCATTATCCTTGATGTTGCCTATCTTGCACATGGACTACTCAGTTTGTATATTTTGCTTATTTTTTCATAGTGCCACACAACTTCTTCCTGTTTTCTCGATTGATCTGTGTTCAGTTTTTCAAGGCCTATCCACCGTGCCAACTTATAATTAAATCTGAGGGGGGTGCGATGGGGAGGTTCCCTTGTTAGGTGTAAAACAATATTGACGTACCTTTGTGTTTGTTTATGCAGTGATTCATTTCTAAATGAGTTTCAATTGTGAAAAACTTAACTGGTTAGAGTAACTGTGTTTACTTTGTATCGGCAATAGCAAAACCCAGAACAGCAGACAAAATCACCACGTTCAGTGCTCCAGAAATATCCAGCACAGGAGAGCCTGACCTTATGGCAAATCCAGTGCCCAGAGGACAGTCTCGCAGTACAGGTAGCAGTATAGGGTGACGACATAGCCACACTCAGCAGAAAATGCAGCAAGTTCGTAGAAGTCATAGGGTCAAAAGCAAGCATAATTGTCTAAAAAAAACCTGCTGGAGCATACATTCATCACCTGGTGAGAGGAAGGAGTTGAAGCAAACACTAATTTTTGTGTGGGAGAAGGGTTTGTTAATACATAGTGAGAGGAGAAGGGGGCGGGGGCCCACATACAACAACACTACAGAATCTATGTCTAAAGACACATACAGTAAGAAAAAAGGAAGGTAAAAAGCATTTTTTAAAGGTATTGACTTCTAATATTGTTGTACGCTTTAGGCAATTTTACTAATTATAGCTGGATGAAAATAACAGAATGACAGCTAGTTGTTTTAACAGCAGCTGCCATAGCATTAATGAGCCATAGGAAGACCAAACAGGAATTCCAGGTTGGAACACCAACAACATGATGAAAGCATAGATGGCTACTCATAGTAAAGATGACAGGTCGAGTTGCAGATAGACACAATGAAAAGGGTGTTCACATACCGCCAAAGCATTCTTCAGAAAAGACCCCCCCCCCCCCCCCCCCCCCCACACACACACACACACACACACACACACACACACACACACACACACACACACACACACACACACACTTGCACAAGCGGGCACACCTAGTGCAGACATGACCTCTTCAATTATAGAGTGGGATGTCTGTGGACTCATTGCAGGTGGTACGAACAGGCAATCTTCTGTAGTACTTTTGAACACAGTTTTCCGAAAAATGTTCTTAGACAGCTAGCTCACATGCAGTTGAAATATTTAGACCTTTTGGTTACAAACGGGCCTGAACTTATCTATGGTTTCAGTATAGAGACGGGAGTTAGTGATTATGATGGTTACTTAAGTTAATAAAGCCATCAAAAAGACCATTGAAGGATTTTTGGTAGAAAGTGCATAGATGATGATGATGATGATGATGATACTATACCACTTGGGCAATGAATGGTCATCATTTAATTACAATATGATGGACACAGAGGAATTACAGGCAGAGTTTGAACCCTTTGTGAATGGTGCTCTGTAGAAGTATTTGCCCAGGATGTGGATTAAGGGTGGAAAAGATCCACTGTGGTTTAATAACAAAATATGGGAAATTCTGAGGAAGTCGAGACTGTTGTACTGTTGGATCAATAAATAGCGCAAAAATTCATGCATCCGTAAAAAGATAAATGCATGAAGCATACAACTACCACCATTGCCAGGTCTGGATGGAATATTAAGTTTTACAGTGTGTATGCTACAGTGTTGGCCCCCTACTTAGCTTACATTTACCAAGAATCTCTCATCCAGTGCAAAGTTTCAAGCGACTGGAAAAAAGAACAAGCAACGCTTGTGTATAATACAGAGTAATGGACCCGCAAAATTCCAGACTGGATATCCTTAGCATCAGTTTGCTGCAGAATTCAACATATTCTCAGTTGGTAATAATAATTTTCCTGAGAAGGAAAATCTTGTCCACAAATCGCTAAAGTTTTAGAAGTTATTGCTCATGCGAAACTCGGCCCTGTATCCTGCAAACCTTAAACTGCATCAAGCAGATTCTGCATTGCTAGATTTCCGGAAAGATTTTGGCACAGTGTTAGACTGCAGACTGTTAATGATAGTACAAGCATATGAAATAAGTTCCCAGATATGTCATGGCTCAAAGACATCTTACGTAATAGAATCCAGTACATTGTTCTCAGTGGCGAGTGTTTATTGGAGACAAGGAATTGTCAATAGAGCCACAGGAAGTGTGGTAGGACCACCGTTATTTTGGATACATATGAATGATCTGATGGACAGGGTGAGCACCAATCTGTGGCTTGTTGACGCTGTGTTGTACAGGAGGGTTGTGTTAGATTGATTGCATGCGTGTACAAGATGACTTGGACAAAATTTGTAGTAGGTGTGATGAATGGCAGCTTGCCCTTAAATGTAGAAAATGTAAGTTAATGCGAAGGAGTAGGAATGTTCATATACAGCATTCATTACATCTCTCAGGATAGTCATGTTCATCAAATATCTGCATGTAATGTAAAGCAATATGAAATGGAACAAATGTGTAGGGACAGTAGTAGGGAAGGCAAATGGTTTATTTGGAGAAGGTTAGGAAAGGGGGCCCATCTGTAAAGGAGATTGCATGTAGAACACTAGTGTGACCGATTCGTGCGTCTTAAGGATCCTCCATCAGGTCAGATTAAGGGAAGACATTGAAGCAATTCAGAGACGGTCTGCTAGATGGTACTACCAGTAGGCTTGATCAACTTGAGAGTTTACAGAGGTGCTTCATGAACTTGAATCGGAATCCCTGGAAAGATGACGACATTCTTTTGAGGAATACTGTTGAGATAATTTTGCGAACTGGCATTGGAAACTGACTTCCAGAATGATTCTATTGCTTCCAGCACAAATTTCTTGTAAGGATCACAGAGGTAAGAGAAACTAAGGCTTTTCTGGAGTTACATAGACAATTGTTTTTGTATCACTCTGTTCGTGATTGGAACACAAAAGGAAATGACTAGTGGTGGTACAAGACACACCCTGCTGTGCTCCACACAGTGGGTTCCAGAGTATGTACGCAGATGTAGAAAACTGGAAACAGAAGTGTAATTGAAGACTGATGAATACATGGGAGGAAAAAGAGAAGAAAATGTAGTCACACAGATTGTTGATGAACAAGGACCTAATGAAAATAACATTTAATTCCCCCAAACAGCACTATAGTAAGGAGTTGGTCAAACAGAAATGAAGTTGTGAAGGGTGATGAGATGTGAGGACAGGTTGGAGGAAACATTCTCATTTATAGAATTTAGGGGCACATTTTTGGTGGCAGGATCCAAATAACCCTGCAGTATTGCACAAAAATGGATATCTTTGTCATGCTGTAGACCATACTCAGATCTACTGCTACTTAATGCTAAAGGCAATTTGAAAGCTGGCAATCCTCCATGTGGCAAAACTGTAGCATGTGAAATTTCTTTGGCAGTAAGGAATTTTAGCCTTAGTTGGTGCTGACTTGGCCCAAGTCGGACACAAACTGCCCTGTGAAAGTGGTGAGTGACAGTGTGTTTGGATCCTCACTAATAACTTGATATGAGTAAATAATAATAATAATAAACCCGTGGAGGCCCGGGAAAAGAATAGGCCTCCGGTATGTTCTACCAGTCGTAAAAGGCGACGGAAAGAACAAACCACTAATAGGACTAACCCGCCTTTTAGTGTGATTAGTTGGTTCAGGACAGAACTAATGAAGCCTTCGACAAGTGCTGTCATGGTCGGGGATGACACTTGAACCCTATTCCCATCCACAGTGGTAACGACACTGCTAGCCACACGGAAAATGATTTAAATCCAAATAGAGGTGTTTTGCAGGATATGCTTCCTGCAACCACCCTAGAAGGAAAACAGACAGAGGATGAGATGGTCAGATGAAGTTAACCGACACCTCTTGTTCTGTTATTACCAAGCAACAAAGTTAGGAACCAACACAACAGGATAATGCTCACAAGTATACACAACATTTATTACCAGATACCCAGAATTAAAATTTTTAACAGAACGACGACTAGCTGATCAGATCCTTGTAATAATCAAAAATAACAGGATACCTCAGTCAGAATTAGAAAACATCAAACAAGTAGAACAAATACTGGAACAAAATAATGTGCAATTAGAAGAAGAAGAAGAAGAAGAAGAAGAAAATATGGTAATGGACTCAAACATCCCAGAGCAAACAAAGAACAACAGGTATCAATTAAATAATCAGAGGAAAATGAAATCTTAAGACAGCCACCAGAACAAGCACAAATAGAACACGAAGTGACACACGTTAGATACAGGAGAAAAATTTCAGCTGACATATATAGAATACAAAGACAAAAATACAGATATTAGACCATTCTTGAATAGACCCCCAAATAACCCACAAGTTGAAACAACAATAACAACTATCAGCACAATCATACACAACAAAATAAATGAAAATACAACTATGGAAGAGTTACAACTACTGGTTTATATAGGAGCACTCACTACACTAAATATACACACTAGGCAGAGATCAGAACCAACCAACACACAGAAGAAACCCACAAAACCAGCATGGCAACACAGGCTACAGATTAGAATAGAAAAAGTGAGAAAAGACATCGGACAGCTAACACAATTTATAAGAAATGAAATATCAGACAAAAAATGAAAAAGGTTAGGTAAAATCTCACAACAAGAAGTGATAGAGCAATTAAATGAAAAGAAGCAGAAATTATAAGCATTGGCCAAACGACATAGAAGATACAAAAAAAAGTGAAAGTAGAAGGAAACAAAACCAAATATTCAACACAAACCAAAAGAAATTTTACCAGACAATAGATAAGACACACATTAAAATAGACAATCCACCAAACATAACAGACATGGAACACTTCTGGAGCAACATATGGTCAAACCCGGTGCAACATAACAGACATGCACGGTGGATACAAGCAGAAACACACACATACAAGATGATACCACAAATGCCTGAAGTGATAATTTTACAACATGAAGTCACCCAAGCAATTAATTCTACTCACAATTGGAAAGCCCCTGGAAAAGATAAAATAGCAAATTTCTGGCTAAAGAAATTCACCTCAACACATTCACATCTAACTAAATTATTTAACAGTTACATTGCAGACCCATACACATTCCCTGATACACTTACACATGGAATAACTTATCTGAAACCTAAAGATCAAGCAGACACAGCAAACCCAGCAAAATATCGCCCCATAACATGCCTACCAACAACATACAAAATATTAACTTCAGTCATTACACAGAAATTAATGACACATACACAACACAGAACAAAATTATAAATGAAGAACAAAAGGCTACTGCAAAGGAGCACGAGGATGTAAAGAGCAACTGATAATAGATGCAGAGGGGACATATCAAGCTAAAACTAAACAAAGGTCGCTACACTGCGCATGCATTGGTTACCGAAAGGCTTTTGATAGTGTACCCCACTCATGGTTATTACAAATATTGGAAATATACAAAATAGATCCTAAATTGATACAGTTCCTAAACATAGTAATGAAAAATTGGAAAACCACACTTAATATCCAAACAAATTCAAATAATATCACATCACAGCCAATACAGATTAAGGTTGGAATATACCAAGGAGACTCATTAAGTGCTTTCTGGTTGTGCCTTGCTCTGAACCCACTATCCAACATGCTAAATAATACAAATTGTGGATATAATATTACTGGAACATATCAACACAAAATCACAATTTGCTATACATGGATGATCTAAAACTACTGGCAGTAACAAATCAACAACTTAACCAATTACTAAAGATAACAGAAGTATTCAGCAATGATATAAATATGGCTTTTGGAACAGACAAATGTAAGAAAAATAGCATAGTCAAGGGAAAACACACTAAACAAGATGATTATATATTGGATAAACCACAGCGACTGCATAGAAGCGATGGAAAAAACGGATGCCTATAAATATCTAGGATACAGGCAAAAAATAGGAATAGATAATACAAATATTAAAGAATAACTAAAAGAAAAATATAGCCAAAGACCAACAAAAATACTGAAAACAGAATTGACAACAAGAAACAAGACAAAAGCTATAAATACTTATGCTGTACCGATATTGACCCACTCATTTGGAGTAGTGAAATGGAGTAACACAGACCTAGGAGCACTCAATACACTTACACGATCACAATGCCACAAATATAGAATACATCACATACATTCAGCAACTGAAAGACTCACATTAAGCAGAAAGGAAGGAGGAAAGGGATTTATCGACATAAAAACCTACAATATCAGGGTGTATACGGCCCGGGAAGTCCGGGAGATCCGGGAAAAACCCGGGAATTTTTTAGAATTCCGGGATTTTTCATTGTTTTAGATTTCAGTTAGTTTAGTAGGTTTGGCGTGTAAGATCAGATACGCTGACAAAGAACTTTAGTCCACTACTGCTGAATAATACTGCAGCAATGAAGCATAAATCAGAGAATAACACCAAAATAAAAGTTTAGTTGGATAGAAAATGGGTAATTTACACAATGCACAGACCAGTTTGTCGACACCGAAAAGTGTCAAAGGCTGTAGGTCGAAGATTATGCAGCACGTCCGTAACAACTAACGTGCATTCGATGCGCGTGACGTCACAATTGTTTAAATTTCTAACAGATCACCTGAAAATATTACGAATAGTGGCTTGAGATGCGTTACTTTCAAAGTAAATTTCCATGCAAGATGATTTGTTACGTGTAAGAATGTGCAGTGAATTTCTTAAATCACAGGGCGTTATAACTCTCATTCAAAACGTAACAACCAAACGAGGTGGCTCAGTGGTTAGACACTGGACTCGCATTCGGGAGGACGACGGTTCAATCCCGCGTCCGGCCATCCTGATTTAGGTGTTCCGTGATTTCCCTAAATCACTCCAGGTAAACACCAGGATGGTTCCTCTGAAAGGGCACGGCCGACTTCCTTCCCCATCCTTCCCTAATCCGATAAGACCGATGGCCTCGCTGTCTGGTCTGCTTCCTCAAAACAACCAACCAAAACGTAACACTTTGAGGATTAGCCATTTGAAAACTGTCGGACCCAGAAGATAAGTCATTTATGCCACTATTTAAAATTTTACCGGCACATTTGTATTTGATATGACTTAACATGTAACACACGCTAAAAAAAAGACCGAGCTTCAGGTTAGTTTTCATATTTAATGTTGTTCTTTCATAGATAAAAAATTATGCAATCGATGCCAAAAAGTGTAATTGACCTTCAAAAAAATGTGCATAATGTGTTACTGAGTGATGTCACAAGTCTCTTCATGCCAGAACAGTTCGACTTTTCTACGCAACTGATAATCATTTTGGCACGATTTTAATTACCAAATTAGAGCCTGTTAGTAGGCCTACAGACTTCCTATCATTGTAGGACTAATAACAGTGGATGCCAATAGACGATGCAATTCTCGTTCGTACATACACATCTGCTTAAGAGTTAACTGGAGTAGAAACGCACTTAGCTGAGTTGGGCGAGCTCGGCGTAACTTCGTAACGTATGCGCCGCGGCCTGTGTTTCTCATAGGCCTCGTGCTCTGAATAACTGCCGTCATTCGCTAGCGAGGTCACGTGACATGAGCTATGACTGGCTGACAAAAGTGCATCGCTCAACGCAATCTCTGTTTTAGAGTTTTGGAAGCTACCGTGCTGTAATTTGTGGAATTTGTGTAAATACTTTCGCAATACGAAAATAATTGTCTGGCATCAAACAACTTTCCAAACTCATTGTTTTTCCAGGATTTCGTTTCCTAAAGTGGTGGGACGTCTTCCGCCGGTATAAGACCTTTACGATTCAAAGGACTGATACGTTTTATAGCTCCGAGGGAAAGTATACTGTTACTTAACCCGGATGTATTTTCACCCGCTTTATACACAATTTCATGTGGGAGAAATTGTGTTTTTAACCGGGAAAAATTCGGGAATTTTTTTTTTCTTGTCCACGTAGACACCCTGGTTATGGACAGGTAGACAATTTAAGAAAATTCTTTATATAACGAGCAGAAACTAGCAAAATACACAAAGCAATCACTCATATAAATACATCGGCTACACCATTGCAATTTCATAACCACTTCTACAACCCTTTAGATCACGTAACATCAACAGATACGAATAAAGTACATTGGAAAAAGAAAACACTACAAGGCAAGCACCCATATCATCTGACACAGCCACACGTCAATCAGGACACATCCAACACATGGCTAAGAAACGGCAATATATATAGTGAGACGGAAGGATTCACGATTGCAATACAGGATCAAACGATAAACACCAGATATTACAGCAGGCATATTATTAAAGACCCCAATACCACAACAGATAAATGCAGACTTTGCAAACAACAAATAGAAACACTAGATCACATCACAAGCGAATGTACTATACTAGCAAATACAGAATACCCCAGAAGACGTGACAATGTAGCAAAAATAATACATCAACAACTTGCCATACAATATAAACTAACAAAACAACCCATTCCCACATACAAGTATTCACTACAAAATGTACTGGAGAATGATGAATGCAAATTATACTGGAACAGAACCATTATAACAAATAAGACAACACCACATAACAAACCTGGCATCATACTCACAAATAAAAACAGGAAATTAACACAACTAATCGAAATATCCATAAAACAAATATCCTGTACAACAAATATACAGAAGAAAACAGGAGAAAAAAATTGAAAAATACATCCAACTGGCTGAGGAAGTCAAGGACATGTGGCATCAGGATAAAGTTGACATTATACCAATTATACTATCAACTACAGGAGTCATACTACACAATATCCACCAGTACATCAACGCAATACAGCTACATCCAAACGTATATATACAACTATAGAAATCTGTAATTATTGATACATGTTCAATTACCCGAAAGTTCCTAAATGCAATGTAACATATACCGTACAGTTAAAAGGAAGTCACGTTTGATGAAGGTCCGCGTCACTTTCCATTTCTAACCAGACATAACATCTGAGAAAGGAAAGAGTAATAATAATAATAATAATAATAATAATAATAATGTCCTCAAACTGTGCCCAGGAAGAACCTGGTCTCGGGGTGTATTCGTTACTCTGCAAGGAATACACACAGTGTGTCCCAGGAGGAATGGTTAATATTTAAGAGATGCGAGAAGAAAGATTGTTCGAAGCAAAAAGTCTAATAATCAAGGGCTCTAAAATGCATAGCTTGAGAGCTGTGAGCACTTAATCTCCAATACTGCGAAACGAGTCCAAAAAAAATGGGCTATGAAGTTCATACCTGTAACCAGTTGTTCATCTTTGCTAATGTGGAACACCTCTTCAGGTATGCATTAGTTAGTGTTACTGAAATTTTTTGTCTTTGAATTAGTTGCAGAATGCCTCTACTCTGCAGCTCATGTTGACTTGTGATGACTCTGTATTGATTCCCAGTACCGTCACCCTATTATGTGTTAGGTGTTCTGGTGTGTAAAGGTGAAGCAGCTATGGCTAATGTTGATAATTGGTTACTTTGACAGTGAAAGGTTGTTAGGAGGCTGTCAAGGGACTTCGGGAGAGTTTGTGTTATAGGGATCAGAAGCATGTTCTGTGGGATGGTGTAAAGAGAGAAAACAGGAAGCTTTCGTGAGGGAGGGGGGAGAGGGGGGGTGGGTGTAGATTTAAGATGCCCAAGAATGTTATCTTTCATTAAGAATAGGAAACTCTGATGCATTGCAGTTGGTGATATATCTGAGCTTGGATGTGTTCAGTTGACGCTTTGAAATGTGCTACAAAAGGACGGACAGGATGGTTATGTGTGTGTGTTTTTGGTGGTTGATAAGAAGCTTGGGAATAAGTGTGTGGATTCTTAAGAAATTCTATGTAAACTGTTGACAGACTTTGTGAGGGTGCAGTTTATTTATTTTCTGCATCTTCTGGATTTTGTGTAGAGAACCTTTCTGTGACCGCATTCCTCAGTGTAAGGTTGCTGACATAGCTTCCTACCCAAACCTTCCAGAAATTAGTTTTAGACAAGAGTTTGAATGTGAACTGTTTCAGGCAGGATTCAGTCTATATTTTATGAGCTGTTTCTTTCATCCTCCTTATTCTTATTCTTATTGTTGTAGATATATTTTAATTGCAGAACTTTTCAAATATTTAATTTCTTACATCTTTTCCTTCAGATTTGTACCTGTTTCTTGTAACAGGTGGGTGCTTCGTAGCCTGTTTTTTGAGTGAGGTAACACTCCCCACGCCCATACCACATACTCGACATTTCTCTACCAGTTGATTTCCTCCACGATAAAGAAACGTGTTGTAATGATTGTTTAAAGTACAGTGATCTGTTTCCTTGTTACTGCACCTTATTCCCTATGTTGTCCATGATTTTCCTTGACTTTCTTTCTTGTATTACCTACTATATAATGGACCACATAAGTCGACATTTCTTATAGCCCTCAGACTGGATTACTTGTAACATTCTGCAGGCTGTACTGCAACCTAAGTAGAAGTAGTTATTGTATGATAAGCAACAGGTTCTACTTTCAGAATATGTAGGTACCAGTTGTGCTGATATACTTAATAATTAGTTAAAAGTCATTGGTTTTACATCATATTGTTTGATGCTTAATTGAAAGTATCATATTAATAGTTATGCTATCGACAAAACTGCAGAGATAGGCCATTCAGTTGTGCTGGTTATGACTATGGAATAAATATTGTATTTACTTAAGGGGAATTGGAATGCCCTATATTGATAAAGTTAACTTTTGTTAATGGATCATTCCGTGTCAAGTGTTTTAATTTAGAACGTGCTCCCAGCTCGACCGTCTTCAATTTTGGTGGTTTTTATAATGTCTGTACCTGAGGGACCTACATGAAGTTCTGAAAAGTTCACGTGTAGCTTGGTTGAGGTACTGGAGCAATTTTTGTAAAGACCACTTTTTTGGAGACTAAAGAGTCGCGAAGAAATTTTAAAGTTCGGCATGTCACTGTTCCTAATCTAAAGGAGGTAGCCCCTTGCTTCTGGACATAGTTGTAAAACTTTTTTGTGCTCAACACACAAATGATGCAAGTGGGCAACAAATCGTGTTGCAACAAATTTACCCCACAGATTACAAGTCATAAGTATTGGGGAAAGGGAACTATGTACTAGGTCTTTTGCCAAACTATTGTCTATGGGACTGATAGGTATGTCACAAATCAGGGCCCAGCTTGTGTGTTTAATTACTGTGCTACCATCCTATAAATTGGCTAAAAATGTGAATGTACTACATTACAGCAGTGTTTAAAGTGACACATCTCAAAATGGACGCCACGTTACGTTCATTAACCACCAGTCAATAGAGGAAATTTCTTTCTAACAGAAATACTTATTTCCATTTTCGTCTATGGTGGCTATGCCACTACTACCAACTGCATTGACTAGCAACCCCGTTACTAAGGGGCAATGCCCTACAGTCAGGCAAGGTCAGCCACAGGTGGGTTTCTTTACTGCAAGTTCCCAAGCCTAAATGTGGGTGTCTAGCAGGTTCCCAAGCCTTGTTTGGGTCTCTTTATGGTTTCCAAACCATGATGCAGAATTCTTCAGTTGATGAATTCTTTAAATTTGTTGCTGACTTCCAAAACTATTACTTCTGGCAAACTATATTCCTGCCCCATCATTCATGGAGCTGGAAGTGGAATGGCTGCAATTATCCGTTGTTTTGGATTCCAGCATTGTCTCATCAACAGGTGAATGATACAGTTGAGCATTTCCATGAGGATGCAGTAAATTAGTGAAGGCATCTTTTCCTGCATATGAAACGTCACAGATACTTCCTATCCACCATTTTTCATCATAAATCCAAGCAACATAATGGTTAAGTATAATGGGAACATGTTCAGAAGTAACTTTAGCATTTTGGTCAGCGTTTGCAGGATAATGTTTCATTAGATATGCTACGAATCTGAATTTGCTTTTCATCGATTGGCACAAAATTGTGACACTCTCTTGTCACAAGCAAGGTTACATCCAACCTCAAAATGCTTTTCTTAATTGATTTTTGCATCTTCAATAATTTCTTTTTTGATACAAATAAATTCAGTGTTGTGCAGATTGCTTTGCGATATTCAGATAGGTGAGTTGACATTGAGATTTGGTTCTCAATTGGACGCTGAAGGATAGCTCTTCCTGCTAAATACTTAACTGTGCCCCCAATTCCATCACATGGTGATTTCCCAGGGCTTGTTCTGGAAAAAAGGAAGAAACATTCCGCAGTAATGCCAAAATCTTTTTGATGATGGCAGAGATTTAGGAAGTTCTTAAAATGTTTGTACGAGGTAGCAGAACCGTCACTAAAATACTGAATATGCTTAATGTCTGTGAAAATGCACTTCAGGGATATGATCAAGTAAGTTAAAAACACATGCACTGCAACTGTATCATATCAGGCAATCACTAATTATACAGTAGCTGATGCTTTTTTATTTCTTCATTATCATTGTAGTAAATGACAAATAGATGTAACATAGCTTGGCTATTTTCCCAAGGAAATCCTTGAACTGCACCTTAGATAGTAAAAGAATAATTTATAATTTTCAGCAAAATCCATTAATTTAATCAATTCTCTTGATTTGTAGCTGTCTTTAGTCAATTGCAACTGCTTGCTATGATGCTTTGCAATATAGTGGTGAGCAGAAAGGGTCAATCAGCTGTCATTTCTATGGTTTCAAGTGTACCTCATATCAGTGTGAATCCCTTATTTAAACTAAATTGGATCCTCAGGATCAGTATCTGCAAAAACACTTTCCAAATATTCCTTTAGAGCTTATGTTGCTGGACTATTTCACAGCAGTGAAGCATGCAGCCTCTTTCTCCAAATTACAGTTTTACCCAGCAAAATTTTGTAGCGTTTCTTAATTGGACTGTGCGCGAACATTAGTTTCACATTCTGATGATGTATTATGTGCACACTGAATGTGAATCAGCTGCACCTACTGTCTCTCACTACTTTGACCTTAATTCACAAAATTTGGAGAATCCAATTTCCAGTCTATTTTTATTACAGTAAACAAACTTTTAGGATGCACAGCAACAAGTAATTGTGTTTTTGAACCTTTCCTCCATCTAGTCGAACAGGAATATAGTCCTTATTATCTAGACAAATCTGGCTGAGTTCTTCCTCTTGCCTTCATAACGTTTTTCCCCACATTTACCTGTGGGCTGTGCCAATGTTCCCTGTTCAGCTTTTAACTTTCTAGCCCTTCTTACCATTCTTTCTGGAACACACAATTCTTCTGTAGTTTTTTCTGATAGACTTAGCTTTGGGGAACAAAGGTCAAAATTTGAATTTCCTCATTATGGTTTGAAATATGTAATTTTTCTTTCAATATTTGGATCAGCTGATTAAACAAGTCAAGCATTGCTTGCTTATGTATAGTGGCTCCAGTTCACTGGGATCAAATCCTCCAACTGCTGCAATTTTCTTAATTGCGCCTTCTGTGTGATGTATTTTTTGCTTTATGTGGCCTTTGGTTTCTCTTGCACTAATTCGTTGAAATTTTAACGGTGATTCGTTGAAATTTTAACGGTGATATTTCAACAGCTGTTAAGCTTGCATTCAAATTATGGGAAATATTAGTCTCATCATCAACTGACTGAAGCATAACACCCATCTGCGAATGTTTCATTGTATCAAATTCTTTTCTACAGGATGGGCCCATTTTCTAGCCTGGTTTAATATCAGATATGGTTTTCCTTTTTAGCTGGTCAGCTGTTTCCATGTTAATTGGGCGTAAACTTTTTTGTGAAGTATGCGTTTTCCTACCAAAAGGGTTGCAGCATGATCTTTGCAAAAATTCAAACATTTGTAGTAGTAAAGCTTCATGATGGAAGTGTAGTTGAGTGTTTTAAGTAGTGTGTACTCCATCGTGTAAACAATTTATGCTGTTATAATGAAAGTTCCTTTGCAGCTTTTAGTCCTTTTAAGGCATGGGGAATCAGCATTTCTTGGTCAACAAAATTAATAAGCATGAAATTAATATTCACAAAGAAGTTATGTAGCAGTTTTAGTACAGTTAAATGTAGCAGTGAACCTATCACAAACTAGCACAATGGGCTCTCATGCGGGAGAAAACAGTTCAGACCCGCGTCCCACCATCCTGGTTTAAGTTTTCTCTGACTTCCCTAAATCGTTTCAGGTAAATAAATGGATAGTTCCTGTGAAAGGACACAGCTGACTTCCCTCTCCCCCTTACTTCCCTAATCCGATAGGATGAATGACGTTCCTGTTTGGCCCCCTCCTCTGAATCAAACAACTAGCCTATCACAGACAAGTTTCAATTTTTATTACTCACCAAATAAACAGCACAGTGAATATTTAAACAATGAATACTTAATAGACAAAGTTTCATACTTTAGGTGAAATTTTTGCACCTTACCCAAAGAGAGACCAAAATGGAAATATTTATTTCTAATTGAATGACATGGGCTCTGTTGATTGGGTGTTAATGGATGTAATATGGCAGGTTTCCATTTTGAGACCCATGAATTTAAACGTTGTGCATTCAAATTTTTTAGCAAATTCACAGGAAAGTAACACAGTAATTAAACACACAAGCTAGGCCCTAATTTGTGAGACCTCTAACAGCCACACAGACAGTAGTTTTGCAAAAGATCAGGTCCATAGATCCTTTCCTCACTACTTATGCCTTGTGAAACTATGGGGGAAATTTGTGGCAATATGATTTATTGCCTACCTTGAACTGAGATAATGCCAAAAACATTGATTTCTGAACTTTACTTGCATCATCCATATTTAGAGTACAAGAAGTTGTACCACTATGCCCAGAAGCAAGGGGTTAGCTCTTACAGATTTGGAACAGTGGCATACGAAACTTGAAGATTTGTTACTTTTCAGTCTCCGAAAAAGTGGTCTTCACAAAAATGACTCTAGTACCTCAATGAAGTTACAAGTGAACCTGAAGCTTTGCAAAAGCTCATTTAGGTTCCTCATGTACAGACTATAAATTTCATCGAAATTGAATATGGTTGAGCTGGGAGCATGTTCTAAACTGGGACACTTGACATGGAAAAACCCTAATTTGAGTAGCTGTATTTAAGATACAGCTGTAGCAGTGGCTATAAAGCTTACTGCACATTACATGTTATATTGTTAGTGTACTGTAGTAAAATTGTTGCATTTCAACCACTGGTTAATGGGAAATAAACTTTAACTATGAGTTAAATTTTTGATAATTTTTTTGTACTTTCTCCAAAATAATTCCATTTGTATTTAAAATATGCTGTTTTTCTATTCTCCCCTCCCCCCCCCCCCCCTCTCTCTCCCTCTCTCTCTCTCTCTCTCTCTCTCTCTCTCTCTCTCTCTCTCTCTCTCTCTCTCCCCCCTCTCTCTCCCCCCCCCCCTCTCTCTCTCTCCCCCCCCCTCCCCCTCCTGTGTGTGTGTGTGTGTGTGTGTGTGTGTGTGTGTGTGTGTGTGGGGGGGGGGGGGGGGTTAAACTTCTTGAGACTTTGAATACTGTACTTGAAATTTAAGGAAAAACTCAATTTTTCAAAAGCAGCTACTTAAATTTGAGATGGCTAAAACTTATTGAATACATGCTATGCATGCTTAACCTTTAACTCATCTGGTAGCATCCTGCATTTTATGCTGTATATTATTCTTTATTGATGTGTACCTTGTCCATCTGTAGAAGTTCCTTGGTCCTGTTTACTGCAGGATTAATTCTCATATAGCACTTTCACAATACCAATGTTGCTATCATTAAAATCAGTAACAGCATCACAGACCCCCCATTTTAGTGTCCCAGCAGAAACAATTTTAGGAATGTGAGTCCATATGAGATTGTTGGAAGACTGTTTTGGTTTGCGGGTCTGCCAATGTAGATATTTAAACGCTTCAGGATATGCCATGCCTCTGTAAGTGGGCCTTAGAATTCAATGACTGCTGCTGGGATGAAATGTTTATGGCAGTATGATATGTTTGGTTGAGTACTGGGCCTTGGAGTAGTAGCACCATGAATCTGGTCTGTGATGTATCAGTTTGTCATCTGTGATTTGTTATCAAATGCTTTGCCATATCATCAAACACTTTGTGGAAGAATCTAATACTGAATACCTCATTCTGAACAAAGCAGTGTTATATGTAATGACCATCCTACAGTATTGTTGTAGTCCATAAATAAGTTTGTCGACTTACTCCTTATGGTTTCAGTTTCAGAAAATTTGTTTTAAAAAATCACTTTAAACTTCCTTGGTTTGGTACCTATGCTATTCTGGATGTGACCAACACGAAGATTTGTAATCTTTCCACTGTAAGGCTCAAGTGGCTACTACAGTATTCTATGCTTCTTAATACCAGTCAGCTAAGGACTTGGGTGTAACAAATGCCCCTTTCATTTGTGGATCAACTGAAAATTTCAATAACCATAAAGGCCTCAGATCAACCATTTTTTTCCTTCATAGCTCCTGTCATAGGTATTTTACTGGGTTCCATTATTTTCATTCAAAATGATGTTTGTTAGAATCTTTGCTTTCCTGGAGAAAAATGTTGGCCCTCCTATAAATACAAAATATTTATTAAAAGCTACAGTGCTGCCAAGAGAAATAGGCAATTCTTCCTTTGTGATACTGCAATCCACAGTCTTCTATACAAAAAATGACTTCCTTTGATCTTGACGTAAAGCATGTAAAATTTTTAACACTTGAAACACCTGCAAGGGGTGTTCAGTAAATACTCAAACATACGTTTTCTAGGCCAGTTTTGGTTTAAAAAATGCAGAATGTGTTGTGGGACAATGTGGAAATTCCCTCTTCAGTCTCTATAGTTCGATGAAATTCAGATAGGTGGGCGGCACTATATGTAGCCTTGAAAATGTTGTCAGTAACAGATGTGCTTTCCTAGCAGAGCGCTATCATTGGGTTTCTTTTGACAGAAAACCAGATCACTGCAGACATTCATAGGCACTTGCAGAATATCTGTGGTGACCTGTCTGTGAACAAATATTTGGGGAGTCATATATTTGGGGAGTCATTGGGTATGGCATCTTTTAATCATTGAAGCATAGTTGCACAAACTTATCGGCCAGCTGGTCACAGCTGTTGTAACTTCTGCAATGTTGGAATGTGCCGATGCTCTCATTAGAGATGGTAGACTGATCATGATCTAACATCTTACTGTACAACTGGATGTCTCTGGTTTTAGTGCTGCAACAATTGTGCACCAGTTGGGGAAACTCAAAGGTATGTGCTCACTGGGTCGCTTGCCGATTAATAGAAGACCATAAAGAGCAACGAAGGATCGCCTGTTCAGAATTACTTGCGTTGGTACAAGGCTAATTGTGACAATGTTTTGTTGAACATTGTCACAGGCAATGAAAAATGTTCACAGGAAACAAAATGATAATCCATGGTGTGTGTCACACCACCTCTCCTCCCAGAGAAAAAGTTCAGAGTTGCACTCTCAGTTGGTAAAATAATGACAGCCTTGTGGGATGCTGAAGGATTTAACTGTGTTTGACGTCTTCCCTCATGGTGCAACAATCAACTGTGAAGTGTATTGGCCTAACCTCAAGAAAGTGAAGAACTGATGTTTTTGTGTTTGTTGCCGCAAAAAACCCAAATGAGTCTCCTTCTCCGTGAAAACGCAAGACCTCACCCAAGTCTGCGAACCCTAGAGCAGCTCACAAATTTCATTGGCCTGTTTTTTCTCATTCACCTTACAGTCCAGGTCTCGCATCTTCAGACTTCCATCTGCTTGACACAGTGAACGATGCACTCTGTGGAAAGCAGTATGTGAATGATGGGGAGGTTATTGGTGAAGCAAGACATAGGCTCCGTCATTGACTAGTGGAGTGGTACCATGCGAGCGTAGGTGACAAAAGGCCATCACATTGAATAGTTATGTTGAAAAATGGGATTTTGTAGCGAAGAGTGGGGACTAGTTTGGTGCATTTGGATCGTAAATAAAATCAAGCCGCTTACAGAAAAAACTGTTGCATTATTATTGAGTGACCCCTCATAGAAACATTCTCTAGAGGAAGAAACTAATAAAATATAGTGCATGTGAGTTCATAATTGATTTCTATATCATTTTACTGAGAAAATTGCACATTTTATAATGGGATAAAAATCCGAAAACATAATTTTTCTGTTTTACCTTGCCTTAACCATAATATGTGTTAAAATTCCATTGTTGAGCAGCTTTCTTTGACAATTTTGGGAAGTTATATATTCAGCAGTAAATAAACATTTAGTAAATATTACTTTCCCTGTGTGTGTGTGTGTGTGTGTGTGTGTGTGTGTGTGAGAGAGAGAGAGAGAGAGAGAGAGAGAGAGAGAGAGAGAGAGTATACTAGTGTGCTGCAATATTGGTATTCTCTGTGGTAACTTAAGTTTTCTTTTTCCACAGACAAATAATGAGAGCAACTTCATCATGTCACATAACATTGAAGGGTATCGAGGTGATAGAGATCTGGACACACTTATTAAGTTCATAGAGTCTGATACAGAAGGCAAAGGAAAAGCGAAAAGTTCATCTCACAGTAATGGTCCTCTTAACTTTAACAACAAGCAGCAACGTAATAATCTCCGTAAGGATGAGATAGTGGCTGGAACAAAGCCAAGGAAAGAACAGAAGAGTGCCAACAGCAGTATAATAATTGACGAGGATGAAGAGAAACCAGCGAAAGGTACTAGAAGTAGCAAACAGATTCCCAAAGAACATCGGAATGGTCCTACTGTTGACAAAAGCACTGAATCCAAACTAAAGAAGTCAAACAGCATGGAAGAAATATCCAACAGGAAGATAGAGGATCTGACAGCTGGTCCAGAATCAGGTGGTCTTCACGCAGAAAACATTTCAGTCCAACGTCGAATGAAGAAACAAACTTTACAAGAAATTGACTCAGTTGGCCGTACTTCTGGAGTAGACAGACGCTCGTGGGGACCAGAAGACCATCAATACTCCTGTAACGAGGCTGCTGTTTCCTCCACAGATGACAGTTCCTCGTCTCATCCAGGTGGTGGACGCAAACGTAGGGGACCAGTGAGTGATGATAGGCGCAGACCTGAACGTGATGCGACACCAGCACCAGCTAGTGGCAGTGTTTCAGGAACTGGTGAAGAAACAGGCTTCTGTGTGTTTGAAAGCAAGAAGCGTCGGAAGAAACGACGCAGTAGCAGTGGTATTCGGAGTAACCCTTCGTCTGGTGTAACGTTGTTTGCTGACGATGGGAGACGTTCTGGTGGGGGGCAGTATAACACAACTCAGTATCCAGCAGTGTGTCAAGGAAGTCGTGAAAGTGGATACCACCAGAAAAAGACATTCAATGGTAACAGTGGCTTCCCTCCACATGACAGAACAGCTGATGATAGTGGTGGCAGTGTTGTGCTTTATCAGTACCGTCGTCCACGTTCACCTGAACACTGCCGTCGGAAGTCGACTTCCAGTGTACCACCATCAGATAAGTCTGACAGTAGTGACTTAGACAGTGTCCATTCACTACCAGTGTCTTCAACAACTGCGCGTCCCACATTGGACCAAACATCGACATCCAGTGGCTCAACACCTCAGGCGTCGTACGCAGACATTGCAAAAATGGCGTCTGTAAATGTTACCACATCACAAGGTGTTTACGGGGGTGTTGGTTTTGGTAATAGTAAGTGGCCAGCAGTGTCTGTTCCTAAAGGAGTTGTTATATCTCCTCCAACTACTTCTTCCACAAGTACTCCTAGCAGTAATCCACAATTTATAACTGGACCCAAAGTCAATATTGGAGCTCCCCCAGTTAGTGGCTCAAAATTGGGTAACAATCCTGCCTCACCAAACTCTAGCAGTGCTAACAGTAGTCACAGCAATGCAAGCACCAATGCCCCAAATAGTTCAACATCTGGTGACGATACTTCTCCAGCATCTAGTGTGAATCAAGACACTGATCCTGTTGAACCTTCTGCCAAATTTTTAAACCCCATCCCTGATTCTCGTACGAAAAAGGATGCTATGACGAACACAACTACAGATTTCAAATTAGTGCCTCCTTACTCTGCTGAAGTAGAATCTAACCCTAAAACCCATGCGAAACCACCAGAACATCCCGTAAACATTTTACTTGACAGTGAATATCCGTCACTGGAGGAGAGCTTGGTGTGTGATAAAGCGGAACGGAAACTCGGTAAACTTCCTTGTCAGCAAGCTGCTCCTTTGCAAAGTTCAGTAACTGGTAACTGTGATTCACTGCCTCAAGGACAGCAGGCAAACTCACCTGCAGCAGGAGTGTGTTTGCCTAATCAAGTGCCTACAGCAGTGCAAGATACAAAAGTGTTGAATACAGTGTTACCAACTGTGCTTCAATCTAATCCATTGCAGAACCAATCTTGCCCATCCTCCCAAAAATCTCCGTGTCAAGACAGTGCTTCACAAGAAGCAAAACCTACCTCCAATTATAACTCCAGTCCACAGCCTGAACAACATACCATCTCATCAGTGACTCAAAATCATGAGATGTCTCCTACACCTTGTATTTATCCCACACCTGTAAGTCAAAGTACAGTGCCACCTCCAGCAAAACATAGGTCGGTGAGCAGGAAAGTGTCATCTGTAAGCTGCCCTCGTCCACCAGTGATCATTATGAATGATGATGATAGTGGAACAAACTATGGAGACTCAGCACCAGTGGAATTGACATTTGGTTTTGAGGTGAATGAACAGCTGCTTCTATTAGATGGTGAGGAAGCATCAGGTTCTGACGCAGTAAATGACCTGTCATCTCCACTGGAGAATGATGCACAAATTTCCAGTGATGAAACAGGTGCATCTGTGCCAAGAGTTTCCCCAGTGGTTGATAAGACTGGTAGAGCATCCAGTGTGGGTGATGACTTTTCTGCCAGGTTCCGGGAACCTGCTGTCCAAGCTGGAAATTACGACAAAATAGTAGATTTTGTGGGCATGGGTAAGTAACTGCAATATTTTATGTATCTAGTTAATAACAGTTAACATTCATAAAGTATGTGACAGTGTATTTATAAGACTCATTTCTGTGTAAGGAGGTATTGTTTACTGTTAGTCATGATATGTTGAATTTTTTTGTAGCTTTTTGGCCAGTATTGATAACAGTGCCTAAAACAACTGGACTACGTGTCTAGATTTTTCAAAATTACTGTAACTGTAGGTGATTGCACCAAATTTCACCTAAGATTTATTTTTAGAGAGTGTCACTACCAAAAGCAAATAACGTTCATTATTTTTCTCCTGACATATCACAAAAGAAATAGGGGTGTGTGTGTGTGTGTGTGTGTGTGTGTGTGTGTGTGTGTGTGTGTGTGTGTGGCAGATAGGCTGCTTACCACAAGCCAGACTAAAGTAATCGGTAAAGAACTGAGAGCAGTGTGAGCTGAATAAATTGAAAGCTTGAGAAACCAGTGAAACTTCCTGCAAATAATAATGGGATACTGACTTACACACAAAACAAATCACAACCAGAAAAGAAAAAATGGGATACTGACTTACACACAAAACAAATCACAACCAGAAAAGAAAAATGTTACAAATTGAAACGAAGAATGGAAGAAGTTTAAAACAGGCATAGCAATTCCTTTTAATTTTGTTAGTTTTGTGGACTTTGTGAGGGCAGAATTATTTTAAACAGGTATTTCTTTGGAGTATAATAATCTAATTGAGTGTAATGTTGCTAACACTGATACAAACAAGTAGAATCTGACGGAATTGGACCACCCCCTGCTCAGCCCTTAGAGGACTTTTGCCATTCAGCAGTTCTGGAGCACGCGCACACGCACGCACGCACACACACACACACACACACACACACACACACACACACACACACACACACACAGGCTGTGAACACTAACACCATCACACAACTAAAGACAACTAATGTCTGAAGTTACCTATTTTGAAAATTAATTATTAATGGGTAAGGTTGCATTAACTTTGTGCCTCTGACAAGGGGAGAGAGCAGGATTCGAGACAGAAATTAAACAGAGACCTCCATATCTGTTTTTAAAGTTACTTGCTAATTTAATCCAACTGGTTCCAGAACACTACCCCAGTAGTGGGAAGTGCATGCCAGAATCTCCCATGTTCTGTGTGATAGAATGACTGGCGCCAAGACAAAAGTTCTGCAATACCAGATTAGCTCGGCCATTGTAAGCATGTGTGACACTTAAGCTCATTACATCGATTCTCCGCAGCTTTGATATTCTGACTAATGACATACTAAAACTGCAAAGAATACGGTAGACACCCGCCTTACACAGACAGAGAGAATCATTAACAGAACATAAAAATCCTAACCTTACATGGTGGATGAACAGATTTCACATTATTTTTCTGCAACATGTGACAAATCCTCTTGGAAATGCTCGCTGCATTAGGCAAGAAGACTGTGGGCTTACATGCCACCTTGGTATTATCATTACACACCCATTGCACTGTTGATCAATAATGCAATGCACATCTGATCTTTCACTGCAACCATTCTGATGGAAGGTAACCTCAAAATGGACAAATTCGGCTGACACTAACAGGGTCTGATATGAATTTGGATCTGTGAACTAAGCTATGAAGTCACCCTTCACATTGAACCAGACAGTAACAACTACTGGCCTGTAGATATGTCGGTGTGAAGTGGCTTCCTATAAATGGCGTGTCCCAGTGTACCATCAACGTTCTTCCTAACCAACATATCAAGGGTGACCTCAGTGAAAAAAATATTCAGGTGCTTTGAATTCAGCTGTTCCAGAAAGTTGTTCAAATTCTCACTGTGTCATTCAAATTCTCACTGCCATGAGGCCAAACGACAAAAGTTTCATCTGTGTATCTGAAAACACGCGGGTTTCAAAGCCACGAACTCCAAGGCAAGTTCCCTTAGCTATTCCAGAAACAGACAGGCAAAATACAGAGTCCACCAGAAAAATGTATACACACTTGAAGGACTGAAAAACATTACTTATGTATTTATTTAAAATTTAAAGATTGATCACACATGTTGTGCAACCTTCAGTGTAGCACATGGTTACTTTAAATGTTAAAAATATTCACCGTTGGTGGCTATACACACAACAGAATGGCGAGCGGTTGTTGCAACTACATCAGTCAGTTTTACAGTGGAGATCACTGCACATCTCTCTGCAATCTCCTGGTGAAGTTCCTCCAGCATGCATAACTTACATCAATGGACGTTATCTTTCACAGTTCCCCACAAGTAAAAGTCCATAGGTGTTACATCTGGTGACTGTGAAGGAAACACAATGGGCCCTCTTCGGCCAATCGAGTGCCACAGAAAACGGTCATCCAGAAAAGCACGTACAGCTAGGTGGTAGTGTGGTGGTGCCCCACCCTATTGGTAGAAGACCTCTAAATCACTTCCATAAAGTGCACGTATACTTAGCAAAATTGATGTAACATTTCCAGGTACACGTCTCCAGTGACAGCAGCATCAAAGAAAAAGGGTCCTACTAAGCCCCTAGATGATAGTCCACACCACACATGAACCCCCAATTCGTCCACATAAACGTGCAGATTTTCCGGTGTCCAGTACACACATTATGCCAGTTCATGGTTCCATTAAGTTTAAATTTTGCCTCTACACTACCTTAGTCACAAATTGTTCATCAGTTTACCATTTGCTGATACCATTCGCAAAATTGCTTTCGGCAATCAGGATCGTCGTCATTAATCACGTGCAGTAATGGTGGAATGTAAACTTTCCACTTTGCAGCTTTCAGAATTCTTCGTACACTTGTACTGCTAATCCCCACTTCATATGCACATTGCATAGCAGACTTCTGTGGTGAATTGACAAATATTTCCAACATGAGAGCCGATGAAGCAGGACTTGTGGCTGTACGCTGTCTTCCTGATCTTCCTTTCTAAATATCACAAATAATTCCATGAAATTCAAACTTGTCAATGATGCGTTTAATCGTTAGGCGGGTTGGCGGTTCTGTTTCATACTCCCGCCTCAACTGACGTTGCACTTCAATGGCAATATCAAACTTGAAAAACCACTTCACAATACATCTTCATTGCTCGAATGTCAAGCATGCTCCAGCCATCTTGTTTTCTCAATACCGAGATAAAAGTGCTAACATCTGTTGAGTTTAAGACTATACAACACACTTGTTACTCAAATCGAAAGACAATGTTGATCTCTATATAGAGCCTGACGAACTGGGTGTACATTTTTTTGGGGGCCTCTGTAGGTAACATGTAGAGCTTCCGATTGCGACTCCACCTTTCTGTAAGTAACTGGACATCAACACATATTGAAATTGATTCTTAATTAAACACCAGTTAACCGTAACGAATCGGAGAAACACAAGTGAAGACAGAGACCTGATTAAAACTACCTACTGCTTACCAAGTCATTCACAGTTAGTGTAAGAGGAATCCCTTCCTTATGGACCTCAGCAAGGATGGATTGCTCTTAGACTGATTGTAACACTGGTGCTCCAATATACCGTGTAGCAAAACGACTTGGGACTCTGTTGATCCTGAAGTAGGTCAATACAAACATAACTGTAGTGTTGGCAGAAGAGCCAACACTGTGTTTCTAGAGGAGGCCGAAATGCACACGTTTAATTACACGCTGACTGGCGTGAGGTCTGGAACAGGACAATATCTTGAGAATTGCAAATAAAGTACGTAGATGATGTAATACTTAACTTTAAGCCACAATTGTAGAACATCTCTCTTGATGATACATGCTTCACATAATAAATATCAATTGAATACGGCGCCTTGCTAGGTCGTAACAAATGACGTAGCTGAAGGCTATGCTAACTATCGTCTCGGCAAATGAGAGCGTATCGGTCAGTGTAGCTTCGCTAGCAAAGTCAGCTGTCCAACTGGGGCGAGTGCTAGTAAGTCTCTCTAGACCTGCGGTGTGGTGGCGCTCGGTCTGCTATCAGTGACAGTGGCGACACGCGGGTCTGACGTATACTAATGGACCGCGGCCGATTTAAAGGCTACCACCTTGCAAGTGTGGTGTCTGGCGGTGACACCACAATAACACTACGAACTTGAGTTATTTACTTCTGTTAGAGGGAATGAGTTGGAATGACCATAGTTTCGAAGTGGTCTCTGTCTCCAGTCATATTCCTTTGTCTTATTTGTTAGTTAATTGAGGTTAGGTCTGGTGTTGAATCGGGAACTCATTTTGACATGCTGACTCCCGCTTACTTCGTATACGATGATTGGTACTATAAGCAGACAGATAAAAGTTACGGTGGGAAGTCTGTTGTCACCGATTATTGCTAGTTCGTGGAGAGTTCAAGGAACATGCCTTTGAGTGGGCAGCTTTGAAACCTGTAGGTTTATTTCATATATGTAGACGATACTTCTGTTGTCTGGCATTATGTCAGTGAGAATTTGAACGGCTTTCTAGAAATGTGAATTTAATCTACCCAAATATTCTTTTCATGATGGAGGTGGGTAAGGACGGCTGCCTTACTACCTGCGTTGGTGTGTTGGTCAGGAGGAAAGTTAATGTTACGTTGGGCATGCTGTTTGTAGCAAGCTCCCTCACACTGACTTTTATTTGCAGGCTGATAGTGATCACCATCTGTCTCAGCATGAGGGGCTGCTTTGTACCTAGGTTCACAGGGCCCACTTCATCTCACTCACTCAAGACTTTGTCTTCTGAGTTAGCCCATCTTGATGTCACCTTCAGTCAGAATGGTTAAAGTGAATGACTGATCAAATATGCATTGTACTATTGACCACTGTGGCATCAAAGTCTATGACCTTTTTGCCTTACCCACAGAGCATTTCATACAGTATTGGTCATATTTTATGAAAATAGTATGAGAAATGTGTTTCTCGACCACAATGTAAGATTAGGGCCTTCTTCAGTTTCTGTAACGAATGAAATTGGTTTGTGTAAGGTGGGTCCACCATACTACTTGTAGTTGTGATGTCTCATGTATTGGACCAACTGAATAAACTGTGGAGGATCGATATGCTTAGCATAAGTGTCACACATGCTTAAAACAGCAGAGCAAATCTGCTGTTGCAGAACATTGCCTTGGTACTGGCCTTCCTACGGAACATACCACAGAGATCTGGCATGCTCTTCCAAAAATTGGGATGATGTTACTAAGGAACTAGTTTCAATTAGCAAGTAACCTGATAAATAGAGATAGAGGTTTTTGTTTAAATACAGTGGGGAATCCTGTTCTCTCCTTTGCCATAAAACAGAGACAGAATTAATGCTACCTTACCTATTGATTGTTAATTTACACAATTGATAACTTCTGACATTGTGTGTGCACTTGTTTGTTTCTTTCCAGAATTGTTCTGTTAATTAGGGTTATAAATTCCCTTGCATAGCATGTTTATGCTGCAGCTTTGCCTTGAAAAGAACAGGGTGTGCACCTCTCAAAAATATCGGCAGTTGTCGACGATGTCACCTGTCTGCTTTCTGTAAGTTATTTGAACATTGTATGTGCTGGGAGAAACTTGGAGCGCACAGCTGAGAGATTAGTCTGATGTTCGAGGACAGCTATAATAACTGTACTCACTTACCTGCGCAGTGATAGATGTTGTCATTTATGAATTTTGCATTTTGCGTTATATACCCGTCTACCACCACCACTTGCTGATGGGCCCTGACTGCTTCATCGGTTCACCTCCATACATTTGTTCACTACTTTTGTCTTCCATCCGATTGCATAGATGATATTCATGATTACAATATAGAACATGTCGTGAGTAGGTCAACTGACATGAGATCCATCCACGTACCCGTTGATCAGCACCCCCTCCCTTCGAGTGGAATGTTACCTATCTGTAATTATTCTCTCAGGCATAATGTTATCTGCCACTCTCTCCACATGTTGTAACCAACATATAAGCTGCAACTAAATGGACACCCAGATAATTCAAGCAGCTGAAACCTGTAATGGAATTGTTAGAGGCTCTTATGTCATCTGCTGGTGTTCTGGCCTTAAACTATGTCAGTATCTTATGTATTTTCTTATTTATGGTGAGTCCAGTTTTTGCTCCTTATTACTTAATGAATTTCATTAACCCTTTAACTGCTTTGGACGTGTTGATGCGTGTGCTTTTGTACCTGTCCCTGTGTGTTCTGAATGTGTTTACACGTGCCACCAGTCCTTCTACCATGTACTCTGAATGTGTTTACGTGTGCCACCAGTCCTCCTACCTGGTACTCTGAACGTGTTAACGTGTGCAACCAGTCCTTCTACCTTGTTCTCTGAACGTGTCTGCGCATAGGACGACTGGTGGTGCTCATAAACACTTTCAGAGCACACAGGGACAGGTACAAAGGCGCGCGTGTTAACACGTCCAGAGCAGTTAAAGGGTTAAGGGTGTTCTCATTTCTAGCCACAGTTGCAATATAATCTATATCTGAACACAATATTGTTATTTAATTGGTTTATGCTGTCTTCTTCAACTTGACATTGCATTATGTATCATCCGGTTTCACTCTAGCTGTAAAGTTAAATGCACATGACATTTTTGTCATTTGCCTTCACTTTTGTCTCTGTCCTGCTGTCACAGGTTTGAATCCTGCCTTGGGCATGGATGTGTGTGATGTCCTTAGGCTAGTTAGGTTTAAGTAGTTCTAAGTTCTAGGGGACTAATGACCTCAGAAGTTAAGTCCCATAGTGCTCAGAGCCATTTGAACCATTTCTGTCCTGCCTTTGCAACTTCACTAACCTTCTTGTCACAGACATGCAGTTTATAGTACCTCTTTAACTGTTCGCTCCTAAAAGATTATTAGAAGACTGACAAGAATCAACTACTAATAGGTGCTGCTGTGCATCATATCTACACAATGTTTTCCTTTGTATGTGTAAGGACAAGCAGCTTGTCTGAAGTGTGTATGTTTGGTTGAAAACCACACTGGTATTCCCATTAGAAATTTTCTGTGCACTTTTCCATTCAGCACTCTTGCTAATATATGTTAGGCTGTGTTCAGTAATGTTACATATTTATAGTTTTCATATATACATCCAGTTTCTGTTCAGAATATCCTGTCAATCTCCACAACATTGTTTGTTCTACTTTAATTATCCTACAGTTCTTATTTTGTGTGTGTTTGGCATTAGCTACATTTGTTCTCATGGGTCCAGTTGGTTAGTGGAAATGATTGGTAGACACATCTGAAGTAAAAAAGAAAAACCAGGAATTCAGTTAGGAATTTTGTTTCATACCCTTCAGACATTTTTTTATTATGGTTCAGTTATTGTAGACATACATACTGTTGCCTCCTATGCGTGTGCTAAGAGTTCACTGCAGTTGAAAACCAACAAGATTGTTGTAATTTTGACTACAGGAAACGGTGGATTAGAGAGAAATTGTATTTGAAGTAGAGCTGACTGTTACGATCTGTGGGAGTGTTCGAAGGAAATGCTCAGTGCAAGCTACTTCATGTATTTGAAGAAATTACTTACAGTAGTGAAATACGCAACAATTGTTACTGAATTTTTGTTGTTGTGATCTTCAAAGTCACAAGACTGACATGATTGAGTTCTCAACACTAACGAATCCTGTGGAATCCCCTTCTCTGAATAACTACTGCAACCTACATACATTTGAACCAGCCTATTGACTCATGCTTTGGTCCTGCCCTTCAGTCCTCCACCTCCTACTTCCATCCTTTACCACACACACTAGAAGTTTCTGTATGCAGTCCAGCCATAGCAGCCAAAGAAAGTGGTGTGTGTGTGTGTGTGTGTGTGTGTGTGTGTGTGTGTGTTTCTACTTTGGAAGAAGGCCGTTCGGCTAAAAGCCCAAATATAGAACAGTCGTTTTGTTGATGTGTCTGCAACTCGGCGTCTCCTTTCTATGGTGAGCAGCAATCTATTCTTTCCATAATGTCATTATTCTGTCATAGATTTTCCATTTTTTTAAGTAATAATTCTGTAATATTCACAACTGTCAGCAATTACCTTTTGGGTATTGACGTTATTGTATTTTTCTTGAAGTCTGCAGATGTTATAGTGTATCTTATTGTGCTCACCAGGGTCTCTATAATTCTAGGGGAATGCCATCCATTCAAGGGGACTTGTGTATTCCAGTGCTCCGTAAAGATGTTCTTGCAGTATATCGTCTCGCATCTCATCTTTTGTACTCTGTCCTTTTCTATAATTTTGCTTTAAAGTTCGTTTGTCTTCTGTGGCCTTTTTTCCCTTCCACCTTTCAGGTTTCCCTTCCACCTTTCAGGTTTTCCTTCTACCTTTCAGGTTTTCCTTCTTTGGTTAGTACTGGCTTGTCATATGAGCTCTTGATATTTGTGCAGCTGCTTTTTTTTTTCTCCCGTCGTCTCTCTTAATTTTCTTTCAGGTAGTACCCAGTTTTCCCTGAGTCATACATGCTACACCTTTGCATATTTTCTTTACCTGTTCCTGTTTAGCCGTTTTGTATTTCTGTCAGTCTCATTTTTTAGCAGTTTTTTGGCACCTATTTGAGCCTCTGATATCTTTGCTATTTCATATCTTAAAACTACCCATTTGTGTTCTGTTTCCGTTTGTCAGTTCTGAAACTCGCTGCAACCTCCGATTCTTTAAACTAATCAATGTTCTATCTCCGTAATTTGCAACCATTTTGCAGTTTTGTTTGTTTTAATCTCCATTTCATAACCAGTTACTTAGAGTCCACATCCGCTCATGAAATATCTTCCAGCTTAAAGTCTGGTTTCGAAATCTGTTGTCTTTCATACACTATAGTTAAAGTAAATGTCTCCATGAAAAATACTGCCAAACAGTGTCTTTCATTCTTTCGTCTAATTCATGTTTAATACTTCTCCATCTCTTCCTTTTTCCTATTGTTGAATTCCAGTCTTCCATCATGATTAAATTACCCTCTCTTAATTACATAAATAATGTTATTCAGCATACACTCTTTCAGTTTGTTTTCAAAGCTAGTTGGTGTATAAAACGTGTTCTTCTCTGGTGTGTCGGTTTTGTATATCTTGGCCACGATAATACATTTTTTATGCTGTTCATAGTACCTTCACCACATTCCTATTTTCTTATTCGACCTTATTCCCTCATTAGTTGTTCTTTGATTTTGTATTGAAACCACTGTGCTCGCCTCAATTGCTCTTCTTTTTGTCATCAACTTGTTTAATTCCCAGTGTATCTATCTTGAACTTAACCATATCTCATTAATTAAATTCTGTAAACTACCTATCCGATTAAGGGAACTGTCGTTTCACGGTCCTACCCATTGAATGACGGTTCGGTTTTTCTTGGTGACATCATCTTTAGTCCGTCATCTCATTACCCACATTTTTACCTCTGGAATATTTTACCCATAGAATGCCACAAAAATTAAGCCATACAGTAGAGATGCATGTTGTCAGGGAATATAATGGCTGTAGTTTCTCCCCTTACTTTGTCTTTTGCAGTACCACCACAACAAGGCCATATTGGCTAATGTTACAAAGCTAGATCCACCAGGTGGTTGCCCCTGTGACTACTAAAAAGCCTGCTGCCTGCCCCTGTTCAGGAACCATAGGTTAGTATGGCCTCTCCCCATATATACTTCCATCATAGCTGAACATATAGTATGGCTGGCTGTATTGTTAAGGCAGTCAAGTCACTCCATTCTGTCGTGGTGAGCCCATTATTCATGGGTGGTTGAAATTAAGGCCAGTAAAATATAATTCTTTATTGAATCTCACTGATGATTGGAGCTTTTGTATGTAAGAAAAAAAGTTCACTTGTGCCATTATCTTGTGTATTGTTTTGTTCTTGTTGATTAAGATTGCCTTATGGGAAGCAAATGCTAGTTTAAAAGCAACTTTATATAGATGTAAAATCTCTTGCTAGGGTGAGGTGTTCAGAAATGCCAGAAAATTTCAGTGAAGACATATTTTGACACGCCTTGCCGTATGTGATCACATGTTGTTTTTGAGATACAGCTATGCCAATTGTGTGAAGAGCTTTTCGGTTTGTTATTGTTTCTGCTAGGTACGTAGTCACAAGTAACGTGAAAAGTAGTGATTCAAAGATTGTTTACAGATTCATCTACAGAGGCTGTATTAGTCATCTAAATTAAAGTGCTCGGTGTTACAACCATCTTCTCACAAATATAAATTCTGTTTCTTGAAGAAACTCTGTAAATACTTGTTAAACGAAATTTTATCATGCGTGTAGTTTGTACCATAAAGCATAAATAAAATGTCCATTTTGGGTTTTGTTTATGTTAGTTGGTTCAGTTTAGTTTGGTATCACCCAGTACTACTTCACTAGCCTTCTGTACAGCCACAATGTTCTGTTAAAGGATTACATAATGTTTTTTATTTTTTATTTTTAATGACACATCTGGCTTGTCTGTAGTTCTGGTCACTGTGTAGAATTTTGTGGACCAGCTATGCTGTGCCACAACCGTGTGCACTTCAGACTCATCTTCTCTGCTGCAGGAAATTGCTAATGCTTTCCAACTAACCGCTTATACCAGATTATCAAATGATGAGTAAACACATTTTCACTTTCTACCATCAATTTCCAGATGTTTATTGTGTAACTGCATTTACAGGTCAGTCACATGACATTAATACATTCTTTGCCTATAAGAACTCAAGAGTGCTGCCAGTCTCAACAATACAAAAACTTTCGTACATTACAATAAAAAAAAATCATTCATTTTTCTCCATTATCTTGTTATTATCTTGTTTTCTCTATGCACCTCTTCTGTCTGTGGGCTGTGTATCAGATGCCTAGGAGCTACAGTAGAATCCCGCTAATCTGAACTAATTGGGACCGGACCTTGTTCGGATTAGCTGAAATTATGGTGACGAGTTTCTTGACTGAAGTATACCAGGCAGATAAGTAGGTACACCATGGTAACAAATGGGAACGAGTGTGGGAGCAATGGCTCACTCTCACTCCCTGCCCTTGTTGTTGTGCATTGTTGAGACCTTTGTAGTGACCGAGGACAGTGCTTTGCCAGTTGGTTCACAAAGTGCTTGGTTATGTTAGTTATCGATTGCTGGCACGTGTAACAGTTGTACTGTATTCGTTCAGGTGTAGTGGTTTACGTACTTTCGTCATGAGTAAACAGACACATACAATGTTAACTCTCGAAGAAAAACTGAATGCTTTGAAGCGCATAGACAATGGTGAGAATGTATCTAAACTGGTAACAGAACTGGGTGTTGATAAAGCAACCGTTCATGATTGGAAGAAAAACTGAGTGAAACTTGAACAATCCTGTGCAACGTCTTCGGGAAAACAATCGATAATTCGGCAGACTTTGAAACAGTCCCAGTACGATAAAGTGGATGAAGATCTTTTCCATTGGGTTATGCAAGAAAGAGAAAGGGGAACTCCTTTGAGTGGAGCACTGGTTCAGGAGAAGGCTGTTTACCTGAACAAGTTAATGAATGGTGATAAGTCTTTTAGTGCGAGTATGGGTTAGTTGGACAGATTAAAAAAACGTCATCGAATCAGTCAGCTAACAATTAACAGAGAGAAGTTTTCTTCTGACCGTGATGCAGCGAGGGAATACTTGGGTGAGTTTGAAAAAATGATAAGAGAGGGAAAGTATTATCCCCAACAAATTTATAATGCTGACAAGACTGGCCTTAATTTTAGGGCATTGCCAACAAAAAGCCTGGCATCAAGAGTGGACCACCATGCTCCAGGTGTTAAAATGTGCTATGATCGTGTGACTTTATTAGTGTGCAGCAATGCTGCTGGTAATCACAAGCTGCCTTTAATGCTGATCAGCAAATCTGCTAGGCCCAGAGCTTTTAAAAACTGCAACATGAAGTACCTGCCCATATATTATCACAACCAGAAAAAGCATGGATGGATGGATGGATGGATGGATGGATGGATGGATGGATGGATGGGAAGCTGTTCAAAGAATGGTTTCACGGCCAGTTTGTTCCTCTGTTCGACGGTTTTCTAAGGAAAATCATTTGTCTCCCCGTGCAATCATTTTGATTCATAACGCGCCATCTCACCCCAGCACTGAGGAATTGTGATGGAGAAATTGTGGCAAAGTTTTTGCTGCCAAATGTTACACCACTTCTACAGCCGATGGACCAGAGTGTACTGCAAACGTTAAAACCTATTTACAGAAAACAATTTTTAAGAATGCTGATCCAAGATAATAGCATTCGTTTAGTGGACAAAATAAAAAAGACTAATGTGAAGGATGTTGTTTATTGGGCCGCTGAGGCATGGCATAATATGTCAGAAAATATTCTGAGAAAATCATGGAGAAAACTGTGGACATGTCTTGAATTTCAAGACAACATACTTGAAAATCAAGAGGAAAATCTACTACAAATGATACAACCCCTGGATGTGAAGAAGCTAGTGAAGGATACATGGATGAGTGGATGGAAGTGGAAGGGGCATGTGTGGAGAACCTTACTGACGCTGATTTAGTTGCTGTGACTCAAGACAGGAAGAAGTGGACCACTGTGACAGTAGTGACAATGAGCCTGAAAGTGAGAAAGGAGAGCTGGTACCACACGGTGACGGAGCAGACCTTGCGCTACGTTATTTGGAGCAACAGTCCACTGCTTCACCTGCTGATTTGATGTTTGAGACAATGGCGCAACTATGCGTCATATAACAGACTGTCTTCATTATGCCAAAAAACAATGACAGAGTTTTTGTAATCTAAAAAGTAGGGATAAAATGTCCGCTGTATTTTAGTAAGTTTGACAGCTTTTCTTTCAATTTTATGCGTTGTTTAAACCTAATGTTTTCTTGCCAATTTTTATAATACATGTTTACTGTAATGTGTAAATAGTGTGTGTGTGTGTGTGTGTGTGTGTGTGTGTGTGTGTGTGTGTGTGTGTGCGCGCGCGCGGCAGTATCCTGCACAGTTTTCCATACTTAGACTAACATTTTTTCATGTTCACGTTAACCGAACATTCGGATTATCAGGGTTCGGATTATCAGGACTCCGCTGTAGTCATTCTCCTGGCCTCCGTGCACTGCGGCTTCATCTTTCCTCGTTTGCTGTCTCTGTAGGGACAGTAGGTCTGTCAGTATTTGACCCCCCCCCCCCCCCCCCCCCCCACTTTGTTTCAACATCACAAACATCTTTAGCTGAAGCAACAGTTCTTCAGATAGAGGAATAGGACTCAACCCACAATGTCCTGTTGCATTACTTATCCCTATGTACAAGCTAAAGATGTCGCTTTATCGTTTTCTATTATAGTATGCAATTTAGACATATTTCATTGCACATAATTACCTTTTTATTAAATTTCCTGTTGATGCTAATTTTGTTCCTTATTGCATTATTACATAGGTTAGTAAATTTTCTTATATCTCATTCTCCAGGTTGTCACTTTCTACTCATTACATACAATTGTTGTATTATTTTGTTATACCATTAATAAGTGTTCCTTATAATATTATTACGTATAGATTTATTACTGGTACACAGTGAGTGAGTGTGTGTTATCCTCACGGATAAGAAAAATAAAACCTCACAGATTTATTTCTTTAGAGTTAGCTTTATGTTTCATTTTATTGGCTTATAACATAGAAAGGTTTCTTATATTTAAGAGCAAGAAGTCATATATTGTGAAACTTCCTGGCAAATTAAAACTGTGTGTCGGACTGAGACTCACACTCGGTCTGGCACACAGTTTTAATCTGCTAGGAATTTTCATATCAGTCCACACTCTGCTGCAGAGTGAAAATCTCATTATATATTGTGTTTCAACAACAACAACAGAGTAGATCTTGATATCTCAAGTTACATTTGGGTATATATAAATCTCCTTAATTATCTTTTCTAGTTACGTACGATATCCTCTTCCATAGCGTTGATCACTTCTCCCTCTAACTCCTATTTAAATTCTTTATTGCGTCATAGCTGAAGCACCCCATTTCCATTTTTTTAGGTAGTACGGCACAACTTACTTTTATTTGTATGTGAAAGTGACCCACCCTCAACTATTTCCATAAAAGTGGTAGTGACGATTTCTGTTCTGAATGGACCTGACCTACTGTAGAGATTAGTCACTCCAGGATCTGTCTACTTGCATAATATCCAATCCCATGAGTCCACATTCTTTGTAGACCTTATTTTTTGTCAGACAGTACTGGTCAGCATCTTTAACAGTTTTATTAAACAAGAACCAAGAGGTTTGTTAATATGTTACCTCAAATTTTCCTCTGTTATAATTTCAACACCCCTTTCTCCTCTCTCTAGGTATTCTGTCCTACTCACTATCCTTGCCCTGTGGTAAAGATAACTGTTTTCATATGAATTTCTTGCATGCGAGTGTTCTCGATGTGCATTGATAACCCACTGGGTTCGTTCATCATGATTTATGTGATTCATTTAGTGTGTCGTACATTATTTCATTGATGTAGTCTTTATTCCCCTCGAAAATGTGATGCAACTGAATTGTCATTTGTTAATGTCCTTCTTACGTCATGAGAGTAGTCCATTGTCGTCACACTTTTTGAACTATTCTGTAAACACCTTGTACTTTTTACAAAATTTTGAAGTTTGATTTCTAGAGTGTTCAGTGTGTTGTCATTATTTAAGAGCTTGTTGTGCTCTAAAGAGTGTATCCACATATTCGTATTGGAAATCTCTAGTTGTACTTTGTCAGACTTAAGTCTAATTTATGAAAATATTGCTTAAACTCTTTATTTACTATTTGATGTACTTTATCAGGTAAGTTTCTGTGAGACTGTTAACCTTTGTGTCAATATCTGTTAACTTCATTGCCTGCTCTGTTGTCTGAGCTGTGAAGTCCTCTTTTACCGCTTCAGTTACCTTACTAGAAATAGTTTCTTGCATGGTATCCTGTTTTGCATTTAACTTAACGTACTGTTGTTGTATTTATAGTATCCAGTTTGTCTGTCAGGTCAAAGATAACATTTTGAAATTTGTGCTCAGTCTTGAATTTAGTGTATAAAGCGTCAAAAAATTTTTTGTGATTATTTTCTTTCAATTCATCTTTTAAATCTGATGTTACGTGAGTACTAGTTTCTTGTAATTTTTATTAATGCTGTTAACTGTATATTGTTATCAGCCAGTTGTTACTTCAGCAACTTAAAAAATCTCACTTATTTCTGTTTCCAAAGCCACACGTTTGTTTCTGAAGCCATGCCTTGTGACAATAGATAGTAGGCCATAAATGTGTGTGTGTGTGTGTGTGTGTGTGTGTGTGTGTGTGTGTTTGTGTGGTGTTTTATGTATTTATCGTAAATGACTTTGTGTATAGGCTTCTTTCTTATAGATGACACACACACACACACACACACACACACACACACACACACACACACACACACACAGTATGACAACTGCTCAGCACATGTAGTATCTCATCAAATAGTGGCTGCTTGTGCCAGCTGATGGCAGTGTGCCGTTTGTGTTTGTAGACTGTAATTAGGTGGCTGTGTGCCGTCCGTGGTCGAAGATTGTCTCTGCTTGTTCTGTTGAGATGTAGCATGCTGCAGTACTGACGATTTCGGTGTCTCGCAGATAAGATCTCCGTTGAAATTCTTTCTTGTCAGTAATTGGAATGGGATTTATCCCTTTTTCACATCAAATGACACTGTAATATAATTGATACTGGTTAGCAATTTTCAATTTAAATTCACAACTAACTGCATAGCTCCGTATCATCGTTTGTTTTCTTGTTGCCTGTAGCAACTTTAATTTTCTTTGCATACATGCTTAGTGAAAAATAAACAAATGACCATTTTGGGTTTGTCATGTTTTTTGGTTGAGTTTAGTTTGGTATTGCTCAATACTATTTCACTTGCCTCCTGTACTGTGTGTGTCGCAATGTTCTGTTAAAGAATCAGTCACTTTTTTTTTTTACGAATCTGGCTTGTATGGAATTCTGGATGCCATATAGAATTTTGTGGACCAGCCATGCTGTGCCACACCCGTGTGTGATTCTCAGACTCATCTGCTCTGCTGTAGGAAATTGCTAAAGCTTTCCAACTAATGGCTTATACGAAATTATCAAGTGACAACTGAACATGTGTTTTGACTTTCAACCATTCGTTTCCATGTGTTTATTGCATAAGTGCATTTACAATTCAATCCATTAACATAATGTTAAGACACCGATCCCACAGTAATACAAACTCTTTCTTAAATTACAATAAAAAATATCATTTGTTTTTCTCCTAAGATATTCATAATACTATTTATTGTGTGAGCCTCTTCTGGTTACATAGACTGCATACCAGAAGCTCAGCTAGTACTCGGCAGTCTCCTGGCCTCTGCACACTGCGGCTACATCTTTTGTTGTACACACTCTCTGTTGGCACACACAGTATGTCTGTCGATATTACACCCCCATACTTTACTTAAACGTCTTTAACGGATGTGACAATTCTTCATTCAGTGGAACAGGACGTGACCCACAGTATCCTGTTACACTATAACACTACATAATCTTTTTACATATTTAGATGTGTATGGCTACAAGTATAACGTGTGAGGGTCAGTCTGAAAGATTATCGGAAGAACCTACATTAAGATTATTGAAATGTGAAAATTCTTTAGTTGTATTGTATGTTAACCGGGGGCCTAGAAATGACAGAGGCTCTGACCTTGTCACAGCCGCAGTGGTCCACAACCCCACGAAGACTACTGCAGTCCACTTCAGCCCTCCGCCGCCCCACACCGAACCATTCTTTCAAGGTTATTGTGCGGTTCAGCCCCGGGTGGACTTTCATGGCTATTTATAAAGTGACCCCAATGTTTTATTCCCATCTGTGGAAGGCCATTCCAAAGGGGACTGTAGCTTTTTTGAATGTCTATTTCACTCCCAGGCTCGCTACTGATGGCAGCTCAATTCTGTTTACATATATTCCCACGTAGTACCGTGGTGTCACATGCTTGAAACACCTGAGCCCAATTGGTCTTTGTTGGGTGCCATTGACCACTATTGCTATCCCCCCATGACGAAAGACTGACACACGTCTTTAGCACTGACATCCAGATGTCCCTCAATTTAATGCCTTTCTCCTTTCTATCAAAATTCCTGGGATAAGTATCTATGGCCTTTCTGTATAGCCTTTCATGGTACCTGCTTGTGGCTGTCAGTACTTTGGTCTTGCCAGAACAGATGTGGTTGTCTTGTAGCTGCAGAGCACCAGTTCATCTACCCCTTCTACAATTGCTCTTGTGCTCTGTCAGTTTTTGACTGTTCTTATTGTAGTGCCCATGTACACCTCCCCACAACTACACGGAATCCTATAAATCTGTACTTTTTTCGAGCAGTTTGCAAGCATCCTTGGTCAGTTTTAGCTGATTCTGTATCTTCTTGGTGGATTTGTAGATTACTGTGCTTAGTTTTTTCAAGATTTTTTCCCTATGCGATCAGTAATGTCCTTAATGAAAGGCAAGAAAACTTTAAACTTCACAGGTGCTTGGTATCATTACTACTACTTTAACCCTTTTACCTGGGGGGGGGGGGGGGGGGGAGACATCTGCAGATCATTTTCCAGCCAGAACTGGAATTACAACACTGACTTAGAAAACAGTTTTTCTCTCCAGTTGTGAAGCCATTTTCGTATGCTTTTAGCCACAATAAAGACTACTGAATGAGTCGATTTATTGTAGCTTCATAGACAAAGTTACTGTAAGGAAGTGAGAGTTAGATGTAAAGAAAGTTGATAGCAAAATAGATATGTGACTATCGATGAGAGTAAAGAATGAATTGACTGTATATGCTGTTAATGAAAAGAAAGCTCAACATAGATATAAGTAATTGAATCAATAAAACAATTTACTGACAAAGTGGTGGCACTGGCAGAAGAATTGAAGGGGAAGGAAGAAGAGTGAAGGAAAATGACTTTGGGGGAGGATGGAGAGAGATCAGGGAAACTAGTGGAGTTCGGAAAAATTGGCCAGAAACCTGGGTTAGAGGAGGATACAGGACAGGCACGTGCCTGATTGGTTTATGTAAGACAAAGTAAACAATCAATAGTTGCTGCTGCATGTGTGCAACTTCATTCTGAGTTGCCATAGTTTAAATATACGTATACTGTCCCTACACCTTGCAACATTTTGGGCAGTGTTGTGTATAATAGTATTAACAACCTTAAATCCGGTTGCAATAAAAGAGTTATAAAAATATTTCCTTTGGACATCTTCGTCTCATGATGTTTTTTAAATGGAGATCTACTATTCCCTTACACTTTCAAATTGTAACAAATTGTGAAGGGAGCAAGTTTGGTTTATCACAATATGGGCTGTGAGTGGAGGTGTGAAATTCTTTTGGTCAAGTAGTCAGATAATACTGTATTCTGTTTTTATACTGATAACCCACGTGGGCACAATCCTGTTACATGTTGGCTTATCTTTGCCTTCACAGGTCTTTGAACTGACTTAACATGCAAGTTTAAGGGGCACCTATATTTTAATATGCACTTTGAACCACGGTGCAACTTTGCATGTATTATATACATAAAATCATGGCCAGACACGAAAATCTGCAAGTCGTAGAAAAAACTTAGGACCAACTGAGTACTGAACCTCTGACTTCTGTAGCATATCAACAATTTATCAACTGGGCACTTGTGGTGGGTAGTCTTATAGCAAGTACCCCAGTGACCCAAGTATCTGTGATAACCGTTTAGTTGTCCTTTGGCTTGAACAGGAATTACTTAAAAATTTTTTTATAGCCATCTGAGAGTCCAACAAAACAGCTTTCAGCAATGGTACTGAAGAGTCAGTGCTGCTGCATCATTATGGTATGGTAGTTAAAAAGGCTGGCAAGTCTTCACTGTGCTGCAAGTTTGTATAGTGAGCAAGTGAAGTGTGTGCCTGGCCTTGGTGACACTGTTATTTAAGAGTGAGGGAGAGGTAGTTATGTAAAGCCCAAAATGCAGAGGGGAAAATGGAATTATAACTGGAGCCTTTCATATTTGCTATTATTCTCCTTTTTAGTGGAGAATTACATCAGAAACTAAGATATCTAAAGGGAATGTAGGATGAAAAAGACAAAAGATTCATGCAGTATACTAAAGTTAACACTTGAAGACCTCCATTAAAAGCTTCTGTAGAACTAACATATCTTAGAAATTGAGAGGTGACTAGCATTCTGTTGTTTGACATTGCCAACTTCATTGGGCCTTTTTTTTCACTGTCTTCAAACATATTTTTGGCTAATATAACATAGATTTTCTCTTTTATCTTAATGATATTGAAATGTATAACTTCATGCAGGAGAGAGAAAATGCTTGTAGACAACATTCCAGTAGAAAGAGGTTTAAAGATGTATAAAAAACATTACAGCAACATAACTGATGTGTGTTTTCTTTCTTCAGTGTGAAACTGTGTCTTTTTTAATTAGTTCAATCTCTCTCTTTCAGCGTGGGATGATGTTCTGAAGGAGATGTCATCAACAGCGGTACAGTCTGGAGCCAAAGTCCGGTATTACAGTGGACAATGAAAAAGTGCATATAAGCTGTGATTTGCTATAAAATACAGTGCTATTTGTGCATTGTAACTTTCTTTTTTGTGCATATATTTGCGTTTTTATGTTCCTTAGTTTCTTGTTGCAAGGAACTAAAGGGCTTCAGGCAAGTAACTTGCATTTAAAACTGTGAATTTACCAATAGGAGCTCATAGAATTCAACAGTTTGTCACAGATGAGTGTTATAGAGGTATATTTCAGCATGTTGTTATTGTTAAATATTGCTGAAATGTGTGTTTGTACATGGCGAAGTGAGAGTGTTAGGGAAGTTAATAGTGAAAAGTATTTTGAAAACTGTTGTGCCACACTGAAGAGCAAAGTGACAGACTTCACATTATTGAGGATGTATTTTTTGTCCGTATCCCAGAAAGTGACTCAAAACTAAGACAATAAAATAACACAAATGAAAATTATAAAGTTGCTTTGCTTTGTGCGCCATATTACGAGAAACTGGGAAGATGACTGTTAGGCAGTGGTTATTCATTGTGTTATATTTAAGCAGCCTGAAGGGGAATGCATGTGATAGTAAGTGATAAATTATCGCGTGTTCTGGGTATACTGAGAAGAGTGAGTGAGCAGGTGTGTGTGTGTGTGTGTGTGTGTGTGTGTGTGTGTGTGTGTGTGTGTGTGTGTGTGTTAAGAAGTTACCTTGTAACTTTTGAAAATGAAAGCAAAAAACTGTTGTTGGCAGTTGTTTTAAATTGATTTGTTTGCATGTTATGAGTTTATAGGTTCATGGACCTGTGGAATGTAATCAGTTTGTATGTACATATATTATGTGTAATCGAAAATGCACATACCAGTTTTCCTGCTAAAAATCAACATTTTTTGTGGATAAATGATCGTGAAGACTTTTGAGTGTGGCAAGCGAAGCTGATATTGTGTCATCAGTGAAGAGGCACACGTTGTGTGACATCGGCAGCGCTGTCTGAATGTCACAGCTAACTTGTGTAAAAATATACTAGTGAAATGGACAGCAACAATTAGCAGTCAGAAACTGAGATTTGAATGAAGTGGCTTTCGTGTATTCTGTTTTTGTTTTTTGCAGATGTAATTTATCTGTGCTTTGGAACCACAGAAGAAACAAAAATTGCTTTTTAAAGTTGTAGGAACTATGTTAAAACTGTATATGTTAACGGTTGGAACATGATGGCCCTCTCCGGAAAACAAATCACAAATCTTGTGGTATCAGACTTTTACAGAATAATGAGTTTGATTTCATACTTTGGTTTAATTAAAATATTTAATTGCTTAATACTGACTACCACGACCAAAGTTTTTAAAGACGTTACTAAATACTATCTTTGTTATTACCACAAGACATGTGAAATCATGTTGTTAGTTCCAGTTTTGAGTAATAATGATAAAATCATGAAATTAAGCAAGATATATCCGATGTTATAAATAGCAAATGGCTTTCGCGACACAGTTAAGCATTGCCATCAGACCTTATATGTGTGAGTGCTATCTCACATCCAGCAGTCTATGATACATTGTAAGTCTAAAATAAAGTAAAAAAATAATGACTGCATAAAGGCTGTTTACATCTTCTGCTCTTATGCTTGATAAAAGTTTCAAGCTGTCTGAAGAGCAGCAAAATGTTAAAACAGGCTTTGAATGGAAAGGTTTACAAACTTATGGATCTCATGTGTACAGAGGGTAGACATATGAGAAGTGTAAAAACCTATGTTTGTATTGTCTTCTGTATATTGAGCCCATTTTAATCATTTGGTTGTTAACCATACCAGTCTTTATCTGTTTTGCAAGACAGAAATAGTAATTTATGAAAACGTTGAAGGCTGTTTGATTCTAAAACTGCACATTCGAAAACACCCATACATATTCTACAGTCGGTACTCAAAATTGTTCTTACTGTTTATTAAATTTATAAGAGGAAGATCCTGTAATGGACAGATTTTGAAAACTTATTTTGGCATTTTCAGATAATTGGCATAACTTTGTTACATGCATTGGTTTCTTTATTTATGCAGTAAAGTCTTTGTTCTAGAACCTTTGTACAGTTTTCTTATAAGAGGTGCTATTGTTCTGTTGTTCCCTTTTTCCTTGTTTCCTTTATGTATTTCCAGTATTGTGATATAACTTTACTTTCTATTTCATATTTGCGTTAAATCATAATTCAGTCAAATTCTGCGAGTGAGTATGATTTCTCTTTTAAGTGAGGCTTACAAAATGTGTTCCTATGAAGTTTTAAATAATGAAGTTGGACTAACCATATATAAATTTCTCTTTACACACTGTATAGGCTCGTTGCACTAGGTGGCACGCAAAGGATGAAAACTTGTATTTTAATAACTGTTTTAATAACATACAAATGTGTACACACACACACACACACACACACACACACACACACACACACACACACACTTGTACATAGTAACAAGCAAAATTTGTGTTAATCGGTTATAGGATATGACCACTTCATGTAAAAGAGGGATGACCCAGTTCTACACTGAACATAAATTTCTTGATTGTCTTGATAATGTGGGAATACAGAAATTTGGCATTGTGGTAAGCATCTAGAATGTTCTAACAGATTGCATCCACTGTGAGAAGACCTCAAAGCCAAAAGTTACACCCAAATCAACAGATTTAACTAAAAGGACGTGCAACACAAGTGAGGTGACATTATGTTGCCAGTCATAATCAGAAAGCGGTTTTCAGTGTTTCGAATAGAAGCCAGATTTGTCAGTTCTGTAATGCTTCTGTTCTTGTGGGTAGGTACACACACACACACACACACACACACACAAAAAGCAGAATTGGTGATGGCCAAACTTGATTACAACAGATGCAGGGCAAAATGCAAAAAACCAGTAGAACCTGAGACTATTACGTACAACATAATGCTTTATGTTCTCTGCAATTTTTGTTTGAAAATGCGCATCAACATACATTTTATAAGTATTTGAATTTTTTTATTGCCATTATTTCTATAATGTACCTTTTCTCATAAACTGATCGAGCAATAAAGCTGGAATTTCACTGTTTACATCAGTGTAAGAGGCTAATAATAAATTGTGTGGAATAGATTTTTGTTGAAGGTCATAGTTGCTTTGAAATTAATTTTTCAGTTTCATGTTACCTGGGGCTACTCCATCTTCCCCGCATATGATTATTCAGTAAGTATATCTTAAGAACCCTGTCAAATTTCAGGGTGTCAGTTTTTATGGTTCCTAAGAAAAAGTGGAATATCGCCCAAAAAAGTCAGTTTAAAGCAATTTGCATTTAAAGATATTATTTAAATTTTTGACAGTATAGCTGTACCTTTAGTGACTAATGCAGTCCATATCCATAATCTTTATTCTCTTCCTTGTGTTCCTGGTGGAATCTCTTCCCCTGCCTGCTTTGCCTAGCCAACTTCTGCATTTTTTATTCTACTGCCTGAGCTTTGTCGAGTCGGGTTTCATTGATGCTTCTGAGTGTCTTCAGTGTGAATGCACCTGGATAGAAGCCCAATCTCTGCAGGCACTTAGTTCTACCTACACTTCCACTACCGATCGCTAGATTTGCATCACATGCAGCTATCCTCATAACAATTGAGGACACATATACTGTTTTTGGACAACACATCCATATAAGGTGATCGTAGCTCTCATTTGTATTCTGTTTTTCCCATGTACATAGTTTTTCAGCAGTTAAGAAGTGGCTAGGTACCTGAAAGTTGGTTTTATAACACCTAAAACAGTGACTAACCATGTTTGTTGGTATATGGCTTTCCAGTGGCTTCTGCCTGAAGATATTTGTACCATGATATGTCACAAAGGGAATGTTTAGGATTATCATCTGTGGAAAGTTTGTGAAAGAATATTGCCCACACAGCTTGCTGCGTTTTTTCACACTATTAATTATCCCTGATAGTGTGTCCATAACAAATTTGGAAAGTGTGAATTTTCTTGTTTGGCAGTCTGTTAACACTTCCCAATGGCTTTCAGTCTTCTAATTTCTTGCCTTTCATCTTCTAATTTCTTGCCTTTCATTTCTTTTCACTCAAAGATACCTTTCTCCCATTTGGTTTTGAATATGCCCCACATGGTTTTGAATATGCCCCACATATCCCAGTTTTTCAAGTTTAGTTCGTGAGGCATAATGATTGGTCTCTGAAACAGTCTTTAAAGTCCTGGAATCTCGATCACCCTGATATTTCACATACCTAACACCATATTGTTCAGCTGACTTTTGGAGTATTAGTTCCATTCCAGCTGCTGCCACCTTTCTTCTTCACTGCTGTCATTGTTGTTTCTTGTTTCACACTGAAAGCAATAGTTGCTCATTAGTTGGAAGTCTAGAGGTTTTTCCTGTATCCACTCCAGTGACTGGATATACACTGAAGTGATGCATGACCTCTCTTCATCCAGGTTCCATTACAAGAAACACACACATCTGTCTCCACTACGCAGTGTCCTTCACCCCTTTCTTTTTTACTATCTACAGCTTCCTCAAGAGCTGCTCTCATGTCGTCCTTGCACTTAACTTCAAGAGCACTGAGGGAGGAGTGTTCTGTTGTAATCACTGAATTTATTCACTGGTTCGTCTAGCATAAACCAAATTTGTGCCTTCTTCGCTTACACATAAGCATCGCATGGTGTAACACAATCTTGTATTCGCCTCGTACATCTTTCCGTGGAGAGCAGAATTCTTGAACTGAACTGAACATATTTACAAGCTTTTACACAAAATATGCATATTACGAGGGTCGGTCAAAAAGTAATGCCTCCCATTTTTTTTCTACTTAAAGAAATTAAGTTAAGTGAAAAATTTGAATTTGGCGCCAATCCTCAAACCTTCTTCTGCAATCCACTGCAGTAGTAACTTTCTGTGTCAACAGGTGGCAGCACAGCAGAAGTTTGTAAGATGGCCGACATCGATGTTCGTTTGAGACAGCGTTGTGTGATTGAATTCTTGAATGCAGAAGGTGAAACGCCCATACGCATTCATGAAAGACTGAAGAAGGTGTATGGTGTTGTGACAGTGGATGTCAGCACTGTTAGACGATGGGTTCGTCGTTGTAAGGAAGCTGAAGGGCAAACACCGTTGACTGACGAAAAGCGGAGCGGCAGGCCGGTGAGTGCAGTGACTCCACACAACATTCAGCAAGTTGATGACATCATTCGTGGTGACCGTCGGGTGACTGCAGATGAAGTGTGTCGCATTATTTCTCTTAGTAAAGGCAGTGTGATCACGATTATTAAACAATTGGGGTACTCAAAAGTTTGTGCACGGTGGGTTCCAAGAATGTTAACCGATCAGAATAAAGAGGCAAGGAAAACAATAGCCTCCCAACACTTGCAGCGCTTCCGTTTGGAGGGAGATGAGTTTCTGAAAAAAATTGTGACCGGGGACGAAACATGGGTGCATTTTTTTGAACCCGAATCAAAGAGGCAGTCAATGGAGTGGCGTCACACAAGCTCGCCGAGGAAGAAAAAATTCAAAACTGTGCGATCGGCAGGGAAAGTTATGGCAACAGTTTTCTGGGATACAGAGGGTGTGATTCTGGTTGATTTTTTGGAGCAGGGATGCACAATAAATTCTGTTCAATACGTCACAACCCTCAACAAACTTAAAGCACGTCTTCAGCGAGTTCGCCCAACAAAATCAATGGCAGATGTTCTTCTTTTGCATGACAATGCAAGACCACACACCAGTCGTCACACCTCTGACGAGATTGTCAAAATTGGATGGGAAGTTTTGCCTCATCCCCCATACAGCCCTGACCTGGCACCATCAGACTTCCATCTGTTCGGGCCACTAAAAGAAGCTCATCGTGGGATTCATTTTGAAGATGAGGAGGCCGTCAAAATATCCGTGCGTCAATGGCTTAGGAAGCAGAGCTGTGATTTTTACCGTGCTGGGATACATGCCCTTGTTCAAAGATGGACCAAAACTGTAGAGATGGGCGGAGATTACATTGAAAAATGACAAAATGATCCTCAATGTTGTGGTTTTCAACCTATGTAATTGCATTTAAATTTCCTGACAATTAAACGTAGAAAAAAAAATAGGAGGCATTACCTTTTGACTGACCCTCGTACTTACAAAGCCAGTTCTGTCGCTGTCATCATACAGTCTTGAGACCCTTTGACCCACAGTTGCCACATAAAACATTAATCATATGGGCAAGTATTTCCGAGTCAGTTAACCGAAATCCACTGGAAAACTCATCTTTGGCACTGTACACAGCGTCATCAATTCTTTCACTAATTTTCTTGTTGAAAATCATTCTTCACACTTTGGAGGAGCATCGGTAACACTTTTTTAAATTTTCTGTACCTTTTACAAGTGAAATTTGCCATTTTCTCACTTTGTTGAATAGGCATCCACTGTTACAACCCATATGGAGCAAGAAAGATTGATATATGAAAAACTAAAAAATGAAATAAATTTGTAGGACATACTATTAAAAAAAGGATGTTGTAAACAAAGGAACAAGCAGAGCTAAACTTTGAGAGCCTCATAGACTGGTATGCAGTTTAGATTGTGTGAACAAGAAATTAATGCCCCAAAAATTTCTAGTGTAGAGGTGGTGTGGATTACAGCATAGAAAGCCGTGGCAGGGCAGGTGCAAATGCCCAGAAAAACCTATTTAAAACATATTTCTAGACAAAATCTAATAAATTACGCAATAAAAGACTTCTAATTTTTTCACAATTTTGTCCTATATCTGCCCTTAACATGCAGGTTTGCTTTGGAATGAAACTTTCGGTGCTCGAGATGAAAAAATTAAAAGTTAATATGAAAATGCACACAAAAATTAGTTTATGTAACCAAAGTATGCAAGTGTGCAAGTGCATGGTTTTAGTGACATTGATCATTTGTAATTAGAGAGAGAGAGAGAGAGAGAGAGAGAGCTGTAGACTGAAAATGGGACAGTGTCACTTCTATTCAAATTCAATGTGTATCACTTAAATGTGCTACCCTAAGAGTAAAGGAACATTATGTTTAACGTTGCTCTTACATGACTATTAGTTTTAGAAGCTTGTATTAAATATCGCATAGTCATTTAGGAAAGAAAGTTTGGTGATCAGAGATCTGAAGTTCAAACTGATTGAAATCTCATATTGTGCAGTTAATGATGTATCATTGTGGAATATCATTCATCTATATTAACAAAATTATTTTTTTGGATGTTACTCAGGTAAGTGTGATAGTAACATTGCTATCTGTTGCACCTTAACTGCTAGAGATACAGTGCAAGTCAGTAGTAGACAAAAATGAGGTTTACTACATGAATACTGGTGACAAACATTATATACTAGTTTTAGAGTGTGAAAAGATTGCTTCCATTGAATACAGGGAGAAGTATCGCTAATCAGCATACCTCATTCTTCTTGTAGACAGCGATAAAAGTAGACTTCTCAAGTTGAAATACTGAAATAGCATTTTCTCTCTGACAGCAGCAACACTTCAGTGTCAGTGTTGCGGTAGTCCTGTTCATAAGCACTCCACACATCAGCAGAGAATATAGGAATGCTCTTCTGCAAAGATTTTCTTCTCTGTCTCAAGCTGTGTGTTTCTGCACCCTCCCCACTACCCTGCCTCTCAAGCCTTGCACTTATCCTGCTCCCCTGAAGCTTTGTACTGCATTTCCCTTCCCACACTAATTTGCCATGGCTTATGCTGAATTTAAAGGGACTCACTCGAGTTTCATCTGCGTTTGAATTGTTAACCTAGGACTTGTGGACTTTCATAGGGTAGTTTGCCGCTACCACAGGGTGTATACGACCCAGGAGATCCGGGAAAAACCTGGGAATTCTTTCATCTGGGGGAAGACTGGGAAAAACCTGGAAGTTTTTTAGAATTCTGTGAATTTTTCATTGTTTTAGTTTTCAGTTAACTTTTTGTAATATTGACTGTTAAGAACCAATACTCTAACAAGGGATATTACTGTATCTCGCTACAGCAGAATAATACTGCAGCAATAAAACATGACAGGAAAACAAACAAAAATAAAACTTACGGTTGGTAAGGCAATGCGCCATATAAAGCAAAAAAACACAGTGCTCCCACAAGTGTCTGCCAACAGCAAAATGTTAATTGCCTCTGATGAGTGTGATGTCACAACTGCTTACATTAGATTCGTTTGAGCAGTTGCGACCGAGCTCATGTGCATGCGCAGTTGGTCGTGTGTGAGTAGTACCTTCTCCTGCTTCTGGCTACAGAAGTGTGGCAGTTAGCTGTATAAGCAATAGCAACAAGCTGCCAGATACTACCTGGAAACAAAATTTACATGGGGTGGGAGACAATGTGGGGTATCTTCCCGGGTTGGCAATTTCTTGGGGGGGGGGGGACTTTGTTTCACAAAGCACCTAGCATCCAGCGCACGTTGGTCTATTGATTATTCATATGATTTTGAAACACATCCCTGTTGAATAACAGGTAGGAAAGATTACATATTATCTTCTCGGTGTATCCAAGAAAATGAAATTTTGGCAGAAATTTTTTTGCCAGAACTCTACCCTGGTAAGAGCCAGTTGTACAATCCCCAACTAGCAGCCGCTTAAGTTCTATTTTGGGAGTAGTGTGGAAAACATGTTGTAGGAACACGTAATAACGCCTAAACGGAGAGTAAACGCGGGATAACTAAAAGGGCGCTTGTGACAGTGTTAGTAAAGTTAACTGGAGAATAAGTTTTAACCCTGGCAGGAATAGTTACAGAATTAGTGATGATGATATTGTTTGTTAGAACGAGGAAGGAGAAGAAATGAGGATGTCACACAAATTATGGAAGAATATGACGATTCCAAATTTATATAAAAATTTTGTACTATTATTTGATGTCGCGCTTCAGAAGCCAGAGTGTATGAATGAAATGTAAAACTATTTCCTAGCAAGAAACTTTTTGCTTGAAGTAGGCCTAATAAGCATTTGATAGTGCTACTTCGTGATTACATTCTTTTGTGTTATAAAAATGACCATGTTGCCAAAATGGTGCAGTTTATTCAGTGTGTGTTAAAATTGCTGCAGTATTAGGCAGACCTATTTCATGTTTTCTAGCAGACGGTGACAAAATACATGTAATCAGATTGAGAAACCACACCAGTCTTGGGTACTATTCGTATTAATAGCTGTTCAGTATTAGACAATGGCCTTTTTTTTTTTTTTTTTTTTTTTTTTTTTTTTTTTTTTTTTTTTTTTCATGTAGCTAAACGTTGGACGTACTTTGATGAGCTAATAGATTCTTTCCCGAAATGAAAGCACGCCATGTGAAGCTGTACTAAGGTTAGTGAGAAAAGCAGTGCAAGGACTTAAGGATTGAAGAAATGTGTACTGTCTTGCTTGTCTATTGTCTTTAGTAGTTGTGTGAATCCTATATTTAATTTTATGTCACACAGAACATCAAGGTATTAGCTAACAGACAATAAAGAGTGCAAATTTTCTGAAGTGTTCCTGTTCTCCCAGTTACAAATAACCCCATCAAGTATTGCGAGTTTTTTTTGAGCAGGGGCAAGTTGTCAAAACAGCAGGCTGGGAGGAGGAGAGGCACCACAGGACATTTTAATTTCCACTGTCCTGAATGTAGTGTGATGGCAACCATTACAAAATGTTACACGTTTGAATTCCACAGAGCAAAATACAGTGATGTGTGATAGAGGGATACTGTGTGAAGAGGCGTGGCTCTGCACTTTGGCTTATTTAAGACCAAATAATGTCTTTTATTTATTTATTGCTCAGCAAATTCAATCTATACAAGATGTAGCCTCTTTAAATTATTAAATACATTTTTAAGAGATTTTTCCATGCATCTCTGTCCTACGCTGGTGTATAAAACCATAACCATTCAAAAGACTGATAAGTTTTACAGTTTCGAGGAAAAGTATACTCTCACTTAACATGGAACAAGTGTATTTTCACCTGGGAGGAAGTGTACTTTTAATTGGGAATTCTGGGAAAAATCCAGTAATTATTTTTCCCTCGTCCATGGATATGACCTGTACCAATATTGAGATCCATCTACCAGCATCATAGACTTTGCAGCCAAAAATTTTCACTTCTGTAACATCTTCCCAGCTGGATATGTACCTTTCATTTTGAATACTAGCCAAAAGGAACCAAAGATATGTATTACTAAGACTAACAGGAAGCTATCAAGTCAGTTGGCTCATTTTAGTATTGTTGTAGTATTCAGGAATTAACAAATCACAGTGTGGATGTGATTCATAAGTCTTGTGATGAATATGCTTCTTCAAGCAATCCTTATGAGAATGAAGAGTACTTTTCTTTGCAATCGGTTAGTCTGTAAAGTGGGCTGATTGGAGAACACGTAGGAGTATTGCATGTAGAGTGTAATCAATCTGAACTATGCAAGGTGCCAAGAAGAGGTTTTGTGAATTCCAGAACACTACGATGAGAATAATATGACCCCAGCCAGAAGATGTAAGTGATGTGTGAGGTGCTCAGTAGCAGATGTAATACTTATTGTACAAATATTGTAGTGTTGTGAAAAAACCCAGGCAGTGCTGGAACATTTGGCCTCGAACATCTAACTTTAACTCTGCATTAGCGTGCATGTTTGTCCAAGAAGATTATTTGGATATGTGGCGTACGGATGGTTACACGACAGCTGGTCAGTATATAATCGACTACATTATGTCGTAGTCCTCTCACGGCGGCTAAAGAAAACTCCTTACATTGTTAAACTGAATGCTGGAGGGCGGGTCATATTTTCAACTTGTTGGGGGGGGGGGGGGGGGATGTACTATTAATCCCCTGGCCACAATCTGAGAGTGCTTGTACAAGCCATTGTTATCTTGGTGTTTGTCATGACTAGCGTTGGGAGAACAGAGTTCATGATTAATATCTCGTCAAGGTTCTTGAATCTGCAGTTACTTAATTCCTTCCTGTACGGATTTGACTAAGATCACAATACTGTTGATAGAATTACCTGTTGTATCATTAGGAGTGAAGGTATCTGCTAGGGGGTTCACGAGCATGACATGCAGCTAATCTAAGGATTTCGGTGTGGTCTATAACACTACTTGGAGGTGTATCAGGCTACGATTGGGTGCAGTGGCAAGTCTTTATAAGGTCCTTGTCACCCTATTATTGCAAGTAGCCAGGAAATCCTGTCAGACTGGTATGAGCAAGACATTAAGAGTGCCTAGAATATCTATTTGCAGCAGCAGTTGATAGGCCAGATACATTAATTCTGGCCATCCTATAAGTAGTCTGATAATCGGCTAAACATTGCTAAGGACCATTTCGTAATATGTTGGTCTGAGGGAGCCAATGGTGGTCAGGCATGGGTGATCTTGCGACCTGGGACACCAGCAGATGACATTAACTTGACTGATTTCTTGTGAATTGCAGTCTCACTGTTAAAAGAAGTTTTAATTATAGACAAATAAGAAAACACCATTTTTGAAAATTTTAATGTAAACTGTGACAGTGTTCACCATTTGCCAACGTAAATTTCTTGTGGTGGATGAAGAGAGGTGGTACGTACCGGGCACTACTTTTGTTGTTGTTTTTACTATGCGAGGTGTTTGCCCTTAAATATGATATTGTTAAGTAGGTACCTATGTATTGAATACCCTGTGTATTTAAACTTGTTTTGGTTATATATTATACTGATAACACCATAAACCTCTCTTAACCCAAATGAAATATTTTTTGTCTGAGGGATACTTAAGTTATGGAAAAATTGTTTGAAAATGAAACATTCAGATATGTTCTAAGAAATGAACAAAGGTAGAGATGCTGCCCTGATTGCACTATGTTCAACCAGCCCCCAAAAAAAGTTTGTCTTAAGCAGCCGGCCGAAGTGGCCGTGCGGTTAAAGGCGCTGCAGTCTGGAACTGCAAGACCACTACGGTCGCAGGTTCGAATCCTGCCTCGGGCATGGATGTTTGTGATGTCCTTATGTTAGTTAGGTTTAACTAGTTCTAAGTTCTAGGGGACTAATGACCTCAGCAGTTGAGTCCCATAGTGCTCAGAGCCATTTTTTGTCTTGAGCATCGAAGTAGGGAAATTGACTATCAACAATGTGAAAGGAAATTCCTTTGTGATGTAATTGACACAAAAACCCCAAAGGTTATCCTGATACTCTCACCATTAATGTTTTGAAGTCCAGATTAACATGCCAACCCTGTGAAAATAAAGCTAGGAAAAAGAAAACGATATGATAGAATGCCTGATGGAATAAAACAGCTGTCACTGTATTTAGCTGATCACGACAGCTTACTAAGTGATCCAGCAACATTAATGTGGTCACCGTCTATGTTCGATGTCAGCTTGCAGCAACCACTCGGTGGCAGGTGGCACCACTAACAGTGGAAGGTATATAAAGCAAGTTGCTGGAGATGCGGAAAACAGTGCAGTTTTAATGTGGAAACGGAGTGATTTGACGCCCAAAAGGGCTTTTGGGCCAAGGGTGGCAATTTTTCTAATTGACTAAGTTGGTAAAACTTTCGCATGCCACCATGATTAAAGCATACTGTGCTATCCAAAACGTGCTTAGGTAACTGTGGTGCACTACAGGCCATGGGTGAATGATGGCTGTGGAGATTTGTACAGGAAGACAGACGTACAACTGTTAGGCAGCCGACTGCCCAAATGAACCAAAGGACTTCCAATAGTGTCACCTTGATGACCGTTCAGCGATTGTTGCTGTTTACGACCTCTGCAGCAGTCATCTGTTTCATGCACCCATGCTGATTGTTCATCAGCGACGGAGGCTGGAACCTGCACACAAATACCGTAACTGGACATCTACAAAGTGGCGACAGGTGGCCTTTTGAGATGAATGTTTGATGTTTCATGTTCCATGGGACTACTTTGCGTTGGTGTGTTTGGAATGGAACGTCTGAAAGCAGACACCCTGCAACAATTGTGGGAAGGAACCGGCGGGAGGAGGGGCGTTATGGCCTGGGGGATGTTTTCATGGCATTTCCTGGATGATGCAATTCTACAAGGCACAGTGGATCAACCGAAGTATACACCTATCCTTGAGGGTCAAGTCCACCCCTACATTCAGCTTGTTTTTCCTTGGCACGATTGCATCTACCAGCAGAACAAAGCAACGTGTTGCTCAGCTTGCAGTGTATGGCGTTGTTTTAAGAGCACCAGTATGAGTTTACCGTACTTCCCACACTGTCAAACTCCACCGATTTAAACCCAATCTAGGTGGTACCACACCACCTCGATCAGATTGCATGCGTCACAGATCCTAGACCGTGAAACCTAGTGCAGCTGGCCACGGCACTAGTCGACATGGTTCCGCATTTCTGTCAGTACCTTCCAGAAACTCACACTTCCTGCAGTGGTCCAGGCTGCAAAAGGTGGTTTGCAGGCTTTTATGACAGGTGGTCACGTTAATATGAATGGACAGTGTAATTTGGCGTTTCATCAGTGGTGTTTGATGGAGCAGTGCGTTAAGCTTTTGAAAACATTTGAAGGAATAACAATATTGTACTCTGCTGCATATTCAGAGTAATATATGTTGCAGCAGTAAGAGAAGGTTGTCGAGACCGATGAAAAAATGATTTTCTTACGTAATTTGCATCCTTGAAATATACACTGGTGAGTAAAAACATTATGACCACCTGCTTAATAGCTTGTGTTTCCGTTTTTGAAAGTAAATAAATCACTGATTCTGCGTATCAGGGATCTGACAGTTTCTTGGTAGGTTTGTGGAGGTATATTGCTTTAGATGTCCATGCACAGGTCATTTAATTCCCGTAAATAACGGGCCGTTGATTCGCGTACGTTGTGATGGCGACCCAGATGATTCCATGCGACTTACGCAAGGCGAATTTTGGTCGCTGAGGCATCGTGACTTAACCATAATGCTCCTCAAACCACTGTATATGGTTCTGGCTCCTAGACACGGACATTTATGCTGCTAAGAGATGACATCGCCGTTAGAAAGACATCAAGCATGAATGGATGGAGGTGGTTCGCAGCTGTCAACGTGTCTTCGATTACTACATGTCCCGTGCAAGTGCAAGAGAATGTTTCCCGTAGCATAATACTGCTCGCACAAGCCTGCGTTCGTGGCTTGCTGCACATTTCGAGCCGTTGTTCATCGTAATTGATGAAGTCGTTGGGTCAATATGTGAACACAGAGGGATGGTCTGCTGCGGAGCTCCATGTTCAACAATGTGAGATGAACGCTGTGCCCCGAAACACTTGCACGTGCTCCTACCTCTGTTTCGTAGATGCTCACGACAGTAGCACATGAACATTCGACCTGCTTTGCCTTTTCGAGATAACTCGTTCATAAATTCTGCGTAATAATAATCTGCCCTTTCTCAAAGTCGCTTATCTCAATGGATTTCCCCGTTTGTAGCCCATATCTTCGCTAGGGTGACACTCCGCCCTTGTCTGCTTCGCTGCATACTTTTGTTACTGCGACACGTGACCGCAACGCCTCCAGGGACATCCAACGTCGTGGTGGGATTTGGTTATAATGTTTTGGATTTTCAGTGTAGATCAGGGTTCGTCAAATTGCAGCCTGCGTTGCTCAGTCGTATCTTATAGTAATATGCAGCTAGAAACTAATAGCCGAAACCAAAACGTTAATGGCTCTTTAAGATTGTAGTTTTGTTGCTCAGTAACAAACAAAATTAGTTACAGAGGCAGTAAAATTTAAATGTTTGGCAAATTTTACTTGTCGCCGCTGAATTCGACCGTGAAGTCGGCCGCAGGCGTCAGGGGCAAAGTTGTAAGTAGCGCCACCACTGCGTGGTTAAAGGATGTGGTAGGGGGAATGTTTCATTGCTTTTACCTGTACTGACAATTAATCGGCATTTGCCCTTCACACCGACCAGACTCTACGTATAAATTATGACACAAATGTAACATAGACTTGTTAATGTGCATTATAGAGTCTGTCTTCTTCAAATGCGGTACATCTTCGTAGTAAAGAATATAATATTAAAGTAAGGCCATTGTAATTCTACATAATGAATAGGAGAAAAATGACAGCCAAAACAATAAACATTTCCGATCTTGTGTTATAAGTACAGTTACTGCTGTTCGGCTCACACAGAAAATACATCATTGTTTCGTCAGGCAAGTACAGTGTTAAAACTTCAGAACTGAGCTACCCAAGCACGACTCACGCCCCCCTCCTCACAGCATTACTTCCGCCAGTACCTCGTCTCCTACTTGGTAGAGCACTTGCCCGCGAAAGGCAAAGGTCCCGAGTTCGAGTCTCGGTCCGGCACATAGTTTTAATCTGCCAGGGAGTTTCAAGAATCAGTTACTTTGCATAGATACGTACAATAAATGTATAATATTGTGAATGCCGTGTTGATATGAGGCACTTTACATGTTGAAAAAAATATGGAAACACGGTATTGTGAAGTCTTATATTGTACATATAATTCCTGCGATTTCGTGGCCATGTATTAACGAGACAAGTGTTAGATAAATGTGCAAGTGTAAGTAAACTGCCTGTAAGATTATACATATTGATGGTATGTTAATGTGCAGATAAAATTTATAAATCACAGCCTGATTAATTTCATCCAATTTTTGCAGGTTGTCAAACCCTTGCGTGTATCTTACATTTTTCTGCACATGACAGTTTCCTACAGTGTCACTGTAACGAGATTAATTAGAACGGATTTAACAATATGATGTGCAGTAGAAAACGTAAAAGAATATTCTTGGCTGTCATTTCATTTATTACTCCAAAATCCGAGCATTTTGCTTGTATTTTTTTATTTTTTTGTATGTAGTGTATGGTTTCTTTCCTGATGAGATGCAGAAAAAACGTTATAGTAATTTTGCTTGTCTATAACATGCAGAAGAGTGAATAAAGAAAAATTGATGATAATGGACAAGCAAATGGTGCAAATCGCTTACCGTGTTTCCTGTTAAGTTTCATAATTCCAAATCATTGTTTTCGCGTTCGGGCGCCTCTGCAGCGTAAAAAAACTTTGTGCGCGGCCTTACGGCAGGTCTTGTCATGGGGAAAGCCTCGTCAGAGAGGCCCACCGCATCAGCTGCTAGGGAAGTGATTCCAGTGGTGGTTTCCGGTTGCCTTCCGATGATGATGATGATGATGATGATGATGATGATGATGATGATGATGATGATGATGAAATTATAATGAGGAAAACACAACACCCAGTCCCTAAGCCCTAAGGAGAAAAAAATCTCCGACCCAGCCGGGAATCGAACCCATCTGCAGTGTCATTGTGACATATTTAATTAGAACAGATATTCGAGAGTATGAATAAGTGCAACAGAAAACGTAAAACATGTTAGGTGTCACGTGTTACGCCGCAACAGAAAAATTGTAAATAAAGTGGAGTATGAGCTATGATACTGTGGCGAAGAAGCACAATACCATTAAAGTCCTGAAGCCTACCTCAGTTCCTGATACTAGATTATTAAGACGTCTGTAAACCAAGTTTCACGGTACTTTCGACGGTGATCTACCAGTAGCAGCGAAGTAATGACATTCAAAATACCCTAAGCACCATAGGGACTAAAATGCGCCGTCTCAAAATTATGTGACCTGAGTTGCAGGAGATATTGCGGACAAAATTGTTCTGCCCATCCGAATGCCCCCTTCATTGTTATTTAGACTCCATGGTGCCAATGCTCGCCATGAACGTGTTACGAATCGTCGTAGGGACAAACAGCAAAAACTTGGCGGATTTATCCGACAGGAAACGCATGGACACCACGAAGCAAGGAACGGGTCGGTTTGTTGAAAGAGCCTGGATTGGAAAAATGCAGCACCAAATTCACAACCAGAGCATGTCTGAGGAAAAGGAACGATGCTTCTATTGTCGTGGGATCACAGATTATCAAACATTCGAAACAACGTTTTTATGTTACTTCAAACTAAACGCATTTTTCTCGAAGCAGTATTTTCCAGCGCCAAAGCGCCTCTACAGATTAACCGATTCATTTCATTTTTTAAATGAAAGATAATTAAATTTAGGGGACTTTACCGAGGGCTTTTTTTATTCGAAGTTTATATAAGTTTTAAACATTAGAAGTTAGGGAAAGAAATTGACATGTTTTTCAATTAGATGCTTTTTTTTCAGACATTTTTTACAAAACCCTGTCGTAATGACCCTCAAATTCTAGCACACACACCTCAAATCGGTACCAAACATTGTATGTCGATGAGTATCAACCACAACGCCGATATAGTTCATGCTGTGCGCTGTTGTCCAGTAAAACATCTGGAAATGGTAATTAAAAGTAACACCAGAACTACGGAGTATAGGAAAAGCGTATCTGAGAGCTATAAATGTTAAGATCAGTCGGCCTTTGGCTTTTGTGAGGCGTATATGCCTTGTTTGCGTCTTGCCTCTTACGCGAGCTACCGCGCGTTTGTTTACTTCAGCGTAGCGGCTCGTCTCAAGAGTCCGACTTCGCTGACCATCATGGCGTCTTCTTACCGCCACGCCACAATTAACTTTTACATTAGATTACGAACTACCAAGGGCGTATGAAGTTGAACGTTTTATACGGGATGAAATGCGTCTCCCGCCACAAGACTTTCTCGGAATACGTTTTTCAATCCTTAGTACTACAGTGTACATAAAGCTTGGAATGACGAACTGTGCGCCGATGTGGTGACGGCGTCACGCTAACGATCTCAAGTTTCGATACTCTGACGGACATACAGGTACTATACTGGTTGATCACGCTGGTTTTGGCCTCCGAACGTTGCGGGTTTTCGAACTAACGTTTGAAGTACCGTCCGATGCTGTGGTAGCAGCTTTTAAACGCTACGGCAACGTCGTTACTCATGTGGCTGAAACGTGGAAGACATTCGGAACGTACAGCCTCCTCAATGGTGTCCGTCAGATAAAAATTGAACTACGGAAACACGTGCTTTCCTACTTGGTTATTGCCGGCTGCAGCGTTGTCGTCATGTACTATTGCCAGCCGCTCTCTCGTTCAGGTTGTGGCCAGGACGCCCATGTCCGTTCCGAATGCCTCCGACGTAGACTGGTTCACGCGCTGATCGGAGACGTCGCTCCTCCTGCGGCGCCCGCTGTAAAATACTTGTGTCTGCGGTAGCGCTGCCTGCTACACCACCTCTGAATCAGTCGGTACCCGTGTCGGCTCCTCTCGACGACGCGATGGACATTTTGCCTGTCTCTCCCACACCCCTGCCGGAGGCAGTACAAACGAACGATGACCGTCTGTAGGCACAAGCTGTCTGTTCCGATCCCATGGTTGTTGATCATGAAACAGCATGTTAGGAAAACGTTCGCCGAGGAAACGTAAGAGACAGCGCTGTTACCCCTTCTGAAGACCGCATCCATCGGATGTGTGCACAGGATGACGACCTTGCTACTGACGGCGTGCAGTCCTCTGATGCCCTGACTCTTGACGATGCGACGTCCTTCCCTGCCTCTATCTCAAGTCAGCGTCCACCTCCAAACACCTACCTTCCACCACCTCCGTCTGATATGGTTGCCTTCCTTTCTGTGTCTGACGCTACCTGTGGGCGCACCTCTGATAATGTTCCACTGAACCGGCTGAGTGACACGTCTGTCTCCTGGGCGGACGATGTCGATGCTGAGGATGGAGCCCCATGGTGGAGTCGGCTCCCTCCCCGTCGCAGTGATGTGCCCTTTCGGGGGGCCCTAACAAGGAGTTCCCCGTGCTTCCCCCGTGCTTGAATCGCCTGTCCTCGTGGAGATGGCAGCTTTTCAGACTTACCGCATAGCCACCGTAAATGTCAAAACTATTCACGTATGCCACAAAGTGGCTCTAGTCCATGACATGCTGTATACTGAGAATGTTGATGTAGCTCTCCTTCAGGAGGTGCATGTTGCAACTTTCTGTGCTCCCCATGGTTTTACAGCACATGTTTCTCATGCTTCCCCTACTTGTAGTGGGGTGGCGATTCTCTTACATGATGGTACCCTCGCTGATGCAGTTGTGTATCTCCGTGATGCCAGGGGTATGGCTCTCACGTTTAGTGCCGTCAGGATCGTCAAAGTCTGTGCCCCACCTTGTTTGGGTCCCCACCTTGAACGTTCCACCTCCTTCTCAGAGACAGTCATTTCTCTGTTCCTTGGTCGGCAGGATGTATTGATCATGGTAGGCGACTGCAACTGCACCAAAAGACCAACTACCACATGACACTCTCTCTGCACAGTGCTATCAACAGTTCATTAGCACCTCAGGTAGTGGATTCTTGGAAGCATGTTCATGGCGATCGTCTGGGGTTTACACATTTCACTAGCCATTCTTCCAGGCGATTCGACCGTGTTTACATCCCCCGCAATATTGTCAATGAGGTGAGGTGCTGGCTGCTGAAATCTGTCCCACTGTGTTCTCTGACCATGACGCATCTATCTGCGCCATCAATCTCTGCCACCAAAGGGTGTGGCGTGACCATGTAAATTTAACATGGTCCACCTTACTTCACCTGACTGCCAGCAGCTCATTGAGACCACATGGGCAGCTTTTCGTCAATGCCGTGGTGCCTATCAGTCTGCCTTCTCATGGTGGGTGCTCTGTGCGAAGTCTGCTGTCCACAAGGCCTTTGGTTACGGAAGGGAGGTTGCTACTTGGCAGCGATGGGCTCAGGGATTCTATTTCACCATTCTCCAGGAATGTACTATGGCTCTGTATTCGCCAGAGCACCAGGTGATAGCGAGTTGTGCCAAGGCACAGCTCACATCCCTCTCTCACTGCCACCTTGAAGAAGCTATGGCCAGGGCGCACACACACAGTGGGTTAGTGCAAGAGTGTCCATCTATGTATCATCTAATAGCGGAATGACGATGCTGTCAGAGGAATTTGATTAATGTTTTCACGACTGATGACGGGCAGCGTTTTGATACCCAATGGGATATCGTGTCTGCCCTCCATGCACATTGTTATGCTGTACTCTGAACAATGTAACCGCCCTGTCAACATTACAACAGTCTCCAGACTCTCCTTTGGCTTGATTCCTGTGGATGCGACAATGGATCTGATTGCTACCGTCATGGAGGACGAAGTCCATGAAGCTATCCAGGTGGGTTCTATGAACAGGTCGCCTGGATTTTCGGCAGCTCTTGACTTCAACCAGGTGTTCGATCGCGTCTATCACGACTTTGTGGGAGGGTTGCTCTGCAATATGGGCTACCCTGATACGACTGTCGATGTTGTAATACATCTCCTTCATGGAGCTACATCTCATATAGTCTAGAATGGCTGTCTAACTCCTCTGATCTGAATCCATTAGTGAGTGCATCAAGGCTGCCTGCTGTCTGCACTGTTGTATGCATTTGCCATGGAAACATAGTTATGCGGCCTCCGTCAATGCCTCTCTGGGGTGTCTCTTGGTGACCATGTATCCAGCTACCCTGCGTATGCAGACGATCTTGTTATCATCCTTCGTAGTGGTGCTGAAGACAGGAAGTCACTGGCTTGGGTTACCACCTACGGCGAAGCCTCTGGTAGCAGCCTTAATGTCCCCAAATCGAGCGCCATGGCTGTAGCACTTCCTGCAGACCGCTGATCCTTTGCATGTAGCTGATACTCTCCTATGCTAAGGACTCGATTTCGCAAGTGATCTGCGGCGACAATCGCACTCTTCTGCTGACGTCTACTTTCCCAACTATGAGCTGGGCTCTTACATCACCATTTACGAGCACTCGCTCTTCAGCAATGCACACAATATGTAAATCTATATTTGGTATTCCCCATGTGGCACGGTCTGCTGCATGCTAGTGGCATTGGGTAAGTTTGCTTGCCACAGCTTGCTATTCAGGATAAGGTACAAAACCCTCACCCTCCCATGGCTCAGGGATGTTCTAGGTCTGTATCATGTCTCTCACAGAGCAGTAGCCCTTTACATTGGCTCTCATATTACGTTGTGGCGCCATAGTCCTGCCTGCCTTACCAGCCTACTGATGGAAGCCCTAGTGCCACACTCTCTCTCAGCACCTATCCAACTTTTGGCTGTCCCACCACTCTTATTCTACTTCCGCCACTTTTTCCTTGAACTGAGATACATCTGTACTGTGATATCGTGCTGAAATTAACACCTGCACGAGGATGATCTACAGTTTCCTTCAGCAGCACAGGTCACCGAATGTGGCTTAAGGGAAGCTTCCCCATGTCGACTGGCGTGCCATTTGGTGATCGGTGTGCCCTTCTTATCTTGACACTGACTTCCAGTCTGCATGGTACCTTACTGTCAGTGGGAAGCAAATATGCCAGTCACATCTTCAGAGGATTCACGTCGGAGACACCCCATTGTGTGTTGACTGTGATGTTACAGACACCGACGAGCACCGCCTGGTATGCAGATCGGCGAGATGTGTCTGGTTCTTGGCGTGACAGACGTTGTTCCTAATTACCAGTAAGACTCCTCATCAGATACTTACTCAGCTGCTTCTCTTTCCAGATGTGGGATACCTCCATCAAGCAAAGGCGAACTCTGTGAGGGGGATTTGTTGACACGAAGCACACTACTTATTTGCTTATGGCGAGAAAAGTATCCTCGACTTTTTGCAGTTCCTTAATGAACGCCACTGGGCAGTGGTCCGCAATCCAAAATACAGATAATTTTTCTCCAATTTACTCTGCAGTGTCTTTCTTAACCCACCCCATAGCTGGGGTGTTCCTGCCATGAAGAGTTGATCTCCGTTTCTTTCACACTTAAAACCGATATATCTCTGGTAATCGGAATGTTGTTCTCAGTGTGCCGTCTTGCTGTGCCATCCTCACGTGATGCTGGTTTTCTGATATTCTCTGTTGTATTAATGACAAAAATAAATAAATAAATAAAAATAAAAAGAACGAAAAGATAAATAAATAAATAAATGGCGTTCATTGTAGCTCTTCTTCACGTTCCCCACGCTTTCCTTTGTTCCTGTAGGGTGGGCGACCCCTGACCAGTGTCCCCACACCTCCCTTTTCGCGCCGGGAAGGTTCCTTAAAAAAATCATCGTTTTAAAAATCCCTAGTTCGAAACCCATTGATAGGGTTTTTTTTAACAGTTTATGCATGAAATTGTTATATGGGAGAACATTATTCTTATATGTAAAGGGACGTTTCGGAATTTGTAACGATGTTCTTTTGGCAGTCTGCTTTCGCTTCGTTAGTTCAAAGTAGCAAACCTATAGTGTACATTTGTATAGATATCACCACACTTATCTATCTAAATTACTCTATTGGTTTGCTACTTTCAACTAACGAAGCGAAAGCACACTACAGAGAACGATGTTACAAACTCTGAAGCGTCCTTTTGAATGGCAGTTGAACGTGGGACCTGTAGTATGACGATCGACGGTCTAACTACGCATCTACCAACGATATTCATATTCACAGGTCATAGATATGAATTCCCTATACTCCATAGTTCTGGTTTTACCTTTAACTGCCGTTTACGCATCTTCTACTGGACGACAGCACACAGCGCGAGCTAATATCGGTGTGTTGGTTGATACTCTATCGACACACAACGTTTGGTGCCGATCTGAGGGTCCGCCATCTGGAGGTTTGGGTGTAAGTTAAGAATTTTCTATTGTTATGGGTGTTAGAAATAGCCACAAGTCTGTACAACGATTCTCCCAAACCATGACGCGCTGTGAGGCGCATTTTTGGCACGGACTTACAGCCTACTCACTCCGTCTTCAGGCCACGAGTGGCCTACCGGAACCATCCGACCGCCGTGTCATCCTCATGGAGGATGCGGATAGGAGAGGCGTGGGGTCAGCACACCGCTCTCCCGGCCGTTATGATGATATACTTGACCGGAGCCGCTACCATTCGGTCGAGTAGCTCCTCAATTGGCATCACGAGGCTGAGTGCACCTCGGAAAATGGCAACAGCGCATGGCGGCCTGGATGGTCACCCATCCAAGTGCCGACCACGCCCGACAGCCCTTAACTTCTGTGATCTCACGGGAACCGGTCTATACACTGCTGCAAGGCCGTTGCCAAGGGAGTTTTTTAGGACTATTTCTATTCGTAGTACATATTAGTGACCTAATGGATAACATCGAAAGCTTCATGAAGCTATTTGCGGATGACGCTGTCGTACTCGGAGGTTAGGAAGTCACGGTGCTACAAAATTGCATCGAAATGTAGAGGATCGACGCTTGGTGCTGATTTTGCAGTTTGCCATCACAAATGTAAAGTACAGCAAATAGATAGGCTGAAAGAGCCGTTATTGTTTCATCAAACTATTGCCGCACAATGTTTGGAAGCACGCCCGACAGCGCTTAATTTCGGTGATCTCACGGGAACCGGTGATCCACTGCGGCAAGAGACAATAAAATGTTTTTCGTCTACGAATTTTTATATATTTATAAAGTGGTAAAACTCCCATTTTAGTAAAACCAATATTTGTATGAAAAAAATTCTGAGCCTCGTTTTAAATAAGTAGGCCTATTTAGGTAAGGATGAGACAAAGGGTCCTGACTTACCGATTGTGCACGGTAAGTTGACGGTTGGCGCGGTGGCTGTCGGAAATGGCCGTGCCCCTGCATGTGAGCTCCCGAGGGGCGAGGGAAGGCAGCGCGGGCTGCTGTAGCAGTGCTGGCGCCACTACCTGCGTTTTGTGCTCTCGCGGAGGTATTGCCCGCTTAACTGACGCTTCCGTCGGATCGGAAATCACCTAATTTGTTGATGTATGCTCGAGAGTTTTACCTGCGATTTGTGTGTTATTTATCTATCGAAAATAATGAAAATCAAAACTAGATGAATGTACAACTTATGGTACTATAAATCGAAAGTCAAAAACTCGTTTTTAGAATCAGTTTGCACATTACATTTATTAAACACAACACAGCACAGCAGTAAATGTTTACAAAGTTTAATTAACTGTTCTTGAAAGAGCTTTCAAAAATACTTTCACTAAAGATCACTGTCATTTGTGGTTGATTCAAGATCATCATCCGTCGTCATCATCATCGCTAGAGGGCGTAGTATTAACAACTTCAACGGTGGCCACTTTCACTCTTCCATCCCGCGTCCAATACTCGTGCTCCTGCTGCTGCGCTTTCGTGCAGTATCCTTGCCAGTCCTGTGCAGTAACTGAAAGGAAAGCAGTATTAACTAGTTTCTCCAATCTTTCCTTCGAAATGTCACCAGTGACACTGTTCTCCCCCGGGCATGGATGTGTGTGATGTCCTTAGGTTAGTTAGGTTTAAGTAGTTCTGAGTTCTAGAGGACTGATGACCTCAGATGTTAAGTCCCATAGTGCTCAGAGCCATTTCAACCATTTCAACACTGTTCTCACTGAAATTGTTTTGTTTTGACGCACGCCTATTCTATCGGAATTAGGTCGCATTTGTAGGGTCGTAAACAGACCATTTTTGTGTCCTCTGCTCTCAGCGATTTTACCTACAGCGTACATTTTCACGGCTGGTTTGTTTTCCTTTATTTTAGATAGACGTTAGCCTTTCTCATTGAGCCATTGCACGACTCCAACATCGCAGTCATTTTTATTAGGCATTCTGTCGAAGTTTGTGGTATGGCACATATATACAACTGCAGAACTGGGTGGAGTATTACGTCTGCAACACCCCCCCACCGCCCCCTTTTTCCGTCAACGTCCGGTAGTTTCGTCAACTTCAAGAAGTTCACTAGTAAGTGGAAACAAGTTTCTTGCATCAATCTTCCAACAAATTGAAACTGTGTGCCAGACCGGGGTTCGAGGTTCGACTCCTCTGCCGGCACACTGTCTTCATTTGTCAGGAAGTTCCAAATGAGCACACAATGAACTGCAGGGTGAAAATTCGTTCTAGTTTCTTGCATCTTTCTGCAAGTACTTGCAGAATTTGTCATTTCGTGGAAGTTTTTCTCAAATGTACGGCAGTTGTGTGTGTTCAGCATTGGTGCGAAAATATCAGTGTCGGAAAGGAGAATGGCACGAAAACAAATATGCTGAAACAAATGTGCAGTTGGAGCTCCTAAATACACATAATTGGCACCACCAGTTGAGGAAGTGTGAAATGAGTTTACCAATAAATTTATTTCATCAGAAAGAATATCAGAATGGCATTACAGACAACTTGAACAGAAATCAGCTAAAATCTAATGTTACTCTGAATGTAAATTCATTACATATGTGATAAAAAATAATAAATACTGCTTGCAAAAATCGAAGAGCAATTAAAAGGTAGTCTCTTGATGAGATATGCGCCGCATTTTTCCACCTGTTATCGAATAGTTGATTAGACAATAGACAAGAGACGTTGGAAATTTGCGTACGATATCCTCGAAGTTTTTAATCTAAGTTAAGTCCTCTGATTTTAGTTAAGTGAATAGCGTTTCTTGGTATCATCAATACGTAATTTTATAAATATTTCTATATTTTTTTATTTTTGTGTTCATCACGATTTTTGTTCATTACGTACAATAATAATAATAATAATAATAATAATAATAATAATAATAATAATAATAATAATGTAACAACAGTGGCGACTGCTCTGATTTTTAAGAATAACTGCACTGCCGCAACACGTACTTGCAAGTTTGTGAAATAACCTTGTCGCAGTGACTGAAAGAAGTAAATTTGAGCAAGTTTTTCTTCTAATGTAAACACCTTAGCAAGTGCATACAGAAGTCACTTGCTAGTGGACACAAGCTTTTCGTAATACTTAGCGTCTCGAGAAAGTTTGATTGGCAGCGCCCGGAGAGCAAGTGAAATCGCTTATTACCTCTTAAATTCAGAGAAACTGTTAATTCTCCATATCTTACCTTTAAATTAGTTTTAATTGTTTTTGCGTAACGAATAAATGATCTTTTGATTTGAAGACAGTAGTTTTGTTTTTGTTTATGGTGTCTTACATATAAATTTACTTAAGTCAACTTTGACATTTTCATAACTTATTGAAAATCCGATATCTGCCGGATATTTATGTATTTTCTGGTACCTGACCGGATAGTAAAATTAATATGGATTCCTGATAGTTTGCGGATATCTATTTAATCTCCATTTAATAGGATGTTATACACTCCTGGAAATTGAAATAAGAACACCGTGAATTCATTGTCCCAGGAAGGGGAAACTTTATTGACACATTCCTGGAGTCAGATACATCACATGATCACACTGACAGAACCACAGGCACATAGACACAGGCAACAGAGCATGCACAATGTCGGCACTAGTACAGTGTATATCCACCTTTCGCAGCAATGGAGACGATCGTAGAGATGCTGGATGTAGTCCTGTGGAACGGCTTGCCATGCCATTTCCACCTGGCGCCTCAGTTTGACCAGCGTTCGTGCTGGACGTGCAGACCGCGTGAGACGACGCTTCATCCAGTTCCAAACATGCTCAATGGGGGACAGATCCGGAGATCTTGCTGGCCAGGGTAGTTGACTTACACCTTCTAGAGCACGTTGGGTGGCACGGGATACATGCGGACGTGCATTGTCCTGTTGGAACAGCAAGTTCCCTTGCCGGTCTAGGAATGGTAGAACGATGGGTTCGATGACGGTTTGGATGTACCGTGCACTATTCAGTGTCCCCTCGACGATCACCAGTGGTGTACGTCCAGTGTAGGAGATCGCTCCCCACACCATGAAGCCGGGTGTTGGCCCTGTGTGCCTCGGTCGTATGCAGTCCTGATTGTGGCGCTCACCTGTACGGCGCCAAACACGCATACGACCATCATTGGCACCAAGGCAGAAGCGACTCTCATCGCTGAAGACGACACGTCTCCATTCGTCCCTCCATTCACGCCTGTCGCGACACCACTGGAGGCGGGCTGCACGATGTTGGGGCGTGAGCGGAAGACGGCCTAAAGGTGTGCGGGACCGTAGCCCAGCTTCATGGAGACGGTTGCGAATGGTCCTCGCCGATACCCCAGGAGCAACAGTGTCCCTAATTTGCTGGGAAGTGGCGGTGCGGTCCCCTACGGCACTGCGTAGGATCCTACGGTCTTGGCGTGCATCCGTGCGTCGCTGCGGTCCGGTTCCAGGTCGACGGGCACGTGCACCTTCCGCCGACCACTGGCGACAACATCGATGTACTGTGGAGACCTCACGCCCCACGTGTTGAGCAATTCGGCGGTACGTCCACCCGGCCTCCCGCATGCCCACTATACGCCCTCGCTCAAAGTCCGTCAACTGCACATACGGTTCACGTCCACGCTGTCGCGGCATGCTACCAGTGTTAAAGGCTGCGATGGAGCTCCGTATGCCACGGCAAACTGGCTGACACCGACGGCGGCGGTGCACAAATGCTGCGCAGCTAGCGCCATTCGACGCCCAACACCGCGGTTCCTGGTGTGTCCGCTGTGCCGTGCGTGTGATCATTGCTTGTACAGCCCTCTCGCAGTGTCCGGAGCAAGTATGGTGGGTCTGACACACCGGTGTCAATGTGTTCTTTTTTCCATTTCCAGGAGTGTACATGATTGAGGAGTTCATTGTTCTTATTTGCAGACATTTGCATGTATGTGGCATCAATCTCTGCAACAGCAATGTGACAATTGCAATTTAGCGTTAACAGTTTGTCGTACCAAACAGAATCGATCAGACAAACTGTCTATAGGGACGAGTAGGGTACGTGGGATAGCAGAAGCGTTTTCCTCCTGCCTTATAACATTCGCTGATATATTAGCTCCAATTTCTCTGATTCTAATGTGCTCATTACCCAAGATTTATAGTGAAAGCCGTATTGCTTTTAACCCCTTTGTTCTTATTTGCAGACATTTGCATGTATTTGGCATCAATCTCTGCAATAGCAATGTGACAATTGCAATTTAGCGTTAACAGTTTGTCGCACCAAACAGAATCGATCAGACAAACTGTCTATAGGGACGAGTAGGGTACGTGGGATAGCAGAAGCGTTTTCCTCCTGCCTTATACCATTCACTGATATATTAGCCCCAATTTCTCTGATTCTAATGTGCTCATTACGCAAGATTTATAGTGAAAGGAGTATTGCTTTTAACCCCTTTCGGAACATAGGCACAGGAATTTCTTGAAGTATGTTGAACATTATTGTGGAGTAAAGAAGCCTGTGAGGAATCGTGCGAGTCTTCATGGGATCTCCTGTGACTTTGTTTTGATTAAACTTGGTTGTAGACTGAGGCCGTCGAAGAGTAAACAAGAATTGCCTGAACGAACGTTACTTCAACGATCTCTCTTTTGCGCGAATTACACTAAGGAGTCTTTCAATAAATTTGAATCTGGCATCCATTTCAGTCCTTGGTCGCCTATCGTCTTTTAGAACGAAGTCACATCTCAACGTTCATTTACGCTTATTGTATTGCACGGTATTGTATTTATTTATGTCGATGGCCTGAAAATCTTCGCACCAGACGCTGATCATCTGCAAGTGTGCCTGCATTTCGTCCTTTCTTTGTGATTAATATTAATTGCCGAACTACGTCGAAGACTTTTTGGAAGTCAAAGGCATTTAACTTGTGATATTATAGACTGGAACAACTGGTGCCGTTTTCTATGTATCTCACATGCTTGTGTATCTGGTGACCTCCCTTATGCAAAAGAGGGACCATTTTCTTCCACATATTAGATGTAGAATCTGAGGGGGATAACTCATAAAGTCCTGTGACCTTTCTTCAAGCAAACGAGCTCATTTATGGTTCGCACTATCTTATATCTAAGTCATTTTCGTATCTGTGCAACAATCGGCAATAGAGATACTTCAGTGAAGCAAAGTCGGATAACCAATATTAAATTTCAGTGTTAATTTTATCTTCCTCCATTCGATGCCTTCAACTTTAACAAGCATTCTTTTTCTTTATTTAATCTTTAACAACTTTCTCGACAGTATCTTGAGTGCCAATTCATTGACTACTTCTCTTCACCCTTGATTTTTAATAATACTTCTTCTCAAATTGAGTATTATATCTGCTATTAGTGTTACCAAGTGAATAATCAGTCACGTGACACTTTGTATTTATATGCAGTAACATGCAACACCTAAATTATATATCTTACCTTCTAACACACTGAAGCGCCAAAGAAACTGGTGTAGGCGTGCGCTTTCAAATACAGAGATACGTAAACATGCAGAATACGGCAACGCCTATACTGTGTAAGACAAGTGTGTGGCGCAGTTAGATACTTTACTGATGCTACAATGGTAGGTTATCAAGATTTAAGCGAGTTTGAACGTGGTGTTATAGTCGGCGCCCGAGCGATGGGATACAGCATCTCCGAGGTAGCGATGAAGTGGAGATTTTCCCGTACGACCATTTCAAGATTGTACCGTGAATATGAGGAATACGGTAAAACATCAAATCTCCGACATCGCTGCGGCCGGAAAAAGCTCTTGCAGGAACGGGACCAACGGCTACTGAAGGGAATCCTTCAACGTGACAGAAGTGCAACACTTCCGCAAATTGCTGTAGATTTCAGTGCTGCGCCACAAGCAAGTATCAGCGTGCGAACCATTCAACGAAACATCGTCGTTATGGGCTTTCGGAGTCGAAGGCCCACTCGTGTACTCTTGATAACAGGACCTCACAAATCTTTACGCCTCGCTTGGGCCTGTCAACACCGATATTGGACTGTTAATGACTGGAAACATGTTGTCTGGTGGGACGAGTCTCGTTTCAAACTGTATAGAGCGGATGGACATATACAGGTGTGGACACAACCTCATGAATCCATGGACCTGCATGTCAGCAGCGGACCGTTTAAGCTGGTGGAGGCTCTGTAATGGTGTGTGGCATGTGCAGTTGCAGTGATGTGAGACCCCTGATACGTCTAGACACGACTCTTGACAGATGACACGTACGTAAGCATCATGTCTGATCACCTGCACCCATTCATGTCCATTGTGCATTCCGACGGACTTCAGAAATGCCAGCCCGACAATACAACAATCCACGCGTCCAGATTTGCTACAGAGTTTCTCCAGGTATACTCTTCTAAGTTTAAACACTTTCGCTGGCCACCGAACTCCCCAGAAATGATGATTATTAAGCTTATCAGGGATGCCTTCCAACGTGGTGTTCAGAGGAGATCTCCTCCTCCTCGTACTCTTAGGGATTTATGGACAGCCCTGCAGAATTCATGGTGTCGGTTCCCTTCAGTACTTCAGACGTTAGTCGAGTCCATGCCATGCCATGCCATGCCATGCCATGCCATGCCATGTTGCGGCACTTGTGCGTGCTCGCGAGGACCGTACACGATATTAGGCAGATGTACCAGTTTCTTTAGCTCTTCAGTGTATAACAAAACAAATATAATGAGGTCGCGAATTTTACGTGTGATGTCTACTTAACGATTGCGCTTAAGAATGCACACCTTTTACGCCAGATGAAATTATGTAAGCAGACCTATTCAGAAATGTTACCTCAATTAAATCTCAGTCTCTGTAGAAGACTGCGAATTGTTAGGTATAGCTCTGAATCATAACCTTGAAAGTTGCGAATTTGTGCAACTCAGGCCGGCCTGGGTGGCCGAGTGGTTCTAGGCGCTACAGTCTGGACCCACGCGACCACTACGGTCGCAGGTTCGATTCCTGCCTCGGGCATGGATGTGTGTGATGTCCATAGGTTAGTTAGGTTTAAGTAGTTCTAAGTTCTAGGGGACTGATGACCTCAGAAGTTAAGTCCCATAGTGCTCAGAGCCATTTTTGTGCAACTCAGTGTAACCACAACCTAACTGGACTGTGGCTTAACACCTAGAGCAGCTGTTTTTCATGACACTATCCCTGAAACAGCTTGCTTAAACAATAATTAGTTTCATTTAAATCGTTATGTACGCATAGTTTCCGCCAGTTGCCAACGTTATCTAGGAAACAATATTGCACGCCGTAGCGATAAAGCATTTTAGTAGGCATGGTGATATGTGAAAGTAACTCAGTCACAACTGCTATCTATCCTCTCACGCAGCAGCCCATACTCGAGGCGGGGATAGCGTGCTGTGAAAAGTGCTAAGTTGCTGTGGACTCTCAACAAAACTCACACAAAATTGAATGCTGCCTGGTGGCGTTGCGGGCACTTGATACGGCGAGGAATGTACACAGGGTGAACATTCACAAAACCGATAATCTGCAGGAACGGCTTCCTGACTGGAAATGGAGCTAAAAACGCCCTATGAACATGTACCTGGAAATGCATCATTGCCATGGAAATGGCGCTGACGAATGAAATTTCATCTGACCACGTGTCGTGTGTTCCTTGTGTGTTTCAAGCTGTGTGATTGAGGCAGCGTACTGTAAGCAGCAGAATGGTTCGGTATTCATGTCGAGAACAAGCCGAAATGTTGTTTACGTATGACCAAGCAGGTGGAAACGGTAGAGAGGCAGCAGCGCTGTACCAAAACAAGTACTCTCACTGTACCAACCACATCACACAGCATGTCAAGCCCTGTTTGGGCGTTTGTGTGATCATGGGTCCTTTCAGACAGACGAACGTGCAGGGAGACGGCGGACTGTCCATACACCAGATTTGGAGGACCGGATTCTACATTATGTTGAGACAACCCTAGAACACTCTCCAGGTAAGTGGCCCATCAACAGTGTGTAAGCCAAAGAACGATTATGTGAATCCTGCATTACAACGGCTACTATCCCTGTCACCTGCAATCCCATGTAGGCCACTATGAACATCTGTTGTGAAGTGGATGTGATACAGCTCTGTACTGTGTTTCTGGACGATTTGTCGTCGTTGCGCGCACACCGATCATTTCCGGACCCATGTTCATAGGACCTGCAGTTAGTCGGTTTTATTAATGTTCACTCTGTATAAGGGGAGTAGATGAGAAAATGGGATTATTCTAGCGACGGTAAGGGTCGCAAATGGGGGACGCCACTGACATAAGCGAATTTGACACAAGGCATATTGTTATGGCCTGCCGTCTGGGAACGAGCGTCTCTTAAAATGGCAGAGATAGTCGGCTGTTGCAACCACGACGTTCACGCCTCAACACAAAATGTGGGGGTCGAAAGTTTGCTCGCGCTGTAAAGCAGTATAGATGGCCATCTGCAACGAGGTGGTTATAATTAAAATGCAGCTACTCACGGAAATCCAGTGTGGGCTGTGATTACCGTAGGACACCTAAACTTGGTAGATATTCTAATGTGTTAATGCGGAACCGATTCACAGTTGAAAAATTAGTTCCGATATTGGTCACCAGGTGCAAATCTGGCGCTGTAAATACAAGCAAGACTAGTAGAAATGTTTACTTATGTAATGAATTAGAAACAGGACGTGGGCAGAAAAGATCGAACAAGCGAGAAAGAAATAGTGTTGACTTTATTAGGAATTATCACTTGCACAATTTGTTCAATACGAGCACCGGAGACGTCGATGAGATACTGTACCGCGCCAGATTTACATCTGGTGGCCAAAGCTGGAACTATCTTGTTCTAGCGCAGATCGGTTTCGCATTAACGGATTAACATATCTGCCAAGTTTCGCTCCCATACGATAATTACAGTCCAAACTGGGCATCTGTGAGTAGCTGCACTTACAGTTCAAGTTTCGGGAAATAATTCCTATTACGAAATGCGTTTTTCGTGTTCTGTGCCATCTTAACTTTGTCATTTGCTATGTGCGTGCTGCTGTGTTATTCTGATGACATCACTCTAACGTAAACATGTGCATTTTTGTAGTTACAGATGTACCTTTTCCAGTATAACGCGTACTTATGGTTATTATATATACTCTTATCACATTTCGAGTGTTCTGCGCTAGAGATACTGCCATATATATTTATCAAAGAGATATGTATATTCATATAGTTTGTTAATACACTACTGACCATTAAAATTGCTACACCAAGGTGACATGCAGATGATAAACGGGTATTCATTGGACAAATATATTATACTAGAACTCACATGTGATTACATTTTCATGCAATTTTGGGTGCATAGATCCTGAGAAATCAGTACCCAGAATAACCACCTCTAGCCGTAATAACGGCCTTGATACGCCTGGGCATTGAGTCAAACAGAGCTTGGATGGCGTGTACAGGTACAGCTGCCTATGCAGCTTCAACACGATACCACAGTTCATCAAGAGTAGTGACTGGCGTATTGTGACGAGCCAGTTGCTCGGACACCATTGACCAGACGTTTTCAGTTGGTGAGAGATCTGGAGAATGTGCTGGCCAGGGCAGCAGTCGAACATTTTCTGTATCCAGAAAGTCCCGTACAGGACCTGCAACATGCGGTCATGCATTATCCTGCTGAAATGTAGGGTTTCGCAGGGATCGAGTGAAGGGTAGAGCCACGGGTCGTAACACGTCTGAAATGTAACGTCCACTGTTCAAAGTGCCATCAATGCATACAAGCGGTGACCGAGACGTGTAACCAATGTCACCCTATACCATCACGTTGGGTGATATGCCCGTACGGCGATGACGAATACACGCTTCCAATGTGCGTTCACCACGTCGCTAAACACGGATGCGACCATCATGATGCTGTAAACAGAACCTGGATTCATCCGAAAAAATGACGATTTGCCATTCGTGCACCCAGGTTCGTCGTTGAGTACACCATCGCAGGCGCTCCTGTCTGTGATGCAGCGTCAAGGGTAACCGCAGCCGTGGTCTCCGAGCTGATAGTCCATGCTGCTGTAAAGTGCAAACGTCGTCGAACTGTTCATGCAGATGGTTGTCTTGCAAACGTCCCCATCTGTTGACTCAGGGATCGAGACGTGGCTGCACGATCCGTTACAGCCATGCGGGAAAGATGCCTGTCATCTCGACTACTAGTGATACGAGGCAGTTGGTATCCAGCACGGCGTTCCGTATTACTCTCCTGAACCCACCGATTCCATATTTTGCTAACAGTCATTAGATCTCGACCAACGCGAGCAGCAATGTCGCGATACGATAAACCGCAATCGCGATAGGCTACAATCCGACCTTTATCAAAGTCGGAAACGTGATGGTACGCATTTCTCCTCCTTATACGAGGCATCACAACAACGTTTCACCAGGCAACGCCGGTCAACTGCTGCTTGTGTATGACAAATCGGTTGGAAACGTTCATGTCAGCACGTTGTAGGTGTCGCCACCGGCGCCAACCTTGTGTGAATGCTCTGAAAAGCTAATCATCTGCATATCACAGCATCTTCTTCCTGTCGGCAAAATTTCGCGTCTGTAGCACGTCATCTTCGTGGTGTAGGAATTTTAGTGGCCAGTAATGTATATTTAGAGACAAAAAACTGTAGTAGACGTAAATAAACGTTTTAAAACTGATTCAGAGGGCATAATTACCATTGCTTTTGAAGAGAATTTCAGATTTGTAAGCTAGATTTCTTTTGTTATAGCATTATATTGTTGTGTGGTTTTGAACAATTTCTAATAGCAGATATGACTTCCTTTGTCGTACTTCTCCGTAATTGCCGTAAATGCAACATTTTCTTTGCAATGAACTAACTTGCTTCAAAATATCATTTGCTTTTCATGCGCAAGAATTACAGATGCGTCTTGAAAACTCCTATTTAAACCAGCAATCAGTGTTTCATAGGTTACGATTTGCTTTTTCTTTATTGAGATAGCCTACGTTGTCTTCCATTTTTTACTTACCTTTTCAGTTTCTAGTGTGTTGTTTGTAATTGTACGCTGGACAAACACGCGAATTGTCGATACATTTAGACAATCTAAATACAGTACAGAGATATACTTTACTGAAGTCCTCTGCCCGGAATTTCGGATAACTACGGAATCTAGAAAATACAATAAAGAAATGTGGTAAATATGACAGTTTCGTACAAGAAAAGTTAGAAGTGAAAACATTCTGGTCAGTGTTCAACTCAGACTTCTGACGAGGTGGAGAAACGAAAGAATCAGTGTTTGTGTTACATTTGTTGCAGTAATACCGTAAAACGAGGTGACTTTGGACAGTGGGGTGGCTCAGGACATTTGGACACTGTTTTCTTTTTTATTATTGTGGCAGCAGTGGGTGGCCAGAACTGTGTTCTGCCCATTGTTATCGTTTATGTGATGGTGTGCTGATATCCTCAGGTTGAGAGGAACAACTTGTTATCAATATATGTACTACTTTTAAATATTTGAAAATTGTCGAAATATTAACAAAAAAATAGTGAAATAGGGAGGCCTGCTGGTTGTTATGGATTAATAGTGGAAATGTGGTTAATGTTTAAATGAGATCCCCACTTCTATCTCTAATAATAACCATGGAAAAATGAAAATTTAGGCCCATATTTTGGACTGAAAGTTTCGGCTTTGAAAATGACAGCAAACTTGGGGTGATTTGGGACATGTCGTTGATTGGCAGAAATCTTTCATTAGACTTAACTAAAGAGAGTTGTATGCACAAAAGCGCATTAAAATGAAGTTGTTGGTGTTTCTTATACACATTGGAGTCATTGTTAGTATTTGCTTATTGTTTTATGGTTAGGTTAAGGGGTTAGGTTAGGTTAGGTTATGTTAGGTTACATCACATTTGATATTACTGTGTGTACTTGTTTATCAGTGTGTTTGGTTTTTCAGTATAGTTTGAAGAACATATCACTTTAAATATCTACAAGAAAACTGTTAATGTTGTTTCAGATGCCTAGCGAGTATATTAGGAAGGTTGGTGGTAGGCCTTACAAACGATATGTTATGGAGAATCTTGCAAAAGCTGTGGCAGATGTTCAAGCTAAAACTTTGTCTGTAAGACAAGCAGCTGATAAGTATAGTGTCCCCAAGAGGTCTACTCACCGATGGGTATCATCAGCAAATGACTCTCCACCCAAGAAAGCTGGTGGCCAAACTTCTCTCAGTTCTCATGAGGAGGACCCCATAGTAAGCAATTTGGTAACTGTGAGTGAGTGGGGTTTTCCCTTGACTTCAATGGATATTAGAGTAATTGTCAAACAATATCTAGACAGGCTGGGGAAAAGAGTGAAAAAGTTTAATAACAACCTTCCAGGATGGGACCGGATTATGTCTTTCCTAAAAAGACACAAGCAAAATCTGTCTGAGCGATGGTGTATGAATATCAAAAGAACGTGTGCTAGAATTGACCAAACAATGATGTAAGAATATTTTTCTGCACTTCAAAAAAGTTTAGATGGCATTCCTCCTGAAGCAATAATCAATTGTGATGAAACCAACATTACTGACAATCCTGGAGTTAAAAGGGTCATTGGCTGAAGAGGATCACAACGTGTGTACCGTATAATGGACAGTTCAAAAAGTAGTACTAGTGTCATGTTCTGTGGCACAGCTAGTGGTGAGCTGCTTCCACCTTATGTAGTTTATGGTGCATCGCATGTGTATGATACTTGGAAGCAGGGCAGCCCAAAAGGTGCACTTTAATGGATGTTCAAAAACTTCATGGTTTAATGAAATTTTTTTTCAGGTTGGTTCGAAGGAATCAAACTTCCATATGTGAAAAAGCTGTCCAAAGAAGTGCCGAAGGCTGTAATAGGAGATAACTTGTCCAGTCATATCTCCATAAATGTTTTACAGAAGTGCAGGGAGCATAACATTAAATTTATATTACTGCCACCCAATTCAACACATCTGTGCTAATCTCTTAACGTGGCTTACTTCCGTCCACTGAAGGCTGAGTGGCGCAAAGTTTTAGAAGAATGGAAGCTGAAGAATCGGGGTCCTTTTACGAAGGACAAATTTCCAGCAACACTGAAGAAGACGCTCAATGCTATGAATTACAATGACCAAACGAGACACAACTTAAAAGCCGGATTCAAGAAAACTGGAATTTTTCCATTCAATCCACAACAGGTCTTGAAACTCATTCCCAAACTACTGAAAATGAACATGACTCTCAAACACTGGACAATGCATTTCATACATTTTTGCACGAATTATTCAAAAAGGAGACTTTCTGTTCCACCTGGCAAAAGCATTTCAAATGTAGATTCCAATGATCTTGATGACTCACACTCTCATGACAATAGTGACACTAATGCTCCATTACTACCTTCAACTTCTAAGCCTTCTGCTGAAGACAATTTAAGATCAGAGAGTGAAAAATATCCGAGCTATGATAATGACACAGATGATCATCTTTCAACTGATGAATACAATGAGCACACAGATGCCGCAATTAGAGAAACTAATACACCAGTACCTATCACTTCAGAGGATGAGTTAAATGAAGGAGACTTCATTTCTGTAATGTTTAACTATGTTGGACGAAAATCCCAGGTTGTTCTGAAAACATTCATAGGAAAATATTGGCCATAAAAGATTCCAAAGTGAAAACTTCATTTATGAGAAAGTCTCAGAAGCAATCAGACATTTATGTCTTTCCAAATATAGAAGACATTCAAGAAGTTCTGTGCAAACTTGTTCCCCTCTTTGTTTGTCATGGTCGTTACAAGTATCTGTATGAAACTGCAGAGCACCTAATGTGAAAAAATCTAATTACTGTAATTAAAAACAACATGAAACAATTCATTTTTGTACTTTTATGTATGTGAAACACTATTTTAAATATCATAAAAATTTCTTTTGATTATTTCATCTTAAAAGACACTAAAATTGGTGTCACAAATATAAAATGAGAAAAGAAAAACATTTTCACAGTCCCCAGTCACCTCTTTGGTGAGGTGAATGCAGTTTTGTGGAAAATATTTGTAGTTGTCCCAAGTCACCCCACATGTCCCAAGTCACCCCACCCTGCAGGGTGACTTGGAACACCAACAAAAAATTAAATTAAAAATAAATGACCGAATTTAAGATAATATTTGATACATAAATGTAATCTACTGACCCAGACCTAACTTTTGATATACATACCCTTTTCATAAGTTGCATGGGCTCTGAGAAATAGCTAAAGAAACACAAAAAGTGTCCCAAGTCACCCTGTTTTACGGTAATAGTAATACGAGTAGTAGTAGCAGTAATAGTCTGTTATTTATGTAAAACGTAGTAAATTAAAGTAAAACGAAAATTGGCTGGTCAAGTTCATCTCACCGTCTTACAGAGTCTCCAGTTAGTGATAACTTCAAATGTTAGTAAAAATTTCGAAAAACGTGTTAGGCATCTCTATTTTTAGTCTAGAAAATGATGGAGTGCTTTCCAAAAGGAAATTCTTGTCAGCTGCTATGAAAAAGGAGGCTAAAGTTATAAGAAATTTTCGAAAAAAATTTGTTTTTTACTTTAGCTTGTGGAAAAAACAGAACCACTGCCATATTTAGACTGAAAATAATATAAGAACATCCTCAAAGTTTACAGACGCATGTGATGCATATTTTATCCTATAAAAGCATTTCGAGATAAAAAATAAAATACCGTAAGATGTGTGAAACTCTTCCGCCTATATAACGAAATATGTCGTCGCTAATGAATTTGCTTCTCTTGGGTCTTGTAGAAATTCCAGCAAGAAAGTTGTAAAAAAACTATGAAATTAATTTTGGCAACATCTGAGACATCGTTATTGTATCGTGTTACGTATGAACGCATTTTATTTACGAGAAAATCCGTGTGCGACAGTGCGCCGCCGCAAGGATTTTAGTGCTGACGGCTCGCCTTAATAGCACCCTACCACCCAGAAATTTTTTTTGCAGCCCTTACTCTTCGTCACAGCACCCATCACCCAAATCGCCGATATACGTTATACAAAAGTAATTTTAGATACTGTCAGGTCCCTATTTACGTTGAAGGGGAAAATATATATATTTTTTGAAACGAGTTTTATCGACTCTGCTACAAGACTGTTGTCCTCAGCAGGCAATAAATGCATTTTATCCAAATCTTCGTTCTTGCTGCTGCTGCTGTGTCTCTTCATTCGACTCCAAATTATCGTCCACTGTTACACTTTCTGAATCAAAATCCAGGTGAGCGAGGAAGACAGAGAACAGAGTCTCGGAGCGAGAATAATTTAACTTTTAACGTAGTCTTCCTGTATTCCCCTCGGCGTCAGATGCCCTCCACTGTCGTAGTATCGAAGTACAATTGTACGCACTAAATTTAAGTCGAAATCGTCAAATTCTTTAATTTCCGTTTTTATTTATATCACTTCCTTGGACAATCAAAACACGTGCTCACACCTAGAGAGATTCTGCCGATGTTACTGCACTCTTAACACGGAATACAGTCGGTTTGGAAATACCACAACTTGTCATTTTATGAACTAGCACGAAATTTATATTATTCCTGGCCTGTTCACTGTTGATCAGATCAGCAAAAAGCTGCAGTATATTCGATACGATAATTTTAAATTGTTTTCAAATGTCATTTGAAAGCCCTATACGCACACCGACCGGAGTAGCCCCTTGCTCCTTCATTTTGCTCACAACCAAATGCACGTCAGTGCACCGTTCCACGGAAGACGGAAACCACACCTGAACACATGGTATTGCGTGGTAACACTGAACATATATCTGGCGCTGACATGCTGCCCCGTTAACAAATGTATGTGCGGCAACAAAAGTGTTCAAATGTGTGTGACTTTGTAAGGAACCAAACTGCTGAGGTCATTGGCCCCTTTACTTGCAAAGTACTTAAACTAACTTATGGTAAGAACAAAACACACACACACACACACACACACACACACACACACACACACACACACACACACACATATATACATACATATGCCCCAGGAAGGACTCGAACTTCCGACGGGAGGGGCCGGGCAACAAAGATACGAGGCAGGCGAATGACTGACGCTTACTGACGGTCGACTGCAGGGGTTTAACCTTGAGGTATTTAATTTCGTGACAGACACTAGTAGTAGTAGTACAGGGTGGCCCCTGTGCGTGTAAAGGAAGTGCAGTGAAATTACAGAAACGAAGACCTCAAATGGACTTATGTTTACATACAATGAAAAATGCGAAAGTGTCCGCCTGCAACATCAACGCACAGCTGTGCACATCTAAGCACATACAGATACATCCGGCAAAAAGGTCGGTTATGGATGGTGGCAACTTCAGGGCTAGTCTCGTCTTTCAGTTCCTTTACTGTGTGTGGATTTGTTTCATAGACCTTCCTCGTAAAGTATCACATGTTGTTAGATGCGGCGACTGTGGTGGCCATAAATGTTTGCTGGCAGTTCGTTCTTCAGTGAAGACATCATGTGAAACTCAGCTCGCCCTATTTGCCCAAGAAATTCACAGTGCCGTAGACACTGGCGAGCAGATTGATGCCGTATTCCTGGACTTCAGGAAGGCATTTGATACGGTTCCGCACTTACGTTTAGTGAAAAAAATACGAGCTTACGGAATATCGGACCAGGTTTGTGATTGGATTCAGGATTTCCTAGAAGAAAGAACACAACATGTCATTCTTAACGGTTCAAAATCTGCAGATGTGGAGGTAATTTCGGGAGTACCGCAGGGAAGCGTGATAGGACCTTTATTGTTTACAATATACATAAATGACTTAGTTGACAACATCGGTAGCTCCGTGAGGCTATTTGCAGATGACACGGTTGTCTACAAGAAAGTAGCAACATCAGAAGACTCGTACGTACTCCAGGAGGACCTGCAGAGGATTAATGCATGGTGCGACAGCTGGCAGCTTTCCCTAAACGTAGATAAATGTAATATAATGCGCATACATAGGGGCAGAAATCCATTCCAGTACGATTATGCCATAGGTGGTAAATCATTGGAAGCGGTAACGACCGTAAAATACTTAGGAGTTACTATCCGGAGCGATCTGAAGTGGAATGATCACATAAAACAAATAGTGGGAAAAGCAGGCGCCAGGTTGAGATTCATAGGAAGAATTCTAAGAAAATGTGACTCATCGACGAAAGAAGTAGCTTACAAAACGCTTGTTCGTCCGATTCTTGAGTATTGCTCATCAGTATGGGACCCTTATCAGGTTGGATTAATAGAAGAGATAGACATGATCCAGCGAAAAGCAGCGCGATTCGTCATGGGGACATTTAGTCAGCGCGAGAGCGTTACGGAGATGCTGAACAAGCTCCAGTGGCGGACACTTCAAGAAAGGCGTTACGCAATACGGAGAGGTTTATTATCGAAATTACGAGAGAGCACATTCCGGGAAGAGATGGGCAACATATTACTACCGCCCACATATATCTCGCGTAATGATCACAACGAAAAGATCCGAGAAATTAGAGCAAATACGGAGACTTACAAGCAGTCGTTCTTCCCACGCACAATTCGTGAATGGAACAGGGAAGGGGGGATCAGATAGTGGTACAATAAGTACCCTCCGCCACACACCGTAAGGTGGCTCGCGGAGTATAGATGTAGATGTAGATGTAGATGTGGACACCGTTCCAGGGATATCTTAGACATGTGGTATGTTGTCCCATCTTGCTGGAGGAAGCAGTATTATCTCTCATATTCAGTGGGTTAAGCATAGAATGTGTCAAAAATTTTGATATATGCAGTCGGTCCAAATATATCGGTCCAATGATGCGCGTCCCTGTTACACCGCACCACATGCCGATTTTTTCATGATAGTGTAGTTGCTGATACACAGTGTCAGGATGCTCCGTTGCCCAGTACCTCATGTTCTGTGAATTCATGTGATTGGAAAAATGAAACCATGCTTCATCACTCTTCCTGTAACGTAAAGGGTCTAACAAACCATCACTGATGTTATTTGAAAGCTACGTGGTGGAACCTGCAGATTTCCGTCGTCCTCCCGTAATTCCTATACAACCGTCATACGATATGACTTCAGATTAAGACTTTTTAATATCCACTGGCATCTACTCCTCTTCTGAGTAATTCTTCGGCGAGTGTCTGCAATAACTTCTGGTGTGTGAACTGAAGGAATTCTTTGTCGATTTACATTTTGCGTAGATCCATAGGTGCGCCAGTTTCCATACAGACTCTGTACTGCTCTCTTGCTGGTAGTCCTTTATCCGGATATTTGACCCCGAAAATTTCGCGAGTTTCCTTAATCGAACCTGTTTTCACAAATGCTTCCATAGATTCAATGCTTTCTTCATTTTGCAGACCGTAAACTTCACTGATGAAGTTCACTGAAACGCCGACAGAAGAATACTAACAATGGATTATTGCATAAAATTGTCCATCGTTGTAGCTGTTTACACTATTTCAGAAATCGAAATATTGCATTCGCATTCAACAGGAGGCGAGCTAGTTTTAGCGGCGGCGCCCTCTATTAGTAGTACCATTAAGACTGATGCATAGGAACAATGAAGATGTACTTGTTCTGCTAGATGTAAATATTAAGAACAACCCACTCACCAAATTTATGCAAATACTTTACTTTGACGTGACGTTTTTTCTGTACCTACTGTCTCCTATGTGAGTCATCTTTTGCGGAATGATGTCCAGCTCTTATCCATTCTGCTGCAATTTGTTCAGATGGAAAATCATTTAAACATGGTCCATAATAAACTTAAACATAATAGAAGCAATTGTTTTTTTTTGCATTCTGTTCTAGAGCTTAATGAGAGTATACTCTACAGAAAACTGGTGTTCATGGACGTGTTCTGTCTCTGCAACTAATTGAAAACCAGTTTGTTTTTTGCCAAACGTGTTTCGTTTCTTTTATTTGTGAATTATCTTCAGCGGCCAGTAAAGTTGGCTTCTTTTTATATATACAATAAAAATATTATTTAAAGGTGACATTATGTTAGTATGTTACATTTTGTCATGTTTTTCTCTTGTTTTTTGGATTAGAAACAACTTCTGTATCACAAATATCGAAATGTTAAATTATCATTTGACGTTACTTACGGTTTCTAGTGTTGTTAGTCCCTATGTGTGTTTCTTGAAATGTGTTCATTAGTCCCCATGCTCCAGCTGGCCGATTTCGGCGTTTTTTCACCTACATTTATTATAACACATCACTTGCAAATTTCATTTAGTGCTCAATATGTGCATGTTCACACTGTGTTGTGCTGCTCTCTCGTCACTGTGTGTTTATTTTTCGTCTTTTGTCTGTGTTGCGTGTGTGGTTTGATATGATCATAGAGTTATTGCTTATATTTATTTGGTCATTAATTATTTTCTTTTTCGTTCCATGTGCTCTTTGTATGTGAAAGTTTTCTTGTAATTACAGGAGTCTTTTGATGTGATTGTTCACTCTAATAATTTTCATGTATTGTTCTGTGTTGGATAATTCATGTCCATATTTTATCAGGTGTTTGGCAAAGGTAGAATGGTTGTTATCATACTTCCCACTTCCTGTATGTTCTTTATACCTAGTTTTGAAATTTCTGCCTGTCATCCCCAGATATACTGATACACATTCTTAGCATTCTAATTAGTATATACCTGCTCTTTGGTATTTATCTGATTTGTCTCGTTTTATTTGTAAATGTGACTGTACTGTGTTTCTTGTTCTGGAATTAATGTGTAATCCCTGTTTCTTTAATATATTCTCAATCCTGTGTGTTTTTATGTTAAAGTGCACCATTTCTTTCTGTCAGTCATGTCACGAGTATTATTGTTTTGTTTTTCCGTGTGTACTGTAGTGTCTGTGGGGTTCTTTGATTTTTGTGTTCTCTGCTGGTTTTATTTTTCTTTAATTGTGTTTTGATTTTTTGGTTGTGTCTTTGTACTATATAGGTGTTGTAACTACTGTTTGTGGCTATGTGTTGGATTGTTCGTAATTCTTTTCCATAGTTTTGTGTGCTGAATAGGATATTATTTAGTCTGTGTAACATATGTTGTAGGGCTGTTAATTTTTGATTTTGCAGGTGGTTGGATGAAGTATGTGTAACTGTATATATGGCTGTTGGGTTTCTGAAGATATCAAATGTGTGCTTATTATTGTCTTCTTCATTGTTATATCCAAAAAATGTAATTGCTTTTGTAGTAGTATCCAAATGAGAGTTTTGACACAGATTATATTGGATTAAAAATTCCATGATATAAACTAAACTCTAATTTTTGCAGTATCCCCCACCAAAAATTTATCAATAACTGTAAAAAAAATTTTCATTTAAAATTTAAAAAATAAATAAAAATTCCAAAATTTATTCCATTTCAGTAACATGAATTGAACAAACTTTATTTTGTTTTTTACCTTGATAAATAAAATTTAATCCAACAATTTTATCTAACTTTTCTTCATCTTCTGAAAAGATTTTTGTGTAATGACCTGGAAGAATGATGTTAAATTTGTCATCTAATAGTAATAAAACTTTTTCACCATATTTAGTTGAGATAACTTCAGCTTTTGAAACACTGTAAGCTTTATGTTTTTTCAACTTTGATAATTTAGTGAACAATTCTACACAACCATTCATATAACTGTTAAGTTCACTTACTAGATTTTCAATGCTATAGATTTTGTTTGTTTTGTTTTGGTTTTATTTGTATAGAATAAAATTAAAGGTTTTCAAAAACTGAAACATTTAAAGGGAAACATTTTAATTTTTGGAAACCTAAAGTTTTCAGATTTCATCTTTTCAAGTTTTCAAAACGAAATGAAAACATGAAGTGAAAATTTCTTTAGTCTTTTATGTTTCAAAAGGAAATGAAAACATGAAGTGAAAATTTCTTTATTCTTTTGTTTTTTATTCACTTATGTAATTAAAAATTTGCAGTTAGCATGGGAATCATAAGCAAATTCATTTTACATACTTAACAACATATGCAATAGTATCATTAGGTTTTTTTCATTAAAGAATGCATACAATTTCATTGTTGTTTTCTGAGTAGTTACAACATTTATTCTTCTAGACATATTAATTAATAAGATAGAATAATTTTGAATAAAATAGAATTTACTTACAGTTACATCGTTACTTAATTGGTTTATTTTTTTAAAATCTCTAAAATCATCATAAGCTTCAATTGGAAGATCAAGATTCCATAATTCATTTCTTCCATTTTTCGTATTTGTATTTTGTAATTTAATGTGACTGGATAAAGAAGGATCATGTAACTGATTATTTTTTCGATTAGTTTGCAAAACAATGAAAATAAAGTAAGACATATCAAATTAACTAGAATTATAATAATTAGTATTATTTATTACAAAATTTCTTTTCAATTGTAATCTAGCAAATTCAATTGTTTGGAGTTGAACGAAAGAATTCTGAATTTCATTATTTTTCAGTCTTGCTTGTTCTACTTCAGGTAAATATTCTGGTTCATATTTAACAACAGGAACTCAAATTTCCACACTTTTGACAACATTTTTACCTTCTTTTGGGAACATATTACTATTGTTATTAGTAGTCCAATGAAGATTAGAATCTTCTTAAACTTTTCTTGAACTCCAAGCAAAAGTTAGTTAAATCACCCACCCACATAGTTTCTTTATGATCTTTAAGAATTCCACCAAATAATTATTGTAGATAGAGCACATCAGTGTGTTTGGCTTTAATTTTACCATTCTTAAGAATATGTCCTTCCATATTTAATCTATTTGATATGGATGAAGTTAATCAAAGAAGAGGTGAGGAAGAAATAAATGGATGTTTTATTCTAGAAAAAAATATTGTTTCCTTTTTCAATTGTAATAACATGAAACAATTTTAATAAATAATTATCAATTTGTTTGATATTAGATTTACCATCAAAGGCCAAATAAAGTTCTGAGCAATTAGGATGAATCCATCCATCACAAATATTACCTATTAATTCCTTTTTCCATGTTATGGAGAATTAAATTATTTTTTATCATTAATGGTAAATGAGTAAAATTGATAACTCTCTATTTGGTTCATGATTTATTAGGGGAAAATTTATTAATTCATTACAAACAACAGCTGTTACATAAGCACCAGTGAAGTCAATCAATTTAACATTTTCATCAGTTATTGTTATTTCTAAATTCTATCTAGTGTCAAAAATTGGAATATGTATAAGATGATTTGACTCACAAATTTTCGATCCACCAAATTCAACATTAGGTTTAACTGAAACAATAATATTTTACTGAAACACACAGTCCTCATAGATTAGCAACTAAAATGGTCTTTGTTCAATTTAGAAAAATAAGAAAATAAATTGCCTTAAAATTTTTTTGTAGGTAATAGATCAAATATTCGTGAACAAATTATTATTGATTTACATGAACCAATCAGAGAGAATTTTAAAAGAAAAAATTTATTTTTCCTTTTGAATAGATGATTTATGTCAAGCTGGTTTATTTGAAATAGCTTCAGGTAATCCAAAAGAAATTTCAAAAATAAATGAAGGATACAAATATTTGTTAACTAATATAGATGTTTTTTCACAATTTGCTTGAACTATTCCAATTGAAGGTAAAAACGGTAAGAATGTAGTTGATGCTTTTAAAAAATATTCATCGCTAGATTACGAAAAAACTTACAAACGGATAAAGGCAAAGAACTTTACAATAAAGAATTTCAAGAACTAATGAAAAATATAGGCATAAACCATCATTCAACTTTTAGTGAATTAAAAGCAACTGTTGTTGATACGTTTATTAGAACATTGAAAGAATAAAAATGTGGAAAAATTTGCACTTCTATTATACTTTAAATTGTCTGACTTAGTTTCTAAATTAATTCACATATGTTGTTGTGGTCTTCAGTCCTGATACTGGTTTGATGCAGCTCTCCATGCTACTCTATCCCGTGCAAGCTTCTTCATCTCTCAGTATTTGCTGCAACCTACATCCTTCTGAATCTGTTTAGTGTATTCATCTCTTGGTCACCCTCTACGATTTTTACCCTCCATGCTGCACTCCAATACTAAATTGGTCATCCCTTGATGCCTCACAATGTGTCCCACCAACCGATCCCTTCTTCTAGTCAAGTTGTGCAACAAGCTCCTCTTCTCCCCAATTCTGTTCAATACCTCCTCAGTTATGTGATCTACCCATCTAATCTTCAGCATTCTTCTGTAGCACCACATTTCGAAAGCTTCTATTCTCTTCTTGTCTAAACTATTTATCGTCCATGTTTCACTTCCATACATGGCTACACTCCATACAAATACTTTCAGAAACGACTTCCTGACACTTAAATCTATACTCGATGTTAACGAATTTCTCTTCTTCAGAAACGCTTTCCTTGCCATTGCCAGTCTACATTTTGTATCCTCTCTACTTCGACCATCATCAGCTATTTTGCTCCTCAAATAGCAAAATTCCTTTACTATTTTAAGTGTCTCATTTCCTAATCTAACTTGCTCAGCATCACCCGACTTAAATCGATTACATTCCATTATCCTCGTTTTGCTTTTGTTGATGTTCATCTTATATCCTTCCTTCAAGACGCTGTCCATTCCGATGAACTGCTCTTCCAAGTCCTTTGCTGTCTCTGACAGAATTACAATGTCATCGGCGAACCTTAAAGTTTTTATTTCTGCTCTATGGATTTTAATACCCACTCCGAATTTTTCTTTTGTTTCCTTTACTGCTTGCTCAATATACAGATTGAATAACATCAGGGAGAGGCTACACCCTGTCTCACTCCCTTCCCAACAACTGCTTCCCTTTCATGCCCCTTGACTCTTATAACTGCCATCTGGTTTCTGTACAAATTGTAAATAGCCTTTCGCTCCCTGTATTTTACCCCTGCCACCTTCAGAATTTGAATGAGAGTGTTCCAGTCAACATTGTCAAAAGCTTTCTCTAAGTCTACAAATGGTGGAAACATAGGTTTGCCTTTCCTTAATCTCTCTTCTGAGATAAGTCGTAGGGTCAGTATTGCCTCACATGTTCCCATATTTCTACGGAATCCAAACTGATCTTCCCCGAGGTCAGAATCTACCAGTTTTTCCATTCGTCTGTAAAGAATTCGCGTTAGTATTTTGCAGCTGTGACTTATTAAACTGATAGTTTGGTAATTTTCACACCTGTCAACGCCTGCTTTCTTTGGAACTGGAATTATTATATTCTCCTTGAAGTCTGAGGGTATTTCGCCTGTCTCAAACTATTTGCTCACCAGATGGTAGAGTTTTGTCAGGACTGGCTCTCCCAAGGCTGTCAGTAGTTCTAATGGAATGTTGTCTACTCCCAGGGCTTTGTTTCGACTCAGGTCTTTCAGTGCTCTATCAAACTCTTCATGCAGTATCATATGTCCTATTTCATCTTCATCTACATTCTCTTCCGTTTCTATAATATTGTCCTCAAGAACATCGCCGTTGTATAGTCCCTCTATATACTCTTCCACCTTTCTGCTTTCCCTTCTTTGCTTAGAACCGGATTTCCATCTGAGCTCTTGATATTCATGCAAGTGGTTCTCTTTTCTGCAAAAGTCCCTTTAATTTTCCTGTAGGCAGTATCTATCTTATCCCTAGTGAGATAAGCCTCTACATCCTTACATTTGTCCTCTAGCCATCCCTGCTTAACCATTTTGCACTTCCTGTCGATCTCATTTTTGAGACGTTTGTATTCCTTTTTGCCTGCTTCATTTACTGTGTTTTTATATTTTCTCCTTTCATCAATTAAATTCAGTATTTCTTCTGTTACCCAAGGATTTCTACTAGCACCCGTCTTTTTACTTACTTGATCCTCTGCTGCCTTCACTATTTCATCCCTCAGAGCTACCCATTCTTCTTCTACTGTATTTCTTTCCCCCATTATTGTCAATTGTTCCCTTACACTCTCCCTGAAACCCTGTACAACCTATGGTTCTTTCAGTTTATCCAGATCCCATCTCCTTAAAATCCCACATTTTTGCAGTTTCTTCAGTTTTAATCTACAGTTCATAACCAATAGATTGTGGCCAGAGTCCACATCTGCCCCTGGAAATGTCTTACAATTTAAAACCTTGTTCCTAAATCTCTGTCCAACCATTATATAATCTATCTGAAACCTGTCAGTATCTCCAGGCTTCTTCCATGTATACAATCTTCTTTTATGATTCTTGAACCAAGTGTTACCTATGATTAAGTTGTGCAAAATTCTACCAGACAACTTCCTCTTTCATTAATTACCCCCAATCCATATTCACCTACTATGTTTCCATCTCTTCCTTTTCCTACTATCGAATTCCAGTCACCCATGACTTCTAAATTTTCGTCTCCCTTCACTATCTGAATAATTTCTTTATCTGAATAATTCACTTATATAATATGGCATAACATTCGATGATAAAAATAAACCTGAAAGATGTAAACCAAGAAAATAGAAATCTCAATGAAAATTGTATGTGTGGTTAATTTGTTAGATACTGATCCTAAAAGTAAAATTGGTGATAAATTAAGAATATGTAAATTAAAAGGAACTATCGAAAAAGGAGATACTGTGAACTGGTCAGCAGAAATTTTTGAAACTGAAAATGTTTTTTTTTATGAACTAGAACTACTGAAAACATTTTCCTGATGTTATCTTGTTGAAAAAGCTTTAAATAAGAAAGGTAGTAAAGAATATGTTAAATGGTTAAGATTTGACAATTCACTCAATAGCTGGGTAAATAAAAGTAGTGTAATCTCTTACAATGTTAATAAAATTTTTTATATATAAATGGAGAGTGTTATTGAAAATTTAAACATGTTAGATATTGAATATAATATTCATTATGCTTATTGTTTCATTAAAGAAGATAGAATAATTTTGATATTCAAGTAAAGCTTAGCAAAAATGACTTAATGATAGGATTATTTGAAGATTTTAATTTTGACTAGATGGAATGTATTTAGAAATGTCAGACATCTATAAAAATCGATATGAGTGTTATTCTAAATTTATAAACTAAAAAGTACTTGGAAATTTATTTTTATACTACTAGAAACAGTCGATTTTCCCGATTGCTGACTTCGGTTATAAGTACAAAAGTTGAATTTTGGTAAAGGTAGTGTATAGTTTCCCTTATATCTTTTTATTAAAAATGTCATTACATCATCATACAATTGTTGTCTTGAATAATTATCTGATGTATTGAAACAATTTTGGTGACAATTATGTAATTACATTTATTTCATTTGGTGACATAAATATACTTAATTTGGTAAAGCATTATTTCTTAAAAATCTTCGGAATGTAGATGTGTATTTCTGACAATATCTGTTTGATTTTTCACATTTTTAAATTGTGCTTGAATTACAGAATATTCATAACTAAAATCTTGTAATATTAAAATAACAAAAGTTGGTCTTAAATTTCTTCACTTAATTGAGGAACAACATGTGGTAGTAAACTATTTATTCATTCATTTGTTCCACGTAAAATTTCTATACCTCTCTCAAGTCGTTCATCTCCTATATTCGTATAATTATCCTTAATTTTATTTAACTCTCTTCAATGATTTATTTGGCCTTTATAGAGTCGTTTTACAGTAATCTTTATATTCATGATGTTCAAATTGATTGTGAAACATTTTGAGTAACCACTTTTTAAATTCTTTTGAAGTTTTGACCCCATTATTGGATCATATAAACCATGTTCTGTGATAAAAATAGTATTATTTCATTAAAACATAGGGGTGTTGTTGAGTCAGTCCTTACTATACAGGGTGGTCCATTGAGTGTGACCGTGCCAAATATCTCACTAAATAAGAGTCAAACGAAAAAACTACAGAGAACTAAACTTGTCTAGCTTGAAGGGGGAAACCAGATGGCGCTATGGTTGGCCCACTAGATGGCGCTGCCATAGGTCAAACGGATTTCAACTGCGTTTTTTAAATAGGAACCTCCATTTTGTATTACATATTCGTGTAGTATGTAAAGAAATATGAATGTTTTAGTTGGACCACTTTTTTCACTTTGTGATAGATGGCGCTGTAATAGTCAAAGACATATAAGTACGTAGTATCATGTAACATTCCGACAATGTGGACAGTATCTGCTTCGTGATACATTACCTTCATTAAAATGGACCGTTTACCAATTGTGGAAAAGGTCAATGTCATGTTTATGTATGGCTATCGTGTTCAAAACGCCCAATGGGCGTGTGCTATGTATGCTGCTCGGTATCCTGGACGACATCATCCAAGTGTCCGGACCATTCGCCAGATAGTTACGTTATTTAAGGAAACAGGAAGTGTTCAGCCACATGTGAAATATCAACCACGACCTGCAACAAATGATGATGCCCAAGTAGGTGTTTTAGCTGCTGTCGTGGCTAATCCACACATCGGTAGTATTTTCCTGTTAAATGATAGTGACCTCTTACTTTCTTTTCATCAATAGTAAATTCTTTTTCATTAATGAAACAAGTTTGTAAATTTATAAAATTTATTCATTTGTCATTATAATTGGAATATTTTTTCAATTTCTCTAGATTATTCCTTTAACTATTGAACAATTTTTTTGCTACTTCTTTTCCAGTTTATGTAACAGATTTTTAGAATCACCATTAGAATATTTAACATAATAACTGAATGAAATTGGTGGGCGATTTTACATTTCTTAATATAATATTTTCAGGATTTGTTTGACAATTGTTAATTTATTTTAAGATGCATTCTAATCTACATGAATTACAATAGGTATCCTTAATGAATGATCATAATTTTCAAATTCAGTTTTTTGACCTTGAAAAGGCACATCTATTTTTACTTCTTTATGTTCTTTGCAATCGATCCATGATTCCCTAATTTTTCTTGTGAATAAAAATATCTTAAATTTAGATCACAAAGATAAATTCTTCCATTGTGTTCACTTGTTTGTGTACTAATTAATTTACATAGATTTTTAATCAACAATAATGTGAATTATTTTCATCTATAATTAAAAGAAGATTAATATTTTTTTCTTGTTTATTGTGAGTATGATAAATAGGGTATACAATATTTGGTCCTTCTTCATCTTTGCTTTCATATGCATTAATATTAACTGGAATATTTGATTTTTTTTCAAATATTGTAATATTTGTTAACTGAAAAGGAAGATTAATTTTCTCTTTTTCAAATATTTCACCTAACTCTAATCCTATATTTTTATATTTACTAATTGTTTCTGAATTACATTCTGCTGGGTATAAAGATGATTTTATTGAATAAAGACAGAATATTTTATCTGCATTTTTACATTAATAATCGCTTTTTTATCGTCAATTACTTGTGGTAGATCGATATAACACGAACCAAAAATTGAACGCGTCTATTAACACTTAATTTTAAACTATCTATATAAAACAAAGACCAATGAGGTTTTTTCCTTTACATTTCTTCCATTTGGGCTAATAAATAATTCATTGATTTTTATAATAATCTTCGAAGTCAGTTGTTTGTAGTAAAGATTGATTAGTTGTTTTAAAATTAAATTCTTGTATTTCATCTTGTCTTTTAAAATTAAAATAAAATTTTATGTGAACTTTCATTGCTCTCCTTTGAATTATTTCTTCTTTAATTTGATTAAAAAATTCTTATGGCTCATAACTATTGCCATTATTGTTAATTAATTGTTAATTGATTTAAAAGGAGAACCTTTTCTACAAAAATGTTTAAGTGATTTGAAAAAATCTTAATCATCTAGAAAATTGAAAGCTGGTCAAGTTTTCTGATAATTTTTTTGTTTCATTTTAATCTGGTAGAAGCTTTCGAAAATAATCCTCGTTATCCTTATTATTAATTTTACCCTCATATCTATTGATATGATCTATTAATTTTTGTTTATTAAAACTCAAAAACAGTTTTAATTGTTCTTACATGTTTTTCGTGATCATTTAAAGATTTTTTGCTCAAATCATTGTCACTATCATTAATTTTATCTTCAGGGCTTTCGATAAAGCGATAAATTCTCTGTTTCTAATTTTAGAATAATTTTTTTGTTTTACAGATGTTATGAAGATCTTCTACAGATTTCATTCAAATCTTTATCGTTATCTTTGTTATCAGTATTGTCAATTGGTTGAAGTTCTTTTTTTATTTTTATATTTTAGGGCGTCTTCTTCATTTTTTCTTGTTGAAATAATCTATAAATTCTATCAGATCTGGCCTAATTACATTTGAATAACCATATTCTTTACAATATTTTTGTAAATCTCTATAATTCAATCCATATTTTTCTTTACTATAATTTTCTAAGTTTTGAAATAGCTCAGCTTTGGAGTTCATTTTTTGGTTGTATTTATATTGAAGGAAACTGAATTTTTTCGAATTTAAAACATTTACTGTTAAAATGTAGCTTTGAGTTTTTTAAATTTTAATTTCAATTGATGGTATAGATATGTAATGTTTGATAGATATTGTTTATAAAGAGTCAAATTTATCAGATCGTCTTTTTTTTAAATAATTGAGAATTTGGTTTTTTGGTATAAGCAGATGAGATTTGTTTTCTCTCATTTTTAGAGAATAAAATTTATTAGATTTATAAATTTTGAATAAAAATTTCATTTTGCATAGATATCTGGTGGGGAGATAGTGTGAAATTGGAATCTTGGTTTGCATCCTGGAATGTGTAACCCAATCTGCTCTTTGCATTAGAACTCTCATTTGGATACTACTTTTTTTGTTCTCTTTCTGTGGTGAACTGAGTATCTTTATGTATATTGTGTATGTCTGTGTGAAGTTTGTGTATTATCCTTGTTGGTTCATCTACCATGCAGATAATCTCATCTTCATACCTGTACCCATAAACAATTTGGATCCTTTGTATTTGATCACTGTATCAAAGATGTTTCCTTCATGGCTGATGAAGATGTTTGTGAATGTTCCTTATATTAGGAACCACATCGAAAGCTCATAGTTTTGTAAATAAAATTCCTTTTCAAATTGGAAGTAATTTTAGGATGTGATTGCTTTGAAGGTTTTGTCTATTTCATTAATTATGTCTGTAGGAAGATTGTTGATTTATTCAGTTAGTTTTATTGTGTCTCACATTTATTTTATGTATAAAAGGAAACACATATTACAGGCTACTGAGGATGCTTCACAAATAAAAGAAGCAAAACTTGTATGGCAAAATACGAACTGCATTTCATAAAGTTGCATAGACTTAACACACCTCTATGAATTTTGAAACAACTAAGGAATGATGGAAAAAGAAAAAAAATGATGAATTTACTGATGCTACTTATATCCTTTGCATTAGTTCATGAAAATTTTTGCCAACAAAATCTTTCTTTTTCACTTGACTGACCTTTTGACATTCCTTTGGTTTTACAACAATAGAGCTGTCACTGTTCAAAGGAACTGATTCCTCAGTTTTACACAATGACTCGATTTTGTCAACACCAAATATCATTTTCTCCTTGTGGCCACTGCATTTTATTTTAAACTTCTCACTCTTTCAAGAGTAAATTAGCACCAAGAGTAAAAAATTTTGTAGTTGTCCACTAATTCCTTAAGCTCGCTGATTGAAATTCGTGAATAATTCAACTATTTTATTTGAAGATTTGAATAAAACATGACCCATGAATGTTTTTGTAGCTGAATATTCAACTTGAGCAGATTGCAGATGTACACCAGGCATGTCTTTCATTGCAGTTAATGCACTAATACAGATACTGTAGACTGCAGTACAAGGAAAGTTATTCCATTGTTTCCAGAATATCACTAAATAGTAATAAGCCCATGGCAAAATTCTGTGAATCTATTTTTTGGAGGGGTCTTCGAAAAGTTGCTGTGATTCATGGAGGGGCTGAGGGATGATTGTCTCAGTTTGTGAAACCTCTGTTAAGGTTTTGTGAGCAGCAGCAAACATCAAATATTCTTACTGTTTTTTAAAGGCAGCTCCCAATGGCTTGACGATTTCTGTCAATTAATGGTGTTTTTTTGGGCTGTCAGAAAAGTGTGTATGTAGAGCATCCTGGAAGGACTTGGAATGTAATACAGCAATCATTGTGTGTGTTACATTGTGAATGGCAAGCTGCAGTTTTTGATTCAAGCAAAGAATAGTTGGGTTACATTCATCATCTGCTAGTAATCAGGGGCTGGTCCTGGGACACCTACAGGCGACATGTCACTTACAGCGACTTCTTTCCTGGGAATATATAGGTTATCAAGGAAAACCTGGGCACATATCAGTCGTATCACCTCCAGTGTCATGTTACACATCCAGTGTCAGGTTACCTATGTGGCAAGTTATTTTCGAGGTTACCGCCACTCCCCTCCTCTGGAGAACCAACAGTAATTGCTCAAGGTCACCCGGGGAACCACAAACCCCTCACCACTCCCCTCCCCACCGCCTGGACCATTGGAATTGAAGAAGCCCCTAGCCAGTTTCATCTTTCATAACCAGGACACTTGAGGGTGTGGGAGTCACTTTGGAGCTGGGTAGCAGAGGGAGAGAATCAGCCTGTGTCTATTTGTGAATAGCACATTAATTATTATGTGTTGAGTCACATCTCTAGAGTTCTATGCTATGGCTATATGTTAATGACAGGTGGCTGGAGTGGCCGAATGGTTCTAGGCGCTTCAGTCTGGAACCACGCAACTGCTACCGTCACAGGTTCGAATCCTGCCTCGGGCATGGATGCGTGTGGTGTCCTTAGGTTAGTTAGGTCTAGGTAGTTCTAAGTTCTAGGGGACTGATGACCTCAGATGTTAAATCCCATAGTGCTCAGAGCCATTTGAACCATTTTGTTAGTGACAGTTTAGTTTTAAGTGATTTTCGTCATTTACTGCACTAGCAGAAGGCCACACCCAGGCATGTATGTAAGTAATCTTATCCATATATATACTACTATATAAAAGTAAGTCATAGTTTAATGTTGTTATAGTTCTTAATCCATTTAGTTTATATTTTGACACAATAATCCAATAAACATTTGGATGTGTGTATATATACAGGTATATAAGGTCTCAACAAAAAACCCTAAAAGCTCTTCACTGGTTTACTTAAAATTTTCCATGATACTTTAATAAACATTCATAAGGACATATGCTACATATTTTTAAAATATAAAAAGCAAAGCAGTAGTCAAAAATTTCCAGAAGTGCTTTAGCAATTATTTTGAGATTTTTACACAACTCTCAAATAAACATTCAGATGGAGATAGGCTACATGTTTTCAATATATGTGGTATGTAAATGTGACATACTACATAAAGGGAAAGTGGTTAGCAAAATACTCAAAATGTTCCCGATTGATTCACTTCAAATTTTTGAACAATGATCTGATGAAGATTTGGACCAAAACTCATTATTTTTATATATATGGTCTGTAAATATCCACACTTTAAATGAAGGGGATAGATGTTAGGAAAAATTTCAAACACTACTTGACTAATTTACTTCAAATATTTGCTCGGTATTCTGCTAAATATTTCGGCAGAGATCGCTATATATTTTTTAAATCTATATTCTGTATAAATATGAATGTAATACATACAGCACAAATCTTGAAAAATTCTTTACTGATTCACCTCAATTTCTATATGATGCTGCAATAAAACTTATATTTAGACATACACGAAGTTAAGCACTGTCAGGCATGGCCGGCACTTGTATGGGTGACCATCTATGCCCCCATGCGCTGTTGCCATCTTTTAGGGTGCACTCAGCCTCGAGATGCCAATTGAGGAGCTGCTCGACTGAATAGTAGCGGCTCAGGCCAACGAAAACCATCATAATGGGTGGGAGAGCAATGTGCTGACCACACGCCCCTTCTATCTGCATCCACAGCTGAGGATGACACGGCGGCCGGATTTTACCGAACGGTCACTCGTCACCGAAAGACGGCGTGAGTTGAGTTTAGTTTTGTATGACATATATTATAGGATAGGCCAATGTTGTTGCAAAAATGTCGAAAATTTCTTGGTCGATTTACTTCAAATTTTTGCACAACACTCTAATAAACATTCAGATGGACATAGGCTATATATTTACTAAACAACACTGTCCCGATGTACTATTAAAACCAACCTGCAAGAAAAAAATTGCAATGCTGTGCTGTGAAAATATGTGGTTTAGTTTTCTTTCTGGCAGTCAGTTTTAACTGTGTTTCCAAGGCATTTAAACCATTAGACAAATTGTTTCTCCTATAAACATATATTTCCTCATTATGTCTAATGTCAAACAAAATTTGCATTTGCAAAAATGTGCTGTTTCGTTTTATTTCTCACAGTCGATTTTGATAGGAAACAGGAAAGTTGTATGTGAATCTTATGGACTTATGATTAGAATAATACTACAGAGTCTGAATTGTCAAAACATTTATAATCCTACCCAATTGAAGATTAAAACCATACATACACTCCTGGAAATGGAAAGAAGAACACATTGACACCGGTGTGTCAGACCCACCATACTTGCTCCGGACACTGCGAGAGGGCTGTACAAGCAATGATCACACGCATGGCACAGCAGACACACCAGGAACCGCGGTGTTGGCCGTCGAATGGCGCTAGCTGCGCAGCATTTGTGCACCGCCGCCGTCAGTGTCAGCCAGTTTGCCGTGGCATACGGAGCTCCATCGCAGTCTTTGACACTGGTAGCATGCCGCGACAGCGTGGACGTGAACCATATGTGCAGTTGACAGACTTTGAGCGAGGGCGTATAGTGGGCATGCGGGAGGCCGGGTGGACGTACCGCCGAATTGCTCAACACGTGGGGCGTGAGGTCTCCACAGTACATCGATGTTGTCGCCAGTGGTCGGCGGAAGGTGCACGTGCCCGTCGACCTGGGACCGGACCGCAGCGACGCACGGATGCACGCCAAGACCGTAGGATCCTACGCAGTGCCGTAGGGGACCGCACCGCCACTTCCCAGCAAATTAGGGACACTGTTGCTCCTGGGGTATCGGCGAGGACCGTTCGCAACCGTCTCCATGAAGCTGGGCTACGGTCCCGCACACTGTTAGGCCGTCTTCTGCTCACGCCCCAACATCGTGCAGCCCGCCTCCAGTGGTGTCGCGACAGGCGTGAATGGAGGGACGAATGGAGACGTGTCGTCTTCAGCGATGAGAGTCGCTTCTGCCTTGGTGCCAATGATGGTCGTATGCGTGTTTGGCACCGTGCAGGTGAGCGCCACAATCAGGACTGCATACGACCGAGGCACACAGGGCCAACACCCGGCTTCATGGTGTGGGGAGCGATCTTCTACACTGGACGTACACCACTGGTGATCGTCGAGGGGACACTGAATAGTGCACGGTACATCCAAACCGTCATCGAACCCATCGTTCTACCATTCCTAGACCGGCAAGGGAACTTGCTGTTCCAACAGGACAATGCACGTCCGCATGTATCCCGTGCCACCCAACGTGCTCTAGAAGGTGTAAGTCAACTACCCTGGCCAGCAAGATCTCCGGATCTGTCCCCCATTGAGCATGTTTGGGACTGGATGAAGCGTCGTCTCACGCGGTCTGCACGTCCAGCACGAACGCTGGTCCAACTGAGGCGCCAGGTGGAAATGGCATGGCAAGCCGTTCCACAGGACCACATCCAGCATCTCTACGATCGTCTCCATGGGAGAATAGCAGCCTGCATTGCTGCGAAAGGTGGAAGAGGGAGGAGGAGATGTACAGAGAACTGGGGAAAGAGGAGGAGACAGACAAAGAGAGAGGGGAGAGGAGATGGACAGAGAGAGAGAGAGAAAGGAGAAGAAGAAAGACAGGAGGAGGGAGATGGCGATGCACAGAGAACAGGGGAAAGAGGAGGAGAGAGACAAAGAGAGAAGGGATGGATAGAGAGAGAGAGGAAAGAGGAGAAGAATGACAGGAAGAGGGAGGAGGAGATGCACAGAGAACAGTGGAAAGAGGAGGAGAGAGACAAAGAGAGAGGGGAGAGGAGTAGGAGGAGAAGAACAACAGGAAGAGGGAGGACGAGATGCACAGAGAACAGGGGAAAGAGGAGGAGACAGACAAAGAGAGAGGGGAGAGGAGATGGATAGAGAGAGAGAGGAATGAGGAGAAGAATGACAGGAAGAGGAAGGAGGAGATGCACAGAGAACAGGGGAAAGAGGGGGAGACGGACAGAGAGAGAGAGAGGGGGAGGGAGGAGGAGAAGAATGGCAGAAAGTGAGAGGAGGTGATGATACATAGATGACAGGCGAAAGAGGAGATGGAAAAAGAAAGGGGGAGAGATGAGATGGACAGAAAGATGGAGGAGACAGAGTTTCTGTACATATGCAGCAATTGCAACGGATTTCCGGGTTCACAAATTGTTGCATGTTGTAATTTGTTTTACATAGTTTATAGGATTATGTGGATTCTGTCAAGATCTCATGTCAATGCCGTATTGACTGTATGTGTGTGTGTGTGTGTGTGTGTGTGTGTGTGTGTGCATGTACAAACGTGTGTCTACACAGTGTACCTGTCAGAAACGAACACAGTAGAAATAATGATGTCATGTCACGTTAATGTCATCAAAGGAAATTCTATAACAACTCCAGTTTTACTGATTTCCAACTGAAGATACAAGATAATACGTGTACAGCAGAACTCCAGTTATCCAATTCCAACTATCCAGCTCACCAATTATCCTGATGACTTTGAGGAAGGAGAAACTGATACTGTATGACTATAATTGTTGGTTTTGTTCGATAGTTGTTACAATGTACAGTACTCTGTACATTTCTTTATCATACTACAATCAGTCCGCATAGAATCTATTAAAAGACAGAACAATAGATACACATATTGTTGTACATGCAATACATGCATTGTTGGATTTGTGATGCCTTTCATTGTGCAGCCTACATCAGTCTGTGTCATGATCTTAACGTATACACTATGATGCGTTTAAAATAAGTTGCGACTTTGACGTTTGGCTCACAGGAGGGGACGTGGCGCTGTTGCCCAGGTAACACCAATGGCGAGTCGGCTCTCCCTAACACGCTGCCAGCAGTTCGGTTGGTAAAGCGCCTCTGTTGCCACGCCGGGAATAAACAGTGCCACGTGGTGACGCCCTTCAGATGCTCCTGCGTTCGTTAGCTCTCTTTGTGATGTGTTATCTTTTGTCATTGAAGTGTTCTGTAGTGGTCTGGTGTTGCGAACGAATGTTTTTGTGTTGGCGTTGGGTTGATAATAACAGTGCAGCATGTCCAACTATGAGATTCGCACTAAAAGAGGTTATGGAAGAACGTATTCACTGGCTGCGAAGATAACGAGGTGTGAAAAGGGAATTCCAATCCGTGGCCAAGGTCTTGAATTTGCGTGCTCTGTGCACAATTATTTTGAACTCGAGTGCAATAACGACGGTCCGATTTTAGATGTTACAAGAACGGTGGACAGAACAGCTGCTGAACTTAACATTCATCGATCTACAGTGCTGAGAATTGGCAAGAAGAAGGAAAGAAAGGAAGATGCGTGTGAAGAAGCAACATCTGTTTATTAGAAACTCCTGGCAAGAAAAATTGTTGTGACTCATGGGTATCGAAGATCGGTGCGTTCCAGCAGGATGCAATTCGAAGACATATGTACCCTTATCAGCGCAAGGATTATCCAATTTCAAATAAATCTCTTCTCAGCTTCAAAGAAGCAAAGCTGTTCAGTGAGGGTAGGTCGTCACTTCGAAACTGTTTGGACGAGCTTGGTTTCTGGCACGAAAAGTTCTCGTCTCGGACACTCATCATCGAGAGGAGTGACTTATTGACGTGGAGACGCCGATATCTGCGTGTAGTGAGGAGCGTTCGTTCAAAGGCATTGTGTGGGTGGACGAGACGTGGGTTAATTCGTGTCACACGTTGACAAAGTGGTGGATGGATCGCCCAACACAAGGAACGGCGAAAGCACCGATAGGCAAGCGATAATCGTCCTCCACGCTGGCTCTGCTCTTAGTTTAATTCCAAATTGTTTATTGCTGTTCCGTTCCAGGAAGCAAGGTGACTGTCAAGAGGAAATGAATGCCAAAGTTTTCATGAAGTGGTTTTCTGATGTTCTGCTACAGGATATTCCTCCAAATACGACAATTGTTATGGACAATGGGCCATACCACTCTGTTGTGATAGATAAAGCTCCAACAATGCAGTGGAGGGAAGATTTGTTCTGGGTGCAAATAAATGTTCCATTGGATAAAGCTGAACCTAGCATGAATAAGGCAGAGTTAATGTAACTTGTAGCACATTACGAGCCAAAAACTCCACGCTATCAGGTCGACGAACTGGCTACCAATAAAGGATATAATGTAATCAGGCTTTCTCCATATCACGCTCACTTAAATCCTATTGAGGACATATGGCCGCAGGTGACAGGTAGTGTGGCAAAAATAAATTTATATGAAGAAGGTGTCTGTTCTTTCGGACAGGTCCGAAAGCACAGATATCTTCTTCATATATACACTCCTGGAAATTGAAATAAGAACACCGTGAATTCATTGTCCCAGGAAGGGGAAACTTTATTGACACATTCCTGGGGTCAGATACATCACATGATCACACTGACAGAACCACAGCCACATAGACACAGGCAACAGAGCATGCACAATGTCGGCACTAGTACAGTGTATATCCACCTTTCGCAGCAATGCAGGCTGCTATTCTCCCATGGAGACGATCGTAGAGATGCTGGATGTAGTCCTGTGGAACGGCTTGCCATGCCATTTCCACGTGGTGCCTCAGTTGGACCAGCGTTCGTGCTGGACGTGCAGACCGCGTGAGACGACGCTTCATCCAGTCCCAAACATGCTCAATGTGGGACAGATCCTGAGATCTTGCTGGACAGGGTAGTTGACTTACACCTTCTAGAGCACGTTGGGTGGCACGGGATACATGCGGACGTGCATTGTCCTGTTGGAACAGCAAGTTCCTTGCCGGTCTAGGAGTGGTAGAACGATAGGTTCGATGACGGTTTGGATGTACCGTGCACTATTCAGTGTCCCCTCGACGATCACCAGTGGTGTACGTCCAGTGTAGGAGATCGCTCCCCACACCATGATGCCGGGTGTTGGCCCTGTGTGCCTCGGTCGTAAGCAGTCCTGATTGTGGCGCTCACCTGCACGGCGCCAAACACGCATACGACCATCATTGGCACCAAGGCAGAAGCGACTCTCATCGTTGAAGACGACACGTCTCCATTCGTCCCTCCATTCACGCCTGTCGCGACACCACTGGAGGCGGGCTGCACGATGTTGGGGCGTGAGCGGAAGACGGCCTAACGGTGTGCGGGACCGTAGCCCAGCTTCATGGAGACGGTTGCGAACGGTCCTCGCCGATACCCCAGGAGCAACAGTGTCCCTAATTTGCTGGGAAGTGGCGGTGCTTTCCCCTACGGCACTGCGTAGCATCCTACGGTCTTGGCGTGCATCCGTGCGTCGCTGCGGTCCGGTCCCAGGTCGACGGGCACGTGCACCTTCCGCCGACCACTGGCGACAACATCGATGTACTGTGGAGACCTCACGCCCCACGTGTTGAGCAATTCGGCGGTACGTCCACCCGGCCTCCCGCATGCCCACTATACGCCCTCGCTCAAAGTCCCTCAACTGCACATATGGTTCACGTCCACGCTGTCGCGGCATGCTACCAGTGTTAAAGACTGCGATGGAGCTCCGTATGCCACGGCAAACTGGCTGACACTGACGGCGGCGGTGCACAAATGCTGCGCAGCTAGCGCCATTCGACGGCCAACACCGCGGTTCCTGGTGTGTCTGCTGTGCCGTGCGTGTGATCATTGCTTGTACAGCCCTCTCGCAGTGTCCGGAGCAAGTATGGTGGGTCTGACACACCGGTGTCAATGTGTTCTTTTTTCCATTTCCAGGAGTGTATATATATATATATAGTTAAGGCTAACCGGCCATTTGGCCATCTTCTTCTGTGCAGATGCACAAACAGTGCCCGAACTCTTACGGGAATAGGCAGTAAAGCCGCGAATAATGAGTATAATGGGCTGGGGCACTATGAATAAAGTGCGGGACAATAAGTTGCGAATGTGGGTCTCATGGGAGGTGTGTCAGTTGCAGTCGCACTATCCTCTGTGTCCTCGGTGGCTCGGATGGATAGAGCGTCTACCATGTAAGCAGGAGATCCTGGGTTCGAGTCCCGGTCGGGGCACATAGTTTCAGCTGTCCCCGTTGATTTACATCAACGCCTGTGTGCAGCTAAGGGTATTCATTTCATTTAAAAAGAAGTTTACGCTCAGTGAGCTTGAAACGGTGACAAAAGAAGCCATTGCAAGTGTTAGCCCACAGGACTGGTCTCGAGTTGTCAGCCATATGGAGAAGGTGGTTGAGGAGACCTGGATTCGTGAAGGACTGATTGAAGATATGATAATTTCAGTCAAGGGCAGTACCAGTTCCGAGGAAGAGTACAGTGACGTTCTTCCCTAGGGGTCGCTCCACCTAAACCATAACTGTGAGTATGTATAAAAGACCATTGATCTGACTGCTCTGTTCATTACTGTCGTTTGTTTACCTGCAAAGAATGTTTGCCTGGCCGCCACTAACGTTCGCGACGTAGGGTAGGCGTGGCTTTTGTTGCCGGCCACTGATGCGCTCGGCTGGGAACTATGCTTCCCCCTACTCGCCCTGTGCCGAACTGTCAAAAATTGCAAATAATTTTAAACACACTACAATTTGTTATTATACGTTCCATGTTCCATGTCTTTTATTTTGTTTTGCGCATGTGCATTAATTTATTGTGCAGCATAAGGAAAAAAAAACGCTTTGTCATATCGCTGACAGACAAAACAAAAGTTCTTGAACAATGGGTGGTAAACAGCTAGCTGATATTTTCAGCATGGAAACATCGACAATTTCAGACATAAAAATGAAGATGAGAGCGTCAAGGAAAAGTATGTGAAACAGCAGAAAACAAGAGCTTAAGAAGGCTGTATTCAAGTGGTTTTTGCAGCAGCGAGCATTGGGAAACCGCGTTCAGGGCGGAGCGCGAAAAAACAAAACTTTTAGCCGAGGAAATCGGCAGTTTGTCTTCATTTAAGGCAAGTAATGGTTGGCTGTGGTCTTTCAAGGCAAGCTGCGGTATTCATAAGTTCGCTTTAAGTAGTGCAAAACTATCAGCAGATGCAAAAGCAGCAGAAAATTTTATTGAAAAATTCAAAATTGATGCAAACTCTCGTGGCCATGAGCTTTCATGCAACACGGATGAGACAGGCGTTATTTATAGGCTTTGCCTGAAATAACTTTAGCTGCGAAAAGGAAACTTAGTGTTACTATCCATCAGGTTAGTAAAATGTGAGTTACTGTGCTGATTGCTAATTCTAATTCCGTCAGAATTATAAATCTGGCAGAATACCCCCTTGTGTTGATATGAAAATTGAAAAACCCTTGAGCTTTCAAGAATGTTAAAAAGCTTCCCATATTTTACAATAATCTTCCAAAGGCCTGGATGACTGCTACTTTGTTTTGTCAATGATACAATTCACTTTCCATACCTGAAGTTAAAATACCAGAGACTACAGGGAAAGAAGGCAATAAGGTGATGTTAATTCAGACAGCACACCCATCCACCTGCCCACCCACAGAAAGCCACCTTGTGGTAGAGTGTGGAATTTAGCGAGGACAAACGCATTAGAAAGAGCTTCGCATAAATTGAAAGGGATTTCAATTACAGATGAGGTACAGAATGATGACGATGAAAAGAAGTAGTTTCAGGAGAAAGAGGAAGAAAAAGAAGTAACAGAAGACGAAATATCACTTGAGGACATAAGAAAGCTCCATTCGTTAATTCCTGGACGTTGCAACTGCAGTGTAGAGGATGTAGGTGAGTGACTTGCTTGTGGTTCTTTGGACTCTTGATTCCCAGTGATGGTGAAATCATTCAAAGTGTGAGAGAAGAGACTGATGACTAGGAGGAAGAAATTGACACTGACGTAGACTCAGGACCGTCAGCTGGTGAGTTGTTCATACTTATAGGAATGACAGGCTGAGTGTGAATATATGCAGCTGCTTACCGTGAAGCAAATGCGTGACTTTGTAGTATGAAAACAAATGGGGACGATCAAAACACCTAATTCTGATGGATATGTCGAAGAACTGACACTGTTTGTAAGTACAGTTCTGGACAAAATCTAATCAACATTGTTTTGTAGTCATTAAACTAATATTGCAGTAGTGTGTATACACAAATTTAGTTTTCTTTTTTGAGCAGTTTTCATGATTTATCCAAGTATCTGGATATTTGATTATCTGGATTAGGTCCAGTCCTGAGTCATCTGATTAACTGGAATTTTAATGCGTAAGAAATAGCACACCACGATAGGTAACCCCCTCGATAAGTCACCACCACGTTACTAGATTTTGTGACATCATAGCTAAATTCGGAGAGCTACCGATTTTCAACCAAATATACTGCGTATGTGTAAGAATTAGTGCAGCACTAGAACATGTGCACCTAGAGATAGAGCTGACCAGTATCTACGACCACCCAGCGAAAATCATGCCACCTGCTGTACTAGACTCTCCCCCATAAGGCTGACATATCCTTTTTAACTGTAGACACTGCTCCAACCCAGCAATGGCCACGAAAATTGCGTTACAATAGGTGTAATCCTTTTCGACCTGGTTGATGATACAAAAGACATTGGTGCTATATCAGTTCTGGCTGAGGGACCTCGGCCGGCCTGGGTGACCGAGCGGTTCTAGGCGCTACAGTCTGGAACCGAGCGACCGCTACGGTCGCAGGTTCGAATCCTGCCTCAGGCATGGATGTGTGTGACGTCCTTAGGTTAGTTAGGTTTAAGTAGTTCTAAGTTCTAAGGGATCAAGTAGGTAAGAAGACGAGGGCTAGTAGAAACCCTTCGGTAACAGAAGAAATATTGAATTTAATTGATGAAAGAAGAAAATATAAAAATGCAGTAAATGAAGCAGGCAAAAAGGAATACAAGTGTCTCAAAAATGAGATCGACAGGAAGTGCAAAATGGGTAAGCAGGGATGGCTAGAGGACAAATGTAAGGACGTAGAGACTTATCTCACTAGGGGTAAGATAGATACTGCCTACAGGAAAAAAACCACTTGTAAGAATATCAAGAGCTCAGATGAAAACCCAGTTCTAAGCAAAGAAGGGAAAGCAGAAACGTGGAAGGAGTATATAGAGGGTCTATACAAGGGCGATGTACTTGAGGACAATATTATGGAAATGGAAGAGGATGTAGATGAAGATGAAATGGGAGATACGATACTGTGTGAAGAGTTTGACAGAGCACTGAAAGACCTGAGTCGAAACAAGGCCCCAGGAGTAGACAACATTCCATTAGAACTACTAACAGCCTTGGGAGAGCCAGTCCTGACAAAACTCTACCATCTGGTGAGCAAGATGTACGAGACAGGCGAAATACCCTCAGACTTCAAGAAGAATATAATAATTCCAATCCCAAAGAAAGCAGGTGTTGACAGATGTGAAAATTACCGAACTATCAGTTTAATAAGTCACAGCTGCAAAATACTAACGCGAATTCTTTACAGACGAATGGAAAAACTGGTAGAGCTGACCTTGGGGAAGATCAGTTTGGATTCGGTAGAAATGTGGGAACACGTGAGGCAATACTGACCCTACGACTTATCTTAGAAGAAAGATTAAGAAAAGGCAAACCTACGCTTCTAGCATTTGTAGACTTAGAGAAAGCTTTTGACAATGTTGACTGGAATACTCTCTTTCAAATTCTGAAGGTGGCAAGGGTAAAATACAAGGAGCGAAAGGCTATTTACAATTTGTACAGAAATCAGATGGCAGTTATAAGAGTCGAGGGGTATGAAAGGGAAGCAGCGGTTGGGAAGGGAGTGAGACAGGGTTGCAGCCTATCCCCGATGTTATTCAATCTGTATCTTGAGCAAGCAATAAAGGAAACAAAAGGAAAGTTTGGAGTAGGTATTAAAATCCATGGAGAAGAAATAAAAACTTTGAGGTTCGCCGATGACATTGTAATTCTGTCAGAGACAGCAAAGGACTTGGAAGAGCAGTTGAACGGAATGGGCAGTGTCTTGAAAGGAGGGTATAAGATGAACATCAACAAAAGCAAAACGAGGATAATGGAATGTAGCCGAATTAAGTCAGGTGATGCTGAGGGAATTAGATTAGGAAATGAGACTCTTAAAGTGGTAAAGGTGTTTTGCTGTTTGAGGAGCAAAATAACTGATGATGGTGGAAGTAGAGAGGATATAAAATGTAGACTGGGAATGGCAAGGAAAGCGTTTCTGAGGATGAAAAATTTGTTAACATCGAGTATAGATTTAAATGTCAGGAAGTCGTTTCTGAAAGTATTTGTATGGGATGTAGCCATGTATGGAAGTGAAACATGGAAGATAAATAGTTTGGACAAGAAGAGAATAGAAGCTTTCGAAATGTGGAGCTACAGAAGAATGCTGAAGATTAGATGGGTAGATCACATAATTAATGAGGAGGTATTGAATAGAATTGGGGGGAAGAGGAGTTTGTGGCACAACTTGATTAGAAGAATGGATCGGTTGGTAGGACATGTTCTGAGGCATCAAGGGATCACCAATTTAGAATTGGAGGGCAGTGTGGAGGGTAAAAATCGTAGAGGGAGACCAGGAGATGAATACACTAAGCAGATTCAGAAGGATGTAGGTTGCAGTAAGTACTGGGAGATGAAGAAGCTTGCACAGGATAGAGTAGCATTGAGAGCTGCATCAAACCAGTCTCAGGACTGAAGACCACAACAAACAACAACAAAAATTGTTTACAATTTAGATGTTTATTTCTGATATCTATTTGATTTTGTACATTTTTAAATTTTGCTCAATTAACATAATATTCATATTTAAAACCATATAATCTCAAAAGAACAAAAGTTGGTCCTTAAGCCATATCAACAGTTCCTCTCAATTTTTTACTCGTTTTCAGCCAATTTATTTATATTCTCTAGTCGTTATATACAATAATTTTTGAATTCTGTATGATTTCTGTAGGAATATATCATTTCTGTTCTAATCTTGTATTCACCATGTTCACTAATTGCTGGTAATACTTCATGTTTTGAATGCCTTTGCTTCTTCTTTTTTAAACAATATAATCCAGATTCATTGATAAATGTAGTATTTTTTCATTGCCTCTTAAAGGGGACTGACGGCTCCCTTAATATTTTGTAATATATTTGTTTCATCGACATCAAGATTTTTATTAATTCCACTTTTAGTATTCTTATATTGTAATATTTCATTAACATCTTCTGCTTTAATCCACAGATTACTGTTTCATCAATAATGACAGCTGCTTGCTTACCATTGTATGCAAGCTTGTTGTTATGTAGAGTAAAAATATATTAGATAAATTAAAATTCTTTTGTGGGCACATTAAAAATTTCGTCATAAATATATTTTTTCTTTTCTGATTTATTTCGTCAACTATATCATTGGACTGATCACGTAATTTCTCAGCAAAATAAGATAGACTGTTAAAGTGAATATTTACATTTATTTACTTTTATCTACTTGGTGTACACCAAAATAAATATTAAGCATATGTCCTACTACTTTGGAATCAGTTCATTCACTTCCACTATTATAACTGGATACTCTTTTTGAAAAATGATTTTTGGACAATACACCACCAACTTTAAAATACTTTTTCTTGGCATATTGCTTAGATATCTCAATGTGAATAATTTATTCTTTTTCATTTCCACTACATCATGTACTATATCTTTTAAATATAGACTTCCTTTTTCTTTTCTTTTAATTCTAGTTGTAGTTATTCTCTTTTCTTGTTATTCAATATTTAATTTATTTTCAAATTCATTGGCTAGTTGTTTAGCACAAACAGTTTCATATTTCTTTTATGTAGTTGAGAGAATAAACTAATATATTCTCAATTGCTGTATAATAATCCTTTATTTAATCATCAATTTTAGTACTTAAACTTATTATTATTTTTTTAAATTCCTAACAGATAGTAAAATCCAAGTTTTATGAACTAAATTATTTTGTGTTTATTGTTTGTTCTTATTTTGGATATATTCATATTCTAAAGCTCAAGGATTATCATGTTTATTCTAGTATTTTCTAGCTTATAATTTGTCAAAGATCTAATTAAATGTCATTTGATATTTTTAAAATTTTCTGGGGTGCTGCTCTGCAGCCCTGGTTTTAATTTTTCAGCAGCTGGCATCAAGGCACTGAAATTCAAAAGTAAATAAAACATATGTCATTCATTACTAAAATATATTTTGATTAAACAATGGAACCAGAATATCTTCAAACCAAGTACCTCAATTTATCTGATAATTTTCTTGGAATAAATTCCAATATATTCATGATAGGTGATTCTGAACCACAAAAAAAGTAGTGGATGTATTTGAGACTGCTTCAGCTATCTATGGAATCAACATCATTTATACAGATTAAAAATGTTAGATAAATTAAAACTCTAAAACTCTCTTTCCTGGCTGGAATATCATATAAAATTTAGTTCTGTTATTTCCTAACTCGTGTATCATTATAGAGTACAATCTCTTTTCATGAAATGTGTATTGTACTGCAAACTTATAAATGAAATAAGAAATACACAATAAAAATGCTGGTGACAGGAAATAAATTAAGAGTGTAAATTGTTTACCTAACAACTGTCTGTGCCACAACAACATGAAAGTGGATTCATTTATTAAGAAATAATTTCATTAATCTAATGAAAAATGATCTTTATAATTGGAGACATTCAGGAAGTGTAAAACAAGCGAAGAAGAGAAGTCGATTAATAATTTGTATTCATACATGTATACATTGGGTAAGCATTCACATATTTGTAAACAATGTGGTTATCTTTATCAGAAAAATAGTGTATCAAAATTCTTTGTGTGTGAGCAATATATACTTGATCTGAATATTAGAACATTTAAAACAAATTTCGTATGAGGAGTATTCTAAAATATTGTTATCCATGAAAAATGATGATAGTGATAATTCTATAAAATGTATAACCTTTGAAGATATTAAAGATTTTAGTTGTTTTTACTTTAACAGTTTATCTAATAACAAACCGTCAAGTAAATATAAGATTTGCCAACTAGAAGATAAGATAAAAAGAAAAACGGTATGTAAATGTGGAAAAGAAGTAATTATAGTTGATCTCTAAAGACATTTACGACCAATCAAGCATAAAAAGACCAGCTTCTTAAATATTTGATTTCGTTTTTTGCAAACCTAATGTTTTTTGATCTCGATAAATGGAAGCTTGAGTATTGCAGACAGAATAACTTATGAATGTATTGCAGATTTAGAACATATGATTTAATTAATTTAATCATGTCAAATAATTTACCTGCTCCTACAAGAACTCTAGATAATGTGATAGTAAGTAAACTCAAAGCTAGAGCTGAAAATCTTCGTATTAGAGGATACAGAAAATTAAAGAAATCAGAGTTAGTTAATGCTATTGGTTTACAAAAGTTAAAATTTCACCCAGAATTATTCCAAAAAGCTAGCTTAACACTAAAACATGTACCAAATATAAATTATTTCTACAGTTTTGATGATGTTATTAAAAAACTCAACCACCAAGACAAGAAAAAATAAAGAGATTTGATCAAATTTAGCCATTCAGTAGCAAACTATTTGAGCAGGAAGAAGAGACTGAGCCATCTAAGAAACATTTATTTGATATAAAAGAAATAAAATCGAGAGTTAATGAAAAATTTTGGGCTTGGTCTGATGACTATAAAATTGTCTTTAATGGTGCTACTGTTGCTAAGCTCGATACCATTATTGAGAAAACAGATTGTGTAACGAAAGCACTCAAACTAACTTTCAAAAAGGAGATAAGTTGAATAGATCATCCAAAAATTAAAAAAAAAATTTTCTCCAATTTCTACAACATTAGATAACATTCGAGAATCTACTCAAGTTTTGTGCAATAAAATCAGAGATATATTAACATCTGATGAGGCTATTGATATAGCAGATACCTCATTTAATATTCAGATGATAGCAATTCCCCATGGCAATAAAGGCAAAAAAACAAAATTATCTGAAGACAAAAATACTAAAAAGTGTATCACAAGAATTAATAATAATGATAATCTGTGTGGTTCTAGAGCAACAATACTTGCATTAACATACCAGACAAATATCTTAGGTAGAGAACTAAGTACAAATGAGATTAAGGAAATTAGAGAAGGACATAAATACAAATTACGAAATGAGTTAATTGTTATACAATCAATTAAGTGAATACAATGAAGAAGGGTTTACTTTAGATGACATTAAAAATTATGAAGAGTTGTTGAATATTTAAATAAATGTTGGATGGGAAGTTCAATTCAGTTATGTGTAGTGCCCCTGAGAAAGGAATAAAGATATATCTGTATAATGATCACAACAATTTTGATGTAATTAACAGTATGAAGGCTTTCTTGGGATCAGCATATTTCTTTTATAAATATAATAAACCATACAACAACAAAGAAAAAGATAATTGAAAAATAGTAGGAAAAATCTGTATGCTATGTAAAGGTCCAGAACATGAAACTGTGGAAAACAAGATATACTATGAAAACTGAAATAGATACTGTTATAATGAAGAGTGCTTAAAAATCACCAAGATGTTTGTGAAACAGGTTACGAATGTAAAAGAGTAAGAATATTTGTTTGAGATCTAAAGAACACAAATGTAGCTTTGATAAAGAAACTAATACTGTTTATCAATAACATGGGTGTTTCAGGCAGGGTTGTAAAAAATGTTTTAAACGTGAGACAATTAACGATAAAAATAAAGACACAACGGCTGACCTTTGTCAAAAGACTTTAACAAGAAGCGCAGAAATACGAAATGCTGGATCTAATTTAGTAGATGTGTGGGAATGTAATTGACTTAACTCACCAGAGTATCAAGGGCTTAAGGAATTAAAACAGGTACCTGAAATTGTTGAACCATTGAATCCACAAGATACTTTTTCTGGTGGTCAAACAACTGCAATGAAATTAAGAACTAAAACTGATGGAGTTAGCACAAAAATAAAATATATTGATGTATGTTGTCTTAATCCTACTGTGCAATTTTATGACTTTTATCCTGACAACATCTGAGAAAAATATAGAGACCAAGATATTATTCTAAAATTCGGTATGGTGTAATAAAATGTAAAGTAGTGCCATCTGAAGGATTGTATCATCCTGTTTTACCAGTAAGAATAAATGAAAAATTGTTGTTTCCATTATGTGTCAAATATGTGGAAGAAAAAAATAAATAAATGCAATCACAATGATGACAAAATAAGTTTTTGTGGAACTTGGATGGCTGATGATGTGAAGAAAGCTGTAGAAAAAGGACATAACATTTTAGATGTCTAAGAAGTTTGGAATTTTAGAAATAAACGCAATATGTTGTTTAAAAATTATGTGAAAGATTTTCTGAAAATAAAATTAGAAACAAGTCCACATAAATTTGAAACTGATGAAGGGTATATGAAATCAGCTAAAGATAAATTAGATCCTGATAGAATAAAGGAAAATCCAGGAAAACGAGCTGTTGGCATGATATGTCTTAATTCATTATGGGGGAAATTTGTGCAAAGGCAAAATATGACTCAAATAGAATATTTAACTGAGTTACAGCCATTTTATGAGATACTATAGGATGATTGATTAGATAATATAGATATAAACGTTCTTAATGACAATATAGTTCAAATGAATTTGAAGTTGAAGGATTATTATGTGGAAAATAACACACCTACAAATATTTTTATAGCTGCATTCGCTACATCAAACACAAGGCTTAGGTTTTATGATATGTTAGGTGAACTGGGAGAATCTGTTATATATTTTGATACAGATAATATAGTATATATTCATAAGTGTGAAAATACTGTGGAAAAAGATTGTATGTTAAACGGTTGGACTGGTGAATTATGAAATTATTGGGTTAAAGATTGGGATTCAACTGGCCCAAAAAGTTATTATTTTGAGAAAATGATAAAAGCACTGAGATGAAAGTAAAGGGACTTACATTAAATTATAAGAATATTCAAAAGCTGAATGGCAAATCCATGATAAGATTAATTGAGAGTTAAGTGAAGATACAGTTAGAATACAGTCAGATCACTAGATATGTTGATAGTAAAAATGTTGTTAATACACTGACTAAGAATGAATTCTTATTTCAGTATGATAAAAGAGTATTTCTGGACAATTATGATACAGTACCTTCTCGATATTAAAATTATTTATTATTTGATAAGTTTTAATAAGTTCAAAGTAAATTTTCTGTATCTGCTAATGTAAAAATAAAATTCATACTACATTTCTTATACTAATGATATAAATTTATTAGTTGATTTTAATTGTATTCTCTATCATTTAAATCTCTAATTATTGAGTGAGAAAGTATTAAAAATAATGAACAGGGTTGAATGTAGTTTTGCATTATTTTTGGTAAATTGTTTATTGGTAAATTATAATGCACTACATTTTTAGAGTCATAAAAAGAGAGAATCTGAGTTTTTTGTTTCCTAATATATTTCTATATAAGTTTTATCATATCTATTAATCTCACTTCATATTCTTCTTTATAATTTTGCTTTAATATACTGATACTTTCAGTATGGTCCTCACGTCTCAAATGTTCTATAATTAAAGATGGTTTAAAACATTCTTTGCAAATATGACATTGAGCTTGTTCTCTCTTGGTTATTATTTCTATGAACAAAAATACCAAATTTAAATTCATCCCACACTCTAGTCATATTTATATTGAGTGAAAATGTTTCATATTGTTATTTTTTGTTCTATATAAATGGAAACTCTAATGAAAAAGCTGAATAATGCAAGCAGTTCTAATTAGTTTAAAAAGATTAGTGAGATATAAGTAAATGAATTGTATTACATTACAGGATGTGAATATTTAAAAACTAGATATGAAGAGAAAATTTGTATGGAGCTTGAGAATAGATTTAAAATTATTTTACCAGACAGGTTTAACAAAGTAATAACTAACTGGGATTTTCTATTTTTTAAAGATAGTAATATTAAGCGAATGTATAAAGGAATGAAGAGAGCCAGAAATAATGATAATGAATTTCACAATCTGGATTTCATTTTGGGGGTAAATGCCTTGGTAATATTGGGTTTAAATTTTAAAATATAATTTTATTGATTTAATCGTTATATATATATATATATATATATATATATATATATATATATATGTGCTAATTGGTGCGTTAGACCATTAAATAATCCCCTAGTGTGCTGAACATACCCACTTACCAATGGTATAGTGGCCCCCTCAGGAACCCATGGACCCTGCATGTCAACAGGGGACTGTACAAGCTGGTAGAGGCTCTGTAATAGCATGGGACATGTGCAACGGCAGTGGTATGGGGCTTCTGATACGTCTAGATACAACTCTGACAGGTGACACATATGTAAGCTTCCTGTCTGATTACCTGTATAGATTTGTGTCGATTGTGCATTCCAATGAACTTTGCCAATTCCAGCAGGACAATGCGACCCCCTTCCCCCACCTACATCCAGAATTGCAATGGAGTGGCTCCAGGAATATTCCTGCATACTTGCCTAGATTTGATTTGTGTCCTTTCTTGTGCAGTTGATGGATTATAGCTTTAGACCAATGTTCTGGTAGTTCTTATTTGTTCCAAATTTTCGTTATGCACTGGTGTAATGGTATCTTCACTGATTCTGCTGCATATGTGCAAAGCTCTGGAAGTTTTTGGTCTCGTCTACTTTGCTGTCCAAAGCCTTGTGGTTTGCTGGTGGTTTTATATTATCTGCCGATGTTTTAAAGGGGCATATGTGTTTATTTGAAGTATTTCTAGTGGATCTTCGCAATTTAGCAATATCTTAAATGTCTCTGTTAAAATTTCTGTATTTTTTATTGCTGTGGGCCATCTTATTATTTTTATCCTTTAACATTAACGTTGTAAGGTCATATCTTTGTAGTTGCCTGCTAAATATTTTGTAATAATCCCTTGAGTGTGTCTTCTCACATTTTGTTTCCATCATTAGAAATTTAGCTTTTGATATTGACGTTAATCCTTCCTATTATTTTCTGGGCTTTCTTTGTTGCAGTTATCCCATATCACTGAAGGGGATTAATTTCTGTTTTATTTCTAATTTTTAATTTTTATCTTTCTTTATTTCTTTCTTCTTGGCACTAGGGGATCGTTTATTGTCTGAGGTTTGCCCCCCTTATCCTACACTTGTTACATCACTGGTAACAGCTGATGTCACCAGTGGCAGTATAACAGACTGTAGCATGAATTTAGTTACAATCATAAGAAATTGTTTCTTATGCAAGTTGTTAACCTTTGGGCCTGGCTAACGTTTTCATTTGTAGTTTAACTAGTATTTCACTTCAGAACGGATACTGATCGTTCTTCCAGCTATTGGGTTTCAGTATAAACTGCAATATACATATCATTCTTTACTTTGGTATTTACTGAGATAGGTGAATAACTTAGGAGTCCGATGATTAGTGGCACACTTTTCCATATCGTTTCTGCTATGTACTTCGGAATCCATGACTTACACAGGTCTTTGTACATGTAATCACAGCTTAGTTAATTAAACCAAGCAAAGTGAGAGGTTTACAGCTCAACTTCTCCACTTGAAGCCATTGGCATAAAAACTTTCTGCTGTCAAGATGACACTTAATGTGGAATACCTTCCGACATAACGAAAAGAAAGATACGCCAACTTCATGCCTACACCAGGCCTATAAAGTTTTAAAACTTGCTGGCATATTAAAGCTGTGGGTCATCCCAGGACTCGAACCTTACCTCTTTGACTTCTGTGGGCAAATCCTCCATCGGCTTTTTTTTTTCATAAATAACTCAATACATTTATTTCTTTGCACATGATGTAGAAATTTTAAGTTGAACTCTTTGATTAAGTGTATTTCTGAAGTCCACTTGTGCTTCTATACAATAATTTGCACTTTACTTCCTCTACCCCCAATAACAAACTTCTCAGATCGAGGTGTTGGACAACGAGTTCCACAACTGCTGTTATAGAATCAATGTTCCTGTTATCCAAATATGCCTCTGCTGTTTTGAGAATACATATAACTCCTTGAAGGAAGTACTCAAGCAGTATTGCTATCACTGTGTGGGATATTAATTTATTGGGAGAAATATCAGATACATATGAAGGTTCATACAACCATTTTCCCTCTTTAGCTTCCATCAAACTTTGGTCCTCAACGTTATAAACTCCATCTCTGCTGAGTGGTGACACTATGTATATCTCGCTGAAAATTCCTCATCCTGACTTCTTTTTCAAAGAATTTTGCCACTCTGGCTTCTGAGAGATGCTCATTTATTTTTGGATTCCTCATCTTTTTCTCAAGATTGTGGTGTATTTACACATTCACCAATTCCAGCGTTTTACTTTGTTTTCGCAGGATCTGCCCTGCTAACAACTAAGAATGAAGATTTCTCTGGATATAACTCAAGTAATTGCATCTAGGTATCCAGGTGTCCAAATGTTGCAAACATCGTGTAGCATTCATTCTGTGGATGTAAACAACCCACATGTATCAAGAGATATTATCTGAGTAGCCTCTTTGATTGGTACAGTCCAAGCACGGTAGGTTATTCCATAACTTTCTTAGATACGGATCATAGTTTTCTGCCAGTCAGTTTATTGACTAAACTCCTTGTACCAGCTTTGGGTGACCAGTAAAAGCAACTTTCACTATTTTCTCTACTTCACACTTGTAGTGCAAAGAATATTCTAAATGTCTTGACAGCTGAAAAGCTATAGTCGAACGCAACAAATTTCCAGAAAATTGCCTCTTACAACTTTTGTATTAACTTAGATACAATTATTAAGGCATTTCACTAGCAAGTTATCGACATTAAAACCACAAAACCTTACTCTTTTCTAAGAACTAAATGCTGCCAGCAACGTAAGTCGTACATTTTCTTTCTCAGGATATACAAAAAAGAAAACAAAAGACGCAACGCGAAGGAATTATCCGAAAGGGACGGAAATCGGTAGATGTGACGTGTATGTACAGACAAACAAATGATTGAAATTTGAAAAAATGGATTGACATCTACATCTACATGGATAGATTGCAAATCACAATTAATTGCCTGGCAGAGGATTCATCGAACCATCTTCCCCAATCTCTATTATTCCAATCTTGTATAGCGCGCGGTAGAACGAACATCTATATCTTTCTGGGCTAGCTCCGATGACGGTGATCATTTCTCCTTATGTAGGTCGGCGTCAACAAAATATTTTCGCATTCGGAGGAGAAAGTTGGTGAATGAAATTTCGTAAGAAGATTCCGCTTCAACGAAAAACGCCTTTATTTTAATGATATCCACCCCAAATCCTGTATCATTTCAGTGATACTCTCTCCCCGATTTCGCGATAATACAAAACGTGCTGCCCTTCTTTGAACTTATTCGATGTAGTCCGTTAGTCCTACCTGGAAAGGATCCCCCAATGTGCAGCAGTATTCTAAAAGAAAATCGACAAATGTAGTGTAAGCAGCGTCTTTAGTAGTTATGTTACATTTTCTAAGTGTCCTGCCAATTAAACGCAGCCTTGGTTAGCCTTACCCCACAACACTTGCTATGAGTTCCTTCCAATTTAAGCTGTTCGTAATTGCAATTCCTAGGTATTTAGTTGAATTTAGGGCCTTTAGATTTGACTGATTTATCGAGTAACCGAAGTTTAACGGATTCCTTTTAGCATTCATGTGGATGCTCTCACACTTGTAGTTATTTAAGGTCAATTGCCGATTTTCGCACAATACAGATATATTTTCGAAATCGTTTTGCAATTTGTTTTGATCTTCTGATGACTTTACTAGTCTATAAATGACAGCGTCATCTGCAAACAACCTAAGACGGCTGCTTAGATTGTCTCCCAAATCGTTTATAATAGGCAAGGAGCCTATAACACAACCTTGGGGAACGCTAGAAATCACCTCTGTTTTACTCGATGACTTTCCGTCAGTTATTACGAACTGTGACCTCTCTGACAGGAAATTACAAATCCAGTCACGTAACTGAGACGATATTCCATAAGCACGCAATTTCTCTACAAGCCGCTTGTGTAGTACAGTTCAAAAGCCTTCCAGTAATCCAGAAATACGGAATCAATCTGAAATCCTTTGTCAATAGCACTCAACACTTGGTGCGATTAAAGAGCTAGTTATGTTTCACAAGAACATTGTTTTCTAAATCCGTGTTGGCTGTGTGTCAATAGACCGTTTTCTTCGAGGCAATTCATAATGTTCGAACACAATATATGTTCCGAAATCCTCTATCGATGTTAATGATATGGGCCTGTAATTTAGAGGATTATTCCTACTACCTTTCTTTAATATTGGTGTGACCTGTGCAACTTTCCAGTCTTTGGGTATGGATCTTTCGTCGAGCGAACGGTTGTATGTGATTGTTAAGTATGGAGCTACTGTATCAGCATACTCTGAAAGGAACCGAACAGGTATACAGTCTGGACTGGAAGACGTGCTTTTGTTAAGTGATTTACGTTGCTTCACTACTCCGGGGATATCTACTTCTACGTTACTCGTGTTGGCAGCTGCTCTCGATTCGATTTGGAATATTTACTTCATCTTCTTTTGTGAAGGCATTTCGGAAGGCTGTGTTTAGTAACTCTGCTTTGGCAACACTGTCTTCGATAGTATCTCCACTGCTATTGCGCAGAGAGGGCATTAATTAAATTTTGCCGCTAGCATACTTCACATACGACCAGGATCTCTTTGGACTGTCTGCCAGGTTTTGAGACAAAGTTTCGTTGTGGAAAAATATTATGATCATCTCGCATTGAAGTCCGCGCTAAGTTTGGAGCTTCTGTAAAAGATCACCATATTGGTGATTTTGCAACGTTTTAATTTTGGCGTGTTTTCTTCGTTGCTTCTGCAACAGTGTTCTGACCCGTTTTGTGTACTAAGGAGGATTAGCTCCGCCGTTTGTTAATTTATTTGGTATAAATATCTCAATTGCTGCCGATACTATTTCTTTTAATTCAAGCCACATCAGGTCTACCGTTACATTGTTAATTTGGAAGGAGAAGTATATTTTTCGTTTATTTTTGGAGGATTTGGAGGTTACAATATTCAATCTCCTACGACAACCCTGTGTTCACTAATCCCTGTATCCTTTTTGATGCTCGTTATTGGCTCAGAATTATTTGTTGCCAAGGGGTCAATTTTGTTTTCACAACTGTTTAGTATTCGCTTGGACTCATTAACTAACAGCAAGAAATAATATTCAGAGAATGCGTTTAGCACAACTTCGAATGGTGCTTTAAACGTAGCTTCGGAATTAAACATGTATTTTAGCCAACGTAAATTAAAGTCATCACCAACTATAACTGTATGAGTGTTTGAAATCAAATTCAAATTCTCTTTCAGCCTTTGTATCATCTGAATTGGGAGGTCGGTAAAAAGACCCAATTACTATTTTATTCTGGTTGCCAAGAATGACCTCTGCCCATACTAACTCACAGGAACTATCTACTTCAATTGCGCGACAAGGTAAACTACTTCTAACAGACAAACACGCCACCGCCAACTGTGTTTAGCCTACGATTTATTAAAAAGAAAAAGTTTCACAAATGGAGGAAATCAGTAACGTGGGCCCGCCTCTGGCTCTTATGCAAGCAATTATTCGGCTTGGCAATGATTGATAGAGTTATTGGATATGCTCCTGACGGTATGAAGGCAAATTCTGTCCAATTTATGAGTCAGATCGTCAAAATGCTTAGCTAGTTCGAGGGCCCTGCCCATAACGCTCGAAACTTTCGCTGTTAGGGAGACATCCTGTGATCTTGCTGGCCCAGATAGGGTTTGGCTGGCACGAAGGCAAGCAGTAGGAACTCTCACCGTATGTGGGCTGGCGTTATCTTGCTGAAATGTAAGCCCAGGATGGATTGGCATGAAGGGCAACAAAATGTGTAGAATATAGTCGACGTACCGCTGTGCTGTAAGTGTGCCGTGAATGACAACCAAAGGGTCCTGCCATGAAATGCAATGGCACACCAGACCTGGTTTTCAGGCTGTATGGCAGGTGCAGGCAGACCGGTATCCCATCATTGTCCAGGGCGCCTCCAGACACGTCTTCGCTGGTCATTTGGGGCCTGGAATCTCACTGACTGGAGTAGATTGAGTCCCGCTTCGAACTGAGCCGTGACCAGTGAGGACGGGTCTGGAGATTCCTTGGAAAGGGCTGGATACCAGACACCCAGGAGTGATGGTCTGGTGTGCCATTTCTTTTCTTCGCGGGACTCTTTTGGTTGTCATTCGCGGCATCTTTACAGCACAGCGCTACATCGACTATATTCTCTGCCTTGTTTTGTTCCCCTTCATGGAAAGTCATTCTGGTCTTATATTTCAGCAAGATAATGCCCAACTCTACACGGTGAGAGATTCTACAACTTGAAACTTCCTGGCAGATTAAAACTGTGTGCCGGACCGAGACTCGAACTCGGGACGTTTGCCTTTCGCGGGCAAGTGCTCTTCCAACTGAGCTACCAAAGCACGACTCACGCCCTGTCCTCACAGCTTTACTTTTGCCAGTACCTCGTCAGGGCTTCTGTAAAGTTTGGAAGGTAGGAGACGAGGTACTGGCAGAAGGAAAGCTGTGAGGACGGGGCGTGAGTCGTGCTTGGGTAGCTCAATTGGTAGAGCACTTGCCCGCGAAAGGCAAAGGTCCCGAGTTCGAGTCTCGGTCCGGCACACAGTTTTAATCTGCCAGGAAGTTTCATATCAGCGCACACTCCGTTGCAGAGTGAAAAAATCTCATTCATATTACAATTTGCCTGGCGCTTGACAAATCCCGCCTTGGCCTTGGCCAGAAAGGTCGTTAGATCTCTTTCAAATAGAGAACGTTTGGAAAATTACGGGCAGGATCCTTCAATCAGCTCGGGATTTTGACGACCTAATTCGTCATTTGGAGATAATTTGGCATGATATCCCACAGGAGGACATCCAATAACTTCCTCAATCAGTACCAAACCGAATAACTGATTTCATAAGGTCCAGAGGTGGAACAGCGCCTTATTGACTTGCTTAATATGTGAATCACATTCTTTTGAATAAATCATCCATTTTTTCTGAAATTGTAATCATGTGCTTGTCTGTACATGTACGTCACATCTACCGATTTCCCTCCCAATCGGATACTTCCTTCTTGGTGTGTGTTTTTTTATTAGAGTTTATTTCGTATTTTTCTGCCTCTCCAAGACGACGTGTTTGCTTTAAGACACTGCCCTTTGATTTATAAATTATAGATTGCAGCAATCAGTCGCCCTTTTTAGATTTTATTATACAAATCCAGATTTCGGTTAGTAGCTAGCCATTCTAAATGCGCTATTTTTTATTCTAAATGCATGTAAGCCCCTGAAAGAACTATGACTGACGCCCGAACAACACGGACTTACATGTATTCAAAAATGGTTCAAATGGCTCTGAGCACTATGGGACTTAACTGCTGAGGTCATCAGTCCCCTAGAACTTAGTACTACTTAAACCTAACTAACCTAAGAACATCACACACATCCATGCCAGAGGCAGGATTCGAACCTGCGACCGTAGCGGTCGCGCGGTTCCAGACTGTAGCGCCTAGAACCGCTCGGCCACCCTGGCCGGCTTACATACATTGAGAATAAAAAATAGCGCATTGAGAATGGCTAGCTACTAGCCGAAATCTGGATTTGCATAATAAAATCTAAAAAGGACGACTGATTGCTGCACTCTATAAGTTATAACTCACATACAGTCGCTCAGTGCATCCACTTTCCCAATGGAAGGTAACCTGACTGCTCTTTAATGTCAATACATCTTTGAACTCCAAAAAGGGAGAAGGTAGATTTGGGTTTAACGTCCCGCCGATTATTGCTAAGACTGAGCTAGCTATCCAGTAAAGCCTCACGTCTCACTCACCCTCTCTCCTCCCTCTAACAACTTTAATTCCGAAAAGTCCCTCCGTCGTACCTACCAAACGTTACGGAAGTTCTCTTTCCTGTCTTCCAGGACTAACACTACTTGAAGAATGGATATTACGAAGAAATGCTTTTCCACAGGCGGCGTGTACGATGACTTGTAACTTCATGGCAGACTGAGACTGAGTGCCACACAGGGACTTGAAAACATCAATCAGCCGATTCTAATGATGAAGCATTAAACTTTCAGTTAAATGACGATGATACGTTCAGCGAAAAAGTAACATTCTTCCTCACGATTGCATCACATTTTGAGCACAGTGTATCTCATGAGAATTTCGAGGCGCAGTTATTTTTTGGAGACCTTGACTCCTGAAATGAAGGGACGTTGGCGGGAGAAGAGACCGATGTCATAAGGTACGGGTGTCTCGGGCACCACCGCGCAGGTTCGGCCGTCGCCGACTCTAGTCGAGCGCGCGCCGGAGCCGAGTGAGTAGCGTTCATCTCGCTTCGTGATAAACACGCATCATCGCACCGAGCTGGAGGTAGCGCGCCCGTATCGTGGCATCTCGAATGGGCACCGCTCCTGCACACGACCTGGACTCTGCCGTACCGGAAAAACAGCAGTGACCCCGTGGTTTATTACGCAGGTAAGACGACGTCAGCGCAGGAAATTTTCCACTCGTTTGGAGCTGATTGTACGTACGGGTACGTTTATGTGGAATCTGCGATAAACGACGATAGCGAAGACAGTAGCGTAGCGGCGGATAGTGTAAACGGCATTCCCACTGCAGTGTCTATATTGTAGCGTGGCTCCGAGTCACGCTTAGTGACAGCGATAAGGACGTCGGTAATCGATTTTCGAATAATAGCAACGATAATCGCTGGAGGAGCAGTTTCTTTTCACTAGTGCCGAAGATGGATGTTAGGAGTTTTATTGATGAAATACTTGACAGGCCTGCATTGCCGGACCGGAAAGACAAAGCAGGTCATAAGCAGGTTCGTTCTGGACAAATTTTGGAATGAAGTTGCAGTTAAATTGAACATCATGTGTGTAAAAAGCGTATTCCTGCAATAGTAATTATACTGGCAAAACACTGGATACCAAAAAAGATAGCTTTTGTAGAGATCACGAATATTTGTGGTCCTTGAATTTGGTCTTCAGGTGGAAGCTTTGTTAGGTGCACAATTACTGGTTGTGAAGTTGATTCCACTGTAAGATAATGCCGAGTAACGTACCTTCTACGTCAATTATTGAAGTATACTGCTAGGTAATCCACTTAACAATACCGTCGGCCACATCTATTTCGTACTCGCATGGCTATTATTCTCCATTTAAAACACATTATACGAGAGGAGAATTCAACAGTTCGTGATCGTGCTACTCTAACGTGGAAACAGTCGTTGTCAGCTTCCCTTGGTGACATTAATATTTAAATATATAAAGACACTGTGTAACACAGTAGAGTAGAGCATCATGTTTGTAATTTTTGAGCATAGAGTCAGAATGAGCTGTGGAAGTAATTCGAATATGTTTTGCGTCTATACTCACGAAGCAATTAAAAAAATTCAAATATTTTAGTAATCATAAACTACTGATATAATCGATTATTGTAGTTTTCATTTTTGACGACTTGACAATCTTCTCATAGACGATTTGACAATTTTCTCATATATGTTTAGTTACCATTCTTGCTATTTTCACGACATTTGCAACGTTAAGGAAGGGCTAGACTGATGGAAGACTGGGCTATAGACAGGAATATGACAAAAAAATTCGAAATTCAATAAAGCAAATGCTCTATTTTCTCAGTTTATTGTGTATTAATGGTTATTCAGTGCTTGTTTCAAGAGCAGTGTACCGTTAATCTCTCGTAGTTACTTTCTTAGCCATTGCAGTGTGAAATTTACGTAAAAGCTTACGTGAAACATTTAGATTTATAGTGGCTTCCATTCAAAAGCCAAAACCGACTCGGTGCTTAATTCTTCCCTCCACGCTGTTCTTTCATGTGAACACTCTTAAAGCTTTTTAAATAAAATAAACGTTATTAACATTCTACATCTTTATTCTTTACGTCTACATATTTATTTTTCAACATAGTCTCCATGGCGACAAACACTTTTCTCCAAACGAAAACTAGTTTGTTGATACCGTCACTGTAGAGTGTTTGACTTTGTTCATGCAGTCACAACCTCACCTCTGCTTGTACCGCTTTATCACTATCAAAGAGGATGCCTCGAAGGCGTTCTTCAAGTTTTGTCAGGGGACAACAGTCGTATGGGGCCAAATTGTGACATTCTGGAGGCTGATCGATGGCAACGATTTTTTGCAGATGTCATAGAGCTCGTGTGTGATCTGGCGTTGTCATGGCTGAAAGAGAGAGTGCTCCACGTGTGGAAGAATTCTCCTAGGCTTAGAAACTCGGTAACGACACGCCATTTCTCACGCACCGACGTAGTTACGTTAAGTTCGTGTTACACGAACGACTTTCTGGTCAAAATCGACTACGCGAAGTGCATGCGGTTTCCGTTCCTGCTCGTAAATCAGTAACTTACCATGACGCGAGCATGTCTGCAACGTCAGTGGTCAATGGACTGCGCCCGCGTGTGGAGTTCTAATTTCGGTGTATGCTGCGTACTGCCCATGCGCGGAAACAAGGGACTATGACGAAGTCTGCTAACAACTCAAGTTAATATACTCTGGCCTAACTCCCTCATATTACAGAAATGGATTGTGTGCTTTCGTGTCTTCTAAGCATTTATTCTATTGTTTGCTTTGTTTTTCGTAGCACATTGAAAAGCTACGCAAGGTCCTTATATTTTATTCCACTAGTATTCTACAGGAGAGGCGAAATATCTGAAACAAAAATGGTTTATGTTTTACAGAGAAAGCCTACACAAGCATAAATAGGAATATAAATATACCAACGCGTTTCCAAGAAAATTATATAAACAGTGAAAAAGTCGGGATTATTTGCCGCCGGCCGGGTGGCCGAGCGGTTCTAGGCGCTACAGTTTGGAACCGCGCGACCGCTACGGTCGCAGGTTCGAATCCTGCCTCGGGCATGGATGTGTGTGATGTCCTTAGGTTAGTTAGGTTTAAGTAGTTCTAAGTTCTAGGGGACTGATGACCTCAGAAGTTAAGTCCCATAGTGCTCAGAGCCATTTGAACCATTTTTTTGATTATTTGACAATAAAAGTAATTGTCGGTGTTATTTGGGATTTAACAAGAACACAAGACACAAAGGATCATCTAGATATTGTCGTGTTTGCAAGTACGTCTTTTCGAGAGCAGATAAATGTGTATGTACTGAAATTTTTGGATGACACTTTTCCTATTATTTCAATTCATAGGAATGTAAAGAATTTACCACACGACCTTTGGCAAGAACTTACACTATTTAAACCTGCTTTGGTCATCAGTCAACCCTATTATAATTGCTTGTTCCTAAATTTTGTTACTATATTGCCTTTTTTCGTAAAAAGGATAGTCCCTCATAGCCTACTTTCACCGTTCAGATGGCAAAATGGTTCAAATGGCTCTGAGCACTATGGAACTCAACTTCTGAGGTCATCAGTCCCCTTGAACTTAGAACTACTTAAACGTAACTAACCTAAGGACATCACACACATCCATGCCCGAGGCAGGATTCGAACCTGCGACCGTAGCGGTCTCGCGGTTCCAGACTGTAGCGCCTAGAACCGCACGGCAACTCCGGCCGGCAAAATGTACAGCAGACAGCTCTCATAATACATAACTTTGTTGCTGACGTGTAAACGAAAATGACCACTCGGAACAGACGAGTCACAGTACGGGAACAAAACGCTAGCGCCGCTGAAGTAGACTCACTTGTCTCGAGTAGTTAGTTGAGACGAAGAAAATCGATCGCTTAGAAGGGGCCTTAATCACCGCCATGTTAAACGCTATAATTCGGAGTCCTCTAACGGGAGAGGGTTGTAACTTGCGTCAACGAAGCGTAAAAGTGACCGAGTGATATGGATGACATGTAACACCTCAAGCGATTTTGAGAACAGAATAAAAAATTCGGGGCCATTATTTTCAGCCCACTGTCTTAAAACTCCGTCAAGGACGCCTCATGGAAACTGAGAGACACGCTTCGCCATAGACACTGCTCTCTTCGACCCGTTATAGTTCATCGCAGCTCCACCACAACTAAGTCTTAACTCATTAATCAGGGGCTGTTCTTGACTGACGACGCTTTTGTGTGTCGTAGTGTTTGTGAATGTACACTAGTAATGTTTCCGCTCCAAATCGCCTAATGGGAAACTTATCCAGGAAAAGAAGCTGATCTGAAGACTCGCTGTCTTATCACACCTACCGTGCGTTTGGAGCAGTGCTAACTGTTTCCACAAACTGTTGTCGACTGAAGATAGCCGCAAAATTCTTGTACTGAGATTACTCTGGGGTGTTACAAGGAAAATGCTAGTGACTTTAGAACTGCAGTTAATTTTCTCACTTTCGTTCCAAATTATTTTCAGGGCTTATATCGTGTACCGCAGTACAGTTAATGTGGCATTTCAGCAGTTGAGCGAGTAACTACAGTCAGTAATAGCCGCGCGGGGTAGCCGCGCGGTCTCAGGTGCCTCGCAACGGTTCGCGCGGCTCCCCCCGAGTCCTTCCACGTGCTTGGGTGTGGGTATGTGTTGTCCTTAGGGTAAGTTAGTTTAAGTTAGACTGAGTAGTGTGTAAGCCTAGGAACCGATGATCTCAGCAGTTGATCCCATAGGAACTTACCACCACCACAGTTAGTTGGTTCAAATGGCTCTGAGCACTAAACTGCTGTGGTCATCAGTCCCCTAGAACTTAGAACTACTTAAACCTAACTAACCTAAGGACATCACACACATCTATGCCCGATGCAGGATTCGAACCTGCGACCGTAGCAGTCGCGCGGTTGCCGGCTGAAGCGCCTAGAACCACTCGGCCACTCCGGCCGGCAGTTAGTAATAATGCTGGCATATCAAAGTTACAGACAGAAGTCTTTTATACCTTTCAGTTTAGCGCTATCGTTTTTTACTGTCGGATGCATCACAAAGGTCAGCTGCAGCAAGCTTCCCAACAGCTCAATTCTTTGGCGTAGTTTGAAGCACCACCTATAGTTAATAGTTTCAGCTGGTTCTGAACAGTATACGAAAAAGTTCATTTGTATTATTTACAATTAAAATATTGTCTGATTAGGGTAAATCGTAAAATGCCATCAGCGTTAAATTGCTTTGAAATTTTTTGCACGTGAATTACCGAATAATAACACAAAACGTGGAAAGAGCCACTTACTTTGCGCAAGCTTAATTATGACTCATAATTGAAGCACCTACTCGAAATAAATCTATCTGGAACTTTAAATTTAATCAAAATACACGAACAATTATAGGAAGTAAATCGACTGCATTCCTCTGCTGCACATGTTTGTTAGTTGTTTATTCATCCAGAGATCATTTGTAAAATATCAGACATCTCATCTTAAATGACAAATGAAACAATTTTTTTAAAAAATTCAGTAATTCATATGTACGGTAACATTATCTCCTGTAGGACTACGTTAACGTGTTGGGTTGTTAATTGTTATGTCTTGTATATAGTGTCTTTTCGTACATATTTTCAAATAATTTATCACTGTTTATTGCCCATACTACACACACACACACACACACACACACACACACACACACACACACACACATGCACATACACATACACTCTTTCTGTTTGCCTGACGACCTTGACGATACTTCCGTTATTCTACTAAATTCTTCGCGTTTACTCCTTGGTGCGTCTGAAAGAAACTAGGTCAACATCTCACCACAATGTGTGAGACGTGTAGCTCAGGAAAATGGAAAGAGATTAGAATTATTCATGGCTCTGAGCACTATGGGACTTAACATCTGAGGTCATCAGCCCCTACAACTTAGAACTACTTAAACCTAACTACCCTAAGGACATCACACACACCCATGCCCGAGGCAGGATTGGAACCTGCGACCGTAGTGGTCGCGCGGTTCCAGACTGTAGCGCCTAGAACCGCTCGGTCACTCCGGAGATGCTGGGCAGAGGATTTTACAGCGAGTTTCATTACACTACGACAGCTTACTGCAGAATGGCAGTTGTTTATTATTAAATAATGTTAATTTCCTGCCGTTCCCTACACTCCTTTATCTAAATAACCGTTGACTTTCTGTAAAAATTATTTAAAAGCTGTGCTTCAAAAGATTTTTTAAATATTTTGATTTTAGTTGTCTTTTTAATCCCCTTTGGCTATTTTTTATACAGTTTTGTTCCTTTGTTGAATGCTACCTTACCCAGAATAGACGTTTCTGGCAATTTTCTTCCATTTTTCCTTGTCCTACGTGCAGTCATCTTTTAGTCAGTTTTCCCTTTGATTTCCTCGAATGCGATGCGCCCACCTCTTTCTAGGCATTTCTCTTTCACTGGCGCCTTTTATTGCCACCTCCATCACTCTTGTTTCAACACGAGTTTGGTCTCTTTTCATTATATCCCCACACCATTGAAATCTTCTGTACTGCAATTTCTTGGATATTTCAGCCACTTTTACAGTTCCTCGGATGTTCTCAGTTGCAATCCGGAACATTTAAGTGAATCTTCACATCCACTTCACCATCTTCTTCTTAGCTACATCTAGCCTACGCACTGGTTCTTAGTTATTGTCCATGTTTCATCTCCATACAGTAATGTTGACCTTACCACTGCCTTATATACGTTCCCCTTGACTTTTGACATTTATTTTTTTTGTCGCAGATGTTTCCCGGCATTTTTTTTTCCAATTGCTTCATCCAGCTAGCACTCTGTGAACTATCTCAGAATCCAGATGTTTGTTACTGGCCAATGAACCGGTATCTTGAAGCTATCTATCCTCCTTAGGCACTCCCCATTTATTATGACTGATTAACCTTCCTTGTTTCTCACGCATAAATGCACCGTTTTACTTCTGCTGATTTTAAGCCCTTTGTCCTCCACCGCTTGCCTCCAGTCTTCCAGTTTGCAGTCCAAACCATCTTTGCTGCTGCTGCACAACGCAATATCGCCTATAAATGTGGCTGCTGTTCGATGACCATGAATGACCCTGTTTGTGAGATAATTGCTGATGTTCTTCTTTATGTGCATAACATATTTGTAGATGTTCAAACACCTGTGTAAACAGATGCTTAAAGGAAGCTCGGTTCCTACGGCTAGTTATTATCCTAATGGTCCTTTTCTGTAGTTTCAAGGCCACGTCCTATTTTTTGCATAGGACACCCGGAAAATGATTCCATAGGTAAAGGTGGAATGCATAAGGAATAGCATACAACTATACACTGATCAGCCAGAAGATTACGACCACCCACCAAATAGCCCGTGTGTCCACCTTTGGCACGGATAACAGCGGTGACGCGTCGTGGAATGGAAGCAATGAGGCCCTGGTAGGTCGTTGGAGGGCACAACATTTGCACGCATGTCACCTAATTTCCGCAAATCCCGATGAGTGGGCGATGAGTTATGACACCACTTTCAGTCACATCCCAGATGTATTCTATGGAGTTCAGATCTGGCAGATTGGAGGAGTGGGGGGGGGGGGGGGGGGAGCAGCACATGAATTGGAACTCGCCATTATATTCCTCGAACCACTCCATCACACTCCCGGCCTTGTGACAGGTCACATTATCTTATCGAAAAATCCCACTGCCGTCGTGAGAGATTATAGCCATGTAACCAGTGTACGACACTCCTTGGCTGTCAAGGTTCATTACATGAGCTCCATTCGACCCTAGGATGCTCACATGAATGTTTCCCAGAGCAAACTGGAGACGTATCAAGGAGCTATTCTCCTGGAGGACGACGGATTCACGCCCTCCCATCGGCATGATGAAGAAGGTATCGGGTTCATCAGACCATTAATCCTTCGACCGTGTTCGACGAACTGGGATCGGGAGCCATTGCTGCCTTGTTGTCATGTTCGGCTGCGTTCATCCAGTCGTGCTCTCTTGCCGGGTGTCCTCGTCGAATTGAGTTCGGCTGCCTTTTGGCGCTATGGTACGTGCTCGACGAACGGCCCTCGGGTGTGCAGTCGGCCGCCAACGAAATTCGCTAGAGTCCCTCTACAGTGTAAAATTCTTTCAACGGAGGTGGCTGGTGGTCTTTTCTGTGAAAATATATATTTTGTGAGACAGTAGAATTTTCCATGTGCAAATATGTCGAAGCTCGCATCTTCTTCGTCTTTGCGTGATGAAGACATTGAACTATTATTAAACCAAAGCGATAATGAGTGGTCTAAGTCTTTCGAGCGGTGGAAGAGACAGTGATGACAATTTCAGTGATAGTGATACAGAAACGTCAAGTGTGGAAGAGGACGTCGCAGAAGAGGTGCTGACTGCTGATCTTGACTGCTGACCCCAAGGTCTTGGTCAGTTAAATGTAGTGCTGATAGAAGTAAGTTTCCGTTCACAGGCACTCCAGGAGTAAACATCAGTTTCGACGATCCTCCAGATCCATTAAATATTTTTACCTTCTTTATTGATGACAGCTTGTTAACAATTATATCAAGTGGAAGAAACAAATATGCTGAACAACTTAGATATTCATATGCAGACAAACTGAAACAACGATCTCGTGTGCACAAGTGGCTACCTACAAATAATGGAGAGCTCTGTTCGTTGTTTGCATTGCTATTTTTCCAAGGAACTGTGCAAAAACCCGAATTCGAAGTGTATTATTCGTGAAAAGTTGAAACTCCAATTTTCCGAAAAATTATGTCTGAAAGTAAATTTAGTCATCTCTTGAAGTTCCTTCATTTCAGTGACAATACTTCGTATTGGCAAAACTGTGGAATTCCTTCCAAACTGTTCAAACTGAAACCTGACCATTAAAAAAAAAATGAAGAGGCTTATACTTCGGAACAAGAATTGTCAATTGATAAATCCCTCCTACTGTGGAAAGAGCGGCTTTCCATGAAGCAGTATATTCCATTCAAACGTGCTCGTTTTGGAATTAAGTCATTTTGTTTGTGAGAAGCAAAAAGTGGCTATTTGTGTCGCTTTATCATTTACAGAGGGAAAGACACAGTGTTTGAGCCACAATGTACTGTATACTCTTTAGCGTCGAAAGTTGTTTTGTCGTTACTCGAAGGGTATTTTGACAAGGGATATACAATTTTTACTGACCGATTCTATTCAAGTCCCCACCTGTAATATTTTCTTGTATCTAAAAGCTCTGACTGTATTGGAACAGTTATGGTGAACAGAAAAGATATGCCAGCAGCTTTGAAGGAAGGAAAACTCGAGAAGGGTCAGTTAAGACCTTTTATAGAGGACAGTTGATGGCGATGCGATAGCGAGATAAAAAAGATGTGCACTCTTTATCCAGTATCTACAGTTACGAACCGAAACAAACTGAGGAGAACATTAGAAACAAAGCCTGAAGTTATAGTGAAAGACAATGACAGAATGGGCGGTGTTGATTTGGCTGACCAGTACATGACAAATTATACTGCCACAAGAAACCTCCTGCGAAAATGTTATATGAAGCGCTTTCGCTATTTCATGGACGAGACAGCTCCCAATTCCTACCTTATATATAAGAAACGTGGTGAAAAATTGGGAGACTTGATTTTCAAATTCGTCTAATCGAAAGTTACTGGAAAAATACAGTGCACATGTTGTTTCGTCCTCTCAGCCCGGTAAGATTGGACGCCCCTGCCAAGTTTCAGCCCCAACACGTTTGGTAGGCTGCACATTCCATCAACTGAAAACAAAAGGGCGCCGACACGAAAATGCCGAGTGTGTTGCAACAAACTGGATGACAACGGAAAAAAATAAGAATAGAAACGCGTGTGTATTGTGAAGAGTGCGACTTTGGATTGTGTGCAATGCCATTCTTTGAGCTATACCATAGTAAGAGTAATTTCCAATAAATATTCTTCAAGAATCCGTATTTCCTTTAGCTCTACCACTAAAACCCTTCCTCAGAATATAAAAATGAATAATAAATAATTTTTATTTCAGCAGCAGCCTTACTAATGTGAAAACGTTCGAATTGTCAGATATTCAGTTGTTAGATAATCACTTGCCTATCGCACATGTTGTTGTTGTTGTGGTCTTCAGTCCTGAGACTGGTTTGATGCAGATCTCCATGCTACTTTATCCTGTGCAAGCTTCTTCATCTCCCAGTACCTACTGCAGCCTACGTCCTTCTGAATCTGCTTAGTGTATTCATCTCTTGGTCTCCCTCTACGATTTTTACCCCACACGCTGCCCTCCAATACTAAATTGGTGATCCCTCGATGTCTCAGAACATGTCCTACCAACCGATCCCTTCTTCTAGTCAAGTTGTGCCACAAGCTCCTCTTCTCCCCAATTCTGTTCAATACCTCCTCAGTTATGTGATCTACCCATCTAATCTTCAGCATTCTTCTGTAGCACCACATTTCGAAAGCTTCTATTCTCTTCTTGTCTAAACTATTTATCGTCCATGTTTCACTTCCATACATGGCTACTCCATACAAATACTTTCACAAACGACTTCCTGACATTTAAATCTATACTCGATGTTAACAAATTTTTCTTCTTCAGAAACGCTTTCCTTGCCATTGCCAGTCTACATTTTATATCCTCTCTACTTCGACCATCATCAGATACTTTGCTCCCCAAATAGCAAACCTCCTTTACTACGTTAAGTGTCTCATTTCCTAATCTAATTCCCTCAGCATCACCCAACTTAATTCGACTACATTCCATTATCCTCGTTTTGCTTTTGTTGATGTTCATCTTATATCCTCCTTTCAAGACACTGTCCATTCCGTTCAACTGCTCTTCCAAGTCCTTTGCCCTGTCTGACAGAATTACAGTGTCATCCGCGAACCTCAAGGTTTTTATTACTTCTCCATGGATTTTAATACCTACTCCGAACTTTTCTTTTGTTTCCTTTATTGCTTGCTCAAGATACAGATTGAATAACATCAGGGATAGACTACAACCCTGTCTCACTCCATTCCCAACACTGCTTCCCTTTCATACCCCTCGACTCTTATAACTGCCATCTGGTTTCTGTACAAATTGTAAATAGCCTTTCGCTCCCTGTATTTTACCCCTGTCATCTTCAGAATTTGAAAGAGAGTATTCCAATCAACATTGTCAAAAGCTTTCTCTAAGTCTACAAATGCTAGAAGCGTAGGTTTGCCTTTCCTTAATCTTTCTTCTAAGATAAGTCGTAGGGTCAGTATTGCCTCACGTGTTTCAACATTTCTACGGAATCCGGACTGATCTTCCCCGAGGTCGGCTTCTATCAGTTTTTCCATTCGTCTGTAAAGAATTCGCTTTAGTATTTTGCAGCTGTGACTTATTAAACTGATAGTTCGGTAATTTTCACATCTGTCAACACCTGCTTTCTTTGGGATTGGAATTATTATATTCTCCTTGAAGTCTGAGGGTATTTCGCCTGTCTCATACATCTTGCTCACCAGATGGTAGAGTTTTGTCAGGACTGGCTCTCCCAAGGCTGTCAGTAGTTCTAAGGAATGATGTGTACTCCGGGGGCCTTGTTTCGACTTAGATCTTTCAGTGCTCTGTGAAACTCTTCACGCAGTATCGTATCTCCCATTTCATCTTCATCTACATCGTCTTCCATTTCCATAATATTGTCCTCAAGTACATCGCCCTTGTATAGACCCCCTATATACTCCTTCCACCTTTCTGCTTTCGCTTCTTTGCTTAGAACTGGGTTTCAATCAAAGCTCTTGATATTCATGCAAGTGGTTCTCCTTTCTCCAAAGGTCTCTTTAACTTTCCTGTAGGCAGTATCTATCTTACCCCTAGTGAGATAAGCCTCTGCATCCTTACATTTGTCCTCTAGCCATCCCTGCTTAGCCATTTTGCACTTCCTGTCGATCTCATTTTTGAGATTCCTTTTTGCCTGCTTCATTTACTGCATTTTTATATTTTCTCCTTTCATCAATTAAATTCAATATTTCTTCTGTTACCCAAGGGTTTCTACTAGCCCTCGTCTTTTTACCTATTCGATCCTCTGCTGCCTTCACTATTTCATCCCTCAAAGCTACCCATTCTTCTTCTACTGTATTTCTTTCCCCCATTCCTGTCAATTGTTCCCTTATGCTCTCCCTGAAAGTCTGTACAACCTCTGGTTCTTTCAGTTTATCCTGGTCCCATCTCCTTAAATTCCAACTTTTTTGCAGTTTCTTCAGTTTTAATCTACAGTTCATAACCAATACATTGTGGTCAGAGTCCACATCTGCCCCAGGAAATGTCTTACAATTTAAAACATGGTTCCTAGATCTCCGTCTTACCATTATATAATCTATCTGAAACCTTCTAGTATCTCCAGGCTTCTTCCATGTATACATCCTTCTTTCATGATTCTTGAACCAAGTGTTAGCTATGGTTAAGTTACGCTCTGGGCAAAATTCTACCAGGCGGCTTCCTCTTTCATTTCTTATTCCCAATCTATGTTCACCTACGAAGTTTCCTAATCTTCCTTTTCCTACTATCGAATTCCAGTCAGCCATGACTATTAAATTTTCGTCTCCCTTCACTATCTGAATAATTTATTGTATTTCATCATACATTTCATCAATCTCTTCGTCATCTGCAGAGCTAGTTGGCATATAAACTTGTACTACTGTAGTAGGCGTGGGCTTCGTGTCTATCTTGGCCACAATAATACGTTCACTATGCTGTTTGTAGTAGCTTACCCGCACTCCTATTTTTTATTCATTATTAAACCTACTCCTGCATTACCCCTATTTGATTTTGTATTTATAACCCTGTATCCACCAGACCAAAAGTCTTGGTCCTTCTGCCACCGAACTTCACTAATTCCCACTATATCTAACTTTAACCTATCCATTTCCCTTTTTAAATTTTCCAACATACCCGCCCGATTAAGGGATCTGACATTCCACGCTCCGATCCGTAGAATGCCAGTTTTCTTTCTCCTGATAACAACGGCCTCTTGAGTAGTCCCCACCCGGAGATCCGAATGGGGGACTATTTTACCTCCGGAATATTTTACCCAAGAGGACGCCATCATCATTCAATCACACAGTAAAGCTGCATGCCTTCGGGAAAAATTATGGCTGTAGTTTCCCCTTGCTTTCACCCGTTCGCAGTACCAGAACAGCAAGGCCATTTTGGTTAGTGTTACAAGGCTAGATCAGTCAATCATCCAGACTGTTGCCCCTGCAACTACTGAAAACGCTGCTGCCCCTCTTCAGGAACCACACGTTTGCCTGGCCTCTCAACAGATACCCCTCTGTTGTGGTTGCATCTACGGTACGGCTATCTGTATCGTTGAGGCACGCAAGCCTCCCAGCCAACGGCAAGGTCCATGGTTCATGGGGGGAGGCTATCGCACATAAGCGTGTCAAATACGCGCCGCTACAGTAAGCGCTAGAGGCGCGGAAAGAAATACACGCGCGCGAACAGTTGTAGGCGCCAAAACTACTCGCCTGAGCAGCGGTGCAGCGGCCGACAATAGTCCGCCAATGGGCGCTTTTCGCCACAACAAACAGCACGGTCGAGAGGTTACACGCTCTGCCACTGCGCCAACGTCCAGTGCCGATGGTTACGTGCTCATTTCAGTCGTAGTTACCAATGTCGTGGTATTAACATTAGCACATGCATGGGCGGTCACCTGCGGAGGCCTATCGTTAGGAGTGTTCGGTGCTCTGTGTGTTCAGACACACTTGTACTCTGCCCAGCATTAAAGTCTGGTTTTATTTCTGCCACAGTTCTCCGCCCATCGGGTTTTACCAGTGTGCCCAGACTACGACATCCTACATCTGTAATGAGTGTTGGCCACCCAAACCCACAAGGACTAGACGTGATTCCACCTTGCTTTCGCCATATGTTAAAGACACACGCCACAGCACTCCCGAGGAATCGTGTAGTTCGTGGAATGCTCGACCCGAGCCTACGGGGCATTACAATCTGCCTTCGGTCGGTCTCAGATCGCGCATCTTCCCCATTCTACGCTCGACAGCACGCTCCCTGATACGTGTTACGTGCGTGTGTGTGTCTAGCAGTCATTCTTTGCCAGGTGACGCTGCTATCGTCTGGACGGGTTTATACCGATAGTATGTCGGTGGTCGTAATATACAGGCTGATCAGTGTAAAGCAGTCTCTTACAGAGAAATGTCAGGACTCTAAAAGGCACATTTTCTTTGCTAATGTTTTTCTGTGTTAATTCTCCTTGGGTGACAGTCAATATTCAGTCATAAAAATTTTATGTTTGCTGTATAATCTAAGAAATTTTCGTTTACATTCAGTTTACAGAATTATTTGTCCTCTTTAACAAACAATTCTTGCTGACTGTTTTCTACATGTTCTGTGGAAGTTATTGCGTAATGACTAATTACTATCTTCCATTGGGGGTTTTGGTGTTTTACCTGTGCTTACAATGTTGCTGCCATCACCAGACAACTTTTTCTCAACATCTAACAACATCAGGACAGTTATTGATATTACACACATCAGAAAAAGTTTTGCATCGCCTCGGTTCCGAGAATTCCGGAACTAGAACAGAAAATTGGAATAGAGGTCAACATAAACATCATTTCCGCCCTTTTATTGCTCATGAAAACTACACATTGTACCACCATACAGCGAGACCTTCAGAGGTGGTGATCCAGACTGCTGTACACACCAGTACCTCTAGTACCAAGTAGCACGTCCTCTTGCATTGATGCATGCCTATATTCGTCGTGACATACTATCCACAAGTTCATCAAAGCACTGTTGGTCCAGATTGTCCCACTGCTCAACGGCGATTCGGCGTAGATCCCTGAGAGTGGTTGGTGGGTCACGTCGTCTATAAACGGCCCTTTTGAATCTATCCCAGGCATATTCGATTTCATGTCTGGAGAACATGCTGGCCACTCTAGTCGAGCGATGTCGTTATCCTGAAGGAAGTTATTCACACGACGTGCACGATGGGGGCGCGAATTGTCGTCCATGAAGACGAATGCCTCGCCAATATGCTGTCGATATAGTTGCACTAGCGGTCGGAGGATGGCATTCACGTATCGTACAGCCGTTACGGCGCCTTTCATGACCACCAGTAGCGTACGTCGGCCCCACATAATGCCACCCCAAAACAGCAGAGAACATCCACCTTGCTGCATTCGCTGCACAGAGTGTCTAAGTCGTTCAGCCTGACCGGGTTGCCTCCAAACAAGTCTCCGGCGATTGTCTGGTTGAAGGCATATACGACACTCATCGATGAAGAGAATGTGATGCCAATCCTGATCGGTCCATTCGGCATGTTGCTGGGCCAATCTGTATAGCTCTGCATGGTGTCGTGGTTGCAAAGATGGACCTCTCCACGGACGTCGAGAGTGAAGTTGCGCATCATGCAGCCTGCTGCGCACTCTTTGAATCGTAACACTACGTCCTGTGGCTGCATGGAAAGCATTATTCAACATGGTGGCGTTGCTGTCAGGGTTCCTCCGAGCCATAATCCGTAAGTAGCGGTCATCCACTGCAGTAGTAGCGCTTGGGCGGCCTGAGCGAGGCATGTTATCGACAATTCCTGTCTTTCCGTATCTCCTCCATGTCCGAACAACATCGCTTTGGTTCATTCCGAGACGCCTGGACACTTCCCTTGTTGAGAGCCCTTCCTGGCACAAAGTGACAATGCGGACGCGATCCAACTGCGGTATCGACCATCTAGGCATGGTTGAACTACAGACAACACGCGCCGTGCACCTCCTTTGTGGTGGAATGACTGGAACTGGTCAGCTATCGGACCCCCTCCGATTAATAGTCGCTGCTCTTCAATCGTTGTTTACAATTTTGGGCGGGTTTGTGATATCTCTGAACAGTCGAAGGGACTGTGTCTGTGATACAATATACACAGTCAACGTCTGTCTTCAGGAGTTCTGGGAACCGAACTGATGCAAAACTTTTTTTGATGCGTATGTATTAAGAACAATAGTTGCCCTAAGATGCAGCTGTGAGCGATTCCTACGTTAATATGCTTGGGGTCTGATAAGTGTTTCACTGAAAGTTTCCTTTTTTAAAGTCTGTGCCACTTCTACCCATAGCACACTGTTCTACAGGTATGTTCTAAACCAGTCATTGGTAGTTCGTAATATTCCAAACGATTCCAGATTTTTAATAGAATTGTATGCTCAACACTATCAAAGGCATTCGAGAGATATAAAAATATACCTGCGACATATTCATTCTTGCCCACTGCATAAATACCGCTGCTTTAAATTCTACTACGTCTGATTTTATACTTCTACGACTCTGAAAACCGAACTGTGCTTCTTTGAGGAGATTACATTTATTCAAGAAGTTAGTCACTCTGTATTTCAGAAGAGATTTTTTAAGTACACCACCGGCGAAATGGGCCTGTAGGTTTTGTACATGTTCTGCATCACCATTCCTTACTAGAGACACAACTCTTGCGTATTTCAGATGCTCCGAAAACTTACCTGAACTGATAGTCTTACTTATTATGCTAGTTAATGAAGCTTGAATACTAATTAACCATTATTTAAGCACACATACAGGCACTTCATATATGCCTGCTGACTATTTGTTTTTTAATTTTTGTATTTTTTTCCGGACTTTATACTGTGGGATGTGTAACAACATCAACCAAATTCAGAAAACAGTGTTTGAAGGATAATTATGAAATTCTACTCATTACAAAACATTTTTCGCGGAACAACAATTTTTATGGCAAATGATATTAAACAATATTTATTCTTCATAAATACTTGAAACGGTCCTACGTTTTCACGTCGTCAATAACATAACTACCTTGAAAATCGTAAGTTGAGCTTAACAACATTTACTTGAAAAATAATTTTCTAACAGTGGCCACACAAAATTCACACCGTTGTCTCCTCGCATTCTCTACCCTACCAAATTGAAAACTGCTTACGGAACTGTTGAAACGGCTGGTCTTGTGGAATGGTGGGTCTGCATTTAATAGAGGCCTTTCTCATGAATGATCACGGCGCCTGTGACTGGTGATGATCGCTCGCGTTCGATATGTCCGCCGCGTTCGACTCTTTGATCATATTTCACCATTTTATGCATAGCTATCATGGTTTCAAGCACAGAGATTTCGAGACACTCTCTCTCCTCTGCTGTCTTATCAGCATTCAGTGTCATATCTCTCACCGACCTTAACGGTATTGTCTGAACAATACTGAAGACGCATTATTTTCCACCAGAGTAAAACCTTTCGTCTGTCCCACACCGCTTCCTCGAAGCCATTTTCAGTAACAGGAAACTCGACTCTGGAATAACCTCCCTCCTTACATCAGAGGACCGAATAACATATCCACTTTCAAAACATAGTTAACGACATAGCTACTGAAGCACCAAGAATGTGTACCTTCGTTCCTGTACCCGTTGCCCCATTGTATCCTTCCTTCCTTCCTCCGACATCTTCCTCGTTTCTCAACGCGCTTAGCTGGTGCAGTCTACCTAAATTTCTCTCCCTCAGAACTCTTTATATCAGAAAATATCACTTTTGTGCACCTACAAATACATTTTGTTTATGCCACTATTATCATTATCGTTATTTTTATTGTTATTATTATTATTAGCGGCAGCATCAGCAGTAGTAGTGGTAGACTGCTAGTATTAACCTTATTAGTTATCAGTCACTACTATTATTTCACATGGTGCCTACATACATTCAGATCAGTTTTTACTGTGTTAGAACCATTTTATTATTATTTATCATATTAAAGTTGCTGTTACTTCTTAGATAATTATGATGTATAAATATTATATATGTGAAACCCTTGTCGGATGTAACAGAGAGCCTAAAGCCCATAATCTAATCAGATTAAATAAATATAAAACAAATTACAATCTGTCTTCATTAGCTGCGTTGGCTTGCACTGCAGGGCGCGCTCTTTTATTACTTCGGCAATAATTATACGTGGTTCGTCGCTGTGGGACTGGTCTCGGGTAGAATGATGGACATTAACACCCTCCAAAACTATTTTTGGTTGATCAGCTGAGTTAAATAATTATTTTAGTTGATCGCCGGCGGTGTTGCAATTTGACGATCTGTAAGTGGAGAGAATATTTACCTGACTGTCTCATATCTTAAGAAAGACCCCAATAACATCAGTAGCTGATTCATCCATATTAATTGTGATAGGAATGTATTTTTCTAAGCCAAGTAAAAAAAGCTCTTCCTCTATACCAGATGACGACATAGCTATGAAAAAATCTCTTCTAGGCTTCATCACTGCTAACTATTAACTTCTAACTGCGAGTCCTTCCAGCCACAGAGTCTTACAGAGTGCGCATAGCGCTGTCAGTGATATTAATGCAGTCTAAAGAGCTGACAACATACAAACCTATAAACAGGCTATTTACATAGTGAATTTCTTTTCCTATGTATGCGTAATATGTTATATTTATTTACGTTCAGGGTCAACTGCCAGAGTCTGCACCCATTCATCAATTCTCTGCAGGTCGTTCTGCAAATTCTTACTATCTGCTGGCGTTGCTACTTTGGTATAAACAACTGCATCATCTGCGAATAGCCTTAAAGAGCATCCGACGCTTTCTACTAGATCATTAATATACACTGTGAACACCAACAGTCCTACCACAAGCCGGCCGCGGTGGCCGTGCGGTTCTAGGCGCTTCAGTCCGGAACCGAGCGACTGCTACGGTCGCAGGTTCGAATCCTGCCTCGGGCATGGATGTGTGTGATGTCCTTAGGTTAATTAGGTTTAAGTAGTTCTAAGTTCTAGGGGACTGATGATCTCAGATGTTACGTCCCATAGTGCTCAGAGCCATTTGAACCAGTCCTATCACACTCCCCTGTGGTACTCCTGATATTACCTTTACATCTGTCGATGTAGTTCCGTTAAGAGCGGCGTGTTGAGTTCTATCTGCAAGAAATTGAATCCAATCGCAGGTATGCTCCGATAATGCGTAAGCTCGTTTTTTTGCATTAAACGGCAATGTGGGACGTTGTCAAATACCTTATTGAAATCAAGGAACACGGCATCAACCTGAGCGCCGTTGTCCACTGCGCCGGATTCTCAAAAAGAATTAATTATCAAGGTGCAAAGGATATATAAAACCTCTGAACAAAAATTTAAAAAACGAAAGCTACTTACACCTAAACTCACATATTGGCGACGACAAATTTCAGAGCAAAGAAGCTCATGTCCAATATCACGGTAGGTGTGACCATCAGTAAAATCGAATAAAATCAATTAAAAAAGCTTTTCCATTGGAGCTGGGCACCGGCCCGTATGTGGCTGGAAACATCCGTAAGTGGCGTACCTGCGAGAAAACGTACGCACATAGTAAACAGATGAAGTGTGAAATATCGGCACGCTGTATCGAAAAGACACTGAGAAAACTTTTTAGGTAGAAAAACGGGGAAGGTTGGAGGCAGGAAGAAGAAGAACTTTAAAAATGAGTTGTAACAGTAAAAAGGAGGATAAACAGAAACAGACAAACTAGTTTTGTGTAAGGAGGTTAAAGGGTGGAAATTAGACTTATGTGAAGAACTGATATTTTTTAAACACGCACTCAATAGGGATGATAACATGTTAAATGATCAGCTGCAGCTTGCGAGGCGACAGTGTCTTGGACGTATGAAGCCGGGTAATGTTGTCAGAGTTCGTTGGTGGCCTCTACTTCATTCTCACCAAAATTCTATTTTTCTTGTAAATATTTTATTTCTTTCTATTTATCATCCTTTTTACTGTTACAGTTCATTTTTAAAGTCCCCCTTCTGTCACTACCTCCCATTTTCCCCCCTTTTTCTACCTAAAAAAAATTCTCAGCCCCTTTTCAATATAATGCGCATATATTTTCACGCCTGTACGTCACGAACAGATTTTTCTATCTCGTGCACTTCAAAAACTTTGCCACTCGCTAAGTGGCACCAGTCACATAGGGGCCTTTCCACTGCCCTTTAATTCCTAGTACATTGGAAAGTGAAGACTTTTACGCTTAATCCAGTTCCAGTTGATATTTTTATTGGACTTAATTTATTTTACTGATGGTCACACATGTTACCAGACATGAACTCCTTTGTTCTGAAATTTGTCGTCGCCAGTATGAGATTTTACGTGTAAGTAATTTTTATCAAGTAGTTTTGTTCATCCTTTACTCTTTGATAATTCTTTTTAACTATCATGTATAAAATTTCCTCAGTAGGTCCGTATACTTCTCAAGAATACAATTTTACTATACTTGAAACCATGCTCAACGGTTGTTAATTAAGCTTTATACCTCCAGCTGGTTAGCTGATTTTCTCAGATCATTCAAAATTGAAGCAATTTGTAAAAATACGGTCCAACTTAAGACAGAGTGGTAGTGACGAAGGTTGTTTTTAATGAAAGGAGGGTTTTTGTTAGAACTGAGTTGTGATACAGGCATTGTTAGTATTAGCAAGTAATACTTGTATGTTACTGGTGTGTAGAGTTGTGGACAGCGAATACCACTTTCCACTTAGTGAGCAAGAATTTTTTAAGACTTGGCGAACGCCTTTGTTATGTTTCGTGGAAGAATTATAAATAAGAATGATGTGGCAACAAATTAATATTTTTATGCAGTATAGTTGCATTAGCGTGCGAAGTTTGAAAAAATCATCCACCGATGATCCAGATTGCCGTCATGTCTTCTTTTTTACTTTAGTGGCTTTCGGAACGTGCGCTGACAGACATCTCAGCACTGTAATTGTTATGCTGGAGTTTGTTTTGATGGTTAGGGTATACATTAGTTTATGGCACACCCGGCTACGAAGTTAGAGAGCCTTAACAAAGGGCAGATTCCAACACAACAGAAATTTTACATCCACAGTATACCGAAAAAGTAAACAAGAAAATGTAACACACGATACACAGACGTAGTAAGCTAGTGGTAAAACAATAAGAAATGATAAATCGCCTTTGAAGCACATTTCGAATATACCCAATACAATCCATGTTTAATGACTATGTACCTAAATTAGTCATAAAATGTTCTTTTGTACGTCGTGCAAAAACGTTTTCGAAAGCTGCGAGCAGAGAAGTGAATATTTGTGCAGGTCTTAAGTACCAACTTGAGAGCAGTAGATAAGATCCATATTTCGGAATTTCAGCCATACATCTTTGCCGTCGTGATCCTTGACTTCTCAAAGGCGTTTGATACAATTCTGCACTGTCATCTAATGAACAAATGTGAGCGTTCGGAATATAAGATCAGCATTCGTGATTGGCTTGAAGATGTACTAGAAAATGGAGGTAAATAAGTCATTGTTAACCCAGCTAAATAGTCACACGTATTATTAACTTCTGCTGTACTCCAAGGGAGTATTTTAAGCACTCCGTCTTCAGGCCACGAGTGGCCTACCGGGACCATCCGACCGCCGTGTCATCCTCAGTGGAGGATGCGGATAGGAGGGGCGTGGGGTCAGCACACCGCGCTCCCGGTCGTTATGATGGTGTTCTTGACCGAAGTCGCTACTATTCGGTCGAGTTGCTCCTCAATTGGCATCACGAGGCTGAGTGCGCCCCGAAAAATGACAACAGCGCATGGCGGTCTGGATGCTCACCCATCCAAGTGCCGACCACACCCGACAGCTCTTAACTTCGGTGATCTCACGGGAACCGGTGTATCCACTGCGGCAAGGCCGTTGCCAATGGAGTATTTTAGGGCTATTTCTATTCGTAGTACATATTAATGACCTAATGGATAACATCGAAAGCTTCATGAAGCTATTCGCGGATGACGCTGTCGCACTCGGACGTTAGGAAGTCATGGAGCTACAAAATTGTAGCGAAATGTAGAGGATCGACGCTTGGTGCTGGTTTTGCAGTTTGCCATCACAAATGTAAAGTATAGCAAATAGGCTGAAAGAGCCGTTATTGTTTCATTAAACTATTGCCGCACAATGTTTGGAAGCAGTCATAGCCATTACATATTTGATAGTATGTGTACGTAGAAATTTAAAGTGAAACGGTCACATTAGAATTCTCGTAGGAAAGGCAGACATCAGATTCATTGGATGAATTCTCGGCAAGCGCAATCCATCCAAGCAGGAGAGTCTTACAAGAATACCATCCGACCGACACTTGAGTGTTGCTCCTCTATATAGGACTATTACAGGGTTTATTTGGCGTATAAAAGTACGAAGAAATACGATAAAAATACAAGAAAAAACAAGACATAAATACAAATTATACATTAAACTAACAACCAATTGTTACATGTTAATCTCCTGCCTTCTTATACAGTAGAGGGCTGATGGTGTAGCCATGAAAAAATGGTTTGGACACCCAGGTAGGCTCTCAATTTACACTCCTCGATAATGTGGCGGATAGTCTGGTTTGGCGCTCTACAATCACAGTTCAGGACTGCTAACTCAGTTTTTAAGGTTTGTATTCATACACTACTTGTCCTATATTGAAGGCGATTTATTTTCTTATACTCCAAGGAGGTAAAAATATAGAGAAGGTGACATTATCTATGCCGATCAGAGACTTCTGTACATTACTTGTTGAAAGTCTGTTACTTCCTTATTGAACCACTTAGGTTACTCTGTCACTGTGTTAAACATGTTCTGTTAGCACTAATGCGCTAGACTGACAGTGAGTTTTGAGTGTGTACTTTGAAACAGTATATTTTCGTGGATGAATATTCATCATCAGACAGTTGAAAAAACAATTATTTAATGCCAAATGTCACTCGTCGAGCAGGGTGTACACTTCTTCGGCGTAAGGGCGTCTACCATATTCTAATCTCCTTCTTCGAGTAATGCTATGTGAGTTCAAAGCACTTGGGTCTCTATAGAGGGTCAATGTCACGGTTCATGAGGAGCATTCGTAGCCCAGGTTTCACGTCATTTGCTGTTAATAGTGTTTCTAATAGCAAGCTGTTGCCTGTTCAGAGGTAGACTTCTGGAACAGTCGGTATTTTGTCAACCTGGGAATACCTTCATGGGTGGGAAGTTGAAGATTATTCACTATTTAAGAATATTGTTTTAATAGGGCTTCTTGTGTTCTGTACAGAGGGGCTGTGTATTCGAAGCCAGCGTAGTGGATAGCTCTTATGCAGACACAGATTCTCTTGGCTGCGTTGCAGTGAGTGTCCAACTTACGTGAGAGCTGTTGAACCACAGCGGAGCACGATATTTAGGTAAAACTGCCAGAGAAAATATAAAGTATCCAAAAAAGTGCGATACGTTTCCTTGCGGGTTCGTTTAGCAAACGTGAAAGTGTCATGGAGATGTTTGCCAAACTTCAGTGGCACACGCTACAGGCGCATCGCATTCTGGTTCACTGTTAAAATTCCGAGAGCGTCAGTCAGTCTGTATCTTATAAACACCTCGAAAGCAAAGTTAAATAGATCTGAGTTCATTCAGAGGTTTACCATCAGTCGTTTTACCTGCACAACATTCGCGGCGGGAGCAGGAAAAGGAGGAAGTTGGAGCGGTACACGAAGTACCCTGCACCCCTCACGATAAACTGGTTTGCAGAATATAGATGTCGATGAAATTACTATTGAATAACTGCCAGTAAAAGACTTTGTTATATATTTAGTTTCATGCTGATGGACCATTTGCACGTTATATCGTAACGATGTGGAATGAGCTATTTTATATTCAGTCACAAATTAATTTGAAAATAAGGCTACATTCTGCACGTTAATAAGGTTTTTTCTAAATATTCAGACGTGAGTTATTAATGCCTATCCACCATATTTTACACATTACTGTAATATAAATTCTTCTGCGGAATAGAAGGAGTTTACAAAGAGGAACTTTTTCACTATATTTCCAAATTTTACTTTACTGTCTGTCAGACGTTTTATTACCCTGGGTATATGATCAAAAATTTTAGTTACAATGTTGTGCACGGCTTTTTGTGCTAAACACAACCATGATCTATAGTAACGAATGTCATTTTTTTCTTCTCGTATTGTAATTATGTACATCATTGTTCCTTTTTAACAGAAGAGGGTTTTTAACAACAAATTTCAGGAGGGGATAAATGTACTGTGAAGCGATAATCAAAATTACCAGCTTCTTAAGCATATGTCTACAAGATAATCATGGGTGAGCAGCACATATTATTCTTACAGCAAGTTTTTAACAATGAAGACTTCCGTTGTTAAGGATGACTTACCCCAGAAAATTATTGTACATGACATTACTGAATGGAAATATCCATAATACGTGAATTTACAGATTTTTATCTCCCCACGATTTGCAATGATTCTAAGGGCAAATGTGACTGAACTAAGTTGTTCGAAAATATGCTTTTTCCAGCTCAAATTCTCGTCAGTATGGTCACTAAAATTTTATGAAGTTTCTACCCGTTTTACTATTTTATCACCATGCGTTACACGAATTGTTTGTGTAGTACCTCTAGGTGTGCGAAACTACTGTGTATATGTTGTGCTTTTTTAAAACTGACAGCAAGATCATTCTCAAAAACCAATGGCACTTTAAAAATTTTTACCATTTCTTCTCGAACAGTTTAAACGGCCTGGATTGATTATAGTACTTGTGTCATCCGCAAAAAGAACTAATTCCGCTAGTTGTATATTTGACGGAAGACAGTACACACATATGAGGAACAATGGCGGACTTAAATTTGGGCCTTATGGAACCGTGTATGTCGTTTCTCCCCAGCAGAATAATGTCCCTGAACTACACTGGATGCATTACTAAGTACAGCTTTTTGCATTGTCTTAGTTAACTATCACATTATCCACTGGTTGGTCGTATGAAGACCTTTAGCAAGAACAGCGAACTTGAGAGTTATTGTGTGTGGGAACATTACAGATCCCTTGGCGACCTGCGACCTTCGTCTTTTGACGCTCTGTATCTCGGCTTTGGCAGTGCCGTCTGCCTGTTACGGTCTTTGTTTCACAGGGTATCGGACGACACACAAGCTAGCCTGCAGACTTTGGATATGATGTATCAGTGCTGATGCTAATACCAGTCATCAAGTCTTAGGCGCTATCTCAGCAGTCAAACACAGCCACTTATCAGGCGTTGTCTCTGCCTAGCAAGAGCTTTGATAACTTCCTTCCGACACAATCGTGAAACTGTAGAATTATCAGCATTTTTTATCTGTACCTGAGCCTCTTTGATTACTGTCAGGTACGAAGATGGAGCAAGACGAAACGTCTGTAAACCTAACATTCCACAACGGCAGGTTTCCTTTAGTCTGAAACATAAAGTGAGACTTCTCTGGAACCCTACATCCGGGGAGTTTTGCTTCTCTGCAGATAAACAAAACACTGCGCACAGCGAATGACCCACAAGAGAGCAGCGAAGCGCACACATCTCCGTATCTTTGTTCAAAGAATGTGTGGAATGTGAAATTTAAAACTTTCCCAGATCACACAGGGTGTCTATAACGATGTACTCTATTTTTTTCAGTTTGTTCCCAACACAAAATTAAATAGAATAAAATAATTTCCTTCTGCATGCCAAGGTAAGTTTTCAAAAACAAATTACTACATCAAATCACAGCACATCCATGTGAGCTCTTGCGATAACATGAAGAATTTCTAGTCCGCATTCAGTTTCCACGCAGGTCCGCAGCTACATATCCACAAGGATGGTAACGATGACTTCCACCATCTGAACACAAAGGTCTTGGAGGGTCCCGCATTGCAGTGCGAACATAGTCCCAAAGAAAAAATCCAGTGGTGTGGTGGCAAGAGAACATGGAGGCCAATTCAAGGGTCCAATCCAGCGTCTGTTAATGTTCAATTCGCAGCTGTCCGAACAGCCAACGACCAGTGCTTTTATCCTATTGGCGTCTGGTGTCCGTTTGTTGTAAACAGAACGAAACTGCTTTTGCACCATAACAATGGATTTAAACTCTGCTTTATATAAGCACAGTTCGTGACTTCTCCAGAAATGTCGCCATTTTCGCTTGGACGGACAACGCTAGAACAATGAAAATGCGTCAAACGTTGACAAAAATTAGGCAGCAACTTTAAGTCCTTCAGCACCCAATGGACAAGTCAGATCTGAAAAAAGATCTATTTTTAAACTGCCTAAAAAAATAGAGCATTTCGATGTAGACAGCCTGTAGGTTCTTCCACGAAATTTCAGGCGAACTACCGGATTCGTGTTAGTGAAATTAATTCAGCTGATAAACACTAATTTTTCTTTCAGCGGTCTGATTGGCTACCTATTCTATTCTCTGTGGCCATTGCCTGTAGTGAAGAGATGTTTTCGCCAGTAGACGCTCTAATGTTCTAATCACTTCCGGCTGTGATTTCCCCTCACAGCTTTTGTGTTGTCGGGGTTCACTCAACTGATATCTGTGTAGTATTGGCAGCGGAATCGTTCTGGATTCACTGAGCAGTTCAGTTTGCATGAGACATACAACGTATTGTCACCGTATGTGAGTGATTCCTATTTGGCATAAGACGGATGATTTTGCCATTCGATATTGATGTGAACCAACGTTCATGTAAAGTACTATATGCTATGTTATCAGCATGCAGTCTAACTTTAAGATGGATGTGTTTGGCTATCACTCATGAACTGAAAGTGAAGCAGTGAGTTTGGTCGACATACCGTTTACCATTTTGTTTACATCCATGCTATGTTCATATTGCCTGTACAGAATTTTAGAGCCAACGTGCGTGATAACCTGGCCTGTCACAGGAACACACCTACCTCTGAGCATGATTTTGTTGCGCTCCTTATCTGTAAGACGGTATTCCCTTACCTTTATGAAGTTTTAATAAAGCTGCAACTCGAGATCTGTTTTGTTACTATGTGGGAAGTAGAGTCCATGCAGAATACCGAGGCTGGTAATGTACAGACGGCAGGGCACGCATGGGGAGAGTGGTAGTGGTGGGGGCTGTGGGCAGGCACTGCGGGAGAAATGATGACCGCTGGAGGGGAAGCGCCGTTCTAAACTCAAACCTACACTGAGGTTTTTTGTAAGTATTAAGCGGAGGTCCTCCTTACCCACACTTGAATGGCGACCATTCAAAAAGATCTGGCACCTCTGCTTTGGTTGGTATGTAAAAAGAATTCCGCCGAAATTGCGACGATATATTTTCCCCTGGCTTGTTAACCACTAGTAACTTTCACAGAAATGTCACGAGTGGCGAATTTTGATTAAAACCTGCATATTTCTCTTGTTTCCTTGTTAAAATTAGCTACTTGTGCCACTTCCCCAACATGTTGTGCAGACGCAATTGCGGGAGAATTCTGAAACAGTGGCTTATTAAGTTTATGAAGTCAGGAACTGAGGAAAAGTAGTCAGTAGTTTATGAGAAAGCAAATCCTCAGTACAAAAAAAGTGTAATGTCTTCACTTATGTTGTTCCAAAATCCATAGCATTTCTCATTTCACTAGTTATCGGTGACCCTTAAAAATTACATTCCTTTATCGAAAAAGTCTGTAGTTAGTGGAATAACACGGTAAATAATGAAGTTTTGCGTAATGACGATATGGCAAAATACTCTTCGCTTTGTGTGCTATCATTAGGAAAAATCTCATTTCGATATCTGAAATCGTTTATGAAATATGAGGAATGTTGTAGATATTTCAAGGTGGCTTTATCGCTGGCGCGGCGCGATCGCAAATGAACGTGCCACGCCAGATCAATTTTCTCGAGATTGGTGACACATAGGGACCTTTAATGTAGTCTAAAGAAAAAGTCAATATTTTAGCTAAATTTCATAAGCAGCAGCTGCACCAAATGCAAAATCATAGAGACTTCTGTTTTTCATTGTAAACGTTTCCGAATTTCGCGCTCTGTCTTACTTCCATTTAAATATAACAATAGCTATGACCATTAACAAAATTATGGGCACGTCATCAAGTAAAGCAAAAATGATTTTTTTAACGATTGGTTTCCGTAAGATCGTTTGAGAAAGGCTGCAGTGAGTGCACCTCGATTCTGTGATCGCCGACCGGCCGAAAGGCGGCAAACACTTGTCGGCCCCTCCTTCCCAACAAACGAATGAACTCGCCCAGCCTTTTCGACTGAAATTGGTCACTGCGCATCTGCCACAGCATCCTGCGCGGCCTGTACAATAAAGAACTCCATTCAGTCACAAATCACAAATACGCCTATTTCGTCACATTATCTATAAAATTTGATTAAACGTTCTTCGCCAAACAGCTTATCTGCCCACAGCTAGAAAAGTAAAACTGTTGAAATTATTGCTAATATAAAATTAACAAAGAATGCCTGAAGCATGGTAGACTCGCTTACTTTCACATGAAGATGAAAACCTGATCTGCCACCCATATAATTAAAAACAAGTCTGAGAAACTGGGAGTCATGTCAGAAATAAAATTCCAGTATAACAAGAAACGTGAAATTAGCAAGTGTTGTTCTTACTATACTATAATCGTGAGAACTAGACGCATATGTTGAAGCACATCTGGAAAGTTAGTGTAATGTAATAGAACTCACATATTTGCCACAGAAGAGTTGTTTATTATACTTTCCAGCTTTATCAGCTGCACACTACGGATAAAATTAGACTAAGCTATCACGTTTATAAAAGATTATTAAACTTTTGCTCGATGCACAGAGTCTGAATTTACCAATAAATTTTAAGGTTATCAAACAGTATAAGTCTCCACATTTGTGACTCTCCACCATCACGCACATACGTCCACACACGACACGCACAGAAAATCGAGGAGTTCAGTCACTATTTGGCAAGAGAGAAACTGCAATGCAGATTTCATCAACCTTAATCGGTTTGAACGAAAAGCGTTCAAAATCACTGCAATCCTCAGGGGTGTTCGGTTTTTAGGGTAAGGTGACCTGTTTTGTGATAGCTAAAGAAATCGAAGGATAAGGTTGGTTAAAAATCAGCTGAAAGCTCTCGAAAATGACTGACGTACGAAAAAGATAATAGATTTTGGTAATATAAAACCTTTTACAGGGAAAGTGAACAGATTACATGTAATAATTTATGTCAAAGAAACTTCTGCATTTTGTGGGTCTACTGAAATGGTGAGCAACTTCAGATAGTGTAGTTCTTAATTTCGGATAGGGTTATTTCATAAGAAAAGTTCAAGATTGCATTCCTACAGGAATATTGTCTCATTACAGAAACTAATATTCCAATTTCATTACAGTAACGATACACTTATAGCTACTTTGGGGCTATCCTTTGCAGTTTTCACAGTTGTACGTCTTCCCCCATGAACCATGGACCTTGCCATTGGTGGGGAGGCTTGCGTGCCTCAGCGATACAGATGGGCGTACCGTAGGTGCAACCACAACGGAGGGGTATCTGTTGAGAGGTCAGACAAATGTGTGGTTCCTGAAGAGGGGCAGCAGCCTTTTCAGTAGTTGCAGGGGCAACAGTCTGGATGATTGACTGCTCTGGCCTTGTAACACTAACCAAAACGGCCTTGCTGTGCTGGTACTGGCTTCAAATGACTCTGAGCACTATGGGACTCAACATCTGTGGTCATCAGTCCCCTAGAACTTAGAACTACTTAAACCTAACTAACCTAAGGACATCACACACATCCATGCCCGAGGCAGGATTCGAACCTGCGACCGTAGCGGTCACGCGGTTCCAGACTGACGCGCCTAGAACCGCACGGCCACACCGGCCGGCTGTGCTGGTACTGCGAACGGCTGAAAGCAAGGGGAAACTACAGCCGTAATTTTTCCCGAGGGCATGCAGCTTTACTGTTTGGTTAAATGATGATGGCGTCCTCTTGGGTAAAATATTCCGGAGGTAAAATAGTCCCCCATTCGGATCTCCGGGCGGGGACTACTCACGAGGACGTCGTTATCAGGAGAAAGAAAACTGGCGTTCTATGGATCGGAGCGTGGAATGTCAGATCCCTTAACCGGGCAGGTAGGTTAGAAAATTTAAAAAGGGAAATGGATAGGTTAAAGTTAGATATGGTGGGAATTAGTGAAGTTCGGTGGCAGGAGGAACAAGACTTTTGGTCAGGTGAATGCAGGGTTATAAATACAAAATCAAATAGGGGTAATGCAGGAGTAGGTTTAATAATGAATAAAAAAATAGGAGTGCCGGTAAGCTACTACAAACAGCATAGCGAATGCATTATTGTGGCCAAGATAGACACGAAGCCAATGCCTACTACAGTAGTACAAGTTTATATGCCAACTGGCTCTGCAGATGATGAAGAAATTGATGAAATGTATGATGAAATAAAAGGAATTATTCAGGTAGTGAAGGGAGACGAAAATTTAATAGTCATGGGTGCCTGGAATTCGAGAGTAGGAAAAGGGAGAGAAGGAAACATAGTGGGTGAATATGGATTGGGGGAGAGAAATGAAAGAGGAAGCTGTCTGCTAGAATTTTGCACAGAGCATAACTTAATCATAGCTAACACTTGGTTCAAGAATCATAAAAGAAGGTTGTATATATGGAAGAATCCTGGAGATACTAGAACGTATCAGATAGATTATATAATGGTAAGACGGAGATTTAGGAACCAGGTTTTAAATTGTAAGACATTTCCAGGGGCAGATGTGGACTCTGACCACAATCTATTGGTTATGAACTGTAGATTAAAACTGAAGAAACTGCAAAAAGGTGGGAATTTAAGGAGATGGGACCTGGATAAACCGAATGAACCAGAGGTTGTACAGAGTTTCAGGGAGAGTATAAGGGAACAATTGACAGGAATGGGGGAAAGAAATACAGTAGAAGAAGAATGGGTAGCTCTGAGGGATGAAGTAGTGAAAGCGGCAGAGGATCAAGTAGGGAAAAAGACAAGGGCTAATAGAAATCCTTGGGTAACAGAAGAGATACTGAATTTAATTGATGAAAGGAGAAATTATAAAAACGCAGTAAATGAAGAAGGCAAAAAGGAATACAAATGTCTCAAAATGAGATCGACAGGAAGTGCAAAATGGCTAAGCAGGGATGGCTTGAGGACAAATGTAAGGATGTAGAGGCTTATCTCACTAGGGGTAAGATAGATACTGCCTACAGGAAAATTAAAGAGACCTTTGGAGAAAAGAGAGCCACTTGTATGAATATCAAGAGCTCAGATGGAAACCCAGTTCTAAGCAAAGAAGGGAAAGCAGAAAGGTGGAAAGAGTATATAGAGGGTCTATACAAGTGCGATGTACTTGAGGACAATATTATGGAAATTGAAGAGGATGTAGATGAAGATGAAATTGGAGATACGATACTGCGTGAAGAGTGACAGAGCACCTAAAGACCTGAGTCGAAACAAGGCCCCGGGAGTAGACAACATTGCATTGGAACTACTGACGGCCTCGGGAGAGCCAGTCCTGACAAAACTCTACCATATGGTGAGCAAGATGTATGAGACAGGCGAAATACCCTCAGACTTCAAGGAGAATATAATAATTCCAATCCCAAAGAAAGCAGGTGTTGAAAGATGTGAAAATTACTGAACTATCAGTTTAATAAGTCACAGCTGCAAAATACTAACGCGAATTCTTTACAGACGAATGGAAAAACTCGTAGAAGCCGACCTCGGGGAAGATCAGTTTGGATTCCGCAGAAATGGAACACGTGAGGCAATACTGACCCTACGACTTATCTTAGAAAATAGATTAAGGAAAGGCAAACCTACGTTTCTAGCATTTGTAGAGTTAGAGAAAGCTTTTGACAATGTTGACTGGAATACTCTCTTTCAAATTCTAAAGGTGGCAGGGGTAGAATACAGGGAGCGAAAGGCTATTTAGAATTTGTACAGAAACCAGATGGCAGTTATAAGAGTCGAGGGGCATGAAAGGGAAGCAGCGGTTGGGAAGGGAGTGAGACAGGGTTGTAGCCTCTCCCCGATGTTATTTAATCTGTATATTGAGCAGTGAAGGAAACAAAAGAAAAATTCGGAGTAGGTATTAAAATCCGTGGAGAAGAAATAAAAACTTTGAGGTTTGCCGATGACATTGTAGTTCTGTCAGAGACAGCAAAGGACTTGGAAGAGCAGTTGAACGAAATGGACAATGTCTTGAAAGGAGAGTATAAGATGAACATCAACAAAAGCAAAACGAGGATAATGGAATGTAGCCGAATTACGTCGGGTGATGCTGAGGAAATTAGATTGTGAAATGAGACACTTAAAGTAGAAAAGGAGTTTCGCTGTTTGGGGAGCGAAATAACTGATGATGGTCGAAGTAGAGAGGATATAAAATGTAGACTGGCAATGGCAAGGAAAGCGTTCCTGAAGAAGAGAAATTTGTTAACATCGAGTATAGATTTAAGTGTCAGGAAGTCGTTTCTGAAAGTATTTGTGTGGAGCGTAGCCATGTATGGAAGTGAAACGTGGACGATAAATAGTTTGGACAAGAAGAGAATAGAAGCTTTTGAAATGTGGTGCTACAGAAGAATGCTGAAGATTAAATGGGTAGATCACGTAACTAATGAGGAGGTATTGAATAGAATTGGGGAGAAGAGGAGTTTGTGGTACAACTTGACAAGAAGAAGGGTCCGGTTGGTAGGACATGTTCTGAGGCATCAAGGGATCACAAATTTAGCGTTGGAAGGATCACAAATTTAGCGTTGGAGGGCAGCGTGGAGGGTAAAAATCGTAGAGGGAGACCAAGAGATGAATATACTGACTGACGGCTCGGGCGTCCTTAGACCTGAATAGGAAATCATTTTTTTCAAAAATTGTTAATAAAAGGGTTTTCTCCCATATGTTGTCGCTCTAGCACAGCAACTAGTGCACTAGTCGCTTCCGTGTCGTCCTGTCCAGGCGGGTTATGGTTGCTGGTCCTGCATTCCCGTGCGTTTTTTTTTTTACGTGGGTGTGACCCCCACCCTACGACTGACTGTCCCGACTGGCATGCATTTATGTCTCCATAATAATTTGGTGGCAGCTGAAGATGAAGCAATAAGCTTCGAAACCGATCGTGGAATAAATTAAGAAACTTAATTCTAAAAAAGGGGTTTATTAATACGAAATGATATTTGCCGGCCGCGGGGAACGGCCCCGCAATTAGCGGCGCTGTGTCACGGACTGCGCGACCCCTCCTGCCTAAGGTTCGAGTCCTCTCGCGGGCATGGGTGTGTGTGTTGTTCTTAGCATAAGGTAGTTTAAGTAGTGTGTAAGTCTAGGGTCCGATGACTTCAGCAGTTTGGTCCCCTAGGAATTCACGCACATTTGAACATTTTTGATATTCGTCACGTAGTTTAACGTTATTTTCAGTTACCGGCTTTTTTTACACGAAGTGCCAACAGTTTGTGCCCGCATTGTTATAAGAGAGATAGAATTACAACACTGTTTTATGAATTCGTGACACAATACTGTTCGTGTCACAGTAAGGAGGATTTCCTAAAGAATGGCCAGCAATGATCCGAGTGAGGCGTCGCACTCTTCACATAACAGCAGTTTTTCAGTCAAGATCATAATGTTCACTTATGTACAGACAAAACGTGATCGTTTATATGTGTTCCTGATGTGATGTAGCTTTTGCTTAAACATAAAGGGAACATTTAATACTTTTGGCTGAAGACAAAAGAGATAGCTGCGTCATTGATGGAACATACTCGGCAGTCTGCAGTCTGGTGCACCTAAAATTTGCTGAAATTCTGGAAAATTTTAATATTAGTACTTGTGTAATAACTTGTGGTGAGTAACTACGTAATTTTTCTCTAAATAAGCTGGCCACTTTGGCCGTATTGAAACAAATTAGTAATCCCGGCAGTAATGGCGGCCATCAACGAAAATCTCCATCTTAAATTAATTCTGCAAATACTCACAGAATTTCAACTTTTACATTAAGAAAATCACATATCACCTTAAGAAATATAAGTTATATGTTAAAGCTAACAAATACATAATTTCGAATAGTATAGACTTTTTTCAACCGATCAAAATAAGAGTTTCAAGATATTACAGCCCGCGTAGCGAAAAAACACAAAGCAGAGTCTATACATTACAAAAGAAACATTGTCTTTAAGTAGTATTTAGTTTGATCGTATCACACATGCGACTGGTGTATCCATTTGCAAACTCCGATAAAATTCCTGTAGCCCGTAACTGTTCAAAAAATGTGTGTGAAATAAGACTTAACTGCTAAGGTTATCAGTCCCTAAGCTTACACACTACTTAACCTAAATTATCCTAAGGACAAACACGCACACCCATGCCCGAGGGAGGACTCGAACCTCCGCCGCGACCAGCCACACAGTCCATAACTGCAGCGCCTGAGACCGCTCGGCTAATCCCGAGCGGCATTACTATTTTTTACATCTTTTCGACACAATCCACATATATTTTGCATGAAATTTTTCCAGCAGACGTTACTTCACGCTTTTGGACTCTCTGCTGGACGGTAAGGTTACCACTTAATGTTTTTTAGAGCGCCATACGTCGTGATACTTCGTAGTAATCTCAAGCGTTTATGTGGACGCTATCATGTCGTTATGATAGACATAACAATATGTATTAACCACAATCCAGTGGGTCATTATGTAATATATTCCCTTATGAAATCATGTCATTCAGTCACTGCGTATTGGCAATGTAATGAATAAAAAAGTGTCACATTACCATAAACATATACATATACCTCCTAAATCATCTCATTGAATCTTAAATTCCTCCCCCATACAATGAATAACCTCTCTCATATTTATCCTTCCTTTCCACTTCGCTTCACTCATAGTATACCAGTATAATTCGGCTGCTAACGAAGACTGATTTCATGAAAATTGTTTTAAAATATTTATACTTATTTGATCTGCTCCTTGGGAACCTCTGAAGTACTTTTTCCCACACTACAGCATCCATCCATCTTACTAAACATGGTGCTGCTGTCACGGCCTTCAGTCTGAAGACTGTTTTGATAAGACTGCGCAAACCTCTTCAGCTCTGCCTAACTACCACAACCTACGTCCATTTGAACCTGTTTACTGTATTCAAATCTTGGTCTCCCTCTACAATTTTTACCTTCCACACTCCTTTCCATTACCAAATCGCTCTTTTAATTTTGGGTTACTCTTTAAAAATATTTCTTAATACGATAATGACGAATGCCGGTAGCAGGAATAAACACCATCCGCTCCGTAAGTTATCAATTACTGGCCAGCCACAACATTATTGCAGCTGCGAGTGAGGGCGCTTCGGTCGTCTTCTCGTGAGTTTTTATCGTGATATTTTACGAGGACAGGCTGAAGCAGCTGATAGTATACGCACAACTGTCCTGACAACGTTCACAGTGCGATGTGTTCTCCGTAGTCGCCACTGTGCTTGTTTACTGAAGCGACATCGCGTGTTTCTGATGACGATCGCGCGACATCAATTACAATAATATCGTGGTTGGGTAGTAATCACCTTTGCTGGAATCTCTGTTTTAAGTAATTGTATGCTTCTTATGTTATATACATTTCATGCTTATTTATTAACCAGTTCCACTAAAAGTTGGTGTGAGAAACTCGCTTGGTTTCACAGTTACGCTCAGAGAAAGCATCTTGAAAAGTTTAGCTGTTGCACTCAAGCAGCGATGGTACTGAAACAAGCTCAGACTGCTCAAATGAACACTACCGACAATTAAAAATACGGTAGAAGCCTTAAACATTATGCTTTTGTTGAATTAAATAAATAAATAATTAAGACTAGTTCGCCTTACTTAACGGAAAAGTGTATAAAAATAATTACCAAATAATTAAAAAATATAATTATCTCCCGTCTTATTACAACGCATGTGTAATTGTTTCTTGATGTCGTCTATACGAAAATTACATTTTCCACATGGGTCTGGGCAACAGACACATTTACTGACAATATCTCTACAATTTTTGTCAAACAATCTTCTTCACTCCATAACATATAGTTGATCTAAGTAGATTAGCAAACCATGCACACCACTGAGCTCTCTATCTATTGCCTTCCCTCTTACCGAGAACTGCAGTTGACTTACTAGAATGCACACAAGGTGTTTAGAACTTGGGGATCAACCAAGTATTTTTTCCGAATGGGTACCTTTCAAAATAACATATAGGACCATCATATCTGTAAGATCTGTAAGTCCACGGTAATGGTGATAAGTTGAGAAAACCGTCCCAAAACACATATGCTACAAAACTCCACTGTATCCTGCGTATATACCCCGACATCAATGTGGGATATGATCATCATGCGCACGTACACAGACCGCACAACGGGTTGGCATACTCTGGATCAGGTGGTCGAGCAGCTGCTGGGATATAGCCTCCTATTCTTGCACCAGTGCCTGTCAGAGCTGCTGAAGTGTCGTAGGGGTTTGAGGACGTGCAGCGATACGTCGACCGAGAGCATCCCAGACGTGCTCAATTGGGTTTACGTCTGGAGAACAGGCAGGCCACTCCATTCGCCTCTTATCTTCTATTTTAAGGTACTCCTCCACGATGGCAGCTCGGTGGGGCCGTGCGTTATCATCCATCAGCAGGTTCAAAAATAGTTCAAATGGCTCTAAGCACTATGGGACTTAACATCTGAGGCCATCAGTCTCCTAGACTTAGAACTACTTAAACCTAACTAACCCTTAGGACATCACACACATCCATGCCCGAGGTAGGATTCGAACCTGCGAGCGTAGCAGCAGGGCGGTTCCGGATTGTAGCGCCTAGAACCGCTCGGCCACAATGGCAGGCCCATCAGGAGGAAGGTGGGACTCACTGCACCTCTGAAAAAGTGAACATATTGGTGCAAAATGACGTCCCAATACACTTGACATGTTACAGTTCCTCTGTCAAAGACATGCAGGGGTGTACGTGCACCAATCATGATCCAACCCCACACCATCAAACCACGACCTCATATAGGTCCCTTTCAAGGACATTAAGGGGTTGGTATCTGGTTCCTGGTTCACGCCAGATAAAAATCCGGCGAGGATCACTGTTTAGACTATACCTGGACTCGTTCGTGAACATAACCTGGATCACTGTTCCGCTACGGTCGCAGGTTCGCATCCTGCCTCGGGCATGGATGTGTGTGATGTCCTTAGGTTAGTTAGGTTTAAGTAGTTCTAAGTTCTAGGGGACTGATGACCACAGCTGTTAAGTCCCATAGTGCTCAGAGCCATTTGAACCATTTGAACCATCACTGTTCCAATGACCATGTACTGTGTTTTTGGCACCAGGCTTTACAGGCTGTCCTGTGACCAGGGCTCAGTGAAATACACGTTGCAAGTCTTTGGGCGAATAAACCATGTGTGTTCAGTCGTCTGTAGACTGTGTGTCTGGAGGCAACTGTTCCAGTGGCTGCGGTAAAGTCCCGAGCAAGGTTACCTGCAGTACTCTGGGACCATCTGCGAACACTGATTGTGAGATATCGGTCTTCTTGTGGTGTTGTACACTGTAGGTGTCCCATACTGTAGCGCCTGGACATGTTTCCCGTCTGCTGGAATCGTTGCCATAATCGTGAGATCACACTGTGTGGCACACGGAGGGCTCGTGTTACGACCTGCTGTCTTTGACCAGCCTCCAATCGCCCTAGTATTCTACCCATCATAACGTCATCAATTTGTGTTCTTTGAGTCATTTTCAACATACAGTCGCCATTAGCACGTCTGAAAACGTCTGCACACTTACTCGCTGCCCCGTACTCTGACACGCACCAACACACCTCTGCGTATGTGAACTGCTGCCAGCGCCACTGCGCAACGACCGGAGGTCAGAAGCACCGCATGTCCATACTCCAAGGTGACTTAAAAACCCGCAAACCGCCCACCAGAGCGTTGTTTCACCATGTAGCAGCATTATCCTTAATTTATGAGCATGAGTGTAGAATTTCTAAGCTTTATCTACTCTGAACTCCTTCCGCCAAGAATTTATTGAAATTTATCAAGTGTTTTACAATTATTTTGAGACACGAATTCTCACTGCGTACCATCACTTCTTAGGCAGTCCGCAGTAAATGTGATTTTCTTTCTGCCTGACCATTCCTTAGGAAAGACAAAGACGTCCCGAAATGATTTTAAAACTGTAACAAATGTAAATCATTTACGTAGTCTGCAGTTCGCTGAACTGGTCGCAGACGAAGGAAATGCAATGCAGAGAAAACTAGAAACCAGTATTCCTTCATTTATTTATCCATTTTTACGCGTTCAGTGTTAGTCATCACTAGAATCTGTGTAGAAAAAGGGAATTTATACGTAATACAAATGTATGGAGACACTTACGGCTATCATATAGCAAACGAAGGTACGTCAAATAATTACAGATAAGTAGCAAAATGGAACCATACTCTACATGAAGACTAGAAACATCCAGATTTTACAAAAGATACCTACTCTGGCTCAGGCAAAAAGTAGAGGATTACGTAGTTATGTGGTTGACTTTCAGCGAACAAGAGCAGATTGGCAGAGTCGAGAGGCACAACAGCATGGCTGTTAGGTGGCGCCACAGTACATTCATGCTGACAGTCAGCGCCACCAAAGAAGGACTACGGCAACACAATTAACAGTTTATAGCTCTGAAATAAGTCGGTAACGATATTGCATAAGCTGTGTAGATAAAATGAAACTAGTGCAATGGCCAGAAAGTTAAATTATTTTAACATACGGTACACAGTTATCCGACGTCTGAAACATTTGTATAAAAAAAAAACAAAGACAGTTCTTTATTGCTACACGGCATACGTATAGTGAATGACCACAGTGGTGTGAACTGTCATATTATGTTAACAATAATCACTATAAATGGAGAGAAAGGATAAATGTAATAGAGGATATACTACGAAAACATAAGTACATGATACACGACTAATAATGCCTTTTAAAGTACTGGAACAATAATAAAATTTACTTCATCGTAAGTAAAATGACGGGAAACTTAGAGGTAACAATATAACTTTAAAACATACTGTCAGTGACTTGGTCACCTATTTTGAATGTTATTGTACGAAATTATTTTTTTTTTGGGGGGGGGGGGGCCTAGTTCGAAGCGGCACACATCACTGAAGACAACTGTACTCCAGTCAGTGAGATTCCAGGCTGCGATGACCAGCGAAGACGAGTCTGGAGGCGCCCCAGACAACAGTAGGATGCTAACCTGACTGTGTTCCGCCATATGGCCCTACAACCGGAGTGATGGGCTGGGGCGCCATTCATTTCATAGCAGGACCTCTTTGATTATCATCCGCACCACCCTTACAGCCCAGCGGTAAGTCGACGAGATTCTACGCCCCGTTCTGTTGCTCTTCAGGCTTCTTGGCAAGATATCGTGAGCTTACATTTCAGCAAGATAATGCTTGCTCGCACTCGGAGAGAGTTTCTACTGCTTGTTTTCGTGCTTGACAAGCCCTATCTTGACCAGCAAGGTGTCCGGATTTCTCTCCGACTGAGAAGGTTAGGAACATTATGGGCAGGGCCTTCCAACTAGCTCGGGATTGTGACGATCTAATGAGCCAATTGGACAGAATTGGGCACAATATCCCTCAGGAGGACATACAACAAACTCTATCAATCAATGATTTGACTTACTTGACTTAATTCCTTTGGCCCCTATGGGGGCATAGGGCATCCAGGAGAACTCGCCATCCGTCTCTGTCTTTGGCCATTTGCCTCAATTCTGCCCAGGTCTTACCAACTCTTTTTGCTTCCCCTTCCACTGTCCTCTTCCGTGTGCCCCTTGGTCTTCCTCTCTTCCTTTTTCCCTGGGGATTCCATTCCAATGCTTTTTTCTCGATGGCTCCATCTGGTTTTTTCAAGGTGTGCCCCAACCAGCCGCACTTTCTCTCTCGTATCTGGTCTTCTATAGGTATCTGGTTTGTTATTCGCCAGAGCTCTTCATTACATATTTTTTCTGGCCACCAGATATTCATGATGCGTCGTAGACATCTATTTATGAAGCTTTGTGACTGGGATGTTATCTTTTTATCCATTTTCCAGCTTTCACTGGCGTACACAAGGACAGCCTTCGTATTTGTATTAAAAATACGGATTTTTGTTTTGAACGTGATATTTCTGTTTTTTCATATTGGATACAATTGTATGAAGGCAGCATTTGTCTTTTTAATGCGGTTTTTCGCTTCATCTCCAGCCCCACCATCTTCCGCCACTATACTACCCAGATACAGGAATGACTTGACAGTGTCCACCTGCTGCTCACCTATTAACAGTGCCACCTCCATGTTCCCTGAATTTACTCTCATTTCCTTTGTTTTGCCTGTATTTATCTTGAGGCCAGCAGTCTCTGCTTCTTCTTTCAGCAAGTTTAATTTAACTTGCATATCAGTCAGCCTTGGAGCTAATAAAACTATGTCGTCTGCAAAATCCAAATCCTCCAGACGTTCATGGATCCCCCACTGGATTCCTCGTCTCCTTCCTGCTGTGACTTCTCATAACAGAGTCTAGAACGAGTAGAAAAAGTGTTGGTGACAAAATGCAACCCTGCCGGAGTCCAGTTGTTACTTTTATGGGCTCTGTCATATTTGCCTTGTGGAGTACGCAGCATTTGTAGCCATCATATAGATATATGATGTTTAAGATCTTCTGTGGTATGCCATACTTCAGCAACACCTGCCAGAGCAGGAATCGAAGGCCTTTTGAAAATCAATGAATGCAGATACATGGTTGCTTGGAATTCTTTGCTTTGCTCTAAAATGATTCTAAGAGTGTTAATAAGAACCGGCCTGTTCTTTACGCAGTCGCTTTTCAAGAGATTCTTTAATTCTGTTTAAAATAATTCTGGTGAGGACCTTACTGGGCACTGACAACAATGTAATACCACGCCAGTTGTTACAGTCTGACAAATTTCCCTTTTCTGGGAGCTTTACCACCAAACCATTTTTCCACTCCTTTGGAGATTTCTCTTCAAGCCAAATATGCTTCAGCAAAGGATGGAGCATTTTAACAGTACTTTCAGTATCGGCTTTTAAGAGCTCCGGTGCTATGTTGTCTAGGTCTGGAGCCTTTGTATTTTTCAGTGTTTTCAAGGCAATCCTAATTTCGTCCATTGTGGGGCACTGCAAATTTATATCTTGATCTTCTTCGACTTCCTCTGGAACATCTCTTACCTGTTCCTCTTGGTTGTCTTCACAATTTAACAGTTCCTTGAAGTGCTCCTCCGATCTCTGTAGCTGTGCCTGTTGAGTTTTAAGCATCACCCAATCCTTGTTCTTAACTAGTCCTTCATGTCTGAAGTTTTTCATTGACAACCGTTTGGTAATATTGTAGAGCTGTTTCATATTTCCTTGTCTCGCTGCCTCTTCTGCTAATTTTGGTTGCTCATCTATCCATTTCCTTTTATCTCGACGTAGCAATGTTTTCACTTTTTTGTTCGCCTCCATGTATTCTTTATGCGCTTCGCTCTTCTGCGCTTTTGTCTTACAAAAATTTAACTTTAGTTTTAGTTCTTTCCTGTGGCTGATTTCATTACATGTAGCATCGGAGATCCATTCCTTCCTTTGATGTGCCTTAAATCCTAAGATTTTTTCTCCCACATCTAAATAACTGTCTTTGATTTTTTGCCTGCATGTATCAATTCCCTTTTCTTCAGAGAGGACCTGAAATCTGTTTTGTAGTTCAAGGGCAAATATTTCTTTGATCTGTTGGTATTTTAATCTTGCCACATCTATTTTCTTGCACCTGTGATTGAGCTTGGTTCTATTTGCCACTATCTTCAGTCTGAATTCGCCAAAACTAAGTGGTGGTTACTTCCAACGTCTGCCCCTCTTCTATTTCTGACATCTAACAGAGTGTGTCGGAACTTGCGGCTTATGACTATGTGGTCTATTTGATTTTCGGTAACGTGGTCTGGAGAAACCCACGTTACCTTATGGCAGTTACGATGTGGAAACAATGTGCCTCCAATGACTAGGTCATGTTCAGCGCATGTATCTATCAACATTTCACCATTTACATTACTGATACCCATGCCATGCACGCCCATGATATGTTCAAGCCCTTCATTTTCTGAACCAACTTTTGCGTTCAAGTCACCTATTAAATTTTTTATGTCCCTAGAATTTGTTTGTCTAAGGACTCCGTTAAGCTCTGTATAAAATGCATCTTTTAATTCTCCTTTAGCTATTTCAGTAGGTGCATAGCATTGAATTACAGTGACATATGGCACATTTGTTTTAAAGCGTGCGGTTATTATCCGTTCTGAGACTGGTTTCCACTCCAGTAAGCTCTTATCGCTGTTTTAGATAGTAAGAGCCCTACACCATTCCTCTGCATCGCGTTCTCAACTGTCTGACCCGCATACAGCAATACTCCACCATTTTGTGTTTGGGATTCCCCAGATTCTGGCCACATTACTTCACTTAGTCCCAATATATCTAGTCGATAGTTCTCCATCTCCTTTTGAACCTGTCTTAGCCTCCCTGCCTCTCTCAACGTCCTTACATTCCAAAAATCGATACGGGTTTTCCTTTTCAGGCCAAAGGTCATATCCTTAAGATCCATCCGGCTGTTTATCCTTTTAGTTACTGTGACATGTGTTTTTTGGTGGTGTGGGTTATCAGCCCACAGCCCCCAAGTGTCGTGGTGGGGCTGTCACCTCATGGCCTGGACACCTGCCAAGGTTTTATTTCAGGGCCTTAGATAGCTTGTCTTCACCACGACTACAGGACGCTATCCATCCCTTCGCAGTAAGGCCTATGTGCATCAACGTTGTCCTAGTTTCCAAGGATCTTCCACTGTCCACATTAGGGGACTGTGTCCGCTGCCACACAATCACAAGGAGGAAAAGGAAAGGAAGGGAGTGTATAGAATGGTATAGAACAGAATAGGATAGGACATGACAGGACAGGACACTAGACAGGACACTAGACGGGACGGATGCCATACCGAATAATTGCTTGCATAAGGGCCAGACATTGACCACTGCGTTACTGGCTTGCTCAGTTTGTGGAGTTCGTTCTCTTGAATTATCTCTCATACGACAGTACAGAGATCTCTTGAATTTTTCCGAAACTGTAATCATAGTTTTGTTTGTATATCTTCATTACATCTACCGATTTCCGTGGCATTCGGATAATTTCATTGTGGTGCGTCGCTTATTTTTGTCTTAGAGCGTATTTAGGGGTAATAGTAAGAAACAATGTGAACTTGGACGATCACGTAAAATCAGTAGCAGCGAATATCAATGGAAGACATAGATTTATTGGAGTAGTTCAGGAAAAAAACACTTCATCTGGAAAGGAAATCATATACAAGACTGAGATATTCATGCGTTAGTATTGATAGCTGCTGCTCATTAAACTTCTCTGTTTTTTGTATCATAATGACGACTTTGGCAGCGTTCTACCAGAGGCTGTGTAGCCGCTAGCCGATGGGTGTCAACCGCATGTACATTCGCTTCTGCTCTTAATGTTTACATTCTGTTCTGCATGCTAACTAGGGTTCCTCACTGAGGACTGATGTCTGGCTCGTCGTGTTACGTACAGGTGGTGCCTGTCATATCTGAAGAAATATTGCTTCTCTCTGCTTTCATGTTTGCGGGTTTGCGTCTACAGAGTCAGCACGTTCCTTATCTCTTATACAGTTAAGGAGTAGAAAGAAAACGGTGTTACGTGTGACCAAAGTACTGGTTGTGATATGCGAAAGCCGGCCTGTGTGGCCGAGCGGTTCTAGGCGCTTCAGTCTGGAACCGCGCGACCGCTACGGTCGCAGGTTCGAATCCTGCCTCGGGCATGGATGTGTGTGATGTCCTTAGGTTAGTTAGGTTTAAGTAGTTCTAAGTTCTAGGGGACTGATGACCTCAGTTGTTATGTCCCATACTGCTCAGAGCCATTTGAACCATTTTTGATACGCGAAAACCTTATTCTCTGAGCGAGGCTTGTTATCGTGATTTAATTAGGTTTCTCGTATACAATGCTTTCTAACTTAGACTAGTGTCCATCACATTGGTCTTAGCCCCCGTGTATAGTGCATCAGCGTTCGGAGTTACCAGTACGCGCCCGACTTGTTTTAAGTCTACTTGTGAGGGGCAAACAGTAGCTAGATTTTAATGCTGATTGTTTTTATACAAGTGCTATTTCTGTATTAATCTTTTTTAAATTGTGCGCTTTCTCTTAAAGGCCTACGTGTTGAAACGGTTACATGTTAAACTTTTGAAGTACTTGTTCTCATTTAAATGTTCATGTGTTAAATTGTGACAAACATTTTCAAGGTCACTGAGCCTGACAGGGCCGTATGAGATTTGTCACCGTGCGATTTGTGATACATTTCTGTCCTTGCAACCTTGTAGATATATGATGTTTAGATTTTACCCTATGCGTGTTTTAGAGTTCTTAATCTGAGGTGAATGACGGGACCGAGCGATGTCTGGGAGAAGCTCAAGCTTATCACATTATGTCAACGTTAGAGTAATAAGCTAATGTGTATATTTCAGCTCCTTGAACAGTGATAATTCCGTCAATGTTTTTATTATTTATATTTTGTTAATATTGATTATCTCACTATTTATCGAATTCAAAATTCGGTTGTGATTAACTTTAGAATTTTCTTTAAGTGTTTAATAATTAGCAGTCCCATTCTCATTATGGGATTCATTAATAACTTTATGGTGGATCTTATACTGCTGGTTTTGAACTGTTCAGTTTATCAGTGTTGCTTAAATGACACTGAGGCGAATAAATGTTATCCGAAGTCCTGTTTCTTTTGGGTTAAGCTCCTTACCTGTCCCAGGTCAATGCTCCGCGCCACTTCAAAGACGCTAGGGAGACCAATTCTAGAATATTGTTCTACTTTCGGTGTCCGTACCAAGTATGCACGACGACAGATACCGAGCGAATTCAGGAACTGGTTGCACGGATCGTTACGGGTCTGTATAGCCTGTAAGAAAGTCTGACAGAGACAATGGAGAAACTTAAACAGAAATCCTTAGAAGAAAGATTATGCTATTGGGTAAATCCCTTGATGCCTCAGAACATGTCCTACCAACCGATCCCTTCTTCTAGTCAAGTTGTGCCACATACTTCTCTTCTCCCCAATCCTATTCAACACCTCCTCATTAGTTATGTGATCTACCCATCTAATCTTCAGCATTCTTCTGTAGCACCACATTTCGAAAGCTTCTATTCTCATCTTGTCTAAACTATTTATCGTCCATGTTTCACTTCCATACATGGTTACACTCCATACAAATACTTTCAGAAACGGCTTCCTGACACTTAAATCTATACTCGATGTTAACAAATTTCTCTTCTTCAGAAACGCTTTCCTTGCCATTGCCAGTCTACATTTTATGTCCTCTCTACTTCGACCACCATCAGTTATTTTGCCCCCCAAATAGCAAACCTCCTTTACTACTTTAAGTGTCTCATTTCCTAATCTAATTCCCTCAGCATCACCCGACTTAATTCGACTACATTCCATGATCCTCGTTTTGCTTTTGTTGATGTTCATCTTATATCCTCCTTTCAAGACACTATCCATTCCGTTCAACTGCTCTTCCAAGTCCTTTGCTGTCTCTGACAGAATTACAATGTAATCGGAGAACCTCAAAGTTTTTATTTTCTGCTCCATGGATTTTAATAAGCTTGAGAGTATTTATGATATTTACAAATTTATTAGCTCGTGCACCACTACCTTAGTGGAATATTGTTATTCAGTCAGACTGCATCAGATGTACAACTGGTAAATAATGGTGCATGTATGTGTGTGTGTGTTTACTTTGAGTCATCGACAATCTCGTCATTATCGCCACTTGGTGCAAAGCCGATGTCGAGATACTACAAACTCTCCCGTTAGTTCGAACACAGCAATCACAATGGAAGTGTGTACCCTATCGTTGAGTCCACTCATGAACCCGTCTTAGGCAGTTGGGCGAGGTGTGCCACGTCAAGAAGCCCCCTGTGACGCACACGCCGGCTCAGAGGGTGACGCACACAGTGGTGGAGTCTTTACCAGACCAGCCACGAGGCGGACACGGGCCTACAGCCTTACCTTCTCCCCTCGTGACAGCACGTACCAAGACTTGTAGAGGTGAGTCTCACCTAAGGGAATCAAACGTAGCAAAACTGAATAGCTCCACTCTGTATAATCGTGTTCCTTATATGAAAACTACTTTTTTTCCTTTCTTTCTCTCTCTGTTCCATATCTAGTATATGCCAGGCGTGTTCAATAAGTAACGATAATTTTGCAATGTCGGGTGTTTTCTCCGACCATTTCGCTCGATTTTGTTGTTGTTCTGTTAATTAATATTTCTGAAGAGAATTTATATACACTACTGGCCATTAAAATTGCTACACCACGAAGATGACGTGCTACGGACGCGAAATTTAACCGACGGGAAGAAGATGTTGTGATATGCAAATGATTAGCTTTTCAGAGCATTCACACAAGGTTGGCGCCGGTGGCGACACCTGCAACGTGCTGGCATGAGGAAAGCTTCCAACCGATTTCTCATACACAAGCAGCAGTTGACCGGCGTCGCCTGGTGAAACGTTGTTGTTTTGCCTCGTGTAAGTAGGAGAAATGCGAACCATCACGTTTCCGACTTTGATAAAGGTCGGATTGTAGCCTCTCGCGATTGCGGTTTATCGTATCTCGACAATGCTGCTCGCGTAGGTCGAGATGAAATGACTATTAGCAGAATATGGAATCGGTGGGTTCAGGAGAGTAATACGGAACGCCGTGGCGGATCCCAACGGCCTCGTATCACTAGCAGTCGAGATGAGAGGCATCTTATCCGCATGGCTGTACCGGATCGTGCAGCCACGTCTCAATCCCTGAGTAAACAGATGGGGACGTTTGCGAGACAACAACCATCTGCACGAACAGTTCGACGACGTTTGCAGCAGCATGGACTATCAGCTCGGAGACCATGGCTGCGGTTACCCTTGAGGCTGCATCACAGACAGGAGCGCCTGCGATGGTGTACTCAACGACGAACCTGGGTGCACGAATGACAAAACGTCATTTTTTCGGATGAATCCAGGTTCTGTTTACAGCATCATGATGGTCGCATCCGTGTTTGGCGACATCGCGGTGAATGCACATTGGAAGCGTGTATTCGTCATCGCCATACTGGCGTATCACCCGGCGTGATGGTATGGGGTGCCATTGGTTACACGTCTCGGTCACCTCTTGTTCCCATTGACGGCACTTTGAACAGTGGACGTTACATTTCAGATGGGTTACTACCGTGGCTCGACCCTTCATTCGATCCCTGCGAAACCCTACATTTCAGCAGAATAATGCACGACCGCATGTTGCAGGTCCTGTACAGACCTTTCTGGATACAGAAAATGTTCGACTGCTACCCTGGCCAGCACATTCTCCAGATCTCTCACCAAGTGAAAACGCCTGGTCAATGGTGGCCGACCGAGCAACTGGATCGTCACAATACGCCAGTCACTACTCTTGATGAACTTTGGTGTCGTGTTGAAGCTGCATAGGCAGTAGTACCTGTACATGCCATCAAGGCTCTGTTTGACTCAATGCCCAGGTGGTTGTTCTGGGTACTGATTTCTCAGGATCTATTCACCCAAATTGCGTGAAAATGTAATCACATGTCAGTTCTAGTATAATATATTTGTCCAATGAATACACGTTTATCATCTGCATTTCTTCTTGATGTAGCAATTTTAATGGCCAGTAGTGTAGTATTAGATTTATAGGATATATAGTCTGTTGTCAGCTGTCAATGAGCGTTTTGGTAGCATCAGCGGTTATTTACACTGTCTGATAAAAAAAGTGAAGGGCCTAGACGGGGAGGAAATAACTACGCGAAACTTCACGAGTAGAGGTGATATGTGACGATATTTCAGTGGTTACAGAATCGAGTGAAATTTACAAAGAACTTGGCAGCATAAGTCCACTTGTCAGTACGACGCTGCACTGACTCTGCCTGGACGCTGGCAGTGATCCGTTGTGAGGAGTGTCATAAAGCCGTTTTGTCCTCTCCAGATATAAGGTGGTCCACAACTGTTGCAACTGGTCCTTGATAACCTGGCTAAGGCACTGGAATGGAGTTGACTATGGAGGTGGTAGCACGCATTTGATACTGGACCACAGGAGTACCTCAACATCACAGAGACTGTTCACAATGACACGTGACATGTGTGTACGAGCATTTCCCCACTGAAACATAGTACCAAAGTACTGTCGTATGAGAGATAACCCATGAGGACGCAGACCTGACGTCATTCCCGATCAGATTCTTACACCATGATGCCAGGAGTAACATCGATGTACCTCTTCAAAGCATTGGAAGAATGGAACGTCTCCCCAGGGTGCCTCCATACACGCCGACGATCGTCGTCTGGGATAGAGCAGACCCTCGATTTACGTCATTGTTCATCCGTCCACTCTTCCAGGCTACGGCACCACTCCAAATGGAGCCATTTGTGCTGTAGTGTTAACGGCAGTCAACGCATGGGACCGTAATTCCTGGTCCGGCAGCTGCTAGTCTCTGATCAACAGTGTGGGCTGACTGAGAGTGTATAGGAGGGTCTGTTACTAGTTCTCGATGAGAGGCGCAGATGTGAAGAGACTACAGTGAGCTTGGGGCACAACACCGTGATCCTTCTTTATGGTCGACTGACGTGATTAGCCTTGTTCACGAGTATGTCTGCCCTCAAGTATCCATACAAGTCAACATCGGGCCACTGCCACATGCGAATGCCCACAAACCAGGATATTGCACGGTTTGACCAGTCGGCCAGATGGAAGCTCATAATGGGACTCATTTCAACGTCTGTCAACGGCTGCCTCACACTAGCAAGTTGCCTCTCCGTGTCCTTCTCCTTGATCACTCAACATCTGATGTCGTTCACGCCCCCTAATTACCCTGTCAGGCCTGACAACGGCACTGGACATGAGTAACATTAAGTTAACCCGGTGGCCGTTCTACCTGTCACACAGAATCGCAACCCTGACCATTTACATACGTGCCGATGATGTGTATGAGCCGCGCGGTCTAGGGCGCTGCAGTCATGGACTGTGCGGCTGTTCCCGGAGGAGGCTTGAGTCCTCCCTCGGGCATAGGTGTGTGTGTTTGTCCTTGGGATAGTTTAGGTTAAGTAGTGTGTAAACTTAGGGACTGATGACCTTAACAGTTAAGTCCCATAAGATTTCACACACATTTGAACAATTTCTTTTTTTTTTATGTGTACGTGTACGATGTTTCTGACATTCGAGATTTTCTTTTGCTTGCTTCACTTGTCAAGCAGCGTAGTACTTTTTTCTTTTCTTCCGCTCCCCCCTCCACATGTACCAAGTACGATATACGTTCAAAAAGTAACAGGAATTTCGTAATTTCACGTATTTCATTAGTCCGACTAGCTATATTTTTCGTTTTTGTGTTCTTAAACATGTCTGAGAAAGATATGTACAGCCTTTAGCCATATCAAATATTTTGTGTTATCAACTGTCAACATTTATTTTCGTAGTAACTGCGATTATTTATGTTGTTGAAAAATGGAGCAGAAAATTTGAACTAAATTTGTCATCACAACGGAGTAAAGACAGCAAAATTATGTTAAATAATGTTTTGGGTGAGTTTTTTTATGAGTAACACAAAAGTTTACGCCTAGCATTAGCGTTCCGAAGAAGGCCGTGAAGATATTGAAGCCTAGTAGATTATTAACCAATGAAATTATGGAAAAAGGGAAAGAAATGATTACGCTCGATCGCCGAAACCCAGTCAGAGTAATCGCTAGTGATACTGGCGTATCTGTCGGCTCATGACATGATTTTTTGTCGGGTGTTTTTGGTATGGAACGTGTGACAGCACAGTTTGTTCCAAAATTGCTGAACTCCGAACAAAGTGGAGAAAGTAAGTTGCTCAGGAGTCGCTGAATGAAGTCAACAACGACGCCGAACTCGTGAAACGTGTCGCAGCCAAGTTATGAAACATGGATTTACGGCTGTAATGTCGAAACTAAGGCTCAATCGTGGCAGTTGAAGCTTTCTGGGTCGCCAGTACCGATAAAAAGTTGCCCAGGGTTAAAGCTGCATGCCTAAACTTCCACTACATAAAAATAACTCATCATTTAGTCCCTTTGAACATTATACAGAACACAGTTAAACAAAATAACTTCAAGCTGTAATGTATGTATGTATTATCTAGTATTTCTTCGTTTCTGTTATACTGGTTATGTAAGATCCCCGTATTTTATAATTTCCTAAAAACCATGTTGTGTGCTTCTTTAAATGTGTGATGTGCTAAAAAATTCAGTCAGTCTCCTTTGTTCATTCACTGAGTTACGGTAAAAGATTGACAAGAGGACCGTCATCACCAATTTCGTCAATATTTATGGTGTATGCAGGTTCAAATGGCTCTGAGCACTATGGGACTTAATTTCTGAGGTCATCAGTCCCCTAGAACTTAGAACTACTTAAACCTGACTAACGTAAGGACATCACACACATCCATGCCCGAGGCAGGATTCGAACCTGCGACCGTAGCGGTCGCGCGGTTCCAGATGTAGCGCCTAGAACCACTCGGCCACCCTGGCCGGCGTGTATGCAGGGCTTGGCCGGAAATGAAAGTGACACAAATCGGAACTCCAAATGGCCAAATGCTTACAAAAAACAGCAGTTTTGTTCTGCAAAGCATTAGCCATTTATGTTTGCGTTGATTTTTCCCAGCGACTGGCGCAGCTTTTTGATCAGATCGTTTACCTGCCGACAAATGTACACAACGTATGGTTGCATTAGCGGGTATTGGGGCAATCACTTTAACACAGGACGATGGCAACCCTCCTTCATCCTGAAAAATCCCCTCTTATAGTTGTGGATTTTTCGTCTATTAACAGAAGAGATTTACGCTTCTGCACGTAGGGCTTCATCAGATCACTGGAAAATTTTTTGTACAAGGCTGCTGTGTAAGTGTCAATTTTGCATGATTTCCAATACGTTCTCGTATTACTATAAGCGAAGAAAATTGGCTTTATAGTATTACTGACGTATTTTGCAGTCAAAGGCGCCAAAGATATCAGACAGATAGCTTCGTGTATAATTTTTCTTTGGTTTGGCATTGTTTTCGATCTCTATGTTTTTTCCGCCCGTTACTATTATACTGCACACATAAAAATAAATTGAAGAGCCAAAGAAAATGTTACACCTGCCTAATATCGTGTAGGGCCCCCGCGAGCACGCAGAAGTGCATCAACACGTCGTGGCATGTACTTGACTAATGTCTGTAGTAGTGCTGAAGGGAATCGACACCATGAATCCTGCAGGGCTGTCCATAAATCCGAAAGAGTACGAGGAGGTGGAGATCTCTTCTGAACAGCACGTTGCAAGGTACCCCAGATGTGCTCAATAAGGTTCGTGTCTGGGGAGTTTGGTGGCCAGCGGAAGTATTTAAACTTAGAAGAGTGTTCCTGGAGCCACTCGGTAGCAATTCTGGACGTGTGGGGTATCGTATTGTCCTGTTGGAATTGCCCAAGTCCGTCGGAATGCACAATGGACATGAATGGATGGTGGTGATCAGACAGGATACTTACGTACGTGTGACTTGTCAGAGTCGTGTGTAGATGTATCAGGGGTCCTATATCACTCCAACTGTACACGCCCCACACCATTACAGAACCTCCACCAGCTTGAACAGTCCCCTGCTGACATGCAGAGTCCATGGATTCATGTGGTTGTCTTCATACCCGTACACGTCCATTAGCTCGATACAGTCTGAAACGAGACTCATTCGACTAAGCAACATGTTTCCAGTCATCAACAGTCCAATGTCGATGTTGACAGGCCCAGGCGAGGTTTAAAGCTTTGTGTCGTGCAGTCATCAAGGGTACGTGAGTGGGCCTGCGGCTCCGAAAGCACATATCGATGATGTTTCGTTGAATGGTTCGCACGCTGACATTAATTGATGGCCCAGCACTGAAATCTGCAGCAATTTTCGGAAGAGTTGCATTTTTGTCACGTTGAACGATTCTCTTCAGTCGTCGTTGATCCAGTCCTTGCAGGATCTTCTTCCAGCCTCAGCGATATCGGAGATTTGATGTTTTACCGGATATTCACGGTACACTCGCGAAATGGTCGTACGGGAAAATCCCCACTTCGGCGCTACCTCGCAGACACTGTGTCCCACCTCTCGTGCGCCTACTACAACGCCACTTTCAAATTCACTTAAATCTTGATAACTTGCCATTTTAGCAGTAGAAACCGATCTAAGAACTGCGCCAGACACTTGTCGTCTTACATAGGCGCTGCCGATCGCAGGCCATATTCTGCCTGTTTATATATCTCTGTATTTGAATACGCATTCCTATATCAGTTTCTTTGGCGCTTCAGTCTATATGCTGCTATGATCAGTCCTAATGGTCCATTTTGACCAGTAACAAGACTCAACCGAAATTTCCGGAGCACAAGATGAAATGCCAGTATTTTGCCCGAAGAATGTTTTGATAGAGTCATCGAGCTCTGGAAGAATGAAATTTTAAACCTTTAATTTTTCCATACATCACCATCTTGTTCTGTGTGGTAGAATAAAACCGTTTTTAATTCTAGTGTTGTGATCAAATTATAAAAATTGCGAAAAAAAATGTTCAAATATGTGTGAAATCTTATGACACTTAACTGCTAAGGTCATCAGTCCCTAAGTTTACACACTACTTAACCTAAATTATCCTAAGGACAAACACACACACCCATGTCCGAGGGAGGACTCGAACCTCCGCTGGGACCAGCCACACAGTCCATGACTGCAGCGTCTGAGACCGCTCGGCTACTCCCGCGCAGCCAAAAAAAAAATTTCGAATCATTATCGATTTAGTTTCGAAATTACTCTGACAAAAAAATAGAGATTCTTCATATTCCACTTAGTTGCCGTCATAGAAGAAATTTTAAAGATTCTTTGCTATTTGGCATTGATGTGACAATGATACAACCATGTCGCACAGTATGCGAGTTAAATTTACCGGTATTGCTTACAACATATACTTATAAAATTATCACTTTGTGATCGTTCTCTTTGTCATATACAAGGTCGTGCTGAAAAGTAATACCTCCGTATTTTTTATTCTGTTTTCTATACCGGCTGAGGTATTATAAGTCATTCACATTACTCGGTCGGCTTCCCTGCTTCGCTGACAAGTTACAACCCTCTGTCGTGAGGGCTTCAAAGTGTAGCGTGTAACATGGTGGTGTGAGGCGTAACTATGTCGGTGCGCGGTAAACAGCGTCCTGTAATCGAGTTTCTAACCGCCTGCAATGGAAATCCATAGAAGAATGTAAGTTGTGTACGGGTATGATTGTATCGACGTCAGTAACCTGCAACGTTGTGTTGTTGGTGTTCACTTTGGTAGTGATGTAACGGTGCAAGTAGAGGTGAGGTTGTGGCTCCGTCAACCAAGTCAAACACTGTAGAGTTCCGGTATGAACAGTCTGGTCTCTCTTGGAAGAAATGTTTTCCTCACCAGAGTGACTATCTTGAGAAATAAATATGTAGAAAAAAGATGTAAAGTGTTAGTAGAGTTGGTTTTATTTAAATGGTATAAGAATTTGCTCATAAAAAATTCGGAGGTATTACTTTTCAGCATGAACTCGTACATATGCATACTCGACACGCACTATCGCATTACAGTTCTTAATGCAGCACTTCCTATGTGTAAGTCAACACAGATTCTATTTTTTAATACCGAGCGAGGTGGCGCAGTGGTTAGCACACTGGACTCGCATTCGGGAGGACGACGCTTCAATTCCACGTCCGGCCATCCTGATTTAGGTTTTCCGCGATTTCCCTACATCACTTCAGGCAAATGCCGGGATGGTTCCTTTGAAAGGGCACGGCCGATTTCCTTCCCTATCCTTCCCTAATCCGAGCTTGTGCTCCGTCTCTAATGACCTCGTTGTCGACGGGACGTTAAACACTAATTTCCTCCTCCTCCTCCTATTTTTAATACTTGACTGTGCCGGTCGTGTCTCATCTGCCCTCTCTCTGCAATAAGGATGTTCGGTGGTAGTTTGTAGATCATGACTTTGGCAGTAGACAGAGGCATTTTGATGCTGTGACGCGTAGCGTGCATTTCTAATTCAGCAGCTGTTGAAGCAGGATATCAGTTGCAAACTTTTGTTGTTGGCTTGCGAACACAGTGTGGTTAATGTCCTCTTACTCTTCGCTCTCACAATGCAGCAAATCCACCTTCCCAAATCTATCCAGATCGTATTTAAACCGTTCACAATTATAGGGGTGTTACTGTTATGTAAAATTTGTGGCATGATTCGTTTAGTATTCCATTGGCATGCAACTATCTTCATATCTGCGCCGCTACTACTATCCACATCCATTGGAATCTGCTTACTGTAGTCAAACCTTCGTCTCCATCTACAATTTTTTCCCCTTATACTTTCCTCTACCACCTATTTGATGATTTCCTGTGTGTCAGGATATGTCCCAGCAACTGATCCCTTCTTTTATTCCACATGTGACATTAATTTATTTTCTCCTTTTTCGATTCAGTGTTAGTTCACCCATCTAACTCCAGCACTATTCTATCGCATCACTTGTCAACAGCTCTGTGCAGTTTGTCATTCAGCGGTAGCGTTCTCGCTTCCCACGCCCGGGTTCCCGGGTTCGATTCCCGGCGGGGTCAGGGATTTTCTCTGCCTCGTGATGGCTGGGTGTTGTGTGACGTCCTTAGGTTAGTTAGGTTTAAGTAGTTCTAAGTTCTAGGGGACTGATGACCATAGATGTTAAGTCCCATAGTGTTCAGAGCCATTTTTTTGTCATTCACACTTCACTGACTTATAAGGCTACCCTCCAGATAAACACTTCCAAGAAACACTACTCAACATCTAATCTTACTTATGAAACGCTTTTATTGTTATTTTCAGTTTATATCGTAAGATATTTTGCTGCCCGAATATCAACTCTTATCCGTCCACGGCTCGTGGTCTTGCGGTAGCGTTCTCGCTTCCCGCGCATGGAGTCCTAGGTTCGATTCCCGGCGGAGTCTTTCATCATCATTTCGTCCTCATTCACTCGCAAGTCGCCGTAGTGGCGTTAAAGAACTTGTGGAGCGGCGGCCGGACCGTTCCTCGAGGGGTCGCCCGGCCACCAATGCCATACGCTCATTATTAACTCTTATCCGTTACTTTTAGTATCACATTTCTTGATGTTCTCGCCTCAGGATCGCCTGATTTAATTCGACTATACTGTTATACAGTAGAGGTGCATGTCTGCAGGAAACACACTGACGGAAAAAAATCGCTGCACCAAGAAGGAATTGTGTGACATAAACGACAGTTGGTAAGTGTGTTTCTACATCTGAAAGATGGTGTTTATTCAGATTTCGGATCAGCTGCACAAGAGTGCCGGGATCGCCTGATTTAATTCGACTATACTGTTATACAGTAGAGGTGCATGTCTGCAGGAAACACACTGACGGGAAAAAAATCGCTGCACCAAGAAGGAATTGTGCGACATAAACGACAGTTGGTAAGTGTGTTTCTACATCTGAAAGATGGTGTTTATTCAGATTTCGGATCAGCTGCACAAGAGTGCCGCTAGTAGTACCATTATAAGGATGCAAATAAGATTTGCTATAAATAGACCGCGTAACCGTCATGAGCGTCAATTACCTTGGAGGCTGGACTTGCTAAGTTGATGATAATAGTCAATAACGCCTTTAAGGCGTCAAAGGGGCCATTATCAACTGCTCACTGTCTTTTAGCGAGGTAGTATAACAGGCCTACGAAAAACTCGATGTTCCTTCTGCGATACTGCAGAAAGATTTGGCAGGAATGTAGCCACTGTACACGATTGGTAGCAGCAGTGGTCACGAGAATGTACGGTCGCAAGAAGACCGGACTCGAGATGGCCACTTGGCATTACCGAGAGGGAAGATAATCGTGTTCGGCGTACGGCTCTGGCGCATCGCACTGCAACAGCAACCTGAGCAGCAGTTGGCACCACCGTAACACAACGATCTGTTACAAATCGGTTAGCCGGCCGCGGTGGTCTAGTGGTTCTAGGCGCGCAGTCCGGAACCGCGGGACTGCTACGGTCGCAGGTTCGAATCCTGCCTCGGGCATGGATGTGTGTGATGTCCTTAGGTTAGTTAGGTTTAAGTAGTTCTAAGTTCTAGGGGACTGATGACCACAGAAGTTAAGTCCCATAGTGCTCGGAGCCATTTGAACCATTTGAACAAATCGGTTACTTCAAGGACGGCTCCGAGCCAGACGCCCTATTGTGTACATTCCACTGTCCCCAAACAACCGCCATTTGCGCTTTTCAACGGTGTCAAGTGAGACAGAGTGGAGGTCTGATGTGTTTTCTGATGAAATCTCGTTCTGCTTCGGTGCCAGTGATAGCCGTGTGCAGCTTAGAAGGAGGGTAGTTGAGGGCCTGCAATCAATCTATCTGCGTGCTAGACACACTGGATGTATATATAAAGATAGTAAGTGTTCGCGAAGGAACAGATACCATTGACGACCGTGCAAATTCTCTAGAATAAATGATAATTAATTTAAACCCTCAGCTGCCGACAGGTGTTGTTGATATACCTTGATGGGGACAGCTGAAAATGTGTGCCCCGACCGGGACTCAAAGCCGCGATCTCCCGCTTATACGGCAGTATCTGTTCTTTATGGAACAGTTACTATCTTCATATATAGTTAAAGGCTACCCGACCATTGACCTTTGTCTGTGCGAATGCGCACAGGTAGCTTGAACTTACGGGCATCGTCACCTTAGTGGGCGCGAGTAATGAATGGATGGGCAAAAATCTATTAGGTACATTACGTATGTGGATTGTGGACAGTTGGGAATGTGGGTCTCACAGGAAGCGTGCAAGAGATAAGACCCTGCAGTCGCGCTGTTCATCTGTGTTCTCCGTGGCTCAGATGGAAAGAGCGTCTGCCATGTAAGCAGGAGATCCCCGATTCGAGTCCTGGTCGGGGCACACACTTCCAGCTGTCCCCATCGAGTTATATCAACAACACCAGTCAGCAGCTGAGGGTTTCAATTAATTAACATTTACACTGGATGTATACCTGCAGTTACGGTCTGAGGTGCTATTTCGTATGACAGCAAGAGTACACTCGTGGTTATCCCACGCACCCTGCCTGCATATTTGTACGTCAGTCTGGTGATTTGGCCTGTTGCACCGCATTTCATGAACAGCATACCAAGGGGTGTTTGTAATGCTCGCCAACATACCGCTGTCGGCGAGACTGTCGACATGTGGCCTTGGCCTTCTCGATCACAAGATCTGTGTCCAGTCGAGCACATGTGTGAGATTATCGGACGATAACTACAACGCCATCCACAAGCTGCGTCCCGTCCCTGTATCGACCGAACAAGTGCACCAGGCATGGAATTCCATTCCACAAACTGACATCCGGCTCCTGTAGGACACAGTACATGAACGTTTGTGTGCTTATTCAACATTCTGGCGGTTACACCGGTTACTAGCGTACCATCATTTCACATTTTGTTGTGGCTTATCCCGCTTACGTTAACCTGTGATATTGCAATATTAATCACTTAAATCTCTCATCTAGACAAACGTATTCCCGAAATTTCATTACTCTGCATTAACTACTCTTTGGTGCTGCGGTTTTTTTCTGTCAGTGTATAACGGTACTGGATTCCCCTTGATCTCAGCGGTTCGCAGTACAAATATTGCAATGCCGTGTTGGCTGATATTACACGGGCAGATCAACCAATAACAATAACCCAGAGTTTTGCCCCTGCAACAACTTAATATGCTGCTGCCCCTCTTCAGTAACCGATTAATTTCGGCTCTCCACAGATAGCTCTCCGATGTGGTTTCACCAACGCAACGGCATAGCTACCTTTATCGTTGAAACACGCAACTCTGACCACTATGGCTGGGTCCATGGCTTGTGAAGCATTATACAGGGTATTTAATATTAATATCAGGTAATGGATATTATTGCCTGCAAATAAGGTTGGTTGTTTTTTTGGGGGAAGAGACCAAACTGCGAGGTCATCGGTCTCGTCGGTTTAGGGGTGGACGGGGAAGGAGGTCGGCCGTGCCCTTTCAAAGGAACCATCCCGGCATTTACCTGGAGCGATTTAGGGAAATCACGGAACACCTAAATCAGGATGGCCGGGCGCGGGATTGAACCTGCAAATAACGCTTAGAATAAATACTTGACATATATTACGAGCGAAGAATGATACACAGATCGCTGAACGATCAAAGAAGTTCGCACCAATGAAGTCAAATGAGAATTCTTGGAGAGTTGTATGGTACTCGGGAGACTGAGAGAAGTCTCCACTGCTGCAGAGTGCGTTATGCGTACACGACCGTTCCGTCATAACGCGTGACGAAAGCTAATGGGAGTGACATCACGGAGCTGAACCCGTTGGCAATGTCGTTTGCCTTGGGACTGGCTGTTCGCTATGGCACAGCTGAAGCTGATGCGGCGTTATGTTTAACAGACCTGCGGAGGTCACAGTCACACGTATTTCATTCCCTGTTATCCGTCACGTTACTTTCATGTTTTACTCCATTTCCACTTATTTTTGCAGGTAATTTTCAGTCAAGTGCAGTGAAGTTGCTATACAGAAATCGTATATACAATATTTCAAATAAACAAAGTCTACACACAAGCACACGCACGCACGCATGTACACACACACACACACACACACACACATACACACACACACACACGAAAAATACACTAAAATCTGCAAAGACGCACCATTTACACACAAATAGGAATGTCATATAAAAGACAACATACGCAGCTAAGAAACACACAGAAAACACACACACAGACACGCACGCACACACACACACACACACACACACACACACACACACACACACACACACACACACACGCGCACACACACACAAAGATAAAGTGCAAATAAAATTCAAATTTGGCGCCGAACTCTCTGGTGAACAAATGAACACTGACTGGGCTGGGACACACAACAAACCACAATCACACTACGTTCTGGTGTAGTGAAAAGCGTTTTACTGCGTTATTTGTGGAAAATACTTGTTATAGCTACGTATGCATCAAAACATCTTAGCATGATGCGGAGAATGGAAGTGCTTGCCACACGAAAACGTACGTAAATACGAAAATAGGCGCGAAAACATTGCGAAAAACTAAACCACACTCTACACACTCTAGAAGATAGGTTAATTCGCAGCTAAAAAAAAAAAAAAAAAAAAAAAAACTATTTCATCAACATCGTTTGGTTGCAGATGACAAGGTACCTAATCTATTTCATCAACATCGTTTGGTTGCAGATGACAAGCTACCTTTAATAATTAACACAAAAGTGGTCCTGAATATTCATCCTCACCAAATGTAAAGGTATTTACAAAAAGAAACGATCTGTTGTTTGAACTAAAAATGCACATAATTTTATAATCAAGTAACAAAAATGTTCACATTGCAGAAAAAATAAAAACGAAAACCCACTGATGGTGGCACAGTGGTGCCGAAGCATGTTTGGGTACTGAGAAAAACGGTGTTTTGCGTAACTGGTGGACCTCAAATCCCAAAAATTTCAAATAAAATTGAACAGCACAGAGAACGTGCCAAACCACAGCTACACTCTCATCAATGTTTTTAAGCTCCCACTATGTGCGTGGAAGTATCAAACAATTGTCTGTCATCTCCCATATATGCTGTCTGATCCAAAGTATCCGGACACCACAGTGTAATGCGGACCTGACCACTAGATGTCGTGAGAGGCACATAAGCCAGTGCAAAAGGAATCGGACGGACGGGGACCGTCGAGAACTGCGGAGGGTGGTTGTAAGAAACTGTGTGAAATCAGCGGAAGAAATCCCACGAGAACAAAGTACAGCCAGCAGTTAGACTAGCACAATGACCGTCCGGCGGGAGTTAAAAAGAATGAGCTACTATGGTCAAACAGCTCCTCATAAACGAACGTTTTTGTAGTCAACGCTAAGTGATGCTTGAGATGGTGCAAAGACGAATCCTACTGCACAGTGGATGACTGGAAACGAATAACGCTATACACTGTGACAATCCAATGGAAGGGTTTGGATTTGCGAATTCTTGGAGAACATTACATCCCATCATGTGCAGTGCCAACGGAAATGCAGATGGGCGGATGGGGGTGTTTCAAATGGTTCAAATGGTGCGCACTATGGGACTTAACATCTGAGGTCATCAGTCCCCTAGAACTGAGAACTACTTAAGCCTAACTAACCTAAGGTCATCACACACATCCATGCCCGAGGCAGGATTCGAACCTGCGACCATAGCGGTCGCGCGGTTCCCGACTGAAGCTCCTAGAACCACTCGGTCACACCGGCCGGCGGGGTGCTCCAACTGGTTACGATGTAGTCCTCATATTTTGCTTAAGGAGACTCTAAGCGCGGAAGGATATGAACAAATTATACAGGGTGTACGAAAAGTCTTTCCCTGATTACATAAATTGATAACTCAGGCTAGAAGTAAGATACAAATATGAAACTGGTGTCTAATTGTTTACAAATTATAGAAGCCTTTTTCACACATCAGTAAACTTCCACATGGGCACCCTTGGTAGCACGTAGCACATCTAGGCGATATTCAATTTCCGTCCACACATTAGCCAACATCACTGGAGGGATAGATTCAACGACTGTGGTTATCCGTTGCCGCAGGGTTTCAAGATCTGGTACACGAGTTCGGGAGACCTCGTCCTTGACATAATCCCACAAAAATAAGTCTAATGGGGTTATGTTAGGAGAGCGTGGAGGCTAAACTGTTGGCCCATCACGACCAATCCATCGCCCTGGAAAGGTCATATCGAGATAGGCACGGACGTCCAAACCCCAATGGGGCGGTGCACCGTCTTGCTGAAACAAGACAACGGGTTGATACAGAAGCAGCTGAGGAACAGCATACAGTTGCAACATGTCCAGATACACCGCAGATGTGACGGTTGCCTCAGCGAAGAATAATGGTCCGATAATTCGATCGTGCAATAGCGTGCACCAAACATTCACCTTTGGACTGCCTCTGGTGCACTCCATGAGCTCGCCAGGGGGTTGTGAACCCCAAATGCGCACATTATGGCGATTCACTACTCCACTGACAAAAAAGGTCGCTTCGTCGGAAAAGGCAATTCGTCTGACATAACCATCATCGTCCTCAATACGTGATAGCATTTCGACTGCAAAGTCATATCGACGTGTACAGTTATTGGGCAACAAGGCCTGAACGATTTGCACTTTGTATGCACGAAACAATAAACGTTTGTAAAAAATGTCATGGAGACAGCTTTTTGGCATCTGTAATTCACGTGAGGCCCTGCGCACCGATTTCTTCGGACTTCACAGAAAAGACTGCCTTACAGCTTCCACCCTGTCTGCTGAGGTTCTTGGTCGACCAGACCTCGGAAGATCAGCGACCGATCCTGTGTTCTTGAACTTCTCATACCAGGCTTTAATGCTCTTGACATCAGGTGGATTCCTTCCAAATGTTGTCTGGAACTGTCTCTGCACTGTGGTTGGTGATCGTGTCTCATGGTGCAACAGGACACACTGTGCCTTCTCCTGATTGGTTAACATGGCTTCTTGGGCACTGCACCTCATCCACTACTTACGTACTGCGAACCTAAAACAGAAAAAAACTTTGATAGTTGTAAACGATTCGACACAAGTTTCATATTTGTATCTTACTTCTAGCCTGAGTTATCACTTTATGTAATCAGGGAAAGACTTTTCGGACACCCTGTATATCGTTATCTATAGCGTGCGATAGAGGAGATGATGAATGGTTCTATCACCATGACAATGCGTCTTGGCATAAAGCAGCAATGGTGAAGCAATAGTTTGTGGACAACAACATTCCTGAAATATACTGGCCTCTCCAGAATCCCGACCTGAATCTATGGTACACCTTTGGATTGAGTTAGAACGTGGACTTTGCTCTAAACCCAAGCGTCCAACAACACTACCTTCTTTGGTTTCGGCTCTTGAGGAAGAATGAGTTGTCATTCCTCTACAGAGATTAGATACCTCATGGAAAGCGTGCTCAGCAGATTTCAAGCTGTCATAAACGTGAAAGATGGACACACTCCACACTACTGTCCACTGATTGATGTCAGGTTATTTTTGATCAGATAGTGTAGTTGATACTACATCATTTACAGTCAAATAGATAACGTCGACAATCCATGATGTTTGGCTACGAATGTTGTCATCTTTAACGCACATCCCCAAAGTTTGTTACGATAAGGTTAGACTTCAACGACACATTGATAATGTGGTCTTTAGAGACGCTATTGGGGGAATAATTTCATTGCTACATGATCACGAACGAATATGTGATTCTTTCACAAAGTAAGTTTCCTTATTTCTTTTTTAAAATAAATATACTTAGCCAAAAATGTAGTGTATGCCCGACAGAGCTATGACGAAACGATCTTACGATGACCGAACAAGTTTTGTCTGTTGGCAGAGGTGCTGTGACAGTGGCTGAAAATGGGAGCCGCCTATGAGTTCCAATCTGAGACACTCTTAATGGACAAAACACAATGCCGATCTGAATTCATCGACAGCTGTGAAATTTGAGCAGTCCGAAGGTCATCTGCAAATAAATGACGCGTCTCTGATCTGGGATACTTTCTGAAGTTCGTCAAAGAGTCCATATCAAAGATGACCGTGGCCAATGGTCCCTCATACGTGACGATCTTGTGGAGCTGGTGCGACAGCGTACACTTAGGTCACTAAAGTCATGGAACACCTCCTAATATCGTGTCGCACCACCTTTTGCCCAGCATAGTGCAGCAACTCGACATTGTATGGACTCAACAGTTCGTTGGAAGTTCCCGGCAGAATTATTCAGCCAAGCTGCCTCTATAGTCGTCCATAACTCCGAAAGCGTTGCCAGCTCAAGATTTTGTGCACGAACTGCTTATGTCCCATTAAAATTCGATGGGATCTATGTCGGACGATCTGGGTGGTCAAATTACTCGCTCGAATTCTTCAGAATGTTCTTCAAATCAATCGCGAAAGATTGCAGCCCGATGAAGCGGCGCACTGTCATCCATAAAAATCTCAACGTTGTTTGGGACCATGACGTCCGTGAATGACTGCAAACGGTCTCCAAGTAACCGAACATAACCATTTCCACCAGAGGACCCACTCCATTCCACACTATTACAAAGCCACCACCAGCTTGCACAGTGCGTTGTTGGCAACGTGGGTCCACGGCTCCGTGGAATCTGCGCCACACTCGTACCCTACCGTCAGATCTTACCATTTAAAATGGGCACTCGTCTTACCAGGCCACGGCTTTCAATTCGTCTAGGGTTCAACCGATATGGTCACGAGCCGAGGAGAGGCGCTGCAAGCGATCTCGTGCTGCTAGCAAAGGCACTCGGGTTGGTCGTCTGCTGCCACAGCCCATTAACGCCAAATTTCGCCGCATTGTCCTAAAGGATACGTTTGTCGTACGTCTCGAATTGATTTCCGCGGTTATTTCATGCAGTGGTGTTTGTCTGTTAGCACTGACGACTTTACACAATAGCCGCTACTGTCGGTCGTTAAGTGAAGACCATCAGCCACTGCATTGTCCGTGGTGAGAGATAATGCCTGAAATTTGGTATTATCGACACGATCTTGGCACTGTGGGTTTCGGGATACTGCATTCCGTAACGATTTCCGAAAAGGAAAGTCCCATACGTCTAACTCCAACTACCATTCCTCTTTCGAAGTCTGTTAATTCGCGTCGTGCGGCCGCTATCACGTCGAACACCTTTCCAAGTGAATCACGTGAGTACAAATGATATCTCCGCCGATGCATTGCCCTTTTATATCTCGTGTAAGCGGTACTACACCATCTGTATGTGTGTACAGGGCTATTACAAATGATTGAAGCGATTTCATAAATTCACTGTAGCTCCATTCATTGACATATGGTCACGACACACTACAGATACGTAGAAAAACTCATAAAGTTTTGTTCGGCTGAAGCCGCACTTCAGGTTTCTGCCGCCAGAGCGCTCGAGAGTGCAGTGAGACAAAATGGCGACAGGAGCCGAGAAAGCGTATGTCGTGCTTGAAATGCACTCACATCAGTCAGTCATAACAGTGCAACGACACTTCAGGACGAAGTTCAACAAAGATCCACCAACTGCTAACTCCATTCAGCGATGGTATGCGCAGTTTAAAGCTTCTGGATGCCTCTGTAAGGGGAAATCAACGGGTCGGCCTGCAGTGAGCGAAGAAACGGTTGAACGCGTGCGGGCAAGTTTCACGCGTAGCCCGCGGCAGTCGACGAATAAAGCAAGCAGGGAGCTAAACGTACCACAGCCGACGGTTTGGAAAATCTTACGGAAAAGGCTAAAGCAGAAGCCTTACCGTTTACAATTGCTACAAGCCCTGACACCCGATGGCAAAGTCAAACGCTTTGAATTTTCGGCGCGGTTGCAACAGCTCATGGAAACTTGTTTTCAGTGATGAAACAACATTTTTTCTTAATGGTGAAGTGTTTAAGCCTCCTCTACCAAGAAACGTGCCAGAACTGCGAGCTCGCATCAACGATGCTTTCGAACTCATTGATGGGGACATGCTGCGCCGAGTGTGGGAGGAACTTGATTATCGGCTTGATGTCTGCCGAATCACTAAAGGGGCACACATCGAACATTTGTGAAAGCATTGTGAAAATATCCCAAATAATAAAGTTATTGTAGAGCTGTGAAATCGCTTCAATCATTTGTAATAACCCTGTATAATGCTGTCCCATGACTATTCTCACCTCAGTATATAATGGAGAACTGCCACTCCACGATTTTGGATATTAGCAAACATTTTCCGCAGGTTTCGCACTACTTGTTTCATGAAATTTTACTAAGCCCCTGCTGTTCAAGAACGTGTGTGTCAGATGGGTGCCAAAGAACCTACCAGCCAAACAGATACCATGTTTCTTCCAACCCATCAGGGTGCATCATGAAAGAGATTGGAAAACTTAGTTGTATCTACTGTCACAGAAAACATATTGACTGGGAAAAGCACATTTCAGATATTCAGGACGTCATCGATTCCATACCAAACGACTCTACTATGCTTTCGCCATACCTTGTGTTGAAAAACATAGATTCACCTAACAGAATTCGTGAAATTGTTTCTTTTCCTACAACAAGAAGATTACGCCACCATGAAATTATAGACATCGCACGTAACAATATAAAGCGCTCAGCACAGCGCTGCAAACATAAACAAAAACAGATGAGTAACCTCCAGGAATTCCGCATAGGACAAGAAGTATTGATACGCACTCACTACCTATCCAACAGAGGAAAACATCGTTGCAGTAAATTTGAACTTTTATATTCTGGACCTATTGGGATACGTATCTTCCCCATCCCAATGTAGTTCATACTGAAACTTAACGCACGAGAAAACCACGAGGCAATCATCACATCAACAACGTCAAGCACTTTATAGAATAACTTTTGCTTTGATTCATTTCACGTAGCTGGATAGAAATTTGATGATCACATAGCACAACTATTTATTTTTCCGCCTTTCAGCTCTGTATAAGTTTTTTTTGCTATTTATCAGAAATTATGCTAATTGCCAATTTTTTTTTTACAGATGTGCGTATTTATATTGCCAGCTTTCATATATGTTTATTTTGATTTACACACGAGTGTACATAATAATATGGCACAACATAGATCTTTTTTACCTGATGCGTTTACTATGCTTATACAAATTCTATTGGTACCTTGTTTTTCACGATTTCTCGATTATTCGGCATTTTATTAGGTGGTGACGTGCCTGGTAGGGAGAATCTTGAAGGTCGGTTCTCTTACCGTAAGTTTAGGCCTTGCACATTTTTCTTTTTTCATACGCATGTGCATTGAAACAACAACTGAGAGAGACACCTTTTTTGTTGTGTTGGAATGTGTCCAGCGTATCACATCCCTTCGTTGGTCTGACCACTGCAAATGGTAATTCAGACATTTTTTTTTTTCATAATAAGAATTTGTGTCCTTTGGAATATGGCCTCAATATATCTTAATTTATTTCTGATGCTATTATATCTTTGCTGATACCATGCAATGTGTTTTTGTGATGCTATGCTCTTCCACTCTGCCATTATTACACACCCTATGCAAGATAGTATTACTACTGACATTTATGCTATTGTCTGATGAATTGTTATTACATTTTTGTTAGGTTAGTCACTCTTTGTACTTTATAATGTTGCCATGTTTCATTTATGCCCAGTCTTGTGCTGTAATTTGATGTATCTCTTGTACTTAATGATGTCACTTGTTCACTTGCTTTCACGTATGTAGTATTAAGAAATCAGTGTAACCTGTAACTCATGTCCATTGCATATACTCATCTATTTTGTATATTTTGCAGAACCAATGTACCAAAGTCTCACTGTACCCAAAGGAGACATTATGGTCATAAATAAAAGCACATGAAAGTGTGAAATGTGCCACCCATTAAGGTGTGCAAGAAATGCATTACACAGAAAGCATTACATAAGCAACTTATATGAAATTCTAAACACCACTGACACTTCTCACACTGTTTCCTGGAAGGCTTTTCTACACATTTTCCTGTTAGTGTACTATGTAAATTAGGCAGATTGCCTGTAAAGATTTAGGATTGAGGACATTTTTTTCTTTGCATTTTGTGTTAGATATAAGAGAAAACACAAAAATAGTATGAAGAACGTTACAAACTATAATCGAGAAATCGCTGTAAACAGTAACTGTCGTACAATACCAAGGTGTCAGTTACCAGCATAGAATTTTTTTTTTTTTTTTTTTTTTTTTTTTTTTTTTTTTTTTTAGCCAGAACGGTTTTGTAACAGTTTAGGCATGGAAATAGCATTAGGGCACTAAATTTGAAAGTCCACATTCAAGTTTCAGGACACAGTATTGACGGATGTGTGTGTGTGTGCGTGTGTGTGTATGTGTGTGTGTGTGGGGGGGGGGGGGGATAACATTGTGTCATGACCTAGACATTTAATTATTTGTGTCGCTGGCGTGTTTATGCAGACATTTCAGACCTGACAGAACATTGTGACACTTGACAAGCATCATAAAACAATTTAGCTACGGAAATATTAAATCTTAAGGTGTGTTGAGCCTTACACCAGGTGTAGGCTAAAAGTTGTATATTGTGACTTTCATCAAACTGATACTGATTTTGTAGGTCTATATGTGCGGCCAGGTAACGTGCAAATACCGTTTACGTTGGTACATCTAATTTTTGGGCCTACACTTGGCATTAGGCACAATGGACTCTCATTTTCATATCCAAACAGTTATGTAATGCTTGCAAAGTGTTACAATGTTAATTCTCTTTCCAAGACATCTGCAAACATACGTATATTGTTTGCAGTTATATTATATTGTTGACAGCATAATAATATATATTGATTATATGTGCCCATTATTGTATATAAGACATTTGTGATTAGTGCCTCTTTCGACATTTTGTAAATTCAGAAAACTTCTTCACACTTTTTCCAGAAATGGGAGCCCATCAAAAACTCCATGGAGTAGCGAGACTGAAGAGCAGGCCACAATATGGAGTTGCAGTGTTGATGTTGGCGTCCTTGGCAGTTCCGCTCTCCAGATGTTCGCCGGTGAAAATTCCCAAGTGCTGCCCTCTGCACCAGCAGCTGTCGTACGACTTTGATTCGTGCATCGATTACGAGTAAGTAACACGCAATTTTGCCACAAAGTACGATATCAAATATAAGCGAACAATTAGCAATTCTGTGAGCTTCCAAGCTGTTGTTATATGGTATGGTGTTCCATAGCATATGCCAGAGACTGAGATCATGAAATTGTTCTCCAGACAAACTATGTCTGAAGTGAACGTGCCCACTTACAGCAACGCTGTCAATCACGACTCCATTAGCATGCATTGCTTGTATAAGTGCCCACAGCTTTAAACAAACAATTAAAATTGAGTTAGTACACTGTTTCCAACTTGTTAACTCAGACAAGTCACAGCGTTAAGATCCAATACTCTGTTTCTTCAGACAATCAATGTGTCTATCTCTCTTCAAGAGACATACACATTCCACTGGCTGACACAGGCAATGTAGTGAGTTTTAGCAAGTACCATCTCATATTGTTAAGACTTGTGTATATGTTTGTGAAGGAGGTTCTCTTTGGACTGACCCATACTGTCGCCTCTTTAACATCGGCGCTTTGTGTGCTAGTGCAGTGCTAACATAGAGAACTGGACTGAGGTCTATCACCTGTCTTGATAATCAGATTTACTTTCTTCATTGTTTCCCGATGTTGCTTGGGGGGAAAATTCTAGATTCTTTCTGTTGAGAAGCACATGAACCCTTCCCCAATTAAAGATTATGCTCCATCTTTAATGACCAAGTTGTTGTTTGCCCTTAATACACTTCCTTCTTTCCATCTTAACATTTGGACATGTATTTCCAAAAAACCCAGAACAGTTCCAAAGGTCATATTTTTCCATAGGAAATGCGTAAAATTTCAACACTGAGACTATAGGACGATTTCTATGCTCGTCAATTTTGTGTCTCTCATACGTCGCTGAGAACATGTAACTTGGGCATAGCTTAGGGCACCGTATAGGCTTTATTTTATAAAAATAGGATCAAGGAAAAAAGTATTGTAAATGGAAGTTTTATTCATAGTAATATTATGAATGCGAAATGACTCTGTTACATCTTCGTAATTTACCCCCTCAATAATTTATCCCCTGAACAGATTTCGATGAAATTTCGTACTACAAAGATAGCTTGAACCCTGAGGAAGAACTAGGACTATTTAGAATATCTGGATACTTATTGATTTGCAGAATATTACGGGAATTAGGCAAAATATTTATTCTTTGCAAAGCTATTTACTCTTTGACTTCTAAACTTTATAATATTTGTGAAAATGCTTGTAGTGGTGCAATTAAAAGTACAGTATGTTTAACCCACACATCCACAGTATTTGTTGCATAATGCACACATCGTACAATGTATAGTTACATCAATAGCATGATATGTAAAGATGCCTGCTCCTACCTATCCCCATCTGTACACACTGCTCGGCAGCGACGCTGCGCATGCACTGTGTATTGAAACAGTGTGGGACTAGGGAGAGTTGGGTGCACTTCACGAGCTACGCTTACCCAAACAGGCAGACACGTGAGGGCAGCTGATGTTGTTGCAAGTACAAGAGCTTGCTTACTCATCATCACTGATCATAATTAAACTACTGATACGCATGCGTAGCTGCAGGAGATAACAACTTAAACATAAAACTGAAATAACGGTAGCCATATACGCCGACAGAAAAGAAATCCCGACACCAAAAAATAATGTAGAGTAATGAAATTTCGGGAATACATATGTAAGCGGTTAACACTGCAATATCACAATTCAACGTAAGAGCGAGATAAGCCAGTGAAAATGTGAAATGCTGGTACAGTAAAACCGCTGTAATCGCCAAAATGTTGCGTACAAGCATGCAAAGTGCATGTATTGTGTTGTACAGGCGCCAGATGTCATTTCACAGCCTGTTGCACATGGTTGGTCTATACAGGGACGGTTAATGCTGGTTCTGGATGACACTGGAGTTGCCATCCGATGTTGTCTACATCTGCATCTACATTTATACTCCGCAAGCCACCCAACGGTGTGTGGCGGAGGGCACTTTACGTGCCACTGTCATTACCTCCCTTTCCAGTTCCAGTCGCGTATCGTTCGGGGGAAGAACGACTGCCGGAAAGCCTCCACGCGTGCTCGAATCTCTCTAATTTTACATTCGTGATCTCCTCGGGAGGTATAAGTAGGGGGAAGCAATACATTCGATACCTCATCCAGAAACGCACCCTCTCGAAACCTGGACAACAATCTACACAGCGATGCAGAGCGCCTCTCTTGCAGAGTCTGCCACTTGAGTTTGCTAAACATCTCCGTAACGCTATCACGCTTACCAAATAACCCTGTGACGAAACGCGCCGCTCTTCTTTGATGTCCCATATGTAATCGATTGGAGGCAGATCTGATGATTTAGCAGGCCAAGGCAACATGTCGACACTCTGTAGAGCACGTTGGATTACTACAACGGTATGTGGACGAGCTTTATCCAATTGGGAAACTGCTGCTGGGATGCTGTTCATGAATAGCGGCACAACAGGTTCAAATGGCTCTGAGCACTATGGGACTCAACTGCTGAGGTCATTAGTCCCCTAGAACTTAGAACTAGTTAAACCTAACTAACCTAAGGACATCACACACATCCATGCCCGAGGCAGGATTCGAACCTGCGACCGTAGCGGTCTTGCCGTTCCAGACTGCAGCGCCTTTAACCGCACGGCCACTTCGGCCGGCGGCACAACAGGCGAGGTCACCATACTGACGTACAGATTTCTATTCAGCGTGCGTGCCATACCGACGAGAGTGCTACCGCTGTCACACGAAATCGCACCCCAGGCCATAACTTCAGATGTAGATACAGTATGCCTAGCATGCACACAAGTTGGTTTGAGGCCCACAACTGGCCTCTTTGTGATCAAAATATGGCCATCTCTGGCATCGAAGCAGAACTAACTTTTTCAGAAAACACAACACACATCTAACCTGCCTTCCAATGAGCACTCACTTGACGCCAATGAAGTCGCAAATGGCGGAGATTTGGGGTCAATGCTATGCTCGCTACGGGGGAGCTGGGTCGGAGTTGACCTTGGAGTGACCTATTTGTAACAGTTCGTTGTGTGATTGTGATGCCTGCTGCCGCAGATGTAGTTGATGCGCCAGACCCATACGCCGAACATAGTGGCGGACTGGAGAGCGGTCTTCTTGCGACGGAACATTCCCAAAACCACCAATCATGTACAGTGGCTACATTGCTGCAAAATCTTTCTGCAGTACCGCAGGAAGAACATTCAGCTTCTCGTAGCCCTATTACATGACCTCGTTGATAATGGCGTCTTTGTTGCCTTAAAGATATTCTTCACTAACATCAATTCACCACGTCCAATCTCTAAGGTAACTAACGCTCACGGCCGTTACAGCGCGCATTTAAAGCAAACTTGATTTGTATCCTCATAGTGGAGCTACTAGCGCCACTCTTATGCATCTGGCTTGAAATTTGAACAGACAACATCTTTCAGATGTAGAAACACGCTTACGACCTTTTGTTTGTATCGCGTTACTCCTTCTTGTTGTTACGATTTTTCACCATAAGTTTATATTTTTCCTCTGTTGTGTCAAACCTATATTAATATGACACTGCACCAAATGTCTAAACAAACACAGAGAACAAAACATGGAGACGTGACGCTAATACCGTGTCACTCTGCCTCTAGCCTTGATAATGGCTTCAGTTCCGGCGAGGAACAGGGTACACAAGTTTTTTCAGGGATGTCATATCCAGCAGAAGCCATTTGTTGCTGATTATTACATTTCACCCACTTTTCCAAATAGTCCCAGACATTTTCTGTGGGACTAAGATCGTCTGATTTAATACACCAGTCGATGTCCAGTAGGGTGTCTGAGTGTTCGACAAATCAGGAATGTATATGTGCCGCTCTGAGGACATATCTTTGAAGGCGGGTGTGTGCACAGCGTACTCGTCACGGTGTAAAAGAACAGGCAACGCTAGGTCACCGAGAATGCATAACCTGTTGCTCAATCCATGATACGAGAAACAGCCACAACGTCACAGAACCATCTCCGGGCTGCACTACTGACTGACTGATTTGGGAGAGGGGACCAAACAGCGAAGTCATCGGTCCCATCGGATTAGGGAAGGACGGGGAAGGAAGCCGGTCGTGCCCTTTCAAAGGAACCATCCCGGCATTTGCCTGGAGCGATTTAGGGAAATCACGGAAAACCTAAATCAGGATGGCCGGACGCGGGATTGAACCGTCGTCCTCCCGAATGCGAGTCCACTGTGCTAGCCACTGCGCCACCTCGCTCGGTGGCTGCACTACTCACTCCACACAGTGGGATCAAACGCCTCATTGGTCAGTCACTCGCACCATTTGAAAAGAGGCAAAACAGCATCTCGTCACACCAGGCTACACTCCTCCACTCACCTATTGGCCGACTGAAGACGTGCAGCTTTGTGTGCTGCTGTGAGAAATGGACTTCTGTGAGCTGCCTGACTTCACTTCACACAGTACCTTTCGCAATGTCGCTCGGAACGTGTTTGAGACGGACCTGCTATCACGGTCAGCAATTATTCCTGTCAGGATTGATGCAGTTTTCCTTGACAGGTGTCACATTCTCTCTGGTCCCTGTCGTGTAGGGTGCTTTTATACGACTTCTGTTCTTATGACATGTTTCATGGTTGCTAGTCGCACTCCATTCCTTGTAGATACGAGGTTAAGTCAATTATTATCCGCAAAGAAGTTATAAAATTTTATTGTAATCAAACAGGATACTTACAAGAACATCATTTTTCGACATAGTCTCCTTGCTTTTCAACGCACTTGGTCCATCGTTGTAAAAGCTGCCTGATGCCCTCATAAAAGGTTCTCGGCTGAACTGCGACCCAGAATGCACCGCTTCTTTCACTGCTTCGTCCGAGGCATACCGACGGCCCCTTAATGCCTGCTTGAGTGGACCAATCAAGTGATAGAAGGGGCAAGCTCGGGACTATACGGAGGATGATCCAGTACATCAAATTTGAGTTTCTGGAGCGTTTCAGCAGTGTGGGTAGCAGTATGCGGACGGGCATTGTCGTGCAACAACACAACACCTTTTGACAGTAATCCTCGACGTTTGCTCCGAATTGCAGGCTTTAGTCTGGCAGTAAGCATTTCACTGCAACGTACACTGTTTATTGGTGTGCCCCTTTCCCCATAATGTTCCAGTACTAGACCTTGTGCGTCCCAAAAAACTGTAAGCATCAGTGTTCCTGCGGACGATTGGGTCTTAAACTTTTTCTTGCAGGGTGAATTTGGATGTTTCCATTCCATGCTCTGCCGTTTACTCTCCGGCTCGTAATGATGGATCCATGTTTCGTCACCAGTAATGATTCTGTCTAAGAAGTTGTCCTCTTCGTTATCTCAGCGATCCAAATGTTTTTCGCAGATCTCCAAGCGCGTTTGTTTATGCAACTGTGTTAATTATTTTGGGACCCATCTTGCACAAACTTTATGAAACCCAAGTCTGTTGTGGATGATTTAGTAGGCAGAACCATGATTAATTTGCAGACGATGTGCCACTTCGTCAATAGTTAATCGTCTGTCTAAGAGAATCATTTCACGTGAACTTTCAATGGTTTCTTCATTTGTGGCGGTAAACGGCCGGCCGGCTCCTTCATCGTGCGTAACGCTTGTGCGACCATTTCGGAATTTTTCAATCCATTCGTCGACTCTCCGTTGTGGCAAAACACTGTTCCCGTACTGTACAGAAAGTCTTCGGTGAAGTTCGGCCCCTGATACGCCTTCCGGCAGCAAAAAACGGATCTCTGAACGTTGCTCTTCTTTGAAATTAGAATTATATTAATACCGTCAGCTGCCCACGGGTGTTGATATATATCAACGGGGATAGGTGAAAATGTGTGCCCCGACCGGGACTCGAACCCGGGATCTCCTGCTTACGTGGCAAATGCTCTATCCATCTCTTTTTTTCCCGTTGCATCTGCTCGGTGCGGACGTCGTAAGACATTCGTTTAAGTTCTTTGTTGATCGATTAACTCATTTTTTTTATTACAGAGGGTAGCTAACCCTCTGACCGAACACGCTGAGCTACCGTGCTTCTGAGCCTCCGAGGGCACAGAGGATAGTGCGACTGCAGGGACTATCTCGCGCACGCCTCCCGCCAGACTCACATTCTCACCTTGTATGTCCACACACTACGTCCGTAGTGTCCCACCCCAACACACTCATTACTCGTGGAAGACATTCTTTCCAAGTCCGCCGGCCGCGGTGGTCTAGCGGTTCAGGGCGCTCAGTCCGGAGCCGCGCGACTGCTACGGTCGCAGGTTCGAATCCTGCCTCGGGCATGGATGTGTGTGATGTCCTTAGGTTAGTTAGGTTTAAGTAGTTCTAAGGTCTAGGGGACTGATGACCATAGATGTTAAGTCCCATAGTGCTCAGAGCCATTTGAACCATTTTTCCAAGTCCGGTAAGAGTTCGGGGAATATGTGTGCATCTGCACAGAAGAAGAAGGTCATGACCGCGTTTGCCAGAACTATATATTTATATGGATATAGTGTCTGTTCTTTCTTTCGGACATGTCCGAAATATGTGACACCGAAGATTATAATTACAATGCTGCTAGTTTCAGTCGCAGCAATTTAACCTAACCACCATCTCGGATATTGCAATGGATTTCGGAAAAAGTCCACATGTGCTACATTCTCTGACGAGAAGTATCTGGACAACGCTATGCGGAACTGACTACTAGATGTTGCGAGCGGCGGACACGCCAGTATAAAAGGAGGCGAGGAGGGCTGTCTTATTGGCCGGACATGGGGGTTGAACCCCTCTACCATCCTCCACACCTACAAATCCTTAATCCGTCCCATCCTCTGTTATGCCAGTCGCACCTGTATATCCGCCCCCCCCCCTCCAGATTCTATAGCTCCTTCCAGATCTTCGAGTGCCATGCACTCCGCCTTGCCTTTCGTATACGCCTCCCATCCCCTATGCGGATCTATGACCTGATACCTTTCCCCCATCTGCCCCTATTCCTCGAACATATCTGCATACTCTACACCTCCCGCCGCCTTGATCCCCCTCACCCCCTGGTTGCTCCTCTCCTCTCCCATCCCCGCCCCCTGCCATGTCTTCACTGTTGTGTCCCTCCAACCCTCCATCTCTACACCCTTCATCTCCTTTCCCAAGGTGGCTTCTGTCAACTACCCCTCCCGGATGATGCCCTCTCTCCCTCTATTTATCCCTCCTATCAGCTCTGATCCCTCCCAGACTTTGTCCTTTTCCTGGGCTCCCTCTCGCCCCCTTCCTTCCTGTTTTTTCCCCACCTACCCTCTATCTGCCTCCCTTTCTCTCCCCCGAGTCCTTTTGCATTTCCACCTTTCCCCATTCCCTCTCGTGTCTGCCCTGCCCCCCACCCCCCATGAGTCCTCTCCCTCCATCGGTTCCCCCCCTTTTCGTTTTTCCTCTCCTCCCCCCTTTTTTTTCCCTCACCTGTCCAGGTCCCCCCTCCCCCCCCCCCTCCCCCCCCCCCTCTGCCCTTGGCTGTGGTGTGTCATCTTTGTGCCAACTTTTTAGTCCAGTGTTTCCAGTGTCCGTTAAGTGCTGTACGTCTTTTCCAAAGTGTTGCGAACAGACATCATGCTGTCGCTGGGTGTGATTTTTATATTTCTTGTGAACAGAAACCAGACTGTTGCTGTGTTTTTTAATTGTCTGTCTACTGTTTTACCTGTCTGCTTCCTGTGTATTTTATTAGCAACGTCCACCCTTTGTTTTACGTTTTAACTTTCCACATTTTCAGCCGTTTTACAATTAATGCCACCATTTTATCGCCTGCTTTTATTGGTTCTTATCTTCTTATGTTTTCAAAATTCTGTAGGCTGAAGAGCAGCGTACTAAGCTGCTGCCAGCCCGCTCCCTTCATGGGGAATCGAAATTCAATGGAGGAAAAAAAGCAAAAAAAAAATGTCTTATCCCCCCTCCCTTCTCCTGAGCGGCTTTCCCCCTCCGACGCCCCCTCCCTCTCCTGTGCTCCCTTTCAGTGTCTCTGCACTCCCTCCTGCCTTGTATTTCCTCTTCATCTCCTGCCCCATCTGTCTCCTGCCTCTTGGTGCACCCACTGATGCCCCTCCTTTTTTTAATCCCGCCCCATCCCCTGCTGCACCTTGCTCTCCACTCCTTTTCCATCCTCTCAGGCCTCTCCCTGGCAGGTCCCACCTGGCAGTTTTATTATTCATCACGTGTGCCCCAAGTGGATTTAAAGTGTGTTGTTCTGGAGTGTTTTTAATACTGTGGCCAACTTTTACCCCGTGCATGTCACTTCAGTGTCTTTTTTGTGTTCTACGAATTGCCGACTGTGTTTTTTATGTCGACTTTTTTAATTATCCCCCCCTCCACGAACATTACCTCCATTATCGCCCCTTACTCTGTTTCATATCCCACTTTTTTATCGCCTTATATGTAACATTTTCTTCTTGTATTAACAGTCATGTCACTCGGCTGAAGAGCAGTGGATTGTGTCACTGACAGCCCTCCCCTGACCATATGGGACAGGGGAATGAAATCACAATAAAGAAAAAAAGAAAACTGTCTTATCGGTAGAGACTAGTTACAGAAGAATGGGTCTGTCAGGTGAATTCAGTGACTTCGAAGGTGGGCTAGTCATCTAGTCATTGGATGTCACCTGAGTAACAAATAAATTAGAGACATTTCAGACCCTCTACGCCTGCTCAAGTCATCTGTTGGTGATGTGAGTGTGAAGTGGAAACGCAGAAGAACAACCCACAGCTACATCAAGATCAGGTAGACCTCATGTATTGACAGGCAGGGACTGTCGATGATTGTGGAGGGTAGTTGTAAAAAATCGCAAGAAATCAGTGGAAGGGTTTACTCGTGAGTTCCAAAACGCTACCAGTAGTCAGTTTAGCACAACAACTGCGCGTAGGAAGTGAAAAAGAATCGGATATAGTAGTCGAGCTGCTGCTCGTAAGGTACACATTTCTCTAGTCAATGGTAAGTGAAGTTTCAGATGGGATAAGAGTAAAGCCACTCGACAGTGGCTAACTGGAAACTGAATTATGCTATACCCCGCGGCAATCTAATGGAAGGATTTGGGTTTGGCGAAAGTCTGGTGAACGTTCCCTGCCGTCATGTGTAGTACCACCAATGCAGTACAGATAGGTGGTGTTATAGTATCAGAGCGCTTTCCGTGGTTAGGCTTTGGTTCCCTTATTGCCTTTAATATAACTCTAAATCCGGAAGTGTATGAACACATTTTACAGCATTGTATAGTCTGTGGAGTGGAGAAAAAGTTCGGAGCCGTTGGTTATTTGTATTAGCATGACACACATTCAGTCATCAAGCAGCAAATATGTGGAAATGATTTGTAGACAACAATATTCCTGAAATGAAGTGGCCTATCTAGAATCCCAACCTGAACCCAAAGTAAATCTTTTGGGATGAGTCAGAATGTCGACTTCATACCACACCACAGCGTCCAAAATCACTACCTTCTCTGGTTTCAGGTCTTGGGGAAGAACGGGCTGCCATTCCTCCACAGACATTCAGACACTTCATTCAAAGCGTCCCCAACACAGTTCAAGCCTTCATAAAGACGAAGGGTGGACACAGCCAATGATAGCGATGACGAGAAGGTGTTCAGATACTTTTCATCAGATAGTGATCATCATGTAACAAGATCTCATTGCAAATGAAAATTATTGCAATTTACTTGTTTATTTATTTACTTTTTAACGCAACAGCACCCAAACAAGTCCCATTTAGCTCACATACACTGAGGGGGCAAAGATCATCGGACAGCTCCTAATATCGTATAGGACCTTCTTTTACCCGGCATAGTGCAGCAACTCGACGTAACATGGACTCAACGTCGTTGGAAGTCCCCATCAGAAATATTGAGCCCTGCTGCCTCTATAGCTGTCCATAATCGCAAAAGAGTTGCCGGTGCAGGATTTTGTGCACGAACTGACCTTTCGGTTACGTCCCATAAATATTCGATGGGATTCATGTCGGCTGTTTTGGATGGCCAAATCATTCTCTCGGATTGTCCAGAATATTCTTCGATCCAATCGCGAACAATTGTGGCGTGATGACATTGTGCATTGTCATCAGTGAAAATTCCATCGTTATTAGGGAACATGAAATCCACGAAAGGGGGTAAGTGGTCTCCAGGTAGCCGAACATACGGATAGTGGGCACAGTCAATTCCATATAAACACAGCTAACACCGCTATGGATCCACCATGAGCTTGCACAGTGCCTTGTTGACAACTTGGGTTCTTGACTTAAGGGGATCTGTGCTACATTCGAAATCTACCATCAGTTCTTACCAACTGAAATCGGTACTCATCTACTGTGAAGCATGGGAGTTGGGGAGTAGTAGCTGCCATTGCTCGAGCACTAGAGGGTAATTCTAGCCAGACTTGTCAATACCTGTTGGACGTAGAAAGGATATTTTCGCTATTAGTGTAGCACTAGAGATTTCCTCCAGCTAGTCTAACCTATAGGCTTATGTGGGAAGGATGGTTAAAAATGGCTCTGAGCACTATGGAACTTAACTTCTGAGGTCATCCGTCCCCTAGAACTTAGAACTACTTAAACTTAACTAACCCAAAGACATCACACACACCCATGCCCGAGGCAGGATTCGAACCTGCGACCGTAGCGGTAGCGCGGTTCCAGACTGTAGCGCCTAGAACCGCTCGGCCACCACGGTCGGCAAGGATGGTTAATAATGACGACAAACTATCACTAAAATGTAGGGGAACTGCCTCCAGCTGATCGACAAGTGAATAAGTGTTGGGAACAGATGACAGTTTCCCATTCGTCTAGGGTGCAACCGGTATAGTCATGAGCCCAGGAGAGGCATTGCAGGCAGTGTCATGCTGTTAGCAAAGGTGTTTTGTTCGGTCCTCTGCTGCCATAGCCCATCAGCACCAAATGTCGCTGCACTGTCCTAACGCATACGTTCGTTATAGGTTGCATGGGGGCTTGATTAAATATGATTGAAAATATTTTTAGTAGCTGTAAGTCCGATTACGCTGTTTCGTAAACGGTTGACCCTGACTAGTATTATTACGCTATCTGACTGCAAAGAACAACAACAAAGAATGAAATGAAAATTTTCGTTAACACAGTTAATTAATTAAGTCCCCAGCAACTATAAAACCTACAAAACCAAAGCACAAATGTAATTGTTCTGTGTGTGGGAGTGTGACTCAACGTACACATCTGCCACGGTTCTTCTTCAACAAGACAAGAAATTTCAAATACCATTTATACTGACGTGATAAAAGAAAATTACAAATACTATAATTGCGTAAGGAAAGCAGAATTAAACTCTAATACAAGAACACACGCCAGATGCTTTGTTGACTGAACCTGTAATGACGCATTATTTAGGACATTGAAATAAAAAGAAACGGAGTTAGTTACCTCATTTTTATTGATGAAAATCACTCTAATCCTTACAATATATCTCTACACCGATTCTCTACTACCACATCTCAACAAGACTCTTCAGTATCACATGTCAGCAAGCACTGCCTACTAGCACATCTCAACAAACACTCTCTGCTACGAGTTCTTAACAAGTACTGACTGCTACGAGTTCTTAACAGGCACTGACTACTACGAGCTCTCCCCAAGCACTATGGAGGCGGCAGAATAATACTCTTTGGCGCAATCTCTGGCGCAGTGGCTCAGTGTAGCCACCTTTCATATGCCCCTCCTCCACAGGCCAGAATTTGATGGTATTTTTGCCAGCATTGGTGGTGAAAATACCACCAAATTCGTTCACAAAAATACAGACAAAAATAAAAGACAATATTAATACCTAAATATCACATAATTAGTTAAAATTTTGGGTTTGCACTGACCTTCAATAACCTAATATATAAAATACAGTAGGCAATACAAATTCTTTTCATACATGTGGCTTTACATAATAGTTTACACAATACACAAAAAATCAGTTTATACAAATGTTCACATAAAATACTTTTAATTATTCAAAAAAAAAAAACAAATAGTTGATAGTTCCAGCCCAGCAATGGTCAACAGGTGCAAACACCAACAAGTGACATCATTTCAGCAGAAGCAGTCCATCAGTGGCACCCAGCAATGTTGAGCAGGTGCAGACACCAACAAGTGACATCATTTCAGTAGAAGCAGTTCCATCTGTGGCACCCAGTAAAGTTGAAGAGGTACACACAGCAACAAGTCCCATTAGTTCAGTAGAAGCAATCCATCAGTGGCACCCAGCAATGTTGAGTAGCTGCAGACAGCAAGAAGTAACATCATTTCAGTAGACACAGTTCTAACAGTGGCACCCAGCAATGTTGAGTAGGTGCAGACACCGGCAAGTGACATCACTTCCATAGAAGTAGCTTCATCTGTGCACCCAGTAATGTTGAGCAGGTGCAGACGCCAACAAGTGACTTCATTTCAGTAGAAGCAGTTCCATTAGTGGCACCCAGCAATGCTGAGTAGGTGCAGACAGCAACAAGTGACTTCATTTCAGTAGAAACAGTTCTAACAGTGGCACCCAGCAATGTTGAGTAGGTGCAGACACCGGCAAGTGACATCATTTCCATAGAAGTAGCTTCATCTGTGCACCCAGTAATGTTGAGCAGGTGCAGACACCAACAAGTGACTTCTTTTCAGTAGAAGCAGTTCCATTAGTGGCACCCAGCAATGCTGAGTAGGTGCAGACAGCAACAAGTGACTTCATTTCATTAGAAACAGTTCTAACAGTGGCACCCAGCAATGTTGAGTAGGTGCAGACACCGGCAAGTGACATCATTTCCATAGAAGTAGCTTCATCTGTGCACCCAGTAATGTTGAGCAGGTGCAGACACCAACAAGTGACTTCTTTTCAGTAGAAGCAGTTCCATTAGTGGCACCCAGCAATGCTGAGTAGGTGCAGACAGCAACAAGTGACTTCATTTCATTAGAAACAGTTCTAACAGTGGCACCCAGCAATGTTGAGTAGGTGCAGACACCGGCAAGTGACATCATTTCCATAGAAGTAGCTTCATCTGTGCACCCAGTAATGTTGAGCAGATGCAGACACCAACAAGTGACATTATTTCAGTAGAAGCAGTTCCATTAGTGGCACCCAGCAACGTTGAGCAGGTGCAGACACCAACAAGTGACTTCATTTCAGTAGAAGCAGTTCCATTAGTGGCACTCAGCAATGTTGAATAGGTCCAGAGAGCAGTCCATAATACTCACTATCACTGATCACACTGTTCATCAGAGTATATAAGCACAAATTAAACATGTCCTAGTGGCACCAATCATGTAGAAAAAGTACAAGTAACAGTCCATAATATTTACTATCACTGATCACACAGTTCATCAGCAGAAATTAAACATTTCTAAGTGTCACACATCATGTTGAAAAGTGCAGGTAACAGTCCATAATATTCACCATCACTAATCAGACAGTTCAGGCATGAACAATAGTTTGAATACACATACAAATGCTTTTACACACTAAACATATAAATTCTAATAAACACAAAAATGATATCAGATAATTGTCGTATTAACTATTACAAATACACAAATACCAGTAAACCTATAATATTTATGGGTGTCAGTGCAAGCCACAACAAACAAATAAAATAATATTTAGGAGATAGGTGGGTAGGATTAGGAAAGGAAAACACACAAAACACACTCACTCATCTTTCATCCACATTAAGTACTACTGTGTAACTGAATAGTGTTAACTGTGTAAATGCAATTCTGTCAAAATCTGATGTTCATCTTGTGTATCAAGTAGTAGTGGCAGCAATGTATAACAGTCAATAATAGTTAGTCAACGTCATAGTCATCATGTCAAGACCAATGTTTGCCAAGCCAGATCAAATGTACTGTTGTTGAACAACTGTCAGTGAGCCAAGATATGCAAATACTTCCTCTCTTCAAAAAAAATACTGCTTAGTGATTTAACAAAGTGTGTGTAGACAATCTCCCTTCCACTTTAGTGTTCTAGTCTGCTATCTTCATCCTCCTTGTTCCATATAGACCAACAAAAAAAATATGCTCCTCACTTACTTTACCTCTTATATACCAAAACTCCAATAATCATCAGCATCACATAATCTCAATACTTCAATAATGCCTCTTACGTCGATACATATAAACCTTATCATCAATATCATTTACCTTGCCTCTTGTCCACAAAAACTCCAATAATCATCAACTTCATATAATCTCAATACCTCAATAATATCTCTTCAATACGTCGATATATATGAACCTTATTGCCAATATCATTTCACTTCCATAACAACTCTTTCCTCTAGTCAGTCTCCTCGAACAAGTACAGATAAAATCCTAATACAAACCTCATCATCCCATATAATCCGAAGACACACTGTCAACACACAACCTCTGTGTAATCCATCTGACCCAAATCTTCTATTCATTATGAATTATAAACAAAAGAAATGCATACATGACCTCTAACAGACTTTGTTCGAATAACTCTCAGTAATTAAGTACAATTACGGAGTGTGAATGATCATAATATTTCACCGTGTGTTCACCACTTTAAGAATTATGGCAGAAGCAAACATGTGGAGTATTTCTTGTGTCTAGTGTCACTTCCTATTTCAATTGCTCACGAAAAATGCAGTGTAATGACTGTCAATGGTCTAAACCTAGTTTCGGTATGTCATGTCGTTAGCTTCCTTCCTATTAGCATAAATTTATACAGCTTCCATAAAACCTCCAGCTCATGTGACTTCAACGAAGTTCTTTGTACTAATGTCGTTTATGTCGAATTATAGCAGTTCATTTTCCTATCTTAAAAATATAAGGCACTGAGCGTAAGCAAAACAAGCAATAGCGAGTAAATATACCAGTAGAGAACAGAATGTCAACAAGTGGATGCAGCACAATTCTTACAACGAGGATCTGCCAAGCGAACAATCTATAATTAACACCATACTGTGGCCTAAACTCCATGTTCGCACACCTTACATCAGCATTTCTATATACCAAATTAAAGAGTAGTTATGACAACAAAACAGAAATGTATAAATATGCAATCCATACGCAAAGCAGTAAACATGTCATTAGCATCATATCAGCATAAGCAAATAAATGTTCATATGTCATCTTAATAAGTAAACATGAAGGCGCAAGCAGATAAATCACAAAGTATAACTTACATACATATCAGCACAACTAATCAGGTGACAATTATAATTTAAATAAATAAGCACAGTAGGCACATAATAAAAAAAAAAATATGACATCAGTGAGAAAGCAGTGCAGCCAAGCGATGCATAATATACACAAGTTACAACCCAGTTCATTAATAATCATTGTCAAAATCAGTTAACGTATGCAAGCACGTCGCTTCACAAGTAATTTCATAGAACATGAAATTAGCACAAAGCATGAATCACGTAATCGCGAGCAGCAAATTACGTCTAAAGTACGTACCTAAGTGGAAATATGTTACCTGAAAAATAAACTCAATTAATAGTTACCTTTTTAGTTTATTAGTTTCTTCTTCGAAATTACATTCTTCCTGAAAATTTCTCGATAGCAAGTCGTCTTAACGTCGGAGACACACAGAATTTACCTGAAGTTCTTAAATATTTTATAGAACCGTATCCTGAAAAATACTGAATGTTAATAACATAATTCATCAAGTCACTATAGCTTTATACTGAATTTAATCGGAGAAATTAAACTGTGTATTTGTTTACGGCTGTCAGTGCATTCGCACTGAGCGCTCGATCAGCTGTAGGCGCGTGACGTAGGAAGCAATTGTTCGCGGTCAACGACTGCCTTGTGCGGCGCGCAGACTTGACTGTTGCTTTGAGTATGTGCCGCCGCCAAAACACAGCGCGGTATCCTTGTGCTCTCCGCATGTTTACATGTAGCTGTGAGTTTCTCTAAAGTATGTCATTCCACAAAAATTTTTCAAAGGTATATCATTCCACAAAAATTTTGGAAACTACGAACCTCACGTTTTGTGGTAGGAACAGCATAATTACGAATAGCTTCTAATTTTTCTGGATCAGGAAGAATACCTTCTGTAGAAATAACGTGACCGAGAAATTTCACCTTAGAACGACCAAATTCAGATTTTTCTAAGTCCACTGTAATGCCAACTCTTGCAAAAATACGTAATAATGAATCCAAAATTTTGTTGTGCTCACTCCAAGAATGTTTAGCAATAAGAATATCTTCAACATAAAAAGTGATATTGTCACGAAGATAAACAGGTAAAATTTCGTTTAAGCTACGAATGAATGCTGCAGAAAGTATAGTAAGTCCAAACGGTAAATTCCAAAGTCACTTTTGGGTAAAACAGTCATATCCGGTTATTGTTTATCTACTGTCTAGATAGATTGATAGTAGAAGAGTTGTTTTTGACAGATGCAAAGAATAGTAAAAGAGTAGGCAGCGGTGCAGAAAACTAAAAGGGAAATAGCACCACTACAGCTCGGGGCCCTATGCTCGCTACGGCACATATTCACTTAGAGTAGTGAATCCCCTGAGGACCTTAATAGCCGCACATAAATTCCAGTTTGTGACTTAGTGGCCAATTTGGTGGAAGTGCGTACATAAATTGATCTAACCATGCACATGGATGTATGTCATTCTTAGAGTTGCGGAAGATCTTAAATTTCCGAACAGTCAAAAAGTGTTTATAGTCAAAATTTTCGCCTCGTGGCGACAAAGACCTACCGCGTCTGTCCCAGTCCCAATGACGATTATTGTCAAGTTCGCGCGCCTGGCGCTCTCTTGTCGCATCCCGTAAATGAAACAAATTATTTTCTTCTAACCCCTCTGATATTTGTGATTCCAAATTTCTTTTGCTGTCTTTTCCTACAATTTCGCCTTCGATCTGTTTGACTTGCTTTCGTAATGCCTCAACTTCCTTTTTAACGCGTTCATTAATTTTTCCCTGATTTTCAACATGTTTATTTATGTTCTGGTACTCTTCGGTTTATGCGAATGGTAATGGAGCTGTATCATCCGTATCTCTGTCCCCATGTAAGCTAAGAGTTGTCAATTTACCTGAAATCTCCTCAACTCTTTCCGATAAATCACCTATTTGTTCTTTCTGTTTATTTACGTCTTCCGTAAGTGTCGCGACTCGGGTTTCAGTATTGACACATTTGGTAGTTAACTGTTCATATTGTTGTGTTAGATTATTTATTCTGTCATTTGGTACGAATTCCTCGATTCTTTCAATTATTTCTTCCTTATCGTGTGTGCGTTGTAAATTTAACTCTGAATATTTTTGCACTATCACGCGATCTTTTTCTTCCCGTTCTCTGTCCTGTTCCTCTTGTCTAATTTCTGTTGAAATTAAACTATTATTGTGAGCATTCAAAATTGGTTGCACTTCTTCTCTAATTTATTTGTTTGATTCATCTTTCATGTTGAAACATGTCCCTATTCGTGAACTTAACCGTGTTGCCATTGCTTCCATCTCTGTTTTTAATTCAGATCGTAACTGTGATCCCATTGTTTTTAATTCAGATCGTAACTGTGATCCCATTGTTTTTAATTCAGATCCCACTGTTTTTAATTCAGATCCCACTGTTTTTAATTCAGATTCCAACTGTGATCCGAAATTTAATATAGCACCCATCAACTGCTCCATAGTAACTGGTTCGAAACTCTTTTCACCCTTAACGTTTCCCGCGAAATCGACTTCTTTCGTCATAGCTGTAAAGCTATCTTTGTTCGATACTATTACAGAATCTTCTATCGCTAATCTCGTATTCTGTGAATTTTCTAATTGAGAAAACTTTTGAAATGGTTCCGGACTGTCTTCCCGACTTATTAAATTGTTTTCAACTCCATTATTCATCATACTGTTGTCCTGTGTTGGCGAGTTCGCCATGTCAACAATTTCGTTATTCTCACTATTCATCATTTTTGCCTGTATCATTGACCGCGTAATCATCTACAAATCATACAAAACTCGTTACTATATGAAAATTGCACACAATGACACTTTATCTCCAACAATACCATTTACATGAAATGTTTCCCTCAAACACGATTAATCGAACAATTGAAATAATTGCACTAAATTGTCAAACCCATAGACGAGACAACAAATTTAAATTTTGGAAAATACCATTAGAAGAATCTACACATGCAAAATAGACTACAATTACTAAACTACAAATTACTACAACAATACTACGGTCTACTATTTTTACAATCAGAAGAATTCCAAGGGACGATCCGAAGCAGCGGTCGCCACGTGCATGGGGGCTTGATTAAATATGATTGAAAATATTTTTAGTAGCTGTAAGTCCGATTACGCTGTTTCGTAAACGGTTGACCCTGACTAGTATTATTACGCTATCTGACTGCAAAGAACAACAACAAAGAATGAAATGAAAATTTTCGTTAACACAGTTAATTAATTAAGTCCCCAGCAACTATAAAACCTACAAAACCAAAGCACAAATGTAATTGTTCTGTGTGTGGGAGTGTGACTCAACGTACACATCTGCCACGGTTCTTCTTCAACAAGACAAGAAATTTCAAATACCATTTATACTGACGTGATAAAAGAAAATTACAAATACTATAATTGCGTAAGGAAAGCAGAATTAAACTCTAATACAAGAACACACGCCAGATGCTTTGTTGACTGAACCTGTAATGACGCATTATTTAGGACACTGAAATAAAAAGAAACGGAGTTAGTTACCTCATTTTTATTGATGAAAATCACTCTAATCCTTACAATATATCTCTACACCGATTCTCTACTACCACATCTCAACAAGACTCTTCAGTATCACATGTCAGCAAGCACTGCCTACTAGCACATCTCAACAAACACTCTCTGCTACGAGTTCTTAACAAGTACTGACTGCTACGAGTTCTTAACAGGCACTGACTACTACGAGCTCTCCCCAAGCACTATGGAGGCGGCAGAATAATACTCTTTGGCGCAATCTCTGGCGCAGTGGCTCAGTGCAGCCACCTTTCAAGGTCCCACGCTGATTTTTGGGGCTATTTCACACAATGCTGCTGTATTTCAGCACAGAACTCTGCACGAACACCACTGCTCTCGGTCATTAAGTGAAAGCCATCGCCCACTGTGTTGTCCACTCATGGCACTATAGATCACGGAATACTGAATTTGCGAAGTGGAATGTCCCATGTGTCTAGCTCCAATTACTATTCCACGTTGAACATCTGTTAATTCCCGATGCAGTCGTAATCACGTCGGAAACCTTTTCACGTGAATCATCTGAGTACAAGTAACTATTCAGCCTTGTACAGGCGACACTACTGCCTTCTGTATGTTTGCGTTTCGGTGTCCCTTGGCTTTGGTCACCTGAGTGTATTTTCTGCAAGAGGTGATACACCTGCCAACATTTGAAACTATTTCGTAGATTATCTGGAAGACGAGCTACACACCGTTTGTTTACTGTTACCAACCTTCCTCCTACCCGCAATAATATTGATGCTCAGCCCATCAGGAAATAAGCACGGCAGTCATCATATTTAGTAGGTGTTCGTAATGATATGTGTGAGAAGATGTACGAGTGGTGCGTTGCGTGTTGTTTGTTGCAGGAGTGCGGCCGCCACTGACAACGACACCAGCTGGTGGCTGTCGCCCGAAGTGATCGACCAGATGGACGCTGAGTGGGTGGTGGGCCCGGGACAGCGGCAGGCCTGTTCTGCAGCCGAGTCGACGCTGTGGCTGCAGGAGTTGGGAGACGTGGTCATGACGGCAGGGGGCCGCCTGGAGCTGGACGTGGGTGGCGACAGCGAGCCGCTCCAGCTGGAACTGGACCCCCACCTCTACTGCCTGGACAGGACGCAGGTCAGTTGGTGCTCCTTTCCCTCAGGGTCTGACTCACACAGTGAGGTGGCAAAACGTAAATTTTTCATCCAACTTGAGATCCCACTGGTTTTCTACTGGAATTTGGTAACAGTTAAAGGGCCTACATTTTACTGCTTTCATTGTTTTCATGTTTACTGTATGCATGTACTGGTATACAGGGTGGTCCATTGATCGTGACTGGGCCAAAAATCTCACGAGATAAGCGTCAAACGAAAAAACTACAAAGAACGAAACTTGTCTAGCTTGAAGGGGGAAACCAGATGGCGCTATGGTTGGCCCGTTAGATGGCGCTGCCATAGGTCAAACGCATATCAACTGCGTTTTCTTAAAATAGGAACCCCCATTTTTATTACATATTCGTGTAGTACGTAAAGAAATATGAAAGTTTTAGTTGGACCACTTTTTTCGCTGTGTGATAGATGGCGCTGTAATAGTCACAAACATAAGGCTCACAATTTTAGACGAACAGTTGGTAACAGGTAGGTTTTTTAAATTAAAATACAGAACGTAGGTACGTTTGAACATTTTATTTTTGTTGTTCCAATGTGATACATGTACCTTTGTGAACTTATCATTTCTGAGAACGCATGCTGTTATAACGTGATTACCTGTAAATACCACATTAATGCAATAAATGCTCAAAATGATGTCCGTCAACCTCAATGCATTTGGCAATACGTGCAACAACATTCCTCTCAACAGCAAGTAGTTCGCCTTCCGTTATGTTCGCACATCCATTGACGATGCGCTGACACATGATGTTAGGCGTTGGCGGTGGATCACGATAGCAAATATCCTTCAACTATCCCCACAAAAAGAAATCCGGGTATGTCAGATCCGGTGAATATGCGGCGACCAATCCACCTGTCATGAAATATGCTATTCAATACCGCTTCAACCGCACGCGAGCTATGTGCCGGACATCCAATAGTGCATATTATGCCGGTTTACGTTACCGCTGTTGGTGAATGACGCTTCGTCGCTAAATAGAACGCGTGCAAAAAATCTGTCACCGTCTCGTAATTTCTTTTGTGCCCAGTGGCAGAACTCTACACGACTTCAAAGTCGTCGAAATACAATTCCTGATGCATAGAAATATGGTACGGATGCAATCGATGTTGATGTAGCGTTATCAATACCGACGTTTTTGAGTTTCCCGATTCTCGCGCAATTTGTCTGCTACTGATGTGCGGATTAGCCGCGACAGCAGCTAAAACACCTACTTGGGAATCATCATTCGTTGCAGGTCGTGGCCGACGTTTCACATGTGGCTGAACATTTACTGTTTCCTTAAATAACGTAACTGCGGGCCGGTGTGGCCGTGCGGTTCTAGGCGCTTCAGTCTGGAACCGCGTGACCGCTACGGTCGCAGGTTCGAATCCTGCCTCGGGCATGGATGTGTGTGATGTCCTTAGGTTAGTTAGGTTTAAGTAGTTCTAAGTTCTAGGGGACTGATGACCACAGATGTTAAGTCCCATAGTGCTCAGAGCCATTTGAACCATTTTTTTTTTAAATAACTTAACTATCCGGCGAACGGTCCGGACACTTGGATGATGTCGTACAGGATATCTAGCAGCATACATAGCACACTCCCGTTGGGCATTTTGATCGCAATAGCCATACATCAACACGATATCGACCTTTTCCGCAATTGGTAAACGGTCCATTTTAACACGGGTATTGTATCACGAAGCAAATACCGTCCGCACTGGTAGAATATTACGTGATACCACGTACTTATATGTTCGTGACTATTACAGCGCCATCTATCACAAAGCGAAAAAAGTGGTCCAACTAAAACATTCATATTTCCTTACGTATTACGCGAATATGTAATAAAAATGGGGGTTCCTATTTAAAAAATGAAGTTGATATCCGTTTGACCTATGGGAGCGCCATCTAGCGGGCCAACCATAGCGCCATCTGGTTTCCCCCTTCAAGCTAGACGAATTTTGTTCTTTGTAGTTTTTTCGTTTGATGCTTATTTCGTGAGATATTTGTCCCGGTCACTATCAATGGACCACCCTGTATATTAGGTTTCCTTGTCAAAAAATCTAAATCACCAATACATTGTTTTTTTAATTAGAGTTGTTCAAAATGGTTCAAATGGCTCTGATCGCTTTGGGACTTAACTTCTGAGGACATCAGTCCCCTAGAACTTAGAATTACTTAAACCTAACTAACCTAAGTACATCATACAGACTGTAGAGCCTAGAACCGCTCGGCCACCCCTGCCGGCAGAGTTGTAAAATACTAACATGAGTTATTTGCAGAAGTATGGAAAAGCTTGGAGAACCCAATTTTGGGGAAGATCACTTTGGGTTCTGGAAAAATGTATGAATGTGTAAGGCCATACTATCTCTACTCAAATCCTAGAAAATAGGTCCAATAGAGGACTCTCTCTGATGTTATTTAATCTGTACATTACGCAAGGCAGTAAAGAAGACCAAGGAGAAATTTGGTAAGGGAACTAAATTTTAGGGAGGAGAAACAAAAATTTTGAGATTTGTCGGTGACATTTCAGTTCTGTCAGAAGTAGTAAAGCACTTGGAAGATGAATTGGTCTTTAGAGTAGGTTATGAGATCAACAGCAACATTAGGAAAATAAGGGTAATGGAATGTATTCCAACTACATCAGACGATAGGACGGAATTAAATTGGGAAATGAGAAACTAAAAGTGTTGAGTGAGTTTTGTTGTATCAACAGCGCAATACACTGACGGAAAAAAATCGCAGCACAGAGAAGGAGTTCTGCGACATAAAAGAAAGTTGGTAGGCGTATTTCCACAGCTGATAAATGATGTCTGTTCAGATTTCGTGCCAGTCGCATAAGAGTGGCACTAGTAGCACCACTATGGGGGTGCAAATCAGATTTGCTTTAAATGCACGCTGTAACGGTCGCGAGCGTTCATTACCTTCGAGATTGGACGTGTTGGTATTAGTCAAGAATGCCTTTAAGGCGACTAACACGTCATTATCAACACCTCTCCTCACTGATTTCGAAGGAGATGTGCAATAGGGCTACAAGCAGCTGACGTGCGTTCCGCGATACTGCAGAAGGCTTGGCAGGAGTGTAGCCACTGCACATGTTTACTGGCAGCAGTAGTGATGAGAATGTACGGTCGCAAGAAGACAGGGCTGTGGACAACCACGTGGCACCACCGAGTGCAGTACCATCGTATTCGGCGTATAGCACTGGCGCGTCGCACTGCATCTGCAGTAGCAATATGAGCAGCAGTTGGCACCACAGTGACAAAACAAACTATTACAAATCGGTTATTTAAAGGACAGCTCCGAGCCAGACGCCCTGCTGCGTAATGACCGCAAACCACGACTATTAGCGTTCAGTGGTGTAAACCGAAAGCTTACTGGAGGGAAAGGTGGAGAGGTCTGTTGTTTTTTTATGATGAAAGCTGGTTCTGTCTCGGGTTCAGTGACGGCCATATGTTGGTTAGGAGGAGGCCAGTTGAGTACCTGCAACCAACCTGGTCTGCTTGCTACATATTGGACCTACACCTGGAGTTATGGAATGCTATACGATTTCGTATGACAACAGGAGCACTGTCGTGGTTATCCCACACATACTGTCTACCAATTTGTACTTCAATCTTATGATGCGACCTGTTGTGCTGCCATTCACTAACAGTTTCCCAATAGGATAACGCTCGCCTATATACCCACATTGTAACACAGCTGCTCTACTGAGTGTTGACATGTTGCCTTGGCCTTCTCGGGCACCACAACTGTCTCCAATCGAGCACATATGAGACACTATCGGACGACAACTACAGCATCATCCACAACCAGCATTAACCGTTCCTGTGTACACCGACCAAGTGCAATAGGTATGGAACTCCATCCCACAAGCTGACTTGCGGCACCTGCACAACACGACACAATGCATGGATGTTTGCACTCTTGGATTTCAACATTCCGGCGGTTACACCGGTTATTAACGTAACAGCAGTTCACATTTGCAATGGCTTACCTGGCTCTTACATTAACCTGTGATCTTGCAATGTTAATCATTTAAATATGTCACCTAGACCAATGTATTCCCGAAACGTCATTGCTATTCATTAATTATTTTTCGTGCTGCAATTTTTTCCGTCAGTGTATTTGAATTAGAGAGGATAATAACGCAGAGTAGCAATAACAACAAAAGTGTGTCTGAAAAAAGGAAAGTAGGGCTATGCTAGCTATCACACTGCACGATATTCTTAGTGCTGTTTAGGCAGTTACTAACGACCTTACGATAGCGATTAACTGTGTAAACATGATAGAAGTGGAGAGTCATTAGTCAAACGAGTAAAGTCTCGCGTGGCAGAATACTTTAAAACGTTTCGTTAAGCGGGTGTAATTAATGATCGTCTGTGTGTTTAACTTCCTGTAGATTTTCCGACTTCAACGAGAGAAAGTGTTGGTAAGAAGATTAGTGGCTCCCTGAAATCTGGCGTTACACACATATCGATTTGATTGGAACGTAATACTGCTATACTGCTATCGAAATCTACTCGGACCGCCATCCAGATGGCTGCATTGAAACTCTGTCGTCACTCAGGTGTACGGGATGTCTCAAACCTTTTCGAGCAAATTGAAATAAGTGATAGTGGTTCCACAAGCGATTATATTGAGATAGGGAACCAATGGTCCGAAACGCATATTTATTGTGTTATGGACATACAGAGCATACACCGCGCAACAACAACGAAGCTCGTAGTAATTATTCACAGTGACGGCCGCCAGTCTCAATGGATGAGTGGCAACGGCGCATGAAATTCTGGCACATTCTCTCAAAGATCGCTGCTGTCTGTTGTACCAAGAGACAGGCACCTTGAACACTAGCAAAAAGGTTTTCATCCGTTTCCACTGGGATTTCACACACCAATGTGTTGACAAAACCACCAAGGAAAAAGTCCAGAGATGTGAGATCAGACGATCGCGTTGGCCATCGGACAGGACCTCCCCTTCCAATCCAACGATGAGGGTACATGTTGTTTAGGTGCGGTCATTAACATCGAAGTGGGCTGGTGCACATCGTGTTGAAACGACATCCTTTCGCGGAAAACAAGCGGTACAGTCTTCAGGAACTGTGGCAGCACATCTCGCAGCATCACCAAGTAACGTGAACCAATCAAACGGGGAGGCAGCAAATAAGATCCTGTTAGGTAACTTTGGACAACGCCCGCCCATACGTTGGCATATAATCGTTGTTGGTGGCCACCGACGTGGGTGCCGTCGGGATTGTCCTCACTCTAGATATAGCTGATGTAACTGTTGGAAACTCCATCACAGGCGAATGTGACCACATTCGTTAACAATACAAACTGTACGAAGTTCGCCACGGCTCAAAATCCGTTGGTGTCAGTGCTTGCACACACTCTTTATAATAAGGATGTAACACTTGCTCCACCAGTATCCTTCGAAGTGTGTATTTCACAGACAATAATGCTGGATGATCGGCCACATGGTCCAACATCATATCCTCAAAGTCTGGTGTTCGGACAAGTCTCTGGCAGAAACTTTGGCCTGCTCTCCGTGAGGTGAACGACCCCGTCTCTCGTAAGTTGATATTGATATCCATGGAGGTAAACTTCTTCCGATTAGGATGACTCGTGTTGCTTTAGAGGCACTACATCCTGGCCGGCCGGTGTGGCCGAGCGGTTCTAGGCGCTTCAGTCTGGAACCGCGCGACCCCTACGGTCGCAGGTTCTAAACCTGTCTCGGGAATGGATGTGTGTGATGTCCTTAGGTTAGTTAGGTTAAAGTAGTTCTAAGTTCTAGGGGACTGATGACCTCAGATGTTAAGTCGCATAGTGCTCAGAGCCATTTGAACCATTTTAAACTACATCCTGCTGTGGTACATAAATGCATGTCTTCCAACTCCGTCTTTGACTACGTATCATGCGCTGTACACAGTAACACACCTCACCGTGCACACATCAAAGATGTCTGATGCAATGGACAATTCACGGCAGGGATAGTGGCGTGCATGTGGCACACGTTAATGCGCCGGTGCGATACATGCTATCGTCACATGACACACGTGCTATGAGCTAAGTTGTGGACGGTGTATCTGTTTATGGTCAAGGGTGTACGCCGTTTATCACCCGCTGTCTCTTCCAGCGTCCAGAAGACACCCAGGGTCTTTGCAGAGTGCGGCAGAACTGCATGCGCCGTTGAAATACATGTATGACACTGGCGGTCGTCGCTTTGAATAATTACTATGACATACGTTGCTGTTATGCAGTGCACACTATGTATGTCCATAAAACAATAACTACTGGTTTCTCTGACCAGTACAATCGGTTGTGGACCCACTATCATCTGCTTGAACATGACGCTAAACATTTGAAACACACAGTATACAACAGGGCTTTAAATCAAACGTCTACAGATTGTACAACACGTCATGGGGAACAACTTTTGTTAGAGACGAAATGTTTCGTGATGCTCCCCGCCGACGGTAGGTATCCTTTTGCACTGGTTATGCCACTGAGTGACGGCAGGGCGTAGGCACGCTGTGGTGTGCGTATGCCTTGTTGTTGTGTGTAGTGGTCTTCAGTCCAGAGACTGGTTTGATGCAGCTCTCCATGCTATCCTGTGCAAGCTTCTTCATCTCTCAGTACCTACTGCAACCTACATCCTTCTGAATCTGCTTAATGTATTCATCCCTTGGTCTCCCTCTACGATTTTTACTCTCCACGCTGCCCTCCAATACTAAATTGGTGATCCATTGATGCCTCTGAATATGCCCTACCAACCGATCCCTTCTTCTAGTCAAGTTGTGCCACAAATTTCTCTTCTCTCCAATTCTATTCAATAACTCCTCATTAGTTATGTGATCTGCCCATCTAATCTTCAGCATCTTTTGTAGCACCACATTTCGAAAGCTTCTATTCTCTTCTTGTCTAAACTATTTATCGTCCATGTTTCACTTCCATACATGGCTACACTCCATACAAATACTTTCGGAAGCGACTTCCTGACACTTAAATCTATACTCGATGTTAACAAATTTCTCTTCTTCAGAAACGCTTTCCTTGCCATTGCCAGTCTACATTTTATATCCTCTCTACTTCGATCATCATCAGTTATTTTGCTCCCCAAATAGCAAAACTCATTTACTACTTTTAGCGTCTCATTTCCTAATCTAATTCCCGCAGCATCACCCGATTTAATTCGACTACATTCTATTACACTCATTTGGATTTTGTTGATGTTCATCTTTTATCCTCCTTTCAAGACACTGTCCATTCTGTTCAGCCCCTCTTCCAGGTCCTTTGCTGTCTCTGACACAATTACAATGTCATCGGCGAACCTCAAAGTTGTTACTTCTTCTCCATGGATTTTAATTCCTACTCCGATATTTTTCTTTTGTTTCTTTTATTGCTTGCTCAATATACAGATTGAATAACATCGGGGATAGGCTACAACCCTGTCTCACCCCCTTCGCAACCACTGCTTCCCTTTCATGCCCCTCGACTCTTATAACTGCCATCTGGTTTCTGTACATATTGTAAATAGCCTTTCACCCCCTGGATTTTACCCCTGCCACCTTCAGAATTTGAATGAGAGTATTCCAATCAACATTGTCAAAAGCTTTCTCAAAGTCTACAAATGGTAGAAACGTAGGTTTGCCCTTCCTTAATCTTTCTTCTAAGGTAAGTCGTAGGATCAGTATTGCCTCACGTGTTCCAACATTTCTACGGAATCCAAATTGATCTTCCCCGAGGTCGGCTTCTACCAGTTTTTCCATTCGTATGTAAAGAATTCGTGTTAGTATTTCGCAGTCGTGGCTTATTAAACTGATAGTTCGGTAATTTTCACATCTGTCAACACCTGCTTTCTTTGAGATTGGAATTATTATATTCTTTTTGAAGTCTGAGGGTATTTCGCCTCTGTCATACATCTTGCTCACCAGATGGTAGAGTTTTGTTAGGCCTGGCTCTCCCAAGGCTGTCAGTAGTTCTAATGGAATGTTGTCTTCTGCTGGCCGGAGTGGCCGAGCGGTTCTAGGCGCTACAGTCTGGAACCGCGTGACCGCTACGGTCGCAGGTTCGAATCCTGCCTCGGGCATGGATGTGTGCGATCTCCTTAGGTTAGTTAGGCTTAAGTAGTTCTTAGTTCTACGGGACTGATGACCTCAGCAGTTAAGTCCCATAGTGCTCAGAGCTATTTTGTTATCTACTCCCGGGGCCTTGTTTCAACTTAGGTCTTTCAGCGCTCTGTCAAACTCTTCACGCAGTATCATATTTCCTATTTCATCATCGTCTACATTCTCTTTCATTTCTATAATATTGTCCTCAAGAACATCGCCCTTGTATAGACCCTCTGTATACTCCTTCCACCTTTCTGCTTTCCCTTCTTTGCTTAGAACTGGGTTTCCATCTGAGATCTTGATATTCATGCAAGTGGTTCTCTTTTCTCCAAAGGTCTCCTTAATTTTCCTGTAGGCAATATCTATCTTACCCCTAGTGATATGCGCCTCTACATCCTTACATTTATCCTCTAGCCATCCCTGCTTAGCCATTTTGCACTTGCTGTCGATCTCCTCCTGCTTAGCCATTTTGCACTTGCTGTCGATCTCATTTTTGAGAAGTTTGTATTCCTTTTTGCCTGCTTCATTTATTGCATTTTCATAATTTCTCCTTTCATCAGTTAAATTCAATATCTCTTCTGTTACCCATCTTTTTACCTACTAGATCCTCTGCTACCTTCACTATTTCATATCTCAAAGCTACCCATTCTTCTTCTACTGTATTTCGTTCCCTCATTCTTGTCAATTGTTCCATAATGCTCTCCCTGAAGCTCTCTACGACTTCTGGTTTAGTAAATTTATCCAGGTCCTATCTCTTTAAATTCCCACCTTTTTGCAGTTTCTTCAGTTTTAACCTACAGTTCAAAACCAATAGATTGTGGCCAGAGTCCACATCTGCCCCTGGAAATGTCTTACAATTTAAAACCTGGTTCCTGAATCTCTGTCTTACGATTATATAATCTGAGACCTTCTATTACCTCCAGGCTTCTTCCATGTATACAACCTTCTTTTATGATTCTTGAACCAAGTGTTAGCTATGATTAAGTTGTGCTCTGTACAAAATTGTATCAGGCGGCTTCCTCTTTCATTTCTTAGCCCCAATCCATATTCACCTACTATGTTCCCTTCTCTCCCTTTTCCTACTCTGGAATTCCGGTCACCCATCACTATTAAATTTTCGTCTCCCTTCACTATCTGAATAATTTCTTTGATTTCATCATACATTTCTTCGTCATCTGCAGAGCTAGTTGGCATATAAACTTGTACTACTGTAGTAGGCATGGCCTTTGTGTCTATCTTGGCCACAATAATGCGTTCACTATGTTGTTTGTAGTAGCTTACCCGCACTCGTATTTTTTTATTCATTATTAAACCTACTCCTGCATTACCCGTATTTGATTTTGTATTTATAACCCTGTATTCACCTGACCAAAAGTCTTGTTCCTCCTGCCACCGAACTTCACTAATTCCCACTATATCTAACTTTAACCTATCCATTTGCCTTTTTAAAATTTCTAATCTACCTGCCCGGTTAAGGGATCTGACATTCCACGCTCCGATCCGTAGAACGCCAGTTTTCTTTCTCCTGATAACGACATCCTCTTGAGTAGTCCCCGCCCGGAGATCCGAATGGGGGACTATTTTACCTCCGAAATATTTTACCCAAGAGGACGCCATCATCATTTAACCATACAGTGAAGCTGGATGCCCTCGGGTAAAATTACGGCTGTAGTTTCCCCTTGCTTTCAGCCATTCGCAGTACCAGCACAGCAAAGCCGTTTTGGTTAGTGTTACAAGGCCTGATCAGTCAATCATCCAGACTGTTGCCCCTGCAACTACTGAAAATGCTGCTGCCCCTCTTCAGGAACCACACGTTTGTCTGGCCTCTCAACAGATACCCCTCCGTTGTGGTTGCACCTACGGTACGGCTATCTGTATCGCTGAGGCACGCAAGCCTCCCCACCAATGACCAGGTCCATGGTTCATGGGGGGGGGGCGTATGCCTTATGTGTTGCAAATCATCAGCTCCGTATGAAAGGGTGCAAGGACGAGCAGTACGAAAGTTACCTGATTCGATTCTAAAATATCTTTCTCCGCTTAGAGAGAGTCTTCCTTAAGGTTTTCTTGTTGAAAATCATTCTATCAATTTTCTGGGGTAGGTGGTATGCGGCACACCTGGTTTGTCTTGTTGATGTGGTGAATTCTCGTCGTCCCAATGTTAGTGAGGAACAAAGGACGCCTGGCATCACCAGGTAGCATTAACGAATATTTTGTCCGTAATAAAAATTGTTCAGTGTGACGTGACGTTTGATGCAAAAACTCTGAAACATACTGTATATGGGACGGCTGCGTAACCTCGATATTGCAGGAAGGCGATGAGAGTGAAACTTTCCGAAACGCCGCGGAATTTCAACACAGATATTCGGATGGAAGCTCGAGATAATTTCTTCAGCACTGTACTTATGGATAACAATTCAACTGGAGTACAAAGGCCTCACTTTCTCTTGAGCCCTCAGCCTTCTTCTGGTTTGATGTTGTTCGCTACGAATTCCTCCACTGCGCTAACTTCTTCATGTCAAAGCAACATTTGCCGCCTACGCCCCCAATTGTGTGTCATATGTATTCCGATCTCTGTCTTCCCCCACAGTTTTTACCCTCATAAGCTCCCCCTAGTGCCATGGGGCTCATTCCCTGATGCCTTAACTTATGTCTTAGCATACTGTCCCTTCTTCTTGTCAGTATTTTCCACATGTTCCTTTCTTCACAGATTCTGCAGAGCAGCTTCTCATTCCTTACGTTAGTAGTCCACGTAATTTTCAACATTCTTCTATAGCACGGTACCTCAAACGCTTCGATTCTCTCCTAGTCCGGTTTCCCGTCCCTGATTCACTACCATACAATGATGTGTTCCAAACGCACATTCTGTCAAATTTCTCTCTGAAATTCAGGCCTATGTTTGATACCAGCCGACTTCCCTTGGCCTACAAAGCACTATTTGCCTGTGCTAAACTGCTTTTTATATGCTCCTTGCTTCGCCCATCATAGGTTATCTTGCTTCCAAGGTAGCACAATAACTTAACTTCGTCTACCTCAAGCCTAATTTGATGTTAAATTTCTCTCTGCTCATTTCTGAGACTTGTCATGGCAAAAATGGTTCAAATGGCTCTAAGCACTATGCTACATAACATCTGAGGTCATCAGTTCCCTAGACTTAGAACTACTGAAACCTAACTAACCTAAGGACATCACACACATCCATGCCCGAGGCAGGAATCGAACCTGCAATCGTAGAAGTAGCGGGGTTCCGGGACAGAAGCGCCTAGAACCGCTCGGTCATAGCGGCCGGCATATAGAGAACAGCAGCGGTCCTATCACCATTCCCTGGGGTACTCCTGACGATAGCCTTGTCTCTGTTGAACACTCACTGTCGAGAAGAACATACTAGGTTTTTTACTTTAAAAAATCTTCGACCAACTCGCATGTCTGTCAACTTATTTCATATGCTCGTACCTTTGTTAACAGCCTGCAATGGGGCCGCGTGTCAGATTCTTTCAGGAAATGTAGAAATACGGAATCGGCCTGTTGCCCCTCATCCACTGATCAGACAACTTTGCGCGACCTTTTTGCGATGATGACAGACCCTTCGCCAAACGACTCACCGTGCATTCGTTCACTGCCAGGTCTCCGTAGACTTTCTGCGAGCACTTACGAATTTCTGCGGTGCTCTAATTTTCTGACAACAGAAAGTGACAACTCTCTGTTTGGAGCACATCTCGGTTACACACGTCATTTTGAAGGCTGCGTATAGGTCGCCACCTATCGAATCTTATGAAACTATAGGGGCTGAAGGGAGGGAATATTGCACGATGTCTCACAATAAATTCCGCGTTTTTTCAACCGAAGCTGACCCAGGAAAAAATGTATTACCTACTTTGTCACTAAACTTTGAAAAAACACACTAGATGCAGTTCAGAACTTGTAAAGATGTCCCCCGAGTATATGCCTAACATATGATGACAAGCAGATAGAAGAAGTGGACAGTGTTAAATTCTTGGGATTACAGCTCGATAATAAATTCAGCTGGGAGGAGCACACCACAAAACTGCTGAGACGTCTTAACAAATCTCTATTTGCATTGCGAATTGTGTCAGACACAGGGGATATAAAAATGAAAAAGATGGCATAGTATTCTTACTTTCATTCCATAATGTCATATGTGATTATTTTTTGGGGTAATTCATCAAGTCAAGCTAACGATTTCCGGGCACAGAAACGTGCAGTAAGAGTTACGTGTGGTGTAAACTCAAGAACATCCTGCAAAAGCCTCTTTAGGGAACTAGGGATACTAACTACTGCTTCCTAATATATTTATTCCTTAATGAAATTTGTCATTAAAAATATATCACGTTTTCAAACCAACAGCTCAATTCATGGAATCAATAATAAATATAAGAATAATCTTCACAAGGATTTAAAGTCACTTAGTCTTGTACAAAATGGTGTGCATTATTCAGGAACAGACATTTTCAATAACTTGCCAGCAGCCATAAAAAGCTTAACAACCAATGAAATTCAGTTTAAGAGAAGCCTAAAGGATTTATTGGTGGCCAACTCATATATATGCACGATTTCAGTGCAATAATGTGTTCATTGTAAATAAGTGTGTGTGTGTTTGTGTGTGTGTATGTGTAAGTACAATCTAACTTCTGCACCATTTCAGTGCAGTAATGTGTTCATTGTAAATAAGTATTATAGTAGTTGTATTACACGTTTATTACCTTATAAATAAATAAAAAACTTTTTTTATTTTTAATTCAGTGCATTAGTATTTGTAAAATGATTCTTTCATATAGTGTTCATTAAAAAAATGACGATCATTCCACTTGGGACCTGTGGAATGGTACATTAGATTATTTGTTCGAGTTGTAAATATTTGTCATATATTATTGTTTTCTTCACATGTTCTACATCATGGAGGATCTCCTCACTACGGATCAATTGGAATGTAAGGAAATCTAATCAAATCTAATCTAAACTGAACGCTCCTCGTACTTATTTACTGGCCAGCCAACGTTTTCCCTGGCTTTTCATTTGATTCAGAGTGTAGGAATGCGTCTTCTGAAGGATCCCAACGTTGGAGGAGCTTGTAGAGTGAAAGATAGGGGGGCGGGGGGGGCTGAGTTTACAGGTTACAGTGTCACTGAGCTCAGAGGCTCGTGTAACACAACAGGTGGGTGTGAGCGTGTTACCGTGCGTGCCTGTAGCTTTGCTGGTCACCACAGCAGTGACTCCTTTGGTATAGAGCTGTTGTATTTGTACTTTCACACAACTTGTAGAAACCGTTCCAAGATTTGTAAGTGCACTACTGGCCATTAAAATTGCTACTCCACGAAGATGACGTGCTACAGACGCGAAATTTAACCAACCGGAAGAAGATGCTGTGATGTGCAAATGATTAGCTTTTCAGATCATTCACACAAGGTTGGCGCCGGTGGCGACACCTACAACGTGCTGACACGAGGAAAATTTGCAACCGATTTCTCACACACAAACAGCAGTTGACCGGCGTTGCCCGGTGAAACGTTGTTGTGATGCCTCGTGTAAGGAGGAGAAATGCGTACCATCACGTTTCCGACTTTGATAAAGGTCGGATTGTAGCCTATCGCGATTGCGGTTTATCGTATCGCGACATTGCTGCTCGCGTTGGTCGAGAACCAATGACTGTTATCAGAATATGGAATCTGTGGGTTCAGGGGGGTAATACGGAACGCCGTGCTGGAGCCCAACGGGCTCATATCACTAGCAGTCGGAATGACAGGCATCTTATCCGCATGGCTGTAACGGATCGTGCAGCCACGTCTCGATCACTGAGTCAACAGATGGGGACGTTTGCAAGACAACAACCATCTGCACGAACAGTTCGACGACGTTTGCAGCAGCATGGACTATCAGCTCGGAGACCACGGCTGCGGTTACCCTTGACGCTGCATCACAGACAGGAGCGCCTGTGTTGGTGTACTCAACGAGGAACCTGGGTGCACGAATGACAAAACGTCATTTTTTCGGATGAATCCAGGTTCTGTTTACAGCATCACGATGGTCGCATCGGTGTTTGGCGACATCGCGGTGAACGCACATTGGAAGCGTGTATTCGTCATCGCCATACTGGCGTTATCACCTGGCGTGATGGTATGGGGTGCCACTGGTTACACGTCTCGGTCACCTCTTGCTCACATTGACGGCACTTTGAACAGTGGGCGTTACATTTCAGATGTGTTACGACCCGTGGCTCTGCCCTTCTTTCGACCCCTGCGAAACCCTACATTTCAGCAGGATAATGCAAGACCGCATGTTACAGGTCCTGTACGGGCCTTACTGGATAGAGAAAATGGACTGCTGCCCTGGCCAGCACATTCTCCAGATCTCTGACCAATTGGAAACGTCTAGTCATTGGTGGCAGAGCAACTGGGTCATCAGTATACGCCAGTCACTGCTCTTGATGAACTGTGGTATTGTGTTGAAGCTGCATGGGCAGCTGTACCAGTACACGCCATCCAAGCTCTATTTGACTCAATGCCCAGGCGTATCAAGGCCGTTATTACGGCCAGAGGTGGTTGTTCAGGGTACTGATTTCTCAGAATCTATGCACCCAAATTGCGTGAAAATGTAACCACATGTCAGCTCTAGTATAATATATTTGTCCAATGAATAGCCGTTTCTCATCTGCACTTGTTCTTGGTGTAGCAATTTTAATGGCCAGTAGTGTAGGCAGTGGAAGGCAGCAGACAATTGTGGGTGGCTGCAGATCGCCGGCGGGCGGCTCGTGGCGCTGTCTTGCCTGTGCGGCTCGGCGCCCCTGCGCTGCTGGACCAGCTGCTGCCCCGGCGGGTCGTCCCTCAGCTTAGTGGGCGAGCAGGCGGCGAGCTGCGTCTCCTCCCAGCACGAGCTGCCCGGCCACTGGGTGCCCCAGCCGCACCTCTTCACTCCAGGGGGCGGCGTGCCCTGGAGGGTCACCACTCTGCCCCAGGTGCGTCACAGTTTCACAACACTACGAAACTTGGCTACTACATTGTATCTTTCGATGTTTAATTTGCTGTTTTACAATTCAAGCAGAGATGCCATACTCTAGCATCAACTACAAACAACTTACGAGGAGAACACCCCAAGTGACATAACCTGATTTACCAGCAACTTCGCTCAGTGGAAGAGGAGTCAAAATAAGCGAACACGTGATCGGCAGATACTCCAATGGCTCTGAGCACTATGGGACTTATCTTCTGAGGTCATCAGTCCCCTAGAACTTAGAACTACTTAAACCTAACTAACCTAAGGACACCACACACATCCATTCCCGAGGCAGGATTCGAACCTGCGACCGGAGCGGTCGCGCGGTTCCAGACTGTAGCGCCTAGAGCCGCTCGGCCACCCCGGCCGTTCTGAGAAAACGACGGTCAAAATTTTCTAGGTACTTTATGTGTTATTTAGCGATTTAATAGTTCACTCGAAGTTGTGACACAGAGACTAATCCGCGGCTTTACACTTTTGCGCCCCGTGTTTGAAACCCGAGTATAAATTTTATTTTTATTTTTCAGTTATCTACCCATCTCCGTAGATTACCACGCGAATGTTTTCCTATGTATATTGAAATAACGTTGTCCTTACTCGTTTGCTAATTGTATATCTGGTGAATTGATTAAAAAAACAATAAATGACAAATTGTATTGAAATTGTTTTTAGTCAAATTCCTGTGCTGTATCTTGATCTATAATCAACAAAAAGCGCCAGCGTTTGAAAAAGTGTCCTTTACGCATGGTTTGTAGCGGAACTATAGCCAACGTGTGAATCCTTCAGCAGCATTAACGACGTTTCTTTGTCGACTGAGATGCGTATTAAGAAATGACACTGTGGAAACCCTGCTTTCACGTGATGCTCAAGGTGTTCGGAATGTCTATGTTTCGAATGTATCTACGATGAACCAAATCTTCCTGAAATGAAATGTCATATGGCTAATGCCTCCCCTCGGGTACACCGGTCGCCTGGTGCAAGTCTTTCGAGTTGACGCCACTTCGGTGACTTGCGTGTCGATGGGGATGAGATGATGATATGATAAAGCTAACACAACACCCAGTCCCTGAGTGGAGAAAATCTCCGACACAGACGGGAATCGAACCCGGGCCCATTGGCATGACAGTCTGTCGCACTGACCACTCAGCTGCCCGAGGCGGACACCAAATCTTCCTGAAGAATAAACATACGAATAAAATGTAAGAATTAATATAAGGATTGATATGAGAATTTAAAAAGATTTCGACCCCTGAAAATGCCACATACACCCATATTACAAAAATGGATGTGTGTATGTGTGTTCCACATTTCCTCCTAAACCATTTGACACATTTCAACCACATTTGGTGCACATGTACCTCACTGGCAGGCAACAATCGCTGTGGGGTAAGAATTACCACCTATCAAAGGGGTGAAAAAGTGGTATAGCCCATGATGCGTGCCGGCAGTGGTGGCCGTGCGGTTCTAGGCGCTTCAGTCTGGAACCGCGTCACCGCTACGGTCGCAGGTTCGAATCCTGCCTCGGGCATGGATGTGTGTGATGTCCTTAGGTTAGTTAAGTTTAAGTAGTTCTAAGTTCTGGGGGACTGATGACCTCTGAAGTTAAGTCCCATAGTGCTCAGAGCCATTTGAACCATTTTGAACCATGATGCGTATTTATTGATCTAGTATTTGAGAAACGGTTCAAATCGCTCTGAGCACTATGGGACTTAACTTCTGAGGTCATCAGTCCCCTAGAACTTAGAACTACTTAAACCTAACTAACCTAAGGACATCACACACATCCATGCCCGAGGCAGGTTTCGAAACTGCGACCGTAGCGGTCGCGCGGTTCCAGACTGTAGCGCCTAGAACCGCTCGGCCACTCCGGCCGGTAGTATTTGAGAATGAGGGCATTTAGAGACATGCAACAATCTTAACACATAATTTCAAACCTTTACGAATTTTTTCTCGCTGACAACTTCTACATGATGATGACAGGAAAAAAAATGTATTGTTTACTACTTTTCCGCTGTTCATGCAGTAAAAGTAACGCATGAGGCATGATGTTATAATTTATTACTTCTTACTGTATTCGCGACACATCTTGCATACAATATGCACATATAGCATTGAATGTAACTGCACAGTTATATCATTGCATGACTTATAGGAGATATGACGTCATAAACAATGAGATGCATGAAAAATTGGCGCATCACGCATGACGTTCAAATTTATTACTTCTTTGCTGCTAACTATTCGGAACAAATTTCTCAGACAGTAGCTACATACGTCGCTCTGAATGTACCTACCATATTTTATGATTGTATGACACACAGTTCAGGACATATGACGTCATCTAGATGCGTGGAAAACTGCAACACCGTGGATAACGCTTAAATTTATTACTTCGTAGCTACCAACTCCATTCGCAACAGATCTGCGTGCGTTTTCCAGCAGATGGCAGTGCACCAATGAATGAAATAAGATTGTCGTTGGGGCAACGCAAGTTCGCATTGAAGTGGTACAGAAAGTGCGGAAACGTGATGGAGGTACAACGGCAATGGTGTAATGTGTACGGAACTCAGCCAGAAACGCGTAAAATAATTTTTTGTATTCGGAATAAATTTTAAGCTCAGAATACGCATAAGGGAAGATCTGGCCGATTAAAAACAAAAACAAGTCCAGCTTCCAGCGCTGTTGGGCTGCAACATTTTACTAGTTCACCTCAAAAATCTATGAGCCAGGGTGCACTGGAAAGCGGGGTAAGCCGATGAAGCGTACGATGAATTCCGAAGGCTGCAACGTGGAAAGTGTACATTCCAAGATCGCTGCACGCTATGAACGAGAACTACCCGGATCGAAGGATGGAGTACTGTGAATGGTTTGAAGGTATTCTTCCGAAGGATGAACGGTTGCACGGTAGGTTATCTGGTCTGACAAAGCGCAATTCAAGCTGAGTGCTATGAACCGTCACAACTGTGTGTACTGGGCTCCTGAAAATCCGCACGTTCACGAGGACAAACATGTCGTTGCAGGATTCTCGAACATATTCTCAGTTCGAATATAATGAATTTCCTTGAGACAGAGGAGTTGCTGTCCATGCATCAGCACGACTTTAGAAAGCATCGCTCCTGCGAAACGCAACTCGCCCTTTTTTCACATGATATCTTGCGAACCATGGATGAAGGGTATCAGACGAATGCCATATTCCTTGACTTCCGGAAAGCGTTTGACTCGGTGCCCCACTGCAGACTCCTAACTAAAGTACGAGCATATGGGATTGGTTCCCTAGTATGTGAGTGCCTCGAAGACTTCTTAAGTAATAGAACCCAGTACGTTGTCCTCGATGGTGAGTGTTCATTGGAGGTGAGGGTATCATCTGGAGTGCCCGAGGGAAGTGTGGTAGGTCCGCTGTTGTTTTCTATGCACATAAATGATCTTTTGGATATGGTGGATAGCAATGTGCGGCTGTTTGCTGATGATGCTGTGGTGTACGGGAAGGTGTCGTCGTTGAGTGACTGTAGGAGGATACAAGATGACTTGGACAGGATTTGTGATTGGTGTAAAGAATGGCAGCTAACTCTAAATATAGATAAATGTAAATTAATGCAGATGAATAGGAAAAAGAATCCTGTAATGTTTGAATACGCCATTAGTAGTGTAGCGCTTGACACAGTCACGTCGATTAAATATTTGGGCGTAACATTGCAGAGCGATATAAAGTGGGACAAGCATGTAATGGCAGTTGTGGGGAAGACGGATAGTCGTCTTCGGTTCATTGGTAGAATTTTGGGAAGATGTGGTTCATCTGTAAAGGAGACCGCTTATGAAACACTAATACGGACTATTCTTGAGTACTGCTCGAGCGTTTGGGATCCCTATCAGGTCGGACAATTTAGAGGCGGGCTGCTAGATTTGTTACTGGTAGGTTTGATCATCACGTGAGTGTACGGAAATGCTTCAGGAACTCGGGTAGGAGTCTCTAGAGGAAAGGAGGCGTTCTTTTCGTGAATCGCTACTGAGGAAATTTAGAGAACCAGCATTTGAGGCTGACTGCAGTACAATTTTACTGCCGCCAACTTACATTTCGCGGAAAGACCACAAAGATAAGATAAGAGAGATTAGGACTCGTACAGAGGCATATAGGCAGTCATTTTTCCCTCGTTCTGTCTGGGAGTAGAACAGGAAGAGAAGATGTTAGTTGTGGTACGAGGTACCCTCCACCACGCACCGTATGGTGGATTGCGGAGTATGTATGTAGATGTAGATGTTAATCGACTGGGTATTAATGTGTGATGTGGTCTCTCATCGCGCAGTTTGATTGCCCATTCTTCTTTGAAGGTACCGTGACTGGTGAGATGTATCTTTATACAATGCAAACATCGATTTTACCTGGAATCCGAGAGGTGTTTGGAAATGCAGGATTTTACCTACAACAAGATGGCACTCCGCTTCTCTATCACAGAGATGTCAGAGCCTACTTGGATGAAAATCAACCTGGACGATCGATAAGTCAAAGAGCAGCTGTTGAGTACTCACAACGGTCTACGGTTTGAGTACCCACCACGGTTCCAGACCTTACGCCTCTTGACTTCTTCCTGTACGGGAGCTTGAAAAACAAAGTTTATCAACAGAAGACAGCTACAGTGAACGAGCTACGAGAAATCATTGAAGCGTCCTGTGCGGCTTCCACACCGGCAAAACTGGCAGCCGTAGTTTGGTCAACAATTCAGCCCAGTCGACGTTGATTGGCTGCTAATGAGCGTCATTTTGAACACTTAAAATAACCTTCCCCCTATGCAAGAATTGTGACGGTATGTCATTTTGTTCCAATAGTACTGACTATCAAAGAGAGTCTACAGTTTTCTGGACCACTCTGTAGTTCAGGAGATAAACAGTAAGCGCAAGGCTAGACGCTGCAAGCTACAGATGTGGACTCACAGCATACCTCGGCAACGCCGCGTTTCAAAAAATGGTTCAAATGGCTGTAAGCACTATGGGACTTAACATCTGAGGTCGTCAGTCCCCTAGAGTTAGAACTACTTAAACCTAACTAACCTAAGGACATCACAGACATCCATCCATGCTCGAGGCAGGATTCGAACCTGCGACCGTAGCAGCAGCGCGGTTCCGGACTGAAGCGCCTACAACCGCTCGATCACAACGGCCGGCACGCCGGGTTTCTCTGCTAGTATGTTATATAATAAATGTATGACATATGATGTGAAATCCAGCTGTAATTTAGCAATGACTGTAACACCTCTATATCCTCTGACTTGATAAAAAGCACTCGTGTAATAAACTTCTATGGACATGGGTGGAAAAATGAAAAAAATAAAAACAATAATCGGGATTCGAACACAGGGCGCAAAAGTAAGAAGCCGCGATGCTGGCTACTATGCAACATAAAAATAAAATAAATAAAAACATTACTCGGATTATGAACACGGGGTGAAAAAGTGAGAAACCGGGATGCTGTCCACTGTGCTTCCATTTCGGTTGAGATTATCGCAAGCTAAAGGCATCTATAGCACCTCGAAAAGTTTGACTCCTTTTCCATTAAGTGAAGTTTGTGGGAAATCGGCTTATCGCAGTTGTTGTGTTTCCGTCGTTAGTCAATTTGGAGCTAGTATGTGAGACACCCTTGAATGTCTTCTTTGAGCTCTACGTGAACAAACTAATGAGATCTCTGTCCGCATGCTGATAATGCTGGGGCAGGGTTGGAATAGCTTCTCTAGTGTTTGTGTCGTGTGGAAGGAACATGTGCTCGATGTGAAACACCGTGATTGCTATGCTGCTATACGGAGAGGTTCTAACATGTGCATGAGATTGTCAGAAGTATTAAAACACCACAAACACATTAATATGCCTAACTCGGTGTAGGAAAATCTTTGGCATTCAAAACAATTCTACCATTCTTTCTGCAAAACAGTGGTAAGTTTTGGTAACAATGATGAAGGTGAATAACGATGACGCACTCTTCTCTCCAGAGTAGACCACAGAGGCTCAATAATACTGAATTCTGGCCAGAGGAGAAGCGACAATTTATCCTCGTCCTCTTAAAACCAAGACCACTCCTGGACGATTCGAGCTGTGTGAACAGGGGCCTAATCAGCTTGGAAAACATCACCACTGGGGAACAAATGTTGTACCACTGGATGGAGCTGACAGTCAAAATGGTCCCACAATCCTTGTCAGTAATGCGAAGTTGCATAGTAGCCATGTGGCCACCATGAAATGGCTGCCCTAATCACCAACGAAACCCCGCCATACTTCATCCTTGGAATGTAAACTTGGTAGGAAGTTGGAAACAGTGTGAAACAATACTCATATGACTAAATGACTGTGTTGCGTTGCTCCACAGTCCAGGTTTTATTGCTTAAACTACATGTTTTGCTGTTACGGCCATTTACATCACTACCGAGTGGATTTGGAATCCTAGCTTGACCTGCATTTTCCTGCTTATGGAGCCCCCTTCGTGTTGTTTTAGTGCGACATTGAGTTCTGCTGTAATCTTTGCAGCCTTCGTCCCTTATTTTTCGCCACAAACCTCTTCAATGACCATTTGTCACGATTAATCAACATACATTTTCGTTCGCGTTTTGATTTAACGGTAGATGTTTTTGCACCATCTCTGTATGCGGTATAATTGATCTTCGTTACGGTGCCTCAGTTGGTTACGTAAGCACGCATCGTACAAACACCAACAATTTGCTCACGTTCCAGTTCACTTGGCACCGACATAATGCATTCACAATTACGCAGGAGATTGTTGGGACCACGACTGACACTTTCAACGCGTTGAGGTCATCGCGCAGGTGGAATTCGCCGTCAATTGCAAGAGCGCAACCTGCAAGTTGGTTAGCATCTGCACGGCGTTTCCTTATTTTTTGTTGGTTGGTTGCGTGCAGGAAATGCACACTTGCAATATGATTTCGCTATTCATACACGACGTACATGTGTTTCAGGCTAAACTTTTTCTTCATTTGCATCTGGAAGTTGCTATAACTTTAATGGTTCAAATGGCTCCGAGCACTATGGGACTTAACAGCTGTGGTCATTAGTCCCCTAGACCTTAGAACTACGAGGGTGAGTCAAATGAAAACCTTAAATATATTTTTGAATATTATTTATTGTGCAGAAGTGGTAAAAAACTGTATCACTTTTCAACATAACCTCCCCCACGCTCAATGCAAGTCCTCCAGCGCTTACAAAGTGCATAAATTCCTTTAGAAAAAAATTATTTTGGTAGTCCGCGCAACCACTTATGCACCGCGTGGCGTACCTCTTCATCAGAACGGAACTTCTTTCCCCCCATTGCGTCTTTGAGTGGTCCAATGATGTGAAAATCACTTGAGGCAAGGTCTGGTGAGTATGGTGGATGAGGAAGACACTCAAAATCCAGGTCTGTGATTGTTGCAGCTGTTGTACGGGCAGTGTGGGGCCTTGCATTGTCATGGTGCAAAAGGACGTCTGCTGACAGCAAAAATCGTCGCTTTGATTTGATTGCAGGCCGCAGATGATTTTTTAGGAGATCTGTGTATGATGCACTGGTGACAGTCGTCCCTCTAGGCACGTAATGCTCCAAAATGACGCCTTCTTCGTCCCAAAAGAGAGTCAGCATAACGTTCCCTGCTGATGGTTCTGTTCGAAACTTCTTTGGTTTTGGTGATGAGGAATGGCGCCATTCCTTGCTCGCTCTCTTCGTTTCCAGTTGGTAGAAGTGAACCCACGTTTCGTTCCCAGTAACGATTCTTGCAAGGAAGCCATCACCTTCTCGTTCAAAGCGCCGAAGAAGTTCTTCACAAGCATCAACAAGTCGTTCTCTCATTTCAGGAGTCAGCTGCCGTGGCACCCATCTTGCAGACACTTTGTGAAACTGGAGCGCATCATGCACAATGACTTGTGGAGTCACAAGTCATTGTGCCTGACCTGGACGAGGAGCATCTTCCACTGAAGTCACACCATTTGCGAACTTCGTACTCCATTCATAGACTTGCTGCTGTGACAAACTTGCATCACCGTGCTGAACCTTCATTTGTCGATGAATTTCAGTAAGTTTCACACCTTCACTACGCAAAAACTGAATAACAGAACGCTGGTGCAAGTCGCAAGTGGGGCGGCCATCTTTATATTGATACTGCGACGGTATGTGTGCATCTGCACTGTGCTGCCACCGACAGGTCATTCTGCACGCTGTTTGGAGCACGCTTACCAACTTACAGGATAACCGCGCGAAATTTAGATTTGTTATTACAAATTTAAGGTTTTCATTTGACTTACCCTCGTACTTAAACCTAACATCACACACATCCACGCCCGAGGCTGGATTCGAATCTGCGACCGTAGCAATCGCGCGGTTCCGGACTGAGCGCCTAGAACCGATCGGGTACCTCGGCCGGCTTACTTTAATGTGTTTGACTTGCGTCTCACCTGTGTTTATCGACTCTTTGTGGCAGTATGAGGCGGGGTGTTTCGAGGTTCTGTACAGAAGGTGCTTGCTATTAATTTATCATCAAGGTGATACACTCAGTTTAGCCGCACTTCCTATTAGTGAACCTTTGAAAGTGCAATGCTGTCTATATGGATCATACTTTGTTCGATTTTATTAAGTTGCGTCACTGGTGACCGGCGCTCATCAAAATAAGCATTCAGGTTTCGATGTATTCATAAAGCAGCGTCGCGGGCAGCAACAGTTTGGAGTGCGGTCGTGTGCGCCGGCGAACAGCGGCGAGGAGACAGGGCCTTCTTCCGAAAGCTCCGACAGAGGAAAACCAAACGTCTTACAGAGAAGCCACGAGGCGGAGCCACTGAGATCGGCTATCGAGATTGTAACTAATAGTTGTAACCCTCCCGTATAAATAAAAAAATATTAAATAATGATGTGTAACCTTCCCGAACAGAAAATAAAAATAATTAAATTTGGATAATTTAATTCTGACGTATGAAAAGTGATAAATCTTAACTCATGAAAATTTTTTACGTAAGCAGCGCTATTCCATGGCCCTGTGGAATCAATCTGAATCCGTCCGTGAGAAATAAACAGAAAAATTCTTACGTCATGATGGCGTCGCCGGATAACGCTGTCTATATATCTGCTCGTAAATGGCACAGCTTAGCGCAATGCTGGCCTGTCTATTGATACTGGACAACATTTGCCTGAGATCTGAATTACGAGAAAAACTGACTTTACTTAGTTCAAAATGGCTCTGAGCACTATGGGACTTAACTTCTGAGGTCATCAGTCCCCTAGACTTAGAACTACTTAAACCTAACTAACCTAAGAACATCACAAACATCCATGCCCGAGGCAGGATTCGAACCTGCACCGTAGCGGTCTCGCGGTTCCAGACTGTAGCGCCCAGAACCGCTCGGGCACCCCGGCCGGCCTTTACTTAGTGACACAGTTGCTCGTGTGATTACTAAATAGCACATGACTATGATCTGACAAAAATTCTGGAATATTTTAATTTAGATAAATGACTGGATCGGGACTGGCAATGACTTAAGGGGAAACTATACTTTTATAGTTGACTGGTAAAATCAATTATATTCTGAAAATTTTTTACTTAATTGATAAAGATCTACAATCCATTACACGGGAAAATTGAATACATTACAAATCTGGGTCAATTGGTGCTGACGAATCACAAAAGTAAAGATTGAAACAAATTCAGATTAACATCTCCGAAAACTGACTTTACTACGCGCATGCCAATAAAAAAAAAAAAAAATTTACCATACAATAGGTGGATGGCTTAATTACTCTGTTGATTTTTCATTATATTAACAGTTATTCATTTGTTCATCATCATCTCATTCCATGGTATCATTTAGCTCTGCGGCTGATCACAATTATTCAGTTCCATATAGTTCTGCACTGTGACTTTAACAACTACTAACTATAAACTGCGTTGTACCGGCGACAAGCTACAGCTACACTGTAGCAGCGAGCGACTGTTCTCACCTGCGACTCTATTACAGCTATCTTTTAACAGGGCCAAAGATATTTTATGTCTCAGGCAGCGCCTGTGAATTGTCGTTCTAGCAAGTGAGCAATACATCGAGATTACATTTACTCCAGCAGGGTGGTGAACCCCTTACATAGTCACTGTTTTGTTAATTACCTTACACTAACGATTATGTTTCATTTTGTTGTCATTCTGAAAGGTTTCGTTTTAAAGATGTGATGTTACTTTTAAACTATTTGGAAATTTGTGGTAAGTTCCTACGGGATGAAACTGCTGACGTCATTGGACCCTAGGCTTACACACTACTTACTCTAACTTAAACTAACTTACGCTAAGGAGAACACAAACACCCATGCCCGAGGGAGGACTCGAACCTCCGACGGGGCGATCCGCGCGAACTGTGGCAAGGCGCCCTAGACAACGTTGCTAAACTTTTTATTCTGGCTTTTGCACAGTTGTGTACCTTTTACTTTGCCAGGCCAGGAGCTTCTCGTCATTACTCTTTACATGTTTTATGTTCATTTTAAGTATGAATCTAATTCCACATGTTTTATGTCAATTCATGTTTTATTGTCCGACGCTCCTGCTGCCATATGAAGTAATTTTAATTAATGACTACGCATACTGCACTTTAACTATCAAATACACTGGACTCGCATTTGGGAGGACGACGGTTCAATCCCGCGTCCGGCCATCCTGATTTAGGTTTTCCGTGATTTCCCTAAATCGCTCCAGGCAAATGCCGGGATGGTTCCTTTCAAAGGGCACGGCCGACTTCCTTCCCCGTCCTTCCCTAATCCGATGAGACCGATGACCTCGCCGTCTGGTCTCCTTCCCCGAAACAACCAACCAACCAACTATCAAATTTACGATACTGGTTACTCATGTACCCTAGCCCCAGCGCCCTCTGCTGGCCTCAGTTATTTGTATAAATAGGGCTACTGGACGCATCCAGGCAATCACCAGCACTTACTATCTATCTACCTACATAAACAGATTTGGCATTGATTGCGACATCCGACGATTTTATAGTATGTATGGGTGGCATGCATGGCTGCTCATCATATAAACAGTTTTTTATTTTTCTTATGTATCACTAGGCCTGTTGCAGATTTTGCTTCAGCTAACTCAACGTAGCTGGTTACACCACTGTTTTTTTTATTTATAATAGATCTGAAGATGGCAGTAACCGAAGCCTGTAATTGTGACTTGGACAGTTAATGTGATCAAGATGGACCTTTACAAATAAACTACGATACCATAGCGTGATCGCAGACTCATTTACAGACCTTACGTCTTTAACTGATAAAGCCTTTACAGCCATTCTCCTTGCCACAATTTCTATTTAAACGAATTAAGTCGAGTTGTAATGAACCTGATTTGAAACGTGTTATTTGGCTACCTCAGGTGATACAACTTTCCGATTTTCTCATTGCAGTTCATGTCAACAATAGCACTAATCACTACGAATATTATACTTCACATTTCTGTCCATGTTTTAAGCAGACTCGGTAGGTTTCGCTGCTGATGCAGGTCTCATAAACGCAGCGCTTTGTTCTTCAGAAAGTCTTTTTATACGATTTCTTATATTTTGTGTATCATTAATACAAATTGACAGCACATCTGTTCTCTTATCTCATTACACATTTTTTCAATCCCTTCTTCATCTACAGAGCTACTTGGTATATAAACTTCTACTACTGCGGTAGCTACCACAATCTGTTCCCTATGCTGTTCATTGCAGCTTACCCGTGCTCTTATTTTCTTTTTCCTTATTAGATCTAGCCCTTTTTGATTCTGTATTTATAAACCTTTACTCGCATGACCAGTAGTCCTGTTAATCCTGCTACTGAACTTCACAAATCCCCACTATATCTAACATCAACCTATCCATTTTTCTTTTCACATTTTCTAACCCACCTACGTTAAGGGATCTAACATTCCATGCTCCGATTTGTAGAATGGTAGAATGTCAATTTTCTTTTCCCTGATGTCATTATCCTCCTGAGTACTCCACACCCAAAAACCCAAATGGAGGCTATTTTCCCTCTCGAATATTTTACCCAAGGAGAAGACCTGCATGTCTTTAGGTAAGAATATCGTCTGTAGTTTCCATTGTTTTCAGCTGTTGGCAGTACCAGCACAGCAAGGTCATGCTGGCTAATGTTACAAGACCAGATTAGTCAATCATCCAGACTGTAGCCTCTGCAACTACTGGAAAAGCAGCTGCCCCTCTTTGGGAGCCACATGTTTTTCTGGCCTCTCTTCATATACCAGTCCACTGTAGTTGCACATACAGTGTAGATATCTGTATCCTGAAGTTCTCAAGCCCATCCATCTCTGCAAGGTCCATGGTTCATGAGGGACTGTGATAACTAATCTACAAAAACACGTTTTAAACCAGTTTCTGAATTAAAGGCTTATTACACAACTTCTAAGGATTATTATTTGATTGTAAAAAAATTTTCTATACATTTTATGATTTAATGAATTTATGGGGCAAAATTGAAAATTGGGATCAGTAAGGTATTCGGCAATCTTTATTAACGTAATTATTAAGAAATACAGTTTTTAAAGTAGAACTAATAGTTGAGATTCATGTCAATGCACAAATTTAATACTTAGTTTGTATTTTATGCCAGTTTGTAGTAATACATTACAAGTAGAATTCCTGTATTTGATCCGTTATTTTCCCTCTAAAAATCGTGGTCGACATGCCATCAATTAGATGCAAATTTGTAGTAAGGCCTAATGGGACAAACTGCTGAGGTCATTGGTCAGGTCATCGGTCTCTAAGTTTACCCACTACTTAATCTAATTTACGCTAAGGACAACACACACACCCATGTTAGATGTTATTGATCTTAAGATACCTTGTACTTTTCCTGCAGTATCTTGTTAACAAATTAAGTTAAGTGAAAATGTTTTTGACAGCTTCAGGAGCTTGTCTTACAACATGAAGTAGGAGTTTTACTAATGCTGATTTGGATTTCATGAGGTACAGAAGAAAGTGGATTTTCGTGAAACTGAACTCTATTCAAACAGCCAAAGTTTCATTAACCATTCTTTCAAAAGTGTCAGCCATCTAGCCAACTGATGTATCATGCATTTGAGTGGAACCATAGGAAATTTGAAGTGTAGGAACAGGTGGTTGGGAGAAGAATGTTGACAGTCCCATAGAACGTATGTAAGTTTACGTTTTTAACAGTTACTAGAGGAACGTTACCACAATATTAAAATAAACTAAAGGAAAAGAAAACACCATGATCAGGCCCTGAAGACCACATCTCCCATTTAAAAAGCTGCAGGAGCTCTCGGGTACGTTTGGTCGTGTGTGGGCGTGCGTTGTCGTGAAAAAATAAAACTTTTGCGCTACGTTTTCCCTGACGCTTGTTTGTAACACCCACCTTAACTTTGTCAGTGTTTGGCAATAGACCTCTGAGTTAACTTTTGTGCCGCGCTCAAGAAAATCAACGAGAATCATTCCCTTCGAGTCCCAAAACACAGTAGCCATTATGTTGCTTCTAGCAGTGTTTGTAAACACGTCCTTGGTTTCTTGGGAGAATTTGTATCCCCCCAGGCTATCGACTACCTTTTTGTTTTACTGTTGACATGCTTCATCCAAGTCTCATCCCCAGTTACGACACGATTCATAATTTTGTTACCATTTTTCTCGTAATCTTCGAGGAAGGTCAGTGTTGCAGCCCTCTTCAGTCACAAGGCCAAGCCATCACTGTGGTCCTCATCATAAATATTGGTATGGTTGTGTATAAAATCAGCGCACTATTGCCACAGTTGACTTTCGCTCATTATTCCTTTTCCGTACACATAACAAAGGTTGCGATTAAGTTCCGATGGCTTGCAACTTCTTTCCCAACTGAAACTTAATGAGACAAGGTACGTCACAAACGACGGGACTTTCTATTGCAGCGCGCAAATACGTCACAGACAGCAAAGTAGTAGAGACACAGAACACACGCTGCCAACACTGGATCCGTACTGAGTGTAGGAACGTTATGGGACCAGGATGGCGGCTGCAGCCCCACCCACCTACGCGATAGACCCACTGTTACTTTCTGGATAATCCTCGTAAGCTAGCGATAGCTAATGTGCATTTCGTTGTTTGGCGCAGTGTGAGGAGAACGAACACGTAGTGGTGCTGCCTGCTGGTAGGCGGTACCGGCTGCTGGCCGATGGCGACGCTGCTGTGGAGGATGGGGAATCCCCAGAAGGGAGGCGCCTGTCAGCCCACCAGTACTGCGCAGACGCGGAGCATTTCCTGTACTGCAAGAGCAGGGTGGCCAACCCCAGCAGCGGCGAGCGCACCAGGCGCGTCGTCTACGTCTGTCTGCTGGTGCTGGGTACAGCCTTTCTGCTCGCCACTATCGCCATTTACTCCTGCTTCCCAGGTAACGCTCAACAGTGACTACCTAACCTAAACAGTCCCAACTATTGCTCTGTGTACATTTGGTATTCGAATGTTTGCTTTTAAAGTCCTGTGTCATATATTTACTTTCATGGCATGCACTACACATTTTAAATAATGACTAAAGCAATGTGGTGATTTAAACCATTTTAACCCCCCATTTGTGAAGATGGTCCAAGACCGTAACCGGTATAATGAGGGTTTAAAATTAAAAAAAGTAGTCATGGTTCAAATATGCATTTTATACAGTTAACAGGTTCCATAAACGTATTAATCATTTTATAGTTTCCACATAGTTCGTGAAGTAACTTGAAACCAGCAAAATAGTTCGTATCGCTGTAGAACTTCGTCTGTGAATTCACGAGCTTAATTGTACAGAAACCAGATGGCAGTCGAGGAGCATGAAAGGGAAGCAGTGATTGGGAAGAGACTGAGACAGGGTTGCAGCCTCTCCCCGATGTTATTCAATCTGTATATTGAGCAACCAGTAAAGGCAACAAAGGAAAAATTCGGAGTAGGAATTAAAATCCATGGAGAAGAAATGAAAACTTTGAAGTTCGCCGATGACATTGCAATTCTGTCAGAGACAGCATAGGACCTGGAAGAGCAGCCGAACGGAATGGACAGTGTCTTGAAAGGAGGATATAAGATGAACATCAACAAAAGCAAAACGAGGATATTGGATTGTAGTCGAATTAAATCAGGTGATGCTGTGCGAATTACATTAGGAAATGAGACGCTTAAAGTAGTAAATGAGTTTTGCTATTTGTAGAGAGGATATAAACTGTAGACAGGCAATGCAAGGAAAGCGTTTCTGAAGAAAAGAAATTTGTTAACATCTAGTATAGATTTAAGTTGTTGTGGGGCATGGATGGTCGAAGCTGGGACTCCAGATGGCCTAGCTGAAGCCGGGACCCACCGTGCCATATTTCGTCAGGGGGCCAAGCAAGTTCGTCAAGGGGCAGTGCAGAATGATACAGTGGTATTCGGAAGCGTTTCTTTATTCACATAATTCGCAGTACTCCGATGGGTGCAGTGTAGGGTCGGCGTGTCGCCCACAGCGTTGTCCTGCGAGTCCAGCTGGCTCAGGACCTCCTGGTATGCTGACACCGCTGCTCATCAAGACCACTCAGCTGGAAATCAGCCGCGCTCGCCCCGGTCGCCGCCCGCTGATGCGTCACGTCTTGTGTCGTGTAGCTGCCTGTGATTCCGGCGACTGCTACAGTCCCTGGTCCTCGCCGCCCTGTGCCCCTTTTGGCCTGCTCTGTCTGACCATGGGACAAACGTGGACGTACTGGTCACCCATGACCCTCGGCCACTGCTGCTACGAGGACAGGACCGGACTCGAACCAGCGCCCTCCTGGATGCAGTGCTGCAGTTTGCCACTAGTGGTGCTTGCTGGATGACAACACCTGCCACTGTCTCTGGCGTTGCTTCAGTGCTGCCACGCCTCCCGCAGCATACGCATCGCCTGGACCCAGGTACGCCAGATGGGAAGTGAATGTGGCCCATCCTGGACCCATTGCAGACTGCTGTCACTGCCCTCCTTCAGGCAGACTGTGCAGTCTCCAAGTACCTGGCTGCCATTCTGTCTGGCCCTGGTGTTGTGTCCCAGGAGGCGGAATACAGCCCGAACAAGTACATGGAAACAAAGAGCAGATTTACATTGAATATTTACAACATTATTGCACAGAATGGCTCCTATAAGTGTAGACCAGCACTGGTCCGACCCCACTCTTGACTGACCTGGCACACCTCCCTTCTGATGTAGTGTCAGAGAGAGACAGAAACTATAGCAGTCACTTACACATCGCCCCCCTGGCTCTGGCCTAGCGCCCCGCCTCATACATCGCAATAACTTCCAACAACGCTGGGGGTTTTCCTGCCTTGTTGTTGCACTACTCAGAACAACTCGTACGTGCAATACGCCGCTGCAGCTCCATGCCTTGTTTAGTTTGCCTGGCCTACTAGCTGCCGACTGTTACCACATACGGCCAGCGGCCCTAGACTTCATCGCCCAACCGCGCCTTTAGTGAATTTTAACAAAATTCCCCTTTCCTGTGACCAAGACTAATTCTAGCGCTGCAAAGTGTCAGGAAGGCGTTTCTGAAAGTATTTGTATGGAGTGTAGCCATGTATGGAAGTAAAACGTGGACGATAAATAGTTTAGACAAGAAGAGAATAGAAGCTTTCGAAATGTGGTGCTAGAAAAGAATGCTGAAGATTAGATGGGTAGATCACATAACTAATGAGGAGGTATTGAATAGAACTGGGGAGAAGAGAAATTTGTGGCACAACTTGACTAGAAGAAGGGATCGGTTGGTAGGACATGTTCTGAGGCATCAAAGAATCACCAATTTAGTATTGGAGGGCAGTGTCGAGGGTAGAAATCGTAGAGGGAGGCCAAAAGATGAATACACTAAGCAGATTCCGAAGGATGTAGGTTGCAGTAGGTACTGGGAGATGAAGAAGCTTGCACAGGATAGAGTAGCATGCAGAGCTGCATCAAATCAGTCTGTGGACTGAAGACCACGACAACAACAACAGTTCTCTGAATGGCTGTTTCTTGCCTGTCATGCTAAAGTTGTGTACTGTGTACTTATGTAAACTTATTATTATTATTATTATATGAAACAAATGATGTATTTATTGTTATTTTTATTAAAATCGTGGGTGTCTGCGTAACATTAAAATGTCTGGCGACCACAAGTACGATTTTTGAGGGAGGCTGTGAAATACTATGATCTCCTCTCCCCAGAACCGTTGGGTTCACACTTGCTCTGAGGGGATAGTGCCAAATGATGGTGCGCTTGCTGTGAGCTGCGCTGTAGTCTTCTGCCATGTTACAAGATGGCTAATCCCTCGCCATGCTGTGTTGTTCCAGTGCTGCTGAGCCGGGTGTTGTCTCGTGCCCTGGTAGCACACTGCTGCTCTCTGGTGGCGGCCTACGTCACTGCCGCCGTACTGCACGCTGCCTCGCATATCCCACACCCTGCCTGCACCATCACAGGTAGGATGAGCTGCTCCAACACTGAACCACAGTGTGCGAATCCGAGTATTAAAAATGATGGTTGTGAGTTATTTAATTAATTTATATTCCATTTGTTGCGAACTGCCATTACTTACAGTGGTGGTTGTGGAATGCTGCCCAGTCGTCTCGTATAGGGTGCCTAAAGGATGCTGTGTTCTTGGAATGCTGTACAAAAATTCAAGCAAATAACATTAGTAGTTTTATTACGAAAAAGAAGAATGACAAGACTTAACTTGTATTTACAACAAGTGTCGCAAGCGATGGGTGACATGCAAACAAATGTTCTTCGCCATAGACAATATCCAAACAAGCAATGGATATGGAAAACAACTGTTCTGCGAATGTCGGTCTATAACTGTGCGAATACTGTCCCAATACTGAGCGGCCGCGGCTGGCAGGAGTGGCGCTTATATTCTCTTCTTGCTGATGTCACTCCTGTCGTGGTGCGGTCCTAATTAGAGAACCATTGGCCGACATCGTTTCACAGGCTTCTCTTGAGTTCTTTGTCTTCCTTCCGCCGCTTGTGGTATGCCAGAACATTGCCCCCCCCCCCCCCCCCCCCCCACACACACACAAAGCGACGGACCGTCGTCGTGTAGGGAGTGCGACCACGGCGGGGGAGGCACGAGTGTGGACGCATCGCCTAGCCGGAATCTGTGCCTCCAGGGAACGTCAAGCTTCCGACCGTACCCTGCAATCCGGCCTGCACACTGGCGGAAAGGTCCTCTGGAAAACCACCAGAAGGGTACGCGTCCACCTCCTGCTGCCATGAACCAGATGAAGGCGGTGACTGCTGCGGGGTGGGCAGGTCCAGCTCCATCGCTAGGGCGAGAGGAAGCAGAGGCGGCGAAGGCTCCGTCTCCGTGGGTTCATCCCGTGGTGTAGTGAGGACACCCGCTGGTGGTTGCTGTGGCCGCGCTGTCCTCTGGACCCGAGAATCTGGGGGAAGAGAGATTGAAGGATCATCGTGTACTTGACAGAGGCGAAGTTGATTTTGATGGCGGCGCTGCAAGCCATCTGGACCTGAAAGAAGATACATGCAAGCGTCTAGTCGACGGACGATCTCGCTTCACGCCCGCCGTCTGCTGTCGCTAAAAACCGTGTAAAAGACAATATCACGTGGCGCGAAGCGATACTTCCGGCCTTCCTTCGGCGCCGGATGCTGAGGAGGGTTGAGCTGTGTCCGATGGCAGCGGCCGTGAAGCAATTCCGCCGGCGATGGTCCATGTCGTGGGTGCGAATGATATGAGGCGATAAACTATTTCAATGCTTCATCCGTGGTGTGTGCGGAGCTAAGTTTGTCTGTCTGCTGCTTGAAGGTTCTGACAAAACGTTCCGCTTCGGCGTTTGACTGTGGATGGAACGGTGCACTAGTTAGATGCTGTATGCCATCATGTTCACTGTATGTTTCAGATTCATTTGATGTGAACTGAGGGCCTTTGTTTGACACTATTACTTCAGGTAAACCTTCGAGACAAAAAATCGATACCAACACCTGAATTGTGCTACGTGAGTTGTCGAGGTCATTGGCACAGCAAAAGGAAACTTGCTGTACGAGTCAACTAAAATCAACCAACAGGTGTTCCAAAATGATCCCGCAAGGACTATGTGCACACGTTGCCATGGCGATTGTGATTTAGGCCAAGGAGAGAATTTTTGTGCTGGAGCGGACTGATTTTCCGCACATGCGTGTCACTGTGACGTTATCGGTTCTATTTGGGCGTCCATACCCTGCCAAGTACAGTGTCGACGCGCTAACTGTTTCGTACAATCCCCCAGTGTCCTTGGTAAAGTAACTGCAACACTCCTTTTGCAATGCTTCAGGGATCAACACACGTGACTCTCTACCGTCATTTTGAACAAGGAGCGTCGAAGTCTGTATCAGGGCCAATCGGAAGACGTGAAAGTGCGTCCGCATTACCATGTTGAACTGTCGGACGGTACACAATCACGTACTGGAACTGAGACAACAACAAAGCCCCTCTGCAACTTTTGGGCAGTCCTTACAGGAACCGGTTTCGTCGGATGAAACAAGGACTGCAAAGGCTTGTGGTACGTTACCAGAACAGAACTGTAATTTTCTTCCTGTTTTATTATTTCATGGAAATGAGAGACCAATGAAGCATTGCACATTATTGTTATGCCACATTGTAAAAGTATTTTCAGATAACGGTTGGTGCTATTCTGCAACACAACAAATGTCTGTCGACGACAGTGGCAAACTACCGTATACACCAAGCGGAGGCAAGCCTTCTACACTGCTACAAGCCACGACACGTGGCTACAATGAGATTAGGGTCTCAGCAGTGCTGTACCAATTCCTGTGCCATGTATTTGCTGCTCGTTTCTGTAGGCATTGTTATTAAAATAGCTCTGATAGCTTTTCCCATTTTCTATGATAACGCAGTATTTCAAACCAACGCATATTTTACGAACGAAAGTTACATCGTCTTTTTTCTTAAAAAAATTTATCTAAAAACGCAAAGTTTTAGGACCTCTATTAGAGGCAATTCATTTTTTTTACTTATCTGTTGGCACAAGTAAAAAACACACTGGTATTGTTGTTGTGGTCTTCAGTCCTGAGACTGGTTCGATGCAGCTCTCCATGCTACTCTATCCTCTGCAAGCTGCTTCATCTCCCAGTACCTACTGCAACCTACATCCTTCGGAATCTGCTTGGTATATTCATCTCTTGGTCTCCCTCTACGAGTTTTACCCTCCACGCTGCCCTCCAGTACTAAATTGGTGATCCCTTGATGCCTCAGAACATGTCCTACCAACCGATCCCTTCTTCTAGTCAAGTTGTGCCACAAACTTCTCTTCTCCCCAATCCTAATCAACACCTCCTCATTAGTTATGTGATCTACCCATCTAATATTCAGCATTCTTCTGTAGCACCACATTTCTAAAGCTTCTATTCTCTTCTTGTCTAAACTATTTATCGTCCATGTTTCACTTCCATACATGGCTACACTCCATACAAATACTTTCAGAAACGAATTCCTGACACTTAAATCTATACTCGATGTTAACGAATTTCTCTTCTTCAGAAACGCTTTCCTTGCCATTGCCAGTCTACATTTTATATCCTCTCTACTTCGACCATCATCAGTTATTTTGCTCCCCATATAGCAAAGCTCCTTTACTACTTTAAGTGTCTCATTTCCTAATCTAATTCCCTCAACATCACCCGAGTTAATTCGACTACATTCGATTATCCTCGTTTTGCTTTTGTTGATGTTCATCTTATATCCTCCTTTCAAGACGCTATCCATTCCGTTCAACTGCTCTTCCAAGTCCTTTGCTGTCTCTGACAGAATTACAATGTCATCGGCGAACCTCAAAGTTTTTATTTCTTCTCCATGGATTTTAATACCTACTCCGAATTTTTCTTTTGTTTCCTTTACTGCTTGCTCAATATACAGACTGAATAACATCGGGGAAAGGCTACAACCCTGTCTCACTCCCTTCCCAACCACTGCTTCCCTTTCATGCCCCTCAACTATTATAACTGCCATTTGGTTTCTATACAAATTGTAAATAGCCTTTCGCTCCCTATATTTTACCCCTGCCACCTTCTGAATTTGAAAGAGAGTATTCCAGTCAACATTGTCAAAAGCTTTCTCTAAGTCTACAAATGCTAGAATCGTAGGTTTGCCTTTCCTTAATCTAGCTTCTAAGATAAGCCGTAGGGTCAGTATTGCATCACGTGTTCCAATATTTCTACGGAATCCAAACTGATCTTCCCCATGGTCGGCTTCTACTAGTTTTTCCATTCGTCTGTAAAGAATTCGCGTTAGTATTTTGCAGCCGTGACTTATTAAACTGATAGTTCGGTAATTTTCACATCTGTCAACATCTGCTTTCTTTGGGATTGGAATTATTATATTCTTCTTGAAGTCTGAGGGTATTTCGCCTGTCTCATACATCTTGCTCACCAGATCGTAGAGTTTTGTCAGGACTGGCTCTCCCAAGGCCGTCAGTAGTTCTAATGGAATGTTGTCTACTCCCGGGGCCTTGTTTCGACTCAGATCTTTCAGTGCTCTGTCAAACTCTTAACGCAGTATCACATCTCCCTTTTCATCTTCATCTACATCCTCTTACATTTCCATAATATTGTCCTCAAGCACATCGCCCTTGTATAGACCCTCTATATAATCCTTCCACCTTTTTGCTTTCCCTTCTTTGCTTAGAACTGGGTTTCCATCTGAGCTCTTGATATTCATACAAGTGGCTCTCTTTTCTCCAAAGCTCTCTTTAATTTTCCTGTAGGCAGTAGCTATCTTACCCCTAGTGAGATAAGCCTCTGCATCCTTACATTTATCCTCTAGCCATCCCTGCTTAGCCATTTTGCACTTCCTGTCGATCTCATTTTTGAGACGTTTTATTCCTTTTTGCCTGTTTCATTTACTGCATTTTTATATTATCGAAACCAAATACCGAAAAATACCTGTTATTCGGAAATAAAACACCGGTATCGATTTTAACAGGTCGGTTTTTGCCCATCTCTAGCCCTGACCAGAGTCATCTGACATCGTTCGGGAATGGGGCTATAGCATAGGCTCCCCGCCAAGCAGCCCCGTTGTACGCGTTCTTCGCATGCGTTAACCGCTTGGCCACATCTATGGCCACGGAATACAGGCCGATGAACTACGATCATGTGTTTGCCCAACTGTGCCCGCGGGCGCCCAGCTGTGTGCCACAGGGCACACGAGCTTAAACATTCTACTCTAACATTCCGAATTTCTAGTCCTAGTTCACTGGACCGTTCCTTTTGCGCTTGTATACATTACATACACTGCCTTGGACGCCAGATCCAACGTTCTCCATCGGTAGGAGGGGCAGAGTCAAACTCCACAATTAGGAAAGGCTGAGGAAGAGTCAGCCAACCCCATACTCAAATTCCGCAAGTTGTCCTTTGGATGTCAACTGGAGGCACATGAGATGAAACAGTTTGCTCCAACATTTCTAAACCTCTCGTTCTAGCTGACTGGTAGCAATCACGGACCAGTCGTCGTGTGGTTGCATGCATTACATACACTGTTTTGGACATCTCGTATCCACACTGGACTCGCATTCGGGAGGACGACGGTTCAATCCCGCGTCCGGCCATCCTGATTTAGGTTTTCCGTGATTTCCCTAACTCGCTCCAGGTAAATGCTAGGATGGTTCCTTTGAAAGGGCACGGCCGACTTCCTTCCCCATCCTTCCCTAATCGATGAGACCGATGACCTCGCTGTTTGGTCTCTTCCTCCAAACAACCCAATCCATCTCGTATCCTAGAAGGAGTAGAGACAAACTGCGTAACTGAGAAAAGGCCGAGGAAGGGTCCACCAACTGTTGAACTCTACTGGTTGCCCTTCAGGTAGAAGAGTGATTTTTCCGCCAAACAGATGCATGTGGCAAGTTCAACTTGGGAGCGAGTAGCTTGTAACTGGTGGCAGAGACGAGCATAGTAGTATTCAATCTAGTACCGACAGAGAGAGAGAGAAAGTTACTGAAAAGTGATGTTAGACATATAGGATAGTGATACTGAAGATGCAGAACACTCTAAAAGTAGTGAATACGGAAGGCGGTCAGACAGTCGTACTTTACTAAAACTTTCATTATAGGAAAGTAAAATTTACATGTGAACACTGTTGGAGATCTTCGAAGTACAAGAAATGTAATGCCAATTTTTTTTAGAGTAGGAACTGAATATGTTTAGTCAAGATGTGTGGCAAATCACGCTCATGATCCGTCACAAGATGGGCAGGAAATCAGTAACAAAATAATTAAAAAAAAGAGAGGAAATTGAGTATGATAAAGGGAAGTGGCTTCATTTCTGCTCCTCCCTTCATGCCAGAACACGCATTGCTCACGGAGCTCCCTGTAAACGCTGCAGAAAACTATTTTTACACGGAAACACATCTTTCTCCTCTGTATTTAGGCAAACGAGTCCTCTGCACTTTGGAGAAAAACAAATGCTTGCGATAGTTTTCATTCTCGCTTTAACAGTGTGTTTGATTTGGCTCACACTAAAATTTGCGATTTGTTGGTAACATGAAAAGAATAAAGACAGACTCTTTAAGAGTCAGCTAAATAACGTCATCTCTGGTATCGAACCCGAAACTGACAAGGAAATCGGAAAAAGACCAGTGTTAGTCCAGAGCAAAGTTGTACACTGGCGAAATGGTGAGATGGATAGATTATATGTTTTGAATTGTGTTTCGTCCAAAACTGAAAACGTTCTTGTGAATAACGGTATTTTCAGCTGAAGTTTGTTGACATGTAATTTCTTTCCCTTAAATTTTTTTCTTCATTTTTCTATGAAATGAAACGAAATGATCGAATGGCATTGTTGGCCAGGAGGCACCATCCGGTTAAGTTCGACCGCCGAGTCCAAGTCTTATTTCAGTCAACGCCCCATTGGGCGGGTTGCGTACCGGTAATGAGAATAAAATGATGATGAGCACAACACAACACTCAGTCCACGAGCGGAGAAAATTTCCAACCCGGCTGGGAATCGAAGCTGGGCCCGCTGCATGGGAGGCATGTACGTTACCACTATTTTTATCTTTTTTTTATTATTTTTTAACCATCTTTTTTTAACCTGGACCCTTTTTTTATTTTTAGAAAGCCCCTTAATAAAATGAAACTACAAAAAAAACCTAAGTGCCACCGCCACTTTTCATCTTATAACAAAAAAATCTGGTCCACTTCAGGCGGTGGCTCCTGACTAAACCTACTCCAGAGAGCTGCCTATATACCAGGGGAAATATGGGAAATCAAGGTGAGGGCTATCCTTACAAACAAAACAAAATCTTCCTTTTTCTGAATTTTATTTTTATTTTTTTATTTAGTTTTGTTGTGTAATTGATCAGAGGCCTTCTGCGCCCCGCTGGTAATATGTTGAGTCACGTCTTCTCGAAATTGATGTGTTCCGTTGAATTGTTCAGAAATGTTCATTGGTTCAAACAGGAAACCTTCTTCTCTCTTGGCTTAACACATTCCAGCTGCGAGGCGGGTCGTGGAAAGCACTCCCAAGGAAGTTCGAGAAAAATTGTCTGTATTTTGGGTGACGGACAACGACATAATAACGGTCATTGAGGTATGTCCAAAAATCGAATACAGAGTCTACAGTTTGTCCAGATAGGTAGTGAATGGCATGCCCGCGAATCCAATTCACAGCATTGGTCTTTGTCCGAGGAAAATAGTCACGTTCTGGAAATAATAAGGAAAGGGGAGTAATCCGATCCGGAGTGTCCCGCGTTAGAAAAGCCACAATACGTCGAACCAAGTGCCAAACCTCCGCCGCCGGTCCGCAAACAAACCGATGTTCATCATTGTCTGGCAATCCACACGTGGAACATAGAGGTGATTGGGCGAGGTGGATACGATGAACGCGAAATTGTTTGATTTGCTTACCATTGACAGTTAGGTACCAGACAGATTGAACATTCGTGTCAAGGTAACAGGCAAACACCGCGCGCCATACATGACGCCAGTCAACCTGGGAGAACTTTTGTTCAATCGGGTTAAATGGACGACCTAACTGGAGGACATTGTATACTGCCTTTGTCTTGAGTAAAAGCTGTCTTGGTAAGGTGAGGCGTAGATAACCGAGTTCAAGAAAGAAGTATCGTATATAATGGAACTGGGCCGGAACATCCGAGATCATCACTGGGGCTGACAGTGAGACCGGCGTATATGCCGACAGGAGGAGACCAGTGAGGCTCGTTGGGCAATGTGTCCATACCGTCATTTACCACTCAGCTAAGCAGGCGGACTTCATTTTTCTATCAGTTAAGATGATAACTTACCTCCTTTTTGTAAATTTTGGCATAAATATAATATTTTATTCAAGTTGGATTTCGTGTACGCCGTCCGCCCCTGGTAGCTGAGTGGTAAAAAAAAAAAAAAAAAAAAAAAAAAAAAAAAAAAAAAAAAAACGTGATCAGCGCAACGGAATGTCATACCTAACGGCCCGGGTTCGATTCCCGGCTGGGTGGAGATTTTCTCCTCTCAGGGACTGAGTGTTGTGTTGTCCATATCATCGTCATTTCATCCCCATCGACACGCAACTCGAATGGCTTGCACCCGGGGAACGGTCTACTCAACGGGAGGCCATAGCCGAACGGCATTTCCATTTTGTGTACTCCGTGGTCGTTAAAAATTGCTGAAGAACAACCAGCCATAGCCAGTTGTGGGTTGTCATGCTCATCTTCAGATGGATAACTTTTCTAGTCTAGTAATGTATTCGTCAGCAGTATGTCGTCCGCTTATGCACTGCACAAGAATAACTGAGTGTTTATCGTCGTTTGATATCTTACTTGAATAGCAAAAACATCTAAAGCGCCTGCCTATGATTAAAGAAAGTGAAACAGTCGTATGCCTTTACATACAGGAACTGGCCAAAAATATGGAAATACCGAGAGAAAAGTACCCTTAAACATAAATGCAGATAATTGAGAAGCCTGCTGGTCGAGCTGTAACACTGCACGACGACCGGCACCTCAGCAATGTCCTCAACACGTTGCAGGTGTCACTCGTGGTCAGAACAGAGTTCAGCATAGTTGTGAGTGCAATATATCGGAGCTAAGTGAATTCGAGCGTGAGCAAATTGTTGATACTGGTGTGGTGAGTGCTTCTGTAACCAAGGCAGCCGAAGTGTCTAGTGTTTCAAGAGGCACCATACCGATGATTTATACCACATATAGGTGGTAGGGTTCCAGCACTTAACTTACGATCCACTTAGCAACTAATAGATACACGAAACCCTCCGTTGCCAAATTTACCTTTATTGTAATTTTAATTAACGTGGGAGCCATAAAAACACCAAACATGGGGACAAAATGTACGCAATTAAAGGCTACTTAAAAAAGGGAATAAAATAACTTAAATTTGTTTCTACAAAAGGTGAATACAACCTCCCAATTCGGACCTCGCTAACGCTTACATTTTACTGACATTAAATATAACAAGATAAATAATCATACATGTGACGAGAACAACTGAATAACACTATCAATTTTTTACAGATGAGAATACGACTATATCTACGAAAGTTCGCGCCCTGGCCAGGGAGATAATCAACTTCAACATATAACGAGATTACAGTAAGCCTTAATTCCACTCGACAAACGTAGTAACGATATAAGCGAGACAAATGTACTGAAGGAGGATAACCGGATGTGCCGTAGTAAAAAGGGCCACTACAAACCCCGTCAGGACGCGACTCTCGTGAACACGTCAGTTTCAGCTACACACAGAGTCATTTGTAGCTTCTTAAAAACAATTAACATGAAAAGGCACAACGCGTAACACACTAATAAAATATAAACAACTACTTCACAGAACTAGCTCCTCTTTAGACATAGCAAGCAACAGAATATTAATAACACGTAAAATACTTCTAACCTATAACAAACTAAGGTACCACCTTATAGAATATCGTCTTGAGCTCATAGAATACTCAGTTTGACTTGCCTGTTGATAGATCTTATAACTCAACAGTGTCAGCTTAAACAAACCCGCGAATACAAAACTCGAAATATGACAGGAATGATGATTGAAGCCACTGACAATGCAAGGCTGCCACACTGAGGAGACAATAGTAATTTACAGCTGCACACAACCGAACTTACATATCCAGTTTAGTATAATCAGAATAAACAATTTTGTGTGTAATAATTACTTAGAGTACCATGACAACCTACGAATAACACTTATTACCGAAGGTAGGTGCTGGTTCAAATGGCTCTGAGCACTATGCGACTTCTGATGTCATCAGTCGCCTATAACTTAGAACTAATTAAACCTAACTAACGTAAGGACAGCACACACATCCATGCCCGAGGCAGGATTCGAACCTGCGACCGTAGCGGTCGCTCGGTTCCAGACTGTAGCGCCTAGAACCGCACGGCCACTCCTAGGGGCTGGTATCGAAAGGCACCTTTAGTAATACAGAGTTCGAGAGTATTCACTTATTGGAAGGGTTTCAACTTTACATCCCTTTCCACATAGCTCTCTGTTTACACACTTCTTCCGCAACTAAAGAAGGGCATATAAATGCACATATAACTGACACAGATTTAAGCAGAATAAAACAGTACCTTAGTATGGTGCAAATGTCTTCATTAGCTTTACAAGTGGGATATCTTCACCATTCAGTAATTCCGAAATATATTCAACAACGCGTGAGAGCAAGTCGTCGCCGTGCTATCAGCTATTTACTTCACATAATTTCCTGCACAGGCACAAGGCAGACGAAGCGTTTTCACATGCAACAGCGGCGAGCATCACACATTTCCTCCGTCACGCCATAGGCACATCTCAGCTTCAATGGCCAGTAACAAGAACCTATACATGCCCTCGCAGCAGAAAAGCCCCAAAACACAATACACCACCGCGATACCAAACCCCAGGTCCCATCAAGTCACTACCGGGTTCTCTCGCTGACAATCCCCATAGCGTACAGGCGTCGTACCACAGGCCTCACGGTAAACGTCAACAAACCACCTCCGCGCCTGCGAATCTCCACTCCGCTGTCCCTTTTCTCTCTCCCTTAACCACCCGACCACCGGCCTGAAACGCGGAAGGCAAAGATGGTGACCCCATGATCGATGGCAGCGATGCCATTCTAAGTGCCCAATAGGGAAAGCGGAAAACCATCTTACGTTAACGCACAGAGTGGACGAAAGTATGTGTTGAATGACCGTTACGAACTGTCATTTAAGAAAATTGTAACAAAAAGTAAGAGAACGACAGCTGCAAAAGTCACTGCAGAGCCGAACGTCGCACTGTCGAACCCTCTAAGCACTGAAACAGCACTAAGGGAGCTACATTAGCAGAGAACAGCAATTGCCTGTAACAGGAAAACACGGTACTGGAGCCATAAAATCTGGACTGTGGAGCAATGAATGAAAGTCATATGGTCGGATAATTCTTGTTTCACACTGTTTACAGCTTTTGCCCAAGCGTGAAATCTGGCGGCAGTTCGGTGCCGACATGTGCAGACATATCGTGGTATTCAATGGGCGCCCTGGTTACTCTACAAGGTGGCATTACTGCCAAGGATTATGTCTCCATTTTGACTGATCAGTTCCACGCCACAGTACAATGTTTGTTCCCAAGTTTGTAAGACGACACAGCCTCTGTTCACACAGCTCGCGTAGTCCAGGACTGGTTTTGTGAGAACGAGGATGAATTGTTGCATCTGCTCTGGCCACACACAAGTCACTTCACCAAGTCTCAATGTTGCTGAACCGTTGTGGTCTGTTTTGGAGAGAAGGGTGTGTAATCGGTAACTGCCTCCCTCATTGTTACCTGAACTTGTCACTAGTTTGCACAAAGAATGCTATAAAATACCTTTAAAAGCATACAGGATCTGTATGTATCCATTCAGAGAAGATTAGAAGCTGATTAGAATGTTAACAGCTTTCCTAGGCACAGCAACCCCCCCCCCCCCCGTCCCCCCTGCGTTTCGAGTTGCGTTCGTCCTCATACTGGGTGGTGCACAAACTGTTACTTGCAAACGGCACGAATATTCTAAATAAATTGCCATGCCACACAACAATTTCGTAACGTTCTCCAGTCAGTTTCGGCGTGAGATATATGCCTTGCATTAGTTTTTTTTTCTTTTTTTTACCAAATCTAGAGCATCAACCGAATAACGATATTATTCACTATCTGTTATGCGAAGGTCTTAAACTAAGCAAAGAAAATGCGTGGGATATGCAATGCGTTAATAACAGAAACAATGAACTCTGAAAAAATTCGTTAAGGACTGTAGAACAAGATGTATTAAGTAAACTGGATGCTCGTCGAGGGTTAACAACCCTCTCCAATATGGTTTCACTGCGTTACCACTGTGCTACCTTGCTCGTTTTAGTTCCCGACGCGTTGGTTACAGTATAACGAGAATAACTGTATAGATGACTGAAAGAACAGATAAAAAAAAGGAAAGAAGAAAGAGAAAGGCGTAACGGCCATTCGACAACAAACTCGTTAGTGGCGGAGTACCAGTTCTAATTGGGGAATGATGGGCGAATGAATTAGGTCACGTATTTTCACACACATTATATTGACATTAACATTATACAAACATTCTTTAACGACATAAGGAAAACCACTGGAAGAAGGAAGTGCAGCAGTCATGCCTGTCGCTTGCTCCCTCCCTCCCACCCTCTCTCTATCTCTCTCTCTCTCTCTCTCTCTCTCTCTCTCACACACACACACACACACACACACAGAGACACACAGAGAGAGAGACGCCGGAATGACGGAAAATAAAGTCACGGAAATTTATGACGCGCCATGCAGTGCAGCACTATGTTGTGTGTAAACAACACTGTTGAAGGTGCAGTGTGTCGTAACGAAGCAGAAATAACCGTGTTGTTACGTAAAAGAAGCGCCTTCTGTTCACGAGGAATTGAGGCTAAGATGTAGCTTTCTTTATTTAATGTTTTTATTCGAAGCTACAATGATAAACAGTTTAGAAGCGAAATTTCTGCAATTTTCATTGAACTGAAATGCCACAGCTGGGTTGTCAAAATACTGTTAGAAAATGCCGCTTCATTAAAAGCCAATGGTCTTTTAGCTTGGCCTAAAAAGGTGCTTACCTGGAGGCACTGCTGATGTCGTCCTCCAGAGGGGAACAGACTCCAGCTAATGAAGACTCCACACGTAAATAATACTTCCTCCCAAGGGAAATAATGCAAAAAAGGAACAAAAGTATCCTCCGCATTCTGTACATTAGTTTGTGAGTTCTCTACCTCGATCCTGGAATCTGGTTAGTAGAGGGCGATCGTATCCAAGCAGTATAAATTTACAGTGCGTAGCGAACCATCGTTTCAGTAAAATACTAACGCCGATTATCTGCAGAATAATGGAACAATTTGTGGAAGCCGATCTCGGGTAAGATCATTTTGGGTTCTGGAGAAATATTTGAGGAACAAATGAAGCAATACTGAAACTAAGACTCATCTTAGAACATATACTGAATAAATACAAACACACATTTGTAACTTCAGAGAAGGTTGGCTGGAACCTAGTGTACGAAATTCCGACATTCTCATGGATAAAATAAAGGGATCTAAACATTAGCTACAGCTCGTACTGTTGCGAATGTAGTAACTGAATGTAGGATTTAATTCAGTTCAAACATCCACAGTAGGAGAGAAATGTTTTTCAGATCAAACATCCACATTAGGAGAGAAGTGTTTTCTGCTGAAGTTACTAAATGGTAGCCATTGCACACTATGATAATTAACATTTGTTTGAGAGGGGTGCTATACCCTGAGGTGATAAAAGTCATGGGATACCTCCTAAGCCGGCCGGGGTGACCGAGCGGTTCTAGGCGCTACAGTCTGGAACCGCGCGACCGCTACGATCGCAGGTTCGAATCTTGCCTCGGGCATGGGTGTGTGTGATGTCTTTAGCTATATTTAAGTAATTCTGAGTTCTAGGGGACTGATGACCTCAGAAGTTAAGTCCCATAGTGCTCAGAACAATTTGAACCTTTTTTGATACATCCTAATATAGTATCCCACCTCTTATTGACTGGCATAGCGCACAAACTCAGTATGGCATGGAATCAACAAGTCGTTGGAAGTGCCCTGCAGAAATATTGGTCATGCAGTGTCTGCAGCCGTCTATAACTGCGAAAGAGTTGCTGACGCACGTGTTTGTGCACAGACTGATGTCTCGATTATGTCCCATGAATGTTCGATGTGATTCATGTCGGGTGATCTCAGTGGCCATATCACTGGCTCGAATTGTCCGGAATGTTCTTCAAGGTAATCACGAACAACTGTGGCCCAGTGAGATGGTGCATTGTCATCCATAAAAATTGCATCGTTGTTGGGGAACATGAAGTCCATGAACAGCTGCAAATGGTCTCCAAGTAACCAAACATAATCACGAAGTTCAGCCACCGAGGTGCACGTCTTTTCAGTCAACACCACACTGACCGATTTATGCATCTATGACGATGAAATGGTGATGAAGACAACACAACACCCAGTCCTCGAGTGGAGAAAATCTGACCTGGCAAGGAATCTAACCCAGGCGAGCTGCATGGCAGTCAGACACTGACCCCTCAGCTAAGGGGGCGGACAACAAGCTTGCACAGTGCCTTGTTGACAACTCGGTTCCATGGCTTTGTCGCATCTGCGCCGCACTCATACCATCAGCTCTTACCAGGTGAAATCGGGATTCATCTGACCAGGCCAACGTTTTCCAGTCGTCTATGGCCCAACCGATCTTGTCACGAGCCAATGAGAGGCGCTGCAGGCGATGTTGTGCTGTTGGCAATGACATTCGCGTCGGTCTCTGCTGCGAAAGCCCATTAAGGGGAGGTTTACTATCTTTGGCCCAAAAAAAGCATGTATTTGAGACTTTTTTCTCGGGATGTGTTATAGAAATCAATATCAAATTTGGTCAAAATATTTATTGATATTTCCCCTATAAACCGGAATTTTTTCGACCGGAAATGTTGAAGAGTGAAAGTGCCGTTGGAACGAAACAAAATATCGATGTAGACCTCTACGCTCGGTATGTCACAGGTCAGCCGACTCGTCTAAAATCAAAATTGAATCGACTTTAGCGAAGTATATAGGAGTCTTTAGGAGTTGTACCTCGCTTAAGTTATTTGGACCATCAGAAACCAAATGGCGGCCATTTGAAAAAAAAAAAGTTTTTTTTCATCGATTTTTCGACTTCGTCGGCCAAGTAAAAATATTTATAGTTGATGGATCGGTATAAAAGTGATACAACTCCTGGACAATTTAGTTAGATTCGTCGGAAACAATCAAGCCAATCAGTTCAGTAGATTTGAAGTTACCATTATTTTTTTTGGTCATCAGTCTACTGACTGGTTTGACGCGGCCCGCCACTAATTCCTTTCCTGTGCTAACCTCTTCATCTCAGAGTAGCACTTGCAACCTACGTCCTCAATTATTTGCTTGACGTATTCCAGTCTCTGTCTTCCTCTACAGTTTTTGCCCTCTACAGCTCCCTCTAGTAGCATGGAAGTCATTCCCTCATGTCTTAGCAGATGTCCTATCATCCTGTCCCTTCTCCTTATCAGTGTTTTCCACATATTCCTTTCAAATGGTTCAAATGGCTCTGAGCACTATGGGACTCAACTGCTGAGGTCATTAGTCCCCTAGAACTTAGAACTAGTTAAACCTAACTAACATAAGGACATCACAGACATCCATGCCCGAGGCAGGATTCGAACCTGCGACCGTAGCGGTCTTGCGGTTCCAGACTGCAGCGCCTTTAACCGCACGGCCACTTCGGCCGGCCACACATAATCCTTTCCTCTCCGATTCTGCGTAGAACGTCCTCATTCCTTACCTTATCAGTCCACCTCATTTTCAACGTTCTTCTATAGCACCACATCTCAAATGCATCGATTCTCTTCTGTTCCGGTTTTCCCACAGTCCATGTTTCACTACCATACAATGCTGTACTCCAGACGTACATCCTCAGAAATTTCTTGCTCAAATTAAGGCCGGTATTTGATATTAGTAGACTTCTCTTGGCCAGAAATGCCTTTTTTGCCATAGCGAGTCTGCTTTTGATGTCCTCCTTGCTCCGTCCGTCATTGGTTATTTTACTGCCTAGGTAGCAGAATTCCTTAACTTCATTGACTTCGTGACCATCAATCCTGATGTTAAGTTTCTCGCTGTTCTCATTTCTACTACTTCTTATTACCTTCGTCTTTCTCCGATTTACTCTCAAACCATACTGTGTACCCATTAGACTGTTCATTCCGTTCAGCAGATCATTTAATTCTTCTTCACTTTCACTCAGGATAGCAATGTCATCAGCGAATCGTATCATTGATATCCTTTCACCTTGTATTTTAATTCCACTCCTGAACCTTTCTTTTATTTCCATCATTGCTTCCTCGATGTACAGATTGAAGAGTAGGGGCGAAAGGCTACAGCCTTGTCTTACACCCTTCTTAATACGAGCACTTCGTTCTTGATCGTCCACTCTTATTATTCCCTCTTGGTTGTTGTACATATTGTATATGACCCGTCTCTCCCTATAGCTTACCCCTACTTTTTTCAGAATCTCGAACAGCTTGCACCATTTTATATTGTCGAACGCTTTTTCCAGGTCGACAAATTCTATGAAAGTGTCTTGATTTTTCTTTAGCCTTGCTTCCATTATTAGCCGTAACGTCAGAATTGCCTCTCTCGTCCCTTTACTTTTCCTAAAGCCAAACTGATCGTCACCTAGCGCATTCTCAATTTTCTTTTCCATTCTTCTGTATATTATTCTTGTAAGCAGCTTCGATGCATGAGCTGTTAAGCTGATTGTGCGATAATTCTCGCACTTGTCAACTCTTGCCGTCTTCGGAATTGTGTGGATGATGCTTTTTCCGAAAGTCAGATGGTATATCTCCAGACTCATATACTCTACACACTAACGTGAATAGTCGTTTTGTTGCCACTTCCCCCTATGATTTTAGAAATTCTGATGGAATGTTATCTATCCCTTCTGCCTTATTTGACCGTAAGTCCTCCAAAGCTCTTTTAAATTCCGATTCTAATACTGGATCCCCTATCTCTTCTAAATCGACTCCTGTTTCTTCTTCTATCACATCAGACAAATCTTCACCCTCATAGAGGCTTTCAATGCATTCTTTCCACCTATCTGCTCTCTCCTCTGCATTTAACAGTGGAATTCCCGTTGCACTCTTAATGTTACCACCGTTGCTTTTAATGTCACCAAAGGTTGTTTTGACTTTCCTGTATGCTGAGTCTGTCCTTCCGACAATCATATCTTTTTCGATGTCTTCACATTTTTCCTGCAGCCATTTCGTCTTAGCTTCCCTGCACTTCCTATTTATTTCATTCCTCAGCGACTTGTATTTCTGTATTCCTGATTTTCCCAGAACATGTTTGTACTTCCTCCTTTCATCAATCAACTGAAGTATTTCTTCTGTTACCCATGGTTTCTTCGCAGTTACCTTCTTTGTACCTATGTTTTCCTTCCCAACTTCTGTGATGGACCTTTTTAGAGATGTCCATTCCTCTTCAACTGTACTGCCTACTGCGCTATTCCTTATTGCTGTATCTATAGTGTTAGAGAACTTCAAACGTATCTCGTCATTCCTTAGTACTTCCGTATCCCACTTCTTTGCGTATTGATTCTTCCTGACTAATGTCTTGAACTTCAGCCTACTCTTCATCACTACTATATTGTGATCTGAGTCTATATCTGCTCCTGGGTACGCCTTACAATCCAGTATCTGATTTCGGAATCTCTGTCTGACCATGATGTAATCTAATTGATATCTTCCCGTATCTCCCGGCCTTTTCCAAGTATACCTCCTCCTCTTGTGATTCTTGGAACAGGGTATTCGCTATTACTAGCTGAAACTTGTTACAGAACTCAATTAGTCTTTCTCCTCTTTCATTCCTTGTCCCAAGCCCATATTCTCCTGTAACCTTTTCTTCTACTCCTTCCCCTACAACTGCATTCCAGTCGCCCATGACTATTAGATTTTCGTCCCGCTTTACATACTGCATTACCCTTTCAATATCCTCATACACTTTCTCTATCTGTTCATCTTCAGCTTGCGACGTCGGCATGTATACCTGAACTATCGTTGTCGGTGTTGGTCTCCTGTCGATTCTGATTAGAACAACCCGGTCACTGAACTGTTCACAGTAACACACCCTCTGCCCTACCTTCCTATTCATAACGAATCCTACACCTATTCTACCATTTTCTGCTGCTGTTGATATTACCCGATACTCATCTGACCAGAAATCCTTGTCTTCCTTCCACTTCACTTCACTGACCCCTACTATATCTAGATTGAGCCTTTGCATTTCCCTTTTCAGATTTTCTAGTTTTCCTACCACGTTCAAGCTTCTGACATTCCACGCCCCGACTCGTAGAACGTTATCCTTTCGTTGATTATTCAATATTTTTCTCATGGCAGCCTCCCCCTTGGCAGTCCCCTCCCAGAGATCCGAATGGGGGACTATTCCGGAATCTTTTGCCAATGGAGAGATAATCGTGACACTTCTTCAACTACAGGCCACATGTCCTGTGGATACACGTCACGTGTCTTCAATGCAGTGGTTTCCATTGCCTTCTGCATCCTCATGTCGTTGATCATTGCTGATTTTTCCGCCTTTAGGGGCAATTTCCCACCCCTAGGACAAGAGAGTGCCCTGAACCTCTATCCGCTCCTCCGCCCTCTTTGACAAGGCCGTTGGCAGAATGAGGCTGACTTCTTATGCCGGAAGTCTTCGGCCGCCAATGCTGATTATTTATCAAAATTTAGGCAGTGGCGGGGATCGAACCCGGGACCGAAGACGTTTAATTATGAATCAAAGCCGCTACCCCTAGACCACGGGTACCACCCCTTACAGGATAACGAAGCGAAATTTCGATTTGTTATTACAAAGTTAAGGTTTTTATTTGACTCACCCTCGTAGTTACAGCGTCTGCCATAGGCCCTGATAACTTGTTCAATATGTGATGGCATCGATGCGTATGTGACACGAATGGCGTCCTGTGGTCTAGCCATCCATGCTGCTTCATCTGCTTCCAAAGTTCATGTGTGGTGTTTGGCATTGGGTCAAAGCACTGCACCCATAGTTTCACCATATCCCACATATTTTCGATTAGCAACAAGTCTGGTGATCTGGCGGGCCAGGGCGAAACACTGGCATCCTGTGACACCAAGAAGACACGTGTTTGTGCAGCAACATGTGGTCGTGCATTGTCTTGTTGACAAACGGCGTCTGGGGTGTCGTGCAGAAAGGTTTTGGTTGTGGACCGCAGGATGTCGTACACTTTGGCCACACTAGTCACAGTGCCTTGGACAAGCACCTGCTGTGATTTGTGATTGTATCCAATAGCTGCCCACACCAAGATGCGCTGTATGTCTTGTGTGAATGTAGACACTGTGATGTTACCCTACCTGTCTACGGCGAACCAAAATGTGGCCATCATTTTCAAACAAACAGAACCTGAATTCGTCCAAAAATACTATCTAATGCCATTCCTGTCCCCAGTGACGTTGTCCCTTACAACATTGACGTCTAGCATGTTTCTACACATTCGTCAAAGGTAGGCGGAGAAAGGGACGATGCGTACATAACCCATGCCGTAATAAACGGCGACGGACTGTCATCCCTGATAGTGTACGATTTGTTACACTGTTCCACTGTTGCGCCAGAGCCCAGAAGGACGCTAATCTGTCTTGCAAATCCGTTTGGATGAGGTGTCGATCTTCTCAGCGGGTGATCTGGTTTGATCCATCTCGTCGTGAACCATTCTGCACACACCTGTTGCACTGACAAAACGCTTCGTCCTACACGAACAGCAATTTCCCCAATGGATGCATCACATTCTCTCATGGCAATAATGTGCCCTCTCACTGGTTTGATGGGACGCTTCGTGCATATGTCTGCGAGACATCCTGCACATCTGCTCAAGTCACACTGATCCGTTATCCTGGTGATTGTAGCGACAGGCACATTTTAGCGCTAGGAGGTTTTAGGCCACGATATCGATGTTGACCTTGAATCCGCCGGCCTACATGGTTCAAATGCTAATCATTTCTGCAGAACATACTAATAATGTACATCCGATCTGTAGTCGTTCAAGGTGTTCTGTTTTTTTCCTGAACATGAGTGCATTAGCGATCACAGTGCCACTAAGGCGGAATTAAAAATAAAGTTTTCCGAAATTCCTTCACCAAAGAAGAGGAAGTAAATATTCCAACATGAGTAACTTAGAAGTAGATATCCATGGTGCAGCAAGCACTTAAAGTACTTAATAAAAGTAAGTCTTTTGGTCCAAATAACATATCAGTTAGGTTCCTTTCAGAGTATGCTGATATAACAGCTCCATACTTAGCAATTATATACAACTGCTCGCTCGACTAAAGATCTATACCTAAAGACTGGAACATTGCACAGGTCCCACTAATACTCAAGAAAGGAAATAAGAGTAATCGGGTGAACCACAGACACACATCACTGATGTCAATTTCCAGAAGGGTTTTGAAACATATATTGTGTACGAACTTTGAGAACTAATGAAAGCAGTGCTCACCATTTGCAGCATAGTCGACAGGACCGATCGCAGACCTCTGGTACAGAGTGGAGGGTCTGAATCAAAGTCTCAGATGGGTCTGCGACTATGTAGGCTGCAGATTCCTTGACTTGTGACAAAGGGTGGTTGGGCATCGGGTACTACTGAATAGGTCAGTAGTCTACAATACGTAGGAGGCGGCGGTAGTAGGGCAAGGGGGGGGGCAAAAGTGCGTTTTGTTAGTGTGGGTTGCCTATTTAAGGGGCAGGTATGCAATCGAAGGAGGGCAATAGGTTTGCCCTTGATGTAGGCAACTCCCACTAACAAAATGCACTGATGCCCCCCTTGCCCCACTACTGGCAGCTATACAGGTAGCAGGGGATGTGTGGCGTGGACTGGGTGGCTTTTTGGGTTAGATGGCCTCAGGAAAACACCAAAAGGGCTTCAGTCACAAAGGGGGCAGGCCGAACACAGGAAGAACTTAGATACAGGAACCATCAGTATAACAGTTGTAAATTTTCGTAGTTGTGTTGGGAAAATAGCAGAGCTCCATGCGCTAATAGAAGGCACTGATGTTCCAATCGTTATAGGCACTGAAAGCTGGCTAAAGTTGGGTATAAGTTCAGTTAAAGCTGGATATACGCTCAGCCGAAATTTTTGCGAAGAACCTAACGGTGTTCCGAAAGGATAGGCTAAACACGGTTGGCAGTGGCGTGTTTGTTGCTGTTAGAAATAGTTTATCTTGTCGCAAAATTGAAGCAGATAGTTCCTGTTAGTTAGTATGGGCAGAGGTTATTGTTGGCTATCGGAATAAAATAATAATTGGATCCTCTTACCGACCTCCCAATTCAGATGATACAATTGCTGAAAGGTTCGAAGAAAACTTGTGTTTGATTTCAAACATGTACCCGACTCAGACGGTTCTGCGACCGTGTAGGCTGCAGATTCCTTGACTTGCGCCAAAGAGTGGTTGGGCTTCAGGTTCCGCTCGATAGGTCAGGAGTCCACTATACGCAAGAGTTGTTGGTGACTTTAATTTACCCTCGATATGTTGGCGAGAATACATGTAATACATGTTTATTTCCGGAGGTATACATAAAAGATGATCCGAAATTCTGCTATTCACGTTCACTGAAAATTATTATTTAGTTCTGAAAATTATTATTTAGTTCATGAGCCCACGCGAATGGTAAACGGTTGTGAAAACACACTTGACCTTGGCAACAAAAAATCCTGAGTTAATAACGAGCATCAAAACGGATACAGGGGTTACTGAGCACAGCGTTCTTGTAGCGAGACTGAATATTGTAACCCCCAAATCCTCCAAAAATAAACGAAAAATATACCTGTTCAAAAAAAAAAAAACAGGTAAAAATTCACTTGAAACCTTCCTGAGAGACAATCTGCACTCCATCCAAATTGACAATATAAGTGTAGACCAGATATGGCTTAAATTCAAAGAAGCAGTGTTGGCAGCAGTTGAGAGATTTATACCAAATAAATTAACAAACGACGGAGGTTATCCTTCTTGGTACACAAAACGGGTCAGAACACTGTTGCAGAAACAAACATGCCAAATTTAAACAGACACAAAATCTGCAAGATAGGCGATCTTTTACAGAAGCTCGAAATTTATTGCGGACTTCAATGCGAGATGCTTATAATAGCTTTCACAACAAAGCCTTTTATCGAAACTTGGCAGAAAATCCAAAGATATTCTGGGCGTATGTAAAGTATGACAGCCGCAAAACACAATTAATGCCTTCTCTGCGCGATAGCAATGGAGATACTATCGAAGACAGTGCTGCCAAAGCAGAGTTACTAAACACAGCCTTCCGAAATGCCTTCACAAAAGAAGACGAAGTAAATATTCCAGAATTCGAATCAAGAACAGCTGCCAACATGGATAACGTAGAAGTAAATATCCTCTGAGTAGTGAAGCTACTAAAATCACTTAATAAAATCAAGTCTTCTGGTCCAGACTGTATACCAATTAGGTTCCTTTCGGAGTATGCTGATGCATTAGCTCCATACTTAACAATCGTATACAACCGTTCACTCTTCGAAAGATCCGTACTCAAAGACTGGAAGCAGGATTTTGGAACATATATTGTGTTCGATCATTATGAATTACCTCGAATAAAACGGTCAATTGACACACAGTCAACATGGATTTAGAAAACATCGTTGTTTTGAAACAACTAACTCTTTACTCACATGAAGTATTGAGTGCTATTGACAAGGGATTTCAGATCGATTCCGTATTTCTGGATTTCCGGAAGGCTTTTGACACTGTACCACACAAGCGGCTTGTAGTGAAATTGCGTGCTTATGAGGTATCGTCTCAGTTATGTGACTGGATTCATGATTTCCTGTCAGAGAGGTCACAGTTCGGAGTAATTAACGGAAAGTCATCGAGTAAAACAGAAGTGATTTTAGAATTAAGCATATATTCAAGAAGACTGAGTAAAACTTCCTGTGATCTTCCACATGACATAGCTCCGAACAATACTATGCTTAACAAAGTGAATAATGATTTAAAGAGGGTACAATGTTAACAGAGAATTTCTATAAAAGTCAGACAGCTTAATCAGATAATATGTTAATGCATGACTCAGGGAAGTGCGGTGGTCTTTCTCTCAGCTCTGAGCAAGTGAAAAAAGTTAACTAGCTCCCAGTAATCGTTTCTACAAATTAGTGTACAGTGCTCCAGTCTTACCTCAAACTTCTCCTCTTCAAAAAATAAAAACATTATACAAAATTTGTATTCTCCTCCCTATCTAATATATACATCTTATTCATCCTTGCTGTCCTTTACAATCAATCTTTCTTCATCAACCATATACAATCACAATTCAACACAGCACTACAGAATACGTTCATCACCCACCATACAGAATTTCTTGGAATGTGTGAATGTGTTTGTCCCAAGTCTGGTGTTGACGATGACAATATATTCTACACAGCTTGTTCATTTCTCGCATAATACGTTCTGAAGGATTGGACTGAGGCCAATAGATAACATATCTAATTTTGTGACGTTGTAAAGTGCGTAACCAAATATTTGAGCGAAATTGTGGACCGTTGTCGGAAATGGCTTATCAATGTGACCAAATTCTCGTAGAAAATTATTGACATCGGCTTTGGATACAGTTTTGGCAGTAGCTTTGCGTAAAGGAGCGAATAAACGAATTTTGAAGTCAATTCAACAGCAACAAAAATTTAAGCAAACCCATTTAGTGATCTGACAAGAAATGCTAACATGTCTACTGCAGCCAGCTCCTTTGGCTTAGAAGGAATTATAGGAAATAATGGCGCTCGATGTGTAATGGTTGATGGTTTGGCTTTCTGACACATTTGCGTTTTGCTAAAACTTTCCGTATTCTTTTCTGCATATTATTAAAGCAACAAGTTGTACGAAGTTTGTGAAAGCATTTTCTTGGACCAAAATGAGCATAGCTGAGATGTGTATACTAAATAAATTTATTTAGAAAATCATCGCATATGCATATAACCCAAAGAGACTCACTGATTGTACATCTTTTGAAAAGGATGTTGTTACATACCAAATAAAATTGTTTTGTTGCAGTGTTTGTTTTGTCATATCATTTACTTTTTACATCTTTCCAGATAGGGTCTTTTCTCTGTCCCTGCACTATGTCTCATAAAGAAGAAGAGATAAAATTTTCAAATGCTACCTTTGGTATATACAACAAACTGAAATTTTCCTGCAAATTATTTTACGAAGTGTTCTTGGCAAAACCAATACGACATTTTGAGTCCCAGGAATGTGAAAAACAGTAATAACTGTTAAACTCTTGTAAATACAAAGCCTATCGTTTCAAAACGATCATGTTTTACTTTAGACAACATTAAAAATTGGAATGAGTGTACTCCTTCTTATGTTTTTCAAATAAGAAGAACCGAAGTTTAGAAAATGCCGAAATAATTGACAATTCTTCCAACTCGGTTACAGAATAATTTCTTTCAGATTTAGACAGGACACGACTGGCAAAGGCTATTCTTCTCTGTACAGGTACACCATTGCCTTCAAATTCTTGAAATAGAAGAGCGCCAAGCCCACTTTTCGCTCGAGTCCGTTGATAAGGAAAAAAGTCTCGTGGTAACTCAGGATGAGCAAGTATTGGATCATGAAGAAGTGCATCTGTCAAACTCAAACTCTTAACAGTGCTTGTTCATCCCAGGGCCATATGGTGTTCTTTCCAGTAAGAGAACATAATTTAGGAGTGGCAAGAGGTTTTCGTATTTGAAGAACGGCGATAAAAATTTGCAAAACCAAGGAAACATTAGATGAAAGGAGGGGGATTGCCCTAATTGCTTAAAGTTTCTCTGGGTCTTTTTCAGTACCTTCTGATGAAATTGTATGACAAAGAAATTTTACTCTTGCTTTTCCAAAGTCTGATTTTTCTGAGATAACTGATTCCGGAATGCCTAAAAATGTGCAAAAAGCTTATCAAAATAAGGTTATGCTGTGACCAAGCTAAGAATTTTCTGCTGCAAGTTTGTCATCAACAAAGGGTTTTTTGTGCCTTTTCAAGTAGTTAAGTAAAATAGTATTCAAACCTCGAATAAAGCCAGCTGACGACATGTTGAGGCCAAAAGGTAATTTTCGAAACTGGTTGCACAAACCACAACATAAGAAATCAGTTGTTTCCTACAATCTGGATGTAGCTCTATTTGGCCGGCCGAGGTGGCCGAGCGGTTCTAGGCGCTACAGTCTGGAACCGCGCGACCACTACGGTCGCAGGTTCGAACCCTGCCTCGGGCATGGATGTGTGTGATGTCCTTAGTTACGTTTAAGTAGTTCTAAGTTCTAGGGGACTGATGACCTCAGAAGTTAAGTCCCATAGTGCTCAGAGCCATTTGAACCATTTGTAGCTCTATTTGCCAAAACTTACGCGGGGTTCTACAGAAGATAAAATTTGCGCACCATGGAAATTTTGCGATAGTGCTTCCAATGTTTGTGGTTTATCTGTTTCTATTCAAATAATAGTGTTAATCTGTCTAGAATCCAATACAAGTCTAACCGAACCATCTTTTTTCTTCACAATATACAATTGGCTGTTATATGAACTGACTGCAAGTTCTATGATCCCCTTTTGTAGCATAGACTGAATTTCTGCCTTCACTTTTTCTCTGTAGCAAGCTGGGATGATGTATGGTTTAACGGAAAACTTATTGTGCTCTTTGAACTGGAATTTATACTGAAAACCCTTAAAAGTTCCTGCACAATGTGTAAAAGCAGCGGAATATGTACGCAAAATATCAGCAAGATCTTTTCGGTCAGTTTCTGTACACTGTTGTACTCTATACACTTTTTCCTTAATGAGACTATGTATCGATTTCCTGATCCATTTAATCGTAAAACGTATATGGACAACTTGTGTCACTACGAAAGTAGCCTGATGGAATTTGCGATGCATTATCTGTCAAAAAGCAAAAACATTTTATTTCTTCTTCTTGCTTCGAGATCCAGTCTTGAAATGTTAATGAAACTCACTTACCCTCCCCTTCCATTCCTACTTCGGCGTCACTGAAATTCAAAACGGCTTTATATTTGTTTCTACTCCTAATATTATTTCAGTGGACAAGAAAGGAACAACCAAGAATTACATCGAAAATGTATAGCCTTGACACAAAAAGTCAAAATAGGTCTGATGCTTCACGTCAACACTTTTTCCAGAAATTGCTCCTTGTACGAGGGTGAGTTAAATGAAAACCTTAAATTTGTAATAACAAATCGAAATTTCGCGCTGTAATCCTGTAAGTTGGTACGCGTGCTGCAAACAGCGTGCAGAATGGTCTGTAGGTGGCAGCATAGTGCAGATGCACACATACCGTCGCAGTATCAGTAGAAAGATGGCAGCCCCACTTGCGACTTGCACCAGGGAAGAACAGCGTTCTGTTACTCGGTTTTTGCCTAGTGAAGGTGTGAAACCTATTGAAATTCATCGACGAATGAAGGTTCAGTACGGTGATTAATGTTTGTCACAGCAGCAAGTCTACGAATGGAATAGGAGTTTGCAAATGGTGTGACTTCAGTGGAAGATGCTCCTCGTCCAGGTCAGGCACAACGAGTTGTGACTGCACAGAACATTGCAGCAGTTGAAGCCATGGTGAAAGAAAACCGCCGAGTGACACTGAATGACATTGCAACATGTTAACAGATTAGTCGTGGGTCAGCACACCACATTGTGCTTGATGTGCTCCAATATCACAAAGTGTCTGCAAGATGGGTGCAACGACAGCTGACTCCTGAAATGAGAGAATGACGTATTGATGCTTGTGAAGAACTTCTTTGGCGCTTTGAACGAGAAGGTGATGGTTTCCTTGCAAGAATCGTAACTGGGGACGAAACCTGGGTTCACTTCCACCAACCGGAAACGAAGAGAGCGAGCAAGGAATGGCGCCATTCCTCATCACCAAAACCAAAAGAAGTTTCGAACAGAACCATCAGCAGGGAAGGTTATGCTGACTCTCTTTTGGGACGAAAAAGGCGTCATTTTGGAGCATTACATGCCTAGAGGGGCCACTGTCACCAGTGCATCATACACAGATCTCCTAAAAAATCATCTGCGCAATCAAATCAAAAGCGACGTGGATTGTTGTCAGCAGGTGTCCTTTTGCAACATGACAATGCAAGGCCCCACACTGCCCGTACAACAGTTGCAACAATCACAGACCTGCATTTTGAGTGTCTTCCTCATCCATCATACTCACCAGACCTTGCTCCAAGTGATTTCCATATGTCTGGACCACTCGAAGACGCAATTGGAGGAAATAAGTTCCGTTCTGATGAAGAGGTACGCCACGTGGTGCATGAGTGGTTGCGCGGACTACCAAAAGAAATTTTTTTCTAAAGGAGTTTATGCACTTTGCAAGCGCTGGAGGACTTGCATTGAGCGTGGGGGAGATTATGTTGAAAAGTGTTATAGCTTTGTACCACTTCTGCACAATAAATAATATTTTAAAAAAAATTAAGGTTTTTATTTGCCTCACCCTCGTATTTTAATCTTAAGTGAAGGTAAAGTCGGACAATCTGTTGTTGTCATACATCTGTGGAATGCAGTGTCACTGGCCACGGAAATAGAGCAGCCAGAGTAAAACAACGTAAAGTGTAGTGTTGCCTACTGAAATGTTTATTTTTGGATGTACTACAGAATTTTGTTTGTCATCAGTCTCTTCCAGTAAAATGTCTGTAATGTCTTCAAAACGTACAAAGTTCCAGTTTCGGAAACAGCGTGTTTTGTGTGATCCACAGAATTGGTTGTTGCCAGGGTCGCAAATGATTGTCTTGTATTGCTTCCTCGTCGTTGATTATCTCGTGGATGTGGTGATCTGACTTCAATTATTTCTATGTGTCGCTCTGGGCCTGCACTTCCAGAATTTTGCCACTGCGAATTATGATTTTGATTACTGTGATTGTGTTGGCTTTGATTGTGTTGGTTGCTGTTTGCATAATAGTTGTTGTGCCATGTGTTTTGCAGATTTGCTCTATCTGAATTGTGTCCATGAAAATTTGCATGATTACCACCTGGGTTAGAGTATAGTCTATGTTTACTTTGTTTTTTATGGTAATTGTGATTACGCCCATTTCCATTACCATAATTCTGGAGATGTCTTCAATTGTGCTCATCGTCAGAGTTCCGGAAATTACCACATTTATCACAATAATCATTATTCAACAGCGAGAATTGTGCGTCATACGGGCGAAGTCGCTTATCCCGTCTGTAAACGTTTCTGTGGTTGTGTTTGCTATGCGAGTTCCCACAGTTTTTGTTTTCACGCGCTAAAAATGCCTCTTGCGTGTCCTAGTTACGGTTGAGATTTTTATTGTGTCTTTACGTTAAACCATTGTCACTGTCCATTTCCTGCAGTATTGTTTGAAATGCTTCTAAATCATCTTTACTTCTGCGAGCCAAAATTACGTGTCTCAAATGGGTGTGTAAATTTGTTCAACAAATGCGAATTAGCTATAACGGACTGTATGGGTTTGATAAATACAGATTTCTGCGTACCATGTCTTCAAATTATTTTGCTGGGCTCGAGCAGTCAGACTGTTCAAATTTCCGTTAACATTACAATGCTATGTTTTACTCGATCTCGTGTACCCTACGGCCAATGCTCGATAAAAATCGTTTGTTGTTGTTGTGGTCTTCAGTCCTGAGACTGGTTTGATGCAGCTCTCCATGCTACCCTATCCTGTGCAAGCTTCTTCATCTCCCAGTACCTACTGCAACCTACATCCTTCTGAATCTGCTTAGTGTATTCATCTCTTGGTCTCCCTCTACGATTTTTACCCTCCACGCTGCCCTCCAATGCTAAATTTGTGATCCCTTGATGCCTCAAAACATGTCCTATCAACCGATCCCTTCTTCTAGTTAAGTTGTGCCACAAACTTCTCTTCTCCCCAATCCTATTCAATACCTCCTCATTAGTTACGTGATCTACCCACCTTATCTTCAGCATTCTTCTGTAGCACCACATTTCGAAAGCTTCTATTCTCTTCTTGTCCAAACTAGTTATCGTCCATGTTTCACTTCCATACATGGCTACACTCCATACAAATACTTTCAGAAACGACTTCCTGACACTTAAATCTATACTCGATGTTAACAAGTTTCTCTTCTTCAGAAACGATTTCCTTGCCATTGCCAGTCTAAATTTTATATCCTCTCTACTTCGACCATCATCAGTTATTTTACTCCCTAAATAGCAAAACTCCTTTACCACTTTAAGTGTCTCATTTCCTAATCTAATTCCCTCAGCATCACCCGATTTAATTTGACTACATTCCATTATCCTCGTTTTGCTTTTGTTAATGTTCATCTTATACCCTCCTTTCAAGACACTGTCCATTCTGTTCAACTGCTCTTCCAAGTCCTTTGCTGTCTCTGACAGAATTACAAAGTCATCGGCGAACCTCAAAGTCTTTATTTCTTCTCCATGAATTTTAATACCTACTCCGAATTTTTCTTTTGTTTCCTTTACTGCTTGCTCAATATACGGATTGAATAACATCGGGGAGAGGCTACAACCCTGTCTCACTCCTTTCCCAACCACTGCTTCCCTTTCATGCCCCTCGACTCTTATAACAGCCATCTGGTTTCTGTACAAATTGTAAATAGCCTTTCGCTCCCTGTATTTTACCCTTGCCACCTTCTGAATTTAAAAGAGAGTACTCCAGTCAACATTGTCAAAAGCTTTCTCTAAGTCTACAAATGCTAGAAACGTAGGTTTGCCTTTCCTTAATCTAGCTTCTAAGATAAGTCGTAGGGTCAGTATTGCCTCACGTGTTCCAACATTTCTACGGAATCCAAACTGATCTTCCCCAAGGTCAGCTTCTACCAGTTTTTCCATTCGTCTGTAGAGAATACGCGTTAGTATTTTGCATCCGTGACTTATTAAACTGATTGTTCGGTAATTTTCACATCTGTCAGCACCTGCTTTCTTTGGGATCGGGATTATTATATTCTTCTTGAAGTCTGAGGGTATTTCGCCTGTTTCACATCTGTCAACACCTGCTTTCTTTGGGATTGGAATTATTATATTCTTCTTGAAGTCTGAGGGTATTTCGCCTGTCTCATACATCTTGCTCACCAGATAGTAGAGTTTTGTCAGGACTGGCTCTCCCAAGGCCATCAGTAATTCTAATGGAATGCTGTCTACTCCCGGGGCCTTGTTTCGACTCAGGTCTTTCAGTGCTCTGTCAAACTCTTCACGCAGTATCTTATCTCCCATTTCGTCTTCATCTACATCCTCTTCCATTTCCATGATATTGTCCTCAAGTACATCGCCCTTGTGTAAACCCTCTATATACTCCTTCCACCATTCTGCCTTCCCTTCTTTGCTTAGAACTGGGTTGCCATCTGAGCTCTTGATATTCATACAAGTGGTTCTCTTCTCTCCAAAGGTCTCTTTAATTTTCCTGTAGGCAGTATCTACCTTACCCCTAGTGAGACAAGCCTCTACATCCTTACATTTGTCCTCTAGCCATCCCTGCTTAGCCATTTTGCACTTCCAGTCGATCTCATTTTTGAGACGTTTGTATTCCTTTTTGCCTGCTTCATTTACTGCATTTTTATATTTTCTCCTTTCATCAATTAAATTCAATATTTCTTCTGTTACCCAAGGATTTCTATTAGCCCTCGTCTTTTTACCTACTTGATCGTCTGCTGCCTTCACTACTTCATCCCTCAGAGCTACCCATTCTTCTTCTACTGTATTTCTTTCCCCCATTCCTGTCAATTTTTTATGCTTTGGAAGTCTCTCACTATGAAGCGCACTCTTGCTGCAGGTTCGTTTTCCAAATAACCACAGAGAAATTCTAATTTGTGTTCAAGTGGACAATTTGGTGGTGAGGAATATAGGGACTGATCAATCCAAGCTTGAGGGTGAAGTTCGTTGCTATAATTCCTGAAAACTTTGAATTTACGTACTGTCAGATAGTGTTTGTAATCGAAATTACCATTCTTGTACGAAACAGATTGTTCCCTATTGCACCACATCGGCGGTTCGTTATCATATCTGGATGTGTGATACTGTTCTCGTGGGAATTCACCTAAACGCCGTAAATTTGTGTGGTGACCAAGGTTTTCTGAATACGAACGTACGCGTTCAAATTCGTCATTTTCATCGTCACGGTTAAGCTTTCTTTCAAGACACTCGACTTTTTCATATATAGTGTTCCTATAACGCTTGTTTTCCATATTAATTCTCTCTTGGTTGTATTTAAAATTTATTAATGACTGATATTCTGCTGAGTCTGAAAACTGTACCGGCATTGTGTCACTCGAATCTCTGTCTGCACTGGTTGGCAGGTTTGCCATTTTCGTTGTCAGGTCATCAACTTTTTCGCTTAACTGTTCTTCAGAATTTAATGTCAAAGTTTCCACCTTTTCGCCAGTTTCTTTTACCGTTGCATTAAGATGAATGTTCTGTTCTTTTATCTATCTTAACTATCGCACTCAGAACTACAGTGCTGACTTTAGCTAGCAATTCGTCCTTATCATCACGCTGATCTGTTTTCATGATTTGGTGCTCTGTTTCAAGATAACGTGTGCAAGTTGCAAAAGTGCTCATTATTGCTTGAAGGTCATTTTTTATTTCTTCCCTAATCTCACCTGATAAATTTTGTTTTCAATTTCATTTCTTCCTGTAATTTCCTATTTTCATTCTGTGACTTGTCAATCTTCGCACTTATTTCGTCTTGTGTTTTGTTCATTTTCTTCTCTCATTAAGCATCTGACGAATTGATTCTAGAAAATTTGTCTGTGCCTTGCAGTGTGGTGCTGTATAATTGTTCACTAAAGGTGATGTGTGTTGTGCTCGTTCAAAAGACATTGGCGCTAAACTTGAGTCTGATGTGTCTGTTACGAGTCGTAAAATTTCGCACGACTGTGACTAGTTTGGAAAGCTTTCTCTAGACTGTGGCGACCTATCACCGACCGACTCATCTTCAGAATTTGCGTGTTCATTATCTATCGTTTGTTCTGTTTCATTATTGTTCGCTAAACTGCTTAATATATGCGGATCCGTGCAATTTCCTGCAATATCATGTAAACTATTGGTATCTGCTAATTGCTCAAAGTGGTTTATCTCATCTTGTACAGAATCGGATTTTCATATTGTTTCCTGTTGTACCAAACACGAAGAAACACTATTTCTTGGAGAAACAAAATTGCCACAATGATCAAACAAACGAAAATAGAAACTGTACTATTGAACACGCAAATACTCAACAATGAAAGTAATCCACACAATATCTGGCTATTATGCCGACCGTTTCTGTAAAAAGGTAATCAATAATCGTCACACGACACAAAATTTTGCAAATTGGACACACAATTTTAAATTCATTGCCTGAAAAAGAAGTATGACATTAATAAAATTAGTGCAGTGGCATTTCTTGCTTTCGAGACATCCAACACAATCTGACTACGTATTACCGAAAAAACCCAACGAACAACACAAGGTCGAATATGTAACCTCCCCACCATATTTGTTTATGTTTGAATTTTAGCCCAACTTTACCTAACACTCTTTTAGTCTACGTATTACTAAAACTATGTCTCCACAAACGTTTAACCAACTTAAGCTCGTATGCTAACCTTTGATTAAACAGAACTTAATTTTAACTGAAATGTAACAGATCTGACTGCAACTTGTCTTTACATTAGATGTGCCACTGATGTAAAAAAGAGTTATACGGCCCTAATCAAAAATTCCACTTTCCTCGCATCTTGACAACATTGTAGCAGAGTTCTCGACAGCATAACAACAAACAGGTAGCGGCTACGCTAGATTTCTATTTCTAAACAAAATTTCCAATTGTTGCACATCGTGTGTGATAATGCATAATGATAAACAGTGGGGTGAGGAGAGTAACTATTCCTGTGAAGTGGTATTCCAAGACAATTATTCTAGAATTAAGTATATGTTCAAAAACGCAGAGTAAAACTCCGCGTGATTTTTCACAAAACATAGGTCCGAACAATACTATGATTAACAAAGCTAACAATGATTTAAAGAGGGCACAGTGTTGCCGGAGAATTTCTATAAAAATCAAACAGCTTAATTTATATGTTAATGCCTGACTCAGGGAAATGCGGTCGTCCTTCCCTCAGTTCTGAGCAAGTGCACAAAGTTAACTGGCTCCCAGTAATCATTTCTACAAATTAGGTGCGCAGGACTGCAGTCTTACCTGAAACTTCTCCTTTAAAAAAAAAAAAATCATTATTCAAGGTATAATATACACATCTTATTTATCCTTGCTGTTCTTTACAATCAGTATTTCTTGATCTGGCAGATACGATCACACGTCAATACAGCACTACAGAACACGTCCATCATCTACCACACTTCAACTAAGAATGTATCATCTACATCTACATCTACATACATACTCCGCAGTCCACCATACGGTGCGTGGCGGAGGGTACCTCTACCACAATTAGCATCTTCTCTCACTGTTCCACTCCCAAACAGAACGAGGGAAAAATGACTGCTTATGGCTCTGTACGAGCTCTAAGCTCTCTTATCTTTGTGGTCTTTTCGCGAAATGTAAGTTGGCGGCAGTAAAATTGTACAGCAGTCAGCCTCAAATGCTGGTTCTCTAAATTTCCTCAGTAGCGATTCACGAAAAGAACGCCTCCTTTCCTCTAGATACTCCCACCCGAGTTGCTGAATCATTTCCGTAATGATCAAATCCACCAGTACCAAACCTAGCAGCCCACCTCTGAATTGCTTCTATGCCCTCCCTCAATCCGACCTGATAGGGATCCCAAACGCTCGAGCAGTACTCAAAAATAGATCGCACCAGCGTTCTATAAGCGGTTTCCTTTACAGATGAACCACACCTTCCCAAAATTCTACCAATGAACCGAAGACGACCATACGCCTTCCCCACAACTGCCATTCTGCATAGAGGCAAAGACTGTGCCACGACAAGATCAAAGTTTGTTTAGCAGTAATGTAACTGGCTCCCTCTCTCTGACGTGCACACCGACAACATACAAAAACCAAAATGACATAACTACTTACAACAGTTAAACACTATTAACTAAATTTGCTTTTTTTTGGTGGTGCGCATGAAGGAACCCAACCTCCTTGGTATTACATATTACTAACAATGCGCCGGTATTACTGGGGTTAAGTAATGTAACTTGCACAAAATATCTTGTAACAGAAAGAAACTTCAAGGATTATTTGAAAAGTAATTTCGAGAGAAGTATATGTAAATGAGGAATTTCATTATAGCTGTCGTCTTACAATTATTAAATATTTTTGTCCTCAATTGGGATAGACATCTATTTATTTTTTGGGATTATTAACCCTCTTGCAATTAGTTATCTGGCTTTAACTCAACTATAAGTGAGGACTATACATACATGGTTTCCTACTGACATTCTGAAAGACGAGAATCAGTTCGAAAATTGTTCGCATCGGAAAGCCTGGTCTTCTGGAGATTCTATTAATTTTTATAGGTCCAGAATGAGATTTTCACTCTGCAGCGGAGTGTGCGCTGATATGAAGCTTCCTGGCTGATTAAAACTGTGTGCCCGACCGAGACTCGAACACGGGACCTTTGCCTTTCGCGGCCAAGTGCTCTACCATCTGAGCTACCGAAGCACGACTCACGCCCCGTACTCACAGCTTTACTTCTGCCAGTACCTCGTCTCCTACCTTCCAAACTTTACAGAAGCTCTCCTGCGAACCAGATGGTAGAGCACTTGCCCGCGAAAGGCAAATGTCCCGAGTTCGAGTCTCGGTCGGGCACACAGTTTTAATCTGCCAGGAAGTTTCAATTTTTGTAGGTATATCTACAAAAAATGAACCGACGGAACTTCTCCTTAAGACAAGAATTAAGATGAGATTTATTTCGTTCGTTCTCTCGTTCAATTACGCTTCACCAATGTCTGCCAAAGCCGCAGCGAGAAATGTTGAAATGTGCCACGCACATTAGATGCTTGTTGCCGATTGTTCACTGCATTGTAATTTTGAGACATTTACAAATGCCTTTGCCACATCGCGTCGGCACAATGGTAAGTTGTTTGCTACAACGACGAATATCTTAGGAGATACATCTGTTTATGGCTTCATACTTTCAGACGAATGACCTTACAGCGTGAAAATGTTATAAGAATTCATTGTCTTGTTAACTATGTTAGGTTTTTTAAAGAAATTTACAGGCTTAATTGTCATTATAACTGTCACAAATCGGTCAAGCGACTTCATAAACAACGGATTCGATATAAATAGCGATTCTATTATCTTTGTATGTCACAACCTCCACATTCGCAGCCCACGTCTAAGGATGCCAGACAGTAAGGTGTACAGGATGATTCCATGATGATGTTTCAAGTTTCAGGAATGATGAACAGCAGTACATATATCAGTTTGAGGTAAGGAACCATGGTCTCACAGTATCGAAAAATTCTGAGTATTATATTCTAAGACTTTGCTTTCGTGGCGAGTAAATTCCATGTCGCAGGGAGAGGGTATATAACATTCTAAGTGACCAATTCGGGGTACAGTGCTTACCATCCCGTACACCAAATCTTGTTCTGAAAAATCCGTTGCATAACTTTATTAATTAGCATTGGATCCTGAGGAGAGACCTGCTAATAGAATTAGACCAGTCGTTTCAGATAGGAGAAGTACAATCATAGGGGGACGTCTCGCACTGTGTCCATTACTTCTGCAAGTGTGGTGTACATAAACTGATGGACATTTGGTCAAGTAAGTGTTCTCGCAGAAGTGTGGGTACTGAAATATAATTATTACTTGTTTCAGCCCGAATATACGAAGGAAACCTTTTCATCTCAGAGTAGTAATTGTAACGTTCGTCCTCAGTTATTTACTGGATGTATTCCAATCTCTGTCTTTCTCTAGTTTTTACCCACTACAGCTCCCTCTAGTACTATGGTAGTTATTCCTTGATGTCTTGACAGATGTATAATTCTGTTCCTTCTTCTTGTCAGTGTCTTCCGTTTATTTCTTTCCTCGTCGATTCTGCAGAGAACCTCCCTGTTTCTCACCTTGTTACGTTAAATTCAGTTACTCAGACGCATGTTTGAACGGTAGGGGCGAAAGGTTAAATCCCCGTCTTACACCTTTTTCAAGCCGAGCCCAGTAGTTTATGCCTATTTTTCTCGGAATTTCGAACATCTTGCACCATTTTACATTGTCGAACACTTTTCCCGGTCGACAAATCCTACAAACATTTCTTGATTTTTCTTCCGTTTTCTTCCATTACACTGATCAACAATGAATATGTTTCGGGCTCAAAAATTGTTAATTCTTACGTATTTCCAGCTACTGAATTAAAAAATCCCCATAAAAATGATAGATTAGTTATTGATTTGGAGATAAAGTGACATTTCTTTCTTATAGTCAACATTTTCAGTTTGGAGGAAATTTTGTTTTCGGAGTTGGCGCACCTGTCCAGTAACAAAACACAGGTGCTCTCAAGGTGTTTGTAAGTCATAAACATAAATACTGTTGCTGTGACTGAGTTTCATACAGTTTCTGCCGTAATTAAAGCAGAATTTCTGGTTTGAGAATGTTTTTGTGGTATAAAATTCGTAAAAATGCTACGAAAATGTGTAAACAAGGTGAATAATTTTTGTTAAATTTTTGGTGAAATAACATTTTCCTCACAGTAAGACAACCCGACGCCTCTTGTGAAGACTGCCTATTCGCAATATTTCGGTATGAAAGTAGGGGACCAGGATAAATCTTGGGCTCAACATATATTTTGCAACGCATGTCCAGTTACACTGCGAGAATGCCTGAAAAATAAGAAATGATCTATGGCTTTTGCTGTGTCTATGGTTTAGCGGGAGCCTACAAACCGTACAGATGACTGCTATTTGTGCTTGACTCCACCTATAAAGGCAGGATTTTCTGTGAAGAAAAAAAGAACAGTTCAGTACCAGAATCTTCGATCTGATAATCGACCCATTCCGTATTTAGATAGGTTTACCAGTTCCTACTCCGTCCGAAAATTGTGTGTTTGAAGTAGAAAATGAAGACAGTGTGAAATAAGAATAAAAAGAAGAACCAAACAAGCCTCCGCATCCCATGACCCTAATTTCGAGGGAAAAGATGATAAACCGCACAGACTGAGTCAAGCTCATTAGAGCCATTGATCTGTCCGAGAAAAATGCAGAAAATCCTTAGGAGTCGACTACAGCAATGAACTATTTTAGAAATAGATGTCACTGACACACAGTACAGAAAAAGTCACATGGAACTGCTTCCCTTTTTGGAGAAAACAACAACCTTGTTGTTGAGTGTGACATTAATGGCTTGTTAAAATCTTTACCGCCCACTGTGGCCGAGCGGTTCTAGGCCCTTCAGGCTGGAACCGTGCGACCGCTACGGTCGCAGGTTCGAATCCTGCCTCGGACATTGATGTGTGTGATGTCCTTAGGTTAGTTAGGTTTAAGTAGTTCTAAGTTCTAGGGGACTGATGATCTCAGATGTTAAGTCCCATAGTGCTCAGAGCCATTTGAACCATTTTTAAAATTTGGAATTTGTACCATGACCCAACTGAATGGAGGCTATTCACAGACTCCTCCAAGCTTAGTTTGAAAGCTGTGATACTTCATAATGGCAACCGTCTTCCTTCTGTTCCTGTTGGTAATGCAGTTCACATGAAGGAGACATATGCAAATATGGAAGACCTCTTGGACTAAATCAAATATCATGAACACAAATGGAAAATTTGTGGTGATCCAAAAGTCATTGCCTACTCTTAGGAAAGCAACTGGCGTACACAAAATATGCTGATTCTTATGTAGACTATGTGATCAAAAGTATCCGGACACCCCCAAAAACATACGTTTTTCATATTCGGTGCATTGTGCTGCCACCTCCTGCCAGGTACTTCATATCAGCGACCTCAGTAGTCATTAGACATCGTGAAAGAGCAGAATGGGGCGCTCCGCGGAACTCACGGACTTGGAAAGTGGTCAGGTGATTGGGTATCACTTGTGTCATACGTTCGTACTCGAGATTTCCACACTCCTAAACATCCCTTCGTCCACTGTTTCCGATGTGATAGTGAAGTGGAAACGTAAAGGGACACGTACAGCACAAAAGCGTGCAGGCCGACCTCTTCTGTTGACTGACAGAGACTGCCGACAGTTGAAGAGGGTCCTAATGTGCAACAGGCAGACATCTATCCAGGCCATCACACAGGAATTAGAAACTGCCTCAGGATCCACTGCAAGTACTATGACAGTTATGTGGGAGGTGAATAAACTTGGATTCACGGCCGAGCGGTTCCGCATAAGCCACACATCACGCCGGTAAATGCCAAACCACGCCTCGCTTGGTATAAGGAGCGTAAACATTGGACGAATGAATAGTGGAAAAGCGTTGTGTGGAGTGACGAATCACTGCACACAATGTAGCAATCCGATGGCAGGGTGTGGGTGCGGCGAATTCCCGCTGAACGTCATCTGCCAGCGTGTGTAGCGCCAACAGTAAAATTCGAAGGCGATGGTGTTGGGGTGTCGTCATGTTTTTCATGCAGAGAGCTTGCACCCCTTGTTGTTTTGCGTGGCACTATCATAGCACAGGCCTACACTGATGTTTTAAGCACTTTCATGCTTCGCACTGTTGAAGAGCAATTCGGGGATGGCGATTGCATCTTTGAACACGATCGAGCACCTGTTCATAATGCACGGCCTTTGGCGGAGTGGTTACATGACAATAACACCCATATAATGGACTGTCCTGCATAAAGTCCTGACCTGAATCCTATAGAACACCTTTCGGATGTTTTGGAACGCCGACTTCGTGCCATGGCTCACCGATCGACATCAATACTTCTCCTCAGTGCAGCACTCCGTGAAGAATGGGCTGCCTTCCTCAAGAAACCTTCCAGCAGCTGACTGAATGTATGCCTGCCAGAGTGGAAGCTGTTATCAAGGCTAAGGGTGGGTCAACACCGTTTTGAATTCCAGCATTACCGATGGAGGGCGCCACGAACTTGTAAGTTATTTTCAGCCAGGAGTCCGGATACTTTCGATCATATAGTATATGTGGGAGAGTAGGGATAGGAAATTGCATTAGGTTAAAGCAGACTGGCCTGCAAGAAACCTTAACCCTAACAAGGAAAATGTCATTCCCGAGTCTTTCGTGGGCCCAAAAGGTATTCTTATTCAAGCCTTGCATATCAGGCTGGGTTTGATGAAAAATTTTGGCAAAGGTATGAACCACGAAGGATGGCCCTGAAGTACATAAGAGAGAAATTTTCTAAATTAAGTGATGCAAGTTAAGGAAGATATTTTTATCGGGACACAAATTCGAGAACATGTGAGGGATCCTGTATTTCACCAAGTTTTGGAGGGGGAAGGAAAGTAAGCTTGGGAAGCCTTCAAGGGAGCTGTTCGTAGCTTTTTAGGCAACAATAGGGATGAAAACTACACTCAGTTCGTGACAGTGCTCCTGCAAAAATACGATAACCTTGGATTCCACATCCCCCTTAAAATCCATTTTCTCCACTCCCACCTAGACTTTTTCCCTCCTAGTTGTGGAGCTGTCAGTGAACAACATAGGGAAAGACTCCATCAGGACATATCTGTTATGGAACAAAGATATCAGGACCATTGAATCAATGCTTGCAGATTACTGTAGGGATGATCCGGAACTTCGTTACAAGAGGCAAGCTAAAAGACGACGATCTCATGCGGCCACCACATGCTTCTCTTCAGACCTAACCATTTACGAGGTTTTCTTCCAGCAATTTAGAACTCTTAAAATGTAACTACCATTTTAAAAAATTCAAATAGACTTTCAGTATTGTTAGCATATGTAATTAAAATATATCTTTTTCTCCCAATCTGTTAATATGAAATTCTTCCACCTAGTGTGTATCGCGGAAACTAGAATTAAGGCAAATTTTTCATTGCCATATTCGTTTTTCTCGGCCCGAAATTAATAGGAATTGCCTCATGAAGTGCAGGAAACATTAAAATTTTTTTTGTTAAGCAGTGTTACTGCCTTTCTAGCGGCTCCCAAAGCCAAACTGATCGTCACCTGACAGATCCTCCGTTCTCTTTTTTGTTCTTTTGTTTGTTGTTCTCGTCAGTAATTTGGATGCATGAGCTTTTAAGATGATTGTGCGACAATTCTCGCAATTTCCCAATATGGTAGGTGGGCGATACATTTTACACAGTAACGTGCATAGTCGTTTTGTTGCAACTTACACCAATGATTTTAGAAATTCTGATGGTAAGCACTCCGTCTTCAGGCCACAAGTGGCCCATCGGGACCATCCGACCGCCATGTCATCCTCAGAGGCAGATACGAGGGGCGTGTGGTCAGCACACCACTCTCCCAGTCGTTATGATGGTTTTCTTGGACGGGAGCCGCTACTGTTCTGTCGAGTAGCTCCTCAATTGGCATCACGAAGCTGAGTGCACCCCGAAAAATGGCAGCAGCGCATGGCGGCCTGGATGGTCACCCACCCAAGTGCCGGCCACGCCCAACAGCGCTTAACTTCGGTGATCTCACGGGAACCAGTGTATCCACTGTGGCAGGGCCGTTTCCGTAAATTCTGATGGAATGTTATCTATTTCTTCTGCGTTATGTGGTCTTAATTCGTCCAAAGGTTTTAAAATTCATATTTTACTTCTGGACCCCTATCTCTTATGTTGATTCCTGTTTCTTCTTCTATCATGTCATCAAACAAGTCCTCCCCCTCATAGAGGCCTTCAATGTACTCTTTCAATCTGTCTGCTATTTAGTAGAATTCCCATTGCAGTCTTTGATGTTAGTGCCCTTACTTTAATTTCACCGCAGGTTGTTTTGATTTTTCTCTATGCTGAGTCAGTCCTTCCGACAATTTCTTTTTTGAATTCTTCACATTATTCGTGCAGCCGTTTCCGCCTTAGCTTCTCATTTATTTCGTTCGTAAGGTACTTGTCTTTCTGTAGTGCTGAATTTCTTTGTACTTCCTTCTTTCGTCGATCTCCTAAAGTATTTCTTAACCATGGTTTCTTGACAGCTACCTCCCTTGCAGCTACGTTTGTCTTTCCAACTTCTGTGATTGCCGTTTTGGGAGGTCAGTTGCCCTTCAATTGAACTGCCTGCTGAGTTATTCATCAACGCCGTATCTACTGCCCCAGGGAATTTCAAGCGTATCTTTACATTCCTTAGTACTTCTGTATCCCACTTCTATTCTGCACTGATTCTTTCTGGCTAGTCTCTTAAACTTGAGCTTATTCTTCACCATTACTCAGTTGTGATGTGAGTCTACGTATGCCTTACAATTCAATATCTGATTTCGTAATCTCTGTCTGACCATGAAGTAATCTAACTCAAAACTTCCTGTATCTCACCGCCTTTTCCAAGTATACCTCCTCCTCAGGAGCAGGATGAGTGGCATGAGCACAATTTTGATATTAAATTAGTATCAAATTGGTATGCAGATTAATTAAATTGATCAATTAATAGCCCCCACCTCCACCTGTACCCCTACCCACGCCGACCCCATCCCACCCTTAGATGACGTCCTGTATTTTCTTCTGCTTGCACGTGAATCCCCTCCCCACCCCTCCCCATCGCCCACCTACCATATTGGGAAATTGCGAATTTTGAGAGGAATTTCGAATTCTGTTGGGAATGTCTTTGTCCCAGGGCTGTGCTGATGTCCCATCCACCCACCACCTGGGAATCGGAGGGAAATTAAAAATAGTGGTGCCCTTTCCAGGGCTCTCCCCCTGATCCTTCTGAACAGCCCAAGTACACGCCTCCCCCCCCCCTCCCCTCCGAACACGTGGAAACTATCCAGATGCAGAAGAGGCAGATTAGGTTAGTATACTTTATTTATTTTGATTGGGAAACTGAAGTAAATATCGGTCCTAATTACGCAATTAATTACACTACTGGCCATTAAAACTGCTATACCACGAAGATGACGTGCTACAGACACGAAATTTAGCCGACAGGAAGAAGATGCTGTGATATGCAAATGATTAGCTTTTCAGAGCATTCACGCTAGGCTGGCGCCGGTGACGACACCTACAACGTGCTGACATGAGGAAAGTTTCCAACCGATTTCTCATACACAAACAACAGTTGACCTGCGTTGCCTGGTGAAACGTTGTTGTGATGCCTCGTGTAAGGAGGAGGAATGCGTACAATCACGTTTCCGACTTTGGTAAAGATCGGATTGTAGCCTATCGTGATTGCGGTTTATCGTATCGGGATATTGCTGCTCTTGTTGGTCGAGATCCATTGACTGTTAGCAGAATATGGAATCGGTGGGTTCAGGAGGGTAATACGGAACGCCGTGCTGGATCCCAACGGCCTCGTAGATAGATGGGTGAGGGGAAGCTATGGGGAGTGGCTAGGGGTCTTGGCAGGGACCCACGTGAAGGGTGAAGAAAACACATGACATCATCTGGGAGTGGGGGGGGGGGGGGGGGAGGTGGTGGTGAGCCTGGATGGGGGTGGGGCTAATTAATTGATCAGTTTAATTAATTTGCATATCAATTTGGTATCAAAATTGTCCTTAAGCCGCTCTTACTGTACTACTATCCTCTTGTGATTCTTGAACAGAGTATTCACTATCACTAGGTCATGTTTATTGCAGAACTTAGTTAGTCTTTCTCCTTCCTACTGCCAAGCCCATATTTTTCCTTTACACTTTCTCCTACTCCCTCCCCTACAACCGCATTTCAGTTCAACATGGATATTTGGTTTTCATTTATCTTTAACGACTAAATTACCCTTTCAATATCCTCATATACTTTCCCTGTCTCTTCATCTTTTGCTTGTGACATCGGCATATATACCCAAACTATTATCGTTGGTGTTGGTTTGCTGTAACTCACTCTCTGCTGTACCTTCCTGTTCATAAGGAATACCTACTCTTGTTATATTATTTTCTGCTGCTGTTTATCCTATAATCACCTGACCAAAAATACTTCACTTGTTTAAATTTCACTTCAGTATCCCCCACTGTATCTAGATTGAGCCTTCACATTTCCCTTTTCAGATTTTCTGGTGACCTACTATTGACATTCCACTCCCCGATTCGCAGAATGTTACCCTTTCGTTGGTTATTCAATTTTTTTATCATGGTTACCTCTCACTTTGCAGTCTCCTCCTGGAATCCGAATGAGAGTAGTCCGGAATCTTTTGTCAAAATGTTCAACTGTGTGTGAAATCTTATGGGACTTAACTGCTAAGGTCATCAGTCCCTAAGCTTACACGCTACTTAGCCTAAATTATCCTAAGGACAAACACACACACCCATGCCCGAGGGAGGACTCGAACCTCCCCCGGGACCAGCCGCACGGTCTATGACTGCAGCGCCCTAGACCGCTCGGCTAATCCCGCGCCGCAATCTTCTGTCAATTTAGAGATCAGCATGACAATTTCTCAGTTACGGGACACATGGTCCGTGGACACACATTGTGTGTCTTTAATGCAGTGGTTCCCATTGCCTTCCACATCCTCATGCCGTCGATCATTGCTGATTCTTCGACCTCCAAGGGGCAGTTTCCCATCCCAAGGGCAAGAGAGTGCTCTGAACTTCTGTCCGTCCTCTGCCCTCTTTGAGAAGGCCTTTGGCAGAACAAGTGTGACTTCTTATGCCGGAAGTCTTCGACTGCCATTGCTAATAATTTTTGTTAAGAATATAAGCAGTGGCGAGGTTCAGATCTGGGACTAAGGACGTTTAGTTTATTAGTCAACATCGCTACCCTCCTTTTCTTTTAAAGTAACAAGCTATTTACAATATCCAAATGGTGTGAAATAAATGAAGCACTAATCCTTTTAATTTCTTTTTTTATTTTTTGTTTTGTAGGGTCACACTCAGCTACAGCCCGTAGGGGACAAGATGGGCAGGGGTCGAATCCCGAGGACTCGTCACGATGCCTCCCACTTCCCACCGCTGAGCTGCATCCTCATACGGCTTTTTTTTTTTTTGCACATGTATACGCTGGAAAAACAAATTAAAACTAGCCACCCATTCGGAACCCAGAAAACCCAGTAAGGCGATAAAGGATGACAGGCGAACCGAGTCCAAAGGTTCTGTATACACATGAAATGTTGAGTGCTATTAACAAGGGATTTCAGATTGATTGCGAAGTTCTAGATTTCCAAAAGGCTTGTGACATCGTACCACACAAGCAGCTTGTACTGAAATTGCGTGCTTGTGGAGTATCGTCTCAGTTATGTGACTGGATTCGTGATTCCCTGTCGGAGACGTCACAGTTCGTAGTAACTGATGGAAAATCATAGAATAAAACAAAAGTGATTGCTGGCGTTCCCCAAAGTAGTGTTATAGGTTCTCCGCTACTCCATATACACTCCTGGAATTTGAAATAAGAACACCGTGAATTCATTGTCCCAGGAAGGGGAAACTTTATTGACACATTCCTGGGGTCAGATACATCACATGATCACACTGACAGAACCACAGGCACATAGACACAGGCAACAGAGCATGCACAATGTCGGCACTAGTACAGTGTATATCCACCCTTTCGCAGCAATGCAGGCTGCTATTCTCCCATGGAGACGATCGTAGAGATGCTGGATGTAGTCCTGTGGAACGGCTTGCCATGCCATTTCCACCTGGCGCCTCAGTTGGACCAGCGTTCGTGCTGGACGTGCAGACCGCGTGAGACGACGCTTCATCCAGTCCCAAACATGCTCAATGGGGGTCAGATCCGGAGATCTTGCTGGCCAGGGTAGTTGACTTACACCTTCTAGAGCACGTTGGGTGGCACGGGATACATGCGGACGTGCATTGTCCTGTTGGAACAGCAAGTTCCCTTGCCGGTCTAGGAATGGTAGAACGATGGGTTCGATGACGGTTTGGATGTACCGTGCACTATTCAGTGTCCCCTCGACGATCACCAGTGGTGTACGGCCAGTGTAGGAGATCGCTCCCCACACCATGATGCCGGGTGTTGGCCCTGTGTGCCTCGGTCGTATGCAGTCGTGATTGTGGCGCTCACCTGCACGGCGCCAAACACGCATACGACCATCATTGGCACCAAGGCAGAAGCGACTCTCATCGCTGAAGACGACACGTCTCCATTCGTCCCTCCATTCACGCCTGTCGCGACACCACTGGAGGCGGGCTGCACGATGTTGGGGCGTGAGCGGAAGACGGCCTAACGGTGTGCGGGACCGTAGCCCAGCTTCATGGAGACGGTTGCGAATGGTCCTCGCCGATACCCCAGGAGCAACAGTGTCCCTAATTTGCTGGGAAGTGGCGGTGTGGTCCCCTACGGCACTGCGTAGGATCCTACGGTCTTGGCGTGCATCCGTGCGTCGCTGCGGTCCGGTCCCAGGTCGACGGGCACGTGCACCTTCCGCCGACCACTGGCGACAACATCGATGTACTGTGCAGACCTCACGCCCCACGTGTTGAGCAATTCGGCGGTACGTCCACCCGGCCTCCCGCATGCCCACTATACGCCCTCGCTCAAAGTCCGTCAACTGCACATACGGTTCACGTCCACGCTGTCGCGGCATGCTACCAGTGTTAAAGACTGCGATGGAGCTCCGTATGCCACGGCAAACTGGCTGACACTGACGGCGGCGGTGCACAAATGCTGCGCAGCTAGCGCCATTCGACGGCCAACACCGCGGTTCCTGGTGTGTCCGCTGTGCCGTGCGTGTGATCATTGCTTGTACAGCCCTCTCGCAGTGTCCGGAGCAAGTATGGTGGGTCTGACACACCGGTGTCAATGTGTTCTTTTTTCCATTTCCAGGAGTGTATATTGAAACGATCCAGGAGACAATCTGAGCAGCCGTCTTACGCTACTTTCCATTAAAATTGCTACAACAAGAAGAAATGCAGATGATAAACGGGCATTCATTGGACAAATATATTATACTAGAACTGACATGTGATTACATTTTCACGCCATTTCGGTGCACAGATTCTGAGAAATCAATACCCAGAACAACCACCTCTGGCCGTAATAACGGCCTTGATACGCCTGGGCATTTAGTCAAACAGAGCTTCGATGGCGTGCAGCTTCAGCACGATACCACAGTTGATCAAGAGTAGTGACTGGCGTATTGCGACGAGCCAGTTGCTAGGCCACCATTGATCAGACATTTTCAATTTGTGAGAGATCTGGAGAATGTGCTGGCCAGGGCAGCAGTCGAACATTTTCTGTATCCAGAAAGGCCCGTACAGGACCTACAACATGCGGTCGTGCATTATCCTGCTGAAATGTAGGGTTTGGCAGGGATCGAATGAAAGGTAGAGCTACGGGTCGTAACACATTTGAAATGTAACGTCCACTGTACAAAGTGCCGTCAATGCGAACAAGAGGTGACCGAGACGTGTAACCAATCGCCCCGGGTGATACGCCAGTATGGCGATGACGAATACACGCTCACAATGTGCGTTCACCGCGATGTCGCCAAGCACGGAAGCGACCATCATGATGCTGTAAACAGGACCTGGATTCATCCGAAAAAATGACGTTTTGCCATTCGTGCACCAGGTGCGTCGTTGAGTACACCATCGCAGGCCCTCCTGTCTGTGATGCAGCGTCAAGGGTAACCGCAGCCATGGTCTCCGAGCTGATAGTCCATGCTGCTGCAAACGTCGTCGAACTGTTTGTGCAGATGGTTGTTGTCTTGCAAATGGCCCCATCTGTTGACTCAGGGATCGAGACGTGGCTGCACGATCCGTTACAGCGATGCGGATAAGATGCCTGTCATCTCGACTGCTAGTGATACGAGTCCGTTGGGACCCCCCTGAACCCACCGATTCCATATTCTGCTAACAGTCATTGGATCTCGACCAACAAGAGCAGCAATGTCGCGATACGATAAACCGCAATCGTGATAGGCTACAATCCGACCTTTATCAAAGTCGGAAACGTAATGGTACGCATTTCTCCTCCTTACACGAGGCATCACAACAACGTTCCACCAGGCAACGCCGGTCAACTGCTGTTTGTGTATGAGAAATCGGTTGGAAACTTTCCTCATGTCAGCACGTTGTAGGTGTCGCCACCGGCGCCAACCTTGTGTGAATGCTCTGAAAGCTAATCATTTACATATCACAGCATCTTCTTCCTGTCGGTTAAATTTCGTGTCTGTAGCACGTCATCCTCGTGGTGTAGCAATTTTAATGGCCAGTAGTGTAGTTTGTTTGCAGATGATAGTGTCGTTTCTCGTCTAGTATGCTCATCAGAAGCTCAAAACAAACTGCAAAACGATTTCGAAAAGATATCTGAAATGGTGTGGAAATTGGTTATTGACCCTAAATAATGAAAAGTGTGAGGTCGTCCACACGAGTGCTAAAAGGAGTCCGTTAAACTTCGGTTCCACGATAACCCAGTCTAATCTAAATGCCTTAAATTGAACTAAATAGTTACAATGTAAATTGGAAAGAACACATAGAAAATATTGTGGGGAAGATAAACCAAAGACAGCGTCTTATTGGCAGAATACTTAGAAAATATAAGAGATCTATTAAAGAGACTGCCTACACTACGGTTGTCCGTCCTCTTTTGGAGTAGTGCTGCGCGGTCTCGGATCCTTAGCACCTAGGATTAACAGAGTACATCGAGAAAGTTCAACGAAGAGCAGCGCGTTTTGTGTTATTGTGAAGTAGGGGAGAAAGTGTCACGAACATGATGCAGAATTTGGGATGGACACCATTAAAATAAAGGCGTTTTTCGTTGTTCCGCAAACTTCTTACGAAATTTCTGTCACAAACTTTCTCCTCCGTATGCGAATATATTTTGCTTTCGTCGACGTACATAGAGAGGAACGACCATCATAATAAAATAAGGGATATCAGAGCTCGCACGGAAAGATGTACGTGTTCGTTTTTTCCACGCGCTGTTCGAGAGTAGAATGATAGAGAAGTGTTGTGAAGGTGGTTCGATAAACCCTCTGCCAGGCACTTAATTTGATGTGCAAAGTATCCATGTAGATTCAGATGTATATGTAAAAGGGGTAGGCGAGTCATGTTTCGTTCCGAATCGCGCGGGTGCCTGGCACGGCGTGAGTTTGTCAGCTTAGTGGGGTAGCGGTGAAAAACGCTGTTAAGACAACTGGCAAAATACGCACGACAACGCGAACAACTCGCAACCTCCGCATTCACAGCCTGCAAGTATTGCAAAAAATCGAGGCACGAGTGATAAGTACTCCATATAAGGTTCGGACGCCGGATTGATCACGTTTTTATCACTAGTCATTGTCACTACCACCAGATCAAGGATGCAGCACTTTTTGATATAAAAATTGGAATTAATCCTTACTTATGAAAAGTAACATTTCTTCTTTCAGCTAATTTCGAATTACATCGGTAGCAGCAACAAACAACATAATTGCTATTACTAAAACAGAGTAAATAACTGCAATATTAAAGTTTCAGTACCAGTGAAAAATGAAAACAACGTTATACGGAAGTCACGTTCCAGTTTCGGACTGTTGTTGACGATGTGTGCAGTATGTTATGCTCGCTTCGTAGATATTCGTGCTCTGACAGCTTAGACGCAGAAACGACTAATCCTGAGTTGGCAGGTGTCTCGTACCTGTGTTAACTCAAAACAAACGATTGGCATGGATATATTCCTGACTAAAAGAACTGTCATCAAATTTTGTCGATGTCATTCTGAAACACATCAGAAAAGGAAATTCGTATATTCGGGTAAAAGATAAGAGCTGTAATTACAAAATGTCCTGTAACACAACGAACACATTTAAAAAATATATTATATTTCACGTGCAATGTATTTAGTGAGAGAAGGGAAAGAAATTTCCAGTCAGATACTTTAGAACTCTGCTGAGAGGACTAACTTTTGTTCTAACCACTTTGGTGAAATGTGTGTTTCAAATTAAAGTCACCACCAGTCAAGTCTCGGTGTAACATATAAAAAATAAAAATGAAATGATACAGAAATTTCTGATTACTTCTACAAATAGTGCAACAGTGAGTATAATAACCCAAGCAAGTTATTTTGCTCTTTTTTTCAGCATTCGTCATGCAGTTCTCTTACCTGGCCGCATTCTTCTGGCTGAATGTGATGTGCATTGATATAGCACTGGCAGTGAGGTGAGTTTAGGTAGCCACTAGCAATATAAATCTAAGTGAAGATATTCAAAGTACAAGAAATTATAGATCATAGGGTGTAAGAAGAAAACAATTTGCAACAATGTCATCCCTACGAAAAGAAGTGGTTACGTTAGGAAAGTTAACCAGTTCCTTCACAGTTATGAGTTTCAGCGTTTATATAAAGACCAGACTGCAGCTTTCAAGGATCTGCTGGAAACCACTAATAATGTAGACGTATTATGTTAGAAATGAACAGCTCTATGGCTTATGTAAATTACATATAGATGGCGTTCCAATACACACAGTAATTTACTTCTTCCCTGTTCCATGTTAGTCGATGCTGTGAGAACCAGATTAAATATTAAAAAAGAAAACAGAATTGAAACCCATGTTTCGCGCTAGAAATTACATTACTCATGTTGATAAAATTGAACATATTATGACCCCAGCCAGTCTTAAACTAGTAACATTTCACTTCACAAACTTATTTACAAATTGAGACATGCGCGGTAAAACGGGCTAACCCTCAAATATAAAGCTGGGTTCTATCAAAACTAACATTGGTCTCACCCCTAAATCTCACTTAAGGGTGAGACCAATGTCAATTTTGAAAGTTCCCGTACCCAGAAACAGGTGGCAACACTTAGCTCTAAGCTTTTACATTTGAGGGTTAGCCAATTTCAATAAGTCATGCTGAATTACATGACATAATCATTACCACTCAACCATGTGTAAAACAGAAATATGTACAGTTTGTGAACGCATATTATAGACAGTCAGACGGTATATCTATGAGTTCCGCTTGTGGTGCAGCATTGGCGTGCGCTATTGTTACTCCTTGGGAGCAATACAGACACTCAACAACAGCGAAAGTAGATTGCTCTAGAGACGCTCTGAAAAAAAAAAAAAAAAAAAAAAAAGCTTTGCTACCATTATCCGCACAATGCTACGCTTTTATCAATCTCAAGTAACTATAAGCGTGTTCGAATACCTTACATGTAAATTTTAAAATTTTCCCTGCGAATTGAGTGTTCAAACAAATTTCAGACTGCGAACGGCTCACCTGAAGATGACTGGCAGGTGCGCAGTTGAAATGTCGTGCGAAGTATTGAACGACGACCGGCTGCAAGCCCGAAATTTGTTTGAACACCTTATATGTACTTTATAAAAATTAAGTAAATCAACATTTTTATTTCACCCAGTAATATATTCAGCATCTACAAATGTCTCCTACTCGGTATTATGTTAGAATTTACCTTTCAATATTGATTAACTAATATTAGGTCTATATGTCAACTATGAAGAAAGAATTTTTTTTCCCTTTTCACCCTTTCTTTGCCAATCAAAAAATGTGGCAACAATCCATCGATATTACCCCAGTGGGAGGTAGCTATGGAGGTAAAAATCCGGTTTCCGCATGGAGGTAAGAAAAGAAGGGAGACTTAAGCTGTACGTTGGTTTGAACCAAGAGTTGGCAGGGCCTGCCCCCATCTTAAATAGCCCAAAACATTGGCAGACAATTTCATTAGTGTGCACGCAACAGGTGTTTTAAATACTAAAAATTACAGTGCTTACATGAATAATATAGTGTAAGGAAAGCAATTTTGAACGTTTTTCTGTTCATGAATGCTTATACGACGCTTTTGGCTTCGTTAATGAAACTTGTGTTTTGTTGACATACTTCGAATAAGCGAGAAGGATGTGATGTGAAAAGGATGCTTTAATAATGCATTTAATTCCACTTGTACTTTATGTCGATAGCAAATGAAGCTGGAACTCCGAAACCAGTGCTTGTTTGCTTACTGGCAATGTTTCTTGTTCGCCACATTTTCGGCTTTCAATTCATATGTACAACATTTTTATTGCTCACGTTTGCAAAAAACTTACCTACGTGTTCTTCGCTATGCCATAAACGTGCGCTATGAGGAAAGAAGCGAGGCATATAATAGTATTTTGTGCATATCAACAAAGTGAATGATTATGAAAAGTCAAAGAAACAGAACTACATAGAGGTGTACCTCCATGCAGAATAGAGCTCTTGTGTTATAGTACGTACATTAGTCTCACCGTAGTTTTCACATCTTCTTACTTTGAAATCTGACGTATGATGTGTCTTTTTGATCTCCTTACTATGAAATCTGACGTATGATGTGTCATTTAGTGTGTGGTCAATAATAGCAATTTACGGGTTGAATAAACGATATAATTTTTTATACAATGCTGTAAATGTGATTAATGGACTGGCTTCAAATACTTAAGACCCTGTTAAATGAATGTTTTCCTTTAACTTGTATTAAAGTCATTTTTTTAGTAACGATAGCCTAACCTATGTAACATGGAGGCCTACCTTTCCAACAGCCGTCTGTTTGCTTCTTTTCCCGGAGTATTTCTCGCCATTAACTCTCAGTTTTTTAGGAATAACCAAAAAATCACAATTGGAATGCATGTCTCCTTTGATCATCTGGTTGATTTTACTTTTGAATTTCATTTTGAAGTTTTCAAAGTATATAAGCCTATACCAAGCTTTGTGATATAACAATAATTAGTCAGTTAGTTTCATGTTCCAAGTACACTGATGTGCCGAAACATTGTGACCACCTGCTTAATAGCTTGTTTGTCCGTCTTCGGAACGAAATACACCACTGATTACACAGTGACACGTTTCCATTTATCGACAGTAGGGTTCCAATGGTCCCATGCCCACTGCAAACCTAACTGATGATGTCATTGGGCCAACCTGTGAACACGTAGTGATGGTCTGCTGCGTAGCTCCATTTTAACAATGTACGATGAACGATGTGCGCGGCACCAGCATTGCGGTCTTTCGGCGGAGATGCCACAGATCAGCATCTATCCTACTTTACAGAGCAGACAAGCCTCCGAAGCCACGTTCTCTGAAGAGTCGTGGACGTCGAACCATTTAGTGCTTAGCGGTAGTTTTACTGTCGTTCTACCTCTTGCCGTAGATGCTCACGACAGTAACACGTGAACATTCGACCAGCTCCGCCGTTTTCGAGATACCCGTTCACAGGCTCTGCGCAATAATAATTTGCCCTTCGTCAAAATCACTTAAATAGATATTTGCAGCCCATATCTTCGCTGGATGATACCCCGTCCTTGTGTGCTCCGCTTACATGCTTTTGTTACAGTGTCACGTGCCCACAAAATAGGAATACGCCATAAACTTTCCCCCGTCATCGGTTTTTTTTGGGGAGGGGGAATGCAGGCGGATGTCAGCGAGTAAAATGTCACAAAGGTCGAAACTAATGTGTAAAGTTTGTTGAAAGTCGCTAAATGCTCATTATCAACTACTCGATGAGTGAAGCCTGGGTAATTTGCGCGGTGTGTGTCACGCTTTCTCAAGAAACACACGGCTTCTAAATGTAATACTTATTCTCTTAAACTTTAACATAACATCGTAGCTCTTAATGATCAGTTTATGACAGCATTTTAAATTCGCACAATAACTGTATGAAATATTGAAAAGTCCCTGGAAGTCATTACATAGGTAACTTGAAACTTGGACCGTGTCCCGGGTTAGCCACTAGGTATTAGGAATTCAACAGTTCCGACAAGCTGGGTAACTCCTGCCTCCCCCGTAGACTTCTAAACGTTGTAATAAAACGGTTTTATTAATTCACTATATATATATATATATATATATATATATATATATATATATATATATATCACATTTTACGTCATTTTCATTAATATTCAACCAAAAATTTATCTGCACGTAAGGTGATACAACAGCACTCTTACATGACGTGCTATTCTCATTTTGCCCGCCATACTCTCTTAGACCTACATCATCTGATATTTTTTGGTATAATTTAAACAATATTTCTTACAGGAAGAGCCACTGAGTTACAAATTTAAATACTGGACTAATTCAAGCATCACTTGCAGAGGATACAACGACCATTGAAATTAATGTACAAATTAAATACTACAGATCGTGTACTATTTGATATATTGCTTGTATCACTCTATAGACGAAATCTTCAGTTCTTCATTGTAGTGATGAGAACACTTTGAAAGTTCAAACTCACACTCAGTACCATTGACAATTCAAAGACTTTTGGCCGCCGGGAAATAGTTAATCAGAGCGATGCGTGACATAAAAAGTACTTCGCCGGAAAAAAAACTGTGTACCTCATGTTTTATGTATATTCTGGCCTTGCGCGTCGCCCTGTTAACATAATGCTGAATATATACATCAAGAAATTTCCTTCATTCTATAATTTTGATGCTACTTCTGTGTATCTAGATACAAATGATTTATGTCGTGTGACTAGAGCCTCCCGTCGGGTAAACCGTTCGCTGGGTGCAAGTCTTTCGACTTGACGCCACTTCGGCGACTTGCGCGTCGATGGGGATGAAATGATGGTGATTAGGACAACACAACACCCAGTCCCTGACCGAAGAAAATCTCGGACCCAGCTGGGAATCGAACCTGGTCCCTTAGGATTGACATTCTGTCGCGCTGACCACTCAGCTACGAGGGGTGGACGTACAAATGATAATGAGTGGACATGTCCTGTGATTAATGATTTTTAATGTCTGAGGATGATATACTGTTTGACCAAAATTGGTAGCTTTCGTAATGTGACATACAGCCATTGCATCAAATCACGATTTTTCAGTAATATTAGTACTACTGGTGAGACTTTTGCCAAGATGCTGAAACAAAACATTAGAATTCCAAACAATGTGAGTGAAGATGCTAAGACCTAGAGCAATAGCACTTTCAAAAATCAAAAGTGAGGAGGATGCTGATCTAGTTTTTACAACAGTAGCGTCATTTACAGTGAATCTGTGCTATAGGATAGAACAGTAACAACGAATTCAATCAGTATGTATGAAAACGCGTGCTCTCTTGAACTCTCCAAGTTTCCTCTGGACTCTGTACCTCTCGTGATGTTTACCTGTGGCATGATAACGCCTCACCTCACTTACCAGCTATGAATCTACAGTTCCTCGACATAAAGCAAATCTCAGCGTTTCACCATCCATCTCATTCATCAGATTTGTCACCTCCGTAATATTTCTTCTCCTGAGAATCACAGATCAACTAGGGTGAGGAGATTCAGAAGGCTGTGACTGACAACCTCAGGGGAACTCGAAGATATGACTTCTCTGATGCAATGTGAATACTGAGAACTCGTAATAAGCAATGTATGGCTCCCAGTGGATCTCTTTAGAGTAAACAGTAAAATCTCATGTCTTTGAGTTTCATTTTTTTTTCTTTTTGCCGTCGTCAGAGAACTTAAGGCTCGCGCTGTTTAGGTTAAGGTACAGAGATTTAGGAAGAGAGTTCAAAATTTCATCCTAATGATATATGTACTTGACTGAAGGAAAAGCAAAAGCTTAAAGATATCGATGTTCTAACATTGGAGACAGATGATAAGCAAGGAAGCAATGGACGCTGCAGCAGGATAATTATTTACATTCGTCACCATCTTCTCTGGTTTTGGCTCTTGAGTAAGCATGGGCAGCTATTCCTCCACACATGTTAAGACGCGCCATTGAAAGTGTTCCCAGCAGAGTTCAAGCCGTCATAAAGGCGAGGGATGAACAGGCATCACATCAATGTCCACTGACACGTGTCCGTATACTTTTGATCAGATAGTGCAAGATGTTCCACAACCCTCCTCTACACGGAGACCACAAGCAAGGAATATGTGGGCGTAACATTCCGCGGTTGTTTTCATTTTCAGTAAAACTTTTCCGGGTATGTGACCACGTCGTCATACTGATGAAGACCACATGCAGCAGTGGTCGAAACGCTGGTGTGTATAACAAAATGAGAACGGGGTCACATATCCGCGGGAGAATTCTATTGAAAGTACAAGAGTAGCTCACCAGTGAAAGAATTCCAGTCACCTGGCGTGGACTGTTACATACAATACGTCATTGTACTACGCAAGTCAAATTACTTCACGAAGGCTGCCGCAAGCATGTTTCACGAGCAGAAGGAATGAGAGCGAGAAAACATCGTTCGTAGCCTTGATCTTTTTGTTATGCTTATTTACTGGAGACAAGGGGTCATTAGATGAACCCGCATTACAGAGTACTGACGCAGGTGCTATTGTATGTATAATTTGATAGCCTGAAGCGATTCTCATGTTAAATGAAGGTTTCTAGGCGTGTGTAATGATCGCATCTTCAGAGTGTTCGAATATTCTTGACAACAAAACATTGCAAAAAGTTCGCATGAGCATGGTTCGAAAATCGTTCGCTAGGGAAGTATGCAAGGAATACCCGGGTGTGTTATTTACCTCAAATGTGCATTTTTACTCACTTTGTTACTTATGATTGGTCATGGCATTTGTTTTGTTTTGTCTGAATGTCATTTGTTCTGTTTTAGAGTAACTTCCATCTCAACACATCACAATGATGTATTCACTTTCTGAAATGACGGATGTACACTACATGTGCGGCTTAGCGATTCGGAATGCGGACGTGGAACGTCAACTTTATGTTGAACGCTATCCTGGGAGGCAGCTACCCTGTGCAAAAACGGCTGCGAGAGACAGACCCTTTTGAGAAGAAGATTGCTAATTGTGGAAGACCACGCGGTTTACGAATGCCTCAACTTAGAGACCGGGGTTCTTCGTACTGGGGATGAAACTCCATTAACTACTACAAGGAGAACTTCGAGAAGGGGTGGCGTTAATGACATGACAATCTGGAATATTCTCTTCAACAAGTGCAAAAATTAAATGAGGCAGACTTTCAGCCAAGAATAATCTTACGTCAACGCGAGATAAGCCAGTGTGCTGTTGTTTGTCCATTTCTTAATATGTAGCTTATTCACTGGTGAGGGTGGTTTTTCACTTGATGGATTCTTCAATTACAATAACAGTCACATCTGGGCTTACGAAAATCCTCTTGAACTGCGTCTAGACAGATGTAATAAAGGTTCAGCCTCAATGTGTCGGGTGGAATCATTCATGATCGTTTCAACGGGCTTTACCTAAACGTCTTACTAGTCAAAATTGTCCACAGTTTCTCAGTCATAAGTTGTTTCATGTATTTGACGTAGTGCCTCTAGACGCTATCCAATGGATATGGTTTAAGCCCGATGGCGCTATACCTCATTTTACACGGGTGGTTCGCCAGTATCTCCATAAACAACTACCGAACAGGTGGACTGGTCGATGGGATCCATTGCATGACCTGTTCGATCGCCATATTTGAATCCAATGGATTTTTTCCTTTGGGACATTTAAAATACTTGCTGTGTTCAACTCCCACATCCAACGTCGATGTTCTGAGTGAGCGTATCGAAAATAGATTTGACCAAATGTGGAACACACCCAGAGTTTTCCACAAAGTATGGGAAAGTATGGAACACAGGCACGGCAGATGCGTGGAAGCAGAACATGGCCACGTCGAACTAGTTTTATAAGTGAAGGATGTTCAAAAGAAAAAGTACGAAACAAAACTCAGGGTATAACTGAAGTCTTTATTCAAAAGTAAACACCAGAGGTCTAAGCGCAATTATCCTATTGTTTCACGAGCCGAAGGATTCCCTGTTCGGACAATTCCAGTGGCTGTTGCAGGAGCCAGTTCTCCACTGTGTCCTTCAGTTTGTCGTCCGAGTTGAAGCTGTTCTCTTTTGGGTAGGTTTTAGCGGAAGAACTACTTAAACCTAACTAACTTAAGGACATCACCCACATCCATGTCCGAGGCAGGATTCGAACCTGCGACCGTAGCGCTCGCGCGGTTCCAGACTGAAGCGCCTAAAACCGCTCGGCCACACCGGACGGCCTTCCGGGCTGTAGGGCGGATGCTCAAGTTGCTCCCATTTGAAGTCGGCCAATACACTGTGTGTGACCTTGGGAATATCGTGAAGCAAAATCACTCCCTTCAGTCCTGATGGACTAGGGTAGGGTACGAATTGTCTCACAGTATACACCACTTTTAATGGTTTATCGTGTTCGAGGAATTCGGTGAGTGTAGCACCCCGAACGTCGAAAAAAAATGGTGAGCATCACCTAGCCCGCTGAGGGCACAGCTCTGAATTTTTTATGGGGATATGACGCATGCACACAGCCACGCCAGACACTACATAATCGCCCCTCTATGTTATCCCAAAGTAGCATATGCAAATTTCAACTGGTTTGGTAGTTAAAACATTTCGTACCTTTTCATTCGAACGCTCCTTATAATAGTATAATATTAGTAAACATACTGGGAACAGCAGTGATCCTAGGGAACTAGTAATAAAATAGTATATATAACAGTCTTTATCGCATAAAAACACATTTTATACGTAGGTGGTGAAAAGGTTTTGACGCAGTGTGGATCGTCTTCGACCCATATATCACTGATGTGTGGAGATGATGACACAGAACAGGAACTGCGGATACCAACCGCTGCTGACTGTCTGCGAGATATGTTGTGAATAGAGTTAGTAGTAAAGAAGCAATAAATCAAAACTTCATACATAGTGCGGCAGTTTTTCACGCGTATCAGTGTTTATCGGGTCATATCTCCTGAACTATATGTCGTACAACGATATACACACATCACAAAATTTTTTGCATCGCCACGGTTCCCAGAACTCCTCAAGATAGACGTTGACTGTGGATATTGTATCACAGACACAATTCCTTTGACTGTTCGGAGATGTCACTAACCCCGCCCAAAGATGTAAACAACCATACATAAGCAGCGACTATTAGACAGAGGGGGTCTGACAGCCGATCAGTTCCAGTCATACACGGCTCAAACCCCCGGCTAGTGTTGTCTGTAGTTCAACCATGCCTAGACGGTCAATACCGCGGTTCGGTCGCGTCCGAATTGTTATTTTGTGCCGGGAAGGGCTCTCAACAAGGGAAATGTCCAGGCCTCTCGGAGTGAACCAAATGCTAAAACTTCCTGGCAGATTAAAACTGTGTGCCGGACCGAGACTCGAACTCGGGACCTTTGCCTTTCGCAAGTGCACTTGCCCGTGAAAGGCACAGGTCCCGAGTTCGAGTCTCGGTATGGCACGCAGTTTTAATCAAATGGTTCAAATGGCTCTGAGCACTATGGGACTTAACATCTGAGGTCATCAGTCCCCTAGACTTGGAACTACTTAAACCTAGCTAACCTAAGGACATCACACAATCAATGCCCGAGGCAGGATCGAACCTGCGACCGTAGAAGTCGCTCGGTTTCGGACTGAAGCGCCTAGAACCGCTCGGCCACCGCGGCCGGCTCAGTTTTAATGTGCCATGAAGTTTCATACCAGCTCACACTCCGCTGCAAAGTGAAAATCTCATTCTAGAAACATCCCCCAGGCTGTGGCTAAGCCATGTCTCCGCAATATCCTTTCTTCCAGGAGTGCTAGTTCTGCTAGGTTCGCAGAAGAGCTTCAGTGAAGTTTGGAAGGTAGGAGACGAGGTACTGGCAGAATTGAAGCTGTGAGGACGGGTTGTGAGTTGGGCTTGGGTAACTCAGTTGGTAGAATACTTCCCCGCGAAAGGCAAAGGTCCCGAGTTTGAGTCTCGGTCCGGCACACAGTTTTAATCTGCCAGGAACTTTCATATCACCACACACTCTGCTGCAGAGTGAAAATCTCATTCTGGTCACAGACAACTGTTATGCACACATACTGAGGAATACTATGCAAGTTTCGTTCGAACGGGTGTTTTGTATGCAACCTCCTTAATGGGCGGAATGCACTCCCTCAGGATTCTTCCAACGAATCTCAGTCTATCGTCTGTCCTTCCTGCGATTAATTTTATGTGCTCGATCCAGTATAAATTGTTCTGTAGCTCTTCTCCTAGATATTTAATAGGCTTGTTGTACCGTTTTGGATCCTTCCGTCTACTCATGCACAAAACTTTACATTTGTATATGTGACGAGTTAACTGCTAATCCCTGCATCAAACTTTCTTCCTCTTTAGGTGAACATCACTACAATTTTCTAGAGTTGTGATCTGTTTGTGTATAAGGGGCGATCAAGCAGTTTCCGTTTGAGGGCGTTGCTGCGGGGTATAGAAAACATATCGCAACACTGATGCAGCTATATAAGCACCGACATAGAGGCAAGGGATTAGTGTGGCATTCGTGAAAACGCGCATTTGGTAAATGCGGAAACGTGAACTATGACGAAGTTATTACCAAATGCGTCCACACAGGACTGACGTGCTATTACTCTTTTCTTGTCTGCCAAAGGACGTTATATTATATTAATACTTGTTCCATAGATCATAAATACGACATTTCGTCATGATGTGGACATGTCAGTTTAACAAAAGTTTTCTTTACACAATATAAACTTTTTTACAGTTACTGGTACATATCTAAAAGAATCATCTACTGAGTAGAAAGAGTTGTCACTCAGAAATTCTTTTAATTTCTTTTTAAATGTTGGTTGGCTATCTGTCAGATTTTTAATGCTGTTTGGCAAATGACCAAAGATTTTTGTAGCAACATAATTCACCCCTTTCTTTCCCCAATTCAGATTTAACCCAGAATAGTGAAGATCACACTTTCTTCTAGTGTTGTAGCTATGCACTTCGCTATTACTTTTGTAGTACTGGGATGGATTATTAATAAAAATTTTCATAAGTGAATGTATGTACTGCGCAGGTACTATGAATATCCTAAGTTCCTTAAGTACATAAATGATCTTGGGTGGGCTCCAGCTATTGTTCTGATTACACATTTTATGCAATGAATACTTTTTCTCTTGATGACGAATTACCCCAAAATATGATGCCATATGAAAGCAGTGAATGAAAATAGGCATACTAAGCTAATTTACTTATATATTTGTCACCAGAATTCGCAATAACCCTAATAGATAAGTAGGTGGACCTAACTGTTTCACCAGATCAGTAATATGGTTATTCCAATTCAATTTCTCATCAATGCACACACCCGGAAATTTTGAATATTCTGCCTTAGCAACAGATTCTGTTCAAAGTCTATATTTATCAATGATGTTAAGCCACTTACTGTACAGAATCATAAGTACTGTGCTTGCTTCAAATTTAGTGAGAGTCCGTTTGCAGAGAACCACTCAATAATTTTCCAAAAGACATTACTTACTATTTCCTGAGCTGACTCTTGTTTATTGGGTGTGATTACTATACTTCTATCATCAGCCAAAAGAGCTAGCTTTGCGTCTTAGTGAATATAGAGTGGCAAGTCATTAATATATATTAAGAACAATAAGGTACCCAAGACTGAACCCTCTTGGACACTATTCTTGATACCTCGCTAGTTAGAGGACTCTGTTGATTTTTGCAGACTATCTGTACTGCTAATTTGAGCCTTCTACATTGTTCCAATTAAATATGAATCAAACCATTTGTGCACTGTCCCACTCATACCACAATATTTAAGGTTATAAAGAAAAATCTCATGATTCATACAGTCAAAGCCATCTATCACAAAGCGAAAAAAGTGGTCCAAATAAAACATTAATATTTCTTTACGTACTACACGAATATGTAATAAAAATGGGGGTTCCTATTTTTAAAAAAACGTAGTTGATATCCGTTTGACCTATGGCAGCGCCATCTATCGGGCCAACCATAGCGCCATCTGGTTTCCCCCTTCAAGCTAGACAAGTTTCGTCCTTTGTATTTTTTTCGTTTGACGCTTATTTCGTGAGATATTTGGCCCGGTCACGATCACTGGACCACCCTGGATACAATGACTAACATTCCCTCACAGCTAAGGTGTGAGACGATGACTATCAATGTGGGAGACTAGAGCACAGTGTGAGGTATTGGGAGATTGAGACAGTTCGGCCGGCGGCGGCGGCCTGTATGCACGCTGTCCAAGGAGCATTATTGGCGCATAGCTGAGGGCATGTCTTTGTTTCCTCTTGTCATAGGCATGCTTATTTCAGCGCCTGCTATACAATGTTTCCTAGTGGTGACTGGTGTGCTGGCGAAGGCGTATTCCTCCCTCCCAAAATGCTGTACCGTTGTCGTGTACTGGAGATGCGAACGACAATGGGTGGGTGGGGGGGGGGGGGGGGGAGGCGGGACACAGGAAGCTGATGAGCCGGGAGCCATAGCTGTGGAGGATGGCATGCTCCCAGACGTATCCAGCCATCTGGCTTGCCAGAGCAGAGGGAAGTCCTCCCAAAAACACTGCTCAGGATGCGTGTCCAGTCCTGAGGGTGTCTCCTGGGGCGATAACTGCGACGGCGACGGCGATGGCGGGTCCAGCTCCATAGCGTTGGAGAATGGCGACAGTGGAGGCGAGCGGCTATGTCTTTTGGCTCGTCCTGGTGTGCTACAGCCCCTGTTCTCATGTGCAGGAGGTGCGAAGCTTGGCCATTTGTTGTTTCAAGGTGCAAACAAAGTGTTCTGCTTCTCCGTTGGACTGCGGGTGAATTGGAGCACTTGTTAGATGACGAATGCCATTTTGTTCACAAAATTCTTCAAAGTCAGGGGATGTGAACTGATGTCTGTTGTCCGTAGCAATGACTTCAGGCAATCCTTCAATCTAAAAAATTGAGGACAACACTTGAATGATGCCACGTGACGTGGTAGAGTTCATAGGCACTGCAAATGGGAACTTACCAAAAGAGTCTACCACAATGAGCCAACGAGTGTTCCAGAATGGTCCTGCGAAGTCTATGTGCACTCGTTGCCATGGAGATTGAGTCTTAGGCCAAGCTGAAAATGTCTGTGCTAGGGCTGATTGTCTACGCATGCGTGACACTGTGACGTCATCTGTTCAATGTGGGCGTGCATGCCCTGCCAAGTACAAAGCCGTCGCACTAACTGTTCAGTGCGAACAATTCCCCTATGTCCTTGGTGAAGCAGTTGTAATACATCCTTTTGCAACACTGTAGGAATGAGCATACGTGACTGTCCACTGTCAGATTGTACTAAGGTCACACCTTATTGTACCGGAGGTTATGCTGACGAGCGAAGTATCGGCGCACTACTGAGTTCTGAATACTGTTCAATGAGCGAGGCCAAGTCTTGCGAATGTAATACAAAAAAATCTTCAGATCAGGGTCTGCTTCCGTGACCTGTGCAATTTCTCTGTAATTAAAAAAAAAGTTCAAATGTGTGTGAAATCTTATGGGACTTAACTGCTAAGGTCATCAGTCCCTAAGCTTACACACTACTTAAACTAAATTATCCCAAGGACAAACACACACACACACACACACACACACACACACACACACACATGCCCGAGGGAGGACTCGCACCTCCGCCGGGACCAGCCGCACGGTCCATGACTGCAGCGCCTTAACCACTTTTTCTTTTTTTTTTTTTTTTAATCTCATTTTGTTCTGTATTGTTCGTTGAATTTGTTCGTGGCGGACGTCCGATGACACTCGTTCAAGATGTTCGTTGATCCGTTTACTCAGTTATTTTATTAGAGAGGGTAATTAAACCCTTTGACCGAACACGCTGAGCTACCGTGCCGGCGAAATTATATCCACTGCACCAGATGTGACACGACCGCTCGGCTAATCCCGGCGGCTCTCTGTAGTTCAGTGGAAAAGGTTGCAGCAATTCAGAGTCCTGCTCATCGATCTGGCACCAAGATGTGTGAGAGGGATCAAAATCAGAGTCGGGGCCGATCGTAAGGCGAGGGAGGGCGTCTGCATTGCCATGCTTTGCCGTAGGCCTGTACACAAGTTCGCACTGATACTGGGATGGAAGCAAAGACCAACGTTTCAATTTTTGAGCACTACGTGTAGGAAACGGCTTTGACGGATGAAACAAGGACTGCAAAGACGCGTCTGGTCTGTCACTAAACAGAACTTGCGACCAAACAGATAGTGATGCAATAATGTCACATCATACACAGTAGCGAGAGCTTTTTCAATTTGTGAATAATTGCAGTGAGTTTGAGTAAACAACTTTGAGAAAAAGCAATAGGTCAGTCTTGTGCACCAATTCCGTGCGAAAACACAGCGCATGGCAGGATCAAAATGTACTTAACATCTGTCACCGAACAAGCATTTTTGAGTTTCTGAAATGCGTAGTGACACTCTTAGGTCAATTTTTCCGATGCAAGCGATCCAGTGGAGCCGCGATCTATGAAGTATTAGGAATCAAAGGAATGTAGTATGTTAACTTGCATAGCTCGGACTGCAGTTCAGATACATTGAGAGGAACAGACTGGTCACGCAAGCAAATGAGATAGGAGAGGGTGCACACCCTGACTGTTTATCACATGACCTAAGTACTGCAATTCCGTCTGAAAAAAGTCACTCTTTTCGAGACGACACATGAGTCCTGCATCGAACAACACTCGAAAAAGAGGACGCAAATTGGCAGTGTGTTCCTCTGGCGTACGACCTGAGACAACAATATCGTCAAGGTAGCTCAAACAGAAGGGCACTTGGGCAGTCAGCTGTTCCAAGTAACGTTGAAAAATGGCGGGTGTGGAGGCATTGCCGAAGGGCAAACGCAAATACTTGCACAGGCCCTAGTGTGTATTAACAAAAAACACTTTCTGTGATTCTTCAGCTAGTGGTATTTGCAAATAAGCATCACGCAAATCTATCTTAGGAAAGTGACGGCCTGCGCAAAGCCTGTTAAGTTCTTCAGGGCAAGGCAAGGGATAAGTGTCAATTAGCGTCTGCGAATTGACTGCAATTTTGAAGTCAACACGACAGCAAGCAATTTGTAGTGTTACAAATAGTTTGTTGGAATGGCGTCGCACTGCGCTGGAGCCAGATGGGGGCACAACCTTAAATGAATTACTGCTAAAATCTGTAGTAGGTTTTGAAAACACTGCATCCACAGAATGTGCATGAGACCTGTTGTTGCGTGAGCGGGCAGAATTGACGTTGTTTTGCCGTTGCAAGCAAACTGCCTGGACATAGCCCTTCTTTTCACATAACATGTCGCGTTGCACGACGGCTAATATTGCCGCTTATGGCAAGCAAAACAGCGAGGGCAAGGCTTCACTAGATTTACAAGGCTTGGCTACTTATTTACTAGGCTGTCTGTTTGTTGATGATACAAGCATAATTATTAATCCAGTAAAAGAAAGTCCGATAGAAAATGATACAAAATAAGGTCTTTGGAAAAGTTATTAATTGGTTTTCTGCTAATGGGCTTGCTCTGAACTTTGAAAAAACACAGTACATCCAATTTTCTGCTGCAAAAAATATAATTTCTTCAATAAATAATACACATCAAATGAAGTCAGTAGCCAGGGTAGAGCCTACTAAGTTTTTGGGTGTACATATAGATGAGAATCTGAATTGGAAAATTCATATTTACAATCTCCTAAAGCGACTAGGTTCAGCAACTTTTGCAATCAGAATAATTGCCAATTTTAAGGATGTAGAAATTAGTAAGGTAACATACTTTGCATACTTCCACTCTCTGATGTCATACGGAATAATATTCTATAGCAACTCAACACTTAAGCAAAAGCTATTCACTGCTCAAAAGAAAGTAGTTAGAATAATGTGTGGTGTTCATAGTCACACATCTTGTAGGCATCTGTTTAAAAGGTTAGGAATTCTTACAACTGCTTCACAGTACATTTACTCAGTAATGAAATTTTTTATCAACAACATGGACCAGTTTAAAATCAACAGCGACATTCATGATTACAATACCAGAAAAAAGAAAGACATACACTATCCCTTACTTAACCTATTTTTGGCACAAAAAGGGGTAAAATATGCTGCTATAAAACTTTTTGATAAATTACCAGATGAAATAAATTGTCTGACAGACAGCAGTAATAGTTTCAAAAACAAATTGAAATCATTCCTCCTTGACAACTATAATGTAAACAAAAAAAAAAAGAATAAAAATGAACTTGTTTCCTGTGCTCATTCCTTGTGCATTTGACACGTTCCACATCATAACGGTTTTCCGTGCTATTGATCAATGGAACACGTAACTAACTAACTAACTCTGTGTGCATGCTTGTGGTGGCGGCTGAGTGGGGCAGTCACAGGCAAGAGAAGACTCAACCCGACAAATCCGGACCTGATCAAATTTATTGGCGGTTATGGTGCTGGAATCGAATTGTTCTATTATTTACACTTCTATTATTTACACTTGATAGAGCGAAGGATCTGAGTACTTGAGATCTCTCTAATTCTGCTATCAGGGATATTGAATGTGATTGCATCAAGGATCATCATGTCACTATAAAAGTTTCCACAACTACACTTGAATTTACACTTCCCAGTGAAACCCTCTAAGTCGGTATACCACTGACGATACGTCTGTTCCGGCTATTTCTTAAGGTGAAAGAACTGAAATCAGCTAATGCAGGAGTAGGTTTAATAACAAAAAAACAGGAATGCGGGTAACCAACTACGAACAGCATAGTGAACGCATTATTGTAGCCAAGATAGACATGAAGTCCACGCCTACCACAGTAGTATAAGTTTATATGGCAACTAGCTCGGCAGATGAAGATATTGATGAAATGTATGATGAGATAAAAGAAGTTATTCAGATAGTGACTGAAGACGAAAATTTAATAGGCATGGGGGACTGGAATTCGATTGTAGGAAAAGGAAGGGAAGGAAAAATAGTAGGTGAATATGGAATGGGGGTAAGGAATGAAAGAGGAAGCCATCTGGTAGAATTTTGCGTAGAGCATAACTTAATCATAGCTAACACTTGGTTCACGAACCATGAAAGAAGGTTGTATACATGGAAGGGGTGGAGTCACTGAAAGGTTTCAGATGGATTATATAATGGTAAGACAGAGATTTAGGAAACAGGTTTTAAATTGTAAGACATTTCCAGGGGAAGATGTGGACTCTGATCACAATCTATTGGTTATGAACTGTAGATCAAAATTGAAGAAACTGCAAAAATGTGGGAATTTAAGGAGATGGGACCTCGATAAACTGACAGAACCAGAGGTTATAGAGAGTATCAGAGAGAGCATTAGAGAATGATTGACAAGAGCAATGGAAAGAAATACAATAGAAGAAGAAAAAGAATGAGTAGCTTTGAGAGATGAAGTAGTGGAGGCAGCGAAGAATCAAGTAGGTAAAAAGACGAGGCTAGTATAAATCCTTGGGTAACAGAAGAGATATTGAATTTAATTGATGAAAGGAGAAAATATAAAAGTGCAGTAAATGAAGCAGGCAAAAAGCAATACAAACGTCTCAAAAATGAGATTGACAAGAAGTGAACAATGGCTAAGCAGGGGTGGTTAGAGGACAAATGTAAGGGTGTAGAGGCATATATCACTAGGGGTAAGATAGATATTGCCTACAGGAAAATTAATAAGACCTTTGGAGAAAAGAGAACCACTTGTATGAATATCAAGAGCTCAGATGGAAAACCAGTTCTAAGCAGAGAAGGGAAAGTAGAAAGATGGAAGGAGTATACAGAGTGTCTATACAAGGGCGATGACTTGTGGACAATATTATGGAAATAGAAGAGGACGTAGATGATGATAAAATGGGAGATATGATATTGTGTGAAGAGTTGGACAGAGCGCTGAAAGACCTAAGTCGAAACAAGGCCCCAGGAGTAGACAACATTCCATTAGAATTACTGACAGCCTTGGGAGAGCCAGTCCTGACAAAACTCTACCATCTGGTGAGCAAGAGGTATGAGACAGGCGAAATACCCTTAGACTTCAAGAAGAATATAATAATTTCAATTCCAAAGAAAGCAGGTGTTGACAGCAGCGAAAATTACCGAACTATCAGTTTAATAAGTCATGGCTGCAAAATGCTAACATGAATTCTATACAGATGAATGGAAAAAACTGGTGAACCCGATATCAGGGAAGATCAGTTTGGATTCTGTAGAAATGTTGCAACACTTAAGGCAATACTGACCCTATGACTTATCTTAGAAGATAGATTAAGGAAAGGCAAATACAGGGAGCAAAAGGCTATTTACGATTTGTACAGAAACCATATGGCAGTTATAAGAGTCGAGGGGCATGAAAGGGAAGCAGTGGTTGGGAAGGGAGTGGGACAGGATTGTAGCCTCTCCCCGATGCTATTCAATCTGTATATTGAGCAAGCAGTAAAGGAAACAAAAGAAAAATTTGGAGTAGGAAATAAAATCTATGAAAAGAAATAAAAACTTTGAGGTTTGCCGATGACATTGCAATTCCGTCAGTGACAGCAAAGAACTTGGAAGAGCAGTTGAACAGAATGGACAGTGTCTTGAAAGGACGATATAATATGAACATCAAGAAAAGTAAAACGAGGATAAAGGAATGTAGTCGAATGAAGTCAGGTGATATTTAGGGGATTGGATTAGGAAATGAGACACTTAAAGTAGTAGATGAGTTTTCCTATTTTGGGAGCAAAGTAACTGATGATGGTCGAAGTAGAGAGGATATAAAATGTAGACTGGCAATGGCAAAGAAAACGTTTCTGAAGAAGAGAAATTTGCTAACATCGAGTAAAGATTTAAGTGTCAGGAAGTCTTTTCTGAAAATATTTGTATAGAGTGTAGCTATGGTAGCTATGTATGGAAGTGAAACATGGATGATAAATAGTTTAGACAAGAAGAGAATAGAAGCTTTTGAAATGTGGTGCTACAGACGAATGCTGAATATTAGATGGGTGGATCACGTAAGTAATGAGGAGGTACTAAACAGAATTGGGGAGAAGAGGAAATTGTGACACAACCTGGCTAAAAGAAGGGGCCAGTTGGTAGGACATGTTCTGAGGCATCAAGGGATCACGTTTAGTATTGGAATGTATCGTGGAGGGTAAAAATAGTAGAGGTAGACCAAGAAATCAATAAACTAAGCAGGTTCAGAAGGATGTAGGTTGCAGTAGGTACTTGGAGGTGAAGAAGCCTGCACAGGATAGAGTAGCATGGAGAGCTGCATCAAACCAATCTCTGGAATGAAGACCACAACAACAAAAGTGAAACCCTCTAATGGGGTATACCACTGACGATATGTCTGTTTCGGCTTATTCTTAAGGTGAAAGAAGTGAAATCTGGCTGCCGTGACATTAATCTGCTGTTTGTAATACTGACTTAATGCACCTACTACTTCATCATAGGAGTGTGTATTGGGAGACGACGTAGGTAAGAGTTTTTGAATTAACCAAAACACAGGAGTTCCCACAGCCAACAGGAAATAATGAGGTTTCACAGTACCTTGAATTCGATGGCCTTCACAGTAGGCCTGGAATTGGGTGAGATATTCAAGCCATTCCTTTTGTTTTTCATCAAATTGCCAAAACAGTGAAAAGTTGTTTGGTGGGACTTATTGGATAGGTTGGTTGGTCAGTTTTGCAGCCAACACACCTTGTGCGGCAAGAAATTGCTGGACAGTAGACAGCAATGTGGCGATTTGATGGCTCTGGAACTGAAAAATCTGATTTAGTTCCAGAACAGGAGCAGTCTGCAGCTGAGGTGGAGCGGCAGGGGGGTGGATAGGGCAGCATAGCCATTCTAATGCTAACAGATTACAGCAAAATATGAAAAGACAAATAGCAAAGCAATGTGTAAAGCTTCTGAAAAGAGAAATAGATTAGTTCTGCAGCTCCCTTCCTGTAATACAAGCAACAGCAAGAACAAATGAGCAACTAGAATCACTGCAACAACAGCTCCCCTGAAGCAATCTAGAACACATGTAAATTAAGCAAAACTTGTTGATCAGACTCAATGCCACTTACTGTGGGTGTGTCCTCTTGTAAGGTTTTGTGATTCCTGGCTGAATGAGGAGAGGGTGATATGATAGGTGGGTGGCCAGTTTCCTCTCACTGCAACACAAAATGCTCATGCGGTTAAAATACACTTTATTACAGGAGCCAATTGAGTAATTAACTTTAATCATGTCCAGTCTGAAGTTCTGTGGTTAACAACAGTCAATAACATGCACTAAATCATGAATCTTGTCCATATCCATATCACAACTATATACAACTTCTAACATTCCCTCACAGCTAGCTAAGATGTGAGGCCATGACTATCAACTGTACAGTGCGACTTACTGAGAGACTGAGGCAGCTTGGTACGTTGGCAGTGGCAGTGGCCTATATCCAAGTTGCCCAGGTGGTGTTATCGGCGCATAGCCTGGGTGTGTGTCTTGGTCTTCTCTTGTTCTAGGCACACTTAGTTCAGTGCCTGCTATACAGTATTTCTTAGTGCTGACTGGTGTGCTGGTGGAGGCATATGCCAGCACAAAAATATTTTCTACTTCTGACTTTTTGTTAACAAATTTTTCATTGAATTTGATAGAAATGCAGTCTTCCTGTGCTCTCAGTTGCCCTGTTTCACTTTTAACAATATTCAAAAATTTTTAAATTTTGTTATCAGACATGCTAATCTCAGACATAATGCACATACTTCTGAAATTTTTAATAACTTTTCTTAATACAGTGCAGTAGTTTTTATAAAGTTTCACTGTTTATGGATCATTACTCCTTCTACGTGTGAGATACATTTCTCTATGCTGTTTACAAGGTATTTTTATTCCTTTAGTAAGCCATGCTTTTTTTGATGCTTTTTTCCAATTATATTGCACTGTTTTCTTAGGGAAACTGTTTTCAAATATACTCAGAAAAGTATCATGAAATAGGTTAAATTTTAAATTAGTGTCAGGTTCTCTGTACACCTCACCCCAGTCTAACTGTTCTAACCTTTCCCTAAAATTTGCAATGGTTAAATTGTTAATTGAACGTACTATTTTTGAGGATTGTTTTGCAAACACCTGCAGACATCAGTGGGAGAATGAAGAATGTGTGTGGGTGGAATGGTGCGCTAAGTCCCTTATTGGTTGCAATTTGACACAAGATACCAATCGATTTGGGAATCCAGCCTCATCCATTATAGACAACAACAAATGGGAGACACCCATCCTAAAGTCCTGACATCTCCCACTGAGATTATCTCACCTTTGTTTCCTTAAATAAGGGCTTCAAGTGTCAACCATACCTGTCTGACGAGGATGTGCAGCTGGCAGTTACGGACTTCTTCAAGCAATATGACATCACTTTTTTAACAAAAAATAGGTGTCCTCAACCTGGTGAGTGAGTGTGATGATTGCCTCAATGCTGATGACCATTTTACCTGATTGACATACTGATTCTAGACTGTACAACTTTTGAACATAAAATTTTTCATCATCTCTTATACATGGAATGGAACTGGATGGTGGCGGGGAGGGGGTTGGAGGAAGGGGGGTAGCCCAAGAAAAATTACCAAAAGAACTGAAGAATAGCCAGCCAAGAGGCACGCCACTGCACACGTGTCCCTAGTTCAACAAACTGTCAGGCACCTTATAGCATCTTGGCTCATTGACTCACCTGATCTTAGTCTTGTAGAAGAAGTTTGTGGCTAACTCGAATAGCAGGTGATATGTGGCAATCAACATTCCTGCAGTCTGATAACTCTGCATGTCCTAATAGAATGAGTGGCTTCAGTGGCCAAATTGAGGCCCCTATTTATGCTGGAGGCAATATCACACAGGATGAGTGAGCTGTCTCTGGGGATGACAAATTTTTTGTCCTACGTGCTCACCTAACCTGTTTTTGTAACCTACTAGGAACCATTGATGCTATAACGATCTTATGAGTACTGATTCATTGCTCTAAATCAGCTGTATGTGTATTCACATGTGTGTTTGCAGCCGGAGGAGCCGCCCCCAGGAAGGCAGCACACACAGGGAGCGGTGCAAGTTCCTGCTGTACTCTGGGTATGCCTGGGGTGTACCAGCCACTATTTGTGCCATCACAGCTGCTGTGGACTTCTCTCTGGCAGTGCCTACCACCAGCCAGCTCAAGCCCAACATTGGCACCAGAACTTGCTGGTTCCAAGGTACCATATGCCCTGAGGCAGTTCAACTGTATTTCACACTTAGTACACTGTCTGATTTAAAAGTATCCAGATGACACCCCTATGTAAAGCAGAATTGATGAATAAGTGTATGAGAGGCATAAAAAGGGACAGAGAATACTGACCATGGAGAAGCATACTGGGTCAGTAAGGATAACTCAGGGAATCTGAATGTGGATTAGTCATTGGATATCACCTAAGCAACAAATCCATCAAGGACGTTTCAACCCTTTTAAAGTTGTCCAAGCCAACTGTTAGTGATTTGAAGGAAATGTGAAGAAACAATCACAGAAAATCAAGACTGGGCAGGCCTTTTGTACTGGTGGATGGGGACTGGTGAGCATTGTAGAGGGTGGTTCTAAAAAAGTTCATGAAATCTGCATAAGGACCATGAATGAGTTACAAAGTGCTACCAGCAGTCCAGTTAGAAAACTGACTGCTTGTAGGGAGTTAAAAAGAATGGGGTACAATGGTCAAGTGCTTGAGGTGATGTGAAACAGACACTATTCAACAGTGGATGATTGGAAACAAGTGATTTAGAGTGATGAAATACATAATACCCTGTGGAAGTCTGATGAAAGAATTTGGATTTGGCAAATGCCTGTTGAAAGTTCCATAATGTCTAGTGCCAACAGTTAAGTATGGAGAAGGTAGTGCTATGGTATGGCAGTGTTTCTCATGATTGTGATGTCTCATTATTGTTCTTAAGATAATGCTAAATGCGTAAGGATATAAACACATTTTATAGCATCATATAATATGGATGTCAGCCTCCACGGGTGACTGCAATGCGGAGGACCTGGGTTTGATTCTTAGTACAGCCAGAGAGTTTTCCTTAGTGGGTAGAATAGGGTGTGCACACACCATGATGCCAGCTGAAGAACTACACTCCAGATCACAAAAACTTACAATGGCCGACTGACTCCACACATTGCCATGCCACATCTAATGACACCATTGGTGGAGGATGGTATGATGGTCAGTTGGTACTGATGGGCCCCAAGGACCTGTGTATGGATTTAATCTGGTAAGTACTAGACACAGCAGAAAGACAATTCAGAGATGATGATTGATTGTATCCCCACAACAATGCACCCTGTCATAAAACAACATCTGTGAAGCAATGGTTTGTAGACAATAATAGTCCAGAAATGGACCAGCCTGTACAAAGTCCTGATATGAATCCCTGCATGAGTTATAATTATGACTTTGCTCTGAACCCCAGCATCCAAAATTACTCCTTTTTGTTTTTTGTCCTTGGGAAAGAATGGGCTGGCATCCCTCCACAGACATTTAGACACCTCATTGAATGTGCCCCCAAAAAAACTGAAGGTGGCATAAAGGCAAAGGTTGAAAACATCCCATATTAATGTTCAGTAATAGGTGACCCAACACTTTGGGTCATATAGCATAATACACGCTACAGGTACTGCTCCATTACGGGCAGGACTCTACTGACAGAGTGATGAGGGAGGTGCAGGAATAGATGAGTGCAAAAATTGACATGAAAAAACTAAGAAAGAAATACAATATAACTGGGAGAGGTATGTGAGTTTTACTGTCCACCATGTTCCTATCTTACACCTGTGAGAAGAAGCCTCTCGCTCAGTCTGTGACTAAGTGCACACTCTTATCATAGTAGCATTTCGTTCAAGCAGCATCATAAGGAAAATAGTACTTCTGAACAGACCATGATCACTAACATGGTTTATCTGGGGACTGTGTACTTGATCAACTAAGTTGCCGTCTACACATCTCACTGTTCAATGGTGGAATTCATACTGCTACTTTTCTGCATTATTGTTGGGACTTAAAGGTCAGCTAGCCACTGCTATCTAAACAAATGCTTTGGGTTTATACTGACTGAGGATGAGTAACATGGGAATGTGGATGAAAAGGGCAAAAAAGAGTGGAGGTGATATGTAATTTAGTTGTCCCTTCAGCCAGTACTTTTGCTGCTCCCAGATTTTGTTTTTTAGCATCTGCTGTGTGGATAAACAAGATAGCTGTTTAAAAATAAGCCTTATGTAGCTGACTAATAATGTTATGGCAGTTGTTAGTGACTGTGCCTGTAGTCAGTGATACTCTGTTATCTAAGTTTAACCCTTTGTGTAAACAAACACATCTTCTGCCATTAGTAACCAGTGTATTTAGTGTTGTAAGATCACTGTAAGTAGGATCTACATGTGTATTAGGTATTTTGTTATTATTCTAGTGTGACTGAAACACTGACACTTTGTAAGGCTTTGAAAGTCTTAAGATCTTTTCATAATCACTGTGCTAAATGACTGACCAGTAGCTATGCAGTACCAGTATGAAGAAAGGTGTATGTCCGGCGACACATCACTTCCAGTGATAAGATAACTCTTTAACTGATAACTAGTAGTTATCTAGTGTGTGTTCTCACTCGGATTATGATTTTACCTCAAGTTTGGAGGTATCAGGTTACAACTGAGGCAGATGGGCAAGATCATCCACACTCTCCTTACCCAGGAAAGCACCTTGCAGCCTGTGCACCAGAGGCAATTGTGCACAGTCAACCTGGGGAGCCCCCACTCTACCCATACACCTGAGGCAATTGTATGTCGAACATGTCAGATCAGGACATAACTTGTGTGTGCGTTGTAATTTTTTTCATTCTATTTACACTCGTTACTCCTTAATGCAATACTTAAATTTTAACAATTTCCTTTCTGATTGATTTCAACATTCTGTGTACAGTATTCATATTGTAATCATTTCTTTCTAATCATATTCCTGTATACTACATAAGGAAAATGGGGACTCATAGCTGCAGGTGAAGAAAACACACACACACACACACACACACACACACAAAAATAAATTAACCGACTACACACTCAGTCAGTCAATGAATAATGTGACTACAATACTGGAAAATGATGCATCATAAGAAAAAAATGTTGTAGGTGAAAAGTTAATATTAGTATAGGGAACATTTGTCTGTGCTACAACAGGCCACCTCCTAACCACCCCTTCTTTGTTGGTAAAGTCAATTTTGTATTTTCAAATGGGACCACCTCCCCTCCCCATTTTTATTGCATGTTCAGACTTTATGCCAAAAAATATGTATGGTTTACTCAACCATCGTTTTCCATTATTGGTAGATTGACAAATATCAAGTGTGCCTGTGTTTACAATTAACTGATGAATTTTATTCTACATTTCATTTACTATATAAATGTACACCTTTGTGTTCTAATAGTTGTGATTTGTTCCAAAATTTACTTTATTGTTGCAAATTTCATTTTATAGTACAGTATGGTTAACCTTATCTTGGTTAGAAACAACATTTAGCATGATCCAGGAAAAACAATATGGATGTAACAGTTTTCTGTTCCCATTGTGGTGCCTGAATTTGTTGAGACCCCTTGCTTTTCATCATTTTGATGAGTTCCCTTGCCTCTCACCCTTGGAATGCTTGATTTCGATGAGTATTCATGGCAGATGCGACTGTCACTGTTACTTCATGGATATTTTACCTTATTACAGTGTTTGTGGTTTGTATTCTGCTGGTAGCCTAGAGTTATGGCAGCTGGAGGGAAACACACACTGAAATCAGTCAGCCTGATGGTGGGGTTCAATTGTGGCCCCCAAAATTAAGTGTTGCGATGGTTAGGGTACTCACAATGAATCAACCCCTTAGAGAACAGGAAACAACATTATTTTAAAAGCAGTTTATTTGCTTTAAATGCCAATATACAGTCATATTATCTGTACTGAACAATCACATTTCAAACAATGGAAAATCCAGGATGGAATATAACAGTATTATGAAAAGGAAAGCTGCCACACACCAATAGCAGAGATGCTGAGTCGCAGACAGACGCAACAAAAAGACTGTCACAAATAAAGCTTATGGACAGCAAGGTCTTCATCAAAAAAAAAAGATGAGACACACACACACACACACACACACACACACACACACACACACACATACAAAATCACGCAAACACAACTCACGCACACATGGCTGCAGTCTTAGGCAACTGAAGCCACACTGTGAGCATCAGCATCAGTGCATGATGAGAGTGGTGACTGTGTGGGGGTGAGGGGGGGGGGGCTGGGGACTGGGATATGGAGGGGGAGGGATAGTAGGATAGGGGTCATGGACAGTGAAGTGCTGCTGGAGAGCAAGCAGGGATGAGGTGGAGAGAGGGTAGGGCAGCTATGTGCAGTTGGGAGGTTAGACAGGGGGCAGGGGAGAGGTGGGGAGGAGGGGGGGGGTGGTAGTGGAAAAGGAGAGAAGTAAAAAGACAGGGTGGGTGCAAAGGTAGAATGAGGGCTGTGTAGTGCTGGAATGGGAACAGGGAAGGGGCTGGATGGGTGGAGACAATGACTAATGAAGGCTGAGGCCAGGAGGGTTATGGGAACGTAGGATATATTGCAGGGGAAGTTCCTACTTGCACAGTTCAGAAAAGCTGGTGTTGGTGGAAAGGATCCATATGGCACAGGCTGTGAAGTGGTCATTTCTGCAAAATGAGCTCCTCATTATCTTCTTTTTCTGGCTTGCTATCATCTACATCCATGCCCTAAATGTGAGCTGAATAATTCACATTCTGCCTCTCAAATTTTAATAGTTCTTGATGTTTTATGGGAATGAGATCTTCAAAGTTAGGATGTCTGAAGATGTTTGATATGTTGTATATAGTTGTAAGCTCAATATGAACAATACTTGTATAATATGTATTGCAATCCACAAGGGACCATGAGAAACAAAATTCGTCCTCCTCGGAAGTACTCTGGACATTAAGACATGCCTGTTTAGCGGCAATATTTTTTGGAAGAGGGATGAAGCTGGATCCCTTTGTAAGTGAATCAAAGACACGTGAGTATACATCAAGGTAGAGTACTTGGCTGTGTGCCTTACCAACTCTTGTTCCTGGATTTCAGAAAAATGGCCCAATATGACACTCTTGGTAAAGGTTCTGAACCACTTTGTAATGAAACACCCTGCAGTATCATGCTATGAGGCCCTCAGATTTGAATGATCCTCTTTTCCTCACCAGCATCACTACCTTCTTTTTGGGAATGTGTGAGTTCACACTACAGAACTTACTCGCACTTAGTGACGGGATACCATGGGTCACTGATGATTCAAGGGCACTCCTTTTTCAAAAGAGCTTGACAAACTTTGAGGAAAGTGGCAGGATCTCAATACTACACATTATTATGTGTGCTCAAAATTGCTGAATTGGTTGCTAAACGAAATGCCAGTAGTTAAAAATCCATTTAACAAGGAATTCAGCAATTTTGCAGCACTAATATTAATTTGCAGTATGGCTGTATTTGTCTTGCATGGCTTTAGGTCACAATTACAATTTCACATTAGTGTTGTAAATGCGAGCTTGTGAAATTGTGTCCCCAAAAATGCCAGCAACCACAGAGTAGTCCAGTGCAGCAGCATTATCTGCTTGATGATCGGCAACAGAGTGGGCAGGTGAACTGCTACTGCTAGGCCAATGAAGATGTTGAGGTCATGCCCAATGTCAATATCACTGGATGATGCATGATGCAGAGACCATGGCTGTATTGGCAGAGGAGCTGATGTCATCAATTCATACCACAATAATGGTGATGGGCGATGCTGTGGTGGTGTTTGCAGCAGCTGTGAATCCACCATTGATAAACCAGGGCGTAACAACAAATGCATCATCATTGTGTCACGACATGGAGTTATTTTTGGATATATAATGAAGACACATATACATGGAGATAAAGAAATCGTTTTAAATACATACCTCTATTGTCACTGTAGAGCCAAATTGGGGGTGATTATTAGTGCTTGATTACCATTATCAAAACCATGTTCAATATTGGACTTCATCTTTGCTGATGCTTTGAGGCTTGCTGATGCCTTAAGGCTTGCAGCATGCTGTGTCTGTTACCTGTGGAGCTCTGCCAATGCCTTAGATGCCAATAGACCATTTTTTCTGGCCACAGTTCATTCTGGTGAGTGTTGGCACGACTCTGTGAATCTATAAAAAAGGGGAACATACACGTCGAACATCAGCAAGGACGCAAGTGTCAGGTGTCATACAGAGTCTAGTAGCTATCACAGTATGCACGATTTGTCCAATAATATTAATGGAGGGCAAACAGTGAGAATCTTTTACTCCACCAGTAAGACAACACATTACAGCTGCATAACACCCATCTCTTGCACCCGGCCTGCCTACATCCTGTTGTTGTTTGCTATCTGGAAATAGAGACACACATCTATATAAAGGTGCTACTAACTTCAGATACATGCTAAAATATGATACAAACCCAAATCAAACAATGGAAAATCCAGGATGGAATGTAACAATATTATGGAAAGGAAAGTTGCTACTCACTGTACAACGGAATGCTGAATCACAGACAGGCACAACAAAAAGACCTTCACAAATAAAGCTTTTGACCAGTAAGGTCTTCATCATAAATAGACAACAGACGCACACACACACTCATGCAAACACAACTTACACACACATGACTGCAGTCATGTGTGTGTGAGTTGCATTTGTCTGAGTATGTGTGTGTGTGTATGTCATTTATTTTGGATGAAGGCCCTACTGGACAAAAGCTTTATTCATGACAGTCTTTTTGTTGTGCCTATTATGACTCAGCGTCTCCGCTATATGGTGACATACAAACCCAAATGTTTCACCAATATCAACCTGCAAGGAAGGTTAGGACGGACACCTGAAGAGCAAATTTTCATATTTGAGAGAGAGATTGAAAATGTGGCTGCTGGTTCTGTTGAGAGATATTTCTTGAAAACAGAACTGATGTATCCCACCCATTTGCATGATGGCCACAGTGACTTGCTGCTGTATTTGTTATGACTAGTCCTGCGAAATGATTCCATCGCCAAGCTGATAAAAGTGCTGGAGAATAAGCAGAGATATCTTCTGCACTACAGAAAGCTCCAGCAATACCTCAGTTTGGGGATGTAACTTGTTAGTATCAACAAGAGCATCTCCTTCAAGCAGTGTTGCTAGTTGAAGGAGTACATTGATGTAAACACTGAACAGAGGACTCTTGTGATGTGTGACTTCAAAAAAGATATTTATAAATAATTCAGTTTTCAGGAAAATGATGGAAAATGTTAGACAATACCTCCAAATTTGTTTGGTTTACTGATGGATGTTTTGGTGCAAGAGATTACATTGCCTGGGCAAATCTCAAATGGGCCACCACCTCTAATAAATGACTAGTTCCTTGGGTCATGTTTCAGTGCAGTTCATGAAGCCTGTCTATGTTAATATATGTGTTCTGGACCTCACCAATCTCCACCTGTGTGTGTGTGTGTGTGTGTGTGTGTGTGTGTGTGTGTGTGTGTTTTTCTTCACCTGCTGCTGTCAGTCCCTATTTCTCATATATTGTGCATAGAAAAATGTTCAGAAAGAAATGATTAAAATGTAAATACAGTATATAGAATGTTCAAACCAAACAGAAAAAAATGATTAAAATGTAAATATAGTAAAAGACAGTAACAAGTGTATAAGGAATGAAAAAAATCCTATTACAAAGTGCAAATTCAATGTGAGATGTGGTATTTAAGATCTTATCATCTTTACCAGTTTTACTGAAAATGATGTAGGGAACATGCAGCAGTCCTCAGCAGTTAGGAGGCCTAGGTCAGTTGTAAAGTCTAACAGAAAGAACAAGGTTCTGTTGCTAGGTAGTTCGTGCGGTAGAGGTGTGTGCCAGCAGTTGCAGGAAGTGTTGGGGAGTGAGTACCAGGTCACCAGCATTGTGAAGCATAGTACTGGGTTGGCTCAGGTGACTGGCAACATAGGAAGTTATGTAGGAAGTTTACGAAGGAGGTTCAGGTAGTGATAGTGGGTGGAGCAAGGAACAGTCTTGATAGGGACTGGGAATATGATGTAGATGGTTAGCTGTTAAAGATAGCTACTGAAACTGGTAGCACTAATGTGCATATCGTGCAACTGTTTCAGCGCCATGATCGGCCTCATCTTAATACACCTGTTTGGTACGTTAACATGGGGCTGGAGAGGGTGCTGATGGCAGAGGCCATGGGTCATATTTCAGTGGTGCCAGTTGGGTCTGTCAGTAGATCAGGTTTCACTAGGCATAGCCTGAACCTCAATAGGTATGGGAAGGGGAGGCTGGCAAAGCTTATAGGTGACAGTGTAGTGGGTGGTGGTGGGATCACTCACTCCTGTAGGCGTAGAGCTGCACCTTTTTTAGATTGAAGTGAGCCGATAGGTATATCTGCTTAAAGGAAGTGTCTCTCTCTCTCTCTCTAACTAAGGGCTCACCTTCAGAGGGTGTCATGTTACCAAATAGAGAAGGAATTAGCATCAAAATATAAGAGGTATTAGAGATAAAATTAGTGAACTGCTTATAAATTTTTACTCTTGAATTATTGGTATAGCGGAGCACCACTTAAATAATTTGACTATTCAGAGGCTTCCTTTACCAGGATACAAATTTAATGGCTGTTTTTCAAGGAGATCCTTGTGGGGTGGGGGAGTGGCTATGTAAAAAACAGTATTCCATTTGAGTCCATAGACATATCATGGCACTGCACTGAATAGGTATTTGAATGTTATGCAGGGGCAGTTCAATTTAGTGAAATTAAACTTCTAATTGTTGTTGTTTATAGGTCCCCTAACTCTGACTTCAGAACGTTTCTGCTCAAGCAATAGAGCGTTCTTGATTCACTTTGTAGGAAGCACCAGAAATTAGTTATATGTGGTGACTTCAATATAAATTTTGTATATGATGGTGCAAGAAAAAGGATGTTGATAGATCTCCTAAATTCATATGATCTGATGCAGACTGTGTTTTTTCCAATTAGGGTGCAGGGGAACAGTAGCACAGTGATAGACAATATTTTTATTCATTCTTCATTGCTAGATGGGCATTCAGTTAGTAAAAGGGTGAATGGCCTTTCAGACCATGATGCACAAATTTTAACACTAAAAGGCTTTTGTACTCAAATAAACGTCACATATAATTACAAACTGTGTAGGTAAGTTAATCCAATAGCAATAGAGAGTTTTTTAAACCTTGTCAAGGAACAAGAGTGACAGGATGCTTATAGTGCCAATAACATAGATGATAAATATAATGTTTTCCTTAACACATTTCTCATACTCTTTGAGAGTTGCTTTCCATTAGAATGTGTTAAACAGGGTACTAGCAGTAATAGGCAGCATGGATGGCTGACTAGTGGGATAAGGATATCATTTAGAGCAAAGTGGGAATGATATCAAAATGTTAGTAAATAAAAATAAAAAAGTAAATAGAAATAAATAAATAAAGTTAGAAGTAGTCACAATCAAGCTACAGTAGCCCATTACAGGCAGGTACTAGAAGTAATAGGCAGTGTGGGTGGCCAACAAGTGGGATAAGAATATCATGTAAAACAAAGTGGGAATGATATCAAAATGTTAGTAAATAAAAATAAAAAAGTAAATAGAAATAAATAAAGTTAGAAGTAGTCACAATCAAGCTACAGTAGCCCATTACAGGCAGGTACTAGAAGTAATAGGGAGTGCGGGTGGCCGACTAGTGGGATAAGAATATCATGTAGAACAAAGTGTGAATGATATCAAAATGTTAGTAAATAAAAATAAAAAAGTAAATAGAAATAAATAAATAAAGTTAGAAGTAGTCACAATCAAGCTACAGTAGCCCATTACAGGCAGTATTGCAAGGTGCTTAAATATGTTATTAGGAAGGCAAAGGATAAAATTAAACCCATATGGTCAGTTGTGAAGGAAGTGTCTGGTTAGCAGCACAAGGTCGACAATATAAAGTCAGTTCATAATAAAAATATTTCTGTTACTGATAATCAGATATATGTACAGTATTTAACAATCATTCTCTGAGCATTGCTGGTGAATTAAATAAAAATTTAGTTTCTACAGGGAATCATATAACTTTCTTGGCAAATGCCTTTCCGAGGTTGATGTCTGAAATACTCCTCTGTGATACAGACAAGGGGGAGATTGAGTCAATAATTAAATCCCTGAAGACTAAGAACTCTCATGGATATGATGGAGTGCCTAGCAGAATATTAAAGTACTGTGTTGCACATGTTAGCCGTATATGTAGCCATATTTGTAATTTTTCCTTTAGGAGTAATCAGTTTCCTGAACAAGTACTCAGTAGCAAAGGTGCTTTACAAAAAGGGAGAAAAGAATCATGTAGACAATTTTAGACCTATTTCTATGCCATCAGTGTTTGCTAAAGTTATTGAAAAGGCAGTGTATGTAAGGATAATTGATCATTTTATGTCACACAATTTGTTATCAAATGTACAGTTTGGCTTTAGAAGTCATTTAACAACTGAAAATGCTATATTCTCTTTTCTCTGTGAGGTATTGAATGGGTTAGAATGAATGTAGAATGTAGTTTATTCGTCTCATAACGTACAGTTATAAATCAAAGATTTTTTGTACTGGAGACACATCAAATTACTTTAAAAAAACGTTACAATAATTAACATATTTCAGCAGGCATTTCTGTATTTTTACACATGAACAATTTAACAAGAACATATATAACACTTATGGTCATTTTGCTGCTTGCAATGCAATTTATACAATGTACACTCCTGGAAATGGAAAAAAGAACACATTGACACCGGTGTGTCAGACCCACCATACTTGCTCCGGACACTGCGAGAGGGCTGTACAAGCAATGATCACACGCACGGCACAGCGGACACACCAGGAACCGCAGTGTTGGCCGTCGAATGGCGCTAGCTGCGCAGCATTTGTGCACCGCCGCCGTCAGTGTCAGCCAGTTTGCCGTGGCATACAGAGCTCCATCGCAGTCTTTAACACTGGTAGCATGCCGCGACAGCGTGGACGTGAACCGTATGTGCAGTTGACGGACTTTGAGCGAGGGCGTATAGTGGGCATGTGGGAGGCCGGGTGGACGTACCGCCGAATTGCTCAACATGTGGGGCGTGAGGTCTCCACAGTACATCGAAGTTGTCGCCAGTGGTCGGCGGAAGGTGCACGTGCCCGTCGACCTGGGACCGGACCGCAGCGACGCACGGATGCACGCCAAGACCGTAGGATCCTACGCAGTGCCGTAGGGGACCGCACCGCCACTTCCCAGCAAATTAGGGACGCTGTTGCTCCTGGGGTATCGGCGAGGACCATTCGCAACCGTCTCCATGAAGCTGGGCTACGGTCCCGCACACCGTTAGGCCGTCTTCCGCTCACGCCCCAACATCGTGCAGCCCGCCTCCAGTGGTGTCGCGACAGGCGTGAATGGAGGGACGAATGGAGACGTGTCGTCTTCAGCGATGAGAGTCGCTTCTGCCTTGGTGCCAATGATGGTCGTATGCGTGTTTGGCACCGTGCAGGTGAGCGCCACAATCAGGACTGCATACGACCGAGGCACACAGGGCCAACACCCGGCATCATGGTGTGGGGAGCGATCTCCTACACTGGCCGTACACCACTGGTGATCGTCGAGGGGACACTGAATAGTGCACGGTACATCCAAACCGTCATCGAACCCATCGTTCTACCATTCCTAGACCGGCAAGGGAACTTGCTGTTCCAACAGGACAATGCACGTCCGCATGTATCCCGTGCCACCCAACGTGCTCTAGAAGGTGTAAGTCAACTACCCTGGCCAGCAAGATCTCCGGATCTGTCCCCCATTGAGCATGTTTGGGACTGGATGAAGCGTCGTCTCATGCGGTCTGCACGTCCAGCACGAACGCTGGTCCAACTGAGGCGCCAGGTGGAAATGGCATGGCAAGCCGTTCCACAGGACTACATCCAGCATCTCTACGATCGTCTCCATGGGAGAATAGCAGCCTGCATTGCTGCGAAAGGTGGATATACACTGTACTAGTGCCGACATTGTGCATGCTCTGTTGCCTGTGTCTATGTGCCTGTGGTTCTGTCAGTGTGATCATGTGATGTATCTGACCCCAGGAATGTGTCAATAAAGTTTCCCCTTCCTGGGACAATGAATTCACGGTGTTCTTATTTCAATTTCCAGGAGTGTATTAACAATTTATTATACAATACATAATCTTTATTGTTTCTTTTCTTTTCAAATTGCCAAACTGTCCTGCATGAATTCTTCAATTGAATAATAACATTTTTCCACTAGTGCATTAAATAACAATCTTTTTGGTGGGTTAAGCTCCATATTTAACAGATTTGTGTTGTTTAATGTATTGTAAATTTTTAATCCCATGTACAATGGTGTATGAGCATAAAGTTTTAAATTATGAGAGGAAAGTTTGAAACTGTCTCTGTGATGAGTACTGTAATTAACAGACAGGGAAAGGTCATTATTCACAATGTTGAGAATTGCTGTGATGTGGGGTCTGAGTGGGGTACGGTCAAGTGGGGAGTGCCTCAGGGATCAGTGTTGGGGCCACTCCTGTCCCTTATTTATATAAATGATATGCCCTCTAATATCACGGGTAACTCTAAAATATTTATGTTTGCTGACGATACTAGACTGGTACCTAGTATAGGATGTTGTGTGCAACATTGGCCCAGTTTCAAATAGCGTAGTTCATGACCTAAGTTCATGGCTTGTAGAAAATAAAGTAACGCCAAATCACAGTAAGATTTAGGTTTTAGAGTTTCTAAAACACAGTTCAACAAAACCTGACATTGACATTTTAATATCACAGAATGAGCATATGATTAGTGAAACCGAGCACTATGGGACTTAACATCTGAGGTCATCAGTTACTTAAACCTAACTAATCTAAGGACATCACACACATCCATGCCTGAGGCAGGATTTGAACCTGCGACCGTAGCAGTCGCGCTGCTCCGGACTGAAGTGCCTAGAACCGCTCGACCACCACGGCCGGCTATTTTCATTCACTTATGTTGCATGGTATTATATTTTGGGGTAGCTCTTCCCATTCTAAAAGGATATTTTTGGCTCAGAAATGTGTGGTTTGGGCAGTAAGTGGTGTAAGTTCACGAACCTCTTGTCGACCCCTGTTCACGAGTTTGGGTATTTTGACATTGGTCTCTCAATATATACATATTACTTTCTGTCCTTTCTTGTTAACAATATTAGCTTATTCCCAAGAATAAGCAGCTTTCACTCAGTTGATACTCAGCAGAAATCAAACCTGTATTTGGATCATACTTCCTTAACTCTTGTGCAGAAAGGTGTGCAGCATACTGCTGCATCCATTTTCAATAAGCTACCACTCAAATTCAAAAATCATAGCAGTAATCCGAGCGCTTTCAAATCAAAACTGAAGAGTTTCCTCATGGGTCACTCCTTCTAGTCTGTCGAGGAGCTCCTTGAAAAATTAAGCTGATTCGTGTTGCATTGTTCATTGTGTTTACTTAAACTTATGGATTGACTTTTTTGGGTTTATAAACATTTTATTTTTATCTGTTATTACTTTTATGTTGTAATTTCATGCACTGGTATGTTCCATGACCTTGGAGATTTGCTCCTCAATTCACTCTTATGGAACTTGACACCTAAATTTAAAAAAAATGATAGTATTATTTCAAAAGACATATATAAGTATGTAATCTATCAGAGAAAAATTATAAAGAATAGCTTCATAAATTGTTATAAATAAACCAATGTACGGTATATATGTAATCAGATACTTTGAGATAAGAACATACAGTACATAACTACTGCTTATTGGTTACATTGTTATCACTGGAAGTTATGTGTCACCTGATGTATACTTGTTCTTGAACTGGTGCTAAATAACTACTTTGACCCAAGCACTTTTTGTATAATATCTCACTGGACAGTCGGATTCACTGTGCTTGATTTTTGTTAAACCAACTCACAAATTAATAGATTTACTAAATCCACGTATGCAACATTGCAAAAATATAGTTTTACAGATAAAGCTGAGGGTGGGAAGGGTACGTCTTTGATTGTTCTCTGTTCTGCCAAGGTTAGAGGATCTGCTTGGGATGGAGGGATAGGAGTCCCCACAGTCACATGCCTAGCATTTTGTAGGAAAATTTAGTCTTTGGCAGTTTTGACGTGAAACTAATTATGTTTTTTAGTACTCATGATTTTACAATGTTTTTTAAACACTGGAAATAACAGGTGTTCTGAAAAAATGCACACATTTTGAAACTTTTTGAGAATACATTTATGAAAGTCACAGTTTTACTACACAATGGTATTTTAGAAAAAGACTTAAACTCCTTGATGAGACCCAGAGAACCACCCAATGCTGATTGTCACTATGTCATCCTTTGTCATACACCATCATTCGAAGCAGTATGGATGGACATGGGGTAAGCACATCACTCTCCTGGCCATTGTTAGCTTTCCAGTACTTGGAGCCACTACTTCACATTCAGGTAGCTTCTTGGTTGGCTTCACAAGATTGAGTAGAGGTCTCATGAAAAAAAGGATCTCTGACAGTGCTGCTGATTAGGCCAGCGTCTTCTGAATGGGTAATAGACAAGCTACTCATTCAGCTACAGAACTTAATTACATCTTTTTTCCCACTCTGATATGCTGTGTATTATTAGAAATGTATGTCACAGTATTGTCTACAGAGATGGTATGTTGTATAATAAATTAAAATGGATTAAAAACAGTCTTGACTGTGGTCAAGACTGTTATTAATCAGGTTTAAGATATTTTAGGTAGACTGATGATTTTCTCCACAAGAAAGGTTTTCAAAAATTACTGGTTGTAAAAAAGCCTACCTAAAAATTGTAAAATGATATGTCCCTCCACCAAAGGACAAATGCTGCGTCGTGAAATTTTAGGACAACCAGTATACTTCCAAAGTCCGGCAGCTTTTAGTGTGAATGAAAGTACTTCAAAACAGCAATTACTGGTTTCAACTTCTTAGGTCATCATGAGATGATTTGAATATCATTCATAATTAACGGTCATAAAGATTCATATGGCTTCTGAATAAAAGTTCTACTGGAGTGCAGAATGTATCCTTGATATGAATTACTATGTGACATATTCAAATTGTCTGATAATTGTTTTCTAAGGATTTCAAAAATTAGTGGTACCATTTGTGTGGGTTGACACTGTAAAAGAATTTTGTTAGCACTGTGATTCCTTAAACAGCATTCTTAGCCTATGTCTAAAGTTATAACTTTATACATATTGAACATTGGGAGGTGAACTTCAACTTCAGAGCTTTAGTGCAGATCATTACTATCTGGTGATCAGCCAATATGTGGTATCCTCATTGCATAGCTGTGCAGTTGGCAGTTGTTAACATGAAATGTATTGCATGCAAAAATTCTCTTATTACCTTTCTTAAGTGTCTCCTGCTACCAACTCCTTTCTTGTCTTTTGTATGTTCTTTGATGAAAGTCATATTGGAAAATAGATTAACAATTATTGCTAAGTGAATCTATTTCTTGAACATGATATTCATATTTCAGTAGTTCGTGTGTTTGTCAACATGACTTTCCTTTGGATAAAAAGAAATCAGTAAGGTACATATAGTTACTCTGAACAGCACAGGTCTGGAGCTTGAATAACAGGTAAAAAGTAGTCACTATTTGATCTGTCACAGACACTGAGCTTTTCGTGAACATATCAAGGATGGGAGAAGAAGTCAACTGGTCCTAATAAATGAAACATCCTGGAATGAACCTGAAATGATTTAGGAAATGATGGGAAATCAGAATGTCTGTTTGAGAATAGATATTTTCTGGTAACTGATTTAGGTGTATGTGGATGTCTTTGAAATCCATCTTGTACATGAAGTTTAGGCAAATAGGTTGGTAAGGAAGAGGTTTCACGACGCATCTCATTAACTATTTTTCACACATTGTAAAAGTAGCAGATATTATAAGGTGGTGTACCAAAGGCTGACAAGTGTTACTAGGAAAGACTGGAGACACTGTTTTCTCTTTAATCGAAATGCATTCACAATTGGAAATGGTTTCACATATTTGTTTGTGCTGTTCAGTTAGTGGTATGTTGCACAAATACTGAAAACTAGAAGCAATGGACTTGGCAGAAGTATATGTGCACATTCAAGGGGAAAACTCTCCTGATAAATATAGAATGGATAGCCGAGGGGAAGAAAAATAACTTTTTTAACATTTTTTGGCTTCTTTAACATACCATTACTATTTGTCTGCCTGCATGCAACTTTACACTATCATTTGCAGAGTACAATATCTTACATGGATTTCTTGTTTTACGTACTTCTGAAATAATTCTTCTCAATATGCCAGAAGTAATGAACTTTGTTCTAGTTTTCCTACAAACATGAAAAACACACAATCATTAAAGGAATAGCACCAAAGCTTCCACTGAAACTATGTAATTACAAATTATTCTATGTGGGTCTTAGTAATTCTGTAAGATGCTTATTGAAGCAAGCTAATGAGAAATAAGAAGGAAATAAATGTCCTGTGGAAAGGATATGCAACTGACAAACTTCATACTAGTCATGAAAATTAAATCACTTAAGGTTATGGGAAGCGAGAGAAGAATTTACTAGTTATTTTTAATTGCAACACTGTTTTGTATTACTAAACCACAGATCCATATGTGTAGATTTCTAGATGTCATCAGAACACTGTTTCAAATGGGTACCTATAAATTTTGTGATTAAAACCTAACTGCCTTTAGCAGGAAATTGTGTTAAGTAAGTATATTCTACCATATTAGTAATAGAGCCACTATTTTTTATTCATTTAATATTTCAGGTGAGACAGCAATGCTGATATACTTCTATGGCCCTGTCTCATGTGTGATGGTTGTGAACTTGTTGCTGTTCATTTTAACTGCTGTAAATACTACAGTTAAAAGTGAAAACCATGGTGATGGTACTCAAACAGGTACTATCAAGCTCAAAAAGAGGAGACAAAGAGAAAGGTGAGTCATTTCATATGAGTGATACAGTTGTTGAGGACACTGATAACGATACATGAAATGTTTGATGACTGACTGATATTTTCCATTGCTGTGTGCTAGGTAATTCTGAAAGAGGATGGGTCTATAATTCTGTTTAAATCTATATGATGGTAAATTTAAATCATAACTCAGCTGCCAGACTGAACCCTGAGATCTGAAAATTTAGTTTTGCAATGAAACATAGTCCAGTTCATTAGATAACAGATTGTACCATGAAATAATACACACCTAACAATCAGAACTCTCTTACACTGTGTTGATTATTTTTATAGTTTTTATACTAATTGACTTTACACTTTGAAGTTCTTCCATACCCATATGTATTTTATAGTAACTAACATGAAGTTGTCAGAACTGTTACCAATAAACTACACATACCAAGCTATAACTTCCATCAAGTGACCTCATGTAACATTGCATTATTTTACCACCTAGAGTAAAAATACAAAATAACACTATGCATGCAAACAAGAGAATGCTAGTTAACAAGAATGCTTTGACTTAGTCACACAGTTAGAACAGACAATGCAAGCCTTCATTATTGCAACAAGGACTGCAGTGTTGCGTAATACTTCTTTGAATTCTTTCCATAAATTATTGAACCTGAGTACTGACCAGTAGAATTTTTTGTTGACATGTTCCATGGATCAATTTGTCAATAGGTTTAAAATGAAGATATATTTTCTCAGTAAAATCATTGTACAAGCTGATCTACATCTACATCTACATTGATACTCCGCAAGCCACCCAATGGTGTGTGGCGGAGGGCACTTTATGTGCCACTGTCATTACCTCCCTTTCCTGTTCCAGTCGCGTATGGTTCGCGGGAAGAACGACTGTCTGAAAGCCTCCGTGCGCGCTCTAATCTCTCTAATTTTACATTCGTGATCTCCTCGGGAGGTATAAGTAGGGGGAAGCAATATATTCGATACCTCATCCAGAAACGCACCCTCTCGAAACCTGGCGAGCAAGCTACACCGCGATGCAGAGCGCCTCTCTTGCAGAGTCTGCCACTTGAGTTTATTAAACATCTCCGTAACGCTATCACGGTTACCAAATAACCCTGTGACGAAACGCGCCGCTCTTCTTTGGATCTTCTCTATCTCCTCCGTCAGACCGATCTGGTACGGATCCCACACTGATGAGCAATACTCAAGTATAGGTCGAACGAGTGTTTTGTAAGCCACCTCCTTTGTTGATGGACTACATTTTCTAAGCACTCTCCCAATGAATCTCAACCTGGTACCCGCCTTACCAACAATTAATTTTATATGATCATTCCACTTCAAATCGTTCCGCACGCATACTCCCAGATATTTTACAGAAGTAACTGCTACCAATGTTTGTTCCGCTATCATATAATCATACAATAAAGGATCCTTCTTTCTATGTATTCGCAATACATTACATTTGTCTATGTTAAGGGTCAGTTGCCACTCCCTGCACCAAGTGCCTATCCGCTGCAGATTTTCCTGCATTTCGCTACAATTTTCTAATGCTGCAACTTCTCTGTATACTACAGCATCATCCGCGAAAAGCCGCATGGAACTTCCGACACTATCTACTAGGTCATTTATATATATTGTGAAAAGCAATGGTCCCATAACACTCCCCTGTGGCATGCCACATTATTGGAGTTTTGCTTTAATTTAATCTACAATAAAATTTAATAAATGTAAGACAACCACATAACACAATATCAAAAGTGCTTGGTGAAATATACATAATTTTAGGTGTAAAGATAACAACTCATTGAAGTGTGAAGGTATTGAGTCATCCATAGGCACATAAACAAGAATGATCACTCTGTTAACTTACAGACAGACCTGCATGAGTGAATATGAGGTTATGGAGCTGGGTGAGATGGACCTGGGAAGGAAGCTAATAGGGGCTGAGCACAGAATAATTATGAGATTGCAAAATGTTTCACAAAGACAACTCCCATCTACATAATTAACTGAAACAGGTGTCATAGGGAAGGATACAAATGGCACGGACTGTGAAGCAGAAATTGAAACTGAGCATGTCACACTGTAACAGCGTTTTCTGCCTCTGGATGGTCAACTCTGCTCTTGGTTACAGTTTGATACTGACCATTAATTCTGGTAGACACCTGTTTGGTGGTCATGCCCACATAAAATACTGTGCAGAAATTACAGTATAGCTAGTATATGATTTGACTTCTTTAGCAAGTGGCCCTGTCTCTGACATGATAGGATAAGCCTTTGACAGAAATCTGGGTGGGTGTATGGGACAGATCTTGCATCTACATCTTCCACAGAAACAAGGAGTTATGTATAGGTTTGGCATGAGGATGGAGTAGGTAATTCATAAATGAGATGGGTTGCAGGCTACTATTTTGGGAGTGGTGTGAAATATTGTGGATAGGATGTCCTTAATTTCTCAGAATGATGATAAGTAGTCAAAGCCTTGACAAAGAATATGGTTCAGTTGTTCCCATCCAGGATGATGTTGGGTGATAAAGGGTTGCTCCTCTGCAGTTAATTTCAGAATTAGGTTGGAGGATTAGGGGCATCCATGGATATGGAACAAGAAGTTTGACTGTGAAAGCTATCAAATTTCTTAGCCTTGTTTATGTGCCTATTGCTAACTCAGCTCCTCCTTTTTTGATTTTTTATCTTCTATTTGTTTTGTTATCTTCTCTACTTAAATTATTTATGCATATATCTATTATCTGCCCAGGAATTAATCTATTGCAGAAGTTGTCAAGCAGAAATGATTCAGTTCGTTTTTAAAACTGTTTTCATTGTCTTCTATCACTTTTAACAGACATAATAGGTGGATAAATACTGTGCAGATTAACTTGTGGAAAATGGAGATCATTATTGTTCCCATTACTGTATTTATGAGTGCTACTACTATTTTTAATTATGGTTGGTTCTTCACAACAAATATTATGAAAGAGTAAATGGACTGTGAGGATGTTGTTAATGTGTCAAATTTTTGTAAACTTTTTATAAACAATTGCCTAAATGAAATTCAGTAGCATTCTGTGTACTACATGTTACTCCAGCAGCATAGTTCTGTATAATGGACAGATTGTTTTTATGTGTAGAATAGCCTCAGAAAATGTCTTCAAATAGAGCATACACTGATCAACTCATATGTTTGAGATCTCTATTGTGTTATTCTCAATTCATGTTGAGATCAATATGCACATCCAGAAGTTCTGAACATTCAATTTTAGACATTTCCTTTCCCCTGGGATTTATTATTATTGATGGTGATTTATCCTGGCTTATACAGAATTGAATGTATCATGTTTTTATAAGTTAAGTGGTAGGCCATTTAATGAGAACCATTCAGCATTTTTTAAATATTTAATTTATTGTTTATTTTGTGTCAGTCAGAGGTGACATTTGAAACAGATGAATTCATTTATGGGTAAAGAGTAATGTAAGAAAGACTGCTAAGCAAAGTATTAATAACATAGTTTTTATTTTAAGCTTTTTTAATAACATATCCTCAATTAAAATTAGGTGGAAGCAAATGCTTTGCAAACCTACAATAGGCCTCATTGTAGCAGTTACCACAATCTAATACAATGGCCTTGTGTTAGCTAATTCTCATTTTGAGCACAAAAATATTACTGTAGGAAATTGATCATGCTATACAGTTGCACTTACTCAAACCTTGTTAAGTTTAACTTATATACCTAAATAAATAGTTTCATACGTTAAAGTAATTGGCTTGCAAGCAGATGACATACACATTGCTGCAACCATTTCCACATAGTATTCATAATTTGCACCAAATGTTCTTGTAGGTAGATTTCAAAACAATTTCATCAGTAAATTGGTTGTATTATCCCCACTGCCAACATAGCCTATGCATCTACGTGTGGATCTCAATCACTAGAAATCTATGTATAAATCAGAGACAAGCCAGTAAATTAAATGGAGTACTATTATTTTTATTTATAACAGTAGAAAGTAACCAGAGGCAAAGGTCTGTCTATTCACAGTCTGTTAAGTAACCTGTGTGGTTACTAGTAATGCTTTATTGTGACTGCTTTTTTCCCATGAGTTCCTCTCTGTATGACCAGTCACCCTTTTTATACCTAAAAATATTTTATTGGTTGCATTGTAAAAACATTAATACTTCCATTATCAGCATTTATTTCTCCAACAGGTTGTTAATGTTTAGCAAAATATTCATCTTGATGGGTCTAACTTGGGTAACTGACATTTTGTCATGGATTTTTGGTGGACAGCACAAGTATTATTGGATTGTGACTGACACAATAAATATTTTGCGTCCCGCTTTCATTTTCTATATCTTCTGCTGCAATCGAAGAATTCTGGAGATGCTGGCAGCTCACCTGCCATGTACCTCTGGCTGTTCTTCAAACCACACTAGCTCCAGTACAGAATCAGGTATGTTACTCTATTATAGAGTATATGTCATTTATTAACTGCTTCAAGGAAATTCATACTATACTATATCACAGTTATTGTAGTTTAGTGATTCTCAGATAAAGTAAATTTATGCAATTTATTTTCTACAGTGTGTGTGTTTGCTTGAGATTGATAGTAGGACAGAATCTATGAGAACTGCTAAAATATTTCAGATGGTTCTGAATACTAATATACTAGAAATCTGCTACAAGTTTTAAGATTTGTCCGTGTAGAAATTTGTTCATTTTGTTCAAGAAAATGAAACAATGAAGCAGGCTAGTCCTTCAAAATGCGTAACAATAAGTAATTTTAAATAATTAAGTGTCTTTAAAGAAAGGGAGGGAACAGATGTACTTACAATCAAATATAAATTGACAAAACATCAGTTCACCAGCCAAGATGGATACAGAACCAGACATATTTGTCACCTCATGGAAATTGTGGCCTCTTCATCTCACAAAAGAGAAGCAGAAGAGGTGGAAAAACCAAACTGCACTTGCATAAGGCAAGAGATTCACTTCAGACACAACAAAACAAAATCAGAGAGAAATGAATAACATGCATATGGTAGCTATGAACTTGGTGACTGTCCCACCACATAGGTGATCTGGATTTTGGGATTGTGGCTGCTTTCTCTTTTCACATTTTTCCATTCTTATATATTTTGGAGTTTAATTTGTTGTGTTTTCTTTTGCAATAATTTTAAGTCTACTGACAATTTGTTTCCTTTCTTCCCTTGCAGTAAACGCAAAAAAAGGCAAAATTCATGGGATTGTGGACCCAGAGGAATATGGATTGGGTCAAATATGAGACATGACTACTCTAAATTGAGTAGAGGTTGTTATATATTTAAGTCTTTCAAAATCTGCATTAATAAGCAGGAAATCATGAGAGCATATTATGAAAATTTTCATTGACACTAAATAAATAAAACAGAATAAAACATTTAATTATGCTCTGAAATAACTCTCCTGTGACATTGTGCTATTATGTCTACATCTACATATACATGACTACTCGGCAAAACACACTTAAGTGCCTGGGAGAGGGTTCATCGAACTACCTTCACAATAATTCTCCGTTATTTCATTGTTGAACAGTGTACAGAAAAAATGAACACCTACATCTGTCTGTGTGGGCTCTGAGTTCCCTTATTTTATTATGATGATCATGCTCTCTATTTAGGTCAACATCAACAAAATATTTTTGCATTCAGAGGAGAATGTTGGTGATTGAAATTTTGTGAGCAGATACTGCCGCAGTGAGAAACAGCTTTGTTATAATGATGTCCACCCCAATTCTGTATCATGTCTGTGACACTCTCTCTCTCCTATTTCTGGATAACACAAAATGTGCTATCTTTCCTTGAATTTTCTAGATGTACTCCATTAATCCTGTCTGGTAAGGATCACACACTGCACAGCAGTATTCCTAAAGAGTACAGACAAGCATAGTGTAGGCAATATTGAGTTATTCTAACATTTTTCTGCATATATACATTGGAAATGTCCTTCATGAAGAAATTTGTAATTAGCATGAAAAAAGTCCAGACATTGACAGTTGGCATATGGGACAATTAGTTAGTTATTATTCCTACAAACACAGAAAAATACCAAAAAGACATGAAACTACACAACAAATTACTATTAGTATAAAATCCATTACAAATGGAAAATATTTCAGAAATAAATAAAAGCATACCTACAGTAACAGTCCTACTCAATTACTGAATATTTGGATGATAAGTAACAGTGTGTATGTATGTTCTAAGTTGTAAACTATTTAATAGAATGTGTAATAGTAAATTATAATCTTAGTATTATGTTGTCAATATTATATAATAAACTGAACTGTAAATGATTTAATGGAGAGATAACAAGTAAATAAACTTTAATTTACAGCCAAAGATAAAAATTTATTAATAGCAGTTTACTGTTCAACAGGATGCAGCCTGAATGTTTACAGAGTGTGTTCTAATAATGACAGTCATAGCCCAACAGTACAATATAGAGCACTCACTGGTAGAGAAATTTCACATGGAGACCATCATCCATGAAAAGCCTCAGCAACGATAACAAGAAATCTACAAGGCCAATAATAAAATAAGAAACACTTGAGCAGAACTTGAAAATCTGAAATCAAACAATATTCAGCTTTCCATTCTGTTACTGGAATATGACTTTCTGACTAAGAAATTTGGATAAAATAACTGGTAGTAGGATGAACAATGAAAAAATTATACCGAAGTACAAATTAGGGTTATTAATGAAATATGTAAATTAAAGATCTGATGCTGTTACAAGTTGAGGAAAATGGAGATTTAGGACATCCATGGAAGTTTAAAATTGTGGAACACCATAACTCATGGTTAAAGTTTTACTTTATGCATGGAGTTGCCTAAGTGTGTATCATGCACTAACTTAAAATTCAGTTTTGACTACCTCTCTGTTAGAGTTTTAAATGTGCTAGCAAACTCACCAATGTGTACCCTACATCAAACTACTAAATATGCAATTGCTTCTCCCAGTTGTTCGCAACTAAATTTGTTTAGATATAATTGATGACTAAGCAAATAACCGTGTGAATGTGATTGTAATTTGTCGTATGCTACATTTGTTTGTGTATGAGTGTGATCTGTTGCTTTCATAGATTGCCTATAAGTAGCATCTTTAGGTGTGATCTCATTCCTCAAAGCAGATGAGTGGAATTGGACACTAGAATTTGTCCACAAAGACAGGGTGCTCTGCTGTACACAGTACACAGTGCTGTGAAATGTGTAACATCCTTCATTTAACATTTTCTTAAGCACAACAATAGGACCACACACTAACAATGAAAAAGACTTCCATACTTTCATGCATCCTCCATACTTCATGTTGGAATGCCAGATGATGGGATGTAACTTTCACCAGGCATTTGCCAAACCTGAATTCTTCCATTGGATTCATTACTACATATCACTCATTTGCAATCAACACTGTGTAGCAGTGTTGATCTATACACAACTTCAAATGTCCCTTAACACTGACTACAGAAATGTCTGGCCTATAAGGAACTGCTTGATGATCATACCCCTTTCTTTTTCAACTCCCTTCACACAGTCATTGTGCTAGCTGGACTGGTTGGTAGCACTTTGGGGCTTGAAAGTGGTTCCTGAGTTCATATGACTTTTTACAATCACTCTCCTACACAGTAACAGATTGTCCCTGTCAATCAATATATGAGGTTTGGCTGCTCTTGGCTCTAGGTGTTCCTTTGCATTTCACTTCACAATCACATTATCAAAAATCAGCTTGGTCAGCTTTAGAAGGGTTGAAATATCCCTGGTGGATTTGTTACTCTGGTGACATCTGATGACTAATCCAAGTTCAAAGTCATTGAGCTCTCTTGACCAACTCATTCTCCTGATATTTTTTCTTCACTTCTCATGAGATCTGGTGGTCAATTCTGCATTACATAGTGGTGTACAGACACTTTTGATCTGACAGTGTGTTTACTATAGTCAACATAATGCATGTTATTTGATATTTGTAAGACAGCTTTCTTTAGTAGATAATAAACAACTAACAGAATATAAAAAAGTAACTCATTTTCAACTGCTTTTGGACAGAATCGCTGGCCACTACTTTCTCAAACAATACAAAATTTTCAATATGTAAAATAGGAAGCATTTTTACCACACTATAAATTGCTTGTTTCATATGAAGTGACACATTTCATTGAATTCAGTGTTAATAGATCTAGATTCTTCAGTCTCCACTAAATGGTTCTAGTCATTGGTAATACCTGTAACACAAAACACGTTACTGTTTCCTATGTTGTTAAATAAAATTCCAAGTTCTGGAACAGAATTTTTTTGCTGATGATACTTTTTACATTGTATAATGTGAGTAATGTATGGTGAAAAGAGTGGTTAAGGAAGAAGAATAAAAATCATATTCTGCTGGTAACTGTCTATCAGTAGGATGAGATTTTAAAATTATTGTTGTTCACTCACTGTTACCTTCAGAGCTAGATAAAATAAGATTTCGACATTAGTGATAAATCTAGTTGACTGAGGAGCTATGGTTTACACACGAGGCATGAGTGACACAGTTCAGCATCATGTTATGCAGTGTAGAGTAGTGTTGTTCTTGTGTCATTGATCTTGGGGATGGTATCCATACTGGCATGACACTCAGCCTGAATAACAGTAAGGACATTTCCTGGGGTGCCAAACATAACGGTATAATCTGGTTACCAACAGTGGCACATGCTCTCACTATAAGCGATCCTGTGGACATAATTAGAATTCAGCCCAGGACATTAGTGCATAATATGGTGATCAGAAGATATAAACCACCTCATCTTCTTCCTCTGGCTGCCAAATTCAGATGATGAAAATTTCTTCTTTCATTTGAAATATACTAGGGCATAACAATTAATTAGCAAAAACTTGTCTTTAATTCTCAGCACTCAATGATTTTAAGGTAATTGTAAATTTGCTGCAACTTACTGAGTTTTTGACAGTGTATCTATAGATTTGGTGATGCTAAGAGAAATTTCAAGAAATTCAGATTGACAAAATATTACACAGTAAAACCTGTGATTTTGAAAATCACAGGTTTATTGCATAATACTGTAACAAAACTGGCTCATGAAAACTTTCAGAAATCTGACACTGCCATGATTGATTTGCCACTGCCTTATGTATTTGTAACAACTGCTGCCTATGTCATGTTATTAGAAACAGAAAATGTGTGAATTACAATCAAGATCTTGCTAGTATACACAGACTGTCATCATTCAATTACACATTAATTCATTTCTCTCACATTGCAACGTAAGGTTTTACATGGCTTTTAGCCTTTAGTACTAAAATTTGTAACATATGTTTACTAATGATGTTTTTTTAATAAAGTTGCTTATATCATGAAGATTATTAGTTGCAAAATGTTCCTAACATTTCTATGAGTGTATTACACAAACAAAAACAGAATGCTAATTTCTATCCTTATAAAAACTATACTGGAATTACAAAATGAGAATTGTTTACTTTTTATGTTCAAGTATTGATTAATAACAGTTGAACCATCACAGAGATATATGTGTGCTTACTAAAGTAGGAATGAAATTAATGACAGAATATGAAGCAATATAATAAATTGAATTCTAAATGACCAGATAACTGAAATAAGGTTGTTGCAAAATGTATATAAGCCTGTAAATGTGGCAGCCTGACACCTGTGGTCAACACTTCATGTCATACTTTTCCTAATGATCATATATTGCTATGCTCCAACACCTGCACCCACAGAGCTATTATAGACGAGAATCAGAATGGTATTCTGTCGCCGGCCGGTGTGGCCGTGTGGTTCTAGGCGCTACAGTCTGGAACCGCGTGACCGCTACGGTCGCAGGTTCGAATCCTGCCTCGGGCATGGATGTGTGTGATGGCCTTAGGTTAGTTAGGTTTAAGTAGTTCTAAGTTCTAGGGGACTGATGACCACAGATGTTGAGTCCCATAGTGCTCAGAGCCATTTGAACCAAGGTATTCTGTCAAAACTAAAACTTCAGTCAATTACCAGCAACATAGCATAAAATTGTCCAAAAATCACCAGTCAGCACAACATGAAGTTGACTTCAGTGCACATAAAATGTGGCAGTGAGTGTATACCAAATATGCAAAAATTGTAACCACACACTCAAAATAAAGTTTAACACAAAAGTTTAAACCTTGTCCATTTCCATATAAGCTGAAAAAGAAATGAATGAGCCAATTACAAAAAATCATAAAGAAAAAACATATATATTATTTTTGTATGTTTGCCTCACTGCTTGAGAAGATTCCAATCCATTTGTGGTAACTCCTGCTTCCCGTCTTTTTATAGTGCTCTGGTGTTTCCAAGCACAAAGTCTGTGCACAGTAATTTCTCCAAATAGATACAATTGACTTCTAGTAACTTTTCACCACTGCAGCATAAAAGAAACAGAACAAGAAAAGTTGTATGTGATTGATGCTAAAATACACATATATAGTGCTTGTATTAAAGTCTCATATTTCATTATCATTACACAAATTGTTTCATAGGCAGTAGCTTCGTAGCAAGTTAAGTTTTGGTCAATTCTACCAATATGGGTGCATGACTTCCTCAAACGGCATTTGTGGGTAACCTTGACATTCTTAAATAATACCTCTAAGACAGAATAAAAGTTAAAACAGTGCATATATACCAAGATAATCAGTCTGCATTTTAATAGATATAAGTTATTTTCAGTTTCTTTGCGCATTTGTATATTCATTTTGACATGATACTTCCCTTCTCTCTCTGCAAACGTAGAAAACGTCAAAATATTAACTTTTCTTTTTCTGTTTTTTCCCAGAAAATGGAAACACTGTGAAGGCATGCATTTGCGCTAGTGCCCTTCTCATGCCAGCAAAGTAAACTGTTAAAATTGTGGTCACCTAAGATAAAGACTACTGCACAGGAACATGCTTTCATGCAAATATTCATCATATATAGTGACAAATCAATATGTTCAGTGTGCAAATTATATCATTAACAATTATTAGTCCTGTCAGATGTGTCTCCACAAGTGACAGCTTATATGCAAAATCTCTTCATGTAACTTCCTTTCTGATGCAACAAAGTTACATTACAGTAAGGCAACAACTGTCCTTTTGCCATAGCTCATCCAAAGCAACCCTTCTGTCAGATTCCCTTAAATGTACTGTATAAATAGCATTACTTGTGTCCGTCATACAATTTTATTTTTGACATAATATATTGGAAATGTAGTGACAGGGTTCAATAGCAGACATGCATTTCAGCATGTCATTCACATGAATTTTGCAATTAAACACCTCTCAAAATGCAGTAAAAATGAAACCTGAGTATACAAATGCATCTCTTGACAAAAAATTCAACCGAAGTATGAGTTTACAAGTGCCTTTGCCATGGTAAAATGTGAAATAAAAGTGTACTAAAATACCATAATACACAACAAACCTCTCCAATCGACCTGATCCTTGACCATTGGTCTTGCAATACATGAAAAGTGAACAACTCTTAAATACTAGAAAGTAAGAATGGATGTATCTGACAAGAGCATTGGCTAAATGGCTTCACAAACTGCTTTGACTCACATCAGTCAGACAATATTTTCTGTATGTTATTCAATATCTCTTTGCACAGATTCTGTATCTCTTTGCATGGACTCTCTCTCTCTCTCTCTCTCTCTCTCTCTCTCTCTCTCTCTCTCTCTCTCTCTCACTCCCTGTGTGTGTGTGTGTGTCATAAAACATAGATAATTCATGTTTCGGCAACAAGATATTACCAATAACATAACAGGCTATATACATTCTGCTCAGTTAAAATCACTTTTTAGTAGTATGCACAGAGTCAAAATGTAGAACTCCTCTATGTGAACATATTTGAGACATTTTATTGATGAACACCAATGTCTTCTTCCTAATAGTCTTTCAGTCACTCAGCAGCTTGATGGCAAGAAAAGTAGTACAAACATCAAAAAAAGTTTTGCATCACTCCGATTCCCGGAACTCCTGAAGATAGACATTGACAGTGGATACTGTATCACAGACATAGACCTTTGACTGCTCAGAGATGTCACTAAACCTGCCCAGAGAAGTAAAGAACCATGCATGAGCAGTGCCTATTAGACTGAGGGGGTCTGACAGCCGATCAGTTCCAGTCATTTCATCACGAAGGAGGTACATGGCTCATGATGTCTACAGTTCAACAAGCCTAGATGGTCAATACCAAGATTTGATCATGTCCACATTGTTACTTTGTGCCAGGAAGGGCTCACAACAAGGGATGTGTCCAGGAGTCTCGGAGTGATCCAAAGCGATGTTGTTCGGACATGGAGGAGATACAGAGACAAAGGAACTGTTGATGACATGCCTCGCTCAGGCCGCCCAAGGGCTACTACTGCAGTGGATGACTGCTATCTATGGATTATGGCACGGAGGAACCCTGACAGCAATGCCAGCAAAGTTGATGTGCACACCATCCCAGACATACTACTATGTACGCTATGGTGCAGCAGACTGCCAGCACAAGTCAAGGCCATAATCACATCTCAAACCAAGATGCCTCAAGATGTTGTGACTGATCTGGCTGACCAAATACAGGACACCATCATACTACCTTCTGTTCTGACCTGATGGTGAAATGGAAAGAAATGTCATGTGGCTAGGGCCTCACGTCAGGTAGACCTGTTGCCTGGTGCAAGTATTTTTAGGGAACGTCACTTCAGTGACTTGTGTGTTGATAGGGATGATATGATGATGAAGACAACACAACACCCAGTCCCTGAGTGGAGAAAATGCTCCAACCTAGCCGGGAATCAAACCCAAGTCCCTTTGCCTGGCATCCTGCTGTACTGACCGCTCAGCTATCGAGGCAGATGACCTGATAGCAATATATGAAAGTACTTTGGTGGATGTCAAATCTGATTGTGATAAGTTTACGAAAAAAGTCATAGCACTGGGACAGCAACTGAATGATGACCAGGTGAACGACGCTGATCCACTAAGCAAACAACTAAGTGACCTTCTTGCCAACCGCCATGGTAAAGGCAGATACAGAGATAATGGAGTTGTTCTGCATCAAATACTTCTCATCATGCCGACTCACGAACATCTAACTTACGCTGATTCCATCAGAGGTTCTGTGAGCAAGCTCATTAAGTGTAATCTGCTGTGCAAATATGTCAACCTTAAGCACCAGGCAGAAGTCGACATGTCTGTTTGTTCCTCTGCTTGCCTATTTATGACTGACTGCAAGATGGGGTGCAAATGTTTGGTCGACACAGGATCAGACTTGAGAATTTTACTGAGAGACAAACTGCATAAGTGCCACCCAGCCACATACTTCAGACTGTCAGTGGCTGACAACTCCACCATCCAGGCATATGGCATGTAACATGTGGAGCTAGTTCTGGGATTGCAATGTGCCTTAGCATAGAATCTTGTTTCACAGATGTGACAGAGTCAGTAATTGGGGCAGATCTGCTAGTGCACTACCAGCTGCCCCCAGATGTCGCAAACTCCTGGACGCCCTCACTGGTCTGTATACAGATGGGTTCTAATGCCACATAGCCGGCTGTGATACCAAGGTCATCCAGGTTGCAGAAGGAGGTTGCAACAGACTACTCGACTAGTTTCTGTTGCTCAGAAGGCCTCCCAGGGCCCAAAACAGGTATGCCATGATACTGTCCATTATATCAACACCACCATAGGTGTCCTAATGTCATGTAGGTCCAGATGGCTGGCCTCAGACAAATACACCATTGCAAAAGTGGAATTTGATACCAATGCTGGGTGAAGGCATCATTCACCCGTCCAGTGATGCATGGTCTTTACCCCTCCATCTCATACCCAAGAAGAATAGTACATGGCAGCCATATGGTGATTATCATGCCTTATATGTAAGAACCATCCCTGACTATTTCATTGTGCTGCATTTGAAAGACTACAACCATGCCTTAAATGGAAAAAAAAGTGTTCAGCATGCGTGATTGTGCCAAGGCATATGCCTAGATTCCTATTGCCAAATGAGATATTACTAAAACGGCCATTATAACACCTTTTGGCCTATTTGAAAGATTATTTATGACCTTTGGCCTGAGGAACACAGCACAAATGTAGCAGTGATTTATAGACTTGGTGCTATGAGATTTATCAAATTGTTTTATGTACTTGGACAATATCCTCATCTTTCCAGAAACATTGGAGGAACATGAGCACCATCACAAGGAAGTCTTTGAGCTCCTTGCCACACATGGTATCATCCTGAACATTTCTAAGTGTGTGTTTGGCCAACCTGAAATAACTTTCTTGGGTCACACACACCCCTTACCAGAGAAGATTGAGGTGATATTAAATATACCACATCTGGTAACAGCAAAGATTTCTTGGTGCGCTCAACTTTTCCTGCTGCCATCTGCTGCAGGCAGCCAGACTGCAGGAGTCACTCACAGCTACACTGGCCAGCCCAAAAGCAAAAGGCAAAGCACAACCAGTGATGACTGACTCACTCGAAGTGGCCAACAAAAGCTGCACTACTCGCTCATCTGGCAGCAGATGTACCCCTAACAATAGTAGTGGATGCTACCCAGACAGCCCTTGGGGCAGCACTCCAACAATATGTAAATGAGACATGGCAACCCCTTGCCTTTTTCTCATACAAGCTAACACCCACACAACAAGCATAACATGTGTACAACAAAGAATTGTTGTGCACAACTGGAAGTAAGGGTATTTAAAATCTATATGAACCATAAACCCCTCATGCAAGCCTTCCCCCAAAGCAATGACAAGGGCTTGCTGAGACAATTCAACCATCTTGAATTTGTAACACAATTTTTGATGGATACCCAGCATGTTCAGGGTTGAATAAAGTTGTAGCTGACTGCGTGTCATGAGTCAATGTCATCAAAGAAACTGTTGACTTCTTACACCTGTCCAATGTGTGACAATATGATCAGGAGCTCCATTACCTGCTCAAAGAAGGGAAAAGCTATTAATATGCACTACACTAATACAACCGGTGTCTCATCATAATGCCATACAACAAATGGCTATCTTAATTTAACAAGAAATTTATTCTCATACTCAAATAGCTTTACCAGACTACAATCTAAATATGACAATGAGGCTCAGAGTAGTTGCTGAATGAAACACAGTTAACAAAGTATTCAGTGATACAATGGAAATGCTTACGGCCATGTACATTCCACCTAATGTTATACACAGTCTGTACTGAAATTCAGATACAATTAAAGATGCCCACCTATTGAAAATGACAGCAAACTACCAACACACAGGTTGTAAACAACAACTGCAACAATAGCACACTGCAGCATTTCTCCTCTCATGTGCGGGCAAACTTACAATCAGTGTCCCCACTGCCACAACCAATGACACGCATCCTGATCACTTCATGACAACAGACACTTTAACCCAGACATCAAGAGTCAAGAGCCAACACTAGCCAAACCCACTTCTCATTACAGTTTGCCTATCCATTGTCCTATGTGATTCACGCCATACTAGATGTGTGCCACCACTGCACTGCACTGCACCAGCCACCGTACACTAACATCTCACATGCCTCATAGAAGTAAACCTTCAACCATGCCCCCCTCTGCACTCCAGAGGAGAGGGGGGGGGGGGGGGGAGGGCCTCTGTGGGGATATCAAGTCATTGATACAAAGAGAATCACTGACCAGCACCATCAAGTGGCGATTTAGAAACTCTGTGACTGAGATAGCACTTCAGAACCAAGTGATCATACATCGCAGTTACCTCTTGCGTTCTCGTATGTTGAATAAATGTATATCAACATTAACAATGTTAGTACTTTATTATTACATCACCTATCACCATATAGAGGTGTAATTCTACAAACTTTTACATGTGTCCACCTTTGTCGACCTCTGGCAGCCAATGAGATCTAGTCTCCTTTTGGTTACCTTGTTGTGTGCAATGCTGGAAGGCAGTAACTGCTGTCTTCCACACTGTGCCATGGCCATGCTTCAGGGGATATGTAATTTCATTCAAAAACTCTTGCGACTTTAACAAGCTCAGCAGGGACATCAGGCATCAAAGGTGAGTTACTAGTGAAGCACTGATTGTCTGTCCATCCAAAGAGTGCATCCTCTGCCTCATTGCCAGTAATGTGAAGATGGTACCAAGCACATAACATGAGTTGGCAGAAAGACAGCAAGGACATCGCATCTGCTACAACCAAAACAAACGAAGAAGTTTTCCTGCATTGTAAGGCCAATATTGGAACTTAGGACTCCCTTCCCTTCTGCTACCCCCACCCCAACAACCCACACTCACATGTATTTGCAAGTGGAACTCCCAGCTAACTGGGACATAGTAGAAAATAATGAATAAGCCTGTAGTGACACATCCTACACTGCAGGATAAAAAATAGAATACAGAAAAAAATACCAGATTGCTGCTGATTGTGCATCTTTGGACTGGTCAAAAACATTCTTTGTACCTTCTCTACAGGCATTCACCAAATGCAACGAGTTAATAATTTCATGGACAATGCCATGTAAGTTCAGGAAAGTGCATGCCTTTAAAATGGGTAAACTAAGTGAGACAATACATGAGTTGTCACTAGTTTGGGTTACGGTACTTCAAATACACCACAAAATAAGTAAAACATTCTGTCATTGTCTGGTATTGCATAGAGTCCATCACCAGATTCAGTGCTTAACGAAACTACTACACAGCAAATGTCTCCATCATCAAGTGCCAGTATGACAGAAAACAAATGGTCTTAAAAACCATGAGATGTGCACAAAGAGAGAGAGAGAGAGAGAGAGAGAGAGAGAGAGAGAGAGAGAGAGAGAGAAGGGGACATAGAGAGAGAGAGAGAGGGAGAGAGAAAGAAGGGGGGGGGGTGGGAGAGAGAGAGAGAGAGAGAGAGAGAGAGAGAGAGAGAGAGAGAGAGAGAGAGAGAGATAGAAACAAAAGAAAAACACTATATGTCTCAGTATCATCAACTTGTGATGTTCGCCTGCTTTATTTCTTTGTTGATGATTCTCGGTATCAGTGTACTGCATTGTTATACTGGCTGAAAAATAGAGGGAGGTGGAAGTTTAACACTGACTTCTTTTTAAGTCATGTAGTCGATAGGTGCACATTTGTGTTTCACAGTTTTTTACTTTCACTGTTCACAAGACCTCAATAATACACAGTTATATGGCCAGTGCAGTATTGTTTAACTTTTGATAAGCCTCATTAATAGTTTGTAGGCATACGTCAGCATTTGTATTATATGTATTGTATGTTAACCGGGGACCTAGAAACGACGGAGAGGCTCCATCCCCACCGCAGCCGCAGTGGTCCACAACCCCACGACGACTACCGCAGTCCACTTCACCCCTTCACCACCCCACACCGAACCCAGGATTATAGTGCGGTTCAGCCCCTGGTGGACCCCCCCCAGGGAACGTCTCACACCAGATGAGTGTAACCCCTATGTTTGCGTGGTAGAGCAATGGTGGTGTATGTATATGTGGAGAACTTGTTTGCGCAGCAATCGCCGACATAGTGTAGCTGAGGCGGAATAAGGGGAACCAGCCTGCATTCACTGAGACAGATGGAAAACTCAAATCCGCCAGGCAGATTCGTGCTGGGGACCAGGCGCTCCTTCCCGACCAGAAAGCCGTGCGTTAGACCACACGGCCAACTGGGCGGGCCTACGTCAGCATACTGCTATAATAGTTTACTGTTGGATATCTATGAGCAGTAAAAACCTAACCACACAGTTCACAAGACTTGCAGAATGTTATGAAGAAACACTCTCATTTTTTTAACACATGGCCTAATTGTGTTACACTTATTTCACAGTTAGGTTGATGCATTGTTGTTGTTTTAACCATCTCAGGTTTCTTGTTTGAAACTTGGCCGTGGACTGTCTGTCTCAGGACCAAAATTCGGGCCCTTATATATCCTCACACAATAACAGGCACTGTAACTATATACTGTTTGATGTTTAATTTACAGAAATTACAATTGAAACTTAACTCAATCAATTGACTGCATATATAGAAACATTCCGTCTATTTAAGAGTTTCTTCTACTACAAGGGTTAAGCATTCTTATTTGTTTAAATGATGAAATTAACAGATATAGTTATACAAACAATACTTTTGATGAAATTGGTAATTACTTTGGAATGCATTAAGCTCTGGCTTTGCTAACATGTTTCCAAATAGAGCCAAATAAATATGAATACTATTAATTGTTCCTCCAAATGTTTGTAATTAGTACAGTATTTATATTTGTTTATAATTCAACAACAGAATTTAAATCATGAAACAATTACTGATTTCACTCTATAACAAAAGATATTAACTAGGAATAGTCAAAATAAATTAGAAAATCAATTACATACATAAAACTAAGCACGAAGTTAGGTCCAGTGGTATATTCTTTGAGACTGAGGGCCAACCTTTTCTCTTTTATGGAAATGCAGATTATACTCATGCATGTTAATAGTAACTGTCAAAAATGAAAAATGAATTTTAAGGAGGCAGATGGCAAAACAACAGGGGAAGTAAAATTATTCCAGCTTGCTTCATCATGAACAACATGGACAAATAAGCTAAAGCAAGTTTTGTGAATCCAGTGGATTGATGGACTGACTCATTCATTTGTCATGTGCTGAAGAACCAATTATCGAGCAAGAGACATCTGTTTCTCTTGATGCTGTAATTAGCCTACTATGATTAATATTATGTGAATAATAAAGATTTTTATTTTTTTGTAATATAAAAAGACAAATGATGTGTACCACTCAATTAGTAGAAGAGGTAGTAGGTAGTCACAAAGCTATACTTTGCTTGTATGTTCATTATCACATCAACAATGGATGTCCAAATCTGTTTGCCATGGATTCTTGGTGTAAAGCAGTTAGACATTATTTCAGTATTCTGTTAATAATAAAACTAATATACACAATACCTCAAACTTTGATTATAATTTGATGAAAAATAGGTACTTTTTCCACAATGCTTTTAAAAACAAACTAAGCCTGACTTCTGACCCAGCCAATCATAATTTAGCTGAAAACTGCCGTGAAATGAACTGGTTTTATCATATGTGTTATATCTCAGTTTGCAATTCAGTTGTGGTTGTCAATAAAATGAAATAGTTTAGTTGCTAGAGGACAATGTGGTCAGCTGCGCCGGCCAGCGTGGCTGAGCAGTTCTAGATGCTTCAGGCAGGAACCGTGCGACTGCTACGGTTGCAGGTTAGAATCCTGCCGCAGGCATGGATGTGTGTGATGTCCTTAGGTTAGTTAGGTTTAAGTAGTTCTAAGTTCTAGGGGACTGTTGACCTCATATGTTAAGTCCCATAGTGCTCAGAGCCATTTGAACCATTTTGATCAGCTGCATCTTTTTTTCTTCCTATATTGAGACTGGACAGGTTGTTCCAAAGGACAGCTGATCTATGTCTACTATCGGTTAAGGTATGGATATGACTGAATTTTAGAATATCTAACAGCTTGACTGACTCTGTTGCGCTTCTGCTTGTAAGCGATATGGGTTTCAGGGTTGGGGCATAATTAATTTTTTCCATGTGCAGCATCGGTGTGATTCATGAGATGGTGTAAAATGTTCAAATGTGTGTGAGTCCTTAAGGGGCCAATCTGCAGAGGTCATCGCTCCATAGACCTACGCACTACTTTGTGGTGTGCGTACTGTAAGACCTTCAGTACACACACCATCAGATTATTTGACTTGTCGCTCTAACGAAGTAGGTGAGTGTCAGCAATATGTCTCGTGGTCTTATCGTGGCGTGTTTATCTTCTACCGTTAGGTCAGACGATAGAAATGCCACTTGCACGTTCAGATTGACGGTGACCAACTTTAAACAGAACTTGATTAATTTTCACACACATTTATTAAAATAATAACAAGCATAAACATTACTTAACTTGATTCTGGATGCTATTTACAATTGACAATCTGAAGTTCCTGTGGTCTGGGTACGTTGATCTTATTCTCACATATCTCTGATACTTGACAAAGTGTCTATACATTTATCTTCATGGCTATGTACAGGAATATGATAATCTTCTTAGGTGCAGACTGAAACTTGACTATAGACTGGTACAGACTAATGCAGACTGGTACAGACTGGTGCAGACTAATGCAGACTGGTACAGACTGGTGCAGACAAATGCAGACTGACTAATCGAAGGTCTGTACACTCATTATAATACCTCGCGCGTTCAGGTATCACTGCGCGAGTGTGATCTGCGAGGAGGAAAGGTTCTACGTTAGCAGCAGTCTCATTGGCTGCGTTACATATTAGTATGCCGATCGGCGGAAGCAGAATTTGGTCCGTCTCTAAGGCAGTGCCATCTCGTAGTGCGGAGATGGACGAGCGCTGCGCCTGCGCTGTTGTGCTTAGCGGGACGTGCTCTAGTGGGAAAGTTGTGTACGCGCTGACTACGCGGAACTATGTACACAACATACTTAAACTAAGCTATGCTAAGAACAACACACACACACCCACGCCTGAGGGAGGATTTGAACCTTCGGCGGGAGGGGCTGCATAGTCAGTGACGTGGCACCTCTAACTGTGCGGCCATGAGCTTGTGTAACTCATCCGTTAGCCAAGGTGTGGCGTTCTTTATCAGTTTCCCGGTGTATGTTTGTCATACAGTCGAGTAATACTTTACTGTAGTGCAATGTCTGTCTTTTACTGTATAACAGGAAGCAATGCATGCATGTCCGAAGAAGCACTGCTTCAAACCATACAGCACAACACAGACACTGCAGGACAGTACAGTATTTCACGCCATATCAGGCCAATGAGACAATAGAAAAATAGTACCTCTAGCTGTGTGGGAATCACGGAAGTATAGTACGACCACTGGAGAATGGAGACACGAGGACAAAAGGAAGTTTGTGTCGCTCCTATAAGTGTGCTAAGAAGTTGTTGAGGTGACTGCTCACGACATGTGGGAAATCCAGGTTTGAGTCCCAGTCCGTTACAAATTTTCATTTGTTCTGAAATATTCTACAGCAGATGTGGAACCGTAATCGCAATTTGTGAATTATTTCTTACTGGGAGAGCAAGTTCGTTAGTAACTCTCCGAAGTATGTCGTTTGACTTCGGAAATGGAGTGGAACTCATTTCCCAAACTATTTCACGTGTGTGAGCTGATACTTCCGGCACACTGATGTGTTTATAATTTCTGTTCCAATTTGGCTGCTATTTTCTTCTTGGATGTTGTAGAGAGTACACCACGAAAATTCTGTCGTGCACAAAGACGCTAGGTACAAATGTTTGAGGAGTTTGGGGATTTCGTTACAAACAAATCTAAGAGAGTGTGACCATGCAAGGCGGTGCTCTTCAGAAGCCAAATAGTCTGAGATTATCGTGTATCTGATATTGTTCGAGCTCGTCAGATCTCTGTTCGAGCAATTGCGGCTTATGCACGTTTCCGTTTAGTGATTTATTCAAGGCAAAGAAAACTCTCATATTCCTCTCGAGCGTTTTCTGCGTTTGTTCCAACGCTGATGCAGTGACGGCATCTGTAACGGTCCGGACAACGAGGCCCGAGTGTGGCCTGCCCCTGCTGCACATCGTGATGTGGAACTGGAACAGCTTGATGACATCAGCGGTGCAGGGCAGTGTGGCCGCTGTTGCTACGTGAAGTGCACGCAGAAGAGGTGTGGCGCGGACGTCTGCATGCGGCGTGGCCCGTCTGTGGCGCGGATATGGCGTGGGCGGAGCTCATTGGAAGAGTGACAAGACCATGCTACAGAAGAGTGGCAGACGTGCCGTCTAGATCAGACGCAGACAGTAGCGCACACGATATTTGGCAACCCGTAGACTCCGAGAAGATATTGAATTCTTCCATTATACTTGAAAAAGGAGAAGAAATATAAAACTTCCTGGCAGATTAAAACTGTGTGCCGGACCGAGACTCGAACTCTGAACCTTTGCCTTTCGCACACCAGTGCACTACCGTCTTCTTTTTTGTTGATCTCATTTTGTTCGTTATTGTTCCTTCTACGAGGTGTGATTGGAAAGTTTTAAGAATGGGCCTGTAATTATAAAATAGTCGTACTTACATGCTATTGTGATGCATCTCCTTCAAAATAGTCCCGTTCCGACTGAACACACCGACTCCAATGGTGTTTCCACTTTTGGAAACATTCCTGGAATTTTTTTTCCTGAAGTGTGTTAAGGACACTCTCCGTATTTGCCTGGATGTCTTCAATCGAGTCAAATCGCTTCTCTTTCAGTGAAAATTTCAGTTTAGGAAACAGGTAGAAGTCCGCAGGGGCCAAATCAGGGAAATATGGCGGTTGTGGAAGCACAGGAGTTTTGAATTTGGCCAAAAATTCAACGACAGAGAAGGCACAATGAGCCAGAGTATTGTCATGGTGTAGCACCCCAACTCCTGTCTTTCCACAATGCAGGCCTTTTCTTCCACACCTTCTCGCGCAAACAGTCAAGGACACATTTGTAGTATTCCTGGTTAATTGCCTGTCCTTCAGGGGTAAATTTATGATGCACAACACCGGTAGAATCGAAAAAAATCACCAACATTGTCTTCATCTTCGACCGACTGTGCCGTGATTTTTTCGGTCATGGTGAGCCTGGGGTCTTCCACTGGGAAGACTGCACTTTGGTTTCAGGATCATATCCATATACCCACGATTCGTCATCTGTAATAACCCTATTTATCAAATCTGGGTCATTTTTAGCCTGATTAACCAGTTCTTGTCACAATTCAATTCGATAGTGTCTCTGGTCACTTGACGACACTTTTGGAATGAATTTTGCGGACACTCGAAGCATGTTCAGGCCTTCAGTTAAAATTGACTCAACCGCATAGAAACTTAAATTAAGTTCATCAGCCATCTCCCTAATTGTAAGTCTACGATCAGAGCGCACTAAGTCGCGAACTTTCACAACATTTTCATTCGTTTTGTAGGTGGAAGGACGGCTGGACTGTGGTTCATCTTCACATGATTCGCGGCCATTTTAAAATCTGTTGAACCAGACAAAATCATTTCACTGGCTTATACAATTGTCTCCAAAAACTGTTTTTAATAGTTCGTAAGTCTCAGAAGCTGATTTCCCGGTTTTAAAACAAAATTTCACACGGCCTCGTTGCTCTGTTTTTACGTCCATTTTCACGCAGGCAGAATCCGGCATCTGGCAACAAGCCCTAACAGACCCACACTCAACTACCTGCCACAACGAACTGAATAAAGAAAACGCAGTTTCCTGTCAGAGGACATTCAAGAACAAGGCAATGACTCACTCCCCACCCTCCATGTATCTGCCTGCCAAACCAGTAAACAGTAGCGGATCCATTCTTAAAACTTTCCAATCATACCTCGTATTTGTTCGGAGTGGACGTCTCATGACGTTTGTTCAAGCTCATCGTTCATCCATAAATTCAGTTTTTTATTACAGAGGTTTGCTTACCCTCTGACCGAACACGCTGAGTTATCGTGCCGGCACCATCTGAAGCACGGCTCACAACCCGTCCTCACATCTTTAATTCCGCCAGTACCTCATCTTCTACCTTCCAAACTTCACAGAAACTCTCCTGCCAACCTTGCTGAACTAACACTCCTGGAAGAAAGGCTATTGCAGAGACATGGCTTTGCCACAGCCTGATGTTTCTAGAATTTCGAGAAGAAGCACATTAAACATGAATTCCTTCCATTTCCAGATATTCCTTTCCTCTCCGATTCCACGAACAATATTATCGTTTCTTCTGCTATCAGATCACTTAATTCTCAGACTCCTCTACCACCAAATACACTGATGAGCCAAAATATTATGACCACTGCGCTCCGCGAGATTGTATGCAGCCTGGTATCGCTGAGGGCACGTGACTCGGTATATGAGCGGAGCAGAGGCGAATGGGGAATCATCCTAGAGACGATAAGTGGCGCAGATGCGGGAATCAGCTGATTTAAGCGATTTTGACAAAAGCCAGATTGTTGTCACCCACTGCCTGGGATGGAGCATCTCGGACATGGCGAAGCCGTTCGGCTGCTCGCGTGCTACTGTCGTGAGCATCAATGGCAAGTGATTGAAGAATGCTGAAACCACGAGTAGGCGACCTCATCACAGACCGTAGAGATCGAAAGCTTTCCCTTCCTCTGAAGCAGGATAGGCGGTGGTCTGTGGCAGATCTGACGACGGAGTACAACGCTGGCGCAGGCACAAGTGTTTTGGAGCACACCGTATAACGCACACGGCGTTGAACATTGTGTTCCGCAGCGTGACCTGTACAGGTCCCCTTGTTAACCCAACAAAATCGTCAGTTATGATTACGGTGGGCACGGGATCACCGAGATTGGACCGCGGATCAATGAAATCATGACGCCTGATCGGATAAATCTCGTTTGTTGTTAAACCAGGTCGATGGTCGTGTCGAGGAACACCGTCATCGAGGCGAGCGGCTGGTCGAAACATGCAGCACGCCACGGACGCAGGCCGGTGGGAGCAACATTATGTTACGAAGGACATTCACCTGGGTTTCCGTGGGACCTACGGTAGTAGTCGGAGGCACCATGACAGCTGTGGACTGCGTGAAGAGTATTAGGGGACACCTGTAAGCCCTGAGCCTTGATGTCTTCTCCAACAGCGATGTCATGTTCCAGTAGGATAAGTGTGAACGTCACAAGGCCAGAATCGTGCTGCAATGGTTTGAGGAGGATGATAGTGAACTCACGTTGATTTCTTTGACACCAAATTCGGCTTATCTGAATCCCATGAAACCCAACTGGAACGCTGTTGGGCACTTGCTCCTCTCCCACAAACCAACCGCCCGTAAATTACGCGAAGTGTGTGATCTGTGCGTCTGCATCTGGTGCCACAAACCTCTGGAAACCTGTCAAGTACTTGTCGAATTCATGGCACACAGAATCACTGCTGAACTGCGCTTCAGAGGTGGACGAACACGCTTTTAAGTAGGTGGCTCATCAGTATATCAGATGCTTCGTTACTTTTTTTTTTTCACTTTCCTATACTCCTATAGAGTGCTGTAGTTCAGACGTACATTCTCAAATATTTTTTCTCAAGTTCAGGCCTGAAGTTGAAGGCATTGTAACGGGCGTGGAATTCGCTCTTTATGGTGATAGCCTGCTTTTCCCGTCTTGCAAGGTAGCAGAATTCGTTCGCTTCGTCTACGATGTGCCCCCTCCCCCCCCCCCCCCCCCCACTCACACACACAATTTTAAGTTAAGCTCGTCACTCATCTCATTTCTGCTGCTCATTAATACTTCCGATTTTCTGTGGCTTACGCTGAACGCCTAATCTGTACTCAAGTAGCCTGTTCATTCTTTTTAACGTATCCTGTACTTGTTCCTAATTTCCACAGATTATAGCAATGTCATAACGAATGTCATCATTGATCTCCTTTCACCACGAATTTTGAACGTATTTCTGAACTTTTATTTATTTCATTGCTTCTTCGACGTACAAGTTGAACAGGAGAAGAAAAAGACGGCATCCCTGCCTTAAGCCCTCTTTAATCCTAATATTTCTCATTTGGCCTTTCAATTCTTACGGATTCTTCTAGGCTGTTATATATACAGTACATTATTCGTCTTTTCCTATAGATTATATCTATTTTCCTGATAGTCTGTGTCATTTTTGGCACTGTTATACATTGGAACGCTTTTTCTAGGTCGACAAATACCAAGAAACTTGATTGTCTCATTACGCGTAATGTGAGAACTTCTTTTCTAAGTCACACTTGCCGTCACCTAACAAATCCTCTATTTCCCTTTGTTCTGTGTGCTGCCTTAGCGCCCGCAGCTTCGCACGCGTTGACTATCGTCTGCACAGACTTTTTTGTTTTCCTTTAATACTTTGATAGCATTTATATGTTGTTCACAAATTGCCACGTCTTCTACACTTTGCACGCTAAGTAAGTCCATGGAACCATAGTCCTTTCCGAATGTACTTCTGACCAAAAAGCGATTCTTGCAGCTAGCATCGAAGATATTTGTTAACCATGCCTTTTGATTTCTTGTGGTGATATTTCCATAGAAACCTTGTAACGCGTTTTGCTATTGTTATTGTTAGAAAAATCTTTATTCAGTCGGTCGTCGAAATTTTGAAATAAAAGTTATTGTGGATGTCGCGTAATAAATATTTCGCGTGAAGCGCTGTTGCGACACAGGCAAAGATCAATTGTGGAAACTAAGCCACTGAATATTACAAATAATGTTATTAAAGAATACGCCGACTGACTTCATCAAATAAGAGGGCACGTACATTCGCGAATGAGCGCTCAAAAAAAAAAAAAAAAAAAAAAAAAAAAAAAGAAAAAAAGCGTTAATACTGTGTAGGAAATGAGTCTTAAATGTAGTTACGCTTGTACACACTCAAATGTATGAGAACATACGAATGGGAAAGAGGCACGTACATTTTGAGTGCAATCATCCCCCGTGGCCTGGATAAAAAGAATTGCAGTTAAATGCATTTATCCATCTTAGAACCTGGACTTCGAAATTAAATGAAAAGAAAGACTGCAGGTTCTGAATATCGCGGCAAATATATTGAAATAGACGGTAGCGGCCACGAAAGGAAAAAGATGAACACATTCAGGTACCTCTACTGTTGAGCAGCGTCGCCGTGAAGATCGTCGGCTCCATCTAAATTCTCTGCATAAAATTAAAATAATAGTAATAACTTTCCAGAATTTCAGGAGCTGGGATCCATGTTATCACAAAAGACGAAATCGCTCTGCTTCAAAATCACTTCCATTATTTAACCCAATTTTATCAGTAAGAAATGGCACAACACGTCTTAACACTAGGACAGGATAACAGCAAAAGGTAACTTATTCTGAAACTAATAAACGGAGTGTAAAGCTTCTTTTGTTCAGCAAATGCTTTACGCACTAATCTCTGGTAGTTGAACTAGGGTCTATATATTCATAAAAAAATTTTATATAACTCCTTTACAACTTCCATCCCTTAACACGTATTTCTTTAGAACACAAATACAGATTTTCATAGATTTAGCTTCTAAAATGTTTTTATATAACGAAATATGTACGTAAAACTTTTCATCCCTTATTTCAGCCCCTTAGGGTTAAATGTCCAAAAAAACACACGTATTTTTTATTTCTAGCTGAGAAGCGAAATTCAGATTTTTTAGGTTTTACCTAAAAACGCTTTCGTAAGGTTTCGCTATTAATGCAATTTTGAAGCTAGAAGCACGAAAACTGATATGTAGTTTATCAGTCGTAAATACAATAATACCTCCTTCAGCATTTCTGGACATTTGAGCATTAGTGGGATAAAATAGTGGGTGAATTTTTTTAATAAATCGTTATTGAAGTGCTATTATGAAATATTTTCATAAAAATTTGCATCTTCTATTTCACCCTCTTAGAGGTCGAATTTCCAAAAACAATGAAAAACATATTTTTTTACTTCTAACCAAGAAATCAAATACCAATTTACACACATGTAGCTTCAAAAACTCTTTTTAGTACATTCCTGCAAGTCTTTCTGCAGTATCGCAGAAGGAACATTCAACTTCTAGTAGCCGAAGTACACGACCTCGTTCAAACTTGATAACGGTGTCTTTGTCGCATTAAGTGCATTGTTGACTGACATCGACTCACCACGTCCACTCTCAAATATAACTAACGCACACGATCGTTGCAGCGTGTATTTAAAGCAAACGTGATGCGCATCCGCATTGTTGCACTAGTAGCACCCGACAGGCTCGAGATATACAATGAAGAGCCAAAGAACCTGGTACACCTGCCTAATATCGTGTAGCGCCCCCGCGAGCATGCAGAAGTGCCGCAACATGACGTGGCATGGACTCACTAATGTGTGAAGTAATGCTGGAGGGAACAGACACAATGAATCTTGCACGGCTGTCCATAAATCCGTAAGAGTACGAGGGGGTGAAGATCACTCCTGAATTGCGCGTTGCTAGGCATCCCAGATATACCCAATAATGTTCATGTCTGGGGAGTCTGGTGGCCAGCGGAAGTGTTTAAACTCGGAAGAGTGTTCCTGGAGCCACTCTGCAACAATTATGGACGTGTAGGGCGTCGCATTGCCCTGCTGAAATTGTCCGTCGGAAAGCACAATGGACATGAATGGATGCAGATGATCAGACAGAATGGTTATGTATGTGTCGCCTGTCAAGAGTAGTGTCTAGACGTTTCAGGGTTCCCATATCACTCCAACTGCACACGCTCCACACCATTACAGAGCCTCCAGCAGCTTGAGCAGTTCCTAGCTGACATGCAGGGTCCATGGATTTATGAGGTTGGCTCCATACCCGTACACTTCCAACCGCTGGATACGATTTGAGTACGAGAGTCATCCGACCAAGCAACATGTTTCCAGTCATCAACAGTCCAATGTCGGTATCGACGGGCTCTGGCGAGGAGTAAAGCTTTGTGTCGTGCAGTCATCAACGGTGCACGAGTGGGCCTTCGGCTCCGAAAGCCCATATCAATGTTGTTTCGTTGAATGGTTCGCACACTGACACTTGTTGATCGCCCAGCGTTGAAATCTGCAGCAATTTGAAAAAGGGTTGCAGTTTCGTCACGTTGAACGATTCTCATCAATCGTCGTTGGTTCCGTTCTTGCAGGGTATTTTTCCGGCCGCAGCGACGTCGGAGAATTGATGTTTTACCCGATTCCTTATATTCACGGTACACTCGTGAAATGGTCGTACGTGAAAATCCCCACTTCATCGCTACATCGGAGATACTGTGGCTCATCGCTCGTGCGCCGACTATGACACCACGTTCAAACTCACTTAAATGTGGATATCCTGCGATTGTAGTAGCAGTAACAAATCTAACAACTGCGCCAGACACTTGTTGTCTTTTATAGGCGTTGCCGACCGCAGCGCTATGTTCTGGCTCTTTACATATCTCTGAATTAGAATATGCTTGCTTATACCATTTTCTTTGGTGCTTCGGCGTAGAATAGACAACATCTTTTAGATGCAGAAACACACCTAGCAACTTTTGTTTATGTCGCTCAGCTTCATCTCGGCGTTGCGATTTTTTTTTCTGTCAATGTATATTTAGAGATTATTATGATTCCATATCCCTCCGAACAAACTAATACACCCAAAGTTAATCCACGGTTCATGGCCGAATCAGAGTGCGTGCTAGTGATAATCCAAATTCACCACGGTCTCTCAATCCTAGGAATCACGCTACACATTCTAGAATCTCTTTTATTTCTTAAATGATTATGCCTTACATATATTACGTGACCTGTCAAAACGTAGTAAGTAACCACAAAATAGTGTACACATACACGAATAAAATATAGTGGTACGGTGAAAAGACATATATCTACAGACATACAGTATATGAGAAAATATAAGAAATAGCAAATAGTGCACAATTTTTATGTGTAGCTAAAATCTTCAAAGGAGCACTTATGACATTGTAACAGCCAGCAGGGATCCATAAGTAATCGTGTAGTTTTGAATCTAGAGGGAAGGAATATAATTTATGTGCCACTGTTAGAAGACTGAAAACAAATTAGTAAAGTAGAGTAATGACGATGCTAAAAAAAGCAAACATTACAGGCTGTCTATGATACGCTTGGCTATACCATTTCAAGATACCTGACACGTGCTTTCCAATAACACACGAATTCGCACGAAGATGGTTGCTATACTGCGAACGTCTCCACGTACTGTACTGTTCTTCGTAATTGTAGTCTTTCTCCGACTTCACTCAGCTTTCATAAGCTACACTACTTAAAAATCACAGGAGAAAGTAATCCAGAGTGTTTCGGTCATCAAAGCTTACGCAGTAACAGGTTTCGACATGTATTCCCGGGTCTCACATCACAGATATATCGCGGAGCCCTCCAGTCGTCCTATTTACAACAAACTGCAACTGAAAGACGGACTCGGCTGCAGTTGCATTCGTTGGATAGAAAAGGGAGTGTGCGCGGCCTTGGTGAAATCCAGTTTGCAGTCTACCGTGTAGCTAGGCTGCGAGTCGGATGGTTTCGTTCTGCTGATAACTAACGTGACTGAGTTACATCATGGCTGTAGGTAGACAAATCGACGCGAGTTTCCGGTTATGTGGAAGACTATTTATGGCTACAGGCAGTGGCCCAGGCCCAAAAAATTTACGCAGCAAAACACTAATCCCTACAGTGATGTGGTAAACCACTATGATCTCTCTATAGTGTTTACACAGTTCCCTCTAGTAACATGAAAGTTATTCCCTGATGATTTAACAAATGTCCTACTATTCTGTCCCTCCTTCTTGTCAGTGTTTCTCATGAATTCCTTTCCTCGCCGATTCTGTCGAAAACTTCCTCATTCCTTATCTTATCAGTCCGTCTAATTTTCAGTATTCTTCTGCAGCACCACATTTCTTCTGTTCTGGTTTCCCCACAGTCAGTTTCACTACCATACATTGCTGTGTTCCAAATGCACATTCCCAGAAATGTCTTCCTCAAATTAACGCCTATGTTTGATACCAGTAAACTTGTCTTGGCTGGGAATGCTCTTTTTGCCATTGCCAATCTGCTTGTTATGTCCACCTTGTTCCGACCGACATGTGTTATTTTGCTGTCTATGTAGCAGAATCCTTAGCTTCGTCTCCTTCGTGACCACCAATTTTGATGTTAAGTTTGTCGCTATTCGCATTTCTGCTATTTCTCATTACTTTCGTCTTTCTTTGGTTTGCTCTCAATCCATATTCTCTACTCCTTCGACTATTCATTCCGTTCAACAGATCTTCATTTTCACTGAGGATGGCAATGTCATCAGCGAGTCTTATCACTGGTATCCTTTTACCTTGACCGATGAACTCGCTGTATGGCCCCCTTCCTCCAATCAACCAACCAACCAACTTTCACCATGAATTTTAATTCCGCTCTTGAACCTTGAAAGGTGGCTACACTGAGCCACAGCGCCAGAGATTGCGCCAAAGAGTATTATTCAGCCGCCTCCACTGGCAGTGCTTGGGGAGAACTCGTAGTAGTGAGTGCTTGTTGAGAACTCGTGGGAGTCAGTGCTTGCTAAGATGTGGTAGTGAAGAGTGCTTGTCGAGAGGTCGTGGTGGAGAGTTCTTGTTGAGGTGTGGTAGTAGAGAGTCGGTGTGGAGATATATTGTAATGATTAGAGTGATTTTCGTCAATATATGAAGGTAAAAGAAAAAAAAATTTTTCCTTTTCTTTTTATTATCTCAATGTCTTAAATAATGCAGCATTACAGGTTCAGTCAACAAAGCATCTGGCTTGTGTTCTTGTATTAGAGTGTAATTCTGCTTTCTTTACGCAATTATAGTATTTCTATTTTTTAATTACTTCAGTATAAATGATATTTAAAATTTCTTGTCTTAGTGAAGAAGAACCGTGCCAGATGTGTACGTTGAATCACACTTCCACACACAGAACAGCTACACTTGTGCTTTGTTGGCTTCGTAGGTTTTATAGTTGCTGGGGACTTAATTAATTAATTAATTGTGTTAACGGAAATTTTCTTTCATTCTTTGTTGTTATTCTATGCAGTCAGATTGCGTACAAAAACTAGTCAGGGCCAACCGTTTGCGAGACTTGAGTAATCGGACAGACAGCTACCAAAAATAAAAAATTATTCAAATTTAATAATAATTAAGCCCCCATGTCACCTTTCTTTTATTTCCGCCATTGATTCTTCGATTGATAGATTGAACAGTAGAGGCAAAAGAATACATCATTGTGTTACCCCATTACTTTCTTGGTCTTCCATTCTTATTGTTCCCTCTTGGTTGCTATAAAGATTGTACAATAAGAACATAAAAGTCATGGTATACCTCCTAATATTGTGTCAGACCTCCTCTTGTCTGGCGTAGTGAAGCAACTCGACGTGGCATGGACTCAACAAGTCGTTGGAAGTCCCCTGCAGAAATATTTAGCCTTACTGTCCACAACTGCAAAAGTGTTGCCGGTGCTGGACTTAATGCACGAACTATCCTCTCGATTATGTCCCATAAATGTTCAATAGGGGTCGCATCGGGCGGTCTCGGTGGCAAAATCATTCGCTCCAACTGTCCAGAATGTTCCTCAAACCAAATGCGAACTTTTCTGACGCCGTGACGTGCATTTTCAACCATAAAAATTCCATGAGTACATGAAATCCATGTATGGCCGTAAATGGTCTCCAAGTAGCCTAACAATACCATATATAGTCTACACAATACACACCATGTGGAACCACCACCAACTTGCACAGTGCCTTGTTGACAACTTGGATCCTTGGGTTCGTGGGGTGTGCGCCACATTCGACCTACCATCAGCTCTTACCAACTGGAATCGGGACTCGTCTGGTAAGAGTACGGTTTTCCAATCTTGTAGGCTCCAACTGATATGGTCACGACCCCAGGAGAGGTGTTGCTGGCGATGTCGTGCTGTTAGCGAAGGCACTCGCGTCGGTCTTCTGCTTCCATAGTGCAATTCCGCTGCACCGTCCTAACGGATACGTTCGTCGTACGTCTCGCATTTATTTCTGTTGTTATTTCAAGTAGTGTTGCTTGTCTGTTAGCACTGACAACTCTTCGCAAACGCCGCTGCTGTCAGTCGTTAAGTGAAAGCCGTCGGCCATTGCGTTGTTGCTGGTGAGAGGTGGTACCTGAAAGTTGGTATTCACGGCAGACTCCTGACACTGTGGATCTCGGAATATTGAATTCCGTAACTATTTCCGAAATGGAATGTCCCATGCTTCTAGCTCCAACTACCATTCCGCGTTCAAAGTCTGGTAATTCCCGTCGTTCTGCCACAACCATGACGGAAATCTTCTCACACGGATCACCTGAATACAAATGACAGCTCCGTCCATGCACTGCCCTTTTATACCTTGTGTACGCGATACTTAAGCCTGCTTTTGTCACCTCAATGTGTATTACCCGTTTCTCCCTATAGCTTACTCTTTTTTTCTCTGAGTCTCGAACATCTTGCACCATTTTACATTCTCGGACGCTTTTTCCAGGTTAACAAATACTATAAACGTGTCTTGATCTTTCTTCAGTCTTGCTTCCATTACTATTCGAAACGTCAGAATGGCCCTCTGATGCATATACACTACTGGCCATTAAAATTGCTACACCATGAAGATGACGTGCTACAGGAAGAAGATGCTGTGATATGCAAATGATTAGCTTTTCAGAGCATTCACACAAGGTTGGCGCCGGTGGCGACACCTACAACGTGCTGACATGAGGAAAGTTTCTAACTGATTTCTCATACACAAACAGCAGTTGACCGGCGTTGCCTGGTGAAACGTTGTTGTGATGCCTCGTGTAAGGAGGAGAAATGCGTACCATCACGTTTACGACTTTGATAAAGGTCGGATTGTAGCCTATCGCGATTGCGGTTTATCGTATCGCAACATTGCTCCTCGCGTTGGTCGAGATCCAATGACTGTTTGCAGAATATGGAATCGGTGGGTTCAGGAGGGTAATACGGAACGCCGTGCTGGACGCCAACGGCCTCGTATCACTAGCAGTCGAGATGACAGACATCTTATCCTCATGGCTGTAACGGATCGTGCAGCCACGTCTCGATCCCTGAGTCAACAGATGGGGACGTTTGCAAGACAACAACCATCTGCACGAACAGTTCGACGACGTTTGTAGCAGCATGGACTATCAGCTCGGAGACCATGGCTGCGGTTACCCTTGACGCTGCATCACGGACAGGAGCACCTGCGATGGTGTACTCAACGACGAACCTGAGTGCACGAACGGTAAAACGTCATTTTTTCTGATGAATCCAGGTTCTGTTTAGAGCATCATAATGGTCGCATCCGTGTTTGGCGACATCGCGGTGAACGCACATTGGAAGCGTGTATTCGTCATCGGCCGGCGTGATGGTATGGGGTGCCATTGGTTACACGTCTCGGTCAACTCTTGTTCGAATTGACAGCACTTTGAACAGTGGACGTTACATTTCAGATGTGTTACGACCAGTGGCTCTACCTTTCATTCGATCCCTGCGAAACCCTACATTTCAGCTGGATAATGCACGGCCGCATGTTGCAGGTCCTGTACGGGCCTTTCTGGATACAGAAGATGTTCGACTGCTGCCCTGGCCAGCGCATTCTCCAGATCTCTCACCAATTGAAAACGTCAGGTCAATGGTGGCCGAGCAACTGGCTCGTCACAATACGCCAGTCACTACTCTTGATGGACTGTGGTATCGTGTTGAAGCTGCATGGCCAGCTGTACCTGTACACGCCATCTAAGCTCTGTTTGACTCAATGCCCAGGCGTATCAAGGCCGTTATTACGTCGAGAGGTGGTTGTTCTGGGTACTGATTTCTCATGGTATGCACCCAAATTGCGTGAAAATGTAATCACATGTCAGTTCTAGTATAATATATTTATCCAATGAATACCCGTTTATCATCTGCATTTCTTGTTGGTGTAGCAATTTTAATGGCCAGTAGTGTACTTTTTAAAAAGCCAAACTGATTGTTATCTAACAGGTCCTAAATTTTCTTTTTCGTTCTTCCATATATTTTTCTTGTTAGCAATCTCTGTGCCTGTTAAGCTGATTGCACGATAATTCTCGCGCTTGTCGGCGCTTCCAATTTTCGGAATTGTGTGAGTGATGTTTTTCCAGAAGTCTAACGGCATATCGCCAGACTCATACATTCTACACACCAGCGCGAATAGACGTTTTGCTGTCAGTTTCCCCAGTGGTTCTAGAAATTTCGGTGGAAAGTTATCTACCCCTTCTACCTTATTCAATCTTAACTCTTGCAAAGCTCTTTACAGAAAATATCTGATTCTAATGCTGGATCTCCTATCTCTTCCCGACTGCTCCTGCTTCTTCTTCTCTCACGTCATCAGACAAGCCCTCTGGGTGATACTTATTCGAGAAACCCCTGGTAGATTTACAGAGATGAGTGGCACCATACTTATACACCGGTCACGCATTTCCGGCAAATTACAGGCCTGTAGTCTGTGGGTGCAGAGCTGGCGTTCCATAGTGTCTCAGACGTATTCCATCGAGTTCAGATCAGTCGAATTTGGAGGCCACAACACCAACGTGAGTTCATTGTCACGCTCCTCAAACCACAGGCTTGAGACATGGACAGTCATCCTGCTTGGACGATATTGCCGCTGTTAGGGAATATATCGAGCGTGAAGAGATGCAAATGGTCTGCAGTAATGTTCACGTCTTCCACAGTTGTCACCGTGCTTTCGAAAACTACCACGGGTCTCATAGAATCCGTTATCACCTGACGAAGCTACAGTCGTCCGGTTATAACTATGGGTTCTTTGACTGCTCTGAAAGATGGTTGATCAGAACTACAACATATGAACTGTTAATTCTCTTTATTGCAAGAATGATACAAAGATTTACTGAACTTTATATAATCCATAATCACAGGAATGTGTCCAATATTTGCAACTGTCTTTGAATATGAAAGCTTCACTTGATGCACACATTTATTAAACTCCTCTTTCGAAGTGCAGAGTTCTCAATGTTCAAAAGTATAGTTCATGTAAGATATGAGTAACATATTTTCAGTATGTGGTGCCCCACAGTTCTTAAATATTTGATGTCAGATCACCTCCTTGAGCTGCTGGTAAAATTATTTATACAACCAGTTTGGGTCGTCTGACCATCGTCAGGTTCCTAAAAGTATCAACACTTCGTAGCAGCCGGCCGCTGATGGCCGAGCGGTTCTAGGCGCTTCCGTACGGAACCGCGCGACCGCTACGGTCGCAGGTTCGAATCCTGCCTCGGGTATGGATGTGTGTGATGTCCTTAGGTTAGTTAGGTTTAAGTAGTTCTAAGTTCTAGGGGACTGATGACCTCAGATGTTAAGTCCCATAGTGCTCAGAGCCATTTGAACCATTTGAACTTCCTAGCAAAGTATGGATTGACGACGTAATTTAGGTTATGATATGAAAACAGTGTGTTATTCATGTTTTCATCACCTGAATATAACGATTTTACACTGACGGAAAAAACTCGCCAAATAATAATTTATGTAGAGTAATGAAATTTTGGGAATAGCTTTGTCTAGATAGTATATTTAAGTGATATAGGTTAATGTAAGAGCGAGATAAGCCATTGAAAATTTGAGAAGCTGGTACATTAATAACCGGTGTAACTGTCAGAATGCAGATGTGCATGCACTGTGTCAGATATCAGTTTTTGTGATCGAGTTCTATACCTGTTGCACTTGGTCAGTCATTACAGGGACGATGAATGCTGTTTGTGTAAGACGCTGGAGCTGTTGTCTGATGATGTCCCATATGTGTTCGATTGGATACAACAAGACCAAGGCACTATGTTGACACTCTGTAGAGCGAGGCAGGTTACAACAGTGGTATGTGGGTGAGCATTATCCTGTTCGCCCCATGGAATGCTGTTCACGAACAGCAGCACAACATGTCTAATCACCAAATTGACGTACAAATACGCCGTCAGAGCGCGTGCGATATACTGCAGTCCGAGAAAATTGTACAGCCGACCATAACTCCAGGTGTAGGTCCAGTGTGTCTAACACGCAGACACGTTGGTTTGCATGTCCTCTTTCTAACCAACACACGGCCATCACCGGCACTGAGGCAGAACCAGCTTTCATCAGAAAACACAGCAGACCTCCATCCTACCTCCAATGAGCTCAAGCTTGACACCACAGAAGTCGCAAATGGCGGTAGTTTAGGGTCAGCAGAATGCAGGCTGCTGGACTGCCTCGGAACTACCCAGGAAGTAACCAATTTTTAACAGGTCTTCGTGTCTCTGTGATGCCAGCAGCTGCTCAAAATGCTGCTTCAGGTACAGTACTAACACTATGGTCTTTTCTCTCGGTAGTGCCACGTGGCCGTCCGGAGCATCGTCTTCTTGCGACCGTAGGTTCTCGTGACCACCGCTGCCAACAATCATGTACAATAGCTTCATTCCTGCCAAGTCTTTCGGCAATATCTGAGCTTTTTGTAGCCCTATTACCCGGCCTCGTTCAAACTCAGTGAGGTGTTGGCGTTTTTGTGCCCTTAAAGGCACACGTGACTAACATCAACTCACCAAGTCCAATCTCTAACGTAACCAACGCTCACGACCCTTGCAGGATGTGTTTAAAGCAAACGTGATTTGCATCGTCATAGTGGCGCTAGTAGTGCCACGCTGATGTGACTGGTGCGAAATTTGAATAGACGTCATCTTTCAGATGTAGAAACATGCCTACCAACTTATATTTACGTCATACAGCTCCTTCTTGGCATTGCAATTTTTTTCCATCAGTGAATATTTCGCCCAGTATGATGCAGTGAGTAGTTTTATCAATCTAATGATAGCTAGAAACTGAAACTGGTTGTATAAATGTTCTACCAGCAACTCTTGGCAGTAATATGACTTTTTTCACATCGGTACCACATGAGCCCTAAATAGTTGATGTTGTCTTGTTGATTGGAAGTCTCGAACTGGGGCTGACAGTGAGCCTACTTCTACTCAGCTGTATGTTGGTCTGCGTGCAGCGGCGTTGTAGAGCTGGGAACGAGGGTGTGGCTCCGCCAGCGCCCCCCATTCATAGGCGAGGCTTGCAGCAAGACATCACTAACTTCTGTGGTACCGATGCGAGTTGTCGTCTTTGGTATGGCACCGCCTTCTTTGGATGATACCACAGAATCCTAGGTGAACATCATTATAGCTTGTTACTGCCCCCAGTAGTCTGCACCCGTGGCGTACTGCATATTGTGAGCAGCCATTTTCTGGGATGACACCGTATGTGGACACGACCATCGACCTGGTGTAAGAAGGTAAGTGATTCATTCGCCCAGACAACGTGTTCCCATTGATCCACGGTGCGATCACAATGGTAATGTGCCCATTGTATGATGTCATCAGCTCAACATTTGCTGCGAAGTCTCATGTTAAAAAATGTGCACTGTATGGTGAGCTCTCAAAAACTTGTGTCTGCGCCAGCGCTGAAATCTGTCATCACACCTGCTGCAGATCGCCACCTATCTGCTGCACAGCATGGGCAAGCTTCTGACTTCCACAATTTGGTGATGAGGTGTTGATGCCCAAAACCTTAGCACCTACTCATGGTTTCTCTGTCATTCAACCACTTTCCTTAAGTGCTGACGTTCTGACGACAGTAATATGCGAGCAGCTGACTACCTTTGTCGTCACTGAAATGCTTGTTCCCATGCACTGGTTCATAATAATCTGACGTTTGTTATAGTCGCTTGTATCAGTGTATTTACCAGTTTGCAGTCCATATCGTAGCTAAAGTCATTCCCCATTTGGGTCTGCTCCACTTCTACACTTCCGCATACTGAGTCATGTGGTCTGCAACACGATTTGGTGGCATTCATTCTCGCAGTTGGTAGTTTTCATAACGTTTTGCCTCATCAGAGTACGTCAATAAAACACTTTAATGAAACAGTGAAGTATTTGTTACTTGTGCATATCACTTCTACATTATTACTGATGTTCGGTACGAAACACATGAAGCACGTGTTGTATCAGCACTGTGTGAGGGTGGGAGGTGGGAGAGGAAGATGGGGGAGGGGAGGGGTCGCCAGTTAGCGGTGCACCACTTTTAACCCTACAGCAGTGTATGGTATGACCATCATAGACTGCTTTCTGACTCTAAACCCCCACTCCTTCCCCTCGGTTTACTACGCGTATAGGAAAAGTCTGATGTTCAAAAAGTAGTGCAGCCTACACGAAAGACGAGCAAACTTCCCTGTTTGCAAGCTGGTCTGAGTGATTGGCATTCTGATAGACTGGTAGCCAAGCCATAGCAGGAGAAGAATCTCTTGCCAGATCAAAAAGCAAACATAGAAATGTGAACTATGGGAACGTTATTACCAAATGCGTCCCAAGAGGACCAATGTGCTGTTATTCTTTTCTTGGCTGCTGAAGGACAAACACTGATAGACACCCATCATAGAATGAAGACTATGTATGGGGCAGTATATCTGTCGAAAACCACCATTGTGGAATGGTGCCCCAAGTTCTGTGCTGGTCGCGATTCGACACAAGACACCAGTCGACCTGGAAGACCAACCTCATCCATTATGGGTCAACTAAAATGGGACACACTCGAGCACCCGCAATGTAGTCCTGATCTGTCCCCATGCGATTGTCACACTTTCGGTCCCTTAAATATGGACTTGAAGGTTCGAAGATTCCTGTCGGTGAAGGATGTGCAGCAGGCAGTTACAGACTTCGCCATGCAGCAGGATATAGTGTTTTACCGTATGATTATCTTCAGCCTAATGTGTGGGATGCTTGCCTCAATGGTCACAGTGATTTTGCCTGATTGTCACACTGATTCTGGACTGTACAGCCTCCAAACAGAAACTTTTTGATCGCCCCTTATGCTGTTATGCTCTAAATCAATCAAGTCAAATTTCAGATGGTCCAGCACACATACAATCTTCATGCAAATGGATATATTTTGAACTTGTACTCCACAGCTGTAACACGAGGGTTGTCCAGAAAGTAAGTTCCGATCGGTCGCGAAATGGACACCACAGTGAAAACCCAATGAAGCTTTGCACAGTTGTGTTGATGGGTAGTGTCTCTAGTATGACTGTCGATCGCATCAAGATGCTCTTTTCAGTTGTGAGTGCACTGTTAGCGAGTAAAGGTGCTTAGAACAACAAGTCACCCGACAAGTAGGAGGGCCCGCTGAGAGGCTTCGCCTTAATGAATGCAGCCCACCTAACACAACTGCCACGCACTTCCTTCTTCATGGCAATTCTCAGCCGCACTCTGCAGGGGCAGTGAAGACGCTCCTGCAGCCTTTTCGATGGGAAGTGTTCGATCACCCACAACACAGTCCTAATTGGCTCATCCTTAGTATCATCTGTGTTCACACGAAACGCTGGATATGAAGACAACACTTGGGCGCGGGCTACGTGCTATAGACCAGTGTAGAGAATTATCGTAAAGCACAGGTGGCTGCCTTCAATGACGATGGTGTTGGAAATTTGGTATAACACTCCGACAAAGGTCTAAGTCGGAGCGGCGACTATGTAGAGAAGTATCTGAAAAGTGTAGGCTGACTCTTGCAATTAAAATGTTTCTGATTTTCACTGTGGTTTCCATTTAGTGACCGATCGGAACTTACTTTCTGGACAACCCTCGTACATTTAATGAAGAATATAGTGTAAGTACGCTGTTTGGGTTTTTATGTTGGTAACTTCACCTAGCGCTCTGTATGAAAATCACTGGCTGTGCTGTGTGCAGTCTGTGGCTGGTTGGCATTGTTGGAATATTCGCTATTGTACAGGGTTATTACAAATGATTGAAGCGATTTCACAGCTCTACAATAACTTTATTATTTGAGATATTTTCACAATGCTTTGCACACACATACAAAAACTCAAAAAGTTTTTTTAGGCATTCACAAATGTTCGATATGTGCCCCTTTAGTGATTCCGCAGACATAAAACCGATAATCAAGTTCCTCCCACACTCGGCGCAGCATGTCCCCATCAATGAGTTCGAAAGCATCATTGATGCGAGCTCGCAGTTCAGGCACGTTTCTTGGTAGAGGAGGTTTAAACACTGAATCTTTCACATAACCGCACAAAAAGAAATCGCATGGGGTTAAGTCGGGAGAGCGTGAAGGCCATGACATGAATTGCTGATCATGATCTCCACCACGACCGATCCATCGGTTTTCCAATCTCCTGTTTAAGAAATGCCGAACATCATGATGGAAGTGCGGTGGAGCACCATCCTGTTGAAAGATGAAGTCGGCGCTGTCGGTCTCCAGTTGTGGCATGCGCCAATTTTCCAGCATGTCCAGATACACGTGTCCTGTAACGTTTTTTTCGCAGAAGAAAAAGGGGCCGTAAACTTTAAACCGTGAGGCATCCAGAAGCTTTAAACTGCGCATACCATCGCCGAATGGAGTTAGCAGTTGGTGGATCTTTGTTGAACTTCGTCCTGAAGTGTCGTTGCACTGTTATGACTGATGTGAGTGCATTTCAAGCACGACATACGCTTTCTCGGCTCCTGTCGCCATTTTGTCTCACTGCGCTCTCCAGCGCTCTGGCGGCAGAAACCTGAAGTGCGGCTTCATCCGAATAAAACTTTATGAGTTTTTCTACATATCTGTAGTGTGTCGTGACCATATGTCAATGAATGGAGCTACAGTGAATTTATGAAATCGCTTCAATCATTTGTAATAGCCCTGTAGTGTTGGGCAGCTGAATGTGAACATATGTAAGTAGGCTGTTTAGGTTTTTATGTTGGTAACGTCATGTATGAAAATCACAGACTGCACACAGCACAGCCAGTGAGTTTCATACGGAGCACTACGTGACGTTACCAACATAAAAACCTAAACAGCCTACTTACAATAGTTACATGCACCTCCATTATGTGTATAAATACGTATTTCATTTTGAATTTGCATGCCAATTTTGTGAAATTTCTGAATGAAGATTATCACAGATCACTCCACCTTTTGCTGTTCTTTACTACGTAATGAGTGATCTGTATTGTGGTTGATTGGTAAAATATTGATAATTTTTTCATTCCTCTTGTTTTGAAACGAGATCAAGCTTCCTTTCAAAGGCGTCTATGATGAAATGAAATTCTATTGAAGTCAGCAAAGAAATCAAAAGCAGTATGCAACTGAAGATCAGAAAATTCTAGGAAACCATTTGTGTTTTTGTTTCTTTCTCCAAAAACAGAACCGCTTCTTCTCACAGCTGCTACTCTTGCATAGCAACTTTTCCCAAGACAAGCCACTCAACATTTGTCTGATGCAGAACATCTTTACGATTGGCTTCAGCGTCCTCCAAAATCGAGATGATCTGCTAATGTTTCAGATTTCTTGCAGCATCTGGAGAAGACGTTATGGTACATGTGAAAGTATTCTCTCAGAATGATTAAATACGAGAGAAATTTCAGTGGAGTTTGTGGCACGAATGTTTCAAGACGATCAGAAATAACATTGCATGGAAGTCTACACGGAACTTAAACAACTACTTCAAAACAACCCAAACTTTATTTCAAAGGTTATCTATCACTCGTGACGAAAGGTGGGTTTACGGCCATAAGCCTGAAACCAAGGAGCAGTCGTTCTGCATGTCGGCCAAGAGAGGGTCCACCAAAGTGGCGCAGGTACGGCGAGGTGCTCCAGCATGGCAATGCACAACAACATACGGGCTACATTAGTCAGGAATTTTCGACTAAAAACTAAATGAAAGTTGTTCCCCACGCACCGTAGTCACCATAGTTAGCTTCATGTGACTTCTTCTTCTTCCATAAGATGAAAGTAAGAGTGAAGGCACAAATATTTGAACAGTGGAGAGATTTATGCGGTTTCACAGAAGATACCAAAAACCTTAAATAACAAGGAAACGTCACCAACTTAACCACATATGCTATGGAGAACAAAGCATACGTGCAAGATGTTAGCCCCAGAAATTGACCTCCCTTGAAAATCTGGGCCAGAATTCTGGCTGTACGCAGTTGGTGCCTTCCGAAAATATAGCTTTTTAACTTTTGCGTGCACTGGTTGTTTCTCATCCGCTCCGCCCCACCGCAGTCTATGGATGTCGGTTATCGCTGAAACAACCGGTTTTCAGTTATATGGGTTTCTTTCATTACCAATTTTATCTGACTGTTAAAATCATTCAAAATACTCGTTTCTGAAACAACCGATATTCGATTTTTGATTCCTATTATTTCTTATACTAAACGCAGAAATCGAATAAAGATTGAAAAGTTTTGATTCCCTCAGTTTCGGGGTACATAGAATCAACATATTAAATTACATAGGCAAATAAAAGAAAACTTAGTCCGTCTGCTCTTGGCTGCTTTTTTTTCGAAAAGTGATAAGTGGTTGAATATTACACAAAAATCACCAGTATTCTCCTACTGATTCTAATTTATTGAAGCTCCGCTCAAATATCGTGCTGTAATCGAGTATCACACCACTATTTGTGCATTAGAACAGCCGGTGCTAAAAGCTGAAAACTGAGGCTGAAGAACTCTATTTTTCGGGTTAATTTTTCCATTTACAAGCAGGTAAAGGCCTATTATGTAGACATAGGCAGCAGATCAACTACGTTCAATTTTTGCTTTAAACGATGAATGAAGTGTCAAGTTTTAAGTCTTTTCCTCATATGATGTCGCAAGTTTGTTCTAGCTCCTCCTGTTTTTCATCATTTATAGGAAATAGAACATTGATGCCGCACTTCGAAAAATACCTCCAGACTAACGATGACGCCATTGGATAACACAACAAATGTCTGACGACGACAGTGAGAAACTGCCGTGTAGACCAGACGGTGCAGGTATGCAGGTGCAGGTATGGACCATCCAACAGATCACGCCACTTGATGTACTTTATCACCTCATCAGTGCCGCACCACTTCTGGTGCCATGCATTTGTTGCTCGCTACTGTCGGCATTGTTACTAACATAGGACTAATCGCTTTTCCCATGTTTTATTATAACGCAGTATTTCAAAGCAATGGAAGTTTTACGAATAAAAATTACACGTTTATTGAAAAAGGTTTATTTAGCAACAAACATTTTTAGCACTGCTGCTATGGCTAATTGTTATTTCGGTCTTTATATTCGGTTATTAGTGAACCCCCCCCCCCCCCTCCATGAACTATGGACCTTGCCGGTGGTGGGGAGGCTTGCGTGCCTTAACGATACAGATAGACGTACCGTAGGTGCAACCACAACTGAGGGGTATCTGTTGAGAGGTCAGACAAACGTGTGGTTCCTGAAGAGGGACAGCAGCCTTTTCAGTAGTTTCAGGGGCAACAGTCTGGATGATTGACTGATCTGGCCTTGTAACACTAACCAAAACGGCCTTCCTGTTGTGGTACTGCGAACGGCTGAAAGCACGGGGAAACTACAGCCGTAATTTTTCCCGAGGGCATGGAGCTTTACTGTATCATTAAATGATGATGCGTCCTCTTGGGTAAAATTTTCCAGAGGTAAAATAGTACCCCATTCAGGTATCCGGGCGGGGACTACTCAGGAGGACGTCGTTATCAGGAGAAAGAAAACTGGCGTTCTACGGATCGGAGTTTGGAATGTCAGATCCCTTAATCGGGCAGGTAGGTTAGAAAATTTAAAAAGGGAAATGGATAGGTTAAAGTTAGATATAATGGGAATTAGTGAAGTTCGGTGGCAGGAGGAACAAGGCTTTTGGTCAGGTGAGTACAGGGTTATAAATATAAAATCAAATAGAGGTAATGCAGGAGTAGCTTTAATAATGAATAGGAAAATAGGAGTGATGGTATGCTACTACAAACAGCATAGTGAACGCATTATTGTAGCCAAGATAGACACCAAGCCCATGCCCACTACAGTAGTACAAGTTTATATGCCAACTAGCTCTGCAGATGATGAAGAAATTGATTAAATGTATGATGAGATAAAAGAAATTATTCAGGTAGTGAAGGGAGACGATAATTTAATAGTCATGGGTGACTGGAATTCGACAGTAGGAAAAGAAAGAGAAGGAAACGTAGTAGGTGAATATGGATTGGGGCTAAGAAATGAAAGAGGAAGCAGCCTGGTAGAATATTGGACAGAGCATAACTTAATCATAGCTAACACTTGGTTCAAGAATCATGAAAGAAGGTTGTATACATGGAAGAACCCTGGAGATACTAGAAGGTTTCAGATAGATTATATAATGGTAAGACAGAGATTTAGGAACCAGGTTTTAAATTGTAAGACATTTCCAGGGGCGGCTGTGGACTCTGACGGTTGTGAACTGTAGAATAAAACTGAAGAAACTGCAAAAAGTTGGGAATTTAAGGAGGTGGAACCTGGATAAATTGAAAGAACCAGAGGTTGTACAGAGTTTCAGGGAGAGCATGAGGGAACAATTGACACGAATGGGGGAAAGAAATACAGTAGAAGAAGAATGGATAGCTTTGAGGGATGAAATAGTGAAGGCAGCAGAGGATCAAGTAGGTAAAATGATGAGGGCTAGTAGAAATCCTTGGGTAACAGAAGAGATACTGAATTTAATTGATGAATGGAGAAAATACAAAAATGCAGTAAATCAAGCAGGCAAAAAGGAATACAAACGTCTCAAACATGAGACCGACAGGAAGTGCAAAATGACTAAGCAGGGATGGCTAGAGGACAAATGTAAGGATGTAGAGGCTTATCTCGCGAGGGGTAAGATAGATACTGCCTACAGGAAAATTAAGAGACCTTTGGAGAAGAGTGAACTCCTTGCATGAATATCAAGAGCTCAGATGGAAACCCAGTTCTAAGCAAAGAAGAGAAAGCAGAAAGGTGGAAGGAGTATATAGAGGGTCTATACAAGGGCGATGTTCTTGAGGACAATATTATGGAAATGGACGAGGATGTAAATAAAGATGAAATGGGATATATGATACTGCCTGAAGAGTTTGACAGAGCACTGAAAGACCTAAGTCGAAATAAGGCCCCGGGAGTAGACAATATTCCATTAGAGCTACTGGCAGCCTTGGGAGAGCCAGTCCTGACAAAACTATACCATCTGCTGAGCAAGATGTATGAGACAGGCGAAATTCCCTCAGACTTCAAGAAGAATACAATAATTCCAATCCCAAAGAAAGCAGGTGTTGACAGATGTGAAAATTACCGAACTATCAGTTTAATAAGTCAGAGTTGCAAAATACTAACGCGAATTTTTTACAGACGGAATGGAAAAACTGGTAAAAGCCGACCTCGGGGAAGATCAGTTTGGATTCCGTAGAAATGTTGGAGCACGTGAGGCAATACTAACTCTACGACTTATCTTAGAAAATAGATTAAGGAAAGGCTAACCTACGTTTCTAGCATTTGTAGACTTAGAGAAAGCTTTTGACAATGTTGACTGGAGTACTCTCTTTTAAATTCTGAAGGTGGCAGGGGTAAAATACTGGGAGCGAAAGGCTATTTACAATTTGTTCAGTAACCAGATGGCAGTTATAAGAGTCGAGGGACATGAAAGGGAAGCTGTGGTTGGGAAGGGAGTGAGACAGGGTTGTAGCCTCTCCGCGATGCTATTCAATCTGTATACTGAACAAGCAGTAAAGGAAACAAAATAAAAGTTCTGAGTAGGTATTAAAATTCATGGAGAAGAAATAAAACTTTGAGGTTCGCCGATGACATTGTAATTATGACAGAGACAGCAAAGGACTTGGAAGAGCAGTTGAACGGAATGGGCAGTGTTTTGAAAGGAGGGTATAAGATGAACATCAACAAAAGCAAAACGAGGATAATGGAATGTAGTCGAATGAAGTCGGGTGATGCTGAGGGAATTAGTTAGGAAATGAGACACTTAAAGTAGTAAAGGAGTTTTGCTATTTGGGGAGCAAAATAACTGATGATGGTCGAAGTAGAGAGAATATAAAATGTAGATTGGCAATGGCAAGGAAAGTGTTTCTGAAGAAGAGAAATTTGTTAACATCGAGTATTGATTTAAGTGTGAGGAAGTCGTTTCTGAAAGTATTTGTATGGAGTGTAGCCAAGTATGGAAGTGAAACATGGACGATAAGTAGTTTAGACAAGAAGAGAATAGAAGCTGTCGAGATGTGGTGCTACAGAAGAATGCTGAAGATTAGATGGGTAGATCACATAACTAATGAGGAAGTATTGAATAGAACTAGGAAGAAGAGGAGTTTGTGGCACAACTTGACTAGAGGAAGGGACCGGTTGGTAGGACATGTTCTGAGGCATCAAGGGATTAGCATTGGAGAGTAGCGTGGAGGGTAAAAATCGTAGAGGAAGACCAAGAGATGAGTATACTAAGCAGATTCAGAAGGATGTAGGCTGCAGTAGGTAGTGGGAGATGAAGAAGCTTGCACAGGATAGAGTGACATGGAGAGCTGCATCAATCCAGTCTCAGGACTGAGGACAACAACAACAACAACAACAGTAAAAAACAAAAGAAACCTATCTGTTATAATCGCGGCCAAACAAATGGCGACAAATGTCGTTTATTCAGAAATAAACTACCGTTAGAGGTTTTAACCCGTCGGTTTTTTCCCATTGTTACCACAGCATCTTAATGGCCGTGCACGAAGTACGTACTTTGCAGTGGAGTGAGCAAGAGGTGTAATGAATTACTGTTTCGATGTTTCGGCATTGGTAACATGCTTTGATCATTGCGTAGAAGTGTGAAGTTTCTAGAAAGTAGCTTGTGCCAAAAATCTCTTTGCTTTGAAGGATTTTATGTTATGATTCACATATGCAATGTAAAATGAATGAAACGAATTAGTGTGTCATTAAAGAAATGGTGTAGCATTCTTTAATTGTTAATATTGCTGTTGTGCGCTATTTTCTTTGGATTTTAAAGGTGGCTCTGGTAAACTGAAGAATATTTGCAGGAGATGCGCTATTCATTCAACCTGAAGACAGCTGTAGAGAATCTTCAATACCGACCTGTGTGCATTATCAAAAAGGACGCAGGATATGGGTTTAAAGCTCAACGCATCCAAAACCCAAAGGGCACTGGTTGGTCATTCTAGGCCCGTTAGCCTACATGGGACAAATATCACCTTCTCTCTTTGGGCTAAGAGTCTAGGAGTACTAACTAAAAGAGGAAAATCTAAATTGAACAGAGCACATAACTGCAACCTGCAAGAAGGGATCAGCATGTCTCCATGCCCCACAAAAGTATAAGAAGCTCTTCCCTCTTGATGTGAAAAAGGAACTTGCAGAAACACTTATACTTCCAGTTATTGATTACAGCGATGTTATCCTGCAAGGTCTTTCTCAGCAAAGCTGACAGCGCATGGGACCGTTTATGAATGCCTGTGTTCGTTATGTCTGCGGTGTTCGACTCTTTGATCATATGGCACAATCATATGCACGGCTATCCTGGCTGCGTGCAGACAAACGAAGAGATTTTCATACCTCTGTCTACTCCACTGTCTTATCGACGAACACTGTCTCGTTTCTCTCTTCGACCTCAACCCTCTCATGTGAATAACATGTCGAAAACAACCATCAGAGCAAAACTCTTTCTGTCCCATTCCATCGTTCAGCCACTTTCTCGAAGTCCTTGTCAGTGGCAGGAACTCAACTCTGGAATAAATTCCCACGTTATATTAGGGGACTGAATAAAATCTCCCTCTTCAGACTACAGTTAATGACATATCTACTAAATATATAAGGAATATCATTGTCCTTGTACGCACTCTTTATCCTTGTACATTCTTCTTTCCAGTCAGATCTTCCTCATTTCCCATTACTCTTAGCTGGTGTGGTCTACTTAAATTTCCTTTCCCCAGAATTCGCTATATCAAAAATCATCTATCTTGTACACCTATAAATTCTTTTTAAGTCTGCCACCATCATATTTCTTGTTATTATTATTACTATTATCACTATTAGTGCAGCAGCTGCAGTAGTACAAGTACTGCCAGCATTAACTATATTAGTTTATAGACAGTATAATTTACTCACACAACCACTTCAGACACTTAAATCATTTTAATACTGTCATAGTCAAGTTGTTTTCAGAAAACTATGTTATAAAAAGGTACTGTATGTGTGAAACCCTGGGCGGATGTAAGAGAGGGCCTGATGGCTACAAATAAATCACGTTAAAGAAATAAATAAATTGTAAATAAAAAGCAATTAACTTCATTCCATAACAATTTTTTCATTTGTATAGGCTTCTTAATTATGATTTTGAGGAACAGACATAGAAGCACAATATCGGTACGAGAAATCTTTAAAATAATACTGAATATACACACGTAAAAAAAGGTTTTGCATCACCTCCATTCCAAGAGTTCCGGAACCTGTACGGAAAATTGGAATAGAGATCAACATAAACATCATTTTCGTCCTTTTTATTGCTCATGAAAACCACACATTGCATGTTGTACCACCATACAGCGAGACCTTCAGAGGTGGTTGTCCAGATTGCTATACATACCGGTACCTCTAATATCCAGTAGCATGTCCTCTTGCATTCATGCATGCCTGTATTCGTCGTCGCATACTATCCACAAGTTCATTGAGGCACTGCTAGTCCAGATTGACCCACTCCTCAACGACGATACGCCGTAGATCATTCAGAGAGACTGGTGTGTCGCGTCGTCCATAAACAGCCCTTTTCAATCTATGCCAGGCATGATCGATAGGGTTTATGTCTGGAGAACATGCTGGTCATTCTAATCGAGCGATGTCGTTATCCTGAAGGAAGTCATTCACAAGATGTGCGCGATGGGGTCGCGAATTGTCCACGAAGACGAATGCCTCGCCAATGTGCTGCCGAAATGGTTGCGCTATTGGCCGGAGGATGGCATTCGTTTATCGTACAGCCATTAAGGCGCCTTCCATGACCACCAGCGGCGTACGTCGGCCCCACATAATGCCACCCCAAAACAACAGGGAACCTCCACCTTGCTGCGCTCGCTGGACAGTGTGTCTAAGGCGTTCAGCCTGATCGGGTTGCCTCCAAACACGTCTCTGACGATTGTCTGGTTGAAGACATATGCGACACTCATTGGCGAAGAGAACATAATTCCAATCCTGAGCGGTCTATCCGGCATGTTGTTGGGTCCATCTGTAACGCGCTTCAGAGTGTCGTGGTTGCAAAGATGGACCTCGTCATGGACGTCGGGAGTGAAGTTGCGCAACATGCAGCCTATTGCGCACAGTTTGAGTCGTAACACGACGTTCTGTGGCTGTACAAAATCACTATTCAACATGGTGGCGTTGCTGTCAGGGTTCCTCCAAGCCATATCCGTAGGTTGCGGTCATGCACTGCAGTAGTAGCCCTTGGGAGGCCTGAGCGAGGCATGTCATCGACAGTTCCTGTCTCTCCTGTCTCTCTGTATCTCCTCCATGTCCGAAACACATCGCTTTCCAAAAACAGACATAATCCAGAATGAAGTTTCAACAGACATAATGTCTGATGGGATAGCAGCAATCAGTGATTGTATGATGTGACACAGCATGTGAAAGTTGCTGGACGGGTTACTCCTGTAACTGAAATATCAGATCTGAAGATGGTTCTGAATGAATCGAAACCGGTCATATGAATAAAAAATTTTGCAATCAAGACGGATTATAAGTAACATTAAACATCGCTTTGGTTCACTCCTAGACGCCTGGACTTTTTTCAGAGGCCTTCCTGACACAAAGTAACAATGCAAACGCGACCGAACCACGGTATTGACCGTCTAGGCATGGTTGAACTACGGAGAACACGAGCCATGTACCTCCTTCCTGGTGGAATGACTGGAACTGCTCGGCTGTCGGACTCCCTCCGTGTAATAGGTGCTGCTCATTCATGGTTGTTTACATCTTTGGTTGGGTTTAGTGACATCTCTGAACAGTTAAAGGGACTGCGTGTGATACAATATCCACAGTCAACATCTATATTCAGGAGTTCTGGGATCAGGGGTGATGCAAAACTTTTTTTGATGTGTGTATATATGTACTCATATTGCTTATTATTCTTCGCGTAGAATAACATGTTCTCCAACAAGATTTCAGAATACTTTGAGAGATGTGTCCACCGCCACCTCTACTTACCTCCCCTTCACACACCACGAATAGGAGAGGAGAGCTCTGGTTGTGACTCCTCTGTACAGTACTTGGCACTCGGGCGTTAGGCGGCTGCAGTTGGGTGAGCGTGCGATAAACAACTGGTGCAGGTGAAAGTTTAAAAGTTTAAAAGCTGTACATTCAGAAAGTCACACCTGCGAACTTTCAGAATTACGGCCCAAATCTTCGAGTGGGATTGTTCTCTTGGACTGATATGTTGCAAATGTGCGTTTTCAATCTTAAAGTATGTGGTCAAGTTGCTGATGATGCCTTGTGAGACACTCTTACTGGATACATCTGAAAAAAAAAATGCAGAATCGTTAGGGTAGGTATAATCGGTCCCAAATGGACTACGCTGATGGTGTAGGTAAGACGTAATAATTATAATTAATGTACGCTACTAATAAAAGTTGTGAAGATTTTACATACATGTAATTTTCAAATTAGTAGCTTTTTACAAAAATAAACTTACTTTACAAAACTGTCCGCATCATCTCGCATGGAAATGAATTCGAACCTTAGAAGAGAGATAGTTTCCTTCCTGTCGTGTACAAAAAACTATAAAGAAGCGCAAGACTGAAGAGCATCTTGCTGCACATAAAAAATGTTTTCTTGCACTTGATATACGTAAGTAGCCCGGGTTCCCACTCTTGCTTCACAGCGTTTCGACATAGCTCGAATGACCTTTCGAATGAAATCCCGTCGCATTTCCTGCCATTCCATTAATATGACTCCTTGTCTCTGCAGTAGCGTTCTTGAGGATTTGCACGGGCCCTAACTCGTCCCATACATGCTCTGTGGCGTTTAGGTCGAGACTACATGCTGGCCACGGTAGAATGTTGATAGTGTGTCGCCGAAAAAGTTTTGCGCTTGGGCTGCAGGACGGGCACGAGCACTGTCATGCATTAGAAGAAAGTCTTCCTTAAGTTCTTGTTCCAAATATCGTACATGAGGACCAAACATTTCGTTGATGCACCTCTCCCCCCTTAGACCTGTGCAATTCTTTCTGTGGAGCACAACCAAATTTCTGGTTTCCACTGTAATTTGTCCCCATAGCATTATAGACCCACCTACAAAAGGGACTGTTGGAGACACTGTAGATTCCACACTGCGTTCCCCACGAGTCCCCAGTACCCTGGTATACCATCGTTCGCTCTAATTTCGTCACAGGACAGCACTTTCCTCCAGCGCCGTAACTGCCAATGTCTATGGCATTCGCCAAAGCGCAGTCACCGTTGTAATCTGGTCCGTATGTAATCCGGTTAAACGAGGCACTTAATTCTGCCACGATACTGTTGCACTTGGCCTTCAGTGACTTATCGGAAAGGCGCGGTGACATTAATTTTTTTGATTGTCGTATGCGCTGTGGAATCCTGAATAGCCTCACGGGCGAGTTGTTTGGTCGTTAAACAGCGGAGTACATTGTGATCGGCTTCAAGCGCACAGGTAAACACACGGCCGACCGAAGAGCTGCCACTCCAAGAAAGTCACACCTGCGAGGTAGTTGCACAGTACGTTTACTGATACCGGTGTAGTCTACTACGCATTGTTTGATCACTTCACAGTTGTCCAGTAGCTTGGCGAAAGTCTTCTCGAAGTTCAGGTGCTGCTTTTGTGCGGTTCCTTGATCAAAGGATTCGAAGACAGCAACAGTATGCCTTTCATTGTGTTTCTACAACTTAGATATTGTATTTTGATTTACACCAACCTCTCTTGTCACATACTGCTGTAAATGATAGTTCTGCAGAACAGTTACTCCACGACTGACTCCCTCCACTGTTAATTGTCTGTTTACCCTGTCACCGATTCTGCTTTGCCCTTTCACGCCCATGTAGGTTGTATGCTGTGTTTACAATCTCTAAAACAGTACACACTCGCTCCGTTCTGAGCGCTGTGTATTTCAGTTCCATCTGTTGACATGATGAGTAAATCTACAAGGCTAACAAGGAACTCCTTGGGTGCGAAGTCGCAAAAGGCATTGGACGCCCAACAGATTGTCTGCCATGCAACTACAATATTGGTTGCTAATGGTAACAGAGGCAGGACTGGAGGTACCTAGTGCTGAGCACAGCATTAGGCTACTGATGGTAGTTGAACTGCTTAGACGACGAGTAACTCGCAACGGCGTCGGTACAAAGCAGAGCAATGGCAACGTTAAACACAGAAAATATTCCATTATATCTACAACGACAATTGCCGAAGTTAGGAAACTACTGCGAAAGCAAAGAGAGCTCCACTCCAAGTTTAAACGCAGCCAAAACCTCTCAGACAAACAGAAGCTAAACGATGTCAAAGTTAGCGTAAGGAGGGCTATGCGTGAAGCGTTCAGTGAATTCGAAAGTAAAATTCTATGTACTGACTTGACAGAAAATCCTAGGAAGTTCTGGTCTTACGTTAAATCAGTAAGTGGCTCGAAACAGCATATCCAGACACTACGGGATGATGATGGCATTGAAACAGAGGAAGACACGCGTAAAGCTGAAATACTAAACACCTTTTTCCAAAGCTGTTTCACAGAGGAAGACCGCATTGCAGTTCCTTCTCTAAATCCTCGCACAAACGAAAAAATGGCTGACATCGAAATAAGTGTCCAAGGAATAGAAAAGCAACTGGAATCACTCAATAGAGGAAAGTCCACTGGACCTGACGGGATACCAATTCGATTCTACACAGAGTACGCGAAAGAACTTGCCCCCCTTCTAACAGCCGTGTACCGCAAGTCTCTAGAGGAACGGAGGGTTTCAAATGATTGGAAAAGAGTACAGAGAGTCCCAGTCTTCAAGAAGGGTCGTCGAGCAGATGCGCAAAACTATAGACGTATATCTCTGACGTCGATCTGTTGTAGAATTTTAGAACATGTTTTTTGCTCGCGTATCATGTCGTTTTTGGAAACCCAGAATCTACTATGTAGGAAACAACATGGATTCCGGAAACAGCGATCGTGTGAGACCCAACTCGCTTTATTTGTTCATGAGACCCAGAAAATATTAGATACAGGCTCCCAGGTAGATGTTATTTTTCTTGACTTCCGGAAGGCGTTCGATACAGTTCCGCACTGTCGCCTGATAAACAAAGTAAGAGCCTACGGAATATCAGACCAGCTGTGTGGCTGGATTGAAGAGTTTTTAGCAAACAGAACACAGCATGTTGTTATCAATGGAGAGACGTCTACAGACGTTAAAGTAACCTCTGGCGTGCCACAGGGGAGTGTTATGGGACCATTGCTTTTCACAAGTGTCGGAAGTTCCATGCGGCTTTTCGCGGATGATGCTGTAGTATACAGAGAAGTTGCAGCATTAGAAAATTGTAGCGAAATGCAGGAAGATCTGCAGCGGATAGGCACTTGGTGCAGGGAGTGGCAACTGACCCTTAACATAGACAAATGTAATGTATTGCGAATACATAGAAAGAAGGATCCTTTATTGTATGATTATATGATAGCGGAACAAAGACTGGTAGCAGTTACTTCTGTAAAATATCTGGGAGTATGCGTGCGGAACGATTTGAAGTGGAATGATCATATAAAATTAATTGTTGGTAAGGCGGGTACCAGGCTGAGATTCATTGGGAGAGTGCTTAGAAAATGTAGTCCATCAACAAAGGAGGTGGCTTACAAAACACTCGTTCGACCTATACTTGAGTATTGCTCATCAGTGTGGGATCCGTACCAGATCGGTCTGACGGAGGAGATGGAGAAGATCCAACGAAGAGCGGCGCGTTTCGTCACAGGGTTATTTGGTAACCGTGATAGTGTTACGGAGATGTTTAATAAACTCAAGTGGCAGACTCTGCAAGAGAGGCGCTCTGCATCGCGGTGTAGCTTGCTCGCCAGGTTTCGAGAGGGTGCGTTTCTGGATGAGGTATCGAATATATTGCTTCCCCCTACTTATACCTCCCGAGGAGATCACGAATGTAAAATTAGAGAGATTAGAGCGCGCACGGAGGCTTTCAGACAGTCGTTCTTCCCGGGAACCATACGCGACTGGAACAGGAAAGGGAGGTAATGACAGTGGCACGTAAAGTGCCCTCCGCCACACACCGTTGGGTGGCTTGCGGAGTATAAATGTAGATGTAGATGTTCGTCAGAAAGGAGCCCAACGAATTTCGCAAAGTGAAAAAGTAGTGGCAGCTGAAATATTAATCTTTCTGCAAGATGAGTCAATGCAATGTGTGTTGTCGTGTACGCACGACCGTGCGGACAATGTATGTGAGGAGTACAAGGATGACGATACGTGGTTAACAAGTGAAAGTGATACTGAAACAGGTGTCGAGCCATGTAGTTCATCAGCTTTGGTGAACAGGGAGCCATAAATCCCCTCTCCAGTGAAACAATCGTTGTCCAAGGAGCGGTTACTAAATGTAATTTCGTAACTGAAAGGTAATCCGCAGCGTAGTAAAAAATCGATTATGAACAGATTTCTAATAAGTCCGCAACAATATGACCGTGAAGTGAATAAGAAAAACTATGGATATTCAACGGACAACAAGGCGCGCTTGATACAAAAACTGGTGTTGCGTGTTTCAAGGATGCTTGATACAATTTAGAGAATGTGCGTGGTTATGCACATGAAATTGCGCGCGACATACAGTGATTTCAAGGCAAGTAGTGGATGACTTCATAACTTCAGACAGTGCTACAGAATTGGAAGACGTAACGTAACGAAATTTCAAACAAAGCGTCAACTCGACGATGCACAGCAAACTGCGGAATCGGCCCGAACTTTGTAGACGAGGTAAACAAACTAATCCCACCCTTCAATAAGAAATTTCTTTTTAAGTCTGACCAATCGGGATTTGAAGAGGAAATGCATACAAAAGGAACATTAGAAATTAGAGGTACCAAGAGAGTCGTATTAAGATCAACTAACATCAGTGGCTTAACTCATTTGTATACAATTAGGCTGACTGTTAATCTGGATGGTAAATTGCCTGGAAAGTTATTTATTGTGCTGTGGGAAGTTGGAGGTGCTCTGCCCACTATGATTCTTCCTCGTGTTTGTGATTTCGCCATGGCGATTGGGAATATTTACGCCTCAGCAAGCAAGAGTGGCAAAATGGGAGTGAGAGAACTACAAGTACGATATGAGCACTGCTTTTGGACAGCTGATGTTCAAAATATCGTGTTTTTGCTTGATTACTCGACTGCGTATAAAAATCATACTCCTTTAGAGCAAACTACACTGAAGAGCCAAAGAAACTAGAATACACATGCCTAATATCGTGTAAATGGTTCAAATGGCTCTGAGCACTATGGGACTCAACAGCTGTGGTCATCAGTCCCCTAGAACTTAGAACTACTTAAACCTAACTAACCTAAGGACATCACACACATCCATGCCCCAAGCAGGATTCGAACCTGCGACCGTAGCAGTCACACGGTTCCGGACTGCGCGCCTAGAACCGCGAGACCATCGCGGCCGGCCGTGTAAATGGCCTAGTGTGCGAGCAGGAGTGCCCTAACACGACGTGCAATGGATCCAACTAATGTCTGAAGTACTGCTGGAGAGAACTGACACTATGAATCCTGCAGGGCTGTTCATAAATCTGCAAGAGTACTAGGAGGTGGAGATTTCTTCTGAAAAGCACGTTGCAAGGCATCCCGGATGTGTTCAATAATGTTCATATCTGGGGAGTTTGGTGGACAGCGGAAGTGTTTAAACTCAGAACTGTGTTCCTGGAGTGTGGTGTCATATTGTCCTGCTGGAATTGTCCAAGTCTGTCGGAATGCACAATGGACATGAATGGATGCAGGTGATCACACAGGATGCTTACGAACGAGTCGTATCTAGATGTATCAGGGCTCCCATATCACTCCAACTGTACACACCCCACACCATTACAGAGTCTCCACCAGTTTTAACAGCCCCTGCTGACATGCAGAGTCCATGGATTCATGAGGCTGTCTCCACAACTGTACACGTCCATCCGCTCGAATCAATTTGAAACGAGACGCGGCGGACCAGGCAACATGTTTCCAGTCATCAACAGGCCAATGTCAGTGTTGGGCCCAGGCGAGGAGTTAGCCTCGTGTCGTGCAGCCATCAAGGGTACACGAGTGGGTCTTCGGCTCCAAAAGTCCATATCGATGACGTTTCGTTGAATGGTTCGCACGCTGACACTTGTTGACGGCCCACGATTGAAATCTGCAGCAATTTTCGAAAGGGTTGCACATCTGTCTCACTGAACGATTATTCTCTTCAGTCGTCGTAGGTCCCGTTCTTGTAGGATCTTTTTCCAGCCGCAGCGACATCAGAGATTTGATGTTTTGCCGGATTCGTGATATTCACGCTATACTTGTGAACTGGTCGTACGGGAAAATCTCCACTTCATCGCTACCTCAGAGATGCTGTGTCCCATGGCTCGTTTGCCGACTATAACACAGCCTTGAAACTCACATCAATGTTGATATCTTGCCATTATAACAGCAGTAGCCGATCCAACAACTGCGCCTGACCCTTTTTGTTTTCTCGTATAGGCGTTGCCGATCGTAGCGCCCTATTCTGCCTGTTTACGTATCTCTGTATTTGAATACGCATGCCTATGCCAGTTTCTCTGGCGCTTCAGTGTATCTCTTCTGAAAGATATGTGACATTGCAATTTATACCACCTGGAGACATTGGACAAATTCAGCCTCTGGATGCTAGTTTTTCCGTGTCTACAAAACGTATTATCGCACTCTCTGCAGCCACGCGTTGTGAGGTAGCTACTTTCACGATAAGCTCCACGACAAACTGTTCCGCATTCAGTTGCATGCCTTCACATTTCATCAGTTCTCATCACCCCGTTACACTAATATGACTCGGTATGCATTCTTGAAGAGTGGCCCCCTAGCGAAAAGTCCTGCACGGTTTATAATCCCCAAGGAACTCGCCTTCGATAATTGTGGTGCGAACCTTTGTGGCAGCTGTGAAGCGCCATTTTTCATTCGATGTTCATGGTGTAAGTTAATGGTTTGTTTTGAATGTTTCTTGAACGTCGACGATGTCCATGTTGTGAAGTGTAATACATAGATCCCATAGAAGGTTGATTTCTGCACCTTCTGGACACTCATTTTCTGTCGCCCTCCTGATGCCCATGATGAGTCATTAGCAGGTAATACTTTTCCCGTCATAATTGTTAATACAACATTTTCAAATCAGCCTTACTAAAGACTGAACTTGCGACCCCGCGCTCAACGTGTTGAAACGTCCCCTTAGAAAAATTAGGAATGACAGTGCTGGAAAAAACTCTTACATTATTTTATTTTCAAACATGTGAGCAAAACTGAACGTACTCAGATAGTTCTCTCTTTACTTATTCTGATCATCACTAAACTGACACACAATATTTCTTAGCGCAACGCAATCTGACTTTCAATAATCCCCACAAAAGAATCGCCCTGACTAACAATAACCTATACCTTTCATGAATCACTTACCTCACAAAAATCTTCGTTACTCGAACTAATGCAATACAGCGAGCGCCAATGCTGCCAGCTAAATAAAAGATTCTGACTACTGGAGGCACCAACTACGGATAGGCATAGTTAGCAAATGAAAGATTTTGATAGCGAAGAAACAATGCATTTACCTTAATAATGTTCAAAAGTCATCGTAAATATATCTATCAATTCATAACATCCATCTTTACAAATTTCCTTTTTGTGGCGGACACACGTCCAGATCGTCAGCTTATAGTAACCTCTCAAAACTCTGGCATCTCTCTCTCTACATCCACCACTGCTGCGGGCTCACCTCCAATTGCCCAACGCTACATGCTGTTCACATCCAACTGCCCAACACTACACAAGCGAATATTCCAACAATGAGTCTAACCAGCCACACAGCTCAGCACAGCTACGTGGCGTTACCAACATAAACACCTAAACAGCCTACTTACTGTGTTTCTTGTAAGACTCATGTAAATGTGAGGATAGTACCGTGCATTTGTCAATGATAATGAAAGTGCTGCAATAGGCATTATTTAGTCGTGCGCACAAGACCTCAAAGTAGCGACAACTTTTTTTTTGAGTAGCGTATTTCGAAAACTTTTGGTTTCCATCTATTAATAGTGGCCGGTCGGTGTGGCCGAGCGGTTCTAGGTGCTTCAGTCTGGAACCGCGCCACAGTTACGGTCGCAGGTTCGAATCCTGCCTCGGGCATGGATGTGTGTGATGTCCTTAGGTTAGTTAGGTTTAAGTAGTTCTAAGTTCTAGGGGACTGATGACCACAGATGTTAAGTCCCATAGTGCTCAGAGCCATTTGAACCATTTTGACTCATGTAAATGTGAGGATAGTACCGTGTATTTGTCAATGATAATGAAAGTGCTGCAATGGGCATTATTTAGTCGTGCGCACAAGACCTCAAAGCAGCGACAACTTTTTTTTTGAGTAGCGTATTTCGAAAACTTTTTGTTTCCATCTATTAATAGTGGCCGGCCGGTGTGGCCGAGCGGTTCTAGGTGCTTCAGTCTTGAACCGCGCGACAGCTACGGTCGCAGGTTCGAATCCTGCCTCGGGCATGGATGTGTGTGATGTTCTTAGGTTAGTTAGGTTTAAGTAGTTCTAAGTTTTAGGGGACTGATAACCTCAGATGTTAAGTCCCATAGTGCTCAGAGCCATTTGAACCATTTATTAATAGTGTCAGTGTGCTGTCCCATTGGTGGTGGAAGTGGGTGCTGGTGGAGAGGCTCCAATAGTACAACGGATACAGTGGGGTCTAACATAGATGCAAAGAAGCATACCCAGTCGCCAGTATCTCACAGTTTCGTTGAATGATACCCTTCATCGAACTGATGTCACGGCACAACTGTAACCTGCAGTTCAATTTGAACGAGCTAGCTGTGCAAAGCTTCCTGCTTATTCGTCTGGAGGTGCACAGTCGCCTCGCGAGCGGAATGGCCTTGAAGGTCGCCGTGGGAGCTCCAGAATGTGGCCTCCGGTGTCCTTGTGGCCAGGCGCGTCGGAAGACTGCCGCTGTCGTTTCATTCACGGCAGGTATCGGCGGGAAATACGGCGCCGGCAGGAAAACGACCCGCCTGGTCGCCCTTCTCGTGCCGCAACCGAGCGCAACCGACAGGGCGATCTCGGCCGGCCCTCGCCTAAAGTGGAGTGGACTCAGTTTCTGGTGGGATCGTAAACGTAAATTCCGTCCACAGGCCCTGGCGGACGTAGCGGTGCCGACGGGCCGCCGTGTCATCCTTAGCGTCACTGGATGCGGATGTAGAGGAGCATGTGGTCAGCACACCGCACTCCCGGCCGAGACCGTGAAAGGTATGTACGGAGGTCTGATCAGGGTAGATTCAGAAAATAAAGTCGATAGTTGCCAACCGCAAAGTGGAATGAGTATAATATCTTCGAGTAGGAGGATCTTTGATGGTTAAGAGAGCCGGGCGCGCGCAGTAAAAAAACTCCGTCGTCGCAGCTAGGTGCCCAGAGGAAGCAGGCGTGTGGTGACAGGGTTAAGGTAGGATTCGCGCTATGCAGTTTTCAGGTTAGCACGTTAATGGGAGAAGCTATAAAATGATTTCAAAATGGTTTTTGTTGGATAATGTTCGGAGTTAGGATCTGTATCTCCAAGCTTTGACGCAGTAAGTGCTTTGTAAAATTTTTTAGTAAGAGTGATTCGTGCTACAAAAATGGTGGAAATGGTAGTTTTTATATATGACTTAAATTTTTAACAATATATAGATCGACATTGTGTTTAAATCTAACAGCCTGAATCATAATACACATCCTTTGCTTGTTTTGAATATGAAAATGAGTAGTTAAGTTATCCACCAAATGAAAGAACGTAAAGAAAATGAGGCCTCTATGCAATGTATATGTGCAGTTCATTGTTTGAAATCGATTTTGGTATAACTAAAATTATCAGAGCAAAGTTATTTCAAATAACTAATTTTATGTCATCGCACAACTGGCATTATTCAAGATAAAATTTCATTAAGTAAACATCAGGGCCAAAAGTTAGTTTTTCAGTACCATCTTAATGCCATTGCACAAACGGCATTATTCTCTTAAACTTGATTGCTGAGTCAAATACTTGTTTCATTATTGGAAAAATGGAGGATTGCAAGAAACAAGTTCGCAGACGCAGTCAGATGCAGGTTTTGTTGAATAATTATTTTGGAACAATTTTATCTTTGATACTTTCACTAATTAAAAAGGACACAATTTTGGTTAGATACCTTCACTTTTAAAGATAATTTTGGACATGATACTTTCAACCGGAGCCGCTACTTCTCAGTCAAGTACCTCTTCAGTTTGCCTCACAAGGGCTGAGTGCACCCCGCTTGCCAACAGCGCTCGGCAGGCTGGGTGGTCACCCATCCAAGTGCTAGCTCAGCCTGACAGCGCTTAACTTCGGTGATTTGACGGGAACCGTGTTACCACTGCGGCGAGGCCGTTGGCTCTGGTGGGATCAAGGAAGTTAAAATCTATTGTAAACTCCTAGGGCGGTGTGCCACAAGGCCTGTGTGCTCGGAGGCCAGTGCTGCATTGCGGCTTTTGCTATTAAAGCGACGTCGAATGCACCTGAATGAGCTATATCTGTTCCAAAAAGAACGGAGAGAGTACTATATACTCTTTCTTCAGTTACTGAAATAACTAAACAAATTTTACGAAAATATGAGACGAACGGGAAACGTTCTGTTACATGGTCGGTGTCGCGTCTCCCCATCGCGCACTTTTGATTTTATGTGCAGTTTATGTTGCATAACATTTTAATTAACTGTATATTGCTTATAGTTGCGAGCACAAAAGATAACATGCGATTCTCACTGTTAGTTTCTATAGTTGAAAAACTTTAACTTTGTGCACCTCGACCTATTATGTGGGAATACACACAACACTAAAAGATTTCCTGCTGTGAACGTGTGATCTTTAATTTGCAAACTATTTTCATATAACACTGATCTGGCCTGTCAGAAATGGAACACGGTATCATTACTGTAACTAATTATGAAATTAAACATGTCCTTTTCTACTTTCATCTCTGAAATGCACTGAAAATTACTCTTATTTACACGTACAGATGTTACAGTATGCTATGTTCGCTGCAGTGGATTTTTTAACATATGAACACTATTGATTGCCACGACTAACACGAGAGCATGAAACAAAAAATGAAATTTGATTTTAATATTATTATTAGCCAGAACAGGTTTCAGCACAGCAGTCTTTGAAATCACACACGTAAAGTTTTACCACTCAGATTTACATAAATTATTTACGTCACTGAGATTGTATTAGCAGTTGCTCATGTCCATCTGAAAATGACATAACAAAATCCACAGTTCACCTCTGAGGTCTCCGGGAAGCTGAAAGAAATAATTTTAATGTACCATTACCTGCCCGTTTAATTGCGGGAAAACTGCTTTCATTCAATTATAATTTGAATTTGCCGCGGCAGCGTCTGGCGCGATCGCGGCGCAGCTCTGCTTCATGAAAAATCCTAAATTTGCTGAAAACGGCTAAAAATGTGGAATGAAATACTGGGCAAGCTAGTAATAAATTATTACAAGTATTTTTAACAATTTCTGTATTCAAAAATCAACATAAATTCAAAGTACACCTTTTTTATACATCAGCCTCCAATGGCGTCTTTCTCGAACAAAGAAAGGAAGAAAGCTAACCAAGCATTCAAGCGAGCGTCACAGGCTCTTACAACTTTAACGGCTACAAGAAGACAGAGAGAGTAATATTCAAGCCTCCACTGTTTATAATCAATTCAGTACGGTAATAAATATCTTTGTTAATTTTTTCAATTATCATTGTCTGCTTAGATTTCCACACCACGCCGATCACAGACGTTATTGGCAAAATATAGACACACAAGTCAAATTTGGCAACAACTGCAAGCAGGACTTTTAAAAGCAGCTGAAACTGTAGCACCGCAAACAAGAACACGTAAGCACCCATGATGGACAGATGAGTGTGACCAACTGATAAATCTCAGACAACAGGCGTGGCAAAATTGGTTGTGCAACAAAAATCAAAAGACCCTGGAAGATCTCAAAGATACCGGGAAAACAGTCACAAAAGCAATACGAACAGTCCGTAAACAACACGAAGACAAAAAATTGCAAGACATAGAAAATGATTTCAAGAAAAACAATTCCCGAAATTTCTACAAAGTATTCAAACAAAAATTAACAGAGTACTCCCCTCCAATTGAAGAATGAGCATGGGGAAATTGCCCATACCAACACCGAAAACTGTGAAATTCTTGCAAAATACTTTTCTAAATTACTGAATTGTGAAAAGCCTGCAGAAAAATTTGAGTTCCATCACACACAACGAAACCCAGACTCAAAGCCATCAAGTTTACAGGAGATTAAAGAGATAATTCAGTCAACGAAAAATAACAAAGCCTCAGGAGAAGACCAAATCATCGCAGAATTATGGAAAATGCAGGAGGAAATCTTATTGCAAAACTCAAAGAAATTATACATGAAATCTGGAAAACTAAAAAAATCCCCACAGATTGGAAGACAGCAATCATACATCCTCTGTACAAAAAAGGAAGTAAAAAAGACCCCAACTATCGTGGAATCTCTTTATTGTCAATAACATACAAAATTCTGTCTAAAGCCCTACTAAACCCAGCAGAACCTCAGCTGGATTCAAAACTAGGCGAATACTAAGGTGGATTCAGAAAAGGTCGATCATGCGTAGAACTAATTAACTTGAAAAACTCAATGAAATATTTGCATAATACTTCAAACAAACGTTATGTCACACATTTGTCGACTTTAAAAAAGCATATTACAGTATAGACCTAGAATCCGTTTTTGAAGTATTAGCAGAATTTGGGCTAGATCAAAAGACAACAAACATCATAAAAGAAACACTCACCGAGACCAAATCCAAAGTAAAATTTATGGAAGAATTGAGCACAGAATTTGAAATAGACACAGGAGTACGACAAGGGGACGTACTGTCCCCAGTGCTCTTCAATTGTACTCTTGAAAAAGTTGTTAGAGAATGGAGAAAAGCAGGTGCACCAGCACACAGACTGGGACCAAGACGTAAAGGCATAGAATTAGACTGTTTGGCATTTGCTGATGACATGCAACTGATCGCATAAGACATTACCGATGCACAGAAACAGCTAGAATTATTACAAGAGCAGGCAGCAAAAATAGGATTACAAATTTCATTTGAAAAAAACAAAATTTATGACTGACATCAAAGATGCACCTTCTGATCTCAAAATTGGTAATAACTACATCTCTCGAGTAAAAGAATTTAAATATTTAGGTGAACGGATTGCAGAAAATTGAATGAAAAGAAATCTGTCAGATCAAGAGTCCAGAAAATGGAGACGGCGTTTCAGTTAACAAAAAACATTTACAACAAAAAGAGTCTCTCGTGGAACTGCAAAATACGACACTACACAACAGTAATTAAACCCGAAGCCCTCTACGCATCTGAGACACTAAACCTTCAACACAGAACACTAAAAGAGGAATTAGAAGTGAAAGAACGTAAAATAATGAGGAAAATCCTAGGACCAAGAACTAAAGATGGTGTGCATTATCCAAAACCCAATGCAGAAATATATAAAAATATCTCCAAAGTAACAGACACAATGCGCATGAGAAGAATCCAATTCATGGGGAATTTAGAAATAATGGACTCATCTACATCTACATTTATACTCCGCAAGCCACCCAACGGTGTGTGGCGGAGGGCACTTTACATGCCACTGTCATTACCTCCCTTTCCTGTTCCAGTCGCGTATGGTTAGCGGGAAGAACGACTGTCTGAAAGCCTCCGTGCGCGCTCGAATCTCTCTAATTTTACATTCGTGATCACCTCGGGAGGTACAAGTAGGGGGAAGCAATATATTCGATACCTCATCCAGAAACGCACCCTCTCGAAACCTGGCGAGCAAGCTACACCGCGATGCACAGCGCCTCTCTTGCAGAGTCTGCCACTTGAGTTTGCTAAACATCTCCGTAACGCTATCACGGTTACCAAATAACCCTGTGACGAAACGCGCCGCTCTTCTTTGGATCTTCCTTATCTCCTCTGTCAACCCGATCTGGAACGGATCCCACACTGATGAGCAATACTCAAGTATAGGTTGAACGAGTGTTTTGTAAGCCACCTCCTTTGTTGATGGACTACATTTTCTAAGGACTCTCCCAATGAATCTCAACCTGGTACCCGCCTTACCAACAATTAATTTTATATGATCATTCCACTTCAAGTCGTTCTGCACGCATACTCCCAGATATTTTACAGAAGTAACTGCTACCAGTGTTTGTTCCGCTATCATATAATCATACAATAAAGGATCCTTCTTTCTATGTATTCGCGATACATTACATTTGTCTATGTTAAGGGTCAGTTGCCACTCCTTGCACCAAGTTCCTATCCGCTGCAGATCTTCCTGCATTTCGCTACAGTTTTCTAATGCTGCAACCTCTCTGAATACTACAGCATCATCCGCGAAAAGCTGCATGGAACTTCCGACACTATCTACTAGGTCATTTATATATATTGCATGAAATAATGAGAAAAAAAGTAACGGAGTTTGTTACCTCATTTATATTGATGAAAATCACTCTAATCCTTACAATATATCTCCACACCGACTCTCTACTACCACATCTCAACAAGACTCTTCAGTATCACATCTCAGCAAGCACTGCCTACTAGCACATCTCAACAAACACTCTACTACGAGCTCTCCCCAAGAACTGACTACCACGAGTCCTCGACAGGCACTGACTACTACGAGCTCTCCCCAAGCACTGTGAAGGCGGCTTAATAATACTCTTTGGCGCAATCTCTGGCGCAGTGGCTCAGTGTAGCCACCTTTCATATGCCCCTCCTCCACAGGCCAGAATTTGATGGTATTTCTGCCAGCATTGGTGGTGAAAATACCACCAAATTCGTCCACAAAAATAGCGACAAAAATAAAAGATGATATTAATACCTAAATATCACATAATTAGTTAAAATTTTGGCTTTGCACTGACCTTTCAATAGCCTAATCTATGAAATACAGTAAGCAATACAACGTCTTTTCATACATGTGACTTTACATAAGAGTTCACACAATACACAAAAAATCAGTTTATACAAAAAAAAAAAAAAAACACCAACAGGTGACATCTTTTCAGTAGAAGCAATCCATCAGTGGCACCCAGCAATGGTGAGTAGGTGCAGACAGCAAGAAGTAACATCATTTCAGTAGAAACAGTTCTAACAGTGGCACCCAGTAGTGTTGAATAAGTGCAGACACCAACAAGTGACGTTATTCCAGTAGGATCAGTCCATTAGTGGCACCCAGCAATGTTGAGCAGGTGCAGACAGCAACAAGTGACATTATTTCAGTAGAAGCAGTTCATCAGTGGCACCTAGCAATGTTGAACAGGTGCACACACCAACAAGTGACATCATTTCAATAGAAGCAGTCCATCAGTGGCACCCAGTAATGTGGAGCAGGTGCAGACACCAACAAGTGACTTCATTTCAGTAGAAGCAGTTCCATCAGTTGCACCCAGCAATGTTGAACAGGTGCAGACACCAAAAAGTGACATTATCTCAGTAGAAGCAGTTCATCAGTGGCACCCAGTAATATTGACAGGTGCAGACACCAACAAGTGACATTATCTCAGTAGAAGCAGTTCATCAGTGGCACCCAGTAATATTGACAGGTGCAGACACCAACAAGTGACATTATCTCAGTAGAAGCAGTTCATCAGTGGCACCCAGTAAAGTTGAGCAGGTACACCCAGCAACAAGTCACATTAGTTCAGTAGAAGCAGTTCCATTAGTGGCATCCAGCAATGTTGAGTAGGTGCAGACAGCAAGAAGTAACATCATTTCAGTAGAAACAGTTCTAACAGTGGCACCCAGCAATGTTGAGTAGGTGCAGACACCGGCAAGTGACATCATTTCCATAGAAGTAGCTTCATCTGTGCACCCAGTAATGTTGAGCAGGTGCAGACACCAACAAGTGACTTCATTTCAGTAGAAGCAGTTCCATTAGTGGCACCCAGCAATGCTGAGTAGGTGCAGACAGCAACAAGTGACATTATTTCAGTAGAAGCAGTTCCATCTGTGGCACCCAGCAATGTTGAAGAGGTGCACACAGCAACAAGTCACATTAGTTCAGTAGAAGCAATCCATCAGTGGCACCCAGCAATGTTGAGTAGGTGCAGACAGCAATAAGTAACATCATTTCAGTAGAAACAGTTCTAACAGTGGCACCCAGCAATGTTGAGTAGGTGCAGACACCGGCAAGTGACATCATTTCCATAGAAGTAGCTTCATCTGTGCACCCAGTAATGTTGAGCAGGTGCAGACACCAACAAGTGACTTCATTTCAGTAGAAGCAGTTCCATTAGTGGCACCCAGCAATGCTGAGTAGGTGCAGACAGCAACAAGTGACATTATTTCAGTAGAAGCAGTTCATCAGTGGCACCTAGCAATGTTGAACAGGTGCACACACCAACAAGTGACATCATTTCAATAGAAGCAGTCCATCAGTGGCACCCAGTAATGTGGAGCAGGTGCAGACACCAACAAGTGACTTCATTTCAGTAGAAGCAGTTCCATCAGTTGCACCCAGCAATGTTGAACAGGTGCAGACACCAAAAAGTGACAGTATCTCAGTAGAAGCAGTTCATCAGTGGCACCCAGTAATATTGACAGGTGCAGACACCAACAAGTGACATTATCTCAGTAGAAGCAGTTCATCAGTGGCACCCAGTAATATTGACAGGTGCAGACACCAACAAGTGACATTATCTCAGTAGAAGCAGTTCATCAGTGGCACCCAGTAAAGTTGAGCAGGTACACCCAGCAACAAGTCACATTAGTTCAGTAGAAGCAGTTCCATTAGTGGCATCCAGCAATGTTGAGTAGGTGCAGACAGCAAGAAGTAACATCATTTCAGTAGAAACAGTTCTAACAGTGGCACCCAGCAATGTTGAGTAGGTGCAGACACCGGCAAGTGACATCATTTCCATAGAAGTAGCTTCATCTGTGCACCCAGTAATGTTGAGCAGGTGCAGACACCAACAAGTGACTTCATTTCAGTAGAAGCAGTTCCATTAGTGGCACCCAGCAATGCTGAGTAGGTGCAGACAGCAACAAGTGACATTATTTCAGTAGAAGCAGTTCCATCTGTGGCACCCAGCAATGTTGAAGAGGTGCACACAGCAACAAGTCACATTAGTTCAGTAGAAGCAATCCATCAGTGGCACCCAGCAATGTTGAGCAGGTGCAGACAGCAACAAGTGACATTATTTCAGTAGAAGCAGTTCATCAGTGGCACCTAGCAATGTTGAACAGGTGCACACACCAACAAGTGACATCATTTCAATAGAAGCAGTCCATCAGTGGCACCCAGTAATGTGGAGCAGGTGCAGACACCAACAAGTGACTTCATTTCAGTAGAAGCAGTTCCATCAGTTGCACCCAGCAATGTTGAACAGGTGCAGACACCAAAAAGTGACATTATCTCAGTAGAAGCAGTTCATCAGTGGCACCCAGTAATATTGACAGGTGCAGACACCAACAAGTGACATTATCTCAGTAGAAGCAGTTCATCAGTGGCACCCAGTAATATTGACAGGTGCAGACACCAACAAGTGACATTATCTCAGTAGAAGCAGTTCATCAGTGGCACCCAGTAAAGTTGAGCAGGTACACCCAGCAACAAGTCACATTAGTTCAGTAGAAGCAGTTCCATTAGTGGCATCCAGCAATGTTGAGTAGGTGCAGACAGCAAGAAGTAACATCATTTCAGTAGAAACAGTTCTAACAGTGGCACCCAGCAATGTTGAGTAGGTGCAGACACCGGCAAGTGACATCATTTCCATAGAAGTAGCTTCATCTGTGCACCCAGTAATGTTGAGCAGGTGCAGACACCAACAAGTGACTTCATTTCAGTAGAAGCAGTTCCATTAGTGGCACCCAGCAATGCTGAGTAGGTGCAGACAGCAACAAGTGACATTATTTCAGTAGAAGCAGTTCCATCTGTGGCACCCAGCAATGTTGAAGAGGTGCACACAGCAACAAGTCACATTAGTTCAGTAGAAGCAATCCATCAGTGGCACCCAGCAATGTTGAGTAGGTGCAGACAGCAATAAGTAACATCATTTCAGTAGAAACAGTTCTAACAGTGGCACCCAGCAATGTTGAGTAGGTGCAGACACCGGCAAGTGACATCATTTCCATAGAAGTAGCTTCATCTGTGCACCCAGTAATGTTGAGCAGGTGCAGACACCAACAAGTGACTTCATTTCAGTAGAAGCAGTTCCATTAGTGGCACCCAGCAATGCTGAGTAGGTGCAGACAGCAACAAGTGACATTATTTCAGTAGAAGCAGTTCCATCTGTGGCACCCAGCAATGTTGAAGAGGTGCACACAGCAACAAGTCACATTAGTTCAGTAGAAGCAATCCATCAGTGGCACCCAGCAATGTTGAGTAGGTGCAGACAGCAATAAGTAACATCATTTCAGTAGAAACAGTTCTAACAGTGGCACCCAGCAATGTTGAGTAGGTGCAGACACCGGCAAGTGACATCATTTCCATAGAAGTAGCTTCATCTGTGCACCCAGTAATGTTGAGCAGGTGCAGACACCAACAAGTGACTTCATTTCAGTAGAAGCAGTTCCATTAGTGGCACCCAGCAATGTTGAGTAGGTGCAGAGAGCAGTCCATGATATTCACTATCATTGATCACACTGTTCATCAGAGTTTATAAACAGAAATTAAACATGTCCTAGTGGCACCAATCATGTAGAAAAAGTACAAGTAACAGTCCATAATATTCACTATCACTGATCACACAGTTCATCAGCAGAAATTAAACGTTTCTAAGTGGCACCCATTATGTTGAAGAGGTGCAGGTAATAGTTCATAATATTCACCATCACTAATCAGACAGTTCAGGCATGAACAATAGTTTGAATACGCATACAAATGCTTTTACACACTAGACATATAAATTCTAATAAACACACAAATGATATCAGATAATTGTCATATTAACTATTACAAATACTCAAATATCAGTAAACTTATAATATTTATGGGTGTCAGTGCAAGCCACTACATACAAATAAAATAATATTTAGGAAATAGGTGTGTAGGATTAGGAAAGGAAAACACACAAAACACACTCACTCATCTTTCATCCACATTAAGTACTACTGTGTAATTGAATAGTGTTAACTGTGTAAATGCAATTCTGTCAAAATCTGATGTTCATCATGTGTGTCAAGTAGTAGTGGCAGCAATGTATAACAGTCAATAATAGTTAAGTCAACGTCATAGTCATCATGTCAAGACCAATGTTTGCCAAGCCAAATCAAATGTACTGTTGCTGAACAACTGTCAGTGAGCCAAGATATGCAAATACTTCCTCTTTTCAAAAAAAGTATGTACTGCTTATTGATTTAACAAAGTGTGTGTAGACAATCTTCCTTCCACTTTAGTGTTCTAGTCTGCTATTTTCATCCTCCTTGTTCCATGTAGACCAACAAAAAAATATGCTCCTCACTTACTTTACTTCTTATACACCAAAACTCCAATAATCATCAGTATCACATAATCTCAATACTTCAATAATACCTCTTACGTCGATACATATAAACCTTATCATTAATAGCATTTACCTTACCTCTTGTCCACAAAAACTCCAATAATCATCAACTTCATATAATCTCAATACCTCAATAATATCTCTTCAATATGTCGACACATATAAACCTTATCACCAATATCATTTCACCTCCATAACAACTCTTTCCTCTAGTCAGTCTCCTCGAACAAGTACAGATAAAATCCTAATGCAAACCTCATCATCCCATACAATCCGAAGACACGTTGTCAACACACAACCTCTGTGTAATCCATCTGACCCAAATCTTCTACTCATTATGAATTATAAACAAAAGAAATGCATACATGACCTCTAACAGTCTTTGTTCGAATAACTCTCAGTAATTAAGTACGATTACGGAGTGTGAATGATCATAATATTTCACAGTGTGTACACCACTTCAAGAATTATGGCAGAAGCAAACATGTGGAGTATTTCTTGTGTCAAGTGTCACTTCCTATTTCAATTGCTCGGGAAAAATGCAGTGTAATAATTGTTAATGGTCTAGACCTAGTAATGGTATGTCACGTCGTTAGCTTCCTTCCTATTAGCGTAAAGTTATACAGCTTCCATAAAACCTCCAGCTCATGTGACTTCAACGAAGTTCTTTGTACCAATGTCGTTCGTCGAATTATAGCAGTTCATTTTCTTATCTTAAAAATATAAGGCACTGAGCGTAAGCAAAACAAGCAATAGCGAGTAAATATACCAGTAGAGAACAGAATGTCAACAAGTGGATGCAGCACAATTCTTACAACGAGGCTCTGCCAAGCGAACAATCTATAATTAACACCATAATGTGACCTAAACTCTCTGTTCGTACACAGTACATCAGCATTTCTATATACCAAATTAAAGAGTAGTTATGACAACAACAGATATGTATAAATATGCAATCCATACGCATAGCAGCAAACATATGTTATCTAACATAATAAACGGTTCATTAGCATCATATCAGCATAAGCAAATAAATGTTCATATGTCATCTTAATAAGTAAACATGAAGGCGCAAGCAGATAAATCACAAAGTATAACTTACATACATATCAGCACAACTAATCAGGTGACAATTATAATTTAAATAAATAGGCACAGCAGGCACATAATTAAAAAATATGACATCAGTGAAAAAGCAGTGCAGCCAAGCGATGCATAATATACACAAGTTACAACCCAGTTCATTAATAATCATTGTCAGAATCAGCAAATGTACGCAAGCACGTCGCTTCACACGTAAATTCATAGAACATGAAATTAGCACAAAGTATGAATCACGTAATCGCGAGCAGCAAATTACGTCTAAAGTACGTACCTAAGTGGAAATATGTTACCTGAAAAATGAACTCAATTAATAGTTACCCTTTTTAGTTTATTAGTTTCTTCTTCGAAATTACATTCTTCCTGAAAATTTCTCGATAGCAAGTCCTCTTAACGTCGGAGACACACAGAATTTACCTGAAGTTCTTAAATATTTTATAGAACCGTATCCTGAAAAATACTGAATGTTAATAACATAATTCATCAAGTCACTATAGCTTTATACTGAATTTAATCGGAGAAATTAAACTGTGTATTTGTTTACGGCTGTCAGTGCATTCGCACTGAGCGCTCGATCAGCTGTAGGCGCGTGACGTAGGAAGCAATTGTTCGCAGTCAACGACTGCCTTGTGCGGCGCGCAGACTTGACTGTTGCTTTGAGTATATGCCGCCGCCAAAACACAGCGCGGTATCCTTGTACTCTCCGCATGTTTACATGTAGCTGTTAGTTTCTCACAAGTATGTCATTCTACAAAAATTTTTCAAAAGTATATCATTCCACAAAAATTTTAACGTTAGATATATGATGTATTCCCTTAGAGCGTCGTGATTTAAGAGTTTCTACTTCAACAGTGTTATCATGAATAATTTTACGAATTCTATATGGACCGTTATAAAGCAGAAAAAATTTGCGACACAAGCCCTTTCCTTTGTGAGACAAACGATGAGACTTAATTAATACCTTTTGACCAACTGACAAGATTTTTAAACGACCAGGACGCTTAGCTGATTTCTCTCTTCTAGCAGCCGCAGATGCAATATTTTGTAGAGCCAGGTTGACAACTTCAGAATGTCGCAGTTTCCGTGAAGGCGGAAAAGGAACGATTTCAGATATGCGATTTGTCGGTGCTTTGTTTTTTAATGTCAGTATAGGCGGTAAAGAAGTTGAATCATTAGGGAGTTCATTCAGAATGTTTTGAAAAATATGAAGATACTGATCCCAAGTTCTGTGATTCTGATGACAATAAAGACGACACAATTTATTGATTTCCTTCATTCATCTCTCTGAAGCGTTAGACTGAGGGTGAAAAAGTGAAATGAAAATTGGTTTAATTTTACGACGCTGTAGAGTACGAAGCCAAATTTTAGAACGAAACTGTGATCCATTATCTGATATAACCTTATCAACATGACCAACTTCTTTAAGAAAATGTTTGATGAAAGCGTTAGATACTGAACGAGCTGTTGCTTTGCGTAAAGGTGTAAAACACACATATTTTGATGTCAACTCCACTGCTACGAAAATGTACGCAAAACCATTAGTAGAACGAACCACTGGACCGAACAAATCAACTGCAGCCATCTCCTTTAATTTCGCTGGAATGATAGGAAACAACGGTGCTCTGTCCGAAATTGTTGGCGGCTTAGCCTTTTGACATAATTTGCATTTGGCCAGAACAGATCGAATACGTTTTTCCGTATTACTGAAGTAGCAATTTTCTCGTAATTTATGAAAGCATTTTCTGGGACCAAAGTGTGCATAACTGAAATGCGTATACCAAATCAGCTTATTAACCCACTCATCAGGAATACAAATTAACCAAACAGAGTTGTCGACCGTTTTTCGTTTAAAAAGAATGTCATTGCGGACTAAATAATGCTGTCTAATCGCTACGCTTTCCTTCCTCCTTCACTTCTCCTTAATGTCCTTCCAGATTGGATCCTTATTTTGCTCCTTAGCGATGTCCTGGAGCGAAGACGAAATAAAGTTCTCAAACGCAACACCTTGAATATACATCAAACAATAATTGTTTTCTATGCAGTCCTCTTCAGCACTTTGTTTCAAACCCATAGGTGCACGCGATAAAGCATCAACAACAATATTTGAAGAACCCTGTATGTAAACAATACTAAAATCAAACTCCTGTAGGTACAACGCCCATCGTGAAAATCTGCCGTGAGTTAATTTTGTTGACATAAGAAATTCCAGAGCTCGATGATCGGTATAAACCTTAGTATGTCTGCCAAACAAAAATGTGCGAAATTTTGTGAAGCCCAAACAACAGCCAAAGCTTCAAGTTCTGTAATCGAATAATTCTTTTCTGATTTAGAGAGAACACGGCTTCCAAATGCAATAGTCTTCTGTACTACAACGCCGTCTTCTTCTATCTCTTGAAATAAGTGTGCCCCTAGGCCCTTGTATGATGAGTCCGTTGCCAAACAAAATTCTATAGATAAATCCGGATGTGAAAGAAGTGGAGCAGCAACTAAAGCATCACGAAGTTGTTCAAATTCTGACTGAGCTTCCTCATCCCAACACCACTTAGATTTCTTTCCGGATAGTTCACATAAACGAGGTGTGGCCAAATTGTCCAATCTAACAAAGCGTCTAAGAAAATTACAGACACCAAGGAAACTACGAACATCACGTTTTGTAGTAGGAACAGCATAATTACGAATAGCGTCTAATTTCTCTGGATCAGGAAGAATACCTTCTGTAGAAATAATGTGACCGAGAAATTTCACCTGAGAACGACCAAATTCAGATTTTTCTAAGTTCACAGTAATGCCAACGCTTGCTAAGATACTTAATAATGAATCCAAAATTTTGTTGTGTTCACTCCAAGAATGTTTAGCAATAAGAATGTCGTCAACATATGAAGTAATATTGTCACGAAGATAAACAGGTAAAATTTCATTTAAGCTACGAATGAATGCTGCTGAAGATACAGTAAGTCCAAACGGTAATTTCCGAAACTGGTAACAGTTACCAAAGGCTAAAAAGGCAGTGTATTTTCTACAGTCAGGGTGGAGTTCTATTTGCCAAAAACTCGCGCGCATATCAATCGTGGATAAAACTTTAATTCCATGGAAATGTTGAAGAAGTTCATCTAAATTTTGTGGGCGGTCAGTTTCAGGAATGATGATATTGTTTATCTGCCTGGAATCCAGAACCAAACGAATTGACCCATCCTTTTTAAAAACAACGTGTAATGGGCTAGTATAAGGACTGACTGCAGGCTCAATAATGCCCTGATCTAACATGTACTGAAGTTTATTCTTAACCTTGTCTCTGTAAGCCAAAGGAATAGCGTACGTTTTCCCGCGAAATGGTGTGTGTTCTTTTACTTTAAATAAATATTGTAAGCCTTGTATAGTTCCTGTGTGATGACTAAACACTGTAGCATGTGAAGTCAAAATTTGGTGCAGCTCTTCTCTTGCAACGTCATCTGGCACTTCAGCTTTCTTAACCTTTTCATTAATTAATTCTTCGCTATTAATTATATCTTCCATCGCGTCGCTGTATCTATTGTCATTGTCATGAATAAACACACTGTCGTCATAATGCTCAACGAAAACATCAGAAGTGAGAAACCTTAAACATTTTGTATCTGACTCAGATCTTGTTAAACACTCGAAAAATTTCAAACATTTCGGCATTCCGGCAACAGTCAAATCCACACTTCCTTCTTTAAAGTTCAAAATTGCCTTATGTGCGTTAAGAAACTCCATACCTAATATAATTTGTGTACTGAGTAATGGAACAATAATAAAATTAGCAGAAAATTCGTATCCTTGACAAATGAAACTTAAGTTGGTCTGTTGTTTAACTTCCACACTTTTTCCAGAAATCGCTCCTCGAATTGTAGTTTTTGAAATAGGTAACACAGGACAGGCAATAGTTCTTTCACATATACGAAAAACTGATTCACTAATGACGTTCAATGGGCTCCCAGAATCTAAAACTGCAGTGAACTTATTCTTACCCACACATACTTCAATAACAGGATGTAAAAACGCGTCTACATTATTTTCCTTTTCGTCTAGCAAAATGTCTCTCATGTCTTCCAGGCGTACGTAGTGTAAAGTTGTAGTGTCATTACTTTCTGAACCGTCTATATTGCTGCCAGAAGCTGAAGCTGCAAGTCATTGTCGATTGTTTGCGTCACGTCTTCGATTATTCCCGTCATTTCGCGGATCAATTTCTACTATTTGCACTTGTCTCTCTGAAGTTCTGTCACGTGGAGGATGCCAATTAGGTCCTTCCTGTCTGTTAGATGCAAATTCTTGGTTATGTCTGTTATTAAAATTTCTGTTTTCCTGTCTGTCTGCATGACCACTCCTTGTATAATTTCTACTGTCACTTCTGAAATTATTGTTGTATCTACTACCCTGGTTATTTCTGTAGTAAGAATTTCTATTACTGTATGAATAATTTCTGTCCTGATGATACCGATTACTGTTTCCGTATGATTGATCATTCCGGTACGAATTACCGTTATTATAATTGTCTGTGTAATTTCTGTTAGAACGTCTGTTATTGTCATAAGGCTGGTATCTATTGTCCTGTCTGTTACGTCTGTCATTCTCAAAGTTACCCATATAACGCCCGTTCCGATCACTATCTCTTTTCTCTGAATATCTATTGTAAATACTGTTACTGAAAAAGTTACAAGAAGTCCCGTCGTCGTTGTCATACTCAAGTTCTTGCAACAAAGTCTTAAAAGTCTCGATGTCGTCTTTACATCTTCCGGCTAAAGCAATTTGTCTTATGGATTGTGGCAGCTTAGTTAAACAAATGCGAATTAATTCAGTCGGGCTATAAGGGTTGGACGGGAACTGATTCTTTCGAATCATGTCTTCAAAATATTCTGCTGGCGTGCGGAACTCAGACTGTTTGAAATTACGCTGCATAATCAGACTATGTTTGACTCTGTCTTGCGTGTTTTCGGACCAATATGCCGATAGAAATGCATGATAAAAATCATTCAGATTATTACAATCTCTAATGAGTGCGCGCATCCGCGTCGCCGGTTCGTTTTCTAAATATCCACACATAAATTCCAGTTTGTGACTTAGTGGCCAATTTGGTGGAAGTGCATACATAAATTGATCTAACCATGAACATGGATGTATGTCATTCTTAGAATTGCGGAAGATCTTAAATTTCCGAACAGTCAAAAAGTGTTTATAGTCAAAGTTTTCGCCTCGTGGCGACAAAGACCTACCGCGTCTGTCCCAGTCCGAATGTCGATTATTGTCAAGTTCGCGCGCCTGGCGCTCCCTTGTTGCTTCTCGTAAATGAAATAAATTACTTTCTTCATACCCCTCTGCTATCTGTGATTCTAAGTTTCTTCTGCTGTCCTTTCCTACTATTTCGCCTTCAATTTGTTTGACTTGCTTTCGTAATGCCTCAAATTCCCTTTTCACGCGTTCATTAAATTTTCCCTGATTTTCAACATGCTTATTTATGTTCTGATACTCTTCGGTTTCTGCAAATGGCAATGGTGTTGTATCATCTGAATCTCTGTCCCCACTTAAACTAAGACTTGTCAATTTATCTGAAATCTCCTCAACTCTTTCCGAAAAGTCACCTATTTTTTCTTTCTGTTTATTTACGTCTTCCATAAGTGTCGCGACTCGGGTTTCAGTACTGACACATTTGGTAGTTAACTGTTCATATTGTTGTGTTAGGTTATTTAATCTGTCATTTGGCACGGATTCCTCGATTCTCTCAAATATTTCTTCCTTATCTTTTGCACGTTGTAAATTTAACTCTGAAAATTTCTGTACTATCACGCGATCTCTTTCTTCCTGTTCTCTATCCTGTTCCCTTTGTCTAATCTCCACTGCAACTAATCTATTATTGTGAGCATTCAAAATCGGTTGTACTTCTTCTCTGATTTCTTTCTTTAATTCATCTTTCATGTTTTTGAAACATGTCCCTATTCGTGAGTCTAACCGTGTTTCCATTGTTTCCATCTCTGTTTTAATTGTTCCTATTTGTGATCCCATTGTTTTTAATTCAGATCCCAACTGTGATCCCAGTGAGTCTAACCGTGTTTCCATTGTTCCCATTTGTGAGTCTAACCGTTTTTTAAATTCTGATCCCAAATTTAATATTACACCCATCAACTGCTCCATGTTAGCCAGTTCGAAATTCTTTTCGCCCCTAACATTTCCCGCAAAACTAACTTCCTTCTGCATAGCTGCAAAGCTATCTGTGTTCGATACTATTCCAGAATCTTCTATCGTTAATCTCGTATTCTGTGAATTTGCTGATTGAGAAAAATTTTGAAATGGTTCCGGACTATTTTCTCGACTGATTAAATTGTTTTCCATTTCATTATTCATGATACTGTTTTCCTCTGTTGGCGAGTTCGCCATGTTAACAATTTCATCCTTCTCACTATCCATCATTTCTGCCTTTTTCATTGATCGCGTGATCATTTACAAAATATACCAAACTCGTCACTATATGAAAATTACACACAATGACACTTTATCACCAACAATACCATTCACACGAGATGTTTCCCTCAAACACAATTAACGAACAATTGAAATAATTGCACTAAATTGTCAAACCCATAGACAAGACAACAAATTTAAATTTTGGAAAATACCATTAGAAGAATCTACACATGCAAAATAGACTACAATTACTAACTACAATTACTACAACAATACTACTGTCTACTATTTTTACAATCAGAAGATTCCAGGTTCGGATCCTGGCAGGGTCGCCACGTGCATGGGGGCTTAATTATTTAAAATGAGAATATTTTTAGTAGCTGTATGTCCGATTACGCTGTTTCGTAATCGGTTGGCCCTGACTAGTATTTGTCCGCAATCTGACTGCATAGAACAACAACAAAGAATGAAATGAAAATTTTCGTTAACACAATTAATTAATTATGTCCCCAGCAACTATGAAACCTACGAAACCAAAGCACAAGTATAACTGTTCTGTATGTGGAAGTATGACTCAACGCACATCTGGCACAGTTCTTCTCCAACAAGACAAGAATTTTTAAATACCAATTTTACTGACGTGATAAAAGAAAATTACAAATACTATAATTGCGTAAGGAAAGCAGAATTAAACTCTAATACAAGAACACACGCCAGATGCTTTGTTGACTGAACCTGTAATGACGCATTATTTTGGACACTGAAATAATGAGAAAAAAAGAAACGAAGTTTGTTACCTCATTTATATTGATGAAAATCACTCTAATCCTTACAATATATCTCCAAACCGACTATCTACTACCACATCTCAACAAGACTCTTCAGTATCACATCTCAGCAAGCACTGCCTAATAGCACATCTCAACAAACACTCTACTACGAGCTCTCCCCAAGAACTGACTACCACGAGTCCTCGACAGGCACTGACTACTACGAGCTCTCCCCAAGCACTGTGAAGGCGGCTTAATAATACTCTTTGGCGCAATCTCTGGCGCAGTGGCTCAGTGTAGCCACCTTTCAATATTGTGAAGAGCAATGGTCCCATAACACTCCCCTGTGGCACGCCGGAGGTTACTTTAACGTCTGTAGACGTCTCTCCGTTGATAACAACATCCTGTGTTCTGTTTGCTAAAAACTCTTCAATCCAGCCACACAGCTGGTCTGATATTCCGTAGGCTCTTACTTTGTTTATCAGGCGACAGTGCGGAACTGTATCGAACGCCTTCCGGAAGTCAAGGAAAATAGCATCTACCTGGGAGCCTGTATCTAATATTTTCTGGGTTTCATGAACAAATAAAGCGAGTTGGGTCTCGCAGGATCGCTGTTTCCGGAATCCATGTTGATTCCTACAGAGTAGATTCCGGGTTTCCGAAAACGACATGAGACTCGAGCAAAAAACATGTTCTAAAATTCTACAACAGATCGACGTCAGAGATATAGGTGTATAGTTTTGCGCATCTGCTCGACGACCCTTCTTGAAGACTGGGACTACCTGTGCTCTTTTCCAATCATTTGGAACCTTCCGTTACTCTAGAGACTTGTGGTACACGGCTGTTAGAAGGGGGGCAAGTTCTTTCGCGTACTCTGTGTAGAATCGAATTGGTATCCCGTCAGGTCCAGTGGACTTTCCTCTGTTGAGTGATTCCAGTTGCTTTTCTGTTCCTTAGACACTTATTTCGATGTCAGCCATTTCTTCGTTTGTGCGAGGATTTAGAGAAGGAACTGCAGTGCGGTCTTCCTCTGTGAAACAGCTTTGGAAAAAGATGTTTAGTATTTCAGCTTTACGCGTGTCATCCTCTGTTTCAATGCCATAATCACCCCGGAGTGTCTGGATATGCTGTTTCGAGCCACTTACTGATTTAACGTAAGACCAGAACTTCCTAGGATTTTCTGTCAAGTCGGTACATAGAATTTTACTTTCGAATTCACTGAACGCTTCACGCATAGCCCTCCTTACGCTAACTTTGACATCGTTTAGCTTCTGTTTGTCTGAGAGGTTTTGGCTGCGTTTAAACTTGGAGTGAAGCTCTCTCTGCTTTCGCAGTAGTTTCCTAACTTTGTTGTTGTACCACGGTGGGTTTTTCCCGTCCCTCACAGTTTTACTCGGCACGTACCTGTCTAAAACGCATTTTACGATTGCCTTGAACTTTTTCCATAAACACTCAACATTGTCAGTGTCGGAACAGAAATTTTCGTTTTGATCTATTAGGTAGTCTGAAATCTGCCTTCTATTACTCTTGATAATCAGATAAACCTTCCTCCTTTTTTTTTATATTCCTATTTACTTCCATATTCAGGGATGCTGCAACGGCCTTATGATCGCTGATTCCTTGTTCAGCGCTTACAGAGTCGAAAAGTTCGGGTCTGTTTGTTATCAGCAGGTCCAAGATGTTATCTCCACGAGTCGGTTCTCTGTTTAATTGCTCGAGGTAATTTTCGGATAATACAGTCAGTATAATGGCACTCGATGCTCTGTCCCTACCACACGTCCTAAACATCTGAGTGTCCCAGTATATGTCTGGTAAATTGAAATCTCCACCTAAGACTATAACATGCTGAGGAAATTTATGTGAAAGGTATTCCAAATTTTCTCTCAGTTGTTCTGCCACTAATGCTACTGAGCCGGGTGGTCGGTAAAAGGAGCCAATTATTAACCTTGCTCGGTTGTTGAGTATAGCCTCCACCCATAGTAATTCACAGGAACTATCCACTTGTATTTCACGACAGTATTAACTACCACTAACAGCGACAAACACGCCACCACCGGTTGCATGCAATCTATCCTTTCTGAACACTGTCTGTGCCTTTGTAAAAATTTCGGCAGAATTTATCTTGGCTTCAGCCAGCTTTCTGTACCTATAACGATTTCAGCTTCGGTGCTTTCTATCAGCGCTTGAAGTTCCGGTACTTTACCAATGCAGCTTCGACAGTTTACAATTACAATACCGATTGCTGCTTGGTCCCCGCATGTCCTGACTTTGCCCCGCACCCTTTGAGGCTGTTGCCCTTTCTGTACTTGCCCGAGGCCATCTAACCTAAAAACCGCCCAGTCCACGCCACACAACCCCTGCTACCCGTGTAGCCGCTTGCTGCGTGTACTCAAACAGGTTAACGCACAAAATCCATACATTTTTAAAGAACAAAACTACAAGACCGAACTGGTACAAACAGACGGAAAAAGACCTGAGAGAATTAGGGTCTCCAAATCTACATGATAGAAATGAAATCAGAAAAATCACAAACACACGGGGTTTTGAGGAAGAAGAGAGAAAAGTAACCGACATACGTGGTCTACGCAACGAAAACTAGCCCATTCGTTGTTCATGAAGGAATACTGGGCGAAAAGGAAGGCCAACAAATGTTGATTACGCGTGGTCCTAAGTGACCCATCCGCGAAGAAGAAGAAGAAGACACACAAATATTGCACAAACACAAAAATGATTATTTCCTTTTTTACAGACTCTACACAATCGACAGCCGTTCATACAGAAATGAAATAATAATAATACAGATAAATCTTTTTTCACATATATTACACCGACTTTGCAAATATCTTGCCAGAAGACGTCACATCGGCCACAGGGTACAAAATTTCACCCGTGCACCATGTGCTGCATGCACGCGGTCTGAGGCTCGGCCTGTTTCGCCACGACTCGGCTTTGATCGGCCCTTCCCAGAAATACTCGGTACACTTGATTTAGCAGTGCGACGCGACGCTTACTTCCGGCATTTGGTGCGGTATTTTGCGGTCGGCACGACTTTCTCCAGTTCCACTGCATTATAGAGTCAGCGCTGTTTATCCTTCACAGTTTATTCGTTGTATAAAGGAAGTTCACAGGTCCTGTGACTGCTTGAACAAAAAGAGACAACCTAGGGTTGTATCGTCCCATCCTATAAAAATGCGGCTCCTCCTGTCCTGTTAAATACTCAAGATAATTCGCGGTGACAGTGAAAAGCAAGGTTAAACACACTCTGCGCTACTTCTGATAAATTCAGGAAAACAACGTTACTTAACCTTCAATGATGTCGTTCAGCTCCAGTGTAAAGGACAAAAATAAATTATACAATAAGATCCTTTGAACATTGAGAGTACTGAAAAGTGGAAACACACGCCACATTTTCAAATTACCTCATATAAAAGACTCACCACCCTCCTGTCACAAAAACGCCAGTAAGCAGCGATAAAAATTTATAGAGAGCTAATGACCATCTACCCCAACCGAAAAAAAGAAACATCCTTTACAGGAACTTTGACCACAAAGTTTCACACTTGCCACCTTTCTTAACTTGAACACACAATTTTTTGACCTTGTAACCTAGGTGTGAAATTTTCGGTACAGATTTTGTCCGTGCTGCAGAAGACATGCCGCATTAAGTATGGACGTGAGGCTGAAATGCCTAGACAGCCACAGTACACGCACAGTGTAATATAAGGTAATGTTCAATTAATCATTATTAAAATTTTATGTTGAGCGGAACTTGTGGTTTCCAGTAAAGCAACAATTTCAGACCACAGATTTCGAGACATATTCCTGTTGTTATACAGGGTGTTCGTTTTAACTAAGACACTGAAGTACACTCCTGGAAATTGAAATAAGAACACCGTGAATTCATTGTCCCAGGAAGGGGAAACTTTATTGACACATTCCTGGGGTCAGATACATCACATGATCACACTGACAGAACCACAGACACATAGACACAGGCAACAGAGCATGCACAATGTCGGCACTAGTACAGTGTATATCCACCTTTCGCAGCAATGCAGGCTGCTATTCTCCCATGGAGACGATCGTAGAGATGCTGGATGTAGTCCTGTGGAACGGCTTGCCATGCCATTTCCACCTGGCGCCTCAGTTGGACCAGCGTTCGTGCTGGACGTGCAGACCGCGTGAGACGACGCTTCATCCAGTCCCAAACATGCTTAATGGGGGACAGATCCGGAGATCTTGCTGGCCAGGGTAGTTGACTTACACCTTCTAGAGCACGTTGGGTGGCACGGGATACATGCGGACGTGCATTGTCCTGTTGGAACAGCAAGTTCCCTTGCCGGTCTAGGAATGGTAGAACGATGGGTTCGATGACGGTTTGGATGTACCGTGCACTATTCAGTGTCCCCTCGACGATCACCAGTGGTGTACGGCCAGTGTAGGAGATCGCTCCCCACACCATGATGCCGGGTGTTGGCCCTGTGTGCCTCGGTCGTATGCAGTCCTGATTGTGGCGCTCACCTGCACGGCGCCAAACACGCATACGACCATCATTGGCACCAAGGCAGAAGGGACTCTCATCGCTGAAGACGACACGTCTCCATTCGTCCCTCCATTCACGCCTGTCGCGACACCACTGGAGGCGGGCTGCACGATGTTGGGGCGTGAGCGGAAGACGGCCTAACGGTATGCGGGACCGTAGCCCAGCTTCATGGAGACGGTTGCGAATGGTCCTCACCGATACCCCAGGAGCAACAGTGTCCCTAATTTGCTGGGGAAGTGGCGGTGCGGTCCCCTACGGCACTGCGTAGGATCCTACGGTCTTGGCGTGCATCCGTGCGTCGCTGCGGTCCGGTCCCAGGTCGACGGGCACGTGCACCTTCCGCCGACCACTGGCGACAACATCGATGTACTGTGGAGACCTCACGCCCCACGTGTTGAGCAATTCGGCGGTACGTCCACCCGGCCTCCCGCATGCCCACTATACGCCCTCGCTCAAAGTCCGTCAACTGCACATACGGTTCACGTCCACGCTGTCGCGGCATGCTACCAGTGATAAAGACAGCGATGGAGCTCCGTATGCCACGGCAAACTGGCTGACACTGACGGCGGCGGTGCACAAATGCTGCGCAGCTAGCGCCATTCGACGGCCAACACCGCGGTTCCTGGTGTGTCCGCTGTGCCGTGCGTGTGATCATTGCTTGTACAGCCCTCTCGCAGTGTCCGGAGCAAGTATGGTGGGTCTGACACACCGGTGTCAATGTGTTCTTTTTTCCATTTCCAGGAGTGTATATCGAAAACTACACATCGAATCAAAAATGTTATGATTCCAGTTTGTTTATCTCTAAGGGAGACGTTCGATGACACCTCGCTCCACCTCCCACCCCACTCCCCGTGCATAGGTGCCGGGGGCCAACTAAAATCTTCAATGGGAATCCCCGTTTTTATTGTAGATTACGATTCTACGGCAAAATCCATAAAGCCTTGTCTGAAGCATTTTCATCTTTTCGCCACAGATAGCGCTGTAATCGGAGGAATAGAAATGTTGTTTCCATATTTTTGTGCACCCCTGTGTGTTCGCATAATATAATTAACATGTTATTTTACTCCAAGTCGGTAATAATTCGAATAACGTGGATAAACGAAAGCAATCATGATAAAATTTTATTTCAGTATTTTAGAAATCACAAGATTTGCGCTGCCTCATACCGTTTTTTTTTTCACAGCCGTTGTAGTGCGCACGGCCCAACTATGTGTTCTTTAAAGTAATTTTTAATAACTTGTGGTCAGGCTTTCAGCCGTTCTTGTTTTTGGTGTGGTTTTGGGCCTTCAGCCCAGGACGTATCGCAAGTTTTCTTAACTAGCCCTATTGTTTTAATTTGATCCTGCTAAAGCAATGCGTAATTAAGTGCCGGCCGGAGTGGCCGAGCGGTTCTAGGCGCTACATTCTGGAACCGCGCGACCGCTACGGTCGCAGGTTCGAATTCTGCCTCGGGCATGGATGTGTGTGATGTCCTTAGGTTAGTTAGGTTTAAGTAGTTCTAAGTTCTAGGGGACTGATGACCTATAAGTTAAGTCCCATAGTGCTCAGAGCCATTTTTGTAATTAAGTGGTTCTTAGGAAAATAAAAGTTTGTGGTTTGTGTGTTTTGTGCAACTAACAGTAACTGATTACGACCCCCTCCACAGCAATAACCTGATCCGCTCTATCTTGCGAAATACCAGATTTCAATCGTCACTCCTAATACAGATTAGGAAACCCGCTGGCATTCAATACAGTTTACAGTCATCTCGGAATGGACAAATACAGGTCCTGTATAGTTTCTAAAGAAATCGTATACCATTCTTCCTGCAAAATAGTAGCAAGTTCAAATAACGATGATGGAGGTGGGTAGCTATAATGCACCATTCTCTCCAAAATATACCAAAAAGGCTCAATAATACTGAGATCTGATGGCTGTGGGGGGTGCCAGGGGAGGTGCGACGGTTCATCGTCGTGCTTACAAAACCAGCCCTGGACAATGCGAGCTGTGTGCACGGGGACCCTGTCGTCTTGCAACAGAGCCTCACCACTGGGGGAACAAGTATAGTACTTTGGGGGTGGACCCGATTAGCCAAAATGTCCATAACATATTTCTAGTAATGTGATCTTGCAGAGTGCTCAGGGGGCCCATGGAATACCACGAGATCGTCCCCAAAACCATCACAGAACCACTATCATGTTTCACTCTCAGGACCTCAACTCGCCAGAAGTTGGAAACAGTGTGCAACAAGACTCATCTGACCAAATGATTTTCTTCCATTGTGCACAGTCCAGGTTTTACGGCTTTTGGAATTCCAGCTTGAACCGTGAATTTACTTTCAAAACTTTTCTTAAGAATTTACTTTATTTATTAGCAATTCATCAAGAACATTAACACATTTAATCACACTATGTGAGCGTGGGAGTAACTGATGAAATCAAAATGAAACTGCTTGTAATAAATGTGAATTTTATTCCTAAAAGCTGTTTTTTTAAGAAAAAGATTTAAAATTATAAGCAGAAAGCACCTTCTAAATATCAAGTTACAATTTATTCAGAGGCAGAAAGAAACAAATTTTTGAGTGTATGAACTTTCGGGCTGAGAACCTTGCCGCTCCCTTTTGACACGGCCGTAGTCACGACCGCTCACAACAACCTCTGAAAGACTACACAGGTGCAAATCTGCAACACACCAGATTACCTTAAGTTAAAAGTTTTAACAATTCACACAAGCACACATACTATGCACCCCGTAGGAGGGATGGAAATGGTACAAAACCCTAAAATTAAAAGATTAACTTGCCACCGAAGGTGCAACTTGATTTTAACTTTTAAGAAAAGTCTTACCGTGGAAGGGTGGCAACTTTATATACTAAAATGACCATTTAAATAAAAGCCCATGAAATGCAATCTTACATAAAATTTTACAAGGTTGGCCAAACTTGCTCTACAGTACACATATACTGCCTCTCAAGATGATAGGCAAGATAAAAACAATATTCAGGAATTAGGCCGTTACACTTCAAGCAATAAATTCGTTAACACACCGAATCCGACAAACATGACAGAGGCAGCTATTAACGTACAGCAGATTGATAGGGAGATTACCGAACAATCCGAACCTCAGGTTGCTCTAACTCGCCCTTACTCCACAAGGGAAAAACGGACCACCCAATTCATAAATAACCACCTTCCCGCGGGTGAGCAAACGGAGAAGAATGGTGGAACGAACCCAAAACAAAGTGGCTGGTGTACTCACCAAGAAAACAAGTAGAAATTAACAAGAAAATGAAACAACATATCACCAATCACTTCTAATAAACTCCGATTTCTGAAGAAGACCCGGCGCAGCACCCCCAAGTCGCTCTCCCGAACCACCCGCTGCCAGCCGCTTCAACGGACGCAGGAAGGCGCGCCGATCTCCCGTCTTTCCTGGTCCGCACCAACCGATCGACTGCCCGCTGCTCCGTCCGTGACTGCTGCTCCGTCGCGACTGCACTGCTGGTGCGTCTCCCACTCACTTCCGGACACACGGCGTCGGAAATACTGGCTCGGACCCAACCATGCAGAGGAAACACGCCCACTAGCAAAACGACAACCCTGCACCAGGAAAGGACCGAGCCAAGCTCCATACGAAGGTAACTGAAGGGGCCCAGAAGCGCTCGGAATACCAGTTACACCACGGCGTCGCAGCTCGCACTGGCCAGACTGATGTCGTGGGTTGACTCCTGATGCTCTCGTGTCGACCGCGAAGCCACTACCCCTCGCTATACGGCGCGGCCCACTGGACTGACGTGGCGACCTCACATGCGCCGACGGTCGAGACGGACAAGTCATCTTGTGTCTCAGTGCGCGACCGACCAACCGATCGATCCAACCGCCAATGACCACTGCCTGAGCAAACTCTAGCAGACTGGCGGCCTAACGCGCAGACGCAGATGCAGGAACTAAGCCCCGACCGGGCGACCACTCTCCGAGTTCTCTTACAGGCGGAGTGGAAAGACTCTCGTTTTGCCAGCTTTAAGGTTGATCCGAACGAAAGACACAATAGCTCTCCGACCGACAGACAGACACTAACTGCCTAACAAATGCGAAAGAGAGACAGACTAGCAAGCTGGGTCGAGAGACTGACCCCAGACTAACTGCAGACTGACCGAGAGTGACTGACTGACCCAGACCGACCGACTGGCGAGCTCATAGCGCCCCTTAAATGCACGAGAACAGACAACCTTTCGCCTTTCGCAGCAGAGGGAGACACCAAAGCTGCGATTGCCACTGCGGCGCCACTGCCAGAAACGGAGGGCGACTGCTTCACACTACGCGCCGCGACGCGCTCTTCAAAATAGTAATTTTTACGACGTCTCACAGTCTCTCCTGTAATTCCTAGCTTACGGAGCTCCGTTAGTGTTGTTCTGGAGCTGACAGGGCTCGCGATTGCGACACTCTGCTCCAGTTCGAAGTCTGATAGCTCCGTCATAGTGCACCCACAGTTACACAAGACACTGTTCTGACCGCGACTGATACTTGTAACATACTGTGGGCAATGCACAGGTGCAGGCTTGGTCAGCATCCGCATTTATTTTCGGGCGTGCATTTTAACGGTGTTTCTACATTTTCGTGCAGTTCTTGTAGGCAGGTACACAGAACCGCGATCAGATTGGAGGGAAAGGAGATCGTGGTGATGCAGAGGCAAATGTCAGTTAATCTTCTTACGGCAGGGCTGGAGCCCTTGGTTTGTAGTCATAGCGCAAAATAATCGCACTCGCCGTACGGACCAAACGTAAGCGATCTCGAACGACATTGCTACGTTGCGTCCAAAGCAAGAGACAGCTAAATTACTGATAACTGTACGGTGGTAAATGACTATGGTAAAACGCAGAGTCGGCAGTGACGACAGTTACAGCTGCTACTCTGTCGAAGCTCAAATTGAATGGGTCAGGTACGGCGGAGGCCATATCTTTTATGAAGAAGCTGATACCACACTCTGGCAGCCTTCAGACTTCAAAAAATAGGACTGATGCCCAATACGTGGAAGGCGTGGGGGCCAGAGCCTGCCTGCTGAGATATGTAACTGCCACGAACTTTTATTTAGATAGATGTTTCCACATTACCGCTGTTGATACCGTCGGGGCTTTCACCTTATCACTTGGCAACTAAGGAGGAAGAAGGTGACCGTTTAAAACTTGAGTACTGTTTAATGGTTTCCGCCATTTTGAGTGAATTAACAACTTCTCCCACAATTACGGCAGCCAAAATTTGTTTCCAGATTTCGGCTCATCAGTATGCTTGGAATTGAAATCATAAAGATTCTTTTCTCTCTGAAATTTCGTTAATGGTTTAATTCACGATTGAATTGTCAAGGAACTCGAAATAAAATTGTTGGGGAAATTATGTCTATAGCAGGGGTTGCTCGTTACTAAAGGGCTCTGAATCACCTCGTCGATCGTTCGTTTGTTCCTATGCGACCCTTCCCTCGTCTGCGGCGTTGTGAGGCCGTCCACGTGCTTGTCTCTCCATGTGGCGGTCCTGGGAAGGCTCCACGTATTCCGCTTGGGCTTATTCTCGATCGCTGTTTCGGCTTATTAAGGCATTATCACGTGACCGCTACAACAACATAAATTGCTGGATGACCAGCAGAAAAGTGGAAATGCCAAAAGTTCTAAGTGCCTTATATGACATTGTCAGGAGTCTGAAAAAAAAACAATGTATCTCTGTTTGTACTTACTTGATCTGAATTCCAACAAAAATGAGAAGATATTCTGATATCACAGAATTATGCTGCTTATCACAAGAAATTTATAGAAACAAATTAGAAAATAAATAGGGGAGACGAGTTAAAGTATTCAGCACGGGAAAAGCAGGCATTGCATATTTTTGTCCTACCTCGAAGTGTTGAAAGTAAGTCTGCTAGGCTGGTATATAAGTTCGTGGCGTCTTTGATTTGCATATTGGTAAATCGGTTGCTATGGGTTTATTTATCATTTGTCATATTTTATTTGTAGTTTACTGTCGCTACACCTTCAGGGTGTAAGGTTTGTAGGTCAGAACACCTGTGTAAGCTGTAAATAACTTTGCTTTAATACTGCAATCTGAGAATGTTACGACAGTTGTCAAACGAACGCATCTCGTCCTCGGATAGTGAAATAATCCTAAGCCCCACAATGGTAAATTTTAAGTAGAAGTTTCTTTATGTAAGTATTCTTACGACTACGTCATGATGTTGGCCAGTACTTCGATAAATCATCCGATTCCGTTTCAAAGTTCGATACTATTTAGGATGACAGTCAGGTCTACGGAGGATGGTTAGTTTTGTGACAAGTTGAGCAAAAGATTACCCAAGGTCGCTCGAGTTTACACTGGACGCAAGCTGGTGAACCAACAAGTTAACAAGTTTATGCCTCTGCACGTGGTATTTACCTTAGCTGCGATGAGCTGTCACCTTCATGGCTGCGCTCGTCCTCTGAAATTTCTATAAAAATTAATTAAGGGCCCTACCATTGAACTAAATCGAAATCTCGGCACATTACTCTTTCCTAGTTCGTTTCCACCAATCGGACGTTTCATGCCCACTCACATGTGTACCATTCGCTGATCACGTAATCAATTGCATCACTGGTTTTGTTCGTATCCATTTAGAATTCCGAAACGCAGTTTTCTGAAGCTTCTTTCTATCCTATTTCTGGTGCCCCATTACTTGCTCTGCAGTATGCGTCACCTGTCCGGTCGCTGACTCCCACCGCGGGACGGCCCCTAAGAGTTTTTCGTGGTGCCTCCCGTGGTGTGGCCTCTGCGTCTGCCCGCTCCTGTTTCCACACAAAACATTTCCTCTCGCTGCTTGCTTCACCTTCGGCTCATTGACAAGCGTCATATAGGAGCGGTGTGTTATTACTGTCGATTGAGTGTCATCCCTTTTGCATTACATACTTATAGGCAAGTCTGCTCATTACTGCCGAAGTAAGTTAGGTGTCATATTCACCTTCCCATAACGGTGTATAAAACTCTTATGTAAGGTGCCAAATTGACCTTCATTTATTCTGACACCTTACATGGGTTTGATGGTGATCGTTTAAACGCGTTAATCCATAATGATCCACATCAGTATACTCGAGAAATGTCATGAACTGTGATCATTACACCATCGTACGACATTTACTTGCAGTGGGGAAGGTTCAACAATCGGGTGTGTGGGTACTGCATGTCCTAAGCCAAAATCATAAAAATCAGAGGGTTCATCTCTGCCTGCTTGGCATCAGTTGGCTCCAAACAACACAGACCATTCGTATCCTGCATCTTTACTGATGACAAGAATGGTGTCTTTATGCTAACATAAGCAGCAACTCCCCGTACAAACACCTGCACACATCCACAAAAGATAATGTTATGTAAGTGGCTGAACAGCGGCGGTGTGGTGCACTGTGAATTGCTTCCCCGAGGCGTAACCGTCACTGTCGACATTTATTGTCAACAACTGAGACGTCTTGCAGACACAGTCCAAGAATAGTGACAAGGAAGATTGCTCAAAGAATGCTAGCCAACGGTAACGCCCACCCACATTCTGCTAGACTGATAAAAAAACTGTACGGGGATTGGGCAGGCCTCCCACATCCACCTCATGCACCTGATCTTGCGCCCTCAGATTTTCTCCTTTTCCGCGCTCTGTCGAACAGCTTCCTTTCCGAATGAAAATACGCTCCGAATGTGGCCTGACGCGTTCTCCGCCTCAAAACCAGTGATTTTTACAGTCACGGAATCGGAAAAGTTACCCAGCGCTGGCAGAGTGTTGTAAATAGTTAAGGAGAATATATTATTAATGACTTAAGACTCTTGTATGTGCATCTGTTATGTTTATTAAACTTACGGAAAAACGCTACGAACTTATGCACATATAAAATAGTGAAACCACTTGTCACCTCACTTAAACGAATGGTAATACTTCTTTACGCTATCAGTTTTTGAACAATGTTTATTAAAGTACAAATGTAGTTTTTTGTTGTTTTTTCGGTTTTGTAGTTTCACGTGTAAACCACCAATGCCGACATGACGGCCTATAGGCGAAAGTGGCCACCTTGTCCACTTTTTAGTCTGTTTACCCCGGAAAGATTTAGTTACATCCATGTATCACACATAATACTGCAGACTGACTTCTAAATCCTTTTACAGAGAAAGCTATCATGCGTCATTCAACATCTGCAGGAATCTGCAGTAGAGTACTGGGAACACGATAACACTCTTAAGAACTCAAAGCTTCAATACTTTCAAATCTATAATCTTCTCCCCACACTTCTTTTCTTCTTTCTGGATGAGTTTGAAACAGACTGGTCAAAAACAGTCTGAAAAGCTTGTAAGGGCGTCGCATGGTAGTTTGAGCTGGGAAATAGCTGTGAAGAAATTCCCAGTTAATTAGCATTGAAGTTGCGTGCGTGAACTGAAGCGAACGCCAGATAAAGTTAGGGTCAGTTATTCTAGAAGAGTTGATGATAGCGCAAGAGACGGCTCAGTCTTTGGCTCTGGTTCGATCTTCCCACCGTCCGAGGTCCGATTTCCGTTCTGCTCTCTTGTTCGGTTTTAGAAAACCAAACGAAGAACACGTTTGACCTCACCGTCTCTGGTTGGCTGCGTGAATTATCCCGCGCAACGTAATGATTGGCTAACTTCAATGCTACATAATTCGGAAACGGTGCGACGCATCGATTTTTTTCTTAACAATTATTTTTCCCGACAGCCATAAACGCTGATTTCCACGGTTCTTCTTCAACCAGACCATTGATGCACGAGTTTAGCATAACTTGGCAATATGAAGACGTTCAAGGAACGACGCCGATCGCAACGCAATAAATTTATAATAGTACAGCGGAGGCGGTTTCTAGGGTTCCATACTTCAGTTGGCAAAAACGGAACCTTTATAGGATGACTTTGTTGTCTTTCTGTCTATTCGACCTTGCCTTTTCAAAAACCTTGAAACGTTTGTGAATTCCTAAGGGACCAAACTGCTCAGGTCATAGGTCCTTAGACTTACACACTTCTTAAACTAACTTATGCTAAGAACAACACACACACCCATGCCCAAGGGAGGGCTCGACCCTTCGGCGGGAAGGGCTTCGCAGTCCGTGACATGGCGCCCCAAACTGCGCTGCCACTCCGCGCCCTTGCCTGCTTTCTCAGGAAGGCGTAGATGTATCAAGTTCAGCTTTTTTGCTGATACTGAAGTCTACGGCCCTCGGTGTAAAATATTCAAGCTCCTGAATCAATGCAACCAAAATATACGGCCATTAATGGAACATATTTTAATATTCGCAAACTCACAAAACCTACAGGGTACTTTTCGTTGGTCTAGAATCATGAAACTTGGCAAAAAGCAATATTTGGCATTAAAATCAAAGGAAAAGATCCGAAAACTGTAAATCTGTTATTATATCAAACGAGAAAACGTTTTGGGTTATTTCTTATCTCACTCTCTATTCTTCCCTCTGTTAAGACTCATTTTTCTTAGGAACGGGTAGGCGTATCAAGTTCAAATTCTTCACACATGTTAACGCCTACAGTTCCTTAGAGGTGTAAAACACTGAAGCTTCCAAGTCAATGCAGTGAAAAGATACGGCATTTTATGTCATATAAACAGAACAAAAAAAGAAACTGGTACAGCTGCCTAATATCGTGTAGGGCCCCCCCGAGCACGCAGAAGTGCCGCAACACGCCGTGGCATGGACTCGACTGACGTCTGAAGTAGTGCTGCAGAGAACTGACACCATTAATCCTGCAGGGCTGTCCATAAATCCGTAAGAGTACGAGGAAGTGGAGACCTCTTTCGAACAAGACGTTGCAAGGCATCCCAGATAAGCTCAATAATTTTCATGTCTAGGAAGTTTGGTGGCCAGCGGAAGTGTTTAAACTCAGAAGAGTGTGGGGTGTCGCATTGTCCTGCTATTTTATTTAATTTAATCGTATAGTTAGGATCCCCTGTCGGGCAGGCCGTTCGCCAGGTGCCGATCTTTCAATCTGACGCCACTTCGGCGACCTGCAGTCGATGAGGATGATAGGAAGATGATGAGGACAACACAACACCCAGCCCCTGGGCGGAGAAAATTCCCCGACCCAGCCGGGAATCGAACCCAGGACCAGAGGATTGACAATCCGGCACGCTGACCATTCAGCCTACCGGGAGCGGTCATTGTCCTGCTGGCATTGCCCAACTCCGTCAGAATGCACAATTGACATGAATCGATGCAGGTGATCAGACAGGATGCTTCGTACGTGTCACTTGTCAAAGTCGTATCTAGACGTATCAATGGTCCCGTGTCACTCCAACTGCACGTGCCCCAAACCATTACAGAGCCTCCACCAGCTTGAACAGTCCCCTGCTGATATCCAGGGTCCATGGATTCATGAGGTTGTTTCCATACCCGTACACGTCCATCCGCTAGATACAATTTGAAACGAGACTCTTCCTACCAGACAACGTGTTCCCAGTCATCAACACTCCAATGCCAGTGTTGACGGGCCCAGGCGAGGCGTAAAACTTTGTGTCGTGCAGCCATCAAGGGACACGAGTCGGCCTTCGGCTCCGAAAGCCCATATCGATGATGTTTCGTTAAATAGTTCGCACGCTAACACTTGTTGATGGCCCAGAATTGAAATCTGTGGCAATTTGTGGGAAGATTGCACTTCTGTCACGTTGAACAATTCTCTTCAGCCGTCGTCGGTCCCGTACTTGCAGGATCTTCTTCCGGCCGCAGCGATGTCGTAAATTTGATGTTTTAAGGGTTTCCTGATATTCAAGGCACTCTCGTGAAATGGTCGTACGGGAAGATCCCCACTTCATCGCTACTTCGCAGAGCCTGTTTCCCATCGCCCCTGTGCCGACTGTAATATGACGTTCAAATTCACTTAAATCTTGATAACCTACCATTGTAGTAGCAGTAACCGATCTAACAACTGCGCCATACACTTGTTGTCTAATGTAGGCGTTGCCGACCGCAGGACCGTATTCTGCCTGTTTACCTATATGTATTTGAATACGCATGCCTATATCAGTTTCTTTGGAGCTTCAGTGTAGGCGCTTCACTCTGGAACCGCGCGACCGCTACGATCACAGGTTCGAATCCTGCCTCGAGCGTGGACGTGTGTGTTGTCCTTAGGTTAGATAGGTTTAAGTAGTTTTAAGTTCCAAGGGACTGATGACCTCAGATATTAAGTCCCATAGTGCTCAGAGCCATTTGAACCATTTTCAGTGTAGGTGTCGCGATCCCCTATGGAAAGTGACTGAAAGATGGTGAAACCTAAACTAGGGGACGAAGCGTTGGACGTCCATGCTTCATCACAAACGTAGAGGTCACAGGCTTAGTCTTCCCGTAAAGCAGGATAGGTAGCGATCTGTGGCGAATACGGTGGCAGAGTAGAATGCTGGTGTATGCAGAAGGATTCCGATGCACGTCGTTGAACAGGGGTCATTGCACCATTGACCCTAGGTGTTCCCATGTCGAGGCAACTTCACTGTCAAATACGATTGCAATGGGCACTCGATCATAGAGTTTGTGTCGCAGATCAGTGGAGATGTGTCGCCTGGTCGGGTGAATCACGTTTCTTGTTACACCAGGCCTATGGTCGGGTCCGGATACCCCAACATCCAAGCGTAAAGCTACACGAAACATTCATCGCACTAAGAACGTAAAGCCGGCCGCTGTGATCGAGCGGTTCTAGGCGCTTCAGTCTGGAACTGCGCTACTGCTACGATCGCAGGTTCGAATCCTGCCTCGGGCATGGATGTGTGTGATGTCCTTAGGTTAGTTACGTTTTAAGTCTAGGGGACTGATGACCTCAGATGTTACGTCACATAGTGTTTAGAGCCATTTGAGCCATTTTAAGAGCGCAGACTGCAGGGGACAGAATTACGTTATGGGCGACATTTACTTGGGCCTACATAGGCCCTGTGCTAGTGATCCATGACGGCTGCAGGCTACGTGAACATTATTGCCGACCATCTACATTCCTTCGCGATTGATGTCTTCTGCGACGGGAGATTGCATCTCCCAAACAGAATAACTCTCCATATTACAATTCTGTAATCGTACTACTGTGGATTGAGAAGCATGATAGTGGACTCGCTTTGATACCTTGGCCACTAAATTCCCCCAAACTGAACTTGTTGAAATGTTCTTTGGACGCTAAAGGGCTTCAGGCCCGCTCGCACAAACCATTAACAAGTAATTTACGGGGGACTACGTGATCTGTGCGTCCTGTGCTGCATTCGACCAGAAGTCTATCAACGACTGCCGAATCCACGTTACACAGAAGAACTGTTGCATTGCAGTCCAAAGGTGGATTAAGATGTTATTAAGTAGGTAGACATGTGAGACGCCCTTCGAAACCCGCAGGGCAGGACAGGTAGTTTCAGTTGTGGGAAAGGGCCAAAATAAGAGGCTGCCAGTTACACTCGAACATACAACTTTTTATTTGATCAAACATTACAAGAGCCAAGAAAAATAAAAAAAAACCCACAGCTTTAGTTTTGGAACTATCTCATGCCTTAAGGGCAAGACCACTTTAATTTAAAAACGGCTGAAAGCCAAAAGCTCAACCAAAATCAGAAATTTAAAAGGCAAAGCCTTATCTTAAAACAATTCCTTAATTAGGCTGAAGGCCCAAATCATCTGACGCCTTAAGGGCAAAACAACCTTAATCTAAAAATCGGCTAGAAGCCATACAAGTACAAACAACTAGAACAAACAAGAAATGGCAGCACACCCAAGGGCGCTCAAAAGTTCCGAGGGTCGGCCTGGAATTCAAACACTAACGTTCGCTTAGGTGAGACAGGCAGTCGGCCCAACCATTGTCGATCCGACGACAACCCAACCGACAGACAGTCACCAGACCCACCGACAAGATAAACTCTGCTTCACCCGACCAGCACACAGCAGGGAGTTCAATGGAACAACGTAGAAGAAGTTGGCGCCCACAACCAATTATACATTGAGCTGTCAGACTACACACTGTGCTGGACAGCGACAATACGATGAGGAAAATACACTGCCTGAATTTATGCCAACGGCCAGGGCAGGTAACCGGAACATTAACGGCCACAAGGCAGAAGATTCCGCTGGTCCACTTCAATTCAAATAACCAAGTACAGTTAAGCTCCACCGGAGGGTTGTAATGTGTCAGGGAAATCTAACACCTTCCATGAAAACCCTGACATGATAGCAAATCCGACAGTATGTCACATAGCTCCGAATAAATCCTGACATTAAATTAACCAAAGTAATACGATCAACGAGTGAGCAAATGGAATACCACAGACTAACACAAGAACACCTAAATGCGTCATACCTTCCCACCGTGAAACAGACGCAGTTCCGAGGGGAGAAACGAGAAGCTGAAAGCAGAACCGTGTTAAGCTAGAAGGCCCTACGATAAGGGACGGACACCCACATCGCCTGCCGACCGCCAGGACCAACCCCCAGCCCATGCTAAAAGATAGAGCCCTCCAGAAGAAAAGTATAGATCTTACGATAACACAAAAAGGACCACACCAGCTGAAAGTTTTAGCGCGAGACTATACGCGTCTCTGTTACGTAGCAAACATTAAAAACATTGTCCCACCACGAAAAGTATAACGTTTCTCATTGGACAGACAGAATTTTTGTAGGTGGAGCTTAAGGTTAACATTGAGACCCTGATTGGTCAGTTGAAAACACAGCCAGATACCTTTTTTTAAACCAACTTCGGTAAATTGTAGTAAGGAGAAGTTAGGAGAGAGTTGCTTCCGAGACGGCGAGGTGCGTGGAGCTGTGCTGCCCGCCGCCTCCTGATGCTGCCTAAACACCGACAAGGTAATGAGCGCACGCGATACTGCATTTTTGAGCGCATAAGGCTTCACTCAGAACTGCAAAAGTCTCATCTGTTACATCCCCTTTTTACGTAATACTAGTGTCGATCGTCAATTAAATCTCATGGTGTTCACATTTGCTACTTGAAGTGAAAATCTGAAACGCGATGATTTTTTTGTTATATAATTATTGTGAAGCCACATGAGCCACTGTAATTTACGACAAGTTAGATAAGTAATTAAAGATAATTGAGGGTCACTGTAGACCATTATGATAATTTTCTCTTTTATGAAACTTAAATCTAGATTATAGATGTGATATGGCATAGATCATCCTTCGATCCATTGCAGAACTTGGAAACCCATTCAGGGAATATTCGTTCACATTTTTGTTGAACGCAGTTGATTTTTATCATCCTGTATTAAAATATTTCCTTTTATCAATAGTGCAATTTATAAACAATGTTTTGTGAGTAGAATAAAATTTCCAATGGCAAACGTAACAGCTTTTTCGACGTTATTTTACCAGCTAACTAAAAATAGGAAAGCCTTGAACCCCTTCAACTAAATTTAGTTAGTATTAAGATTCTTTTACAGGGAGTACAGTGGAGCTGACGCTGAAATCATTAAGTACTTGATTATACCATCGCTAGTCTCACTGAACTCTTCTGAACTCTACATGTCATGTGTGGTCTGGCGTCTTCTTACCAGCAACAGGTCCCAGGTTCAAACTAGTCAATTCCATAAAAAACACGCTCAGAGCGTCGTTGCGCGAAAGTGGTAGGGAGACACGACTTAGAACAGACACCACGCAGAATGTTAGAGGGTGGCTAAAATTTACCAACTTGAAAACACACGTTGTTGCTCGCAGGAGCGTCCCAACAGCCGAAAACGAACTCCAAACGACACAATGTGAACAGTCGTGACTTGCTGGTAGATTAAGTCAAAACTCAACTTTCATATCCAGGATCGGTGAGCCACGAACATCGTAGCAATGGGAACAGCACCACACACTCCGACGCCGCATAGAGGCTGGCTGCGGGCCTGGCCAAACTACGCGCCGCAGAGATGTCCTCGCTGCTCCACGCCAACCGACCAACTGCCCGCACACAGCCCAGCCGGAAACTATAAGCGCCAAGCCAAAGATAGTCCAAGGGGCTGCCACCCACGGAAAAAGAGCATAATCGCGATAACCGCGGGAGACTAAAGACAGAATAGTAATCCAATGCATAGCTTGAGCCAGCCATGGCTCAACATGCAAGAGACGGACAGAAAAATGGAAACACCAATAACACACCACTCACACCACTTACTGTAACCAACGCGGTTTAGGAAACCTGTTGGCATTCAAAACAGCTTCTAATGGTCTTGGCATCGATATATACAGGTCCTGTATGCTTTTCAAGGGAATCATATACCACTCTTTATACAGAATACATGCAAGTTCTGGTAATGATGATGGAGATGGGTAGTATAGTCACGCATTCTTCTCTTCAAAGTAGACCACAAATGCTCAATAATATTGAGATCTGGTGACTGCGGTAGTCAGGGGAGCTACAACAATACGTGCTCAGGTTCACAAAACCAGTCCTGGACGACGCGAATTTTGTAAACAGGGGCCGTGTCAGCTTGGAACACAGTGTCACTACTGGGGAACAAACGTTGTACCGTGGATGTACAGTATGAACCAAAATGGTCACCTAATCCTTACTACTAATGCGATCTTGCAGACTAACCATGGAGCCCATGGAATACCACGATATGGCTGCCCAAGTCATCATCGAACCCCCGCTATGTTTTACTCCTTGGACGTAAACTCCACCAAAAGTTGGACACAGTGTGGATCAAGACTCATCCGACCAAATGAAAGTCTCCAATGGCCCGATAGTTCAACGTTTATGGCCACGACACAACATTTCCTGTTACGGCATTTGCATCTTCAAGTTCGCCCTGCAACTCCCAGCTGACGGTGTTCCATTCGTGTTATTTTGGAACTGATAGGGTCCACAAATGCGACATTCACTTCTGAATTGACTTTGTTAGCTGTCGTCCCTTATTTTTCGTCACAGTCTTTTTCCATGACCGTCTGTCACGATCTTTCAATACGCACTTCCGACCACGTTGTTATTTCGTGAATGATATTTTTTCCACTTTCGCTTGTAAGTAGGCTGTTTAGGTTTTCTTATTGGTAACGCCACGTAGCGCTCTGTATGAAAATCACTGGCTGTGCTGTGTGCAGTCTGTGGCTAGTTTGCATTGTTGTCTGCCATTGTAGTGTTGAGCAGCTGGATGTTAACAGCGCATAGCGTTGCGCAGTTGGAGGCGAGCCGCCAGCAGTGGTGGATGTGAGGAAGTGAGATGGCGGATTTTTGAGAATGGATGATCTGGAGGTGTGTCCATCAGAAACAGTACATTTGTAAGAATGGATGTCATGAACTACTATATATATTATGACTATTAAGGTAAATACATTCTTTGTTCTCTATTAAAATCTTTCATTTGCTAACTATGCCTATCAGTAGTTAGTGCCTTCCATAGTTTGAATCTTTTATTTAGCTGGCAGTAGTGGCGCTCGCTGTATTGCAGTAGTTCGAGTAACGAAGATTTTTGTGAGGTAAGTGATTTGTGAAACGTATAGATTAATTTAGTCAGGGCCATTCTCTTGTAGGGATTACTGAAAGTCAGATTGCGTTGCGCTAAAAACATATTGCGTGCCAGTTTAAGCACAGTCATGTACAATTTTTCTAAGGGGACGTTTCATATGTCGATCCCTAGCCGAGGATACCTCACTGGAATCTTCTGATTTTTCTTGTAGTTTGTGTAATTAGTGCAGCCTTTGTTTATTGCTACCGCGTAATTGTAGAGAGAATTTCCTTTGTAGTTGTAGTTTTTCATTCTTGCACAGTAAAACAGTTGTGGCATGCATGTAGATTTGCACCAAGTATTTCGCAGCTGCGCTTGCAATTAACGAGATATTATTTTCAATGCTATGTTAATGTGTTTTCTTATTTTGCTCTTCAAATTGTGGTTTCTGTGTTGTCGTGTGAAATATTGTGACAATAATGGCGTGTGAAAAACGTAATACTAGGCTCCAAAGTAAACTGAGAAATGACAGTGAAGACGAAAGCAGTGTGTTAGTGCCTCCGAGTAATGAATTAACTAATGTTCAAAGTAGTAATTTGGTAATTGTGCATAGGGAAATGGAGCGGGCTGCAAATAATGGTGTAGACAGTGAAACAATTAGTGAACAGAAAAGCATTATCGATCGATCCGTCGGCAACAGCTCGCCTCAGGAATCCGAAATGACAGGACAAAATCTCGCAAATACAGTAGATTCAAGTTTTGCGTCCTCGCCGTTTTCTCAAAGAAGTCAAGACACATTTTCTGCTTGTCAAAATGTGAATGTTGCCGGTGCAAATGCACTGCCGAAAAGCATAGAGGAACAGATTCCAGACACTAATACATTATTATTGCAATTAATGCAACAAATGAAACAAAATCAGAGACAAACACAGCAACAGTTAGACACAATGGAACAAAATCAGAGACAAACACAGCAAAAGCTTCAAAAGTTAGACACAATGGAACAAAAGCTTCAAAAGTTAGACTCAGTGGAACATACGCTTGAACAAACACGTGAAGATTTAACTACTGAGTTACATAAAATCGAATCGAAATGTCAAAAAGTCTTTAATGACGTAAAAACACAAATTTGTGAGCATATCCAACCTATTTTTTTGCGGCATGAAAATACGTTACAGAATCACGAATTAGCCATAAAAGAACTGCAAACTATCGTTCATGAAAATCATGAGACCTTACAAGTTAAAATTGACTCAGTTGCATCTACCAATTCGGTTATGCAACTTACAAAAACTCAGGAAAACTTAAAGGACACAGTAGATACTCTGAAAATTGGTTCAGTAAGACACATGGAGGAAATTAGTTCATTATCACAGAAAGTAGTTGAACTTTCGGATCAGCTAAATAATTTATCTACAAAGGTAGATGATAATCTGAATGACACAAAACCGGTAGTCTTTAATGACACAGAAGAGTGCGAACAAATTAGGAAATTCAAACAAAATCAGAATCAAATTAATACGCAACACCAAAGAGAAATCTGGGAAGTACAAGATCAGCTGACACAGGTGATACAAGAATTATGTATTTCAGAGGACAATCGCGCTCCAATACGGGAAGAGGGACATAGAAATACGGAACAGCCACTAAATAATAACACAGGGCACTTCGGAAATTATGAAAGAAATTGGCAAGGTACGCCGAATTTTGAGGTGAAACTGCCGAAACGACGTAACAATGACCGACATGCGAATCGTCGACATGATGATTTTAACTATAAGCTGTTTATTACTGCACGTAAATTCAAAACATTTAAAAATTTCGGCAACGACATTCATCCACAAGCGTGGCTTCATCAGTTCTCTCATTGTTTTCCTCCCAACCGGTCATAAGAGCACATATTAGAATTTATGTGTGGCTATTTAGAGAATGAACCAGCTGTAAGAATGCGATCGGCCATTCACGATTGCCATAGTGAAAGGAGAATTTTCTCATGCCTTCCTCTCAGCATATTGGTCTCAAGCTACACAAGACCGAGTAAAACATAGCATCATAATGATGAAACATTCCGAACAATCTGAATTCTCCAGTCTTATGAAATATTTTGAAGACATGTTGCACAAGAATCAGTACCTGTCAAACCCATACAGCCCCTCAGAACTCATCCGCATATGCTTAATCAAATTACCTGAACATTTACGGCATATCATTTTGGCAGGACATTGCAAAGACGACATTGAAGCTTTTCAGGGACTCTTACAAGAATTAGAAATTGACACTGACAATCGCGGAACGCGAAGACAGGAACACAACAATTACAGGTCACATCCGTCGCAATTCCGCGATGAAAGAAATAATAACTGGACACGACAAGGTTATTCTCACAACACAAATCGTGACCAAAACAGACACCACCCGTATGACAACTTTTGGCAGAGTAGTAATGATTACAGGGAAAGATCACCTCTCCGCGGTAGTGACTATCACAGAGACAATCAGAGAAACAGACAATATGGGAATCAAAATAATTATTATCAAGGGAGACAGAATAACTTTAGGCGCAATGGTCCAGCGCGCAGTTACGATTCAGGGAGAAATTCTCCACCACGTGACCGACAAGAAAGAAACTGTGTTAACTACCGACAAAACGACAGACCTGAATTTCATCGTACCTGGTGGGATTCAAAGAGGGCAGGGCCCTCTCGACAAGGTGAATTTCTAGAAGTTAGATCTCCAAATTCCAATAACGACGCGCGCCAACAAAGAGACAGACAATGACTCGCACCGCAGGAAGCCACGTGCGCCGGCTGGCTCAGCGAAAAATAACATAGACGTTAACCTTGAGAAAAATTTTAGCATTTCTTATCGACGTATACAACATCAAAATTGCTTTGAAGATGAAACTCTGCGCACTAGAAAGTGTAAAAGATTGCACCACATTTCACATATAAAACCGTTTATTAAAAGATAATCTGCTTTTTAACTTTGTCTTTGCCATAAAACGTTTCACTTCACATTTCTAGTATGCTTTGTCAGACTTAGAAACTGTTACCATGCAACAATGTTTGAAGTTAAATATCCAGTCAAGAACCAAGAGAACTTATTTAAACAGAAATTACGAATGCATTGTTATAGTCAACAGACGACACAGTGTTGTTATTTGTACATTCTTGCTTGTTAGTTGCACTATTACATAACGACTATCAGGCTTACATACTTGGAACATACAATGCCAATGAGATTTTAATGTAACATTTTGGTTTACTTGAAAAGATACTCTTTATTTGAAGTACATTTGGTGAGATGACTTAGCATTTGGTTTCTTTGATAGCTACACGATTATATCACGACGCTACTAATATGTGACACAATTTACATTGTTGCTTTTGCGGTGTATCTGTTATATATATGCACAGTTTTTCTGTATTATTCTGGAAAGTAAAATATGTTTTAGTAGTAACTTTTGTGGTATAGCTACAATGAGACAGCCTTTTCCGTAGCACAACAATACGTTACATTATAGTACTTTCTTGATCACGATAAGGTACGTAATAACTAAGATATCTATACGCAAAGCATTTCACTTTCGTTTATGATGAGGTAAGTACATTGACTTCAGCAGAACTTTGCTTACAGAGGACGATAACTACGACACTTCCACAGAATTATCTTACAGCAAGACGCACATTTAACGCTGCAGGACACGCATTTGAGAGATTAATTTTGTACTTAAACCATTTATTTTTCAAGGTTTTTGAATTACAAAGAAAGTTTTCCGTGATAAATTTCATTCCATTGCTGTAATCTGTAACACCTGAGGGTATAATTACATTAATCCTCAGGTGGGTACACGCTTACTTTGTGTACCATGTGTGTGGCAAGCACAAGGAGCCCTAGCTAATATGGTATTTGCTTATACAACTTTACACATCGGTACCATATTCCTCTAAAACAGAATTACACAGCTATCTGATTATTTGACAGAGAAACAAACATATCAGTTAACTTCGTAGCAGATGAGGAGAGCTCCGCCTACCATCCTAAGGGAGCCATGGGTCTGATGATGGTTATGTAAAAATAACCAAAACCGGTTACCTATATCATTGAAACATAAATGATGTGATCAAGACTGAACTTTAGTCAAAATATGATCACTGTATTCCAAAAATGTTTACGAAAATTGATCAAACATATTTTTACTACATCAGTGACAGATGTTTACGCAATTACACAGTTGGATAACTTCACACTTATGAAACTGTGTTTTGTCTGTACTTTGTGAACTGTTCATATTTTTTCGGAACCATTGTGATACTATGAGAGCTTCGAATGATGTATTTGGTATGGGATCATGATTTTTAAAGTACGTTTGAGGTTGATGACACTATTGAAATGAGCAGAGAATTCTTTTTAGGTTTTGAAATTATTGCAGAAAGCTACGACGATTTTGAGATTTGACTGAGGTGTTATGATGTTATTATTATGATGATTATGTGTATTATGCTGTTGAGGTATGTTTATGATCAATAAGCTGATGCTATATGAGGAATTTGATTATGCTATGTATTTATTATGATGAAATATTGAAGTGTCGACGCAAGATTGACGTGTCGACGAATATGTATATGCGTAATAAGGTAAGGAGTAATGATTAGTGGTTAGGGACTCTGGTTTGTGAAAAAGGATGATGGAAACCAAGAATCGTACTTTAAGAGTTATGAAATGTGTGTAAATGGGTGAATGTATCGCAATGCCAGCGAAAATTTTTGGACACTGTTATATTTATAGGATTTTCTTTCTACAGATTTGCAATGCAAATTCTCGACCTGTGAAATTTTTATATGAGACTGTCACTGTAGTGCAAACTGGTGTCGTAAATATTTCGGTAAGGAAGTTAAGTGACCACCTTCACGTAATGCGTCGTGGGCATCCAGCTGCACGACAGTAGCCTGGAAAAAAAGCCATTAGTGTGTGCCTTTCAGAGGCACAGGTGGAGAAAAGAAAAGAGGACATTATCCTCGCTATTGACATTTCTTTGTAGAAAGCATCGCAAATACGACACGCTCAAACTTGACAACATATGATTACACTGTGGAGCTCTTAATTTATGATATTTACTAAAATGCCTAATGAAATGATGAGAAACATTTTGCATCTATTGTATTTCGAGTTGAGAGATTGCTCATTTTGTTTAATATCTGGTCTCCAGCTGTATTGCAGCATTGGTTTTATAAAATAAAATTAAGTGCATTTGCTAATGTGAACACTTCCTGCCAACAGATCTATTAAATAATAATTTTATGATCCATATTCTTCGAAAAAGGAGCACTTGGAATGGAAAGAACAATAAGAAGGGATTAATAACAGTAACTGCATATATAATTTTCTTTTCAACTACCTAGTAATTTTTTTGGTAGAGTAAGTTATCATGATGCATCACTCTAGTCTTAAGATGTGACATAGGTATTAAACATGGCCATTTTTACTGTAATATTTTTTCTGCTTGAGCTTTGTCATGTTTAGATATAAGTTATTGCATTTGCTGCTGTTGTTTGCCAGGCATAGTGCTACTAAATTTCACTTTACCTTACTCTGTTAAGCCAGTTTTACTACTGATTTATTTTTCTTGTTTGCTGCTCATTGCCTTATATTAGTTGTAATATTGCAATTGCTTTGCTAATTTATATTTTTTTGCTGCTTGCTTTGCCAATTTCCATTTTTTTGTCATTGCTGTTTGTGTTAATTGTTTTGTGTTGCTGCATTGCTTCATCCCTTAGTTTATGCATCTGAGCTCAGTAGATTTAAGTTAGCTTAAGAGGGGGTAGACTATATAAGAGAATTAGTTGCGATGAATTGGAAGAAATGCATTGAGAAGTTATACGAAAAAAGTACAGAAAGCAGGCATAGATAGGACTTTTTGGAAATAATGAAGAACGAAGGGAGATCTCCGAGAAGTAAAGAAAGTTTTGTTTGCAAAATACTGCAGTAAAACAAACCCTGTCCTTTCCTTGTGTTATTCCACTATGTGTTTGTGTACCCTTGGGTATTGTGTTCTTCCTGTCTCTATGTGTTTTCTGATGAGAGTTACGTTGTAGAATTTTTCTGATAATATGTTATTTACTTTGTAAAGATGTTTAGACGTTATTTATTGTGATGTTGATGTTTCGAAAGTTATTCTGATCTTTTATGTATGTACTTATGTCATGATTCCTGTAACACTGATGCATCTGTTTATTTCTATTCTTTTGTAAAGCCTGTGTTACTACAAATGTTATCTGTATTGTTATGTTCTTTAATGATGTTTTCTGTATCTTTGTAACTGTATTCTCATGTTATAAAATTTTAATGGACACCAGTTCAGCAAATTAAGTAACATGTAAGCATACATTTCACTGCACACGTTTCTGTTGGTCATAGTATATGAACAATATATGAGAAGTAGGGACTGATAGTGTTTGCACATGTGTTGATAATTCAGCAAGGGACTGATTAACAGCATTGCTGGTTCTAAGGACAATTCCGAAAACTTTGTGAGTGCACAAGTGGTGGTTTATGGACTTGCTATATTCTCTGCAAGCCTCTTCGATGGTGATTGCGCACCTGCGCAGTCGCAACAGATGGCTGCTGGCCGTCTCTACAAGGACTACAGTGGGTCTGCACCTTTGATGACCCACCAATACCATTATTTCTACAAGGACTGCAGTGGGTCTGCACCTCTGGTGGCCCACCAACACCATACTCTCTACCAGGACTACAGTGGGTCTGCTCTGTGATGACCTACCTACCAATATTCTTCAAAACTTCGACTGACTCTGCGGTGGGTTTGCTCTGTTGTGGCCCATTAGCTGTCTGCATGTCAAGAGTCAGCACTGTCTTTCCGTTGGAAGGACAACACTACTTCTTCAAGACTGCATGGAAATCCACTACTTCCGTGCGCATTTTCTTTTACTGCTCATACTTTGAGAAAAACACTGCTATTTTACTGTGATGAACGATCAGGACTGTCTTTATGGACTGTGAGAAAATTTTAGCTTTTGACCAACATTGTATCAATAAGTGTGTTCATTTGATTTCTTTGTTATTGTATATATGAAAATTTTTTTCAAATCTGTATTGGCCACTGCCCAAAACAATTTGTAAAATTTTTTGTTGGGAGCATGGGGGCTATGTAAGTAGGCTGTTTAGGTTTCCTTATTGGTAACGCCACGTAGCGCTCTGTATGAAAATCACTGGCTGTGCTGTGTGCTGTCTGTGGCTAGTTTGCATTGTTGTCTGCCATTGTAGTGTTGGGCAGCTGGATGTTAACAGCGCATAGCGTTGCGCAGTTGGAGGTGAGCCGCCAGCAGTGGTGGATGTGGGGAAGTGAGATGGCGGATTTTTGAGAATGGATAATCTGGAGGTGTGTCCATCTGAAACAGTACATTTGTAAGAGTGGATGCCATGAACTGCTATATATATTATGACTATTAAGGTAAATACATTGTTTGTTCTCTATTAAAATCTTTCATTTGCTAACTATGCCTATCAGTAGTTAGTGCCTTCCGTAGTTTGAATCTTTTATTTAGCTGGCAGTAGTGGCGCTCGCTGTATTGCAGTAGTTCGAGTAACGAAGATTTTTGTGAGGTAAGTGATTTGTGAAACGTATAGGTTAATTTAGTCAGGGCCATTCTCTTGTAGGGATTACTGAAAGTCAGATTGTGCTGCGATAAAAGCATAGTGTGTGCCAGTTTAAGCACAGTCATGTATAATTTTTCTAAGGGGACGTTTCACGCTATTCGCGACATAAATCTTCGATATGGCGTCTCTTGAAACTCCAAACACTTGTGCTAGGTTGACCACAGAACCATCCATCGTGCAAACACCAACATTTTCCCGAGGTTCGAATTCACTTACCTCCGACGTAATGCATTCACAACTACACAGAACGCTATTCTGACCGCGACTGATACTTGAAACATATTGAGGACGTGGCTCAGGTGAGCTTCGTGGTCACATTCAACAGCGCAACGTGCAGGCTTGGGTAGCATCTGCATCTATGTTCAAGAACTCATTTCTCACAGTGTTTCCATGTTTTTGTCCAACACACGCAATGTCTCAGCTCATCTGCGTATGTAGGATTAATATCGGTTTACTTGATGTTGACGACGACGACGACGACGACGAAGACGACAACAACAAATTTTGTATCATTTCACCGCTGTATTGATTAACAAAATTACGAGGGTTGCCCAGAAATAAACGCACTGTATTTTTTTTCTCAGCCGAAAACAATGCTACGAATGCGAAGCGGTACGTTTGTATTATTTGAAGTCTCCCGAGTGAGCGCACCAAGCTTCCGTCACTTCCGACAGATAGCGTAGCTGTAGGACAGTTTCAAAATGGCGTCTGTAGGTGATGTATGTTACAAGCAACGTGCCGTCATTGAATTTCTCACTGCAGAGAAAGAAACTTTGGGGAATATTTACAAACGCTTGTGCGAAATTTATGGAGCATTTGCTGTCGACAGAAGTACAGTTAGTTGCTGGGCATGGAGGGTGAGGTCATCAGAATACGGTTCGGTGTAGCTCCACGATTGCAGCGGTCGGTCAGACTATCCACTGCTGTCACGCTTGAAATGTTGCAGCGAGCTGATGTTGTCTTTCGCGAGGACAGATTAATGGATGCCATTCGTGGAAGACATTTGAGGACGATGAGGAGGGATGCTTACAGTGAAGCACTAGCTCCAACACCAGGCGAAGGAATGGTACCGGAAGTGCTTACAAGACCTTGTTTAACTCTAGAGGAAGGCCATAAAATGAGATGGAAATTACGGGGAAAAGTAGGGCGTGTAGATAACACACCATTCTGTCGTGTGTGTAATTCTCATTATGTTCAATATAGAATGGTTGTAGAAAAAATGCGGTGCATTACTTTCTGGGCAACCCTTGTAGATACAAAATGCGATTGCGCTCCCGGTTACCGTTGTGTTGCTAAGATTACTAGCAGGATAAGAACAATTAATCACGAATTTTTCATTTCTCTCCTTCCATCATTGCGAAACCAAAATAGCATCAGAGATATGTGTGCGCCAGCCGGTGTGGCCGTGCGGTTAAAGGCGCTTCAGTCTGGAACCGCGTGACCGCTACGGTCGCAGGTTCGAATCCTGCCTCGGGCATGGATGTGTGTGATGTCCTTAGGTTAGTTAGGTTTAATTAGTTCTAAGTTATAGGCGACTGATGACCTCAGAAGTTAAGTTCCATAGTGCTCAGAGCCATTTGAACCATTTGAGCCATATGTGTGCCCAAGTGAGTGCTTAATCAACATTTAAAGAAACGCCATACGACCACTCTTTTCATGTACGCAAAGAATGAAAAACAAGTTCCTACTGAATATTACAAGAATAATACACCATTTTCGTCGAGTAATATTTCAGATCGCCCGCTATTACGTCTGTTCTTGAGATTGTTATTCCGCAGCTTCAGAATGAAGACCTTAATCCAGTCTAGGAGTTTCTTTTCATATGTCAGTCGAGTTCCTTGAATTCCTCTGCGTACTCTAATATGGCTATTTTTTTGATGATGTTATTGGATGTGTTAATATTTGTAAAGGAAAAGTATATATTGAAGAATTGTGGTCTCAGGAACAGTTGTTAGGCAACAGTATCTGTGCCTGCGATGGCAGCACTGTGGAGTCGTAGAATCTTTGACCGTCCGTAGTGGATAGCTGTGGCGAGCAGCAGGCGCAGGTGCCGGTTTGTGGACTGTACAGTGTAATGCGTGGACGAACTTTTGGAACTATATGAGTCACAGATATATTACGAGGAGGAATGATGACTTGGAACCATGGCTGGATAGCATAAAGGTTTTTAAATGAAGAACGAGGTGTTGTTTGGTGAGGTAAAAAGTTAAATTTTATTTTTGCAGGCTTGTATTGTTGGTCCACTTCACCCTCGTCAGAGTCGAGTTTTTGATAATTATTCTATTGATCGCTCTTGTGAGTTAATTTGCTGTACCATGGAACTTATCAGATTAAATAAATTTTCATAGTAGAGTCTATAATTCTTTTCTTTGATAAGTTCCTTTCTAACTGAAATTTCGGTGATTGAAGGCTGAGTCATTTGTTTCATTAACATTCTCTGTCAAGATTATGAATCCAATTTCCCTGGACCAACTGTAGTTAGTTCTTAGCAAGACTCCGCAATAGCTAAAAAAAATACTGCTAAGAACTAACTACAGTTGGTCCAGGGAAATTGGATTCATAATCTTGACAGAGAATGTTAATGAAACAAATGACTCAGCCTTCAATCACTGAAATTTCAGTTAGAAAGGAACTTATCAAAGAAAAGAATTATAGACTCTAATATGAAAATTTATTTAATCTGGAGAAATAAAGAACTGATACAACAAACATTGCGCAAAGGAAACCAAACAACGACGTATTATAAATCTCACCTGCAAAATGGAGTGCTAACTGAAACAGCAACACAGCAAGACTCCGCAATAGCTAAAAAAATACTGCTGTGTTGCTGTTTCAGTTAGTACTTCATTTTGCAGGTGAGATTTATAATACGTCATTGTTTGGTTTCCTTTGCGCAATGTTTGTTGTATCAGTTCTTTATTTCTCCAGGGCCATGTGACAGTGCAGAAATTTTCGTGTGTTTCAGGTTACACGTCGACATTGCGTTTTTTATACTGTTACGCTTTTTTTCCAAACAGTTCGCACTGTAGAGCTCTATTGAGCGTGAAATTATTGGTTTACTTATGTATTTGCTTAGGAATGAGATCGGTTTTCAAATACGCAGGATTAATTTGAATTTCATGTAACTGATGTGGCTTTGAGCTCAGTAGCACATTTAGGTTGTCAGTTCACATTCCCAGGTTGGTGTTTACGATAACACACACACACAAGTAAAGGTACCTACTTACAATACTACTTTTAAAATAGTGTTAAAGCAAAGGCTACGTTGCCTTGAAAATTTGTATCATTATTAGAGAAACATACTGTACACCCATGCATGCTACACAGCCGCTCAGAATCACTTCTCCAATCTTGCTATGCTATGGAGGACGTAGGGTATCTTATGAAACCTTCAAACGCTAATAAATGCAGGACAGCAAGTTGTTGGTACAAATGAATAAAGTGGACACAAAGGGCACAGGAGGAGAACTCACCATATGAGGCGTTTGGCACAGGTGTTGCATTCGTAATGGACGTTGAGTGTGCGCAGAGGTAGCGCCAAAAGCCACTCCTGCGCCAAGACATGTGCATCACCTGCCAACGTCCGAGGCATTCTGCCCACAACTACGCTTTGCAGTCGCGCTGTGGAGAAGCACAGTTAAACCCATATCAATTAGTACTCGGAGGAATTAAGGGAATTCGACTGGTACATGAAAATAAACTCCTAGACTGCAGTAAGGCCTTCATTCTGAAGCTGCGGAAGAACGATCGTTAGCATAGACGTAATAAAGGGCGACCTGAAACATTACTCGTCACAAAAACTATGCTATTGTTGTAATATTTAGTAGGAACTTGTTTCTTACGCGTATATGAGCTTTATTTTCTTTGAATACATGCAACGAGTGATCGTGTGGCATTGATGGCCGGGAGGTCCCACTTGGAGAAGTTCGGTCACCGAGTTGCACGTGTTTTTAGGTGACGCCACTTGGAACGACTTGCGTGTCGGTGATGATAGCAGCACAACACCCAATCGCCGAGCGGAGAAAGTCTCCGACCCAGCCGGTAATCGAACCCGAGCCTACTGCACGGCAGACAGACGTGCTGACCACTCAACTAATGAGATGGACTGAATGCGTGAAAGTTTTACGTAAATCTTTGGAAGTCAAGAACACTGTAATGTTTTTCATATGTTTTGTTCCTCGGTCTGGCTTAGTGAGCAGACGCATATGGTAAGTGCATAGATGCGTGCTGGTTTTGTTCTTAGAATTAAATACGTAGCAAATGTAAAAACAACTCTTGTTATTATTCTTATCATAGGTTCACCTAGTGTGGATATTTACATGTTTTTGTACTAATTAACACTGTCCGTTTTGGCTTAGACAGCTAAGTCCACAGGTCGTTGTGAAGAGATGTAATGGCAGAAAGCACACTGCGTTCAGTCATCAATTTGCCGTTGCTCATAGCAAATCACGGCCCTGAGATTGGATGTCGATTATTATAATGTGTCTTTCGCTTATTACGCGCAAGAAATTATTGCGAATGATTCGGTCTTTCGTCTCTGATCAGTGATACCGTCCGGTTTCGACACCATCAACATGCGGACCCCACTAAATACTATTGACCGGTGGTGGTTGATGAAAACTATCTCAGGTATTTGTTACTAACATTTCTATATTTTTTAACAAGCATCCCACATGGTCATACCAATCACAATAGTGGTGCGTAATTAAGGCCATATTCGTACCGTCTAAATGATGTGTTGCTATCTCTGGTGATGGTTGTTGCCTTTTTGCTGAAGAATTACAATATTGTCAATTTCCATTAAATTAAACTGATTGGCTCACTTGAGAACCCCACGCTCAAGCAAAGCAAAGCAAAGCAAAGAGATAAGGAAATAACGCGTCAGACCGAGTACGCCAATCCACACAGGTTAAGAAATCGACTACTATTCGGGAAGAGTGAGGCGCAAATCTCCACCATCAACCTAATTTAAGCCCTCTGTTGCCTCCATTCCATTCACCGTTAAATCCGAATTCTTCATCTCGACATTGATACGGCATTTAAATTCTAATTTTCCTTTGTTCTCTAGTGAATATACTGAGCTTTCCTTCCTGATAATAAACCTGAATACTGCCAGGAACCCTCGTAAAATAACAAATTACTCAGAAAGCATTAGCTAAAATATCCATCACCAACAGGCCGGAGACACGAAATCATGTAACACCATCATGACAGTAAAGCCGCCACACATGCTGTTTACAATAAGAGTTTAGCTTTGGAGCTGATATTGATCTCTTTATCATGTGCAGGTAAAGAGATAAGGAAGGTAATTCAAGAGAGACTGATTTCCGTCGACTACGGTAAATGAATGGTGACGAAATACGTGTAGCTCCAAAATACGCTGCTGAACCAAAACATTATATCGTGTTTGACGATGCTTGGAGCGCAGTATAGCAATGATTATGCGTGGTACAGAGTCAACAAGAGTTGGTAGGTTTCCGGAAGTATGCGGCACAAGATGGCTATGCACAGGTCACGGAATTCCCTGCTCCATCGATTTCAGATAAGGCGAATTTTGGGGCCAAGTCGGAAACTTGAGTTCACTATCATGCTTCTCAAACCACTATAGCACGATTATTGTCTTGTAACACATATAGTTATCTGGCTGGAAGATGCAGTCACAGTCGCGGAAAGTATCACGCAGAAGAGGATGCAGGTAGTGAGTAATAATGTTCACCAAGTTCAAATCTATCGAGGTTCCTTCAGCTACTACCATAAGTCTCAAGAAAAAGTTGGTGAACACCACCGTCCCCCCCCCCCCCCCCCCCCCCCTCCCGAAGCATAATACTGCCCCCAGCGCACTGTATCCGTGATACGGTGCATGTTTCGAGCAGACATTCTTCTAGATCAGAGTTGCCCAATCTTTTATCTTACCCTGGCCATGTTAGAAGAAGAGTATTTTTGGGCTGCAACTAATGTACTTGACACTAACGATAACTGCTAAGAAAAAGTGTACAGTTAACATATTTAAATAATTTACAATTTATTAATTTATAATTCTTTATTCTGAAAAAGTAAGACGCTGTTAATTTGACATTAAGTATATGATATTTCATTACTAATATTAGTTAGTTCTCAGTTATATGTACCATGTTTCATTTTGCATGATAGATTGTAATGATGTGTAACGAGTCACTTTAAATTCACATCGCAAATTAATTTGTACATACGGTTACGTTATGACCATTTGTAAATCTTTTTTTAAAAAATAAAAAATGTTATGCATATGTGAGTTATTAATTCCTACCCACCAAATTTTACTTTGCTGTCTGTCAGACAATTTGTATCACTGGGTAAGTGATCAAAAATTTTTGTTGCAGCATAGTGCTCCCCTTGTTGTGCTAAAGGCAACCTTAACGTGGGGTAATGAATGTCATTTTTCCTTCTGGTATTATAATTATGTACCTCATAGTTCCTTTTTATGTGTAATGGATTATCTGCAACAAATTTCATGAGGGCATAAATATACTATGAAGCAAAAGTCAGAGTCCCCGACTCCTTACACAGATGTCTACAAAATGATCGTGGGTGAGCACCACATATTATTCCTACAGGACGTGTTTGCTCAATGAAGACTTTCTTTGTTAAAGATATGTTACCCCAGAACATTACTCCATACGACATTACTGAATGAAAATATGCAAAATATATCAACCTACTAATTTGTCTCTCCCAACGGTTTGCAATGATTCTAAGCGCAAATGTGGCTGAACTAAGTTGTTTTAGAAGTTCCAAAACGTTTTTTCTCCAATTTAAATTCTCATCAATATGGACCCATAAGAATTTTGAAGTTTCCACCATATTTATTATTTCCTCGTCTTGTGTTACACTAATCGCTTGTATAGCAAGTACTTCTATATGGATAGAACCGAATGTATTGTGTCTTTTTAAAATAGAGGATGAGACTATTCGCAGGAAACCATTCAATAATACCTTTAAGAACTTTCTGAATACAGCTGAAATTTGAAAGATTCACTTAAATATATTATCTGTGCTTGTAAATAGTTATTCCGTAATACAATGTACCTCAGGCCAAAGATGACGATGTAACAAAAGTGTGATATCTAATATACGTTCTGTGAATAAATGTAAAACCAAGTGCAGCTAAACACTGTTTGTATTTGCGTGTACATTTGCTAATGTTCATTATTGAAAAGAATTCTCTTGGATACTATTTTGCAGTGTCAGCACCCAAAACGTAAACGTTTCGTTACCGATTATTAAATTTTCGTCATTTGGCCAACATCCCCATCATAGCGTCTAGCTACACTTGGTTCACGAGAAAATTTTCCTGTAACAACCTTCATCTGATGATGAGCTTGCAGTGTCTCGAAAACTAGCTAATGGTACAATAAATCGTATAAAAAATCCAAAAAGCGACTGGCTGCGTTTTCATACCCAGATAAATCGCCAATTTAGATCACAGTTGCAGTCCGTCATCCGTAATGGATATATTGAAATCTAATATGCATGTACCTTAAGAGCCAAGAGCACTTGCTTAGCAGAAGAGATTTGTTTCACATTATCGAAGATGAAATACTCACAGCTCTTAAGGTATGTATTTTAGAGCTCATGTTCATTAGGAATATTGACCATTCCTTACGGGACACCTGTGTCTTAAGTTGATCATTTGGGGAGACCGGAGAAATGAGAGTTAGTTTGCAGGATAATCGATGGTCGTTCTTTCTATGCACTATTCACAGCTAACGAATGGAACGGGAGGAGGATGACACTAGTATCAAAAGTACCCTCCATCAAATACCGCAACAATTATTGTCGAGTACAGATGTAGGTATGGAGAAACTTGCCTATAGTCAGGCCACAAAGACTGAAAAGTGCTGACCAGATGCGTCTAGTACACTGGGTGCTTAAACTGCGGCCCCGCGGGATTAGCCGAGCGGTCTTAGGCGCTGCAGTCATGGACTGTGCGGCTGGTCCCGGCGGAGGTTCGAGTCCTCCCTCGGGCATGGGTGTGTGTGTGTGTGTGTCCTTAGGATAATTTAGATTAAGTAGTGTGTAAGCTTAGGGACTGCTGACATTAGCAGCTAAGTCCCATAAGATTTCACACACATTTGAACATTAAACTGCGGTGTGGTGGAGCATGTGGTCAGCCCACTAATATCTCATCCGTTGTCGCAGTTCCAGACTGCAGAGTTGCAGTCTCTCAATCAATGGCTCCTCTTTTGGCCTCACAAGGCTGATTGCACGCCGTTCTTGTCCTACTACGAAGGAAAAATGTTCAAAAGTATGTGACTTCCTGAGGGACCAAACTGCTGAAGTCATCTGTCCCTAGACTTACATATTACTTAAACTAACTTAAACTAACTTACGCTAAGAACAACACACGCACATCCATGCCCGAGGGAGGACTCGAACCTCTGGTTGGAGGAGTCGCACAATCCGTGACATGACGCCTCTAACCGCGCGGCCGCTCCTCGCGGCTACGAAGGAAAAATCTTTGCAAGCACCGAACATTGGGCTCGTATCCTCCACATGGCAGATAGACGCAACGACCGCAGAATTGATCCGAGGTACATTGACTGAAGCGGAGTTCCGGGGTCAAAACATTCATTCGAGCTACACACCGAGCTATGAAGAAATGGAAGAGAAAACACGTTTACGGTGGCGGAAGAAAATTTTACTTGACAGTTCATGAGAACAAAATTTTGTCAGGAGCGCTGCTGTAGACGATGGTTCTCACGTATCCGTCTAAATTTGTGGAAGAGAGTGAGCTTGTTTAACGCCCATAGCTTTGCTCAAGCGATTCACTGACGGGGCTTATTTTATGTGAAAGGAACTGTTTCTGCTCCCCCTTCTCTTTGTGTTCACAACACGCTCCGCTATGCCATAGTGATTGTAATAAATGCCCACCTCTACAGCTGACATCATTAAGCCGCACTCAGTTTACCAAATTCCAGGACAATTTCCTCGGAAAGGACATTGCCGATTATCTTCCAGATCATTCACAATCTGAGCTTGTGCAGATAGTCGGCGGCAATTGTTGCGTTAATTCCCTTTCGGTACACTGTCCTTGTGTGATATACACTCCTGGAAATTGAAATAAGAACACCGTGAATTCATTGTCCCAGGAAGGGGAAACTTTATTGACACATTCCTGGGGTCAGATACATCACATGATCACACTGACAGAGCCACAGGCACATAGACACAGGCAACAGAGCATGTACAATGTCGGCACTAGTACAGTGTATATCCACCTTTCGCAGCAATGCAGGCTGCTATTCTCCCATGGAGACGATCGTAGAGATGCTGGACGTAGTCCTGTGGAACGGCTTGCCATGCCATTTCCACCTGGCGCCTCAGTTGGACCAGCGTTCGTGCTGGACGTGCAGACCGCGTGAGACGACGCTTCATCCAGTCCCAAACATGCTCAATGGAGATCTTGCTGGCCAGGGTAGTTGACTTACACCTTCTAGAGCACGTTGGGTGGCACGGGATACATGCGGACGTGCATTGTCCTGTTGGAACAGCAAGTTCCCTTGCCGGTCTAGGAATGGTAGAACGATGGGTTCGATGACGGTTTGGATGTACCGTGCACTATTCAGTGTCCCCTCGACGATCACCGGTGGTGTACGGCCAGTGTAGGAGATCGCTCCCCACACCATGATGCCGGGTGTTGGCCCTGTGTGCCTCGGTCGTATGCAGTCCTGATTGTGGCGCTCACCTGCACGGCGCCAAACACGCATACGACCATCATTGGCACCAAGGCAGAAGCGACTCTCATCGCTGAAGACGACACGTCTCCATTCGTCCCTCCATTCACGCCTGTCGCGACACCACTGGAGGCGGGCTGCACGATGTTGGGGCGTGAGCGGAAGACGGCCTAACGGTGTGCGGGACCGTAGCCCAGCTTCATGGAGACGGTTGCGAATGGTCCTCGCCGATACCCCAGGAGCAACAGTGTCCCTAATTTGCTGGGAAGTGGCGGTGCGGTCCCCTACGGCACTGCGTAGGATCCTACGGTCTTGGCGTGCATCCGTGCGTCGCTGCGGTCCGGTCCCAGGTCGACGGGCACGTGCACCTTCCGCCGACCACTGGCGACATCATCGATGTACTGTGGAGACCTCACGCCCCACGTGTTGAGCAATTCGGCGGTACGTCCACCCAGCCTCCCGCATGCCCACTATACGCCCTCGCTCAAAGTCCGTCAACTGCACATACGGTTTACGTCCACGCTGTCGCGGCATGCTACCAGTGTTAAAGACTGCGATGGAGCTCCGTATGCCACGGCAAACTGGCTGACACTGACGGCGGCGGTGCACAAATGCTGCGCAGCTAGCGCCATTCGACGGCCAACACCGCGGTTCCTGGTGTGTCCGCTGTGCCGTGCGTGTGATCATTGCTTGTACAGCCCTCTCGCAGTGTCCGGAGCAAGTATGGTGGGTCTGACACACCGGTATCAATGTGTTCTTTTTTCCATTTCCAGGAGTGTAGTTAAATTTAGCAGCCCGTAGAGGTATTGGTCTCGGTATAGCTTCGCAATGCTTAGCGTCGTGAAGCGAGCAATTCTAGGATTGAATACGATTACGAAGCTGCCTTAAGCGCATAATGCACAAGATATTTGCGCTGACGTAATTAAAAGGTGTTAATTTATCAGATCGTCCTGTGCTCTACGTGAATAGAAAAGTTCGTATTCAAATAGTAGAAGGCAATTTTTCCGCAAAGTTCTATTGTGTTTTCAAAGAGTACCTGTAAAACCAAGGAAATAATTTTGATAATGGTAATTCTTAATCCATCCATTATTCTCAAGTAGCTGTCATTTAGTTTAGTAGTTTCTATGTTTCAATTGAGAATAAGTATTTTTTTAAGGATTGCTTTAAGCTTTGGGAAGAAGGATAATCTGTATAAAGCGTCTGTTTTTTTGTTTTTTTTTTTGTAACGCTGCTTGTTATCTGTCAGTGCGGTTGATGCACTTTTGTATTACCTCTGCCGACGTCTTTCAGTCTGGTAAATTTACAAAACATACTTTAGAAAAAATAATCACTGTTTCTAAAAATAACAAACACATTTACTCTTTTCCTGAAGTCTATTTGAAATGTTTATTGTTACGCCATACGAAAATACACTCGCTGGCGCACCAGTGGCTGCTTTAATTTGCTCCGGGAGGAAATTGAGCGGAAGTATAGCATGTAAGATATTAGTTCATTTATTACAACATATATTAGTACAATCCATTTTCACAGAAATGCCACCGAGCGAGGTGGCGCCGTGGTTAGCACACTGGACTCTCATTTGGGACGACGGTTAAACCCGCGTCCGGCCATCCTGAATTAGGTTTTCCGTGATTTCCCTAATTAGCTCCATGCAAATGCCGGGATGGTTCCTTTGAATGGGAACGGCCGATTTCCTTCCCTAGTCAGATTCATGGAATGTAAGGCTGGTCCCGGTGGAGGTTCGAGTCCTCCATCGGGCATGGGTGTGTGTGTTTGTCCTTAGGATAATTTGGGATAAGTAGTGTGTAAGCTTAGGGACTGATGGCCTTAGCAGTTAAGTCCCATAAGATTTCACATTTGAACATTTTTTGAACCTAGTCAGATGGGACCGATGCCCTCGTTGTTTGGTCCTCTCCCTACAAATCAACCAACCAACCATAGGAATGTTCGGAGTATTTACAACTGTCTCCCATTATTAAATCGTCACCTGATACAAACTTACCAAGACTCTTCACTTGAAGTACACACATCAAAAGAAGTTTTGCATGAACTGCCGGCCGGTGTGGCCGTGCGGTTAAAGGCGCTTCAGTCTGGAACCGCGTGACCGCTACGGTCGCAGGTTCGAATCCTGCCTCGGGCATGGATGTGTCTGATGTCCTTAGGATAGTTAGGTTTAATTAGTTCTAAGTTCTTGGCGACTGATGACCTCAGAAGTTAAGTCGCATACTGCTCAGAGCCATTTGAACCATTTTGCATGAACTCGGTTCCGAGAGTTCCGGAACCTGTACAGAAAATTGGAATAGAGGTCAGCATAAACATCATTTCCGCCCCTCTTATTGCTCCTGAAAACCACACATTGCATGTCACACCACCATACAGCGAGATCTTTAGAGGTGGTGGTCCAGATTGCTGTACACACCGGTACCTCTGATGCCCAGTAGCACGCCCTCTTGCATTGGTGCATGTCCTGTATTCGCCGTGGCATACTATCCACAAGTTCATCAGGGCACTGTTCGTCCAGATTGTTCCACTCCTCAACGCCGATTCGGCATAGAGCCCTCAGAGTGGTTAGTGGGTCACGTCGTCCACAAACAGCCCTTTTCAATCTATCCCAGGCACGTCGATAGGGTTCGTGTCTGGAGAACATGCTGGCCACTCTAGTCGAGCGACGTCGTTTCCTGAAGGAAGTCATGCACAAGATGTGCACGATGGGGACGCGATTTGTCGTCCATGAAGACGAATGCCTCGTCAGTATGCTCCCGATATGGTTGCCCTATCGGTCGGAGGATGGCATTCACATATCGTACAGCCGTTACGGCGCCTTCCATGAAAACCAGCAGTATACGTCGGTCCTACATAATGCCACCCCAAAACAGCGGGAAACCTCCACCTTGCTGCACTCGCTGGACAGTTCAGCCTGACCGGGTTGCCTCCAAACACGTCTCCGACGATTGTCTGGTTGAAGGCATATGCGACGCTCATCGCTGAAGAGAACGTGATGCCAATCCTGAGCGGTCCATTCGGCACGTTGTTGGTCCCCTCTGTCCCGCGCTTCATGGCGACGTGGTTTCAAAGATGGACCTCGCCATGGACGTCGGGAGTGAAGTTGCGCATCATGCAGCCTATTGCGCACAGTTTGAGTCGTAACACGACGTCCTTTGGCTGCATTATTCAACATTGTGGCGTTACTGTCAGGGTTCCTGCGAGCCATAATCCATAGGTAGCGGTCATCCACTGCACTAGTAGCCCTTGGGCGGTCGGAGCGAGACATATCATTGACCCTGTCTCTCTGTATCTCCCCGTGTCGAAAAACATCACTTTCGTTAAGTCCGAGACACCAGGACACTTCCCTTGTTGAGAGCCCTTCCTGGCACAAAGTAACAATGCGGACGCCATCCAACCGCCTTATTGAGCGTCTAGGCATGGTTGAACTACAGACAACACGAGCCGTGTATCTCCTTCCTAGTGGAATGACTGAAACTGATCGGCTGTCGGACCCCTCCGTCTAATAGGCACTACTGATGCATGATTGTTCACATCTTTGGGCGGGTTTGGTGACATCTCTGAACAGTCAAAGGGACTGTGTCTGTGATACAATATCCACAATCAACGTCTATCTTCAAGAGTTCTGGGATCCGGGTTGATGCAAATAATTTTTTGATATATATATATATATATATATATATATATATATATATATATATATATATATATATATAATGTTCGCATAATGTTCCGCGTAAGGTATCTAATACGCTGGCGGCCTATCTAAGACGATGCTGTCGTCTTGATCGTTGACTGCTAACAGCGGCGAACGTTCCTCTGCCCAGTCGTAACTAGAAGAGCGGCGTAGCGAAACTCTAGGGGGCGCGGCTATGCCCGTGTTCCTCATTCGTCGGTGCGGCATGCGGCGACTGTACTCTTCTGCGGTTTTATTGCGAGTTGTCAACCTTGCTTTGGTACCTCACTCTTCAGACGAGGCCACATGTATGTACTATACTGTGACTATAGATGATGATTGAACTGTTAGTATATAAACATTGTACTGCTGTCCTGTTACGACATCATGCGGGTAAATCAGAAATTATGCATACATCTCAGAGAGGAGGCAGAAGATTGTATCAGTTTGACTAACAACACAGGAACTGACCCATCACAAATTAGAAAGGCCGATGACAATCTTGTGATTTCGGATTTGCACTACATTATCTTTTAACAGCCAACTTCGCTCATGATCCGTGAACTGCATCTTGTAATGGAAATGGTCAGTGCACCTTATTTCACCACTTGTAAAATATGATACATAGTTTAATCTAGAATATAACCTAATAGAACGCAAATTGTAATTTTGCTTAAAGTTTATTTTTCCAACATAACTAAAATATATGTTTCAGGAATTACTGCCGATTCATCATCAGATGATACAATTTAGTTTGGAGTCTGCTGATGAATTTCCAGGCGATTCGAAACTTGTCATGAATGAATAAGGCCGGCCGGTGTGGCCGTGCGGTTCTAAGCGCGTCAGTTTGGAACCGCGTGACCGCTACGGTCGCAGGTTCGAATCCTGCCTCGGGCATGGATGTATGTGATGTCCTTAGGTTCGTTAGGTTTAAGTAGTTCTAAGTTCTAGGGGACTGATGACCTCAGTAGTTAAGTCCCATAGTGCTCAGAGCCATTTGAACCATTTGAACCATGAATAAATAAAAATTGAAGAAAAGACGGCGATTGGTTGCAGTAATTCCTGAAATCTTTAACAAGACAGTCGCAGTGTTCCAAATCCAGAAAGGATAAAAGTTTTAACTAAAATATTCTTGGTACGCAATACCCACGTCAAGCTGTCTGTGGCAGGAAGGACAGGGCCAAAGGGAGATTGAACATCATTCATGTTGTGAACTTCCCATTTATTTTAATAGAACACTTATTAACATCTATTGGTAAAACGTCACGAGTTGTATTGACTACTAAGAAACAAAATAATTTACAATCATAAAAATGTACGAGACTGATTAAAAGCAAACAGAGTAAGTACTATAATAAAAACGCTAGGAGTGCAATAAAAGAGCTAAAAATTCTTCTTCGAAAGAAACTTTAAGTATTACAATACAAAATAGGGGTAGAAGTATATAAATAAGAGTCACACAAGAAAATTAGTATACCGCCGGATAGTGGGGCCGGCCGCTATGGTCGAGCGGTTCTAAGCGCTTCAGTCCGGAACCATGCGGTTGCTACGGTCGCAGGTTCGAATCCTGCCTCGGACAAGGATGTGTGTGAAGTCCTTAGGTTAGTTAGGTTTACATAGTTCTAAGTCTAGGGGACTGATGACCTCAGATGTTAAGTACCATAGTGCTTAGAGCCGGATAGTGGAGGTGCGCCAGGCACCTAAGAGAAAAAACCAGACAAAACGTGTGTTAAATATTGCGTCCTGAATGGTACAAATAGTCAGAAAGAGCCTTCGTGACATTAACAGATCATAAATCTCCCACTGTTTGGCATTTCAAAACCCAACAGTGCATACAAGAAGTAAGATTAATAATCATTCAGTTGGCCGAGCCACACTTGCATAAACACATTTAAGAACACAGATCTAGTAATTACACAATTGCCAAATTAGCCAGTTAACACTTCAACAATTTACATGAGCTGCAAAGTTAAAAAATTAAAAGGATAGGTGCAGGAGGCGCGTAATTATTAAGATACAAATAAATACGTCGACAAACCTATCTTGGCTAGGTGTAGGACGCTTGGAAAAATTAAGTCGTGCAGCAAGAAAAACAAGTAAATAAATTTTCATTGAGTTAACGGAGTCACATCAATGAAACTTGTAAGGCGGCCTAAATCTAAGCCAGCCGGTGTGGCCGAGCGGTTCTGGGCGCTTCAGTCTGGAACCACGCGACCGCTACGTTCGCAGGTTCGAATCCTGCCTCGGGCATGGATGTGTGTGATGTCTTTAGGTTAATTAGGTTTAAGTAGTTCTGATGACCTCAGATGTTAAGTCCCATAGTGCTTAGAGCCATTTGAACCATTTGAACCTAAATCTAAACACAGCTCCAAGAAAGTTACCGAACAGGAGGTTCAACTGCCAGCCGCAAGTTATACCAACCCCACGCCACGTGGACGAGGGCTAAACAAGTAACCGCCACTAGGAACGGAGCACTATAGCCCAAGCAAACGCATTCGGTTCACTAACTAACTGCTAACAATAGAAAGATCATGACCTTTTGAATAACATTACAACCACCTATAGGACAGTACTAACAAAAGCAAAATAAACTCCTCTCCCAGAGAGACTTAAAAATTAACAGTCGAACTTGGTAGTACAGGTACAAACACCCGATAACGCAATAAATGAAACTGTGAACCCCAGTAATAGAACATACTGCATGTTGCACATGAGATAAACCCACTTAATATATGAAAGCGCGCCGTCGCAAATCCGACGCTAGTTTCCAACTCGGCCGCTCACCCCGAGCGAAATGTTTCACCTTCCCGGTCTCACTGTATCTGCCCTAGCGCCTCCTTTCTCTGAGCGCACCACGCTCAACTAAGGCGAAGATGATCTACTGGAGACCGTGACGCGATCTATCGATCGCGCTACGGTTCAAGTCTTATATATTTGTAAACAGAAAATATAAATTTAACATAAAAATCATTATCCTTCAAATAACATAATTATTTGATTATTTTCGAGGTCTTTCAAGATTGGGTTGGTTGGATTTGGAGGAGGAGACCAAATTGCTAGGTCATCGGCCTCGAATAGGGAAGGCTGGGGATGGAAGTCGGCAGTGCCCTATCGAAGGAACCATCCCGGCATTTGCCTGAAGCGATTTAGGGAAATCACGGAAAACCTAAATCAGAATGGCTGGACGCGGGATTGAACCGTCGTCCTTCCGAATGCGAGTACAGTATGCTAACCGCTGCGCCACCTCGCTCGGTATGTTTCAAGATTGTAATTGCATTTGATGTCATTGACATTTAAAATTGTTACAATTGTGTTTAGTGTTTCCGTAGCTGTTTTGAAAAATAGGTTAAAAGACTTTTTTAATATGAACGATTAAACACACACAAGTTTCTCTGGATGTAAAAAATCTATACGTAATTATAGGATTTCTGAGTTGCTATGTCGCTGGTAACTTGGCCGTGAAGTGTGATGGTGTTGTTGAGTTATGGCGCTTGGTGTTTTCTGGAAGATGTTTAATTTACAATTTTTATTAAAAATTAATATGAAGACAAAGTTGCCTGCGATGTCCATTTAATCCATCGTACGTATTTCAAAATTGAAACCCGATTACCTCTTGCAAGAAGAAAAACTATACCAGTAGACAGAAAGCCAACAAATTATTCACCAGTTTGCAGTCAAGTAATGCAAGTTACTTGTGGCCATACTAGCTACGTTTGAGTACCGCTACTGTGTGGAATAATTAGTTATTTGTACTTTCTGCTACCAAACACTTTTATTTGTTTTATGTTTAACACATTGCAACGCGTTTCGGGCGTGTCCTGCTCATCTTCAGGCGTTTATACATACAGAAAATTGTTAGTTAAAAATAAAATGTCTGAAACTAAATTAACATAGGACTTCCTGTTTATTGTTCGCTGCCGGTGCGGCTGTTGAGTTATTTGGAGGGATGTTGAGAGGCCAGTGGTTGGTTAGAAGTTGACATCCAGTGATATCGTCTGCACCCGTTGAGCTGTGTCTCGTTGTTTCTTAGGATCGGCGCTACAGCCTGTGTGGGATGCAGATAGTTTTGCATCAGTTGTTATGGTGCGAAAATCGTTTGATTCACTTTTTCATTTAACATTTGTTCAGTTACGAAACTGGCGTCTCAAAGCTCCGCCTGCATCGTTAATACACCGCCAGAGCTATTGCAAGACATTACACTATTGTAATATTTATTGTGGTACTATTTTCGGCGTAAATTACCACACACATTTTTCTTCATACATATAAATAGTGTACACTTAATACAACGTGACGGCCTTCCAGCATATCAATGGGTATCGCCTTTTGCATTTATATCGATGTTCGCGATACTGACAGCCTCGCAGTCGTTTGATTTACATTGGCACGTCTTACATTGCGTCACAAGCTGAAAACTACGTAAGAATTTTAAGTTCCCGAATCTGTTTCTCTTTATTTAATTAAGAATATTTTCTCGGTAGTTCGTATTACGGATGAAGATTTTCATTTCTCCTAGGATATCCATTCTTCCGCAATTGCCGTGTTTATGCAATATTTCTGGATCGTCGTCGATGTTCAGAGGGCGTCTTGTATCTTTAATGTGGGTTGCTAATGCTAATTTGTTACATTTATTTAGTATGTAGCAGTCTAAATGTTCTTGATATCGAATTCCGAAATTTATGCCTATCCGGTCTATACAATATTTGTAGTATCGGTTGTAGGTAGTGTTGTAACTACCAGATGAATCATGATCTGTATCTGGCAGTTTTGTAAATAAGCTTCCTACTTAGGTTGTTGTTGGTGCTAAAGTCTTATTTTTACATCGGTGTTTTTGGGATGCTGTTAGTGTCTTGTTGTTTGCTCAGTTTCTTTTTATCTGTTGTGACATTGTGTTAACGAGTGAACGATCAAATTCATTGTTTATTGCGGAACGCTTCAGGATTTCTATTTGTTGTTGTATTTTTGTGTGTTGAAGTGGTTATGTAATGCAGTTTGGCTGTAAGCCGTGCAGGTGTTCTTGGTAGCCAACATGCCACTGCATTTGTTTACTCCGGCGCTCTGTCTGAGCCATATTCGCCTATCCAGAAGCTCCGCCGCCATTCCTAGGAAGCTCCCTTGCTATGTTTAATTCATACCGGGGTTCTCCCTCGGTACCGTCACACCTGTGGCATGCTAACACTGAGGGCGCAGCTCTCCAGTTCTCCGTCTGTGCACTTAAGCCGTTGGCACACGGACCGTACATTCGAACGTGAACGTTGAGCGTGCCGAGTTCTGACGTCATAGTGTGGAAAAAGCACGTTGGGGAGTCTTTCCGAACGTGCTGGGCAATATTTAGCATGTCTCATATTCTGAATATGCGTTTGAACGTAGACAAATAAGATGGAATAACGCCATCTACGTCATACGACGCCATTTCTTCAGTACTGAGCCGAGAGATCCCATATTGGCTTTCAGTTGAAACCCGTTTGTATATATGCCGTTTCTAAGAACCAGAGCACTGAGAGAATTGAGGATCTCCATAAAACCCATCGTTAATTGTACGAGCTGTTGTAATAAAACATCATATTGGAGGTTAAAGCATAACTGTATGAAAGTATGCTGTTTCACGACAACGGTACATTGAGTGTCCGTCAGAAACTTGTTACAATTAAAAGTCAGTTAATAACAATCTACTGTAAGGCTCTAAGGGGATGATGAGATGGAAAGTACGAAGAGTGTTTTTTAAGTAAGTACCGTTTTGAAATTTAAAAAAAGATGTGCTATCTCAATAATTTTATTTTTACATGAAAGCCTGTACCTTAATCTACGCACTGACGCCATTACAGTCTGATTCTTCCTTGTTTACGTTGTGTACTGAGTGTTTAAGATGCCTCCGATAATCGTGAGTCCTGCCGACTGTGAAGTACGGGCTGTTATAAGATATCTTAGTGCTGAAGGCCTAAAAGCGACCGATATTCATCGTGAGATCTGTTCAGTTTACGGAGAAAACATTATGAGTGATGGAATGGTAAGAAAGTGGGTGAAAGCATTTAAAGATGGCCGCACAAATGTGCATGATGAACAACGGAGTGGGCGTGTTTCGGTCGTTAATGAAAGTTTGGTGCAGGAATTGGAGATGACTTTCCCAATGTTTCTCATAGTGTTTTGTATGGCATTGTGACCGAGCATTTGAATTACCGAAAATTGTGCGCACGTTGGGTACCAAAAATGTTGACGGATGTGCACAAAACGAAACGTTTAGACAGTGCATTGACTTTCCTTGAGCGGTACCACAACGACGGTGATGATTTCTTCAGCCAAATTGTTACGGGCAATGAAACATGGGTGGTCTACGTCACACCAGAATCAAAGCAACAGTCCATGGAAGCTGAGCAAGGGCATCGTTTTCCTGCACGACAATGCCCGTCTACTCTAGATCATCCTCCGTACAGCCCCGATCTAGCGCCCAGTCACTACCATCTGTTCCTGCACCTGAAGAAACACCTGGGCGGTCAGCGTCTTCAAGACGATGACGAAGTCAAAACAGTGGTGATGCAGTGGTTAACAAGTCAGCCGGCAGACTTCTATGAAGAGGGTATTCAAAAGCTTGTACAACGTTATGACAAGTGCCTCAATATTGACGGAAATTATGTAGAGAAGTAGATTAAGGTACAGGTTTTCATGTAAAAATAAAATTATTGAGATATCTTAGGATGCCTTTTTTAAATTTCAAAACGGTACTTACTTAAAAAACACGCCTCGTATATCATCTATAGTCGGCCTAGTATAATGAATAGACATGCAGCTTATTGAGGAAACAATTATATGTTGCTTGTTCGGTCTTAGTGTTTAAACATTTTTTTTGCTATCCTTTGCTGTTCCTGGTAGTTTCTCATACTTTCGTATTGGTTTAATAGTAATATATTATACAATTTTCGATGTTATAGAAATATAATTGTGCTCTTTCTGAGAAGTGAGTTTGTTCCTTCGGCTTTATCTACAAGACAGATCACACTACTTATATTTTGCACTTTCTTGCTTCAAGTCTTGTGTTTCACAAGGTGTAAAAATAAGGAACGGTCATCACGTAAGAATGACAATAGAGGTTAGTAAAAAGTGGCAATGATGAAAAACATTTATCTTGTGTGGAGAAATGCTGTAAATTTCTATTGAAATATTTGTAATGTAACCTTTGGAAGCCGATGTCCTTATTGTTTGGACATGGTGCTTTCATTTTGTCTTATAACACGCTCATGAAATAAGTTCAGCCGAAATTCTTAAAAATGACCATACCATGTTCGGAAAGTTGATAGTGGAGTGTTTATTGATGTCAGAAGTAGTTTCCTTTGTAGTGACATTGAAATAGATAGTTCATGTGAGTTAGTATGGGTAGAGATTGTACTTGACAACCGGAAAAAATTAATACTTGATTCCTTTTACCGCCCCCCCCCCCCAAATCAGATGATACAGTTGCTGAACAGTTCTCAGAAAATTTAAGTCTCATTTCAAATAGGTACCACACTCGTGGTGGTGACTTTAATCTTCCCTCGATATGTTGGCAAAAATGCATGTTTAAAGTCGGTGGTAGACATTAAACATCGCCCGGAATGCGTTTTCAGAAAATTTTATTGAACAATTAGTTCAGGAGACCTCTCGAAGTGTAAAATCAGTAAGTGGGTCAATATCATCTATTAATTCTCTCAGCGACTACACCGGCACCGAAACGGAAGGCCAAAATACTGAATTCGGTCTTCCGAAGTTATTTCACCGCGGAAGATCGTAACACTGTCCCTCCTTCCAATCGTCATGCGAACGTCGAAATGACAGTTATTGAGATAATCGATCGCGGAATTGAAAAGCAGCTACAATCGCTTAGTAGTGGAAAGGCTTCAGGACCCGATGAGACACCTATAAGATTCAATAAAGATTATGCGTAAGAACTTGCTCCCCTTCTAGTAGTAATTTACCGTAGATCGCTTGAGCAACGAAAGGTACCTAACGACTGGAAAAAAGCGCAGGTCATTACATTTTTCAAGAAAGGCCGTAAGAAAGATCTACACAATTATAGACCTATATCGTTGACGTCAGTCTGTTGTAGAATTATGGAACATGTTTTATGCTCAAGAATTATGACGTTCTTGGAAACTGAACATCTCCTCTATAAAAATCAACATGGATTCCGCAAACAGAGATCCTGCGAAACTCAGCTCGCTCTGTTCCTCCATGAGACCCACAGCGCAGTGGACAACGGCGCTCCGGTTGATGCTGTGTTCCTTGACTTCAGTAAGGCATCTGACACCGACCTGCGTTGCCGTTTAATGAAAAAAATACGAGCTTACGGAGTATCGGAGCAGACCTACATAGGAAAAGAAATCCACTACTGTACAGCTACACAATTGATAACAAACAGCTTGAGACAGCGTCGCCCGTAAAATATATAGGCGTAACTACCCAGAGCGACCGTAAGCGGAATGACCATATAAAACAGATAGTGGAAACATCAGACTCAGATTCATCGGAAGAACCTTAAGGAAATGTAACTTATCGACAAGAAAATGGCTTATAAAGCACTTGTTCGCCCGATTCTTGAGTCTTGTTCATCTATCTGGGATCCCTATCACGTAAGACTGATAGAGGAGGTAGAGAAGTTCTAACGAAGAGCGACGCGTTTCGTCACGGGCTTGTTTAGCTAGCGAGAGAGCGTTACAGAGATGCTAAACAAACTCCACTGACAGACATTACAAGACAAGCGTTGTGCATCACGGAGAGATTTACTATTGAAATTTCGGGACAGCACTTTTCAGGAGGAGTCAGAAAACATACTACATCTTGCGTATTGACCACGAGGAGAAAATTCGAGAAATTAGAGCCAATACAGAAGCTTACAGACAATCAGTCTTCCCACGCACTATTCGCGAATGGAACAGGGTTGGAAGGATCAGATAGTGGTACAAGTACCCTCCGCCACACACTGTTAGGTGGCTTGCGGAATATGATGTAGATGTAGATGATGTAAACTCACTTATTTGCAGCAAACAGTCCTGAGCAAATAGGAAACATCATGACAGATACAGGGGTTAGTGACCCACGAGGTGGTTGTAGCGAGACAAAATAACGTAACATCAAAACCCACCAAAAAACGCGAAATACATCTATTAAAAAAGCAGATACAGTTCACTCGACACCTTCCTAAGACCGGACGACGTGGCGCACTGGTTAGCGCATCGGACTCGCATTCGGAAGGACGACGGTTCAACCCCGCGTCCGGTCATACTGATTTGGGTTTTCCCCATATCGCTTCAGGCAAATGCCGGGATGGTTCCTTTGAAAGGACATAGCCGCTTTCCTTCCCTATCTTTCCTTAATTTGAGGTCGTGTTTCGTCTCGCATGACCTGGATGTCAACGGGACGTTAAATCCTAATCTTCGTTGCTTCCTGTCTTTGTAAGAGGCGGTTTCCACTCCTTCCAGTCAGACTCTGCAAGTGTAGGCCAGATGTGATATACATTCAAAGAAATAGTATCGACGGCAAATTGAGAGACATATACCAAATAAATTAAGAAGGGATGGTGCTGATCCCTCTTGGTACAAAAAGCAGACCAAACCACTGTTGCAGAGGCAACGAAAAAAGCACATAAAATTTCAAAGAACATAAAACCCTAAACATTGGCAAAGATTTACAGAAGCCCGAAACTTAGCGCGAACTCCAATGCTAGGTATTTTTAGTATTTCCAAAACGTAGCTATGTCGCGAAACCTGGCAGAAAATCCAGAGAGATTCTGGTCGGATGAAAAGTGCACGAACGGAAAGACACAATCAATACCCTGACCGCCCGATAACAATGGTGATATTACAAAGCCACTAGAGTAGAGTTACTAAAAGCGGTTTTCCAATACCCCTTCACCAAAGTGGACGAAGTAAATATTCCTGAATTCAAATCAAGAACAGCTGCCAACATGAGTAACTTAGAAATATATTTCCTCGGCGCAGCAAAACAGCTTAAATAAACGCAGTGACTCTGGTCTAGATAGTGTACCAGTCAGGCTCCTTTCAGAGTATGCGGATACAGTAGTTATAATCGTTCACAACCACTCGCTTGTCGAAAAATCCACTCCTAAAGACTGGAAAGTTGCACAAGTCACATCAATACCCAAGAAAGGAAATTCGAGTAAGCCGTGAATTATAGACCCATATCGCCAACGTCGATTTGCAGTAGAATTTTCGAACATTGTGGGTTACCTCGAACAAAATGACTTATTGACAAACAGCCAACACGGATTCAGAAAATATCGTTCATATGAAACTCAACTGTTGTTGTTGTTGTGGTTTTCAATCCAGAGACTGGTTTGATGCAGCTCTCCATGCTACTCTATCCTGTGCAAGCTTCTTCATTTCCCAGTACTTACTGCAACCTGCATCCTTCTGAATCTGCTTAGTGTATTCATCTCTTGGTCTCTCTCTCTACGATTTTTACCCTCCACGCTGCCCTCCAATACTAATTGGGTGATCCCTTGATGCCTCAGAACATGTCCTACTAACCGATCCCTTCTTCTGGTCAAGTTGTGCCACAAATTTCTCTTCTCCCCATTTCTATTCAATACCTCCTCATTAGTTATATGATCTACCCATCTAATCTTCAGCATTCTTCTGTAGCACCACATTTCTAAAGTTTCTATTCTCTTCTTGTCCAAGCTATTTATCGTCCACGTTTCACTTCCATACATGGCTACACTCCATACAAATACTTTCAGAAACGACTTTATGACACTTAAATCTATACTCGATGTTAACAAATTTCTCTTCTTCAGAAACGCTTTCCTTACCATTGCCACTCTATGTTTTGTATCCTCTGCCGGCCGCGGTGGCCGTGCGGTTCTAGGCACTCCAGTCCGGAGCCGCGCTGCTGCTACGGTCGCAGGTTCGAATCCTGCCTCGGGCATGGGTGTGTGTGATGTCCTTAGGTTAGTTAGGTTTAAGTAGTTCTAAGTTCTAGGGGACTGATGACCACAGCAGTTGAGTCCCATAGTGCTCAGAGCCATTTGAACCATTTTTTTATATCCTCTCTACTTCGACCACCTTCAGTTATTTTGCTCCCCAAATAGCAAAACTCATCTACTACTTTAAGTGTCTCATTTCCTAATCTAATTCCGTCAGCATTACCCGAGTTAACTCGACTACATTCCATTATCCTCGTTTTGCTTTTGTTGATGTTCATCTTATATCCTCCTTTCAAGACACTGTCCATTCCATTCAACCTTTGCGGTCTCTGACAGAATTACAATGTCGTCGGCGAAGCTCAAAGTTTTTATTTCTTCTCCATCGATTTTAATTCCTACTCCAAATTTTTCTTTTGTTTCCTTTACTGCTTTCTCAATATACAGATTGAGTAACATCGAGCAGAGGCTACAGCCCTGTCTCACTCCCTTCACAACCACTGCTTCCCTTTCATGTCCCTCGACTCTTGTAACTGCCATCTGGTTTCTGTACAAATTGTAAATGGTCTTTCGATCCCTGTATTTTACCCCTGCCATCTTGAGAATTTGAAAGAGAGTATTCCAGTCAACATTGTCAAAAGCTTTCTCTAAGTCTACAAATGCTGTCAACTAGCTGTTTATTATATGTAAATTGAAGGTAGAGAGGGGAAGAAGAGGAAGGTGATATCACTACTACCACCTGCATTGGGGCATTACGCGGAATCAGCGGCGTCGAGTGAAAATGCGTACTAGCCCAAGATTCGAAACCGGGATCTCCTGCTTATAATGTAAGTACGTTAAGCACTGCGCCATGCGGGACACAGCGTCATTGCACCTGCACGGACTATATCGGCACGCCCCACGGCCGCTTCCCATTCCTATCGAGCGCCACCCATCCACTGTCCCTGTTCCTATCCTCCATGTCAGCTCTCTGAGATTCCCTGTGGAAGTTGGACGTATTTGTTCATCCCCACTGAAGAAGGTGGATCCATTCCCCAGCTAGGCCAATCAGATTATATGAATGCGTGGTGTCTGTTCTTACGGACATGTCCGGAAGAACAGACACCACGCATTCATATGTTTATTCTCACGAAATAATGAGTGCTATCGACAGAGGAAGTTAAATTGATTTCATATTTTTATATTTACAGGAGGCTTTTGACACTGTTCCCCACAAGTGACTTCTAATCAAATTGCGTGCCTAGGGATCACCGTCTCGGTAGTGCTATTAGATTCGTGATTTCCTGCCAGAAAGCCCACAGCTTGTAGTGACGGACGGTAAATCGCCGAGTAAAACAGAAGTAATGTCTGGCATTCTCCTAGGAAGTTTATGCTGTTTATAGTCCACATAAACGATTTAGGAGACAATTTGAGCAGCCCTCTTGAATTGTTTACAGATGATGGTGTCATTTACAGTCGTATAAAGTCATCAGGTGGTTAAAACAAATTGCAAGACGCTTTAGCCAAGATATCTATATGGTTCGAAAAGCTGATAGTTGACTCTATATAACGAAAAGTGTGACACGTGAGTACAAAAGGAATCCACTAAATTTCGGCTGCAGGATAAAACACACAAATTTAAAGATTGTAAATTCAACTAAATACTTAGGGATTACAACTACGAACTGGGACGAGCACATAGAAAATGTTGAGGGGAATGTAAACCAAATACTGCGATTTGTTGGCAGAACACTAAGAAAGTGCAACAGATCTACTAAAGAGACTGGATGCATCACCCTTTTCCGCCCTCTTCTGCAGTATTGGCATGCGGTGTGGGATCCGCATCAGATAGGATTGCCGGAGGAAATCGAAAAAGTTCAGGGAAGGGCATCTCGTCTCGTATGATCGCGTAACAGAGGAGAGTGTGCTATGGATCTGATACACGAACTGGGTTGCAAAGTCGATTTTCGTTGCGGAAAGATCATCTCATGAAATTTCAGTTACCAACTTCGTGGGGAGGAATGATCATCACAATAAAATAAGAGAAATCAGAGCTCGCCACGGGAAGATTTAAGTGTTCATTTTTCCCGCACGCAGTTCCAGAGTGGAACGGTAGAGAAATGCCTTGAAGATAGTTCGATGGCAGGCAGGCAGTTAATCGTGAATTGCAAAGTAACCTTCTAGATATAGATATAGATAAATATTCAAGTTTTTATATATGTATAGTACAGACAGTACAACATGATTAGCATATGGTGAAGGGAGAAAACGTGCGTTTTAATACAACTAACCTTGGAATTTTACGCCCTTCCGTTTTGTGTAGTGTGCAGATACAACAACTGTCTCTGAAGCGCGCTGCGATCGCGTTTACTATGCTGAGGCACACGTGCCATCTGTACAAATCACATCGTTTCTGAGCATTCAGCTGCACGTTGAACTTAATTAATTTTATTTAATAAAACTGCAGCCAAATAGCCATGCACGTTGAACTCGGCACGCTCAACGTTGATGTTCGAAAGCACGGCCCGTGAGCAAGGCTTCACACACCGCTCCATGTGTTGCTTTTCGTGCTTTAAGACAACGATTTTCAAATACTAATCCGTAATGCCGATGACACCGCCTTCCTTGCCCTCGCCCCCACCTTGCAACGCTCCCAATGCCTTCTCCAATCCCATCTTGACCGGTTCACTGCTTGGTGCAACCAGTGGCTGCTCAAGGTCAATCCTTCCAAGACCCAGGCCATCATTGTAGGCAAAACCACCCCTCCCTTCCTTCTCCTCGACTTCTATACCACCATTTATGGCCGTCCTATCACCCTCACCCCCACCCTCAAGTACCTTGGTGTCACCCTTGACTGTCGCCTCTCCTGCACCCCCCATCTCCAGACAATCCAAGCCAAGGCACACTCCTGCCTCCACCTCCTCAAGCTCCTTTCTGGCCGTACATGGGGTCTGGACCCCTCCAGCATCCTCCACACCTATAAATCCCTCATCCACCCTATCCTCTGCTACGCCCACCCTGCATGGATCTCTGCCCCTCCTACCTTTTACAAATCCCTTCAAATGCTTGAACGCCATGCGCTCCGCCTCGCCTATCGCATCCGTCTCCCCTCCCCCACATGAATCCTCCATGACCTTATTCCGTTCCCCATCTCCTCCCTTTCCTCGAATGGCTACAGATCCTCTACACCTCCCATAAACTTGATCTCCCTCACCTGCTTGTCTCTCCCATCCTTTCCCACCCCTGTCCACTACAGTGCCTGTATTTCCACGTCCCACCTGCTCTCCATCTCTCCATACCCTCTCCCAAGGTGGATTCCACCAACTCCCTCTCCCTGGTGATGCCCTCATCCCCTCCATCTACCCCTCCTATCAACTTTGATCCTCCCTATCCCCACCATGTGTTTCTTTAGGGCACCCTCTCTCCCTTCTCTCCCTCCTCCCTTCCTCCCTCCCTCCTCCCCCCAGGCTTCCTGTACCCCCATACCTTCTTTCCTCCCCCTCCCATCTCCTCTGCCACTCGCATCTACACCCTCCCCTCTCCCTCCTACCTCACCTTTTCCCCTTTTGACAGGTCCCCGGACTCGCACACGTCATTCGCGCGCCGGAGATCATCGCCATCGGTTCTTTGTGTGTGCTGTCGTGTTAGGGCTTTAGTGTTTTCACCGCCCACGCTCCATCATTCACATGTGTCGTTTCAGTCATCAATGTTCGTGTACAAATGCTGACGTGTTTTTTATTATGCTCCACTTGTGAACGGCTCCGTGTTTTTTACTCAAGTGTCTACTGTTTTTTGTCCAGCATTATGTTTTGTTTTTTTGTGTCTTCCTTGTGTCTATTTGTTCTGTCTATGGCCGAAGAGCGGCGTAATATTGCCGCTGTTGGCCCACCTTTTGTGTAAGGTATTGCAATAACAAGAAAGAAAAAATACTAATCCGTAGATAATTAAACAAGAAATCTGACAAATGCGCAATCAAATCCTAAAACTACAGTTGTACCTTTCACAGGACCGACACTAATATCGTTCATTAGATGAATGCAGTACAATTGCAAGCGTTAACTTGGTAACCATTATCTTCACGATGGTCTTTTCAGCAATTTATCATAGATCATTGGAGCAACGAAGAATACTTAGTGTTTGGGACAAAGCACAGTTCATTGCTGGGAGCTTCCATGCAGCAAGTACATTCCCCACGGCGCTGAGAAACAGAGTTGACGAACAAGCCTTCGAATTATTCTTAAGTGTTCTGTGTGTCCTCAAACAGCGAGATAATGGCCAGCAATACAAGCTGCCAAAAACTTGACATGTGGCCAATAAGAGGTGCCGGCGAGCACTTACGTCGGCCTGGCCTCCGAAGTCATCCAGGAAATGAAAGCGACCACGCTCCAACACGAACTCAGTTGATGTAGTTCTGTGCTATAATACCTGCCTCGCTGACACCGAGTGTACGTGACTGGGATGCTTACTGGATCTCACTTGCACAACTCTTCCGACTGCGGATACAGTGTTGCTGAGACACAGGCATGACAATAGAGTTTCTGGATTCTTCTCTTGGTCTGTGTCTACAACTTCGATGGTCGGGCAGGGACTGTTTTGTGAACTGTCGAAGAATAATTAAATAGAGTGTTTGTTGCACTTTAGCAGATGTAACATTGGTGACGAGCGCTGAACTCAGCGTGTGTGTTACAATAGACTAACAAGGAGACTGCGCCTACTCATCATCGCCTGTTTCGTCTCAGTTTATTGTATAGCCAGGGACGGCCCAAAAATGAAAATGGCGGAACTCCAGATGGTGAATCATTTAGAGAAAATAGTCTTCTCGGCGCAGGTCGGATGCGGCACGAGCCGTTTATTTTAGAAGGGTTGCCAGGATCGATTGGCGCAGTAGAAAGAATACAGAACGATAATCGGAGGGTCGTGGGGTCGAATCCCTATGTAGGAACTTTTTTAATTTTCAATAAATGAAAAGTACCAGTTTGCTTTTGTTCTACAATATTACTTATTGTAGAACAAAAGGGAATTGGTGGTTTTCATTTATTGTGATGTTTTTCTACCAAGAACCGACGGATGATTTTTTTAATTTTCAGTTTTACTTTACTTACACTACCAATAAACAGAAATAAGGTTGAGTATATTGTATTTATTAATATTTTCATAAAAGTCACAAAAAGAAAAGGCAAGCGAAAATTTGGTATTGGATACAAACTTCTAGAATGGATTATAAGGCGTACAAAAGAACTTCACGTATAGAATTGAATACTTTTATTGTATTAAAGTTGATGATTTACAGGTGCTGGGGTGAAATTGAACGGGGAAAGCAGTGATATTCTCGGCATCCTGTACACATAATAAACGCTGCATTTTTACAGTTACATTGTTATTTTAAAGATTCTGTAAAAAATCTTGGTTGATATTCATAAAATGTTTTCCCTCATCGCACAGTTTGCCAGAAAACAACGTGAATTTCGACAAATACTACCGAGTATAGTTGGTGATATACAGTGGAATGTATTTTGATACATTGTTGTCGTGACGTGGTAAGAGCAGTTTTGAGGCTTTTTTTATCAAGTTCTTTAGCTGACTATAGAAACAGACATGGCAAGGTTGCGCTAGCTGAGTGCATTTGAGGGGAATCACTGACACTGCACGATGCCAGCGCTTCTTCAAGTTGAAACATGTTGTGTAACCGTGGATTTATTTGCTTCCCCACGAGTCATTTAACTGCAGGAATTTGTTCTCCTGTACATAGGCTTTCATAACGGGTCAAAAAATTTTCTGTAAGGCTGTTGTAAGTTTCGCGGATTTTGGTGAAATAATAACGAGATTGCTACTTTTTGCCGCCCTCTCATAATCCGTTTTTCTTTAATCATCGGCCCAGAAGAGCCAGTACTCCCTCGTAGACTGTCGGGAACAATTTTCTAGATATGGTTGTAGTGTGGTGCACCTCGTATATCATACATATTGATGAAGTCGATTGTGGTGAATAGACGCGGTTCCCTTGTGGGTTCAGTTAGCATGGATTCAGAAACTGTGTTAGCAATAGCTACAACTGGAAATGCAACGGCAGACACAACGAGAACAACAACAACAAAGGGAGCAAGAGCAAACTATGCAGCAGACAGCAGCAACTTATACTAAAGCAGCTCATCAAGCCAGAACGCCATCCACTACGACCATTCGTGGCATTTCATCCAAACTGGAAATAGTATGGCATACGTTTGCAGCTAAACTTACAGGCGAGTAGCATAACCCATGTTTCGAAACAGTGTGCTTTCTTCCAGCTACTAACAGCAAGTAATGTGTCTTCTACGAAAGTCCTATCACTAAATCTGCGTGATTAGAACGGTCCGAATTTATACCTTTTTCTCTAAGCACTAAAAGTTGCAAACACATGTCGTAACAGACAGGCTCGATTTTTTCGTTGCCACGAGAAATTGTCAGTTACATGCTGCTTAGGCAACTCATGTCAAAAGACTCACACGAGAGTGTCGATTGCTGTGTGTGAATCATAGTTGTAAACAATCATATGTAAAATCCTGTAACAAAAGTCTTCGAAATGTCAGACTCGGCATGGCAATACTTTGATGAAAGTGGCGTTATCTTCCGTGAAACGGATTCTCATTCACGCCACAGTAAGTGTGATCGGAACTCATCAAGTTCATTCACGTCAATAGACTTGGGTTCAAACCCATGTGTCCCTTTAGGGACAAATTCCAAAGAATACACCAGCAGCGGCAGTTTTCGACTCACAGTATTCATGTGGTTCTTCCAACACCCATCCTCGCTTTAACAGCAGCAGGATGCGGCATCTGTGGAGCCCAGACAGTTTTTGTAAACAACTGCACTCAGTGAACGCACAAGGAAACGCACTGTGCACGTTGCTGTAAGCAAAAGCATGTGGAGAAACAGTTGGGCAACGTACGAGTATTTATTTCACAGTGTCTGTATAGTTCGATGCAATGTTCCTTCCGACAGGACTGCATGTTCCTTCGGACATGCCGACGATTGAGAGCTGTATTAAAGTATGAAATGCATTCGCAAATTGTGAATACAATTGTAGAATGGCTACATGATTTACTAATAACATACGAAAATGTTGGCGGGTTGGGACTCGAATCCGGATATCCTGCTTTACATGAGCGGTCGCCTTAACTGCCTCAGCCATCTGACCATACCTCCGGAACCGACGCAAACTTATGTATGTCCTAGTGTCTACGTCCTACAGTGCTCGCCGTATGATTCTCACACAAGAAGGCAGTGATCCTGGGGAGAAAAGCGGTCAGATGCCATGATATCATGGGAGGAGTCAATTGCAAAGTGGTACGGAACTTTTACTGAGGGTATTCTGAGCTGCTTTTCTGATAGGCATGTTTTTTGTCCGCTTAATGGGGGGGGGGTCAAGTTTCATACCTCTTGCAAAAGATATTTCTGCTAAAATAGTATGTATTAATGTCTAGGACAATTCTGAAGGGGATGAGTATTGCTCCACAGCACCACTTCCGGCTGACGATAGAAGTTACCAAAAACATGTTCGGCATCTGGATACATATGGAACAACTAATTTCTGTAGGCCTATAACTTCAGTGGTGTCTCATTGCCAGTTAAAATCCTGGACTTACTAAAATTTGGAAGGCAGAACGCTGATTATTCAGTTCATGTTTATGTTCTGCAGGAAGGTAAAGAAGCAAATGATAAGAGCATAATGTGCAGAGAGAAGTAACGTATAAGGTAGCTGGAACTTCTACTTTTCCAAAGTAGCTGTCAGAACCCAGACAGACAGATTTGTTGCTATTCGCCAAAGGCGAGAAGCATCACTACAGCCGGCCGCTGTGGCCGAGGGTTTCTAGGTGCCTCAGTCCGGAACTGCGCTGCTGCTACGATCGCAGGTTCGAATCCTGCCTCTGGCACAGATGGGTGTGATGTCCTTAGGTTAGTTAGCTTTAAGTAGTTCTAAGTCCCATAGTGTAGTTCTAAGTCCCATAGTGCTTGTAGCCACGCTTTAGAATCACTACATAAAAACATGTTCTACCTGCTTTCCGCCAAACTGTCGAAACATTGCAGTATGGAGTATATTTGTCATAGATGCCTCAACTCAAGTGTATCTAGAAAGATACATAATTGAATGCTTGATCCAGGAACCTACACGTGGAGAAATGCCCACTGAGAATAAAAACGTGTTAAGGTTTATGAATGCCAAGCACCACCCTTCGTTGTATATGCTGACGTTACGTCATTGCTAGTTCCTACGGCACATTTTGAAGGTGATCCTGTAGCCTCTCAAGGCTGTGTATTCAAGTTGGATGTTCATATGACTCCACGTTCAACAAATTTGAATCATGAGGTTTTTAACATGGCTGTCAATCAACAACTGTTGTATAATACAAAATTTTCAAAAACACAACCCTCAATCGCGATCACAATTAATTTGTAACCTACGTTTCGGTGTCACAAGGGACACGTTCTTCGGACAAAATTAAAACTAAATGTTACAGCATAACGTACCAAAAAATACGAAAGCTGCGGTCATACCTGACAGCGTCAGTTAGAATGAAAATAAGATGCAACAGAGGTGCAAGCCACTAGGGACTGCCATGTGTCCTTTGCTACAGAATCATAAATCGGGGATAATCCTGTGGGATACTTGCTCTCTATGTTCGAAAAACTTGCGTTGAGTGTTGATGAGATTCATTTCAACAACATTCCTATGGCCATCTCACAGGAGAATGATGCCTTATACAGGCAGGCAATCGACTGTCACATTTGTGGCTGCCGTTGGTTAGAGATGCAGAAACTTCATGATGAGAACACTGTCATCTAACGGGGAAGTTGTCTAGTGCTGTTCACACTGCATTCCATTTGAAATACAAACTGCCCCAACACATACCCACCTTCTTCCACAATTTGAGTGGGTATGATGCTCACTTTCTTGTTGAGCACTTGAAGAATGATAAGGTCAATGTCATACCTGACAATGTAGAAAAGTACATTTCATTCTGCAAGTGTATCATGCCAGGAATCGTGTTCTGCTTCCCGGGTTCATTATGATTCATACTTCAGAAACTTGCTGAGACAATACGTGAAGAGGATATACGTATCACCAGAGCCATATATCTTGATGATACAAAGTTTCAGCTTGTGATGAAGAAGGTGTCTTTCCTTATAAATAGCTGGATTTTATGGAGAGACTCCATGAAATCGAATTTTCCGATTACATTCACCAGCAGGTTCACAAGCACTGCCATAATGGATGCAGAGTATGAGCATGACGTGAATTTTCTCTAAATCTCTGGTTTAGAGGGACGTGCAAAATTATACACGGACGCAGATGTGCACTTCCTCAGAGTCATTTTTTAAAAATTCTGTAATATGTATATGGCATGTAAACCAAGCGAGACACTGGTGAGAGGCAAGAGGATTCACCGGAATCAAGCACGCCAATGGTGAGAGACAAGAGGATTCACTGAAACCAAGTAACCCAAAGGTCAGAGGCAATCGAAATCGAGACCCCAATGGAGAGAGGCAAGGGGGCTCACTCATCTCAAACATCCTGATGGGAACAGAAATCTATTACGTCCACGTCGATCGGGCTAAATGTAGGTTCTGACCAGACATTAAAATGGCTAACCATATTGTACTGTCAGTCAAATTTACGACACTAAAGTAAATTTCGAACTTAAATAACAACTGTAAGAATACTAAGCTTTACATTTACTTCATAAGTGAAATATGGAATCAAATGCACCGGTTCTTAATTGGAAAACAGGCACATTTGATAATTATCGATTACTGTGCCATCTATCGCAAATGGAAAACAATGGTGTGAGTAAACCATACGTATTTTTTGGTATAGAATACGAGTGTGGAATAAAAAGGGGAGCTACAATTTAGAAATACGACGTTGACCCCACGTACACAGGAGAGGTGGTTAGGAGGTGCCCATTTATAGCACAGACATCTCCCCTTTACTGATATTAACTTTTCACCAAGAACATTTTTTCCTAGGTCTCATCGTTTTCGATGTCTTCAGTTGCTGCAAGGTGAAACAAACGCTCTCTCTATGTATATATACATTGAAGAGCCAAAGAAACTGGTACACCTGCGTCCGCAGCTCGTTATCGTGCGGTAGCGTTCTCGCTTCCCGCGCCCGGGTTCCCGGGTTCGATTCCCGGCGGGGTCAGGGATTTTCTCTGCCTCGTGATGACTGGGTGTTGTGTGATGTCCTTAGGTTAGTTAGGTTTAAGTAGTTCTAAATATGGGGACTGATGACCATAGATGTTAAGTCCCATAGTGCTCAGAGCCATTTGAACCATTTGGTACACCTGCCTAATATCGTGTAGGGTCCCCGCGAGTACGCAGAACTGCCGCAACACAACGTGGTATTGACTCGACTAATGTCTGAAGTAGTGCTGGAGGTAAGTGACACCATGAATCCTGCACGGCTTTCCATAAATCCATAAAAGCACGAGGGGATGGAGATCTCTTCTGAACAGCACTTTGCAAGGCATCCCAGATATGCTCAATACTTTTCATGTCTGGGGAGTTCGGTGGCCAGCGGAAGTTTTTAAATTCAGAAGAGTGTTCCTGGAGCCACTCTGTAGCAATTCTGTACGTGTGGGGTGTCGCATTGTCCTGCTGGAATTGCCCAAGCCCGTCGGAATGCACAATGGACACGAATGGTTGCAGGTGTGACCTGCCTAAGACGCATCAGGGAGCCCATATTACTCCAACTGCGAACGCCCCACACCATTACAGAGCCTCCACCGGCTTGAACAGTCCCGTGCTGCCACAGAGGGTCCATGGCTTCATGAGGTTGTCTCCATATCCGTACACGTCCATCCGCTAGGTATAATTTGAAAAGAGATTCGTCCGACCAGGAAACGTGTTTCCAATCATCAACAATCCGATGTCATCGTTGGCGGGCCCAGGCGAGGCGTAAAGATTTGTGTCGTACAGTCATCAAGGGTACACGAGTTGGCCTTCGGTTCCGAAAGCCCGTATCGACGATGTTTCGTTAAATGGTTCGCACTATGACATTCGTTGATGGCCCAGCATTGAAATCTGCAGCAATTTTCGGAAGGATTGCACTTCTGTCACGTTGAAAGCTTCTCTTCAGCCGTCGTTGCTCCCTTTCTTGCAGGATCTTTTTCCGGCCGCAGATTTGATGTTTTATCGGTTTCCTGATATACACGGTATACACTTTATCGCTACCTCGGAGATGCTGCGCCCCACCACTCGTGCGCCGGCTATAACACCACGTTCAAACCCACTTAAATCTTGATAGCCTGCAATTGCCTGTTTACATATCTGTGTACTTGAATACGCATACCTACACCAGTTTCTTTGGAGCTTCGTGTTATATATACACTCCTGGAAATGGAAAAAAGAACACATTGACACCGGTGTGTCAGACCCACCATACTTGCTCCGGACACTGCGAGAGGGCTGTACAAGCAATGATCACACGCACGGCACAGCGGACACACCAGGAACGGCGGTGTTGGCCGTCGAATGGCGCTAGCTGCGCAGCATTTGTGCACCGCCGCCGTCAGTGTCAGCCAGTTTGCCGTGGCATACGGAGCTCCATCGCAGTCTTTAACACTGGTAGCATGCCGCGACAGCGTGGACGTGAACCGTATGTGCAGTTGACGGAATTTGAGCGAGAGCGTATAGTGGGCATGCGGGAGGCCGGGTGGACGTACCGCCGAATTGCTCAACACGTGGGGCGTGAGGTCTCCACAGTACATCGATGTTGTCGCCAGTGGTCGGCGGAAGGTGCACGTGACCGTCGACCTGAGACCGGACCGCAGCGACGCACGGATGCACGCCAAGACCGTAGGATCCTACGCAGTGCCGTAGGGGACCGCACCGCCACTTCCCAGAAAATTAGGGACACTGTTGCTCCTGGGGTATCGGCGAGGACCATTCGCAACCGTCTCCATGAAGCTGGGCTACGGTCCCGCACACCGTTAGGCCGTCTTCCGCTCACGCCCCAACATCGTGCAGCCCGCCTCCAGTGGTGTCGCGACAGGCGTGAATGGAGGGACGAATGGAGACGTGTCGTCTTCAGCGATGAGAGTCGCTTCTGCCTTGGTGCCAATGATGGTCGTATGCGTGTTTGGCGCCGTGCAGGTGAGCGCCACAATCAGGACTGCATACGACCGAGGCACACAGGGCCAACACCCGGCATCATGGTGTGGGGAGCGATCTCCTACACTGGTCGTACACCACTGGTGATCGTCGAGGGAACACTGAATAGTGCACGGTACATCCAAACCGTCATCGAACCCAGCGTTCTACCATTCTTAGACCGGCAAGGGAACTTGCTGTTCCAACAGGACAATGCACGTCCGCATGTATCCCGTGCCACCCAACGTGCTCTAGAAGGTGTAAATCAACTACCCTGGCCAGCAAGATCTCCGGATCTGTCCCCCATTGAGCATGTTTGGGACTGGATGAAGCGTCGTCTCACGCGGTCTGCACGTCCAGCACGAACGCTGGTCCAACTGAGGCGCCAGGTGGAAATGGCATGGCAAGCCGTTCCACAGGACTACATCCAGCATCTCTACGATCGTCTCCATGGGAAAATAGCAGCCTGCATTGCTGCGAAAGGTGGATATACACTGTACTAGTGCCGACATTGTGCATGCTCTGTTGCCTGTGTCTATGTGCCTGTGGTTCTGTCAGTGTGATCATGTGATGTATCTGACCCCAGGAATGTGTCAATAAAGTTTCCCCTTCCTGGGACAATAAATTCACGGTGTTCTTATTTCAATTTCCAGGAGTGTATTATACTGAAGGGCCAAAGAAACTCGTGTGTGTGTGTGTGTGTGTGTGTGTGGTTCCGTCTCCAGCTGCTCCTACTAAGTAAAAGCAAGGCGGATGTATAAAATCTGTAGTAGAAGTAGTGTTTTAGTATCTCTCACATAAACAATCTTTCCTTGAAAAACAAACCAATATAATTTTTATTGTAAATAGAATAATTTAGTGGGCTGTGGGAATATAATGGGTAAGCACTACTGCTACCGATTTTCAGTTATAGTGCAGCTGTCGCTACGTATGAGCAGCGCAACAAAACAACAAAAAAAAAATTAATTTCACTCAACACCTGTGAGGAAAATGCTTCATGATCAGCGCCAGTGGCTACCTGTCGCGAGAACATAATGGCAAGCAACAGGTAAAATGTTAGGTTCTAAGAAAAATCCGCATTTTCCGAGATTATAGCCGCATTTGACGAGTTATAAGAAAACAGAGTTCTTAATGATCCCATCTTCGTCCAGGATCCTGAGTATGGTCAGAGTCAGATGCAAATAAGTTTGTTGTGCTTAATAAGTTTCATGAAGAATACTGTATAAGGTAATTTTTGACTGGCTGCTGTTGAAGGCTTCATGGTGTGTATATGCATGTTCCTTCATTTATATTCCTACATGTAATATTAATAAAAAACTACAATAATAATTACAATGGTAATATTTTTTTGCTATTCAGGTAATCTGCGAAGGATTTCGAACTGATCCTAATATTGAGCAGTCTGTCACTGTCTCAGATACCTGTCACGAAGAAGCAGAAGAATATACGAAGAAGTCTTCTCAGAAAAGATTTGGATACAGCTCACAATGGAAGTTAAGTAGCAGAGGTGTATTAAAGTCGAAGAATATGTATCTCGTTCTGAAAAAGAAAACCGTAAATAAAAAGAATTTGGATCTAACTACCGCTGTCTTGTTAAAGGATTTGAGAAAATAGGTGAAAGCAATGTGAGGAAAACGATCAAAACATTCTCAGTAACTGGTAGCTTTGATGTTTGGAATACATCAGGCTGCTAGCCTAAGGAATGTACACAGGTGGAAGGTGACTTCTGAATACCCGTCATCTTTACTCATCAGCGAAACATTATGTCATGACGTCCGGTGGAAAACAAGTTTCTAGTAACGTGGGATGCAAAACGCAGGTCTCACTCGTCGATTAAAATGCGACAGGTCCAAACGCACTGAAAAGAAGAAAGTCCTGTCGTTCTGTTCCTGTTGGATCACATCCCTTCTGTTCATCATGGATTTTTCTTGTCACTAAAACAGTATTTGGACAATGGGTACATCTGTGATGGGAGTGATGAATGATTAAGCATTTTCAAGCAATGAGCTATACATTTAGGTCATCTAGTAAAACCTGTGTAAATATTCTCTTATGATTGTCTATCATTATGTTTTGTAGTTAGTGTATGTGATTTGGGTAATATAACGGTATCTCCACTAGAGTGATGTGTTTACTTTTGTATATTTCATGTGGTATAGTCTGTTTCTTTTTCATGACTCTGTGGAAGAACATAGATGTTGAATGCCATCCAGAACATACTGGATGTTGGAATAAAATTACTCAGATTTGTGGGTCAATTGCAAACGTTAGTTCTCTGTATATTCACACTCGCATTTTGACATTTACCATTTTGTTCCCCCCATCAGCTCAATTATTAAAAAGTATTGTTAATAACTCCGAAAAAAGTATTGTAATGATATAATCCATTACACAATGAGCTTAGGTTAATTAGGTTTAAGTGGTTCTAAGTCTAGGGGAATGATGACAATAGAGCTTAGAGCCATTTGAACCAGCAGAATATGATGTCGCACGATGCTCAGCACAAGTTCGAATAGAAGTGGGATAAGTAAGAAATTTGGTCGTGGCCCGGTGACGGCCATAAACCTTTAGGGAACTGTTTAAACTGAATTTATTATTCCAATAACACATTCTACAGATATGCTGTCAATGTGTATGAGTTTTAAGTCTAGATCCTATAGCAAACCATATTTTACTAACTGTATAATACAATTTTCAGTAAATTGAACTTTGTGTATGTTGCCTGGTAAGCGCATAATCCAGACATTTTATTGTGTGGTTTTCAGGAGGAATGCTCCTGGGTCAACAGAGTTTTCATCTGGCTACAACATGTTAGAGGTTTCTCATACGAGGTGCATTCAAGTTCTAAGGCCTCCGATTTTTTTTCTCCGGACTGGAAAGAGATAGAAACATGCGCATCGTTTTAAAATGAGGCCGCGTTCATTGTCAATACGTCCCAGAGATGGCAGCACTGTACAGCAGATGGAATTTTACCGCCAGCGGCAAGAATGAGAACTGTTTTAAATACTTAAAATGGCGACGTTTTCCTTACTTGAACAGCGTGCAATCATTCGTTTTCTGAATTTGCGTGGTGTGAAACCAATTGAAATTCATCGACAGTTGAAGGAGACATGTGGTGATGGAGTTATGGATGTGTCGAAAGTGCGTTCCTGGGTGCGACAGTTTAATGAAGGCAGAACATCGTGTGACAACAAACCGAAACAACCTCGGGCTCGCACAAGCTGGTCTGATGACATGATCGAGAAAGTGGAGAGAATTGTTTTGGGGGATCGCCGAATGACTGTTGAACAGATCGCCTCCAGAGTTGGCATTTCTGTGGGTTCTGTGCACACAATCCTGCATGACGACCTGAAAATGCGAAAAGTGTCATCCAGGTGGGTGCCACAAATGCTGACGGACGACCACATGGCTGCCCGTGTGGCATGTTGCCAAGCAATGTTGACGTGCAATGACAGCATGAATGGGACTTTCTTTTCGTCGGTTGTGACAATGGATGAGACGTGGATGCCATTTTTCAATCCAGAAACAAAGCGCCAGTCAGCTCAATGGGAGCACACAGATTCACCGCCACCAAAAAAATTTTGGGTAACCGCCAGTGCTGAAAAAATGATGGCGGACAGCGAGGGAGTAATCCTTACCCATTGCGTTCCAAACTGCACTATGGTAACAGGTGCATCCTACGAAAATGTTTTGAAGAACAAATTCCTTCCTGCACTGCAACAAAAATGCCCGGGAAGCGCTGCGCGTGTGCTGTTTCACCAAGACAACGCACCCACACATCGAGCTAACGTTACGCAACAGTTTCTTCGTGATAACAACTTTGAAGTGATTCCTCATGCTCTCTACTCACCTGACCTGGCTCCTAGTGACTTTTGGCTTTTTCCAACAATGAAAAACACTCTCCGTGGCCGCACATTCACCAGCCGTGCTGCTATTGCCTCAGCGATTTTCCAGTGGTCAAAACAGACTCCTAAAGAAGCCTTCGCCACTGCCATGGAATCATGGCGTCAGGGTTGTGAAAATGTGTACGTCTGCAGGGCGATTACGTCGAGAAGTAACGCCAGTTTCATCGATTTTGGGTGAGTAGTTAATTAAAAAAAGGATCGGAGGCCTTAGAACTTGAATGCACCTCGTATTTTGAATTCAATATAGATTAGTAATGTAAGAAATTTACTTAGGAAAAAATTAGGAGAAACTCAAGTTTCATTATAAAAGAAAAACGAAGGATTTCCCTAGTCTTTTTTTCCGTCCTGTCCTGCAGACGTGTTCATTTCTTGCACACGGAATGTAAAATCCACGAGACAGGCAGCTATGTACAAATGGGCTAACGTACTTAATCTTGCTACTTATGTGTCTAATGTGGTCTTCTTTTTCCTCAGGTTCTGCATGAAGGACACGTCTACGACCGCACATGCTGGGCTCATTCATGGTCTCTGGAACCGGAGCTTCACGACGTTCTTTGCGTGGCTCCAGCTAATCCCAGTCACAGTGCCAGTACACAATGTGATCAGAAGTATGCGGATACCTATTTGTGGATATTGCCACGGAATGTGTCCGCTCTTCGCATTTATTACGGCTTGAACTCTGCTGGGGACACTTTCATTGAGGTGTCTGAATGCCTGGAATAATGGCAGCCCATTCTTCCTCAAGAGCCAAAACCAAAGAATACAGTGACGGTGGGCGGTGGAGTCTGGAATGAAGTCGAACGTTCTGACTCAGTCTGCCCAGACCGGGACTCTCAGCAGGTCAGTCCATGTCTCTCGTGACATCTAGTGATGTCCGAATATTTTTATCAGATAGTGTACGTGTCACTGGAAGTTATGACTCAGCTCTCTTACCTTGTTGGTGATCCTCTATTATTACATGACTTCAGTTGCTGCTGTATCACCTTCTACTTCCTCTTCCCACTCTCTTCTTCGTGTTGATACGACCAGCTGACTGGAGCTACGCTGTGGCTACTCCAGTTCTTGTTTCCCCTTGCTAGGTTCTATCAAAGAGACCTTATTTGTTGTTTTGTTAAGTTTGTTCCACATGCTTTATTCCAACTTCTTCTGGAAGATATTCCTATCACCGTCTACCACTAACTGTTTCTTGCACTCCCTTGTTACCTCGGATATGCTGTGAGTCCAGAGAGTTAGTAGATCATACCCTGGACGAAGCCATGTAACTTCGTAAATGACGCCCTAAATCGAGTGGTTGGACAGGGCTTTGAACGACGTTATCCAGGAATGCCATTTTACTGTGCTGATCACTGAACCACTCGCTCGGTAGCAGCTTGCGAGATATGGGAGATGAACATGGCCTGGCCAGCTGCAGAGAAAACTGACTCGCAGCTCCGGCTGAGGCAGCCCGCAGTAAACATAGTTTGTTTTGGAGTCGGCGCGGAACGCCGGGGAAGTCCTGCCTGTGAAGCACGCTCCGGCTCCTTCCATACATGTCGTGTACGTAATTACTGGCTGCGCCGCGCCTTCCCAGGATTTATGGCGCCGCTTAAGTGGAGCTCTTTCGAGTACACCACGCCCTTATACACCGATGTGTGTGGTCGCTCGAGTGCGCCAGGTGATGTGGAAATATCTGCCTCTGGTAAGACAGAGGATAAAAAAGTGTCTTGCGTAGCGATGATTGTATAATAAATATTCTCAGTATACTGCTTGATTAGACTAAACTATCCACCTCTGATACTTCCACCAGTGCCTAATATATGGTAATTCAGCTTTCACCCAGGTGAATTTAAAAAAGTAGTCACTAATCATGCTATCTCTTGACATAGTTACTTGAATTAAAGAGGCATCATTTCAAATAAATCTATAGTAGTGCAGGGGCTGGACAAAAATATGAAAATATGGGGAGAGATGCATAGCTGAACATAAATGCAGATGCTAGTCACGTCTGCAGACTAAGCTGTTGTGTTTCTTCTCGAACGGCCCCATTGCTACGTCCTTAATACGTTGAACGTATGAGTCGTGGTCGGAACAGAGTTCTGTATGGTTTTCGGTACATTATGTCGGAGCTAAGTGGCTTCGAACGTGGGCGAAGTTGGTTCTCGTATGCTGGATGATTCCGTAACCACGTACCCAAAGTGTTCGATGTTTCAAGAGGCACCGTATCAAAGATTTATACCGCATACACGAAAAGCGGGAAAACATCAACAGCTAAGTCACAAGGCGGACGAAAGAGTGTGTTGAGTGATCGCGACAAAAGGTTACTGAAGAGGATTGTGACTAAACATAAGAGGATGAAGCTGGAAAAGTCATTGCAGAACTGGATACTGTACACGTGAACCCTATCAGCACTAAAAATAACACGAAGGGACACCCATAAGCAGGGAATTCCAAAACCACTCATCAGTGATGCCAATCTCTTTAAAGAGAAAACGTGGTCCCAAAGCTGTAAAACCTGTACTATGGAGCAATGAAGAGAGTAGTTTGGTCGCATGAGTCTTTTTGCAAACTGTTTTCAACTTACGGGCTAGTTATTGCCCCAAGAGTCAAGCCAGGCCCCATTACTGCAAGGGATTACGCGATCCTTTTAGCAATCAGGCCCAAGCCATGGCCTTTGTTCGCCAAAGATGATCCCGTGTTCCAAGACAATAAGGCTCCTGTTCACACAACTCGCGTCGTCCAGGACTAGTTTTGTAAACACGAGGGTGTATTCTCGCGTCTCCCCTGCCAACCACACCCACCAGATGTCAATGTGATTGAGCCTTGTTGGTCTGCTTTCGAGGGAGAGGTGCTTAATCGCTATCCTCATCGTTATCCCGCCTTGTCGTTATTTTGCAGGAAGAATGGTATAAGATACTCTTGAGAACCATACAGGACTCGTATTTATCCTTTCAGAGACGACTGGAAACTGAGTTATAACGGTTTTCCTGCAACGTATTGGGTATGGTAATGTGTTGGGTTTTTGGTGTTTATATTTTTACATTTATAACTTAAAATTAATCTGTTACAAATATCAAACCGATTGCTGTCACATGCGAAAGTTCGTGTTAACGTATGAAGCTGCTATGTCCGGTTTACAGTGTTACTAACTTCTTTGTGACACTCACTTTACGCAGCAGTCGACCTAATATACAGGGTGGAGAAAAACTGTGCGTCTAATTTTTAACCCAGGATAGCTGATGCCAGTAGGAACCAAAATTACTAATGTTGTGAAGATCGACAACGCACCATTTTTAAACTACGGAAACTTGGCACCACTCGCTCCTATTGGCCGCGGGATCGCCCTGTTGCCGGATGCTGTGGACAACGCATGACCGCGAATGCTTTGCCTGCTGGAGCTCGCGACGTATCCAAGGCGGCCAGCAGGCACGGTGGTTGCGCGCCAGCCTTCCACTCATGGGGGCGAATTCGCCTGGGTCCCGACACATCCGTTGTAATTTCGTGATAAGACGTGCCGGGAACAAACCCGTCAACAGCTGTTAGTTCGCGTAGAGAAAATCTTTTACAAATTGTGTCGGCCCTAAAAGGGTCTTTTTTCTAGCTAGGACATTATTTATTTAAAACAGGTGCTCGAGCTGGCGACCGTCCGACGCAACGAAAGCTTGGTAACGTCGAACGGTGTTTTTCCGAACTCTTTCGAAGATTGCTGGCATTGCCCTCATGTGATTGGCGGAATGTTGAATGCGATCCATTAATTCCTCTTCGTTTCTATGTGGTTCGCGTCCGGGCGGGTGAACTAGAACCTTCAAGAATCCCCACAGCAAAAAGTCCGGTGGCGTGAGGTCTGGCGATCGCGGGGGCCATGTCCTACGAGCACCTCTGACAATTAACCGGTCGTCGAAGAGTTCATTTAAATATCCGTGCACAGCACGACTGTTATGTGCTGCAACCACGTGCGTCGCCGTATGTCCAGGGGAACATCTTCCAGCAGCCCGGGTAGTCGAGGAGGTAGACGGACCGGCCCAGCCAGATGGTCACCCACAATGCCTGCACAAATGTTGAGCGAAAATCGTTCCTGATGTACATGGACGTACGGATTTCCCCTTACCCTGTAATGAACGTTTCGAGTGTTGTAAAGGCCATCCTGATGGAAGGTGCACTCGTCGGTAAACAACATAATGGCGGGGAAGTCGGGATCTCGTGCAACACGTCGCAGAACCCACTGGCAAAACCCTAGCCTGTGCTTATAGTCCGCCACAGGATTAAGGTCTTGTACAGGGTGGAAACTAAATGGATGCTGACCGTCATCCCTCAAAACCTCCGACACTAACCGATGAGTGACCACCATGTCGTGTCCAACCACTAGAGTACTTGTCGTAGGTGCTTCCTCGAAGCGCTCGAGAACAGTCTCTTCAAATGCAGCATCCCGTCGTGTTCGAGGTCTTCCAGCATCACCATGATATCCCGGTAACCGAGCCTGTTTCACCAAGTCGGCCAGCCGCGGTGGCTGAGCGGTTCTACGCGCTTCAGTCCGGAACGGCGCGACTGCTACGGTCGCAGGTTCGAGTCCTGCCTCGCGAATGGATGTTTGGGATGTCCTTAGGTTAGGTTTATGTAGTTCTGAGTTCTAGGGGACTGATGACCTCAGATGTTAAGTCCCATAGTGCTCAGAGCCATTTGAACCATTTTTTTCACCAAGTCGCAGGTGAATTGCTGTAAACGTTTGCGGGTATAGGTGGCTTTTTGCTGGGTAGCGTTCCTCATACAACCGTCGAGTTTCATGCGCTTTACCGTCGGCCAGTCCGTAAACAAAAACCATAACTCGTTGTTCTTCAAACGAATACTGTGCCGCCATGCTTACTGTATGACTAAATCGCAAGTGACGTGTGTGTGCTCCGAAGCGAAGCTTACGTGTGAATGCCTCTGACGTGGAGACAAACAGCAAGACTTATTCGACGCGTGTGCGTATCACGTTGGGGCAGTGACGCGGCGAGGGACGTTTGTATGTGTGAACCGACAACCATAGCGCTGCCCGTTAACCGACGATCGGCAGCAGGGCAATCCCACGGCCAATCGGAGCACCTGGCGCCAAGTTTCCGTAGTTTAAAAATGGTGCGTTCTCGGCCTACACAACATTAGTAATTTTAGTTCCTATTGGCATCAGCTATCCAAGGTTAAAATTTCGTGACACAATTGTTCTCCACCCTGCATATTCTACATAATTTCTTGAAGTTTTGTTGTGTTTTTAATTATACACTTGTGGTTTTTATAACTACGTGTTTTGCTCTTATTTAACGGCTGATCACTGGGGCACTGAGTGACGCCTCTGTTGACCGGGCAGTGTCCTTGTACTCCTTCCATAGGCCCTGGCGGGTCCACCAGCACTGGTCAACTGCCGTGTCATCCTCCGCGAATGGCGTCATTGGAAGCCGTATGGAGGGCGTAGGTTCAGCATACCACTTTACCGGCCGTTATCGGCATTCGTCGCTTACCTTTGCAGAGGTACTTCACCTTCATGACACAGACATAAATTTGAATACAACTAACAGACACGTAAAAGAACGGAAGGACAGTTCATAATTTTGTGAAAAAAAATTGGCATAATGGTACTTTGAACATGGGTTCGTCCGCGGTGTAGTCGCTACTTAACCACGACACCCTGGTCCTTCGTCTGTACTGCTTGAGCATGGACCGTTCGCTGTTGCTTTTTTTTTTTTTTTTTTTTTTTTTACGGTTCAGTACACCTTCTTCCTGTTTTCATGCTTGACCTGTGTTCAGTTTCTGAAAGGATGTCCACTAAATCTGAGGGCGGTGAAATGGAGAGTTTCCCTTGTGAGAATCACAAAGAGTGTAAAGCACATCACTGTAGATTGTGAGATTGTAGCATTTATTCATACTTCTGAATTCTGTTGATCTTATGGTGAGTCAGTTTTATCTATGCTGTAGGCACTCACTGTGTGTATGAAAAGCTGTATCGCTGGTTTCTCTGAAATTCACTTGTGGATCTCAGCACCTCATTTGTGTCCTAGCCAAGTGACCACGTTGGCGGACATTACTACCTGAGTTTAAACATTTCCTCAAATGAAGCTTTGTGTTTGGAGTTGGTTGTTTACAGTGCAAGAATCGGCTCTCGTGTACAGTAGACTTCATCTTTGAGCCTACAACGAAGTGTCGTTTAATCAGATGAAGGTATTAGCCTCGCGACAACAATGTATGAGAGCTTTCCCAGCCGCAAGTGACTAGTGATCCCGGGACCCATCTTCTTGGTACAACAGACTATGTTGAATGTATTTTAACTGTTGACGGAAAAGTAAAGCTGTGAGGATGGGTCATGAGTCGTGGTTGGGTAGCCCGCGAAAGACAACGGTCCGAGTTCGAGCCTCGGTCCGGCACACACCTTTAACCTACCAGGAAGTTTAATATCACCGCGCGCTCCGCAGTAGAGTGAAAATCTCGTTCTGAGAACATAAAAATGAATTACAAGGAAAAGTTAGCCGCAAAGGAACTAGGGCCTCCGAGAACAGAACCTTTGATTGAGACAGTGACCAAATCAAATAAGCATGACTACTAACAGGAAGTGTACAGTTAGCACAAGCTGTTGTGTGGGTGCAGCGTATGAATAACTGATTTTCAGCCCGCAAGTAAATTCGTGAATACATCTGTTAAGGATATTGTACATTTGTCCAAAACATGGAAAGCACGAAGAACGAAGTGCTTGGATTAAAAAGTGTGTAAGATACGGAGGTAGTCTTTCATCCCTACTGTTCAATATATACATCGAAGAAGCAATGATGGAAGTGAAAGAAAGTTTCAAGACTGGACTAAAATTCAAGGTGAAAGGATATAAAGATTCTCTGATGAAATTATCCCGAGTAAAGGAGAATAACAGGATCTATTTACTGGAAATAATAGTCTAATCAGTACAGAATGTAGATTGAGAGTAAGGAGAAGAAAGACGAAAGTAATGAGAAGCAGCAGAAATGAGAACAGTGAGAAAATTAACATCAGAAATGGTGATCATGAAGTAGATGAAGTTAAGAAATTCTGCTACTTAGGCAGCACAATACCTCTTGACGAACGGAGAAAGAATGGCATAAAAAGCAGACTAGTACAGCCAAAAAGCGCGTTCCTGGGCAAGAGAAGTCTGATGGTATCAAATATAGGCCTTAATTTGAGAAAGACGTCTGTGGAAATGTACGCGTGGAGCACAGCATTGTATGGTAGTGAAACATGGGCTGTGGGAAAACCGATATAGAAGAAAATCAAAGAACTTGAGATCTGTTGCTACTGAAGAATATTGAAAATTAGGTGGATTGATAAGGTAAGGAGTGAGGAGTTCCTGCGCAGGATCGGTGAGGAAAGGAATACATGGAAAACATTGACAAGAAGAAGGGGCAGAACGATAGTACATCTGTTAAGACATCAGGAAATAACTTCCATGGTACCGCACTTGCTTCCTTCACAAGACTGACAATCACTTGATAAAAATTTCTATTTTCACCAGTTCGACTCAGTACGTCTTGATTAGTTATTCGATCTACCTATCTCTTCTTCAGCCTTCTTCTGTCGCACCAAATCTCAATGTCTCCTCGACGCATTTGCAGTCGCTGATGTAGGTAATTTTGAACAGACTGAGGGCATTCTGGAGACCGGCGTACACACTGCAACGCTACCATGATTAAATCCTCTGTGCCGTCGGAACTTGTGCATAGACTTCATCTTTGAGCCTACAACGAAGTGTCGTTTAATCAGATGAAGATATTAGCCACGTGACGACAATGTATGAGAGCTTTCCCAGCCGCAAGTGACTAGTGATCCCGGGACCCATCTTCTTGGTACAACAGACATGGGATAGGCAAAAAAATAGTAAGAATGGGATGGTTGTGTTTGAAGGTCAACAATGCAGGTAAGGCGCCTGTCGCGCTGGACTGTGCGTGTTCAGTACGGAATATAGATCAGTGCAGGTTCTTTACGAGTAGTGCAAACTTCGTATTTGCATTCAGAGGCCGAGGTCGGCGTGCAATGAAAGATCTAACAGAATTCCAAAGTGGCAGATTGTGGGGGCCCGATTAGCTAGAGCATCCAACCAAGGCAGTCAACTTACTGTATGTTTCAAGAGCAACTGTTTCAACAATCATGACAGCCCACATAAAACATGGAAAGATATCATCGTGTACACGTAATTGTGGGTGCAAATCAAAACCAAATGACAGAGATCGTCGTACGCTAACACGAAACAACACAAAAGTATGGCGGCTAAAGCGACTGGAGATCTCAATAGCCATCTTCGAAACCCCGTATCTATCGACACTGTCCGCCGAGAAGCGAATTTTCATGGACGAGCTGCTATGCCGAAATCATTAGTGACGACAAGTAACTCAAAGAAGCGTAAAATATGATGTCAGGAGCATAAATCCCGGACGGTTGATGTGGTCCGGCGAGTCAACGGTTTCGTTATTTCCAACATCGGGTCGAGTTTACGTCTGGAGAACGCCAAAAGAAGCCTACAGTCGGGTGATTGCTTGATTCCAGTGGTTAACCATGGAGGTGGAATTGTGATGGTGTTGGCAGTCATATCATGGTATTCCGCTGGTCCCATCATTACTCTCAAAAACCGTGTTACAGCCAACGATTATGTGAACATTTTAGGTGATCAGGTGCACCCCATGACTCAAATGTTGTTCTCAAACAATGATGCCATATTTCAGGAGATAATGCACCCATTCACACAGCCAGGACAGTACAGTCGTGGTATGAGGATTATGCAACTGAACTGCAGCACCTTCCCTGGCCAGCACAGTCCCCGTACTTGAACATTATCGAACCCTTGTGGGCGGTATAACAGCGCAGGCTCCGGAGCAATTTCCGCCTACCTCGCCACTACAGGAGTTAGAAGAGGTTCTGGTCGAAGTGGCATAACGTTGCACTGGAGGATATACAATCATTATACGACAGTATTCCAAGAAGAGTTACGGCTATATTACGGGCAAATGGGGGGCCAACCCCTCATTAATAAACCATTCCCAAGTAAGTACAAGTGTTCACGTTACTTTGCCTAGCTCCTGTACATCTACAGGGAGTGGATAGAAATATACAAATACAAAAAAGACAACGCCGTATTACGTCTGTTGTGGTGTAGAGAAACCTTTGGCATTCAAAGCAGCTTCCAATCTCTTCTGAATGAATAAATATACGTCCTGTACGGTTTTCCCTCCTGCATAAAAGTAGCAAATTCAGTAAACGATGGTAGAAATGGATAACGATCTCGCACCCTCCTCTTCAAAGCAGACCTCAAAGGCTCAATAATATGGTGGCCAGGGGAGATACCGCAATTCATTCACCCACTCGCAAAACCAGTCCTCAATGACGCGAGCTGTGTGAACAGCGGCCTTGTTGTCTTGGAACACAGCGTCGCCATGGGGAACGAACATTGTACCATGGGATTGGCCTGCTCAGCCAAAATGGTCACACAACCCTTGTCGCTAATGTGACCTTGCAGAGTAACCATGGGGTCCATGAAGTACCACGATATGTCTGTCCAAATCTTCACCGAATCCGCGATATATTTCACTCTTGGTACGTAAACTCGGCCAGAAGTTGGAAACATTGTAAAAGGAGACCCATTCGACCAAATGATGCCTTCTTGAACACCAAACACTTCGGCTTCCTTGTTTATGAAATTGCTGACCGTAAGAGCACCAGCAATTTGCCTACGTTCGGATTCGCTTAGTTCCCACATAATGCACTCGCAACTACACAGAGCACTTGAAATAAATGGTTTATAGCTCCTTCATCAATTACATTGAGAAGTTCTTCTTTATTTCTTGGGACACAGGTGTCCGAAACTATTCACCATCAAGAAATAAAAAATATACTTCTCAATGCAACTTATGACGGAGGTACAACCATTTATTTAAATTGTAAGATAAGTTACGGACCTACTTTTCACCTGCAGCATGCTGCAAGTTCGCGCACAGAACACTGTTCTGAGCACCAGTGACATTTTCTGCGCATCTGAGGGCATTGCACAGGTGCCATCCGCGATCAAATACATAAGCGCCTACTGCAAGCACAGCAAGCATCTGCATTTGTGTTGAAACCTGGATTTATGGCGGTTTATTCATGTTTTTGTCCATCCCCTATACGTACTGCAAGCCTTACTTAATCCTGGAGAGCTAGTAGTAGGCCTACTTTGGTAGAAAATTGTGTGTGTGTATATTTCACCCATTAAGATTCCGCCAGTGACATTAAAACCGGTAACATAGTCCGTAATACACACAACAACAAAAGTTTTGCATCACCCTGGTTACGAGAGTTCCTGAACCTGGACAGAAAATTGGAACAGGGATCAACAGAAATATCATTTCCACCCTTTTTATTGCTCACGAAAACCACACATTGCATGTTGTACCACCATACAGCGAGACCTTCAGAGATAGTTGTCCAGACTGGTGTACACACTGGTACCACTAATACCCAGCAGCAAGTTCTCTTGCTTTGATGCATGTCTGTATTCGTCGCGGCATACTATCCACAAGTTCATCAAGGCACTGTTGGTCCGGATTGTCCCACTCCTACACGGCGATTCGGGGTAGAACCCGCAGAGTGATTGGTGGGTCACGTCGTCCATAAAAAACCCTTTTCAGTCTATCCCAGGCATGTTCGATAGGGTTCATGTCTGGAGAACATGCTGGCCACTGTAGTCGAGCGATGTCGTTATCTTGAAGGAAGTCATTCAGATGATGCGCACGATGAGGGCGCGAATTTTTGTCCATAAGACGAATACCTCGCCAATATTCTGCCGGTATGGTTGCACTATCGGTCGGAGGATGGCATTTACGTATCGTACAGCCGTTACGGCGCCTTCCATGACCACCAGCGCCGTATGTCAGCCCCACATAATGCCATCCCAAAACATCCCAAAACCGCAGGGAGCCTCCACCACGCGGCACTCACTGGACAGTGTGTATAAAGCGTTCAGCCTGACCGGCTTTCCTTCAAATACGTCTCCGGCGATTGTGTGGTTGAAGGCATATGCGACACTCATCGCTGAAGAGAACGTGATGCCAATCCTGGGGGGTCCATTCGGCATATTGTTGGGCCCATCTGTACCGCACTGCATGGTGTCGTGGTAGCAAAGATGGACCTCGCCATGGACGTCGGGAGTGAAGTTGCGCATCATGCAGCCTATTGCGCACAGTTTGAGTCGTAACACGACGTCCTGTGGCTGCACGAAAAGCATTATTCAACATGGTGGCATTGCTGCTAGGGTTCCTCCGAGTCATAAGTCGTAGGTAGCAGTCATCCACTGCTATAGAGGCTCTCGGGGAGCCTGAGGGAGGCATGTCATCGACAGTTCCTGTCTCTCTGTATCTCCTCCGTGTCCGACCAACATCACTTTGGTTCACTCCGAGACGCCTGGACACTTCCCTTGTTGAGACCCCTTCCTGGCACAAAATAACTATGCGGACGCGATCGAACCGCGGTATTGACCGTCTAGGCATGGTTGAACTACAGACAACACGAGCCGTGTACCTACTTCCTTGTGGAGTGACTGGAACTGATCGACTGTCGAACCCCCTCTGTCTAATAGGCGCTGCTCATGCATGGTTGTTTCATCTTTGGTCGGTTTTAGTGACGTCTCTGAACAGTCAAGGGGACTATGTCTGTGATACAATATCCACAGTCAATGTCTGCCTTCAGGAGTTCTGGCAACTGAGGTGATGCAAAATTTTTTTGAAGTGTGTGCTTCTCAATGCAACTTATGACGGAGCTACAACAGTTTATTTAAATTGTAAGATAAGTTGCGGACCTACTTTTCACCTGCAGAATGCTGCAAGTTCGTACACACTGTTCTGAGCGTGATTGACACTTGCTACGGATCTGAGGGCATTGCACAGGTGCCATCCTGCTGGCTCGGCTTGCGATGCATTTATCGCGTTGTTTCCATGTTTTTGACCCTCCTCTATACGTATTGAACGCCTTACTTCCTCCAGGCCCACTTTGGTAAGAAATTGTGTGTGGGTGTGTGTATATTTTACCCATTAAGTTTCCTTCAGTGACAATAGAATCAATAACATAGTCCGTAATAATTTCAAGTAGTCTGCAGTAACTGACCCCAAACGTTAATACTCTGATCTTCAAGTTCCTCAGATGGTGCGGATTCACAGCGGTCCAATATTTCTTCAATGATTTATTAAGGTTACTTCATCACTGAAGAGAATTCTTTGAGGAAATGAGCTATTGTTCTGAAATAGTGTCAAATCCTAACGACAGAATTCGATGTAGCTTTTGCATGCTCCGATTAGTATGATGATGAAGTGGCACGTAAAATGGATGGAGGCTGTTTCCGCTAGCGCTGGTCAGACGTATTTCAGAGTCACTCGCAATTTCTTTGGAACCAATATGAAAATCACTAGCAAGAACTGGCGGATCATTTATTTTATTCATTTCGTCCACTCTGCTCGCTGCATAGCAGCCCCTTGCTCTCTGCGAAGTATTCCGGTCCTTCCAGTAGCTATTTCTGCTCGTTCGCCGAATAGTCAATCTTGTTTGATAGCATCTATCAGGATACTTCAGTAGATATAACTCAACAGTTCTCTTCGTATGCGTACGAAATCACGAACAGCAGCGTAACACAGCAGACGGTTCGGTGTTATAAACAGGTAAAACCTTGAGCTCAAAACACTCGTATTGTAATTTCTTCGAAACTTCTTCTCGGAATTCCGAAAGCGGATAGTGGCTGACGTCGTCCCTGCGAGATCTACACTACTACCAGCAGTTATTACTATGGCTTAATTTGAAAAAAAATTGATGCTGATATATCTGTAGGTAATACAGTAATGGTAAACGATTATTCGTCTTTTTTGAGGCCTTTCTTACAATTTATCTTCTTGGAAACAGAATATTTGAGGTGAATAGTGTTGATGAATAAATTACTGTTTTCCCCAGAAATAATGTTTGAATACTTGTTTTTATTTCTGCATATGACACAGCAATCATTAGGAAATAGGTGGAATGTGATGCAACCGATTTAACAAACAGAGTTGTGGATCGGATCAGCTAGCTGCTTGCGGACAAAAGGCTGTCGCCTTAAGGGGGGTAGGACGTCAAACGGGCCGACTTGGAGCAGGGGAGGTACCACAGTACATTTTAATTTCCACTGTCTATACTTTTACAAATAAATTCATAAAACTTTGTCAGCATGACCAGGAAAGATCCATGATTCAAACTCACAGCAATGGAAGCTGGGATATTCCCGTGACCAACAACGTGTGTTTTCAAGCTGGCAAATTTTAGCCACCTCCGGTGGATTTTAGCTGTACTCGGTTATTTGAATTAAAGTGCACCAGCGGAATTTTCTGCCTTATGACCATTAACGTTCCGCTTATCTGCCCTGGCCGTTGACGTAGATTCAGGCAGTTATTTTCCTCATCGTGTTGTCACTGTCCTGCACGGTGTGTTGTTTGACAGCTCAATGCATTATTGGTTGTGGGCGCCAATACCTTCTACGTTGTTCCATTGAACTCCCTGTTGTGTGCTGGTCGGGTGAAGGGGACGTTATCTTGTCGGTGGGTCCGTTGACTGTCCGTCGGTTGGGTTGTCGTTGGATAGACAACGGTTGGGCCGACTGCCTGTCTCACCTAAGCGAGCTTCAGTGTTTAAATTCCAGGCCGACCCTCGGAACTTCTGAGCGCCCTTGGGTGTACTGCCTTTTCTTGTTTGTTCTTCTTGTTTGTACTTGTATGGCTTCTAGCCGATTTTTAGATTAAGGTTGTTTCGCCCTTAAGGTGTCAGATGGTTTGGGCCTTCAACTTGATTTAAGAACTGTTTTACGTAAAGCCTTTGGCATTTTTAAAATTAATGTTATTGAGTCTTCAGCTGATTTTGAATTTAAGTTGCTTGCTCTTAAAGTGTCAGATTCTTTGTTCCTTCAGCCTAATTAAGGAAATGTTTTAAGATAAGGCTTTGCCTTTTAAATTTCTGATTTTGGCTGAGCTTTAAGTTATTGGCATTCAGCCATTTTTAAATTAAAGTGGTCTTGCCCTTAAGGCATGAGATTGTACGGCGCATTCAGCCGCTAATTAAGTTCCAAAACTAAAGGTTTTTTTAAAAAATGTTTCTTGGGTCTTGTAATGTTTGATCAAATAAAAGGTTGTTGGAGTGTAACTGACAGCCGCTTCTTTTGGCCCCTTTCCACAACTTAAACTACCTGTCCTGTCCTGCGGGTTTACCAGGGCGTCTCAGTAGGTTTAGAGAAGGGTTGGGGTTGTTTGGGGAAGGAGACCAGACAGCAAGGTCATCGGTCTCATCGGATTAGGGAAGGACGGGGAAGGAAGTCGGCCGTGCCCTTCGAAAGGAACCACCCCGGCATTCGCCTGGAGCGATTTAGGGAAATCACGGAAAACCTAAATCAGGATGGCTGGACGCGGGATTGAACCGTCGTCTTCCCGAATGCGAGTCCAGTGTCTAACCACTGCGCCACCTCGCTCGGTGTTTTAGAGAAGGGTTTTGACAATCTGAATGAATTATACTGTTTACAAATTATCAAGGGAGTAGAAATAAAATAAAAGGGGTGAAAACTGGTTTATAAGTTGTAGTGAAGTTATGAAGAGTCGAAGAACATACAAGTAGTAAAGAAAACCAAGGAAAAATTTTGAAACGGAAGTTAAGTTCAGGGAGAAGAAATTAAAAGTTTGAGGTTTGCAAATGAGATAATAATTCTCCCAGAGAAAGCAAAGGACATGGAAGAGCTGCTGAACGGATAGGTGGTGGTGGTGGTTGTTGGGATGTTTAAGGGGGACTAAACAGCGAAGGTCATCAGTCCCCGGATAGGATAGTGTCTAAAAAGAGATTATAACATGAACGCCAACAGAAACAAAACAGGGGTAATGGAATGAGGTCAAATTATGTAGGGCTACGCTTAGCGATTGGTTTGGAAATAAACATATGGAAGTAATAGAAACGTTTTGCTGTTTGGGCAGCGAAACAACTGATGATGGCGCAAATGCAGACTGGCTGTAGAAGGAAAAGTGTTTCTGAACAAAGAGCGAATCTGTTAGTATAGAATATGAAGTTAAGCGGTAGGAATCTTTTCTGAAGGTATTTGTCTGGAGCTTAGCCTGGTGTGGATTCGAAACATGGACGATAAACAATTCAGACATGAAGGGAAGAGATGTTATTGAAATGTGGTGCTACAGAAGAACGCTGAAGACTACATGAGTAGATCGTGCAACTGAAGAGTTACAGATTGGGTTGGGGAAAAAATAAATGTATAGCACAACTTGCCTAGAAGAAGGGATCGATTGATAGAACTGTTACAAAGCATTAAGGAATCGATGAAAGTACGTCTGAGGGAAAGAGATTTTCCAGGACGCTCACACAGCTGTTGTCGAATGGCTCCGTGACCAAGGAGCGGATTTCAATCGTTGTCGGATTGAGCGATTAGTACAACGTTCCGATCGTTGTTTGCAGAGACTTTATGACAGTGTTGAAAAATAGCGCCAAGAATCTACGTCATTTTTAGGTGGAGTGCAGCATTCAATAAAAGTTAGTTGCTCTGCCTTAATTATGTGTAAATTATTTTTTGAAGTCCCCTCGTTCCTTTATTTCAGGAAACGTTATGCTAAAAATACAAGGATTAAGCACCAAGCCTCGCTGCTATTCTGTTACCGAATCATATCACGAAAGTACGTTCCCCTCTTCTTAGTCGGTGCTGAAAAATGGTTCAAATGGCTCTGAGCACTATGGGACTTAACTTCTGAGGTCAACAGTCCCCTAGAACTTAGAACTACTCAAACCTAACTAACCTAAGGACATCACACACATCCATGCCCGAGGCTGGATTCGAACCTGCGACCGTAGCGGTCGCACGGTTCCAGACTGTAGCGCGTAGAACCCCTCGGCCACTCCGGCCGGCTGTCGGTGCTGAAAGTCTGAAAGTTTCTTCAGCAGTGAAGCTGCAAAAACTGAGCAATTGAGCGAGGTGACGCAAATGGTAAAAGCTATAGATTTCAAACTAGCGGGTGTGTGCTTCAAAACCGTGCACGGCCTTTCAGAGTTAGATTTTTCGTGATTTCCTTAAATTATTTAAGGTGATTGACAGAACAATTAATTTATATAGTGCGCTGTCGACTTCTCTTACCGTCCATGTTCAATCCGATATTGTGTTCAGTCCTTAATTACAGCGTCTTTGATGAGACATATTTAATTTCCTTCCAGAGACGGAGTAGTAACGGAATTCACAAGCAAGAAGAAAACTCGGTCTCTGTCTAAATATCCATAAAGAAGAAGTTTAGGAAACAAGTGAAAACCACAAACAAAAGGGGATTTTGCTTCAATTCGTAAGGAGTTCGTTGATATATGTAAGAAGCTCTACAGAGCCTGGTTCACAAGACAACCAAAATCATAAACAATGCTTAGAGAAAGTCCTAAATCGCTTAGTTTTAGACCAATAGCTAGTAACATAGATGTAACTACCTAGTAGATGGCCATATATTTAGTCTCGTTGTTGACTTCTTTTGCGGACAAAAATGATCACTATATCCTAAAATTCGAAGAGGTTTGTAGAGCATTCGTACAGTCAATAAGGCCTTTGCCAAATGTAAACTAAAAAGTGAGGAAGTACATTGCGAAATTAATCCGATTTTATTAGTAGGTCACTTACTTTCAAACTTAAAAACCCTGAGTTACAAGTTGCTTCTACGTCGCCTCCTTCTAGGAGACACAGTGACATGAAGATAAAATTGTTAAGGTTAGAAACTGCTCTTAGAAAAATGTAAATGTTGTTGCGTCAGATAAATCGGAAATTGGACATTGGTGATAAGTTCTATGTGACCATATTGTTAAGGTCATCGGTCCAAAAGCTTACACACTACTTGATCTAACTTAAACTAACTTACGCTAAGGACTACACACACACCCATGCCCAAGGGAGGACTCGAACGCCCTAGACCGCACGGCTACCCCCCACGGCGTCAGATAAATAAAAAGATACCTTACACAGTAATAATACATTTCTGTATATGTTGTACGTTGTTAAAAGAGACTGTCGCGATAAATAGTTCTTTAGTATGTAGTGTACAATTGTGGCGGCCGTCTCCTGATGTTACCGGTATTTCCCTTCCTCCTGTACAACGTGTAGAATATTCTGATCACACGGAGAAGCCAATGCGTGCGCACGATAGCACGTGAAGCATGATCCGAAATTAAATACACGGCTTGGCTGCAGGAAACTCACGCGAACTTTTATTTCATTACGGTAATAAGTAATATTTAGCAGGAATCAACCTGGAGTGGAAGCACTCTGCTATATTGAAGTGTGGTAAACGAAACGGTGACATGTAGATAGGAGTTCAATTAGCTAATTCACACAGTAGCCCTGTCTTTATCATGATCAGTGTACGTGACATGGATATTCACAGGAAAAATCGTATGTATTCGGGTTGATGGCTGGAGTTTAAATGATAGTTTATTAAATTGTGTGTCATGATAGCTTCAAGTTTTGAAAGTCTGTAACAGGGGCGGAGCGTCGTAATCAACTATCAAATGAAAGAAAATAATTTGATGCCACTTGGTAAATCATAGATAAGGAACAATCAGTCTGGCGCTGAAAAAATATCTTCTCGATATTTTACGGCTGGGGCGACGAACGCGCCATCATCTTCTCGGGTCGTGGAGTAGCTGTTGCAGGCGCAAACCCGTGTCTGCAAGCGTCCATCACAGCTGCAACAGAAGTAGAAGAAGATGAAGAAGAAATTAATCATAAGATTGCAGCAATAACGAGCATACACAAACATGAGAAAAAATCAGAAAATCACCTTAAATATCGAATCGATTATGCAAACTAGTGTTGTTGTTGTGCTGATATAAAATACCAAAGAACGATTTATAATCACTCTTTGCAGAGTGCTATTGATAAAAACACTCGAGTTTTTATCGTATTTTTAAACACACGTGTCAGAGGCTAACGTCGTCGTAATCTGAGATGTGGCTGTTTTTCCAGGAAACGCTCGCGGGGCAGTGGGTGGGCTCTGAACTGTAGCGAGTGCCTGCCGGTGTTGTTTTCTCACGACCTTCGGCTACTATGCGTAGCGTGAGAGCTACAGGGCTCTGAGCGACGGCCGACGCGTACGTCAAAGACATCCGCGCTAGCGGGCACCTGCAAAAGGCGCGTTATTAAAATATGTACGGTACTCTGCACAGAGCCGACAGTTGTATCTGGTGCATGGATAGAACCGCAAAGATACCGATAGTGGCATGCAATGAATGTAAAGGCGTCTTTCAACGGTGGATGCTCCATCCACCTGATGGGTCGGCACGCTTAGCTGCACTGAAATACGATCCTATAATTAAGAACACCGGTGGAAGCGGAGAAAGATAGCGCTGCCTATGCACAAGTGTGATCCGGTGCTATCCTGCCCAAAACTACATGACTAGAGATAATGATATTCATTTCCTGTAGGCTGAAATAAGCAAAGGAATGTGGTTTTTTGTTATAAATACGAGTCGCCTCAGTGTGAGAAGCCATTCCACTCTGAGATTAGCAGCAAGATCAAGAGCTCTTATAGAATCAACAGACATGAAGCGCTATAACGGAAATGAAAGTTCAATAGGTGCGAATAAGTCACACAGATTTGATTCTAGTGATCCAAGAAGTATATATTTAAGATGAATTTTTCCGTGTTCGTGTGTGCTTGTTAGAGTTGCATTCTTCTTTTTCTTTTTCTCCTCCTTTTTCTGTTGCAGAAGTGATGGATATATACAGACTTGGGGTTGCAACCTGCAACAACTACTCCACCACCTGACAAAACGATGATGCTGTCGTCGCCCCAGCCTGATTCGTTTACGATGTATTAACCACGCTTGCAAGCACTGCCACAACCCAGTCCGTCATCATCACTGTGGTATGGACTGACGACAACAGCTTGTTTGCCATCGCAGCCCTGCTCTGGACCATCTCGCAATCATCATGGACCTTCGTTTCTAGGTACACCCAATGACAAAGTTGTGACAGATCGGAAAGATGTGATATTATAAGGCATTGCTGCAAATAGAGATGTGATGAAAGGCTCGTGACATACTCCGATGCCGCTAATTTCGAAAATAACTAGAACTACTATAGATATCTGCATATACGAGGGTTTGAACTTAGATAGTGGCAAATATTTATTCACAACCGATACAAAAGAGTTACATGTTTGCACCTGTCCTTCAAAGTAGTCACCAACGTTGTGCAGAACGCGTTGCCAGCGATGTGGAAGGCGTAGTGTACACCTGTACTGCTGATGGTGCGAATGGAGCGATCTACTACCTGTCGAATCCCTGGAACAGTTCTGAAGCGAATGCTACGAAGTGGTTCCTCCATCTTCGGAATCAAATCAAAGTCACAAGGGCATAAGTCCGGGGAGTATGGTGGATGATGCAGTACTTCCCAGTCCCATCGACCGAACAGAGCAGCCACAGCTTGCGCTGTATGCGCCCGCGCATTTTCGTGCAAAATGATGGGTGGGTTGCGCAGAAAGTATTGCCGCTTCTTTCGCAAAGCTGGTCGCAGGTGATGCTTCAAAAACGAACAGTAATATTGTGCAATGACGGTCTACCGTGGAGGAATGTAATATGATAACACCATCAGTCGTACACGAGAATCACCATAACTTTCACCATACTGGGGCTCTGACGCACTTTCGACTTTCGCGGCGACCCATAATAACGCCATTCGTTGGATTGGCGTTTCAGGTTTGGCTCGTACGATGTGGCCCATGTCTCATCCAGTGTTACGATACGGCGTGAGAAAGCCTCTCCTTGGCGCTCATAGCGCTCCAAGTGCGTCTGAGCAGCGTCGTAACGCATCCATTTTTGCATTTCCGGCAACTCATGCGGAACCCATCGTGATGCAGTTTTGCGCATGCCCAGGCGTTCCTTCAGGATGCGAAGCATAGTCGTATGCGCTAATCAGTTTTCGTGGGCGAGCTCACGAATCTTATGACGTCGATCACTGTCCACTAACGCGGCAACAGCATGCACTTCTTCAGAGACGCTAGGACTAACTGAAAGATGCATGTCTGCCACAGTTTGCCGACCTTCGTTGAAGGCTTTTACCCAACGTGCCACTGTTCTGTACGGTAATGCCGATTCCCCCCACGCCTCTTGAAGACCTTGAAGACACTGTCGTGTTGTACGACCGCTGGCACATTCAATCTTGATCCAACTCCGTTGTTCCTGTTTCGAAAACATAGTAACACCGTTACGTTAGAGGGCTCGCTCACAAGTGTGTTTCCCTCGATTCTGGTTGGGCTGCGGACACGAGCTCACTTGCTGATGCAGCCACGCCCTGGACTATTTCTCAACCGTCATGAACCTCCACAGCGTCCCACGTTGCTTCCATATCAATCTGGACATAGCAGCAGCATTACCCCGCCCACTCTGTTAGGGATCGCCAAGTAAGTTCAAATGTTCAAATGTGTGTGAATTCCTAAGGGACGAAACTGTTTAGGTCATCGGACCCTAGACTTACACACTACTTAAACTAACTTAAGCTAACTTATGCTAAGAACAACACATACACCCATGCCCGAGAGAGGACTCGAACCTCTGGCGGGAGGGGCTGCGCAATCCTTGACATTACGCCTCAAACCACACTGCCACTCCGCGCGGCTCACCAAGCAAGGCCTGCTGCCACAATGGACTACTGTTCGGTTACTGGCACTTTTGGGGATAGGGTCTCACAAGCCTATACTGATCAACGAATGCGGGCTACCGATATCCTGCACCATTTCTGGATGCCTGCCGAGGAATTTTGGGAAGCATTTTCCCCGAAATCGTCAGCGACCCGCGTATCCCGCCATTAAGTGTAACAGAGCTCTATATTGTGAGCTCACACACTCCTCCCGCCTCCCCAAAAGCAGGCAGTGATCCTATTGATAGGAAAAGGGCATCGACCACATTTAGTGGACAATTGCCACGATATCGCGGGGCAATTCTATTGCAGAGTGATTCGGAGCTTTTGTCAGAAGTGTTCATTCATGCTCAGATATTTTTTCGAAATGCAGGAAAGATGGTCGGTCAGAATCTAGATGAAATGGATGAATATTGCTTTGCATGGTCACTTCTGATTAGCGATAGCAATTATCCTACAAATGTAGTGCTTTCAAGTATTTACAGTACATGTAATGTCTGCGGGCATTATAATTTGAAGCCGGCCGCGGTGGTCTAGCGGTTCTAGGCGCGCAGTCCGGAACCGCGCGACTGCTACGGTCGCAGGTTCGAATCCTGCCTCGGGCATGGATGTGTGTGATGTCCTTAGGTTAGTTAGGTTTAAGTAGTTCTAAGTTCTAGGGGACTGATGACCACAGTAGTTAAGTCCCATAGTGCTCAGAGCCATTTGAACCATTACAATTTGAAAGGCATCTCATTCCATATAAAATTCCAGGACCAACAAAAACTCTAGAGGCCGAACCCAGATTATTCATTTTATTTAATGCCCTGGATGTTGACGATAGCAAGCCAGAAGAAGAAATTGACCCTGAGCACTCTGTGCAGAGCAAAGAATTAAAGTAATGAGGATAATGGCCAAGGGGCACAACATCAGTAGAGCGTGGATAAGTTCAGAATTTGGGTCTGACGGGAGGCATACAAGGATAGCCCATGCAGTTGCGATGATCACTGTGTCCATATGGTGCAGTTGTCAGTGGAGCTGTCTAGTAAGCAGGAAACCTGGGTTCAAATCCCGGTCCGACACATATCTTCAACTGCCCCTATTGATTTAGATCAACGCCCAAGTCTTTGTGCTGTGAACATTTGTGCTACTTTTCTTTGTGTACGTTTATATCCTCTATTGGTCTTGTTTGGAATGTGTCCCAAACACTTGAGCAATATTCATAGACGGGTATCACTGTCACACTAGTGTTTTGTAAGCTACGCTATGTGATCAAATGTGTCCGGACACGTGGCTGAAAATGACTTACAAGTTCGTGGCGCCCTCCATCGGTAATGCGGGAATTCAATATGGTGTTGGCCCACACTTAGCATCGATAACACCCTCCACTCTCGCAGGCATACGTTCAGTCAGGTGCTGGACGGTTTCTTGGGGAATGGCAGCCAATTCTCCATAGAGTGCTGCACTGAAGAGAGGTATCGATGTCGATCTTTGTGGCCTGGCACGAGTCGCCATTCCAAAACCTCCCAAAAGGTGTTCTATAGGATTCGGGTCAGGACTCTGTGCAGGCCAGTCCATTACAGGGATGTTATTGTAGTGTAACCACTCCGTCACAGGCCGTACATCATGAACAGGTGCTCGATTGTGTTGAAAGATGCAATCGCCATCCCCGAATTGCTCTTCAACAGTGGGAAGCAAGAAAGTGCTTAAAACATCAATGTGGGCCTGTGCCGTGATAGTGCCACGCAAAACAACAAGGGGTGCAAGCCCCCTCCATGAAAAACACGACCACACCATAACACCACCGCCTCCAAAGTTTACTGTTGGCACTACACACGCTGGCAGATGACGTTCACCGGGCATTCGCCGTACCCACACCCTGCCACCGGATCGCCACATTGTGTACCGTGATTCGCCACTCCACACAACGTTTTTCCACAGTTCAATCGTCCTGCGTTTACGCTCCTTACATCAAGCGAGGCGTCGTTTGGCATTTACCGGCGTGATGTGTGGCTTATGAGCAGCCGCTCGACCGTGAAATCCAAGTTTTCTCACCTCCCACCCAACTGTCATAGTACTTGCTGTGGATCCTGATGCAGCTTGGAATTCCTGTGTGAAGTCTGGATAGATTTCTGCCTATTACACAGTACGACCCTCTTCAACTGTCGACCGTCTCTGTCAGTCAACAGACGAAGTCGGCCTGTACGCTTTTGTGCTGTACGTGTCGCTTCACGTTTCCACTTCACTATCACGTCGGAAACAGTGGACATAGGGATGTTTAGGAGCATGGCCATCTCACGTACAGACATATGACACAAGTAACACCACATTCGAAGTCCGTGAGTTCTGCAGAGCGCCCCATTCTGCTCTCTCACGATTTCTAATGACTACTGCGGTCGCTAATATGGAGTTCCTTAGCAGCAGGTGGCAGCACAATGCACCTAACATGAAAAAGTATGTTTTTGGGGATGTCCACATAGTGTACCTCCGTCGTAGACGGCATTTTCCAATTATCTTACCACTGAAACTCGTGCAGGCCTTGAAAACCCAAGGGATGTGTCATGCTGTGCCTTATGCCGTCGTATGGATGTGGTATGGATGGGCATGTGGTCTACTCACAGTTCTCACGATTGTTTTTCCGACCTTCCAAACCGTTGAAACGGTACTTCTCATTCGAGGAGCTCTTCCATTGGCATCACAAGGCTCAGTGCACTCCTCCCACCAAGGAAAAATCGTTCGCAGTACTAGGAATCGAACCCGAACTGTCTGCATGGCAGCCACGTACGCTGACCACTCAGCTTTGGGGATGTAGTGCCTTACCTCTGACTGAGTCTATATGATCATTACATTTCATATCCTCACAAGTATTTGTATGAGTTGACTGGGTCTAAATGTTGGCATGGACATATTAGTCAGAGAACAGTACCTTTTTTTCGCGCTGTGCTTCACAGATATAACGTTAACCGATATCTTAAAACAAAATGTCGCTGAAGGACTGATGCCTACCGACAGGGCACTGGAGATATTAACACTCACGCGCAGCCGCTTCCTTGTGTGACAACGAGAGGTCTCTCTGGCGAGTCCGGCTGATTGACTTCTGCACGGCTGAATGATTGACTCAGCCTCACAACCACTATAGGCTGGCAGCAAGAAATACTGCATGTCAAGAGCTACTTGCACCCAACATTGCCCACCGTCTAGTGCTGCAACGAGTGCGTGACGCGGTTAGACAAGTATACAGCGCGTAACTAAATTCCTTTTACAGACTTTGAGGACAGATTCCGTACACCAAAACATGAAAAAAAAATCTGATAAAGATGAGTTCTAAAACGCATACCGTAAGGGATATGTGCACGTGTTAAGATTCGATACTGTGAAACACATCTCGTTTACTGCGAACTCTTTGCTTTCCATATTTTGGGAGATGGTAGTATGGACCAAAACAAAAAAAAGAAGCAAGTCCAGTTAAACATGCGTTCTAAAATGCATATCTTGAGCGATTAGTACATGTTCAATAGAAAAGCTGTATTTCACATAAGCGAAGATGAGCAAATCCTCATACCTCTCACAGTAGGAAATTTAGAGCCCAGGTTTAATGGGAACTTTTTTCTTTTTTTATTACACACTGTCTCCTTCTAAAATAAGGAAAGCAAAGAGCCTACTGTCGGAATGATGTCTTTCACAGTATCCAAGATTAAAAAGTGCCCATGGTTCTTAAACGATGCATTTTAGAGCCCATATTTACTAGATATTTTTCTCTTCTTTTGGTGTAAGGAGCGTGTCCTCAAAGTCCGCAAAGGGGATTTAATGAAGCCATGTGTAACCGAAGCATAAACAAATGGGGAATCATTCTACCGACGATATGGGACGCAAATCTGAAAATCCTCTGGCTTAAGACACATTGGCAAAGGGGTGATTTTTGTAGCCTGGCGCCTGGGTACGAGCATCTCTAAAAACAGTAAAGGTGGTTGCCTGTTTGGGTGTACAGTCATGAAGATCTATGGAAAATGAAACTTCCTGCCAGATTAAAACTGTGTGCCGGACCGAGACTCGAAATCGGAACCTTTGCCTTTCGCGGGCAAGTGCTCTACCATCTTTTTTTATGGTTCAAGGGAGTTTTTTTATTATTTTTTAAATCTCATTTTGCTCTATATTGGTCGACGAATCTGTTTGTGGCGGACGTCCGATGACAGCCGTTCAGGTTCTTTGTTGATCCGTTCACTCAGCTTTTTATTACAGAGGCTAGCTAACCCTCTGACCAAGCACGCTGAGCTATCGTGCTGGCTGTCCATCTGAGCTACCCAAGCACGACTCACGACCCGTCCTCACAGCTTCAGTTCTGCCAGTAACTCGTCTCCTACCTTCCAAACTTCACAGAAGCTCGTCTGCGAACTTCCGCTGCAGAGTGAAAATCTCATTCTGGAAACATCCCCCAGGCTGTGGCTAAGCCGTGCCTCCGTAATATCCTTTCTTCCAGGAGAGCTGGTTCTGCAAGGTTCAGAGAAGAGCTGCTGTGAAGTTTGGAAGGTAGGAGACGAGATACTGGCAGAAGTAAAGCTGTGAGGATGGGTCGTGAGTCGTGCTTGGGTAGCTTACATGATAGAGCATTTCCCCGCGAAAGGCAAAGGTCCCGAGTTCGAGTCTCGGTCCGGCACACAATTTTAATCTGCCAGGAAGTTTCATATCAGCGCACACTCCGCTGCAGAGTGAAAATTTATTTCTGCATCTATGGAAAATGGTTGAAGGACGGTGAAACAAAGCGTGACAAGGTGACGTCACATCACAAAAAGTGGAGACCGTTGGTTTGCCCGCTCTGTGTGGCAGATCACACTACAGACTTCAGTGATAATGCACGTACATGTATTTCGAAGAGTGTTACTCAACGCATATACACTACTGGCCATTAAAATTACTACACCAAGAAGAAATGTAGATGACAAACGGGTATTCATTGGACAAAAACACTATACTAGAACTGACATGTGTTTACATTTTCACGCAATTTGGGTGCATAGATCCGGAGAAATCAGTACCCAGAACAACCACCTCTGGCCGTAATGACGGCCTTGATAAGCCTGGGCATTAACTCAGAGCTTTGATGGCGTGTACAGGTACAGCCGCCCATGCAGCTTCAATACGATACCACAGTTCATCAAGAGTATTCACTGGCGTATTGTGACGAGCCAATTGCTCGGTCACGATTGACCAGACGTTTTCAGTTGGTGAGAGATCTGGAGAATGTGCTGGCCAGGGCAGCAGTCGAACATTTTCTGTATCCAGAAAGACCCGTACAGGACCTGCAACATGCGGTCGTGCATTATCCTGCTGAAATATAGGGTTTCACAGGGATCGAATGAAGGGTAGAGCCATGGGTCGTAAAACATCTGAAATGTAACTTCCACTGTTCAAAGTGCCGTGAATGCGAACAAGAGGTGACCGAGACGTGTAACCAATGACACCCCATACCATCACGCCGGGTGATACGTCAGTATGGCGATGACGAATACACACATCCAATGTGCATTCACCGCGATGTCGCCAAACACGGATGCGACCATCATGATGCTGTAAACAGAACCTAGATTCATCCGAAAAAATAACGGTTTGCCATTCGTGCACCCAGGTTCGTCGTTGAGTACACAATCGCAGCCGCTCCTGTCTGTGATGCAGCTTCAAGGGTAACCGCAACCCGAGCTGATAGTCCATGCTGCTGCAAACGTCGTAGAACTGTTCGTGCATATGGTTGTTGTCTTGCAAAAGTCCCCATCTGTTGACTCAGGGATCGAGACGTAGCTGCACGATCCGTTACAGCCATACGGATAAGATGCCTGTCATTCCGACTGCTAGTGATACGAGGCCGTTGGGATCCAGCACGGCGTTCCATATTACCCTCCTGAACCCACCGATTCCATATTCTGCTAACAGTCATTGGATCTCGACCAACGCGTGCAGCAATGTCGCGATACGATGAACCGCAATCGCGACAGGCTACAATCCGACCTTTATCAAAGTCTGAAACGTGATGGTACGCATTTCTCTGCCTTACACGAGGCATCACAACAACGTTTCACCAGGCAACGCCAGTCAACTGCCGTTTGTGTATGAGAAATCGGTTGGTAACTTTCCTCGTGGCAGCACGTTGTAGGTGTCGCCACCGGCGCGAACCTTGTGTGAATCCTCTGAAAAGCTTATCATTTGCATATCACAGCATCTTCTTTCTGTGGGTTAATTTTCGCGTCTGTAGCACGTCATCTTCGTGGTGTAGCAATTTTAATGGCCAGTAGAGTAGTTGAACGTGTGGTTCCGAAGCAGATGACCCCTACGTGTTTCCACGTTGATCCAACCACATCATCAGTTACGGTTGAAGTGTGCATGGGGTTATCGAGGTCTGACGGTTGATCATTATAAAAGGGTCGTCTGGTCGAATGAATTACGTTTCTCGCTATACCGAGCCGAAGCGTGTCCGGGTACGTCGCTGCAGGTGAACATTGCTCGAAAGATGCATCGTACCATGGGCACAGGCTGGTGAGGGTAGTAGTATGGTATAGTGGGGGGGGGGGGGGGGAGGGCGTGTGGAGGGGTTCACATTTAGTAGCAGTCGAAGGCACCACGACAAGTGTAGACTGTATGAACTTATAATAGACCACCTGCTTTCTCGACGGCAATCGTATCATCCAGCAGAATAATTGTGTCACAAGAGCAGAATCGTGCTGCAGTAGTCTGAGGAGCATGATTGTCATCTCACATAATGTCTTGGCCACCAAGTTCATCTGATGTCTCTGATGTAGCATATCTGGAACTCTATCGGGCACATCTAAACATCACAGGCCCTTGACATCTTGGGTTGTCGGGTGTTCTGCCGGATATCAGCGTCGTACTTGCACGATATTTCGGTCACGTAGCTCGAGACCTTCATCAGGTGCGACCTGAGACTGCTCCTCGAGTGGACCTGGTCCAGTATTTATGCCTATGGACTTCCCCCTCCACCAACGGCTGCAGGCGCTTCCTCTGTGGTCCGCGCCCATTTCCTGTGACCTGCTGGAGCGTTGCTGCTCCGTTTTCCGTCCGCTGCGGTTCTAGGTGTTCCCTCTGCGGTCCGCGCCCACCAAACCCGCTCCTGGGGGTTTCATCTACGGTCTGGGGTACCAGGCGTTCCCCCTGCGGTCCGCGCCCGCTCACCACGACCTGTTGGAGCGTTGCCGCTCCGTTTTTCATCTGCTGCGGCTCTGGATGTTCCCTCTGCGGTCCGCGCCCACCAGTCCCACTTCTGGGGGTTCCATCTTCGGTCTGGTGCTCCTGGCAGTCCGTCAGGGGCTCGTTTACCATCTCCATGTCTCTGGTTCTTCTGTTTGTATAGTGTTGCAGCTGGCCCCGTTGCTCCTTTAACAATTCCAGAGCCGGATCCCAGGCTCTGGTTAGCTGGTACCCTGTGTCACGATTCATAAGATCGTCAGCCATTTTAATCTCAATCGATTCTCTTATGACACTGTCCCAAAATCTGGGTGTTTGTGCTAGAATCTTGGTATCCTCATACTTCATGGCATGATCTAGCTCTAGACAGTGTTCAGCAATGGCTGACTTAGTCACCTGTCTTAATCTAGTGTGCCTCTGATGTTCTTTGCACCTGATCTCCACAGTTCTTGTCGTCTGGCCAATGTAGGACATGCCACATTGACAAGGTATATTGTAAATCCCTGGTTTTCGTAACCCCAGGTCGTCTTTGACACTCCCCAGCAGACAAAGGGAACTCCACTGTCATCTTGCAGCGAGTGGATTATGATGAGAAAGTACGCCAACTTCTGGAGGACCCTGCATACAGAATTCTAGAGTGTGACCCCACGGACAAGGTGGCCAAGAAGACTAGTGCTCTCTTGAAGGAAACAGGGATGCCCGATAAGATCATCAGACAACTACGGGAAAAAGCGCCAGTGCCACCCAGACTGTATGGTCTGCCTAAAATACACAAGGAGGGTGTGCCCCTACGTCCTATTGTCAGTAATATTGGGGCACCTACGTACACAACAGTCAAGTACCTGAAAGGTCTCCTGGCTCCATATGTGGGGAAATGTATTCACCACATCCGCAACTCAGAAGATTTCCTGCAACGCCTCAAGCAACTGCACATCACAGATTCGGACATCATGGTTAGTTTTGATGTGGTATCGCTGTTCACCAGGGTCCCACTGAAGGACTCACTAGAACTGATTGCAGAGAAATTTGATGGTGCTCTGTTGGACCTGTTCAGTCATACACTGACATCCACGTATTTCCTGTACAGAAACCAATATTACGAGCAAACTGAAGGTGTAGCTATGGGAAGCCCACTGTCCCCTGTGGTTGCCAACATGTTTATGGAGAGTTTTGAGGAGAGGGCATTGGAGACAGCCACATTTAAACCCACATGCTTCTTTAGGTATGTGGATGACACCTTCGTGATCTGGCCACATGGGATGGACAGGCTCAATGAGTTTCTTGAACATCTTAACTCATGCCACCCTAATATCAAGTTCACCATGGAACTGGAGAAGAATGGCCAGCTGTCATTTCTGGATGTACTAGTCCAGAGGAAAGCAGATGGATCAATTGGCCACAGTGTGTACCGAAAACCTACACACACTGATTTATATCTGCAGGCCAGCAGTTGTCACCACCCTGCACAGAAGAATGGGGTTCTGAAGACTTTGGTCCACAGAGCACGTGCCCTATCAGACCAAGAGAATCTACCCATAGAGATAGAACGTCTCAAAACAGTTTTCTCCAAGAATGGATACATGGACAGACAAATTGAGAGGGCACTCCGACCAGCCACTATACCACAGGTTCCTGAAGAAGACCAAGATGAAGCAAGGAAGGTGGCATATCTGCCCTATGCTGGCTCTATTTCTGCCAGAATCAGTAGGATCCTGCGTAAACACAATATCAAGTGTGTTTTCTGTCCATCCAACAAGATCGGGGGACTGCTGGGGAGTGTCAAAGACGACCTGGGGTTACGAAAACCAGGGATTTACAATATACCTTGTCAATGTGGCAAGTCCTACATTGGCCAGACGACAAGAACTGTGGAGATCAGGTGCAAAGAACATCAGAGGCACACTAGATTAAGACAGGTGACTAAGTCAGCCATTGCTGAACACTGTCTAGAGCTAGATCATGCCATGAAGTATGAGGATACCAAGATTCTAGCACAAACACCCAGATTTTGGGACAGTGTCATAAGAGAATCGATTGAGATTAAAATGGCTGACGATCTTATGAATCGTGACACAGGGTACCAGCTAAGCAGAGCCTGGGATCCGGCTCTGGAATTGTTAAAGGAGCAACAGGGCCAGCTGCAACACTACACAAACAGAAGAACCAGAGACATGGAGATGGTAAACGAGCCCCTGACGGACTGCCAGGAGCACCAGACCGAAGATGGAACCCCAGAAGTGGGACTGGTGGGCGCGGACCGCAGAGGGAACATCCAGAGCCGCAGCAGATGAAAAACGGAGCGGCAACGCTCCAACAGGTCGTGGTGAGCGGGCGCGGACCGCAGGGGGAACGCCTGGTACCCCAGACCGTAGATGAAACCCCCAGGAGCGGGTTTGGTGGGCGCGGACCGCAGAGGGAACACCTAGAACCGCAGCGGACGGAAAACGGAGCAGCAACGCTCCAGCAGGTCGCAGGGAATGGGCGCGGACCACAGAGGAAGCGCCTGCAGCCGTTGGTGGAGGGGGAAGTCCATAGGCATAAATACTGGACCAGGTCCACTCGAGGAGCAGTCTCAGGTCGCACCTGATGAAGGTCTCGAGCTACGTGACCGAAATATCGTGCAAGTACGACGCTGATATCCGGCAGAACACCCGACAACCCAAGATGTCATTAGATCGCCGGGAAAGCCTGAAGAGTTACATCACAGGCCCTTACTTATGTGAGTGCGTGTCCTGTATATAGGTGCATATCGTAATTCGTATCCTCCGTCTTCTTAATGGGTCTACTGGACTGCGGTGTAATTGACCGTGACTGCGTATGCTTAATGAAGTTTTAAAGTGAGTAAGACTACCGTTATCGAAGGAAAATAATACCGGTTAGTAGGAGGAAAGCGTACAACCGAGCATTCTGAAGGACCTATTCTAAACCTAATCTACATACTGATAATAATTTAATAATTTGGAAATGGGTGGAATATAGTGCAACTGCTCACGAACCACAAATGGCGGAAAAGTGGACAACATAATATTTTTAATAAAGAAATGCTGGCAATACAAAAAATATTGATTAGCAAAAACAAAAAAAAACAAAAAAAATTAAACAGTCGCCAGCCCAATAGGGCAATATATATCCACAATCTTAAGAAAGCTAATAGCAAAGAAAATTAAGCAAATAATCACCGGCGTGGCAATAGAAGGTTGTCACGCTTTTCCACTACACCATGAGAAAATAAATGAATCAGAAAGCACTAAGTTTATAGTTACTTATTCTGAAATACCAAATTTTGAAGGCAAAGTTAAAATTGTTCAAATGGCTCTAAGCACTATGGGACTTAACAGCTGAGGTCATCAGTCCCCTAGCCTTAGAACTACTTAAACCTTACTAACCTAAGGACGTCACACACAGCCATGCCCGAGGCAGGATTCGAACCTGCGACCGTGGCAGCCGTGTGGTTCCGGACTGAAGCGCCTAGAACCGCTCGACCACAGTGGCTGGCGAAGGCAAAGTTAAATGAAGTTACTGGTTAAATAAATGACTGACCCCAACTGAAACTTTGTTACGAGAAAAAAATGACTTTCAGTAACTTCAGCGTAACGTAATGCAAAAATTTAAAAAAGGCAACCAATTTACTTTTAATTAGTGTAGGATTGAATTGAAATTACTTTAAGCGAATGAGCAACTGATTTACTTTTAACATAAGAACATTGACATACGTACAAAGTCAGTAGAAATCACTCGCTAAGCTAAACACAGAATAAATGTAATTGAACACTCTTAATTTGTGCTGTATCTTTAGTTATTTGTTTTTCCAGTGAAATTTTACATTCCTTTAAGTGAGTGAAGTTAATACTCAAATTTTGCAAATCCGTTAAGCCTCTGATGTACAGTGCAAGAACGAATAATTGCTGAGGCAGCAGAATTTGGAGTGTAACATTAGCAAACAAACAAAACTGGCAGTAAGTAATTAGTCAATTTTCATATTTTTATGACACTCAGTGATTGCATGGTAAGGAAAGGGGCACTGCTTGGTAATAATGTCTGAGGACAATGACAACACAGGTGCCCTAAAGTTTTATCTATTGCAAGTTATTATTCATGAAGGTCAAACTTTGTAAAAGAAACGCCCGTACGATATTAGTTATACACTGTGTCTTAACAGTCTTACGATGTTGTAGCTGTGGGGAGGATGAAGAATGTAGCCGGCGACAACGCTGAATTTGCTGCTGTTCCTGCTGCTGGTTGAGAATCACGAGACGTCTCCAGAGCCTCAGACAATTTTGGGACGGGCAACGGTGACAATAGCAGCTCTCCGACCCTGATCTCGATGCTCGCGGGTTAACGGAGTAGGTGACGCTACAGTGGCGGAATAACAGCTGCACACTGCGCCTGCAGCAGGGCACTCTTACGTGACTCAGGCTGCTCTGCTGCCCCTCTACTCGCGGCGTGACGGAGACTCTCCATATGCAAACATAAGCAACGGCACAGCTACTGCCATTTCATCATTGCTACAACACATTTTAAATAAAGATCCCTTGGCTGTTGCCCAACAATTTGCATTATTTTCGTTTTCCCAATGTTATTCAATGTGTGCACTGAGAAGCAATAAAGCAAATCAAGTTGCAACATTGAAACAGAATCAAATTTCCGTCAAATTTCACTGACGTACATCATTCGCTTTATAAAAGCAGTACAGTGTGCTGTCGCAGCAAAAAGAAGAAAAGCAGCAGAAAAATGTTCCTGTCAGAATACACAAATGGCAAATACTTTTCCCTATAAAAGACTCCGTCAGAAACGGGTGGGGAAAGCTGCCTTATTCCGGTTTCATCACCAAATTTTTTGGCATTATTCGCGCTTTTTTGTGCTTAAAGACAGTACCAGACATACAGTTACGGTGGAAGAGAGAGCAGACAGTACTGAAATTTCAAACACAATTTTTGAGCTGTTAATATATGGTGGAGGCAGCGGCAGTGGTAAAGGAAGACAAAAGGAGACACAGGAGTCAGTGGGATATACTGTAAATCAACAGAACAATAAGAAGGCGGTAGTAGAAAAACATATACAGACAGAGGTAATGAGAGGGAAGTGCTGAGAATGAAGACCTAACTAGAAAGAGAGTCTGGGAAAAACGATTTAGAATGTACTGTGTTAAAGAGAACGAATATGTTTGCATCCCAACATTTTCGGTGAGGTGGCATAGTCTTTTAAAAGGGCATGTATTCGCCTCTTTAGTGCTCCGACAGGAGTATTTCTACATTATACAGGGTGATCAAAAAATGTGTCGAATACTTTGAGAGGTGGTAGAACTCATCGTAATAAGAAAAATAGGTCCAATAAACATGGGTCCGGAAATGCGTGCTTTTTGAGATAAGTCCAATAAACATAAGTCCGGAAATGCATACTTTCTGCGACAATCACGTGTTTACAGGAGATGTTCAATGTGACGCCATTCATGACAACGCACCCCTCTGCCTTCTGGCGTAAGGAATAACGCACCCTTTGAAGTATACCTGGTTCTTGCTGTTCCTGCTGGCACGCACTGAAGGCACGAGTGATCCTGTTGTGTACGGACATCGTTGACTAGTGTGGCGTAAACCAGTTCCTTCTAGTGGCCCCGTAAACAAAAGTCTAAGGCCGAGGTGTCCCATCCCCTCCGACCAATCCAGCGGTCCTGAAATGTCTGTGGCAGATGTTCGCGTACATTGTAACGAAAATCTGCTGGTGCGCCATCATGCATGAACCACATTTGTATGCGTTGCTGCAATGGCACAGCCTCCAGCAAGGTAGGCAATCATTAATGGGAAAGTCCATATAATGCACCCAATTTAACTTTTCTGGTAGCAATTATGGCCCTCTTAATCTGGCACCAAGTACATCTGCCCATACGTTGATTGAGAATCGGCGTTGATGCCCTCTTTCATGAATTGCTTGGGAATTTACGTCTGCCCAAATATGCTGGTTACGGAAATTCGCAACACCATCTCTTGTGAAACCTGCCTAGCCGGTAAATAACATCTTGTATGTTAACAGTGGATCTGCGGCACACTTCTGTAGCAGCCATTGACAGAACCTTCTTCTGCCATGATGATCGTGTCGCCTTAGGACTTGAAGACGCTGTAGATGATATGGGTACAGCAATTGTGTATGAATTCCGCCCCCGCTCCCCCCCCCCCCCCCCCTCGCCCCATATAAGCGAATAAGAACCGTCACACAATGGTCCCAGCGGTTTCTTCCACCGAATGTAGCACACACTCCTCCATGTCAGGCATATATGTTATGAGGGGCCTTCTACTGTCAGTCGTCTGAGATGCAAAGGTACCTATGTCCCGCAGACGCTGAAAAAGTCTGCCGAGACCAGATTATCAGAAGGCACTCGGCCGGCCGCTGTGACCGAGCGGTTTTATGCGGTTCAGTCTGAACCAAGCGACCGCTACGGTCGTCTAATCCTGCCTAGGGCATGGATGTGTGTGATGTCCTTAGGTTAGTTCGGTTTAAGTAGTTCTAAGTTCTAGGGGACTGATGACCTCAGCAGTTAAGTCCCATAGTGCTCAGAGCCATTTGAACCATTTTTGTAAATAAACGACGTTGATGAAACATGGCGGGTATGCAGATGGGTCAAAATAAAGCAGTATGTATTTCTTGACTTCTGCCCAATTCCACTTTCAAGGGGTAAAACGCAGCCCGAAAGGTAATTTTGCGTATTAAATTTAGAGCAAAACCAACATACATAAAAATTTGTTTCATATAAAAGTTGAAATGTTATTGACGTTCTTCAAAATCGTGTAATCAACTTTTGTAATAACCTGAAAGTTTGCAAATCCTCCACTATTAATTAATTCTGGAAAATAAAAATTTTTGTTACAACGTATATTAAACTAGCTTACTGCTTATTATTCTAATTATTTATTTTACTTATTTTTGCTTTATGTTTTAAATTATTATTTTGCATTCTAAACTCATGTTTTTTTCCTGTTTTCAGTTTACAATTTTAAATACATGTATTTCATTAACTGAAAATAAGAATTAACTCATTATTGTAATATAAAATCATTACAATAGCGATAATCTGTAAAGGAGGATCTAAAGCGTGATGTTTTTTTACACCATGCACATAAAGTGAACGAAATTTCTTCACATAATACACACAACGAACAACACAGTATAAAACAAAATTCAGCAGCAAAAAAAGTGCAAATGTGTGTGAATTCCTAAGGGACCAAACTGCTCAGGTCGTCGGTCCCTAGAGTTACACACTACTTGAACTAACTTATGCTAAGAGCAACACTCACACCCATGTCCGAGGGAGGACTCGAACTTCCGGCGGGAGGGGCGGCGATTCAGCAGCATTTCAAAGTGTACAGGGCGATCGTATAAACATTCTGAATTCTATAAGGCATGTTTCAGTACTCTGGAAAATCTTGGCGAAGACAACTGATTGACGAAACTAGTCTGGAGTCGTAGACAGACAGACAAAAACCTGCCATATGACAATGCTACCATCATGGTCAGAACACTCAATAGGAAGCGTAAAAGGCATGTAATCATTCGCAGACCCCCTCCCCCCCCTCCCTCCACACACACACACATACACACACACATACACCACACAAACGCAAGTACACGGAATGCACAATTGAATACACATACACACGCACTTCTATGATTCCTATTTTTGACAGGAACATTGTCAGCACTGAAACAAAATACATTATCTGCGAAAAAGAGAAGCATTCAGAAAACAAGGTCAGATATGAGTGTAACATTGTACTTGTATGCATTATCGCTTGGGACCTAAATCCTCTGTGAAAGGCAGAACGGCCACCTAAGTGTCTTAGTGTTGTTTTTGTTTGGTGTTATTACCAGACCTGGTAGGATATATAACGCACATGGACAGTGACACATGTTCACTGACCACTGTGGAGAAAACGGAGATGCCACATACTCATGTGAGTCACAGTTATCAACGCCTGATAGTTCGAAAGCGATCTAATTGTGGGGAGAATCTCCATTTGGCCATTTGGTCGAATGCCTTAGACTTGTGGCCATTCGGATGTGACAGTTGTCCAGTGTTGGGTTGCGTGGGAACGTGAGTGCGGGCATACTTGTCAGCAACGTTCCAGTCGACCAAGTCTGGCCAGCACAAAGGAGGATCGCCGTGTTGTGCACCGAACACATCATAACCACTTCACATCTGCGTTTTCCATCCGAGAACAAGTGATGGGTCCCCTGCGTCATTGTCCATTAAGTGGTTCTCTGCAAATGGGCTCTCATTAAACTTTGACAAAACACAGGATATACAGTTCCACACAGTAAATGGAATGACACCATTAATAAATGTAGACTTCGACCAGAAATCGGTAGCTAAGGTAGAATATTCAAAATTTCTAGGTGTATGCATTGATGAAGGGTTGAATCGAAAAAAAAACACACTGAAGATCTGCTGAAACGTTTGAGTTCAGCTACTTATGCTATTAGGGCCATTACAAATTTTGGCGATATACATCTCAGTAAATTAGCTTACCACGCCTATTTCCATTCTCTGCTTTCGTATGGCATCATATTTTCGGGTAACTCATCATTGACTAAAAGAGTGTTCATTGCACAAAAGCGTGTAATCAGAATAATTGCTGGAGCTCATCCAACATCATCCTGCAGACACTTATTTAAAGAGCTAGAGATCTTCACTGTAGCCTCACAATATACAGGGCTATTACAAATGATTGAAGCGATTTCATAAATTGACTGTAGCTCCATTCATTGACATATGGTCACGACACACTACAGATACGTTGAAAAAGTCATAAAGTTTTGTTCGGCTGAAGCCGCACTTCAGGTTTCTGCCGCCAGAGCGCTCGAGAGCGCAGTGAGACAAAATGGCGACAGGAGCCGAGAAAGCGTATGTCGTGCTTGAAATGCACTCACATCAGTCAGTCATAGCAGTGCAACGACACTTCAGGACGAAGTTCAACAAAGATCCACCAACTGCTAACTCCATTCGGTGATGGTATGCGCAGTTTAAAGCTTCTGGATGCCTCTGTAAGGGGAAATCAACGGGTCGGCCTGCAGTGAGCGAAGAAACGGTTGAACGCGTGCGGGAAAGTTTCACGCGTAGCCCGCGGAAGTCAACGAATAAAGCAAGCAGGGAGCTAAACGTACCACAGCCGACGGTTTGGAAAATTTTACGGAAAAGGCTAAAGCAGAAGCCTTACCGTTTACAATTGCTACAAGCCCTGACACCCGATGACAAAGTCAAACGCTTTGAATTTTCGGCGCGGTTGCAACAGCTCATGGAAGAGGATGCGTTCAGTGCGAAACTTGTTTTCAGTGATGAAGCAACATTTTTTCTTAATGGTGAAGTGAACAGACACAGTGTGCGAATCTGGGCGGTAGAGAATCCTCACGCATTCGTGCAGCAAATTCGCAATTCACCAAAAGTTAACGTGTTTTGTGCAATCTCACGGTTTAAAGTTTACGGCCCCTTTTTCTTCTGCGAAAAAAACGTTACTGGACACGTGTATCTGGACATGCTGGAAAATTGGCTCATGCCACAACTGGAGACCGACAGCGCCGACTTCATCTTTCAACAGGATGGTGCTCCACCGCACTTCCATCATGATGTTCGGCATTTCTTAAACAGGAGATTGGAAAACCGATGGATCGGTCGTGGTGGAGATTATGATCAGCAATTCATGTCATGGCCTCCACGCTCTCCCGACTTTACCCCATGCGATTTCTTTCTGTGGGGTTATGTGAAAGATTCAGTGTTTAAACCTCCTCTACCAAGAAACGTGCCAGAACTGCGAGCTCGCATCAACAATGCTTTCGAACTCATTGATGGGGACATGCTGTGCCGACTGTGGGAGGAACTTGATTATCGGCTTGATGTCTGCCGAATCACTAAAGGGGCACATATCGAACATTTGTGAATGCCTAAAAAAACTTTTTGAGTTTTTGTATGTGTGTGCAAAGCATTGTGAAAATATCTCAAATAATAAAGTTATTGTAGAGCTGTGAAATCGCTTCAATCATTTGTAATAACCCTGTATATATATTCATTTATGAAATTCGTTATTAACAATCCGAACGAATTCAAAAGTAATGGCAGTGTACATGGCTACAACACTAGGAGAAAGGATGATCTTCACTACTCAAGGTTAAATCTAACTTTGGCTCAGAAGGGGGTAAATTATGCTGCCACAAAAGTCTTTGATCACTTACCTAATAGCATGAAAAGTCTGACAGATAGCCATATAGCATGTAAAAGGAAATTAAAAGAATTTCTTAATGGCAACTCCTTCTACTCATTACATGAATTTTTGGATATAGTAAGTGGGTAATTTCCCCAACCACCACAAAATAAATAAATATGTGTCATGCAATATTTTGTGTAATGTAATGTCTTGTATGGACACCTTTTATTGACCTGACACATTCCACATCATTACGAAGTGTCGTATTCATGATCTATGGAACATGTACTAATCTAATCTGTATCATCCCGCATGGTTGGTTGGAGAATAAAAGCAGCAGGAATATAAAGTTGTGTCCCATTCGTAGGCTGCGACTGGTGTGATGTTGTGACCAGGAATCACGGACTCGCGATGAATGGATGTGTTCAGCGATTTATTGCGGTTCTGCACTACCCCAGACGACCATAGTAGGCGAGTACAGCGGCGACCAGGGGAATGTTCCGATTTCTCCAATTTTTTTTGAGAGACACAGCGGAGTTACTCCTTGCACCTTGATGTTGGGAGCCATCGGGTATGACTTCAGATCATGGCCGGTAGTGTTAGAGGGAACCCTGTGGGTACGACAGTACGTCACAGGCATCGTGCACCCTCTTGTGCCACTCCTCATGCTACATTATCGCGGTGCCCTGAGAGGACATGACAAGACAATTGTTTCTATGTACCGCCTGCATGCTGCTGAGGAATGTCAATTCTCAGGGCCCGGGGTCGAATCCCGGCTGGGTCAGAGATTTTCTCCGCTCAGAAACTGGGTGTTGTGTTGTCCTGATCATCATCATTTCATCCTTATCGGCGCGCAAGTCGCCGAAGTGGCGTCAAATCGAAAGACTTGCACCCGGCGAACGGTCTACCCGACGGGAGGCCCTAGTCACACGACATTTTCATTTATGCTGCTGAGGTACTCCTGTGGCCAGAAAAATCGCCATATCTGATCTGACAGACAGTTTGTGCGACCAGCCAGGGCGTGAACTCTGTCCGTGTGCCAGTATACAGGATACAACAGATGTGCGCCAGCTTATCTCAGGAGAGGATACAAACGGCTTTATGACATCATCCCCAACCGAATCAGCGAATACATCCAGACCAGAGGAAGTGCAACGTCATACTGAACTCCCAAGTTCTTGGTAAATCTGGCTCGATGTTGTAATCATTGATGTAACAACACGTACCTTCTCAATCCGCGAAGTTTCATTTGGTTTCCACCGTCCGTTCTGCGAACTTCTTTTTTTACCCTTCCAGCTCCGATAGAATTTGTAGTTAATATTCCCGTCGTTATCAGAAGGTCTTTCAAACATACATCCCGCTTTGAATGGGGCCATCCTGATTTCATTATGTACTCTGTCAATTCCGGTCACTTTTTTATTTTGTGACGGTTATTTCTTAAGGTTTTGAAACTGCTAGAAGTGCAAGAACTAGAAATGTTGCTATCTCCGAAAAAAATCTGTTTGTGAACTAAAATGGCCTTGTTGCACTCAGTATGTCAAACTAAATGTTTTAATAATCAATTAAATGCACTGAAATGAAATAAATGATTCACTGAAGACTAAACCAAAGTAGATGAAATGAACTGTTTAGGTATGCCGAGGCTACAATGTAATCAATAATTTGTGGCATATACACTAATGAGCTAAAACAAAGTGGAGAGTTGTCCTGTTGGAAGATGCCATGGCCGTCGGGGAAGACATCAACCATGAAGGGATGCACGTGGCCGCAGTGACGTTCACATACATCACAATTGAGTTGGTACCTTTGATTAATACCTCAGCTCTCATGGAAGCGTAAATGAATGTCTCCCCATAGCAAAGTCGTGAGTGTGTGGCATGGTGGAAGTTTCAAACTGCGATTCGCCTGGATGACAGCATATCCACATATGACGATTGACGTGGCGTGACAGAAAAGATGATTCATCCCTCCACGAGACACGTGTTGATTGATGCACGCTCCAATCCCGATGGTCCTGTTCCCTCCCTCAGCAATCGTAACAAGTGACGTCAACATCGGAACAAAATGGTTCAAATGACTCTCAAAATGGTTCAAATGACTCTGAGCACTATGGGGCTTAACATCTGTGGTCATCAGTCCCCTAGAACTTAGAACTAATGAAACCTAACTAACCTAAGGACATCACACACATCCATGCCCGAGGCAGGATTCGAACCTGCGACCGTAGCGGTCGCGCGGTTCCAGACTGAAGCGCCTAGAACCGCATGGCCACTGCGGCCGGCCAACATCGGAACACATAAGGATCATTTGCTGTGAAGCCCTGGGTTCGACAGTGTGTGCTAAATGGTGTGCTGCGAAACACTTGTGCCTGCAGAAGAATTGTAGTCCGTCGTCAGATCTGGCACATATCACCACCTATCCTGCTTTGCAGAGTGGGCAAGCATCTGACCTCCACGCTCTGCGATGAGTTGTGGACGTCCAACACCCTGTCATCTCCTCGTCGTTTGACCGCCCTTACCTCACTTTCCACAGATGTTCACGACAGTAGGGCGTAAACAATCGACCAGCTTCGTCGTTTCCGAGATGCTCGTCCACTGGTGTTGGGGCAGTAATCAGCCATTTGTTAAAATCTTTTACGTCATTGTATTTCCCCGTTTGCGGCCCGTATAGTCACTAGAATGATTCTTCATTCGTCTCGTCCGTCTCGATAGCTGAGCGGTCAGCTTGACGGATTGCCGTCCTATGGGCCTGGGTTCGATTCCCGGCTGGGCCGGAGATTTTCTCCGCTCAGGGTATTTTGTTGTCTTCATCATCATCAACTCATCCCCATCGACACGCAAGTCACCGAAGTGGCGTCAACTCGAAAGCCTTCCACCAGGAGGTCCCAGCCACACGACATCACAATTATTTACGATCGGGATGAACTGACAGTTCTTGTTGAAATGGTCGATTCTCTGAAGTTCTTCTTGCCATTTTCTGCAGCTTTATGACCTTCTTACAGACGGCAGCATCGTCTGCTAACAACGTCAAGGAATTTTTGACATTATTCAAAAGATCATTTATACATGTTGGGATGCGATGTAGACTGGCTGCAGAAAAAACAATCTCCTGTTAAAGCTGTCATCTGTTCACACATGGATTCATTGCAACAGAAGCGAGAACTGTAACTTCGGCGAGTTCTACGACGACTGCGTTGAACGCCCCGTTTCCTAAAGTGTCCGAACAAGACGAGAAAAGATCCATCAGGAAGGTGGGCATTTGTCAAGACATCACATGGAGCTCCTCTGCCTAACCAGCATTACGTCTACTTTCGACACCATTAAAAGAAAGGCAATGTGCTGCAGTTTTTAATCAGGACTGCCTTTAGTGTATAAAACAGGTTGTTTAAAAGGGGTGCAGTATTGTAGGAGAAAGAAGGGTAAAAAGTGGCCAGCTTGGGGAAAGCGGCCACTGCTTCTTTCATGTATTCAGCAGTACTGCTTCCTACCAAGAAGTGGCCAAACTTGGTGAATCGAGGCCATTAGTGTGTAACCTCCGCCTCACTTATAGAGCTTAATGACAGTGAAAAATTAAACCGTGTGTATCTAATGGAAATTTGGGAAAAGCAATCGTCACCGAAGTTAATCTGTCGGTAAAGAGGGAGGAAAGGGTTACATCTAAATGAAAGGAAAAATGCTAATGAAACTGGTGGAAATTAATTTTGAAAAGGGGTAAAGTTAATAAAGAAAGTAAATGTGCGGTCGTTACGTTAACAATTAACTAGCGGTAATTAGATATTTGAGATTTGGGGGAAATTACGGTCGCCAGTCCTAAGGACAATTACTATAGTAACTGAAAAAGAAAGGTTATTACACATATAATTAGCACTAGAAGCATGGCAACTGAAGGTTGACACGTGTAGTGTGAAAACTGAAAGTTTGTCAGCAGTAATAAATTTCGCTACTCTCTGACTTAATTTAGCAAAAGAATTAATAAAACCGGAAAATCGAAAGTTAATTTAGTGACTGAAGTTAATAGTGAGCTTTCTTTCTGAAGCACATCGAAATTCAGTAAAATACGGTTAGTCTTGGACTACCTCAACAATCATTTCAAAAGCTACTTGAATCTACGCAATTTAGAAATAAGAGATTTAACTTTGAACTTGAATTAAATGATTCTGAACAATTAACAATAGTAAAATTTAGTACGTACCAAGCTGAGCTGCAGTCACAGGTAAGCTAAAATACGGTAACAAAACTCGCACTCTTAATTTGTGCTTGTGTAGTCTAAATATTGTAGCCAGCTATGTATACCTTAACTGAACTTTGAAATTAAAGCCGTGAAATCGAATGATGCTGGCGTTTGAATTTCAACGGCACTCGGGTTCATTCCGGAAAAGGAAGGGACCCTGCTTGGTAATGCAATTGGGACAATGAGCAACAAACGTTCATGCTAAGTTGCTGTAATTTTGTGATGCAACAATTTTAAAAGTTTGAAAAGCTGAGGTCTGCCATACAGTTCTAGGTAATTTTGTGATGCAACAATTTTAAAAGTTTGAAAAGCTGAGGTCTGCCATACAGTTCTAAAACTTTACGTGCTTCCAGTCTTCCTTGTTGGTTGATGGAAGGTTTGAAGCCGTCGATCGAGGAGGTGGCGACAGTCACTCATTGTCGGCCGTCGCTGTTGCAGAAGCTGGATGTTGGCGCGCCTTCTTCTCGACACGGTCACCTGACGAAACGGGCTCTTGATGTGCGCCAGCTAATGCTTCCCGTCCGCGACACCATGTCAGAAACTATCATCGCAAGTCGAGCGCAATTACATGCTGCCAAACCCCGGAAGCGCGGCAACTCGCGGGAGCTTCACACAACACACCTGCTCCACTGCACCACCCCAGCCAGACTCTCCTCTGCCCACGCTCCACGCGGCAGAGCTAACACTACCAAAGACCCTAAACACTTTGGTTCTTCACACGACCTATCGATGTATTCGTTCGATAGCATAGTTTTCCCTAGGCCAGACCCAGCGTAAAAATATAAATAATATTCACAAAACAAACCAATTATACATCGACATAAATGCATAAATATATACGAATAGTAAAACAGTTACAATATACAAAGACTCAGAAATGTTACATCTTCAGGTAACAAAATAAGGAAAAATTTCCAGTGCAATAGATGGATATAGGAGGATATGCATTTCCGGCGTTACAAGTGTTGTCAGTGACATTGACAAAGGAAGGTTGCTCCGTTATCTTTCTGTGAAAACGTTTAGGTTTTTCACTCGTTTGATGTCAGGTAAGTCACTCATATTACTTCAGTTGCTTCATTTTTATGTACAGGAATAGGTTTTTGCCATATCACGGTTCACGCAACGGCTTTTGGCTTACAAATATAAATCGCTGTCGTTTCCTTCTGTTGTGAACCACTAATACAGATATGGCGTCCGATCGTGAAAATTGGCTACGCTACACGTTGTCAAAAGTAGCCAAGATGTGGATGCGACATTCATGTCTCCTTTTAAAACCTTCTACATTCAAGCTCGTGAAAAATTTATTATCAATAATCCACAAAGTTTACACATTTTGAAATAAGTGTACTCTTGGATTCTTTGTGCAGCCATTCAAGTGACAGCAATCAGTGGTTTTAGAAAGTATGGAATTTTTCCTCTAGACCCTAAGTTTACCGATGAAGACTATGCTGCAGCTGACGTGACTGATATTCCTTTGGATAACGACACTAATATTGTGCCTTATTCAAATATTGGTTCTTCCCATTTCGAAATTGCTGAATCTTCTGCGAGTGCTGCTTCGTCTGGACGCCAACTGTTGTGTCTTCTTCAAATAGGCCTACTGGTTCATTTTTGGAACGAATTTATGAGTTGTCTTCAAGTGCACGCTGCCTTCAGATTATAGGTGAGAAGCCCTCTTCAAGAGAAGGTTCCCCTCAGCATCCGACAACTGAAGAACTTCTCTCTGAGTATTGAACAGACGGGTTCCACATAAGCCCAAAGGATGTGAAACCTTTGCCTAAGAAACAAAGCGTGAATCAAAGACAAACTGAGAGTAATAAAGGAAAAACTCTTATAATCAGTTCAAGGCCTTATAAAAATGTATTGCCTGAAGGTAAAACGAAGAACGGTGAAGAGCTTTTAATGAAAAAAAAGAATTTCTATGAAAAAGAAACAGATAAGGCTAATGTAGCTAAAATCTTCTGTGTTATTAGGTCGTGTCTGATTTCTACTAAAATGATCGACGTTTCGACCCCTCTGCTGGGATCTTCCTCAGGATCTTCTGGTGTCCACTACTGCTAGAACACTGTCAGAGACGAGTATCGCGTCCTCTTATAAAGGGGAGTTTTCTAACGTTCGTGCTGGAGAAGTGATAGTATTGCTTAAAATTCATATGGCTACCATTGGTGGGCCATAGTCATAGGCTAATATTCCCGCTCTGATGCAGAAGAAGGGGCGTTGTTGGCTGATCTCCTGTGGATACCATTGGCGGCCCATCGTCATTGGATAGAAAGGCACTATTCCACACTTACACTGGAGAAGGGGTATTGGTTGAAATTCCTGCTACTGCTATTGGTACGCCAATTGGCTAGATTCGAAACGGACAGAGCACGAGAGGGGGACTGTTTACCCAAAATATTATTGTCCGCCTAGGTGATTTTCAGCGCGTTGTTTATGTCGCTCGCACACCGCGGCCGCGTATTCACTTCCTTGATGGCGGGGGGTCACGATACAGGAAGCCTATAGCCGTCCTCTCTATTGAAATTACCTGCATTCTTGGAAATTTCAACCACTACTCGGACTTTTTCTATAAATGTTTGTTTCCTTAGCCACTACACGTACGTTATGAAACCGATGTCAGAGCCACAGTTCTGATGATGTTCCGCTACGGCCGATTTTGAGCTTTGTTTTAGCCGCATGTGCCGTTCGTGTTCCTTAATGCGTTGCTTAACAGTTCTTCCCATTTCGCCTATAAACACTTTGCCGCAGCCACATGTCACTTGATAGAAGATAACTATCACACCCATTTGCTTTCATTTCAATCGACTGGGCTTTTAGGCGGAATATTTATAACGCTAATAAGAATGACTAGGAACCCACCTTCTCACTCCGTTAGGTTAGTGTTCGTTTCTGGGGTCACTGACCGCATAAGCAGAATTCTAAAGAAAAATAGTATTCAGACATTTTTCTTTACTGAAAACAAAATAAAAGATTTTTTCCGACGGAAAGTGGATGCACCTGATTGTCTCCACAAGGCAGGCGTCTATCATGATTTCTCTATTTACATCATTAGGAATAATTAATGCTTCTCATTTGTTCATCTTTTTGTGACAAAAATATATTACAACATGTTTCTTTCTCGTGTTATTTTTCTCCTGACAATAATCAATGGTGAAATAAAAACTATTAGCCTACCTATTTCTATAAACTAATAAGTCTACTTGGGAATGGGGGCAAAGGACTGGACACTTTACCCCTTAGGTAGGCAAAAGTATCCACTGTATAATCAGCCAGAAAAACATTTGTACATCCTACAAAATGTACTTTTACATTTTCTATAAATATTTTATGTGATAACTTACAGCATGTAGATTAGAGATGTATATGCAAGAAGCTTCTGTTAATAGCCATTGTTTAACGAAAATTCAATTTCACTTAGAGCGGCCACTTTACCTTCCCCTAGTACACGTATCTGTGTTGTAAATAAGAAAACATTACTGCAGTTGCTACCCTTTTAATTTACATCCCCAATAGATGAGCAGCGTTTGTACCCTCTCTGCGTTGGTGTTCACTGAGCTTGCACAAACCATCAACTGAAGACGAGTGGTTGAATGGCCAGTGTGCAATGGACGAGTTTCGTCGCCCCGGGCTCCTCACTGTTTGCTAGTGCAGGGGAGTCAAAGTCAGTTTTGTGTTACTGAAACACCCGCTAAACCTGCTGGGCAGAACAGGTGATAAGGATTGTGGAAAGAGCCAAATAAGGTGTCGGTCAGGTTCATTCAAAGTTGTAATTTATTGTAATTTAATGACACCTTCTAAGCAAAGCAGCACATGGCCGAAACTTTAGAACTACGAGTTTCAAAAAGGCAATTATTTCACGGCTGAAGGTCTCCAAACAAGAAATCTGAAGGCAACAAGATAAATCTCAAGTGGTAAAAACATGCAGTTAAAATTGGAATAAAATAATTAACACATATATACACAGTGAGGCTGAGAGCCTCAAGGCAAGGGTGAATAGACAAACTTAAACAAGATGCAATACAAACGGCTGAAGGCTCACAATATAATTTTTAAGATTTTAAAATACCTCACCCTAACCTTTCAAAGGCAGAAGGTCGGCAGGTTTTTTTTTTTTTTTTTTTTTTTTTTTAGAATAAGGATTTAAGTGGCTGAAGGCCCACAACTTCTCTAAAATTCAAAAATATATAAAATCCAGTGAAAGCAAGAATTTTTTAAATCATTGACTATGATAGATTATAAACAGACAATTAAACACGGTTGAGAAGGACAATAAAGAAAACGGCACTCAGAAGCCTCCAGGGAGATCGGTTTGCCCTCGTTCACTTAGGTGAGACAGGTAGACTTGATCCGTCGGAACCCAACCAGGGGACAGCCACGGACCGACCGACCAAACGACTTGCTTGCCACCAAACGGTACATGACAACTCAAACACAAAAAGTTACGAACGTGATTATCCACAATGAAATATGTATTAAGCTGTCAAAACTACACACCATGTTGGACAGCGACAACAGGTGAGGAAAGGACACTGCCTGAAATTACATTAGTGGCCAAGGCAAGTAACCGTAACACTGACCACAAGGCATAAAATTCCGCTGGTGCACTTGGATTGTAGTCAACCAAATTGCACTGCATGGCGGCTAAATTTCAGCAATAGAAGCACTCGGTATTGCTCACAGGAAAACCTTCCCAACAGCGAACCACCGAAACGAACCACCACAATATGAATGGACATGGCTTGGATAGTTGAAACCACTACTCAACTTTGACGCTCTGGGTCGGTGAACCACGAAGCTCGTAGCGATCGGACAGCTGCCACATACGCTCCGACACAGCACAGGGACCGCAAGCGGACCCAGCCGACTGCACCGCGCGGAGGTAACTTCCCTGGTCCGCAGCAAACGACCAACTCATCTCTGAAAGCCGACAACATCTAAATTAGTGGAAATAACGCCAACTACACACACAACCTGACAAACACTTGCACGAAGACCTGAACGATACCCAACAGTAACTAAGCACGCACGAAGACAAATCGGGAGTCGATGCATGCACACACACACACACACACCACACACACACACACACACACAGCCGACTCATGAACGATAGACAAGCCAAAACGCGTCATCCGGTACGACGACCGACCGACGATCCACCAAGACCGTGGCTCGGCCCAAGTGATACATGGCGGCAATGGTCGGGCGAGCCATGTCGACGCAGACAGCACTGCTCCAACGTGACTGCACTAGTGCCGCATTACAACTCCCCGGCAGGTCCGGACTGCGCTCCAGACGTGTTCCAACAGACTGGCAGACCGGAACTCGCAACTATAACTCGCTATCCGAAATGGCTTACGACAGACAAGGATCGGGAAGTAATAGCAGTCGAGCAAAGATACTACGAGAGGAGCCGGTCACGGTCAGGCAACGCAGCACCTCAGTGACAGTAGTAATTTAAATTAACGTAGTGAGGTGGAAGTACGTTAAAAACAGGGTGTAAAACACATGATGGCGGGAACACGTGCCACGCACGGCTCAGTTACGTTTTTAATAACGTTAAATTTACGTCTATGGTACACGGTGATACGTTTCTGAACAAGTCTTGAGAAGAAGAAATGGATTATGGAACAAGAAAGTAGGGTACTATTAAAATAAGTACTACTGTTCACATCACTGTAAGGAACAAAGTTACTAAACAGATCATACTGGTTAATGTCCCACTGGTGCCAACAGCATTTGCTTCACATATTTTTATTTTGCTTCTGGACAAAAAGTTATTTGCTCAGTCAAGAAAATGGGACAACCTATATATTTGATGTTGAAATCGATCCTCTATTGATATTTATTTGCAATAATTGAATGCAAAGAAAAGGAAAAATTAAATATGATTATTAATACGAGGGCATGCTGGAAGGTAACGCATCTGAATTTTTTTGTGTGAAAAACTTAAAGCTTTTTAAATAAAACAAGAGTTACTAACATTCTACATGCTCATTCTTCAACATAGTCATCGAAGTGACGAGCATGTTTCTCCTGACAAGAGACCATTTTGTTGATATCGTCACTGTAGAGTCTTTGACTTTGTTGACGAATCCTCAACCTTACCCCTGCGTGCACTGCTTCATCACTATCAAAGTTTTGGATACAGATTAAAATAATTTGGGGTCAGGTCGGGACTATTTGGAGGTTGATCGATGACAGTGAACCAAAGGCGTCGGATCGTTGCAAATTTTGCAGCACCCGTGTCTGCTCTGGCGCGGTCATGCTGAATGAGAGGGTACCCTTGGGGGTACAGCCCGCTGTTTCTCGCGCAACCTGACAGTTGCGTTACACACCGCCATGTTACGCGCTAGAAGTCAGAGCCATCTGGCGGCAGAGGGCTGCGTATATGTAGACATGAAGAACAAAAAGATTTAGAATGTTAATACCATTTGTTTTATTTATAAAACTTTAAATTTGGAGGCATTACTTTTCAGCACTTCCACTTAAAATTAATTGAATTATGGATATATAGAGCGTTTCAGAACTCGGCGACAAAACTTGAGGAGTGGATTCCCCCTGTAACGACAAGAAAATAAATCTAGTAAATAAGGGCTCTAAAATGCTTACCATAAGAGTTATGGCCACCTTTATCCTACTCTTCAATGGTCCCAACGTACCCTCCAAACCCACCTTGACCAATAAACCGCTTAGTGCAACCAGTGGTCCCTCTGTATCAACCCCTCCAAGACCCAGGCGATCATCAAACGTCGCACCACCCGCTCCTTCCGTCTCCATGATTTCTACCTCACCATTTATGGCCGTCCTATCCACCTAACTCCTACCCTCAAACACCTTGGCCTCACCCTCGACCGCCACCTCACCCAGTCTCCCCATCTCCTTACCATCCAACACAAAGCTCACAACAGACTCCACCTTCTGAAACTCCTGCCAGGCCAGACATGGGGTCCGCATCCTTCCACCATCCTTCACACCTACAAATCCTTGATCCGCCACATCCTTTGTTATGCCAGCGTTGTTTGGATTTCTGCCCCTCCCAGGTCCCATAAAGTCCTCCAAATCCTCGAACTCCATGCACTCCGCCTCGCCTTCCACATCCGCCTTCCGTCCCCCAAGTGCATCCTATAGGACCTCATCCCCTTCTCCCACCTTCTCCTTTTCCTTGATCTGCACCCTATATATTGACCGCCGGCTCGATCCCCCATACCTCCTGTTGTCTCCCTTCCTCTCCACCCCCAGCCCGTTGCTGCGACCTTTGTGTACCACCCTCTCTCCATCTCCACACCCTCCACCTCCTTTCCCATCACAACTTTCAGCATCTACCCCTCCTGGATGATGAGCTTCGCCCTGACATCTACCCTTCTTACCAAATCTAACCCCACCTGCCTCCTCCTCAGGGCTCCTACCCCTCCCGAGTGGCTTTCCCCTCCTACACTCCCTCCCTCTCCTGTGCTCCTCTTCAGTGTCACTGCACTCACTCCTGCCTTGTCTTCCCTCTTCCTGCCCCACCTGTCTCCTGCCTCTTGGTGCATACCCTGACACCCCTACTCTTGTCATCCCGCCCCCTCCCATGCTGCCCCTTGCTCTCCCCTCCTTTTCCATCCTCTCAGGCCTCTCCCTCGGCAGGTCCCTCCTGGCAGTTTTATTCTTCGTCTAGGTGCTTCATCTCTCCATGTGGGTTTAAAGTGTCTTTTCTGGAGTGTTTTTAATACTGTGGCCAACGTTTAATCTGTGTGTGTGACTTCAGTGTCTTTTTTGTGCTCTACGAATCGCCGACTGTGTTTTTTCACTTTATGTTGACTTTTTTAACTGTCCCCCCATGAATGTCTCTATGTCAGTGTATTTTTACCTCCATTATCCCCCCTTACTGTGTATTTATGCCCCCATAGGGGCAGGGGAATGAAATCACAATAAAAAAAGAGCTATGGGCACTTGTACAGCAGAAGGTATGAGTTTCACAATAGGGAAGATGAAGAAATGCTCATAGCATACGCATATTACAGCCCATGTTAGCAGACTTTTTCTCCTGTTGTTATATGAAGTTCAGGAGCCGAGTTTTGAAACACCCTGTATATGGAGACAAGTCCGAGGTCAAAGCACGAGATGCGAGGCAAGGACTCTATGTTGTGCTTACACAGTCCTTGGATGTTGGGATGTAATTGCCACTTACGGCTCTCGAATCCTCGTGTGCCATGTGGCAGACAGACAGTGGAAGCTCAGCAACGGAGGCGGATACGCCCACTTGTAATTAACTTCCACCTGCAGTTCCATCACTCGAGGGAGAACTGCGCTTTTTCCATTTTGTTTTCATCAGCCGTGAGTAGATGGAAGCACTGCGAAAGACCTCCACTTATCGTAAACTGCGCCTACACTAAGCCCCCTAGTCGACCTGCAGTCTCGTGGGTCCGATACGAATGGAAATTTACCTCACATACCCACCGCTAATTCCTCTTTGTTAGTTTCCAATAAACAGAGAAGGTAATTTGTAACTTTCGCTTCCCGGAAATGCCTCCCTCTTAAAACAATTTCCCATGCTGGCGTTTCGTTGTCCTGGCTTTGCACCTCTGTGGACTTTCTAGCCACTGCTCCCTTACTACGTTAAGGGTACAAGTCACACAGTGAGTCAGCAAACCTCATATTGGCTCTTCAAGAGGTGTATCGCTGGGTATTATTTTCCGCCTTGGACAGAAAGAAGAGAGACAGTAACAGTTCCGACGTCCAAATTAAGTGAAGTTATCAGTTTGTACTTATCTTTTCTCGCCGCGATTTCTGTTTGTTGTAAAATGCTGCTCAGTTGCTTAGTTTGAGGATCGTTTCTGCAAAAGGACTTTCAGTTTTTTCTGTCTTCATGTGTCCGTTTAAATAAATAGTTTCATGTCAGATACTTGTTTCTTCCATCGATTAAAACACAAAATAACTTGTCAATGACGGCTTTGTCAACGAATGTCTTTGCATATACTGCGGCTCAACAAAATCTGTACAGGGTTATTACAAATGATTGAAGCGATTTCACAGCTCTACAAGAACTTTATTATTTGAGATATTTTGACAATGCTTTGCACACACATACAAAAACTCAAAAAGTTTTTTTAGGCATTCACAAATGTTCGATATGTGCCCCTTTAGTGATTCGGCAGACATCAAGCCGATAATCAAGTTCCTCCCACACTCGGCGCAGCATGTCCCCATCAATGAGTTCGAAAACATCGTTGATGCGAGCTCGCAGTTCCTGCACGTTTCTTGGTAGAGGAGGTTTAAACACTGAATCTTTCACATAACCCCACAGAAAGAAATCGCATGGGGTTAAGTCGGGAGAGCGTGGAGGCCATGACATGAATTGCTGATCATGATCTCCACCACGACCGATCCATCGGTTTTCCAATCTCCTGTTTAAGAAATGCCGAACATCATGATGGAAGTGCGGTGGAGCACCATCCTGTTGAAAGATGAAGTCGGCGCTGTCGGTCTCCAGTAGTGGCATGAACCAATTTTCCAGCATGTCCAGATACACATGTCCGGTAACGTTTTTTTCGCAGAAGATAAAGGGGCCGTAAACTTTAAACCGTGAGATTGCACAAAACACGTTAACTTTTGGTGAATTGCGAATTTGCTGCACGAATGCGTGAGGATTCTCTACCGCCCAGATTCGCACATTGTGTCTGTTCACTTCACCATTAAGAAAAAACGTTGCTTCATCACTGAAAACAAGTTTCTCACTGAAAGCATTCTCTTCCATGAGCTGTTGCAACCGCGCCGAAAATTCAAAGCGTTTGACTTTGTCATCGGGTGTCGGGGCTTGTAGCAATTGTAAACGGTAAGGCTTCTGCTTTAGCCTTTTCCGTAAGAATTTCCAAACCGTCGGCTGTGGTACGTTTAGCTCCCTGCTTGCTTTATTCGTCGACTTCCGCGGGCTACGCGTGAAACTTTCCCGCACGCGTTCAACCGTTTCTTCGCTCACTGCAGGCCGACCCGTTGATTTCCCCTTACAGAGGCATCCAGAAGCTTTAAACTGCGCATACCATCGTCGAATGGAATTAGCAGTTGGTGGATCTTTGTTGAACTTCGTCCTGAAGTGTCATTGCACTGTTATGACTGACTGATGTGAGTGCATTTAAAGCACGACATACGCTTTCTCGGCTTCTGTCGCCATTTTGTCTCACTGCGCTCTCGAGCGCTCTGGCGGCAGAAACCTGAAGTGCGGCTTCAGCCGAACAAAACTTTATGAGTTTTTCTACGTATCTGTAGTGTGTCGTGACCATATGTCAATGAATGGAGCTACAATGAATTTATGAAATCGCTTCAATCATTTGTAATAGCTCTGTATATAGTGAGCGCCCAAAGATGATGTTTATGAGAGAGTGAATGACTCACATCAGAATTATTGTCTTAGTACAGTTTATATTAAGCGTCAAGCACCTTGTCAGTGTACCGTATTTCAATCGGATTTAACTTAACCTATTAAACTGAATTAATTTCGAATTTTTGTCATATATTATAAGGCATCTTGCATTTGGCCTTAGTAACCAATACCAACATATTTATCAAATAAAACCATTTTAAATGAGTCAAAAATATTCATATTGATGATTAGAAAATGTCCGAATAATCAATTATGATATTAAAAATGTATTACGATTACGTTTTGACACAGCAATTTCCTATTAAATTTCATTTATAGCCTGCTATATCCAAATCCTTTCATTATACAAGAATGCTTTTGCATACAGAATTATGATCCATTTTCTTCAGAATAAAGTATGATTTTTATTACAATGGCTTAGAAATTGAATTTACATTGTCGGAAGAGCCAGTTTTTGTCTTAAAAAAGGAAACCTCTGAGAATTTTATACAAGTATTAGGGATTTTTTATCTATACATACAGTATATACATATGATATAAATGAACAGGCAGTAACAAGCACTGAAATTCTGACTCCCTTGCATCGCACAGATAAAGTTGGTGGACTGGGTTAGATACAAAGTACTGTATCGTATTATGTGCTAGAGTACTGGATCAGGATGTAGACCAAAACAAGTGTGACTAACCATCCAGTTTCATGAAACCTTCCATATTATACGACAAGGTAGCGCACGTACCTGCTGAGCACTGCGGTGTAGGCCAATGAAGAAACCTCACACAACATTAGATGCAAACTTCCCGCCCACTCCACTCCACACACAGAATCTGTAAGGCAATATGAAGTGGTACAAAGGAGAATAATGAAATCCCAAAGCAAAAAATGAGGATTGGGAGTGATGTAGAAGAATTGAAAGTATTGTCCTACCTAGAAAGGCTCCTCGAAACGAGGCGGTTAACATTATCTTGACCACCCTAAATAACTGTTTGTCCAGAAGCAAATTACAAAATATTTCAAGCAAATGTCCTTTAGCCGTCAGGGAGACATCAATCACCGTGATTGGATTCGTTGTAGCTTTGTTTCTTACAAAGATATGAACAGCGGTATGACATTTTTAAATGGGACTTTGTATTTTTGATTCGGTAATTCATTTCCTCTCCTAAAAACCTATTCAAAAATGTGTCACCAGAATGCTTATGTGGTATCAACACGATGGATGCCCAGCACATAATGCCTTGCGTGCAAGTCGTGTTCTGAACCGAAGGTATCAAAAAAATGGTTCAAATGGCTTTGAGCACTATGGGTCACTAGTCCCCTAGAACTAGTTAAACCTAACTAACCTAAGGACATCACAAATATCCATGCCCGCGGCAGGATTCGAACCTGCGACCGTAGCGGTCTTGCGGTTCCAGACTGCAGCGCCTTTAACCGCATGGCCACTTCGGCCGGCGAACCGAAGGTATCCTGCCAGATGGATTGGTCGAGGAGGAACACTTACTTGACCTGCTAGGTCTCCTGATTTAAATCCTCTAGACTTCCTTCTTTGGGGATGCATTAAAGACGTTGTCTATCGCGATATTCCAACAACTCCAGGGGACATGCAGCAACGTATCGTGCTTGCTTGTAATTCTCTTCAGCAGGCAACACTGGAAGCAGTAAATAATTCTTTCATTCAACGAGTGTACCAGTGTATTGGTGTCCAGGGTCACCACTTTGAGCACATTTGAATGTTCTACTCCTGGGCGATGGTACAGGAGAGTGAAAGTCAATTTTGTGTCATGTTTTACTTGGTTTTCAATTGTTTTCTGACAACTCCAGCAAGTGGACGAGTCTGTGATCCAGGGCTCAAAGTCGTTGTTGTGTTATATAATTAATAACCTTGTGTTTCAGTGAATGGCACACTGTGATACATTTTTGAATAGGAGAGGAAATGAATTACCGAATAAAAATACAGGGTGCTATTTAAAAAAGTCATACCGCTGTTCTTATCTTTGTAAAAAACAAAGCTACAACGAAGGCAATCATACTGATTGATGTCCCCCTGACGGCCAAGGACCATTTGCTTGAAACATTTTGTAATTTGCATCTGGACAAACAGTTATTTAGGGTGGTCAAGATAAATGGGACACTATATATATATATATATATATATATATATATATATATATATATATATATGTGTGTGTGTATTTTCATGATGAATCCGCCACAATTGTTATTTGGACAACATCGTGCACATGACGCAGCTTTCAGGTGAAAATCCCACTTTCAGGCGCCATAACAAGAAAAAGGGGAAACCAAGATGAATACTATTTAAAATTAATTGACATTAAAAGGATCCACTGAAATGTGAACATCAGGCCATACCTTGATTGTGTACAACAAAATCGAACAAGTTATATACAAAGTCCAGTAAATTTATCAAGTTAGATGTGAGATCCCGTGCAGGTGAAACATCAAAACATACTTTGAGTAAAGCAGTATCACACTCGGTAAATGGGGCCTAAACGAAAAAAAGGGATGAATCAACAAATAAACACTCATTGTCAGACGAATGTACTACTAATGACTACAAAACGACTGCGAACAGCCAGACATATGGTATATGCTCAAGACAGTAAAGTAAAAGCATAAATACCCTAAAATTCGGAATTGTGAACCTCAATGGTAGGTTGTCGTGTAAATGCTCAGCCCGCCACAAGTCATGGACTCACAGCAAGACCGGTCAACAGACTGCTGCGTGAACCACAATGAGCTGCCTCAGTGCACATACTAGTCATAGAATGGCCACCGACTGAATTAATACAGAGTAGGAAGGAACAATTAAAGAAATCATAGCTAACAACACAGCTGGACCCGACGTTTTTTTCCCAAACTAGACCCACTACTAACAGCGCTAAAACCATATCACTCAATGAATGGCATTAACTATGATAGACCTGGTACAGAGCAAACAGTAAAAGGAAAACATGCATTGTACAGTGCAGTTGTCAAGAAATAAAAATAACGAAAGTGTATAACGAAATTGTTACGAAATAAAAATATTGAAACCGTAGTATAAAATATAAAAGAGACCAAACCGACATAATACAAATTGAACATAACAGTGCAAGGTAGTCAAGTGTGCAGAGTACGTTACATTATGAACACAAGGCTATGGAGGCAGAGTGTATAAAAACGTGTAAGGTAACCTATCTAGTCACTCTCTATAAAATCTCTAGTAATGGAGAAGTCACACACACACATAAATAAGAAATTCAATTTTATATAGTATCCCTCTTTTTTTTCGTAGCGCCTGAAGATGGGGTGGGATTTGCATCCTGAAACCTTGGTTGTGCGTACGACTTTATCGAAATAAAGGATTTCGTCAGGTACAACTAGAACGGATATATTCAAGATGAAAAAAGAAAAGTTAAGCGACAGTTGTGATTGTCCCGCAAAGCGTACATATTATACCTGAAGAGTAGAATGATGAAAATGAGTATCAAAGCGGTCGAAAGCCAAGAGATAAAAGAGGAAAAAATTGTCTTAATGGACGCGTCGACAGATGGATAGTAGCAGAGTTCAGCAACCTCGGCATGTATAGAGAAGAAACTTATATGCTGATGGGCTAAACATAACGATAACCAGTTTAGTATCGCGTTGGTCCAATCTTGGAATGCAATAGGAACAGTAGCGGTTCTGCAGGACATGTATCCGCCAAGTCCTTGGTAAGTCCCTGGAGGTATGTGGCACCAGATGTCTGTAGACAGGTCACGCAGTTCCCATAAATTACGAACCGATGGTTTGTGAGCGCGAAACTAGCGCCCGAAGGTGTGCCAGAAATGTTCCATTGGGTCCACATCAGGGGCAGATATCAAGCATGCAGGGATGCAAGTAGTGTGCTATAATGTTCACGTACTCGGCAGCTGTCACAGTGCCCTCAGTTAGTACTGCAGGTCCAAAGGCAACCCACATGAACGTCCCCCATAGCATAAAACTGTTACAACTGACCTGAATCATTTGCCGCGGGGAATGTTTCCAACAGCAATTCGTTTGGCTTACGGCAATCTGCAAATGACCTTTGCGCTTGTGTAAAAAAAAAAAAAAAAAAAAAAAAAAAAGTGATTGATCTGACCAGGTGATACGTTTCCGTTGATGCACAGTCCAATCTCTACGATCTCCTGCCCACTGTAATCGGAAATGGCGATGTCGTCGAGTAAACATGGGAACAGGTGTTCCAAAACACTTGTACTGGCGCCAGCATAGTACTCCCGCAGTCAGAGCTGGCAACTCCGAAGGAACATGTTTTCCCAAAAAATATATAGGTATCGAAATGGCAATGTCGAGTGCAGATATTTTTATTTTCTATTATATTTTTTTCTGAGCTTTTGAAGTTGTTCTTTTGAAATTGTGGTGTAATATAATTTTACTTTCAGTGTCGGACGGAGTCTTACTACGTTTTGAGCTTTCATCACGCCCAGTCTTCCTCTTTGACTGCGTGAAGCAAGTATAGGAGACACAAAGAAGGAGACCGCTTGCAGGGGGGTGGGGGAGGGCGTGTGAATGGAATAACAAAATTTCCGATTTGAAGAATAGCCCACCAGATATGTTAAAAAACAATTTGCTGAAAATGATGAGCAAAAATCTAAAAGAAAAGTTTGGTCTTTGGGATGGACGGACACGTATGAGCCGAAATGCTGACGTAATCAGAGCTCAGTACCAACAGAAACTGCAACGTTTAACTTCGCCACGCAGTTTTACATCTACAACCACTAGATCGCTGGCGTTGGAAAAAAAATGAAAAAAACAGGAAGTCGACATGAAGAGTTCGAGACAAATCTGGTACGTGACGAAACCCAACGACGGAGCCATCGTACACATTTACTTGTGCCACTTCGTACATGCAGTTACCATTATTAGCAAAGTGGTTTTCCTTTCAATTCTTGCTCCAAGGGGGATACGTAGGCTGCTAGCTTGTTGATGTACAGAATATCTAATAATAAATCAATACTTAAAAATATGGCTGTAAAACCGAATCGGCCGCTGTGACCGAGCGGTTCTAGGCGCTTCAGTCTGGAACCGTGCGACCGCTACGCTCGCAGGTTCGAATCCTGCCTCGGGCATGGATGTGTGTGATGTCCTTAGGTTAGCTAGGTTTAAGTAGTTGTAAGTTCTAAGTTCTAGGGGACTGATGACCTCAGTGCTCAGAGCCATTTTTTTGTAAAACCTACACTATATTTAAAATGTGCAGCCGAAATTTTTATTAGCCAGTACGTCGATAAGTTTCCATCGATATATCTATGTACCGATACCTCTTCCGACGTATCGATGGGTGTCAATATATCGGAATCACAGTATATTTAAAAATATCAACAGTCCTAATGCACACCGTGCCCGATTTCATACGGCAATCAGGGGCTGCGAGTAAGGAGTTCATTGGTAGGAGTCGCTACGTCAGAAGTGAATAACAGGCTAGGAATGCGGGCCGCAGGGGAAGCATGTTCGTATGTATGGCCGAGGTGGTTGAGGCGATCGCTTGCGTAAGGCGGGAAGTAAGGCTTCCAGTACCGGTACGACACAAATTTTCGTCTGTTACCATTCATATGTTTCAATACCCAAGTGCGGCTAACGTCATTAAAAAAGATCTTTTGAAACAGTGGGACTAGGCATAAACTTGAGAATTACCGACCCATTTCACTCCTCTCGGCATTCTCTAAGTAACTGACAGATTAATACAATACCGAATCGCCAATTGCTTAGCCGATCGCAACTCGATACGGTTAGTCACGAAATTCTTTTAGATAATCTGAAAGCAATGGGGATAAAAGAAATAGCGAACAAGTGGTTTCAATCAATTTGCAAAAAACACTCATCAAACAAAACATTATGACCACTGCCTAATGCGACTCTGGACGCCGACCGATGACGTTGTGAAGACGCTAGTCTGTAGCAAAAGTATGTAAGCCGAGCAGAGACGGGCGGGGGATCACCCTAACGAAGATATGGGCAGTAATTTGGGAAACTCACTGAGATGAGCGACTCTGGCTGGTTCAAATGGCTCTGAGCACGATGGGATTTAACATCTTAGGTCATCAGTCCCCTAGAACTTAGAACTACTTAAACCTAACTAACCTAAGGACATCACACACATCCATGCCCGAGGCAGGATTCGAACCTGCGACCGTAGCAGTCCCGCGGTTCCGGACTGCAGCGCCTAGAACCGCACGGCCACCGCTGCCGGCTAAGCGACTCTGGCAAAGGGCAGGTTAATGTTACGCTGGCCTGTGATCCAGTACATCTATCTACATCTACATCCACATGGATACTCTGCAAAACACATTCAGGTGCCTGGTAGAGGGATAATCGAACCACCTCCACAATTCCCTATTATTCCAATCTCGTATAGTGCGCGGAAAGAACGAACACCTATATCTTTCCGTACGAGATCAGATTTCCCTTATTTTATCGTTCTGATCGTTCCTCCCTATGTAGATCGGTGTCAACAAAATATTTTCGCATTCAGAGGCGAAAGTTGGTGATTGGAATTTCGTGAGAAGATTCCGTCGCAATGAAAAACGCCTTTGTCTTAATGATGTCCAGCCTAAATCCTGTGTCATTTCTGTGACACTCTCCCCCATATTTCGCGATAATACAAAACGTACTGCCTTTCTTTGAACTTTTTAGATGTACTCCGTCAGTCCTATCTGGTAAGGATCCCACACAGCGCAGCAGTATTCTAAAAGAGGATGGACAAGCGTAGTGTAGGCAGTCTCCTTAGTAGGTCTGTTACATTTTCTAAGTGTCCTGCCAATAAAACGCAGTCTTTGGTTAGCCTTCCCCACAACATTTTCTATGTGTTCCTTCCAATTTAAGTTGTTCGTAATTGTAATACTTAGTTATTTAGTTGAATTTACGGCTTTTAGATTAGACTGATCTCGGAAACAGCGTCGTGAACATCCAAGGAAAGAGGTAGAAGGACAATGAAACCACCAAAAGGCGCAAAATTTTTGGACGTCCACGACTTTTCACTGAACGCGAGGTTCGGAGGGTTGGCTATTCTACAAAGCAGGATCCCTGCTGAAAGCACAATGCTGCTGCACGCACAAGTGTTTCAGAGCGCACCGTTCATCGTACATTTTTGAACATGGAGCTGCGCAGCAGACCATCCCTATGTGTTCACATGTTGACCTAATGATATTCTCAGTTACGATTGTAATAGGCACGGGATCATTAGGATCCGACCATTGATCAATGGAAATGTCTCGGCTCTCGGGTGAATCACATTTTTGCCACACTAGGTCGCTGGTCGTCCCCACAAACGTCGTCACCGAGGTGAACGGCGGCTCGGAAAGTGCTGGCGGAATCAGTATTATGCTATGGGAAGCTTTCTCCTGCGCTTGCATGGGATCTGTGGTACTAACTGAAGACGCAGAGATAGCTGCGAACCACCTGCATCCCTTCACGCTTGATGTCATCTTTTAGCAGCATGAGCCAGAACCGTGCTACAGTGGTTTGAGGAACATTATAGTGAACTTCCGTTGATGTCTCGGCGACCAAATTCGCCGGATGTAAATCTTATGGAATCCATGTTGGTCGCTATCGGTCGCCATCACCGTGTACGCAAATATGCGGCTCGTTATTTACGCGAATTACATGACCTGTGCGCAGACATCTACAGAGTTATTACAAATGATTGAAGCGATTTCACAGCTCTACAATAACTTTATTATTTGAGATATTTTCACAATGCTTTGGACACACATACAAAAACTCAAAAAGTTTTTTTAGGCATTCACAAATTTTCGATATGTGCCCCTTTAGTGATTCGGCAGACATCAAGCCGATAATCAAGTTCCTCCCACACTCGGCGCAGCATGTCCCCATCAATGAGTTCGAAAACATCGTTGATGCGAGCTCGCAGTTCTGGCACGTTTCTTGGTAGAGGAGGTTTAAACACTGAATCTTCCACATAACCCCATAGAAAGAAATCGCATGGGGTTAAGTAGGGAGAGCGTGGAGGCCATGACATGAATTGCTGATCATGATCTCCACCACGACCGATTCATCCTGTTTAAGAAATGCCGAACATCATGATGGAAGTGCGGTGGAGCACCATCCTGTTGAAAGATGAAGTCGGCGCTGTCGGTCTCCAGTTGTGGCATCAGCCAATTTTCCAGCATGTCCAGATACACGTGTCCTGTAATGTTTTTTTCGCAGAAGATAAAGGGGCCGTAAACTTTAAACCGTGAGACTGCACAAAACACGTTAACTTTTGGTGAATTGCGAATTTGCTGCACGAATGCGTGAGGATTCTCTACCGCCCAGATTCGCACATTGTGTCTGTTCACTTCACCATTAAGAAAAAATGTTGCTTTATCACTGAAAACAAGTTTCGCACTGAACGCATCCTCTTCCATGAGCTGTTGCAACCGCGCCGAAAATTCAAAGCGTTTGACTTTGTCATCGGGTGTCAGGGTTTGTAGCAATTGTAAACGGTAAGGCTTCTGCTTTAGCCTTTTCCGTAAGATTTTCCAAACCGTCGGCTGTGGTACGTTTAGCTCCCTGCTTGCTTTATTCGTCGACTTCCGCGGGCTACGCGTGAAACTTGCCTGCACGCGTTCAACCGTTTCTTCGCTCACTGCAGGCCGACCCGTTGATTTCCCCTTACAGAGGCATCCAGAAGCTTTAAACTGCGCATACCATCGCCGAATGGAGTTAGCAGTTGGTGGATCTTTGTTGAACTACGTCCTGAATTGTCGTTGCACTGTTATGACTGACTGATGTGAGTGCATTTCAAGCACGACATACGCTTTCTCGGCTCCTGTCGCCATTTTGTCTCACTGCGCTCTCGAGCGCTCTGGCGGCAGAAACCTGAAGTGCGACTTCAGCCGAACAAAACTTTATGAGCTTTTCTACGTAGCTGTAGTGTGTCGTGACCATATGTCAATGAATGGAGCTACAGTGAATTTATGAAATCGCTTCAATCATTTGTAATAGCCCTGTAATGCCGCATACGTCCATAAACCTACCAACGTCTGTCGGATGATATATTCCGCTCGAAAGACGGGCAAACAAAGAAGCTATTGAACAGTTGGTCATAATGTTTTCGCGTCTTCTTTACAATGCATTGTCCATTATAATTATGTGGTGTCACCGCCAGACACCACACTTGCTAGGTGGTAGCTTAAATCGGCCGCGGTCCATTTAGTACATGTCGGACCCGCGTGTCGCCACTGTGTAATCGCAGACCTAGCGCCACCACCAAGGCAGGTCTCATGATACGAGAGAGCACTCACCCCAGTTGTACGAGAACCTAGCTACCGACCAGATGTACGAAGCCTTTCTCTCTCATTAGCCGAGAGACAGAATAGCCATCAGCTAAGTTAATGGCTACGAACTAGCAAGGCCCCATTAGACATACAGTGATTGTAATTAAAGTCTCCTGTGTATCGTCAAGATCGATGTACCACAATGATATTAAAGATAAGTATTAATACAGCTACGTACTTTTCTTAATAACATTAATTACGTAGCCTGTTCCAGTACTTCACGCCCGTCTGCGTTAGCCTAGCGTGCATTTTCAGCCATCTCGAACTACAAGGTGTCGGCCCAGCTACCGACACAACAAATTATCCGGGCTGTTATGCCGTGGTCGGTTGCTGAATTTTGTCTCAATTGCCGGCCGGAGTGGCCGTGCGGTTATAGGCGCTCCAGTCTGGAGCCGAGCGACCGCTCCAGTCGCAGGTTCGAATCCTGCCTCGGCCATGGATGTGTGTGATGTCCTTAGGTTAGTTAGGTTTACTTAGTTCTAAGTTCTAGGCGACTGATGACCTCAGACGTTAAGTCGCATAGTGCTCAGAGCCATTTGAACCATTTTTGTCTCAATTCCCAACATGTCGTCTCCGACTGCGGGAGACATCTTCCGACATCAACCGACCACGGCATAACAGCCCGGATAATTATAATGGACATCATATTTCCGGCCTTGAAAGTCTACATTTTAGTTTTACAATGCATTGTCAACATACGCTAAAAGGTTGGAAACAGAAACGGGTTTTAGAGCGGAGTTAAATCTAATTATTGCTGAGAAGTGTTTCTACAATGTAAATAAATATGAGTATGTTAGCTTACAGTGCTACTAGGCCCTCACTTATTACTGAAAACTTTTTGATCCATTAATCATCTATGCTGTGTTAATCTTTACAAAGAATGTTTCTGCTGTTGGCTTTCTGCTTCTTCTGTTTCAGATACAGTGTAATACATCTCCTCTGAGAAGGGATCTGGCGCTAACCTAGTTGTTATGGGAATATAGTGTGACAGGTTTACGTGCGTTTGTACTTTATACTTTTTTCAGCCCTGTATAATGTTATCGCTTGTCTTTCTTTTTCAGACGTGTTTTACATCAAAGTTTCATGACTTACCTACATCATTAATTCACTTATTCTGAATGTTCTTCTTTTCACCAGTGTTATGTAATGTGTTCATGCGTTTTCATTTTTTCAGTAGTGCTTTTATTTTCAGAATTTCTTGTTCATGGATTTACTTATTGTGAATGTTGCACTCATAATGTAGATATGTATTTATGATTCCTCTTCCAATCAAGTACCGAGCGAGGTGTCTATGCCAGTCTTAATGCACTGGACTCACATTCGGGGGTACTGGGGTTTATTCCCTGTACGGTCATCCTGATGTCGGTCTTCAGTGGTTTCCCCAGATTGCTAAGGCGAATGCTGGGATGGTTCCTTTGATTAGGCCATGGGCGAGTTCCTGCCCTATCCTGACGTAATCCCACTTTTTTGTCATTTTATATACGTATGTATTATTTCTATAGTTCGCCTGATATGTCTGATATTATTTTACTTAACGGTCCATGGACGAATAAGTCATAATAATAATAATAATAATAGTAATAGTAATAGCAGTAGTAGTAGTAATAGTAGAAGTAATAATAGTAATAACATAACTCACATTTTCACTCAAAGATGTACTACCCTCGCAGACACAAAATTGGCTACTAATTCTTTGAGGCAGACAATTGCCTATCAGTAGGAGGGTATGTAGGTAGCAGGAAAAGTGTTTAAAAATGGACAGCTTTCATGTTGTTTCCCTAAATCACCTAAGACGATTTCCTTATCCACCCTTCAAGCTTGTGTTCTCTCTCTAAGAACCCCGTTGTCAGCAGGATTTCGAACCCTAATCTTCCTCCCTTCCTGTAAATCCCTCCGAGCAGAAAGTAATAGGCCTGCACTAGAAGCTCAGCCAATTAAACAGTTTTTACGGTAGCAGTTAAGTTGTTTATCGTATGAGTTACGACTGCTTACGAAAGTGGAAAGACTGTAAATCAGGAAGGTCCTTTTGTATGAATTACAAGTTCAAATTAGGCACTACTTATGACAAGAATTCTTCAAGAAGTCACCGGATTCGATACTTTCAAGAGACGAAGGCTTACGTTACACGCTAACTGCTAACTACGCCTTTCAGACCGTGATGAAGTTTACGATAAATACTCCAGCGCTACGCAGTGTCCTCTCCGATTTCCCTAATCGCAGCTGTTTTGGTGTAGTAGCTACTTGTCGCATTCCTTCCCCTGATGCTCTTCTCAGAAGTCGTTGGAACACAAGTGCCCCTTGCTGTGCCGAGAAATAATGAGCCAGGCTCCACAAGCGCAGAGATGGCCAGCTGCAGATATGTGAAGGTCAGATGTAAGTCGGCAACTGCTATCATTTCATCTTTCCTTCAAGCTTCCCACGAACATGAAATGCTTCTGTCCGGAAATCTGCGCCGTTCTGCGAATCTACACCTCACTCGCTCCACATACGATACAGTTAAATTCGTGTACTCGGGTGAACGAGTAACTTCCATCTCTTTAAGTTTCCCAAAGCTGTGCAAGATTATACAGCATAGTCAATGACGAAAAGCATACTTTCTGATGTAATGGGTCGACTTAGAGAGTCCTTACGAACAAAATCGAGCATATAACCCTTTTTGTCCACGTGCTGAGCGTATGCCACCCGGAAGTGTATTTCACTCTCCGCCGAAAACGGCATAAGCCTCAGCGGGCCGAAAATCATATTGGGACGTCCAGTAATACGATCTTCGTTCACTGCAAGGTCACTTGCAGAGGGGATAGTTTATCAAATCTTCATCATCTCATTTTCTTATTGGACAGTTTAAATTTAAAACGTGTTAATCACTGGCAGAGTGACAAAGGTTGTATTCCCAATTAAGAAATCAGTAAAATCTTACCCACTGTTCGAAAGTTAAGCAACGTAGGTCTTTCAAGCAGAATAACATTTGCGCATATTGTTCTGACAGTAGTCAACACAGTAGAAATATTCTTCCCCTGTAATGCAGAGCATAGTGTAGTAGAATGATTTAATATAGATCACATAATTCACAATGTGCTAAAATATATAGCTGGATTAGGTCTTTATCACGATATGTAATGATATTTGGCTAAATCGTATAGTTAGCAGCATTACAAACTTCATTGTAGCAGTGGACTTGTTCAATGGAGTTACATCAACGTTCTCTTCTGGAACAGTTTGCAGTAATATCATATGCAGTGTTAGTACACTCGACAGTCATGAGTTGCAGAACGTATTGCTATGTAGTACAAACGAGAATTCTGTTTTGGTTTTTCATTCTACTTTGTAGCAGCAGCACTAGATTAGGATTACAACTGAAATGGCTCAAATGGCTCTGAGCACTATGGGACTGAACATCTGAGGTCATCAGTCCTCTAGAACTTAGAACTACTTAAACCTAACTAACCTAAGGACATCACACACATCCATGCCAGAGGCAGGATTCGAACCTGCGACCGTAGCGGTCGCGCGGTTCCAGACTGAAGCCCCTAGAACCGCTCGGCCACACCGGCCGGCAATTACAATTCAAGTTCTATTTGGTGACAATAACCAATGTCTGTCAGTACAGGTGAGTTGCATGTTCCTTCAGTCTTAAGATACAGGAGCATTAAATAAATTCAGAAGCACTTTTTCTGCTATTCGTCCTTTATTTCCCTCCAGTTTACTGAAACATATCACTTTAAAATATATCACCATTTTACTCATTCTCCATAACTTTGCCTCCCTCCATTAAAAAGAGTCCTCCAGCTCAGTGCAATTCATATATCTGTTTGTAAGTAAAAAAAAAGTATTTTTTCTGTAAGATACGAACAGACGATGGTTAATTTCTTGTGAATATTATTTTAGCCTATCTAAACATATCAAATTTGACACTGAAATACTCATATATTCCGGGATGCAGAAGGAGTTATTTTTAACCCCAAATTGGAACACATGGATGCAGAAATAACAACATGCTTCGACCATCATCAGTTATTTTGCTTCCCAGATAGCAAAACTCAGCTACTACCTTAAGTGACTCCTTTTCTAATCTAATTCTTGCAGTGATGCTGAGAGAATTAAATTAGGAAATGAGACACTTAAGGTAGTAGATGAGGTTTGCTATTTGGGGAGCAAAATAACTGATGATGGTCGAAGTATAGATGATATAAAAGGGAGACTGGCTCTGGCAAGGAAAGATTTTATGTAGAAGAGAAATTTGTTAACATCAAGTATAGATTTAAGTGTCAGGAAGTCTTTTATGAAAGTTTTTGCATAGAGCGTGGCCATGTATGGAAGCGAAACATCGACGATAAATAGTTTAGACAAGAAGAGAATAGAAGCTTTCGAAATGTGGTGCTACAGAAGAATGCTGAAGATTAGATGGGTAGACCGCGTAACTAATGAGGAGGCGACCGAACTGGGGAGAAGAGGAATCTGTGGCAGAACCTGACTAAAAGAAGGGATCGGTTGGTAGGACACCTTCTGAGGCATCAAGAAATCACCAATTTAGTGTTGGAGGGAAGTGTGGAGGGTAAAAATCGTATAGGGAGACCAAGAGATGAATAAACTAAGCGGATTCAGTAGAATGTAGGTTGCAGTAGTTACTCAGAGATGAAGAAGCTTGCATAGGACAGAGTAGTACGGAGAGCTGCATCAAACCAGTCTCCGGACTGAAGACCACAACAACAACAGTAACATCAGAATAAACATTTCTACAAATTACAGTTGCATCAAAGAATGAAACATTGAATAAGTGGAAATTAATGTGCAACATATCTTAAGATATAAATTGCCGTTATTATTATGTGCATGAATATCATTTTGCCAAGCAGATTTCGTAAACATCTCTAGGCACAAGTTAAATACGAGCGTTATTCCAAAGCATATGGAACTGGCGTTACACCAACCTTCCCTTCCATTTTTATTACACAGATGGTAGTGGTGGTAGTGATGGTGGTGCTCGTAGTAGCACTATTGAAATGTTTTCATCGCAGTATGAGACGCAGATATAATGTTAAATGGAATAGGTTGCAGTGTATTGGAAGATTCAACAAGTCCTGTTTTTCAGCACACAAATCATGGCGAGAAAAACTTATTACTCACACCAATTTATGATTTTCGAAGTAGAAAGGGTGTAATGGGATCTGGAGTTTCAAAATATGATTTAACACTAGAAGTACCACACGAGTCACGTTTGACCCATGAGGGTTTTTCGAGTGCTCTACCCCCCTCGCCTTTCCATAATCACCGCAGAACCAAATGCTCCGGTGGATTTTCATCATTTATGGGGTTGTACATATCACCAAAATTTCATACCCACTACCAGTAGTATCATGTGGGTCGTTTTTGACCCATACACATTTTAACGCAGTTTTATAGAAGTAAAACCGGCTTTCATGCACTAAATATTTTTTGGGCGTGTGTCGACGTTATTCACGAGATGTTGGAGTATATTACGACACTTTGGGCCAAAAAGAACGTGAAATGCGAAGAATTCGGAAGTCGATCGATACTTTATATCAGTGTTGCTTTCCGTTTCCTACGGACAGGCGATATGCAGACCTATGAAGGGGACGCCAAGAAATTGTCAGCTCAAGGACCTGTACCACCAAGACGCTATGGACTCTCTAAGGTCCACGAAGAGGGGGTATCTATGAGCCCGATTGTCATCAACATTAGGGCACCTACTTACTTGCTGGCAAAATATCTGGCTGAATTACTTAGCCCTTATGTAGGTAAATGCCCACACCATATCCGTAATTCCGTGGATTTCGTGAAACGTCTCGACACCTTCAGACTGAAAGACACTGATATCCTAGTAAGTTTCGACGTGTTTTCACTATTCACCAGGGTGCCTCTACGAGAGTCAGTCGAGCTTATTGGGCAGAAATTTGACGAGAAGACCACCGAACTCTTTAGGCATGTCTTGACCTAAACGTATTTTCTGTTTAGTGGGGAATACTATGAGCAAACGGATGGAGTCGCAATGGGCAGCACACTCTCGCCAGTGGTCGCGAATTTGTACATGGAGTACTTCGAGGAGGAAGCCTTGGCGTCATCCAATTGGAAACCGACTTGTTTCTTCCGTTATGTCGATGAAACGTTCGTCATCTGGCCCCATGGTAGGGACAAGTCCTGTATTTCCTTACACACCTAAACTCTATACATCCAAACATCAAATTCACTATGGAGACCGAAGCAGAAGGAAGATTACCATTCCTGGACGCCATGGTTAAGAGAAGAGCTGATGGTACCCTGAGCCACGGTGTGTACAGGAAGAAAACGCACACTGACCTGTACCTGCGTGCAGACAGCTGCCAGCACCCTTCTCAGAGGAATGGAGTACTAAAAACACTAGTACACAGGGCGCGCAGCATCTCAGACGCAGAGAATCTGCCCCAGGAATTGGAACACCTCAAAACCGTGTTCCGAAAAAACGGGTACTCGGAATGGCAGATTAGACGCGCTCTCCGTCCCACCACCACAGCACAACCTGTGGAGACGGATGAAGTCACGGAAGAAGAGGTAGCCACTGCCTTTATTCCGTACAATGGCGCACTATCGGGAAAAATCGGCTGTATATTAAAGAAACCCGCCCAATAAAACACGGGCATTTCTGGGAAGTGTGAAAAATGACCTCGGTTTGAGGAAGGCCGGCATATACCAAATTCCCTTGAGTGTGGGAAGACTTATATCGGACAAACAGTACACAGCATCGAAGATCGTTGCCGAGAACATCAGAGGCACACTCGACTGAAATATCCAAATAAGTCGGCGGTAGCAGAGCATTGTTTGTCCGAGAAACACGAGACGGATTATGAGCGTACCAAGATCTTGGCTAGACCTCTAAATATTGGGACAGCGTTATAAGGGAGGCTATCGAAATTCGCACTAGGGAAGATCTTATCAACCGCGATTGCGGCTACAATCTCAGCAAGGCTTGGGACCCGGCATTGAATGTAATTAAGAAGACTCTCAGCAAGAAGTACGAACTGGCGACCAGGGCGGACGTCGCAAGCACATCGACGCTACGACAGATTCCGACACCCACGTGTTCGCGACCGCCGGCGCGCGGGTGCGGACGGTGAAGAGAGCGGCCCGCGGGGGGAGGGGATTTTTCCGGGCGCTGATAACCTCGCTGTTGTGCGCCCTAAAACACTAATCATCATCATCATCGGGAGGGGATTTAAATCGGCCGCCCGCCCTCAGGAGCTCAGTTGGTCAGCGCACCTGACGATGGCGGCTTGTCTGATCGCTGAAATATTGTGCCCGTTGGACACTAAGAACCGGCAGTATACCCGTGGACTGTTTCGGCAACAAATACGCCGGGAGAAACTGAAGAGTCACAGTATTAATACTCACACAAAAAGTTCGTTTTTACTATGTTTTCATCCTTTACGAAGGAAACCATTGTAACATTGTTACACTGTTACTTATTTTAACGATGATTAACGAAATAATGTGAAATTTCTTGTGTAAAATTTAAAATAAAAAACGATTATCTCTGAAAATTTGTGTTTGATAGTGTACTATTCATTTCAGAGAACAAATTATCTTTTGGCTACATTTTAGAGTCTTCCTGAAAGTATTATCAACATAGCGACACGAAAAAACACCACCTAAATACTAATAAAACGGTAGTCAAAGTGACCTACATGGTATGATCAGGGGTAAGGTGAAGTTTGATATTTCTACTATTAATTCTTAGAAAAGAAAGAATGTATAAGTTGCATCGAAATACGGTTTCCAGCAGGTATACATACGTGACCACATACTCCTCCTGACTGTCTGACTTCTGAAACCAGTACTTTCGCACATATCATTTGATACTGTATTTCATCCCGCTTTATTAAACATCTTAGCAATAGAAGTTGGTAATATGAATGAAAATGGCAAATTTTGTGCTCTAGTCTTTGCTGAAATACCTCTGGATACTGTTGTGTATTATGAGGCAGACAACCTACTAACTTGTGGCATTCAGAACTTAGGCCACTTAGAACGAGCGGAATGGCATTCACAGAACTTGGAAACAAGTTGTTGCATATTACATTTCTGCGATCACTTTTCACTATGGCTGTTTGAAAGCACTCATTGTTCATGTCATAAGTGAGTTTCAGAGTATTGGATTCAAAGAAGTTTGTACTGTATACGATTAGAATGCAACAAAACAGAAGGCTCTTAAAGAGCTGTGCGAAGCAAATTTGTCAAAGCCAACTACGTCATTTTCTTGTAAATAATCAAACTGTTACTATTTTAGGTCTACCACATCTCCTCAAAAACAATAACGCTTTGATAGATAATGAAATCAATTTTAAAGTAGTAAAATTGGAGTATATTAGTATACTTGTCTAGTTGTTCAAAAATTTAAAAAATGCACTTCAAAACTCTACCTTGCTATGTCACAATGAAAGCAATAGTTGCTGCTGCATAAATGAGCCATATAGTTACAACAGCAACTGAAACATATGACACTGATATTGCCATATGAGGCCGTATACACAGCTGAGGTTGTATAAAAGATAAATAACCTCTTTGATTCACTCAACAGTAATGAGCTGTATCCATATGACTGGAGAATATTTAAGTGTGTTTTATCAGAAAATCCACAGCAGAAATATGGTATACCATACAGAAGGAAACAGGTATCTAGCTAATAAAAGATTTGAAAACAGGTAGAAACAAGACTAATGTGTTTAGTTTTATGAAAGGTTGACAGATTACATTATTTTCTTCTCGAAGACCTTAAAAGAAGTTGGTTTTAAGTACTCAAATTTAAAGGGTTTCGATCAAGGTGCTTTAGAGAATTTCTTTTGTTGTATAATGTAACACAGTATTGTCAATAGGAAATCCAACCGGTTTTCAGTTCGTAAAAGCTCTGAAGGCTTGTGTTGTGAATCGTATGGTTTTGCCTTTCGAAACCATGTGTGTAAACAATTGCGAAAATGATGATTACAATCCACTGACAATTCGTCGTAGTAATGCTGGTAACAAACGTTTAAATTAGAGTTAGTTGAATGATGGTAACGACCCAGATGGGCCACAGGTAACTTTTAATTCTCACTCAGATGTAAGTTTCTCTGTAGATCACCCGGCTGTAGCTTACATAGCAGGCTATATCCTGAAGTACACAGAAGTACTAGATTCCTGTGAAACAGTGTGTACTCACCTGTTATAAAAGAAAACCATTTTTACATCATTTAAAGAGAATAATGAAGTATCTTCTCATCTGAAATATGCAAGTGAAAAGTTATGATTTTCATAAGAACTCTCTATGACAAGTTGTATGATTTTCTAAATAGCCAAGCACACACAACACGAATAAATGAGAATTTAAAAAAAAATTCTCTCTGCTGTATGCACTATTTTGTAATAAACATGCCATAGAAGAGACCCTTCTAAAGAGAAGTACACAATTCATCATACAGAACTATATGTAAGATAGAAAAAAATGATCAAATGAAATTCTGTGTGCAACACCTTATAAGAAAGAACAAATTTAAATCACGTAATAAATTCTGCATTTATCTTATGCAACGTTACAGTAACTTCCATTTACATATTTAAGTGCATGTTGTTGATTGGAACCAAGCTTGGAGATATAGAAATTAATAATACTTGTCATAGCTACAATACACTCATTTGTGAGTCCCTTTATATGTGAGCAAAAGCAACTCACACCTGTGAGCCACATTGGTGTCGTACTTTGCAACACACTATCAGCATACAACAAGATGTGAGAGGAGATAACTGACACTAAAGCAGAATTTCAAAATTCTTCTTGATATATGTATCAACAATTTAATAGAAAATATTAACTCAAGGGATACTAAGCGCTAATGAAATTGCTGACTACATTTTTAATCTGATAATAAATATGTCCCTATACAAAATAATGTTTCTGTTGTTGGTTTCCTGTTTCTCTGTTCCAGATGCAGCTTCCAGTACATGAATTTAATAGTGGTAATTTGATAAAGAAGATGAGAGATTTAATTACTGAAGGAGTGTTGGCAAGAATTCGAGTGTTCATTTTCAGATGTGTACTGTGCAAAAATTTTAAAGGATAAACACATAAACTAAAGGTCATAAATAAATGTTGAACTTACAACTCATTTCATTACTCAAAAACACGCAGGTGTAGCAAAAAATACTGCCCAATGAAAAATGACGAAACTGTATCACTAACAAAATGTGTCACGAACAAAAAAAATTGGCTACACTCATGCAATGTATACGTTCTCCACTCTCAGTTTAGTTCTCAGTCATTGTAAAGAAATATTCTATGAATTTCGTAAATTTCATTTACTTATAAGTGACTGCACAGAATAACTGGTTCAGGTTACAAAAGGTATATAAATATTAATTAATAAAAATTAATAAAATCTATTTTACTAATATCAAACATAGACGTTAATTTCAGAAAGATTTCTGAAAAATGTCTGTCTGGAGTACAGCATGGGCTGTCGGAAAACCGGAAAAGAAGAGAATCGAAGCATTTGAGATGTGGTGCTGCAGACGAATGTTGAAAATTAGGTGAACTGGTAGGATAAGGAATGAGAAGGTGCTGCACAGAATCGGAGAAGAAAGGAATATGTGGAAAACACTGACAAATAGAAGGTCAAAAACTGTAGAGGAAGACAGAGTTTGGAATACATCCAGCAGATAGTTGAGGATGTCGATTACAAGTGCTACTCTGAGATGACGAGGCTGGCACAGAAGAGGAATTCGTCGCGGGCCGCATCAAACCAGTCAGCAGACTAATGACTCAAAAAACAAAAACATTTAGTAGGCATTAGAGCACGCTCTTCCTGCTTAGTATGGCGTGTTACACACAGCTTTTGATTGAAGTTCGTTCAATATATTACTCTGCAAGGTCGCAAAAGACTTTCCGTTTTTAGGCAAGCGCTTGACCACAAGACTACGCAGATCACTCATGAAGTATTAATGAAAAAAATGTTGCCATAGAACAGCTGTGCCTCAAAATCTAAGCATACGCATTTTCGTGACATGTTTCCCTGCAAACCGTATTCACTGTCTGGCAACTATGAATGCTTCTGTCGTTCTCTACCCATATATCGCAAGACGGACAGCGCACTTCCTTTATTTTCTTGTTTTTGCGCTAATCATTAGTCGCAAGGGCAACCGTCTGCATGACTCACTAATCTGGACTGGTAACATCGGCTAACATGGTACTGCCATTATGGTACTGCGAACGGCTGGAAGGAATGGGAAATCACAGGCGTCATTTTTGCAAAGGACCTGCAGCTCTGCTGTGTGGTTGAATGACGGTGGTATCCTTTTGCATAAAATATTCCGTAGGTAGTCCACATTTGGATACACAGCCGCGGACTACTCAGGAAGATATCGACACAGGAAAAACAAAGCTGGTATTGTTCAAATCTAAGCATTGAATGTTAGAGATCGTTGTCAGGCAGATAGGTTAGGACATTTAAAAAGATAAGTGGACATGGGAAGTTAGATATACTGGGAATTAGCTAAGTTCGGTGGTGGGAGGACTGGTTGGTTGATTTGGGGGAGGCGACCAAACAGCGAGGTCATTGGTCTCATCTGGATTAGGGAAGGATGGGGAAGGAAGTCCGCCCTGCCCTTTCAAAGGAATCATCCCGGCATTTGCCTGAAGCAATTTAGTGAAATCACGGTAAACCTAAGTCAGGATGGCCGGACGAGGGTTTGAACCGGAGTCCTCCAAAATGCGAGTCCAGTGTGCTAACAACTGCGCCACATCACTCGTTGCATGTGGTGTGAGGAACAGGACTTCTGGTCAGATGAGTGCATAATTATAAATACTATACGAAATAGGGGTAACGTGGGAGTATGTCTAATAATAAAGAAGAAAATAGAAATACAGATAAGCAGACATGAACAGCATTGTTAAAGCTTTATCATAGCTAGGACACACAAAAAGCCAACATCGACCAGAGCAGTACAAATTTATAGGCCAACTAGCACCACAGATCATGAAGAGATTGAAAGAATTTATGAGTTAAAGAAATTATTGAGATAATCAAAGGAAAAGAAAGTAATGGCAATGGGAGTTGCAATTCGACAGTAGGAAAAGGAAGAGAAGGAAAAATAATAGGAGAATATGAACTTTGTGACAGAAATGAAAGAGGAAGCCGTCTGGTAGTATTTTTCACAGAGTATGGTTTAATCATCACTAACGCCTCAAGAACGTTGGCTATGTGGAAGAAATGGGAGACAGTGGAAGGTTTCAGATTGATTATATGAAGGTAAGACAAAGATTTCTGAACCCTGACATGTTCCGGGACATATGTGGACTCTGACCACAATTTATTGGTTATCAGCTGTAGGTTGAAACTGAAGAAATTGCAAAAAGTTTTCAAGTTACAGAGCTGGGACCTGAATAATTTGAAGGAAACAGAGGGATGAAAAGAGAAAAAATAAAAATGCAGCAAATGAAGTAGCAAAAAAAAAAAAAAACTGTCAGAAAGTGGAAAGCGGCTAAGCAAGAATGCATAGAGGACAAATACGAGGCCATAGGGATATGTATAACTTGGGGAAAGATAGAACTGGCTCAAAGAAAAATTTAAGAGCTTTTGGAGAAAAGAGAAGTAGCTGTACGGAAATCGAGAGTTCAGATGGAAAACCAGTACTGAACAAAGAAGGGAGTGCAGAAAGTTGGAAGGAGTATATAGAGGGGCTACACAAATGAATCAACTTGAAGTCAATATTATAGAAATGGAAGAAGAAGTAGGTGGAGATGAAATGGGAGATATGATGATGCGGCCAAAATTTGACACAGCACTGAAAGACTTAAGTCGAAACAAGGCCCTTGGAGTAGATGAAATTCCACCAGGAGTACTGATATCCCTAGGAGAGACAGCCACGGCGAAACTATTCCACCTGGTGTGCAAGATGTGTGAGACAGGAAAATTGCCTCAGAACTCAAGAACAATGTAATAATTTCTATTCCAAAAAAAGTATGTGATTAAACTATCAGTTTAATAACTCAATGTTGCTAAATACTGACACGAAGTATTGGCATGTGAATGGGAGAACTTGTAGAAGGTGACCTCAAGGAAGATCAGTTTGAATACTGGAGAAGTGTAGGAACACACAGGCGATAGAACCACATGACGTGCCTTAAAAATGGATTGAGAAAAGGCAAACCTACGTTTATTGCACTTGTAGATTTAGAGAAAGCTTTCGACGATGTTGAATGGATCATACTGTTTTAAATTCTGCAAGTTGTACAGATAAAATACAGAGAGCGAAAGGTTATTTACAACTTGTACAGGAACCAGACGGCTGTTATAAGAGTCGAGGGGCATGAAAGGGAAGCAGTAGTTGAGAAGGGAGTGAGGCAGAGTTGTAGCAAACACTGATGTTATTCAATTTGTACAGTGAGCAAACAGTTAAAATGAACCACAGGAAAATATTAGGAAAGAGAATTGAGGTTCAGGGGCAAGAAATAAAAACTTTGTCATTTGCCAATGACGTAATTCTGTCACAGGAAGCGAATGAGAGGAAAAGCATTTGAATGGAATGGACAGTACGCTGAAAGGAGGATAAAAGGTGAAAATCAATAAGTAATTGACTATAGCAGAATGAAATCAGATGATGGTGAATTAGGAAGGGAATTAGGTAGGGAAACGAGACACTTTAAGTAGTAAATAAGTTTTGTTATTTGAGCAGCAAAATACCTGATGATGGCTGAAGTAGAAAGAACATAACATGTAGGCTGGCAGCAGGAAGACAAGCGTTATAGAGGAAGAGAAATTTGTTAACATCGAATATCGATTTATTTGTTACGAAGTCTTTTCTGTAGTCTTGTGTGGAAGTGAAACGAGTACAATAATCATTTAAGACAAAAAGAGAATGGTAACTTTTGAAATGCGGTGCTACAGAAGAATGTGGAATGAGTCTGAAGTTAGATGAGGGGCAGAAATCATTTATATGTAAGGAAGATCAGTCGAATTGTACATCAATAGTATTAAAATGAGATTATAAGATGAATGTCTGCAAAAGTAAAGCAAGGATAATGGAATGTAATCGAATATATAACTACATCTTGCTCTCTGTATGTAGAAGCTAATATCAGGAACTACTTCTGGGATTTTTATATCGTTTTCAGTAAAAGACTGATTTGTGAGTGAGGGTTGTTTACGACTGACAAGTAGGCTGCCCTGCACAACAGGCTCCTTTTCTAGGGATACACATGGCATGGCTGAGTAGTGCGAGTGTGGAGAAAGATGTGGTGGACATAGAAAGGGGGCAGAGGAGATGGACAAAGAGAAAAGTGAGGTTGGGATGGACAAAGACAGGAGGAGGAGGAGCTGTACAGAGTGAGGTGGAGTACAAGATTGTCAGAGTGAGGGGAACCGATGGGTGGAACAAGGAGGAGGTGAGGGAGATGCACAAGGTACATGTATTATGTAGTGGTGTTCATAAATGTGTAACGGGCGTTAAACGAAAACTGAACACCCACCATAATGGGACCATGAAATGGTTGTATCCAGAAGTAATTACCAAGTGCATTTGCCTATATCTGTGCCACTAGGAGGTAAGACAGCAAAATTTCTATTGATTGGAATGTGCTTGACCGCTCACATAGATAACTGTACAAACTGTTGCACTCCCTCGTCCAGCTGAAACCTGTGGTCATTCTTGTCTTTGCTCAAGTCGTGAATGATGTGAAAATCACATGGTGAACGTTCTGGGCTATATAGAAGGTGCTGCAGTGTTTGCCAACGAAACCGCTGAAGCGGAACCTTCATCCAACTGACAGTGTGGGGACGGGCATTATCGTACAGCAGGATGCTTCCGTCAAACATAACTCCTGGACGTTTCTGTAAAGTCTCTTCATACTGCTGCTCACTGATTATTGTTCCACACCAGAGTAACTTAACGACCAGAAGGTCCCTACAGGAGGAGAAGAAAGTCGTAATTACCTAGTGGAACTTGTGTGAACGCTGTCGGAAAGCTGTCAGACGGAATCCTCTTGTTGTACAATAACACCTAGTCCTACACTGCGAAATTGACAAAGGCTGCAGTTAAACGAATTGATTGGGAAACACTGCAACATAATCTGTACAGCCCAGATCTTTCACCATGTGATTTTTAAATCTTTGGCGACATGAAATAGGATATGTGCTGGACGTTGGTTTCAGTCTGAAGAGAAAAATGCCAGAGTAGGTGTGGCTGTGGATCTGTCAGCAACCAACTGCATTCTATGGAACAGGAATTGATTGTCTCGTCTCCACTAGGGTATATGTCTTAACACATATGGTGATTACTGTTGAATGGAACCGTTCCATGGTGGGTGTTTTGTTTTCATTTGACTGTCCCTCATATTTATAATAATACATAAAGAGGAAACAATATTAGTAGAAGCTTTTTGATCGATTTACTTGAAATATTAATGAACATATGAACAGATAAAGATATGAAGTAAATTTTTAAAGAACTTTTAGAAGTTTTTGCTAACACCTTGCTCCGCTGTACAGTGTGATCAGAAACAATTTGCAAAGATTGTAAGGTCGTTGCAGGGTAGGTAGTGCTGAGAAATAATTGTTAAGAAAAAAATGATACTTTGTGCCACTTCCAACTTAATTAGCATTGAAGTTATCCAATCAGGCCACTATGTTTAGTTGTTCTCATGTCATAGATGATGGTGCACTAGGCTGCTCAGCCTTTGGCTTGGGTTACATCCTGACTACCGACCGATGTCCACTTTTTGTGTTACTCTCTTCTTCGGTTTTTGCTGACCAAACAAAGAATACGTTTGGTGAGACTGTCTTTTGGGGGCCACTTGAATTTTGATCCACAACAGCCTGATTGATTAACATCAGTGCTAATTAACCTGTAAGTAGCGCAATATATTGACTTTTTCCTTAACAATCATTTCTCAGCACGACCTGCTGTGCAACTCCCTTGCAAGCTTTTCAGAACGTTTCTGACCACCCTGTATAGTTATATACATTTATATATCGTATATATTTAAAAATAAGTTTCCTATGTCGTCTGAACGATTATTGAAGTATCGCGTAAAAATTTGAAATAAATCAGTAAAGAACTTTTCAGGAATTTGGTAACAGCGTTAAACATCGACTTTTCTTAGTACAGTAGCCTGGATATGTGTAAATACTATCCTTTTCCCATAGCTTCTTCTGTGTATGCGTTCAACACACATACTACACACACTTCCTCCTCCCCCATCTTCATGTCCACCTTTTCCTCCACCTTTCTCTTTGAACACCTAATCTTTGCACCCCTGCCTGCTGAACTTCTGCTCACCACTTTCTTTCTCTCTATTCATCTCGTCCTCTCCACTCTCTTTGTCCATTCCCATCACCACCTACGTGCGCAGCTCATGGTCTTGCAGTCGCGTTCTCGCTTTCTGAACAAAGGGTCCCGAATTAGATTCCCAGCGGGGTGAAGGATTTTCACTTGCCTCGAGATGACTGGGTGCTTATGTTGTCCTCACCATTTCATCATCATTCATGCAAATGGTGAGAGTGGACTGAGCAAAGGTTGGGTATTTGTATGGGAGCTGATAACTGCACAGTTGAGTGCCCCACAAGCCAAATGTCATCATCATCATCACCACCTATTTCCTACCACACCTTTCTCCCCATCTCTCTTTCTATATCTTCCTCCAATTCACTGTCCATTCCCCCATCTTCCTTTTCCACCTGCCTACAGAGTCTCTGCTCTCCTCACCTTCCACATTCATTTCCACCTCCTCTCCTCTCACTTTGGGCACATATATTGCATGCATCTCTTCCTCACTATCTCCTCCATGTCCTGTCCTTCTTAAACCTCTTTTTCCTCCTCTCCATGTCCATCTCCTTTTCCCCTTACCTCTCTGTAATTCCTTTGCCTCCCTCACATTGCTCATCTCAGCTTTCCCCTATTAAATCCTCTCTCTGTCTATTCATCTCCTTCCTATCTCTGTCATTGTCCTCTCTTTTGTGTCCATATCTTCCTTCCCCCACTCTGCCTGTTCATCTATCCTCCAACCTGAGTCTCTGCCTTTCCCCTACTTCCTTCTCTTCATTTGTCCACCCTCTACTGCCTCCCCCCCCCCTCTGTGTAGCCTGCCTGCTATCCGCTTCAGGCCTTCCCAGCATTGCACATGCATACAGTAGCACCTACAAAATGAGTCGATAAAGTGGGCCGATAACACTCTAAATTGCCAGTCATGAATGGCAGTCTTCATGTCAGGTGCTTGAAAACTCTTTTTTGTTCCTGGCACAGGCTGCCCTGCAAAACAAGTCGATTAGGCAAGCCAATACTATCTCCACACAACACGCCAGTCATACAGAACAGCCTATGCATCAGAGCTGGGAAACTATTTCTTGCTTATGTGTCAGGAGATGGTGAACTATTTCTTGCATATGCGTCACAGACAGGAAAACAATTTCTTCCCCTAACATATGCGCTGCCTTCTAAAGCTGGTCGAAAATGCAGGAAAATATTATTCTCAAACAAAGTGCCTGTCTATATGGCAGGACTGCAAAACACAATTTTTGCCTGTATCTCTGCTCCTTTTGGCATGAGGCGATTTGTGTACAATCTTTGGTACAAATCGATCAAGGTGTTTGGGAGATCTTTGACATAAAAATGGGATTGTCCTGCTTTGTAGCAGGGTAAGTAAAATTTTTGCAGCCCCTGAAATGTAGGATGCTCTTCCAAGAAGCTTATTGTGTTGCAGTAATGTCAGCATGCCTTACTGTCTTGCTTTGCAGGGCAGCCAGTAAGTCAGGGGCAGAAAAGGTCTTCAAACCCCTGATGTGTAGGCAGCCTGGCACCACAGGCCTGAATTTTCAATTTGATTGATAGGGGCTACATGTAGAGATAGGCAGGACTCACCAGGGAGGTTGGTGGGGAAGAACATGGTGGTTAGACAGGTTGGAAGGTGAAGTGGACACAGGTAGGGAAGAAGGAGATGCATGCAAGGAGGAGGAGTGTGGGTATGTGAGTGAGTGTGTGTGTCCAGCATCTCCTCCCAAACCCACAGAATGAGTTCTACCAAATTTGGTGCAGAAATAACAAACTTCATAAATATCAGTATTGTGGGGTGCAATGAAGTTCTAGCCCTCATAATAGTGGAGATATGGGAAAAAACGTATTTTTCAGACCTTGTGTGTAGGTGGCGCTGCTCAACTGGTTTGTGGTATGTGAGGAGTATCGGGCTGCCTTATCGTCCTTCTTTAAAGGGCAGTCTATACATCAGGAGCAAGAAACTATTTTCCTGCCCCTGAGTCATAGACTGTGCTGCATAAGAGGCATGTTGTGTTGCATTATTGTCAGGTTGCTTTTTCGATCTGATTTTTGGACAACCAGCATACTGGATGCAAGAGAACGATTTTGAATCTCCTACACAACTGGTGTGATGTGAATGTAATATTTGTCCACTTCACCAATATGTTTTTTGGGGCTGAGCAGTGAGAGGGGTGATGAAGACAGATAGCGTGAGCTGAGATAAGGTCAGGTGGACAGAAAGAAGGGGAAGAGGAGAACACAGATAGTGTGAAATTGTGTGATGTGGACAGAAATAGGTGGAGAAGTGAAGAACAAAGAAGGGGACAAGAGTGGACAGACAGAGAAAGTGGATGAGGAGATGTACATAGGAGGTGGGGGAGATGTTGACAGGAAGAGGAGGTATGTTGTGCAAGTAATGCCTTAGAGGGGCTACACATGCAGATCGGTACATCTAGCTGACAGAGCGGTTGGAGAATATGGATAGTGTGGGTGGAGGAGGACGTGATGGATAGAGACAGTGTGAAGGAGGATGAGATGGACAGACAATGTGAAGCAGAGAGGCAGAGTAGATGGATAAAACGAAGGTTTAGGAGATATTGGACAAAGGGAGAATGAGGAAGAGATAGACTGAGAGAGCGTGGAAGAGGATGAGTGTTTCCTTCCTTATATACTTGTGCACCATCCCTCCACACCTTCCTCCTGCTGCCTGCATCTCCTTCTTCTCCCCATCTTTTTCTATCTCCTCCTGCCCCCTTTTCCTTATCTACCTCTTCCTCTCCCATTGCCTATAAATCTCATCTTACTCTCTCTGTCCTTGTCCTCCTTTCTCCTCTCTCTGCTCATCCCCTCCCACCACCTTCTCCATTTTCCATCTCTGACTTCTTTGAGCCACATCCATTTGCATGTGTACTTCGTGTGGAACAAAAAGATAAAACAGTCTGATACAACTCTTCGTGTTGGGCAGCATACGCATCAGAGAGTTGAAAACAGCTTCTGCTCATGATATGTGTGTGTTGCTCTGTATAGGGGGTCGATAAAGGAGACTAATGCTACTCCCAATGAACGTGCCTGAAATGCAGTACCAGTCTGCCTGATCAAACCACTCCTCTCCTCCGCATCCGACGACCATGGATGTGCCAATGTTAACACCGAAACATTGGCAACGACGAATGAAATTGGCAAGTGACCGTTGTCACTGGATGTTGACGCAATGGCAGAGCATTGCATGGTCTCATGAATCTCGATACCTCCTTCATCACGCCGATGGGAGGGCACGAAAGCGTCGTCTTCCAGGGAACAGCTCCTTGACACCTGTGGGATGAAGACAAGCAAGCGGCGGCTACATTATGCCCTGAGGAACATTCACATGGGCATCCATGGGTCCAGCCGACTTCGTGCAAGGCACCCTGACGGTCGAGGAGTATCGTACACTGGCTGCAGACCACGTACACCCCTTCATGACGATCACGCTTCCCAACGGCAGTGGCATTTTTCAGCAAGATAATGTGCTATGTCACAAGGCCAGGAGTGTGACGGAGTGGTTCGAAGAGCTCAGTAGCGAGTTTCAGTTGATGTGCTGGCCCCCTCAACTCGCCATATCTGAACGCGATCGAACATATCTAGGATGTGATTGAACGAGGCCTTTTTCCCAGAATTTGCGGGATTAAGTGACTTGTGTGTGCAGATGTCGTGCCAGCTCCCTCGAGCGGCCTACCTAGGCCTCATTGCTTCCATGTACTACGCGTCGCCGCTGTTATCCGTGCCAAAGGTGGACATACTGGATTAGGTAGGTGGTCATAATTTTCACGCGTTTAACTTAACATGAATATGCGAAGTTATTATTTTAGTCTAGGCTTCGGAATTTCCTTTGTTTTGACTTCCAAAAACACTGCGGTAGGTTGCTCACTTTGCTTTACTCTGATCGCTGTGTTGCTTCTCTATGGTATTCTATCTCTTTGATGCCAACAGTCTTCATCTGGCTTTACATATACACTCCTGGAAATGGAAAAAAGAACACATTGACACCGGTGTGTCAGACCCACCATACTTGCTCCGGACACTGCGAGAGGGCTGTACAAGCAATGATCACACGCACGGCACAGCGGACACACCAGGAACCGCGGTGTTGGCCGTCGAATGGCGCTAGCTGCGCAGCATTTGTGCACCGCCGCCGTCAGTGTCAGCCAGTTTGCCGCGGCATACGGAGCTCCATCGCAGTCTTTAACACTGGTAGCATGCCGCGACAGCGTGGACGTGACCCGTATGTGCAGTTGACGGACTTTGAGCGAGGGCGTATAGTGGGCATGCGGGATGCCGGGTGGACGTACCGCCGAATTGCTCAACACGTGGGGCGTGAGGTCTCCACAGTACATCGATGTTGTCGCCAGTGGTCGGCGGAAGGTGCACGTGCCCGTCGACCTGGGACCGGACCGCAGCGACGCACGGATGCACGCCAAGACCGTAGGATCCTACGCAGTGCCGTAGGGGACCGCACCGCCACTTCCCAGCAAATTAGGGACACTGTTGCTCCTGGGGTATCGGCGAGGACCATTCGCAACCGTCTCCATGAAGCTGGGCTACGGTCCCGCACACCGTTAGGCCGTCTTCCGCTCACGTCCCAACATCGTGCAGCCCGCCTCCAGTGGTGTCGCGACAGGCGTGAATGGAGGGACGAATGGAGACGTGTCGTCTTCAGCGATGAGAGTCGCTTCTGCCTTGGTGCCAATGATGGTCGTATGCGTGTTTGGCGCCGTGCAGGTGAGCGCCACAATCAGGACAGCATACGACCGAGGCACACAGGGCCAACACCCGGCATCATGGTGTGGGGAGCGATCTCCTACACTGGCCGTACACCACTGGTGATCGTCGAGGGGACACTGAATAGTGCACGGTACATCCAAACCGTCATCGAACCCATCGTTCTACCATTCCTAGACCGGCAAGGGAACTTGCTGTTCCAACAGGACAATGCACGTCCGCATGTATCCCGTGCCACCCAACGTGCTCTAGAAGGTGTAAGTCAACTACCCTGGCCAGAAAGATCTCCGGATCTGTCCCCCATTGAGCATGTTTGGGACTGGATGAAGCGTCGTCTCACGCGGTCTGCACGTCCAGCACGAACGCTGGTCCAACTGAGGCGCCAGGTGGAAATGGCATGGTAAGCCGTTCCACAGGACTACATCCAGCATCTCTACGATCGTCTCCATGGGAGAATAGCAGCCTGCATTGCTGCGAAAGGTGGATATACACTGTACTAGTGCCGACATTGTGCATGCTCTGTTGCCTGTGTCTATGTGCCTGTGGTTCTGTCAGTGTGATCATGTGATGTATCTGACCCCAGGAATGTGTCAATAAAGTTTCCCCTTTCTGGGACAATGAATTCACGGTGTTCTTATTTCAATTTCCAGGAGTGTACATCTATATTCAGCAAGCTACAAAATTCAGTGTAAGGAAGGGTACTCTGTATCACTGCCACTTCTCCATCCTTCCTGTTCCAGTCGTGAACAACAATTATTAGTAACCCTGTGGATCAGCTTGAATCAATCAAATTTAATCTCCCCACAGAATATGAGACTATTCGAACAGTGGGTAAAACGTAACAATGAACATCCCAGGAGCCTGGAAGCACTGCAGTATCTAATCATCATTGAGTACACGGGTAGTTTATGTATCAATGGAAATATGCCAATTGCACCACTTAATTCAATGCAGTCAGCTCAAGATATAATGTTGGAAGTACTTCTACTTAAGATTCGCTATAATGGCGAATTCTGTTTGTAGTAATAAAGCCTTGTGATCAATTATAGATCCTAGAGACCAAGAGCTGGCTACTGCATTCTGTATGAACGAAGAGAAAACAATATTGGGTAAAAATCTGCAAAAGTCAGCTATATTGGTAGTGGTTGTGCAAAAGTTGGTACTAAAAATATCTCGAAAGAAAGGAGATGACAATGTCAGACAATTACAAGGAATGTCGTTGAAATTGCTCTGCAGGCGTTTGTAAAGAGTCCTTCCGATACGAGATGAATGAGCTGTTTGAACGGGATGTAGTGGGATGAAAATCCTCGACGTTCAAGAACAGAGAATAAAAATCACAGACTCTGCCACGCGTATTCCAAGAGATCTTTGACCAAATGAGAATCCTCAGCCCCGTAGGCCATTAGTACGGAGTACAAACCAATTTCGGCACAGTCTGCGATGTTTCCAGATGGTGTTTAATATCTCGATAGACCACGATCCTGCTGCTGTCTAATTGCACCTTGCATTGTTTCCAGATTTCTCTTCCCCCAACCCTATGACGTCACAGCGGAACTAGGTCGGTTATCATATGTATAAATGGTACGTGGCCCCTTTAATACAACCTTGCACAATCCATACCACAACTATAATCAGGACGGGAAACGGGATGGTGAATCATGGCTGGTAGTCATACTTTGATTTACACATACTTTATTAACATAAGGTGCCTTCAGATAATTCCCCATAATCTTCAGTACAATGCAGCAGTTACTTAGTATAAGTTCTTATAGAAACAAGACAGTTATCAGAACTCAACAAGTATAACCATAAAATGCATATGAAATCAGTTATGAGACAACTAGCAAACACAGTATTGCCGTGGCTTCGCCACACTTAACAAAAGCTTACAACGGACAGTACAGTTGCTATCAGAGTGGGCTAGCCACTTAGTTGCATTTGATTACTGCACGGGCCAACACGGTCCAAACAACACTCAAAACTCACGTGGTTAACCGCAATTCATTAGAACATGGATATGTAACAGAAGCAAGAAAGATTGTCATGAAACAAACCCAGATTACACTTTACGCGACCGCACACTGTAACTTAAAGAGAGATGTGACATCCACTCAACAAACACTGTGGACTGTTTATTACTACAGAGACAGATCACTGCAATTAGCCCAAAATTACATGACAATCGATAGACAGAGTTTCATTACTTTACATGTGCTCTATTTGCTAACGTTTACTTAGTTGCATGTCTATCTATATGTAACCCCCCCAAAAAAACATTTGTTTAAACATAAGAAAATCGCAATCAAATCACAAAACCCGTTTTACCCGCATTGGCGGAAAGGAAAGATATACTAAACTTTTGGTGTGGGGTCTTCGCCTAAAGCAATCTAGTCATGGCAGGGTTACATAAACACAGCAGGACCTAGGGTGCGGGTTACACCTCACTCCACGCCAAGGCGTTGGCACTTACAGCAGCTTTTGACAAACACAGGACAATTGCTACTATCTGAAACTCACACAAAATACAGGGCAGAATCCTTGCGTCAGATATACGTGCATCAGTCTAGAAAATGTTCCGTCCACAGCAATCACTGACCTTTAAATTGAAACTATTTAAGGACGGTTCACCGATAATAGTAATATCACTTACGTGCCGTTTTCAATCACTTAATGCCCTTAATGATCAATTAGAGAACAACCAGTACAGTTATAACTAAGACTTCACTGCGAAGCCAACGTTTAACCAGCTCACACGGAGCTCATCTACATACTTTTCGATTAACGGCTGTGTAAGTTCCACAATCGTCTAGGGAGTTAAACGCCTCTTAACACGTCGCTCAGCCACATACACTAACGGCCAACTTACTTGATGTTTGCAAACAGCACAACTCAGCGGCTCATGCAGCTCAACCACTTTACTTCGGGGACCTCTCCCTTGATAGAAATCACGGATCTCCGAGCTGCCCCAAAACACAGACTTGCCGACCAATACAACTCTGCATATCACGCTGATAGTGCACACCCGGTCGCAGTCGACACTCCTTTTTCCAGAGACGTCCCACGTCTCTCAATGCTATTCTTTCGAAAGTTGATGGCCGACTCTTGAAGCCCGCTAACCCGGAACAAAGCCACACGATATCCAAAGATCACATATAACCTCCAAAATCGATCGCAACGATATAACGAGCGTACCCGGCGCTGGTGCCAGTCCGCCACGGCTCAATAAAATGGTGAGAAATTTAAAAAATCCGTGATAGCGAACCTCGCCTAATTTCCCTAAGTATAAAATCCAAGATGGTGGACCTTAGCACAGGCCTATTACATCAAAATCCAAGATGGTTGATCAGAGTGCAGGCTGCATGATTGACAGATCTCCTTGATTTTCCCAAGCCCTTTGATGTCAAACTCCAAGATGCTTGATCTTAGTGCAGCCTGCATGATGGGAAATCCAAGATGGCAGACGTTTTAGAATTCTAGAATATCCACCCAGGTCACGTTGCACGTGGCGAACATTGCCACCTTTATGTGGTTTCTGATTATTGGTGCTCAGCTCTTTTTAGCACCCTACATACACTGGCCGTTACCCCTTCCCATTACTTTGCTCCCTTCACTATATATGCAGCTGACACTGTGTTTGGTGATCGTTGTGGGCACAGTGGAGCCTCGCTACAAACTGTGATCTCTTGTGTCTGTCCTGTCACTGCTTTTCTTTTTCCAGGCTCATTGCAGGGTTCTAAGCCTGACTCAGCTACAGGCCAACATCCTTGTTAGTTAGACCAGCTTGGATCCTAAATTCAATGGCAAATGTTTCTGGGAATGAGAAAGGTTTCTGAAGTATCTTGGTTTTATTGTAATACATAGGATGGCGAACTTTCATACTAGGGTAAGCCAAAGCTGATTCTGTGGTCTGGCGTCAATGAGAGTGCCGTTTACGTTCATTTTATGTTTATAGCACATCTACTCTGCCATGCGTACAATTTCCCCAATGAGTATTATGCAGAGCTGGCAAGAGATTTGATATATTCCTGGTATGTGAAGGCCTAGAGCAGTCTTTACTGAATCTAGTAGTTGAAGGTCTCAGGAGATGGGTGAAAACTACATTTAACACTATGTTCCTCCTAGATTCTGCCGCCTTTTCTGAAGGTATTCCCAGCAAACTGGATGCACGCTAATGATTTGTGCTCCTCTTTTTCTTCCTGCTATTGTCTATATACAACCTGTTGAAACGCATATCTGCCATATCTGCCTGCTGTTGAACCCATTTCTTCAGAACATCATCTACAGATGCTTCACCTCACTAGGAAGACTGCCTACAAATTCTATGAAAAATTAATGTAGGTTGTAGTGAAATATGAGTTTGAATTCTGTGTTGAGATCACTGAATTTTGAATCGAAATCAGTCAATTTTGTGTTGAAATCAAAGAACATTGTGCTAAAATCAACGAATTTTATACTGAAATCAGTGAATATTGTAGCCCATCAACCGGCTGTCCACAGTTATTGTTATATATCTGTGGACAGGAGCATGTCGAAGAACTGAGATTTAAGATTTATTGAACAGTTGATCACTATTATCTAGCAGAAAGTTTAATATACAGTCGCTGCAGCAAAATTGTCTGTAACAAATTGCCTCATGTTACAGTTGCTCTTGATACAGTGATACTGTAAAACTGTAACAACTGTCTCATGTTACAGCAATATGGTAACAGATTCCCCCATATTGTTCCATTGTTTTCTCCACTTTAACTATCACACCATCACAACAAAAGAAAGCAGTTTTCCAAGTAATGATAAGCAGATTGCTTTAATAATAGAGACATTAGCAAAGAACTGAACACATTGCTCCATATTGGCTCCAAAAATGGCTCTGTTTTTCCGGTAGTTGATAAAATATGTAATTCTAAACTCGTGGTGCGTCAAAAAAGAGGCCACAAATGTAAAGATTATGTTGCAGGAAGGTTAAAATTCATCTTGTTTCCTTTTTATGGAATTGTTTCTTATAAACTCAGTGCCTTTTTCTGTAGTATTAATGCTAACCTCGCCTTCAAAACCGATAACGCAATAGCTCAGCTATTTGCATGCAGTATTAAACCTAAAAACAACAAATTTACAACTGCAGCCTTTTATAAAATCTGCTGCACTGTATGCGAAGTCTTTTATATTGGGCAGAGAGCTAGAACCTTTAAAACTAGTTTTGAAGAGCATACAGAAGAAGGAAGGAAAAATGCAGAGGATAAACTCCCTTTTCACTTAATCTCGAAAGGACATTTTCATTAATACTGGAAATAACATTTACAACCATGTGCATCGCAAGAAGAACTATATTCTTAAGGAACAAAATATTCTAAAAACATTGTTTTTCTGGATGCCTTTCAGAGTGTGTTTCGTGTATTTTAATGTTAGTAATTTCAGCACTGTTATATTTCATTACATAGTTTGGCACTCTCCTTTACTGTAAACCACAAATCACGCTTAGTTCCTTATGGCTGCGAGCCGAATTAACTCATCTACATCTATATCTACATGGATATTCTGCAAATCACACTTAAGAGCGTTCATCGAACCACCTTCACAATTCTCTATTATTCCAATCCCTTATAGCGCGCGGAAAGAACGAACACCTATATCTTTCCGTGTAAGCTCTGATTTCCCTTGTTGTATGGTGGTGATCGTTTCTCCCTATGTAGGTCGGTGTCAGCAAAATATTTTCGCATTCGGAGGAGAAAGTTGGTGATTGGAATTTCGTGAGAAGATTCCGTCGTATCTGTATTTGTATGAAGATACACGCTTTCCTGATTCTTTTCGTTGGCACTTGTTGGTTTCCTATATCGACTTTTCGTTCATTGTTACATGTCTGCGCATAGTCTGTTGTCCTTACTCTTTTTGTACTAATAGTTTGTACATGTCTTTGTCTTCGATATTTCATTTTACTTTTGTGGATTTTACCAACTTTTATCTCACCACTTGCGCCTGCTTACCAACGTGTCCCCTATAGGCCCTCCCTGTAACTTGCTCCTCTCCTATTTAAGTGCCGCGGTCTGGAACATCTCAGCGATCGTTCTCTCTGGATTAATGATCATGTGACATACAATTTGTTGTCCAGCTCTATTTAGTTTACGTAAAGCATGTCAATTGTAATAGTAGATGAAGTCATACTGTGTATTATTTTAGATTTATTGCTTTTATGATATGTGTGGATGATTTATATTGAACATTTATGTATTTCATTTGTTGTTGATGATACCTATTGCTACATTCTTCACCATTTGATTAATTCTGTTGTACTCAGTTTTCAATAGTATGTAGATACCACTGAATAATGCCTTGAAGGCCGAAACCAGTATTAGTTTTTAAAGTAAAAACAAAAGTGGAACTGGTGTTGTCATTTTATCTGCATTATCAGATTTCACTCATATGTGGATCATTAATTCAGATACGAAACCTGTTCAGATACGAAACCTGCACTAATATGCTCCATGTGTTTGACTAGAAAATAATTGAATACACTTAGTGTGTGGCGTTCACATTTAATTATTTTTATTTTGGACATTAGTGGAAAATCATGCTAGTTACAGTAGGAGTAATTTTGGGTGTGGATTTAGCATTATGCTTGTGTTTTTCAAAAGCAGTACTTTGTCTGTGGGGTAGTTGGCTACCATGTGGTGCACAGTACAAAGAAACTTTATTCTACGGTGCATTTAGTAAAGTGGAAGTGATATCATTGTGTAAAGTAGGTTCGCGGAACAAAATTGTGTGAAACGTGTGTGGAGTTGAATTTTATATTTTTCATGAATTTCTTATATTTGAAAGTTGATGGCTTTGTTTACCCATGACGCCGTACAGCTTGTGGTAGAAATCAAATTCATTCTTACTTTAATTAACAGTAAATGCTTGAAGCCTCGGTACTTATGTGACATCTGAAGATCTCAAAATGTAAACTGATTTTTCTCACGAAGAGATGGGAGTTTCTTTGTATGCATAAAGGTATGCTCAACGATGTGTTAGTCAGGTTGCATGGAAATTTAGTTCCCCACTAATCACTGCACAGATCTAAATTTGAGGAATATGATGAATACCTAAATTTGTGGGTCATTTTTCTTAATTTTTGTATTGTGGAGTTTAATGGAATTTTTGAGGTGTGGTAGTTGCTCAAGTTGAACCAAGGCTTTTATGCCAAATATCCACCGTGCTCTGTATCCAGTAGTGATAGTGGAGATTTACTTTTTTCTTTCGTGAATGAATGAGCATCTGATTATGCTATATCTATCCTAAACAACATGTTTCTTGTGTAACTCTTCAGGCTTTCCCGGTGAGATCTTGACATGTGGAATAATCGGGTCTACTGCCGGATGTTTGTGTCGCTCTGGCACAATATTTCGGCAACGTAACTCGTTGCCTTCTTCAGGTGCTACCTGAGACTGCCGTATTGGAGGATCTTGTCTGGCACAATATTTCGACCATGTAACTCGTTGCCTTCTTCAGGTGCTACCTGAGACTGCCGTATTGGAAGATCTTGTCTGGCACAATATTTCGGCCACGTAACTTTTGCCTTCTTCAGGTGCTACCTGAGACTGCCGTATTGGAGGATCTTGTCTGGCACAATATTTCGGCCACGTAACTCGTTGCCTTCTTCAGGTGCAAGATCCTCCAATACGGCAGTCTCAGGTAGCACCTGAAGAAGGCAACGAGTTACGTGGCCGAAATATTGTGCCAGAGCGACACAAACATCCGGCAATAGACCCGATTATTCCACATGTCAACATGTTTCTTCGTGAATGTGTTCCAGCCATCACCAATCACTATTCAGTGATGATTTTCTGGTGAGTTTATGTACAGTGGGAACGGTGCCTCTTGTATTACGTTCATGATTTCAGTTATATTGTGTGTATTCAAATCGGATCAACCAAGCTTGATAAACAAATCATTTATATGAAACGTTTCAAGAAGTACGAGACTAATATTACTGTCCCATCAAATCATCAGTAAATTTACGGAATAATAAGATGAACTTCTCATGAGTAAAACTAGGTGTGTAATCTGACCCTTCTGTTGAATGATTCAAGGAAAATACAGCAATTCGTTGCATATTATAAGATGCACTATCATATAAGTCATATGTGAACCAGTGATTCAAATAAGAAATTGAAGAAAAATTCATAGAATTAAAGTAACAGCTTGTTTTATGACGAAGCTGCAAAGTAGATCCGTTCATATTGTAACTCATACCCGAATGACTAGGACACAGCGACTTTCCAAATAAGAAATTAAAGAAAAATTCATAGAATTAAAGTAACAGCTTGTTTTATGACGAATCTGCAAGGTAGATCCGTTCATATTGTAACTCACACCCGAATGACTAGAACAGAGGCTCATAAAGTTCATACTTAACATAACCTTTTAACTTGTTACTCGCATGGAATAGCACGATGCAGTGCTTGGCGCAGTATCCGAATTGTGCGAGACAGTATGGAATGGGATGGCATTCGTAGGGGCATCCTTCCTTGTGTGCTTCACTCACACATGTTTTAATTTTCAAGCAACTACGTTCTCGCAGCGAGTTTGGGCAGTTTACCGATCTCATGGGGCAGCTTTGACTGTGTGGTTGTTCAAACTGTCAACATGTCGTGATCTAAAATGGTCAACTACTTGGCTTGGGATGAAGATGATTCCAACTGACGAGCGCTTTGGCTTCTGTGCAAGTTGTAGTTAGTCAAATTTTGTCTTTGCGGTCTCTTTGGAAGCTATATGTAAGGAGCTGTAGTATATTACTAGATTCTCCAGTTAAATGTGGTTGAAGAAACATTATGAGTATGCTCTCGCGGATTCTCCAGTTAAATGTGGTTGAAGAAACATTATAAGTATGCTCTCGCGGACAGTTTGCATCTGGCTTGAAATGTCTGCCAGCATAGTTTTTTCACCATCGCCATAACCCTCGCCCAAGGGTCAAAGCAACCTGTGATCATACATGCATCAGTCTTCTGAGCGCTTTGATGTGGGCCGCACGAATACCACTGTTGTGCCAACCTTTTCATTTCAGAGTAGCAGCTGCAACCTATGTTATCAACCGTTTTCTGGATGTATTCCAATCTCTTTCTTCCTCTACTGGTTTTAACCCTACAGCTCCCTCTAGTACCATGAAAGTAATTCCATGATATCTTAGCAGATGTTCTATCACCCATGGCACTTCTCCTTGTCACTGCTTTCCACATTTTCTTTTCCTCGCCGATTCTGTGGAGATCCTCTTCACTCCTTACCTTATCAGTCCACTTGGTTTCTTCTGTAGCATCACATCTCAAATGATTCTCTTAATTTCTGATTTTCCCAGTCCATGTTTCGCAACCACACAATGCTGAGCTGCAAAGGTACATTCTCAGGAATATCTTCCTCAGATTAACACCTTTGTTTGATACTAGTAGACTTCTCTTGGCTGGTAATGCCCTTTTTGCCTGTGCTAGACGCATTTTATGACCTTCTTGCTCCGTCCGTCATGCGTAATTTTGCTGCCTAGGTAGCAGAATTCCGTAACATCTACATCGTGATCACAAATTCTAATGTTAAATTTCTCACTTATCTCCTTTCTACTGCTTCTCATTACTTTCGTCTTTCTTCGATTCACTCTAAAACTATATCATGTACTCATTAGACTGTATTCCATTCAACAGATACTGTAATTCTTCTCCTCTTTCACTGAGGATAGCAGTGGCATCATCGATTCTTATCATCGATATATTTTCACCTTGAATTTTAATCCCACTCTTGAACCTTTCTTTTAATTTCGTCATTGCTTCTTCGATGTATAGACTGAACGGTAGGAGTAAAAGACTACTTCCCCGTCTTACACCTTTTTTGGTCTTCCAGTCTTATTGTTCCCTCTTGGTTTTTGTACATATTCTATATCGCTCGTCTCCCCCTATAATTTACCCCTGTTTCTCACAGAATTTCGAACATCTTGCACCACATTACATTGTCGAACGCTTTTTCCAAGTCGACAAATCCTGTGATTATCAACCGCAACATCAGAATTACCCAATGGTGCATGTGCTTTTACCTATCCTTAGCCAAAATTATCTGCATCTGATAGATACTCAGTTTTCTTTTCCATTTTTCTGTATATTATTCTTATCAACAATCGTTGGCTCTTGCAATCTTCGGAATTGTGTGGATGATGTTTTCCCGAAAATGTGATGGCACATCGCCAGTTTCGTACATTCTACACACCATCGTGAACAGACGTTTTGTTGCCATTCCCCACATTGATTTCAGGACTTCCGATGAAGTGTTACCCATTCTTTCTAACTTATTCGGTCTTACGTCTTCTGAAGCTCTTTTAAATTCTGATTCTAATAGTGGATCCCTATCTCCTTCCTACCGACTTCTGTTTCTTCTTCTATCACGTCATCGGACAAGTTCTCTCCCCTCACAGTGACACTGAATGTACTCCTTCCACTTATGCGCTCTCTCCTGTGGAATTCCCATTGCTCGCTTAATGTTACCACCATTGCTTTTAATTTCACATAAGGCTGTTTTGACTTCTCTGTACGCTGAGACAGTCCTTCCGACAAACATTTATTTTTCCATTTTTCATGCAACCATTTCGCCTTAGCTTCCCAGCGCTTCCTGTTTACGAGGATTGGAACTTAAATAATGACAACTATTTATTCACAATTGATACAAGAGAGTTACATGTTCGGACCTGTTACTGTCCTTCAAAGTAGTCACCAGCGTTGTGTAGAACCCGTTGCCAACGATATGGAAGGTGTAGTATACCGTTAGCAGAGCCTGTTCTGTCGATGGTGCGAATGGAGCGGTCCACTGCCTGTCGAATATCTGGAACAGTACTGAAGCGAATGCTACGAAGTGGTTCCTTCATCTTCGGAATCAAATCAAAGTCACAAGGGCTTAAGTCCGGGGAGTATGGTGGATGGTACAGTACTTCCCAGTCCCATCGACCGAACAGAGCAGCCACAGCTTGTGCTGTATGCGCCAGCGCATTGTCGTGCAAAATGATGGGTGGGTTGCGCAGAAAGTGTCGCCGCTTCTTTCGCCAAGCTGGTCGCAGGTGATGCTCCAAAAACGAACATTAATACTGTGCATTGACGGTGGCATTCGATTCAGAACTGTTCCAGATATTCGACAGGGAATAGACCGCTTCATTCGCACCATCAACAGAACAGACTCTGCTAACGGTATACTACGCCTTCCACATCACTGGCAACGGGTTCTACACAACGCTGGTGACTACTTTGAAGGACAGTAACAGGTGCAAACACGTAACTCTTTCGTATCGGTTGTGAATAAATAGTTGCCACTATTTAAGTTCCAGCCTTCGTATTTTATTCCTAAGTGACTTATATTTCTGTATTCCTGAATTTCCCGGAACATTTTTACACTTCTTACCGATAGTTATTTCGCAGTTACGTGCCTTGTACCAATGCTTTTCTTTGCAAATTTTATGATTGCCTTTTTCAATGATATCCATTCCCCTTCATCTGAACTGCCTACAAAGCTATTAATTATCGCAATGACTATAGCCTCAGGGCACTAGGCGAGTATCTCTTCTTTCCTCAGCATTTCCGTATTCCATTTCTTTGCACATTGGTTCTTATTGGCAAACCTCTTAAACTTCAGCCTACTCTTCATCATTATTAACTTGTGATCTGAGTCTATATCTTCTCCTGGGTACACGTTACAATCGAATATCTGATTTCGGAATCTCTGCCTGGCCATGACCTAATCTAACGCAAATCTTCCGGTATCTCTTGGCCTTTTCCAAGTATAACTCGTTCTTTTGTGATTCTTGAACAGAGTACTCGCTGTTACTAGCTGAAATTTGTTGCAGAACTCCGTTAATCTTTCTCCTCTCTCATTTCTACTACCAAGTCCATATTTTTCCGTAACCGTTTCCTCTGATCCTTCCTATGCAAAAGCATTCCAATCCCCCATGACTATTAGATTTTCATCTCCCTTTACATACTCGATCACCTGTTCAGTATCCTCACGTCTATCTCTTCACATTCTGCTTGAGACGTCGGTGTGTATACCTGAACTATTGTTGTCGGTGTTGATTTGCTGCCGAATCTGATCAGAACAATTTTTATTAAAACAAAACATTATCGCCTCCAGTGGGCACAATTAGAAGACACGTCTAAAGCACTTTGACCCAGCGGACAGTTTACCAAGAATTTTTAAAAACTGTGTTTCTAGGCAGACACGACAGGCATTGTAAAAGGAAGTAACCTGAATTCAATTATTAGGCCCAGTTGCTTCTTTAACAATAACTTTTAAAAACTGAATTTAATCGTTAGGTCCAATGTCTGCTTTAAGGAAACAACATAGAGTTGCGCCCAGTTACCTAATTTTTAACAAAAGGTTTTATAAATTAGGCGCAACAGCGCGAAATTTAAAACCTACACTACACTCGCCATCGGCGCCAGTACACAACAGAGAAACATTTTAACACACAAAAATGATCAATAATTTTACGGATTTTTCAGGGACGGAAACTCTTAAGTATCACCTTGGGCAACTGGCAGTTACGTCAAGATTTCTGTTGCCATGGCCATGTAGATTGGTCCCACCATACTCGGCAACACTCCCAAAATAAACCCAGGTAACGCCGTTGCTCTGTCTCAGCAGTAAGGCACATCCTCCCGGCACCAGAACATCTTGACGAAAAAAGGAGATTAGAATGACAAACGTGGAGGATTTTCATCGGCCTCATAAAGCTGGGTAACAAGTTCCCCGTAATTTTAATTTTCGCTTTGCTAACTGCCTGCAAATTCTGCACTTAGTCCCTGTCACTCGCTTTGAGGTGAGTGGGACATTTCCCCTTGTTGTATCTCTGGGCTTCTCTGTCGTGATTACGCTTTAGATTAGCTCTCGTCCTCATCCAGTTGTCTCAAATCTGCGTTTCATCAATTTTCTCACATAACAGTTGACTGATTGACCACAAATGTCCTGTTGGCGAGTTGGCTTGTAAGCGAACATAAGGTTAGCAGGAGTCTGTGAAATTCATGTACCGCGCTGCTGAAGGCAAAAGCATCCAATGAAGCGACTGGTCCCATCATCATGGAGGTATGCTATGAGGGCAGAACGTAAATTCCGATTATTGCATTCCACAAATGAAGGGTTGGAATAGCAGGGCGTTGTACGTTGTAGTGGTAAGCACAATCTCCCTCTCTAATCAGAAACCTTGAAATAGTCTCAACCTGAATGCTGCAGCCTTATCGAAGACTAATTATTGGCATTGCACGAAGATAGCAAATAAGGACTGCAGACTATTTATATTGCCTTGTGCTGTAGTATCAGGGGTCGAAAACAAACAGTAAAAGTGGTTGAAGACATTCACGCCAACTAGTACGAATCTATTCCTGACTCGTGACTATGGAATAGGGCCCACATAATCTATGCGTAACTTCTCAATAGGTGATGACACAATTTAAGAAGCATGGCACTCCCTGGCAATCTCTGGCTTACTCACAGCACAGGCCTTGCAAGACTGTACCAACTCCTTAATTTCCTTGTCCACACCCTGTTATATAAAATTTTCATGAATCTTAATTGGGTTTTTTAAATATTCCTAAACTGCCACCGACTGGCGGCTTGTAGTAACATTTACATATTAAGGTTATTAATTCAGGAGATAAAACTTTTTGTCCTATTTACTTCCCCTAGCTGGACAGCACAAAAAAATAGTTCTAATGGCTCTGAGCACTATGGGACTTAACATCTGAGGTCATCAGCCCCCTAGAACCTAGAACTACTTAAACCTAACTTACCTAAGGACATCACACACACCCATGCCCGAGGCAAGTTTCGAACCTGCGACCGTAGCGGTCGCGTGGTTCCAGACTGTAGCGCCTAGAACAGCTTGGCCACAGCGGGCGGTGTAGTGTAACGACGTAAGTTTTGTATAAATGATTTTCTTTTGACATATGACCATGTGCAGACTTCGTCACCTACGTCAGTTACAACACACTTCAAAATTATTTAAATTCTTTTTAAATTGTCTCTGAATGGCTCTTGAACGAAACTGTAAAACATCATCATCATTTGAGTCGTATGCGCAGAATTACGTCACTCAGTCCAATTGGTTTGCGCAAACTTTTTTCAATTTAGATGTCGTTTGTTTCTCCTCAGAAATTATATTAATGCAAGTGATCTGCTTTAATAAATATTAGAACCACGTTGAATAAATTTTCAAGAATCACACTCGCGATGAACGCTGTCAAAACTTAATAATCTTGTCAAATAAATTACTTAACATAATTCTTCATAAATAAATTCTCGGAACACGTATTTAAACTTTTGTAGTATACACTAGTTTATTATCTTCCTACATATAGACGTGAACCTGAGACTTGACAAGACAGAACTGAACATTTACAACATGATTAAACTTTCTATGACGTCATTATTGTAGAAACATTACAGATTCTTATTTTTTGATTTTTAGAAGCACGACGCAACAACTCGTTTTCAGGATCTTCTGTTGCTCTTTGGCTGTCGACCCGCGACGTACAGTGGCCAGCAATTTTCTCTCTGGTACCGGCAGTGAAGATGCTGCCTCCGTTCGTTGCGCCGCCCTCTCCGTACATGAAACATAAAAAATAAATACAAAACTTTATATAATTCACAGCCCTTACAAATATTACAAAAATACATAAACAAAACAGTAAATTAACTTACATCCACCTGCAAATTGGGCTGACACTGGTGGATGGGTGACGCTTCAATTTCACGTCCCACTACATACCCCACCCACAAGCTCAGTTTGCCAGGTTTTAACCGAAAATAAAACTTCTTCTATATACTATATTTAACTGTCAATATTACACATTTTTCTCACATTTTCCGTAATCTAGAGTCCTTGCTCTTACATAGATTCAATCCTTTTATGACAATATTGCTGTGACTATTTGTCATTCACTTCTAATTATGCTATTATGATAATTCACAACCGAATATATGGAGATTACTCCTTTTCATTTAACAGTTGATAATAAATAATAATTTAGTGCGCTCTTTAACGTTGTTACGTTCAAATTGTGATAGGTTAGTTTCAAGTTTATTCATTTACTAGAGTTATTCTTTCTAAAATATATATTACTAATAAGTTTCTCACAATAACTAATAGTACTATTTACTTTACGTCGTTTCTTTCCCTAATGCTTTATTTATGCCTGAGGTCAAGAAGAAATCAAGCAAAACTTTCTTTAGAATCTCGGCACGGCTTTCTTTATCTTCGGACACTTTGTTGGGTAATGGCAATTTATTTAGGAGAAACAAGCGAGAGAGCCCCGTTTGGTGTGTTCTATGTTAACACTATTACAACTATTAAAGGCACTCTGCTATGTTCTCGTGAGCCATATAGCTCTGGACGCCCATGGTCCCTAAAATTATTAACCATCCCCTTGGGTTCCTACTATCCGAGTAAATATAAAATATACAAAATTCTTCTGACCTAATAACAAAATTTTCTTTCATATAAATCTCCTTTTAGTTATCTTTCCCTTTTTGAAGTACCGGTAGATTATTGTAGAACACTTGTTTAAAATTCCTGTCCTTTCTTTAAAATAACACGTAACTATCACGAAAAACTTCACATGAATAAACTATGAACGCTCGTCCGTATGTAACATATACTAAATATTAACTTATTTAGGAATGAAGGGTTTCATTTGATGAATGTTCCATAAGAAGTAACGCTTTGGGATGTACAATCTTATGTACAACATATGGACTTTCAAAGATAAAGAAGAATTTTCTACATTCCTTATTGATCTTCGAACTTTTAGGATGAGATCGTACTAATACAAGATCTCCTACCTGAAATGAGGGTGCTACAGCATGTTGATCATAACTTTTAACTCTCCGTTCAGCATTTTTAACAATCTGTTCGCAAATTTTTTTGTTTTGATAGACAATTCGTAGAATAACATTTTTCTTTCCTTTATATAATACGGTAACCTACTAATTAGGACTCGTATTAGATGACTTTCAATAATTGCTTCTTCAATTAATTTAGCACGGTTTAAATGCCATTTGAAATAATTCCTATAACCTCTCCACCGTTTAGAATAAGGAGGAGGGTCTAACAACTCTAAAGTTAAGTGTTGTTGTTTTCCTCTTGACCAATAATTTTGTTTAAACTGCTTAACGAAATCATCCCAGTCCCTAAATTCAGTTCTATGCAGTACTGCCCATTCCGCAACTTCTGCTTCTAAATGTCCTATTACAAATTGAATCTGTTTTTCATTACTCCATTTAGGAGATAATGAAGTTTCAAAAGCTTTTATAAAGATTATAGGGTGAAGTTCGCTTCCTGGTTTGAATGCAGGAAATCGACTTGCTACATTTGAATTTGTGGCTATATCATCCCAACATTCTGCGAGAGACGTAGTTGAATTTTGTTTAGATTGCAGAGACGGAGTTGCATCGTATTTGCTTGCCGTGATTTCTTTATTTGTATTGTTGTCGTCCGAGCTAGCAAACACGATGCGACTGTTGTCTCTGATTACGTTATTACTTCTACTACTTGAAATGTTTTCATTATTATCTAATTCCGATAACCGTTTATTAATTTCCTGTATTCGCATTTCTGTATTGGATACACGGTTAGCTAATATCGATTCTTCACTGTGTTCGCGATGTGAACGCTCTGTACCTTCGTCAATGTTATTATCTTTGGAAGTCTCATGGTTGCTGCATATTTCGGTAATTAAAAATTTCATATTTTTTATTTCAGTATGATCTTTTTCTACTCGATGAGTTAATATCTCTAATTCTACATTATCTATTGAAGAAATCTCTACAGGTTTGGTAGAGACCTCTTTAATAGATTCTAATAATTCTCTACGAACAGTTTCTGTTTGCACAGAAAATTCATCTCGTAACTTATCGTTATTTTTCTCTATTTCATTTACAACTAAGACATTGACATTATCTAGTCTCTTGGTTAAGTCAGTAATACCATTTCGCATGCGAGCTTTTTCCTCACGCAATTCCTGGATATGTTCTTCTAACCTCTTACAATTATCAGCAATCTTATTACTAAGTCCTACTAGTTTTTCCTGCATTTCAACGTTAGAAGCCTCTATTTTATCACTTAATTCTCGACTGGTTTCATTAAGATGTTCCTGTAACCTGTCTCCAGATTTTGATAGCTCCCCTTTCAATCTAGCAGTAGATTCTTCGGTAGACTGTTTTAATTCCTGTTTTAGTTTCCTCTTTTAATCTAGCAATAGATTCTTCGTTAGATTGTTTTAATTTAGCGATCGCCCTAAAAAGGGATCTCATGCTCCTATCGGACACAGATTGCTCTTCGTCTGACATTTCACTTCCCGACATTATTGTAAGATATTAACTAGTTACACACGCAGACTTGTAATCAACAATCCTATTAAAAGCACACTCCCTATGTACAACACTCCACTTCCAACTTAAAACAGACTCACCGGACACGAATATTGTAGTTTGTAGTTCTCGGTGATCAGTGTGCTGCTATAGGCTGCAGAAGTAATAGCCGTCGATGCAGCCGCTGAGGTGCTGCGACCCTGCTTCCGCAACAGGCAGGACGCTGAGTCGAACACCGGAGACGTCACTGGCTGCAACCAGCCCGGCCCCACCGTAGTCAAGCGAAGCCCGCAGCAACACCTCTAATACCAGCCGGACGAACGCCCCCCAGCTGACGTACTGGGCCTGTTAGTTTAGGGAGGAAAAGGTTGTCGGGGTTTGCAGCGTTCAGCTGCTGCCCAACAGATGCGCCTTCTCGTAGAATAACTGAGTGACCGTACTGCTTGGCTGCTCTCCGTCAGTTGCCCACACCCGCGAAGTCGCCGCTGGCTGGTGAAGGCTCCACGAAGACTTTCATTGACTTCCGAAGGACTCTTGATGTTTTAATTGTTTCGTACCTGTGTGCCTTAGTTGCACACAAGTCCTGTTTATAAGGTCGCCACGGTGTCGTGTAACGACGTAAGTTTTGTATAAATGATTTTCTTTTGACATATGACCATGTGCAGACTTCGTCACCTACGTCAGTTACAACACACTTCAAAATTATTTAAATTCTTTTTAAATTGTCTCTGAATGGTTCTTGAACGAAACTGTAAAACATCATCATCATTTGAGTCATATGTGCAGAATTACGTCACTCAGTCCAATTGGTTTGCGCAAACTTTTTTCAATTTAGATGACGTTTGTTTCTCCTCAGAAATTATATTAATGCAAGTGATCTGCTTTAATAAATATTAGAATCACGTTGAATAAATTTTCAAGAATCACACTCGCGATGAACGCTGTCAAAAATTAATAATCTTGTCAAATAAATTACTTAACATAATTCTTCATAAATAAATTCTCGGAACACGTATTTAAACTTTTGTAGTATACACTAGTTTATTATCTTCCTACATATAGACGTGAACCTGAGACTTGACAAGACGGAACTGAACATTTACAACATGATTAAACTTTCTATGACGTCATTATTGTAGAAACATTACAAATTCTTATTTTTTGATTTTTAGAAGCACGACGCAACAACTCGTTTTCAGGATCTTCTGTTGCTCTTTGGCTGTCGACCCGCGACGTATAGTGGCCAGCAATTTTCTCTCTGGTCCCGGCAGTGAAGATGCTGTCTCCGTTCGTTGCGCCGCCCTCTCCGTACATGAAACATAAAAAATAAATACAAAACTTTAGATAATTCACAGCCCTTACAAATATTACAAAAATACATAAACAAAACAGTAAATTAACTTATATTCACCTGCAAACTGGGCTGACACTGGTGGATGGGTGACGCTTCAATTTCCCGTCCCACTACAGCGGCAGAGAACAAAACATTTCCGTTTAAATGGTAGGGCTTCACTTTTTCTCCCCTCTTTATCCTTAATTCCCTACTTTATTTTAACCTGACATTGGGATTCTGATGTCCCACAATGTCCTTAAAACAACCACAGAAGATGTTCAAGTAAAGCACCAATGAATTATGCTTTGTGAAGACTGCTTCCTCGAAGGGTTCAGTTACTAGGTGGTATATTACTATACTACTCCCCAAACATACGACTAAGCCTGTCAGCAACTCCATGTATGACGCATTCTAAAGTGTAAGGCGGAGTTCTGAATTGCTCATCTAGCGATACACTCTTTCACCTAGTTCTTTCCAGCACCTAACTAAGGGTAATGTTATCAGTTTCTAGGTGGAATGGATATACACGAAAATTGTCGACGGCAAACAACATGACGAACACTTCGTTCGTAAACTGAATATCTAGCCTCTAATCTCGATAAATCTCAAGAGGGTGACGGGTGTTCTTGTAACAGAACAGCCACCACGCTTGATACAGAGGAATCCATTTTATCTATAAATTTCGTGCAAAATACAGAACTCACGAACGGATGGGATGTTGCTAATGTTGTCTCAAGACGCTTGAAGGCGGCTTATTGGGAAGGACCCAGTTTAAATTTCTTTCTTTTCTTTCGCAATTTATTCTATGCAGCTGCCATTCGGGTGAAATTAGGTATGAACTTCCGAAAAAAATTAATCCTTCCAATGAACCTTACCACAGCCTTGGGACTCTTAGGTGGTGGCAGTTGTGACTAGCCTGAGTGCAGCTTTTATTAATATCCTGGGAATAACTATATGTCTCCAAAACGACATCTTTGAATAAATTTTGCCTAAGAAGGCTTAACTGTGAGCCCCACCTCCTTTAACTATCACAAGGCTTCCTCAATGTGCCTAACGTAAGATAATTATTACTGAAGATAGCCACACCATACAGATACGGATAGACAAACTTAAATTTCATATCTGAAGAGAAAACTGTCAAGGAGATGGAACAATACCACCCCTCCAGTTGAGAGACCAAATGGGACACGGCTAAACTCAGAGATTTCAGTTGCTTGCAAAGGCTGTGATCGATTTGGTTGAGAACAAAAGAATAGTGAAAAATTTAGCGTTGTAAAACTACGAAAAACATAAATGCGGGTTGGGCATCGGAATGGACTGTAATATTATCTTTTTGTTCAAACCACGATAATCTACGACTGGCCGAATTCCCCATCATCTTCTGGAACTAAAAATATGGATTCAGAGTACAGAAACTGGGAAGGTCTAATACTTCTGTCCCTATGCATTTCCACAATAAATAACTTGAGCTGAGTCATCCTCGTAGGAGGAAACCGGTATAGTGGATGTTTAACTGGAATATTGTCAGTAAATTCAATCTTCTAATCTCTGAATTATGCAACCCCCAAAATATTGGTAAACACATCTGGATACTTCTTTAACTGTGTCAGACTGCTTCAGTAGTTTACTAAAATTATTGCAAAATTTATAAGTTCGCTCCGTAGCGGAACAGAATTGAAATTCCCATTCCCTCCTATTAAAAATCAGGTCAGTGTTCTGGATAAAGTCAAAACCAAGAAACGCAAGAACGACTAACTGGCGCGCAATCTTTGCCTTAAACTTCCAAGTGAAACTTTGCAGCTTGATGGTGAACTCCCCCAAAACATGCATTTCACCAGAGTTGACCGATATGTGGTTACCAACTTCTGTGCTCAGTGGAGGAAACCGGTGTCAGAATTAGCACTTGTAATACCATTCTTCATTAATTAAAGGTAGTGAGCTCTCTATGTTAAGTAGAATATAAACACATTCTTCATTCATACTAAGACAAGTAAACAGAACTAGAGCAACAGATGATGTCACTATCCTGTTACAAACTGAGGGTCTACTTGCCCTAATCTTGCCACTATTCCTGGCCCCTAATTAGAATACTACCTGTTCTGTCGCTGGATGCCTAGACAATCTTTTCTAAAATGGTCAGGACTCCCACGTCCAAAACACATACACAGTTTCCTGTTATCTGTAAGACAGCCCTTTCCGCCTCCCTTAGGCGCCTCCGAATCCTGTATCCTAGTCTCTGCCATTCGCTTCATATCTGCATAACGGATAGTGTCCGCGTGCTGTAATACACCTTGTATATTGGCGAATGAGTGTGGGGTCGCCACAGACAGCAACCTACGAGATCTACCCTGTCGACGTATCTCTTCAGAAGTGTTACTGATAACCTCTGCTTTGCTATACGACAAACATAACGTCTCTGCTTTGCGCCTGATATGCCACACTTGCCTTGCTAATGGCTCATCGTTTTGTCGTAGCCACTAGTAGTGCCTTTGTACTAATTCCTCCAGTGCCCCCAGAGGTATCAATTTCTTGTTCAAATGCACTCCTGGAAATTGAAATAAGAACACCGTGAATTCATTGTCCCAGGAAGGGGAAACTTTATTGACACATTCCTGGGGTCAGATACATCACATGATCACACTGACAGAACCACAGGCACATAGACACAGGCAACAGAGCATGCACAATGTCGGCACTAGTACAGTGTATATCCACCTTTCGCAGCAATGCAGGCTGCAATTCTCCCATGGAGACGATCGTAGAGATGCTGGATGTAGTCCTGTGGAACGGCTTGCCATGCCATTACCACCTGACGCCTCAGTTGGACCAGCGTTCGTGCTGGACGTGCAGACCGCGTGAGACGACGCTTCATCCAGTCCCAAACATGCTCAATGGGGGACAGATCCGGAGATCTTGCTGGCCAGGGTAGTTGACTTACACCTTCTAGAGCACGTTGGGTGGCACGGGATACATGCGGACGTGCATTGTCCTGTTGGAACAGCAAGTTCCCTTGCCGGTCTAGGAATGGTAGAACGATGGGTTCGATGACGGTTTGGATGTACCGTGCACTATTCAGTGTCCCCTCGACGATCACCAGTGGTGTACGGCCAGTGTAGGAGATCGCTCCCCACACCATGATGCCGGGTGTTGGCCCTGTGTGCCTCGCTCGTATGCAGTCCTGATTGTGGCGCTCACCTGCACGGCGCCAAACACGCATACGACCATCATTCACACCAAGGCAGAAGCGACTCTCATCGCTGAAGACGACACGTCACCATTCGTCCCTCCATTCACGCCTGTCGCGACACCACTGGAGGCGGGCTGCACGATGTTGGGGCGTGAGCGGAAGACGGCCTAACGGTGTGCGGGACGGTAGCCCAGCTTCATGGAGACGGTTGCGAATGGTCCTCGCCGATACCCCAGGAGCAACAGTGTCCCTAATTTGCTGGGAAGTGGCGGTGCGGTCCCCTACGGCACTGCGTAGGATCCTACGGTCTTGGCGTGCATACGTGCGTCGCTGCGGTCCGGTCCCAGGTCGACGGGCACGTGCACCTTCCGCCGACCACTGGCGACAACATCGATGTACTGTGGAGACCTCACGCCCCACGTGTTGAGCAATTCGGCGGTACGTCCACCCGGCCTCCCGCATGCCCACTATACGCCCTCGCTCAAAGTCCGTCAACTGCACATACGGCTCACGTCCACGCTGTCGCGGCATGCTACCAGTGTTAAAGACTGCGATGGAGCTCCGTATGCCGCGGCAAACTGGCTGACACTGACGGCGGCGGTGCCAAATGCTGCGCAGCTAGCGCCATTCGACGGCCAACACCGCGGTTCCTGGTGTGTCCGCTGTGCCGTGCGTGTGATCATTGCTTGTACAGCCCTCTCGCAGTGTCCGGAGCAAGTATGGTGGGTCTGACACACCGGTGTCAATGTGTTCTTTTTTCCATTTCCAGGAGTGTATTCCCGAAATTCACTAACGCTATACTGCGCCAGCATAGCTGTATTAACGTAATCCATTAACTGCCCTGTTCACTTTGGATATAACAACTTACAAAACTAATTTCCTCTCTAGTCACAATTTTCACCTTGTTCCTGTAAGTTAAATAGGAACCACAATAGATTCTGAATTTGCGCTAAAGCATGGACCGACGATTTTGTACTCTTTTGTAACAACGCAACTAAAGAATTAGATAACATAGCTAACAAGTCACTTCTCTATCTGTCCGTTATGGCCCCTTGGCTATCAACAATTCTCATGCCGGCCGCGGTGGTCTAGCGATTCTAGGCGCTCAGTCCGGAACCGCGCGGCTGATACGGTCGCAGGTTCGAATCCTGCCTCGGGCATGGATGTGTGTGATGTCCTTAGGTTAGTTAGGTTTAAGTAGTTCTAAGTTCTAGGGGACTGATGACCACAGATGTTAAGTCCCATAGTGCTCAGAGCCAATTCTCCTGTCGATCAAACTACATTCACAATTGAAAGAAAACAGCCCTCGGTCACTATTTTTAACGAATTAACCGGGTTTCAACAGTGCTAGGAGTGTCTTCCTTATAATTTAAATCAAAGAATGGCCTATAACATGGTCACAGAATTATGATTAAAAACGTATGATACAGAGTATAAGTACAGAATCATCGTGAAAGACTGGCAGTACTTATATGTCATTTATAAAATAATAAATATGCCAAAAGGGCATTAGTCACAAAGATATTTAAGATAAAAAATTGTAATGGCGAGTCACTAAGGGCTGCTCGTTACTTGCGCGGTTACAGGTTGCAAACGGACTGCAACGTGCAGCAATGTACAAAATTTTGCAACTACATTCAGTTCCCCTCCAGCAGTTCTCCCCTTGATTTGGAGGAGACATTTTCTCAGTACGTTCCAAGAGAGCAAAGGATTGGTGCTGTAAACGGTCTATCTGTTTACCCACTTGCCCGCTCCCTTTGACGCTAGGTAAACCACGCGACCTTTTCAAATAACGCATTATTTGGGTCTTCAAACGCCTTACCTGCACACAGGATGGTTCCTCTTTTTTATTTTTATTTTAAAAAAAAAGAGAAACGCAACCTATGCTATTTAGGCTAAAGCAGACGCAGTGATGGCCACGGCCTCACTGTCTCATTCGAATATCTCGCTGTTATGGCAATAGTGCTCTGCTATACTTTACACTTTCTTCAATATCCACGCTTGGCCAGCTATGCTGCCAACGGCCTCACACCCCCTAATTCTAAGCTAGTAGTGGAATTCCTCCTTTCTCCAGCTGCTCACTCCAGGCAAATCTTACCAATTCTGAAATGAATAAATCTCAACCAGTGTACAGGGTGAGACAGGTAAAACAGACCACCCCCAAATATATCCCGAATAAAGAATAAAGAGGTGTTGTTTCCGCCGAGTTATAGCGGACAATACAGCGATTTTCCTGATATCCTAGTAATATTTATTGTTTGTGGTCTCCGAATTACAACACAAACTTTGTCTTTTTTCTAACTGAACTATATGCTTTTTTCTGTGGAATGTGAAGGAAGCTTCTAGGAAAACTTCAACGACATGACGTGAATGAGACTTGGTCAAATAGTAACACGGGTTATAAGGCATTTCAAGCCTTCAGGAGTCGTTGGTGGTTCCTGATAGATCTATTGCTTTAATTTTCGCCACAAATTAAAGTACAGAAGTGCTAAGTTTGATGAGGTTGCAGACCATTTTGGGTTTGCTGAACGACCGTCTCAATAATCTTCAAATGTTCTCTTAAGAGAGTCTGTCATAAAACGTGCGGAATGGGAGAGACATCCTTCATGTTAGTGCCGCACTGATTGCCTTGCGTCCAGTGAGAAGTCTTCGAATAAATGCGGCAGCGGAATCGCGTGAACTCAAAATACATGAATGGATTTACTCCATCAGTAAAACAGGGACCAATGACATGTATCTTAAAAAACACGCACCTAACGTTGATAGACCGAGAGCGTTGTTTTTATCCACTTCTTTGAGTCAGCTTGGATTTTTATCTGACTATTATAGCATACTGTGAAGTTTGATTTGCCCTTGGTTTGTAAACGACATTTCCTCTTTAAACAAAACTTTGCACTGATATGCCGCATCACTCTGCACTTTTAGCATGATAACATTCAGAAAACTGTAACCAGTTTTGGGAGTCATTGCAGGGAAGCTGTAGATGTGCCGCAATATTAAGAGGATGGAATGCGATGGAATGTAGTGTTTGCAGAACATTCGTTAGGTTAATTCCTCTTGTACTGCCGAAATGCCTCTTAGTGGCATTTGCATAGTATGTTACAGCTGCTAAAATGTTGATTTAATTTCTTTCATCAGGTTCTCTTCTTTTTCGTTGGCGTAATTGATTTTACACACTTCCAGTGACTAGAACGTCACAAAAGTTTTCAAAGGCAGATCGTGTGTGCTTCCGCACCGCTGCTGTAATAGTTTGGCGACAATCGCTATGAACAATATTCACTTTTTCGAGTGTCGTATACATTGTGACTGCTTCAATAATTATACGAGCAAGTTATCTGATTTCTACAACAGCAGAACAGGGTCTGATGGTGTTCAAGCCCACAGGTTAGCACAAGAACCGTGCCTGAGTTACGTGTTTGCTTAAATTTGGTAAAATGTGAAAGACTTTTGTGGAACCTTATCTCCTGATGGCGGGACAGTGGTTTGCGGGCGTTCTTATATTGATACCATTTGATCAAGTCGTATACATGTTAGTCGTCGAAGTTGTCTCAGAAGCTCCTTTCAAATGCCACAGAAGAAGTACATGGTCTCATAATCCGGTATCGTAATTCGGCGACTAGAACCGATAAAAGTTTCTTGCCAACGTCAGGATATTCGTCATATTGGCCGCTAGAACACGGCGAAAACCGCGCCTCGATATATTTACTCATTCTAGATACACTTGGGGGTAACCTGTTTTAGCTGCCTCAGCCTGGATGTTTCCCAAATTAAGGAGAGTAAACTAATTGACAATAACGCACGTAATCAAAAGCGACCAGCTCTGCTGCCATTATGTAACAAAGCGACGAGAGAGTGGAATGGCTGGCTGATTAAGCTGGTTATCCTCAAAATCATTTATTAAAACATATAAATTAGAACAAAGCTTAATCGCCTCCAGTGTATAAATGAAAAAAGGAGGGAAACAGAGATATAAAGCAGTTAGGTTCAGCGACCAGTTTACTAATAAATTTTAGAAACTGAATTTAATGATTAGGACCAATGGTCAAATGGTTCAAATGGCTCTGAGCACTATGGGACTCAACTTCTGAGGTCATTAGTCCCCTAGAACTTAGAACTAGTTAAACCTAACTAACCTAAGGACACCACAAACATCCATGCCCGAGGCAGGATTCGAACCTGCGACCGTAGCGGTCTTGCGGTTCCAGACTGCAGCGCCTTTAACCGCACGGCCACTTCGGCCGGCGACCAATGGTCGCTTTGAGAAAACAGCACGGGGATTGTCCTCTGTTGCCTATATCTTAACGAACTCTTTTACACACTAGGCGCAACTGCGTGAAATTGAAAAGACTAAAATTGTCATCGGCACCAATGCAAAACAGAGAAACATTTTAAGAGGCAAATTTGATGAGTAATTTTACAGACACGCAAAGTCAGTGATTGTTTTTAGCGTCTTATTCTACGGAAACTCTTCCAGTATCTCCTTGAGAAGGTGACGGTTGCATCAGAATTCCTGTTGCCATGGGACGGTTCCACTGACTTGTAAAGTCAACCGAGATAAAGCCGTTGCTCTACACTACCAGCAGTCAGCAGCTGACCCCCTCAGTTCAGACACATCAGTCGTTCTGGCCGCCGCGCCGGTTCTAGCTGCTCCACTGTGCAGGCGTCTATCGCGGCACATCAGGCCGCCAAGAAATTCAAAGCTGCACAGCTGTCAGTCGCGAAAGGGAGCCATATCCATCACTGCACAGTAAGCACGTTTTAAGCTGACAATATTTTCCTAATATTCTACTAACGAAATGAAGAATGAAAATTTCACTCTGCAGCGGAGTGTGCACTCATATAAAACTTCATGGTAGATTAAAAGTGTGTGCCCGACCGATACTCGAACTCGGGACCTTTGCCTTTGGAGGGCAAGTGCTCTACAATCTGAGCTACCCAAGCACAACTGGGGGATGTTTCCAGAATGAGAAAGGCTGTGGCTAAGCCAAGTCTCCGCAATAACCTTTCTTCCGGGAGTGCTACTTCTGCAAGGTTCGCAGAAGAGCTTCTGTGAAGTTATGAAGGTAGGAGACGAGATGCAGAAGTAAAGCTGTGAGGACAGGTCGTGAGTCGTGCTTGGGTAGCTCAGATGGTGAAGCGCTTGCCCGCGAAAGGCAAAGGTCCCGAGTTCGAGTCTCGGTCCGGCACACAGTTTTAATCTGCTAGAAAGTTTCATAACGAAATGAAGTTTGACATCTGTTTTCCTATGACAGAGCTCGTATGTCGTCGTTGAGTGACTGTAGAAGGATACAAAATAATTTAGGCAAAATGTCTAGTTATTGCGATGAATGGCAACTAGTTCTCAATGCAGAGAAACGTAAGTTAATGAGGATGAGAAGGAAAACCAAACCCGGAATGTCTGAATACAGCATTAGTCCTGCTTAACACAGTCACGTCGTTGAAATATCTGTGCGTAACGTTGCAAAGTGATTTGAAATAGAACGAGCATATGAGGATTGTGGTATGGAATGCGAATGGCCGATTTCGGTTTATTGGGAGAATGTTAGGAAAGTGTGATTCATCTGTAAAGTAGACGTCATGTAGGGCGCTAGTGCGACCTATTCTTGAGAACTGCTCGAGTGTTTGGGATCTGCATCAGGTCAGATTAAAGGAAGACATCGAAGCAATTCAGAGACGGTCAGCTAGGTTTGTAACTCGTAAGCTCGAACAACAAACAAGAATTATGGGGATGCCTCGGGAACCCTAATGGGAATTCCTGAAGAGAAGGCGACGTTCTTTCCGACGAATACTGTAGAGAAAACTTAGATGACCGTCATTTGAAGCTGACTGCAAAATGATTTTATTGCCGTTAAAGTACATTTCTTGCAAGGACACGAAGATACAACAAATTAGGGCTCATACGGAGAAATATAGACAGCCGTTTTTCCCTCGCGCTATTTGCGAACTGAACAGGAAAGATTAGCAGTGGTATAGGGTACCCTCTCCCACGCACCGCACAGTGGCTTGCAGAGACGTGTAGATGCAGATATGTGCATTGCATTTAATATCCTTACGAATTCTGAATGCCAGGTATTTTTATGAGTTGACCCGATTCCATTTGGGGCTCACTGATATTGTACTCATATCATACTAACTTATTTCGTTTTGTGAAGTACGCAGTTTTACATTTCTGAGCTGAGAGGAGATGACACTCTCTGCAACTCTTTGTACTCATATCTAGGTCCGACTTAATACACGTGCAACTCTTTTTAAACAGTACTTCATTGTAGCTAATTGCTAAATATATAAAAACTTTGAGGTTACTATCAATACGGTCTTATAAGTGACTAACATACAGCATGCCCGCCCGGTTAGCCGAGCGGCCTAACGTAGGGCTTTCTGGAGTGGGAAGGAGCGCCTGGTGCCCAGCACGAATCCGCCTGGCGCATTTGTGTCGAGGTCTGGTGAGCCGGCCAGCCTGTGGCGGTTTTCCATCTGCCTCGGCGAGTGCGGGCTGGTTCCCCTTATTCCGCGTCAGCTACACTCTGTCGGCGATTGCTGCGCAAACAAGTCCTCCACGTACGCGTACACCACCATTACTCTACCACGCAAACATAGGGGTTTCACTCGTCTGGTGTGAGTCGTTCCCTGGGGGGTCCACCAGGAGCCGAACCAAACAATAACCCTGAAAGAGTGGTTCGGTGTGGGGCGGCGGATGGGTGAAGTGGACTGGAGTTGTGGATCACTGCGGCAGCGTCGTTTCTAGGCCCCCGGGTGACATACAATGCAATACATACAGCATACGGCATGAGCAACAAGGGTTCCAGCACACATCCCTGAGGCATTTCTGAAATTACTCCTTTGTGTATCGATTACTATAGATCCGAGATAACATCTACGTCCTCCGTACCAAAAAATATTCAGTCACAATTTTTTTTGATATGCCGTACTATCACACCTTTATCAATAATCGTTGTGGTACATCTACATCTACATCTACATCCATACTCCGCAAGCCACCTGACGGTGTGTGGCAGAGGGTACCTTGAGTTCTTCTATCGATTCTCCTATTCCAGTCTCGCATTGTTCGTGGAAAGATGGATTGTCGGTATGCTTCTGTGTGGGCTCTAATCTCTCTGATTTTATCCTCATGGTCTCTTCGAGAGATATACGTAGGAGGGAGCAATATACTGCTTGACTCCTCGCTGAAGTTATGTTCTCGAAACTTCAACAAAGGCCCGTACCGAGCTACTGAGCGTCTCTCCTGCAGAGTCTTCCACTGGAGTTTACCTATTATCTCCGTAACGCTTTCGCGATTACTAAATGATCCTGTAATAAAGCGTGCTGCTCTCCGTTGGAACTTCTCTATCTCTTCTATCAACCCTATCTGGTACGGATCCCACACTGTTGAGCAGTATTCAAGCAGTGGTACTGTGTTCTGTCAATCACTTCACTTTCAGAAACTACATGATCTTTCTCATGGACTGTTATTAAATGTATTTAGTCACCATGACGCCATTCTCAAATAAAAGCTCACTGTGGACTGCGTCAGTGCATAATCTTTACCTTTCAAGACGACACCGTTCTCTTGTCAAATATGGCTATCAACTATGTCTACATATTGCAACATCTTCATTCAAAGGTATTTCTGAAAAGGCGATAATGTTGACGGATAGTAACAGCAGGACATTTCATGTGGGCACTCCTGTTGGATGTGTGCACTTCGGGCGTCTTGTATAGCTGTGTCCCCATCAGAGAAGATTTCTCAAACAGTCGTAGGTCCATTGATCACAACCGACTGTAATGAGGATCTAGGATTCTGTGAATCTGATGAATGATTCCTTATTTTTAATGGATGCAACTGTAATTTTATTGCCATGGTGGTATGTGTCATACTTTGTCGCAGTTTGAATAAAAACTGACTGTCACATTTTTTATATGACTGACCCAGTACACATTCCTTTTCAGAGCGAACTCACTGTTGGAACTGACTCCAGCAGCGTGGTATCGAGCTATTCTGGAGTCTCTGTTCTCGACTTTCAGCTAGTCAGAGACCAGGAAAGTCAACGCTTCATTATAAGGGCATGCCCTTGACAGTTAATAGTAGACAAGAAAACGGTCGTTCACGTAATCGCCCACACACTCAGAGCGTGATCACGATGCAACAAGCGTTGCCCACAAGCTTTGAGCCACATTGTACCACATTACATTTTTCACGAGTGCAGTAAACCACACACACAATGCAGTATTTCAAGTGCACAATAAGAAAGAAGCCTTCGTCACTTGCATAAAATAGTGTAGCACAGCATGTAAAAATTACTGTCGACACTATGTAATCTGCACATGTTATTTTCGCCGTGCGTCCATCAGTACTGACATTTTACAACCAACAACTGCGTTCCTTTATATGAATGACGAAGACACATGTCTTGTTGTGCACACTGAATACGTAAACAAGATTGGCACGGGGACGGTGGTTTCTTGAAAGCAACGATTAATGCATCGACGCAGTTCATAGTGTGCTGTCACATAATGACATAATAGGCCGAAATAGCCGTTCTGGTGAATAAATACATCTAATAATTGTCCTGGAACAAAATTTTGTCATTTGTAAAATTTACCAGGGCTATGGACGCAAGTAACCAGAAAAGAACTTCAGTTTCAAATGATTGTTTAAGGTAGGAGAAAGAAGGGAAAAATTGGGTACCTTAGCTTCTAATCCACGAAGATTATTTTCAGTCAATAAGTTTGCAAATTAAGGTTATTCAGATCTTTCATGTATTCAACATCAGGTACTAGTCCTGTTTCAGCTTAAAATAAACCATCACGTTATAAAAAAATAATAAACGCAGTAAAGTACAAAAAACAGGTTTTGTCTCACTCATGGAGTAAATGGGACACCCATATCAATGAAACGAAAGAACTGGAAAATAAGTTTTATTTTGGTGCAAAAAAAAATATATGAAAACATTCTAGCAAGGGATACGATAAATCTTTCTTGGGTACCAAAATCCGTTGTTAAACAATATGAATTTCTGAAACCGGCCGTAGTGGCCGAGCAGTTCTAGACGCTTCAGTCCGGAACCGCACTGCTGCTACGGTCGCCGACCGCGATGGTCTAGCGGTTCTAGGCGCGCAGTCCGGAACCGCGCGACTGCTACGGTCGCAGGTTCGAATCCTACCTCGGGCATGGATGTGTGTGATGTCCTTAGGTTAGTTAGGTTTAAGTAGTTCTAAGTTCTAGGGGACTGATGACCACAGATTTTAAGTCCCATAGTGCTCAGAGCTATTTGAACCATTTTTTTGCTACGGTCGCAGGTTCGAATCCTGGCCTCGGGCATGGATGTGTGTGATGTTCTTAGATTCGTTAGGTTTAAGTAGTTCTAAGGAACTGATGACCTCAGATGTTAAGTCCCATAGTGCTCAGAGCCATTTTAACCATTTTTGAATTTCTGAAGAGTTCAAAATATTTCATTTGATGTAGGGAAAGTTCTCAGTCACCGGTCCTCATAAAAAACCGGAAACACACTTTATTATGAACAGAAATCACAGACAAAGCAGTTGTCTTCTTGCTCAGCACTGGAACATTCTTCATGAGGCCAGACACGACAAGATAGGTCCTAGATCCACTAATCCTTTGATAAGGTCGCGTGTGTGCCGCGCAGGGTAGCCGCACATTCTAGAGCGTCTTGTGACGGTCCGTGTGGCTTCCCCCGTCGGATGTTCGAGTCCTCCCTCGAGAATCGGTGTGTGTCTCGTCCTTAGCGTAAGTTAGTTTAAGTTACATTAACTAGTGCGTAAGCTTAGGGACCTCAGCAGTTTGGTCCCATAAGACCTTAATACGAATTTCCAATTTTAACTTCGTGTGGTTCTTTTTCGTCTGATGAAATCGCAGGATCTTGGTATTTCAATTTTTTGGTGTTGGTCTAGTCTTTCGAACAGTCGTTCCCTATTTCCTCACCTTTTGTTTCTTCCCAATCTTTCGTTATCGGTTGTTCTTTTTTGTCTTTCCTGGTTTTTCTTCAAGTTCCAAATCATTTTTGTATGCAGAGGAGGTCATTACGGGCGCTTTGCCCCTTTCTCCTATCGACACGCGGATAAGATGCCTGTCATCTCGACTGCTAGTGACACGAGTCCGTTGGGATCCAGCACGGCGTTCCGTACTATGCTCCTGGACCCACCGATTCCATACTCTACTAACAGTCATTGGATCTCGACCAACGCGAGCAGCAACGTCACGATACGATAAACCGCAATCGCGATAGGCTACAATCCGACCTTTATCAAAGTCGGAAACGTGATGGTACGCATTTCTCGTCCTTACACGAGTCATCGCAACAACGTTTCACCAGGCAACGCCGGTCAACTGCTGTTTGTGTATGAGAAATCTGTTGGAAACTCTCCTCATGTCAGCACGTTGTAGGTGTCGCCACCGGCGCCAGCCTTGTGAATCCTCTGAAAAGCTTATCATTTTAATATCACAGCATCTTCTTCCTGTCGGTTAAATTTCGCGTCTGTAGCACGTCATCTTCGTAGTGTAGCAATTTTAATGGCCAGTAGTGTAATAAACGCAGTAAAGTACAAAAAACAGGTTTTGTCTCACTATGGAGTAAATGGGGTACCCATATAAATGAAACGAAAGAACTGAAAAAGAAGTTTTATTTTAGTGCAAAAAATATATGAAAATATTCTAGCAAGGGATACGATAAATCTTTCTTGAGTACCAAAATCCGTTGTCAACAAATCTGAATTTCTGAAAATTTCAAAATATTTCATTTGATGTAGGGAAAGTTCTCAATCACTGGTTGTCATAATAAACCTAAAACATACTTTATTGTGAACAGAAGTCACAGACAAAGCAGTTGTTTTCTTGTTCGGCATTGGAACATTCTTCACGAGGCCAGGCACGATGAGACAGGTCCTAGATCCACTCATCCTTTGATAACTTCATCTGGATTTTTTTCGTCTGATGAAATCGCAGAATGTTGGTATTTCAATTTTTTTGAGCTGGTCTAGTCTTTCGAACCGTCGTTCTGTACTTCCTCACCTTTTGTTTCTTCCCCAAGGTTTCGTTTTTAGCGTGGTCTTCGTTTTTGTCTTTCCTGGCTTTTTCTTCAACTTCGAAATCATTTTTATATGTAGAGGAGGTCATTACGAGCGCTGTGCCCTTTCTCCTATTGGCGATTTTATTTTCACTTCCTACCTAGTCAACCTTTTAAGGAGACATGAGAAGCTCTCTCAAATGCAATTTTCCCCACCCAGTACATCCGGTTTTATCTCACGCTTGAAGATTGAATAAGACATGGCGTTGGAATGTTAGCATTTACATACTGTGCATCACACAAACACTGAAGTACCGTGGAAACATACTTAATCTAAATAGTTACTTGCCTATTTTTTTCTGGTAATGTTTCTCTTCAAGACATTGCTCCAAGTATCACCAACATCGAAGAAAATTTCAGCGAAAACTTTAAAAATGTCTAGAAGGAAAAGCAACGGATTCCCGCTAATGAGGGTTATTTCTATTTCATGAATGACGGTAGCTACTACATCTACATCTACATTTATACTCCGCAAGCCACCCAATGGTGTGTGGCAGAGGGCACTTTACGTGCCACTGTCATTACCTCCCTTTTCTGTTCCAGTCGCCAGAAAGCCTTCGTGCGCGCTCGAATCTCTCTAATTTTCCATTCATGATCTTCTCGGGAGGTATAAATAGGGGGAAGCAATATATTCGATACCTCATCCAGAAACGCACCCTCTCTAAACCTGGACAGCAAGCTACACCGCGATGCAGAGCGCCTCTCTTGCAGAGTCTGCCACTTCAGTTTGCTAAACATCTCCGTAACACTATCACGCTTACCAAATAACCCTGTGACGAAACGCGCCGCTCTTCTTTGGATCTTCTCTATCTCCTCCGTCAACCCGACCTGGTACGGATCCCGCACTGATGAGCAATACTCAGGTATAGGTCGAACGAATGTTTTTTAAGCCACCTCCTTTGTTGATGGACTACATTTTCTAAGGACTCTCCCAATGAATCTCAACCTGGCACCCGCCTTACCGACAATTAATTTTACATTTCTGAGGCGTGTTAGATGGATGGCTGCACTGGTCACGGAAATGTGAAGCTAACCAGATTTGACTCGGTTTCGAGTGTGTGTGTGTGTGTGTGTGTGTGTGAGTGTGTGTGTGTGTGTGTGAGTGAGTGTGTGTGTGTGTGCGTGTGTGTGTATTGGACGGCATAAAGTGAAAGAGCGACAGTGATAAGAGACGGGAAGTGGAGGCGGCCAGACGAGGCTGTATAGTGTAGAGAGTAAACGCTGAATGGGCCTGGCTGGCCTCGCGGGCCTGACCTGGGAATCCCCGAGAGTTTCTCCCGGCAGGGCAGGCTCGTGCGCCGTCGGCTCTGCTCGGCTGTGTTCGGCTGGCGGGAGTCCATCGGCGGTGGACGGGCACCGGTGCACCAGCCAGCCGCCTCCAGTCCGTGGTCCGCGCTGTGCGCCTGTGGCAGCCGCGCCTCCACTGCAAGAAGCGAGGGGCTGCAGACGCTCGCGTGTAGCAGGCGCCTCTACCCGCTCCGGTCCATTCGCTAAACGAGTGGGCGTACTCGCAGCACAGCGGCGTCCCGAGCCCGGGATTACTCACCTTCCACCGACGTGACTAACGACCGTAACAAGTGTGTTTAGCTGCTAACGCCATCACACAGGCTGCAGACACGTTTGAGAATTCGAATGCATATTTACATATCTATATCAGCGAAAAGATAGAAAAGTTATTTCGTCAGTCTTCTGTCGCGCTACAGAGTTTTCGAACTTTGTTGCCAGCAGCGGCAGTATCGCAGTTCAAACGTTCGTCGACGGGTAAAGTTGCTGAAGAATACATTACCGGCTACTCAGTATTTCGCGATTCACAAAAGTCGATACAATAGTAGGACAGATATATGACACAAAAAGCTGCTGTCAGGCAACACCATCGGGTGGGAACGAGACTAGGAAATTGACAATAGAGAAGATGAACTTTCATCTGTAGAACAAACTCTGCTGTGGTACTCGTACATACAGTTTCACTAACGGAACCGCTAACGCGTAACGGGTTGAAACCTACAAGCAGAAAGCCATTGTAACATCTCTAGGCTAGACGCTTCCAACTGTGGTTCTCATATCGCTGACGGACAGTATTCCTGTTATCTCTTCCACTGTTCTGGCGGAGTCTAACGTTCCTTAAACGCCCGTATTTCCTTACGAATGATTCATTTGAGAGTTTTGTTAACTGACACATGGAACTCTTAGTACCGTCGTACTTTTAAGAGAGAATTTGCTACGTCTCTTTCCCTCAGCTTCTTTGCTGGAAACTCAAACAAATACGTCGCAGGTGGTCGAGTTTTTGCAGTCATAAATCTGTTCTATGTCTAGATCGGGTAGGTTTTATTAAACTAATTCACGAGTTTATTTACACTCTGAACTTATCAAATTTATTTTATTCAAGGCGATTTACGTCAGATCATTCACACTGATATCCAGAACAGTTCTTGAATCATTAATTGTAGTTCGAATGAAATTCACTTTTACGGCTGTGCAGATCCTATCTTGTTCGTTCAGGAAAACATTTGATGAACGATATTAGGTTTCAGTTTCCTAGCGTGAAACTGTAATGCATGAATTCCAATGTTTGATATTGTCTTTCTAAGCAAGTTGTAGCTCGTCCCGTTCTTAAGGACTGTGTTACAGCTATAATTAGCCAGTCACCACGGGGATGTGCGGTGTCACAATCTGCTTTCGATAGTAGGAATACGTGTCATTAAACTTCGCGTTTCACTGACTCTAGACAGAACAGAAATTTCGTGGAGAGTCACTTTTCTTTTAGAAAACAAAATGTGAAAACTGGTATCCGCATACCGATGCCGTCGTGTGAAAATCGTTGTTTACAATGGCGAGTAATGCAGTACGACGACGATCGTAGCGTGTTTCTTGCCGGACTTCATGTGAACGCGCCTGAACTGTAAACATACCCAGTGGGACGCAGTGTGCCTGTCGAACGCGTTGTAACGGTGCTTAGGCCGGGGGAGAAAGTGCGGTTAGCGCGACAGTAATATTTCTGCAGGTGACAGCTCTGTGCTGTGAACAAGTCATCAAAACTGTGTCTGAATTCTTTAGCTAGACACAGCTTTTCGCACGACTAGAGTTTGCAGTGAAGATTTTCCACACGTGTTGTTGTTTTCTTTTTTTTTTTTTTTTTTTTTTTTTTTGGGAAGGGTGTTTCATCGTGTTACTTCTCCCTAGACAGTGACCTCCTGACGAAGTGAGGTAAGAAGGTTAGCCAGAGAGGAATTTTACCTGATACAGTGCGATCGGAGTGGTGGTGTAAGAGTGAGACGGACAGATGAGCAAGTGCGGCACGGTGGTCCAGAGTAGCAGGAGCTCGCCGGAGATGGTGGTGGTCGCTGTGTTGGTGGCGATGGTGGTGGCGGCTGTGGAGCAGTGCAGCGCGTCCGAGCCGCTAGTGGTGCGCGTCAACAAGTGCTGCCATCTGCACCAGCAGCTGGCGATAAACATGACCGCCTGCCTCGACTACGATTACGAGAAGTAAGTCCATCTACCTTCTCTAGTCTCATCCCACATTTACTTATATTTGTATTTAGTCAAGTCAGGACCACGTGAAGCAGCTGATTTATAACATCATCCTTTTCTTTAGGTTCCCAATACTTCTCTATTCTTTCTCTCTGTTGTTCTTTCTTCAGCTACCGTGCCGGTATAATAGAGTGAGAAGAATGGTAGGACTGGAATTTTTGTGTCATCTCGCCCGGTGGTAATATACAGGGTGTGCAGAATCGTGAGGCGCATATTCTCTTGTGTTTCGGCAGAGACCTGCAATTTCGTTTTTGCAGTGTATAGCTGGAGACAGCCCAAAGCAAAACTGTACATCACATTTTTCAAACGATGCCCAGCGTCAACGGGGTTTGTTTTCTATTACGAACAAAATTATTTTAAAAGCATAATTTCATGTGCCTATTCGAAAGAGCGGTCCCAAATTAGTGCAATGTGATATACGTTTTAAGCATATGTCCTAACAGTGACAGTAAAATACGAAGAATAGCCGGTACTACAACAGCGACAGCACCGGCATGCAGCAGCGCTGCTCATTCGCTACTGGAAAGCTGGTTATTCTTCGTATTTCACAGTCCCTGTTAACACATGTCCATAAGAGGAATAAATCACACTAATTTGAAGCCGCTCCATCGAATAGGCACGTAAAATTTCGCTTTAAAACCTTTGTTTGTTAATGAGAAACAAACCGACGCTTTCCGCTGAGGCGGGGCTTCGTTTGAAAGATGCGATGTACAGTATTTGTTTGGACCAACCCCAGCTACACATTTAGAAAACGAAATTGCAGATATCTGCCGAAACACCAGCGAGAACGCGCCTGACGATTCATAGGAGGGACACACTCAATGTATATATATCGATAATCGCCAAGATCGGCAAAATTAGAAAATAAAAACTCTATCTTTAAAAACCTGTTCCTCTTTCGTACATTTAAATTTACATGACTACTGTGCAGTTTACAGTCAAGTGCTTGGGAGAGGATCCATCGAACCACCTTCAAACTGTTTCTCTACCGTCCCACTCTCGTACAGCGTGCAGAAAAAACGAACACTTAAATCTTTCCCTCCCTTATGAGCTCTGATTTCTGTTCTTTTATTACGATGATCATTTTGTAGGAGGGCGTCAACAAAACATTTTTGTACTCGGAGGTGAAACTCGGCGATTGAAATTTCATGAAAAGATCTCGCCTCAACGGAAAACGCCTTTGTCTTAAAGTTTACCACCCCACTCTCGTATGACATTAGTGATACTCTCTCCACTATTTCCCAATAATACGAAATGAGCTGCCCTTCTTTGGAGTTTTTCGATTTCCTCGGTCAATCCTATATGGTAAAGATCCCATACCGCGCAGCAATAGTGCAAAAGAGGACAGATAAGCGTAGTGTAGGCATATTTTTTTCGCTTTCCCCACAAAATTTTCTTTGTGATCGGTCCAGCTTACGCTGTACATTATTATTATCCATATGTATGTGGTTGAACTGATAGCCCTTAGGTTTGGGTAATTTGACGTGTAACCGAAATTTAACGAGTATCTTTTAGAATTTATGTGGATGAATTCACCCGTTTCAATATTTACAATCAGTTTCCACTTTTCGCGCCATTCAGAATCTTATCTAAATCAATTTGTAATTATTATTTGTTTTCTGATGACTTTAATCGTTGGTAAAGGACAGCATCGTCTCCAAAAAATCTAAGACGGCCGTTCGTATTGACTCCTAAACTGTTTATAGAGATTAGTGACAGCAGATGGCCTACACACTTTATTGGGGCATCGTAACTTCCCATGATCTCTTGCGACAGGTGTTAACAACTTAGACATCGAAGTTAGAGCTTGGATGATCCCTTGTAAAGTTTTACCCCAAAATTTACTCACCCCGTCACACGGATCTGTTGTTGTTCTAGCGGCGACACGTTTTACTGTATCGGAGTCCTTTGTGTCAGCAAGGCTGCGAACTTCTGAGAGTCTATCTTCCGTCTGTAACGCGTCTATATAGTCGCGAGTGAAATCTTTTCGTGCTTCGGATAGCTATCGAACTTTGCTTTTTCGATGCGTATTAATGATGTTGAAGGTTTTCATGCTTAATCGTGTCGCCCATTCGTGCTACATGTTAATAAAATTTCAGACGTCTGTCGCGTGCAACGAAACTAAATCGTTCTGCCAGAAAATACAACTTCTCAAAGCTTTTACGCGCTCAAATACCGTCTTGGAGGTTGGATCTGAATATTTTCTGCAATATTCGTCGTTCCATTTTCTTGTTGGCTTTGATATTCGTGGTTAATGATGATGTCTTAACTGCGAAGAGTGTTTCTGATAGAACGACTATCTGTTAGTGGCGTAGTTTGCATTTTATGGAAAGGGATTTCTTGTTGTGAGTATTACAAGCGATAGTGTATGCTTTATGCATTTCCGATAAGTTCACCTATGTGCTTGAAGTGTTGAACATGGGTGACGTTACCATATTTCGCAGTGACGCATTCGAGATCTGCGTGTTTGGAGTCCATGTAATGTCTTCTCATAAGAGACTTGAAGCCACTTTTAACAGCGAATTTACTTATGTGCTGTATTGGGTGTTACAAAAAGGTACGGCCAAACTTTCAGAAAACATTCCTCACACACAAAGAAAGAAAATATGTTATGTGGACATGTGTCCGGAAACGCTTACTTTCCATGTTAGAGATCATTTGATTTCTTCTCTTCAATCACATTTATCATGGAATGGAAACACACAGCAACAGAACGTACCAGAATGACTTCAAACACTTTGTTACAGGAAATGTTCAAAATGTCCTCCGTTAGCGAGGATACATGCATCCACCCTCCGTCGCTTGGAATCCCTGATGCGCTGATGCAGCCCTGGAGAATGGTGTATTGTATCACAGCCGTCCACAATACGAGCACGAAGAGTCTCTACATTTGGTACCGGGGTTGCGTAGACAAGAGCTTTCAAATGCCCCCATAAATGAAAGTCGAGAGGGTTGAGGTCAGGAGAGCGTGGAGGCCATGTCCGCCTCTACCAATCCATCGGTCACCGAATCTGTTGTTGAGAAGCGTACGAACACTTCGACTGAAATGTGCAGGAGCTCCATCGTGCATGAACCACATGTTGTGTCGTACTTGTAAAGGCACATGTTCTAGCAGCACAGGTAGAGTATCCCGTATGAAATCATGATAACGTGCTCCATTGAGCGTGGGTGGAAGAACATGGGGCCCGATCAAGACATCACCAACAATTCCTGCCCAAACCTTCACAGAAAATCTGTGTTGATGACGTGATTGCACAATTTCGTGCGGATTCTCGTCAGTCCACACATGTTGATTGTGAAAATTTACAATTTGATCACGTTGGAGTACATACTGACGAAACCAAAATGAGCTCTAACATGGAAATTAAGCGTTTCCGGACACATGTCCACATAACATCTTTTCTTTATTTGTGTGTGAGGAATGTTTACTGGAAGTTTGGCCGTACCTTTTTGTAACACCCTGTATAATTATATCTTATATTTATTTGTTTATTGTTGTATTTATTGAACCTGTTGCCTTAATATTTAAAACGTGTTGCATTCGATATTATGTATTTGGAAATTTTTATCATGAAAGTGATTTCATTATTCCAATTAATTATTTATACAGGAAAATAGGTAATAACAAAACATAATTTGTAATCAAAAACTAAAAACCATATTTGATAATACAAAATGAACTGCCCTTTGAAAAGAACGCAAAAGAAGCGGCAGCTAATCTATAGATTCCAGCCACCGGCACACTTGTTATGTGCGTAAAAATTTCAGAGACACTCGCTTGCGAACAGGGACCAAATCCCGGAGACAATAGCAGTGACTATATTTGTTGTTGTTAGACTACAACAACATTTTCTGCCACCGGAAGATTCCGCCAAATCGGTGCAATCTGAATGGTAAAGCAAATTACGGTTCAAAATTCAACATACTTAAATACTAGCACCTACAACCTCCCAGTCAATACTATGTACCCATAACAAAAAACGTTTTCTTACTCCATTTGAGAAAATAAAACAACTACTCATTTTTGTTTCAAATGCTGTACCACAAAACGTGTATATTGTTTTCACCCATCTTCAGTTAGCACAGTTCTTATTAATCACTATTATTTTTATATGGGTTGCATTTTGAATGTTGCAGCTGCCATTATTCTGTATACTGTAGCTCATTGTTTCGTTATTTTGTACGTAACTCAGGCAGGGTCATATGATCGTCGCATCGCTGATACCACACTCTAACAGTGTACCGGTGTTTATAAAAATTAATGTGATATGCATATAACATCACAAGGCGCCAAAGAATTCATAACAGAGGCGGCTGCTCCATTCAAAATACAATCGACATATTCGTGATTATACAGCTATTTTACGACGCATGAAGTGTTAACCCGAAACATATAATAACCTACGAGGGTTGGAGAAAAATATGAAAAAACCGCAAGAAATGCATGCCTGAACACAAACGCAGGTGCTAGTCAAGGCTGAATGTTGCGCGCTGTAATGTTCGACCGCGAATGACCCATGTGCAGCGCCCTCAATATGTTGCACGTGTCAGTCTTAGTAACAACAGCGTTCTCTGTAGTTGTGAGTACATTATGTCGGAGATGTGAATTCGAACACGTGCAAACAGGTGGTGCTCATATGTGGGTGCTAAGGCAGCTGAAGTGCTTTGTGTTTCAAGAGGCACAATATCGAAGATTTATGCGGCACACAGAGAAAGCGGGAAAACATCTACATCTACATATATACTCCGCTAGCCACTCTGTGGCGGAGGGCGCAATTCGCACCAAAGTTATATCCCCCCCCCCCCCCCCTCTGTTCCACTCGCTAATCGCCCGAGGGAAAAACGACAGAACACCTCAGTACGAGTTCTTATTTCCCTTATCTTTGAATCATGATAATTGCGCGATTTGAAAGTTGGATGCTCTTCATCCTCGGTGAAGATCGGATTTCGGAATTTAGTGAGCAGCCCCTTCTGTTTAGCGCACCGTGTATCTGCAAGTGTGTCCCACTTCAAACTTTCTATGAGATTGTAACGGTCTCGCGATGGCTAAATGTCGCTAAATGTCGCTCTTCTTTGGACCTTCTCAATCTCTTCAATCAGACCCAACTGGTAAGGGTCCCATACAGACGAACAATACTCCAAGACTGGACGAACTAACGTACTGTAAGCTATTTCCTTTGTTGAAGGACTGCATCGCTTCAGGATTCTACCAATAAACCGCAATCTAGAGTTCGCATTACCCATTACTTGTGTAATCTGATCATTCCATTTGAGCTTATTTCGAATAGTCACACCCAGATACTTGACGGACGTTACCGCTTCCAAAAACTGGGCATTTATTTTGTACTCTTACGTTACTGGGGATTTTCGCCTTCTTATACGCAGTAGGTTACACTTGCTAATATTGAGAGATAACTGCCAGTCATTACACCACGCATTTATTTTCTGCAAATCCTCTTTGATTTGTGTGATACTACTTTCCTGTAGACTACAGCATCATCGGCAAACAGTCTAAGGCCACTGTTAATACCATCAATAGCATCATCCGCTAAGTTTCAAGGCGGACGAAAATGTGTTTTGAACAATCGTGACAGACGGTCATTGAAGAGGGCTGTGACGCAAATGAAGATGACGACAGCTGCAAAAGTCGCTACTGAACTGAATGTTGCACCCTCGGACCCTATCAACACCAAAACAACGTTAAGGCAGCCCTATAAGCAAGGAATTGCAGGGTTAGCTGGAATTCTGAAACCTCACTTCATTGATACAAATGCCGAAACCATAAAATCTGGTCTTTGGAGCAATGGAAGAATGTCATTTGCTCCGGTGAGTCTTGTATCATAATACTTTCAGCTTCTGATCTTTATGTCGAAAAGTGAAACACGGTGGAAGTTTAGTGATGATTTGGGCAGCCATATCGTGATATTCCGTGGACCCCATAGTTACTTTGCAAGGTCATATTACCATCAAGGATTATGTGACAATTTTGGGTTATCAGGTCCATCGCATGGTACAATATTTATTCCACAATGGTGACGCTGTGTTCCGAGGCGATCAGGACCACTAGTTGTCCATTCCGAGACGACTGAAAGCTGTTTCGGATGCTAACGGCGGTTTTTGGCTTGGTTCAAATGGCTCTGAGCACTATGGGACTTAACTTCGAAGGTCATCAGTCTCCTAGAACATAGAACTACTTAAACCTAACTAAGCTAAGGACATCACACACATCCATGCCCGAGGCAGGATTCGAACCTGCGACTGTAGGGGTCGCGCGGTTCCAGACTGTAGCGCCTAGAACCGCTCGGTCATCCCGGCCGGCTTGACGGCGGTTTTTATACACCGTATTAATAGTGGTAATGTGTCGTGTTTTTGGTGGTTCCATGTGTAAATTCAATGGAAAAGCGACTAGTTGCTGCATTTTCTTAGTTAATTTAACCTACAGCCACGGAGTTCAATACTAGAGTCACAGATGGATTGAGGTGTTGTCTTAGTTCTTCGTTGTCTCTGTGAGACAGAATAATGAAGTAGGTGTATTCGTGACTCAGCTATAGAATGGTAGAGATTGTATTTCACAACGTTTGTAAATAATCGACGTACATAATTACGTATGACTTCCAGGAGACATTAACTGCAGTAAACATGTAGAAAACAACGAAGAAGAATTCGAATTTTTATTATGTTTATTTTGATCTATGGAAGGAGGATTCCGCCTTAGCGTGAGGACAGTAGAAGCGTAGCATATTTTGAGTGCCATAACCAGTTTCAAATTTCATGTCAGAGCCCGTTGCCCAGCACGTTAAATACCTGAATGTGCCACTGTTTCCATCCAGGTCATGTTGCCGGCTTCCCATGGGGTGGTATTTATATCCACAGTGATTAAGCGCGTGAATACTTAGGGGACTTCTTTTATTCTTCCACCTTTCAAGCTACTAGTGGTCTTACACTGTCGCCATGCAAATGTTTACAACACTATAATCCCAAAATATGTTTCGTAAAATTACTACTAGCACTAGCAAAGCACTAGCAAAGAGCAACGACGCAAAAATGCAGTCAAGCAACGTTTCAGCATGCAACTGGTGAAAGTCTTCTGTCATTGACGTCATGAAAGCGGAAAGTAAAATACATTGCCGAAGCTATTACGCGCTTATCTTTTTGCAGAGATGCGGGATAAGCCGGCAAAACACGACGTGGAAGCAAAAAATCTGACGATGGGCGGTTAGCTCTAAACCTGTTCACAAAATAAACGAAATAATGAAATGATTACCTGCTAGTCACTTACTACACTTACGTGATAAATTTTCGGTCAGTGTTTGGTGAAGACTAACTACTTATTTACGAAAGTCAAGGAACTCTAAATTTGTCTTTCCCTATTTGATTAACATTGCAATTTACTGCACTTGTACAGTCACGGAGATTCCCGTAACGTTTGAGCATTGGTAGATCAATCCTCGTCCTTTCGTTATGCTCAATTAAAGAGGGCGTTTGAACATGGCAGCTTCTTCTGACGCCTTCATTTTCTTCGTCTCTTCACAAAATCTCTCTATGAATTCGCTGTGTTCCACTGTCCACTTCTTTTCTTTTTAATGGGAATGTGTGATTTGCAACTAGAATTCCAAAGACTTTGCGTTCTCTGATAGTATCTTCTGTGGCATTCATTTCTTGTTAGTCCTGCTTAATTTCTGCTAACCAAGTAATTTTTACCTTTTTTGAATTCAATATATCAAGCAGTTATTTTTGTTAATCTAGTGTTGTCCATTCTGTGGGAGAGGCCAAAGAACTTCAAGCGTCTTCTACGTATCAGTGAACTTGTCTAGTGCTGTGTGTAGGTCCTCAGTTTTTCCTTTAATACTTGTGCTGTTTATATTAGTGGGACCTTAGGTTTTTCTTAGACTTTTTCATTCTTATTTCGCAATTTCATCAATTTTTAGATGGCCTCCTAGAAATGTAGTTTCTCATGGATGTGGAGCTTGAGGCAAGACAACTGAGCTGGAATGTAGAAGTTTCACATTACGGGACATCACTCGTATATTGTAGTGATTCCATGTTATTCTGTACGCTTTCTGGAGACTGATGGCTGTTACCCTGTCGTAGCGTGGGGGGGAGGGGGGAGGGGGGAGGGGGGGAGGGGGAGGGGGGAGGGGGGAGGAGGGGTGGGGGACTCCCACGCGGCGCGTGCCAGGTAGCTGATAGGGGGGTCTCCGCCTGCTCGCCGGCAGACTTGGGCGAAATAAAATAGCTCTCGCGGACCACACACAACTTACAAGGGGACCATGAGACCTGTTAATCACGTATTTTCTTGAGTCATGGGTAAGTTGTAGACAGAGCTGCCTTCAGTATCTGGTTAACGGCTTTTCATGCGACGGCCCTCAGTTTCCAAGAAAATCCATGTTGAAATTTTATTGTTGTCTGCTATAGCGTAGAGCAGTGGCTAAGATTTACGGCTACCAAGCTGGCGACACGCTTTCAACCCTGATTATGGACATTTTTCTTTCCTTTTTTTTCAATTTCATTGTACATAATTTCATTAATTAGTATATGTCATTCAAAATTATTCACAAATAGTCATTTTCGGGTGGTAATTTCATTACTATATCAAGCATTGCAACGAATGTTCTTGAGATTACAGAACCGTCTTGCTCGGTATCGTTTGCTGGATGGTATTTGTCGTAGAAACAAGTGAACCAAAAATTCATAAAGCAACATGCAGGTTTAAAGAAAGCTATTGCCTAGCACGCACACCGATTTTTCAGAAGCGATAACGGAAAACACACTTAAATTCAAAAAGATCGTTGTTTCTTCGATCTACTTCGATGCGAACTACGCGTGTTTGATCATACCTGTGAAAGCAGGTGCACAAAATTAATGTAGAACTGAAGAATGTATTTTTATAGAATTTTCCCTCCAAAATATTTCTCTGTTACTCTTCAGAAAGTTTGAATTTTTTCGTAAAAATGTTGACCAGCCTGTAAAAATAAACATCATTCCGGTGGCAAAGTGGAGTAACTTGTGTGGGATAATTCTTTCATCTGCAAGGATTTGACCATGAGATGTCTGATCAGTCTGCCCTCCCCACGTATATAAAATGTAAAGAAATTATTCTTGACCCACGTAAGGAAGAGTGACAGATTTTAAAATCTCTTCGTACAGCACTTTCGTGAACTTTCCCAATTTCATTCTGGTCACAGTCACATATTTTAATTTATGATTCAACTCTTCTTTGAACAATCTGACCAAATTTCAGGGATGGCTCTTCCGTACATAGGAAAATGTAAGGGAATATCTTTCATGGCGCAATTATAGTATACTGTGCTTGAAGCAATGAGTAATCTTGTTCAGGTCTTTTTTCTGCACAAAGACGGTTTCGCTCCCTGTTCCTCAAGGGATCTGTTATTCGCCGCGCGGGGTAGCCTAGCGGCCTTAGGCGCCTTGCCACGGTTCGCGCTGCTCACCCCATCGAGTTCTCCCTCGTGCATGCATGTTAGTATAAGTTAGATTAAGTACTGTGTAAGCCTAGGGACCGATGATCTCGCCGGCCGAAGTGGCCGTGCGGTTAAAGGCGCTGCAGTCTGGAACCGCAAGACCGCTACGGTCGCAGGTTCGAATCCTGCCTCGGGCATGGATGTTTGTGATGTCCTTAGGTTAGTTAGGTTTAACTAGTTCTAAGTTCTAGGGGACTAATGATCTCAGCAGTTGAGTCCCATAGCGCTCAGAGCCATTTGAACCATTTGAACCGATGATCACAGCAGTTTGGTCCCATAGGAACTCACCACAAATTTCCAATGTGTTACACCTCAGCTGGTAGTGTGAGGCGGGTTGATCGGAATTGATTGCATAATCGAGGTCAAAATCAGGGATGAGTACTTCCATTTGCTTCTGGAACCATTCCGCAGCTGCATATACAGGGTGTTTCAAAAATGACCAGTATATTTGAAACGGCAATAAAAACTAAACGAGCAGCGATAGAAATACACCGTTTGTTGCAATATGCTTGGGACAACAGTACATTTTCAGGCAGACAAACTTTCGAAATTACAGTAGTTACAATTTTCAACAACAGATGGCGCTGCGGTCTGGGAAACTCTATAGTACGATATTTTCCACATATCCACCATGCGTAGCAATAATATGGCGTAGTCTCTGAATGAAATTACCCGAAACCTTTGACAACGTGTCTGGCGGAATGGCTTCACATGCAGATGAGATGTACTGCTTCAGCTGTTCGATTGTTTCTGGATTCTGGCGGTACACCTGGTCTTTCAAGTGTCCCCACAGAAAGAAGTCACAGGGGTTCATGTCTGGCGAATAGGGAGGCCAATCCACGCCGCCTCCTGTATGTTTCGGATAGCCCAAAGCAATCACACGATCATCGAAATATTCATTCAGGAAATTAAAGACGTCGGCCGTGCGATGTGGCCGGGCACCATCTTGCATAAACCACGAGGTGTTCGCAGTGTCGTCTAAGGCAGTTTGTACCGCCACAAATTCACGAAGAATGTCCAGATAGCGTGATGCAGTAATCGTTTCGGATCTGAAAAATGGGCCAATGATTCCTTTGGAAGAAATGGCGGCCAAGACCAGTACGTTTTGAGGACGCAGGGACGATGGGACTGCAACATGGGGCTTTTCGGTTCCCCATATGCGCCAGTTCTGTTTATTGACGAAGCCGTCCAGGTAAAAATAAGCTTCGTCAGTAAACCAAATGCTGCCCACATGCATATCGCCGTCATCAATCCTGTGCACTATATCGTTAGCGAATGTCTCTCGTGCAGCAATGGTAGCGGCGCTGAGGGGTTGCCGCGTTTGAATTTTGTATGGATAGAGGTGTAAACTCTGGCGCATGAGACGATACGTGGACGTTGGCGTCATTTGGACCGCAGCTGCAACACGGCGAACGGAAACCCGAGGCCGCTGTTGGATCACCTGCTGCACCAGCTGCGCGTTGCCCTCTGTGGTTGCCGTACGCGGTCGCCCTACCTTTCCAGCACGTTCATCCGTCACGTTCCCAGTCCGTTGAAATTTTTCAAACAGATCCTTTATTGTATCGCTTTTCGGTCCTTTGGTTACATTAACCCTCCGTTGAAAACTTCGTCTTGTTGCAACAACACTGTGTTGTAGGCGGTGGAATTCCAACACCAGAAAAATCCTCTGTTCTAAGGAATAAACCATGTTGTCTACAGCACACTTGCACGTTGTGAAAAGCACACGCTTACAGCAGAAAGACGACGTACACAATGGCGCACCCACAGACTGCGTTGTCTTCTATATCTTTCACATCACTTGCAGCGCCATCTGTTGTTGAAAATTGTAACTACTGTAATTTCGAAAGTTTGTCTGCCTGAAAATGTACTGTTGTCCCAAGCATATTGCAACAAACGGTGTATTTCTATCGCTGCTCGTTTAGTTTTTATTGCCGTTTCAAATATACCGGTCATTTTTGAAACACCCTGTAGTATTCAATGATATTCTGTACTAACAAATGAAAATAAAATACCCCGTCACAATTAAAATCTGTACCGCAAGCGTAATAGCCGTTATCTTAGGCGTTGCGATCCGATCCCTTTCTCGAAATATGGATAGCGTTGTGGGTAGCAGACACGCATAAAACTTGTAACACGACCGGGGGTACAAATGGCGGGGGACCCTTAAACTGTTTCTTCACTTCTGGACCGTGCGCCCTGTCCACACCACGTATCTGATAATCCTGCGGCTGTCGTACTGTTCTGCTCTACACTGCTGCTGGCTTTCCTGAAATTATCTATCGATTATGCAAGCGGGTTTAGGGGAGCCACTCAACGTTGAAACACAACACTGTCCTACGTCTGGTATGAACATCCATATTCTGAGACGATAAGAAATCAAAGGTTGCACTGTTTACACTCCAAGTCGTAAGTTTTGATACCAACTTGTAGATGATTATCTGTCCACAATATCACTTGGATGACCGTACGCGTAACCGACACGACGCGAGTGATTGTTGATTATGCGGAAGCCGAAGGATCCAACGAAAGTTCTTAACGCTCGTCACACATACGGATATCTGGCGCCAATCCTCCTTGACACTAGTGATAATATAACACGGCTCGTAAAGGTAATTTACAGGTCACAGTTCTCAATTATACGAGCGTGCGCGTAACCGTGATTAATAGCCCTGATGGTCCCCTTGTTTGCCGGAGAACGCCTGGAGGCACCTCTCCATCTCAGCAATCTTTTCCTAAAGATCGCTCCCACGCACAGTTTCAACTTGTGAAATTGGCACGATGGAACGAGCACTACAAATGTCCCGGGCGCATTTCCGGTTGTTTCCGATCATCGGATTCTGGCGGATCGGGAACATCACGCAGAGAAGAATCGAAGCGTTTCAAAACCTCTTCGTCTCAAGAAATATAACCTTTTAGGCACTCCTAATACAAATGACAACCATTTCGACTCAGAAATCCTTAGGGTATTTGAAGGCAAACCAACCATAAAAAGGAAAGGCAAGTTATCAATTCTTGTGACTGCCTGTGCACTAAGGAAAACGATTTTATATTCAGTTATCAACTTTACATCCTCAAGTGAAAAAATCTCAGTCCTTACAGTGGAATCAGCGCCAAATCATACGCCTTAATAGGTGCTCATGCTCGCACTAAAAGTGATAACAAGAAAGATAGAAAGTAGAAGACTTTTGAGAAACACTGGAGAAAACTACAAACAAGATCTCCAAACACTGTGCAAAAATCTTCTTAGGTGATTTTAATGCACAGGTTGGCATGGAGAAGAAATACAAATCAATAGTAGGATTTCATGGACAAATAAGAATGGAGAACGTCGAATAAGCTTCTGTACATGATTTGTGCTGAGTCTTACGTCTACGAAAGATACGAGACCCCTACACAAAAAGAAAACTTGGAGGTCACCTAATCCATCATTAGCGGGAATCCATATCCATCATGCGGCAGTTTCTACAAAGAACATGCGCGAGATTCAAAAAGTCAGTGCACAGAAGGGAGTTGTTAATTCAGATCACTACTCAACACAAAGGTTCAAACCAAAGAGATCCATTTAAATATAGCAATTTATGATAGATACACTGTGCAACAAGAAAATCCTTAAAATTCTGTACATTGTTCAAGATGCACATGAACGTTCTTGTACAAATAACAGTATACAACGACGTGCGTAGTGTGGCTTGTTGCTAACGCTTGTAAATTTTCTGTAATTTCATCTTGTGTGACGGAATGGGTCTGCGGCTGGTCGAAGACGTGGAGAAGATAGATACCAACAACTGTAATTCTATTTAATAATTTTATTTTGCTTGCAGTTTCAGTGTGTCATTGGCACCATCTTCGGGCTTCTAGACACGAAAATCGGAAAATCATCCAGTCGTTTGTGTTATTGTAGGGACCATTATATCCAACTGATTTCCTTGGGCTTATTCTCGGTACGCGTCGACTCTTCACACCTCCCACGGCAACATACAGTGTAGTTGTCAAAAATGGTTCAAATGGCTCTGAGCACTATGGGACTTAACTTCTGTGGCCATCAGTCCCCTAGAACTTAGAACTACTTAAACCTAACTGACCTAAGGACATCACACACATCCATGCCCGAGGCAGGATTCGAACCTGCGACCGTAGCAACAGTGCGGTTCCGGACTGAGCGCCTTAAGCGCGAGACCACCGCGGCCGGCGCAGTGTAGTTGTCGCTAGATATATGAAGGTTCCACGTGTGCCGAGAAGAAGTCTAAGGAAATGGTTCAAATGGCTCCGAGCACTATGGGACTTGACATCTGAGATCATCAGTCCCCTACTTAAACCTAACTAGCCTAAGTACATCACACACATCCATGCCCGAAGCAGGATTCGAACCTGCGACCGTAGCAACAGTGCGGTTCCGGACTGGACTAGAACCGCTCGGCCACAGCGGCCGACTCTAAGGAAATCAGCTGGATAAAATGGTACCTACAATAACACAAACGATGGAGAGCACTGGGTGCACCCGACTGCAAATTGTTGCTCATGTCGGCACGAGGTCATCCTCACTTCATACAGGCGGTTGGCGGAGTTGCTGAAGGTGGAAAGCCTCGCTCGCGGGGTGGAATCTGAGCTAACTATTTGTAGCATCGTTCCCAGAACTGATCGCGGTCCTCTGGTTTGGAGCCGAGTGGAAGGCTTAAACCAGAGGCTCAGACGATTCTGCGGAGATCTGGGGTGAAAATTTCTCGACGTCCGCTATCGGCTGGAGAAATGTAGGGTCCCCCTGAATAGATCAGGCGTGCACTACACGCAGGAAGCGGCGACAAGGGTAGCGGAGTACGTGTGGAGTGCACATGTGGGGTTGGAGAATTCCCTCCCTAGGCCCGACAAGACGCCTCCTGAGACGCAGCAAGGTAGGAGTAGGCAAAATACAACAGGGAATAACAATATTAATGTGCTAATAGTAAACTGCAGGAGCATCTATAGAAACGTCCCAGAACTGCTCTCATTAATAAACGGTCACAATGCCCACATAGTACTAGGGACAGAAAGTTGGCTAAAACCAGATGTAAATAGTAATGAAATTCTAAACTCAAATTGGAATGTATACCGCAGAGACAGGCTGGACAGTGAAGGGGGAGGCGTGTTTATAGCGATAAGAAGTGCAATAGTATCGAAGGAAATTGACGGAGATCCGAAATGTGGAATAATTTGGGTGAAGGTCACGGTTAAAGCAGGCTCAGACATGGTAATTGGATGTCTCTATAGGCCCTCTGGCTCAGCAGCTGTTGTGGCTCAGCACCTGAAGGATAATTTGGAAAATATTTCGAATAGATTTCCCCACCATGTTATAGTTCTGGGTGGAAATTTTAATTTGCCGGATATATACTGGGAGATTCCAACGTTCATAACGGGTGGCAGGGACAAAGAATCCAGTGAAATTTTTTGAAGTGCTTTATCTGAAAACTACCTTGAGCAGATAAACAGAGAACCGACTCCTGGCGATAACGTATTAGACCTACTGGTGACAAACAGACCCGAACTACGAGGGCAGTTCAATAAGTAATGCAACACATTTTTTTTCTGAAACAGAGGTTGTTTTATTCAGCATTGAAATGCACCAGGTTATTCCCCAATCTTTTAGCTACACAACACTATTTTTCAACGTAATCTCCATTCAATGCTACGGCCTTACGCCACCTTGAAATGAGGGCCTGTATGCCTGCACGGTACCATTCCACTGGTCGATGTCGGAGCCAACGTCGTACTGCATCAATAACTTCTTCATCATCCGCGTAGTGTCTCCCACGGATTGCGTCCTTCATTGGGCCAAACATATGGAAATCCGACGGTGCGAGATCGGGGCTGTAGGGTGCATGAGGAAGAATAGTCCACTGAAGTTTTGTGAGCTCCTCTCGGGTGCGAAGACTTGTGTGAGATCTTGCGTTGTCATGAAGAAGGAGAAGTTCGTTCAGATTTTTGTGCCTACGAACACACTGAAGTCGTTTCTTCAATTTGCGAAGAGTAGCACAATACACTTCAGAGTTGATCGTTTGACCATGGGGAAGGACATCGAACAGAATAACCCCTTTAGCGTCCCAGAAGACTGTAACCATGACTTTAGCGGCTGAGGGTATGGCTTTAAACTTTTTCTTGGTAGGGGAGTGGGTGTGGCGCCACTCCATTGATTGCCGTTTTGTTTCAGGTTCGAAGTGATGAACCCATGTTTCATCGCCTGTAACAATCTTTGACAAGAAATTGTCACCCTCAGCCACATGACGAGCAAGCAATTCCGCACAGATGGTTCTCCTTTGCTCTTTATGGTGTTCGATTAGACAACGAGGGACCCAGCGGGAACAAACCTTTGAATATCCCAACTGGTGAACAACTGTGACAGCACTACCAACAGAGATGTCAAGTTGAGCACTGAGTTGTTTGATGGTGATCCGTCGATCATCTCGAACGAGTGTGTTCGCACGCTTCACCATTGCAGGAGTCACAGCTGTGCACGGCCGGCCCGCACGCGGGAGATCAGACAGTCTTGCTTGACCTTGCGGCGATGATGACACACGCTTTGCCCAACGACTCACCATGCTTTTGTCCACTGCCAGATCACCGTAGACATTCTGCAAGCGCCTATGAATATCTGAGATGTCCTGGTTTTCCGCCAAAAGAAACTCGATCACTACCCGTTGTTTGCAACGCACATCCGTTACAGACGCCATTTTAACAGCTCCGTACAGCGCTGCCACCTGTCGGAAGTCAATGAAACTATACGAGACGAAGCGGGAATGTTTGAAAATATTCCACAAGAAATTTCCGGTTTTTTCAACCAAAATTGGCCGAGAAAAAAAATGTGTTGCATTACTTATTGAACTGCCCTCGTATTTGAAACAGTTAACGCAGAACAGGGCATCAGCGATCATAAAGCGGTTACTGCATCGATGATTTCAGCCGTAAATAGAAATATTAAAATAGGTAGGAAGATTTTTCTGTTTAGCAAAAGTGACAAAAAGCAGATTTCAGAGTACCTGACGGCTCAACATAAAAGTTTTGTCTCAAGTACAGATAGTGTTGAGGATCAGTGGACAAAGTTCAAATCCATCGTACAATATGCGTTAGATGAGTATGTGCCAAGCAAGATCGTAAGAGATGGAAAAGAGCCACCGTGGTACAACAACCGAGTTAGAAAACTGCTGCGGAAGCAAAGGGAACTTCACAGCAAACATAAACATAGCCAAAACCTTACAGACAAACAAAAATTACGCGAAGCGAAATGTAGTGTGAGGAGGGCTATGCTAGAGGCGTTCAATGAATTCGAAAGTAAAGTTCTGTGTAGTGACTTGGCAGAAAATCCTAAGAAATTTTGGTCTTATGTCAAAGCGGTAGGTGGATCAAAACAAAATGTCCAGACACTCTGTGACCAAAATGGTACTGAAACAGAGGATGACAGACTAAAGGCCGAAATACTAAATGTCTTTTTCCAAAGCTGTTTCACAGAGGAAGACTGCACTGCAGTTCCTTCTCTAGATTGTCGCACAGATGACAAAATGGTAGATATCGGGATGGACGACAGAGGGATAGAGAAACAATTAAAATCGCTCAAAAGCGGAAAGGCCGCTGGACCGGATGGGATACCAGTTCGATTTTAAACAGAGTACGCGAAGGAACTTGCCCCTCTTCTTTCAGCGGTGTACCGTAAGTCTCTAGAAGAGCGTAGCGTTGCAAAGGATTGGAAAAGGGCACAGGTCATCCCCATTTTCAAGAAGGGACCTCGAACAGATGTGCAGAACTATAGACCTATATCTCTAACTTCGATCAGTTGCAGTATTTTGGAACACGTGTTATGTTCGAGTATAATGACTTTTCTGGAGACTAGAAATCTACTCTGTAGGAATCAGCATGGGTTTCGAAAAAGACGATTGTGTGAAACCCAGCTCACGCTATTCGTCCACGAGACTCAGAGGGCCATAGACACGGGTTCCCAGGTAGATGCCGTGTTTCTTGACTTCCGCAAGGCGTTCGATACAGATCCAAACAGTCGTTTAATGAGCAGAGTAAGAACATATGGACTATCAGACCAATTGTGTGATTGGATTGAAGAGTTCCTAGATAACAGAAAGCAGGATGTCATACTCAATGGAGAGAAGTCTTCCGAAGTAAGAGTGATTTCAGGTGTACCGCAGGGGAGTGTCGTAGGACCGATGCTATTCACAATATACATAAATGACCTTGTGGATGACATCGGAAGTTCACTGAGGCTTTTTGCGGACGATGCTGTGGTATATCGAGAGGTTGTAACAATGAAAAATTGTACTGAAATGCAGGAGGATCTGCAGGGAATTGACGCATGGTGCAGGGAATGGCAATTGAATCTCAATATAGAGAAGTGTAATGTGCTGCGAATACATAGAAAGAAAGATCTCTTATCATTTAGCTACAATATAGCAGGTCAGCAACTGGAAGCAGTTAATTCCATAAATTATCTGGGAGTACGCATTAGGAGTGATTTAAAATGGAATGACCATATAAAATTAATCTTCGGTAAATCAGATGCCAGACTGAGATTGATTGGAAGAATCGTAAGGAAATGCAATCCGAAAACAAAGGAAGTAGGTTACAGTACGCTTGTTCGCCCACTGATTGAATACTGCTCAGCAGTGTGGGATCCGTACCAGATAGGGTTGATAGAAGAGATAGAGAAGATCCAACGGAGAGCAGCGCGATTCGTTACAGGATCATTTAGTAATCGCGAAAGGCCGGCCGAAGTGGCCGTGCGGTTAAAGGCGCTGCAGTCTGGAACCGCAAGACCGCTACGGTCGCAGGTTCGAATCCTGCCTCGGGCATGGATGTTTGTGATGTCCTTAGGTTAGTTAGGTTTAACTAGTTCTAAGTTCTAGGGGACTAATGACCTCAGAAGTTGAGTCCCATAGTGCTCAGAGCCATTTGAACCATTTTAGTAATCGCGAAAGCGTTACGGAGATGATAGATAAACTCCAGTGGAAGACTCTACAGGAGAGACGCTCAGTATCTCGGTAGGGGCTTTTGTTGAAGTTTTGAGAACATACCTTCACCGAGGAGTCAAGCAGTATATTGCTCCCTCCTACGTATATCTCGCGAAGAGACCATGAGGATAAAATCAGAGAGATTAGAGCCCACACAGAAGCATACCGACAATCCTTCTTTCCACGAACAATAGAAGGGAGAACCGATAGAGGTACTCAAGGCACCCTCCGCCACACACCGTCAGGTGGCTTGCGGAGTATGGATGTAGATGTAGATGTAGATGACACCTAGGTTTTCGCGTTGAGAGGTTTGAAAATGGTGCCAATGAGGTACAGAAACTGGTAGCTAAATAGAATTATTAAATAAAATTAGGCTGTTGGTATGTATTTTCTTCAAGTCTTGTAAATTTTCGTTCTACCAAGACACCGATGTGACAATTTTTTGCAGTTGGGCTCTCCACGTACTTTGACATTCTAGTCATTTAATCATATGACACATCGTTTATAGTAAAAATCTTTTGTAGAAAGTCTGCTGCGATTTTATGTGATAGCTGACGTCACAGTACTGATTCTGCTATGCTGTTGGCTCAATGTCTGGTAATGGGGCGGAAGACGCAGTTTGGTGGCAATACTGGATGCAACCTTACACAGTATTCTCCTCTCCCATTTTTACGAAAATACAAGTTTAGCAAGCGAAATACTGTGCTGGAAATCGTAAAATAGGTATATAATCCGATGTGCAAAACAAGAGCTGTAGCTGTCAGTACGAATAGGTAAATCACCTCAGAGAGATAATTACGCAGCAAAGTAGTTTACATTTGTCTAATGCCACATGCTGAGAAAATCATTTTCTCATTCTGTTTTTATAGACTAAGTTCATCAGTTAAAAGTGACAGAATATAGATTAACTCTTTTCTTAGTTTCATACACTAATGAGCCAACAAATTATGATTTCTGTCCACCGTGAGATCGAGTGGCATCTGGTGGCACTGCGGGCATGTGACGCAACAAGAAAATTGCGATAAGCAGAACACAGGGGTATGGGGGATCATTCTAGCGGCGATACGGGCAGCAATTAGGAAAATCCACTCATATCAGTAACTTTGACAAAGGACATATTGTAATGGCCTGGGAACAAGCTTCTTGGGTACGGTGAAGCCGGTTCGCGTGCAACTGTGAGAATCTACGGAAAGCTCTTGAAGGACGATGAAACCACGAATAAGGTTGTTGGACGTCCACACCTCATCACAGTAGGTAGAGTTCGGGGGCTTGCGTGCTCTGTATAGCAGGACAGGCGACAATCAGTGGCTGCTACAACGACAGAAAGCAATACTGGCGCATGCACATACTGCACCGTTCGGAGCACATTGCTGAACGTGGGATTTCCCCCACAGGCGACGACTCGCACCTGCTCCCATGTTGCCGCAACGACATCGTCAGTTACGATACAATCATCGAGACTGGGCCGTGGACTAACGGAAATGTGTCGCCTGGTAGGATGTTCAACAAATGTTCAAATGTGTGTGAAATGTTATGGGACTTAACTGCTAAGGTCATCAGTCCCTAAGCTTACACATTACTTAACCTAAATTATCCTAAGGACAAACACACACGCCCATGCCCAAGGGAGGACTTGAACCTCCGCCAGGACCAGCCGCACAGTCCATGACTGCAGCGCCTCAGACCGCTCGGCTAATCCCGCGCGCCTGGTAGGATGGATCAAGTTACTTGTTACACCAGGTCGACAGCCGTATCTGGATATGCTGTCATCGAAGAGAACTACTGCTCGAAACATGAGACGCACCACTGATACATGTAGTTGGGAGCACTATTGTACTGTGGAGGGCGTTCAGCTGGGCTCCCACGAATGATGCGGTAGTAATCGAAGGCTGGTGACTACGTGAACATTATCGTTGACTACCTGCACCCCTTCATGTTTGGTGTCTGATTGCGACGGGACTTTCCAGGAGGATAACAGTGCGTGTCAAAATGCATCGTGAAAGGCACGGTAATGAAGTCACGTTGATGTCTTGGCGACCAAGTTCACCAGATGGACAATGGACCTTCTCTGGTGCCCTATCAGGCACCAGTTCCGTGCCGACATACCACCGGCCGGTACTTTATGGGAATGATGTGGCCTCTCTGTAGACATCTGCTGCCACATACCTCCGGAAACGTACCAGGGATTATTGTCGAATGCACGCTAAACAGACTCTCCGTTACACTGCGTTTCAAAAACGGATTGGTTCAAATGGCTCTGAGCACTATGGGACTTAACATCTGTGGTCATCAGTCCCCTAACTAACCTAAGGACATCACACACATCCTTGCCCGAGGCAGGATTCGAACCTGCGACCCTAGCGGTCACGCGGTTCCAGACTGAAGCGCCTAGAACCGCACGGCCACACCGGCTGGCCCAAAAACGGACCAAAACGCTATTAACCAAGCGACAGTGATGTTTTGGCTCCTAAGTGTCTATTTAGTACGTATCGCTAAGTAATCTTGCCCAAAGGAGTGGGAATTGCGGGTCATGTATGCCCGCCCGGCTTGCCGCGCGGTCTAACGCGCTGTTTCCCGAGCGGGAAGGCGGGAAGGCGTCCCGGTCCCCGGCACGAATCCGCCCTGCGGATTAGTGTCGAGGTCCGGTGTGCCGGACAGCCTGTAGATGGTTTTTAAGGCGGTTTTCTATCTGCGACGGTTAATGCCGGCTGGTTCTCCTTATTCCGCCTCAGCTACACTATGTCCGCGATTGCTGTGCAAACACTGTCTCCACGTATACGTACACCATAATTACTGTACCACGCAAACATTTGGGCTTACACTCGTTTGATGTGAGATGTTCCCGTGGGCTGAACCGCACAATAAACCTGGGTTCAGTGTGGGGCGACGGTGGGGTGGGTGGACTGCTGTGGCCTGTTGTGAGGTTGTGAACTCGGTTCAATAAACACACAATACACACACACTCATCATATCTTAAAATTGGTGGAATATATTTCACATCACCATCATGAACAGCGTTATTATCCGCCATTTGACATTTGCAACAGTATAAAATTTTCTGCAACACATAATCATGCATTTCATTGTTGAGCCCCACTCAAGTATAGACATCTGAATTTTTTTGTAGTAACATCGATCAATCTTTCATCGAGTCATCTTTTACGTTTTTTCTTGTATTTGAAATCTGACGAAGAACTTCCATCCATTCGGTTGAGCACATGTCTTGCTCGCCTCTGTTTTCTTTCCAATAGCGTTCTAATTTCACCATCTAGTTCAGTCTGTTCCACCACGCAATTGCTTGTGTCCTCAGTCTTCTAGTAACTCCCACCATAAATTTCTCTGTTCGTCGAGGAGCAACCCTCAGTTTTTTAAATCTTTTCCCGTTAGACGGTAAATTTCACTGTCATTAGTCAAACCTTATAACACTTACTGTGAACTCTCCATTTCAGCCTCATTAAAAACTTAGTTCAGAAGAGTTCTTTAAGTTTACAGAAGCACTCCTGACTATCTTCGGTCCTCTATTTGTTCCTTAGACTGTTCATCTATCGTTCTGTTAAGCTGCCTAAACACATTATTGGGCCAAAACATTATGACCACCAGCTTAATGGTTCAAATGGCTCTGAGCACTATGGGATTTAACTGCTGTGGTCATCAGTCCCCTAGAACTTAGAACTACTTAAACCTAACTAACCTAAGGACATCACACACATCCATGCCCGAGGCAGGATTCGAACCTGCGACCGCAGCGGTCGCGCGGCTCCAGACTGTAGCGCCTAGTACCTCTCGGCCACTCCGGCCGGCACCGGCTTAATAGATTGTTTGTCCGTCTTTGGAATGAAATACACAACTGATTCAGCGTATCAAGGATTCGAAAGTTTGTTGGTAGGTTTATGAGATATATATGAGATATGAGATATCTATGCATAGGTAGTTCGCGTAAATAACGGTGCGCTGATCTGCGTACGCGTGGAGGGCACCAGATAGCGACCCAGATAGGTTCCATAGGATTTACATCAGGGGAATTTGGTCGCCGAGACATCAATGTGAATTCACTGCAACGCTCTTCGAACCACTGTAGCACGGTTCTGGCTCCGAGACGTGGACAATTATACTGCTGAAAGACGACATCGTCATCGGGGAAGACACCAAGCATGAAGGGATGCAGGTGATTCGCAGCTGTCAGCTTGTCTTAGATTATTACTACAGGTCCCATGCAAGCGCAGGAGAATGTCTTCTATAGCATAATACTGCTCCCACAAGCCTGCATCCGTAGCGCGCTGCACGTCGATAACGGCCTTTGTGGAAACGACAATCGACTTAGTGCAGCAAAAACGTGATTAAACTGGATAGCCGACACATTTCCATTGATCGACGGTCGAATTCCGATGGTCCCGTGCCCACTGCAGTCATAACTGACGATGTCGTTGGATCAACGTGTGAACACATAGGGATGGTTTGCTGCGGAGCTCCGTGTTCAACAATGTAAGATGAACAGTGTGCTCCGAAACACTTGTGTGTGCACCGGCATTGTGCTCTTTCAGCAGAGATGCCACAGATCACCATCTGTCCTACTTTGCAGAGCAGAAAAGCCTCACTTCTGTGAAGAGTCGTGGAAGTTCAACCATTTAGCGCCTAGTCGTAGTTTCGCTGTCCTACCTCTTTCCGTAATTGCTCACGATACTAGCACGTAAACATTCGACCAGCTTCGCAGTTTTCGAGGTGCTCATTCATGGGCTCGGCATAATAATAATCTGCCCTTTGTCAGAGTTGCATATCTCAATGGATTTCCCCATTTGCAGCACATATCATCGCTAGGGTGATCCCCCGTCCGTGTCTGCTTCGCCTACTTACTTTTGTTACCCTGTCACGTGCCCGCAGCGCGACCATGCGACATTCGACGTCACGGTGAGCAGTGGTCATAATGTTTTGGTTTATCAGTGTAAAAAAATTAACTTTAGTTCTGTAATAGCATTGTTCGTTTGTACTATTTTATTTCTTGCACACTGATTATACGTTCTTTCTGTCTTCCGTAACTAATCTTCCAGTCCACTTTTATACTTGCTTCATTATGTTCCTCCATTAGCTATTGAAGTTGATTTTCACTGGAGACAAAACGTATGTTACTAGCAAAACCGAGCGAGGTGGCGCAGTGGTTAGTACACTTGACTCGCGTTCGGCAGGACGACGGTTCAGTCCTGCGACCGGCAATCCTGATCTAGGTTTTCCGTGATTTCCCTAAATCGCTCCAGGCAAATTCTGAGATGGTTCCTTTGAAAGGGCACGGCCGACTTCCTTTCCCGCCCTTCCCTAATCCGATGAGACCGATGACCTCGCTGTTTGGTCTCTTCCCCCCAAACAACCCAGCCCTCACTAGCAAACCGAAGGAAGCTTGGGTTTCTCCCTTTTCGCAGTATAGCGCTCTCATCACTTTCCACGGGACGTTGCACAATGCAGTGATCCTCAATACACTGACGTACAAAACCTTTCACTGTCAAGTAATATAGCTCGATGAAACTTGGACTACACATTGAAAGAATTCCTACAGTATAGTACAGAAGGTAACTGGAAGAAATAGCAGTGAGACGAAGAGAAATGACAGTTTTATTCAGAGAATAATCACGCTGGAGTCACCACGACTGATGATTACAAACGGCATGAATGGTTCTTAATAGGTGTGTGATCACGACGGCGGCAGTGTGTGCTTTGCAAAGAGATTCCACACTTGGCCTCAAGGTTGGTATGGAGTTCTTGTCGTAGGTCGTTCCTTTCTTGCACCAGCACGACTGACAGCTGCTGGGTGGTAGCTGGTGAATGTGGCCGTGCGTCACTGCTTTCCCCCAATGCATCCACAAGCGCACAATAAGTTATCAGTCGGAGGAATGAGCAGGCCAGCCCATTCGCCAAATATCCCCTCATTGCAGGAGCTCCTCTGCTTGCACTGTTCGATAGGCACTCTCTCACCGTCATCCATGAAAATAAAGTCAGCGACGGATGCATCATAAAAAGACGAACGTTCGCTCTACGAAAGATCCGTACCCTATGACTGGAAAGTAGCACAGGTCACACGAATATTCAAGAAAGGTAGTAGGAGTAATCCATTAAATTACAGGCCCATATTGTTAATGTCGATATGCAGCAGGATTTTAGAACATACACTCCCGGAAATTGAAATAAGAACACCGTGAATTCATTGTCCCAGGAAGGGGAAACTTTATTGACACATTCCTGGGGTCAGATACATCACATGATCACACTGACAGAACCACAGGCACATAGACACAGGCAACAGAGCATGCACAATGTCGGCACTAGTACAGTGTATATCCACCTTTCGCAGCAATGCAGGCTGCTATTCTCCCATGGAGACGATCGTAGAGATGCTGGATGTAGTCCTGTGGAACGGCTTGCCATGCCATTTCCACCTGGCGCCTCAGTTGGACCAGCGTTCGTGCTGGACATGCAGACCGCGTGAGACGACGCTTCATCCAGTCCCAAACATGCTCAATGGGGGACGGATCCGGAGATCTTGCTGGCCAGGGTAGTTGACTTACACCTTCTAGAGCACGTTGGGTGGCACGGGATACATGCGGACGTGCATTGTCCTGTTGGAACAGCAAGTTCCCTTGCCGGTCTAGGAATGGTAGAACGATGGGTTCGATGACGGTTTGGATGTACCGTGCACTATTCAGTGTCCCCTCGACGATCACCAGTGGTGTACGGCCAGTGTAGGAGATCGCTCCCCACACCATGATGCCGGGTGTTGGCCCTGTGTGCCTCGGTCGTATGCAGTCCTGATTGTGGCGCTCACCTGCACGGCGCCAAACACGCATACGACCATCATTGGCACCAAGGCAGAAGCGACTCTCATCGCTGAAGACGACACGTCTCCATTCGTCCCTCCATTCACGCCTGTCGCGACACCACTGGAGGCGGGCTGCACGATGTTGGGGCGTGAGCGGAAGACGGCCTAACGGTGTGCGGGACCGTAGCCCAGCTTCATGGAGACGGTTGCGAATGGTCCTCGCCGATACCCCAGGAGCAACAGTGTCCCTAATTTGCTGGGAAGTGGCGGTGCTGTCCCCTACGGCACTGCGTAGGATCCTACGGTCTTGGCGTGCATCCGTGCGTCGCTGCGGTCCGGTCCCAGGTCGACGGGCACGTGCACCTTCCGCCGACCACTGGCGACAACATCGATGTACTGTGGAGACCTCACGCCCCACGTGTTGAGCAATTCGGCGGTACGTCCACCCGGCCTCCCGCATGCCCACTATACGCCCTCGCTCAAAGTCCGTCAACTGCACATACGGTTCATGTCCACGCTGTCGCGGCATGCTACCAGTGTTAAAGACTGCGATGGAGCTCCGTATGCCACGGCAAACTGGCTGACACTGACGGCGGCGGTGCACAAATGCTGCGCAGCTAGCGCCATTCGACGGCCAACACCGCGGTTCCTGGTGTGTCCGCTGTGCCGTGCGTGTGATCATTGCTTGTACAGCCCTCTCGCAGTGTCCGGAGCAAGTATGGTGGGTCTGACACACCGGCGTCAATGTGTTCTTTTTTCCATTTCCAGGAGTGTATATTGTGTTCGAACATTATGAATTACCACGTAAATTAAAAAAAAAGGTCTATGGACACACAGTCAACATGGGTTTACAAAACGTTCCTGTGAAACACAAGTAGCTCATTATTCACATGAAGTGACAAGGGATTTCAGATCGATTTCGTATTTCTGGATTTCCGAAAGGCTTTTGACACTGTACCACACAAGCGGCTCGTAGTGAAATTGCGTGCTTATGGAATATCGTCTAAGTTATGTGACTGGATTTGTGATTTCCTGTCAGAGAGGTCACACAGTTCGTAGTAACTGACGGAAAGTCATCGAGAAAAACAGAAGTGATTTCTGGCGTTCCCCAGGGTAGTGCTATAGGCCCTTTGCTGTTCCTTACCTATATAAATGATCTTGGAGACAATCTGAGCAGCCGTTTTCGGTTGTTTGCAGATGACGCTGTCGTTTATCGACATCAGAAGACCAAACAAATAACAAAACGATTTAGAAAAGATATCTCAACGGTGCGAAATGTGGCAGTTGACCCTACATAACGAAAATTGTGAGGTCATCCACATGAGTGCAGAAAGGAACTCGTTAAACTTCCGTTACACGATAAATCAGTCTAGTCTAAAGGCCGTAAATTCAGCTAAATACCTAGGTATTACAATTACGAACAACTTAAATTGGAAGGAACACACAGAAAATGTTGTGGGGAAGGCTAACCAAAGACTGCGTTTTATTGGCAGAACACTTAGAAAATGTAACAGACCTACTAAGGAGACTGGCTACAGTACGCTTGTCCGTCCTCTTTTAGAATACTGCTGCGCGATGTAGGATCCTTACCAGATAGGACTGACGGAGTACATCGAAAAAGTTCAAAGAAAGGCAGCTCGTTTTGTATTATCGCGAAATATGGGAGAGAGTGTCACAGAAATGATACAGGACTTGGGCTGGAAATCATTAAAAGAAAGGCGTTTTTCGTTGCGACGGAATCTTATAATTCCAATCGCCAACTTTCTCCTCCGAATGCGAAAATATTTTGTTGACACCGACCTACATAGTGAGGAACGATCACGATGATAAAATAAGGGAAATCAGAGCTCGTACGGAGAGATACAGGTGTTCATTATTTCCGCGCGCAATACGACATTGGAATAATAGAGAATTGAGCAGGTGGTTCGATGAACCCCCTGCCAGGCACTTGAATGTGATTTGCAGAGTATCTGTGTAGATGTAGCAGATGTAGAATACAGTGTCATGATAATGCTAATTGGTGAACGTGCCGTGTTCCGAGGTATGCAACATTAAGTCTCCCCACACCGTAACACCTGGTATTTTGTATAAACAGGTGGGCGAAATGCTGAAACTGAAATGAGAGGCGGGAAAGCAGTATATAATGAGGGGCACCTAAGCTTTGGTGGAACAATTTGTGGTCTCATATTTAGCTCTTTGCCTGGTTACTCAGATGAACTGCTGAACTGCAAGCATTAACAAGCTTCACATCGTCGTGGTTTCATGTTTTGAAAAAAAGGCCCAGAGTTAACAAATCCTCGACAACGAAATCGACAGAACGATAGAAGCAAGAAAGGACGAAATATTATGCATTATATGTACACCTGTAACTCGAACGTGTGAGCTGAATTAATATTACCAAATTAAAAAACGTAATATCAAAATTTTTTATGACTTTCGAAATATTTGGACTTGCAAAATCACTGACCACTTTTGCAATCAACACGAAATTTCATCTAAAATGAAAATTCTCAGTCGTCTTAAATATCACAAAAATTTCAATTATTTTATTTTGTCAAGATGGCCGAAGGGTTTGAGAAAATGTAAGTGGATTCAAGTATCGTGGCTATCATATTAATGTGCACTCAGACAAATTTGATATGAAACAGAAAAACTCGTCTAATACTAATATAAAGTGAAATAGCCCCCAGGTTGCTTGTACTTCATTTTTTAACATCATATCCTTCAAACCGGTATGGTGATGGATGTTTAGGTATGTTCTTGCTGAGCTCCAAGCGCTATTTCAGAGTGAATTGATGTGACATGTCATATAGGCCTGAAGTAGTTTTAATTTTTGTAAATGCCAACCAAATGTAGGTTAGCAATAGTGAAAAAAATGTCTGATGTCACCTGTGGCTGTCAATATCTTTTGTGAACTGTTTACGAAATAAATCATGCTGTGTGAAGGCATGAGCAGTACATGAAAGTGATTTCTTGGACAGCTGAAGGTAATCTCCCCCCCCCCCTTCCACCCCAAGGATACCCTCCCCCATGGGCACTAAATGTACCCCCATTCTTCTGCGGTCACCCCTCATGGTAACAGCTAAAGATCACCCTCTCAAGGCTAGTCCCTCCCCCACCCCTTCCATTTTCTCTCACGGCCTCTATTTCCCCGTCCCAGTCTGCATATACCCAGTTGCTTTATTTAAACGATTTATGAGTGTTGCTGCTGTTTTGTCATAAATAATTTGCAGCTGCTTGCCCTGTTGTTATTATTTAAACAATTATGCTGGAGCAGGAAGTGTCATGAGTACTGATGCAGGCAGCGTCTGTAGCATCTGTCTATGAAGCACAAAATCCAATCGAAGGCTGTCAAATGCACCTGTAGTCATGGTGTGAAAGTTCACAGTGGCGCAACTGCTTGGGTGGAGCCAGCAGCAGCCATACCAGCTGTGTGTAGCAGAAGACACTGTACCTAAAGTCCTACTGGTTATGGATCAGTTTCCGTTTCATCTGTGACTCTGTCTGAGGTATCGTCCCAGGGCAGCTAGGTGAAAGAAAATAACTGCCTTTCTTCTCATGCATCCTGAGAAATAATGTCCTGCAACGACAACCTGCCTGGCCTAGAGCTAAATGGGTAGCCACACGAAGCACACCTACGGAACTTTTGGTTTAATTGTATAACAAGTAAAGCTAAACACTAACCTTATCACACCCATCTGTTTATTATCTTTTTTGAAGGAACATCGTAGTTAATCAGTGTAAGTTTGATGCATTTATAGTCTGTAATCTTCAGATAATGTGCACACTCATGTGAAAACTTTGTACTTTCTCGCTAGTACAAAAAACGCACACGCAGGTACAGTAAAGCAGTGTTGAAAACGGGAAATTATTGACTTTATGGTGAGCAGGCCTTACTGAGCTTAGTCATCATGCATTTACAGATTACTACTTTGCCAATACCTTTCACAATTGTATTAGGGTATGTGTTTGTCAATGGGTACGTCAACATGATAATGTTTCATGGTGGTCAGAAGAGAGTTAGTAGATGTTTCATCACCTTAAATAATGTTTAAAACAAAGCATCACATATATATGTCATTTTCACTTATGAATATTTGTATGAAGTTATTACTTTGTTAGCCTAGTTTTATTCCTTCTTTCCGATTTTGTGTGCCTGTATGATGTCAACCTTTGCTTGTTATTCAGTTTTGTAACCCTGGATTTTATAGTAGTGCTTGGTGTGGCTACACAGCTGTTTGCAGTCTGGGAAAGTGATTGTCGTGGGACATTATTTCTTGGGATGTGAGAGAAGGTAGGAAGATGTTCTTTCCTCCCTTGCAACACTTGAGTGATCCCTCATGACACAGTTAAAAAAAAAAAAAACTGACACACAAACAGCAGGGCTCCAGGAGTGGGTCATTCCTACCCGACACAGTTGACATGATTGCTGCTTTCCCCCATCTAATTATTGCAACCACTGTAGCTCTGCACGCCTTGAGTGCAGGTGCAGTCAACAGCTGCCCAATGGTCTACATGTAGTGGAAATTTGTGGTAAGTTGCTATGGAACCAAACTGCTGAAGTCACGGGTCCCCAGACTTACAGACTATTTAATCTGACTTAAACTAACTTACGCCAAGGACAACACAAACACACATCCATACCAGAGAGAGGACTCGAACCCCCAATGGGGAGAGTCGTGCGAGCCATGGCAAGGCACCTCCAACCTCTCAGGGTAGCCTACATGTAGTGTGTAGGCTGCCTGTGCAGTTGTTTAAATATTATTATTATTAATATTATTACTACTACTATTATTATTAACAGGTCACACAGCAATAAATTGTTTAGCAGAGTACCAGCAGTAACCTAACTTGGTTAAATAAAACACTTGAGTGCGCACAGATTGAGGAGGGGGAATGAAGGTGGTAGGCTTCATTGGAGGGGTGAGAGGATGGGGAGACCTTCAGTGAATGACCTTCAGGTGTGACCTTGATGGGGTGACTTTGAGGAGTAACCTGGAGGGGTTACCTCAAGGGGGGCGACTCCTAGAAGCTGTTTAGATACAGTGTAGGCATGTTTTGATTTATCTATATTTACACTGTACATAGTTACATTTGATAGGATAAATTAACTTGACCAAAGCCTTTGAAATGACTCCAGTGTTTAAGTTCATCACACGACACCGATGAAATCCACAAGTTGGGTTTGTAACACAATTGAATGGGGACTCAGGTTTTACTTCTATTGAACCTAAGCATAGGTAACATCGCAGCACAGTTGAGTGGCAGGATGATGGGTGGCGTGTGATGAGAGTCAGAGCAAGAGAGAATCTGGGAATCCCATTGTAGACCTTTGAAAATTGTTTTAAACGATTTAAGGGAAGTAAAGAAAAGTCTAAATCTCAACAATAGACATGATATAGAACCACTTTCGACTGGATATGACTTCTATTTCTTAAGCACTTCTCCATCAACTCACTCTTGATCTCGATAAGATTTCACAGTGGTGCAAAGATTAGCAAATTCCTTTAAATATTCAGAAATGTAAAATTATGCAATGCACAAAAAGAAGAAACGTAGTACCCTATGGCCATAATGACAAAAAAACAAAAATCGGATAAGTCAGCTTGTACAAATATCTGGGTGTCAAAATTTGTAATGATATGAAATGGAATGATCACTGAGGTTCAGTTGTAGGTAAGGCAGGTGGCAGAGTTTGGTTTCTTTGTTGAATACTAGGCAAATACATTCAGTCTACAAACGAGATTGCCTGTACGAAAATCGAATAATCTATGTTAGAATATTGCTCAAGTAAATGGAACTCATATCAAATAAGACTAGCATGTGATTTTGAACATGTACAGGGAAGGGCAACACGAATGGTCATTGCTTGTCTAACCCATAGAAGAGTGTGAGGGACATGCGGATGAAATTCAAGTGGCGGAAGCCTTATGATACACGCAAACTGTCCCATGAATACCTACTTAGAAATTTTCAAGAACTTCCTTTAAATGATAATCCTAGGAATGTAGTAAAAACCCCTATGTATCGCTCCTGTAGGGATCGCGTGGACAATATTAAAATAATTATAGTGCGAACAGAGCCGTTTAAATAATCATTTTTCACACGCTCCATACGTGAGTGGGAATGAGAAGGAGCCCCAATAAGTAGTACAATGGGAAATAATCTCTACTGTGTATTTCACACTGGTCTGCAGCGTATGGACGTAGATATAGATGTAGACTGAACAATAAATATGTTTCGAGGTTTCTGCCTGGAGTAAAACACAGTTTCTTGTTTTTCTCTCTCTGCCTTTACATGTTTCGCTGATGTTACACCATCATCAGTGGGTTTTCAGTTTTTTGCTTAACACTCCATTCTGGTGTTTCTGCCACTCTATCATCATCAGTGGGCTTCCCTTCGTTTACCTAATACTGCATATTAGTGTTCCTGTCGCTGTACCATCATCAGTGGGCTGCCAATTGTTTACTCAAAATAGTATGTTGGTGTTCATGGCGCTGCATCATCATCAGTGGGCTCCCCTTTGTTCACTTAACCTTGTATGCTGGTGTTCCTGTCGCTGTACTACCATCACTGTGATGCCCTTTGTTTACTTAACGTTGCATATTGGTGTTCATGTCACTGTACCGTCATCAATGGGGTCCCCTTTGTTTATGTAACATTGCTTGCTGGTGTTCGTGTTGTTGCACCAACATCAGTAGGCTCCCCTTTGTTTACGTAACACTGCATTTTGGTGTTCCTGTCGGCGTACTGTTATCAGTGGGTTTCCTTTACATTTTGATGTCTCTGTCGGTATTTGTATTCAGCTGCAGGGGTGGCATAACCACACAGCACATGTAGCACATGCTCTGGGCACCGTTCCATCAGTGTGTCACTGTCACATTGCTTAGTTTTTAAGGGAAATCAGTTGTTAGCAGTTTTGATTAATTATAATGCTAACAATTACGTTTGAATGATTGTGTAGTATGTTTAGTACACTAGAAATATGGGTTAACAAAATAAAATTGTGTGTTCTTTCAGACATTTGAAGAGCACATTTGTGGAAATTCCACCTTATCTCACGAAATTTGACGTATTGGCACAAATTTTATTTGTGGTACCTGTTTTGTTCTACTATGCATAATTACCAGCTACTCAATATTGCCAACAGAGACTGCTTTTCATTGTTAATTAAACTCGTGTAAAACTCGTTTGTTGATATTCCCTTGCACCAAAAGTTACAGGCCCACTACGCAAAACAGACAAAGGACTGGAATATTCCCAAAGTATGCTAGCTAGAAGAATGCAAGTAACTACTTGAAACTAAATTCACGTGGAAGGAGCTGGGCTAGAACTAAGATAGCACAGCTTGAAGGTCTTGACACGTTCATACATGGTCACGAAGGTCTTGTCATGTTGCTACATAGCCACCTGAGTAAATTAACATTATATATATATATATATATATATATATATATATGTGTGTGTGTGTGTGTGTGTGTGTGTGTGTGTGTGTGTGTGTGTGTGTGTGGGTGGGTGTGTGTGTGTGTGTGTGTGTGTGTGTGTGTGGGTGTGTGTGTATGTGTGTGTATGTATATGTATTTTTTTGGGAGTGGGGGGTGGGTTGGGAGAGGACAGAGAGAACGTAGACCAAACATGGGGTGACATTATCGATTTACTTGTCTAAACAGTGTTTCTTGTTGCAGTGTGTCTGAAACTAATAAGTCAGCTGTGATTGGTAGTTTTTGTGTCTTTATTAATATTTTTTATGTTAGCGAGATAAAGTTTCAAAAATCGAACTGCCATCCTTAAATTAATGAAATAGTATTTTGTTAGTTGCTACTCTCACGTATTATATGTAAGTAATATAATACGTTTAGGAAAATTAGAGTACATATTGTTGAACGGGAATGTAGGATTATGCGAGGCAAAACTGATCCTAGAATTATCTTAGAAGATATGTTGAAGATAGGCAAACTTACATTTATAGCATTTCGAAAAAACGTGTTACAACATTGACGGAAATTTGACATTCTGATGGTAGCAGGTGAAAATATATGGAACGAAAGGCAATCTATGGCTTGTACACAAACCAAAAGCTAATTATGCGAGCCTAAGTGTATGAAAAAGAGACAGTAGTTGAGAAGGAAGAGAGCCAGTGAGACGCGGTCGTAGGGTATTTCCGCTGTTATTCAGTCTGTACACTGAGAAAGCAGTGAAGCAAGACAGGGTGGAATTTAGAAAGCGAATTAAACTTCAGGGTGAAGAAATAAAAACTTTCGGGTTTGACGACGTTGTAATTCTGTCAGAGGACTTCGAAGAAAAATTGAACAGCACGATAGTGTTTTGAAAGAGGGGGTTGGGTTGTTTGGGGGAAGAGACCAAACAGCGAGGTCATCGGTCTCATCGAATTAGGGAAGGACGGGGAAGGTAGTCGGCCGTGCCCTTTCAAAGGAACCATCCCGGCATTTGCCTGGAGCGATTTAGGGAAATCACGGAAAACCTAAATCTGGATGGCCGGACGCGGGATTGAACCGTCGTCCTCCCGAATGCGAGTCCAGTGTGCGTTTTGAAAGAGGATACAGGGTGAGCATCTACAAAAGAGAGAAAACGGTAAAGAAGTGCAGTCAAATTAAATCAGACGACGCTGAGAGAATTGGATAAGGAAATGAAACACTAAAAGCAATAGACGATTTTTGTTATTTCTGTAGCAAAATGCCGGCCGTGGTGGCCATGCGGTTCTAGGCGCTTCAGTCCGGAACCGCGCGACTGCTACGGTCGCAGGTTCGAATCCTGCCTCGGGCATGGATGTGTGTGATGTCCTTAGGTTAGTTAGGTTTAAGTAGTTCTAAGTTCTAGGGGACTGATGACCTTAGAAGTTAAGTCCCATAATGCTCAGAGCCATTTGAACCATTTTCTTGTATCAAAATAAGTGCTGATGGGTGGAGTAGAGAGTACATAAAATGTAAAATAGCAAGAAAAGCATTTCTGAAAAAGAGAAATTTATTAACATCGAATATAAATTTAAATGTTAGGAGGGTATTTTTCAATAGTAGAGCCTTGTACTGCAGTGAAACCTAAACGATAAACAGTTCAGACAGGAAGGGCAGATGATGGGTCGATTAGATTAATAATGAGGAGTCGCTGAATGAAATTGAAGAGAGAAGTGAACTATGCCATAACTTGACTAAAAGAAGGGATCGATTGACAGGACACATCCTGAGTGCTACGACTGCCACACGACCTTAAACTGACCCTGTTCAGTTGCACGGTAACACGAACAAAACAGTAATGGGAAATTAAATAAAGGGAAAAACCCTGATAACGGTCTACTGTCACCAAAACATGTATGGATGAAGAGAGGAAAACAAGCAATTGTGTTTTGCTCAAGGCAGAATCCTCGAAATGTATCTAACATAAACGTAATTGCTTCTATTAGCTGAACTGAAGGGTGAATGGAGTTAATTATTTTAGCTCTTTTTTTACTACATGCTTAAACAAAACTGAAACTGTCATGATGAACCTTGCATTCTTTTCCATTAAATTATGTATATAAAACATGGATTTTAAAACATGAAACCATGAAAAAACTGTTTACAAAAATGCTTTACACCATGGCTCCAGGATCTCCACGGTGGAGATACTTGATCCAGATACCGACAATGTTGATAAGACTGTAAAGTTAAAAACTTAAACGCTAGGAAATAGGAAGTCCGTCAAAACTACTTATAAAAGTGGGACTAGTCACATACTCATTTTTAGCATTGATGATGGAAGATCGAAGAATCATTTCTGTTTGATCTTCGTCAAGTACAGTAGCATCTTTTGTTGGAGGCTATTTAAACTTAGTCGGTAGTTCTTCTTGCAAACTTAACTTTCAGTCCTTTCTCGCCTACATTAATAAATTTTCCAACAAACTGCTTAACACTTTTTCCCCTCGAATTTTACCAACAACCAATCATTGATGCATGGCTTCCTGCCCACAACTGCATATTCGATGTAACACTGATTGCTCTGTGCCGTGAACGAGCTTTCGCTTTTCACAGAATAATTCTCATATTAGATGTCGGATGTAGTCTTCATTTTGGATTTCTGTGGGAGACACAGTGCTTTGACTTTTTTCTGTTTTCGTGTAGGCCAAAGTTTTTTCATTGACTTTTCCTGTCTGTTTTTGTTTTTCTGCGCTTTCCAGAAGAAACTTATCAATATGTAACTTTTCTGGAGTGTAAGCTAAATTTTACGATTTAACACTTTTCTTATCGCCTTTCATCAAAGGGGCAAGGCTTTAGAATAAGGTGCCGCATTTCTGGCGTAACAGTGGCTTCACTTGTTGAGGGCTCTAGACGGATCATCAGTATAGAAGTTAAAGTGACACTAGGCCGAAGCCCACCCACACCAGTTTCAGTTTGCTCGGCATCTTTTTGATTGTTTGAAGAAGCCACAGTACTTTTCCACCGGGACTTGTGGGAGTCAATGCCCTATCTGTTATGTACGAACTCAGAAATTTATCATCAGTGAAAATTTTTTCATTCAGGGCGAACATATCACTTAACTTGTAATGCTTTGCGAAAATTCACACTCGTGAAAGCTAGTGGATGAGCTTTAGCTTTAGCTAACAGATTAGGCTATTGAATGATTTGTAATTGCCTAATGACTTTTGGAAACATGTTTTTGTAATAACAGTTTTATAAAACTGTGAAAAATTTCCTTATGAATGTAAACTTAGCATAGAGATAGTTGAGCCGCGGCTCAACCATTCCCAGTTTGAGTGTCACAAGTATCCTTATCTTCACCATCGTTCAAGTGGCTATTTATAGGTGATGTATGCAACTAAACAAACTGTTATAGAACAAAAATAAAGTTCAAATTGCAATAGTTTCAGCCTCTAAGTTTCTGAAAAACATAAAAATTGGAAACCATTTACTTAATAATTTAATGCAGAGACGTCAGAAACAGTAACCAGAAAGCACAACTTCGTCTTTCTCCAAGACAGCTGACGTTTGTTTCCCTACTAAAATACTAATGAAAACTAAAGAGTGGTACGACATATGGAAAAAAAGACCTACTGATGAGGAAACAAGGGTGACTCAAATATCCCACATGCTAAAATGTACCCACTCTCCCCTACTGCACACAGGGTATTCCACGCAGCGTCAGAACACCTACTATACGAAAACGGTTCGAGATGTTACAATACGTAAAACGACAAGCTTTTCCTGTATCGTTAATGTTCCTTAGCATTTAACTGAATAGTTGTTGAAGCAGTCGCGTTTACCACCAATCGAGAGATCGTGATCCAAATCCCGTTGCTGTTTCTAGTGAAATCGTTACGGAAACGGCTGTTAAACGACGTGAATGAGTTGACCCAGTCATCGCTAAGGGACTCGTTCCGCGCTGTTGACTTCTCAGCAGAAGTGAAAGTCCCCGGCAGTCTATGCATGCTTCCCGGCTGTGACTCGCAAACATTAGCGACCGTTATATCAGTGCAGTCCTCCAGAAATGATCTAGTAGAAAGCACCGCATGCTCTTTAAGGCTATTCGCAGATGATGCAGTTGTCTGTACCAAAGTAGCAACGCCAGAATGTAGTAAAAATTTGCAGAACGACCTGCAGAGAATTGATGAATGGTGCAGGCTCTGGCAGTTGACCCTGAACAAACATATTGCGCATATATAGGAAAAGAAATCCACAACTGTACTGCTACACTACTGATGACAAACAGCTGACGACAGCGTCTGCCGTAAAACATCTGAGCGTAATTATCCAGAACGACCGTAAGTGGAAAGACCAAATAAAACAGATAGTGGGAAATACTGATACCACATACAGATTCAACGGAAGAATCTTAAGTAAATGTAACTCATCCACGAAAGAAGTGGCTTATAAGGACATTGTTCGCCCGATTCTTGAGTACTGTTCATCTATATGGGATTCCCATCAGATAGGACTGATAGTGGAGATAGAGATCCAATGAAGAGCGGCACGTTTCGTCACGGGATCATTAGCTGGCGAAACAGCGTTACGGAGATGCTAAACAAACTCCAAAATGGAGCAGACACAAGTACACTGTCTCATTAAAATTTAAACACTATTAGGTATTAGGTACGTCTTAAACCCATCTTCACCGACGGTGGTCATTTCCTAAAGAGCTTCCGAATAGAGTTTCAGAAACGCATTATTCCATTAAAAATACTGTATTTGCTTATACTTCTCCTTCTTTTGCCTGCACCTTAATCCCGCAGTTTTCGCAGGATCGGCATGGTTTGAATCAGATTTGGCATGGTTAATTTAAAGGGGTGGCCGGATGCCCTTCCTGCCACCATCCCATACACATCCCCCCCCCCTCCCCCCGTCGGAATCAGTGTACGTCAACTGCCTGCGTCCAGTGTAAACCATGAAATAGTGCGAACGTGATTCAAATGTCTGCGAGTCGTGTAACTAAGGCAGGATGTGAGGACTAGCCCGATATCCAATTAGCGCTATGTGGAAAACCGCTTAAAAACGACATCCAGGCTGTCTGGCACACCGGCCCATGTCGTTAATCCGCCGGGCGGATTCGATTCGGGGCCTGCGCGCCTACCCGAGTCCAGGAAGCAGAGCGTTAGCGCTCTCGGCTAAACTGGCGGGTTACCGTATTTGCTTATACTACGTGATAAAAAAGGATATACCTTAAAAGGTACATAGTACTACGGTATTGTGAATGCTGTATAAAAAATTTTCGAGTAATAAGCGTAAAGGCGTACTTGATCGCTCATGTACCACGATAAAACCTTATTCCAATCTCTCGCAAAGTTTATTATATACACTGAAGAGCCGGAACATTATGAGCTCTACACAACGCGAGATTGGATGCCGCCTTGTGGCGCTGTGGGCACTGTATGCGGTGAGGAAAGTACATTGGTGTGCAGAACTTGCGTACAAAATAATCTTCGTAGGATGTGTCACTGCCAACTAACATTGCTTGATGCACCAAATCCCATACACAGAAAGAACTGCTACAGGAGGCATGGAAGAAATGCGTAACGAGACGAACAGAAATGATACTTTTATTCAAAGACAACAATTACAAAGACATCGCAATTCGTGATGGTTCCCTGGACATTACAAAAGGCGAGACATGGTTGTTAGTACGGTTTACAATCACCACAAGGATACGTGAGCTCTTTAACGTGCTCCCATGCTGGCCCCAAGGCTGGTAAAGGCGTCCTTGTGGTACAGCATTCCATTCCTCAGCCAGTGCGATGACAATTGCTGGATGTTCGTTTTTGCACGTGGACGTGTTGCAAATGCATTCCGTACGGGCTCCTTGGGATTTAAGTCGGGGGAATGTTATCCATAACAATGAAGTCAGCGCCGGATGCAACTCTAAAAAGACGGATGTATGCAAGGGAGAACAATGCTGATTGGTGAGTGTAGGCTACTGTGTTCAAAGATTTGGAGGTCGTCACGTCCATTCTACTTTATTTCTCCCCACACCATAACATCTGGACCGCCAAAATAATCATGTTCGATAATGTTCTCACCTCTCGCCGTAGGGAGCCACGTCCAGCATTTCTGTTCGTCTCATTGCGTATTTGTTGCAGTTCCATCCTATAGCATACTGCAGCAATTCTGTCCATTGCCCTAGTTCCAACGAGCTATATTGCCTGACAGTGACACAACGCGCCAAAGTTACTTTCGTCCTTAAGCTCTGCACACCACTGTATATACGAGGGCAGTTCAATAAGTAATGCAACACTTTTTTTTTCTGAAACAGGGGTTGTTTTATTCAGCATTGAAATACACCAGGTTATTCCCCAATCTTTTAGCTACATAACACTATTTTTCAACGTAATCTCCATTCAATGCTACGGCCTTACGCCACCTTGAAATGAGGGCCTGTATGCCTGCACGGTACCATTCCACTGGTCGATGTCGGAGCCAACGTCGTACTGCATCAATAACTTCTTCATCATCCGCGTAGTGCCTCCCACGGATTGCGTCCTTCATTGGGCCAAACATATGGAAATCCGACGGTGCGAGATCGGGGCTGTAGGGCGCATGAGGAAGAACAGTCCACTGAAGTTTTGTGAGCTCCTCTCGGGTGCGAAGACTTGTGTGAGGTCTTGCGTTGTCATGAAGAAGGAGAAGTTCGTTCAGATTTTTGTGCCTACGAACACGCTGAAGTCGTTTCTTCAATTTCTGAAGAGTAGCACAATAAACTTCAGAGTTGATCGTTTGACCATGGGGAAGGACATCGAACAGAATAACCCCTTCAGCGTCCCAGAAGACTGTAACCATGACTTTACCGGCTGAGGGTATGGCTTTAAACTTTTTCTTGGTAGGGGAGTGGGTGTGGCGCTACTCCATTGATTGCCGTTTTGTTTCAGGTTCGAAGTGATGAACCCATGTTTCATCGCCTGTAACAATCTTTGACAAGAAATTGTCACTCTCAGCCACATGACGAGCAAGCAATTCCGCACAGATGGTTCTCCTTTGCTCTTTATGGTGTTCGGTTAGACAACGAGGGACCCAGCGGGAACAAACCTTTGAATATCCCAACTGGTGAACAACTGTGACAGCACTACCAACAGAGATGTCAAGTTGAGCACTGAGTTGTTTGATGGTGATCCGTCGATCATCTCGAACGAGTGTGTTCGCACGCTTCACCATTGCAGGAGTCACAGCTGTGCACGGCCGGCCCGCACGCGGGAGATCAGACAGTCTTGCTTGACCTTGCGGTGATGATGACACACGCTTTGCCCAACGACTCACTGTGCTTTTGTCCACTGCCAGATCACCGTAGACATTCTGCAAGCGCCTATGAATATCTGAGATGCCCTGGTTTTCCACCAAAAGAAACTCGATCACTGCCCGTTGTTTGCAACGCACATCCGTTACAGACGCCATTTTAACAGCTCCGTACAGCGCCGCCACCTGTCGGAAGTCAAGGAAACTATACGAGACGAAGCGGGAATGTTTGAAAATATTCCACAAGAAATTTCCGGTTTTTTCAACCAAAATTGGCCGAGAAAAAAAATGTGTTGCATTACTTATTGAACTGCCCTCGTACACGGTTATTGAACTATGTGAAAAAAGTACATTACTTTCAAATTACAGCGTGCACTCTTTACTCAACATGTAAATGTCACTACAGATATTCGGATTTATGTTACGACATGTTTGATATGCCTGCCATCATTGGCGATGATGGCGCAGACGATTAGGCAAATTCTACATGACCCGCTGATGTGTCGTAACATCGTTGCTGTCGATGACCTTTTCAGTGGCTGTTATCAGCTCAGCAGTGGTTTTGGGGATATTGTTCTACACCTTGTCTTTAATACAGCCCCACAAAAAGGAGTCGCATCTGTTCAGGTCCGGAGAATATGGCGCTCAATCGAGGTAGACGCCAGTGGCCTCTGGGTACCCCAGAGTCAGAATGAAGTCCCCAAAGTGCTCCTCCAGGACATCGAACACTGCCCTCCTTCGATGGGATCGAGCTCCGTCTTCCGTGAACTACATTTTGTCGAAACCAGGATCACTTTGGATAATTGAGATGAAGTTATTTTCCAAAAGCTTCATGTACCATTCGGTAGGGATATCGCACCGACTATTCCGTGACTGGACATTGCACACCACACAGTCCCCGCTGACGGTGAAGAGATTTCTCGATCGCGAAATGCGAATTCTCAGTCCCCATAATGCAGCCGGTAATTTTGCTTATTAACGAACCAATCCAAATGAAAGTGGGCTTCGTCGCTAAACCAAACCATACATGCGCTTACTAATTCCCATCATACCCCGCTGTTAGCCGTACAGTTTGAACGTCCTTCCGCAAACCGTTCATAAGTTATGACGATTTTATTTTATATAGTTCAATAATTGTCACCCTGAAGCAGAACAGTTCAAAATGTGGTTCAGAAATCTCTGCCTTCCCATACAAGCATTCTGAAACCTTCCGTTGTTTCGTCTCATCCACGCGTAAACCTCTCTTTCAGTATTCTTAAACCAATTGTTGGTGATGATTAAATTACGCTCTGCGCAAAATTCTACCAGGTGGTTTCCTCTTTTCTTTCCCCAGTCCATATTCACATATTATTTTTCCTTTTCTTCCTCTTCCCACTACCCAATTCCAGTCCCCTATCAGAATTAAACTTTCCTCTTCCTTAAATATCTGAATATATTATTTCATCAGACATTCTTCTCATCTCTTCTCATCTGCGGAGCTAACTGACATTTAAACTTGTAGTACTGTGGTGGGTGGGTGTCTCTTGGCTACAACAATGCGTTCGTTATGCGGTTCGTAGTAGCTTATGTGTGTTCCTAATTTCTTATCTATTACTGGAACTCCCAGATTACTCTAATTTGATTTTGTATTTATAATCCTATACTCATCTGATAAGAAGTCCTGCCACGAAACTTCGCTAATTCCCACTATATCTAGACTCAGCCTACTTCCTTTTTTAAAATTGTTCTAACCTACCTGCGTGATTAAGGGATCTAACATTTCAAGCCCCAGTTCGTAAAATGCTAGTTTTGTTTATCCTGATGACGTCTTCTTGAGTAGTCCCAGCCCGGAGATCCGAATGGGGGACTCTTTTACCTCCGGTATATTTTTCCCCCGATAGGATGCCATCATTATTTAACTGCATAGTAGAGCTGCATATCCTTATGAAAAATAATGGCTATAGTGTCCCCTTGCTTTCTGTTCGCAATACCAGTCATTAAGGCCTTATTGGTCGATGTTACAAGGCCAGATCAGTCAATCATCCAGATTGTTGCTCCTTCAACTACTGAAAATGCAGCTGCCCCTTTTCAGGAATCACACGTTTGTCTGGCCTCTCAATAGACATCCTCCATTGTGGTGTCACCTATCGTACGTCTGTCGATACTACTGAAACATGCAAGCCACCCGACTTCAGCAAGGTACTTGGTTCATGGAGGAGACTTAAGATAACTGAAAGAAATATGCAGTCAGAAATGAATCGTTTATTCAAAGACAATGAACACCCTTAAATCACCACGACTCATGATGGTCCTCTTGACATCACAAAAGGCGGGAAACGAGTGTCGGAGAATCAAACACTCGACGAAGTGACACATCGGAAAAAGAAATATCGGGTACCGCATTTCTGCCATACATGCTCTGAGGGATGGACCGAATCGGCCGTATGTTGTGAAAAAGCGGTGTAAAGACTATTTATAAACCGACAAAGAAGATCAAATAGTGTCTCACATAGGCAAAGGAGAAAAGGGACTCACTTGCAATATCGAGAATGCACCGCTTACCACGTACATGTGGAAAAGTTTGAGGGTGGAATGACTGGACGATCAATCAGCACTCGGATCACAGAACATAAACGGCATCGCAGGCTGCAGCAGGCGGAGGAATCAACCATGGCGGAGCACACGCTGTGTGAGGCCGACCACATAGTAAAATTTGTCGACATGGATGTTCTGGCCTCAGAGAATAGCTATCGCACTCGAATGTCCAGGGAAGCTATAGAAATACACAACCGGGACTATAGCTTCCACAAGAAAGGGGAAAGACTCAAGGTGAAAGGATCGTGGATTCCCGTGCGGCAGAGAACTACCGTTGCAGGAAGCAGAGGGAGAACCGCAGCGGCAATGACCACGGAAAAACTCTTGGACGTTGGTGCGCCAGGTGCATACAGTATAATAGCCGCCCATTCACAGCCTGACTGATCCCCCGAACAGCTCACCGACCCGCGCCAACTGTGTGTGGATACTGGTGGCTGCTTGGTAGATCCTACCTGTCTGCAATTACGGACTCTGGCTGGCAGGTAGCGGTCGGGGAAGCAGGTAGCGGTCCGCCGATCAAATCGACAGAGCCGAACCACAGACCCGATTGGGAGCCCATCACCAGCACACAGCCGAACGGGTTGGAACCCACCTGCACACCCGTCCTGCGTATGGTGGCTCAATCCGCGGCCACGAGCTCGACCCCAGTCCACCACCAGCAAGAGTGAAGCTTTGACGATGGCAGCCACTCATGCTGACAAAACGTTAGAAAATCATCTAACGTCTGCCGAAGAACCGGAGGCAGAAGCCAACAGGCAGTTCATCCACTTTTTTTTTGTCTCATTACTTTTCTGATGACTCCTCTCTCAAGCGGTCTATCCGTTTGTAGTCAAGTCCCAGGTCCTCCCATCCATATAAACATTCAGGCTTTACCACTATAGTAAAGTATTTTTTGTTGTAAATGTTGCATTTCATAATTAACTATTACCCGTATAGTTGACGTGTCTAACCAATTTTTACATGTACTCCATTGGCCATTAAAATTGCTACGCCACGAAGATGACGTGCTACAGACGCGAAATTTAACCGTTAGGAAGAAGATGCTGTGATTTCCAAATGATTAGCTTTTCAGAGCATTCACAAGGTTGCTGCCGATGGCGACATGAGGAAAGTTTCCAAACGATTTCTCATACACAAACAGCAGTTGACCGGCGTTGCCTGGTGAAACGTTGTTGTGATGCCTCGTGTAAAGAGGAGAAATGCGTACCATCACGTTTCCGACTTTGATAAAAGTCGGATTGTAGCCTATCGCGATTACGGTTTATCGTATCGCGACATTGCTGCTCGCGTTGGTCGAGATCCAATAACTGTTAGCTGAATATGGAATCGTCGGGTTCAGGAGGGTAATCAGAAACGCCGTGCTGGATCCCAACGGCCTCGTATCACTAGCAATCGAGATGACAGGCATCTTATCCGCATGGCTGTAACGGATCGTGCAGCCACGTCTCGATCCCTGAGTCAATAGATGGGGACGTTTGCAAGTGAACAACCATCTGCACAAACTGTTCGACGACGTTTGCAGCAGCATGGACTATCAGCTCGGAGACCATGGCTGCGGTTACCCTTGACGCTGCATTACAGGCAGGAGCGCCTGCGATGGTGTACTCAACGACGTAGCTGAGTGCACGAATGGCAAAACGTCATTTTTTCGGATGAATCCGGGTTCTGTTTACAGCATCATGATGGTCGCATCTGTGTTTGGCGACATCGCGGTGAACGCACATTGGAACCGTCTATTCGTCATCGCCATACTGGCGTATCATCCGGCGTGATGGTATGGGGTGCCACTGGTTACACGTTTCGGTCACCTCTTGTTCGCATTGACGGCATTTGAACAGTGGACGTTACATTTCAGAATTGTTACGACCAGTGGCTCTACCCTTCATTCGATCCCTGCGAAACCCTACATTTCAGCAGGATAATGCACGACCGCATGTAGCAGGTCATGTACGGGCCTTTCTGGATACCGCAAATGTTCGACTGCTGCCCTGGTTAGCACATTCTCCAGATCTCTCACCAATTGAAAAGTCTGGTCAATGGTGGCCGAGCAACTGGCTCGTCACAATATGCCAGTCACTACTCTTGATGAACTGTGGTATCGTGTTGAAGCTGCATGGGCAGCTGTACCTGTACACGCCATCCAAGCTCTGTTTGACTCAATGCCCAGGCGTATCAAGGCCGTTATTATGGCCAGAGGTGGTTGTTCTGGGTACTGATTTCTCAGTATCTATGCACCCAAATTGCGTGAAAATGTAATCACGTGTCCGTTCTAGTACAATATATTTGTCCAATGAATACCCATTTATCATTTGCATTTCTTCTTGGTGTAGCAATTTTAATGGCCAGTAGTGTACTATCTCGAAGACAGTGTTCATTTTAACGTAACTTTCAGAATGAATTTTTCACTCTGCGGCGGAATGTGCACTAATTTTAGAACTTCCTGACAGAGTAAAGCTGTGTGCTGTACAGGACATGAATCTGGGGCCTATGCCTTTGGCAGGCAATTTATCCAAGCACAACTGACGTTCGCCCTCACAGCCTTACTTCCGCCTCTACCTTCCAAACTTCGCAGACGTTCTCCTGCGGTCTTGGGGGACTAGCAGTCTTGTAATGAAGGCTGTTCCGGACACATGGCTTAGCTACGGCCGGGGGACTTTATCTAGAAAGAATTTTTACTTTCTAGAGGAGTGTGCGCTGATATGAAACTTCATTCCGCTGCTCGACCCGCTGCGACTCACATCGTCTCCGCGCACGCAACGCCTTGGCTGGGAAGCAGATTGCCGCCGCATTGAAAGTCCTCATAAACGCGATGGGTTTCACCGGCGGCCGCCAACGGCAGCCAAGGCGCAAGCGAACGCAGCGGAACGGGACGATGCTCCAGTGCTACAACTGTCAGCAGCTGGGGCACGCCGCGCGCGGGTGTAAGAACGCCGTCGCGTGCTTGAAGTGCGCGGCGGCTCACGACACCCGCAGCTGCACGAAACCTCGGGGGTGGCCTGCATCTGCGCGAACTGCGGCGGGCCACACGCCGCCAACTCGCGTAGCTGCGGCTACCTCCGTGAGTCACGCCGTCTACTCCCCGCACCACGCCCTGCGGTGACGTCAAGCGCCTCGACGGCCGCCACGCCCCCCCGCTCCGGCGAGGGGTGCGAGCCGCACCGACGTGAGGCCGCCACCGATGAAGCTCTGGCCGGCTTCCAAGCCGCCTTTGCGGCCGAAAGGGCCGCACTGAAGGAGGAGCTCGCAGCGGTCCATCGCCAGCTCCAACAGCTGCGCGATGAGCTGCGGGTTATCAAGAAGAGGCCGCCAGCTCCCGCCGCCGCCCCAACCGTGAGTCGACCGGTAGGGGTCGATGCGGCCACGCAAACAAACGCCGCTCCGCCCCCTGCAGCAATACAGGACGTGGCCCCTATGGAAACCGACGATGTGACGCCACAGTCGTCACACTCCGCCAAGGCAGCTGCAAGCAAGGGTGCTGTGGCAGCGCCCGACTCCTCCCATGCCGAGAAGTCTACCGCCAAGAAGTCACAGCTACGGAAAATGAAAATACCAGATCCACACGAGCTGCAGTCGCTCCTTAAGAACATTGCGGCGTCGATACAGGACGGGTCATACCCATTCGAGCAACCGTACCCCCTCTCCACAGCAGGTGCTAGCCCGCCCCCCCTCCCCCATCGCCCCCACCGCTTTAGCAAGTATGAGCTCAAGTGGCTAAATTTCATGACCAAGGAGGAGTTAACCCTAATTGACAAATACCCCATCTTTACGCCAGACGAATGGCAATTATTCGCAGGGCTAGCAGAAACACACGTGACGGGCCAGGTACCTTCCTACGTCTGGAACCTACGTAGCAAAGCATGGAGAGAGTAACATCACAACTCGGCGTGAGTCATCCGAGCCGACCGGCCAGACATTTAGGCCGTTCGTTTTCAGCGTCTCTTACTGTTCCTCTGACTATCCTTTAATCTTTCTTTTATTATTTAAAAAAAAAAAAAAGAAAATTGCACAAAGAGTCAAGCAGCACGATAAAGCCATGTAATTTCCCTAGCCAAACAGTCATGCCAGAAGGTGCAGCGCCTTGTTGCGCTAGTACTTCGCCCCCAGTCGAGGCTATCTTCCTCAGTCAATTGTGCAGGTAGTAGATATGAAACTTCCAGGAAGTGTGCCAGACCGGTACTGAGTCTGGTGCCTTTGTCTTTTGCGGGCAAATGTTTTACTATCATTTTGATTTTTTAAATTAAATTAAATTTAATTTTTTTATATTTTTAGACCTTCGTGCATTCCCTTCAGCCCTTTCTTGCATTCGCTAATATTATGCCTCCTCGGCCTGGCTTCAGTGCCGTTAACATTTTCCTCTGGTACTGTAAACAAAAAGGTTACACTTAGCACAACTGAAATTGAGACAGCCCCTTTTCTTAACAACGGTCCTAAACTCTACTTTGGAACTTAAAAATTCTTCTTCAGTGATAATACCGACAGATTGAGATGCGATAAACCTTTTTGAAGTACTTAATCTCAATGTCCAATAAATGACGTAGATCATTAATGAAAAAGATAAAATACAGTTATGTTCGTGAACAACGTAATGTTGCATCTTCCTGAGGTGTAAATCAGTTATCCTCGTTTCCCTAAGTAATTGGCGTAATACAAATTATACGATTAAATAAAGTTATCGATTAAATGAAGCTATCCGAGCATGAATCACAACCCGCCCTCAAAGCTTTACTTCCGCCAGCAGCTCTCTGGAGATGATTTATTGACAGTAGTAAAGCTATGCGGGTGGCTCCTGATTTATGGCTGGTTAGCTCAGTCGGTAGAGCACTTATACGTGAAAATTCGGTTTCAAGTCCCTATCTGACACACAGCTTTAATCTGAATAATGAATTCGCAAATTGCGATTATGCCTTGGCACCAGCTGTAACATAATTCAGAGCAAATGAAAATTTGTCCCTGACCAGCACCCAAACCCGTATATCCCACTTGTCAACAGCAGTCGCCTTTACCACTTCGTCTATCCTAGCACACTTCCACCTGCGACCCAAATCTTGTCATGCTCGCACTAGATACTGTCATTACTTCGGACTACGCTGTATAACACAGACACTGCAGTACAGAATTTAGTGCCATGCCAAGGCAATTTGACGAGAGAAAAACGTCTCACGCTGTGCAGGAATTCCGGTTCCGATCCGTCACAAATCTTAATTTGTTCTGAAATATTCTACAACTGATGCCGACCCATAACTGCAGTTTGCGAGTTCGTTCTTCACTGAATGCGGCTGTTAATCCTCAGTGCAGCGTCTGTTCCCACGGGCAGATGTGCTTTACTTCGGACTACGTAGTAAAACAGTGCACTACAGCAGTTTTAATCTGACAGGAAGTTTCAAAGGTAATTTCGTTTCCATATGTTGTGACAACTGTAAATTAGTTCAAATCGCTCTGAGCACTATGGGACTTAACTTCTGAGGTCATGAGTCCCCTAGAACTTAGAACTACTGAAACCTAACTAACCTAAGGACATCTCACACATCCATGCCCGAGGTAGGATTCGAACTTGCGACCGTAGCGGTCGCGCGGTTCCAGACTGTAGCGCCTAGAAGCGCTCGGCCACCCCGGCCGGCTGTAAATTAATACTAGATTGGGATCCGAAAAGTGATTTGCTGCTCTTAGTGAGTAGTTGCCTTAACCATTAGGCTACCTGAATACGTCACCAGGCCTGGCTCAAACTTTTATTGGCGCTGATGTGATTTCCGTACACTATTACCCAAGGGTGTTGCACACGGGAGAAATTCGCTGGAGAAGTGTCGCATTCTTTGCCACAGAAATACACTCCTGGAAATTGAAATAAGAACACCGTGAATTCATTGTCCCAGGAAGGGGAAACTTTATTGACACATTCCTGGGGTCAGATACATCACATGATCACACTGACAGAACCACAGGCACATAGACACAGGCAACAGAGCATGCACAATGTCGGCACTAGTACAGTGTATATCCACCTTTCGCAGCAATGCAGGCTGCTATTCTCCCATGGAGACGATCGTAGAGATGCTGGATGTAGTCCTGTGGAACGGCTTGCCATGCCATTTCCACCTGGCGCCTCAGTTGGACCAGCGTTCGTGCTGGACGTGCAGACCGCGTGAGACGACGCTTCATCCAGTCCCAAACATGCTCAATGGGGGACAGATCCGGAGATCTTGCTGGCCAGGGTAGTTGACTTACACCTTCTAGAGCACGTTGGGTGGCACGGGATACATGCGGACGTGCATTGTCCTGTTGGAACAGCAAGTTCCCTTGGCGGTCTAGGAATGGTAGAACGATGGGTTCGATGACGGTTTGGATGTACCGTGCACTATTCAGTGTCCCCTCGACGATCACCAGTGGTGTACGGCCAGTGTAGGAGATCGCTCCCCACACCATGATGCCGGGTGTTGGCCCTGTGTGCCTCGGTCGTATGCAGTCCTGATTGTGGCGCTCACCTGCACGGCGCCAAACACGCATACGACCATCATTGGCACCAAGGCAGAAGCGACTCTCATCGCTGAAGACGACACGTCTCCATTCGTCCCTCCATTCACGCCTGTCGCGACACCACTGGAGGCGGGCTGCACGATGTTGGGGCGTGAGCGGAAGACGGCCTAACGGTGTGCGGGACCGTAGCCCAGCTTCATGGAGACGGTTGCGAATGGTCCTCGCCGATACCCCAGGATCAACAGTGTCCCTAATTTGCTGGGAAGTGGCGGTGCGGTCCCCTACGGCACTGCGTAGGATCCTACGGTCTTGGCGTGCATCCGTGCGTCGCTGCGGTCCGGTCCCAGGTCGACGGGCACGTGCACCTTCCGCCGACCACTGGCGACAACATCGATGTACTGTGGAGACCTCACGCCCCACGTGTTGAGCAATTCGGCGGTACGTCCACCCGGCCTCCCGCATGCCCACTATACGCCCTCGCTCAAAGTCCGTCAACTGCACATACGGTTCACGTCCACGCTGTCGCGGCATGCTACCAGTGTTAAAGACTGCGATGGAGCTCCGTATGCCACGGCAAACTGGCTGACACTGACGGCAGCGGTGCACAAATGCTGCGCAGCTAGCGCCATTCGACGGCCAACACCGCGGTTCCTGGTGTGTCCGCTGTGCCGTGCGTGTGATCATTGCTTGTACAGCCGTCTCGCAGTGTCCGAGCAAGTATGGTGGGTCTGACACACCGGTGTCAATGTGTTCTTTTTTCCATTTCCAGGAGTGTATATATCCATTGAAATAAATTCACTGCAGTGAAGTGAGTGGAGTCACTTGGGATAAAATGAATGAAATTGTGTTATTACTAAGTAACTTGTGGGAGATGCTCTACACGTAGTGTTCGAATGTAATAAGAGACAACAAACCACAATGAACATTTTATCCTTGTCTGAAGGTGTGTTCGGGTAGCCTGGTGGCAAAAACGGCTGCCAGCGAAAAGTAGGAGATTTGTGTTCATACTCTGGTCTGACAAACATTTCTATTTGTCAGGTTCAAAAAATGGTTCAAATGGCTCTGAGCACTATACGACTTAACTTCTGAGGTTATCAGTCGCCTAGAACTTAGAACTTATTAAACCTAACTAACTTAAGGACACCACACACATCCATGCCCGAGGCAGGATTCGAACCTGCGACCGTAGCGGTCACGCGGTTCCAGACTGAAGCGCCTAGAACCGCACGGCCACACCGGCCGGCAATTTGTCAGGAAATCTTTATCAAAATACGGGCTCAGTATTTCTACACTGTTTACAGTGATACCTTTTCATGTGTTTGCATGATCAATAATATTGTCGCCATAGATATATTCATTGCATTATCTTCAATATCTGATGAGTACTTTTGCAAATGGAGATTCCAATCAAACCGAAGTAAAACAGAGGCCTGTGCATTCCATTTCCTTTAGAAAGAGGCACGCACGAAGTTACACGTGTTATTGAACGTGGTGGTAGCTTCTCGTAACTACTTACCTCTATAACTACGCTAAATGTATCCGGGCACATAGTTGAGGATGACTAACAAGTTCGTGGCGCCCTCTATCAGTAATGCTGCAATTCAGTATGGTGTTGGCCCACCCTTAGCCTTGATGACAGCTTCCACTCTGGCAGGCATACGTTCAGTCAGGAGCTGGAAGGTTTCTTGGGGAAACTCCGCCACAGGCCGTGCATTATGAACAGGTGCTTGATCGTGTTGAAAGATGCAATCGCCATCCCCGAATTGCTCTTCAACAGTGGGAAGCAAGAAGGTGCTTAAAACATCAATGTAGGCCTGTGCTGTGATAGTGCACGCAAAACAACAAGAGGTGCAAGCCCCCTCCATGAAAAACACGACTACAACATAACACCACCGCCTCCGAATTTTACTGTTGGCGCTACACTCACTGGCAGATGACGTTCACCGGGCATTCGCCATACCCACACCCTGCCATCGGATCGCCACATTGTGTACCGTGATTCGTCACTCCACACAACGTTTTCTCACTGTTCAATCGTCCAATGTTTACGCTCCTTACACCAAGCAAGGCGTCGTTTGGCATTTACCGGCCGTTCGACCATGAAATCCAAGTTTTCTCTCCTCCCGCCTAACTGTCATAGTACTTCCAGTGGATCCTGATGTGGATTTCCTGTGTGGCGGTCTGAATATATGTCTGGCTATTACATATTACGACCCTCTTCAACAGTCGGCGGTCTCTGTCATCAACAGACGATGTCGGCATGTACGCTTTTGTGCTGTATGTGTCCTTTCACGTTTCCACTTCACTATCAGTGGACCTAGGGATGTTTAGGAGTGTGGAAATCTCGCGTACAGACGTGTGACACAAGTGTCAACCAATCACCTGACTACGTTCGAAGTCTGTGAGTTCCGCGGAGCGGCCCATTATGCACTCTCACGACGTCTAATGACTACTGAGGTCGCTGATATGGAGTACTTGGCAGTAGGTGGCAGCACAATGCACCTGCTATGAAAAACGTATGTTTTTGGGGGTGTCCGGATACTTTTGATCACAAGTGTATGTGTCACCATCGATTGGACGCTGTCACTTAAGCGGCACTGCACGAATCAATCAAACAAGCTTTTTTCTAAGATACAGTTGCTCCACAGCTGGGAAATAAATGCACATACGCTACGCAACGCTGAAATTTCACTTGTGCACTCAGTTGCTGAATATTTTCGTGTCATCGTCGGCGCCAAAGTAGCCTGTGGTCACAAAAGGCGTTACTACATCAGGTACATCCCCATCTACATCTCCGTAAATACCTTGCAAACTACTACGAAGTGCATGACAGACGGTACTTAGTTATGGATAATATGCTAGGGTTAGTTCGCATTTCAATCACGCGTGGAGCGCGGAATGGGGTTAAAGGCCTCTGTTCAATTTGTAATTACATTAATCTCGTTTTCATGGTCCCGTAGAAGGATGGAAAATGTATGGAGATTCTTCTGATTTAGAAATTTTGTAAGTATGCTTTGGCAGGATACTTGGCGTTTTGCTACAAGTGTCTGCAGGAGCAGGTCTTTCAGTTTTCATGACACATTCCCGTGACTCAAACAAACCTGTGACCTTACGTGGCGCCCTTCTATGTAAATGTACAATATCCCCCGTTAATTCTATTTCATTTGAGTCCTACCCGCTAATCAGTATTCTGAGATGGTATGCACAAGTGATTTGTAAGCAGTCTTTTCTGTAGACCAACTGCATTTTCCCAGTGTCTTGCCAATAAACTGAAATCTGCCATTTGCTTTACCCACGACTTAGCCTATGTGAACATTCCACTTCACATGTGAACAAATTGTTATACTGAGTTACGAGCGGATTCTTTTCAATTGTGATTCACAGATAATGGGGTCAGAGGGTACCGTTCCTTACGTGCCGCCCTTCTGTGTAAACGTACAATGTCCCCGGTTAGTTCCATTTCATTTGAGTCCTACACGGTTATCAGTATTCTGAGATGGTACGCACAAGTGATTTGTAAGCAGTCTTTTCATATAGACCAACTACATTTTCCCAGTGTCTTGCCAATAAACTGAAATCTGCCATATGCTTTACCTACGACTAAGCCTATGTGAATATTCCACTTCATGTCTGAGCAAATTGTTACACTGAGTTACGAGCGGATTGTTTTCAATTGTGATTCACAGATAATGGGGTCAGAGGGTACCGTTTCTCTGAATTTTGTGACGTGCACTATTTTACATTGCTAAACATTTAAATAAAGTTGCCAATCTCTGCACCAATTTGATATTTTGTCAAAAGCTGACGTAATGTTGAAACACGGCAAGCACTTTAACTGGTCTCTTTTAATTTTTGTTCACGTTTAATTGTACGAATGGAGGGGAACTGATATAGTTTAACGATAGTCATAATACTACAATTATTGTATGAGCTGACTTCACTTCCTCTCTTAAGCTGTTGTGGTCTAACATGGTCCTAGATACATCCTTTGCTATACGGGCTAACTTTGGAAGTGAGGAGTGTGCATGGGGGCTTAATTATTATAATGCAAATAATTTTAGTAGCTGTGTGTCCGGTTACGAAGTCTCGTAACCTGTTGGCCCTGACTAGTATTATTATGCAATCTGATTGCATAAAATAACAATAAAGAATGAAAGGAAATTTCCGTTAACACAATTGATTAATTAAGTCCCCTGCAACTATAAAAGCTACGAAACAACAAAGCACAAGTGTAACTGTTCTGTGTGTGGAAGTGTGATTCAACGTACACGTGTCTGGCACGGTTCTTCCTCAATACGACAAGAAATTTCAAACACCATTTACAATGAAATAATTAAAAGCCAGAAGTACTATAATTGCACGTAGAAACCAGAATTACAGTCTAATACATGAACACGGGCCAGATGCCTTGTTGACTGAACCTGTGACCAAGAGGCATTGTTATTTAGGAAATTTGAAATAAAAAAATTTTTTGTTACCTTCATATATATTGACGAAAAATACACTGTGATCATTGCAACATCTTCCATATATACTGCATGGGGGCTTAATTATTTAAACATGAAATGCAAATACTTTTAATTTTTTAGTCGCTGTATGTCCGATTACGAAGTCTCGTAAACGGTTGGCCCTGACTAGTATTTGTACGCAATCTGACTGCATAGAACAACAACAAAGAATGAAATGAAATTTCCGTTAACACAATTAATTAATTAAGTCCCCAGCAACTATAAAACCTACGAAACCAAAGCACAAGTATAACTGTTCTGTGTGTGGAAGTATGACTCAATGTACACATCTGGCACGGTTCTTCTTCAATAAGACAAGAAATTTCAAATACCATTTATACTGAAGTGATAAAAAAATTAGAAATACTATAATTGCGCAAGAAAACCAGAATTACACTCTAATACAAGAACACAAGCCAGATGCTTTGTTGACTGAACCTGTAATGACGCATTATTCAAGATATTGAAATAATGAGAAATAAAGCGAGTTTTGTTACCTTCATATATATTGATGAAAAGCACTCTAATCATTACAATATCTCCATTGGAACAACATCTGCTGTCTAGCCCATCAAACGACTGCATAAAACATGGAACAAGCACTCACTACTACAACATCTCCACACCGACTCGCTACTACCACATCTCAACAAGCACTCTCCACCACGACCTCTCGAAAAGCACTGCCCTCCGCTACTTCTCAATAAAAACTGCCTACTACGAGTTCTCAACAAGCACTGCCAGTGGAGGCGGCTGAATAATACTCTTTGGCGCAATCTCTGGCGCTGTGGCTCAGTGTAGCCACCTTTCAATACATTACACCAACCAAACAGCATATACTCCCTCGCCCAGCAGAAGAACAACTGCACACGACATGCTCTCAACTAGTAATGCTCTCGACATCCTCTCAACAAGCACTTCCCACGACAACCTCTGAACTACAACTGCCCCAGTGGAGGCGGCGGAATAATACTCTTTGGCGCAATCTCTGGCGCTGTGACTCATTGTAGCCACCTTTCAAGTGCCGTGGATGTGAGACAGGTGATGTGTTGCTAAGCAATGGGAATGAACCACGAGGAACTGGGGGTGCACTCGTCTCCGCTGAAACAGAGGGAGAATAAACAACAGGCAAGATACCCGCCTCAATGGTAGGGAATGGAAGTCGCTTTGCCACACAGAAAGCAGATGGACAGGTCATTGTCCATTTATATGATAGTCCATGGGCGATCAAGATTAAAAACCCTTCGTTTCATAAGACGAAACTTTGTCAGTGGGTGTTTGGCGCTAGGAGCTTGGTATAAGTGATATACGTGAGCAGATAAACATCTCCTAGAGTTTCTAAAAACTTGACAGAACAGCACTCACCTACTTAACCGGCGGATGCTGGAGCAGAGTCAGCTACTAGCATTATAGCAAGCTCTTTAACATTCCACATGACTTGTGATATGAGGCTAGCTGGTGGCTGAATGAGCACCAGTTGGAGTATTAGTAGTGATGTCACGAGGACGCAATATAGGATTTTTTAGAAAAGAGCTAAATAAATGCGATGTATTGGCTTTTTGACACTCACAGTTTCCGATTTGAAATATTGTCTAAGAAACAATTGCCTCATAGGCAGTCTCTAGCAACTTATAAGAGGATTCAAGGTCCCGTTTTGTTGTTGGGAAGACAGGAGCATGGTGCTGGGAGGAGACCAGGAAAATGGAGATGCAAATTGTCGGTCACAGAGGGTGAAGAGACAGGAGTTGGAGGAATTCTGGGGCAAAAGTCATAGCGAAGTGGCAGACTAAGTTCCGGCTGTGCACTCAAGTCAAAAGTCGCTGTGTCTCCACTCTGCTCGCAGTACACTAAAGATTATGGTAAGCATTGCTTACAGCTCTGGCACAACACTGCAAGCGAGTGTCTTGTTGTTCAGTTGCTACATAGATATCACTGGGTCAAATTCGCCAGTGATTCCTCAGATCTTTAGGATTCTTGGGTGTTGGTTCCAGACAGTCACTGCAATTGTCATAGGTTACTGTACTTAGTTCACAGAATTACATCCGAGATTTTATGCAACTTATCTCTCTGAGTAACTTCGCCAGCTCAGAGCTTGCAGTTCACATAGTAAGGCACATTTTTGTAAAGCTGTTGCCCACATATCTGTGTTTTCTGGCATTATTATTCATATGTCTTTTATAATTAACCACAATGTTACTTAAATCTCGAGTTTGTTACGACAATCATTTCCTTCAAATTATAAATGTTATGTCAGTTCCCCACTTTCAGAGGGATAGAACCAATAGATTAAAGCGTTAATAATTCCGGTACGTACGTTAAATTGAGCAGTGGATCTCAAGGCTGTGCCTGACTTTTTATTAATTTCAGCTTCAATTAGATTTCGCTTCTGGAATATTTCTGCAGTTTTCCTCAGATAATAATTTATTAGAAATAACTACATCGTAATCAAAAAGTCTACATTCGCTTTTACTATGCACTAAATGAATGATAAGGATACCAACACACTTCCCCATGGGCAAAGCTGAAATTACTACTACGTCTGTCGATGACCCTCCATCCAAGATAATTTGCTGCATCCAAGAAATCCTGAATCCAGTCGTAATTTCTCTCCTGATAGCCTATATAATCGAACTGTCGTTAATAATCATTAGTATAACAGTAAATCAAATGCTTTTCAGAAGGAGAGAATGCGTCCATCTGACTTTCAGAAGGTCATGTGAGAAGCACAAGTTGGCTTTCGCGTGATCGATGTTCTTGGAACCCATGTTGTTTACTTCTTTTACAGTCAACTGCTTTCCAGACAGTGGCAGTGGCGGGTTTTGTCCAAAGCTCGCATTTTCTTTGGGAGTTGAAGTGAAAAGTGCCAAATCTCACATTTGTCAGAGAAATAAAAACCCTCTCTTGATACAAAATTTATTTGTATACAGAAAAGTAGAAGGTATTGTGATGCCACAGAAATACGCTGGTCACCTTATCACCGCAAAAAAATAATAAGACAAATTAAAAAATAAATAACTTATTAAGAACATTCTAGGTCCCATACTAGGGAACTGACTGATTCTAAGTGCAAATAATAATGTCTTTATTACGAAAGGGATTCGCATTTTACGAATCAGGATCGAAGTCAGCTGTTTGCTGCAAATGAAAATTTGTGTCGAATTGGGACTGGAAGTCGGACTTTCCGCTTATCGCGAGAGATCGCCTTAACAACTTCGGCTCTCCTAACAAGCTTCCAGGACTGATCCAATGTTTCATACGTCACAGAGTCCACAATCTTTACGCTCGCACATTTCGTGATTCCCGCACAAGGAGAAAAAAAGTATTTTTATCGTTATTTCAGCCCCTTGAGGCGTGGTTACATTATTGATAATTATAATTTCTGTGGTTGTACATTGTCTGTATCTTCACATTAGGCTGTTCTGAGGAGTACATCAATGGTAAATATTACGGAATGGATTTGCGTCAATGATATACGGGTGCCTCGACGGACTAAAGTTACGATAAAATATGTTTATGTCACTGTGTGGGAATCACGAAGTGTGCGAGCGTAAGGTTTGGGGATTTTGTAAAATATGGAAACTTTAATCGGTCCTGGAGACGTGTTTGGATAGCTGAAGTGATTAAGGCGACTCGCGGTAACCGGAAAATCTGGGTTCGAACCCGGCCCTCCACAAATTTTCGTGTGTTGCAAACAGTTGACGTCCATCCGGATTCGCAAAAAGGGAATAAATATCGTAATATTTATGACAACTGTAATCTTCAGAACAGTGTAACTGAAGAAACAGACACTGTCTAAGCACAGACATTGTAACCATGGTTGTGTTTCCAGACCTCGATGGGATAAAATGACAATGAACTATATCTCTCTCCCTGTGCAAGAATGAGAAAATGTGCGAGCGTAAGGGCTTTGGACTCTGTGACATATGCCAGCTAGTATGTCAGCCAGGATCGGCCCTGGAGGCGTGCTTGGAAAGCCGTTGTATTATGGCAACAGCTCGCGATAAACGGGAAATCCACGTTCGAGTTCCAGTCGAGCACAAAGTTTCATGGCAGATGGTGTTGGGACAGCAACCAGCCACAAATTTACTTTCAGTTCCTTTATTCAAAAGGTACCGTTATCGGTTTAGAATCGTTATGATTCGTCTTCAGACGGTTTACATGCTTTCCTCATAACATGTGGTGGTTTTTTTACAGATTAATTGTCTTAAAATATAAATAATACAGCATTATAAGCACGCCACACACAGATGGTTGCGTTACAGATTTTCGTTGATGTGACTTACGTGAAATGTCGGTTTGGAGTGTTTGTTTTCTTAACATTCGTCCAACAGAAGTGGATACATTCCCACTGCATTCTTATTGTTGCGCACGTAAATTTTTCTCGCTGAACACTTTAGATTTGTCACTGAAAAGATTTCTACTACGCACCACATGTTTTGATACGTACTGATACATACAAAGAGCTTACAAACATTTGAGTATCAAAGATTCTGTGATATATTGTAACATCCGATGATGTCCTATGTTTGGAAAAGGATCATATATTCACTTATGCAACTGAAATGCTTTTTACACTAGTACGGAGACATTGATACTGTTACATTAATTATAAGGTTGTTCTTCTTTTTTTTTTAGCATTGTATAGGTAAAATAGTACATTATTTAATTACATTTACCGTCATGAGGATTATAGTAACATATAAATTTGCTACTTGATCTGCAGATAGGCGTAGGAATATTATTTGCTTTGGAGGTTGGAAAATAATTTTTGGAAATTTTTTAGGAAAGGGGTGCTAGCTAACTCTGTTTGGTCATTAAGGATATAGTCTGGGGTGCTGTTTTTGTGTGTGTGTATTTCTATTTCTTGTAATACATCCATAGTGTCTCCTTTTTCTGCTAGATGTAAAATTGTTAAGTTGTTCTCAATGTTTCTAACTGAATGGTTTTCTTCAGCAATATGGGCTGCAAATGCAGATTTGTTCAAGTTTCCAAGTCTTAAAGCATCAATGTGTACTTTGTATCTAATTTCAAAGCACCTGCCTGTCTGTCCAATGTAGAATATTGAGCATGTATCACATTTGAGTTTGTATATTCATGGTTTACGGTAGGGACTCTTGGAGGTATTTACATCATGGATTACTTTTTGTTGTAATTTATTATTTGTGGAAAAGCTGATTGTGATAGTTTTCTTTTTAAATAAGTTTGCTATTGGGTATGATAGTAGGCCTATGTATGGTAGGGTAGCATATTTAGGTTTGGCTTCTGTGGCAACTGATTTGGCTTGAAGTGACCACAGTGAAGTGGATCTGTGGTTTTTGTCTGCATTTTATTGTGGAGTTTTATATTATTATGGGTTTATATCCATTATTATGAGCAACTGTTTTAATTATATTGATTTCATTTTGTTGATCTGTGTCACTCACCGATACTTTTTTAATTCGGTGTAACATCGTTCTGAAATATGCCATTTTTTGTTGGCGGGGGTGGCAAAATGAGTTGTGAATACTGACATCTGTGGTGGTAGATTTTCTGTAAATACTAAATTGATGTTTATTGTTACTATTGCAAATCTTCAGGTCAAGAAAGTTAATGCTTTTATTAGTTTCATAACATTAGTTTCATGAATAACAAAATATTTGTTTCAAATGCTATTGATACTAAACAGGGCTACTTTTTATTGTGATAATACAAGTACAGAAATACAGACTTAATTTTTAATTAGGTATAATGGAATCAAAATAAAGCATTTCTCATATCTTTAATTTGTTTTAAAGAGAAGTACAAAATTAAATTCAAGGTAAAATCTCTCGGTACTAACAACTGTTTCTTATACAACTACATTCATAAGACCAGATGTTACAAAGGTTACTGTAGAAGTGCCTGTGCTGTTAAGAAACTCTATCTGCTGTCTTTGTCTTTTCATAACAGTTTCTAGACACCTGTTTTGTTTTTTCACAACTCCAGCTATTTTTGCTATTATTCGAACCCTAATTATCCCCTTCCATGAAAAAGATGTTTCATTGCTACAAACAAAAGATTAAATGTACGCTGCTTACATAACATCTGCACATTAACTAAGAGGGGGAGACCTTGACACGTGACACTTGCAGCTCTGAAGGGAAGGACTGTTTTGCACAAAGACCATGCGTCATTTAGTAATGAATGTTTCAAACATTTTTTACCATGATTCGGTATTTGGATCACGTCTAGGGACGTGCAACGGAGTATCGATAACACAATAGCACTGAAAACCCGTCTTATGTAGAAATGGCACTTAGAGTGTTTAAAATTTCCGCTCATTTAATACAGGGCTTCCCAGCTAACGTGCTCCGCGACCAGATAGTGAGTGGAGTTCTGTGAGCAGCGAGTGCTGTGCCCCCTCCATCGCCGCAGGAAACAGGATAGGAAGCTCTGAGGAGTAAACTTGTGTAAACGAGCAAATCGATCCTGAGGGAAATGTTTGAATAAACTGTCACATTGAAGGTCACTTACTTCAAGCCACGTATTATTTTCCCCGTTTGTAGACACATAAAGTAATAAATTCCACAGCAGACCTACAGTATGTATAGTATCGACAGCAACAGATAGATTCATACCGCATAAATTAATAAGAGACGGGACGGATCCACCATGGTACACAAAACAAATCAGAACACTGTTGCAGAAGCTACGAAAAAAGCATACCAAATTCAGAAGAACGCAAAATCTCCAAGACTGGCTAAGTTTCACGGAAGCTCGAAATTTAGTGCGGACGTCAATGCGAGACGCTTTTAATAGATTCCACAAAGGAACATTGTCTCAAAATACGGTAGAAAACCCAAAGATATCCTGGTCGTATGTAAAGAGCACCAGTGGCAAAAAACAGTCAATACCGTCACTGCGCGATAGCGATGGAAATGTTACCGATGATGGTGCCACTAAAGCGGAGTTACTAAATACAGTTTTCGGTAATTCCTTCACGAAAGAAGACGAAGTAAATATTCCAGAATTCGAAACCAGAACAGCTGTTAGCATGCGTGACGTAAAAGTAGATATCTTAGGTGTTGCGAAACAACTGAAATCACTTAAGAAAGGCAAGTTTTCCGGTCCAGATGGTATACCAATCAGGTTCCTTTCAGAGTATGCAGACACAATGGCGCCTTTCTTAGCAATCATATACAACCGCTCACTTGACGAAAGGTCTGTTCCTAAAGCCTGGAAAGTAGCACAGGTCACACCAATATTCAAGAAAGGAAATAGGAGTAATCCATTGAATTACATACCCATATCACTGACCTCAATTTGCAGTAGGATTTTGGAGCATATACTGTACTCGAACATTATCAATCACCTTGAAGAAAATGACTTTTTGATACATAACCAACACGGATTCAGAAAATATCATTCTTGTGCACCATGAAGTAATGAGTGCTGTCGACAAGGGATCTCAGATCGATTCCGTATTCCTAGATTTCCAGAAGGCTTTTGATAGCGTTCCTCACAAGCCACTATTAATTAAATTGCGTGCATATGGAGTATCGTCTCAGTTGTGTGACTGGATTCGTGATTTCCTCTCAGAGAGGTCACAGTTCGTAGTGATAGACGGTAAATCATCGAGTGGAACAGAAGTGATATCTGGTGTTCCGCAGTGTCCTAGGCCCTCTGCTGTCCCTGATTTAGACAAATGATCTAGGTGATAATCTGTACAGCCCCCTTAGATTGTTTGCAGGTGACGCTGTAATTGACCGTCTACTAAAATCAATTCCAATTACAAGATGATCTAGAGAGAATTTCTGTATGGTGCGAAAAGTGGCAATGGGCACTAAATAAAGAAAAGTACGAGGTCATCCACATGGGTACTAAAAGAAATCCGATAAATTTTGGGTATACGATAAATGGGAAAAATCTAAGGGCTGTCAATTCGACTAAATACCTAGGAATTACAATTACGAGCAACTTAATTTGGAGAGACCACATAGATAATATTGTGGGGAAGGTGAAACAAAGACTGCGCATTGTTGGCAGAACACTTAGAAGATGCATCAAACCCACTAAAGAGACAGCCTACATTACACTTGTCCGTCCTCTGCTGGAAAATTGCTGCGTGGTGTGGGATCCTTACCAGGTAGGATTGACGGAGGACATCGAAAAAGTGCAAAGAAGGGCAGCTCGTTTCGTGTTATCGCGCAATGGGGGTGAGAGTGTCACTGATATGACACGCGATGTGGGGTGGCAATCACTGAAACAAAGGCGGTCTTCTTTGCGGCGAGATCTATTCAAGAAATTTCAGTTACCAACTTTCTCTTCCAAATGCGAAAATATTTTGTTGACGCTCACCTACGTAGGGAGAAAAGATCATCATAATAAAATAAGAGAAATCAGAGCTCGAACGGAAAGATTTAGGTGTTCCTTTTTCCCACGCGCCATTCGAGTAGTATGAAAATGGTTCGATGAACCCTCTGCCAAGCACTTAAGTGTGAATTGCAGAGTAACCATGTAGATGTAGACATATTCCTCACTTTCTTCAACCCTGTTAAGAATGTCACATGCAACTGTGTGCCTATGTTATCTACACTTTCATAGAGCGACGGAGAACAAACAACATACTCTTTATAAAGATTTTACAAAGCTTGCTCTGAACGTCGTCTGGCATTACCTGTGTGCGATGCATAGCTGTCGTGTTCGCGAAACTGTCCCATCAAAAGTGGACATAAATGTTCAGCAGCAACTAACAAGTATTCTTTTATTAAATCGCCATCTGTGAAAGGGCGCAAGGACATTGCTAAAAGTAGAGCATCTTTGTAGACCACCCTAAAGGCACACTTCCTAGATTTTTGTTTCTCTTCCTTCTCCTCATTAGAGACTTCTTAAGTAACAGAACCCAGCACGCCATCCTCAAAGGTGAGTGTTCGTCAGAGACAAGGATATCTTCAGGAGTGCCCCAGGGAAGTGTGATAGGTCTGCTGCCATTGTGTGTATATATAATTGATCTGGTGGACAGGATGAGCAGCAATCTACGGCTGTATGCTGATGATGCTGTGGTGTATGAGAAGATATCGTTGAGTGTCTGTAGGAGCATACAAGGTGACTTGACAAAATTTCTAGTTGGTGTGGTGAATGGTAGCAAGCTCCAAAAGCGGAAAAATGAAAGTTAAAGCAGATGAATAGAAAAAATAAACCCCTAAATGTTCGAATACAGCATCAGTAGTGTGCCACATGACACAGTCTCGCCCATTCAATATCTAGGCGTAACGTTGTTAAGGTATATAAAATGGAAGAGCACAAGGATCGCAACAGGGAATGGTCGATTTTAGGAAAACGGGATTAATCTGTAAAGGAGACCACCTACAGTACACTAATGCAAACCATTCTTGTGTACTGCTGGAGTGTTTGGGATCCGCACCATGTAAGATTAAAGGAAGACATGGAAACAATTCAGAGGCGAGCTGCTAGATTTTTTACTGGCAGGTTCGAACAACACACAAGTATTATGGAAATGCCTCGGGAATTCAAATGGGAATCCTGCAAGGGAAGGGACCTTAATTTTAATTTTAAAAACCAACAGCCTCAGTTGCAAAGTACACCTAGATTTACCTAGGTTTCAGTCGGGATAAGCCAACCTTCTTTAGAATAAAAGTAACTACCGTTTGTCCATAGTGGACATCGTCAAGCTAAAAGCGACGATTTATACATTTTTGTTTTGCGGTTTTTTAAATTTTATCTTCTCGTCGAGGAAATCGCGTTTTCTAGCGCTGTACGATAAACCTGTATTGTTTTATTTATTATTACTGCAGCATCTCTCTGTTTCACGTCACAAATTAAAAATCTTCGAATAAAAGCTGAATTAAGCATAGACAATTTCAATTTTGCTATAAATACTGTTTATTTTGAAGTAACAGACTGGAGGATAGCTGTGTACTATAAGGTTACAAAAGTAGTGGGATAGTGATATGCAGATGTACAGATGGCCTACACAAAGTACAAATGGACAGTGCATTGGCGGAATTCTCATTTGTACACAGGTGATCCATGTGAGAAGGTTTCCGAAGTGGTTATAGCCGTACGACGGGAATTAACAGACTGGAGTGGTAACTGTAACTAGACGCATGGAACATTAAATTTCGGAATTCGTTAGGGATCTCAACATCCCGAGATACATAATGTCAAGAGTGCGCCGAGAATAACAAATTTCAGGCATTATCTCTCACAACACACGTTTGCTTTCTCGGTGCTAACAGACAAGCAACACTGCGTGAATTAACCGTAGAAATCAATGTGGAACTTACGACGAACGTATCCGTTAAATAGTGCGGCGAAACTTGACGTTCATGGGCTATGACAGGAAATGACCGACTCAAATGGTTCAAATGGCTCTGAGCACTATGGGACTTAACATCTATGGTCATCAGTCCCCTAGAACTTAGAACTACTTAAATCTAACTAACCTAAGGACTTCACACAACACCCAGTCATCACGAGGCAGAGAAAATCTCTGACCCCACCGGGAACCGAATCCGGGAACCCGGGCGCGGGAAGCGAGGAAGCTACCGCACGACCACGAGATGCGGACATGACCGACTCGAATGCCTTTGCAAACAGCGCGACATCGCCTGCAGCACCTCTCCGGGACACGAGACCATATCGGTTGAATTCTAGACGGCTGGAAAACCGTGGCCTCGTCAGATGAGTGCCGATTTCAGTTGGTAAGAGCTGATGGCATCGCTCCAGTGTGGGGTAGTCCCCACAAAGCCATGGACCCAGGGTGTCAACAAGGCGCTATGCAAGCTGGTGGCGCCTCCTAAATGGTGTGGTCTGTGCTGACATGGAACTGACTGGGTCCTCTCGTCCAACTGAACAGTCATTGTTTGCATATGGCTATATTAGGCTAGGCTACCGTTCAGCCATGGAATTTTTATGGATGCCATGACACCGGACCGAGCAGGGTGGCGCAGTGGTCAGCACACTGGACCCGCATTCGGGAGGAGGACAGTTCAAACCCGTCTCTGGCCATCCTGATTTAGGTTTTCCGTGATTTCCCTAAATCGTTTCAGGCAAATGCCGGGATGATTCCCTTGAAAGGTCAAGGCCGATTTCCATCCCAATCCTTCCCTAATCCTAGCTTATGCTCTGTCTCTAATGACATAGTTGTCGACGGGACGTTAAACACTGATCTCCTCCTCCACCTCCATGACATCGGGCCTTAGTTGTTTGCAACTGAAGGACATTCTGGACAATTCCGGCGAATAATGATTTGCCCACCGAAATCCTCCGACATGAATCTTATGGAACATTCATGGGACATAATCGAGAGGTGCACAAAATCCTGCACCGTCAACACTTTCGCAATTATTGACGGTAATAAAGGCGGCGTGGCTCAGTATTTCTGCAGAAGACTTGCCAGTGATATCTTAAGTCCATGCCACGTCCAGTTGTTGCACTACGTCGGGTAGAAGGGTGTCCGACATGGTGTTAGGAAGAATCCCATGACTTTTGTGACCTCAGTGTAGAACAGAAATGTTCCGTAGTTTACAAGGCCCTTTATATACCCTCACTCATTTTCTAGACAGTTCACCACATGCAGTTTTTAGGGGAGTCTAGTGAGACATTTATCGCTTATGTAAAGGAAGCGTTGGTTGTGAGGTAACGCTGATGTGCACGAAACACATCAAGCAAACAGGTAGTGTGGGTACGCCCATAACAGACCAAGGCTACCAGAAGAACTACAGTTATCTACGCATACTTATGAGCGTCTACTGTAATTTTACAACTCTAGCCCTTATTTAAAACAGGAAGGATCTTTCCAAGCCGGAAACTGGGATTAACTGGCGCCAGGTACTGTAGCTTGCACGGGACAGGACTGACGAGTGCTGTGTTGTTGCTGTGTGCCAGGTACGAGGTGGCGCGCACGGCTCGTTCTACACCCACGCCGTCGACGGCTGCGTCGTCGCCGCCGCCGCCACCGCGGCTGCCGTGGTGGGTGTCTGCGAAGCTGCGCGTGGTGATGCCGTCTGGGCAGGAGGTGGGGGCGGCGGGGGTGGCGTGGCTCGCCAGCCCGGGGGCGGCGCCCGGCTGCCCCGCGCCCTGGCGCTCCCTGGTGATGCAGCACCTGAACCAGTTCACCGTCACGCACGACGGCCGCATGCTGCTGTACGACGCCGGAGACGAAGACGACGACGGCGTAGACGACGCCCCGCTGGAGCTGCCCGCCGGCGCCTTCTGCCTCGACAGGATCAAGGTCCGACAGGTTGGTGGCACCGCGCCACGACACACACCGCTAGCTGCCCATCTGCCTGTAAATATAAATTTGTGGTAACGTCTTATGGGACCAAACTGTTTAGGTCATCGACCTCTAAGCTTACACACTACTTAATATAACTTAAACTAAATTACACTATGGACAACACACACACACACACCCATGCCCGAGGGAGGTCTCGGACCTCCGATGGGCCGAGCCGCGCGGACCGTGACAAGACACCTCAGACCAAGCGGCTACCCTGCTCGCCATCTACCTGTACCTACCGTACTAAATATCAGTCACCTCTCTAAAGAAAGGGCAATATTCATCATTTTGTGTTCCATAGCTTATTTATGTCAATGCGGAAGTACGCAGCTGTTAAACCTTACTGTAACAAACGTTTCCAGAAAGACATAACTAATTAACGTTCAGTTTCCTTACGTCACATTTTTCCAAAATATTTGAAAAATTAATTAACTCAAGAGTAATCACATATTTAGGTAGAAACAATTTACTTAGCAGATCACATTTTGGAATCCATAAGAGTTATTCGACTGAGAATGCTATTTAGAATTCACCGCCCAAAAACACACAAGGCTTCAATAATAAAATGCCGCTAGTTTGTATTTTCTGTGAGCTTCCCAAAGCGTTTAATTATGTCATATGTTATACTCTTAAACAGACGTAACTTATATGGAACAGATGGTTTAACACACAACTGGTTTGAATCGTACTTAACAAACAGGAAGCAGAGAGACACACTGAATAATTTGAACAACTGCAAATACGCTTCACGGGTTTGCCGCTGGATCGCATTGTGTAAATCGCACAATATTTCTTCGATGCAACTGCTCGACATCATTAGGTGGTGGTAGCTGCTGCTGTCACTGCTGCAAGGCGCGACTGATGATATACCCGTGCGTGGGAAGACGCGTACTGCCTGCTCCCGTCATGATAAATTCCGACGCCGCCGCGCGATTATCATCAGTCGCGCCTTGCAGCAGTGACAGCAGCAGCTACCACCACCTGATGATGTCGAGCAGTTGCATCGAAGAAATATTGTGCGATTTACACAATACGATCTGGCGGAAAACCCGAGAGGCGTATTTGCAACAGATCCGTCGGGAAAGCATGAAAAGTCACAATTTGAACAACCTTTGTGAGTGGGGAGAAATCACGTAGGCAGTCCCACAGTATTCAGTTTTGGGTCCGCTCCTGTTTCTTATATGAGGAGCGTTCAATACGCAACGCAACACATTTTTTCTCTCCGCTAATTTCAGTTGAAAAAATGCAGAGTTCCGATAGGTGGCGACATATCCTCCAAAATGGGGGTCAGTAGCGAAGGGACGTTCCGAGCAGAGAGCTGTCACTGAGTTTTTTTTTTTTAGAGGAAAACTGGAGTATCGCAGATATTCACGGGGCTTGTAGAGAGTCTACGGAGATCTGGCAGTGAACAAAAGCACGGTGAGTCGTTGGGCGAGGCAACTCTCATCATCGCAGCAAGATCGCGCAAAGCTCTCCGATCCCCCGCGTGAAGGGCGGCCGCACACAGTTGTGACTGCTGTAATGTTGGAACGTGCGGACACTCTTACTCTATAATTCAAAAACAGTCTTAATCGCATATATTATTATTATTATACCGCCAACCGGTTTCAACCTGACGTAGGGGCCATCTTCTGGGCGTTTACACAATTGGTGGACTGCTGGTGGTGTCACTCCTGTCTGCATAACGGCCGTTATGTAGACAGGAGTGACACCTCTAGCAGTTGAACAATGGTGTAAACGCCCAGAAGATGGCCCGTACGTCAGGTTGAAACCGGTTGGCGGTATAATAATAATAATAATAAATGCGATTAAGACTGTTTTTGAATTATTGATTAATCATACTAATAGCTGCTTCTCTCCACAACCATGTTGTCCAAAATACTCTTATTCGAGGTGATCGAGGAATCATAATGAAACTCTTCGAGACTCAACTGGACGTATCTGTTGGTAGCTCTCACAGATGAGGTACTCGAAAGATGTGCCCGCTTGGTTCCCCTCCGTCTGAAAGAAGATCATAAAGAGCAACGAAGGACCACCTGTGCGCAACTGCTTGCGCTTTGCGAGACTCATGGTGACAACTTTTGTCGAACATCGTCACAGGTGGTGAAACATGGGTTCATTACTTCGAACCGGAAACAAAAAAGCAATTTATAGAGTGGCGCCACACCATCTCTCCTCCGAAGAAAAAATTCATAGCCGCATGCTTAGCCGGTAAAGTCAATGGCGACGGTCTCCCGGGTCTCTGAAGGGCTGGCTTACTATGTATGATGTTCTCCCTCATGGTGCAATGCTCAACTCTGAAGTATAGTGCTAACCTGGGGAGTTCAAGAAACGACTTCAGCGTGTTCGTCTCCACAAAAGAGCAAACGAACTTCTCCTTCTCTATGGCAACGCAAGGCCTCACACGAGTCTACGTACCAGAGAGGAGCTCGTAATACTTCAGCGACCGTTCTTCTTCATCCACCATACGGCCTTGATCTCGCACCTTCCGACTTCCGTCTGTTTGGCCTAATGAAAGATGCAATGTGTGGATGATGGGGAGATCATTGATACAGCAAGACGTTATCTACGACGTCGACTCGTAGAGTGGACGATGTGGACATACAGGCCGTCACAGTAAGCTGCCTTAAGAACGGAGATTATCTTGAAAAATAGGGTTTGGTAGCCAAAAGAATGGAGAATAACATGGTGTATTGGAATACCGAATAAAATCAACCTACTTTCAGAATAGCCTTTCACTTGACATTCAACAAGCAGAACTGGTACTTTCTTCAGATGATACTAGTGTTATAATAAGTCTCATTACAGAGAAAAAACGGAAGAGAGTGTTAACAATGTTTTTCAGAGAAGTGGTTCTCTGAAGATTGACACACTCTTAATTTGAGAAAAGACGCTATCTTCAATTCTGTACAACAAATAGTCGTACTAACAGTTGTTGTACCACATGAGCAGGAGTCAGTACGTAGGGTAGAGGACTCCAAAATTTTTGGTGTATATATTTATGAAAACTTGAACTGGAAGAAGCATATTACCAAGCTTCTCAAACAGTTAAGTTCAGCTACTTTTGCTCTTCATATAATTACGAGTATTCGAAACAAATAAATCAGTTCCCTGACAAATTTTGCGTATTTCTACTCAATAATGTCTTACGGATTTTTTTTTATAGTAAAGACAGCCCACTGGTTGCAATGGATTTTATAGTCGAATTGACCATGATTTCGACTCCTTAATTCAGGAAGTCTTCATCATAATCTATATTACATACGTAAAAAGTTGAGCATAACAGCTCTCGTCATTTTAACACCAAAAAGGCCACGTCACATAATAAAACATCCTACGTAAAAGTTTTACTGGCTTTGCTAGTTAAAAATTAAAGATTGCCGCTAAGGGCTGCTTGTGTATACTGAAGCAGGTGACATCAGTCTGATACTTTCACGGTTGCTGCACACAGCTATGTTTAAAGTTGTCTTACGGAATATTTCTGGGTTAACTCATCACTTAGAAAGAAAATACTGATTGCACAAAAGCGAGTAGTAAGAATGATGCGAGTCGTTCATCCGCGGTCGTCATGTTGGCACCTCTTCATGGAGTTAGGCATTTTAACTCTGCAACCACAATAAATTTATTCGGTGCTGAACTTCATGATAAACAGTCCAACACGACTTGAGAATTACAATGATATATGTAACTACAACACTAGCGGGAAAATGACCTCCTTCCGTCGGATGTTCGAGTCCTCCCTCGGCCATAGGTGTAGGTGTTGTCCTTAGTTTAAGTTAGATTAAGTAGTACGTAAGCTTAAGGACCGATGACCTCAGCAGTTTGGTCCCATAAGACCTTACCACAGATTTCCTAAATTTTACCTTTATTACCCATTGTTAAAGCTGTCGCTGGCTCAGAGAGGAGTTCAGTATGCAGCACTAAATTTTTTTGATCTTTTGCCCAATAACATAAAAAGTCTGTTAGATAGAAAAACAAGTTTTAAATCCAACCTAAAATCGTATCTCTGGGACGAGTACATATATGCCATTGACTTATTTGCATAGCCCGGTACAGTAAAATGTTCGACGAAGGACTTTATGTTGTGATCAAAGACTGGAATTTAAAATAAAAAAAGAAATTGACCGTACCTGGATTACTATTTGTATTCGCGACTATGTCGCGGCTTGTGAACCTGTAAAAGGACTAGTTATTGACTATAATTGGAGGAGTAGAGCTAAAAAAATGTGTTCATTGACGTTAATACTAAACGTCTATACATACCCTGTTGACTGACTCGTTCACACCATCTCGATAAAAGAATCGTTCAAATGATCTTTGGAACATGTAACTAATTATCTGTTAGCATTAATCACCACAGCTGTATTTTGGTATTTTCTTGTGTAATAACGAATTTCTCTCAAAGATCGCCTTGAGGTGACGCCAATTCTCGTAGAATTGTGCCGATTCCATGGTTCCAGAAGGTGCCTGTAACGTTATGTAAAACGATTAGACTTCTTTATTGTTCCGTCAAATCACCTACTAGCTATTCAGATTTGGATTTTCTGTGTTTTCCCTAAATCGCTTAAGGCTAGTGCTCGGTTGCTTCCTTAGAAAAGGTCACGGCCGATTACCTTCTCTTTCCTTTCGCCCATAGAGCTTGTGCTCTAATTACCTTCTCACCGACAGGACTCTGAACCCTAATCCTCAGTCCTGCCGTCATTCACACTGTTGTGCTCACGAATGGCGCACGTGAAGAACTGTTGTCTGTACGCTACCATATGAACTCATCGAGAATTTTTGCCGTTCTTAACATGATAATTGTTGGAGAAGGTGGAAACAGCTATGATATTGTCTCTGCTTGAAAGTCAGCTCGTAGTGTTTTGATAGTGAGCCTTATCTAGCAAATTAAGCGGACATTCTTATAATATACACCCTTCTATGTGAGAAAAGTGCAACACCACGAAATTAACAACGCATATTTGGAGCAGTCCCCTAGAAAGACCCCCGGAACCCATCTGAGAGCATGCTAACTGGACCTGTGACCGTCATGGTGGGACCGGAACGAAGAAAAATTTCTACCCCTGGTCTTCCAGAGCTGGAGTGTAGTGCTCTATCTGACAGACTTCCACCGCCACCTGGATGAATACAGACAGTTTTGGGTGATTTGCGTGTCGTGAGTTAATCTGCCTAAAACATATTCACTGTTTCTACCATTAATATTTGACTTACTGTGTTAAACCTTTAACATAATATTATACCTCTTAACGACCAGATAATGAAAGCGCTTCATTTTTTTTAAATGGGACAATAATTATATGAAATACTGAAAATCACAGTGTTGTTGCTCCTCTTTCAGCTGTTTTGCAATATAGATGTTTTTAGTTTATGAAAATAGAACCAGAATGGGCTGAACACATGCTGGGTGGTTGTAAGTATACTTTATCTATTTGAGATCTAGTAGACAGGCCTCTCGTCCCAAAACTAGGTGGAGCTAACGAACTACATCACAACTTAACAGATATTTCTGCAAACAGGATTTCAGCTCACATATAGGCAACATCTAGAGCGCCAAAGGACAAGAAACATACAAGAATAATACGCCCTGAACTTAGTGCTCTTAAGAAAACAGCACACCTTTGGACCAGTATTCCTCGAAATTTACCCCCAATGAAGTCAGAGAAGCGCTGAAGAGTGTCAAGGCGGGGAAAGGGACCTGCATTGGATGGAATATACCCAGAATTCCTTTTTCACTGCGGGGAATATGCCAAGAAATGGCTTGCAGAATTTTACTCAAATATAATGGCAACAGACTGAGCCCAAAAATACTGGAATCAGTTTTAGACGATCAGGATTTCGACCTAATAGAAGATGCACTGATCAAGTACTTTCCCTGACAACATATATAGAGACAGGCTACCAGAAAAAGCAAAAAAAAACATCAATAAGCGCAGCCTATGAAACTGTCTGGAGACAAGGCCTCCTGTATCAGACGCGTCGATAACATGCTTGCCGGGAGAGTTTTTCAAGTTATTACTGGAGAACAAATGAACTTCACTAAAATTCTCAACAATGGGCTACCACAAGGCTCAGTCCTTGCTCCGTTGTTCTTGTACTTCTGACATGTTGTTGTTGTTGTTGTGGTCTTCAGTCCTGAGACTGGTTTGATGCAGCTCTCCATGCTAATCTATCCTGTGCAAGCTCCTTCATCTCCCAGTACCTATTGCAACCTACATCCTTCTGAATCTGCTTAGTGTATTCATCTCTTGGTCTCCCTCTACGATTTTTACCCTCCACACTGCCCTCCAATGCTAAAATTGTGATCCCTTGATGCCTCAGGACATGTCCTACCAACCGATCCCTTCTTCTAGATAAGTTGTGCCACAAACATCTCTTCTCCCGAATCCTATTCAATACCTCCTCATTAGTTACGTGATCTACCCATCTAATCTTCAACATTCTTCTGTAGCACCACATTTCAAAAGCTTCTATTCTCTTCTTGTCCAAACTATTTATTGTCCATTTTCACTTCCATACATGGCTACACTCCCTGCAAATAGTTTCAGAAACGACTTCCTGACACTTGAATCTATACTCGATGTTAACAAATTTCTCTGCTTCAGGAACGCTTTCCTTGCCATTGCCAGTCTACATTTTATATCCTCTCTACTTCGACCATCATCAGTTATTTTGCTCCCCAAATAGCAAAACTCCTTTACTACTTTAAGTGTCTCATTTCCTAATCTAATTCCCTCAGCATCACCCGACTTAATTTGACTACATTCCCTTATCCTCGATTTGCTTTTGTTGATGTTCATCTTATATCCTCCTTTCAAGACACTGTCCATTCCATTCAACTGCTCTTCCAAGTCCTTTGCTGTCTCTGACAGAATTACAATGTCATCGGCGAACCTCAAAGTTTTTATTTCTTCTCCCTGCATTTTAATACCTACTCCAAATTTTTCTTTTGTTTCCTTTACTGCTTGCTCTATATACAGATTTAATAACATCGGGGAGAGGCTACAACCCTGTCTCACTCCCTTCCCAACCACTGCTTCCCTTTCATGCCCCTCGACTCTTATAACTGCCATCTGGTTTCTGTACAAATTGTAAATAGCCTTTCGCTCCCTATATTTTACCCCTGCCACCTTTAGAATTTGAAAGAGAGTATTCCAGTCAACATTGTCAAAAACTTTTTCTAAGTCTACAAATGCTAGAAACGTAGGTTTGCCTTTCCTTAATCTTCCTTCTAAGATAAGTCGTAAGGTCAGTATTGCCTCACGTGTTCCAACCTTTCTACGGAATCCAAACTGATCTTCCCCGACGTTAGCTTCTACCAGTTTTTCCATTCGTCTGTAAATAATTCGCGTTATTATTTTGCAGCTGTGACTTATTAAACTGATAGATCGGTAATTTTCACATCTGTCAACACCTGCTTTCTTTGGGATTGGAATTATTATATTCTTCTTGAAGTCTGAGGGTATTTCGCCTGTCTCGTACATCTTGCTCACCAGATGGTAGACTTTTGTCAGGACTGGCTCTCCCAAGGCCGTCAGTAGTTCTAATGGAATGTTGTCTACTCCCGGGGCCTTGTTTCGACTCAGGTCTTTCAGTGCTCTGTCAAACTCTTCACGCAGTATTGTATCTCTCATTTCATCTTCATCTACATCCTCTTCCATTTCCATAATATTGTCCTGAAGTACATTGCCCTTGTATAGACCCTCTATACACTTCTTCCACCTTTCTGCTTTCCCTTCTTTGCTTAGAACTGGGTTTCCATCTGAGCTCTTGATATTCATACAAGTGGTTCTCTTTTCTCCAAAGGTCTCTTTAATTTTCCTGTAGGCTGTATCTATCTTACCCCTAGTGAGATAAGCCTCTACATCCTTACATTTGTCCTCTAGCCATGCCTGCTTAGCCATTTTGCACTTCCTGTCGATCTCATTTTTGAGACGTTTGTATTCCTTTTTGCGTGCTTCATTTACTGCATTTTTATATTTTCTCCTTTCATCAATTAAATTCAATATTTCTTCTGTTACCCAAGGATTTCTAATAGCCCTCGTCTTTTTACCTACTTGATCCTCTGTTGCCTTCACTACTTCATCCCTTAAAGCTACCCATTCTTCTTCTACTGTATTTCTTTCCCCCATTCTTGTCAATTGTTACCTTATGCTCTGCCTTAAACTCTGTAAAACCTCTGGTTCTTTCAGTTTATCCAGGTTCCATCTCCTTAAATTCCTACCTTTTTGCAGTTTCTTCAGTTTTAGTCTACTGTTCATAACCAATAGATTGTGGTCAGAGTCCACATCTGCCCCTGGAAATGTTCTACAATTTAAAACCTGGTTCCTAAATCTCTGTCTTACCATTATATAATCTATCTGATACCTTTTAGTTTCTCCAGGATTCTTCCATGTATACAACCTTCTTTTATGATTCTTGAACCAAGTGTTAGCTGTGATTAAGTTATGCTCTGTGCAAAATTCTACCAGATGGCTTCCTCTTTTATTTCTTAGCCCCAATCCATATTCACCTACTATGTTTCCTTCTCTCCCTTTGACAACTTCTGACATCCCAAACAGAAAATCTAGAAAGTTTGGTTATGCAGACGACTGGGCTATAGCAGCTTAACCTGAATCATTCGAGGCTACTGAAGACAACTTGTGCTCCGATTTGAAGCTGCTGAGCGGCTATTTCCGCTGCCGAGTCCGACTAAGACTGAAGTATCATGCTTCCACCTTTGAAACCACTCAGCAAGAAGAGAGCTTAGGGACTGGTGACCCTAGCAATTAAGTCCCGTAAGATTTCACACACATTTTAACATTTTTGGGATCGATGACCTAGCTATTTGATCCCCTTCCGCCAACCAACCAACCATTATCATCTCATTTCCACATAAATTCTCCTCAGAATAAAATCATACAAAATCCTTTTCCAGTAATGTCGCCTCTACTACACAGCAGGCTAGCTTCCATCTTTCTCAAAGCAAGTACATAGCCAGACTGTCTAACACACACATTAATTGCTACTCTGACAACGTAAAACTAACCTCTCTGCCCAAGATCTGTGGCCTCAGGAAGGGATTTACAAAGAGTGTGGTTATATCGACACTACGGAGGTGGAGTACATTTGTCAAATTCACAATTTCATTTAGATTTATGGTCAAAACTACATCAAAATGGTCATGGCAAATGAAACAGCTACATTTCATAGTACGGAATAAACTGAAAAACATGTGTAATATGTGTAGTGCCACCTTGCCATCCATTCCAGAGACAAAACAAATACAATGGCCAACACTCTGCTACACTCTATTATGAAAGCTCTATCATCAACGCCTCACAAAAGCTTGTGGGCCAAATTTTACCTCGGTCGCCGTTCTCGTATCGTTTATTGCAGCTAACAGACACAAGCAACCGTGAAGGCTGATAGAACAGGTTCTTCTCAGAAGCGAGATTCGCTGTTCCTGAAGTTATGTATCGCCAGTCACTTCATTTGATTTAGCCTTGTGGAAAAGTATTTGATAGACGGGAGCAGTTCTGACAACATAGTACCGGTGCTATAATTGATCATTCCCGAGTATCTTTTTTCCGCCGGCGTTCATGCACTACTTGGAATTAAGTGCGTTCCTTTTTGTACTGTATGCTGGTTTTATGCTTGCTCTTTTCTTTTGACGCGGCTTGAAAATACGACCGACAGTTACACTACTAGAAGGAGTCGTAAATGTCATGATGAAATATCTGGAGTAGATACTTTCATGTACTATTATTTCCGTGAACATTATGTGACTAGATTGACTGTAACATCTTCTTATAACGGATTAGTGTTGCACTGAGAGAGGTGTGCTGAAATTTCCAATAAAATAATACTATATTGACAACTGCATGTCATTATGTAATAAAAAGAGCGATAGTAAAGTCGAGGTAACCATTATTTGAAGGTTTTATGTTTATACTTGGTACTACTAGGTCTCGCAGTCAAAGCGATGTACAACCAGTTTAATTTCGACAGTAAGTCTGCAGGAGCAAGAAGTATTATTTTATCGATTATAACTATGAATGAACACCGAGACTACATATGCGGTCCAGTTATATTAATGTGACCATTGCCTACGTTTGACGTCAACGTGCAATAACCACTCACAGAGGTAAGTGGCGACAATGGCATTGGGGGGTATATAAAGCATGGGGGGGAGTCGCTAAAACGGAACGATTTATCTCACGTCCAGAAGCTCCTGATTATTGGTTTTCTGGTCAAGGGTGGAAGGATTTTGAAACGGCTAAGTATGTAAACTGGTAAACGACGGTTGCGGAAATGTGCACGGGTAAATACGAGGGTTATTCAGAAAGTAAGGAACAATCGGTCTCTATATGGAAAATACAGTGAAAATCTTATGATGCTTTGCACAGATGCGTTGGGCACTGTGTCTAGTACACCCGTCGATCACATCACGTCGCTCTTTTCAGTCCTGAGCTCACAGTGAGAACGTAAAAATGGCTAGAAATTAGCGTCTTCCGCCAAGCATGAGGGCCTGGAAAAAGATTCCGCCTGAAGCTATGCAATCCACATAACATAACTGTCGTGCGGTTCGTTCTAGACGACAATTCTCGGCCGAACTCTGTTGGGGTGATGGAGATGCTCCTGCTGCGTTTTCGATGGGAAGTGTTTGACCACCCACAATACAGCTCGTTATTGGCTACCCCTGAGGTTCATCTCTGCTCAAATGAACCACTGTCTATGAAAACGATATTTTGACACAGACAACTAGCTGCAGTTCAGAGTAGAAAATTGTCGAAAAGCACTGGCTGTTGTCATCTATAACGAGGGAATTTATTTATTTATTTTATTATCCGAGTTCAGAACATAAAATAATTACAAAAACTAATAAGTATTGATTCAAATAAAAAAATTTGGAAAATTAAATATGTACAATAGTATTTATGACACTTATTCAATAATATATACAAACAAACAGCAGATAAACAAGCAGCAAGATGATTATATTTTTTGAGGGCCCAGTATTCGGCGGTTATCACAGCAGTTTCGCTGGCTGCAGCAAGATCACAGATAGTGCATGCAGCCGGTAGGTTCCTGCAGACCAGCAGATGTTGTTCGTCCTGTACGTCACCACAGTGACAAGCTTCCTTCTTATTACTGAAGCCCCACTTCCTGAGGTTTGCTTTGCACCTTGACACCCCAACTCGCAGTCTGTTCAAAGTCTTCCAGGTCACGTATGACAGGTGTGAACCTTCGGCTATTTCCTCCTTGACCGTTATGTGATTGTCTTCAGCTAGGGAGTCTCGCCAAAGCTCCTCTCTGCGAGTTCTGTGAGATGAACGAATTGCCATAGTTTTCTGTATGAAGCTTTTTCTTGACCTCAGTCTTGGCTGTTGAGGGTCATGTCCGAACAAAGGATGTCTAGGGTCGATTTCTTGTTTTTTCTTCTCCACTTCTGTTGCAGCTTCGATTCGAATGCGTGGCGGTATACCCATAATCTGGTATAGCTTATTGACGGGAGTAGGTCGTAAGCAGCCTGTGACAATGCGTCCTGTCTAGTTCAGGGCTGTATCTACATGTTTAGCATGTGCAGAGTTTTGCCAGACGGGTGCTGCGTATTCTACGGCGAAGAAACATAGTGCCAAGGCAGATGTTCTAAGCACTTTTGGTTGGGCACCCCAGGTGGTTCCAGTAAGTTTGCGGATGATGTTGTTCCGCGCTTTTTCTTTGAGGCTCGTTTCTTCACAGTGGGCTTTGAATGTGAGGGAACGGTCCATCTTCATCCCAAGGTATTTAGGAGTTTCGCAGTGGAGTAGTTGTACTCGGAGAGGAGTACAACTACTCCACTGCGAAAGTGATGTTCAGTGTACTTTTGGCTTCCCTATTTCTAAGATGGAATGCACAGACTTGGGTCTTTCCAGGGTTCAGAAATTGAAAAGTTAGTACAACACTACGACAGATGTCTAAGTCTGAGCGGCGACTGTGTAGAGAAGTAACTGGAAGATGTAGCTAACCGTTGCAAATAAAACACTTTCGGTTTCCACTGTGGTTTCCATTTCGCGTCCTATCGTTCCTTGCTTTTCGAAAAGCCCTCGTGCAACTGTTGAGCAACTGACCGCCCAAATCAACCAAACGGCTGCCAAGAGTGTCTCCTCTACCACCGATCAGGGAACACCGCCGTGTGTGGGCCTCAGCAGCAGGCACCTCGTTTATGCCCGCATGCTGACAGTTCTTTATCGGCGAAGAAGGCTTGAATTTGCACGCCAGTACGGCAACTGGGCGTCCAGAGAGAGGGAACAGGTGGCATTTTTAGACGAATGATCTTTATCCGAATGAAAGCAAACATCCTGCAACAATCTGGGGAATGTTCATAAATGTTAAAATGCGTGTGAAATCTTAAGGGGCTTAACTGCTAAGGTCATCAGTCCCTAAGCTTACACACACCTAAATTATCCTAAGGACAAACACACACATCCATGCCCGAGGGAGGACTCGAACCTCCACCGGGAGTAGCCGCAAGGTCCATGACTGCAGCCCCTTAGACTACTCGGCTAATCCCGCGCGGCTCTGGGGAATGTTTTCGTGAAATTTTCTGAGCGATCTCGTCATTCGGGAAGGCATAGTGGATCAACGCAAGTATGCATCTATCTTTGGGGACCACGTAAATCACTAAATGCAGTTTCTTTTTTTCCTTGGCATGACAGCATGTAACAGCAGGGCAATGCAACGTGACAAACTTGCAGTGTACGTATGTGGTTCGAAGAGCATCAGGATAAGTTTGCCGGCAGGATAAGTTTGGCCGAGCGGTTCTAGGCGCTACAGTCTGGAACCGCGCGACCACTACGGTCGCAGGTTCGAATCCTGCCTAGGGCATGGATGTGTGTGATGTCCTTAGGTTAGTTATATTTAAGTAGTTCTAAGTTCTAGGGGACTGATGACCTCAGAAGTTAAGTTCCATAGCGCTCAGAGCCATTTGAACCATTTGATAAATTTACCTTAACCGTACTCCGCCGGCCACAAAACTCCCCTGATTCAAAGCCAATCGAGAATCGGTGGGACCGCTTAGATCGGGCTGTTTGCGCCATGGGTTCTCAACCGAGAAACCTAGCGCTGCAATGGATCCAGCATGGTCCACAGCCCTGTCCGTACTTTCCAGAACCTCACAGTCTCCTTTCATGCACGTCCGCCCTGCAGAAGGTGGTTATTCGGGCTTTTGACAGGTGATTACAATAATGTGATTGTGCCGTGTATCAATTAAGTGAAGTCTGCTGCTCGTGGGCGGGTGCAAGTGATTTTCTTCACTCGGAGCCTGGATGTCCATGCCGTTCCAATCACTTCATCTCATCTTCAGTCGTGCTGCTTTTCTAAGTGGCTTCACATCGAAAGACTTGCACTGGGCAGACGGACAACGCCAGACAAGGTCTCTCAGATTTTCGATAACTTCCTTTTCATTCACTTGATGATGAAGTCTCCTCGACAGAGCGTAGGAGCCGATGCAGGAGACCCCCACCGTTGTACTAGGCAAGGTCCTACCGGAGGTAGTTTGCTGTGGCCTTCCTCCGACCGTAATAGATATGAATGATGATGATGACACAACAACAACTAGTCATCTCGAGGCAGGCGAAAATCCCTGACCCCACCGGGAATCGAACCCGGGACCCCGTGCTTGGGAAGCGAGAACGCTACCTCGACACCACGAGCTGCGGACCCATTTACTTGAAGAAATACCTAAACCAGCCACTTTTTTATATTGTGTACGACAAAACGAACATCAGGCTTTCCTTCAACTTCCATTGGTTTAATACACTTCCATATTTGTGGTTAGTATCGAGTCTGAATTTTTAACAATGCTGTGCTTTAATACCCTTCTATATTTATGGATAGAATGGGGACTGAATTCTTAACACAGCCGCTGTCCTTTGAAAAGGAATACTATCTACACCCTCAATGTGTTTCGAGTCCCATATAACGGGTAAAAAATTCTTATTTTGCCCAGGATAGCTGTAGCCCAAAAATGAAATTCTGTGTGTTGGCAATAAAAATTGTGGTGTCGTCTGAAGAACGAGATCACATGGGAAAGTTGGTGCCTCACAATGGAATTACAAGTAAGGACAGCCGCTGCCAGACGCAGCAACGAATAAGAGATGTCGGCATAGACACGCCATCAAGAGGGGGAAGACGGAGCCCGCGAGAAATACGGGCCCCATAACGAACTTATGACGTAACTCTAGTCACAAGCCCGAAATACATCGTGAACGCTCGGAATCGGCCGATGCCCATGGGAAATCACTATGGCAATGAAGAGGCGTTCAGTGAAGGTCTTAACTTTGTCATGACTCAAAGAGAGATTGCTTGTATAAATACGCAGTTAAAAATTATTGAAGTCGTCTGCAATAGTAATTCGCTCCCTGCTGGAGACGGTAGCTGTGACTCGTAAGATCTGCTGTGACTTAAACCACAGGGCTCATATATCTGGTTGACACTGCTGGAAGAGTAGTTAGGTCATAGAGCAATGCACCTCAGCCCCGACTCTGCAATCACGCCAACTGTACTGAAGTTTATAGTCAATTGTGCACTGAGATATGACTATCAGTATGTATCGTATCAAGTGATAACTTACTTGTTCAACGACAGTAACAAATATACAGGCATTTCTTTCTTTCCAAGTTAACTTCATGTTTTAATGTTTTAATAAAGTAATCTAGTATTTTGCGTGTCTTGCAAAATCTGCTTGAACTCCTCTAGAAGTAAACATTGGCTTTCTAAAACCCACTACACTGCCGAAGCGAATGTCTCAACTGTTTTTTCGTCCGGCACTACAAAATTGTCACTGTATTGAACCAATTGAAGATGTGCGAAAACCTGAAACACGTCTTGGCATAAATTAATTTCAAAAAAAGTAGCTGGATGCTACGAGGTACAGAAACACCATCAGATGTCAGCACTAGCGCAAGGAGGTTCTCAGTGATAATAGGTCACTCATTGTGAGTAAACACGTGACGTTCAGTGCTCTGGACAGAGATTTGTGGTGCGGATGGCTCTCTGTCGTTGTTCCTGTGTACTGATTTGTGAAAATGGAAAAATCGAGTTTCGAGCAGTGACTGAGTGTTTCGTAAAAAAGGGTATGAAAGCAGAGGAAATTCATGCCAATTTTCAGAACTCACTGGGAGGACTGCTTTTTCACATTCAACTGTTGCAGAGTGAAACGACCTTAAATTCAGGCGGGACAGCTTAGATGATTGACCCCCTTAGTGATCGGCAAACATGTGCCACTACACCAGAAATTATTGCAAAATTACGTAAAACTGACTGCTAAAAATTTCTGAAGCTGTACGGATGTCATTTTAACAGTAAAATTGGATGTGAGAAAATTATCTGCTTGGGGTTTTCCCCGACACATAACACGGGATCAGAAACGCGTTAGAATGCAAATGTCCGAGAAGTTATAGACCCATTTTCAGAGCAACTAACAAGATTTTTCTGCGTTGGTTTGTGACCACAGATGAAACTTGGGCCCCCTACTATACCCCAGAGACAAAACAACAGTCAAAGCAGTTGAAAGACGTTTGTTCACCACCATCAAGAAAGTAAAGACAATACGGTTGGTTGCAAAGCTCATGGCGACAGTTTTCTAGGATTCGAGAGGGAGTCTTCTGGCAGATAATCTTTCCACTGATCAAAAAATTATGGGACAATTCTACGCTAACCTCATGAACCAGTTACAGCAAAAGATACGCGAAAAAAGGGCAAGATTAGGCAAGGAAGAGTCATGTTTCACGAAGACAACGCACGCCCTCATATACACTCCTGGAAATGGAAAAAAGAACACATTGACACCGGTGTGTCAGACCCACCATACTTGCTCCGGACACTGCGAGAGGGCTGTACAAGCAATGATCACACGCACGGCACAGCGGACACACCAGGAACTGCGGTGTTGGCCGTCGAATGGCGCTAGCTGCGCAGCATTTGTGCACCGCCGCCGTCAGTGTCAGCCAGTTTGCCGTGGCATACGGAGCTCCATCGCAGTCTTTAACACTGGTAGCATGCCGCGACAGCGTGGACGTGAACCGTATGTGCAGTTGACGGACTTTGAGCGAGGGCGTATAGTGGGCATGCGGGAGGCCGGGTGGACGTACCGCCGAATTGCTCAACACGTGGGGCGTGAGGTCTCCACAGTACATCGATGTTGTCGCCAGTGGTCGGCGGAAGGTGCACGTGCCCGTCGACCTGGGACCGGACCGCAGCGACGCACGGATGCACGCCAAGACCGTAGGATCCTACGCAGTGCCGTAGGGGACCGCACCGCCAGTTCCCAGCAAATTAGGGACACTGTTGCTCCTGGGGTATCGGCGAGGACCATTCGCAACCGTCTCCATGAAGCTGGGCTACGGTCCCGCACACCGTTAGGCCGTCTTCCGCTCACGCCCCAACATCGTGCAGCCCGCCTCCAGTGGTGTCGCGACAGGCGTGAATGGAGGGACGAATGGAGACGTGTCGTCTTCAGCGATGAGAGTCGCTTCTGCCTTGGTGCCAATGATGGTCGTATGCGTGTTTGGCGCCGTGCAGGTGAGCGCCACAATAAGGACTGCATACGACCGAGGCACACAGGGCCAACACCCGGCATCATGGTGTGGGGAGCGATCTCCTACACTGGCCGTACACCACTGGTGATCGTCGAGGGGACACTGAATAGTGCACGGTACATCCAAACCGTCATCGAACCCATCGTTCTACCATTCCTAGACCGGCAAGGGAACTTGCTGTTCCAACAGGACAATGCACGTCCGCATGTATCCCGTGCCACCCAACGTGCTCTAGAAGGTGTAAGTCAACTACCCTGGCCAGCAAGATCTCCGGATCTGTCCCCCATTGAGCATCTTTGGGACTGGATGAAGCGTCGTCTCACGCGGTCTGCACGTCCAGCACGAACGCTGGTCCAACTGAGGCGCCAGGTGGAAATGGCATGGCAAGCCGTTCCACAGGACTACATCCAGCATCTCTACGATCGTCTCCATGGGAGAATAGCAGCCTGCATTGCTGCGAAAGGTGGATATACACCGTACTAGTGCCGACATTGTGCATGCTCTGTTGCCTGTGTCTATGTGCCTGTGGTTCTGTCAGTGTGATCATGTGATGTATCTGACCCCAGGAATGTGTCAATAAAGTTTCCCCTTCCTGGGACAATGAATTCACGGTGTTCTTATTTCAATTTCCGGGAGTGTATGTTCTAAAATCCTGCTGCATATCGACATTAACAATATGGGCCTGTAATTTAATGGATTACTCCTACTACCTTTCTTGAATATTCGTGTGACCTGTGCTACTTTCCAGTCATAGGGTACGGATCTTTCGTAGAGCGAACGTTCGTCTTTTTATGATGCATCCGTCGCTGACTTTATTTTCATGGATGACGGTGAGAGAGTGCCTATCGAACAGTGCAAGCAGAGGAGCTCCTGCAATGAGGGGATATTTGGCGAATGGGCTGGCCTGCTCATTCCTTCATTTCAATTTCCTGGAGTGTATGTGTCTTTGTCATGATAAAAATACGTGAAATAATATAAGAAACGTCGCCTGATTTGGCTCCATCAGACTTCCGTCTCTTCCCCAAGCTCAAAATTTTCCTCAATGGACGGAGGTTCTCTTCAGACGAAGATCTGACAGCCGAAGTTCATATTTTGCGGGACTGAAGAAATGTAATTTTCGAAACGGGATCAAGGCACTGCAACATCGCTATACCAATTGTATTAGTTTACAAGGAGACTACGTTGTCGTTTCTTTCTGCTCCATTCCGAGAACTTGTCAAGCTACGCTCATATATTTCTTCGCGTAGTTTGCTGCAAATAGTCTTTCATAATCTATGAAACTAGATGGCTAAAATGTCTTATGGAATTAGCCTCGTTTATGGACCCGAGTCAAAAACTCTAGCATCAATATATTTGTGACGATATCCGCACTTGGGGAGATGGGATACGAAGAATGACGCAATCCGAGGTAGGTGGTGCAGTGGTACGACAGTAGACTGTTATCCGGAAGGGCAACGGTTCAAATTCCCGTCCAGCCATTCATTATATAGATTTTTGGAGATTTCCATAAATCACTTAAGGCAAACGCCCGGTTCTTTCGAAAGGCTCTGCAAGTTTCCTTCCCCATCTGAACTTGTGCTCCGTCACTAATAATCTAGTCAAATGGCTCAAATGGCTCTGAGCACTATGGGACTCAACTGCTGAGGTCATTAGTCCCCTAGAACTTAGAACTAGTTAAACCCAACTAACCTAAGGACATCACAAACATCCATGCCCGAGGCAGGATTCGAACCTGCGACCGTAGCGGTCTTGCGGTTCCAGACTGTAGCGCCTTTAACCGCACGGCCACTTCGGCCGGCAATAACCTAGTCATCAACTTGGCGTTAAACCCTAATCTTCTTCCCTTCCTTTCACATCTCAAATTACAGGCACTATCTGAAAGAGTGAGTTAGATAGTTGGAGTCGTTGAACAAGGAAGAATCGAAGATTATCGTTTAATGTCCCGTGTTTGGCAGACGGTTCATAGAATCAATGTAAGACTATTTCCCCTTCGCTCTATTTTCGAATAGTACGTGGGAAGAATCAACACCCAAAAATTTAAGTACGAGCTCTGAAGTCCTCATTTTATTACGATATTAATTCCTCTCTGTGTTACTCGAGACAGGAAAATATTTTGGTGTTCTGAGGAGAATGTTGTCGATAGAAACTTTATGAAAAGTTCTCGATGCAATGAAAAAAGCCTTTGTTTTAATAGTTTACACCCCCCTCGTATATTATATCTGTGACATAGTGTCCTCTATTTCGTGATAAATCAAAACCAGGTGTTCTTTTTTTGAATTTGTTTCAATGTTCTCCGTCAATCCTATCTGGTAAGGACGGTACACAGCGCTGCAGTATTCCAGAAGAGGATGGAAAGGCGTAGTGTAGGCAGTTTCATTAGTATATCTGTTGCAGCGTCTAAGTGTTCTACCGATGAATCGCTTCACATTCTCCCACAGCATTTTCTATCTGATGACACCAATTTCCGTTGTTCGTCATTGTAATCAGGTATTTCGTTGAATTTAAATTTGTTTTCTTTGTAGTGTAACCGAAATATAACAGAACCATTTTAGTATTATATGGAGGACCTCACGCTTTTTAGTCAGGGTGAACAGCCTGCTATTTTTCACCCGTGGCGGATATCTTTTCGAAATAGATATTTTGATCTTTCCCAGATGGCCAACGACAATATCACCTCAAAAGAATGTAAGAGGGCTGCTTAGATAGCTTCCTAAATCGTTTACTTTAATTACTTGTAGCTATTTTTATTTTCAATTCTTAATTATTTATACTTTTATTATTAATAAGGGCAGTAGATATGAAGCTTTCTTTGGGGATCTCAGATAGGATTTCGGTTTAACTAGATGACTTCGCCTCAATTACTACGAACTGTGATTTTTCTGACAAGAAATCAGGAATCCAGTCACACACCTCAGACAATACTCCGTAGGCCTACGATCTAATTAGAGGCCGTTTATGAGGAATGGTAGCAAAAGCTTTCTCGAAATTTGGAGATACGGAATCAACTTGAGATCCGCTGTCGATAACACTCATTACTTCGCTCAAATGAAGAGCCACGTGTGTTTCATCACGACGATATTTATTAAACTGAGCTCGGAATGTGTCAATAGACGGCTTTTTTCGAGGTGTTTCATAACACTGGAATACAGTAACCGGTCGAAAATTCTACTACAAATCGACGTCAATGTTGCGGGTCAGTAATTCACATGATTGCTTCTATTTCGTTTCCTTATGTGTTAGTTAAGACTGTTTCAACTTTTTAAGTACGAATCATTTGTTGAGCGATCGGTTGTGCAGGGTGAATCAGGAGGAAAAGAGCTTCATAAGGAGGTGTGCCCCTTTGCCATTGGTGTCCGAGATAGTACAAAACATGTGTGTGAAATCTTATGGGACTTAACTGCTAAGGTCATCAGTCCCTAAGCTTACACACTGCTTAACCTAAATTATCCTAAGGACAAACACACACACCCATGCCCGAGGGAGGACTCGAACCTCCGCCGGGACCAGCCGCTCAGTCCATGACTGCAGCGCCGTAGACCGCGCGGCTAATCCCGCGCGGCTAGTACAAACACAATGTCACTTTGTACGTTCTTCCTGAATATCTCGAAATCCGCACTCTCCAGCGAAAACGTGAAGCACTAAAGAATTAAACTGTATTAAATTTCCTACAATAAAGTCTTTATTCATTTTTTCTCTAGGACTGATAGTTTGGGCGAAGAGAGCGCTAGAATACTGAAACTCTCTGTCGACGCGCATGCACCGTAGCTTGGGTAGTTTTCGTAGGCCAGTTTGAGGCAGTTTCCCGACATGGTAGACCACGGGGTCCTATATCAAACTGCTCGTCTGAACTTCCGTACACCACTATGGAACGTTGTACACAATGACAATGTTTGAATAATACATGAAATAAATAACAATGTAATTAAATGTGTTCTATCTCGGAAACCATTCGGAATAGGGCATGTGTCAATATCAAGTATTTTGTTTAGAATCACTAATACTATTGAACTGTATACGATTACAATAACCAGTGCTGGTTCACCATTATCCCATGAAAGGAACTTAATTTGTATACATTGTGGAGCGGAAGATTTTCCTTTATTAAATGCCTTAAATTGCCTCTGAGCTTCGAGGGTATGTAGCTGCAAATTAGACATATTGGCAGCTATTCACGATTCAAATTCTAAAATCTCTACTGCGTCTTCTTTGGTGAAAGAGCATCAGAAACTCGAGCTAAGTAATCTGCTTTAGTGGCGCTGTTGTCGCAAACCTTACCGTTGTTGATCAAGGAAGCTATTGATCGTGTCTTGCCGCTGGTGTACATACGACCAGAGCCTCTTTGGATTATCTGTCAGGTTTCAGGACAGAGTGCCGTTATGAAAACTATTAATATGCATGTCACTTTGAAGTCCACTCTAAGTTTCGAGCATTTGTAGGCCGTCGCCGATCTTGGATGTTCGCTGCTGGTCGATGAGCTACGACCTCTAACCTGCCTCAACCGGGCGCGACCGGTTGGCCTCCACGATTTTCCGACAACGAGCGCCGTTTTTCTTTTTTTTTGTGGGGCCACATTAAGGACAGAGTTAACGTGGCGAGAAACCAGACGTTCGAAGGACGATTCACTGCAGCGTTACTATGGAGGTGTTGCAGTAAACCGACATGAACGATAGTGAGGACTACTTGAACTAGACACTACTGAAGGATCTTTTAGAACTTGTTTGATAGAGAGGACGCTGCTTTTATAGCAGGTTGATGTGTTATGCAAGTCTGTCATTTTGATAATAAAAAAACGTACGTTTACGTTGTACTGCACTGTCCAAGGCGTTACTATAAATAGTCCATGGCCAGCTAACAAACTACCTAACTGCAAACAATCTACCATACGAACACCAATCAGATTTCTATAAATATCGCCGCAGAACTTCTGCCTTAATAAAGGTGACAGATGACTTGAAATGTGTCTACGACAATTTACTTGCCAAACTTAACAGCCTAAATTTCTCGCCAACTGCAGTGAAATGGTTTCGCTCATATCTGACGTCTCGCTAGCAGTGCATCGTGTCTGGTGTCGTAAAATTACAATGCAGACAGGCAGCATCAGGTGTCCTCAGGGTTCGATATTAGGTCCTATACTCTTTTCGTTGTACATAAGTGATGTTTCATCAGTCTTATAATGCTGCAAATACCACATGTACACTGATGGCCTCTAGTTGTATCAAATTGCAAAACTTATAAACTTGAAGACAGCTATCGAGATCTCAATACTGACCTGTACGCACTATGAAAATGGGTCCAGGATATAGGGTTAAAGATCAACCCCTCCAAAACACAAGCGGTGTTGATTGTTCACTGTAGGCTCATTAGCCTGAAATATATGGAATCCCTAACATCTTTAGTCCTAAATGGGAAAAATATCTTCACTCCTTCAGCAAAGAGTCTAGGAGTAATAACAAATGGACTGAGTACGTAACTGCAATGTGCAAAAGGCATCAATATGTCTTCAGGTCCTACAAAAATATAAAAAGCTGTTCCCTTCTGACCCGAAAAAGAAACTTTTACAAATACTAATACTTCCAGTTACTTTGTAAGAGATGGGGCCCCTCCACGCCCGCACCAACGTGGTGACCAAACCAAAAGTTCTACTGTCACCTCCGTAAACATGTTAGTTATCTAGTAAGTGGATCACAGGATGCTGGGCTGTGATGTTGTCCGTGCGTCTGGGTAAGGCTACGCATTAACACGGTCCATCAGGTGATAGATAGTGGACGAAACGCGAGTGAGGGTAGTGATTTGAAGAGCAGAGAGGAAAAAAGTGCCATGGCTCGTGCCGTGGGAAAAAAACCTCTGCGACAGTGGGATGGGTAGTAAGAGCAGTAGTGGCTTACTAGCTGCGATAGCTCATGCAAGGTTGGATTTGTTAGTATAGGTATCATGTATCATTACCGTGACAAGCGATGGCGATGTGTCCCAGTTGCTGCAGCTGCTACATTCCTGGAACAATCAAGATCGTTATACAGTAGTGGGAGATCGGCCATAGATCATCACACTGTGTGGGGGATGTGCGGACCTTATTTGCATGGAGTGTACGGTACGGCTTCCCTGTGTGGTGAGTTATTCGGCAGTGTATTTCAGCTGGATATCCAGTAATGGCGTCTGATTAACAGGGGCTCGCCTGTGCCGTTATGTTTGCGTATGCTCGGCCATAGATGTTATGTCCTTACAAGTATGTCTTTTGGTCTTTTATGTTTCCATCTATGGTTGTGGTCGTAGTTCCCCAGATTCAGAATAAACGGGTTCTGCGAATGTCTGGAGTTTCTGTATAGTCTTGTGGTGAGTTTGTGGATTACCTCCGTGAGAGTCTCAAGTCGGTATTCCCGGTGAAGGTCCGCGATGCGTGTGTATCGTGGAGCATTACTTATGATTTTGAGTACTTTGTTTTGTATGAGCTGCAGACGGCGCAGGCGTGTAGGCGCAGCGTATCCCCAGACAGGAGCTGCGTACGTCATCAAGGGTCGGATAAGCGTCATGTACGTGGACCTCGACGCCCTTCTGTTCAGTGTGCTACGCCTGTTGAGCATAGGATAGAGCTGTTTGAGCCTCGCGCTAGCTCGGTTGGTCATGTGTTGTATGTGGTCCCCCAGAGTAATTTCCGGTCCAGCCAGACACCGAGGTATTTGACTTTCTGGCGGAAACGTATCGGACGTGCATGTAGAGTTATTGGTCTGCAGTAGCGGTGTTTGCGCAGTTGCTTCGGTCTTCTAGTGAACAGAAAGGCTTCGCACTTGTCGACGTTTACTCTAACACGCCATTTCTCCAACCAAGGCTCGGCCACTCTGAGTGCAGTCTGTAGGCGTGACGTAATGTTTGATGGATTCCAACCTTGTGCAAGGATGGCTGTGTCATCCGCATAGATTCCCATCACTGTGTTGTGTGTGGTTGAGAGATCGTTTATGTAGAGGCTAAACAGCAGGGGCCCTAGGACGCTCCCCTGGGGTACTCCCGCGTGTATACCGTGTCGTGTTGATTGTTTTCCCTGCACGTCAGTGTTGAAACTCTTGTCTGTGAGGTATGAGTGTATTAGACGCAGCAGCCCGTCGGGGAGTCCCGCGTCGCTGAGTTTGCGGATGAGGCCGTTGTGCCATAGACGGTCGAAAGCCTTTTCGGTGTCCAGGAACACCGCCCCTGTAGCTTTGTGTTAGGTACTCAGTTGCTTTATCCGCGAACTCCTGGAGGACACGGTTTTGAATGCTATCATGACCAGGGGCTTTCCTAGCAGCGGAATGCATTATAGCCCAGGAGACTTCGGCTGTGCTAGCATGTCGAATGTCGTCGCGCGATGGTTGGGCTAGAATGCGTGTAACCTCTTGGTCAGTAGCAAGTGTGAACACTGGATCTGATGGTACCAGGTTCGGTGTGAATGACGCTGCGAGTGTTCGGGCCATTAGTTCTGCTTTCTCTTCCGCTGAGTATGCAGGTCTGTCAGGCCCTTGAGGTGTTCGGGTGTATATTTTCTCCCTTGTGAAGTGTCGGGCTAGTTGCCACACGCCAGGTCGTTCGGTGTCCAGCCCTTCGAGTTTTTGGTTCCACTGTTGTGTTCTATGTGTTTGTATTTATTTTATCGTGTATGATGCCCTGTAGCCTGTTAATGTGCCGTTTGAAGTACGGACGCCTGGTGCGCTGCCATTGTCTCCTGAGGCAATTCCTCATTGAGATTAGGCCCAGGATTTCCTGGGACAGGGCCGCACTGCGTTGTTGTGAGGTGCGATCAGGTATGGTGCCTGCCATTGCGTCCTGGACGGCGTTAGTGTGGAAACAAGCTCAGATATTTCTATACCCTCTGTCTTCTCTACTGTCTTATCAACGAACACTGCCCCTCGTATCTTTACTAGACATTAACACTCTTATCGAACATGACAGAAACACCCATTCCAATCAGATCAAAATGCTTTGTGTCCCACTACATCGTTCAGCCACTTCTCGAATTCCTTTTCAGTATCAGGAATTCGACTATGGTGTAAATTCTCGGATTAGAGACCTGAATAACGCCTGCAGCCTCAGAAGACTGTTAATGACACGTCTATTAAAGTAAGAATAAGGATTACTACTGTCCCTGAGTGCACTTCTTACCATTGTACATCCCTCTTCCCAACCAGGTCGTCCTCTTTTCCCAGCATTCTTAGCTGATGCAGTCGCCCTAAATTTCCTTTCCCCAGAACTCGCTATATCAGAAGACATCTATCTTACACACCTATAAATTATTTTTATATCTGCCACTATCATTGTTGTTACTATGTCAGCAGCTGCAGTAGTACAAGTACTGCCAGCGTTAGCTTTATTACTTCATAGTCAGTATTATTAACTCACACTGCCACTTCAGACACTCACATCATTTTAATACTATTTGTCATAATAGGATTGTTATTTCTAAAGGAACTGTGATGTTAAAAAAAGGTAAAAAGATACTATATGTGTTTTCAACCATGGTCGAATATGAGGGGAGCCTGATGACTCTAATCAGTTCAGATTAAATAAATAAATAGTATGTCATTGTCAATATGCTCGCTTAGTCGGATCTAGAGAGCGCTATATATAGAGAGACAAGGAATCTTTCAATGAATCTTACTCTTAGTAGCTGTTTTTCCTTGGATATTGGTGGGAGATGAACTCCTTCATTGATATGAGGTCTTCATGAGCAATGCATACACTACAAAATTGTTAAGGCTTTCGTGGCCACTTGTTGACAAACCGCCTATTGGCTTCTGTCTCGGGTTCTTCGGCCGACGTTCATTTAATGATTTTTCTGACGTTTCGCCAGCACGAGTGGCTGGCATTGTCAAAGCTTCACCCTCCATTGCCGGTGGTGAACTGGAGGCGCAGACTATATGTACCTGGCGCGCCAACGTCCGAGGGCTTCTCCGCGGTCATTTCCGGTGCGGTTCTCCTCTTGCTACCTGCGACGGTCGTTCGCTGCAGTACGGGCAGCCAGGATCCGTTTACCTTAAGGCTTTCCTCTTTCTTGTTGAAACAGTTCGCGTGGTTTTGTATTTCCACAGCTTCTCTGAACAAGCGCGTGTGATAGTGCTTCTCTACAGCCAGAACCTCCGTGTCGGCGAATTTTATTACGTGGTCGGTCTCATTCAGTGCGTGCTCTGCCACGGCCGATTTCTCCACCTGCCCCAATCTGCAATGTCGCTTATGCTCTTTGATCCTGGTGTTAATGGATCGTCCAGTCATTCCGACATAAACTTTTCCGCATGTGCATGGTATACGGTATATTCCCGACATTGCAAGTGGGTCTCTTTTCTCCTTCGCCGATCTAAGACACTCTTTGATCTTCCTTGTCGGTTTGAAAATCGTCTTTACGCTATGTTTACGCAATATACGGCCGATTCTGTCCGTCACTCTGAGAATGTATGGCAGAAAGGCCGTACCCGACATACATTCTTCTGTCCATAGCATTTTTCTTTAGTACCTAATTTGAAATGGCTCTTTTAAATATCGTATGTCCAGTATTTATCCTTCTTATTGAATTTTTATTTCGCTATTTTTAGCGAAAACAAACGTTGTTATTATTATTAGTATTTCTGTTACTATGTTGAAACATAAATTTATAATCAATTGAAACGTATAATAACTTCGGAAATGTTAAAAATAGGTCTCTTTATGTAAAAAGAGGGAGTAGGTCTAAAGGAAGCAACAAATTAAATAAATAAATAAATCACAGCAGCGGATTATGTTTCTTCTGAACGGAACATTAATAACAGTACCTAATAATAATAATAATAATAATATCTTATTATCTTAATAATCCTAATGAACAGCTAAACTCAATTGAAGAAGACTTTAGAAACCACAAACACAAGAGTTTCCCAAATCGTTTGCAAATCAAAACAAAGGATGCACTCGACGAAACCTCTGTTTCAGGAAACAAAGTGGAAAACTGTAACTAACAAAGAAAATTGTCAGGAATCAAGAATTAACCAAATGTTTCACACAACTTCTAAATTTCTCACAACCAAGTACGAGATTCACCAGAACACACGAATGAAAGTTCACTATCGCCAGCTCAAGAAGAAATCTATAGTCACACTAAATAGCTCAAAAATAATAAGTCATCGGAAGAAGATGGAATTCTAGCTGAGCTACCGAAGAACCTTGGTCCAAATTCCTTAAAATAGATTACTCAAATCATCCAAGAAATTTGGCAGACAGAAAATATTCCAGAAGATTGGAAAAGTACACTAATTCGTGATTTGCAAAAAAGGGAATCAGATGTAAACAACTACAGAGGAATTTTACTTTTGCCGGTCACTTACAAAATTTTATCTGCGTATCTTCTAAAGAGATCAATTAGAACATACAATTCCAGATTACCAAGCAGGCGTTCCACCTAATAAATCGTACCCGGAACTTATCTTTAATCTTCAAACTGTTTTAAAAATTAAAGCAATAAGGTCGAAACCAATAGTCTGCACATTCGTTGATTTTAACAAAGCTTACGATTATATAGGCAGACAATCTCTATGCAGTACCCCTAGAAGAACACGGACTAGACACGAAAACCCGAAAACTGATCGAACAAACACCGACAGAAACCAAATCAAAAATTAAATTCATAGATGAAATATCGGAACCGTTCTTAGTTAAAAAGGCAAGGACATGAGATCTCGCCACTATTTTTCAATTTCGTTTTCGACAAAGTAATGAAAGAATGAGAAATTGAACTAAGAAAACAAAACTTTTGGAAGCTAATTGAACTAGGAAGAAGACAAGGAAAACTGAACGTTCCATATATAGCGTTTCCCTAATGACTTGGCTATTCTAACAGACAGCGAAGTGGCAGCAGTAAAACAAATCGAGACCCTCAAAGAAATGCAGAGAAGGTTGGCCTTCAAATCTCCTTTGAGAAGATTGAATTCATCTGATCAAAGTTAGATATTCCGAACCTTAAAACAAATTATAGTGAAACCGACCAAATTGTGGTGAAATCAACGGAGTCAAATACTAGGTGAAATTATTGAACTAACAGAACATGAAAAAAAATAGCACAAGAAACAGATATCAGAAAATCAAGAAAGCGTCCAGACATGTTCAAAATTTGTGTAACAAAAAATGCCTGTCAAAAAGCGCTAAAATCAGACACTACAACACAGTAATCAAACTGACAGTCACATATGAAGGTGAAACACATGATTTGAATCGAAAACTTGAGTTACAAGAAATTAAGAAACTAGAGAGACAGATTATTATAAAAATCCTGGGACCACGATACAGACTGCAAATCATCGAGACAACAGAAAAAGTATCAAACAATGAAACTGACGTCAGAAAGAGACGAACGAAATGCTATGGACCCCTAGACAGTTTACCTGGAAACAGACTAACTAAACGACTATTAAAACTTCCTGGCAGATTAAAACTGTGTGCCCGACTGAGACTCGAACTCGGGACCTTTGCCTTTCGCGGGCAAGTGCTCTACCATCTGAGCTACCGAAGCACGACTCACGCCTGGTCCTCACAGCTTTACTTCTGCCAGTATCTCGTCTCCTACCTTCCAAACTTTACAGAAGCTCTTCTGCGAAACTAGCAGAACGAGCACTCCTGAAAGAAAGGATACTGCGGAGACATGGCCTAGCCACAGCCTGGGGAATGTTTCCAGAGTGAGATTTTCACTCTGCAGCGGAGTGTGCACTGATATGAAACTTCCTGGCAGATTAAAACTGTGTGCCCGACCGATACTCGAACTCGGGACCTTTGCCTTTCGCGGGCAAGTGCTCTACCATCTGAGCTACCGAAGCACGACTCACGCCCGGTCCTCACAGCTTTACTTCTGCCAGTATCTCGTCTCCTACCTTCCTAACTTTACAGAAGCTCTTCTGCGAAACTAGCAGAACTAGCACTCCTGAAAGAAAGGATACTGCGGAGACATGGCTTAGCCACAGCCTGGGGGATGTTTTGAGAATGAGATTTTCACTCTGCAGCGGGGTGTGCGCTGATATGAAACTTCCTGGCAGATTAAAACTGTGTGCCCGACCGAGACACGAACTCGGGACCTTTGCCTTTCGCGGGCAAGTGCTCTACCATCTGAGCTACCGAAGCACGACTCACGCTCGGTCCTCACAGCTTTACTTCTGCCAGTATCTCGTCTCCTACCTTCCAAACTTTACAGAAGCTCTTCTGCGAAACTAGCAGAACGAGCACTCCTGAAAGAAAGGATACTGCGGAGACATGGCCTAGCCACAGCCTGGGGAATGTTTCCAGAATGAGATTTTCACTCTGCAGCGGAGTGTGCACTGATATGAAACTTCCTGGCAGATTAAAACTGTGTGCCCGACCGATACTCGAACTCGGGACCTTTGCCTTTCGCGGGCAAGTGCTCTACCATCTGAGCTACCGAAGCACGACTCACGCCCGGTCCTCACAGCTTTACTTCTGCCAGTATCTCGTCTCCTACCTTCCAAACTTTACAGAAGCTCTTCTGCGAAACTAGCAGAACTAGGACTCCTGAAAGAAAGGATACCTCGGAGACATGGCTTAGCCACAGCCTGGGGGATGTTTCGAGAATGAGATTTTCACTCTGCAGCGGGGTGTGCGCTGATATGAAACTTCCTGGCAGATTAAAACTGTGTGCCCGACCGATACTCGAACTCGGGACCTTCGCCTTTCGCGTGCAAGTGCTCTACCATCTGAGCTACCGAAGCACGACTCAGATGGTAGAGCACTTGCCCGCGAAAGGCAAAGGTCCCGAGTTCGAGTATCGGTCGGGCACACAGTTTTAATCTGCCAGGAAGTTTCATATCAGCGCACACTCCGCTGCAGAGTGAAAATCTCATTCTGCAAACGTCTATTAGTTTATGCGACACATTTAAAGCATCAATACCCAGGGTAACTGAACTTAAGAAGGGTTTGACAAAAGGAAACACACACATCATATAGGGATACATTCAAAAGGAAAATTGAGAAGTGAAAGTTTACTCCAGAGACGGAATCAAAACTACACCGAGCAAGAAAATAGAGATATATACAGTTTAGTTACACAGGTCATGAAAGATTTTAAAAAATCGGTGCAGCTAAATAGCTGAACATAAAGTGTTAATGACACACTACGCGAATGACAAACTATGAAAGATTTTTAGAACGTGGTGCCGGCAGGTTAGTTTGGAAAACCGCTGATAAGGGCGCCACCGACCCTTGCTGCTGACGAAGGCTGTGAAATAGGCAGTGAGAGCATTCTGTGTGCTAGAGTTTGCTCGCTACCAGTCGGTAGTAATTGTGCTAAGAGCTGTTCTTGGTAATTTTTGATAGACACCATTAGTTTAGAACAGCATAGTGAAGTGCTACAAGACATTTGAGGAGAATGATAGTTTGTGCGGTGCAAAATGTTCGGAGCGACTGGGTGCGACAGAACAAACAGAGAACCGTATGAGAAATGTAATGTTGTGATATCCTACAAAGTCTACCAGTCGAGCTACTACAGAACTGAATATCCCTCAGCCAACAGCGTGGAGGATTCTTCGTAAACAATTAAGAGAGGAGCCGTAAAAAGCTGCAGCTCCTGCAAGCCCTAAGGATAACGACAAATTTCACCTTTTCCAGTTCTGCATTGGTACGGAGAACCATCTTGAAAATGACGACTTCGCAAGTAAATTATTCTTCGGTGTCGAAACCACTCCTCATCTTTCAGGAAAGGTCATCCGATCCAATACATGCATAGGGTGCGGTATAAGAGGGGAGAAATGAGGGGAGGGGCCGGGAAAGATGCAGAGAATATACAACTCTCGAACATGTCCGGGCTTCCTACAAAGTTAAGGTGTTTTTTGTCGTATCCAACAAGACAAACTTTAGATCCATTTGATTCGCTGACAGAACTGTCACTGATATCTTCTACTTCGAGATGTGCAGTTTTGGCTCCAGCTACAACTTGAAACTGACAGCAAGGCTTTCATCTTTCAACAAGATGGCAACTCTCCAGATTTTCACAATTGTGTACCAGATCGTCTGAATGAGACGTTGCTACATCGTTGGGTAGACCACGCTGCGGTCACTAACTTGGCGCTACTCAACTGGCCTTCGCGGGCACCAGACTTGAAGCCTTGTGTTGTGTTTTTGTGGAGTTACATCAAGGACGCCGTTGACGCTACACCTCCACCGCAGAGCCTCGAAGACTCTTTACTTCACCGGAGCAGCTGCTCTGACCATCAATGCTGATATGCTGTCTTGGGGATGTTTAAAACTGGTCTACGGACTAGATGTGTGACATGTGAGAACATGGTGGACACTCAGAACATTTATAAACATTGTAAACGAGAACTATTACAGTTTGTCTTTGACATACTGTAACATTTGTTAAATTGTTCTTGGCTATTTATCTGTACTGATTTTTTTAAGTGATGCATTTCTAACGCCCCTGTTCGCCTCCTTAGCTAAGGAGACAGCGCGTCTGACTGCCATGCAGCAGGCGCAGGTTCGATTTCCGGCCGTGTCGGAAATTTTCTCCGCTTGTTGTGCCGTGTTGTCTTCATCATTCCATCGTCACCGACGTGGAAATCGCCCAATGTGGCGTCAACTAAAAAGACTTGGCGGCCGAACTACCCAACCACAATTCCCAGCTATCAATGACATACGATCATTTCATTTTTACCTAGTTATCCTATAAATGATCATATCACCACAATTGTCGCTCTAGTATGCCTCGCTACGAATATATCACAATGGCTATCATTATTATTATTGTTCCTTTCAGAAAAGAACGTGATTCATTGTGCGAATAAAAGTGTTTTGTGGGAGATTGGAGGGGGGAGGGGGGGGAAATAACGCGATTCGAATGTCTCCCAATCTACTGCCCTAGCCGGTTGCTCTCACGCCGCTGCTCGACGACAGGAAGTGTTGCGTGGTGTTCAAGATGCCCGTAAAACTCAGGACCTCGGTATCTCGAAAACGCTTTAGAAGTGCGTCCTACGGGAACAACATTTGTAACAGATAAGTATGTACTACAGTCGCGGAAAAGCCGAGGAGAAATGGTGATCCGGGGCCTAAGTGGTCGGTTCAATATTGCATCGCATGTTTCTTCACTTCTGCGAAACTCTAACAGACCACTCGTCTGAAAAACTGTTCCCTTTTCTCATACACAGCAGCTTGCAAACAACAGACACAGATAAACAGGTAGGCTTCATCTTCCAAGGTTTATGAAAGGTCTTTTACACTGTACCACACCGCCAACTACCGACCAACATACGGCCACGTGGAGTAACTTCACAATTATGTGATAGAATCGAGGAATACACAGTGGTGTGCAAAACTTAAGGGTCATACATAGAAAAACTTGCTAAAGTGCACTACAGAATATAACCGAAGGAAATGCGAAATGAGGCGAACTGAAATGGTACACTACTGGCCATTAAAATTGCTACACCAAGAAGAAATGCAGATGATAAACGGGTATTCATTGGAGAAATATATTATACTAGAACTGACACGTGATTACATTTTCAAGCAAATGAGTACCCAGAACAACCATCTCTGGCCGCAATAACGGCCTTGATTCGGCTGGACATTGAGTCAAACAGAGCTTGGATCGCGTGTACAGGTACAGCTGCCCACGCAGCTTCAACACGATACCACAGTTCATCAAGAGTAGTGACTGGCCTATTGTGACGAGCCAGTTGCTCGGCCACCATTGACCAGACGTTTTCAGTTGGTGAGATGTCTGGAGAATGTGCTGACCAGGGTAGCAGTCGAACATTTTCTGTATCCAGAAAGGCCCGTACAGGACCTGCAACATGCGCTAGTGCATTATTCTTCTGAAATGTAGGGTTTCGCAGGGATCGAATGAAGGATAGAGCCACGGGTCGTAACACATCTGAAATGCAACGTCCACTGTTCAAAGTGCCTTCAGTGCGAACAAGAGGTGACTGAGACCTGTAACCCATGGCACCCCATACCATCACGCCGGATGATACGCCAGTATGGCGATGACGAATACACGCTTCCAGTGTGCGTTCACCACGATGTCGCCAAACACGGATGCGACCATCGTGATGATGATGATAAACAGGACCCGGATTCATCCGAAAAAATGACGTTTTGCCATTTGTGCACCCAGGTTCGTCGTTGAGTACACCATCGTAGGCGCTCCTGTCTGTGAATCAGAGTCAAGGGTAACCGCAGCTATGCTCTCCGAGCTGATATTCCATGCTGCTACAATCGTCGTCGAACTGTTCGTGCAGATGGTTGTTGTCTTGGAAACGTTGACTCAGGGATCGAGACGTCGCTGCACGATCCATTACAGCCATGCGGAGTAGATGCCTGTCATCTCGACTGCTAGTGATACCAGGCCGTTGGCGCTCCGTATTACCCTCCTGAACCCACCGATTCCATATTCTGCTAACAGTCATTGGATCTCGACCAACGCGAGCAGCAATGTCGCGATACGATAAACCGCAATCGCGATAGGCTACAATCCGACCTTTATCAAAGTCTGAAACGTGATGGTACGCATTTCTCCTGCTTACACGAGGCATCACAACAACGTTTCACCAGGCAACACCGGTCAACTGCTGTTTGTGTATGAGAAATCGGTTGGAAACTTTTCTCATGTCAGCACGTTGTAGGTGTAGCCACGGGCACCAACCTTGTGTGAATGCTCTGAAAAGCTAATCATTTGCATATCACAGCATCTTCTTCCTGTCGGTTAAATTTCGCGTCTGTAGCACGTCATCTCCGTGGTGTAGCCATTTTAATGGCCAATAGTGTACTTTTATTCAAAGACAAGAATTACATCTATGTCACCGGAATTTATGATGGTCCCCTGGACTTAATAGTCTGTGTAAGCACCACAGCAGTGCATGCTCCGCAAAGTGCTCGCATGCTGGCCACAAGGTCGGTAAGGTGTTCTTGTGGTAGTGCGTTCCATTCCTCCACGAGCACGTTTGACAATCGCTGGATGATCGTTGGAGCATGTGGGCATTCTGCAATATGTCTCCCAAACACATCACATACGTGCTCGAAGGCATGTAAGTCGGGGGAACGAGCAGGCCAGTCCACTCGCTAAATATCCCTTCGCTCCAAGGGCTGCTACAGCTGCGCTGTTCTATTCGTGTGAGCAGTATGATTCATAAAGATGAAGTCAGGACCGAATGTATCAGTGAAAAGACGCACATGGGAAAGGAATGCCGTGACACAATAACAGTACGCTTGTGCAACATTACTGGTCTCCACACCGCTAACACCCTGGCCAGCGAAACGATCATGTTCGAGGATGTTCCTAGGTGCATTACAAGTCCCCACGTCTCGCGGTATGTGTGTATATCCAGAATCAATACTCATACTGAATGCTCTCTTCCAAGAAGAGCACGCGGCTGCACTCACCGTTGGTCTGTCCCTACGCTCTTGGCCACATCGCAACCGATGCCGTCGGTGTGAGGGTGTGACCGGGAAACTACCTGGTCTGAATGGCCGAGCGGTTCTAGGCGCTACAGTCTGGAACAGCGCGACGGCTACGGTCGCAGGTTCGAACCCTGCCTCGGGCATAGATGTATATGATGTCCTTAGGTTAGTTAGGTTTAAGTAGTTCTAAGTTCTAGGGGACTGATGACCTCAGAAGTTAAGTCCCGTAGTGCTCAGAGCCATTTTTTCCTATCAGACGAGGAGACCACACACATGCAGTCGCAACGCCACTGTGGTGGCAATTGCACCCGCTGTTTGACTTGGGTCCCTTTCTGCACGTTGTACAATGTAGTGGTCATGTGCTGCTGTAGCTGAGCGTGGTCGACCATTTGCTCTCTCTCGAGCAGCAGTGCCTGTGGTTCCGAACGGTCCCGTGCACTTGGAACAACACTCCGAACAACAGCAAACTCGTGGACTACAGTTGCCACGCTTCACTCTTCTTGCAGTTTCCCAATGATCGTTCCATGGGTGTAGTCAACAAAATTTTGTCTCTAGACTAAACTAAGCTCCGTCCGAACAGGCCATGAAGGCCCAACGGTACTGACCGGCCGCCGTGTCATCCTCAGCCTACAGGCATCACTGATGCGGATATGGAGGGGCATGTGGTCAGCACACCGGTCTCCCGACCGCATGTCAGTTTACGAGACCGTAGTCGCTACTTCTCAATCACGTAGCTCCTCAGTTTGCCTCACAAGGGCTGAGTACACACCGCTTGCCAACAGCGCTCGGCTGAGTGGACGGTGACCCATCGAAGTGCTAGCCCAGCCCGACAGCCCTTAACTTCGGTGATCTGACGGGAACCGGTGTTACCACTGTTACCGCACTTTCATTCATTTCAAACGAGTAGTTAATGTGTTATGTTGCTTTATGTAGCTCACCCTCAAGTTTTGCAAAGCAGTGTGTATTTTATATGGCTAAAAAACGCTGGCCCACCTGAGGATTGTTTATCTGAGGCTTCCGGAGACAACAAATACTTTATTTTCAGTTTGTATATTACTGACCGAATTTCAAACTTTAAAATTTTGTCGTAATCTATTCACTAAGAGCTGCAATATTACTTTAAGGGTTTGACACAATAAGCCAAGTATTAAAGTTAGAAACTGTGTATACGTCTTGCGGCATCGTAACTTACAGCTCATGAACACCCAGACTACATTCGTCTATTATTTGAGAATGACGACACATCGATTTTCTACAATCTTTCCACGTCATTTCAAATCTTTTGCAGACTTTTCCTCTCCAACACTGACCCTCCCCCCGCCAACACACACACACACGCAAACAAAAGAATGAAATGGGAAAAAATAATCACGGACTACATTTTTTCTGTTTACGCAGTAAAACTTCAGCATCAGGCACTATGTCTTAATTTATTACTTCTTTACTATTAACTCTGTTCGCAAAACTCATTTTGCAGACAGAAAGCTCACGTACCGCTGAATATACTTGCAAATGATAGCACTGTCCGACACATTGTTCGGTAGATATGCCGTGATAAATATCAGAGTTTAACTCTTTAAAAAATCATGGATAGTTACTAGTGTTTGACTTCAGAACTATTTCGTTATATGGGACAGCGAATGTTCCACATAATCGAAAGCAGCATTGGGTGTTTTCCAGGAAGCGTAACAGGACCGCCAGTATTCGCAGTATAAATAAACGCAATATCAGACTGGATCGACAGCACTACAAATTAATTTGATAACGATGCAATTTTATACGGCTAAGTGACGTCGTTGACGAGCGTAATAAACTGTGGAAAGAAAAATTTGAACTATGTGTAATAAGGCGGCTCTATTAAAATGTGGATTAATGTAAGACTATGCCCATAACAAAGAGAAAGAATTTTATAATGTCTGACTACAAGATTGTTTGTTAGCATCTTGAGCACATTGTATCGTGTAGGTATTTAGGGGTAATACCAAAAAGTGACATGAAATGAGACAATTACGTAAAATCAGTATTAGGGAAGGTGAATGGAAGACCTTGGTTTGTTTGAAGAGTTCTGTTAAAGTGCGATGCATCTGTAAAGGAAACCTCATATATGACGCTAGTACGCCCAATTCCAGAATAGTGTTAGAGGATTTGGAGTCCTTATCAAGCAGGGCAGGTAACCCCTTCGACAGCCCTTATGTGGGGTTGCCTGCTCTTAGGCGTTAGAGCAGCTAGGAGGCACTGCTCAGCTGAATGGGTGTCGAAATCTCTGACAGGAAAATTTTAACCTTCTCAGGGAAGGTGCGTGGATGTGTTCTATTCTTCACACACATGTCAATGTTGCACCACTCCGTTGTAGCGCCACAGGAGAGTGCGAAACGAGGGAGCTGAAGAAGCATAAACACCCTTTGCCACTTTGGATCACTTTCAGATTTTGTCGAATGATCCTGATCGGTCCCTAGTCGTTCCAGAATCTATACCAGAGCCAAATTGGTTTCGCACAACATTCCAGATCGAGATAAATGGCGCAGTGGTTAGCACATTGGACTCACATTCGGGAAGATGATGGTTCAAGCCTGCGTCCGGCCATCATGATTTACGTCTTCCATGACTGCCCTAAATCACTTCAAGCAAATGCCAGGCTCAGCCCACTTCCTTTCCCATGCTTCCCTAATCCGTTGGCACTGATGACCTCGCTGTTTGGTTTCCTTCCCCAAATCAAGCAACCAATCAACCAATTATATTACAAAGGAGCCAGATCATGTCCAGTGGAGTTGCAATCAGGAATCTGTGGGACAGTCTCGATCGGGCTGTTCGCGCCATGGATCCTTAACCGAGAAACTAAGCACAGCTGGCCAAGACATTGGAGTCGCCATGGCACCAAATCCCTGGTAGTACCTTCCAGTACCATACTGACGCTCTTCCTGGACATCTCACAGCACTCCGCGCTGCAGAAGGTCACCGTTCAGGCTTTTTGACAGGTGGTCACATTAATGTCTCTGGGCAGTGTGCAACGCTGCGTACGGCTTTTCTATTTTTGGAGCTGCCTACAATAACTGTGTGACCATTATGCTGCCAGCAACGTACATACCGCGTAGAGTTCACTAGCGAAGAAAGAGATTAGCACGTGTACGAAAACATGCAGACAGTAATTTTCCCCTCTCCCAGTAGGTGAATGGAACACGACAGAAAAGTCATCATATTTTTTAAATGAACACACTGCAGTTTGACTGTATTGTTGTTTATTTAATTACGACCTAGGTTTCGGCCCTTTATGCCATTTTCAAGTAATTGCTTTAACCGTTGATATTCAAACACTTCCGCAAATGCCTGGCTAGGCAAGCCAGTAAACAGTTTTTCATGTTGCTAGCAAGTCATACAATAATTTTTAAACAAACACACCGCCATTTGACTGTATTGTAATGGGCCGTAATTAAATAAACAGGAATACAGTCAAATGACGGCGTGTTCGTTCGAAAATAATTGTATGACTGTTGCTCAGCAACATCAAAAACTATTCATATTACTAGAATGAAATTTTCACTCTACAGCGGAGTGTGCGCTGATATGAAACTTCCAGGCAGATTTTTACTATTGATATTGATTGGCGACTCCATAGAGTGCTGTGTGCACAACGACCATATACGTGAAATTAGAAGGAAGGCCAGCGTTGGCCGTAATATTGATGGTTTATAGACAGCAAAATCGATTTTCGATCTCATCGATTTTGCTGTCAATAAACCATCAATATTACGGCCAACGCTGACCTTCCTTCACTGTATTGTTGCTATGTACTCTCCGCCTTCCACTGTGCAGTGGCTCACGGAGTATTTATGTATTTGTAGGCGTAGATCTTCTGCCACTCGGGCTCGATGCCAAGCAGACAGTGCCTAGTGCAGAGGAAACTGACTCCGAGAATTAGGAGTCTTAACAGGACAGAGCAGAGTCAAGCCACACTGGACTAGTCTTGTTGCTCTCCGGTTCCGGGAAAGGATCGACCAGTGCGGCCTACCTACCAGGCTACTGTGGTGATCTGCGACGGGCACCTGTCTCGGCTGCACAAGGCCAGCTGCCTGCGGACTACCTGTCGTCCTTCCACGCCGCTTTCCTGCTTTCACTGCAGGCCCTGGCCGTGCTATCGCTTCATTGCTGTTATTTCTGTAGCTGGCTGCACCCTGTCCCTCTTCTTCCCTTCATCATCCTCTACTCCTCTTCCTGCGGCCAAAGTGTTCAAACACCAGGGTGACAACCCTAGCATCTCAGATCGATTTACGCTCTATCTTGGCGTACTGTCCGCATTTCTGCTAATCATTTATTGCTTATATGGAGTGAAAATTCCACCCCGTTTGGAGTTTCAGTATTTGCACGGTATACTGGGAGGCAATACTGACCTTACGACTTATCTTAGAAGAAAGATTAAGGAAAGGCAAACGTACGTTTCTAGCATTTGTAGACTTATAGAAAGCTTTTGATAATGTTGCCTGTAATACTCTCTTTCAAATTCTTAAGGTCGTAGGGGTAAAATACAGGGAGCGAAAGGCTATTTAAAATCTGTACAGAAACCAGATGGCAGCTATAAGAGTCGAGGGTTATGAAAGGGAAGCAGTGGTTGGGAAGGGAGTGAGACAGGGTTGTAGCCCCTCCCCAATGTTATTCAATCTGTATATTGAGCAAGCAGTAAAGGAAAGAAAAATTCGAGAAGGTATTAAAAGCCATGGAGAAGAAATAAGAACTTTGAGGTTCGCCGGTGACTTCTGCCAGACACAGCAAAAGACTTGGAAGAGCAGTTGAACGGAATGGACAGTGTCTTGAAAGGAGGATATAAGATGAACATCAACAAAAGCAAAACGAGGATAATGGAATGTAGTCGAATTAAGTCGGGTGATGCTGAGGGAATTAGATTAGGAAATGAGACACTTAAAGTAGTAAAGGAGTTTTGCTATTTTGGGAGCAAAATGACTGATGATGGTCGAAGGAGAGAGGATATAAAATGTAGATTGGCAATGGCAAGGAAAGCGTTTCTGAAGAAGAGAAATTTGTTAACATCGAGTATAGATTTAAGTGTCAGGAAGCTGCTTCTGAAAGTATTTGTATGGAGTGTAGCCATGTATGGAAGTGAAACATGGACGATAAATAGTATAGACAAGAAGAGAATAGAAGCTTTCGAAATGTGGTGCTACAGAAGAATGCTGAAGATTAGATGGGTAGATCACACAACTAATGAGGAGGTAATGAATAGGATTGGGGAGAAGAGGACTTTGTGGCACAGCTTGACTAGAAGAAGGAATCGGTTGGTAGGACATGTTCTGAGGCATTAGTATTGGAGGGCAGCGTGGAGGGTAAAAATCGTAGAGGGAGACCAAGAGATGAATACACTAAGCAGATTCAGAAGGATGCAGGTTGCAGTATGTACTGGGTACTGGGAGATGAAGAAGCTTGCACAGGATAGAGTAGCATGGAGAGCTGCATTAAACCAGTCGCAGGACTGAAGACGACAACAGCAACTAGAAGCGTGACGGACGTGAAAGTCTCATAATACATAGCACTATAATAAATGTACATGTTGGGCACAGTGATTGAGTACAATAAAGAATAGTATGTACCGTGTCAAAATACAGGGTGTTCAAAAAGTCCCTCCGCAGTGCCGTATGATTGTTAGCCGAGCGTGTCGTATGATTGTTCGCTTGCCTGGGCTACTTCCCTTCAAGTGGACTGTCCCAACATTCCACCGTTTCGTTTATCTCAGCCAGCGTCAGTAGTATCGTTGGTGTGAGTCTTTACGTGTTGACGTGAACGTTAAGTTTAGTTCCTTTTTCGTTTGTTTCGTTTTTGTCACTGTTGAAATGCTAACCATTGAAGAACGTGTGTTTTTAGTCGAACAAGTGTTCGAAGCTGGCGGTAAATACACAGTTTCAGTTCGTCAAACATTTCATTCAGTTTACCCGGAGACAACACTCCCACATCGCGATACTGTGCGAGATTCGATTGACAAATTTCGAAGTACGGATTCAGCGACAGATGCACCGAGAGGCGGTCTAGCGATTTGTCTGAGGATAAACTACTCGATATTTCCAACAAAATGTTCATGTTCGAAGAAGTCAGTAAGAAAACTCGGCCAGGAAATCTATGTTAGTGTCGGAACGGCCCATACAGCTGTAAGGAAAAAATTAGAACTTTTCCAATACAAAGTGACAGTCGTGCAAGAACTGAAAAATACTGATCATGGCAAGAGACTGCATTATTGTCAATGGTTCAAAAATTTCGTTCAACAAAATGGAACGGATATTGTTAATGAAACGTTTTTCACAGATAAGGCGTGGTTTCATTTATCCGGGTACATGAACTCGCAAAATTCTCGTATGTGGAGTACACAAGCTGTAACATTTCTTCTGTAACAGAAGCAATGAAAATGGATATTGCAATTTTCAATGGAAAATTGTTTGGAAACATGATGGACGAATTTAATTGTTAATTCAACAACAGGGGTGACACTTTCAACATTTAATGTGAAAATTTGTAAGTTGTTGTTGTGGTCTTCAGTCCTGAGACTGGTTTGATGCAGCTCTCCATACTACTCTATCTTGAGCAAGCTGATTCATCTCCCAGTACCTACTGCAGCCTACATCCTTCTGAATCTGCTTAGTGTATTCATCTCTTGGTCTCCTTCTACGACTTTTACCCTCCACGCTGCCCTCCAATACTAAATTGGTGATCCCTTGATACCTCAGAACATGTCCTACCAACCGATCCTTTCTTCTAGTCAAGCTGTGTCACAAACTCCTCTTCTCCCCAATTCTATTCAATACCTCCTCGTTAGTTGTGTGATCTACCCATCTAATCTTCAGCATTCTTCTGTAGCACCACATTTCGAAAGCTTCTATTCTCTTCTTGTCCAAACTATTCATCGTCCATGTTTCACTTCCATACATGGCCACACTCCATACAAATACTTTCAGAAACAATTTCTGACACTTAAATCTATACTCTATATTAACAAATTTCTCTTTTTTTGAAACGCTTTCCTTGCCATTGCCAGTCTACATTTTATATCCTCTCTCATTCGACCATCATCAGTTATTTTGCTCCCCAAAATAGCAAAACTTCTTTACTACTTTAAGTGTCTCATTTCCTAATATTGATTGAATATTCAATAAATTAATAACATGTATTTCATTGAGTTTCATTTCGGTATATTCGCTGCGGCATACGGCCCACGCGTTGAACATCATACGGCACTGCGGAGAGACTTTTTGAACATCCCGCACATTTATTTAGTAGGATCATTCCATATAAAGAGTTGTCAAGTGAAAGCCGGCCGGGGTGGCCGAGCGGTTCTAGGCGCTACAGTCTGGAATCGCGCGACCGCTACGGTCGCAGGTTCGAATCCTGCCTCAGGCATGGATGTGTGTTATGTCCTTAGGTTAGTTAGGTTGAAATAGTTCTAAGTTCTAGGGGACTGATGACCTCAGCAGTTAAGTTCCATAGTGCTCAGAGCCACTTGTCAAGTGAAAACACGGCAGAGTGTATAACGAACATGGCGCGGACGTTGCCTACGCAGACAGGTGTGTGTATGGAAGTGCCCACTATTGGGAATTACCGTTGTACCAGTTTGTCTGTTAGACGTGCTGGACGTGAGGTCAGCGAGTCGTGTCTTCGTCCGATTTCGCTATGGAACCCGAGTAACGGGAACAAAGAAGTGTAGGGAGGTTTTTGACTGCAGTAGGAGTGTCAGGAAGTGAAATTCATACCCGAAAGTCTGTTGTGTATGAGGAACAAAGTACGTCAGGCACGCTTGTGTCTGCGTGGAATAACCAGTTTCGAGAAGGTCGGGTGTCACTGAAAGACAGCAGTCGGCCAGGTCAGCCTCATCGTGTAATTACTCCGTCGCTGCTGTGGTGGATGTTGCCACCAGAAACGACCGGTGGCGGACAGTAGAAGACATACGTCTCTTGCTATCAACCACGGTACCGACCACAGCGTGCCTCTCCCTTTCTGGGGTATCCACTGTGTGGGGAGGGTCTTTTGCGGCGACACACTGCAAGCTTCAACAGATCTCAAGAGTGGCGTTGAGTCCACGTTGGAGGCCACTCCCTTCGGCTGATGGCAGTCTCCTGCAGGAAGGTGTCCACATTGGGTCCTCGGGTCCTCGTCCATTAACAAAGACGTAGATATCGCCGAAATGTTGACTATAAAAAAAATGTTCAAATGTGTGTCCTAAGGGACCAAACTGCTTAGGTCATCGGTCCCTAGACTTACACACTACTTAAACAAACTTATGCTAAGAACAACACACACACCCTTGCCCGAGGGAGGACTCCAACCTCCGGTGGGATGGACAGTGCAGTCCGTGACATGGGGCCTCAAATCGCGCGGTCACTCTATTTTATTCAAGTTGATACTGGCCGTGAGAGCCTACAAGTTTTATAAGGGAACGTCAGGCGTCCTTTCTCATAATCAGAAACTGTCTGAACGACTTCCTCGAGAGGCCGTAAAAGCCTAAGGGATGTCAGCCAGCCACCGTGTCATCCTCTGCGTTGTTCACCTTTGTCTCATGGATTAACTTCCACAATTACATTAAATTCCCTTGTTAGACACGATGGCCTTGAGTGAAATCTGTACAAACAATTTTTCCCTTCATTAATAATTTCATTCTGTATATATATATTCTTCTGTGCGAATGCACAAACAGTGCCAGAACTCTTACGGGAATCGGCAACTCGCCGCGAGTAATGAGTATAATGGGCGGGGGCACTACGAATGTAGTGCGGGACAATACGTTGAGAATGTGGGTTTCGCGGGAGGCGTGCCAGAGATAAATCTCTGCAGTCGCGCTATCCTCTGTGTCCTCGGTGGCTCAGATGGATAGAGCCTCTGCCATGTAAGCAGGAGATCCCGGGTCCGAGCACCGGTCTGGGCGCACATTTTCATCTGTCCCCGTTGACGTATGTCAATGCCTGTAAGCAGCTAAGGGTGTTCATTTCATTGTAATTTCATTCTGATCTACGGATGCAGGCTGACAGTGAATATATTGGTTTTTATTAGCTAATGTGTCGGGGGAATTGAGCCATAGGAACTGTGTGTGTGTGTGTGTGTGTGTGTGTATGTATGTGTGTTGTAACGTATATGCAACCAATATGTGACGTTCCTACAACAAATATGCCTATGATCGTCTGTGAAAATGGACTCGATAAGCAACCTGAGCTATTAGTAAACTGAATCTAACCTGCATAACACTGTGTGCGGGTTGTATGAGTGTCAGTTTCACTGTCATTTAAGTTCTCGACAGATCGTTACATGAAAAACTTAAAACTAACATTTGGATAAGTTATCTGACTGCGTATTTGAATAAGAATTTACAGAACCTGGCTTGTGCAACGGAGTTTTCTGGATTGAAGTACATGATATGTTGTGGTGTGTGAGTGTCCCTGTTTTGGCCCTACGTTTTGCACTCACCTCTTTAGATGACTGCCTTTTTCCAAGTGGTTTACAGCAGTTCGCAGCAGCATGCAGCAGCTGCTGCTAAGACTTATTGTTAAAAAGCATGAATTTAATAAAAAGGAGTATACTTGGGTCCCGTTAACTACAAAATAACTTTTGAGAAGGGATTTCATACATTAAGTCTGTCAAAACTTCAGAATCATCGTGACAAATATTAGACAATGACAATTACAATGACCGTATAATTATCAATAACGGCTGAGTGCCAGATTAAGAAATTATTTCAGTTTCAAAGTTACATTAACATTTAATAACCACAGCATTTATTTATTAGATAGATGTGGAGAAGAATTATTATTATTTGGAGGATAAGGAGGCTACTTTAACTGACAAGCAAAACATGGGATTATTGCAAACGTTGACTAACAATCACGAGCCTAACCCTGCAATTTCGCTTTAAACTGTGCTTGGAAATTTTCGCTTGAATTCCATCTTTGAGTGTAATTAAGCCATCTAAATCTCTCCTGGTTATATAAATGAAGTCAGGCCATCACCGACGTGAGGGCAGCGTGATACGTCTGTCTCCGAGCTCTCGACTGACACTACTACTTCTGCTCTCGCAGACAAACCTGGTCTCAACACAATGTTTAAAATCCCGCTCCCATCTTTCACCCTCAGATTCTTTCTATCGATATCTGAGTGCTTTAAGTTGACTATGTTGTTTTCAATGTGTTGTTGTTGTAGTCTTCAGTCCTGAGACTGGTTTGATGCAGCTCTCCATGCCACTCTATCCTGTGCAAGCTTCTTCATCTCCCAGTACCTACTGCAGCCTACATCCTTCTGAATCTGCTTAGTGTATTCATCTCTTGGTCTCCCTCTGCGATTTTTACCCTCCACGCTGCCCTCCAGCACCAAATTGGTGATCCCTTGATGCCTCAGAACATGTCCTACCAACCGATCCCTTCTTCTAGTCAAGTTGTGCCACAAAGTCCTCTTCTCCCCAATTCTATTCGATACCTCCTCATTAGTTATGTGATCTACCCATCTAATCTTCAGCATTCTTCTGTAGCACCACATTTCGAAAGCTTCTATTCTCTTCTTGTCTATACTATTTATCGTCCACGTTTCACTTCCATACAAGGCTACACCCCATACAAATACTTTCAGAAACGGCTTCCTGACACTTAAATCAATACTCGATGATAACAAATTTCTCTTCTTCAGAAACGCTTTCCTTGCCATTGCCAGTCTGCATATTATATCCTCTCTACTTCGACCATCATCAGTTATTTTTCTCCCCAAATAGCAAAACTCCTTTACTACTTTAAGTGTCTCATTTCCCAATCTAATTCCATCAGCATCACCCGACTTAATTCGACTACATTCCATTATCCTCGTTTTGCTTTTGTTGATGTTCATCTAATACCCTCCTTTCAAGACACTGTCCATTCCTTTCAACTGCTCTTCCAAGTCCTTTGCTGTATCCGACAGAATTACAATGTCATCGGCAAACCTAAAGTTTTCATTTCTTCTCCATGGATTTTAATACCTACTCCGAACTTTTATTTTGTTTCCGTTACTGCTTGCTCAATATACAGATTGAATAGCATCGGCGAGAGGCTACAACCCTGTCTCACTCCCTTCCCAACCACTGCTTCCCTTTCATGTCCCTCGACTCTTATAAGTCCCATCTGGTTTCTGTACAAACTGTAAATAACCTTTCGCTCCCTGTATTTTACCCCTGCCACCTTCAGAATTTGAAAGAGAGTATTCCAGTCAACATTGTCAAAAGCTTTCTCTAAGTCTACAAATGCTAGAAATGTAGGTTTGCCTTTCCTTAATCTTTCTACTAAAATAAGTCGTAGGGTCAGTATTGCCTCACGTGTTCCAACATTTCTATGGAATCCAAACTGATATTCCCCGAGGTCAGCTTCTACCAGTTTTTCCATTCGTCTGTGAAGAATTCGCGTTAGTATTTTGCAGCTGTGACTTATTAAACTGATAGTTCGGTAATTTTCACATCTTTCTTTGGGATTGGAATTATTATATTCTTCTTGAAGTCTGAGGGAATTTCGCCTGTCTCGTATATCTTGCTCACCATATGGTAGAGTTTTGTTAGGCTTTGCTCTCCCCAAGGCTGTCAGTAGTTCTAATGGAATATTGTCTACTTCCGGGGCCTTGTTTCGACTTAGGTCTTTCACTGCTCTCTCAAACTTTTCACGCAGTATCATATCTCCCATTTCATCTTCGTCTACCTCGTCTTCCATTTCCATAATATTGTCCTCAAGAACATCGCCCCTGTATAGACCCTCTATATAGTCCATCCACTTTTCCGATTTCCCTTTTTTGCTTAGAACTGGGTTTCCATCTGAGCTCTTGATGGAAGTGGATCTCTTTTCTCCAAAGGTCTCTTTAATTTTCCTGTAGGCAGTATCGATCTTACCCCTCTTGAGATAAGCCTCTACATCCTTACATTTGTCCTCAAGCCATCCCTGCTTAGCCAGTTTGCACTTCCCGTCGATCTCATTTTTGAGACGTTTGTATTCCTTGTTGCCTGCTTCACTTACTGCATTTTTGTATTTTCTCCTTTCATCAATTAAATTCAATATTTCTTCTGTTACCCAAGGATTTCTACTAGCCCTCGTCTTTTTACCTGCTTGATCCTCTGCTGCCTTCACTATTTCATTCCTCAAAGCTACCCATTCTTCTTCTACTGTATTTCTTTCCCCCATTCCTGTCAATTGTTCCCTTATGCTCTCCCTGAAACTCTGTACAACCTCTGGTTCTTTCAGTTTATCCAGGTCCCATCTCCTTAAATTCCCACCTTTTTGTTGTTTCTTCAGTTTTAATCTACAGTTCACAACCAATAGATTGTGGACAGAGTCCACATCTGCCCCTGGAAATGTCTTACAATTTAAAATCTGGTTCCTAAATCTCTGTGTTACCATTATATAATCTATCTGAAACCTTTTAGTATCTCCAGGGTTCTTCCCAAGTATATAACCTCCTTTCATGATTCTTGAACCAAGTGTTAGCTATGATTAAGTTATGCTCTGTGCAAAATTCTACCAGGCGGCTTCCTCTTTCATTTCTTAGCCTCAATCCATATTCACCTACTACGTTTCCTTCTCTTCCTTTTTCTACTGTCGAATTCCAGTAACCCATCACCATTAAATTTTCGTCTCCCTTCACTACCTGAATAATTTGTTTTATCTCATCATACATTTCATCAATTTCTTCATCATCTGCAGAGCTAGTTGTCATATAAACTTGTACTACAGTAGCAGGCCCGGGCTTCGTGTCTATCTTAGCCACAATAATGCGTTCACTATGCTGTTTGTAGTAGCTTACCCGCACTCCTATTTTTTTTATTCATTATTAAACCTACTGCTGTATTACCCCTATTTGATTTTGTTTTTATAACCCTGTATCCACCTGACCAAAAGTCTTGTTCCTCCTGCCACCGAACTTCACTAATTGCCACTATATCTAACTTTAACCTATCCATTTCCCTTTTTAAATTTTCTAACCTAGCTGCCCGATTAAGGGATCTCACATTCCACTCTTCGACCCGTAGAACGCCAGTTTTCTTTCTCTTGATAATGACGCCCTCTTGAGTAGTCCCCGCCCGGAGATCCGAATGGGGGACTATTTTACCTCGGGAATATTTTACCTAAGAGGACGCCATCATCATTTAATCATACAGTAAAGCTGCATGCCCTCGGGAAAAATTACGGCTGTAGTTTCCCCTTGCTTTCAGCTGTTCGCAGTACCACAACAGCAAGGCCGTTTTGGTTAGTGTTACAGGGCCAGATCAGTCAATCATCCAGACTGTTACCCCTGCAACTACTGAAAAGGCTGCTGCTCCTCTTCAGGAACCACACGTTTGTCTGGCCTCTCAACAGATACCCCTCCGTTGCTGTAGCACCTACGGTACGGCTATCTCTATCGTTGAGGCACGCAAGCCTCCCCACCAACGGCAAGGTCCATGGTTCATGGAGGGAAGGGTTTTCAATGTAATGGAGAAAAAAATGTTCAAATGTATCTTAATTCCTAAGGGACCAAACTGCTAAGGTCATCGGTCCCTAGACTTACATACTACTTAAACTGACGTATGCTAAGAGCAACACACACACCCATACTCGAGGGAGGACTTGAACTTCCTTCAGCATGGGCCGCGCAATCCGTGACCGAGCGGCTGTGATGGAGAGTTCTGACACACACCTTACAGTGTGTGAGTGTGTGTGTGTGTGTAGATGTGGAAGGCAGGTTTGAAAGTTGCAAGTGTGGGAACTGGAGGTGTGATGGGTGCAATGATTCATAAAGAGCACAAGAAAGAAGCGGGTCTTGGACGACAGTTCATGGGAGCAAAATTTGCATCTTGGAGATCTTTAGCTTCTGTTTAAGAAGGCTGAGTAAAAGGATATGATGTATTTCAGACGGAGCACAGACTATGGCAGGACAAGTGTGGGGAAGAGAATGGGCTGTTTTCTCTACAGATGAACCATTCTGGCATTGTCCAATACTAATTCCTGTAGATTACGGAAACTGTCATTCTATCTGGTTGAGATTTGAGCCCCGCACTTCCCAAATCCAGCGTCATAAATTACTGTTCCACCTCGCTAGGTTCGCATCCAGGTAGAAAGTGAAGTGTGTGCAGATGTAGGGTTGAGAGAAGGCGAAACTTATAAAGCATTGAGGAAAGAAAGGTGCTTTGTTCTTTACATTTATAATAAATACCTTAATTACCAAAATACTTGAGGAATATGGTGAGGGTATGGAAGGAGATTAACTGCCAGAGGATGAGTTTGGTCAGAAAAGAGGGGTCACTTTTTAGAAACTCAGTAATTATTTCCCACTGCGACGTATAAATTTGAAATTTGCCTCAAAGGTGCCTACAGCCGTCCTCTGTAATGTTGAAAAGCGTGGCGCTCTGCGACGTCATCCTCCTGGTCCGGGGCGCTTCAAATAGCAAGATGTCGACACATACGAGAAAAAGGCCACAGCACAATTGAGATGTAAGGTGTGTTAATGCTGTCACATCGGCGCCACATTTCACCTCGATTCTATCCAACGCCAATGTGCGCGTATCACACGGTGGAAAGATCGTTGCACATCCTCTTACACACGTTTTATCCCTTCTTTTGAAGTCTTCGCGATGGAAGTTATAACCACGACAGCCATTGCTGAAAATCTCGCAGTTTTGCTAAGCGTGGCCGATGAAAACGTTTCATACACACCGCTGCTCAGAATCGACGCGAAAAGGCCTCAGAGGCTGCCATCAAGGGCGTCAGTAAAACCACACATTTTGTGCTCGAAAACACAGTTCACAGTACGATGAGCAACAGGACCACAGACAAACTTTGATCCTGCTGACATACCACGGACGCTTCACTCCTTCTGTGAAGACATCGTGGGCTAGCAACCAGCAATCGTGCCCCTTTGCGACTGCAACTTTCACTCTGACGTAAAGTGTGGAACGAAAAGGACCGTTCAAAACCATTCGTCGAAATACGAACACGATCCGAAACAGAAACAGGTGCGTACGCTTTTTCAGCCCTTGAGTTCTGTGGCCTCTGTAGCGTGATCAGGGAGGGATGTGACATTGATCCATGCAAGAATAAAACGGCAAACGGTCCCTCTAAGATCCCAAATCGGCAGTACCACCAGTGCCATCCGTCCACGCTAGCTGAACCCTTTAAAAATGTACCTGCACAGAGAAAATCCGTGATAGGCTTCTGGACACTAGTAGGCGTGCCAGTACGGACAGGTGTCAACTGGTCGCCAACCTGCAGGTACCTAGGACTCTCGTCGCGGCTTTCTCTGTACAGGTACATTTTAAAGTGCTCAACAATCGTGGGCGAGGGCCACTGATAGTGTTGCCAAATTGCGGGGGGAGGGGGGGGGGGGCGGGGAGCGGATAGGGAGCCTTTTTCATTTTACTCACGTACGTGTCCATGTCGCAAAAATGGTTCAAATGGCTCTGAGCACTATAGGATTTAACTTCTGAGGTCATTAGTCCCCTAGAACTACTTAAACCTAACGAATCTATGGACATCACACACATCCATGCCCGAGGCAGCATGCCCGAGGCAGCATTCGAACCTGCGACCGTAGCGGTCGCGCGGTTCCAGACTGTAGTGCCTAGAACCGTTCGGCCACCCCGTCCGGCTTCCATGTCGCACCCCTCCGTGATCACACCACAGGTGGGGGGCAAAACAGGATTACTAGAGACCTGGATACCACCTGCCACCTGCCTCCTTTGACCAACAATGTCAGCTCCGTGCCGAAAATCCTTATTTCGAGCGGACCCAACAAGGCGGCCAAAACATCGATCGTAACATCCACAAAAACACAAATTCCACGCGAATCAATACACTGACTAAACCCAGTGAAATTAGTTCGACAACCGCGGGAAAACGAGGTTTTGGGTCTGCCACGAAGTAAAAATTCATTAATAAAGACAACAACACCGTTAAAAACACGAACACTCTGCAAAAAGTGAAACACTTGAAACTGCCAAAAAGTAAAACCCGACAAAACCTAAAAACACACCATAAGACCACGGTATCCTAATCTTCAGTTCACCTATACAGCTCAGCCGTGTACGAGGATACCAATAAATCCTTACCTCTCCCCACAATAGCCGGTATCCCAACCAGACCAGACCAGACCTAGTCCAAGATACCACTAAACGCTTCCGCAACTACAAAAGCCGATATCCTAATATCCAGTTCACCTATATAGCTTAACAGTAGACGAGGATACCAATAACACCCCCCCCCCCCTCCCAAAAAAACTGAAACATCTGATATCCCAATTTCTAGTTCACCTATATAGCTCAACCCTAGAACAGGAAACCAAATGCCGGCTGGTTTGTGGATTTTCTCTATTTGTTTGTGTTGTCCTCATAATTTCATCATTATCATCTTTGGCGACAGTGGCTAGATTGGACTGTGTAAGAAATTGGACTGCGAAAAAGTTGAGACTTTGTACGGGCGCTGATGAGCGCGCAGTTGAGCGCCCCACAAACCAGACTTCATGATCATCAGGCGACCAATAACCCCTCCCACCTTCAACTACAAAAGCCGGTATCACAATCTCTAGTTCATGCATAGAGCTCGCTCTTACGGCGTCGGCCGTTGTTCTGTTATGCGTTGCAATGGGTAACTGTATGTGCAGTGAATGATGAGAACTAAACATAATGAATGATGAGTGGGACAGGACAAAATGGCGGAATCCACGAGAAAATAGTATCCGATAAACATCGTAAACGGATCAAGGTTTTTAATTAAATAATGGGAGAAGATAGGTGGATCAGTGTTTCTTAATATTCTGTGGATCAGTGTTTGTTAATATTATTGATTAGTATTGGTCGACCTAACTCTCCCTTGAATTAATTAAAAAACATTGATCCAGTTAGTGGTTACATAAGCACATAAGAATATATTTTCAATTTTACGACATATTCTGTTTTATACGACAACATTCTGCACAATATATTCCATTGTGCCACCATGTAATTTCGTCACTCCACAACGCGACGACTGTATCAATAACAAACCTCCCAGACGCATCACAACCACATAATTAAACCACTAGAGCACGCCACCTTTTCAGTACCGCGTCCTCTACATTTCACTTCAATTATTTTTCAAAGACGTCACACAACATAACGCGATACAGCGCACCTACATCACGGGTGGTATCCTACACACACCAATAAAAGTTTTCTGCCTCGTGATGACTGGGTGTTGTGTGATGTCCTTAGGTTAGTTAGGTTTAAGTATTTTTAAGTTCTAGGGCACTGATGACCATAGCTGTTAAGTCCCATAGTGCTCAGAGCCATTTGAACCATTTGAATAAAAGTTTTGCATCACCCCGGTTTCCAGAATTCCGGAAGATAGACTGTGGATATTGTATCACAGACACAGCCCCTTTGACTGTTCAGAGATGTCACTGAACCCGCCCAAAGATGTAAATAACCATGCATGAACAGCGCCTATTAGACGGAGGGGGTCCGACAGCCGATTAGTTCCAGTCGTTCTACCAGGAAGGAGGTATACGGCTCGTGTAGTCTGTAGTTGAACCATGCCTAGACGGTCAATACCGCGGTTCGATCGCGTCCGCATTGTTACTTTGTGACAGGAAGGGCTCTCAACAAGGGAAGTGTCAGGCGTCTTGGAGTGAACCAAAGCGATGTTGTTCGTACATGGAGAAGATACACGACTAATACAGGCATGCATCAATGCAAGAGGGCGTGCCACTGGGTATTAGAGGTACCGGTGGGTAGAGCAATGTGGACCACCACCTCTGAAGGTCTCGCTGTATGGTAGTACAACATGCAGTGTGTGGTTTACATGAGCAATAAAAGTGGCGGAAATGATGTTTATGTTGATCTCTATTCCAATGTTCTGTATAGGTGCCAGAACTCTCGGAACCGAGACTTTTTTGATCTGTTTATAACCAACTATACCCGAAAAAGCATACGCACTCGTGATCGCTTCGCATCACTTTCAAATGTTCAGAGCCTTTTTTTTTTTTTGTTTTGTCTGTATTCGAACACCAACAAATCGTGCAGGTTCAGTCACGATGTGGTCGTGAGCATGATGTTCAAATGGTTCAAATGGCTCTGAGCACTATGGGACTTAACATCTGAAGTCATCAGTCCCCTAGAACTTAGAACTACTTAAACCTAACTAACCTAAGGACATCACACACATCTATGCCCGAGGCAGGATTCGAACCTGCGACTGTGGCAGCAGCGCGGTTCGGGACTGAAGCGCCTAGAACCGCTTGGCCACCGCGGCCGGCCGTGAGCATGTCCAAACAAGATAACTCCTTTCTGGAATTCTGTCACGTGTCCAGGTGGTACACATTCTACACGATGTACAACTCTTCAAATCGACCTGTGTGCTGTTTAACCCTTTGACTACCTATTTTACTTTAAAAACAGGAATGATGGTTATTTTAATTAACGTCTTAGTCATAAATAATAGTATAAAAAGAACGTTTCCCGCTATTTTGTTTTCCAAGGAGTTTGGGAGGGGGTGGGGTGGGGGAGGGATGGCGTTATTCGTAAGTATCTCTAGGGTTTGGAACGACAACTGCGCAAGAACTACAAGACACACCGAAAACAGAGACACATCAGTGGACAGATCAGCTCTCTAAGCTTGTAACATACGCTACAGGTGCTCGATATGGGCTTCGTTTGTGATATCGCAAGCGTAAATTCGTAGATGCAAGTCGTTGACATGACGTGTGCTGGAAAGCGTAAAGGCAGCCCGCTTTTCTAATCTGGTAATTGGGTTGCCAATCTGCAAGTGGAAACTAATTCAATGTGACAGAACGGAGACGAGGGTTAACAATGAAACTTAAGAACAACACAACCTAGAGGTGCAATAGGTAATTGTAAGAATTCTGCTAACCTTTACCAGTGGGAGATTGATACACAGTAATAACATGCAACAGATCTATAGTAATCTTACTTCCCCATGGTAGTCAAAGGATTAAGGGGATGTTACCTTGCCCAGTCAGCATATTAAGTGAACCTCTTCTTGTTATTACAATACATGTCAGCATACTAACTGAGTCTTTTGTGGATGTTGCATGATAGATCTTTTCAATAACACAGTATGATAAGTGCAGTGTTATAGGTATTTCAAGTGATACTTGAAATATCTGACTTGTCGAGCCCAGCATTGGGGATCTTGAAATTTGGGATTCCCTGGGGAAGATTTTGAAGTCTGGAGTTCCCCTCGACAGGACGGTGAGGGCCGGCTGGTAGCTCTGGCGTGCGAGTGCTCGTCGGCGTCGGCGTGGTGCTGGCGCAGCTGCTGCCCCTCGGGCTACAAGCTGGACGTGGCGGAGCTGGACCGCGTCCACCAGAACGTCGACTGCGTCAACGACGCCTCGCCAGAGGCACCCAGGCCCTGGCTGCCCACGCTGCCCAACATGCGCCGCCGGGAGGTCTACGGATTCCCCAAGGTACCTACTCTAATATTCTGCATCATTACAATGACTTGTGCGGAGTATCCAGGGTGGTAATAATTAAAGTTCCAGTTTTAAATTACTCTAAAACATTACTGTAACTTAGGAAGTTGGGATGAGGGGAACACTTAGTGTGGAAGGTCAAGGCCCCTACAAAGTCACTCCTTAACACAACTAGCACATGAATTAATAACAATTTATTCAAAAAAGCTTTTGTAAAACAGATTACAGGTAATCAACACGTGGCCGTTCTTAAGACAAAATCAAAATGTACAATTACAACAACTTGCTGGAGATTTCAATACTTAAGAAACAAAAATTACAATCGGAAGGTGATTTTACAATGTGGTACATATGTTCCCCTTACTTTCTTTTTAAGTCAGTACTCAATAATATGAAGCCTTGCCGCAGTGGATACACCGGTTTCCGTGAGATCACCGAAGTTTAGCGCTGTCGGGTGTGGTCGGCACTTGGATGGGTGACCATCCAGGCCGCCATGCGCTGTTGCCATTTCTCGGGGTGCACTCAGCCTCGTGACGCCAACTGAGGAGCTACTCGACCGAATAGTACCGGCTCCGGTCAAAGAAAACCGTCGTAACGACAGGGAGAGCTGTGTGCTGACCACACGCCTCTCCTTTCCGCATTCTCAACTGAGGATGACACGGCGGTCGGATGGTCCCGATGGGCCACTTGTGGCCTGAAGACGGAGTGCAATAGTATGAAAATGATTTACGAGCTCTAATAACACAAGGAGCACAAGTTAATTAGTGGAACTGATTACCAAGCAATTAAAAATCCCTTTTTTTACATATATATAAAATAGGTTCAATAACTACCAAACGGGCAGTGACTCCAGGCTGTCCTGAGCAAAAGGTGACAACTTAAAATGCTGGAAGCAGCAGACCAGCCGTCCAAAACAACACCTTAACGCCGGGGCCCAACCGGGAGTCACTTCCCATTAGACGACACGTCACAGCTTCTGTGCACCGAAGCAGAACGTGGCGCCGCCCCCACACACCCCAACTCGGAGAAAAACTGGAACACAAACAGACCGCAGAAAACACGGCAAACACCAAGCAAACATCAATTAAGGGGGGTGGGTCGTCAAACGGGCCGACTTGGAGCAGGAGAGGCACCATACGACATTTTAATTTTCACTGTCTACACTTTTACAAATAAATTCATAAAACTTTGCCAGCATGACCCGGAAGGATTCCGAATTCACACTCATAGCAGTGGAAGTTCGAAAACATAACAAAATAATTTTTTTTACATGTGAAATTTCATCATTTTTTCACTTACTGATGGCAGAATTTGTTGCTATAGGTACACTTTTCTTCATAAGCAACAGAGAAGGTTCGATGAATTTTGCACAGCATACAAACCATACTTAAAGTTGTATGAAACTCTAGAATTTTCCAAATCTATTAAAAACTGTGGTAAAAATTGAGGTAATTAACTACAAAATTTGTTTTTTTTTTCTAAACATGAAGTTTGAAATACAACAGCTCATTCGTTTTTTCATAAATTAAATAAATTCTAGAGTTTCATACACCTGTAAGTATGGTATGTATGCTGTGCAAAATTCATCGAAGAATCTCTCTAACTTATGAAGAAAGTGTACCTATAGCAAGAAATGCAGCCATTAGTAAGCGAAAAAATGATGAAATTTCACAGGTAAAAAAATTATTTTGTTATGTTTTCGAACTTCCACTGCAATGAGTGTGAATCCTGAATCCTTCCTGGTGATGCTGACAAAGTTTTATGAATTTATTTGTGAAAGTATAGACAGTGGAAATTAAAACGTCCTGTGATGCCTCTCCTGCTCCAAGTCGGCCCGTTTGACGTCCTACCCCCCTTAATATAAGAACCAATAAATAATAATACAGTTTTTAAAACAAACCAATAAGTGCTTTCAATGAACGACTAAAATATCAGACATTTACACTCTCATAGTTAGGCAAAGAATATTTGCACATATCATTAAAGCCGTCAATGTGTACAAAGATGAAATGGAAATAATTTCAAGATAATACTACGTTATTCAAATGCACAAGTTCAGCACAAACTAGGTTTTGTGCACTTTAATTTCCTTGCATAGGTCTGCAATGTAACTGGCAATAGTGTAACCTTGGTATGCAGAAAATTACAACTAGACTATGACCTAATATATTCAATAGCTTACTACATCTTTTGTGGACGCTGATTTCCTTAAAGGAAGTAGTTACTGCTGGTCTCCTTGCGATAACACACCTTGCCGGTTTCTCTTACTTCAACAACACATACATTAAGGCAACCAACCAACCAACAAGCGACAGTCGCTACAACGCAAATGGTTCCACGAAACGAAGGCATCAAAACCACTTTCACCTCCGATGGAGAGCGTTGTTCGAGATGGTCTCCAGGAAATGCTCTTGTCCCAGAAAACAGATACCAAAGCAAGGCGACGAGCAGCGCCCGGAATTGACATCAGGCAGGTCCCCCACAAACTCGCGACCGTCCTGCTGGCCGAGCCCTTGAGTTTGCTCCTTCGTCCCCTCAAGCACGTCCTAGCGCCTCGTAGCGAACCCCACGACCAACTCCCCTACCGCAAAATCCGCCGCCAGATCACAACGGGGCAAAGATCTTACTACAGATAGGTAATCGATAGTCGTACCAAAGAGCTGGTGTGCCAGAAAAGGCGCACCACGACTCAATTACCACTTCTCAGAATGACTTCTAACTTTACGGAATAGGAATATTATCGAAGAAAGGGGAAATGTTATGGAAACAAAAAACTTTAACGAAACTTGAAGAATCATAACATACACGGATTCAGCGGCAAATAATAGATGAATCGCAATACGGTGACTACAGCGTGCGCTGCAAACTGAACTGCATTGTGCTATGTGTATGGAAGCAAAACTTTGGCAGCCAACAGTGCTGGCACTTTTAATTAGGTAAGCCAATCCGCTACGGCGAAGTCGTACCATATCGCACGGGAAAAATCTGTTTTTAATTGTCCTGAGGCCAAAAACCACGCAAACAGTAGCAATTAAATCGATTTTTAGTTGTCCTGACGTCAAAAACCGGATAAAAAAGCAACAGTGAAATCGATGTTTAATTGTCATAAGACTGGTGCAAGACATGTTCAGTATGCTGTCCACCGTTTACTACTACATCTTGAAATCGAGAAACCGCATATTCCACAACAGGCCAGAGTATCTCAGGGGCCACGTTCAGAATGCGATATTCGTATTCGGAGCACTGAACATAGTAACTTTCACAAAACCCCACAGCCAGAAGTAACATGGATTAAGGATGAGATGATCCGGACGGCCAGATTGTAGGAACATAACGACTGATAATTCTAGCACTGCCGAAATGCCTCTGCCGCAGCCGCTTCACTGGTTGTGCAATTTGCAGAGGAGCGCCATCATGTATAGACTTGATCTTACCCACATATCCGCGATGTTGAAGGGTTGGAATGATGTTGGTGTGCAAAACGCTCTCATAACGTTTACCAGTGACGGTACAGGAAACAGAATCCATCTCCTCGAAAAAGATATGGCCCTACGATAAACGATGCCGTCAACCACTCCACACATTTTTATCTTTGCAGAATGAAGCAGTGCCGGTTGACGTGCGTGCGGATTCTCCGCTGCCCATATTCTGCGATTCTGTATACGAGTATTGACGTGTCCTTGGAGATGCAAAGGGGCTTCGTCTTTCCGCAGAATGTTACATGGCCATTCACTGTCCACTTCCATGAGAGCAAGACATGCTAGAGCTAACTTTTGTCTTGCTGGCAGGTCAGCATGAAGCAATTCCTGAACACAGGTAATTTGGGGTGGATTGCAATCTACATCTACATCTACCTGATTACTCTGCTATTCATAATAAAGTGCCTGGCAGAGGGTTCAATGGACCACCTTCAAGCTGTCTCTCTACCGTTCCTCTCTCAAACGGCACGTCGGAGAAACGAGCACTTAAATTTTTCTCTGTGAGCCCTGATTTCTTTTATTTTATCGTGATGATCATTTCTCCCTATGTAGGTGGGTGTCAACAGAATGTTTTCGCAATCGGAGGAGAAAACTGGTGATTGAAATTTCATGAGAAGATCCCGTCGCATCGAAAAACGCCTTTGTTTTAATGATTGCCACTCCAATTCACGTATCATGTCTGTGACACTATCTCACCTATTTCGCGATAATACAAAACGAGCTGTCCTTCTTTGTACTTTTTCGATGTCATCCGTCAGTCCCACCTGAAGCGGATCCCACACCGCACAGCAATACTCCAGAATAGGGCGGACAAGCGTGGCGTAAGCAGTCTCTTTACTAGACCTGATGCACCTTCTAAGTGTTCTGCAGTGAATCGCAGTCTTTGGTTTGCTCTACCCACAATATTATCTACGTGAACGTTCCAGCTTAGGAAATTTGTAATTATAATCCCTAATTATTTAGCTGAATTTACAGCTTTCAGATTTGTGTGACTTATCGCGTAATCGAAATTTAGCTGATTTCTTTTAGTACTCATGTGAATAACTTCACACTTTTCCTTGTTCAGGGTCAATTTCCACTTTTCGCACCATACAGATATCTTATCTAAATCATTTTGCAAGTCGTTTTGATCATCTGATGACTTTACAAGATGTTTCGTAGAATTCTATGAACAGTCATCACTGGCTTGTCTAAAGTTTGGGCAGTTCCAGTTTATGTTCGCACACTATCTCTCGACCCCTTCTGCAATGCTGTGGCCGCATCTTCTACTGACGTCGGATCAGTTGTTTTTCTCCCTCTGCCACATTGCATTTCGAAAGAATGGTCTTCTCGAATCTCGTAATAATTTTCTCCAGACCCTTAGCAGACATAGGACCATCGCCTTTTCTCGTTCCCTTGAGTGTCCGGAACTTCTGCGGAGCTACTGGCGCACTGTCACCCTTCTGGCAAAAGAGCTTTACCATGAGCGCGCGTTCTTGCATTTGGACACTCATGCCGAGCATCTAAGACGGAAACGGAGGAACAGCCATGTACCTCACTTCTATTTATTTTGCACATTCAGCCGCTTACAGGAGCATCTAGTAAAATTTTCGTTATTTTTATTTGTTTCCATAACATCTCCCTTCGATAATGTTTCGTTCAAATTTGACGTCATTATTTTTACAGCGTTTTGGAACTGTAATTTTAATCACAATGGTCCTGTATGTTCTACACTACCTGATCGAAAGTATCTGGACATGTATTACTTGACATTAGTATGGAATATGCGCGCCTTTCTCATTTATGACGCCTTAAACTCCGCTGGGGACACTTTCTATGAGGTGTCTGAATGTCTGTGGAGGAATGGTAGCCGATTTTTCCTCATGATCCGAAACCAGAGAAGTAGTGATGTTGGACGCAGGGACCTGGAGCGAAATCGACATTCCAATTAATACCAAAGGTGTTCCATTGGGATGAGGCTGAGATTCTGGCAGTCCATTTCACTGATGCCATTGTCCAAAAACAATTCCCTCACATGCTTCTGATGATAGGTACACTGTCGTGTTGATACAATCAGCCTTCGTCTCTGAACTGTTCCTCTGCTGTGTACAGCACACAGTGCTGTAACACCACCTCCTCCGTAAGTTGGCACTATACCCGACAGCAGGTAACGTTCTCCAGGCATTTGCTACAAGGTATAGCGTGATTCAGCGCTCAAAATATCTCATTTCCAGTCAACCACTGTCCAGTGTAGTAGCCCTTTACATTGCCCCAAGCGTCGCTTTTGAGTGACTACAGAAATATGTGGCTCACGAGGAACTGCTCCACCATTATACTCCATTCTTTTTAACTCCCTATGCAGAATCATCGTGCCAGCTGGACCTCTGGTGGCACTTTGGGACTTGTGAGTGATTCCTTCCGCTGATTTCATGTGATGTTTTAACAGCCACCTCCCGCAGTGCGCAACGGTCCATGTTCTTTTGTACACGAGATCTTCCTGCCTTGTTTCAACTGTTGTTGTACTTTCGTGATTTCACTTCACAACCACAGCAACAACAGTCGACGTGAGTACCTTTAAAAGTGTTAAAAGTATCCCTGATGTAGCTTTTACTCGGTGGACATCCATTAACTAGTCCTCGTTCGAAGTCACTGAGCACGCCTGACGGATCCACTGTGCTGTTACTGTTTCTCTGTTGACAACACAATATTCCGCGCCTGATTTTGTACTGGCGCGTCCGCTCTTTCGTGACATCCAGTCATCAATTCCGCATTACATAGCCGTGTCTCAATACTTTCTATCAGTTAGTGTACATGGCTGTATTAGTATAAGGGAACCTTTAGATTTTCCCAAGTATAGAGTTGGTAGGACATATTCTGAGGCATCAAGGGATCACCAATTTAGTATTGGAGGGCAGCGTGGAGGGTAAAAATCATAGGGGGAGACCAAGAGATGAATACACTAAGCAGATTCAGAAGGATGTAGGTTGCAGTAGGTACTGGGAGATGAAGAAGCTTGCACAGGATAGAGTAGCATGGAGAGCTGCATCAAACCAGTCTCAGGACTGAAGACCACAGCAACAACAACAGAGTCTACTACTAAATTTTACTAAAGATGTCTACTTATTCCCCCCGAGTACAGTGTTCGTTGTGCATCCTACCTTACTACCTTACTGCTTGATTGAAAGATTTCTGCAGTCATGTAGCTTACAGTCTTGTGTCGCAGCATAGACGGTGTATGATAAACGTGGCTCGTCGTCTCCGTGCTAGGAAAGGCTCCGAGTTTGACACCAGAGGAATCAAATACTCGAGTACAGGCGTCTCCCCTGCAATAATGTCCAAAAATACTTGTTTTTAGTAATTCTAGCGTACACATTGCTAAAACCGTAAAGACGCAAATTAAAAACTGAAAAGAAACTTACCAATAACGGACTTTATCAACCAAACGCAGATAGCAAGCAAGGAAGTTGTCAACAACTGAAAATAACGACACAAGACTCACGCTCCTATTTAATTTTAGCGTTCGTGAATCGTTATTTCTAGAATTCGCTGTTCAATCCACAGTCGTAATGACATGCAAGCTTTGACACTGTCTCGACAGAGTTCACTGGAATACAGGAACAAACACTGATGAATCGAGTTATTATGACCACTGCCCACCGCAGGTGGCGTTGCCGGCCCGTGACATCGTAAGGAAAGTAAATAAGGTGAGCAGAGACGAATAGAGAATCGTTCTAGTGACGCTAAAAGCCACAAATGAGGAAATCCACCGACATAACAGCCTTTGACAAAGGTCAGATTGTTATGTCCCGACGCATGAGCATCAGCATCTCTAGGAACTCAACGTTTGCTAGAACTTTCGAACCGTTATTTATAGAGACTTGCTGACAATGTTGAAAAATACTGTCTTGTATTTGCGCCACTTTGAAGGGGAGTGCATCTTTACTCATTAAAGCAACCATCTATCAGAAGCTTGAATAATCACCTTTCGCAGCGCGCACGTGCTGGAAGAGACTCAGTGAGATTCTGGGAGGTACCGACAGGGACGACTCCAATACCGTTGCCAGCTGCACTAGTTTTTTTAGTTGAGGACCCATGCCGCGAACAGTCCTTTCGATGTCGTACCACATATTCTTGATTGGGTTCAACTGCGTTTACTCCTGTGAATCGGGTGGCCAGAGGAGTAAGGTATATTCGCCCTGGTGCTTTTCAAACCACGCGCGTACACCGAGAGCTGTGTGACACATTGCATCATCGTCCTGGTAGATGCAATCATTCATTGGGTTCAAAAATGTCTCTAAGCACTATGCGACTTAACATCTGAGGTCATCAGTCCCCTAGACTTAGAACTACTTAAACCTAACTAACCTAAGGACATCACACACATCCATGCCTGAGGCAGGATTCGAACCTGCGACCGTAGCAGCAGCGCGCTTCCGAGCTGAAGCGCCTAGAACCGCTCGGCCACAGCGGCCGGCCATGCCTTGCTAAAACAAAGTGCATGTAGGGGCGGACGTGGTCCCCGAGGATAGATGCACACTTGTGTTCTACATCTACATTTACATCCATACGCTGCAAGCCACCTGACCGTGTGTGGCGGAGGGTACCTTGAGTACATCGGTTCTCCCTTCTGTTCCAGTCTCGTATTGTTCGGGGAAAGAAGGATTGTCGGTATGCCTCTGTGTGGGCTCTAATCTCTCTGATTTTATCCTCATCGTCTCTTCGCGAGATATACGTAGGAGGGAGCAATATTACTGTTTGACCCCTCGGTGAAGGTATGTTCTCGATACTTCAACAAAAGTCCGTACCGAGCTACTGAGCGTCTCTCCTGCAGAGTCTTCCATCATCTCCGTAACGCTTTCGCGATTACTAAATGATCCTGTAACGAAGCGCGCTGCTCTCCGTTGGATCTTCTCTATCTCTTCTATCAACCCTATCTGGTACGGATCCCACACTGCTGAGCAGTATTCAAGCAGTGGGCGAACAAGCGTACTGTAACTTACTTCCTTTGTTTTTGCATTTCCTTAGGATTCTTCCAATGAATCTCAGTCTGGCACCTGCTTTACCGACGATCAACTTTATATGATCATTCCATTTTATATCACTCCTAATGCGTACTCCCTGATAATTTATGGAATTAACTGCTTCCAGTTGCTGGCCTGCTATATTGTAGCTAAATGATAAGGGATCTTTCTTTCTATGTATCCGCAGCACATTACACTTGTCTACATTGAGATTCAATTGCCATTCCCTGCACCATGCGTCAATTCGCTGCAGATCCTCCTGTATTTCAGTAGTATTTTCCATTGTTACAACCTCTCGATATACCGCAGCATCATCCGCAAAAATCCTCAGTGAACTTCCGATGTCATCCACAAGGTCATTTATGTATATTGTCATCCGTTGGGCCTTCCAGAATGACGGGACCACAGGGGGATGCCACGAAAACGTCGCCAATGAACGGCAGTCGGCATGCGTGCATGAACCAGACGCCTCCTGCGGAGGCTCATACGTAGCAACGTTCATTGAACGGTCGTTGAAGGAAGAAGAATGGGTTCAACGTCCCATCGACATCGAAGTCATAGAAGACGGAGCACAAGCTTAGATTGTGTCACGGATGGGGAAGGAAATCGACCGTGCCCTTTTCAAAGGAAGCATCCTGGCGTTTGCCTGAAGCGATTTAGGGGAATCACGCAAAATCTAAGTCTAGATGGTCGGACGCGGATTTGAACCGACATTCTCCCGAGTGCGAGTCCAGTCGCTCGGTTCGGTCGCTGAAGAGACGCTGTTGGTAGCCCCTTGGTTCATCTGGGTGGCCAGCTGCGCAACAGTGACACGTCTATTCGCCTACATAGATCTCCAGAGCGGTCGTTCATCCCTGCCATTTATGGCCTGTGATGCAACACGTTACCTTGGCGCTGCTTTTGGATAGCGCCATGCACGGTATACTTTAACCATGGTGGTATGCAAACAATTTACAAACTTAGCAGTTTCGGAAATGCCTCCACCCATGGCCCGCAAGCCACTGATCGTGCCCTTTTGGACGTCAGATACATCGCTCCATATCCGCATTACGACAACGACCGATTGTTTTATGCGTTCCCCAGACACATCAGACACATTTTATATACCCTCCACTGATAGTGCTGCCATGTGCCCTCTGTGAGTAGTTGTTTCACGTCGACGTCGAACATAGGCAGTGCTCACATTAATGTGAGTGCACCGTGTGTAAAAGGTACCTCACCAGTCATAATGTGTAACTTACTTTTTGATGTCCGCTAGTATACTGACTCACGAGGAAGTTCTGTGTATTTCATTTACAATTACATTAGTGATGAGTGTGTAATTTGTGTATTGTTACCAGTTCCATATCTAATTGGCGTATGGGGTGGCATTTCGTGGCATTGATGGGAGATAAGAGATGATCAGCTGCAGAGGAGTTGGTATTTCTTGGGGAAAAACAGTAAATAGCCGCCACAACTCCAGAGAGCAGCGAAGCTTGACAGAATCTGTACGTACAGTGACTCCAAAAAGTATTGGTCCGACCATAGCGCATAGAATATGACAACCACAACCCCCATAAATGTAGCTAAAAGACAAACAATAACTATTTTCTTACTTCGGTTAATATACAGTACATTTCGAAATAAAACGCTATTTTGGTTCATATGATGCTTAATTTTTGAACAAATCACGTTATTTAAAATCGTGCCTCATTTGATGTGAAGCAAGTGTTCGTCTAGTAAATAAGATCACAAATATGGTGCTGCACTGACACAAGTCCCTTTCCCTGTTCTTTGCGGTTATATTTCATCTACCTCAGGGAGTCACACCTAGTGATACGTGGCTGGCGACCACGGGGCCCCGAGCTGAGTCCTGGCATTGCTTCCACTTACTTATGCCAGGCTCCTCACTGTTATCTTTCCTATCTGGCCACCCTCGGCCAGCTCTTGTTCTTTTCCGACCCTGACGCTATTAGGTTTCGAGGGCTAGGGGTCTTTCATTTTCCAACCTATACTTCTCATGCAGCGTCTGACCCGGAGCGGGCGGCTGCAAAAGGCGTCTGTATCCCATGTTAGGGGCGGCCTCCAGAACTGCGGAAGGCAACGGAATACCACCGCAGATTATCTTCCCTGCATAATGCAGTCTCCATTTTATGCACAAAAAATGGCTTCCTCTCATGTTAAATCAGTGTCCGGAGGTAAAATAGTCCCCCATTCGGATCTCCGGGGGGGACAACTTGAAAGGAGGCAAAAAATCAAAACGAGAATTGGTACCTGGAATGTCAGAACTCTGCTACAAGCAGGAAAACTAGAAAACCTTAAAAGAGAGATGGAAAAGAATCATATGGACCTCGTAGGAGTTGCTGAAGTAAGATGGAATGGACATGGAGAGTTGCAGTCAGATGAATATGTATTCTACTACTCAGGAGGAGAAGTAAAAGGAATTAATGGAGTAGGAATGATTATGACAAAGGAATTGGCTAAATGTGTGGAATATGTAGAGTATGCAAATGACCGGGTTATTGGTGTAAGGCTGAAAGGAGCACAAAAAGATTTACTGATTGTCCAGGTGTATATGCCAACTTCAGAACATGATGACCAAATTGTAGAGGAAACGTACAATGTAATAGAGAGAATAATGGACGAAAATAAAAAATGCTGCAAAATAGTAATGGGAGACTGGAACGCCATTGTGGGAGAAGGGAAAGAGGGAAACATAGTAGGCAGTCATGGTCTTGGAAAGAGAAATGACAGAGGTGAATGGTTAATTGACTTCTGCAGGGAAAGGCAGTTGATAGTGGCAAACACATGGTTCAAGAACCATAAGAGGAGGCTCTACACTTGGAAATCACCAGGGGATAAATATAGAAACCAAATCGATTTTATACTGGTAGAAGAAAGATACAGGAATGGAATCAAGAAGGTGCACACATTACCAGGTGCAGATATTAATAGTGACCACAACTTACTTATGGCAGAAATAGAAATAAGAATGAAAAAACTGAAAAAGGCGACAATGGTGAAGAAATGGGATCTAGAGAAGATAAGGTCCAACAAAGAACAAATTACAGAAATGCTGTCTCGGGACTTTCTAAACACATTACGAGACAAAGAAGCACCTGATAATGCCAACGAGTACTGGAATATGCTGAAAGAAGGAATCATTAAAGCAGGACAGCAAAATATAGGATATGTAAAAGGGAAAAGGTCAAAAAAACCATGGGTCACACAAGAAATGATTTCCAAGATGGAGGAGAGAAGAAAATTGAAAAACAAGAACACTGAAGATGCAAGAAAGATATACCGAAGGTTAAATAACGAACTGCGAAGAGAAACAGAGCAGGCTAGGAAAAAATGGCTAAAAGAGGAATGTGATGAAATTGAAGAACTGGACAGGAAAGGAAGATACGACTTACTATACAACAGAGTAAAGACTATGACATGGGAACAAAACAGAGCAGGAAGTGCTACTATGGAAATTTTGAGTAAAGACGAAGAGGTAGTGTATAAAGATCGTGACGATGTCCTCCAGAGATGGGAAGAATATATAAAAGAGCTATATGACACAAATAGCAAACCAGAAACTCTGGAACTTGAATCACACAACAGTGTAAGTGATGAAGAGAAAGGACCGACCATCATAATGGAAGAAGTAAAGTCTGCTATTGCTGCAATGAAAAATGGCAAAGCAGTAGGTACAGATACAATACCGGGAGAAATACTAAAATGCTTGAACCACAATGGAATAAGAGAAATATTGAGGTTATGTAATAAAATATATGACAGTGGTGAATGGCCTGAGGACTTTTTGACAACAGTAATGATTCCATTGCCGAAAAAACAAGGAACCAAGAAATGCAGCGAGCACAGGACAATCAGCCTCATTTCACATGCAGCCAAAGTGATGTTAAGAATAATTAATAAAAGACTTGTAAAAGTAATAGAGGAGAATCTCGGCGAGGAGCAGTTTGGCTTTAGACGGAATACGGGCACCAGAGATGCAATAGGGCTCCTACGAATCTTAGGAGAAAGGTTTATTGAAAAAGGAAGAGACCTATATATGTGCTTCATCGATTTAGAAAAGGCATTTGACAATGTGGTTTGGGACAAGCTGGCGACTATTATGAGGGAAAAGAGAGTGGACTGGAAAACCAGAAGACTTATAAACTCATTGTACCTTAATCAAAAAGTTTCAGTTAAAGTGAGAGGAGAAAGTACAAACTGGATCAGACTAGGGAAAGGAGTAAGACAATGATGCTGTTTATCACCTACTCTTTTCAACCTGTACTTGGAAAATATGATTGACCAATGCTCATTAGATGACAAAGGAGTAGAAATTGGAGGAAGAAGAGTAGGGTGCTTGAGATTTGCTGATGACATGGTCCTTCTAGCCACAGGGGAAAAAGAATTACAGGATTTGGTGGACACCATTGCAACTAACGGAAAAAAATATGGAATGAAAATTAACACAAATAAAACAAAAGTATTGGCAATAGGAGGAAATAAGGAACTAAAAATTGTGCTGAATGGAGAAAAACTAGAACAGGTGCAAAATTTTAAGTATCTTGGAAGCAGGATAGACACCGACTGGAAGTGCACCACAGAAATTAAAACAAGGATAGCAATGGCAAAAGAGGCGTTCTATAAGAAAAGGAGAATCTTCTGCAGCGGTATGGACAGAGAACTGAGAAAGAGACTCATAAAATGTCTTGTATGGAGTGTTATTCTATATTGCGCTGAAACATGGACTATGAGGAAAAAAGACAGAGAAAGGCTGGAGGCTTTTGAGATCTGGACATGGCGGAAGATGGAAGGAATAAGTTGGATGGACAGAGTAAAAAATGAAGAGGTACTGAGAAGAGTGGGAGAGAAAAGGCAGTTACTAGATGTAATAAAGAGAAGAAAAAGAAATTGGATTGGGCATATATTTAGAAAGAATGACGGACTGATAAAAACAGTTTTAGAAGGTTATGTAGAAGGGAAAAGGAAGCGAGGAAGGAAGAGATTCCAGATACTGGATGACATGATGGACGGTACAACATACAGCAGCCTTAAGAAGGAAGCAATGGATCGCAGAAAATGGAGAGGCAAAGGACCTGCTAATATAGCAGATAACTGATGATGATGATGATTCATCTACTGTGTTGATAGTTCGCACTCTGTTTCTAAAGCCGGTAGGTTCAAAACGTTGCGAAACTGCAAGAGAAGAGAGATAAATCTGCATCAGTTTGTTTCGAAAAGGAAGCGAGTTGAATTTGCTAGAAGGCGTAAATCCGATGGGTTTAGTTTCTGGAAGAGGTGTTTGTTTTTTACTGACTAGAGTGGATGTTAGCTTTTTAAGACAAATGGGCAAGTAACAGTATGGAGAAAAAAGAATTGTGAACTTGAGGAAAGAAATAAAACAATATCAGATGAACATGGAGGAAGTTCTGTACTTGTCTGGGGTCGCAGGGGTTCAAATGATGTGGGTGATTTGTGTTTTATTGTTAGAATTGTGGACCGCAAGGTATGCATAAAAATCCTAAGGAAACATCTATCCATCAATGTGAATGATATGAGTCGTTATGGGGATTACATTTTCACAGAAAATGATGATCCAAAATATACAGCTCTAGATGGACGGTTCTGGAAACAGGTCAACTAGCCACGGAACAGGATAATATCTCAAATGAACTGAATGGAAGGGCTGTAAACGATGGGTCAGAAGCTGTAAATAAATTTAATAATCGTTTCTTAAATGTAATAGAAAGTACAAGGACAAACAGTTCAAGAGTAAAATGACAGCAGTATGTTCAAAAAATAACTTTCATAAAACTGAGTGATGTGAATGTATCATCAACTTCTCCTTCCGAAATTAAAGAAATTATACACTTTCTCAAAAATAGAAGCCCGTTTGGGTTTGATGCTGTTTCCAACAGGGTAATAACGATTTGTTCTCACGTAATAGTTCTGTCTTGTCAGAAGTACGTAATGCATGACTATCTCATTTTTCCAGAGAGACTCAAATACGCCGTTGTTAAACCACTCTTTAAGAGAGATGATAAGAGAGATGACAATAACTACCGACCTGTTTTACTGCTCACAGCATTTTCCAAAATTTTTGAGAAACTGACGTACTCTAGAATAGTATCTCACGTCAGCAAGAATAATATCCTCAGAGAATCACAGTTTGGGTTTCAGAAGAATTGCTCTAATGAGAATGCCATTTACATGCTCGCTCATCAAATTTACAAGCATTAAATTATGAAACAGCGCCGGTCGATATTTTCTGCGATTTAACTGTTTGAATCACAGTATTCTCCTAGATAAACTGAAGTTTTTTGGCATTGATGGCATAGTCACCCAAAGTATACAAAAACCTGTACTTAGTAACTCAACCAGTATAGCATGGAGCGTCAATTTGAGTGGGGACAAATCACATGTGGGATTCCTCAAGGCTCAGTTTTAAGTCTGCTATATTCCTCATGTATGTAAACGATCTTCTGTCTAAATCACAACACATAAGATCAGTTACTTTTGCAAATGATACTAGTGTTGTAAACAATCCAAGCATACATAAAGAAACAGAAGAAATGGTAAACAATATTCACAAAAGTATCTTTGACTGGTTTCCTGTGAATGGTCTCAATCTCAATTTCCAAAAGACATCACGTATTCAGTAGTGCACATCTAGGGTACTAAACCAGTGACAAGTGTGACACATTTTGAGGAAGTTATAAATAGGATGTAAACTTCAAAATTCTTAGGTGTCCATATTCACGAGAATTTGAATTGGACATAGCACATTTTGAAATTCCTGAAATAGACTCAGTTCAGCCACATTTGCACTTAGTATCATTGCAAATTTTGGAGGGAGACAAATCAGTAAATTGACATGTTTTGAGTGTTTTCGTTCAGTAATGTCATATAGAATAATGTTCTTGGGTAACTCATCTTTAAGAAATAAAGTCCTCGTTCCTCAAAAACGTGCTGTAAGGATAACAAGTGGTGCTCACCCACGATAATTTTGTAGACATCCGATTAAGACGTTGGGCGATCTGGCTGCTGCTGCACAGTATATTTATTCTCTCACGAAACTTGTTGTATAAAGAATCCATTACAGTTCAAAAGGGACAATTACGTAAATAATTACAATACCAGAAGAAAAAATGACATTCATTACTCCACTTTAACGTCTTCTTTAGAGCAAAAAGGGGTGTGTAGTGCGGTAACAAAAATTTTTCGTAACTTACCCAGCGATATAAACTGTCTGACAGACCGCAAAGTAAAATTTGAAAAGAACCTTCTATTCCATAGGATAATTTCTATTTCTTTTGAAAGTTATAAAAGGTAGGGGCAGGAATTACTCCAGGATAAACGTTAATAAAACCGACAAACTGGAAATAGAGGAAAAAAGGTTCCATGAACATATGTCCGGAAATGGGCGGTGTGCTTGCAACGACAACGAATCGTCCCGGAACTCATTACAGTGCTGCATCACATCCACGTCCCAACAGAAGATCGGACTGGCCTCCATGGCATTGCAAATGATAGGGATTTTAGAGGTTGTCATGCACGATACACATGAACATACTTTGGCTTACACCATGTTGCTAGGCCACTTGCCTGGAGCTTGTACTAGGGTTCGTCTCAATATCCTGTAGAACCTAGTCCTCCAAGTCTGGTGTACGCACAATCAGCCGACCACTCTGCTGCTACTGTAAGCCGCGTGAGTCACACAGTCTACAACACACAAGGGCCACACGGCACGTGGTCAGAGGAACTGTCATTCTCCAGCGGCATCTAAAATGGTAACGATGCGTTTCCGAACACATATTCATAGGTCCTTTTTTCCTCAATTTCCAGCCAGGAATACGTCACTGCTATTTGTCAGCGTTATCAATATTCACCCTGTATAAAATGTTCAGCATGCAGCCACATTTGCAAACTAATTTGCAATTTGAATTTAAAATGACTCGTTCTCCATTATTACGATTTAGCATGCATCTCACTCTGGTTGCTACATAATACCCACCACTGGAAGCCGACACCATCACAACCCTCAAACATTAATCCAGTAGACAATTTGTGGGATGTACTCGACAAAACTGTAGAAGTCATCCGATATCCAATAGAAATGATCTAAAGAAAGCTGTACTAGAGGAATGGCGTAAAATTATGGAGCGAACAACAGATTCTCTGGTGAAAACCATGCCAAGGAAAATTCAAGAGATTGTAAAGAGGGCAGGACGGCCTACTATTTTCAGAGTGCCATTTTCAGCATTGTGGACAAATACTTGCTTTGCATCCTAAACTGGCTGCCTTTACTTTTGAATGTTTAACTGTTTATATGAATACAAATCTCGTTTCTTTATTGTATTATAGTTTTCACTGATTAATAAATAAATCCAAGCCCCTGCTGTGCTTCATTCTGACAATTTTCCACTATCTATAGATTCTTAAATAACAACTCGTGTATTAGACGAATACTTTTTGGAGTAACTATACCTATACATACCATAAATTAAAGTCCCCCCTCCCCCCGCGTTTTTCTGTCGCTGGCCGTGGTGGCCGAGTGGTTCTAGGCGCTTCATTCCGGAACCGCGCGACCGCTACGGTCTCAAGTTCGAATCCTGCTTCGGGCATGGATGTGTGTGATGTCCTTAGGTTAGTTAGGTTTAAGCAGTTTTAAATTCTAATTAACTGATGACCTCAGATGTTAAGCCCCATAGTGCTCAGAGCCATTTGAACCATTTGTTTTTCTGTCTATGTATGCGGAAGCTAAGCTGAGGAAACTGTAGGGATTTTGATGCCCTTTTCACTAACAGACAGAATGATTCATAAGAAAGATTTCTGTGTGTAATTTACTAGCGAAACCGGCAATGGTTCGCAGAAAGAGTTTCACAAATTGAGCAAGTCAGTAACGCGTTGGACCACCTCCGCCACTTATGCAAACAGTTATTCGGCTTGCTATTCATTGACGGAGTTGTTGGATGTCCTGCTGAGGGATTTACTGCCAAATTTTGTCCAATTGACGCATTAGATTATCAAAATCCAGAGATGATTGGACGGCCCTGCCCAAAATGCTCGAAACGTTCTCAAATGGCGAGAGAACCCACGACCCTGCTGGACAAGGTGGGGTTTGGCATGCATGAAGACAAGCCGTAGATGCGTTCGCTGTGTGCGAGCGGGCGTTATCTTGCTGAAATGGCAACAAAACAGGGCGTAGAATATCGTCGACGTTTCGTTGTGCTGTAACTGAGTCGCGTAAGACAGCAAAAGGGGTCCTGCTATAAAAAGAAATTGCACCCCAGACAATCACCCTGGTTGTCGGACCGTATGGTGAACGACAGTCCGCTTGGTGTCCCAACGCTGTCCGGGGCGTCTTCCACACACATCTTCTTTGATCTTCAGAGATCAGTTCGACGCGGGACTCATTACTGTAGACATTTATACTCCAATCAATGAGATTACGGCCTGAAGACGTTGCTGGAGAAGCCCTGGATAGCGGTGAGGTAGCAATGTGACTCGCCTGCCATACGGCCCGACACCCAGGAGCAATGAGCTGCGGTGCCATATATTTTCATAGCAGAACTCCTCTGGTTGTCATCCGCTGCACCTTTACAGCGCAGCGGTACGTCGACGATATTCTGCGCCCCATTTGCTGTCCTTCATGGAAAGCCATCGTGGGCTTTTATCTCAACAAGATAATGCCCGCTCACACACGGCAAGAGTTCCTACTGCTTGTCTTCATGCTTACCTGACCCTACTTCGACCGGCAAGGTCGCAAGATTTCTACCCAATTGAGAACGTTTGGAGCATTCTGCTCAGGGACCTCCACAATCGTCTCGGCATTATGACGACTTAACGCACCAGTTGGACGGAATTTGACACTATATCTTTCAGGAGGACATCCAACAACTCTATCAATCAATTACAAGCCTAATAACTACTTGCATAAGGAACGGAGATGGACCAATGCATTATAGACTTGCTCAATTTTTGAATCACTTTCTCTAACATAAATGTCCACCCCGATAGATGAATGGTCAGCGTGACGGACTGCCGTCCTAAGGGGCCCGGGTACTATTCCCGGCTGGGTCGGGGATTTTCTCCGCTAAGGGACTGGGTGTTGTGTTGTCTTCATCATCATTTCATCCCCATCCGGCGTGCAGGTCGCCCAATGTGGCGTCGAATGTAATAAGACCTGCACCAAGGCGGCCGAACCTGCCCCGTAAGGTGCCTCCCGGCAAATGACGCCAAACGCTCATTTCCATTTCTAAAATAAATGATACAGTTTTTTGAAACTATTATCATTTATTTGCCTATCCATGTTCATCACATCTATCGATATCTGACCCAGTCGGATAATTTCTTTGCGCTGCGTCGTTTTATTTTGGCTTATAGTGATTGTATGGGAATCGGATATACGTCCTATGTTCCTCCGTTCTCTCATTGTGGGTCTCCTCATTTCTCCTCTCTTTCTCCTACTTCTCCTTCTCCTCCACGTCTCTCTGTCCATCTTCTCCTCCTTCTCCTATCTCTCTCCTTCCTCCTCCCCTCTGTCCATCTCCTCCTTCCTCCTCTCGTTTAAGCATTGTTTCTTGTTATAGCCATCAGTATCCTGATTGGGAACTGGAGTCGCTTAAAATGGATGGGTAATCGATGCAGGCCGCTGTCGCCGAGCGGTTCTAGGCACTTCAGTCAGGAACCGCGCGACCGTTACGGTCGCAGGCTCGAATCCTGCCTCGGGCATGGATGTGTGTGATGTCCTTAGGTTAGTTAGCTTTAAGTGGCTCTAAGTTCAAGGGGACTGATGACCTCAGATGTTAAGTCCCATAGTGCTCAGCGCCATTTGAACCATTTGGTAAATCGATTGGAATGACTGCTATACAGGGTACGACAGACCTCTTGCTGCTGGACCTGTGAGAATAGTAGATTCAGTGCCAGCTATTTAACATAATTTTAATCTGAAAATGTTTAGGATTACGAAGTTTCAGACGATTTCGATTTCGTAGTACTACTCTGATCGTAAGTCAACGAACTATAAATACAACTCTTCAGGCTGCGAGAAAGAAAACAAGGCAACACGTATTCGCACATACAGTTTTCGTTAAAAATTGTATATGAGAAGACGGACTATATAGGCGAGAAACAACTTGTCTAATGGTTTAAGTAACCTGTTATTGTAGTGTTTTCCTTCTCGCAGTCGGTCTTTACCCGAAAACCAGTACAGCATTGTTAAAAAAAATGTATAGCCAGTTTCTGTCTGAATTTTTATTGGAGTATTCTGTAAAAATTTGAAGGAGAATCTTGCAGAATTTTTGATGACATCCTCGAACAATGACTTGTATTTATGCAGCGTGACTGAGAGGCCCCTACCGTTGTCTTTTTATGCAACCTGCGCTATGTATAGATCAGGAAAGGCATCCAGAAAGGCGACAACCACATAATCGAAACAGGTTCTATCTTAGAGGTTTGGGTGATTGCTTGCAAACGGAATCATACTGAAAATAAAGCAAGTGATGATTGGCCATGAGTTACACAGCATTTCTGGACGAAGATATACCTCATTTTTGCCGTAGTTATCCATCTGTCTCCAATCTTTTTTTGTGTGATTAGCGATGTAATCATATAGGTTTTGGATGTCTCTGCGAGTTTATTTCGTTTATAGTACTTAATCTTTCCGAAATGATTCAGAATCGTTGCCTTATACAATGTGTTTCGTCATTAGGAACAACGAAATTAACAGGAAATATCAAAATGGGAAGCATGAAAGTAACAGCTTTCCGGTATATAACCTAATGAAGACATTACTATATGACTCGCCGCGTTAATGTGCTAAAGTGTTTTCACAAACAAAATTTGTATAGTAGGTCTAAGATGTCTTCATACACTACACCGTTATTCTCTTTTTGAAAATGTTCCTCGCATCTCCACGGCGAACTGGTCAACAATATTGTTCTGTCATATGAGGTTGCGTAAAATGACATCGGCCGGGCAGCAGAATATTCCCGTGTATTAACTTTTTCATTGGGTTATATACCGTGTAGTTGTTCATAAGTCTACATTCTTGTACCACTTACAACTGATTAAGTACAATAAATATAATAAACCTACAGAGACATTCAAAACTTGTATGACTTGTATGACACTGCTAATTACAGAAACAAAGACTGAAGACATTTGGATAAGTAAGGTATACCTTGGTCAAATAAAAAATCGTAACCCATGGTCAATTCTCACTTGGATTTTTACAGCACGATTCTATTTGCCAACTGTCAACGAACTCTCTGAGAGGGAACTTACACCGATAACATGGTTGTCGCCTGTCTGGATACCGTTGCTGATTCATATGTTGTGCCGTTTGCATAAAACTGCAGAGGGGTAGTTGAATCAAACTGTATAGTATTGTATGATTATATGTTAGCGGAACAAACACTGGTAGCAGTTACTTCTGTAAAATATCTGGGAGTATGCGTGCGGAACGATTTGAAGTGGAATGATCATATAAAATTAATTGTTGGTAAGGCGGGTACCAGGTTGAGATTCATTGGGAGAGTCCTTAGAAAATGTAGTCCATCAACAAAGGAGGTGGCTTACAAAACACTCTTTCGACCTATACTTGAGTATTGCTCATCAGTGTGGGATCCGTACCAGATCGGGTTGACGGAGGAGGTAGAGAAGATCCAAAGAAGAGCGGCGCGTTTCGTCACAGGGTTATTTGGTAACCGTGATAGCGTTACAGAGATGTTTAACAAACTCAAGTGGCAGACTCTGCAAGAGAGGCGCTCTGCATCGCGGTGTAGCTTGCTCGCCAGGTTTCGAGATGGTGCGTTTCTGGATGAGGTATCGAATATATTGCTTCCTCCTACTTATACCTCCCGAGGAGATCACGAATGTAAAATTAGAGAGATTAGAGCGCGCACGGACGCTTTCAGACAGTCGTTCTTCCCGCGAACCATACGCGACTGGAACAGGAAAGGGAGGTAATGACAGTGGCACGTAAAGTGCCCTCCGCCACACATCGTTGGGTGGCTTGCGGAGTATAAATGTAGATGTAGATGTATAGTATTTCGGATTACCGCTACACCAGACAAGTCATGTGGCAGTGGATAGTGCTCCCTGTGCGAAGAGGAGTGGATCGGTAGTCTTGACTGTGCGAAAGATCTGTCTATACTACATGTCCTGAGGAATCAAGGAATTGTCAGATTGGCGACAGAGGAAACTCTAGAGGGTAGTAAGCAGGTCCAAATGGATGTAGGTTGCAGTAATTATGCCAAGATGAAGAGACTTGCACAGGACAGACCTTCTTGGGTAGCTGCATCGAACCGGTCTTCAGGGGCTAGTGCAGCATGGGATACAACCCGTCGGCTTTGACCAATGACGTCAAACATTACTACAGATAATAATGCCTTCACTTTCAGCCATAGATTAAAAAAACCAGTTCTGTGTTCCGGATAAGCGCTATCATTGTACATTAAAATAATTGATTGTGATTTTAAAAGAGATCGCTACATATTGCTCAAAATATTATTCGTGTGCATTTATTTAAATAATTGGTTGTTTGCAATTCATTCGGTACTTAATTTCATTCTTAGTGATATTGAGGTAATTTGGACTATTAGTTTCTTATTTTAGGACAATTTTTAGTATCTCGGTCCGACACACAGTTTTAATCTGCCAGAAAGTTTCATATCAGCGTACACTCCGCTGCAGAGTGAAAATCTCATTCTGGATATATCTCATTTCCGTTTATAGGTATGGATTTATCTGGTTCCGATGAACCTGGATTTGAGAGAGGCTATGGGAGTAGACATGTTGGCCAAGATTTGTTTTTTTACAAATGTATGGTCTCGTTGCCGAGTATGTCCGATATCGTGAGTGCGGCGAACATAAGCGGCTCGCAAGTGTATCTCGTCGCCGTACTCACGACTTATTCGTATGGCGCTGCAGCAAAGATCGGTTGTGGCGGTCAATTAGACGAGGGAAGTGGTTCGAAAATCTAAGCTCGACTTTAGAGACATTATGAAAATCACGTACTGTTGGTGCTTGAGATATCCTGTGTGGCTGTGTGTCCATGAATGTCGTGTGCGTAAGCGTACAGTAGTGGTTTGGTACTCTTTTTGCAGGGAAGTTGTGGGGAATACATGAAATAGGGGGCCGTTGAGGGTGTCGGGTGTTATGGTCGAAATTGACTAGTCGCAATTTGGCAAAAGGAAGTACAACAGGAGGGAACCTCCGGTGGGATTATGGATTTGGGGGGCTGTAGTTTGAGGTCAAAGGTGTGACAATGTAGTGTTTAAAGTAGTTCCCAATCGAAGGAAGGAAGTTTTGGTCAGATTAATTGAAGACCACGTTGCAGAGGGTTCCATTGTAATTTCAGATGGTTTTTGTTCATGTAGGGATTTAGGGGAAAGGGGTTATCACCATCTCGTAGTTAATCACAATATTGAGTTCAGATCATTATCCACAGGGGCTTGCACAAACAGCGTAGAGGGTTATTGGTCAGCTGTGAAATCTCATGTAGGGAAGGGGAAACGCCGGATTTCCACACTTCAAAGTCACTTATACGAATATTCATAGAGGCGTAGTATTCTCCAAACATATTGCCCGTTTAAATGTTTTGTTAAACGTGTTGGGCGATGTACCGTTCATAATATGTTAGCTAATTTCACATTAGGATGGGCGGAGGGTGAATGTGTGTGTGTTTCGTAATGTTTTGTTTGTTGTGTATGTGAGTATGTGATTTTTGTTGATGTCTTCCTAGGCGAGCTTCGGTTCTTTTAGGAAGTTGCCGTGTAGTAAGTTCAGTTTTCCATTTTTTTCTTTTACTGCAGTTGACTATTTTGACTTATTTCATTGTTGTATTACACCATTACCTATGTTTCGTGTACTCCAGTACGTAATAGAAATTTCGCAGCTGTCGTTCTTCTTTCGTTTCCCAGCACTAGTATCAGTACGATGTTTTCGAAACTGTACCAGAAATATTAAACGGTGAAACACCCGACACAACTAAAATTTGTATCCCGTCCCTCAGTTGACCTTTACACTGACACTACCTATTCGAAAAGAACGACATATGTAACATTGATGAGATAACCAGTATATGGCAACTGGAGAACAGGATACAAATGTTGTGTATAGCTACGAGGGCTATCCACAAAGTACATTACGTTTTCGTTTGTGTCCGTTAGGGGCGGGGCTAGCGCGGCCATCTTGGTGTCATGGCATTCCGCCACTCAGTCGGCATCCTGCCGTGCTAGTGAGAGGTTCGTGCTGTACTGCATTGAGTTACTCTGACAGTTTGAAATGTCAGCGTTAATTGAAAATGCCGCGAAGTGTGATGTGCGTGCTGTAATAAGGTTTCTGACTGCAAAAAACTGTACACCGATAGAAATCTATCGGCAGCTTTGTGAAGTGTATGGGGACAACATAATCACTGAAGGTGGAGTGCAATAAAGGGTCATAAAATTTAAAAATGGCCGAACTAACGCTCACGACGAAGAGTGAAGTGGAAGACCCAGCATAGTGACTGCCGAACTTGTCGAAAAAGTCGATGCCGCGGTCCGTGAAAACCGTAATTTCACAATAACGGAACTCTCTATGAGTTTTCCACAAATTTCACGAAGCTTGTTGCACGAAATCATTACCGAAAAGCTTGGTTTTGTGCAAGATGGATACCAAAAAACTTGACAGAGATTCACAAAAATCAGCAAATGGCTGCAGCGTCAACGTTTTTGGACGCTTACGAGAAAGGTGGCGACTCATTACTCGATCGCATCGTTACTGGTGACGAAACATCGGTTAAGCATGTGAACTGCGAGACAAAATTGCAGTCAGTGCAGTGGAGGCACACAAATTCCCCCCAAAAACCCAAGAAATGCGTGCAGACAATGTCGGCAAGGAAGGTGATGGCGACTGTCTATTGGGACAGAAAAGGTGTGATTTTTGTGGATTTCCTGGAAAGAGGCACTACAATAAACTCTCAAAGGTATTGCCAAACTCTGCACAACCTGAGAAGAGCAATACAAAACAATCGCATGGGAAAGTTGGGCTCAAAGATCTTGCTGATTCACGACAAACGCCCGGGCCCACACGGCAAATGCCACTCGTGATGTTCTCGAATCTTTTAAGTGGGAGTTGTTTCCTCATCCGCCGCACAGTCACGACCTGGCACCGAGCGACTTCCACTTATTCCCAGCAATGAGGAAGTGGTTGGCTATGCAGCGTTTTGATGACGACGCACAGCTTCAAGAAGAGGTAACCACGTGGTTGAAGGCGCAGGCGGCCGAATTTTACGACGAAGGAATTTCCAAGCTCGTCCATCGCTACGATAAGTGCCTTAATTTAAATGGCAACTATGTAGAAAAGTAGTATTTAAGTGTGGCTTTCATCTGTATATAATTAAAAAAGTTTTCCAATACTTTATTTATTTTTAATTCCAAAACGTAATGTACTTTGTGGATAGCCCTCGTATATAGCTCAACTAAATAATGGGACACTATTGTCACTGCTGTGATGAAATAGCATCGAAGACGAAAAAAAAAAAAAAAGAAACTGTACCCCATAGTGAAGTACGGAATACAAATTGTATATGTGTCGTCTTATTGCCTCTTCGCGTAGTTCAACTGAGGTGCAGGTTGCAAATGTAACGTACGTCCATTTCCACGTTTTTGTTAGCAGTGTACATCTATATAGGTCAACGGAAGTATGAGATACAAATATTATGTACGTAGCTCCTTCTGGCATCGGTAGTACTACTATCTACGTAAGAACAGAATATTAGCGGTAGCAGAGGTGAAAGAAACAACACATGTAAAATTTGTTTCCCGTGCTTCAGTTGACCTGTATATTTCAACTGAACAGCAGGATATTAATGCTAACGAAAACGAAGAAATCGAGGCACGCTAAACTTGTATCCCGTACTGCAGTTAACCAATTCAGTTCGAATGAGGTTCGAGATACAACCCATATACATGTGACGTGAGGTATTCTGTTGTTGTTGTTGTGGTCTTCAGCCCAGAGACTGGTTTGATGCAGCTCTCCATGCTACTATATCCTGTGCAAACTTCTTCATCTCCCAGTACCTACTGCAACCTACATCCTTCTGTATCTGCTTAGTGTGTTCATCTCTTGGTCTCCCTCTACGATTTTTACCCTTCACGCTGCCCTCCAATACTACATTTGCGATCCCTTGATGCCTCAGAACATGTCCTACCAACCGATCCCTTCTTCTAGTCAAGTTGTGCCACAAACTTCTCCCCAATCCTATTCAATACCTCCTCATTAGTTATATGATCTACCCGTCTAATCTTCAGCATTCTTCTGTAACACCACATTTCGACAGCTTCTAATCTCTTCTTGTCCAAACTAGTTATCGTCCATGTTTCACTTCCATACATACTTTCAGTAACGACTTCCTGACACTTAAATCTATACTCGATGTTAACAAATTTCTCTCCTTCAGAAACGCTTTCCTTGCCATTGCCAGTCTACATTTTATATCCTCTCTACTTCGACCATCATCAGTTACTTTGCTCCCCAAATACCAAAACTCCTTTACGACTTTAAGTGTCTCATTTACTAATCTAATTCCCTCAGCATCACCCGACTTAATTCGACTACATTCCATTATCCTCCTTTCAAGACGCTATCCATTCCGTTCAACTGTTCTTCTAAGTCCTTTGCTGTCTCTGACAGAATTACAATGTCATCGGCGAACCTCGAAGTTTTTATTTCTTCTCCATGGATTTTAATTCCTACTCCGAATTTTTCTTTTGTTTCCTTCACTCTTGCTCAATATACAGATTGAATAACAGCGGGGAGACGCTACAACCCTGTCTCACTACCTTCTCAACCACTGCTTCCCTTTCATGTCCCTCTACTCTTATAACTGCCATCTGCTTTCTGTACAAATTGTAAGTAGCCTTTCGCTCCCTGTATTTTACCCCTGCCACTTTCAGAGTTTGAAAGAGAGTATTCCAGTCAACATTGTCAAAAGCTTTCTCTAAGTCTACAAATGTAGGTTTGCCTTTCTTTAATCTAGCTTCTAAGATGTCGTAGGGTCAATATTGCCTCACGTGTTCCAATATTTCTACGGAATCCAAACTAATCTTCCCCGAGGTGGGCTGCTACCAGTTTTTCCATTCGTCTGTAAAGAACTCGCGTTAGTATTTTGCATACGTGACTTATTAAACTGATTGTTCAGTAATTTTCACATCTGTCAACACCTGCTTTCTTTGGGATTGGAATTATTATGTCCTTCTTGAAGTCTGACGGTATTTCGCCTGTCTCATACATCTTTCTCTCCAGATGGTAGAGTTTTGTCAGGACTGGCTCTCCCAAGACCGTCAGTAGTTCTAATGGAATGCTGTCTACTCCCGGGGCCTTGTTTCGACTCAGGTCTTTCAGTGCTCTGTCAAACTCTTCACGCAGTATCGTATCTCCCATTTCATCTTCATCTACATCCTCTTCCAATTCCATAACATTGTTCTCAAGTACATCGCCCTTGTGTAGACCCTCTATATACTCCTTCCACCTTTCTGCTTTCCTTTCTTTGCTTAGAACTGGGTTTGCATCTGAGCTCTTGATATTCATACAAGTGGTTCTCTTTTCTTCAAAGGTCTCTTTAATTTTCCTGTAGGCAGTATCGATCTTACCCCTCGTGAGATAAGCCTCTACATCCTTACATTTGTCCTCAAGCCATCCCTGCTTAGCCATTTTGCACTTCTTGTCGATCTCACTTTTGAGACGCTTGTATTCCTTTCTGCCTGCTTCATTTACTGCATTTTTATGTTTTCTCCTTTCATCAGTTAAATTCAAAATTTCTTCTGTTACCCAAGGGTTTCTACTAGCCTTCGTCTTTTTACCTACTTGATCCTCTGCTGCTTTCACTACTTCATCTCACAAAGCTATTCTATACTACCTACACTAGCAAAGGTATTCTATACTACCAATATTTCCATCCATTTTTTCTCCTTCATTTGCCACAGAAATAATACTATACAAACACGCGATATCCTTAATGGGGGAATATTACTTGCCTTGATATATGCCAACCATATTTTTTATCTTTCTTATCTCTTTGTTTCTGAACACTCTTGTCAGCTGTTACATTTGTGTAATAAATGATCTCTGGCAAATTCTGACTTCATTGTTCAAAGTCGACGGGTTGTATCCCGTGCTTCACTAGACCCGGCCTTGGGAATGACGCCCGTCCTGAGAAGAGATGGTGCTGAGTTTTGACGGTGCTGGTTGTTGTCCGCAGTGCGAGAAGGGTGAGCACATCTCGGAGACGTACGAGGCGCAGTCGTGGCAGTTGCTGGCCAACGGCAGCGCGCTGGTGGGGGGCGTGGCTGTCGCGCAGCCCCTGGAGCGCTACTGCGCAGACGCGGCGGGCCACGGCGGCCGCGGTCAGCTGCTCTACTGCAGCGACAGGTCCGTCTCCTGGAAGCCCAACCGCCAGCGCGGCCTGCTCTACGGGCTGCTGTTCGGACTGGGCGCCATCTTCCTGCTCGCCACCGTGCTCCTCTACAGCTGCCTGCCCGGTGAGCTACCACTCGTGTCTCTGCTCTTTAGACCATTTCATTCGCATGACACATCAAATATGTCCAAGTGTGCCTGTGGAATGCATGAGGTGGTGACAGTAAGAAATTTCACACAAACAAAGTAATACCATGTTGTTGACAATTCTTCGGGGTTATATGGCTGTGGTCCATGGAATTCTTCTGTTCCCAACCTTTCGTCCAATACTACGTTGGACATCCTCAGGAGTACGGCTGGTCCTGCTGAGTCCTGCCGACAGTCGGCAGGACTCAGCAGGACCTGCCGTACCCCTGAGGATGTCCAACGTAGTATTGGACGAAAGGTTGGGAATAGAAGAATTCCATGGACCACAGCCATATAACCCCGAAGAATTATCAACAACAGTACCATCCGGTCATGAAAGCCTTCATTGTATAAAAGTAATACCATACTCTGGAACAACATATTCCATAGCTGCGGTTGCTAATGCATGCCTGTTGTGGTGGTACAGGGTGACAATTATTGAACTATATGAAAAAAAAACCAATGTAAATTAGTTACAAACTAAAGCATGCACACACTTTATTCAACTTATAAACGTCACTACAGATATTCGGATTTAGGTTATGACATGTTTGCCCATCATTGCTCCAGAAGTTGGACCATTACGAAATACGGGGAGTAGCTCACAATTGGTTCACCTCTTACTTTAGGAATAGGCAGCAAAAGGTCATTATTCACAATGTTAATAACGGCTGTGATGTGGGGTCTGAGGGGGGTACTGTCAAGTGGGGGGTGCCCCAGGGATCAGTGTTGGGGCCATTCCTGTTCCTTGTTTATATAAATGATATGCCCTCTAGTATTACGAGTAACTCTAAAATATTTCTGCTTGCTGATGACACTAGCTTGGTAGTAAAGGATGTTGTGTGCAACATTGGCTCTGTCTCAAATAGTGCATCTAAGTTCATGGCTTGTAGAAAATAAACTAACGCTAAATCACAGTAAGACTCAGTTTCTACAGTTTCTAACACACAATCGAACAAAACCTGACGTTTTAATTTCACAGAACGGACATATGATTGGTGAAACTGTTCAAATTCCTACGTGTTCAGATATATAGTAAGCTGTCGTGTGAAGCCCACGTTTAGGATCTTTTTCAGACTTAATACTGCCGTTTTTACTATTCGAACAATATCAGAAGTGAGTGATCGTTCAACACGAAAATTAGTCTACTTTGCTTATTTTCATTCGCTTATGTCGTATGGTATTATATTCTGGGGTAACTCTTCCCATTCTGAAAGGATATTTTTGGCTCAGAAACGGGCAGTTCGGGCAGTAAGTGGTGTAAGTTCACGAACCTCTTGTCGACCTCTGTTCACGATTCTGGGTATTTTGACATTGGCCTCTCAATATATATAGTCCTTACTGTCGTTTTTTGCTACCAATATTAGCTTATTCCCAAGAATAAGCAGCTTTCACTCGGTTAATACTCGGCAGAAATCAAATCTGCATTTGGATTGGATTTCCTTAACTCTTGTGCAAAAAGGTGTGCAGTACACTACTGCATCCATTTTCAATAAACTACCACCTGAATTCAAAAATCTTAGCAGTAATCCACGCGCTTTCAAATCGAAACTGAAGAGTTTTCTCATTGGTCACTCCTTCTATTCTGTCGAGAAGTTCCTTGAAAACTTAAGCTGATTCTTACTGTATTGTTGATTGCGTTTACTTAAATTTATGGACTGACTTTTTTCGGGTTCATGAACATTTATTTTCATCTGTTATTACTTTTATGTTGTAATTTCATGTACTGACACGTTCCATGACCTTGGAGATTTGCTCCTCAATTTGGTCGCACGGAACTTGACGTGTAAATGAAATAAGATAAATTGGCGATGATGTGGCGCAGATGAATAGCGAAATCTACAAGACCTCCTGAACGTCTGTTTTCAGCTCAGCAGTGGTTTTGGACTTATTGCTGCTCACCTTATATTTAATATAGCCCCACAAAAAGGAGTCTCATGTGTTCAGATCTGGAGAATATGGCGGCCAATAGAGACCTATGCCAGTGGCCTCTGGTTACCCCAGAGCCAGAAAGCGGTCTCCAAAGCGCTCCTCCAGAACATCACTCTCCTGCTTTGATGGAGTCGAGCTCCGTCTTGCATGAACGACATCTTGTCGAAATCAGAGTCACTTTGGATAATAGGGATGAAAGCATCTTCCAAAACCTTCACATACCATTCGGTAATCACTGTGCCATCAAGAAATATCTCACCAATTATTCCATGACTGGACATTACACAGCACACAGTCACCTATTGATCATGAAGTGACATCTCGATCGCGAAATGCGGATTCTCAGTCACCCAAATGCGCCGATTTTGATTATTGACGTACCCATCCAAATGTGGGCTCCGTTGCTAAACCAAACCATACTAATTCCCATCATGCCTTGTGACCAACAGTGCAGTTTGAATGTTCTAATGCACACTATTCAGAAGTTATGATGATTTTATTTCACATAGTTCAATAGATGTCACCTAGTACATGGTCCAGTCACATTAATACGATCACAGCCTTGTTATCGTGATGGTCCACAGACAGTATGTTGCAGCACTAGCAGCGGAATCTACATAAACCATGTCAGGTGGGGACATACAAAACAATCCAGTCACTACTGTAATGTGAAAGCAGAGTGATGTATCTCACATCCAAAAGGACATCTTCATTGACTTTCAGGCCAAGGGTGGAAGCATTTCCAAAACAGCAATGTTTATAAGCTGCCCATCTGCTACCATTGTTAAAGTATACTGTGCATGGCTAAATTGCACCATCTAAAACTGGTCCTGAAGCAACTTTGGTGCACCACGGACTATGCAGGGTGTTACAAAAAGGTACGGTCAAACTTTCAGGAAACATTCCTCACACACAAATAAAGAAAAGATGTTATGTGGACATGTGTCCGCAAACGCTTAGTTTCCATGTTAGAGCTCATTTTAGTTTCTTCAGTATGTACTGTACATCCTCGATTCACCGCCAGGATTTCATACGGGATACTCTACCTGTGCTGCTAGAACTTGTGCCATTACAAGTACGACACAACATGTGGTTCATGCACGATAGAGCTCCTGCACATTTTAGTCGAAGTGTTCGTACCCTTCTCGACAACAGATTCGGTGACCGATGGATTGGTAGAGGCGGACCAATTCCATGACCTCCACGCTCTCCTGACCTCAACCCTCTTGACTTTCATTTATGGGGGCATTTGAAAGCTCTTGTCTACGCAACCCCGGTACCAAATGTAGAGACTCTTCGTCCTCGTATTGTGGACGGCTGTGATGCAATACGCCATTCTCCAGGGCTCCATCAGCGCATCAGGGATTCCATGCGACGGAGGGTGGATGCATGTATCCTCGCTAACGGAGGACATTTTGAACATTTCCTGTAACAAAGTGTTTGAAGTCACGCTGGTACGTTCTATTGCTGTGTGTTTCCATTCCATGATTAATGTGATTTGAAGAGAAGTAATAAAATGAGCTCTAACATGGAAAGTAGGCGTTTCCGGACACATGTCCACATAACATATTTTCTTTCTTTGTGTGTGAGGAATGTTTCCTGAAAGTTTGGCCGTACATTTTTGTAGCACCCTGTATATTACAGGGTGAACGACGGCTGCAGAGATGTGTACTGTCGAATAGATGTGCTACTGTCGAGCATCTGACCACCAAGATGAACAAAGGAGCTACAACAATGTGTCCTCAATGACTGTTCAGCGAACATTGCTGTGTATGGATCGCTGCAAAAGTTGTCCGGTTCATTCACCCATGCTGACTCCTGTTCATCGGTGATGAAGGCAGGAACTGGCACATCAGTACCGCATCTGGACGGGTACTTAGTGGCGACAGGCGCCTTTACAGATGAATCAGATCTATGCTCCATCAGACAGATGGCTGTTGTGTACAGCATGAAATGTCTGAAAGCAAACACCCTGAAACAATCGTGGGAAGGGTCCAGGCCAGAGGGCATTTCTTGGGTGATCTCGTAGTTTTGGAATGGACAACTGGTTCAACACAATCATGCATCTATCCTTGAGGAGTAAGTCCACTTGTACATGCAGGTCGATTTGCTCCACGATGTTTACTGGCAGGATAAAGCAACCTGTCACACAGCTCACAGTGTCTGTGCATTGTTCAAAGAGCACCTGGATGAGTTTACCGTAGATCACTGACTAAGAAACATGCCAGATTGAGACCCAATTGAGTACCTGTGGGGCCACCTCGATCGGGCTGTTCGAGAAACCTAGGGCACCTGGCCACACCAGTGGAGTCGACGTGGCTCCACATGCCTGCCGGTAACTTAGAGAACACCACTGACCCCCTTCCTACGGGTCTCGCAGCGTTTTGCACTGCAAAGGGTGTTTGTTCAGGCTTTTGACAGGAGGTCACATTAATGCGACTGGACAGTGTGTGTATTTTCTGGGGCATTAAGGGTTTCAAAGTGCTGTTGTTATAGACCGCTAGCGCTGGCAGAATCTATCTGTACCTGATGTCAGATGGGTAGTCAGCATGTGTGGGCCATCCGGGAAAACCAGTAAAAACAGCAGTGGGTTTAATAGGTAAGGATCTCACTGATGAACAATAGTATATAAAAAGTACAGTACTTTGAAACAAATTGACAAATTTATTTAAACGCACACTGAAGACAACGAATAATACGAGGGCGTGCTGAAAAATAATATCTCAGAATTTGTTATGTGAAACCTCTTAATGCTTTTTAAATAGAAAACTATGTTAACATTCTACATCTTTATTTTTCATGTCTACAAATTCATTTCTCAATATAGCCGTCTTGGCGACGAACACATTTCTCCCAAAGCAAGACCAGTTTGTTGATACCGCCAGTGTTGACAGGAGCCACAGCCTTACCTCTGCTTGCACCGCTTCATCACTATCGAATGAAGTCCTGGAAGATGTTCTTTTAGGTTTTGGAAACGGATGAAAATCAGATGTGGCCATGTCGGACTGTATGGAGGATGATCTGTGACAGTTAAATCCAGGCGTCGGATGGTTGCAAATTCTACAGTGCTCGTGTGTGGACCGGCATTTTCATACGGATGGAGTCGGTGCTCCATTTGTGGACGAATTCTTTGAATCCGAAACTCGATTACTGCACGTTGTTTCTCTGGACCGACATAATAACGTTAAGCACCGCAGTGTTAAACGCTACAATGCGGAGCCCTCTAGAGGAAACTTTTTGCAACTTGCTCCGAAGCGAGGGGGGAACGACGATCAAGTCATATGCGTAACATATCTGACACTGAGAAGAGATTTAAAAAATATGGAAGCATTGGTTTTGGGACGCCATTGTGTATACCATTACATATCACATACGCGCTGTGCTTGGTTGTGAATACAACACTATACAGATGGGCGGAATCACGTTCCGCACATTTCTCCAGGCGATGAACGAAAGCATGTTCAATGGGATCTCCTCCACAGCTATGTGTGTCCTTTCCTTGAATTCAGCCACAGTATCCGTACGTGTAGCGCACACCCGAGTCTTCAGGTACCCCCAGAACAGCCCGCCAGGTTAGCCGTGCAGTCTAACGCACTGATTTCCGAGCGGGAAGGCGTGCCGGTCCCCGGCACGAATCCGCCCGGCGGATTAGTGTCAAGGTCCGGTATGCCGGCCAGTCTGTGGATGGTTTTTAAGACGGTTTACCTTCTGCCTCTACGAACGCGGGCTGGTTCCCCCTATTCCACCTCAGTTACCCTATGTAGGCGATTGCTGCGCAAACATTGTCGCCACGTACGCATACACCGTAATTACTCTACCACGCAAACTTTTGCGGGTTTGAGGTTACACTCGTCTGTTGTGAGACGTTCCCGGAAAGGGGGGGGGTCCACTGGGCGCCGAACCTCACAAACCTCACAATAACCCTGGGTTCGGTGGTGGGCGGCGGTGGGGTGAGTGGACTGCTGTAGCCTGTTGTGCGGTTGTGAACCACTGAGGGCTACGACGGGGCCGAAGCCTCTCCGTCGTTTCTAGGTCCCCAGTTCAACACAACACAATACAATACAATACAATACCCCCAGAAGAAGAAGTCAGAGGCTGTCTAATCTGGCGACAATGCTGACTGATGAGTATCTAGAAATCTGGAAACAAATCGACCAAGAAAATGAAGCTGCAAGACATTCTTGGGCTGTATGAGATTTTGCCCCATCCTGTTGCAACCATGTCGTTGTTCAACTTTGGAAGGAAGAAATCGTGTAACATTTGGACTTAGCGATCCTTAGTAACCCTTCTGCACGACTATGAAGATCCTAAGAAAATATTAACCAATGATGTCCAACGAGGCCACGTCGCACCATACAATTACGCCTTCACAAGGCAAGGATTTCTCCCTCAGCCAACAGGGAATGCCTTCGTTAATGTATCCCCAGCATTGGTAATTTCGTCTATTTACACAACTACCTCGATGAAAATGAGCGTCATGCGTCATTAGTATGTTGTTTGATATTAGGATGAGGTAGGAGTTAGACGAAGCCCAAATCGAAGATTCATTGGGCAATTTTGTCTTGTTCGTTTAGTTTCTGTACGACCTGCGATTTGTACCCGTGGAAGTACAGATTTTCATATATGAGAGAACGATCTCTCAATGTTAGCGCTGAGGCAGAACGGAGAACGTATTCCACTCGTGTTCGGCTGTGTCCTTCATCACAGTGGACCATTTCTCTTTTCGCAAGATACAGTAATCCTGAATCGTTGCACCCACCATACAATCGAACGATGACCGGAAGCTCTCATGGCGTTTCAACACGAAATGATGACGAAACAGTCGCTGAAATGTGATGGGAGACTCATAATTTTTAAAATAGAGCTCGACGGTTAATGCTGTGGACTCCAGAAGGCAATAATTATAAATGATCATCCTTCCTCGATGCAGCGACCCGTAGTACGTGATCAGATTCTACTACTGATTCTGCCAGACACTGTAGAAAAGGTGTATATTGTTTACTTCGAAGTACCATTGGGTGTACCCTACTGTTGGTAAAGCAGCCACCAGTCAATCAGAGGGGCCATAACGGCTAGTTAGTGACAAACCATCAGGAGAGAGAGGGAGAGGGAGAGGGAGAGAGAGAGAGAGAGAGAGAGAGAGAGAGAGAGAGAGAGAGAGAGAGAGAGAGAGAGGGGGGGGGGGAGGGAGAAAAAGAGAGAGAGAGAGAGCAAGAGAGAATGGGGAGGGAGAGAGGGGGAGATAGATAGAGAGAGAGAGAGAGAGAGAGAGAGAGAGAGAGAGAGAGAGAGAGAGAGAGCGAGAGAGAATGGGGAGGGAGAGAGGGGGAGACAGATAGAGAGAGAGAGAGATGAAGGGAGAGAGAGAGAAAGTGCAACGTCATCCTTTGTCGGGAGGAGAGACCAGGGCAGCGGAATGTCTCTCGATCGACGCCCAGGACGTGCCTCAGCGGCCAGTACGTGACTATTGTCCCGCGAGTCCCATGATTCGTTCAGGCGTGGCGAGGGAAAGTTTGATCTTACAACATCCGTAACTACAATGAACTGCTCTTATGCTGAAGTGCTCCCTCGATCCAGCATGTAGCCCGCAAGAGTTAGCACCGAAGTACTGATATGACATGTTGTCTTCTTTGTTTTCCAGCCTCTTTTTTTTCACAGTTGCAGTTATATAGGTAGTGTAGGTTAAACGCCGTCTTTTGCAACTGTAATGAAAGTCTTATTAAGACCAAACGCGTTTTACTTTATCCTAAGGCATCTTCAGTGATCTCTGTAACAGTATGGTTTTCTTCCTCCTACACTTTGTTTGCTTGAATCATGAACAGTTCGCGTGACTTAACTTAGTACTTTAAATTTTATTAGTTCTTATAACTACTCACGGTTTTTCTGGATGTTTGCGTCATTCTTCCTGTTGTTTCACATATGTGAGTTAGACTTTAGCACACAGCTTCTTCCCTATCACTAAATATATTATTTCAAGTTTTTGTGTTGTACAGAATCGCTGACATTCTCGCCATTTTGTGTATTTTGTTCTGCTAATGTAGGATGCGTTCGTCTTTTGTTTCTTTTGATAGGAGTTGGAGCATCTGCTATTGCTCTGTGTGTGTCAGTGGATATATTTTCCGAGTAGTGTGTGTGCGCGTGCATTTTCTCAGTGGTAATGGCTGTCCATATATTTGTGTGTTTGCTTGTTTATTTGTTTGTTTGTAAAAGGAACTAATACATCGTAGCTACTGTGTGTGTAAATTATTGCTTTACTGTGGTACGCTAGCAGTTGATCTAGGGTGGGGATTGGCAACATCCTCGAGAGGCATAGAATAAAAATAGCGTATCCAAGCAATAACTCTGTACAGAAATGTCAAGAAAAGGAAGACCACATAACACATACCAAAAATCTTTCATAATCAATTATCTGTTTAGCCATAGTTAATTGCCAGCTCATATCGAATAAAACACGCAAACGAACTGGTATAATACACTGAAGCGCCAAAGAAATTGGTATAGGCATACGTATTCAAATACGGAGGCATGTAAACAGGCAGAATAAGGGGCTGCGGTCGGCGACGCCTGTGCAAGACAACAAGTGTCTAGCGCAGTTGTTAGTTCGGTTACTGCTGCTACAATGGCCGTTTATCGAGATTTAAGTGAGTTTGAACGTGGTGTTATAGTTGGACCTGACCGTATGTGATTATTTCTTGTGGGGGTTTATAAAAGACTCTGTTTATGTGCCTCTGTTAACAACAACAATGAATGAAGTGAGACATCGCATAATAGCAGCTGTGGAAGCTGTAACTCAAGACATGCTCGCTGCAGTGTGGGAACAGTCTGAATACCGCACGACACCTATGAGAAGGAATGAAAAAAAAACTTTTTGAGTTTCCTGTACATCAAAAAACAAAATTCATTTTATGTATGTATTAGTTTCAGAAATAGGATGATTCTTTTTGATGCACCCTGTATTTTATAAAAAGTGCGGCTGTTAGTACGCTCTATTTCTACACGTTTATGATCAGCCGCAGTCCTGCGTCCACTTCAATGATGGGTCGTCTAGATACTGACAGCTGGCGTTGTGTTGGCAGGCCTGCTGGCTCGGATGCACGCGCGGGCCGTGGTGTGCCACGCTACCTCTCTGCTGGGAGCCTACGTGGCGCTCGCCGTGATGCAGACGTGGCCCGACATGCCGCCGCCAGCCTGCTCTGCCGCCGGTGAGTAGCGCTACTTGTGTCGTCTGACGGTTAACGCCATGACGACGTTCGGTTTCAGCGACGATATGTGTTTTGTCGCCTCTTTGTTAACGAGTTATGGTGGCAATGAGCAACTGAATATGAGTCTTTGGGCACAAAATTGGTTACGATAAATAAATAAAGCACTCAACTACAGCTGTGGACGACTTATTTTCTTGAAACAATCTGACGCAGTTCAGGAGCGATGGCGTGGTGCATTGTCATCATGAAGTTTCAGGTTGTAATGGACCCTGTTTTAAATCAAATGAGATGGGATCACTATTGAAACTATTTGTGCTGTTATAACTGTGCAGTTAGTTTTAATTAATACAGTGAAACTTCCTCGCAGATTAAAACTGTGTGTCGGACCGATATTCGAGCTCGGGAGCTTTGCCTTTCGCGGGCAAGTGCTATACCAACTGAGCTACCCAAGCACGACTCACGCCCTGTCCTCGCAGCTTTACTTCTGGCGGTATCTCGTCTCCTACCTTCCAAACTTGACAGAAGCTCTCCTGCGAACCTAGCACTCCCCCATAGCCTGGGGGATGTCTGGTACAGCACTTGCCCGCGAAAGGCAAAGGTCCCGAGTTCGAGTCTCGCTCCGGCACACAGTTTTAATCTGTCAGGAAGTTTCATATCAGCGCGCACTCCGCTGCAGAGTGAAAATCTCATTCTGGAATTAATTTAGTGGTTGCATTTTTAGGTATACCATCACCTAATTACAGTTCTGGAATGAATTCATATTAGCTATGAATGACTTATTTGCAATCAGTCTCCACTTTATCACAGTATACATGAGGGTATGCTGAAAAGCAATGCCTCCGAATTTTTGTGTGTGAAAACACTTAATTTTTAAGTGAAACAAACCTATTAACATCTTTCTTCTCCTTGTCTACTTATTTAAGAGGGTGGTTTGAAAAGTTCTGAGAATCACCAGGAGAGGTCAGGGTTACCGCAACGAGTTGTTCACGCGATAGTCATTGGACTGTTGCCTGAAAACACGTGCCACGTCAGTGCTCTTGGAAAAGAGCGGTGGCGGTGACGTGGCTCTGTTGTTGTTCCCACGTAGTGATTGGCGAAGATGGAAAAAATCGAGATTCGAGCAGTGATTAAGTACGTCGTAAAGAAAGGTATGAAAGCAAAGTACATTCCTGCCGATTTCCAGAACACACTGTCGAACTCTGCTCCTTTATATTCAACTGTTGCCAAGTGGACAAATGAATTTAAAAATGTTCAAATGTGTGTGAAATCTTATGGGAGTTAACTGCTAAGGTCATCAGTCCCTAAGCTTACACACTACTTAACCTAAATTATCCTAACACACACACCCATGCCCGAGGGAGGACTCGAACCTCCGCCGGGATCAGCCTCACAGTCACAAATGAATTTAAATTTGGTCGGAAGAGCTTAGATGATGATCCGCGTAGTGGTCGGCCAAGATGTGTCACTACTCCAGAAATCATTGCAAAAGTGCAGAAAATGGTCATGGAGGATCGCCGATTGAAAGTGCGTGAAATTGCTCACGCTTGCCAGATGTCATCTGAATCAGAGGTTAACTGAAGAATTAGAAATGGAAAAAAGTATCTGCAAGATGGGTGCCGCGACAAAACAATGCGCGCCCGCACACATGTGCCGTCGCCGTGGCAAAATTACACGAACTAATGTATGAATTGTTGCCACACCCTCCTTATTCACCTGATATGGCTCCATCAGACTTTCATCTCTTCCCAAAACTGAAAATTTTTATTGGTGGACGAAGATTCACTTCAAACGTACAATTGATAACCGGAGTTCAAAAATTCAAATTGCTCTGAGCACTATGGGACTTAACGTCTGAGGTCATGAGTCCCCTAGAACTTAGAACTACTGAAACTTAACTAACCTTAGGACATCACACACATCTATGCCCGAGGCAGGATTCGAACCTGCGATCGTAGCGATCATGCGTGTTGTGTCTAGACAAGACAGCCTAGACACAATGAGAGGAAGCCGAAAGGCACGCGCTTAAACTCACGCAGGCTGGCGTGAGGTCTGAAACAGGATACGTAATGAATGCTATAAAGAAAAGTACGTAGCTTCTGGAATACTTAACTTTAATCCACATTTGTAGAACATCGCTCTTGATGATACATTAAAAGAATCTCAATATCAATTGAATACGGCGCCTTGGTAGGTCATAGCAAATGTAGCTGAAGGCTATGCTGACTAACGTCTCGGCAAATGAGAGCGTATTTGTCAGTGAACCGTTCCTTGCAAAGTCGGCTGTACAACTGGGGCGAGTGCCAGGACGTCTCTCTAGACCTGCCGTGTGGTGGCGCTCGGTCTGCGATCACTGACAGTGGCGACACGCGGGTCCGACGTATACTAATGGACCGCGGCCGATTTAAAGGCTACCACCTAGCAAGTGTGGTGTCTGGCGGTGACACTACAATGCGGTTCCAGACTGTAGCGCTTAGAACCGCTCGGCCACCCCTGCCGGCATAACCGGAGTTGACAACTATTTTGCTGGCCTGGAGGAAACTCATTTTCGAGATAGGATCAAGGCACGGGTACATCGTTGGACCATGTGCATTAATCTACAAGGAGACTACATTGAAAAATAAAAAAGTTTCAGTGATGTAAGTATTTCGTTCCGAGAACTTTTCTACACATCCTCGTATTTTTCACCGTAGTCACTCTGTTGACAAACACATTACTCCCGACGAGAGACCAGTTTGTTGGTACCGTCACTCTAGAATGTCACCTCACCTCTGCAGGCACCACTTCATCACTACCAACGTAAAGTCCTTAAAGTATTCTGTAAGTTTAGGAAACGATGAAAACAGGACGGGGCCAAGTCAGGACTGTGTCGATGATCGATGGCAGTGAACCCAAAGTGTTGGACTGATGCAGATGTATTTGTGTCATCCGGCGACTTTCTCTGATGAGTTCATCCACCAGTTGCCGACGAGTCTCTTCGGTTGCTTTGCGCTGTTGTCCACTCAGAGATGCCACTCATATTGAGGTTACCGTCACCGTTACCTCCATTACGAGTACGAACAACACAACACCGCCCATTATCTCCGTACACGGCTTTTATCCTTCTACGAATTTCTATTGGAGGCACGTTTCCTGCGGTTAGAAATTCCACTGCAGGCCGCTGCTCCTCACGCGCCGACGTAGTTAGGTTACAGGCCGCCATGTTACACGCTACAAATCGGAGCTCTCTAGCGGCAATGGGTTGCAACTTGCATCAGCGAAGCAGGGAAGTCGACTGAGTAATACGGATGACATGTAATACCTCAACCTACATGGAGATCAGAATCAAAAATCCGCAGGCATTCAGCACGCCCTCGTAACAAACTGCCTAATGAAACAGTTATAGGCCTGTGTCTAAACCGTAACCTATTCAAAGAGACAATGACACACTGAACAATGGCCGCAAATTTTTTATATCACTTCCTGTCTGCTTAGCATACTTTAACATCCTCAGTGCAGTTCACACGCGCTAAGACAGAAACTAGTACTTACCATTAGACAATCTATCTGAAAGTTTTACATGTTTTGGATTGAAAATTTAATGTGGTATGAATCTGAATGCTGTCTTTTTGCATGAAATTTGAGAAAGCGGGAACACTCCATTTACTGCCAGCGTAGATTGTATATATTGGAAATGGTTCCTTATACTTCAGTAAATTTAAAATAGATGTTAGATCAATGCATGGCTGAAGACCCTTACTGTTTTAACCACTCAAAGAAGGACAACAGACATTAGGAACTTAAGCAATGCACACGAAAGATCATAGCCGTGAATCGGGAGCGGTAATTTAGCGTTTCTCTGTACCGTCAATGAACAATGTTGAATGGACTCTGTTCACAGGCAAAAAGATAGACATTAGAACTTCAGTAACAAGCTAGTTTGCAGTCATTTAAACACGTTGAATTTATTACGTCATATATCGTTCAATTTTAGGAGAAAACGCTAATCTTCACCCAGTTATAAAAAAAATTTAAAGCAAATATCAGCTCTTTCCCTATAGCGGTTGATGAGTGTGTGATTCACACTCAGTTAATAGGTGCTCAGACATGTTGCGTCTACTTGCACGTCTCGCGTACCATTTACACGTTCTGCTTTCTTGTATGGCTTTTTAGGTGCAATTACTATTCCAACTGCTGTACTTATTACAGGACATCAGTCCAAGGTTATCAGTCATCATCTTGAGTAGAGAGCAGTCACATTTTGTTTGGGCTAAGATTTCTTCTTGCCTTGAACGCAGCGCAGAACAGCTATGTGTTTCCGTGAGCACACGCTATTACGAACTGTTAACTGCTGAGCTTTTTGTACGTGCGCGACAATGTGCAGCGCCCATAAACCTCGCAGTGGGCTCTCAGACTCACTGCGTCTACATACACCCAAAGATTTACAAATTATCTGCCTAACGAGCGTGAGATTACACATTCAACTGACAAATACAAATTCTGTGATGTAATTACTAAACGCTTCTACAGACACAATTTACGTAGCAAAACAATAATACAGTTAAGTTACAATAATCATATAGAATCTATAAAGAAATTAAACCATTGTTTTGCAAGTCGAAAGATTTTTTGATGATTTCAAACCACTGGTGAATAAATTCTTTAACGTATAAACAATGAAACGTTAATCAACTGTAACAGTTTTTTTTAATTATATCCAAATGTAGTGCTCACAATGAAGTAATTTGTACGAAAAGCAGTTTCATGTGCCAATACATGATTTTTCGAACGATGAAAGATTTTTGGGAACGCTTCTTAAATTACCTTTAGAATATATTTTTTACTATCATCTGTATCACTTTGAACTGTCTCAACACTTGCGATTCCCCTAAAACCAGAGTTTTCTTGCATTTTACGTACAAGTTTAGACCGCTATATCGTGCCAACAGAAAGAGCTCTCACGTAACAAAATGACCATCATTAAATAATATTTCTCTACCTTCATACAAAATTTGAACTGATTCACACAAGTCTGAAACATAGAAGTGGTGCGCGTAAAAAATCTCACAAAGACGTATTTTTTCGCACGTAAAATCCGAAGGAAGCTAAATTTTTTAAAGCGAGTTTTCTGTTGCATTTATTTATTTATATGATGCACTTTAAACCGTTCCCGCGCATTCAATTCATGTAAGTATGAATTTTACATGCTAATTTAGCTCGCCTTTAAACCAACATATCTCGACAAAGGACTACTGTCTAAATAAATTTGTTTCCATCTTATCCGTTTATCTACCTTCGTGCAAAGTTTGAACCGATTCCTATAAGTTTAAAGTATATAAGTTGCGCGCTTAATAAACCTCCTAGAAGCGCGTGTTTTTTCCGCGTAAGACCGAACGGAGCAAGATTGTTTCAATTAAGCTTATCTTAGACCAAGGTTCAACACAGGAGGACCAAATTTGAACCGTCATTCACGCTCCAGTGCGAAGTTATTTAAAGGAGGCTGTTTTCCCACATAAAATTCGAAAGGTGCTCTTACAAATCGTGTCACTAGTTGAGCAATAATTTCGGCCCAGTTAATATCTTTTGCAAAAGGAATTAATCGATTCGCACAGCACCAGCTCCGATTCGGCTCGTTTTTCAAACCTTGCTTAATACACTCCTGGAAATGGAAAAAAGAACACATTGACACCGGTGTGTCAGACCCACCATACTTGCTCCGGACACTGCGAGAGGGCTGTACAAGCAATGATCACACGCACGGCACAGCGGACACACCAAGAACCGCGGTGTTGGCCGTCGAATGGCGCTAGCTGCGCAGCATTTGTGCACCGCCGCCGTCAGTGTCAGCCAGTTTGCCGTGGCATACGGAGCTCCATCGCAGTCTTTAACACTGGTAGCATGCCGCGACAGCGTGGACGTGAACCGTATGTGCAGTTGACGGACTTTGAGCGAGGGCGTATAGTGGGCATGCGGGAGGCCGGGTGGACGTACCGCCGAATTGCTCAACACGTGGGGCGTGAGGTCTCCACAGTACATCGATGTTGTCGCCAGTGGTCGGTGGAAGGTGCACGTGCCCGTCGACCTGGGACCGGACCGCAGCGACGCACGGATGCACGCCAAGACCGTAGGATCCTACGCAGTGCCGTAGGGGACCGCACCGCCACTTCCCAGCAAATTAGGGACACTGTTGCTCCTGGGGTATCGGCGAGGACCATTCGCAACCGTCTCCATGAAGCTGGGCTACGGTCCCGCACACCGTTAGGCCGTCTTCCGCTCACGCCCCAACATCGTGCAGCCCGCCTCCAGTGGTGTCGCGACAGGCGTGAATGGAGGGACGAATGGAGACGTGTCGTCTTCAGCGATGAGAGTCGCTTCTGCCTTGGTGCCAATGATGGTCGTATGCGTGTTTGGCGCCGTGCAGGTGAGCGCCACAATCAGGACTGCATACGACCGAGGCACACAGGGCCAACACCCGGCATCATGGTGTGGGGAGCGATCTCCTACACTGGCCGTACACCACTGGTGATCGTCGAGGGGACACTGAATAGTGCACGGTACATCCAAACCGTCATCGAACCCATCGTTCTACCATTCCTAGACCGGCAAGGGAACTTGCTGTTCCAACAGGACAATGCACGTCCGCATGTATCCCGTGCCACCCAACGTGCTCTAGAAGGTGTAAGTCAACTACCCTGGCCAGCAAGATCTCCGGATCTATCCCCCATTGAGCATGTTTGGGACTGGATGAAGCGTCGTCTCACGCGGTCTGCACGTCCAGCACGAACGCTGGTCCAACTGAGGCGCCAGGTGGAAATGGCATGGCAAGCCGTTCCACAGGACTACATCCAGCATCTCTACGATCGTCTCCATGGGATAATAGCAGCCTGCATTGCTGCGAAAGGTGGATATCCACTGTACTAGTGCCGACATTGTGCATGCTCTGTTGCCTGTGTCTATGTGCCTGTGGTTCTGTCAGTGTGATCATGTGATGTATCTGACCCCAGGAATGTGTCAATAAAGTTTCCCCTTCCTGGGACAATGAATTCACGGTGTTCTTATTTCAATTTCCAGGAGTGTATATTATAAGATATCTATAGTAAGATGAATGTGCATATGGCTATAAAAATGGCCGCTGTCCCAGGCTAAACCAGAAACTGTTTACACTATGTTCCTAGCTGCAATAGGAACTGTGCAGCAAGACCATTCCCCCTTCTCCCTCCCCCCCCCCTCAAAAAAATTCGATTCTGCTCGCAGTCTTTTCATACATATTTGTTACAGCGCTTCCACGCTGAAACCATATCGTGTTAGTCCATCTTTGGAACGCAATACAGCAGCGATTTTTCGTGCATGGTTTCGACAATTCCTTGATAGGTTTCTGGTGATATGTGACACCAGATGTCAAGAAGCAGATCACATAATTCCCATAAATCAGAGACGTGCGGCTTGTGGGCGTGGAACCAGCGTCCAGTAGCGTGCCAGATACGTTTCACCGGGTTCACATCAGGCAAATCTGGTGGCCAGGACATCTATGTGGGTTCACTATCATGCTACTCGTACCATTGTGGCACTTTTTATCCTTGTGACACATACAGGCACGACACTGGGTGAGACATCAAGCATGGCAAAAGGTAGATGACCTACAATAATGTTCACATAGTCAACAACTATCATGGTGTCTGCGATTAGCAGCTCAGGTACCATGGAAGCGCAGGTGAGTCTCCCCCGTGGCCCAAACTGCCCCGCCTGGAGGACTACGTACGTGGTGGCGTGCATGTTTCGAGCAGCCGTGCGCCTGAAAGACGGCGTATCGACACGAGCATCCATCTGCTATAAAACGACACTCATTTGTCCAGGCCACGTGTTTCCAATGATTCACGGTCTAATCACGATGATCCCGTGCCCACTACAGCCGTAACTGACGATGTCGCATGGGCAGTAAAAGGACACGTAGGGGTGCTCTGCAACAGAGATTATGTTCAACGAAGTGCGCTATGTAAGTCTGCTGCGAAACACATATGCACTGTCCAGTCACATTAATATGAGCACCGTAAAAAGCTGAAGCAACCACATTTTGCAGCACTGGCCGCTGCGAAATGTGGAGGGAGAGAGTGGTTGAGGTTGTGGAACGTACCGACAGGGATGTGGATTCATCTCGACTCTAGAGCCGTGACCAGCTGCGATAGGTTTCTTGGTTGCGGATATATGGCGTGAACAGCCCGATCGAGATGGTCTCACAGAGTCTCGATTGGTTTTAAATATGGGAAGTCTGGTGGCCAGAGGAGTACAGTGTACTCATCCTGGTGTTCTTCGAACCTCGTACACGGCGAGCTGTATCACACGTCGCATTGTACTGCTGGTAGATGCCATCGTAACGAGGAAAAACAGACGGCATGTAGGGCCGAACAAGGTCCCCAAGGACAGGTACATATTTGTGTTGATTCAGTGAGCCTTATGAGATCACTCAGGGAATACCACGTAAACATTCCCCAGACTACAACATCCAGAGTGTGTCACGTCGTACACGCTAACCGCCATTTATCTGATGGTGCATAAAATGTGATTCCTCATAAAGGGCCACCTGTCGCCACCTAGGGGAGTGTCATAGGACCGTTGCTATTCACAATATACGTAAATGACCTGGTGGATGACATCGGAAGTTCACTGAGGCTTTTTGCAGATGATGCTGTGGTGTATCGAGAGGTTGTAACAATGGAAAATTGTACTGAAATGCAGGAGGATCTGCAGCGAATTGACGCATGGTGCAGGGAATGGCAACTGAATCTCAATGTAGACAAGCGTAATGTGCTGCGAATACATAGAAAGATAGATCCCTTACCATTTAGCTACAAAATAGCGGGTCAGCAACTGGAAGCAGTTAATTCCATAAATTATCTGGGAGTACGCATTAGGAGTGATTTAAAATGAAATGACCACATAAAATTAATCTTCGGTAAAGCAGATGCCAGACTGAGATTCATTGGATGAATCCTAAGGAAATAAAATCCGAAAACAAAGGAAGTAGGTTACAGTCCGCTTGTTCGCCCACTGCTTGAATACTGCTCAGCAGTGTGGGATCCGTACCAGATAGGGTTGATAGAAGAGATAGAGAAGATCCAACGGAGAGCAGCGCGATTCGTTACAGGATCATTTAGTAATCGCGAAAGCGTTACGGAGATGATTGATAAACTCCAGTGGAAGACTCTACAGGAGAGACGGTCAGTATCTCGGTAGGGGCTTTTGTTGAAGTTTCGAGAACATACCTTCACCGAGGAGTCAAGCAGTATATTGCTCCCTCCTACGTACATCTCGCGAAGAGACCATGAGGATAAAATCAGAGAGATTAGAGCCCCCACATACCGACAATCCTTCTTTCCACGAACAATACGAGACTGGAATGGAAGGGAGAACCGATAGAGGTACTCAAGGTACCCTCCGCCACACACCGTCAGGTGGCTTGCGGAGTATGGATGTAGATGTAGATGTAGTTGACGTCCAGTTCCTAAACTGACGTGCAAATTCCACTGTTCGTCGCTGACGAACAGCAGACAGCACAGTTGTATGAACCAGTGGCTTTCTTACCGAGCAACGTTTGCTGAACGGTCATTGAGGAGACACTCTTGGTAGCCTCTTGGTTCATCTCGGCGGTCGCTCCAGATCTCAGATCGATTCCGTGTTCTTGGATTTCCGGAGATTATTGATACCGTTATTCACAAGCGACTATTAATCAAATTGCGTGCATATGGAGTATTGTCTCAGTTGTGTGACTGGATTCGTGATTCCCTCTCAGAGAGGTCACAGTTCGTAGTGATAGACGGCAAATCATCGAGTAAAACAGAAGTGATATCTGGCGTTCCGCAAGGTAGTGTCATATGCCCTCTGCTGTTCCTGATTTACATAAATGGTGTAGGTGAGAATCTGAGCAGCCCCCTTAGATTGTTTGCGGATGACGCTGTAATTTACCGTCTAGTAAAGTTATCAGACGATCAATTCCAATTACAAAATAATCTGGAGAGAATTTCTGTATGGTGCGAAAAGTGGCAATTGGCACTAAAACAAAGAAAAGTGCGAGGTCATCCACATGGGTGCTAAACCGATAAATTTTGGGTATACGATAAATCGGACAAATCTAAGGGCTGTCAGTTCGACTAAATACCTAGCAATTACAATTACGATCAACTCAAATTGGAAAGACCACATAGATAATATTGTGGGGAAGGCGAAACAAAGACTGCGCTTTGCTGGCAGAACACTTAGAAAATGCGACAAACCCACTAAAGAGGCAGTCTCCATTACACTTGTCCGTCCTCGCTGGAATATTGCTGCAGGGTATGGGATCCTTACCAGGTAGGATTGACATCGAAAGAGTACAGGGAAAGGCAGCTCGTTTCGTGTTATCGCGCAGTAGGGGAGAGAGTGTCACTGATATGATAAGCTGCTACGGTCGCAGGTTCGAATCCTGCCTCGGGCATGGATGTTTGTGATGTCCTTAGTTTAGTTAGGTTTAAGTAGTTCTAAGTTCTAGGGGACTGATGACCTCGGATGTTAAGTCCCATGGTGCTCAGAGCCATTTGATATGATAAGCGAGTTGGGGTGGCAGTCACTGAAACAAAGGCGATTTTCTTTGCGGCGAGATCTATTTACGAAATTTCAATCACCAAATTCCGAATGCGAAAATATTTTGTTGACACCCACCTACGTATGGAGAAATGATCATCATAATAAAATAACAGAAATCAGAGCTCGAACGGAAAGACTTAGGTGTTCCTTTTTCCCACGCGCCATTCGAGAGTGCAATGGTAGAGAAGAAGTATGAAAATGGTTCGATGAACCCTCTGCCAGGCACTTGTGAATTGGACAGTAACAATGTAGATGTAGATGTAGATACATCTCCTCAGCCGTTGCTCACTCCTCTCATCTATGGCGCGTGGTACATCACAGTTGCTTGGCGCCGGTTTTCTATACACCTGTTTACCACACACGGTGTTATTTAACAACGGCGGCACGAGAACTGTTTACAAACTTAGCCGTTTTAGAATAGGTCTGTAGAACATTGAGGATAGTGCAGTTGTTGTGGTAATGTGGAAACGGAGCGATTTATCTGACATTCAACAGGGCATTATAATCGGCTATAAGGTCAAAAGTGAAAGCTTTTCTGAAACGGCGAAATTTGTAAACAGTTCGCGTGCCGCCATAGTTCAAGTACGCCGTGCATAGAAAATGGCGCTATTCAAAACCGGCGCTGAGGTAACTGCATTGCACCGCGAGCCGCAGATAACAAAAGACGTTTGCGGAGATGTTTACTGACAAATAGACGTGCAACTGTTGTGCATCTGACCACTCAAATGAACGGAGGGGCTATCAACAGCGTCTCCTGAACTACTGTTCAGCGAATGTTCCTGCATATGGACCTCTGGAGCAGGCGCCTGGTTCATGCACCCATGACGACCGCTGTTTATTGTCGACGAAGGCTGGAATTTGTACACCAATAACGCAACTGGACGTACACTGATAAGGGGAGGCCACGACGTTTGGAATGCAGATTTACTGCAAACTTCGTACACTCGTAGTACTCCATGAGGACAACAAAATGTGTAAGCAGTACCGCGTACTTCTCAAGCGTTACTGAGAAAATCGCAAGATAATTTCGGTCGTCAAATATATACCTGCGCATGGCCATTTTTACCATGAAACGGTGGCAGCCTAGTGATGTCCGCAGCTCGTGGTCGTGCGGTAGCGTTCTCGCTTCCCGCGCCCGGGTTCCCGGGTTCGATTCCCGGCGGGGTCAGGGATTTTCTCTGCCTCGTGATGACTGGGTGTTGTGTGATGTCCTTAGGTTAGTTAGGTTTGAGTAGTTCTAAGTTCTAGGGGACTGATGACCATAGATGTTAAGTCCCATAGTGCTCAGAGCCATTTGAACCATTTAAAAAATAGCCGGCACGGTAGCTCAGCGTGTCTGGTCAGTGGTAGTAGCTGCTGGTATTTACGGTTAAGAATGACAGTGATGATTAGATTTATCAGTGATGGTGATGAAGATTATGGAGATGATGATGATCATGACATGATGACAACAACGTTGATGATATTCACATGGTGATGATTATCATGAAGATGATAACGGTGATGACACAGTGTGAAGATGATGATGATGATGTTGATGGTGGTTGAACCGTGATTTATTTTCAAAGAATATTATTAAGAATTTATTTTATTTACTAGCGATTCATCAAGAACGTTAACACATTTAATCACACTATGTAAGCATTGAAGTAGTTGCCAGGGAGTAACTGATGAAATCATAACCAAATTCCTTTTAACAAATTGGAATTGTATTCACTTTAATAGTACCTAAAAGCATTTTTTAAAGAAACAGATTTAAAATTATAATCAGAAAGCACCCTCTAAATATCAAAGTTACAATTTATTCAGAGGCAGAAAGAAACAAGTTTTGACTGTATGAGCTTTTGGGCAGAGAACCTTGCCGCTCCCTTTTAACACGGCCGTAGTTACGACCGCTCACATCAGCCTCTGAATGACTACACTAGTGCAAATCTGCAACACACCAGATAACTTTAAGAGTTTTAACAATTTACACAAGCACACAAACTATGCAGCCCCCCCCCCCCCCCCCCATAGGAGGGATGGAAATGGTACAAAACACTAACAATTAAACTTGCCACCGAAGGTGCAACTTGATTTTAACTTCTAAGAAAAGTCTTACGGTGAAAGGGTGGCAACTTTACATACTAAAATGATCATTTAAATAAAACCCATGAAATGCAATCGTATATAAAATTCTACAAGGCTGGCCAAACAATAGTTAAGATGCTCTACAGTACAGAGATACCTCCTCTCAAGATCATAGGCAATAATATCAAAATTTCCAAAGATCAAAACATATTTCAGGTATTAGGCCGTTACACTCCAAGCAATAAATTCCTTAACACACCAAATCATGACAGAGGACGGTAGATTGATAGGGAGATTACCGGACAACCCGAACCGCAGGTTGCTCCAACCCGCCCCTACTCCACAAGGGAAAAATGGACCACCCAATTTATAAACAACCACCTTCCCGCTGGTGGGCAAACGGAGAAGAATGATGGGACGACCCCAAAGCACAACGGCTAGTGACCTCACCAAGGAAACAAGTAGAATTTAACAAGAGTAAATCAAACAAGATATCACCAATCACTTAACTTCTAATAAACTGCGATTTCTCGAGAAGACCGGGCGCAGCACCCCCAAATCGCTCTCCCGAACCATCCGCTGCCTGCCGCTACAACGGACGCAGGAAGGCGCGCCGATCTCCCGTCTCACGGCGCCGCAGCTCGCACCGGCCAGACTGATGTCGTGGGTTGACTCCTGTTGCTCTCGTGTCGACCGCGAAGTCACTACCCCTCGCTATACGCCGCGGCCCACTGGACTCACGTGGCGACCTCACATGCGCCGACGCTCAAGACGGACAAGTCATCTTGTGTCTCAGTGCGCGACCGACCAACCGATCGATCCAACCGCCAATGACCATTGCCTGAGCAAACTCGAGCAGACTGGCGGCCTAACGGGCAGACTCAGATGCAGGAACTAAACCCCGACCGGGCGACCACTCGCTGAGTTCTCTTACTGGCGGAGTGGAAAGACTCTCATTTTGCCGGCTTTAAAGGTTGATCCGAACGACGGACATACTAGCACTCCGAACGACAGACAGGCACTAACTGCCCAACAAATGCGAACGAGAGACAGACTAGCAAGCTGGGGACAAGAGACTTACCCAGACTGACCGACTCGCGGGCTCATAGCGCCCCTTAAATGCACGTGAACAGGTAACCTTTCCCCTTTCCCACCAGAGGGAGACACCAAAACTGCGCCTGCCACAGCGGCGCCACCGCCAGAAACGGAGGGCGACTGCTTCACACTACGCGCTGCGGCGCGCTCCTCAAAACAGCAATTTTTTTACCACGGCTCAGTGATGTTGATATGATAATGATGATGATGATGACACAACGAACGTGATGACGAGATGCAGCTTATGTAATTTGTAACCTAACACAGTTAACCATGTGCAGTCTCACTTTGTCCGTAGTATTGTTCAACATAATAAAAGAAATTAAAAAGTAAATAATACGCTCACCGGGATACCGGTGGTAAATTAACCTGTATCCGAAATCAGTGGGCTATCACAGTTAAAGAAATCCAAACTGAAAAAACAACGATAATAATTATTATAATAATATGTGAAGTGGATACTGAAATGAAATACTGAAATATAAAAACAAGTGGGGCGTGTATATTTTCAAACATAGGTTTGTAAATGTACTAGTGTGATGAATTTATAGAAGAATTATTTTCTGTCCATAAACAGGAAAGCATGCACGCGTACTGTTTACACAGTCAATACTCAATATGCTCACTTTCCCCTAACTGTGACAACTTTTATACAAATCTCGTACTTTGCAAATAGTTGTAACCACTTACATGCAGTTTTATAGTGCGATACACAATGAAATATACGTATCTGCTTCATCAGTGGATATCTCCCAATAGCAAACCATTTCGCAGCAGCAGTACTTATCTGATCTATTCTGAGGTGTGGGTTGATCTGTTATTCTGCGCAACGGATTAATTTGGGATGTACTCTTTACCCTATGGTTCCTACAAGATGCAATTTCCACCCCCACACTACTACAGAAGTCAGACAGACGCTCCTAACGTTCTAAAGAGAAATGCCTGAAAAACTTTCAGCAATAAATATCTTCTGGAGTCGTCCGCTGTAAGGAAATAACACAAAAATTCACAAAATTTCTTACTTAACTAGTAGGATATTTGGGTACTGGAGTAGTGCTAGTTAGGTAAGAAAAACATGAAACTAATGAAAGTTATTATTTATTTTGCAAAAATTCTGAGAAATCACAATGGCACTTTTAGTTATGAATGGAACAAGTTACATCCTGATTCTTTTCAGAATGTAAAGTTACCTCTCAAGGATAGGATTCGCTAATGAAATTTCTATATAAAGTTTAAGATGGTTGTTGACGTGGCAGAATGGCTGAGAGGCACGCCTACTCAACTTGAATAATTATCCTTCAGAATGTTGCTAGGTACGGCCAAGGCTGTCGCATGTGCAATGGAGTGAAGTGTACTGTTGTGGAGGAAATATGGGGCTTGCAATAGCTGTAGCGCAAAATACCGTAAGCTGCGATGACTGCTGTCTGCGATGCTCACTGCTGACAAATAAGATAACTCTCGTTCTATCTGGATGACCTTCGCCAATCAAACTCTCCCTATGCCTTGATGAAGTCGGGGATTCCTATTTGCTCCTAGTCTAACTATTGGCGTGGTACACTGGTCAGATAACCAGTCCACCGCGATACCACTCAAAGTTCGCTTGCAGGTGTTTAACTATAACGCTGTCTGTTCATACCACACAATAAGTGTGTCGGGCAACACAGTGAACAACGCCTAATCACAAGGACTCAATATAGAGTAGCACTTTGATTCGCTCTCGACAGAGGTGCTCTCCCAGTGAAGTACTGAGGAGAGACTTGTTCCTCACTCCAAGAGCGATAACAGAACGGCGCCTATCCACGCCAGATGTGAAGGGGTATATCTTTCGGTCTCTTCCATTATTCCTTCAGCTCAAGGTGTCAGAAATATCGTCTGCCAATCAGCATTGCTCTTCTAAAATGGGAGAATGACGTTTCGTTTAAGGCGACCAATCCGGAAACCTATAGCATTGGCGTTTGGAGTTTGCTGTCTCCCTGTGAAAATCTCTGAAACTGCGTGTTATGTGTAAAGAATGCGTAGGCTGGCCGCTCCAACACAATGTAGCGGAATTTGCTTTTAAGCCGAACACGGGGTTGTTCCCCCCTTTCACTTGGGCCCACGCTGTCCGCTACACGGGCGGTCACTGGCCGACATAGGCTGGGTCGTCCTCTGGAGGGACCAGCGTCCCGTTGTGCAGTTTCTCTCCCGAACTAAAAGCTTCTGTGACCGTCGTGTCTGGAATGTATGTGTGTACGCCAGCCTCAAGTATTTCAACCACAGTGCGCTTACTTATTAATTGCATATTGTTTACATGAATTCATACAACATTGACTTTATCTTATCGAGTTTGGGTTCGAATGAAGCGTCTTGATATGCGGAATATGATTGTGAGGGCAGAATATGTAAGCAATGAAGGTCAGGAGACCACGACGTCTTACACTATTTTGCAGGAAAACGCCATTTCTATTTCCATCAACACAACTTTCAGGCACGTCAAACAAAACTCTGCATATAATCGTAGAAATTTGAAATCTGCCTCAAAGATTCCTAAAACCTGCCTCTGTCATTAGAATTATATTAATACCTTCAGCTGCTAACAGGCGTTGATATATATCAATGGGGACAGGTGAAAATGTGTGCCCCAACCGGGATTCGAACCCGGGATCTCCTGCTTACATGGGAGACGCTCTATCCTTCTGAGCCACTGAGGGCACAGAGGATAGCGCAACTGCAGGGACTACCTCGCGCACACCTTCTGCGAGACCCAAATTCTCACCTTGTATGTCCACACACTACATTCGTAGTGTCCCACCCCAACACACTCATTACTCGTGGAAGACATTCTTACCAAGTCCCGTAAGAGTTTGGGGAATATGTGTGCATCCATGCAGAAGAAAGTCATGGCCGGTGTTGCCAGAACTATATACTTATATGGATATGGTGTCTGTTCTTTCAGACATGTCCGAAAGAACAGGCACCATATCCAGATAAGTATATTCCTCTGTAATGGTGGGAAAGCGTGACGCTCTGCGGCGTCACCTATGGCTCGGCAATGCATCAAACAGCAAGGTGTCAACACATGTCAAAAAAAGGCCGGAGGTCAAAAGTTAATGCGAAATTTAAAGTGCGTCAATAATGTTTCTTTGGCACAAAATTTCGCCACAATTCTACCCAGCGTTATCATGGAAACACCACACCATGGGAAGGACGTTACATCTCCCACTTACTCACGTTTCACCCCTTCTTTTGACGCCCCTGCGACGCAAGTCAGAACCGCGACACCGTGCTTTGGAATAACACGGTTTTCTTAAGGTGGCCGAGGAAGATATATCAGGCATAGCAGAATCGACACGGAAATCCCTTAGGAGGTAGCGTTCAGAGCCTCAATGTAACCATCGCTCGCCTTGGGGCATTAATCCCTCATATCTCGTATTGTAAACGACATTTCACAGTGCGATGAGCAATAGGACGACATTCTCGACAATGTTCGACACCTTGAAACCCTTCTGTATGGACATCAGGGTTCTGCAACCCCACTGAATGTGACCTGATCACTTTGGAGTGTAGTGTTTTTGCTCTGATATAAAGGGTGGAAACACTACGGACCATTCGAAACCATTCGGCGAAAGATGAACGTGATAGGAAGCAGGAATTGGTATTTAAGCTTTAACAGCGCCTCTTGACACATGCGTGAATAAAACGGCGTCCAACGTCCCCAGTTTGGTATTACCCAAGGTGCCACCAGCCCACTTTTATTATGCGCTTTAAAAATATACCTGTCTAGAGATTTCGACACCCATTCTCAAGAGAGCTGCTACACTGATACTGTAGCTCCTGAGGATAGGCAACCACTCTGACTCCCCTTAGAATCCACATACCTGTTCTCAGGCACCAGATCAGCAGCAGAACATCACACTGCTGAATGGGTCTCTGCACAGGTATATTTTTAAAGCGCACAACAAAAGTGCCCTGGTGACACAGTGGGTAATGTCGAATTGGGTGTCTTTGGAAGAAACCTTTGCCCTTTTAGTAATGCATATGTCAATTTTTCATCCCGCCCCCCTCCCCCCAAGTTTCACGCTACAGGAGGATACGAAATAAGAGAGTTGCTGCTTCACATCACGTTCAGATTTCGTCGAATGGTCTTGAACGGTCCGTTGTTGTTCCACCGTGCACACCAGAGCAAAAAGTGCAGTCCCACTACACTTGAAAGGGGTACGATGACATTCACACATTCAGTGGAACTGCAGCCCCACGATATCGTTAGAGAAGGGCTGAATCGTATGGGTGGTATCAGCAGTGTTCAACATTGTCAAGAACGTCGTCCTGTTGCTAATCACAGTCGTTTTCGACTACGAAGTGTGCGGCACCAACACTCAAACGGAAAGGGTGGCTTCATGAATGCCCTTTTATGGACATTCTGACAGGCGCCGTTTCTGAATTGCTGTCCTCAGCCACCCACAAGAAAACCGCGTGATTTTGACGCTGGGCGTCGCGAGTCTGATCTTTATCGCAGATGCGTCGAAATAAGGGGTGAAATCCGGGTGACAGGTGGGTGTGACGACTTTACCTTCGTGTGATATGTCCAGATGGCGTTGAGCAGAGTTGTAGTGAATTTTGGTTTCAATGAGGATATCATTAACCCACTTTTGAAGTCTGGCCTTTTGTTCGAATGTGTCAAGACCTTGCTGTTTGAAGCATGGTGGTATCCAAGGGTGATTTCACAGGGTGCCATGCTTTTCGCCAGTATAGAGGAAGATTTTAGGTATCTTTTAGCCAAAATTCAAACAAATGTGTCGCATTTGGAGACAACTACGGGGTTTCGAAAAAGTGATCCTTTAATAGTGTTGCGCAGTGTATTTCATTTTGTTTTGAGTCAGTCAGCGTATATGTTAGTTTCAGAGTCGAATCTTCAATGATGATGGTGATGGTGTTGAGGATGAGGATGAAGATCAGTGCTATCATTTATGGGTGATGGCGACGACGACCGTGATGAGAAATGCTGGCGTTAATAACGAATGACGACATGGACGCCGTCGACGCTGAAGACAAGTGGCGTTGTTTGTGAAGTGGCTGCGTGCGACAACAGACTGAGTGAACGCGCCTGAGGCCACCTCGGCGGCGCACACGCAGACACGCAGAGCCGCGGTCCGGTATGCGGCGCGCCCGTCGCCGCTGGCGCCTCGCCAACACGCGCACGCGAGCTGCTTGCCGCCGACTCGGCAGCATCCCGGATCCCGTGGTCGACCGACGTCTTTTGTGTCCCAGCCCACTCGCATGTACGCCGTCCGCCCAAACACCTTCCGTGCTTATTTTATTCTAGGCCTTTACGCAACGGCATCTCAGTAACCACAGCGGCAGTTTGAAGTAACAACTGTAAGTAAAAGATGCACCTTCGACTAGTCCGCTGCGAGCAGGCGGTGTTACAGCGCTACGGTCGCAGGTTCGAATCCTGCCTCGGGCATGGATGTGTGTGATGCCCTTCTATGTATGCTTTCAGTAGGCCCTCCCGTTATGGGTCTCACAAACTTGAGCAATAGCCTAGGTTGGCTTGCTCTGCGTTTAGTGAAGTAATCAAATATACATTTCTGAGCATTTGAAGAAAGTTTCACACACACACACACACACACACACACTCACACACACACACACACACACACACACACACACACACACACATTACGGCTCACCGGCCATTTAATAATCTGTGCCGACGCACGAACAGTGCTCGAACTCTTGCGGGAATCGGCAGTAAAGCCGCGAGTAATGAGTACAATGGACCTTTATGTAGACAGGAGTGACACCACCAGCAGTCGACCAATGGTGTAAACGCCCAGAAGATGACCCCTACCTCGGGTTGAAACCGGTTGGCGGTATAATAATAATAAATGCGATTAAGACTGTTTTTGAATAATTGATCACACATTTTCAACTGTCCCCGTTGACTTATATCCACCGGCACAGTAGAACAGCGTGTTCGGTCAGGGACCTGGTTGGCCTCTGTAATAAACAACTGAGTGGAAAGATCAACAAACGACCTTTAATAGATGTCATGTGACGTCCACAACGACCAAACACAACGATCAACAACGAACACAATGCAAAAAAAAAAAGATGGATAGAGCGCCTGCCATGTAAGCGGGGGATCTCGGGTTCGAGTCCCGATAGGGGCACAGATTTTCAACTGTCCCCGTTAACTTATATCAACGCCTGTATGCAGCTAAGGGTATTAATTACATTGTAATTTCATATTTCTGTTCTGTATACTCTGACCACGAAATTCTTCAGTGGAGGCTGCTGCAAAAGATACGTACTTAAATATAAATCCATTTTTAAATGCTTAATTACATATTACTTTTTTAACATTAACATTGCGCTTTTATTTGATGTTGGTACCGAGACCTGAATGAAATAATCAAAAGGCAAGACTAAAATCGAGAGATAAGTTAGTATTCCATGACATTCCCCTATTTCCCGAATTGTCCAATAAATAATATACTGTTTACTTCGTGAACCATCTGTAAAATTTGTCTACTATTGGTGTACTACAAGTGCCTTTCAGCGCGCTCGGTGATGGAAGTAGCCGGCCGGAGTGGCCGTGCGGTTCCAGGCGCTACAGTCTGGAACTGAGCGATCGCTACGGTCGCAGGTTCGAATCCTGCCTCTGGCGTGGATGTGTGTGATGTCGTTAGGTTAGTTAGGTTCAAGTAGTTCTAAGTTCGAGGCGACTGATGACCTCAGAAGTTAAGTCGCATAGTTCCTAAGATAAGTCACATCTGAAACGGCAGCTGCAGTATATCGACATTCGTGCGCTTTGTGAAAGTCGATTAAAAAATGGATAGTTTAATCCAGATTTAAACAAAAATACTGCACTGGTCGATATTCGCAACACCATTATCTGAAGATGAACTACTCTTCCGTGCGTTTTTTTATGCATACAAAATAGAAGAAGAAATAAATAAATAATGGTCAAAGAAGGCCAAAATATTGCTAAACATAAGTGTACTATCATTCTTTATCCAGATATGGTCTAATGTTAAAGTTCTGAGAGAGTACACTCTAGAGAAGTCAACCAATATATTGCTTCCTCGTACTATAGCTCACTAAAAGACTATCAAGATCACACTAGAGGGATTCATGCCTGCACGAAGGCTTCGCAGCAACGCTTTTCCTGCGAATTATTTGTGACTGGAACTGGATTTCAGACTACCTAACAGATCAAAACGAAAATTTCTGTTCCAACACTGACAATGTTGAGTGTTTATGGAAAAAGTTCAAAGCAATCGTAAAATGCGTTCTAGAGAGGTACGTGCTGAGTAAAACTGTGAGGGACGGGAAAAACCCACCGTGGTTCAACAACAAAGTTAGGAAACTACTGCGAAAGCAAAGAGAGCTTCACTCCAAGTTTAAACGCAGCCAAAACCTCTCAGACAAACAGAAGCTAAACGTTGTCAAAGTTAGCGTAAGGAGGGCTATGCGTAAAGCGTTCAGTGAATTCGAAAGTAAAATTCTATGTATTGACTTGACAGAAAATCCTCGGAAGTTTTAGTCTTACGCTAAATCAGTATGTGGCTCGAAACACCATATCCAGACAATCCGGGATGATGATGGCTTTGAAACAGAGGATGACACGCTTAAAGCTGAAATACTAAACACCTTTTTGCAAAGCTGTTTCACAGAGGAAGACCGCACAGCAGTTCCTTCTCTAAACCCTCGCGCAAACGAAAAAATGGCTGACATTGAAATAAGTGTCCAAGGAATAGAAAAGCAACTGGAATCACTCAACAGAGGAAAGTCCACTGGACCTGACGGGATACCAATTCGATTCCACACAGAGTACGCGAAAGAACTTGCCCCCCTTCTAACAGCCGTGTACCGCAAGTCTCTAGAGGAACGGAAGGTTCCAAATGATTGGAAAAGAGCACAGGTAGTCCCAGTCTTCAAGAAGGGTCGTCGAGCAGATGCGCAAAACTATAGACCTACATCTCTGACGTCGATCTGTTGTAGAATTTTAGAACATGTTTTTTGCTCGAGTATCATGTCGTTTTTGGAAACCCAGAATCTACTATGTAGGAATCAACATGGATTCCGGAAACGGCGATCGTGTGAGACCCAACTCGCTTTATTTGTTCATGAGACCCAGAAAATATTAGATACAGGCTCCCAGGTAGATGCTAGTTTCCTTGACTTCCGGAAGGCGTTCGATACAGTTCCGCACTGTCGCCTGATAAACAAAGTAAGAGCCTACGGAATATCAGACCAGCTGTGTGGCTGGATTGAAGAGTTTTTAGAAAACAGAACACAGCATGTTGTTATCAATGGAGAGACGTCTACAGACGTTAAAGTAACCTCTGGCGTGCCGCAGGGGAGTGTTATGGGACCATTGCCTTTCACAATATATATAAATGACCTAGTAGGTAGTGTCGGAAGTACGATGCGGCTTTTCGCGGATGATGCTGTAGTATACAGAAAAGTTGCATCATTAGAAAATTGTAGCGAAATGCAGGATGATCTGCAGCGGATAGGCACTTGGTGCAGGGAGTGGCAACTGACCCTTAACATAGACAAATGTAATGTATTGCGAATACATAGAAAGAAGGATCGTTTATTGTATGATTATATGATAGCGGAACAAACACTGGTAGCAGTTACTTCTGTAAAATATCTGGGAGTATGCGTGCGGAACGATTTGAAGTGGAATGATCATATAAAATTAATTGTTGGTAAGGCGGGTGCCAGGTTGAGATTCATTTGGAGAGTCCTTAGAAAATGTAGTCCATCAACAAAGGAGGTGGCTTACAAAACACTCGTTCGACCTATACTTGAGTATTGCTCATCAGTGTGGGATCCGTACCAGATCGGGTTGACGGAGGAGATAGAGAAGATCCAAAGAAGAGCGGTGCGTTTCGTCACAGGGTTATTTGGTAACCGTGATAGCGTTACGGAGATGTTTAACAAACTCAAGTGGCAGAATCTGCAAGAGAGGCGCTCTGCATCGCGGTGTAGCTTGCTGTCCAGGTTTCGAGAGGTTGCGTTTCTGGATGAGGTATCGAATATATTGGTTCCCCCTACTTATACCTCCCGAGGAGATCACGAATGTAAAATTAGAGAGATTGGAGCGCGCACGGAGGCTTTCAGACAGTCGTTCTTCCCGCGAACCATACGCGACTGGAACAGGAGAGGGAGGTATTGACAGTGGCACGTAAAGTGCCCTCCGCCACACACCGTTGGGTGGCTTGCGGAGTATAAATGTAGATGTAGAAAAAGAAGGAAGTGACAATGGCACAAAAAATACCCTCGGCCGTGCCCCGTAAGTAAAATAAATCTGCCAACTCTTGAGCAAACAGAACCCCTTACTGACGTGATTAACACGAAGAACAAGAACAAAAAGAAGATTTCGTGGAATAAACGCTATCTGTTAATTCCCGGTTCGGGTGTCATCGTCGAGGTTACAAAGAGAAAAATTTTCATCTTGCTGAAAATTCTCCTCTTAAGTACACTACAGGTGACTGTTGCTAAGCGATCATTTCTTTGTGGCAGTTTAAGGAGGGGGAGGGGAGTGATTTGAATTATGGTCGTGGTAAGATACCGCTAGTGGTCGGGCGTCAACTGCAACGATTGCGACGTCGCCAGTCTCAGGAAACAACTGTGCTGTAGCTCTTACCCCTTGTTTTGTATGCTCCGCTTTGCTTTGTGTTGTGCGATGCTTGTTGTTTTCTTATTTTGAAATGAGTGAAGAGACTAACCTTAGTCGATAACGAGGTTCGAACACGACGCTCAGAACTCCAGATAGAATAGGTGATCCCTACGACTATTATGCCAGCTCTGCTTTCGCAGGAGCACAAGGCACAGACGTAGGCTCTAAAAATGGTTCAAATGGTTCTAAGCACTATTGGTCATCAGTCCCCTAGAACTTAGAAGTACTTAAACCTAGCTAACCTAACGACATCACACAAATCCATGCTCGAGGCAGGATTTGTGGTGTCACCGCCAGACACCACACTTGCTAGGTGGTAGCCTTTAAATCGGCCGCGGTCCATTAGTATACGTCGGACCCGCGTATCGCCACTGTCAGTGATCGCAGACCGAGCGCCACCACACGGCAGGTCTAGAGAGACGTACTAGCACTCGCCCCAGTTGTACAGCCGACGTTCATAGCAATGGTTCACTGGCAAATACGCTCTCATTTGCCGAGACGATAGTTAGCATAGCCTTCAGCTACATTTGCTACGACCTAGCAAGGCGCCATAGCTTTGATAATTAATATTGTGAAGCATGTATCATCAAGAGCGATGTTCTCCAAATGTGGATTAAAGTTAAGTATTACAGCAACTGCGTCCATTTTCTAAGTTCTCATTTCCTTTTAACTGTTCCAGACCTCACACCGGTCTGCGTGTATTTAGACGCGTGCATTTCGGCCTCCTTCTAGCAACCCAGTGTTGGCACTTCTGCCAACACTACAGGATTCGAACCTGCGACCGTAGCAGCCGCGTGGTTCCGGACTGAAGCGCCTAGAACTGCTCGATCACAGCGGACGGCACAGACATAGGCTGTCGGCCCAGGGAGAGGGAGCTGGGGTGGACATGTTCCCCCACTCCCTTCCTCTCCCGTCGAGCGCTCTGACTTCTCGTTTGTTTACGCTCGCAGCCGACTGCCACAATACAGAGCCCGCAGTGTAGCAGCTTGCAAGAGTCCTTGACAGAAAAGAGTGGACGTTCCTTTACAGTGCCAGCCAACATGATCCAAGTAGTTTCAACTTACATGCATGTTTGAAAGAAGAGGCACTGTCGACGATCCACAGTTGTACGAAATACTTTCGAAATCAATTAGCTGACTCTTAATTCCTTGACATCATCTGTATTGTAAATAGATCTACTGCTCGGTAGTGACACATGACAGTTTGTGCAAGATCGGAACTGGAACCTGTATTTCCTGTTACTGCGAGTGATAGCCTTAAGGGGAGGTTTATTATATTTTGGTTCCAAAAATCGATTTTTTTTAAATTGCATTTTTGGATCCATAAAAGTGTTTAGAATTCACCCTTGAAACGGTTTTTCCGAATACGGAATGGAAATGTTTGCTGTTCGCGGTTGAACAAAAAAATACACCTGCCTGAAATCGGCCTTTTTAACGCACCAGTTTTTTTATTTTGGAGGACGAGTTATTGTACTGGTGCTTGGGAGGAAACTCACAAAATTCGGATGAAAGTTTGAACGCGTGTTTTTGGAAGCTAGCCCCCAAGCATTTGCATTCTAGTGCGAAGACTGTGGAGACTGCGACTTTGCTGGCAGTGAGCAGCTTCAACGAAGGGTATTCAGCAATTCTGAAGACCATGACAACGATGGACGTCACCCTGGGACTCTATTCGACGCAGTTCGCCAAGCATTCGGACGACCACCGGATTCAAGCGGCCGAAAACCGCTTGTCACCGGCCGTACGAGCAGCTCTGGAGCAGCGCAGGATGGCACAGATCGAGCAGAACGCTCTCTATGAGGAAGAGGAAGGACTAGTTTATGTACCCGGAATAGCAGATTGAGCGTACGTTGCATAATGTTGCAATTATATGTAGTCAAAACTGCAAACGCGTTTTTCTCGAAATTAGTTTTTTTTTATCGCGCGGTATAGTAACTTCAACTCTACTGAACCGATTGGCATGATTCTTTGTTTTCGACGAAGCTAACTAAATTGCCTAGGAGTTGTACCACTTTTATTCCGATCCATCAACTATAAATATTTTTAGTTGGCCGACGAAGTCGAAAAACCGATGAAAAAAACCCTGTTTTTTCTTCAAATGGCTGCAATTTTGTTTCCTATGGCGCAAATAACGTAAATGAAGTACAACTTCCAAAGAATCTTATATACTTAGCTAACGCCAACTCAATTTTTATTTCAGACGAGGCGGCTGACCTGTGACATACCGCGCGTGGAGATTGACATCGAAATTTTGTTTCGTTCCGACGGCACTTCCGCCTTTGCCCTTCGACATTTCCGGGCGAAAAAATTTCAGTTTGTAGAGGAAATATCAATAAACATTTTGAACAAATTTGACATCGATATATATAGCGTATTCCGAGAAAAAAATTCTCAAAGAACATGCTTTTTTCGGTCCAAAGATAGTAAACCTGCCCTTAACCACTTTGCCAATCCATGCACGCTTCTCAGAGTGATGAAATTTCCATGTATCATACTGTCTACATCTTTATACATCTACATCTACATTTATACTCCGCAAGCCACCCAACGGTGTGTGGCGGAGGGCACTTTACGTGTCACTGTCATTACCTCCCTTTTCTGTTCCAGTCGCGTATGGTTCGCGGAAAGAACGACTGTCTGAAAGCCTCCGCGCGCGCTCTAATCTCTCTGATTTTACAATCGTCATCTCCTCGGGAGGTATAAGTAGGGGGAAGCAATATATTCGATATCTCACCCAGAAACGCACCCTCTCGAAACCTGGACAGCAAGCTACGCCGCGATGCAGAGCGCCTCTCTTGCAGAGTCTGTCACTTGAGTTTACTAAACATCTCCGTAACGCTATCAGGCTTACCAAATAACCCTGTGACGAAACGCGCCGCTCTTCTTTTGATCTTCTCTATCTCCTCCGTCAACCCGATCTGGTACGGATCCCACACTGATGAGCAATACTCAAGTATAGGTCGAACGAGTGTTTTGTAAGCCACCTCCTTTGTTGATGGACTACATTTTCTAAGGACTCTCCAAATGAATCTCAACCTGGCACCCGCCTTACCAACAATTAATTTTATATGATCATTCCACTTCAAATCGTTCCGCACGCATACTCCCAGATATTTTACAGAAGTAACTGCTACCAGTGTTTGTTCCGCTATCATATAATCATACAATAAACGATCCTTCTTTCTATGTATTCGCAATACATTACATTTGTCTATGTTAAGGGTCAGTTGCCACTCCCTGCACCAAGTGCCTATCCGCTGCAGATCATCCTGCATTTCGCTACAATTTTCTAATGATGCAACTTTTCTGTATACTACAGCATCATCCGCGAAAAGCCGCATCGTACTTCCGACACTACCTACTAGGTCATTTATATATATTGTGAAAGGCAATGGTCCCATAACACTCCCCTGCGGCACGCCAGAGGTTACTTTAACGTCTGTAGACGTCTCTCCATTGATAACAACATGCTGTGTTCTGTTTGTTCTTCAATCCAGCCACACAGCTGGTCTGATATTCCGTAGGCTCTTACTTTGTTTATTAGGCGACAGTGCGGAACTGTATCGAACGCCTTCCGGAAGTCAAGGAAACTAGCATCTACCTGGGAGCCTGTATCTAATATTTTCTGGGTCTCATGAACAAATAAAGCGAGTTGGGTCTCACACGATCGCCGTTTCCGGAATCCATGTTGATTCCTGCATAGCAGATTCTGGGTTTCCAAAAACGACATGATACTCGAGCAAAAAACATATTCTAAAATTCTACAACAGATCGACGTCAGAGATGTAGGTCTATAGTTTTGCGCATCTGCTCGACGACCCTTCTTGAAGACTGGGACTACCTGTGCTCTTTTCCAATCATTTGGAACCTTCCGTTCCTCTAGAGACTTGCGGTACACGGCTGTTAGAAGGGGGGCAAGTTCTTTCGCGTACTCTGTGTAGAATCGAATTGGTATCCCGTCAGGTCCAGTGGACTTTCCTCTGTTGAGTGGTTCCAGTTGCTTTTCTATTCCTTGGACATTTATTGCGATGTCTGCCATTTTTTCGTTTGTGCGAGGATTTAGAGAAGGAACTGCAGTTCGGTCTTCCTCTGTGAATCAGCTTTGGAAAAAGGTGTTTAGTATTTCAGCTTTACGCGTGTCATCCTCTGTTTCAATGTCATCATCATCCCGGAGTGTCTGGATATGCTGTTTCGAGCCACTTACTGATTTAACGTAAGACCAGAACTTCCTAGGATTTGCTGTCGAGTCGGTATATAGAATTTTACTTTCGAATTCACTGAACGCTTCACGCATGGCCCTCCTTACGCTAACTTTGACAACGTTTAGCTTCTGTTTGTCTGAGAGGTTTTGGCTGCGTTTAAACTTGGAGTGAAGCTCTCTTTGCTTTCGCAGTAGTTTCCTAACTTTGTTGTTGAACCACGGTGGGTTTTTCCCGTCCCTCACAGTTTTACTCAGCACGTACTTGTCTAAAACGCATTTTACGATTGCCTTGAACTTTTCCCATAAGCACTCAACATTGTCAGTGTCGGAACAGAAATTTTCGTTTTGATCTGTTGGGTAGTCTGAAATCTGCCTTCTATTACTCTTGCTAAACAGATAAACCTTCCTCTCTTTTTTTATATTCCTTTTAACTTCCATATTCAGGGATGCTGCAACGGCCTGATGATCACTGATTCCCTGTTCTGCACTTACAGAGTCGAAAAGTTCGGGTCTGTTTGTTATCAGTAGGTCCAAGATGTTATCTCCACGAGTCGGTTATCTGTTTAATTGCTCTAGGTAATTTTCGGATAGTGCACTCAGTATAATGTCACTCGATGCTCTGTCCCTACCACCCGTCCTAAACATCTGAGCGTCCCAGTCTTTATAACGTAGTCCAACATATTCATCGCCTTCATTCATCATTTGGGTCGGTCTGTGGAGCGTACACAGATGGCCAAAGTAGTCGCCGGCACAGTAGCTCAGCGTGTTCTGTCAGAGGGTTAGCTGCCCTCTGTAATAAAAAAACTGAGTTAATCGATCAACAACGAACTTAACCGAATGTCTTACGATGTCCGCCTCGAGCCGATGCAACGAACAAAATGAAAAAAAAAAAGTAGTTAAGGCGACCGCTTATGATAAGCAGGTGATCTGGGTTCGAGTCCCAACTGGGCAAAACTTTCGTATGTCACTACTGTGTAGTAGATCTATATCTCATACAGCTGATATGAAGCAATTCACAGTCAGCGAATTCATTTAGAAAAATTATTTTAACTTAATTTAGCAGGCTTTGCGCAAGTCTCAGGGGCGACAAATCGAGAGGATTACTTTCCTGAGAAGGATGGCGATTGGCTGAGTACTAAGGACTCCTTCATTTGTTTGTGAAAATAGGCAATAAATCATCTAGTCGACCTCGAAGAGACTTTGAAGAATTATTCGTCAGGTTCAGTTATGAAGGAGAAGGAGAATATTCGCCTATTACAGTAGAAAAGAGGTAATCACGCGTTGTGCAAATGACTCTCTGACCTTCAGGTAAAGTGGACGCCTCGAAGGGTGTAAAGGACGTTTCATTCTCCAGTCTTCTCAAGGCAATAAACAATCGGAAGGAGGGGCGAATCCAGGGCTTGCTTCTGTGTGGGGGAAAGTGGGGAGTCACAGATTGTTGCTGCGTCCACCCACGTTCCCTCAAATATTGTAAGCACTCCGTCTTCAGGCCACAAGTGGCCCATCGGGACCATCCGACCGCCGTGTCATCCTCAGCTGAGGATGCGGATAGGAGGGGAGTGTGGTCAGCACACCGCTCTCCCGGTCGTTACGGTGGTTTTCTTTGACCGGAGCCGCTACTATTCGGTCGAGTAGCTCCTCAATTGGCATCACGAGGCTGAGTGCACCCCGAAAAAAGCGAATGGCTCCCTAGATGGCTACCCATCCAAGTGCCGGCCACGCCCGACAGCACTTAACTTCGGTGGCTGACGGGAACCAGTGTAGCCCCTGCGGCAAGGCCGTTACCTCAAATATTGTAAGGAGCCATCAAATAGTTTCAGTTTGAAGACGTACAGTTCAGAATCGGTATCCTAGTCAGCCAAAATCGCCTTGATCACTGAGACACTCATCCCACTGATGCACCAAGTTGAAGATATCCGTGTGGTATAACAATGTGTCCTACTCCGTGAAGAAGTCCGTAACTGCCCATTGCGCATCTTCTTCCGATACGAATCTTGAACCCTTCTAGGCCTTTTTTAAGGGATGGAAGGCATGATATCGTTTGCGGAGAAATCAGGACTATCGGATGGGTGCTCGAATGTCTCTCACTTCAGTTGGCATAACTTCTGCGTTACGGCGCTTGCGATATCGGGACGTGCGTTGCCGTAAAGCACAGCACCCCTTGTCGCAGTTCTCCCGAACGTTTCGTCTTAATTGCAATCAGTAATTTCGCCAGCTTCGCGCAATAGCTTTCCCCAGTAATGGAGACACAGGTTCCTTGAAATCAATATGCAATGGGCCCCGGTAATCAAAGAACAGGGTGAGCATCGCCTTTCCAGCAGACGATCTTCTTGGTTCGAGGGGACGATGGAACACAACTGCATCGTCGAAGCTTCCAACTCTGGTTTCCAGTGGTAGCACCAGCTTTCGCAGCCTGCAACACTGCGCTCGAGGAATGTGTTGCTTCAACACTGAAACGCAACAGGCGCTTCACGCAAACAGCGTGTTTGTTCGGCATTTAACGCCCGGGGTATTCACTAGCCGCCGACCACATCGTAGCCTAACTCCTGCCGGATGACGTGTTATCGCTGCCGAAGCTGACGTCGGGATCGTTTGCTAGTGCAAACTTACGGTTGTTATAGTCCGTAATGGATCAGGGTGGGTTCCCAGATAGACCGGCGTCTGGCGTCGAATCGCGACCAGCACGGAACTTGGCGCGCCATTCCACTACGTTGGTTTTCGACAGACATGCTGCCCCATACATATTCTTTATTGTCTAGTAGATATCTACCGGTGTTTATCTTTCGGCAGCCAAGAAAAAATAACATCACGTTGGCCCTTCTGGACGCATTTGGTAAAAACAGTGAACTGCGGCCGACAACGCCTATATGAACCAACAAGTGTCTGACGCAGTTGTTAGATCGCTTACTGCTGCTACAATGGCAGGTTATCAAGATTTAAGTGAGTTTCAACGTGGTGTTATAGTCGGCGCACGAGCGATGGGACACAGCATCTCTAGGGTAGCTATGAAGAGGTGGTACGACCATTTCATGAGAGTAACGTGAATATCAGGAATCCGGTAAAACATCAGATCTCCGGGCGCAAAAAGATCCTGCAAGAACGGAACCAACGACGACTGAAGAGAATCGTGTAACGTGACAGAACTGCAACCCTTCCTCAAATTGCTGCAGATTTCAATGCAGGTCCATTAACAACTGGCAACGTGCAAACCATTCAACGAAACATCATCGATATGGGCTTACGGAGCCGAAGGCAAACTGCTGAGATCATCAGTCCCCTATCTTACACACTACTTAATCGAAATAACTTACGCTAAGGGCGACACACACACACCCATACCCAAGGGAGGCTCGAAGCTCCGTGGAGGGCAGCCGCACGGACCGTGACCAGACGCGTACGACCGCGCGGCACACGACTCACCTGGGCCCGTCAACACCGACATTGGACTGTTGATGACTGCAAACATGTTCCCTGGTCGGGCGAGTCTCGTTTCAAGTTGTATCGAACGGATGGTCGTGTACTGGAAAGGGCACAACCTCATGAATCCATGGACCCAGCATGTCAGCAGAGGACTGTTCAAGTTGGTGGAGGCTCTGTAATGGTGTGGAACGTAAGCAGCTGGAGTGGTATGGGACCCCTGATACGTCTAGATACGAATCTGACACGTGACACGTTCGTAAGCATCCTGTCTGATTACCTGCATCCAGTGTGCATTCTGACGGATTTGGGCAATTCCAGCAGGACAGTGTGACACCCAGCACGTCCAGAACTGCGACAGAGTAACTCTAGGAACATTCTTCTGAGTTTAAACACTTTCGCTGGCCACCAAACTCCCAGATATGAACATTATAGAGCATATTTAGGGTACCTTGCAACGTGCTGTTCAGAAGAGGTCTCCACCCCCTCGCACTCTAACGGATTTATGGACAGCCCTGCAGGATTCATGGAGTCAGTTCCCTCCAGCACCATTTCAGACATTAGTCGAGTCCGTGCCACGTCGTGTTGCGGCACTTCTGCATGCTGGCGGGAGCCGTACACGATATTAAGCAGGTTTACCAGTTTATTTGGCTCTTCAGTGTATATCACTAGGTTGACGTTTATTCATTTGCCAGACGCACGCCGAAAAGTCAGGAATACCACATTAATCTTTTGCTTACTGTAGCGCTGTGCTGCATATACGCTGCAGCAACGCCCTCAAACGGAAACTTTTTGATCGCACGTTATACGTTTGCTCACCCACGATTTTAATAAGCATAAAAATGTTTTAAAATAATAATTATTCTTTGTTTACATCAGTCCTTAGTACATCGCTTTATCAAAACATCCAATAAATTACTATTAGGAAAAAATATAACATTAAAAGGGTGTTCATCCAAAAACTTGATATGACTCGTATCACAAAATTAATTTAATTATTATAGTATATATAGTAGTCCCCAACGAACCATGGACCTTGCCGTTGGTGGGGAGGCTTGTGTGCCTCAGTGATACAGATAGCCGTACCGTAGGTGCAACCACAACGGAGGGGTATCTGTTGAGAGGCCAGACAAACGTGTGGTTCCTGAAGAGGGGCAGCAGCCTTTTCAGTAGTTGCAGGGGCAACAGTCTGGAGGATTGACTGATCTGGCCTTGTATCACTAACCAAAACGGCCTTGCTGTGCCGGAACTGCGAACGGCTGAAAGCAAGGGGAAACTACGACCGCAATTTTTCCCGAGGGTATGCAGCTTTACTGTGTGGTTAAATGGTGATGGCATCCTCTTGGGTAAATCATTCCGGATGTAAAGTAGTCCCCCATTCGGATCTCCGGGCGGGGATTACTCGAGAGGATGTCGTTATCAGGAGAAAGAAAACTGGCGTTCTACAGATCGGAGCGTGGAATGTCAGATCCCTTAATCGGGCAGGTAAGTTAGAAAATTTAAAAAGGAAAATGGATAGGTTAAAGTTAGATATAGTGGGAATTAGTGAAGTTCGGTGGCAGGAGGAACACAACTTTTGGTCAGGTGAATACAGGGTTATAAATACAAAATCAAATAGGGGTAATGCAGGAGTAGGTTTAATAACGAATAAAAAAATAGGAGTGCTGGTAAGCTACTACCAACAGCATAGTGAACGCATTATTCATTATTGTGGCCAAGATAGACACGAAGACCTTGCCTACTACAGTAGTACAAGTTTATATGCCAACTAGCTCCGCAGATGATGAAGAAATTGATGAAATGTATGATGAGATAAAAGAAATTATTCAGGTATGAAGGGAGACGAAAATTTAAAAGACATGGGTGACTGGATTTCGAGAGTAGGAAAAGGGAGAAAAGGAAACATAGTAGGTGAATATGGATTGGGGGTAAGAAATGAAAGTGGAAGCCGTCTGGTAGAATTCTGCCCATAGCATAACTTAATCATAGCTAACGCTTGGTTCAAGGATAATAAATGAAGGTTGTATACATGGAAGGATCCTGGAAATACTAGGAGGTATCAGATAGATTATATAATGGTAAGACAGAGATTTAGGAACCAGGTTTTAAACTGTAAGACATTTCCAGGGGCAGATCTGGACTCTGACCACAATCTATTGGTTATGAACTGTAGATTAAAACTGAAGAAACTGCAAAAAGGTGGGAATTTAAGGAGATGGGACCTGGATAAACTGACTAAACCAGAGGTTGTACAGAGTTTCAGAGAGAGCATAAGGGAACAATTGACAGGAATGGGGGAAAGAACTACAGTAGAAGAAGAATGGGTAACTTTGAGGGATGTAGTAGTGAAGGCAGCAGAGGATCACGTAGCTAAAATGACGAGGGCTAGTAGAAATTCTTGGGTGACAGAAGAAATACTGAATTTAACTGATGAAAGGAGAAAATATAAAAATGCAGTAAATGAAGCAGGCAAAAAGGAATACAAACGTCCCAAAAATGAGATCGACAGGAAGTGCAAAATGGCTAAGCAGGCATGGCTAGAGGATAAATGTAAGGATGTAGAGGCTTATCTCACTAGGGGTAAGATAGATACAGCCTACAGGAAAATTAAAGAGACCTTTGCAGAAAAGAGAACCACTTGTATGAATATCAAGAGCTCAGATGGAAACCCAGTTCTAAGCAAAGAAGGGAAAGCAGAAACGTGGAAGGAGTATATAGAGGGTGTATACAAGGGCGATGTACTTGAGGACAATATTATGGAAATGGAAGAGGATATAGATGAAATGGGAGATATAATACTGCGCGAAGAGTTTGACAGAGCACTGAAAGACCTGAGTCGAAACAAGACCCCGGGAGTAGACAACCTTCCATTAGAACTACTGACAGCCTTGGGAGAGCCAGTCCTGACGAAACTCTACCATCTGGTGAGCAAGATGTATGAAACATGCGAAAAACCATAAGACTTCAAGAAGAATATAATAATTCCAATCCCAAAGAAAGTAGGTGTTGACAGATGTGAAAATTACCGATCTATCAGTTTAATAAGTCACAGCTGCAAAATACTAACGCGAATTCTTTACAGACGAGTGGAAAAACTGGTAGAAGCCGACCTCGGGGAAGATTTCCGTAGAAATGTTGGAACACGTGAGGCAATACTGACCTTACGACTTATTTTAGAAGAAAGATTAAGGAAAGGCAAACCTACGTGTCTAGTATTTGTAGACTTAGAGAAAGCGTTTGACAATGTTGACTGGAGTACTCTCTTTCAAATTCTAAAGGCGGCAGGGGTAAAATACAGGAAGCGAAAGGCTATTTACAATTTGTACAGAAACCAGATGGCAGTTGTAAGAGTCGAGGGACACGAAAGGGTTGGTTCAAATGGCTCTAAGCACTATGGGACTTAACATCTGAGGTCATCAGTCCCCTAGAACTACTTAAACCTAACCTAAAGACATCACACACATCCATGCCCGAGGCAGGATTCGAACCTGCGGCCGTAGCAGTCGCGCGGTTCCGGACACGAAAGGGAAGCAGTGGTTGGAAAGGGAGTGAGACAGGGTTGTAGCCTCTCCCCGATGTTATTCAATCTGTATATTGAGCAAGCAGTAAAGGAAACAAAAGAAAAATTCGGAATAGGTATTAAAATCCATGGAGAAGAAATAAAAACTTTGAGGTTCGCCGATGACATTGTAATTCTGTCAGCGACAGCAAAGGACTTGGCAGAGCAGTTGAACGGAATGGACAGTGTCTTGGAAGGAGGATGTAGGATGAACATCAACAAAAGCAAAACGACGATAATGGAATGTAGTCTAACTAAATCAGGTGATGCTCAGGGAATTAGATTAGGAAATGAGACGCTTAAAGTAGTAAATGAGTTTTGCTATTCGGGGAGCAAAATAACTGATGATGGTCGAAGCACAGAGGATATAAAATTAGACTGGCAATGGCAAGGAAAGCGTTTCTGAAGAAGAGAAATTTGTTAACATCGAGTACAGATGTAATTGCCAAGAAGTCGTTTCTGAATGTATTTGTATGGAGTGTAGCCATGTATGGAAGTGAAACATGGACGATAAATAGTTTGGACAAGAAGAGAATAGAAGCTTTCGAAATGAGGTGCTACAGAAGAATGCTGAAGATTAGATGCGTAAATCACATAGCTAATGAGGAGGTATGAATAGATTAGGGTAGAAGAGTAGTTTGTGGCACAACTTGACAAGAAGAAGGGACCGGTAGGTAGGATATGTTCTGAGGCATCAAGAGATCACAAATTTAGCATTGGAGTGCAGCGTGGAGAGTAAAAATCGTAGAGGGAGACCAAGACGTGAATACACTAAGCAGATTCAGAAGGATGTAGGTTTCAGTAAGTACTGGGAGATGAAGAAGCTGTGCATTTTCAGACACCTTGACGGCAGTGAGGTGTGCCTTTTATTTTTGACACTATGTAACGGGTATAACTGCAGATATTTCTATTGGTGACAGAAAACAGTGTAATGAACAACATTACATCAGTATTTACGTCATTTCCAGAGTAATAACTGTAGCTATTACAAGTCGTATATTTTTAGATTGTTTAGTACCTTTAAGTACATGAAGCAAGAGCAAGATACACCACTGGCCATTAAAATTGCTACACCACGAAAATGACGTGCTGCAGAAGCCAAATTTAACAGACAGGAGACGCGCGGGATTGGCCGAGCGGTCTTGGCCGCTGCAGTCATGGACTGTGCGGCTGGTCCCGGCGGAGGCTCAAGTCCTCCCTCGGGCATGGGTGTGTGTGTTTATCCTTAGGATAATTTAGGTTAAGTAGTGTGTAAGCTTAGGGACTGATGACTTTAGCAGTTAAGTCCCATAAGATTTCACAAACATTTGAACATTTGAACGACAGGAAGAAGATGCTGTGATATGCAAATGATTAGCTTTTCAGAGCATTCACACAAGGTTGGCGCCGGTGGTGACACCTACAACGTGCTGACATGAGGAAAGTTTCCAACCGATTTCTCATACACAAACAGCAGTTGACCAGCGTTGCCTGGTGAAACGTTGTTGTGCTGCCTCGCGTAAGGAGGAGAAATGCGTACCGTCATGTTTCCGACTTTGATAAAAGTCGGATTGTAGACTATTGCGATTGCGGTTTATCGTACCGCGATATTACTGCTCGCGTTGGTCGAGATCCAATTACTGTTAGCAGAATATGGAATCGGTGGATTCAGGAGCGTAATACGGAACGCCGTGCTGGATCCCAACGGCCTCGTATCACTGGCAGTCGAGGTGACAGGCATCTTATCCATCTGCACGAACAGTTCGACGACGTTTGCAGGAGCATGGATTATTAGCTCGGAGACCATGGCTGCGGTTACCCTTGACGCTGGATCACAGACAGGAGCGCCTACGATGGTGACTCAACGACGAACCTGGGTGGCAAAACGTCATTTTTTCGGATGAATCCAGTTCTGTTTACAGCATCCTGATGGTCGCATACGTGTTTGGCGACATCGCGGTGAACGCACATTGGAAGCGTGTATTCGTCATCGCCATACTGGCGTATCACCCGGCGTGATGGTATGGGGTGCCATTGGTTACACGTCTGGGTCACCTCTTGTTCGCATGGACGGTACTCTGAACAGTGGACGTTACATTTAAGATGTGTTACGACCCGTGGTTCTACCCTTCATTCGGTCCTTGCAAAACCCTACATTTCAGCAGGATAAAACACGGCCGCATGTTGCGCATGTTGCAGGTCCTGTACAGGCCTTCCTGGATACAGAAAATGTTCGACTGCTGCCCTGGCCAGCACATTCTTCAGATCTCTCACCAATTGAAAACGTCCGGTCAATGGTGGCCGAGCAACTGGCTCGTCACAATACGCCATTCACTACTCTCGATGAACTGTGGTATCGTGTTGAAGTTGCATGGGCAGCTGTACCTGTACACGCGATCCAAGCTCTGTTTGACTCACTGCCCAGGCGTATCAAGGCCGTTATTATGGCCAGAGGTGGTTGTTCTGGGTACGGATTTCTCAGAATCTATGCACCCAAATTGCGTGAAAATGTAAATACATGTCAGTTCTAGTATAATGTATTTGTCTAATGAATACCCGTTTATCATCTGCATTTCTTCTTGGTGTATCAATTTTAATGGCCAGTAGTGTATCAATGGTTATTTTCCCCTGGGCTGAAGGTCAGGTGCTGAAGCCTGGACGCATGGGCGCAAAACGGTCAATCTATAATGACAGGTTAGCCTAATTAGTGGTGCAGTTACGACCATGCAAAAAACATGAAGTTTTAAAGCTTGTGATGCGTTTGGGGGAAGAACAGTTGATGCAGAGAAACAAACAACCAGCACACTGGCGTGTTTACATACAAAGGTATCACATATAAAAATATCTGCACTCGTACACATAAGAACGATTGAGAAATTGATATAAGAGAAAAAATTGCTTTTCCTTAAATGTTTTATCCAACATATTGTATCCATTATTTTGATTTAAAATTTTTATAACTTATTCGTAATTAACATGGTCAGTTTTCACCAAAACATTCGTCTCTCTTTCGGATATGGCCGCCGAATTTCAGCTTTGGTATCGGATTCGTTATGAGCAAGGTCAACAACTCCTTCACACTGATATCTGTCTACACTGGCCATGTTCTGGCAAATGCTAGCTCACAGTTCTGCAGCAGCTCGTTCAGTTGACTACACTACAGAGTAGAAGTGAGTGGAATTAGCAACAGCCTTAATTTATCTAGAGCATCTGTCCGCTGCGATTTAATCTGGCACGACCACATTAACCTTATCTTAAGTACGGCCGGTGCCTGATACGAGGGTGGTCCCATAAGTACCCGGCCTGACCAAGAGATGGCAGTCGTGTTTGAAAAATATCTTTGGATTAGAAAGTATACGATCTATGAAGCATATGTTTCAAGTTTGAAGACGCCACATTGTTTAGTATTTGTTTGACAGCCATCAATACTGAACGTTGTGAGTGAACTTGTGAAATTCGACAAAATTGGTCATTGTTAGGTGATACTTTTTTTTTTCCGGAGGCCTCAGCGCAACCAATATTAAAGCTGAGCTAGATTCTACTTTGGGAGAGGCTGAACCTTTGTTGATAACAGTAAAATCAATATTTTACTGTTAGCTGTTAGCTATCAGCCGAGTTTAAACGAGGCCATACGAGCTGCCAAGTGGAGCATTGCAGTGGTCGACCAAATGATGTGACGACTCCAGAAATGGCGAAGAAAATCCACAAAGCGGTAGTGGATGATTGTCGACTGAAACTGCGCGAACTAGTAGTCATAGTAGGCATTTCAAAAAGTGCGGTACATCGCATATTATCTGAAAATTTGCACATGAGAAAAATGTGTGCAAGATTTTTGCCGTTTGCTCACACTCGAGCAAAAACAGTGTCATGAAGATGTTTCAAGTGAATACTTAGCGAAGTTTCGCAGCAACAAAGCTGATTTTTTGCGCCGTTTCATAACCATGGATGAAACATGGGTCCACCACTTCACTCCCGAGACACAAGAACAATCAAAGCAATGGACACAAATTGGAGAAGCGGCTCCAAAGAAGGTGAAGATCGTTTCATCTGCAGGCAAGGTCATGGTGTCGGTTTTTTGGGATATGCGTGGGATAATTTTCATTCACTACCTTGAAAAAGAAAATACTATCAACGGCTAGTATTATGCGAATTTACTGCAACGTTTGGGCGAAGAAATCAAGCAAAAACGGCCGCATTTGGCCAAGAAGAAAGTGTTGTTTCTTCAGGGCAATGCACCAGCTCACAAGTCCGTTATTAGAATGGCCAAAATTAATTAATTATAGTTTGAGTTGCTACCTCATGCACCCTATTCGCCAGATTTAGCTCCCTCGGATTATTTTCTGTTCCCAAACTTGAAAAACTGGCTCGGTGGTCGAAGATTTTCAACAAATGAAGAAGTGATGCTGGCAGTTAATGGGTATTTTGAGGAGTTAGACAGTTCTCATTGTGAAAAGGGTATCGACCTTACTGAACATCGCTGGAAAAAGTGTATAGAGCTGAAACGAGATGTTGAAGATAAACACATTTTTCCAAAATTTTTGTGTTTTGTTTGTTGGATCGGGTACTTATAGGACTACCCTCTTGGCATATTTGAAGAATCCTTATGAGAAGTAATTCACTCACGAACGAGGTCGCTTACAAAATCTCCATGTGACCAATTGCTGGGTATTGTTCGACGCTGTGGGACTCTCAGTAAATTGGATTACCAGAAGAGATAGAGAATAGTTGCACTTTTCGTCACAGGTTTATTTGTTCGGCTCGAGAAATTCTTAAAGAATTGCATTGAGAGACAGTACAAGAGAGACGGAGTGTATTGTGGCGAGACGTTGTTTATCGCAGCAAGCTTTATCCTCAGATGTCTTAAAAGCCTCATCTCGAAGCTAGATGCACCTGCTGCAAACAGCACCCTTTATGATATCGGCAGAAACATTATAGACATTCGGGCTCATACAGGGATGTACCAACAGTCTTTCTTCCAGCGTACCATCTGCGAATGGAATCAGCAGGGACAAAGTGAATCTGACAAAAATACGGGTTGATTCGGCTGCCCCTATCTATACGTTTTATACAACCATTCAAATATCATGAGCCTTGCGTAAACAACGAGGAGCATCAAGATAGTAAGTTTCCCGATGTTGGCCGGCCACTGTGGCCAAGCGGTTCTAGGCGCTTCAGTTCGCAACCGCGTTGCTGCTACGGTCGCAGGTTCGAATCCTGCCTCGGGCATGGATCTGTGTGCTGTCCTTAGGTTAGTTAGGTTTAAGTACTAAGTTCTAGCGGACTGATGACCTCAGATGTTAAGTCCCATAGTGCTTAGAGCCAATTGAACCAGTTTTCCGATGTTGCTTCCTTTAAAGTAGACGTATTTAGTAGGAGAAATAGCGCGTGCGCAACAGATCTATGGCGTAACAATCAAATGCAGGCCGGACAGGTCCCGCCTGTTGCCAGTACCGCGTCAGCAATGCCCCGAAAAGGCGTCTCTTATTCGTTCTCCCATTGTCTGCGAGGTTCGGTCAGTAATAATGTTCCCTAATGCACAAAACATAGCGCCCATCGAAACTCATCGTCAGCTCTTTTAAGTCTGTGGATAGATCATCATGAGCAAACAGATGGTGCGTCGCTGGTGTCGGCTTTTTTCTAAATGTCTCCAAAGTATTCATGACGAAGAGCACGCCGGCCGAAGTGGCCGTGCGGTTAAAGGCGCTGCAGTCTGGAACCGCAAGACCGCTACGGTCGCAGGTTCGAATCCTGCCTCGGGCATGGATGTTTGTGATGTCCTTAGGTTAGTTAGGTTTAACTAGTTCTAAGTTCTAGGGGACTAATGACCTCAGCAGTTGAGTCCCATAGTGCTCAGAGCCATTTGAACCATTTTGAACGAAGAGCACAGTGGGCGACCGTCTCTCATCAATGACGACAACGAATTCCTCGGCAGGATCGTCACAGGCGATGAGACTGGACTTCTCACTTGACCCCAGAACCAAGCAACAGTTAATGCGTTCGCAATAGAGTGGATCTCCAGATAAGACGAAATTCAAACAGATTTTGTCGGTGCAGAAAGTGATGTGCACGGTGTTCTCGGACAGGAAGGGCATTGTTCTCATTGACATCTTGCCCAGAGGTGAAACAGTGAACACTGACCGTTACTGTGAAACAACGCGGAAACTGCAACGTGCCATTCAAAACAAGAGGCGTGGAATATTTACTGCACGTGTTGTGCTGCTCCATGACAATGCTTGTCCCCATACACCTCGGCGCATAGCAACTGTTTTGCAGAAGTTAGCCTGGGAGCATACGGTTCTGAGCTTACTCTAAGCGATTTCCATCTTTTCTTGCACATCGAAAAATTTTTGTCCTCCGGCCAGCGTTTTGACAATGACGAGGAGCTGAGGACGACTGTCACACGTTGGTTCCACACGCAATTAGCAGGTTTCTAAGGCACAGGAATACAAAAGTTGATCCCACAATACGACAAGTTGTCTCAGTTCTTTTGATGACTATGTCGAGAAATAGCTCAAACATTGCTGTTCATGTTGCCAATAAAGTTTTTCATGTAACTATGTTGTCTTCGTTTTTTTTTTTTTTTAAATATGGAAACTTACTTTCTGGATGCGTGTCGTATTAGTCCTACAAAAGAAATGTAGAGGAAATGTTTCCGCAATAGACAATATTTTTCGAATTATTCAAGAAAAATTGAAAAAAGTGACCTTGAAATGCGTTTGTATTGAATTACTCGAAAACGTGTACCAGTACAGAATTTAACTACATTAAATTTCCTACAAAAAGTTCCTGTTCATTCTTTTCTAATGGGTCTAATAGTTTATGCGTGGTGAGCAAGAGAATATGAAAATCTGATACATGAGTTTGGAAGGCATTGCGGGTTGCATGAGCCCCACAGGTAGAGGCAACTGAATTACCCTGTATATTACGATGGCTTCTGGAGTACATCTCTAGATGTGTAAACTTGTTTTCTTCAAGCATCCTTCTTTAATCCGCATTATACGCGATCTCTAGTGACCCCGCAATCGATATTTTGGAATATTTGAAAAGTACACTCCTGCAACTTTGCAACAAAATAGCGCGGAATTTTAGATGTAAGTACCATAACCACTTAACCTCACATACTTATTTACTCTGTATTTCATCGTTTTGAGGTTAGTTTTGTCCACATAGGGCGCTTCTAACACTGTTTTCTACCGTAGGGCACCAACACACCAAGAATATTTCACCACAGTGGAAGCATAATAATTGAAAAATGACGATATGCAGATAGTGTGTACAGCCGTATGATGATGAACTTTCCAGTTCGAAACCGGTTACGGCGCTATTTACTTTAGTAAATAGCAGTATTAATAGTGGCTGGTTGCTGTTATCTTCTTTGTAAGAATCAAATGGTTCAAATGGCTCTGAGCACTATGGGACTCAACTGCTGTGGTCATAAGTCCCCTAGAACCTAGAACTACTTAAGCCTAACTAACCTAAGGACATCACACACATCCATGCACGAAGCAGGATTCGAACCTGCGACCGTAGCGGTCGCGCGGTTCCAGACTGTAGCGCCTAGAACCCCTCGGCCACTCCGGCCGGCTTGTAAGAATCAACCTACAATTATTTTGGCGTTTGCCTGGAGCAATTTAGGGAAATCACGGAAAACCTAAATCGAGACGGCCAGACACGAGTTTGAACCGTTGTCCTGCAGAATGCGAGTCCTGTGCGCTAAGTACTGCGTCATCTCACTCATACCACTGTGCTACCCAGACACAAATGCACAAACTATTTCAGCATGCTACCCAGCCAATACACATTCCCACCTGGCGCCATCTGTCCACAATCCCCATTCATGTCCTATATGTCCGCTAATATCCCGCTGAAAGTCGAACGCAAATGTGCATTCTCAGTTAAGGTTGTAGATTCATTGCTCATCAAGGCAAATCAATTACATGAATGTGTAGTGTCTGTTCTTTTGGACGTGTCTGAAAGACCAGACACCAGACATATTATGTAAATTGAAGGGAAGGGGGAGGAAGGAAATGAAAGGAAAGGAAAGGGAAGCAAGTAATGATATCAGTTGCATCTGGACTTTGTCAGCAGCGAAGAGTGAAAGTATGTAGCAGACTGGGATTCGAAACCGGGGTCCCATTCTTGCCAGGTATTTGCATTAACCACTGCTCCACCCACACACAGTGTTTATCAGAAATGCAAGGACAATCGGCATGGTTCCTGGACGAGCACCATCCCCACGTAGCGCCATCTGTCCCAGTCGCCATCCGTGTCCTTTGTGCTCACTACTTTTAAATTTCCGCTGCAGATCTAATGTAAATGGCACCCACACTGAAGGTTGTCATTGCCCATCGAGGCGAATTAGTTATAGGAATGTGTGGTGTCCGTTCTTTTCGACATGCCCGAAAACGTGACCACCCAATCATATAATCCATTATTTTATGTGAATTTGCGCACAGATCAATGTAAGTACAATGGCCATATAAAATTAATTATGACTATGGCAGATTGCAGACTGAAAGCCACAGGAAAAATTCTCAGAAATCGTAGTCCACTCACGAAAGTGGTAGCTCACAATACTCTCGTTTCACCGATATGTCAAAATAACTTGTCAGTATGGGACCCACATCAATTAGGGTTGATGGGGGAAACACAGAAGATTCAAAGAACAGCAGTGGGTTTTGTTACACGTTCATTTAGTAAGTGCAAAAGCGTCATGCAACCGCTCATCAAACTCCAGTAGCGCACCTCACAAGAGAGGCATTGTGGATTACGGAGCGTTTCCTCTTAAAATTCCGAGAGCATACATTCATACAAGAGTCAAATATTGCATCTCGAGAAAATGCAGCGAAGACAAAATTAGGGAGAAGGCAAAATTAGATAGATTTTGACCTCATCTGAAGGCTTACCAAGAATCGTTCTTCCCACAAACAATTCGCGACTATAGTCGAGACGGCATAAGAAGACCCCTGACAGTTCATAGCACTGTTGCCAGCTTCCAACGGTGAAACACTAACGGTTCCAGACGGAAACAGTAGCCGTCTACTGAGCTATGGCAACACTGAGGCGTTCCTCTAGAGATGTTTACAAAATCGCTTTACATTATTGGTGAGGTGGCCTGCGAAGCTGCAGTCCACTGCAACTGTCAGGGATCAGTTTATGCCGACTGGTCCATAGAACAGGAAAGTGAAAGTGACAATCGCACACAGAAATACTCTCACTCATACACCATAATGTGTCCTGTGGAGTACAAATGTAGATGCGGAAGTAAGACGTTTAAACCCTGGTGTTGGAAGCAATTTTTTTCGGCTAGTAATTAGAGAAAAGTTCTGCCTGTGGTTTCTGATCATCAGTGTCCTCTGAAATTTTCTGAGAAATTTTCGGAAATCTCTCCGAGGTGTTCCATGGAGTCCAAATTTGTTTCAACATTCGTGATGGTATGGAGAATTCTGATCTTGGCGGTTTCTCTGTGCAATTTCTAATAAGTATGTTGTGTGTTAGCACTGGGTTTCGCACTGTTTCTTGTCTCTCTCAGTTATCAACAACAGCAGCAACACACACACACCACATCACGCTCTCAAGGCACTTCGCTACCATCTACACGAAATACAGGGTGGAGCACGAAATGTGTTACCAATTGTTTCTTTCACAATTTACGACGCACATTAGATATCCCGCTGGGATCTCTACAGCAGTACCAGCAGAGCTTGGAAAAACAAATGAGTTACGAAATGACGTGTAATTCACGATACTGCCGCTAGGAGACTAGTAAGCAGCAATGGCTGACAACGGAAGACTGACGACACAGCAACAATCGGCAATTGTGTTACTTTTTCATGAACCAGGCCTTGTTGTGACTCAGAGGCGTTTTCGACAACAGTTTAACACACGATGGGTCCCTTGCAAGAAGACCATCCACAGTTTGTACGGTAAATTTGTACAGGATGGAACAGTATTGGAAGCGAAGCGATCTCGGCCAGCCTGTTTGTTCGCCGCAGAATATTGAAGCAGTACGAGTTGCTGTACAGAGAAGTCCCGGGAAATCGTGTAGAAAGGCACCAGTGCAACTGGGAACATCCAGACGCTCCGTTCAACGCATTCTTAAAAGTGACCTCCATATGTACCCATAAAAGATGACCTGTGCAAAGAAGCTCACTGAAGAACACAAGCAGCAGAGACTACTGTCTGCTCAGTGGGCGGAGGATACGGAAGAAACTGTCAATAACGTTTGGTTTTCAGACGAGGCGCATTTTCATTTAGACGTTGTGATTAACAAACAAAATGTACGCTTTTGGGCCACTGAAAACCCACAAGTGCTTCATGAACGACAACATTATGCTCCGAGGATTATAGCGTGGGCAGCAATTTCCAGTCACGGACTTATTGGGCCCTTTTTCTTTGAAGAAACTGTGGACAGCGAGCGTTATTTGAGCATGCTTCTCAATAGCTTCATTCCACAGCTTTTTGCTACTACCTTGCCCTTCAACACGCAGTTGTTCATGCAAGATGGAGCAAGGCCACACACTGCAAACAATGTGTTGGAGTCTTTACACGAGCATTTCGACATGCGGATCATTTCACTCAGGTTTCCAGGTCGCTTCGATGACGGACAAAATTGGTCCCCCAATAGTCCAGACCTCAATCCATGTGACTTTTTTCTTTTAGGGTACCTAAAGGAAAAAATTTTCCCGAAACGTCCACGTGATTTAATGGAGCTCAGAAGACTTATTCTTCAAGCTTGCAGTGAAATTACGGAACACATGTGCCATAGGGTAATCACTAACTTCAGTGTTAGTTTGAAGGAAGTTAGGAAACGAAATGGTGGACATATTGAGCATGTGCTGAGTTACAACAAATCTCCATGGACGGCTCTTCATTGTAGTATATGTTCCTTTCAGATTGTGTTGACAACAAAGTTTATATTCAAAAACAAAATGGTCACACATTTCGTGGGCCACTCTGTACTTACTCTTGAGGCGCAACACTCACAGTTAATGAAGGATATGCAACAAGTGGATATGGGCACAGAAAGCTATTAAGGTGTCGAGGCTCTTAGGGACATCCCAGCCAGTATCGTGGTCCAAATTAACATTTCATTTTAATATGAAGCATAAGAAACCAAACACTGCATCGCAGTCTACAAACACGTGTGACAACCGTCTGTGCTAGAGAGATAGGCACTTGAGACGGCAATATAAAGAACCTTAGCACGTTATTTCCATTATTTGCTCCGGGCACCAGTCACAATGGACCCCAGCGACTTAGACCGCAGCAGTGCTGCTACATGTTCGGCAATAGCGGGCGGTAGTGACAGCCTGCGTCCGAAACTCCTTATTTGGCAGGTGGTATTTCCGTAAATGGGGCCAATGTGTTATGCAGCAGGAAGCTGGGAATCCCGCCGACTCCGACGCATTAATGCCTTGTAACGGCCTCTGTCAAAACAACGCAACTAGAACCTTCCTCGTTCGTCTCAATGCGTAATGGAACAGCTAGTTTACCAGACTTTCCTCAGTAGTTTCTTGGTGAACTAATTTTACGAAATGTTACCATTGGACGAATGCAATAAACCATCTATATCTTTGCTCTCCTCTTAGACTTGCAGGTACAAGTTTTCATCTAATCCGACTATGACACATGGTATCATGAAACAAAAGCGATGTAGTGGTATATCGCTGGCATTCTCGATAGCAGTATTGTCTATAGAAAGTAGCTCTCTTCGGCCTCGCCACATAAGTGCGACTTATCAAGTAATTTCAGCCACTATGTAGTAAAGTTCTGCTATGGAGAATGAACTTCTTTATTTAACAGCGGTGGAAGCTGATCTGGGTATGTAGACAAATAAATACTAGTGAAAAAAAGAGTTGCATGTATCAGAGTTTTTTTATAATAACTGAAGAAAACTGCAAAACTATCATACATTACAGATTGCCCACAGACTGACAATGTCAGGGATATATAAACTTGTTTTAAAATGAGTTTTGTGGAAACTGAGCGCTATGCACAAAGGAAATGCTCACACTTAAATTATCATCTACTTACACAAAAAGCTGTAATAAAAGTGTCTGCAATTTCGGGGTCTATCCACGTCAGTTCATTATTAACCATCAATGAAATTTCCTATTTTTATTGATTCTTTTTTCCTGTCTAATTTTTCATTGTCCTCCAAATAGTTCTTGTCTCTTTGCTGGAAGAATTAATATTTACTTGAAAATTCATACGTATTGATGTTCTGATGATTTTGCTTAGAATTTTACAACACAATTTTATATGTCACTTAACCTTGTCATTTTCCGTGGCCTTAGATGCTAAATAAAGTCTTCTTCTGCTGTTAACGATAGTGTGAGCATTTCCTTTGTGCATAGCGCTCAGTTTCAACAAAACTCATTTTAAAACAAGTTTATACAGGGTGGAAAGTATTTAAACCGACAAACTCTGTGAGGTTGTAGGCCATCAAAACAAATACTTTTCCCTAATGTCATTTTTTCCTATGAGGATTATTTAAACCGGTGGATGCCGTATTGTGCTCTTCAGTTGTTAGAGGCCGTATTACGATCTTCAGTTCTTAGAGGGCGTATTACTCTCTTCAGTTGTAGGCAACTGCTGTCCACCAGTGCAGTAGTGCATTGTCTCTGTTTACTACTGGAGTGAGTACACTGATATGGTATGTGAGTACACTGATATGGTTGGTGTGTACTACGTAGCGCACCACAACGGATGAGCTGCACAGCGTATCAACAACAATATCCTAATCGCCGTATCCCGCATCATATGATCTTTGCTGCTGTGTACCAACGTCTGCGTGAGACTGGGTCCGCCACACACCGTTGGGTGGCTTGCGGAGTATCAATGTAGATGTAGATGTAGATGTAGCAGATTACCTGGACAGGGACGCCATCGCACGGTAAGAAAGCTGCAATTTGAGGAAGCTGTCTTGCAGCATGTGGAGCGGGATCCTTCAATCAGCACTCGTGCAATTGCACGTCACATGGGGACGAATAAGACGAATGTAAGAACAGTCCTTCGAGAGCAGTTGTTACGTCCATTTCACTTACAGCGTGTCCACAACCTCGAACCAGTTGATTACCCGCCTAGAGCACAGTTTTCGTTGTGGTACCTGGAACAGTGTGAAATGCATCCTACATTTCCATCCTCTGTGTTGTTTACCGATGAAGCAACGTTCGGGCATGATGGAGTCTTCAACATGCACAATTCGCATGTTTGGAGTGAGGATAACCCACATGCCACAGTTACTAGCGCTCGTCAAGTGCGGTTCTTCGCTTAATGTGTGGGTCAGTGTTGTTGGGGACTTTAATTGGACCGTATCTGCTACCTAGGCCATTAAATGGCAAGCACTATTACAATTTTCTCGCCAGAGCATTGCCAGAATTGCTGGAAGATGTCCTGCTCCCTACAAGACCAGGCAAGTGGTTCCAACATGACGGGGCGCCAGCACATTTCAGTCGTCGTGTGCGTCGATTCCTGAACCGACGGTTCCCAGAATCGTGGATTAGCAGAGGTGGTCCTGTACCATGGCCTGCTCGATCCCCAGATATGTCCCCTCTGGACTTTTTTGTGTGGGGAGAGATGCGCAACCTTGTTTACGCAACTCCTGTTGCATCAGAAGAGGATATGGCTGCCCGGATAGTAGCAGCAGCAGGAACAATTCAGGATACTCCTGGGGTTTTTGTCCGTGTCAGACAGAATATGATCCGACGGTGTAACATTTGTTTACGTGCCAATGGAGGCATTTTTGAAAATCTACTGTAATTGAAATTGGATTGTGTTAATATGTTGTCTCTTGGTCATAAAAATACGGAAAGGTGTTTGTTGGTTTAATTAATTTGCCACCAGAGAAATCTTCCTCTACCGGTTTAAATGCTCCTCATAGGAAAAAATGACATTAGGGAAAAATAATTGTTTTGATGTCCCCTACAACCTCCCAGAGTTTGTCGGTTTAAATACTTTTCACCCTGTATATCCCTGACATTGTCAGTCTGTGGGCAAACCGTGGTTTTGGAACACTAAATCTGAGACAGCAGTTCAAAGTAGACTGTGATTATGTTACAAAATACAACATATTTTTCATTAACGCCAAATATGATGTACACACTTTTAGTTTAGCTAAACGTGTTTAAACAGAGGATTTACAGTCTCGATGTCTCCGTAAAACGCTGTGAATAGCTGTGTTGCTAGTTCCCACAACGCGTGTCGTTAATTTATGAGGGAGAGTTAAATTATAGGAAACAGCAAGGTCTTAATTATATGTTGTGATTTTTCACATGATTTTTTTTCCTTAGTATAAATGGCAACGCCTCCTTCTATTTCACTGTTGTGAGTGATTCTTGCGCGCTGAAGAAATATAAATTCTATCGTGTAGTCCGTACTCCACGTAGCCGTAATAAAACCACATGCCCACGCTTAATAGCCATTCAAGTGGACTCATACTAGATATTCGTCACCTCTAATTCATGGAATTATATGGTAATTATGAGCGATCAGCGATCTATCATTGCGATCTGCGCGGGCACATCGTGCGACCTAGCCACATATTGCTGCGATCCGGCGCTATTCTGTGTCAATGGATATCAACCGAAAACGTACCCATTAACGAGTGTAGATTATAGCCGATACCAACTCTAGCACCTAACTAAATTTTAGATTAAAAAATAAGCATTATTATTGATTAAATGACAAATCGCATTTAGTTAATATTCAAACGAACAAAAACTGTTTATTTTGGTAGGATTTAATAAATCTAGAAGTAACGAGTCAATGAGACGATTGATACTACTTATTTAAAAAACTCATTTTTGTATTTTCTTTGCTCTCAGGCTCTGCACGTCACTTAAAATCTATTTTCACCACTTTAAGTTCTTAAACAGATTCCTGGTAATAATGGAATCTCGCTACCAACTTTTCGTCGAAATGTTGCCAGTTCTGCTTCATCAGATTCTATTTTCAGTTGACATCGTGGGGTACGAAAATTTGTACTTTGGCTGTAATTTCAGTATCTGAAACTATCCCTTCAATCACTGAAAATCGTCTTAGAATCCAAGCATTTATCGTTTAATTTTCCAAATTAGTTGCAAGCAGAATTTATTACTAATGGGAAGCGCTATCGTAAAATATCTGTGAGAAATGTTACACACTTCTTGTGTCGAGCATCATTGCCAGTTCTGTCAACATTGAAACGTTTCAGTTTCAGCTGTATGTTGATAAGTTCTCAGTCTGGAAAGACAGCCGCCAATCTAAACATGTGCTGGTAATACACTGAAGAGCCAAAGAAACTAATATCGACTAAGGCTCCCGCGAGCACGCAGAAGCGCCGCAACACGACGTGGCATCGGCTCGGCTAATGTCTGAAGTAGTGCTGGACGGAATTGACGGCCGGCCGCTGTGGCCAAGCGCTCCTAGGTGCTTCAGTCCGGATCCGCGCTGCTGCTACGGTCGCACGTTAGAATCCTGCCTCGAGCATGGATGTGTGTGATGTCCTTAGGTTAGTTAGGTTTAAGTAGTTCTAAGTCTAGGCGCTGATGACCTCAGATGTTAAGTCCCATAGCGGTTAGAGCCATCTGAACAATTTGAACGGAACTGACACCATGAATCCTGCAGGGCGTCCAAAAATCCGTAAGAATACGAGGGGTTGGAGAACTCTTCTGAAGAGCACGTTTCAAGGCATCTCGGATATGCTCAATAATGTTCATGTCTGGCGAGTTTCGTGACCAGTGGAAGTGTTTAAACTCAGAAGAGCGTTCGAGGAGCCACTCTGTAGCAATTGCAGACGTGTGGGTTTGCTGCATTGTCCTGCTCGGATTGTCCTAGTCCGTCGGAATGCACAATTACATGAATGGAAGCAGATGATCAGACAGGACGCTTACTTACGTGTCACCTGTCAGAGTCGTATCTAGACGTATCAGGGGTCCTATATCACTCCACCTGCCCACGCCCCCCACCATTACAGAGACTCCACAAGCTTGAACAAACTCCTGTTGACATGCAGGATTCATGAGGTTCTCTCTACAGCCGTACACGTCCATCCGCTCGATACAATTTCAAACGATACTCATCCGACCAGGCAACACGTTTCCAGTCATCAACAATGTCGGTGTTGACGGACCCAGACGAGTCGTAAAGCTTTATGTCGTGCAGTCATCACACGAGAGGGCCTTCGGCTCCGAAAACCCATATCGATTATGTTTCGTTGAATGGCACGCACACTGACACTTGCTGATGGTCGGGAATTGAAATCTGCAGCAATTTACAGAAGGGTTGCACTTCTGTCACTTTGAACGATTCTCTTCAGTCGTCGTCGGTCCCGTTCTTGCAGGGACTTTTTCCGGGCGCAGCGATGCCAAAGATTTGATGTTTTACCAGATTCCTTATACTCACGGTACACTAGTGAAATGGTCGTACGGGAAAATCCCCACTTCATGCTACCTCGGGAATGTTGTGACCCATCGCTCGTGCGCCGACTATAACGGCACTTTCAAACTCACTTAAATCTTGATAACCTGCCATTGTAGCAGCAGTAACCGATCAAACAACTGCGCCAGACACTTTCTGTCTTATATAGGCGTTGCTGACCACAGCGCAGTATTCTGCCTGTTTACATATCTCTGTATTTGAATACGCATGCCTATTCCAGTTTCTTTGGCTCTTTAGTGTAATTTCAGCCAGCATCAGCATATTTGTAACAGGTATGACTCTTTAAATTATTTTTTTTGCTTTGCTGGTTACTCGGAGCTGAACGTCTGTGGTTTCTAATCACAGAACATTTGTTATAATTTTTCGTTCTCTTTCTTTGGTGTTTTCAGAATTAGTTTCCTATTTAGCTCAGTGATTTAGACGCGTAGAAACGTGTTGGTTTAACGATCAAATACAACACTTACGTGTGATGTGGATGGACACAGTTATTATTGTACATATTTTAAGCAATTCAGCACGATGTTTCAGTTCCTTTACAATAAAGCTCATTATGTTTCTTTTTATTCCGTTTTCGTGTATCGTTTCACCAAGAGACTTAAACAGTGCAATTTGCTCGGTTTTTCTGTATTTTGTTTCTAGATCATTTTTTTCAATAATGTATCAATGAAAATAATCTGGAAGACAGTCTGTCTCTCATTTTCTTCTATCCCTGCTCATTGTGACTGATTGGTTAATCGTAAGAATGAATCATTACGTACGCCAATCTCTTATTACACAGGTGCAATGTGCAGGGGAGAATACGTTTTCTTACATTTCTCAAGTTTTGCTTGTCATTGGTTCTGAAGGTTATTTTATAAAATTAACCGTAAATTTTTATTTGGTGTCTTTTCTATAATATTATTATTGTTCAATTCTACGTCATTACTATAAACATATATGAGTTTATAATGTTAAGTGAGACAGAAAACGTATGGTGGTAAAGATTGAGAAGACACTCCAATGCATCTTTCACCAGTGAAATAGCTCCCTCAATTTATGGGGCGAGAAGAAGTTGTCATGGTTGTGTTGGTGAGAACCCCGACCATCTCGAGACAAGGTACCATCGAAGAAGCTGACCCTAGAATTGTCGTTGCTCTACATGTTGCGGTAATCAACAACAGATGAACCTGAGGACTGAAAGATTTACGTCCTAACAGAACAGTGAGTTTTCCAAATGTTGACAAACTAAACGTTTCTCAACGCAAGTATGCTTTTAGGGAGGAATATACTTGGTGAGAGTGTTTCCTTTAGGATGGTGCCGCATAAAACAAACTGCTAACATGTAATTTGACTGCTGAGTCTAAGAATTTGAGCTGACCTGTCAACTGCATAGACACGCCCAAAGAAAAGTTTTCAAGTGGTCCAAGGAGAGATACTCCTGTTGCAAGGCGCTGAACTGGAAGGAATGATGTAGGGCACCTCAGTTTCTGCTTGGAAATCAGCCATGACTTAGGTTATGAGAAATATAGCTGTCAGCTGAAGCCATTGCCAGTAGATGCAGAATGGAAGCACATCGCGAGCTTTCCGTGCAAATCGGTTGATAATGACCGGCAGCAAGGCTTTCCTGTAAAAGCCTAGTTGGCATGGTACTTACGTCTCGAAGTAATAACTAGAATCTCTGAATGATTAATAAGTAATACAATGGGCACAATATTGTTTTTTATTTGTGGTGTGTGACAGAAAGACACGCTATATGATCAGAAGTATCTGGAGACCAGGATGCTGCGTGGAATCGACCACTGAATGAGGTGGTCCCGCAAGTATGAATACGGGTAACGTGGAGCATTGCGGAGGGTGGATGTATTAAATCACATGAAATCAGCACGATTAGTGTGTTTGGGGAGTTAAAGAGAATGGGATACAGTGGTCGAGAAGCTCGCCATCAGCCGCACATTCTGTAGTCAATGGTAAGCGACGCTCGATGTGATGTAAAGAGCAACACCACTGGACTGTGGATGATCTCCAATCCGATGGAAGGTTTGGGTTTGGCGAATGACTGGAAACCTTACCTGCCATCACGTGTAGCTCCAACATTGAAGTACGGAGGAGGTGACGTTAGGGTAGGGGAGTGTTTTTCGTGGTTAGGGTCTCGTCCTCTTATCGCACTTGAGAAGACGGTGAACATACAAGACGACGGTGCGCCCTGTCATAAAGTAGCATCTGTGAGGCAATGATTTGTGGACAATTAAATTCCTGAAAGAGAGTGACCCGCCCAGAGTCCCAACCTGAACTCAACGAGACACCTTTCGGATGAACTGGAACGTCGATTTCGCTCCAGACTCCAGTGTCCAACATCACAACCTTCTTTGGTTTCTGCTCTTGAGCAATAATGGACTGCCATTCTTCCACAGACACTTAGGCGCCTCATTAAAAGTGTCCCAGCAAAGTTGTATTAAGCCGAAGGGTGGACACATCCAATATTACTGTACACCAATACGTCTCTGGATACTTCTAATCAGACAAATTGTGCCACAATAAGGTTTGTAAAGGATGACAGAAATAAACTTAACTGCAGGCCAAAATATACCATTTTCTAAAAATAACAGGAATTGTAATGTGTAAATGAAGGAACTGTTTGAACCACTGTAGGCTGTCAGCTTTATTCCTTTAATGCATTATGCATATAAATTACATTTCTGGTCATTTACGGCCTTTGGCCATTTTGAAATGGAGGATACTGGTGATGTGTGTGTGTCACATTTAAAAAAAATTGTTTCATGTTGCAACATCCGACATATACATATGTGGAAACTTTCCTTTCCCCAGACAACACGAAACACATTTTTCGAATGTGACATACTCACCAACATCACACATTTGTAAATAGCCTAAGGCCGGAAGTAGCCAGTAATGTAATTTACATGCATGGTGCATTAAAGGAATAAAACTGACAGTCTATAGTAGTTGAAATGTTCCATCATTCAGACGATACATTGAGATTGTGGATCCGTAAATAAGAAATCATTGTAATGTGCTTAGCCCCTCGGTCCAAATTCTCATTACCGCTCCAATGTACTTTAAATTCCGCCTTACACATGAAGAGAATTGCCAAAGTTCTCCATGTTCTGCAATAGCACCTCATCATCGAAAGTAAACGCGAGATCTAGCCTTAAACCCAGGTGAGAAACTTATACAAATGAAATGACACAATTTCAGAGACCTTACTGATCTCATAAAGATATGATTTCATGTATATAGACTGAACCGGTGAGTGAAAATTTGTGCCGATTTCGATCACCGGGGAAGGCGTGCCAGTTGTGTGAACCATTGTGCCAGGTCTTAGTAGCTAACGCACCCGCCTAACAAGCACGAAATTCGGGTTGTATTCCTGGCCTTGGCACAGTTTTTCACTCTCCGCTTCAGCCTATACATGCATGGAAACGTAGTTGGGAATTGAGAAGACTAAAGAGTGGTTGACTGATAGCAGCAGAGGAAGACACGTATGACTCATGGAGATGCACAGATACTCTTCGTACGTGATACTGCAAAGATAACGTAAAATACATTACAGTAGAACTGGAAGCCAACTGTAGCCTGCAGAAGCTGTGGGTCATTGTCTCTGAATAGGTGCGCTATTTTAAATCTCTGCAAGAGCCCTCAGCTTCTTAATCATATCCAATAGCTTTGGCGGAGCTCGTGGCTGCTAACAAAGCAAAATGCTGGATGGGAAAATAAGTGGACGTCGTTAGCGGCAATTGGCAACCCTTGAGACAGTAGGCTGGCTTTATTTCCACGTACTCGGGTCGCGTTCTCCGTGTGGTGACCAGAGGAACGTCCAATTGACCTCCTATTCTCTGTAATGTACCTCCAGGAACTCAGGAGTAAGTGACAAAAATCAGTGTGCGTCAGCGTCTTTATGTGTGCGAGCCTGAGTGGGTGAAAAGTGTGTGTGTGTGTGTGTGTGTGTGTGTGTGTGTGTGAACCGAAGTCACTAAGCCACGCTCTACGTGCATCTATATTCAGTAAAGTCATAAGCTTCTTTATGAGGTCCAGTTACGTCATCATCATTAAGCAGAAATTGTGCTACCTGACACATTAAAGCAAAGACGTTTTCGTCGCGGCGAGATCTATTTACCAAATTTCAGTCACCAACTTTCTGTTCCTAATGCGAAAATATTTTGTTGAGCCCAACCTACATAGGTAGGAATGATCATCAAAATAAAATAAGAGAAATCAGAGCGCGAACAGAAATGTTTAGGTGTTCGTTTTTCCCGCGCGCTGTTCGGGAGTGGAATGGTAGGGAGATAGTATGATTGTCGTTCGATGAACCCTCTGCCAAGCACTTAAATGTGAATTGCAGAGTATTCATGTAGATGTAGATACCAGTCTGACAGTTGACACGTATGTGAGCGTCCTGTCCAATCACCTGCATCCATTCACGTCCATTGTGCGGTGCGACGGACTAGGGCAGTTCCAGCAGACCAATGCGACACCCCACACGTCCAGAATTGCTACACAGTGGCTCCAGGAATACTCTTCTGAGTTTAAACAGTTCCGCTGGCTACCAAACTCCCCATACATGAACATTACTGAGCATATCTGAGATGCCTTGCAACATGCTGTTCACAAGAGATGTCCACCCCGTCGTACTCTTAGGGATTTACGGAGAGCCCTGCAGGATTCATGGTTTCAATTTCCTCCGTACTACTACAAACATTAGACGAGTTCATGCCACGTCGTGTTGCGGCAGTTCTGCCTGCTCGCTGGGGCCCTGTACGATATTAGGCAGGTGTACCAGTTTCTTCGGCTATTCAGTATAAAAATGCGTTCGCTAGCGACATCTGATAGTGGTTACAAAAGCAGTGCGTTAAACAGTTTCATTAAAGTAAAGAATGCAAACATAAGATTTAAAATTTCATTAATTTGTTACTAGAACATCTTTTCTCCTGTTTTTTGTATAAATTTTATAAACATCAGTGAAATATTGACTCAGAGTTGTCCAAGGTCCATTAGAGGACGTTTCTTCTTCGACAGTTGGTTTGTTTACGTCGTACTCAATCCAGTCTCGCAGGCGTCAAGAGCAGGTTCAAAAATGGCTCTGAGCACTATGGGACTTAACTTCTAAGGTCATCAGTCCCCTAGAACTTAGAACTACTTAAACCTAACTAACCTAAGGACAGCACACACATCCATGCCCGAGGCAGGATTCGAACCTGCGACCGTAGCGGCCGCGCGGTTCCAGACGTCAAGAGCAGGATGGATGCTGCGGAACAACAGACAGACAAACCGAAAAATATAAACATTAAAAATATTTCACTATTTTCACAATCACAGTCGTCTCCAGACGACGAAAGTAATGTCGTGGTTTGCACAGTAAGTCATAATCGTTATCCACGACGGAGCACGTGTTCACTTCATAAGAAACTCACGATGAAATGGGCCGTGATCTTGACCGAAGAAGCGTCGAGACACTGGCCTCAAACGTAGATGGGAGAGAAGCGTTGAGAAATCTGTAACGCTGTTCCCGTGTTGTTTCCACACAGTCGTGACTAGGCGGGAAGGTCGCACGGGCTCAAGGTCGCCGTCCCGCACAAAACTTCCTGCCGTACCGGTCTGTGGCCACCAGTTTTGCGCTCTGCAGTCAAAGAGCTTGCGTACACAATAACGCTGCACACGCACCCCACGCCATAAGCTCCTTTTTTTACAACGCTGAATACGTAGGTGATTAAATCTTAAAACTTTTATCCATTATGGATATGGAACACTGCGACTGTGATTTATAAAGATTGCCAGAAATAACTGCAACCACTCGCCGTTTATAACTGCTCAATTCATATTTTTTCACCATGACCTCTATTTTCTTCCCATCTTGAACAAGAGAATAAAGGTGGACCTCCTGAAACAATTAGAGACTTTTACTTATAACAATAAATCACCTCACACCATCGTAAGTGAACAAACTGAATGAGCAAATCCCAGTTTTCATTGTTTGTTCTGTTCATTTTGCTTTGTGGTCTCATATTTTAAATGTTTGAAAAAATTAGAGAAATTACTCATGTAATCTCTAGCTTTCTCTAAATATCTGATGTCATAATTTCGTCCTGTATGACCTATGTAAAATTTTTCGCAGTTCTTACATACGATTTTATGTATGCCTAGGTTGGTGTGTACTCTTAATTTAGTTTTCCCTGAATGGATTCCTGATTTGAACTTATTGCTGGTTTGGTAAGCGAATTTGACTGTTGTATTTTTAGAAACGCATTCAATTTATTAGAAATGTTTCCTAGATATCTCATTCATATGTACGTGGTTTTATGTTTCGTTGGTGATTCTTTAATTAATTTTATGCCCTGACGGATTTCGTTGTGCCTGGTTTTAGTGTGTGTTTCATAGAGTTGAACTACTATGTCTGGCTTGAAATCTGGGCTGCATACTGGAGTATGGCAATTTCTTCATATATGGCTGGTTGTTCTAGTGCTAAAGTGATCATCCTATTGATCATTCTTTGGAGATATGCGTATTTATGTACTTTAGGAGGCAGGAGTTTGTGTTGATAATATTGTCTATCGTTGTGGGTTTCCTGGAATTTGCAAACTTGTGTGTCTTGTTGATGTTGCTAAGAAATCTAGAAAATTTATTGATATGTTGGTTTCAGATTCCATTGTAAATGTCATTTTTGGATATAGCTGATTTAGTACTTTTTTTATTTGTTGAATGTCAGTGTCATCACTATCTGTTAGTAAAAAAAGTGTCATCTACTTATCTGTGGAAATATATAACTTTGTTGACTAGTGGATTTGTGGGATTAAAAAATATTCCTTCTAAGTTATTTAAAAAGATGTCTGCTGTTGTACTGGCAATACTTTATCTTATAGTCACTCTGTCACTTTGTGTATAAAATACTTTTTTTTAGTTCGAAGCAGCTTTGTGTTATAAAATGTATTGTTGAGATCGCAACAGCTTTGTTTTAGAACCAATTTTAGCTGTTCTATGATTTCGTGTATGCTTGCAACAAACAAACCATACTAAAGTGGGCATATAAGGTATTGAAACTATAGCTCTCATACTTGTGAAGTCAGGTATCAAACTGACCATACATCTACGAACGTTGTGGCAAGGAAAACAATTGCCATCAACAGTTGCCGTAACAATCATACAGACAGTAGCTGGCTATCAAAGAACATAAGCACTAGGAAGGCACACATTGAGTGTATATCGAATATGTATATAAGACAGAAAGCCGTAGGGGAACCACACAGGCATAATACTTTAAAAAGGGGAATTGTGTAACGTTCAGATTGAAAAATAACTAAATATAACAAAACATACAGACTAGATGCAAGCTGTTGGCTGTTAAAATTATGAAACATAGAGGAGTTATTAAATGAAACGTACATGAAAACAAAATACAAAATATAATTGCAGAAAAATTATGACTTAGATTTACAAACAATTATAGTACATCATAATGTATCCACATTTATATCTTGCACTTCGTTTTGATTTACGCTTCATTTAACAATTTCTCTATGTTTTACAATCTTAACAGCTAACAGCCCGCATGAAATCTGTATGTTATGTTATATTTGTTTACTTTTCAATCTGTACATTACATAATTCGCGTTCTTAAAGTATTATGCCTACATAGTTCCTCAGCGTTTTTAAGTGTATGTAATATGCAACCGATGTACTCAATACATGCTTTTCTAGTTGTTACGTTCTTTGATAACCAACTACTGTCTGTATGGTTGATAACGCCATGTGCTGACGGCAATTGTTTTCCTTGTCACCAGTTTGTCGATGTGTGTCGGTCCGATGCCTGGCACTATATGTATGAGAGCTATATTTTCGGTACCCTATGGGCCTACTTTTGTGTGGTTTGTGTTTGCACTTCAGTGTAGGTATCCATAGAAACTGTTGTCCACAGCGCATATATTTTTCCTGAGGCATTCTTTTTGTATTCTATTTCATTGTTTTGTTTTCTCTCAGCTATGTCTGCTGATGGTATACCGAAACGCGTCAGTAAATTAATTTTCGACCACGACCTTTAACAATTCATTGCATACCAAACACGCTGTGTTTCTTACAACGGAAGTAACGCTTAACACCGCACGAAAACATATTTTTCTGTATTACTCACTCATTCTAAAAACAGTTGTATGAGCCAAACGTATACAAAAATGAGCGTGTTATTACGAGAGCCATTTTAATAATCATGTGTTCCAGGTCTAAGGGAGGAATTTTGGTAACGTGAACAAAATATCAATACAACAGGACACTTCAGGATGGCGACTTATGTTTATTTCCCTCCGATTTAAATAATTACGCTATTTGATCAACTAACTTTTTCTACTGATCTGATAGTGTGCGCAGATATTTAGTCTTCAAAATGCAGGTGTGGAATTTCAAGTGAAGAGGTCACAGCAAACCGGAATAGAAAGCATTGTCTTTAAGAACTTATTTTATTTCGCCCACCCCCAAATTGTTTTTCTACATAGTTTCCGTCATTGCTGAGGTTGTCATCATTGCAAGGAACCAGTTGAGGCATGAGTGTCGATTACTAGTTTTAGTGGGTCAGAGAGAATCCCAGGTGGGAACGTTTGGGATGGGATTTACAGTTCCGGCATTTGTCTTAACAACGAATGGAAACCTATTTTTTAACTCCTCCCAAATGCTCCGAATTGAGATTCTCTCTACCCCAGTTGGTATTCGATAATGCCTTGGATCAAATGGTTCTCCGCAATGATGATAGCCTCAGCAGTGACGGAAGCTATGCAGAAAAGTAGTTTAGTCTGTGAACGAAACAAAATAAATTATTAAAAACATTGTGTCCCTTTACGAAACCATTCTTTGCCTGCTTTTCGGATGCGTATTTCGTGTTTCCCACAGTCGTCTGAAGGTTCACTGCATATCTCCAAATACCATTGGTCACATCGACACTTCCCTCCGTCCAATAACACGTACACAGACATATAACTTACATACACAATTCACATTCACTACATTTTAATATATGAGTGGAATAACGTTCTCAAAGGAGGAAAGTGTTTCAGAAATGAGTTAATAAGGTACCAATCCCTTGGTTCCGACCAAGATTTTGGGAGGTTTTCCTTTATTGTGAGGGGTATGCCAGAATCGGTAAGACCTTCCCAAATGTTACGAATGGGGATGCTCCAATTGCCCCGCTATCAGCTTAACTGATACTTGGCTGAATAGAACTGCGACTCATAATGGGTCAGGTCTCGAAGTCATCGTCTTTACTTAGTAACCGAATCTTACTGTGCATATTCATGAAGACATTTTGCTACTGATTATGTGTCCAGGTAATGATAGGTTGGGTGCATTTCTCGGTGTTACTGTATGTTAGTATCCGCCTTCGTCAATTCTTTTTCAGTTTACCCTGGATACTTACAACACCAGTTAGGGGAGACGGAAGGCAATTTTTATTCCTATTCTGTCAATGCTATACCCTTTAAATAGGTACACTTTTCAAAAGGACTATAAGTGATAAAACAATGAAATTTTTACTGCATATGTATGACATATATGTCTCAATTTACAAGTAGAATGAACATAATACTTCTTATGGTTTTGAAGAAAAAAATTATTCTTTCACTAGTAAAATTTAACTTTTTTTCACATTAATTATTATAAACCAGTTTCTGATTGTTTGGTGGCTCTCAATTTACTTGTAATAACTTATTACCATCGGCAGTACAAATTTCATGTTTCTAACCCCATTAGTTTATCAAATGATGGTACCTGAAATTAAAGAAAATTAGTTTTGAGAAAAATCCTTTTAAAGTTTAATATTGCAGTTCTAGTATAGTTACTGATGAGCATTACTTGCCACTAATATTTTCCTGCACCATACTGAGCATCATCTGAATTATACTGATCTTCATTTCTTCTGTTGGCCCCTCTTCTTTTCTGTCTGGCTTCTTTTGTGCGTTTTAAATTAGCAGTATCTGCAATAGAATCGCAGGTCAGAGCAACGTCGGCAGCAGTAATAATCGCTCGCTCCTACAGAACAGTCGCAATAGTTTGTTGTTATGGAGCAGTCGCAATAGCTCGCCGTTACGGAGAAGTCGTAGTAGCTCACCGCTACAGTACAGTTGCTAGTCATGTAAGAGCAATGGCAGTCGCCGCTGGTGCAGCGCAGTTCATTGCCATGTAGTGTAAGGTAAACTTTATTATTCTCCATCGCCATGCGCGTACTTAAATTTATTGTCTGAGATGTTAATATCAACTTATTTTAATCCTTTTGTGATTTGTCAACACTAATTAAGTCAGACTTGTAATGTTCAATTTTTTTATGTAATGGTTTGCAGAAATGTTTTCAATAATAAGGTTTTTCAGAACATAATTTTTACTTAAATTTAAATATTTTACAAATTTTCCCAGATCATAGTCATGTGTTGTTTAATAATCAGAGGACCAGCTATGCAGCTGTGTCAACAAGCAAAGTCAGTTTTCTTTCTAATAATGCAAATCTCAGACAAATGTTGTTCAGCAGTAATAGATAGGCCAGCATTACACTAAGCTGTACCATTTAGTACCAGATACATAGACAGCGTTATCCGGCGACACCATTATGAGGTAAGAATTTTTCAGTTTATTCAGGTTGGTTTCACAGGGCCATGACGTAGCGCTGCTTGCGCGCAAAATTTATCAGTTTCAGTTCTCAGTCAATTTTGTACAGGAAATTTTTAGATAGGGGAAGGTTGAAATCCATTATACTCATTAAAGAAAGTTTAATTTATGGCCACTGGTGCATGTGCCACAGATTATCTTTTTCTTCGCAGAATGAATAATTACTAGCATAGTTTGAGTTAAGCTTTTCTTTTTTTCTTTTTTTTTCTTTGCTATTGATTCCTCCAGCCAACGGCTTTACCGTAGTGGTGACACCGGTTCCCGTCATATCACTGAAGTTAAGAGCTGTCGAGCTTGCTTAGCATTTGGAGAGTGACCATACGGTCTATCGAGCGCTTTTGGCAAGTGGGGTACACTCAGGTCTTGGAGGCCAATTGAGGAGATACTTGACTAAGAAATAGCGGCATCGGCCACGAAAACTGTCAACGGCAGGGAATGCGTTGTGCTGACCACTCATCCTGTGACGCCTATGTCTGAGGATGCCACGGCGGTCAGTCGGTACCGTTAGGCCTTCCGAAGCTTGTTAGGACGAAATTCTTATTGTTTCGTACACCACTTAGTAGCAAGTTGACTGTATCTTAAGAATTTAGTGTTAGATGTATTTGCCCATATTGCTGTCCAGTTTCTGTCAGTGTATGTCCATTCCACTCTGTTCATTTCGGATTTGTGGAGCATCTCTTCATACACATCTGCAGCTTTAATGAAATTTTTGTCTTACCTTGACCAGTATGTACACTTATCAGCCAGAAAATTATGACCACCGGCCAGCTGTTGATATAAACCCTTCCAGCAGCGTCACCTGGGGAGAAATGACTGCTAGTCAGACAAACGCACAATCGTGCAGTATCAGCAAACGTGTGCCCGTGTGTAGAATGGGGAACGCGATCGATCTACCTGAGTTTGACCGAGGACAGATTTTGATGGTCCGGAGGCTCGACACGAGCATTTCGGAAACTGCACAACTTGTTGGATGTTTGTGGAGTGCTGTGGTGTCTTCACCACGTGGCGAAACCAAGGTGAAACCACGTCCAGGCGTCGTGGGTTTGGGCGGACGTTTTAGGATGGGAAGGCTGCTAAAACAAGACTGGCGGCGAACTGTGGCGGGGCTAACATCAGATTTTAATGGTGGGCAGAGTACAAGTGTGTCTGAACACACAGTGCACCGAACACTTCTAACGATGGTCCTCCGCAGCCGAAGACCCATGCATATGTCAATGTTAACACCACGACATCTGCCGACAGCTGAAATGGACACGTGACCATCAGCACTGGACGTTGGCGCTGTGGCGGAGCGTTTCATGGTCTGATGAATCCCGATATCTTCTTCATCGTGCTGATGGGAGAGCGCGAATCCGTTGTCTTCCAGGGGAACAGCTCCTTGACATCTGTATGGCGAGAGGGAGAGAAGCTAGTGGCCGTTATATCACGCTCTGGGGAACATTCATGTGGGCATCCATGTTTCCAGTGGAGCTCGTACGAGGCACCCTGACGTCAAGCAGTGTCGTACACTGGTTGCAGACCAAGTAAACCCCGTTATGTCGGTCAAGTTTTCCCGAAGGCAGTGGCATTTTTCAAGAAGTTTGTACACCATGTCACAAGGCCAGAAGTATGTGGAGTGGTTTGAAGAAACAGTGGCGAGAGTCCAATTGATGTGCTGGCCCCCAAGTCGCCAGATCTAAACCCGATTGAATACATCTGGGATGTTTCTGACATCAACTATCCTCTCCCAAAATTTCATGTAATACTCGGCCTGTGTTCCGTCTAAGTCGGATGGCTTTCCTTTCGCTGACTGAACTATCCAGGCAGTTTCAACACCCGCCCTCGCTGCTTCAATTATGTCGACGATCTACTATCCAAGCGCTTCTGCAGATTTTGCTGAAGACACAAGTTTCTGGATCCGAGTCCTGGTCCTGCACAAAGTTTCAGTCTTCCAAAAAGCTTCAAAACAGCACACACAACGCTATTCTTACCTCGGTTAAGATTCTGACAATATGCAGAGAAATAATACTCATAGTTTTTTAAAACTGTTGTGGATGGTTACTGTTAACGTTCCGTTGATGACGAAGTCGTTAGAGAAGAGCACTCATCTGACAGTAAATAAATCGTCCTGAACACTGATCTTCGAAGCACGTCCTGAACACTGATCTTCGAAGCACGCTTCTTGCGAGAAGAACTCCAGTGCATGATCAAGTTTCATCTGTTATACTAGACTCTAGGCGCGCGCGCTCTCTCACATTCACACACACACACACACACACACACACACACACACACACACACACACACATATATATATATATATATATATATATATATATATATATATATATATATATATATATATATATATATATATACGAACACGCAGTCAGAGAGACTGCGCCCAAAAGAACCTTTCTAAACACACCAAAGTTGTACGTGAACGAGATTTTAGAGTGTTGATCACGATTGACAAAGATCCGGATTCAAGCCTCATATGGTAGGTCTCATTACATGTTCTCCGGCATACGGCAGTTTTGCTCCTGGGAATGTTTTCAGTATTTTACTCCATCTAGAAGGTTCAAATCTTTGAAATAATTCAAACTGAATAATTCAGTCCACTTCGCCAAAGAAGTCGTGAAGACATCTTGCGTAGTTGTTAGTAAAACATCGCTTCTTTCCGGACCTCAGACACGAAATATCCACGTCTGCGTGCAGACAAGTTTGTTGGAACTCTCCCAGCCTTCAAGGTCCGAGCTCCGCTTTATTTTCACAAGTGTTTTCTTCCATGCTCTCGAGTTTTTATCCACTAACGTATTTTCTGTCCTTGTACAAACTAGTAACGAGAAAGGAGAGGTACTTATTGACATCCTATTTTTGCGTGAGTACATTCGAGAATGTTTTTCTTGTATTTTTATGTCTCTAAACTGGAGAGCAATCTCTTTGCCGACACGATACACAAAATGTTTCATATGGAGTAAACGTGTAAGCAAGCTTGGGGGAATTTCTCTGTAACGATTTCTGACCTCGAGTCATTGATTTATTTCAGTGTCTGCAGCAAATATGTGTCTTAAGATTACTAGTTTGGTGTTCCTTTTTTGTACAATTTCGACATGTAACAGGATTAGCAAGAGTCACGAAAAACTTAAGGCCTCACCGTCACTTTAACTGCTGTTACTTCTGTGGTTTCCAAGTGCGGCACCTACCTCATAATATTTATTTCTATAATGTACTTGGTGAATCTATAGTTCCCTCACTCTTATCGTTCGATTGTATATTTAAATTCATATCAGATATCTGTGTATTAGTCCGATTTCATAACATTGTTTGATTTGAGGAAGTGGGACTATTATTAATTTCATTTCGTACTATTTACGTGTACACTATGATTTCGGTTTTTTAAAATTATATGTATTTCATTTGGTTAGATTCTTTTCTATAACCCAAAGAATCTAAGGATCCACGTTCCGTTTAGTGAAACGTTGGCCTCTCTCCATCTCTTCCTGTTAATCCCTCCTAGGTAGTCCCAAGACGGAACTGCGAAAAGATTTTACGGGAGTCCAGCACCTTCTTTTGTGTTGAACTGATTGTCACTTTATTTTAGGGGTATAAGTGCAGATATTTTTATTGATGACTGAGGAATGTACTAAACAACATTACATCAGTATTTACTTCATTTGCAGACTAATAATTATAGGTATTTCGAGCAGTATGCCTTTAGATGGTTATTACCTCCAAATAGGCAAAGCACAAGAAAGACATTAATGTTTATTTTCTGCCGGCCGCGGTGGTCTCGCGGTTCTAGGCGCTCAGTCCGGAACCGTGCGACTGCTACGGTCGCAGGTTCGAATCCTGCCTCGGGCATGGATGTGTGTGATGTCCTTAGGTTAGTTAGGTTTAGGTAGTTCTAAGTTCTAGGGGACTGATGACCTAAGATGTTAAGTCCCATAGTGCTCAGAACCATTTGAACCATTTGTTTATTTTCTCCAGGACAGCAGATTGCGTAGATGCGCCGACGAAAAACAAATAGTCTAAACTGACAGGTGTAGCCCACCTCATGGTGCAGTTATAACCGCGCAAAAAACATCAGATAGTAATTTATGTGACGTATTTGCGGGGAGACTGTTAGAACAGAGAAAAAACAACTAACACCCTGAAGTGGATACACATTAAGGTAACAATTATGACAATATCTGTACCTAAACGTCTCTTCAAAAAATTCCGGAACGTTCGTAATGGTGTGTTGGAGTGAAATGTGGTTGGCATACCTGCACACGCCTGTGTTTAATGTGTAACTGCAGGAAGTTTCATTGTTGTGTGTCCGTTAGTTATTGTTCAGTGCTGTACTGAGTAGAACGCTGTGTCGCACAGTTTGTTAATTTCGAGCTGGGGGAGTGAGGGGAGCAATGCGTCTGCATTAAATTTTGCGTGAAACTCGGGAAAACCTTTACAGAACGCACCAAATGATGCAGAAAGCCCACGGCGATGAGTGATTACACCGTATTCGGTGTTACGAATGGATCACACGGTTTAAGAATGGCCGGATGGAAGTTAAGATGACCCTCTTTCAGGACGCCCTTCGAAGTCTACTAACGACGCTAATGTCAGGAACTTCAATGAAATTGTGCGTGACAAAAAAAGACTGACGGTCAGAGTGCAGAAGAATTCAACGTTGAAGTTGGATCATGTCATGAATTTCCGACACAGCATCTTTGGAAAGCATCGTGTTGCCTCTAAACCCGTCCCACGACTCATAGAGTGAAGACCGGAAAGAGCTTGACTTCGCAATCTGTGTAGAGCTTTTGCATCGCGCAGATGAGAACGAGATGTTCCTTACGAGAATTGTGACTGATGATGACACGTGGGTCTACGGTTATGATGCTGAGACTAAAGTTCAGTCTTCGCAATGGGTCGGGACAGGTTCTCCAAGACCAAAAGAAGCTCGTCAGGTGAGGTCAAATGTCAAAGCTATACTGGTAGTTTTCTTTGACTGGAGGATTAGTTCATCAAGAATTCATCGATGGTACTATCGGGAGGTGTTGCGACGCGTGCGGGAAAATGGGAGAAGGAAACGACCTGAAATGCGGCGAGACAATTCATGGATCTTGCTTCACGATAACGCGCCCGCACATTCACCCCTGTTGGTGCCTGACTACTGCACAGAAAGCGAAATCACTGTGCTTCCTCATCCTTTGTGCTCTCCAGACTCCTGCAATTTTTGTTTTCTTTCCAAACCTGAAAGGTGAAGATTTGCAATGATAGACGAGATAAAAGAATATTCGCAGGCAGCGCTTCGCGCAATCCAGCAAGATGCGTACCATGACTACTTCCGGAAGTGGAAACGGCGTTAGGAGCGGTGCACCAATTGTGGAGGACAGTGTTTCGAAGAAGACCATGCACAATAAGTAAAAGGTAAGCGTGGAAAAATTTTGTGGAAAAAGTTCCGGAATTTTTTAAACAGACCTCGTATAATCTTAACACGTTGTTTGGTCTGTGCATACTCATAGTGCCACGTGATAAGGATTCTTTCCGTTCTAATTGTTTATAAAGTGCACAGAGAATGACTGCTTAAACGCCTCTATGCGTGCTGTAATTAGTCTTACCTTATCTGCCCGATCCCAACAGGAGTGCTACGTAACAGATTGAAAAATATATAAAGATTCTTCACTTAATGCGAGTTCTTGAAACTTACAAGTAGGTTTTCGCCGGATAATTGGCGTCTTTTTTAAAGGATCGTGCCGCATTCGCGTGGGTTAAAACAAATCTGTGGCCATTCGTGTCACCTTTATTGGTACATGTTCAATATCCCCTGTCACCATTCGTGTCCCATTTCTTGGTATATGTTCGAAAACCACCTGAACATATTGTAAGACGACACGCGCAAATAATTTGCAATCAGCATTTTATACACTGACTGCATTTTCATACGATGCTATTAATGAGTCGAAGTCTACCTTCAGCGACAACTGAACCAATGTGGTCTTACCATTTCATATGCCTAGAAATTGTTACATCCTGGTACTGTTGTGGGTTGACTGATAGTTGGTCCAATGTTTCTTGTTAATGAGCTCTGAAAAGAACTGTTTCTGGTATTTAGTTGATATGTCATTGCCAGGACATCCTATGGATAGTCTGGCTGCCTGTAACCACTGTTGCTCAAGTAGCACCACCCAGGGAGCATGTGTAGGGTATTTTAAGGTTAAACCTACGGACGTGAGCAACGCTACCTCCAGGGATGCTCTCTTTACGTGGAAGACGCTGCCTGATCCAGCTTGTGACTGCGGGGCTCCATACCAGACTGTTCACCACATTGTCAGTGAATGCAGGATTCGAGCCTATCACGGCGCCAAAGAGGACTTCCTGCTAGCAACTCCAGATGCAGTGCGCTGGATTGAAGGACTGGATATTCAGTTGTAAAGATACACTTAAGTTTCTTGTGTGTCAATATGTACATATGTATAGGTAATTTAATTTCATGACATGTCTGTATTAGCCATACGCTAAATAAATAAATTTGGGTTGACTGATTGGTAGTGTAGTAATAGGACACTAACGTTTGTTTTAAATTCGCGAAGTGTGCAATGTTACGTTTCTCAGTATTTAAAACTATGTGCTAACTTTTGTACCACTTTGAAATATTATCAGGATCTGAGTGAAAATTTGTGCAGCTTTTTTCAGACAGCACTTCATTATTGCTAACTCCACCTACTCCAAAAAGTTCGAAGTAACTATTGATATAGTATGCCAGGTCATTGATACACAACACGAAAACAAGGGTCCCAACATACACACTGGGGCACGCCTGAAGTTATTTCTATTTCCGTTTATGACTTTCCATCCAATTACGAGAAACTGCGTCCTCTCTACCGAGAAATCGTCAACTGTTCGTCTCTTTTAAGAATGATGCACTGTATTCTGTTTGCTAGGAACTCGTAAATACACCCACAAAACGGGTGTGGTATTCTGTGTGCTCGTATCTTGTTGATTAAGAGACATTTGCGGAACTGCAGCGAACGTCTTCTGGAAGCCAAGGAACACTGCATCAACCTCGGCGACGGTATCTGCTGCATTCTGGAACAGACCAAACACGATCATTGTTTGCGGAATCAACGCTGACTTCCACAGCGGAGAGATTCGGTCTCCAGAAATATCATGATACGCGAGAATAAAATGTGTTCCAAAATTCTGTAGCGTACCGAGGTCGGCGAAATAGGCCTGTGGTTTTGTTCGTCCGTTCGACGACCCTTCTTCAAAACGGGAAAGACCTGCACGTATTTCCAATCAATAGAAACGCTTCACTCCTCCAGCTACCTGAGGGACACTACTGCTAGAAGAGGAGCAAATTCTTTCGTGTGCTCTCTGTAAAATCGATCATCCCATCATATCTAGTCTCCTCTCTTCTATTGAGCGATTTCAGTATCTCACAGTCTTGTCGACTTCACGTACGTATAACGTTTTACAGGGGGAATCCCCTCCCAAAGATTCCCAACTGGGATTCTCTCTGCATCAGATGTTTAGCTCAAGAGATGAAAGTAAGCCTTGCATCAGCCCGTGCTGATTTCACAAGTTGAAAATTAAAGATGAAACGCAACGCTACCCCATCTTCATCACTAAAACTATTTTGCGACAAAAATATAAATAAACAAATAAATAAAAAACAAACTGGTCAAATGATTCGTGAAATGATTTGTCTAATGTGACACTTCACTTGCAGAGCAAGCTTCGTGAAATATTTCATTTTCCCTCAAATCACCAGTTAAGTACTCCTTGGTGGCCCTGATTGCTTTCAAGCAACTAAATCCTTTTTTTGCGAATCTAGCAGGTGAATTTGATACCTCATTTGGCGATTTCCCATTCTTAGTTTAGCTACGAAAATTTGGACAAATCTCCATTCTGTAATTTTCTCTCAAATCACTAATTAAGTTTCTCTTATTACTCTGATTGCTTTGCAGTTACTAAATATTGTTTTGCGAAACCAGACCCCATGTTGATTAATTTGATACCCCATTTGTACATTTCCCACAATTCGTTTGTCTATGAAAACCGCGACAAAAACTCATTTTGTAATTTCTAGGGAGTCTGAACAAAATGTTCTCGGGATTCCAGCCCTTGTCAAGTAGTTAAAATGCGAAGATCTTTTGAGCAAGCACTGCTTGGCCATTGTCTAGCGATATGACTCCTAGCTGGCCGCTGCTACGCCCTCATACAAACTAGTTCCAGGCCGTGACGTCACTGGTGCTCACGGTGTCGCCGGTATGGGTATATGTTGACTCGGCTTTGGATGCGTCCGTTTCAACTCCGCGATCGGTGGATCCCACGCCGCGCTGAGCTTCAGACAGCAATCTCTCTTGCTGTCAGCGATTTTTATTTCTATGGTTTCTTTAATTACACAGTCTCAGATGCTGTTAGTGCGGGCCACGACACAGGTTAAGTCAAATTAATCCGATGACTGTTCTCTAGAGCGTCCTCAGCTAAAGTGGAATTGTCGGGGTAGCGTAGGCGATAAAACGTGCGTTGTTGTACAGAGCGTGTATTTGTTCGACGTGAGATTGGGCCACTCGCAGGGTATCTTGTAGACTCGAGGTGTTCTGAGTTATGTCGCATCTGCAGTTGGTCTCATTAATTGCCAGACTTTTGTCGGAGGACTGAAGATTGATTTGATTTTGTGACTTTGAGCCTTTTCTTTGCTCCGCTAAAGCGTAAGACCGAAAAACGAATTTAGTATTTCGCCCTTCTCTCTGTCGTTCTCTGTCATTATGCCATTATGCCATTATGGTCAAAGAGCATTTGGAGAGGCGGTTTTGATCCTGTAACTAATTTAACATAAGAAGGATTTTTGTAAGGTCGGTAGATAGAATTTTACTTCCATATTCGTTGAACGCTACACGCATTGTGGTGTCGTCCGAAGAACGGGTTGCCAAAGCAAGGTTGGCACCTCACACCGAAACCACAGAAAAGTGTAGTCGATGCACGCCGCACTGACGAATGAGAAACGCCTACGCAGTCACGCCTGGCAGAGCTCCTCCACACCACCGCAACGGCTCGTCTACCTACTGCTGAGCAGAGAAACTCACACCCAGCCCCCTGCAGAAATGCGGGAGGCCGAGGTGGTGCCGGTGGACGTGGCGAGCCTGCCCACCCCCTCGAAGGGGAGGCTGACCAGCAGACGCACGACGAAGAGACGCCCACCGCAACAACCCCACAAGACGAGGCCGTGTCGGTGGAAGAACGTACGAATGCCTGCCGCTCCCAAACGAGCGCAGCGTGTAGACTGTGCTATAGAAGAAAGCCACGTCACTTCGAGATGGGACTTACCCACACCTGAACAATCCCTACCCTTTTACCCCTGTCGGCAGCTCGTGGTGAAGTGGCAGCCGGCACGGTAGCTCAGCGTGTTCAGTCAGAGAGCTGGTTGGCCTATGTAATTGAAAAAAAAACTGAGTGGAAGGATCAACAAACCAACTTGAACGGATGGCATGTGACGTCCGCAACGACCAAAAACAACGAAAAAAATGTAAAAAAACGGCTAGCGTTGCTGCCGCTAGATCACGGATACTGGGTTTGATTCCCGACCGTGTTGGAAACTTTCTCTGCCCTGGGACTGGGTGTTTGTGTTGTTCTCATAGTCTCATCATCGTCATCATCACCATCATCGTTCGTGACTGTGGCTATATTGGAGAGTGAAAAAAATTGGAGTGTGTAAGCATTGGGACTTTGCACAGTCGCTGATGACCGCGCAGTTGAGCGCCCCACAAACCAAACATCAACATCCATTTATACCTATAGACACTCCTAAACCTCCAGATCCACCCAAACCACAGAAACTCAGCGATATTTGCGGGATCATCGTTGGTGTAATCTCCAAGAGGGAACTCAGGATCATAAATGTCAATACTGTATTCACTCCCAACGACTGTGTCTCAGAAAAGTGTGTGTAGGAGGAATGGTGGTTGGGGAGGAAGAAGTCTCCCCTGAGGATATACCGGTCACCGATTACTTCGATAACCTCCAGCAGGTCCATCTACATGCAAACTGCCGAACTGCGAGCGCTAAGTCCAGTGCGTAGTCAACGATAAAAAAGACGACACTCTCTTAGATAGGCCAGCAGTTTATTAGACGTCTTAGGCACAACTTAATGTGAACATTATGTCCCTTATTCTTCAAGTGAGAGTCTTGTAAATTTGTATGTATCGAGTAATACTTTAAAATTCAGAGAACATTATAAATAGAATATTCCTGTGGAAATGGGTTGTACGAAGTTATGTAAACCTTCATATCTACACTGACGGCAAAAAATCTCAACACCAAGAAGGAGTTGTGCGATATAAACGAAAATTCGTAGGCGTGTTTCTACAACTGAAAGACGACGTCTGTTCAAATTTCGCGCCAGTCGTGTAAGAGTGGCGCTAGTAGCACCACGACGAGGATGCAAATCAGGTTTGCTTTAAATGCACGCTGTGATGGCCGTGAGCGTTATTTACCTTTGAGACTGGACGTGGTGAGTTGATGTTAACCAAGAATGGCTTGAAGGCGCCATCATCAACACCTCACAGAGTTTGAGCGAGGTCGTGTAATATGGCTACGAGAAGCTTCTGCGGTAATGCGGAAAGACTTGGCACGCATGTAACCACTGCACATTACTCCTGGCAGCCTTGGTCACGAGAATGTACGGTCACAAGAACAGCGGGCAGTACAGGACACGTGGCAGTACGGAGGAGGAAAACCATCGTGTTCGGCGTATGCCTGTGCAGCATCGTACTGCATCTGCAACAGCAATTTGAGAAGCAGTTGGCAATACAATGACACAACCAACTGTTGCAAATCGGCTACCTCAAGGACAACTCCGTGCCAGATGTGGCACGGGGGGAAAAGCAGGCGCCAGGTTGAGATTCATAGGAAGAATTCTAAGAAAATGTGACTCATCGACGAAAGAAGTAGCTTACAAAACGCTTGTTCGTCCGATTCTTGAGTATTGCTCATCAGTATGGGACCCTTACCAGGTTGGATTAATAGAAGAGATAGACATGATCCAGCGAAAAGCAGCGCGATTCGTCATGGGGACATTTAGTCAGCGCGAGAGCGTTACGGAGATGCTGAACAAGCTCCAGTGGCGGACACTTCAAGAAAGGCGTTACGCAATACGGAGAGGTTTATTATCGAAATTACGAGAGAGCACATTCCGGGAAGAGATGGGCAACATATTACTACCGCCCACATATATCTCGCGTAATGATCACAACGAAAAGATCCGAGAAATTAGAGCAAATACGGAGACTTACAAGCAGTCGTTCTTCCCACGCACAATTCGTGAATGGAACAGGGAAGGGGGGATCAGATAGTGGTACAATAAGTACCCTCCGCCACACACCGTAAGGTGGCTCGCGGAGTATAGATGTAGATGTAGATGTAGATGTCCTGTGACTTGCATTCCACTGACCCCCAACAACTGCCATTTGCGACTTCGGTGGTGTCAACCGAGAGCTTACTGGAGGGCAGGTCGGAGGTCTGTTGTGTTTTCTGATGAGAGCTGGTTCTGCCTCGGTGCCAGTGATGGTCGTGCATTAGTTAGAAGGAGGTCAGCTGAGGGCCTGCAACCAACCTGTCTATGTGCTAGACACGTTGGACCCACACCTGGATTTATGGTCTGAGGTGCGATTTCTTATGATGGCAAAAGCATTCTCGTGGTTATCTCACGCACCCTGACTACAAACTTGTACGTCAGTCTGGTGATACGACCCGTTGTACTGGCATTCATAAGCAACAGTCCAAGGTGTGTCTTCCAACAAGATAACGGTGGTCCATATACCGCTGTTGTAACCCAACATGCTCTAAAGAGTGTGACATGTTGCATTGGCCTGCTCGATCACCAGATCTGTCTCCAGTCGATTACATGCGGGACATTATCGGACGACATTTTCAGCGTCATCCACAACGAGGATTAACCGTCCCTGTATCGACCCACTAAGTGCAACAGGCACAGAACTCGATCCCACAAACCGACATCCCGCACCTGTACGACACAATGCATGCATGGCAGTTGTACCAGTTATTAATGTATCAGCATTTCTACATCTACATCCAAATGGATATTCTGCAAATCACATTTAAGTGCCTGGCAGAGGGTTCATCGGACCACCTTCACAATTCTCTATTATTCCAATCTCGTATAGCGCGCGGAAAGAATGAACACCTATATCTTTCCGCACGAGCTCTGATTTCCCTTATTTTATCGTGGTGATCGTTCCGCCCTACGTAGGTCGGTGACAACAAAATATTTTCGCATTCGGAGGAGAAAGTTGGTGATTGGAATTTCGTGAGAAGATTCCGTCGCAACGAAAAACGCCTTTCTTTTAATGATTTCCAGCCCAAATCCTGTATCATTTCTGTGACACTCTCTCCCATATTTCGCGATAATACAAAACGTGCTGCCTTTCTTTGAACTTTTTCGATATACTCCGTCAGTCCTACCTGGTAAGGATCCCACACGGCGCAGCAGTATTTTAAAAGAGGACGGACAAGCGCAGTGTAGGTAGTCTCCTTAGTAGAACTATTACATTTTCTAAGTGTCCTGTCAATAAAACGCAGTCTTTGGTTAGCCTTCCCCATAACATTTTCTATGTTTTCTTTCCAATTTAAGTTGTTCGTAATTGTAATACCTAGGTAATTAGTTGAATTTACGGCTTTTAGATTAGACTGATTTATCATGTAACCGAAGATTAACGAGTTCCTTTTAGCACTCATGTGGATGATCTCACACTTTTCGTTATTTAGGGTCAACTGCCACTTTTCGCACCACTTAGATATTTTTTCTAAATCGTTTTGCAGTTTGTTTTGATCTTCTGATGACTTTATTAGTAGATAAACGACAGCGTCATCTGCAAACAACCGAAGGCGGCTGCTCAGACTGTCTCCCAAATCGTTTATATAGATACGGAACAGCAAAGGGCCTATAACACTACCTTGGGGAACGACAGAAATCACTTCTGTTTTACTTAATGACTTTCCGTCAATTACTACGAACTTTCCTCTCTGACAGGAAATCGCAAATCCAGCCACATAACTGGGACGATATTCCATAAGCACTCAATTTTACTACGAGCCGCTTGTGTAGAACAGTGTCAAAACTCTTCCGGAAATCCAGGAATATGGAATCGACCTGAAATCCCTTGTCAATAGCACTCAACACTTCATGTGAATAAAGAGCTAGTTGTGTTTCACAGGAACGATGTTTTCTAAACCCATGTTGACTGTGTATCAGTAGAACGTTTCGTTCGAGGTAATTTATAGTGTACGAACACAATATATGTTATACAATCCTGCTACATATCGACGTTAACGATATGGGCCTGTAATTTAGTGGATTACTCCTACTACCTTTCTTGAATTTGGTGTGACCTGTGCAACTTTCGAGTCTTTTCGTACGGATCTTACGTCGAACATTTCATATTTGCAATGTCTTATCTCGCGCTTACATTAACCTACTATTTTGTAATCTTAATCACTTACATACCTTACCTAGAGAAATATATTCCTGAAATTTCATTACTATATATTATTTTTTGGTGTTGCGATTTTTTTCCGTCAGTGTCCATTGTAATGAACTGAAGTAATATATTATTTGATATAGGTCATCTCATTGCCTCCGGGAGCAAACAGAAGGACCCACCGACGTGCCGACGAGTGTATTTTCGTTCGGCACAACCCCCATTTTCGTACAGCACAACACGCATAGCTCTCCTTTCGTTAATTCTGACTTCTCTCAGTTTTTGTTGGCAATCGTTGTCCCTTCTTCTTTGCCGGCTGAGTCACGCGCGCTTCGCGCAGCTGTTCAGCCGTCCCACTCAGGCGAATTACTCGCCACACTTCGCTCTATGGGCGCGTCATCGACACATGAGCGGTTGTACTCCGACTGCGGCCTTGAGTCACAGCTGCCGGCCAGCCTGACCCCTCAACACGTACGACAGGCCATTAGCCGCTGAATCACCGGAATACAGCTATTTCGGGCAACCGTAACGCTTTGTTCGCGTCGCTGTTGCTCAGCGAACAGTAAACAAATCGGAATGCCTGCTGCTCGAGTAGGCCAAGAGATAGCGTCGAGCGGTGGTGGGGAGTCGTTGTGCAACGGTCGTTAGACGGGGATGACTGACAAGTTTGCTGTACACGGATTCTGTGGTCAGCATCCTAATATTGGATTGATGCAGTTCTGCGCGCTAGCCTTTCCTGCGCAAACCTCTTCATCTCGATGTAATTTCTCTCACCTATACTAGTGTGACCAGACTTCCAAAATCAAAATATGGGACAAAAATTAGAAGTTCAAATGATCTGACATTTTGTGGAAACTTTCCTTAATTCCCAGCGCTGTGTCTGTATAACAGATGTGTGTTACAATACTTGGCTAATGCAGTAATTACATAGATCATGATACCCCTTTGTCAAAACTAGCTCTAAGGAAACATCAAAACACCTTACATCACCATTTTTGCTACAAAGTAGCTCCAGGAACACTCTTCGGAGTGAACACATAGTGCGTAGTGGGGCGATCATACTGTTGTAGAAATAATTCAAAAGCCAAGATCGCTTAGATACTGTTTACTGGATAACCGGTTTCAACACACTAAAGGTGCCATCATTGGATCTGAATGTACAGGGTGATTCAAAAAGAATACCACAACTTTAAAAATGTGTGTTTAATGAAAGAAACATAATATAATCTTCTGTTGTACATCATTACAAAGAGTATTTAAAAAGGTTTTTTTTCACTCAAAAACAAGTTCAGAGATGTTCAATATGGCCCCCTCCAGACACTCGAGCAATATCAACCCGATACTCCAACTCGTTCCACACTCTCTGTAGCATATCAGGCGTAACAGTTTGGATAGCTGCTGTTATTTCTCGTTTCAAATCATCAATGGTGGCTGGGAGAGGTGGCCGAAACACCATATCCTTAACACACCCCCATAAGAAAAAATCGCAGGGGGTAAGATCAGGGCTTCTTGGAGGCCAGTGATGAAGTGCTCTGTCACGGGCTGCCTGGCGGCCGATCCATCGCCTCGGGTAGTTGACGTTCAGGTAGTTACGGACAGATAAGTGCCAATGTGGTGGCGCTCCATCCTGCTGAAATATGAATTGTTGTGCTTCTTGTTCGAGCTGAGGGAACAGCCAATTCTCTAACATCTCCATATACTGTAGTCCAGTTACAGTAGCACCTTCGAAGAAAAAGGGACCAAAAACTTTATTGGCTGAAATGGCGCAGAAAACGTTTACCTTAGGCGAGTCACGTTCATACTGAGTTGTTTCCCGCGGATTCTCAGTGCCCCATATACAGACATTGTGACGGTTGACTTTCCCGTTAGTGTGGAAAGTTGCTTCATCACTAAACACAATCTTTGAAACGAAAGATTCATCTGTTTCCGTTTGAGCAAGGATAAAATCACAGAAATCGATTCTTTTAATCTTATCAGCTGCAGACAGTGCTTGAACCAATGTCAGACGATAAGGTTTCATAACTAACCTTTTTCGTAGGACTCCATACAGTTGATTGTGGAATTTGCAGCTCTCTGCTAGCTCTGCGAGTCGATTTTCCTGGGCTGCGAACAAATGCTTGCTGGATGCGTGCTACATTTTCATCACTCGTTCTCGGCCGTCCAAAACTTTTCCCTTTGCACAAACACCCATTCTCTGTAAACTGTTTATACCAACGTTTAATACACCACCTATCAGGAGGTTTAACACCATACTTCGTTCGAAATGTACGCTGAACAACTGTCGTCGATTCACTTCTGCCGTACTCAATAACACAAAAAGCTTTCTGTTGAGCGGTCGCCATCTTAGCATCAACTGACGCTGACGCCTAGTCAACAGCGCCTCAAGCGAACAAATTTACAACTAAATGAAACTTTATAGCTCCATTAATTCGCCGAGAGATAGTGCTTATCTCTGCCTTTTGTCGTTGCAGAGTTTTAAATTCCTAAAGTTGTGGTATTCTTTTTGAATCACACTGTATATTAACACTTGTAAACCATCTGGATATAACGATACATGAGGCACACCAGCTGATATAAAATCATTGTCACAAAAAATAAAAAACAACTGCTCTCATGGTCATTCTTGTCCATGATACTAGATGTAATTAGTGGTTATACCGTGGGACTGTGATTGGACAGCGCTATCCAGTGGCCGGTTGTTAACCGCTAGAATCGCAGCAGGTATAAGATATGTAAAATCGTAGCCACAAGATAAAGCTGTTTGGCACACGACCACTGCTCGACTAACAACGGTCGGCATCACACTACCCTATTCCGCGCAGGTATACCTGCTGCGATTCTAGCGGTTAACAACCGGCCACTGGATAGCGCTGTCCAATCACAGTCCCACGGTATAACCACTAATTACTACTAGTATCTTATGGAAAAGAATGACCATGAGAGCAGTTGTTTTTTATTTTTTGTGACAATGATTTTATATCAGCTGGTCTGCCTCATGTACCGTTATATCCAGATGGTTTACAAGTGTTATCTACATTCGTATCCGATGATGACACTTTAGTGTGTTGAAACCGGTTATCCAGTAAACAGTTTTTAAGAGATCTTGGCTTTTGAATTATTTGTACTCTCCCCTTGGCCACCAAGCTCCCCAGACTTGAACATTATTGAGCATATCTGGGATCCTTGCAAAGTGCTGTTCAGAAGAGATCTCCACCCGCTCGCACTCTTACAGATTTATGGACAGCCCTGCAGGACTCATGGTGTCAGTTCCCTCCAGCACTATTTCAGACATTAGTTGAGTCCACGCGACGTCCTCTTGCGGCATTATATTTTATTGTTTTACTTTTGTCATATGCAAACACGATTTATCGCTTTACTATCACGAGGTCTTTAACTAGGGTAGACAACAGGGGGTTCGCATTGTCCTGCTGGAACTGCCCAAGTCCGTCGGAATGCACAATAGACAGGAATGGATGCAGGTGATCACACATGATGCTTACATAAGTTACTTACACTGAAGAGCTAAAGAAACTGGTACACCTGCCTAATATCGTGTAGGGCCCCCGCGAGCACGTGGAAGCGCCTCAACACGACGTGGCGTGGGCTCGACTAATGTCTGAAGTAGTGCCGGAGGTTACTGACTCCGTTAATCCTGCAGGGCTGTCCATAAATCCGAGTACGAAGGGGTGGTGATCTCTTCTGAACAACACGTTGCAAGGCATACCAGATATGCTGAATCATGTGCACGTCTAAGGAATTTGGTGGCCAAGGGGACTGTAAACTCCAAAGAGTGTTCCTGGATCCACTCTGGAGCAATTCTGGACGTGTGGGGTGTCACATTGTCCTGCTGGAACTGCCCAAGTCCGTCGGAATGCACAATAGACTTGAATGGATGTGGGTGACCAAACATGATGCTTATGTACGTGTCACCTGTCAGAGTCGTATCTAGACTTATCAAGGGTCCCATATCACTCCAACTGCACTCGCCCAACACCATTACAGAGTTTTCAACAGCTTGAACAGTCCTCTGCTGACATGGAGGCTCCATGGATTCATGAGGTTGTGTCCATACCCGTATACGTTTCGAAACAATTTGAAACGAGATTCGTCTGACCAGGCAACATGTTTCCAGTCTACAACAGTCAATGTCGGTGTTGACGAGCTCAGTCGAGGCGTATAACTTTGTGTCGTGCAGTCATCGCCGGCCGAAGTGGCCGTGCGGTTAAAGGCGCTGCAGTCTGGAACCGCAAGACCGCTACGGTCGCAGGTTCGAATCCTGCCTCGGGCATGGATGTTTGTGATGTCCTTAGGTTAGTTAGGTTTAACTAGTTCTAAGTTCTAGGGGACTAATGACCTCAGCAGTTGAGTCCCATAGTGCTCAGAGCCATTTTGCAGTCATCAAGGGTACACGAGTGAGCCTTCGGCTCCGAAAGCCCCTATCGAAGCTGTTCCGTTGAATGGAAAGCACCCTGGACACTTGTTGATAGCCCAGCATTGAAATCTACAGCAATTTGCGGAAGGGTTGTACTTCTGTCACGTTGAACAATTCTCTTCATTCCTCGTTGGTCCCGTTCTTGGAGGATCTTTTTCTGGCCGCAGCGATGTCGGAGGTTAGATGTTTTACCGGATTCCTGATATTCACGGTACACTCGTGAAATGGTCGTATGGTAAAATCCCCACTTCATCGCTACCTCTGAGATGCTGTGTCCCACCGCTCGTGTGTCGACTATAACATCACGTTCAAACTCACTTAAATCTTGATAATCTGCTATTATAGCAGCATTAACCGATCGAACAACTTCGCCAGACACTAATTGTCTTGTATAGGCGTAGCCGACCGCAGCGCCATATTCTGCCTGCTTACATATCTCTGTATTTTAATACGCATGTCTATCCCAGTTTCTTTGGCAGTTTAGTGTATTTATAATCGTCAATTACCTTTTGCAGAAGAATGGTTGCATTTAAGAGTCTGATACTTTCAAATATAATTTTATAAAAATCGACACATGAACCGTCCTGAAAATGAGTCTTAATTCTAATTATTTTCTTAACGGTCTCCACATTAGACCTATTCTATCCATCTTTCCATAAAACATTTCTGATAGGGTACACTCTCTCTGCAGTAGCGTCAGTGCGAGACTGAGCTAGTACAAATGCAGTGTTGAGCTGCAAAGTTTTGGAGAAGGCATCTTTAACAGCATATTTAACCGTTCTTAATCCATGATTGCGCCCCGTATATATTTTTAACATGGTTCGCTTCCTCAGTGCAGTCCATTGACAGGAAGGAATGGTTATGTTTGATTGCTTGGAATCGTAGCAAACCTTCCTTAGGAGCAACACGCTATTCTTCGTCATTCGTGACGCCACTGTTCTCACTTTATGTAACTAAAGACATCATACTTTGTGACGAAGTTTTGGTGGAAACAGTTAGCTTGTGTTTCTTCACATTAATGTGTTGCACAACATCAGATCAACCTCCGTGGACGATTGAACAAGTACTTTTACACAATGTGCAAAATAATTTTTCGCTTTGCTCTACTAATATGAGAAATGGAAAATCAGCTTCTATTATTTCAGTAAATACACGGTTTCGTTTTGGCGTTTCTGTGAAAAGTTTGCAGTTTATCACATAAGGTAACGTAATCTGTGAATCTAACGGCCCAAAACCATACTTCTAAACGTGACGACATGAAGCAAGAGGTACAGCTCAAAGAAAGCTGATCCGACAAACTACTCGCCTTGTGGAACATTATGCAGTGATAATCAAAGAACTTCACAAATCCTGCCTCCTTCAGGGCAATTTAGTGAAAGAGTGTACCTGTCATCTTTATTCTTTGTGTTTGATAACAACTGTTTATTCTACATGCTACATATTACTTAAAAACAGGCTGTTTGAAAATATACGAGAAGGTTTGAAATTCCCACCTGGAACATACAAAACAAGATGGCATAACAAGAGAATATCTGATAAACAGTGACCGTCCATGTTAGAAGGCATAGTTTACATACCCTGTAGAGGTATGAAAAAGTGAAATCTATAAAAAGTAAGCACACTTAATTTACATACACAGCCCCCCCCCCCCCCTCCCGCTCACCACCTTATAAAGCTAATTCATGATCAACATACCGCACACAACATTTTCGAAAATAATACAACAAATCAGTGTTGACTGCAGAATGATAGACGTACCATAATCTGACATCAGAGAACCGGGAAAAAGCAACAATTTCATTTTAGGCCTAACGTTTTGTTAAAGGTATGCATAATATTGAAATAATTGTAATTAATTGCAGACTACAAACGGAAACAAATCAGCTGTATTGCAAATATCAGAAAGCCTCACAAATATCTTTATGTGACATTAAGATATATATTTTTCTGTTCATAATTTTATAAAAGTAAATACCATAATCTCTAAACTGTTATGAAGCATTGTGCAATATTTCTTTACATCTTGATCGACAGAAAACAACGTAATTTAATCGAAATATGTTTGGATGTTGAACAAGAAGAGTGTGTTTGCTCAAGGCAGAGCCGCATTTGCAAAATTATTTAATAGCAGTTTCGTACTATTAAAAATCTAAAACTATCAGCCTACATATCCTAAGGTCAAAGATTAGATCTGTACTCGGCCTTAGGATTTTTTCCTGTCATTCATCGCTTCTTTCATCTCCGTATGTGAAAAATGCAAGTTGCTCCGTGGCTCTAGTCCAAGTTAGACATCAGGTCTTCCGGTAATTAACTGGGCATATCAGCTCAAAGGCCGCAGAAAGGCAAAGGCATAGCACCTCCTCTACCGTTATATAAAGTATTACAAACTAAATTTCGGTCTGAGGACAACTTTGCTCTACTGTTGCTTGTCCCGACGTTCTCTTACTTTCAACAAATCACTGTTTCTATTTTCCTTGATATACAATACGTTTCAAACAAGCTTTCTCATTCTTTGTAGATGCTCTTTGCTAAACGATCTTATATTAGCACATATTTGGTTTCCGAAATGCTACCTCGTGACTGTCCTTAGAGCTGTAGAATACACCACGTCATTATCGAAACTTACTTGGTAGCTAGTTTGAGTCTAATGTGACTTCTAAAATGACTCTTAGGTCTCTTCCTTTTAAGTTCATTTCAAGCCAGGTGTGTGTGTGTGTGTGTGTGTGTGTGTGTGTGTGTGTGTGTGTGTGTGTTTCACCACTTTTTATGAAGTTAGAGAACATTCGACCATTCACGCATGTTTTATGTCACGACATGCCACAGTTTGGTCCGTTGCCTGAATTCCTCTTCAGTGTTTTGCGTAACACTAGTAATAATAAAGACGACGTCTTCTTTGTTGTTCCACTAGCATTATTTATTTACCCACAAACTGGCCTTCGGATTATTAAGCCATCATTACATGCAACTGAATGTCGCAGCCACAGGCAAATTTCTTGGACCTTAATATACAGAGTAGCGGAAAAAGAAAGCACATTTAGTATTTACATAAAAACAACAGCTACCAGTACTCCACATAAAACTTGGCATCTCAGCTGTAACAGTTTTCTTGAAAGACGTTCTTTTCTCTCGGAACTCTATGGTGTTAGATCATACGGTAAATAAAATTAATCTTTACGGCCTATACAATACGTATTTCTCCGTAATAATTACAGTTACAAAGTAGATCGAAAAGCTTCTTGTTCCATATTCTAGAAATTAATATCTAGAAAATATCTAGAAATTAATACTTAGAAATTAATATTAATGTTTTGTATCATTGATTGCAGGCTTGAGCGTAATGTGGGGCAGAAATATCTGGAGGTACTACAGTGGCTATAAAGGCATCGTGACTGCCACATTTAGGACGCGGTAATCAATGAAGACACACGCTCCCCCGGATAACTGTGCTTGCCTACATGTGTTTGCGGTAGCAGCCGATGGTATCTGCTGTGTCATTAGCGTAGACGATGAGGTGTAGCGGTTTCTATACTCGCCCTACCACGTACTAGACGAGTATCGGGGAAGCAATATAGAGTCATGTAACACTGAAGGCTGGTATTTCATCAGAGCCCGCATCGTTTATCAGTGACTTGATAAAGGTGATCCGCAGCCCTAAGGGGCGTCGAGTTGGCAGTAAAAAATAGAAACTATCGGTGCGCTCTGGTAAATACAGGGTGTCTCAAAACGAATATCCGGGTTTTCGAGATTTGTAGCATTTATTACAGTCAACTTATAATTGTAAAAATACATCCGATGAAAGCGCAAATGAAATGGTTTCCCTTACACGTGTTTAGTGTGAGCACCAATCATCACATGGCATACATCGAGTCGATAGGCGAGATCTTCTCAAACCTTGATCAGTGTGTCTGGAGTAATTGTTGCAACAACTGCTTCAGTCCGGTTTCTTAAGTCGGGTAGATCAGCAGGTAGCGGAGGTACATACACTTCATGCTTTGTGAACCGCCAAAGGTAAAATCACAAGCCGTCAGATCGGCTGAACGTGGAGGCCACGCAAAACAGGCTCTGTCATCCAACCCTTGCGAACAATCCAGCGGTCGGGTACAGCGTCAGCTAACAAATCGCATACTGGGTTATGCTGGTGCATCGGCACACCATCTTGCTGCCAAATAAAGATCTGTGGATCAGGTTTTTCCAATTGAGGAAAGAGCCGCAGTTCTAACACATAAAGATAACAAGCACCAGATACACTTGCTTCACTGATAAAGAAATGCCTCTAAACTTAACGCGGCTATAAGGCACAAAAACACACGTGATTTAGGAGAATCTCGTTCTAGCTGTACCATCCCGTAGGGACTTGCTGATCCACAGAAGAGCACATTATGTGTGTTCACATTTCCATATAGGTGAAGCATCAATTCATCACTGATGAGGGCACGATCCAGAAAATCTTCATCGTCATGCAGTAATATTTCGTTTTGGTACTTGTAGACTCGATATCTGAACACTCATAATAAAAAGTGTTTGTGTTGCTCTTTTATTTGGCGTATTGTTTACAATTGTTAAGTTGAATGTAATAAATACTAAAAAGCCTTAAAATCCGGATACTCATTTTGAAATACCCTGTACGAGAGATCCTCGAATAAATCTTTCGTCCCGCAACGGAGATCGCTTTGTTTTGAAACATCTTGCCTGACTGAAGCTGTGCGCCGGACCGGATTTCGAACCGGATGATTTATCAAGGGACGAGTCACGACCCAGCCTCACAACTGTACTTTTGCTGGCACCTCTCTTCCATCTGCCAAACGTCGAAGAAGCTATGATGTACGCCCCGGTGGAACTAGCAATCGTATAAGAACGGACAACGCGGAGATATGTCTTAGGCATGGCCTAATTCTGGGTCTAGAATGGATCTTTTACTCTGCGTCGTAGGTTAGGGGAGTCCTCTTCCTGGCGAAAGTGTTGAGTTGTGCATGGATAGCTCGTTGGCCAAGTTTTGCAGGCCGATTCGAACTTTTCCTCTGACACTAAACAAAATGCCTATTTCTAGGTTATCGGCTATTTCACATTTTTTCTCACCAAAGTCAGGGCACACGCATACATGAATGAATTGAGTTTCTGTTGTTCAAAATTAGTTCTCCACCAGCGCAGAATTATCTGCGTGCTATTATCGAGACTATTTTCATGAAGTGGTACCCCTGAGCTCGTGCAAATGGCGTGATTACCGCCTCGAGCTGCTGATAAAATCCTTTATTTAACAACCACTTTCGGTCGACAGATCTTCATCTGATTCTTAAAAGCATATATACACTACGTGATCAAAAGTATCCGGACACCTGACTGAAAATGACTTACAAGTTCGTGGCGTCCTCCATCGGTAATGCTGGAATTCAACATGGTGTTGGCCCACCCATAGCCTTGATGACAGCTTCCACTCTCGTAGTCATATGCTCAATCAGGCGCTGGAAGGTTTCTTGGGAAATGGCAGCCCATTCTTCACGGAGTGCTGCACTGAGGAGAGATATAGATGTCGGTCGGTGAGGCCTGGCACGAAGTCGGCGTTCCAAAACATCGCAAAGGTGTTCTATAGGATTCAGGTCAGGACTCTGTGCAAGCCAGTCCATTACAGGGATGTTATTGTCGTGTAACCACTCCGCCCCATCCCCATATTGCTCTTCAACAGAGGCAAGCAAGAAGGTACTTAAACATCAATGTAGGCCTGTGCTGTGATAGTGGCAAGCAAAAAACAAGAGGTGCAAGACCCTTCCGTAAAAAACACGACCACGCCATAACACCACCGCCTCTGAATTTTACTGTTGGCACTACACATGCTGGCAGATAACGTTCACCGGGCATTCGCCATACCCACACTCTGTCATCGGATCGCCACATTGCGTATGGTGATTCGTCACTCCATCCAACGTTTTTCCACTGTTCAATCATGCAATGTTTATACTCCTTACACCAAGTGAGGTGTCGTTTGGCATTCACGGGTGTGATGTGCGGCTTATGAGCAACCGCTCGACCATGAGATCCAAGTTTTCTCACCTCTCGCCTAACTGTCATAGTACTTGCAGTAGATCCTGATGCAGTTTGGAATTCCTGTGTGATGATCTGGATAGATGTCTACCTATTACACGTTACGGCGCTCTTCAACTGTCGGCGGTCTCGGTCAGTGAACAGACGAGGCCGGCCTGTACGCTTTAGCGTTGTACGTGTCCTTTCACGTCTCCATTTCAGTATCACATCGGAAACAGTGGACCTAGGGATGTTTAGGAGTATGGAAATCTCGCGTACAGACACAAGTGACACCCAATCACCTCACCACTTTCGAAGTCCGTGAGTTCCGCGGAGCGCCCCATTCTGCTCTCTCACGATGTTTAGTGACTACTGAGGTCGCTGATATGGAGTACCTGGCAGTAGGTGGCAGCACAATGCACTAATATGAAAAACGTATGTTTTTGCGGGTGTCCGGATACTTTTGATTACATAGTGTAGCATCATATTAGGCGAATACAAACTGATTGACGTCAGATAATAAAACCATGAAATTGTCAATTAAAATAATACTGTTATCACATCGTAAAATACACTGTCCACTCACATTAATGTTACCGCCTGCCAGAAGCCTGAATAATCACGTTCTGCAGTGTGGACCGCTGCTAGATGAACAAGAAGAGAATCAGTGAGTTTCTGGAAGGTAACAACAAGGGGGTGTGGAGTCATGCCGACTCCAGTGCGGAGCCAGCTGCTCTAGGTTTTTCGGTTGAGGATCCATATTGCGAACTGTCCGATCGAGGTGTTTCTACAGATTTTCGATTGGGTTTACATCCGAGGACTATAGTAGCCAGAGGGGTACGATAAACTCATTATGGTGCTCTTTAAATCGCGCACATACATTGCAAGCTGTAAGACACGTTGCATTGTCCTGCTGGTAGATGCTATCGTGTTGAGGAAAAACAAACTGCATTTAGGCGTGGACATGGTCTCCAAGAATAAATGCATACTTGTGTTGATCCAGTGTATCTTCCAGAATAACGAGATCACCCAGAGAATGCTACAAAAACATTTCCCAGATCATAACACTCCCTCTTATGGTCTGGATCCTTCCGACGAACGTTGCAGGATTTTTGCTTCCAGTCCGATGGAGCATAAAACGTGATTCATCTGTCACTATTGAATGGACCTCCAGTTGCGATATCGGAGTGAAAATCGAGCCTTCGTCGCCGATGAACAACAGTGAATATTCGTGCATGAATCAGGCCCCCGCTTTGGAGCCCCATACACAGCGACGTTCCCTGATCGGTCATTGAGGAGACATTGTTGGTAGCCCCTTTGTTTATCTGGACGGCCAGTTTCTCAACAGTTGCACGTCTGTTCGCACATGCACATTCAGCAGCCGCCGTTCACTTCTGTCATTATGGCCTGTGGTGCACCTCAGTTGCCTTGGCGCTGATTTTGGACAGCGTCATTTTGCCATGCGCGATATACTTTGACCATGGCAACAGGCGAAAAGTTTTAAACTTAAGTTTCGGAAATGCATCCACTCTTGCTTCGACAGCGAATGATCAGGCCGTTTTGGGAATCAGATAAATCGCTCCGTACCCGCATTACAGCGACTGCACTTTCCCGCGTGCCCCCCTCCCCTGACAGGCTTTATGTACCCTTCACTGCTAGTGCCTCCACAGGTCATATGAAAGTGTTTATCGCGTATTGACACCGAACATAGACGGTGGTCAAATTACTGTGAGTGGGCAGTGTAAGTTACGTCGTTATTGTACAGGGTGATTCAAAAAGAATACCACAACTTTAAAAATGTATATTTAATGAAAGAAACATAATATAACCTTCTGTTATACATCATTACAAAGAGTATTTAAAAAGGTTTTTTTTTCACTCAAAAACAAGTTCAGAGATGTTCAATGTGGCCCCCTCCAGACACACGAGCAATATCAACCCGATACTCCAACTCGTTCCACACTCTCTGTAGCATATCAGGCGTAGCACTTTGGATAGCTGCTGTTATTTCTCGTTTCAAATCATCAATGGTGGCTGGGAGAGGTGGCCGAAACACCATATCCTTAACATACCCCCATAAGAAAAAATCGCAGGGGTAAGATCAGGGCTTCTTGGAGGCCAGTGATGAAGTGCTCTGTCACGGGCTGCCTGGCGGCCGATCCATCGCGTCGGGTAGTTGACGTTCAGGTAGTTACGGACAGATAAGTGCCAATGTGGTGGCGCTCCATCCTGTTGAAATACGAATTGTTGTGCTTCTTGTTCGAGCTGAGGGAACAGCCAATTCTCTAACATCTCCATATACTGTAGTCCAGTTACAGTAGCACCTTCGAAGAAAAAGGGACCAAAAACTTTATTGGCTGAAATGGCGAGCAAATGTACAACTAAATGAAACTTTATAACTCCCTTAATTCGCCGACAGATAGTGCTTAGCTCTTCCTTTTGTCGTTGCAGAGTTTTAAATTCCTAAAGTTGTGGTATTCTTTTTGAATCACCCTGTATAATCTGTGCTAGGCAGTGCACTCTTATACATCAGCAATCGGCATTAATACTGTGCGCGGATGCCGTTTATATTACGATACGAAGACTGTATTTATTTTCAGTCACGGATTCATGGTGTCATTATGATGTCAATGAATTTATGTTAACATGATATTGTACATGCTTTTAAAAGCATGATCATGGTCTGTAGACCGAAACTGATTGTTAAATAAAGAATTTTATCAGCATCTCGAGGCGGTAGTCATGACATTTTTCAAGCTCTCGAGACAAGTTAAGAATTGTAAATTATGATGAAGTGTTCTCATTCAAACTAGTAACACAATCGCCTGACGGAGTAAGCAAAATCTTATAAGAGTTACAAAGAAAATTGACTTATAATGCAGACTGTTTTGACAATATTATGAGAATGCGACCGACACAAAAATATCGCTTTGCTAAAATTACTCATATAATTTAAATATCACGTGTTCGTTTTCTTGTAACACATCTGAAATATTTATTTAAAATAAAATATCCAGTGAAAGTTGTCGCAATCCTGCTGTTTCATTTCTCTAGTTTACTTCTAAGACCAAGTTAAACAGTACATCACCATAGCATAGAGAAAAAATGTTCTGTAAGAAGAAGTAAAATCAGTTTTTTGTTTAAAACATTATATTCCTGCGGACACAAAACTTGCACTGGTATTGTTATGTTTTCTTTTTTATTGTTTGCTTAATGTAAATAATGTTAAGGGTGCATTGATAATGGTTAACCTTTTTAAGCATTTCATCAACATTTGTACAACTTTGTAGTTTATTGTAATTCAAAACAATGACAGATTCTAGTAAAAAAACAAAAAATTATAGTTCAGTGGGTAAGAGTTTTGTCCACGGAAGGCAATGTTACTGGGTTGACTACCGGTCCATCTGCCAGAAAGTTTATCACCGGCCGAAGCGAAACGGGTGGTAAATTAGTTAACACGTCGTCTTCCAAGCAGCTGTTGGATAAGAAATTACTTAGATGGTATGCTTTCAGGTTATAGTGCAGGTGACCATTTCATTTTGTTCCTCAGTGCTTTGGTGACTGACCTAGTTGTACAGATACTGCGAGCGGTGATCTAAGAAATCCCACGCAAAGGTCGGCCGGAATATACACTGGAAAGAATCAGTCATTATGGGGAAACCTCAAAAAACAATTTGATAGAGGGGAATCTGAGGGGAGCCTCGTCAACGTCAATATCATTGATAGTTGAGCTGTACCTCTGTATTACGAGATTAAGGTACTGAATAGACCATAGCTTGGTTGAAAGATAGATCTAAGCCATGGAATGACGTGATTTAGCAGTACCGCAGAAAAGCTAAATGTGAATTATCAGACAGCTATTTGAGTCCCGCCCTAACGAATAAGAGACTGTCTATATCTGTACGCCGCATGTCACTACAAATTCAAGAGGATACTTTTCGTCGTATTGTACGTTAAGCGTTCCTCGCCGCTCCTCTCACGGATGGAACTAGTGAAGAATGGTTGGTTGTATGCTTGCGTGTCTTAAGCTTAATGGTCTCATCAGCAGAGATACGATGTGGCGGAACAGCGGGGGATGGGAGGGGGAGAGGGCGTGGGAGGAAGTAGGAGACAGACGTTCTTGAAATTCCCAGTCGAGCCATATTGTGCTTTTCCTCGACAACTGAATGCCTGGCAGAAACAAAGCTCCATCCGAACTACAGCTTGCTACTAGAAAATATAACCTTTAGTAAATGTCAGGTTTTAGTAGGCACGTAGAGCTTGGAGAAATTTCTTTGTTTTTCTTTCTTGTAGGTGTAGAAATTCAATATGCAACAGACCTTCTATCTTCAAATATACAAGAGACTGCATGAGCTAGTATTGAAACAATTGACAGTTTATTCTGACTTTCCAAATGTCTCTTATGTAAATGGTCAAATGTCGCGCAATATGAGGGTTTATCGAACGATTATTCTTACTTACAATTGCATTTCTTTAATTTTATTCACGAAGAGTACACATGAAACAAAGGGGGTATGAGTAATGAAAATCAGGAAACACGTAGTGTTTTAAGCATCAGTTTCCAGGTATATGTCACAGTTTCTGCTTTGAGAGTTGTGTAGAGCATTTAAAGACAGCAGGTATAATGTTTATGAGCGTCGTAATATGGTGTTTCGACTTTTTAATTGAACTGCTATAACAGGTTGTTTCATCGGAAGGCTAACATCGCGCAGCACAGGACATTTCCCTTTCTCTGTTCCCAAACCATTTTCTTTTCCTTCTGCAGCTATGCCAGTGCAGATAAATTGCATATACATTACACGATTATGGCTGTAAAACTGAAACTTCGAATCCTATCTAAAGCACACTGCGTATCTAGTGGCACGCTTCTTTTGATAACATTTTATCTATAGTAGTAAAACACTTTAAATCCTCAGCTTTCATTTCGATGACTGTGCGGTTATTTTATTCTGATATGCCCTAAAGGCATGTGGGTAATCTACTTTTATTCTCTTTCTTAACTTTGTTATACCAAAATCTACATCACATGGAAGTTGTGTAGAGTCTGACACAAGGAACTTACGTTGAATTTCCTCAAACCAGCTGCAATTGCTCGTCTGCAGACAGAGTCCCAGTACTGTCAAATTCTTATTTATCTTATTCATCATACAATATTGATTACTGTCATTGAGTTTCTTCACAGGCATCATTTTTCCAGTAGAGTAAATATATTCCTCTGAGCCATTGCTCTTCAACTAGATGAGTACCAAGTCTTGCTCGGGTATATATTCCGATTTGTTAGTTCATCTCTTCCTTCCTCCTCTCTCTCATCCGCCTCCCTCTCTCTATCCATCTCCTCTCCCCTCTCTCTGTCCATCTCCTCCTCTTTCCTTCCTCTGTCCATCTCTTCTTCCACCCTCTCTTTGTCCATCTCTTCTTCTTCACTTTCGCTGTTCCCACTCCCCCTCTCTCTGTCCATTCCTTCAGCCACCATATCTGTGTCCATCTCATCCTTCTCCCTTCGTACTGCAGTTTCGTTTTCGTGCAGACCTTTTTTTTTGGTGTCATAGCTCCAGAACTATTTGTCGTACAATGGTATAATTTTGCAGGTGCATTTAGCGGTATATGTGGATGTTGTATGCAAAATGTGTTGCGAAGAGAGCTAGTACCAACGAAGCAATAAATTTAAACGTCATGCATGATGCGGCAATTTTGCACGCCTCTCGTGCTTATGACGTCATATCTCCTGAACTATGTGTAGTCTGATGATACAATTTTTCCGGTACACACATCAAAAAATGTTTTGAATCACCTCGGTTCCAAGAGTTCAGGAACCTGTACAGAAAATTGGAATAGAGGTCAACATTTTCTCGTGGAATGACTGGAATTGATCGTCTCTCGGACCCCCTCCGTCTAATAGGCGCTGTTCATTACATCTTTGGACGGGTCTAGTGATGTCACTGAACAGTCAAAGGGACTGTGTCTGTGATACAATATGCACAGCCAATGTCTATCTTGAGGAGCTATGGGAACCGGGGAGATGCAATACTTTTATTGATGTGTATATGAGAATACTGTCTGCAGAATGTGGCGCGAATACAGTTAGTAGTAATGAAGTAATAAAATAAAACGCCCTGCCTGATGCGACAGTTTTACTGCATGAACAGTTAAAATGTAGTAAGAGATAAACTTTTTTTACCCCTCATCATTTTGTGGGCTTGTCAGCGAGTTAAAGTTACCTACAGGTTTGAAATTATGTTTAAAGTTTGTTGCAAATCACTAAGTGCTCTCATTTGTTATTAATTTCCTAAGATGGCATACTGTCGTATTAAAATACACTATTAGACACATTGTCTAAGAGTCGACATTTCTGGCAGAGCCTACTGCTTTGTTTCATTACTGAGTATACCGTCTTGACTGACTGACAGTTGGCTGTCAAATTGCCTTGGCCAAAGAAATTCCTATTACAAGGTGACTTTTTTTAAAAAAATCTTTGGACTCACTGTCCGGTAGGACACCATCTTAGGCAATTTATAACACTTGTAAGCAAGCATTATAAATATGGATTCTTATATGGTTATATCACTTGTTATGTATTTCACTGTAACCGTCTAATCTGCTTTCAGAAAACACTTGATATTGGCACTTTGAAGCCGAAATCATGATTGTGTAAGTGTAAATGTAACACTGTAAATAAACGACAGTCTAATGGCGGTAATGACTTTAAATGGCTCTGAGCACTATGGGACTTAACTTCTGAGGTCATCAGTCCCCTAGAATTTAGAACTACTTAAACCTAACTAACCTAAGGACATCACACACATCCATGCCCAAGGCAGGATTCAAACCTGCGACCGTAGCGGTCGCGCGTTTACAGACTGTAGCGCCTAGAACCGCTCGGCCACCCCGGCGGGCTACTGACTTTAAAGAAATATATTATGACTGTGGCCCCGCATTATGAAAAAATTATTAAAAGTCAGGGTTTGCGCAACGTGAGGTACATTTCTTTTTCAGTGTCACACCCACCCTTTTGATGGGCAGGTGGTTCTTACCCTCGAGGCGATTGTTTTCAGACGATGTGTGACATGAAACTCCGCTGCAGAGAGAAAATCTCATTCTGGATGTGTGACATGTCTACCAAGGTTGGCTGAAACGGTCCAATAGTTTAGGAGGAGATGTGGAAGATACATACATACATTTTTACAATATGTGTGGATTTGTTTCATTCATATATGCTACATTTTCTCTTATTCGCTTTGTTTCCACTGGCAGCCGCACTAGCTATGTTAGACTGAACACTTGGTGAAAAAAACGTACTCCACCTGCTAGCGAGAAACGTAAGCTACCTTTGGCCGCCAGAGCAATCCTTATACGTGCTCTGAGTTGCAATGGGCCATTTTTCCACCCAAGCTCGTGGGCGCACGAATCGCGCACTTCAAAACAAACTTCAGCTGCATCCTAGCGGAGAAAAATATACGCATGATCCTCTGTAAATTAACGACAGATGGAACCGCGGCAAGTGCAGTGCGCGTTAATCATTTGCGATCGTCGTTTGGGAAAACAGGGAAGATTAGCGTCTCATCGAATCAGCTTGCGATTGGGATCGGCCCCCTCTTCCACTGAGCCACTCATATTTGAGTTTGTCAGGATCAACAAGCATGTGACCAGTGACACTACTCTTCTTCTTTACGTTCGATGCCTGCTGTTATTTGGAACAGAAGCGGATCCCGTATCTTTGAAAAGAAGTTCTGTTTGAATCGTACAAGCGTATCGTAACTATGTGTCATAGAAACATTGCGCCTTTGGAGCAATAAATCGAAGCATACTATTTATTGCCTAACGTTTTCTCCCGACGCATTATTACTTCCAGATAGTTGCTCGCAATGAATGATACTAATAATTGTCGCACGGGAGGCAAATCTCATTGGAAAAAACTTCGGAGTGTAGCTTACAGAACCTATCTTCGATCAGTATTGGAATATTGCTCGTCAGTTTGGGACCCGTATCACATAGGATTGTTAGAGGAAACAGAGATGATACAAAGAAGAGCAGTGCACTTCGTTACAGGTGCATGCAGTCAGCGTGAAAGCGACACAGAGATGCTCAGCGGAGTCCAGTGGCAGACACGGCACGCGACGCGTTGACCATACGGTGTGATCTACTGTTCCGTAAACGTTCGTTCCTACGAGATAAAACCAATACATTGCTTCCTTCTACGTATATCTCGCGAAAAGGATATAAAGTAAAATTAGAGCGACTGGAGCTGCACAGAGGTTTGCCAATAATCGTTCTTCCCGCGAATCATTCGCGATTGGAACAGTGAAAGAGGGATTGTGATAGCGGCGCAAAAAGTACCCTCCACCACAAACCGTAAGTTTGCTTGTGGAGCGCCGGCCGGAGAGGCCGAGCGGTTCTAGGCGCTACAGTTTGGAACCGCGCGACCGCTACGGTCGCAGGTTCGAATGCTGCCTTGGGAATGGATGTGTGTGATGTCCTTAGGTTAGTTAGGTTTAAGTAGTTCTAAGTTCTAGGGGACTGATGACCTCAGAAGTTAAGTCCCATAGTGCTCAGAGCCTTTTTTTTTTTTTTTTTTTTTTTTTTTTTTTTTTTTTGTGGAGCAGAGATGTAAAATCAAGTTATACTTCTTGTGATGCGCATAGTCTTACATTATTTTCACTTTCAGCAAGTTGCGAATCTTTTGACACGATCTAACGAGATATTACCAGTAATATTTATAGGGTAACAGTAGCCCATCATTAACTCTGTCAGCTACGGAGATGATATCTAAAATTATACGTTACATATTGATATATAACATGAAGAATAACTGCCCTGGCCCACACTAGAAATTACCTCTGAGTTTCTGTATGACTCTTAATCCGGGATAATATGCTGCATTCTGCGTATTAAGAAGTTTTTGATACTGTCAAACTTGGATTGATATCATATACAACAAAACCTCACAGAACAATGTATTAAGCACTTCCTGAAAAGAGCGGACCGACCGTTTCAGGGTGCTGCAGAAGGTGTAGAACCGGTGCCAGCCGGGAAATGCAGGGCAGCGCTGTGTATGTGCCAGTCGCTTGTATAGAATGAGCGCAGTAATATGGATCGACGTGGGGACGTGACAAAATGGTAGAAAAGGATCTGTCGGTTCGGGCTTGTTCATGACCACTGCGAAAGAAATTTCCCAATTTGTTGGTGGACTAATGCGAACTCTTCAGCGTGTATACAAGGAATGGTATACTGCTCGTGTCCATCTTAACACGGACCAACAACAATGTTTTCCTCACATGACAGATAAATGCTTCCATTCATGAGACAGACAACCATTCACAATTGCCGCTTATACATTGTGTAAAGTATTTAATAAATTGTGGAAAGTCGTGGTCGCAACTTAATTTATTGACGCGTTTCTATATTTCATCATCAGAACATAGCTGTGCTAAAAAGAAGAAGGAAATACAGTATAAAATGCCACAGAACAGTTGTAGGCACAATGGCCAGCCGTTGCATCAGTACTTACAAGATGGCGTTGGCAACTAATCATGATATATGGTTTGTGGTGCACTCATCTGTGTGGTTATCAGTATCCGTACAAATTCCCAATCTTTTCACTGTCTGGTCTCGCCACTTTTCCCGAAAGATGATGAAATGATAAGGACAACGCAAACATGATGACATCCTTTGTCACGACACCGAGTCACCAGGTGGCGAAAATCCCCGACCCGGCTAGGAATCGAACCCAGGACCCTGTGGTCTAGAGGCAGCAACGCTACCCACTACACCACGACCTGCGGACGTGGGCAACTAATGCAGCGCATAAATGACTATCGCAAAATGTAATCAACAGGAGATTATACACTGAATCGATTATGCACTTCTTTCTTTCACTGGTGCCATGTCCCGCGCTGACGCAGGGTCGGCATTGTTAGGAACGTATTTGGGAAGGTTAATGGAAAGGGGTGGCTGGATGCCCTTCCTGCCGCCACCCCGTACTCCCAGAGACGGAATTAGTGTACCCCTGCTGTCTGCGTCGAGTGTAATTAATGGAATAGTGTGAGCGTGTTCAGATATCTGCGAGTCGTGTAACTGAGGCGGAACGTGGGGACCAGCCCGGTATTCACCTAGCGGGATGTGGAAAACCGCCTAAAAACCACTACCAGGCTGGCTGGCACACCAACCAACGACGGTAATCCGTCGGGCGGATTCGATCCGGGGCCGGTGCGCCTACTCGAGTCCAGGAAGCAGCGCATTAGCGCTCTCGGCTAACTTGGCGGGTATGAATCGATTATGTGCTATACAATGTTAAAACAATGGGGAAACATGCAGGCACAGTATTTAAAAATTTATGTAATTTACAGAATAAAAATTAATAATGTAATAAAATACACAGATTTCATGTGGATTGCTAGTTGCTACAGTTATTAAAAAAGGAGCAGTATCGCCAGTTCGAGTCGACAATAAACATTGCGTTATTCTATAGTGACAGAGGATTTTACGTTTGTTAATCGTTACGAGATCGTGGTATAACGTAATACCTCCGATTTCTTTATGCGAAAACTCTTAAATCTTTATAAATTAAACAAACTTTATTAACCTTTTAAATTTTTATTCTTCATGTCTAGATATTTGCAGCCCACTGCTCTCGAGGGCACCGAATTGTAGCGTGTAACATGCTGACGTATAACGTAACCATGTCAGTGCGTAAAAAACAGCGTGCTGTAATCGAATTCGAATTCTATGAGTTCGTCCACACACGAACTTTGCGACATCTGCAACAATTCGCAGTGATCGGTCACCCTCCGTACAGTCTCAACTTCGTCCTATCCGATTTTTATCTGTTTTTTATTTGTTAACATAACCTCCAACATGAACCAGATTGTCCATTTCAGTATTGCTGCTGACTGTGTTTCCTCTTTGATTTTTATCTTCATGAGTATACTGTGGACATTCCCATCTTTTAAGAAGACAACAACTATCTTCATAGGGCTGCATGCCTGGTTCGATGAATAATCAAGCACCCTGCCACATCTCGACTGATCCGTTGAATTACCCAATCTTGATCCCACATAAAATCTCTGGGGCCATTAGGAAGAGCAGGTGAAACTGCGAGGTCTCGGATATGCTGTGTAGCATACCTCGAAGATGCTAAAGGTCCAGTACCTGGTGACCTACATGGAGGGGTTGGTCTCCGTAAGATCACACAACTTAAACAGAAATATTTTCGCACAATGCATAATGTCTTATTAAATGAATATTACTACGGCTGGCTCGGTTAGGCATGAAAGTATAGCTAGCACATCTCACATGGATATACACTGTTGGAAAAAAATCGCAGCAACAAAAGATAATTAATGTAGAATAACATAATTTCAGGAAAACATTTCTCTAGGTAATATATATATGATTAACACTGTAATATTATATTAATGTAATTAATATATGTATATGATTAACACTGCAAGGTCACAAGTTAATCTAAAAGTGAGATAAGTCATGGCAAATGTGAAATGCTGGTACATTAATAACCAGTGTAACTGCCATAATGTTGAATGCAAGCAGGCAAATGTGCATCCATTGTGTTCTACAGGTGCTGGATGTCAGTTTGTGGGATGGTGTTCCATGCCTGCTGCACGTGGTCAGCCAGTACATGGACGTTTAATGCTGTTAGTGGATCACGCTGGAGCTGTTGTCCAATGACGTCCCATACGTGCTCGACTGGAGACAATTCTCGTGACTGAGCAGGCCAAGGCAACAGGTCAATTACTCTGTGGAGCATGTTGTGTTACAAAAGCAGTATGAGAGCGAGCATTATGCTGTTGGAAAACAACCCCTGGAATGCTTTTCACAAACGTCAACACAACAGGTCGAATCAACAGACTGACGTACAATTATGTAGTCAGGGTGGTGGGATAGCCACGAGTGTGTTCCTGCTGCCATATAAAATCGCACTCCAGACGGTAACTCCAGATGTAGGTCCAGTGTGTCCAGCGTGCAGACAGGTTAGTTGCAGGCCCTCAACTGCCCTCCTCCTAATCAAAGCATGGCCATCACTGGCACTGAGATGGGAGCAGCTCTCATTGGAAAACATAACAAACCTCTACCCTGTCCTCCAATGGGATCTCGCTTGACACCACTGAAGTTGCAAAGTGGAGGTGGTTTGGAGACAGTGGAATGTGCGCTACATGGCACCTGGCAGGGAGCTGTCCTTGACGTAGCCGATTTGCAACAGTTCGTTGTGACACTGTGATGCCAACTGTTGCTCAGATTGCTGCTGCAGCTGCAGTAAGATGTGCCAGAGCCTTTGCCGAACACAATGGTTTTCCTCTCGGTAGTGCCATGTGGCCATGCGGAGCCCGATGTTCTTCAGACTGTACATTCTCGTGACCACCACAGTGAGAAGAGTGCTGTACTGTGGCTACATTCCTGCCAAATCTTTGTGCAATACCGCAGAAAGTGCATCGAGCTTCTCGCAGCCCTATTACGCAACCTTGTTCAGATGCAGTGAGCTGTTGCTAATGGCTTCTTTCTCGCCTTAAAGGCATTCTTGACTAACATCAACACATCATGTTCAATCCCAAAGCTAACTAATTCTCACTACCTTTACAGCGTGCATTTAAAGGAAATCTGATTTGCATCCTCAGAGCGGCGCTACCAGGGTCAGTCTTAAGTGACTGGCATGAAACGTGTAGATGTAGAAACAGACCTACCAACTATCGTTTTGTCTCACAACTCCTTCTTGATGTTGAGATTTTTTTCTACCAGTGCATATTCTTCAGCATTCCTGAAGCAAACGTACTCTTTGATGATCGTGCATCAAGTGATGTTTTCGACTTCGATACAGCAAGTGTTCTGACTTTCATTATCCAAAACCGGGCTGGTTCTGCTAGCGTAGGAATCTCGCCAGTCAACAGCAGCAGACTTTGTGAGTTGTGACCAATAATAATTTAATAAACAGGTTCAATATGTTCCTACTCTCACAGTTTCGTCATGGTTAACCAATATGGTGTTCCGTGGGAATTAAATATCCAACTCTGGCCAACCACAAGCTTTCCACATAGGCACACATGGGAAATCGTGCCTTGTACCAAAATAATTACTGTGAGCCAATCATAGATCCTTTTACTCCTGTATGCCATGACTGCAACCGATAGCCAGTCCCATGATCTCAATCTCGGAGTTTTACCTGAGTTTCAGACCTATCTTAGCAAAAAGGATTTCTTCTAGCATGTCGCACAATGCAGTTTTATGGAATGCCAGCCACCCTATTACATGTTTCCTGTGTGGACACAGGACATTTCAACTTTCCTGTTCTATAGCTGCTCAGGGGCGGCTTTTAGTGCCGAATAAGTTTATGACACTCCGTTACTTTTAACTTAACACCCTTATCGAAAGCGAGCTACAGAAAGCCCCACCGGCTGCAGACTACAAGAAGTAATTAGCAGCACAATCATTGGCCGCAGAGAATACTGTGTGCAGTCTTTATATACCGTTATGGAACGACTATGCTGGCTATTGGTATGTACATGTTGTACACACCAAAAATGTTTTGCATCACCCCAGTTCCCAGAACTGCTGAAGATAGACGTTGACTGTGGATATTGTATCACAGACACAGTCCCTTTGACTGATCAGAGACGTCACTAAACCCGCCCAAAGATGTAACCAACCATGTATGAGCAGCGCCTATTAGACGGAAGGGTCCGACAGCCGATCAGTTCCAGTCATTCCACTAGGAAGGAGGTACACGGCACATATGGTCTGTAGTTCAACTATGCCTAGACGGTCAATACCGCGGTTCGATCGCGTCCGCATTGTTACTTTGTGGCAGGAAGAGCTCTCAACAAGGGAAGTGTCCAGGCGTCTCAGAGTGAACCAAACCGATGTTGTTCGAACATGGAGAAGATACAAGGAGACATAAACTGTCGATGACATGCCTCGCTCAGGCCGCCCATGGGCTACTACTGCAATGGATGACCGCAACCTACGGGTTATGGCTCGGAGGAACCCTGACAGCAACGCCACCATGTTGAATAATGCTTTACGTGCAGCCACAGGACGTCGTGTTACGACTCAAACTGTGCGCATTAGGCTGCATGATACGCAACTTCACTCCCGACGTCCATGGCGAGGTCCATCGTTGCAACCACGACACAATACAGCGCGGTACAGATGGGCCCAACAACATGCCGAATGGATCACCGATGAGTGTCGCATATGCCTTCAAGCAGACAATCGACGGAGACGCGTTTGGAGGCAACCTGGTCAGGCTGAACGCCTTAAAGACACTGTCCAGCGAGTGCAGCAAGGTGGAGGTTCACTGCTGTTTTGAGGTGGCATTATGTGGGGCCGACGTACGCCGCTGGTGGTCATGGAAGACGCCGTAGCGGCTGTACGATAAGTGAATGCCATCCTCCGACAGATAGTGCAACCATATGGGCAGCATATTGGCGAGGCATCAATTCGCGCACCCACGTGCACACCTTGTGAATAACTTCCTTCAGGACAACGACATCACTCGACTAGAGTGGCCAGCATGTTCTTTAGACATGAACCCTATCGAACATACGTGAGATAGATGGAAAAGGGCTGTTCATGAATGACGTGACCCACCAACCACTCTGAGGGATCTATGCCGAATCGCCGTTGAGGAGTGGGATAATCTGGACCAAAGTGCCTTGATGAACTTGTAGATAGTATGCTACGACAAGGACAGGGATGCATCAATGCAAGAGTACGTGTTACTGGGTATTAGAGGTACCGGTGTGTGCAGCAATCTGGACCACCACCTCTGAAGGTCTCGTTCTATGGTGGTACAACATGCAATGTGTGGTTTTCATGGGCGATAAAAAGGGCGTAAATGATGTTTATGTTGATCTCTATTCCAATTTTCTGCACAGCTTCCGGAACTCTCGGAACCGAGGTGATGCAAAACCTTTTTTGATGTGTGTTTTATAGAAATTGCTTCCATGACAGTTTGCGCCTAAAATGCCATGTAAGAAAATGAAGTAGAAACATCACCACAGTTAGGTAGCTCTTTGGTCCTAGTCATCAACGAGTGACTTCAGCTGGTTATGCCATACCTCAAGAAACTTGTTGACTTTATTCTTCGCTGATTTGAGGCCATTGTGGTGGCTAGAGGCTGTGTTACATGGTATTAGACTGATGTCTGATTTTTGTCTGATGTGTTTACTTTTCCCTATATGGCATCCATGGAGTGCTAGGATAAAATATTTTGTAAAGTCTAGAGACACGAAATTCACTGGCTGTCTTTATCCATGACTTAGATAATATCGCCTGTGAACTATGTAAGGTGTGTTGGTGTGTCTCAGATTGTAAAGGTGTTTTTGGAATTATGCTAGTTGCCACGCAGAAGGCTTTTTTCATGTAGGCCGTTTTGATTGTTGAAGAATGCTGTTGCAGATACATGCAAGCGATAAAGAAATAGCAGCTTTACATACCTGCTGACTATTGCGCTATTGGGCACGTAGTAGATGTTCTCTTAAAGTTTGTACGTGGTTGGAACGAATTAGTACAAATGTTTAGTCTAAGCACTTTCATTCAGATTCTTTATCCGTTCGGCAGAGTGATTAATGTGTTGCTGTCTTTGCTGTTGCAGCATTCATTGTGCAGTATTCCTTCCTGGCGGCGTTCTTCTGGCTCAACGTCATGTGTCTGGACATTTCCTGGGCCTTCAGGTGAGTAAAGACGATGTAAACGAACTGTAATCCTCACCTATGGCATATTGAATTTCGTTTGGAATCCGTGGAACGTTTGGATGCTAACTAAACACTGTTAATATAGTTGAAGGAATATTTCGCGGACACTTCAGGATATTTCGGATATACTTGGGATTTCTTTGCAGTTAAACGCTACAATCACATACCCACAATTCTCTTTCGTTAAAAAATGATAACGATTAGTTTAGCTGACGTTTAGTACAAGGAAAAAAATTCTCAGAAAGAAAGAATAACATTCTAGAAGTGCTTAAGCGTTCATTTTCTCCTTATGTAAGAAGATAAACGTCACGCTAGTTCGAAGACTGACCTTGCGACTTGTCACGCATGAAATGTGGAACCTAGCATAATTGAAAAGGGGTACTACGTTTCTCAAGGGCCTACTTTAGCAAAATTGTCTCTAATTGCTAACGCCGATCGTCTTTCAAATTATTCCCTGACACTGATGATAAAATGTCGAAGTCCAAGTTTCTAGAAGTGAAGTTCATTTTTGGGAGTTCTAATGAGTTGCTTTGTACTTCATACTCGTCATGTTTCTAGTTTTAACGATAATAATCCCGCTGTAGTTGAGAACTTCCGGGATAGAGGCTTTTTATGGACAGAATTTGTTATTAATTTTATTCTTGTAACGCGCAGTTTAAGGATGTTCAGTTACCAAATTACAAAACAGTATTATAACTTTCTTGGCGACTTTTATTTTATGGGAATCGGGCATGGTCCAGAGCATGTTTCAGTGTCTCCTAATGCTAGTGACAACATGAGAGGTTATAAAGACGGCGAAAACATTGTAGAGGAACATCACGGGGTGTATACAGTAAGTAGGTTCAGTTGGATGTAGTCACGAGTGGTAAAGAGTACTCGGACTACAATGACACTGTTCCTTACGTATACAGGGCGTCCCAGTAGGAATGTTCAATATTCACGGAGATGACGGGAATGATCATTTGCAGCAAAAACGTCATATTCATGTATGCTCTATTCCACATGGTTTGAAAGAGAAGACATTTAATGTACGGTACATTGTTATTTATTTTCTGCATTATTCAATACATTTCATATTGACACATGTGTACATGTACAACAGCTATTAAACATTGCAACATGCGTTTTACGGAGTATCAATCGAAGAATACGTATTTTTACCACATTCACCTCAAACCAGTATAGATCCTGGTAGTAGGACTAGAAGACATTTAATGTACGGTACATTGTTATTTTTTTTCAGAATTATTCAATACTTTTCATATTGAAACATGTATACATGTACAATAGCTATTGAATATTGCAACATGCGTTTTGCAGAGTATCAATCGAAGAATACGTATTTTTACCACATTCACCTCAAAGAAGTATGGATCCTGGTAGTAAGACTAGAAGACATTTAATGTACGGTACATTGTTATTTATTTTCTGCATTATTCAATACATTTCATATTGACACATGTATACATTTACAACAGCTATTAAACATTGTAAATGCGTTTTGCGGAGTATCAATCGAAGAATACGTATTTTTATTACATTCACCTCACAGCAGTATCGATCCTGGTAGTTGGCCTACGCTGCACCGTTTCTACAGTGTGTTGTTGTTCCTATACAAGTTGTTGAACTACACGCTCAGAAGAAAATGTGGCCTTGGAAGAATACCTGTTTCAAGTCATATGCTGAAAACTCAGGTCAACCAGGAATTCGACGTGTGGCAAAGCGCCGCCGATATTCTTCTACGGGAGCAGGACCACTGCCAACGCAGCAAAAGATAAACCATATCTGCTTGTTCTACATTAGTGTAGATGTGTGGCACTTTAGCTAGAGCGTGTACAAACACAGTTAACTGATGCTTCTCTGTGATACTTTCTCAATCCCTCGCACTACTCCACTCACAACACACCGCGGAAGATAGTACGTTCGACGGGCTAGTTTACAGGCAGAAAGACAACCCGAACAAAGGGGCTGAAAGCAACGAGATAGGTCAGAGAAGATGGGTGGATAGGACACATACGTGTGAACCACTAACCCAAAAACAAATGTACATTAAATGTTCTCTATCTTGCAAACCATTCGGAATATGGCATATGTCCATATGAAATTTTTTCTTCAGATCATATACCTGAATACTGACAATTCCTTCTAGTACACCTTGAACAGGAAGTGAGACCATATATTCCAAATACCATAACTTGAGAAACAATGTGTATTACTAAAGGGCTGACCGGTCATCCGCTATAAGTTACAGGTTGCTTGTCTTATAGCGGAAACAAAAAAAAAAAAGATTTTTCGTACTTCTTATAATTATTAAAAGTAATTAAAAGTTTAAAACCCTACCATACTGTGCTCATAAGAGATATAATTTTACACAAAAAGTCATGCACTATACACAGAACCTGTGAACATCTTGACGCTCATGACGCGCAAATTATCCAGACTCTTTCATCTAGTATTTGAGAATGAGAGTACGTAACAACTTCGAACAATCTTTATTTCGAAACGTTTTTTCGATGACACCTTACACAAAATAATGAAAGGGAATAAGTTTATCACTTACTTTTTTATGATCATGCCTGAAATAAGCAGTCTGACATTATGCACAACTTAACAAAAAAATCTTGAATGAACATGTGAAGACCTTATTGCTTTTTCGATTTAGTAAATTTGTCTTTACTTTTTCATTAACCTGTGGATGAACAGTCCAGATCTAATGAAACAAACATACACTACGTGATCAAAAGCATCCGGCCACCTGGCTGCAAATGACTTACAAGTTAGTGGCACCCTCCATGAGTAATGCCGGAATTCAGTATGGTCTTGGCCCCACCCTTAGCCTTGATGGCAGCTTCCACTCTCGCAGGCATACGTTCAATCAGGTGCTGGAAGGTTTCTTGGGGAATGGCAGCCCATTCCTCACGGAGTGCTGCACTGAGGAGCGGTACCGATGTCGTTCAGTGAGGGCTGCTACGTAGTCGGCGTTCCAAAACATCTCAAAGGTGTTCTGTAGGATTCAGGTCAGGACTCTGTGCAGGCCAGTCCATTACAGGAATGTTACTGTCGTGTAACCACTCCACAACAGGCCGTACATTATGAACAGGTACTCGATCGTGTTGGAAGATGCAATCGCCATCCCCAAATTGCTCTTCTACAGTGGGAAGCAAGAAGGTGCTTAAAACATCAATGTGGGTCTGTGCTGTGATAGTGCCACGCAAAACAACAAGGAGTGCAGGCCCCTCCAAGAAAAACACAGCCACTCCATAACACCACTGCCTCCGAATTTTACTGTTGGCACTACACACGCTAGCAAACGACGTTCACCGGCCATGCGCCATACCCACACACTGCCATAGAATCGTCACATTGTGTACCGTTATTCGTCGATCCACACAACGTTTTTCCGCTGTTCAATCGTCCAATGTTTACGCTCCTTACACCAAGTGAGGCGCCGTTTGGCATTTACCGACGTGATGTGCAATTATGAGCAGCCGCTCGACCATGAAATTCAAGTTTTCTCACCTCCCGCCTAAGTGTCATAGTACTTGCAGTGGATCCTGATGCAGCTTGGAATTCCTGTGTGATGGACTGGATAGATGTCTGCTAATTACACATTACGACCCTCTTCGACTGTCGGCGGTCTCTGTCAGTCAACAGACGAAGTCGGCCTGTACGCTTTTGCGTTGTTCACGTTTCCACTTCACTATCACATCGCAAACAGTGGACCTAGGGATGTTTAGGAATGTGGAATTCTCGCGTACAGGCGTGTGACACAAGTGACACCGAATCACCTGACCACGTTCTAAGTCCGTGAGTTCCGCGGAGCGCCCCATTCTGCTCTCTCACGATGTCTAATGACTACTGAGGTCGCTGATACGGAGTAACTGGCAGTAGGTGGCAGCACAATGCACCTGATACGAAAAAAGAATGTTTTTGGGGATGTCCGGATACTTTTGATGACATAGTGGAATTATGGTTTTGCATCTTCAGCTATTTAGGTTTTACATGCTTAACGCCAGGTATTTAACACAAAAACGCATTTGTAAAATGATCAGACGTTACAACCCGTTTCGCACATGAGAGTTCGATTATTAAAAGGTACGCTCGTGGTGTTGATGGTGGGGAGCTTACGGGCGAATTATAAACGTGATGATGAAGCGACGAAGTATGGAGGAATCTGGAGAAACACTAACGGAATCTAACAGGAACTGTGATGTAAGGTTTGTATAAGGATATCTGTACCACATTAAGATCGTCGGATTTGTCCAGAGAACCGGTTTCTCTCACGTGGAGCATTACGTGAGAAACCGCCAGCGTCCCGTCTGTTTGTTTGTCGTCCTTTAGTTCACGACGTTAGCAGCGCCAGAAACAAGCTTCTGCGAAAACTTTCCATGGGTCCAGTTGCGGGCTCCGCGAGAGCGAACGGAAACCTTGGAGGAACGAGTTCTGCTGAGTACATATGCCTTCCGAAGCCACAGACCAGTGGCAGTACCGTATACTTACAGTAAGAGCACTCTCAGCGAGGTGGCTGATGGGATTTACAAATCGGAAGGAGTCGGATTAATTGATCGGTATTGTATGATTTCTCCTGGTCACTACCAGATGTGGCTAGCAGACAATACTGTGTTGAATCTCGGAACGAGACCGCCTGGATCAGCAGAAGAGACCAGTGACCTTCGTAACCGTGCAGATTACAGAATTAAAAGTCTTTGCACGCATAGGTTTATTAAAATTTATGTACACGTGCCAACATGTCGCTGCAGTCCTCCTTGGATATGACGGTGGATGCAAAATTGAAACCAGTCATGAATTTCAATAAAGTAATGTACGACCAAGACACTGATTCATATAATTTAGCTGTGTATCGTGGTTCTACGTCTACGAAAGTTGCAGTTACACTCGGAGTTGGCGATCGCGTACTCATAACTAAGAATATTGACTACGTCGCCTTGTTCCAAAGTTTGCCATTTAACTTCTCCAATTCTTCCTGTTACACTCTACACAACCTATTACGACTCTAGCGCGTCTCGCAGTACGTAGTCATAAGGACAAAGTCCGTTTCCAGTTAAGCATTAATACTGAAATACTTCATCTCAAATATCTAACACATTCGCAGATAACACTGACGTAAGCCATATACGTTGCAATGTTCATTTCATAAAGGAACATTACCCACATTCAGTTTAAATAACCCCATTCACCTAAGTCATTAGTAAAAAGCACATCAAAAAACAAACATCCACCACAAGAGTGAGCCACCGGTAACAATAACACGACGCCTATAAGAATAATCGATTTCATATATGCATCGCCTCACGACGTCACATTTGAAGAAACACAGCTAAATATTTTTAAAAATCAAATTTAGAAGCAATGTTACTGCTGGTTCCTCTCACGACTATTCGAGCTATGCTCTTAGATTCATGGTTAATCTCACCCTCACAAACTTGAACATTACAAAATCAGACAAATTATTTAAAAAGCATGATAATTATAACCAATAAGCGTTTCACTCGCAATCATTTTTGTGCCGCCCTTCAGTTTCTGCCTAATCTTATCCTCGAAAGTCCTGTCAAATACAAAAACAAACAGCCAACTATTTATGAAAAAAAGAATAAAAATATAACAGGTACTAGTTTCTCTATCGATAATTCAATCTATGCTTTCATGTTCCAAGTAAGCCACACTCTCCGACATATTTGGAATAAACAGCATAGTTTACAAATATCATAGATTATACTAGTTACTAAGACCATAGAGTATAGATAGCTATGGAATGAGCATTTGGAAGCGCCGAACGAGAATTCTGTCCGCAGCATCTGATGCAGCTCAGGTCACGTGATTTTGTGACGACGCATTTTAGCCCGTATAGAGCTTAGCGCGTTTTGAGCGTTGTAATTCGCTGCTACAGATAGATGAACTCCAGATGTACAGAGAAACTTGGTAAATGCGTTTTACAGACATCTTAACAATTTGATATCTGAAACTGAAGTTCGCTTAAAGATGTGAGGAGCAATGGTATTGTGCTTTTTCGCCACAGTATCATAGCCCAGCTTCCACTTCACTTACATTTTCCCGTAACGGCCTAAGAAGTGACAGCCAACAATACGTTATCTATTGCACTTATCCATTTTGTCGAATCTCTGTTTTCATTAATTACGTCACAGTGACACTGTAGACGGCGTCGAAGTGTCACGGAAAATCAACGCATTTGAAAATATGAAATTGTTACAGTAAACACGGTAAGCGATTTGAGCCACCGGCTTGTCCATTATTATTTCCAGTTTTCTTTTATTTAGGCTTGGGTTTTTTATTTACAAGTAAAATGCCGATATCATTTTTTCGCCATCTCATCAAACAAATAATTTAAGGTCAGTGCTCGAATTATGGAGTAATAATAGAAGTAATAGTCCACATTTTTTAATTACGTTTTTATCGCACTGGTTCATATTGTCGAATCTGATCTAATTAAATGGTTCAAATGGCTCTGAGTACTATGGGACTTAACATCTGAGGTCATCAGTCCCCTAGAACTTAGAACTACTTAAACCTAACTAACCTAAGGACATCACACGCATCCATGCCCGAGGCAGGAGTCGAACCTGCGACCGTAGCGGTCGCGCGGTTCCAGACCGAAGCGCCTAGAACCGCTCGGCCACACCGGCCAGCTGTTCTAATTAATTATGGTACAGTGACACTGTATAGGAAACTGTCTCATGCAGAAAAAGTTGTATACACCCGAGAGTTTGAGAACCTGCGTAAATCGGAGGAAATTAATCAGACTGTTGTGTATGAATTTATCTGCATACGAACACCGATATTTATACACTTGCAAATTGATCTAGCACTTGACTCGTAAACACGTGCCATAAAATCAGAGGCATTGTCTTTGCAGCACAAGACTTTATCATGCTGTGTCTCGATATTTTTCAACATAAAAAGTGCCTCATATCAGTATGATATCACAATTACACATTTTTTTGTATGTACCTATGAAAAGTAATTAGCCTCCTTTCACATACTTCTCTTCACATCCGTAGCAAAGACATTACTGCACCATACCACTTACTAAAACTCAAGCGTCAACAAACATATATAAAACAATGCGAATACTTGTAATGCTCAAGTTTCGCTATCGCCGCAAATTGTAGACAAGCAGCGGCCTCCCAAAATCACGTAACTATCCCGGTTTGATGCTGAGAAGATTCGCAGTACGCTGTGCTGACTCCATAGACATACATACTCTTATGACTAAGACAACCTCAGATAACATATAATAACAGGAAGCTTACATCCTTCAAACGTAGACTCATGTTGTCACACAAGACGTTATGGCTCAAAGCAGACGTATGGAATCGGACCTTGCGTTTGACCCCAAAACTACACTCCAGACAAACACTTACAGAAAATACTTCCTAACATGTAGCTTTATATTCGATTTTAACAAATTCCTCTTTTTCGCAGAATATTTTGTAGCGACTTCGCAAAGACTGGAAAACTTAGCTGTGTATTATCCTAATTGTAACAAATTACGATGTATGGAAAATGTCGATGTTTTACATGAAAACACTGCTTATTACAACAGCTGTTCGGCAAATGTGTGACGCACATGTTGACGTTTGAGGTGTTGCAACGCTGAAGTGATAATGCGGGAGCGAAAACCTGTTCCATGTAATGACTACATAGCCATTAAGCTCACAAAGTCCTCGCTGTGCAGCCTTTCAATAATTCACGAAGCCGCTTTTTAAGAGGAAGGCGCTAATTACGTCACGAAAAAACCGTCTCCCGATGTCAGAGGACACTAACGTCAACAATAGAACACTCTAAAATACTGAATATAAGTTTGTGATTAATGGTAACCGCGGCCACGGTCTCCGAGCTGATAGTCCATGCTGATGCAGGTTGTATTGCAAACGTCCCCATCTGCTGAACCATGGATGGAGACGTGGCTTCACGATCCGTTACAGCCATGCGGATAAGATGTCTGTCATCTCGACTGCTAGTGATACGAGGCCGTTGAGATCCAGCACGGCGTTCCGTATTACCCTCCTGAACCCACCGATTCCATATTCTGCTGACAGTCATTGGATCTCGACCAACGCGAGCAGAAATGTCGTGATACGATAAACCGCAATCGCGATAGGCTACACACAGTTGGAAACGTGATGGTACACATTTCTCCTCCTTATACGAGGCATCGCAATAACGTTTCACCAGGAAACGCCGGTCAACTGCTGTTTGTGTATGAGAAATAGGTTGGAAACTTTCCTCGTGTCAGCACGTTGTAGGTGTCGCCACCGGCACCAACCTTGTGTGAAATCTCTGAAAAGCTAATCATTTTCATATCACAGAATCTTCTTCCTGTCGGTTAAATTTCGCGTGTGTAGCACGTCATCTTCGTGGTGTAGCAATTTTAATGGACAGTAGTGTAATTTATGTCGCAAATCCATTGTTGCTCTCTTATTTTTGGGGTCAAAATTCTGAACCTTGCTTTCATTACGTGTCACAATATTGTTAATGAACCCACTACCCTCAGGCTCAAAACGCAGAAGAAGTTGCTGACAGATGCGCAAGCTCCTCTATTTCATGTCATGAGTGAACATTCGAGGCACCCACCGTGCACACAGTTTTCTGTAATGACGGCCTGCATGCGCTCTCGTACATGCCACACTTACCTCAGAGCTATGCCTGTGATATCCGACGATTTTCTCTCATGAGTTCATCAACCCGATACCGACGAGTCTCGTTAGTTGCCATACATTGTCACCCACTCTGAGCTCTGTTACATACTTGAGGTTAGCACCAATGCTTCCTTCATTACGAGCAAGATCAACCTACCGTCGCACGTTACTGATGTCGATACAATCATCTTGTACACAGCTTTCATTCTTCTGTGGATTTCAACTGGAAGCACGTTTTTGGCGGTTACAAACTCGATTACAGCACAATGTTTCTCACGCAACGACATAGTTACAGGGTGGCGCACGAAATGTGTTACCATTTTGTTTTTGAATATAAACTTTATTGTCAATACAATGTGAGTGGAACATATACTACAATGAAGAGCCGTCCATGGAGATTTGTTCTAACTCAGCACATGCTCAATATGTCCACCAATGCCGGAGCGGCCGTGCGGTTCTAGACGCTGCAGTCTGGAGCCGAGCGACTGCTACAGTCGCGGGTTCAAATCCTGCCTCGGGCATGGATGTGTGTGATCTCCTTAGGTTAGTATGGTTTAATTAGTTCTAAGTTCTAGGCGACTGATGACCTCAGAAGTTAAGTTGCATAGTGCTCAGAGCCATTTGAACCATTTTTTGTCCACCATTTCGTTTCCTAACTTCCTTCAAACGAACACTGAAGTTAGTGATTACCCTACGGTATATGTCTTCCGTAATTTCACTGCAAGCTTGAAGAACAAGACTTCTGAGCTCCATTAAATAACGTGGACGTTTCGGGAAAATTTTTTCCTTTAGGTACCCACAAAGAAAAAAGTCACATGGATTGAGTTCTGGACTATTGGGGGGCCAATTTTGTCCGTCATTGAAGCGACCTGGAAACCTGAGTGAAATGATCCGCATGTCGAAATGCTTGTGTAAAAACTCCAACACAGTGTTTGCAGTATGTGGTCTTGCTCCATCTTGCATGAACCACTGTGTGTTGAAGGGCAAGGCAGTAGCAAGAAGTTGTGGAATGAAGCTATTGCGAAGCATGCTCAAATAACGTTCGCTGTTCACAGTTTCTTCAAAGGAAAAGGGTCCAATAAGTCCGTGACTGGAAATTGCTGCCCACGCTGTAATCCTCGGAGCATAATGTTGTCGTTCATGAAGCACTTCTGGGTTTTCAGTGGCCCAAAAGCGTACATTTTGTTTGTTAACCACACTGTCTAAATGAAAATGCGCCTCGTCTGAAAACCGAACGTTGTTGAGAGTTTTTTTCCTATCCTCCGCCCACTGAGCAAACTGTAGTCTCTGCTGCTTGTGTTCTTCAGTGAGCTTCTGTGCACAGGTCATCTTGTATGGAGGTCACTTTTAAGAATTCGTTGAACGGAGCGTCTGTATATTCCCAGTTGCACTGCTGCCTTTCTACACGATTTCCCGGAACTTCTCTGTACAGCAACTCGTACCGCTTCAATATTCTCCGGCGAACAAACAGGCTTAGGCCGAGGTCACTTCGCTTCCAATACTGTTCCTTCCTGTACAAATTTATCGTACAACCTGCGGATGGTATTCTTGCAAGGGACCCATCGTGTGTTTAACTGTTGTCGAAAACGTCTCTGAGTCACAACAAGGCTTTTCGTTTCGTGAAAAAGTAACACAATTGCCGATCGTTGCTGTGTCGTCAGTCTTCCATTGTCAGCCATTGCTGCTTACTAGTCTCCTAGCGGCAGTATCGTGAATTACACGTCATTTCGTAACTCATTTGTTTTTCGAAGCTCTGCTGGTACTGCCGTAGAGATCCCAGTAGGATATCTAATGTGCGTCGTAAATCGTGAAAGAAATAATTGGTAACACATTTCGTGCGCCACCCCGTATGTTACACATCGCCGTCTTACACACTACAATTCGGAGCCCTCTAGTGACAGAGGGTTGCACTTGCGTTAACGAAGAGGGAAACTCGACCGAATGATGCCTATGACGTGTAATACCTCAACCGACATTGAGAACAAAATAAAAAATTTGAAGGCATTACTTTTCAGCACGCTCTTGAATGGTAGATACTAATGTATTTCTCATTTTCAGAAAACATTTTCTTTTTTTGCCAATTTACGTTTTGTATGTCCTTTGCTTCTGCCATCGTCAATTACTTCCTAGCCCAGACAAAATGCGTGTGCTACTTCAAGCATCTCATTTTCTAATCTATTACCCCAATATCATTCGTCTTAACTCGACTACACTACGTTATCCTCCTTTTACTTTAGTTGATATTCGACTTGTAAAGCCTTTTCAAGTCACTATCGATTCCGTTCAACTGCTCTTTCAGCTCGTTTGCTGTCTCTGCCTCGATCACAATGTCATCTGCAAAGAATGTGATTTCTTTTCAAATTTCTTGTTAGTATTCTTTTGAATTTATTTGTCGTAAACCCTTTGAGGAAATACATGTACAGGACATGACTTTTAGTTTTCACAGACGTTTCAACGATTTCTACTCGAAATTCACGAACTGATAACCGAAAACCACATTGATCGACTTCCTCTGTGTTAGGAACAGTGGCGGCTGCTGTGTAAGAGCACAACAGCACGAGAGCAACCTAACTTTCGACATCTTACGAATTTATTGCTTATTTTTCTTTGAATGCTGTTAATGTAACATAGATGCTGCAACCTGAAAGATACGGCACTTAAATCTACTGCTCCTTTAGAGTACGTTAAACTTGACATCAGGGTCGCGAGCACATCTTCAGTTGTGCACGTTTTATGGGCCTTTCGCGCATGCACAACTCGCGGACGTAATGGGGAAAATGGACACGGATTTGATCAACAACGTGCACGGTTCACGATGTGCATAACCAGCCCTTGCCACTCAAGTAGAAGTTTACGTCGGTGCCACCAGGTGGTAGCACACTGCGGCAGACTTTATCCACGGTCGCTCGGCATTCCTGCTGCACACTCCTCAGATATGCTAATCGATTCACTATAAATTGCAGGAAATTTATAGCGGACGTAATAATACGTTAAAGTTGTACTGACAGTAAAACCAATTTTGTGGGCTTATGAATAGGTTATAGTATAATAAATTATGAATTTTATCATATAGTAATCCACTGAGGAGCTGAGAATCATTAGGGCATAAATCACATTACAGATGAGTGTGGGACTGTAGCATTTATTCATGCTTCTGAAATCTGTTGAACCTATGGTGAGTCAGATTTATCTGTGCTGTAGGCCGACATTGTATATACGAAAATTCACGAAAAGCTGTATCACTGCTTTCTCTGATATTCAGTTAAATGAGGAATCGACGGCGGTGTGCTTTAGGCCTTTATGGATCTTAGCGCCTCATTTGTATTCTAATCAAGTGACCATGTTAGTAAACACTATCACTTGAGTTTAATCATTTCGGATTTGGTTGTTTACTATGGGGGAATTGGCTTTCGTGTGCAGTGTAAATGCAAACTATGTTGAATATGTTTTAAATGATAACAGAAAAGTAAAGCTGTGACGACGTGTTGTGAGTCGTGTTTGGGTAGCTCAGGCACCAGAGCAATTGTACGCGAATGGCAAAGGTCCAGGGTTCAAGTCCCGGTCCGGCACACAGCTTTAATCTTCCAGGAAATATCACATCAGCGCACACTCATTCTGGGAACAGAAAAGTGAATGACCAGGAAAAATTGGCGGCAAAGAAACTATGGCCTCCGAGAACAGATCCTTTGATTGAGAGAATCACGAAATCAAATAAGCGTGACTACAAGCGAACATTTAACCAGGAAGTGTACAGTTAACTTGATTGTGTAGGTTCAGTGTAACAATGCCTGATTTTCGAGTCCGGAAGTAATTCGTGAACTAATACAACTGTTGGGGATTTCCACATTGCCGGCCGTTGTGGCCGAGCGGTTCTAGGTGCTTCAGTCCGGAACCACGCTGCTGCTACGGTCGCAGGTTCGAACCCTGCCTCGGGCATGGATGTGTGTGATGTCCTTAGGTTAGTTAAGTTTAAGTAGTTCTATGTCTAGGGGACTAATGACCTCAGATGTTATGTACCATAGTGCTTAGAGCCATTTGAACCATTTGATTTCCACATTTGTCGAAAAAATGGAAGAGTACGAAAACTCCCATTTACACAAAGAAGCGAGATGGAGAGTTGCGAAAGCTTACACGTTACTTCGTTATTGCTCTAATCTGTTCTTAATTATGTACAAAAAAGCATAATCCCACAAAAACAATTCTTCTTTTGTCAGATAAGTTATGCATCTTATTAGTACTGTTATTATCACCGGTAGTGCCTGTAGTTTTATAAATTTCTTGATAAGCATAGCTGTTATACAGCAGATGCTATTATTTTACACTCTCATATTTATCTTAATCTCAAAATTTGTAAACACCCAGAATGTATACTCACGAGCCGCCACTGGTTAAGAATGTCCTTGTATGCAATTTCCAGAGTTGCCATGGGACACAGTTGTGTGAAAAAAGTAAAAGTAAACTTACTTGTCGCATTCAGTAACAGTGACCACGAAAGTTACTTTTTTAGCGATAAGAGCAGCGAACATTTCCTGCGCGTGGTCATGACTATGATATTTCCAAACAAGATTTTCATCTGTCTTCGTTCTACTTTTTGTAATATTTAGCTTTGTTGAGTACTAGCCTTTTTCCCGCGGCTTCGCCCGCGTTCTACACACGTATTGAACATATCATCTCCTCAGCCCTCTCTACATTCACCATTTCAAAAATGATGGTTCAAATGGCTCTGAGCACTATGCGACTTAACTTCTGAGATCATCAGTCGCCTTGAACTTAGAAGTAATTAAACCTAACTAACCTAAGAACATCACACACATCCATGCGACATCACACACATCCATGCCCGAGACAGGATTCGAACCTGCGACCGTAGCGGTCGCTCGGTTCCAGACTGTAGCGCCTAGAACCGCACGGCCACTCCGGCCGGCCCTCACCTTTTCCTCCTCACCTCTCTCCGCGCAGGAAATGTGGAATGTTTAATTATTCCAATATGTAACAATTGATGAAAAAATGTGAGGAGTCTTTGCAGTGCCATATGGAGAAAATGTCATTCCCATGTAACCGAGACAGGAGCGTAGTAATTACTAGTCCGCGTTCATCTAGGTTAAAAGCTATTTATCCTTTTCCTGAGGTCCTAGTTGAAAACAAACTTATACTTACGCGTTTCATGATTAATTAAACTCGAAACGGTTATTTTATAGCACCTAAAACAGACTGTTTCGCTGTTAACGCCTACTTTTTGCCTATTTAGTTTTAAAATCCTGAAAGATACCTATTTCTTCAACGTAACATAAAATTTTCGGATTTTCAAAAGATCAGAATTGCTTACAAGTATCAATGATTCCAGGACTGAAGGCGCTATTTGGAATAAATAAATAAATCTGTAGTTTATAGAATCCTGGTCAACTGCCTTTTCTACAAAGAAAGATATTCACATGCCTTGAACTGACTTCATATGTAAAACAAACAAGGGATGGTTAAAGTTGCCTAGCCACTGAAATAAAGAAACCTCACCTCTTTCCTTGGTTATACACGGACTCTCATAGTATGAAACCGAGGCGTTGTCGAATTTCTGTTATCCATCCGCCAAACTAAACTAGCACGCCGTGTACCGTTGGGCGTTTAAATGTAACATGTTCATTGTTCAAAATCTATTCTACTTTCAGTATGCCAACAGTTCAACAGCAGAAAATGCCGAAAACAGCTAGTCGAAAGTCCAGTCGTATTAAGACTGATTGCCAGAGTTTGCGCACTATACGGCAGATGGAAACATATATTCTGTGAAATATGCGAGAAAGAGTGTAGTTGTTATGTTTTTATGCTTCTTAGTTTTTCCTGAAATTTCGGAATCTCTATTGTTTTCTCGCATCTTTCGACACCAGAGCATTTGTGAAGCAGATTATTTTGTAAACATTGTTTAAAATTATACTATGAGACACCGAGACTCAATTGTTCACTTTTATTATAATTTTTAAGTTGCTGAGTTCAGTTGTGGTGCAAAGGAAAGGTAAGGAATATGAAAATGTCATACCTATAGGAGAAAGGAGAAATGTTTTTAAAACGGCACACCAAGTTTTGATTTTTTAAATATTTAGAGTTGTAACAAAAATCTGTTCTGTGACAGGATAGTTACAAACTAAAGTTGCTAATTGCGTTTAATTGTAATAAAATTGCTGTATTTATTAATTTTTATTTTGCTAAAATTAAGTACCGGCATCCATTAACAATATCAAATACTTTTTATGTGCACTTCTGTATAGCATATCGTTTCTTTCTTGTATTTGTTTTCGAGTGACAAAAGGTCACACGTGACTCACCACGCCTATGGAGCGCTATCTAAGGCAAATACTGAACGAAAATCAAAACTGAAGCGTTGTTGTCTAGCTTTCAACAACATCTAACGAATGTACCAGAAACTACTGACAGTCTAGGCCTGTATACCGCAGATCTGGTTGTTGGCAAGTGGGACCAGATGCGCCATCCAGGGATTATTTGATTTGTTCAAAATTATTCCGAAACACTAACCATCAAACAACTGCACACTTTGCCAACAATGGGCTACTGTATCCAAATGCCGAGGATGAAACCAAGGAGCTTATGGCCTTCACAGGTGCCGCTGGAAAGAATAATGCTTGCAACGTTGCAGTTGCTTAATCCTTAACTCATGAGGAGACTTTTCTGTGACGCACACTACGAGGGCGGTGGGGAGGGGGGGGGGGGGGGTGGTGTCTCTGGAACCATTGCCTGTAAACCTAGAATTAAGACTAAAATCATTTGAAAATTTTGAGTTACATAAATGTATTTTTAAAGTTGTTTAAGTGCTGTTTAAATAGTCCTTATTGACTCTATTGCACTAAATAAATCTTCTGCATAATTTTACTTTTCATCATAGAAAATGACAAGCTATGTGCAATTTTTGAAATAGTTCACATAAACGAACTGTTAGAAAACAGAATTTTTCGTTTTGAAAAATTGTAGTATCTCTGTAGCAAGTAAATTTTCACATAAAACTTAAGTTCAGGGTTTAAACTTGCGCATAAAAATTTCCCTCGATAGGTACAAAAAGAAAGTCTGCAAAACTGGCAATAAATGTTGATATCTAAATCTCTCTACATCACGAAACAGAACAGATTTGATTTTATCTCTTTATGTATTTTATTGGAAAAACGGAGAGGTGTCCATCCCAAGGTTATGTCACGTTTTATCTCCCAGAGATAATGCTGCCTAAATCCGTATGATAGAATAGGATGTATGTGTGTGTGTGTGTGTGTGTGTGTGTGTGTGTGTGTGTGTGTGTCGGAACGTCCCCTTAGAAAAATTTATGAATGACTGTGCTGATAAACCCCTTACGTTATTTGATTTTCAAACAGCTGAGCAAAACTGAACGTACTCAGACATTTCGCTCTTTACTTATTCTGATCAACACTAAACTGACACACAATATTTTTAGCGCAACGCAATCTGACTTTCAATAATCCCTACAAAAGAATGGCCCTGACTAACAATAACCTATACCTTTCATGAATCACTTACCTCACAAAAATCTTCCTTACTCGAACTACTGCAATACAGCGAGCGCCAACACTGCCAGCTAAATAAAAGATTCTAACCACTGAAGGCACGAGGTACTGATAGGCATAGTTAGCAAATGAAAGATTTTGATAGAGAACAAACAATGTATTTACCTTAATAGAGTTCAAAAGTCATAATATACAGGGTGAGTCACCTAACGTTACCGCTGGATATATTTCGTAAACCATATCAAATACTGACGAATCGATTCCACAGACAGAACGTGAGGAGAGGGGCTAGTGTAATTGGTTAACACAAACCATACAAAAATGCACGGAAGTATGTTTTTTTAACACAAACTTACGTTTTTTTAAATGGAACCCCGTTAGTTTTGTTAGCACATCTGAACATATAAACAAATACGTAATCAGTGCCGTTTGTTGCATTGTAAAATGTTAATTACATCAGGAGATATTGTAACCTAAAGTTGATGCTTGAGTACCACCCCTCCGCTGGTCGATCGTGTGTATCGGAGAGCACCGAATTACGTGGGGATCCAAAGGGAACGGTGATGGACCTTAGGTACAGAAGAGACTGGAACAGAACATTACGTCCACATGCTAACACCTTCTTATTGGTCTTTTTCACTGACGCACATGTACATTACCATGAGGGGTGAGGTACACGTACACACGTGGTTTCCGTTTTCAATTACGGAGTGGAATAGAGTGTGTCCGGACATGTCAGGCCAATAGATGTTCAATGAGGAGGCCATCACTTGCTGCACACAATTGCAATCTCTGGCGTAATGAATGTCGTACACGCTGCAGTACATCTGGTGTAATGTCGTCGCAGGCTGCCACAAAACGTTGTTTCATATCCTCTGGGGTTGTAGGCACATCACGGTACACATTCTCCTTTAACGTACCCCACAGAAAGAAGTCCAGAGGTGTAAGATCAGGAGAACGGGCTGGCCAATTTATGCGTCCTCCACGTCCTATGAAACGCCAGTCGAACATTCTGTCAAGGGTCAGCCTAGTGTTAATTGCGGAATGTGCAGGTGCACCATCATGCTGATACCACATACGTCGACGCGTTTCCAGTGGGACATTTTCGAGCAACATTGGCAGATCATTCTGTAGAAACGCGATGTACGAGGGCAGTTCAATAAGTAATGCAACACATTTTTTTTTCTCGGCCAATTTTGGTTGAAAAAACCGGAAATTTCTTGTGGAATATTTTCAAACATTCCCGCTTCGTCTCGTATAGTTTCATTGACTTCCGACAGATGGTAGCGCTGTACGGAGCTGTTAAAATGGCGTCTGTAACGGATGTGCGTTGCAAACAACGGGCAGTGATCGAGTTTCCTTTGGCGGAAAACCAAAGCATCTTAGATATTCATAGGCGTTTGCCGAATGTCTACGGTGATCTGGCAGTGGACAAAAGCACGGTGAGTCGTTGGGCAAAGCGTGTTTCATCATCGCCGCAAGGTCAAGCAAGACTGTCTGATCTCCCGCGTGCGGGCCGGCCGTGCACAGCTGTGACTCCTGCAATGGCGGAGCGTGCGAACACACTCGTTCGAGATGATCGACGGATCACCATCAAACAACTCAGTGCTCAACTTGACATCTCTGTTGGTAGTGCTGTCACAATTGTTCACCAGATGGGATATTCAAAGGTTTGTTCCCGCTGGGTCCCTCGTTGTCTAACCGAACACCATAAAGAGCAAAGGAGAACCATCTGTGCGGAATTGCTTGCTCGTCATGTGGCTGAGGGTGACAATTTCTTGTCAAAGATTGTTACAGGCGATGAAACATGGGTTCATCACTTCGAACCTGAAACAAAACGGCAATCAATGGAGTGGCGCCACACCCACTCCCCTACCCTCAGCCGGTAAAGTCATGGTTACAGTCTTCTGGGACGCTGAAGGGGTTATTCTGTTCGATGTCCTTCCCCATGGTCAAACGATCAACTCTGAAGTGTATTGTGCTACTCTTCAGAAATTGAAGAAACGACTTCAGCGTGTTCGTAGGCACAAAAATCTGAACGAACTTCTCCTTCTTCATGACAACGCAAGACCTCACACAAGTCTTCGCACCCGAGAGGAGCTCACAAAACTTCAGTGGACTGTTCTTCCTCATGCACCCTACAGCCCCGATCTCGCACCGTCGGATTTCCATATGTTTGGCCCAATGAAGGACGCAATCCGTGGGAGGCACTACGCGGATGATGATGAAGTTATTGATGCAGTACGACGTTGGTTCCGACATCGACCAGTGGAATGGTACCATGCAGGCATACAGGCCCTCATTTCAAGGTGGCGTAAGGCCGTAGCATTGAATGGAGATTACGTTGAAAATAGTGTTGTGTAGCTAAAAGATTGGGGAATAACCTGGTGTATTTCAATGCTGAATAAAACAACCCCTGTTTCAGAAAAAAAAAAATGTGTTGCATTACTTATTGAACTGCCCTCGTATGTTGCAGCTGTTTGGGCCCCTGCAGTGAAGTGTGGACCAAGGAGGTGGTCGCCAATGATTCCGCACCATACATTTACAGTCCACGGTCGCTGTCGCTCTACCTGTCTGAGCCAGCGAGGATTGTCCACGGACCAGTAATGCATGTTCCGTAGATTCACTGCCCCGTGGTTTGTGAAACCCGCTTCATCGGTAAACAGGTAGAACTGCAACGCATTCTCTGTTAATGCCCATTGACAGAATTGCACTCGATGATTAAAGTCATCACCATGTAATTGCTGATGTAGCGACACATGAAACGGGTGAAAGCGGTGACGATGCAGTATGCGCATGACACTACTTTGACTCAGTCCACCGGCTCTCGCAATGTCCCGTGTACTCATGTGTGGGTTCATGGCAACAGCAGCTAACACACCAACTGCACCCGCTTCTCCTGTGACGGGCCCGTTACGGACCCGTTGCATAGAGTTGACGGTAGATGTTTTGCAATGTGCGGCACGTTGGATGCTCTCTGTCCGGGTACTGTTCTGCATACACCCTGCAGGCTTCAGCTGCATTTCGTCGACACTCTCCATAGATGAGTATCATCTCCGCCTTTTCAGGGTTCGAATACACCATGGTCACAGTTCCTACAACACTACACTATCACAGACGTCTGGTAACACGGTGTACTACAGTTGGTCTGCGTGCGGAGACGAATGCAGAATAACAAAAGCAGCAAGCGCTACATGCGGACACTGCGACAGCTAGACCAAACCACAACAGTGCACTACAGCCACACTCGTAAACACGGCCGTCATCGTAAACATGTCCCTGCAGATGCTGCTCGCCGACCGTGGCCCGTGTTTATTACAACACGCAACTGAACGTCGGAGGTTTCAAGCGTCAACTTTAGGTCACAATATCTCCGGATGCAATTAACATTTTACAATGCAACAAACGGCACTGATTACGTATTTGTTTATATGTTCACATGTGCTAACAAAACTAACGTGGTTCCATTTAAAAAAACGTAGGTTTGTGTTAAAAAGCATACTTCCGTGCATTTTTGTATGGTTTGTATTAAACAATTACACTAGCCCCTCTCCTCACGTTCGGTCTGTGGAATCGGTTCGCCAGTATTTGATGTGGTTTACGAAATATATCCAGCGGTAACGTTAAGTGACTCACCCTGTATATATCAGTTCATGACATCCAGTCTTACAAATTTACTGTGTCTGATGGACACACGGCCAGATCATCCGCTCTCAAAACTCCGCCATCTCTCTCCCCACTTCCATCACTGCTGGCGGCTCACCTTCAACTGCGCAACGCTACGCGCTCTTCACATCCAACTGCCCAACACTACAATAGCGAATATTCCAACAATGCCAACCACAGACTGCACACAGCACAGCCAGTGATTTTCATACAGAGCGCTACGTGACGTTGCCAACATGAAAACCTAAACAGCCTACTTACAGTGTGTGTGTGTGTGTGTGTGTGTGTGTGTGTGTGTGTAGGTAGGTAGGTGACTTGGTGGGTGTAAGACTGTTGTGATTCTCCAGAACACCTCCTCTCGAAAGGTCGCCGCCAAACCAGCCAACCATGGCCACCCAGGGTAGTGCATAATCGGGATTCATGATTCATGAGTGAACAGAATGCGACGCTATTCATCAGCAGTACGTGGTTCCTAGTCACGCCACCACTCTAAAGAGAGTCGCCTGCGTTGTTGTGTTAACGTCTACCTACGCATGAGCCAATAATTCCGTACTCCGGCTGCTGCTAGTCTCCGACCAGTGATGCGGGATGACACGGAACGTTGCGAGGAGTCCCTTACCTGTCATCGGAAAGCATGCGCAGATGTGAAGGGGGTTACGACCCTCCCTCGTAGTGGGCAGACGTCGCCAACCACATCCCTGACGACGAGTACGCCTCACATCCCCACGCAGTCCAACATCGGGCCGCTCTTATATCCGAATGCTCCAAAAATCAGGATATTGCGTGATTCAACCAGTTGGGAAAATGGTGGACCGCAATAAGATTCCTTTCAGACGCTCAGGTGCTGCTAACGCTGTCTCCCGCGAGTACGTGACATCTGACGCTACTCACACACCTTACATACCCTAGCACACCTGGTAACAAACTAAACATGAACAGCACTGACGTACTCTGGTAATCACTCTAGTTGTCAGAGAGAATTGCAGCTCTAGTCATTTACATTTCTGAAGATGTGTGTACGTGTACAAATTTACAATGACACCCGACCATGTCTTGGGTGCTTCAAATTCTTTTGTCAGCCAGTGTGCTTCGAGCTAAGGAACTAATGATCGAAAATAAGTATTTCAGGTGTTACGGAATCTGTAATGAGCAACGTGTGCGGGGAACGTGTCTGTAAGTCGCTTATGTTCAAAGCAGACGACTACCTCCCCGTCGTCGCTAACGACGCAGCATAGAGAAACAATACACAGGCGTCCGTGATGTATCCACTGTGGAGTTTACCATTCGTCACAGTTCTAACTCTACATGCATACTCTACAAACTCCATGAAGTGCAGTTCCAAAGAGTACTGCCCATTCCACCAATTATTTGCTGTTCTTCCCAGTTTATTTAAGTATGGAGTATGGGAACATCGTTTTAGTTGCTTAGGGAGCGTTTCGAACCACAGGCACTGTTGCCCCAAGGGGAGGAAGTGGTCGACCAGGATCAACTGCTGCAGCAGATGGCCGCTATATTGTGCAACAGGCCAAAAAGGAGCATGTCATGTGGGTGAAATTGAAACCACACTTAACAGGACTGCAAGGCACGCGATCTCACGCTCCAGAGTGGCACGGCGACTGCATAGGTTTGGTCTCTTTGCCTGATTACCAGTACGTTATGTTCCGTTGGTACCTGCAGATCGACGGTACTGATTGCTGTGGGGCCAAGAACAAAGGGACTGGACCAAAGATAAGTGGGTCACGTCCTTTTCTCGGATGAGCACAGATTCAGTCTGAGTATTGATTCTGGACATAACCTCATATGACACAGGAACGTTGCCGAACATAATCGGTTTTGTGGTACTCGTGTTTTCGTGTGGGAGGCATAATACAATATGAGCGCACTGACCTCCAAATCTTTAAACACGTTTCATTCACTCGTCAATGTTATTGTGACACTACTCCTCCCCTATTGGCGCCTTCTCAGGGCGCAATTGGCCCTGACTTCATTTTTGTAGATGGCGGTGTGGGACCGCGTCGAGCAATGCATGTAGAGGAGCTCTTGGAACGAAAGGAAATTCAGCAAGTAGACTGGCCGGCCTGTTCCAGAGGCTCAAATCCCATCGAGGACGTGTGGGATGCGTTGGGGATACGTACTGCAGCACGTTCAGATACACCATCCGGTAGTCTTCAACCGCGCTGGTGGAGGAATGGAACACTCCTTACCAACCTTGTCGCCAGCAAGGGACCTCGTTGCGGAGCATGCTTTGCCGTTCGTGGTCATCACGAACGCTATTAAGAGCCATGACCTGCCTTTTGTAATATCATAAATCGCAGTGACTTCAGTCTAATTACCGTCTTTGAGAAAAGTACACTATGCGATCAAAAGTATCCAGGCATCGGACTGAAAATGACTTACAAGTTTGTGGCACCCTCCATCGGTAATGCTGGAATTCAATATGGTGTTTGCCCACCCTTAGCCTTCATGACAGCTCTCGCAGGCATACCTTCAATCAAGTGCCCACAGGCGATGCATTATGAACAGGTGGTCGTTCGTGCTGAAAGATGCAATCGCCGTCCCCGAATTGCACTTCAACAGTGAGAATCAAGAAGGTGCTTAAAACATCTGCTTAGGCCTGTGCTGTGATAGTGCCACGCAAAACAACAAGGGATGCAAGCACCCTCCACGAAAAACACCATGACACCACCGCCTCCGAATTTTACTGTTGGCACTATACACGCTGGCAGATGACGTTCACCGGGCATCCGCCATACCCACAACCTGCCATCGGATCGTCACCTTGTGTACCGTTATTCGCCACTCGTTACAACGTTTGTCCACTGTTCAGTCGTCAAATGTTTACGATGCTTACACCAAGCGAGGCGTCGTTTGGCATTTACCGGCGTGATGTGTGGCTTATGAGCATAGGCTCGACCATGAAATCCAAGTTTTCTCACCTCCTTCTAACTGTCATAGTACTTGCAGTGGATCCTGATGCTGTTTGGAATTCCTGTGTTATTGTCTGGATAGATATCTGCCTATTACACATTACGACTCTCTTCCACTGTCCGCAGTCTCTGCCAGTCAATAGACGAGGTCAGCCTGTACGCTTTTGACCTGTACGTGTCCCTTCACGTTTCCACTTCACCATCACATGGGAAACAGTGGACCTAGGGATGTTTAGGAGTGTGGAAATCTCGCGTACAGACGTATGCCACAAGTGACATCCAATCACCTGACTACGTTAGAAGTCCGTGAGTTCCGCGGAGCGCCCCGTTCTGCTCTCTCACGATGTCTAATGACTACTGAAGTCGCTGATATGGAGTACCTGGCAGTAAGTGGTAACGCAATGCACCTAATATGAAAAACGTATGTTTTTGGGTGTGTCCGGATACTCTTGATCACATAGTGTATCATTTCTGTTCATCTCCTTGCGTATTTCTTTGTTACCTTCTGTAACACACGGCAGTTCATTTTATGTATGGTCCATGCTTCATAGAGCTATTTCAGTTGACAGCGACACATAAAGTGAAGCTTTTTTCACCCTAAAAAATTGCACGCCATTGTATTACATCACGGATTACAAGTCGTACGCCGTGATCCAAATTTCACGAGAGCAGCAGCGAAGAACGAAAGGGGAGCACCGTGTGAGTGGATGGGAACCGGAGGCCGATCGTAACTGACCGCGCTGCGGGGCCAAGTCTAGGGTTGCACCGCACTGACAGAATTCGTGCTCAACAGTGGGCGGATGCATAACCGTCTGAACCAAGCGAGCTCCTACTTCCGTAAGGGAGAAATTTGGAAAGGGAAAGTTCAGGCAGAAAAAATAATTACTTGAGTTTTGCCAACGACCCTATTACAGAGATAGCAAAGGACTTGGAAGAGCATGTGAACGGAAAGGTTATGAGATTGACACCAATAAAGGTAATACAAGGACAGTGGAATGTATTGAAATTAAAGCAAGTCAGACAAGAAGAAAATACAAGTTTTAGAAATGTGGTGGTACAGGAGAATGTTGAGAATTAGGTGGTTAGATCGAATGGTTAATGAAGGGGTACAGGATCGAATTGGCGAAAACACAAAATATGCTGAGATGACGAAAATCGAAAACTTGACTAACAGAATGATGGAATATACACTCAGACGTCAACGAATCGTCAATTTGGCAATGGTTGGAAGTGTGGAGGGTAATGTAGAGGGATACCAAGGCTTGAATAATCAGGTTCGAATCGATGTAGGTTGCCATAGTTATGCGCCGATGAAGAAATTTGGAAATTTGTGGTAAGGTCTTATGGGACCAAACTGCTGAGGTCATCGGTCCCTAAGCTTACGCACTACTTAAGCTAACTTAAACTAACTTACACTAAGGACTACACATTCACCCATGTTCGAGGGAGGGTCGAACCTCCGACGGGGGAAGCCGCGCGGACTGTGACAAGGTGCCAAGACCGCTCGGCTATCCCGCGCGGCGCGCTGATGAAGAGGCTTGCACTGCATTGTGTAGCATGGAACGCTGCTGCAAACCAGTGTTCGGACAACAGACCACAACAATAACAACAATGGATTATCACTATGTTTTCAGAGTTCGCTCTTCTCTCATCGAATGTACTCTCTGTTAACTCAGAGATTAAAATGAGCTCCAGAACATAATCATTGGCTGCTCGAAACATGGGAAAGATCCTTGAACTATTGAGTATACCGGCACTTCATTGCCACATCATGTCTGCAGTTTTCCTTTGCAATGTGACTTCGACATTGAGATACTGGGCTATACCGTTGCGAACTGAAGGTCGGCAACACAGCGTCATCTTTTTGTACGTATAGTGGTGTTGCTCTATCATTTATCATTTGCTATTAATGATTTCTATGTTATGTCTGTCTAATTACAACTCAACCAATTTTTGTTTTGTTTTGCGAGCCCGTTTCATCTTAAATATCGACGCTTCTTGAGTGACGTCAAACACATTCGTATTTTCACTTAAGTGCAACACTTTAAATTTACTTATTGTTCCGTAGTGCTTATAAGCTACAAACAGAACTTGTCCCGGTACTTTTTTCGGTGCATTCGTTTTATACAGGATGTATAAAAAAAATCATCCGATTTGGCACATCTATATTTCTGAAACTAATAAACATACACAATGAATTTAGGTTTTTGATGAACGGGAAACTCAGAAAGTTTTTTACCATAACTTTCAATTGATGTTCAGTATGCTCCCATTCAGATGTACGACATATATCGATGCGATATTCAAATTACTCCCACACTGCAGCGCACGTGTCTTGAGTTACAGCTTTCACAGTTGCTGTTATGCGATGTCTCAGTTCATTCATTAAAAAAAAAAAAAAAACACACAAGAAATAATCGCTTACAGTCAGCTCCGGTAACTCCGGAGGGCAGTAATGTAAGGCTGAATCATTTGGTCCAGTGCGACCAATTCATCGTTCAATAATCCTTTGATTTAAAAATTCCCGCACTTCCAGATGCCAGTGTGGCAGTGCCCCATCCTGTTGGTAAATGAAGTCGTCGGATCAGTCTCCAGCTGTCTCCAGAAGTTCTCCAAAAGTTCTCCAGCATTCGAGATATGTGCTTCCTGTAACAGTGTTCTCGGCAAATAAAAATGGACCATACACCTTATCTCAAATAACATAATAGTTATGATTTTTTTTAAAAATCGGATGATTTTTTTTATGTACCATGTAAAAATCAAGAGTTTTCTCTTTACAATTGTACACATTATACACGGTCCAGCAATGTTAGTGTGACCACCTCCTATCTTCGATGTCAACGTGCAATAACAACTCCACAAATGGCAGGTGGCAACACTAGAGCTACACTCCTGGAAATGGAAAAAAGAACACATTGACACCGGTGTGTCAGACCCACCATACTTGCTCCGGACACTGCGAGAGGGCTGTACAAGCAATGATCACACGCACGGCACAGCGGACACACCAGGAACCGCGGTGTTGGCCGTCGAATGGCGCTAGCTGCGCAGCATTTGTGCACCGCCGCCGTCAGTGTCAGCCAGTTTGCCGTGGCATACGGAGCTCCATCGCAGTCTTTAACACTGGTAGCATGCCGCGACAGCGTGGACGTGAACCGTATGTGCAGTTGACGGACTTTGAGCGAGGGCGTATAGTGGGCATGCGGGAGGCCGGGTGGACGTACCGCCGAATTGCTCAACACGTGGGGCGTGAGGTCTCCACAGTACATCGATGTTGTCGCCAGTGGTCGGCGGAAGGTGCACGTGCCCGTCGACCTGGGACCGGACCGCAGCGACGCACGGATGCACGCCAAGACCGTAGGATCCTACGCAGTGCCGTAGGGGACCGCACCGCCACTTCCCAGCAAATTAGGGACACTGTTGCTCCTGGGGTATCGGCGAGGACCATTCGCAACCGTCTCCATGAAGCTGGGCTACGGTCCCGCACACCGTTAGGCCGTCTTCCGCTCACGCCCCAACATCGTGCAGCCCGCCTCCAGTGGTGTCGCGACAGGTGTGAATGGAGGGACGAATGGAGACGTGTCGTCTTCAGCGATGAGAGTCGCTTCTGCCTTGGTGCCAATGATGGTCGTATGCGTGTTTGGCGCCGTGCAGGTGAGCGCCACAATCAGGACTGCATACGACCGAGGCACACAGGGCCAACGCCCGGCATCATGGTGTGTTGAGCGATCTCCTACACTGGCCGTACAGCACTGGTGATTGTCGAGGGGACACTGAATAGTGCACGGTACATCCAAACCGTCATCGAACCCATCGTTCTACCATTCCTAGACCGGCCAGGGAACTTGCTGTTCCAACAGGACAATGCACGTCCGCATGTATCCCGTGCCACCCAACGTGCTCTAGAAGGTGTAAGTCAACTACCCTGGCCAGCAAGATCTCCGGATCTGTCCCCCATTGAGCATGTTTGGGACTGGATGAAGCGTCGTCTCACGCGGTCTGCACGTCCAGCACGAACGCTGGTCCAACTGAGGCGCCAGGTGGAAATGGCATGGCAAGCCGTTCCACAGGACTACATCCAGCATCTCTACGATCGTCTCCATGGGAGAATAGCAGCCTGCATTGCTGCGAAAGGTGGATATACACTGTACTAGTGCCGACATTGTGCATGCTCTGTTGCCTGTGTCTATGTGCCTGTGGTTCTGTCTGTGTGATCATGTGATGTATCTGACCCCAGGAATGTGTCAATAAAGTTTCCCCTTCCTGGGACAATGAATTCACGGTGTTCTTATTTCAATTTCCAGGAGTGTATATAAAGCGTTGCGGAAGGACGCGGTAAAGTCTGACGTCCAAAAGAGTAGGGGCATGGCTTACGGGACAAGGAAGGAAATATTTCCAAAGAGGCTAAAGTATACTGTAGATGACACAATAGCGGTATCCAAATCCTATTTCGAGACAACTGTTGTGCGCCAGAGACCATATATGACAGCGGTGAACGACGGCTGCGGAGATGTGTACGAGTGAATAGACGTGCAACTAAGTCACCAGATGAACCAATGGGCACCAACAGTGTCTCCTCAACGACCATTCAGCAAACGGCGCGGCGTATTGGCATTAGTAGCAGGCGCCAGGTCCATGCACCAATGCTGACTGCTGTTCGTCAGCGACGAAGACTGAAATTTGCATGCCAATACCGCGTCTAGACGTCCACTGATTAGCCTTTACAGATGAATCACGTTTTATGCTCCATCGGAAAGATGGCGTGTACCGCGCGAAGCATCTGAAAGCAAACACCCTGCGTGCGTTATCGTCTGGGAAATGTTTTCGTGGCATGCCTGGGTGATTTCGTCATTACGGAAAGCACAATGGATCAACACAGGTATGCATTTAAACTTGGGGACCATGTATATCCCTATATGCAGTTTTTTTCTGGGCACGACAGTGTCTACCAGCAGGACATGCAACGTTTCGAACAGCTCTCAGTGTACATGCGTGGCTCGAAGATCACCAGAATGGGTTTACCGTACTCTCCTGCCCACAAGAGTCTGCGGATTTAAACTCACTCGAGAGTCTGTAGAACCGCTATGATCGGGCTGTTTGCGCCACGGATCCTCAACCGAAAACCTATTGCAGCTGGCCACGGCAATGGAGGCTCCACATTCCTGTCGGTACCTTCCAGAACCTCAATGACTCTCTTCCTGTACGTCTCACAGCGATCTCCACTGGAAACGGAGTTGTTCAGGCTATTGATAGGTGGCACGTTAATGTGACTGGTAAACATACCTCAAACTGCATACTGGGTTCCATTCGGTTCAGTTGTTTTGGGGGAAGAGACCAAACTGCGAGGTCATCGGTCTCATCGGATTAGGGAAGGACAGGGAAGGAAGTCGGCCGTGCCCTTTCAAAGGAACCATCCCGGTATTTGTCTGGAGCGATTTTAGAGAAATCACGGAAAACCTAAATGAGGGTGGCCGGACGTACTGGGGAAGAAACAATCACGTAGAGAACTGTTTTCTCTTTATAAGGAAAATGGCACAATATGTAAAGGTGGTGCATGTCAGGGAAAATGGATTTTCTTTTCAGGTCATTGAAGATAAATTTATGCGAAACGTATCTGGCAAAACGTAAATACATTTATTCATTATCACATATATGAAAACAATCTAAATATCAATTTGTTTCCACGATTTCTGTAAATCGTCCCACGACTTTTTAACGCGCGTCAATCTAGATAATTTACAACTTTCGATTTAGCAACAGGATTCGAGGAGCGTCAATAATAATGCAAGACATTTTTCCTCGACTGATTTCAATTGAAAAGTCCGGAATTTGTTGTGTGACATCGTGGAACACTCCCGCTTCAGTCCCTCGAATTTCATGAACTTCTGGTAGGTAGCGGCGCTATATGTACTTTCAAAACGACGTCTGTATAGGAGGTGTGTTCCAAAGAGAGAGCTGTCACTGAGTTTAAATATTTTGACGGAAAACCATAGCATCGTAGATAATCATAGGTACTTGCTAAATGTCTACGAAGACCCAGCGTTGAACAAAAGCACAGCGAGTCGTTGGGCGAGGTGTGTCTTATCATCTCAAGAAAGTCACGTAAACCTGTACTGTCTCCCGCGTGCCGGGAGGACCCACACAGCTGTGACTCCTGCAGTGCTGGAACGTGCAGACGCTCATTCGAGGTGATCGAAGGAAGCGAACGATCTTTTCCTTCTCCATGACAACCCAAGGCCTTACAAAAGTCCGTGCTCATGAGAGAAGCTCACAAATCTTCTTTGGACTGTTCTCCCTATCCATTCTACATTCCAGATCTCGCACCCAGGATTTCCATCTGTTTGGCCCAATAAAGCACGTGGGTGATGGGGAGGTTATTGATGCAGCAAGACATTGGCACTGACGTCAACCAGTAGAGTGGCGTCATGCGGGCATACTCCTGTAGACCAGCACAATATGGTGGCGTAGATGTTGTCACAAACACAAGGCTGCCTTTAAGTACTGAGAAACGTGCCGTGACGCTGAGCTCAAGAGACTGGAAGTAGCAGGTCTCAAAGACCTTTCCACCCACCATGATTTATGTACTGCGTAGTTTCATAAAACGCCTAAATGCAAATACAAGGACTGATCCTATACCGATGTTTATTTTATTAACTTTGAAACATGAATCTTACAAGCTGGTAGCATTGAGAGGTCAGGAGGAAAGCGAATATTAGACAAGCAAGAATATTTATTTATTTAATTGTCACCATACGTGAGCTCTTCCGCCTAGTGTCTACACAAAAGCGTGCTGGTAACTACAAAAAGCTATGTACTCAATAATTTTATTTTTGTTTTATCATGTTTACCATATTATTACTGTTGCTTTGATTCTGGTGTAATGTGTTGCTAACACAGATAACAGTTCCTGGTGCATTAAATGAACGGAAACAATAAGAATCAGTGTTCTTCAGGACTGTGTTCCCGGTATTCATTTGTTTGCGTAAATTTCGGAAAACAGCCTAGCTAGGAACTAACGAGGAAAAAACACAGCGTTTGGTACTAAAGAGGATTATACGGTTACCACAGCAGACCTTGATAAAATTATTATCTAAAACCAACGACACCACAGTCTAATTACGTTATACCGACATAGGAGAGAACTATCGGTTTGAGAGCTATATTGCAGTTGGTGACGTGATATTGAGAAGACAGCTGAGACATCCAGCTTTGTCAGACAGGCTCGGAACAAATCAGCGAGTGCACTACGTAAAAATGGTTCAAATGGCTCTGAGCACTATGGGACTTAACTTCTGAGGTTATCAGTCCCCTAGAACTTAGAACTACTTAAACCTAACTAACCTAAGGACATCACACACATCCATGCCCGAGACAGGATTCGAACCTGCGACCGTAGACTGTAGCGCCTAGAACCGCTCGACCACTCCGGCCGGCAGTCCACTAAGTAATGAAGACCCATTGGCAGAGTGAAATCAACGCACATTCGTCAGACATGACAGCATCATTATTCTTCTCCGCGCAATAGGTGGTGATTTTACCCTGTATGACCACTCCAGACTCATCTCATCGACGATCACCTACTGGGCTTTTCAGAAATAATAGTAAATATTTCAGGAGGAGGTATTGAGGAGTAACTCGAATAAAGCTTTCTATACATTTGTCTGTTTTTTATTAGTTAGATACTGTTGTTAGAATACATCACAGACAAAAACAAGAGATATCAAACAAAGGCAAATGATTAAGTTCAAATTTGACTTTCATAAATCCCTCCGACTTCAATGAATTTTCGACTTCTATTGACAAGAACACTTGTAGCGTTTTGGGGTCATGTTGGCTTTCTTTTGTGGGAGCATTACTAGTAAACATCACCTTCAACCATTCTCACAGGCAAAATTCAAAAGGGGAAAGACCCTAGACCCGTGCTGGTCAAAAATTTGACACTTTCTGACGATCCATCTTCCAGGGAATGTTAGTCTTACATGTCTGTCGACTGACTTCTAGAATGTGCAGGGCCAGCGTCATGCTGGAAGAACATACCTATCCTTGCAGCCAAAGGAACATCTTCCAACAACGGTCAAAGTTCGTTTTCAAGAACGTATAGATAACGGAACTCTGTAAGACGATATGCTAATACAACATGCCCAGTCTAGTGACTGTCTATCATACCGCACCACACATATACAGAGAATGTTCTTTAAAATGTATCTTCACTAAGGCATCTGGCTTTCGTCGAACTTTTAAGGCCATCAAAAAGTTTCTGTGCGAAGGCCGCACAGTGCATAATCAATATGCCAATCAGGTAAAACCGCCGTGATGATAGAGGCAATGATCCCACTGACGCACCAGGTTGAAGGTACCCCCTTGGTAAAGCACCGCTGTCGTGCTGCGTGAAGAAGTTCGTAATTGCCAGCGCCACACCCATGTCCGGCAGAAGTCGTTTGCTCTTCAAGGCCGTTTTTAAGAGTTCAAAGGCATGAAAATCATATGGAAAGAGATCAGAACTATAGCAAGGGTGCTCAGGTGTCTCCCACTCGAGTTGGCGTAACTTCAACATTACGACATTTGCGATATAGGGACGTGGGTTATCATGAAACGGTACCACCCCTTGTCGCATTTGGTTTAGGACAGACATGCTATCCCATACACATGCTTCATTCTCCGATGGATGTCTACTGGTGTTTGTCCATCGGCAGCCAAGAAAAGAATAACAACATGTCGGTCCTGCTTGGAGGCACTTGGTAATAACGTCGCCATAGTTCATGTTACAGCATTCACCGTACACACACCGGAAAGACACAGGTACCACACTGATTCCTTGACTACATGTCGGTGCTTATGTATCAGCATCGGAGTCGTGCTATGTTGCATATGAGTGCAGCAACGTCAGCAAACGAAAACTTTTTTACCGCCCCTTGTATCTAAGTGAGTTATAAGTGTTACTGACCCCATCAGAAGTTCCCTCATCAGTAAACAGTATAAATCGGATTACTTGCTGATTTGTAATTAGGTGACAGCAAAATTCCAATCGTGTACCTTCATCCCCTTCTTGAAGATGTTGCATCCTCTATAAATTATAAGGACAGAGGTCGTGTACGCATAATATCCTCATATTCTCGTACGTGGAATACAGAAATATTTAGAAATTTTGTAGTTGTTTGTTGAAAGAATAAGTTTCACCAACTGACTAATGTCCTCTACTTCATCCATATTCTGTTCATTTGTACATTCAACTGGAAGAGGTTGGTTGGACACTGCGCTAGCCTCACACAGCTTACTGAAAACACGAGCAAACACTCTTGTTTCTGGTACCACTGCAGTTAGGAAATCGTCTACCGTATTCTTTACAAGCAGCAGCGGCGTTTTCTTTCCAAAACCCGCACACAGAAACCATAACGACGTTCTCAACGTTTGAAAACATGTTTCACATGCTTTAAAGATACAGTAGAACTGGCCTATAAATCACAATCATAGCAACACGGAGTTAATTCAATCATATAAACTAGAGAGCAATTTGACAGCTTGAACTTCAGAACAAAAAGGACAGTCGATAAATAAATCCATACGCACTAGAGTACCAACACTTGAAATGAAAACTTATTTCTGTAATGAGCGATATCTCTGTCACCAATAAAAACTGGACATATATTGTATGAAACATTATATTCTAATTATTCTATACTACCATTTCCTAAAATATTTACTGCTTGCCCTCTCTCTGAGGCTTCATTCGCATATGTGTTCGACACACACATCGAGCACACCTTTTCCTTCCCATTTCTATGTCAACTTTTTCCTCCCTCTGTCTGTCCATCTCATCTCTCTATTGGTCAACCTCCTCTACCCACACAGTTTGTATTTTCACCTCCTCCTTCCCCTCTCTTTCTCCATTTCTTCCACCTCCACCTGCCCACTACCCCTCTACATCTTATACATGTCTCACACATCTCCCCATCCTGTCCTTTCTCTCTAAATTTCCTCCTCCCCCTCACTCTGTCTATTCCCTCCTCTACCCATCTCAATTTGTCCTGAACCACACTCATTGCCACATTTAGCCCCTGCAATACAATTCAATAAATTATACTTTTACTACTCCTTCAACACACCTGTGTCGCCAGGCAGGCTACACTTCTGGATCATTTTATTTTCCCCTGACATACAGGATGACATGCAAAGCAGGTCGATAAAGCAGGCTGATACTACTTCAACACACCTGTCATACAGGGCAGCCTAGATGTCAGCAACCTGGAAAACCATATCCTCAATGCGACACACCTCTTATGCAAGGGAGTCTATATGCGGCAGCCTGGAAACAATTTGTTGCCTCTGACATGTAGGCTACCTTGCAAAGCCAGCTGATTTGGCAGGTGGCTACTGTTTCCACACTGCATACCTGTCTTACATGGCAGCCTATATGATATAGGCTGGATATAACACGGTGTTGCCTGTTACTTCGCCGGCCAAAGTGGCCGTGCAGTTCTAGGCACTGCAGTCTGGAACCGCGAGACCGCTATGGTCGCAGGTTCGAATCCTGCCTGGGGCATGGATGTGTGTGGTGTCCTTAGGTTATTTAGGTCTAACTAGTTCTAAGTTCTAGGGGACTAATGACCTCAGAAGTTGAGTTCGATAGTGCTCAGAGCCATTTTTGAACCTGTTACTTCACTCCAGTTGGAGCTAGGAGGCTGTAAGCACTAAACTCCTAATATTCATGAGGCCTTCCAAATTTGCCACATTAGGCTGAAATCGATCTAGACGTTTGGGTGGATACGCTGGATGCACACACACAAACACACACACACACACACACATACTCTGTTAGAAAGATATGTATATAAAACTGCTGAAATATGGTGTATATGAATGAACAAGTCAGTGTCTGCAGTGGTCAACTTCGGATTTTCATCTTAAATTTATGGGGAAGAATGTTGCTGATATGAACAGAGCAATTTGAGAGAAAAATGACAAGTACTTCCTATAGAGCAAATAATCACTATGACTGCCAGCATCGCTATCACTCTGTTGCAGTTCAAGGTACTCACCCTCTCTCTTACCCCTTCCTGCTCTATATCAATGAGTACCACCGACTTCACACATTTATAAATTGTCCTCATTTCAATTCCGTGCTTACACAGCTTAGTCATGCCATTCTGTATGTTACACACATTGTCTGAGTTTCATCAGAATTGACGCATTTATTTTGAGATTCTATAACGTCCTTGTAAGATTCAGACAGTGTTCTCGTCTGGTAGAAGAAACCACTCAGTGTCCAATGTCGCCTATGATGAGAAACAAGTTCGATTGGTATCTGTCACCTCGTGTTCAGAAATCGCTGTTGACTTGTTGATATACTGACGCATCCGCTGCCTCATGCATTCCCAGTACTTGGAAAACCGGAAAATGAGTATTTCTCCGAAGACCGTGGAACGCTGTTGTGAGAACTGTGATGCTAGCTCGTTAGCGTGCAGCTGGAGCGAAGTCCAGCTTAGAGACAACAGCTCCTTGTATTATTTTTATTTTTTCCCCCTCTCTTTTCGTATGGAGTCCAGACAAGCGCTACAAAATAATAACAATTATTTTAAGAGATTGCTTTCCTGTGTCCCTTAACTATAAATTGAGCCTTGTCATACCTTCTTCAGGAATTTTTTGAGCGACTAGAAATAATAAAATAGTGAAGTGTAAGTCATACCAGAGCAACATAAGATATTTGTTCCTGAAAGATCACGGAAGTTTGAAACCATTTTCTGCCAGAAGGATTATGTGATCCATTACTTCCAAAAACTTTAAACTTCCTGTGTATGTATAAAGCATTTACAAGGAGGAAAGGTAAATATTCAGGGATATGAGAGGATCGATCTTTGTTGTTGTTGCTGTTGTTGTTGTTGTTGTTGTTGTTGTGATCTTCAGTCCAAAGACCGGTTTCATGCAGCTGTCCACGCTACTCTATTATGTAGAACCCTCTTCATCGCCAAATAATTACTGCAGCCTACATCCCTCTGAATCTGCTTAGCGTTTTCATCTCTTGGTCTCCCTCTATGATTTTTACCCTCCACACTTCCCTCCAATACTAAATTGGTGATGCCTTGATGATTCAGAGTGTGTCCTACTAACTGATCCCTTCTTCTAGTCAAGTTTTACCACAAACTTCACGTCTCCACATTTCTGTTCAGTACTTTCTCATCAGTTACGTGATCTACCCATCTAATCTTCAGCATTCTTCTGTAACACCACATTTCAAAAGCTTCTATTCTCTTCTTGTCTAAATTGTTTATTGTCCATGTTTCACTTCTATACATGGATGCACTCCATACAAATACTTTCAGAAAGGACTTCCTGACACTTAAATCTATACTTGATGGTGGCAAATTTCTCTTCTTCAGAAATGCTTTTCTTCCCATTGCCAGTCTACATTTTATATCCTTCCTACTTCGACTATCATCAGGTATTTTGCTTCCCAAATACCAAAACTCCTTTACTACTTTAAGGGTCTCATTTCCTAATCTAATTCCCTCAGCATCACCTGATTGGATTCGACTGCATTCCATTATCCTCATTTTGTTTTTCCTGGTGTTCATCTTATATCCCCCTTTCAAGATACTGTCCATTCCCATGAACTGCTCTTACAAAGTTATTTGCTGTCTTGACAGAATTACAATGTCATCGGGCAACCTCAAAGGTCTTATTTGTTCTTCCTACCCTAAATTTTTCTTTTGTTTCCGTTACTTGAATAACATCGGGGATAGCTTACAACACTGTCTCATTTTCTTCTTAACCACCGCTTCCCGGAGTGGATGCAATCATCATTAAACCATACAGTAGAGCTGCATGCCCTTGGGATAAATTACGGCTGTAGTTTTCCCTTGCTTTGAGCCGTTCGCATTACCAGTACAGCAAGGTCGTTTTTGTTGAGGTTATAAGACCAGGTCAGTCAATCATCCAGTGTGTAGCCCCTGCAACGACTGAAAAGGCTATTGCCCCTCTTCATGAACCACACGTTTGTCTGGTCTCTCAACAGATATCTCTTTGTTGTGGTTGCTCCTATGGTACGGCGTTTTGAACGGGCTAATTTAATGGTAGAAAGATATCTCGAGCTAAGAGGTTGAAAGGAACGAGATGATTGGGCTTGTAATGGTTCTTTATTTGGGAAACCATTACCACCCGCCAACCCTGTTTTTCGATGCCGTAGATTAACGAATATTTTTCTACGTAATGTCTCATATTTTTCACTCTATTCAAATTTGGTTTCATTTTTATATGTATGTACGTCGATATTTTGAGATGTTGGATTCGATATAATATGTAGTGTGAATATCTTTGTACTTACTGTTATCTTTGATGCTGGATTGTGACTTTTGGCGCGGAAGCGTACAGGGTAGTCAATTTCTTGTGTTGAATATGAACAGTCTTGACTTTGTTGTGAGTTTTCTTAAGAGCAGTAACGGCTGCGAAACTGTATGACGAAGTAATGTTTTCAACATGCGAAAGTATAAAAAGTTTAATAAATGTGAATTTTTGTGAAAAGTGAGTGTCAAGAGTTATTTTCAAATGACCAATGTTTAAAAAAAGTATGAAGCACGTTGCAATGAAAAACATAAATCATCAAACTAATCCTGAAAGATTGTCTTCGTAATTTCTTCAAGTCGGCGTAATTAACACCCGCGTGCCTTTCGCACCAACAGCGATAGTCATGCTACCTAGACATCAATTTTAATTACGAGCCAAAGCCAGAGCGAGATCGTCGTAGGATTGCAAATACAAGATAAGTGATGTTATTGTTAATTTTCTTGAGTGCCTGTAATCAATTGATGTAGCAACACCTACCACATTAAAGACCTTTTAGTTGCGCCATAAGAAGATCATGCTTTAAGTGCGCGACGTGATAATTTTTGAACTAATTAACTGTTAGTGGAGGTATTGTTATAGGCTAGAATAAAACATCGAAAAGGTTGGGTCGGTAAGACACACGCGCGCTCCTCTTGCCCAAAAACAAAGGTACATTGAATGTTTGCTATCTCGTACACTGTTCGGAATAAGGCGTATGTCCATATGGAGTTTTTTGTTTCAAGTGAGCGTCCTTGTCTTATCCCTGAATATTGACCACTCCTTCTGGGACACCTTGTATATCTAAGTCGATGTATGTTTCAGGCGTATAGATATTTTCCACCACGAATCTGTAACTCTCTCTCTCTCTCTCTCTCTAAAACATGCTGTGTGGGATGGATCTGGTGGATGGGAGGAAAGGATGAATGCATAAGTTGGCACACGATCAAATCGGTAAATCCGCTTACAGATAACATTCTTCATTCACTCCGTTACTTTCGACTGAAGTACTAAAACTCATTTATTAATCACCATACTCGTCTCGTTTTATTGAGTAATCACGCCATCAAGTGTCTGAAAAATACATATCCTTAACAATCACGATATCTCTGAGATCCAATAACATAATCATTGAACTATTGAAGTTAGGGTCCCGCACTTATTGCGTTTTCTTTGTTTGTCTCAATTTATAAAGATCTCTGGAGCCAACGCACATCCACCATAGCAGGGAAACACTGAGACAATATGCGTGTCCGCGCGACCGCTACGATCGCAGGTTCGAATCCTGCCTCGAGCATGGATGTGTGTGATGTCCTTAGGTTAGTTAGGTTTAAGTAGTTCTAAGTTCTAGGGGACTGACGACCTCATAAGTTAAGTCCCATAGTGCTCAGAGCCATTTGAACCTATATGCGTGTCACGGAATATCAGCATGCGCTCTGAGAAACAAACGAGGATCGAAGGGTATAGTGGGTACTGGGAGTCGAACCTAGCTATAATTATCGGCGCTAGACCAACAACGGTTCACAATATGATTGGAGCCCATGCAGCGAGTATATACAGTAGCAGAACTCGTCCTGCGCGTTAACGCGTCGCTTCCGGGACACGGAGAGTCGAGCCTGCACGAACTGAGACTGCTCCGCAGATCAATGATGCAGGCAGTGAGGATGTGGTTTTTAGACGGTTTTCCACATCCCGCTATGTGAATATCGGGCTGGTTACTGTGTCTCGTCTCTGATACACGCTACGAAAACGTTTAGAACACGTTCTCACACTTACATGTAGGATATACTCTAGACACAGACAGGAGGGATACACAGATGTCATCCTGCGAGACGAATAAGAGACTGATAAACTAGGCTGTTTAGTGTTGAGGTGCTGTAGGTGAATACTGGTGTCAGTTGAGACCAAACATATACGCTAACAGAAAAGTTAATTCCTACTATTGGTCAATGAAATGGATTGCGATTTTCACACTAGTATTACCAACGAAACACTTGCTTGACATGGCGCTTCTAGAACGAAAATGTGGCAACAGGATAAGAAATAACCCACAACATTTATCAAGAGTCTGTTTAAAAACATTGGTGACAGTTTTATGCATGGCACTTGATGTCCTATACCCTATTCAATGAAATCTGAATAACTTTGCTCTCCTGTGATAGTCTATGATATTGTCACTATGACGGAAATTAATTGAGCAGATACTCATTTAACTGTCCTAGTCCCACGTAAATAGTAACTTCTAAGTCAGAAGGTCATCTTCAGAATAGAATTCATGAAACTGTTCTTCGCAACATAATTGTAAGAACTGTACTGACAAGTAGAGCGTCTCACATGAGTCACCCATTTTGATCAAGTTTTGCAAGGACTTTCTATACTGAAAATAAAGAGACACGTGTTTCGGATTTTTGCTAGACACTTCCTTGTTTTTGAAAAAAAAAAAAAAAATCAACGTCAAAGCTGATGACGAGAATTGGTATTTTAATTGGTATACATCGAAAGGGCGTCTAGAAACAAACATTTTTATTAATATAATGTAGATTCCAAAGTTAATAATGGTCGAGTTGTTAAAGTTCTTATGTTTTTCTTCCTGTAACTTGGATACCCACTGTTCAGTAGAGCGGAGACGGCGGTCGAGCGGCTATAGAGGGGTGGGGGAGGGGGGGGGGGGACGCAGTCAAAGTGTTAGATTTCTAAACCGCTGGTCCGTGTTCAACTTTTGTTCGTGGCTTTTTCTTCATTCGAAATTTTTTCTGTGTATTTGATAATATTCTGATAATCGGATAACTTTTATTTGCATTTATTGGAAGTAAAACATAGGGAGGTGCAATTAATAAGCAAATACTCTATAACGTATTGACAGTTATTTTCATCGTGATTCATAGTACAGTTTGTTATTGCGTAATCCCAACTGATGACTATTCGTAAGCGTTCTCACTATCATCAGGATGAAACATTTCATAGAAACAGGCAAAACATGAATGTTACTCGTACCATGAACAAGACACGAACGATTTCTCGCCGCACTAAAAAAATGGTTCAAATGGCTCTGTGCACTATGGGACTCAACTGCTGTGGTCATAAGTCCCCTAGAACTTAGAACTACTTAAACCTAACTAACCTAAGGACATCACACACATCCATGCCCGAGGCAGGATTCGAACCTGCGACCGCAGCGGTCGTGCGGTTCCAGACTGTAGCGCCTTTAACCGCTCGGCCACTCCGGCCGGCCCTCTCGCCGCACTGACATGTTTTCCGGTTCACTGTTCGTGGGAAACATATCTGATTCACGGTGCTATAAATAGATCTATCAGATATCAATTTGGATGCGTACCAAGGGTATAAAAGTGCATCCTGAAAGACTGGCGTGGACAACTTTTTGTGGACCAATGTATATATTTTTATAGCATCTTCGTTATCTTGTAGTTCCCTGCTCTGTTGTGATATCACATGATTTTGAATTCGTGAGATGACGTTCTTTTCGTGCCGGAAAAAGTAAACGTAGCTCGGTTGATAGAGGGATGCGCTTTTCGGTGGCATTACTTTCACGGTGCAGGTCAGCTGGGTATCATGATTTACGAAAGTCCTGTCTACCGTGTCATGTATCACGATGAAAATAACTGTCAATACATTATAATATGTATTTACTAGGTTATTAATTACATCTCCCGACATTTTGTTTTTAAAAATGGAAAGAAAGCTATGCCCTTTATCAGAATATTACCAGATATACCGAAAAAAACATCGAATGAAAACTAAAGCCATAACCAATAATCGAACACGGGTCAGCAGTCTTGTAGTCCAATGTCCTGACCGCTCGACCACTACCTCCCTCTGCTACACATTTTCAATGACAGGTGTCCACGCTGTAGCATGAAAAAACAAAACATTAGTAATTGGAACATTATTAACGTAGGGCCCAATATTGTATTAACGGAAAATATTTGTTTTTAGACGATCTTTCGACGTATAGCGTTGAGAATACGATTTTACATCAACATCTTTGACATAGATTTTTTTTAAACTGGGAAGTCTCTAACAAAAAGCCGAAACACGTGTCTCTTTATTTTCAATTACTTGATCAAAATCGGCAACAGACATGTCACAACCTCCGCTTGTGATTTGGCTGCAGGCAGTCAACTGTGCCTGACCGCAGGATCGGAACTGATTTAGTGTCCACGTGGCGGCGACATTTCTACCTGTTGGCGGGAGAATCTCCACCCGGCCAGTAAAAGCGGAAGCAAAGTAGTTCACCGTTGACAGCATCGTCTTTGGCGGCTAGCAACACTACTGGCGGACGAATACGATGTGCTGATGGACGTGGCGGCGGAAGCAGAAAGAGCTCCCGAATAGCGCGTGTCATCTGGATTCGGCTGCACGGAACTGAGAAGGCGGCAGCCTTTCGTGGTATTTGCTATGTACCTCATGAGCCTCGTACACAACATTTAATCTCTTCACACCCTCAAATCATCAGCATCATCACAACTCGTAACACCCGAAGAAGACGACTGGGTGACTCACCCGATTATTGTACATAAAACGGAAACAGCACCATTACTCAGGAGGACGTTGTCATCAAGAAAAACCAATTCATGTTCTGCCAGTCGGAATGTAAAATGTTACATCCCTTAAAATAGTAAGTTGGGTTGGTTCAAATGTATGTCTGTTGCAATAGTTACACAGAGAAAAAGTGGTTTTGCACAGGGCAGGATAGCGTGGGGAGCAGCATGAGACCGGTCTGGTGACAGAAAGCCCCAGCAACAGACAGTGAAAATTTCTTCCACGACGGAGATTCAAGCCGGTTACGAACTCCGGCGCCTCCACACAAGTATACGTCAGCGAACTGCATTAGGGAGGCGAGTAACGCCTTCCTTCTACTCATGGTCTGACATCAGTAGATTTCTCGTATGCGCTTAGTTTTTAGTCTCACGTAACACACGTCGCTGCCCGATAGGATGTGATATTTCAGAAGTAAATAAATAAATAAAAAAGTGTGGCGTCATCTGGTGAGAGTGGATGTCCTTGCGCTGCGCCCTTCTGACTTGTCAGAAAATCACCCACGCGGCCTCGCGGCTGCTGGCGGAAGGAGGCGTATGAACCGAGATCTCCAGTGTCCACACTGTTCTCAGCTTCCCAAGGTCACACCCTGGGCGTCCTCTTCGCTTCATTCAGCCCAGGTCTCGTTACGCCTCAAGTTTTCGACTTTGATAACAGTGGGATTGTAGCCTATCGCGATTGCGGTTTATCCTATCGCGACATTGCTGCTTGCGTTGGTCGAGATCCAATGACTGTTTGCAGAATATGGAATCGGTGGGTTCAAGAGGGTAATATGGAACGCCGTGCTGGATCCCAACGACCTCGTATCACTGTCAGTCGAGATGACAGGCATCTTATCCGCATGGCTGTAACGGATCGTGCCGACACATCTCGATCCCTGAATCAACAGATGGGGATGTTTGCAAGACAACAACCATCTGCACGAACATTTCAACGACGTTTGCAGCAGCATGGACTATCAGCTCGGAGACCATGGCTGCGGTTACCCTTGACGCTGCAGCACAGACAGGATCGCCTGCGATGGTGTACTCAACGACGAACCTGGGTGCACGAATGGCAAAACGTCATTTTTTCGAAATAATCCAGGTTGTGTTTAGAGCATCATGATGGTCGCATCCGTGTTTGGCGACATCGCGGTGAACGCACATTGGAAGCGTGTATTCGTCATCGTCATACTGGTGTATCATCCGGCGTGATGGTATGGGGTGCCATTGGTTACACGTCTCGGTCACCTCTTGTTCGCATTGAAGGCACTTTGAACAGTGGGCGCTACATTTCAGATGTGTTACGACCCGTGGTTCTACCCTTCATTCGATCCCTGCGAAACTCTACACTTCAGCAGGATAATGCACGACCGCTTGCTGCAGGTCCTGTACAGGCCTTTCTAGATACAGAAAATGTCCGACGGCTGCCCTGGCCAGCACATTCTCCAGATCTCTCACCAATTGGAAACGTCTGGTCAGTGGTGGCCGAGCAACTGGCTCGACACAATACGCCAGTCATTACTCTTGATGAAGTGTGGTATCGTGTTGAAGCTGCATGGGCAGCTGTACCTGTGCACGCCATTCAAGCTCTGTTTGACTCAATGCCCAGGCGTATCAAGGCCGTTATTACGGGCAGAGTTGATTGTTCTGGGTACTGATTTCTCGGGATCTGTGCACCCAAATTGCGTGAAAATGTAATCACATGTCAGTTCTAGTATAATATATTTGTCCAATGAATACCCGTTTATCATCTGCATTTCTTCTTGGTGTAGCAATTTTAATGGCCAGTAGTGTATTTGGCCGGTAAGTGGAGAAGAGGTGGTGTCAGACATGATGTCTTTGCACCAGTGTCCTGAATTAACAAACGAACCTCTCCGCAGTGTTTCATGTGAGTTCATACGCCACTGCTAATGGCGATCCGTCCGTCAGATGGGAATGTTAACCTCGGCCTCCTTGGTGCTACACGGGAGGAGTACGCTCTGTGCCATCACCGAGTTTGACCCTCTCCCCTCCTTTCATCCCTTAATACACACACCGAGCGAGGTGGCGCAGTGGTTAGCACACTGGACCCGCATCCGGGAGGACGACGGTTCAAACCCGCGTTCGGCCATCCTGCTATAGATTTGCCGTGATTTCCCTCCATCGCTTCAGTCAAACACCAGGATGGTTCCTTTGAAAGGTCACGGCCGACTTCCTTCCCCATCCTTCCGTAACCCGTCCTCGCTAGTTGGTCCCCCTCCCCCAAATCAACCAACCTTACTGCACGAATCCATCACTACAAGGTGCAGGCACTCGTCAGAGCCATGCTCACGACACAGATACACACTTGACATTTCACCGTCGGTCGGAGGAAGGCAACAGCAAACCACATGCACGAGGACCTTGCCTAGAATGGCGGTGCGGGATTACTGCATCTGCTCCCTGACGCACATTCCCAAAGTATGGGACTGTATGTTACTGATATGAGTAAACATCGATGACCAAAACAACGAGGCAACGTCGTGTAGAATCGTTTGTATCGCCAGTGTTCCTTCTTATCAAACTCCCCTCACAAACTAGTCCTTCCAAAGTGTCTATTAGCAAGCACTCTCATCTCAACTGATGTCCCATCACGTTCTTCTTTCCTCTTATAACGTGCATCAGTCTGATGAAGAGGACGAACATTTCTGTGGTATTTACTACTTGAAATACGTAAACGTGCTCCCCCCCCCCCCTCCCCCACCCCCCATAGGTTCGTAAACCTCCGCCGTACTCGGAGCACATTTACGCACTCCACTAGAGCCTATATAAAATTATTTTACATTCTTAAATGTGATATTGAATTAGAAGCATAGAGGGTGGCCGGAAAATCCCGTCACAAACTTCTAGGGTTCTTAGAACGGAGTGAGTATTTTGAATAGGAACTCATGCCCGGAAACGTACCGTTTCCGTGATACATTGTTTTGAAAACATTAAAAATTATGAAGAGAAATCCACGTAAATGTGCCATTGTTACCCCTGTGTCGGACTGGGACGCGAAGGTAGGACGTTCAGCTATCGCTGCCTAGTGCGCACTGACTAAGCCAGGCTGCAGGATAACTCCTGCAAATTTGGAAGGTAGAACATGTACTGGTGGAAGTAAAGCTGTGAGGACGGGTCGTGGACAGCTCAGTCGTTAAGAGCACTTGCCAGCGGAAGGCAAAAGGTGTCAGGTTCGAATTCTGCTTCGGCGCACACTTTTAATCTTTCAAATCAGCGCACACTACGCAGCAGAGTTCAAATTCATTCTGGTCTGTTACTGTAAGCATATAGACTGAGCCATTACTGCACCGACAAACTTTGAGGTTGTTCAGGTATACCTTTTGAATGTTTTCGGATAAGGAACTCGCGGTCTCAGGCGGATCGTTGAGAGTAATAGTGTAATTATGGTTTATTCGTTTTGCTGCCGCAGTCACTCTTGTTTCTGCGAAAATACCTTCAGAGCGGTGAAGAAACGTGCAATAACCTAAGGTAAAACACAGAAACAGAGTAATGCAGAAACCCACAGATTAAACACGTATAGCCGGCCCTGCGACCAAGCGGTTCTAGGCGCCTCAGTCCGGAGCCGCGCGACTGCTACGGTCGCAGGTTCGAATCCTGCCTCGGGCATGCATGCGTGTTAGTTAGGTTTAAGTAGTTCTAAGTCTAGGGGACTGATGACCTCAGACGTTAAGTCCGATAGTGCTTATTTAAACACGTATAATTTTATCACAAACTGTTCTGTCAGTGTACAATACAGCAAATGACAAGTACAGAATTGTTCCCTTACAGCTATTGTTCAAAATGTCGACCACCATCGACTGTATTACGAGCCCAAGAATTCAAGAAGTTTGCTGTACTACTTCCACGACTGCGATAATGCTAACAACCAGATGCGTGCGAATATCGACCGGAGTCTCTTAAACTAGGCTCTGTACATGCCTCCAGAAGAAGTAGTTCATTGGTGTCACATCTGGTAATTCCGTGGAACAGGATCACCGCGACTAATCCATTCTCGTCCAAACTGTACTTTAGTGTGGTTCCTAATATCGAGTGCAAAGCATGCTGGCGTCCCACCATGGTGAAATCACATAAGGTAACGAGGTCTCAGCGACAAATGGTTCAAATGGCTCGTAGCACTATGGGACTTAACATGTGAAGTCATCAGTCCCCTAGAACTTAGAACCACTTAAACCTAACTAACCTAAGGACATCTACATCTACATCTACATCCATACTCCGCAAGCCACCTGACGGTGTGTGGCGGAGGGTGCCTTGAGTACCTGTATCGGTTCTTCCTTCTATTCCAGTCTCGTATTGTTCGTGGAAAGAAGGACTGTCGGTATGCTTCTGTGTGGGCTCTAATCTCTCTGATTTTATCCTCATGGTCCCTTCGCGAGATATACGTAGGAGGGAGCAATATACTGCTTGACTCTTCGGTGAAGGTATGTTCTCGAAACTTTAATAAAAGCCCGTACCGAGCTACTGAGCGTCTCTCCTGCAGAGTCTTCCACTGGAGTTTGTCTATCATCTCCGTAACGCTTTCGCGATTACTAAATGATCCTGTAACGAAGCGCGCTGCTCTCCGTTGGATCTTCTCTATCTCTTTTATCAACCCTGTCTGGTACGGATCCCACACTGCTGAGCAGTATTCAAGCAGTGGGCGAACATGTGTACTGTAACCTACTTCCTTTGTTTCCGGACTGCATTTCCTTTGTATTCTTACAGTGAATCTCAGTGTGGCATCTACTTTACCGACGATTAATTTTACATGGTCATTCCATTTTAAAATCACTCCCAGATAATTTATGGAATTAACTGCTTCCAGTTGCTGACCTGCTATTTTGTAGCTAAATGATAAGGGATCTTTCTTTCTATGTATTCGCACCACATTACACTTGTCAACATTGAGATTCAATTGCCATTCCCTGCACCATGCGTCCATTCGTTGCAGATCCTCCTGCATTTCAGTATAATTTTCCATTGTTACAACCTCTCGATACACCACAGCATCATATGCAAAAAGCCTCAGTGAACTTCCGATGTCATCCACAAGGTCATTTATGTATATTGTGAATAGCAACGGTCCTATGACACTCCCCTGCGGCACACCTGAAATCACTCTTACTCCGGAATACTTCTCTCCATTGAGAATGGCATGCTGCGTTCTGTTATCTAGGAACTCTTCAATCCAATCACACAATTGGTCTGATAGTACATACGCTCTTATTTTGTTCATTAAACAACTGTGGGGATCCAGACTGAAGCGCCTAGAACCGCTCGGCCACCACGGCCGGTTCTCAGTGACACATACCGTCGACATGTTCACTGCTATCTTCAGTGCACTATGAAGTGAGCAGGTAAATCTAGTCACCAAAAGTACTCTTGCTCACAGGGACAGTGTGTGCGTTCTGAGGCAGAAGTGGAGAGAATAGGAGAATACAGACATTGTAATGTACTTAACTTTAGTACAAAATATTCCTCGGCGAAATCCGTATACAAGTTCTTGACAAAGCCGGGATAAGTTTTCGTAATGTAGAAATAAACATAAGTGTTGAGGCCAGAGAAAGTTTCGACTGGACTATGACGATGCTTGACTGCTGCTGACTGGAGTTACTCGACAACTGGGCAAGGACTATAGCTGCAGTCGGGCCGCCTCTTATCCACGCGATCGGTGGCGCCAGCGGCACCTCTGCTCAGGGGGCGTGGCACTCGTGAGGTCAACGATTGGGCGGCGTCGGACGCTGTTGCTGCCGCTGTCGGATAACAGCGGAACCTGTAGTGGCTGGTTCAAATGGCTCTGAGCACTATGGGACTTAACTGCTGTGGTCATCAGTCCCCTAGAACTTAGAACTACTTAAACCTAACTAACCTAAGGACGTCACACACATCCATGCCCGAGGCAGGATTCGAACCTGCGACCGTAGCGGTCACGCGGTTCCAGACTGAAGCGCCTAGAACCGCACGGCCACATCGGCCGGCGAACCTCTACTGCTAACCTCTTTACGCGGTACGACTTCCCCCTGAATGGTATCGTCGGCTATGATACCTACCACTTAGTACAGATACAAAGAAATTCGAAATTTGTGGTAAGGTCTTGTGGAGCCAAACTGCTGAGGTCATCGGTCCCTAAGCGTACACACTACATACACTAATTTACGGACAACACACACGCACCCATGCCCGAGGGAGGACTCGAACCTCCGACGGAGGGAGCCGCGCGGACCGTGATAAGGCGCCTCAGACCGCTCGGCAGATACAAAGTTAATTGCTGCAAAACAAAACAAATGAATTGGGAGTACTCTGTAACGAACCACACAAGAGTGTGGGTCCTCTTGAAACGTCCCCTTAGAAAAATTTATGAATGGTTGTGCTGATAAACCTCTTACATTATTTAATTTTCAAACAGCTGAGCAGAACTGAACGTACTCTGGCATTCCTCTCTTTACTTATTCTGATCAACACTAAACTGACACACAATATTTTTAGCGCAACGCAATCTGAGTTTCAATAATCCCTACAAAAGAATGGCCCTGACTAACATTAACCTATACCTTTCACGAATCACTTACCTCACAAAAATCTTCGTTACTCGAACTACTGCAATACAGCGAGCGCCAATACTGACAGCTTAATAAAAGATTCTAACTACTGAAGGTACTAACTACTGATAGGCATAGTTAGCTAATGAAAGATTTCGATAGAAACAAACAATGTATTTACCTTAATAGTGTTCAAAAGTCATTATATATATATATATATATACATATATATATATATATATATATATCAGTTCATGACATTCAGTCTTACAAATTTACTGTCTCTGATGGACACACGTCCAGATCATACGCTCTCAAAACTCTGCCATCTCTCTCCCCACATCCACCACTGCTGGCGGCTCACCTCCAACTGCGCAACGCTACGCGGTGTTAACATCAAGCTGCCCAACACTACAATAGCAAACAACAATGCAAACCAGCCACAGACTGCACACAGCACGGCCAGTGATTTTCATACACAGCGCTACGTGGCGTTACCAATAAAAAAAACCTAAACAGCCTACTTACACTCTCTACCGTAACACTAACAAGTTATCCCTGAACCACCTCTGCGAGTTTGTCGGTGGATTTCCGACTCACCATGTGTATAAATGATCTAGTGGATAATGTAGGAAGATGAAATAGGCTGTTCACAGGCAGTACGGTAGTCTATAAGAAGGCAGCAACGCCAGAAGACTGTAGCGAACTGCAGGAAGACATGCAGAAAACCGATAGTTGGTGCAGCAATCGGCAGTTGACCCGGAACATAAATAAATGTAACAAAGTTCACATAAATAGGCTACACAGGGCCGAGCGGAGACAGTGTGAAGCCAGATAGCTGTTGGAAACCTGTGAAGCGTCTTCGACGCTAGTAAAACAGTCATTGTTTTACAGTGTTTACAAGTCGTCGCTGTTCGACACCAGACTCGGCTGTTGCTCATTCAGCTGCTTGTTGGATTCTAGCTGACCTCCTTCGAATCACCTCAACGTCTGCATGCACAGGAGAAGATGGCCTTCATCTCACAGACGTCACTGGATGCGGATATGGAGGGGCATGTGATCAGCACACCGCTCTCCCGGCCGATGTCAGTGTACGAGATCGGAGCTGGTGCTTCTCAGTCAAGTACCTCTTCAGTTTGCCTCACAAGGGCTGAGTGCACCTCGCTTGCCAACAGCGATCGGCAGACCGGATGGTCACCCATCCAATTGCTAGCGCTTAACTTCGGTGATCTGATGGGAACCGGTGTTACCACTGCGGCAAGGACGTTGACTTATAATATGGCACACTGATGTGCAAAACTTAAGGACGAAAGTAATTTTCACGCGATGTGTCACTGCAAAGAAACATAGTTTGGTGAAACGTAGATTATACATGCAAAGAAGTTTTGTACAAAGGTAACTGAAAAGTATACGGTGACGAATATAAAATACACTTTTATTCAAAGACAATAATTACACTATAAATGGCGGGTCCTGGTTCTTTATAGGATGTGTGATCGCCACGTACGGCAGTGCATTCTCTGCAGCGTGTTGCCATGGTGGCCACGAAGTTGGTAAGGAGTTGTTGTGGTAAGACGTTCCATCCCTCCACCAAGACTGTTAACAACTGCTGAATGATCGTTAGTGCATTTGGACGTGCTGGAATACGTATCCCCAACGCACTGCACACGAGTTCGATGGGATTTAAATCGGTGTAACGTGCAAGGCAGTCAAATCGCCGAATATCCTCTCATTGCAAGAGCTATTCCACCTCCGCAGTTCGAAGCGCTCGCTCATTATCATCCATAAAAATGAAGTCAGGGCCAAATGTACCCTTGAAAAGCTGCATGTGGAAAAATATTATAGTGTCACAGTAACTGCTGAGTTTACTGTAATCAAAAATTTGAAAGTCAGTACGCTCGTGCATCATTACGCTTCTCCACACCATAACACCTGGACATCCAAAACGATTTCGTTTGACAATGTTTGTGAGCGCATTACGCGTTCCCACCTTTCGCTATGTGAGGGGACGTTCAGAATAACTGCTCAGACTGAGTCTGCACTCAACCGAGAACAGTATGCAAGCCTTCTACTCGCTGGTGCCACCGCAGACGTTGGTGCCGATGTGCAGGTGTCAACGGAACACAATTTACTGTCGTCCGGAAAAGAGACCACCCTCATGCCGCCACCTTGCCACTGTGGAGTGTGACGTTGAGTGCACTGCACTTTTGAGAAATGCTGTTTCCATTGTACCCGCTGTTTGACTTGGGTCCCTTCTTGCCAGTTGCACAATATAGCGTTCATTTTCCGATGTATAAGACCATTATCGACGACCTCCTCATCTTGAGGCAGCAGTGCCTATGATTAGGAACGCTTCCCATGCAAGTGAAACAATGCTGTGAACAATACGATTTACATAAACGATCTGGTTGATGGTAATGACAGCGGCCTTAGACTGTTTGCCGATGATGCTGTAGTCTACAGGAAAGTAGTATCACATGAAAGTTGTGAACAAATCAATGAGGATTTTCAGAAAATAAATGCGTGATGTATTGACTGGCAGTTCTCTCAATATTAGTAAGTGTAACTTATTGCGTATAACAAGGCGAAAATCCCCATTAATGTACGAGTACAAAATAAATGCCCAGTCTTTGGAAGCGGTAACGTCCGTCAAGTATCTGGGTGTGACTGTTCGAAATGATCTCAAAAGGAATGATCAGATTACACAAGCAACGGGTAAGGCGAACTCTAGATTGCGGTTTGTTGGTGGAATCCTGAAGCGATGCAGTCCTTCAACAACGGAAATAGCTTACAAAAAAAATGGTTCAAATGGCTCTGAGCACTATGCGACTTAACTTCTGAGGTCATCAGTCGCCTAGAACTTAGAACTAATTAAATCTAACTAACCTAAGGACATCACACACATCCATGCCCGAGGCAGGATTCGAACCTGCGACCGTAGCGGTCGCTCGGCTCCAGACTGTAGCGCCCAGAACCGCACGGCCACTCCGGCCGGCAAATAGCTTACAATACGTTAGTTCGTCCAGTCTTGGAGTATTGTTCTTCTGTATGGGACCCTTACCAGTTGGGTCTGATTCAAGAGATTGAGAAGGTCCAAAGAAGAGCGGCAAGATTCGTGACTGGTACATTTAGCCATCGTGAGAGCGTTACAAATCTCATAGTAAGTTTGAAGTGGGACACACTTGCAGATAGACGGCGCGCTAAACAGAAGGGGCTGCTCACTAAATTCCGAAATCCCATCTTCACCGAGGATGTAGAGCATGTCCAGAATGAGATTTTCACTCTGCAGCGGAGTGTGCGCTGATATGAAACTTCCTGGCAGATTAAAACTGTGTGCCGTACCGAGACTCGAACTCATGTAGAGCATATATTATTACCACCAACTTTCAAATCACGCAATGATCATCATTCAAAGATAAGGGAAATAAGAGCTCATACTGAGGCGTTCAAACAGTCGTTTTTCCCTCGCGCGATACGCGAGTGGAACAGAGTGGGGGGGGGGGGGGGGGGGGGATATGACTTTGGCGCGAATTGTGTCCTCCGCCACACAACGCTTGGTGGCTAGCGGAGTATACGTGTAGATGTAGATACCCATCCACTGTGCTACACTCGTCACACTTCTTCCTTCTTTCCGTGTCCCTGTGATACTACTCGGTGTGAAGTCAACCGAATGTTGTCTCCAAGCCACGTTGCAATGAAAAACACCACCGCATTGCAACGTAAATGGTCACTGATTAACACACACTATGTTTTCCTGTTCGTCCAACTGCCTCGTGTTGCTGGGCCAGTGCCATTTGGCGCTATCGTCACTCTGACCTCACGCCATGTGACGCACTATTTTGTATGCACGACCGGGAAACCTCCGGCAACATGTCCCCGCATATTCATTGATTTCCAGCTAGTAGTTAATAATTCTAAGACAAAAAAGAGAAACACACCATGAAGCAATTATCCGAATGGGAAGCAATTACACAGATGTTATGTACATGTAAAGAGAAACAAATTATTATAATTTCAGAAAAATTGGGCGATTTATTTAAGAGAAAGTGCTTCAGAAATTGAGCAAGTCAGTAACGCATTGGTTCGTCTCTGGCCCTTATGCGATCAATTATTCGGCTTGGCCTTGATTGAGAGATTGTTGGATGTCATCGTGATTGATACCATGCCAAATTCTGTCCAATTCGTGCGTTAGATCGTCAAGGTTGAAGGATTCTGCCCGTAATGTTCCAGAAGTTCTCAATTCGGGAGATATCCGGCGATCTTGCTGGTCGAGGTAGGGTTGTACGATTTAGCAATCACGAAGACAAGCAGTAGAAACTCTCACCGTGTGCGATCGGGCGTTACCTTGCTGAAATTTAGGCCTATATGGCTTGCCATCAAGGGCAATAAGACGGGCGTAGAATATCGTCGACGTACCGCTGTGCTGTTAGGGTTCCGTTGATGACAACCAAAGGGGTCGTACTATGAAATGAAATGCCAATATCAGACCATCAACCCTGGTTGCGGGACGTATGGCAGGCGACAGTCAACTTGCTATTACACCGCTGTCTGGGGGCATCGCCAGACATGACTTCGGCCTGGAATCGCAATGACCGGATAGAACTGTCTTCAGTGATCGGCGAAAATCCCCATTGCTTCGAATTGAGCCCCGACGACCAGCGATGACCACGGCACCCATATAGCACAGCGGTACGTCCCGTTTCGTTTTTCTTCCTTGCACTACACCCTGGGTTTACATTTCAACAAGATAATGCCCGCCCGCTCCCGTCGAGATTTTCCGTTGCTTGTCTTCATGTTTGCCGAACCCTACCTAGGCTAGCAAGGTCGCCAGATTTCTACCCAAATGAGGACGTCTGCAGCACTTTGGCCAGAGCCCTTCAACCAGCTCTAGATCTTGATGATCTAACGCACCATTTGGACAGAATTTGGCACAATATCCCTCAGGTGGACATCAACAACCCTGCCAACCATGCTAATCCGAATAACTGCTTGCCTTAGGGCCAGAGGTGGACCAAAACGTTACTGACATGTTCAGTTTCTGAAGGTCTTTCTCTTGAACGAATCATTCACGTTTTCTGGAACTCTAATCATTTGTTTCTCTCTGCATGAACATCACATCTACCGATTTCCGTTGTTGTTGTTGTTGTGGTCTTCAGTCCTGAGACTGGTTTGATGCAGCTCTCCATGCTACCCTATCCTGTGCAAGCTTCTTCATCTCCCAGTATTTACTGCCACCCACATCCTTCTGAATCTGCTTAGTGTATTCATCTCTTGGTCTCCCTCTACCATTTTTACTCTCCACGCGGCCCTCCAATGCTAAATTTGTGATCCCTTGATGCCTCATAACATGTCCTACCAACAGGTCCCTTCTTCTTGTCAAGTTGTGCCACAAACCCCTCTTCTCCCCAATTCTATTCAATACCTCCTCATTAGTTATGTGATCTATCCATGTAATCTTCAGCATTCTTCTGTAGCACCACATTTCGAAAGCTTCTATTCTCTTCTTGTCCAAACTATTTATCGTCCATGTTTTACTTCCATACATGGCTACACTCCATACAAATACTTTCAGAAACGACTTCCTACCACGTAAATCTATACTCGATGCTAAGAAATTTCTCTTCTTCAGAAACACTTCCCTTGCCATTGCCAGTCTACATTTTATATCTTCTCTATTTCGACCATCATCAGTTATTTTGCTCCTCAAATAGCAAAACTCCTTTACTACCTACCATTCGAATAATTCGTTTGTGGTCCTTTTTTCTGAATATACACTCCTGGAAATTGAAATAAGAACACCGTGAATTCATTGTCCCAGGAAGGGGAAACTTTATTGACACATTCCTGGGGTCAGATACATCACATGATCACACTGACAGAACCACAGGCACATAGACACAGGCAACAGAGCATGCACAATGTCGGCACTAGTACAGTGTATATCCACCTTTCGCAGCAATGCAGGCTGCTATTCTCCCATGGAGACGATCGTAGAGATGCTGGATGTAGTCCTGTGGAACGGCTTGCCATGCCATTTCCACCTGGCGCCTCAGTTGGACCAGCGTTCGTGCTGGACCTGCAGACCGCGTGAGACGACGCTTCATCCAGTCCCAAACATGCTCAATGGGGAACAGATCCGGAGATCTTGCTGGCCAGGGTAGTTGACTTACACCTTCTAGAGCACGTTGGGTGGCACGGGATACATGCGGACGTGCATTGTCCTGTTGGAACAGCAAGTTCCCTTGCCGGTCTAGGAATGGTAGAACGATGGGTTCGATGACGGTTTGGATGTACCGTGCACTATTCAGTGTCCCCTCGACGATCACCAGTGGTGTACGGCCAGTGTAGGAGATCGCTCCCCACACCATGATGCCGGGTGTTGGCCCTGTGTGCCTCGGTCGTATGCAGTCCTGATTGTGGCGCTCACCTGCACGGCGCCAAACACGCATACGACCATCATTGGCACCAAGGCAGAAGCGACTCTCATCGCTGAAGACGACACGTCTCCATTCGTCCCTCCATTCACGCCTGTCGCGACACCACTGGAGGCGGGCTGCACGATGTTGGGGCGTGAGCGGAAGACGGCCTAACGGTGTGCGGGACCGTAGCCCAGCTTTATGGAGACGGTTGCGAATGGTCCTCGCCGATACCCCAGGAGCAACAGTGTCCCTAATTTGCTGGGAAGTGGCGGTGCGGTCCCCTACGGCACTGCGTAGGATCCTACGGTCTTGGCGTGCATCCGTGCGTCGCTGCGGTCCGGTCCCAGGTCGACGGGCACGTGCACCTTCCGCCGACCACTGGCGACAACATCGATGTACTGTGGAGACCTCACGCCCCACGTGTTGAGCAATTCGGCGGTACGTCCACCCGGCCTCCCGCATGCCCACTATACGCCCCCGCTCAAAGTCCGTCAACTGCACATACGGTTCACGTCCACGCTGTCGCGGCATGCTACCAGTGTTAAAGACTGCGATGGAGCTCCGTATGCCACGGCAAACTGGCTGACACTGACGGCGGCGGGGCACAAATGCTGCGCAGCTAGCGCCGTTCGACGGCCAACACCGCGGTTCTTGGTGTGTCCGCTGTGCCGTGCGTGTGATCATTGCTTGTACAGCCCTCTCGCAGTGGCCGGAGCAAGTATGGTGGGTCTGACACACCAGTGTCAATGTGTTCTTTTTTCCATTTCCAGGAGTGTATGTCATGGTACTTTATCTATCTCGTCCTAAAGTTTTGCAGAGGGGTGTACATCTATCGGGGCGACTGTGTCTTGGATCCTTTAAGTGCGAGCTGCCTCTGTTATCGAGGTATCGATGCGGTGTCAAGTGTTGGTATTATTGGTCCAGTTGTTTAGCGACAGGTGTCCCGGCGGAGGCGCTGATGGCGCGGTGTTGCGGTGTTGCAGTGGGCTGCGTTCGCTGCAGGGCGGCGCCTGGGACGGCGACCGACGGCGCTTCTGGTGGTTCTCCGCCTACGCGTGGGGCGGCGCCGCCCTCGTGTGCGCGGCCACCGCTGCCGTCGAGTTCTCCGACTCCGTGCCCAAGGGCGCCAAGCTGAAGCCAGACTTCGGCGCCGTGCGCTGCTGGTTCAGGGGTGAGTCCGTACATCCACATCCTGTTCTGTTCACGTATGGAGAGCGGAACGAATGACGGGTTAACCGCCCCTATGTGTGTTGTAATTAATATAATCTCGTACTCACGAGCCCCACAGAATAATAAGTAGGGGATTGTAGCATTGTCGTAGAGCAGTGGTTCCCATCCTTTCTGCGTCCATTACTCCAGAGTACAATCAGATATTAGCTGCTACCCCCTCCCCACTCCCCCTCCCCACCCCTCCCACCTTAGTCATTAACAGTAGCGCATAAGTAAACTTTATAATGATAAACAGTTTTCTTTGATTACTTTTATATTTAAAATGAAGAAAGATGAATGATGTTTAATTTTCGTACACTACACCCCCATTTAAAATCCACCAAGTTAAAACGTATGCAGTGTACTTGGGCCTACTGCTTGTAAATCACTTGATTGTTGGACTCCTTATTTCTCAGCTGACAGAAATTTATATTAATAATAATAATAATAATGCAGTGTTGGCCCTACAGCAGTGTAGTAGCCATTATATGGTAATTCTTGTGCAGTCGATTACATACTTTATAGTTGCGAGGTGGATCACGAAGCTGTTTCTCAACTATAGCGGGAACTACTAACAATTTACGGAAGACGTTTTCATGAGCTATTTAAGCATATATGAAGTATAGTCTTAATTTTATTGTCATAGGCGCGTGGTACAAAGTATGTCTGTAGTGAATGGACTATGTCATGTAGATGACGTTTGTACATTCGTTTCACAAGCTACAACCTCCACTACATTGTCTCACGCGTGAACCAACGTATTTGAAAGAAATGTAATTACTGGTAATCCATGTATTCAGTATTACAGCCCCACAAAATAGTGATAACTGTAATTTAGTTTAGTGCCCGGAACACAGGTGAACACTTTTGTTTTTACCCCTAAGGTAGTAATTAGCCCCGGGTTAGGAAATATTGTTATAGAGTCGTCATTTAAAGCCGATTTTAGAAACTTTCAAATTACGCTTCCGCGGAACTGCTTGCCTCTATTTTCAGGTGCCTTTCTAGTTCAGTTTTTTCATCACCTCTGTGAAACTCTTCCACAGATCAAACAAATAGGTAACCCATTCGTGCTGTTCTTCTCTGTGTACGTTCAGTATTCCCTGTTATTTTATAAGGATCACACGCACTTGAGCAGTATTCGAGGCTGGATCCCACGAATGATGTGCAAGTAAACTCCTGTGTCCACTTATTTCATTTCCTTAGTAACATACCAATAAACCGAAATCTGCCACCTGTTTTACCCATGACGGAGCGAAACGATCGTTCCATTTCACATCCCTGCAAAGCGTTACAGCCAGGTGTTAGTATGAGTTGACCAAATCCGGCGGTAGCTCGTTGATACTTTAGTCACAGGATACTACTTTTTATTTTCCTGAAGTGCACAATTTTACATTTTTGGACATTTAAAACAAATTGCCAATATTTGCGCAACTTTCATATCATGTCAAGATCTGATTGAATACATGAGCGGATTTTTCCAGATAATACTTCGTTATAGGTAACCGCATCATACGTGTAAATTTAAGATTACTATTAATATTGTCTGCTAGATCATTAAATTACAACCTTAGCGGAAAGGGCCCCAATACATTTATCTATGGCACACGTGAAGTTACTTCTAAGTCCGTCGATGACACGCCATTCAAGATGATATACTGCGTCCTCCCAGTTAAAAAAGCCCCAGCCAAGCGACAAATTTCTCTTAAAGCAGAAAGGTGGAAGGAGTATATAGAGGGTCTATACAAGGGCGATGTACTTGAGGACAATATTATGGAAATGGAAGAGGATGTAGATGAAGATGAAATGGGAGATATGATACTGCGTGAAGAGTTTGACAGAGCACTGAAAGACCTGAGTCGAAACAAGGCCCCCGGAGTAGACAATATTCCATTGGAACTACTGACGGCCGTGGGAGAGCCAGTCCTGACAAAACTCTACCATCTGGTGAGCAAGATGTATGAAACAGGCGAAATACCCTCAGACTTCAAGAAGAATATAATAATTCCAATCTCAAAGAAAGCAGGTGTTGACAGATGTGAAAATTACCGAACTATCAGCTTAATAAGTCACAGCTGCAAAATACTAACACGAATTCTTTACAGACGAATGGAAAAACTAGTAGAAGCCAACCTCGGGGAAGATCAGTTTGGATTCCGTAGAAACACTGGAACACGTGAGGCAATACTGACCTTACGACTTATCTTGGAAGAAAGATTAAGGAAAGGCAAACCTACATTTCTAGCATTTGTAGACTTAGAGAAAGCTTTTGACAATGTTGACTGGAATACTCTCTTTCAAATTCTAAAGGTGGCAGGGGTAAAATACAGGGAGCGAAAGGCTATTTACAATTTGTACAGAAACTAGATGGCAGTTATAAGAGTCGAGGGACATGAAAGGGAAGCAGTGGTTGGGAAGGGAGTAAGACAGGGTTGTAGCCTCTCCCCGATGTTGTTCAATCTGTATATTGAGCAAGCAGTGAAGGAAACAAAAGAAAAAATCGGAGTAGGTATTAAAATTCATGGAGAAGAAATAAAAACTTTGAGGTTCGCCGATGACATTGTAATTCTGTCACAGACAGCAAAGGACTTGGAAGAGCAGTTGAATGGAATGGACAGTGTCTTGAAAGGAGGATATAAGATGAACATCAACAAAAGCAAAACAAGGATAATGGAATGTAGTCTAATTAAGTCGGGTGATGCTGAGGGAATTAGATTAGGAAATGAGGCACTTAAAGTAGTAAAGGAGTTTTGCTATTTGGGGAGCAAAATAACTGATGATGGTCGAAGTAGAGAGGATATAAAATGTAGGCTGGCAATGGCAAGGAAAGCGTTTCTGAAGAAGAGGAATTTGTTAACATCCAGTATTGATTTAAGTGTCAGGAAGTCATTTCTGAAAGTATTTGTATGGAGTGTAGCCATGTATGGAAGTGAAACATGGACGATAAATAGTTTGGACAAGAAGAGAATAGAAGCTTTCGAAATGTGGTGCTACAGAAGAATGCTGAAGATTAGATGGGTAGATCACATAACTAATGAGGAGGTACTGAACAGGATTGGGGAGAAGAGGAGTTTGTGGCACAACTTGACAAGAAGAAGGGATCGGTTGATAGGACATGTTCTGAGGCATCAAGGGATCACCAATTTAGTATTGGAGGGCAGCGTGGAGGGTAAAAATCGTAGAGGGAGACCAAGAGATGAATACACTAAGCAGATTCAGAAGGATGTAGGTTGCAGTAGGTACTGGGAGATGAAAAAGCTTGCACAGGATAGAGTAGCATGGAGAGCTGTATCAAACCAGTCTCAGGACTGAAGACCACAACAACAACAACATCATATATGTTCATATTTTTGATAATAATCGCAGGTGCGGTATTGAGTCAAATAATTTACGTAAATCGAGAAAGACTGCATCCACATGACTGCCTTGATCCAAAGCTTTCAGTAAGTCATGTCAGAAAAGTGCGAGTTGGGTTTCAATTGACCTATGTTTTCGGAATCCATGTTGGTTGGCGCGGAAAAGATAATTGTGTTCGAGATACCTCATTATGTCTGAGCTTAGAATATGTTTCAAGATTCTACAACAAATGGGTGTTAAAGATATTGGATGGTAGTTTTGTGGATCGTTTCTGCTATCCTCCCTGTAAACAGTGTGTCCTATGGTTTCTGCCAATTATTGGCTTGGTTTTCTGTTCGAGGAGCTATGGTGGACTATAGCTAAAAGAAGGGCTAGTTGTATAGAAAATGCGGTATAGAATCTGATGGGATTCCATCAGGCCCAGGGGCTTTCTTCAGTTTTAGCGATTTCAGCTGCTTCGAGACGCCTTTGGTATTAATATTTATGTCACACATCTTTACAGTCAGGCGAGAATTAAATTGGAGTAGTACGCCTGAATTTTCATTTGTACAGAAACATTTGAAAACAGAGCTCAGCCTTTCTGTTTTCGCTTTGCTACACTCAGTTTCAGTTCCTGTCTGGTCCATGAATATCTGGACACTAACTTTGTTACCACCAACAGCCTTTACGTGTGAGTAGAATTGCTTTTGCTTTTGTGAGACATTCTTCATTAATATTGTGGTACGGTAGACACTGAAGGCTTCACGAACTTCCCTCTTAACAACCAAATGCGTTTCGTTTAGCATCTCCTGATCTCTAGCCGTAAGCTTCGTTTTACAACTATTATACAGTAGTCTATGTTTCTTTAGTAGTTTCCTTACACTGATTGTATACCGTGAAGAGTTTCTCCCATTGTGATGGATAGCTACGTGGTCCACTATTATTCTGAGGGCAGTTCTTCTACATGCCCTTCTCCAGAGCTAAACGTTTCGAATTCGTTACTGAGGTGCGATATGATTGCCTCTTTATGCACTTTGATGAAAGTATAAATCTTTCAACTTGTGTTAGTGGCTCTTTGTACTTCAGAAATCATTGTTGCTACAACTGCCTCATTTTCACTGCTACCAGATTCTATTAAGTCTTCAAAAATGTTAGGTTTATTTGTTGTTTTAGATACAGCATAATTCCATTATGAGTGCGCTTCCGAAAAAATTGTTCTATGTAGTTTTCAGAGAACTCATTTACTTCATTTACTTATGCATCGCAGAACGTCTTGTCATGCGAACCACTTAAAATAGTGCAAATTTCGCTATTGATTTTGGACTAATATTGTCTCCTCCAGTAATGACAGTATGACACGGGAACTTACTTGCTAGCGAACTAAGATTTTCTCTGAAGTTTGGAGACGAGTCCGGTGGTTGATAGGATTTGGCTTTAAGTTCATGTCCCGCCCTTGTGTGCTCCCCACACACTGTAAGCTACCTGAGTAGCTAGCCTAGCTTGTCGCAGAGCATTCAAAGTCTCTGGTTCAATCCTTCCATTCGACTAACAACCAGCAGCCCCGATCAGTTCATGGGACAATGCTGCAAGTCGTGAACCTCGATGAAATTGCTTATGCAAGACTGGTCTTCCCAACCTTCGCTTCCAGTCACTGGAATGATCCAAGTATGACCTCGGAGCCCAGATGATAGGCACCGTTTGTTCCAACGTGCACCACAACCTATAGTCGGTTGCACCCTTTTCCTAGTAGTTGCCGGAACAGCCTCTTCAACAGGCCCCAAGGGGTACACACTGAGTGACACTAGACTTCCTCTCCCAGTCCTTGCTGCCACTGCCTTAACGGATATCATTATTTGCCTTACATTTGAACTGCTGACGATTAACAAACCGTTACCCTTGCATTTGCCTCGTCTTGACACAGGAGAGGGGGGAAGAGTTTATACGAGGGTTGAATGAAAAGTAATGATCCACCTTCGTTAATTTTGTCTGGATGGGAATATTTTAATAAATCAATCTGTCAACATTTTGCTTGTGAAACTCGATGGTTGCTGGCACAGGACGCTCAACTTTTTGTATGTCACGCAGGTCAGATGTCCCCGCCTCAACATATTTATACATACTCGCCCAGCGATGCACAGTACTCACATCAACAAAATCACCATAAACTGATTTCATTCTCTGACTAATCTCCTTTGGTATGACACCTTCTGCTGCCAAGAATTTAATGACTGCACTTTGCTTAAATCGCATTAACCGACCGTCTGCGCAGGGCTTCATACTTTATACAGTAGCAACACAACCGTTCAATGCTAAGGCTTCCAGCCAACTGGAGCTGTAGAGAAGAGGCTACGGAACAAGCCAGTACCTGCCGCATACCAATGCTGCCAACTGTTGAAGAGTTACGAAGGTGGAGGCATTACTTTTCAGTCAACCCTCGTAGTATATATAGGTAGACGTTTGCCCATTTTTTTCGATTCTTCTTTATTCGGTTTTCTCTTGTTTAGAGACAAGCACAGAGTAATTGTATAACTTTTATGGTATCTGCGTTGCGCAAATTAGGTATAAATATCTTCTCCAATGTAGAATAAATATCACATGAAATAGATAAAACAGTTGAACAAATGTTCAATGAAGTCAACCAACATAATACAATACATTTCATTCTCTTGTTCAGACATTCTTGCGTATAAATAAAATGACTTAGTTTAAAGATGTGACTTGTAAAATTTAAGTTAGACTACAGTGTTATACATTAGGTGAAAGATCAATGTGATAGTAAAAAAGAAGAATCACTGAAAATGGTGCTAATGGCATCTTATACCCTAACGTTTTTCAACTGGGTTAATCAAATGGTGAAAATAACAATCTGAAGCGAAAATCCAGTAAAGCATCTGAAGTGATTACTCAGTATGTGTATTTTTCTTCTCACATTCTTTTGCTAATTATTCGTAGACTCTTCCTTCTCGTGAATATATAACCATAGAATTACAGAAAATAGTTCTGAGATATTAGGCCTTCATTACAGTGTCTTCATATTACTTGTGTAATAGCTATAATTAAACTATTATGCCACTTACCTATGAAAAGCAACCGTTCCTTATTTCATATACAAACATTTAGAATTGCATCCATAGGAGCAGCAGCTACTGACCTATATTTGCCTAAGGAAATATGTAAAGTTGGAAAAATACCTGTAATTGGCGGTGTATGTAGGTGATACGCAACTAGTCTCTTTTTGAATTTCATGCGATTTATTGTCCATTAATCAGTTTTCGAGCCACTGCAGGCGCATCATCAGATAAAGGTGTCACAGAGAGACTCGTCTCTGGGTCACTTGCAGCTAAACGCTAGAGTCGTGGTGTTGGCAAAAATGACGATAACTGTGGCGTAAGTTATCGAAATGGATCGTAATGTTACATAGCACTACGTCTTGGTATCCAGGACAATTTCATGCGATAACGTATATTTCCCTCAGCTTTCACACAGTTCTTTATCGGAGTTAAATGGTTGTGGATACCACCAAACACAGCGACGCAATTGTTCGAAACATGACGATCTTTCGCTTCCTAAAGACTTGGCCAACTTATACCTCAGTTTTCGTTATTTTCACAGCAGTGGATGGCAGCGCGTAGCTGTGCGTGGTCCAGTGAATAATCTTCCTGTAGCTTCTCCATCTGATGACGAACCAGGACTCTACTGAAAATGGTTAATGGTACAACACAAGTAAATCGTATCAAATTCAAAAAGTTACAAGTTGCTTATACCTTACAGGGCGTCGGTATAAATATGGAAACAGAAAAAATTCAACACATTATTGTACCTAATACTGCGTAGGAAAACCCTTGGTATTCAAAACCGCTTTCAGTCATCTCGGAATGTATAAATACGGGTCACTTATGGTTTTCAAGGGAATCTCATTCCAGTCTTTCTGTCAAATAGTTGCAAGTTGAGCTAACGATCGTGCAGGTGGAGAGCGACCACGTCCCCTTCTGTCTAAAGCAGATCACAAAGGCTCAATAATTTTGGGATCTGGTGGGGAGGGAAGATGCGACAGTTCAACCTGCTGCTCACAAACCCAGTCCTGGACGATGCGAACTGTTTGAACAGGACATCTGTCGTCTTGGATCAGAACATTACCGTTGAGGAAAAAAATATACCATGAGATGGACCTGATAAGGTAAAATGGTCAAATGATCCTTGGCGGTAATGTAACCTAGTACAGTACCCATGGAATACCACGATATGGCTGTCCAAATCATCACCGAACCCTCGCCATGTTTCCCTCTTGGGACGTAAATGTGCTCAGAAGTTGGTAAGAGTGCGCAACAAGACTTAACGGACCAAATGACTGTCTTCCATTGCTCCATAGATCAGGTTTTACTGCTTCGGCACCACATTTTCCTCTGATGGGCATTTGCATCACGATAGAGTGGTTTTGTATTTCCAGCTCGCCCTGCTATGCCTAGCTGATGGTGCTCCACTCGTGTTGTTGTGGTGCTGTCAGGATTTGCAAGTGCAACATTCGGTTCCGCATGGACTTTTGCAGCTGTCACCCTCTTGTTTTTCGTCACCGTCCTCCTCAATCAACGTCCGTCATAATCACTCAACACACACTTTCGTCCACGTTGTTATTTGCCGGATGATGATTTTCCGCTCTCCCTATATGCGGTATAAATCTTCGATTCGGTGCCTCTTGAAAAATCAAACACTTCGGTTACCTTTGGTACAGAAGCACCCACAATACGAGCACTAGCAATTTGAATATGTTCTAATTCACTTAGCTCCACCACAATGCACTCACAACTACACATAAAATACTTCTCAACGCGAGTGACACTTGCAACGTGTTGAGGACACTGCACAGGTGCCGCCTGTGGTCAAATACAACAGCGCAACCTACAGACTGTGTTTATGTTCAAGCACGCATTTCTCACGGTGTTTCCTTATTTCTGTCCAATCCCTGTGCGTAAACCGCGAGTTTAAATCAAAGCTGCAGTTCCTCATCCACAACGGAATGGATATAATGAAAATACACGTACGAGGGTCGTTCAATAATTGAAGAGACAAATTTGTGTGGGGAAAAAACGGTTTGTAGGGCAAGTTTGGTACTTTTATGCTTTTAAGTTGGCATCACTGGGATGAAACCTGATCACCTTATGTCTCAACATAGTTTTGTTTATAACCTCAAAAATACATTTCACGATGGAGAGTCCGCTAAAAACGTCCACATTGCTTGAACAACGTTCTGTTATCCGTTTTTTACTTGCTGAAGGCGTGAGACCAGTGAATATATACTGTAGAATGTCTAAAGTTTATGGTGAAGGTTGTATGTATCGTGCAAATTTTTACAAGTGGGCGGAGCTGTTCAAAAATTGTTGCGATTCCGTAACTGACGAACACCGTTCTGGCAGTTTCAACTCCCTCGCTTGAAAGTCGAATTGATGACATTATTCGTGCCGACCGCTGTGTGAATGTGGAAATGACAGTTGATAAGATTCAAGTTAGTACTGGTACAGTTCATAACATTATCTGTAAGAAGCTGAAGTACCGCAAAACATGTGCATAATGGGTCCCAAAGGAGTTGACGCGGCTACACAAGGAAAAAGGTTGAGAGTGTGCACAGAGTTAAAGGAAAGTTATGAATGCGAAGGTGAGCACTTCCTCAACAAAATTTTAACTTGTGATGAAACTTGGGTTCACTAATATGAGCCAGAACCAAAAGACAAAGCACGCCAACTCACCTGTCAAGAAAAAATTCAAAACCCAAGCCTCAAGTCATGTTGACGGTGTTTTGGGATGCTGAGGGTCCAGTTTTTTGTGATTATCTCGAAAAGCGGCACACAGTGAACAGCCAATACTACTCGGGTTTGCTTGAAGCCAGCCATGAGACGGAGACGTCTTGGATCTCAGAGGAGAGGTGTCGTTCTCCAGCAAGACAACGCACGCCCTCATATTGCACAACTAACACGTGAAATCATCGACAAAAAGGGCTGGGAAGTACTGCCTCATCCCCCTTACAGTCCTGATTTAGCACCTAGTGATTTCTATTTGTTTGGTGTACTGAAGGAGGCATTACGTGGGAAGAGGTTGCAAGACAACGAGGACGTGAACAAGTTTGTGGGAAATTGGTTCAAACATCAAGATAAAGAGTTCTCTGCAGCCGGAATAAAAAAGCTTGTAGCCTGTCGGAACAACTGCATAAATAGTCATGGGGATTATGTCGAAAAATAGAAATTGTTCTGTAAAAATAAATGCTTTTTCTCCAGACCAATTTGTTTCTTTAATTATAGAATGACCCTCGTAATATTAAAGTTTCAGTTTTAGCATGAAATGAAAACGAACGCCTATATAGTAAAGTCATTTGACACTCTCGATATGATGGTGAGAACATATGCAGTGCGTTATGCTCACTCCAGACACATTTCTACTCTACGGCCGCAGCCAAGAACGTCGCGGGAGGCAGCCCAGTGTTCCGTTTTCAAATACTTTCTCGCACTTTTTCCGCGTTCTAGGTCTGGCAGCGCCTGAAGCATGCGTTTTCGACTCTAGATTCCTGATCTCATAACTTTGGTCTTGAGATCAGTATTTTGTATACAGCAAACATAGGTAAGAGATCTCCCTTGAAGCATTCTCTATGACCGCACAGCCTTCCGGCCAAACAATAGAAGATTCGCTCTGCTTGGAAAAATTGCCAATGTATGTCGTTCATTTACAAGTTCACCTACTTGGACAGCAGGATTAAAGCTACTAACATATTTATTTTCAGAGGGAATTCAAAAATGGTTCAAATGGCTCTGAGCACTATGGGACTTAACATCTATGGTCATCAGTCCCCCAGAACTTAGAACTACTTAAACCTAACTAACCTAAGGACATCACACAACACCCAGCCATCACGAGGCAGAGAAAATTCCTGACCCCGCCGGGAATCGAACCCGGGAACCCGGGCGTGGGAAGCGAGAACGCTACCGCACGACCACGAGATGAGGGCTCAGAGGGAATTCTGTTTATGTTTCGTATAAAGATAAATTTCATTGGTCGAACCAGTCCGATGGACAACTGCCCTAAAAAACTGTGAAATAAGGAGCAGAACAACACAGGAAATCATTTATCTATTTAAAGTAATCAGTTTTCAAATGATGGTTTCAGAGAAGAAATTGAGTACGGGATGTGACATCGATAAGCCCATTTTTTCACACTGAGACCCATTTATTACCTTCAATAAATCTATACACCACAGAGAGTATAAATATCTATTTTCATAACGGTTCATTCTGTTGCAAAGGTTTCAGTTGTTGCCACTGTTAAAATTATTTTCGCAGTCTATTTTTATAATACACCGGAATGGATAGCATACCGTGTTTCTCAGTGTATGTATTTTGAGCCTCTGAAACACATAGCTGACACGTCACTCGTGTGCGACACCCAGAGCTATAAACACACGAAATGGAATCCTAGAAATTAATACCCTGTCGTAAGTTCTTCATCACCGGTGATTCTTTGTGTGACGCATGGAAAGATAAATGTGTCACTCGTGACGTCACGTCTATTCGAGTCGCTAGAAGAACCCGGTTCGTTTTTTCAGATGTGCACGAGGAAGAACCGATACAGTTTCGAAACAAGTAGTCACTCACGGGTGTGTGAGCGACTACAGTCGCGCACTGAACATCCTGCCGAGTGAACGCGAATCTACAAACGTGATCAGTATATGGTAATTTTTGATTCCTAGATCCAGTCTCGATCTTATTCAACACGCTGTGAGACTGACAAATCGAAGACTACAAAATTATTAAATCCTTAAACTAGTATCTTGCTTGTTTCTTATAACTTCTCAGAGAACAATTAGCATCTCTCTTTTGCAGGATCTATTAATTTAGATAATGAATCACCTTGTCAGGTCTCTTATTGTGCTGATTTATATGCCCCAAAGTCTTCGGCCAAGAAAAAGAGTTTGTTTCGTGAGGCACTGTAATAGCGTATAATCCCATAGAAAGATTATAACATATCTATTAAACGAATTACGCAGATACACATTCAGTGCATGAGATCAATATACACTACGCAACAAAATTAAAGGATCACTTCTCCGAAACCCCGTAATTGCCTGCCATTGGCACGTATAAGTTTGAAATATGGCTCAAAGGTGTCTATAATCTTCCTCAGTAGTGATCCAAAAGGGCGGCATCCTGCAAGGTCATCCTCAACGTCGACGACGCTTCAAATTTCAAGATGTTGAACATACGAAAAAAAGGCCAGACTTCAGATGTTCATGTACCGTCTCAGGTGTATTAATGGCGCCGCATTGGCACCAGCTTTCATCACAATTCTGCCGAAAGGCACCGTGGACGTGTTCACGATGGGAAGGTCGTGACAGCCCCTATTATCGATATTCCACCCCTTCTCTGCGATGGAGGTCAAAACCGCGACGATCCGAGTTGAGATCCGTAGGTTTTCTTATGGGTGGTCAAGGAAAACATTTCACACGCACCGCCGCTCAGAATCGACACGGAAAGGCCTGAGGGGGTGGAATTAACGGCGTTAATGAAACCACCCCTTTCCTTGGGGTAGTGATTGCCACACGTTTCGCAGTCGAAAACGACAGTCTCATTACGATGAGCAGTAGGAGGACGTTCTTGACAACGTTTGACACTGCTGACACCCCTTGATATTTTAACCCTGCTCAGAGAACACTGGGGGTGGGAGTGGGAGTCGGGGGGCCGGGCGAGGGAGGGGGGGCTCGCCACTGAACGTGATCGCACCCCTTCAAAGTGCAACGCGATCACTATTTTTGCTCTCGTGCACGGTTTGGAACAACTAGGAACCGTTCAAAACCATTCGACAAAATATGAACATCATTCGAAGTAGTAAAGCGTGCTTATGCATTTTCAGCCCTTCTGTGGCGTGATGAATGGGAGAGGGGGGAGCGAGTGGGGAGGGGGGCGGGCGGGCAGGGGTGCGTCATTGACATATACGCGAATAATGTATGATTTCCGAGTATTGGCACCAGACCCTCTCTCTCTCTCTCTCTCTCTCTCTCTCTTCTCTATTTTTGTCTTTTTCTCTTTTTCTTTTACGACTCATAAGAGCAGGATGGCCTGTTGTAGCACTTCGTCCCTTCTAATGAGGAGTCGCTTTTGGTCCCTTGTCGAGGGAACTCGGTGCGATGTTAATGCCGGAGGGTCCGTATTAGAAATTTGATGCGTTAGTTGTTACTTGGCTGTCCCTATGTTGTAACAGCGGTACGAAGGAACTCGACTCATGATCACGATGTTGTGATGATCCAGAGGGCTGAGTGCCCCAGTTATGGCGACACTGATGGAACATCATCGTCTTTCTTTGCACACACCACCACTACACCGTCATCGTCAGCAGCCTCACAGCGACGACTAGCTGCCACGGTGACAATTGTTTGATCCGATTCAATTTCAGAATCTTTTTGGCTAACTATAAGTTAGCTGTAAATCTTTATAGCGTCCTTATTCATTGTTTGCTCGGACAGGGTCCTGCCTCCAGCTGTCTTGTTTGGAAGCCTGGGATCCATTAGTAATAAAAACGTAAATTTCGTAAATAATGCACACGGTATATTAAGCACCGAAAACAGACATTTTATTGTAATAATAGTTGAGTACTTGAGAGAGTGTTACTCTAACATCAGCAACATAAAAAAGTAAATAGAGAAAAAGGCAAATATCTCTTATTGATTGTTGATGTATATGAGATTCTTACGTCGTCATCTTCTTGTATCTGGCTTGTCACGCTGTATAAGGTTCAAATGGTTCAAATGGCTCCGAGCACTACGGGACTTAACTGCTGTGGTCATCAGTCCCCTAGAACTTAGAACTACTTGAACCTAACTAACCTAAGGACATCACACACATCCATACCCGAGGCAGGATTCGAACCTGCGACCGTAGCAGTCGCGGCTGTATAAGGGATGATCAAAAAACTTCCATTTTTAGGGGATTGTTGAAGCGTACCTGCAACGTAGCGGGTGTACAGGGTGTAGCGGGTATAAGCGCAGATATTTCTATTGGTGACTGAGGACGGTCTACTGAACAACACTACATCAGTATGTACTTCGTTTCCAGATTAATAATATAGCTGTTAGGAGTAGTATGCTGGGTAGTACCTCCACATACACTATTGGCCATTAAAATTGCTACACCACGAAGATGACGTGCTACAGACGCGAAATTTTACCGACAGGAAGAAGATGCTGTGATATCCAAATGATCAGCTTTTCAGAGCTTTTCCAACCGATTTCTCATACACAAACAGCAGTTGACCGGCGTTGCCTGGTGAAATGTTGTTGTATAGCCTCGCGTAAGGAGGAGAAATGCGTACCATCACGTTTCCGACTTTGATAAAGGTCTGGTTCTAACCTATCGCGATTGCGGTTTATCGTATCGCGACATTGCTGCTCGCGTTGGTCGAGATCCAATGACTGTTAGCAGAATATGGAGTCGGTGCGCTCAGGAGGGTAATACCGAACGCCGTGCTGGGTCCCAACGGCCTAGTATCACTAGCAGTCGAGATGACAGGCATCTTATCCGCATGGCTGTAACGGATCGTGCAGCCACGTCTCGATCCCTGAGTCAAGAGATGGGGACGTTTGCAAGTCAACAACCACCTGCACGAACAGTTCGACGACGTTTACAGCAGCATGGACTATCAGCTCGGAGACCATGGCTGCGGTTACCCTTGACACTGAATCACAGACAGGAGCGCCTGCGATGGTGTACTCAACGACGAACCTGGGTGCACGAATGGCAAAACGTCATTTTCTCGGATGAATCCATGTTCTGTTTACAGCATCATGATGGTCGCATCCGTGTTTGGCGACATCGCGGTGAACACACATTGGAAGCGGGTATTCGTCATCGCCATACTGGCGTATCACCTGCCGTGATGGTAAGGGGAGCCATTGGTTACACGTCTTGGTCACCTCTTGTTCGTATTGACGGCACTTTGAACAGTGGATGTCACATTACAGATGTGTTACGACCCGTGGCTCTACCCTTCATTCGATCCCTGCAAAACCCTACATTTCAGTAGGATAATGCACGACTGCATGTTGCAGGTCCTTTACGGGCCTTTCTGGATACAGAGAATGCTCGATTGCTGCCCTGGCCAGCACATTGTCCAGATCTCTCACCAATTGAAAACGTCTGGTCAATGGTGGCCGAGCAATTGGCTCGTCACAATACGCTAGTCACTACTCTTGATGAATTGTGGTATCGTGTTGAAGCTGCATGGGGAGCTGTACCTGTACACGCGATCCAAGCTCTGTTTGACTCAATGCCCAGGCGTATCAAGGCCGCTATTACGGCCAGAGGTGGTTGTTCTGGGTACTGATTTCTCAGGATCTATGCACCCAAACTGCGTGAAAATGTAATCACGTGTCAGTTCTAGTACAACATATTTGTCCAATGAATACCCGTTTATCATCTGCATTTCTTCTTGGTGTAGCAATTTTAATGGCCAGTAGTGTAGCTCCCAACACCATAACATATGGGCCACCAAAACGATCATGTTCAATAATGTTCCTGGCTGCATTACATACCCCCATATGGCGAGTGATGGAAGTACGTAATGCACCCAGGAATATTGTCTAACACAATCGTTTTGATGGTCCAGGTGTTGTAGGGTGGAGGACAGTAATATTGCATGTACTTGTGATTTCCAAATCTTTGAACACAGAACGCTTACTTCTCAGCAGTATCGTGACAGTGTACTGCTTCCCCATGTGTGACTTTTATGAGGTGCATTCAGTACTGACTTCAGTTTTATCGACAACGGAGCGCGACCGCATCAAAATGCGCAGGCGAATGAGCTCTTCCAAAGAGATGATATTTGCTGAATCGACTGGTCTGCCTTCCCACCCCCCCCCCCTCCCCCCTGCTTAAATTCCATCGACCACTTGTGGGACGCGTTGCGGAGACGTCCTCATGCAGCACCAACAATCCAGCAGTTTTCGACCTCTTTGATGGAGGCATGGAACGCCCTACCACAAGAACTCATTACCAAACTTGTGACCACAATGGGAACACACAGCCTATTAAATATGATGTCCCACCTTTTCATCATAAATCCCTGTGACTTCAGTGTAATTCTTGTCTTGCAACGAAAGTATCATTTCGGTTCGTCTCATTGTATTTCAGTTACCTTCCTTATTACCCTGTAGCAGTTCCTTCTATGTATGGTCCAAGATCGTTACGTTACGAGGGTCGTCCACAAAGTAAGTTCCGTTTCCATTTCTATCCGCGGCAGCGCTACGATCGCAGTTCCGAGGATGCGCGACAGTTACTCTGACTCAAGAAGACATTTACACCATTTTTAGATCACTCCTGCCGACGTGTGCTTTGTAGCGCTTCTTTATAATGTCAGCCGTAATTGAAAATGCAGCCGCAATTGAAAATGCAGCCCCGTGCGAAATGATATCTGTGATTCGTTTTCTAAATGCAAATAAAGTTAAACAAAGGAAATTCATCGGCAAATCTGCGAGGTTTATGGACAAAATGCTATGAGTGATTCAATGGTTAGAAGATGAGTCAGACTGTTCAATGGAGGACGTGATCAAGTGCACGATGAAGAACGAAGTGGACGCCCATCTGAGGTTACTGATGAACTGGTTCATACAATTGAAGAGAAGATTAAGCACAACCGTAAGTTTATCCTTAGTGCCCTTGATATGGAAGTTCCGCAAATCTCACTATCACTCATAATAAAATTGCTACTGAAAAACTGAAATTTCGAAAACTTTGCTCACGTTGGGTACCCAAAATTCTTTCTGAACTACACAATAAACAACGGATGGGCAGTGCACTTCAGTTTTTGACATGTTACAATGAAGGAGGCGATGGTTTTCTTTTGCGGATAGTCATGGGGGATGAAACCTGGGTACCGTGCGACACCCCGGAAACAAAACGGCAATCAGTGGAATGGAGGCACACTTCATCTTTTTTTTGGGGGACAGAAAAGGCATTTTGCTGATTGATTTCTTACCACAAGGCCAAACAATCAATGCACATGGTTACTGCGAGACCATCAAGAAATTGCGCCGTGCAATGCAGAACAAGCGTCGAGGATTTAAATCACTAAAGACCAAGAACTCTCATGGATATGACGGGGTATCTAGCAGAATACTGAAGTATTGTTCCACGTACGTTAGCTCAGTACTTAGCCATATCTGTAACTTTTCCTTTAGGAGTGGTCGGTTTCCTGACCGATTAAAGTACTCGGTAGTGAAGCCACTTTATAAAAAGGGAGACAGGGATAATGTTGACAATTATAGATCTATTTCTATGCCATCGGTGTTTGCTAAAGTTATCGAGAGGGTTGTATATACAAGGTTACTGCAGCATTTAAATTCACATAATTTGCTGTCAAATGTACAGTTTGGTTTTAGAAATGGCTTAACAACTGAAAATGCTATAGTCTCTTTTCTCTGTGAGGTTTTGGATGGATTAAATAAAAGGTTGCGAACGTTAGGTGTTTTCTTTGATTTAACGAAGGCTTTTGACTGTGTTGACCACAAAATATTACTGCAGAAGTTGGAACATTATGGAGTAAGAGGAGTAGCTTACAATTGGTTCGCCTCCTACTTTAAGAACAGAAAGAAAAAGGTAATCCTCCGCAATATTGAGAGTGGTAATGATGTTCAGTCCCAATGGGGCACTGTTAAATGGGGCGTTCCCCAAGGGTCGGTGCTGGGGCCACTGCTGTTTCTTATTTATATAAATGATATGCCTTCTAGTATTACAGGTGATTCAAAAATATTTCTGTTTGCTAATGACACCACCTTGGTAGTGAAGGATCTTGTGTGTAATATTGAAACATTATCAAATAATGTAGTTCATGATATAAGTTCGTGGCTTGTGGAAAATAATTTGATGCTAAATCACAGTAAGACTCAGTTTTTACAGTTTCTAACCCACAATTCAACAAGAACTGACATTTTAATCAGACAGAATGGGCATGTTATAAGCGAGACGGAACAGTTCAAGTTCCTAGGCGTACAGATAGATAGTAAGCTGTTGTGGAAAGCCCATGTTCAGGATCTTGTTCAGAAACTAAATGCCGCTTTATTTACCATTAGAACAGTATCTGAAATAAGTGACATTTCAACACGAAAAGTAGTATACTTCGCATATTTTCATACGCTTATGTCATATGGTATTATTTTTTGGGGTAATTCTTCTGATTCAAAAAGGGTATTTTTGGCTCAAAAACGGGCTGTTCGAGCTATGTATGGTGTAAGTTCGAAAACCTCTTGTCGACCCCTATTCAATAGTCTGGGAATTTTGACATTGCCCTCACAGTATGTATTTTCTTTAATGTCGTTTGTTGTTAGCAATATTAGCTTATTCCCAAGAGTTAGCAGCTTTCACTCAGTTAATACTAGGCAGAAATCAAATCTGCATGTGGAATGCACTTCCTTGACTCTTGTGCAGAAAGGAGTGCAGTATTCTGCTGCATCCATTTTCAATAAGCTACCACAAGAACTCAAAAATCTTAGCAGTAGCCCAAACACTTTTAAGTCTAAACTGAAGAGTTTCCTCATGGCTCACTCCTTCTATTCTGTCGAGGAGCTCCTGGAAGAGCTAAAAAATTAAGCAAATTCCAGTGTTACATTCTTGATTTTCTTTATTTAAACTAACGACTTGTCGCCTGAATATGTTTCTTATATTTCATTTTATCTGTTTCTACAATCGTGTTATAATTTCATGTATTGACTCGTTCCATGACCATGGAGACTTCTCCTAAATGTGGTCCCACGGAACAATAAATAAATAAATAAAAAATAAATAAAATAAATTACTGTCAAAAGGTGTTGTTTTTTTCCACGATAATTCCCGACCTCACATGGTGAATGTGACCAAACAACTCTTATTGGAATTTCAATGGGACGCATTTGATCATCCTCCGTGCAGCCCAGACGTCGCTCCTAGCGACTTTCATCTCTTCTTACACCTAAAATCTGTCGTTAGAGATCAAGACTTCGACGATGATGAAGAGCTGAAAGAACATGTTATCACATGGTTGAATACACAGGGGGCAACCTTCTGTGAAGAAGGCATACATAAACTTGTGCCTCACTACGGCAAGTGCCTACAAAATTTCGGGAGCTATGTAGAAAAGTAGTTTAATAGCTGTAGATTTTTTTACAATAAATATTTTTTCTGTATCTGTACTCGTTTGTTTTATATAGCTAAACGGAACTTATTTTGTGAGCGTACCTCGTATTTCGCAGTGACACATCATGTAAAAGTTACTTTCGTCCTTAAGTTTTGTGCAGTAGTGTAAGAACCGCGTTCCTGATCGCTGAAGGCTGACGTTCGTACCTTTACACGTAACGACTGCAGTGTTACTAGCCGCAGATACGCTGATGACTGTGCTGTGGCAGGGCGCGAGGCGACGCTGCTGTTCTTCTACGGGCCGGTGGCTGTGTTGCTGCTGGGGAACCTCTCCCTCTTCACCTACACCGCCGTCAAGATCGTCTCTGCTTACAAGGAGACGCAGATACTCAACATGGTGGACGGGCGCCGCCGCGGCAAGTCCAGCGGACACAGCATCTACCGCAAGGAACGCCAGAGGTGAGCTTCCGCCTCCAAACAGTACCGTTTAAAAAGTATTCGACATCTCACAGAGCGCTGGTTGGACGGCTCCCGCCAGCAGGGCGCCAATGGCAGTTGTGGTGGCAGTGTTGCCTCGCGCTGTGTTGCCACTTCTGCTGCGCGAAGCATTGGGCCTCCTTATTCTCGACTAGGAAACGTTTCCTGATGCGAAAATTACATTTATTTAAGGGAAACACCTAATTCCAGCCCCAATTGGAATTAAGAACAGATTTTTCACACTCTTGGGCACATTATGGAGGTTTACACTACTGACAAGTTCAAATGTGTGTGAAATCCTATGGGAACAAACTTCTGAGGTCATCAGTCCCTAGACTTACACACTAATTAAACTAATTTATGCCAAGAACAACACACACACCCATACCCGAGGCAGGACTCGAACCTCCGGCGGGAGGGGCCGCGCAATCAATGAGATGACGCTTCTAACGGCACAGCCACTCTGTGCGACTACCGACAAGTTTTACGTTAATTTTGTAGGAGATAGAAACAGCAAAATACTGTACTAACAGATTTCCAAAAAAAATCATCTTCTAGATGGCAAACACAGTGAGATACGAAACTCGGAAATCATTCGTTGCTGAGGAGATAATTTTGTAATCCAATGAAAACAAAACATGTTTCGGTGATAAGTAGTTTATATCGGGTGCCACAGCCACAGATTTATGAAAATATACTAGCTGACAAACCTGGCATTATGCAGGTATTTATTTTGCCAATTTTTTATTAGAAACGAAAACATAAATGACCAGTAAAACTTTCATCCATTATGGATTACGATCACTACGACTGTGATGAATAAACCTTTCTTGAAATAACTGCAACCAGTCGCCTTTTGTTTCGTTCTTCAATTGTTACTATCCCATTACCGCTTTCGAATCGCCTAGCGAGTCATCATCAGATGTTACACTTTTATTGATTGTCTGCAGCTGTGTGGGAGTCGTGCAACTGTGGCAAGATATGTGATCAGAACATGCAAGCACTGAGTTAGGCGATAATTATTCACATTATAAGATAGATTTTGCTGTGTTACTAGCAGTGAATAGTATCCGTTGGTTGGTTCTTAGTGCACACAGTATTCCAGAAAACATAAAAAAATTGGTTCAAATGGCTCTAAGCACTATGGGGCTTGACATCAGAGGTCATCAGTCTCCTAGACTTAGAACTACTTAAACCTAACTAACCTAAGGACACATCCATGCCCGTGGAAAACATAATGAATGTTTTCCAATGACGTTAATTTTACTGCACTTCACACAGCCACAGGTCCGAAAACGAAACAAATTTGATTAAAAAGTGAACACTATAGATATGTCTTTAAAATCTACAGAAGCATGAATTCTGTAGGCTTTACATAAAACATTAAAGCTAGTGATTTCCTTTGTTGTTTAACTTAAAGTCTATGAACTAAAAGATAAAAACAAATATATATACTGAAAACACATGGCGCAAATCCTGTCGATCTTTTAAAAAAACTTCACCAAAAATACTGGAGGACCTGCAATGAGAAAAAGGAATTGGGGAGGGAACTGGATAAAAAATGTTGTGGGTCCGTTGGGAACCAGCTATGGAGGTGAAGATAGGTGTTGGTGTGTAAAGTGGAAAGACGGAAAGTGGGGAGGAGTCTGGCAGCTGAGCAGGTCCATGGTATCATGAAGAGAAGGAATGGGGAGAGATTAGGAGGGAAGAGATAGAAGGGATCCCTAGTGTGGAGTGGGATAGGTGGGAAGGTGTTATAACCGATAGGAAGGATCAGTATCAGGGCGAATTTCAATGTCTCATAGAGGGAGTTGATTGAAATTTCTTTGGAATAGGATATGGAGTGTGTGTAGATGTCAGGACAGTGGGATGTGCTGGTAAAGGCATGGCTGCACATCAGAACTGGTGATCACAGTAGAAATAATGAGGTCATTGTCTAGTTTTCAGTTAGTGCAGGACATGTGGTGTCCATTAAAGGCGAGGAGGGGTGGGGACTTGATGAGATGCAGAAGAATCTAGAGGAAAGGTAAATGGGTGTGGAAAGCAAAGAAGAGTGCATGATGTTCACGGATAGTGACTAACTGTTAGAACTTAGATAGGGCATAGACATGGTACAGTCTTACCCTAAAACCTGGGAGCCAGCCAGCCACTGCAAAGACTGATTCCGACTTGTTCACATAGTGCACCAAGGAAACTGCGCACCTGTCACAACTATAAGACCGGCCATCTGCACGATCTGGAAACAATGTAGGATGTGGAACTTCTGGAGGAGGCGTTGTTTTCCACTCGTTCTCTGGCAACAGAGGTAGATCGAATCATTCATATTGTGTGGAGGACAAGAGCCTATGGGCAACTCACGTCAGAAAAGAATTTTCTTGTTTCAAAAAGATCGTTCTGGCATGTATAATTTTCCGTATTCAGGAAGCCTCGATAATTAACATATTTTAGTAACTGTTATCTTTTAACTTTTCTGTGACATTTGCATTCAGTACATAAGGTTGACATGTCGGATGTAAGAGTATTGCATGCTCTAATTCAGAGCAACAGAAATCAGAAGGGCTGACTCTCACTGTATTTTTGGTTGTACATCAACAGTTGACTCACTAAGCATTCCTGTGCAGTGCTGTTTCTGATGACAAATTATATGTTGACATCTTAAAAGTAAATTAATGGCTGAGCCCTAAAAAAGACGACAGTGTGAAAATAATATTTTGTAGCGTCTCAAAACTGCATCAAGTGTTGCTGCTACACGATAACACACTGTACTGATTTGCCAAACAATGCTATCCAGTATATTGTTTGGGAATCATCTCTCATACACTTCTTCTTATAACCTTTTCCCATCAAATGTTTACCTTTCCCACTCCCTATCTAACAAGTGAACCCACTTCAAATCTGGCTTGACGACAATAATAACTCAGAACCAGTAGGTTTCTACAGGGATGACATCGGTGAACTACTTAAGCATTGTCAGACGGTTTCAGATAAAGTGGGAGAATATACTATTGATGATAATTTTCCCTCTTATGTTTATTGTTGTGTTCAATAATCTACTGGAAAAATGCCACTTATCTAGTGTACTAACATAAATGAATTAACGTACAACTACAACCTTGTAATGCACGTCTAATTTAAGAAAACATTAAGTATTTGCAACATGAATGTGCCTATATCGGTATGAGTTTGTAAGATATTTCTTACTCTGGAATTTGAAATGGTGTATGTTTACATGCTGTCACGTGTCATACCTACGTAGTATGGAAATGTAGCATTTCATAAATAAGATTGTGTACTCTAAAAGAAAAATGTGAGCAGAAATGGTAAGAGACATTATCAAGTGTGCAGTATCTACAATTTTTCGCCCTTACACTGTGGGGTACTGGAAGAAGCGAGCCAACTTTTGATGGAGAGATTTACTTAAGATTTTCTTATTTATTTTAAATGTGGCTGCTTGTAGCTTTGTCACAGAACAGGTAAGAATGAATCTTTATGCACCCCATTTCACAAATAATACTTTTACATATTACGTGACAGGTTAACAACTGTTCACAATACAGTTAAAACATTCACCGCTACTTGCAAAATCAAGCTGGCACCGACGTCTCTTGCATTAGGCATCAATTTGAATAATCTGAATTAAGGAACGTAATCGTCAACTCATGAGATACAAAAATGACAACAGAGTTCACTGTTGCATTAATACTGCAGATAAGTGCAAAGCAAATATTACCGCCCGCTATGCAACTGGAATGACAATCACTACGCAGGTTCTATATGTTACAGTTAGTCAAATAATCAGCGATCTGTAACCCTACTTCCACTGTTGTGAAATATACTAACCATTAATTATTTGACTAAATAGAGACTGCTGCACTCTGATTCACATACCTGCTGTAATCCGGCTAACAGCGACCACTGTTAAGATAAAATAGCGGTAGTTTTGTGTCATGAAACAACAGTGTTTGGATAGTCTCCGCAAGTTCTAGAACCGTCTAACCATCTGTGCCGTCTAATTACCACTCGTCAATTTTCGTATTGTGGTGGTCTAGAGGCATCTTTCATATCAAAATGTCAGGAGCTAAATTAATAACACTCAGTGCTGATTGCGAGGCGCTGTATAGAGCCACAGCGCCTATCTTAGCTTGCTGAACCAGTAGTTATTTCAGGTTCTCTCTGTCTCAAACGTACTGCAACTTGAAAAGTTCTTCCAGATAAGCGCTTTTCTCTTTTATTGACAAGGCATCAGTAGGAATTTATTGCAATCATAACGAGTAAATGATGCTTTTCGTTCTTTCGATATTTACAGATTAAATGACAGAATTGTTTAAGGATGCGTTATACTAGACATTACTGTCAGCGTTTTATATTATTTGTTCCGCGTTCTGATAACAACTGCTTTTGGCAGAAACTGGAGTAGAACGTGCACTGAGCACGCCCTTCAGTGGTTTCACTATCGACAACTTTCTGAGCCTACTTCTTCAGTCATTGTGTATGGTTTCCTGCACAGTAGCCGTTCTTTAAATGGAACTTTGTCTTTCGTACCTTACGAAGTCTCCCTGTGGATGTTCATGTTTAGCAATGAATGTTGTGTTGTTGTCTCTTCATATGTGTGCCTCTTTTGATGATACCACCATTGAAAAAAGAAAAACATTTTCTAAGTCTATAACTGTAAAAAGGATATGATCCTATTCAAAATGTTTGCAATATACACTCCTGGAAATAGAAATAAGAACACCGTGAATTCATTGTCCCAGGAAGGGGAAACTTTATTGAGACATTCCTGGGGTCAGATACATCACATGATCACACTGACGGAACCACAGGCACATAGACACAGGCAACAGAGCATGCACAATGTCGGCACTAGTACAGTGTATATCCACCTTTCGCAGCAATGCAGGCAGCTATTCTCCCATGGAGACGATCGTAGAGATGCTGGATGTAGTCCTGTGGAACGGCTTGCCATGCCATTTCCACCTGGCGCCTCAGTTGGACCAGCGTTCGTGCTGGACGTGCAGACCGCGTGAGACGACGCTTCATCCAGTCCCAAACATGCTCAATGGGGGACAGATCCGGAGATCTTGCTGGCCAGGGTAGTTGACTTACACCTTCTAGAGCACGTTGGGTGGCACGGGATACATGCGGACGTGCATTGTCCTGTTGGAACAGCAAGTTCCCTTGCCGGTCTAGGAATGGTAGAACGATGGGTTCGATGACGGTTTGGATGTACCGTGCACTATTCAGTGTCCCCTCGACGATCACCAGTGGTGAACGGCCAGTGTAGGAGATCGCTCCCCACACCATGATGCCGGGTGTTGGCCCTGTGTGCCTCGGTCGTATGCAGTCCTGATTGTGGCGCTCACCTGCACGGCGCCAAACACGCATACGACCATCATTGGCACCAAGGCAGAAGCGACTCTCATCGCTGAAGACGACACGTCTCCATTCGTCCCTCCATTCACGCCTGTCGCGACACCACTGGAGGCGGGCTGCACGATGTTGGGGCGTAAGCGGAAGACGGCCTAACGGTGTGCGGGACCGTAGCCCAGCTGCATGGAGACGGTTGCGAATGGTCCTCGCCGATACCCCAGGAGCAACAGTGTCCCTAATTTGCTGGGAAGTGGCGGTGCGGTCCCCTACGGCACTGCGTAGGATCCTACGGTCTTGGCGTGCATCCGTGCGTCGCTGCGGTCCGGTCCCAGGTCGATGGGCACGTGCACCTTCCGCCGACCACTGGCGACAACATCGATGTACTGTGGAGACCTCACGCCCCACGTGTTGAGCAATTCGGCGGTACGTCCACCCGGCCTCCCGCATGCCCACTATACGCCCTCGCTCAAAGTCCGTCAACTGCACATACGGTTCACGTCCACGCTGTCGCGGCATGCTACCAGTGTTAAAGACTGCGATGGAGCTCCGTATGCCACGGCAAACTGGCTGACACTGACGGCGGCGGTGCACAAATGCTGCGCAGCTAGCGCCATTCGACGGCCAACACCGCGGTTCCTGGTGTGTCCGCTGTGCCGTGCGTGTGATCATTGCTTGTACAGCCCTCTCGCAGTGTCCGGAGCAAGTATGGTGGGTCTGACACACCGGTGTCAATGTGTTCTTTTTTCCATTTCCAGGAGTGTAACTTTGGAGATTCTCCAAAAATGCGTATCGTGTCTGGTGAATGAGCTTTTCAGTTTTCATTGTGCTTATAACAGGAAAACAAAACTAACTGTGACAGATAGTGATTTACGATATTTAATTTGCAGCCGGTGCATCTGAGTACTTTTAGTAGATATGAGGTAGACTCTAAACTAATTACAGAAGTGAGAATAAAACCACTTTTGGTATTCTAGACCTGGCAGCTCTATCTTTAAGATTGCTGTGTTCGCTTCCGAGCTGACTCAAGGAACAGATCGGCTGGGAAACTTATGCTTCTGCTGGTAATGTAACTGAAACGTGGTAAAAACGCACAATATGTTTGGCAATTGTGTGATCATCAAGTTCCGCCCTGGATGTCATGGAATTATGCTGCCAAATTTACTTGATATTTTCTTGTCATTTCCACTGAATAATGTGAATGGTTTCCACTTAATGAGTGATACAAAGTCATAAATTTACGGTTTTGAGTCCAGGGACGTCTTCGTACACCGATATTGCAACTAATCTCGTCTTCTACTTCGCAATGTATCCTCCTCGTCAATAAGGCAGAGACAGATGCCACAGGTCTTTGCTAGCTCTGAGGCAGATGTAAACTGAAGGCTGCTTTGGCACGCGGTTCCAGTCTTACTGGAGACCAGATTTATACCTGTTTTATGACAGAGTTACGAGCAGCCACATAAATAAGTAAATCTTAAGTAAAATTCTCCATCAAAACTCGGGGCGCTACTTCCAGTACACCATAGTGTATGGGCCAAAAAATTGTTGATATTGCACATTCCATAGTGCGTCTTTTCGCTTGTGCCAAAAATGTTGTTGGTTTTTGTGAATACACAATCTCATTTATAAAACTCCGCATTTTCAGACTACTTGAGTATGACACACGGCAGCAAATAAACACAGACTTCTTCGAACTCCAGAGTGAATAGTATCTCATTAACTCATGCCGACACAGGCGCAGTAGTGTCACAGATAATTTATGTTTTCTTAAAATAGACATGCATTATAAGATTATCTAGGTAAGTTGTAATTCATTTGTATCAGTAAAGTGCATTCTTCCAGCAGTTTATTGTAGAGAACTGTAAACATAGGAGAACTTATCATCAACGATATATTCCCTTACATTATTTAAAACAGTCTAACAACGCTCAAGTATTTTATCAATCCCACAACTATAGAAACCTAGTGGTTATGGGTTAAAGATATCGTCAAGTCAGCTCTGAAGTACATTATCGTCAGGAAAGGAATTTTATTGACAGTTGCTCGACAAGGAGCAGGAAATATTTGAGGGCAAAAGGTCATAAGAAGTGGGCGAGGAATGGCTTCCCAAACAATATCCAGGATAACTTTGTTTGTCAAACCAGTAGAGTGTGTTATCGTGTAGGGGTAACACTTGATGCAGTTTTGTCGATCGTCTTTCTTGCACTGAGACCAAAATGTGTCTCAACAGTTGGCAACAAATTCCAGGCGTGATGGACACACCCTTGGGGAGAGATTCATAGTGCACAATACCATTTTTGAGAGACCACGTGCAAAATAATGTTTTCACATTCTCCTTGTTCGAGTATTTGTCTTTTGTTAGGGTTCAACAATTAATTTCTTCTTAAGAGGTTAACATAAAAGTATCATAATACGTCACCAGTAATAATATTGCCTAGGAATGCTCAGTCACAAAACTGATGATATTCAAGCAAAAATGCAGGAAGACTCCTCCCCCCCGCCCCCATCCTTTGATTTTTATTTTGAATTTGAGCATGCAGTACTCCTACACACGGTCAGTGAACCTTGCCTACTGAATGTAATGTCGTACGAAGGCAAAATTGTAGCAATCAATCAAATACGTCAATTATCGAGATTTCTTGCGCTTTTATATGAGATTTTGGATAGTTGAAACTTATGAATGGATGTGATTGGCTCTGCAATGTGGCATTCTACCATTTATGGTGGATGTGATTGGTTCTGCAATGCGGCGTTCTACCATTAACGATGGACTGCAACTGCTGTGTTCGGATGCAGGCTGAGTTGGCATCCCTTCGCTCCCAGCTTCAGGCAGTGTTGGCTTCGGTCACACAGCTTGAGGCTGTTGCCAATGGGCATCACTGTGGGGGTCCGGATGGGGGTTTGTCGGGGACGGCCAGCTCGTCCCACGCATCCCCTGATCGGACTACGACTGTGGTTGCCCAGGATACTGCCCGCATTGAGGCTGATCCCTCACCTGTGGTAGAGTGGGAGGTCGTTTCAAGGTGTGGCAGGGGGCGAAAGACATTCCGGAGGGCTGAACGGAAAGCCTCTCCAGTTTGTCTGACGAACCGGTTTCAGGCTCTGTCTCAGGCTGATACTGATCTTCAGCCTGACATGGCTGCTTGTCCTGTTCCAGAGGTTGCCCCTCAGTCTGCAAGATCCGGGCAGTTGCAGAGGGTGGGCTTACTGGTAGTTGGGAGCTCCAACGTCAGGCGCGTAATGGGGCCCCTTAGGGAAATGGCAGCAAGAGAGGGGAAGAAAACCAATGTGCACTCTGTGTGCATACCGGGGGGAGTCATTCCAGATGTGGAAAGGGTCCTTCCGGATGCCATGAAGGGTACAGCGTGCACCCATCTGCAGGTGGTCGCTCATGTCGGCACCAATGATGTGTGTCGCTATGGATCGGAGGAAATCCTCTCTGGCTTCCGGCGGCTATCTGATTTGGTGAAGACTGCCAGTCTCGCTAGCGGGATGAAAGCAGAGCTCACCATCTGCAGCATCGTCGACAGGACTGACTGCGGACCTTTGGTACAGAGCCGAGTGGAGGGTCTGAATCAGAGGCTGAGACGGTTCTGCGACCGTGTGGGCTGCAGATTCCTCGACTTGCGCCATAGGGTGGTGGGGTTTCGTGTTCCACTGGATAGGTCAGGAGTCCACTACACGCAACAAGCGGCTACACGGGTAGCAGGGGTTGTGTGGCGTGGGCTGGGCGGTTTTTTAGGTTAGATGGCCTTGGGCAAGTACAGAAAGGGCAACAGCCTCAACGGGTGTGGGGCAAAGTCAGGACATGCGGGGACCAAGCAGCAATCGGTATTGTAATTGTCAACTGTCGAAGCTGCGTTGGTAAAGTACCGGAACTTCAAGCGCTGATAGAAAGCACCGAAGCTGAAATCGTTATAGGTACAGAAAGCTGGCTTAAGCCAGAGATAAATTCTGCCGAAATTTTTACAAAGGTACAGACGGTGTTTAGAAAGGATAGAGTGCATGCAACCGGTGGTGGAGTGTTCGTCGCTGTTAGTAGTAGTTTATCCTGTAGTGAAGTAGAAGTGGATAGTTCCTGTGAATTATTATGGGTGGAGGTTACACTAAACAACCGAACTAGGTTAATAATTGGCTCCTTTTACCGACCTCCCGACTCAGCAGCATTAGTGGCAGAACAACTGAGAGAAAATTTGGAATAAATTTCACATAAATTTTCTCAGCATGTTATAGTCTTAGGTGGAGATTTCAATTTACCAGATATAGACTGGGACACTCAGATGTTTAGGACGGGTGGTAGGGACAGAGCATCGAGTGACATTATACTGAGTGCACTATCCGAAAATTACCTCGAGCAATTAAACAGAGAACCGACTAGTGGAGATAACATCTTGGACCTACTGATAACAAACAGACCCGAACTTTTCGACTCTGTATGTACAGAACAGGGAATCAGTGATCATAAGGCCGTTGCAGCATCCCTGAATATGGAAGTTAATGGGAATATAAAAAAAGGGAGGAAGGTTTATCTGTTTAGCAAGAGTAATAGAAGGCAGATTTCAGACTACCTAACAGATCAAAACGAAAATTTCTGTTCCGACACTGACAATGTTGAGTGTTTATGGAAAAAGTTCAAGGCAATCGTAAAATGCGTTTTAGACAGGTACGTGCCGAGTAAAACTGTGAGGGACGGGAAAAACCCACCGTGGTACAACAACAAAGTTAGGAAACTACTGCGAAAGCAAAGAGAGCTCCACTCCAAGTTTAAACGCAGCCAAAACCTCTCATACAAACAGAAGCTAAACGATGTCAAAGTTAGCGTACGGAGGGCTATGCGTGAAGCGTTCATTGAATTCGAAAGTAAAATTCTATGTACCGACTTGACAGAAAATCCTAGGAAGTTCTGGTCTTACGTTAAATCAGTAAGTGGCTCGAAACAGCATATCCAGACACTCCGGGATGATGATGGCATTGAAACAGAGGATGACACGCACAAAGCTGAAATACTAAACACCTTTTTCCAAAGCTGTTTCACAGAGGAAGACCGCACTGCAATTCCTTCTCTAAATCCTCGCACAAACGAAAAAATGGCTGACATCGAAATAAGTGTCCAAGGAATAGAAAAGCAACTGGAATCACTCAATAGAGGAAAGTCCACTGGACCTGATGGGATACCAATTCGATTCTACACAGAGTACGTGAAAGAACTTGCCCCCCTTCTAACAGCCGTGTACCGCAAGTCTCTAGAGGAACGGAGGGTTCCAAATGATTGGAAAAGAGTACAGGTAGTCCCAGTCTTCAAGAAGGGTCGTCGAGCAGATGCGCAAAACTATAGACCTATATCTCTGACGTCGATCTCTTGTAGAATTTTAGAACATGTTTTTTGCTCGCGTATCATGTCATTTCTGGAAACCCAGAATCTACTATGTAGGAATCAACATGGATTCCGGAAACAGCGATCGTGTGAGACCCAACTCGCTTTATTTGTTCATGAGACCCAGAAAATATTAGATACAGGTTCCCAGGTAGATGCTATTTTTCTTGACTTCCGGAAGGCGTTCGATACAGTTCCGCACTGTCGCCTGATAAACAAAGTAAGAGCCTACGGAATATCAGACCAGCTGTGTGGCTGGATTGAAGAGCTTTTAGCAAACAGAACACAGCATGTTGTTATCAATGGAGAGACGTCTACAGACGTTAAAGTAACCTCTGGCGTGCCACAGGGGAGTGTTATGGGACCATTGCTTTTCACAATATATATAAATGACCTAGTAGATAGTGTCGGAAGTTCCATGCGGCTTTTCGCGGATGATGCTGTAGTATACAGAGAAGTTGCAGCATTAGAAAATTGTAGCGAAATGCAGGAAGATCTGCAGCGGATAGGCACTTGGTGCAGGGAGTGGCAACTGACCCTTAACATAGACAAATGTAATGTATTGCGAATACATAGAAAGAAGGATCCTTTATTGTATGATTATATGATAGCGGAACAAACACTGGTAGCAGTTACTTCTGTAAAATATCTGGGAGTATGCGTGCGGAACGATTTGAAGTGGAATGATCATATAAAATTAATTGTTGGTAAGGCGGGTACCAGGTTGAGATTCATTGGGAAAGTGCTTAGAAAATGTAGTCCATCAACAAAGGAGGTGGCTTACAAAACACTCGTTCGACCTATACTTGAGTATTGCTCATCAGTGTGGGATCCGTACCAGATCAGTCTGACGGAGGAGATAGAGAGGATCCAAAGAAGAGCGGCGCGTTTCGTCACAGGGTTATTTGGTAACCGTGATAGCGTTACGGAGATGTTTAATAAACTCAAGTGGCAGACTCTGCAAGAGAGGCGCTCTGCATCGCGGTGTAGCTTGCTCGCCAGGTTTCGAGAGGGTGCGTTTCTGGATGAGGTATCGAATATATTGCTTCCCCGTACTTATACCTCCCGAGGAGATCACGAATGTAAAATTAGAGAGATTAGAGCGCGCACGGAGGCTTTCAGACAGTCGTTCTTCCCGCGAACCATACGCGACTGGAACAGGAAAGGGAGGTAATGACAGTGGCACGTAAAGTGCCCTCCGCCACACACCGTTGGGTGGCTTGCGGAGTATCAATGTAGATGTAGATGTAGATGTAGATGTGATTGCTGGATGCTGGCACGAAGTAGCATTTCCATAGACGACTATTTGACGGGAGCACAGCTCCTGTCGTATATCTTTGACTGGATGTAGCAGAGCCAACACACGCCCAGCTCAGCCAGCTCAGCCATTAGTGGCATTCCATCAGGCATGTGCACACCACGGGCACAGTCTCCACACCAGTCATTGGTCGAATGTGTGTCCAAGGTGCTACAGCTTAATCGAGTAACATCACCAACTAGCTCGTAAGGGCTGTTAACTAGCCCTTATGGGTCAGGCTTCAAAGTACACCTGCCATTGCGATGCCATCTACTGGGCGCCATAGGCTGAAGCACCAGCCACTCTCTGAGAGTCCTTGATTTAACTTAGAGCGTCCGCACGTTCCAGCCAACCATGTTGGGCCACGAGAAATGTTCGCCAACCCTGCTGTCTTAAGGCTTTGCCAGACAGAACGCAGCCTGGCGGTACGGCCTGTGGGCCTCAGCCGCGGCAGTCAGAGCGCACCGTTGAAACGCTCCTCGCCCGGTGCGGCTGTTCGGTTGCTGCTGCATCAGTGCTGCACTCTAGGAGACGAGCGCAATACAATAATGAGCAGATAAAGAAGGTTTCTAATTTCAAATATTTAGGGGAAATCATCCAGCCCAATGCTTCAGATAAAGAAGGAAATAAAACAAGAACAAGAAAAATGGAAATGGCATTCCAGCTAACAAAGAATGTCTACAACAAGAAGTCAGTATGAATTAACGCAAAAATAAGGCACTACAACACTGTGATTAAGCCAGAGTGTCTGTATGCATCTGAATGTTTAGCAATGAACACTAACAAGGAAATGGAAGCTATAGCAAAAAAGGAGCGAAAAATCATTAGAAGAGTACTTGGGCCGAGGTTTGAGAATGGGACTTGGAAGCTTAGAAGTAATAGAGAAGTGTATGACAAAATTGAGAAAGTGGGAGATACTATGAGGAAGAGAAGAGTAAGCTTTTACGCCCATTTGAAAAGAATGAATGATGAAAGGCTGACAAAGAAAATATTCATGTTTTTTGACAAGAACCCCAGAACCCAAATTACCTGGTTCAAAGAAGTCAAAGCAGACTTAGAGGAGATGGGTATAGGAGAAGATGATTTAACCAACAGAGACTTAATGAGAGACAAAATTCAACATTTTGAAGGATTTGAAGTGAAGAAGAGAAGAACTGGAGGAACAGTGTGGACAGAAGACCGAAGGGAGCAGCACAGAGAGAGGATGAAGACATATTGGCAGAAGAGAAAAGAGGAGGAGCGCAATAGGAGAAATGTACATTGAAAAATAGTTGTTTAACGCGGTCCCTAGACGGCCAAAATCGGAATAAAAAAAAAAATGAGCATATCAACGACGCGGCCTGGTCGTTGCGGCTCAGTGTTACGGGCCGTACCAATAGACCGCGTTATGTCTGGCTAGGCTTTCGCTCACTGCTTGCTAGCCACGGCCGACTCCTGGGTCACTGTCATCGATCTCCTGTACGGGAGCATAGACCAATAAAGGATGTTATTGAGTAAACTATCTTGACTCCGCACTTGCCATTGAACTGGAGACCCCATCCCATAGTTCTCCATGCACACGCATTTTGCAGTCTGATGTGCCCAGGGAACCAATGTTGTCCAGCTCAGGATGTAGACATGAAGTGGAATGAATAGATAACGTAGTTTGCAGGGAAAGAGAAAGGATGACTATTGTTAATTGTGAGAGGTTTGAAAAGTGTAACACGCCAGTTAAGGAGCACTAGTCTGTGCTGCTCGAATGTCTGGGTTCCCCACAATGTCGGACTAAAGATAGACATGGTTTTAGAGGAGTGTTGCCAAGGTCATTACTATACAAAATGATCAGGTGGAGTCCCATATACGTCCATGGGACATATCTCAAGTAACTTCTACATCTGTCGATGACAAACTGCTGGGGGGCCGCGGTGGTCTAGCGGTTCTAGGCGCTCAGTCCGGAACCGCGCGACTGCTACGGTCGCAGGTTAGAATCCTGCCTCGGGCATGGATGTGTGTGATGTTCTTAGGTTAGTTAGGTTTAAGTAGTTCTAAGTTCTAGGGGACTGTTGACCACAGATAATAAGTCGCATAGTGCTCAGAGCCATTTGAACCATTTTTGAACCCATAGTGCTCAGAGCCATTTGAACCATTTGAACATACTGCTGCATCCTTCCTACTAATCGTCAACACAGTCACAAATTTTGTTCCATATTCCACATGATCGCACTTTTGTTAATAACTATTGGTGTGGTAATGCGTTAGATGCTTTCCAGAAGGAGATAAATACTGCATACACGTGACTGCTTTGACTCGTGGCTTTCAAGATGTTATGTGAGAAAGTGGAAGTTGGGTTCTCCATGGGCGATGTTTCGAGAATCCATGTTGATTGATATGGAGGAGGTGACTCTGTGTGAGATATCTATCTCTGTGCCTTCTGTACAAGACCTCTCCTGGCCCTTCAGCACATCCCCACGGCAACAGGTCACCGCATTCCCTCCCCTTCTGTGTTGCACACCACAACAGTGTAAGGAGAGATGGGGGTTCGGGAAAAACACTCTGACTTGTACACAGAATATAGCGCGATTTAAATTAGTTGGTATTTGTTACTGAAACTCCAAAGAACTCCAAAGAACTGTCTACAGACAGCCAAAACAGTGATATGCTTTTAGTGACAATAGGAAATAGTTTGAAAGCCTCTACTTCCTACAAATACACTCCTGGAAATTGAAATAAGAACACCGTGAATTCATTGTCCCAGGAAGGGGAAACTATATTGACACATTCCTGGGGTCAGATACATCACATGATCACACTGACAGAACCACAGGCACATAGGCACAGGCAACAGAGCATGCACAATGTCGGCACTAGTACAGTGTATATCCACCTTTCGCAGCAATGCAGGCTGCTATTCTCCCATGGAGACGATCGTAGAGATGCTGGATGTAGTCCTGTGGAACGGCTTGCCATGCCATTTCCACCTGGCGCCTCAGTTGGACCAGCGTTCGTGCTGGACGTGCAGACCGCGTGAGACGACGCTTCATCCAGTCCCAAACATGCTCAATGGGGGACAGATCCGGAGATCTTGCTGGCCAGGGTAGTTGACTTACACCTTCTAGAGCACGTTGGGTGGCACGGGATACATGCGGACGTGCATTGTCCTGTTGGAACAGCAAGTTCCCTTGCCGGTCTAGGAATGGTAGAACGATGGGTTCGATGACGGTTTGGATGTACCGTGCACTATTCAGTGTCCCCTCGACGATCACCAGTGGTGTACGGCCAGTGTAGGAGATCGCTCCCCACACCATGATGCCGGGTGTTGGCCCTGTGTGCCTCGGTCGTATGCAGTCCTGATTGTGGCGCTCACCTGCACGGCGCCAAACACGCATACGACCATTATTGGCACCAAGGCAGAAGCGACTCTCATCGCTGAAGACGACACGTCTCCATTCGTCCCTCCATTCACGCCTGTCGCGACACCACCGGAGGCGGGCTGCACGATGTTGGGGCGTGAGCGGAAGACGGCCTCACGGTGTGCGGGACCGTAGCCCAGCTGCATGGAGACGGTTGCGAATGGTCCTCGCCGATACCCCAGGAGCAACAGTGTCCCTAATTTGCTGGGAAGTGGCGGTGCGGTCCCCTACGGCACTGCGTAGGATCCTACAGTCTTGGCGTGCATCCGTGCGTCGCTGCGGTCCGGTCCCAGGTCGACGGGCACGTGCACCTTCCGCCGACCACTGGCGACAACATCGATGTACTGTGGAGACCTCACGCCCCACGTGTTGAGCAATTCGACGGTACGTCCACCCGGCCTCCCGCATGCCCACTATACGCCCTCGCTCAAAGTCCGTCAACTGCACATACGGTTCACGTCCACGCTGTCGCGGCATGCGACCAGTGTTAAAGACTGCGATGGAGCTCCGTAATGCCACGGCAAACTGGCTGAGACTGACGGCGGCGGTGCACAAATGCTGCGCAGCTAGCGCCATTCGACGGCCAACACCGCGGTTCCTGGTGTGTCCGCTGTGCCGTGCGTGTGATCATTGCTTGTACAGCCCTCTCGCAGTGTCCGGAGCAAGTATGGTGGGTCTGACACACCGGTGTCAATGTGTTCTTTTTTCCATTTCCTGAGAGTAAAGTATAGTATAGATAACTATAGTGTTTCTAAGCATATAAAAATATGTTTCGAATTTTAATTAGAGCCAGAGAAATATTAATTTCTTTAAATGATAACATTTTCTTGGTAATGGTAACTATTCAGGTCATACTTCAAAACCCATTAAACTGTTTCCAATACTAAACAGCGATTTTATCTTCCACCGTGGCTACATTATGTACGCACTCATTTATTTTCACATAATCACCTGATTTGGCAGATGTGCCATTTCCAAGTGGTTACTCTGAGGCCAATGTACAGCACATACCACATCAATCATATAATATTATGTACCTATAAACGTGTGTTTATAAATTAATGGTCACACAAATAAAAAGAGAGAGAGACAACACTCCATATCTACATCATGCAACTTATTATACAATGACACAACAATAATGTTTAAACTTGCTGCATACAGATAGGTTCAATCAGCTTGGCAGTGACAGTTGTTGTCAACAGATCTTTGAACTGCTATTTACTGTAGACTGGACAGTGTCAAATAGCCCAAGGATATCAGTGATCTGTAAAACGTAATGATTTTAATATGTGCTTAACTACGCCATTATGGTAGTAGCATTACTCAAATTATTGATGGGTGTGAAATAAAGTTCTTGTTCAAATTACTACAACAGTTATATATAAACATGACAAACGTACTGTGTCAGACATGAAACCTTGCTCCAGTTGGCTGCTGCAGAAGACTACCTCCGAGTCTTTCACTTAAGGCTCCAATGCAGAATTTCTGGAGGGAGCGTTGTTTTCCGCTCGAGCTGTTACAGGAGTGTATCTAGTCACGATCTAGTGATAAACCTGGCGGAGTGCAAGCACAAAGGCGAGGATTCAAGTTATAAACCACGTTTCTGATGTCTGCTAATGGTATCAGTCTCATAGAATCCCAAAGATAATTCGCTTCACTTTCTAACACCACCAATAATAGCAAACACTGCCGAAAACAATTCCACAAAATAGTTTACATCCACGTCGAAATCAGAGCAGTGTACACTGTAGTGTTTCCTCGCCCTACAGCAGCCACGAGCCACACACCTCCGGCCACCCAACATCATATGCTACCCGACTAGGAAAACGTAGCACAGTGCATCTTCGGCACGTCTCTGCTCTCTTATTAGTGAGCATAAAAGTAAACATGTTCATTAACACAAAAGATAGGTTGATACAAGTTTATTTAACCGCTGTCACATTCTTATTTGAAATTCTGGTATTTGTCTTGCATTTACATATGGGATTTTGGATAGTTGAAACTTATGAATATCGTTTAAGTGTTGTCAGATACAATTGCAAGTGGAAAAGTATCTAACATTTGCGACATATTGCTTGCTTTGAGTTTAATAGAGAGGCGAAGGCACCAGAGGCAGATTGAGGCATTTGTATTGTGTGGGGGACACGTGCCTCTGAGCAACTCACGTCAGGAAACAATTTTTTTGTTTCAAGAAAGATCGTTCTGGCATGAATGATTTTCCACATTCGGGAAATCTCGATTAACGGTAGAATGCCACATTGCAAAACTAGTCGCATCCACTTAATAGCAGAATACCCCATTGTAGAACCAATCACAGCCACCATTACTGGTAGAATGACATATTGCAGAACACTATGCCATCACTATTGTAGTTTCAAGAATGAAATTTTCACTCTGCAGCGGAGTGTGCGCCTATATGAAACTTCCCGGCAGATTAAAACTGTGAGCCGCACCGAGACTCGAACTCGGAATCTTTCGCCGGAAAATGCTCTATCTGTCTGCGTCATTACGTAGGTGGCGTGCTGGCATACCCATTGGCTGTTTGCGATGGCCTGCCTGAGCATTATGCCGCATAAGTTCTTATAAGTTATTGAGAAAGTGTAGGAGAGACGCAAACTGATCTACTGAAGATGTGTGCTTGGGACCAGAACATTCTTCGTGTTAAAAAACTGAAGAAATATGAAAGGCATTCAGTAGGGAACTGGGAATGGGAGATCTTGTGGAAGTGGGGGAGGGGTATAAAAGGAAGAGCTGAAGTGATAAGTGATATGGTGGAGAGCTAGCAGTCTGGAAGAGGACAGAGTGACAAGCTTAATGTATAGAGTTGATGTGCTCTGGGAGAGGGCAAGCCAATGGTCTGAGAATATGATGTATTTAAGATATAGCATGATAGCAAGCTAGATAGCTAGACAAATAAGGACCTTTTGAGCTGCAGAGATTACAGGATGATCAGCTACAAAGGCGACATGCCTACGAGCGCCTTGGATTATTCCCTGTTGATTGTACTCTACAGCGATGATAAACTTCAGCAATGAGCTCTAGTAGCACTGGAAGCTGCTGTTAAAATTATTCTTTAATATGCGACTGGTTTCATTCAAAGACCATTTTCCAGCACACTTGGTTCAACAGCAAGAGTTACATTGGCATACAACGATGTTAGAAATGACACACAGTGTCAAAAAATGGATTTGAAACTGTTTGGGAAGTGAACATGCTAACATTTTTATTTTATTCCTTACACATTTTCTAGTCGACTTTTTGATATTATGCTGTGTCCCTTTTCGACTTTATTGTTTCCCAGGGTAGCTCCTGGTATAAACTCAAGTCTTTGACGAAAAAATGAAGTACGGGACAGGGAATAGGGAAATGATGTAATCTCTAGGTGCTGAGTTACTTATGATGCCACATACAATTGACCTGCAGAGAGGATATGCTCATGTGATACAGCTGCTGAAAAGGTTGTCGAGAAACAGGAGTTCCTGACAGTCTCCTTGTAGCTTGTGGATTAGTTTGGGCTGCAGTCTGAGATGACGTTGTTATACAGAAGGAACTTGCCACTGATCAATCGTAGAGGTTTGCTGACAGTTCCCAGGCACTAAGCAGGTGGTGTAGGTACAGGACTTTCTGTCAGGCTGCATGTATTGGGTTACTCATAAGGACGTAATTTGTTGTCAGGCTGCATGTATTGCACATACGAGCTATGGAGGGAATGTGTCTGTAGGCTGAAATCGCTTTTGGCTGGTGAAGAAGCACAAAACTAATCTATGGTTTGGAAGTGCTATTGGACTTTATGGGCTAATCTGATGATATAGGGACAGTATTTTCTGTTACTCTGCTTGCATCCGATAGATGCGCCAGGGAGGAAATATGCCAACAGGTTCGCTACATAAGGTACATGCCACTGATCAGTGGAGGGATATGCTGATCAACTCTGGTTGGTGGCCTAGGGACTGAATTTGGTGTCAGGTTGCATTACTGGTTAGATCAGGTGATAAACGAATGTGCCAACAGGCTGAAATGGTGTTGAGCTGGAGGAGAGGCACACCAGAAAGCTGGTCCACGTGGCTGTCAAAATGGTTCAAATGGCTCTGAGCACTGTGGGACTTAACTTCTAAGGTCATCAGTCCCCTAGAACTTAGAACTAATTAAACCTAACTAACCTAAGGACGTCACACACATCGATGCCCGAGGCATGATTCGAACCTGCGACCATAGAGATCACACAAGTCAGTTACAAGACCCTTCTTGCACCATATTGTGTCACCTGTCCCACACTGTGCACTTTTCACCACAGGCTAGTGCTGTACACCAAGCTGTTTGGGCTGATGGGACTGACGTGGGTGATGGAGATCGTGTCGTGGGCTGTGGGCGGACCTGCTTACTACTGGTACCTGACGGACCTGGTGAACCTACTGCGGGCTGTCTTCCTGTTCTACCTGTTTTGCTGCAAGCGCAGCGTGCTTCGGCTGCTCAGGTCGCGACTGCCCTCCTGGTGCCCGTGCTCACTGCCGCCATCAGAGGGTCATGGAGGTTCTGGATCAGGTGCGTACTCTACCATTTTAAGGCCTTCTTTGGCACTCTGTCTCTGCTGCCACAGCACAAATGTCTAGGCTGTCCTTGTGGACTTGCTTTCTTTCCAAACTACTTCCATTTGAAGGACAGTATAACCTGACTAGCACCTAAGTTGCCCAGTGACTTTTGTCAACGAATGCCAAGTAGCTGGCTGGTACCATGGCTATTCTAATCACTGGTATATTGGAGGTACCTGGCACAAATTACACTCTGCCTCCATCATTCCTGAATTCAGTGTTTATAAATGACTGCATTCAAATTTCCCTGTAGTATATGATAGGTGGAACATTAGAACAGTTTAAGAACCATGTGGTGTGCTCTGCTAATAGTTTTATATTGTACAGCTCTTTCCGCTTACAGTGTGACGTCTGTCTCACAGTTCTCTGATCAGTTATTTTCCTCGAATAAATAGAACGAATGACTTTGGTTGATGGGCGGATGTGCTACAGTATGAGATGTATAATCCACTTTATGCATTACACTTTTATTCTGTCTCTCATCCTGTGCTGACGGTAGTTCAACCTTCTTGATAAATCATACTAGGAGGGTTGTCTAGGAAGTAAGTTCCCATAGGTCGCAAAATGGAAACCACTGGGAAAATCCGGTATAGCTTTGCACAGGTGTGTTGGCCAGTGTCTCTAGTATGCCCGTCGATCGTGTCGCGACGCTCTTTTCAGTTTTGAATGAACAGTGAACACGGAAAAATGCGTAGGGAATAGTGTCTCCCGCCAAGTATGAGCGCCTGGTTAGAGATTTCGCCTGTGTCATGCAGCCCACATAACACAACTGTCGAGCAGTTCCTTCTCCATGACAATTCTCGGCCGCATACTGCAGGGGCAGTGAAGACGCTCCTGCAGCGTTTCAGATGAGAAGTGTTTGATCACCCATAATACAGTCCGTAATTGGCTCCCCCTGAGTCTCATATCTCCTCACAAGAACCGCTGGCTATGAAGGCAAAATTTTTCCACAGACAACGAGCTGCAGACCGGTGCAGATAACTGGCCGAAAGTACAGGCGGCTGCTTTCTGTGACGAGGGTATTGGAAAGTTGATACAACACTACGACAAAACTCGAAGTTGGAGCGGCGACTATGTAGAGAAGTACGTGGAAGGTGTACCTAACCGTTGCAGATAAAACGTTTCTGATTTTCACTGTGGTTTCCATTTCGCGACTGATCGGAACTTACTTTCTGGACAACCCTCGTATTTCTTACAGATTACACAGAACTCAGTGTTAACATGGAAATGAAATACTGATCACGTCTCTCCGCCTGGGGTTGGAAATACTAACTTTAGTATCCGGCAGTGATTCAGATTCCACCCCCAGTGCAAGTGTCAACGTGAAGGAAGGTTATAAACAGCCAACTGCAACTTTCTCTTGCGGAAGATGCCTCTGCAGGTGCAGGCAGGTAACATGGGACAGTCCACTGACGTGAGAGTGCCTATAAATTCCTCGGCCCTGCACTTATCCAGCACTTCTCAGTATTCTCTGAAGCCCTCCATATGTGTCTTTGACAGTAGAGTGATTAACCTTCTTTGTGCTTACGTATTCCATTTCGGATGGCTCCATGAGCTCTCTGCATGTGCTTAATATGAGTTTCACAACTTTCTGGACTTGGATTCTGGGTAGCAGTTCACTTTGTGAAATCCACCATCGTTGGACACAAGAACAGCCTGTTTGTTCCATCGGTTTGTGCATCACTGTGTGAGTGTGAGTGATCATAAACATTGTTATACCTATGCGGAGTAGGATATAAAACTAACGTTATATGCCCAGCAATTTGAAGTTGCTCATCTTTATTACTAGGTGCAGCCAACACATACATTTTTGTTGACAGATAACTGAACTACAGCGCCATTTCGTCTGCATCAGAGAGAGACATTACTTGGCTGACAGCAAGGTCAGTATCATTACTGAACCTTTTCATTTATCTTTGGACATCTTCACACTCATTTGTGGATAATTGGGTCACAGTGTGATCATTGATTGTTATTGTATATCTCTATTGGATATTATTTTTGTATCATCGTGACAGAGTTTTATTGACATTCAGAGTTAAACTGAGTCTTTTGTGTCCTTCGTAAACTGCTTTCAACATAATTACATCGTTCACTGCGATCAGCCCAGGCACTCTGTGACCCAAGCGACTTCATTACGTCATCCAACAGTTGACATGTAATCCTTTCATTCGAAGACCCATATCAGCTTCTTGTTCTACTGCACTCGGTACATTACTTCAGTTAGGGTGGTCAGCTTTGCCCTGACAGGCTACAGAGCCCTACCCCAACGAATCGAGCTGTGTCCACTTGCACAAAGAATACTCTTGATCCAACCACCGGACTGGGTGCTACTTTGTGACGGCATTCCTCACTCAGTAACTTTCTGGCTCCAATGGACGTTCTTAGACCTCTACAGGAAAATCTCTCTATCACAGTTAAAAGTAAGAGGGTCAAGTCATACACGTTCTGACACTTTTTTCTACGAAACGAAACAGTTTATTGCCGCTTTAAACCCAGTCAAGTCCAGTCACTAGACCAAAATTCCTTTCCAACTTGCTACACATACCACTGTCATCATCATATCGCGGAAAGGCTGTCAACAGAATAGCGCTCTCGCTGCCTAATCAAAATTCTTGTCTTGCAGTTGCTCCTTCCATATTCTTTCTCCCTGAGGGAGACTGTAACAGCAACTTCTCGCTACCTCGTTTTGGCAGTAACTACGTTGGACCCTTTCGATCAAACTTTCCCGTTTGGAGTAAAAAAATTCGAAATGCTATCATCTTCTCTACTTGTCCCGCAAGATGGCAAACGTCGCTTCTGAAGTCTTAATAATCCTTGGTAACCCCTCAGGATCCACAAATGTCAAGCAGCTTTGGAAAATTGTTTCAGGATTCATCCATTTGTCAGTCAGCACTGCTGTTGTGTGTTATTCGTTACTGAGACGAAAAGCAGTCACTCTGATTGGTGCTGTCCTCTCTCTCGAGTTAAAATTTCGTGTGTATAGTGCTACCCCCTAGCCATGATTCCAGACGGAAGCTTTGAAAAGTTTCAATTGATTCCATGGATAACATGTTACACACATAATGTCAACCAAGGGCTTCTACAGGAGTCCTTTTTGTACAGGAACCCTTAATCAAAACAAATGGCAGGTTGTAGCACTAGCAGTGGGAGGTATATAAAGCAAGTGGGATGGACACTGTAAATCCAGACCTATGCCCTTCCTGTCAACTATGTCCGTCTGATTGCCTCCTTCCTCTCCTGCCGCCCCTCCTATGTTACCATCCATAATGGCGATTCCCGCACCTTCTACCCCTCCGCGGGTGTGCCCCAGGGCTCTGTCCTCTCCTTTTCCCTTCTCCTCTGCGTCCTGTACGCGGCAGATATGCCCAACCCCCCCCCCCCTCCAGTACACCTCCTGCAGTATGCTGATGACACCGCCTTCCTTCCTCTCGCTCCTACCCTTCAACGGTCCCAACGCCTTCTCCAGAATCACCTTGACCTTTTTGCCGCATGGTGTAACCAGTGGCTCCTTCCAAGACCCAGGTGAGTATCATAGGTCGTACCACTCGCTCCTTCCAGCTCCTTGATTTCTCCCTTACAATCTGCATGCATCCTGCCCACCTCTCCCCCACCCTCACCTACCTTGGCCTCACCATTGACCGTCACTTCACCTGGATCCCTCATCTCCGATCTATCCAATCCAAAGCCCACAACCACCTCTGACTCCTCAAACTCTTCTCTGACCGGACGTGGGGGTTGAACCCCTCTACCATCCTCCACACCTACAAATCCGTAATCTCATCCTCCGTTATGCCAGTCCCACTTGGATATCCGCCCCCCCCCCCCCAAATTGTATAAGTCCCTCTGGATCCTTGAGCACCATGCACTCCGCCTTGCCTTCTGTATACTCCTCCCATCCCCCACGCAGATCCTCTACGACCTGATTCCTTTCCACCATCTGCTCCTTTTCCTCGAACATATCTGCATCCTCTACACCTCCCGCTGCCTTGATCCCCCTCATCCCCTGATTGCTCCTCTCCTCTCCTACCCCCGCCCTCTGCCATGCCTTCACTGTTGTGTCCCCCCTACCCTGCACCTCTACACCCATCATCTCCTTTCCCAAGGTGGCTTCCATTGACTCCCCCTCCTGGATGATGTCCTCTCTCCCTCCAGTTATCCCTCCTATCAACTCTGATCCTCACCTCCCCCTCCCTTCCTCTGTCCTTTTCCCAGGCTCCCTCTCCCACCCCTTCCATCCTGTTTTTTCCCCACCTACCCTCTCTCTGCCTCCCTTCTCTCCCCCGAGTCCTTTTTGCTCTCAACTCCACTGCCTTTCCCACTCCTTCTCGTCTCTGGCCAGCCCCCCTCCCCTTTTCTATGTTCCCTCCCTCCATTGGCTCCCCGCTTTTTTCCTTTCCTTTCCTCCCCCCCCTTTCCCCCTTCATCTGTCTGGGTCCGCGGCTCCCCCATCTGCCGCTGTGTCACCTGTATAGTGCTGTTTTAAGTGAGTGTTCAGTGTTGTGCGTCCCCTGTTAGTGTTGCGAAAAGCCACCATACTGTCAGTAGTTGTGTTTTTTTATCTCATGCGAGCAGAAACCGGCCCCCCCCCCTCTGGGAGGGGGGGGGGGTGAATCGAAATCCAATAAAGAAAAAATAGAAAAAAGACGCTATAAACAGTGCAGTTGTTGTAGTGCCGAAACTGGGCTATTTACCTGAGGTGCAAAAGGGTTTGGTCATTGGCTTTTAGGCCACAGGTGGAAGCGTTTCCGAAACACCTAACTTCGTGTGCCACCATTGTTAAACTATACCATGCATGGCAAAATGGTGCTATCCCAAACCAGCGCAGAGGCAGCTGTGGTGCACCACAGACGTGCAATTGTTGAGCAACTGAGCGCCTGGATGATCCAAACGTCAGCGTCTCCTCAGCGATCGATCAGCGAACTTTGCTGCGTAATGGGCCTCTGCAGCATGTGCCAGGTTCATACACCCGTGCTGGCTGCTGTTTATTAGCGACGCAGGTTGGTTTTGCATCCCGGTACCGCAATTGTACATCAACTGCGCGGCGACAGATGACCTCTTTAGCGAATCAAACGCTTCCACTGTTGTCCCGAAGCCAATGATCATGCCTTTTTGGACATCAGATAAATCTGCCCCTACCGCCTGATGACAACAGCTGTTTTCCACATCCCCCAGCTCCCCCCCCCCCTTCCCCCTCGCCCGACCCACTTCATATACTCTCCACTGCCAATGGTGCCACTGCTGTCTCTGTGTGGTTATTGCACGTTGACGTTGAAAATAGGTGGTGGTCATGTATTTCCACCTCTAAAAATATCTCATCATTCTGAAGGTACCTTGAATGCAAGGGTTTCTTCATCCAAGGAAATACGAAGAGGCCACAGGAACCCACGTGAAAATAACAGAAAGGCGGACATCGGGAGGGAGAGCATGAGCCAATATTTGATAGCCCAAAGAAGCAGCATGTGTGGCCGTCTTGTGCAGAATAAGCAGAGGCGTTATCGTGGAGCGAAGGCACCCCCTTCGGCAGATTTGTGTGACACTTCGTCTTGACAGCATCCCGGAACCTTGTCCAGCGATGTCGATGGTATGATCTTATTAAGGTTTGTCCCTTATGAACCTAATCTGTTATGCCACACAATGGCAGTCCCAAAAAATATTGGGTATCACTTTGCTCGATAATGGTTCGGTCGTCACGTTTTTCAACAATGGCGAATACACGTTTCTAGTATACCCTTTCGTCCGTCGTCTCATGGTTGCAGCTATACACCTTTCACTCGTCTGTGGTAATTAGGCAGGTAAAGAACTGTGTGATGTACAAAATGTCGCAAAAAATGTTGAAAATTAAGGCATGACTGATTTTCTATTCTTCCACTATCGGGTCAATTTGATATGCTGGTCTTCGAACACTAGTTCCTCTTGAAATTCCTGATTATACACTGCAAAGTAGTTTGAGACTTCTTCTTCGTCGTTCATAATTGTTTAGCCACAATAGAAGCATCTGTGGCATCTAAGAGCTGTCATATGATGGTACACTGTTGGTATATGCTTTAACCACCTAAGCACGGACTGTTGCAACGTTGTCTCGTCCCAGATGTAAAAACCTAGTTACGGCACGATTCTCCACTCCATTAATGTACTGCGCCATTTTGTCTTGGCTCCTCTTGCGACGTGTTATAGTGGTGATTTAAATGTTCCAGCACTGCAGACCTGTACCTGCACTTAAAAAATAATAATTTGCGAAATTGATTCACAATTTGGACTCACATTAGCTGCATTATGTATGAAGATGTTACCTATTGATGACACATGAAAATTTATGCCTAACCGGGAGTCGAGCCTGGAATTCCTGCTTGTCACGAGTGGTCGCCTTAGCCACTTCAGCTGTCAAAGCACCTTCTAATGCCGATCCGAATTTCCACACGTCATACTGTCTACAACCCCATCGCGCCACAGGGTTTCAAGGAGACAAACGTATTCACCATTAGTATTACGATCGTAATTTTGTCCGCTGAGGCTTGTAATACTTGTTTTTATCAATGTCTGAAGAAATAGACATTGGAGAAAAGGTTGCAGCTGTTCTAAATTTATGATATTCATTCGCAAATGCGGAATATTTCTGACATTAGCTGCACTTGATATGAAGATATTACCTATTGGTGTAAGAATCTCATCAGTAAATATTACAAGTCCTGACTGGCAAAATTGCGCTCGAAATACTAGTGTTTAAAACCTTTGTCTCACTTAAATCTTATGGCGGGAATTCAAGTAAAGTTGCGAGCAGTGGTGTCATAGACTGTATGACATACGGTAGTTTGGGTCAGTGCTGCGAGCGTGTTCAGATAGCGGAAGTGGTTAAGGCGACCTTTCGTGACAAGTGGGAAATCTGGATTCGAATCTTGGTCCGGCACAAATTTTCATGTGCCACTAACAGGTAATATCTTCGTACGTAATGCAACTACTGTCAGAACATCAATTTAGTACTGCTGCAAGACCATCATCAATGACTGTTGCTTCAGACATTGTTAAAAAAATAATTATGTAGCTTTAATTTTTTATTTGATAATTAAAAAAATGTATGACTATGCTCTCATACAGGTTTTGCAGCCACATAGTTGTTGCAGTTTCACTAATTCGGCATCTGTACCAGTGCGAAAAGAACAAAATAAAAAAGGTCGTCTGGAGGTGAGGATGTCATTCTGACAGTAACGGCTAAATCTACCTAATATGATTGCCTATCTAATGATGTTATTACTGAACATGACCCTAATTTGTGTTTGCCATTTGGTTACTTATGATAAATTTTGTGTGCATCTAGCATGAAATGTGGCTATTAGGATTGCTCTACATGTATAAACTCGGAACTCTGCTAACTGTTTCAGTATATCGTCCAGGATTGTGCTCTAGCTAAGATGCTGGACTTATATTTTGGAGAAGGGGCACTAATGCCCTCTTTCCATCATGATTTACATTTACAGAAGCTTCCTTAACACATTTAATGCTTCATTTCACGCTTCTTTTTAGAACACTAAAAATTTTGTTATTGAAATCGTTCAAGGATGTCAGCTAAAATGTTGAAAAATAATACATTCTTAACTTTGAAAGAAATATATATATTTTTTATATTTTACATTTATGAAAACCTCTGTGAAACTTATGCAAAACTGTGTGAAATTTGCAGCATTAATAAACATATGTTAAGTATAAAAACATAGTTTTAAACACTAAATGAAGAACAGCTATGATAGAATCAATGACTTAATCGAAAGCGGGTGAATGGCATCTGTTTGTAGATGCTATGCAAACCTAGACATCAGTTTTTGTCTTTATGGAACTTAAGTTTACTTTGCACTTCGCACATATGACAGAGGCACAGTAACATCTTTCCAAACATGGCGAGCAGCGGTAGGAGGAGAGAAAGAGCTAATAATGCATATGCCTATAAATTTGTGAATGTCATGAACATACACTGAAGGGCCAAAGAAACTGGTACACCTGCGTAAAATCGTGTAGGGCCTCCACGAGCACGTAGAAGTGCCGCAACACGACGTGGCGTGGACTCGACTAACTGCCCAAGTAGTGCTGGAGGGAACTGATACCATGAATCCTGCAGATCTGTCCACAAATCCGTAAGAGTACGAGGGGGCTGGAGATCTCTTCTGAACAGCACATTGCAAGGCATCCCAGATATGCTCAATAATGCGCATGTCTGGGGAATCTGGTGACCACTGGACGCGTTTAAACCAAGAAGAGTGTTTCTTGAGCCACTCTGTAGCAATTCTGGACGTGTGGGGTGTCGCATTGACCTGCTGGAATTGTCCAAGTTCTTCGGAATGTATAATGGACATGAATGGATGGATGCTTACGTACATGTCACCTGTCAGAGGCGAATCTAGAAATATCAAGGGGTGTCATATTACTCCAACTGCACACGCCCCACACCGTTTCAGGCCCTCCACCAGCATGAACAGTCCCCTGCTGCCATACAGGGTCCATGGATTCATGAGGTTGTCTCCATACCTGCACAGATCCATCCACTCAATACAATTTGAAACGGTCTCGTCCGACCAGGCAACATGTTTGCAATCATCAACAGTCCAATGTCAGTGTTGACGGACCCAGGCGGGGCGTAAAGCTTTGTGTCGTGCAGTCATCAAGGGTACACGAGTGGGTCTTCGGCTCCGAAAGCCTTATCGATGATGTTTCGTTGAATGGTTCGCACACTGTCACTTATTGATGGCGCAGCATTGAAATCTGCAGCAATTTGCTCTTCTGTCTTCGTTGGCCCCGTTGTTGCAGGGTCTTTTTCCGGCCGCAGCGATGTTGGAGATTTGATGTTTTACCGGATTCCTGACATTCACGGTACACTTGTGAAATGGGCGTTTGGGAAAATCCGCACTTCATCGCTACCTCGGAGATGATGTTTCCCGTCGCTCTTGCACCGACTGTAACACCACGTTCAGATTCACTTAACTCTTGAAGGCATTGTAGCAGCAGTAGCCGATCTAACAACTGCGCCAGACGCTTGTTGTCCAATACAGGCGTCGCCGACCGCAGCGCCGCATTCTGCCTGTTTACATATCTCTTTATTTGAATACGCATCCCTGTACCAGTTTCTTTGGCGCGTCAGTGTAGTAAAAAGATGTTTTGTTTTTATTTTTCTGTGTGTTGTAAGGAGAAGTTTCATGTACAATTTTTTCCACCAATTCGTCAGTGAAAAAACATTCAAAAAAGTGGTACAATATAGACAACTCTAACATTGATTGGGAAAGCGCGATATTTCCTTTCAAACCAAAAAGAGCATTTACAAATCAAGCACTTTGGTTTTCTCCAAATGATACGATTTTCAGCATCTTAGGGTATTTTTCAGAAGCTTGTATTTGCGGTACATCAGCAACAACTTGATTATTATCACCCTCCAAAAAATTATTCCTCTAGTAGTCTGCAGATTCTAGATCATTTACAATTACAGTAAGATCTCCATCCGAATCATCAAAATCTAAAGAATCTTCACTGTCAGACGGACATTCTAGGGCCATGTATTCTTGATAAGTAACCACTTTCGTCGTTCATTTTTGAAATACCAGAATGACTCCATTATAACACTCAAACTAGCATTGGAATCTAGACGAATAAAGTAAACACTAATTTGTTATCGTTCAAGTGTACTGTACATATGCAAACAATATTGATTCCTGTAGTACTCGCATACTTATGAGCAGAAGTAGAAGATGAACTGAACAGTACACTCTCCAAAGGTTAAAGAAGCACTATACATTTTTTTCATTCTTGTGTGTAACTACTAACAATCACCATAAGAGAGCAATATGTGCCACACTGACATTGCTGTACAGACCAACACGCCGGCCGTTGTGGCCGAGCGGTTCTAGGCGCTTCAGTCCGGAACAGCGGTGCTGCTAAGGTCGCAGGTTCGAATCCTGCCTCGGGCATGGATGTGTGTGATGTCCTTAGGCTTAAGTAGTTGAAAGTTTAGGGGACTGATGACCTCAGATGTTAAGTCCCTTAGTGTTTAGAGCCATAGACCAACAGACACTGTCGCGTCATGAGCTCACTCTCAATAGCGCATTCTAGTGGCAGATTCTTTTCTGTTACCCCCAAAAAGCAACATTGCCCGTAAGCAAGGCAGTTTGCAGTGTTAAATGTCAAGGACATCGATGAAAAGAGAGTTGAACCTAGGCTCTGCACATCTGCAAAGCAGCGCCTTGAAGCGTTGAAAGGAACTTTGGCGCAGTCCGTCAGAAAAAGAGGCTACAAAGCCAAGATCGAGTCCCGTATCTCTGCCCTAGGCCAGTGCTACATTCGAAACTGGAAACTGGTTGAGATTGACTTACGATCACTTACATGTGGAATGCCTGATGGGTTTGAATTAGAATAGCATTATTGATACGTGAGTGTAATCTCTTTTTCCTGTCGGTTAGATTCTTTTTACCACCACTGTTCAAAGGCTACTGTCAAACGAGGCCTCTTTTTTGCTCCCCATACTTTTGACTGGTGGTCACATTACTGTGACACGACAGTGTACCGGGTGATCAAAAAGTCAGTATAAATTTGAAAGCTGAATAAATCACGGAAAAATGTAGATAGAGAGGTACAAATTGACACACATGCTTGGAATGAGATGGGGCTTTATTAGAACCAAAAAATACAAACGTTCAAAAAATGTCCGACAGATGGCGCTTCATCTGATAAGAATAGCAATAATTAGCATAACAAAGTAAGACAAAGCAAATATGATGTTCTTTACAGTAAATGCTCAATATGTCCACCATCATTCCTCAACAATCGCTGTAGTCGAGGAATAATGTTGTGAACAGCACTGTAAAGCATGTCCGGAGTTATGGTGAGGCATTGGCGTCGGATGTTGTCCTTCAGCATCCCTGGAGATGTCGGTCGATCACGATACACTTGCCACTTCAGGTAACCCCAAAGCCAATAATCGCACGGACTGAGGTCTGGGGACCTGGGAGGCCAAGCATGACGAAAATGACGGCTGAGCACACGATCATCACCAAACAACGCGCGCAAGAGATCTTTCACGCGTCTAGCAATATGGGGTGGAGCGCCATCCCGCATAAATATCGTACATTCCACCAAGTGTTTATCAGCCAGGCAGGGGATGATGCGGTTCTGTAATATATCGGTGTACCCGTCACGGTAGCAGTTTTGCTGTCCAGCGCCATCTGTCGGATATTTTGTGAACTTTGTTTTTTTTTGTTCTAATAAAACCCCATTTCATTCCAAGCATGAGTGTCAATTTTTACCGCTCTATCTACATTATTCCGTTGTTTATTAAGTTTTCAAATTTATACTGACTTTTTGATCACCCTGTACACCCGTTGTCAAAATGGCCTTTTTTGCTGCGTTTGGTGATTTGTACGTTTTTGTGAGCTGATGCAACATTCTAGAAACTTCACGAAAATTTGTCTTCACTATCATTTCTGATCCTATACTGTGAGATATTTTTCTTAGTTGCTCGTGAGTCTTCCAAGTGGTATGGTATGGTCCTCGTCCTCGAAACTTTTCTTCCAGAATTGGATAAACGTTAGAAACGCACAGGTTTCATGATTCACTACTATACAGCGCGAACGCGTTGTGTTGCATCCGTTCTGCAAGCCTTTTTTTTCCTCTTTTTTTTCTACTCTGCAGTCCAGTTGGCACTGGCCACACTTGCGGGAAACGCGCAGCGTTTTTATGATCTCTCTGTAAACTGAGGAGCGAGCAGCTTTGCAGTAAGCGGTCTTCCAGGAAGAACGGTACTGCAGCCTGAATAAGAATCTGTTGCGTGTCTAGCACCGCAGTGCAGCAACCTATGATTTAAGTAAATTCTGCTCATGTCTCACGTACATTTAAGACTATCGACAAAACATTTATCACCACAAGACCGATAACTAAGGAGTACCCTGTGTAGTGATACCATGTGAATAGCTTTGTAGATTTTATTCACGGTACAAAGACATCAAAGACATGAAATGGATTTGTTGAAGAACACGAAATACACTGGCATTAAAAAGAGATGAAGACAACGTACTAGACGAAAACTCAACGACTTAGTGAAGGTCTCGAACTGTTTAAGCAAAGCAAAAGTTTTACAATACTTTCTTTAAATAAATTACCGTATAATTATACTGAAGAGCCAAAGCAACTGGTACACCTGCCTTATATCGTTTAGCCGCGCGGGGTAGCCGTGCGGTCTATGGCGTCTCCTCACGGTAAGCGCGGCTCCCCCCGTCGGAGGTTCCAGTCCTCCCTCGGGCTTGGGCGCGTGTGTTTTCCTTAGCGTAAGTTACTTTAAGTAAGATTTAAGTACTGCGTAAGACTAGGGACCGATGGCCTCAGCAATTTGATCCCACAGGCCTTACCAAAAATTTCCAATTTAATATCGTGTAGGACCCCCGCGAGCACGCTGCAGGGCCGCAACGCGACTTGGTATCGACTCGACTAATGTCTCAAGTAGTTCTGGAGGGAATTGACACCATGAATCCAGCAGGGCTGTCCATAAATCCGTAAGAGTACGACGGGGTGGATATCTCTTCTCAACAGCAGTTGCAAGGCATCCCAGATACTCTCAATAATTTTCATATCTGGGGAGTTTGGTGGCCAGCGGAATTGTTTCAACCCATAAAAGTGTTCCTGTAGCAATTCTGGACGTGTTGAGCGTCATGTTGTCCTGCTGGAATTGCCCGAGTCCGTCGGAATAGACAATGGTCAAGAATGGATGCAGGTGATCAGACAGATCAGGGTTCCCATATCACCCCAATTACACACGCCCCATCCTATTACAGAGCCTCCACCAGCTTGAACAGTCTCCTGCTGAAATGCAGGGTCCATGGATTTAAGAGGTTGTCTCCATACCCGTACACGTCCATCCGTTCGATACAATTTGAAACAAGACTCGTCCGACCAAGCAACATGTTTCCAATCACCAACAATCCAACATCGGTTCTGACGGGCCCAGGTGAAGCGTAAAGCTTTGTGTCGTGCAGTCATCAAAGGTACACAAGTGGGCCTTCGGCTCCGAAAGTCCATATCGATGATGTTTCGTTAAATGGTTCGCACGCTGACACTTGTTGATGGCCCAGCATTGAAATCTGCAGCAATTTGCGGAAGGGTTGCACTTCTGTTACGTTGAACGACTGTTCAGTCGTCGTTGGTCCCGTTCTTGGAGGATCTCTTTCCGGTCGCAGCGATGTCGGAGATTTGATGTTTTACCAAATTCCTGATATTCACGGTACACTCGTCAAAAGATCGTACGGAAAAAAACCCACTTCATCACTACCTCGGAGATGCTGTGTCCCATGGTTCGTGCGCCGAATATAACACTACGTTCAATCTCACTTAAATCTGGATGACGTGCCATTGTAGCAGCAGTAACCGGTCTAACAACTGCGCCGGACGCTTGTGGTCGTATATAGGCGTTGCCGGCCGCAGGGCCGTATTCTGCCTGCTTACATATCTCTGTTTTTGAATACGCATTTCTATACCAGTTTCTTTGGCGCTTCAGTGTATTATACGAGCCATTAATCTTACGTATACTGTTAAAATTTTACCTCTTCTGAGAGTGCAATATCTTGGTCCTGTTGACAGCCTATGTGTCTGGAACATTAATGTTTTCGATGGGTATAATACGTATCTGTGTCTGGTTTAAGTATGTTTCTCTTTCTGATATATTCAAGTCCGTATGTTTCTGCTTATGACGGGCACAAAGGAACAGAATAAGTGGTGATTAGCATGGGCGACCTGGCACACAACAGCACACAAATTTCCAAAAGAAAAATGTCTTTCAATGGAAATTCCGTGTGGCTAGAGCCTCCCGTCGGGTAGACCGCTCGCCCGGTGCAAGTCTTTCGAGTTGACGCCACGACGGCGACTTGCGTCTCGATGGGGATGGTTCAAATGGCTCTGAGCAGTATGGGACCTAACATCTGAGGTCATCAGTCCCCTAGAACTTAGAACTACTTAAACCTAACTAACCTAAGGACATCACAGACATCCATGCCCAAGGCGGGATTCGAACCTGCGGCCGTAGCGGTCGCGCGGTTCCAGACCGAAGAGCCTACAACCGCTCAGCCACTGCGACCGGCCGATGGGGATGAAATGATGATGATAAGGACAACACAACACCCAGTCCCTGAGCAGAGAAAATCTCCAACCCAGCCGGGAATCTAACCCGGGCCGTTAGGTATGACATTCTGTCGCGCTGACCACTCAGCTACCAGGGGCGGACATGTCTTTCAATGAAGGCTTTCATGAGCTGGTGAGTCTTCCGGTTCATATATTCGTGATTCTAACGTTTTGTCCAATTCTGGAATCGAAAAGTTTCATGGACGAGGACAGTACCACCTGGAAGACCCACGAGCATCTAAGAAAAATATCTCATAGAATCTAAATGATCAGAAATGTTATTGAAGACAAATTTTCGCGTGTATGCATTACAGTGAAGTTTCTAGAATGTTGCATCAGCTCACAAAGACGTGCAAATCACCAAACGTAGTAAAAAAAAAGTCGCTTTTGACCATGGGAAATACGCTGTCCAGTCACAGCAATGTGACCAGTAAAAAGCCTAAGTACTCACCTTTTCCAGCTCGGACTGCTGCGAGACGTGCGGGGAGAGAGTGAGGTTGTGGAAGGTACTTACAGGGATGTGGAGCCCTGCCGACTCTAGTGCCATGGTCAGCCACGCTAGATTTTTCGGTTGAGGATCCATGGTGCAAACAGCCCGATCGAGGTGTTCCCACAGATTCACGACTGCGTTTAAATCCAGGGACTGCGGTCGTTGGGTATGTATGTAAACTCATCCTGGTTCTCTTCAAAACATGATGTTCCATCGTGCCAAGCGAAAACAAACTGCATGTAGGGATGGACACGAACACCAAGGATAAATGCATAATGCGCCTTCCAGAATTACGAGATCACTCAGGGAACGCCACGAAAACATTCCCCAGACCATAACGCTTCCTCCTCTGGCCTGGACATTTCACGCCACACACGCCAACGGCCAACTGTCCGATGGAGCATGAAACGTGAGTCATCTGAAAAGGCCACCTGTCGCCAGCCAGTGGACGTCCAGCTGCAATATTGGCGTCGAAATTCTGAACGGTCGTTGAGGAGACACTGTTGGTAGCCTGCTGGCTCATCAGGGCGGTCAACTGCTCAACTACTGCATGTCTACTCGCTTGTACATGTCATTGTAGATGTTGTCCACCCCGCCATCTATGGATCATGGATACCACAGTTGACATGGCATCGGTTTTGGATAGCACAATTTTGCCATGTATGGTGTTCTTTAAAAATGGCGGCACACTGACAATTTACAAACTTAGTCGTTTCGGAAATGCTTTCACCTTTGGTCTGAAAGCCAATGATTGGACGTCAGATAAACAGCTCCATTTCTGCAAACCCTCTTTCAGCATAATTTCCGTTCAGTGCAAAGGCCTCATGCCACCTTACTGTCGGAGCCTGTATGCCCACGTAGTACCACTCTACTAATCGATATTAGAGTCAGCATCATGCTGCATGAATGACCTCCCCATCATCCACGTACTGCTTCCGGCGAAGTGCAGCCTTCATTGGGCCAAACAGATGCAATTCAGAAGGTACGAGATACGGGCTGTAGGGTGCATAGGGCAGAATAGTCCAATGAAGTTTGGTGGATGAGTGTGTCAGCACTATCAACGTCCGCCACCGGTAGCTGAGTGGTCAGCGTGATAGTATGTCAATCCTAAGGGGCCGGGTTCGATTCTCGGCTGAGTCGGAGATTTTCTCCGCTCAGGGACTCGGTGTTGTGTTGTCCTAATCATGATCATTTCATGCCCATCGACGCCCAAGTCGTCGATGTAGCGTCAAATCGAAAGACTTGCACCCGGCGAACGGTTTACTCACGGGAGGCCTTAGTCACATAACATTTTTAGCACTAGCAACATAGACGTCCAGGTGAGCAGCGAGTTGTTTGATTGTGATACATCTATCATCTTCAATGAGAGTGTCTGTATACTCCAACTATGCAGGAGTTGCAGGTCTGTGCGGCCAGCCGGCACATGGGAGATCGGACAGGGTTGCTCGACCTTGTTGCGATGATGACAGACGCATCCCCCAGCGACGCACTGTGCTTTTGCTCATTGCCAGGTCTCCGTAGACATTCTACAAACGACTATCAATATATTCTACTCTCTGGTTTTTTGCCAAAAGAAACTCAATGAGAGCTCTGTGCCTGGAACGCACCTCCATTACAGACGTTATTTTGAAGGCTACATATAGTGCTGCTACCTATCGGAAATTCATGAAATTACAGGTGGTGAAACGAGAATATTCCGCAATGTCCCACAATAAATTTTGAAATTTTTCAACCGAAATTGGCCGAGAAAAAAAAGTGTTGTATTACTGTTCATCGTATATCAGGGCGGCAGCACCATGGCCCGGACTCTGACAGACCAGAGGCTGCGGCGACTCAAACCGGCGAGACCAACACAGGACGGAGCCAGCGGCCTGGTCAGCATGCCGAGACATGCGCAGAACTATAATCAATGCGCGCAGACCGAACTGCTTCTCAATACTGCGGAAATCGACTGGAGCTAGTCACACGTATGGCATCCCTCCAAGAGGTGGTTATCTAGGCTCGCGCTCTAACCCCAAAAGCCAGTTCCAACACACCAAGCAGCCCCGGAAAGATTTCACTAGGACATCACTCACTACAAAGCGGACGCCTCTCCACTATGCACGCCAGCGACGGAGCGGACTTGGCCATTGTTAAGAGTGTCGTCCTGGTAGGCCTTGGTATAGTCTGCATCACTACTTTGTAACACGCCCGGGAGTACGAATGGGTGGGGGCACCTTGAACTGACTTCTCGTTTCGTGACCGTTGCTTTTCTTGACCGTGCGCCCTGTACACACCACGTACCTGGTAATCCCGCGGCGGTCATATTGTTCTGCTCCACAGCGGCTCTTGGCTTGCCTGAAATTATCTATCGAAAAAAATGCAAGCAGGTTTAGGGGAGCCACTCAACGTTTAAACACAACACTGCCCTATGTCTGGTATGGACATCCATATTCTGAGACGATATTGAAACCACAGGTTGCACTGTTTACACTCTAAATCGTAAATTTATATCCCAATTATCAATCTTGATGATTAACAGTCCAAAATATAATTCAGACGAGCGTACGCGTAACCGACACGACGCGGGTGATTGTTGATGATGCGGAAGCCGAATGATCGAGCGAAAGTTCTTACGCTCGTCACACATACAGATATCTGGTAATAGTCCTCCTTGTCACTAGTAATGATATAACACTGTTCGTAAAGCTAATTTTTCAGTTCTCAGTTCTCACTTGTACGAGCGTGCGCGTAACCGTCGCGGCGCGGCTGACTGTTGATGATGCGGAACGCGATGATCGAACGCACGTTCTCACGCTCGCTACAAATCACTGGCACTTGATTGCACTCTTTTGTGGTAAGTAGTATTACTGATTCACATTTGTTCATTCTTGGAGACCGAACACGGCGCGGATGATCGATGCTATGTGACACGCAACGAGAGGATACATAAATACGTTATTAACGCCACTGTTCATTTTCAATTACTTCTTGATGCACTTTCCTCTGAACCATTTCCATATGTCATCACTTTACTATAATAGCACTTGTAGCAACACTTCAACCTGAATACTAACAATGGTTCTACATGCAGAGCTACACACTACACAACATAACAGTTTAGTGTCCCGTGCTCGATTCTCTACAGACGCGGCTGCCAGCAAAGATACTCCAAAACCAAGCCAGCGATATGACTAGACGTTTACAACTTCTTCACCGCGTCGAAAGCGTCACACTTGTATGGGTGATTGAAGTAAGTGCAGTGACTTATTGTGTTCTGCATATACACTCCTGGAAATTGAAATAAGAACACCGTGAATTCATTGTCCCAGGAAGGGGAAACTTTATTGACACATTCCTGGGGTCAGATACATCACATGATCACACTGACAGAACCACAGGCACATAGACACAGGCAACAGAGCATGCACAATGTCGGCACTAGTACAGTGTATATCCACCTTTCGCAGCAATGCAGGCTGCTATTCTCCCATGGAGACGATCGTAGAGATGCTGGATGTAGTCCTGTGGAACGGCTTGCCATGCCATTTCCACCTGGCTCCTCAGTTGGACCAGCGTTCGTGCTGGACGTGCAGATCGCGTGAGACGACGCTTCATCCAGTCCCAAACATGCTCAATGGGGGACAGATCCGGAGATCTTGCTGGCCAGGGTAGTTGACTTACACCTTCTAGAGCACGTTGGGTGGCACGGGATACATGCGGACGTGCATTGTCCTGTTGGAACAGCAAGTTCCCTTGCCGGTCTAGGAATGGTAGAACGATGGGTTCGATGACGGTTTGGATGTACCGTGCACTATTCAGTGTCCCCTCGACGATCACCTGTGGTGTACGGCCAGTGTAGGAGATCGCTCCCCACACCATGATGCCGGGTGTTGGCCCTGTGTGCCTCGGTCGTATGCAGTCCTGATTGTGGCGCTCACCTGCACGGCGCCAAACACGCATACGACCATCATTGGCACCAAGGCAGAAGCGACTCTCATCGCTGAAGACGACACGTCTCCATTCGTCCCTCCATTCACGCCTGTCGCGACACCACTGGAGGCGGGCTGCACGATGTTGGGGCGTGAGCGGAAGACGGCCTAACGGTGTGCGGGACCGTAGCCCAGCTTCATGGAGACGGTTGCGAATGGTCCTCGCCGATACCCCAGGAGCAACAGTGTCCCTAATTTGCTGGGAAGTGGCGGTGCGGTCCCCTACGGCACTGCGTAGGATCCTACGGTCTTGGCGTGCATCCGTGCGTCGCTGCGGTCCGGTCCCAGGTCGACGGGCACGTGCACCTTCCGCCGACCACTGGCGACAACATCGATGTACTGTGGAGACCTCACGCCCCACGTGTTGAGCAATTCGGCGGTACGTCCACCCGGCCTCCCGCATGCCCACTATACGCCCTCGCTCAAAGTCCGTCAACTGCACATACGGTTCACGTCCACGCTGTCGCGGCATGCTACCAGTGTTAAAGACTGCGATGGAGCTCCGTATGCCACGGCAAACTGGCTGACACTGACGGCGGCGGTGCACAAATGCTGCGCAGCTAGCGCCATTCGACGGCCAACACCGCGGTTCCTGGTGTGTCCGCTGTGCCGTGCGTGTGATCATTGCTTGTACAGCCCTCTCGCAGTGTCCGGAGCAAGTATGGTGGGTCTGACACACCGGTGTCAATGTGTTCTTTTTTCCATTTCCAGGAGTGTACATCTACATCACTACTCTGCAATTCACACTTAAGTGCCTGGCAGAGGGTTCCCTGAACCGCCTTCAGCCTGCGATGGCTGTTCGTAAAGTAAGGTTTGATCAGTCACGAAATGGAAACCACTGTCACAAACAAAAATGTTTTATTTGCAACAGTTAGACACTCCTTCCAGCTACTTCTCTACGTAGTCTCTGCTCTGACTTAGACACTGGTCGTAGCAGTGTACCAACTCTCCAACGCCCTCGCCATAGGGTGTGCATAGACAGAAAGCGGGCTCCATGTGCAGAGGACACCGGCGTGAAGCGGCGTGCGTGACCCAGCGTGCAAAACATTCCCTTGTTATCTAATGAGGCGGGACACAATGACAGCCAGCTGGTGGCACCGACTGGTGCGGCATCGCACCTGTCGGCAAGCCCGAATAAATGAGACATTCTTTACCGGCTTTCGGTTCGCCGATTCGCGAATTTGCGACGTGCTGCACTCACTGAATCGAGGCGCAAGCTCTACAATCTTTCTCAAACGATATTGCAGAAACTAGTCGGAAAAAATTGACTTTCACCTCACATATAGCTTTATATGTCAACTTCATAGTGATGTGCCCAAAATTTCTATAATTGTCATACTTATTGCGATGTTCACATTTAAGTTCGATACTGTGCTAAACTCGAAAAGTCTGCAATGAAGAAAAGAGGTCGCTATGATTTTGCGTTTGATGCGTGTTACAGCATATGTTTCTGCGAATGAAAATTAGCTAAGATGTTGAATTTTTCTTTAGATTTGGCAGACTTTAGACTGTCTCCAGTCTCGAGAAAATGGAATTTATGCAACATGTTCACTTCCAGCCGCACGCACATGAGAATGAAATATTCATAATATGCCTCGTACTTCCTAGACCATACCATACGAGATTTTGGCAAGTGATAGCTCACAAAGAGGATAATATTTTGCTATATGGTTGGCACGCAAAACTTCCTTACTTACAACGGTACAGCAGAAGCTATGGCTTTTAATTATTTTCTCAATCCAATACTGTAATTTTTTAAGAGTTTTCGACAGTGAATTTCTTCTGTTATGCTACTGTAGCCGAAACAATCAGGTCTTAACCTCTCTGGTCACCAGCTGCTTGTTTAACATGACACTGTTTCATAATTACGTCGCAGTAGCTACTACAATGCGAGTTTGCCCAAATTATACTGTGTTTTAGCAAAAGCATTAATATTAAAACTGTCAACAAGAGAAATATACTTGTTACTCATAACTGATGACGCTTCTTCAGATGAGAAAAGGTTAACAATTCAGACAGAAGTAACTCGCCAATTCTATTGTGGTTTTGTCAGAATTCCATTACCCATCATATTTTAATAGTGAACAATTGCAATGGAAAGTTACCATAGGATTTTCTCCTTATTCTTCATCTGAGGAATACGAGAATAGCTCGCAGCAACTAGTGTACCACCTTTTTGTTCCTATCACCATTTAGAGTAGAGTGGTGATCTTCTTCGTCGTAATTGTCTTTTAATGTGTTGTAATGTGTTTTATCCTTAATGAGTATCTCAAGTTGTTCATAAAACAATGACTATCATGGTTGTGTAACCTTGTTATCTACAGATACTCAGGCACTAATTTTGTTGTTTCTAGTAGAACGATGCTGAATTTTTACTGTAGGGTAGAACTGAAGCAATAAGAACTTTCATAATTCTAGAACTGTGAACAAACTGACGATTTGTAGAATCTTGACAAATTTTCGTCAAAGTCAATATGATGAAGTAAAAGATATTTGACGTAAGAAGATTCACTCTCTTACACCGTACAGAGATAGGACCTGAGAGATGATACACTATTTGGTGTGCTTTTTCGTATGTCAATAATACTTGAAGTGTAGAAAGAAAATTCTTTGGTGAGTTTCAGCCCCAGCTCTTCATTATTAAAGATACACTTCGATACATGATTCCCCTGAAGTTGCAACAGAATTGGCGATTTATTTACATCTGAGTTGTTGAACTTTTTTTCTTCATAGAAGTGTCATCAGTGATGTATTTTGAGCAATGCAGCGATTTATCTAACTGCCATGCTGAATTTTGTTTTTGCCAAAACACAGTAAAAATTGCACAAACTCACCTTTCAATAACTTTTGTGACAGAATCTTGAAACAGAATGTCTCACTAAACAAGCAATAGGCGACCAGAGAGAACCTCATTGCGTAGGTTCGCTGCAACAAAGTGAAGCAACTTCACTTGTATTTTCACACTAGCAAATTATCTTTTCGCTAGCTGTCAATGACTTTTCAAAAATTACAGTACTGGGTTGAAAAAAAATTGTAGCTTCAGCTAAATCAACATAGATTTAAAAGTTCCGTGTGTGAACAATACTCTCCTCGTTGTTTGATGTCATTTGCCAAACTCTCGTTTGGTATCTCGAACGGCTTTGGAGATGTGAGGTATGTTATAAATATTTCACTGTCGCGGATGCGGTCGGAAGTAAAGGTGCTATATATATTTCCTCCAGATTGGAGACAGATAAAAACCTCCTCCCAAATCTAAAGAAAAATTTGATATCTTATCTAAATTTCGTCACAGTAACATATGCACCAAAAGCAAAATCATAGCAAAATATATTTTTCATCGGAAACTTTTTCGAATGTTGCGCAGCTTCTTACTTAAATACAAACACCACAATAAGTATGACGAATAGCGAGATGCTGCGCACTTCATCATAAAGCTGACATATAAAGCTATACATAACGTAAAAATCAAATTTTTTTGATGAATAGTTGCTGTAAAGTAGTGTGAGAAAAACTATGGAGTTAACGGAGCGCGCGTGACGTTATACTCATAATCGCACTGCTGCCCCTTGACTGGCAGGCTAACCGGCGTTCTCCGTGTGCAGCGATGGGCGCGTATAGTTGCACTGGACATCACCACGAATCGACATGCAGACTACTGGCTTTCTCTATGTTCTCACACGTAGAAGGCAGTGCCCCAAGCTTTCCACCAGCTCTCTAAGCTGGCATACAGCTTGTCGAATGTGCCAAACTGTTGTCTTCATAGAGAGCAGTTCATGTGAGCAGTAATAAAACTCAGGGGGAGCCAATTACAGGCCGTGCTGCGGGTGATCAAGCACTTCACACCATAAACGCTGCAGGAGCACCTTCATTGCTCCTGACGAGTGAGGCCGAAAATTGCCATGAGAAAGAAAACGCATGACAGTTATGTTATGTGGGCTGCATGTCATCAGGCGAAATCTCTCACTAATTCCTCATACGTCGCGGTAGACGCTATTTATCTAGGAATCTTCACGGGTTCACTGTGTACTCCAAACTGAAAAGAACGAAGTGACGCAATCGACAGGGGTACTAGAGACACTGCCCAACACATCTGTGTAAAGCTTTATCGGATTTTCACTGTGGTTTCCATTTCACGGCTGATCGGAGCCTACTTTCCAAATAGCCCTCGTACTTCTCTACTGCTCCACTCTCGAACAGCACGTGGGAAAAATGAACACACACATATTGCTATACAAGCTCTGATTTCTTTTATTTATTACAATTATCAATTCTCGCTATGGGGGTTGGCGGCAGTAAAATATTTTCACACTCAGAGGAGAATGTTGGTGATTGAAATTTCGTGTTACCTCACCGCAACTCAGAACGCCTTTGTTTTAAAGATTACCAGTCCAACTCGCTTATAATACCCACATCACTCTCTCCCCTATTTCGCGATAACACAAAACGATCAGCCCTTGGGCTTTTTCAATATCCTCCGTCGAGCCTATCTGGTACGGATCCCATACCGCACGATAATGCTCTAGCAGAGGAAGGACAAACGTAGTGTAGGCAGTCTCTTTAGTGAACATGTTGTATCTTCTGAGTGCTCTGAGTTGGGCAGCTTTAGATGTGTTCGTGTCTCCCTGATAGATTTGTTTTCTCAGGTGACTAGCCCACGTTCGAAATCACGGAGCTCTTCTGACCAACTCATTCTCCTGTACTGCTCCCCAAGTGCCAAAACATTACATTCTGCCTCCTATTACATTGGCGTGTCCGCCTCTTTTGGCAGCTAGTGGTCAATTCCGCATTACATATGAGTATCCAGATACTATTGATCAGAAGCGAACTTACGGTTAGGGTGGGCAACAATCTTCGACTGTTTGCTGATATGGGCAAGTGTCGTCGTTGAGTGATTGTAGAATGATACAGGATGAATCAGGCCAAAGTTATATTTGGTGTGATGAATGGAAGCTGGCTCTAAGCGAGGCTACGCATATGATGGTTTGTACGAGGGGGAGGGAGAGAGAGTGGCTAGACCTTGGAATATGGGGTATTTATAACATTTTGGAAGACTAATGACGACTTGTAAGAACAAATTAAAAAGATCCAGTGCCGATCCTGTTACAAGCCCGCGCAACACTTGCAAATGGAGTTAGGGAAAACCGACTGCCCATATGCTTCCGTACGAGCACTTAGCTTGTCTTCACGGTCTTTAAGCGAGATGTACGTTGGTGGCAGTACAGTCTCTATACGGCCTACTGCGAATACCTGTTCTCTAAGCTTTCACAATAGCGTTCCTAAAAAATAACGCCCCCTCCCACTACCCTTGCTCTGGGTGTGGATACCATTAGCTCTTAATGTTGAAACATCTAATAAATTAATAGAGAAAGAAACGACATAGCATTCGAGTACAATATTAGTGGTGTGGTGCTTGATATAGTCACTTCGATTAAAAATGTAGGCGTTACGGAGCAAAGCGACATGAAATGGAATTAGCAGTTAAGGTTGGCTGTAGGAAAAGTGAATAGTCGATTTCAGTTTATTTGGGAAAATTCTAGGAAAGTGTTGCTTATTTATAAAGGAGGCCGCGTAGAGAACGCTTGTACGACCCATTCTTGAGTACTGCTCGAGTGTTTGGATCCCCACCAGGTCAAATTGAAGGAGGACATCGAAGTAATTCAGAGCCGTACTGCTAGACTTGTTAACAGTAGGTTCGATCGACACGTGAGTATTACCGAAATGCTCCATGAAACCATACGTGATTTCTTGGCGGGAAGAAATCGTTTCTTTTGAGGACACTATCGCAAAAGTTTAGAGAACTGGCATTCGCCACAGACTGTGTAGAGATTGTACTGCCACCAACATACATCTCGCTTAAGGACCCTGAAGACAAACTATGAGGATTCAGGGCTTATACAGAAGCATATAGACAGTCGGTTTTCCTTCGCTCCACTTGCAAGTGAAACCAGAAAGGGAGGGACTAGCAGTGGTACAAGGTACCCTCCACCATACACCACATGGTTGCTTGCTAAGTATGTATCACAGAAATGTTTTACCCAAATGGCCAGGATGGGCTGTTGTAGTGCTTCCAATTCCAGCAAATGGGTCTGCGACCAGTTGCTTCCCAGTTGGGAGAGTTTCGCATTTGCATCTCCGGCATTGCCTAAAACAAAACAAAAAAAATCCAAACCTTACGAGAAATGCAGACACCTAATGGGTCACTTATTTACTCGGAGGGAAGAAATGGTTACCTTCAATGAAACGCTTGCCAAGCGTTTCAGAGAAATCGAAACTCGAAGTTCTAGAAGCATACGAGGGGCCATTCCTCGAGCAAAGACGTTAGCACAGCCGGAAAAGGCGATAGACCGCAAGCCTGCCCCTACCATTGTTTCAGATCTTGTCATTATTGCGTTCCTAATCATGCGCCAAAGATTTTTATCGCTACAACGTATCATATTTCTTCGGAAAAGAACCTCGTTTGCAGAAAATATTAAATACACTCCTGGAAATTGAAATAAGAACACCGTGAATTCATTGTCCCAGGAAGGGGAAACTTTATTGACACATTCCTGGGGTCAGATACATCACATGATCACACTGACAGAACCACAGGCACATAGACACAGGCAACAGAGCATGCACAATGTCGGCACTAGTACAGTGTATATCCACCTTTCGCAGCAATGCAGGCTGCTATTCTCCCATGGAGACGATCGTAGAGATGCTGGATGTAGTCCTGTGGAACGGCTTGCCATGCCATTTCCACCTGGCACCTCAGTTGGACCAGCGTTCGTGCTGGACGTGCAGACCGCGTGAGACGACGCTTCATCCAGTCCCAAACATGCTCAATGGGGGACAGATCCGGAGATCTTGCTGGCCAGGGTAGTTGACTTACACCTTCTAGAGCACGTTGGGTGGCACGGGATACATGCGGACGTGCATTGTCCTGTTGGAACAGCAAGTTCCCTTGCCGGTCTAGGAATGGTAGAACGATGGGTTCAATGACGGTTTGGATGTACCGTGCACTATTCAGTGTCCCCTCGACGATCACCAGTGGTGTACGGCCAGTGTAGGAGATCGCTCCCCACACCATGATGCCGGGTGTTGGCCCTGTGTGCCTCGGTCGTATGCAGTCCTGATTGTGGCGCTCACCTGCACGGCGCCAAACACGCATACGACCATCATTGGCACCAAGGCAGAAGCGACTCTCATCGCTGAAGACGACACGACTCCATTTGTCCCTCCATTCACGCCTGTCGCGACACCATTGGAGGCGGGCTGCACGATGTTGGGGCGTGAGCGGAAGACGGCCTAACGGTGTGTGGGACCGTAGCCCAGCTTAATGGAGACGGTTGCGAATGGTCCTCGCCGATACCCCAGGAGCAACAGTGTCCCTAATTTGCTGGGAAGTGGCGGTGCGGTCCCCTACGGCACTGCGTAGGATCCTACGGTCTTGGCGTGCATCCGTGCGTCGCTGCGGTCCGGTCCCAGGTCGACGGGCACGTGCACCTTCCGCCGACCACTGGCGACAACATCGATGTACTGTGGAGACCTCACGCCCCACGTGTTGAGCAATTCGGCGGTACGTCCACCCGGCCTCCCGCATGCCCACTATACGCCCTCGCTCAAAGTCCGTCAACTGCACATACGGTTCACGTCCACGCTGTCGCGGCATGCTACCAGTGTTAAAGACTGCGATGGAGCTCCGTATGCCACGGCAAACTGCCTGACACTGACGGCGGCGGTGCACAAATGCTGCGCAGCTAGCGCCATTCGACGGCCAACACCGCGGTTCCTGGTGTGTCCGCTGTGCCGTGCGTGTGATCATTGCTTGTACAGCCCTCTCGCAGTGTTCGGAGCAAGTATGGTGGGTCTGACACACCGGTGTCAATGTGTTCTTTTTTCCATTTCCAGGAGTGTATATTCTTGATGCACATGAGATCATACCCCCAGAATCGCTGTATTTGGATACTATGGAGCCATTGTCGTCCTTAGTGGAGAATAACCGAAGGGCCTATTGCTCATACAAAGCTTCCCTCGAGGAATTAGAAGAATTTCGTTCCCAGGTCATAGCATAAATCACTTTGATCAATGTTAACAATTCGTATCCACCGATTCCCAGGAGAGTTCGAGACTGTTTTCCATTGCACTCTACATATTGCACATATTGTCGTCTTCAGTCGGAAAACTGGTTTGACGCAGCTCTCCGCTCTCGTTTGTCTTGTGCAAGCTTCATATCAGCTTATCCACAGCGAAAAACATCCACTCGAACCTGCTTACTCTATTCGAGTCTTGGTCTCCCCTCTGCACTTTTTACGCCGAACATCTCCCTCCATTACCAAATGGACTAGTCTTTGATGCCTCAGATTGTGTCCTATCAATTGATCCCTTGTTTTAGTCAAGTTGTGTCATAAATATCTTTTTTCCTCAGTTCAGTACCGCGGGATTGGTTATTCGAGCTATCCACCTAATCTCCATTTTTCTGTAGCGCCACATGCCAATAGCTTCTGATATCTTCTTCTTTGTGCTGTTTATCATTCACGTTTCACTTCTGTACTAGGCTTCATTCCACATACATACCTTCAAAGAGGACCTTCTAACACTTAAATTTATGTTCCATTTTAATAAAGTCCTCTTTTTTCTTGCTTAATTTTATATCCTCTCTAGTCCGGCCATCGTTATCTATTTTACTCCCAAAATTGTGAATCTCATCTAATATGCTACTTTTTGTGGTGTATTTCCTAAGCTAATTCCCTTAGTATCATCTGCTTTAATACGCCTGCATTCTATTACCTTTGTTTTCGTTGTGTTCACCAAATAAGCTTGGAGTCCAACATAAAGGTGGCACGAAGAAAATCCTCCACCTCGAAAAACAGTTGTTTTAATTGAGGTGGGTGGCTTTCTGATCACACAACAACAATTCCACTCCCCCATAGGGCAAATTAACAATAATTTATCACGCTACTACTTCATCAAACAGCTTCTCAACTGGCATCACGAGGAGAAAAAAATGACTCTAAGCACTATGGGACTTAACATTGGCGGTCATCAGTCCCCTAGAACTTAGAACTAATTAAACCGAACTATGGGACTTAACATCTGTGGTCATCAGTCCCCTAGAACTCAGAACTACTTAAACCTAACTAAAGTAAGGACATCGTACACATCCATGCCCGAGGCAGGATTCGAACCTGCGACCGTAGCGGTCGCGCGGTTCCAGACTGAAGCGCCTAGAACCGCTCGGCCACTCCGGCCGGCCACGAGGGACAGTGCATCCCGGTAGGTTAACAGCGCATGATGGTCAACCACACAAATGCGAACCACACCCAGCAGTGCTTAAATTCGATGCTCTGACGGAAACAGGTATCTCTAACGTGCCACAGCCTTGAAAGTTTATCAATAAAAATATTCGTAATACTTAACTAAAGTCTGAAGATGAACCAAGGAAAAATTATTAACGGTATACTATAAACTTTGGCCTCTTCCTGAATCCATTGAACAATAACAAACTAAACTGGCAGTATGACCAGTCTGGCTCTGTTGGCGGTGACAGTGGATACGGCCTGGCGCCGTATTTTGATACACGCACACTGCAACTCTCGGCAGATGCTACGATACTGTGCGGCTCTGGAGACACGGTTGGTTGGCTGGTTGGTTACTTAGCTACGGGTTTCATACATCATTTGAATGATTCTTTTATCGAATTGACGTGAAACTAGTCAATTTACAGGATATCTGTACAAGATTACTGTTTACATTTTTTTTAATGGCTACTAGTTTTTAAGTAAAAATTCGTCAGTAGAATAGAAGGAGTCGTCAAGGACAAATGATTTTAAGTTTTTTTTAAAACTTGCTTTGCTACCTGTTCGATATCGTATGTTATTGGACAAAAGATCAAAATTTTTTGTTGCTGCATATTAAACGCCTTCCGAAGCCACAAGCCACTTTAACAATGGGTAGTAAAGGTCATTTTTCGCTTTAATGTTGTAGGTATGGACATCACATTCTTCTCAAATTGTGATGGATTACATACGGCGAATGTCATTAGCGCGCATGCACTGTGTGATCAAAAGTATCCGGACACCTGGCTGAAAATGACGTACAAGTTCGTGGCGCCCTCCATCGATAATACTGGAATTCAATATGGTTTTGGCCCACCCTTAGCCTTGATGATAGCTTCTACTCTCTCAGGCATACGTTCAATCAGGTGCTGGAAGGTTTCTTGGGTAATGGCAGTCCTTTCTTCACGGAGTGCTGCACTGAGGAGAGGTATCGATGTCGGTCGATGAGACCTGACATGAAGTCGGCGTTCCAAAACATCACAAAGGTGTGCTATAGGATTCAGGTCACGACTCTGTGCAGGCCAGTCCATTACAGGGATGTTATTGTCGTGTAACCACTCCGCCACAGGCCGTGCATTATGAACAGGTGCTCGATCGTGTTGAAAGACGCAATCTCCAGCGCCGAATTGCTCTTCAACAGTGGGAAACAAGAAGGTGCTTAAAAGATCAACGTAGGCCTGTGCTGTGATAGTGCCACGCAAACTAACAAGGGGGCGCAAGCCCCCTCCATGAAAAACACGACCACACCATTACGCCACCGCCTCCAAATTTTACTATTGGCACTACACACGCTGCCAGATGACGTTCACCGGGCGTTCGCCATAGCCACACCCTGCCATCGGATCGCCACATTGTGTACCGTGATCCATCACTCCACACAACGTTTTTCCACTGTTCAATTGTCCAATGTTTACACTCCTTACACCAAGCGAGGCGTCGTTTGACATTTACCGGCGTGGTGTGTGGCTTATGAGCAGCCGCTCGACCAAGAAATCCGAGTTTTCTCACCTCCCGCCTGACTGTCATAGTACCTGAGGTGGATCCTGATGCAATTTTTAATTCCTGTGTGATGGTCTGCATAGATGTCTGCCTATTACACATTACGACCCTCTTTAAATATCGGCGGTCTCTGTCAGCCAACAGTCGAGGTGCTGCCCACCCTGATAGCTGAGTGGTCAGCGTGAGGGATTGCCGTCCTACGGGCCCGGGTTCGATTCCCGGCTGCGTCGGTGATTTTCTCCGTTCAAGGACTGGGTATTGTGCTGTCTGCATCATCATTTCATCCCCATGCGGTGCGCAGGTCGCCTAATGTAGCGTCGAATGTAATAAGAGCTGCACCAAGGCGGCCGGACCTGCCCCTCAAGGGGCCTCCCGGCCACTGGCCAATGACGCCAAACGCTCATTTCCAACAGACGACGTCGTCCTGTACGCTTTTGTCCTGTACGTGTCCCTTCACGTTTCCGCTTCACTATCACATCGGAAACAATGGATCTAGGAATATTTAGGAGTGTGGAAATCCCGCATACAGACGTATGACACAAGTGACACCCAATCACCTGACCACGTTGAAGTCATTGCGTTGCGTGGAGCGCCCCATTCGGATCTCTCACGATGTCTAATGACTACTGAGGTCACAGACATGGAGTACCTAGCAATAGGTGGCAGCACAATGCACCTAATATGAAATACGTATGTTTTGGGGGTGTCCGGATACTTTTGATCACATAGTGTATGTGCATACCTACGGCGCACTTACTATGCCTAACTCCTTGAAAAGATACCTACACAATGTCTATGGCTGAACACCACACTTTATTCTTACTGCTCACTTTTCTGCAATCAATACTTTCTTCCTGGGTAATGAGGTACCCCAACAAAGTTACTGAATAATACATTATTGAGTGGAAATTTGCAATATACATGAAGAGGTTGATTCATTTGTTTCCAAGATTAGTAGTTATACGAACAGCAAAAATATCTGGATTTAATTGTTTGAGAAGCTCAGTAATACTCTTTCCCGATTTCAAGCTTTCATCAATATGTACACACAAAACTTTGGAGCGCCACCGCAGTTGTAACCTTGAAGTCTTATCACAGCCTTGTTTTCACAGGCAGCAGCAAGAGCAAGACGGAGACGCGCAGCCGCAGCTTGACCTCGCAGCGCACCACCTCCTTCAAGCTGACGGAGCAGCAGATCCTGCAGCTGACTCAGCAGGCCTTGCCTCAGCAACTGGACACTCAGCAGCCACCAGAACGGCAGCCACAGCAGGCCAACGGCCACGCCACCAGCCCCCCAGACACCACTCCAATTTGAGGCTACACCTCAGATGGGCGTTTTGTGTGCTTCACAGCTGCTCACCTCCGTGCTGTTGCTTACGATGCTTGCCAGGCCGAATGATCAGGTGTATCCCTGCATCAAAACTTCAGTACCAGGGAACAACAGTTGCATCTTGCAGCTGCCCTTGTGCCACTATCTCTGATGGGCATCCTCCTGGTCCCTTACATGCCTGCCATTGCGGCCTAGGTTCGTGCTGTAGCTGACACTGCCCACCAGGCTGAAGAAACCAATCAGACGCCATTCCATCTTACCACTGGCGACGTTGACGAAGCAACATCAGCGTGAAGAGAAGTTGACACGCGTGTGTTCCTCACTAATTGTAATGACCACATGGCAACAACACTGAAGACCGTGGAGATCAGTATTCTTGCGTGTGTAGCATTTCGGTCCTGATTGGATTTGTGGTGTTGATAGAATTCTGGCTGTTTCGTTGACTTTTTCAGAGTGACGAGGCGGCAACTTCTTTTATAAAACCAGCTCCATGATAACCTTGACTAGCGCGTCCTTGTCCTAACACCTTCTGACAATCAACTGACTTTATTCGTGCTCAGTGTTGTAGTTAAATACCAATTATATTCTGTGAACGACAGGCTTTTAACCACGCCTGTCAGTGATTTTGTCCCTCATACACTCTAACGGGAAAGACTAATTCAAGCTGTATGGGATATTAGCTGTCGCTGTATGACCTGTGGGAACATTTTTTGAAGTGCAGCTGGATGTGGAAAGTGTTTTCTTATATTAATAAGGAAATGACAACATATTAACTTCTTATAAAACTGTTGGTTGTTCTCAGGTGTGAGACGCTGTTTTAAAAGGTAGGGGGAGTATCTACTGAGGTTTTGATAAGTAACTGAAGCAGCTAGTCACCTTTCTTATTAAATACAAACGTTGTAACGACAGAGTAATCTTTTGGCACGAGCCAGTGGAGTACACTTCCATGTCTCGGAGAACAATTTCGAATACATGACCGTTTCTGAATCTGCAACTACCAGCGAAGTTGCCACGAAAACAATGAAGAACAATGAAAACTTCAAAATAAGTGATGTACCTAGTGGAAAGTGACGATTATGACATTTCAGACGTGAACGAAAGTTCAGAATCGACCAGCATGCATTTTGAAAGATTCGGTTTCAGCGTTTCCGCACTGCTATGAGAAATGTCAATCACACTTCGATGATAACAACTGTATCTGAGGGTGTTTCAAAACATAAAGCTTTGATATTTAAAGTTAAATTTCACGACTGGTGAAAAGCTGTAAGCAACTGGCTACCCAAAAAAGAAAACGTGGAATTTTGACACTGAGGAAATGGATGTTTGTAGACTCCACGCTGATCAGTTTATTTCACGCAGAACATCCTGTTGACACCACACTGTTCGAGGGATTCTTTCGCTGAAAAACTTCCTCGTATACATAATTGGTCAGACAGGAAGACACACGCAGAATGGTAAGAAGTCATTGTTCCTAGTGTCTTGGTTCCCAGCATCCTTTATACGGAACGTTTCGGAGCAATGGAACTATTTATTTCAGAGAACCTCCAGTGAACCAGTAATAGGTCTATATCTCAGTGAATTACGTGAACCATGCAAAGTTGGGAATACGGTATTATTCATACGTTGCCTCAACTAAAACATACATGTGTAATGAGATATTGAAGACGTAGCGTATTATTATAAAGGCATCGCTCAATACTTTCCAATATGTATATGAATTAATTTTTTGCCTTTGGGTATCGCAAATGCCAATTTATTTGATATAAATGACATGATCTGTGCCTGAATGGCATGAGACCCGCCAGTTATATTTCGCAGAATGGGACGGAATGTCGTAGGACAATTTTGAATACAAGACCGTTTGTGAATTTGCAACTATCGGAGAAGTTACCACGGAAAAAATCAAGAACGATGAACAATAGAAGTTAAGTGATGAATTTAGTACAAAGTTGAATGTGACACTCCGGTGGTGAATGAAGGGGAGCATGGAAAGGAGAATCTATGGGGGACAGACTGTCAACGACAGCTAATGCATGTGACAATTTATGTTTCCCGAAGTAGTTTATTGATAGTGAATAAAAACTTATACACGCAAGTGCACTGCAGTGATCGTACTATCATATTGAACCCATTACATGCAAAGGCCAGTTAAAACAATGATACGAGACAGGTGTTCTTACTGATATCACCTGCATGTTTTTGAGTTATTTTACGTTACGACCATCGAACAATGATACAACTAAGTTACAAATAAATATGGAGAGGTTTTAATCTTCTTGGAAAAACATTTTTGGTAGTGCACATAATTTTGGGTTGCTGGGAAAACCTTAAAAAACAATTGAGGTAATAATAAATTACGATGGACTTCGTACAGAAGTGATTTTTGCACTCAGCTCTTCGTCTTACACTAGTCATTTGGACAACTGATGTCTAAAAAATAAATGTTTATTTCTCCATTTAAGAACTACACAGTTCTGATAGCTGTTTTTGAAATATTAGAGTCTCTTGAGGATTGTTGTACCTTAGCACAATAAAGATATTCAACCTTTGTTGCACATGTTTAATCTTTTTTATCTATTTTAAGTATTAGAACGCTTCTACTCCCAGCAGCCTCTTACATAAGACAACTACACAAAGCAGTAAAATTCAGCAACACACAACCGCTATCTGGAAACAGAATCTGTCAGCGCAGTTCCTTCACTAGTATAAATACAGTAGCGTGACAGCAGCTTCAACAGAAAACAGCAGTGTTTCTAAATAAACGTAGCCTGGTTTCCTTTCGATGAGATAATTCTCGTCCTGAATGGAAAACTAGAAACTACGCCAGCAGCGACAATGTAGAGTCTTGTAGACACTTCTGTAGCGGAGACTTAGTTGAAAGTTGCTTGTTGCTATGTCAGCTTCCAAATTCTCTTTGTTCTGCATATTCTGGACCGTAAACATATTTTATACCATATGACCGATTACTAAATTTTTAAAATGTATGGATTAAAAATCCTAGGTCAATATCGTAAAAATAAATTGACAAGTACTTTCAGCTCACTCAGAGCCATCTTTTGATCCAAAATATAGAAAATTGCACGTAAGAGATGAACAATAACAAGATCCATTTAATAATTAAGCTTACGTTATTCGTTACATACCGATATAAAATAATTATTTTGTTTCTAGGTATCAACTACTAGGCATTAACACATCTTCATAATCTGTTGAGGTGAATCGCTCCTATTAAATTGAAGAATTGTATGGGCATATACGTACTGGAAAATATATTGGATTGTGACAAAAAAAAAAAGGACACACTAAAGCATATTTCGTACATGGCATAAACTGTTATGCATTGCTCCATCTGAAGAATATGCTCGTGGAATTCATCATACTCTCGTTTAGTTACGTGTTTCTAGCATTCACCAATTATTTACTTAGACAGCGGTCAGGGACGTTGCAGATCAGGTGCCGACCCTACAAACTGCCTCCAGCAGATCCTGTCCTGTGCAATTTCCAACCAGTTTCCTTTGAACCTTAGTTGTTGCAGGTTTTTCCATTGTCCATGCTCCCAGCTCGTTCGTGGTCTTCCCCAGTAGTGCTTTACCTCTGATCTCCCTGCCAACACTGCTTTTGGCCTAACATCCTCTGTCATTGCAGTCGCTTGACTTTTGCTCTTTATGCAATATTAGGCTCGTTCGTACTTAATTTTTCGATCTTCTCCACCCTACTTCTCATGCTCTTTGTCTCAAACACCATCAGTTTTTTTTTAATCACTCTCAGTGGTACCTACTCGGAGTTTCTATGCCACACAGCAAAACTAGGGTACTTATTGTACTTCACAATAATTATCTGTTATTCCACTCCAGAACAGCGGGCGGAAAAAATGAACACCTGTATCTTTCCGTGTGAGCTCTGATTTCCCTTATTATATTATGATGATCGTTTCTTCCATCTATGTTCCCGTCAACAAAATATTTTTGCATTTAGAGGAGGAAGTTGGTGATTGCAATTTCGTGAGAAGATCCCGCCCCAACAAGAAAGACCTTTTTTTAACGATGTCCACCCCAAATCCTGTATCATGTCCGTGACACTCTCTCCCCTATTTCTCGATAATAAAAGACATGCTGCTCTTCTTTGAACTTTCTAGATGGACTCCGTTGCTCCTATCTGGTAATGGTCCCACACCGCGCAGCAGTACTCCAAAAGGCGACGCACAAGCGTACTGTAGGCAGTCTCTTTAGTATATCTGTTGCATCTTGTAAGTGTTCTGCTGACAAAAAAAAGTCTTTGGTGCACCTCCCCCAGTACATTTCCTATGTGTTCTTTCCGATTTAAGTTGTTCGTAGTCGTAATTCCTAGGTATTTAGTTGAATTTATGGCATTCAGATTGGACTGATTTATGGTGTAACCGAAGTTTAACGTAATCTTTTAGCACTGATGTGGATGACCTCACACTTTTCATTATTTAAGGTCAATTGCCGGTTTTCTCACCATTCAGATATTTTTTTCTAAATCGCTTTGCAATTCTTCTGATGACTTTACTAGACGACAGCCCTTCCCCTCCCCCCTCCGCCACATCCCCCCTCCCCTCCGCCACAGCAGCATTATATAAATAAGGAACAGTAGAGGGCCTATAATACTACCTTGAGGAACGCTAGAAATCACTTCTGTTTTACTCGATGTCTTTCCCTCAACTACTCCGAACTGTGACCTCCTCTGATTTTATTTTCGTTGGGATTATCTTTGATTTCGTAACTGGAATTAGACTGTTAACATAGACTTGATGCATCAACAATTCGTTGATTGATTTCTAGCTGGATATTATTTCTCCGGCTGAATGTGGTCCCAAATATTAAAAGTTCTCATCTATCTTCAACTTCATCTCTCTCACTTGTAAGTCCCCAGGCAATCCCTCTACTAAATTCCATCACTTCTCTCTTTTCTGCGTTTATTTTCATCACTCTACTCTGATATAGCTGTCGTATCATCTGCATACGCTAGTATTTGCAAATTTCCATTCAGATTGATGCCCTTTCCTACGCTTTTCATCTCGCGTACATCTTTTTCAACGACAAAGTTAAATAAAGTGGGTGACACCGCGTCACCTTGGCGTAGCGCACTCTACATCCACTTCCTTTGACATTCCTCCTTAACATCTTACTGTAGCTTTCGTATCTGTTGCCTACGCTTTTGGCAGGTAGATTAATTGCTCAGGTACCACAAACTCCCCAAGGCTCACTCTGTGGATATTATGGTACGCCTTTGAAAAATCTACGACGTTCCCTATAATTTTCCCATCTCTTCCCATACTTGTCTCGTAGTAAGTATATCTGCAATTGCAGATTTTCCAATGCATATGGAGTATCTTGTTGTTCAATTCTTTTTTTTTCTTTGAGTGGCACAGTATGCGACATGTTTCACATATGATCAGTTGTATCCATTCTTGCATCAGTAATTATATGATTATATTTTGAGACGAAATAATTGTGATTTTAACTTCAAGAGATTGTGTGATTTATTCACATTCCCTTGACGATGATAAATTAATGCCTGAGGGCCCTATTACCTTTTTGTGTGCACGTTGAAACCTACATTTAACTGTAGATTATCGCTTTATATGCTCTCCATCTTCAGAAGGGATACTAGTGAAAGTGGGCCACAATTGCAACCAGTATACACATTTTAAGAACTGCGATCAGAAGAACGCGTTTGCTGTTTTTTGCACGCCTTGCAGTTCGGAAGGTAAGTGACAGCGTGGAATTCCGAGTGCAGACCGCTTATCATATCATGTTCGACGTCGTTGTTTCGTATACATATATTTCAAGTCTCTAGGCAGAAAAGTGTTAGGGTATCAGACAGCCACGTATGCTCATTGAATGTAACTCGCCTGTAAGGTGGTTTATCAACACGTTTTCGAAATCCTGCAAGTAATGGTTATGGTTATAAAGTTCTCTTAAACACTCACCCGTGCCATCTACTCTTTCCGTTGCGCGAAGGAAGTAGTTACTATTCTTCAACATGTTCTTGTTGTTTTTAATAATGTTATTCAGATTGCTTTATAAAAGATTTCTTTGGTCTATACATTATGTAATATGGGCATTTCACTCAGGTATCTTTCTGAATACATACTTTTAAGATGAAAGATAGATCACTTAGAATGTCCACTGTCTTCTCGCACCCCGACTCCTTTGTTCTGAATCAGCAGGAACTAGAACACTTTGGGTTGTTAGCGTATCATGTCTGATCACCACCAATCTTACTGATCAAACATTTGAGCAGCAACACCATAGTAATTATTGGTGAATGATGTCTTTTATGCGCCTGATAAATAATTGTAGAAATATGTATCATTAATCCATGGCGATTCAATAAAAGCGCGCAATAATTAAACAAGTTATAGGCAATGTGCGGTTTTCTGGTCAACGGAAAATCACCAGTGCACGAAAAAAAAAAAGAAAAGAAAAATAAACGACGCACTACGAAGGAACCGACCGAATAATAGGACGGAAATCGGCAGATGTGATGTACATGCGTAGACAGACAGTTCATTACAGTTACAGAAACATTGGATGATTTAATTAACAGAAAGAGCTTCACAAATGGAGCAAGTCAGTAATGAGTTCGTGCACCTCTGGCCGTTATGAAAGCAGTTATTTGGCTACACACTGATTGATTGAGCTGTTGGATGTCCTCCTAAGGAATATCGTACCATATTCTGTCCAACTGGCGCATTGGATCGTCAAAATCCTAAGCTGTTTGGAGAGCCCCGCCCATAATGATCCCAACTTTCTCAACTGGGAAAAGATCCGGCGACCTTTCTGACCAAGGTAGGGTTTGGCGAGCTGGAAGACAAACAGCAGAAACTCTAGAAGTGTGCAGGTGGGGATTATCTTGCTGAAATGTAAGATCAGGATGCCATTCCTTGAAGGACAACAAAATGGGGCCCAGAATATCGTCGGTGTAACGCTGTGCTGAAGGGTGTCGCGAATGACACCCAATGGGGCGTTGCTCTGACATGAAATGGCATCCCAGACCATAATGCATTGTTTCCGGGCGGTATGACCGATGACAGTAGACCTAGTATCCACCTGTTGTTCTGGGCACCTCCAGACACGACTTCGCTAGTCATCAAGACCTGGAGTCCACGGCTCATGGTCTTGCAGTAGCGTTCTCGCTTCCCGCGTACGAGGTCCTGGGTTCGATTCCCGGCGGGGTCAGGGATCTTCTCTGCCTCGAGATGACTGGGTGTTGTGTGTCTTTCATCATCATTACATCCTCATTCACTCGCAAGTCGCCGTAGTGGCATTAAAGAACTTTGGAGTGGCGGCCGAACCGCCCCGCGAGGGGTCTCCCGGCCACCAATGCCATACACTCATTGTTATTATCAAGACCTGAAATCTCATTGTCTTTAGTGGTGAGTTCTGCTTCGAACTGAGCCCCAATGACCAGTCAAGAAGTGTTTGGAGACGCCCGGACAGCAGTGGGATAGTAACCCGACTATAACGCCCCATAAGGCCTGACAACCAGGAGTGATGGTCTGGGGTGCCATTTCGTTTTATAACACGCTCTCTTCGGTTCTTATCCGTGGCACCCTTGTAGCACAATGGTATGTCGTTCTGTTGCCCTTCATTGCAACTCATCCTGGGCTTACGTCTAAGCAAGATAATGTTCGCCCGCACACGGTTTGTCTTGACCTTGGTCAGAAAGGTCATCGGGTCTTTCCCCAATTGAGAAAGTTTGGAGTATTGTGGACGGGGCTCTCCAAACAGCTCAGGATCTTGACGACCTTACACCCCAATTGGGCAGATTCAGGAGGATATCTAACAACTCTATCAATGCCAAGCCAAATAACTGGTTGCTTATGGGCGAGAAGTGGACCAACGCATCATGAATTTACTCTGCTTGTGATGCTCTTACTCTTGAACAAATCATCCAATTTTTATGAAACTGTGACCATTTCCTTTTTGTTTTTCAGAACGTGTAATATAGATTGGGGTATCATCGTGATTCATGTTCCTACATTATTTTAAATGGTACATGAATGGCAGTTCCTGTTTTTACCTGTTGAAAACGTGCTTAACTCCTGAAACCAGTTGTGGGATTTCCTCAATGAACTACTTCGAGGCTGCTGGATTGGGTATGATTCACGAATATCTCCAGGTCCACAGAAATGTCCTCCATGGAGTCGAGACCCATATACGCCACACACCTCATTACAGAGAATAATCAAGTTCTATGTGGTTCAACATTGATGCGAGACCCATGAAGAATTGTGCAAAAGTTTGAGGAGATGAAACACAAGACGCCAACGAGGTCACGGAGACACAGAACCACTTGATATATAGTTTTTATGTCAGTCGCTCCAATATGCAATATAATGTGTAGATGCAGGTGTACAGGGACGTCTTAGATACACTGCATTGTAGGGCAATAATCATGTTTAGCTTTCAGGTCAATGACAATTATATTGAATGCAATAGCTCTTCGAATTTACGGCTACCAATCTCAGTTCACACAAATATCAACAAAACAGATTACGTTGCGCCCCTTCAAATATCCCTTACTGTACGCAGTACCAACATAGGTGGCTACGGTCATGCTATCTAAGTCTATACTTTTATCCACTCGGAAACAAATTATACTAGAGTTTCCCATAGGAAATATTCAAGAGATTAACTTTGGTTCAAAGTGGCTCTGAGCACTATGGGACTCAACTTCTGAGGTCATTAGTCCCCTAGAACTTAGAACTAGTTAAACCTAACTAACCTAAGGACATCACACACATCCATGCCCGAGGCAGGATTCGAACCTGCGACCGTAGCTATCCCGCGGTTCCAGACTGCAGCGCCTAGTACCGCATGGCAATTTCGGCCGGCGATTAACTTTGGTACACCTGTGTAATAGAATGGGACCGAGGCATAACTACACTACTGGTCATTAAAATTGCTGCACCAAGAGGAAATGCAGATGATAAACGGGTATTCATTGGACAAATATATTATACTAGCACTGACATGTCATTACATTTTCACACAATTTGGGGGCATAGATCCTGAGAAATCAGTACGCAGAACAACCACCTCTGGCCGTAATAACGGCCTTGATACTCCTGGGCATTGAGTCGAACAGAGCTTGGATGGCGTGTACGGGTACAGCTGCCCATGCAGCTTCAACACGATACCACAGTCCATCAAGAGTAGTGATTGGCGTATTGTGACGAGCCATTTGCTCGGCCACCATTGACCAGACGTTTTCAATTGATGAGAGATCTGGAGAATGTGCTGGCCAGGGCAGCAGTCGAACATTTTCTGTATCTAGAAAGGCCTGTACAGGACCTGCAACAGGCGGTCGTGCATTATCCTGCTGAAATGTAGGGTTTTGCAGGGATCGAATGAAGGATAGAGCCACGGGTCGTAACACATCTGAAATGTAACTTCTACTGTTCAAAGTGGCGTCAATGCGAACAACAGGTGACCGCAACGTGCAACCAATGGCACCCCATACCATGGCGCCGGGTGATATGCCAATATGGCGATGACGAATATACGCTTCCAATGTACGTTCACTGCAATGTCGCCAAACACGAATACGACCATCATGATGATGTAAGCAGAATCTGGATTCATCCGAAAAAATGACGTTTTGCCATTCGTGCAGCCAGGTTCGTCGTTGAGTACAACATCGAAGGCGCTCCTGTCTGTGATGCAGCGTCAAGGGTAACCGCAGCCATGGTCTCCGAGCTGACAGTCCACGCTGCTGCAAACGTCGTCGAACTGTTCGTGCAGATGGTTGTTGTCTTGCAAACGTCCCCATTTGTTGACTCAGGGATCGAGACGTGGCTGCACGATCCGTTGCAGCCATGCGGCTAAGATACCTGTCATCTCGACTGCTAGTGATACGAGGCCATTGGGATTCAGCACGGCGTTCCGTATTGCCCTCCTGAACCCACTGATTCCATATTCTGCTAACAGTCATTGGATCTCGACCTCCGTGAGCAGAAATTTCGCGATACGATAAACCGCAATCGCGATAGGCCACAATCCGACCTTTATTGAAGTCGGAAACCTGATAGCACGCATTTCTCCTCCTTACACGAGGCATGACCAGGCAACGCCAGTCAACTGCTGTTTGTGTATGAGAAATCGGTTGGAAACTTTCCTCATGTCAGCACGTTGTAGGTGTCACCACCAGCGCCAACCTTGTGCGAATGCTCTGAAAAGCTAATCATTTGCATACCACAGCATCTTCTTCCTGTCGGTTAAATTTCGCGTCTGTAGCACTTCATCGTCTTTGTGCAGCAATTTTAATGGCCAGTAGTGTACAATAAGGAGATTCTAAATAGGTTCAGGTTGGAGTAGCAGATATAATAAGGGACAGAGATTTTCTAGGGTGGAAAGCAGCGTCAGACCAGTATTCTGATTGATGACCACAGCATTAGCAAAACTAATATGTGCAGAACAGATGTGGAATATCAATTTGATACTGCAACAACGAGAGTCAAACCACACAGTTGTAACTTTCGCAGACTTCAAAAAGCTTACGACTCGATTATCTCGTTTAATTTATTCCATGGATACGGCGTGGATAACAAAACATATATGTTAATGGAACTGGCCTCGACAGACACTTTCTCTAAAGAAAAATTCGTGAACGAAAACTCCGAAACTTTTCAAGTTAAAACTGGAGTAAAATAGGATGATAGTCTGTTCGTGCTCCTGTTAAACCCGAAACCCGATAACGTCATCAGACCTTAGAAGAAATAAATACTAGAAATAAGTATGGATACAAAAGATAAACGAATCTACCTAAGTGCTCTGCTTTTGCTGACGACGTACCAGTAACTATCCGGACTCTTGCGCAAAACCACGCCATCGAAAAACGTCGTGAGAGTATCTTCAAGACCGGACTCCAGATCTCTTTACGAAAAAACACAATATGTAGACCACATGAGCCCAAACCTGGCATCACTTGCAGCCATGTAGGCTGTTTAGGTTTTTTTGTTGGTAATGCCACGTAGTGCTCTGTATGAAAATCACTTTCTGTGCTGTGTGCAGTCTGTGGCTGGTTTGCATTGTTGTTGGCTATTGTAGCGTTGGGCAGCTGGATGTGAACAGCACATAATGTTGTGCAGTAGGGGGTGAGCCGCCAGCAGTGGTGGACGTGGGGACAGATGTGCCAAGAGTTTTGAGAGCAGATGATATGGATGTGTGTCCATCAGAAAGAGGAAATTTGTAAGACTAGATATCATGAACTGATATACATATGATGACTTTTGAACATTATTAAGGTAAATACATTGCTTGTTCTCTATCAAAATCTTTCATTTGCTAACTATGCCTATCAGTAAGTACTTAGAATCTTTTATTTAGCTGGCAGTATTGGCGCTTGCTGTATTGCAGTAGTTCGAGTAATGAAGATTTTTGTGAACTGAGTGGTTCATGAAAGGTATAGGTTATTGTTAGTCAGGGCCATTCTTTCATGGGGATTATTGAAAGTCAGATTGTGTTGCGCTAAAAAAAATATTGTGTGTCAGATTAGTGAAGATCAGAATAAGTAAAGAGAGAACTGTCTGAGTACATTCAGTTTTACTCAGCTGTCTTTGTACCATATAACGTAGAAGTTTACTGGCACAGTCATTCATAAATTTTTCTAAGGGGACGTTTCATATGGCGACCCTCCCAGGATACCTCACTGGAATCTTCTGATTTTTTCTTGTAGTTTGTGTAATTATTGTAGTTATTGTTCATTGCTAGCACATAATTGTAGAGAGTATCTTCTTTGTAGTTGTAGTTTCTCATTGTTGTACTGTAAAGCAGTTGCGGCATGCCTGTAGATTTGCACCAAATATTTTGCAGCCGTGCCTCCAATTAATCCGATATTATTTTCAATGCTATTTTATGTGTTTTCTTATTTTACTCTTCAAATTGTGCTTTTCTGTGTCATCGTGTGAAATATTGTGACAATTATGACATGTGAAAAGCGTAATACTAGGCTCCAAAGTAAACTGAGAAACAACAGTGAAGACAAGAGGAGTGTGTTAGCGCCACCGTGTAATGAATGAACAAATATTCAGGATAGTAATTTGGTAATTGTGCGTAGGGAAATGGACCAGGCAATAAATAGTCGTGTAGACGGTGAAACAGCTAGTGAACAGGGTAGTATTGTCGATCGATCAGTTGGCAACAGCTCGCCCCTGCAACCAGGAGTGACAGGATGCAATCTTGCATATACCATACATTCAAGTTTTGCGTCCTCACTTTTTTTCTCAACTAAACAACATTGCATATCCTGTAATTCACATTACAGTAAATGACGTAAAATTTATCGCAGTACTTGACTCTGGCAGTCCCATTTCAGTAATTAGTGAAACAGCTTTTAGCAAATGCAACATATCAAGTGCTTGCCCCACACTTCCTTTATGTAAGATTAAATTACAAGGTGTAAATTTTGGAAAAAGTGTAGATATACGCCAACAAACTAATTTAGAATTCTTTTGTCAAAGCCACAGTTTCACTATGAACTTTCTTATCGTTCCATTATTGTCGACAGAAATTATATTGGGAGTCGACTTTTTGAATGAATACAAAGCAATCTTAAACTTTCACGATGCTGAAATAAGTTTAGAGAAAGAAGGTAAGTCAATAGCTTTGAAATTTGAAGATTGGCTCTCAAACCATGAGGAGGAAATTAATCGGCTTTACAACTTGTTAGACAACAGTTCGGAACTTTCGATGGAACTTGACACAAACAATCACTCTGCGAGTATTGACATGGATGATATCGACGGCGTATTTAATACTAATGAGTTAATTCAGAATAAAATTCAAACAATTGAGAATCGTAATGACACTGATAGGCAGGACCTTTTTCAGATTTTACAAGCACATTCCACAGTTTTTACTCACAAAACAGGAACAATCAAGGGATTTCAATGCCAATTTCGTGTTCGTGAGCATACTAAATTTTGTGTTAGACCATATGTAATTCCGGCACATTATAGGGACCGTGTTAGAACAGAAATACAATCTATGCTTGACGAGGGCATTATTGAGCCTGCAGTAAGCTCATACAACAATCCATTACATGTTGTTGAGAAGAAAAATGGATCGATCAGTCTTGTCGTAGATTCGAGACAAATCAATACTATCATCCTTCCTGAAACAGACAGGCTGCAAAAGTTGGAAGAACATCTTCAAAATTTTAATGGTGTAAAAGTGTTGTCTGCTATTGATCGCAGATCCAGCTTTTATCAGATCGAACTTCATACAGAATGTAGAAAATACACAGCTTTTCTTTGTTTCGGCGTTTGTTATCAATTTCGGAAAATTCCTTTCGGTTTGAACATTTCTTCAGCAGCATTCATTCGTGGGCTAGATTCCATTTTTTTTTTAATCTTATGGGACTTAACTGCTAAGGTCATCAGTCCCTAAGCTTACACACTACTTAACCTAAAGTATCCTAAGGACAAACACACACACCCATGCCCAAGGGGGGACTCGAACCTCCGCCGCCACCAGCCGCACAGTCCATGACTGCAGCACCTTAGACAGCTTGGCTAATCCCGCGCGGCGATTCCATATTACCTGAGTTCTTAAAAAGTCACATCACCTTATATGTGGACGATATTCTAACATCAGAAGCCTCATGGGAACAACATAATCGCATCCTCAGCAGTGTGTTACGTATTTTTGCAGAACCTGGAATTACAGTTAACTTGGAAAAGCCTGAATTCGTTAGGACAAAGGAGAAGTTTTTGGGACACATTATTTCTTCTGAAGACATACAGCCGCATCCTGAAATGTTAGAAGCAATCAGAACCATACCAGTTCCATCCACAAAAACAAGTCCACAGTTTTCTAGGTCTCTTAAATTTTTCTGAATATGCAAATTCTAGTTACACCGAAACTTTGTTCTCTCACTGGAAAAAATACTTTTTGGAACTGAGACGAACAGGCACAGTTGGAATTTAATTCTTTGAAAGAAGCGCTACTTAATGCGCCAATACTAGATCATCCAGATCTGTCACAAGATTTCTGCCTTAGCACGGATTCTTCTGAAGTCGGTCTTGGTGCCCTTTTATTTCAAGAAGCCATAGAAAATGACACTACTGTTCAGAAAACCATTACTTTTGCTAGCCACGTACTAACAAAATCTGAAAAAAATTATTTCGTTACTGAATTACAAGCTTCAGCTGTCGTTTGGGCATTTAACAAATTCCGTTTCTTTCTTTCTGGTAAACACGTAAAAGTAAACAGTGATCATTCTGCATCTCCATTTCTTATGTCTTCAAAATTAAATCATGACATGTTAAAACGATGGGCATTGTTTCTGCAAGAATTCCACTTCACAATAGTCTACATTCCCGGCAAGGAGAACATTGTTGCGGACGCACTATCACGTGCACCGGCTGGGCTTGAGAAAAATAACACAGAAGGCAACCTCGAAAAAAATTTCAGTATTCTTTATATTCAGAATGTCGCCTTTGAAAACTTCATCACTACATCTTTAAAGGAACAAGATAAAGATCCGTTTTGGAAAGACATCAAAAGTAAATGGCATGAAAAGACACACACACAGATTCGACATTATTATCTGGTTAGAAATAACATACTCTTCAAATGCTGCACTGTTGATGACAAGCTATGGATATTTTGCATTCATGACTATTTTGTCAATAAGCTCACCTGGTACATTCATTTCAGCTACGCACATTTTGGTCCACGAAAATGTTATCATATTCTTAGGACGATTTGTTATTTTAACAATATGGAAAAGAGAATTCGAAGAGTCTTGTCTATTCGCAAACTTTGTCAAAAGGCTAAACCTTCTACTATCTCATATTGTGCTCCGTTGTTTCCTATCATTCCCTCTAAATTAAAAGAATTTTCTGCTGTTTATATCTTGGGACCCCTTGTCAGAACATCGAATGGGTTTCCGAAAGTTCTCGTCGCTGTTGAATCTACCTCAAAATGTGTTACTTTCACACCGTTACGTAAAGCCACTAGACGGTCTGTATACAACGATTTTGTTAAAAATTTCTTACGTGAAGTTGGACATGTTAGTAAAGTTATTTCAGATAACGGACCGCAATTCAGATCTGCCGTTCGGTCACGCAGGCTTCGGAATCGTAAAATAAAACCTGCTTTTATTTCATTGTACTCACCACATTGTAATCTGTCTGAACGGGTTATGAAAGAAATCAATAAGCTTTGCAGACCTTATTGTCACAGAAAGCATCAGTATTGGGGCAGATATTTACACTTATTTCAAAATGTGCTGAATGAATTGCCTCATGACTCCACTACTTTACCACCTATTCTTGTACTGAAGAATGAAGAACCACTGAACAGAATCAGAACCTTTTCCGAATACACGTAAACTTCGACACAAAGGCATAATTGATTTGGCTATTAAAAATATAAACTCTGCTGCAAACAAAAGAAGAAAACTACACAGTAAAGCAATTGCAATGAAACTATATACTGGTCAGAAAGTTCTCTTTAAAGCTAATCCATTGTCACATAAGAAGAAACACTTGAGTCACAAAGTCTTTCTGATTTACAATGGACCTTACAGGTTCCGACGTATACCACATGACAATTGCGTTGAAGTTGAATCTCTGCGTACTAGGAAGAGTAAAGGTTTGCACCACATTTCACATGTAAAACCATTTATTGAGAGAATAATCTGCTTTTTAACTTAGTCTTTGCCATAAAATTTTTCACTTCATGTTACTTGTATGCTTTGTCACACTTAGAAACTGTTAACATGCAACAATGTTTTGAAGTCAACTATCCAGGCAAGAACCTAGGGAACTTATTTAGACAGTAATTACGAATGCATTTTTGTAGTGAACAGACGATACAGTGTTATTGTGTATACATTCTTGCTTGTTCGTTGCACGATTACATAACGACTATAACGCTTACATACTTGGAACATACCCTGCTAATGAGATTTTAATGCAACATTTTGGTTTACTTGAAAAGACATGCTGGATTTAAAGTAATTTCTGAGAGATAACAAATGACACAGTGGTTAGTTTATTTGACAGCTACACAATTATATCACGAAACTATTAATGAGTAACACAATTTACATTATGGCTTTTTGCACTGTATCTGTTTTATATCTGCACAGTTTTTCTGTATTATTCAGGAAAGTAAAACATGTTTTAGTAGTACCTTTTCGGTATAGCTACAATGAGATAGGTATTTTTCTTTACACAATATGTTACAGTATAGTACTTTCTTGGTCACGGTAATGTACGTAATAACTACGACGTCTATACGCATAGCATTTCACTTTTGTTGATGACGAGGTAAGTACATTGACTTTCGCAGAACTTTGCTTATGGAGGACGATAATTACGGGACTTGGAACATTTTTACCGTTAAGGAATGACAGAAATTATCCTACATCAAGATGCACAGATTAGTGCTACAGGACACGCATTTGAGTGATTAATTTTTATACTTAGAACATTTTTTAAAGATTTTTGAATTACAAAGATACAAAGAAGATGTTCTGTTCTACATTTTATTCCATTGGTGTAATCTGTAACACCTGAGGGTATAATTACATTCATCCTCAGGGGGTACACGCATACTTTGTGTATTAAGCGTGTGGCAAGCGCTAGGAGCCCTAGCTGATATGATATTTGCTTATACAACTTTACACATCGGTACCATATTTCTTACCATATTTCTCTAACACAGAATTACACAGCTATCTGATCATTTAAAAGAGACAAACATTTTTTTTACTATTCCAGTGAAATCACAGTTACGAAATTTTATTTTGTCTGTGCTTTGTGAACTCTTCATATTTTTTGAAACCATTGTGATACTATGAGAGCTTTGAATGATGTATTTGGAAAGGGATCATGATTTTTTAACTACATTTGAGGTAGATGACTTTATTGAAACAAGCAGAGGGCATTTTTAAAGGTTCTGAGATTATTGGAGGAAGCTATGACGATTTTGAGATGTGATTGATGTGCTATGTTGATATTATTATGATGATGATGTGTATTATGCTGTTGAGGTATGTTTATGATCAATAAGCTGATGCTATATGGGGAATTTGATTATGCTAAATATTTATTATAATGAAATATTGAAGAAGTGTCGACAAATACGTGTATGTGTAATAAGGTAAGGAATAATGAGTAGTGGTTAGGCACTCTGATTAGTGAAAACGGATGTTCGAAACGAAGAATCGTACTTTAAGAGTTATGAAACATGTGTACATGCATGAACGTGAGTATCGCAACACTGCTATTCATGAGATTTGGTTTCTACATATTTATACTGTAATTTTTCAACCTGAGAAATTATTTTATTTTATATGAGACTGTCACTAGCAGAAACTGCTGTAGTAAATATTTCTGTAAGGAAGGTAAGTGACCTTGGCATAGTGCGCTGCAGGTGCCCAGCTGTGTGACAGTCACCTGGAAAAAAGCCATGCATTTCAGAGGCACAAAAAAAAGGAGAGGTCATTAACCTCGCTGTTGACATTTCTTTGTAGAAATCATCGCAAATATGACACACTCATACTTTAAGACATATGCTTACACTTTGTAGCTCGTAATTTCTGATATTTACTGAAATTCCGTAAGGCTAGTGAATGACGTTTCATGCCTTGCTTTATTTATATATTAGCTTTTTTTAAATATCTAGTTTCTAACTGCACTGCAGCACTGGTTAAAATAAAATTTAATAGATGTACTAATTTCTCTCTACAGACCCAGTAAATAATAACTCTATGATCTACTTTCTTAAAAAAAGACATTTCCCTTCACAGGAATTCTCAACGACATGGTAACTTGTTTGGTAGAGTAAGTTATCATGAGGCATCATCCTGCTGTTAAGATGTGACATAGGTATTAGACATTTCCTATGGTTACTGTAATATTTTTTCTGCTTGAGCTTTATCATGTTTAGGTATAAGTTATGGCATTTGCCAGGAATACTCTTAGTGAATTTTACGTTGTATTTACTACTGACTTATCTGTCTTGTTGCTGTACATTGGCTCATATTAGTTGTAATGTTGCACTTGCTTTGCTAATTTAGATATACTGCTGCTTGATTTGCCAATTTGCATTTTTTTTTTCGTCACTGCTGTTTGTGTTAATTCTTTTGTGCTGCTTCATTGCCTCGTTCTCTAGTATATGTATTTGAGCTCAATAGATTTAAGTTAGCTTAAGAGGGGGTAAAATTTAGGAGATTTAGGAACCAGGTTTTAATATTGTAAGACATTTCCAGGTGCAGATGTGGACCCTGACCACAATCTATTGGTTATGACCTGTAGATTAAAACTGAAGAAACTGCAAAAAAGGTGGGAATTTAAGGAGATGGGACATGGATAAACTGAAAAAACCAGAGGTTGTACAGAGTATCAGGGAGAGCATAACGAAACAATTGACAGGAATGGGGGAAAGAAATACAGTAGAAGAAGAATGGGTAGCTTTGAGGGATGACGTAGCGAAGGCAGCAGAGGATCAAGTAGGTAAAACGACGAGGGCTAGTAGAAATCCTTGGGTAACAGAAGAAATATTGAATTTAATTGATGAAAGGAGAAAATACAAAAACGCAGTAAATGAAGCAGGCAAAAAGGAATACAAACGTCTCAAAAATGAGATCGACAGGAAGTGCAAAATGGCTAAGCAGGGATGGCTAGAGGACAAATGTAAGGATGTAGATGCTTATCTCACTAGGGGTAAGATAGATACTGCCTACAGGAAAATTAAAGAGACCTTTGGAGATAAGAGATCGACTTGTATGAATATCAAGAGCTCAGATGGAAACCCAGTTCTAAGCAAAGAAAGGAAAGCAGAAAGGTGGAAGGAGTATATAGAGGGTCTATACAAGGGCGATGTACTTGAGGACAATATTATGGAAATGGAAGAGGATGTACATGAAGATGAAATGGGAGATATGATACTGCGTGAAGAGTTTGACAGAGCACTGAAAGACCTGAGTCGAAACAAAGCCCCCAGAGTAGACAACATTCCATTGGAACTACTGACGGCCTTGGGAGAGCCAGTCCTGACAAAACCATCTGGTGGGCAAGATGTATGAGACAGGCGAAATACCCTCAGACTTCAAGAAGAATATAATAATTCCAATCCCAAAGAAAGCAGGTGTTGACAGATGTGAAAATTACCGAACTATCAGTTTAATAAGTCACAGCTGCAAAATACTAACACGAATTCTTTACAAACGAATGGAAAAACTAGTAGAAGCCAACCTCGGGGAAGATCAGTTTGGATTCCGTAGAAATACTGGAACACATGAGGCAATACTGACCTTACGACTTATCGTAGAAGAAAGATTAAGGAAAAGCAAACCTACGTTTCTAGCATTTGTAGACTTAGAGAAAGCTTTTGACAATGTTGACTGGAATACTCTCTTTCAAATTCTAAAGGTGGCAGGGGTAAAATACAGGGAGCGAAAGGCTATTTACAATTTGTACAGAAACCAGATGGTAGTTATAAGAGTCGAGGGACATGAAAGGGAAGCAGTGGTTGGGAAGGGAGTAAGACAGGGTTGTAGCCTCTCCCCGATGTTGTTCAATCTGTATATTGAGCAAGCAGTAAAGGAAACAAAAGAAATATTCGGAGTAGGTATTAAAATTCATGGAGAAGAAATAAAAACTTTGAGGTTCGCCGATGACATTGTAATTCTGTCAGAGACAGCAAGGGACTTGGAAGAGCAGTTGAATGGAATGGACAGTGTCTTGAAAGGAGGATATAAGATGGACATCAACAAAAGCAAAACAAGGATAATGGAATGTAGTCTAATTAAGTCGGGTGATGCTGAGGGAATTAGATTAGGAAATGAGACACTTAAAGTAGTAAAGGAGTTTTGCTATTTGGGGAGCAAAATAACTGATGATGGTCGAAGTAGAGAGGATATAAAATGTAGGCTGGCAATGCCAAGGAAAGCGTTTCTGAAGAAGAGAAATTTGTTAACATCCAGTATTGATTTAAGTGTCAGGAAGTCATTTCTGAAAGTATTCGTATGGAGTGTAGCCATGCATGGAAGTGAAACATGGACGATAAATAGTTTGGACAAGAAGAGAATAGAAGCTTTCGAAATGTGGTGCTACAGAAGAATGTTGAAGATTAGATGGGTAGATCACATAACTAATGAGGAAGTATTGAATAGGATTGGGGAGAAGAGAAGTTTGTGGCACAACTTGACCAGAAGAAGGGATCAGTTGGTAGGACATGTTATGAGGCATCAAGGGATCACCAATTTAGTGTTGGAGGGCAGTGTGGAGGGTAAAAATCGTAGAGGGAGACCAAGAGATGAATACACTAAGCAGATTTAGAAGGATGTAGGTTGCAGTAGGTACTGGGAGATGAAAATGCTTGCACAGGATAGAGTAGCATGGAGAGCTGCATCAAACCAGTCTCAGGACTGAAGATCACAACAACAAGAGGGGGTAGGCTATATAAGAGAATGAGTTGTGATGAATTGAAGAAATGCGTTGAGAAGCTGTAAGAAAAAGGTTTGCCCAAAAAAGTAGTGTACATGAAGAAAAATTATTGTGAAAGAGGATATGAACAAAAAAGTAGGGTTTAGGGACAACAGGTATAGATAGGACTTTTTGGGAATAATGATGAACTAAGGGAGATCTCCAAGAAGTAAAGAAAGTTTTGTTTGCAAATCAAATATGATAAATACTGCAGTACCAAATGTCATACTGGGAACAAACACTGTCCTTTCCTTTTGTGTTACTCTGCTATATGTTTGTGTACCCTTGTGTATTTGTGTTCTTCCTGCCTTTATGTGTTTATCTGATAAAAGTTATGTTGTAGAATTTTTCTAATACTCAGCTACATTCACTATGATGAAGAATACTGTTATCCTCAAATATAATTTGCATTAATAGTACGTTATTCACTTTGTAAAGATGTTTAGACATTATTTATTCTGTTCTGCTCTAATGATCATGTGTGAAGTTAATGTTCCGAAAGCTCTTCTCATTTTTTTTATTTATTTACTTATGTCATAACTCCTGAACACTGATGTATATGATTATCTCTATTCCTTTTTATAGCCTGTATTACTACAAATGTTATCTGTATTATTATGTTCTTTAATGATGTTTTCTGTATCTTTATAATTGTATCCTCATGTCGTAAATTTGTAATTGTATAGACACTGTTCTTCAAATTAAGTTTCATTTCACTTCACATGTTTCTGTTGGTCATAGTATATGCACAATATGTGATAAGTTAAAAAAAGGGGGGGCTGTTAGTGCTCGCATGTGAGTTGACAATTCAGCAAGGGACTGGTTAACAGCACTGCTGGTTCTAAGGACATTTCAAATATTTTTGTGAGTGCACAAGTGGTGGTTTATGGACTTGCTTTATTATCCGTGAGACTCTTAGATGTTAATTGTGCACCCACACAGTCGCAACAGATCGCTGCTGGCCATCTCTACAAGGACTATAGTGGTTCTACACCTTTTATGGCCCACCAGTACCATTATCTCTACAAGGAATGCAGTGGGTCTGCACTTTTGGTGGCCCACCAATAACATAATCTCTACTAGGACTACAGTGGGTCTGCGCCTGTGGTGGCCCGCTAATACCTTTATCTCTTCAACATATACTGTGAGTCTACTCTGTGATGACCTACCTACCAATATTCTTCAAAACTTCGACTGATTCTGCTGTGGGTTTGCTCTGTTGTAGCCCATTACCCGTCTGCATGTCAAGAGTTTATGGACTTGCTATATTACCCGCAAGACTCTTAGATGGTGATTGTGCACCCGCATAGTCGCAACAGATGGCTGCTACACCTTTGATGGCCCACCAGTACCTTCCACTGGAAGGACAACACTACTTCTTCAAGGTTGCATGGAAATTCACTACTTCCATGTGCATTATCTTTTACTGTTCAGACTTTGTGCAATGAAATTACTACTGTGATGAAAGATCAGGAATGTACACTCCTGGAAATAGAAAAAAGAACACATTGACACCGGTGTGTCAGACCCACCATACTTGCTCCGGACACTGCGAGAGGGCTGTACAAGCAATGATCACACGCACGGCACAGCGGACACACCAGGAACCGCGGTGTTGGCCGTCGAATGGCGCTAGCTGCGCAGCATTTGTGCACCGCCGCCGTCAGTGTCAGCCAGTTTGCCGTGGCATACGGAGCTCCATCGCAGTCTTTAACACTGGTAGCATGCCGCGACAGCGTGGACGTGAACCGTATGTGCAGTTGACGGACTTTGAGCGAGGGCGTATAGTGGGCATGCGGGAGGCCGGGTGGACGTACCGCCGAATTGCACAACACGTGGGGCGTGAGGTCTCCACAGTACATCGATGTTGTCGCCAGTGGTCGGCGGAAGGTGCACGTGCCCGTCGACCTGGGACCGGACCGCAGCGACGCACGGATGCACGCCAAGACCGTAGGATCCTACGCAGTGCCGTAGGGGACCGCACCGCCACTTCCCAGCAAATTAGGGACACTGTTGCTCCTGGGGTATCAGCGAGGACCATTCGCAACCGTCTCCATGAAGCTGGGCTACGGTCCCGCACACCGTTAGGCCGTCTTCCGCTCACGCCCCAACATCGTGCAGCCCGCCTCCAGTGGTGTCGCGACAGGCGTGAATGGAGGGACGAATGGAGACGTGTCGTCTTCAGCGATGAGAGTCGCTTCTGCCATGGTGCCAATGATGGTCGTATTCGTGTTTGGCGCCTCCAGGTGAGCTCCACAATCAGGACTGCATACGACCGAGGCACACAGGGCCAACACCCAGCATCATGGTGTGGGGAGCGATCTCCTACACTGGCCGTACACCACTGGTGATCGTCGAGGGGACACTGAATAGTGCACGGTACATCCAAACCGTCATCGAACCCATCGTTCTACCATTCCTAGACCGGCAAGGGAACTTGCTGTTCCAACAGGACAATGCACGTCCGCATGTATCCCGTGCCACCCAACGTGCTCTAGAAGGTGTAAGTCAACTACCCTGGCCAGCAAGATCTCCGGATCTGTCCCCCATTGAGCATGTTTGGGACTGGATGAAGCGTCGTCTCACGCGGTCTGCACGTCCAGCACGAACGCTGGTCCAACTGAGGCGCCAGGTGGAAATGGCATGGCAAGCTGTTCCACAGGATTACATCCAGCATCTCTACGATCGTCTCCATGGGAGAATAGCGGCCTGCATTGCTGCGGAAGGTGGATATACACTGTACTAGTGCCGACATTGTGCATGCTCTGCTGCCTGTGTCTATGTGCCTGTGGTTCTGTCAGTGTGATCATGTGATGTATCTGTCCCCAGGAATGTATCAATAAAGTTTCCCCTTCCTGGGACAATGAATTCACGGTGTTCTTATTTCAATTTCCAGGAGTGTATTTATGAGAACAATTTTTGCTTTTGACTAACACTGTGTCAATAATTGTGTGCATTTGATTTCTTTGTTATCGTCAATATAAAAAAATTGCAAACAATTATTTGGCGCTGCCCAAAACAATTTGTAAATTTCTTTCTGAGGAGCATAGGAGCTATGTAAGTAGACTGTTTAGGTTTTTACGTTGGTAATGCCACGTAGTGCTCTGTATGAAAATCTCTGACTGTGCTGTGTGCGGTCTGTGGCTGGTTGGCATTGTTGGAATATTCACTATTGTAGCGTTGGGCAGTTGGGTGTGAACAGTGCATATCGTCGTGCAGTTGGAGGTGAGCCGCCAGCGGTGGTGGATGAGGGGACAGAGATGCCAGAAGACGATAAGGACGTGTGTCCGTCAGAAAGAGGAAATTTGTAAGACTGGATACCATGAACTGATATATATATATATATATATATATATATATATATATATATATATATGATGACTTTTGAACATTATTAAGGTAAATACATTGTTTGTTCTCTATCAAAATCTTTCGTTTGCTAACTATGTCTATCAGTTGTTGTTGTTGTGGTCTTCAGTCCTGAGACTGGTTTGATGCAGCTCTCCATGCTACTCTATCCTGTGCTAGCTTCTTCATCTCCCAGTACCTATTGCAACCTACATCCTTCTGAATCTGCTTAGTGTATTCATCTCTTGGTCTCCCCCTACGATTTTTACCCTCCACGCTGCCCTCCAATGCTAAATTGGTGATCCCTTGATGCCGCAGAACATGTCCTACCAACCGATCCCTTCTTCTGATAAAGTTGTGCCACAAACTTCTCTTCTCTTCAATCCTATTCAATACTTCCTCATTAGTTATGTGATCTACCCATCTAATCTTCAGCATTCTTCTGTAGCACCACATTTCGAAAGCTTCTATTCTCTTCTTGTCCAAACTATTTACTGTCCATGTTTCACTCCATACAAATACTTTCAGAAATGACATCCTGACACTTAAATCAATACTCGATGTTAACAAATTCCTCTTCTTCAGAAACGCTCTCCTTGCCATTGCCAGTCTACATTTTATATCCACTCTACTTCGACCATCCTCAGTTATTTTGCTCCCCAAATAGCAAATCTCCTTTACTACTTTAAGTGTCTCATTTCTTAATCTAATACCCTCAACATCACCCGACCTAATTCGACTGCATTCCATTATCCTGGTTTTGCTTTTGTTGATGTTCATCTTATATCCTCCCTTCAAGACACCATCCATTCCATTCAACTGCTCTTCCAAGTCCCTTGCTGTCTCTGACAGAATTACAATGTCATCGGCGAACCTCAAAGTTTTTATTTCTTCTCCATGAATTTTAATACCTGCTCCGAATTTTTCTTTTGTTTCCTTTACTGCTTGCTCAATATACAGATTGAACAACATCGGGGAGAGGCTACAACTCTGTCTTACTCCCTTCCCAACCACTGCTTCCCTTTCATGTCCCTCGACTCTTATAACTACCATCTGGTTTCTGTACAAATTGTAAATAGGCTTTCGCTCCCTGTATTTTACCCCTGCCACCTTTAGAATTTGAAAGAGAGTATTCCAGTCAACATTGTCAAAAGCTTTCTCTAAGTCTACAAATGCTAGAAACGTAGGTTTGCCTTTCCTTAATTTTTCTTCTAAGATAAGTTGTAAGGTCAGTATTGCCTCACGTGTTCCAGTATTTCTACGGAATCCAAACTGATCTTCCCTGAGGTTGGCTTCTACTAGTTTTTCCATTCGTCTGTAAAGAATTCGTGTTAGTATTTTGCAGCTGTGGCTTATTAAACTGATAGTTCGGTAATTTTCACATCTGTCAGCACCTGCTTTCTTTGGGATTGGAATTATTATATTCTTCTTGAAATCTGAGGGTATGGTAGATTTTTGTCAGGACCAGGGCCATCAGTAGTTCCAATGGAATGTTGTCTACTCCAGGGGCCTTCTTTCGACCCAGGTCTTTCAGTGCTCTGTCAAACTCTTCACGTAGTATCGTATCTCCCATTTCATCTTCATCTACATCCTCATCCATTTCCATAATATTGTCCTCAAGTACATCGCCCTTGTATAGACCCTCTATATACTCCTTCCACCTTTCTGCTTTCCCTTCTTTGCTTAGAACTGGGTTTCCATCTGAGCTCTTGATATTCAGACAAGTCGTTCTCTTATCTCCAAAGGTCTCTTTAATTTTCCAGTAGGCAGTATCTATCTTACCCCTAGTGAGATAAGCCTCTACATCCTTACATTTGTCCTCTAGCCATCCCTGCTTAGCCATTTTGCACTTCCTGTCGAGACGTTGGTATTCCTTTTTGCCTGCTTCATTTACTGCATTTTTATATTTTCTTCTTTCATCAATTAAATTCAATATTTCTTCTGTTACCCAAGGATTTCTACTAGCCCTCGTCTTTTTACCTACTTGATCCTCTGCTGCCTTCACTATTTCATCCCTCAAAGCTACCCATTCTTTTTCTACTGTATTTCTTTCCCCCATTCCTGTCAATTGTTTCCTTATGCTCTCCCTGAAACTCTGTACAACCTCTGGTTTTTTCAGTTTATCCATGTCCCATCTCCTTAAATTCCCACCTTTTTTGCAGTTTCTTCAGTTTTAATCTTCAGCTCATAACCAATAGATTGTGGTCAGAGTCCACATCTGCCCCTGGAAATGTCTTACAATTTAAAACCTGGTTCCTAAATCTCTGTCTTACCATTATATAATCTATCTGATACCTTTTAGTATCTCCAGGGTTCTTCCACGTATACAACCTTCTATCATGATTCTTAAACCAAGTGTTAGCTATGATTAGGTTATGCTCTGTGCAAAATTCTACCAGGCGGCTTCCTCGTTCATTTCTTCCCCCCAATGCATATTGACCTACTACTTTTCCTTCTCTCCCTTTTCCTACTACCGAATTCCAGTCACCCATGACTATTAAATTTTCGTCTCCTTTCACTATCTGAATAATTTCTTTTATTTCATCATACATTTCTTCAGTTTCTTCGTCATCTGCAGAGCTAGTTGGCATATAAACTTGTACTACTGTAGTAGGTGTGGGCTTCGTATCTATCTTGGCCACAATAATGCGTTCACCATGCTGTTTGTAGTAGCTTACCCGCATTCCTATTTTCCTATTCATTATTAAACCTACTCCTGCATTACCCCTATTTGACTTCGTATTTATGACCCTGTATTCGCCTGACCAGAAGTCTTGTTCCTCCTGCCACCGAACTTCACTGATTCCCACTATATCTAACTTTGACCTATCCATTGCCCTTTTTAAATTTTCTAACCTACCTGCCCGATTAAGGGATCTGACATTCCACGCTCTGATCCATAGAATGCCGGTATTCTTTCTCCTGATAACGACATCCTCTTGAGTAGTCCCCGCCCGGAGATCCAAATGGGGGACTATTTTACCTCCGGAATATTTTACCCAAGAGGACGCCATCATCATTTAATCATACAGTAAAGCTGCATGCCCTCGGGAAAAATTACGGCCGTAGTTTCCCCTTGCTTTCAGCCATTCACAGTACCAGCACAGCAAGGCCGTTTTGGTTATTGTTACAAGGCCAGATCAATCAATCATCCAGACTGTTGCCCTTGCAACTACTGAAAAGGCTGCTGCCCCTGTTTAGGAACCATACGTTTGTCCGGCCTCTCAACAGATACCCCTCCGTTGTGGTTGTACCTACGGTACGGCTATCTGTATCGGCAAGGTCCATGGTTCATGGGGGGGGTCTATCAGTAACTAGTTAGAATCTTTTATTTAGCTGTCAGTATTGGCGCTCACTGTATTGCAGTAGCTCGAGTAACGAAGACTTTTGCGAGGTAAGTGATTCATGAGAGATATAGGTTACTGCTAGTCAGGGCCATTGTTTTGTGGGGATTATTGAAAGGTAGAATGCGTTGCTGTAAAAAAATATTGTGTGTCAGTTTAGTGATGATCAGAATAAGTAAAGAGTAAACTGTCTGAGTACGTTCAATTTTACTCAGCTGTCCTTTTTTCAAATAACGTGGAAGTTTACTATCACAGTCATTCATAAATTTTTCTAAGCGGACGTTTCAGTATGACAACGTCACATATGTTAAACACTCCAAGTATCTAGATGAAATTATTGAAAACATTAACAATGAAAGAGTAATAGAAAAAAACGTGCCAAAAAACTACATAATGACTGCACTGTTATCTGGAATATATACAGTCATGCTCAAAAGTATCCGAACGACCTGAATGCATTTCGCCTGATTCGCATGCAACCCGCATAACGCAGCTGTCTAGCAGGTCCTCTAATTGCTCCTTGGTACTGTCGTTTGACTATTGAAAATGGTTCCAACAAGTCACCACTAGAAAACACTGCTCTGTATCGCAATAACTCAAGATGTAAAGTAATATCTCGATACTACAAAAATCAGGGAACACCTTATCACAGAAAAGACTGTCCTTACATTTTGTAAGTTTATGGTTATTACAATAAAAGACATATCTGGAATGTTACCACTCTCATTATTACGTCAGACGGGTAATGCACGTAGTAAGTTCGTCGTATTCATGATTTCCTCTTCAAAGTAACATACTGTACCTATTATTTAACACAAAATGATATTAAAAATTTAAGTTATTCACGAGCAGCTAGTTGGGAATATGTATGAACTTCAAATGACACGACGAACCGTCTCGTTCTGCATATGGGTTCAAGCCGAGGTCATGCAGACTAAGCAAAGATTTCGTGACTGACGGAAACTAACAGTCATTCCTGGCTAGGCATACAGAGAATGGTTCAAATGGCTCTGAGCACTATGGGACTTAACATCTGAGGTCATCAGTCCCCTAGAACTTAGAACTACTTAAACCTAACTAACCTAAGGACATCACACACATCCATGCCCGAGGCAGGATTCGAACCTGCGACCGTAGTAGTCGCGCAGTTCCGGACTGAAGCGCCTAGAACCGCTCGGCCACCGAGGCTGGCTACAGAGAATGATATAACTCTATTTTAGACAGTATCAGTTAGCAAATATCAACTTTAAATTACATAACGTAAACATTTTTAACGGACGCGAATTCCTACCCAGTATCTATTGTCCCTGTTAACGAACTACGAGAGATGTTATATATTGCTTCTTCACAAGTAACTTACTTGAAATGCCGTGAGGTACAGCTTTGTGCTGGACAGCGATTCGAACCCAGAACCTAATGGGATTGCTATCGAAGCACAATCAACTGTGACATATTGGATTGTCTCGGCAGTAGCTAGATGTTTTAACTGAAATGACTAGACGAAACAATATTTTCCTCCCCAGGATTCCAACCCGGCACCTATCGCTGTTATATTCTAGAGAAAACGAACGTAAAATGTGGGTTTGTTACACCATCAGCGACACGTGAGCATGTTTGAACTAGAAATAATATGACGAAGAGTTCAGTGCTGACTGGGAATCGAACCCCACACGTATCGTTGTTGACTACACACAGAGATACATCAGCTACCGAATTTTTCTCCACAAGCAGCTCGGAATAACATCCTTGAACTTACAGTGATCTCGCAAATAGTTCTGTGTCTCACAGGGAGTCAAAAACGTCAGATATCGTTAGTGTTGACAACGAATGAACATACATTAAAAATCAAAAGTATTAGTCACCAGCAGATAGGTGTTCTCATGCTAGAGCTTGATAATACGTAATGAAAACTTTATTTCCGGGACAGGGTTCAAACCGATTCACGCGCAATATGTGGAGATATTGTGGAATCTGCAGTTTTGAACAAACAACACATGGTACTGTCACGAAGGGATCAAATTCTGCGTTAAGGGCGGTCAGAGTTGCATTCCCAGTTCAGAACCAATTTTATCGACATACAGATGCTCAAATAAAAGATGGAATAAGTGTCCTGTAACCCTACATAGCGTTTGTTTTGTCACTAGAAATAAATAATTAGTATAAGAAAGGTTACTGGTGATAAGAGTTTCTACATGTCGCCAATCCCGACTTTATTTTGGTTAACCTTACGTCTACTTGATAGAGAAGGAATATCATGTTTAATGTGATTTTCAGACCACAATGCCATTATACCTTCTTCACTTGGCGTAGCCAGACGAGAACAGAATCTGTCTCTCCCTATCAAAAATCATTGGCAGAACTTGGAATCGTATCCAGACCATAACTATATGAACCTATCATGAAACCAACACACCACCAAACCCTCTTCTCTGTGACTCTTTTCTCTATCGTAACTCCGTTGCGCCACACTGGATGAGAATTCTGACACACAGGCTCCCTGTAGTGGTTTGTAGCATGTTCAGTACATTCATTTACTTGGTTGACCGAATCGCCATGAACTAGCTGCCTCGGCTACCCAGTGCATACATTCGACTCTGTTTTGTAATCACCGAAATAAAATCATGTAACTGCTACCTACACAGAACTGCCAACAGTGTAGGATGCAGAAATTTAAATAGGAAGTGTTCCTTTCCACTTGCGCTACTCTACTGCGCTATCTGTTTGTTGAAAACGTCGTACAGTGCAAAAGAAAAGATGTAACTGTCTGCCTCTCAGAAGTGTAGATCCGGCCATATGCATTATCTCACATACATTCACTGCTACTTTTTTTTAAAATGCAATTCTGCTCTCTGGTGAAGTTATCTATCTAATGGAACTTTGAACATAATTCCCTTCACTTCTCAACCCAAAATAGTCGCATGTGGAAAAAGGGCTAACTTCTGCAACATTTTGTTCTTTTCAGGTTTAATAGATGGCCAGGCAGCACATGCATCTCGAAACTTTTGTATTATGTATGGGGAGAGCGCATCGTGCCAAAATACGTCAGAAAAGTATTTTCTACATTAGCTGTCGTGTGGTAGTGGTATTTTATTCTTCTTCAAACCTTGAACTCAGAACAAGTTTTCTACACGCATGTGATCAATAAACTGCATGTGCATTGTCAGACTGTTATAGATAACATCAGAGAATTCGATATATCGTTGATGATTAATTTCTCTCTCGTGTTTACTATTGTTTTAACGACACTAAAAGAAATCTTACGAAAATTGTGCACTGTATTATAAGAAATGAAATAAAACTACCCATGATAACCTTACGATGAAAGGCCGTTTTAATAAAACTAAGTATCTATACACAAGTGTGCCTCTTTCGGTATGAAATAGTAAATTACTACTCACTTAGATTTCGATTGGGTCTGTGTTTAATTGGTATGCTGTGTCATACTCAAGAGGTATGCAAATGTGGCATTTCATAAATAAAGTGATGTATTCCTAGAAACCAAAAATTTGCTTGTCAGCAGCGGAAAGATGTGTTACCTGTTGTGCAGCATTGTAAGATTTTCACCATTGCACCATGAGTAGAAAGTATTTTCTTGCGATTTCCTTATTGATGTTTGATCTGACTGCTTGTAGCTCTTTCACAGAAGGGATAAAAGCGTTACAGTCAGCACGACTGGAACTGCAAACTATAACACACGCTTTTTCACAGGTCAACACGTTACCAGAGAGCTAGCGAAGAAATATGAGCCTTAGCTTCCTCGTACAAGGCCAATAGTGGCTAGAATTCGTAAACCGCTATTTAAAGAACGAGATTAGTTGCAATTTCCAAGTGCAACGACTTTCCTGGGCTAAAAACAGTAAATTTACAATCTTTTGTTACACCTCAAGCAATAATAACTCAGGTTATTCAATGGAAATGACAGGAAAAATCTAGTGAACTTTGAGGCTTAATTCCATGCACATCAGGAAGTAACTCGTCGACCAGACTTGCCAAACATACCTTGCCTTGTTGCCAAATATTTGTTACAATACCAGCAGGAGGAAGATGAACTGATGTGTTCCTACAGCGGGCTGGGAAGTGACCATAGCTGGCGTCTCAAATACGCGGCTGCCATGGACTGAAATACGTAATGCGCCTGATTCGCATTTCTGTAGCGAAGTGACTGCAAACTAAGGATTATAAATCAGTAACTCTCATAGTTGTTTTTGTATTTCTTCTCTACTCAAAACTAAGAAACTCATTCACGGACGTTTTCGTGCCTCGCTGATAGTCGAGCACAACAAACATATAAAAAAAAGAATGTGTGTGTGTGTTATGTGTGTGTGTGTGTGTGTGTACATCATTACGAAATGTCGTATTCATGATCTATGGAACAAGTATTAATCTAATATAATCTAATCATTGCTGACTAGCCATGAAGAGTCATGAATTACCGAAATTTCCGACAACATCAGTAACCAAATCTAATCTTGAAAATAAAAGACGATTCCTATCAAGACCCTTTCGCCCCTGTTAACTAACCACGAAAGATATCTGATATACCTCCATTCACAAGTAACAAAGTGTGCATGCATTTAAAGATGAAGCGAACGATGTGAAGTTCTGTGACAGATACGAACCCAACACGTAATCAGATTGTTAACTAAGTAAAATCAAATGTTACATATCGGTTTTTCTTACCAGCTGCTAGGTGTTTGAATCTAAAATAAGGATACAAATTTTTGTGGCTGAGCGACAATGGAACTGCACACCTACCATCCTTCTTTATCATCCACGAATATAGCTTAAGTATCAATTGCTTACTCACAAACAGTAAGATATGTGCATTTTTGACCAGAAATCATGTGTTGGCAACACATGAACAGACATTAAAAATGCACGTTAATTTTCACTAGCAGGCCAGTGCGTACGTGACAGGGCTTGAAATTAAATTATGAATATTTTAGTACTGGATCAAGATTCGGACCCACATACTTACCTTTGGAGGAGACCTAGAGAAGATTTCAGTCTTGGGAAAAGGAACGAAATGATTGAACTATACTGTTCCGAGAGATCAGATCCTCGAAAGAGGAGATACGAATTCGAATCACAGTCCAGCAGCAAATTTTTCAGCGTCTCTAGTTCAATCAAGTACAAGTAAAATAAGAGCCCTGTTCCTTTAAATGGCTATCGGTTCATCAAATAAAATAAAATTTTCTAATGTAAGTTTACTGGCGCCAGTATTTCTGTTTACCATGACTTCCGCCTATGTCATTTCCCAACGTAAACTGGCTCTGTCCAGTTGGTATTAAAGGACCGTGATGTTTAATGCGGATTCTGGATTACAACGCCTTTCTCTTGAGGTTACCAGAGGTAAAGTAAATCTGTTTGTGCCTCTTAAAAGTAAATGCCTGAAACCAAGCATTGCACTTGTGATGGTTCGTTCCACCTGACCACTGTGGTCACATTTCCCAGCCCCAGGACGATGTGCTTAGCTTACCAAATTAAGCCACGGTGGAAAAAATGCGAGTCTATTAAATGGCTAAGTACAAGCAAGCTTCTGACGCGGAGATTGCGGTATTCTCATGTCAGCATTATGTAAAGACTCTAGATATCATAGCCTTGATGTGAAGCCATTTTGAAATGTTCACTAATTCAGCAAATTTCTTAGTTCGAGAAAATCCACTGTGAAGTGTGAAGTTACCATATAATTCGATTATTACCGTCATATTACTATCATTTTCTTCATACCGCTGCTGGAACACATGTGCTTGAAGATCATTTAATGCCTTTTGGTCATTATACAAGTAGTTGCCCAAGAGCAGGTTCTTTCCCTGTCTACGGAATCCTTTTCATGTTAATATCAAACATCAGCAATTACTTGTAGATTACATTAAAACTAAAGTAATTAATAAAGACGTTACTTGATAACAAAAACGCGCTGCCTTTCTTCATTTACTTGCGCCTAGAAATGGCTGTCGAATACTGCCAAACCAAAAGCCAAGGGATCTTCCTGCTTCCGATATACATCGCTGTCAGTTCTTCCAGATGATTTGGTCGACGTGACCAGTTTCAAGTTGTGTATGACAGAGAATGTTTCAGAAAATCATTTGTTTTCCTTTGAAATACTCACAAAGATTTTCATTCTAAGCTATCCAAGTTTAAAATATTCGCAATATTATTGCAAATTTAATATTCGCTTCTATAATGTAGGAAAGTATCTCACAGTTGCAAAACCCGCATCTGACTCATTGACCGTATCCTTAGTCGCTGACGTAAATTCTAGTCCAGAGTGACACCAGTTTAAGTAACCCAATGTAGCGAAAACTGTTTGCCAGTGCTCTTTCTCACCGGAAAATACGCAATTCACTCATTAGGCTCCACAAGTACACTGTAACAGTAATTTCTGTGGGTATGCAATGCATACGGACTGTAGAACTTAGTAGTGCTCTCTCTTCCGCTTCTGTGTACAATACGCCTGACCTAAACGGGCCCTTTATCATTACAGGCCCTGGGCAGTGCAACATCATACTGGCAACAGTAATGTGCTTATACTGACAACCTGACTGTTCGTCTTACCTGATTTTGTAATCATTTAAATAAAACAACATGACCTTCCAGTGGGGGACATTTCGTCCCCCTTTTCCTTCTGTGAAATTTGTCAGTAAGCTTTTTGCCTTCCAAACAGCAAAATGCAGCAGAGTGCGGCCTGTAAACGATTCACAAACCACGATTTAGTGCCGTTAAGACGATTTCTTTGAACATTGTCGTAGCTGAAGGAATTAAATTTCTTCTTAATTCGTCTTATGCAACAACGTGCACAGATATCTCAAATAGGTAAAGCTCTTTATCCAAGGTACAAAGGTTGTAAAACAAACTTCCCACAGTTTGTGTCAGATTGATCTCTTCGTCTGATAGCACTGCCTAAGTGTGTTGTCTAAGAGGTATCACAAGTAGTGTTCCTGTAGCTGTGGGAATCATTGGTTGGAAACGAGTTCCACACCAATGGGTACAGTAATACCAAATGTTAAAAATGATTATCAACCTAAGTCTGATTTCATTCCCAAACTGAGTCGCATTTGTAATATTGAAGCTAGAGTGTTGTAACCTCCCCACAGATAAAAAATATAATGCATATTGTATTCACATTTAGCGTAACCTACCAATAGATAAATTCTGTAACCTACCAATAATAAAATGTGACTAATCTCCTAATAAAAAATGTGACTCACTTATAACCTTTCAATAATTGACTGTGAATTTAAACTGGTAAATTTTGGACACGTCAGCAGTGCTGCGTCATGGCCCTGAAAATTCATTCTGAATAAATTGAAAAATCTTACCTCACTGAAGTAGCCGGATAACGCGTATATATCTGCTCCTATAAGAAATTTTTCTGGCACAGCCCAGTGCAATGCTGGCTGATAGATTTGTCATGTATAAAAAGAAACAACTGATTTTTCTTTACAATAATCGGGATGACCATGGATTGGAGAAATTAGTAAATTTAAAAAATTTTATAAGAAAGATAATTATTAAGAGGTTTTTTAAAAAACATTTACATGGGACTTGATATAACAATAGTATATATGCGCGAGGCTGCTTTTACCTTATACTACAACGCTCAGGCACCGCCATCGCTCCCCACAACCGGCCCAGCCAACTCGATACACATGACTGCTAGCTACTATATACTGCTACTAACACACAGTTACTACTGCATACAACACTGCTCTCTGGTCTGAGATTCTCTTATAGCTTACATATCGCAGGCAGCGCGTGAGCAATCCATCGAAATTACATCTGCTCGAGTGCACTAGCAACAAATTCCTTAATCATGGACCTCTTACATAACCCTCCACTGGGAGGGGGGGCAAAAATTTTGCAGCGATGGTGAGTCAATTGGACTTGCCATGAGCAACAAATTTTTCTATGATATATTTAGCTTACTAAGTCTACAGTCACAGAGTATATACATATATATAACATTATTGATAAGTACAGAACATATTAAGAAATGAAATAGGGTGCACATGCACTGAGTACGAAATATATTAACAAATGACTTAAAGTGCACACGCACTGTAGAAGTCTTTCACATATTTACATGAACTGAATACATTAAGAAATGAAATAAAGTGCACACGCACTGTAAAAGTATTTAGCATTTTATCATGAATTAAACACATCAAGGAGTGAAATAAAGTGCACACGTACTGTAGAAGCCTTTAGCATTTTTACATGAATTACACATATCAAGGAGTGAAATAAAGTGCACACGCACTGTAAAAGTCTTTAGCATATTTATGAGAACTGATCATGTTAACAAATGAAGTGAAGTGCACATGCACTGTCACATTAAGAGATGAAATAAAGTGCACACGCACTGTATAAGTCTTTAGCATTTTTTACAGGAACTGAATACATTAAGAAATGAAATAAAGTGCATACGCACTCTATAAGTCTCTAACATTTTTACAAGAACTAGGAAAGGAATGGGAAGGATAGCATCATGGTTGTAGCACAGTGGGTTGCACTTAGCTGCACTGAAAGTGCATATCTTTCTACAGAACCACAACACCAAGTGAGACAATCTGAAGTTCTCCTCCCTGAAGTATTTATCAGTGTAGCCAAGACACTGAAATATATTAATATTGTATGTTATCATTTTGGTAGTACATTAGGTACACCAAACAGTAGGCCATAATGACATCTCCTTCGGTCAGAGTGGTGGACAATTTGATGTCAACACCACATTCTGGTAGAATCCATACTCTTACATCAATGTGGAATTAGTGCAAAAACCAAATATAGTGCTCCATGATCATGAGGATGGACAGGACACAGGGATATTGCAGTAATTGCTGGTAATTAGGTCAGTAGGTAAAGGACATTAAGTTTTATGCTAGTCATCATTCAGAATTACGCTACTGTATCAACCGATTTGAATTATTGGCACTCATTGGCTATTTAATAAACATTTGTGTAGTATGTATGGAGTATTACAGAACATTCTTCATAAGTCATCTCATTACAGTAATTATTGACATAGTATTTATGCATAAGTCATCTCATAACAGCAGTAATTATTGGCATTCATTTATGCATAAGTCATCTCGTTATAGTAATCAATGGCATAGCATTTATAGAGTATAACAAAATATTATTTACAGAAATTATTGGCATAGCATTTATGCATAAGTCATCTCATTACAGTAATTATTACAGAACATTATTCATAAGTCATCTAATTACAGTAATTATTGGCATCATAAGTCTTCTCATTACAGTAATTATTGGCACTCGTTGGCCAGTTACAAAGCATTTATTACGCATTATTCAGAAGTCATCATTCAAAACAAGAGCTATTGCGTGTAGCATCAAGCTGCTAGTGTTTATATATGAAATCATGCAAGTGACATAAGACATATTTAAAATGTAAGACATTGTAACTATTACTCAAGGTCTGTAGTCCAATAATACATCGACATAATGGAATCAATACATCAGAAAAATTTGCATTATGTTTAGGACTAGAAATATATCTTAAACTGATACCATTATTTAGTTATATACTGGTAATAGTTGGGACTGGTAATAAAAAAATTTTTTGTGCTAGCAATGCATTGCGTTGGGATCAATAATTGCTGTGGCATGAAAATATTTACTTTTGGTTTATTGGTGGAAATAAGGATTAATAACGTCATTTGTCATGAGTCAGCTGTAGCAAGGTTATGAAACAAGTACAGTATATGTCACCACATTCATAAATGATAGACATAAGTGGGTAAAAAATGCAAATATTAGAACAGGTTTCACAACTAAGTGCTTATAGCATATTAATATCATGGAAAGCCTCTCCTGAAAAGAATACAAAGTGGATTATTGAGCTGAAAGAAGAAATGTATTCATATTATGCTGAAAAGTAGTAAACTTCGAATAACAGGTAATGAAACATGAACTTAAAATGTGTGTACTCTAGCTATCTTTCCCAAACATTCAGTCATTATACTATGCGACATAAGACATACTGTCAAAGGGAACTGCAACAAATACTTAAATAACTACATAGCATCTCCTAACTAATACAAAATATATAAACCTCATCATTATCATCATCTGCAAAGAAAAACTTCATTATTCATATTACCATATTCTTCATATAACTATTCATCATCATTTATTATCATCTGCAAAAAATAGACACTTCATTATTTATTATTCGTATTACCATTTTTTTTTAATTTTTTTTTTATTTATTTATTTATTGTTCCGTGGGACCACATTTAGGAGAAGTCTCCATGGTCATGGAACGAGTCAATACATGAAATTATAACACGATTGTAGAAACAGATAAAATGAAATATCAGAAACATATTCAGATGACAAGTCGTTAGTTTAAATAAAGAAAACCAAGAATGTAACACTGGAATTTGCTTAATTTTTTAGCTCTTCCAGGAGCTCCTCGACAGAATACTTCATACTTCATACAACTATTCATAGTATAGAGTTTCTTACTTCTAGCGTATTTCATCACTAAAATTAACATGTGTAGTTCTGTTTGACAGCTTGCATCAATCGCCTCATAATTTCAAAGAAAAATAATTAGTTAAGACCGCTATTATACGATGTGTATAGTATATTCTTGTTAATGTTTGTTAATTCTGGTCCATTTACTCTTCATGACAAGGTATTGCATTTTCTTTCGTTCATTCCGATGGTGAAATTTCCATTTCATAATAAAGCACTGTGGTTTGTTTAATTTATTTCTTTTACACGGATTGCTTTCTGAAAATGACAAGGATTAATCTCTTGCATTTAAATCATACACCTATTAAATAAAAACTTGTTTCTAGTGATACAACTAAGCATACAGCATAACATGACAAAATGTATTAGGCCAAAATAGACAATTTTCAATAAATAAATAAATAAATAAATGTACACACAGCTTCTTAATGTAGTAGCAAAAAATGTAGAATAGTCAAGATATTGAGATATTATAAGGCAAAAATGCCAAAGTCAACTGGTGTTTGTTATATATATTGAAGATTTCATAGTGCATACAAAGAAAAATTGTACTTTCGACAGGAAAATCATCATCTATACATAAAAATGGAAAATGTGCATGGTCTGATATATAACGACAAGAAAAGCGACCTGCCTACCGTACCTTGCCGGGCACTTGCCAAGAAAAAATATAATCATCAGTAAGTAGTCACATAGATATAATTACATAAGTGGTCATATAATACGTTAAGTTTATGTGGAAAATTGTGCACGGTCTGATGTGTAACCACAGGAAAAGCAGCCTGCTAACCTTACCCTGCCGGCGACTTCCCAAGTACAAATATAATCATCATCAATAAGTGGTCATATAAATATCTGGAAATGGCGTTACAGTGTGATAAATCATGAAGTATGTTCATTCAATAAAGGGTTTAATATTGGAAGTATGGTGATGGCCCTTGCTTTTTCTGGTTCTCAAAGTTTCGACATGTACTACATTGGGGTGAGAAATGCTGCGAATTCTATATGGACCTGCGTATAGAAGCTCAAATTTACTGCATCTACTTTTTCCTCTGTTGGATAAATAGAGTGTGCGTACTAATATCTTCTGTCCAATGTGAAAGTCACGGCGTGTACAAACCTGTTTTTGCTGTCTTCTACGGCGCTCTGCGGCACGTTTGTCGTTGAGCGCAATGCCAATTACTTCATGCTGTCGTTGTCGACGAGATGTAGGAAAGGATACTAATTCTTTAATTTTGTAAGTTGGTTCAACATTTTTCAATATAACAGTCTGAGATAGCACAGTAGATTCATTTGGTATTGAGTTAATTACATCCTGGAATGAGAGTATGTGTGTGTCCCAATCAATATGTCTTTTACGGCAGAATATTCTACATAGTTTACCAATTTCTTTCATTAGTCGTTCAGAAGGGTTCGAAGAAGCGTGATACTTGGATATATAGATCGGAGAAATGTTTCTAGCTCGTAACATACGTGTCAATATAGCAGATCGAAATTGTGGTCCATTGTCAGAAATTAGTATCGATACATGACCTACATGTTTTACAAATGCATTCTAAATAGATTTAGCAGTAGCTTTGCGTAACGTAGTGGAGGTAACAGATTTCGAAGTGAGTTCAACAGCGACAAAGATGTAGCAGAAACTTCTACAAGATCTGGGAATCGATCCAAAAATGTCTACAGCCGCCATATGTCTCAATTTAACGGGTACAATGGGATGTAACGCAGGAATATGAGAAGTCGTGTCTGATTTAGCTTTCTGACAGATTTTACATGACGCTAAAACTCGTCGAATTCGTTTCTCCATGTTGGCAAAATAACAGTTCTGTCTCAGTATAAGAAAACATTTTCTGGCTCCATAATGTGCGTAACTTAAATGAGTATACCAAATTAATTTGTTAACAAGTTCGTTTGGAATACATAATAACCAGTTGTTGCTGTCAGGTTGAGAGCGACGAAACAGAATGTTATTGGGCACAGTGTAATAGTTTCTAATGCTAACGTTATTCCTATCTTGCCAAAGGTGTTTAATTTCTTTCCATACGTTGTCTTAGCTCTGCTCTTGTGCTATGTCTCCTAATTACGACGAAATGAAATTTTCAAATGCAACTTGTTAAATATACATGAGGATAAAATTTGCTTGGCACAAGTCGGTTGCAATGTCTTGCTGATTTTTGCTGAGAGAACGTATAGTGCGTTGGCTACAATATTTTGTGTACCGGGAATGTGAACAATTGTAAAATTAAATTCCTGTAAATAAAGTTTCCATCTGCTTAACCCGTCGTGCGTAAATTTAGCGGAAAGTAAAAACTGTATAGCTCTATGATCTGTGTAAACGGTAGTATGTCTTCCATAGAGAAAATGCTTAAATCTGGTAACTGCCCATACAACACATAATGTTTCAAGTTCTGTAACAGAATAATTTCGTTCAGCAGGTGACAGAACGCGACTTGCAAAGGCGATGTTTTTAATTACTGTAGCACCATCTTCTTCAATTCCATGAAAAATGTGTACGCCTAAAGCTGTGTTAGAACTGTCGGTGGCAATGGAAAAATTTCTGGTAGGATCTGGGTGTGATAAAAGTGGTGCAATCAACAAAGCTTGTTTCAGATTAACAAATTCAGACTGTGCTTGGCTATCCCAGGACCAAACAGCGTTTTTACCCGTCAACTGACATAATCTAGGGGTGTCTAAAGCAGAGTAATGAATAAATTTACGGAAAAAGTTAATTAAACCCAAAAAGCTGCGTAGTTGTTTCTTCGTTGTTGGAACAGTAATGTCACGTAAAGCTTGAAGTGTTTCCGGGTCAGGCATAATGCCTTCTGCCGTAATTACATGTCCAAGAAATTTTATAGAAGTTTTGCCAAAGTGTGATTTACTAAGATTAACTGTGAGTCCATGTGCACGAAAAGTTTGTAACAGTTGTTCAAGAATCAAATTGTGTTCAGACCAATTAGCTACTGCAATAAGGATGTCGTCTACATACGTTTTGATTCTGTCTTTAAGTTCTGTCGGACGTATACTATTCAAACCGCGAATAAATGCTGCTGAAGAAATTGTTAAACCGAACGGTAATTTGCAAAACTGGTACCAGTCACCAAAACAGAGAAATGCTGTGTACTTTCTGCAGTTCAGATGGAGCTGAATTTGCCAAAATCCCGATTTTAAATCTAATGTGGAATAAACAGCAGTACCATGAAATTTCTTTAAAAGTTCTTCTAGTGTCTGTGGGCGATCTGTTTCATTAATAATAATGTCGTTCACATGACGTGAATCAAGTACGAGGCTAAGTGATCCATCCCTTTTCTTATCTGCTATTTTACACTTATTTCCGCTCGGACAATGTTTTTTGATGTGAAGAATGCCGAGTTGCATTTTGATCCTAAAGCCACGTTAAACTGTAGGTTCCCCTATTAACTGGCTAAGTAAGTCAACTCAAAGGTCGGAGGAAAGCAACGGCATACTGTAAGTAAGCAGTTTTGAAGCAGGCAAAAAGGAATACAAACGTCTCAAAAATGAAATCGACAGGAAGTGCAAAATGGCTAAGCAGGGATGGCTAGAGGACAAATGTAAGGATGTAGAGGCTTATCTCACTAGGGGTAAGATAGATACTGCCTACAGGAAAATTAAAGAGACCTTTGGAGATAAGAGAACCACTTGTATGAATATCAAGAGCTCAGATGGAAACCCAGTTCTAAGCAAAGAAGGGAAAGCAGAAAGGAGGAAGGAGTATATAGAGGGTCTATACAAGGGCGATGTACTTGAGGACAATATTATGGAAATGGAAGGGGATGTAGATGAAGATGAAATGGGAGATACGATACTGCGTGAAGAGTTTGACAGAGCACTGAAAGTCCTGGGTCGAAACAAGGCCCCTGGAGTAGACAACATTCCATTGGAACTACTGACGGCCCTGGGAGAAACAGTCCTGACAAAAATCTACCATCTGGTGAGCAAGATGTATGGAACAGGCGAAATACCCTCAGACTTCAAGAAGAATATAATAATTCCAATCCCGAAGAAAGCAGGTGTTGACAGATGTGAAAATTACCGAACTATCAGTTTAATAAGTCACAGCTGCAAAATACTAACACGAATTTTTTACAGACGAATGGAAAAACTAGTAGAAGCCGACCTCGGGGAAGATCAGTTTGGATTCCGTAGAAACACTGGAACACGTGAGGCAATACTGATCTTACGACTTATCTTAGAAGAAATATTAAGGAAAGGCAAATCTTCGTTTCTAGCATTTGTAGACTTAGAGAAAGCTTTTGACAATGTTGACTGGAATACTCTCTTTCAAATTCTAAAGGTGGCAGGGGTAAAATACAGGGAGCGAAAGGCTATTTACAATTTGTACAGAAACCAGATGGCAGTTATAAGAGTCGAGGGACATGAAAGGGAAGCAATGGTTGGGAAGGGAGTAAGACAGGGTTGTAGCCTCTCCCCAATGTTGATCAATCTGTATATTGAGCAAGCAGTAAAGGAAACAAAAGAAAAATTCGGAGTAGGTATTAAAATCCATGGAGAAGAAATAAAAACTTTGAGGCTCGCCGATGACATTGTAATTCTGTCAGAGACAGCAAAGGACTTGGAAGAGCACTTGAATGGAATGGACAGTGTCTTGAAAGGAGGATATAAATGGACATCAACAAAAGCAAAACGAGGATAGTGGAATGTAGTCGAATTAAGTCGGGTGATGCTGAGGGAATTAGATTAGGAAATGAGGCACTTAAAGTAGTAAAGGAGTTTTGCTATTTGGGGAGCAAAATAACTGATGATGGTCGAAGTAGAGTGGATATAAAATGTAGACTGGCAATGGCAAGGAGAGCGTTTCTGAAGAAGAGGAATTTGTTAACATCGAGTATTGATTTAAGTGTCAGGAAGTCATTTCTGAAAGTATTTGTATGGAGTGAAACATGGACAGTAAATAGTTTGGACAAGAAGAGAATAGAAGCTTTCGAAATGTGGTGCTACAGAAGAATGCTGAAGATTAGATGGGTAGATCACATAACTAATGAGGAAGTATTGAATAGGATTGAAGAGAAGAGAAGTCTGTGGCACAACTTTATCAGAAGAAGGGATCGGTTGGTAGGACATGTTCTGCGGCATCAAGGGATCACCAATTTAACATTGGAGGGCAGCGTGGAGGGTAAAAATCGTAGGGGGAGACCAAGAGATGAATACACTAAGCAGATTCAGAAGGATGTAGGTTGCAATAGGTACTGGGAGATGAAGAAGCTAGCACAGGATAGAGTAGCATGGAGAGCTGCATCAAACCAGTCTCAGGACTGAAGACCACAACAACAACAACTGATAGACATAGTTAGCAAACGAAAGATTTTGATAGAGAACAAACAATGTATTTACCTTAATAATGTTCAAAAGTCATCATATATATATCAGTTCATGGTATCCAGTCTTACAAATTTCCTCTTTCTGACGGACACACGTCCTTATCGTCATCTGGCATCTCTGTCCCCACATCCACCACCGCTGGCGGCTCACCTCCAACTGCACGACGATATGCACTGTTCACACCCAACTGCCCAACGCTACAATAGTGAATATTCCAACAATGCCAACCAGCCACAGACCGCACACAGCACAGTCAGAGATTTTCATACAGAGCACTACGTGGCATTACCAACGTAAAAACCTAAACAGTCTACTTACATAGCTCCTATGCTCCTCAGAAAGAAATTTACAAATTGTTTTGGGCAGCGCCAAATAATTGTTTGCAATTTTTTTATATTGACGATAACAAAGAAATCAAATGCACACAATTATTGACACAGTGTTGGTCAAAAGCAAAAATTGTTCTCATAAATACACTCCTGGAAATTGAAATAAGAACACCGTGAATTCATTGTCCCAGGAAGGGGAAACTTTATTGATACATTCCTGGGGACAGATACATCACATGATCACACTGACAGAACCACGGGCACATAGACACAGGCAGCAGAGCATGCACAATGTCGGCACTAGTACAGTGTATATCCACCTTCCGCAGCAATGCAGGCCGCTATTCTCCCATGGAGACGATCGTAGAGATGCTGGATGTAGTCCTGTGGAACGGCTTGCCATGCCATTTCCACCTGGCGCCTCAGTTGGACCAGCGTTCGTGCTGGACGTGCAGACCGCGTGAGACGACGCTTCATCCAGTCCCAAACATGCTCAATGGGGGACAGATCCGGAGATCTTGCTGGCCAGGGTAGTTGACTTACACCTTCTAGAGCACGTTGGGTGGCACGGGATACATGCGGACGTGCATTGTCCTGTTGGAACAGCAAGTTCCCTTGCCGGTCTAGGAATGGTAGAACGATGGGTTCGATGACGGTTTGGATGTACCGTGCACTATTCAGTGTCCCCTCGACGATCACCAGTGGTGTACGGCCAGTGTAGGAGATCGCTCCCCACACCATGATGCTGGGTGTTGGCCCTGTGTGCCTCGGTCGTATGCAGTCCTGATTGTGGCGCTCACCTGCACGGCGCCAAACACGCATACGACCATCATTGGCACCAAGGCAGAAGCGACTCTCATCGCTGAAGACGACACGTCTCCATTCGTCCCTCCATTCACGCCTGTCGCGACACCACTGGAGGCGGGCTGCACGATGTTGGGGCGTGAGCGGAAGACGGCCTAACGGTGTGCGGGACCGTAGCCCAGCTTCATGGAGACGGTTGCGAATGGTCCTCGCCGATACCCCAGGAGCAACAGTGTCCCTAATTTGCTGGGAAGTGGCGGTGCGGTCCCCTACGGCACTGCGTAGGATCCTACGGTCTTGGCGTGCATCCGTGCGTCGCTGCGGTCCGGTCCCAGGTCGACGGGCACGTGCACCTTCCGCCGACCACTGGCGACAACATCGATGTACTGTGGAGACCTCACGCCCCACGTGTTGAGCAATTCGGCGGTACGTCCACCCGGCCTCCCGCATGCCCACTATACGCCCTCGCTCAAAGTCCGTCAACTGCACATACGGTTCACGTCCACGCTGTCGCGGCATGCTACCAGTGTTAAAGACTGCGATGGAGCTCCGTATGCCACGGCAAACTGGCTGACACTGACGGCGGCGGTGCACAAATGCTGCGCAGCTAGCGCCATTCGACGGCCAACACCGCGGTTCCTGGTGTGTCCGCTGTGCCGTGCGTGTGATCATTGCTTGTACAGCCCTCTCGCAGTGTCCGGAGCAAGTATGGTGGGTCTGACACACCGGTGTCAATGTGTTCTTTTTTCTATTTCCAGGAGTGTACATTCCTGATCTTTCATCACAGTAGTAATTTCATTGCGCAAAGTCTGAACAGTAAAAGATAATGCACATGGAAGTAGTGAATTTCCATGCAGCCTTGAAGAAGTAGTGTTGTCCTTCCAGTGGAAGGTACTGGTGGGCCATCAAAGGTGTAGCAGCCATCTGTTGCGACTATGCGGGTGCACAATCACCATCTAAGAGTCTTGCGGGTAATATAGCAAGTCCATAAACTCTTGACATGCAGACGGGTAATGGGCTACAACAGAGCAAACCCACAGCAGAATCAGTCGAAGTTTTGAAGAATATTGGTAGGTAGGTCATCACAGAGTAGACTCACAGTATATCTTGAAGAGATAAAGGTATTAGTGGGCCACCACAGGCGCAGACCCACTGTAGTCCTAGTAGAGATTATGTTATTGGTGGGCCACCAAAAGTGCAGACCCACTGCATTCCTTGTAGAGATAATGGTACTGGTGGGCCATAAAAGGTGTAGAACCACTATAGTCCTTGTAGAGATGGCCAGCAGCGATCTGTTGCGACTGTGTGGGTGCACAATTAACATCTAAGAGTCTCACGGATAATAAAGCAAGTCCATAAACCACCACTTGTGCACTCACAAAAATATTTGAAATGTCCTTAGAACCAGCAGTGCTGTTAACCAGTCCCTTGCTGAATTGTCAACTCACATGCGAGCACTAACAGCCCCCCCTTTTTTTAACTTATCACATATTGTGCATATACTATGACCAACAGAAACATGTGAAGTGAAATGAAACTTAATTTGAAGAACAGTGTCTATACAATTACAAATTTACGACATGAGGATACAATTATAAAGATACAGAAAACATCATTAAAGAACATAATAATACAGATAACATTTGTAGTAATACAGGCTATAAAAAAGAATAGAGATAATCATATACATCAGTGTTCAGGAGTTATGACATAAGTAAATAAATAAAAAAAATGAGAAGAGCTTTCGGAACATTAACTTCACACATGATCATTAGAGCAGAACAGAATAAATAATGTCTAAACATCTTTACAAAGTGAATAACGTACTATTAATGCAAATTATATTTGAGGATAACAGTATTCTTCATCATAGTGAATGTAGCTGAGTATTAGAAAAATTCTACAACATAACTTTTATCAGATAAACACATAAAGGCAGGAAGAACACAAATACACAAGGGTACACAAACATATAGCAGAGTAACACAAAAGGAAAGGACAGTGTTTGTTCCCAGTATGACATTTGGTACTGCAGTATTTATCATATTTGATTTGCAAACAAAACTTTCTTTACTTCTTGGAGATCTCCCTTAGTTCATCATTATTCCCAAAAAGTCCTATCTATACCTGTTGTCCCTAAACCCTACTTTTTTGTTCATATCCTCTTTCACAATAATTTTTCTTCATGTACACTACTTTTTTGGGCAAACCTTTTTCTTACAGCTTCTCAACGCATTTCTTCAATTCATCACAACTCATTCTCTTATATAGCCTACCCCCTCTTGTTGTTGTTGTGATCTTCAGTCCTGAGACTGGTTTGATGCAGCTCTCCATGCTACTCTATCCTGTGCAAGCATTTTCATCTCCCAGTACCTACTGCAACCTACATCCTTCTGAATCTGCTTAGTGTATTCATCTCTTGGTCTCCCTCTACGATTTTTACCCTCCACACTGCCCTCCAATACTAAATTGGTGATCCCTTGATGCCTCATAACATGTCCTACCAACTGATCCCTTCTTCTGGTCAAGTTGTGCCACAAACTTCTCTTCTCCCCAATCCTATTCAATACTTCCTCATTAGTTATGTGATCTACCCATCTAATCTTCAACATTCTTCTGTAGCACCACATTTCGAAAGCTTCTATTCTCTTCTTGTCCAAACTATTTATCGTCCATGTTTCACTTCCATGCATGGCTACACTCCATACGAATACTTTCAGAAATGACTTCCTGACACTTAAATCAATACTGGATGTTAACAAATTTCTCTTCTTCAGAAACGCTTTCCTTGGCATTGCCAGTCTACATTTTATATCCTCTCTACTTCGACCATCATCAGTTATTTTGCTCCCCAAATAGCAAAACTCCTTTACTACTGTAAGTGTCTCATTTCCTAATCTAATTCCCTCAGCATCACCCGACTTAATTCGACTACATTCCATTATCCTTGTTTTGCTTTTGTTGATGTTCATCTTATATCCTCCTTTCAAGACACTGTCCATTCCCTTCAACTGCTCTTCCAAGTCCTTTGCTGTATCTGATAGAATTACAATGTCATCGGCGAACCTCAAAGTTTTTATTTCTTCTCCATGAATTTTAATACCTACTCCGAATTTTTCTTTTGTTTCCTTTACTGCTTGCTCAATATACAGATTGAACAACATTGGGGAGAGGCTACAACCCTGTCTTACTCCCTTCCCAACCACTGCTTCCCTTTGATGTCCCTCGACTCTTATAACTGCCATCTGGTTTCTGTACAAATTTTAAATAGCCTTTCGCTCCCTGTATTTTACCCCTGCCACCTTTAGAATTTGAAAGAGAGTATTCCAGTCAACATTGTCAAAAGCTTTCTCTAAGTCTACAAATGCTAGAAACGTAGGTTTGCCTTTTCTTAATCTTTCTTCTAAGATAAGTCGTAAGGTCAGTATTGCCTCACGTGTTCCAGTGTTTCTACGGAATCCAAACTGATCTTCCCCGAGGTTGGCTTCTACTAGTTTTTCCATTCGTCTGTAAAGAATTCGTGTTAGTATTTTGCAGCTGTGACTTGTTAAACTGATAGTTCGGTAATTTTCACATCTGTCAACACCTGCTTTCTTTGGGATTGGAATTATTATATTCTTCTTGAAGTCTGAGGGTATTTCGCCTGTCTCATACATCTTGCTCACCAGATGGTAGAGTTTTGTCAGGACTGGCTCTCCCACGGCCGTCAGTAGTTCCAATGGAATATTGTCTACTCCGGGGGCCTTGTTTCGACTCAGGTCTTTCAGTGCTCTGTCAAACTCTTCACGCAGTATCGTATCTCCCAATTCATCTTCATCTACATCCTCTTCCATTTCCATAATATTGTCCTCAAGTACATAGCCCTTGTATAGACCCTCTATATAATCCTTCCACCTTTCTGCTTTCCCTTCTTTGCTTAGAACTGGGTTTCCATCTGAGCTCTTGATATTCATACAAGTCGTTCTCTTATCTCCAAAGGTCTCTTTAATTTTCCTGTAGGCGGTATCTATCTTACCCCTCGTGAGATAGTCCTCTAGATCCTTACATTTGTCCTCTAGCCATCCCTGCTTAGCCATTTCGCACTTCCTGTCGATCTCATTTTTGAGCCGTTTGTATTCCTTTTTGCCTGTTTCACTTACTGCATTATTATATTTTCTCCTTTCATCAATTAAATTCAATATTTCTTCTGTTACCCAAGGATTTCTACTAGCCCTCGTCTTTTTACCTACTTGATCCTCTGCTGCCTTCACTACTTCATCCCTCAAAGCTACCCATTCTTCTTCTACTGTATTTATTTCCCCCATTCCTGTCAATTGCTCCCTTATGCTCTCCCTGAATCTCTGTACAACCTCTGGTTCTTTTAGTTTATCCTGGTCCCATCTCCTTAAATTCCCACCTTTTTGCAGTTTCTTCAGTTTTAATCTACAGGTCATAACCAATAGATTGTGATCAGAGTCGACATCTGCCCCTGGAAATGTCTTGCAATTTAAAACCTGGTTCCTAAATCTCTGTCTTACCATTATATAATCTATCTGATACCTTTTAGTATCTCCAGGGTTCTTCCATGTATACAACCTTCTTTCATGATTCTTAAACCAAGTGTTAGTAATGATTATGTTGTGCTCTGTGCAAAATTCTACCAGGCGGCTTCCTCTTTCATTTCTGTCCCCCAATCCATATTCACCTACTATGTTTCCTTCTCTCCCTTTTCCTACACTCGAATTCCAGTCACCCATGACTATTAAATTTTCGTCTCCCTTCACAATCTGAATAATTTCTTTTATTTCATCATACATTTCTTCAATTTCTTCGTCATCTGCAGAGCTAGTTGGCATATAAACTTGTACTACTGTAGTAGGTGTGGGCTTCGTATCTATCTTGGCCACAATAATGCGTTCACTATGCTGTTTGTAGTAGCTTACCCGCATTCCTATTTTCCTATTCATTATTAAACCTACTCCTGCATTACCCCTATTTGACTTTGTGTTTATAACCCTGTAGTCACCTGACCAGAAGTCTTGTTCCTCCTGCCACCGAACTTCACTAATTCCCACTATATCTAACTTCAACCTATCCATTTCCCTTTTTAAATTTTCTAACCTACCTGCCCGATTAAATGATCTGACATTCCACGCTCCGATCCGTAGAACGCCAGTTTTCTTTCTCCTGATAACGACATCCTCTTGAGTAGTCCCCGCCCGGAGATCCGAATGGGGGACTATTTTACCTCCGGAATATTTTACCCAAGAGGACGCCATCATCATGTAATCATACAGTAAAGCTGCATGCCCTCGGGAAAAATTACGGCTGTAGTTTCCCCTTGCTTTCAGCCGTTCGCAGTACCAGCACAGCAAGGCCGTTTTGGTTATTGTTACAAGGCCAGGTCAGTCAATCATCCAGACTGTTGCCCTTGCAACTACTGAAAAGGCTGCTGCCCCTCTTCAGGAACCACACGTTTGTCTGGCCTCTCAACAGATACCTCTCCGTTGTGGTTGCACCTACGGTACGGCTATCTGTATCGCTGAGGCACGCAAGCCTCCCCACCAACGGCAAGGTCCATGGTTCATGGGGGGGGTCATTTAACATAGGGAATCAAAGAAAGAAACCAAACACATTACATTGCATTTACTCTCTCTGTCATGACTAACACATATGAATCGATGTCAAAAATAAATTATTTGAATAATATCCTGTGAAAGGAAAAAGAACAGGATGTGACACTTTAAGGCGCACTGGATCACAAACAACGAAATTAATTCTCTGCCACATTGGTGTATTGCATACAAAACGGTTTTGTGCCTCCGTAGGTATCGAGTGTGAAACACAAATCGTAGACAGATTTTATGGGTCACCACTCAATATCATTAAAACATTTCACACCATCGAGTGTGAGGAGTGGAGTAGATGATGTTGGTAGAAGGCGAGGCAGTACAGTGCCTCAGTCCCTGTCAGTAGGCAGCAAACGGGTCCCAGAGAACTCAGACGCATGTGGTGTTCAGAGGCAGACGTTCGGCCAAGAAATCTCACTAAAAAATTATTGAACCAAACTACTATTACCAATGTGACAGAAAGCGAAATATATTGTAGATTCGCTAGAATTACACTCATAGCTTCAGCACCGAGAGGAAAGGGAGCGATAAAAGTTTTGTCGACATGTGCTTTCCGTTGCCAGATGATATATTAGATAGTCTCGCGTTTTAACTCCAGACTACGGTCGTAGTCAAGAGTGATCTACTCAGACTTCAGTCAAGACCGCCTCCGGGAAATGCCGCAGTCTTCATTGTTGTCAGATCGAGCATATTGCCAGACAAAATTCTGAGGGGAGCGCGACTGTATTGTCCACCTTATGGCGGTCAATTCTTTTGTATAAGACTATATCTACAACACACATTGCACGCTAAAGACCAAGAAGAATTTTAAAAAAATTAGTTTATAAGAGCAACGTTAACTATAGCGTTCGAAGTACTCATAGTATTGTATACAGTGTGTAAACGCCTTCCAATGCCCACTCAAGGATGACGAGGATACACAGTCTCGCTTCAGTATTATAAATACGCCTCAGTTTGTGGATGAACTCAGACTTAGGTTAATAATCGTTCTGAATATTTAGCAGTACTGTACCCATTGGTGTTAAACTCGTTTTCAACCGTTGATTCTCACAGCCACAGGAACACTACTTGTGATACCTCTTAGACAAAACACGAACTGTGGGAAGTTTGTTTTGCAACCTTTGTACCTGGATAAAGAGCTTTTCCTATTTGAGATATCTATGAATGTTGCTGCATAAGACGATTTAAGAAGAAACAAAATTCCTTCAGCTACGACAATGTTTAAGGAAATCGCCTTAACGGCACTAAATCGTGGTTTGTGAATCGTTTACCGCCCGCACTCTGCCGTGTTTCGCTGGTTGGAAGGCAAAAATTTCACAGAGGTAAAAGGGGGACGAAATGTCTCCCACTGGAAGGTCATGTTGTTTTATTTAAATGATTACAGAATCAGGTAAAACGAACAGTGAGGTTGTCAGTATAAGCACATTACTGTTGCCAGTATGATGTTGCACTGTTCAAGGCCTGTAATGATAAAGGGCCCATTTAGGTCAGGCATATTGTATACAGAAGTGAAAGAGAGAGCACCACTACATTCTACAATCCGTATGCATTGCATACACACAGAAATTACTGTTACAGTGTACTTATGGAGCCCAGTGAGTGAATTGCGTATTTTCCAGTGAGAAAGAGCACTGGCAAACAGTCTTTGCTACATTTGTTACTTAAACTGGTGTCACTCTGAGCTAGAATTTATTAAATGTTGTATTAATATTGTATGTTATCATTTCGGTAGTACATTAGGTACACCAAATAGTGGGACCATAATAACATCTCCATTGTTCAAGGTGGTGGACACCATGATGTGTCAACACCACACTCTTTCACCAACATAGAATTAGTGCTCCATGATCATAAGGATAGACAGGACAAACGGATATTGCAGTAATTTCTGGTAATTAGGTCAGAAGGTGAAGGACATTAAGTCTTATGCTAGTCATCATTGAGAATTACACTAGTCCATCAACCGATTTGAGTAATTGGTGGCACTCATTGCCTAGTTACTAAACATTTCAGTACTATGTATGAAGTATTACAGAATATTATTCATAAGTCATCTGATTACAGTGAACATTGGCACTCATTGGCCAGTTACACACCATCAGAAGTCATCATTCAAAACAGGAGCTAATGAGTGTAGCATCAAGCTACTGGTATTCATATATAATAGCATGTAAGTGACATGATACAAATTTAAAATATAAGAAACAGTGGCATTCATTGGCCAGTTACTAAACATATAGCAAGTATTGAATATTACAAAACATTTTTCATCATTCAAGTGACAAACGACATATTTAAAATAATTATTGGCACTCATTGGCTAGTTACAAAGTATTCTTATATTTTTATAAAACATTTTTCAGTATTATTCAGAAGTCATCATTCAAAATGAGAGTTAATTATTGGCATAGCACTTATAGAGTATAACAAAAATATTATTTACAGAAATTATTGGCATAGTATTTATGCATTATTACAAAACATCATTCAGTGTTACTCAGAACTCATCATTCAAGTGACATAGGACATATTTAAAATGCAACACACTATAACTATTACTCAAGGTCTGTGGTTAGAAAACATCATTCAGTATTACTCAGAACTCTCTTAAACTGGTAGCATTATTTGGGACTGGTAATACTTTTTTTGTGCTAGCAATGCATTGCATTGGGATCGATAATTAATTGCTGGGGCATGAAAATATTTGCTTTTGACTTATTGCTGCAAATAACGATTAGTAACGTCATTCGTTATGAATCAGCTGTAGCAAGGTTATGAAACAAGTGGAGTACATGTGATCACATTCATGTACGACACACACAAATGGGTAAAAAAAATGCAAGTTCTAGAACCGGTTTAATGACTAACTGCTTATAGCACATTAATTTCATGAATAGCTTCTCCTAGAAAAAATACAAAATGGATTATTCAGCTGAAAGAAGAAACGCATTATTATGCTGAAAAGTAGTGAACTTCGAATTAACAGGTAATGAAACGTGTACTCAATATGTATGTACTCTAGCTGTCCTTTCCAAAACATTCAGTCATTATACCATGCGACATAAGACATACTGTCAAAACGAACTGCAACAAATACTTAAATAACTACATAGCATCTCTTAACTAATATATAAACTTCATCATTATCCTCATCTGCAAAGAAAAACTTAAAAGTGGTGCGTTAAGTGGCCATATAAAATTTATCACTATCATCACCTGCAAAGTAAAACTTCATTATTCATATTATCATAACTTCATTACTATCATCACCTGCAAAGAAAAACTTCAATATTCATATTACCATATTCTTCATATAACTATTCATCATCATTCATTATCATCTGCAAAAAGACACTTCATTATTCATTATTCATATTACCATTTACTTCATATAACTATTCATAGTATAGAGTTTCTTATTTCTAGCGTATTTCATCATTAAAACTAAGATGTGTAGTTCTTGACTGACAGCCTGCATCAATCGTCTCGTATTCTGAAAGAAAAAATTAGTTAAGACTGCTATCATACAATGTGTATAGTATATTCTTGTTAGTGTTTGTTAATTCTGATCCATTTACTCTTCGTGACTAGGTATTGCATCTTCTTTCGTTCATTCCGAAGGTGAAAATCCCATTTCATAGTTATCCACTGTGGTTTGTTTAATTTATTTCTTTTACACAGTATTGCTTTCTGAAAATGTTGAATAAGAATTAAAATCTTGCATTTAAATCATATACCCATTAAATAAAAACTGTTTTCTAGTGATATAATTAACCATACAGCATAGCATGACAGAAAACGTATTATGTCAAAAACATAGACAGTGTTCAGGTGCAAAAAATGTACACAGAGTATCCTAATGTAGTAGCAAAAAAAATGTAAAATAGTCACGATGTTGAGATATGATAAGGCAAAATGTCAAAGTTAACTGGTGTTTGTTACATCTTAAACATTTCATAGTGCATACAAACAAACAGGAAAACAATCATACATACATGAAAATGAAAAATGTGCGCGGTCTGATATATAACGACAAGAAATGACTTTCTTTGTGTTCAGCTTGTATGTTGTGTAGTTGATAGAGGCGAGAGTTGAAGACTATAATGGAGAAAGAATTTGATAAAATTAATATGTCACTAGATAGAATTGCATAATTGGTCATAAAATATGTAAGTTTATATGGAAAAATGTGCATGGTCTTATGTGTAATGACAAGAAAAGCGACCTGTTAACATTACCTTGCTGGGCACTTGCCAAGAAAAATATGATAATCATCAGTAAGTAGTCACATAAATATAATTGCTAAGTGGTCATAAAATGTGTAAGTTTGTCTGGAAAAATGTGCACGGCCTGATGTGTATCGGCAAGAAAAGCGACCTGCTAACCTTACCTTGCCGGGCACTTGCCAAGAAAAAAATACGATAATCATCAGTAAGTATTCATATATAAATATAATTGCATAAGTGGTCATATAAAAATCAGGAAATGGCATTACAGTGTGATAAATCATAAAATACGAGGGCAGTTCAATAAGTAATGCAACACATTTTTTTTTCTGAAACAGGGGTTGTTTTCTTCAGCATTGAAATACACCAAGTTATTCCCCAATCTTTTAGCTACACAACACTATTTTTCAACGTAATCTCCATTCAGTGCTACGGCCTTACGCCACCTTGAAATGAGGGCCTGTATGCCTGCACGGTACCATTCCACTGGTCGATATCGGAGCCAACGTCGTACTGCATCAATAACTTCTTCATCATCCGCGTAGTGCCTCCCACGGATTGCGTCCTTCATTGGGCCAAACATATGGAAATCCGACGGTGCGAGATCGGGGCTGTAGGGTGCATGAGAAAGAACAGTCCACTGAAGTTTTGTGAGCTCCTCTTGGGTGCGAAGACTTGTGTGAGGTCTTGCGTTGTCATGAAGAAGGAGGAGTTCGTTCAGATTTTTGTGCCTACGAACACGCTGAAGTCGTTTCTTCAATTTCTGAAGAGTAGCACAATACACTTCAGAGTTGATCGTTTGACCATGGGGAAGGACATCGAACAGAATAACCCCTTCAGCGTCCCAGAAGACTGTAACCATGACTTTACCGGCTGAGGGTATGGCTTTAAACTTTTTCTTGGTAGGGGAGTGGGTGTGGTGCCACTCCATTGATTGCCGTTTTGTTTCAGGTTCGAAGTGATGAACCCGTGTTTCATCGCCTGTAACAATCTTTGAAAAGAAATTGTCACCCTCAGCCACATGACGAGCAAGCAATTCCGCACAGATGGTTCTCCTTTGCTCTTTATGGTGTTCGGTTAGACAACGAGGGACCCAGCGGGAACAAACCTATGAATATCCCAACTGGTGAACAATTGTGACAGCACTACCAACACAGATGTCAAGTTGAGCACTGAGTTGTTTGATGGTGATCCGTCCATCATCTCGAACGAGTGTGTTCGCACACTCCGCCATTGCAGGAGTCACAGCTGTGCACGGCCGGCCCGCACGCGGGAGATCAGTCTTGCTTGACCTTGCAGCGATGATGACACACGCTTTGCCCAACGACTCACCATGCTTTTGTCCACTGCCAGATCACCGTAGACATTCTGCAAGCGCCTATGAATATCTGAGATGCCCTGGTTTTCCGCCAAAAGAAACTCGATCACTGCCCGTTGTTTGCAACGCACATCCGTTACAGACGCCATTTTAACAGCTCCGTACAGCGCTGCCACCTGTCGGAAGTCAATGAAACTATACGAGACGAAGCGGGAATGTTTGAAAATATTCCACAAGAAATTTCAGGTTTTTTCAACCAAAATTGGCCGAGAAAAAAATGTGTTGCATTACTTATTGAACTGCCCTCGTATGTTCATTCAACAAAGGGTTTAATATTGGAGACATGGTAATTGCCTTTACTTTTTCTGGTTCTCAGAGTTTCGACGTGTACTACATTGGTGTGAGGAACGTTGCGAATTCGATATGGACCTGCGTATAGAAGCTCAAATTTACTGCATCTACTCTTTCCTCTGATGGATAAATAATGTGTGCGTACTAATATCTTCTGTCCAATGTGAAAGTCACGGCGTGTACAAACCTGTTTTTGCTGTCTTCTCCGGCGCTCTGCGGCACGTTTGATGTTGTTGAGCGCAATGTCGTTTATTTCATGGTGTCGTAGTCGACCAGATGTAGGAAAGGTTATTAATTCTTTAGTTTTGTTAGGTGGTTCAGCATTTTTCAGTATAACAGTCGGAGATAGCATAGTAGATTCATTTGGTATGGAATTAATTACATCCTGGAATGAGAGTATGTGTGTGTCCTAATCAATATGTTTTTTATGGCAGTATATTCTACATAGTTTACCAATTTCTTTCATTAGTCGTTCACAAGGGTTCGAAGAAGTGTGATACATGGATATATACACTCCTGGAAATTGAAATAAGAACACCGTGAATTCATTGTCCCTGGAAGGGGAAACTTAATTGACACAGTCCTGGGGTCAGATACATCACATGATCACACTGACAGAACCACAGGCACATAGACACAGGCAACAGAGCATGCACAATGTCGGCACTAGTACAGTGTATATCCACCTTTCGCAGCAATGCAGGCCGCTATTCTCCCATGGAGACGATCGTAGAGATGCTGGATGTTGTCCTGTGGAACGGCTTGACATGCCATTTCCACCTGGCGCCTCAGTTGGACCAGCGTTCGCGCTGGACGTGCAGACCGCGTGAGACGACGCTTCATCCAGTGCCAAACATGCTCAATGGGGGACAGATCCGGAGATCTTGCTGGCCAGGGTAGTTGACTTACACCTTCTAGAGTACGTTGGATGGCACGGGATACATGCGGACGTGCATTGTCCTGTTGGAACAGCAAGTTCCCTTGCCGGTCTAGGAATGGTAGAACGATGGGTTCGATGACGGTTTGGATGTACCATGCACTATTCAGTGTCCCCTCGACGATCACCTGTGGTGTACGGCCAGTGTAGGAGATCGCTCCCCACACCATGATGCCGGGTGTTGGCCCTGTGTGCCTCGGTCGTATGCAGTCCTGATTGTGGCGCTCACCTGCACGGCGCCAAACACGCATACGACCATCATTGGCACCAAGGCAGAAGCGACTCTCATCGCTGAAGACGACACGTCTCCATTCGTCCCTCCATTCACGCCTGTCGCGACACCACTGGAGGCGGGCTGCACGATGTCGGGGCGTGAGCGGAAGACGGCCTAACGGTGTGCGGGACCGTAGCCCAGCTTCATGGAGACGGTTGCGAATGGTCCTCGCCGATACCCCAGGAGCAACAGTGTCCCTAATTTGCTGGGAAGTGGCGGTGCGGTCCCCTACGGCACTGCGTAGGATCCTACGGTCTTGGCGTGCATCCGTGCGTCGCTGCGGTCCGGTCCCAGGTCGACGGGCACGTGCACCTTCCGCCGACCACTGGCGACAACATCGATGTACTGTGGAGACCTCACGCCCCACGTGTTGAGCAATTCGGCGGTACGTCCACCCGGCCTCCCGCATGCCCACTATACGCCCTCGCTCAAAGTCCGTCAACTGCACATACGGTTCACGTCCACGCTGTCGCGGCATGCTACCAGTGTTAAAGACTGCGATGGGGCTCCGTATGCCACGGCAAACTGGCTGACACTGACGGCGGCGGTGCACAAATGCTGCGCAGCTAGCGCCATTCGACGGCCAACACCGCGGTTCCTGGTGTGTCCGCTGTGCCGTGCGTGTGATCATTGCTTGTACAGCCCTCTCGCAGTGTCCGGAGCAAGTATGGTGGGTCTGACAGACCGGTGTCAATGTGTTCTTTTTTCCATTTCCAGGAGTGTAGATTGGAGAAATGTTTCTTGTTCGTAACATACGTGTCCATATAGCAGATCGGCACTGTGATCCATTGTCGGAAATTCCTGTCCTACATGAAATAGAAAATGTTTCACAAATGCTTTCGAAACAGATTTAGCAGTAGCTTTGCGTAACGGAGTGAAGGTAACAAACTTTGAAGTGAGTTCAACAGCGACAAAGATGTAGCAAAAACCTCTATTAGTTCTGGGAATCGGACCAAAAATGTCTACAGCGGCCATGTGTCTCAATTTAACAGGTACAATGGGATGTAATGGAGGAATATGTGAAGTCGTATCTGACTTAGCTTTCTGGCAGATTTTACATGACGCTAAAACTCGTCGAATACGTTTCTCCATGTTAGCAAAATAACAGTTCTGTCTCAGTATAAGAAAACATTTTCTGGCTCCGTAATGTGCGTAACTTAAATGAGTATACCAAATTAATTTGTTAACAGGCTCGTCAGGAATACATAATAACCAATTGTTGCTGTCAGGGTGAGAGCGGCGAAAGAGAATATTATTGCGTACAGTGTAATGGTTTCTAATGGTAACATTATTCCTTAATTTCTTTCTATACGTTGTCTTTACTCTGCTCTTGTGCTATGTCTCGTAATGATGCCAAAATGAAATTTTCAAATGCAACTTGTTGAATATACATGACGCTGAAATTTGCTTTGCAAAAGTCAGTTGCGATGTCTTGCTGATTGTTGCTGAGAGAACGGGATAGTGCGTCTGCTACAATCTTTTGTGTACCGGGAATGTGAACAATTGTAAAATTAAATTCCTGTAAATAAAGTTTCCATCTGCTTAACCTGTCGTGTGTAAATTTAGCGGAAAGTAAAAACTGTATAGCTCTATGATCTGTGTAAACGGTAGTGTGTCTGCCCATAAAGAAAATGCCGAAATCTCGTAAATGCCCATACAACACATAATGTTTCAAGTTCTGTAACAGAATAATTGCGTTCAGCAGGTGACAATGCCACTCGCAAAGGCGATGTTTTTAATTACTGTAGTGCCATCTTCTTCAGTTTCCTGAAACATGTGTACGCCTAAAGCGGTGTTAGAACTGTCGGTGGCAATGGAAAAATTTGTAGTAAGATCTGGATGTGATAAAAGTGGTGCATTCAACAAAGCTTGTTTCAGATTGACAAATACAGAATGTGCTTGGCTATCCCAGGACCAAATAGTGTTTTTACCCGTCAATTGACATAATCTAGGGGTGTCTAAAACAGAGCAATGAATAAATTTACGAAAAAAGTTAATCAAACCCAAAAAGCTGCGTAGTTGTTTCTTCGTCGTAGGAATAGTAATGTCACGCAAAGCTTGAAGTTTTTCCGGGTCAGGCGCAATGCCTTCTGCTGAAATTACATGTCCAAGAAATTTTATAGAAGTCTTGCCAAAGTGCGATTTACTGAGATTAACTGTGAGTCCTTGTGTACGAAAAGTTTGCAACAGTTGTTCCAGAATCAAATTGAGTTCAGACCAGTTGGCTTCTGCGATAACGATGTTGTCTACATACGTTGTGATTCTGTCTTTCATGCAAAAGTGTGTTTCGGATGTCGTCAAAACTAATAACATTTTCGTGAACAATATTCTGTGTGTCAAAAGTATGGCTTACGTTGCTGAAAGATGCAACCTGTACTGTATCTAGTCAAATTCTTTCTGGCGTCCTGTTATTTGCGGGAGGATGCTGTGGCATTTCCACTATTTGTACTTTTCTGTTATTTCGTCCTGACGCATTAGGTTCGGGACGATACCGACTGTCTGGTTCATTCATTATAATCTGTTGTTGTGGTTGATTATGCTGCTGGTAAGACCGACTGTTATTAAACGTACGCTGAAAATTGTCCTCATTACATTTACGTCTGTCATAATAATCATTGCAATACGGCGCGTTGCGATAGGAATTGAAATGTTGTGTTTTCTGTACGTATTTATTTCCTCATTGCTGTGCGTTGCTATTTGGCGGAGCCGATGCTATACGTGCAGGCGGCGAAACATTAAAGCTTGGTTGATCTTGCCGACTGCATTGTTGTTTAGGTATGCTAACCGGTTGGTTTTGTTGCTGTTGTTGGGAAAAACCTCTATTATTACGAAAATGTGGTTGCTGATAATTTTGAGAATTGCTCAAAATGTTGTACATACTGATGATTGCAATTTTGTCTGTTATTAAAATTCTCGTGCTTGTCATTTCTGGAGCGTCTAAAGGAAATTGTCACTTTCGGTAAAACTTGTCATATTTGGTTTTCATTACTCATTCTTAATTCTAGATAGATCGATAGTCGAAGAGCTGTTGTGATAGATATAAAGGATAGTAGAAGAGAAGGCAGCAGTGCAGAAAACTAAAGATGAAATAGCACTACTACGGCTCGGGGCCCTGTGCACGCTACGGCACATATTCATCGAAGCGTAATGAATCCCCTGAGGTCAATTACGCGCTACAAATAAATTTTAGTTTCTGCGTTACAGGCAATGGCGGTGAAAATTCAAAAGCAAATTGTTGTATCCAGTCCAATTCTAGTTTCTGCATTACAGCCCAAGCTGATAAAAATCCAAAAGCAAATTGTCGTATCCAGTCCAAGAGATGTATTTGTGTTCTGTCATTATTAAATACCTTAGACTTTCTCACGGATAGAAAGTGCTTGTAATCCAAATTTTCGTCTCTGAATGTCTGAACAGGTTCATGATTGTATCCTAGTCTGTTTGTCTGTGACTGTTCGGAATCTAACTCACGTACTCTCTGTAAATTACCTAAATTATACATGCTGTGTGAGTGTGATAAATGTTCGGAATGTGGCGTATGCTGTGATGTATTAAAGGCTGAAATATTTTTCATCTCCGTCACTTCGTGCTGTAAAGATGACAATTTTCTACGTAATGTATTACTGGACGAACCTATCTCACTGATCGTCTGCTGTAAATTTTGGAATTCGGGTGTTTGATAAAACGAAACTGGTGACGTATCGTCTGATTTGGTGTCATTATTACTTTCGATAACGTCAATACGACTGGCCAATTCATCATATTTTTCAGTCAGTACCTTTACCTGATCATCGTTTTTATTATGACAAGCGTTAATTTGTTTTTGTATTTTACGTGTGGTTTCGTTCAATTTTTTAACGTCTGCTTTGATAGCATCGGGATCCTGTATTAGTTCTTATTGTTCAAGTCTGTCGGTCACTGTCTGAAAGTCTACTATGTGTGTATCTGTTTTTGTTTTAAGATCAGAGATTTTATCATGTAATTCGGTGTTCAACTGTTTGATAGTATTAATTTCGTCTGATACTGTAGCAATATTGTTGTCTACGTGTGTTTTTGCTTTCGTAAACAATTTACGCTTATCTTTCGGTCTTTGTGCAGTAATTGTTTCCATGATTTGTTCTTGTTCTGTTCCTGTATAAATTTACTGTAACGCGTTTCACTGTTGTGTAGGTGGTGATTAAAACGTTCGTCAACTTGGCTGTTCTGTTGGTCAAATTTCGCGTCTACTTTCGCATCCAGCGTGCGTGAAAGTTCTGCTGACATTAATTTAAACTCGTCGCGTAACTGTGTTGCGTTTTCAGAGCATTGTTTAGTGACTGCACTAATTTCGTCTCTAAGTATTTTAGTTGTGGCTGCACGTGTATTACTTAAGTCTTGTGCCACAGATCTAATTTCTTCACACTGTTCCTAGCACAAGCCTTAATTTCCTCACGTAATTGTTCTTTAGTATCACGACATTGCACGGCAACGGCTGTAATCCGTTCACGAAGTTGTTTGTTCGATTCATTAAGGTTGTCGTATTTTTCATTCAATTGTTTAAGATTTTCATTAAGTTGTTTGAAGTTGTTATCTTGCTTATCATTCGACTGTTTGGAATTATTGTCTAGTTTTTCATTAAGTTGTTTGTAATTGTTGTCTTGTTTTTCATTCGACTGTCTGAGTTTTTCATCAAGTTGTAGCAATACTGCCATAACTTGATCCATGCCAAAAGTAGCGACTCTATTTTCTATGCTGTGTAATGGTGTATGTGCCTTTGTCACGTTTTGTGTAATAATTTGGTCATTCTCTGATTCTTGAACAGGTTCGCCAATTGAATGTGCATTGTTAGTCACTACCTCGGAATCAAATAAATCTGACGTATTTTGACTACATTGTTCATCTTCGTGAGAAAAATTTATCTGTTCACTATGCAAATTTTGCAAACCAGGTGTGTCAAACTGTGCAAGGTTCATTGTATCAGAACGTTCCGCGTCATCAATTGTTAAATTTACTATGGACATAATTGAATTTCTTTGCCCATCATTAGGATTTAACTCAATACTAGTGATCGGCAGGCACTGATTATCTGTAATTAGACGGTTATAACTATTACACTGTGTGTCGCAATTATTATCGGTCAAATTATTCGAGTCGGCTATTTCACTCATTGCACATCGCGATGTACTGTTAAGAGTTTTTCGCGGCATTTTTCACAAATCAAAATTAAGCACAAATGAAACAAAGACAAAGCGAAATGGAACAAACAATTACAACAAAGAGCAATAAATTGCCGATGATCTATGAAAGAAAGCGTGACAAATTAGTAAATGCGTTGCGCCAGATGCAAACTACATTTAAGTAAATAAGAGCAGATATATGAGTACTTCTCAGAGATTCACAAAGAAATACGATCCTGACCGGTTGTCGCCAAGTGAAACCTCCCCAAAATAAATTAAAATAAATTAATATTATTTGGTTAATGATTCTAATTTTAGTGTAACATCAGAACAAAATTGGTTCCCATTTATAACTTCCCTACAGAAATTCATTCACATTTAACCTCCACACAAAATTTGTTTCCCATTTAATGTACCCACAAAAATTCTTTTCTCATTTAATGTAAGCTCGAAACAGAAAAATTCCTAAATCTCGTAATTAAAAAAAAATTCAGTAACCTGGTAAATTTTGAACGACAGCAGTGCTGCGTCATGGCCCTGTAAGATCATTCTGAATAAAAAGCAAAAATTCTTACCTCAATAAAGTCGCCAACTATCTGCTCTTACAATAGCTTTTTCCGGCACAGCTCTGTGCAATGCTGGCCTATAGATTTGTCATTTATGAAAGGAAGCAACTGATTTTTCTTTTGCAACAATCGGAATGATCATGGATTGGAGAAATTAGTAAATTCTTTAAATTGAAATGAATGCTTGTTAGAAATTACTTTATATGACAAAGATTATTATTAGGACATTTTTAAAAGATTTACGTGGGAGTTCACATAACATTACTTGATATGCGCGAGGCTGCTTTTACCTTATACTATAACGCTCAGGCTCCGCCATCGCTGCACCACGACCGGCCCAGCCAACACGATACACCAGACTGCTCGCTAGCAACAACTTACTGCTACAGACACTGCTCTTACTGCATACAACACTGCTCTTTGGTCTCAGATTCTCTTACAGCTTACATATCGCAGGCAGCGCATACCTCTTACAATGCATACTAGCACGGCCGCCTGTATTAGAGGCCGGAGTCGTCAAGCTGACAACGTCGTAGCCTGTGACGTCAGTAGGCCGGCTAGCGTGACCAGCTAGGCCCAGACTGAAGTTTAGATTTCGCCGATTGCAGACGACGTGTCAGATATAAATACGCAATCACTTTCTTTTTTTGTAGATTTGGTCCCTATAAATAACACAGTAACCTAGAAAGCTAATTTCTCGCAGTATTACGCCGACTTTATGTCGGAATTACGCGTTTTATTCTCGTTTCCTTGCAACGATGAACTTTTAAATAACTCACATGTGCTTCATAGCAGTATATTATGACGTTTCTTACCCGAGATCTGGAGATACAAGTTCAGCAAACAATTTTGTGAGGTGCCTAGTAACATTATTTGCAGACTTGCAATTATTTCAGTCTGTTATTTGAAATGTATGGTCATGTTCCTTCCTATATAAATGACAAACTGATACAAAAGTTTCTGACAGCTGCAACATATCTTTCATACCTTTATATATGAGGGTGGCATAATAATAATAATTTTTAACGAACGTTTTTTGTGTATTGTTCATTGGTATGTTAGATTTCTTTTAAAATCACAGGTGATACACAATCTATTTAAATACTTTCACACATCTTTCTGAGTCAGAATGAACTGGGGACCTTGCTGTAGGATTTGCAACAGAAGCATGACTGAAATTTATCAGTGCATTAAAGTTTATTTCATAGTGGCCACCTCCTCCTTGCCAGTACTAATCGGAGCATTTAAGGAGTTATGGGTAAGAAAGAAATTTTATAATTTTGTGTCAAAAGTTATGTAATGTTTTTAATTTTCTGTTAACTCCCTCCTTCTTGGAACATATTAAATGACCATTTTGGAGTTTGGTATAATTATTTAACCATATGTTACACATAATGGAAACCAGCTTTTTGTAGATATCAGTGAGTGGCCTTCCACAGAGACATGAATCTGTTACAAATATTTGCAGAGACACATGTGATTTAACTCCTAGGCCAACCAGATTGAGTAGTAACTGCTTTTGATGTTGACAAGTGAGGAATTTTGTTTCATACTCTTCAGATATTAAAAGCTGCATAACTGTATATACAAAAGTGCCAAGTTCCACAACAATATCTGATGGCACAGTCAATCCACTTCGGACAAGGTTATCAAAATATTTATCTGTGGTATGTGTGCCTAAAACAAAATCAGTGCATGTTGTACAACTGAGCAATTGTGTTGTTTTGTGTGCTGCATAACCACAAACATACAGAAGCACAGATTGGTGTACATCAACAGTTTCATTGCCTATGTAGTTCAAAACACTAACAAACGGATTCACGTCAATATCTGTAGACATTACATATGAGATGCTTATGTCATTCATTATTTCTGGAGAAAATTTTACTGGGCCATATTTTGCAGACTTTATTCCCAAAACACTCATTATACGCAACTTCTTTTCAGATTCAAATACCTGGGTTACAGAAACGTTATAGTTTCCACCCGATAATTGACGATATCCACTAAACCTTGATTCCAAATTATCAGTTTGTAGTTTTCCCGTGAGAAGATACTGCACACCTAAACCACTGAAAGAATATTCAACAACTTCTGAAATAACAGAAGTACTCTGGTACAGTGCCTGATGTATGTCTGTGGTCAGACAACTGGTAGTGTCCAAAGCCCTCCATCTCTCTAACCAAGCCAAAAATTTGTCAAGAAATTCAAGCCTGTCATCAGAAGCACTAGTGAAAGGCAGACACAATTCATTTTGTTTGTGAATTCCCTTTGTACAGTTCTTAACATTAATAATATTCCACCAACGGAGAATGATTTCAACAAAGTGTACAGTTCCTGAAATTTCACCATATTCAGCTTTTAAGCCTGCAAGTGCTGTCTCATTAAAAATATTGCAGTCAAGACTGACATTTTGTCTTTCTAAGCTACTGGGATACACTGACTTGTGAGTCAACCGAGGAGCTAATTTCAAAAGCTGGTCGAGTTCCTTTTTGTATAGGTTCTCAATATCTGAAAATTTTGCCATTAGCAGATCATTGGATGTTGAGTCAAAATGGGGAAATTTAAATGTTCTGTCACTGTCCCTCTGGTTCAACCAGTTGTTCCTAATACTTTTTAACAAATGAACTGTGTCAAACATTACAAATACAGGGGAACCACATGACAGAAAGGAATATGGACTGCTGGAATTTTTTACCAATAGTGAAAACATATTCCTATTAATTCTGTTGTTATCAGATATAATAACAACAACAGTCAGACCACATGAGGAAAGAAACTGCAACACATTAAGTGTTAATTTATGGAGATCTGAGCCTGACAACTGTTTGACAGGAACCAAATGAACAACTTCTTTGAAACTGCCATATAAAGATGATGTGAGAAAGGCAAGCACAGTTCTTGCCTCAGATGGGGCATTATTTTCTGCATATCCATGGAGTTTCCGCCCTTTAAACTGAATACATGGCTTAACATAAATTTCATCCATTTGCAGAATTACAAATTTTTCTCTCTCATCTAATTTATCCACAACAATTTTAAGAAAATGGGCATTTTGTGATTTATTGGTTGGACAAATCTTCAGTGAAGATGAAAGCTGCTGAATGTGTTTCACATGTGGTAAGGTAAGCAATCCACTTGACCGGAGTGCTGCATAGCATGCTGGAGATTGGTTGTAGATGATAAATGCATGCATCATCATATCAACCGAATATGTCCGCTTATTCACTGCCAACAAATCTATCTGTTCCAACAGAAACAAGAGTGTGGCACAGCAATTTGGATTAGCTTCTGTATGCAGAGTAAGTTTCTTTACAATATTCTTTAATTCATTTAAAAGAGAACTAAAGGTGGGTGTGTAGCTATCACAGTTGATAACTCTACTCAAAATATTTTCAATTTGTGACCATCTGGTTCCTCTAAGTAAGGAAGGTAAACTCCAGCTGAGCTGCTCATGTGACAGAATGAAACCATTCACACACATACTTGAAATGAGTTTGTCATTAATTTCCATACTCGCTTTGACCTGAGGAATGTCTTCAGAAAAATCTATAGTATAAAAGAATATCTTATTCTCTTTAACACTAACACTCCACTTTCCTACACTGTTTATTCTATCCTGGTACTCAGCACACAAACATCGAAAATTTGCAATAATGTCCTCATTTAGCATGGCTTCATTCTTCTCCTCCTCTTCATGGCGTACACGCTTCCTTCTTATTTCTGGGTCACACCTTCTTGGAGGCTGCACCTTATTTAAATACGATGGTAACGCAGGGAATATTTTTGGCACAGCTTCTGGTAAAAGCAATGGCCTTTGACGAGGAAACTCGTGACAGTTCCCATCAGAGTCCTTGTAAATCTCCACTCTTGATACATCACATTCTTCAAAATGTTTAATGCAAACGACACTTCTATCTGATGGAGTCCAGTCCTTTCTGGGGATATTTCTTGTCCACCGTTTTCTGTTTTCCTCTTCAGTAGGGAAACTGAACACTGAGATGTAACCCTCTTCCTTGCTGGATTTGTAGTTGCTGTTGCAACCAGGAACACAACATTTTTCTGGCATCTGCAAATAGAATGATGCATTAATTGCTAACATCTCAAATCAAAATACTATTATGTAAAAATAGCAAATGAGAATTTGAGTGGACTGGTTTTTTTCTACTGGTTGGATATTACGAAACAGAAGTCTACAAACAGAATCAAATGTGTAGAAATATTCATAATATTAACACAAAATCACTTAGGAGAAGATTCTGATACTAAACTTATGAATTCAAAACTTTATTTTCAAATTGTATCTAGAATATAGTAGAACTTTTCTTGCATTTGTGTAGACGAAAGTCGTTCACGTAGCACACTTGCACATATGCATGTAAAAACACTACAAACTTCACAGAATTGTATACTTACATTGTGTTATATCTTCAACTGTAGTCACGACTACTTGCTATAAGTCCAGTATAGCGTAATTACACTGTAATTTCGGATAAAACAGACACCTTTAAAGTATGTAAACAACTGCTTCCGTTCGCTACCTTATAGTCACAGCCATGCGGTAGGCCTTAACGTAACGTTGCCACATTTCAGTCCTCCGGCCTCTAATACAGGCGGTCGTGATACTAGGCTTCCAACTTCACATTTTTGCCACACTAGGTCGATGGTCGTCTCCATAAACGCCGTCATCGAGATGAACGACTGTTCGGAACGGGCAGCGTGCCACTGTCTCAAGTTGGTGGGAGCAGTACTACGCTATGGGAGATATTTTCCAGCGCTTGCATGAGACCTGTGTTAGTAGTAATCGAAGACACCCTGACAACTGCGAAATACCCGTATCCCCTATGGTTGACGTCTTCTCCGACGGCGATGTCATCTTTCAGCAGTGTAATTGTCTGTGTCTCGGAGCCAGTGGTTTGAGGAACATTATAGTGAACTCAAGTTGATGTCTCGGTGATCAAATTTGCCTGAGGTAAATCCTATGGAACCCATATTGGTCGCTATAGGGCGCCATCACCCCGTACGGAAATTAGCGGCTCTTATTTACGCGATTTGCATAACCTATCCGTAGACGTCTAATGCCACATACCTCCACAAACCTGCCATCAAACTGTCGGATTCCTTACACACAGGATCAGTAATGTATTTCGTTCCAAAGATGGAGAAACTATTAAGCAGGTGGTCATAATGTTTTGTCTCATCAATGTATTTTCCTCTCACCTACGCACACATCGCGAAAATATCATGGAGGTACAATCAGAGAGATTCGAGCTTGCATTGAGGCTTACCATAAATCGTTCACCTGGCGCATCAGTCACGGCTAGAACAGAAAAGGGTGCCGAAGTGACAGGGGCACGCAAAGAACCTCCCGCGATACCATAAGATAGCTTGCAGCTTACAGAGTATGATGTAGTTGTACGCAAAACAATATACTTGAATAAATAATTATTTATACTGAGCATTTCATTTACTTAACGTTTTTGTTAAAGATTGCACTACGTGGAAATGAGGATAACAGCAAATTAGTAAATCAGCATTAGGTCTACTGGTAATTTCCAAGATCACTTGCAAGCGATATACATTGAGCACGTCATTATCATGGCCACAGATATCGATTAGTTGCTGCATTTGTTCACGGTGCACTATGCTCCCGTGGTCTAGGTGTAGCGTCTTTGATTCATAATCAAAACCTCTTCGGTCCCGGGTTCGATCCCCGCCACTGCATAAATTTTGATAAATAATCAGCATTGGCGGCCAAAGACTTCCGACATAAGAAGTCAGCCTTATTCTGCCAACGGCCTTGTCAAAGAGAGCGGAGAAGCGGATAGAGGTTCAGGGCACTCTCTTGTCCTAGGGGTGGGAAATTGCCCCTAAAGGCGGAAGAATCAGCAATGATCAACGAAATGAGGATGCAGAAGGCAATGGAAACCACTGCATTAAAGACACGTAACGTGTATCCACAGGACATGTGGCCTGTAATTGAAGAAGTGTCATGATGATCTCTCCACTGGCAAAAGATTCCGGAATAGTCCCCCATTCGGATCTCCGGGAGGGGACTGCCAAGGGGGAGGTTACCATGAGAAAAAGATTGAATAATCAACGAAAGGATAACGTTCTACGAGTCGGGGCGTGGAATGTCAGAAGCTTGAACGTGGTAGGGAAACTAGAAAATCTGAAAAGGGAAATGCAAAGGCTCAATCTAGATATAGTAGGGGTCAGTGAAGTGAAGTGGAAGGAAGACAAGGATTTCTGGTCAGATGAGTATCGGGTAATATCAACAGCAGCAGCAAATGGTATAACAGGTGTAGGATTCGTTATGAATAGGAAGGTAGGGCAGAGGGTGTGTTACTGTGAACAGTTCAGTGACCGGGTTGTTCTAATCAGAATCGACAGCAGACCAACACCGACAACGATAGTTCAGGTATACATGCCGACGTCGCAAGCTGAAGATGAACGGATAGAAAAAGTGTATGAGGATATTGAAAGGGTAATGCAGTATGTAAAGGGGGACGAAAATCTAATAGTCATGGGCGACTGGAATGCAGTTGTAGGGGAAGGAGTAGAAGAAAAGGTTACAGGAGAATATGGGCTTGGCACAAGGAATGAAAGAGGAGAAAGACTAATTGAGTTCTGTAACAAGTTTCAGCTAGTAATAGCGAATACCCTGTTCAAGAATCACAAGAGGAGGAGGTATACTTGGAAAAGGCCGGGAGATACGGGAAGATTTCAATTAGATTACATCATGGTCAGACAGAGATTCCGAAATCAGATACTGGATTGTAAGGCGTACCCAGGAGCAGATATAGACTCAGATCACAATATAGTAGTGATGAAGAGTAGGCTGAAGTTCAAGACATTAGTCAGGAAGAATCAATACGCAAAGAAGTGGGATACGGAAGTACTGAGGAAATGACGAGATACGTTTGAAGTTCTCTAACGCTATAGATACAGCAATAAGGAATAGCGCAGTAGGCAATACAGTTGAAGAGGAATGGACATCTCTAAAAAGGGCCATCACAGAAGTTGGGAAGGAAAACATAGGTACAAAGAAGGTAGCTGCGAAGAAACCAAGGGTAATTGAAGAAATACTTCAGTTGATTGATGAAAGGAGGAAGTACAAACATGTTCCGGGAAAATCAGGAATACAGAAATACAAGTCACTGAGGAATGAAATAAATAGGAAGTGCAGGGAAGCTAAGACGAAACGGCTGCAGGAAAAATGTGAAGACATCGAAAAAGATATGATTGTCGGAAGGACAGACTCAGCATACAGGAAAGTCAAAACAACCTTTTGTGACATTAAAAGCAACGGTGGTAACATTAAGAGTGCAACGGGAATTCCACTGTTAAATGCAGAGGAGAGAGCAGATAGGTGGAAAGAATACATTGAAAGCCTCTATGAGGGTGAAGATTTGTCTGATGTGATAGAAGAAGAAACAGGAGTCGATTTAGAAGAGATAGGGGATCCAGTATTAGAATCGGAATTTAAAAGAGCTTTGGGGGACTTACGGTCAAATAAGGCAGAGGGGATAGATAACATTCCATCAGAATTTCTAAAATCATTGGGGGAAGTGGCAACAAAACGACTATTCACGTTGGTGTGTAGAATATATGAGTCTGGCGATATACCATCTGACTTTCGGAAAAGCATCATCCACACAATTCCGAAGACGGAAAGAGCTGACAAGTGCGTGAATTATCACAAAATCAGCTTAACAGCTGATGAATCGAAGCTGCTTACAAGAATAATATACAGGAGAATGGAAAAGAAAATTGAGAATGCGCTAGGTGACGATCAGTTTGGCTTTAGGAAAAGTAAAGGGACGAGAGAGGCAATTCTGACGTTACGGCTAATAATGGAAGCAAGGCTAAAGAAAAATCATGACACTTTCATAGGATTTGTCGACCCGGAAAAAGCGTTCGACAATATAAAATGGTGCAAGCTGTTCGAGATTCTGAAAAAAGCAGGGGTAAGCTATAGGGAGAGACGGGTCATATACAATATGTACAACAACCAAGAGGGAATAATAAGAGTGGACGATCAAGAACGAAGTGCTCGTATTAAGAAGGGTGTAAGACAAGGCTGTAGCCTTTCGCCCCTACTCTTCAATCTGTACATCGAGGAAGCAATGATGGAAATAAAAGAAAGATTCAGGAGTGGAATTAAAATACAAGGTGAAAGGATATCAATGATACGATTCGCTGATGACATTGCTATCCTGAGTGAAAGTGAAGAAGAATTAAATGATCTGCTGAACGGAATGAACAGTCTAATGAGTACACAGTATGGTTTGAGAGTAAATCGGAGAAAGACGAAGATAATGAGAAGTAGTAGAAATGAGAACAGCGAGAAACTTAACATCAGGATTGATGGTCACGAAGTCAATGAAGTTAAGGAATTCTGCTACCTAGGCAGTAAAATCACCAATGACGGACGGAGCAAGGAGGACATCAAAAGCAGACTCGCTATGGCAAAGAAGGCATTTCTGGCCAAGAGAAGTCTACTAATATCAAATACCGGCCTTAATTTGAGGAAGACATTTCTGAGGATGTACGTCTGGAGTACAGCATTGTATGGTAGTGAAACATGGACTGTGGGAAAACCGGAACACAAGAGAATCGAAGCATTTGAGATGTGGTGCTATAGACGAATGTTGAAAATTAGGTGGACTGATAAGGTAAGGAATGAGGAGGTTCTACGCAGAATCGGAGAGGAAAGGAATATGTGGAAAACACTGATAAGGAGAAGGGACAGGATGATAGGACATCTGCTGAGACATGAGGGAATGACTTCCATGGTACTAGAGGGAGCTGTAGAGGGCAAAAACTGTAGAGGAAGACAGAGATTGGAATACGTCAAGCAAATAATTGAGGACGTAGATTGCAAGTGCTACTCTGAGATGAAGAGGTTAGCACAGGAAAGGAATTCGTGGCGGGCCGCATCAAACCAGTCAGTAGACAGATGACCAAAAAAAAAAACTCCGATTAAATTTACTTTGTGACTGATGTCTCAGCAAGTGTAGCGGTTCGGCAGAAGTAAATTGACGACACAGCAGAGCATTGTTTTAGTCTCTGATAGACTAAAGAATATGAGTTAAAAGTCGCTACTTCAGGAACTGAATTATCTGCAAATACTGTTTGCTGTTATTATGATTTTTTGTCGTGATGTGTGTTGCGTGCTAGTAACGAACAGTACATATTTCAGCACTTGTATTGGCTACGGAAAAAACAATAGCTCTTGACTTAGTACTCAACACACGGAATTGTCGATGATGAAGATCTGGATGACGAGTAAGGTGAGTTAAATTACGGTTATCTCTTGCCATTGTTGTCAACGGTTTTAATAAAATCGGTTTCTGGCACCATGACAGTCACACGTTCAATATATATCACTTGCAAGTGACAGGAAATCACCGGTCTACTTACTATTCTGAATGATTTACTATCTCTTTAGTTGCTGTATTATCTGAAAAGAACAGTGGGGAAGGAGATGTGACTGGTATTTAAGTGCTTCAAAAAGTTGCATTAGCTTTTAAATTTTTATTTTCCTCTTCTAAAATCTTCTGCAATTCGTAAGAACGTGCGTTCTATTAGTACCTCAGAGTTACTGCTGAAGAGTTGTTAACGAATTCCCAAACGAGCAGATAGAAAGAATATGTGCCTTAAGACCACGCAGAATCTGCACACGCTCTTAAGAGGAGACACCTTCGGACAAGTAAAGCCTAGTTCACATGATGACACTAGGTTGCAGGCAATTGCGCTACCGGCCACTGCGCAAGCGCGGCGCGCGTTTGCGCAACTCGTTGGTGAAACTAAACACTTTCGGGTTGTTCCAACTTTGGCGACACTAGTTGCACGAGTCTTGAGGTTATGTTTGTTCGTAGAGTGTAGACAAACTGAAATATGAAGTGGGAAACGGAGAATAATGTTCGCTTTTTGGATATCTATGCTTTGCATAGGTGTTTGTGGGATTTCAATGATGCTAATTACAAAAGTAAGCAACATATTGCTGCCGCTGAGACCGTCATGAGCGATCATAACATAGATGGTTTGACAATATCTGAGCTGCAGGGCAAAATGTATTAAGAGCACATATACAACTGAATTTAGAAAAATAGAAGCAAGTGGAATTGGCTGGTTCAAATGGCTCTGAGCACTATGGGACTTAACTTCTAAGGTCATCAGTCCCCTAGAATTAGAACTACTTAAACCTAACTAACCTAAGGACAGCACACACATCCATGCCCGAAGCAGGATTCGAACCTGCCACCGTAGCGGTCACGCGGTTCCAGACTGTAGCGCCTTTAACCGCTTGGCCACCCCGGCCGGCCAAGTGGAATTCTAGCTGTGGCAATGCTCTCGTGTACAAGACTAAAATCCCATCGTTCGCATTGGCCAACTCTCTGTTAAGGAATATTGTTGACAGGAGTGAAGGCTATACAAATTCAGGAAGGTGCATTGTTTATTCAATATTCATCTGTTTAAAACGTCGCTGCAGTGCTCCCCATTCACATATGTTAGAATTTTGAGATATTGCCACTGTACATATCTATCTTCAAGAGAGTAGTTTGCAAACCGTTCTCTTCTTAATGCGTCCTGCTTCGAATAATTATTGTTGCTAATGTTAGTAACTATTACTGTTAATGTTAATAATTGTTGGTGATAATGAAAAGCGTCATCACCAACTAAAACCGTATCTTACAGCATGCCGGGTGGATTGTAATGCACGCAATATTTGATATGTAATTTAAGTTCTGGCGACTATGCTTCATGCATTACAGTACCTTTATTCCTTATCACATAACTAACTCTATTTAGAAGAAACGTGAACAGTTCTGGTGACGTTCTAAGATAATTAAAAGAACTTCTTGTACCTTCCGTTAGCCAGTCGCTGGAGGCCGAGCAGTTCCAGGCGCTTCAGTCTGGAACCGCGAGACCGCTACGGTCGCAGGTTCGAATCCTGCCTCGGGCATGGATGTGTGTGATGTCCTTAGGTTAGTTAGGTTTAAGTAGTTCTAAGTTCCAAGGGACTGATGACCTGAGATGTTAAGTCCCATAGTGCTCAGAGCCATTTGAACCATTTTCTTATCTTCCGTTATAAATGGTTCAAATGGCTCTGAGCACTATGGGATGTAACATCTATGGTCATCAGTCCCATAGAACTTAGAACTACCTAAACCTAACTAACCTAAGGAGAGTGATGCCTGCCCGAGGCAGGATTTGAACCTGCGACCGTAGCGGTCACGCGGTTCCAGACTGAAGCGCCTATAACCGCACGGCCACACCAGCCGGCTATCTTCCGTTATAGATTATTTCATCGAGGATGCTGAGCAACCGAGCTGACGTCTTTCCGTCATCTAGTCACGAATTGAAACACATATCTTATTTTTACTAATGCAGCGATTCCACGCAACAAGCTTTAACTCCGTCACAACTCGTGCGACATGGAGCTCCCAAGGTTTTCATTTCAGACACGACTCAGAGACCCACAAAACGACGAAACTGAAGTATACACTGGTGTCTAGCGTGTCTACAGTCATATATGAAACCACTTGCGTGCAACTCATTACACGCAATGAGTGGCGCAACCTAATTCGTCGTGTAAACTAGGCTTAATACATTGGTATACATAATGTCGTATGGTGAATGCTTCCTTACCTCTGAATATCGTGACTTTGCGTTGTGTTTCTCAGCAACATGTCCATTCCGTCGATTTCCTCGCAGGTCTTCTTGGATTGAGTTTGTCATGGCGGTGTCCGTAGCATCCGATGGTGTGACGTCGATTCGCCCGACACACTGCAGTTCGCTAATAAACGGACGAGTTTCGTCAAATTTTTCTTCTAATAAGTTTCTAAAAGTGCCTACCGATGTCTGTTGAAGGGCTATAGGTCCGCTCGCAGAGGGCTACAATCTCGGTTCAACGTTTCTTCCCTTCTCGCTGGCCACATGAAGCATGATAGACAGCTGACGTGGCGTGATCACTAATTCAACTATGTATTATCAAAAACACACAACACGGTGTTGTTTATCGAGACAAAATCACGCATTTTTTCCACTCGACACGAGCTCGACCGTAGCTCGACCGTAGCTCGACCGTAGTCGGGGTCGATACACCCTCGAACACTTCTTGTATTAACCAGAATAACTCAAGAGCAGAGAACATCGATAGCGCTTCCATAGAACAGCCGTTGCTAGGCAACTGACTAGCTCGTTAAGGGTGCAGGAATTATAAAATAACAATGAAAATGTTCTTCTTTTCAATTTGGCATCTGAGTAGAGAGTCACGCACAGTCATCAAGCATACATACATATATTCACAGCCATCAAAATACTAGCACCTGATCCAATACAAATTTACAGTTACCAACCCACTTATGTTAATTCTTCGTTCCCACACAATAACATAAAAAGTAAAATACAGCTGCACCACATGATTAATGTTGGTAACACAAATACACGCAAGCTATACATTTGTTACACTCAAAATAATTGTTTCATATTTTTTACTTTTCTAAAATAACGTGTTTGTCATAATTTCAAATGTTTATGTATGAAGTTTCATACCGTAAAATTATATACTTAGAGAAACCAGATTATGAATGTGATGTTGCACAGGGTTATACACATAGAACTTTGGACTGTAAAATTAATTTCTGAGAGACAGAACAAACATTCATGCCAAGGCGCTGATATTTTTTATAGAGCGTTTCGAACTGAAGGCATTAACTAATACGGAACTAAAACCATACTGCAGCCTCTTCTATGTGGATGGCACGTTTCTTGTATGGCCACATAATAAGGACGAGGCACACAAATAGCACGAAATTCTAAAGAACGGCCATCCGAGTCCCTGGAGTTAGGAAGTGACGTCGGTCTCCTGTTCTCATATATACTGATGTACAGAAGAGATGAAAAGCTCTAGGAGACGGTGTTTACAGGAAGCCTACAAATTCAAACAGGTACTTAGACCCCACTCCCCATCACCATCCAAACCAGAAGCAAGTAGTTCCAAACATTCGGTCTTCGCATGTATTCCGCATCAGTAACAGTAAGAGCCCCCCCATGAACCATGGACCTTGCCGTTGGTGGGGAGGCTTGCGTGCCACAGCGATACAGATGGCCGTACCGTAGGTGCAACCACAACGGAGGGGTATCTGTTGAGAGGCCAGACAAACGTGTGGTTCCTGAAGAGGGGCAGCAGCCTTTTCAGTAGTTGCAGGGGCAACAGTCTGGATGATTGACTGATCTGGCCTTGTAACATTAACCAAAACGGCCTTGCTGTGCTGGTACTGCGAACGGCTGAAAGCAAGGGGAAACTACAGCCGTAATTTTTCCCGAGGACATGCAGCTTTACTGTATGATTAAATGATGATGGCGTCCTCTTGTGTAAAATATTCCGGAGGTAAAATAGTCCCCCATTCGGATCTCCGGGCGGGGACTACTCAAGAGGACGTCGTTATCAGGAGAAAGAAAACTGGCGTTCTACGGATCGGAGCGTGGAATGTCAGATCCCTTAATCGGGCATGTAGGTTAGAAAATTTAAAAAGGGAAATGGATAGGTTAAAGTTAGATATAGTGGGAATTAGTGAAGTTCGGTGGCAGGAGGAACAAGACTTTTGGTCAGGTGATTACAGGGTTATAAATACGAAATCAAATAGGGGTAATGCAGGAGTGGGTTTAATAATGAATAAAAAAATAGGAGTGCGGGTAAGCTACTACAAACAGCATAGTGAACGCATTATTGTGGCCAAGATAGACACAAAGCCCATGCCTACTACAGTAGTACAAGTTTATATGGCAACTAGCTCTGCAGATGATGAAGAAATTGATGAAATGTATGACGAGATAAAAGAAATTATTTAGGTAGTGAATGGAGACGAAAATTTAATAGTCATGGGTGACTGGAATTCGTCAGTAGGAAAAGGGAGAGAAGGAAACATAGTAGGTGAATATGGATTGGGGGGAAGAAATGAAAGAGCAAGCCGCCTTGTAGAATTTTGCACAGAGCATAACTTAATCATAGCTAACACTTGGTTCAAGAATCATAAAAGAAGGTTTATACCTGGAAGAATCCTGGAGATACTAAAAGGTATCAGATAGATTATATAATGGTAAGACAGAGATTTAGGAACCAGGTTTTAAATTGTAAGACATTTCCAGTGGCAGATGTGGATTCTGACCACAATCTATTGGTTATGAACTACAGATTGAAACTGAAGAAGCTGCAAAAAGATGGGAATTTAAGGAGATGGGACCTGGATAAACTGAAAGAACCAGAGGTTGTAGAGAGTTTGAGGGAGAGCATAAGGGAACAATTGACAGGAATGGGGGAAAGAAATACAGTAGAAGAAGAATGGGTAGCTCTGAGGGATGAAGTAGTGAAGGCAGCAGATGATCAAGTAGGTAAAAGGACGAGGGCTAATAGAAATCCTTGGGTAACAGAATAAATATTGAATTTAAATGATGAAAGAAGGAAATATAAAAATGCAGTAAATGAAGCAGGCAAAAAGTAATACAAACGTCTCAAAAATGAGATCGACAGGAAGTGTAAAATGGCTAAGCAGGCATGGCTAGAGGACAAATGTAAGGATGTAGAGGCTTGTCTCACTAGGGGTAAGATAGATACTGCCTACAGGAAAATTAAAGAGACCTTTGGAGAGAAGAGAACCACTTGTATGAATATCAAGAGCTCAGATGGCAACCCAGTTCTAAGCAAAGAAGGGAAAGCAGAAAGGTGGAAGGAGTATGTAGAGGGTTTATACAAGGGCGATGTACTTGAGGACAATATTATGGAAATGGAAGACGATGTAGATGAAGACGAAATGGGAGATAAGATACTGCGTAAAGAGTTTGACAGAGCACTGAAAGACCTGAGTCGAAACAAGGCCCCGGGAATAGACAACATTCCATTAGAACTACTGATGGCCTTAAGAGAGCCAGTCATGACAAAACTCTACCATCTGGTGAGCAAGATATATGAGACAGGCGAAATACCCTCAGACTTCAAGAAGAGTAAAATAATTCCAAACCCAAAGAAAGCAGGTGTTGACAGATGTGAAAATTACCGAACTATCAGTTTAATAAGTCGCAGCTGCAAAATACTAACGCGAATTCTTTACAGACGAATGGAAAACCTGATAGAAACTGACCTCGGGGAAGATCAGTTTGGATTCCGTAGAAATGTTGGAACATTACGACTTATCTTAGAAGAAAGATTAAGAAAAGGCAAACTTACGTTTCTAGCATTTGTAGACTTAGAGAAAGCTTTTGACAATGTTAACTGGAATACTCTCTCTCAAATTCTGAAGGTGGCAGGGGTAAAATACAGGGAGCGAAAGGCTATTTACAATTTGTACAGAAACCAGACGGCAGTTGTAAGAGTCGAGGGGCATGAAAGGGAAGCAGTGGTTGGGAAAGGAGTGAGACAGGGTTGTAGCCTGTCCCCGATGTTATCCAATCTATATATTGAGCAAGCAGTAAAGGAAACAAAAGAAAAATTCGGAGTAGGTATTAAAATTCATGGAGAAGAAGTAAAAACTTTGAGGTTCGCCGATGACATTGTAATTCTGTCAGAGACAGCAAAGGACTTGGAAGAGCAGTTGAACGGAATGAACAGTGTCTTGAAAGGAGGATATAAGATGAACATCAACAAAAGCAAAACAAGGATAATGGAATGTAGTCAAATTAAATCGGGTGATTCTGAGGGAATTAGATTAGGAAATGAGACACTTAAAGTAGTAAACGAGTTTTGCTATTTAGGGAGTAAAATAACTGATGATGGTCGAAGTAGAGAGGATATAAAATGTAGACTGGCAATGGCAAGGAAATCGTTTCTGAAAAAGAGAAATTTGTTAACATCGAGTATAGATTTAAGTGTCAGGAAGTCGGTTCTGAAAGTATTTGTATGGAGTGTAGCCATGTATGGAAGTGAAACATGGACGATAACTATTTTGGACAAGAAGAGAATAGAAGCTTTCGAAATGTGGTGCTACAGAAGAATGCTGAAGATAAGGTGGGTAGATCACGTAACTAATGAGGAGGTATTGAATACGATTGGGGAGAAGAGAAGTTTGTGGCACAACTTGACTAGAAGAAGGGATCGGTTGGTAGGACATGTTTTGAGGCATCAAGGGCTCACAAATTTAGCATTGGAGGGCAGCGTGGAGGGTAAAAATCGTAGAGGGAGACCAAGAGATGAATACACTAAGCAGATTCAGAAGGATGTAGTTTGCAGTAGGTACTGGGAGATGAAGAACCTTGCACAGGATAGAGTAGCATGGAGAGCTGCATCAAACCAGTCTCAGGACTGAAGACCACAACAACAACAACAACAGTAAGAGCCGGCCGTGGTGGCCGAGCGGTTCTAGGAGCTTCAGTCCGGAACCGCGCGACCGCTACGGTCGCAGGTTCGAATCCTGCCTCGGGCATGGATGTGTGTGATGTCCTTTGGCTAGTTACGTTTAAGTAGTTCTAAGTTCTAGGGGACTGATGACCTCAGATGTTAACTCCCATAGCGCTCAGAGCAATTTTTGAAAGTAAGACCTTGCCATCAGAACCAAATTTTTCGAAGAAATGTTTATTAGCTAACGACGATGATGACATGTCCATAAATAACGTCTTGAATCAAAGCGGTAATAATAATGCAGACAAGAAGAACTAACAACCTCCGTCTCTTTGTGCGAGGTTAAAGTTTGTTACTGGAGTAACTGACTGCATACATAAAATTCTGCGGAAGTCTTCTCTCGACCTACAACGGAACTGATCGACGGCCTCCACGCTGCAGGAGTCTATGAGGCGACGTGTAGCAAAATTGGAAATTTGTAGTAAGGGCTTATGGGACCAAACTGTTGAGGTCATCGGTTCCTAAGCTTACGCAGTACGTAAGCTAATTTAAACTGACTTACGCTAAGACAACACACACATACCCAAGCCCGAGGGGGGACTCGAACCTCCGACGTGGAGAGCCGCGCGGACCGTGGCAAGGCGCCCTTCACCGCGCGGCTGCAGCGACGTGTGGTTGTGGCAAAGTATGGGCGGTGGTTTCGCTAAATGAGGGTAACTGCAGGAACCGAAAACTCTGAGAGGGTAAGAAACAAAGGAGGTCATATCGATATGCGGCGGGTAAATGTGCTCCCAAGAGAGGCGCGCCCACGTGTAGGTGGAAATGAACGATGTTTGAGAGTGCCCCTTGTATCAGAACCAAGAAAGTGATCCGCCGGTGTGGGGTGAGCCAGACTACCGTCTAGAACATTCTCCACGATAACTCCCATTGTTCGTATCACTCACAACGCGTGCAGGTCTTACTACCTACGGAATTACTTCCGTGGCGACGGTGTTTTCGCTGGTTTGTCGCAGAGGCCACCACGGTGCCGTTTTCTGTCGCCTACCGTACTCACAATTGAGGCCACCTTCACGACAGAGGATATTCTCAGCTTTCATAATACCTACCTGTGGACTGCAGAGAATCGCCATGGTACACGACTGGCCATTAAAATTGCTACACCACGAATATGACGTGCTACAGACGTGAAATTTGACCGACAGGTAGAAGATGCTGTGATATGCAAATGATTAGCTTTTTAGAGCATTCACACAAGGTTGGCGCCGGTGGTGACACCTACAACGTGCTGACATGAGGAAAGTTTCCAACCGATTTCTCATACACAAACAGCAGTTGACCGGCGTTGCCTGGTGAAACGTTGTTGCGATGCCTCGTGTAAGGAGGATAAATGCGTACCATCACGTCTCCGACTTTGATAAAGGTCGGATTGTAGCCTATCGCGATTGCGGTTTATCATATCGCGACATTGCTGCTCGGGTTGGTCGAGATCCAATGACTGTTACCAGAATATGAAATCGGTGGGTCCAGGAGGATAATACGGAACGCCTTGCTGGATCCCAACGGCCTCGTATCACTAGCAGTCGAGATGACAGGCCTCTTACCCGCATGGCTGTAACGGATCGTGCAGCCACGTCTCGATCCCTGAGTCAACAAATGGGGACGTTTGCAAGACAACAGCCATCTGCATGAACAGTTCGACGACGTTTGCAGCAGCATGGACTGTCAGCTCGGAGACCGTGGGACTGCGGTTACCCGTGACGCTGCATCACAGACAGGAGCGCCTGCGATGGTGTACTCAACGACGAACCCGGGTGCACGAATGGCAAAACGTCATTTTTTCGGATGAATCCAGGTTCTGTTTACAGCATCATGATGGTCGCATCCGTGTTCGGCGACATCGCAGTGAACGCATATTGGAAGCGTGTATTCGTCATCACCCGGCGTGATGCTATGGGGTGCTATGTTACACGTCTCGGTCACCTCTTGTTCGCATTGACGGCACTTTGAACTGTGGACGTTACATTTCAGATGTGTTACGACCCGTGGCTCTACCCTTCATTCGATCCCTGCGAAACCCTACATTTCAGCAGGATAATGCACGACCGCATGTTGCAGGTCCTGTACGGGCCTTTCTGAATACAGAGAGTGTTCGACTGCTGCCCAGGCCAGCACATTCTCCAGATCTCTCATCAATTGCAAACGTCTGGTCGATGGTGGCCGAGCAACTGGCTCGTCACAATACGCCAGTCACTACTCTTGATGAACTGTGGTATCGTGTTGAAGCTGCATGGGCAGCTGTACCTGTACAAGCCATCCAAGCTCTGTTTGACTCAATGCCCAGGCGTATCAAGGCCGTTATTACGGCCAGAGGTGGTTGTTCTGGGTACTGATTTCTAAATTGCGTGAAGATGTGATCGTATGTCAGTTCTAGTATAATATATTTGTTCAATGAATACCCGTTTATCATCTGCATTTCTTCTTGGTGTAGCAATTTTAATGGCCAGTAGTCTATAAGGCGGCAAACCATCAGCACCGGCTCAATGTCCATGCGGAGACTGTTGACGGTTGCCTTGTGTAACCATTCATCCTTCTGCAACGCCTCACGGACGAGACATATCTACACTTCTGCAGGTGACTCCGTCTTTCCTGCTAGATGGTGTGCCTTTTGTGGTACGAAGCGTAGTGTGACTGCTAGATGGTGGTACTCCAGCCCACTGTCCTCGTGACTGTGGAGGTAAAACATTAGCACAGACTGAACATCCCTATTTGCCTGATGAGTTCTCACGCGGGCTTTCAGTCACTGAAATTTTCACTCCCAAAAATCTTTTATCTCCATCTTCAAAGGGTATACCTCCCTTGGAACCCATTTCAAGCCATATTTCCACGTGACCAGTTTTGTTCCTTAACCTGCGAAGGATCGTTTCCTGCAACTTGGCTCCTTATATTAAAATTGTCCTGTAGATACACTGACAAGTCATGGGATAGCGATATTCACATATACAGATGGTAGTAGTATCGCGTTACATGGTATAAAAGGGCAGTGCATTGGCGGAGCTGTCGATTGTACTCAGGTGATTCATGTGAAAAGGTTCCCGACGTGGTTACGGCTGCACGACTGCAATTAACAGACTTCGAAGCGAAATGGTAGTTTGAGCTAGACACATGGGACATTCCATTTTGAGAATCGTTAGGGGATTCAGTATTCTGAGATCCACAGTGTCAAGAGTGTACCAACAAGACCAATTACCTTGCACCACGGACAACACAGTGGCCGACAGCTATCACTTAACCACCGAGAGCAGCAGCGTTTTCGTAGAGTCGTCAGTGATAACAGACAAGCAACAGTGCGTGAAATAAGAGCAAAAATCAATGTGTGACGTACGATCAACGTATCCGTTAGGACAATGCGGTGAATTGTGGCGTTAATGGGCTATGGCTGCAGACGATCGACGCGAGTGTCTTTGCTAACAGTACGATATCGCCTTCTGTGCCACTCATGGGTTCGTGACCGTATCAATTGGACCCTAGACGACTGGAAAACACTGGTCTGGTCAAATGAGACCCGATTTAATTTGGAAAGAGCTGATGATAGGATTCGAGTACGGCGCCATGGACCACTGTGCAAGCTGGTGGTGGCTGTATAATGGTGTGGGCTGTATTTACGTGGAATGGACCAGGTCATCCGATCCATCTCAGCCTATCATTAACTGGAAGCGGTTATGTTCGCTCACCTGGAGACCATTTGCAGCCAGTCGTGGACTTCATGTTCCTAAAGAATTTTTTATGGATGACAAAGCCACCGGTTTGAAGATAATTCAGCACAGTTCCAGTGAATGATTTTTTGTCACTCAGATCTCACGATATGAATCCCATCGAACATTTATGGGACATAAACGGGAGGTCAGTTCGTGCACAAAATCTTGCACCGACAACAGTTTCGCAGTTATGGACGGCTATAGAGGCAACATGGCTTAACATTTCTTGTTGAGTCCATAACACGTCGAGTTGCTACACGACACCGGGTGAAAGGCTGTCTGACACGATATTAGGAGGTATTCTATGACTTTTGCCACCTGAGTATGTGAGAAATTGGAAGGACAATATAAAACGCATTAAAGAATAAAAATCTGAGGAAAAGACTGGCTAAATGTTATAAACGGAGCACAGTGTTACATGTCTCAGAACCTGGACAATGCGTAAAGAAGAAGAAAGAAGAATAGAGACACCGGAAACTTTGGTAAGGAGGAAACTGCAGGGTGTGTGTTCCGAAGACAGAGTGACGAACGAGGACGTGTTGAAAAGAATTGCAGATAACAACAACAAACACAATAAGTACATGAAGGCGATATTGTGTGGCCTCATGTTGAGACACCAATGTTCAGTCCAGCAGCAAACTGAATTGATGTTAAACAGAAAGAAAACGAAAAGCAGAATTAGATACCACTAACGGAGAGTTTGAAGGAGGAAAGCGATAACCACGTGGAACTGAAGAGGAAAGCACGAGACGAAGAGAGGTGGACAAGTACCGTTTGTATACCTGGCGCAGGGCGCAACCACTGCTGATTATGATTAAATGGTTTTTCGTCTCTGTGAAATCTGTACCTCTAAAATTAAATTAAATGTTCGTTCGGCATATTAGGCTGAGTGTCCGAGTTAGGCCTCCTGATGGAAATATTTTTATTTGACGCCACATTGGGGACTTGCTTGCCGATGATCATGAAACGACGATAGGACATTTATTTATTTATTTCTCAAGTAAAGATCTGCAGCTTTTCGTTATATAGCAGACAGCGCATTGTGTGATTTTAAATGTTATATCGTACAAATTCAGTTTTATTACTAGTACATTTTTCTGAGAAATTTACAAAAGGATGAAATAAAAAATAACAAATAAAAAATATACAAAAACTCCAATAATAGGTTATGGATGTATTTTAAGTTAAAAGTGTACTTAGTGGAAGAAACAAGAGACAGCAATTTGACTTACATCTGATATGACAGTTCTTCCCTAGTGTATGGTTACAATAGGACATCACAGCACCCATCGAACCCGAGCCTCTCGCACTACATTCAGCCACGCTGATAATTTTTTTTCGTTAATCTCATTTTGTCAGTTATTGTTGGTGGCGGACGTCCCATGACACTTTTTGAAATTCATCGTTGATCCATTAACTTAGTTTATTTTATTACAGAGGACAGACAGCCCTCCGACCGAACACGCTGAGCTACAGAGCCGGCATCAGTCAGCTAACGATTAAATGCGTTTTGTAAGCCAATTATTGGTGAGAAAGGCCTTAAGTTTTTCAGACTCACTACGATCATAAGTGGTTTTTTTTCACATTTCGTAAGTCGAGATTTCAGTCGCAGGTTCCACTTGCTGGACATTCAAATTACTGACATGTCTGTATTTTCTTCTGCGGAATGGACTCCAACGGAACAGACTTGGTAAATAAGAGATGTTTTATTACCATAATTTTATTTATGTCTATGTGTTGTGCGGTTCGTAAAATGTTGCACTGCACTCCTTAAACGGGGCCAAGAAGTGCTGCTGTCTTCAATGGAGGGACGCTGAGCTTTGCCCTGATCCAGTTTATTTTTGAGAAAAGACATTCTACGCATGTCGGGAAGGCTGTGGCTTTTAAATACTTCACCTACGTCATATCGTAGGTTATAGCTCTAGAGACGTCTAAATCTGCAGATTTCTTGAAAGTGAAAGAAACGAAGTCTCTGTAGTTGCAAGCCCGAAATCTAGCGGACCACTTCAAAATCGAGTGTAGAAAATTTTAAGCCCTAACCAGAAACCACCTTGAGTTATTGTGTAATTGCAGATGAAAGTGGAAGCACAATTACACCTCAGGAAAAAAAATTGTTTGGGACAGAGAGTTGTAGGCGAATCTGCACCAAAGAAAGGAAAGGTCAGGTTAGGTGAGTGTCTTTAACGTCCCGTCGACAACGAGGTCATTAGAGACGGAGCACAAGCTCGGGTTAGGGAAGGATTGGGAAGGAAATCGGCCGTGCCCTTTCAAAGGAACCATCCCGGCATTTGCCTGAAACGATTTAGGGAAATCACGGAAAACCTAAATCAGGATGGCTGGAGACGGGATTGAACCGTCGTCCTCCCGAATGCGAGTCCAGTGTGCTAACCACTGCGCCACCTCGCTCGGTAGAAAGAAAGGGAAGACGGCTCAATGGACGGCAAAAGTGGTGAATGTTATTTATGAGTCAAAGGGCGCCATCAAACCATTTGGGAAAGCGTCAGAAAATATAATTCTCTCACTACCTGATGTTAACGGACCGTTTTCACAGCGAGCTGAATCAGAATTGACGTAGATGAATACTCAATAAATGAGTTCCTACAGGATAACGCGCATACTCTCACACTTGAAGCGCCGCGTCGATACAAATCCATTCAATGGTCTTCTAAACAGTTCCACACCCGCCTAGGTCCCCACATTTTGATCACGTGGCTGTTTTTTCTTTATTGCATACTAACAGCTTCGAGGGATGAAAGTATGGTCGAATTTGGAGGTTGCCTGTTATGTAGAGGAGTACTATGCAGAGTCGGCTGCAGTTATCTTTTCTGAGGGAGTAAAGTACTGGAGTCTCTCTAGAAGAAATGGACTGAGATAAATGGAGATTATGTTCAGAAATAAATTTTCGATGTATTGTCCGGAAATGACTGTTTCTTCTTGTTCAACCGATGAGGCTTGAGTGATAACTGACGTTTCGCCAGATGGACTGGATGGCCTTCTCATAGACGTACCTTGCTCAAGGCAGACTGAAAAGGAGCTAGTGGATGGAGGTTATGTGTCTTCGCAACAGCACTACCCCAGTGCCTCTCCGTGGCCGTTACCTGTGTGTTTTTCCACTTGCTGCCAGTATCTGCGGCTGTCGTTCTCAGGAATTCAATATCCGCTTATCCTAAGGCTTCTCTGTTTCTAGTTTAAGTTATTACCGTGTTTGTAGATCTCGACAGCTTCGAGGTCATCAGTCCCCTAGAACTTAGAACTACTTAAACCTAACTAACCTAAGGACATCACACACATCCATGCCCGAGGCAGGATTCGAACCTGCGACCGTAGCGGTCGCGCGGCTCCAGACTGTAGTGCTTAGAACCGCTCGGCCACTCCGGCCGGCTCGATGGCTTCCCAAAGGAAGATAATATGGTAATTCATTTTAAACAGACATAACTTTAGTTTCGCTGAATTTTATACAATGTTTCTTAGCATTCCACACATTCTGTGATGAAACTGGAGATTGTACCATACTCTTTCTAGAGAAGAAGACGATCAACCACTTTACTGAAAAACACTGTCGACTAACTCAGATTTGAATAGTGTATCTGTAATTTTGTAGGACCATGAAACTTTTTACTTACATATGTCATTCTATTGTAATTGATTCAAACAGATTATTCATTTCAAAAAGTTGAATAATTATTGCAGTTTAAAAATTATTTTATTACATTACTCTATTAGCTAAAGTCAAGTAAAATTGTGGTATGTGACTGTCATGTAACAAATCTCTCAGAAAAATGTAGGCCCCTGAGTCAAAACAACTAGAATTACGTTTTATTTCATATATATTAAATAATTTTTTTGAAGATAAATAACTTTTCTGCAAATTGAAAATTCATTTAAATGTCAATTATTAAGTATTATCTTGTTGTGTAGCTGAAATCTTCAATATTTAATATATGTGATTTTGTATTATACAAAACTTAAATCTCCATTATCAGTTTCTCAATTCCAAATAATATATTTCAACAAATAACTTTGAAGTAACTTCACAACTATCGTTCTTGGAGATATTACGACTAGATCGTTTGTATGAAATAAAAAAATTAAAATTTGTTTAATTAAGAAAATTTGAATAGACAGTGCCTATCTTTCTTGGTCTCTAACCTGCCTTTAGCAGAGCTGTGAAAAGCTCAGTGCGATGCTCTAAAATCATAAGTCATAACCACAAATCAAAATACACTGATATTTAATATTTAAACGAAACTGGTCGGCACCTGCTTTGCAATGGAACACCATCACAGTGAGACAAACAAATTAGGAATGTTGCTGTTATATTTGTTTTTAGAAGATCTCCTAACCAGGATCAGTTGTAGGACAGTAGTTTGGTTCTGACAGTCAAAACAAATCTGAGTTTAATAAGTCACTTATGTACTCTAAGATCTTGGACATGCCATACTGAAGAGACAGAAAATAAATTTCCAACGAAATGAACATAAAATCTCGTAATGTTCACTGAAAAAATTCTCCAACACCAACAGCGCAGTCACCTAAAATTGTGATATGTGACTGTTGTGTAACAAATTTCTCAGAGAAATGTAGCTGAATTAAAATAAGTATATTTACTTTTTATTTCATTTATATTAATATTACCTGAATGAATGTATAAATCTTTGTTTAAACAGAACATTTTAAACATCAGTTTTTGACATAATAAATTTGTAGTAAAAAGTAACTACGTAAAACATGAAATTCCATGTAAAACGTTTGTAATTTTTGAACTTACTTGGAAGAATGATGTTAAGATGTGCTGATATACGTTCCAATGTAGTCCAAACGATTGTGAATTCGCCAAGGTTGGAGATACCGTAAAATTGTAGTATCATGGATGAAATTGTAACACTCACCAAAACTGCTAAGCGGACAGCAATAGGAAACATTATTTATGAATGGGTGTTAAACTGTAGAAATTGAGCGATATTTAGAGGAATCAATCACCTAGGCAGCAACAGAAGAAGAGATTTACGGTGGAGACAAGTTCATTTGAATTGCTTGTTATTATCTGTATCCAGCTGGTTAATTCTGCAGGCAACTTGCAATCATAGGCAATAAGTTGCTGATATCTCAGTTACGCAATGTGAGAGCGCGTTTGGAACTTGCCAAAAATGTAAATTAATTATCGAATTTATTGTTCTTCATATTTGTTAAGAAGTTCATGTCGTTGCAGTATGCGGGGGCCGTTAGAATGCTTACCTACAGCCGATTCCTCCGTCTGTCCCAGCATGCAACATTATACAGGGTATTTCATACATTACGCAATTTTTAAAAATTCAATAATTAAGTTAAAAATGCTTCGAAATAAAAAATTCTTTTTTATTTTCGTCTACATACGCACCCATTTAAGTGCGGAAGATTATATCAGGCATATGTCAGCGTCCACTATCTCGGTTTATGTAGTTCGTGATGGCCCTTTCACAGACATCTCTGTTGGTATCTTTGATGAAACGTTGGTTTTCTTCCTTAAGTTAGAGAGCTGTTTGCGGTTTATTCTCGTAGGCCTTAGACTTCACAATACCCATGAAAAGAAGTCACATGGGATAACGTCACAAGATCTGGGAGGCCATTCCAAGTCGCCACGAAGTGATACCACAGACTGAGGGAATTTTTCATGGAGTAGGGTTGTTATTTTACGGGATGTGTGACACGTAGTCTCATCCTGCTGAAATCATATATTGGCTGTGTCCACTTCATCCAGAGGAGGCCAGAAGTTGTTTCTGCTCATTTCACGATAACGCTCATCGTTAACTGTTACTGTATTACCGTCAAAATTTTCAAAAAATACGAGGCCAGTCACACCAACTGCCCATAAGCACACCAAACTGTGGTTCCACATTAGATGCACATGGCTCTCTTTGCTCACCCTAGGATTTTCTTGGCTCTAAATACCGTAATTTTGACGGTTAACGAAACCACGCACATGAAAATGTGCCTTGTCACTAAAAATTATTCTTTTGTAAAATTGTTTTCCTCTTCTTCTTTTATGAGAAGTCAAATGATCTGTGGGTTTAAGATATTGCGTCCAATGAATCTTGTACGGCTTCATATGAACTTCCTACTTCAAAATTCTTTGCAAAGAGGCTGTCGAAATTCCCAATCGTTAAGAATGACGTTGGAGTGACTTGTGAGGTTTCATAACCACACTACTCTGCACTAATTCAATATTTGGTTTCGTACAAACCGCTCTGTTTCGTCCGGACGATTTTATGGTTGCAACCGTCCGGGGTTCCTCGAATTTATTTATCAATCGCAGAACTGTTGATGCTGTAGGAGCATTATTACGCAAAGATCTTGCGAAGTCTACGAACAGTCTATATATAGCACTCGCCGGTTCTGTAAAGGGCCGGCCGGGTTGGCCGAACGGTTCTAGGCGCTACAGTCTGGAACCGCGTGACCGCTACGGTTGCAGGTTCGAATCCTGCCTCGGGCATGGATGTGTGTGATGTCCTTAGGTTAGTTAGGTTTAAGTAGTTCTAAGTTCTAGGGGACTGATGACCTAAGATGTTAAGTCCCATAGTGCTCAGAGCCATTTGAACCATTTTTTCTGTAAAGGGTTTTCACAATAACACGTTCCTCCTTTGTGAACCACTCCATGGCAACTGAGAACCTGAAATACACAAATAACGATTGATCAAGTTATCAGAATGACAATCGATATTGAAAGTAATAAGTACAGTGCTCTAAACTTGGAAAAATTTTTTTCGCTTAGTTTAAAAATTGTGTGACATGATCCAGGTGTTTAGGGGTCGTCCCCCAGGTATATACTTCACCTTAAATGTCGTCCGCAGTGCGTGGTCTAGTGGCTAGCGTTGCTGCCTCTGGATCATGGGGCCACGGGTTCGATTCCCGGCTACGTTTGGGACTTCCTCTGCCCGAGGACTGGATGTTTGTGTTGTCCTCATCGTTCCATCATCATCATCATCATCATCCTTCGTTCCATCATCATCATCCTTCGTGACAGTGGCTCGATCGGACTGTGTAGAAATTGGACTGCGAAAAAATTGGGACTTTGTAAATGGTTCAAATGCCTCTGAGCACTATGGGACAACTGCTGAGGTCATTAGTCTCCTAGAACTTAGAACTAGTTAAACCTAACTAACCTAAGGACATCACAAACAACCATGCCCGAGGCAGGATTCGAACCTGCGACCGTATCGGTCTTGCGGTTCCAGACTGCAGCGCCTTTAACCGCACGGCCACTTCGGCCGGCGGGACTTTGTACGGGCGCTGTGACCGCGCAGTTGAGCGCACCACAAACCAAACATCACCATCATCGCCTTAAATGTACGGTATTCGGTGAATCCTTGACGCTGTCTGTGGGTTCCGTTTGCATTTAGCCTGTCTGAGGCTCTCAAAAATTTTCTTAGTCGGTTTGTATACTAGCTTTAACCCTTGTTTTATATTTATAGTGTGCCTATCACCCAGCGATGTAATGTCCTCCGTTTGCGATGCTACAGCTCTATTGCGATGCTACAGCTCTAGTCAGTCCATCACGAGCGATGGAGGATGATTCATTGACAGTGTCATCCACTCATGGTGGTGGAACTTCAGATTATCGGTCTACCAGCCGTCGGCCAAAGAGCCCGAAACAAACACCTCAACCCAATACGTAAAGTACGGGTTGCGAATGTCTCAGAGATTTACAAATAAGTTTTAGTTTTCGTAAAAGGTGCACATCTACGGTAAATATGTCACTAGTCTGCATATCGTTTTGACCACTATAATGTTGCATAGACATGGTCCTACTTCGGGTGGTATTTATTTGACTTCTTTCGTTATTTGCACTTATTCAGTCGGCTATAGGGGTGACGATAAGTTGGGCTTTAGGAAAAGTAAAGGGACGAGAGAGGCAATTCTGACATTACGGCTAATAATGGAAGCAAGGCTAAAGAAAAATCAAGACATTTTCATAGGATTTGTCGACCTGGAAAAAGCGTTCGACAATATAAAATGGTGCAAGCTGTTCGAGATTCTGAAAAAAGTAGGGGTAAGCTATAGGGAGAGACGGGTCATATACAATATGTACAACAACCAAGAGGGAATAATAAGAGTGGACGATCAAGAACGAAATGCTCGTATTAAGAAGGGTGTAAGACAAGGCTGTAGCCTTTCGCCCCTACACTTCAATCTGTACGTCGAGGAAGCAATGATGGAAATAAAAGAAAGGTTCAGGAGTGGAATTAAAATACAAGGTGAAAGGACATCAATGATACGATTCGCTGATGACATTGCTATCCTGAGTGAAAGTGAAGAAGAATTAAATGATCTGCTGAACGGAATGAACAGTCTAATGAGTACACAGTATGGTTTGAGAGTAAATCGGAGAAAGACGAAGATAATGAGAAGTGGTAGAAATGAGAACAGCGAGAAACTTAACATCAGGATTGATGGTCACGAAGTCAATGAAGTTAAGGAATTCTGCTACCTAGGCAGTAAAATAACCAATGACGGACGGAGCAAGGAGGACATCAAAAGCAGACTCGCTATGGCAAAGAAGGCATTTCTGGCCAAGAGAAGTCTACTAATATCAAATACCGGCCTTAATTTGAGGAAGAAATTTCTGAGGATGTACGTCTGGAGTATAGCATTTATGGTAGTGAAACATGGACTGTGGGAAAACCGGAACAGAAGAGAATCGAAGCATTTGAGATGTGGTGCTATAGACGAATGTTGAAAATTAGGGGGACTGATAAGGTAAGGAATGAGGAGGTTCTACGCAGAATCGGAGAGGAAAGGAATATGTGGAAAACACTGATAAGGATAAGGGACAGGATGATAGGACATCTGCTAAGACATGAGGGAATGACTTCCATGTTACTAGAGGGAGCTGTAGAGGGCAAAAACTGTAGAGGAAGACAGAGATTGGAATACGTCAAGCAAATAATTGAGGACGTAGGTTGCAAGTGCTACTCTGAGATGAAGAGGTTAGCTCAGGAAAGGAATTCGTGGCGGGCTGCATCAAACCAGTCAATAGACTAATGACCAAAAAAAAAAATAGGGGACTTACAATTTAAATTGGACGTCGAACCACGGTGTAACTAGTCATTTTTGGTAGTTTTGGTGACACAATTAAAAGTGCCTTTGGCCGCAAAGGTAGTGCTGAGTGATTAATAAAAGTTTACACCACACTGCCAATCCCTACAGCACTTCCGTTTCACAAATGTGAAATCCTGTCCCAAGTATCTGCATAACGCCATTCGGTTACTTAAAAGACTGTAGAGATTAAAACGTGCGAGAACAACTTCCAGGGGACAGTGGATATAATCTTACCCGCGCGTGGAAGCGAGTTTTCGACATGGGAAATTCGACGAATTGTCCACCCTTCTATGGGACCGGTAACCCTGCTAGTGCAGACGATGCTAACATCTACTGCAAGATGACGTAACAGTGACGTAACCGTCCAATTAGAAGCCATCTGCAGGCTACAAATGGCTTCCGCAAAAAAAGCCACAATAGTCAGTAGCTCCTGAGGAAGATGACTATAGTGGTTGTCGAAGGCTAGACGTTTTGGCCAGATTTAGCGCGGCAAGAAAATCAAGAATGTTTTATACTCTACAGGGCAGTATTTGATCTCGCAAACAAAAATATCAGCCGAAAGATATAAAGTTTCTGCCTTCGATTTGAGGATATACTAGAACTGATCGCACCCAGCATTAAGATATAAGACTCATTGTCAGATTATTTAGAAAGAGCATGATGAGTTAAAACGAAGCACATCAGTTCAGTTGGCTAGATCGTATTGAAGGAATGAGTGACAGTTCATACACAAAAATAATGTTGTTCAGTCTGAACACAGAACCGGTAGTAGAGGAAACCAAGGAAAATTTGCTAAGGTGATTAAACTTTATGGACAAGAAATAAAAAATTATAAGGTTTGTTCATGGCATTGCAGTTCTGTCAGAGGTGGCAAAGGACTTGGAATGTCACTTGAAGGCAATAGACAGGGTCTTAAAATAGCGTATAAAATGAACATCAATAAAAGTAAATCAGTAGTAATGGGGTGTAAGCGAGTGGAATCATATGATGCTAAGCGAGTTAGTTTAGGACGTGAGACGCTAAAAGTGGTAGAAGAATTCTGACATTTGGGAAGCAAAGAGTCATTAGGATATAAAATACAGAACGATAAAATGAGAAAACATACCTGAAATATAGAACTATGCTAACATCTACTATATAAAAATAAATCATTTTTTAACTTCGCCATCAAAAATCTCGGGAATTACTTGATCGACTTACTTCAAAGTTTTACACGATACTCTACTGAACATTCAGACGGACATACGATGTATATTTTTTAAAATAAACCGTACAGGTTTTCTGTTAAAACTAACTGCGAGAATGTGCACTGTTATAAAACTGTGCGATTTTCTTTTCTTTCTCGCATTCAGTTTTTACTAAGGTAGCAGGGCATTTAAACCATTAGACAGATTATTTCTTCCACATATATTCTCTCTCATTACATATATTCTTAAACAACAATATTCTGTTTTGTTTCCTTCCTCGCAGCCAGGTTTCACGAAATATGGGAAAGCAGTATTTATAGGTTACGGAGTCTGAATTTTCAATAAGCAAATAAGGTTCAAAATCAGAGACAGGAAAGGGAAGGAGAAGGTGAAAGAGGAGGGAGGAGGAGGGAAACATGGACATAGAGAGAGGGAAGGAGCAGGTGGACAGAGACAGGGGGAAGAGAAGATGGAGAGAGAGGTGGGGAGGAAGAGATGGACAGAGAGAGGGGAAGGAAGTGAAGGAGATAATGAGAGTGGAAGAACGAGATGGACAGAGAGAGGGGGGAGATGGAGATAAGGGCGTATTTCCAATTTACACACATATTTAGCAGTTACAAAGTATTGCCTGGTTTGCTAGTGTAATATAATTTAGGTGTTAGTAAGTCTTCCCTCGATGTAATTTAGGTGTTAGTAAGTCTTCCCTCGATGTAGTTGCTTTGAATGTAGTCTTATGAGAAACTGAAACGATGACGATAAAAAATACAGGCAAGAAGAGGACAGAAGCTTTTGAAATGTGGTGCTGCAGGAGAACGCTGAAAATTAGATTGATACCTCGGATAAATAAGAAAGAGAAACTCTGTGGAAGTGGGGAGAAAAGAAATTTATGGCACAGCTTGACTAAAAGCAATGTACGTTGACAGTAGGTAAGAGTATTGTAACTTGGTATCCTTCCAGTTTTTCGCCTCTAGCCAGCCCTATAATAGCATTTAATACATCATTTTTAAACGATGGCTTTCACGAGCTGAAGCCTTTTTCTCAAACAATAAAAATTATTTCGTAAAATTAAGGTTTCTGAAAATGAGAAAACATGCACCTAAGAAAAAATATTGAAATTTAAAAGCGTTACAGTCCAGGAAATCCTTTCAATACTGTATTTCGCCTTATATCTGTTACATTATTGCTCTACTACTCGCCGTACCTAAAAGCCACTGTCACTTTCATTTCAGTCTTCTCTTTCTTTATCCATTTCGCTTCTGATAATACTAAATATGGCTTCAAATGAGCTTACCTAATTTATATCATTCGAAATGCCCTTTACTATTATTATTATTATTGTCAGTTATTATTATTATTATATTATTATTGGGAATGTTTCGTAATATCTTTGATATGTGTTGTTCCTGGTCAGATGTAAGTGAAGGCATTGAGGCAACAATCTGTTCAGGCTAAATAAGTACTATATAAATAAATAGTAAGTGAAATCAAGTGAAGCAGAATTTCTATCAAAAACCAGTTACAAGTTAAATACATTCTTAAACTGAAACTATCGAAAACTAACACAAATTTTCGCTGTAAAGAGACGTAAAATTGTTTAGACATTAACTAAGCTTAGTTAATTTGCAAATATCGCATGTTCATGGTAAAAGACCTTCTAAAGTTTTAAGGTATAAGACGGTGCACGACCGACGAAGTTTAGCTTAACCTTCCATACGTTGTATAACTAGTTCTAAAAAAAGTGGTGCTTTACCTGCTATAATAATCTGTAATTGAACTGACTATGTATTCCAAATAGTTTTAATATTTTGTAAGGAACTTATACGCGTAGAGCTCGAAAAATCTTCAAATGCTGCACAAAATGCAACCCTGTGTCTAGCAACAAGAAAAGCATGGAAAATGGCAGATACTGCTTATGGCAGTCTCTAGTGTGCATCCCTTCATGCGATTCCAAAATCAGTAACTAGACGAAATTATCCAGCAAGAAAACTGCACGTATTCCTTGAAAACACTATCCTCTAGGTACAGCACTTATCCCTACACAAGCTGAGTAATAAGGAAGAGATAACTTGGTAATGGAGGAAAGTTTACGGAATAAAAAATGCATACGGGGGACAAGGGTTGACTACAGGAAACATCTTCAAGTGAATGTTAGCTGCAGTACCTGTGCAGATTCGAAGGAATTTATGCAGCTTGGACTAGCATGAAGATGTCAAAAAAACCTGTCTTTGGCCTGAAGACCACAAGTACATAACAGAAATATTGGGAAGACTGAGACCCTTAAAAGTGGATTATCTCAAAAAGACTGTACTTGATGTCTGTGAGCGTAATAAGAAACTGTACTGTGTTAGTTCTTTTCCGCTTTGTCTATCCAGCACTTCTGGCGCAGGTTCTGCGGCAGTTCTTGCAGACGCTAGTGACCTACACTGTTTTTCGGATGGTGTTTTATTCAGGTGGTCTGGCAAATTACGATAAGAGAACACGCGCGCTGATTTCGGCGATCACCGGAAACTCGTTTTCTGCTGTCCGTGCGGCACCTCCTTAGGGCATTCCTACTGGCCAGTGGTGCTTCCCCGTGGCTAACTACGGGACAGAGGCGACTGCCAAGGTGATTCACAGTACCAGGGCTCTCGCTTCTTTTTTACCGGCAACTTCCCGGGCCGTTGCACAACCGCTGAGGTGAGGATGGCAGCGGTTTGGTTGGAAAGTGAGTTTCTCTCTTCTCGTTCACTGCTCAGTAGAGTGAACGAAGCTCAGTTCGACGCTAAATTTGTAGTAGGCCACCGAGCGCAACAAGTGTACCACAGGCATCGATGTTGCGTCCATTCTTGTAGTCTTTACCAGAGGTAAATATAGGCCTGAAGCTAAAATCTTGCTCTGCAGAGAATTGAAGGAGATAGTTTGCCTCTAACGATATGAGTAAAGTACCTCTAGATAAGATGTTTCACACATAAACCAATGACACACTAACAGATATAAAAGAAAAGTAATTCTGTTTGACTTCCGCTCCTTTTCTGATCATGACGTGTGATGTGTCGGTAAATGAGGTGGAGAATAAAGACAATCAGACATCTACAAAAAAAGGAATACATTTATTTACAATATGCACCGCACATACGTAACTTTGGAGTGCTGCAGACTCTTCTCTAATGCTAAGTTGTACACACTAAGAGTAATGTTCTTTTTAGAAACAAACACTCTTAAATGCTGCTACAATCAGATAAGTCACTGACACGTTGTAATGCTTACGAGGAGAACACGGGAAGTGTCCTAAGCCAATTCCCCAGAAACTTCGCTTAGTGGAAGATGAGTTAAAATAAGCAAACACGTGTCTCGGCTTGTCCCCAGATACTCGGCCGTTTCTGAGAAAACAACTAGATTCCTTTCAAAGCATACGATATTCTCAGCCGAAATTGTGGCACAGTGGCTAGCGTCACTTTTGCCCTCCGTGTTAGAAACGCAATTATTGTCTTTCTTTCTTTTTTTCTTTTCATTTATCTACCCATGTACGTAGAAGGTTAGTACACGAAAGTTTCTTCCCAAGTTAGGGGATACAAGGGTGTTCAATTAAATGTAAAATCACAACTAGCTTTGACAATGTGTCATACATTTATTATACAGGGTGTTACAAAAAGGTACGGCCAATGGAAATTAAGCGTTTCCGGACGTATGTCCACATAACATCTTTTCTTTATTTGCGTGTGAGGAATGTTTCCTGAAAGTTTGCCCGTACCTTTTTGTAACACCCTGTATATGTCTGTATGATATTTTCTTTTTAATTGTCATCAGCACGTGGTCTAGTGGCTGGCGTTGCAGTCTCTGGATCACGGGGTCCCAGGTTCGATTCCCGGCCAGGTTGGGGTTTTTTTCTGCCCTTGGGCTGCGTGTTTGTGTTGTCCTTGTGTTGCCCTCGTCATTTCATCATCCCCATCATCATTCGCGTAAACGGGTGGCGACAGAAACGGCATCCGGAGCTCCTTAAATTAACCCTGCAAATCTGACCATAACCATGCCGACACTGCGACACTGCAGGAAAAAGACACCAGGAAAAGAAGAGAAAAGGTATTTGCTTTTTAATTCTCATATTCTTATATTTCAGTCCTACATCAATTCTTACATTAATTATTATACTTTATTCTTACTTTTATTCTTCAGGAAGATCTGATGCATTTCCTTGAATGATACCGATCGCAGAAACATTTGAAACCGAAATTTCGAACACCACGAGCATCGCGCGAAGGTAGGTTTCCCACACTGACATTTCTTCATATGAATCTTACTCGGAAAAGAAACATCGTCAACATTGCTGAAGATTTCACACAATGGCAGCAATTTCACAGTAACGACTTATAACGCATCACTTTACCGAAAACTGGCGCCTACGGTTGATTATGAATCAATGTGCACTACGGGAATTTCACTGAAAACAATTTCAAATAATTCTTCCATACATTTATAGTTCTTTTCCTTCTTTCATTCGCCAGCCATACAATTAGAGGACTAATAAGGACAAGATGATTTCAATATACATTGGAAAACATTCGTGTAGTAATCTTCTACGGACATGGATAGATAAATGAAAAACAAAGATAAAGGGCATAATAGGGTTTCGAACGCGAGGCGCAAAAGTGTGAAGCCACAACGTTAGCCAGTGCAGCACCGCTACGGTTGATCTATTTGCTCTTTATAAGGCACATAAAGTATCTCGAAAACTTTGACCGTCATTTTCTCGGAAATGTTGGAGTATCTACAGATAAGCTGAGACACGTGTTCGCTTATTTTGATACCTCTTCCACTGAGCGAAGTTTCTGAGAAATCAGGTTATGGCATTTACTGTGTTCTCCTCATTAGTAACATCGTGCTATGGCAATGTCATTTTCTCGCTGCAGTCTACCGTTAGTAACGTTGATAAGTCTATAGATACACTGCATCTGAGTACGGATACTTACAAAGACGTGCAAGCCAATAGGAGTCGCAGGCAATGAGGTCATGTTAATTTAACGCCCTATTGTGGCGTGTATGCGTGGAGCTACCAATCGGAGACAGCGAGGGATAGAAGAGCAAGCTCGCTCGGAGGCGCTAGCGAGAGATTTAAATGCGTCTCCGTGTAGCTGTTAGCCACTCGCGGAGTGCCGGGTGCCGTCGACCAAGGTGCTGTCAACACCGTAATGTGATATTCTTAACGTACCTCACGCAGATCCGCAGAGAAAATCTGACCTAATAACATGCCACATGGTTATAATTAAGCTGACGGTGTTCCGCGTGCTGCATTACAGGCTGCATACATCACAGGACGCTGCAACGTCGTAGTTATGTTCATTAGCCGGTGCGCTCGCAGAGTATGCATAAAAAATAATAATAAATCCGCGTTCTGCTGACAGGTGAAAACATGGCATTGTAAGCAGTCCTGTTTCGACGTCAGTTCGCTGTTTGTCGCTTGGCGATTTTTTTTTTTTTTTTCTGTAGTGACTGTTGGTTTTAAGGTTTAATAAGGTTGGACTTAACCGTATGAAACGCGATAGCTATTGAGAAGAAAGACTGTACTCTACTGGTGAAATTGTTTTACCACCAATATCAGTGCTGCATTGCATGAGTATCGCCGACAGAAACAGCTGTGAAGACGCCATATCAATAAGTCGGCTAAAGAATATGTTCAGGTTGTTTTTGTTGTTGTGGTCTTCAGTCAAGAGACTGGTTTGATGCAGCTCTCCATGCTACTCTATCTTGTGCAAGCTTTTTCATCTCCCAGTATCTACTCCAACCTACATCCTTCTGAATCTGTTTAGTGTATTCATCTCTTGGTCTCCCTCTACGATTTTTACCTTCCACGTTGCCTTACCTTCGACGCTGCCCTCCAATACCAAATTGGTGATCCCTTGATGCCTCAGAATATGCCCTACAAATCGATCCCTTCTTCTAGTCAAGTTGTGCCACAACTTTCTCTTCTCTCCAATTCTATTCAATACCTCCTCATTAGTTATGTGATCTACCCATCTAATCTTCAGCATTCTTCTGTAGTACCACATTTCGAAAGCTTCTATTCTCCTCTTGTCCAAACTATTCATCGTCCACGTTTCACTTCCATACATGGCTACACTCCATACAAATACTTTTAGAAACGACTTCCTGACACTTAAATCTATATTCGATATTAACAAATTTCTCTTCTTCAGAAACGCTTTCTTTGCCGTTGCCAGTCTACGTTTTACAACCACTTTACTTCGACCATCATCAGTTATTTTGCTTCCCAAATAGCAAAACTAACTTACTACATTAAGCGTCTCATTTCCTAATCTAATTCCCGCAGCATCACCCGATTTAATTCGACTACATTCTATAATCCACGTTTTGCGTTTGTTGATGTTCATCTTATTATGGTGAAAAACGTGAATTAGGTATGAAGCAGGGATAGGGTGGCGGCCCATTCCCACGGCAGTTATTGAGAAGCTGGCATAGCTATGCCCGAACCTGCAGCACATGCCTCTAAATCTGCAGCCAGCACTCCAGTTGTGTCATGAGAATTCTCTCCCCCCTTGTCAACGGTTCAAAAGATTTTGCGGCGCATTTTAAGCTGGTATCCTTACAAGATACAGAATGTGAACCAAAAGAACTACCAAGATAGGCTACAACGCCGTGTCTTTGCGCTACCTTTTTTGGCTTGCATGGGAATGGCTGACATGTGACTGGGGAATATTCTTTGGACAGATGAGGTGCATTTCACTCTGAGCATTGCGTGAGTGCTCAAAACTGTCGCATATGGGGTGCTGCTCCACCACATGTTGTGCAGGAACATCCACTGCACTCGAATAAAACCAGTAGCTGTACTGGAATCCAACGTTGTTTATTCAACACATGCGTGTATTGAATCCCAGTACAGCTGTTGCTCTTGTCATCATTATTCAAGTACTTCATGTCCGGCTGCCGTCCCACTTTCCTTGATGAATTACCAGAGACTCCGCTGCACTCAACATCTGTGACTATGTGGTGTGGTTTGACAAGTTCCTTCATTCTCGGTCAGTTTTTCTTTGAGGAGATGACACCTCGCGGCCCTGCTAGGAATAAAACGACATCTGCTAGTTATAAGGACCTCCATGTGCAACATGTCATTCCAGCTTTGCAAGAACACAACTGTGTCCACACCACTATTTTCGTGCAAGATGAGGCGATACCGCACGTCGCTTGCAAGATTTGCTTCGAGGAACATTTGGTAACGATCGCATCATCTCCAGGCAATTTCTGGATGTGTGGCCTTCCAGATCACCCCGACCTAAATCCATGTTACTTGTAGTTGTAGGGATATCTGAAAGATCATCTATCAGAGACGTATCCACACTCTTCCTGATCTGAAGGATAGTATGCAACATTATATTACCCTGATTACACTGGAAATTCTGCAACTGTCGGCCATGGGGTGTTACTGATGCAGCATGTTGCCAAACTGGAGACCATATTGTGACGTGTTGTAATTTGTGACCATATCCTAATAAACGTGCCAGGACCACCTTTGTTAAACGTTTGATCGTTCCTCCACTTTTCCTGCAGCCACACCACATTCTGATTGTTTTCAGCGCCGTAGTTTCACCTGGTGGCAAAGGGTGGAACTATAATTTTTTCAAGCGTATTCCGCGAGCGCACTGATCGATGAACATACCTACAATATTTCAGCTTCCCACGATGTGTAAGGGCCATTAAAATGAAAACCGGTCACTAGTGTAAAGTAACGGTAACGATTTTATTAACACAAAAATGCAGTTATACACAGCACACATACTCAAAAATAGTCGCCAAAATTGTTGACACACTTATTCCATTGTGACACTAGCCGGTCGATTCCATCTTTGAAGAAGTTAGTAGGCTGGTGTCGGATCCAGGCCTGGACCCAGTCACACATTTCGTCGTCCGCTTGCGAATCGATGTCCTCAAATAGCTTGTTTTAGAGGTCCAAACACATGAAATTCACACAGTGAAACATCGGGACTGTACGGTGGATTTTTCAGCTTTTCCTACCGAAATTGCTGCAATGTCGTCTTCACCTCATTGGCCGTGTGTGGGCGGACATTATCATGCAGGAGGATAATGCCACTTGACAACATGCCTCTGCGTTTCGACTTGATGGCTGGTCTAAGGTTCTGTAAAGTGGCTTGATAAAGCTGGGCAATGATGGTGGTCCCCCGTTCCAGGAAATCGACAAACAGTGGGTCCTTGTGGTCAAAAAAGAAGGACACCGTGAGCTTACCAGAACTGGTGTGCACGGCCTTTGATTTCTTTGGAGGTGGTGAAGTCGCATGTTTCCACTGCTTGCTCTGATGCTTGCTTTCCGGTTCAAAATAGTGACACCATGTTTCGTCACCTGTGACAATAAGCGACAGAAAGCCATATGCCTCCTCATGATAACGTTGCAGATGACTCAAAGACAGCGACAGTCGAATATTGCGCTGTTCGGCGATCAGTTGATGGGGAACCTACTGCGCACAGATTTTTCGAAAGTTCAAATGTTGATTCATTATGGTGTCGTCGGTGCCCACGCTAATAACCAGTAACCGATGGATCTGTCCACGGTGATTCTGCGGTTGTCCAAGACTAAAGTATTCACTTCCGCAACCATTTCCACTTTGACGACATGCTGAGCCTGTCCAGGACGAGCATCGTCTTCCAGTTACTCTCGCTCCTCAAGGAATCGTTTACGCTATTCCACAACTCACCGTACACAACCTTCATCCGCCGATACATTTCACGACCTCCAACTCCCTCCGCCGCCAAAAATCGAATCACTCCTCGTCGTTCCTGCTTACTCACCTGCATGTTCGGTAGTGGACGATAAAGTGTGACCACCTTCTCGTCGGCGCGAAAGTACACTGACGCTATGCAACATCAAACAGTGCGCACGCGTCAGTATCTCTACCAATAGACGGCGCCACCATACCCGCAGTTACGTGGTGCCGCCTTACGTGTAAGGCAAAGGTAGACGCACTGACCAGGTTTCATTTGAATCAACCTCGTACATGGTCCACACTGCAGCACTCAGAACACCATCAGTTTAATTATAACCAGCCGGTACAAAAACTTAAAACGAGGTCAACCAAAATGTCCTGCAGAAGAATTGTTTGTACATCCCATAGCGGTATAGAAGCAATAAGGCTATATTAGATAGCAAAATCCCGGAATTCAGTCAGATTTATTGCTCTGGTCCTGATTTTCAGATGCTTTGTTTCCTTTGTTGGTTTCTTACTCACTGTTATTTTCAATACCTCTCATCACACGTCAGATGTCTAAGACAATTTCACAATTGCAGTTTAAGATTGGATATGTTCAATAATACTAAATCTGTCTCCATAAGGCTGTGAAGCCCTGTAACCTTCGTCTTATTCAAAATATCACTTTCCATTCAAGAAGGTATGAAGCTTTTTTTGTTATCACTGGCGTTGCTTCTTTCTTGGCTTATCCTACCTGGTTTCTTTCCTTCACAGCAAAAAACTAGTATCTATGTAAACTGCTACTGTGCACTAACCATTCTTTTCTTGTCCACTGCTGTTTTCCTATTTTCATCTCATCTGTTAATCTCACCTCGCTAAACACCTCTAGCTAGTTGATCATGAGCCCGCTGTTCTTGATAAAATGGTCTAATGTAACTACTAATAAACGGGCTAAGGCTCTGAAGTTTCTGGGGACGCCATCTAGTTTTTGTTATGCTTATGGCAATTGGAAATTTGTGGTAAGGTCTTATGGGACCAAACTGCTTAGGTCATCGGCCCCTAAGCCTACACACTACTTAACCTAACTTAACTTACGCTATGGACAACACACACACCCATGCCCGAGGGAGCACTCGAACCTCCGACGAGGGTGGGGGTGGGAGGGCGGGGGGGGGGGGGGGGCGGGAGCCGCACGGACCGTGACAAGGCGCCCATAGACCGCGCGGTTACCCCGCGCGACCACATGGAAACAGATAAAACAAAAACTGATCACATAAATTGTGTGGTAAAAAAGCGACGCCTACAAGATTCAGACGTTAAGTAACTAATCAGCATTACTAATCACAAATAAAAGTCCTTGCACAGTGTTAAACGTATTAGAAAGTATGCTAAATACATCAAATACGAACAATCATCAGCTGTATAAGTGAATGACAACAAAAATTTTTGTGGGGTTGTTACTCGAATCAGGATTTCCTGCTTTAGGCTAGTGGTCGCCTTACCCGCTTTGGCTATCTGTGCATGACACATGGCCAGTCCAAAACGTCCATATGTCGTCGTTTTTGCTTTACAGCCTGTTCTCGTACACATATTACGTAATTCCCGTGCAGGGTGTTAGTTATCTGTTTAAATTGATCTTAATTAAAGCGAATCTGTAACGTTGATTATATTTTTCAAGTTAAATTGTCGATAACAGAACTGCGAAATCTAACTATTAAGATACTCAAAGGTGCAATTTTTTCTCTAAAAACATTGCTATCACTCTTGGTTATATTTTTTTATAATGGTTTTAAATAAAATGAATTGACTCTTGGGATGTGAACAATAATTAAGTGTAAAATTAATTGAATATCGATGTCATATCATTTGACTTAATGACGTTTAATGAAACTTCAATAATAGTTCAGCTTTCTCTGAAATCATGTAACTGCAATAAAAGAATTACAAAAATTCCTTAAATAAAATCCAAAAATCTAATTCTTAAATCCACTTCTCTCACAATGATCAATGAATATTAACAAAAAAGCAAAAAGATTCCTCATTTGGATGTCTGACGAACCAGGAATTCTGCATTATCAAACTGCTGCCCCAGATAAAACAAACTTAACCATTACCTCTTCACAAAGAGTATAAGCGAACCAATGTGAAATCAGTTCCTTTTTTCGCAATAAATCTTCCATAAACCCATAATATAATTCACGAAAATCCTCGTTGCAAGCTGTTTACTGCTACTAAACCAATACTCGACTGTTCACATATAACACCAAAGCTCAGCTATCTACCTCCTCCTCTCTTCTCGCGATCAACAGATAAATCTACCACGAAGCTTCGCAGAGCATAGACCATCTGTAACTCATCTCTATGCAGCACAGATTCTCTGCCAAGGCTGCGTTCGAATGTCTAAAGCAATTCTAAACTTACAAGCACGATTCCGGACACCCAAACCAATGAAAAATTCCTACAAAAATGTACACACATGCCTTTCAAGGGGAGAAAATTCTAACTGAAAGTCGGTTCCCCATAGAGTCCACGCAAAATACAGTGTCTGGTAGATGCGCAGTTTGCAGGGCATGTGTGTGTGTGGGGAGGCGGGGTGGGGGGGGAGTGGTAATGGTGAGGGTAACGGGGAGCCCTGTAGGATAAATACCGAGCGCTGGAATGAAAGTGCCGTTCTAAACTGAAGCCCAAAATTTTTGTAAATATTAAATAGAGTCCTCCACTCAGAATTATTCAGAAAGGTCTGTCACCTCTGCTTTGGTTAGTGTCTAAAAAGAATTTCCATGGAAATGCAGCGATTTATTTTCGCTTCGCTTTTTAACCATTTGTAACTTTCAAAGAGGCATCATGAGTGACGAAATTTTGAGTGAAACCCACACATCTCTCTTGTTGTCATGTTAAAATTTGATTATTTCGCCAAAATACAGTGGAGTTTACGCAATCTCACCTCACTAACATGTTATGCAGAAAAAACTGCTAGAGAATAATGCCATGTTAATGGTGGGATAACTGCTTCACACAATGTTAATTAGACTGACTTTTTAAAAATTGACACATTCACTATAATATATTATCATTGTTATTATCATTTAATATTGTTCATATACACTACAAATTGCAATAAAAATATATATATCAAAATATAGTGCCTCTAGGCAATAGTAGACTATAATATTTTCCTATTTTCCGTGAAAAATGGCAATGAAGCAGTTTACGTAGGGTTTAACAAAATATGTCTTCAGCTGCAGATTACTCCTTTATATGCCACAGTTACAGTTAATAATACTTCCAGAATAGCTAAAATAATTAAAGCTAAAAGCTAATTGTTAGTGCTTAAGTTACAAATTAGAGATTTTTAAAACGCAACACATTTACAGTCATGAGAGCTACACATTTAGAACAGAATTTGAAAGCCAAGTAGTCACACAATCAGTTCATCAAGATGAAACAGGTAATTTGTAAAAGTGTTAGTAACCTTTCAACATCAATCCACATCAGACCTGACAAGAAAATTAAAAGCTTGTGTAACGAACCCACCTCCAAAAGTATAAGTAATTCCTCAGAAATGCATGACTTCTCATTAAGGGTAGTCAGTTTAATGGGTATTCTTTTTCTTCTAATGATGAACAGGCCTTATTCATCAAGAAGCTACAATATAGTATTTATGAAGAGTTAGAAACAAACGAGCCTAAAGGAATTATATCATATATCAAAATAGCTACTGAATGTACGAAAATGAACATGTTCCAGAGAATAAATACTGTTGTCAAAACCAATGGCATTTTAAAAGAAGCGAAAAAGCCTTCGCATAATAACAGGAAAACTCAGGTGCTGAAATCCATAAATATGAAACTGCATGATAACAAGTCAGTTGTAACAAAAGTCGATAACAGTATTTCTGGCCTCATTATTCATTACAGTGACTATGTAGCTAACAGTGAAAACGTTTTTGCATCTAATAACATTGCAGAAATTAAAAATGATCCCACTAAAAGTTCTCTAAGTGCCCTTAGGAAGAAAATCGACAGTTGCAAATTTCTGTTTTTTTTCTGATAAAGAAGAGAACATTGCTAAGACTGTGAACTTTTCACTTCCACATTTACAGTCTCAAATCGAAACATAAATCCAATAAATCAGTGCATTTGATACTTGAGAAAAGAACTTCACCAAATTATAAATTAAGCAAGTTACTTAATAAGAAGTTGAAAGAAGCTTATACCTTTAAAAATCCAACAAATCTGAAAAAAGCTATGAGCTTACACAGTTTTTCAAAACATTATTGTACCTAATGATTCCATTATAGCTTGATTTGATACAAGAAATCTATGTATAATCGTTCCTAATCCCAAGTATCTAGAGAGTATTGAAAAAAATGTAGCTCCATCAAAGAACCTCTATTTAGGCAAAATGGTTGAGCTAGCAGAACTTTTAGAATTGTCATTAACTCACAATTATTTTGAATTCAATAATAAAGTATATTATCAAGCAGATAATTTTGCAACTATCAATAGTTTAGTAGGTATGCTAACCAAACTTTTTGTCAATGTTATGGAAAATAAGTTTTCCCAAACACAAAAAGACATAAAAGCCAAAACTTTTTATTACGAACAATAAGTAGATGCTGTGTTAGTCCTATTCAATGGTACTGAAACAGCTATCCAAAACTACCTGTCATCATTAAATAACATGGATCCAAAAATTAAATTTATGTTAGAAATTAAGGAAAATAGTTCTATTAGTGTCCTAGAGCTTACCATCACAAAACAGAATGGGAAATACATTTTCAGGATGTACAGAAAACCATCCAGCAGTGCTGGCTGTTGTGGCCAAGCAGTTCTAGGCACTTCAGTCTGGAACTGCACGACCGCTACGGTCGCAGGTTCAAATCCTGCCTCGGGCATGGATCTGTGTGATGTCCATAGGTTAGTTAGGTTTAAGTAGTTCTAAGTTCCAGGGGACTGATGACCTCAGATGTTAAGTCCCATAGTGCTCCAGACCATTTGAACCATCCAGCAGTGATATCATCAACATTACACTGTGTCACACACACACACACACACACACATATATATATATATATATATATATATATATATATATATATATATTAAACAATCTATTGAGTAAAAAATGTTGAAAGAGAACTATCAGTTATTAAACAAATAGATATCACGACTGACTATGATCAAAATACAGTAACTAAAATATATAATAAATTAAGAAACAGAAAATCACAGACAAATGGTACAAGTCATACACTTAACTCAAGAGTCACAAAGAAATACGAAGAAACTGTTTAATTTAATGTGAAATTTGCGTTCAGTAAAGCTAATACAGTAAAAACAAAATTACACCAACACATAGCCAAAAACAAAAAAGATAAGTACACTAGTTCCAGTGTATATGAATTGTGATATTTGCTATAAGTTTTACATTGGGCAGACTCAGTATTCTTCTTCAATGACATATTGCAAACATACAAGCACCCAAAATAAAACTGTGTTTGGGCTGCACTTGAGAAATAGCAAATATAAAACCACATATGTCCAACATAATATGAAGGCCCCAATAAAGCCCCAAAAGAAAGAAAATTACGCTTATTAGAAGGGATACAGATTTACAGCAGTAATAGAAAGTTGCCTGATTTAATCTTAAATTGGCAAATAGAATTCACTCAAAATAACTTTTACAGTATTTTTGACGTTATGCTATAAAATCAGTGTCATTCACCTCTACTGAAATTAGTAACATTCTCTTCGTGCACTCTGATAATAGCCTAGACCTCAAGTAATATATAGATTCTTCTCATGTTATTATTATGACCTAGACCTCAGAATATGTAACAGATATTCCATATGTTCTAATATAATAATAATAATAATAATAACCCTGATATCAGCCTAGGTATAATACATTTCATATTTTCCCTTAGATCAAGACATCAAGTGATATTTCAGTTCCCAGAGTGAAGTTTTAACTCTGCAGTGCAGTGTGCACTGAAATGAAACTTCCTGGCAGATTAAAGCTATGTACCAGACCAACACGAACTCGGGACCTTTGCCTTTCACAGTCAAGTGCTCCACCGACTGAGCTATCCAAGTGCGACTCACAATCCCTCCCCACAGCTTCGATTCTACCAGTACAACGTCTCCTACCTTCCAAACCCAGGCTGTGCCTAAGCCATGTCTCTGTAATATCCTTTCTTCCAGGAGAGCTAATTCTGTTAGGTTCACAGAAGAGCATCTATGAAGTTTGGAAGGTAGAAGACGAGGTAATGGCAGAATTGAAGTTGTGGGGACGACTCGTGAATCGTTCTTTGATTGCTTAGTGGGCACTTGCACGCGAAAGGTAAAGGTCCCGATTTCAAGTCTCGATCCAGCCCACAGTTTTAATCTACCAGGAAGTTTGATATATCAGTTGTTGCTATATCTTCTAATTGTGACCTAGACATCGAACTAGCCATCATACTTTTCATATGGTTTTAATCTAGCCTTCTGCTCAAAAGTTTTTAGGCTACGTATAAATTTACTTAACCCCGACATTTTTGAGGCTTATTCTTTGTACCTATAACTTGCATATACTTCTGAGCTTTAGAGAATTAATCACAGATACTGGTCATTATAGATAATTAGCGATTAGGTCTTGTTTATTGTATTATGATCAGAACTTGTAACAATGCAATGCATATCTAAATTAGGGTGTACATTGCAGTATATTCCTGGGATTAGTTGTACTTGTATGGGAAGCGACAGTCATTGTGAACAGTCTTAAACACTACATGTATACATTTTAAATAATGGGTTCTTATTGTTCACAGGTTTTGATCATAAATTTTATTGTTAACTAGAATACACAAACGTTTAACTTACACGTCTGATATGATGCCAACTGTAAGGTGGCAGAATAAATGGTCAGATTCACACCTTACATGAGAGCTTTATACATCGCAATGAGAAGGTGAATATGACACCTAACGTAATTCGGCAGTTATGAGAACATTTGCCTATCAGTATGTAACAGAAAAAAGGGATGACAGTCAATCAATGGTAATTAACACACTGTTCCTATACAATGCATGCCTTTGAGCGGAAAGTGGAACAGGCAACGCGAGTCGTTTTTAGTTCGAAAAGCCAGGCAGACACCGGTGTAATGAAGGCATCGCATGGTTCATGACGGAAACCACTTAAGGGGTGGCAGGAGGAAGGTCAGCGACCGTGACCAGGTGATTCAGAAGGAAGGACTGCGTGTAGCGGCACATCTGCACAAGGGCCAGAGAAAAAGCAGTAGAAAGCTGCATGTCGGAATTCCAACAGGATATGAACAAAGACTAGTAATGCATTTCGATCACGTGTCCAGCAAGTGCGATACACGGTAAGGTCAATGTACTTTAGACATCTAGAATTGGCACAAAACGTCCGATTGGCGGAAACGCACTAGGAAGGAGAAAAATACTGAAGTTTCGATGCAGTTTGATAGAAGGGACATTGCGACTGGTAGAGAGAGTTTTCACAAAATAAGAGGAACGCTCCTACTGGTCGAAAAAGGCCATGACATGAAGAATGAATGAACTCAAGTGGGGGAGGAAGTTCTGCCATTAGTAGGACAAGAGAGAAATTTTCGAGAACTCTTCTCTGAACTGGCGGCAAGTGCAGAATGGAGCCCTTAACGCTCTGTACGACGCATAGAAGAAATTTGTGTGCACACTGCGTTCACAGCGGCTGCAATCCAGCTAGAAATTAACTGTAGCAACATTTAGCTCCAACTGCGGAGAAACGAACCAGCCAAATTAGTTAACTGCTCTTGCGAGAACTGAGAGGGCACTATGATATGTATGCTGCTCCAATCATGTGCGTGTATATCGCCACCTACATACACTAGGGATTATTGCATGTTTTCTCGCATAACGAGAAACATACGGAAAGTTTCTGCTGGAAAGTTCAGCAAAGGCCAGATTAGTTTTGTAGGAATTTCAGCGGGAGAGAGCGGCAGCTTAAGGTGAATACTGCGTGCAGATGCGTAAACCAGCTTGCGTCCACTGTAAACTCGAGCCTTGGGTAATCTTGCGCTCAAATTTGTCACATAACTAACCATTCACCGTAGACTTGATTGTCATCCTAAACAGTACCGAACTTTGAACCAGACTCGGACGGTTTCGTAGTACTGTTCAACATCATAACATATGTGTAGGAGCAATTTTGTAAAGAAAATTCCAATTAGACTTTCATATTATTCTGCTTAGGATTAATGTTCTTTCAGAGAGCTAATGTTTAATAGTGTTGTGTATAGGATTATCTCACTTCTTTATGTTGGCGAGATGCGTTATCCATTGCTCTGTTTTTAAGTTGTCGAATTGAAAACTGTGTAAAAGCTGTAATTTTTGTGCTAAAATTTGCGACATTAAACTTATCATTTCAACTTACACAGTTGTTCGCAATTCTAGAATAAGCACCCACATTACACAACTATTGTGGTAAACTTTTCCATATACTATTCTTACAATCTACCATGCTATACAATGACGTCTAAGTACTTCTTTCGAACAATTTTGCAACCTCATGTTATTATTTATAGTTTGCCCAAATATGATTTACGAAATGTTATAATTACGCTGTCTAGTATTCTGAATGTGCAGTTCCCCCCACATAGGCTTATATGAATCCGATGAAACTAATCTGGGATGCTACTGGACGCCAGCTCCTCGCCCATAAACCAACTGCCCGTAAATTACAGGAAGTGTGTGACCTCTGCTTAGGCATCTGGTACCACAAACCTTCGGAAACTTATCAAGTACTCGTCGATCACTGCTGAATTGGGTTCCAGAGGTGGACCAACGCGCTTTTGAATAGGTAGTTATAATGTTTTAGCTCATCATTATACTTAAATCCATTTTTACAGTATGTATGGATATATCGTTCGCCTTATTATTATTCAATTCTGGGACCACAGGACCACGCGATGTACAACGTGGCGCAGTTTTAGAGATTTGTATTAGCTTTTCTATGTGCTCAGACCACTCTCTTTCTTTCAGAAAGGGCTTTTTTCGGTTAGTCAAACCATCTTGTCCCGATCATCTCTGGTTGTTCCAGGCCAACTTTCCAGTCGTGCCTTTTCTGCCCCGTATATCAAGTTGCGTTATACCTGCTTCCTCAGGGTCTTCCTTCGCTGCACTGATCCGTTTCACTGTTTCAATTTTTGCTTTATGCGATAGGTTCCATTAATTTAATATGCGTAGAGAATTTTAGCTTGCATTTCTTCATATCCGTATACAGCTTGCTATACTTTTCAGTTTCTTTATTTTCTCTTACTCCATACGTGCCTTCTTCAGTATAAATGGATCTAAAATTATCCTGATTAGTTTTCATTCACTCTTTTGGATTTCTTCAGTGTTTCTCTTTCTATCTGAAATGAGTGTCTCAGCGCCATAAACATGCTATGGTTTGATGACTGTGTTGTAATATTGCAGCTTGATGTATTTTGTGCTTTCAATCGCTCGCTCCATGTATTAGCTGTTAAAAGGGGGGAAATGCGTTGAGCGAGGTCCGGGGTGCCTCCAGTGTGGCGCAATAACTCTGTCGATAACGAACAAAAACTGTATTTCCCATCCGGCAAGACAATGTCCTTAGTATTGATAAACACTGTAACTGGGTGATTATCAGCTTCATTTGTATGACGAAACTTCGAATATAATGTTCGAACTGTTACTTTTGCCTAAATATGTTCAAGTCAGTCCTCCTGTCATGCTCGCATTATTTCATTTTACCTGGCTTTATTTCAGCTTGCCTGCTTTGCTTAATTTGTCAAGAGTATTCTACATAAAGTCAATATTTGCTGTTTCACGGTCGTAAAGCTTCATTCCTACTGTGAAAGTGGTTATTGTAGGTTTAATTGGATTTTTATAGCTTCCATGTGGCCTTCAGTCATGGTTTAGTCTCTTGTATTACACCGCATGTACTTCACAAGGTTACATAAAAACTGTATCTCACCACGTTTACTAAACAGTTGTGGACAGATCAGAGTACTGTAACGTTAAATACTTCGTGACGATTTTATGTCTCATTTGATTATTATTCTTATAATGCTCTGACAACTCCCTTTACTAATGTAGCTAATCAGCCGAATGGTTTAAATCTATGTGACAGAATGTATCTGTGACGTTTTTACTTGTTTCCTTTGACAAAATCATGACAGAGGAGTCAGGCAGCACTAGATATTTTTGAAAACATTGCTGGCGAGTCAGAGATCAAAATAGAATATTTGGAACTATTTATAAAACAGTATAGATCGCAAAGGCACATTTATTAGAAGGTGACCGCTTTGTATCATCAGATGATTATCTTCAGACATTCAAAACTGTAATGTGATACAGGATATAAATTAGAGGGATAAATACATAGAATTTTAAATTAGCTAATCCTTACAATACATAGATAAGCCCATATAGATGGACAATGGTTGTACACGGAGCACGAACCGCTGAATGACAGTAGTCAACTGCTGGAGAGAGCGGCACTGCTATTTCTTAAATACTGGAGGCTCCGCCTACAGCTCACATCAGTCAGATAAAATCCGAAAGAACTATGTACAAAAAGATGTACTTATTAGTAAATAGGATGTTCACGTAAATAAGTTCTTGGTTTTAACCTATAGTGCCCTGTTAACCTGCTGCGTAGGATATCCACTTTCCGTGAATATTGGCTTTAGGTGGGCGATCTCTTTCGGTATTCTATCTGCACCTGAGACTGTATGCGCCTTGTGTACAAGTTTTTTAAGCCTAGTGTATGGCCTCATTGAGAAGATGAGTTAATGGTGTTCCTTACCTTCTCAGCCAACGGCCTTATCGCAGTGGTAACACCGGTTCCCGTGAGATCACCGAAGTTAAGCGCTGTCGGGCTGCGCTAGCACTTGGATGGGTGACTGTCCGGTCTGCCGAGCGCTGTGGGCAAGTGAGGTGCACTCAGCCCTCGGCTGCGGTCACGAAAACTGACAACGACCGGGAGAGTGGTGTGCTGACCACATGCCCCTCCGTATCTGCATCCAGTGACGCCCCTGGGCTGAGAGGCTGACACGGCGGCCGGACGGTACCGTTGGCCTCCCGAGGCCTGTCTGAATGGAGTTTATCATCTCAACTTCATAATAAGAACATCCGGTTCGGTATGGGTTCAGAGGAAGACAATTGTCTGCCTTTCCTGAATGTTTCGGTTAGGCAGGAGGATGATGGCTCTTAGGGACATTCGGTTAATGGTAAGCACACACATACCGATTTGTATTTATAATCGTCGAGTTGTCTTGACCCATTGCAAACTATTAGTCTATTTCGATCATTTCGCTGCAGGGTGGAATGTAAAACAAGTGTTAGTTGCCGGACTGAGCCGAGAAGTCGTATTACCTTTTAGACGACCTGTAACGCTGATGCGGTCCTGGAGACTTTTTACCTTGATTATTTTCTTGTGCGGTCGCCTTTTTTAATTACTCTGATGCAGCGGACTTGTTATGCAGTGCAACCAGCTCTTGCCTTCTGCAATGAGAGAGTCGATGGCTGGAAGAGAGCTTCGATATATCAAGCGACGTAAACGTCTTACAGTAACTCTCGTGTATTTTGTTGCTCCGATATATCATTACAACGTTGGGTGAACAGATCTCTTATTCAGGGATGGTTAAAGGCCCAAGCGACACAAGCCACCACTTGAGGCGCAAGCTGAGAGGGACGCTATCGGATGTACGATTTCTATAGAGAACGTGCACAATAAGCAGCGGCCGTTTTGGACGTTACATTGAGAGAGGCTGCCAAGTACAGGTAGCAGTTATTGAACTGTACGAAATAAAATCGCCATAGCTTCTGAACGGGTTGCGTTAGGACGTTCAAAGAGCACGGTTGGCTGCGGGGCATGATGGGAACTAGTATACGCATGCGCACGAGCCTTGTTGCTGTCGGCCATTTGCACGTGTGAATGTCACGTTACAGCGTATAGCGCATGTGAAGACCTAGTATACGCACAATAACAACCCAACTCCTGCTCGAAGGAAGTTTGCGACCGAGTTCTAGCTGAAAACAACCGGTCCAAGAAAGCTAACAGTCAAGAATTTGATTCGCAAGTTTCAGAGACGCTGTGTTTCAAACCAACCGCAGGAAATCTATCAAACGAGCTGCACGACAGGCGGGAATGATCCATCCGAGAGACACTGCGACAAATTGTTGTTGAAGACCTGCTTCTCTCCCCACCCAAAATTCAAACCCATCAGGCATTAAGCCCCAGGGCCATGGAACAGTGGTTGTGTTTGGCCAACACTATTGCCCAAGAGGACTTTGATGTGAATATGGTTTGGCTTAGCGACAAGGCCCACTTTAATTTGGATGGGTTCGGCAATAAGAAAATTGGCACATTTGGGGGACTGAGAATCCGCATTTCGCGATCGAGAAGTCTCTTCACCCTCAATGGGTGACTGTGTGCTGTGCCATGTCCATTCACAGAATGATCAGTGCGATCTTCTTTGATGGTATAGTGACTACCGAACAGTACGTGAAGGTTTTGGAAGACGATTTCATCCCCATTATCCAAAGCGACCCTGATTTCGACAAGATGTGGTTCATGCAAGACGGAGCTCCACCTCATCGAAGCAGGAGAGTGTTTGATGTCTTGGAGCAACACTTTAGAGATCGCATTCTCGCTCTGGGATACCCAGAAGCCACTGGCATGGGCCTCGATTGGCCGCCATTTTCTATGGATCTGAACTCATGCGATTCCTTTTTTTGGAGTTATATTGAGGACGAAGTGTACAGCAATAATTCCAAAACTATTGCTGACCTGACAACTGCCATTCAGGAGGTCATCGACTGCATCGATGTTCCAACACTTCAGGATTTCGCTGTACGTCTGTGCCACATCATCGTTAATGATGGCATGGATATCGAACATGTCGTAACCTAAATCCGATTATCTGTAGTGACGTTTAGATGTTGAGTGTACATGTCGGAGTTTGTAACTAATTTACGTTTTTTTTCATGTAACAGGCAACGGCCTTACCGCAGTGGATACACCGGTTCCCGTCAGATGACCAAAGTTAAGCGCTGTCGGGCGTGGCCGGCACTTGGATGGGTAGCCATCTGGACCGCCATGTGCTGTTGCCATTTTTCGGGGTACACTCAGCCTCGTGATGCCAATTGAGGAACTACTCGACCGAATAGTAGCGGCTCTGGTCAATGAAAACCATCGTAACGACCGGGAGAGCGGCGTGCTGACCACACGCCCCTCCTATCCACATCCTCATTGAGGATGACACGGCGGTCGGATGGTTCCAATGGGACACTTGTGGCCTGATGATGGAGTGCTTTTCATATAGTTCAATAATTGTCACGCTGTACGAGGTTCCTATGCACAGCGTCTCGCAATTAATAGTGAAAACTGACATGGATGGAAGTGCACAACGAAAAAGGAGATGCAAAATAATAGGCCGCATCTGCGAAAAAATGTAGTCTAACTAGCTCTGCTCTTTTCAATCAGAACAACATCTCCAAACAGATTCAATAAAATTACATTTTTCTCAAGCTTCTTCAACCATTTTGGGGGGCTGTCATTGTCGCCATTGCGTATTGTTCTTTGTGTTCCAAAAAAACTGCCAAGCCGCGATGCCAAAACATAAGCGACACCTTCAAACTACGTTTAGGACACGTTTTCACTTATGTTTCACAAATGTTCAATGCGTCTTCCGCTAGACACCTACATTACACCCAGACGCTAGTCAATCTCGTCTCATACTTTTTTGAGCGTTGCTGTTGGTTGCTTTGTGTCGTTTAAGACCACCCGATGCTGTTAGAAGGGGAGACTCACATACGGAGCCTTCCACAAACCTCCACATTAAAAAAAAAAAATCACTTAGCTTGAAATCAGGCGATCTTGGCGGCTACTGGTGCCATGTGAGATCCTTACATCACTTGCTGCCGATTCATTGTTGAGGCAGCTCATTCTTAAGAAGCGCTCTCACGTGCAGGTGTCAGTGCGGTACCGCCCCGTCTTGTCGAAAAACGAAATTTTCGGCAAGTTGTCGGGATTGTGTAATGAACAAGGGAGGGAGCTATCTACACCAGGAGGTTCCCTGGTGGCAACCACATGAACCGGGTAATTACAACAAGCACCAAGGTAAACTTCTAGTTATGATGTGCTAGTAAGAATTCGCCCGAAGTTTTTATCTTCATTCATGTAATAAACATACTCTTGCAAATAATATGAATCTTCTTGAAACATAACTACGAAAGGCGTTCAATGAGTAACGCAACACATTCTTTGTCGGCCAGTTTCGGCTGAAAAAATTGCGGAATTTGTTGTGGGACATCGTGAAAAATCCCCGCTTCAGCCTCTATTGCTTCATGAAGTTGCGACAGGTAGCGACGCTATACGTGGTCTTTAAAATTGCGTCTTTAACGGAGTTATGTTCCAAGCAGACCGCTGCCATTGAGTTTCTTTTGGCGGAAAACCGGAAAATCTCAGATATTCATAGACGCTTGCAGAATGTCTACAGAGACCTGGCAGTGAACAGAAGCACGGCGAGTGTTACGTGAAACATCTGTCACCATCACAACAAGATCGCGCAAATCTGTCCCATCTGCCCCGTGCTGGCTGGCCGTACACAGTTGTTACCCATGCATTCTTGGAACGCGCTTACTCTCTAATTCCAGATGGTGACAGACCGCACTCAAACACCTCGCTGCACAACTGAACGTTTCTGTTGGTAGTGCTGATACACTCGTCCAGCAGTTGGGGTGCTCAAAGCCGTGTGCCCGCGGGATTCAAATTCAGATGGTTCAAATGGCTCTAAGTACTATGGGACTTAACATCTGAGGACATCAGTCTCCTTAGACCTAACTAACCTAAGGACATCACACACATCCATGACCGAGGCAGGATTCTAACTTGCAACCGTAACAGCAGCGCGGTTCCGGACAAGTGCCAAGAACCGCTCGGACACAGCGGCCGACCCGCGGGGTTCCTCGTCTTCTAACAGAAGACCATAAAGAGCAATGAAGGACCATCTGCGGGCAATTTTTTGGGCATTGCGAAGCTGATCGTGGCAACCGTGAACATCGTCACAGGTTATGAAACTCCGGTTCATCAGCCCGAACCGGAAACAAAACGGCAAGCATGTAGTAGCGCCGCCGGCCGCGGTGGTCTCGCGGTTCTAGGCGCGCAGTCCGGAACCGTGGGACTGCTACGGTCGCAGGTTCGAATCCTGCCTCGGGCATGGATGTGTGTGATGTCCTTAGGTTAGTTAGGTTTAAGTAGTTCTAAGTTCTAGGGGACTGATAACCACAGCAGTTGAGTCCCATAGTGCTCAGAGCCATTTTTGTAGTAGCGCCACACCACGTCTACTCCCTCAGCCGCTAATTTCATAACGACAGTCTTCTGGGACTGATTGGGACATTTTGTTTGATGTCCTCCCTCGTGACAAAACGATCAACTCTGAAGCGTATTCTGCTACCCACAGGAAATTGAAGACACGAAATCAGAGTGTCCGTCGCCATAAAAATGTAAATGAACTTCTTCTCCGTGACAAGACCAGGCATCAGACAAGTCTGCACGCCCGAGAGGAGCTCAGAAATCTCCATTGGACTGTTCTTCCTCATTCATCCTACTGCCCGGATTTCACAGTTTCCGACTTCCTTCTGTCTGACCCAACGAAGGATGCACTCAGTGGGAAACAATACGTGGATGATGGGGAGGTTATTGATGCAGCAAGACGTTGGCTCCGACGTCGCCCAGTAGAGTGGTATCATGCGAGCATACAGGCCTTCCCAGTAATGCGGCGTGAGGCCGCCACAGTGTACGCAAATTATGTTGAAAAATAGGGTTTTGTAGCCAGAAGAGTGAGGAATAATATTTTGTATTAGAATCCTGAATAAAACTAACATGTTTTCAGAAGAATTTTTGGAAATAAGTTCCTATGGGACCAAATTGCTGAGGCCATCGGTCCCTAGGCTTACACACTTCTAAATCCAACTTAAACTAAATTACGCCAAGGACAAGACACACACCCATGCCCGAGGGAGGAATCGAACCTCCAACAGGGTGAGCCGCGCGAACCGTGACAAGGCGCTCAAGACCGCGTGGTTACTCCGCGCGGCTGCCTTTCAGAAGACATGTGTAGCATTACTTACTTAACATAATCGTATATAAGGAATTAAACTATACAGCAAGAACTAGATGCTCTTTTTCTGCAGTTTGAATATTGTGAGCACATTTTACGTACTTGATTTCAAGAACTGATATGGAGTGCGTGTAGGAACAGTATGTAACTATGAGGAACTTGCTGGTACTCACTGGTGGCAGAACCATAAAGATATCCTCGCGTACAGACTCGAGAGGTACCATATTGGTTGACGGACGAGACTTTACATGTTTCTTAGAGATCGGACGAACACTGTTAACCTCCAGGGGTACACATATGAGGTACAGTTACCACGCCCGCGAGATATAGTCGGTCCAGACGTCCGCTTAACGAAAGATAATGCGCGACAGCACGGACTTAATCTGGTTGAAGAATATTTCACTGATCTACCGCATGGACTGGCCAGAGCAGTTTCCGGATGAGAATGCTGCATATCATATCTGGGAAGTATTTAAAAGATCAGCTGCAGATCGACAACAGTGATACAAGTGTCTGGTACAATTAGACACCGCTCCTTCTCAGAATGGTATCGCCTCCCAAAAGAGTTCTACAATCAATCGATAGATCGCGTACCCAGCCTTCCCAAGGTTCCAGCTTAGGTCCCTCACTTTTTTCTTGCGCATTTGAAAGACTTTTTATCAGTAAGATTCCAGATGCCAAGTTAGTTCTGTTTGCTGATGGTACAGGCACTGCAATAAATAGCAAATAAAGAGTAATTTTAGAAAGACATTAATAAGTGGCTCTTGGCGAATAGTTTGTCATTAAACTTTGAAATGACACATTACATGCACTTCAGAACTTGTAAGAGGTTTCCTTCAAGTTCATGTCTAACATGTGAAGACATCCATATAGAAGAGGTGGACAGTGTTAAATTTTTGGGACTACAACTTGATGATGAATTTAGTTGGGAGGAGCATTGAAAAGACCTCTTGAAGCACCTAAACAAATATTTCTCCGCAATGTTGATGTTGTTAGGCATAAAAAATTAAAAATGTTTCCAAGGGGTTAGTAAGACCCACTTTCATAACTGTTGAAAACAATTTGTGTCTATTTTTGCTCATTTCTATCGTTTAGCTGCAAAATCGGTCACACAATCTCTGGTAAAGGACAATGAGAGTGTGTTTATTTATTTTTTTGCTTTTATGCAGTCCGTTTTCGTCCTCCCCTTCCCTTTGTGTATGTATGTATGTGGATAGGTGGGCATGTTTTACATGGAGGTTACGAGTGTTTGAAGTACACTCCAACGGATTCAGAGGGTTCCGTAAGGTCGTAGGTTAGTAGTGCCAACCTAACCTTCCGGCCGCCTGAGACAGCACCGGAACCAGAGACACTGGTTAGTCACAGGGAGTGGATGTACCGTTCCGCTGAATACAGGTGCACAGTTGGCAACAGGTCTCTCCCACTTGCTCGGATTAGAGTCGCTCCAGAACAAATGACGGGGCACTGTTTGCTTTGGTCCGGTAAGCTGCAGGCGTGCTTTGCTAGATTTTTGCAGTGAACACATAGTGTATTGTAGGACGATCACTCTATTGTATAAATAATGCAAAAGCCAAGGTCGCTTGCAGTTGTTTTTTTAATTTTTATTTCTGCGACAGTGGTTTTATGTCAGCTGGTCTGCCTCATGCATCGTTATATCCAAATGATTTATGCATGTTAAGCTACATTCAGGTATGTGGTGCTGTACTACTAATAATGTACAGTAATGTACACTCCTGGAAATGGAAAAAAGAACACATTGACACCGGTGTGTCAGACCCACCATACTTGCTCCGGACACTGCGAGAGGGCTGTACAAGCAATGATCACACGCACGGCACAGCGGACACACCAGGAACCGCGGTGTTGGCCGTCGAATGGCGCTAGCTGCGCAGCATTTGTGCACCGCCGCCGTCAGTGTCAGCCAGTTTGCCGTGGCATACGGAGCTCCATCGCAGTCTTTAACACTGGTAGCATGCCGCGACAGCGTGGACGTGAACCGTATGTGCAGTTGACGGACTTTGAGCGAAGGCGTATAGTGGGGATGCGGGAGGCCGGGTGTACGTACCGCCGAATTGCTCAACACGTGGGGCGTGAGGTCTCCACAGTACATTGATGTTGTCGCCAGTGGTCGGCGGAAGGTGCACGTGCCCGTCGACCTGGGACCGGACCGCAGCGACGCACGGATGCACGCCAAGACCGTAGGATCCTACGCAATGCCGTAGGGGACCGCACCGCCACTTCCCAGCAAATTAGGGACACTGTTGCTACTGGGGTATCGGCGAGGATCATTCGCAACCGTCTCCATGAAGCTGGGCTACGGTCCCGCGCACCGTTAGGCCGTCTTCCGCTCACGCCCCAACATCGTGCAGCCCGCCTCCAGTGGTGTCGCGACAGGCGTGAATGGAGGGACGAATGGAGACGTGTCGTCTTCAGCGATGAGAGTCGCTTCTGCCTTGGTGCCAATGATGGTCGTATGCGTGTTTGGCGCCGTGCAGGTGAGCGCCACAATCAGGACTGCATACGACCGAGGCACACAGGGCCAACACCCGGCATCATGGTGTGGGGAGCGATCTCCTACACTGGCCGTACACCACTGGTGATCGTCGAGGGGACACTGAATAGTGCACGGTACATCCAAGCCGTCATCGAACCCATCGTTCTACCGTTCCTAGACCGGCAAGGGAACTTGCTGTTCCAACAGGACAATGCACGTCCGCATGTATCCCGTGCCACCCAACGTGCTCTAGAAGGTGTAAGTCAACTACCCTGGCCAGCAAGATCTCCGGATCTGTCCCCCATTGAGCATGTTTGGGACTGGATGAAGCGTCGTCTCACGCAGTCTGCACGTCCAGCACGAACGCTGGTCCAACTGAGGCGCCAGGTGGAAATGGCATGGCAAGCCGTTCCACAGGACTACATCCAGCATCTCTACGATCGTCTCCATGGGAGAATAGCAGCCTACATTGCTGCGAAAGGTGGATATACACTGTACTAGTGCCGACATTGTGCATGCTCTGTTGCCTGTGTCTATGTGCCTGTGGTTCTGTCAGTGTGATCATGTGATGTATCTGACCCCAGGAATGTGTCAATAAAGTTTCCCCTTCCTGGAACAATGAATTCACGGTGTTCTTATTTCAATTTCCAGGAGTGTATATAGTGTAACTCTTGTAGGCCCTCCCTCAAACCTGTCATGTTATATCTTCACAGAGCCGATGATGGCACCTTTAGTGTGTTGAAACCGGTCATCTAGTAAACAGTGTTTAAGCGATCTTGCCTTTTGATTTATTTATAAATTATTTCAGATGGTGTTTGTAATTAATTTCATTTTTCGGTGTCATAATGCGTAATTTTTGCAAGGTTTGATTATTCTGATTTTTCTGGGATAAATTTATGCGTTTTATGAAGTTCCATGAGTCTTTCTTGTACTGAGAGAATGACCATTGAATCTGTCGTCTTGTGGTAGTTTCTGTAGAGTAAATATGTGGGGCATAACTTGCAAAGAGTTTCCATGTTCTTACTGCCCGTGAATTGCATTGTAAATTTTGGTTTTCTCCAGTTTTTGCTGGTGGTTCCTATGTGTAAACCGACTGATTTTGCCCACCAGCTCACCACGTGTCTCTCATGTCAAAGTATCCTCCTCATCGTCACCTTCAATGAGTAGATCTTTTTTCCTCAATGAATATTCACATGCCTCTACACATACATCTAGATCATACTCTGCAAGCTACCTAATGGTGTGTAGCGGAGGGTACTTTCTGTATCACTATCTCGTCCGTCCAACTCTGTTCCACTCGCGAATAGTGCGTGGGAAGAATGACTGTCGGTAAGCCTATGTATTGGCTCTAATTTCTCGAATTTTCTCCTCGTGATCAATACGCGAGATGTATGTGGGGGAGGGGGGTGGGGGTGGGAAGTAATATGTTGTTTGACTACTCCCGAAATTTCAATAGTAAATTTCTCCGTGACGCCTCCCTTGTAACGTCTGCCTGTGGAGTTTCTTTAGCATCTTCGTAACGCTCTCTCACCAGCTAAACGATTCCGTGGCGAAACGCACCGCTCTTCGTTGGGTCTTCTCTATCTCCTTTATCAGCCCTACCTGATAGGGATCCCAGATAGATGCAATTTCTGAATTTACATGAATTGATTGATTCCGGCCACCAGCCCAACAAGTGTCTCTTAAGTCAGTTTTCTCCTCATGGTCACGTTCAAAGAATATCTTTTTCTCCTGAACTCAATGAATGTCCGTATTTTTTTATAAATTGTTTCACGGTTTTTGAATTTGCCTAAACTGGTCGATTTTTGCCCACCTGCCCACCATGTATCCACCAGTTCATAGCTACCTTCTTTTTGCATTGTTTGATGCATAGGTCTGTTTCCCTCGAGATCGCCGGCCACTGTGGCCGAGCGGTTCTAGACGCTTCAGTCCGGAATCGTGCTGCTGCTACGGTCGCAGGTTCGAATCCTGCCTCGGGCATGGATGTGTGTGATGTCTTTGGGTTAGTTAGGTTTCAGTAGTTCAAAGTCTAGGGGACTGATGACCTCAAATGTTAACTTCCATAATGCTTGGAGCCATCTGAACCATTTGAACCCTCGAGTTCAACTGATACCTAAATGCATGTGTGATTACAGCTTACTTCTCATTGTCTGAATTTATGAAATCTCACTGATTTTCAGCCACTAGCGGGTGTTGGGTTATGAGTATGAACTACATTGGAATACTACCCAATCAGCCACTGGAGCTCGTTATTGTAGAGCATAAGTAAAACGGTAACACACATTTCTGGAAAATTTCATCCAGTAAATGATTTTTATATTTTTGTGCCCTTGCCTGTATTGGTGCTTGATTCCGGAAGTACACATAGGAATACCCCTCTGATACCCCCATTGATCATTAGATACTACCAAATGCTTAGCCAGTTAGCATGACATGTTTATGCATCCAATATGAATTATACACTGAAGTGACAAGAGGAGGTAACTTAATACCATGTCAGGATTCCTGTTGTCTGGCGTAGCACAGCACCTCCACGTGGCATGAACCCAACAATTCGTTGGAAGTCCCCTGCAGAAATATTGTACCATGCTGCCTCTATAGCTGTCCCTAAGTGCGAAAGTGTTGCTGGTGCAGGAGTTTGTGCATGAACTGACCTCTCGATTATGTCCCTTAAAAGTTCGATGGGATTCATGTCGGGCGCAACGGGTGGCCAAATCATTCGCTCAAATTGTCCTGAATGTTCTTCAGACCGATGACGTGGCACATTGTCATCCATAAAAATTTCATGGTTGTTTGGTAACATGAAGTCCATTAATGGCGGCAGATGGTCTCCAAGTAGCCGATTAATAATTATTTCTAGTCAATGATCGGACCAGAGGACGCAGACCGTCCCACATAGACACACCGCACACCATTAAGAAACTATGCCCAGTTTGCACAGTGCCTTGTTGGTATCTTGAGTCCACGGCTTCATGGGATTTGCGTCATACTCTAATCCTACCACCACCTCTTACCAACTGGAATTGGGACTCATCCGATCAATATGATCACAAGGCCAAGAGAGGCGCTGCAGACAATGTCGCGCTGTTAGCAAAGGCTCCCACTTCGGTCGTCTGCTACTATAACCCATTAACGCCACATTTCGTCGCACTGTCCTAGCGGATACGTTCGTGTACGTCCCACATTGATTTCACGCAATGTTGCTTGTCTGTTATCACTTACAACTCTACGAAAATGTCCTGCTCTTTGTGGTTAAGTGAAGGCTGTCGGCCACTGGACTGTCCATGGTGAAAGATAATGCCTGAAATTTGATATTCTCAGAACACTCTTGACGCTGTGTATCTCGGAATATTGAATTACCTAACGAATTCCAAAATGGAATGTCTACATCTTCATCTACATCCATACTCCGCAAGCCACCTGACGTGTGTGGCGGAGGATACCTTGAGTACCTCTATCGGTTCTCCCTTCTATTCCAGACTCGTATTGTTCGTGGAAAGAAAGATTGTCGGCATGCTTCTGTGTGGGCTCTAATCTCTCTGATTTCATCCTCATGGTCTCTTCGGGAGACATACGTAGGAGGGAGCAATATACTGCTTGACTCCTCGGTGAAAGTATGTTCTCGAAACTTTAACAAAAGCCCGTACCGAGCTACTGAGCGTCTCTCCTGCAGAGTCTTCCACTGGAGTTTATCTATCATCTCCGCAACGCTTTCGCGATTACTAAATGATCCTGTAACGAAGCGCGCTGCTCTCCGTTGGATCTTCTCTATATCCTCTATCAACCCCACCGGGTACGGATCCCACACTGGTGAGCAATATTGAAGCAGTGGGCGAACAAGTGTACTGTAACCTACTTCCTTTGTTTTCGGATTGCATTTCCTCAGGAATCTTCCAATGAATCTCAGTCTGGCATCTGCTTTACCGACGATCAACTTTATATGATCATTCCATTTTAAATCACTGCTAATGCCTACTCCCAGATAATTTATGGAATTAACTGCTTCCAGTTGCTGACCTGCTATATTGTAGCTAAATGATAAAGGATCTTTCTTTCTACGTATTCGCAGCACATTACACTTGTCTACATTGAGATTCGATTGCCATTCCCTGCACCATGCGTCAATTCGTTGTAGATTCTCCTGCACTTCAGTACAATTTTCCATTGTTACAACCTCTCGATATACCACAACATCATCCAAAAAAAGCCTCAGGGAACTTACGATGTTATCCATAAGGTCATTTACGTATATTGTGAATAGCAACGTTCCTATGACACTCCCCTGCGGCACACCTCTCCATTGAGAATGACATGCTGCGTTCTGTTATCTAGGAACTCTTCAATCCAATCACACAATTGGTCTGATAGTCCATATGCTCGTACTTTGTTCATTAAACGACTGTGGGGAACTGCATCGAACGCCTTGGGGAAGTCAAGAAACACGGCATCTACCTAGCTCCAACTACCGTTCCGCGTTCAAAGTCTGTTAATTTCAGGCGTTCGGCCATAAGCATGTCGTAAACCTTTTCACATGAATCTCCTGAGTACAAATGATAGCTCCTCCAATGCACTGCCCTTTTATACCTTGTGTACGTGGCACTCCCGCCGTCTGCATATGTGCATATCGCTATCCCATAACTTTTGCCACCCCTATGTATGAGCATGCACCCTCTCAGGTACCCATTTTGATCCTCAGGTCCTCGTAATGTGAGTTGTACTTACCTAAGCCTTACCTGTCTAATTTCATTGCCATGTAGCCCGCCTCCGTAGCTCAGTGGCGTGTTAATTTTGGCCACAGTTGTCTGACGATGATTACTCTAAACGTGTCATAGATAAAGTATTTAGCGATCAAGATGGGGTCTCCCGCCCAATAATACCAGACAACCATTTCCATTAGCCTTTCTTTCCCACCGCGCTAAGAACGGTGGTATGTGATAACGACTGAAAAACTCCCCAGCCGACAACGTTTATACATCTTGCCGAGGACCATCTCTGCCCCAGATGCGCCGCTGTTGACACCGGCATCACCGTTTCGTTTGTGGTACGGCAGCCGACGGTCGGCTCCTCACACGTCGCATGTTGGCTTTGTTGCTGCGACGGAGAATTATTCCATCCTGGCATCACTTACTACCCTGATGCTCGACATAACGCCACGGTATGGGTGAAAGGTATGGCGTTGTCATACTTTTTAGTGATGCCATTGCAGAGTTATTAAATTTTTGGCACTATTTAACGAATAATTACGCGGTTTTACGGCACAAGACGTCGTATGCTTCGCTCTTTGTGAAATACTTCGGGTTGTTGTTTAAGCACCCACCAGAGTACTGGTGTGTGCATGGTGTGAGAAGAAATTGAAGATATAGCACAGGATAGACTGATCAGAGACGTGAACGGTAATTGTATGGTGTTTTAATCTCGGTAAACAGGAAGACGACCTTGATATTCCACCGTCTGCACCGTCTGGCTGCTGTGGAGACCCCCGAAGAAGATAAAAAATAACAAAAAAATGCAAAAAGCATTCTCCCTCTTTTTTCCTTTTTTTACAAAATGATCTGAGGTCTATTTAATTATTTTTTTTTCATGAGTGGAGCCTGAAGTGGTCGCTAACATCTGTCCTAGTTGGCTTCTAGTGGGAAAATGGCGGTGGCACTAGATATTGATTGTTTTTGTATGTAAGTTAGATAGGTTTTGGGGGTAGTATGGATGTTAGTGGCCCCAACCACCACCACCTAGGTTGTGGTGCCCCAACGCCCTAAGTGTAAGACGTCAAAAGGCAGACAGCCGTGCGAGGTGCGAATAATGACACCCAGCATCTAATACGCGTCTCCCTTCCCCCGTCAGTCTGGAGGACCCCACGGAAGAATAATATGAACATGAGTTTTGAGTATATTGAGCCTTAAAAGAAAGCGTAGCCTTCTTAGGACACAAATCACATGCCTCGTGACATTATTTTCCCCTACTTCATGCATGCCCATAGAGTATTGAATTGATTCGCATTGTTATCCGGTGCGCATCAGAAACAGACCTCTTAATAATCAGTTTACGGGTCTTATATGCCATATCCCTTTGTATAGAAGATGGTGAAGAAAACTCGCGCTTGCGAGATCTGGCTACGAGACAGAGGAACAAAAGGTCTGAATAAAAGTAAAAGGTGAATGAGGTTAACTTGTACCGAGCGACACAGTTCACAGAACAAGGCGGCTTTCTAGCTAGCATACTTCTCCCATTGAAAATGAAGTGATCGTATGGCATTGTTGGCCGGGAGGCCCCTGCGGGGAAGTTCGGCCGCCGTATTGCAAGTCCTTCTTAGTTGACGCCACTTCGGCGACTTGCTCGTCAATGATGATGAAAGACACACAACACCCACTCACCACGAGGCAGAGAAAATCCCTGACCCCGCCGGGAATCGAACCCGGGACCCCGTGGGCGATAAGCGAGAACGCTACCGCAATACCACGAGCTGCGGCCCCTTCCATTGTCATTCCGTAATTCACGAAGCCGAGCTGAATTTTGCCGAGTCCAAAGAGTGTAGAACGAATTCTTCAAGGAATTTGGGGTACTAACTACGCTTCCAGTATATTTATTCCTCAATGAAAGTTACCATAAATAATATATCTCTTTCCCGAACTCACAACTCAGTACTTGTGATCAACATAAGGAATAAGAATAACATTTATAACGACTTGACGTCACTTACTTTGGGCCAGAACGTGTCCATTATTCAGGAACACACATTGACAATAACTTGCCAGCAGCCATAAAAAGCTTAACTACCAATAAAGTTTAGTTTAAGAGCATCCTAAAGGTTTTATTGGTTGCCATCGCCTTCCACTCCATTGACGAGCTCCTTCGTAGAACCCATTAACAAATTTTCCACGTATCCTCCGAAGCCACTACATCAGTTTCAGTCAGACTTGGTACACATATCACTTACTGTCTGCAAAGGATCTCTGTGGCGGTAAGAACTACGCAGCAATCAAAGGGGTTGGGGGGGGGGGGGGGGGGGGGAGAAGTAGTGTAGATCGTGACACGCGAGTACCCAGACTTTATTACTTTATTCATCCATTTGAGGATGAGAGCACTTAGTGACTTGCAATAAACTTTACACATAATCTGAAATCCTTACTAAACTTTTTCTGGCCTATAAGGCCCACTAGATGCTGAAAAGAAACAATTTTATCGCTTACTATATTTTCGCTATTCAGACAGAAAACTACCGAATCAGACTTGGTGTTTTAATTTATTACTTTTTTACTACTAACTATATTCGCGACACATTTTTCAGACAGTATTCATACATATCACTGAATGTACCTGCAAAATTAAATCATTGTACGAGACAGTTATGAGATATGAGATGCGAGGGTTATTCGGAAAGTGAGAAACAATCGGTCGCGAAACGGAAACCACAGTGAAAATCCGATGAAGTTTTGCACAGATGTGTTGGGCAGTGTCTCTAGTATGCTCGTCGATCGCGTTACGCCGTTCTTTTTAGTTCTGAGCACACAGGGAGCACATAAAGATACCTAGAACAATAGTGTCTCCCGCCAAGCACGAGGACCTGGTGAGGAATTTCGTCTGAAGCTATGCAGCCAACATTACATAACTGTCATGCGTTTTCTTCTTCAAGAGAATTCTCACCCGCATTCTGCAAGGGCAATGAAGATGCTCCTGCAACGTTTTCAATTGGAAATGTTTGATTACCCAAAATAGAGCCCGTAATTGTCTCCCTCTGAGTTTCATCTCTGCTCACATGAACTGGCTACGAAGACAACATTTTGGCACAGACAACGAGCTGCAGGCCAGCGTAGAGAATTGGCGGAAAGCGCTGGCGGCTGCCTTCTATAACGAGGGTGTTGGAAAGCTGGTACAACGCTACGACAAACGTCTAAGTCGGATCGGCGACTATGGAGATAGGTAGCTGGAAGTTATAGCTAACTGTTGCAAATAAAACAGTTTTAATTTTCACTGTGATTTCAATTTCGCCACCTATCGTTCCTTACTTTCCGAATAGCCCTCGTACTTGTGAGATATGATGTCCAATATTGAGTTGCGTGAAAACCACCGCATCATGCCTGATTTTTTAATTTGTTACTGCTTCACTATTAACTCTGTTCAAAACATATTTCGTAGACAGTAGCCACATATACAACTGAATTACCTGCAAAATTATGTCATTGTACCAAAAATAGCTCAGGATATACGGCGCCATAAACATTGAGCTGTGTGGAATGGAAGCAGCAGGGCAACGTTTGCTAGAGGTACAGCTGAAATGAGTATACAAATACGCGTCAGATGTGTTAAATACAGATGAAATCTATTTGATGTGTACATAAGCGGACAAAGCAACAGGTGAAAGACTCATCGTAAACCCCTGGAATGATTTCAGCCAAATTTGCTACACGTAGTTGTTACGATCTGGAAGAAATACTGTGGTGGTAAGACCCAGCAGCCTCCTACTGTGGGGGGACTGATAACGTGGAGACAGAAGGCGCGAGGAAGAGATGGACAGACAGAGAGGAGGAACAAGGAGAGGGACAGAGAGAAGGGAAAGATGACATGGTGTAATGGAACTGGGATGAATAGATAGTGGGCAATGTTGGGTACTCACCATGTATCAGATAAAGTAGGCATTACACAAAATATGACTTACATCTTCAGTGTAGTAATGTGATTAGTGTAAATGATCTGTCTGCCTGTATCATTAGTGGCGTGCCTCCAGACATTTAAATTTAGAAATTTGCGGTAAGTTCCTATGGGACCAAACTGCTGAGGTCATCGGTCCCTAGGCTTACGCACTACTTAATCTAACTTAAACTACGCTTAGGACAACACACCCACCCATGATCGAGGGAGGACTCGAACATTCGACGGGGACAGTCGTCCAGATATTTAACCGAATCGTCGAGTCCGCTTTATGCACGATATTTCGACAGCCCAAGTTACACTGTTATTTGTGTTCGCTGCCTGGACTCCAGACTGTGAACTATTTATAGCCGAGTTCGGCTCTCGACGCCCACTACGCACTGCGATGCTCTTATGTTCTTCAGGCCCGCACTGACATTCCGTAAAACGGGCATTATTCAGAGTTTTCCAGTTTTGGTGAATGTGATGACCAGCGTGATCTTAGCACATTAAGTGTCGGACCCAAAGCCTTGTTTAAAGTGAGACCCCGGTTCCGGTTTTTAAGTTTTGTTACATTACTATTTCGAGAAAGTTGTTTGCATGACGATACTGCTCTTGCCGCATTTCATTTCTTTTATATTCAAGGTAGTGCTCAGGGATAGCTGATTTGCCTAGTTGTTCTGGTCGGTTGAGTATCTGATGTTCCTTGCGTCTCTCTTCGACAGTTCCAACAGCGTGCTCCAGGTAAGACATAGGACATTCGCATGGAATGTGATACACAGACCGCTTTCAGAGACTTAGATCGTCTTTATCATTACACAGAAGGATTTTTATGGTTACCGGCGCGAGCGAAGTAGGTACGGAAGCAGAGGTTGTCCTCGTAAAACCTTCCTGGTTTCCGAATGCAGTTGAAAAACTATGAGACACGGGTACTTGCGGTATCCAGCATCAAGTGAAGCAACTCAAAACGTTTTATACAGATTTCTTCTCTAAACGGTTTCTGTTCTTTTGTTTCAAGTGATAAAGAGTTACAAGAAATGACTATACATCAATAGAAAGCCCAATGCATAGTGTGGTATATGGAAACGAAATCATCCATTGCTGCCAAAGAAATTTCCGACGTGAATTTCAAAATGAACCACCAGACGTTAAAACTGTTAAGGTTGGTATGATAAGTTCCTACCCACTGGGAGGATAAAGAGGTAGATTCAGGCAGCAAATCAGATGAAATGGTAGAGGAGACGAGAGAGACCTTCCACAGAAGTCAATCACAGAAAGTTCACCTAGCATCTAGAAAGACAAACATTCTCCGCCAACAGTTCACAAGGTACTGCCTAAACGACTTCGTGCGTGCACTTACAAAGTTCAAATTGTGGAAGTACTGGAGCGAAACGATTTTAAGCTTCGCTACGAACTTGCCATTGATAAGTCAGATCTGATTGGGCAAAGTATCTAGGAAATGTCGTTTTCTCTGATGAAGCCCTCTTCCACACATATTGGAAGGTTAGACGGCATAACATTCTCATCTAGGGATCGGAAATATCCCACATTTTCCGAGAATATGTCAAAGACAGCGAAAAGGTGTTACGTGTGGAGTGCGCTGCTGAAAGACAGCATAGATGGACCATTTTCCAAAGTTTCTTCCCCTTCAGCCAAATATGATCTTCCAGCAGGAGGGCCGGTCAGAGTGGCCGAGCGGTTCTAGGCGCTTCAGTCTGGTACCGCGCGGCCACTACGGTCGCAGGTTCGAATCCTGCATCGGGCATGGATGTGTGTGATGTCCTTAGGTTAGTGAGGTTTAAGCAGTTCTAAGTTCTAGGGGACTGATGACCTCAGAAGTTAAGTCCCATAGTGCTCAGAGCCATTTGAACCATTTTTGTACCAGCAGAAGGGTGCACCACCACACTGGTGTTTATATGTTCTTTACTTCCTGGACCAGACATGTCCACAGCATTGGATAGGACCTGTTGGCCCCTTCCGAGTAGCCAACACGATCTCCAGACATGGCCAGCGTGGATTTCTTCGTGTGCCATTAATTTAACTACATTGTGTGTGCTTCGCTTGCACATGACTTCAGCGATCTCTGCAGAATAATTGTGGATGCAGTAGTTTCCTTCATCCCGGACATGCTTGTATATACATGAGCCGCGACAGGTTATCGTCTAGAAATTTGAAAGTCAGCAAAGGAGCCCACCTAGAAATGTATTCATTTTTCCTACAAATCTTTTTGAGTTACTTTACATGATGCTGCAAACTGTAAGTATTCATGTCTCATTGTTTTTATTTTTAATGACATTTGGAAGTCAGGGAGGTTTCGTGTGGACATCCTGTGCAATATTTTGATTTTGATGTAACTCCTCTCAGTTTATAAATTTCAATTTTCACTAATATGGGTGTGTGGTCATTAAACAGGCTCCTCTCTGTGAAGGATGATACAAGGAGCGCAAGGATAGGACTGTTAGCCGTCAGGTCAGGACCAGCCAGAGAGTGGTAAAGCAACAAGGCTTTAGATTCCCTGAGGACTTATTGGTAAAAAAGGAACAAGTTTTATGTAAGAACGTCCAGGTAGGGTCCCAACAGAATATAGTGGCACATGCGACAGTGTGCGCTTTCTTGCTAGTCCCAAGCCTTTAAAAAATACCCAGTAGGATCACTCAGTGTGTCGTATGAATAAAAATGGGAACATTCTCCGGAGAAGATCTCGGACCAAAAAGAACATTCTCAGTTCCGTATGAATAAAAATTCGAAGCAATTCTCAGATGAGAGAGTTCTCTCTCACCACCTCCCCTCCTTGAGAAAGTTCTCGGTGTGTTGTGTCCAGTGTCCGACACACAACACACGCATAATCTTGTATTTCATTCAACTCACTCAGAGTATTCAATGTACAAATATGGAATGGCATCAATGTGCTCTGTAAGAGCTGCACAAGGTTTCGATTTCAGTTTGGTGTACGGCAACAAATTTTTAAGACGATTAGGGAATTTTCGAGGTATGGGAAACCTTTTTTTGTTACTGAAGTTAAGTGAACACATTATGAAAACGAAATCTTCAAAATGCATCTCCTTTTCATTTCCTCCAATCCGAAATTCTGTCAGAGTTTTCTAACAAGAAATAATTTTGGTTAAATATGGCGCATAATAGTCGGCACGCGTGTCAAGTACTTAACCAAAGGCCCGTGCGGTTTCATTACGAAAAACAGAACGCCCTGTTTGTAATAAATCAGTTATTAGTTTTCCTGAGCCACCTAAGGTTTTCTAACTCAACAAAACAAAATATTTCTGCTATGAGAAAACATGATAAAGAACATCTGAAAATGTCAAATGTTCAAATGTGTGTGATTTCCGAAGGCACCAAACTGCTGAAGTCATCGGTCCATAGACTTACACACTACTTAAACTAATTTATACTGAGAACAACACACACACCAATGCCCGAGGGAGGACTCGAACCTCCGGCGGGAGGGGTCGCGCAATCCGTGACATGGCGCCTCAAACCGCGCGGCCACTCCACCCGGCTCTGAAAATGTCGCTGACATAATAGTCTGGTGTATACCTAATAAGGCTTGTTTTGCACCGGTCTGAGTATTTCGGTCTGCTAAATAACAGAAAAATGTTTTCATATTCGCTTCGTTTGAAAGGTCAACCCTCTTCTTCCTTGACTTTCGGGAAGGAAGCTCGCCAGCCAAATAATGTTTTTATTGTTAAACCTATAAAAACTTTTACAGTTTCTCTCTCCAGTTTTTCATCAGGCTTCGTGTATCTTATTTTCTCTTCCGAGCAACATAAATTCCTCCATTCGCTGAAAAAAAAACCCTCAGTAAAACTGAACCTCAACAGAAATTACTCGATTACAAATATGCTACAAAGCTCATTTCAGAAAATGGAGAATATTGTCCACTTGTGAAAAACTTCTCTAGTTTTATTCGTACGAAATCGGAGAATGTTTGAAAGATGCCAGTCTCTCGTGGCTTGCCCCTTGGTTCAACTTTTTCTTGTTAAGTTCTTGAGTGATTATGCCAAATTAACGTCATTGGAGAAATGAAATCTGGAATTAGAGCTTTGATTTTCTTTAGATAGTAACTGGGTGACGGGGCTGTTGCACTTTATTAGGCATGGGAAGATGTGTGGTGGCAAGACCACCTGATCGACAAGAGCGTACGGCCTGCTTGTCGCACTACAGGAGGTGCCCAGCGTTTTCGCCTTTTGTAGCGAGCCAGCCGCTGTGGCCGAGCGGTTCTAGGCGCTTCAGCCAAGAATCGCGCTGCTGCTATGGTCGCAGGTTCGAATTCTGCCTCGGTCATGGATGTGTGTGATGTCCTTAGGTTAGTTAGGTTTAAGTAGTTCTAAGGGACTGATGACCTCAGATGTTAAGTCTCATAGTGCTCAGAGCCATATGAACCATATTGTAGCGAGGAAAGCAGAATGTATAGGATGTGGGCAGTGGCGGCGCTGCATCACAGATCGTTTTAGTGCACTGGGGCCCGCAACTCGCCTACTAGACAACGCCGGACGGCTCCATTGTCTGCCTCGGTTAGAAGAATATTAATGTCTGCGTACAAGGGGGACGACAGAATAGCGCCAATGTATACCACTGCCGTCCAACGGCCAGAGGCAGTTTCAGGTCTATCCTCCACCGTGCATAGACCAAAAAACGCCATCTCATTTATGGATCGGTATGACGTGTACTGACACAAAAGAGCACCCTCTGAATCTGGTGGGACGACCCGTGACAGGAGGAAAAAATGTGGCGGGGAAAGGAGCAGCAGAATCTAACTGGCAACTGTTTCTGTGTCCTCCCATGACTGGAAATTTTCCTGCACGGGCGAGACAAGGCGCTAATCTTTCAGTGTTAACGTGAAGTGAGGAGTTCAGGGATTCGCTTATGGACGGCCGGAGAGATCTCGACCGCCAGACCGAAAGTTAGAGCTCTTCACTACTGGTGAGCCGGAGTGCACGTGACCGCAAGAGTCAGAAGTATTACTGTCACGGTAGTCGGGGCACAGCCTAGCTGTTACCTCTTGGTGACAACTTGTTACTCGTACTTGATCCACGATCGCGGACTGCTACTGAGAGCAGCTGCATCACACTTGTGCTTCGAGCTGTCAGTGCGAGGCCACTCTTGCAGATGCTAATGTATTCGCAGCACCGGCTCAATAGTCTAATTAATTTGACCCCTCCCAGCTTACGCTGTCGCCTTGGCGCCAAACATAGCCACGGCTTGCAAGTGTGATCTGTATCAAGGGTTCTCATTCCCGACCGATATTGTTCGTAACAGTCAAGCGTAATGTGTTAAGGCATACTCTCAGTCACAAAGTTTGAAGGGCTCTATAACATGGTAGTTGATCCCATTCCTGTACGCGAATTCAGGCAACATCTCATTACCCAAGTCACGTTGTTCTTATTTATATTTCATTCAATATTTGCCTCGGGTAATACTTTAGCAATTCTCACAATAAATCATTTGTTGTTGTTGTTGTGGTCTTCAGTCCTGAGACTGGTTTGATGCAGCTCTCCATCCTACTCTATCGTGTGCAAGCTGCTTCATCTCCCAGTAACTACTGCAACCTACATCCTTCTGAATCTGCTTAGTGTATTCATCTCTTGGCCTCCCGCTGCGATTTTTACCCTCCACGCTGCCCTCCAATACTAAATTGGTGATCCCTTGATGCCTCAGAACAAGTCCTACCAACCGATCCCCTCTACTAGTCAAGTTGTGCCACAAATTTCTCTTCTCCCCAATCGTATTAAATACCTCCTCATTAGTTATGTGATCTACCCATCTAATCTTCAGCATTCTTCTGTAGACCACATTTCAAAAGCTTCTATTCTCTTCTTGTCCAAACTATTTATCGTCCATGTTTCACTTCCATACATGGCTACACTCCATACAAATACTTTCAGAAACGACTTCCTGACATTTAAATCTATACTCGATGTTAACAAATTTCTCTTCTTCAGAAACGCTTTCCTTCCCATTGCCAGTCTGCATTTTATATCCTCTCTACTTCGACCATCATCAGTTATTTTGCTCCCCAAATAGCAAAACTCCTTTACTACTTTAAGTGTCTCATTTCCTAAGCTAATTCCCTCAGCATCACCCGACTTAATTCGACTACATTCCATTATCCTCGTTTTGGTTTTGTTGATGTTCATCTTATATCCTCCTTTCAAGATACTATCCATTCCGTTCAACTGCTCTTCCAAGTCCTTTGCTGTCTCTGACAGAATTACAATGTCATCAGCAAATCTCAAAGCTTTTATTTCTTCTCCATGGATTTTAATACCTACTCCGAATTTTTCTTTTGTTTCCTTCACTGCTTGCTCAACATACAGATTGAATAACATCGGGGAGAGGCTACAACCCTGTCTCACTCCCTTCCCAATCACTGCTTCCCTTTGATGTCCCTCGACTCTTATAACTGCCATCTGGTTTCTGTACAAGTTGTAAATAGCCTTTCGCTCCCTGCATTTTACCCCTGCCACCTTCAGAATTTCAAAGAGAGTATTCCAATCAACATTGTCAAAAGCTTTCTCTAAGTCTACAAATGCTAGAAACGTAGGTTTGCCTTTCCTTAATCTTTCTTCTAAGATAAGTCGTAGGGTCAGTATTGCCTCACGTGTTCCAACATTTCTACGGAATCCAAACTGATCTTCCCCGAGGTCAGTTTCTATCAGTTTTTCCATTCGTCTGTAAAGAATGCGCGTTAGTATTTTGCAGCTGTGACTTATTAAACCGATAATTCGGTAATTTTCACATCTGTCAACACCTGCTTTCTTTGGGATTGGAATTATTATATTCTTCTTGAAGTCTGAGGGAATTTCGCCTGTCTCATACATCTTGCTCACCAGATGGTAGAGTTTTGTCAGGACTGGCTCTCCCAAGGCTTTCAGTAGTTCTAATGGAAAGTTGTCTACTCCGGGGGCCCTTGTTTCGACTCAGGTCTTTCAGTGCTCTGTCAAACTCTTCACGCAATATCATATCTCCTATTTCATCTTCATCTACATCCTCTTCCATTTCCATAATATTGTCCTCAAGTACATCGCCCTTGTATAGACCCTCTATATACTCCCACCTTTCTGCTTTCCCTTCTTTGCTTAGAACTGGGTTTCCATCTGAGCTCTTGATATTCATAGAAGTGGCTCTCTTTTCTCCAAAGGTCTCTTTAATTTTCCTGTAGGCAGTATCTATCTTACCCCTTACATTTGTCCTCTAGCCATCCCTGCTTAGCCATTTTGCACTTCCTGTCGATCTCATTTTTGAGACGTTTGTATTCCTTTTTGCCTGCTTCATTTACTGCATTTTTACATTTTCTCCTTTGATCAATTAAGTTCAATATTTCTTCTATTACCCAAGGATTTCTACTAGCCCTCGTCTTTTTACCTACTTCATCCTCTGCTGCCTTCACTACTTCATCCCTCAAAGCTACCCATTCTTCTTCTACTCAATTTCTTTCCCTCATTCCTGTCAATTGTTCCCTTATGCTCTCCTTGAAACTCTGTGCATCCTCTGGTTCTTTCAGTTTATCCAGGTCCCATCTCCTTAAATTCCCACCTTTTTGCAGTTTCTTCAGTTTTAATCTACAGTTCATAGCCAATAGATTGTGATCATTTATGATACCAAAATCATTGTATTATTTAGTAGTTAAATTTCACCCTTATTATCAGGGCTCTTTGCCGGATGTGAGTGATCAGCTATTAAATCATCTCAAATAGAATTAAGTCGAAGGCACAACTCTTAAAGTGACAACAAACAGGGCCATATCACAATTTCCTCCGTAAATTGTCCGTTGCGCGACAGGAACTGTGGTAGATAAAGGGAGGATCGAGCGTATTAACCTAACTAATATGGAGTTCTTTAATGAATTTGGGTGACTTTCAACCCCGGCATCTCGCATGTTCTTAGTAAAAAATTTGAGAATTTGTAGTATGGTCTTATGAGACCAAACTGCATAGGTAATCGGTCCCTAAGCTTACACACTACTTAATCTAACTTAAACTAACCTACGATAAGGACAACACACACATTCATGCCCGAGGGAGGACTCGAACCTCCGACGGGGGAGCCGCGCGAACCGTGACAAGGCGCCCAAAACCGCGCGGCTACCCCGCGCGACTGTTCTTTGTGTTGAGCAGGTCCCCACGCCCCTTCACTCTAGCTCAGAACATTCTCAGGAAAAGAACTATTCGATTATATTTACTGACTCGCTTAATTCATGCGAACTTGTGAAGATTCTCCGACTTTCAGAGAATAAAGTGCATTCTCCGCTTTACTCATACGACCCAACGTCACTTTTTCGGTTGCCTGCGGCGTCTAACGCAACTTCCACGCTGTATCAGCTGTGGCCAACACAGAGGGAATCGTGTTAAGTGACATGTTGGCCAACGTCTTGTACTGAGCGATCAGCGAGCAGTCCCGGTGATATAATCCTATTCAACTCACCGCTCTTTACTTATATCGAAGATCGATACAGACTTATCGATCCATTTCAAATCGATAGCCTCAGGTGGAAACTGCTTCATTCGTCATAACCTAAATACAATACCATTAAAGTTGGTTTTGATGTAACAGTGAACTCCTCTGCGTTTGTTGTTACCTCACTGGAGTCTTCCTCATGCAGAACGTGATCATGCTTTTTCGGGGAGCCGCGCCGATTGAGACGCCATGTCACGGATTGCGCGGACTCTCCCGCCGGACATGGTTGTGTGTGTTGTTCTTAGTATAAGTTAGTTTAAGTAGCGTGTAAGTCTAGGGACCGATTACCTCAGCAGTTTGCTCCCTTAGGAATTCACACACATTTGAACATTTTTTCGTCGGGTACAGTCGTGCTATGGTTATTACGTACCTTCACACTCCAGCCTTGCAGCGCCTACAGAGCTGCACTGCGCCACCTCCCAACTCCCGGTGCACAACTAAATTCCCACCAGGTGATGGTTAGTCTACAGTTGTCTCAACAACTAAATAACAAAACTTGAAATTCGTTATACACAAATCAAAAAAAAGTTTTGCATCACCTCGGTTCCGAGAGTTCCGGAACCTGACAGAAAATTGGAATAGAGATCTACATAAACATCATTTCCACCCTTTTTATTGTTCATGTAAACCACACATTGCATGTTATACCACCATACAGCGGGCCCTTCAGAGGTGGTGGTCCAGATTGCCAGATTGCTGTACACATCGGTACCTGTAATACCCAGCAGCACGTCCTCTTGCATTGATGCATGCCTGTATTCGTCGTGGGATACTTCAACGCACTGTTGATCCAGATTGTCCCACTCTTCAACGGCGATTCGGCTTAGGTCCCTCAGAGTGGTTGGTGGGTCACGTCGTCCATAAACAGCCCTTTTCGCTCTATCCCAGGCATGTTCGATAGGGTTCATGTCTGGAGAACATGCTGGCCACTCTAGTATTCCTTCAGGAAGTCATTCACAAGATGTGCACGATGGGGGCGCGAATTGTCGTCCATGAAGATCAATGCCTCGCCAGTATGCTGCCGATATGGTTGCACTATTGGTCGGAGGATGGCATCCACGTATCGTACAGACGTTACGACGCCTTCCATTACCACCAGCGGCGTACGTGGGACCCACATAATGCCACTCAAAGCCATCAGGGAACCCCCAGTTTGCTGCACCCGCTGGGCAGTGTCTACGGCGTCCAGCCTGACGGGGTTGCCTCCAAACACTTCTCCAATGATTGTCTGGTTGAAGGCATATGCAACACTCATCGGTGAAGAGAACGTGATGCCAATCCTGAGCGGTCCATTCGATATGTTGTTGGGCCCATCTGTACAGCGCTGCATGGTGTCGTGGCTGCAAAGCTGGACGTCGCCATGGACATCGGGAGTGAAGTTGCGCACTATGCAGCGTATTGCGCACAGTTTGAGTCGTAATACGAGGTCCTATGGTTGCACGACAAGCATTTTTCAACATGGTGCCGTTGCTGTCAGGGTTCCTCCTAGCCATAATCCGTAGGTAGCGGTCATCCACTGCAACAGCAGCCGTTGGGCGACCTGACTGAAGCCTGCCATCGACAGTTCCTGTCTCTCTCTGTATCTCCTCCATATCCGAACAACATCGCTTTGGTTCACTCCGAGACGCCTGGACATTTCTCTTGTTGAGAGCCCGTCCTAGCACAAAGTAAGAATGCGGACGCGATCGAATTACGGTATTGACCATCTAGGCGTGGTTGAACTACAGACAACACGAGCCGTGTACCTCCTTCCTGGTGAAATGACTGAAACTGATCGCCTGTCGAACCCCTCCGTCTAATAGGTGCTGCTCATGCATGGTTGTTTACATTTTCTGGCGGGTTTAGTGACATCTCTGAACAGCAAAGAGACTGTCTTCAGGAGTTCTGGGAACCGAGGTGATGCAATTTTTTTTATGTGTGTATATGTGATCGTTAAAAACGGTGAAGAACAGCCAAATAAACTGGGCAACACAATTAAATTACCACTTTCTTGAAACTCCATAAATGTCTCTCACTGAGTCACAATAGCTTGAAATTGGCCTAAAGGCGCCTACAACTTTCTTCTATAACCGTGCAAAAGCGTGGAGGCCTGCGACGTCCTAGGGCTACTTCACAGGTTTAGCCTATTACGGCACATTTTTAAATTTCTCAGTAAATTTAGCGGATGCCACAGAGGATATTGCTGAACCTGGGGGCTGGGGGAGAGGAGGATGGGGGAGGTTCTTAAACGGACACCTTTACCGTTGTATTCACGCACGTTTCAATGTCGCACCCCTCCGTGTTTACAGCATAGGAGGGCTGAAAAAGCATGGCACTACGGAGAGGCGCGGTCACGTCCATTGGTGTTGCTGGGACACGATATCCTTAGAGAAGTGTTGATGGCGTCAGTAGGTGTCACTAGTGTCAAAAATATCGAGAACGTCGTCCTGTAGCTCATAGCACTGCGAACTGCCGTTTTCGACCGCGACATGTGTGGGAATCAACGCCCCAAGAGAAGAAGTAGTTTCACTGACGCCCTTTATGCCACTCCATCTGAGGCCTTTCTGTGTGTCTGAAATGCTTTCCTCGGCCCCTCATAAGAAATGGCGTGATTTCAGCGCTGGGCTCTGACACCCATCACAGAGACGTCAAAAGAAGGGGAGAAATGTGGATAAGAGGTATAACAGTTGTAAATTGTCGTAGGTGCGTTGGCAAATTACCAGAGCTCCAAGCGCTAATAGAAAGCACTGATTCTCATATCGTTACAGGCACTGAAAGCTGGCTTAAAGCCAGAGATAAGTTCAGCTGAAATTTTTGCGAAGAACCTAACGGTGTTCCCAAAGGATAGGCTACACCCAGTTGACAGTGTCGTGTTTGTTGTTGTTAGAACCACTTTACATTGTTGTGAAATTGAAGTAGATAGTTTCTATGAGTTAGTATGGGCAGAGGTGATTCTTGGAAAACGGAATAAAATAATAAATGGATCCTTTTACCGACCTCCCAACTCAGATGATATAATTGCTGCAAGGTTCAAAAATAACTTGACTTTAATTTCGAACACTTACCCGACTCATACAATTATAGGTGGTGGTGACTTTGCCCTCGATATGTTGGCGAAAATACATGTGTAAGTCCGGAGATGCGCATAAAACGTCTTCCGAAATTTTGCTAAACGCATTATTTGAAAATTATTTCGAGCAGTTAGTGCATGAGCTCACGCGAGAAGTAAACGGTTGTGTAAACACACTTAACCTCTTAGCAACAAATAATCTTGAGCTAAAAACGGATACAGGGACTAGTGAACACAGGGTTTTCGTGGCGAGACTGAATATTGAAACCCCCAAATTCTCCAGAAATAAACTAAAAATATACCTATTCAAAAAATCAGATAAAAATTCACTTGACGCAGTCCTGAGAGACAATCTCCACATTCCTTCCAAATTAACAATGTAAGTGTAGACCAGGTGTAGCTTGAATTCAAAGAAATAGTATCGATAGCACTTGAGTGATTTATACCAAATAAATTAACAAACGACGGAGCTGATAAACCTTAGTATAGAAAACAGGTCAGAACACTGTTGCAGATACAACGAAAAAAGCATGCCAAATTCAGACGAACGCAAAATCTCCAAGATTGACGATCTTTTACAGAAGCTCGAAATTTAGCGCGGACTTCAATACGAGAAGCCGGCCGCGGTGGCCGTGCGGTTCTAGGCGCTGCAGTCCGGAACTGCGGGACTGCTACGGTCGCAGGTTCGAATCCTGCCTCGGGCATGGATGTGTGTGATGTCCTTAGGTTAGTTAGGTTTAAGTAGTTCTAGGGGACTGATGACCTAAGATGTTAATTCCCATAGTGCTCAGAGCCATTTGAACCATTTTTCAATTCGAGATGGTTATGATAGTTTCCACAAATAAATTTTGTCTCAAAACCTGGCAGAAAATCCAAAGAGCTTCTGGTCGTGTGTAAAGTATGCTAGCGGCACGATACAAGCTGCACGATACAATCAATGCCTTCTCTGCGCGATAGCAACGGAAATACTATCCACCACATTGCTGCCAAAGCAGAGTTACTAAACACAGCCTTCCGAAATTCCTTCACCAAAGAAGATAAAGTAAATATTCCAGATTTCGAATCCTACTTGAGTAACTCAGAAGTAGTTATCCTCGGAGCAGTGAAGCATATTAAATCACTTAATATAGCAACTCTTCCGGTCCAGACTTTACAGGTTCCTTTCAGAGTGTGCTGATGCAATATCTCTATACTTAACCATCATATACAGCCGCTTACTCGACGAAAGATCCGTACCCACAGACTGGAAAGCTGCACAAGTCACATCAGTATTCAAGAAAGATAGTAGAAGTAATCCACTAAATTACAGGTCCATATCATTAACGTCGATATGCAGCAGGATTTTGGAACATATATTGTGTTCAAAGATTATGAATTACCTCGAAGAGAACAGTCTATTGACAAACAGTCAACACGGATTTAGAAAACACAGTTCTTGTGAGACACAATTAGCTCTTCACACACATGAAATATTGAGTGCTATTGACAAGGGATTTCAAATTGATTCCGTATTTCTAGATTTCCAGAAAGATTTTGACACTGTACCACACGAGCAGCTTGTCGTGAAATTGCGTGCTTGTGGAATATCGTCTCAGTTATGTGACTGGATTCGTGGTTCCTGTCAGAGAGATCACAGTTCGTAGTAATTGACGGGAAGTCATGGACTAAAATAGAAGTTATTTCTGTCGTCCCCCAAGGTAGTGTTATAGGCCCTTTGCTGTTCCTCATCTATATAAGCGATTTAGGAGACAATCTGTGCACCTGTCTTCAGTTGTTTGGAGATGATTCTGTCGTTTGTTGTCTAGTAAAGTTATCAGAAGATCAAAACAAATTGTAAAACGATTTAGAAACGGTATGGTGGAAAAATTTGCAGTTGATCCTAAATAACGAAAAATGTGAGTCATCCACGTGAGTGCTAAAAGGAATCCTTTAAGCCGGCCGAAGTGGCCGAGCCGTTCTAGGCGCTACAGTCTGAAGCCGCGCGACCGCTACGGTCGCAGGTTCGAATCCCGCCTCGGGCATGGATGTGTGTGATGTTCTTAGCTTAGTTAGGTTTAAGTAGTTCTAAGTTCTAGGGGACTGATGACCTCATAAGTTAAGTCCCATAGTGCTCAGAGCCATTTGAACCATTTTTTGAATCCCTTAAACTTCTGTTACACGATTATCAGTCAAATCTAAAGGCCGTACATTCAACTAAATACGTAGGAATTACAATTACGGACAACATAAATTGGAAAGAACACGTAGGGAATGTTGTGGGGCAAGGCAAACCAACGGCTGAATTTTATTGGCAGGATACGTAGAAAATGTAACAGATCTACTAAAGAGACTGCCTGCACTACATTTGTCTGTCCTCTTTTAGAGTACTGCTGCGCGGTGTGGAATCCTTACCAGATAGGATTAACGGAGTACATCAAGAAAGTTCAAAGAAGGGCAGCACGTTTTTTACTATCTCTAACTAGAGGAAAGAAGTCACTGAGATAGCACAGGATTTGGAGTAAACATCATTGAAACAAAGGAGTTTATCTTTGCGGCGGAATCTTCTCACGAAATTTCAATTGCCAACTTTCGCCTCCGAATAATATTTTGTTGACGCCGACCTACACAGGGAGAAACGATCATCATAATAAAAATAAGGAAAATCGGAACTCGCTCGGAAAGATATAGGTGTTCGTTTTGTCCGCGCGCTTTTCGAGATTGGCATAATAGAGAATCTTTGTGAAGGTGGTGTGATGAACCGTCTGTCAAGCACTTAAGTGTGATTTGCAGAGTGTCCATGTGGATGTAGATGTCGGGTGTGTGACGACATTCCCACCATGTGACACGTCCACTGTGGTACTGAGCGGAGTTTTGGTGAAATTTGGCGTCAACATTATCTCTTATTACACCCCGCATTAACTTCTGAGCTCTGGCCTTTGTTTCGCATGTGTGAACACATTCCTGTTTGAAGCGTCGCCGACCCCGAGAGTGACGTCACAGAACGCCAGGCTTTTGCGCCATTACAGAGGAAGGCTATGGGCATCACTGAACCAATTTCAAACTTGAGCGTCGAAATGAGAGACCATTACGCGGTTTCGAAAAGTGGTCCTGTGATTGTGTCGTGCAGTGTAGTTTAACTTCAGATTCCTCCTGGTACAAATTGTGTGAATGATGATATAATTTTTAGTAAAATTCAGTAACACGCTTAACAAGTGATCAGGAGGAAAGCGAATGTTACGAGAGATGAGCAACAGAAAAACGTGTCGCAAATGTGTGAGCTATGTCTAATGTAAAAACTGATTTTCGAGCTTTCGCAGTACAAGCAAATCCTGAAGCCACGAAAGGCAGTACTTACAGTCAGTCGTCCGGTGATCTCTCAACTTTATCAAATCAGATTTCGATAAATCCAGTTCACTGCTAGCGCCGATCAACAACAGCATCTATGAAGCCACCCAATTCCGATGCATCCACCTGCAACTAGGCAGCACGATTCGCAAAATCATCACATTGTAACGAACGTGCAAATCGAATACAGCCTATATTCTCTGTATTAAGTACGTTTTAATAACTAAGTACGTACTCTAAAGTTGTTGCGTTAGTATGTTTGATGATTTGCATTTTTTTTTTTTTTTTTTTTTTTTTTAGCTTTATGTTGTAAGGGACTGAGCTTCGGTTCATGTCCCGTTCCTGCTTCCGTACACCAATATAGTTGCACCCTCCTTCCCTTCCCGCTCCCCTTGCCCGCTCCCCTCACTACATGTCCTGAGTTCATAACTGACTGCTGGCAAGCTTGTGTACTACTATCACAAGCATCTTCTTTCGTAGTAGTGTCGGTTACTCCCAAGAAACCCGGCATTAACTTTCCGGCCAACAATAATAGCTTTAGGCGGAGTGATAACAGCACCTGTGAGGTGGGAAGCCCTCGGACACGCCCCACTCTTACGTCGGCAGCGGTGTTTCCGCGTCATCTGCGGCGACATCGCAGACCGCAGCTCGGAAAGACGTCATGTGCAGTGGTAACAACTTCCGCCTGAAGCTACCGCTTTCTGCGTCTCTGTTACATTAGATGTACACTTTTTGCTCCATTCCACAGAGAGGAGATCATCGAGGAAGTAGAACACGTCATAAAACAAGAACACGCAGTACATATTTGCAAACAGTAGGTGATATACTGATGTCCGCTCCACAGGTCCCAAGTAAAATGGTCCTCAATGATGTAGATTAAGTCAAAAACTGAAGCAGACTTTCATTTTAAAGGTAATAAGAAACTTCTCACACAACATACACGGTCCAGTTACATTAATGTGACTACCTGTCCAAACGATTTACTGTATGATTAAATGATGATGGCCTCCTCTTGGGTAAAATATTCCAGAGGTAAAATAGTCCCCCATTCGGATCTCCGGGCGGAGACTACTCAACAGGACGTCGTTATCAGGAGAAAGAAAACTGGCGTTCTACGGATCGGAGCGTGGAATGTCAGATCCCTTAATCGGACAGGTAGATTAAAAAATTTAAAAAGAGAAATGGATAGGTTTAAGTTAGATATAGTGGGAATTAGTGATGTTCGGTAGCAGGAGGAACAAGACTTTTGGTCACGTGAATACAGGGTTATAAATACAAAATCAAATAGAGGTAATGCAGGAGTACATCTACATCTACATCTATACTCCGCGAGCCACCTTACGGTGTGTGGCGGAGGGTACTTATTGTACCACTATCTGATCCCCCCTTCCCTGTTCCATTCACGAATTGTGCGTGGGAAGAACGACTGCTTGTAAGTCTCCGTATTTGCTCTAATTTCTCGGATCTTTTCGTTGTGATCATTACGCGAGATATATGTGGGCGGTAGTAATATGTTGCCCATTTCTTCCCGGAATGTGCTCTCTCGTAATTTCGATAATAAACCTCTCCGTATTGCGTAACGCCTTTCTTGAAGTGTCCGCCACTGGAGCTTGTTCAGCATCTCCGTAACGCTCTCGCGCTGACTAAATGTCCCCATGACGAATCGCGCTGCTTTTCGCTGGATCATGTCTATCTCTTCTATTAATCCAAGTAGGTTTAATAATAAAAAAATAGGAGTACGGGTAAGCTACTACAAACAGCATAGTGAACACATTATTGTGGCCAAGATGGACACGAAGCCCACGCCTACTACAGTAGTACAAGTTTATATGCCAACTAGCTCTGCAGATGACGAAGAGATTGATGAAATGTATGATGAGACAAAAGAAATTATTCAGGTAGTGAAGGGAGACGAAAATTTAATAGTCATGGGTGACTGGAATTCGAGAGTAGGAAAAGGGAGAGAAGGAAACATAGTAGGTGAATGTGGATTGGGGCTAAGAAATGAAAGAGGAAGCCGCCTGGTAGAATTTTGCGCAGGGCATGACTTAATCATACCTAACACTTGGTTCAAGAATCATGAAAGAAGGTTGTATACATGGAAGAACCATGGAGATACTAAAAGGTATCAAATAGATTATATAATGGTAAGACATACATTTAGAAACCAGGTTTTAAATTGTAAGACATTTCCAGGGGCAGATGCGGACTCTGACCACAATCTATTGGTTATGAACTGTAGATTAAAACTGAAGAAACTGCGAAAAGGTGGGAATTTAAGGAGATGGGACCTGGATAAACTGACTAAACCAGAGGTTGTACAGAGTTTCAGGGAGAGCATAAGGGAACAACTGACAGGAATGGGGGAAAGAAATACAGTAGAAGAAGAATGGGCAGCTTTGAGGAATGAAATAGTGAAGGCAGCAGAGGATCAAATAGGTAAAAAGACGAGGGCTAGTAGAGCTTCTTGGGTAACAGAAGAAATACTGAATTTAATTGATCAAAGTAGAAAATATAAAAATGCAGTGAATGAAGCAGGCAAAAAGGAATACAAACGTCTCAAAAATGAGATCGACAGGAAGTGCAAAATGGCTAAGCAGGGATGGCTAGAGGACAAATGTAAGGATGTAGAGGCTTGTCTCACCAGGGGTAAGATAGATACTGCCTACAGGAAAATTAAAGAGACCTTTGGAGAAAAGAGAGCCACTTGTATGAATATCAAGAGCTCAGATGGAAACCCAGTTCTAAGCAAAGAAGGGAAAGCAGAAATGTGGAAGGAGTATATAGAGGGTCTATACAAGGGCGATGTACTTGAGGACAATATTATGGAAATGGAAGAGGATGTAGATGAAGATGAAATAGGAGATATGATATTGCGTGAAGAGTTTGACAGAGCACTGAAAGACCTGAGTCGAAACAAGGGCCCCCGGAGTAGACAACGTTCCATTAGAACTACTGAAAGCCTTGGGAGAGCCAGTCCTGACAAAACTCTACCATCTGGTGAGCAAGATGTATGAGACAGGCGAAATTCCCTCAGACTTCAAGAAGAATATAATAATTCCAATCCCAAAGAAAGCAGGTGTTGACAGATGTGAAAATTACCGAACTATCAGTTTAATAAGTCACAGCTGCAAAATACTAACGCGAATTCTTTACAGACGAATGGAAAAACTGATAGAAACTGACCTCGGGGAAGATCAGTTTGGATTCCGTAGAAATGTTGGAACCCGTGAAGCAATACTGACCCTACGACTTATCTTAGAAGAAAGATTAAGGAAAGGCAAACCTACGTTTCTAGCATTTGTAGACTTAGAGAAAGCTTTTGACAATGTTGATTGGAATACTCTCTTTCAAATCCTGAAGGTGGCAGGGGTAAAATACAGCGAGCGAAAGGCTATTTACAATATGTACAGAAAGTAGATGGCAGTTATAAGAGTCGAGGGGTATGAAAAGGAAGCAGTGGTTGGGAAGGGAGTGAGACAGGGTTGTAGCCTCTCCCCGATGTTATTCAGTCTGTATATCGAACAAGCAATAAAGGAAACAAAAGAAAAGTTCGGAGTAGATATTAAAATCCATGGAGAAGAAATAAAAACTTTGAGGTTCGCCGATGACATTGTAATTCTGTCAGACAGCAAAGGACTTGGAAGAGCAGTTGAACGGAATGGACAGTGTCTTGAAAGGAGGGTATAAGATGAACATCAACAAAACCAAAACGAGGATAATGGAATGTAGTCGAATTAAGTCGGGTGATGCTGAGGGAATTAGATTAGGAAATGAGATACTTAAAGTAGCAAAGAAGTTTTGCTATTTGGGGAGCAAAATAACTGATGATGGTCGAAGTAGAGAGGATATAAAATGTAGACTGGCAATGGCAAGGAAAGCGTTTCTGAAGAAGAGAAATTTGTTAACATCGAGTATAGATTTAAATGTCAGGAAGTCGTTTCTGAAAGTATTTGTATGGAGTGTAGCCATGTATGGAAGTGAAACGTGGACGATAAATAGTTTGGACAAGAAGAGAATAGAAGTTTTCGAAATGTGGTGCTACAGAAGAATGCTGAAGATTAGATGGGTAGATCACATAACTAATGAGGAGGTATTGGATAGAATTGGGGAGAAGAGGAGCTTGTGGCACAACTTGACTAGAAGAAGGGATCGGTTGTTATGGCATGTTCTGAGACATCGAGGGATCACCAATTTAGTACTGGAGGGCAGCGTGGAGGGTAAAAATCGTAGAGGGAGACCAAGAGATGAATACACTAAACAGATTCAGAAGGATGTAGGTTGCAGTAAGTACCGGGAGATGAAGAAGCTAGCACAGGATAGAGTAGCATGGAGAGCTGCATCAAACCAGTCTCAGGACTGATGACCACAACAACAACAACCTGTCCAAAGCCTGAATAACCACCTTTTGCAGTGTGGACTTGCAGGAACAGTGAGGTCCTGGAAGTTGTGACACGTTATATTGTCCTACTGGTGAATGCCGTCGTGTCGAAGGAAAACCAAACTGCATGCAGGGGTGGACATGGTTCCCAAGGATAAATGCATACTTGTACTGAGCCATTTTGCCTTCGAGAATGACGGGATCACCCAGGGAACTCACCGAAATCATTCCCCAGACCGTAACGCCCCCTCCACCGACCTACACCCTTCCGAAAGTTGTTGCAGAGCCTTACACACTAAAGGCCATTTTTCGATGGAGCATATAACGTGATTCGTCTGGAAACGCCATCTGTCGCCACTCAGTGGACGTTTAGTTGCGGTACTGGCGTGCAAATTTCAGTCTTTCCTCGCTGATGAACAGCAGTCAGCATGGGTGAATGAATGAGGCGCCTCCTGCGGAGGTCCATTACGCAGCAACGCTCACTGAATGGCAGCTGAGGAGACACTGTTGACGGCCCTTCAGTTCCTCTGGGCAGTCAGTTGCTCAACAGTTGCAAGTCCATTCGCCCATTCACATCTCCGCAGCCGTCATTCACACTGTCGTCTATGGCGCAAAGTGCACCACAGTTGCGTTGGGGCCGGTTTTGGATAGCACCATTTGCCATGCACGATATACTTCAACCTCAGCGGTACGCGAAAAATTTATAAACTTGGCCGTTTCGGAAAAGCTCTCACATTAGGCCCGAAATCCAATGATCATGCCCTTTTGGACGTCAGATAAATCGCTCCGTTTCCGCATTACAACGACTGCACTGTCTTTCGCAACACACTCCCCTCCCCCCCCCCCCCCCCCCCAACCGCGCCGACATAGGCGATGGGGACATTACACTGACTGGACTGTGTACAGTGAAGAGCCAAAAAAACTGGAACACATGTCTAATATCGTGTAGGGCCCCCGCGAGCATGCAGAAGTGCCACAACACGACGTGGCATGGACTCGACTAATGTCTGAAATAGTACAAGAGGGAATTGACACCATGAATCCTGCAGTGCTGTTCATAAATCCGTAAGAGTACGAGGGATTGGAGATCTCCTCTGAAGAGCGCATTGCAAGACATCCCAAATATAGTCAATAATGTTCACATCTGGGGAGTTTGGTGGCCAGAGGATGCAGGTGGTCAGACAGAATGCTTATGTACCGTACGTGTCACCTGTCAGAGTTGTACCTAGACGTATCAGGGCACCCCTAATCACTCCAACTGCACATGCCCCAAACCGTTGTAGAGCCTCCACCAGCTTGAACAGTTCCCTGTTGACATGCAGGGTCCATGGATCCATGAGGCTGGCTCCATACACACACACGTCCATCCACTCGATACAATTTGAAACGTGACTCGTCCGACCAGGCACCAAGTTTCCAGTCATCTGCAATCCAGTGTTGGTGTCTAATGGCCCAGGCGAGGCGTAAAGCTTTGGGTCGTGCAGTCAGCAAGGGTACACCAGTGGGCCTTCGGCTCCGAAAGCCCATATCGATGATTTTTCGTTGAATGTTTCGCATACTGACACTTGTTGATGGCCCAGCATTGAAATCTGCAGCAATATGCGGAACGGTTGCACTACTGTCACGTTGAACGATTCTCTTCAGTCGTCTTTGGTCCCGTTCTTGCAGAATCTTTTTCCGGCCGCAGCGATGTCGGAGATTTGATGTTTTGCCGGATTCCTGATAGTCGCGGTACACTCGTGAAATGGTAGTACGGGAAAATCCTTACTCCATTGGTACCTCGGAGATGCTGTGTCCAATCGCTCGTGCGCCGACTATAACGCCATGTTCAAAGTCACTTAAATCTTGATAACCTGCCATTGTAACTGCAGTAACCGATCTAACAACTGTGCCAGACACTTGTCCCATATGGGCTTTGTCGACCGCAGCGCATTATTTTGTTTGTTTACATATCTCTGTATTTGAATACGCATGCCTATACCAGTTTCTTTGGCGCTTCTGTGTATATAAGAACAATACACTGAGGTGTATACGATAATTTTTTGGCTGTTAATGCTGGGTCTCTGTTTAATTGTTGCAGATCAACACGTTAATCAGGCTACTTCAGTACAAAGAATTTTAAGACTTAAATTTCTTGAAAATCTGATTCTGAAATTCAGTGTCATAAGGTGGTTCTTATTTCTCTAGTTTTTAGAACAAAAACAGTGTACTAGTTATTCAACCTTAAATGTGATTTTCTTCTTTGCGTTGCCTGCTCCCATTATGATTCCACCGCACAAAAAAAATGGGTTGTGTATAATTTGGCCTCAAAAGGAAAAGGGGATATCGTGGTTTCCGCCACTACATCTATAAAAACCAAAATTCATTTTACAATCATTTATTTCTTTTATAAAAAAAACAACGCACTGCGAAGAAATTACCCGAATGGGACGGGAATCGGTAGATATGATGTACATGTACAGACAAACAAGTGATTAAAATTTCAGAAAAATTACATTTGATTTATTCAAGAGACAAAGCTTCACAAATTGAGCAAATCAGTAACGGGTTCGTCCACCTCTGGTCCTTACGCAAGCAGTTATTTAGCTTATTATTGATTGACAGAGGTGATGGATGTCCTCTTGAAGGATATCATGCCAAATTCTGTCCAATTTGCGTGTTAAATCGTAAAAATCCGGAGATGATTGGAGACGCCTGCCCATAAAGCTCCAAATATTCGCAGTTGGGCAGAGATCGGGCGACATTGCTGGCCAAAGTAGGGTTTGACAAGCACGAAGACATCAGTAGAAACTCTTACCAGATGCAGGTGGGCGTTATCTTGCTGAAATGTCAGCCCAGGATGGCTTGCCATGAAGGGCAACAAAATAGGGCGTAGAATATTGTCGACGTACCACTGTGTTACAAGTGTGCCGCGGATGACAGCAAAAGGAATCCTGCTATGAAATGGAGTGGCACCCCAGATCATCACTCTTGGTTGTCGAAACATATTGTGAGCAACAGTCTTGTTGGTATCCCACTGCCTGGGGCGTCTCCAGACACGTCTTCGATAGTTACAGAATTTCAGTTCGAAACGGGACTTATCACTGAAAACAATTCTACTCCATTCAATGAGATTCCAGGCCGAATGTGCCCGACACAACTGCAAACCGGCTTGTTACTCTGCAAGTAGCCGAAGGTAGTCGGCGCAATGGTTGTCGTGAGCTCAGCCCCCTTCCTGTGAGCCGGCTGTTAACGGTGCTCATCATCACCGAAGCATCAGTCGCACGTCGGATTGATGATAATCATGAATCCGGGGCTCTGAGTGTCTCTGACGATTGCTCCGCTTTCACATTCTGTCGTGTCTCCAGGTCGACCACTTCTTTCTTGGCGATGTTTTTAGGCTATGGTCCACCCACTCCTCCCAACATCGTCCAATAGTGGCATGACTCTTATTCAAATGTCGAGCGATTCGTCGGTTACTTCTTTGAGATCAACTACACTTCCTCTCTCAAATCCATGTATATTATTCACATGCCTGTCTGTGAGGCATAGGAACTGTCTAAATGAGTACACGGAATATAATGAATGAATGAATGTATACCTAATATCGACATGTGTCCTGTTTACTATCCTTGCCAGCTGAGCGTTGAAACTGCGTTGCAGCCTCACACATTCATTCATCGGCCACCAAAGTTTACAATTTTGCGTTTTCCGCTGGTACCTATATGAATATCAAATTGGGACCAATTTGCATAACTCCATCGAGATCCATCTTTTTTTTCTTATGGTGTATATTGTTCAGAACTAGCTTTTTAACCAGAAACTTTCGCACTTTCAAATCGATTGTTAATACTGTTGTATTAACTTTAATAACTACATTTCTTAAACAAATATTTCGAGAAAATCGTAATTCCTTTTAAACACTGTAGTTCTTTTACAAAATCTCTTATCACACCCTCTAAACCCATGATGATATTGAGACACCACCTAGTCTTTGTGAACGATTTACTGTGATTTAATATAGTCCTCCGTTAACTTGAGACTCATCTCAGCTTTCAGTTCTGTAATTAGTTGTAGTGCGTGGACAAAATCTTCATGTACCTGCCATTGCGACGAATCTGTCTTAAGGAGCTTGACACTCAAGACTAATCTGGTAAAACAGTCTCATTTTATTAGAAAGAAACTGTTCAATACCATTATTAACAATTTATAACATTTGATACATTCATACTAGAATCTTTTTAATATTTTCGTCTGATTGTTCTGACAGACGATTCAGTACGTTGACTACTTCCTTTTTTGACTCAGGCACTTAATTAGGATCAAAGATGTCCAAGCTGACAAGACAGACACAGGCATTACAAATGTTTTTTTTTTTTCAGTCTTACATGAGAGGCATCATGATCGACTACCTGATACTGGATAAGATTTAAAAGCATACTGAAATTCGGTTAATGTGCTTCGGCTGTTAAAGGGGGAGGAGGCTCCAGAAGTGCTTTCTAATACGCGGTGATACGGAAAACACAAATATAACGAACATATTCTCTTAATCTATTGTGATCATGATTCAGATTCATCAAAAATATCATTTTCAAGCAATAAATACCGCGTTGTGTAGCCCCTGCAGCATGGAAAGATATTCCACGAGGTCTTCCTTCAACAAGAAAGATCGGATTTAAATCTAAAACTTCATTATAATTGACTAGGCTGGGGCATAATTTTAGAAGCTGATTGGATTTTCAGTGATGACAGATTAATTTTGAAATATTGGTTTAATTAATCATCGTAAGTAAGGATTTCCTGCAAAGGTACCATGGGTTTGGGGAAAGGAACACTCATCGAGATATCTGCAGTCATAATGGAAGATACTATTGGTGATCAGTTAATGATGATGATATGAAGGAAATGCAGTTAAGGGGGGATGTTGATGAAAAACACACACTATTTCAAAAACGCACCAGAACCGGAGTTTTGGAGATATGGCAATGAAATTTTGTACTACACTTTACATGAAAGTAAGACATTTACATATAAAATCATTTGATTACATATATACAACTTTTTTTAATGAAATATCAAGTTTTATTTTCCAAAAATAATGTATGTTCTATTTTCTCAGAAAGTATTCAAGAGATTTCTACAAAAAATTATCTGTTTCATCTCTTTTTGGAATAGGTCAAATAGGAGAATTTTCACAATTTTTTAATTATAATTCCACAAGTACAATTTTAAATTCATGCAAAATTCCAATCACTTTGTCCCATATCTCAGCTTGCAATCAGAATTTCAAAATTTGATCTTGAAACAACGTTTATTAGGTTTAAGAAATATGTGTACAAAATGTCAAAATTCTAGCATTCATAGAATTTGAGGAAAAGGTACATAAACTTTAAAAAACAAACTTTTCAGGAAACGCAATTTAAAGTTCAACCTAACTTTCTTCCTTATCATGTCCATTATAATTATCCGGGCTGTTATGCCGTGGTCGGTTGATGAATTCTGAGGTGATTCCCAACGTTTCGTCTCCGACTGCGGGAGACATCTTCAAGGGGGTCCGTAGCTTGATGGAAGGTCCAACACACCCACTGGCTCGCTACTGAGTGCCGCTAAATTCCGTGTCCGCGCGCCCCCGCGCCGCGGCGTGACGTCACGTGTTTTGAAAACGTCAGTGCAATTGGCCGCTGTCCGTCGCCGTCGATCGCCGTTGCCATCACCCAGTAGTGGACGAGTGGTACACATCTTCTTTAACACCGGCATCCATATACCGTTTAATTTGACGCCCTCCTCCTTTCGGTTGAAATTACTTGGGTGTTTAGCGATTTCGATTGCCTCCCTGTAGAGCCTTTCGTAGTATCCGCTCGTGGCCGCTAGTACTTGCGTCTCCTCGAAACGAATATTGTGGTTCCCTGGCTGGAAAGCATGATCCGCAACAGCTGATCGTTCCGTTTCTCCTCTTCTACAATTTCCCTTGTGCTCTTCCAAACGTTTAGAAACAGTTTTTTTGGTGGTACCCACATAAACATCACCACAGCTGCATGGGATCCTATACACTCCAGATTTTTCCAATGGTTTGCGAGCGTCCTTGGCAGGCCTAAGGTATTCCTGTATCTTCCTGGTGGGCTTGTAAATTACGGTAATATTCCGCTTCGTCAAGATCCTCCCTATTCTTTCCGTTACATTTTTAACAAACGGCAGGAAAACCTTAGATTTTGCAGTAGCCTGTACGTCAGTATGATTTCTGCGTGGCTGCCTCAACGCACGTTTTATTTCGGCGGACGAATATCCGTTCTTCGTTAGTGCATTGTGGAGATGTTCCATCTCAGCGTCGAGCAACTCAGGTTCACAAATATTTCTAGCTCTGTCCGCTAACGTCTTGATAACACACCGCTTCTGTGGTGGGTGGTGGTTCGAATCCCGGTGCAAATAACGGTCCGTGTGCGTGGGTTTGCGGTACACTGAGTGGCCCAAACTACCATTTTCGTTTCTAAACACAAGCACATCGAGGAAATGTAGTTTGCCGTCTACCTCCTCCTCCATAGTAAACTGAATTCTTGAGTTTATACTATTCAGATGTTCGTGGAACCGGCTTAGTTCCTCCCTACCATGCCTCCACAACACAAACGTGTCAGCCACGTATCGGAACCATACATTTGGTTTCTAGCTGGCAGTACCTAAGGCCTGTTCTTCGAATTTCTCCATAAAGAAGTTTGCATTTACGGGCCTTAGGGGGCTTCCCATAGCCACGCCATCCGTTTGCTCATAAAACTGTTCATTCCACTTGAAGTATGTGGTCGTCAAACAACACTTAAACAGCTCTAAAATATCGGCAGGAAAAATTCGATCCAGCTGTTCCAATACATCATTAAGTGGAACCATGGTAAACAGCGATACCACATCGAAGCTGACCAATATGTCCTCCGGCTGGACCACTATGCCATTCAATCTGCTGATGAAATGTGTCGAATTCTTTATATACGAGTCCGAACGGCCCACATGTGGTTTTAACAGCGTAGTCAAAAACTTGGCTAACGAGTAGGTGGGCGAACCAATGGCACTTAGTATCGGTCTTAAAGGAACATTTTCTTTATGAATTTTGGGCAATCCATAAAGCCTCGGTGGTAGCGCAACCGAACTGCAGAGACCTTTCTGTACACTCTCTTCAATGGAGGACTTTTTTATTAACTGCGACACAGTTCTGAGAACGCTGTTAGTGGGGTCCTTATTCAGCTTCCTATATGCTTGCGGATCCAGTAGATCCGTAATTTTTCTCTGATAGTCGGCCACATCCATAACCACCGTTGCGCTTCCTTTGTCAGCTGGTAGAACCAAAATACTATCGTCGTCATTCAGGAGTTTTAAAGCTCTTCTCTCACCCACAGTTATATTACTTTTCGGCGGTTTTGCATTGGCTAATATTCTCACTGTTTCTATACGGATTTCTTCAGCTGTTACAGAATCTACACTGCGAATTCCTGCTTCTACATTGGCTATAATTTCTTCCGTGGGCACAAAACGCGGACTAACAGCAAAATTTCCTCCCTTGGCAAGCACAGATGTCTCATCGTCAGATAACGAACGTTTGGACAAATTGATAACGGTCCGGGAAACGTCTAAATGCCGAACAGTCTGATTACGTAGCAAATTATCAAACTTCTTCTTCTGTCTACTAGACGTCGTCAACATACGCTTCCCCATGGTATCATGCAGTAGTCTATCAATTTTATCCCAGTCACCGCTGTGCAGTTTATTACTGATCGTAATAAACGGGGGCGCGCGGACACGGAATTTAGCGGCAGTCAGTAGCGAGCCAGTGTGTGTGTTGGACCTTCCATCAAGCTACGGACCCCCTTGAAGATGTCTCCCGCAGTCGGAGACGAAACGTTGGGAATCACCTCAGAATTCATCAACCGACCATGGCATAACAGCCCGGATAATTATAATGGACATGATATTTCCGGCCGTGAAAGTTTACATTTTAGTATTTCTTCCTTATGTCACTTCTTCAGAAGGCACCACATTTGTACTCTGGGTCGTCTTTCCGGTCAAGGCTTCTCTTCTGGTTTCTTGTTGTCTGTCTTCTTTTCTTTACCAAGTCTTCTACTGACTTTTCAGCTGCAGAGACGCGCTGTAAATCTGTTTTTCTCAGGATGTCTTGAGTAAAATTCCCTATCTTGAAGCCCATTCTTTCTAATACCTTCATCCTCCCGACGTTCCCATCATTAAACACAATAACTGCATCATAAGTTGCAATTCTGACAACTGTAGCAGATACAAATGTGTTTTTAGGGCATCGTTTTCATATGAGTGAATTTAGAGACTCATTTGGATTTTGGGTTTTGCCATGAACATATTTTTTGAGAAGTGCAGTATCGGTCAAAGATGATCTATAAAACCAAAGAGTATGTATCATGGCCTTCTAGATATATCCCTACACGTTTGGTTGAAAGTAATACACAGAATCGTTGTTCACTGAGCTGGTATTGAAGTGCTGCTTCAAAACGTGGGCGTGGTGGGGAGGCCGGGTCACACTTTTAATTAATTTTCATGCACTTCGGATGTGATTTCAACATTGAAACTTTGGGGGCTTATTGTCCATGAGTCGTACTAACAAATAAAAAATAAATCGAAAATTGATATTTTTGGTCAATTTCATCAACCCTTGTAATGAATGCGGAGCCAGTTTATGGCGAATGCGGAATTTCATATCTGCGCGCTGGGTGTCACTACTGGCATTAAACTCTTCCATCTCAATCACAGTGATGCCAAGGTCATCTCCTTAGATCACAGCAGTGATGATAGGTGTGCCAATTGCTGATTGATATTGTCTGGGCCATGGAGAACCGAGAGGGAGCAGTGATGTTTGGCTACCAAAATCAGGAGTGAACATACGAGGCATGTTTTTCAAGTAGGTACCGTTTTGAAATTAAAAAAGACGTGCTAAGATATCTCAATAATTTTATTTTTACGTGAAAGCCTGTACCTTAATCTACGCACTGACGCCATTACAGTCTGATTCTTCCTTGTTTACGTTGTATACTGAGTGTTTAAGATGCCTCCGATAATCGTGAGTCCCGCCGACTGTGAAGTACGGGCTGTTATAAAATTTCTTAGTGCTAAAGACCTAAAAGCGATCGATATTCATCGTGAGATCTGTGCAGTTTACGGAGAAAACATTGTGAGTGATGGAATGGTAAGAAAGTGGGTGAGAGCATTTAAAGATGGCCGCACTAATGTGCATGATGAACAACGGAGTGGGCGTCCTTCGGTCGTTAATGAAAGTTTGGTGCAGGAAGTGAACAACAAGGTGAGAGAAAACAGAGGCTTTACGATTTCCTCCTTAGGGATGACTTTCCTAATGTTTCTCGTAGTGTTTTGTATGGCATTGTGGCCGAGCACTTGAATTACCGAAAATTGTGCGCACGGTGGGTACCGAAAATGTTGACGGATGTGCACAAAACCAAACGTTTAGACAGTGCGCTGACTTTCCTTGAGCGGTACCACAACGACGGTGATGATTTCTCAAGCCACATTGTTACGGGCGATGAAAAATGGGTGGGCTACGTCATACCAGAATCAAAGCAACAGTCCATGGAAGTTGAGCAAGGGCGTAGTTTTGCTGCAAGACAATGCCCGTCCGCATGTGGCAAATCAGACCAAATATCTCATCACATCCTTTCGATGGGAAACTCTAGATCATCCTCCGTACAGCCCCAATCTTTTTCGTCCAGTGGCTACCATCTGTTCCTGCACTTGAAGAAAAATCTGGGCGGTCAGCGTCTTCAAGACGATGGCGAAGTCAAAGCAGTGGTGATGCAGTGGTTAATAAGTCAGGCGGCAGAGGAGGGTATTCAAGAACTGGTACAACGTTATGACAAGTGCCTCAATATTCACGGAAATTATGTAGAAATGTAGAGTAAGGTACAGCCTTTCATGTAAAAATAAAATTATTGAGATATCTTAGCACGTCTTTTTTTAATTTTAAAACGGTACTTACTTAAAAGACACGCCTCGTAGTTATCCACGTAAGGCTATTATAACATTATTTACATTTCCTTGTTAACCGTAAAGGGCGGTTGGTATACCTAGTGGTTCCTCATTTCATGTTGATTTCTGATGTATCAAAACAACTGTTGCCATTCTTTAACATACACGGAAGTGACAAAAGTCGTGGGGTAGCGATATGCACATATACCGATAACATCGCGTACACAAGATATAAAAGGCTAGTGCGTTGGCGGTGTTGTCAACTGCTCTCGGGTGATTCATGCGAAAAGTTTTCCGACGTGATTATGGCTGCACGACTGGAATTAGCAGACTTTGAACTAGGGTTGGTAGCTGGAGATAGACACATTCCATTTTGGAAATCGTTAGATAATTTAATATTCCGAGATTCACAGTGTCAAGAATGTTCCGAGGCATCACCTTTCACCGAGGTCAAAGCAGTGGCCGACAGTCTTCTCTTAACCACTAAGAGCAGCGGCGTTTTCGTAGGATTGTCAGTGATAACAGACAAGCAACACTGCGTGAAATAACCTCATAAATCAATGTGGAACGTACGACGAACCTATCCGTTAGGACAGTGCGGCGATATTGAGCGTTAATGGGCTATGGCAGCAGACGGCCGACCTTTTCTAACAGCACAACATCGCTTACAGAACCTCTCCTGGTCTCTTGACCATGTCGGTTGGACCATAGAAGACTGGAAAATCGTGGCCTAGTCAGATCAGTCCCGATTTCAGTTGGTAAGAGCTGATGGTGTGGTGCAGACCCCACAAAACCATAGACCCAAGTTATCAACAAGACACTGCGCGAACTGGTGGTGGCTCTATAATGGTGTGGCCTGCGTTTCCCTGGAATTGGGTGCTCTGGTCCAACTGAACCGATCATTGATTGGAAATGGTTATATTTGACAGTCTGAAAACCATTTGCAACCATTCCTAGGTTTCATGTTCCCGAGCAACGACGAAATTTTTGTGGGTGACAATGCGCCATGTCACAGAGTCGGATCACAGTTGGTTTGAAGAGCATGCTGGACAATTCGAGAAAACGGTTGGGCCATCCAGACATGAAGCCCATCGAACATTTATGGTACATAATCGAGAGGTCAGTTCGTGCATAAAACCCTACACCGACAACACTTTCTCAACTACATACGGCTATAGTGACACCATGGCTCAGTATTTCTGCTGGAGATTCCAACGACTTGTTGAATCCATCCCACGTCAAGCTGCTGCACTACGCCAGTAAAAGAGGATCCTACACGATACTAAGCGGTATTCCATGACTTTTGTCAACTCAATATACATACACCTGGTCAGTCGTGTCTGCAATGCTAAAAAGTATTAGGTGGAAGTGATACGAATACAGGCATAAGCATCCAGTGAGACGCCTGGTCGGAAACTAGTAATGGCCAAACAATAAAAATAAGCAATTGTGTCTAGGTGCGCATACTGCCAATAAATTGCCGATTTATTTGGTTAAAATATACAAACGGTCGTTTTTTTTTAATTTTTATATGGTTTATTTTCTGTGTCATTGAGTAGTTTCCAGCTACTGCAGGCTCATCGTCATACTTTTCAGTCATCAGTCTTCTGACTGGTTTGATGCGGCCTGCCACGAATTCGTCTCCTGTGCCAACCTCTTCATCTCAAGGTAGCATGTGCAACCAACGCCCTCAATTATTTGTTGAATGTATTCCAGTTTCTGTCTTCCCCTGCAGTTTTTACCCTATACAGCTGCCTCTAGCATCATGGACGTTGTTCACTGATGTCTTAACAGATGTCCTGTCATCCTGTCTCTTCTCCTTGTCAGTGTTTTCCACACATCTCTTTCCTGTCCGATTCTATGCAGAACCGCCGGCCGGTGTGGCCGAGCGGTTCTAGGCGCTTCAATCTGGAACCGCGCGATCGCTACGGTCGCAGGTTCGAATCCTGCCTCGGGCATGGATGTGTGTGAGGTTAGTTAGGTATAAGTAGTTCTAAGTTCTAGGGGACTGATGACCTCAGATGTTAAGTCCCATAGTGCTCAGAGCCATTTGAACCATCTATGCAGAACCTCCTCATTTCCTACCTTATTAGTCCTCCTTATTTTCAACATTCATCTGTAGCACCACATCTCAAATGCTTTTCCGTTTTTCCCACAGTCTATGTTTCACTACCAGACAAAGCTGTGCTGTAAACGTACATTCTCAGAAATTTCTTCCTCAAATTAAGGGCTGTGTTTGATACTAGCAGACTTCTCTTCGCCAGGAATGCCCTTTTTGCCAGTGCTAGTCTGCTTTTCATGACCTCCTTGCTCTGTCCATCACTGGTTATTTTGCTGCCTAGCTAGGAGAATTCCTTAAACTTCTCTGCTTCATGACCATCAATCCTGATGTTAAGTTTCTCGCTGTTCTCATTTCTGCTACCTCTCATTACTTTCGTTTTTCTTCGATTTACTCTCGGTTCAAATTCTGTGCTCATTAGACTGTTCATTCCATTCAGGAGATCATGTAATTCTTCTTCACTTTCACTTAGGATAGCAATGTCATCAGCGAATCGTATCATTGATATCTTTTTACCTTGAATTTTAATCGGCTCCTAAACATTCTTCGATGTACAGATTGAATAGTAGGGCGAAAGGCTACATGCCTGTCTTACACCCTTTTTAATCCGAGCACTTCGTTGTTGGTCGTCCACCCTTATTATTCCCTCTTGACTCTTGTACATATTGCATATTACCCGTCTCTCGCTATATTTTACCCCTATTTTTCTCAGTATTTCGAACATCTTGCACCATTTTACAAATCCTACGAACGTGTCTTGATTTTTTTTTTTTTTTTAGTCTTGCTTCCATTATCAACCGCAACGTCAGAAATGGCTCTCTGGTGCCTTAACGTTTCCTAAAGCCAAACGTATCCATCATCTAACACTTCCTCAATTTTCTTTTCAGTTCTTCTGTACATTATTCTTGTCAGCAACTTGGATGCATGACCTGTTAAGCTGACTGTGCGATAACTCTCGCACTTGTCAGCTCTTGCAATCTTCACAATTGTGTGGATGATTTTTTTCGGAAAGTCAGATGGCATCTCGCCAGACTCGTATACCCTGCACACTAACGTTAATAGTCGTTTTGTTGCCAATTCCCCAAATCATTATAGAAATTATCCTGGAATATTATCTATCCCTTCTGCCTTATTTGATTTTAAGGGGACTGGTCCGTGAATACGAAGTGAAACCTTGAAAAAATTGTCAGTTTTCTAAAGAGTGTAACTCAAAGAATAAGATTTGTAAGCCCATTAATGCTTACCATCTTTTAAGATGTCTTTTGGGAACATTTTTATGTATGGACCACGGCTTTAGTTCTTAAACTTATTTTTAATTGTATTTTTTTGTTGTAAGTGAAAAACACCATGATAATTATTTATGTACACCATAGGCACACATTACTCAAAATACAAATAAAGTAGGTTTATTTTTTCCTGTAAGTTTTTCACGTTATGATCTTCAAAGTAGACAATTGAAAAGATGATGCTATAATAAATTGTGGTACAAAAGTTTTAAGTTTGATTGTCAAAACTTTTGGAAGTGAATTCAAGGGTTTTCTTGAAAAAAGTATTTTATTTTCAAAGTAAAGTCGCAAGAGTAGTCTAATTTTTAGTTAAGCATGTTTTAAGACAGTATATAAAATTTCAGCTCTCTGTCTTTAATAGCGCCGGCCGCGGTGGCCGTGCGGTTCTAGGCGCGTCAGTCCGGAACCGCGTGACTGTTACGGTCGCAGGTTCGAATCCTGCCTCGGGCATGGATGTGTGTGATGTCCTTAGGTTAGTTAGGTTTAAGTAGTTCTAAGTTCTAGGGGACTGATGACCTCAGATGTTAAGTCCCATAGTTCTCAGAGCCATTTGAACCATTTTGTCTTTAATAGCTTTAGCTAAAGTGTACCATAACAAGAAATAATAACCTTAGGGGTTGCGAAGCAACTCAGATCGCTTGATACGGGCAAGTATTCAGGTCCAGATTGTATACCGATTAGGTTCCTTTCAGATTACGCTGATAAAATAGCTCCCTACTTAGCAATCATATACAACCGCTCACTCACCGATAGTTCTGTACCTACAGATTGGAAAATTGAGCAGGTCGCACCAGTGTTTAAGATGGGTAGTAGGAGTAACCCATCGAACTACAGACCTATATCATTGACGTCGGTTTGCGGTAGGGTAATGGAGCATATACTGTATTCAAACATTATGAATCACCTCGAAGGGAACGATCTATTGATACGTTAATCAGCATGGTTTCAGAAAACATCGTTCTTGTGCAACGCAGCTAGCTCTTTATTCGCACGAAATAATGGCCGCTATCGACAGGGGATCTCAATTTGATTCCGTATTTCTAGATTTCCGGAAAGCTTTTGACACCGTTCCTCACAAGCGACTTCTAATCAAGCTGCGGGCCTATGGGAAATCGTCTCAGTTGTGCGACTGGATTCGTGATTTCCTGTCAGGAAGGTCGCAGTTCATAGTAATAAACGGCAATCATCGAGTAAAACTGATCAGGTGTTCCCCAGGGAAGCGTCCTGGGACCTCTGCTGTTCCTGATCTATATAAATGGTGACAATGTGAGCAGTTCTCTTAGGTTGTTCGCAGATGATGCTTTAATTTACCATCTAGTAAGGTCATCCGAAGACCAGTATCAGTTGCAAAACGATTTAAAAAATATTGCTGTATGGTGTGGCAGGTGGCAGTTGACACTAAATAACGAAAAGTGTGAGGTGATCCACATGAGTTCCAAAAGAAATCCGTTGGAATTTGATTACTCGATAAATAGTACAATTCTCAAGGCTGTCAATTCAACTAAGAACCTGGGTGTTAAAATTACGAACAACTTCAGTTGGAAAGACCTCATAGATAATATTGTGGGGAAGGCGAGCCAAAGGTTGCGTTTCATTGGCAGGACACTTAGAAGATGCAACAAGTCCGCTAAAGAGACAGCTGACACTACACTCGTTCGTCCTCTGTTAGAATATTGCTGCGCAGTGTGGGATCCTTACCAGGTGGGATTGACGGAGGACATCGAAAGGGTGCAAAAAAGGGCAGCTCGTTTTGTATTATCACGTCAGATATGACACGCGAGTTGGGATGGAAGTCATTAAAGCAAAGACGTTTTTCATCGCGGCGAGATCTATTTACGAAATTTCAGTCACCAACTTTCTCTTCCGAATGCAAAAATATTTTGTTGGGCCCAACCTACATAGGTAGGAATGATCATCAAAATAAAATAAGAGAAATCAGAGCTCGAACAGAAAGGTTTAGGTGTTCGTTTTTCCCGCGCGCTATTCGGGAGTGGAATGGTAGAGAGATAGTATGATTGTGGTTCGATGAACCCTCTGCCAAGCACATAAATGTGAATTGCAGAGTAATCATGTAGATGTAGAAATAATTTAACTTTTAGGAAATTCAAGTTAAAGTTAAAACTTGCTTTTTCTGTTAAACTTGCATGGCACTAATGCATCCTAGGTCCCTATTCATCTTGTTTCCTGTGTTGTTCTTCCTTCCTTCTCTTTTTCACACTTCTTCTTATTCTTGCTTCTTTGATGGCTTCCAACACTGATTTTTCTGCTTCAAAAAGTCTCCCTTGATCAATGGCCATTAGAGCTCTATGCATATTTAGTCACCAAGCACTCCCATCATTTCCATAACATTAAGCCTTGAGACTGCACTATCACTGAAACATAGAACAGCATCTAGCACACCTATTTTCAAAGTATTTAGTCCTACTAGAACAGTTTTTGGTATCTGTTCACATATACAATTGTTGTAACTTTCATTTGTATTTCGACTCCTAGCATGTAAACATTTCTCTAATAATCCTCCGTCACTAAGATCCCCATATATAGGTTTCATAACTTCCATTATAGCAAATGGCAAAGAATGTTTATGGTTGTTGGTCTCATCTTGAGTAACAGCCTCACACCATGAATCACTGTCAGGTGGGCAGAGTGCATGGCATGGGTTGTTATCTGTGGAGGATTTATGAAGGAAGGTAGCCAATACTGCCTTTTTCTTTGCCTCACGGTCATTTTTATTTTGTCTTATGGCTTGTCCATAATAATACTGCAACGTGTCTTTCTTCGTCTGATATCAAACCATGTCTATAAATGCACATCAGCTAAGTTGTTTCCCTTCGAGTGCCTCTTCATATTGCTCAGTCTTGTACCTAACCTTTTCTGGACATGTCCAACACATTCCATTTTTTTAAATTTTTGTATCAGCATAAGGTTTCAATTCACAAACTTTTTGGTACCCTTTTGAGTCTCCATCTTCTAGGTAAGATGTATACATCACACCATATTTCTCCACAGACCTGTGAAATATCTTCACAAGACCTTCAGATTCCATCCCTCCACTATAACCACTAAAATTAATCAAACATTTATGATTTTCAGTTCCACTAGCACATCCATGACAATACTTGGTAATACATTCCACATCAATGACTTTACCAAAGGCCTCTTTGTTGCTAGGATGCATCCAGGGCTACAGACATAGATGTATTGGTGTCATTCATGTCTACACTTTCCTGAACGGCGTTTTTCATATTATCATTTGCTACTTCTTTTATGAGTCTGTAGAATAATTTTATTGTACCCGTCAAACATTGTAGGGGGAGGTAAGTCCATAAGAGCACAGAAAACTTGTGCACTTCTGTACCCTTTGGTTATACATCTCATACCATAAGAAAGTTTGATATTTGTGATACTTACCCTACAAGTATAACCATATTTGCTTAAATCACAAAGATCACAAACAATTCTTAATTTTGATGCACATATCTCCTCAACAACCTTCACACCACTATTGCCACATTCCTTACACTGCAAAGTTTTATTTACTAGTTCAGATAGAGCAGAGAGTCCAACAATGACACAATCTGAATCAATAGTTGGCGTCTGCATTCATACTGTTAAGCCCATTGACCAAATATTTCAGTGTTAGCTTTGAAACACTTGGAGTAGTTGAAGCTGATTCAAGTTTTGTATCATGTTGTATTTAGTATTAGCAGAGTTAATCCGTTTGGTGAACCGATTTCCTTAAAATTTACGTTGTTTAACACCGAACTTCTTAATTCTTCCCTTTGCTTTCAAGTGGAATAAGAAACTCATGCACACCATAAGAAAATCACACACACAATTACTTCACTGTACACAAAACATTCGCGCCAAATCAGCAGCAAATAATGACTAAACTCTCTGTATAAACAAAAGACAAGCAACTGTAAAGCGTTCGCAGGTTAGCCACCTTAAGGGACTAAAAAGTAATAAAAATTAGACAAATGAGAGTACGTGGGGGTATTATGGTGCTTGTAGCTACTTTTAAATTCCTCTAATGTTAGTATATTTTGTGGTACATTTTCCTGGAAGTTCAGAAAACTACAGATTATATTTTAAAACAAAAACTAAGTCTTCCAAAGCTCGCTTGAATTCCGATTCTAATACTGGATCAATTATCTCTTCTAAATCGACTCCTGTTTCTTCTTCTAATTTCAGAATCTTTGCCTAACCATAATGTAATCTAACCGAAATATTTCCGTATCACCCGGCCTTTTCCAAGTATACCTCCTCCTCTTGTCATTCTTCAACAGAGTATTCGCTATTACGAGCTGAAATTTATTATAGAATGCAATTAGTGTTTCTCCTCTGTCATTGCTTGTCCCAAGCCCATATTCTCCTGTAATCTTTTCTTCTGCGCCTTCCCCTACAACTGCATTCCAGCCCCCATGAGTATTAGATTTTCATCTCCCTTCAATCACTGTACTACACGTTCGATATCCTCCTATTTTACAAAGATATTGTACATGTCTTGGATGTGTTACAGGAACATTATATGGGCAGCGTGCATCTAGGCACTGTAGTCGTCATGCCAGAGCAAATAACGGAAATTTTGTTACCAGTAAAGAAAGTAATTTACATTGGAACAACAGTCGTTGAGCTTACGGACATATTTCACTTACAAAGTAACGTCTAAATCGTAAGAAATTGCTTAATGTTAGTCTCTCTTAGACTAGTAACAGTAATAGTAGTAGTAGTTTAATTCATTCGTACATCTCTTTTTACAAACATATTCGACATGTCTTGGTATCAAAAGTTAAGGACAACAAAAAATAAAGTAATTTACTTTCTAAACGAGGATTCTTTTTCTTACAATGCTATATCTCGGACTCTACGCATAGGATTAAAAAAGGGAAAAATACGTGTTCAATACTTTTAAAAATGGTCTATACAACGGCGATGTACTTGAGGACAATATTATGGAAATGGAAGAAGATGTAGATGAAGATGAAATGGGAAATATAATACTGCGTGAAGAGTTTGACAGAGCACTGAAAGACCTAAGTCGAAACAAGGCCCTGGGAGTAGACAACATTCCATTAGAACTACTGATAGCCTTGGGAGAACCAGTCCTGACAAAACTCTACCATCTGGTGAGCAAGATGTATGAGACAGGCGAAATACCCTCAGACTTCAAGAAGAATATAATAATTCCAATCCCACAGAAAGCAGGTGTTAACAGATGTGAAAATTACCGAACTATCAGTTTAATAAGTCACAGCTGCAAAATACTAACGCGCTTTCTTTACAGACGAATGGAAAAACTGGTAGAATCCGACCTCGAGGAAGATCAGTTTGGATTCTGCAGAAATATCGGAACTCGAGAGGCAATATTGGCCCTACGACTTATCTTAGAAGATGGATTAATGAAAGGCTAACCTACGTTTCTAGCATTTGTAGACTTAGAGAAAGCTTTTGACAATGTTGACTGGAATACTCTCTTTCAAATTCTGAAGGTGGCAGGGGTAAAATACAGCGAGTGAAAGGCTATTTACAATTTGTACAGAAACCAGATGGCAGTTATAAGAGTCGAGGGGCACGAAAGGGAAGCAGTGGTTGCGAAGGGAGTGAGACAGGGTTGTAGCCTCTCCCCGATGTTATTCAACCTGTATATTGAGCAAGCAGTAAAGGAAACAAAAGAAAAATTCGGAGTAGGTATTAAAATCCATGGAGAAAAAATATAAACTTTGAGGTTCGCCGATGACATTGTAATTCTGTCAGAGACAGCAAAGGACTTGGAAGAGCAGTTGAACGGAATGGACAGCGTCTTGAAAGATGGGTATAAAATGAACATCAACAAAACCAAAACGAGGATAATGGAATGTAGTCGAATGAAATCGGGTGATGCTAAGGGAATTAGATTAGGAAATGAGACACTTAAAGTAGTAAAGGAGTTTTGCTATTTGGGGATCAAAATAACTGATGATGGTCGAAGTAGAGAGGATATAAAATGCAGTCTGGCAATGGCAAGGAAAGCGTTTCTGAAGAAGAGAAATTTGTTAACATCGAGTGTAGATTTAAGTGTCAGGAAGTCGTTTCTGAAAGTATTTGTATGGAGTCTAGCCATGTATGGAAGTGGAACATGGACGATAAACAGTTTGGACAAGAAGAGAATAGAAGCTTTCGAAATGTGGTGCTACAGAAGAATGCTGAAGATTAGATGGGTATGTCACATAACTAATGAGGAGGTATTGAATAAAATTGGGGAGAAGAGAAGTTTGTGGCACAACTTGACTAGAAGAAGGGATCGGTTGGTAGGACATGTTCTGAGGCATCAAGGGATCACCAATTTAGTACTGGAGGGCAGCGTGGAGGGTAAAAATCGTAGAGGGAGACCAAGAGATGAATACACTAGGCAGATTCAGAAGGATGTAGGTTGCAGTAGGTACTGGGAGATGAAAAAGCTTGCACAGGATAGAGTAGAAAGGAGAGCTGCATCAAACCAGTCTCAGGACATAAGACCAGAACACCAACAACATCCGGTGATACCAATGTTGAAGACTATGATGTGCCCCAGTGATAGGAGGTGGCGGGAACTTTGAAATCTCTAATAGAAATATTCCATATTTATTGGGGAATCTGATTTTACGGGAAAAAATACGCATCCTTTGTAAGCATCACTTTTGTCATTGCACAACACATAACGCTGTGATCGACAAATTACACAGTTGAGTTGCAAATCGGTATTACACTATGTGATCAAAAGTATCCGGACATCTCCAAAAACATAAATTTTTCATATTAGGTGCGTTGTGATGCCACCTACTGCCAGGTCCTCCATATCAGTGACCTCATTAGTCATTAGACATCATGAGAAAGCAGAATGGGGCGTACCGCAAAACTCACGAACTTCGAACATGGTCAGGTGATTGGATGTAACTTGTGTCATACATCTGTATTCGAGATTTCCACACTCCGAAACATCCCTAGTTACACTGTTTCCAACGTGATTGTGAAGTGGAAACGTGAAAGGACTCGTACAGCAGAAAATCGTACAAGCCGACCTCGTCTGTTGACTGATAGAGACCGCCGACAGTTGGTACAGGGTCGTAATGTTTAATAGGCCGACATCTATCCGGACCATCATACAGGCAGTCCAGACGGCATCAGGATCCACTGCAAGTATGATGGCAGTTAAGCGGGAGGCGAGAAGACTTGGATTTCTTGGTCCAGCGGCCGTTCATAAGCTACACATCACATGGCCTCGCTTGGTGTAAGGAGCGTACACATTGGACGATTGAACAGTGGAAAAACTTTGTGTGGAGTGAAGAATTACGGTACACAATGTGCCGATCCGATGGCAGGGTGTGGTTATGGCGAATGACCAGTGAACGTCATCTGCCAACGTGTGTAGTGCTAACAGTAAAATTCGGAGGTGGTGATGTTATGGTGTGGTCGTGTTTTTCAGGGAGGCGGCTTGCACCCCCTGTTTGCGTGGCACTATCACAGAACAGGCCTACATTGATGTTTTAAGCACCTTCTTGCTTCCCACTGTTGAAGAGCAATTCGGGGAGGGCGATTGCGTCTTTCAACACGATCGAGCACCTTTTCATAAAGCACGGCCTGTGGCGGAGTGGATACATGGCAATACATCCCTGTAATGGACTGGCCTGAATAGAGTCCTGACCTGAATCCTATAGAACACCTTTGGGATGTTTCGGAACGCGGACTTCGTGCCAGGCGTCACCGATCTACATCGATACCTCTCCTCAGTGCAGCACTCCGCAAAGAATGGGTTTCCATTGCCTAAGAAACCTTCCAGCACTTGATTGGACGTATGCCTGCGTGAGTGGAAGCTGTCATCAAGGCTAAGGGTGGGCCAACACCATACTGAATTCCAGCATTACCGCTGGAGGGTGTCACGAACTTATAAGTCATTTCCAGCCAGGTGTCCGGATACTTTTGATCACATAGAGTATATCCAGGAAAATTTTCTTAATGGGAAACACAAAAACAAATGTGTGCGGAAAACGACTCAGTGTTTTGCAGTTATCTCTGTGTACCTTTCTTGAAACATTCATTAATAAATCATATGATTTGATTTCATTGCGTGCACATCGCCCCTCATTTGTTAAATACGATCCTTCCTAACCTCACTGAGCTATTAGTTAGAATTTAGATAGAAGAAAAAAATTGAAATTGGTCGGATTTATGCAGAAAGTGGCAGGAATTCGATAATGCTCAATGTTTTTCACGCCACTCTTTTTGTCGGTTTATTAGACAGTTCTCCACAGGTGTAACTGTAGAACAAGGAAAAGTAACGGTCGAGGAATCGTTGCTGGACAGAACAAGGAAACTGTGACATTAGCTGCAGTGAATCATAACCCCCACAAAAGAACTAGGCAGTTAAGTCGTGAATCGGGTATCACTCGGACTACCGTCTGCCGAATTTTGAAATGTAGACAATGTCATCCGTTTCATAATTCCCCCAACCACGAACATCATGGCAGTGATTTCTAGAACCTGGTAACATTTTCCACTGGTCGCTTCAGCTAATACAGAGCACCCCAATTACTTCTGACGCGTTGCACCTCAATTTTTAACATAAGCTTTCTGTTCATTTTTAGAACCTTCCTAGAAATCAAAGCTTCATTGTAAGATGGTAATCACCTAATTATTAAAATTGAGCCAGTGTTTGACATCGGCAAAAACCTATAGCATTATTGTTCGGAGACCAATGACCGAATCATTTGTAACATCTCTTGGATGGAATGGTTGCAAGATCGCTGATTGCTATGAACAAGTACAAATTAATGACTGAACACAAAGCGCGTTCGGTCATTTTGTCTATCCACTATGATCTGCTGACTCCACTGGATCCTACGGCAAAAATCATGACAATTATCAAATTTGGAGGAAGTAAATTTAAAATAATTGCATAAGTTCTTAACAAATATCACATTTAATTACACTAAAACCAGAAAACATAACTATAACTTCCATCAGATAATTTACATACCACGTCTGCTTGCTAAGATAGACTACGAGAGAAAGACAACGTAAGACAGACTGAGACTGAAATGAGCTCCTTTTCAAAAACAAGTATAGCTCAGGACAGTAGTACCCTAATAGATAATGTATTTGTATAGGAAGAGGATGTAGAACAAACACATGCTTTCCCTGTGGTTAATGGATTATCTGACCTTGATGCACAACTGATTAACTTACAAAATCTAACAGGGTGTACACTTCAGAAACCATTAAGTAAAAGTGTGAGGGTGCTCAACCCGTTATCTATACATCACTTCAGAGAAAGTTTAGGAAATGTAAGCTGGGAAGATGTATATAATGATCCAAATTCTAATGATAAATGCAGCATATTTCTTGATAAATTTATATTGCTTTCTGAACATTGTTTTCCAAAGAAAATTACTACAGGTAACACCACAAACTTTTCAAAGAAACTTTGGATTACTACAGGTATTAAAGTGCCTTCAGAAAAAAAAGAAAACTGTATGAGACAGCAAGAACTAGTAAAGATCCAGAATTAGTTTTACACTATAAAAATTATTGTAACATACTGAGAAAAGTTGTAAGGAAATCAACAAATATGTATGTTAGAGAAGAAATTAAAAACTCCAGCAATAAAATTAAATCAATATTGAATATTGTTAGAAAGGAGACAGGATAAGTATCCACTGGGGTAGGTAGTATTACTGTTAAAGAGAATGAGACCATCTTAACCAACAGTACACAGGTAGACAATGTATTTAACAATCACTTCTTAAGTGCAGGAGAAAAAATTGGTGAGAATAGTTCAAAAGAAAAAGCCAGGCAGTACATGGAAGAGTCAGTTTTGAAAAATTTTAGTCAGATTAAGTTTCACCTAACAACCTCTTGTGAAATAAGGAAAATTATTAAATCTTTGAAAAATAAATGTTCTGTTGGAGTAGATGACATCTCTAACAAGTTATTAAAACAATGTGGAGCAATTACAGCTGATATTTTGATTCACATATGTAATGCATCACTGTCTCAGGGTATTTTTCCAGACAGGTTAAAATATGCTATTGTCAGGCCTCTCTACAAAAAGGGGGAAACCACAGATGTCAATAATTGCCAGCCAGTATCCTTGCTTACAGCATTTTCAAATATATTTGAGAAAGTAATGTACTCAAGAGTGGTTAGCCACCTGAACAGTAATGGGATACTTAGTAAATCACAGTTCAGATTTCAGAAATGCTGTTCCACTGAGACAGCAGTAAACAATTTCACTGTCCACATAATAGAGTCTTTAAATAGTAAAATGTCACCAGTAGGAATATTCTGTGACTTATCCAAAGCATTTGATTGTGTGAACCATGACATTATGTTAGAGAAATTACAATTCTATGGTAAAAATGGAACAGCATATGAGAGGTTTAAGTCATATCTACAGAACAGGAAGCAAAAAGCCTCTTTATATGCTTCAAGTGATTCAAATGAGTTTGCCACTTCATCTAACTGGGGTGAAATTACATTTGGTGTTCCACAAGGTTTGATCATGGGTCCCCTCCTGTTCTTGATATATGTGAATGACCTCCCTTCTTATGGAAAACAAGATGATGAACTGACACTGTTTGCTGATGATACAAGCATAATTATTAATCCAATAAAAGAAAGTCCGATAGAAAATGATACAATTAAGGTCTTTGGAAAAGTTATTAACTGGTTTTCTGCAAATGGGCTTGCTCTGAACTTTGAAAAAACGCAGTGTATCCAATTTTCTGCTGCAAAAAGTATAATTCCTTTAATGAACATAACACATCAAAAGAAGTCAGCAACCAGGGCAGAGCATACTAAGTTTTTGGGTGTACATATAGATGAAAATTGGAAAATTCATATTTTGGATCTCTTAAAGCGACTAAGTTCAGCAACTTTTGCAATCAGAATAATTGCCAATTTTGAGGATGTAGAAATTAGTAAGCTAACATACTTTGCATACTTCCACTCTCTGATGTCATACAGAATAATATTCTGGTGAAACTCAACACTTATGCAAAAGGTATTCACTGCTCAAAAGAAAGTAGTTATAATAATGTGTGGGGTTCATAGTCGCACATCTTTTAGGCATCTGTTTAAAAGGTTAGGAATTCTTACAACTGCTTCACAGTACATTTCCTCAGTAATGAAATTTTTTCTCAACAACATGGACCAGTTTAAAATCAACAGCGACATTCATGATTACAATACCATAAAAAAGAAAGACCTACACTATCCTTTACTTAACCTATCTTTGGCACACAAAGGGGTAAAATATACTGCTATAAAACTTTTTGATAAATTACCAGATGAAATAAAATGTCTGACAGACAGTAGTAATAGTTTCAAAAACAAACTGAAATCATACCTCATTGACAACTCCTTCTATACCATAGCTGAATTCTTGAATATGAGTAAATAAATCTGGAGAAATAATATATGCATTTTGTGACATTTAAGGGAATGGGGTAGATAATAGAAATATTTAGGTATAAACTATAATGTAAACAAAAAAAACTTGTTTCCTGTGCACATTTCTTGTGCATTTGACACGTTCCACATCATAACGGTTTTCTGTGCTATTGATAAATGGAACACGTAACTAACTAACTAACTAGCTGTCCTGGCCGTATACAAAAACGTTTTTGCTGGTCGTTAGGGTTCAGTTCGAAGCGGGACTCATCATGAAGACAGTTCTACTCCAGTCAATGAAATTACAGTTTTCATGCACATCCCATCTACCGATAATTCCTTCTCGATGTACCTTTTTTTTCCACTGCATCTCTTGATTCTTTGAAAGGCCGTTTCAAACTAGACATTTTTTCTGCTAAGTGTCTTCTTGCAACTGGATATGCACATCGGCGCACGTCTGGAGATACTCTTTGTAGAAACTGACAATCCTTTCTATTGAGTCTTTGCTTAAGTAGGCTTGGAAAATTAGATTGAACTATCCAATTTTGATATTTTCCGAAAATTGTGAGAATATCAATATAGCTACTAATTGCTGCAACCACTAACATAGCAAAATATTTATTTCTGTCATGAGTTTCTACACCATTATGCCTTTTCTTCAGGAAAGGTGTACAGAAGAATGATTACGTCATTACTATTGAAGCGTCAGTGGAGATTATTTGATTGTGACAAAAGGTTGGATACTTTTATGTTGTTCCTTGAGTGACAGTTTCTTCTGCAAATTATGTCAAAGGTTTAGCTTGTAATGCTGCATTTAATTGACTTGTGGGTAAGCTGTAAAAATGTAAATTGAATATTGATTAGTTAATAACTAATTTTAAAAAACTGCTCGAGTTCAGAAGTAGCAATAAAGATGTTAAAGAACGACTGTGAGTGCCTGTTGCATTAGTGAAATGCATATACTGCGTGTTCGAGGAAGAGTTGTGTATAATACAAGGGGCGTTTGAAAAGTCCGTGCAAAGTCCGAGAGATGGCACCACCGGCGCATATCGAGGTCATGTTTAGTTAGTAGCATCTTTGGAAGGAACGCACACGAAGTTTCAGCCGTATGGGTCTATTTCTTTGCGTTCGGCATTCGCGTGAATCAAGGAAGTCGAGTGATTGTCAAAAAATGGACGAAAAAGAATTTCTTGTGGTGATTAAACATTACTTTATGAAAGGCAAAACGTCTCAGGAGACTAAAGAGAAGCTTGATAAACAGTACGGTGACTCAGCACCTTCGATTAGAACAGTTTATAAGTGGTTTCAAAATTTTCGTCACAAGTGATGCTGAAACTTCTGGACGCCCTGTGGAGGTTACGACTCCAGAACTCATTAATAAAATCCTTGATATGGTATTGGTTGACAGAAGAGTTAAGGTGCGTGAGATTGCTAGTGCTGTGGGCATCTCGAATGAGCGGGTACATAATATTTTGCATAAACATTTGGACATGTGAAAGCTATGTGCAAGGTGGGTTCCGTGAATGCTCACGCTTGACCAAAAACGGAATAGTATGAAGTTTTGCAAGGATGGTTCGCAGCTGTTCAGGAAGAATCCACAGGACTTTAATAGTCGTTTCATCACTGTGGACGAAACGTGGATACATTACTATACTCCTGAGATCAAACAACAATCTAAACAATGTGCTACCAAGTGAGAATCTGCACCTATTAAAAAGGCAAAGACCATTCCTTCGACAGGAAAGGTTATGGCGACTGCCTTTTGGAATTTGCAAGGGATAATCCTCATCAACTATCTGGAAAAGGGTAAAACTATTACAGGTTTGAAAACCGAGCTGCTAGGAAAACACTGGCGACTGGACTGCAAAAAACTCCTTTTCCATCATGACAATGCACCAACACACACCTCAGTAGTTGTGGTCGCAAAATTAATGGAAATAGGATACCAACTCGTTTCACATCCCCCCTATTCTCTAGACTTGGCTCCCTCCGACTACTATTTGTTCCCCAATTTGAAAAAATGGCTGGCAGGGTAAAGATTTTATTCAAACGAGGACGTGATTGCAGCAACTAAAAGCTATTTTCCAGACCTGGACAATTCCTATTATTCAGAAGCGATCAACAAATTAGAACAGTGTTGGATAAAGTGTATAATTCTAAAATGAGACTATGTCGAAAAATAAAAAAGGTTTACCCTAAACACATAAGTAGTTTTTATTTTTGCACGGACTTTTCAAACACCTCTCGTACAGCTGTTCTGTAAGTAATGCAACACCTTTTTTTTCTTGGCCAGCTTCAGTTGAAAAATGCGGTATTTGTTGAGGGGCATTGTGGAATATTCCTGCTTCAGCTCCTTAAGTTTAATAAAGTTCAGACTGGTGACGATGCTATATGTAGCCTTTGAAATTGAATCTCTGAGGGAGGTGCATTCCAAGCGGAGACCTGACATTGAGTTTCTTCTGGCGGAGAACCAGAGCATAACGGATGTTTGTAGACCTGTCTACGGTGACCTGGCTGTGAACAAAAGCACGATGTATCGATAGGCGAGGCATCTGTCATCATCGCAACAAGGTCGCGCAAACCTGTCCGATCTCCTGCGTGCCGGCCGGCCAAACACAGCTGTGACTCCTGCAGTGGTGGAACATGCAGACACTCTCATTCTATGCGACTGACAGATCACAAACAAACACCTTGCTGCACGACTTGATGTCTTTGTTGATTACGCTGACGCATTTGTCCGCTATTTGTGGTACTCAAAGTTGTGTGCCCGCTGTGTTCCTTGCCGTGTAGAACAAGACCATAGAGAGCAACAAAGGACCATCTGTGCGGCATTGATTGTGCATTACGAGGCTGATAGTGACAAATTTTTGTCTGACATCACAGGCAACGAAACATGGGTTCGCCGCTTCAAACTGAAAGCAAAACGCTGTTCATGGGGTGGGCCACATCACGTCTCCTTCGACGAAAAAGTTCAAAGCCACACGCTCAGCCAGTAAAGTCATAGCGACAGTCTTCTGGGACACTGTTTAATTTCCTTCCTCATGGTGCAACGATCAATTTGGAAGTGTACAGTGCTAACTTCAGGAAACTGAAAAATGGAAACGAGCGTTTGGCATCATTGGCCGGGAGGTCCCTTATGGAGCTGGTCCGGCTGCCTTGGTGCAGGTCTTATTAAAATCGACGCCACATTGGGCGACCTGCGCGCCGGATGGGGATGAAATGATGATGAAGACAACAAAACACCCAGTCCCTGAGCGGAGAAAATCCCCGACCCAACCGGCAATCGAACCCGGGCCCGTAGGACGGCAATCCGTCACGCTGACCACTCAGCTATCAGAGCGGACAGGAGACTGAAGAAACGACTTCAGTGTATTCGTCGCCACAAAACTGCAAACGAACTTCACCATGACAACGCAAGGCCTCCCATAAGTCTGTGCTCCTTAGAGAATCTCATAAAGCTTCTTTGGACTGTTCTTCCTCCTCCACCCTGCAGCCTGGATCTCGCACTTTCTGACTTCCATCTATTCCGCCCAGTGATGGATGCAGTAGACAGTAACCAGTACACGAATGATGGAGAAGTTATTGATGCAGAAAGCCATTGGTTCCGACATCGACCAGTAGAGTGGTGTCACGTAGGCACACAGGTCCTCCAGTAACGTGGTGTAAGGCCGTCACATTGAACGAAGGTTGTTAAAAAAATAGGGTTTGTTGCCGAAAGAGTGGTGAATAATATGGTCTTTTGCAATCCTGAATAAAACCAACGTGCTTCTAGAAAAAAAAAAAGTGTCGCGTTACTACACGAACACCACTCACATTTAAAACATTCCATATAACATGTTGTTCTGCTGCTCTTGTGTATAGGTATATTTGCTGGTTACAGAGAGGAGTTTTGATTTCGCTTATTGGTACTCCAGTTGCTATGGACAGATTTATCGATTGTCATTTTTGTTTTGAAATCAAAGGTTACGTTGAGCTTGGGTTTACATTATTGAATTTTCCACCTGTGATCATGATGAATTATTGGCAAATTTTACTGTATCATTCAAACTAGCAGCATGGATTTTCAAATGCTAAATATGTCGATATAGTATTGCTGTGCGATTTTTGTAATAAACGCCGCTGCTACTAGTAGAGAATATGCTACATATACTATCTTCCAGCTGCACAGTACCAGATGCAAGAGTGTTTACAATGTTCTCACTAACCTGGGGGAGACTGTTACAGTGCCCTGCAGCCATACTTCGTATGAATGTGCAAAATAACAGAGTGTGAACGAAGTAAAAGACAGTATTCAGTAGGTACAATGTAATCCTTAAACAAGCACACACAGAATTTCTACACGTATCTGTGTTCTACACACGAGAGTAGGGTGGATGTTGCACATGCGCGTCATGTAGTCTTATCATTTGCAGCGGATTCGACACCTTCGAGGATACATTACTGGTATTTTGCTATCGGCTAATTGCATGACCCCAGTAGTCCACTTTATACAATTTACTGATAAAGCAACGTCCACTCGTGTCGGTTTCAACAACACTTGTCACTCTCTTAGCTGTGAATCAAGGACGCCCGTGCCCCCTCTCCCTCCCCACCACTAGGTCTCGGGGAAGGAGAAAAATGGCTCAAATGTGTCTGAGCACTATGGGACTTAACTTCTGAGGTCATCAGTCCCCTAGAACTTAGTAACTACTTAAACCTAACTAACCTAAGGACATCACACACATCCATGCCCGAGGCAGGATTCGAACCTGCGACCGTAGCGGTCGCGCGGTACCAGACTGTAGCACCTAGAACCGCTCGGCCACTCCGGTCGGCGGGGAAGGAGAAAATATAGTGTAGTCTCTGTTTTTCTTTCAAGAAAATTGTTTAAAAAGTTGGCACTTTTTAGAAGTGGTTCAACAGTAAAATATTTCTTATATATTGTGTGGTGACCAGGCGAAACTACTTTCGTCTGGCCACAACTTTGGGTTCTTTGATTGCTCTGAGAGAAAGCTCGTCATGCTGGAACATGTGATTAGTTCACTTTATTACATAAATGAATAAAAGATTTACTTGACCTCGACACACTTCTTTGACATAGGAGTACTGAATAATTTGTAACTTATAGACTAGCAAAGCATCGCTTGATACACTAAGTAACAAAGTTTTCTGTTGAGGTGCAATGTTCGAAGTTCACTATAGTACACGTTCATCTGAAACCTTAACGACCCTTTTTGGGTCTTATACTGTGCTGTTGACTGCTGTAGCTGAGGTCTCGATCTGGTGCTCTGTTCCTATATGCTCGATACTGAATTAAATTCAGTGCGAGGGAGCTGCTGTTGCCGAGAGGGAGGCACGGTATCCTGGAGCGCCTCCCATTCGTCATTGCAGGTTGCTGCAGCGATACCTTGGTAACGTCCGTGGTACGGAACTGTGTTCACAACTTTGCTGTGGCACAGCGATCTCTGGACGATACCACATAGCGTTTTTCATATAATTACGTACTTCATTGATATACATGCAGGGTGGTCCATTGATGGTGACCGGGCCAAATATCTCACGAAATAAGCATCGACCGAAAAAACTACTAAGAACGAAACTCGTCTAGCATGAAGGGGTAAACCAGATGGCGCTATGATTGGCCCGCTAGATGGCGCTGCCATAAGTCAAACGGATATCAACTGCGCTTTTCTAAATAGGAACCTCCATTTTTTATTACATATTCGTGTAGTACATATGGAAATATGAATGTTTTAGTTGGACCACTTTTTTCTCTTTGTGATAGATGGTGCTGTAATAATCACAAACGTATAAGTACGTGGAATCCGTAACATTCCGCCAGTGCGGACAGTATTTGCTTCGTGATACATTACCTGTGTTAAAATGGACCGTTTACCAATTGCGGAAAAGGTCGATATCGTGTTGATGTATGGCTATTGTCATCAAAATGACCAACGGCCGTGTGCTATGTATGCTGCTCGGTATCTTGGACATCATCCAAGTGTCCGGACAGTTCGCCGGATAGTTGCGTTATTTAAGGAAACAGGAAGTGTTCAGCCACATGTGAAACGTCAGCCATGACCTGCAACAAATGACGATGCCCATGTAGGTGTTTTAGCTGCTATCGCGGCTAATCCGCACATCAGCAGCAGACAAACTGCGCGAGAATCGGGAATCTCAAAAACGTCGGTACTGAGAATGCTACATCAACATCAATTGCACCCGTACGATACTTCTGCGCCAGGAATTGAATGTCGTGTACAGTTCTGCCACTGGACACAAGAGAAATTACGGGACGATGACAGATTTTTTGCACGCGTTCTATTTAGGGACGAGTCCTAATTCACCAACAGCGGTAACGTAAACCGGTATAATATGCAATATTGGGCAACGGAAAATCCACGATGGCTGCGATAAGCGGAACATCAGCAACCTTGGTGGGTTAATGTATGGTGCGGCATTATAGGAGGAAGGATAATTGGCCGCCATTTTATCTATGGCAATCTTGGTTCAAATGGCTCTGAGCACTATGGGACTTAACCTCTGAGGTCAACAGTCCCCTAGAACTTAGAACTACTTAAACCTCACTAACCTAAGGACATCACACACATCTATGCCGGAGGCAGGATTCGAACCTGCGACCGTAGCGGTCGCGCGGTTCGAGACTGTAGCGCCTAGAACCGCCGGCGATGGCAATCTAAATGGTGCAATGTATGCTGATTTCCTACGTAATGTTCTACCGATGTTACTGCAAGATGTTACACTGCGTGACAGCATGGCGATGTACTTCCAACATGATTGATGTCCGGCACATAGCTCGCGTGCGGTTGAAGCGGTATTGAATAGCATACTTCATGACAGGTGGATTGGTCGTCAAAGCACCATACCATGGCCCGCACGTTCACCGGATTTGACGGCCCCGGATTTATTTCTGTGGGTAAAGTTGAAGGATATTTGCTATCGTAATCCACCGACAACGCCTGACATGTGTTAGCAAATTGTTAATACATGTGCAAACATCACGGAAGGCGAATTACTCGTTGTTTAGAGGAAGGTATTGCCAAATGCATTGAGGTTGGCGGACATCATTTTGAGCATTTATTGCATTAATGTGTTATTTACAGGTAATAACGCTGTAACAGCACACGTTCTCAGAAATGATAAGTTCACAAAGCTACATATATCACATTGGAACAACCGAAATAAAGTGTTCAAACGTACCTACGTTCTGTATTTTAATTTAAAAAACCTACCTGTTGCCAACTGTTCGTCTAAAATTGTGAGCCATATGTTTGTGACTATTACAGCGCCATCTATCACAAAGCGAAAAAAGTGGTCCAACTAAAACATTCATATTTCATTCCGTACTACACGAATATGTAAGAAAAAATGGGGGCTCTTATTTTAAAATAACGCAGTTGATATCCGTTTGACCTATGGCTGCGCCATCTAGCGGGCCAACCATAGCGCCATCTGGTTTCCCCCTTCAAGCTAGACCAGTTTCGTTCTTTATAGTGTTTTCGTTTGACGCTTATTTCGTGAGATATTTGACCTGATCACGGTCAATGGACCACCCTGTATATACGAAGTGCATTCAAGTTCTAAGGCCTCCGTTTTTTTTTTTTTTTTTCTAATTAACTACTCACCCGAAATCGATGAAACTGGCGTTACTTCTCGACGTAATCGCCCTGCAGACGTACACATTTTTCACAACGCTGACGCCATGATTCCATGGCAGCGGCGAAGGCTTCTTTAGGGGTCTGTTTTGACCACTGGAAAATCGCTGAGGCAATAGCAGTACGGCTGGTGAATGTGCGGCCACAGAGAGTGTCTTTCATTGTTGGAAAAAGCCAAAAGTCACTAGGAGCCAGGTCAGGTGAGTAGGGAGCATGAGGAATCACTTCAAAGTTGTTATCACGAAGAAACTGTTGCGTAACGTTAGCTCGATGTGCGGGTGCGTTGTTTTGGTGAAACAGCACATGCGCAGCCCTTCGCGGACGTTTTTGTTGCAGTGCAGGAAGGAATTTGTTCTTCAAAACATTTTCGTAGGATGCACCTGTTACCGTAGTGCCCTTTGGAACGCAATGGGTAAGGATTACGCCCTCGCTGTCCCAGAACATGGACACCATCATTTTTTCAGCACTGGCGGTTACCCGAAATTGTTTTGGTGGCGGTGAGTCTGTGTGCTTCCATTGAGCTGACTGGAGCTTTGTTTCTGGATTGAAAAATGGCATCCTCATCTCATCCATTGTCACAACCGACGAAAAGAAAGTCCCATTCATACTGTCGTTGCACGTCAACATGGCTTGGCAACATGCCACACGGGCAGCCATGTGGTCGTCCGTCAGCATTCGTGGCACCCACCTGGATGACACTTTTCGCGTTTTCAGGTCGTCATGCAGGATTGTGTGCACAGAACCCACAGAAATGCCAACTCTGGAGGCGATCTGTTCAACAGTCATTCCGCGATCCCCCAAACCAATTCTCTCCACTTTCTCAATCATGTCGTCAGACCGGCTTGTGCGAGCCCGAGGTTGTTTCGGTGTGTTGTCACACGATGTTCTGCCTTCATTAAACTGTCGCACCCACGAACGCACTTTCGATACATCCATAATTCCATCACCACATGTCTCCTTCAACTGTCGATGAATTTCAATTGGTTTCACACCATGCAAATTCAGAAAACGAATGATTGCACGCTGTTCAATTAAGGAAAACGTCGCCATTTTAAGTATTTAAAACAGTTCTCATTCTCCCCGCTGGCGGTAAAATTCCATCTGCCGTATGGTGCTGCCATCTCTGGGACGTATTGACAATGAACGCGGCCTCATTTTAAAACAATGCGCATGTTTCTATCTCTTTCCAGTCTGGAGGAAAAAAATCGGAGGCCTTAGAACTTGAATGCACCTCGTATATCCAGTTGCAAGAAGACACTTGCAAAAATCAAGAGAAAAAAAGAGACACACCACGAAGGAATTATCGGTAGACGTGATGTACATGAAAACTATAATCTCGTTGACTGGAGTAGAATTGTCATAGTGATGAGTCCCCCTTCGATATGAACCCTCACGACCAGCAAAAAGGTTTCTGTATACGGCCAGGTCAGCTGTGGAATGACAGCCTGACCATCACCCGCTTTAAGGTCCAACAACCAGGAGTGATAGTCTGGTGTGGCATTTCATTTCATAGCAGGATTCCTTTGCTTGTCATCCGTAGCACTCATAACGCAGCGGTATGTCGAAGACATTGTACACGCCGTTTTGTTGCCCTTCATGGTAAGCCATCCTGGTCTTACAAGTCGGCTAGATTTCTACTGCTCGTTTTCACCCTCGCCAAACCCTACCTTGGCCAGCAAGGTCACCGGATCTCCTCCCAACTGAGATAACGTTTGCAGCCTTATGGGCAGGGTCCTCTAACCATCTCGAGATTTTGACAATTTAATGCACCAGTTGGAAAGAATTTGGCACGATTCTCCGCAGAAGGACGTAAAACTCTGTCAATCAATAGTAAGCCGAATAACTGCTTGCATAAGTGCCGGATGTGGAACAACGTGTTACTGAGTTGCTCAATTTGTGAAGCTCTTTCCCTTGTACATCCCGACCGTCCATTTCTGTCCCATTCGTGGTGCGTCGTTTTTTTTTTTTTATTTTAGAGTGGATTATCATATTCCATATCCAAATGATGGCATTTACTTTTTATGTGCTGCAATATTTTTCTGCAGCTACAGAAATAACTCCAGAAGATTAAGATTTTTACCACGATACAACATGGTCTTGCACCTGGAATCAAACTTCTATTAAAATTCATAAGTGTCATAGTCTAGAAAATATTGCAATACTGCATTTAATTGCTATCTATTACATAACTATTCTGCTACAAATTAATGATCAGTAAACGAAATCAAATTAAGAAGAAGTATTGAAAGAGAAAATAGTTCCTAAACTTCTGCCAAATTTTGCAGAACATTAGGAAGCGTTTTCTTTTTTATTGTAAGTTATCATGTTTTGCCAAGCTTAACAGTTAAGCTTAGCATGATCAAAAACCATTTCGAAGGTAAATATATTTTGTAGTAGAAGTTTCTGGGGACTATCACAAATTTTCTTTTTCAAGATAGTTAAAATTATTGAGGAATTGAAGGAACTTATTTTGTTTGCAAGTACCACATGTTCCAAGGTAAAAGACATCCTTGTGTTTCGAGGTACAGGATGCTGAACGATCGATGAAGATGACTTAACTGTCCCCAAGTTATATAAATAGTTCTAATAATATATATCATTTTACTCACTATAAAAGTTGTACCTGAAGAATTAACAACACATTCCAAACAGCTTTAATACGTTATACGGCATTTAATGTGTGGAATGCAAATATTTACAAATCCTGTAAAAATCGCCGCCTCATGTCTAAGAACAACAAAAGCTGTGCTTACTGGCGGAAACTGTTTATGGCGGTCTCTAGCGCGCATTCGTTCCTGTGATTCTAAAATTAGTCACTCGAATAAAGTATCGACCAAAAAGCATCGAGTGTTCCTAGGTTCACTTTCCTTTAGGTACAAAACTTTCCCCTGTCATTCGTACATCTAGTGATTGAAAGCTCCATGCAATTTCCTTGAGAAGACTGCACAAAAAATTTTGGTCGGGCCTCTGTTAGCAACTGGAATACCCAACTCACCGTCAGTTCAAAGAAACACAGCTCCTTACACGAAACTAACTGTTCCTTTGAGTCCACCGCACAAATCACGCCGACATTGCAGGGGTGTAATTTAAAGCATGAATGGTTGCCGTGACCCCGGCGCAATAAGAACGTTTCAAGAGCCTCGTAAGGAGGAGCCATTGATCTCCGAAGTGGAACGACCGCAGCAGTATTATGCTCTGTGTGTACCCTTTAAATTTAAGCCTTTGGCCCTCTGTCTCTTTGAAAGAACACCAGTACCAAATTTTATTCCGATACTTTTCTATTACAGCATCCTGGTTGGCAGCCTGCCTGAGTAAAACCGCCCGAATTCTGCAACGGACAGTCACCATCGTGTGTGTGTGTGTGTGTGTGTGTGTGTTTTAAATGCCTCGATTATCGTAGAGTAATATGGTTTTACGGAAGGAAAGAAGAGTTTCTGGTTACTTCAAGGAAGTTTGGCTGTGAAAAATATGAAAAATGTATTTTTTTCCGTTGCTTAACAAAGAGCTGTGGTAGTGCAGGTAACGAAAATGTTTTAGACAAACTAAACTAATATAATGTCAGTTCCAACTCCTCAAACGGCTGACAATTATATATCCAAGATAAAACCGCGACTGACATTAACAGATTGTAGCACAGGAGTAAACAAAACGTCAAAATTTCGCCTCCCAACGTTCTTGGCCACTCCTTGATGTATGTGTATGCACACTAAGGATTTTCTCAAAAACTGTGTTTCCCACACTATGAGAATATTAAACAAGTACTGGACTTAAGCATCCCATATGTGGCCAAAGATTGGTTCTTTGTAAAAAGGTTATTTCTACTGTGTACCATCCTTGTAATAATAGACCTATAAGTACGCAAATGTATACAGGGTGGGTTTTTTATCTGGTGACAACGAAACATATCAAAAACTACCAATTGGCTAAAAATTCTATCTGGCATTTGAATTCTGACCGACTTGTCCCCATCCCACTCCCTCCTTTTTTCTGGGACATTGGAGGCAAATAGGAAAATCAAGCAGTGGAAACTTTTTAGCAACCATCAAACTTCTCGCAAAGTACAATCAAGTATTACGCGATCTATTAAATAAACAAAAGTTGGCCTGTACACAATAGTACCTTGGTCCTTTAATTCAAAATGTCCTATCCCATGTAGGTGAGAAAGAAAGTATTAACGACATTAACGTTGCCTCATTATTTTCTGTTATTACAAATGCAACGTAGGACATTACAAAAAGAGATCAGTTACCTCAGATATTTAGATACAGGGTGGTGCACGAAATGTGTTACCAATTCTTCCTTTCACAATTTACGACGCACATTAGATATCCCACTGGGATCTCTACAGCAGTACCAGCAGAGCTTGGAAAAACAAATGAGTTACGAAATGACGTGTAATTCACGATACTGCCGCTAGGAGACTAGTAAGCAGCAATGGCTGACAATGGAAGACTGACGACACAGCAACGATCGCCAATTGTGTTACTTTTTCATGAAACGAAAAGCCTTGTTGTGACTCAGAGGCGTTTCCGACAACAGTTTAACACACGATGGGTCCTTTGCAAGAAGACCATCCATAGGTTGTACGATAAATTTGTATAGGAAGGAACAGTATTGGAAGCGAAGCGACCTCGGCCTAAGCCTGTTTGTTCGCCGGAGAATATTGAAGCGGTACGAGTTGCTGTACAGAGAAGTCCCGGGAAATCGTGTAGAAAGGTAGCAGTGCAACTGGGAATATCCAGACACTCCATTCAACGCATTCTTAAAAGTGAGCTCCGTATGTACCCATACAAGATGACCTCTGCATAGAAGCTCACTGAAGAACACAAGCAGCAGAGACTACTGTTTGCTCAGTGGGCGAAGGATGGGGAAGAAACTCTCAACAACGTTTGGTTTTCAGACGAGGTGCATTTTCATTTAGACGGTGTGGTTAACAAACAAAATGTACGCTTTTCGGCCACTGAAAACCCACAAGTGCTTCATGAACGACAACATTATGCTCCGAGGATTACAGCGTGGGCAGCAATTTCCAGTCACGGAGTTATTGGATCCTTTTTCTTTGAAGAAACTGTGAACAGCGACCGTTATTTGAGCATGCTTCGCAATAGCTTCATTCCACAGCTTCTTGCTACTGCCTTGCCCTTCAACACGCAGTGGTTCATGCAAGATGGAGCAAGGCCACATACTGCAAACACTGTGTTGGAGTTTTTACACGAGCATTTCGACATGCGGATCATTTCACTCAGGTGGTCGCTTCAGTGATGGACAAAATTGGCCCCCCAATAGTCCAGACCTCAATCCATGTGACTTTTTTCTTTGGGAGTACCTAAAGGAAAAAATTTTCCCGAAACGTCCACGTGATTTAATGGAGCTCAGAAGACTTATTCTTCAAGCTTGCAGTGAAATTACGGAAGACGTGTGCCGTAGGGTAACCACTAACTTCAGTGTTCGTTTGAAGGAAGTTAGGAAACAAAATGGTGGACATATTGAGCATGTGCTGAGTTAGAACAAATCTCCATGGACGGCTCTTCATTGTAGTATATGTTCCTTTCAGATTGTATTGACATTAAAGTTTATATTCAAAAACAAAATGGTAACACATTTCGTGCGCCACCCTGTATGTTACCGTGGAAAGCCTTGTGACATGAAATTAATGAAAGAGTTTTAAGTTTTCACGAAATGAAACATCAAAGTGCATTAGGAATAGGAAATGAAACACTAAGCGCAATAGATGAAAAAGGAGCTTTTTGACTCAGTGCTGCGTCAGGGTTAATGACGGTTGCACCAATATGTCAGGGATACCAAAAGCTGTCAGAACGAGAATACAACAAAGACAAAAGACTGCAAAATATGTGCATTATGCAGTGCACGCTTTAAGTCTAGCACTTAACAATGATATATGTGGAATTCAAGAAGTTAGGTCCTTTAACGACACAGTAGTGTTGCATCTTTTCATCAGTCATAGAATTAAAAGATGGGAGTCTCTGGTATCTTCTTGTGCCGTAAAATGAGGTGAATTGGATCAGGTGGTGTCAATCCGATCATTTATCGGCTTTTCCACGTTTGGATATGCACTGCAGCTGACCATTGTCGTGAATTCTTGATAATCCATCAACAACAATGGCGTGCTGGAGTCCACACAGTCAGCAAATCGCATTGTCAGTAGGTGTGTGATTCTTGTGCTATAGGCCTACTCATGTAGTCAACACAATAGTGCGAAAACTTCTGCTGGCGGCTGTTACTTCCGAAGTGTAACTGGTAAGCTGCAATATTATTTCTTGCATATGAACGTCTTAAGTAATACAGTTTCTATTTTTTTTTTTTTTTAATACTGATTGGTCACTATGCAGGCCTGAATACAAAATTGCATTTTTGTAGGGTGAATCCGATCATGCGAGTACACCAAAAGGTTCTGGGACCAACATGGAAATCTAACTACAAACTAGAATTTCTTCTAAATGCGGTGAAAGCTGTCAAATCAGGAAAATTAAGCATCCGGAAAGCTTCAGAGCAATACGCAGATCCATATACTACATAAAATGGCAAACTCAAGGAAAGTTACAAATACATAGGCGGCTAACCAGCGTTAACCAATAGTGAGGAAAATAGCCTAGTTGAAGGACTATTGTGTTGTGGGAAATTGGGGTTTCCTTTGAGGAATAATGATGTTAGGGGCATTGTACAGGCATATCTCAATCGAGCATGGAGGATTGAAAAAAGATTTCGTGACAATCGACTTGGGCACAAGTGGGTAAAATATTTACTAAAAAGAACTAAAGATCTAATGGTTAGAGTAAGTGAAAATGTGGAGAGGGCAAAGGCAGCAGTTACCAGAAAAACAGTGATTGATTATTTTAAAAACTTGAAGTGACCTTGAGTGGTGTCCCTCCCTCCAACTTTATAAACTATGACGAAACAAACTTTTGTGATGATCCTGGACAAGTGCAAGTAATAGTGAAGCGAGGCACAAGACATCCTGAAAGGATAATAGATAGTTCTAAGTATCAGTGTAATGACAGCAGCGGTTGCCGACGGCTCAGTCTTCCCACCATACACAGTTTATAGGGAAAAACACCTCTACGATACTTGGACTAAAGGGGACATAACTGGTGCAGGTTATAATCCGAATCAAAGTGGTTGATTTGACCTAACAATGTTTGAATCATGGTTTGTTGAAATTGTCTTGCCTTATCCCAGCAATTAGAGGGACTTGATTATAGGTGAGTCATCTGTCATATAACGTGATATCTTTGATATAAAGTGCCAGCAACAGGACATTAAATTTGTTCTTCTACCACCTAATTCTACTCATTTGTGTCAGCCACTTGATGTAGCTTTTTTTTTAGACCTTTAAAACCTGCGTGGAGAAATGTGCTAGATGACTGGAAAAGGAAGAATAGAGGAGTGGTGCCAAAATCCGAATTTCCTAGATGTTGAAAAAAATCTTTGAGAATATACCTATCACGTCCAAATCAAATGTAACATCTGGGTTCATAAAAGCAGGAATTTTTCCTTTCTGTCCAGACAAGCTCATTCCGCAGATTCCAGAAGCAATCGATAACAATGCACATGGCACCAGCTGATCAAAATCAATTGAAACAAGTGCGCTCTAACGAAACAAAACGAAAGCCGCGCCATGCAAAGCGTTTAACATTAACTCCAGGAAGAGGAATAGTTATCAGCGATTTCAATGAAAATGATAGTGACAGGGCGGCAAGCTGGAAGTTCCTACCCGGAACATCTAACAGTGATCTAGGACGTCACGAGTCAAATGAAAATGAAGAAATTGACAAGGAGAAAGATAAAGATTGGCAGGAATTTAAAGAAAATTATTTCACCATTTCCTATGAAAAAAAAAGTTCAAGTTTTTTTGGTAAAATTGGAAGCATCTCTAATGATACCTATGAAATGACATTTCAGAGAAAGAAAGTTCGTGATGGTAATGTTTATTTTGTCTTTCCAAAAACTGACGATGCAACTGAGGTACAAAGAGCCCAAATTATTAAAAAATTTGTTCCAGGACATAGAAGGCGAGGTAAATTTATTTTTGAAGGGAAAGGCGATTATAACATTGAATAACTACTTTTCACATTCATTATGACATAAAATAAACAAAAATTAATATTTGTTTGTCAAATGCAGGTGTTTTTATAGCAAAAATCTCAAGTTTAATGTTCTTGTAAAAATTTGTTTAGTCAAGAAATTGTAAAATTTTGTTGCAAATACAGCAATATATTTTTAAAAAATCAAAATAGTGGTCGGATTCACTCCACTGGAAGTCTGATTCCGTTCCTGCCCACAAAATACAATGGTGATCGGATTCGCCCCAACTGAGGAGGTGAAACCGAACAACAATTAACTTAAAATAATAACCGTAGTTACAAACTAAAAATAACGTAATACTTGAATATATCGTTATCAAGGTTGTGAAATTAACACACTGAATTTTTATTCCGATATCACAACAGAATGGACGAAATTTAAGAAAAACCGCCGTTTTTGATCGGATTCACCTCATTTCACGGTATCTTAAAAAAGTATGGCCCAACACATTCATCTTCAAGCTACCAGTCCGTAAAAGCCATTCGTTATGCTTGTGTCCACTTGACTACTTAAGGTTCCATAAAAAGCAATATAGACGTCTAAGTAAAGAGAATAAAGAGAACAAGCTGTTATTTTGAAAAACCAATTGGAGAAAAGCAAATTCATTTTTCACATAGTGCTGCAATTGAACCTTTGCAATTTAGTCTCAGATTATGCAATCGGAAGATGTAGAGTTTGATGGAGCATGTTCTCTTTTTCAGATGCAGCTGATAATTTATTTTGCTATCGACACAATTTTTAAGAAGCAATATCATCTGCTACATCTATGGCAAAGAAATGGGACATCTCAATGGCTGTCTGGACATCACTGTAACCAAGTAAATGGGCAAATTTGAGGGTACGCGCATAATGTTAACCATTCCTTCAAAATTTTACAAATTCTGCTTCCAATGAAGAGATTCACAATGCACTAATAATTCTTCAAAATGAATATGAGGAGGATTTATCCAGTAAATTCCTAGACCAAAGAAGCTCTGAAAAAAGAAACAGCCTCATTAACCTCAGTAGTTGATTAACAAAACTTATAATAACAGAGAATTCAATTGTAGCTGTAGCACTCCAGATTAATGCACAAAATTTTACCTGCTTTTAACTATTCCTGTAGCTGTTTCGTCAGCATAATGCTTATTTTTGAAACACATACTTATAGAGAACTATCAGTGGAATTCTGTGATCCAAGACAGAGTAAATAAACTCATCCTCCAGAGTACCCAAAGTGATCTACTATTGATGCTAGTGAAACAATAACAGAAGGTACGCTGCACGGTCCAGTTTCACCAGAGGTCAAGGTGATTACAGTGAGGTTTTATAAGTACAAATCAATCAAACAACAGATAGAATTATAGGCCTGTGCTTATTAGTATTGACTGTCAATATATGCAATGTGTTTAAATTGTAATAACATTTGTCGATATTAATAATTTTTGTTTAATATTTTGATTATGGTAAACAAATGACCTTTTTGTGTATGGGATTTTACAACACACTCCATAGAATTTCTACTTCTACCTGCTGTAATGAAAGCTATGTTAGTTAATGACAGGGTATACATTTTATGTTAGGCAGGTCAGGATTTTTATTTTTGCAGATTGGCCCTTATCACTTATGTGATCTCATTTCTGTTTAAGTCAGCTGTGTTACTGACTGAGGTGACAGTCTCAGTGTATGCTTATAGAGCTGGTATATTTTACTTCGTCACAGCACAAATCTTTATGATACAGGCAACATTCATAAAAGATTACAAACGAATGGTAATCATTTCAAAAAATATTGAGACTCCACAGAAAACATTTATTACATTCCCCCACTGATATGCATACACAGAAATTTTGGAAAGTCAGTGCCCTTGATCACACTCCATGTGAGACGGGGTTTATACTAAGTTACTGGGGTGAGACGTGTAGTGTAATGGACAAAGACATTTTTCGTTTACTACTTGATATATATTCTTAATGTAGTAGCTGATCCAAGAGCACAAACAGTGTGACTTTTTATAGCTACTGTCAATACTTTATTGTTCATTATCCAGTGTTGTAAAGAAGTATAAAATCTTATAAAACTTGCAAAAAAATATTATTTTTGTGCTAGAATTGGGTAAAATCAACATGAAAATGTTTCTATTAAAAAGAATGTTCAACTATACATTATCAAAACAACTGATGTAAAACATAGTACTTTCATATATGATTTTGTTAACATGTTAGCACATTTCAGCTTGATGTATTTATTATATAGTTTGTTTAAAAATTGTTGTTAACTGTACTCATTTCAAAAATTTTAATGACAAAGAAACTTTGAATATTGTATCTGTGATTTTACATTTCCAGGCAATCAGTAAACTGTATTGATGTCATTAAGTTATTGTAAAAGCTATAACTTTTAATTATAAGTCTAATTAACTGACCATTGTAGGAACACTTTTGTAACATTTGCTTTGTAAAAATCTGATACTGTATAATGTGTGGTTGTGTCAGCCATGAGTGTGTGTACTTATGGTCATGTTAAGAACTAAACTTGATACAATTATTGGGATTATTTTTTTTATAAAAAGGGATCATAAGTTTATTGAATCATGGTGATAAACTGAAAAAATGTGTTGATCATTTACATAACCTTGAGCAATTCAGAAATGATTGATTTTACATTTATGTGCAGCACAGCTGATAGTGGTATGACTGTAGCACACTATAATTGATATAATCCCGTTCTCGTGATCACTAAGAGAGTAATTGTAGAGAATTGTAGTACATTCCTAGATCCATCAATTAAAGATAGTACTTCAAAATTTGTAAGTAGCCTTATCCAGCGTAGTTTGTGTATATCTTCAAGTATCCGCCAGTTCAGTTTCATCGGCATTGCCTTGACACTCTCCCATGGACCAAACAAACCTGAGGTGATTCACACTACCTTTCTCTAGGATGAGTTGCATGTGTTATGCAACCTTAGCTACCACTCTGAGACAATTTCTGACTGACACCACAGGCAGCACTTTGAAGTTTGCTGCCAACCACAAGCTTGGCCTAGTCAGCAATCTCCACGCCACTGTCAGTGAGATGGGCTTCTGCATTGTGATAAGTATCAACCAATGGAAGCAACAGACAGTTCATGTTTGACTTTGGCATACAACAGTTCTAGTATGTAGTTTCAAGGTTGCAGTTCATTGCTACCATTCATAGTGGAGATCTTCATGCAAGACATAGTCTACAAGTGGGTTTGCGTATAGTCTTCACACAGGGACAAGTGTTTACTATATTGATTGAGAGTGTAGTGCCCAGGATTGATATAGTCTTGTTGACATTGTACTCAGTAACACATACTTTGACAGTGTGGCACATAGGACAGACATAGTCTTGTTGACATTGCATTCACTAACGCGTGCATTGACAGACCACTGCTTAGTTTGCTTAGTTGTATCCATCAGCCAGTGCATCCAACGAGTTGCTGTACAACTTTATTTAAGTATCACAGCACAATAAAGTATATATTTGTGTGTCACTAATTTGTTTGCACTCTCACAGCTCCTCTGGCCCACTCGGAGCACCTAAACCTAATATGACATGTGTGAGCTGTTTTCTCCAAATGACCCGTACACATCTGGTGACAAGGATCCCAAACTCACTGTGCTGCATCATTTCCTATGTCACTTTGCTATTTGTTGCTTTCTTGTTTCTTAACTTTTTGTGCTTGTGGAAATATTCTGTTATAGATTGGTGCTCTTTGCTTTTTCTATTTATTTCCTGTGCTCCCGCAATTCATAAATTAGTTTTAGGATTTCTTGTGTGTTTATATACCATGTCAAACCCATCATTCCAAATCCCTCACTTGCCTGCCTCACAATTAGTGACGCCCCAATGCAAATTACTACAGCACCACCATTGTGCCACAAATGCAAATGCCTGTGGCACCACCACTCGATCTAAATCAGTTTCTTCAGTTACAGACACAATCAATGAACCAGCTTACAGAACTGCTGAAGGGGTTCATCCAAATGCAGATGGCAACAACTAAGATATCGAATCAGCTTCCATCACCCACCGCACTGCCACAGCATCACATTCTTTGTTGCTGCCTCCATTTTGACAATTTTAAGAAGAAAAGGAAGACAGGTCAGAACATTTGCCACAGTTTGAAGCACACTTGGCTGCTCACTAACTTTAAGGTACTGTGAAGCAGTCTTTCTTTCTGTCCACCATTCCCTACGACGAGACAAGAACTAATCAGCTATGAGGAGCTGTAAGCCTGTCTGGAATCTGCTAAATCCAGAATCAGAGTAAGGGCTGCCAAAGATCGCTGCATCAGCCCCGAACACAGTAGTGTGGGAGGCAGGTTGCTCACCCAATGGTTTGGAAGGCACTTCCCATAGAATTGTCTGCTATGGATGAGTCTGTCACCACAGTGTGTGTGTTTTTGGTTCACATTCTGTCCTAAGAGTACTCTGTTCCTCCCAGGTCACTGCCCATTTTGTCTCATCAAATGAAACATGAAGTCAGATGCCATGATGTGTTAAAGGCTGATCCTGGCCTGCCAGCTTTGTAGGCCATCTGATAAAAATGATACTGAAATTCCAGAGCCTGAACTGGAACAGTCTTTGTAAACTCAAGGACTAACCATCAGTGGTGGCTTCTGTACTGGGTGCTTGTTCATAGTCATCTTTGGCTACAGATTGACATTCATCACATTAGGCAGCCAGAGTATAACCAATATTGGAAACAATCTCACACAAAGTCTTACAATATAATTTCCATGTACCAGCAGTTCACCCAAAGGGATCAGCAACCCCTCAGACACTGAAGCCTCATGGTCTGGCACATGGACAAGACATTGCCTCCTGAGACTGTGCCAATCATAACAAGGATGACAGATGACAGAATGAGAGCCACCAGAGGTCCTCCATAACAGGGACCTATTTCCTCTGTCGTGTCGTGTGTGGAACTGGATCGGCGTGAATTCCTCTACACCCCAGTTATATAGGGCGGCACAAGCCAACGCATTGGCAGTTCCCTCCGCCAGAGCTCTGGGCCAATTCATGCACTGGCTCGTAGCAGCCCGCGAGTCAGAGCCCAGTCAGAAGCCACCGCAGCAGGACCTATGACTTTCCAGCAATATCCCAAGATGAACCTGTTGACCATCTATGCCGAACGCTCAACCTCTGACATTAGGAATTATCAGTGGCATAGTCTTCATGTCCCTCTACGTTTATTCACTGTGTTTTCCATGTGTATGCTGTTAGTGTCTGAGAAGCTGTATTATTTTTTGTTGAGAAAAGTTCTCCTACTGTGGTTGTAAATGACCCTTGTTCTTGTTCACCTGTGTCTTATTATTTCTTATCAAGCATCTCCCCATGTGAAACATGACAATAATAATCAGAGAATCAAGTTTAAATGACAAGAACACCATTAATCCTAATGATAAACTCACTTCTACGCATCAAAGAGAAGATTTGTTTATATAACATCATTTGTAATAGGCCTAACTGAATCAGTCTCAGTCATTATGAGGCATCAGCGGTCTTCAGTTTTGCTGTATTGACTTAATCAATTTGTTTCAATATCATAACTGCTTTTAAACCCCTCACAGATGTTGTTGCATCCTGCCTAGTGCTTCTTACATAATATTACAAGAGTAATGGGGGCAAGTTGTTCGACACTTGTCTTATACTTTTTAGCTAAGTTCACTCACACTTTGACACTGAAGTGTTGATGTCACACTCTTGGTGGCTGACTAACTGCGTTGAAATTTTTACACCTAACAGCTGGCTATGTTGACACTTCCATGTGCATGAGCAATGCCAGGTTGCAGGACTTAGGACAATTTTCTGTCTCCCATTCCCTTACTATCTTCATGCATAAGAAAACTTAGATGTATGGTACTGAGTCAATACTTTTCAGAAATCAAGTAGTACTGCATCTATCTGATTCCCTTGATCAGTGGCTTTCAGGGTGATGTGACAAAATTTCAAGTTGCGTTTTCACATGATCAGTGTTTTTGGAAACAGGAATGGAAAAACTGGTAGTAGCCAATCTTGGGGAAGATCATTTTGGATTTCAGAGAAGTGTAGGAACATTTGGGACACAACTTATTGTAGAAGAGAGGTTAAGGAAAATGCAAATCTACGTTTATAGTAATTGTAGACTTAAGCAAACGTGTTTCGATTCGTGACTGGATGAAGAAAAGACGTCAGCCCGGTTGCTCAGCATCCTTGCTGAAATAATTTATAACGGAAGATACAAGAAGTTATTTTAATTTTCTTAGAATGTCACCAGAACTGTTCACGTTTCTTCTAAATAGAGTTAATTATGCGATAAGGAATAAAGGTACTGTAATGCATGAAGCACTGTCACCAGAACTGAAATTACATATAATGCGTGCATTACATTCGAGAGCACTCGGCATGCTATAAGATACAGTTTTAGTTGGTGATGATGCTATTTCACTAACACCAATAATTATTGACATTAACAGTAATAATTATTAACATTAACAACAATAATTACTTTAAGCAGGCCGCATTAAGAAAAGAATGGTATGCAAACTACTCTCAAAACTGTGGCTTGCAATGGTGTTGGTTAGATGAGTTTAATACAGTGGTCTGAACATTAAGACAAAGAACAATTTTGTATATGGCAATTATACAAGGTGTTGAAAAATTTAATTCCCAAAATTGCACATATGATGATGGGAACATTAATAAATACATTTTGTCTAACAACCAGATGGCAGAAATGCATATCGTGCAAGTAAGAAACATCTAGGACATCTGGGATGTGACTGAGATTAAAATAATATTAAATATGTTTACCTTTTATTGTTCTGAACAACTTTACAATAAATGTTCAAAATGAGCACCATTACCTTCAGTACAGCACTGGTATTGATGCAGTAGGATGTCCCATGTTTGACAGACAACGTGTGGTGTGTTTTTATGTTGGAATAATCCTTGACACTAATTTTTCCTCTGAGTTGTACAGGTCCTCCCCAGCCAATCCATCACAGTCAAAACTTTGTAAATGTACATGTAAACATACATATATATGTACATTCAACCATGTAATGTACATGCTGCATGTACTGGATGTGCAGAGTGCATCGAGGTCCTTTCATGCTTGAACCACATCCTCCCTCTGGTATGTAGGGGTACATCCTCCAATAATGTTGCCACATGCTTTTGCAAGAACAATCTGTACACTGGCCACTTGAGTTGAGAGGCAACTTGCAGGGCCCATGCAAGTAGTTGCCCATGATACCTTGCACATGCCTTGCCTTCTGAGTAAAGTGAACCACTTCATAAACAGAACAATTTCAGGAAATTGAGGACCTCCATTAACCTGTTGCAGAAACCAGAATACAAACTCAAAATGAGGCGGATAATCTCCTGGTCCCATGGCCTACATTTGGTAGGACAAAAAGGATGAACCAGCTGCTCATGCAATATGTTCCATACTAATTATGGTGAACACAAGACTCAGCAGCAATTGCTCTCATCCTTGCCTCAGACCACCAGTTTTCATAGAGTAACAGCACATCTTTCTCAAAGGCAGGTGGACCTTCCGCCCACTTTCATTAGGATGCTCTGAGCAAAAATTGTGCAAATTTAGAGAAGCAACTGCCTCTTAAAGATCGCGGTCATCTGAGCAATTCAAATGCAGACAGTGACAAGGCACCAACCTAGAAATAGAGCAAAAACTAAAAGTGCAAACATATTAAATGTCACAAATAAATTCGCTGCTCTTGAGCTTGAAGAAAAATGCAGCAAAATGAAAAATGATAAAAATGTTTTTCCTTTTCCAGAAGTGAACAACAGATTGAAAACACATGAAACAAGCAATACCATTATTGATACTGCAAATATCTCAATGAAAAATGACCCAAACAAACATAGAACATATACAAATATATATGAATGGTCACAGGTTTGTTTAATTCATGGGAGAGTGTCATAGAGATACTGAAGGAACTGAACTGGCAGACTCTTGAAGACAGACATAAACTATCTTGATAAAATCTATCAACAAAGTTACAAGAACCAGCTTTAAATGAGTACTCTAGGGATATACCATAGTGCCCTACATATTACTCACACAGTGATTGTGAGGATAAGATTAGAATAATCACTGCATTCAAAGAGGCATTCTAAGAATTATTCTTCCCACACTGTATATGTGAATGGAACGAGACAAAATCCTAATAACTGGTACAATGTGACATACCCTCTGCCACGCACCTCACGGTGGTTTGCAGAGTTTGGGTATATATGAAGATGCAGATAAATCAATGTATGAGGTGCTTTCCAAAATTTTCAGGATTGGTGCTGCCATCTGTTGAAAACCTTTCCTGTGGACTAATGGTCACCATCACCCTCGAAGTAGTTCCCATCCGCACATACACACCGGTCCCAGCGCTTCTGCCACTGGTCAAATGTTTTCTGGAAGTCCTGTTCTTTGAGTGTGTTTATCACTGCCAGCGATGCTTCTTGAACCCTCCTTAGAGTGTCGAATCGACAGCCTTTCAACTTGAGTTTCAGGTTTGGGAATAGCATGAAGTCGCAAGGTGCCAAATCTGGCAAGTATGGTGGGTGGGGTACAACCACCATGTTGTTTTTTGCCAAAAAGGTCCTGGTGAGCAAGGACATGTGACAGAGCACTTTGTCATGATGCAGCAGCCAATTCCCTTGACGCCAAAGTTTGGGCCGTCGTTGCTGCACGTTTTCATGGAGCCATCACAAAATGTCGCAGTAGTGTGTGGAATTTGCTGTTTGGTTGGGTGGGATGAATTCTTTGTGCACAATTCCCTAGGTATCAAAGAAAACGATGATCATGCTCTTCACTTGGCTCTGCACCTGTCTCACTTTATTGGGTCTTGAAGAGCCTGGGCTCTTCCACTGGCACGATTATTGCTTTGTCTCTTGGTCATAACCGTAAATCCAGTTGAATAATTGCAAAGGTCTCTGTAGCACTTTTCCCGAGATTCGCACAGAATTTGATACACAAGCGCTGTTCTGTTCGCGGATCCATCGTAAAATCGCCACACACCAAACACAGAGTATTACGGAAATCACTGTGGACATGCAACACGTCCTCCCAGCTGAATGCCACTCTGCACACTGACTCATCAGATGTGCAGCTCTCGCCACCTACTGATGTAAAGATCTACTACTCCTACTTTCCAGATGGCAGCATCAGTCCCGAAAATTTTGGATTCTGCCTCGTATATGGAGACAATCATGCAAAAGCACTTTCTCAGGAACTTAACATCATTAGTAATTCATTGGCAGTAAGAGGTATGATTAACCAGGTGCCAATTTCAAAAAGGTGATGAGAAATATTATGAAAAATGACTACACTGAACAGGACAGAGTAACGACTTGTGCTGGAGCAAGTAACATTTACAAAAATAGAGCCTTAACCACAATTAAACAGCTCTTGAGACTTCTGTTGCTTCTCACTAATACAAATATCATACTCGGAAATTTCAGCCACAGACATGACCTGCCAGAATGCTCACCTATGAACACTGAAATTCATAGAATAAATGAACAACTAAAAAACACATGTAAGTTGTCCAGTAATGTCAAACTAATAGAATTCAATTCACTTCATAGAGCATGTTTTATCAGACATGGACTTCACTTGAACAGTAAAGGAAGTGTATGTTAGGAAAGATGATAAGTCAAGCAATGAAAAATAAGTCCCAGAAGAGAGTCAGTGAACTTGGGTGGTGTGAACCATATACGAGTAGCCCAGATGCGAAATCTATAGCTGCTTGAGAAGCGAAACTGATATAATCGTGAAAAACTCATTGCATCCAAACTATTAAAGTTACAGACTTCATTTCTTTTCTAAAAATAAGTAAAAAAATAATTAATTACACTGTATTAATAGCTGAAATCTGTGATTATGTTCTATACATTAAAATCTTAACTGAAATATTGACTTAGGAGTTTCTGCACTCGATTTACACAGTTAGCAGGTTTTGCATATGTATTGATCTAATTACAAAACAAACTTTCGTTTGCAAAACCCACTATTTGGTGATACATTAGAAGTGACAGAAAGGTGGAATTTAATCAATTTAATCATTGCGATTGTAAACAGGATATGTTTTATTTTAAAGAGAAGTATGAAAATTCTACAAAGATGGCATATAAAAATATGAAGGTGACATTATTCTACGAGGAAAAACTTAGTTTCTTAATGTCAAAAAGAGAACAGATATGAAAGTTTAACATTAGGCTTCTTTTAAAAAAATACACCATCACGTTTTTGACATCACAAGATATTGTAGAAAATAAAATAAGCTCCAAATTGCATCTTTGCAAAACATCAAAAAAGTTTTAGGAAATAATAAAATTGAAGGAAAAGTTGTATCTTTATTAAAACAGTGACAAAAAATTCTGGAAAATGAAACTGGCTGAAAAATGCTTTTAAATGACATCGACCTCAACACTGTCCATCAACTCAAAATCGCTTCTGGCATCTTCAGATGGTTTGCAGTGGCAGGAGTGACTCTATGGAGTGCCTTCCTGCTCATATAACATCCCAGTGAAGAGTATGAGTTTGTCATTGGTCACCCAGTCTCCACCAAAGCAGAGCTCCAAAACCTTTTTGATGTCTCCGAGTTCGGCTTCTGAAAGTTCTATACTCGCTGTGATTGGTGTTTGGCCATTTCCCTTGCTGAAATTTTTTCCCCTCTTCAGGATTTTGTGAACATAGTTTTTTTTTTTTTTATGAATCTGGAAATGCCAGTTACCAGTAACTTTCACTAATCCTTTCATAACAATTAATGTCAACACACTATTCATTGCACAACACAGCTTTAAAAATATTTTTCAGGTTCCTATCTTTCTGCTTTGGAAACATTTCTTTACCACTGATCAGGATGCATCTTCGTTTTCTGGGAGAGACTGTTGCCCTCGGCCGCATTCTTGTCATTTGCAACTACAACTCTGTATTCAACTTTTTACAGAACTCCTACTTTTTCAATTATTCTCACTTCATTTGTACCATCTTCTGCATTTAGACCGTCCACAAAATCACTTATTTTCTTCAAAGCACTAATGCAAATTTGTCAACAAACATCCTACTGATCAGCTGAACTGTGCTTACCAGCATATATTTCAACATCACATGGTAGCAAGGGCTTCATTGTTGCATACACATTTGCTACAGTGCAACTAACCTAACTCTGAATAAGAAAAATATCCCTTCAAATTGTAACAAACGGAAAGGTAGCTTTGAATGTCTAGATTGGTAAGTCTGACATCTGTTGGCATTCCTTGCACCTGGACATGGCAAGACAACCACCATTCCTAATGAACTTGGCAGGTTTTGCAAATGATGGACATTTAATGGGCTTTGCACCAGAAGACAACCTGCAGTTAGTGGCTTTTGCAACCAAACACAATTTTCTACAGCCAATTTTAATGGTTTATAACAAGTTTTGCAGCCTGAAACCTATTTCGTCATATCCACATTGAAAAAAAATCTATACAGTACTGTGCTCAACTCAAAAGTGACAAAAAATGCATTTAGTGGCTTTTTGCATTCAGGCTTCCCATGTAGATCCCACTACTGAGCCAACAGCAGCAATCACTTCAACAGATCGTGACAACAGTGGCCTGGCCAAAACTTTAGATACAGCCACATCAGCAGCCAAGAGGAAGGATAGTGCTACCACTTGTTCATCTACCAGAAGCAGGTATGTGAGTAGCTGCAGTGAAGATTTTCCGTGACCTGTCATGCTCCAGCCAATGCCATCAAAGTTGTAAATACAGATACATTAAGTTCTTTACATCAGAATAGCGTTCAGAGATGTAGCTCGAATGTGCCAACAATTGAGAAGAAAGGTAAAGTAATAAATTTAAAAACCAACATAAATGTTTCTACTGTAAGATTTCTACACCAACATGTATAGTACGTATCAAGTAAATTAGTGAGATAGAAGTACTAGTAGCAGCAGAACTATGACGTATATTTATTATGACAGAACATGGGTTAAAAGAAAATGAAATTGGTATTTACAACATACAGACTATGATGAAAGGGGTTACTTCTGGAGATGTCAACATTAAGGTGGAGGAGTTACAGTGTATATACACAACAAAATGACAGACTGCCTACCATGGACAGTGGACCACAGTACAGAAATGCTATTTGAAGCAGCAGCAACACAGACAACATTTGAAGGGGAAAAGTGTTTGATATTAGGCATATGCAAATCACCAAACAGACAGGTAAATGGTTTTCTAAAAGAATTAGAAGTTTTGTTAGGCTAGGCTGTTAGGCAATTCACATACATAATAGTAGCAGGAGATCTAAATATTAACACACTGAACGGAAGCTGTTACACAAGGAGTTTCTGTGATTTAATCAACACTTACGATCTAAATAAAGTAGTAAATAAAGGTGCACTAAAGACACAGAAACATTAATAGATCATGCAATTACCAATATACCACAGTACACACAAAAAGTGCATGTCATAAACACAGCCACTGATGATCACCATTGGGTATTAATAAAGGTATGAGATAAGGTAAAATTACACCTTTTAATAGTATCACAAAGCCCATACAGTCACACATAAAGAAAGAGAGGGAAAGTGTAGACATAAAAAAGAGTGGGAATGTAGATATAAAGAAAAATGGGAAGGAAATTAGGGCCCCTTAAAAAGTCAGTAATATTTTAAATCAACATTATGTTGAGGTAGAGGGTAAATTAATGAAGCAAAACTCTCCTGACAGAAAACGCACACAACATACTGCTCATGAGACAAAAAATTGTTCCTTTTCTCAAAAATGAATTAGTAAAAATAATACGCTGATTAAAACCAAGAAATACTTGAGGACTAGAGTAATTAAATGCTGCCCCAGTGGAATAAATTATCTCCTGTTGGTATCTTCTGCGACCTTTCTAAGGCCTTTGATAGTGTTAATCATGAAATCCTCTTAGCAAAGGCTGCATATTATGGTATAAGTGGCTCAGTTGGCTCATGGATTGAATCCTACCTAGCTGGAAGAAAGCAGAAGGTAATCTTGAATGACTCTGAGGGGTGCTCTGTGTCATCTAGCTGGGGCTCTATTGGCTATGGTGTTCCTCAGGGCTCTGTACTTGGCCCCCTTCTCTTCCTCATCTTTATCAATGACCTTCCCTTGCATACTAGCTTTAAAACTCACTTTACTCATGTTGCTGATGACAGCTCTATCCTCATCAAGAAGACTACCAACCTTAATCTTGAGGAATCGGCCAATATTGTCTTTAGTGAAGTATGTAACTGGTTTGTAAATAATGAGTTATCACTAAATGTTAATAAGACCCAGTTTGTGCATTTCCAAGTAAGGAAAAAAGTTGAGGATCAATTAAGTATTACATTGCATGGTAGTGAGTTACTAGAAGTTGAATCAACCAAGTTTCTTGGTGTACACATTGACAACAGTCTAAAATGGTCTGAACATATTTTGCACCTCCACAAAAAACTCAGCTCAGCAACATTCGCTGTTCGTATTATTTCCACTGTATGTGACACATACACCACAAAAACTGCTTATTTTAGTTATTTCCATGCATTATTGCTGTATGGCATAGTTTTCTGGGGTAATCAGCCACTATCCAAAAAAATATTCATTGCCCAAAAGAGAGTTATTAGGATAATGAGCAGAGTCCAGCCTAGACATTCTTGTAGGGACCTTTTCAGATAATTAGGGATACTGACATCTGCATGCCAATATATCTCCTCCCTCTTATGTTTCATTGGTAAAAATGGACAATCATACAAAACCAATGATTCATACCATACCCACAATACCAGGAGGAAGATGGACCTCCATTATGAATCAAAAAACCTTACTATTGTACAAAAAGGAGTCCATTACATGAGCTGCAAGGTGTTCAGGCTCTCCCACCATCACTGAAATTACTTATCCACGAGCTTCCCAAATTTAAACAACAGCTCAAACAGTATTTATTAGATAATTCCTTCTATTCAGTAGAAGAATATTTCAGTAGAGCTAACTGTAATTGATTTTTCATTTACTAGTTTGATGTGCTATTGTGCATTACCATACTCACAGTCACTGTTAACATTACTGTGTCTTTCATTTAGCTATTAAGATCTACCATATTTTTTAATGTAATTTTTTCTATACCTATTAATGTGTATTTTGTCTTATACCAGATATCCTCTTGCAAGAGATACTTTTGTGTATTCCTTTTGTATTATTTGTAATAATTCTGACACGTCCTACATCCATGCAAATGCCTCGCAGTATTGGATTTATGGGATATAAATAAATGAATAAAGCCTAGCTGGCTTTTCTCATAAACTTAGCCATGAAAGAAGGGATATTCCCAGCATGCTTTTTTTAAAAAAATAAAGTATCCCTATTTTCAAAGGACGCAGCAAGGAAGATCCTGGAAATTACCAACCAGTAACTATTACACTTGTCTTAGCTAAAATAATAAAATGTGTAACTATAGACAGAACAGTAACTTTTATAGCAAAATGCAACACTTTGAATGATGTACAGCCTGGGTATAGGAAGGGTAAATACACCAATAGCTGAATTTATTGTGTTTGGAACTAAGGTGTCAGATGAACACAAGAAAGTTTGTGGTATGTTTCTTGATCTTTTAAAAAGCTTTTCATTGTGTATGCTGTGGCATATTATTAGAAAAGATTAAGTGCTGTTTATAAGAGGGATAGCAGCTGATATAAAATCATTCATGGAAAATAGAGAACATTGCAGGGAAATAAAACAAAATGTAAACAATACTATTACAAATGTCTACTCAAATTTTGAATTTTTTTTATATGGAATGCCTTGAGGATCAGTGTTGGGCCTGCTACTTTTATTTTATATGTAAATGATGTGCTAAAAATAGTTGGTGGAAGTGTTGTCATGTATGAAGATAACACTTCATTTGTTATAAGCAGATCAAGGCGTTGGGGCAGGGTTGTATGGGGTTCAGCCAAGACTGGAGAGCAGCACCCCTCTAGGGAAACTGGTCTCTGCATTCCAAGCCGAAATTACTGCAATCAGGGCATGAGTGGAGGAGAATATGCATAGGTGCTACAATGATCGTAGCATCTACATCTATTCAGACAGCCAGGCAGCCCTGAAATCATTGGCAGCTCCTGCAACAAGATCTAAGATTGTTGCAGATTGCCACAGGGCTCTGGTGGAGCTAGGGGGAAGCAATAGGGTAAACCTAGTGTGGGTCCCTGGCCACTCAGGGATCTGTAGCAATGAACAAACCGATAGATTAGCCTTGACAATCACCAAGGCTATGATCAAATTAGAACTACAGAACTGGCTTAGGAAACAGCACGTAGGATGTTGGACCAAGGTCCATAAACAAAAACATGGTACGATAATGATGCCCAAGCCATGTTTTAAAAGAAGATCTGTAATCCTGGGATTGAACAGGAAAGAGATCAAACTCATGACTGGACTGATGACTGGTCATGGGAACTTCAAAAAACACCTACACACAATGGGTATAATGGAAGAGGACCCTAAATGTAGGATCTGTGATGAGTGTGAAGAAACTGCATCACACATAATCTTTGAATGCATGGCATTGGAAAGTAAAAGATACAGAATCTTCGGGACAACTACACCTGAAGAAATTGTGTCTAACAAAAAACTGGTAGAGGGACTCCTTGCACTATTTAAGGGCACTGGTTGGCTTTACTAGATATACAGGGAGCGATACCACACAATAAACCTATTTTCAGTGCAGGCAGTGGTGGGTTAGACCTAAGTTGCTTTAGCTATCCTGTTAAAATCAAATCAAATCAAATCAATACCCCGCGTGGTGTAAGGCTACCTATTCAGAGAGGTCACCTGGTATCCCTGAGGCTCCATTTGTGACACATCTTCCCATGTGCCATGCACTCCTCAGCACAGATCACATCACACCTTGGGTTGAGAAAGGAAATTGCGTAGGACTAGGAGTGGATAGGGAAGATGGGACATTGTGGGACACTCTTAGTCTGATCCATCGGCTGAGGCCTTTCTGGCGGTAGGTCCTCTACCTTTGGCATAGCCCTAAGCTTCACGTGGATACACAAGCCTCTCCACCTGCACATACAGTGCTTCGTCAAAGTGGTGTCCCCTGGAGATGACTCCCATCATGTACTGGTGCTGCTACTTGCAGTGTGATATCAGTTGCCTGAGACTGCAGTCTCACACGCGTGCGTGCGCGCGCGCCCGTGTGTGTGTGTGTGTGTGTGTGTGTGTGTGTGTGTGTGTGTGTGTGTACTTAGTGATTGAATTGCTAAAAATGTGCACAAGATCAACGGATTTTTAATGGTAACAGAGGAGGAGTTCATGATAATGTGTACAAATGAATGGTTGTAAACACTGGCAAGTTGTCTGTAGATGGCCATTCACATCCATTTGTCCCAATATGAACAAGACTTAACCCTTTCATCGTTGTTGGGACACACACGTCCCACTAATTTAAGACATAATTTAAAACACTGGGAGATGAGTTGCATACTTCTGCATAGTGCCGCCATCTGTTGGCAGCCCTTCTGAACTCAGAAATAAATTAAGGTGCATGAATTCTCATTGTATAGAAGGCTATGACTCTTAAAATGGGCTGTCACATGAGTTTTCAAGCCATAACCACTGTTTCTTGTGTCTCAAAATGGTTTTGTTGTTTTCTTGCTACTAAAAATGTCTGAAGTATGTATTTTTGCCATTTTATGTTTCTTAGACGTTTACGAACAATAACTACAATTTTTAAAACTCATTTTACTTCTAAAGCTTTTTTTCAGTGTATTTACAATAAGTAAGATGCATGTGGTCCAGTGACCATTGTGTGGCCCTGTAGTGCCTTTATGTTGCGATATTGTAGTACACATATTTCAAAGCCATGCACTTTGTGCTAAAAAGCACAGCGTGTGGTTCACAACAATTACCTATAATTTTACTTACAGAAGCTGAGAGTCAACGAAATCTGGGTTTTTTTATTTTCACTGCCAGATAACCCATAAACTGAAGCTGATAACAATGACATTTATGAAGATATTTCATTTTGTGATCATTTGTCTACTCCAAGCACCTCACTAGAAACACGCATAGACAGTTTTATAGAACAGATTTGTACAAATAATATATTACATCCTGATTTGTTGATAGATGAAAACACCAGTGTTACAAGTAAACTGAAGTGAATTATGAACAAAATGATGAAACTGGTGAGTCTGTAGATTCTGACTTGGGTGAAAATTTAACACATTTCAAATGACTAAATTTACCTTCAGTGCTTGAACCAAAACCAACAACAAACTTGACTTTGACAAACAATGAATTTGTGTATTTTGAAAAATTATTTGATGATTCTTTGATGCAGAAGATCTGCTTTCAAACAAATCTGTATACCAAACAGAAGAATAGTGCACAGTGGAAAGAGCTCACAGATCAGGAACTAAAAGCTTTTCTGGGCATGGTAATAGTAATGGGTATTCATCGGTTGCCTGAAGCAGCCAGTTACTATATCTAGATGTAAATTCAATATCCAATGTTATGCCACTTACTCTCTATAAGAAAATAATAGAGAACCTTCACTGCAATGATAATTTGTTTCAGCCAGCAAAAACTGGTTCAAGTTATGACAAGTTGTATAAAATCAGATCACTTATATCAGCATAAAAAAAGTGCTTGAAAGTTTATCACCCTTCTACTTCACTGGCTGTTGATGAGTCAATGGTAGCACCCTTTGAGACCATATATCTATTCATACACAGTACGATATGGCTAGGGACTGTTCTCGTTGTGAGCAGATACAAGGAGAGTTGGTTGCTGTCCATAAACAGCTGGAAGTTGTGGTGGCTACCATCAACAACCTTCGAGCTAATGCTCAAAGTTGCAGTGACGTCAGAGTGCCAGTGACAAGACCTGCGTTACCTTTGGTGCCACTGGAATCTCCTGCTGACCCGGATATCACTGCGACTTCTGATATGCAACATCAGACCTAGTGTCCCATCACTAGAAACTCCATCATGCCACTAAGTTTTAATTTTGTGCTAGTAGACAGCACACAGCTTAGATCCCTGCATTCTAGTTTGAATATTTAAATCATGCAGTAACTTTTATGCAAACAGCTGGAAGCTGCGTTGGCTATTGTCGACAAGCTTCTAGTTAATGCTCAAAGTTTAGGTGACGCTGGAGCACCAGTGATGAGACCCGCGACACATTTGGTGCCATTGGGATCCCCTGGTGACCCAGACAGCGCTGTGGCTGTACCACCCTCTGTACTTGTCCAGACTGGGCAGGAAAATCGACCATTGTCCCAACAGGAGAGGCATCCTGTGCTGTCATCAGTATTGGGTAGCACCTCGTACCTGTTGCTAAGATGTAGGGAGCCAGCTGCATGGCCTGCTCCCTCTTTTGCCTTCTGCCCGGTGACATGTGAACCCAGCACTGTCTGCCACCCACTCTGAAGTGAGGATGGACTGGTCAGATGTTGCATATCAGAAGCCACAGCGCTGTCCGGGTCAGCAGCGGATCCCAGTGGCACCAAACATGTCACAGGTCTCGTGCTACAACATCACCTAAACTTTGAGCATTAGCTAGAAGCTTGTCAACAGTAGCCAATGCAGCTTCCAGCTGTTTACAGACAGCAGCCAACTCTCCTTGTATCTTCTCACAAGAAGCACAGACCATAGCCATACCGTACTGTGTATAAAATAGATATAAGGTCTCAAATGGCGCTACTGAGTTTGAAAATATACCAGATGAGAATAAAGTAACACTAAAAGTTGCTGTGCAGGTTTCTCACTGTATTCTGAGACCACAAGCCATCAAACAGAAACAAATTTCTCTACCGAAGGGGCGGTTAAGATATAATATAACTCAACTCAGTTGATTGACACCTTGGTCAGTTGCCGTTGTGCTCTGTGTTGAGCGTTCTCTCGCTGTGGGTGATGATATGGTGCAGTCCGATTAGGAAAGCCGGAATGGTGGCTGTACCATGCCAGTGTGTAGCACGATGTGTGTAAAGTGCCACAGATTGCTGTGCCCGATTACTTTACTGGTGCCATGCCGTGTTGGTGTGTGTGGTTGAGGTGGGCTGTGTGGGTGCAAAGCTTTCTGCCAATGGTGGGGTTGAAGCATCATGAAACAGTATTACTTTCTTTACAAAATCACCGGGGATGGTGAGAGGTTGTCTGGAGAAAAGGTTGGCCGGTGAGGCACTGACCTCTTCTCTCAGTGTTACTGGAAGGCCAAGGAGTACCAGCCACAGTATTTCCATACAGACTATGTTGTGGCAAGTTAGAGAGGCTTTCTGTGTTCAACAGAGTCACTTGACCATAACATTAGATGCTCAGTGGTAGCTGGTAGTTCTGTGCAATTGCGTGCCACACAGTCGGGCGATGTGTGTGAACAGTGCGCAGTTGAACTGACAGCTATGTTCAATTGTGATATGAGTGAGGCAGCTGAAGCATGCCAACCAGATGTTGATGAAGGCAGTAGTGACAGTCTGGTGATTAGCACTATGAGTGTTCCCTCGAGCCAACGAGTGAACCAGTCTCACATAGTCAATAAGCAACTCTTGCCATGGAAAAGAGGCAGTGGCCCCTGATGTCCATGTGGACGTGTGCAAAATGGTGTGTTGCATCAGAGAATGTGCTGATGGCTGCATGAGTGGACTGGTGTTGTTATGCTCTTGAAAGTAGGTCCTACTTATGTATTAGAGAGATTATTATTAAGTTACATTATATGAAACTTTAAATATTTTAATGTAGTAACAGCAATCAACATTTTTCTTAATCATGCTTTAGCTGCATAGTTTTTATTTCAAAAATCGTGTACAGCCACAGTTTCTGTACTACTGTGCTCCAATTGTCACACTGTTAATACACAGTATGAAAATGGCTAAGGCTGCTTCCTGCTCCATAGTGAAATGTGGGTATGGAAAGTGGTTACAAAGTGCCAAGAAATAGGTTGTTCTTGATGTTTTTCATAAATTTACAGAAAAAATTTGCTTTGAAGTTTTCCAATGGACTATATTTAATCCACTTGAGATAGAAATACACATTGTATGTAGAACCACGAGTGTCAGGTGCAGTTCATGGATTGCTGGTTCAAATCTCGCCTCGGTCATCCTTTTTTTTCTTTTTTTTCTTTTCTTTTCTTTTTTTTTTTTTTTTAAATATTTACATCTCATAGTTGTAAAATTCAAGAACATTTTTTATGTGTAATGCACGTTCTCTTGTTTCTAATTGTACATTGCACGCAAAATTCCTGTTTTCATTTGAAATATAAATTCTTAATGGGAGATGGCATCAGTCTTGCACTGATGTCTCTGTAATTCCATGTATATCTCTGTCATTTTTTGTTCAATCTCATCGAAATTTTACGCACTTATGTATAGAGATCCAACACGGTTTAAACAATTTTTACATAATTGTTAACTGGTACAATGGGGCATACCGTCTGCCATGCATCTCACAGTGTTTTGCAGTGTGTAAATGTAGATTGTTCTTTCCATATTTAGAGAAGCTTGCTTTTGAAGTTACCTGTTGAAATAGTGAAGCAAACAATGTCCCCCGTATGGCGTCGAACTGTTTTCTCCCACTGCTCCCTACTTCCAATTATTATATTGTAAGGCTTGTCGAAGCAGTTAGGAGTTATTATATAGTCAGCGGGCATTTCCCCAGCCCTTCCTATATTTACCTCACTCACTATGTTAGTGTGTGATTCTGGATATCCAAATGAGACCCAGTTTTGGCCAATTTTAAGTCTGTATGCCCCAGCTGCTGCCTCCATCTTAACCCAAAGGTGAAGTGGAGGCATGTCCAGCATGGCATCCATTCCAGCAGTTGGTGTGCTGCTAATTCTGCCCATTATGGCTAAGCAGGCCAATCTCTGCACCTTAGCAAGCTCTTTAGCAGCAACCCGCTGTTCTACCTTCTTCCACCACACTACGGGCCCGTAGGAAATCCTAGGTCTAACCACTGTGGCATATATCCAGTGCATACCCCTGGGGCTTAAGCCCCAGTTTTTGCCACAAGCCCTCCTAGTACTCACTAAAGTGCTTTTTGCCTTGGAGCAGATACTCTTAATATGAGGGGTCCAAGTTGGCTTCTCATCCAAGGTTACGCCTAGGTATTTCACTGTCCCCTTCACAGGTAGAGTTTCATTAAGGAGCTTTAGATTCCAACTTGCATGCTGAATATGTCTCTTCATAAATGGCACCACAACAGTCTTCTTAGGATTAACTCTCAGATCCTGATTATGCACCAATTTTGCACAATGTCCAACCCTCCTTGTGCCATATTCCTAACTGTGTCAGTGAATTTGCCAAGTATTACTATGACAAGGTCATCTGCGTATGCTTTGCAGAAGCTTTGTCTGGAATATAGGTCCTAAAATGAGTTCGTTCACTTCTAGATTCCACAATAGAGGGGACAAAACTCCTCCTTGTGGGCAGCCTGTAGTGGTCTTAATTACCATCTTTTCATTCATCATGGTAGCCTCTACCTTCCTTCCACTAAGCATGGCTCTGGTCCACCTACATATAGTGGTCCCCAGATCATGCAGCTCTGCTGCCCTTACCATGGAATCGAAGGTTGAGTTGCTAAAGGCCCTCTCGATATCCGGGAAGATGCAGGGGGCTATTTTTTGGAAGTGAAGTGCTTTTTCCACCTTCCCGAAGAGTTGGTGGAGAGCTGTTTCACATTATTTACCTGGTTGGTATGCATGTTGTTTCAGTTGTAGAGAGACTCTACATAGCCTCCTCTCCCCAAAGTATACATTAACCAGTTTTTCCAGCGTTTTGAGAATGAAGGAGGACAGGCTGATTGGTCTCATATCCTTGGCCTTGGTATGATCAATTCTCCCTGGCTTTGGAATGAAGACAACCTTCACTGCCCTCCAAACATTGGGAATGATTCCTACTGCTAAGCTAACCCTAAATAGCCTGCATAGGATTCTTATAAGCTTTCCTCCTGCCTGTTGCAGGAGAGCTGGAAAAATACCATCTGCGCCAGGTGACTTGAACTGCTGGAATGTTCCCATTGCCCACTGGATTTTGTTGAAGTTCACACACTCCTTCGCCGATTCCCAGTCCTCTCTTTGAGAGTCTGAGAACCGTTGTCTCTCTGGTGTCACATACTGGTCGGTGTTAGCCGGCAGAGCATATTGAGGAAAGTGAGTTTCGAGGAGCAATTCCAGCGTCTCATGTGCTGTCTTTGTATATTCCCCATCCTCCTTCCTCAATGTACCTTCTGGGTTAGTTGGTACTCTAGTGAGAATCCTGTGAAGTCTGGCTTGTGCAGCCGTGCCTTCCCCTTCCTCACAGAATGCCTTCCAGGATGCCTCCATTGCTTGTCTTATTGCAAGGTTGTAACTGACAAGGGCCTCACGATATTTAGCCCATTGTCCTTTGTGTCTCTCAATATTAAACAGTCTCCGTACCTATTTTCTTTGCATTTCCAATTTGTTATTCCGCCAAGGAACACTCCTATTTGTGCACTTCCTGGTGATTGTGCAGTTATCCTGATATGAAGTCACTATGGCAGAGGTAACAGCCTCTGCTACTTCCTCAAATTCTACTGGCTTCCTTATTGTGGTTTTAATTTCCGATAACCCTAAGCCAAGGTCCCTCCTATATGTCTCCCAGTCTGTTTTCCTGGGATTTCTATAAGTCATGGTCTGTCTGATTCCCATTTCAACCTTAAATTTAATGTACATGTGGTCCGATGACGATGGCTCCAACACCACATGCCATTGATTGACACAGCTACCCATCATCGTGGAACCAAATGTTATGTGTCCCCTTCAACCTGTGTCCCCTTCAACCTGAGACAGTTTTTTCCTGGGGTCTTTGGTTCTAGTCCCTTTACTTTCCTCCATTTGTGTTTAGGAAGCCATCCTTTTCCTTCCTTTTCCCTCTGTTCCCTGAGTAGCTTCCACCTTTTGGCCCCAGACAAGCCTTTGATCTTAATCTGGTCTAGCTTTTACAGTTCCCACTTCTGGCTCAGGTCTAAACCCTGATTCAGTAGTGGAAGTGCCTTCCATCGGTTCAGTCCCCAATGTTTGGGTATCTCAGGTCTCAATTTGCCCCTCAGTTTCTTTTTCTTTTTCTGTAATCGTGTCCATGTCAGTCCCACGAGATTTGGGGATCTAAAAGATCCACACCAAAAATACCCCATGCGGTGTAAGGCTAATTACTCAGGGAGGTTGCCCGGTATCCTTGAGGCTCCATTTGCGACACATCTTTCCATGTGCCATGCACCCCTCGGCACGGATCGCATCACAGCTTGGGTTGGGTCAGGGAATAGGGTAGGACTAGGAGTGGATAGGGAAGAAGGGACGTTGTGGGACACACTTAGTCTGATTCATCGGCTGAGGCCTTTCCGGCAGTAGGTCCTCTACTTTCGGCATAGCCCTCAGCTTCCCGCAGATACGCAAGCCTCTCCACCCGCGCAGACAGTGCTTCGTCTAGGTGGTGTCCCCCGGAGAGGTGCGAGGTATTCGTGGAGTGGACTGTGTAGATCCCAAAATCTCGTGGAACCAATATGGACACGATTAGAGAAAATAAAGAAAAACATACTGAGGGGCAAATTGAGACCTCTGACACCCAAGCATCAGGGTCAGGACTGATGGAAGGCATTCCCACTACTGAATCAGGGTCTAGACCTAAGCCAGAAGTGAGAACTGTAACTGAGAAGTTAGACCAGATTAAGATCAAAGCCTAGTTTGGGCCCAGAGGAGGAAACTACTCAGAGAACAGAGGAAAAAGGAAGGGAAAAAATGGCTTCCTAAAGACAATTGGACGGAATTAAAGGGAATTGAACCTAAGACCTCCAGGAAAAAACTGTCTCAGGTTGAAGGGGATATGCATACCCCCACAATGTCAAAGGCAGGTAGCAAGAGGATAAGGGAGGAATCTGACTCCCTCCTCCCTGGATAAGCAAGTCAAGAAAGGAAAGAGGCAAGAAATAGGAAAACAGACCTATAGTACTGAAGTCTCAGTTTTTAGGATGGCACTTATCCAGGAAGACCATCCACTGGTGGCCATCACCTCACAGCAGGAGAAATTGGTACAGATGGTCTCTTTGAAAAGATTGGGGGTGTCACTGGCCCAGGATCCAACTTCAGGAGGGTCTGTCTAGATCGTGATGCACTCATTTTTGTCTGTGATGGGGTGCACATGTTGGAATGGCTTAAGGACAAGGTACCCATGATATTCCCATGGGAAGATGTGAAGCTGCTGGTCAAGATGCCAGCGGAGCTCCTTAAGACCGCAAAGGTGTCAGTAAGGGTACCAAAGACCCTTAAGGAAGTCTCTCCTAAGACTCTGTTCAAGAAAATAGGGGCCTAGAACCCAAAAGTCTCAACAGAAGACTGGAGAGTGATCAACCAGAAGGTTGTACCGGATGGATGAACCCTGGTGGTGGAGGTCAGAGAGAAGTCCTTGAAGGCAATGTGGGAGCAGGATCTGAAATTGTTTTTAGGGTTCTCGCAGGTCACCATCAGGGTTCTCAAAGACCTCAAAGATGGCAGCAAGACGGATACTGGAAATGCCTCTACTGCCCTAAGCCGCTGCCTGTGGAGGCAGGAAGTGGACGTGGCCCTGATACAAGAACCCTATTTATATAAAGGGGGTGTATTAGGCCTCGATGGCACTGCAGGTAAGCTATGCTAGAAATCAGAGAAACTCCAGAACATGCGTCTATGTAAGAAATGGAATTTCTTTCATGCCAATGATAGATTTCTGCTCCAGGAAACGCAGCAATGTGAGAAAGGTATCACAAAGGAAATTATTTTGGCCTCAGTATACCTCCCTTACGAAGACAGCTCTCTTCCTCCTTTGGAGGTGAGGAGACTGGTACAGGCTTGCCATTAGCAAGGTGACAAACTGCTGGTGGGTTGTGACACCAATGCCCACAATTTCAATTTAGTATGGGGCGGCAAGGACACCTACAGTAGAGGTGAGTACCTTCTTGAATATCTTTTAGCTAAAAACTTGGAGGCCCCAAATAGGGGCAATGAACCTACATTAAGGAATAGCAGAAGGGAAGAAGTAATTGACATAACCTTTGGTTCCATGACGATGGGCAGCCATGTCAAGCAATGGCATGTGGTGTTAGAGCCATCCTCATCAGATCACATGTACATTAAATTCAAGGTTGAAATGGGAATCAGACAGACCATGACGTATAGGAATGCCAGGAAAACAGACTGGGAGACATATAGGAGGGACCTTGTCTTAGGCTTATTGGAAATTAAAATCTCAATAACAAATCCAGTAGAGTTTGAGGAAGTAGCAGAGGCTGATACCTCTGCCATAGTGACCTCATATCAGGACAACTGGACAATCACCAAGAAGTGCATAAATAGGAGTGTGCCTTGGTGGAATAATAACTTGGAAATGCAAAGAAAACACGTACAGAGACTGTTTAACATTGTGAGACGTAAAGGCCCTTGTCAATTACAACCTTGCAATCAGACAAGCAAAGAAGGCATCCTGGAAGGCATTCTGTGAGGAAGTGGAGTGCAATGGCTGCTCAAGTTAGACTTCACAGAATTATCACTAGAGTACCAACCGGTCCAGGAGGTCCATTGAGGAAGGAGGATGGGAAATATACAAAGACAGCACATGGGACACTGGAATTGTTCCTCAAAACTCACTTTCCGCAATATGCTCTGCTGGACAACACAGACCAGAATGTGATCCCGATGAGACAATGGTTCTCAGACACTCGAAGAGAGGTCTGGGAATTGGCCAAGGACTGTGTGGACTTAAATAAAATCCAATGGGCAGTGGGAACATTACAACCGTTCAAGTCACCTGCCCCTGATGGAATTTTTCCAGCTTTCCTGCAACTGGCACAAGAGAAGCTCATAGGAGTCCTATGCAGGTTATTCAGGGTTAGCCTAGCAGTAGGAATCATTCCCAATACTTGGAGGGCAGTGAAGGTTGTCTTCATTCCAAAGCCAGGGAGAATTGATCATACCAAGGCCAAGGATATGAGACCAATCAGTCTGTCCTCTTTCATTCTCAAAACACTGGAAAAACTGGTTAATGTATACATTGGCAAGGGGAGGCTAATTAGGGCCCCTATACATTCAAACCAACATGCATATCAACCAGGTAAATCATGTGAGACAGCTCTCCACCAACTTGTTGGGAGGGTGGAGAAGGCACTTCACTTCCAAGAAATAGCCTTCTGCATCTTCCTGGATATCGAGGGGGCCTTCAGTAACACGACCTTTGATTCCATGGTAAGGGCAGCAGAGGAGCATGACCTTGGGACCACTATATGTAGATGGACCAGGGCCATGCTTAGTGGAAGGAAGGTAGGGGCTACCATGATGAATGAAAAGATAGTAATTAACACCACTAGTGGCTGCCCTCTATTGTGGAATCTAGTGGTGAACAAACTCATTGAGGAACTAAATTCCAGGCAATGCTTTTGCCAGGGATATGCAGATGACCTTGTCATAGTAAACTTGGCAAATTTACTGACACAGTTAGAAATATGGCACAAGGAGGATTGGACATTGTGCAAAATTGGTGCATCAAACAGGATCTGAAGGTTAATCGTAAGAAGACTGATGTGGTGTCGTTCACGAAGAGACATGCCCAACACTCAAGTTGGAATCTAAAGCTCTTTGATGAAACTCTACCTGTAAAGGTGATAGTGAAATATCTAGGGGTAACCTTAGACAGGAAACTAACATGGACCCCTCACATTAAGAGAATCTGCTCCAAGGCAAAAAGTACTCTATTGAGTACCAGAAGGGCTCATGGCAAAAATTGGGGCCTAAGCCTCAGGGGTATGCACTGGATACACACCGCAGTGGTTAGACCTAGGATTTCCTACAGGGCCGTAGTGTGGTGGAAGAAGGTAGAACAGCGGTTTGCAGCTAAGGAGCTTGCTAAGGTGCAGAGACTGGCCTGCTGAGCCATAACAGGTGGAATTAGCAGTACACCAATTGCTGGAATGGAAGCCATGATGAACATGCCTCTACTACACCTTTTGGTCAAGATGGACACAGCAGCTGGGACATACAGACTTAAAACTGGCAAAAATTGGGTCTCATTCGGGTATCCAGAATCACACACTAACATAGTGAGTGGGGAAAATATAGGAGAGGCTGGGGAAATGCCTGTGACTATATAACAACTCCCAAGTGCTTCAACAGGCCTTACAATATAATAATTCGAAGCAGGGAACAGTGGGAAAAAGCAGTTCAATACCATATGGGGGACATCGTTTAGTTCACCGTTGGGTTGACGTCAGACGAAGGAGTTGGTGCAGGGGTGTACGGGGTTCAGCCAAGACTGGAGGGCATCATCTCTCTAGGAAAACTGGTCTCTGTATTCCAAGCTGAAATTACTGCAATCAGGGCTAGAGTGGAGGAGAATATGCATAGGTGCTACAATGTCCATAGCATCTACATCTATTCAGACAGCCAGGCAGTCCTGAAATCATTGGCAGCTTCTGCAACAAGATCTAAGATTGTTGAAGAATGCCACAGGAATCTGGTGGAGCTAGGGGGAAGCAATAGGGTAAACCTAGTGTGGGTCCCTGGCCACTCAGGGATCTGTGGCAATGCACAAGCTGACAGATTGGCTAGGATAGGGGCAATGACTCCATTTATTGGACCGGAACCTGTCATGATCACCAAGGCTATGATCAAACTAGAACTACAGAACTGGCTTAGGAAACAGCACGTAGAATATTGGACCAAGGTCCATAAATAGAAACATGGTAAGGTAATGATACTCAAGCCATGTTTTAAAAGAAGCTCTGTAATCCTGGGATTGAACAGGAAAGAGATCAAACTCATGACTGGACTGATGACAGGCCATGGGAATTTCAAAAAACACCTACACACAGTGGGTATAATCGAAGAGGACCCTAAATGTAGGATCTGTGATGAGGGTGAAGAAACTGCCTCACACTTAATCTTCGAATGCATGGCACTGGAGAGCAAAAGATACAGAATCTTCGGGACAACTAGACCTGAAGAAATTGTGTCTAATAAAAAATTGGTAAAGGAACTCCTTGCACTATTTAAGGGCATTGGTCAACTTTACTAGACATACAAGGAATGATACTGCACAATAATCTCAGTTTTGGAATGGGCAGTGGTGGGTTAGACCTAAGCTGTTTTAACTTCCCTGTTAAAATCAAATCAAATCAAAATCAACGTGATGGGAGTGGTGACTGGGTGCGGGGAAGGAGGAGGTTGGAATGGGGAGGGGGAGGGATAGATGGTAGGGGTGGCAGACAGTGAAGTGCTGCAGGTTACAAGGAGGGCAGGGAAGAGGTGGGGAGGGGGTGGGGGATAGTTGAAGAGGAGAGAAGTAAAAATATTGTGTGTGATGGTGGAAAGATGGCCGTGTAGCACTGTTACATTCCATCCCAGATTTTCCATTGCTTGGTTTGTCAAAATTATAGCTTACTTAGTAACCATTGTATTTGTCTATTATGCATGATGGGTTCAGTTCTTGACAAAGAAAGATCTTTTGCATAATGAACTTTTAACCTTAATTATTTTTCTTCATGTCATGTTTCAGTTTAATTTCAGAGTTTGGTTTCCAGTCTTTAACATCACAATTTCTTGACAGGATCTTTAGAAGATCTCACTTCAAAACAGACATCTTCTAACTACTTGTACCATTACTCAACTTTCACTGCTTGTTATGCTCAAATCAACTACATCCAAAGAGTCTTATACAGTTTACTATTTCTTGTTAAATATTTTCAGAATAAATCACATACATGTGAATAATGACAGTAGCTTCAAATTATAATTACAATTTTAAATTAATTTGGCATTAAATCTTGTGTTGTTATTACATAGCAGTTGTATTTATGAGAAAATGAGGTTATTAGACAGTAAAAATTATTTCTGTTGGATTGAGTTATAAATGTAATGTTAGTATTGTTGTACTCTATGATAGGAGAGAGAGATAAGAACACTGACCAGTTTCATTACACCATGAACAAGTGTTTTTACTGGAGAGAATGGAAGAGAGGACAAGAAAATTAGCATAGCCTGCCAACATTATGGACATTGCGTTATTGTTTTTTCGGCACCGACAATTGCTGTACAACATTGTCTCCAAACTGTTCCTCTACTGTGCACAGTAAATAATTTTGTAAATTGTGTTCCTATTCTTCCACATTTAGTATTTTCTTAAGCACAATTTCCATGAGAAACACCCCCATACTGTAACACCACCTCCTCCATATTTCACTGTTGCCACTACATGCCATAGCAGCTAACATTCTCCAGGCATTTGCCAAACCCAGACCCTTCCAATGAATTTTTACAGAGCATTGCATGATTCATCACAGCAAATCACTCATTTTCAGTCATCTACTGTTGAGTGGCATCACTCTTTACATCACATAAGCATCGCTTAGCATTGACTACAGAAATGTATGGCTTATGAGCAGCTACTTGACCTTCATTCCCCATTCTTTTTAACTTCCTGTGCACAGTCATTGTGCTATCTGGATGGCTGACTGCAAGTGTGTCCAAACGATAGGGGGGGGGGGGGAGTGGGGGGCGAGGCTGCAATATTTGGGAGAATGTAGTACTTTCAGTATTTTGGAAGTTGAATGGTGACTCCCAAGTACTCACAAAAAAGATACAGTTCTGACCCTGTTAAAAACTTGCATAGAACCAACTTTTAAAACATTTTCTTGAATGAAAACTGGTTGACTACATTATATTTTTTCCTTTGCCTGAGAGCTATGGAGGGAGGGGGGTTGTAGCACCTCCCTTGGCCCCTGGGTATGGTGGGCGTCCTTGACTGGTAGCACTTGGGAAATAACGAGTGATTCCTTCCACTATGTAAGAACACAGGGCAAAAAAATTAGCCACACTCAGCAGGCATCATGCAAATACCATGTGACACTGGTAAAGTAGTCAAGAGGAAACTCCACAAGGTTGGTTATGCTTCTTCTTCCTTTTTTTTCTTTCAGGGGAGGTGGGGGAGGGGGGGGAGGGGTTGTGATCATTTTTGAATTCATTATAAAACTGAAACTGAGCTAAAAGTTTCTCTTCTACAGTGAACTGGACACATTATTTAAATGTGATATTGCAGTACCACGATACAGCGGAGTGAATCAGGCATATATAGTGTTTGCACTGATGAAGAATAAACATTGATATGGAGTCAGGCTAATGCTTATTTAATACACCAATAAGTACTCATATACTTCATTATTTGAACTTTACACAATTTGAAAATAATTATTATTACAATCATAGAATATATAACAGTGAATTTTTCACAGCGACAGCAATAAACAAAAAGTTGTCAAGACATTCAACAATGAGGGCAAACAGTAAAAACAATTGTTCCATAATATTTAGCCATCAACGTTAAATACAAAGAAAATTTTCTGGAAATTAAATTTAAGGTTTGAAGAATAAAAAACTGAAAATCAGAGCACTTTGTGTGCACTTTCTGTGGGAGATGCCTTTGGCTCATTTTCTGGGAAGAGCAGCTCAAGACAGCAATGACAGAGAGTGCAGCGAGTGTGCTACAGCTGTCTAGCAGTGATTGGCACAAAGTGTTCACAGTCAGCAGTGCCACACATCAAAGGGAACCACAGATTGGGCTTCCACTAATGATCAAGCACACAGTCTCTACAGACATGACCTACATGAACTTTACATGGGATTTTCTTCATTAAAACTCAATGGGATCAGTTTAAATAACATACCATTTATAGTGCAGTAGATATTTTATTTTTATTTACACAGTGATCTTTTTAGGTAAACTCCAATTTATACAGTTAACTTGTTAAATGATTTTCAATTTAATTGGTTTACGAAAAATTTAGATCAAAGAAATATACATCCTTTGCTATTAGTACCTTCCTAATTATTGTCAATACTATTTGCACATTTTTTAATTATTATTTGTGAAGACATTACCATGGCACTCACAAAGGGAAAAGAGTTAACAGAAGCAATTATGCAGCTGTTGACATACCTGGCAACAGAAATGAAGGCACTGACACATCTGTCAAGAGAAATGAATGAAAACATATCTCAAATAGAGAACAGATTTTTCCAAAATGAATGAAAGATTTTCTCAAATGGACAGTACACTGCTAGATTTGCATCCTTAATTAAATGAAAGAGTGTACATACTACAAAAGAGAAACTGATATTGAATTTTGAAATATGTACAATATTTAGATGATCTTCTACAGCTGGTGAAAGAAAAGTTAGAAAATGAAGTTGAGCACTTACATATCATTAAATCAGTATAGGATATTTTGGTGAATAAAGTGTAAATATTAGAAAATTAATTAATAGAAACAAAAAGTAATTTAGAACAAGTCATGAATAAAAATGACAAAGCACTTACAGGATAAGGAATGAAATGGAACCACCGTTGGGAAAATTAGAAGCTAGTAGAGATGTTCTGGTAGTGAGAGAAGTGATCAAAATAGAGATCTGATATGGGGTACATTCTTATATTCTGTTATTAATGTACAAGCTGAGATAGGAACATCATTACATAACAACGGAGACAAAAGCTCTGCTACACAGTAGTCATATATAAATAATTACTTAAACTTTGAACATGTCAGACATGAAATAAGCTAACACTCAGCTGATCTATATTTTGGTCGCAAACAGTGTGTGTTGCAAATGAAAAATGAAAAGCACCATTTTAAGAACTTGTTTAGTATAGTGAAGAAAATACTGGGAACATACAGCGCATGTTAGAAAGTGAAAGTAATTTCTTTAGGTACATACAACAGTTTATATCAAATAACACAAGATTTTTTTTAGAAACTTGTGGCTGTGAACATCTCTGGTTCACTGTCTCATTATTACATCATTTTTGTAGTATACACAAAAATACCAACAACAAATATTACAGAATGTAACACAGAAATACCAACAACAAATATAACAAAACATGACATAGAAATACCAACAACTAATATGTGACTAATATATGACACAAATATTAACGAATGTTTAAGAATGGAGAGAAAAAGAGTGGAAGAAAAGATCGACCACAGTTTCAAAATTTTGGGTACTGTAATATCTTCATGATCATCAAACAATGGTTTGGCACTGGAGGGGGGGGGGGGGGGGGAAGGGGGTAGCAAACATTCAGTGCTGTAATAATTTAAGAGAATATTTTTGAGGACGTCTCACAGGTAACTACATTTGTTTTATCTATATAAACTGTAATGGGCTGTTAGAAGATGAAATGGAATATGAAATTATAGTGTGAAAAGCAGGAAAGCTGTCTAGCAGAAAATGAAGATATGTATACAATATTACACACTGAAGCACCAAAGAAACTGGTATAGGCATGCATATTCAAAGACAGAGATATGTAAACAGGCAGAATACGGTGCTGCAGACAACAACGCCTAAGAGAAGAAGTGTTTTGTGCAGTTGTTAGATCAGTTACTGCTGCTACAATGACTGGTTATCAAGATTTAAGTGAGTCTGAATGTGGTGTTAAAGTCAGCACACAAGCGATGGGATACAGCATCTCCGAGATAGTGATGAAGTGGGTATTTTTCCCATATGACCATTTCACGAGTGTACTGTGAATATCAGGAATCTGGTAAAACATCAAATCTCTGACATTGTTGTGGCCAGAAAAAGATCCTCCAAAAAATGGGACCAACAATGAATGAAGAGAATGATTCAGAGTGACAGAAGTGCAACCCTTCCGCAAATTGCTGCAGATTTCAATGTGGGCCATCAACAAGTGTCAGTGTGTGAACCATTCAACGAAACATCATTGATGTGGGCTTTCGGAGCCAAAGGCCCACTCGTGTACCCTTGGTGACTGCATGATACAAATCTTTATGCCTCACCTGGGCCCATCAACACCAACATTGGACTGTTGGTGATTGGAAACATGTTGCCTGATCAGATGAGTCACGTTTCAGATTGTATCGAGTGGATGTACATGTACGGGTATGGAGACAACCTCATGAATTCGTAGACCCTGCATGTCAGCAGGGGACTGTTCAAGCTGGTGGAGGCTCTATAATGGTGTGGGGCAAGTGCAGTTGGAGTTATAGGGGAGCCCTGATATGTCTAGATACAGCTGTGACGGTGACATGTACGTAAGCATTCTGTCTGATCACATGCATCCATTCATGTCCATTGGGCATTGCGATGGACTTGGGCAATTCCAGCAGGACAATGTGACACCCGACACATCCAGAATTGCTTCAGAGTGGCCCCAGGAACACTCATCTGAGTTTAAACAGTTCCACTGGCCACCAAAATCCCCAGAGATGAACATCATTGAGCAATTCTGGGGTGCCTTGCAACATGCTGTTCAGAAGAGATCTTAGCTCATCGTACTCTTACCAATTTATGAACGGCCCTGCAGGATCAATGGTGTCAATTCCCTCCAGCATTACTTCAGACATTAGTTGAGTCCATGCCCCATTGTGCTGCGGCACTTCTGCTTGATTGCAGGGACCCTACACGATATTAGGCAGGTTTACCATTTTTTTTTTTTTTTTTTTTTTTGTTCTTTAGTGTATGTATCAGTATTAATATAGAGGTTGTGGTCTGACAGTCCTTCACACCATTGCTAATAGTCACATCACTTCCAGTGTATTATGATAGATTATGTTGTGTGATGACTCATCAAAAATTGCAGCGTTATTTAATATTGTGGTCTTTGAATAATTTTCGTTTACCCTTTTTAAGGAATGGGCATCTATAGTTACGTATACCAAAGTAGTGTGAAGAAGTTGAGGTTCACGGAAAATAATAACCGTGGTCTTAGTACCCTTTGTCCTCTATGCAAGGAACTACATTTTCTTTCCTTTTTACAGATAAGTACCAGTTTATGGTAATAATTACTATGGTCTTAGTATCCGTTGTCCTCTGTGCAGAGAGGCATTTTTTCTAATTTTATAGTCGGAATTTAGCTTATAAAAGGGAGTCCAACAGAAATGGTAATGCTACTGTTGGAGAAGCTGGAGGAAAGATGACATCCTCCCGGAGTTTTCTGCTATGGGAGACACGCTCTAAATTAATGATTGTGTCAATCCCCTGAGAAATTTCTAGATTAAGATTATGGGTATATAATTTTATTTATTTTTATAGTGGAATTTTCTAAGTGCGATTTATTAAACGGTGACATTTGATATGGGATTGTACTGTTTTTAACAAAGTGGTAACATTAAAATGGTAAAGCTTTTGCACAAATGGAATTTGTTGTTGTGGTCTTCAGTCCTGAGACTGGTTTGATGCAGCTCTCCATGCTACTCTATCCTGTGCAAGCTTTTTCATCTCCCAGTACCTACTGCAACCTACATCCTTCTGAATCTGCTTAGTGTATTCATCTCTTGGTCTCCCTCTACGATTTTTACCCTCCACGCTGCCCTCCAACACTAATTTGGTGATCCCTTGATGCCTCACAACATGTCCTACCAACCGATCCCTTCTTCTGGTCAAGTTGTGCCACAAACTTCTCTTCTCCCCAATCCTATTCAATACTTCCTCATTAGTTATGTGATCTACCCATCTAATCTTCAGCATTCTTCTGTAGCACCACATTTCGAAAGCTTCTATTCTCTTCTTGTCCAAACTATTTATCGTCCATGTTTCACTTCCATACATGGCTACACTCCATACGAACACTTTCAGAAATGACTTCCTGACACTTAAATCAATACTGGATGTTAACAAATTTCTCTTCTTCAGAAACGCTTTCCTTGCCATTGCCAGCCTACATTTTATATCCTCTCTACTTCGACCATCATCAGTTATTTTGCTCCCCAAATAGCAAAACTCCTTTACTACTTTAAGTGCCTCATTTCCTAATCTAATTCCCTCAGCATCACCCGACTTAATTAGACTACATTCCACTATCCTTGTTTTGCTTTTGTTGATGTTCATCTTATATCCTCCTTTCAAGACACTGTCCATTCCATTCAACTGCTCTTCCAAGTCCTTTGCTGTCTCTGACAGAATTACAATGTCATCGGCGAACCTCAAAGTTTTTATTTCTTCTCCATGAATTTTAATACCTACTCCGAATTTTTCTTTTGTTTCCTTTACTGCTTGCTCAATATACAGATTGAACAACATCGGGGAGAGGCTACAACCCTGTCTTACTCCCTTCCCAACCACTGCTTCCCTTTCATGTCCCTCGACTCTTATAACTGCCATCTGGTTTCTGTACAAATTGCAAATAGCCTTTCGCTCCCTGTATTTTACCCCTGCCACCTTCAGAATTTGAAAGAGAGTATTCCAGTCAACATTGTCAAAAGCTTTCTCTAAGTCTACAAATGCTAGAAACGTAGGTTTGCCTTTCCTTAATCTTTCGTCTAAGATAAGTCGTAAGGTCAGTATTGCCTCACGTGTTCCAGTGTTTCTACGGAATCCAAACTGATCTTCCCCGAGGTTGGCTTCTACTAGTTTTTCCATTCGTCTGTAAAGAATTCGTGTTAGTATTTTGCAGCTGTGACTTATTAAGCTGATAGTTCGGTAATTTTCACATCTGTCAACACCTGCTTTCTTTGGGATTGGAATTATTATATTCTTCTTGAAGTCTGAGGGTATTTCGCCTGTTTCATACATCTTGCTCACCAGATGGTAGAGTTTTGTCAGGACTGGCTCTCCCACGGCCGTCAGTAGTTCCAATGGAATATTGTCTACTCCGGGGGCTTTGTTTCGACTCAGGTCTTTCAGTGCTCTGTCAAACTCTTCACGCAGTATCATATCTCCCATTTCATCTTCATCTACATCCTCTTCCATTTCCATAATATTGTCCTCAAGTACATCGCCCTTGTATAGACCCTCTATATACTCCTTCCACCTTTCTGCTTTCCCTTCTTTGCTTAGAACTGGGTTTCCATCTGAGCTCTTGATATTCATACAAGTCGTTCTCTTATCTCCAAAGGTCTCTTTAATTTTCCTGTAGGCGGTATCTATCTTACCCCTAGTGAGATAGGCCTCTACATCCTTACATTTGTCCTCTAGCCATCCCTGCTTAGCCATTTTGCACTTCCTGTCGATCTCATTTTTGAGACGTTTGTATTCCTTTTTGCCTGTTTCACTTACTGCATTTTTATATTTTCTCCTTTCATCAATTAAATTCAATATTTCTTCTGTTACCCAAGGATTTCTACTAGCCCTCGTCTTTTTACCTACTTGATCCTCTGCTGCCTTCACTACTTCATCCCTCAAAGCTACCCATTCTTCTTCTACTGTATTTCTTTCCCCCATTCCTGTCAATTGCTCCCTTATGCTCTCCCTGAATCTCTGTACAACCTCTGGTTCTTTTAGTTTATCCAGGTCCCATCTCCTTAAATTCCCACCTTTTTGCAGCTTCTTCAGTTTTAATCTACAGGTCATAACCAACAGATTGTGGTCAGAGTCCACATCTGCCCCTGGAAATGTCTTACAATTTAAAACCTGGTTCCTAAATCTCTGTCTTACCATTATATAATCTATCTGATACCTTTTAGTATCTCCAGGGTTCTTCCATGTATACAACCTTCTTTCATGATTCTTAAACCAAGTGTTAGTTATGATTATGTTGTGCTCTGTGCAAAATTCGACCAGGCGGCTTCCTCTTTCATTTCTGTCCCCCAATCCATATTCACCTACTATGTTCCCTTCTCTCCCTTTTCCTACACTCGAATTCCAGTCACCCATGACTATTAAATTTTCGTCTCCCTTCACAATCTGAATAATTTCTTTTATTTCGTCATACATTTTTTCAATTTCTTCGTCATCTGCAGAGCTAGTTGGCATATAAACTTGTACTACTGTAGTAGGTGTGGGCTTCGTATCTATCTTGGCCACAATAATGCGTTCACTATGCTGTTTGTAGTAGCTTACCCGCATTCCTATTTTCCTATTCATTATTAAACCTACTCCTGCATTACCCCTATTTGATTTTGTGTTTATAACCCTGTAGTCACCTGACCAGAAGTCTTGTTCCTCCTGCCACCGAACTTCACTAATTCCCACTATATCTAACTTCAACCTATCCATTTCCCTTTTTAAATTTTCTAACCTACCTGCCCGATTAAGGGATCTGACATTCCACGCTCCGATCCGTAGAACGCCAGTTTTCTTTCTCCTGATAACGACATCCTCTTGAGTAGTCCCCGCCCGGAGATCCGAATGGGGGACTATTTTACCTCCGGAATATTTTACCCAAGAGGACGCCATCATCATGTAATCATACAGTAAAGCTGCATGCCCTCGGGAAAAATTACGGCTGTAGTTTCCCCTTGCTTTCAGCCGTTCGCAGTACCGGCACGGCAAGGCCGTTTTGGTTATTGTTACAAGGCCAGATCAGTCAATCATCCAGACTGTTGCCCTTGCAACTACTGAAAAGGCTGCTGCCCCTCTTCAGGAACCACACGTTTGTCTGGCCTCTCAACCGATACCCCTCCGTTGTGGTTGCACCTACAGTACGGCTATCTGTATCGCTGAGGCACGCAAGCCTCCCCACCAACGGCAAGGTCCATGGTTCATGGGGGGGGGAAAAAAAATGGAATTTATACTGTTTGAATTATCTGAATGATAATATGGCTGGACTGTATAATTTTCTAAGAGTAGTCATCTTAACTGTAGTATAAGTAGTCAAGCTTATTTTCATTACTGCCATGCTCAATGATTTGAAGAATAGGTTGCATGTGTCACTAGAGTTATTCAATCCAGTTTCTAGTCTGGTTCATATATCCAGACAGTGACCAGTCAATATAGCTTGTTTAATTGGTATCACACCAGACATTACATAAATTTTATCTAAATAAGAAATCATACTAACGCTTACTTTAAAATACACACATCAAACAAGTTTTGCTTCACCTCAGGTCCGAGGGTTCCCGAAACTGTACAGAAAATTGGAATAGAGATCAACATAAACATCATTTCTGCCCTTTTTATTGCTCATGAAAACCACACATTGCATGTTGTACTACCATACAGTGAGACCTTCAGAGGTGGTGGTCCAGATTGTTGTACACACCAGTACCTCTAATACCCAGTAGCACGTCCTCTTGCATTGATGCGTGCCTGTATTCATCGTGGCATACTATCCACCAGTTCATCAGGGCACTGTTGGTCCAGATTGTCCCACTCCTTAATGGCGATACAATGAAGATCCCTCAGAGTGGGTGGCGGGTCACCTCATCCATGAACAGCCCTTTTCAATTAATCCCAGGCATGTTCGATACGATTCATGTCTGGAGAATATGCTGGCCACTCTAGTCGAGCGATGTCATTATCCTGAAGGAAGTCATTCACAATATGTGCATGATGGGGGCACAAATTGTCTTCCATGAAGGCGAATGCCTCGCCAATATGCTGCTGATATGGTTTCACTATTGGTCGGAGTATGGGTTCACATATGGTACAACTGTTACAGCACCTTCCATGACCACCAGCAGTGTACATTAGCCCCACATAATGCCATCCCAAAACAGCAGGGAACCTCCACCTTGCTGCACTCACTGGACAGTGTGTCTAAGGTTTTTGCCTGACCGAGTTGCCTCCAAACACGTCTCCGAAAAATTGTCTGGTTCAAGGCATGTGTGACACTTATCGATCAAGAGAACTTAATGCCAATCATGAGCAGTCAATTCAGCATGTTGTCGGACCCATCAGTACCATGCTGCATGGTGTCATGGTTGTAAAGATGGACCTCACCATGGACATCAAGAGTGAAGTTGCGCACATGCAGCCTTTTGCACACAGTTTGAATTGTAACACGGCATGCTGTGGTTGCACAAAAAGCATTATTCAACATGGTGGTGTTGCTGTCAGCGTTAGTCTGAGCCGTAATCTGTTGGTAGCAGTCATCCTCTGCAGTAGTAACCCTTGGGCGGCCAAGCGAAGCATATCATCGACAGTTCCTGTGTCTCTGTATCTCCTCCATGCCTGAACAACATAGTTTTGGTTCACTCTGAGACACGCCTGGTCGCTTCCCTTGTAGAGAGCCCTTCCTTTCACAAAGTAACAACACGGACTCAATCAATCCGCAGTATCGACCATCTAGGCATGGCTGAACTACAGACAACACGAGCCGTGTACCTCCTTTCTGGTGGAATGACTGGAAAAGATCGGCTGTTGGACCCCTTCTGTCCAAAAGGTGCTGCTCATGCAAGGTTTTTTACATCTTCGGGCAGGTTTAGTGACATCTCTGAACAGTCAAAGGGACTGTGTCTATGATACAATATCCACAGTCAACATCTATCTTCAGGAATTCTGGGAACCAGGGTGATGCAAAACTTTTTTTTATGTTTGTATATTGGGTGCACCAATATCGAGCAAATATTTTTGTGTAAAAGAAGTAAATTACCTAAATATCCTATGGTGCTGTCACTAGGAGGTCATTAGAACCTTTGTTGTAATAAGTGGAAGATGGTGGGATGGTCACTGGAAAGTTAGAAGACCCTTGTTATAATAAGTGGAAGACTGTAATCAGCCAGAAGTGATGGGCCTGTTTGGTCGCATATGGTAAACTTTAGCATTAGCAGAAAAAATGATATTAAAATTAATACTGTCTTTTCACTTTGAAAGAAAAATGAGAATAATAATAATAACAACAATAATGAAGGGTAATGATACAAAAAATAAGTATTTACTTACCTGATATAAATCGTAAATCACTACTTTCGAGATTGAATCAAGAATGATAAAAATGTTTTGAGCAGTTTAATATTTAATTAAGGAGATGAAAAAATAAACATGATTACTACTCAAGTATTTGTTGCACATCATAACTGAAAAGAATGATTCTTCTCATGATAAAAAAAAAATTTTAAATGGTCAAATTTTTTGTGAAATGATTTGTCTAAAAGTAAGAACTAAATAATTACAGAAACATTTGATATGTTTCTCATTCATTCTTAGAAACATGTACAGAAATTCAAATACCGCAACAAAAATGTGCTTGACTTTGCTTGGCAAAAGCAAGTACACTCTAAGACAAAAAAATTATGCATCGTAAAGGAATTATCCAAACTGGACAGAAGTCAGAAGATGTGATGTACATATGATTAAAATTTCAGAAAAATTGGATGATTTATTCATGAGTTTGAGCTTCATAAATCGAGCAAGTCAATGAAGTGTTGGTTCACCTCTGGTCCTTATGCAAGCAGTTATTTGGCTCGGCATTGATTAGTGGTGTTGCTGGCTGTCCTCCTGAGAGATGCTGTGCTAAATGGTGTGTTAAGATTATCAGCAGCACCCTTACAGCATAGTGGTGCATCAACACTATTCAAGCATCATTTTGTTGCCCTTCGTATCAAGCCATCCTGGGCTTACATTTCAGCAAAATAATGGCCACCCACACACAGCAAGAGCTTCTACTGCTTGTCTTCATGCTTGCCAAACCCTACCAGGGGCAGCAACATCACTGGACCCCTCCTTAATTGAGAATATTTGTAGCATTATGAGCAAGGCCTTCCAACCAGCTTGTGATTTTGACGATTTAATCCACCAATTGGACAGAATTTGGCACAATATTCCTCAGGAGTACATCCAACAACTCTATCAATACCAAGCTAAATAATTGCTTGCTTAAGGGCCAGACGTGGACAAAGACGTTATTGACTTGCTCAATTTGTGAAGCTATTCCTCTTGAATAAATAATCCAATTTTTCTGAAATTGTAATCATTTGCATGTCTGAACAAGTACATCATATCTACTGATTTCCACACCATTTGGATTTCTTCATGATTTGTCCTTTTTTTATCTTATAATGTATTTAAAATCATAAACAGTCAGTTGGAATACTCACATGTTAATTACATAGAAAGAGCACTGAGGAGACTCTGCAGTTTGATTGGAATTGCTATCTGATTTACAGTTCCAATTTAATAGATTTTTTAAATTAATTTTTGTATCAGGAACAGTGAGTGCGCAAGAACAATAATATCAACAGCACTTGTAAGGAAGGCATTAGTTCTTGTGCCACATACATTCCCTTTCCTGGTATTTGAAGAATTTGAGAATGAAAAATTGGAATTTTTTTACACCTTGAGACACAGCTGAGAGAAATATATCAAGGTCACAGGCTGAAGATTGCATGGTCTACATAATCCACCTGGTTGTACTTTAGAACTCTTTAAATTTCTCTGATTATGAGTTAAAAATTGATCTTTAAATTCTCAATAGGCACTTAATATGATGTACGTGATTGCAAGCATCACTCAGGGGCCCATCGAATGTTGCTCTAATCTATTTTATTTCTTACTTTTAGCCAAATCATTTTACAAAACATTGACACTTTTTTTATAATTATTTTTTTATTTTCATGTTTTGCTCAGAAAGCATGAAGAATAATATATTTAAATACCAACCAGTACTGGTATTTTATTATTATTAAGGGTACATAGACCAAAAGCAAGCAAATGAGGTGTCAGTTGTCAATTTAAATGTCTATGTTTAACTTAGAATTTTAATCACCCAGATTACTTTCAAGCAATTAAATTGTTTCCAGTATGAATTTTCACTTTGCAGCAGAATATGCATGCATTTTAAACTTCCCAGCAGATTAAAACTGTGTGACAGCCCAGGACTCAAACCTAGGACCTTTGCCTTTCATGGACAGGTGCTCCACTGACTGAGCACCACAAGCATGATTCATAACCCACCTTCACAGCTTTACTTCTGCTAGTGCCTCACCTCATACCTTTCAAACTTCACAGAAGTTCTCCTGCATATAATGCTGGACTAGCACTCCTGTAAGAAAGAATATTGCAGAGACATAGCTCAGTGACAGCCTGGAGCATAGCTTAGCGACAGCCTGGAGGACTGTTTCCAAATGAATTTTCTGCAGCAGAGTGTGAATTGATTTGAAATTTTCTGGCAGTTTAAGACTGTGTGCCAGAGCAGGACTTGAATCTGAGGCCTTCGGCTTTCCTGCATAAATGCTCTGCTGACTGAGCTATCCAAGCACAACCCATGACCCGTCCTCACAGTTTTACTTCCACCATTACCTCATCCCCTACCTCCAAACATATATCTATTCTTCCAGGAGTGCTAGTCCCACACAGTATGCTGGAAAACTTCTGTGAAGTTTGGAAGATAGAAGATGAAGTTCTGGTGGAAACAGAGCTGTGAGGGTAAATCATGATTTGTGCTTGGTCCGATCAGTTAGTAGAGCACTTGCTCAGGAAAAGCAAAGGTCCCAGGTTCAAGGCCCGGTCTGACTACTCCAACTGCTGTGACTGCACTTCTAGCAATAACTGGTTAATTTCTCTCTTCATTTTGAAGTTACTTACATGCATTAGGTATGAGCAGTATCTGCACTATTTTTCATACAAATTTATTATTCCTATCATAATGTTTGATCTACTGATTGCAATAATATTCATAGTTTTACTGAAAGTTGTGTGAATTATAAGTTGCTGATAATTGAACTTATCATAATGATGTAGGGATAGATTTTGAGTGAACTAATCAGTCATATTAGACATACTGAACTTCACTAGTAGAAAGCTAAGAATCCAGACTTTACAACAACATGGTTAAATTTTCCTAAAACTAATTAATTTAGAGAAATTGCAATCAAAGTTTACAGCCATCGAAAATTTCTGTTGCCAATTTAACCATTGTGCTTGTTAGATTCCAGCTTTCACTGTTATACTTTTGTTGCCTTAAATTTTCTGAACTGAATGACACCCTTTATCATTTAATTAAGAATGTCCATAAATTATTATAAGTGTAAATATGGTTGCCATACTTGTAGTTAGGGAATTCACAGCATAGATACACTAAATAGTTCTGTTATCTTTTTTATTTCATTAACTGACCTATCTATTACTGTTGTTGTTGTTGTTGTGGTCTTCAGTCCTGAGACTGGTTTGATGCAGCTCTCCATGCTACTCTATCCTGTGCAAGCTTTTTCATCTCCCAGTACCTACTGCAACCTACGAGGGTCAGTCAAAAAGTAATGCCTCCTATTTTTTTTTCTACGTTTAATTGTCAGGAAATTTAAATGCAATTACATAGGTTGAAAACCACAACATTGAGGATCATTTTGTCATTTTTCAATGTAATCTCCGCCCATCTCTACAGTTTTGGTCCATCTTTGAACAAGGGCATGTATCCCAGCACGGTAAAAATCACAGCTCTGCTTCCTAAGCCATTGACGCACGGATGTTTTGACGGCCTCCTCATCTTCAAAATGAATCCCACGATGAGCTTCTTTTAGTGGCCCGAACAGATGGAAGTCTGATGGTGCCAGGTCAGGGCTGTATGGGGGATGAGGCAAAACTTCCCATCCAATTTTGACAATCTCGTCAGAGGTGTGACGACTGGTGTGTGGTCTTGCATTGTCATGCAAAAGAAGAACATCTGCCATTGATTTTGTTGGGCGAACTCGCTGAAGACGTGCTTTAAGTTTGTTGTGGGTTGTAACGTATTGAACAGAATTTATTGTGCATCCCTGCTCCAAAAAATCAACCAGAATCACACCCTCCGTATCCCAGAAAACTGTTGCCATAACTTTCCCTGCCGATCGCACAGTTTTGAATTTTTTCTTCCTCGGCGAGCTTGTGTGACGCCACTCCACTGACTGCCTCTTTGATTCGGGTTCAAAAAAATGCACCCATGTTTCGTCCCCGGTCACAATTTTTTTCAGAAACTCATCTCCCTCCAAACGGAAGCGCTGCAAGTGTTGGGAGGCTATTGTTTTCCTTGCCTCTTTATTCTGATCGGTTAACATTCTTGGAACCCACCGTGCACAAACTTTTGAGTACTCCAATTGTTTAATAATCGTGATCACACTGCCTTTACTAAGAGAAATAATGCGACACACTTCATCTGCAGTCACCTGACGGTCACCACGAATGATGTCATCAACTTGCTGAATGTTGTGTGGAGTCACTGCACTCACTGGCCTGCCGCTCCGCTTTTCGTCAGTCAACGGTGTTTGCCCTTCAGCTTCCTTACAACGACGAACCCATCGTCTAACAGTGCTGACATCCACTGTCACAACACCATACACCTTCTTCAGTCTTTCATGAATGCGTATAGGCGTTTCACCTTCTGCATTCAAGAATTCAATCACACAACGCTGTCTCAAACGAACATCGATGTCGGCCATCTTACAAACTTCTGCTGTGCTGCCACCTGTTGACACAGAAAGTTACTACTGCAGTGGATTGCAGAAGAAGGTTTGAGGAATGGCGCCAAATTCAAATTTTTCACTTAACTTAATTTCTTTAAGTAGAAAAAAAATGGGAGGCATTACTTTTTGACCGACCCTCGTACATCCTTCTGAATCTGCTTAGTGTATTCATCTCTTGGTCTCCCTCTACGATTTTTACCCTCCATGCTGCCCTCCAATACTAAATTGGTGATCCCTTGATGCCTCAGAACATGTCCTACCAACCGATCCCTTCTTCTGGTCAAGTTGTGCCACAAACTTCTCTTCTCCCCAATCCTATTCAATACTTCCTCATTAGTTATGTGATCTACCCATCTAATCTTCAGCATTCTTCTGTAGCACCACATTTCGAAAGCTTCTATTCTCTTCTTGTCCAAACTATTTATCGTCCATGTTTCACTTCCATACATGGCTACACTCCATACGAATACTTTCAGAAATGACTTCCTGACACTTAAATCAATACTGGATGTTAACAAATTTCTCTTCTTCAGAAACACTTTCCTTGCCATTGCCAGCCTACATTTTATATCCTCTCTACTTCGACCATCATCAGTTATTTTGCTCCCCAAATAGCAAAACTCCTTTACTACTTTAAGTGCCTCATTTCCTAATCTAATTCCCTCAGCATCACCCAACTTAATTAGACTACATCCCATTATCCTTGTTTTGCTTTTGTTGATGTTCATCTTATATCCTCCTTTCAAGACACTGTCCATTCCGTTCAACTGCTCTTCCAAGTCCTTTGCTGTCTCTGACAGAATTACAATGTCATCGGCGAACCTCAACGTTTTTATTTGTTCTCCATGGACTTTAATACCTACTCCGAATTTTTCTTTTGTTTCCTTTACTGATTGCTCAATATACAGATTGAACAACATCGGGGAGAGGCTACAACCCTGTCTTACTCCCTTCCCAACCACTGCTTCCCTTTCATGTCCATCGACTCTTATAACTGCCATCTGGTTTCTGTACAAATTGCAAATAGCCTTTCGCTCCCTGTATTTTACCCCTGCCACCTTTAGAATTTGAAAGAGAGTATTCCAGTCAACATTGTCAAAAGCTTTCTCTAAGTCTACAAATGCTAGAAACGTAGGTTTGCCTTTCCTTAATCTTTATTCTAAGATAAGTCGTAAGGTCAGTATTGCCTCACGTGTTCCAGTGTTTCTACGGAATCCAAACTGATCTTCCCCGAGGTTGGCTTCTACTAGTTTTTCCATTCGTCTGTAAAGAATTCGTGTTAGTATTTTGCAGCTGTGACTTATTAAGCTGATAGTTCGGTAATTTTCACATCTGTCAACACCTGCTTTCTTTGGGATTGGAATTATTATATTCTTCTTGAAGTCTGAGGGTATTTCACCTGTTTCATACATCTTGCTCACCAGATGGTAGAGTTTTGTCAGGACTGGCTCTCCCAAGGCCGTCAGTAGTTCCAACTGAATGTTGTCTACTCCGGGGGCCTTGTTTCGACTCAGGTCTTTCAGTGCTCTGTCAAACTCTTCACGCAGTATCGTATCTCCCATTTCATCTTCATCTACATCCTCTTCCATTTCCATAATATTGTCCTCAAGTACATCGCCCTTATATAGACCCTCTATATACTCCTTCCACCTTTCTGCTTTCCCTTCTTTGCTTAGAACTGGGTTTCCATCTGAGCTCTTGATATTCATACAAGTCGTTCTCTTATCTCCAAAGGTCTCTTTAATTTTCCTGTAGGCGGTATCTATCTTACCCCTAGTGAGATAGGCCTCTACATCCTTACATTTGTCCTCTAGCCATCCCTGCTTAGCCATTTTGCACTTCCTGTCGATCTCATTTTTGAGACGTTTGTATTCCTTTTTGCCTGTTTCACTTACTGCATTTTTATATTTTCTCCTTTCATCAATTAAATTCAATATTTCTTCTGTTACCCAAGGATTTCTACTAGCCCTCGTCTTTTTACCTACTTGATCCTCTGCTGCCTTCACTACTTCATCCCTCAAAGCTACCCATTCTTCTTCTACTGTATTTATTTCCCCCATTCCTGTCAATTGCTCCCTTATGCTCTCCTTGAATCTCTGTACAACCTCTGGTTCTTTTAGTTTATCCAGGTCCCATCTCCTTAAATTCCCACCTTTTTGCAGTTTCTTCAGTTTTAATCTACAGGTCATAACCAATAGATTGTGGTCAGAGTCCACATCTGCCCCTGGAAATGTCTTACAATTTAAAACCTGGTTCCTAAATCTCTGTCTTACCATTATATAATCTATCTGATACCTTTTAGTATCTCCAGGGTTCTTCCAGGTATACAACCTTCTTTCATGATTCTTAAACCAAGTGTTAGTTATGATTATGTTGTGCTCTGTGCAAAATTCTACCAGGCGGCTTCCTCTTTCATTTCTGTCCCCCAATCCACATTCACCTACTATGTTTCCTTCTCTCCCTTTTCCTACACTCGAATTCCAGTCACCCATGACTATTAAATTTTCATCTCCCTTCACAATCTGGATAATTTCTTTTATTTCATCATACATTTCTTCAATTTCTTCGTCATCTGCAGAGCTAGTTGGCATATAAACTTGTACTACTGTAGTAGGTGTGGGCTTCGTATCTATCTTGGCCACAATAATGCGTTCACTATGCTGTTTATAGTAGCTTACCCACATTCCTATTTTCCTATTCATTATGAAACCTACTCCTGCATTACCCCTATTTGATTTTGTGTTTATAACCCTGTAGTCACCTGACCAGAAGTCTTGTTCCTCCTGCCACCAAACTTCACTAATTCCCACTATATCTAACTTCAACCTATCCATTTCCCTTTTTAAATTTTCTAACCTACCTGCCCGATTAAGGGATCTGACATTCCACGCTCCGATCCGTAGAACGCCAGTTTTCTTTCTCCTGATAACGACATCCTCTTGAGTAGTCCCCGCCCGGAGATCCGAATGGGGGACTATTTTATCTCCGGAATATTTTACCCAAGAGGACGCCATCATCATGTAATCATACAGTAAAGCTGCATGCCCTCGGGAAAAATTACGGCTGTAGTTTCCCCTTGCTTTCAGCCGTTCGCAGTACCAGCACAGCAAGGCCATTTTGGTTATTGTTACAAGGCCAGATCAGTCAATCATCCAGACTGTTGCCCTTGCAACTACTGAAAAGGCTGCTGCCCCTCTTCAGGAACCACACGTTTGTCTGGCCTCACAACAGATACCCCTCCGTTGTGGTTGCACCTACGGTACGGCTATCTGTATCGCTGAGGCACGCAAGCCTCCCCACCAACGGCAAGGTCCATGGTTCATGGGGGGGATCTATTACTGTATGTTAACAAAATTATTGTGGAAACACATGGCTCAGCCAAATTTGTAAAATCTAATATAGCAGTTTTTCAAACCATTACATTTTTCCAAAATCACAATATATCTGTACGTAATTCTTTATAGGGCCAACTTCACCCCAAAATCTTCATCCTGCATTCCGCTACCACCAAGGTTATATCTCCCTGTCACTATGATTAATGTATTTGTGTAAATGTCATGTAATCTCGTACATTGTCTCTTAATAAAAGCTCTTCATAAAAAGTTAAGTTCACAGCTAAACATCGATCATGCAGTGTTTCATGGTCTCTACCAGCTAATAATGCGTCAATTGCTCAGTAACAACTATATAAATGTATGTTTATCATTACCAGCTGTTGTGCAACTTATTATGTCCACTAACTGTGTAATTTGGTACCAAACTGAGAATGTTCATTTTTCAATACAAAATTGTAAATCTGTTACTGTGATACTGTGTGAGGGGATTGCAAAAATGCATACCTTTAAACAACCATTTCACATGAAAACTGGAACTGGTCATCATGTTGTATATAATAAGAATAAATGTGAAAAAAGTCACCTCAATTAACACCTTCGATATGTCACCCAAGACTCGCTCTGACACTGGCTAGCTCCATTAGAGACTGGGGTAACATCTTGAAATTGTTAGAAGTGGTGTGATGTACATTAATGGAATATTTCCCATAACACCATTTTTACAGCAAGTTGACAAACTTTCTTCATTGAGACACTGATAGCAGGATAAAGGTTTTCAGAAAGCTTGGATTTCAATTAACTCTTGGTTTGGGTATGAAAATTTGGATCAGAATGTTCTCTCAAATCTCTGATGGAATTTTTCTTAATTACCTCATTTACTTTCAAGCAATTAAACCCTTTATTGAAAAACTAGACCTCATGTTGGACAATACGATATCTCATTTGTCCATTTCTGACTGTTCTTTTGGCTGTGAAAAATACATTTGTTTTTTTTGCAAAGCTATACCTCATGCTGATCAATTTCATATGCCATTTGTCCATTTTTCACTCTTCATTTGCCTATGAAAATTCGGTCAAACACCCACTGCATAATTTGTAGGAGGATTTATTTTCTCTCCACTCAAACATTTGACCAGTTACATGGATAGGAAAATAGAAACATGTTTACGCATTTATATAGGTGGCATGTGCAAGAGTACAGAATGTGGCTGAATTAAGTTTGCAGTTTTCTTTATGAAACTTTATGGTAATTTTATTATAATTTTAATAATAATTAAATGAGAAAGTTGTTATTTATGCATATGCTATGTTAACATATTTGTTTTCTGTTTTTATTATTTGTTTGAGGTACACTACAGGTGGTGTGTGGTGGCTGGAGTTTGTAAGCAAGAAACCCTACATCACAATGGGTGCTCGCATGGAGCTGCCAATGCTGTATAGAGTGTCAAGGAGGACCTCAGTGTACCCTTTGCTATGAAAAACCATGGAGAAACCAGTTAACGATAACAAATGTGTCCAATAGGAATTGATGTAAAATTTTAGTTTCAGTGTGAGCTTAGTCGCTGCTCAACATTTGTAATCGTATTTGTATGTGTAATAAAAGTTTATAATTATTTGAAAAATGTGGAAATTACTCAACTCAAATAGTAACAGAAATTTATTTATTACAATCAAAGGATAAATGTATCCAGAATTGGTGTCCACTTTTATCACTCAAAACAGCAGATGAGTGCTTTTGTATTGTGAGCACTGAAGAAGAAAGCACACAACATTCCTTAATGGTTCTCTGAAAGACTGACAAATACTGGGACACAAGAATGAGCACTTGCGAATATGAACCAAATATGACCCAATGCTATTTGCTCACACTTGCTTAATGTTTACCCCATAGAGACCACTAGGAGCACTTGCGAATGTGAACCAAATATGACCCAATGCTACTTGCTCACACTTGCTTAAAGTTTACCCCATAGAGAACGCTAGTTGGTTGATGGACATTCCCTTATGGTAGCCTTGGTTTAAATGAGGCCTTATTGATACACTAGAATATCTTGACCTAACTCTTAACCCCAAAGCAACTTGGTGTTCCTTGTTTGCTAACTATCCATCAAAACGCCTACTACAGACTAAAATTACTAAAACTATTAACAGTTTGTTCATGGGAATTACACCCTTGCATCATCTTCCACTTCTACAAAAACCTTATTCTACTGATTCTTATTTCTGCCAACATAGACTGCATTGCAGACCCGTAAAATATTACCAGTCTTTGCCAGTCCTAGGAAAATGCTTTCCAAGTTTTCCCCATGGTGAAACCCTTCTAATGTATACACTTCCATGAGACACCCTTTCACTATTCAATTCTAGAACATCATATTTTAAAGAAATATTAATTTTTATAATTATAAGTACAGTACAAACAACTATTGTGAGAAATCTACTAACAAAGTTTCAAATACTGCCTTTAAATGATGATTCTAGGAATATAGTACACCCTCCTCAGTATTGCTCGCATAGGGATCATCAGGACAAGATTAGAGGTACAACTATTCACAGCTCAAAACAAATGTTTGCAGGTTAAATTACTGTTTACGGGTTCAAAACTTTTCAGTACTATTATGAATTCAGTGACTCAGGTGGGCTTGACAAGCTTAACAAATCTGTTTAATACTACTTTATATTTAGGGCAAATTCACACATAATGCCTCATCTAACTTTCTTAAATTTTCACATTTAACTGTTTTTATATTAGTCATAACAGAAAAAGCACGTTCACCTGAATGTGTTGTACAATACTGCAGAAAAATGATGAGTGCTCATTTACTCAGGTGAGTTAATGCATAGAAATTCAGAAATTGCTTGTACACAAGTTTTAACGTGCAGTTTCTCTTGTCTGCCAGTTTCTCCTCTTCAACACGTCGAAGGTCACAAGTGCTGGAAAGTGTGAAAGGATTTCTTATCCATCATACTGGTTTATGTCTAGGGAAATATCCATCAAATCTCTCTCTCTCTCTCTCTCTCTCTGTTGCACACCTACTTCTACGTCCATACTCTGCAAACCACCACAAAGTTCATGGCGGAAGGTACGTCTCATTGTCCCATTTATTAAGGTTTCTTTTCATTTCATTCACATATGGAGTGCTGGAAGAATGATTGGCTGAATGCCTCCTGCATGCTGTAATTTTTCCTCATGATCCCTATGAGAGTGATACTTAGGGGGTTGTAGTGTATTCCCAGAGTCATAACTTATAGCCGGTTCTTGAAACTTTGTTAGATTTCTTGGGAAAGTTTGTGTCTATTTTCAAGACTCTGCCAGTTCATTTTCTTCAGCATCACTGTAACACTCTCCCACAGGTCAAACAACTCTATACCCATTTGTGCTGCCTTCCTCTGTATACGTTCAGTATTCTCTTTTAGCCCTATTTTGTATGGGTCCCACGCACTTGAGCAGTACTCTCAAATTGGTCATACGAGTGATTCATACGCAATCTCCTTTGTATACTGATTGCACTTCACCAGTATTCTACCAATAAACCGAAGTCTACCACCTGCTTTACCCACCAATGAGCCTATGTGATCATTCCTTCTCATATTCCTACGAAGTGTTACATCCAGGTATTTGTACGAGTTGGCCAATTTCATCTGTAACTCACTGATATTATAGGATACTAAGTTTTTTTTTTTTTTTCATTTTGTGAAGTGCACACTTTTACATTTCTGAACGTTTAAAGCAATTTGCCAATCTTTGCACCATTTTTAAATCTTATCGAGATATAACTGAATATTTATGCAGCTTCTTTGAGACTGTACTTCCTTATATTTAACCGCATCACCTGCAAAAAGCCTGACATGAACAGCAAGGATCCCAACACACTTCCCTGAGGCACACTCGAAATTACTTCTACATCTGAAGATGACACACTATCCAAAATAACTTGATGTGTTCTCCCTACCAAAAAGCATTCAGTCTAGTCACAAATTTCACATTATAACCCATATGATTCAACTTTTGACAATAAGCGTAGGTGTGGCACTGAGTCAAATCTTGGAAATCAAGAAATAGTGCAACTACCTGGTTGCCTTGATCCAATGCTTCCAGTATGTCACGTGAAAAATGTGCAAGTTGGGTTTCACATGATCAATGTTTTCAGAATGTTAGTTGGCACGGAGGAGGTCATTCCATTCGAGAAACCTCATTATGTTTTAGCTCGGAATATGTTCTAACATTCTACAACAAATCAGTGTCAAATATATGGTCATGAGTCAATGACTGTATTTGTTGCTGACTATACATTTAGATGTCCATGGAAATATTTCAAAATTGTGTTTTTTCATTTTTCTCGAGCATATCTCGGCTTTATCTTTAAAGGATGCAATTTTATCTGTGGTGGTAAGAAGAATTAAATCCTTTTCTTGTAGATTAGTACTTGTCTTATTGAGTATTTCAAATAAATCAGAAATGAAAGCTAGCACTGGGCTACGCAATTCACCTTTTAATGCATAAACAAACTCAGTTTTGTTTTCTTGCTCAAATAACTGCAGCACTGCATCCATAACTTCATACACATGACTAAGTATTCTCCCTCTGGACAGCCAATAGACTTGTGTATGGAGGAAGTGATTATAATTGCGTATTTCTAGCTCACCACAGATTTGAGTGAAAAGGCCTGCCTTTGATGTCATTTATCGTTTTAACAGTCTTGTCCAAAACAGATTTCAAACCCTTTTGAATGGTTTTTGCTATGGGCACTTCCATATGTAAAAAGCAGTGTGCAATAACAAAGTTTTCACTTCGTTGTTTGGCTGGTGTGAAGAATCCTTTTACGGAACCTGTAATTGATGGGGTGCCATCTGTGCATATGCTGATAGAATTCTTCCACGACAAATTCAATGTCCCCATGTAGCACTTATTACTGAAAAAATGTCTTTGCTTTTGGTAGTTAAGGGAATTTCCTAGCAGCAGAGACATTGTTCTACTATGTCAATGAAATGAATAAAATAAACAAGCTGAGCTAGGCCCCTTACATTTGTAGATTCATCCACCTGAATTGCAAACATTAAATTTGTTTCAGTGACTTAAGAGTTTTAACTGAATGTTCAGTGTTTCTAGACATATCCTGGATATGTCTTCCGACTGTCTTATCAGCTAATGGAATTTGTTTAACATCATGTTCATACTCAGGGCCAAACATTGTTTTGGCTTTGGCACTGCAACTACAAGAAGTAACATGAGTTTGCATTAATCTCAGCTACAAGATAACTAGCTTCTTGAGATTTATCACATGGCTTACATTTTTTGGTAAACAAATAACTCTGTGAGTCTTCTCTTAGAATTTCTTTGAAATAGTAAAAGCTTTTTCTTGTAAATGTCTGCACTTTGTTGAAATATGGCACGGCAATTTATTCATTACCTTGCCTGCACTGGAGTGCTTTTCTTCACATATCACACGCAACTGGTATAGGATACCATTCATCTCCACCCCATATGAACCTCATTTTTAAGAATTCATCATACGGCCTTAGCCTCACTTTCATGTTCTTGCTACAGCATGATGGTGTGGAACAAGCAGAGCATTTGAGATAAGGAACATTGCTCGACTGTTGCTCTGTTCTGATGTTTCACAAACTGGCAAAAATATCTTTCTGACAATAAATTCATCCATTTTTAATGACTTCTGTAAATTACATCACGAATGTCACAAAAGAAACAAAGACAGAAAATGTACAATCTCACATTATTGCCGCACAAACAGATTGTTAAGACATGGACTGATAAGAGTGTGCCAATGTACAGCAGCAGAAAAGAAACATCTAGCGCCATATCTAATTGGAAGTTACATGCACAAAATAGTGGAATTCAACATGCATGTCATTCATTTAATACATGATCTGATCAGTGGTTACACTGAACAAAGAGGATATTTTGCAGCACTTCATCATAAGTTTTTTTTGTTTTAGATTCTGAATTTACCAGTCTCGCAACATCCTTGATGCTACTACTTGATACCTGCATTGTCAGGGTATCCAGTATGGAAAGCTCTTTCCTAGAACATTGTGCTTTCCATATCAACTTATCTTTCCTATACACATTATTAGCTGATTAAATTGCCTCCTAAATACCTTTGTATATCCTATACTTGAAGATCAAAATCCACTGCCTCCACAAACCTCTCCTACCTTGGGCTGCTGCCCCTCCTTTCACCTCCACACCCTACCCCAAACTTCAACAGGCTCCCTCTTGCTAATATAAAATTCTGCTCTGGCATTTACTCAGCCCTTGCCCTTCTTAGCTCAAAGTTCCAATATCCGTCCAAACCTCATGGCCACCATAACATGACCTGCCTCTTCCTTGTTCCAGTGCCCACTTATCCATCATTTACCAGACAAACACTCACCCTCACGTCCCATGTGCTCGCAGATGTATTGATACTCATATCACGTAATAATTCTTGTCCAATCTGGGGTGATTCATACCTTCTACCTACCTGTACTTGGAATTAGCCTCTGTGCACTTGCAAGAAGAAGCAACATCACCTATGGTATAGTACTCGTCAAAGCATCACTTTCTGTCCCATAAAAAGGAATCAGTTTTTATTTAATTCATGTCAATTCTTCATACCTATATATGATATTTGTTTTAACACTGCTTTTTTTAAAAATCAGCAATATGGCCTGTGTGGGATGAATGAGTGTGTGATGAAGAGATAGTGGGAAAGGTACTACAAAAATTTGACCAATGATGTTTTTAATGTTGTACTAAAACTTGCATTAAAACTGGAACATCCCAACCCTCACTACCTGCTAGTACTTATGCATTTCAGACTGCACAAGCAGCCATCCTAATAAATACTAGTCCAACATCTGGAAAAAAGTGCATCTGCAACTATTTGATTGTACAACTATTATCAACCCCCCCCCCCCGATGTGTGGGGAGCAGAACAGTCTGTTGAACAAATTGTAGAGGAATGTTCCAAAAGATGTTTTAGTTGAGGCTGGAATGGCATAATCAACGCCTCGCCAACAGTACTGGATTGGATAGACTCTTCTGGATATCAGTTTGTGATATAATTAATGACCATAACTCTTGTACATTCCTTTTGTTATGTATAAATATTTCTTTTGTATTGTGTCAATATCGCTGTGAACTGCATGTGTATTTCCATATGATAAATAAATAAAAAATTCAGAAAAAGGCATGCCAGGTGAAGCGAAAGGATGCCTCCAGTAACTGTAGAAATTAAAGCGGGAAGAGATTACAAGATATTCCGAGTACTATAGACTGAAAACATTTCAGGGACTGATAGTAAAATCACCAAGTCTGTGTTATCATCAAAAACGTACTTAATTGTATTAGTGACTAATCTGATTTTAGCCTTCATAAAGCATTTTTAATCATAGATTACTATTCATGTAACATTTACAATCATCCCATTTGTTATGAAGTACATGGGTACATTCCAGGAATCAACACTTTAAATTGCAAGTTTTTGAAAGTAAATTGTTTCCAACACAGTAATGATAAATTTCAGATCTGGTTATTGAATTGAAATTTTATGATGATGTGGCAATTGAACTCATTAGTGCAAAACCATGCAGATACTTTAAGTTACTGTTGACCTGGATGCAAATTGTGTGTAGGTACACAATGCATCAACAGGTGCCCGAAAATAATTCATTTATTATTGATGAACAATTCTAACGATATCTATGAAGTACTGAACAACTACCTGGCTGCTTCCATTTTATCAACAATTATTAAGTTATTGAGTTAAAAACCAACACTGTTTCACTGACACCCTTACAAATTATTTCAGCTCATGTGACGCTGGATATTTGGCTTTTAGGAATTCCAACAGATGTGTCCGGAAATAGCAATTAATGTCATTGTGGTGATGGGGTATTGGATTAGATTCCAATGCATGAAGAAACAGCTGTACTAATACCCAAATTGGACTGCACATGAAAAGATAATTTTTGGAAATTTGTGGTTAAGTTCCTATGGGACCAAACTACTGAGGTCCTTGGTCCCTAGGCTTACACACAACTTAATCTGACTTAAGCTAACGTACACTAAGGACAACACACACACCCATGCCCCACGGAGGACTCAAACCTCTGATAGGGGCGGGGGGAGTCGCCTAAACCGCACCAAGGCACCTCAGGCTGCGCAGCTGCACATGAGAAGGAAACAGAATCTCAATATATGTAACACTCCAAGATGCACAGTTTGGCTGCTAGTTTCCTACATAATGCCAGCAATCATTTGTTCCTTGAGATACACTTCACAATTATTACTTATCAATCCAGTATTTTCTATAAAGGTGTAGTTCTTGAGATAGAAGTGGACCTACTTGGTATACAAAATCATTGCAGCCATACCATCCTCCTCTTTCCTGCTGCCAGAACCATGTACCGCACTTTTATGGTCAAAACTGCTACAGTAGGTTGTTTCTTGCTCTTTTATGGCATACAAAAGAATCATGTTCCTCACTTGCCAGTAGGCCAAAAACATTACTAGATAAGAGACTGGGCCTAGGTTCAGCTGTAGACCAAGCATTGATGGAACATTATGGCTTGATGTCCCACTCACAACTAGGTCAGCAGGGCACAAGCTCAGGTTGGCGAAAGAAACTTGTTCTCTCATCCTCAAATAAAGAGTGCCAGTATTTGCTTCAATTAAATTTGGCAACATGTTACATGTTAGTTTTGGAAAGATAAGCCCGTTTCTTGGTTGCATCACATCAGTGTTTGAAGCCTTCCCCAACAAGAATATGAACTGAATCACAAATGAGGCTATCAGTGCAATGAGACTGTAAAACTTACTCTAAGAACAAGTATTTACCACCGATAATACAAACTTCTCAACAAAAGAAGTTGCATATCCCATCTATTTGTACTCTTACAATTTGTCACTTGACAATATTTTTACCACTTATAACTCTGCACTAAATCTTTAACTGTATCTTGCAGCCACAGACAAATGTATAGCAACAAAGTTGACTTTGATGTCAAACACACCCATCACCAGTTTAGTGTCCAGTTGACAAAAGCATTAAGAGGCAGGCACTATTAATCAAGACACACATAAAATAGCTTCAGAAACATATCAAACCATGCCACTTTTAGTTTAAGAAAAAATTCACAACTGATCAGTACTTTGACTTCTCCTACATATTCATGTCTCAAAAGCTATTCTAACACACTGACTGCCATAAGCTTAGTGATGGATGTTTCCCAGCCAGGTCAGGTACACAGTTTGAGGCTATGCTGTAGCAACTGGTGGCCACACATCGGTAAACATGTTAAAAGAACAACATTAATTAAGGGTGGTTAATTCTAATGTCATGACTCCAGTTTTACCCCCGTTCCACTATATCATTCAGCACATAGTTCTTGTACTGAGAAAGATAGTCCAACTATTGAGAACATGACTTTAAAATGCATTCCATTTGGTACAATCTTTAACAAAACCTCTCAAACTGCATAGAATTAAACTGAAAGAAAATTGATGTCACCCACAGTTTTAAATATCCAAGTCGGTAGCAAAATGTTAAAAGCTTAATCAGAATGAATGAATGAACGAATGAATGAACGAATGTACTACCAAAAATTATGCACTATTTATAAATTTTAGAACATTTAACCTAAACTTGTGACAGACTGCTGACCAATCCCATTCAGAGTGAGTGAGAGATAGCCATACGGAGATATGATGTGGGCGAAAGTATGTACTGATAATTCTAATATGGGAGAATTCAATGTATGACCATTATAAGAAATGGTTTACTATGATCAGAGGGTTCAAAGATTTAAAGCTTAACATTCTTGCTAACACTGCTTGGACGAATCACTTGCATCAGCTTTTGCTGTCCTCACAATAGCAATCTAAATTCATGCCTATGGATGAAAAATTCACTGCTCTTTGGGAGACAGTATCATATGGCAGGTGCACAACACAATGAAAGTATTAAAACACACACACACACACACACACACACACACACACACATATATACACACACACACACACAACCTCAACAAGGCCCAAATTGAAAGAACAATGATTCAAAATATAATGTATGAGGTGTAAAACAAGACAGTTATAGATTAAAATGAAAAACAACTATGCCATTTCAGTGTCTTTATTTTACATTTGATACGCAGCAGTTCATTTCCACTTGCTTTCAGACCAAATGATTGTGCATTTTTGTTATTTTTATATGCACCACAATGAAAACAAAGTAACATAGAATAATTATACAAAACATATCTACATTTCCTATAGCAGTCGCAAAATTAACAATAATACAAACAACATTGATGCCACGAAAACTACAACTTTCACTAAAACAGGGCTTGCCTATAAATTACAAAAGCTTACAATTTACAAGACATCTCACAAATCAGGCAACTGTTATGAATACTTACAAATATGCACAAATACTTAATTTGTAGACAAGTAAAACCTACTCTGGAGGAACAGATGTAGGGACAGTAGTAATGTGGTTTCAAACCCACAACTTAAAACCAACAATATGTTATATATACTTATAAATTACACCAAATGTTGTGATATGGAATACACTCAAATACAGCCCACATTATATTGTTCAATATCAATGTCAACATCAGGGACTATACACAAAAGAAGATAATCACAATGGGCACACTTTTCTTTTGGACCTGTCAAGTCACAAGTACAGTGTATTATAAAACTTAAATCGTGATCTGATGTTAGTAATAACACAAACCAGTTGACATTTCCCAATTCAAACATAAAAAATACTGGATAAATTACATGAAATTCAGTTCTTTTGTAGTAAAAAGGATCACTTGTAATCATTTTTTATCTTCTTTTACACACAAACACCATAAATCTGGACAGATGTGAAGCTTAACAGATTTAACATCAGGAATAGAGCAACAAAAACAGTAGTTCGCCTTATTCATGCATGGTATTCCACTTTTTTAAATTGTGCACAATGACAGAAGGTGTTTTCATGTTCACATCTCACTGTTCCTAAAGCACTATGTGCAAAAACCACACACACACACACACACACACACACACACACACACACACACACACACACAGAGGTATACTTACCTTTCACTGGCTGCAGAATCAGTCACTGATTGACAATATTCCTATGTACGCCTAATATGTTACACTCAGCATTACAATCTACATTAACTAAATTATCAATTTAAGCACAATATCAATGAAACAGCATTTAGTGAATGAGGTGACAGTCACACTTTAATATTCTCAAAATGTTTGTTATACAATACAACAATAAACAAGGATTAACTAATTTTGAAGACAAATTTTCCACTTTACAGCTGTTCCACAGTACGATATGAAGTGCACAGTCCTACAGTTCGGTGTCATCAATTCCTCCTCTGCATGTCATGCCACTCCTTTCCACACTACACAGAAGTGCAATTATCCTTTCCGTAACAGAGCCTTCTGGAAATATAAGCTGATATATTAATATGTGCATGATGTGACAATGAATTTCTTCTACACATTCAAGCCAGTTCACTATTACTGCATTGACTTCATTTGTCACCAATCAGGTTTCCACAATTCTCAGCAAAGCGACTTTATCGCTAACATTCAGCATGCCTCCATAGAAATATCTTTACTTCTAGTACTTTAAGTGAACTTATTATTTTCAACTGCCTTTCACTTTAAGATCTCAGTTATACTGCAAAACAATTCTAAACAGTTGCTCATTACATGGCACAACTAGGGTTCAAGTTAACTGTGGCAACCGGGACATGTACAAAATATTTATTATTGACAATATGCAGTCAACATAAAGGGAAATGCCTAGCAACATACATAATTCCCCACTGCTATGCACAGATTTCCTTTCTACCAATTTCGTCTTCTTATGAAGTCTGTTCATTGCATTTTTACTCAGCAATTTATATAATTATTAGGCACAGCATTTAAGACTACAAGGAAAACGTGGTTCTGAAAGAATTTGAGCTGCTGCATCATTCATGGCAGCAACAGTTGTTTAAGACAAATCTGAAATCACAAAATAAATAGGTATATACTATGTTCTAATTTTATAATACTACATTACAAACAAACATGAAATGACATAGTTGAAAATAATTGCATATTTTATAAATGTGCAGTAATTATTTTCAAAGTTAAATTTTGAGAAAGTACTTAATATTGAAAAACATGAATAACGTGATTGGAAAGTTTTCTACTATTTTGCACCTCTGTAGCTCTCTTGCAAAGGATGTTTTATTTACCTTTATAGTAATAACTTGCAGATCCTTAATATACGGAGGGTTTCAAAATGACTGTATGGGTTTTAATGCTTTAAAACATTTACTGAATTCAGCTTCTGATTATAAATAATACATCAAATGAAACAGCAACTCAAACAGATTTGTCTGTGTACCCGTGCTCAGAGTGAAGAGTATGGAACAACCAAGAATGACTGAAGAACGTGTTGAACAAGTGAGGGTCTTTCACGTGTAGCCCCAAGAAATTACTTCGGAAGTCTATTCGTGAATTAGCAGTTCCAGTGATGTGTGTGTGAAGACTTTTAAGGACATGCTTAAAACTACATCCATATCATTTGCAGTTATTACAAGAGCTAAATCTGACAGACTATGGTTTACTTGCCATGTAATGGTACGGTAGCAACAAGACTCCCCTAAATTGAATGTTTTATCTGCCGTATCCCGGTGGAAAGTTAATGGGCCATTGTTTTTCAGTGAAGCAGCTGTAACGGGTGTTTATATCTTGAGCGTTAGAACTATGGCTGTTTCCTCAATTGGAAGAAGCTGTACCGCATAACTTTATTGGCAGCAAGATGGTGCACTGCCTTACTGGCACAACTCTGTAAGCGACTGGGTAAACGACGACGTACCGGACCACTGAATTAGTCGCAAGGGGCCACATGACAGCTTGTTTTGCATGACCTCCACGTTTACACATGACCTCATGCCATGCAATTTTTAGCTTTGATGTACATGAAAGACAATGTGTATGTGCCTCCACTACCAGTGGATCTACCCTACTTTAGAAACAGCGTTGTTGCAACAATTACTCCAGACACACTGTTCAAGGTTTGGGAAGAACTCTTAATGACTGTGTGACAAATCGTGTTCACATTTTACACTTGTAAAAAACATAATTGTTATTCGCTGTTCATATGTAATGTCATAAGCCAAATAAATACTTGTAAAAAAAGTGTTCGAGCTGCTCTTTCATTTGATGTATTATTTTATAGCTGTAAGTTGAACATAATAAATGCTACAAATCTTTAAAACCTGTATATTCATTCTGAAACACTCTATACTAGAAACCACCATAAAGCATCTAACTGGAAAATATTCCCAACAAGTCTCATCTGTGTTTATATGCATGCAAACTATACAGGTTATACAGATTTTACAACTTTTTGGTCTCACCAACCTGCATATTTTTTGGTACAAAACTCGCATGGTCAGTTCTATTTGTTAGTAAAATATCAAACACACATTATATATACAAGGCAATATTTATCCATCACGCACATTCTGGAGCTTCTCTGCAATGAACATATGCAAAGAAAAGTGCATAAAAACTGCTATGAATCAAAGTCAGTGCCTGACACTATGCATTATCACAATTTAAAGCAAATGTTTACAAACAGGTGACTAGCAGAAAATTCTGTTGTTCAGAATGAAATCTGATTTTTTAATAATGTGGCAAAGAGAAGAAATATTACAGAAAATAATAGAGAAACAGCCAGTTAAAAATATCAAATTACGAGATTGTCATGCACAAACAGCACAGCGTACTTCTGCATTTGGTCTGAATTCTCTCTGGCAACAAATGTGATTTTCAGATCTGGCAATTTGCTATCGATTTGGAGGATAGGTGGTGGAAAAAAGCTCCCACCCTCATACAGTGAGCCAATTCTTCTGGTGTATATATGAGGGCAAAGGCACATGCTACATCTCCCACCCCCACCCCCTTAATTGATCATGGCTAGTGGAGTACTGAGGCACTCAAACCATAACTAAATTTGCTTCAGCTCTCTTCACTTCAATTTCCGTGGGAGCATTCTTTCCATTGCCATACTGACTATGATATTATACACTAGTCTATTTCCTACTTCTAAATTACAAAATAACAGTTGCAACCTAAATACTAACACCCAATAGCAATTTTAGCACAGAAAAAAGTTATTGGCTCCACCAGTCAACCCTGTGTGAAAATATGGACCATAATTCTGACAGTCTGACCATCTGAAAGTACAGCTTTTAAATTTATTTGTACAATATTGATACGGAAACATCAGCCCAATGTGTTTTTAAATTCTGTCCAATAACACATTATTCTATATGGGAAATAGTAAGTAATAGGAGTATGAAATATGTCAACCTCATGCACATATATGTTCAATATTATTTCAGTAATATTCTTGTACTGAAATTCTACAGCTATGTATATGCTTCAAAATCAAAGTGAAAAAGCCTAAGCAACTAAAGAATTATTAATGAGTTTAATTATTTTAGATCTACAGTTTAGTCATGTCCAAACATTTGGAAAAACAGTGCATTTGCCAAATGCATTTATCCGGCACTTGTGAACTGCAAGTGTTCTCTGGCAACAGTTACAGTTTAGAAACCATGCATTTTCACACAGTGAACAAATCATTCTGCGAGTGTCGAAACAGTAATTAACAAACTTTTCTCACTTCACTGTATAGTACTTTGCACTCAGGCATAATGTGGCTGCAGTGTGGCAGAGTGAATGCAACAACTGGTAAATGCAAAAATTTGAAAGCTGTAAGTTTCAGAAAGTTATAATTATGGCCTATATTTTTGCAGGATCGACTGCTGGGTCTGATATCTCACAAGAGTGCTTTTCTTTTTCCTCCTCAAAATGTGAGATCAAGTTCGATATGTTTTCTTGTTAGTTGACCAACATCCACATTATGCACAATCTAATGACATCCGTATGTTATGAAATACCGCCTTAAATCTTCAAACCCAGCAAGACGCTGACATCCAATCGACTGTCAATATATGTATCTTTTCCACGTTACTGTCATGTGGTAAAATCTGTTCTATGCAACTTTTCAGCTGTAGATATTCTAATCCTATCACTGACAGTAAAAAAAATCTTCAAGGAAATGGTGACCACTAGTTTATCTAACATTTAATTATGTCCATTTTATATAACAGCAAGTGTTACAGCACTTGTTTTAATAACACTCAGATCATCTGGAAAATCTCTCCAAACACAACTACTCCTGAACTCTCGAAATGGAAAGAGATTCTCCAATATGTGCTAGGCCACAGGCATCTGCTTTGTTTTCACATTAATGTGTTACTGCTCTGAAAATAATGTCAGCATATTTCAAAATTTCCCATTTTAGTAGCTGACGAGTATACTGTCTCAAATCAAACATAGATATTTTTCTGTGTTATTAAACACTTTGCACATCAGACATCTTTCAATTAAAAGTAACTGGTTCAAAGAACATCAACAAAAATTTCAGTTGCTATTTCCATTCTGTGGAGATAGAGACTTTCAATCATGAGATATTAAACATTAGATCATCATTGAAATTTTGTATAGTACAAGACTAACATTGAATTTAAGAAATCACAAATATCTACACTTACAACTTGGTACAGCAGCAGCCTCAAAACGTTTCTGAATCTGATCATAAGTAAATTTCACAAAGGCATCATACTGCTCTGATAGCTTTATGTTTAAAACACGATCGTACTCCTCACGAATTTGGCTCTCTCGCTCCTTCAGCATGCGTTCACAAATCAAACCAACCTGGAAAGTGTTGAAATATATAACGAGTATCACTGACATTGACAAAATTTGTACATTTTATTATAATTTTAATACAGTAATGCTAATTTTACACCAATAATCTATTCTTAGTGTTAGTAATATTCAAATTTTAACCAGCAATTGACAGACTGTCACTAGAAGAATTATGTGAATAAATTCCCAAAACAAAAAATAAGCCACATATAAAGCCTTTTATTGCTTATGAAACTGCTAGTGCACGTAATTTCAATGAATCTGCTTGCTCTTAAAGCATATGTGGACACAAATTTTGGGTTTAGATCACTAAGATGATTCTGTGTAACACTGGGCCTGGTTAGTATTAAACAGTGATTTGGAAATTCAGGATACCAGAATTCTGAAGCAACAGCAACCATTTTATCTTACATTTACCCTATTTTGATTACTACTTCTATAACAGTGGCAGTCCTTCCAATACCACAAGGGTCTTGCTCTCCAAACGAACAACAGCAATTTATAAAAGTGTAGGATTAACAATGACATGGTACTGTATTAAATATTTCAACAGCCCACTACAGTTCACTTTCTTCCTGTTTACCACTGTCAACTCATCAAAACGAATGCCATGCATATGCAGAATTAGGAATTATGTACATGTTTCATATGCAACTATCGGATTGGTGCACAATGATGAAAACTGATGAATTGGGCACTAATCGAAGTTGCAAGTATTCAAAACACAAAGTGCTAATCAAAATTTACTGAAATTTAACTAAGCATGTTAACAAAAGAGTTCGTCAGTCCACTTTGGCACTCCACTATCCATATTGACAAATGTTCCTAAAATTATAGCAAGCAGCACTGATTGGAGGCATTATGTTTATTATCCCTGACTGTAGTTTCATAGTTGTGTTTTCTGAGTGTACAGTTTAACTGTACCTGGCATGAATGAAATACCAAAACAAGGCTGAACTGCACAAAATGTCAAAGCAAACTTTTGATGACAATGCTAGTCCAACCAACTTTGGAACTAGAATTGAAAAAAAGGACCAATAGGTTGATGATTACAGATAACTGAACTGTTATCATAAGATGGCGAACATGATTCTTAGACGACAAAGACCTCTACCACTGACAAACAAAGTTACTGTATGCATCAATGAGTCACATAAGGACTAATAGCATTAAGACGTGGTTAGCAGCAAACAAAGGGTTACCTACAATTATTTGCTATTTATGCAATACACTTTGTATTAAATACATTTGCAATAGCTGCTGCAAAGAGAAATCTTCATTCTGGGACTAACACATTCCTCTGCCATACTGCATTACGCAGCTACAACATGAAGTCACTACATTTCCTCAGAGTTTGTGACTTTGCTTTACATTTATTCATTACCTTTAGCTTCAAAACTTCTCATTTCTACATTACTGCACACAATACTGTTGTTTACTACTAAAGATCCCTAAACACTAACAGAGCCTAAATTTTACAAACTTATTGGATCAATAAGAGAAATTCAAAATTGTCTGTGTCAATGAACTTAAGGTACAGCTGTTGCAATTAACTCAAAATCTTTAACATCACGCATAATTTATTCAGCACAGTCAACATACGATCAAACTGACCATGCTTTCAGCATTTCATATTCACATGTTTATCCCCAATATCTGAAGTTCTGTGTATTCATAATGTGCAATATGAAATAACAACTACAGAAAACAAAGACTGTGTTTATCTTCTGACAGAGGGCTGTAAGTCCAAAAGAACTATCATGCCATGTATTTTACTTGCAAGTTACTCTTATTATTAAAGATAATCACGGTATGTATTTAAAAAGCTTACATTGCTTTCACAATTTTCTGTAAACTTGTAACTTTCTACACACATTTTCCATTATATTTTATGCACCATCAGCTTCAAAAATCAGAGTAATTCCAAAGTTATTTTTTCACTTGAAAACGCTATTAGAAACTAGACTATTAAAAATGAGAAGGGCATGATTTATTGTTGGAACCAAAAATCTGACATTCATTACTGGAAGTGACAGTGTGTAGAGGTGCGACAGATATAGAAGATGCTTCTCACTATTGCATCCTTTCACATAGCAACATAACTTTTGGTACCATTTATGTAGTGGCTTTTCCTAGTTTTTTCCTACCTTTTCTGGTGTCTTCATCCCAAAAATACATAGGGTTGACACAGTTACTATTTTGCATCGATTCGGTATGGTTAATTTAAGGGGTGGCCTAATTCCCTTCCTATCATTTCTTGTCTCCCCCCCCCCCCCCCCCAAGATGGAAAAAGAGGGAAACAGCCCAAAAACCACATCCAGGCTGACTGGCACACCAGCTATCATTAACCCACAGGACCTTCACACTTGGTCGAATCCCAGAAGTGGCCTACTGCTATCTGCATTTTTCAAGGTTTATGGTAATATTTATTCATAACATGTGCCAAAATAATTTAAGGCATGTTCTATAACATAGCTCTAAACTCTGCCCAGAGGACCTGACAGGCCCATCAGTACTGACTGACCAACATGTCATCCTCTGCCAGTACCGTCACTGGAAGTGGAATTGAGTGGCACGCAGTCGGCACACCGCATTTCTATCCATTGCCAATTTTCATGACCTGGAGCCACTACTACTGACATTACTGACTTCATCCAAATATGTTATACGCGGGGTTTAGCCAAAACTAAAAGTGACAGATGGCCAAACATTTAGAAAAAATAGCATTTTTTTGCATGGGTTAGGTGAGGCATTAGCCATTTATATTAGTGTACAGAGGAGTCCAGAAAAATGTAGACACTCTTTGATAGTTACTATTTTTGGAGCAAAATGACATATTGTTGCCAATTTTGTGTGGTAACATAGTCCATTGTTTTCTCAACAGATCTTCACATACGTTTTCCAACAGATGACAGTTCAGTAATGAATGAAGCAAGATTGTCATTTCAGCAATGAAAGGCCATACTGAAGTGGTACTGTAAGTACAAAAGCATGATCAAGGTACAACGGCATATGTGGACACAAATTTTGGGTTTAGATCACTAAGATGATTCTGTGTAACACTGGGCCTGGTTAGTATTAAACAGTGATTTGGAAATTCAGGATACCAGAATTCTGAAGCAACAGCAACCATTTTATCTTACATTTACCCTATTTTGATTACTACTTCTATAACAGTGGCAGTCCTTCCAATACCACAAGGGTCTTGCTCTCCAAACGAACAACAGCAATTTATAAAAGTGTAGGATTAACAATGACATGGTACTGTATTAAATATTTCAACAGCCCACTACAGTTCACTTTCTTCCTGTTTACCACTGTCAACTCATCAAAACGAATGCCATGCATATGCAGAATTAGGAATTATGTACATGTTTCATATGCAACTATCGGATTGGTGCACAATGATGAAAACTGATGAATTGGGCACTAATCGAAGTTGCAAGTATTCAAAACACAAAGTGCTAATCAAAATTTACTGAAATTTAACTAAGCATGTTAACAAAAGAGTTCGTCAGTCCACTTTGGCACTCCACTATCCATATTGACAAATGTTCCTAAAATTATAGCAAGCAGCACTGATTGGAGGCATTATGTTTATTATCCCTGACTGTAGTTTCATAGTTGTGTTTTCTGAGTGTACAGTTTAACTGTACCTGGCATGAATGAAATACCAAAACAAGGCTGAACTGCACAAAATGTCAAAGCAAACTTTTGATGACAATGCTAGTCCAACCAACTTTGGAACTAGAATTGAAAAAAAGGACCAATAGGTTGATGATTACAGATAACTGAACTGTTATCATAAGATGGCGAACATGATTCTTAGACGACAAAGACCTCTACCACTGACAAACAAAGTTACTGTATGCATCAATGAGTCACATAAGGACTAATAGCATTAAGACGTGGTTAGCAGCAAACAAAGGGTTACCTACAATTATTTGCTATTTATGCAATACACTTTGTATTAAATACATTTGCAATAGCTGCTGCAAAGAGAAATCTTCATTCTGGGACTAACACATTCCTCTGCCATACTGCATTACGCAGCTACAACATGAAGTCACTACATTTCCTCAGAGTTTGTGACTTTGCTTTACATTTATTCATTACCTTTAGCTTCAAAACTTCTCATTTCTACATTACTGCACACAATACTGTTGTTTACTACTAAAGATCCCTAAACACTAACAGAGCCTAAATTTTACAAACTTATTGGATCAATAAGAGAAATTCAAAATTGTCTGTGTCAATGAACTTAAGGTACAGCTGTTGCAATTAACTCAAAATCTTTAACATCACGCATAATTTATTCAGCACAGTCAACATACGATCAAACTGACCATGCTTTCAGCATTTCATATTCACATGTTTATCCCCAATATCTGAAGTTCTGTGTATTCATAATGTGCAATATGAAATAACAACTACAGAAAACAAAGACTGTGTTTATCTTCTGACAGAGGGCTGTAAGTCCAAAAGAACTATCATGCCATGTATTTTACTTGCAAGTTACTCTTATTATTAAAGATAATCACGGTATGTATTTAAAAAGCTTACATTGCTTTCACAATTTTCTGTAAACTTGTAACTTTCTACACACATTTTCCATTATATTTTATGCACCATCAGCTTCAAAAATCAGAGTAATTCCAAAGTTATTTTTTCACTTGAAAACGCTATTAGAAACTAGACTATTAAAAATGAGAAGGGCATGATTTATTGTTGGAACCAAAAATCTGACATTCATTACTGGAAGTGACAGTGTGTAGAGGTGCGACAGATATAGAAGATGCTTCTCACTATTGCATCCTTTCACATAGCAACATAACTTTTGGTACCATTTATGTAGTGGCTTTTCCTAGTTTTTTCCTACCTTTTCTGGTGTCTTCATCCCAAAAATACATAGGGTTGACACAGTTACTATTTTGCATCGATTCGGTATGGTTAATTTAAGGGGTGGCCTAATTCCCTTCCTATCATTTCTTGTCTCCCCCCCCCCCCCCCCCAAGATGGAAAAAGAGGGAAACAGCCCAAAAACCACATCCAGGCTGACTGGCACACCAGCTATCATTAACCCACAGGACCTTCACACTTGGTCGAATCCCAGAAGTGGCCTACTGCTATCTGCATTTTTCAAGGTTTATGGTAATATTTATTCATAACATGTGCCAAAATAATTTAAGGCATGTTCTATAACATAGCTCTAAACTCTGCCCAGAGGACCTGACAGGCCCATCAGTACTGACTGACCAACATGTCATCCTCTGCCAGTACCGTCACTGGAAGTGGAATTGAGTGGCACGCAGTCGGCACACCGCATTTCTATCCATTGCCAATTTTCATGACCTGGAGCCACTACTACTGACATTACTGACTTCATCCAAATATGTTATACGCGGGGTTTAGCCAAAACTAAAAGTGACAGATGGCCAAACATTTAGAAAAAATAGCATTTTTTTGCATGGGTTAGGTGAGGCATTAGCCATTTATATTAGTGTACAGAGGAGTCCAGAAAAATGTAGACACTCTTTGATAGTTACTATTTTTGGAGCAAAATGACATATTGTTGCCAATTTTGTGTGGTAACATAGTCCATTGTTTTCTCAACAGATCTTCACATACGTTTTCCAACAGATGACAGTTCAGTAATGAATGAAGCAAGATTGTCATTTCAGCAATGAAAGGCCATACTGAAGTGGTACTGTAAGTACAAAAGCATGATCAAGGTACAACGGCAATGGCGTAATATATACCGAACTCAGCCAGCAACATGTGTAACAACTTATCATGTTCATGATAAATTTGCAGCCAATGGTCCTGTTCGATAAATTTGCAGCCAATGGTCCTGTTCAGGATGTGCATCAGGAGAGGTCTGGCCAAAGAAAGTCCAGCCCCCAGCACTGCTGTGTTGCAACATTTTACTAGGTCACTTCAAAAACCAGTGAAGCAGCATGCAGGTAAAAGTGGGGTAAGCTGATCAAGCATACGACGAATTCTGAAGGCTGCAAAGTGAAAGTATACATTCCAAGACCATTGCACGCTATGAACAAGGATGACCCAGATTGAAGGATGAAAAACTGTGAGTGGTTTGACAACATGCTTCCCGAGAATGATCAATTTGCATTTCTGGTCTGACGAGGTGTAATGCAAACTCAATACAACTGCAAACCGCCACAACTGCATGTACTGAACCCACGGTGATTACGATCAGACGTGATCCCCTATCACTCAAAACAGCTTCACAATTGGCACCATGCGGCTGAGGAAAAAACTCTGGCAGTATCGGGAATCGAACCCAGGTCACTCAAATGGCAGTCTGCCACACTGACCACTCACCTACAAAGATGAGCCATTATAGAACATTTGTTTTCCAATTTTAATTTTTTAAGAGGAAAAGGGTGTATAAATGTGACATGAATGTAAACATTATGCTACACTATTGGTCAATCTGTTTGCAAATCTATATTTGGCATTCATTTTTGTTGGCTTTGCCAACTCTCAACAGAATTATAACTTTTCAATCTAATCCAGACCTCTGGCTACACTGCAAATAAGTGTCACCGCAGCCAAAATTTCAAAGGGGTTACAATATTACACTAGCCCATTTTTAAAAAAATATAATATAGACTTTTTTATAGCTATAAATGTTACCACTAGAGGTTTTTTTTATGAGAAATACCTAATGATTTTGGCACATTAAATCTCAAAGTTCACACACTTCACTTTAAGATAGTTGAAAAATTAAGAATCTCTACATGTTCTTTTTGCATATGTGCAGTTGTGTTAAGATAATAGCAGAAACTGGCTAAATCAGAATCACACTTAGCAACAACAAAGAATTCTGTAGAAAGAATTGCAAATTGCTGACAATGTAATAGATTTCAAACTGGTAGTAATATTAATAGGCAAGGCTAATTCCGAATAGCTCAACTGGTGAATCAAGGACAGACTAGTTTATGAAAACAAATAATTGACAGAACATTAACATAGTGATGCGAGTTACAGCCAAGACGTGAAACTGGAATTATTAGCACTTTAGGCAACGCATCCCCAATTTATTGCTATATACGTTCATAAAATGAACAGTAATTGCCACTTAATTCAAAGGTTTCCCCTCACATATTTTCTTTTTCTAGACACAAGGTGCTTCATTCCTCAAGACTCCCTTTTTTTTTCATCTTCACGAGAGCAACATTACACGGCCTGTTCTATCCTCATAAATATATGTATGCTGTGTGTGGTGTATTCTGGTCTATTAATTTGCACTGTATTACCTTGACAAAACCTGCACCATTGTGAGATGATCATTGGATGAATAAAGACAAAGATTTTTAGCTCAGTGTTTGCCTGACTAGACACCTACATATAGTTAGTGTATGTTAAAGTTTTAAGTGGGTAATTAATATTTCTAATGTGGTATTTTAAAGCTGTTTCAAAACCGTAGCTGTACAAACTTTCATAACTGAATCTAAGGTCTATTCATGTCGTAATAAAAAACAACATCCTTTAATTTTTTTATTATACTGACTTTTCGCTGTAGCCAATTACCTCTCAACTCCACACACACTGCAAAAAGGAAAGACAGAGCGCTCAAAGACAATGTTACGCGAAGAAGAGAAGATGGAAAGGGGAGGAAATATAGTAACATACAAATGTGTTTCTCATATACAATGGTATATTTTGTGGCTTCTTGTGTCACTTCGGTTGAGCATCACTAGACTGTAAAGTACCAAAGCTTGAACAATAATTCTGTAATTGTTCTATTCCAAGTTGTTCTTAAATAACAACACTTTATTAATGAAAAATTGTGGAAAGAGTCAATATGCAAAGTAGGAAATATTTTTTAATTTGTTTCATAAGTATTGAAATTGGCACTTTCAATCCCGTTATACCCTTTGGAGTAACCAAACTCAATATTCAATGATACCAAATGTTACCTCACTGAATTCACCTGGCATCAGACTTCACTATTTCAGTAATGAATTGTATTTTGAGACTTCAACTATTGCAATTTACAGATACTGGTTTATGATATACAGAAGGTTCATTCAAGCAGCTGTCACTGGGCTCATACACATGCACAGAGCTGACGTCACATTTGAGTAGTATCATCTCCAAATTCTGGTTATTCTGAGTGTGGCTGTTAGCTATTTGAGCAGCAACTCACAAGTAGCCAGAAGCTTACTGGAAAATTTTTCTGTTGCTCTCAAACTGCAACATTTGCACGTGGAGTACCTGTCTCAGTTTTAGTCAAGGTAATCTCTCTGTGTCCCATGTTTATTGTTCTGGAGTTTCGTTTCTGAAGCTGTTGCAGTAGTCATGTTTACACTTCATAACTCACTGTTTAATTGTAATGTATTGAAACAAACTTATATATAACAATGGAAAATCCAGGATAGAATGTAATAATATTATGAAAAGGAAAATTGCTACTAACCGCACAGAGGAGATTCCGAGTCACAGAAAGGCACAACGAAAAGACTGAAAGAGAGAGCTTTCTGCCAACATTTGTCAGATACACACACACACACACACACACACACACACACACACACACACACACAGTTGCTGGCTGCTGAAGCCACACTATGAGCAGCTGCACATGATGGGAGATGTGACCGTGTGCTGGCGTAAGGAGGAGGGATAGCAGGGTAGGGGTGGAGGACAGTAAAGTGGGAGCATACAGAGATGAGGTGCAGAGGGCGTAGGGCAGCCAGGAGCAGTCTGTTAGATGGAGGGCAGGGGAGTGGGGTTAACGGAAACGGAGAGAGGTAAAAAGACCAAGGGTGCATTGCTGGAATAGAGGACTGTGTAGTGCTATAATGGAAACAGGGAAGGGACTGGAGTATGAAGACAAAGACTAACGAAGGTTGAGGCCAGGGCTGGGGGTTACAGGAACGTAGGATATTTTGCAGAGAGTGTTCCCACATGTGCAATTCAGAAAAGCTGGTGTTGATGGGAAGGATCTGAATGGCATAGGCTGTGAAGCAGTCACTGAAATAAAAAAAAATTGTGTTGGGCTGCACACTCAGCAATGGCGTGGTCCAGCTGTTTATTGGCCACTGTTTGTCAGTGGCCATTCATGCAGACAAATAGCTTTTTAGTTGCCATGCCCATGTGGACTACAGCACAGTGGTTGTAGCTTAGCTTATAGATCACATGACTGGTTTCAAAGGTAGCCCTGCCTTATGATCAGACTGGAGTAGGTGATGGAGGGAGGATGTATGGGACAAGTCTTGCCTTATGTCTATTACAGGGATACGAGCCACAAGGAAAGGGGTTGGAAGCAGGACTTGTGTAGAGATGGATGAGGATAGTGTCTGTTCGGTGGGCGGTGGAATACCACTGTGGGAGGGATGGGAAGAATAGTGGGTAGGACATTCATCCTTTCAGGGCAAGGTGAGATGTAGTCAAAAACCTGGCAAGGAATGTGAGTCAGTTGCTCCAGTCCTGGGTGGTACTAAGTCACAGGGGGAATACTCCTCTGTGTCTGGATGTTGGGACTTTGGGAGGTGATGGATGACTGGAGAGAAGGCATGGGAGATTTGTTTTTGTACAAGGTTGGGAGGATAATTACAGTCTGTGAAAGCCTCAGTAAGACCCTCACTGTAGTTTGAGAGGGATTGCTTGTCACTACAGATGCAACGGCCAAAAGTAGCTACGCTGTAAGGAAGGTATTTCTTGGTACAGAATGGGTGGCAGCTGTTGAAGTGGAGGTATTGCTGGTGGTTTGTAGGTTTGATATGGAGGGAGGTACTGATGTAGCCATCTTTGAGGTGGAGGTCAACATCAAGGAAGGTGGCTTGTTGGATTGAGTAGGACCAGGTGAAGTCAATGGGGAAGAAGGTGTTGAGGCTCTGGAGGAATGTGTATATAGGGTGTCCTCACCCTCAATCCCAATCATGAATATGTCACCAGTGAATCTGAATCAGGTGAGAGGTTTGGGATTCTGGGTGTTTAGGAAGGATTCCTCCAAATGATCCATGAATAGGGTGGCATTGGACGATGCCATGGGAGTGTCCTACAGCTGTACCCTGAATTTGTTTGTAGGTAATGCCATCAAAGGAGAATTAATTGTGGATGAGGATATAGTTGGTCATGGCAATTAGGATGGATCGCGACCATTATTCATCTAATACCTTCAGAATGGTTACTCTTCCTGCGTAACTCTCGCATGTTATTTCCTGTACTTTTCTGTGCCACACGAACACGTATATCATCCCATCAACCCTCCACTAGCCCCCACTTCTCCTCCTTGCTATTCCAGTTTACACATACTGACTTCACCTACCTAGTCTCATCTGCTGCCCCTTCTTCCCACTTATCCACCAACAACCCTCGTTGCAATCTTTCTATTTATTTATTTTTTTCTTTGATCTCATTATAACTTCACACCAATTTCAGTTGGTTTTCACCTTTGACTATCATTCTTCTCCCTTAGATTTCATCTTATTTCTCCCTACTCCATCTGTTTCATTCTTTCCATGATTTTTCCCACATGTTTGGATGTATTTTGCAAATTTTTCTGTGCATTTCTACATTATTTACATTACTTTTGTGTGTTTTGATCCTCCACCATGGATCCTTGTTCCTTCCCATCTGCTTCAATAAAGAAAAGTTTCCTTATCCTTAGCCACAACCATTCCCACATACTGTGCCTGCATTGTTGCTTGGCCATGGAATTTCCCCAAATGGTCTTACTATCAGATTACCAATCTCCAATTGTCACCCTTCCTCCCAGAATGATCATCTTTTCAGGTCCCACCAGTCATTAACCCATTGTCACCCTTCCTCCCAGAATGATCATTTTTTCAGGTCCCACCAGTCATTAACCCTCACCAACACAGTCCTACAAAACCATATCAATCACTCTTCATCTGTAAAATTCTCCTGCTATGCAACCTCAAATTCCTGGATCCCATATCACACACTGAACCTTGTCCTTCGAAACTAGAGCAACGTGCACAATGCCACCTCAAAAACTCTCAATCCTGTTCATTCCTACTCCCACCTCCGACTACTACTACCCACTACCTCCACAACAATCTCCAAATCTGCCCCCCCCCTCCCCCAACAAACCCTGCCTTGCAGACTACTACATTCACGTCACCCTGAAAAACTCCCTCCCACTACCATTCAGAATCCAGAATGTACACAGCCCTGAAACAGTCATAAACCGTTCCCCCAGAAGCCTTACCCCTGCAGAACTATCTGCCCTTTCCGAAGGCCTCAACTTTTGCCACACTCCCATATTCAATCATGCAGGATTTGTTAAAGACTTTCTCCTGGTCCCTATAGTGTAAACACTCTTGCCACCAACCCTACCACTCAGACTCGACCAAAGTTCAATGTTGAACCCTGCCCCTGACTCACTTCACTCTTTTATCCAACAGTGATCCACCCCCATTGCCCCAAATCACCCCATGCTTAACCTCAAACATTGCCTCACCATCAATCCCCAAATTCCTCAGCATACAAACTAACCTCACATTTGCAGAAAGAACCACAATCCATCACCTAAAAACTGATCCCAACCTTACAATCCTACCTCCACCACTGTTTTGAACTACAAGGACTACCTGGCTGCTCATGTCGGGTGCGGGGTCACACATTGGTGTGGTTCATGTTGATTCTCTCAGTAGGTGGGATTATACTAGGCATGGCCTTCACCTAAACAGGAAGGGGAAGGGTAAATTGGCTGGGGAAACAGCAGGAAAGTTAAAGGGGGGAGGCACTGTCATGAGTGGTAAAATACCAGTGTTTATAGGATTCAGAAAAGACCCTTTTTTAGGGTAGGGAGGACAGAAAGAAAGCAAATTTTAAGAGAGATTAGACAAACCTTCAGTTTGAGAAAGAAATCAAAAAACATAATTCCAGCTTATTACATCAGCATAAACAGCCATTGGGTAAGAATTTTCAACTGTCAGCAGATATTTTAACTCCACCCAATTTTAACTCAGTCAATGTGAAATGTCAGCTATCTTTATTGCATGAAAATATTCTAGGACTGAGAAATAAAATTAATGAATTAACTATCTGCATAGATGAATTAGAGTCTTCAAACCCAGCTGACATAATCTGCCTCTCTGAACATCATGTGACCACTGGTATAGAACTTTTAAGTGTTACAGGGTTTAGGTTAGCAGCTCACTTTTGTAGATCAGAAATGGAGAAAGGAGGAGTTGCCACATTCATCAGGAACTGTCATAAATTTAAGAACATAGACATTCATAAATTTTGCCTATAACAGCATGTGGAAGCACGTGCAACAGAATTAGAATTTCACAAAAAATCCTTCATAATATTAAGTGTATAGCGAGCACCTGCAGGTAACTTTAATCTGTTTGTAAACCACCTTGAAGCTGTACTGGCCCATTTAACAACCAAAAACAAAGAAATAGTGGTTGCTGGTGATTTCAATGTAGATTTCCTTAAAAACTCTCCCAATAAGAACTTATTTGAGTTAGTAACACTATCATTCAACTTAATTCCCACTGTAAAGTTCCCCACTAGGATAGCCACTTGCTCACAAACAGCCATTGATAATATCTTTATAGAAAAGTCCAATGAACAAAATTATATTACAAAACCAATAGTCAATGGCCTCTCAGACCATGGCATGCAGTTCCTTCTGTTAAATGTTAATACTGAACAGGATATAAAATCTGTTAAATCTGAGCTCAAGAGGGTAGTCAGTAAGCCAAAAATTGATTGTTTTAGGACACTCCTCAGAGACATTCACTGGACTGATGTTTACAGTGCTCATGGCATGAATGAAAAATATAACATTTTTGCTAATAAAGTGCTTACCTTATTCAAACACTGCTTTCCCCCAAAACTTACCAAGGTTAGAGCAAAGTCTACAACGAAGCCATGGATTACTCGAGGAATAGGGGTATCTTGTAAAACAAAAAGAAAACTGTATCTGTCAATCCGAAACATTTCCAATGTTGATGCTATAGCACATTATAAGAAATACTGCAAAATATTAAAGACTGTAATACGGATGTCAAAGCAAATATATTACAAGGAAAAGATAGTCATATCAGAAACAAAATAAAGACAATATGGGATATAGTGAAGGAGGAGACCGGTAGAACCAGACATGAAGAGGAACAAATAGCATTAAGAGTAAATGATACATTGGTGACAGATGTGTATAGTGTTGAAGAACTTTTTAACAAACATTTTATAACTGTTACCGAAAAGATGGGGTTGTCAGGTTCGGTAGATGCTGCTATGGATTACCTTAGACCAGACATTTCAAGTAACTTCCATAATATGAATTTGACCCTCACTACGCCAACAGAAATAATGTCCATCATAAAATCTTTAAAATCAAAAACATCTAGTGGGTATGATGAAATATCAACAAAGTTAATTAAAGAATGTGATTCTGAGCTAAGTAACATATTAAGCTATCTGTGTAACCAATCGTTTATCAGTGGAATATTTCCTGAGTGGCTGAAATATGCTGAAGTTAAGCCACTGTTTAAGAAGGGAGATAAAGAAATAGCATCAAATTTCCGTCCAATTTCCCTGTTGCCAGCATTCTCAAAAATTTTCAAAAAAGTAATGTACAGTCATCTTTATAACTATCTTATCTCAAATAACATACTGTCAAAGTCACAGTTTGGATTTCTAAAAGGTTCTGATATTGAGAAGGCTATCTACACTTACAGTGAAAATGTGCTTAATTCATTAGACAAAACATTGCAGGCAACTGGTATATTTTGTGATCTGTCAAAGGCATTTGACTGTGTAAATCACAATATCCTTTTAAGTAAACTAGAATATTATAGTGTAACGGGAAATGCTGCAAAATGGTTCAAATCTTATATCTCTGGCAGGAAACAAAGGGTGTTATTAGGAAAGAGACATGTATCAAGCTATCAGGCATCATCCAACTGGGAACTAATTACATGTGGGGTCCCGCAAGGTTCCATTTTGGGGCCCTTACTTTTTCTTGTGTATATCAATGACCTTTCATCAGTAACATTACCAGATGCCCAGTTTGTTTTGTTTGCCGATGATACAAACATTGCAAAAAATAGCAAATCAAGTGTAGTCTTAGAAAGATCAGCCAATAAAATATTTGTGGACATTAATCACTGGTTCCTAGCCAATTCTTTGTCACTAAACTTTGAAAAAACACACTACATGCAGTTCAGAACTTGTAAGGGGTGTCCCAAGAGTATGTCTAACATATGATGACAAGAAGATAGAAGAAGTGGACAGTGTTAAATTCTTGGGATTACAGCTTGATAATAAACTCAACTGGGAGGAGCACACCACAGAACTGCTGAAACGTCTTAACAAATCTCTGCTTGCAATGCGAATTTTTGTCAGACATAGGGGATATAAAAATGAAAAAGCTGGCATACTGTGCTTACTTTCATTCCATAATGTCATATGGGATTATTTTTTGGGTAATTCATCATCAAGCCAAGCTAAAGTTTTCCGGGCACAAAAACGTGCAGTAAGAGTTATATGTGGTGTGAACTCAAGAACATCCTGCAGAAGCCTGTTTAGGGAACTAGGGATACTAACTACTGCTTCCCAATATTTTTATTCGTTAATGAAATTTGTCATTAAAAATATATCACTTTTTCAAACCAACAGCTCAATTCATGGAATCAATACTAGAAATAAGAATAATCTTCACAAGGATTTAAAGTCACTTACTTCTGTACAAAAAGGTGTGCATTATTCATGAACACACATTTTCAATTACTTGCCAGAAGCCATAAAAAGCTTAACAACCAATGAAATTCAGTTTAAGAGAAGCCTAAAGGATTTATTGGTGGTCAACTCCTCCTACTCCATTGATGAATTTCTTAGTAAAACCAACTGATTTGTATATAAGTACAACATAACTTCTGCACAATTTCAGTGCAGTAATGTGTTCATTGAAAATTTGTGTGTGTGTAAGTATAATCTAACTTCTGCACCATTTCAGTGCAGTAATGTGTTCATTGTAAATAAGTATTACAGTAGTTGTATTACATGTTTATTACCATATAAATAAATAAAAAACTTTTATTTTAAATTTAGTGCATTAGTATTTGAAAAATGACTTAGTGTTCATTAAAAAATGACGATCATTCCACTTGGGACCTGTGGAATGGTACATTAGCTTACTTGTTTTAGTTGTAAATATTTGTCGTGTATTGTTGTTTTTCTGACATGTTCCACATCCTGGAGGACCTCCTCACTACGGTTCAATTGGAATGAAAGTAAATCTAAATCTAATCCAATAATCTAATCTAAAACCTGGTGGAAAGACTACATCAGCTGTCAGATTCATCCTCCTACAAACCCTGCCACTGTGACAAATCCAGAAATGCAGCAGGATCTCCAATCTCCCCTCAAATCCTTAGACCCATCCCAGGACCACTTCTCTCTCTCTCTCTCTCTCTCTCTCTCTCTCTCTCTCTCTCTCTCCACCCCTTCCCTCCCTCCTACCTTCTACATGATTCCTAAAGTCGATAAATCCAACCACCCTGGAAGCCCCATTGTGGCCGGTAACTGTGGCCCCACAGAGAGAATCTCTGCTCTCGTGGATCACCACCATCAGCCTATTACGCAACCTATGTTGCTATATAATACCAACCATTTCTACTACCAACTCTTCACAGTTCCTGTTCCTTTACACACGGTGCCCTGATTGTGATTATTGATGTCACCTCCCTTCATACTAACATCTTAATGCCCATGGGCTTACAATTATTGAACCTACCTTTCCCAACGCCCAATGAGTTCCAAACCTACAACCTCCTTCCTAATCACCATGACCAACTATATCCTCATCCACAATTACTTCTCCTTTGAAGGGATTAACAACAAACAAAATCATAGTACAGCATAGGACACTCACATGGCACTGTCCAATGTCACCCCATTCATGGGTTATCTAGAGGAATCCTTCCTAAACATTCAGAATCCCAAATCCCTCACCTGGTTCGGATTCACAGATTACATCTTCATAATCAAGACTAAGGACATCCTATATACCCATTCCTCCAGAATCTCAACACCTTCTCCCCATTCACTTCACATGGTCCTACTCAATCCAACAAGCCACCTAACCAGTGATATTCCGCCACCCACCAACCCTACACAATATCCTTGTCCATCTCTTCATAACTCCTGCTTCCAACCCCTTGCCTCATGGCTCATATCCCTGTAATAGACATCGAGGCAATATCTGTCCCATACATCCTCTCTCCACTACCTATTCCAGCCCAGTCACAAGCATCACCCATCCCATCAAAGGCAGGGCTACCTGTGAAACAAGACATGTTATCTACGTGCTGTCTGTCAACATGAATGGCCACAGGCAAACTGTTGCCAGAAACAGCTGGACCACACTTTGCTGAGCATGCCACCCCACACAATGTTCTTCATTTCAATGACTGTTTCACAGACTGTGCCATCTGGACCCTTACCAAAACGAGCTCTTCTGAACCACACTGGTGGGAACTCTGCTTGCAATACATCCTACATTCCCACAACCCTCCTAGCCTCAACTTTTGTTAGTCTTTGTCCTTGCACCCTAGTCCCTTCCCTGTTCCTAATCCAGCAATACATAGTCTTCTATCTGAACAACGAACTCTCAGCCTTTTTTCTGTTAACCTACCTAACCCCCCCCCCTCCCCCCCCCCCCAACCTCCATCTAACCTCCCGACTGCACCTAGCTGCCGTACCCTTTCCTCCATCTCGCCTCTGTATGCTCCCACAACCACCACTCCTACCCTGTTATCCTTCCCCCTCCCTGCCCCAGCCCCCTCCTCAACCCCCACCAAGCAGCTGCATCTCCCATTATGCATCTGATCACAGTGTGGCCTCAGCAGCCAGAGACTAGGGTCACGTGCAAGTGTGAGTTGCGTTTGCGTGAGTATATCCTATCTCCAACAAAGGCCTTGTTGGCCAAAAGCTCATTTTCTGTCTGTCTTTTGAGCCTATCTGCAACTCAGCATCTCCACTATGTGGTGAGTAGCAACTATCCTTTTCATCATATTGTTAAACTATGTATAATTTATTCTGTGTGTATGTATATCTTGATTTATTTGTATGTGTGTTTTGATTTATTTTCATTGTATTACAATGACTAATCCCATATCCCTGGACGATTAGCTGTTATGTAAGAACTTGAGGCTTGTAAATTCTTATAGTTCGACTCACGTGAAACCTTGTAATTCAGTAAGTATCATCAAAACAAAGCAAATGCTTTCACAAATAATATTTCTTGAAATAAAACAAATGTTTTATCAAATAATTACCACATCTCAACTACATTCCTGTATTTAATTTGATGCCCATAATAAGTAATGAATTCTAACAATTGTGTAATAGTTCATTCCCAGCAGAAATCCATTGTAATCTGCACTCATATTCTTACTGGTTTCTCTCAAGTAGGCCTATCTGAAGATGCACTGGTGACTTTTCTACATTGGTACCAAGGTTCTGTGATCAGTTTAGGTTTATCTGTATGTATCTGAATAGTCACACACAAGGAAGATAACAATAACAGTTGAAAAATGTGTTCTAGCTTAGATGGTGTTAATTTGACCCAACAGTTGCAGCAGGCTGGGCTTGGCAGCTTTGTGAACTTACCTCAACTAATAACATAACAAAAAATTTGTATGTGCCTCTATGGCAACACCACACTGTTGTCACAGTTCTATACACGGCCACTGTTTTCACTTGCAGCTGCTTGTGCTTCGGAGATGACAGCTGTCAACAGTGCTGCGAGCTGTCGAGGATCATCTTATGTTGTCTCTACTATAGTGCTCCATGAAGTGTGAACTTCCAGTTTGTGATGGATCATGACAAGATTATTCAACAACTTTTAAGGCTACTGTGCTCCATACCAGTACAATTAGCAGGCAGTATTTTCCACGAGATTTATACATTGACGGAAATTTGCATTATTATGTAACTCAATAATTAATTAACATTCACAACAATGAAATACCACAGCATGGAAACATTAATGTCAGATTCACACATCTTGTATGATGGAGGTACAGAAGTTTTCTGCTTCAACATGTAATATATAAGCTACCGCTGTCTCATGTTTAACCTTTGAGCAGTGTTCTGAAGTAGTTGTACAAGTAGCAGCAAAAAGCTGCTAAAATGAATACTGCTTTAAATACAACATCCAACATTAGGCCCTGCAAAATAAAAACACACACACACACACACACACACACACACACACACACAGTCCAATAAGTCAACTGTATAGAAGGGTTCCATTTTTGAACTACCTGAAGTAGGTACCTCATGCTAAGAGATACTTCCTTAAACTGCATTCCTGATCTGGATAGTATAATGTAAATGCTCAAATGCAGTAACTCCATATGCTTGCTCTTAAGAAAATGCCACAGAACTACACACAGTGTCATGTGTTGTTCAAGTACATGCATAATTCCAAGCAGAAGTGCGATGAGGAGCATTTGAGCAAAGCAAACACTGAGCATGGGGGGTCCTGTGTCACTGTTCCTGTATACCCGCAGTAACACCCGTTTTCTGGTGCTTGACAATACCGAGGATGGGCAAAATGGTATGAACATCTGACATACACACAATATTTGTCTATTAATAAGGAGTTGGACCATCAATGGCTTTGAAATAGTTGCAATAGAGAATAGATTCTTAGAGTATGTGTGAATAGTTCTGAACAGCGTGTCCTACCATTCTTGTACCAAAACATCCACCATTTTCTTCAACAATATTAGAAATCGACATCTGCTCCTCCCTCTCTGCTCTCAAACTCCCCATAATGGTTCAATGATGTTAAGGTCTGGCAATTGTGTTGGCCAGGGAAGATATTATCAAATATTCTGCTGCTCCACAGACCACACCTGGGCCTTTTCGGCTGTGTATCTGGGGACATCATCATATCTGAATATGGCAATGTTTGGCAGTAATATGCTAGTCACAATAAGCACTTCGTTGTCGAGATGTCAAAATATTCATTCATAGTAATCCGGCCAGCGAGGGTAACGAACAGAACAAGATATGTACCACAGTATAGTCACCCAAATCATAACAGGATATCCCCTTACTTGACTGCAGGAAGAAGGCACGCTGGACTGTAGGCTTCCTTCGAAGTTTTCCACACAAAGCTAGCTCTTTGTAGAAAACAATGATTCATTGGCCATATGACGTCCTTCCAGTCTTAACTGTTCAGATTTGATGGTTATGGCATCACTTCTTTGGCAACTTTGAGTTTGCTTCCATTATTAATGGTTTCACAATTGCAGCCCTTTCAGTAACGTTAATCCTGTGAAACCCTGCTGTCCTGTTTTTGTCGACATAGTATTACTCAAGTGGGTGTTGAGTTCTGCAGTCACTTTTGCTGTGGTAGTTTTATGCTGTGTGGCCACAATATTTTTTAATGCTCACCGGTTTCTGTCAGTTAACTTCAGCTTTCCACCTACTATTACTCTTCACCAATGACATTTTACCATGTTTTGTATATTGTGTCATTATTGTGGAGTCTTTTGCTTGTGAAATGCTAAAGAGTCTAACTGTTTTCACTACAGATGCTCCCACTAATTGTGCACCAATGAGTCGCCTGTTTTGAATGTAATATCACATTTCACCAACTGTTAACTTAAACTGCTGCAGAACAACGCATAAGAAACACTGAAAGATAACTTCCAAGACTTTCCAAATCAGCTGTTCTCTGCAAGCTGCATCACATTATTTACATATATGCACTGGTGCAAACTTGTGAGCAGATGTACTATATAGCACAGAGTTTGTATTTTGTTCATCCCCTGTACCTCCGGCAGCTACTTGAACAAACCTATAATTACAGAGAAAAATGATGTTTATTACTCTACATTAAAATTATCTTAAGCTCAAGAGGGTGCGCACAATGCTGCAATTAAAAGTTTTGGTCACTTACCATACGCTATAAGATGTCAGGCAGCAAAGCAAAATTTGAAAACAAACTGAAAAAGTTTCTCCTAGACAATGTCTATCCTGTACGATTTCTATTACTGTCATGTGTAAAAGTTAGTGGGTGCAAATTACTCACACACATCTGAATAGTTAAAAAATTGTGTGTGTGTTCGGCAAACAGCCACATTTACAAGTTTGTGACACAAATGTAAAATGATTCATTCCAAATCATCACAATTTATGGTGCAAATGATCCATAGAACAAGAAACTAACACACCACCGCAGGAAAATAAGACCTCCCAACAAAGAGGCCTAGCGAGAATACCTGCCTTAATGATGGAATCGCGTGTTTTCTTCCACGTGATTTTTTGTAAGCAGTTCTTAACAATAATATTGTAACTTTCAGCTATTGTTCACATTTGATGTTGTATTACTAATAATGGCCAAAAGGAAGTATAACAACAATAAAAAATACCTTTAAGTAATGAAAAAGTATTGTGACTGACAGAAGAAACATTGAAGTGGATAATGCCTAAAGGTAGATTTTCGAAAGTGAGATGTCAGTATTGTCACAGAGAGCAATTAACTATCATATGTTAACATGACTGAAGTATGAAAGGGAAAAATGAGCACAATTAGAAAAGAATTCACTTCAACATACTGATTCAATCATTAAAAGCAATCTCTTAGTTACTCTCAGCTACAACAAATCTGCACCCAATTTTGTTTGCGTTGCTTAATTCATATGTATTGCAGTACTGCAAAGGATTTAATATTTCAATAACTCGCATTCTGTCTTTTCAGTCTTGGAAGTCTTCATGTAGGGTAATACCACAATGTTTCTTAATATGCCGAATCATCTAGCCGACTTTCCTCTACACACTTAGCTGTAGCCTCAGGACCTATCACCACAATCGCAGCATATATAGCAAGATCATATGTAAGAACATACCATACCCCGACCAACCACATTTTTCACTTTAAGATTGATACGAACACCAACTGAAATTAAGACAAACCCACACATTGTACAAAAATTTACACATAAAAAAATAAATAAAATTTGGGCATTTTGTAGATTAAACAATTTCAATTAACATGGCACATGACAATGCGGTTACATATGTGGTAAGACCTAGTACTAGCCTCATAAACGGAATGGTCTTAGTACTGCTCTAGAAAGCAAAAAATTATATTACTGTGTGTCAAAATATTAAGTAGCTAGAATGAGATTATCACTCTGCAGCGAAATGTGCACTGAAACTTCCTGTCGAGAGTCGAACTCGTGACCTTTGCCTTTCGTGGGCAAGTGCTTTACCAACCGAACTACCAACAGCTAGTAGCAGCAAATCCATTTTAAGGCTGAAGATGGGGAATGGGCAAACCAAAGAGGCAATAATGATTGACATAGCACTGTTTGTATGAAATTCATTCATCAAATATGTACAAAGAGTACTTACTTGATATAGTTTTCAGGATTCCACAACAGAGAGCAAATAGAGAGTGTAACATGTTCGACTGTCAGTTACATTATCAGGCAAATCAAGGTTTGGCACACACTAGCAACAAAATACACCTACCAACAGTAGAAGCATGTAAGGCCTATACCAACTTTTCTGGATTAGAAAAGGCCATAAGCTCTCTCATATGACATCGTTGTTTCCTGTCAAGTTGAACTTCGTAAGAGATCTCTGATGACTAACACTAGACTCTTAAAGAAACAGTGTGGACCAAACACCAACTTATTAATACGAGTTATCAAAATATTGGTAGGATTGTTGATGCACTACATTCAGTGCTCAATAATTTGACGTAGGAGACATGCCTGTATTTTGATATATGCTTTATTTTGAACGTGAAAATAAAGGGCGCATTTTCTTTGCTGATCAGATGTATTTCTATGTCGGACTGACTTCCATTAAAACTTTTTGAGTGTTGCAAAGTAGACAAAAAGATACAATAGAATGGCAAACAGTTTCTACATCTACTGGAAAACGAGGAGAAAAATTTGCAAAAGATCAGTAACTTTACCTGAATTAATACTCACAAACTAAACAAATCAGTGCCCTTCCCCTCCCAACAACAACAGTTCAGAAGATGTCTTGCAATATTTTGTTCCAAAACTCTAATACCAAAAGTATCTGTTCAATTCTTCTGTATATGTTCAGCAAGCCTAACACATTGTGGAATGTGTGAACTCTATTTCGAAAAAAACTTTGGGTAAATATGCACATACACAATAGTCATGTGACAGAAGTAATGGTACGAACAAATTCACAAACCTCTCTAAACGTAAATAAAGGTTTCTCCCGGCTGCTGGAATATGTCGTTGCAAATGATGCGGTAGACGGTGAACCTGGGGACTCCATCGCTCCATCTGATGATGATTCCTGATTTGAGCATTCATGACCCGGATAGAAGCCAAGCTGTTTTCGCCGATGAAGCCGCCGAATTTCCTCACGAATGCTTGCAGCCATTTTCTCTAATATACGAGAAAATTTTCCATGAGACGTCTACATCTACAATTAATGATCTCTCTAATAACCCTCAATTATTATACCAAGGCCAAGGCCGTCCTTACCCGGAGTGAGTTTTGGGCAAACCTCCCCAAAAGGAGACGGATGAAGTTCAGGCTGGTTAGATGTTGATGAATTAGGTGATACACACATTGGAGCACAACGTCTACGTTTTGATGGTCTTCCGTGGTTGTGGACTGGATCGAAATCCAGCGTTCTCTTCAAAGTTGCGCAGGCCATCTTTACTCTTGGGAACTTCTACCACTTAATGCACGTCACGCCCTTCAGCACTCCAATAACAATGATATTCCTTACGTCAACAGCAAACGTTGCAGATAAAAATATCAAAGTTAGTCAGACTTATTTTTCGAAAGTCCAGCCGTTATTCGTTGCTTCCTCCCCAGGAACACGATACTCGACCTTAAATCAATATGGCGAACATTTAAATCGCTTTTGTATACAACTCCCAAGATTCTCGCCCTACCGTTTTACAGAATAATGCACTAAGACTGCTGCGTTCTTTGAATTTTCGATACGCTGAAAATTCTTTCTTCGAAGCACAACACCAAAGACATGAGAAGTTAAAAATAATTTTAATTTTTTATATTGCGAATTTGAGTACCGGCTTGATATCGAGACGTAGTATTCACGAAAAATTTAATGACAACCAGAGTGCCAGCTGTGAGACGGCCAGGTATTGCGGACACGTTGGTGTACCGTTACGTCTAACGTCTTTGGTACGTGTGAGGCCCACAACAAACTGAGCTTAAGTGACACTGAAAGCAGTTTATAGTAGTTTTTTTAATGGGTGGACAAAAATTTCAGTATGATGAAAGCGGTGGAACGTTTTTCTACTTTTTATTGTCGTTTTTGGCGTTACTTCTCATACCAGGAACTTATTATTGGTGGCCACGTAAACGACGCGAAGGTAATGTTATTGTAAGCATGTTTTGTTTAGTAGTGCGTAACATAAAACGTTCTTCGTCTCTGAATTGACAATGAAGTCATGAATCATTTGACATTCACTTACTACCGCAAATCAATTTGCTGTTGTCATTTCTTTGCGTAAATACCCCGGATGTGATTTAGTGGTGACTGATAATAATTGGTGACTCCAAATGTGGCTCATTTTACATTACGTTACGTCCTTTTGTTGCTCATAGCTTTAATGCAAAGTACTCTTATTCTCGAAAGGCGTGTGAATCCTATTTGAAAATTTTGTGCAGCAGTTTGTGGAGATCGGCCTTGACTAAACACCAATATTTGTTTTAAAGGTTTGCACATACGTCACAGCAATTTCACCCTCTACAGTGCTGTTGTAGTGCCTATGAGGCATCATGTATTATCTGCCCTCAGATATTTTGACACTATTGTAACTCCATGCTTGTGCAAGTCTGATTGACGTTGTATACCCATCATACACAAAATGCACATTGGAATCACAGTCCAAGATACTAAGCTACGAGGGATAGTGGAATTTTTTTAAAAAATCATGAATATATTACCATCAGCCAAAGCAATTTCCTGTTGGATAAAGGCCTCCCATTCCATATTTGGCTGTATGCATCCATGTTGCTCCTTCATGTTTTCTGATGTCGGCTACGCAGTTTTCAGAAGGTTATCGTCTTTGTATATTGGTATGGGCCAGCTACATCCATTCACAGTTACAATCATGCCCACTTCTAGTTCATAGACATAATAGTTTTAAAATGACGGCCGGGTGTATTTGTATTTAGACCCACGCCCTCTTGTCTCCATGCACACTGAGCACGTTTCTGAATTGTTTCACTGGAAGTGTGTTTTTCATTGCCATTATTGCTAAAATGTTCGATATCAGGCATTGGCTTTGGCGTGTGATATCATCAAAATAGCGGACAGTCATCTCATCTCTACATTCAGTATGATGCAACGATAACAAACATGTAGCAGTAATAATGTCGTATAAAACAATATATTCAAAATCACCAAAAAATTAATATTGAAGTAATGGATTACTCTTGTGAGAATCTGTGGTTTTGCTCTTAGTCAAACCTAACAAAAGATTTCCCCACCTCTAACACACCAAACAAATCCAAAAATTAAAAACCCACAAATCCCATACTGCATAAATCCCCCACAAACACCACAAAATTATTTTCATCTTCAGCTAAGTCGTCACCATGGTACCTTCTGTCAAAGAAACACCAGTTTTCACTAAAATACAACTATTGGCATCAATAAATCTGCTTGACCTGTGTTGATAAACAGCTAATGACAAAACGATGGCCGGCCGCGGTGGTCTAGCGGTTCTGGCGCTGCAGTCCGGAACCGCGGGACTGCTGCGGTCGCAGGTTCGAATCCTGCCTCGGGCGTGGGTGTGTGTGATGTCCTTAGGTTAGTTAGGTTTAAGTAGTTCTAAGTTCTAGGGGACTTATGACCTAAGATGTTGAGTCCCATAGTGCTCAGAGCCATTTGAACCATTTTTGAACAAAACGATGACTTCAGTAAAAATAGATAAACATATGAAACTAATCACATGCTGGTTGAAAAATTTGTGCAACCCATACAGGTACAATGAAGTCCATGATACCCACCAAAGATGAATATCTGAAAAATAACAAGTCAGTTAGAAAATATAAAGAATGTAATTGTATCCTTTTACCTACATAGATAACATCTACTCAGTAATGTCAAAAAAAAAAAAGAAGAAAGAAAAAAAAAATTATATATAAAAACAAAGATGAGGTGACTTACTGAACAAAAGCGCTGGCAGGTCGATAGACACACAAACATACACACAAAATTCAAGCTTTCGCAACAAACTGTTGCCTCATCAGGAAAGAGGGAAGGAGAGGGGAAGACGAAAGGAAGTGGGTTTTAAGGGAGAGGGTAAGGAGTCATTCCAATCCCGGGAGCGGAAAGACTTACCTTAGGGGGAAAAAAGGACAGGTATACACTCGTACACACGCACATATCCATCCACACATACAGACACAAGCAGACACACACACACACACACACATATATATATATATATATATATATATATATATATATATATATATATATATATATATATATATATATATATATATACACACACACACACACACACAAGTTTCCTCTATCTGTCACCTATACTTAATTCCTAGAATACACCTCTCTGCAAAAAGAAAACTTATCAGTAACAGAATGTTTGCTAATGCTCATCTTATGGTTATAAAGACACTGACAGACTTATTTAAATGAAGTAAATTATCGATTACCAGGCTAGATTTGTCAAACTATGTTCTGCAGCAGATGGAATCCCAACACTGTCCTCACAGCATCACCATATGAAACCATAACTAGTGCTTGCAGAGCAACCTTTACCATTTTCATTCACTTTTGACTGTGGGGACCATTAATATATCTGTCAAAATAGTATATTTTTTGCAGATAACCAATGCCTTCAAAAAGGAATACAAGCGTCTCAAAAATGAGATCGACAGGAAGTGCAAAATGGCTAAGCAGGGATGGCTAGAGGACAAATGTAAGGATGTAGAGGCCTATATCACTAGGGGTAAGATAGATACCGCCTACAGGAAAATTAAAGAGACCTTTGGAGATAAGAGAACGACTTGTATGAATATCAAGAGCTCAGATGGAAACCCAGTTCTGAGCAAAGAAGGGAAAGCAGAAAGGTGGAAGGAGTATATAGAGGGTCTATACAAGGGCGATGTACTTGAGGACAATATTATGGAAATGGAAGAGGATGTAGATGAAGATGAAATGGGAGATATGATACTGCGTGAAGAGTTTGACAGAGCAATGAAAGACCTGAGTCGAAACAAGGCCCCCGGAGTAGACAATATTCCATTGGAACTACTGACGGCCGTGGGAGAGCCAGTCCTGACAAAACTCTACCATCTGGTGAGCAAGATGTATGAAACAGGCAAAATACCCTCAGACTTCAAGAAGAATATAATAATTCCAATCCCAAAGAAAGCAGGTGTTGACAGATGTGAAAATTACCGAACTATCAGCTTAATAAGTCACAGCTGCAAAATACTAACACGAATTCTTTACAGACGAATGGAAAAACTAGTAGAAGCCAACCTCGGGGAAGATCAGTTTGGATTCCGTAGAAACACTGGAACACGTGAGGCAATACTGACCTTACGACTTATCTTAGAATAAAGATTAAGGAAAGGCAAACCTACGTTTCTAGCATTTGTAGACTTAGAGAAAGCTTTTGACAATGTTGACTGGAATACTCTCTTTCAAATTCTAAAGGTGGCAGGGGTAAAATACAGGGAGCGAAAGGCTATTTACAATTTGTACAGAAACCAGATGGCAGTTATAAGAGTCGAGGGGCATGAAAGGGAAGCAGTGGTTGGGAAGGGAGTAAGACAGGGTTGTAGCCTCTCCCCGATGTTGTTCAATCTGTATATTGAGCAAGCAGTAAAGGAAACAAAAGAAAAATTCGGAGTAGGTATTAAAATTCATGGAGAAGAAATAAAAACTTTGAGGTTCGCTGATGATATTGTAATTCTGTCAGAGACAGCAAAGGACTTGGAAGAGCAGTTGAATGGAATGGACAGTGTCTTGAAAGGAGGATATAAGATGAACATCAACAAAAGCAAAACAAGGATAATGGAATGTAGTCTAATTAAGTCAGGTGATGCTGAGGGAATTAGATTAGGAAATGAGGCACTTAAAGTAGTAAAGGAGTTTTGCTATTTGGGGAGCAAAATAACTGATGATGGTCGAAGTAGAGAGGATATAAAATGTAGGCTGGCAATGGCAAGGAAAGCGTTTCTGAAGAAGAGAAATTTGTTAACATCCAGTATTGATTTAAGTGTCAGGAAGTCATTTCTGAAAGTATTCGTATGGAGTGTAGCCATGTATGGAAGTGAAACATGGACGATAAATAGTTTGGATAAGAAGAGAATAGAAGCTTTCGAAATGTGGTGCTACAGAAGAATGCTAAAGATTAGATGGGTAGATCACATAACTAATGAGGAAGTATTGAATAGGATTGGGGAGAAGAGAAGTTTGTGGCACAACTTGACCAGAAGAAGGGATCGGTTGGTAGGACATGTTCTGAGGCATCAAGGGATCACCAATTTAGTATTGGAGGGCAGCGTGGAGGGTAAAAATCGTAGAGGGAGACCAAGAGATGAATACACTAAGCAGATTCAGAAGGATGTAGGTTGCAGTAGGTACTGGGAGATGAAAAAGCTTGCACAGGATAGAGTAGCATGGAGAGCTGCATCAAACCAGTCTCAGGACTGAAGACCACAACAACAACAACAACCAATGCCTTATGGTACATCAACCGTCACTAGGTTCGTCACATAACTATTACAGCTGAATGTCAGGTATGTGGCGTCTTACTCCACAGATCAACATTCAACAAATAATATTCCTGAAATTGAAATTCGACATCTCAGTGCCACTACTAACAACATACCTGCTGCAAAGTGCTCTCTCTTTCATACTCTACTTTTCAAATATACTGTCCATACATGTTGTGTAATGCATAGATATGGTAAATTTTCCGTTGGAGCTTAGTTTTTACAAATTTGGATATTTGTAGTTTACCAAAAGCATTCTAGGCAGTTTTGCTGTTCTGTTTTTCTTGCTACCCACCCAGCCACCATCTGCTACCCAAAATACAAAAAAATCATGAACTGGTTCTGTGACTTCATTGTTAATTAGTACTCTTTTCATTTTGTTATGTTGGTTGTACATTATATTAATCTTGATGTAATTTGTTTTCAAGTCCACTTTCAAACTCCCTCAATTAAGTTAAAGCTTCATTTGTGATTCGAGATTGTCTGCAGTAGAGATAAAGAGTGCAGTGTCATCAGTAAAATGAAGGTGTTTCAGATATATTCCTGTTTCCTTTTTCGAGTTGTAAGGATTGGAAAACTTTCTCTAGGACTGCTGAAAATAATTTTACTGGCATACACCCCTTGCTTAACCCATTTCAATTTCTGTCCCTAACACCATACCCTGCATTCAGCTGTAAAATGTGTGGCAGAGAGTACTTTCAGCTGTTACTAGGGCTTCTTCCTATTCCATTCATGTATAGAGCTTGGGAAAGATGTTCATTTTCATTAGTCTAATCAGAAAGCATTCCAAGATTTTATGTCAATTATGTTTTAAGGATATTGGACGATAATTTCGTGAATCACTTCTACTGCCCTTCTGGTAGACAGGTTCGTTCTTCCAACTACTTTGTGTGTTTTATTGTTAGAGGAAGCTGCAGTATACTACAGTTAAAAGTGGGTCTAACTCACCGCAAATTTGGTATAGAATCTGACAGATATTCCATAAGACCCTGAAACTTTCTTCAGTTTTAGTGATTTCAGCTATTTCTCAACACCTCTGACACCAATAACAGTATCACTCATTTTTGCAGTGAGTTATAAAGTAACATTTGAAAATGGAGCTCAGCCTTTCTGCTTTTGCTTTGCTATCCTCCCTTGCAATTCCTGTCATGTCCTCAAGTCTATGGACATTAAAATTTTGACACCACTATTGGCCATTATACTGACTAGGACTTAGGCCTATTTGGATTTCCTTAGAGATAATCTTCTGCTATTGTATTCGTTGAAGGCTTGACAGCCAAATGCATTTCATTCAGCATCTCTCTGTCTATAACACTACATTTTGTTTTGTGCATGTTATGCAGTAGTATTTGTTTCTTTAAAAGTTTCATTATAGTGACTGTATGGCATGGAGAGACCCTCCAGTCTTGACTGGTTCTAACAAACAATCTTACATGCAGCTTCACTTTCTATCTTGTTTCATTTGAGTTTCTTATCTACTGTGACAAATACACCACTTCCATTTCCTCTTAGTTTATCCATTCATTGTTAAATTTTCCCTAAAACTCTTACTGCTATGAATTTCATGTTTTAACCAGCTTTTTGTATCTTGGTATTCTGTGATATCCACTGCTTTTTTAGGAACACTACAAACTTTGGCACTTTGTTGTGAATGATTCTGTAGTTAATCACAAGGGTGTTAATGCTCTCAGTTGTTGAGGGGCATTTCTTTGGATCTTACGCTGGTACTTCAGGGTCTTGTTACTTGGACTGGATAGTGTGTCACATGATCTAAAGAAAAAAAAACTCCTATGTGCACCCCTCACACAGCACCTGAATAGCAGGCTTTGGTGTGTAATGCATACCTATCCCTTTAGGGAGGCCCTACAGTTCTTTACCCTATGACTCAACTCTATAATATTGCAATCTAGTCTCATAACTTCATGTCTTTCATTCAGCTCAAAACAAGGAGGCTCTATTAGGTCAGAAACAATGTTGCAGATTATGAGGTTTGTTGGAACACTGCGAGCAATTCTGGTCTTTTCAATCTCCTCTGTCAGTAATTGGAATGATACATGTATGACCTCATAGCTTAGATGACAGCCATCATTTGTTGCACTGTGTGCCACATTTTGCAGTTAGTTAAACCTAGTTCCCATAACAGTTACCAAAACAGCCTCATCAACATGTTGGTGCCATTATTCTCAGGTCAATGGAAGCGTCCGATGCCACCCATCGGCTTTGACCCGTCACGTAAGGCTGTTGTGGTGTGTGACGTTACGACAGCATGGAGTTTTGTTTGTGAGAGTGGTGTGTTTGTAGGTGTCATTTTGATGTGATCGGTGGTGTTCTATGGTGGTGTGTTTGTGTGTTATATGTTAGGTAATGTTTTTGGTTTAGTTTGCTTGTGTGGTGTGTTTATGGGTAGCGTATTGTTGCAGTCAGTGGTTCTCTCTGCTGGTGTGTTTATGGGTAGCGTGTTATGTGGCATATGGGGTTCATTCGCGTGGTAGCATTGCACTTATGTAGTATTGGTGGTGAGTGTGCTTTCAGCGGAATATTTTTCAGTGAGTTAAAGATTTTGGTTTTGTTATGTTGACGTTATTGTAATTTTTTTCTGTTCGTTGTGTGTGAATTTTGGTAAATTGCTTTGTATGGATATGACTGACAAGGTCAACAGTTTTCGGTTTTTGGTGATGATGGGGGACAGTGCGTTGTCTCTAATAAAATTTCTTCAGCTATTTGGCCTGTTGCCTGAAGTCATGAAGTGTTCAGTATGTCGTGAAGAAATGAGGCTTACTAAAGTTCTGGCATCTGGGACCAGGGACAGCTGTATGTAGAGATGTCGTAAGGATAACTTACGGCACTTGATTAGGCGAGGATCCTGGTTCGAGAAGTCTAGGTTAGGCATGCGAGAAATTGTGTTAATGACGTATCATGTTTCTTATAAATCCTCTCACAGTTTCTGTGCGCATGAGGTTGGTGTGAATGAGAGAACAGTGCTTGATTGGTATTCTTATTGTCATGAGGTATGTTCTGAATATATTAAGTACAGGGGTAGGTTTGGTGGGCCTGGTGTTGTTGTGGAGATTGATGAGTCGTAGTTTGGGAAGAGAAAGAATGGGAGGTGTAAGTCTTTGGTTGGTTTATGGGGGGGGGGGGGGTTCAGAACGTGTATTTAGGGTTTTGGATGGCCGGACAAAGAGGGAATTAGTGAGATTGATTGAGCATTTTATTGAAGAGGGTACCACTATAGTCTCAGATGTGTTGGGTCAGCAGGGGTACAATCCTTTAGTAGTGAACAACAGTGTTGAGTTTAAGAATTATGATACGGGGGCCTGTACGAATGTTTTTGTTTGTACGTGAGCGCACGTGCCTGTGTGTGTGTGTGTGTGTGTGTGTGTGTGTGTGTGTGTGTTTCTGTGGTGTTTGACCTTGATGGCTGCGCCAGAGCTTTTTAGTGGTAAGTTGACTTTTTTTTTTAATGGTTTGTGGGGTGTTTGTGAGTTGTTTGGTTGTTTGTATTGGTGATTTGCTTTGCTGTTTACTTGTATGACTTTAGAGAAGTATTTGATTGCACGGTGTGGATATGGCTGTGGCTGGTTTTGTATCATTAGTTGCTGTTGACCTATGTAGGTCGAGGGAAGTGTTCGATTCCAATTTTGATTTTCTAGGTGTTTTTTTTTTTTGTGGGATTGAGTGTGGTGGTGGTGAAATTTTTGAGATTTATAGTGTAGTATCGGTTGTTTCTGTTTACCTATATAGATCAAGGGAAGTGATTGATTCCAGTGGATTTTGTGTGTAGTGGAATTTGGGAAGGTTGTGGGGTCTTGTTATTTTAGTGTTTTTTGTCATTTGGTGTAGTGGTGTGTGTTTATATTTAGTTTGACCCCATCCAAAACCCTCAATTTCCCCTGCTTGTCCTGTTAGTTTCATTATATTTTTGGAGGAATATCTGTTTGGTGGTTTTTCGATCTATTTTCGTGTTTGTTGTCATGTTTACGTGATGACATCGTAGGAGCGGTATGGGAATTGTTGTTAATGATCGTTTCTGCCATATTGGTGATGTCATTGGTCAAAGTAGAGGGGTGCAATCGGACGCTTCCGCTATCCCTTATTCTCAGTGTGTTTGAGCTGCCAATACGTAATAGATCCATCCCCTTTTGCATTTGCCTCTGCTTTGACACTGGACACAGCATGTTTCCCAACAACTGAAGTGAATCTCACTTGATCAACTTCAGTTTCAGTGGAAGACGGTAGCTTGAGCTTTTTGGTAAGGGGTATACATATAACAGACTTGAGCTGTACTTGGTCCCCATCTCCCCTCTACATGATACCTTGCCTTACCATTGCCACGCCACCCAAGTAGGGTGTCCATTTCATTTTCATTGAAAAAGGGGACATTTAAAATAAATTAGAGAGAAACCTGGGACAATGAAGGAAAAAACGGAACATAAATATTGTATTGACTAAATTTAATACACATACAAGTTTGCCTTTACAACGTGCACTCAGATCATCCCAAATCACTTTTTACAATTATTCTGCCACACTATCACCATACTTTTCACTTTTATGTACTTTATCAAGAAGTGCATTTTCGTTTGAAATTGTATCATAAAAGTCAGTAAACGATACACCATTAAAGTGTGTTTTGACAATGAGCAAGGCCCTCACTGTTCTAACTTTCATTCTCTTTTTTTCATCTGACCACAAAGAGTTCACTAAAGAAAACACACTTTCCACAGCAGCATTTGACCCAGGAATTGCCAGACAAAACTCCACCAAATGAATAATGTTTCTCATGTTAATGTTATTACTTTTGAAATAAGCAAATATTTTACACCACATTGCACTAACACTTTCTTTGTCTCCTTCACTTTTTATGTAGTTCTGTGCACCACATGAAAATTCATCGAACACTTCGTCTTCATCAACAGGAAAATTTGGTACAGTATTTTTAACAAAAACACAACAGTTCTGAACATCCTTCTACTGTAGCTGCTCCTTTTCAGTATTAACGCTGTCAAATGCTTTAAAAGGTGTGAGAAATTGTAAACACCATTCTTTAATATACTCGATGCAAGAGTCATAGAAGATGTCAGCATAAATATGAAATTGTTCTACAGTAACGTCACCCTCTCCTTCCAGCCTTCTTAGAGTCTCATGTACAAAGGATGTGAGAAATCTTTCAGATTTTCTACATTGTAATTTGCCCAATAATTTGTTTATTTTTTGATAAACTTCCACTATTGTGATTTCTTGTTTCTCAATACATTTAATTGTTGTGGAGAAAGGTTTTAGCTGACTAACAAGAAAATGTAGAACAACAATAGACACAGGGTTATTAAAGAATTGTTTAAGGATAAAAGGACACTTATCAAGGGAAATGAAATTGATTTCAAAGCAGGAAATAACTCTACAATTCTTTCCAATGCTGGTAGCAGAAATAGCCACCTTGTCTTGCTGTGCCCAAGTACAGTTTTGTATTCAGTTACAGTAAACTTACAGAATGACTTCAGAGATTCAACCTTTACTGTATATATTCGGAAATGCTGGTAGATTTTGTTTACAATTAATTGGCAGTCGATGGGCAGGCAATCTGAGCCAGTTTGTAAGGATTTGTGCACCACATGTGCTGGACAGCCAACACCTACTACATTATTCACTGTGTTCTGTTGCAGTTTATAGAACAAATTGTTTTTCCCCTTTCCTCTGCTTACCACCAAAATTGGTGTTTGTGTTGTCTGCAGAAACTGCAATCACCATTCCCTCAAGATCATACTTTTTTAAAACCTCCAGCACATAATTCTGAAGTAAATCTGAAGTTTCTCCAGCTAAATTAACCAATTCGAGCACTTTCACCGTGATGCCATTTTCAGGGTGAAAATACCCGATAAAAGAGGAACCAACTTCAAATCCAGATGATTCGATGTATCAATCATTACAGAAATGACTCAAGCACTTTTCAGTTCATTTAAAACCTGCTGAGGTTCATACGGTGCAATAACATTTGAAATGATTGCATTACATTTTGTGTGTTCACATGTGAATTTAGGATTGAAAAGTTTTTTAACAACTGCCGTAGTACAGTCCATTGACTTAAAGCTATGGTTATGCATTGCACTGTGGTATGGAAACGTAGCTTCTTGTGCTGCCAACTGGCTATCCATTTCTGTTACTGATTTTAAGTTCACATAGTAGTCACTTACACATTTATTTGCTCTTTTTGTTTGATCACTCATGCGATGTTTCTTCGTCTTAATGTGATTCACAATGTCAGACCTTCCACCATGACCAATAGCAAATTTTGATCTGCACAATGCACATTCTACAGTTTCTCTACTACCAGTGATAAAAGGAAACTCGCTTTTTATATTGCTGTTAAAATTACACTTTCGCTTTGGCATAATGAAACAGTGATTACACAGTGCAAAACATTAACAGTGTGGTGACGAAAGCCAGAGAGCAAGTATCAGTGGTATAGAGTATCTCTGGACCGAAAGGACACATTCAGTGGATTGATTTAGAAGAGAACAATCTTCGTTGTTATTCGTAACCTATAGTGCGTTTAAAATTACTTGCGATTTTTGACAGTTCGGTACATGTTTGGGTCCAAATGGCTCTGAGTGCTATGGGACTTATACATGTTTGGAGTATGCTGAAAGTCATCACACACTTCCTAGCGTAAATAATTGCGCAGTTAATAGCAAGTCAAACGACCAGTAGCGTAAAATACTCTAGCCAAGCGGAATCATAAAAAAACGGGACATATGAGCGTCCCCAAAAAAACTTTCGGGACAGCGGGACATTTTGGTAACAAACAGGACTGTCCCTGGAAAAACGGGACGAATGGACACCCTACACCCAAGTCAAGTGTGCAAGTAATGATAGACACAGTACTTCATGTAGAAGAGACAGAATCCACCAGAGAGGATAGTACGTGAGGTACCTGTGGTACCTCTGCTACTTGACTCTCAGTAGTCCTCCCAGCACACCAATTCACAATTGCTTGATGGTAGTCAGGATGATTTTGAGCTGCTTACAAACGCCAACTATCTCTACCTGTGTTTGAGAACAGCATTCACAGTAGGCGGCATTGTGGTTAGTGCAATGTTTTACAGGAGACTGTCCTCGATTTAGCAAATAAAAATACAAATTTATTAACGTGTGGTGTACTGTCACAGGAATGTAACGTGCATTGCAGGCTGTTGGGCTCTTTAACTGGAGGAGAAGTCCATGCATCAGGGAAGTTTGTCCAATATGGAGGCATGTTAATAACACTTCATTCCATCTCTGTGACTGGAAGGATATGTCCCACAGTTAGATTGTTCATTTCACTAACCATAGTTTATCTGTCGCTTCCACTGACACTTTCTGTCTGTGATGCAGGATCCATTTTTTTGTTAGGAAAGGTTGTAAAGGGGCATTATGTTAAATAACTATGAAAACTGCACAAGTGTCCTTGGCTGCTGCATATGCCTGAATTGCCACATGTCCTACCACCCAGCGGAATGCTACCTCATAGAGGATGTGCTGGGATTGCTCTCTCTTCTTGATATGTACATTGCATAGTTTGCAGTGGAATCATATAAAAAGGGAAATTTCATATCTCAAAAATGTCTCATCTGTTCTACAGCCATCAAGTCTACCTGTACCATTACACTGCATAAAGTGAATTCATTTGCTAATCATACATTGAGGACACAGTCAGGTTAAACTACAGTGTAACTTAGACCCAGCATTGTAGTTTGAGACGCTGATTTAAATTATTATGAAAAATATTTTTAAAATGTAATCTGGAGATCTCACTATCTTGTGTCTGTTGATTGTGAAATAATACTGGGCCTGGATAGCAGCCACGGTGGATGATGAATCCAACCCTGGGTGGGAAACAACTGATTCTTTATCCACACCTAGATCTGTGTGCTCTGCTTTCACATTGATTTCAAACGACTGTCACTTGTAGATAATTTGTTGAAGCCAATTCCAAGGACAGCTGCACATGCTGGCAGAACACTGGTAGTGTCTGCGGGTCAACCAGAAACAATAAGTGTGGCCCCTGAGGAGTTCCCATGGGTTGGATGGTTAGGACTCATCAGCCTCTTGCAGATACTAGGCCTGGAGCTGGTTATTCAGACACTTGTGTCTGGCCTAATCTCCTCATTGTGTAGGGCTCATAAGATCCTTAAACCTGAAGGTCCTGCTTATCCAAGTGTGTGGCTTTTGTTATAGAAGTGGAGTCAGTACATTCAGTCAGCTCCCCTGATCTGTGGCCAAGACACATTAAAGTGTTCAGCACTTTGAGATACTGTGCTTTCGTGTCTGTCTAGTCTGGTAGTTCCAAGGGCTTTTCTGGAAAACTAGGCCCAGAAGCTGCACCAAATCTCTGACACATGGAATGATCATGGTGGTGAACTACATAGTGCCGTGAATGGATGAAATCTAAGCACATTGTTTTATATGTCAAGAACTTAAAATTTTTATACACTGAAGAGCCAAAGAAACTGGTACACCTGCCTAATATTGTTATAGGTCCCATGAGCTTGCAAAAGTGCTGCAACACGGCATGGTATGGACTCGACTAATGTCTGAAATAGTGCTTGAGGGTGTTGACACTATGAATCCTGCAGTGCTGTCCATAAATCTGTAAGAGTACGAGGGGGTGGAGATCTCTTCTGAACAGCACATCACAAAACATTCCAGGTATGCTCAATAATAGTCATGTCTGGGGAGTTTGGTGGCCAGCGGAACTGTTTTAAACTCAGGAGAATGCTCCTGGAGCCACTCTGTAGCAATTATGGACATGCGGGGTGTCGCATTGCCCAACTGGAATTGCCCAAGTCCATTGGAATACACAATGCACATGAATGGATGCTGGTAATCAGACATGATGCTTACATATGTGTCACCTACCGGAGTTGTATCTAGACATATCAGGACTCTCATATCATTCCAACTGCACACATCCCACACCATTACAGAGCCTCCACCAGCTTGAAAAGTCCCTTGCTGACATGCAGGGTCCAAGCATTCATAAGGTTGTCTCCATACCCGTAAATGTCCATCTTCTCACTACAATTTGAAACAAGACATCCAGTCATCAAGAGTCCAATGTCGGTGTTGACGTGCTCAGACGAGGTGTAAAGCTTTGTGTCATACCGTCATCAAGGATACACGAGTGGACCTTCGGTTCTGGAAGCCCCTTATCGATGATGTTTCATTGAATGCTTGGCACATTGGCACTTGTTGGTGGTCCAGCACTGAGATCTGCACCAATTTGCAGGAGGATTGCACTTATCTTCAGTCATCGTTGGTCCTGCTCTTGCAGGATCTCTTCCCCACCGCAGCAATGTCGAAGATTTTTATGTTTTACTGGATTCCTGATATTCATGGTACACTCGTGAAATGGCCGTACGGGAAAACCTCACTTCATTGCTACATTGGAGATGCTGTGTCCCATTGCTCATGTGCTAACTATAACACCATGTTAAAACTCACTTATATCTTGATAATTTGCCATTGTAGTAGCAGTAACCGATCTAAGAACTGTGCCAAACACTTGTCTTATACAGGCATTGCTGACTGCAATGCCATATTCTGCCTGTTTACATGTCTCTGTATTTGAATATGCATGCCTATACCAGTTTCTGTGGTTCATGTAGTCCACTCCTCCAGTCTCTTTAGTATAAGTTGCAGCTGACATCTTGCTGTTGCTGGGTTGGGGAAAAAGCCAAGTATAGAAAAATTCCACAAATAATGACATAGCTGTTGTTATTAGCAATACAGAAGAGGATAACTGTCAGCGTGTTACCTTGTGGAACAAATCAGTCTCAGATAAAAATTCCTCTGCTCTGTATCTGAAGGAACACTGTGACAGTAAGAACGGAAGAAAGGTTAGTATCATTCCCCAGAAGTCCCACAAATGGAACTATCCAAATATTTTATGCACCCAAGTGTGAGGCACGCAAGTCTCCCCACCAACGGCAAGGTCCGTGTTTCATGCGGGGGGCCGTTTAATGACATAAATAAATATCATAATATGTAAATTTACTTTTGGTGATGGGCCCACATCATCAGTATTGTAGGCCTGCTGCAGATAGAAAAAGGTTCCTGTGAAGAGTTGCCTGCATAGCCAGACTACAACAATTTGAGTAGCCGTGTTTTTTGAAATGATCCTTTCCATATGGATTACAGACGGCTTGATGCCAAATGAGTATTTCTGCAGAGCACAGATTGCATGTAAATGCAGGAACTCTGTCAATGTTTCCAGAATGAGTTTTTCACTCTGCAGTGGAGTGTGCACTGATATGAAACTTCCTGGCAGATTAAAACTGTGTGCTGGACCAAGACTCAAACTCAGGAACTTTACCTTTTGCATGTAAGTGCTCTAGCAACTGTTATCAGTTAGTAAAGCACTCGAAGGCGAAGGTCCCAAGTTTAAATCTTGGTCATTGTCAGTGTTTGCTTGAGGCATAGAAAAGATTGCATGGATTGTTGAGTAATGGTTCATAAGCAATGCATGAATTACATGTGCAGTGCATCCCACTTCCTGAATGGGTAGCTCAAATTAATATGATGGTATCCTTGTGGGAGGGATGTGTAAATACAAATGAAAGTGAACCACAGTATATTTGCCCCATCACTGATATGCAAGCAGTACAGGGACCTGAAATACATTCAAATCAGACATTAAGTTGGATTTTTTAAAAAAAGGGGGTTGGGGGGAGGGGATAGGCTGAAAATTGGCAGAAACATTCAGTACAGTGCTCAGATCAAATTCCCAAAAAATGCACTTTGGGGAAAATCCACCATATTGGACTTGTCGAGTTATAACCATAGTAAGCGAAACAAGCCTCCAACTGGGTTCCTTTTAGTGCCAAATTAATGGGTTTAAGCACCACTATCATCTAAAAAGATAAAACAGCTTACTGTAGTGCAGTTTTGTTGTTGTACTCAACTAGTGTTGAAAAAATAATTGATCTAAAAATTTGCAGCTTTTGATCATACATTGCTGATTTTTTTAAAAAAAATATGGTAATGTTGTAACATACAATAAAAACAAAATTCAGTTTAAATAATTTTCATAAAATGGGAAAAAACAGCGACAATAATACATTGTTTTTCATGAAAGTGGGCAGAATTGTTGTATGCTTGAAAGGTTCACTTACCCACCACCAACTAATTACAGGAATACGGTATATGGAAAAAAAACTAACATTACAGTTTCTTTTATAAAAATGAAAAAAATTATGTACAGGTCTTTTTACATTTTGTGGTTATTTATCTAAACGCATCAGTCACAGTCTTGATGTCGTCTCGGTTTCAATGGCTGCTTCACTACCCGAGCCATCTGAATCCATCCCTCCACCACCAGCTTTTCTGGACTGCACAGATGGGAGTTATCCATACAATGCATTCTTCGCTCCCGTAATTATCCCGGTCTCAGCCTATGGTAACGTACTGTGCCCACCCAACAGTTTCCAGCCGGCCAGAGTGGCCGAGCGGTTCTAGGCGCATCAGTCTGGATCCGTGCGACCGTTACGGTCGCAGGTTCGAATCCTGCCTCGGGCATGGATATGTGTGATGTTCTTAGGTTAGTTAGGTTTAAGTAGTTCTAAGTTCTAGGGGACTGATGACCTCAGATGTTAAGTCCCACAGTGCTCAGAGCCAACAGTTTCCATCCCCTCTGTCCCATCATCTCCTCCTCATTCTCATCTCCCACCCTGTTTATTTGCGGCCCTCTGCCAACGCATCCGCCTGTCTTTCCCTGCTCCTCACATTTTATTCCTTTTTTTCCCACCTCCCTGCCCCACAACCTCCTGACTCTGCACCTGTTGGCAGTCTAGTCCCTGCACATTCCACCAGACGGCATTTGTCTCTCTTCCCACACGTACACTACTATCCCTTAGCCTTCCCTGACCCCTCCAGATGGCTGCTTGCATCCCACTTGATAGTAGCATTCTGGCCCGAGATGCTGAAGTTGGCAGTCATGTGTGCTTGCTGGTGTGTGTGCATGGTGTTTGTCTCTCTTTTACTGATGAAGGCTGTGGCTGAAAGCTTTACGTAAGTCCTGTCTGCAACTTGACATGTCTTCTTTACAGTAAGTAGCAATCTGTATTTTCCTACATAGTTGATATTCCTACCTGGAGTTTCCATTACCTGATTCTGGCTTTTATTTAAAATTGACTTGCTGACTTCTAGTATAAGTCACAATACCAACATGGACAAACATTATATATGGATATTATTATTATTACTATATTGAAGCAGGAGGATTGTGTAATGATGTAAATGTAGGTACGTTGTTATTCTATGTATTGCAGATCTTGGCTATAATTATGTGTGCTGTCATGTTAGTTGCTGCATCTAGCATTTTTGGTCCCACCTTTTGCAGTTCTGAAGATGGCAATGGGGAACTGCCAAAACTGGTAATCTGTATGAAGAAATGATTTTAGCGATCTTGACAGTTAAGAAAAGAAAATATTCAGTGTTCATACTGCTACACCCAACACTGACAATGTCAGAAGTGTATACAAGTAAAAGTTTTGGTGTACATGTAGTTGACTGCTGCAAAATTCAAAACCTAATGCAAGGAACAAAAGACTGGAAGTATGAAAACAGTGGAACATTTTAAGAAAATATTACCGTTAGTCAACAAACATTGAATAGGTTTGGAGATTGTAAGAGTGAATAGGTACATTAGGCTCTTGTATAAAAAAGAAATTCACAAGAAAATCAAGGCAGCATAAGAAATCAATCATTGGTAATTTTAGCCTCAGACATGTCTGTGAAGTGAGCTGTAATGAAGATCCATAACATAATGTTGTCTCATTCTAACTTCCCTGCACCTAACATACCCCATATATTCACCTCTCCCACCCCCTGCTCGCTAGCACCATCTTCACTCTTCCTAGACTCCTAACATCAAGAATAAGTGTCCAACAAAAACCAGTAAAAAGCCATCCTATTGTCTCCTCCACCCAGTAAGACCTCAACGGCTACACTTTACTGTGAGCCATCCACACACAACTCTTGCTCATGATATAGTGCAAGTATTGGCAATGCCTGTGCTTGTATAATTGGTGGTAGCTGATTGGAGACAGGTATTTGTGAAGCGAATAACAAGCTGTAACCGGAAAATATGAAGTACTTGCGTTATTTCTGCACATTTATTTTTGGCCCTATATTGACCTCGTGTGGTGTTGTTGTTGTTGTGGTGGTGGTCTTCAGTCCACAACTGTTCTGATACAGCTCTCCAGGCTACTCTATCCTGTGCAAACCTCTTCATCTCCGAATAACAACTGCAACCTACATCCTTCTGAATCTGCTTAGTGTATTCATCTCTTGATATCCCTCTATGATTTTTACCCTCCACACTTCCCTCCAATACGTGATGCTTCAGAGTGTGTCCTACCAACTGATCCCTTCTTGTAGTCAAGTTTTACTACAAATTCCTCTTCTCCTCAATTCTATTCAGTACCTCCTCATTAGTCACGTGATCTACCCATCTAATCTTCAGCATTATTCTGTAGCACCACATTTCGAAACCCACTATTCTCTTCTTGTCTAAACTATTTAATGTCCATACATGGCTACACTCCATACAAATACTTTAAGAAAAGACTTCCTGACACGTAAATCAATATTCGATGTTAACAGATTTCTCTTCTTCAGAAATGCTTCCCTTGCCCTAGCCAGTAACACTTTATATCCTCTCTACTTCAATCAACGTAAGTTATTTTGCTCCCCAAATAGCAAAACTCGTTTACTACTTTTAAGTTGCTAATTTCCTTATCTAATTCCATCAGCATCACCTGATTTAATTCGACTACATTGCATTATCCTCGTTTTGCTTCTGTTGATGTTCATCTTATATCCTCCTTTCAAGATACTGTCCACCCCGCTCAACTGCTCTTCCATGTCCTTTGCTGTCTCTGACAGAATTACAATGTCATCGGCAAACCTCAAAGTTTTTATTTCTTCTCCAAGGATATTAATTTTTACTCCAAATTTTTCTTTTGTTTCCTGTTCTGCTTGCTCAATATACAGATTGAATAACATCGAGGATAGGCTACAACTCTGTCTCACTACCTTCTCAACCACTGTTTCCCTGTCGTACCCATCAACTCTCATAACTGCCATCTGGTTTCTGTACAAATTATAAATAGGGTTTCACTCCCTGTATTTTACACCTACTATCTTCAGAATTTGAAAGAGAGTGTTCTAGTCAGCATTGTGAAAAGCTCTTTCTAAGTCTACAAATGCTAGGAACATAGGTTTGCCTTTCCTTAACCTATCTTCTGAGATAAGTTGTGGGGCCAGTATTGCCTCACGTGTTCCAACATTTCTACGGAATCCAAACTGATCTTCCCTGAGGTCAACTTCTACCAGTTTTTCCATTCATTTGTAAAGAATTTGTGTTAGTAATTTGCAACCATGACTTACTAAACTGATAGTTCAGTAATTTTCACACCTGTCAACACCTACTTTCTTTGGAAATGGAATTATTATATTCCTCATGAAGTCTGAAGGTATTTTGTCTGTCTCATACATGTTGCTCACCAGATGGTAGAGTTTTGTCATGGCTGGCTCTCCCAAGGCTACCAGGCTATCAGTAGTTCTAATGGATTGTTATCTACTCCCAGGGCCTTGTTTCGACTTAGGTCTTTCAGTGCTCTGTCAAACTCTTCACGCAGTATCATATCTCCCATTTTATCTTCATCTATGTCCTCTCCTGTTTCCATAATGTTGCCGTCAAAAGATAAACAGCTTACTGTAGTGCAGTTTTGTTTTTGTACTCAACTAGTGTTGAAAAAATAATTGATCTAAAAATTTGCAGCTTTTGATCATACATTGCTGATTTTTTTTAAAAAAAAATTATTATTGTATAGACACTTCATATATTCCATCTTTCTGCTTCCCCTTCTTTTCTTGGGACTGGTTTTCCATCAGAGCTTGATATTCATACAGGTGGTTCTCTTTTCTCCCAAGGTCTCTTTAATTTTTCTGTAGGCAGTATCTATATTACCTGTTGTGATATACACTTCTACATCCTTACATTTGTCCTCTAGCCATCCCTGCTTAGCCGTTTGCACTTCCTGTCAATCTCGTTTTCGAGACGTTTGTATTTCTTTCCGCCTGCTTCATTTACTGCTTTTTTTTTATTTTCTCCTTTCATCAATTAAAGTCAATATATCTTCCGTTACCCAAGGATTTCTACTAGTCCTTATCTTTTTACCTGTGTAATCATCTGCTGCCTTCACCATTTCGTCTCTTAAAGCTACCCAATCGTCTTCTACTATGTTTCTTTCCCCTTGTCAATCCTTCCCTAATGCTCTCTCTGAAACTGTCTACAACTTTCGGTTCTTTCAGTTTATCCAGGACCCATATCCTTAAAGTCTTGCCTTTTTGCAGTTTCTTCAGTTTTAATCTACAGTTCATAACCAATAAATTGTGGTCAGAGTCCACATCTGCCACTGAAAAGCCTTACAATTTAAAACCTGGTTCCTAAATCTCTGTCTTACAATTATATAATCTATCTGAAACCTTCCAGTGTCTTCAGGCCTCTTCCACGTATGTTCTACCAGGCGGCTTCCTCTTTCATGCCTAACCCCAGTCAGTATTCACATACTACTTTCCTTCTCTTCCTTTTCCTACAGCTGAATTCCCCCATGACTGTTAAATTTTCGCCTCCCTTAACTATCTGAATAATTTCTTTTATCGCATCATACATTTCCCCACTCTCATCATCATCATCATCATCATCATCATCATCTGCAGAGCGGGTTGGCATATAAACTTGTGCTACTGTGGTAGGCATGGGCTTCGTGTCTATCTTGGCTATGATACTGTGTTCACTATACAGTTCGTAGTAGCTTTCTACCCCTCCCCCCTCCCCCCCCCCCCCCCTCGGGATTGTTAAGCCACCTCCTGCATTACCATTTGGTTTTGTATTTATAACCGTGTTTTAGCCTGACTAGAAGTCTTGTTTCTCCTGCCACCGAACTTCACTAATTCCCTATCCATTTCCTTTTTTAAATTTTCTAACCTGTCTGCCCGATTAAGGTATCCGACATTCCATGCTCCGATCCGTAGAATGCCAGTTTTGTTTCTTCAGATAACAATGCCGTCCTGAGTAGTCCCTGCCCGGAGATCCGAATGGGGGCTATTTTACTTCCAGAATATTTTACCCAAGATGACACCATTGTCATTTAATCATACAATAAAGCAGCATGCCGTTGGGAAAAATTATGGCTGTAATTTCTCCTTGCTTTCAGCCATTTGCAGTACCAGAACAGCAAGGCCGTTTTGGTTGATGTTACAAGGACAGACCAGACAATCGTCCTGACTGTTGCCCCTGCAACTACTGAAAAGATTGCTGCCCCTCTTCAGGAACAACACGTTTGTCTGGCCTCTCAACTGATACCCCTCCGTTAGTGTTGCACCTATGGTACAGCTATCTGTATTGCTGAGGCAGGCAAGCATCCCCACCAACGGCAAAGTCTGTGTTTCATTGGGGGGGGGGATGTTTATGACATAAATAAATATCATAATATGTAACTTTATTTTTGGTGATGGGCCCACATCAGTTATTCGCTTTGTGTAGATGGCCTTTTCTTCAGGATTTGCTATTAGAGCATATTGCGTTTCTGTTATTGATATATCTAGCAATTTGTAAGGTGAAATATTACTAATGATTTATTCTAAAATGCGGAACATTGTCTTGTTGACAGACAGCTATGAATTATTTCTGTTTTATGGACAACTCTTTATTAATTTTATACTCTTGCTAAATCTCGGTGTTTCTTTTGTCGATAGGCAGTTTGACATTTTTTTATGTTCAAGCAGTTATTGCAGTATCTGTCTAAATTAAAGAAAGTTTTGTTTTGTGGTAGCCTGAGCAGAAGTAATTTCTATACAATAGCGAATTTTTGTTCCGAAGAGGGACAGATTATGTGTTTAGTGTAGACGGGCTTTTGTCAGTTTCAGCAGTTGCAACATGTTGGCATTTCTATTATGACATATATCCTAGCAATGTCTAGATTAGGTGTGAAGGAAACAGTTTGGTTGTGAGTTGATGAAGCCAATGAATGTGAAACCAAAAGTAGCAGTTGTGGAGGTGATGGAGCCAAAAAATATGAAAGCAGAAAAACTGGTTGTGGTGACAGACTGATCTGCAGCATAGCCTGATGCTCAGATTAGGCTGTAAGGCAACAGTTTGAGATTTGGTGAAGCCAATGAATGTGAAAACTGTAAAACTGGGTGTGCTGGCAAACTGATTTGTAGCATAGGGTGAGGTCTATGTTGGGCTGGGGCAACAGTTTGGTTGTGAGTTGGTAAAGCCAAAAGATGTGAAAGCAGAAAAAATTGGTTCGGTGAAAGACACCTGTAGCATAGCCCAGCATCTGTGTAAGTTTGTCATCTCTCAACCTGTAAGTATTCACAGTGGTAAATAGGCAGTCATGTAAATTCTGTTAATTCCTTTCTTAAGTGCTCCACAGATTCTTCTGACCTGACCACATCGAAATGGTGTGGAGCTGTGTAATGGAGGTTATGTCATGCCAACCCCAAAAATATTTACTGAAGGGTTATTTTTATCATGGATATTTTATTTTATGGCCTGTGTTTGTGAGTCTCTAATCACCTTAGTAGGTAACCATAGACGTTGATGCTGTGTTTTGGTGTTCTTATAAGTAGCCAGTGAGAAATACCAAAACCGATCACTTCAGCCTGAGAAAGTGCAGCACATAATTTGATTTCACTTCATTGTATTTTTAGCTGTGGCCTCAGAATGAGTTCTCTTTAGGGACCTTGTCCTTATGGTACCCAGAGGCAATATAGTTGAACTGGTGTATGTCTCATGGTTTTATAGCCAATTTTAGGAAGTGCTCAAAGCATGTTGGAGATATGAGCCGTATTTCTTGTACGAAGGATACAGAATGGGGTACAGTGGATATCCAAAAAGTCTTATAATGGAGTTAGTTGCAGCATTCAAAAAGATTCATGGTTTGAGAGAGTCGAGTCTTCCAAAAATTCTACAATTAGCTTTTTCTAGGTGAAAAGGTGCAGAAACTTTTTTATTACTGATGAACTGCAGTTATCCTATGAGACAGTTATATATTGGAGAAGCTTCTGCAGAGAAGTGTGTATTGAAATATTTTTCAAAGAAAGTGAGAAACTTGGTGACAACAGAGTTGTCATGGAGCTCGATGAGGCTTTGCTCAGAAGAAGAAAATTTACCAGAGGTAACAAAAAGAGAGAGAGAGAGAGAGAGAGAGAGAGAGAGAGAGAGAGGAGGGTGTATTTTCAGAGAAATCCAAAGAGGAATCCAAGAGTGCTTCTTCCCGAGTTGTTCTCATACTTAGTGCTCAATATTGTCAAAGATTATATCCTTTCAGGAGTGACAGTAATTTCTGACTTCTTTAGGTTGTACATATGCTTGAATAATGAAGGGTTCATAAAGTGACATTTAAATGTTCCAAAACTGGTGCACACACATATAGCATTGAAGGCACCTGAGCTTCCATAAGGAGATCTCTTCATGGAACCAGAGAGAGCAAAAAAAATTTTATATTATTTGTTGAATGTGTGTGGCACAAAACATATAGTCAAAATAAGGATTTATTTCTGCATTTTATGAAGACTGCAGCAACATTGTATAAGCCCTAGTTTGATACTTTGTTTTCAATAAAATCTTGGTGTTGTTATTTTTACATTTTCTGGTTTTTCTTTGTTGTTTCTGTATTATTATTTTCTTGTAGATGAGGTCCATCACATCACATCCTTTTGTTTACGAAGCATCAGTAGTGGCCTTTAATATGTGTCATAAATAAAAAGAAGCAAAATCTATGTACAGTAAAAATAAAGTATTATTTTGTTGCTTATACAGACTACATCCGCAAGAACATAATAATGTGATAACATTTGTTTTAAATAATTTCTTACGTGCTTCCTGTGTATCCGTCTTTTTCTGTGACACTTCAATTCCATCACACTACGATACCTCTACATCTACACCTATATGTATACTCCGTAAACTACTGTGAAGGGCATGGCAGAGGTTACATCCCATTGTAACAGGTATTAGAGTTTCTTCCCATTCCACTCACATATAGATTGTGTGAAGAATGATTGTTTGAGTGCCCCTGTGCATTGAGTGCCCCTGTGCATGCTATAATTAACTTAATCTTATCATGATCCCCATGTGGACAATATGTAGGGGTTTCTAGTGTTCCTATGGTCATTTAAAGCTACTTCTTGAAACTTTGTAAGTAGGCTTTCTCAGGTTAGCTTACATCTATTTTCAAGAACTTGCCAGTTCAGTTTCTTCAGCATCTTTGTGACACTCTTTCATGGCGTAGACAACCTGTTTGGTAAGGGTTTCACACACTTGACAGTATTCTAGAACAGGTCACGTGAGTGGTTTATAAACAATCTTCTTTGTAGACTAAATGCATTTCCCTAGTATTCTACTGATAAACCAAAGTCTGCCACCTGCTTTACCCACGAATGAGCCTGTGTGATCATTCTATTTTATGTCCCCACAGTGTGTTACACCCAGGCTTCTGTATGAGTTGTCCAATTCCATCTGTGACATTTTGATACTTTAGTCATAGGATAGTATGTTTTTGTTCATTTAATGAAGTGCACAATTTTACATTTCTGGGCATTTAAAGCAAATTTCCAGTCTTTGCACCACTTTAAAAAAATACTATGCTAAAGGGTGTTAAGTTAAAATGTAATATTTATTTCTCCCGTGATTGGAACTAAAACATCGTTGTTATTGGGTTCACAAACTGGGTATTCCACCATATTAGCTTTCCCCATGACTCACAGCAAGCATTACTAACAAACACTTCCTGGTAAGATTGCCTATGGCCCATTGTAAAGTTCTTCTAGCCTCACCTTTTTACTCCAACCTCTTTTATGATGTGTGCATCTGCGCACCCTGAAAACGCACGCAACAAAGAAATGAGAAGTGAATGCCATAGTTTTGCACAAAAATCAAAAGAACTCACATTCACCTCAAGACAACTCCTCCCAGGGGGCACACAACTCTTTTGTGAGTATGTGCTTGGCTACCATGGGTCCCCATGGGTCCCCAGCCTATGCAGCATTACTTTGTTTCTGTGCTATAAGCTTATACTTGCACTATCTCTTTCCCTCTCTGCCTCTCCATTGGGTGGTTGTGTTGGTGAAAACCCTGCTTGGACCTGGTTCATGATTGGGACTCGAGTTTCCGCTTCTGGAGTCTTCTACAACTTTTCTTTAAATAAACATATGGTCTCCATTGTTGAGTTCGACCTGCCACCAATTTTCAAAATTCTCCAGAAGTGTGGATTGTGCAGGGAAGGTCACCCAAAGTGGTGTATGCTCCACCTTTATTACTTTCCATCTTTGCACCCTTCCCTACGCAGAACGGTAGACCCCTGAACATGCAGGCATCACACTGTTGGTACCTGAGCTGAAAACTCCCCACTTGTAACGAGGAGTATGTGCCCATCATGACTTGGGACCCAGACTCAATGACAGATTACTGGCCAGGTAGCTGTTGCTGAGGCTGGGTGGCACACATAGGAAGAGCCACTGTTCAGAGTGGGTGGCACCATGAGCTGCAAATGAAGTTGATGAAGTTATCTCTTGCTTGTGGTGATATGGCCCCTGCTGTCTATGGAAGGAAAATACTCTTGGCTCCAGAAGTCTCTGCAGAAGGAAAGTTCTCTTTTATACAGGGAAATATGACCCTAAAACCTTCCCTTCACTGGCTATGTCACGGGAAGAACATAAGGCTAAGGCACAACCAGAAAAATACTCCCCTACTCCCTCCCCCCCTCCCCCCCCCCCCCCCCAAAAAAAATACTTAGTTAATACAAGGGCTGATGGGAATTCCTTCTTGGTTACAGAGCCCTTACTAATTGTGGAGAACTTAGAAGACAAGTTTGGGATAGTGGCAGCCATCTCTGAAATAAAAAGTGGGTCAATTTTGATCAAAGCAGTACCCCCTGCCTAGTCATAAGTGCTGCTCACTTGTACCAAGCAGGGTGACGTACTGGTGACTGTCACTCCCCGTTATAGTCTAATTATGGTTCAGGGTGTCATTTTCCATCATGACCAGCTCTTGCAATCTGATAATGAACTACGTGCCTACTTTGAGTGACGGGGTGTACACGTTGTCCGTTGTTTACATAGGGGTTGATACTAGTGCCTTCATATTGGCCTTTGAGAGTGATTCTTTGCCTGAGAAGATCAAGATGATGGTATACCAATTTAGTGGTCCATTGACACCATGTGAAACTGTGTGTCCCCCCTCTTCCTTCACGCACGCACGCGCACACACACACACACACACACACACACACACACACACACACACACACACACACACACACAGTGCTTCAAGTGTTTGAAAGGGTGTTCTGGTACATGTCTTCACATCACAATGCTAGCCCCATCGGTAGAGGATGTGGATGAGCAATGCATGTGAACACACCTTGTGCCCCTGCCCCCCATCTGCGATCTGTGTCACCTGTGTAAAGCACCATTCTGCTGCTCACCAGGTTGCACTGTTTTCTAGAGAGAGAAGAAAATACAAGAATAGAAGACTCCGGAAGAACTAACTTATGAAAAGGCCAAGAAAAAGTGTGAGCTCTTGCATGCAACATGTAAAACAACCTAATATGCTACAGCTACAATAATGTTGCCTCCTTTGGAGACAGTACTCCCGCCCGTTTCACCTTTTACACCGGTCCCTCAGGGCCACTCAACCATGCATGCCCCAATGGTTGGAGGCTCCCCTCTTACTGCTTACTCCCATACCTACTATGGGATCGATGACTTCCTGCCCAGCAGAGACATTGGTTCCCACCTCCCAGCTGGAGACAAATCAGCTTCCTTTGGCTTCTCTTTCCAGGAAGGGGCCCCTTTGGGGGACACTTCTTTCCAAGGTTTCCGCTGTCTCCAACTGGACACCAGCCAGTGGCTGCAGGAGCCACAGGCTGCTGGTCACATGGCTTCATGATCATCATCTTTACCTGAAACTGATTCATAGAAGCCCTTGCAATCATCAATTTCGTCTAAGGAGTGGAAAGACAAGAAAAAGTCTTCCAAGAAGGACAATCCGGTGGCCCTTGCACCATTACAATCCAGCTGTTCCACTCCTGTGGCCAAGGTGTAGATTGCACCAGTATGTGGTTTGCACAACTCAGTGGAACCCAGAAAAAATATATACCATAATCCCCTAACCAGTGCCAGCAGGCGACCTTAGGGCACAACCTGCCTCCTTTGTCCCTTCATGGCCTCACAGCACATCGAACAACATTATTCTCCACTGAAATTGTAACAACATTATTCTCCACTGAAATTGTAGCAGTTTTTTTCCACCACCTGGCTGAGCTATGACATCTTTTAAGCACTTCCCATGCCTTCTGCATAGCCCAGGAGACTTGGTTTCCAACAAAGTGAACCCTGTCCCTTCATGGATACCTATGACAGGGTGTCGGGAAGAGTTTGCAAATATGTACTGGACAAGCTATACAGCTAACTTTTGCCTCTTAATACACCTTTGGAGGCCGTGGCTGTTCAGGTAAGGGCATTTCGGGATATTACCATCTGCAATGTTTACCTCCGTCGCGATGGTGAAGTGCCTCAGAACATTATGTTTGCATTGGCTTCACAGGTCTGTCCACCTTTTCTAATCTTGAGTGATTTCAGTGCCCATAACCCTTTGTTCAGTGGAACCACAATTACTGGCCATGATCTCGAGAACTGACTGGCGCAACTTGACCTTCGCCTCTTGAATATTGGAATCCCCACACACTTCAGTGTGGCGCACGGAACTATCTTGGCCGTTGCCCTTTGCATTTGCAACCCTTGTCTTTTACCATCCATTCTTTAGAGAGTCCACAATAACCTAAGTGGTAGTGACCATTTCCCGCTCTTCTTGTTCCTCCCTCAACATCACTCCGATGGATGCCAGCCCAGATGGGATGTGAGCAGTGTCGACTGGGGTGCTTTCGCTTCTGCTCTCACCCTTGACTCTGCGTGACATGGAGATATCAGTGAGGCAGTCCAGAATACAACTACAGCTATTCTTTTGGCAACTGATCTGGTGATCCCTTATTCTTTGGGCCCATCGCGACAGAAGACAGTACCTTGTGGTCATCAGATTTTGCAGAGGCCATTAGAGATCATAGACGGGCTGTCCAGTGCCATAAGTGGTACCTCTCGATGGATCACCTCAGAGCCTTGAAATGGCTCCCTGCCAGGTCCCCATCTAACAAAATGACAGAAACGAGAATGCTGAAAGCCATATGTTTCGACCATTTGACCATGTACCTCCCCTTCACAGCTTTTGGCAAAGATCTGATGTCTCTCTGTAGACATTTGCATGTCTACACTTACCCAGATGCCGTTGCTGAACATCTTGCTCTGCATTATGCTCGAGGCTCTGACTCTGAGAATTATTAACCTGACTTTCATGTCCTAAAACAGTGGGTGGAGCAAAAGCAATTATCTTATACTACATGCCACCTAGACACACAACTCTCCATTCAGTGGGTGGGAATTTGTCTGTGTCCTAGGCGTGATACAGCCCCATGAACAGACTGCGTCCATGGCAAAATGATCAAGCACTTATCATAGGATTGTCAATGTCATATCCTTGCAATCTTTAACCGCATATGGAGTGAGAACGAGTTCCCATTGCAGTGGTGAGAAAGTGTCATCATCCCAGTACTGAAACCAGGTAAGCACTCTCTGGAGGTGGACTATCATCGCCCAGTATGTCTCACCAATGATATGTGTGAGTTGCTTGAACACATGATGAACCGATGGCTGTGTTGGCTCCTTGAGTCGCAGGATCTCCTGGCTCTGTCCCAGGGTGGTTTTCACGTAGGCCATTCCACTACTGACAATCTCGGTAACCTGGCGTCTGCCATCTGAACAGCTTTTGCTCAACGTCAACACCTTATAGCTGTCTTCTTCAACCTGCAAAAGGCTTATGACTCCACATTCATTGTTACATCACATTCTTGCTGCCTTACATGGGTAGGGTCTTCAGGGTCTGCTCCCCATTTTTATTCAGAGCTTCCTGTCGCACTGTATGTTCCAGATTCTAGTTGCACTTCCCACAGTACCCCACATATCTAAGAGAATGGGCTCCCGCAGGATTCTGTACTGAGTATCCCTCTCTTTTTAGTGACCATCAATGGTCTAACAGCAGCCGTGGGATCCTCATCATCACCCTCCTTGTATGTTGACAACTTTTGCCTCTGCAATTGTTCCTCTAATACGGGCGTCACTGAACATTGACTGCAAGGCACCATATGAAAAGCGCAGGCATGGGCTCTGACCCATAGCTTTTGGCTTTCAACCGCCAAGACCCATGTTGTGCACTTCTGTTGAAAGTTCACCCACAACCAGAACTTTACCTTGGCGACCAACTACTAGTCTTTGATTCTCAGTTGATGTGGATTCCCCATCTTCACCAGCTTAAGCAAAAGTGCTGGCTGCTTTTAATACACTTTGCTGCCCGAGTAACACCAGCTGGGTTGCAAATCGCACTACCCTTCTGCAGCTTTACTTGATATGATCTCATCTTGATTATGGGAGTCTGACGTATGGTTCAGCATCACCCTTAGTGTTGCAGATGCTGGATCCAATACACCACTGCAGGGTTCGACTTGTGACAGGAGTCTTTCAAACTAGCATTGTGAATAGCTCACTGGTGGACACTCCATTGTAGATCAGGCGCCAATGAGGGATTATCAGTTATGCTACCCACATTCACAACTCTCCTAAGCATCTGAATGCCATCTTGTCTTTCCAAACATGAAAATCCATCTCCAGCAACAGTGGCTATATAAGAGATTACAATTGCAATCCACGTCTGGTGCCCCCTCTCGGAATTCCAGTTGCTTCCTCTTCCATCTCTCTTCTGGGCCTACTCGTGTACATCTCCATGGTGCATCTCTGGGCCACAGCTTATTCCAAACTTATCACAAGGTCTGGAAGACTCTGTCCCTCCCGAGGCCCTCGGCCATCAATTTTTCTCCATCCTTGCCACATTCTGGGGTTCTGAAGTAGTGTACACTGATGGCTCAATGGTTGCTGGTCATGTATGTTTTGCTTATAATCGTGCAGGACATACTGAACTACACTCCTTGCTGTATGTCTGTAGTGTTTCATTATGGAGTTGCTAGCCATCTCTCAAGCTCTTGAGCATATCTGTTCCTTCACCAGTCAGACCTTTCTCATCTGCAGCGACTCAAGCAGTTTCCAACCTCTCGACCAGCGTTATCCTCGCCATCCCTTGGTCATTTTTGTACAGGATTCCCTGTGTGCCCTCAGACAGTGTGGATGCTTAGTGACCTCTTTCTCGACCCCGTCCCACGTTGGTATCCGGGGGTATGAACTCTCACTAATAGCCTGACCAAAGTCACTACAAGTAAACCAACTCTTGGGATTGGTATTCTGTAAACAGACCTCCGATCGTTATTACACCGTCAAGTTTTAGGAATATCAAATACAGAATGGCTCACTCTGACTTCAGCAAACAAGCCTGATAAAGGAGACTACAAATGTGTGGAGGTCCATCATGCAGGCCTCTTGCAGGGATGCTACCATCCTTTGCTGGCTCTGCATCAGCCATATTTGGCTGACATGGGGTATCTCCTCTATCGGAAGGACCCACTGCACTGTCGTCGTGGTTCCCATTTGGCTGTGTTTCACATTTTGCTGGATTGTCCCAACCTAGTGCCATGCGGTGGACTTTTAATCTCCCTGACTCGGTACCCGTGGTATTAAGAGACGATGCCGCAGCGGCTGACTTGGTTTTATGTTTTATTAGTGAAGGGGGCTTTTACCACTCTCTTTAAGGGAGGGCAACTTAACCTTATCAGACCATTGAGGTGTTGGCAGAACACTCTGTTGCCTCCTCTTCCCAGAGTGGGCTGTGGATGCCTGGGCATGGTGGGCTGCCCCAGCCCTCACCCTACCTGTTCTTTTACTCTTCCTTGCCTGTTTCACATGACCTGTTAAACGAGTTCATATTTTCTCTCTCTGTGCTTCTGCAGCCCTGTCCATGTCACTAGTCTTTTCAAGGTAATTTCTGAGAGGAATACATATGGTATGCGCAGGGGTGGGGATGTCCCCCCCCCCCCCCCCCCCTGCATTGCACTCTGCCTTTGTGGGCTTCCAGCTGCTCCCTAGAGGGGGCCTGGCTTTTTTCCTCTGTCACCCCCCCCTTTTTTTTTTCTTGCCTACGTTGACCTTTCATAGAGCTTTGGGGGTTTCCTTCCTCTGGGTTTTGCATGGTAGGCTATCTCTGATCTACAGTCATGTAGACGCGTTCGAGGAAAAAGGGACTAATGACCTAGTAATTTGGTCCCTTTAACCATCCATCCAACCAACCAAAGCAACAGGAAACATTACCGACCAATAAAGGAACAGGAAACAGATGTCCATCTATGAGTTGACAACATTATAAACAGTAAAATGTGCTTGCAAGTTTTACACAGAACTATTGAAGTGTACCTCCATTTCGGAAAAAGGTTTAACACAGGACAGGTAGAACACTGACTATGAACTAAAATGAAACATCAAATGCCTAGAACAGCTGTTTTCATAATCAGCTCGTTAGTCAATATACGTTTAGTAATACCAGTCTGAAGTGAATTCTTGTAATATTCTACTGAAATCTTTGATGCAATAACTAAGAAATGTAAGCATATTCTGGAGTGGAGTTCAAATCCTTGACTGGCTGCACTCGTAGAAGTTTCCCAAATCTCTTAAACCGAATGCTCAGATAGTTCCTTCATACAATCTGCAGATGATTTTCTGTACTATCCTTGAACAAGCCAAACTTTTACTCTGTCACTAAGAAACTTGACTTCACTAAGCCTTGATCTTCCTACAATAATGATTGCTAGTGGCTTTTTCCTCTTCTGTTAAATTCTTTTCTTTAGTCTTTTTAGCGATGAGAATTTACCCAATATATTGATGGCTTAGTTCTAACTTTGCACAAAAGAAAAACGTTTTAAGGACATACGCAATCGAAAACAAATGACTAATGAAATAGTCATCAACGTTTCAAACATTAGATATTTGTCTGTTGTGATACTCATGTTGTCCTTGGTCTTTCTGATGCTATTGTGGGTGTCATAAGTAGCTTTAGTGTCACTGAATAAATTATTAACCCAGGACAGTTAAGATTGGTGTTGAGGCTGCCATCACACCTTTCAATCACTGTGGTTTGGATTCAGTATTCAGTGGCAGATGTTGTAACTGAATGGGCGAACTGGCTCTCAGTTCTGAGACAGGCAAAAGCATTCCTCTTCTAATGGTATTAAGCTTAGTAAAGCACTGTAGAGCTCAGGTCAGTGTCCAGTCCACTTTTACCTCACTGACTGCTGTTGCAGGTGATTATCATGCATAGAGGATATTTGCTCCATCCATATTTAAAGAGTAAAATGTCATCTGTGCCATTTTTCGGATGAGAAAATATATATTTTTTATACTGACAAGGGGGAAACATTTTACCTACAAAAGGGTTTTCTCACAATTGTTGGTGATAAATGGATGATGTAAGAAAATTATTAAGCTTTTGCATGGGGCAGAGTGTCTTACCAATTTTGTCAGACAGAGATTCAAGTGGCTTATAGGACAGTTGATTTATCCTATTAACTGCACAATCATCCAACCACCAGCCCCATACACGTTTTATTTCCTTCCAGAACTTAAAATATGTATAATCACATTGACAAAATTTGCACAGGCATTCAGGGAATGTCTATGTAACTTTTAACAATAAATTTTATAAATATCTACTCCACATTATGAATTTTAATTACCCTAGCTTCCCAATATTAAGCAGTGGCCACTGATAACCTTACTATGTAGTATCCTGTGACACCAATCCATCCATCCATGATGGAGGCATTTTACTCTTCAAAAGCACGCCTGCAAGCTATTGCAGCTAAAATCAGCATATAGAGAATATAAAAGATGAATGCCTGAACAGTCATTTCCCATTATTAAATCTAATTTCATGGTCAGAAATTTCAATTTGATTAATGCAGCTGCTAACTAATCAATAGATGTGTTATAATTACGTTGAGGAATGTAAGTCATTTTGTAACACATTTCCAACTAAGTTTTCAATTTTTCTTTGATGTAGTACTGTAACATCAAGTGTTGTGATCACTCATGTGAATTAGAGGTTTGCTCACTATCTAGTCTTCAATCCAATTGTTAAGTAAAAAGAGCTGTTTGCACTTGATTTGCAGCAGTGGCAGAACCCCTTATCTTATCCCCAGCTAGATTTCTGGCACAGTGTTTCGAAAAAGTTTTTTAATTTTTCATGTTAAGCATTTGTTTTGAAAAGGTTTCTAATATAATAGTAATTAATTAAAAAGTATAAGTGCAACATGTTAGGCCTAACTGAATCTTCCATCAGTTCTTGGTAGAACAACATTATAATAAATGAAAAACACTAGTTTGCTTTTGTTCTACAGTATTACCTTTGTTGTGTTATCTGGTTAACACAATAAAAGTGATATACGATGTTTATAAATGAATATCGGGGTTTTAATGCTTTATAATATTTATTACATTAAACTTACAGTTATAAATATACGTCAAATGAAAGAGCAACTCAAACAGTTTTACCAAGAACCTTGTAAATGTTCATTGTGAGCAACATTTGTCACACGGCACACATTCACTGTACCCAAGTGCTGCCCAATGACAGGGCTTGCTCTGCATGGCCTCCATGTTCACCCGACCTAACACCATGTGAACTTTTCCTTTAGGGCTTAATCAAGGATCGTGTGTACATGCCTCCGCAACCAGCAGACCTCCCTGAATTAAGAAACTGGATTGAAGCAGCTGTTGCTACAATCACTGAAGATACACTTATCAACGTTTGGGAAGAACTCGGCTATATACCGTACTTGATGTGTGCCGTGCGACAAATGGTGCTCACATTGAACATTTATAAGGTTCTTGGTAAAACTGTGTGAGTTGCTCTTTCATTTGACCTACCATTTATAACTGTAAGTTTAATATAATAAATATTGTAAAGCGTTAAAACCCCGATATTCATTTATAAACACACTGTAATGTAGAACAAAAGCAAACTAGCGCTTTTTATTTATTTAAGTATAATGTTTAACTATAATGTATTAGATGATTGCAGACGGCTATTGATTCATGGCAGCAGCGACACAGGTGATAGAAGAGAATACCGGATTCTGCAGAAGCTCATGACCTGGTTATCACAGCAACTTTATTGGAGAAGCGAGCCTTGTATCTTTTGATGTACTACAGTGACAGCAACATCAACCAGATTGACTTTCTTCTTGTGTGAAAACGTGATCAAAAACTAGTTACAGAGGAAGGGTTGGACACACCAGCTGGCAAATGTGATATCTTATCACCTAGGATAGGAAGTGGCGTCAGCTTTTGGCAGATAGTAGACTTAGAGAACTTCTATGGCATCAGTGATAAAAAAAGGTAAATTTATTATTGACCAAAAGAAGGCCCCAGAACACTGGTAGCAGTACTTTGAAGCAGTCTCTGATATAGAGTTCCCACATTCACCAGTACAGCAGTTGACATCCATCATGTTGATCAGGCATCCATCATGTTGATCAACAAGCCTGAAGTTCAAGAAGCCAGAGGGAAGATGACTGGGCTGGGTGACTTTCCAGCAGTAATTTGGAGACAAAGACATTGGGAGGCGGCTGAATGGCTGACAGGTTTCCTCAATAATATCATTGAAGAGAAGAAAAGATCAACTGTGTGGTCATTAAGCAGTACAGTCTCAGTTTGGAAACGAATCAGTGGTCAAGCTGAATGTTCCAACTACCAACTTGTATGTCATCTTCCACATACATGATCTTAGAGTACAACATATAAGGTCTGTTAAAAAAATTCCAGAACATTCCTAATTTTGTACAAGTGGTGTGTTGGAGGACCGAGAGGAGGTCGCTGAGTAACCCTGTAGGGGCCACACATCGACTGCTCCAGTCAATGAAAATGTAACATGTATCCATGATTGTTAAATTCTGACTGGTGATTGAGCCTTCCGTTGATAGCAGAAACTATAAACATGATAAAGATAACAATTTGTCACAGTATAACCAAATATTTGAACTTGTAAAAAGTGTGCACCAAACTGGTCCCAGAAAGTATTGATTGACAAACAAAGGGATGTGCATGTGTTCCAGTGCCTAAAACTATTGAAAATGTGTCAAAATGATCCTGATTTTTAAACTCTTATTACCACCGGTGATGATTAATGGATTTTTGGGTACGACCCAGAGACAAAAAGGCAGAATTCAGAGTGGCATGCCCGGTGTTGCCCCACCCCAAGAAGGCACATATGAGCAAGTCAAGGATCAAAACTATGCTCCTTGTCTTCTTTAACATGAGGCATTGTCCATCATAAACTCATACCTTCTTTGTCGCAAGACATTTTCCACCATGAACTCAAACCTGCTAGGCCCACTGTGAACACCAGTTTCTACTTAGAAGTGCTCAAAAGACTGAAAAGTAGGGTCACGCACTGCTGAAGAGACACAGCAAATGTCTGTAATTTTGATAATGCATTCCTAAGATCCCTATCTTCAACAACCTTGTAAATTTTCTTCATATCTGTATCTGTTTCCGAGGTACAGAGGTTGAAAGTTACTCTACTTGTGAACTTAAAATACGCTTATAAAATCTGGTGTGAGGTGAAAGCTTAGTTTATAAAGAGATTTAGTATGGAAAAATTTGGTGTAAAGTGTGTGTGTTATCATCTGGGAAGCCCTTGTTGTAGTACTGAAGCACAGGCAAAAAAATTTTGCACGTAAAATCTGATCTGAGTTGTAGAATTAGTTTCACGTTATTATTTCTCATAAGTAACTATCCACATTTTACTGATCTGTACATTTCTTTTCCTATGAGTCACATGCCCAGCTGTAGCAGGGAAAGGAAGGGAACCAGCAGAAAAGTGCTTCTGTTTGAGCACAAAAAAGGTAGATTGCTCTTGTTTGAAGTACACTGAAAAGTTGGGTACCAGCTACCTTCCACAGCATCTTTCAAAATTTTCTCAAAAATTTTTGTGGTCAAAGAGAAGAAGGTAGTGGCAGTGACAAAGAGATGGAAAAGTAATAAATACTGGAAGATTGTAGACAGTGGTTGTGTTATAGAAAGAGCGAAGGAGACAGTGGCAGTGTGAGAGAAGGAGGGGGATACAGTGGCAATGGAACACAGTTGACAGTATCAGAACAGTGCAAGGAAAATTGTGGAGGAGACAGTGCCGGGAGGAAGTAAGAGAAAGAGAAAGTGGAAGTGAGTAACAGCCAGTGATAATGAGAGGCAAGAGTATGTGACAGTGATAAAGAGGAAGAGAAAGATGGTGACAGTGAGAACAGACAACAGCAGTGAGAAGGAAGGATGAGATGTTAGCAGTAAGATAGAGAAAGAGGGAGACAGTGACAGTGAAGTGAGACAGTAGTAGCAGGACAGAACAAAGAGGACTGTGGGTGTGACGCAGGAGACAGTGACAGAGAGGCACAAAGAGATAATGACAATGAGTGAGTGGGAAAGGGCATCTGGGAGTGGATGGATATGAGCAAGTTACAGCGATCGACTAATGGGTGTGAGTGAGTTACCGTTAGGGGAGCTTGTGAGAGTTTGAGGTGAGTTGCATGTTAAAAAAAAAGTATGAATGTGTTTGCATACCAAAATTTTTGAGAAAATTTTTAAAGATGCCGAGGAAGATGGACTGAGGCAGCTGGTACTCCACTTTCCAGTCAACAGTCTGTTACATAAACAGGAACATTTTTTGTACTCCAGTAGGAGCTTTTTTCTGCTGGTGTGGTACGGTTGGGTCAGCCTGATTCTCCAGCTCTTGTCTGGCAAGTAGTGTCCAGTTAACGCCACAGAACTTTTCTAAATAACAAAGAGGAGGATGCTGCACACTGTTGATATCCCACACAGGCTTTAGAGATTTAAGTGAGATATGTGGGGAAAAAGGATTTAGTTGTTTGTGTAGTTTCTAGAAACTAATCTGACAAATGTCTCATTTAGTTTTTCAATCCACTGCCTGTGATGGTATTATTTTAAATAAGACGCGAAGCTAGGAAAGTATTGTTAATTACAGCTTGCCAGTGACAATTCTCAGCCTGACATCAGTCTTGTTGATAAGATTACTTCTAGCCCTCACAGGAGCACATTGTTTGGCAACTGCTCTGCAGCTTGTGCCAGTGAGCTTTCTAATAATGTTTTTAATTTTAATTTGTATACAGTTATGTATACATGTTTCAGAGTAATACCTCTGAATTTTTTATGTGAAAACCCTTAAAGCTTTTTAATTAAAAAAACGTTATTAACATTCTACATCTTCGTTCTTCACATCTACATATTTATTTTTGATCATAATTCCCTGGCGATGAACACATTTCTCCCAATGAGAGATCAATTTGTTGATATTACTGTAGAATGTTTGACTTCATCGATGGAGCCACAACCTCACTTCTGCTTGCACTGCTTCATCACTAACAAAGAGAAGTCCTCAAAGGTGTTCTTTAAGGTTTGGAAACAGATGAAATTTGGTGAAAATCAGATAAGGCTTAGTTGGGTCTGTATGGAGGGTGACCCATGACATTGAACCCAAGGTGTCAGATTGTTGCAGATGTCACAGCGCTTGGGTACAGTCTGGCATTGTGATGCTGAAATAGAGGATGCTCCAAGTGTGGATAAACTCTTCACATTCGAAACTCGATTATAGCATGCTGTTTCTCACACACTGACATAGTTATGTTACACACTGCCATGTTACACTCTAAAATTTGGAGCCCTCTAGTGGCAGGGGACTGCAAATATGTAGACACGAAGAAAAAAGATGTAGAATGTTAAGTACCATTTGTTTTATCTAAAAACCTTTAAGAGTTTTCACATAAAAAATTGGGGGACACCACTTTTCCGCACACCCTCATTTTAGGTAATTATTGAATGTTACGCATGGATACTTATAATGCGGGTTATGGTTTACTTGTGCTCCATACAGGTCAATATTAAGTTGTACGTATGTGAACTTTTTATTAAGGTTGAATACTGGCTGGAAAAGTTTTAACTGTTTTTAATGGCTGTTTAGCATATCTAGGTGCTCTGAGAGATTTTCTCCTTCTTTTTTGGAAAAAAAAAATTGTGTTGAATTGCTAGAGTAACACAATCTGTGACGAAATTTTTCCCTCCTCCCTTGCACAACTAGTTCAGACAAAATCACATCAAATCAGATGTGAAACTGGAGCTTTCAGTGACTTTTATTGCCACCACCATCATCTGGGTTAAAATTGATACCCAGGATTGTCATGCTGGTTTTTATATACAGTAAACAACAGGAATGTAACAATATTATGAAAAAGGAGGTTGCGACTCACCATATAGCAGGGATGCTGAGTCACGATAGGCACAACAAAAAGACTGTCACAAATAAAGCTTTCTGCCAGTAAGGCCTTCATCAGAAATAGATCACACATGCTCTCTCTCTCTCTCTCTCTCTCTCTCTCTCTCTCTCTCTCTCTCTCTCACACACACACACACACACACACACACACACACACACACACACACACAAATGCAACTCACTCACACGATTGAAGTCTCAAGCAACTGAGGCCACACTGCAAGCAGCAGCACCAGTACATGATGGCAGTGGCGACCGGGTGGGGGTAAGGAATAGGGAACGTGCTTAGCAACAGGGTGGTCCACCTGTGTCTTAGCCACAGTTTGTTGTTGCCCATTAATGCGGACAGACAGCTTGTTGGTTGTCATGCCACATAGAATGCAGCACAGTGGTTGCAGCTTAGTTTGTAGATCACATGACTGGTTTCACAGGTAGCCCTCCCTTTGATGGGGTAGGTGATGTTTGTGACTGGACTGGAGCAGGTGGTGGTGGGAGGATGTATGGGACAAGTCTTGCATCTATGTCTGTTATAGGGCCATGAGCCATGAGGTAAGGGGTTGGTAGCAGGGATTGAGTAGGGATGGGTGAGTATATTGTGTAGGCTCGGTGGACGGCAGGATATCACTGTGGGTGGGGTAGGAAGAATAGTGGGGATTTCTCTTTTCAGGGCATGATGAGAGGTAATTGAAACCCTGGTGGAGAATGTAATTCAGTTGCTCCCAGTTCTGGGTGGTACTGAGTTACGAGGGGAATGCTGCTCTTTCGCCGGACAGTGGGACTTTGGGAGGTGGTGGGAGACTGGAAAGATAAGGAATGTTATGTAATATAACAGTGGGGGCCGTGCAGTTTGAGTATCTGACAAAATTGTACATAATCCTCGAAATCAGTTATATATGTGGCAGTCATTGAAGACAATGAAAGCTCAAGTTACATATCTAATTTGGTGTATTTAGCGTATGTTGTATATGCCGTAGACTGCTATAAACTGTGGGATCATACATAACTAGTGTGCCTGTGTGTTATTTAGAAAGAACTCTCTGAGACTGTAAGATCATGTTTCTATATCTTACATAATTTTTGATTGACAGATCCGGCCAAATATGAAAAGGAGTGCCATTGTGATGACTGCAAAAAGAAAAAGCTTATACTCCAGTCAAATGAACCATGGAAAGGCACAAAACAGATGCTTACGTAAGTTTTAATTTTATTCTATTTGTACTCAAATTGTATAATAAATTATTTTTATTGATTTGTATAGGTAACCCCTGTGCACCTCTGCTTGTCTCGACTGCTCGTTCATGACTTTTACTTCTCTTTATGCCATGCACACCGAAAATAAATTTTAATAGAAACTCGCATAACATTAAGCACTTCAAGAATGACCAGTTTAGTGTGGGGCAGGGTGCCCTCCAGTGTGCCGAGACAAGGGACATAATGGAAGGTATAGCAGTTGTGCGGCATGAGGGACTCAATATCAACACAAGTGATGCAGTGTTAATAATGTAATGCCATGTCTTCTTTTAATGATGAAGGTGCTCTGGCTTTAATCAACTTAATTAATGTTAACCAACAAAAGTCTGAAACATGCTTAATGGTATAATAATGTGAACAAAGGTAGTGCTTTGAAGGTGTTTAAAGAGTTAAGTATGTGTCACGCTGTCCTTTTGTTTTTTGGGTAAGGGGGAGGGTGTGGTGGGGAGGGAGAGGGATAGCAGGATAGGCGTGGGGGACAGTAAAGTGCTGCTTATGGTAGCATACAGGGACAGAGTAGGGCAGCTAGGTGCAGCAGGAAGGTTAGATGGGGGATGGTGAGGAGCAGAGGAGTAAAAAGACTGTGGGAGTGTTGGTGGAATAGAAGGCTGTATAGTGCTGCAGTGGGAGCAGGGAAAGAGATAGGTGGGCAAAAGATAGTGACGTAACGAAGGTTGAGCCTAGAGGGCTTACAAGAAGTAGAATATATCACAGTGGGAGTTCCCACCTGCACTATTCGGAGAAGCTGGTATTGGTAGGAAGTATATAGATGGTGTAGGCTGTGAAGCAGTCATTGAACTAAAGAACGTTGTGTTGGGCAGCCTGCTCAGCAAGTGGTCTCTTGGCCACCGTTTGGTAGTGACCAGTCATGCAGATAGACAGACAGCTTGACTCTGTCTGAGAGTTTGATTCAGTAGCTCCTGTCCTGGGTGGTACTGAGTCATGAGAGGAATGCTCCTTTGTGGCTTAACGGTAGGACTCTGGGAGGTGATGGGTGACTGGAGGGAGAAGACATGGGAGATCTGTTTCTGTACAAGGTTGGGGTGGTAATTTTGGTCTGTGGCCTCATTGAGACCCTTGGTATATTTGGAGAGGGACTATTCGACACCACAAATGCACGTACTTCCAGACTCTTGAAAAATATCTATACAATCTCAAAGATGGCAAGGGTAGGTAAGTGCGAGAACTATCACACAGTTATCGTAACAGGTCATGCATTCAAGTTGCTGACAAAATAATTTACAGAAGAATGGAAAAGAAAATTGAGACTCTGTAAGATGATGATCACTTGGCTTTAGGAAAGGAAAGTCACCAAAGAGACAGTTCTGAAACTATACTTGATAATGTAAACAAAATTTAAGAAAAAGCAAGTCACATTCATTGGATATGCTGACCTTGAAAACACATTTCACAATGTCAAGTGACAGAAGATGTTACAAATTCTCAGAAAAATAGGTGTAAGCTAGAAGGGAAGATTAGGAGTATAAATTGTAGTATCCTAGAGGGGGGAAATAAGAATGGAAGATCAAGCAAGAATTCATCAGAGTAGAGAGGGCAGAAGACAGGGATTTAGTCTTTCCCCCTACTGCTCTACTTATAAATTAGAGAAGCGGTGATGGAAACGAAAGAAAGGTTCAGAAGTGGGATTAACATTCAAGATGAAGGGAGATCAATGATAAGATTTGCTGATGGATAGTGCTATCCTCAGTGAATGTGAGGAAGAATTTTGGGATATGTTGAACAGAATGAACAGTCTAATGACAACTAAGACATACGACTCTCTTTTTAAAATGTGGAGTGACAGCAATGTCCCAAGTGATACAGAGAAGAATGAAAGAAAATTTAAACATGGCAAGTTGCGTCCCCTGTAGCATGTATAGTACATATTTTATGCTTTTAATTTTGCTACTACAACTTTTTTAAACTTCCAAAGTAATTATTTTGGCTAGCAATGTGAACGTAGCTGTAACGTTCTGCAATATGATAGTGACTTCAACACACCTTTATCACAGTACTAGTGGTATTTGTATACATATTTCAGGAAACTTGCACTATTAACCACTGAAATTTTTAAAAATGTTTCTACATCTTAAAAGAAGTGGAAATGCTTCAACACAAAAGCAGAAATATCATCAAGATTAAGAGAAAAGTATCACAATAGGACATGGGGATAAAAACAGTAAAATGAAAATAAAAATTACTTACCACTTTTTATTTCTTAGGCAGGCAGTAAAATTTATCCCTAAACTGTCAAACAGCTTACTTAGTTGAAACTTCTTGGCAGATTAAAACTGTGTGCCCGACCGAGACTCGAACTCGGGACCTTTGCCTTTCGCGGGCAAGTGCTCTACCGACTGAGCTACTGAAGCACGACTCACGCCCTGTACTCACAGCTTTACTTCTGCCAGTACCTCGTCTCCCACCTTCCAAACTGGTACTGGCAGAAGTAAAGCTGTGAGTACAGGGCGTGAGTCATGCTTCAGTAGCTCAGTTGGTAGAGCACTTGCCCGCGAAAGGCAAAGGTCCCGAGTTCGAGTCTCGGTCGGGCACATAGTTTTAATCTGCCAGGAAGTTTCATATCAGCGCACACTCCGCTGCAGAGTGAAAATCTCATTCCAGCTTACTTAGTTTCTCTGTAACCACAATAATTCTTTAATTACAGGTGGTGTGTTTTACAGTACCAAAGGACCCACTTTTGGCATTAAAAGATGTTTCAGATAAGAATCTGAATTAATTTTGAGAGACAATAAAAAAATGTACAAAGTGAATCATTCAAAGGATTGCTCTTTACCAGTTCCACCTGATCCACTTCTGGTATTAGTAGGAACACCTTTCAGATGTTTTGGAATTACACCCTGTTTATACTATGCTAAGTTCCATTCATACAGTGTTTTTAAGAAATAATGTCCTCACAAACAGAAACACAGGCACAGTTCACATCATGTAACAACTCAGAAACACTTTCGCACTTCCGAATCAAATATTGAGATTGTCTGGAAAATGTGTAGAAATGCTTGTTGTTAACTTTCCCAGTTGAATGTATGTAATATCCAGATGAACAGCCCAGAGTATTTCAGAGTTAATTTCTTGTGTTGCATAGTCTGAAAAACACAAAGGTTCTTGATTTCATTCACTAGAACAATTGTTCGAAACAGATCAAATATATTTAAATAAACAGAGGGAAATCACACAGTTTAATGCGTGATAGAATATAATACATGACATTTATACGTAATTAAAATACTGCAAGTTAAATGTCTTACCTTATTATTAAATATGCACATTTCTTTCAGGAGGAGTCCTTCCAGTTTTGCGATGAAGGCTATGAAATTAAACTGTAAAAATCTTATGAAAAAATAACCAATTATAATTTACAGTAGCAAATATGAAGTGATTGAACCATCTACCTTTGGTCTGCTTTCATTGGACAGTTGTGTAGGCCCCAGTTAGATGGCTTTATTGACCCTCCTAGCACTTCAAGTGGTCTGAAGTTGAACTAATTAGCATGTTTCCAATTTTTCCCTATGGCTTCCCCTCCTGCAGTGCACACTGCCTATTGAAAGTGCACGAAAGACATATGAAAGTAATGAGTAGTAGCAGAAATGAGATCAGATATTACCTCAAAATCAAAACTTGGTCCCACAAAGTAGATGAATGAAGGAATTCAGCTGCCTTCGAAGCAGAGAAACAGATAATGCACAAATATATATATGATGTGACTTACCGAACGAAAGTGCTGGCAGGTCGATAGACACACAAACAAACACATACACACACACACACACGAAATTCAAGCTTTCGCAACAAACTGTTGCCTCATCAGGAAAGAGGGAAGGAGAGGGAAAATGCATATATATATATATATATATATATATATATATATAATGGAAGGAAACATTCCACGTATATATATATATATATATATATATATATATATATATATATATATATGATGAGACTTACCAAACAAAAGCGCTGGCAGGTCGATAGACACACAAACAAACATACACACAAAATTCTAGCTTTCGCAACCAATGGTTGCTTCGTCAGGAAAGAGGGAAGGAGAGGGAAAGACGAATGGATGTGGGTTTTAAGGGAGAGGGTAAGGAGTCATTCCAATCCCAGGAGCGGAAAGACTTACCTTAGGGGGAAAAAGGACGGGTATACACTTGCGCGCGCGCGCGCACACACACACACACACACACACACACACACACACACACACATACATCTGCACATACACAGACACAAGCAGACGTTTGTAAAGGCAAAGAGTTTGGGCAGAGATGTCAGTCGAGGCGGAAGTAAAGAGGCAAAGATGTTGTTGAAAGACAGGTGAGGTATGAGCGGTGGCAACTTGAAATTAGCGGATGTGGGTAACGTTACCCGCCAGGCCTCAACCTCCGCTAATTTCAAGTTGCCGCCGCTCATACCTCACCTGTCTTTCAACAACATCTTTGCCTCTTTACTTCTGCCTCGACTGACATCTCTGCCCAAACTCTTTGCCTTTACAGATGTCTGCTTGTGTCTGTGTATGTGCGGATGGATATGTGTGTGTGTGCGAGTGTATACCCGTCCTTTTTTCCCCCAAAGTAAGTCTTTCCGCTCCCGGGATTGGAATGACTCCTTACCCTCTCCCTTAAAACCCACATCATTTCGTCTTTCCCTCTCCTTCCCTTAAAAACAAAGATGATGTGACTTACCAAACGAAAGCGCTGGCACGTCGATAGACACACAAACATACACACAAAATTCTAGCTTTCGCTACCAACGGTTGCCTCGTCAGGAAAGAGGGAAGGAGAGGGAAAGACGAAAGGATTTGGGTTTTAAGGGAGAGGGTAAGGAGTCATTCCAATCCCGGGAGCGAAAGACTTACCTTAGGGGGGAAAAAGGACGGGTATACACTCGCACACACACACATATCCATCCACACATATACAGACACAAGCAGAGATATATATATATATATATAGTTATAATAGAGGGAAACATTCCACGTAGGAAAAATATATCTAAAAACAAAGATGATGTGGCTTACCAAATGAAAGTGCTGGCAGGTCGACAGACACACAAACAAACACAAACATACACAGAAAATTCAAGCTTCCGCAACAAACTGTTGCCTCATCAGGAAAGAAGGAAGGAGAGGGAAAGACGAAAGGATGTGGGTTTTAAGGGAGAGGGTAAGGAGTCATTCCAATCCCGGGAGCGGGAAGACTTACCTTAGGGGGGAAAAAGGACGGGTATACACTCGCGCGCACACACACACATATCCATCCACACATATACAGACACCTTTTTTAATGGGGTCATTGTGGGGATGTTGTGAGGGTGACATGGTATTAGAAGGTGGAAAGTGTAACATGAGGTTGAAATGAAAATGAAAGATAAAAATATATGGGGAGAGATATGGGTGAACTAGAAAGTAACTGGAGATCTGGTATGAAAAAAGGCGAAAAAGTGTTGGTTAAGTTGATCCTGTGGTGAACTTGTGTTGGTAGACAGCGATGTGCATGAAGGTTAGGTGGTTGTGTTGCCGCTGAAACACGTTAAAGGACGGAGAAATTCGGGAAAATTTCGAAAAAACGTGTAAATGTATTAAAAGGAGTGGTGTTATGGTGAAAGATTACGAAAATGGGGCTAACAATTGTCTGACGAAGAAATAATGACGTTAAAACCTGTGGGGAGCGGCTAAAAATGATCAGTGATGTGCGAAAAACGGAAGTGGAAATAAAGTGAAAGTTATTAGAACTAGCCGAAATGGTTGTTTAATACGTGAAAGCAGCTGTTATTGAACTAGAAACGGTGGATTTTATAGCAGCAGTAGTGTTGAAAGCGGAAAATAAAAATTTTTTTGGTTATGGTTTGGAAGTGGGTTACGTATTATTGAGTATATATAGGCGGGATAAAATTGTATTACGGTAAAAAGTGAAGGTGAATACAAAGTGAGACTACTGGTAAAAACAGAAAGAGAAAATAAGACGACAGGAAAGATTTTGAAATGCAACAGCGACAGTAACAAACGTAATTGTTGGGTTCAAATTAATGATATGGTTATAATAGAGGGAAACATTCCACGTAGGAAAATTATATCTAAAAACAAAGATGATGTGACTTACCAAATGAAAGTGCTGGCAGGTCGACAGACGCACAAACAAACACAAACATACACACAAAATTCAAGCTTTCGCAACAAACTGTTGCCTCATCAGGAAAGAGGGAAGGAGAGGGAAAGACGAAAGGGTGTGGGTTTTAAGGGAGAGGGTAAGGAGTCATTCCAATCCCGGGAACGGAAAGACTTACCTTAGGGGGAAAAAAGGACGGGTATACACTCGCGCGCACGCACACACACACACACACACACACACACACACACACACATATCCATCCACACATATACAGACACAAGCAGTGTCTGTATATGTGTGGATGGATATGTGTGTGTGTGTGCGAGTGTATACCCGTCCTTTTTTCCCCCTAAGGTAAGTCTTTCCACTCCCGGGATTGGAATGACTCCTTACCCTCTCCCTTAAAACCCACACCCTTTCGTCTTTCCCTCTCCTTCCTTCTTTCCTGATGAGGCAACAGTTTGTTGCGAAAGCTTGAATTTTGTGTGTATGTTTGTGTTTGTTTGTGTGTCTGTCGACCTGCCAGCACTTTCATTTGGTAAGTCACATCATCTTTGTTTTTAGATATATTTTTCCTACGTGGAATGTTTCCCTCTATTATAACCATATATCTGTGTGTGTGTGTGTGTGTGTGTGTGTGTGTGTGTGTGTGTGTAAAAGTATTTGGCCTAACATTTTATTATGGCATTTATATTCCAGGAAACTTCTTATTATATCTGGATGGTTGATATTAGCACTCTTGGCATACAAAGTTTCCCAGTTTGATTATGAATATGCAAATTTTGATCCATATGAGATCCTTGGAATACCTCTGGTAAGTACTCTGACAAGTATGTTCTAGCATTGTTGTATGGATGAATTCCTGTTCCATTCCAGCATGAACTTTTTACAATTTAACTCTCATGTTTGCTGGTGTATGTACAAAGCCTCTTTTTAAAAGAGAAATAGCAGAATTAATTATTATTGGTAAGAACAGAACAAGATCTATGAGAGTGTACAGGGTTGCCACAAGTTCTGGAAATCAGGGAATTTCAAATGTGTCAGGGAAATTTGAAAAAATAAAACTGGAAAAATTTTGTTTTTTGTCCCAGTAGACTGTTTGTTAATTGAGACGTCATGCAGCATCACTGGCTGGGCGGAGTGGAGCTGAGTATGTGCACCACTTCCCTACTCCCTTATTCCTACCACTTCCCTCAGCTTGCAGCTCAGTGCTGCCATCACTATTTGCCACTAGCCAGCAGCTGCCAACAAGAGGAATGGAGGCATGAGGTGTTGGTTACTTGGATCTGATTCTAAGAGATTGTTGACACAGCAGCCGGAGAAAGCGGTCATGTGTCAATGAGTTGTGTCTGAGTGATTGTTTGAATGTGTGTGTGTGTGTGTGTGTGTGTGTGTGTGTGTGTGTGTGTGTGTGTGTGTGTGTGTGTGTGTGCTCTCATTTTCTGATAAAGGCTGTGGCCAAAAATTTATTTCTGAGAGTGTGATTGTCTTTTCTATGTGCCTGCCTGCGGGTCATTGATCATCTTTACAGTGAGTTACTACCTATCCTCATTAGTATTGATTCTCAAAGTATTTGGACAAATTATCTGTTACATGGATTGATCATCACGATCTCATTTCATTAATGTGGTGTCTGTGACACACTGAATAGCTGGCCACATGAGTGGATTTCCATGACAGGCCAAAACTGCAGGCCATATCTGCGGGTACCTCTAACAGATTGGGCCTGCCGATCTGAAGCCTGTCGTTTGCCACTAATGTGCAGGCCCTGCCGATCTAATCTAGTCTCTCCAATTTGTTCACAGGCCAGGTCTGTCTGTGTGTGGCATAATGCGGCGGATTTTTATGATTTATCCATGGACCCAGGACAGTGGTGGTCCTCAGCAGGCCAGAGGCCATGGTGGGTGGATTGCAGTAATTGCTACTGTCTCACCACAAGTACATTGTACAGCGCTATGTTTTATAGACATTTTATTTATTGTAGATCATTTTGGCACTTCGAAAGTAGTTTATATATTAGAAAGTATGGACGATAATAAGAAGAAAATCGTGGCAGTCGCTGGCCGTTTGTACACTGTGTACTCATATACTTCTCAAAAGAAAAGTCACACAATACCTGTAAAATAATAGACATAACACTGTGGATAATGTCTGACAATAACGAACATAGTAGAATCAAAATTTTACACTGGTAGTCACCTATAGTGTTGGTTTACACAACTCTTCCCTGCCTTATACACTTCTTTCAAGAGGCCTACTTTTTTCTGAGGTTATTTCTGAAAACAGGGAAGGTATTTTAAATCTGTACGACTACAAGGAAAAGTGTATTTTTTTCACCAAATGTATTTCGTTTTATTGAAATAAAATAACAATAGTGGTCTTAATGAAACACACAAACCATTTAACTTGCTTTCTCCATCTAAGAACAGTTCACTGCAAAAGATGTTGATGTTAGTACTTAGATTTTTGCTCACACGAGGAGAAATACAGAAGTCCTTACATTTTTTGACATCTCAAAACTTGTCAGTGGAGAATGCTAAAACTTGTCTGGAAATCAGGGAAATATCAGATAATTTCACTTGAGGAAACTTGTGGCAACCCAACCCTTGTGTAACTTCTCAGCTTGTAGTAGTAGTAGTAGTAGTAGTAGTAGTAGCAATAGTAGTAGTATTGCCTGAATGACAAATATAGCAGAAGCATTGCTTGAATTACAAATAGAGCAGATTGTAAATTGGTGTCATATTTTCTATTGATTCTGGGAGCCTACAGAAAAGTGAGAGAGATAACATTTGGATAACAAAAATAGTAATTATGAAATCTTCTGGGTACAACTGAAAGAAAATTTTTGTGGAGAAGATGAGATGAAAATTAAGTTGAGTTAAAAGGTTGTATGAAATGATCAACTTGTTTCAGAATGTTGCAAGGTAGAAGCATTTTCCTGGTGAGAAAGAAAATTTGCTCTTGTAAGAAAAAAAAGGAAAAGGACAATAATTAAAAGTAACAGAAGCACAAGAACAGCCCTCGACAAACTGTTAAGTTGTGGATAGTTATAGAAAAAGAACAGAAATTTTTAACTTCTGATCTTCATGTATGTGTGCTGTGTAAGTCTTTCCCAGTGCAATAAATGTCAGTAAAGGTCTTAAATATTTCATTGAATGGTATTGGAGCTGTGCAATATACATACAAGACATATTCTTATCAACCTTGAACAGTTATATTGACTGTTTGTGGATGTCTGCAGCAAGGTTGCAACTGTTGTGACAGAACATAGGTGTACAGGAGTTAAACAATGTAGGAAAAGACAGATTGCTATTTATAGTAAAGAAGACTCATCAAGTTGCACGCAAACACAATTAAAAGACAGTCACACACAAGGTCAACATCTAGGAACATAAGACTATACACCAACATCGCTGAGTCTGCAGCTCATGGTCTAGTGGCTAGTGTTGCTACCTGTGGATCACGGGGTCCCAGGTTCGATTCCCAGAAGGATTGGGGATTTTCTGCACCTGGGGAATGGTTGTTTATGTTGTCCTCACCATCATTTGGAAAGTGGCGAGATTGGAACTGGAAAGATTGGGAACTTGTACAGGTGCTGATGACTTCAATGTGAGAATGAACCACAAACCATCATCATCATCATCGTCATCATCATCCCTGATGCCCATGGTCTTACCACTATTGAACATTACCTTTCCCAACATTCTCAGACTCCAAACCCACTACATCATTCCTCACACACATACTAAGTTTATCATAACCCACAACTACTTCTCATTTGAAGGGAAGGTATTAAACAAAGCCACGGTGCAGCCATGCTCAGACACATGACGCACTCCTATGCTGACCTCATTATGGGCCATCTAAAGAAGACCTTCCTAGCCTTCCAAAACACCAAACCTCTAGCCTAGTTTAAGTTCATTGATGATATCTTCATGATCTGGACACAGGGCCAAGACACCCTATCTTCATTCCTTCACAACCTCAACAATTTCTCTCCCATTTGCTTCATGTGATCCTCTTCAGTGTAGATGCCATCTTCTTAGATGTTGACCACCTCCTCTCTGATGGCTCCATCCTCACTCTTGTGTACATTAAACCCACCAACCACTAACAGCACATGCATTTTGACAGCTGTCATCCCTTTCACACCCAAAAATACCTCCCATATAGCCTGGTTATGTGAGGACAGCGTGTCGGCAGTGACAAAATCCCTTGCTCAGTATACTGAGGGTTTCACAAAGGCCTTCACAGACTGGCACTATCCCCAGACCTAGACCGCAAACAGATCTCCCATGTCATTTCCCCTCATAACCCCAATCCTCCCACCACTACCAAAAACCAGCTATAAAGGAGTGTCCCCTTCGTCACCCAGTACCACCTCATACTGGAACAACTGAACCACATCCTTCATCAGGGCTTTGATTGCCTATTATTGTGCCCTTAAATGAGGGACATCCTACCTGAGATACTTTCCACCCCTTCTAAAGTGGTGTTCCATCACCCACCCAACCTCCATAACATCCTAGTCCATCCCTATGCCACTCTCTGTCCCAACCCCTTCCCACAAGGATCATATCCCCATGGAAACCACAGGTGGCTAAACTTGCCGAATCCACCCACCCAGCACTTCCTATTCCAGTCCTGTCACAGGTTTGCCATACCCCATCAGGCGCTGTGTCACCTGTGAAAGCAGTCGTCATTTATCAGCTTTGCTGTAATCATTGCACAGCTTTTTATATTGGTATGACTACCAGCCAACTGTTCACCAGGATGAACGGCCACCGCCAACCTGTGATCAAGAGCAAAGTAGACCACCCTGTGGTACAACATGCAACTGAACATAACATACTTGATTTCAATGGCTGCTTCACTACCTGAGCCATCTGGATCCTCCCCTTCACCACCAGCTTTTTTAAACTGCGCAGATGAGAGTTTTCCTTGCAACACATTCTTGCTCCCGTAATTATCCTGGCCTTTACCTACTGTAACATATCACCCAACAGTTTTCACCCCCTGCCCTATCATCTCCCCATTCTCGTCTCCCACCCTGTACATTTGCAGCCTTCTGGCAACGCATCTTTCCCCGCTTCTCTCAATTTTTGTTCCTTCTTTCCCCTGCATCTCTGTCCCTCAACCTCTTGACGCTGTGCCTGTTGGCAGACTAGTCCCAGCACTTGCCACTAGATATCGTTCATCTCTCCCCCCACCCATACACTACTTCCCCTACCCGTACCCCTACCCCTACCCCTACCCCTACCCCTACCCCTTCCTCACCCCTCCAGATTAGTGCTTGCATCCCAAGTGATGGTGCATTCCGACCTGAAATACTGGAGTCAGTGGTGGTATGTGCATGGGGTGTGCTGGCTTTTGTGTGTGTGTGTGTGTGTGTGTGTGTGTGTGTGTGTCCTTAATGATGAAGGCTGTGGCCAAAAGCTATATGTGAGTGTCTTTTAATCGTGCCTGTCTGCAACTTGACATGTCTTCTTTATGGTAAGTAGCATTCTGTTTTTTCCTATGTTGTTGATATTCATACCTGGTGTTTCCATTGTTTAATCTTTCTCAGATATTCCAGCGTAGCCAATGCAGGGTAGTATATAGCCCTACTGAGGTTGCATCTCGTGTCTCTGTTGATTAAATTATAATTCATTTAGATATGAGTAGCCTCTTTGTAATACCATTTCATAAAGAAGAAGTATTAGTGAGAGTCGTCGTATTTTTGTAGCTTACACTGTCTCCTGTGTTCTGTATCAGACAGTACCCAGCAACTGCTGATTTTGCCATGTGCCCTAACTGTGTATGGTGCTTGTGTTTGTTATATTTATGTATAGCAGTGTGACAAGTTTGATCAATGTAAGCTTTCTGGGCTGGCACAGAATATTGTAAAAACCTTGCTGTCAGAGACCCATTCAACCCAGGAGAGCATTCAAGCATGTCAAATGCCAACACACATTTAATTTATATGTTTTTTTTTTTCTCCCCAAAATCACACTAGTAATGGACAAAACTCTGCCAAGATGATCATTGTTTTGAGACCATCTCTTTCTTCTGTCTGCTGTTTTTGTTTCATAGTTACAGGTTGAAATGCATGATGAATCTATTGTTCAGAGCAGCCATTGTGGTTACAAATACTCTGTAGGTGGCTGAGCTCTCCCTGTGAATCTTATAGATTTGAAATGACTTAACTGTGCTTTGCTGCCTTGGATGGAAATCACTAGTGATTTGAACACGCAGGTCAGGATATGTGAGCTTTGGGGAAATTACATGACCCAAAGACTCTGAAATTACATGACCCAAAGATTCTTCTTTTTTTCTTTTCTATGTATTCGTACAGCTAGAAAGTGTGACTTCGCATTTTTCTCCCCCTACATGGTAAACTGAATTTTAGGGCATTTTAGGATGTAGAGAATTAAGATGCAAAAACAAATGTAACACAGCCATTCCATGTGGCCAGCTGAAACTTGTCTCTCCAATCGTTGCTTCCTCAAAGTCTCCTGTAAAAAAAAAAATTCATTACTATAAATTACATAAGGGTGCCACTAAGCGCAATGTTGACATAAAGTTTTGCTAGGTAATACGTTGCAATGATGTAATGAGCATGACTGATATTTTTGCAAGATTGGAATGCATATAATATGTAAATTTAGTATCACCTATATGGGAGGCATATGTTTGACAATACAATATCAGTTCAGCTTCAAAGATAAAGGGCACTCAAAAAGTTTCCATTTGAGGGCCTTGCTGCATCTTATGTGCACTATAGTGCGTCTCTGATGTGGGTATACAAGCACCGACATGTAGAAATGGGATTGGTTAGGGGTATGTGTCTTTCCAACTTGCGTGCGCTAAATATGGAAACCTGAACTACAGCAATATTATTACCAGATACGTCCAAACAGGAGCAACCTGTTGTTGTTGTTGCCTTGGCTGAGGATAAACACTGGAAGACATCCACTGGAGAGTGAAGAATGTGTATGGGGCAAATATCTGTTGAAAATGTGGAATGGTGAGACAAATTCCATGCTGTTTGTGATTCGACACAAGATTTTAGTTGATCTGGAAAGCCAGCCTCAACTATTACACAAAAATGGGAGATAATAGAGCATCTTCCCTATAATACTGATCTGTCCCCTGCGATTATCACACCTTTGGTGCCTCCAAAAAGGCCTTGATGGGTCAATTATTCCTGTTGGACAAGGATGTGCAGCAGGCAGTTACGGACTTCATCAAGCAGCAGGCAGGACATGACATTTTATGAAATAGGTGTCTTCAACCTAGTGTGCCGGTGGGATGGTTGCCTCTACGCTCAAGGTAATTTGTCTGATTGGCATACTGATTCTGGACTGTACAGCCATCAAACAGAAACTTGTTGATCGCTACTTAAACTTTTCTCCTGGTGTTACTGTTTATTTTGTGTTACATATTATCTCAGTTAAATAACATTTTTCACTATCAAAAGCAGCACCACCTTGTTTTCGTCATCAATACCATCGTCATCATCATCATCATCTTCTTCTTCTTCTTCTTCTTCTGTGTTGGCATTATATCACTAAAGTAACGGTTTTCATTTTGACATGGGTTTTTAGGTTTGTGAATAGCTACAAAAATTTGGGGGGACCTGGTGAAATGCATAATGAGACAACTCTGGCAGAAAAATTCTGTAGTTATTCCCTTTGAAGAACAATGAGAGTAGCTTGTATACACATGTGAGTTTTATCTTCCTTCCAGGATTACAATGCTTTTTGTTCTATTACATAACTGTATTAATGTGATATCGCATTGTTTTCTCAGTTGTTTGCTATACAAAAAATGGCTTGAAAGGAAATTTGATTGCCGTTCTTTTGTTTGATCTTGTGTGTCTTTGCCTTTTATTGTACATTATATAAAGGTGTTCATTACCATTCCATTAATTATTCACAGTTTGTAGCAGAATCATTGCTTGAATCACAAACAGAGCAGGTTTTAAATGAATGTTATGTTTTCTATCGATTCTGAGAGCTTGTAGCTACGTGCAACTTTTTGGAAGTTATATGTAACTCATTTTCCTGCTTGGTAGCTATCAATGTTAATCAATTTTATAATCTAAATTACATTGCATGTGGCTGTTAAGAGGATACACAACAGAATCTACAAAATATGTAATTGTGGATCTTGTCTTTGACTCCTCTATTTTATTTTGATTTCTTATTTTAGCTAATGGATGATGGTTTTATTGTCAGTGCAAATGAGAATTGTTCACCTTTAATTGTGATGAGCAAGTCTTTTATGTTGTAACACTTTTACAATTGTTTATTTCATTTTTCACAGGGTGCATCACAAGCTGATATCCGTAAACAATACCGTAAACTGTCACTTATTCTGCATCCAGATAAGGAAACAGGAAATGAGAAAGCATTCATGAAATTGACTAAAGGTATGCATCTAGTCAAGGGAGTAAAGCAATGATTAATTTATCTCACTTTTTGTTAGTAAAGTTCATTGAAATTAATTACAGCATATCAGGCTTTGACTGATGAGGAGGCACGGCGTAACTGGGAGAAGTATGGGAACCCTGATGGCCCTGGTGCAATGAGCTTTGGCATAGCACTTCCATCATGGATCGTTGAGAAAGAGAACTCTGTTTGGGTATGCAAATAAACACAATATATATAACATTAAATTATCTTCTAAAAATTAATAAAGCAAATAAAATATTGTTAATTAGAACACAGGATTTGTCAAAAGAGTCATTTAATTTTACAGGACTCTTATGTTGTGCATGAATGAAGATAGACACTTGGACTGAATTTTAACTTAGACATCGAAACTAGAGATTTGCCTCACCTGGATAGCTGAGTGTGTTAACAGACCACTTACTGGATTTGGGGAGGTGGGACTGTTCCAGATTGATTCTGCCTCGTGGATTAACGATGATGGCTGGAGAGCCGGCCAGCCTGCATGTGGTTTTAGGCAGTTTCCCACATCAGGATAGGTGAATATTGGGCTATTATCCATTTTCTGCCTTAGATGCATGCTACACAAACATTAACAAAATATTCTCATAGTTGAACATAGGTTTACTCAAGACGCAGACAGATTGAGTATGTAAGAGTGTGTCCCAGGGGGTATGTTGGTATCAGAAAGGACATCTGGCAGCCACTACCAGTAACATTGCCTCATTATATACAGCATTGCCATCTCTGTCTATGGTGTATCCCTTTCAGAAAACTTTGGGTGAATTGTGATGTCACATAGCAACATATTTGGATGCTGTAGTGCCAGACATACTTGCAAAAGTATGGGAGGAGTTTGATTATCGTCTGGGTGTTTGTTGTGCACCCAATGGAGAGCGCATTGAATATTTGTGAAAGATGAACGAGAACTTTGCTCTTAAATTTTAAAAAAACACCACAATGGTTAATGTGCATGCATGTAGAAGATATACCTTCATAAAATCAAGTGATTCTTTTGAAATTGAAAAGGTTGTAGTTCTGTGCATAAGTTAAAAATTTACCCCAAGTTTCTATCTTCAGTCATTCGGATAGTTTGGATTTTTGAAATATATTGTAGTTTTCCAGCCATATTTACCAGATTCTGGAGTGTGAATGAACTGACAACTGTGTGACTTCAACAACTAAGGCAAATGACCAATAACGACAAAGGTTTAATTTGGGTGTCAAATGAATAGCAATTTGTGCTTCGTAGATGTGGAGTGTCAGTGTGCACTCAGCCCTTGTGAGGAAAATGAGGAGCTACTTGATTGATAAGTAGTGATTCTGGTCTCGTAAACTGACATACGGCCTGGAGAGCAGTGTGCTGCCCCCATGCCCTTCTATATACTCATCCAGTGATGCCTGTGGGTGGAGGATGACACGGCGGCCGGTTGGTACCATTGGGCCTTCATGGCATGTTCGGGAAGAGTTTAGTTAACTTAGTTTAGTAGATGTAGAGGGTATATATTAATTAAAATAACTAGGTCTGAGTGGACTCCAACATGTGAACAGTCAAGTACTGTGGATCAAATGATCTGAAGAAATACTTAGCCTGTTTCCTCTTATGATGAAAATTGAAAGTGTTATACCATGAAGCATCAGTCTGATATTTATAAAACTTCATCACATAACAAGTTTTAAATGATTAAACTTCTCCATTCAGAACCTGTCTGTGATCGACATTAGTATGTGTGGCTCCCAATTGTCACAAATAAGCTCTTGTAAACACATGGCATGGAGGCAAACAGCCACTGAATGTCACCTTACGGAAATTCTTGCCATGCCACAAACTCACGCTATGTGAGTTCACAAACATTATTGGTTTGTGGCTGGTATGAAAGTATGTGTCTACCCATTACATCCCAAATGTGCTCGGAGTGAGAAATCAGGGAACTGGGCAGGCCAGTCAAGCGACTACAGATTCCTAATGATATTTGAACAATAATGTGAGGATCTTGCACTATCCTGCTAGACAATACCATTTGGTACCCAGAGAGCATTCAGCCTGCCTTCAACAATTACCAAATCATTTCCACTGTCATGTCAAATAGGAGCCACACCATGATTCCAGGAGTTAGAGGGCTATAGGCCTCAAGGAACACTGCCTTTGGCATTTCACCAAGTCATCTACATATAGCTTTCATTTCCTTTTGTGTTTCTCAGTCTATGTGAAACATTTTAGAATGTCAACTATGTATCTATAGCTGTTTCTGTTTTTTTCCCAAAATGCAGTGTAGTGTAAACAGTCAAGTTTAGTTTTAACTAAAGGATGATGATAACTATTCAGAATATGTATGAAATTTAGCTTTGTTGTATTGCTGTTGTCTATCAGCTGATATTATGAATTTTCCAATTCTTTTGTAACAATTGTAAATAGTATTTCATATTATGAATTTTGTTTTTACTTCAAGAAATGTTTTTCATTGTAGGTTCTTGGATTATATGCTCTTGTTTTCATGGTTGCTCTTCCCACTGTTGTGGGAATGTGGTGGTACAAGTCCATTCGATATTCTGGAGACCAGGTCAGTATAATTATAATGTATCTCCTGAAACTGGTGGTTACATCAAACAATGGAAAGCCCAGTATGGGATGCCAACAATATAAGAACAGGGTGCTACTCACCACATAGAGGAGGCGTTATATGACAGACAGGTTAATGAAAAAGATTGGTAAGTATTATTCAGCTATCAGTCTGTATGTCTTTAAGGACTGAGTAACAAGTAGCAGTCTATTTCATTTTATCTGTCTGTGACTCAATGTCTCTTCTATATGGTGAATAGCAATCTATCCTTTCTATAATATTGTTGAAACTAGTGGTTAATTATACTAAAGCAGTCGAATTCTCGCTACATGGTTTCATCTTATCATCACTGAAACAATTTATTTACAGGTAGAACCATGCTGTTACTATAGTTTCCTGTTTTTGCATTTAATATTCACACGAGGGAAATAAATTTTGTGTAACAGATAGAGTAATCGAGTAAATTGGAATATATGACTTTATTTTTTCTCACAACAATATTATTGTTTTCTCTTCTTCTGTTTTGACTTGTAAAGCAAATTTAAGAAATAGTTAACTGTGATTAGTAAAACTTCTGAATAATTGATAATACAGTGAATTACTTGTTCCCATCTTGCTCATGTATTTGACCTTGAAATTCATAATGAACTGAATCTTTTTGGAAGTGCGTGGTATTTGTTGTTTCTGAAAATTAAATGAAAAAGTAGCTTTAATTTTTGCTGTTCTTTTTATTGCATTGTTTAATAGAAGACAATCCACCAAGTGTGCTTAAATTACTGTAAGCAAATCAATGTGTATATCAGGAAAAATCAATGACTGCGTAAAAATGTTGTTGAACATTCTGCAACATTGTCAATCGAATAATTGGAGATTTTCAAAAAAAAAAAAAAAAAAAAAAGGGGGGGGGGGGGGAGGTTTCTACAATTGCTCATACAGAATTTCTCTACTCTTCTCTAAATTTTTTCCAATAATAAAAACAATATTATGAAGACGGTATTTTTTACAATTTTGAACTGTAAATGTTACTGGAATAATGTCCGAATAAATGTGTTGTGACAGTTCTACAGCCACATCTACATCTACATGGGTACTCTGCAAATCACATTTAAGTGCTTGCAGAGGGTGATCGAGCAACCTTCTCAATAATTCTCTATTATTTCAATCTCGAACAGCACAGAGAAAATGAGCACCTGTGTCTTTCTTAGCAATATCTAATTTCCCTTATTTTATTATGATGATCATTTCTCCATAATTATGTAGGTCGGTGTCAACAAAATATTTTCGAATTTGGGGGAGAAAGTTGATGTTTGAAATTTTGTGAGGAGGTTCTGCCACATTGAAAAATACCATTGGTTTAATGGTCTTTGACACTCTCCTATTTCGTGATAATACAAAATGTGCTGCTCTTCTTTGAACTTTCTCAGTGTACTCCATTAATACTACCTGGAAAGGATACCAGACCGCACAGCAGTACACTGAAAGAGAACGGACAAGCATAATGTAGGCAGTCTCTTTAGTGGATCTGTTGCATCTTCTAAGTGTTTTGCCAATAAAATGCAGTTTTTGGTTCACTTTCTCCAAAATATTGTCTAGGCATTCCTTTCAATTTTAGTTGTTTGTAATTTTAATTCCTATGTATTTAGTTGGAATTTGTGGCTTTCAGATTTGACTGCTTTATCGTGTAACCGAAATTTAATGGATTTCTTTTCGCATACATGCGAATGACCTCACACTTTTCATTATTTAGGGTCAACTGCCAATTTTCATACCATACCTTTATCTAAATTGTTTTGCAATTTGTTTTGATCGTCTGATGAGTTTACTAGACAATAAACAACATCATCATCTGCAAACAACCTAAGGCGGCTGCTCAAATTGTCTCCTGAATCATTTATATAGATAAGTAACACTGGAGGGCTTATAACACTACCTTGGAGAATGCCAGAAACCACTTCTGTTTCACTCAATGTCGTTCTGTCAGTTACTATGAACTGTGACTTCTTTGACAAGAAATCACAAATCGAGTCACGTAAATAAGATGATTTTCCATAAACGTGCAATTACACTACAAGCCACTTGTGTGGTAGTGTCAAAAGCCTTCTGGAATTCTAGAGATATGGAATCAATTTGAAAGCCCTTGTCAGTAGCACTCAACATTTCGTCTGAGTAAAGAGCTAGTTGTGTTTCACAAGAATGATGTTTTCGAAATCTGTGTTGACTGTGTGTCAATAGGCCATTCCCTTCATAATGTTTGAACACAGTACATGTTCCAAAGTCCTGTTGCATATCGATGTTAATGCTGTGGGCCTGTAATAGGCAATAACCCATGCTCTAGGGGTAGCGTCTTCGGTAAGTAATCACAACGTCCTTGGCCTCCGGTTTGAAACTCGCCACCGCTTAAATTTTGATTAATAATCAGCATTGGCAGCTGAAGACTTCTGGCTGAAGGGTGACATATTATGCCAGCATAAGAAGTCACCCTCCTTCTGCCAACAGCCTCGTCAAAGAGGGTGGAGGAGTGGACAGAGATTGAGGGCACTCTCTTGTCCTTGGGATGGGAAACTGTCCCTAAAGGAGGAAGAATTAATAATGATCAACAGCATATGGATGCAGAAGGCAATGGACACCACTGTATTAAAGACACACAACATTTATTCACAGGACACGAGGCCTGTAATTGAAAGAATATCATCATCTCTCTATTTGCAAAATATTCCGAAAGAGACCTCATTCGGATCTCTGGGAGGGGGCTGCCAAGGAGAAGGTGACCACGAGAAAAAGATTGAATAACAAATGAAACGATTACGTTCTAAAAGTCGGGGTGTGGAATGTTGGAAGCTTGAATGTGGAAGGGATGCTAGAAAATCTGAAAAGGGGAATGCAAAGGCTCAGTCTAGATATAGTAGGGGTCAGTGAAGTGAAATGGAAAGAAGACAAAGATTTCTGGTTGACGAGCATAGGGTAATATCAACAGCAGCAGAAAATGGTATAGCGGGAGTAGGATTTGTTATGAATAGTAAGGTAGGGCAGAGAGTGTGTTACTGTGAGCAGTTCAGTGATAGGGTTGTTCTTATCGGAATCCGACATCAAACAAACACCGACAACAATGGTGTAGGTACACATGCTGATGTCACAAGCTGAAGATGGAGAGATAGAGAAAGTTTAAGAGGATATTGAAAGGGCGATACAGTATGTAAAAGTAGATGAAAATCTAATAGTCAGGGGGGACTGGAATGCAGTTCTAGAGAAAGGATTAGAAGATAAGGTTAAAGGAGAATTTGGGCTTGGGGCAAGAAATGAGAGAGAAGAAAGACTAATTGAGTTCTATAATAAATTTCGACTACTAATAGTGAATACTCTGGTCAAGAATCACAAGAGGAGAAGGTACACTTACAAAGGAAAAGGTTCGGTGATATGGGAAGATTTCATTAGATTACATCATGGTCAGACAGAGATTCTGAAATCAGGTATGGATTGTAGGCATACCCAGGAGCAGATATAGACTCAGATCACAATGTAGTAGTGCTGAAGAGTAGGCTGAAGTTTCAGAGATTAGTCAGGAAGAATCAATACGCAAAGAAGGGGTATACGGAAATACTAAGGAATGATGAGATACGTTTTAAGTGCTCTAAGGCTATAGATACAGCCATAAGGAATAGTTCAGTAAGCGGTACAGTGGAAGAGGAATGGACATCTCTAGAAAGAGCTATCACAGATTTTGGAAAGAAAAACGTAGGTACTAAGAATGTAATTGTGAAGAAACCATGGGTAGTAGAAGAAATACTTCAGTCGATCGATGAAAGAAGGAAGTACAAAAATGTTCAGAGAAATTCAGAAATGCAAGTCGTTGACAAAATCAAATAAATAGGAAGTACTAAGACGAAATGGTTGCATGAAAAATGTGAAGAAATCGAAAAAGAAATGATGGTTGGAAGGAGTGATTCGGCATATAGGAAAGTCAAAACAACCCTCGGTGAAACTAAGAGCAAGGATGGTAACATTAAAAATGCAACAGGAATCCCACTTAAATGCAGAACAGAGAGCAGACAGGTGGAAAAATTACATTGAAGGCCTCTGTGAGGAGGAAGATTCGTCTGATCTGATAGAAGAAGAAACAGGAAGTGATTTAGAAGAGACAGGAACCCAGTATTAGAATCAGAATTTAAGGGAGCTTTGGAGGATTTAAGATCGAATAAGGCGGAAGGGATAAATAACATTCCATCAGAATTTCTAAAATCATTGGGGGAAGTGGCAACAAAATGACTGAGCACGTTGGTCTATAGAATGTATGAGTCTAGCAACGTACCATCTGACTTTCAGAAAAATATAATCCACACAATTCCAAAGACTGCAAGAACTGACAAGTGTGAGAATTATCATACAATCATCTTAATAGCTCATGCATCCAAGTTGCTGGCAAGAATATTATACCGAAGAATGGAACAGAAAATTGAGGATGTATTAGGTGACGATCAGTTTGGCTTTAGGAAAGGTAAAGGCAGCAGAGAGCAAATTCTGATGTGGTTGATAAGGAAGCAACACTGAAGAAAAATAAAGACAGGTTCATGGGATTTGTCAACCCAAAAAAAGTGTACTACAATGTATAAAGGTGCAAGATGTTCGAAATTCTGACAAAAATAGGGGTATGCTATAGGGAGAGACATGTAATATACAATATTTACAATAGCCAAGAGGGAATAATAAGAAGTGCTCCAATTAAAAAGGGCATAAGTCAGGCATATAGTCTTTCGCCACTACTGTTCAATCTGTACATCCAAGAAGCAATGATGGAAATAAAAGAAAGTTCAGCAGTGGAATTAAAATTCTAGGTGAAAGGATATCAATGATACGATTTGTTGATGACCATTTTATCCTGAGTGAAAGTGAAAACGAATTACATGATCTACTGAATGGAATTAACAGTTTAATGACTGCACATTATGGATTGAGGATAAATCAAAGAAAGGCAAAAGTAACGAGACGTACAGAAATCAGAACAATGTGAAACTTAACATCAGGATTGATGGTCACGAAATAGATGAAGTTAAGGAATTCTGCTGCCTAGGCAGTTAAATAACCAATGATGGACGGAGTAAGGGGGACATCTGTAGCATTGCGAAAAGGGAATTCCTGGCCAAGAGAAGTCTACTAGTATCAAACATTGACCTTAATTTGAGGAAGAAATTTCTGAGAGTGTACATTTGGAGCACAGCATTGTATGGTAGTGAAACATGGACTGTGGGGAAAACCAGAACAGAAGAGAATCAAAGCATTTGAGATGTGGTGCTACAGAACATTGAAAATTAGGTGGACAGGTAAGGAATGAGGAGGTTTTGTGCAGAGGAGAGGGATATGTGCAAAACACTGATAAGGAAAAGAGACAGGATGATAGGACACCTGTTAAGACATCAGGGAATGACTTCAATGGTTCTAGAGGGAGCTGTAGAGGGCAAAAACTGTAGAGGAAGACAGAGATTGGAATACATCCAGCAAATAATTGAGGATGTAGGTTGCAGATGCTACTCTGAGACGACGAGGTTGGCACAGAAGAGGAATTTGTAGTGGGCCATATTAAACCTCTCAGAAGACTGATGACCAAAAAAACAGAATTGAGCAGATTAACCCCACTACTTTTCTTGAATATTAGTGTGACATGCAACTTTCCAGTCTGTGGGTACAAATCTTTCATCTAGCGAGTGGTTGTACATGATTGTTAAATATGGAACTATTGCATCAGCATACTCGGAAAGGAACCTGATTGGTGTACAGTCTGGACCGGAATACTTGCTTTTATTAAGTGATATAAGTTCTCACTACTCTGAAGATATCTGCTTCTAAGTTACTCATGTTGGCAGCTGTTCTTGATTTGAATTCTTGAATAGTTATGTCATCTTTTTTAGTGAAGGAATCTCAGACAACTGTGTTTAGTAACTCTGCTTTGGCAGCACTGTTGTCAGTAGTATTTCCATTGCTGTTGCACAGAGAAGGCAGTGACTGTGTCTAGCTGCTAGTACTACATACTACCAGAATCTCTTTGGATTTTTTGTCAGGTTTTGAGACAAAATTTCGTTGTGGAAACTATTATAAGCCTCTCGCATTGAAGTGTGTGTTAAATTTAGAGATCCTGTAAAAGATTGCCGATCTTAGAAATTTTGCGTTCATTTGAATTTGGCATGCCTTTTTTGTTGCATCTGCAACAGTTTCCTGACCCGTTTTGTGTGCTAAGGGGATCAGCTTCATTGTTTCTTAATTCATATGGTATTAATCACCCAATTGCTGTTTATATTATTTCTTTGAATTCAAGCCACATCTGGTCTACACTTACATCGTTAATTTGGAAGGAGTGGAGATTCTTTCTCAGCAAGGCATCAAGTGAATTTTTACCTGCTTTCTTGAATAGGTATACTTTTCATTTATTTTTAGAGGATTTGTGATTTACAGCATTCAGTCTCACTATGACAAAGCTGTGTTCACTAATCCCTGTATTCCTTTTGATGCTTGTCATTAGCTCAGGATTATTTGTTACTAAGATATCAAGTGTATTTTCACAACTGTTTTCTATTTGTATGAGCTCATGAACTAACTGCTTGGAATAATTTTCAGAGATTGCATTTAGTGCAATTTCAGATTTTATGCGTACCTTCAGATTTAAACATGTATTTACACCAACATATTGAGGGTAAATTAGTCACCACCAATGATACTTTTATTAGGATGATATATGTTTGTAATTAAATTCCAGTTTTCTTTGAACTCTTCAGCAATTGTATTGTGTAAGTTGGGAGGCCGGTAAAAGGATCCAGTTATTATTTTATTCTGCTTACCAGGACAGACATCTGCCCATACCAACTCACAGGAACTATCTGTTTCAGTTTTGCTACAAGATAAATTATTTTTGCAAGAAACACTCCACCACCAACTGTGTTTAGCCAATCCTTTCTGAACACAATTAGGTTCTTCATAAAAAATTTCTGCTAAACTTATCACAGGCTTTAGCCAGCTTTCAGTGCCTATGATGATTTGAGCATCAGTGTTTTCTGCTTGAGTTTGGAGCTCTGCTACTTTCCCAACACAGCTACAACTGTTATACCGATGGTTCCTGGATCTACGTTCTTCCTGTGTTTGTCTTGCAGCCTTTGAGACTGAAGTTGTTTTTGTGTTTCCCCAACACTCTCTAACCTAAGAAACTGCCCAGTTCACACCACACAACCCCTGCTATCCTTGTAGCCACCCCTTGCGTGTAATGGACTACTAATCTGTTCACCGGAACCCGAAACCCAACCACCCTGTAGCGCAATTTGAGGAATCTGCAGCCTACACGATCACAGAACCGTTTGAGCCTCTGATTCAGACCCCCCACTCGGCTCTGTAGCAGAGGTCCGCAGTCGGTCCTGTTGACTACGCTGCAAATGGTGAGCTCTGCTTTCATCTAGCAAGAAAGACTGGCACATTTATCACTTCTGTTAGCCACTTGAAACTAGAGCAAGTCTCTTCCGATCCAAAGTGACATGCATCATTGGTACCTTCGTGAGCCACCACCTGCAGGTGGCTGCATCCTGTGCTCTTTATGGCATTTGGAAGGACCTGTCCCACATCTGGAATGACTCCATCCACAGAGTGCACATTGGCCTTCTTCCCCATCTTGGCTACCATGTCCATAAGGTGTTCCATTACGCAACTAACATTGGAGCTCCCAGTTACCAATAATCCCACTCTATGTAATTGCCTGGATCGTACAGACTGAGAGGCTTCCTCTGAAACAGGACAAGCAATTGCACCCAGCTGAGGGACAGCGTCAGCCACAGACAGCACCTGGAACCTGTTTCTCAGGATAACTGGGAGGTCTTACATGCGGCCCCCTGCGAAGTTTTTCGCCGCCTGCCATATCCCAAGGCGACCTCCCACTCGACCATGGGTGGGGGGGTCAACCTAAGTGCGAACAGCAACTGGACTGGCCACCCATGTGGATCAATTGGCGGACTCAGACATGCTGGGCATTCATTAGACCCACACAGCTGGCCCACCAACAGTGATGACCATACTCTGCAGCTTCAAGCTGTGCAACTGAATAACAGCCTGAAGCTGAGAACGAAATGTCATCAACTCGAATTCTATCCGCAAACAGCAATCTGGGTCCCTATCAGTACTAAAGACTGTGGAAAACTACACTACACTGGCAAACAAAGGACAATTGACACACGCTATGGAACTCTACAATAGACACAGAGGAAAACACAAGAACTGTGTCTAATAAATCAGATAAACACACAGAGATTCTAAGACTGAACTACCAAAGCATTCAGGCGGGGCTAAATAATTCACTCCTGATTAGGAACTTGTGACATTTCACAAAATTGATTTTACTTTATGACGCAAATAAGAACTTGAGAACTGTCTCCATTAAATATTAAACCAACACACTGAAACTAAACTACCAAAGCATACAGATTAAATTTTACAATTTGCCCCTGGATAGGAACTTGTAAAATGTCACAAAATCACTTACTTCCCTGTTGCTGCTTGTGTTTCAGTCAGCTGCTGCTGCCTGACTGTTCACAGTAATATTACACAAAGAATCAAATTTGAGAATATAATTAATTTTTATGAATATTTAATTGTATTGGTGTTAAATATGAACATAATTTTGAAACAGTGTGGTTTGAAGCTTTGATGCTGTGGAAACAGCTGTAGTTTTATCAGAAATCCTGAGGGGAAGTTACATTCTTAGTTACTTACTGTGATAAAAACAACTGCATCATATTCATTATGTGGGTTTCAATAAAATGAAATTGGAAAGTATTATTAGCAAAAGACTTGCATTCTTCAAGTTAATTACCACCTAATCCACTCATCAATTTGTTATGCCTTGTCCTCAACAGTACTTTGCCTCTGTTCACCATGAATTGGTACTCTCCCATATCACCCTTGTTTGCCAAAAACTGGGCAGAATCAAGGAATTCTCCCTTCATAATGAAATTCCATTGCAGTGGGTACTATGTGTCATGTTCCACTGATTATTGTGATGATTGCTGTGCAAGAGCTATATTTCATCCAGCATGTCTATATGATGCAGGATATCATTCCCAGTACTGTAATTATTTCCTGAAAGTTCTGTAAAACACTCTGGTTTTAATTCTTTGTAGTTATTTCCCAGACTCTCTTAATAGTGTTTATAGTTACTGTGTTTGCTTCTTGCGGTCTTCAAAATGCAATTTCTTGAGCGGGATCTGTAAGACTTTAGTTAAAGTTGTTTGATATTATCCTGTTTCTGGTCAATACCAACATTAGTTTGCTACAGTATTTTATAGCAGTAATTGTTATTTGTAGTAACAAGATTTTCTTTTTGTGAACAGGTTTTTCAGATACTGCTACTAGTCAAAGTTCTTTGTTAACTGGCTTAATTTACGTAATATTGCAACATATTTTGATTTGTAACCTGGTAATCAGGCAAAAAATGGTAATACATCTTCTTCGGTTTCTGTGATAGCGACTGAAAAGTCTCCCAAAATTGAGAACAGGAAGCACTGTCAGCTTGAATCAAAAGAGGAAACTATATTCATTTGAATATGCGAAAAAGGTTAACTTCTTCTTGAAGTGTCCATGTCAGAAAGAACAAATTTAGTCAGTTTCTAGAAGGAAACTCAAGAGCGTTTAGAACAAAATAACAGGCAAAGTCACAATCTTGGCACATAATATGTCATGCCTTGGTTCTGAGTTAAAGTCTGTTAAGGGTTAAGAAAATTTGTCCAAGTTCATTAGTCCCCCCTGAAAACTTCTCCAACTCAGAAAGTTTCATGCTGAGCAGAACCCATCCCCAGAAACATGTCTTCAAAAGCAGCCGGTGGCAAGTATTGGACATGACAGCAGCAGCGGTGGCAGCTTCGGAGATGAATATGTCGTAAGTGCGTAAATGAACTACCAGTTGCAGCCAGAGCGTGATCCTAAATTCTGGCCGTGTGGATGACTACAACTTTCTTTTTGGCTGGTTCCCTTGTTGGTGGATGCATAATATAGCCCAACTGGCATGCGATGTTCACTTGTACTCGTGTCAATTGCTGGGTAGTTACAGCCGCTAGTATCGCCCTCTGGCGTCCCACTGGATGATGTCTCGTTATGGTCCAAATGTCGACTGCTGGTAGTGGCTTGATGCAGTCAGCTGTTGGCACTTTACTGAGGGCACACCACAACATTTCCCTCTCCCTGCATCCAGGACGGAAATGTCTAGGACGAGGTAAGTCTCGTAGTCCTCAACGACATCCATATCCTCCGAGCCCATGTGGGAAGAGCCCAGCTGTGGATTGATGTCCATCGGCATGAGCAGTTGGTGCTCTGGGATCCATGGATGGGCCTTCTCCCAGGATGGCGCCGGGTCACCGGCTGCGGGTGGGAAGGAGGCTCTGGAACACATATTGGAGGTAGAACATTACTTGGTGGGTCAGCGTGTCTTCTGTGATGAAGCTGGTTAACATGCTGTCAGTACCTGGTCTCATAGGCACACTCAGTCTCCACCACGGCATGGAAAGGTGCTGAACAGTGGCCAAGATCCATCTTGGCCTACCACTGGTGAATGTGTTGGGCCAGACAGCATTTGGTTGCTTGTCCCACACGATAAATTCGCACTGCTGCAACAGAGTGGTGCAACCACTGCTCATGCTAATATTGCACCTGGGTGTTTCCTCGCTCGCCGAGTGGGCAGTTCTTCCTCCACTGAGCAAAGCCGTGGCTGTCCTACCAGAGGACACAACAGCTAGTGCGACATTCCTGCACTAGTGCAGTTAACAGCAATATCTCGCCAGTAGCCCCAGATGCGGCCACAAAATAAAGACCCCTTTCTCCATTCCTTATACAACTCAAAATTTTGTTGAAAATGTGCCTTTGCTCTGACATTAGCTGAGGCTCATTTGGGCAACTTGAGCTCCCAAGGCTGCAGTGCTGTAACCAAGCTCCTTGAGCAAATCAGTGGACAACTCTTCCACTCATTGTGGTGTTGGCAAGCTAAAATCAGACAGCCATTTTCCCACCATTGAGAAAACTTTGTCCTCATTAAGTTTCAGCACTTCATTCAAATGTAAGTCTTCGCTGGCTCATGCTACGCATTGGTGCTGACGTGCAATCACTTCCAATATGCAGTTTTATGTTTGTTCCAAAATGTCAAGGGATTCGAGAGTTGACAGGTGCTCAGCTTGATCGTGAAGAGCTCTCTCAACTTGGCCAGTGAGTGGCACAATACAGCATCCTCCATCATAGCATCCCAGTATCCATAATCTACCACAAATCCCATTGCATCACATGCTTCCTGGAATGTGGCATTTTCCGGTTCAACAACTGTTTTGAGGACTGAAAACTGATGGGGTCTCAGACAAAGGTCAGCAGCAACCGAAAGCAGTAACACTCCGGGTATTACATGCCCAGTGTAAATTCTACCCAAAGAATCTGACACCTTTATAAATTGCCAGGTTTTGACAAGGGTGCCCTGCACACAATGCTTTGTTTCCATGATGCGTTCTATGTGTAATATTTTGGCAGTTCTCCATACAACGTTTGGGCAAAGTCATCGATCTGGGACCGACAGAAAAATGTGGTGAGGGTGGTAGTTGTCGGTGTTGCTACTTGATCAAGTGACTTGCCCTCTGTGAAGTACACACATTCTCCATTGGTAAGTGCATCATAAGATGTGTCGTCGTCGGGTTCCTCTCAGGAAGTAGCAAGCTCAATATCTGCCATGCCGCTTCGTTGCTGCACACATATTCACCTGCTCTAAACATCTGTACTTTATTTCTTGAGTTCAAGCATCAGTTGTTTTGGAAAGGAGGGGTGAGTACAGAACCACCCGCTGTTGTCCACTACATCGTCTTGCGCTATACCTCTCACTTTGTGACTTTATGTCACCCGTCCCTTGGCACTCTGCATCTGTACAACACATATCCTTTCTTGTTCATTTGGGTCTCTTTTTAAGAGTACCTGAGGCTACTCCTTGGTGCATTTCCCATTATTCATGCATGGGATGTAGGGTTCAGCACTCCATAAGAACTGCGGATTAGACTTGTAGTGACTGTGGCATATAGTGTTTGTCCACCTTGAGTTCGAGCAGTTCTGAACGTGCCTTGGGTGTATTCATGGAGGTACGTCAGACTGTTCACAGATAGTGATTGGAGGATGACCATATGACCTAAGTCATTCGGATTGACACTGCCGTCTTCCAAAATGGCGTCTTGCATGTGGACGTAATTCTCTTGATTTGGTATAGTGCAGTGTACCGTAGGTACTCTTTCACCATCTTCATGTACAGGTCTACCAGAAATTGGGACAGAAGTACTCTACATTGCAGCGGCAAGCTGAATTCGTGTTTGTGGGCCATCAGATGAAACATTAAAAAATCCATACATGTCACTTTTTTGTTCAGGTTTGATCACTCAGTCACTGGATTTGTTTGAGGAATAATGAAATTATATCCTTCTCGCCCTTCCTCAAACATAATGGGCTACTATAGTGGTGTGCATCAGCAATCACGGCAAGAGAGTAGTTGTGCTTGCACTGTTTAATGTTCCTCAGGGCGTGAGGGTCCACATCTGTGGCCAGCACATTGTTTACTTGTGTACATGACACCCGCTCAGCACGCAGTTCACGTGGATCAACAACTTACAGCTCTTGTTGGGCATCTTCTCAAGAGCTGTTTTAAAGTCGTGCACTAACACATTGTGATTGTACAGAACGTGTTGTATTTTTAGTACAGTTACCTGTCCAACTCCCTGAATCATTTGATACCATTGGTCACCTATAAAGCAAACTTGCAGAAATTGCAGAGGTAAAAGGGGCCCTATTTTATGGTGCACTTGCCCCTTCACCATAAAGGTTGGTGAAAACCCAGGCTTGGCAACAACACTCTCTGCCCCAAAGTAGGTTCTGTGAAAACAAGACTTATACTTTTTTGTATGGTTTGGGAACATCTGTGGCTTATCAGTGTCACCAGAAAATAATTCCTTTAAAGAATCGAAATGTGGGGATGTTTACCTTGGCCCAGAGCAGTACATTCCCGCTGTTTCCTCCTTTCATTTCAGTGCCCACAAAATCTGCGTGCCTTGTTCAAACAACAAATTTTAATGAGCCTGTTTGTAATCTGAAGTTGGATCACAGTCAACTGCACAGTTATTTTAAAAAAATCTTCAGGTATTCATTGCACATATTTGCCGACATTCAAATTGTCATTGAGTGATAGTGTGTCAGCATGCATCTGCTTCTTTGACTGTTTCAGAGGCATGCACAGACACCATGTGTGCTGCATTCTCCTGACACCGAAAAGTCACATTTTTGGCTGTCTCAGAAGTACGCTAAGAGGCCAAGAAGTCTACTGTCATGGAGCATATGTCTGCTCTGGTGTCTCAGCTGCTTGCCAAGACGCAACATGTTTTGCTGATGTTGAACATCAGTCTGCGCTGAGTTTTCAGTTGCTCAAGCATTTGCTTGATACTCCACCTGCTCAATTCCCCACTGTTCAACATGAACTAACAGCTGTTACTGTCTAGCAATCCTCATAGTTCAACCTCATTATGAACCCTGTGAAAGATTTCGAATTACGTTTGCTAGTCGTTAGGAATTTTAAAAAATGGTTCAGATGGCTGTAAGCACTATGGGACTTAACATCAGAGGTCATCAGTCCCCTAGACTTAGAACTACTTAAACCTAACTAACCTAAGGACACCACACACATCCATGTCTGAGGCAGGATTCAAACCTGTGACCTTAGCAGCAGCGCGGTTCCAGACTGAAGCGCCTAGAACCGCTTGGCCACAGCAGCCGGCAGAAATTTAAACAATAATAGCCAAACTGAAGAACTGATGTCGTAAGATAGCTGACGTAAACAACTTGCCCTAATAACTAACTACACCAACAACAGTACAGCATCCCCACGGGGGCTCGCCACTCTTTGGCAGATTCGTGCTTGGCTACCACGGGGCCCCAGCCTTTGGAGCATTTTTTCCCTTCCATACTGCATGTGCTTGCTATTCTTTTGCCCCTCCCTTGAGAAACATGTCTGTGATGTTATTGGGAATGTTCTGCATTGTCTGCTGCTGGCGTAAGAACAGTCTCACCTTTGATTTTGCTCCCTTTTCCTTTCTTTGTTTCCCTTCTCCTCTCATTCCTCTGCTTTGGCATTTGAGGTTCCTATTTTTCTTCTTCTTCTTCTTCTTCTTCTTCTTCTTCTTCCCTGTGTGCTCCTGAAGGCCGGCCCACGTGTCTGATGTGTAACAGGTGACAGGGTAATGTGTAATTCCCAGCCCCGGGTCGACAGGTAAGGTTTGCACATACCCCCTGGTACAGGCCAGGCCCACGGAAGGGTGATTGACCGAGATGCAACCTTTCCAAATTGCCGATTGGTCTCTCTGTCAGGTGTTTGGGAGGTGTGAGCTGAGGTGTGAATAATCACCTAAGGCGGGTGAGCCCCCTTGTGAAGGGCACCATTGGAGATGCTGGCAATCATGAGGGATTTTATTGCAATGAGTCAATCATCTTCCCAATCAATGTCTACGAAAAATAAACAGAATGAGGCTAATGATTCAAAGACCCTTCACACTGCACCACAGTTCCTCGTGGTCTCACATATTGAGGACGGTCAGTCCTTCGCCACGGTAAATCCGTTTATTATCGAAAAAGGTGTCGATGCAATGCTGACCCTGTGAAATCCTACTCTAGTTTATGGAATGGCACTTTGCTTTTGGAGACTACTTCTGATTCTCAAGCACAACAACTGCTTGCTGCCTTGCTCCTTGTTCGTGTCGAGGCCCATAGAACTTTTAATTCTTCCCGTGGTGTAATTTACACTAGGCTGCTAGACGATCTGACCAACACTGAAATCCATTCCTGCCTCTCTGATTACGGTGTCATTGCTATCCATCATGTAATGAAAAAGGTAGATTCGTCCTTAGTGCCCACCCGCACTCTTTTCCTCGCCTTTGATAGAGTGGTGTTGCTGTCCAAGATCAAAGCAGGCTATGAAATTATCGCAGTCCAGCGGTACATTTCAAACCCGATGCGCTGCTACCAGTGTCATTGTTTCAACCACACTAGAACGTCTTGTCGACACCCAGCCAAATGTGTAACCTGTGGTAGGGATACACACACGAGGGCAATTGTCCAGCTTCTAACAACCCTACCACAACAAAGGTCAAAATTTAATAATGATTGTGGTGTTGCTCATGCTGCTAAATACTGCATTTTCAGGCAACAACAAAGCTATTATGTGGCAGGTGTCATTAGAGCACAGTTAATAAAGTCATTTCATGTAATAATGAATAAACTAGGCACTCATCTTTTCGTGATTCCCACGCTGGTCTCGTAAAATCATGTCTCAATCGTTGAAAATCTAGGTGGTGGTTCCAAGCTCGGATGCAAAGAGACCTAGGTTTTATTCTGCTATATTCAAAAGTTTTATGGATGTGTTTCACAAACCATTCTTGAAGATTAAACCTTTGAAAGTTAGCACAATGGTGATGTAAAAAAGCAATCAGCACTCCGAATTTAAGTTACACTTCTTTTTTATTGCTTTTGTTGCAATATCACGTAACACACAAAACATCACTTCACAATACAAAACATACTTGAAAACATCTTCACATTTTATAAGCTGACTACAATATGCGTCTTTCCAACATGACGTCCAAGACTTGACTTTTTCTAGGTCCGACTCTCTAACTAACTGCTTGTGCGCCCAAAAATCAAGAGTTACAAGTGCGACAAAGATCATAGTGACAAAAGGAAGGATACACATAAGAATAATATCATTGCAATATAAACATATCAATGAATCAAAGTACTTCTACATTAATGAAATCAAACCTGAATGTTGTCTCAAAAATATGTTAACTACTTTACAGAAACGCAGTAGAATATTGCTGGTATTGAGAGGTTGAGTTGAGGTGTTGTAATGGTTAGGTAATTCAAGTACCATTACAACCTCCTCCTTCCCGCTGTATCAACTGCAATGACGGCCATGCCGCTGCCTCTCGGGATTGTCCCGTGTATCTTGATGAGTGGTCTGTCCAAGAGATCCGCGTAAAAGAGAGAGTGCCTTATTCAGTCGCTTGCAAATTACTGGCTAGTCGCAAACTCTGTGTTCTCCCGTCTGGCACCTATAGTACTGTTCTTGTTACCTGTCGCTCCATGAAGGACATGGTCACGCTGACATGCAACCTCAAATTCATCTCTGAGGTAAAATCGCCCAGTATCAAGGTAGCATTGCCATCCCCCCCGTCCAGCTGTGCAACAAACCGTCAAACTCATGCCTCAAGGGGCAAAGCCACCAACTACACAACCGATAGGCCGGAAAGGACAGAAGGAGTACTCCCATGTAGACTTCCTCCGTCTCTCCAGCCAAACAACACCCGAGTCTTCCTCTAACCAGAAGGGCTCGAAGAAGTTCACCAAAGGCAAACAGTCTTCTCCTTCGCCAACTCGAAGATCTTCTTTGATGGTGTCGCCATGTGGTACATCAGCGCGGCTGGCCTCTGTATGGCCAGTGCGCACCGCCAACTGTTTTTCAGCGTTGGACTCCGTGTACCGTCCACACAGGCAAGCCGATTCTTCTGTGGACCCCATGGAGCAGGATCCTCCTGCTCTTGTGCCCTGTAGTAGCTACTCTACACCTGCTGTCACTCGGCAACTGCCTAATTGACACCCCTACGTCTCTTCCTCATCATGACTGTCCTCCAATGGAACATTCATGGTCTTTAGTCCCACAAAAAAGGATTTACAGCTGCTTTTAGCATCACAGCATACCCTTGTACTCTGCCTTCAGGAAACGAAATTGTGCCCTCACAACCGCTTTGAACTTTCACATTATGATTTGTTTCGACCTTCTCCCTGGGGTTGGTATTTCATCTCATGGGGGCGTGATGCTGCTCATATGGGATGACATTCATAGCCAACCCATCTCCCTGACTACCCATCTTTAAGCTGTTTGCAGTTAGCCCTTACCTTCCCCACCTGACCATTTATGTCCCTCCGTCATTTGATGTAACCAGGGCAGACTTCCTTCAGCTTATTGGGCAGCTACCTACCCCATTTTTGCTACTCGGCGACTTTAATGTGCATCATCCCCTTTGGGGTTCTCCCAGGACCTGTCAGAGAGGTGCCCTCTTGGCTGAACATCTCAACCATCTTAACCTCTTCTGCCTTAACACTGGAACACCCACTTTCCTTTCTGACTCCTCGCACACCTATTCTCATTTGGTCCTATCCTTTTGCACTGCCCAGCTTGCCCATTGTCTTGAGTGGTCCGTTCTTACTGACACCTACTCGAGCGACCATTTCCCTTGTGCTATGCATTTGCTGGCTCCTACCCCATCCATGTGCATGTCCAAATGCCAGCTCACTAAGGCTGATTGGCAGCTTTACTCCTCCCTGGAGATCTTCGAAGAACAAGATTTTCCCAGTTGTGATGACCAGGTGGAATATCTCACAAACGTTATCCTTACTTTGCAGAACGTTCCATTCCTTGCACTTCCCTTTTACCGCGTCATGTACCAGTCCCTTGATGGACTGAGGCATGCTGCAACACAATTTGCGCACAGAGACATGCTCTCTGCATTTTTAACTGTCATCATACGATGGCAAACTGCATTCATTATAAACAGATGCGTGCAAAGTGTCGTCACGTTGGGATGGCAAAAGAGCTATCTGGATTTCATTCACTAGTTCTTTTAACAGTTCCATTCCTTCCTCTGTCATGTGGGCCAACCTCCGATGGCACTCTGGAACCAAGGTACATTCCCCAATTTCCAACACCTTGAGCCACCATTTTGCAGAAGTTTCGAGCTCTTCCCACTATCACCCTGCCTTCCTCCATCGGAAACGAGTGGAGGAGGCTCGGGCGATACCCTTTTCTTCTTCTTCGAATTGTGAATGCTACAATGCTGCCTTTAGTATGAGAGAGCTAGATTTTGCTCTCAGTTCTTGCTGATCCTCTGCCCTAGGACCAGACGCCATCCACATTCAGATGTTGCAGCACCTTTCTCTTTCAGGCAAGCAGTTTCTGCTTAACACGTACAACCGCATCTGGGTAGAGGGCACATTTCCCGGACGCTGGCATGAAGCCACCGTCATACCCATACCTGAGCCCAGTAAGGACATAAACCTTCCTTCTAGCTACCACCCCATCTCTCTTACCAGCTACATTTGCAAGGTGATAGAACGTATGATTCATGCCCAGCTGGTATGGTGGCTTAAGTCTCACAATTTACTGACGAATGGACAGTGTGGATTTTGAGCGCAACGTTCTGCAGTTGACCATCTCGTTACTTTGTCCACCCATATCATGAATGGTTTTCTGTGGAAATCCCAGATTGTGGCCGTGTTTTTTGATTTGGAGACGGCCTACGACACCTGCTGGAGAACTGGTATCCTCTGTACTCTTTACATGTGGGGCTTCCGTGACTGCCTGCCCTGTTTCCTTCAGGCATTTTTAAAAGATCGAGTTTCCAGGGTGCATGGGTTCTGCCTTGTCGGACACCTTTATCCAGGAAAACTGTGTGCCTCAAGGTTCCGTCCTGAGTGTTGTCCTCTTTGCTATCACCATTAACCCTATAATGGCCTGTCTCCCGCCAGGCATCTCCGGCTCCCTTTTTGTCGACAATTTTGCCATCTATTGCAGTTCTCCATGGACCTGTCTCACTGAGTGGCATTTCATTTTCAGTGATGTCTTGATTGTCTTTACTCCTGGAGCATTGACAGTGGTTTTCGCTTTTCCACTGACAAAACCATTTGTATGAATTTTGGCAATGCTAGTGGTTTCTCCCACCATCTTTACATTTTGGGCCTGTTGCCCTTCCATTTGTTGAAACTACAAAATTCCTGGGGCTCGAGCTCGATAGGAAACTCTCTTGGTCCTCCCAAGTGTCTTACCTGGCAGCCCACTGTACGCAATTCCTCAATGTTCTACATGTCCTCAATGGTACTTCCTTGGGTGCCGATCGAACCACCCCCCTCCCTTTGTACCGGTTCCTCGTCCGTTCGATACTCGACTATGGGTGCTTTGTTTATGCGTCTGCACACTCATCCCTCTTACGCCATCTCAACACTATCCACCATCGTGGCGTCCGTTTGGCCACGGGCGCCTTTTACTCTAGCCCGGCTGAGAGTCTGTATGCTGAAGCTGCTGAACTACCACTGTCCTACCGCCATGACTTTCTCCTCAACAGGTATGCATGACGTTTGTCTGCAATGTGTGGCCACCCATCCTATGCCTCCTTCTTTGAAAATTTGTTTGATCGTCAGTATGGGGCACATCCCTCTTCTCTGTACCCTCCTGAAGTCCGCTTTCGGCACTTGGTATGGCGGCTTAACTTCACACTGCCTGCAACTTTCCTGGTGGGTGTGAACGCTTCACTACTCCAGCCTCGGTCTATCGCCTTCAGTTTCACGACCTTTGCATGGAAATTCGCGATAGTACATTTGTACACACTGATGGCTCTCGGACTGACCATGGGGTCGGGTGTGCCTTTGTCATTGGCAGCTGTGTCTTTCAGTATCAGCTTCTGGCACACTGCTCAGTATTTACAGCAGAGTTCTTCACCTTGTATCAGGCCACGGAGTACATCCGGCAACACAGCCTTTTCAATTGCGTCCTCTGCTTAGACTCACTCAGCGCCCTTCAAAGTCTATGTGCGCTGTACACTGCCCAGTCCTTAGTGCAGCAGGTCCAGGAAAACTGTCACTTGCTCACTCTTGGTGGAGCAGTGTGATGTTTCTGTGGGTACCTGGTCAAGTCGGTCTGCTAGAAAACGAGGCTGCCGACACTGCTGCCAAGGCTGCAGTCCTCATACCTTAGCCCGCAAGTACCTATATTCCCTCCGATGATTTCTGTGCTGCCGTCTGTCCCTTTGGCATCGCCAATGGTCCTCCCTTCACGGGAATAAGCTCCGGCATATTAAGCCTCTCCCAGTGGCTTGGACCACCTCCTCTTGGCCCTCCCACAGGAAGGAAGTAATTTTAACTAGGCTGCGTGTTGGGCACTACCTTTTTAGCCATCATCATTTGCTAAGTGGCGCTACCCCACCACTTTGTACACATTCCACACAAGTTTTAACTGTTCGCCACTTCCTGATGAAATGCCCGTCTTTTAACTGTTTATGTTTCCGCTTGGGTTTGCCGTCTGATTTATCGACCGTTTTAGCAAATGATGCGCGGACTGTTGACCACATTTTACTTTTTCTCCGCCAAAGCAATACGGCAAGGGTAATTTAATTTTTAGTTTTGTACCTCTGTTTCTGTATGGTGTCTTTTTTAGCCCTTTTTTTCCACGTGCCTGTTTTTAGCTGTCTTCTATTATGTCAATTGGGACCAACTTATAGTCGTTTTTTAACTCCTCTGTGTCTTCATGTTCTATAGTTTTGACTTTGGTGCGTGTGACCCTAGTTGTTTTTTGTGCCCTAAAGCAAAACAAAACAAACAAAAACAAAACAGTGCAGCCAAATGGACAATGCACTCGGTAATACAAAACAAATATCAACTAAACAAAGCAAAGAAACAACAGACCTAACTGAGAAACAAGCTGTCGAGATCCTATAGATCAATAAAATTATCAGAGAAACTATGAATCACTGAAAGCTAACCAGAAAAGACATGTCCAGTGTCCAAAAAGCAAGATTTTGATATGCCAGAAATAATCGAAATCGAAAAAGAAATTATTAGTCTTTGAAGTCCAAAGAGAAAAACTAAGCCAGTGTTCAAAATCACAGTAATATCATAATCTAATACACTTCCACAATCCAAACTCGCAACATTCATTAGCAATTTAAACAATAATGGCTAAACTATGATGTCGTAAGATAGCTAATCTAAACAACTTACACTAATAACTAACTACACTAACAACAGTACAGCCAGTCCAGAAATGTAAAATTGTGCATTTCACAAAAAGAAAAAAATGTAGTATCCTATGACTGTAATATCAATGAGTCACTGTTGAATTGGCCAACTCATACAAATACCTGGGTGTAACACTGTGTATGGATATAAAATGGAATGATCCCATAGGTTCAGTTGTGTGTAGAGCAGGTGGTAGACTTTGACTTATTGATAGAATACTGGGGAAGAGCAATCAATCTACAAAGTAGATTGCGTACAAATTACTAGTGCAACTGTTTCTGCAATATTGCTCGAGTGTGTGGGACCCATACCAGGTAGGACTAACAGGGGATATTGAACATATACAGAGAAGAGCAGCATGAATGATCAGGTTTGTTTAATCCGTGGGAGAATATCACAGAGATACCGAAGGAACTGAACTGGACGACTCTCGAAAGTTTACATCACTTCCCTGAGAAAGTTTGTTAACAAAGTTTCAAGAACTGGCTTTAAATGACTACTCTAGGAATATACAAAGGGTGTTCAAAAAGTTTTGCACAGTCATCTCTAATTTTTTTTATTTTTTGCCGGAGGAGAATGAAATTTTTTGTGAACATACTTGGAACATTTAGCTGTACATTGAGCTTACCCAATGTAGCCTCCATTAGCTGTGACGTATCTGGCCCCCTTGTTATTTCCATGACGTAAATGCACTTTGGTAAAATTCTGGGGCTTGACTTTTACACCATTGCTTGACACAGGAAATAAGGTCTTTCTGTATGGGGTTTGGCATTGTCATGTGGTGTAGTCTGACGAGCTGACCCTGAAGCTGTGGTCTGTGGGTCTTGATGGCACATTGCAGCTTGTCCATTGACAAACAGTAACGGTCCCAGTTAACTGTGGAGCCAGGCTCCAAAAAGTCAATGAAAATGAAACCACACTGATCCCAGAAGAAGGAGCCCATAACCTTTCGGCCTGCTGTTTGTGAAAGTCTTAGTTTCTTCTTCCGATGGGAACCCAGATGACGCCACTCCATGGATTGGGTTTTGCTCTCAGCTTCAGACAAAAACAACTGTGTTTCATACTGTGTAATGATGCCGTCAAAACACTGTTTCCACTCTTCAGTAAATGTCTTCACGAGACCCTTGCACATATTCTTTCTCAATGTTTTCATTTCTCTTGTCAATAATTTTGGCACACTACGAGCATAGATTTTTCTGTACCCTGGTGACTGTACCAGTGATACCACACTACTCAATGACAAACGAGTCATTTCAGCAAGCTGTCGCATTGTCACACATCTGTAATTTTGAATGGTTTGATCAATGGTCTCCTTATTCACATCACTCACTGCCGTCAATGGTCTACCGGGTAGCGGATTTTCCAGTACAAAGAAATCACCTTCTGCAACCACTGCTGGATATTGCTGTAATCCACTGTGTCCTCCCCATCAACAGCGAGCAACTTCCTGTGGATCGATGTGGCAGAGTCATTGCCAGTCTTGAAGAGGAACTCCATCACCAACCGTTGTTGCCACCTAAAATCTACTTCATAGTCCATTATGGCTCACATGTAAATAAAAAAAACTACTTTTATATACCAACTTATAGCTAAATGTTCCAAGTATGTTCACATAAAATTTCATTCTCCTCCTGCAAAAAATAAAAAAAATTAGAAACGACTGTGCAAAACTTTTTGAACGGCCTTTGTACTACAACCCCTTACGTATTGCTCACACAAGAATCATGAGGATAAGATTAGAATAATCACTGCACCTGCAGAGGCATTCAGTCAATCATTCTTCCCGTGTACCATAAGTGAATGAAACGGGAAGAAATTCTAATAACTGGTACAATGGGACATACCCTCTGCCATGCACCTCATGGTGGTTTCCAGAGCATAGATGTAGATTAATTCTTCTGAACTTTCGAGACCTAGGAGGGGAAAGAAAAAGTTAAGCAGTCATTCAAATCCAAACAGAAAAGCCAAGTCACTGTTTAAGAATCCTGGTATTCCAATCCAATTCCCAAACATTCTACGTGCGGTGTAATATTTTCAAGCGTATATTTTACATTGGTTTGGAGTTTAATGATGATTTTATCCTACAGAAGTATTTTTGCTCTCATAGATTTATGTTCATTGTTTTGACAAATGAAGTAATATTTGGTAGTTACCTTTTATGGATGACTTCTTAGTCATGTTACCCATACCATGGCAGTAGTAATGTTGACCATCCCATGGGGCTAGTGATTCTTTTGGAATAAAAGGCAGCCAGTGTTAATTCAGGATATGAGCTGTCTGCATTCCAAAGTTCACCAAATCCATCCACATGATTCAGTGTGAAGGAGTAACAAACATACTAATTTGATGAAGAAAGAGAATAAGCAGTTTCTATGAGCAGCTACAATAAGTAATGCAACACATATTTATTTATTTATTTATTTTCCTGAATGCAGGTTGATTTTATTCAGGATTCCAGTACACCATATTATTCCCACACTTTTGGCTAGGCACTCAATGCCACAGCCTTATGTCACCTTAGTGGAAGGGCCTGAATGCCCGCATAGTATCACACTAATGCTTGACGATGGAGCCAATTTCGTGCTGCATCAGTAAATTCCCCATCATTCACATACTGTTTCCAGTGAAGTGCATCTGTCATTGGGCCAAACAGATGGAAGTCGGAAGGTATGGTATCTGAGCTGGGGGAGGATGGGGAAGAACAGTTGAATGAAGTTTTTTGAGCTCCACTCAAGTGTGCAGACGTGTGTGAAGCCTTACGTTATCATGGAGAAGGAGACGTCTGTTTGCATTTTTGTAGCGACGTTTGGGCTAAAGTCATTTCTTCGATTTCCTGGGAGTAACATACGAGGGTTGAATGAAAAGTAATGCCTCCACCTCCGAAAATTGGGTTTGTATGGGAATATTTTAATAAATCAAATGCAGAAATAATCTGTAGAATGTGATCTTTAATTACCAATATTCACTTTTCCACATAATCACTGGCCAGTTGAATACATTTCTGCCAACGATGAACAAGTTTTCTGAAGTCGTCATGGAAAAAGTCAACACTCTGTTTCCACAACCCCAGTCTCACAGTTCTCTCAATGTCATCATTAGAAGCATAATGCTGTCCCCGCAAATCGTCTTTCATTATCAGGAACAGATGGAAGTCAGACAGTGCTAAATCTGGACTGTATGGAGGATACTGTACGGTGGAGAGATTCAGTCTCTGAAGTTCTGCTGTGGTGGCACGTGAAGTGTGTGGGTTGGCATTGTCATCCTGCAGGAAAACATTTCCTTTTTCCTTTCGGACCCTTGATAACCGTCATTTCAGAGTTCACAGCATTGTGATGTAACACTCTGAATTTATTGTTGTTCCACGATCAAGGAAATCAACATGGATAACACCATCTGCATCACAGAGCACCGTTGCCATGATTTTTCCAGCTGAGGGCTACCTCTTGAATTTCTTTTTCTGGGGTGAGTTTTCATGTCGATATTACATAGACTGACGTTTTGACTCCAGGTCGTAATGGTGTATCCCCATTTTGTCTCCTGTCACAATTGAATGGAGAAAGGCATCGCCTTCATTCTCATAACGTGAGAGGAATTCCTGGCAAATTTTAAGTCTGTGCGCATTCATTTCAGGAGTCAGCATCCGAGGTACCCATTGTGCACAGATCTTCCAATAGCCAAGCAAAGCAATAATGTGACCCACACATTCTTGTGAAATGCTGATTGTGCTTGCAATTTCTTGTTGAGTGATACGGACCATCCTGAATGAATCTGTCAACATTTTGCTTGTGAAACTCGATAGTTGCTGTCACAGGACATCCAACTCTTTGTTTGTCATGCAGGTCAGATGTTCTTGCCCTAACATCTTTAAGCTTACTAGCCCAACAATGCACAGTACTCACGTGAACACAATCACCGTAAAATGCTTTCATTCTCTGATGAATCTCCTTTGGGGTGAGACCTTGTGCTATCAAGAATTCAGTGACTGCACATTGCTTAAATCGCATTGATCGACCATCTGCGCAGGGTTCCATGCTTTACACTGTAGCAACACAACCGTTCAATGCTAAGGCTTCCCGCCAACTGGAGCTGTAGAGAAGAGGCTATGGAACAAACCAGTACCTGCCGCATACCGATGCTGCCAACTGTTGAAGAGTTACAAAAGTGGAAGCATTACTTTTCAGTCAACCCCCATAATATATTTCAGAGTTCATCACTGGAACATGAGGGAGAACACAAAACAGAATAACCCCTTCAGAATCCCAGAAGACTATCACCATGACTTTACCAGCTAAGGTAGCTGCTTTGAACTTTCTTTTCAGAGGAGAAGTGGTGGCACCACTCCTCTGATTGCTGTTTTGTTTCCAGTTCAAGGTTATGAACCCATGTTTTATCACTTGTGATAATGTTCATCAAAAAATTGTCATAATCAACTGTGTAGTGCATAAGCAATACTGCATAGATAGTCCTTCATTGGTCTTTATTGTATTCTGTTCTGTGGTGAGGAACCTAGCAGGAACACACTTTTGAGTACCCAAATCGGTTGACAAATGTGTCAGCCCTGTGAACAGACACATCCATTTGAGCAGCGAGATGTTTGATTATGATCAGTTGATCACCTGGAATTAGTGTGTCTACACATTCCAACATTGCAGAAATCACAGCTGTTTGTGGTTGCCCGCAATTGGACAAGTTTGCGCGACCCTGTTGTGAGGATGACAGACACTTTGCCCAACGACTCGCCGTGCTTTTGTTCAGTGCTAGGTCTCCATATACATTCTACAATCACCTATGAATATCTGTGATGCTCTGGTTTTCCATCAGAAGGAACTCAATGACACCTCTCTTCTTGGAATGCATTTACATTACAGACACCATTTTGAAGGCTTAGTATAGTGCCATCTCCTATCAGAGTTTCATGTAACTATATGAGCTGAAGTGGAAATATTCCATGATGTTTCACAATAAATTCCACACTTTTTTAACCAGAATTGGCCAAGAAAAAATTTAATTCTTGCATTACTTATTGAACATTCCTCATTGTTCAGAGTAGCACAAATTTTATAATATTTGTATGTGCAGTGGTGCCATCTGCCCTCGTGTGTGGCTATTACCACTGGACTTGTTTGCATATCATAATCAAATACAGCCTCACTAAGAGTCTACTACTTTCTAAATGTAAAGGCATGTCATCTGCTGGTCACGTGGCATTTAGATGACACCATCATTGTGAGTCTTCAAGCATCTCAGAAGCTATAAGATACATCTGATACTCAGTAGCTAAAAAGCCATGAGCTTTCATGGAAGTATGGATTAAACCCTTGGAGGATTGTATAAGCATTGTATTCATTGTGTTGCTGGAGCAGGAAGATAGACAAAATAAATAAACAGTTACGCACAGTGCAGCAGTAAGCGGTAAGCGGCAAAAACATTACTTACTTGAGTACTGTTTATTTTTTGATTTCGTTGTACAGAGTTAGAATATTCCATTGTTGATTATTCGCTTTTGTGTTTTACAAGAAAGAGAAATAAAGTTGTGTGTTCTTGCATATACATATAAGAAGTTATTATTTAATATGATGATATGAAGTGGCCATAAAGTGGTGGCTACAGATACAGAAGAATTCACACAGCAAGAAGCAAACAAGCTAGGTGACATAAATTTACTGACACGTAGGACAGGTGACAGAAGTCCTATGACACATTTAGTACAGCTACAGAATATGCTGTGTAATCTGATACAAGACTTATGGAATGAAATAGCGCAGCATGGAAAGTTTCACCAGAACAAATTAATGATGTGCATGTGACGGGCTCTACAGTCGACAAAATTATGAGAAATGATGATTCATGTAGAAGATGTATGAAGCTGTGCACACCTCAGTTCCTGCATGATAAACTGAAACTCTGGTTTTTAATGTTAGAGTTGGCATTCACTCATAATAAAGTAACAAACGATCAAGAAAAGTTTGCTATAGCAGTCAACATCTGGATGCCAGAGCAATGACGTTAGTAGAAGACAAAAGGATTTTGGCGGCAGTTTCGGCAAATAGTGACTGAAGCAGTATTTGCAGAGGCTATGCTCAGATACGTTTGGACATCACAGCTTCCCATGGCAGCAAGAGTGGCGGTGCCTATGAAGGATGGGTGCAACATGATCACTATTCTCCAGCTGTCCAACGGAGTTTATGCAACAGTGGGGACAGCAAGTATAATGAGCGTCGCAGAAGCAGCAGTGAAGTCGGAAAAACATTAGGTGGTGGCAATTCACAAGGATCAGTAGGTGGATACAACCACAGAGTTTCAGAAACTAAAGGAGCAAATAGACGGTCTGCAGAGACAAATCAAGGCTTGGAAGACCACTGGTTCTGAGGGACCTGCAGTGCACTTACGGACAGTTGACTGACGAAACCTGAACAACTATGTTGGTATCATAAAAAGTTTGGTCAGTGAGCTGCCAAGTATGTTCTGCCATGCAGTTACACACGCTGTGTCAGTATCATGGAGATTCTAAGCACAGACACTTCCTTTTTGCCTGTATTGTGACAACTGTGTGTATGAGAGATGAAGACTTTGTGTTATTATCTGGTAGAAACCAAGTCTGATGTAAGTACGTCGTCAGTAGAGAGAGATGTGTCAGTCAAGGACAGTTCGCTAGTTCATCTCACAGCAGCAGATAAACAGCTGATAGCAACGTATAGCAACTGCAACAAGGACGTGAATTTAGGTTTTGTAATACTTGTCACTGAATGTTTGTAATAGTGGATGTGTCGGAAACAATCCAGGGGGAGGGGGGCAGATTTTCTGTATGCAAACAGTATCACCATTGAAATTCAATTTGCTTGACTTGAGAAATGAGAAGAAGTGGTTACTTCGCTTCTAGAAAATTTCAGAGAAAGAGAAGGCCGTATGGTACAACTGACAGAGGTAGACCAGCATTTGGACCCGACAGCATGAACACTAACCACAGTGGCACATAATACAATTCATCACATAAACACAATGCTAGGCCATCCAGTCTCTTTTAGACTGAGAAGATTGTCACCAGACAGGTTCACAGACGCAAAGGCAGAGTTTGAATGTATGTTAGATAAGTGAGTGACATGAAGATCTGATAGTGCATGATCCATCTCTACATCTAGGTAAAAAAGTAGTAGAAGAAGAAGAAAACAAGAACGAGAAGAAAGGCAGAAAGTGGAGTTCTTGCAGTGATTACAGGGAATTGAATGCTCGCCCGATAGTCAATCAACATCCAGTGCCCACTATTTGTGATTTTATGAATATACTAATGGGAGCAAAATATTTAAGTGTCATAGATTCTCAAAGGGCATCCCATCATTTACCAGTTGCAGACATTGAAGACAGCTGTCTTTAAACCTTTTGGCCTCTTTTAATTTTTGTGTATGTCATTTGGCATTAAAAACATGGGTTAAACGTGGCAACGTTTCATTGATGAGGTGTTATGGGGGCAAGACTTCACCTTCAATTTCGACGATATACTAGTGTTTTCAGCAACACAAAATCTTCACAAGGCACACCTAAAAGCAACATTTGATAACAACATATAGGTACAGGATAATAATTAATAAAAGTATGTGCAACTTGTGAAAAAACCACATTACCTACATGTGTCACTTAGTTTTAGCAGGCGGCATGTGCCTGTTGGAAGAGAAACTGGAACTTACACTACAAATACTTAGGCCGTTGGATTTGCAACAGTTACGTAAGTTCTTAGGTGCTGCAAATTTTTACCATCGACATCTGCTGGGAGCAGCTGCTTTTAAAGCACCGCTCGCAGAGGAGCTGACAGGCCCTAATACCGCTAAACATCAGAAGCTAGATGGTACACCCTGCAAGCAGAAAGCCTTTGAACAGATCAAGACAAACGATTTCATTGCCTCATCCTGAGAGAGATGTGGTACTATTTATAATAGCCGATAAATGTCAGATAGCCATTGGAGCAGCATTACATCAAGGGTCTACTCAACACTGGCAACCATTAGGGTTTTTCTTGCAGGAACTCATGGAAGCACAAAGGAACTGGAGTGCGTATGACTAAAAACTGTTATCGGTATATAAGACAATAACACACTTTCGACCTTATATGGATGGTAAACCATTTATGGTGTTCACAGGCCACAAACTAATCACCTTTGCATTCAGCAAGCATTACAGATGCTCTGTCACTTAGGCAGTTCAGACAGTTAGAGTACATAAAACAGTTCACCACAGACTGAAATCATGTAAAAGAAGTGGAGAATATCATAGCAGACTATTTCTCAAGGGTTGCAGCGATAACCAATTCTGTAGATTACGCGAGATTGGCAAGGGAACAAAGAGAAGACGGACAACTTCAGGGTTTTCAGCAGAGCACCTCCACAGTGTTGAGACTGCAGGACGTATGTCCGGAAGTGAGGCCATTTAAATATGTTGCGATACCTCACAAGGACGACCTAGACTGTTTGTGTCTGAACATTTACTGCGAAAGACATTCAGAAGTATTCGTAATTTGGCTCATTCAGGTACACGACCAAGAGTCCAAGTTGCTGACACAACATTTGTGTGACCTGGAGTTAGGAATGATTGTCGAAGGTGGACACAACAATGCTCTGCCTGTCAACACTGTAAGGTGTGAGGTCATGTGAAGAACCCCATGGGATACTTTGATAAACCATATTTTCAATGTTAACACATGCACCTCAGCATCGCTGGCCTACAGCCGATGTCTGGAGGTTACTGTTATCTACTAACAGCAATTGATAGATTTACAAAGGGGCAGGCGTTGTACCGATTCGAGACATATCAGCGGGAAGAGCCAGTCAAAGTATCTTGGCGACACAGGCAGGAAGATTCTGTTGCCCAGTGCACGTCACAACTGACCAGGGTCATTAGTTCGAATCTTCATTATCTCTTGAAGTGGCTAACATTTGTGCAGTCCGACATCATCATACGACAAGTTATCATCCAGAAAGTAACTGAATGATGGGGCGATGGTACAGAACACTTGGAGCTGCATTGATGTGCCATGGTGACAGTGGTTCTGCAACATTTCTACTGGTGTTACTGGGTCTGAGCATTTATTTTCAAACAAGTCCAAGAGGCATCCACAGCAGAGCTTGTGTACGGGGAAACCTTGCACCTTCCTGGCAATTTCTTTGAAGAGCTTAAGAACGAGATTAGCCTACTGTAGTTATTGAAGATGGTTAAAGCACAGCTGCCAAACCTCCGGCCACAGCCATCGAATTGGCAGGGCGACATTCCATCATTTGTGCACAGAGACTTCAGCAACTTTCGCATGTGATGTTATGAGCCAACAGTGCAGCCACCATATACCATATGTTATAAAGTTCAGCAATGTAACACACACAGAATGAAGCTCCAGATTCACAATGAACTGGTTATTGTGTCAGTTGATCGAGTGAAGCCAGCTTGCTTACTGCCAGAAGACTTACAGCAGGAAGGCATACAGGACTCGCAGTGGAATATGGTGTCACAGCGGGAGCAAGCATCTTCAAGAACAGCAAATACACCAAATCTGGTGGAAGATCAAGTTGCACAACTGGTGATTTGTACAAGGGCACGTCAAAAGATCCAATACAGGTTTCCAAACCTACCTGGAGTTCTACTCTAGCAGGAGGGGGCTGTGTGGGCGCGGGAAGGTATACAAAATAAACAAGCAGTTACACACAGTGCAGTAGTCAGTGGCAAAGACATTAATTATTTGAATACTGTTTATTCTTTGTCTTTGTTCTATGAAATGTTCCATTGTTGCTTATACGCTTTTATGTTTTATGACCGAGAAATGAAGTTGTATGTTCTCGTATGTGCGTCTAAGAAGTTATTATTTAATATGATGTTAGGTAGCGGCCATATGTTGACTCTTGTTATGTAAGTCAATTCACAAAAATGAAGAAGTTCAAAAATTAAAGAGTAAATAGCTTTTTTTTTAAGAGTAATTATTGTTCCACATTTCGCATTATATTCTTCAAATCAATAAATTTGTGCTACTACACACTTTCAGGAGTGGCCTGTGTGTTAATTAATGGTGTAAGCTCGTTTTATTTCTTCCAAATCCCTCCAGCCATTTCAGCGTGAAAGAGGAACAAACATACTCACACACAAAATTTAGCATTTATAGAAGTAATACATACACGACATTATGATACAGATACGTCAGATGACGGTGATTATGATTAGTGTTTGTTATTCAACAGCTATTTGTCCTATGATTGTATTACTCAGTTTAGTCCATACATTGTGGTCCTGTTTCATTATTGCTTTCTTATTTGTTGTATGTTATGTATTTGAACCTGTTGCCTTGAACTCCTCTCTTTTGACCAGGAAGTGTATTCATCACTTTGCTTGCTTCTGCTTGGATTTTAGCCTCTTTCACCCAAAAGAGGAAATATTTGTTCAATAGAACTACAGGATTATTGTTTTTGTCATCCTGTTTAGTGTTGTTATAGTTGCCATGGTCAGAGAATAAAACCTTTTCCTTCTTTTATAGCAGTAAAATGTCAAATAAAGGTTTTGCTGGGAATAGATTCTGTAGGTGTCACAAAATTAATTTTTATGTTTATTTGATTTTTTGTTTTAGCCGCACGGTTTGAAAGTGCAGCATTACTTATATCTGACGTACAATTATGCTTGCAGGTTCTGCTTAATACTACACAGATGTATTACTATTTCTTTCATAAAACACCTTCAATGGCTCTAAAAAGGGTAATTATGATCCTTGCAGCCTCACTGGAGTTTGAGAAGAAGCACAACAGTGAGATTGTTGAGAGACCAACAGACAATGAAGAAGTTCCTCATGTAAGTATAACTGTATTTTCTGCTAATGTTTTTCTGGATCTTAATTACACAAGAATTATTCTGACATTAAAGAACAACACTACAGACTTAAAATGTAATGCATAAAGGTACTATCATTTTAACATTTGAAACTATAACTTTTTAAATGTTGTTAATTTATAATTTATTCATATTTGTTTGTAATAATACAGTATGAGCAATGTGTGTTAAGTTTTAAATGTAGTAAAGAGTATGTTTATGGAATTAAATTAAGGTCAGTTGTTAAATATATTGTCAGTATCTTGTAATTTGTTTACAATGTGCCTCTCTTTATAAGGATAATGTATGAATGATGATTGTAATGACACACATTGTTTGTAATAATACTTACTCTTCAAATGCCAGTCTTGAGGTGATAACAATAAATACAGGACCTTAAGGGAAAACTGCAGTTGTAGAAATAGGTAAAAAATTTACAGCTGCAGGGCATTACAGGTGATACTGAATAACAGTTCTTCCTCTTAACTAAGTATTCTGTTCAGAAAATGTAGAGGAAAGTGCCAGACATTGTAAGTAGAAGGATAAGTCTGTCACATAAAGATGAATGTACAAGACATCAAAAGTGCTATTGGAATACTGTTCTGCAGCTGGACTAAACCTAGAAGACATGTTACCTTTCAAACAATCTGCCACCTTGATTCTATCCTGAATATGTTTTATTTTAATTATTTTCTTGTACGGTCACTGTTATTGAATTATCCTGATGCAGTGGAACTGCTATGCAGTGCCACCATCCCTTGCCATGTGACTTCTCCATCTGCAGAGGGTCGAGGGCTGCAAGAGAGCTTCATAGTATTCAAGCTACATAATGACGTAAATGTCGTTCAGTAACGCTTTTGTATTTCATTGTTCCAATATAACAGTTACAACATTGGGTGAATGAATCACTGCAGCAGAACATCATCTGTGAACAGTCTTAAGGGTAAGAAGTGATGCTATATGTGGTGTGGTAGAGGGATTGTGTTGCCACAGCGAAGTAGACAGCGCAAATCGATACCACAGATATTAGTGACGGCTCCTGAAGACCACGCATCCCCTCTCAGCATGGTAGCGCCTTCACGCTGAGGTCAGTTTAGTGTTGAGCTAGCAAGAACTCTCCCAGTTCAAGATATTACTTGCAGCAGTCAACATCATTGAGTAGGAGAGTGACAGTTAAAGTTTCTAATGGACATATACTTTCATCAGTGTTGAACATTGTACCAAGAGAATGGTTTGTTAATTAGTGCGTTGAGTAATACTTCGCTAGTCCACGACAGTTGTAAATTATCCAGTACTTCTGTGATGAAGAAGTTTGTCAAAGTTAAGTAAATCTTTTATTCTTTAATGTGATAAAGTGAATTACTATTTTATGGTTTCTAGTATGATAAACCTTCTTCCAGAGCAGTCAAGCAACCCACAGTTGTGACTAGACGAAAGTAATTTCACATGGCCATAATACTATCCATTCATCAGATAAAATTAGTCTTCTTCTGTTATCTTTGCTGTTTTCTTGCCACTTTCCTCTACCTAACTTTGCCTCATGCCAGTTGAAAAATTCTAAAAAATTTTTTACTCCTCCATATGGGATTGCATTTACCTTCCCAACCAGAGCTGTTTGTCCAGAAACTGAGTCAGTGATACAGCAGTCAGCACAGGATTCAAGGAAATAGTCATCTGAGTTATGACATTTCTAGAGATTCTGTATAAGAATCAACATAAATTACAAAAACAATTATCATATGAAACCCAGCTCTTTCTGCTCATCTATAAGATCTGGAGAGCAGTAGATACTTGTGGCCAGGTTGGTATGGTGTTCCTTAACTTCCGGGAGATATTCGATATAGCTGCACTCTGCCACCTAATGAACAAAACAAGTGTGTCCCAAATATCAGACTAGTTGTGGGATTGAATTGAAGAGTTTCTAGCAAATAGAACACACTAGACCTATGTCATTCTTAAGGGAGAGAAATATTCAAACATAATCGTGACTTCAGACAAACCCTGAAGGAGTGCTGTAGAACTCGTTGAAAGTTCCTTCAGGCTTTTTGTGGATGATGCTGTTATATACAGACATGCCTCACTAAAAATGTATTGTGTGGATGACTAATAATTATTTGTTGTATTGTTTTGTGTGTGTTGTTGTATAAATGATTATGGAATTAAATGAAGGGCTAGGGTGGAATCTGGTGATGGCACATAACTTACTGAGGTTACCTTCCATTAGGAAAGTGGGTACGTAGAGTGACTGTGATATGATTTATAAATTATAGAGTGCAGCAATCAGTCCTCTCTCTCTCTCTCTCTCTCTCTCTCTCTCTCTCTCTCTCTCTCTCTCTCTCTCTCTAGGTTTTATTTGGCAAATCTAGATTTCGGCTAGTGCCTTGCCATTATCAATGTACTATTTTCTAGTCTCAATGCATGTCAGTTCCCTGTTGTTCGGGTGTCAGTCACAGTTCTTTGAAAACTACATACAGTATGCAGCACGTAGTATTCAAAGAACTGTTACTGATGCCTGAACAACAGAGAACTGACATGTGTCAAGACTAGAAAATAGTGCACTGATAATAGTCAGGCACTAGCCGAAATCTGGATTTGCAAAATAACATGCAAAAATGTGGGGAAAAAAAATAATACGACAGATTGCTGCACTCTATAATTTATAAAACCTAACTTACTCCTCTGGAATGACAGAAATTTGTTACCAAGCTTAACATTTGCCTCTAATTGACTAATTGTCAACAGTGACACAATCCCAAGAGACACTGCAGGAAGATTAGAAATATAACCCCTTAAATGTGAAGGACTGCCACAGTAGCCGGTGTGCACCATGACCCAGTTGCCATTATTTTAACATAATTTCAATATCAGTGCAGCAATTGGACCCTTATCACACAATGTCATTTGCATTAAACTTAACAGATAGTGAGTACATGAGTTTATTCTCAATCATTACCATCAGTGGATACTCATCGTATTGTATAGTTTCTATATTCTGCCAAGCAAAGTGTTGTAACCAAGTAATACACAAAACCAACCAAGTCACTCAACTATGACATTCTTCGTAACCTCTGAACATCAAGCCTCTCGGGATCCAGAAGATAAAAACTAGAAATACAACAAAAGGTTCAGTGAGCATTCGCCGGTAGATGGCACTGTGGAAAATGTGCTGTGTGCACGCTTCCCACCATCGGCCACTCGTGGCTGGCCTGCATTGATACAGTTGACAGGTGATTTGAGCGCACACATGGCAAGCCGCACTCGATGCACTCAAACTCGCATGCACTAGTAGCGGGATACAGCACAAAACTCTTTAGTAAGGAATAAAATGTGCTTCAACATGTACCTCACTGAAAGGATTGGCATTAAACAATCTGACTTTCGTTTATATTATGTGCAGATATCTTGCAGCCAAAAATGTGTTTACATGTGCATTCAATGAAAATACATAACACATAAAAAGGAGGGAGTATGATGGAAAACGTAGAAAATGTCACAGGAATATTTAGAACGTTGGCTCAAAATCTGGTGACCTCTTCTGTCCCTGCTGGCTCAATGCCAGTGGTAAAATTTTCTTTCATTACCAGGTTTCATACGAACTCTCTCTTGTGTGGGTACCACTACCTTCTGTGTTTTTATGACCTTGTCTGCAGAGGCCACTAAAATAATTTCTAAACGAAAAATAAATAAGAACCAGATTTTCCAAAATATTAGATTGTTTCTTCTTTCCTTAGGCACAACTGGTGACGTTTGAGATGCTCATGTTATCTTGTAGTATTGTTCTTTCCTCACTGAATGACCACTTTCTTTCCTTCCAGTGATGCATGTCTGAAGGACATTGTAATGTGAAGGTACAGACACTCTATAAACACAGACATTGTAAGCATCAATGATGTATCCATGCCTCAATGGGCTAAAATGACAATAAAATATTTCTCTCCTCCTGTGCAGGAATCACGAAATGGGCTATTGGACTTTTTCATGACATGTGGAAGTTTGGGTCGGTCCTGGAGGCTCGCTCAGATAACTGAAGTGTTTAATGTGACCACTCATGGTAGCTGCGAAACATAGGTTCCAGTATCAGTCTGGCACAAATTTTTGAGTATCACAAATAACTGACATCAACCCAGATTCAAAAAATTCAAATCCATTTCAAAATATTCGACAGGGCAGCTTTCTATAATCTTATCAAAGTGTATACTTTGCTGTATACAGGTGTGATTAAAATGGCTGCTTTTCTGTTTTTTGCACACCTTATGGCCTTCCATCTATCTGCAATAGAAGAGATGAACTATTTGAAGATTACAGTCGCTTTTGATTTTGGTCTTTTGACTGTCTTAGGTCTTTTGACTGTCTTTGGTTTGTCCTTGCCATAGTAGCTGTGAGCTTTTTTTATTTGGAGTATCATTTGCATGCATCTTAGGCTGTGAAGCTTCAGTGTTTGGTTTCCACAGTAGGCAGCAGACATTTTCACCATAAAGTGTCATGATATTGTGGCTAGAGATTTGATTTATTTTGCTTTCAGCTAGCATACTGATGAGGCTGTGGACTTTCTACATTTTTCCTTCAAAGAAAGGCTTTGTTGTAAATGAAGTGAAACACGCTTTTAGAAAAGGAAGGATAAATTAGCTTAGAGCTCTTGATTGTAGGGCAGCCATATATAACTAGTACTCCTCATTGATACTCCTTTCATTTACACAAATATATTTATCTAATTAAATCTTATATAAGCTTCTTATTTTTTATTTACAAGCAGATTTACTGAGGGATCAGCTTATAACTTAAAAGAAACTTATTTTAATAACTTAATAGATAAAATTGGGCCACTGCCTAACTGCAACTATTGATTTATTAATCTGTCATCCAATTCAGTCACTCCAGCATCACTTTCACCGTAATAGTTTCGAGCCCTTGTGTCATACTCCAACCGTGATTCGGCTGTGTAGGAACTAGCTGAGACGGTCATAAAACAAAACATCATAATACTGCTTTTTTCCCCTTATAATAATTGACAGAGACATTTCTGTTCTCTTGTTGGCATTTAGCTAGCGAATGTGGTTGATACCTGACTCCATTCTTCAACTTTGGGAAACTCTAAACTCTACTGTCAAGTGTGACTCTTGTATCTGCTGGCCGATGGATCTATGAGATGTTACTCACGTAGCTTACAGAAACTCTAACATTACAAAATGGGCTGTTCCCTTGTCATTGGGGCTTCCCTTCTCAGTCTAATGGACTTTCTACACAGCAAATAAATGAAAGTCCAAAATAATTAAGAAATGTTCCCAGATGCTGGATTTCAGAGTTCATAATGTAGTAATTACAGAACTCTTTGTGTGCTCTCATTTTTGTTAGAGGTGAAATCTGATTACTGTATGTGATTTACTATTATACCATTGTAGGATCATAGTAAACTTAACTTTTTTTTCTTAGACTGCTGTGTAATTCTGTATTAAAGTATGGCAAAAGTGTATTATTTCTTTAAATTCTTTTATGCATAAGGATCAAACAGTAGAAAATCCAGGATGGAATGTAACAATATTATGAAACTTCAGCAACTTTCCTTTTCATAATATGTATACATAAGGGGTAACCCATCATCAATTTGGACAGTTTACATGGAGCCAATTATGTTGATTTTTTTTTCCTTTTTTCTTCAACAGCTCATTAAGCAGATACCAAACCTCAGTGAGAAGAATCGTGAGCGACCACTGTGCTTCCTGTACTCTTTGAAGGCACGTGCAATCATTCATGCCCATCTGTCTCGAATTCCTCTCAACCCAGAAACTCTTGATAAGGATCGGCAGTACATTGTAAAGAAATGTCCGTATCTTATCCAAGAAATGGTCAACTGTGTGTCCCAGCTCATTCTTCTGGCATATGCCAGGCGAAGTAAGTATTGTGTGAATGCTATAAGGTGATTTGAGCACTGTGCATTTAGATTTCAGAGTGGAAGAAAGAGATATATCAAAGTGACAGTAGAAAACATTGTAATGTGATATGTATTGTTGTAGACCTATGCCCATCTTAATGAGAGTTTGTTTGTAATTTGTAATGCTTAGCAGTACTATGTTCTCAGCTTCTTCTTTTGCTGTGCAGCCTGTATTTATAGCTGCCTTCTTATATTTTCAACTGTAGCATGAAAATTCTATGTAAATCAAATAAACCAAATAACTTTTATAAGTAGGTAGGCTGCATTGGTACATGATTTTTTTCAGTTACGTGAAAGTAACAGTTTAAAAAACATCATATATATGCAGTAGATATAATAAATTAGTAAGAGCCATTTAGGTCATCACTTACATTTTCAACTGTAGCATGAAAATTGTATGTAAATCAAATAAACCAAATAACTTTTCTAAGTAGATTAGCTGTATTGGTACATGATTTTTTTTTTCAGTTATGTGAAAGTAACGGTTTAAAAAACATCATATATTTGCAGTAGATATAGTAAATTAGTAAGAGCCATGTCATCATGGATATGAAGACAAGTGTGAATGTTACTTGCCGAAATGCAATGTAGATGCTGTGGTGGGCAGAATAATGGTCAGGGTTCTCCAACAGATGGCAGCACTGTGACATTGCACTGAGGCAATAGCTGCAGACATACACAGTGTACAATCATGGGTTGTATCAGTGAGTAGTCGTAAGGCTGTTTGCATGTTGTGCTCAAGTGTTGCTTAATTGAGCAAGTCCATTGTGTCTGTGCATAGCAACTTGCCGCATACATGTAGTAAAAGCATAACTCTAGTTTGGAGGCATTTAAACCAAATGTTGTATATACATGACTCATTATTTGTGGAATTGTTTGTGTAAAGTACTCTGAGGATAACATACTTGTACTGTCTCATAGGGGTGGGGCTGAGAAGCCACGATATGAAAAAATATTATATAGCAACCCATATGAGTATATAATCCATTGTTTTTGGTGTCACAAGGTTCATTGGTGACAGAATCCGTAGTTTTCGGGGTCACAAGGTTCATTGGTGACAGTCCTGGTATGTTCCCATCGTAGAGCTAGAGGTTGGAGAGGGAGAAGGGGGGGAGACACTGTGACGTAACACTGTACCTCTGTAACACCTGAAGCAATTTCTGCCAAACTTGGCACAAGTATTACTTCTGCCTGAAAAAAAATTTGTAACAGACAAGCATATGAGCAAAAAAGCACGACTCAGAAACATCTAGAGCAATTTCTATCAAATTTGGCTTGTACGTGACTCTTTATTTGTAGATAAATGCTGTGGGAGTAAGATACCCCTACAACTACTGGAGGTGCTGTATTCCTTTCCAGCCATCAGTTGACTTCAAATACTGTAAAAGTATGAACTGCAGCATGTCTCTTATATGCATCATTCATTGCGTCAACCAGGTACAAGACCTGAGCCGTGCAGCAACCCAACAATTTTGTTAACGTGTTTAGTGTCGGAGATCATGAAGCACGACAGAATACTTCAGATACATTTAATATTCTCTCTAGAGTTGGGGGGGGGGGGGGGGGGGGGTGCGCAAGTAGCTGGGTAAGAGATCATTTGCAGATGTTTTTTTGGGGGGAAAATGTGGGATTAAGAAAGCTGACCATTAGCACTCAGTTAGATCATGGGAGAAAACTAGTACATATTAGTATTAGTTTGTAAATGTAATCATTATTATTTAATGTAATTTTTATGTTTTTCTATAAATTGTCCATGATATTTCACAACATTTTTCTCAGTTTAACTGAAAAAAGTGCCACATAAATATTGCACGTGGGTACCTTTTATTATGTTTCAGTACCAAGACTGCCAAATATTGAGACAATAGAAAACTGTATGAAACTGTGTCCAATGATAGTACAGGCTATGTGGGAATATAAAAGTCCACTCTTACAGCTGCCATATGTTACAGATGACAATTTGAAGTATTTTGTAAATAAAAAGGTAAGTACAAGTAAGAAGACTGGTAATAGGTATCTGCATAATTTAGTTACGAAAAATCTGTTACTTGCATAATTATGATTCTTAGTGTATCCCAGCTGTGGAGTAAATGGGTTCTATGCCTGTAAATAGTAGGGAGGCAATATAAATGCTCTCAAGATTCTAGAGTGTTGCCAGACTGCCTTGTTAAAAACTGTATGATGTTTCAGTGAAGTGCAAGAAGGGACTCATTTTCCAAAATTTGGATGAATTTTTTTGTATATCTACCTTATAGGGTGATATTCTCAAAGTTATCCCCCACTCCAGGAATCAGCATAGGGGGAACAGGTGCAAGAATCCTGCGTTGGCATTCTAGACAAGGTTGTAATGGAGGTGCTTCACCATTGCATTCTCCGACCTGTTATGAAGTGAAGTGTCAGTTGTGGGAATGGCTGTGACGAGAACTTGTACAGTGTAGTGTTGGATTTGTATTGTCACGAATGAAGGGAAGGGAGAAAGTAAAGTCAAGTGCCAGCATCTATCCTAAATGTGTTGAAGATCACAAGGGGACTGCCGAGCTCGGCGCCCTCAGCCATCAACAGTGCTAGATGCCCTCACTTCATGAAGCCCTATGGAGTGGTGTCAGACTGCCTTGTCAAAAACTGTATGATATTTCAGTGAAGTTCAATGGGACTCAACCAACGGCACTGACTCAAAGGCTGGTGACTTATCCCACTACCTCCCCTCCTCTTGTCAACCGAATACTGATTGGAAAATTTTCCCCCACTAGGATTCTAACTGGCTTATGTCTCAAGTCTACTGCTGCTGCACAGACCTGTGTTGGTGACCTGCCCTACAGAAGCAGGTTCAAAGTTACTATTGATAATTTATTTCATGTAAGACACAGCATTCCTGAGGTAAGTTCAAGCAAAAACGCATATGTGCATCTCAAGTGCACACCTCGTATGTTGATTGCACAGAACTGAACAATAGTATATCTATTCATTTTCTTCACAATTGCCATTTGAAACAGCATGAGGCCCAAAGCACACTTTGTAATACCGTTTTTCTCTTAAACCATGGTTTCTGGTCTGTTCGACTGGGCTTAAGGTAACAGATGAGAACATTGAAATTTGGAAAGAAAGTCTGCATAATGAGGCACAGGATTTTCTGTACTGTGAATTTTTAGGAACATCTTGGTGACTTGCACCGTTGAAATAAGAGAACCCAGAAGCACGCTCACACTTTTAAAATGAACAAAAAGAACAAATAATCATGCGTCTTTTTAAGGTACTGCTACTCTTTGATGCAGATCTGCTGACAAAATGAGATTGAGTCATTTTGTACAATGACTTACTTGTAGTTATCATCTCTGTTTCAACAAACATAGGATGAAGTGAATGATACTGAGTTCGACACGAAAGTTGGTTTCTATGTGACTGAACTGTTATGCAATGGTTCTTGACTGAACTCTTCTGCGACAGTTCTGAATCTGAAACTGGCCACTCTTCTGCACTAAAATGAATAATGATAATGTGTTGCCTGAAAATTCAGTTTGGTGGCCTTCTCATTAAGCCTTCTTATCACCTATGTACCAATTGTTCCAGGAATAAACTCCATTTTTTTCTCTACTTTTTTTTCCTACTTTCAGAGTGAACAGAATATTAGGAAGGCGAGAATTGAAATGTTACAGACATTAATGTTATGTAACAGCTTCTTTTGGTGAGATGACAAAGATATTATTTACATATCAATTAAAAGAAAAAGAAGAATGTGAGCTAAAAAGAAATGCTTTGCATCCGTCCACAAATGTCTCACCCCAACAATTCGCTATTGTGGTCTTCCATTAATAATCAGAAATGATTTTCTGAAGATAATCAGTTGGTGATTCATTAAAAGGTCACAGAAATTTAGCCAAACCTGTGTCTGAGAGTCCAACAACATTTACTACCCCAGAAATCCTAAATGGAACAATTAAGTTAGGAAAAAACGACATTTCTGTAGAGCCGGAGATAACGGCAATTGTTTAATTGTAGAAATAATGTAATTATCTGGCATAATCACATACATGTCTTTAGAAATAAATGTGATTTAATTATTCTAAGAACAGGTAATGTAAATTTTTAAAACCCTTAATTAATTTTAAAATATTTTATAATGTTTTATTTTATTTTTTAAAATAAACTTCTTTTGTATAGTTTATCTCATCAGTACAAATTTTCTACATTCATCTAACTACATCCAGTACAGAATTCTTTGCAATTATAAAATTTATAAAACATTTGTTCGCTTTTACAGAGATATATAAAAACAATTCAGCAGTTTGCTCAATTAAAACATGAAGAGAGGAGGAGCATTTTACGCAATCTTTCTGATGAACAGTACCATGATGTTATGAAGGTTGCAGGGAAAATGCCTTATATTGAGTTTAAAGTGAGATCTGAAGGTGAGTATTTTACAGATTACAGTGATTGCCTGATTCCTGTTATTATTATTGTTGTTATTATTCCTTCATTATTTCAATCAATTAGAGACCATAATAACCAACACTCTCTTTTCCTGGACATTAACTGCCACCCAGTGCTCTTGCATTTGCTTGAGGTGTTATTTTCTCTCTTCAGTCTACATCTTCAGCTTCGGCTTTTCCTGGAAACCTTTATGTGCTTGTAGTTTTTTCTCAAGCAGGTCATGTGACAGGATATCTTTAAAAGAATTATCCAGTTCTCGTAGACCTTTTTCAACTTCGTGATCTATGCTCCTTTGGGTTCCTTTAACTAGAAGGACAGTTAATATCCTTCTAGATATCCTTTCTGAACTCATTTGGGTCATGTGGCCGTAAAAGGCAATCCTGTCTTGAATCATGTCATGTGTCTCCTCCACATGCTTATATATATCATGATTGCGAAGTGTTTTGTACTAGCTGTTTTCTTTGACAGGACCTTGGACTTTTTTCTACATCTCTCTTTCTTTGGCCTCACGTTTCTCCGTTAGGCCTTTCCTGTTAATTGTAAGAATCCCTGTCTCACACTGAGCCTCCTATCGAATAATTGTGCAGCAGTGTGTAATTTTGGCATGTAAGGATATTGATTTCTTAGTGTAGGTGCCTTTAGTAAGTTTGTAGGCCATTTCCAGTTTCTAAATGTGGGCACAGAGTATTTTGTCTCTGATATGTTAGGCTTTACCCATTCACCTAGGAATTGAAAGTTTCCTTGCCCAATTAATTTTTTGTAGTCGGATCTCCAGTTCTCTTGGCATTTATTTTATGTTCGTCATAAAGAGAGCCTTCTGAAAGGAGAACTGAAGTCCAGCTTTCACTGCTTGTGTCCTCAATTGATTAAGCTGTTTTTATGGCATATCTTGGGAATCTGAAAAGGTCATTAGATGATCTGCAAAGGCTAGACAGGGGTTAATGAGATTCGTGTACTTGTAGACTAGCCTGAACTACCCCTGAACTCTTTCAGTCATTCTCAGATCATCTTTTCTAAAATACAGTTGGAAGCGATGAAGTTCAGATTAACAATCTGTTCAGCACATGATCGTCTTTTGCTGAAACCCTTCGATATTTCCCTAACTGTGGATTGATTTGTTGTTCTATCTTATGCCGTAGAGCCTTTGAAAGGATATTGTGAGTTGTTAGCAGGAGAGATATGTCATAGTAGTTGTTCACATCTGTTCTGTCATCTTTCTTATGTGGTGGATGAATTATGGCAGAGGTCCAGCCATTTGGAATTTTTTTGCTTTCCCAAATCTCTTGAATAATTGCAACAAGTTTATTGATTGCCTTTTGCCTTGCATACTTCCACACGCCAGCATTTATCAGATGTTCACCCAGTGGCTGTTTGTACTTCAGTGCTCGGATGATCTTCCTCATTTTTTCCTTTGTGGAAAGAGGTTTGGATGGGTGTTGGGATTGTTTTTGTACATGAATGTGGTCTCTGGAACCTTGTATTTGAGGAGACATTCAAAATAACTAGTAGTTAGCAGTTACCTTTGACACAATACGCTACCTTCCCTTTGAAATCTTTGAATCATAGACTCGTGCCGTTGTACTTGAATCAGACTGTACTTGAAGGTTTTACTGAAGTTACATGTATTATCGCTCTGGAAGCCTTGCTCAGTCTATAGAAACTGCTTCATAACCAAGTGCAGAATTCACCCCGTGGATGGCTCTTTTATGCTAATTTTCTTCTGTTGAGGAAGTTGACCCTATTTGCTTTATTTTTGTGGCAATTTCATTTCTGTCAAGCATTTGTCGTAGTTGTACTACTGCATCACATTTGTTATACCACCAAGCATTCTTTCTTCATTTTGTGAGTGAGACAGTCTCCTCAGATTTTATGACTATAGCCTATTGTAGTAGTTCACAGTTCTCAGAATTTAAAGTAGCCAACATGTGGGTGAATTTCTGGCTGCTCCTTAACCTGTCTCCGCCACACTTTTTTCAGGAGTAAACTTCTTGCTAGTCAATGAAAATAATCAATTTTTGAAAATATTATGTCATTGGATAGATAAAAAATCTACTTATCAAGCAGTGGGAGGCAAACAAACTAATAAAGGTATTTAAATTTGCAAGCTTTTGGAGTCCATGGCTCTTTCTTCTGGCAGAAGGGTTGAAGGCTAGGGGAGAGGGGTGAAGGAAAAGCACTAGTGAGATTTAGGAAATGGGGTGAGTTTGAAAAAATCATCCAGAATCCCAGGTCAGTGGAGACTTACCATATGGGATGAGAAGGAAAGACTAATTATTGGGGACTGCACTGGACGAGATTTGGAATCGTGAGAGCTTAAAGTTGGAAGGTGGATAACGCACTAGACAGAGATTACTGCCAAAACATAGCGCATAAGTTAATAACAGTGTAAAGCTAAGTGTTTTGTGGTGATCAGTATATGATGGTGAGACAAGGCACCCGTGACTTGTTTCAATTTGCTGGTCTTAAGAATGGTGTTTGAATTGAAAGTAAGGAAAGGGCACCAAGGTCACAACTGTCATGTTCTAGAGAATGCGCTGCACCCACTTATTGTGTGTTGCCAGTATACACCCTCTGCCTATGCCCATTCATCCTAATGGATAACTTGGTGGTAGTCATACCGACGTACATAACAGTTGGTATATGACATGCATCATTTTGCAGGTGGCTCACCCTAGATAGTGCGTGTTTTATCAGTATAGATGGTGGTAGGAGGATGAATAGGGCAAGTCTCACAAAGGAGACAGTCACTGGGGCAGGAGCTATAGGGTAAGGAAATGGATGCAGAAGAAGAATAGGGTCTGACAAGGATACTGCGGAGATTAGGAGGGCAATGAAAAGCTATTGTAGGTATCATGGGCAAGACAAGAATAACACTGAGTGACAAGAGGTGTACTCTTAAGTTGTTTTTGGAAGGATTGGATGTGCTGGCTCAGGAAATCTGCTTTTGAACTGGGCTGGTGGGGTACTTACATCAAGTAAGGGTTGAGATGAGAATGGTGATGTATAGCAGTAAAGAGTCTGCATCCGAACAAATACACTTGCCTCAAATGCCAACATTGTATGGGAGGGAATATTTGAGATGGAAAGGATTGCAACTGTCAAAATGTAAGTACTGTTGTTTGTTAGTAGGTTTAATGTGAACAGAAATCTGTTGCTAACCTTCAGTGAAGATCAGATCAAAGTTGAGGAAAGTGACATGGGATCTGCAATAGGACCATGAGAAATTCAATTGGGGGAATGTATTGAGAGGTTCCAAGAATTTTAACGGTCAACCGTACCATGAGTCCATGTGGCAAAGATGTCGTCAATGTGTCTAAACCAAACTAGGGGCTGAAGGCTAATGAATCTTAGGGAAGTCCCCCCCCCCCCCTCCTCCCAGGTGAGGCACGAAAAGGTTGGCATACAAAGGAGCCTTACTGATACCCATGACTGCACTCCCGATCTGTTAGTATGTGTGCCCCTCAAAGGTAAAATAGTAGTTAGTAAGCATAAAGCTGATTAAACTGAGCGGAAAGGATGTCACAGGTTTGGAATCAGATGGATGCTGACTGAGGAAATGTTCAGCAGCAGACAGACCAAGCACATAGGGGTAGCTAGTATAGAGAGAGGTGGCATCAGTGGTGACAAGCAGGGTATGTGGTGGAAGTGGGATGAGACAATCTACGAAATGGACAGTGTCTCTATTATAGGAGTGAAGTCTTTATATTATGGGTTATGGGTGCTAATCAACTAAGGCAGATATGAGTATGGTTGTTGCTTTGTAGTCAGCAACTACGGGGCGGCCTGTTGTAGAGCATTTCTTTTCTACAACATGAAAGTTATGACCTCGGTGCCTGTTCCATCACATGTGTCAGCTGGATTCGTTCCCCAGACACCAGTTTCTCAGAATTGCGCAGATGGGATCTGGTATTATAACCTGTCCTCTGTTCTCTCCACCCATGTGGCCTAAATTTACATTAATTTCTTTGGTTGCAGCATTTCTTCACAGCAACTATTCATTTCCTCTTTTCCTTTGAGTTTTCTGCATCTTTTATTTTATGGCCTGTCTGTTCTCCCACTTCTGTCATGACCAAGGCACTTAGATTACTGCGATTATTAACTCGTGCACGATGTTTTGGCAGTAATATCTGTCTTACATATTACCCTATCTTTCACCTTTAATCTCTCAGGTTTACAAATCTCATTCGGTGCAGTCACCTAAAATCTGTCTTTCCTTCCCGTCTGATAAGTCTCCCGTGATCCAGGACTGTGGATGACTTTTCCAAATTCTCACCATTTCCTAAATCTCACTAGTCCTTTTCCTTCACTCCTCAACCTTTCCGTTTAACTCTTCTGCCCGAAGGAGGAGCCACTAGATCCAAATCCTTGCAAATTTAAATATCTTTATATCTGTGTTCCCCTTTCGCGACATGGTGAGTAGATTTTATTATCTATCTAATTACATTATTTGATCTTTGAAAGTTAGTTATCCAAGTCTACATTGGCATTTCTCAGAATCTTTACTTTCTGGATCTCTTGCACTTTCCATCAAATGACGAAGTGGACAATTTGGAATTCACCGAGGTTGGAGTTTGGAGATGTCCAGATCTTTAGTTTTCTGGACAGGTGTTTGAAAGCAGTTGACTTAAGAACCAGATGGAATGTTCTGCATAATTCCACTAATCTCCCCATTGCAACTGGTTCTCATGTGCGCTCGATAGTTTGCAATAATCTTATGATGTTTTCTTTCCTTGTCAGGCTGGGCGTTGAAATTCTCACGCAGAATGGTGATCTGTGTGTCTGGTAACTTTGAAAGGATATCTTCTGTTTCCTCCCAGAATGCACCTCTTTCTTCTAGGTCCTTCTTAATTGCCCGATTGATTGGTGCATGCACATATACCATTGTATAAACTCTCCACCTGCTACAGCAGCATAGTTGATTGTTGTTGTTGTTGTTGTTATTATAGAATGACACGTTCATTTCACTGAGATGAATGATTGGTAACACTGCAGATTATTTGTGGCCATTTTTATCTTCAGTCTTTATCTACATTTCAGTCGTTCCATTTGTTTTGCTGTGAATAATGCTAAGGAGTATGGAATTCTAGGACTACATTGTTAAATACATTCATCATAGAACCTAAGATGTGAGACTTGCCGTTGTGATGTGTGTGCCCATTATTGCCCTCTCATTTCAAAGAGAACTGCACAAATGGTGATATTTTGTTTTCTGGAATTTTTGTAAGAATACTGATACAGACTACACCATACCACAGTCATTTTGAACATTTCTTCCCCCTCCCTCCCCTCCCCCTTTCTGCTCCTTGATAGTTTATGATGGCTGATTTACAACTATTCTTCAGTTCACTTCTAAAGGCTCTAAGGGTCTCTGGATACCTACCCTTCTCACCAAAGGTGAATATTTTGTGTCTCAGGACCCAAGTGATCTTAATTTTGATCAAGATAAACTCGCATTGCAGTGTTCTTCTTCGACATACCGGTGTGGAAGTGTGCACAGAATCAGCTAAGTGAAAAGTCTGTGCAGTACGCACGTTTATTTACATATAAAAAACTACATAGGAATTTTCATTTGTGCAAGACTGCATGTATAAGATCATGTGCTGATTTAAAGTTCTAGATTCACATATTTTACTGTGTGTTGTTTCCGTGTAATCTTTCATTGCTTTACCAATACTCATTTGTATTGTGATATATTGTGAATTTCCAAATATTTGCGAGTGCCGCAGTAAACTCATACTGTTGTCGTCAGTTGTGGGCTTAAACTTAATTGTGCTCTTTTAAAAATTTTGAGAACAGTAGGCCTATCCTCATTCAGAACAGTCATTCTCTCTAATTTCACTGTACAATTATGTGAGAAGTGCATTATTTTGAGAATTTTTGGATGCTTACAAAAATATATTTTCATAAGTTACCAATAAGAGTGTTTTGTATATGTAATTTATTTTATAGGAAGTCAGTGTTTTTGTTCACAATTCTGCCAAACAATAAATCACCCTTGAACTTCATTATACATCAGCGCAAATAAACAGGCATTATTGAAAATTTTCGGAAGCTATCATTGTCCTTGCGTAATCTATAAGTAGTTCGCAGCAAATTGGCATTTGTGATTTAGTTACTGTAGCAGATTTTCTAACTAACATATTGTATTACATCTATTTTTCCCTTAAAGAGGAGTAACCCTATATATTATCTGCATTTATTGTAAATTAGCTCTGTTTTTTAATTTCTAACAGCTACAGTTAACCTCAAGACATTTTAGGAAACTAGTAGTATTTACCATAGGTTTTGTGTTGCGTTAATAGAAATCTCATTTTGTGTATTTACTTCAATTCTTATAGGTAAGTAGCAACTTTTTAACTGAACAGTTTAAAAGATATTTGTAGTTGTCGTTGTTGTGGTCTTCAGTGCAGAGACTGGTTTGATGCAGCTCTCCATGCTACTCTATTGTGCAAGCTTCTTCGTCTCCCAGTACCTACTGCAACCTACATCCTTCTGAATCTGCTTAGTGTATTCATCTCTTGGTCTCCCCCTATGATTTTTACCCCCTCCCCCGAGCTTACCTCCAATACTAAATTGGTGATCCCTTGATGCCTCGGAACATGTCCTGCCCACTGAAACCTTCTTCTAGTCAAGTTGTGCCACAAATTTCTCTTCTCTCCAATTCTATTCAATACCTCCTCATTAGTTATGTGATTTACCCATCTAATCTTCAGCATTCTTCTGTAGCACCACATTTCGAAAGCTTCTATTCTCTTCTTGTCCAAACTATTTATCGCCCATGGCTACACTCCATACAAATACTTTCAGAAAAAGACTTCCTGACACTTAAATTTATACTCAGTGTTAACAAATTTCTTTTCTTCAGAAACGCTTTCCTTGCCATTGCCAATCTACATTTTATATCCTCTCTACTTCGACCATTATCAGTTATTTTGCAAATAGCAAAACTCATGTACGAATGTAAGTGTCTCATTTCCTAATCTAATTCCCTCAGCATCACCCAATGCAATTCAACTACATTCCATTATCCTTGTTTCACATTTGTTGATGTTAATTTTATATCCTCCTTTCAAGACACTGTCCATTCCATTCAACTATTCCATTCAACTGCTCTTCCAGGACCTTTGCTGTCTCTGACAGAATCACAATGTCATCGACGAATCTCAAAGTTTTTATTTCTTCTCCATGTATTTTAATTCCTACTCCGAACTTTTCTTTTGTTTCCTTGACTGCTTGCTCAGTGTACAGATTGAATAACATTGGGGATAGGCTACAACCCTGTCTCACTCCCTTCTTGACCACTGCTTCCCTTCCATGTCCTTTGACTCTTATAACTGCCATCTGGTTTCTGCACAAATTGTAAATAGCCTGTATTTTACCCCAGCCACCTTAAGAATTTGAAAGAGAGTATTCCAGTCAACATTGTCAAAAGCTTTCTCTAATTCTACAAATGCTAGAAATGTAGGTTTGCCTTTCCTTAATCTATCTTCTAAAGTAAGTCGTGTTCCAACATTTCTACAGAATCCAAACTGATCTTCCCCTAGGTCAGCTTCTACCGGTTTTTCTATTCATCTGTAAATAATTCGTGTTACTATTTTTCAGCTGTGACTTATTTAACTGATAGTTTGGTAATTTTCACATCTGTCAACACCTGCTTTCTTTGGGATTGGAATTATTATATCATATTTCCCATTTCATTTTCACCTACAGCCTCTTCCATTTCCATAGTATTGTCCTCAAGTACACCGCCTTTGTATAGACCATCTATATACTCTTTCCACCTTTCTGCTTTCCCTTCTTTGCTTAGAACTGGGTTTCCATCTGAGCTCTTGATACTCATACAAATGGTTCTCTTTTCTCCAAGGGTCCCTTTAATTTTCCTGTAGGCAGTATCTATCTTACAACTAGTGGGCTAAGCCTCTACATCCTTACATTTGACCTCTAGCCATTCCTGCTTAGCCATTTTGCACTTCCTGTCGATCTCATTTTTGAGATGTTTGTATTCCTTTTTGCCTGCTTCATTTACTGCATTTTTATATTTTCTCCTTTCATCAATTAAGTTCAATACATCCTCTGTTACCTGATGATTTCTACTAGTCCTCATCTGTCTGCATACTTGATCCTCTGCTGCCTTTACTATTTCATCCCTGAAAGCTATCCATTCTTCTTCTACTGTATTTCTTTCCCCCATTCATGTCTATTGTTCCCTAATGCCCTCCCTGAAACTCTGTACAACCTCTGATTCTGTCAGTTTATCCAGGTCCCATCTCCTTAAATTCCCACTTTTTTGCAGTTTCTTCAGTTTCAGTCTACTGTTCATAACCAATAGATTGTGGTCAGAGTCCACATCTGCCCCTGGAAATGTCTTACAATTTAAAACTTGGTTCCTAAATCTCTGTCTTACCATTATATAATCTATCTGAAACCTTCCAGTATGTCCAGGCCTCTTCCATGTATACAGCCTTCTTTCATGATTCTTGAACCAAGTGTTAGCTATCATCAAGTTATACACTGTGCAAAATTCTACCAGGTGACTTCCTCTTTTGTTTCTTAGGCCAGTATTACACTATCAGATTTCTTTGTCAAAGATTTGATCAAAAATGTGATAAAATATTCCGTCAAATATATTTGACAAAGATTTTTGACATAGAGCTAGAAGGGGTATTACACTGTCATCATATTTTTTGTCAAAGTTCAAGATGGCTGACAACAACAACTTGTTATTAACTGCAGCAGTTGCATGCACTACAATTGCACAGTGTGCACATGTGGAAGGGAAGCGGCGGGGAAAAAAGGAAACATACTTGGGTGAAGCCGTGGGTTTTACGACGACACGATAAAAGCATTCAACAAAACGTGTTACATGAGCTTATAGTGGAGGATGTCAAGTCGTACATCAATTACTTAAGAATGGATGAGCATACATTTCTGTATGTGCCCAGTGAAGCGTATCCTCATATCACAAAGCACAATATTCACTTAAGATCTGCTACATCTGCAGAAGACAGGCTCACTGTAACACTCCAATTCCTTGCTACAGGGGAGGGTCAGGTCAGGTCAGGTCAGGTCAGGTCTCCAATCTTCTTAATCTGTTTTTGTACTCATTTTGCCTCACATTGTAAAGTGCCTCATCAGCTTCATACACCTCTATTAATTTTGTAGTTGTCGGCACATACCAATTGTGTTTACCGACAATGTTTATAAAAACACTACAGACGACAGAACGCTGCAGCAATGCTAGAGCACTCCTTGTGGTAACATGTCACATTGCAGTGAACAAAATACAAGCGACTTCTTTGATCAAATCTACAGTGAGGCCCTAGATTTGATCACATATTGGATTTGACAAAGTTCCCTATTACACCATCAAATATCATTGGCAAAGATATTTGACAAAGAAATTTGATAGTGTAATACCGGCCTTACCCCCATTCCATATTCACCTACCATGTTTCCTTCTCTTCCTTTTCCTGCTGTAGAATTCCAGTCACCCATGGCTATTAAATTTTCGTGTCCCTTCACTATGTGAATAATTTCTTTTATCTCATCCTACATTTCATCAATCTCTTCGTCATCTATGGAGCTAGTTGTCATATGAACTTGTATTGATTATTAAACCTACTCCTGCTTTACCCCTATCTGATTTTGTATTTATAACTCTGTATTTACCTGACCAGAAGTCTTGTCCCTCCTGCCACCGAACTTCACTAATTCCCACTATATCTAACTTTAACCTATCCATTTCCCTTTTTAAATTTTCGAACCTACCTGCCCGATTAAGGGATCTGACATTCCATACTCCGATCCGTAGAACGCCAGTTTTCTTTCTCCAGATAACAACGTCCTCCTCAGTAGTTCCTGCCTGGAGATCTGAATGGGGGACTATTTTACCTCCGAAATATTTTACCCAAGAGGGCGCCATCATCATTTAACGATACAGTAAAGCTGCATGTTATTGGGAAAAATTACGGCTGTGGTTTCCCCTTGCTTTCAACCATTCTCAGTACCAGCACAGCAAGGCCGTTTTGGTTAATGTTACACAAGGCCAGATCAGTCAATCATCTAGACTTTTGCCCCTACAACTACTGAAATGGCTGCTGCCCCTCTTCAGAAACCACATGTTTGTCTGGCCTCTCAACAGATACCCCTCTCTTTTGGTTGCACCTACAGTACAGCTATCTGTATCGCTGAGGCACACAAGCCTCCCCACCAATGGCAAGGTCCATGGTGGAAAAGATATTCAGTGAACTTAAAGTTATTTGTTGACAGCCTTGTAATACATTGCACAAGCCAAAATGCAGCACCACTATGAATACTGTTCTGGAAATTACCTTGATTGGTAGCAGTTGTGAATTGGTGTGTTGGAAGAGCTCTCAAGAGTAATGTACATAGGTGCCTCAAGGACTATCCTCTCCTGTGAATCCTGTCTCCTCTGCAGAAAGTACAAAATCGCTCTAACCAACAAGTTGATGTTCTGTCCTTCACTAAAACTGAAACTGAGCCAGTAAGACTGACTCCACCTGTTTTGGAGAAACCTGTTTTGTCTGGTGTCAGCCGGAGACAAATGCAAAAGTGTAGGGGTCTATTAATTGTCAGCAGATCAAATGTACAGCGAATGATGGTACCCCTTAGGGAAATGGCACCAAGGGACATGAAAGGACACCAGGTGCACTCAGTATGTATGCCTGGGGGCTCATTTAAAATGTTGAAGAAGCTATTCCAGCAGCTATTTTGGGAACAGGATGCAACCAACAGCAGATTGTGGCACACGTTGGAACAAATGATGTCTGTCGTCTGGCCTCCGAGGTCATTCTTGGGTCATTCCCACGACTGGCAGAGGAGGTTGAGAAGACCAGCCTTCCCCAGAACTGATCGTGGGTCTTTGGTTCTGTATTGAGTGGAAGGACTGAACCAGAGACTTCAAAAGTTCTGTAACAAGCTAGACTGCGACTTTCCGGACTTGCACCATAGGGTTGAGAACTAGGGTCCCCTAAATTGGTCAGGTGTGCACTACACATCAGAGGCTGCTACTCACATAGCTGACTGTGTGTGAGGCGCACACAAGAGGTTTTTTTTTAGATTAGGTGACTCTCCATCCAATCCAGCTAACAATAGCTGTAGAATACCCAGAAGTACCTGTGTAAGATCGAAAGAAATGCCTCCCTCGGGTGAGAGTATTAAAATTCTAATGGCAAACTGGCGAAGCATTGCAACAAAGTGCCAGAGTTTGAAGAAATCGTGAAGAGCAGTGAAGCTTACATAATACTAGGTACAGAATGATGAAACCTGACTGAAGTTGATTGCAAGGAGATTTTTGAGGAAAATTTAAGTGTATACTGAAAGCATAGGCAAGGAGGTAATGGAGGTGGTGTATTTGTCGCAGTAGACAAGAAACTGAAATCCACTTAGGTAGTAACTGAAGCTGCATGTGAGATTGTTTAGGGAAGACTCAAGATCAGGGATGGGCATAAAATGATTATTGGATCCTTGTAATACCCACCAGACTCATGTCCTGATGTAACTGAAACTTTAAACCTTGATTCACTTGTATGTAAGTTCCCCAATCATACTGTAATCATCAGTGGAGACTTTAATGATCCAACAATTAATTGGGAAAATTATGGTTTTGTTAGTGGTGGGCATGATAAGACATACTTTGAAGCTTTACTAAATGCATTCTCTGAAAACTACCGTGACTAGATATTAGCAACCTCATTTATGATGCAAATATATTGGATCTAAAGGCAAGAAATAGACCTGATCTCTTTGAGGATGTTCACATTGAAACTGGCATCAGTGAAAATGACACAGTTGTGGCAACAATGATTACAGAGTACAAATGACAACTAAAACAAATAGAAAGATGTATATGTTCAGTAAACCAGATAAATAGTCAGTAGTGTCACGTCTCAGTGAGGAACTTGAAACTTTCAGCACAGAACAGGAGCATGTAGAGGAACTATGGTTCAGGTTTAAAAGAATAATTGAGCATGCTGTGGACAGATACATACCCAGTACAAAAGTTCATAATGGGAGGGAACCTCCATGGTATACAGTCACTGTAAAGGAACTTACAAAGAAATGGAGGTTACTGGATACTAGGTGTAAAACAAAGCAAAGGGTATAGAGGTATATGTTGAATTACATGCATTTGGCTGTCAAGGAAGCAATGTGTGATGCCTTCAGTGACTGTTGTAGCAGAATGTTGTCAAGTGATCTCTCACAGAAACCAAATAAATTCTGGTAATATGTAAAGGCTGTTAGTGGCATCAAAGCTAGTGTCCACTGAGGGTAGCAAAGCAAAAACTAAAACACTTAACTCCATGTTCCTTTACAAAAGACGACCAAGGAGAATTACCCCAATTTAATCCTCATACCAGTTTAAAAAGGTAAATGACATAATATTAGTGCCAGTAGTGTTCAGAAATATCTGAAATTGTTAAAATTGAACAAAGCTCCATGGCCCAATGGATTCCCTGTCAGATTCCATTCTGAATTTGCGGCTGAGATAGCCTCTCTTCTAACTTTAATATGATGTAAATGCCTCAAACAAAAAGCTGTGCCCAGTTCTTGGAAAAAGGCACAGGTCACATCCATCTACGAGAAGTGTAGTAGAAGTGATCCACAAAACTGTCCAATATCCTTGACACTGATTTGTTGTAGAATCTTAGAACATATTCTGAGCTCAAACATAATGAAGTGTCTTGAACGTAATGACCTCCTCAATGCCAACCAGCATGGATTTCGAAAACATCGATCATGTGAAACTCAACTTGCACTTTTATCACATGACATATTGAAAACTTTGGATCAAGGCAGTCAGTAGAAGTTCTATTTCCTGACCTCCAGAAAGCACTTGACTGGGTAGCACACCTACATTTATTGCCAAAAGTATGGTCTTATGGGGTATCAAGTGAAATTTGTGACTGGATTGGGGGTTTTTGGTAGGGAGGACACAGCATATTATTTTGGATGGAGAGTCATCATCAGATGTAGAAGTAACTTTGGGTTTGCCCCAGGGAAGTGTGTTGGGACGCTTGCTGTTCATGTTGTGTACTAATGACCTTGCACACAATATTAATAGTAAAACCAGATTTTTTTGCAGCTGATGCAGTTAACTATAATGAAGTACTATCTGAAATAAGCTGCATAAATATTCAGCCAGCTCTTGATAAGATTTCAGTGTGATGCAGAATTGGCAGTTTGCTTTAAATGTTCAGAAATGTGAAGTATTGCACTTCACAAAACAAAAAAAATGTAATATCCTGTTACTATAATAATATCAATGAGTCACTGTTGGAATCAGCCAACTCACACATATACTTTGGCATAGCACATTGAAGGGATATGAAATGGAATGATCACAAAAGTTCAGCTGTGGGTAAAGCAGGTGGAATATTTCAGTTTATTAATAGAATACTGGAAAAGTGCAGTAAGTCTGCAAAAGATATTGCTTACAAATCACTCTTGCAACCAGTTCTACAATATTGCTCAAGAGGGAGAGACCCGTACCGGATAGGACTCACAGGGGATATTGAACATATACAGAGAAGGGCAGCATGAAAGGTCACAGGTTTATTTAACCTGTGGGAGAGTGTCATGTAGATACTGAAGAAACTGAACTCGAAGATGTGTTAAGGTATACTAAACTATCCTGAGAAAGTCTGTTAACAAGGTTTCAGGAACTAGCTTGAATAATTACTCTAGGAATATACTACTACCCCCTACATATCACTCACAAAGGGATCGTGAAGATAACATTAGAATAATTGCTGCACACACAGAGGCAGTCAAATAATCATTCTTCCTGTGCTCCATATGTGAAAGGAACAGCAAGAAACCTCAATAATTGGTACAGTGGGATGTATCGCCTGCCATGCATGTCGCAGTGGTTTGCAGAGTATAGATGTAAATGTAGATCTGCCGCTCCCTTCTAACTTTCCCCAGCCTGTATCTCTTTCCATTCTGAAGAAGCAATGCACTCTTCTCTGAAGCATGAGTGTGCCCAAAACAGCGGAACAATGATCTAGGTAGTTTCGTTAGTCTGTAGTGTTGTTTGGTGGATGAAGAAGCACATTTTCACTTGAATGGGAGTAGTGAATAAACAGAATTTTAGGTGGTAGACATTCCACAACAGCTGCACCAATGCCCCCTCAACAGTCTCGAGGTCACAGTATCGTGTGGAATCATTGGCCTGTATTTTTTGAAGATAAAGATACCATCATGACAATTATGTTCAGGGTAGTGAAGCAGCCAAAACTGCCCTAATCCATAATCAACCATTTCTTACATATTATGTGATTGCCATGTTCCCTCATTTCTTCTTACCACACATAGTAGGGACACGTATCACTAAAATCACAATTTATTGCAAAATTTCAGTGCTTATGTTAGAGAGTACAGTGGATAACTTTGCCCAGCAACTATGAATATATACCCAGAACTATGACGAGTATATTCTGCATATTATTTACTTATTTCCTTCCTTTGTTGTGTGCCCTGGTCAGGTTAGTGTTTTCAAGCAACGCACCCCCCCCCCCCCCCCCCCCCCCTTTGCTTACATTGAACTTTGACACATATTAAAATATTTTGTTTGTAACAATTAAGGGTCACATATACATGTATGTAAGCAGTTGGTGTTACAGAGGGTTCCAGAAAAATGTGTACTGTCTTTGATAGTCCGTATTAATGGAACAAACTGATATACCATTACAATTCTTGTGCAGGAGAAGGTTATTTTATCTCTTTAGCAGCCAAACAACGTCGATGCTGCTGAACTATTGACCAAACTATGGCTATCAGTGTTGCTAATGTGTGTGATAGCTGCACAGGATGCCTCAATAGTTTCTCGTACCTCATTCAGTGTATCTGACTTGTGTTGATAAACTTCATTTTTCAAGGTCCCTCCATAGGTAGAAGTCAAGAGGTGTAAGGCCTGGAGACCATGGTGGGTATTCAACAGCCCCTCTTCGACCTATCCATTCTCCAAATAGATTTTCATCCAGATAGGCTCCGCCATCTCTATGGTGGTGAGGTGGAGCGCCATCTTGTCGTAGGTAAAATCTTTCATTTTCAAACACCTTTCGAATGACAGATGAAATCAGCATTTGCAGCATATGAAGATACATCTCACCAGTTAAGGTACCTTCGATGAAGAATGGGCCAGTCAAACCACATGATGACAGACCACATCACACATTAACACCCAGTAGATTAACATGCTTGTTCATGTGAACATGAAGGTTTTCAGGAGCCCAGTATGCGCAGTTGTGCCAGTTTACAGTACTGTTCAGTTTGAATTGAGCCTCGTAAAACCAGATAACCGTCCCTGCAAACTGTTCATCCTCATGTAGCATTCCTTCGGACCACTTAAAGTACTCCATCCTTCAAATTGGGTCACCCTCATTCATAGCACACAGCAAGCTTGCGGTGTACACTTACCACTTTGCTGCCTTCAGAATTTGTTGCACACTTGATCACTTTACCCCGTGTTTACGTGCACCCTACTATCAAATTTTTGAGATGACCTAGTGAAATTTCGCAACACATCAGCACTGAAAGCTGGACTAGTTGATGTTTTTGGTTGGCCAGACCTTTCATTATGTCCATCTGAACAGTACCATTGGCTTCAAATTTGTCCCAAATACGATAAGTTGTTGCACGTGTTGGTGGCGGAGTTCCATACACATTATGCCAGTGCCCTTCTACCTGCGTCATGTTTTCGTACTTTCAGTACTGCCTTGCATTGCTCAGATAACAGTCTTAACTTCATTCATTGTTGCAATGTCACCCGCTGGAAAACATGCGCCAAGATCTGTTGAGAAAACAATGGACAAAGTTACCCCACAAAATTGCAATGATATGTCATTTTGTTCCAAAGATATTAACTATCAGAGAGTGTCTACACTTCATGGGCCCCTCTGTATTTATTTTATGATAATTATAACATCAAATTAAAGTTGTTTTCATTTTACTATTAATTTCTATTTATGCATTATTCTGCAGTGTTTTAGTGTGCATTGATGCATTATTTCTTTTAAGAGGACACTGTTCTTGTGTCATTCATGTTTGAATATTCCACGTGTATAACACAAAAGGAATCGTCATTTATAAAAGAATGTAGCCCTTCATATAAAAATTGCTGTCAAATCCACATCATCCACAAGCTCACCAGGTGTGACACTTAACAACTAAAATTCTCCGAACCTGCTAGCAACACTCTTCAATGAAGCAAACAATATTTAATTTTCCTAACTGTCTACAAAGCTGCTTTTTTCTGTGTTTTACATGGCAAAATTTTAATTTTACCATTATTTTATTTCATGTATTTTGCAGTGATTGATGATGAAAATCCAACTGTCTACACGGCAGGGGCAATTGTCACTGTGACGGTAACACTAATACGTCACGACATGAGCATCCTCTTTGGGGATGATACAAAGGCAGCACAACATGCTCCTCCCCAGGAGATGTTGGAAGATTTAGCAGAGAAAGAAAAAGAGCAGGAAGATCAGGAGCAGCCTCCAAAGAAAGAAGAACAGGTAAGTAAGCTGTATCTGCTATAAGGAATTTTACGCTTTGTAGTGTTTGTCTACCACAACACTTGTGAAAATCATTGCTAAAACTTTCTCATCTCTGATAAGTAAAAAATCATTTTGCAAATTTTCATCTTACAGCTATTTTAGTAGTGCTTTGGCTGCTACAGGCGTGCCTTCTGCATCCTGTGCTGAGAGACAGCTGCCATTATAGTCTGATACTAAGGAGCTGTTTGGTGAAAAATTTTATGTTTGCAAATCTTACAGTCTGTGCACCAGATAAAAGCACTGAATTCCTTTTCATTATCTGTAATAATTTCTGTGCTGCATCAAATTAAGTAACGCATTATGCAAAACTTTAAAGAGTTTGCTGGGATAGAAACTATTTGCATAAACTTTGCATATGGTTGATTTTAGCTCATAGATTGCTGTGAATGAAATGTGGTCAAGTTATTGAAATTTTATTTAAAATTGAGAGCAGAATATCATCTCGTTTTATTATCAACTTAGTTTTTATATCCAGCAGATGGTTGCACTCAAAGCACCCATTTCTGTACGTACAAATCAAGAATAATATGGTTATAACAGTCATAATACTTCATGAACAGTTCAAGATATCAAAACAAAGTTTTTTGCAAATGATAGCAAAGAGGCATGTATATTATATGATGGAAATGGAAATGAGCATATGGCATCAGTGGCCGGGATTTCCCAGGCGGGAAGTTTGGCCGCCAAGTGCAAGTCTTATCAAGTGCGACACCACATTGGGTGACTTGCTCGTCGACAATGGGGATGAAATGATGATGAGGACAGCATAACACCCAGTCCCTGAGGGTAGAAAATCTCCCATCCCAGCAGGGAATGGAACCCAGGCCCCCATGCATGGCATTTCCCACAAGCTGACTGTTCGGCTAATGATAAATAGTAGGAATTGTTTTATTCACAGAGATATGAAAGCAATTCATTTGCAGCAGTGAGAGAGTTGGCGGGATGGGATGCGTACATGCATCAGTAGTGCTTAGGAAAACCCAGAGGACAAGTTTAAACATGTCGTCGGCACCTGGGAAGCTGTGGAGCATGATGATTATCTTGTCCACAGCAGTCAAATGGTTAACTAAGCAAATCTGTGACAATATTAACTAATAACCCCTATACACACACATGCACACTTACGTATGTCTCTGTTAAGTTTTATGTTACCACACGAATTAGGGTCAGTTGTCAAGAATTTCAGTGCTACAGGCAGACTGATGCTATTCTTAATGACTAATTTCCTGAAGGAATACATTTATTGAATGTAACTAATAGAGGGAATAAAGGTAACATCTCACTTTCCAGTTGAGGCATTGGTTCATTGATATGTAGGGACATGAAAAAATCAATCTATTTGTGACCAAATTTGATGTTTTCTTCCCCAGATTCAATGTTATTTTTTTGCTAAATTTTGTATGATTTTTGCTAAAATTGTTGCTATTTTTGTCAAAATAATTGTTATTAATTTGCTGGATTCGGTGTTACATTTTGCTACATTCAGTGCCACATTTGGCCCTCTTTTTCTTCCAAATTTGGAGTTGTCTTTGGTGAATTTTGTGGTTCTTGTCAAATTTGGTATTATATTTTGCCAGATTCTGCGTTTTAATCAAATTCAGTGTTGTTCTTCTATCATATTTGGAGGTGGTTTTGCTAAATTCAGGAATTTTTGCCAAATTCAGTCTCGCTTTTTTTGTGAAATTCTGCATTATTTTTTGTCAAGATCAGTAATTTTGTCAAATTTCCTGTTGCTTTTTTGCCAAATTATGTTTTTCAAATTTGGTGATTTTTTTTTTTTTTACAAATGTGGCTCGTTTTTTGCCAGATTCTGTAACTTTTACGAAATTGTGTGCTGTTTTTGCCAAATTTGGATTCCCCCCCTTCAAATTTGGTGCTGTTTTCATCGTCACATCAAAGTTCGTTACTTGGTAAATGAACTTTCATTTTAAGATTGTACACTAACCTCAGTCTAGATGAGATTAGAAGTCAACATGTGGTTTTAACATTCAACAACTATCAATTACGAATTCTAGTAAAAATTGCTACCCTCAGATTTATAAACTTTTGTGTGGCAAAATTATCGTTTCAGATATCTCGCAAAAATTTGACAGTTATTTTGCCACAAAGTCTAATTTCACATTATTTTTCATGAAATTTTTCTGTGCCTATTGATAGGCACGTAAATGACTGAGAATGTTGCTAAGAATTCAGATCAGTCCTCCTCCAGACCTAACAGAGTACACAAGCATGTGCGTGGCTATGTTGTGCTGCCCGCTTATATTATGCTAGCGCTGCAGTTCGATTGAGATAAGGCGTTCTGTCGGGAGGAATGGGTGGAGGAAGAAAGGAGTCGGAGGGAGTTCTGGAAGGAAGAGTGGTGGTGGTGGTGGTGGTGGTGGTTAGTGTTCAACGTCCCGTCGACAACGAGGTCATTAGAGACGGAGCGCAAGCTCGGGTTAGGGAAGGATTGGGAAGGAAATCGGCCATGCTCTTTCAAAGGAACCATCCCGGCATTTGCCTGAAACGATTTAGGGAAATCACGGAAAACCTAAATCTGGATGGCCAGAGACGGGATTGAACCGTTGTCCTCCCGAATGAGAGTCCAGTGTGCTAACCACTGTGCCATCTCGCTCGGTTGGAAGGAAGAGTGGTTGGCAGCTGGGTGGAAGGGCCAGCAAGCACACAGAATAGGAATGTAGCACCGCTTATCTCACTCTGATGCAGGGAAGAAGAGTTTACAAGAATTTGGAAGAATTAATTGGATAGGAGAGGCTGTATGGAGGAATAGGGAGACTGTGAAGATGGTGGGGGAGTGAAGTGGGACTGATGGGGACAGCGTTAGAGAACAGACACACATACATTTGTGCAAATGCAACTTGGACACACATGGCCACTGTCTCTGTCTGCTGAGGCCGGAGACAGGGACAGTGGTACTGTGTTGTATTTGCATAAATGTGTGTGTTTATGTTGTCTAATTCGGAAGGCGGCTTTTTGGCTAAAAGCTTACTTGTTAAGTGCTTTTGTTGTGCCTATCTGCAACTCAACAGCTCTGCTATATGGTGAGTAGCAATCTATCCTTTTCATAATGTTACCTCTACTTAAAAAGCACAAGTGGATGATGTGGGAAGGAGATGAAAGAGAGAAAATCTTATTTCGGGACTTGCATTGAGATATTTATAGCACATATATGAAGATAGTAACTGTCCTCTAAAGAACAGATACCATTGATGACCGTGCAGCTTCTCTAGAATAAAGGATAGTTAATTGAAACCCTCACCTGCCGACAGGTGTTGTTGATATACCCCGATGGGGACAGCTGAAAATGTATGCCCCGACCGGGACTCAAACCCAGGATCTCCTGCTTACCCCGGTCGGGGCACACATTTTCAGCTGTCTACATCGAGGTATTTCAACAACACCTGTCGGCAGGTGAGGGTTTCAATTAGTTATCTTTTATTCTAGAGAAGCTGCACAGTCATCAGTTGTATCTGTTCCTTTGAGAACAGTTACTATCTTCATATACAGGGTGGTCCATTGATAGTGACTGGGCCAAATATCTCACAAAATAAGCATCAAATGAAAAAATTACAAAGAACGAAACTCATCTAGCTTGAAGCGGGAAACCAGATGGGACTATGGTTGGCCCGCTAGATGGCGCTGCCATAGGTCAAACGGATATCAACTGCATTTTTTAAAAGTAGGAACCCCCATTTTTTATTACATATTCGTGTAGTACGTAAAGAAATATGAATGTTTTAGTTCGACCACTTTTTTCGCTTTGTGATAGGTGGTGCTGTAATAGTCACAAATGTATAAGTACATGGTATCATGTAATATTCCGCCAGTGCAGACGGTATTTGCTTCGTGATACATTACCCGTGTTAAAACGGACCGTTTACCAATTGCAGAAAAGGTCGATATCGTGTTGATGTATGGCTATTGTGATCAAAATGCCCAACGGGCGTGTGCAGTGTATGTTGCTTGATATCCTGGACGACATCATCCAAGTGTCCGGACCGTTCGCCAGATAGTTACGTTATTTAAGGAAACAGGAAGTGTTCAGCCACATGTGAAATGTCAACCATGACCTGCAACAAATGATGATGCCCAAGTAGGTGTTTTAGTTGCTGTCGTGGCTAATCCGCACATCAGTAGCAGACAAATTGTGCAAGAATTGGGAATCTCAAAAATGTCGGTTTTGACATCGATTGTAACCGTACCATATTTCTATGTACCAGGAATTGCACGGCGATGACTTTGAACATAGTGTACAGTTCTGCCACTGGGCACAAGAGAAATTATGGGACGATGACAGATTTTTTGCACATGTTCTATTTAACGATGAAGCGTCATTCACCAACAACAGTAACGTAAACTGGCATAATATGCACTATTGGGCAACAGAAAATCCACGATGTCTTTGACAAGTGGAACGTCAGGGACCTTGGTGGGTTAATGTACGGTGCGGCATTGTGGGAGGAAGGATAATTGGGCCCCATTTTATCGATGGAAATCTAAATGGTGCAATGTATGCTGATTTCCTACGTAATGTTCTACCGATGTTACTACAAGATGTTTCACTGCATGACAGAATGGCGATGTACTTCCAACATGATGGTTGTCCGGCACATAGCTCGCGTGCGGTTGAAGCGGTATTGAATAGCACGTTTCATGACAGGCAGATTGGTCGTCGAAGCACCATACCATGGCCCACACTTTCACCGGATCTGACGTCCCCGGATTTCTTTCTGTGGGGAAAGTTGAAGGATATTTGCTATCATGATCCACCGACAACGCATGACAACATGCGTCAGCACATTGTCAATGCATGTGCGAACATTACGGAAGGCGAAGTACTCGCTGTTGAGACTAATGTCGTTACACGTATTTCCAAATGCATTGAGGTTGACGGACATCATTTTGAGCATTTATTGCATTAATGTGGTATTTACAGATAATCACTCTGTAACATCATGCATTCTCAGAAATGATAAGTTCACAAAGCTACATATATCACATTGGAACAACCGAAATAAAAAGTTCATAAGTACCTACATTCTGTATTTTAATTTATAAAACCTACCTGTTACCAACTGTTCGTCTAAAATTGTGAGCCATATGTTTGTGACTATTACAGCGCCATCTATCACAAAGCGAAAAAAGTGGTCCAACTAAAACATTCATATTTCTTTACGCACTACACGAATATGTAATAAAAAATGGGGGTTCCTATTTTAAAAAACACAGTTGATATCCGTTTGACCTATGGCAGCGCCATCTAGCGGGCCAACCATAGCACCATCTGGTTTCCCCCTTCAAGCTAGACAAGTTTCATTCTTTGTAGTTTTTTCATTTGACGCTCATTTCGTGAGATATTTGGCCCGGTCACGATCAATGGACCACCCTGTATATATAGTTAAAGGCTACCTAGCCATTGACCTTCGTCTGTGCGAATGCGGACAGGTTGCCCAAACTCTTACAGGAGTCGTCACCTTAGTGTGCTCGAGTAATGAGTGGATAGGCGAATATCTCTTAGGTTCATTACATATGTAGATTGTGGACAGTTGGGCATGTGGGTCTCACGGGAAGCGGGCTGTTGCGCTATTCATCTGTGTCCTCGGTGGCTCAGATGGATAGAGCGTCTGCCATGTAAGCAGGAGATCCCGGGTTTGAGTCCCAGTCGGGGCACACATTTTCAGCTGTCCCCATCGAGGTATATCAACAACACCTGTTGGCAGCTGAGGGTTTCAATTAATTATCATTTATAGCATAGTTGAAATAATGTATGAGACCTTCAAGGATTGTGTGGCACTGGGTTAGAAGGAGGGTACTTGATATGAGGTTGTGTTCTAGAACACATTGCCAACTCTGTAATCGCATCCAGTGGAATGTTCACTTGAAAGTCCCCGTGAAACCTCAGCTATTGTTTCGTAGCCAACTTCATGAAAATGATGAGACTTGTCATAGCATAAAGATACAGTTGCAGTTCAAAAATAGCTGTGTGCTAAAACGTCACAGCAGATAGCAAACAACAGCATCATTCTACTTGTGCTGAGGTACAGTTACCAGTTCAGAGATGGTCAAGAATATATTAAGTACAGCATTTTGTTACTCCAGTCAGCAAGTTGATTACTGGGTGCTTTACCTACAGGGCAGGGTTTTCATGTGTTCCAAATACCAACACAGAGCCACATGAAATTCTGGCTTTCCCTAAGATAAATCCTTTAAGAAGGTATGCAGAGGACAGGAGAGTGACTGTGGTGGATTGAATCGCTTCAAAAATACCCATTTGTGGTCCTATCTATGATCATGATAACTTCTGTTTTTGTGTGGCATTAAACCAAGCTGTAGGGACTGTTCGGAGGATACAAAGAAATCATTTTCCAATGGTATAATATTCATTCTACTCAGATTTACATCTTAAATATTCATTTCATTATTGCAATTTGACGTAGTTTATTACACAGTCTTGGAGTGGGAGTAGTGATAGCAGATTTTAGGAATAATTCTTTACTGTTCACTATTCTATTTTATTAAAGTACTTCACTGTGTAGCTGAGACCATTAACACCTATTTCCAATTTATTGGAATTAACAATTAATTGTGTTAGCTACTACATGTTGTCCATCATTGTTAGAAACCTAAAAAGGAAGTGTACATATTTTTGAGTTTCCTGCTGTAATTTTTTTTTTTAAGCAAGAACACATGCTGGTATTGTCTGCACTCAGTTAAAACAAACTATGCGGCTGTACATTTTTCACAATTATGAGAGAACCTAATGCCATCTTGTGTAAGCAAGTAAGAACAGGCCCTCTTGCCGTACAATGTCTCTACCTTTTTTATAGCAGTATTTATGGTGAGAGGCTTCAATTTTAGATGAAAAACTTACATATTTGTCTACATTAGAGTCGACACAGTTGAAAAAATAGTAGTGAGTAAAAGACATTTAGTGCCAGTAACTATATTTGCACGTCCAGGTAAAATACATCGAACACAACAACCAAGGAACATTATATTACCCACAAAAAAATCAGAGCATACAATAGCACCAGAGAAGTCTGTTGTATTTCACATTATGCACTTTGCCGCCGTCTTGCACAAAATGTGTTGTTTACACAATTCCAACCCCCCCCCCCCCCCCCCTTTTGAACATACATTTTGTGGTTTGCCTTCACAAGATAAACCAAATAGCCCCACAGTCTTTTCAAACTTCTTTTTATCCAAGGGTTTTGTCAGATGGTCAGCCAAAATGTCTTCTGTACGCAGATAGTCCACAGCTGTGTTCTGTCGCTCTGTGTGGTCCCGTATAAAATGGGGCCTTATGTCAATATGTTTTGTCCTAGCACTAGTGACATCATTTTTACCTAGGCGAATGGCTCCTATATTGTCACAGAAGATCGTTATGGGTTCCACTATTAAATTGGGTTCTGTTTCACATATTAATTTTCTTAGCCACAATGCTTCCTGAGTGGTGTAAGATAACGCCATATACTCAGTCTCTATGGTATTCAATGCAACAATTTTTTGCTTTTGACAAGACCATGAAATGAGCGCCCCCTCCCCTTAATTTAAAGCAGCAGCCAGTATTGAAGTGTCTATCTTCCAATTCACTTCCCCAGTCTGCATCACTATAGCCTTCTTCTAGTTTTGCATTACCTTCTCTATTGTATCTTAATTTGTGGTTTGAAGTTCCTTTTAGATATGGGAATATCCTGTTCACAGCTTTTTAGTGCTTTTCCTGTGGGTCTTTGCAATATCTGCTCACTGCGTTGGTGGCAAAATCAATGTCAGGTCGTGACATTTGAGACAAATATAACAGACTCCGTACTGCTTCTAAATATGGAACATTCTTATCACATTCCACATCTGTGTCATTTATGTTTTACTTCATTCCTACTTCCATTGGAGTAGTTATGGATTTACAATCACTCATGCCAAATTTCTTTAAGATTTTTTTCTGTATATTATGATTGATTTGTGCTCAATTCTTGTCTCTCTTCATCCTTAGTGATCTGCATACCTAAATAATGTTTAACTTTTTCCAAATCATGCACCTTAAACTTGGTTTGCAGCTGTTTCTTAAAAATTCTCATTTCGTTTTCAGTCAGGATAAAGAAGTCTTCCACGCATATTGCCATTATTATTATCCCTTCTCTTCCCATTTTATAGTATATACTGGAATCTGCCTTAGATTGCTTCGTATTCATATTTGTTAGAGTTTTATATAGACATCGACTCCAGCAAAATAAGTCCATAAATACTTTTTCGCAAATGCCAGATCTTTTCCCTTTCTGATCTGGTTTTCATAACTTCTCTTTGTGGAATGACATATATCTCCTCCTCCAATTTCTCATTTAAATATTCTGTTTTTAAATCGGTATGATGAATTCTTAAATTTTGTTTTGCTGCCAGGGCTTAAAAGATATCTCAGTGAGGTATACTTGACTACAGGTGAAAAAGTTTCTTCGCGATCTACCCCTTGTTTTTGTGAATATCCTTTTATTACGAGTTGTGCTTTGTACCTTGGTGATGAATTTTCGGGGCTCTGCAAAGTGAATACCCATTTTGCCTGTAGTGGTTTCTTATCTGGCAGCGTATTTACCCATTCAAATGTTTCATTCTGAGATAAAGATTCCAATTCCCTCTCCATCGCTTCTTTCCAGTGTTGAGAGTTCAGGCCGATCATTGCTTCTTCTGCTGTTGCTGACTCATCATTAAAAGATTGGGCTGCATACATCTCAAAATCTGGATATTCTTTTGGTTTTGGTACTCAAGAAGAACGCCTTACATTGTTCTCTCCATTTTGTTCGACCTCAAACTCATTGTCATCATTAATATTCTCCATTTGCCTTTGACTGCCCTCTTCTTGTTCTTCACTTTCTTCACATAAGATTTCACTCTCAGAACTAGGTGCAATTAACTTAGTAGTCTTGGATTCTTCATAGTCCTTTGTATTTTCAAAGAATACTACATATCTGATTGTAACTATCCTTATATTCAATGGGTCCAGTAATCGGTAGTCCTTTGAATTCTCACAATAGCCCAAAAAAAATGTGCTTTTTAGCTTTTGGTTCCCATTTTCCTCTCAGTTGTTTGGGAATGTGCGCCATTGCATCATACCCAAAAACCCTTATATTGCGTAGGTCAGGTTGCCTTCCTACCCATATCTGATAGGGGGTTCTGTTCCTTAATGCTTTTGTAGGTGATGTATTGTTCCAATATATATGGCCGTTGATACCACATCTGCCCAAAAATCTTTTGATAATCCAGCATCAGTTATCATGCTCCTTGCTCTTTCAACAGTGGTCCTATTAGCCCTCTCAGCAACCTCATTTTGAGATGGGCTGTACCTTGTGGTAGTTTGATGCCTGATTCCCATTTCTGCCACAAATGTCTTCAATTTCTGGTTAATATATTCTCTCCAGTTATCAGACCTGTTGATCTTAACCCTTTTGGTGCCATGCGATTTTCAGGGTATCAGCTGAAAAGTGCCAGGCGATTTTGTAGTGAATTGCAGAAGTTTGTTAAAATTACCATAAAATCTGAACCGTTTATCATAGGACCTTAATTTTTTTCTTCTTTTATAGGTAGTACCTTCAGCTACTGAAATACCAGCAGAGTACACCATTAGGCCTCATACAGAGAAAACAATATTTGTATTAGAGTTTTTTTTTTTTTTTTTTACAGAAACAGCCACATGTAATATAATTGAACTTAAAATTTGTGTTCATATTATCAATCTACATAGTATTCTGAACGATATAATATTTGTTTGTGTCTTTCTGTCACATATTTTAGAAAATAATGCAACCTGAAAAAACTGATGTGAAAAATAGGCAAAAAATCTATAATTTTGTTACTAGTTCCAACAGAAAATAACATAATACCAAGTGAGTTTTAGGATCATTTATTGACATATAAATGTTGACCAACACATTTGGGATGTAATCCTTTCTTACAGAGTACGCACATTGTTCTTGATCGTCGCCTCGTATCTTTTGTAGAGCACACATCACAGGCTCGCTCCTCCTTTCCCGGTAGTATTTCTACACCATACACTGTGGGGGGTGCTGCATTTGCACTTGATGTAGTGGGTGCTAAGTTTTGTATCTTGAGCCACTCCTGGGACAACCTGCAGATGATTTTGCTGTTGAATTTCAGATGTGTGAGTGGTTTCTCGGACAAAGATAGATTTTCTTTATAAAGAATGTAAGTATTCAGAAACATTCTGTAAATAATGCTGAAAACCACTTTCTTCCATTATTTCACAGTCTCCTCTCATACAGATAACAGTACGTCGTCATATCTGAGGAATCAATCCCTTCCATATGTTTATCATATTGAAATATGACATCAGGTTTCTTCAAAGTCGTCATTTGTGAATACTTCTCTCTGACACTTTTGCAGTAGAGGAGGAACTGATCAACAGAGCTGGATTTATCTGTGACTTCTTTTCCCTGAAGCCACAGAGAAGCACAAAGGCGTTTCTAAAGAATTTGACCTGCCCAATGTCAAATTTGGAAAGAAGATTAGGTGGGAGAAATTTTCTGTTCCTCCGTATTGTGCCAGTGAGGAAGATTCCCATGGAATACAGTTTTTCCACTACTGGAATAGACGTAGAAACATTGTCACAGAAAATGTGGTACCCCTTGTTCATGTAATTTCCAAGAATAAGTAATTTTGTAATAACTACATAGCCTAATTCGTGGTCTTTTACCTCCACTCTCTCAGCTTCACATCTTGCTCCATGGTACACATAAAATCCAAGGCAGTAGTTCACCACAGAATCACATAGCACCCAGAACTTTTCACCCCATCTGTGGTGATGTTTGTTAGGGAGATACTGGATGAGTTGAGAATGAGTTTTAGAGCCAAGACTTTCGTCAACACTCACTTGTTGATGAGGTGTATAATGGTGACGAAACACATTATTGGCAATTTTTAGCATAATATCAAACTTTGCAGTGGGGTCCTATGCTGGATGCCCAGGAGGGTACAATTTTGTATTGTCTGTCAAGTGGAAAAATTTTAGGAGCAACTGAAATCTATTTCGCGAAAAAATTCAGGGAAACCATGGAGTTGCCATATTTTCGTCTGTGGACCAGTAACTAAAAATTGTCGGTTTCTTTATGAGTCCCATATTTAATATTACTGCCACAAAAGCCCTCATTTCTGGCACAGAGGTAGGATACCACTTTCTCACACGAGAGTTCACTGATATGTTTAGGTTTGTTTCGAGAAATTGCCGAGCATATCTGTTTGTTTCTGTTGCCATTATCGTAAACAGTTGCACTGTAAAAAACAAGTTAAAAAATCAGTTGAGGTAGCATTTATTGGTACATGTTTGGGACCCAGTAATTCTGAAAACGTGAAGCGGTGAGGAGCAAGATTGTCCAACTCATCAGTTCCAATTTCAACAAACGTGTCGCTGGCTGCAGTCAATTCTTCAACATCGTCTTCATCGCTGCTGGGTGCAAATTCGGCTATTGATGACTCATATGATGAGATATCACCACTAGTAGATTGATCCACTGTCCGAAAAACCTGCAAAATCATCCTCACTTTCACTACTTTCCGCGGTATACATTGCACTCAAACGAGACTTCTTCCTTGGTGGCGCCATAGTACCTTCAAAACAAACGAAAAACAACCTTGTGTTTGGAACTCGAAAATATTGATTATTGGCATCAACTATCTTTCGACCTTCATTTGTCTTCACAACATCGATATACCACGATCTGTGCCTTAGTTTGAAAGAAAAGTGCGCGAAAACGGCAGTACGATTAGATCGTACGTGGCACTTTTCACGCATACCGTACGATCCGATTAGATCGTATTTGACACTAGAAGGGTTAATCTTCTTTTGTGTCCACCTTTCGACCAAATTATAATATTCCTCAAAAGTGTCACTCACTTGGACTTTGAAACTAAGAGTATAAATATATCGTGAATAACCATCAGTAAATGTAAGAAAATAATAACTCCCACCTATGGATTCACACTCCATCGGGCCACATACATCTGTATGGATTAACTGTAAGACATCTGCAGATTTAGTTTTACTAGTCTTAAAAGGCAGCCTTGCTTAAATCCTTTTATGCACGTCTCACAAGGATCCTTGAATACATTATAATTCTGTATCCCTTTCCTTGTAAGACCTACATCCTGAAATGCTGTTCGTAATTTGTCTCTGACTTCCTTTGCTGTCACAGCTTTATCAATGTGAACATAATTCACTGAGTCATCCAGTAATATCAACTTTGATTTTGCTTTCCTATTTGTACTTGAATAATTCTGATCTGTGGTTTCCATTGTCCCGTCCACTTCACTCCATAGGTCGTCCAAACGTAAATACGCTTCTACTGCAAATTTCCATGTTACATAGTTTTTGCAACCTCTAAGTTGTTCAATCTGCAGAATTTGTTCTGCACTCGTTTTCACAGTAACTTTGGTGTTTCTTAACATAAAGAATAATACCAAAGAATAATACAAAGGAGTTGCATTCGCCTTGTAAGGATAACTCTTACTTCACGCACATGCACTTCTTGTAACTTTTCCAATACTTCCTCACTACTATATTATGGATATACATATTCCAGATGCATCGCGGGCCCATAATCTATATTAGAGTCAACACAGTTGAATAAGTAACAGTGAGTATAAGACATTTAGTACCAGTAACTGTATTTGCACTTCCGGGTAAAATACATTGAATAAAACCACCATGGAACATTGTATTACACACATAAAACTCGAAGCATACAATAGCACCAGAGACGTCTATTATATTTCACGTGATGCACTTTGCCACTGTCTCACACGAAATTTATTGTTCATACAATTCCAGCAGTCTTCCTACTTAATTATTGTACACTGCTAGAAGTTAAGAAAGATAAACTGTGACAAATTGTTAGGTCATGTGATTTTTTTCATTACTGTATTTCTCATTTGATTGCACTCCACAGCTCGAAAAATAACACATGCAGAGAAGGGTAGTCAGACTGACCTAGCTCTGGTTTATATGCCAGAGTCTGGTCTGATCCCTCAGAGGGAATACCTTGGGATCTGCATCATCTGAGTCATGACACCCCATAGCTGTGAACACGGAGAGGTGGGGGGGGGGGGGGGGGTGACGTAGAATAAAATAGGTGGTATGCGGTCCAGAGGTGCCGACATGTGGGAAGGTGACAGAACGATGTCCATGATCATTACTGTGAAAAGTGTGGGCAATGGGAGTGCTCAATGGGAGTTACATGTTTCACCGTGGAACCGAGGATCCACAGGTGTGGAGAAACCAGCAATTGCTGACTAGCATGGAGAGGCAAAACTAATGTCAGTTCTGCTGTAGAAATTTGTGAACAGAGGCCGGGCTACATGATACGTCATAGACCCATGGTGGGCAGAAACCATCCCACAGATACAGGTTGCATGGCATCCACCCCTGTGGGCCACACAAGGGTGACAATCTGGGAAGGAGAAGCCTTGGTGATGACATGCCCCGGTACAAGGTGCAAAATGTCCAAGAGGATGCAGTAGTTGGTGGCCATCAAACTGTTCTGGCGGACTGTGGCTTTTAGTCTAGATGGCCATGGACATTGCTATAAGAGCACTGTGTGTTAGGTGCAGTGTTGTATGTCTTTTCCTTGCAGGTCGTGGCCATGAAAAAATCTTCCTCTTATTCAAGTCGTCAGCAGAGAGATTAAAACCCAAGTCCATCACTGGCAGTTGCCTGTAAGAATACTTGCGGAAGTAGCATTTTCAGTGTTTTACTGTTTTGTGAATTGAAAATCCAAAAGTGTGAAGAGAATCTATCCTGAAAACATTGTTCACAGGGATGGGGGTCATAAGAAAAAATTACTGGGTGAGTGGCTTTGTCATAAGTAAGTAAAACTGTAAATTTTCATAGCAAGGCTCGATAGCTCCAAAGGTTTGTCTCATCTATCTCAAAGTGTGGTGCCCCTAAACTTAAATAAGTAGATTGGTTTAGCAAGGCCACAGCTACTGTAGTGTCCAGAAATAATTTTGTGAAGTGCTTGCCTATGAATGCATCTAAGGACTTTCTCTGGTTTGCATCCTGAAAAGGCGGCACTTCCATGGATTTATCACATACTTGGCAAACTTCCATAGGTTTGGATGTATTTGCATTACAACTGCTGAAATATATCTCTTGCAAGTGTCCTTTTTTTGTCACATGTGTGGCATGTTCGTGCCGATGGGGGACAGACATGCTGCATGTGTGGTGAATGGAAACAATGTTTATAGCCACACAATAGTGCTGCTGTTGATGCACAAACATTTGAAATTGCAAATTCTACTTAATTCCTGTAAATCAGCAGCCCAGTTCAGATATGATTATTTGGGAATTTTTATCAGTGCCAAATTCTAACATGCCTGTAATGATATGTCTCTTTGTGTTCTTGCAGGCGAAGAAAGGATCTAGGCAAGTTCCGCCAGATTCGTTAATGACGCTAATTTTTATATTACATGGTAAAGTTTGGGGTTTCCTAACAAGAATGTGGCCTTTTGTCTTTCCAAGTTGGCAATTCGACAAGCCAAAAAATATAATTGCAGTAATCACAATTAAGCATCCTACTCTCCACATTGTTAAGTGGTAGAAAGACTTTAAATGTGCATGGAGTAGGAGACGTTCCTGCTGCATTCTCCAACTCTTGTGCTGTCTACAATATAGCTGTCATTAGCTCCTGATAATCCTGTGTTGCTTGCATTTGGAGTTACTGTAAATATTCCATAGTTGAAAACCCACATACCTGATTAATTATGACATTTTTCAAAGTCCGATTTGCACACATCATAGGTTCCAAGTTGTTGCCACTTTTGTAAGGAGGTGATCCACACACACACACACACACACACACACACACACACACACACACACACACACACAATACCCCTAATCAATACTGCAACTAGAGTCCATCAGAGCCAATATAATAGCACTTGCAGCGTGCGCCCCACTGCTTGCAACGTAACACACAGAGAAATAAGAGTGAGATTATTGCTTTGAGCTGACTTATTTGCTGGAGTCTGGCATGATATCAGCAGAGTATGTGTCTGGATCAGTGCCAGCTGAATACTAGCACCACAGTGATCGATAGTAATGTTACACCTACTACCCACTTTCCGTGGTAATGTCAGGTGGCACCACTACAGGATTAAAATAAAAGGTTTATGATAATTTTGGAAAGTATTCAGAGGATGAATAGCAGTAGCTTGAGCTACAATTGCTGAGAAAAAGAAAAGTTGTAAGTGAATTAGAAGGCACTGATTTCTTATTTGCCAGTGCACTTCAACATTGGATTAATATTTCAAGTACAATTAATTACACTGTCTGTTATTGAGTTACAACAGTTCATCTCCCGACTCAGTGTTTGGGTTACTGTGATTTGATAAAACAAAAATAAAATATTCCAACAATATTATGAAAATTGTACTTACTATATAGCAGATATGCTGAGTCACAGATAGGCACAACAAAAAGACTGTCGCAAATAAAGCTTTCGGCCATTAAGGCCTTTGTCAACAATAGACGACACACACAAGCAAACGCAACTGACACAACTGCAGTCTCAGGCAACTGAAACCACACTGCCAGTATTGTTACATTCCGTCCTGGACTTTCCATTGCTTGAAATTAAATATTCCATTATCTGTATAACAAAAATGAAGAAATTGTTTCTTCTCACTCCCTCGTTGTACTGTTCATTAGAAATGTACTTTGATCTTCAGTCTTGTTTACCTAATGCCTTTCCCAATCTGACATACTTTTATGTCAGTTGTCACTTTTTAAATAAATATAGGAATTTTAATTTAGTATTTTTCTGCCCATTTTGATAGGCCAAAAAACCAGTGTGGCAAAAGCAACAGAAGAAGGGTAAAAAAACGAATAAGAAGAGCTCCAGGGGCCAAAAAACGTCATCCAGAAGTACGCCTGCCAAGAAGGTTGATGAAAAGCCTCAGGCTCCATCCGAGGTAACCTTAAAAATATTTTCAAGTTTTTACAGATAATTATCAATAGTCCATAAGATGTTGGCCAAAAAGGAATTATTTAAATATATGAAAATAAATGTTTCAGAAAAGTTGCAAGAGTTGTAACATAAATAAATTATTGAAGCAAGTAATGTTTGAGCTAATGAAGGCACCACACCAAGTTACTTGCTTTAAAGTACTTTATGCATTATAAAACGAATATGTAAATGTTTTAAACAGGTAATATATATCTAAAAACAAAGATGATGTGACTTACCAAATGAAAGTGCTGGCAGGTCGACAGACACACAAACAAACACAAACATACACACAAAATTCAAGCTTTCGTAACAAACTGTTGCCTCATCAGGAAAGAGGGAAGGAGAGGGAAAGACGAAAGGATGTGGGTTTTAAGGGAGAGGGTAAGGAGTCATTCCAGTCCCGGGAGCGGAAAGACTTACCTTAGGGGGAAAAAAGGACGGGTATACACTCGCACACACACACATATCCATCCACACATATACAGACACAAGCAGACATATTTAAAGACCAATGTCTGCTTGTGTCTGTATATGTGTGGATGGATATGTGTGTGTGTGTGCGAGTGTATACCCGTCCTTTTTTCCCCCTAAGGTAAGTCTTTCCGCTCCCGGGATTGGAATGACTCCTTACCCTCTCCCTTAAAACCCACATCCTTTCGTCTTTCCCTCTCCTTCCCTCTTTCCTGATGAGGCAACAGTTTGTTGCGAAAGCTTGAATTTTGTGTGTATGTTTGTGTGTCTGTCGACCTGCCAGCACTTTCATTTGGTAAGTCACATCATCTTTGTTTTTAGATATATATTTCCTACGTGGAATGTTTCCCTCTATTATAACCATATCATTAATTTTAAACAGGTAAATGTTTTAAATGGCTATTGTGGGTTGATTGAATTTTTCCATCATTATATCAATTGTACTTGGTTACTTGGTTTTTATTATATATTTACCAGTGAAAATAATTAAAATGAGTTTGCCTTTATTTGTTTGTTAATTATACTCTTTATTATATTAGTACATTGATCACCCACAACATGGTGATCATAATGGCAGCAAAACTGAAGACAAAACAGATAAGCCTGAAATACTGTATTTGGAATTCCGAAACTATTTCATTGCAAAATGCAAAGTGACCACAGAATAGGAAAGCAACAAAAACTGCTCAACAGGTGAAAGGCAGTTGGACCAGATGAAATACCTGGAGGTTTTGCAGAGATCATGCAAAAGAACTCGCTCCACATTTAGCAGAAGTGTATCGTGGTCACTTGAGCAATGAAGGGTATCTAATAATTGGAAAATTTGCAGGTCACTCCTATTTTTTTTTTTTTTAATGTCATCAGACAAATGTGAGTAATTACAGGCCTATACTGCTGACGTCAGTCTGTTGTAGAATTATTGAACATCATTTTGAAAATTGAAAATGTTCTCTGTAAAAATCCACATGGATTCTGGAAACAGAGCTCTTGTGAAACTTGGCTCGTTCTGTTCAATTCTGAGATCCAGAGTGCCTTAGACAGAGGTGCTCAGGGTGTGATGCCACATTCCTGGATTTCCAAAGGGTTTTAGAGTGCAACAGGCAGTTTCCATATTTCAAGATTTCCAAAAAGCATTTGACAAGATGTCCCACTGAAGCCTGTTAAGAAAGGTATGAGCATATGGAATACGTTCCCATATATGTGTGTGGCTTTGAAGACTTCTTAAGGGAACTTTCTAATGAAGTTTCTCCCTGACAATTTGTTCTACTCCATAGAAGAAATCCTACTTTTGTAATGAGTTAGAAAGTGGTGGGTTATAACTGATAGCAACAACTATATAATAATAATAAACAATTGTAAATGGTCACTGGGTCGCCATATTCTCACGTGAATGTGTAGCATACTGTGAATGTAAAACGACCCATTTCACTATATTAGTGATCCATGGAACGTGAAACTAGCTAACTTGCCTGATGTATTATTTGTTTACGTTCTTATTATGAGATATGTAATAATTTTTCTAATTTCAGTTTGTTTACGGAATGACAATTTTTGCAGATCAATCTTTTGCTTTTGCTTGTACCAAAATTTGGTCTATTAACAGGATACACTTGCATACCTGGTTCAATGTTCCAGTTCATTTGATGATTATGATTCTGGTGTAAAAGTCATTGTATCCATCATTTTGAGAAGCTCTCTGTGCATTCGATAGAGGTAAAGGTGTAGTGCAATAATGAAAACAATCAGTTTTTGACAAGACAATGTAATGGGATAGATTAAAAAAATCTACTAACCAAGTGGCGGCAGAACACACACATTTAAAAAAAGTTGTTGTTATGCAAGCTTTTGGAGCCAGTAGCTCCTTTTCCAGCAGAAGGGTTGAAGGGGAAGGAAGAGGGTGAAGCAAAAGGACTGGCGAGGTGTAGGAAAAGGGCTAGATTTCAGAAAAGTCACCCTAAACTGCCGGTGAGGGGAGACTTACTGGATGGGATGACAAAAAAAAGATTGGTTTTTGGGGACTGCACTGGACAAGATTTGAAAACCTGAGAGCTTAAAGGTGGAAGACAGGCTAATACGCAAAATGAGATTACTCCTAAAATATTGTGAACAAGTTAATAAGAGTGAAAAGCTAAGACACCAACCATTTCCTAGATTGTCTAAAATCCGTGCCTGTCTGACTCACACCACACACCTTGCTAGTCAGCAGTGATACCACCTCCCTCGATACCAACATCCCCCACATACATGGTCTGTCTGGAGCTTATAATTTCCTCAGTCAGCGCCCAACTGATTCCAGACCTATGACATTCTTCCTGCTCACCTTAATCATTACAAACAACTACTTCACCTTTGAGGGGCAGACATACAGACAGATTAGTGGTACGGCCATGGAAACCAGGATGGCTCCTTCCTATGCCAACCTTTTCATGGGTTGCCTGGAGGGGGCTTTCCTGGGATCCACACGTCTTCAGCCTTTAGTTTGGTTTAGGTACATTATCGACATCTTTGCCATATGGAATTATGGTGAGGCTGAACAGTTAAAATTCCTGGAATCTCTGATTACTTTCTCCCAATTAAATTTCTTGTAGTCCTATTGTGCATCCCATGCCAATTTCCTTGATGTTGATCTCTTGCTCACCGAAGGCCAGCTACACACTTTTGTCCACATTAAACCTACTAACAAACAAAAGTACTTCCATTTTGACAGTTTCTGTCCTTTCCATGTCAGATGTACCCTTCCATAAAACCTTAGCATTCGAGGGAAACATATTTGTTCGGATGCTGACTCTTTTTGGCAGGACACCACCATTTTCACCTTAGCCTTCACCGAATGTAATTACCTTACCAGTAGGGGCCATCACATCCAATCCTGGTATTACTGATCCCTCCAAAAAACAACTTCAGAGCACACCACTTGTCACTCAGTATTATCCTGGTTTGGAATGTGTTAATCAGCTACTTCGAGAAGGTCATGCCTTCCTAAAATCGTATCCTGAAATGAGCTCCATTTTGCCCACCTCATCTAGAATAGCTTTTCGTTGCCTTTCAAATCTCCGCAATGTCCTTGTCAGGCCCTATGTTCCTTCTGCACCCATCTCCCTACCCTATGGTTCCTACCCCTGTGACCAACCATGCTGTGAGACTTGCCCTGTGCACCCTCCTACCACCACCAATACCAGTCCTGTAACTGGAAAAACGTATACTATCAAAGGGAGAGCCATCTGTGAAATGACATATCATTTACCAGCTGATATATAAACACTGTTTGGCCTTTTACATCGGCATGACTATCACTAAATTATCAGCCAGGATGAATGGGCATAGGCAGAGGGTGGATACTGGCGACCCACAATATCTTGTTGCAGAGCATGCTCTACAACATGACAGTCATGACCTCGGTGCCTCTTTCACCACACGTGCTATCTGGATTCTTCCCTTGGACATCAGTTTCTCAGAATTCTGCAGGTAGGAAGTAGCGCTACATGTCCTTGGTTCTTGGTAACTGCTGGACCTAAATTTACGTTAATTACTTCCATCTCACCATTTCTTCACAATAACTACTCCTTTCTGCACTCCTTTATAGTTTTCTACATATTTCATTTTCTGACCTGTCTCCTTTTTCGCCATCCCCCTCCCACCTCTTTTACATACAATGCACTGAGCTTTTCATTCTTATTAACTTCTGCATGATGTTTTAGCAGTAATCTCTGTCTTGTGTATTACCCTGTCTTCTGCCTTTAAGCTCTCAGGTTTTTAAATCTCATCTGTTGTAGTCCCCAACGATCAGTCTTCCCATCTCATCCCATCCAGTAAATCTCTCCTCACCCACAGTTCTTGGTGACTTTTCCGAAGTCTACCTCTTTTCCTAGATCTCTCCAGTCCTTTTCCTTCACCCCCTCTTCTTTTCCCTTCAACCCTTCTGCTGGAAGATGGAGTCACTGGCTCCAATAGCTTGCATAATTATAGCGGTCTTTTTTTTTTTTTTTTTTTTTTTTTTTTTTTTTTTTTTTTTTTTTTTTTTTTTTTTTTTGCGTGTGTTCAGCTGCCGCTTGGTGAGTAGATCTTTTATATATACAATTATGAGACATATGATGTGGCAGAAAATGAACTAGAAGTGGTGGTATTGAGTTTCCACTCAGTGCCTTGTAATAAGTTATCTCATAGCCATTGATGAGCTGTGTTACAGGAGGTTAGGTTTATTTAAAAGTGCTTTTCTTCCTGGCTTCATTTCGCTAGGTATTTTTCTTTTACCGAAATCTCTCTCTCTCTCTCTCTCTCTCTCTCTCTCTCTCTCTCTGTGTGTGTGTGTGTGTGTGTGTGTGTGTGTGTGTGTGTGTGTATTTCTTTTGCCACATCACACATGATGTTTAAATTTAGAGCTTTTGTGCTACTAACCTTATTTGCAATTAATTTCCCATATGCTGATAAATATGCCCAACAAAATTACATCATGCTAACACACATAGGTCAGGAGATATGATGTCATAAACACCGATATGCATGAAAACCTTCCACATCATGCATGACATTTATATTTATTACTTTTTTGCTGCCAACTATACTTGCAACATAATTTGCAGACAGTATCCACGTATGCTGCTGACTGTACCTACACAAATATATCATTGCGTGTCACATAGTTCGAAAGATATGACATCGTAAACACCGAGTTGCGTGAAAAAATGTCATATCCTGCATGAAGTTTTAATACATTTATTCTTTACTAATACCTACAGTCAAGTCAACTTAAGGAAATCCCTGACACCTGGCAGTGCTTGTGACACTTTTCAACTGCGAAGCGCAGGCGGCTACAGGTGAAAACAATTGCAGCCTATAGAGCTATGAAGAGACGTTGGCATAGAGATCTTTACAAAATTGCATTGTACACACACAAAGCAACTGCACCAAGTGTACAGAAACTGTCTGGGATACCGTACATACATTTGTTCAGTATGTAAACTTCTTTGTGTGACTTTCATGATTTCAAAGGCATTTTCATGAATACCTGGAAATAAAGATTTTTCACTGTTACTCTACAGATACAGTTCATTTTTTATTTTCATTTCTAATTGAAAGTTGGCAAAATGAAAACCTGGGCAGTGTTGGGTTTGTCAACCAGCAGTAAATAATAAAACTGTTTTACTCTGGAGACAAGCAAAATAGGACCTATATTGCCAATTTCTCATCTTTGTTAACATCTGTTTTATATAAACATACTCTATAATGCTTATATGGTCACTCATAGTAGCCAGAAAGGAATACAGACAACATTGTGTGTTACATGTTTTGTATGTTCACATTCGCCTTCTCGCCGCACCTCACAATTTCACATGCTGTATAAAGGTCATTGGTTGTTGTCTTTCATACACTTTGTATTTATTTTCAACAATGTCTTACAGTTCTGTACTAAAAAATAGAAAAGGGCTAACTGTAAATTCATTTTCTCAGCAGCTGAAAAAAATAAACTTTTGTTTGACAGACAAGAACGTTTGTGTTTTGTGAAATGAGAGGACATTAGGAACTTATTTCTTTTGATGACAAAACACAAAATGATAGTATCTAGTGTCAGCACTATAACAGAACTATAAATAATACAGAAGATGAAACTTGACTATTTTGTATTATGTCAAACCAAGGCTGGTGTGGGAAGTAGTAGTAGTAGTAGTAGTAGTAGTAGTACTTGTTGTTGTTGGTGGTGGTGGTGGTGGTGGTGGTGGTGTCGTCCACTTCTGGCCACCCATGGGTGTAAATTTGTAAGTTTTATACAGAAGTCAAGGCCTGCTAGCAAACATCATGCGTCTTGTTGAATTCATTACTAAATTGGCACTTGCTTTGGTGAACAAAGGTTGAATCAAATTCTACTCAGTTTAGATCACCTGTAAACAGACTCAGGGAAAGACATTTCCCTAAATTGGATCTGGCTACAAAATTGTCTCGGAGCAGAAATAAAGCTTGCGCAGGCAAGATCTGTGAAAGTGGCAAGAAAAGATACCAGGTACTATTGTGAAGAATGCGATGTAGGACTTTGTTTTTCAAAATGCCTAAAAATTTTTGTTGTCGAGAAAAATGTAACTAAGTAATTTTCAGTTCTTTTTATAACTAAGTTTTTATACAGTTTTTGATTTTAGAACCAACATCTTCTAATCCTATCTCCATTCACGAAACAAAAGACAAAAACATTTTTCAGTTTTCATGAGAACAACACATTTTCATTTCAGTCTTAAGAAATCATCACTGATGTAAGTCTATTTCTTCACGGTATTATATAGAGTAGGGGCTATAAACCGACTTAGGTCCTGTACAGTAGAACCTGATACACAACATTTAGAAAAACTGCGAAACAGCACAGTGTCAGCCTGTTGAATGACATCCTAGCTGCCCAGTCCTCAGAGTGTTAGTATGTAGTTTTATGGCAATCCATATCTTTAATCTTTCATTATCAATTTTTAATTTGGCGCTCTCTTCAAAAACCATACATTGAGTGCATGCTGTACATATATAAAAACATTATGTGAATAGTTCTTTTGTGAGCAAGCCAAGACAATTATCATGGTGTCCCAAGGTGGACATTGTCTGAGATTGATCAACATGGGTATTCAGCCAGTTGGCCAAAGTCAGAGGGAGGCTTAACTTAACTGGACGAAGATCCTTGTGTTATATAGTGAGCATCGGAGGATGGTGTTGAGAATAATTAATTCAGAATATACAATTGGCTTCTTAGTTCATCACAAAAGTTTTAAATTTTAGGGAATGGCTGACATAAATGCAATAGTATTATTTTACACATCTGGAGATTGTTTGTGAGTAGGTAATAATGACTACCTCTGCTGAAAAATGTGTGTGTCAGAGGCAGAGAAAAAGGGGAGGGAGGGGGGGATCAGGATGTAAAATGTTTTTGTTAGGAAACTAAGACTTATGGACATTTTGTCATTAGGTAAACTTTTGGCATTGTGTAGTGATAAATTTCTTTGTATTTCCTTTATTGAAAATAATCTTCCCATGCAATATTTTATTTATATACGTTATACAGTTGCAAATTCACTATACTTGGGGATAATGCACTAATTAGCATCTGGAGGTGAATGTTTGACTCTTTGAAATTTCTGTTAACATTGTTATGTGAGAACAAGTATGATTTAGAATTTTTGAAAGCATTGTCATTTGCCAACATCAAACTTGGCGGAGGTGTATGGTGTTTCTTCCTCCTCCAATTGACATTCTTTTCTGGAGCAACTACAGCTGCCCATGGAGGTTGGTCATTTTAACATACTGAAAGCATTTGCAGATCATATAAGTTTACCAAAAGATTTTTTGTGAAATTGGTTAATGTTCTTTTTGCAGCAGTCTCATGAGATACCTACAAAGAAGGTTGCTGCAGAGTCAGGAGATGAAAGTGATATGTCAGATGATGATGTGGAGCGGTCTGATGATGAAGAGAATGAACATAGTCAGGGAGACAAGAAGGTATGATAAATTGAGAACTCCTGATTAGTGCAGAAAGAATCTTCAACACTTCTCTGTTCATAATCAACATTTATTTTTATAATTGTAATTGTTAATGTTTCAATTTCTTGTATTTTGTAAGTTCCATAAAAGTATGAGTTAAAAAACTGAAACAGTGACCTACTTTTAGTTGTATATTTGACATATGTTCAGTTGAAAACTGCTTCAATTAAATTAGATTAACTTTCATTCCAATTGATCTGTAGTGAGGTGGTCCTCCAGGATGTAGAACATGTCAGAAAAACAATAATACAGGACAAATATTTACAATTAAAACAAATAAGCTTATGTACTTTCCACAGGTCCTAAGTGGAATGATCGCCTTTATTTTATGAACACTATATCAATGGATCATTTTACGACACTCTATCAAAGGATCATTTTACGACACTCATTTACTAAGATTGCATTAATGCACTGAATTTAAAGTTTTAAAAAAATGTTTTTTTTTATTTATAAGGTAATAAAACTACAATATTTATTTACAATGAACACATTACTGCACAGAAACGGTGCAGAAGTTAATTGTTCTTACACACACACACACACACACACACACACACACAAATCAATTGATTCTACTTAGAAATTCATCAATGGAATAGGAGGAGTTGGCCACCAATAAATCCTGTAGGCTTCTCTTAAACTGAATTTCATTGGTTGTTAAGCTTTTTATGGCTGCTGGCAAGTTATTGAAAATGTGTGTTCATGAATAATGCACACCTTTTTGTACAGAAGTAAGTGACTTTAAATCCTTGTGAAGATTATTCTTATTTCTAGTATTGATTCCATGAACTGAGCTGTTGGTTTGAAAAAGTTATATATTTTTGAAAAGAAATTTCATTAAGGAATTAATATATTGGGAAGCAGTAGTTAGTATCCCTAGTTCCATGAACAGGCTTCTGCAGAATGTTCTGAGCTCACACCACATATAACTCTTATTGCACATTTTTGTGCCAGGAAAACTTTAGCTTGGCTTGATGAATTACCCAAAAAAATAATCCCATATGACATTACTGAATGAACGTAAGCATAGTATGCCAGCTTTTTCATTTTTATATCTCCTATGTCTGACAGAATTCAATTGCAAATAGAGATTTGTTTAGACGCTTCAGCAGTTCAGTGGTGTGCTCCTCCCAGTTGAATTTATTATCAAGCTGTTGTAGTTGTGGTCTTCAGTCCTGAGACTGGTTTGATGCAGCTCTCCATGCTACTCTATCCTGTGAAAGCTTCTTCATCTCCCAGTACCTACTGCAGCCTACATCCTTCTGAATCTGCTTAGTGTATTCATCTCTTGGTCTCCCTCTACGATTTTTACCCTCCACGCTGCCCTCCAGTACTAAACTGGTGATCCCTTGATGCCTCAGAACATGTCCTACCAACTGGTCCCTTAGCAGATGGCAGTCATAAGAGTCGAGGGGTATGAAAGGGAAGCAGTGGTTGGGATGGGAGAGAGACAGGGTTGTAGCCTCTCCCCGATGCTATTCAATCTGTATATTGAGCAAGAAATAAAGGAAACAAAGGAAAAGTTCGGAATAGGTATTAAAACCCATGGGAAAGAAATAAAAACTTTGAGGTTCGCCGATGACATTGTAATTTTGTCAGAGACATCAAAGGACTTGGATGAGCAGTTGAACGGAATGGACAGTGTCTTGAAAGGAGGGTATAAGATGAACATCAACAAAAGTAAAACGAGGATACTGGAATGTAGTCGAATTAAGTCGGGTGATGTAGAGGGAATTAGATTAGGAAATGAGACACTTAAAGTAGTAAAGGAGTTTTGCTATTTGGGGAGCAAAATAACTGATGATGGTCGAAGTAGAGAGGATATAAAATGTAGACTGGCAATGGCAAGGAAAGCATTTCTGAAGAAGAAAAATTTGTTAACATCGAGTATAAATTTAAATGTCAGGAAGTCGTTTCTGAAAGTATTTGTATGGAGTGTAGCCATGTATGGAAGTGAAATGTGGACGATAAATAGTTTAGACAAGACGAGAATAGAAGCTTTTGAAATGTGGTGCTACAGAAGAATGCTGAAGATTAGATGGGTAGATCACATAACTAATGAGGAGGTATCAAGCTGTAATCCCAAGAATTTAACACTGTCCACTTCTTCTATCTGCTTGTCATCGTGTGTTAGGCATATACTCATGGGATACCTCTTACTAGTTCTGAACTGCATGTAGTGTATTTTTGCAATTTTTAGTGACAAAGAATTGGCTAGGAACCAGTGATTAATGTCCACAAATATTTTATTAGCCGATCTTTCTAAGACTGCACTTGATTTGCTATGTATTGCAATGTTTGTATCATCAGTAAACAAAACAAACTTGGCATCTTGTAATGTTATTGATGAAAGGTCATTGATATACACAAGAAAAATTAAGAGCCCTAAGGTGGACCCCTGTGGGACCCCACATGTAATTAGTTCCCAGTTGGATGATGCTTGATAGCTTAATACATGTCTCTTTCATAATGACACCCTTTGTTTCCTGCCAGAGATATAAGATTTGAACCATTTTGCAGCATTTAGTGTTACACCACAACATTCTGATTTACTTAAAAGGATATTGTGATTTACAAAGAATTAAGTACATTTTCACTGTAAGCGTAGGTAGCCTTCTCGAATATCGGGACCGTTTACAACTCTGAACAGCGACTTTGACAGTATGTTATTTGTAATAAGATGGTTATAAAGACGATTGTACATTACCTTTTCTAAAATTTTTGAGAATGCTGGCAAAAGTGAATTTGGACAGAAATTTGACGCTATTTCTTTATCTCCCTTCTTGAGCAGTTGCTTAACTTCAGCATATTTCAACCATTCAGGAAATATTCCACTGATAAACAACTGGTCACACAGATGGCTTAATATGTTACTTAACTCAGAATACATTCTTTAATTAACTTTGTTGATATTTCATCATACCCACTAGATGTTTTTGATTTTAAAGATTTTATGATGGACATTACTTCTGCTGCAGCAGTGAGGAGCAAATTCATATTATGGAAGTTACTTGAAATGTCTGGTCTGAGGTATCCCATGGCAGCATCTACAGAACCTGACAACCCCATCTTTTCAGTAACAGTTATAAAATGTTTGTTAAAAAGTTCTGCAACACTATACACATCTGTCACCAATATATCATTTACTCTTAATGCTATTTGCCCCACTTCACATCTGATTCTACTGGTCTCCTCCTTCACTATATCCCGTATTGTCTTTAATTTGTTATCTGATATGACACTCTTTTCCTTGTAATATAGTTGCTTTGATATTCATATTACAGTCTTTAATATTTTGAAGTATTTCTTGTAATGTGTTATAGCATCAACATCAGAACTTTTTCAGATTGACAGATACAGTTTTCTTTTTGTTTTACAAGATACCTACATTCCTTGAGTAAGCCATGGCTTCTTTGTAGGCTTTGCTCTAACCTCAGTTAGTTTTGGGGGGAAACATTGTTCAAATAAGGTAAGCACTTTATTAGCAAAAGTGTATTTTTCATTCATGCCATGAGCACTGTAAACTTCTCTCCAGTGAATGTCTCTGAGGAGTGTCCTAAAAAAATCAATTTTTGGCTCATTGATTACCCTCTTGAGTTAAGATTTAACAGATTTTATATCCTGTTCAGTATTAACGTTTAACAGAAGGAACTGCATGTCATGGTCTGAGAGGCCATTGACTATTGGCTTTGTAATATAATTTTGTTCATTGAACTTTGCTATAAAGATATTATCAATGGCTGTTTGTGAGCAATTGGCTACCCTAGCTGGGAACTTTAGATTGGGAATTAAGTTGAATGATAGTGTTACTAACTCAAATAAGTTCTTATAGGTAGAATCTTTAAGGAAATCTACATTGAAGTCACTAGCAACCGCTATTTCTATGTTTTGGTATTTAAATGAGACAGTGCAGCTTCAAGGTGGTTTATGAACAGATTAAAGTTACCTGCAGGTACTCGATATGCACTTAATATTATGAAGGATTTTTTTATGAAATTCTACTTCTGCTGCACGTACTTCCATATGCTGTTCTAGGCAAAATTTATGAATGTCTATGTTCTTAAATTTATGACAGTTACCGATGAATGTGGCAACTCTTCCTTTCTCCATTTCTGCTCTACAAAAGTTAGATGATAACCTAAATCTTGTAACACTTAAAAGTTCTATACCAGTGGTCACATGATGTTCAGAGAGGCAAATTATGTCAGCTGGGTTTGAGGACTCTAATTTATCTCTGCAGATAATTAATTTATTAATTTCCTTTCTCAGTCCTCGAATCTTTTAATGCAATAAAGATAGCTGACATTTCACATTGAGTTAAAACTGGGTAGAGTTGAAATTTCTGCTGATCGTTGAAAATTCTTAACCAACAGCTAGCTGTTTATGCTGATTAATAAGCTATAAAGTCTACAACTTTGCTTCCGCCATTTTGCAATAGATTGCAGTAGTGCAAAGTAGTGGTGCAAGTCGTTCGTCATAAGTGTCATAAGCAAGCTTAGGCATTTGAGAACAAAACTCCATCAAAATATCAGTCGATTTTTGATTGCATCATAAAGTTATTCTCGACTGAATACATCAACTTATGAGCCCAGTTCTCGTCATCTGCGGGAGGTTTTAATTTTCTGATTTGATATGAAGAAATCTGCGGCTGAGGCTCATAAAAAGCTGAGCTGCCTGTTAGTGACAGAACTTCGCAAAAAATGGTTTCCGTGCTTCAAGAATGGTAATTTTGACGTTGAAGACTGGCATGTTTGTGAAAGAGAGGAAGCTTTCAATGCTATTGCAACCCATGGCGACAATCGCAGGAGATGATTATCGAAAGCAGTTGATGTGTTTGAGCCAAGCACTGAAAGACAAATGGCCACACTACAGCGATAGACATGAAAAAAAGATTTTGCATCGTGACAGTGCACGACCCCATGTCAAAAATCCCGTCAAAACATACTTGAAACATTGAACTGGGAAGTTCTACCACACCCGCTGTATTCTCCAGATACTCCTCCCTCTGACTGCCACCTTTCTCAATCTATGACACACGACCCAGCTGACTAACACTTGCGGTCATATGAACAAGTGCAAAATTGGATTGATTCATGGTTCCCCTCAAACGATGCCCAGATGCCTAGTTTAGACGATCGCCAATACTTTGAATCGTAAATTTTTTGTAAGTTTTTCACAATAAAGTCTCGAACTTTAAGAAATGGCACATGCAAAGTTGTAGACATTGTAGAATTATTATTATTATTATTATTATTATTATTTTAACTAAAGGTTTGTCTCAATCCTAACCTCTCTTAAAACTTGGTTTCTTTCTGTCCTCCCTACCCTAAAAAGGGGGTCTTTTCTGATGATTTTGGAAGACTTTTAACTGAAACTAGCTACTTACACTTCTAAAGGAATCATAGTTGCCCCTGCATGCAAACGCTTCATTACTGTAGTGTTTAACCATTAGGAGTATGTGGCAGAGGGTCATAGCTCAAGGACATCTTGACATACAAACTGGTTTCTAATGGCCTCATTCCTTCAGTCCTGACTGAGATGGAGAAAATCCTTAATACCAGGTTCCTCACCAAGACTCACTACTTTCTCCATAGAACTCCTTACCCCTTGTGAGCATGCATCCCAGTCTTCTACCTACTTCCTAAAATACACAAAAACAAGTATCTTTCTCATCCCATAGGAGCTGGCTTCAAAGGCCACCACCGAACGTATCACAGTCCTGCTACTTCCAGCCCTTCATATATTCGCCCAATGTACATAAAAAACACCAACGTCTCAAATCAGTTCCCACTTCTCTCCCTCCCGGAACCATCCTTGTCACTATTAGTCCAACTTTGCTGTACAGAAACATCAATACAGAAACATCAAACACACACACAGTCCCTTAGCCTGAGAAATATCTCACTCCCAGCAGCCATCTGAAAGTCTCCCTAAATCCTCATGTATTGTCACCCTGTTGAACCTCGCATTTGAGGGCAGACCTACAAACAAACCTGGAGTGGGGGGGGGGGGGGGGGGGGGGGCTACTAAGGGAACCAGGATTGTTCCATCTTATGCCAACATTTATGTGGGCAACATGCAAGAAGCATTCCTCAAGACTCAACAACTTGGCCTCTGGCTTGGTACAGATTTATCAACATCTTTGTGGTCTGGACTAATGATGAAGAATACGCTTCAAGCAATAGCTTAACTCTCTTTCCCAACTCAAATTCACCTGGTACTTATCCAAATAATAGTAAACTTCATTGTATTGACCACTCCACCTTACTGAAGTCCACATCCAACCCATATAAAACCAACAAGTAAGCAACAATACCTGTCCTGTGATAGCTGTCACAGCTTCCATGTTAGATACACCACAAGAAACACACCTGTTCTAGTGCTGAATCTCTTAGCACCTTTGCCAACAACAGGCTTTCAACAACTACTGCACAGACTTTATTCTCAAATGAATCTCCCGTGCAATGTCTTCCTCTCACTGCTTCACTAATACAGCTCCCACTGCCAAAATACTCAGAAGCATTCCCTTGTCCCAGTACCACCCAGGCTGTGAATACCTCAGTACAGTACTCTGCCAGACATATGTCTTTCTCATGTCAAGCTCTCACCCTAGAATGGGGTAACTTCTTCCTGATATCCTCCCCACACCACCACAGTGGTCTTCTGTTACCTTCCATCGCTGGGGCATCCTTGTGAAATTGTATGACATCCCCAAACCATAATCCTTACCTCAAGGTTTTCATTTAGCCTCACTGAGGTGGTTTCCTCTCCCTATTTCAGAAATCCACTTTCTGTTCTTTCTGTATTTCTTGTGCCCAGTACTCTCAGAGAAACAGTTCTTGAAACTCGTGCACATCTGCATACATTTCCATGACACCATGTCCTCATTTGGCAGTGTATCTCATTGTGTGACTAATAATAGAAGTAGTCTGTTTCCTTTGCCTCAATGAATTAGGCAAACTATTGTATGAGGGGTGTTCAGTAAGTAATGATACACTTTAAAAAAAGGGAAGGTTGGTTTTCTTTCCAGCTGGCATGAATTTGCTTTTATAGAGAATTCCAGTGCACCATATTATTTCCCACTCTCTTAGCTAGCTCTCTTAGCCCTAATTTTCAATATAATCTCCAGTGTAGTGGCCTTAGGTCATCTTACTGGGAGGGTCTGTATGCCCACATGGTACCACTCTACTGATCGATGCCAGAGCCAACGTATTGCTGCATCAATAACCTCCTCATCATCTAGGTACCACTTTCCACAGAGTGCATCCTTCATTGGACCAAACAGTTAGAAGGTGCGAAATCCAGGCTGTGGGAAGAAAAGTCCAATGAAATCTTGTGGGCTGCTCTCAGCTGTGCAGGTTTGTGAGAGACCTTGTGTTGTCATGGAGAAGGAGAAGGCTGTTTGCATTTTTGCACAGGAGAGTCACAGCTGTATGCTACCAGCCATCACATGGGGGGTTTGGACATGTTTGCATGTCCTTCTTGCGATGATAACAGATGGCAAACCCAATGACTCACCATGCGTTTGTTCACTGCTAGGTCTCTGTAGTCATGCTGCAACACCTCTGAATATCTGTGATGCTCTGGTTTTCCGCCAAAAGAAACTCAATGGCAGATCTCTGCTTGGAACACATTTCTGTTACAAACATCATTTTGAATTCTATGCTTAGAGGCATCATATATCAGAACATCATGAAACTATAGGGACTGAATGGGAATAAATGGTAATATTCCATAGTGTCCCACAACAAATTCTGGATTTTTTCAACTCAAATTGGCTGAGGAAAAAAAGTGTTGCATTTCTTATTGAATGCCCCTCATAAGTGATGTCCCAGAAAATCTCTCTAAAAAATCTGAGCACTAACGGGGTAATAATTGTAATTATACAGCCATTAGCATCTTAAATACTATTGTCAAGACAACACCAACATGAAGTGCTAGCATGTTGGAGACTTACCGTATTTTACAAACTACAGACTATAAGACACACCTTAACTTTAAAACAGTTTTTTAAATAATATTTTTATTATTAGACTGCGAAGCCAGATTTAAAAAAAAAAAAATCCTTACGTTATAAAACCGAATTGACCTTTAAAATCCTTGAAAATCAACATCTGAATTGCTTTAGCCATTGACACATTTTTTTGATTGTAGGTCATTTTAAAGCTCCCTTTGGCATGAATTCATGTTGGGGTTCATCCACCATCCATTGGCTCCATTGCTCTATCATATACATTTTAAATGGTTTATTTATCGAGACATCAAGAGGTTGTAATTGTGAAGTAAGTCCTCTTGGAATAACAGCAAGCTGTGTGTTTCCCTGTCACAATTTGTTTGCCACAGAATTTTTTCAAATGACTACTAAACTGATCTATCACAAGAAGAGGACTCTTCTTCAATGAAACAGCTTTCCTTCTTTCACACAGTCTGTTAATCCATTATTTCATACCAGTCTCATTCATCCAGCCCTTGTTATGTGCGTGAACCCACCACCTGGCAGTATTTCAGAAGATTTTGGCATTGTTTTGTATTTGAAAATGTTGATTGGATTAAATTTAGTACCATCAGCACAACATGAAAGGACAACAGTGTAGTGCATTTTTTTACATCCACTTGTTTTCATAGCTACAGTTTTAGCAGCTTTCTTGGCAGCAGTTCTGTTACTCAGCACATCAAATGTCAGAGAAGTTTCATCCACATTCGCTGTTTGGCTTAGTTCCACTATGATTTTCTTTTGCTATTGGATAATATCTTTTCACAAAATCCAAAGAAATTCTGGTTGTATGTAAAGGCCGTTAGTGGCACCAAAGTTAGTTTCCAGTCCCTGGCGAATGTGAGGCAGGAACTGAAATTGAGGGTAGCAAAGCAAAAACGGAAATGCTTAATTTCGTTTTCAAATGTTCCTTTACAAAGGAAAACCCAGGACAGTTGCCCCAATTTAATCCTCATACCACTGAAAAGATGACTGAAATAAGTATGAGTGTCGGTAGTGTTGAGAAACAGCCAAAATGGTTAAAATTGAACAATGCTCCATGGTCCGATGGAATCCCTGTCAGATTCTATACTGAATTTGTGGCTGAGTTAGCCACTCTTCTCACTATAATATGTAATAGATCTCTCGAACAAAAAACTGTGCCCATTACTTGGAAAAAGGCACAGGTCACAACCCATACAAGAAGGGTAGTATAAGTGATCCACAAAACTACTGTCTAATATCCTTGACATTTATTTGTAGTAGAAGCTTAGAACATATTCTGGACTCAAACATAATGAGGTATCTTGAACAGAATGACCTCCTCAATGCCAACCAGCATGGATTTCAATAATGTCGATCATGTGAAACCCAACTCGCCCTTTGCTCACATGACACACTAAAGCTTGAGATCGAGGCAGTCAGGTAGGTGCAATGTTTCTTCATTTCCAAAAAGCATTTGACTCAGTACTGCACCTATTCTTATTGTCAAAAGTATAATCATATGGGGTATTAAGTGAAATTTGTGACTGGATTGAGGACTTTTTGGTAGAAAGGACACAGCATGTTATCTTGGATGGAGAGTCACCATCAGATGTAGAAGTAACTTTGGGTGTGCCCCAGGGGAATGTGTGTGGACCCTTGAGTTCATGTTGTATATTAATGACCTTACAGACATTATTAATAGTAAAATTGGGCTTTTTACAGATGATACAATTATCTGTAATGAAGTACCATCTGAGAGAAGCTGCATAAATATTCAGTCAGATCTTGGTAAGATTTCAACATGGTGCAGAGATTGGCAACTTACTCTAAGTGTTCAAAAGTGTAAAATTTTGCACTTCCCAAAATGGGGAAAATAGTATCCTATGACTTTAATATCAATGAGACACTGTTGAAATCAGCCAATTCATTCAAATAGCTGGGTGTAACACTCTGCAGGGATATGAAATGGAATGATCACACAGGTTCAGTCGTGGGTAAAGCAGTTGGTAGACTTTGGTTTATTTGTATAATACTGGGGAAGTGCAGTAGGTCTACAAAAGAGATTGCTCACAAATCAATCATGCAACCCATCCTAGAATATTGCTCAAGTTTGTGGCACCCATACCAAATAGGATTAACAGGGGATATTGAACATATACAGAGAAAGGCAGCACGAATGGTCATAGGTTTATTTAATCTGTTGGAGAGTGTCACAGAGATCTCAAGTTACTGAAATGGCAGATTCTTGAAGACAGACAGAAAACTACAACAAGAAAGTCTATTAACAAAGTTTCAAGAATCAGCAAGGGATATACTACAACCCTCAAATATTGCTCACACTGGGATCGTGAGGATAAAATTAGAATAATTACTGAATACACATAGGCATTCAAACAATTATTCTTACCACACTCCATATGTGAATGGAGCAAGAAGAAACCCAAATAACTGGTACAATGGGATGTACCCTCTGCTACGCACCTCAAGGTGGCTTGCAGAGTACAGGTGCACAGGTAGATGTAGAAGATGGTGATGGGAAGATAATATTTTCTCTTCTTATTCTTAAGGATGTTTGTGAGATATTTTGATTTTAGTTCACATGCTAAGTCCATGACACTCCATAAACCTGGAGCACCAACCAACTCCACCCTTAAAGTCTGTTAAGTTCCACTGTAATGCTAGCTTGCTAGTGTGTATTTGAATCATTTTTCTATTAATTCCAGTGACATTTTGACAGTGTCCTTGAATCCATTTCAGTACAACAGCTTCTAGTTTTGGCCATTTTGCATTCAGCAGACCTCTATTTGCACATTCAGTCTTCTCCTCCTCCACATTTTTGTTCCCCCCTCCTCCTTTGTCAGTCACAAATGCCAATAAATCTTTGTTCATAAAACTCTTTATGCGCTATTTTGTGTTTTCCCTCTGTTTAGGAAAGTAGATGGTCCTATTCTTGTAGCAAAGATGTATCCTTGCAGAAAAGCTATAAATATAAGAATTCAGTGGAATTATCAGTGTTCTATAAGCTCGGAGACCAGGAACTGAAACTGTATCTGGTATGTCAACCAGAGACCTCACCGTAAATGCTTCTCCAATGAGAAGTGCCATAAAGTTGGCCATATTGGCTCCCAATGCTTTGGTTTCTGCGCAGCTTTCCGTCCATAAGTCCAGCTGTCAGTAATGCAAAAAAGCACTTAGATACACAGAATTACCCAATAAAAATTTACTATTGCATTATCCTACATTTTCTTAATTTCTATAGGTATGCAGAGAATAACTTGAAGATCAAATGGAGTTAGAACAAAAACGCAGTGTCATGCTGCAACATACAATTTCTCTCTCTCTCTCTCTCTCTCTCTCTCTCTCTCTCTCTGTGTGTGTGTGTGTGTGTGTGTGTGTGTGTGTGTGTGTGTGTGTGTGTGTGTGTGTAGGGGGGGGAGGGGGGGGAGGAAGTGTTTCCAGAAAATAATTACGAAAATTTGAACAGTCCATTTCCTCACTTCTTCGTTGCCTCAGTCTTTTTGCCGCAACATTTCATACATGACTGGAAATTCTTTCTTTCTGCCATCTCACAGGCTCTATATCTTTTCTTCTCAACATACACAAACCTTCAGTTGTAAGCTGAATATCCTCCATTCTCCCTGAATTTTAAACAAATTTTTCATTTTCCTTAGCGAAGTTTCATTCTAGTGACTTCTGCTTAACTTCATCTATCAAAAATACATTTATTTTTGTGTACACTAATGCAGATTCCAACACTGCCAGCACACACATTTATTAAATGTATATTTGCAGCAAAATGTACTGTTTGGCGTATTGCTCATATTGCTTCTTAATTGTATCTTCTTACATCTTGAGTCTCATTGACAAAATGCTTCATTTTGTGACAATAAAGTCTCACAGAATATCTCATTGTTTCCTTTCTTTCTTTCTTGTCACCCACCTCATCACATTATTGTAGCTATACTTTTTTCTCTTGAAATGTTTTTACAAGGGGAAGTCCAACTAAAACTAGACAGATCAGAAAAGTAAACTTTATTATTTCTAAGGTAGTCCCCATAACTGTTAATACATTTATCCCTTGTGAGACAAGACAGTCAGTGCCTTCATGGAAAAAAGGTTTGCGGTTCTTACAGAACCAGGACAGTGGCCAGGGGTGCACCTTATTGCCGAAAGCAAATTGACGGCCATGAATTGCTTTCCTCAGGACTCCAGAAATATGTAAATCATAGGGGCAGATGTTGGGACTTTGTGGAGCATGTGTAAGGGCTTCCTAGCAAAACTTTTGCAATGTAGTCTAAACAGCAAGCACACCAAAAAAGTCGTGATGACCTTTTTCTTTGTCTGCAAGTGCCCCACTGCTCATTGACCTTTAGGAACACGGTGCCACAACTAATTCACAGTGTTACATCGACACTTTGCAAAAATTGAAGCATGCTATCAGCAGCAAATTCTAAGTAATGTTGACGGAGAGCATCGTTCTGTTGCAGGATAATGATTGCTTGCATGTTGCCAAAGATGTTTCAATTATACTGCAGATGTTTTGCTTCAAAATCCGTACATATTCTCCTTACAGTCCTGACCTTTCCCATGTTTTTTCCATATTTTTGAGCGCTGGAAAAAAAAAAAGAAAATCATGCCCATTGATTTGCTTCGGATGCAGCGGGTGCATGCCTGGTTACAGTACTTCTGTAGGCAACTGAAATGATTTTCCTTGAAGGTATTGACCAGCTTGTCTCACAATTAAATAAATGCATTAACAGTTATGGTGATCACTTTTGAAATAAAAAACAGTTTACTTACTTCCTTTAAACGCGCAAGTCAAAAGTTTCCAATCTTCTATAGAAACTGGCCGGATCACAGTTGAGTAGCCAATCTGAAACAATACGAACTTCTGCAATGACACTATGCTATTCTGTGACAGAATATGCATGTTTTGTTTGGTATAATTAGCATGTGCCAAACAAGAGGACATAGATCTCATTGACTCCTGCAGAATCGTAACAGGCTGCTTGAAAACCGCTCAAGTCGAATGACTTTACCACCTTGTAGTAAAAGCACCACCTCCTATTCAGAGAGAAATAGCTGTGAATAATGAAAGGAAGACAGTGGAGTAGGAAAGTACCCACCCTCTGTAAGAGCACAAACTGCACCCACAGCAATTGAATTCAAGGAGGAGTTTCCATAGAACATGGCACTTAGGATAACTACTAAAAAGCTGGGTTACGATTATGGAGGGCTACAGTCTACCTTCCCTCCGACTGGAAAAGGATTCCTGAAATGTTACCTCCTGGCTGTGATGAGGAATGGATGACTTGGAAATCCCTCAATAGACTGAGGTCTGGAGTTGGCAAATAAAAGGTTGCTTGGCAAGATGGAATTAACACTGGTCAAAATTGTATTCAGTGTGACTGTGGAGAAGACCAGACTGTTCAACATGTCAGCCTCTTGCACAGAAGATGAACTTCATCAAGGAACAGAAAATGCATTGGAAGTGGCTATGTTTTGGAAAAAAGTGATATAGTCATAACTGTGTATAATTTATACAGGGTGTTACAAAAAGGTACGGCCAAACTTTCAGGAAACATTCCTCACACACAAAGAAAGAAAATATGTTATGTGGACATGTGTCCAGAAACGCTTACTTTCTATGTTAGAGCTCATTTTATTACTTCTCTTCAAATCACATTAATCATGGAATGGAAACACACAGCAACAGAACGTACCAGCGTGACTTCAAACACTTTGTTACAGGAAATGTTCAAAATATCCTCCGTTAGCGAGGATACATGCAGTCACCATCTGTCGCATGGAATCCCTGATGCGCTGATGCAGCCCTGGAGAATGGCGTATTGTATCACAGCCATCCACAATACGAGCACGAAGAGTCTCTCCATTTGGTACCGGAGTTGCGTAGACAAGAGCTTTCAAATGCCCCCATAAATGAAAATCAAGAGGGTTGAAGTCAGGAGAGCGTGGAGACCATGGAATTGGTCCGCCTCTACCAATCCATCGGTCACCGAAACTGTTGCTGAGAAGCGTATGAACACTTCGACTGAAATGAGCAGGAGCTCCATTGTGCATGAACCATATGTTGTGTCGTACTTGTAAAGGCACATGTTCTAGCAGCACAGGTAGAGTATCCCGTATGAAATCATGGCGGTGAATCGAGGAAGTATAGTACATACTGACGAAACTAAAATGAGCTCTAACATGGAAATTTAGCATTTCCGGACACATGTCCACACAACATATTTTCTTTATTTGTGTGTGAGGAATGTTTCCTGAAAGTTTGGCCGTACCTTTTTGTAACACCCTGTATATGTTTTTGAGTCAAGAAATAATAATTTAACTGCCCCTTGTAGACCAACAGCTGAAAATATGGTGTGATGCTGCATGTTCTTTGTTGGGTGCATAAAGTCCAGTCTTTTTTCACACGATTTCGTATTTGCAATGTATCTATACTCTACATGCTTTTACAAGTGTGTGTCATCTTACTGTTGTAAACCTTACATCTTAACTCTTTGTACAAGCCTTCACCTGCCTTTTTTTTTATTTCTGCCTAATTCTAACTGCTGTATGTGTGTCCCTTTTTTATCTGTTAATATTTTTATTCTTTAGTAAGTGTAATTGCTTGGTAGCTTTCTCGTGGATCATCACGGTGAAAGTGCCAGTAATTTCGGTAATTGTTTCTGTTCAAAGAAAATTATGCCATTACTGCATCAAATATTCCCACATTTTATCCATTTTGTTTGCGTATTGTCAGCAACCACTTTGTTTTGTCATTAAATTTAGGTTTTGCGCATGCCACATAAAATTGTGTTTTTGTGGGGTCTGGCTTTTCTCTGTACTACACAACACTTGTAATATATGACAACCAGTGCAAATTCACATTAACAACAATAACATCAGATACACATTATATTTTTGTAAAGAAAAAGAAAGTAAGTTTTCTTTGTTTCGTAATATTTACTGCTGACAACACACTTAAATGCAGTTTTTACTCTTTGCCTTCAGGCTTGAAATCTGACAACAGCAGGACACCACCAGAAATTGGAACATGTGACAAACACTTGCTGCAACCTGTTATGTATACCTCAGTACATCACAACATAGAACAGTTCTGTGTAGGAGCGATCCACAATATTGTCAGTGACAAAAATAATTGCAATAATAAAGCAAGTAAATAACTTTGTAATGAGACATGGGAAACAAGCTATTTTTTATAGCAAAATACCTGGTAAACAACCAAACCCTGTCTTTAAAATGTGTCAATAGAATCCAAACTTGCCTTTTAGTCCGTTGTTCAACAATTTTTGCTGCTGTTGTGGTGTACCTTCTGAGAGTACCACTAAACTATTTTTTCAGAACCTAGGTTACTGTTATTATTCAGTAACACTTACAAAACAGAGGAACATAAAACGATGTTTCATCTTTCATCACAATACTGTTCACCTTCATTTATGGCATTCAAATGAATGTTTCTTATATTGAATCTCTTCTTTTTGCAGGGTTCTTCTGTGGAAGATGATGACACTGAATGGGAGAAATTCCAGGCTCGATTGCATAAACGAGAAAAAGTTTTGGAGGGTAGAAGTAAGCAGTCTCATAGTGTGCACTGCCCATTTTTCCCAGAGGTGAGTTCATTTGAAATTAAGGCTGCAGAATAATTTTTAATTTGATAAATAAATGTTTAAGATGTAAGTATTCAGAAACAGCATCTGCATAGTAATTTTATTTTCTATGTGCAGCATTAACTACACAACACGCATTACAGTTTGTTTGACCTAAAAGTGACTGAATGAAAAATAATAAATTTAAAGCAAAAACAAATTTTAGTTTATTTGTTCTGTTTGTTTGTCATGTAAAAATTTTCACTTAAAAACTAGAATGGCCAAATGCCGTGCAACTGCAAAAAGGATTGTAGTGCATTAAAAGGAATGTGATAGGAAGTGGGAGGTCTCAGATAGTATTTGTAACACTGTAAATGTGAATTCATTGCTGCAGGAGGGATGCAGTGACATATGCGCGTACTATCAAAAGGCTGCACGTGCTACAGTGCTGTGTCATTGGCAGAGTGTGTCTAATATCACTGTCCTAGCCTGCCTTGACCCCCAGTCTATTTAAGGTTAACCAAGCTATGCTCAGACCCAATTCTCCATGTGTATTGCTACAGCTCTTTGTGTTCGTAATTGGTTCCTCCTGAATGTTACCTAAATATTCCATGGAATAAAGTTGTGTTCAGTCTGCTGATCATGTTGTGCTTGTAAGTAATTGCAACATGGTTGGCAATCAGTGTGACCCTGTTGTCTGCACAAAGTTCTACTCTTGTTGGTCCTCCTTTTATTCACACAATGACTGGTGGTGTTACAGAGGACATTTTACATTGATTGGCTGAACAGCAATACACATTTGTTGCAGCATTGCACCACCAATCATAGGCACTGGACAATCAAGCTCAAGCACTTCAACCATTTGCTTCTGTTTTGTCTAGTCGGCATGCTCCTCAGTCTGTGTCACCTATTGTTTCGCCCTCCACAGCCCATGTGGTTTATCTACCTCCATTTTCTTCGTACAGTGAGTCCATTGAGAAATGGGATGCATACAAGAAAAGTCTGTGACAACAATTTCAAGCTTTTGGTATTACTGATGCTATTTTATGTTGTATCTTCTTTTTTCCCATCGATATTGCCAAGAATGTATCAAGTCCTATGTCAGCTCATCCCTTTGCGGGATCCATTCTCTTTAACATTTGACCAAATGTGTGAACTTCTTTCAAAATACTTCAGTAAGTGCACACATGTTATTTCATCCTGGGTTGGGTTTTACTGCTGTGGGAGGCAACCACATCAATCCAATCGAGCATGGCCGGCTGAACTCCATGGGTTAAGTAGTTGTCATTTTGCATCCGATGTGCCTAAAGTGCCATATGCTGATCAGATGGTGAGAGATACTGTCATTTGTTACCAAATTGAGTTATGGTGTGAGGTATCGGCAATCCAACTCTCTTCTCCACACCAATATTCAGATAGTTAGCAGGCGGAAGACATAGCCGCGGCAGTCCACACACATTCCCAGCATCAGGGGGGCCAGCCTCGTTCCCAGCAGCAGGCGCATGAACAAACTAAACAGGCTAGTAGCCAACAGTCTTTGCATTCCATGCTTCCGTCCTGTGCTTATTGTTCCGTTAACTATGAGTACATAGCCTGCCCAAAATGCTGATCCGCCTGTCGTAATTGCAAAAAAAAAAAAAAAAAAAAAAAAAAGGTCACATTGCTTCTATTTATTTGTAATACAAAAATTCTGCGGATATGGATGTAAACATTGTATCAGTTAGTGACGTTGCGCCAAACAAGCTTTTCTTTGAAGTTATGGTTTTTTTGTAAAGTTCTGGACATGCAGGTAGATACAGCAGCTGCAGTAAACTTGTTAAACTCACAAAATTACATTGACTTGGGTTCCGCTACACTTCTCCATGTGTCATGAAAGTTAGTAAGTTACAATAAACCGAGTATTCCTATTCTCCGCTAATTTTCCGCACCAATGACCTGCAAGTCAGCAGTCTCGTCACTTCATGCGCACGTTACCACCAAACCTTTTGCTCATCCTCATCTTTTTTGGGCCCATCTGGTTCCAGTGGCACTTTGGGAACAAGTCAAAGGTGAATTAGATTAACTCATGGAACCCGGCAGTGTTCGACTTATTGCATCAAGTGAATGGCCTATCCCTTTAGTTTAGCAAAGAAACCATTGGACCAGTTACACCTGTGCAGTGATTTTGAAGTTACTGTGAATGCACACTCAATAGTGGATACATTCCCAATACCGCACCTGGCCGAACTCTTTTCAAAGTTATCAAGTGGTCAATATTTCTCAAAAATTGACTTGTTGGATGCCTATTTTCCCCTTAGATACAGAGTCACGTCATATGTTAGTTGTCAATACTGCTTTTGGGCTGAACCAGTACTTGCAGTTGGATTTTGGAGCTGCCAGCATTCCCGCTATTTTTCAACCATTATTTTTTTTTTAACACAGCATCTATGCCAGGTTGTGCAAACTATTTGGATGACATTGTAGTTTCCACTGCCTCCACTGAGGAACATTTACAAAATCTTCCTACCAATTTTTTTTTTTTTTTCCATCCACGCAGCCGGATTGAAGTGTAATTTAGAAAAATGTCAGTTTTTTCAACCTTTTGTCATTTATCTTGGGTCTGAAGTATCTCGTGAGGGTCTCAAACCCCTGCATCAGTATGTTTCTGCTATTGTGTCTTTTCCAAGCCCTATGTCACTCGAAGAACTTCAAGTTTTTTTAGGCAAAGTCGTGTACTACAATAAATTTTTTCCTGGGGCAGCGACAGTCATGCAGCCATTACATGTGTTGCTGTGTGAAGGGACTCAGTTTCGCTGGTCGCCATTTTTAAAACCACATTTTCCGCCCATAAGATCATGTTACACTTTGCACCCTGCTTAGTGACTTACCACCTAGGCCTCAATTTGATCCTTGCGATGGACACTTCACAGTACTGGTTGAGGGTGGTACTGGCTCATAGATGTTCTGATGACACCAAGCAGCCTATTGCTTATGCCTCGAAAATGCTGACTCCTGCTCAGACTAAGTACTCTCAGATGGAAAAAGAAGCTTTCGGCATTGTATATGCTGTGAAGAAACTCTGTGTTTTTCCCTACAGTACCAAATTAACACTTGGTCACCGATCACAAACTGTTGGTTTCCTCATTCAGTCCTTCTACGTTGTTACCAGATAAAGCAACACATTCAACATTGGGGTCTTTTCCTGTTGTATTACAACTACGAGATTCATTTTTGCCCTATGAATCAACACACAAATGCCAATGCTTTGTTCTGGCTGCCGGCAGGTCCAGATCCAGGGTTTGGTGAGGAGGAATTGCTTTGTTTCCACATTGATGTTGCCACACACACAGTTGATGGTTTTCCTGCAACTAACACACGGATAACAAAGTCTGTAGCTTTGGATCATGTTTTGCGGAAGGTCACAACATTCGTACAACATGGTTGGCCGATTTCGCCACCCTCTCATGCATCAGACTGCTCTGCAATTATTACATCTTTCAACATATATTCCCTTTTGTGGATGGCCATGGATCACTTGTCTCATGAGGCTGTGATCCCCCCAGTGCTTCGTTCAGAGGCTCTTCATTTATTGCATGCATATGACTGGGGTGTATCACACAAAAGTGTTGGCTCAGCGACATGTGTTTTGGCCCAGCTTGGATGGTGACATTACCCGCCTGGTTACCTGCTGTTCACAGTGTGCAATGCACCAAACAGCTCCGCAGATATCATCGTCTCCTTTTCCAACACCACCGCGTGCATGGGACTGTAAACATGTGGCTTTCATTGACCCCTTTCTCAACCGTTACTTGCTGTTGGTCATTGACACAAAGCCTTATTTATTGTATGTTGTCTGTTGTGTTTCCACGTCCACGACTGCCATCATCACAGCCTTACCCAAAAAAAATTTTCAGTTGAAGGCTTGCCCATGATGTTAGTGTCCGATAATTGTCCAAATTTTCACCACAAGAGTTTGTGGCATTTTGCAATTCCCATGATATCCATCACATCCTCGCTCCGCTGTTGTACTCACCATCTATTGGTGAGATGAAGTGCATAGTGCAGGTGTTCAAAACTCAGTTGGAAAAAGTAGGTTGCCAACTCTTTTGGGGTCGGTTTCTCTCCCTGTACCGTTTCATGCCATTCAGCAGAGCTACTTCATGGGCACCAGCCAAGGATGCTGCTACACCTCCTGTGCCCTTCACCTGGACATCAACTCGTGCAGCTGCTGCACCTCTTCTGCTCAAGTGTAGCTGTCTGGGCACGTGGTTTGAAACATCGCCCTAAATGGGTTTTAGCTTCATCACCAGATGCCGGGGACGGCATCTCTGCAACATCTGCTCGGAGTACATCCCCGAGGCACCATGATCAGCTTCACTTTCATGTGGGTAGCCAGGTGTCCCCTGATGTCACACCATCGCCTCTGAAGCCATCCTCATTGGGCATCGTATCACCTGCTGCTTCCAGTTCACAATTGCACATGCAGGGGCATCAGTCGTCTGTGGCCGCACCAGCAGTTCCTCTATTGCTTCCAACACCATCATCAGTGATTCTATCACCATTTTCTGTGCAACCACTGATGCCAGTACCATCAGCACTGTGAGCAACATCACCAGAGCCGAGGCCCATGGTCGACTGAAAACATTTCAGGTGTAGTTGGTCTTGCCTTATGGTTTGACATGGGAAGGTGGGTGCAAAGTGTGTCCGCGCCTGAAGCACTTCAGACCATTTATCTGTGATCTCCCTAAGAGAAGAGGAGTGCAATGACGTGCCCATGCGCGCGTGAGAGAGAGAGAGAGAGAGAGAGAGAGAGAGATCACTGTCAGAGCCCACCACAGGCCTAAGTCTGTTTAAGGTTAGCTGAGCTACACCCAGCATCAGTTCTCCAGGTCTATTACTGCAACTGTATGTGTACATAATTAGTTCCTGCTGAATGTTACTTAAATACTTTGCCCAAGTTATTAAAGCTTCCATGGAGTAAAGTTGTGTTCAGTCTACCTGTCGTGTTGTACTTCAGGGTTGCCACAAGTTTTGGGAAATCACGGAATTCGAACATGCCATGGAAATCAGGAAATATCTGGGAAATTTGAAAAACAAACACTGGAAAAATCTTGTTTATGTGTCTCAGTAGATGAAATGGGTTGTTTACTGAGATGTCGTGCATCGTCGCTGGCTAGGTGCAGCAGGGTACGTGCGCCACTTCCCTGGTCCCACATTCTTACTACTTCTCCCCTTTCTACCACTCCCCACAGCTGTCAGTCATTGTTGCCACTACTTCTTGCTGCTTGCCTAGCAAGGCAGGGCTGCTTGCCTAGCAAGGCATGGAAACGTGAGGAGTGGTTTGTCTGGATCTGATTCTCAGAGACTGTTGACACAGTGGTCAAAGTCTGAGTTATTGTGTGTGTGTGTGTGTGTGTGTGTGTGTGTGTGTGTGTGTGTGTGTTTTTTCTGGCAAAGGCTGTGGCTAAAAATTTGGTTGAGAGAGTGTGATTGTCTGTTCTATATGCCTGTCTGCAGCTCAGTGATCATCTTCACACAGTGAGTTGCTACTGATCCTCATTTCTATTGATTCTCAGAGTATTCGCAAATTATCTGTTGCTCGGATTGATCATTGTGGTCTTATTTTATCAGCATGGTGTCTGTGACATGTGAATGGCTGGCCACAAAAGTGGACTTCCGTGATGGGCCAAAACCGCAGGCCTTTTTGTGGGTATCTCTAATGGATCTGGCCTGTCATGTAGCTGATTTTTGTGGTTTATCTGTGGATACAGGAATGCGGTGTTCCTCGGCAGGTCAGAGGCAAGGGTGGTGGATTTCAGGGATTGCGACTGCCTTAACTGCGAGTACATTGTACATTGCGTGTAAACATTTTATTTTTTCTTGTAAAGTTTTGACACTTCAAAAGTAGTTTATATGCTAGAAAGTATGGACGATAAGAAGAAGAAAATTGTGTCAGTTGCTGGCAGTTTGTACGCTATGTAGTCATGCATTTATGGAAGAAAAACCACACAATACCTGTCAAATAATAGACATAGAAGTAGGTAATAACTGACAATAAAAAACATAGTAGAACCAACATTTTATTGGAGGTCATCTATAATGTTGGTTTACATGACTTTTCGCTGCCTTATAATCTCCTTTCAAGAGGCCTACTTTTTTCTGAAGTTATTTCTGAAGTCAGTGAAGATATTTTAAATCTATCTTGTGACTCCAAGGAAATGCGCATTTCTGTCACCAAACGTGTTTCGTTTTATTGAAATAAAATAACATCAGTGGTCTTAATGAAACATAATATACCATGTGGCTTGCTTCCTCCACCTAAAAACAATTCATTACAAAAGATGTGGGTGTTAGTACATAATATTTTTGCTCACATGTTTAAAAATACAGAAGTCCTTGCATTTCTTTGTTAACTTATGTCTTTACTTGCCCTTGAGATCTCAAAATTTGTCAGGGAAAAGTGCTAAAACTTGTCTTCAAATCAGGGTAAGTTGTGGCAACCCTGTACTTATATCTAATTACAATAATTACCAACAGGAATTGCTAGAAAAATTCTCTGCACACATATGCATATTTATGTCTTATATTCTTTAATTTAGAGAGGCAGTAGCAGCTGAACACAAGTGTTACGGTGTTATATGAGAGAGAACCTTTTTGTGAAAGTAAAATGTAGAATGTAGAAAGTAATTTATTTTGCAGGGGTGAACAAACATAAAGAGTAGTAGAAAATGTGATTATTATATGAAATGTACCCCATAAGGAGAAATACACACACTAGCTTTTTTGTTTTTATTTGTTTATTTTTTCTAAGAAAATTATTTTAGGCATTCAGAATTCATTATATATTTATTGTTACACAGGATAAACAGGAATACTGGTGGGTTTATATCAGTGATCGCAAGAGCCACACTTTACTAACTTCTCCATACCATGTGACAGCTCTTGTGGAGGAAGAGGAAGTGCAGTTAAAATTCACTGCCCCACGATGGCCTGGCATCTACACGTTCACTGTTTGTCTGAAGTCAGATTCGTATCTTGGCTTTGACCAAATGCAGGACATAAAGGTCAGTTCCATACCCAATCTCTATTTTGCAAACTTATCTACAACTGTACTGCTTATTGAAAAATGATTTTCAGTGAATGAATATGTATTAGATTGTAATTTTTGTTAACTTGAGTAGTGGTACAGTAAGGAGAACAAACCATATGTTTGTTCATGATATACATTTCTATTACCCTTCTTTTACTTTCATTGATGTTCATCTCATAAATATTTTCTATTCGGCTTGTCCTTTGCCATCTCTGACAGAATTACAATGTAATCGACAAACTTTAAAAATTTTATTTCTACCACATGATCTTTAATTCCATTTCTCAAATTTCTCTTTTGTTTCCTTTACTGCTTGCTCAATGTATTGGCTAATAACACAGTACATATACAACTTTCTCTCATTCGCTTCTGAAAAACTACCTTCCTTTCATATCTGTTTTTCCACCTTTACAACAGCAGTCTGTTTTTGGCATAAGTTGTAGATAGCAGTTTTGCCCTGTATTTAATTCCTGCTTTCCTCAGAATTTCAGAGAATATATTCTGGTCAACATTCTGAAAAGGTTTTTCTAAATTTGTGTTAAATATGGTTTGTATTTCTTCAGTCTGTATTCTAAGAAAAGTCAAAGGATCAGTATTGCTTCATGAGTTCTTAAATATTTGTACAGAATCAAAATTTATTTTCCTGCAGTTCAGGTTCTACCAGTCATTCCATTCTTATGAAGATAATTCATGTAAATATTTTGTGAGCATGACTATTAAAATGTTGGTTGTGCAGTTTTCATCCCTGACAGTAACTGCGTTCTTTGGTACAGGGATTATTACATTCGTATTAAAGTCTGAAGGTATTTTGCACGCCTCATATATCCACGAACCATGTTGAACAGGAAAAAATTCCACACTGTCTTTGAACATTAATAAAATATAACAAATAAAAGACCCTAATCAGTCAGAATGCCGATCAAAAACAGTCATGGCATTATGGAATGTTCATGTGATTGTATGATTAAAATTTAAAATTCAGAATAAAAGAACATGTTGAATAGTCTTGCTTGTTTTGAAGATCTAAATAATTCTGAAGGAATGCTATTTCACTGTGTCAGATAGCTTATTTTGGCTTTGTTACATTCCATTGTGGATTTTTCATTGTTTGATTGTTATTTTGGCTTACGTATTTCAGTGCTCTTTCAAACTCTACTCACAATATTGCCTCTCTCATCTCATCTTCATTTACTTTCTCTTCTTTCCAGATAATATTGTCTTCACATTTCTTTTGTTTATACATCCCTTCTATTGATTCTTTCCACTTTTTAGCCTTCCCACTTTTGTGTAGCACTGGTTTGCCATCTGAGCTTTTGATGTTTTTACACTTGCTTCTGTTTTCTCCAAGAGTTTCTTCAGTTTCCCTTTAAGTGAATCTGTCTTGTCCATAGGCAAGCATACTTCTACAGATTTGCATTTCTCCTTTGGCCATTACAGTCCTGTAATTTTCAGTTCCTCTTGGTCTAAATTTTTAAGCATCCGTATTCTCTTTTGTCTGCTTCATTTCCTGTATTTTTGTGTCTTCTCCTTTCATCAATAAAATTTAATAATTCGTATGTTACCCAACGATTTTTATTGATCCTTGTCATTTTGTCTAGTTGTTCTTCTGCAGCTTTCACAATTGCCAATTGGTGACCAGTAGCAGTTGATACTAACTCCGTGCACTGGCTCCTCAGATCATCTGAGCCTATTTCTGTCAGTTTTGCCTCATGTTCCCTTTGGAACTATCAACTACTTCTGGCATTGTCATCCCATCCAGGTTCTATCTACTTAGTTTTCTGTTTTGTATTGTTTCTTTGGCTTTAAAATGCATTTCATAACATACATTATAGTCAGATCCCACATCTGACTTGGGAAATGTTTTACAGTTTAAAATATGGTTTCTAAATCTCTATCATACCACTACAAGGATGTATACACTGTGGGACAACTAGGAAATTCAGGAAACACCTAGGAATTTTTTCATCTGGGAGAAAACTGGGAAAAACCTGGGAATTTTTTAGAATTCTGGGAATTTTTCATTGTTTTAGTTTTGAGTCAAATTTTTGTAATTTTGACTGGTAAGAACTGATACTCTAACAAAGAGTTTTACTGTAGCACGTTATTGCAAGATGTTGCAGCAATAAAACATAAACGAGAGAAAAACATCAATATAAAACTAAAGTTGAAAAGAAAATACACTGTTTACAAGAACAAAACACAGTGCGCACACAAATGTCCACCGACAGCAAATTTGTGAAAGATTTTAAGACAAAGACTACGTAATAGTTCTTAATAGCAAACTGCTTTTGATGAGCGTGGCTTCAAAAATGTTTAAATTAGGTTGGTTTGAGCAGTTGCCAGTGGGCTCATGTGAGTGTGCAGAGCTGAAGTCTCGTATTAGCAGAACCTTCTCCTGCATCTCACTGCCGGAAGAAGTGTGGCTGTTAGCTGTATAAGCAGTAGCTGCAAGCAGCAACATGTTACCCAGAAAAATTATTTTTGCACACCTGTGCTGCCAGATTTGTGCTTGCACAGAGCAGTCAAAATTGTAAGTGGGAGAAGTCTCCATGTGACCTGCATTCACATTTCTTGATTTTGCTATTCTCTCTTTGTTTAGAGCTCTTGCATCAAATGAAAACAAAATGGATTTCTGGGGCTGGGAGCTACCAAATAATACATTAATATAACTATGGAAGACTAAAATATGTTATTAGTTCCAGTTCTCTGGTTTTATTTTATTTCCACATTATTGGCCACCAAACATTAATTGCTTTGCAGAACAATGAAGTTATTTTTATTGGTTTGCTAAAGAAACTTTGTTTTTATTAATCTTTTCCACAGAGGTAGTCAGTTTATTTGAACAAAGTGTTTCATTTCATACTATTAGCTACTTTCAACTGTTCTGTAAATTTCAAGTGCACATTTTCATTTTATGGCACATATTATGTCATAATAATGTTACATGATAATAAAGAACCAAACATGAGGTAATATAGTAATGGTACTCTAAGAAATTTGGCTTTCCGAAAACCATACTAAAAAGCTTTAACAGAATTTTACCTATCTGCCTTCCATGAAACGCAATGCTTTTTGATTACAAGACATGTTTCAACATCTGTCTTGCACCTCCTCTAGGTTTGACATTATTTCTTCATTTGGGTTGTTTATGTGCAAGAAATTTATATTCCTACTTACTAGGTTTTTGCAGTGCTATTTGGATGTTAGTTTGATCGGAAATGCTGCATACCAGTATTCCAGGGTAAAAAAAAAATCTATGTTAAAGTCACCACATAAGAAAATATTAGGGCACTTTGAACTGTAGAGTTAAAGTCACCACATAAGAAAATATTAGGGCACTTTGAACTGTAGAGTCTAGTTTTGAAACGATCATTGTGCCAAGGACTGCTTTCTAATTTTCCATTCCTTTTCTGGATAAGATGCGACAGCCTCAAAGACGGTGTTCAATGGCACCTTGATACAAAATGTTCATACTGGGTGGATGTAGTGTTAATGATTCATTTGCCGCAGTCATCGGCAGTCAGGAGGCCTTTCTGTGCATCCTCTAGTTTGAATCTGCAGGGAGTAATTGTGCTGAGTTTAGGTGTAAACAGCGCAACATTCATTCTAGGCTACAATTGTGTCCCATTGACCAGTATGTATTATTGTTGAATAGCTTCAGCAATTTGAATGGGGTCACATTGTAGTTCTATAGGAAGCTGGACGGACATGTCGACAGATTGCTGCATGTGTTGACCACAATGTATCAGTTGTGTGTCACTGCTTTCAACAGTGGTGTGTGGAACATTCCCACACTAGTAGACTAGATTCTGAACATCTGCATAGGACAGATGCATGTCAAGATCGACGCATTGTATGTGCAGTGGTGGCTGACCAAACATCATCCAAGAACGAAATCCACACACATGTTGCACCTGCTGTGGCATCAGAGACCATCTGGAACTCTCTGCTTGCAGCAGGATTAAGGCCATATGTGCCCCTGTCCAATCTGCCACTAACACTGTGACGCTGCCAGTCGTGGATAGCCAGGTGATGCAAAAGAATTGACTGGAGCGTGGGATGGTGCTTCATTGTCTTCAGTGATGGGAGGGGGTTCAGTGAGTATGCAAGTGATTGACATACATGCGTATTTCATGGACCTGGTGAGCTGTCTATTCCAGAGTGTATTCGCCATAACACACAAGTCCCATGCAAGGCTTCTTGGTGTAGAGGGGCATCAGCTTTAACTCGCAGTCAAATTTGGTGCTCCTGCAGGGTAAAGTAACCAGTACCTGCTACATTGCACGGCTGTTAACCCCGTACCACTGCCATTTCTTCGATAGGAAGGTGATGTGCTTTTTCAGCAGGACAGTGCGTATCCACATACTGCAGCTGTGATGCATCAATAGAAGCATTATTGTCTTGGCCAGCAAGATCACCAAATCTCTCACCAATGGAAAATGTATGGGACACGGTGAAGTGGTAACTTACATGGAAAAACCATTACTGAACTGCAACAAAAGGGACTGTGACAATCTATAACAGAATCCCATATATTCAGACACCCTAAATATTTAAAAATTGTTTGAAGTAGTAGCACACTGTTAAATGCATTCTTGTGGAGTATTTTTTCATATTTGTATTTTCTAAAATTATAATCTGCCATTGTAGGAGGTGTAATATATGGAATTGCTCATGTTAAAATTAATAATATGGAGATGCTTCGGGTTCTCAAATTGGAATCCGTGGAGAGAAGGTGATGTTCTCTTCAAGGAATGCTGTTGAGAAAATTTAGAGAATCAGCATTTGAAGCTTACTGCAGAATGATCCTAGTGCTGCCAACCTACATTTAGCTTAAGAACCACTAAAATAATGTTAAAGAAATTAGGGCCTGTATGGAGGCATATATGCAGTAATGTTTCCCTCTTTCTATGTGAGAGTCAAACAGAAAGGGAAATGACCAGTAGTGGTACAACATACTCTCTGCAACATACCATATGGTGGCTTGCTGAGAATGTAGATGATGATGATGATGATAATGATAATAATAATAATAATTGTTCTAGATTTTGTAGTAATATAAATAATGAATTCTTTGCAGCTGGATGTGAAAGAAGCTCCTGAAATACCAACAGAGCATCCTCAGTGGGAAATGTCAGATGAGGAGGAAGATGAACAAGAGGCTGAAGGAAGTGATGTGTCAGAGTTCACCACAGATGAGGATGTTGAAGATGATCAGGATTAACACAGTTTCAGGACAGATAGTACAGGTAAGAAGTGAGTGAGAGAGAGAGAGAGCATGCATGTACATTTTATTTTTTATACTGTACTTGTCAGTCTAATCATTTGTTTTAAAACAGAAGAAAATCTGAAATATGATTGACGATCTTAATGTGACAGACTTTTGTCATAGTGTCATAATACCATCTACCATTTACTGAGAGGAAATATCATTAAGATATCTGAAACATGGTAAATCTTCAAGGTTCATAGGATGCATTTATCATTTATTCAGTAGTAAATGATTTTGAGTGCTGGCACAAGGCCTGTGAGCTTACCTTAGCAGGAATCATACCTGGACCACAATCCTCATGTTATATAAAAAGTGTTTTATCATTGCCCTTCCTTTAATTTTTCGATTTACACTAAGTTTGTAACTCAAACACTTAAGATAGATGAAATATGTGCAGGATCCTTAAAATTTAATTGTCCTAGGTCACAGGAATGCTGTAACAGGGGAAGGTGCAGAAGGCAAAATTATCGATGTATGTAGGCAGAATGAAACAAATGAGTGAGTAGAGAGGCTTCTAAATTTCTACAGTATTTTTTATGTGGTTGAAATCAGCAAATGCTATCCTCAAGAATCACAAGAGGATAAGGTGAATAAAGCTGTGATTAACATGAAAGTTGGTACTTTCACTATATACTATGACACAACACTATACTGGGTGTAGTCCTATTGTAGGTGTTAAGCTGTTGCCTTCCTCTGACCTTTGAACAGGCTGACCCAGCCAGTTATAGGGGGGCCTAAAATTTAACATTACATTAACAAATTAACCATGGTACAGTTTGACATTTTTTCACATTGACAAACATTTCCAGAGGTGAAAAGAGAGATAAGTGACAAAAGTCCTAGGACAAACCAGGGTAGTTAACCAATGAACCACTCGAGAATAATGTATGCAGTAAAATGGCAGAAGATGGATGAATATCTTACTAGATTACACACTAGCTATACAAAGGTTTATAAATAATAGTGGACTGCAGTGCATACCTAAGTGTAGACAATAAATCAGATCATAACTTAGTATTGCTGAACAGTTAGCTGAAATCCAAATGTAGTATATGAAGAAGTGGAACGCTTAATGTTTAGAATAGAAAATGTTTAGAATGAAACAAAATGGGAATTCTCAGAGGCAGTGTCCAGTGACCTAAGTGAAAGTACCAATACTAGTTCAACTTAAGTTCAGTGTTATACAATATATAATGAAAGCAGAGGCACAAAAGCTGCAGAAATCACTAAAAATTCTCTGTCTTATTGATCAAGGTCAAAAATAGATTGCTAAGAAATGAAAGGAATGGATTAAATGAAAATGAATGAGAGACATATAAATAGAACAATGGAAGATCCAGGATGGAATAATGACGGTATTATGAAAAGGATAGATTGCTACTGACCATACTGTGGAAATGTTGAATCACAGGCAGGCACAACAAAAAGACTACTACACATGTAAGCTTTAAGACAGGAGGCCTTCTTCTGAAACAGGTAACACACACACACACACACATACACACGACCAACCACTGTCTCTGGCTACTGTTTCTGAAGGATGCAATCTGTTGTTATCCTACTTTAATGTGCTTTGTAGATTGTTCACTTTTTGCATAGGTTTATTTGCTTTTTTATAATTTTTGTTATGTTACTGTGTCTGTAATGTTATTGTAATGTAATTTTATTAACTTGCCAGTTGTCTTTTGTGGTTGGCACTGCTCCTTATGTAAACGCCACCAGGGCATAAGTTTCCTGCTGGCTTGTCTATGTTGTGACTCGATCTTTCAAAGCGCCGTTGCGCAGTTACACGCGTCCTCTACATGTGGCGCTGTCTGCCAGTCATGCAGCAGCAGCGCCACCTAAGCGGCCAGCCAGCCAGCAGACGCTAGACTCGGACTCAGTTATGATTTGACTGTTAAAGTGTACACACGTCTTACTCTGTTTACTTGATCTGTGACTTTCATGTATTGCGTCATTCTTGAAATATATTTGTTCAACTTGAAGTTATAACAGTTTATTCTTTCCTGTTAGGTGTCCATTTGTGTGTATGATGCACATCTACCTTAGATTTTACATGGATCATTTTTACTGTTGATAAGATTCCATATTATTTATATGGATCATTTTATTGTTTTCTAAGCCCTATGACTGTTTCTCTTTTCATGCAATATGTAACATGTAAGTTTATTTTATATTTCCACTATATGTAATTTTTGACGTTTCTTTTTTCTGTGAATATAACTTCCATGTATTGTAATATATCCTATTTGTAGGTGTTGTTACTTCTTCTCAGTAAGACAGGTTACATCTGTTGAAACCTAGGTAAATGTTTGAATAAACTTTTGACATGCAACTGGTTGGCTGAATGATTCTCATTGTATCCATGCAGGATTTTGATACACAGTAATAAAACATTCTAGTTCTGTAAAAGAATTTTGAAAGTTGCCTGGATGGGTAGAATGATGAATGTCAGTGGGCTGGAGTGGAGGAATGGAAAAAAGTTTGATGAATACAGAAGAAAACTTAACTAGATGGGTTGTATTTTGAGATATGATGAGTTATGTGTGCTATTTTGAAGATACAGTCAAGGGGTAAATTGCTAAGGATAAATCGACCTTGTTGGAAAGCCAGTGTTTGGATTGATGAGTTGAAAGGAGGAGGAATAATCTCAAATAAAACACAGAACTCTCATGTAATTAAACGTAAACAGCATAGAATGCGTTTGTCTAACTGAATAACTGCCATAATAACGCTTGAGAGTACAGAAAAAGTAAACTAATTGTTTATTCCTCCAGTAAAACACCAAGCAGTAGATAGGGTAACATAGTGGATCGACGCAAAAGATGGTAAAGTGTCAAACTTTTAGAATTAGATATTTCTCACTATAGTATTAGAGGCAACACAAAAAAGATATTGATAAAAGTGAGTTTTAATTGAAAAAAATTATTGAGAACAATCACTAAAAGATAACATCACAAAAAATGGAAATGATCGTATGGCGTCAGTGGCCGGGAGTTCCCAGGCGGGAAGTTCGGCTGCCAAGTGCAAGTCTTATTGAGTGCGATGCCACATTGGGTGACTTGCGCATCAACAGTGGGGATGAAATGATGATGATGATGATGATGATGATGATGACAGCATATCACCCAGTCCCTGATGGGAGAAAATCTCCCACCCCAGCCTGGAATTGAACTCGGGGCCCCCGTGCGTGGCCTTCCAATGCGTTGACCATTCAGCTAAGGGGATGGACATTACATCACAAAGTGGACCAGAAAGGAAATAAATAATTGAAAGCAAGTTTTGAAAAAAATTAAAATTTAAAATACTACACCAGCAGAGAGGGGCATAAAAATTTTCTATAGATTATAGGAAGACAAATGCCAAACTCATTTGGCAAATATTCTAATAATCAATGCAAGAGGAACTGTTGACGTGGCTGCAAAGTTCTCTGTAGGTGAGTAACAGGAGGAGGAAAGCTCTTTTAGCAATGAATACTCCAGTTATCGTTTATCTCTACACAGTCAGAGTACACCTCCATTCCTTAGCATTAAAATAACAATCAGAAGGGCTGCCCAGCACATAACCTTAAGCACTGCTGATAGTAACATACAAAAATAGATCACAGCACTCACAGTATTCTGAACCAGAGGTTCCTTCTTCAGAGAGGAAAGAAGAATTGGTTTTTAAAGAAAGGCATCAATTTTTCATCATAAGATTGTTCCCCATTCTGGCTTGAAGCAAAGTATTTTCAACTACACTTTTGTCTGTTTCATTCAGATTGCATTTATGATTGAAATGTTTGTGTTTATTTTCTGAAATTTCACACATAAACACACATCATTTCATGATTTGTAGAATTTCTTACTCAGTTTGTTGTGTTTGTTGCCGGGTGTGGAATATTTTGATCTAGAAAATATTTTGTTTTGGCTGTGTTGTCTGCTTCCCAATGTAATTTACATTTTTTGTTCTGTTATTGTTGGAACTGTTATTTCACTTATTGCTGAATGTCATTTTTCATCTGCCTATGTTATTATTCAGTGCTCTCATGTACTGAGCGTACTAAAATTTAATAATTTAGAAAAAATGTTGTTGTTTCAGATCTGTACAATGTACTGAAGAAAGCAGAAGTATGACGCTTGAGCTGCATGTCATATGGAGTTATGGAGTTACTCTCTCATGACACATAGACAGTACATGTGAACTGTTATACTTAATTTATTTGTTGTATTTGTATAATTTCCATGGGTGTGTTTTGTGTAAAGCAAATCTTTTTGCATTTTTTGTGTACATCATTGCCCAACCACAGAGCAGCATTTTCGTGTATGGTTCAGTGACTACTTCTTAAAACATTCAAAGTGATAACAAGATTTGAGTGTTACCTCTCTCTCTCTCTCTCTCTCTCTCTCTCTCTCTCTCTCTCTCTCTCTCTCTCCCCTCCTTTGTTCTCTCTCTGTGGATGCGCTCATGCTGTTGAAGTGGAATGTGTGTCTGAGTCTGTTGCAAAAAAATGGAGTTGGGACTATCATTTAATCATTCCTTGCTCGTACAGAATTAGTATGAAATGTTTTCTCTTGGATTCCTAAATGCAGCTTGTTTTGGCTTCCATTGAAAGCCATGTTTGTAATAGACAGTCTAGTTTTTTATGTCACCATAGTCCCTTTTGTTCCTTTGTGACTGAACAGAGACAGGGGAAGGTTTTGCACATTATCTTGTAGTGAGGTATTTTTATTTTTGAAATAATAGGGTATTCATCTTTTTTATTGCTTTTTATGCTTGCCTGTGATTAGTGTGTGTAATGATTGGATCAGTGAAATTCGTACTCTAAAGAAAAGAGGACAGCAACTTTTTAAGTAGATGTCAATACATGTGTTCAGAAACCGAATATGGTATTATCCAGAGAAAATATGTAGAGTAATGTGGCATGTTTGTTTTTTATCCAATGTCAGAAGTTTAAAAATGATTTCAAAGGAATCATATTATTATTGCGTAAGGAATAAAAAGCAGTGGAGCCTATTTGTGATTTATTGTGTTTAGTCACTCCTCATTTCATTGTGAGGGGGAGGAAAATCCTCAAATCACATTGAATTGTATTTCAATTTTGAGATCTTTGTTCTTCATTTTTGTCTGTGCTGTTAAACAGGGAAACTCCACAAGGTCATGAGTAATTTCAGCAAAAAACTATGCCTCTAAATTGGTTGGAGGTCAAATCAAAGATCCTATTTTTGAACATACATTTCTCTACAACTATGAGGTTGGTGCTATATCCAGTACTGCTCCCATTCCCAAACAGGCCTGCATTTGTATGAGGACCTATAATATATTTTTAACTTATTTGATTGTGAATCAGTTTATGTAAGTGAAAGAATGAAATTAATGTTGAAGCATTTTTATTTGATAAAAGAAAAGGTAAAACAATATAATATTGTATATATGATAACGCAACAATGTACTGTAGAAACAAAAATGTTATAATTTGTGGGTGTTGAGTAACTATTGATGTTAAATATGAGACTGTATTTTCTCAAAGGTGTTTATAAACGTCATATAATACATTGGGCATGAGCCTAAACTTTTATAATTTTATTTCTGTTTTACCTTGTGTATTGTATGTTAAACTGGGGACCTAGAAACGCCGGAGAGTCTTTGCCCCGCTGTAGCCCTCAGTGGTTCACAACCCCACAACAGGCCACAGCAGTCCACCCACCTCACCACCGCCCCGCACCGAATCCAGGGTTTTTGTGTGGTTTGGCCTGCCAGGATCATCTCATACTCATACCAGACAAGTGTAACCCTAAATGTTTGCGAGGTAGAGTAATTATGGTGTACGCGTACGTGGAGGCAGTTTTTGCACAGCATTGCCGACATAGTGTAACTGAGGTGGAATAAGGGAAACCAGCCCACATTTGCCAAGGTAGATAGAAAACCGCCGTAAAAACCATCCACAGGCTGGCCAGCACACTGGACCTTGACACTAATCTACCAGGCAGATTCGTGCCGAGCACACCTCCCACTCAGGAATCAGCGCATTGGACCACGCGGCTAGCTGGGAGGCTATTTTACCTTACTTGCCTGAAAATGCAGCTCTTCACTTACACACACACATAAAGTTTCTCAGAAGCTATATTTATGGTAATTTCCTAGTAATTGTTTAAATGCAGTGAATTAGTGCTGCCTAAAGTGCAGAGGCCAAACTGAAACTTCAGTGCATTCACATTGTTCACTGCAAACATCTTCCAGTAGTGAGTCAGAAAATCTCCACATTGTAAACCGACAGTCAGCTCAAGGCATTACTGATCGTGAAGTATAATGGCACAGCAGTTGTTTCTAGTGAGCACGTTATTTCTAATCTAGGTAGGCTGATAACTACAAGGGATAATGCTCAAGGTTTAACCAATAATTATAATGCTTGCAGCTTCCTCTGGCAGACAGATATAACTGTTATAAACAATTCTCAACATGTTGAGAATATAGGACAGTGTTCAGTGCACAAATAATTTCACCAGTAAACTTGTGTTAAAACAAATGATCATACTATTATGAATTGCCTGATCAATAATCTGATTTATAGTCTCTGTTTTATTTTCATACATCACCATAATGCACCCCCTTCGGAGTGGGTATCACTTGATGTCAGTTGTGAATTCAGTTGGGAATTTCACCACATGTCCTGGTTAGTATCTTCCTGGGACACTTTGGATAATCTCATATCCTAGTTAGCTTACAGCTGATCAATGGTTTTGGATGCTCATGTGCAATGCCATCGAGAAGAAAAACGCCTTGTTTGAGTCAGTCAATAGAAATGTTGACTCATCTATCTTTAATATTATTGGTGAAAAACTTGGGTATATGACAAATCAAATTGTGAGGAACTATTGTGCAAGTTCACATGGTTTGTGTGCATCTGAGATCTTTGTGGATGAAAGGAGTTTCTGTGGCCGCCTTGCTGTAATCTGTAGGTTTCGACCAATGTGTCCATTTCTTCCGTTTTGTATGAAAGTGGTGGAAGGTCAGTGTCTGATGTGATTTGACGTCTCCAGCTAATTTCAATATTGTACCATACATCATTTCCACCACTGTAGAGTATTTTTTGCTTTTGGAGGCCTGGCAACTGTGATTTAGGCAGCTGAATAATATTGTGGTTCAACTCATATTGGACTTTTTGCTTTGTAATATACAGTTTGTGTATATCTAATCTGTGAGGCTTATAAAAGACTGGAAAGTTGGTTGACATCGAGATGTAATGCTTAACTTAATGTTTAACTTCTTTTGGCATGACACAGGAGTTTGGCGACATGTATATGTCCCCTATATCTGGCCGCTGAGGCTAGATTTAGTTGCTTTTTGTCCGAAAATTTAAATGTATAGCTGTTGTCCTTATTTCACCTGTCTTCAACTTAACATGTCCTCTATATGGCAAGTAGCAATCTGTCCTTTTAAAATTTAGAGGAAATATGAAAGCAATTAATTCCTTCAGTTGCTTCAATATATACTACATTCAACAGAGTGGTGTTATCAGTTACACTTTTGTTCTTGAGATCAATCAAAATGTGTAAATGAGTGTCTGGAGGTTTCCGGTGATTAAGGGTGGTAGTGTGGTACTGGTGTGCAAGAATCACACTCCCCCTTGGCTATTGAACTTACTTGGAGTTGCTTCGCCGATCTTCTTTTCAGGATAGCCGGCTGCGATGTCCTGTACATCTTCTTCTCCGAAGATAAGAAGCTACTTTGGAGAAATATTTTATACTTTTAAAATAACTCCGTACACTCGATAATACTTTGAACTCAATCACACTGTATTTGGATCATACATAACAGTTTTCATACAACTAAAACATTTTTCGTAAGCTTGACACTTTCTGGTCTGTCAGAAACTATCACTTTTATTTTTCCATAAGTACAGTCTACAAATCTCTCCAAGTTTAACAAGACAACTGTCCGGACCTTGCGAAAGTATGAGAATGAATGAATAAGTAATTGTCTCTTCTCTACTTTCAACAACATTCAAAATGTTCACACAATAATGTTTGACTTCGCACAGAGTACAGTGTGTTTATTCCTTGAGCTGGACGTGTAACTTCTTAGGCGGGCTCGGCGACTACCTGCCCATGCTGATCATCCGTCCAATACACGGCCGTCGTGCACACACATAATTGTGGTGCAGTAGACAAAGTTCTACTTTACCACACTCATCTCTAAAATAACGCGTGTTCAAGACGTTGGAAGAATTTACCCTGAAATTCTCAAGGCACTACCTATCCCTCCCCTTAGCTCGAACACACAATATTTTATACATGTTTGTTATGTACATCAATACTGTATTCGTATATTACTACTTTACGTTTCCATCAATTTATATAACTTTTTTTTAGCCATCGGGTACTTCGTTTATAACTCTCTTTCCTTTTCCGTGTTAATACCATTATAATCATGGACTTTTTGATCAATGTAAACTTTGTAAGGACAAGAATCTTTCTGTTCCCTTTCCATTTGTAAACTCCAAGTGCGCATTACCCAAACGTATGCTGTTATTTACCCTTAATACTTCGCGTACTACTTTTTCTAAGTATGGATTTATTCAATACCTTTTACAATCTGGAGGAACTCTGGGTAAATAAAGGTGTTCTTTTCAACACATGTAAATTCACACAAACATACAATGCGAGTAGAAACGAGAATTCAAACTTACCAGAATAGTCCCTACAAAATGTGTGATTTTTGTCACGCTACTGCCCTTTCCCTTTAGGCACAGTACCTATACATCACCCACAGGTTAATACTATGAAAGCACTTCCTCGTTCCGTTTTGGTAAGTACACCCCTTTAAACAAATTCCTAATATACTATGGTACAGGTCAATCCCCTTCTTGTTACCCTGCCTGCACAGTATAGGTCAACCTTTCTTAGGTCTGCCTACCTGCCCTTTTCCATCCAATAAATGCTGAGTGTGCCCTCCTCCTTACACTGGCTTCTCAATACTTTCTTTAAACCTTTAGAGTCCTCCATTACTTTTTCAGTTCTGTGTTCCCAGTAGATATCACACTTGGAAATATTATTTAATACACATACACACACACACCTACATATATTCTGCTTGTCCCATTATCCTACAGTTCATCAGAATAGTCGTTAGACTGACACCAATTCTGTCCACTTAAGTATACAATGTATGAGGTGCATTCAAGTTCTAAGGCCTCCGATTTTTTTTCTAATTAACTACTCACCCGAAATCGATGAAACTGGCGTTACTTTTTGATGTAATCGCCCTGCAGACGTAAACATTTTCACAACGCTGACACCATGATTCCATGGCAGTGGCGAAGGCTTCTTTAGGAGTTTGTTTTGACCACTGGAAAATCGCTGAGGCAATAGCAGCACGGCTGGTGAATGTGCAGCCACGGAGAGTGTCTTTCATTGTTGGAAAAAGTCACTAGGAGCCAAGTCAGGTTAGTAGGGAGCGTGAGGAATCACTTCAAAGTTGTTATCACGAAGAAACTGTTGCGTAACGTTAACTCGATGTGCGGGTGCATTGTCTTGGTGAAACAGCACACACGCAGCCCTTCCCGGACGTTTTTGTTGCAGTGCAGGAAGGAATTTGTTCTTCAAAACATTTTCGTAGGATGCACCTGTTACCGTAGTGCCCTTTGGAACGCAATGGGTAAGGATTACACCCTCGCTGTCCCAGAACATGGACACCATCATTTTTTCAGCACTGGCGGTTTCCCGAAATTTTTTTGGTGGCGGTGAATCTGTGTGCTTCCATTGAGCTGACTGGCACTTTGTTTCTGGATTGAAAAATGGCATCCACGTCTCATCCATTGTCATAACCGATGAAAAGAAAGTCCCATTCATGCTGTCGTTGTGCGTCAACATTGCTTGGCAACATGCCACACGGGCAGCCATGTGGTCGTCCGTCAGCATTCGTGGCACCCACCTGGATGACACTTTTTGCATTTTCAGGTCGTCATGCAGGATTGTGTGCACAGAACCCACAGAAATGCCAACTCTGGAGGCGATTTGTTCAACAGTCATTCGGCGATCCCCCAAAACAATTCTCTCCACTTTCTCGATCATGTCATCAGACCGGCTTGTGCGAGCCCGAGGTTGTTTCGGTTTGTTGTCACACGATGTTCTGCCTTCATTAAACTGTCGCACCCACGAACGCACTTTCGACACATCCATAACTCCATCACCACATGTCTCCTTCAACTGTCGATGAATTTCAATTGGTTTCACACCACGCAAATTCAGAAAACGAATGATTGCACGCTGTTCAAGTAAGGAAAACGTCGCCATTTTAAGTATTTAAAACAGTTCTCATTCTCGCCGCTGGCGGTAAAATTCCATCTGCCGTATGGTGCTGCCATCTCTGGGACGTATTGACAATGAACGCGGCCTCATTTTAAAACAATGCGCATGTTTCTATCTATTTCCAGTCCGGAGAAAAAAAATCGGAGGCCTTAGAACTTGAATGCACCTCGTAGCATAACGAATCACAGTATGTTCCTCCTCCTCCTCTCATGTACACATACTAGTGTAATACTGTCATCATAACCATAAATACTCTTAGCCTCTTACATATATAAATATATCCCTGTACGTAACAAACAGTATGTTCCTCCGCCTCTCATGTGCACATACTAGTGTAATACTGTCATCATAACCATAAATAGTCTTAGCTCTTACATATATAAATATATACCTGTACATAACTTTACGTGATGTGGAACTGTCACCTCACATAATCAGGCGCACATACCTATCACTAGGTGCACACTTTTCTCCCTCCAACACATGATGGTTCCCACATTATCTTAAACTGTACTCTTCCTGTTTGTCTTTGTGTTTCATTGTATGTATGTGTATGGGTAGTCGTGTAGCCTGATTCTTCAGTCAACTTATGGAAAATATGTTGAAGGTTATAGAAAACCATGGAAATTGAGGAGGACTCCAGCAATAGAAGTTTATGCATATGGACAGAGGGAAAGATAGACTGGTACTCAAAAGAGAAGTAAGAAAGGAAAAAGTAGAAATGGTTGCTAAGATCGAAGAGTAGAAAGAAAATAGCCCCTTCCCACCCCCCTTCCCCAGGATCCCCAATTTGCCGGTACTTGAGTGAGAAGCCGGAAGAGGTATGATGTTAAATGTCTCGTGCAGAACAGACATTCTCACCTTCACCTTGGAAGTCCCCAAAGAAAGATCTTAGCAACTCCTATGGAACAGCAATGGTGAAGAATCAATCATACTTGTCTGCGAGGGTCGTTTGAAATGTGTGGTGTGGTGTGGGGTGTGTGTGTGTGTGTGTGTGTGTGTGTGTGTGTGTGTGTGTGTGTGTGTGTGTGTGTATCATTCACATCATTTTTCACAAAGGATGTAAAATATTCGATTGTAAGTAAAAAAAACTATGTAACATATCATTGCAAATATAGAAATATTCATATTATATTGTATTCTCCAATTTTTTTCTGTTGCCATCCATGATTTGTTGTAGAATCATGGAACATATTTTGTGTTCAGACATAATGACCTTTCTAGACTCTGAGAGGCTCATCTGCAGAAACCAGCACAGTCTTAGGAAACATCGGTCATGCAAGACACAGCTGACCCTCTTTGTGCATGACATACAACAGGCTCTAAATACTGGCTCCCAGATTGACGCCATATTTCTCGACTTTCGAAAGGCGTTTAACTCAGTTCCGCACTGTTGCTTGCTACAAAAAGCGCATGCTTACGGTCTATCCAGTGACATATGCGGTTGGATAGAAAGTTTTCTAACAGACAGGGAGCAGTATGTCATCCTGAACGGGGTAACTTCAACAGAAGCAAGAGTAACTTCAGGTGTGCCCCAGGGCAGCGTAATAGGTCCTCTGCTTTTTACGATTTACATAAACGATCTGGTTGATGGTATTGACAGCAGCCTTAGACTGTTTGCTGATGATGCTATAGTCTACAGGAAAGTAGTATCACATGAAAGTTGTAAACAAATCAGTGAGGGTTTGCAGAAAATAAATGCGTGGTGTAATAACTGGCAGTTATCTCTCAATATTAGTAAGTGTAACCTACTGCATATAACAAGGCGAAAATCCTCATTAATGTATGAGTACAAAATAAATGATCAGTCTTTGGTAGCGGTAACATCAGTCAAGTATCTGGGTGTGACTATTCGAAATGATCTCAAATGGAATGATGAGATTACACAAGTAACGGGTAAGGCGAACCCTAGATTGCTGTTTATTGGTAGAATCCAGAAGCGATGCAGTCCTTCAACAAAGGAAATAGCTTACAATATGTTAATTCGTCCAGTCTTGGAGCATTGTTCATGTGTATGGGACCCTTACCAGTTGGGTCTGATTCAAGAAATTGAGAAGGTCCATAGGAGAGTGGCAAGATTCATGACTGGTACATTTAGCCATCGCGAGAGAGTTACAAATCTCATAGAAAGTTTGAAGTGGGACACACTTGCAGATAGACGACGTGCTAAACAGAAGGGGCTGCTCGCTAAATTCCGAAATCCAATCTTCACCGATGATGTAGAGCATATATTATTACCACCAACTTTCAAATCGCATAATGATCAACATTCAAAGATAAGGGAAATAAGAGCTCGTACTGACGTGTTCAGAAAGTCATTTTTCCCTCGTGCGATCTGCGAGTGGAACAGAGGGGGGGAAATATGTCTTCGGCGCGAATTGTGCCCTCCGCCACACACCCCTTGCTGGCTGCGGAGTATATATGTAGATGTAGAATACCTCTGCACACAGGTTTGTATGGAAAACTGGTGAAGAGATTACTTTCAAAGACTACTTTCGGCAAAAATAAAACCTAACTATGATCGGGTTTGAGATCTTTGACGGCTAGAGTGGAGCATTCTGTCAACTCACCTTTACATCAAGACTAGAGCAGAGCATGCTGTCAGTTCACATTTTATGATATATTACCCAATGTTTCGATCTTGACTCAATGTAACAACCCAATTCATCATTTTATCATTTAACATCTCAAATTTATAATTTAAACCTTCGCCCTGTGCTTCTAACTTTTCACTTAAAGTAGTACTTATTTCATTTCTCAAAGAGTCAATTTGAGCAGTTGAAGTTACACTCTGTGCTCCTAACTTTTCACTTAAAGTAGCACTCTGTGCTTCTAGTTTTTCATTTAAAACAACGTTTTGATCTCTTATTTCGTTCCTCACAGAGGAAATTTGAGCAGTGGCGGCTGCACTTTGCCCATCTATTTTTTCACTTAACAAAGCATTCTGAGCATCTAATTTGGTATTTAACTTAGTATTCTTCAGACTTAGTCCCTTAATTAAATTTGCTACTTCAGTCCAGTCTGGCATGACCTTAGTCACTGTCATCGCCATGGCTGGTTCTACAGTTTCTGTAGGTTGTTGTTCCTCCTCCATAGTCCTAAGTTTCTTTGATCTTGTGATCATTAAAAAAAAAATCACCTCTGTAAATAATGACCACCCTAGTTTACATTCAAATAGTTATTATCTTGAGCTCACCCGGCATAGGATTGTAGGTTGCATCGATGAGGTGTAGAAACAGCACCGGTGAACCGCACAGGTGCCGGCAGCGTCAAATGTTGGTCGTGACGTCAACATTGGCGGGCGCAAAGTCAGCAACTCAAACAGCAACCAGCAATGATGGTGGGTTACTGCGACTGCGTCAGCTGATTATTGCATCGGTGTCGGCTGGTTACTTCGTGTGTGAGGATTGCTTCCTCCCCACAACCAAATATTCTTAATTGAATCTTGCAGACTAATTTTTTCGTCTCATTATTATATATTGCTATGGCAACTCTCAACTTTTTCTCATCTCAATCTTCTTCAAAAAAATTCCTCCTAGTTTCCGGTGATTAAGGGTGGTAGTGTGGTACTGGTGTGCAAGAATCACACTCCCCCTTGGCTATTGAACTTACTTGAAGTTGCTTCGCCGATCTTCTTTTCAGAATAGCCGGCTGCAATGTCCTGTACAACTTCTTCTCTGAAGATAAGATGCTACTTTGGAGGAATTTTTTATACTTTTAAAATAACTCCGTACACTCGATAATACTTTGAACTCAATCACACTGTATTTTCATCACACATAACAGTTTTCATACAACTAAAACATTTTTCGTAAGCTTGACACTTTCTGGTCTGTCAGAAACTATCACTTTTATTTTTCCATAAGTACAGTCTACAAACCTCTCCCAAGTTTAACAAGACAACTGTCCGGACCTTAGGAAAGTAAGAGAATCAATGAATAAGTAATTGTCTCTTCTCTTCTTTCAACAACATTCAAAATGTTCACACAATAATGTTTGACGTCACACTGAGAACAGCGCGTTTATTCCTTGAGCTGAATTAATAGAGGGAAACATTCCACGTGGGAAAAATATGTCTAAAAACCAAGATGATGTGACTTACCAAACGAAAGCGCTGGCACGTCGATAGACACACAAACAAACACAAACATACACACAAAATTCAAGCTTTCGCACAAACTGTTGCCTCATCAGGAAAGAGGGAAGGAGAGGGAAAGACGAAAGGATGTGGGTTTTAAGGGAGAGGGTAAGGAGTCATTTCAATCCCGGGAGCGGAAAGACTTACCTTAGGGGGAAAAAAGGACGGGTATACACTCGCGCGCGCGCGCGCGCCCACACACACACACACACACACACACATCCATCCAGACACAAGCAGACATATTTAAATATGTCTGCTTGTGTCTGTATATGTGTGGATGGATATGTGTGCGAGTGTATACCCGTTCTTTTTTCCCCCTAAGGTAAGTCTTTCCACTCCCGGGATTGGAATGACTCCTTACCCTCTCCCTTAAAACCCACATCCTTTCGTCTTTCCCTCTCCTTCCCTCTTTCCTGATAAGGCAACAGTTTGTTGCGAAAGCTTGAATTTTGTGTGTATGTTTGTGTTTGTTTGTGTGTCTATCGACGTGCCAGCGCTTTCGTTTGGTAAGTCACATCATCTTGGTTTTTAGACACATTCCTTGAGCTGGACGTATAACTTCTTAGGCGGGCTCGGCGACTACCTGCCCACGCCGATCATCCGTCTGATACACGTCTGTCCTGCATAGTAGACACAATTCTACTTTACCACATTCATCTCTAAAACAACGCGTGGGAATACGAGCGTCTCTTAGAATTTACCCCAAAATTCTCGAGGCACTACAAGTGGACAGTTGCCTTGATGGGAAATAACCTTTACATAGTACATTTTCAAACTAGGTCAACATCCAGTAACGCTGAACTGTAGGTTGGAATCTGAGAACCATTTGTTGTAAACAGTTAACATCCAGCCACTTTTTTAATTTCATTTTTTTGTTTTTATTCTTTGGGTCACTTTTTGTTGCGAGTAGAACAGAGATGTTTGCTGCTCTATCTACAAAACACAATCGTGTGTTTAGTTGCTTTCTGTAATAAATAAGTGATACTGTCAACCTGTGACAACTTGTTTGGTGAGCCTGTTGAATAAGCCTCCTGTTGTTTCCCTGATTCTCCCCGTTCACAAGGCAGAATGTATTTTTTTAGCCTATAGTCTACAACAAAATGAAAATATTTGTGCCAGTACTTCCTCAATCAGCTTGTGCTTCTGCTATGAGACTGGTGTAGCCCATGATTAACCCTCTTCTTTTCCAGTTGACATTTTTGTTCTAAGATTTTTAAGCACAATTTACATAACCAGAACATCTGCTCTATAGCTGATAATATCTTCTACTTGTAGTTGACTTAATTTCATTAACATATCATACTTTCATAATTTTATTAGCAATGAAAGCAATTTCATACACATCTTCCTCACAGATAGTTTAAATATTTTGAACATGACAGGGAAGTATACCTAACAATAAAATTTAACATTGTATCGCACACATTCTTCCCTGGATAACCTTCAATTTTTAACAACAGTTGACTTCGTTTTAAGTAGCCTGACTTCAGTTCATTGTTTTTTATTTTTTTTTTAGTTTGATATTCTTTGGCACCATCAGTTTGCCTGTTACATGTTCCAAACCACTTTCAGCTCATTTTCATTACATTTTCCTCACCTAAAATCAAATTTGCTCTGTTAATTCCTTTGATTCCTTATTTCAACTTAATATGCACTGAAGGCAAATGGTACGATTCCATCAACAAAACTGAGGTGATTCAGATATATTTTGTTAACTAATATTGTTTTTTTCATTTGCCCTGTTTAGATACCTGAAAACTTCAACTCTGGTTCTTTAGAATATTTTCGGTGATTTGTCTCTTTGGCTGATTTCTCTTTCAAATTCCATTCTACACTTTCATTCATGACCATAAATTATCATTGTGCTACAATCTATATTACGAAACAGCTAACCCAGTTCATGGCTCCCATTCCCAATTACAGGTTGCCATCCTAACAGCATCCAGGGACAACGAAATTTTGATTTCCAGTATTTTATATAATTATTGGCTGAATTTAAAAATTTTAAGTTCTGTCATAATTACTCATTAAGGGGTAAAATCTTATATTCAACACAATAGGACAAGTATTACATTTAGAAACTGTGTGTATGTCTCGAGGCACCAAACTCACCACACACAAATATCTGGACTATATTCATACAGTAATAGAGACCGAGAGCACTTAGTGACTTGCAGCAAACTTCACTTCCAAAGCTTTTTCTCATAGACACCCCCCCTCCCAACACACAAAATGAAAGCAAAAGTTTCTTACTTCCAACATTTTCACTGTCCATGCAGTAAAACTGCCACTTCAGGCATGATATGTTAATTTGTTACTGCTTTACTGCGAACTCTATTCATAACATATTTGCTGACAGTGTCTACACATACCACTGAATGCACCCACAAAATAATATCGTCGTACAATATGTAGTTCAGGATATATGGTATCATAAACATAGGGATGAACAAAAAACTAACTTTTGCTTAAAACAGAGTGCAAATTACCCAGTCAACACTTGTACAGTGTTTGATAATGAGAGCACTTAGTGACTTCTAACAAACTTTAAACACAATTTGATACCTATTTTTGTCACTTACATTCATAATGTAAAATATGTAACATGTTAACTCATTTGCAAAGTAATCAGAACTTTCTAACTTTTATACGCTGAAAATCAATTCTTTAAAGCTGTATTCTGTGGATGCAGACTGAACTTCAGTATTGATCTGAATGATACATTTTCGCATGGTAATGGCTGGTTAACAGTCGCAATTGTACGAGGTGGTACAGGTGTACCCAATGTATCAGGACTGGAAAGCTTCGTCGATCGTGACGTCATAGCCTATCGAACATATCACGTGACTGAATTCGCAAATAAAGACTTTGGAAAATCATGTTATATGTCACCCTCACCCTTCTCCTTGTACACCCGTAATAGACGTAAGATATCTGTTAATGAAACTGTATTTATTTGGATTAAAGGTAAAGGTACTTGTGAATATGTTAAATTTGTTGGAGACTGGTACTAAACTAAACTCCGCTATTAGCCCAAGAAGATCATGCAACGTGGACCGTGCACTGTGTCATCCTCTGCCATATGGTGTCATGCAGATCCAGTGTAGAGGGGCATGGCATCAAATTCACTTCTAAGCCCATCTTATTCCTTTGCCTGCTTCACTGTTTCCACCCCTATGTTTGCTAATAGTTTTTCTGTATCTCTTGAACAGAATGGAGAGGAGCCCAATAGGTCTATGATGTTTTACATCTTGTATGTATCCTTATTGTGAAGGACAATAGTTAAAACAATATTCCAGTTTTGTTGAATTGTCTTTCATCACAGGAATTCTGTAAATAATTTTGCAAGTTCCTTTTTGCCCAGCTTTAACAATTTCAGTTTTTAAACCTAATTATTTCCAGACATGCTTTCTTTCTTCATACCCCAAATCACTTTGTACGTCTCATATGATTTTATTTCTGGCACATTATTAACTATTAATATTATAACTATTAGTGCTTCTGTTTCATTCATTGAACTATAGACAAATTTAAGCACATTGTGAATACTTGTATAATTTTGTTTATACCGAATATGTGCTGTGTACCTGACAAGTTGCAGTTTTCTTTTCTTCATACTTTCATTGTTTTCACCTTTTTTTCCTTACCAATGTTTCATTGCATATTCACACATCGGCTCACAAACATTTCAGATAGTTCTATTTAATTCAGGTTATTCCATTTGAACTTTTCTTTTCTTTTGCTTTGTTCGTACCTGCTACATTTGCTGCTTCCATTTAGTATGCTACCTTCACCTATGTTTGTATAACTTTCATTTTCTAAGATGCTGTACTTGCTGCTCAAATTAATCTCCTACACCTCTCTAGTATTAAATAAATTCTTGTAATAAATAATGAAGCAATATTTATCCCTCAGCTGACCATTAATAAGTATAATTGAAATTTAGATTATTTTAATCTCTGTCTGCCTCAACAAAGACTTTAACATAAAAAAGTGTGCACTTTCCTCTGTAAACACAGGAAGCTTGGTTTGCACAACTCTGGTCTCCTAAGATGATAAATCCATTAATCTGTCTTTCCCACTTCCATTGCAGATCATATGTTTACCTTCACCTGCCACCTATTGGCACAATTCCAGTGTGATTCCCACTATAGTTTCCACTCTGCAAGAACTGTTTCTTTGCTAAAAGTTAAAAAATCTGTTGAACTGAGATTCAGTCCTGGATATTTGCTAAAAATCAGAAACATGGACAATATTAATGTGCCTCATGGTAAAAATATGAAGTTACAGCTCCAATCCAGTTCAAAGGTTTAATTTATCGGAAATGCTCACCTCATCAGAATGTACATTTTTGTCCTTAACTGGTGTTGGTCAATGCAGCTACCAACCAGAAAGTTCTCTCTCCAATTTGATTTTACTTACAAGTTGCCTAAAGGTGTACCACGACATGTGTACTGAACATTGCTTTCCCATGTCACTGGATAAAGCCAGTAAAGCTTTTGGTATTCAGTTATAAATATTTTTCAGTTCAACACTATCGACTGCTCTCTTCCTGGTATTAATTGAACATTTCCCACATTGAAACTTCCTGGCAGATTAAAACTGTGTGCCGGACCGAGACTCAAACTCGGGACCTTTGCCTTCTACATCTACATGATTACTCTGCAATTCACATTTAAGTGCTTGGCAGAGGGTTCATCGAACCACAATCATACTATCTCTCTACCATTCCACTCCCGAACAGCGCGCGGGAAAAACGAATACCTAAACATTTCTGTTCGAGCTCTGATTTCTCTTATTTTATTTTGATGATCATTCCTACCTATGTAGATTGGGCTCAACAAAATATTTTTGCCTTCGGAAGAGAAAGTTGGTGCCAGAAATTTCGTAAATAGATCTTGCCGCGACGAAAAACGTCTTTGCTTTAATGACTTCCATCCCAACTCGCATATCATATCTGCCACACTCTCTCCCCTATTACGTGATAATACAAAACGAGCTGCCCTTTTTTGCACCCTTTCGATGTCCTCCGTCAATCCCACCTGGTAAGGATCCCACACCGTGGAGCAATATTCTAACAGAGGACGAACGAGTGTAATGTAAGCTGTCTCTTTAGTGGACTTGTTGCATCTTCTAAGTGTCCTGCCAATGAAACGCAACCTTTGGCTCGCCTTCCCCACAATATTATCTATGTGGTCTTTCCAACTGAAGTTGTTCGTAATTTTAACACCCAGGTACTTAGTTGAATTGACAGCCTTGAGAATTGTACTATTTATCGAGTAATCGAATTCCAACGGATTTCTTTTGGAACTCATGTGGATCACCTCACACTTTTCGTTATTTAATGTCAACTGCCACCTGCCACACCAAACAGCAATCTATTCTAAATCGCTTTGCAACTGATACTGGTCTTCGGATGACCTTACTAGACGGTAAATTACAGCATCATCTGCGAACAACCTAAGAGAACTGCTCAGATTGTCACCCAGGTCATTTATATACATCAGGAACAGCAGAGGTCCCAGGACGGTTCCCTGGGGAACACCTGATATCACTTCAGTTTTACTCAATGATTTGCCATCTATTACTACGAACTGCGACCTTCCTGACAGGAAATCACGAATCCAGTCGCGCAACTGAGACGATACCCCATAAGCCCGCTGCTTGATTAGAAGTCGCTTGTGAGGAACGGTGTCAAAAGCTTACCGGAAATCTAGAAATACGGAATCAACTTGAGATCCCCTGTCGATAGTGGCCATTACTTCGTGCGAATAAAGAGCTAGCTGCGTTGCACAAGAACGATGTTTTCTGAAACCATGCTGATTACATATCAATAGATTGTTCCCTTCGAGGTGATTCATAATGTTTGAATACAGTATGTGCTCCAAAACCCTACTGCAAACCGACGTCAATGATATAGGTCTGCAGTTCGATGGATTACTCCTACTACCCTTCTTAAACACTGGTGCGACCTGCGCAATTTTCCAATCTGTAGGTACAGATCTATCAATGAGTGAGCGGTTGTATATGATTGCTAAGTAGGGAGCTATTGTATCAGTGTAATCTGAAAGGAACCTAATCGGTATACAATCTGGACCTGAAGACTTGCCCGTATCAAGCAATTTGAGTGGCTTCGCAACCCCTAAGATATCTACTTCTAAGAAACTCATGCTAGCAGCTGTTCGTGTTTCAAATTCTGGAATGTTCCATTCGTCTTCCCTGGTGAAGGAATTTTGGATAACTGTGTTCAATAACTCCACTTTAGCGGCACAGTCGTCGGTAACAGTACCATCGGCACTGTGCAGTGAAGGTATTGACTGCGTCTTGTCGCTTGTGTACTTTACATACAACCAGAATTTCTTCGAATTTTCTACCAAATTTTGAGACAATGTTTCATTGTGGAACACATTAAAGGCATCTCGCATTGAAGTCCGTGCCAAATTTTGCGCGTCTGTAAATTTTACCCAGTCTTCGGGATTTTGCGGTCTTCTGAACTTCGTGCTTTTTCCGTTGCCTCTGCAACAGCGTTCGGACCTGTTTTGTGTACCATGGGGGATCAGTTCCATCTCTTACCAGTTTATGAGGTATGAATCTCTCAATTGCTGTTGCTACTATATCTCTGAATCTGAGTCACATCTCTTCTACATTTGCATAGTCAGTTCGGAAGGAATGGAGATTGTCTCTTAGGAAGGCTTCTAGTGACACTTTATTCGCTTCTTTAAATAAAATTATTTTGCGTTTGTTTCTGGTGGATTTGGAAGAAATGGTATTGAGCCTAGCTACAACGACCTTGTGATCACTAATCCCTGTATCAGTCATGATGCTCTCTATTAGCTCTGGATTGTTTGTGGCTAAGAGGTCAAGTGTGTTTTCGCAACCATTTACAATTCGCGTGGATTCGTGGACTAACTGCTCAAAATAATTTTCGGAGAAAGCATTTAGGACAATCTCGGAAGATGTTTTCTGCCTACGACCGGTTTTGAACAAGTATTTTTGCCAACAAATCGAGGGAAGGTTGAAGTCCCCACCAACTATAGCCGTATCAGTGGGGTATTTATTTGTTACGAGACTCAAATATTCTCTGAACTGCTCAGCAATTATATCATCGGAGTCTGGGGGTCAGTAGAAGGAGCCAATTATTAACTTAGTTCGGCTGTTAAGTATAACCTCCACCCATACCAATTCGCACAGAGTATCTACTTCGACTTCACTACAAGATAAACCACTACTGACAGACGCAAACACTCCACCACCAATTCTGCCTAATCTATCTTTCCTGAACACCGTCTGAGACTTCGTAAAAATTTCTGCAGAACTTATTTCAGGCTTAGGCAGCTTTCTGTACCTATAACGATTTCAGCTTCTGTGCTTTCTATTAGCACTTGAAGCTCAGGGACCCAGCACAACTACAACAATTTACAACTACAACTCCGACTGTTCCTTGATCCAAGCATGTCCTGTATTTGCCATGCACCCTTTGAGATTGCAGCCCACCCTGTACTTTCCCGAGGCCTTCTAACCTTTCGCTGGCAAGTGCTCCACCATCTGAGCTACGAGTCGTGCTTGGGTAGCTCAGATGGTAGAGCACTTGCCCGCGAAAGACAAAGGTCCCGATTTCGGGTCTCGGTCTGGTACACAATTTTAATCTGCCAGGAAGTTTCATATCAGCGCACACTCCGCTGCAGAGTGAAAATCTCATTCTGGAAATTTCCCACATTGCGTACGCCCATACCTAAATGTGCACTTAGTTCTTCACAGCACTCAAGTGCTGCTTGAAGCACACAACAAGGTTTCTCAATTTTGGTCCAGTCATCTGAATAAATGGCAATACTATCACCCCACAAAACAAATCTAAACCAGCCCCCAACAGCATGTATCATTTATAAAAGTACAATTTATATCAAATGGCTCTGAGCACTATGGGACTTAACATCTGAGGTCATCAGTCCCCTAGAACTTAGAACTACTTAAACCTAACTAACCTAAGGACATCACACACATCCATGCCCGAGGCAGGATTCGAACCTGCGACTGTAGCGGTCATGCGGTTCCAGACTGTAGCGCCTTTAACCGCTTGGCCTCCCCGGCTGGCACAATTTATATCACTCAAGCTATATTTGTATACAGAAAAGGAAATTAATGTGACTTTGCTCTTGTTATTTGTCCAAGCTGCATACTAGTTATACTAAAATCTGAGTTATTTTCTGTTTTGCAACTATTTTGAATTATTATTTGATGCAGTATGCCAAGACTGAAACTTCATGGCTATTCAACTTGAAAAACTGCAGCACTGAGTGCATGTAGGATTCTGAGTATCCCATTATCATTTGTTGAATTTGACAAAAATTTTACTTGTATTTTTATTGGTGAGTCTTTTGTAGCTTGGTTGAAATTAAAGTTGCCAGCTGCTACTTTTCTGCATGAACCTCACTCTTATCCAGAGCATAACGAGGAATGTATGAATTGGCATCTCTAGCATTTGAAAACTATTGAAGCCAAATGCCATTCATCAATTTCTTAAGATACTCAATGTGGGCTATCAAACAACTGAATTCTTCTTTATAGTCCCATTGGTAAGTGTTTCAAACCCGTTTTTAAAATTGAAGAGAAGCATTGACATGGGGGTCTTTATTCCGTATGCTGTGGGCATATCATTTAAGACTGAAGGAATTTTACAGAGATTTGACATTAAGATGTCTCTCATCCACTTGTCAATACTGAGGATTTACATGGCTCTGTCAAAGTGATTTAGGACTTACGAAGCTTTGCATCTACAAAATGCTGTGTCAGTGTGGAAAAGATTACATCAGTGGTCAGTTCTGCACAGCTATGCAGAATATTGTCATTATAAGCAGCCTGAAAATTGGCCATAGTGGGTAATTGTTTAAACAAGAGATATTACCACAGCATAGGGAATGAATGGCACAGAATTACGCTCCTCTTCCCACACTTCTGTGGATGGCTGAAACTCCATAGCCTTACAAATCTGTTTCTTGGTGTATCCATTTTTCTCAAAAACATGTTACAAAGCATTTGAGTTTCTGTGTTAGACTATCTGCGCTAAAATAGCATACGCTCTGCCTACCAAGAACCCTAAGGATGCCACTGTGTTGGTATGGTGGGTGGCAGTCTTCGGGGCAATACCTGTGATGGACAGCGCATGTGCCATGTACGGTATGAGGGCCCATACAGGATTATGATTTCCAGCCTTGGCATCAGTTTTCAGCAGTGTCTTTCCTGAATATGGAGAGCAGATGGATTGCAAAAATAGCAAGTCATGTTGAGTTTAGGATCTGGCAGCTTACCTAACGAGACTACCAAGAACTATTTACACTGGGATTGTCTATGCAGGACCTGGTATATATCTCCTTGGAGGTCATATTATAGTGCTAGATAACTGGTGATATGTTGGTGTAGGTCTGGGACAGATTCGACTAGCGTCTAGACATTTGCTTTTTCACCCAAGGTGTTTTATACATCATCTTTATATCTAGCACCTAGCACAAAATATGTTAATTACAAAAAGAAATCTTAAATTTTTTGGATAGCAAAGTAATGAAGACTCTGTAAACTACATTCCACCATGAATGTCATTTTAGTACACAATAAATCAGCTTTGGGTCTACTGCACACAGAAGAGACAGATCAGGGCAACAGAGTCTCTGCACTGCACTTGCATTGTAAAGTTCACTGCAAACCTATTGATGCAGATAGATCCAGATTATAAGTCTGATTTGGAACTCAGAAACATTGCCTTGTTGTGCTGTGTATAAAAGCAAAGAGAGGTCTCTCTGGAAAAGTAAATATATGAAAAAGTGAAGAGCATATGTTGTCACTAAAAGTTTCTGATCCCGTATTCACCCAATGAACTGATGCCAGTTCAAAGAGAATTACAAACTGACAGAGCAAGGCAGAAGATGAGCAGTTCCTGTTATTTTCCTCCATATTCTTTTCTTTAGCTTACTCCTCATATCATTTGGATGACAGGTTATTTTGAACCAACTGAATAAAATGTTCCGTGCTAAATGACTCTATGTAAACAACAAAAGTAAACTACTGCTGCAGGTGTGCACACTGCTACTGAAAGCTAACTGTTGATGACTGACACAGAGAAAAGTCAACAAAAGCCTTGAAGCGACGAAAGCATATGCAGGTAAAGAGAAATCTGTAGTTCTCAGATAAAAGGATAGAGAACTGCTCTAGTCTACCACCTGCATTGCACTTAGGCTGTCTCCCTATGGAGTGTTTAACATATGCTGGGCTCCTTTTGTTTGAAATGCATATCAATTATAGTGGAGAGAGAGCATTGGGAAATAATAATAAACTGCATTGCAGGCTGGAGCACATGATGAAGTCAGCTATAGGTGACCATACACAGAGCACACCGATTGCATAGTATAATTAGTGACAGCCTCCCATGAACCATGGACCTTGCCGTTGGTGGGGAGGCTTGCGTGCCTCAGCGATACAGATAGCCGTACCGTAGGTACAACCACAACGGAGGGGTGTTGAGAGGCCAGACAAACGTGTGGTTCCTGAAGAGGGGCAGCAGCCTTTTCAGTAGTTGCAAGGGCAACAGTCTGGATGATTGACTGATCTGGCCTTGTAACAATAACCAAAACGGCCTTGCTGTGCTGGTACTGCGAACGGCTGAAAGCAAGGGGAAACTACGGCCGTAATTTTTCCCGAGGGCATGCAGCTTTACTGTATGATTAAATGATGATGGCGTCCTCTTGGGTAAAATATTCCGGAGGTAAAATAGTCCCCCATTCGGATCTCCGGGCGGGGACTACTCAAGAGGATGTCGTTATCAGGAGAAAGAAAACTGGCGTTCTATGGATCGGAGCGTGGAATGTCAGAACCCTTAATCGGGCAGGTAGGTTAGAAAATTTAAAAAGGGAAATGGATAGGTTAAAGTTAGATATTGTGGGAATTAGTGAAGTTCGGTGGCAGGAGGAACAAGACTTTTGGTCAGGTGACTACAGGGTTATAAACACAAAGTCAAATAGGGGTAATGCAGGAGTAGGTTTAATAATGAATAGGAAAATAGGAATGCGGGTAAGCTACTACAAACAGCATAGTGAACGCATTATTGTGGCCAAGATAGATACGAAGCCCACACCCACTACAGTAGTACAAGTTTATATGCCAACTAGCTCTGCAGATGACGAAGAAATTGAAGAAATGTATGATGAAATAAAAGAAATTATTCAGATAGTGAAGGGAGATGAAAATTTAATAGTCATGGGTGACTGGAATTCGAGTGTAGGAAAAGGGAGAGAAGGAAACGTAGTAGGTGAATATGGATTGGGGCTAAGAAATGAAAGAGGAAGCCGCCTGATAGAATTTTGCACAGAGCACAACTTAATCATAGCTAACACTTGGTTTAAGAATCATGATAGAAGGTTGTATACATGGAAGAACCCTGGAGATACTAAAAGGTATCAGATAGATTATATAATGGTAAGACAGAGATTTAGGAACCAGGTTTTAAATTGTAAGACATTTCCAGGGGCAGATGTGGACTCTGACCACAATCTATTGGTTATGACCTGTAGATTAAAACTGAAGAAACTGCAGAAAGGTGGGAATTTAAGGAGGTGGGACCTGGATAAACTGAAAGAACCAGAGGTTGTACAGAGTTTCAGGGAGAGCATAAGGGAACAATTGAAAGGAATGGGGGAAAGAAATACAGTAGAAAAAGAATGGGTAGCTCTGAGGGATGAAGTAGTGAAGGCAGCAGACGATCAAGTAGGTAAAAAGAAGAGGGTTAGTAGAAATCCTTGGGTAACAGAAGAAATATTGAATTTAATTGATGAAAGGAGAAAATATAAAAATGCAGTAAATGAAGCAGGCAAAAAGGAATACAAACATCTCAAAAATGAAATCAACAGGAAGTGCAAAATGGCTAAGCAGGGATGGCTAGAGGACAAATGTAAGGATGTAGAGGCTTATCTCACTAGGGGTAAGATAGATACTTCCTACAGGAAAATTAAAGAGACCTTTGGAGATAAGAGAACCACATGTATGAACACCAAGAGCTCAGATGGAAACCCAGTTCTAAGCAAAGAAGGGAAAGCAGAAAGGTGGAAGGAGTATATAGAGAGTCTATACAAGGGCGATGCACTTGAGGACAATATTATGGAAATGGAAGAGGATGTAGATGAAGATGAAATGGGAGATACGATACTGCGTGAAGAGTTTGACAGAGCACTGAAGGACCTGAGTCGAAACAAGGCCCCCGGAGTAGACAACATTCCATTGGAACTACTGACGGCCTTGGGAGAGCCAGTCCTGACAAAATTCTACCATCTGGTGAGCAAGATGTATGAAACAGGCGAAATACCCTCAGACTTCAAGAAGAATATAATAATTCCAATCCCAAAGAAAGCAGGTGTTGACAGATGTGAAAATTACCGAACAATCAGTTTAATATGCCACAGCTGCAAAGTACTAACACGAATTCTTTACAGACGAATGGAGAAACTAGTAGAAGCCGACCTTGGGGAAGATCAGTTTGGATTCCGTAGAAATACTGGAACACGTGAGGCAATACTGACCTTACGACTTATCTTAGAAGAAAAATTAAGGAAAGGCAAACCTACGTTTCTAGCATTTGTAGACCTAGAGAAAGCTTTTGACAATGTTGACTGGAATACTCTCTTTCAAATTCTAAAGGTGGCAGGGGTAAAATACAGGGAGCGAAAGGCTATTTACAACTTGTACAGAAACCAGATGGCAGTTATAAGAGTTGAGGGACATGAAAGGGAAGCAGTGGTTGGGAAGGGAGTAAGACAGGGTTGTAGCCTCTCCCCGATGTTATTCAATCTCTATATTGAGCAAGCAGTAAAGGAAACAAAAGAAAAATTTGGAGTAGGTATTAAAATCCATGGAGAAGAAATAAAAACTTTGAGGTTCGCCGATGACATTGTAATTCTGTCAGAGACAGCAAAGGACTTGGAAGAGCAGTTGAACGGAATGGATGGTGTCTTGAAGGGAGGATATAAGATGAACATCAACAAAAGCAAAACGAGGATAATGGAATGTAGTCGAGTTAAGTCGGGTGATGCTGAGGGTATTAGATTAGGAAATGAGACACTTAAAGTAGTAAAGGAGTTTTGCTATTTGGGGAGCAAAATAACTGATGATGGACGAAGTAGAGAGGATATAAAATGTAGACTGGCAATGGCAAGGAAAGCGTTTCTGAAGAAGAGAAATTTGTTAACATCGAGTGTAGATTTAAGTGTCAGGAAGTTATTTCTGAAAGTATTTGTATGGAGTGTAGTCATGTATGGAAGTGAAACATGGACGGTAAATAGTTTGGACACGAAGAGAATAGAAGCTTTTGAAATGTGGTGCTACAGAAGAATGCTGAAGATTAGATGGGTAGATCACATAACTAATGAGGAAGTATTGAATAGGATTGGGGAGAAGAGAAGTTTGTGGCACAACTTGACCAGAAGATGGGATCGGTTGGTAGGACATGTTATGAGGCATCAAGGGATCACCAATTTAGTATTGGAGGGCAGTGTGGAGGGTAAAAATCATAGGGGGAGACCAAGAGATGAATACACTAAGCAGATTCAGAAGGATGTAGGTTGCAGTAGGTACTGGGAGATGAAGAAGCTTGCACAGGATAGAGTAGCATGGAGAGCTGCATCAAACCAGTCTCAGGACTGAAGACCACAACAACAACAACAATTAGTGACAGAAGAGCCACTGAAATACGCAAACATGGTAACAGCTTGAACAAGAAAGATAAAAGCCTTAAAATAAGTGGAGAATGGACTTTCCCTCTTGTAGCAAACTTCCCACTCAGGTAAAAAGAGAAAAGCCTCATTGACAATATGGATAGATTTCGCATACGGCTGTGAGCTATATTCCAGTCTGCAAACAAAAATAGAGGGATAATATTGACTAATTCTAGCCAGTTGTGCTGTTGGAATGGCAGAAAATCTTTTGACCAAAGCTCCCAAGAACATCAACAAGCATTACATGAAGATATGGCAATGAAACCTCAATGAATTAAAACACAAACATACTAGCAGGCCCCATTTGAAATCGTCATGTAGATTTTATGACAGTTGTTGTAGTTAAGCACTGTTTACCATCTTCTTTCTTTATTTTCACTCCCTGAATATTGTAGTACAAGTGAAATTGTGATTTGAGGTTGCCTTCTGTAACAATGTGTAATTACAATTAAAATTTTCATTGTTGCTTCAGTTCATGCCTATGAAAAAAAAATCCCAAATACTCTATTCATACAATGTTACTTAGTGGCAACCAAAAAGAAGATATGATGCTGAATAAGGTAGAGTGAGGATATTTGAACCACTCACGTTTTCTCATCTGTGGGTCTTTTGTGTTTCTCCATAAGTATTTTCCAGTGGAAAAACATCAGTTGTTTAGGAGCAAAGTAGAAGTTGTACTGTCCATTTATTGTTATTGGCTCCCTGCAATTAATCCTTGCACAACTGGTTTCCATTTTTATCTTTGGTGTAGCTCTTGTTTTCAGCCAAAATAAATTTAGTCCGACAGAATTGCAGTCAATTTATTAGTCTCATAACATACACTTACAAATCATGTGATTATGGTACAGGAGACACGTCAAAAATTACAAACTACAATCTAATATTAATTTTTAAAACTATATTTAGTCTATGTAACAGTATCTATATTTTCTTATTTTCCAGCATAGGTAAATATCTTTCTTGATAATGGACAATTTTTTTTCCCCACAATATAATGCTAATTTGAGGTTGGATTCTGCTCAAATTATCAGTTCATCTTCCATGAACTCTTCTAATGAGTAATAACATTTGTGTATAAGAATTTCATGTAACTTCTTTTTTAGTATCCCTAGTTCCATGTTTAGAATCTTTTTGCCTTTAAGTTTGTGGTAAACTTTCATGCCCATATATTGTGGGGTCTGAGCATATAATTTCAATCCATGGGCAGGAAGCATAAAATTATCTTTATTCCTTGTACTGTAAGGATAATCAAATTGGTTTTTAATGAACAGTTCCGGTTTGTTGTGTAAATATATCATTAGCTCGAATATGTATAGGGAGGGGACAGTCAAAATTTTTAGTTTCTGTAATAATGGACGACATGATTCTCTTTGCTGTGCAGTGCACATATTTCTGATAACTTTCTTATGGAGCTTCAGTACACGAGATATATTATTAGAGCTCCCCCAGAAAATAATGCCATATCTTATCATTGATTCAAAATAACTTAGGTATGCTACTTTGTGATGGACATGTTAGTAGCACTTGATAATATATGCATGGCATATGCAAAGCTACCCAGTTTGCTGCATGGGTACTCAATATGTGTATTCCAGTTTAAATTCTTATCGAGGTGTAGACCCAGAAATCTGGCAGACTGCACTTCTGTTAATTCTTCACTTTTATGATTTATACTAATTTCCTGGTCTCTTGACTACATCATGTAAATGATATACAGGAAGATAATAAAATGAAATGAAAAATGAAATGAAATGACTGTTTGGTTATGAATTGAATCAAGTTTGTTTTTGATACGTTACACTTCAGACTTTTTAACTGGAACCATGACTCTAGCCTGTCTAATGTACAAGTGACTGTATCAGGAATCATTTCTGTTTCTTCGCTTCATCAGCAAACAGAACGGATGGTGAATTTTTTTTTTTATGGCAAGTCGTTGACATACAATAGAAAGAGAATTGGACCGAGGATCGAACCTTGCGGGACACCCTGTGTTATTGTTTTCCAGTCTGAATGGTAGTTTACACCATTTGAAAAGATGATTGTTTTTTGTTTTCTATTACATAAGTAAGAAGTAAGCCATTGAAGTACTGCACCCTTAATCCCATATTTTTTCTAGTTTGTGGATTAGCAAGGAATGATTTACGGAATCGAAAGCCTTTGTCAGGTCACAGAAAATTCCGGCTACTTTAATGTTTTTGTCTAGAGCTGTGCTAATTTTTTTAATGAAATTATTTATTTATGGCATCTGTTGTATTTTTCCTTTACTGGAAGCCAAATTGATTGCACAAAATAATCCCCTGAAACTGCCACTTGGACAAAAATGGTCAAGGTGGACATACTTGGGACTCTCAGATTGGAACTAGTTGAGCCATAGCTGAATAATCCTTACACTAAAATTACATTCATAGGTACATTTTATATTTTCACATACACAGTTTTATAAAACTTACATTACAAAAAAAAGTGTCTGAAAAGTTTTTTTATAATTAAAAAATTACTTTATAGCCTAATCTGTTACTACTTCAACTAAATTTGCACAATTTGACTAAAATAGTGCTTCAGCTAGTCTAAATAACTATGCAAACATATTATTATTGCAAAGAAACACTGATTTTGAGCTTTTTGTGTTCATCTATACAGACTAGTCAAAACATTATGATTGCCTGCTTAATACCATGTTGGCCCACCTCTGCAACACAATAAAGCAAAGATTCTGTGTGGTATGGATTTGAAAAGTCCTTGGTAGGTTCCTGGAGACACATTACACAAGACGTATATGCACAGTTCATGTAATTCCTGTAAATTATGAGTCGGTGGTTTATGGGTGCAGAGCTGCTGACCAATTCTCAAATTGAATCTGGTGGCCATGACATCAATGTGAGTTCATTATCAAGTGCATCATACCACTATAGCATGATTCTGACTCTGGCCTTGTTACATGGACAGTTATCCTGCTGGAATATACCAGTTCCAGCAGAGACGGCATTAAGCATGAGCCATTTTGGTCCCTCAAAAAGTGAAACTAGTTTTTTCCAGAAACAGGGAGCTCACCCAAAAGCACCACCCCGTCGATTAAAGGCATTACGAAAAGCAGCTTCTCCCAAATAAATCCAAAATGAATACTAGCAGAATCAAGCAGTACAAAGGCAGACAATTCTACAAAAAGCAGGAGCTTGACCATGGTATAGTAATCCTAATGATGGGAAAAATGATGTGGTGAACAGGAAGTGAAGCATCAATGACTGACTGTAACATTTTGTGTGGGGACGACAGGAGGTGGGGATATGCAAAGTAGTCAGTTGGAAATGTGAAAAGTTACTAACATCGAACAGAAAGTGCCAAAAGTTAAGTTGACAAGAAGAACTGCAGATTCTAGATTTAAACAGTCTCCAGCTGAAAACAACTTTGATACGAATACAAAATTAATACGATTCTTCAGTCGCTAACCATCAGTACTAAAAATGATTATACGATAAGCTTAATTTTTGAAACTTGTTTTGAAGGATCTTCCTGTTTATTTTGAAATTATTTTTTTAAAATTGTAATGGTTTTAATATAAGATTCTTAAGCCTACATAAAAATGTTTTATGCCTTCATGTATCAGGTATCCCCATCATGAGGATCCTTCAGTCATGGTGTAAGTAATTTTGTCACTGTTACATAATTTGCAATTCATGTTTTTAAATTTAACAGAACTGGCGATTTCTATTACATTTTCAGTTCCTTTTAAAAACTTGGAAAAAAAAAGAGTTCAAAATGAAAATGTGTGTCACAAACAATCCAGAAACCACACTGAAGGCCTTCAGGCATATGCTAGTTAAAATCTTTCAGCAATTTGTGATGCTGTCTCATGGGTCAGACATACTTGCGACCATATGTTTTGGCCTTCTTTGTGTTCATTCAATAATGCCTGATGCCCTATTTGGTATGGGTTTCACACACTCTGCCAGTATTATAGAAGGATGTGCATGAATGTTTTGTAATTATTTTCCTTTGTATTCTGATTGCAATTTCCCAGTATCCTTCGAATGAAATGAAGTCTACCTGTTTTACACACAATTGAGCCTATGTCTTCATTCCATTTCATATCCCTGCAAATTGTTACACCAAAGTATTTGTATGAGTTGAGTAATTCCAACTGTAACCCATTGATGTTGTAATCATTGGATACTATATTTTATGAAGGACACAGTTTTACATTTCTGTATATGTAATGTTGGTTGCCAATGCTTGCACCATTTTGAGCTCTCATCAAGGTCTGCCTGAATATTTGGGTAGCTTGTTCCACACAATACTTCACTATAGATAAGTGCATTGTTTGCAAAAAGTCTGAGGTTAGTATTGATACTGTCTGACAGGTTATTTAATATACAACATGAATAGAAAGGGTTCCAACACACAACCCTGGTGCACACCTTAAGTTACTTCTATATCTGTCGATGACTCTCCATCCAAGATAAAATGCTGTATCCTCTATACCCAGATATCCTGTATGTGATCACAAAACAAATTGATAGTCCATACGATCATACTTTTATTAATAATTGGTGGTATGGTACTGAGTCAAAAGCTTTTCAGTAGTCAATAAATACTTCATCTACCAAAATGCTGAGATCAATGGCTTTCAGAACAACATGAGAAAAACTGGTAGTTTGGTTCCACATGACTGATGTTTGGAATCCATACTGGTTGGCATTGAGGATGTCATTCCCTTTGAGATATCTTATTATGTTTGCGCTCAGAATAGGTTCTAAGCTTGTGCAACAGATAGTTGTCAAAAACAGTGGGCAGTAATTTCATAAGTAATTTCTACTGCCCTTCTTGCAAGTGGGTGTGGCCTGTCAACTATAGGGCATAGTTTTTGTTCGAGGGATCTGTAGTACATTAAGGATAGATATTATAACAAATGCCTTTGGGCATTGAACTTTGTTCAGTTTTACTGATTTCAGCTGTTTCTCAAGCCACTAATACAAATATTTGCACTCATGCAAGAACTAAACTGGAAAATACACCTGGAATTTCTTTTGTAAAAGAAGATTTGAAAACAGAGTGAACAGAATTTCATCTTTTGGTTTGGTACTCTCAATTAGGCCTACAGTTTCCGCATCATCCAGAAGGGTCGGGGCATTGCATTCAGTCTTTAAAAATTTTCCGAATTTCTTTGGGTTTTGGGAGAGATGTTTCCACAAGAATTTTTTATGGTAGTTGTTAAAGGCTTTATGCATCACCCCTTTACACAGCACAACATGTTACAGGTACTGTTTCGCTATTCGTGAGCCTATGCTTTGCATGGTGCAGTAATTCTATTTCTTTACAAGTTCCTTTGCAAAGACTGTATGCTGTAAAGTATATTTTAAAATACATATGTTATAAATATAATCCAAAGGCAGTAATCAGAAAGGCCATTTTCACACAATGATGCAAATGAACCAAATTTATTAACTAATATAAAGCTCTGTTTTCCAATGAAGTGAGATGTTTTAATAAGTGTCACCGGCAAAGAGTCAAGGCAGTGTCTTGGTTATAATAAAAAAAACTTTGTATTAGATTAACTCGCTGAAAAAGACAATGAGATTAATTTATTAGCCTTCACTGCTAATTACCCTGACAAGAGCATGTGCCATGACGACCTATGGGCCTCTGTACTTCTAAAACAATTCTTCCTCTTGAAGCGGTTTCCATACACATGAAAATTAACAATGCGGTATTAAAAAGCTATAGGAAGCAGGTTTCGTAGTTGTGGAAGAGAAGCACAACAATTAGTACTACGGGTTCGTATTATTTTTATTTACACAATACTGCACTGATGTTCAAAACCAAAGTCCATTCGATTAAAGCACAAATGAAAATTCTATTTACAATCTTCTCGCATACTGACATCTGGAGGATATTTTTGCTTAACTGCAAATGTGGCTTCAAACTACTTAAGTATAGCTGAAAATCATTTGACTATCCTGATAGTAAATGCACTTAGACGGTATCAATGAAAACAAAGCGTTAACACAAATACCGAGCGCATGTGGCCGTCTGTGCACATTCATGACTTCAGATTTTACCACAATTCCCACTTCAACGTACTCCTGCTGCATGACTTCCTCCGGAACCCAAACGAATACTTATGTCCATCGGAGAATCCCTATCGTATGAGACTTCCATGTCCAAATCTTCGTCGTCTTCATCATCATGACTATCACTGTCGTCATCATTATCATCTTCTTCTTCGTCGTCTTCTTCTACTTCCTCTAGCTGCTCAGAGGGCTTTTTACCGATAGGCAGTAAATCACAGTTCTTCTGCACAATTACTGACATCCAATTGCTCTGTTCATTTTCTAACGCGTGTAATTCGTTCTCGTCATCACAAGATCTATCAATACTAAACCACAAAGGATCTGCAATTTTGTTCTGTAAACTGGGAAACATTGGCACCGGCATTGTGAGTTTGCAACAGTAGTCAATATCAAAAACTCAACAGCAGTACCACAAACATCAACCGTGCGACAAGCACTGCAAAAGTAAGCAAATATCGACAACACTCACTGCCATATGATACATCTTTGGAAAAAACATAAGCACAATGATTTCCACCAAGGATCTTTCGCTTTCCGCGGACACGACAGTGAATCGATAAGGCTAGGCTCAACAAAACTTCTAATTGCAGTCACTAACATCAGCAGCTGTAGTGACTGTATTGTTTGCTACAAATAGCCAACAAAATTAATTTAAAAAGAACAGAGTCAAAAACTTTTTAAAGGAATTTCTCTGAAGTTACGGAGTCACAAGAGCCACTCATAGAGAGGCACCTTCTATCATCCATAAAAAGTTCAACTATGGTTCACTTTTTAACGCCATTTACCTTCCACCACTATTCCTTGGTGGCTGTATTTCGGAGCACGAGTATTCTGTCACAGTTATTGTGGATAAATTGCTGCTGTACTTCATTCTATTTCAACATGTTTACATTTTGTTAATCGAAAAAGTCAAAACATTGGTCAGCAGGAGTATTTTCGCAGCTTCTGGAACCATAAGAATAACAACCTAATATTATCGTTAAAATATTTGTAGCAGTATGTGTGCGTGTTTGTGTGTTATGCGTGCGCGCGCGCGGGTGTGTGTGTGTGTGTGTGTGTGTGTGTGTGTGTGTGTGTGTGTGTGTGTGTGTGTGTGCACATGCAAAATATTTGTAAATGAATGATGTAACCCACATCTTTGAAAGATTTTTTGATGAGTGAATAAGTAACTTAAATCGTATGAACTTGTGGTTTGTGGGACCAAACATGGTGTAAATTGTGCATTATATGCACGAAATAATGCCCGAGTGTGATGTGACAGCTGTTAAACTAAAAATTAGTTATTCGAATTGCTTACATCAATTAATACATCAAGATTGTGAAATCTTGAAATAGCACTATGTCCGCAAATAATATGCACGTGCCAGCTGTTGATTAGTTTGCCATAGCAGACAGCGTTTTCGTCTTTGAGTTTCCGATGTGAAAGTGAAGTGGAACCATGATGGGACACTTATAGCACACACAAAAGCGTACAGGCCACATCGTCTGTTGACTGACAGAGACGCTGACAGTTGAAGAGGGTTGCAATGTGTAATAGGAAGACACCTATCCAGACCATCACACAGGAATTCCAAACTGCACCAGGATCCACTGCAAGTACTATGACAGTTAGGTGGGAGGTGAGAAAACTAGGATTTCATGGTCAAGTGGCTGCTCATAAGCCACACACCACTCTGGTAAATACCAAACGTCGCCTAGCTTGGTGTAAGGAGTGTAAACATTGGACGATTGACCAGTGGAAAAACGTTATGTGGAGTGACGAATCACGATACACAATGTGGTGATCTGATGGCTTGGTATGGGTATGGCAAATGCGCAATGAACATCATCTGCCAGCGTGTGTAGTGCCAACATTAAAATACAGAGGCCGTGGGGTTATGGTGTGGTCGTGTTTTTCATAGAGGGGGCTTGCACCCCTTGCTGTTTTACGTGGCACTATCACAGCATCGGCTTACATTGATGTTTTAAGCACCTTCTTGCTTCCCACTGTTGAAGAGCAATTCGGGGATGGCCATTGCATCTTTGAACACGATCAAGCACCATTTCCACAGCCTGTGGCGAAGTGGTTACACGATAGTAACATCCCTGTAATGGACTGACCTGCACAGAGTCCTGACCTGAACCCTACAGAACACCTTTGGAATGTTTTGGAACGCCGACTTCGTGCCAGGCCTCACCGACCGACATCGATACCTCTCCTCAGTGCAGCACTCCGTGAAAAATGGGCTGCCATTCAACAAGAAACATTCCAGCACGTGATTGAACGTATGCCTGCGAGAGTGGAAGCTTTCTTCAAGGCTAAGGTCGAGCCAACACCATATTGAATTCCAGCATTACTAATGGAGAGCGCCACGAACTCGTTAGTCATTTTCAGCCAGGTGTCCGGATACTTTTAATCGCATAATGTATGAATATATCTGTTAACAGATTTTTTCTCCATTTAATAATGTTATGTCATCAGCCTTCTGTATTTTTCTATCTGTCTCAATGTCTTCAATAATTTTAAAAGGGGTTGAAACAAAGTGATTCAAGTACAGATCCTTGAGGTATATGGTAGTTAATACCCCTGATTTCAGATTCGTATTCAAATTCTGTAGTCACATACTGCTTTCTGTTACCAGCATATCATCTTATCCACTGTACTTCATGTCTGTATGCCATAGGTTTCAAGTTTTTCAATTAGTGCTTTATGGGTGATCGTATCAATGATTTTAGACAAATCCAAAACATCAGATACCGAATTTCCTTTGTTTGATGCATCTATAACAGACTGTATTAGGCTTGTGCTAGCTGTTGCTGTAAAATTTTCTACTTGGAAGCCATATTGTACCAGAACCAAAACACTATGTGCCTTGTGTTAGGTCTGTTGGTCGATTCTGGAATAACCATGCTGGGAGGCAGCCCAACAGCTAACACAAAGAGTATTAATCGTCATGAAATTTTCATAATGGGAGATAATTACTACTTGCAGTACTGGAATTAAAGCACAAGTTCTTGTTGTAAGTAATATTTAATAGAAGTCACTATTAAGTTACACTGACATAATTAATTTACCTCTAATTTTCTGTGGTTGCTGATCATACAGTCCATCCGTGTATGTAATTCTTATAAATATGTATGTGGTCGAGTTGCATTTAGTTGCATTAGCTGATGGTCTTTTATCGTGTCAGCTGTCTGATAATTAAATCTCCTGCAGCCGTGTTTACATGCCCATGTGTGCAAGTTGTTGCTTTCACCTCGTCTGCTGACGTATCTCACCGTTGCGATTACATCACAGTGTACGTCGCAAGTTCTGCTCTGCTTCGCCGCTCTTTGTGTCAAGCGAAGTGCTATAATGTTTAATATCCCTCTCAATTTCACTTACCTGCTACTTTATACATCAAAATACAAGTAAAATCTCTTATATCTAAATATGCTTGTTTAACACTAGTTTTCGAAAGAAAATAGAAGTTAAATTACTATTATGTATACTATGTACAGTCATTTTCCTTCTCATCTGGAATAGACACGCCCTCAGACCTCACATCTGTGCACAGATGGAATTTCTTCTCCATACTGGTGTGACTAAGCATATTTGCATTAACTAATGCCTCTTTTTTGTCACAAGGAATGGGATATGATGATACATGAAAGGTTTCATGTGGGTAAATATCCATTTTGTACTGATAATCCTTGATAACTCCAGGTTGTTTTCCAAATACATGTGCATACTTAAATAACAGATCTGTAAGTTCATGTTGCTCCTGTCATTTAAGGTGGTGGACTCACTTACCTTAATTGAAATGTCACATCAGACTCCTCCTTCTGCTTGACCTTCTTGTCTAACGTTTTTATTAAATCGACAGAAAACACCTGTTTGTTTACACTGAAGTAGCATTTACCACTTCCTGTGTCAATTTGCGTCTTATAAGTCCTAAACATGTCCATCCCAATCAAACAATTTACCATTAATTTGTCAATGATGAGGAAATTACATTTGACAGTAAAGTGTCCTATTTTAAATGGTCTAAGTGCTTGCAACTTCACTACTTTTGATTTGTGTCCAGTGGCCATCTGTATTCTACAACTGTGCACTGGGAACGTAGGAACTTTACCTCTTTTCTTTGAATCTTGGAAAAAATCCGTTGACATTAGCTTAGTCGTTGCACCTGTGTCTAGAACTAAGTGTACGTCCATACAGGTTGGTTGTGGCACTTTGTGCGGCATCTGATTGTTGCCAATTGCTTGCCACTCCATCAGCAGGCTGTTACCGCTTACAGGTGGCGGATAGCCTTGTACTGGTGGACCATAGTTCCATTGTCAATTGTAATTGTTCTGATAACCTCTTGTGTTTTTGTCTTTGCCATTTCCATTCCCTTTTTGTATGTACTGTGCTGGATATGTTTGCCATGTTTGTTGCTTAGCAACATTATTATTTGCAGGTTGGTTTCCTAAGACAGATTGAGGTGTTTGTTTATCTACTGCTTTATGTTGCCATGGTGCCTCTTCTTAAATCAGGTTAATGGAATCCAAAAATGACCAAAAGTAGTCAGTGTCGTGTTCTGGTGTGCTTACTAATATTTCTCTTATGTGTGGCGAAATCGACTCTTTACTGTCTTCAATACATCCACCTGTGATATGGGGTTGGTCCAATTTCTGGTCTTATTTAAATACTTTTCGAAATGACCCCACAAGCTTCCATGCTTGCTATTAAATGGAGCCAGGTTAAAGACTTCACATCTTAATCGCTCTTGAATGGCTTCTGACCAGTACTTGTCTAAGAAAGCACATTCATATTGCTTGTAACTGTGACAAAGTTCTACCATTTCAGTTGTCCACAAAAGAACGTCATCTTGGATTTAACCAACAACAAATCTTATCTTCTGAATCTCTGCCCAGTTACACGGATATACGTTGTGGAACCCACTGATAAAAACTACCAGGTTCATCTGCTTTCCATCTGTTGAATACGTAGGAAATTGCCTATGTCTAGGGCAACACTTCATCAGCGAAGATGGATGTTAAACATGCGGCGTTATCTGACATCAGTGTGTTGTTACAAGCGTGTGGAGCACTTTGTGGCAAATGCTCATGTGTTGTAGGTATTGCTGTAGGTAAATTACGAATTTTACAGTCTTCACTTGCGCTCGCTATCGGGCTTGTGACAGGATATGGATAACTATTACATGCACCTGACCTACTTCATTTGATGATTTTGTTTCCCATTTCTTCATGGCCTCTTCTACCACTATATATACTTTGCATTCAGATACTACCTTCTGCGCTAATGTACTACTTAGATCTGAGGTAACTGCTTCTGCTCTTTTAATTCCATTGTCTAAATTTTTCCTTATCTGAGTTCTTTCTCTTTTGGCACATTCAGACTCTAATTCAAGCTTTCAACTCTTAATGTTAGCTCCTCTACTGCCAATCCTAAACCTTCATAGTCCTTGTGTAGCTTTTTGACAGTAGTGATCACGATCTTTATAGTATTACACATTTGATTTTGATTTGCTCTTATACTATTATTCATGTGCATGATTTTTTTAATTCACTTTCTGTATATTCTTGATTGTCACTAATTGAACCTACCTTTTCCTTCAAGACATCAATACTTTCTTTAAAGTCAGAAATAACCTCATGTTTTAGTTGGTTTTTTTTTCATTTCTTTTAAACTTTCGGATATCTCTGTGTGCAGATTTTCTGTCAGATCATTGAATTTTTGCGTGACACTGTTTTGTAAATTTTCCATCTGTTTTGAAATCTGAAAAACCTTGTGACAAATCGTTACAGTTTGTGAATCTTCAGGTTTTGGCGGCGCAAAGACTGTTCCATTAAGTTTCGGGTGTGCAGCCGCAAGAAATCTCCTTCTTCTTGGAGATTTCTTGCGGCTGCACACCCGAAACTTAATGGAGCGTTACATTTTGTGTTCAACTTACAAAAGCTGTTGTATAACTGTATTGAATTTCATGTTCATGTCGTTCACAGTTGTCAGTAACTGCTGTAACAGCGCATTGATGGTACTATTATCGTTGCTATTAGCTGTATGTTGCATGTTAATAACAAATTACCGATAATCAGTGTCATTCCTATATTGTCAAAATACATTGTTGTTTCACATTCCTCTGTTTAGTTCAGCAGCAATATATCGCTTCAGGAAATGCGTGAAACAGTCTCATTGATAGTATCATGGTATCGTCATAGTTTCTCCGCCTATCTGTGCTGTCGTTTGTTACATCTGTGATACCTGTCTCTGATTTATGTCGGCTTTCTGCTAACTGCGCGGTTGGCGTTTTCATTTACCTGTTTGTGCAAATCACCGCCGTCTTGGCCGATTGCACGTTCTATATTGCGATCAATATTGCGTAATTTTTCGTCATCCATTTTGATCGTACCAGCAATTACCAAAAATTTAATAAAAACCAGTGAAAAAATTTTCATGTGAATATACCTTACACCTGAAACCTGCAATTTCCTGTGAAATCGTGTTTTCATAAATTCCTGTTAATTTGATGAAAAGAACACAGATACAAATGATTGAAAATTTCGTAATAGTTTACACTATTCTGAGGAGTCAAGGTTAGGTATGATTTTTGAGTCCTTTCGATTAACAGATTTTCTGCTAGGGAAACAGTGAGGAAAAAGAAAGCTAACTACAAGAGAGGCGCCACTAAGCATAATCATGCACGCTATTGTGGAAATTTCCTGCCTTCTCTGCATAGTCAAGCAGCTCACTTACATCTACCATTGGTGGATAAATTGGTCTTTTTAATTCTCTACTCCTCGTTTTTTACGTTATGCTCCTCGTTTTTATATAGTATGGCTTTTGTTGCACTCTTATTCATGCAATGAGAAAATAGACAAAAATCAGTTATTCTTTACACAATAATGACAAAATTTTTGTGTGCATTCATTTAACATTCTCTAGAAGAAGTCTGTTCATGTTTAGTTATGACTTTGTCCTGGGAAACTGGTCGCCAGTTGTGCTAGGTCTGTTGATCGATTTTGGAATAACTATACTGGGAGACAGCCCAACTGCTAACACAAAGAATATGAATCGTGATGAAATTTACATAATGGGAGATAATTACTACTTACAGTAGTGGAACTAAAGAATGAGTTCTTGTTGTAAGTAAATTGATGCCATGAACAGTCTTCCTCACAGCATAAGAAAAATACAATGCAACATACCAATACTGAAGTCACACCAACTGTATTTTGCAGCAAACGTGGTGCTTAACAAAAAGTCAATTTTTCTGTTATTACACACACATATATATTTAATAGGAGTCACTATTACATTACGCTGACATCAATAATTTACCTCTCATTTTCTGTGCTTGCTAATCATATAGCCCATCCAGTAAATCTCGATGATTAGCACATATCTATTTTTAGATGACATGCAGAATGAAAGAAATTACTGCCTCTTCTTATGATTGCAGGCAAACGTCATGCTTATAAACGAATATTGGCGTAATAAAAATTTTCTTGCGTCTATGATAACTCTTAATATATATATATATATATATTCTTGCATTTTTGTCACATATAGCATTTACTATACACATTGTTGATGCATGAGTAAAAATTACACGTCTTTTTGTTGTGATATCTAAAATGTAAGTACTCTCAAGCAAAACTAAAACAAAAGTTGTTAAAAAAATGAATATTCCCCAGACATTTCTCTTTTGTTAAAAACATAATTTTAAAAGCGTATCCTTGCCGTCCTCTGTGGTAGTGTACAAGTTTCCTAATTCTAACAATGAAAACAAAACATCTGTAGAAATTAATAATGAGAAAAAAGGTATGATATTGGGAGCTAGTTGTTTAGGTATTACACATCCCCTAGGACTGCAATCAAACCACTAGGCATAAGAATCTCTAGTCTTTCTGAGAAATACTGGTACTACTTTGCTTATTTTTAATTTTTGTACAATTACTCCCTCTCTGAAGGAGAAGTTGTTACATCTGAAAGTGGTTCCATTCACTCACATGTGTTATTAGATAATTTGATATTTCACTGTCTGTTGCATACTTGTAGGATTGCAGTTGCTGAATTGTTTTTATCAGTTTTGAACTTAACGTTGGTTCCATGAAATGTGAGTGGAATGGTTGCCTAAGAGATAATATAGGATGCTATGACCCCTGGTTACTTCTTTCATGTTTTAACTTTTGTGTGGCGCCTATAAATTCGTTGTTCAGTATATTAGCAATTTTTGTTCAATATGTAACTACTGTGCTCTCGGTTTTATTGACTTATTAATGTTTGTAGTGTTGATTATGTCCCACACTGTTTTACTTTAATGATTTCAATTTGTTAGGGCTGTGTTTATTGAACTAAACTTTGCTGTCCTTATTAATTGCATATATATCCATGATACAAAAAGTTGGAACATAGTATCACAATTAAAGAAACAGCAATGATAAATTTTGTTAATGCCTAAGGCAAACTTCACAACTGATATCATTGTCAATGTATTTATGATAGAATGGTAAAATTAGGAAATGTGTAATCCAAACATTCAGAACATCGTTATTTACTTGCTAAAGAATATTAAGCAATAATTAGACATGATACATAGGGGCTTATTACCTTATAGAGAGACTTTCTTTTCTTTCCAAGTGGGTAAAATATAGGGAGCGAAAGGCTATTTACAATTTGTACAGAAACCTGATGGCAGTTATAAGAGTCGAGGGGCATGAAAGGGAAGCAGTGGTTGGGAAGGGAGTGAGACAGGGTTGTGGCCTGTCCCCGATGTTATTCAATCTGTATATAGAGCAAGCAGTAAAGGAAACAAAAGAAAAATTCGGAGTAGGTATTAAAGTCTATGGAGAAGAAATAAAAACGTTGAGGTTCGCTGATGACATTGTAATTCTGTCAGAGACAGCAAAGGACTGAGCTCAGTCTATGTGATTGCCGTAAGCTTAGTGACAACAGTGCATCCCAATTTAAGTTATACAATATAGCACTGAAGATGGTCACTCAGTGACAGAAAATCGATTTTGCAATAGTAAAAAATATACGACCAATGCTGTCTCTTTTTTCAAGTATACCTGATACCTGGTCGTAGTGCATAAGACAACATGGAGTCGCCAATCAATAAAGGAGTTTTGCTATTTGGGGAGCAAAATAACTGATGATGGTCGAAGTAGAGAGGATATAAAATGTAGACTGGCAATGGCAAGGAAAGCGTTTCTGAAGAAGAGAAATTTGTTAACATCGAGTATAGATTTAAGTGTCAGAAAGTCGTTTCTGAAACTATTTGTATGGAGTGTAGCCATGTATGGAAGTGAAACATGGATGATAAATAGTTTGGACAAGAAGAGAATAGAAGCTTTCGAAATGTGGTGCTACAGAAGAATGCTGAAGATTAGATGGGTAGATCACATAACTAATGAGGAGGTATGGAATAGAATTGGGGAGAAGAGGAGTTCGTGGCACAACTTGACAAGAAGAAGGGACCGGTTGGGAGGACATGTTCTGAGGCATCAAGGGATCACAAATTTAGCATTAGAGGGCAGCGTCGAAGGTAAAAATCGTAGAGGGAGACCAAGAGATGAATATACTAAGCAGATTCAGAAGGATGTAGGTTGCAGTAAGTACTGGGAGATGAATAAGCTTGCACAGGATAGAGTAGCATGGAGAGCTGCATCAAACCAGTCTCAGGACTGAAGACAAGAACAACAACAACCAAGTTATGCTAAAAGAACCTGTTTTCCTTCAATAGAGCTGAATTTCTAACTCCTAAAGAGACTTTATTTCATGAAAGTTGTTATGTATGCACAGTGTAGACTTTTTCTTAGTCCAGATATTATTAAACCGATATCAATTTTATCTTTCAGATTTATAGCCTCCTTAGGGGAAGAACAGTCATGGAAGCAAAAGTTAAGTCGCCATGGGATATTTTTGTTGTTTCACAAACACAATTAACTGCAAGGTGTTAAACAACTATTTAGAACGTTTTATCGTTCTCCTGAAAAATTTATCTTGACAAGGGTCGTTTTTGCTATGAAGTCTTCATATGTTATCAGCCATCCTGTGAAAGTTGGTTGCATGATTTAAAATGATTAAATTAAATTCGCTCTTGCAACTGCCATGCCACACCAAAGACTTTGCGACCCCCTGGGTTCCGTGACGCACATGTTGGAACACATTGCTATAGTGAATACCATCAATGTACCCATAGTGGGACACTGCGGTGAGGAACTGTGTCGAATTTGTGGCCTTATTGAAAGGGACACAGCTGCAGGACAATTTGCTGGTAGGCCCTAACGTAATATCTCTTTTCAGACAAGTACCTCTTTGAGACGCATTAGCATCCTTAGTAGATAATTTTGAGCCCCAAACAGTGAAACTGTTTGAATTTGTACTCACCACAACCTACTTAAATACTGTGAGGAGATCTACGAACAAGTCAGTGGAGTAGCGTTGGGCTTTCCACTTGTAACCAGAATTATCAGTCTCCGTAAGGAGCCCTTTGAGAACATGGCACTCAAAACTATAGGGATGAAACCTAAACTCTTCTTCCATTACGTGGATGACACCGTCGTTGTGTGGAAACATGGCAGAGAGGCACTGAATGAGTTCCTCTATCACCGCAGAGGTGCCCATTCAAATATGCAATTTGTAATGGAGCTAGAACAGAATGAATGTCTTTCATTTTTGCACATTCTAATGGGAAGAAAGTAGACTTTGTTCTATGACATGCAGTCTGCAGAAAGAACACCCCCAAAAATCTCTCCCTTCATGCAACAACTTGTCATCATCTGGTGCGGTGGTACACAGTTCTAACGACTCTAGTACACAGGGCACCAGCCATTTGTGACAAAGACAGCCACCCAGCTGAGCTGCACCAACTTAGAAATGTAGTTTGTCAAGACTGGTACAGCAAAGCGAAGATTAGATGTGCATTGAGGAAAAATAATGAAACAGCCGTCCACAAAGAAGAAGAACTGAAAGAGGATGAGCAACTGGTATTGTATCACCCTTAGCCAAAATTGCGAGAATTCTCAGAAAAAAAATCAAGGTCATCTTTCGACCGCCATCATAAACGAAAGATGTGCTTGGCTTGGTAAAAGCTGAATCTCGCAATGCTGCATTGGACACACTAGATGCATATATCTGGGGCATAAGGATAAATCAGCAGTGGCAGAACTCAGGCTCGATGAGGGACGTACTTTCGAATTTGAGAAAACAAAAATATTGTACAGAGCTAGTGACTTTTGGGAGAAAATCGCCAAAGAATCAATTGAGATAATGCTCCATGACAATCTCGTCGGCAGAGATGAGGGCTACTAGGTAAGTTCGCCAGAGAACCCTCAACTAGCATGCAAAGAATACATGCAGCAGTTCACGCTTCGTGAGTCTGAGCAAGAATGAATGCATCAAGAGTGTAACGGTGATCTTCTGCGCTCGCGATCGCAGGTCTCTGGAACCGCACCTGAGGAGAAGATTAGAAAGAGACAGACATATATATATATATATAGGGATGCCTGCACCATATCGACACTTCGCCAGAAGATAATCAGAATGGTACTCATCGAAATATCACGGAATTTCGATGCAGCTATCTGGATGGAAGCCTGAGAAGATTTCATCAGCAGCATATGTTGAAAAAGCCTATATATTTAAGAAATATTTTCTAATAAAGCATAATTTTGTTAAATCTACTTCTAAGATTATAAAATTTGCTAATTCTGCATACAAAAATTCCAGAAAGGTAATATTATGTAGAGGAGGCGCAGTTTTTGTCAGTTCTACAAGAGGTGCAGAATCGCTTCAATGTGTCTTTACTTGTGGAATGTTTTGATGTTCTATCATTGTGCCATTTCATCAAGTGTGAATCGACCTTGATGGTATAGAATTGTGGTAATGAATAACTGTAACTTCTAGAATGCTTTCTTCTTGCAAATCATCAGAATACATTTTTAGCCATAGATATTAATGTCCAAAGTGTTATGAACTTGTGTCTAGACCAGAACTCTCTATAGTACCTCGATGTCGGAAAGTATTCTGAGCATAAAATTTCAGAGCGTTTGTAGAATTCTGTCGCCTGTATTGCCGCCATAATGTAATTAGGTAAAACATTTTCATCAGCCTGTATATGACTAAGGATTACTTTCATGTTTGTGGTTATTAACTGTATCATTTACTGCAACAGTTTCTAAGCAAGTAACTAGAAGGATCGTAGGATAGATGCATGTTTTATGCTCATTTTCAGAGAACAGAAATCTCCTCTATAAAAATGAACGTAGATTCTGCAAACAGAAGTCTCGTGAACCTGAGCTCACTTTGTTCCCCCATGAGACCCATAGCGCTGTCCACAAAAGTGCTCAGGTTGATGCCTTTTCATTGACTTCAGGAAGGCATTTGACACAATCCACATTGCTATTTAGTAAAAAAAAATAAAAAATACCTGCTGGCCGAGTATTGGAGCAGATTTACGACTGGATTGAAGGCTTCATTGTAGATAGAACTCAACACACCGCTCTTAACTGAACAAAATCGACAGATTTAAAGGTACACTACTGGCCATTAAAATTGCTACACCAGGAAGAAATGCAGATGATAAATGGATATTCATTAGACAAATATATTATACTAGAACTGACATGTGATTACATTTTCATTCAATTTGGGTGCATAGATCCTGAGAAATCAGTATCCGGAACTACCACCATTGGCTGTAATAACGGCCTTCATGCGCCTGGGCATAGAATCAAACAGAGCTTGGATGGTGTATACAGGTACAGCTGCCCATGCAGCTTCAACACGATACCACAGTTCATCAAGAGTACTGACTGGCGTATTGTGATGAGCCAGTTGCTCAGCCACCATTGACCAGACGTTTTCAATTGGTGAGAGATCTGGAGAATGTGCTGACCAGGGCAGCAGTCTAACATTTTCTGTATCCAACAAGGCCCGTACAGGTCCTGCAACTTGCGGTCGTGCATTATCTTGCTGAAATGTAGTGTTTCGCAGGGATCGAATGAAGAGTAGAGCCACGGGTCGTAACACATCTGAAATGTAACGTCCACTGTTCAAAGTGCCGTCAATGCGAACAAAAGGTGACCGAGATGTGTAACCAATGGCAGCCCATACCATCACTCCGAGTCATACGCCAGTATGGCGATGACGAATACATGCTTTCAATGCGCATTCACCGCGATGTCGCCAAACATGGATGCGACCATCATGATGCTGTAAATAGAACCTGGATTCATCTGAAAAAATTACGTTTTGTCATTCGTGCTCCCAGGTTCGTCGTTGAGTGCACCATCGCAGGCGTTCCTGTCTGTGATGCAGCGTCAAGGGTAACCGCAGTCATGGCCTCCGAGCTGATAGTCCATACTGCTGCCAAAGTCGTCGAACTGTTCGTGCAGATGGTTGTTGTCTTGCAAACGTCCCCATCTGTTGACTCAGGGATCGAGACGTGGTTCCGCTATCCGTTACAGCCATGCAGATAAGATGCCTGTCATCTCGACTGCTAGAGATACGAGGCCGTTGGGATCCAGCACGGCGTTCCGTATTAGCCTGCTGAACCCACCGATTCCATATTCTGCTAACAGTCATTGGATCTCGACCAACGCGAGCAGCAGTGTCGCGATACGATAAACCGCAATCGCGATAGGCTACAATCCGACCTTTATCAAAGTCGGATACGTGATGGTACGCATTTCTCCTCCTTACACGAGACATCACAGCAACGTTTCACCTGCCAACGCCGGTCAACTGCTGTTTATGTATGACAAATCGGTTGGAAACTTTCCTCACGTCAGCACGTCGTAGGTGTCACCACCGGCGCCAACCTTGCGTGAATGCTCTGAAAAGCTAATAATTTGCATATTACAGCATCTTCTTACTGTCGGTTAAATTTCGTGTCTGTAGCACGTCATCTTCGTGGTGTAGCAATTTTAATGGCCAGTAGTGTAATTTCTGGAGTACCCCGAGGAAGTGTGATAGGAGCGTTATTATTTACAACACATGTAAGTGACGTAGTAGAAAGCGTTGGAAGCTCTTTAAGACTGTTCGTAGATGATGCGATTATCTATAAGAAAGTGGCAACACCAGAAGACAGTATCGATTTGAAAAGTGACCTGCAGAGAATTGATGAATGTGGCAGGCTCTGGAAATTCACTCTGCATAACACATTGTGCATATATAGGAAAAGGAATCCACTTCTCTACAACTACACTGTGAACGTCAAATTGCTGGAAACAATGTCTACCGTAAAATTTCCAGTAGTAACTACCCAGTACGACCACATAAAACAAATAGCAGAAAAATCAGATGCCAGACTGAGATACGCAGGAAGAATCTTCAGGAAATTAACTCATACACGAAAGAAGTAGCTTAAAAGACGCTTATTCGAGCGATTCTTGAGTACTCTTCATAAATCTAGGAACCTTACAGATAGGACTGATAGATGAGATAAAGAAGATCTAATGAAGAACGGTACGTTTAGTCTGTGCCAGAGTGTTACAGAGATGCTCACCAAAATCCAGTGTCAGGCGCTACAAGGGAGGCATCGTGCATCATGGAAAAGTTTACCACTGACATTTCGAGAGAGTACTATACGTGAAGTATCGGACAACATATTATTTTTTCCCACATACATCTCACGAAATGACTTCGACTAGAAAGTTCAAGGAATTAGAGCTAACACTGAGGCTTACCTACACTTATTCTTCACACGCGCCATTCACTACTGGAACAGGGATAGGGGCCTCAGTTAGCTGTACCTGAAGCATCCCTCCCACCACTATGTACTGACGTAGATGTAGAATTTTCACTTGAAAACATTTCCTGAATCTGTCACTTACTTTATTTCCATTGGTTGTTCATGTTGTGGCCTTCAGTCTGAAGAGGTTTGTTGCAGCTCTCCGTGCTACTCTATCCTGTGAAAGCCTCTTCATCTCCGAATAATTACTGCAACTTACATCCTTCTGAATCCGCTTGCTGTATTCATCTCTTGATCTCCAACTACGATTTTTACCTGCACATTTCTCTCCAATGCTAAGTTGGTGATCCCTTGACGTCTAGAATATGTTCTATCAATCGATCCCTTCTGTTGCTCAAGTTGTGCCACAAATTTCTTCTGTCCAGGACCTCATCATTAGTTTCGTGATCTATCCATATAACCATCAACATTCTTCTGTAGCACCACATTTCGAAAGTTTTTATTCTCATTTTATCTAAACTGTTTATAGTCCATGTTTCACTTCCATACAGGGCTACACTCCAGACAAATACATTCAGAAAAGACTTCCTACATTTTAAATCTATATTTGAAGTTAACAAATTCCTCTTCTTCAGAAAGGCTTTTCTTGCCATTGTCAGCCTATATTTTATCTCCTCTCTATTCGGCCATCAACAGTTATTTTGCTGCTACTTTAAGTGTTTCCTTTGCATCGCTTGATTTAAAACGACTACATTCCATTATCCTTGATTTTCTCTTGTTGATTTTCATCTTATATCCTCCTTTTAATTGTGCATTCCATTCAACTCCTCTTCCAAATCCTTTGCTGTCTCTGAGAGAATTACAATGTCATTGGCAAACCTCAAAGTTTTTGTTTCTTTTCGCTGAACTTTAAATCCTGCTCTAAATTCTTCTTTAGTTTCCCTTACTGCATGTTCAGTGTACATATTGAGTAACATTGGGGACAGGCTACAACCCTGTCTCACTCTCTTCTCAACCACTGTTTTCGTTTCATGTCCCTCAACCCCTATTACACATGCCCCAAACGTCTTTCCTTAACTTATATTCTAAGATAAATCGTAAGGTCAGTATTGCCTTGCCTTTTCCTACACTTCTCCAGAACCAAAACTGATCTTCCCTGAGGTCGGCTTCTATTCGTGCTAGTATTTTGCAACCTATACTTATTAAAATGATGGTTCCGTAAGTTTCATACCTGCCAATTTTCCTTCGAATTATTACAGTAGCCTTGAAGTTTGAGAATATTTCGCCTGTCTCATACATCTTACACACCAGATGGAAGAGTTTGGTCCTGGCTGTCTCTCCTAAGGCCATCAGTAGTTCTGAAGGAGTATTATCTACTCCTAGAGCCTTTTTTCGACTTAGATCTTTCACAGCTCTGTCAGATTCTTCTTGCAGTATTGTATCTTCCATCGTATCTTCGTTTACGTTCACTTCTCTTTCTATAAAACTGCCGTCAAGTATATCTTCCTTCTATTGACCCTCTTTTGGACGGTTTCCCATCCGAGCTTTTGATACTCATACAGCTACTTCTTTTTCCCCCAAAGGCCCCTTTAATTTTCCTGTAGGCGGTATCTGTCTTTCTCCTACTGAAATATCCTTCTAAATCCTTACATTTGTCCTCTAGTTCTTTCTGCATAGCCATTTTGCTCTTCTTGTCAGTCTGATTTTTTAAACATCTGTGTTCCCTTTCGCCTGCTTCATTTGCTGCATGTTTACATTTTCTCCTTTCGTCAATTAAATTCAATATCTCTAGTGTTATCCAAGGACTTATACTTAGCCTTGTCTTTTTACCTATTTCATCCTCTGCTACCTTCACTATTTCACATCTTAAAGCCACTCATTCGTCTCTTGCTTTATTCCTTTACCCTGTAGTAGTCAACAATTGCCCAATGCTCCCTATTAAACCCTAAACAACTTCTGGTTCTTTCAAATTATCCAGGTCCCACTTTTTTAATTTCCTACCTTTTTCCAATTCCTTCAGTTTTAATGCACAGTTCATCACCAGTAAAATGTGGTCAGAGACCACAACTGCCCCCTGGAAATTGTTTACAGTTTAAAATCTGGTTCCTAAATCTCTGTCTTACCATTATAAAATCAATGTGAAACTTTCTGGTAGCTCCATATCTCTTCCATGTATACAACCTTCTTTTATGATGCTTAAACCAAATGTTAGCGATGATTAAATTATGCTTTGTGCAAAACTCTACCAGGTGGCTTCCTCTTTCGTTCCTTTTCCCCCAGTCCATATTCACCTACTATTTTTCCTTCTTTTCTTTTTCCTGCTTTAGAATACCACTACATCATCTGCTGAGATAGTTGGTATATAAACTTACACTACTGTGGTGGTGGTGGTGGGGGGGGGGGGGGTGTTGGTTAATGTATATCTTGCCTACAATAATGTGTCCACTATGTTGTTCATAGTAGCTAGTCCATATTCCTATTTTCTTATTCATTATTAAACACACTCCTGCATTACCCGTCTCTGATTTGGAATTTATAACCCTGTATTCACCTGACCAGAGGAGGCTGCCACCGAACTTCACTAATTCACACCATGCCTAACTTCAACTTATCCATTTCTCTTTTTAAATTTTCTAACCTAGCTGCCCGACTAAGGTATCTAACATTCCATGCTCCAAACTGTAGAATGCCAGTTTGGTTTCTCCTGATGACGACATTCTCCTGAATAGATCCCACCTGGAGACCTGAATGGGAGACTATTTTACTTCCAGAATATTTTACCCAACACGACGCCATCATTATTTAACCATACAGTAGATCTGAGTGCCCTCAGGAAGAATTACTGCTGTAGTTTCTCCTTGCTTTCAGCCGTTCACAGTACCAGCACAATAAGGCCATTTTGGTTGACGTTATAAGGCTAGTTCACTCAATCATCCAGACTGTTGTCCCTGGAACCACTGAAAAGACTGCTGCCACTCTTCAGTGACTACACATTTCACTGGCCTCTCCACAGATACTTCTCCGTTGTGGTTGCACCTATAACACTGCTATCTGTACCACTCAGGCAAGCATGCCACCCCAGCAAAGGCGAGGTCCATGGTTCTTGTGGGATGTATTTCCATGGGTACTGTGTCTAATAGCTTTATAGCTGCATATTTCACACTTTATGCACCAAATTTAGATTCATTGGGAGGTAATGCAGATCATTTCCCCTTCCACCATTCTACCTGTCAAAATCTCTGTTATTCTGAAACTCAGTTGGATTATTGATAGCAAATATCATGAGCGAATAGCTGTAATAAGGTATCAAGACTAGCAACATTAGCTGCAAACCTTTAATATGTGACAATTCGTGTATATTATAAGTGATTGTGGCTTAGCAGAAGTAAAAAGAAATATGCTACCTGTTGAAATTACAAACAGATTTCCATTCTGTGCAATAAGAATTGCTTTACCTACTTTCAAGTTTGGATGAATCCATCCAAAGACAAATAAGATTTATACTACATTGAGCAATACAATAATTTCCTTTAATATATCATGGGATACAAAGACAATGCTACAGTTTAGAAGTGTACTAACACCAGCAATAATCGATGTGCATTGTTTAACAAGATGTAGACAGCCAAAGGCATTCTCTCCTGAGAAAGGAAAACTTTATTATCATTATTAGGAATAGTTCACCATTCGAAATGCTGAAAAAGTATTGCAGATGCTGTACTTACATCGACAGAACCAATCATTATGGTTTTGAAGTAATACACTTCTTGCACTTGATGATACAAAGCAAGATTTTCCTTGCCTTTGTCTTATTTCAAACAGAGCAGAGCAAGCCATGACATCACTGTTTATTTTATTGAATAAAGAAGAAAGTAGAGGAAATATATCCTCAATTGTTTCTGTCAGTTTTTGGTGTCATCAGTCTTTGAACTGGTTTGATGTGGGGTGCCTGGAATTCTTCACATGTCCCTACCTCTTCATCATAGAGTAGTACTAAGATCCTCTACCATTTGTTGGATGTATTCCCACCTCTGTTATCCCCTACAATTTTTACCTTCTGCATCTCTCTCTAGTGCCACGGAAGCTATTCCCTAAACAGAACTGTTTCCATTTTTGTCATACTTAGCTGAATCAGTTTGAAATGTTTAGCTTTCGCATAGGAAAGAACCGATCAGAGGACAATATTGTTCAAAACGCATTGACAATGCATTGATGTATGAAAATTAAATGAAAGAAAGGACAAGTTGATGTGAAAGTAAATCACTATTATACACTAATGGGGAAAAAATCACAACACCGAAATACAATCAATGCAGGATAATGAAATTTCGGGAATACATTTATTCAGGTAGCCAACGGCCTTGCCACAGTGGTAACACTGGTTCCCATCAGATCACCAAAGATAAGCACTACTGGGCTGGGCTAGCACTTGGATGGGCTACCATCTCATCTGCCGAGCACTGTTGGCAACCAGGGTGCACTCAGCCCTTGTGAGGCAAACTGAGGAGCTACTTCATTGAGAAGTAGCGGCTCTGGTCTCGGAAAATGACATACAGCCAAGAGAGCAGTGTGCTGACCACATGCCCCTCCATCTCTGCATCCAATGACGCCTTTGAGCTGAGGATGACATGGCGGCTGGTCAGTACCATTGGACCTGTTCAGAAGGAGTAAGTTATTTATCTAGATAATGTAAGTGATTAACATTGTAAGATCACAGGTTAATGTAAGTGTGGGATAAGCCATTGTAAATGTGAAATGCTGGTACATTAATCATTGGTATAACTGCCAGAACGTTGAATTGCAAGCACGCAAATGTGCATGTGTTGTGTTGTACAAGTGCCAGATGTCAGTTTGCTGGATGGAGTTCCATGTCTGTTGCACGGACTGTCGATGCTGTTTGTGGATATTGCTGGAAATGTTATCTGATGATGTCCATCATGTTCTTGATTGGAGTCAGATCTGGTGATCGTGCAGGTCAAGTCAACATGCTGACACTCTGTAGAACATGATTGAAGGCATACTTATAAAACTGTAGGAAGCTTACGAGTGTCATGCATAATGTATTGCATAGTAAATCGACCCTTGTGATCTTCATTTGTGTATTGAGTAACTTATGAAAGCAATGTGTTATTTGGAAAATCGTTTCCCCTTAATTCTAATGTAGGCACTTACATCCCTAGGCAATATTTCCACATTTTCTACTCAGTATCCACTTTTCTGTAAGGAAGTAATAGCTACTTTATGATCAAGTCATTAACATAGCTTACAAAATAGTAGTCTGTAGTAGTGAAACTTACAGCTAAAATAATTTAAGAAGATATAAATGACTGACAATATTTTCGAAAATTTGATGTTTATGCACTGTACACTGTCTTTGGTATAAGCACTAGACAACTAGGGTCTCCTGGTAATTGTGTATAGGAAGGGGCCATGGGAAATATGTGGAAAATAATGTGAAATGTGCACATGGGAAAGAAGTAATACGTAGGATGTAAGTGTTAGAAGATAAGTGGGATGCCAATTTCACAAGGAAACAGTGCGTTGGAGCCATGTATCTGGGATGTCATGTATAGAGTAAGATTTGATTTCAAGGAAGGTCTACGAAGAAAAGACGATAAGAATCGTGCTCGGAAAGGACATGTATTGCTTGGAAATGGAGGAAAGATGGGACATGTTGACAGAGTCTGGCAGCAAGTCACGTTGTACTGTTGTCACAACATTAGGAGTTAAGAGAATAGCAAGGGTGGTTACTTCAGATATCGATTCATATATCCAGCAATAGTATCCATGATCCTACCACCAGTGGTACTTGCAGCAGCTACATGATCTGACAACTTCTTTCGCTGCATAAAAATCTGCTCCATTCTCAAAGGTAAAAACTACACAATGCAGTGTAGTACCATCAGGCAATGAAAACGTAGGACACAACACAGCCTCTGAAATTCTGACACAAATGGTGATGATATCCACTGTGATCTACTTTGAAATGTAGTCAGCCAATGAGGGTAGAAGTTACCATCAGGCAATGAAAACGTATGACACAACACAGCCTATCAAATTGTGATACAAACTGTGATGATATCCGCTGTGATCTACTTGAAACGTTTAATATTGGAAGTACTCGTTACAGAAAGTTTTTATCAGAGAAAAAACAACAGTTTAACTTCTGTGGATAAACAGTAGTGTACTATTTCAATATGAAGATTTTTTAAATACTTATTGATGACCGAATAAGCTAAATAAGTAACAGTTTTAATGAATTCAGCGGGGATATGTTGCATACTATGCATCTAAAGCAGCTTCACACCATTATTCAGTAGTATTATTCACAAAAATGGTTCTACAAAGGCATTACAGGTCATTTATTTTAGAACTCCAGCCACTATGACACTGATACGAGGCCAGTCCTTCAACGATTTGCTGAAAGTAATACACTATACCAGCACAATATTTCAAAAAGGATTATATAAAATTTCAATGAATCTTTTTGAAACACACTTTATTTTAATATTGTCACTTCTCCATTTAACATACTTTCTGTGCCTACCTACCTGTCACACACGGACTTGATGGCTGTGTTGTCATGTTCCACTATCTAAGCAAAAACTAATGTTGAAGTAAATCTCAATTATTTATATTATTATTATTATTAGAAACTAATAATCACTGACCACTTCATAAATCTAATAAGTTATAAATCTAATTGTTATACTTGAAGAACTCGAACATCAGGAGATTTACAACATTTTTAGCTTAATGTTCATTCTTCATTGAGTACTGTCAGACTGTTGATATGAGCAAAATACAAGGAATTTTAGTTAAAGCATTTTATAGTTCTATAGGCTGCAAGACTTTTTCGTGCAACAGAATTCAAATTCTTGAGTGGGCAGAATAGATTTTCCCCATGCAGCAATTACATTATAAAGGCTAATTCACATTGGCTGTCATGTCTCATTATGTCAAAACATTCCGTAATGCATTTAAAATGGTTGCTTTAACAAAGGCCGTGTCGACATCTGCTAACATCGGAAGTTAACATATTTTCGCCATGCTTTATTGACATAGAAGTGAATTTTGTGTTTTGTTTCTTCTTAATCTTTATTTTATTATTGTGCTTTATTTTTGTGGCAAATCGGAAATGTTCCACGATTTGAATACTTTTTGCATTGAGTGTTTTTTCCAAAAGGGAGCTCAGATACCTAAAAACCGAAAACTATTTAGCTTTTAGAATAACAGAACAGAGCTGATGCCCACAGTTGCATAAATAAGAACATACGTTGATGAAGCAGTTTTCAGTGTATAACGCTTTAAATGAGAACTTCAGCTGTAATGAAGAAGAAAATTACCGTTGTTTATGACAGAAATAGTTAAATAAGGTAAAAACATAATGGGTAAGGTGTGCTCTGTCTATTCCCTTAGAACTATTGTTTGATGTATTTGTGTGTATGTCTTTTCGCTAGCATATAAATGTCGATTTTTTGAAATGTTGTTTCATTTCTCAGAACTTTACTTCACATAACAGATCAGGGACATACGTTCGAAAGTTTGCTTTGGCCGTTAATAAACTTTATAGTTCCTCAATTCCAATACTCTACTCCAACTTTTTGTATCATAGATAGCGTCTCATGACATCGCTTTCACCATCTCATACAGTACTAAGCAAACTGACATGTAATGGGAAGTGCGAATACACCTTGAATTGATGATGCCATAATGTGGTGTGGCTTGACATCCAGTGTAAATTGGCATCAACCTGTTGCAATGTTAGTGTGTAACTTGTAAACTATGTTTAGTGTACAGCACTATCGGTAGTTCACCTCCAGTTTGACATTTTTCTGTTTTCATGTTGTGGTAGAATACTACTGACCTGATGTAGCTGGGAAGTTCCACAGTAGTCAGTTCACTCACTGGAGCATAGAGCTGAGTGCGGTGATAAAGTAATTAATCGTCAGTGGGTGTACAAGAACGTCATGAAATGAGACAGGCAATGCATTTGCGTGTTTATGTAAAGCAGTTAGTGCAAGAAGTGATTTATACTTGTGAATGCCTGCCATGTCATATTGACCATTCCATATGCATTGAACTGGGACCTGAACTGCAAGGATTAATCTCGCAAGTGTTGTCTTGAGCATTCTATTCTGACCACAGAAATGTTATCGTAATATCTGAAACTGAAGTGACTGATTATCACAATAGGCAGAATATAATTATACTCGAGAAAAATTGGTCGCTAGACTTGTGTAAGATGGCTATAAAAGAGATTCTAATGTATTTAAAATATTAGTGTATGAGAAGTACAGTCAACTAAAGTAATATTTCAGAATCGAAATTGTACACTGGTAGAAATGAGTTACTTTGAACTGCAGAGAAGCAGCCAACCCTCTGCAATTGAATTGTAGCCTTGTACCTGAATATTATAGTATTTCCAGCATCGATAGTGCCACAGAGGAGGAAGCAGCTCGCCATGAAAATATAGGTAGGTGACTGAGGACATTGTCAAGAAGTATTCCCACATCTAACTGTGCAATACAGAGTGAGAACATCATTACTTTTGCAAATATAACGTTATTTATATCGGAGCTGCCTGCTTATACCCATTGTTAAAATCTGTAAGAATACCATGTGAGTCTATTTGCCACCTTGGACGTTACTGGTTCTCTGTTTAGCAGTACATCTAACTCTTTACCACTATTTTGAGTACATTGATGTCCTAACAGCAACTGTTTCTTAACAGTTGTAACAAAGAGATAATTTGTTTTTGCTTGGACAATTTTCAGCTTTGATCTGCTTGCAGTTTTACATGTCTATAGGCAAGGATGAACACACTCTGCTCTCAAGATACTCATGCTAAAGAACGAGGAAAAAATGGAATAATGACTTCAAAATGAAGTTTTTACATAACATAATATGTTGTATAATATAATATTTATATGATATAATATATGCATAAGTTTTTATGTAACATTATACTAATGTCATTACTGCAGGAGAAGCATTTATTGGGACTGTCTGGATACAACATTTCATTTCATAGCCATTCTGTGGAGAGTTACAGATTTCTGAGCCAGAACAAATAGTTGTCCCCTTCATCAACGTACAAGCTGTCCACACCTAGAAAAGAAAAAAATCAATAAGTTAGACTCTATGATTCGATTTTGCAAGACTTATTTATTGCATACAAACTGAACAAGTTTTCATCTGATATAACATTTCCCTTATGCATGTCTTTAATTTTCCATACTCTTCCACATCATGTGATTTTAACATACTGGAGGTACTTCTGTAGAGAATCACAATTTTCTGTTCGTTTTATGAAACAAATAAGTAACATAACTGTAATAACAGTAAATGCTGCTATTAAATATACATAAATGGCACGTTTTTCACAACATAGTAAATGATCAGATTAACCTATAAAATGACATGTTCTCATTTCACTTGAGGGCATTCATCGCAATGAGTTTCATTTCAGAAGTGAACGGAAGGAGGGAATAGAGATCGTAGAACTGGACGAAGAACACAGTTTGGCGATAATGTGTACATTTTCCACTCAATTCCTGTACGAACAGTGAGAAATCACTGCAGTCTCCCCAGTGATAATCTCTGGCTTTCAGTGCATAAAACCATTAGATTGGAAGTTAGTGGTGTTTTCCTATTAGGAATTAAAACATATTCCTATCAAATAGCAAGTCTGTTTGCTTATGAGTCTCTTCTGTGTCTTGTTTATGTGCTTGTTTTCAACTGACCTTCTCACTTCCCCACCAAAAATAATAGAAATCGGATAGCTTTCCTTGCAAAACAGCAGAAATGTCAAAATATTAGCAAAAGCACATTTACCTAAAACATCGTTCAAGACCCAGAACTCAAGTTAAATGAACTGCAGAAATGTCAAAATATTAGCAAAAGCACATTTACCTGAAACATTGTTCAAGACCCAGAACTCAAGTTAAATGAACTGCTCAATGCAAGTGTGGCACTAACTATGAACATAACTGAACTCAGGCTCCAGGGAAGCAGAGAGCGAAATAACAATCATAATAAAACTAAATGAAATAACATTACTGTGAAATAAAAACGAAACAGTAATAAAAATAAAGGCAATGCATTCGAAAGTACATATCTCTGTATATATGTGAAATCAGATTCTGCTGCTGGTTATATACAGCAACAATGGCTCTAACCTAACTAGGCCTCCAGGTAAATAAGTAGTCGATGACAGATATGGATATGTGCTTCAACTTTATGCTAGAGTTCATCAATTTATTAATGTTAGTGGCTGGAAAGTGTCAGCCTGCCAGCAACTCATGGCCAGATATTTTTTTGTGAGTGAGAGATTTGCAGAAAGTGCTTAATAGGGCAGCAGTTGAATAGTCTTTCATGGTAGGACAGGGCAGCATGGACAACATGTAGCCTTGCTTTATCTTGTTAAATAATAATATAGCAGTGTTCTCGAAGACAGGCCATGGCCAAAAGACTTAATGTGCCTGAAATGTAATGCACGTTCTCCAAATTACCAACTACGTGAAAGAGATATGCTCATACTGCGTATCCAGTGGCATCTTATACCATCATGCAAAGTGTTGGCCCAACATATGATAATGCATGCAGTGTGGCAATTTTAGTTGTCCTCAGACCCTTTATACATGGATGCATCCAATGTAATCCTCTACACAGAACTGGAACTCGTTGGGCTCACCACTGTCAGTGTGCCTCTCTTTACTGTCTCGCCAAGGGAAATTACGACAATGGTCACCATGACAACAGTCTATGGTGATCTAGACGTCGTCGTACTGTCTGTGTGAATACTTGACTTGCTGCAAACAAGCCTGTTTCCTAGCTCACAGAATGTGATATGGCCATATAGTCCTGCACAGCTGAGCAAACCATATATTTCTCTTCTTGGGCACTAGTCACATGGGATTGTTGAGTATAGGTCTTCTGAACCCATAAATTCCAAATATTCATGTAAGTCATGCGTGTCTGACCAACACAAGCAGCAATATCACAGAACAATAAACTATACTATTAATAGGCTGTGGTCCCATCACTCTGTATTCCAACACATGATATAGACATTCTCGTTCTTACACTAGGTGTAACACGATCTTCTCACAAACACTCTCAAACACCATTTGAGGAAATCATTTTTTTTATACAGAGAATGCAGATGATGTTACAGCTAGCTATTTTATGTGGCTGCAATGATGCATATCCAAGCATGTAGTACATTTCGTATGGATCCTTGACGTTTCTTACATGTATATCAGTGTATGTGAACTACATGACCGACCTACTTCTGTGTGATATCACTAGAGATCGCGCTATTACATCAAAGTCAGCAGCGCAAATCAATGCCGCAGACAGACAGGGCTCACTGCAATCTGACATATGGAAGGCGCTCCAGGAGACCAAGCCTCCCTCTCACCAAAGGAGTGCCCTCACACTGAGGTCAGTGCATGAGTAGTGTCAAACATTCAACAGCTAAGCCCCAGTTTTTTAGCTCAGCTTCAGAGTCAACAACATCATGAATAGAGATCTTGAAGTTTCAGAAGACCATGTGCTTTAATTAAAGTTGAACATTGTAATCTAGGAGAACAGTTTGTGATTGTATGCATCAAGTGATACTTTCATAGTCAATAACATTTGTAAATATTCTACACTCTCCTGTTGCAAAGGACAGTCTCAAGTTCAGTAAATCTTTTTATTCATCCATGTAATAAAGTGAACTGATATTTCATCTGTTGTAGTTAAAAATGAACCATCTCCCAGAGCACTCAAAGAACCTACAGTTGTGCCCAGGTGACTGTAGTATTGCTTGGTCTTAATGGCCCAGGTGTTGTTTTTACTGATTATTTAATGTAAATTCTTTACATTTTTGGTGTAAGTGGGTCTCATATTTAGGGTCTGTGGGTTTATTGTCATGTGTCCATTAAATAGTCCCTGCGCTATCGACGTAAATTTGTCGATGTCGTGGTCGTTGCAATCGATAACTCGTTCTCAAATAGATGGCGCGAGACTGTGCGAGGAGTGGAGTTCAAATATCGCGTGGACCATCTCTTTCAGCTTCTAGCTATGTCACGTGAATATCAGAATAGATCCTTCAATATGGCCCTCTTGCATCAGCTGGTAGCCCATTTCTATTAGCTACAGTACCATATGTAGAACTCTCTCGCACTGTTCGCTCTCATAATTTCTAGAGCAATGCACAGTTTTTTTTCTTGAAGCGGCGCCAGCTACCGTCTGTTGGTGTTTCTTTGGCACTCTTATGCCGATGAAGTAAACACGATGACGTTTCGTGTAGACCTTTTCTTTTCTTCCATCAATACAATGTGATCAGGATCAAAAGTTGTCAGAAAAACATTCTGGTTTTTAGTCGTTTTGTCACCTTCCTCAAAAGATAAACCACAGTTCCTTAGTATACACCAAAGAAATTCAGCCTGACAGTTTCGTTTTTCAAATAAATAGAATTCCATGGCACTATAAATCCTTCTGAGTTGATTTTCCTAGACATTTGACTGTCGTGATTGATTCCAGTAGTCGTTTGACGATTTTGTAATCAATGAATATGTAGTACTTTTGCCTATTTGCGCATGTTGTAGCCTTATATCACTTGGTGTGGTTCAAATACCAACACTGACACGCCTTTGGAGCCAACTGCTGTTTTGGCTATTGAAGAGGTCAAGCATAATTTTAGATTTAGTAAGATACATGAGAGACTACACACTTGCACACATTTTTAATTCGATTTTTAGAGAAATCTTAGTGAAGCACCACAACTCTACACCCATATCTAAAGATGGGTCTAACCAGCTGCTCAATGGTTTACCAACGAATTTACTGTATGTGATGTAGAGTCGCATGAAGTCTTGACTGGCAGATGCTGCAAATCAAGTCGATTACCTACAATATATTAGTTTCATGATAAGGTTCAGCAGAAGGTTAAGGTTCTGCAGAGGGTTCAATCTGTTGGAAACACTTGATTGTAGCTCTGTGCAGACATAAATGATAAGACAAGATGATGTATTAGGTGGTTCCCATGGTTGTGCTAGTGCAAGGAACTTTCCAGTCTTTTGTACTGTCACCAGATGTACTGAGTAGGTCATATGATAAATCCAGTGACAGAAATGGGAAGTATTACACTATGAACAACTTGAATGGATACTGCAGTATTTTAATATCTGTGGGCTAGGTTGATTAAAATTTCATCTTTAGAATAGCTTACATTTAGTATTTCCAGTACAGAAAAAAAGTCTTTCTTACAGATTAAGGTTGGAGTAATTACATGAAGGCTTGTGAATGTGTCTATTGTTATGGAACTTATCAGGCAGAAATTACAAGACACCATACCCAGATGATGTGCACATAGAGACTATCGCCAACTTTCAGATTTTAAGAAAGGTTGAATCATTGGCGTGAGCGAGATGGTCGCATCATAGTGACAGATCCTGAAGACAGTTGGCTGTGCTGCAATGAATGCAGAACGTGTGGTGACATCATGGACTCAGAAGAACAGTATGGCAAGGAGACTTCACTTCCAAAAGGATTGCACCATGACAAGACTTTATGATTGGCTCTCATGGCCAGGTCACCAAATATCATAATAAGTTAATTAATTTCATGTTACATGGATCGTTTTGCATGATAATTTGTAATGATGTGGAACTGGTCATTTCACATTCACATTGCAAACTAATTTGTAAATATGGCTACATACTGAACATTATTAAGTTTTTTTTTTTAAGAAGAAACATACAGATGAGAGTTATTAATTCCTACCCACTACCTTTTACACATTACAATCATAGAAATTCTTCTTTAGAAAAGAAGGAAGTTGTCAATGTGAAACTTTTTCACTTTGTTTTCAAATTGTACTTTACTGTCTGTCGGACATCTTATACCACTGGTTTAGCGGTTAAATATTTTAGTTGCAACATTGTGCACCCCTTTTTATGCAAAAGACAACATTTATCTGAAGGAATGGATGTCATTTTCCCTTCTGGTATTGTAATTCGGTACAGCATTGTTCCGTTTGAACTGCTGTGGCCTATTTACAACTAACTTCATGAGGGAATAAATATATTGTGAAGTAGTAGTCAGAATATCTAAATCCTTAAACAGATGTTTACAAGATGATCGTGAGTGAGCACCACATATTATTCTTGCAGCACGTTTTTGAAATATGAACACTTTCTTAAGGATGAGTTACCCCAGATAATTAATTCATATGATATTATAGGATTAAAATATGCAAAATATATCAATGTAATGATTTGTCTCTCTCCCCTAGGTTTATAGTGATTCTAAGTATAAATGTGGCTGAACAAAGTTGTTTTAGAAGTCCCAAAATGTGCATTTCCTAGTTTAAATTCTCATGTATATTGAGTCCTAAAATTTTTGATCTTTCCACCCTGTTTATTATTTTCTCACTATGTGTTACGCTTATCATTGGTGTCGTACACATGGATGTGCAGAACTGAATATGTTGTGTATTTTTAAGAACATTATTTATCATTCATTCTATTTCTGTATTTATGCTAGGACTAATTACAATACTAGTGTCATTTGCAAAAAGAACTAATTCTGCTTGTTATACACTAGACAGATGATGGTTTACATATATATATATGACAAACCATAGTGGACCTATGATTCAGCCTTAGAGAACCCCAAATGTGATTCCTCTCCAGTCAGAATAACATCCCCAAACTAAATTGGATGAATTGCTAAATTCAACTTCCTGCATTCCTTTGGTTGGATATGACATTATCCATTGGTTGACTATACTTTCTATCCCATAATGTATCCAGGAGAATATTGTGCTTCACACAGTCAAAAACCTTAGATAGGTCGAAGAATATACCAGTATTCCAGCAAAATTATGCAAGACCTCAAGGCGCAGTTCACATTACAGATGCCTTGACGAATGTGATGTGACAGATAGATGTATATATTCATGCCAGCCTACAGAATGCAATATTAATGGATTGCCAAAGCATATGTTTCACCCATGGCAAGAAATTTCTCAAGATGACATTCGGTGGCTGTTTACTTCTGTGCCACAAGCAATACAAAAGTGTTGAAGTTTTCCTGGCTGATCGAATATTCCAACATTTTTTGGGAGTGCACCCAGGATGTTATTAACTCTTGTTCCAATATTTCGGCTGACAACCTTTCAGCCATTCTCTAAGCAAGCCGCTTGCAAGATTTTGAAAGCACTTTACACTGAGGAGTAAACACACATGTGTAAAAGATGACACTGTTAGCAACAAGAGCGTCAGTCACAGCTAAAACTTAACGTCTCCAAGACTAACACAAAACAATAACATTCAGCAAATCCACAGTGCTTACTAAGTATTTGTTAAGTTGTTGTGGGTATCACATGTAAGAATTCCAGGCTATGAAGACCTAGAGCACCTTTCGGAGCACAGATGTGAAATGAGGGGCTTCCATAATTTGTCAAGCTGGAAATCCTCGTCTTGCTTGAGCAGGTTATTGGCTAATTGTATTTCCATTGGCCATTCCAAAAAATACGAAAAAGATAAGATACTGACCACAGCGCCGTCCTATTTTGATTCAGAGGTCAAGGAAGCTTGGAAATACGATTAGCAGACAACTTGTTCAAGTGGGAAGAGGGTTTCCAGCTTGACAAATCATTGAAACCTGTCATTTTATGTCTGCGCTCTCAGAGGGAAATTCTTCTAGGCTGTCACTACCTGGCATTCAAATATATGTCATCCATAATAATCAGATAAATACTTTGTAAGCACTATGAATTGGCTGATTCTGTGCTTGCTCTTAGAGGTGTAATGTTTCATCTATGATTGATGTTCTTGTTGCCAACAGTTTTATCTTTGACACATGAGCCTTAACTCCACGGTTTAGTGTTTTAAAAATCTTGCAAGTGCCTCACATTGAGAATGGATGAAAGGTTGTCAGCCGAAATATCGACACAAGAATTAATAATATTCTGGATGCACTCACGAAAAATGATGGAATACAAGAGTGTATTCGTGCCCTTAGCCGGTAACACCTCATACTGATGTTGATAGCAGAGATCAGTTTCAAACAAAATGAAAGTTCAATCATTTAATGTTTGTTATGTGTGGGTTACCACCACTGAGTTCATAAATAGTTAACTGGTGTTTCACGGCATAATACTTTCTATTTCTGTTACCGTTTCTAACGAGCCTTGTCAATGTGACGCAAACCCTACGTCCTTCCATTTCAAAGCTATCCAGTCGTCCAGATTTAGGTTCCTTGTTTTCCCTAAATTATGTAAGCCAAGTGCTGGGATGGATTGTTTGAAAAAGTCATAGCTGATAAACAGCCCTTTCCTTGGAAACGAGGAGATTGTGTTCTGTAGCTTCAGGAAGTAAACCTTAGATTTCCAGTAATGATAGTTCTCCACATACTAGTGAGGAGATGGATTTTTCATGTATTATCAAATAACATCGTCACTACTTTCAGTGATTGATTTGGGTACAGAAATGGTTAGACATTATCCCAAAAGACTTTGCTTACAGTACAATGCATGCCTATAGAAATTCACTTGGCATGAGCATGAAGTTGTTTGCCTGTATCACCACTGCTGTTGGACATAACTTCAGCCTTGTGGCAGGGAACATGCCACTTCCAAAAGATGCACATTTTGAAGAGACAGGGAATCTTATGCAGCATACTGTTCCAACATTGTTCTATGAGGCATGGGTGCCAACGCCAACATGCATGCTCTTTGTCTACCATTGCGATGGAACAGACAGCTGTACAGTATTCCAAGGGTATCAGGTATCGTCTGACATTACAGTGCCTTTGACAGACTTAAAATTAACTAAATAATTCACACAGTTGGTAAAGTAAGTAAGAATATTGCAGGTGCAGTGGCCATACCAACAGGAGTGAGGAGTTCATTGCCAGGTGGGCTGGCAGGGTCAGGCAGCTGTGGTGTTTGGTAGATCAGCCAGAACAGGTAATTGGCAGGGTCCTCCCTGTGGCCAGCCAGCATCGTGATGTAGTGCCCATAGGGCCACTCTGTCGCCTCAAACCTGTGAATTAATTCCAATGCTACAGTCCTGTGTACAAGTTTCCTTCACAGCTTCAGAAGAATGTTTCCTCTTTGGAATCTAACATTAGGTAAATATGTCGGTTTTCCATTAACATAATTGATTAATCTTCAAGATGATACCACAAATAATATTATAAAAGATGTCATATCATGTAGACATTTAACTGTGGTGTGCAAACGAGGCATTTATTTAAGGATCGATGCATATCCCAACTCGGCTTCATGGTCGAGGTCACTAATACCTATACAAATATGCAACTCTCGATTAAGATCCTGGTGGTAGAAAAAACTTTCACTGCAAATATTTGAGCGACAAGGGGATCAGAGGTGGAGGAGTGAGGCTTTTGGCACCCAGAATAGCGCCAATTAAGAATGAAAGAGTCATATGTGATTGTTGGCTGGAAGATCCTGTGAGTTAGGTTCAGTCAGGTAATTGGAAAGGCTTTTTGTTCTTCTGTGCATATTTGCTGTGTGGATAGTGTGGCATCATGGCACACAGCCTACTTCTCTTGACTAGAATCAGGAAGGTTGCTGATCTTAACATTCCCATTTGATGGACTGTTAATCACTAACAGTGTTATATGCCCTTATTAAATGAGATACAGTGGAAAGATTTGTAATTTAACCAAGGGGATTGCGGCAAAGTCTGGTGACAACCCCCTCTCCTCTCCTCGCCAGCCAGGCACTGATGGTGAAAATGTCTTCTACCACTGGGATTAGAATTGACAATCTCTGAGTCGGGCACCCCTACACAGGGGTACATGAGCAAGCTCAGGAATGGGGGCGAATTATTTGTGCAAGTGTTCTGTGCTATATTCAGTATCTTTCTACAGTGTCTTATGGAGAGAAGGTATATGACACTATTGGTAGGGGTGTTAAGTCCAACAGCCCACTTAGTGCTATTGGAGAGAAGCATGGTACCAGGTTCTAGCCTTTCCCTTCTTTTATTGTTATCAACAACTCAAACGTGATACAACACTCTACAGACAATCATTACAGTCACTTACACTGGACAGATACACTTAACACACATAATATGCAACTCTCCCAAGTGGTTTCATATTGAAAGGCTTGCACAAGACTGTGAAACACACAAATTTGTTCTTTAATTCATTATATACCCCGTGATGAGATATCAGTAACCACAATTAGGGTAGTATTTAGGATTCAATAACGTATGCAAATGCCACATGGGAAATATTTGTCATACAAATAGAGTATTTGTTGTACAGACTTTGGCATGCAACTATTGAAACACAGTACGTTCTGTAGAGCAAAACTAAGTGGTAAATGATAAGTAGCAAGGGTTTTCGGGTGGTACAAGTCATCAGTATTAAACGAATCCAGCTTATAAAGGCTCTTTGAATACTCAGGTGCAGCATCGATATGTCGATACATTTAGAGGTATCGCAAGTCAATTCCCTTGTCTCAATAGTTGTACCCGTAAGACCAAACAGTTTCGAGACTGGATTAATAAAAAATAGAGACAAGGTGTGTTGTGTACATAGTTCCGCGTAGTCAGCGCGTACACAACTTTCCCACTAGAGCGCGCCCCGCTAAGCACAACAGCGCAGGCGCAGCACTCGTCCATCTCCGCACTACGAGATGGCGCTGCCATAGAGACGGACCAAATTCTGCTTCCGCCGATCTGCGTATTAATATGTAACGCAGCCAATGAGATTGCTGCTAATGTAGAACCTTTTCTCATCACAGATCACACTCGCGCAGTGATACATGAACGCACGAGGTGTTATAACCAGTGTACAGACCTCTGATTAGTCAGTCTGCATTTGTCTGCACCAGTCTGTACCAGTCTACATTTGTCTGTACCAGTCTATAGTCAAGTTTCAGTCTGCACCTAAGAAGATTACCATATTCCCGTACATAGCCATGAAGATATATGTATAGACACTTTTGTCAAGTATCAGAGATATATGTGAGAATAAGATTAACGTACCAATACCAAAGGAACTTCAGAGGTCAATTGTAAATAGCATTCAGAACCAAGTTAAGTAATTTTTATGTGTCTTATTATTTTAATAAATGTGTGTGAAAATTAATCAAGTTCTATTTAAAGTTGGTCACCGTCAGTCTGCTACTCTAAGCGTGCAAGTGGCATTTCTATCGTCTGACCTAACGACAGAAGATAAACACGCCACGATAAGACCACAAGACATATAGCTGACACTCGCCTACTTTGTTAGAGCGACAAGTCAAATAATCTGATGTGTACTGAAGGTCTTACAGTACGCACACCTCAAGGTGAAATGGTAGTTTAGGTCGTTTACATTGTCGATCATACAACTATGTAAAGCTGTCTGAGAAGTGCTTGTTTGTGGTATTGTACGACCCACCCATCACTTTGACTTGGGTGTCAGTTATATTGTTAACGCATTGACCTCCCTTGTAAATTTCTGCACTTCGTCATTTTGTGGTACACTCGTACTGATGACACGAAGTCTCCTCACCTGAAGTGATTTTTTCCAGATCTTGGAATATGTCCACACATCTTTGTTTTTATTTGTGAGTCAAAGTGTGCAGGATATAATTTGCATATCTCTTTCTCTTTTTCAAATCGTGCTATAGAATGTATTGAACACTTTATTTAGATATGTTTCATTGCAAATTGTTTGACAACAAAGTTGACACACTATAACCACACGTTCAGTACTTGACACGGCCTTCTCGCAACTGACTGGTTGAATGCACGTCTGTTGTTTACAGGTGTTAGTTCAAGCTACCAGCGTAATTACTGCGCTGGCGTCGCTTATATGTGAGAAATTAATCAGTCTCGGAACTTTTAGGACAGACGGTGTATTCTGCAGTGGTAGTGAGAGAGTACTTTCCGATACACTCACGGTCAATTACACCCGACTTCAAAACGTTGATCTCGTCACCATTTGACAGAATCAGTCACTATCTTCGACATGTAAAAAACAGGTAACAGTACATACTCTGAACAAAGTGTAACGAGACTTCGTTAAGACATATCAAAGAATGAAGGTGTGTTACACATTGCAGGAAGTTGCTGAGGGGCCATTCGCTTGCATTGCCCCAGACACTTATTCTTTTGAATACCGTGTCACGATGAGACAGTGACACCATCAAATCAAAAATCACTTCAGCGAAATCTCTGAATCAATCATTAATCAGTGCAATTAGTTTGTTCGGCCACTACCCACAGCAAGTATATAAATATGCGTTTCATAAATTGAAACACCTTTTATTGCCGCAAAAAGGCGTTTCAATTTATAAAAGTAATATTACAAGCTGTTACAACGTCTAAGAAACATACGACATATTCTCAGCGGGCCTTTTCTGAAGACTCACTGATAATGCTCGTCTATCGAAGCGGCGAGGATCATAACGTCATAGAAGGACGTGTTGCGCACAGGGTGAAGTAAAAGGGTGTACTTCTCTGATACGTTCGTTCCCACCCAGATGGAATATGTGATGGTCACGTGCGGGTCCTTTCGATGGTCCACGCCAGTGATGTCTGCCACTCTGAGGCGATCTGCAACTGTTTAACGAAATTAAGTCAGGTACAAATGTCTCTACGCCATTATAGTTTTGTGTGATCACGAAGAGTAAAAGATTGTCGATATAACTAAATACTTAGAGATAAAATTATGGATAACTTAATATGGAACCATTGCATATGAAATGTTATGAAGGAGCCGAACCAAGTACTGCATTTTATTCAGAGAAAACTTAGAAGGTGCAACAAATCCACAAAAGAAACTGTCTATACTATACTTGTTCGTTCTCTTGTGGAGTACTGCTGCACAGTATGGGATCCTTACCAGATGGGACTAACAACAAACAACAGAAATGTTAAAGAAAGGGCAACTTGCTCTGTATTATCACAAAACAGGGGAGACAGTGCCACGTTTATGGTAAGTGAGTTCGAGTGGAAATCACTAAAGGAAAAATGCTTTTTGTTGTTCTTTTCACAAAATTACAATAAATAACTTTCTCCTCTGAATACCTAAATCTATTGTTGACTCCCACGTGAAATAAGAGAAACTAGTGTCAATTTTAACCACATGTATTCGAGAGTAGAAGGTGACTCTTTGATTCCTATGCCCTACTTAAGTGTGAATTGTAGAGTAATCATATAGATTATATAAATGTGAAATAGCCAGCGCCTTTTACTTACGAGCTGTTCATATGAAAATTAAATTCTTAATTGAAGAATCCTGGGAAACAAATGTACAAAACATGAAAGCACTCTTCAAGCTACAAAAAAGGGCTACAAGGATAGCAACAAAAAATAGCAATGAAGTCCACTGTAAGAAGCGGCTCAAAATATTGAGGTTTTTCGCCATGTGAGTATATTATTTACCAATTAGTTACACACACGAAAAGATCTCGATAATTATTCGCCAAATAACTCTTTCCCATGACCGCAGAACGAGATCTAGATTTAACTTGCACTTACCAAGAAAGAACAAGTTGAAACCACCAGTTTCTACCAAAGAATAAAATTTCAGAATAAATTGCTCAGATTCATTACTAAAAGGAATGTATTAAAAAAGCTGCTAAAAAGTAATCATTATGCAAAACATTCAATAAAATGAAATGTCAATTACATTTCATAAAGTACAGATATGGCAAAAAAATTTAATATAAGTAAACCACTAAACCCCCGTTTCTTTATAGAATCGAACTGCTATTTATAAAACAGCTACAGACGTCTGATTGCTTTACAAATCATTTAATGAGTGCAATTTTAATGCTAAGCATATAAGCGAGAAAATGGTCAGGAAATATTTTAAAGTTCATTGGAAGGCGCTAAGAGCTGTCATTATCAAATACTGGATGAGTGTAACATAGGTAATGGCACTTCATTTTGAACAATATCTAGTTTTTCAAACATCTCAATGTTTGTGACGTTATAACTCTTGATCTGTGAATCCAAAAATGACAGAATTTTGCAGATACATTCATTGGTATATGTATTGCATTCGAAGTTTGTTGTTGTTGTTGTTGTGGTCTTCAGTCCTGAGACTGGTTTGATGCAGCTCTTCATGCTACCCTATCCTGTGCAAGCTTCTTCATCTCCCTGTACTTACTACAACCCACATCCTTCGGAATCTGCTTAGTGTATTTATCTCTTGGTCTCCCTCAACGGTTTTTACCGTCCACGCTGCCCTCCAATGCTAAATTTGTGATCCCTTGATGCCTCAGAACATGTCCTACTAACTGGTCCCTTCTATTTGTCAAGTTGTGCCACATACTCCTCTTCTTCCCAATTCTATTCAATACTTCATCATCAGTTATGTGATCTACCCACCTAATCTTCAGCATTCTTCTGTAGCACCACATTTCGAAAACTACTATTCTCTTCTTGTTCAAACTATTTATCGTCCATGTTTCACTTCCATACATGGCTACACTCCATACAAATACTTTCAGAAACGACTTCCTGACACTTAAACCTATACTCGAGGTTAACAAATTTCTCTTCTTCAGAAACGCTTTCCTTGCCATTGCCAGTCTACATTTTATATCTTCTCTACTTCGACGATCATCAGTTATTTTGCTCCCCAAATAGCAAAACTCCTTTACTACTTTAAGTGCCTTATTTCCTAATCTAATTCCCTCAGCATCACCAGACTTAATTCGACTACATTCCATTATCCTCGTTTTGCTTTTGTTGATGTTCCTCTTATATCCTCCTTTCAAGACACTGTCCATTCCGTTCAACTGCTCTTCCAAGTCCTTTGCTGTCTCTGACAGAATTACAATGTCATCGGCGAACCTCAAAGTTTTTATTTCTTCTCCATGAATTTTAATACCTACTCCGAATTTTTCTTTTGTTTCCTTTACTGCTTGCTCAATATACAGATTGAATAACATTGGGGAGAGGCTACAACCCTGTCTCACTCCCTTCCCAACCACTGCTTCCCTTTCATGCCCCTCGACTCTTATAACTGCCATCTGGTTTCTGTACAAATTGTAAATAGCTTTTCGCTCCCTGTATTTTACCCCTGCCACCTTCAGAATTTGAAAGAGAGTATTCCAGTCAACATTGTCAAAAGCTTTCTCTAAGTCTACAAATGCTGGAACGTAGGTTTGCCTTTCCTTAATCTTTCTTCTAAGATAAGTCGTAAGGTCAGTATTGCCTCAGGTGTTCCAATATTTCTATGGAATCCAAACTGATCTTCCCTGAGGTTGGCTTCTACTAGTTTTTCCATTCGTCTGTAAAGAATTCGCGTTAGTATTTTACAGCCGTGACTTATGAAACTGATAGTTCGGTAATTTTCACATCTGTCAACACCTGCTTTCTTTGGGATTGGAATTATTATATTCTTCTTGAAGTCTGAGGGTATTTCGCCTGTCTCATACATCTTGCTCACCAGATGGTAGAGTTTTGTCAGGACTGGCTCTCCCAAGGCTGTCAGTAGTTCTAATGGAATGTTGTCTATTCCCGGGTCCTTGTTTCGACTCAGGTCTTTCAGTGCTCTGTCAAACTCTTCACGCAGTATCTTATCTCCCGTTTCATCTTCATCTACATCCTCTTCCATTTCCATAATATTGTCCTCAAGTACATCGCCCTTGTATAGACCCTCTATATACTCCTTCCACCTTTCTGCTTTCCCTTCTTTGCTTAGAACTGGGTTTCCATCTGAGCTCTTGATATTCATACAAGTGGTTTTCTTTTCTCCAAAGGTCTCTTTAATTTTCCTGTAGGCAGTATCTATCTTACCCCTAGTGAGATAAGCCTCTACATCCTTACATTTGTCCTGTAGCCATCCCCGCTTAGCCATTTTGCACTTCCTGTCGATCTCATTTTTGAGACATCTGCATTCCTCTTCTAATAATTTCCGGGTATGCAGCCGGATCCCGTCGACATTCTGCCACGATATTTCGGCCCAGAGACGTCCGGCCATCATCAGGTGAGTACACAACTGTTGTAGTTGTGTACTCACCTGATGATGGCCGGACGTCTCTGGGCCGAAATATCGTGGCAGAATGTCGACGGGATCCGGCTGCATACCCGGAAATTATTAGAAGAAAAATACGCCGGGAAAATTTCAGAAGTCACATCTGCATTCCTTTTTGCCTGCTTCATTTACTGCATTTTTATATTTTCTCCTTTCGTCAATTAAGTTCAATATTTCTTCTGTTACCCAACAAGGATTTCTACTAGCCCTCATCTGTTTACCCACTTGATCCTCTGCTGCCTTCACTACTTCATCCCTCAGAGTTACCCATTCTTCTTCTACTGTACTTCTTTCCCCCATTTCTGTCAATTGTTCCCTTATGCTCTCCCTGAAACTCTCTACAACCTCTGGTTCTTTCAGTTTATCCAGGTCCCATCTCCTTAAATTCCCACCTTTTTGCAGTTTCTTCAGTTTTAATCTACAGTTCATAACCAATAAATTGTGGTCAGAGTCCACATCTGCCCCTGGAAATGTCTTACAATTTAAAACCTGGTTCCTAAACCTCTGTCTTACCATTATATAATCTATCTGATACCTTCTAGTATCTCCAGGATCCTTCCATGTATACAACCTTCTTTAATGATTCTTGAACCAAGTGTTAGCTATGATTAAGTTATCCACTGTGCAAAACTCTACCAGGCGGCTGCCTCTTTCATTTCTTAGCCCCAATCCATATTCACGTACTATGTTTCCTTCTCTCCCTTTTCCTACTCTCGAATTCCAGTCACCTATGTCTATTAAATTTTCGTCTCCCTTCACTACCTGAATAATTTTTTTTATGTGATCATACATTTCTCAATTTCTTCATTATCTGCAGAGCTAGTTGGAGTTAGTAGTGAGGAAGTAATAAATTAAAATGGCGTGTCTGATGTCGAAGTTTCATTGCATGAACAGCAAAAATATAGTAAATGGTGACCTTTTCTCTGTTCATCCTTCTGTGAGGGTGTCAGTAAGAAAAACCGCTTGTTGGAAGTCGCTAAATGCTCTCATTCACAAATACTGGAGGATATATTGTGGATAATTGTTACACCACAAGTTACACTGACTCAAGACATATAGGCCTATATAGTTTCTAACTGAAATACTTAGCTTACTGTATTATACTTTTAACATAAGATTATACCTCTTAAAGAGTAGAATATCATAGCATGTTAAAATTTTAAATTCGGTCAATAATTACAGGAAATACCGAAAATCAAATATTTGTTACCCCTGGATAGCGCTAGACAAGCAGCCGGCAACTGAGGCCATGTACCATTAAACATGAGTCGGGTTAGTTGTATAGTAAGAGAGATAGTAATAAAACATCTTTCTAATTTCACAACTCACTTTCGAAGTATAATAGCTACCTTTCTGTAGCACCTTATGTCAAAGCTATGCAAGAGGGAATGGCAACACCATGCAATCTTTCTAAAATGAAATACGCACTATTATGGAGGAATAATAACTCATTGTTACAGGCGAGCATATAAGAGGTTGCGCTGTACAAAACGGAAAACAAGTCCATTTCACTTTATGAAATAATTTCTTTGTAAACATGTATAAACAGTACATTCCTGTACACTAATGATTCATCAAAGGAGATTGCGTTTTTATTTTTATTTACTGGCCTTATATTCGAGAGCATGGAGTTTGTTCTCCCCATCTGGTCATTCCGAATCAAGTATTCCATGGTTTACCTAATTTATTGTTTAAATGAATTATGTTTTCTCGTTTTTCAGCTGTAAGACCATACCTTGTCCAATATCCTTGAAAAACTGATCGCTAAATAAGTCAGATTACTACTACTAATATACTAAAATACTATTCTGCAATAACAACTGAGGCTGCATATCTGATTGTTCAATTTTTTTTGTCACACACTAAGTAATAATAAGTGAGGCCTACCACATTTTATAAACATCTCTACACATAAATGTGAAACTACTCCTCCATAGATCACTCAAACTTTCATTTATTATTTCCACACATCTATGAAGGCACTAAGAATTAGAAAACAAATATGCACACTGGGTGTTCGTCCTACTGTTCCAGGTGGAGGCTTCGATTTTGGTGGCCATGCCCCTTTGATACACTATGTGATCAAAAGTATCCGGACACTTGGCTGAAAATGACTTACAAGTCAATTCGGTGTTCACCCACCTTTATGACAGCTTCCACTCTCGCAGGCATACGTTCAGTCAGGTACTGGAAGGTTTCTTGGGGAATGGCAGCCTATTCTTCACGGAGTGGTGCACTGAGGAGAGCTATCGATGTCGGTCGGTGAGGCCTGGCACGAAGTCGACGTTCCAAAACATCCCAAAGGTGTGCTATAGGATTCAGGTGACTCTGTGCAGGCCAGTCGATTACAGGGATGTTATTGTCGTGTAACCACTCCGCCACAGGCCGTGCATTATGAACTGGTGCTCGATCGTGTTGAAAGATGCAATTACCATTCCTGAATTGCCCTTCAACAGTGGGAAGCAAGAAGGTGCTTAAAACATAAATGTAAGCATGTACTGTGATAGTGCCACGCAAAACAACAAGGGGTACAAGCCCCCTCCATGAAAAACACGACCACACCGTAACACCACCGCCTCCGAATTTCACTGTTGGCGTTACCGACACTGCAGATGACGTTCACTAGGCATTCGCCATACCCACACCCTGCCATCAGATCGCCATATTATGTACCGTGATTCGTCACTCCACACAACGTTTTTCCACTGTTCAATCGTCCAATGTTTACGCTCCTTACACCAAGCGAGGCGACGTTTGCATTTACCAGAGTGATGTGTGGCTTATGAGCAGCCGCTCGACCGTAAGATCCAAGTTTTCTTACCTCCCACCTAACTGTCATAGTACTTGCAGTGGATCTTGATGCAGTTTGGAATTCTTGTGTGATGGTCTGGTTAGATGTCTGCCTATTACGCATTACGACCCTCTTCAACTGATGGCGATCTCTATCAGTCAACAGACGAGGCCGGCCTGTACGCTTTTGTGCTGTACGTGTCCCTTCACGTTTCTACTTCACGGAAAAAGTGGACCTAGGGATGATTAGGGGTGTGGAAATCTCGCATACAGACGTATGACACAAGTGACACCCAATCACCTGATCACGTTCGAAGTCCGTGGGTTCCGCGGAGCGCCTCATTCTGCTCTCTCACGATGTCTAATGACTACTGGCGTCGCTGATATGGAGTACCTGGCAGTAGGTGGCAGCAAAATGCACCTAATATGAAAAATGCATGTTTTTGAGGGTGTCCGTGTACTTTTGATCACATAGTGTATCTACATCTACACACATAGTACGCAAACCACCATATGTTGCAAGGCTGAGGGTACCTTGTACCACTACTAGTTATTTCCTCCCCTGTTCCACTCGCAAATAGAACGAAGGAAAAACGACTGTCTAAAAGTCACAATATGACCCCAAATTTCCCGCATCTTATCTTCGTGGTCCTTATGCAAAATATACATTGTCGGCAGTAAAATCGTTCTACAGTCGGGCTCAAATGCCCGTTCTTTAAATTTGTGTAATAGTGTCTCGCAGAACTGCGCAAAATAGCATCGTCTTTCTTTCAGGGATTTGAATTTGAGTTCTAGAGGCATCTCCATAATATCTGCATGCTGATTGAACCTACCGGTAACAAATCTAGCATCCCATCTCCGAGTTGCTTCAATGTCTTTCTTTAATCCAGCCTGGTGGGAATCTCAAACACTCGAACGATACTCAAGAATGTATCGCACTAGCATTCTATACGCAGTCTCCTCCATGGATGAACCACACTTCCCCAAAATTTTCCCAATGAAACGAAATCGAGCATTCGTCTTCCCTACTATCAACCTGACGTGCACAATCCAAGACGGTGGTAAGCCACGCCACTCTTATCAACCACTGACGAGCCACGCCTCCCTTATGAGTGACATGATCATCATCGTGTGGCACTTCAAAAAAAAAAAAAAAAAAAATGGTTCAAATGGCTCTGAGCACTATGGGACTTAACATCTATGGTCATCAGTCCCCTAGAACTTAGAACTACTTAAACCTAACTAACCTAAGGACAGCACACAACACCCAGCCATCACGAGGCAGAGAAAATCCCTGACCCCGCCGGGAATCGAACCCGGGAACCCGGGCGTGGGAAGCGAGTACGCTACCGCACGACCACGAGATGCGGGCTGTGGCACTTCAATGCCCCTTCCCACCCCTACTCCTACACTGTACCTCTCCTGCCCCACCCCTCTACAGCCAATAACAGCCTACTATTAAAACGAAATAGCCGATCACAGCTTAGAATTTTAGCTGGCATGAAAATGAAACAGCCAGTCACAAAGTAGCCTCAGAGCTGCCGTCTTGGCCATGTTCAGAAGTATCCGAATGATCAGAATCTTTTCGCGTCATTTACAAAAGTAACTTAAAAAAACCGTATAAACGGTGTCTCCTGACACTGAGGGCTGTTCAAAAAATTCTGGAACTTTGTCCACAAAATTTTTCTACCCTTAGCTTTAACTTATTGTGCATGGTCTCCTTCGAAATAAGCAGTCTTGGCATGCCTCTCGCTGCATCGCGCGAAGCGCCGTCTAAGAATTTTCTTTTATTTCGTCTACCATTGCAAATCTTTGCCCTGTCAATGGGGTTTTCAACTTCATAAACAAAAAAAAAAAGTCAGCAGGGGTCAGGTGAAGCGGCACAGGGATTTCGTTTCTTGTGCAATAGTCACGCACTAACAGGGATGAATGTGCGGGTCATCTTGACGCAAGAGTCATGAAATGTATCGATACATTTCAGGCCGTTTCCTTCTCACATTTTCTCGCAGGCATCGAAACACTTCCCGACAGCACCATCGATTAACAGTTTGTCGCTGTGGCACGAATTCATGATGAAATAATCCTTCAAAGTCCAAGAAAACTATCAGCATGTTTCGGACATTTGACATGACCTAACGAGCTTTTATTGGCTTTGGAGAACGTTGCTCGGCCCATTGTAAAGACTGAACCCTGACCTCAACATCATAACCTTAGACACACATCTCTTCTCTTAAGGGAAACCTCGTTCCCAATTGCACGATCCAAAAACTCTTCACAGATTGCGAGGCGAACGTCTTTCTAGTCTTGACTCATGAGCCGTGGGACGAACTTGGCGGCAACACGATGCATTCCAGATGCCGCATCGGGATTTCATGATATGATATGCAACTGAAATGTTACATTCTTTTGCAATCTCTCGGACAGTCAATCTTCTATTGGTACGCACAGTTTCGTTGACGTTCCTGCCTAGAGCGTCGTCGTTAGACATCGAAGGGCGTCCTGAGCGAGGGTCATCTTTAACTTCCGTTCGGCCATTTTTAAACCTTGTGAATAAAATGTAACACCGACTTACTTAAGCACGCATCACTATAGGCTTCCTGCATCATTTGGCGTGTCTCTGTAAAAGTTTTCTGGAGTTTCACGCAAAATTTAATGGAGACGCGTTGCTCCTCTAACTCCGCCACCTCGAAATTGTCAAACTGTGGGACAGAACGTTCTACTCAATACAGTACTGAACAATAACTAACCCACATACAGCATTGAAACTCCCGACAGTTACACATTAAACACAGGCGTGTCCAGGGATGGCGATCGCATTTAGCTCCAACACACCGCTGGCGCGCAATTACGAATGTTCCGGAATTTTTTGAACAGACCTTGTTTATTCCTGTTAGTTTGGTACGTAAAATATCATTGTGAACTCTCACATTAAGTGCCCCAATGCAGTTTTATGCCTAAAAGTTACAAAGCACCGGTGACTAAAAATAACGTGAAAAACAGGCAGATGGTACTTCCTGTTAGGCCTGAACTAAGTTATGTAGCAAAACTAACCTGACAAAGTCTGTAACTGCAGAAACATGTTGGTTAAAATATTATGCTAAGCAGATAAGCCCACAAACAAATGGGCACTCTGAATTACTGTCAGCTACACTTAGTATGAGAAGCAATGGATACCTAAATTGTTCAATGATGCTTGTCAAGTGTTACAATGGTATCTCCACGTCTAAAACATGCAAATGGTATCGGAATTTGAGCCTGTTGCTACGTACTTGGTGGTTCATAGAACAGACTGTCATCACTAGAAGTTTTTAGAAGTTTTTTTAGATATGCTTCACATTAACAACCACAATTTTAGGAGGGCAAAGGAGGGGGAGGAGAATATTATGCGTCATGTTCTGCACTAGGAAAACATAATCGACGATACTGATTGACAGCTATTGCTTATATTAGGTTATGCACAAAAACAACTATTGAGAAAGGCTGCAATATTCACAAACCGAAACTATGCTGTCAGGACTCTGTGAAACGTTTACAGATCGTATTTCCCATTATCAACCACTAAATAGTACCAAAATCTCATCGAAACAGGCATTGTGCGGTACTTTTGAACATGGCTAAGATGGCACCTCTGGGGCTACATTGTGACTGGCTGCTTCATTTTAACGACCGGTAAAATACTGATTTGTGATCCACTGTTTCGTTTTAATAGTATGCTGTTATGCCTGGAGAGAGTCAGGGAAGGAAAGGAGTGGGCAGGAGAGACAGAAGGGAAAGGGGTTTTCGTGAACTGTCAATGATGATGATGATGATGATGTCACTGATAAGGGGAGCGTGCTTTCTCAAATGATTGATGAGTGTGGCGTAGCTTGCCGCCATCTTGGGTTGTGACGTCAGAGGGGCGTTGCCTTCATCTGCCACAGTCTGAGACTCCACCCCCTGTGGAACAGCTGTTGTCTAAATTTTGTTTTCGAATGCCTGTTGCCATTCTAGTCACATATACGAATAAAATGGAGAATGTGAGGGAATTTTAGATGTTTTGTTTCTTTTTGACGAATGGCATCTATATTAACCTGTTTTGTAACTCATTCTCCTAAGTCAACTTCAAGTTGGATGTGCATGAAGAAAAATGATTTAATTTAATTTTAATTCATTGGAATAACTATGTCCATGTGAGACAAGGTATCTTGGTCACGAATGAGTCATTACATGGTTTATGAAAAATTGATAATATATTTAAAAATAAAAAAGGAGAGCAGTAATCAATTAAATGAACATAAAGGATTCAGGCAGCAGCAGCCGTCTGAGACAGACGAAGTAACAAGGCAGAAACCGATTTTGTGACTTTTAACCAGGACCAAATTTTATAAGATCATCTGTTAGCTTTAAATAGTTTAGTTTCTTGAATTCGGCGTGTTAATTTAATATCTAATAGCCACAGTTTTCGCGTTTTCGTTTGCGTCAGAAAGTAAACCAAGTTTGTGACATTTTACAAGTTTCTAATCAGAGGCGAATTATTTAGTTTCACCTGAGTGCTTCGGTAGTTAGGTGTTTGAATCACTGCATATTATTCTAATTTATTAGATACAGCTCCTGCATTTTCATCAGTGTCTAAAATAGAGTTGCACAGCATGTGCTGATAGTCTGTTTCTCTGCAAAGTTTAGTTTTCCACGATCTTTATTATGGACAGGGACTGTGATTGTTGTGTGCAGATGCGAGTCGAGTTGTGACACTTCGCTCTCAGCTCCAGGCTGTGATGGCTTCAGTTATACAGCTTGATGCTGCAGTGGATGGCCACCACTGTTGTGGGTCAGCCATGGGGATCCAATGGATGTCCAGCATGTCCAAGTCCTCCAATCGGTCTTCACCAAAGGCCAGCCCTGTTACTGCTTGCACTGAAGTTGACCCCTCACCTGTGGTATAGTGGGAGGTCTCCCCGGGGCGTAGCAGGCAACGAAAGGCTTCCCAGGCGGCCGCACATAGGTCCTCCCCGGTTTGTCTGACAAACAGGTTCCAGGTGCTGTCTGTGGCTGACACTATTGCTGAGCCAAATGCCAATGCCTGTTGTGTTTCAGAGGAAACCTCTCAGCCTGCAATATCTGGACAATAACAGAGTGTGGGATTATTGATAGTTGGGAGCTCCAACGTTAGGCGCATTATGGCGCCGCTTAGGGACATGGCTGCCGAGAAGGGAAAGAAAATCAATGTGCATTCAGTGTGCATACCGGGTGGGGTAATTCCAGCTGTGGAATGGGTCCTCCCAGTTGCCATGAAGAGCACAGGGTGCAGCCAACTGCAGTTGGTGGCTCACCAATGATGTGTGTCACTTTGAATCAGAAGAGATTCTCTCTGGTTTCGAGCAGCTAAGAGAAGTGGTAAAGGTTGCCAGTCTTGCTTGCAAGATGAAACCATAGCTGGCCATTTGCAGTATAGTCGACAGGACCGACTGCAGACGTCTGTACAGAGCCGAGTGGAAGATCTGAATCTGAGGCTCAGACGATTCTGCGACCATGTACGCTGCAGGCTCCTCGACTTGCGCCAAAGGGTGGTTGGGTTTCGGGTTCTGCTGAATAAGTCAGGGGTCCAGTACACGCATGAGGCGGCTACACGGGTAGCAGGGGCTGCGTGACGTGGACTGGGCGGTTTTTCTAGGTTACAGGGTCTCGGGAAAACACAAGAAGGGCTTCAGTAAAAAAGGGTGGAGGTTCAAAGAATACTTGAGTTTGATTTCAAACACGTATCCGACTCATACGATTATAGTTGGTGGTGACTTTCATTTACCATCGATATGTTGGCGAAAATATATGTTTAATTCCAGAGGTACGCATTAAACATCATCCAAAATTGTGCAAAACACATTCTCTGAAATTTATTTCGAGCAGTCAGTTCATGAGCCCAAGCGAATAGTAAACAGTTGTTAAAACACACGTGACCTTTTAGCAACAAATAATCCTGAGCTAATAACAAGCAACAAAACGGATACAGGGATTAGTGAACACAAGGTTTTCGTAGCGAGATTGAATATTGTAACCCCAAATCCTCCAAAAATAAACGAAAAATATACCTATTCAAAAAAGCAGATAACAATTCACTTGACGCCTTCCTGAGAGACAATCTCCATTCCTTCCAGATTAATAGTATAAATGTAGACTAGATGTGGTTGAATTCAAAGAAATAGTATTGGCAGCAACTGAGAGGTTTAAACCAAATAACAAACGACGGAGCTGATCCTCCTTGGTACACAAAACGAGTCAGAACACTGTTGCAGAAGCAAAGAAACAAACATGCCAAATTTAAACAGACGGAAAATGCCCAAGATTGGCGAACTTTTACAGATGCTCGAAATTTAGTGTTGACTTCAATGCGAGATGCTTGTAATATTTTCCACAACGAAACTTTGTCTCGAAACCTGGCAGAAAATCCCAAGAGAATCTGGTCGTATGTGAAGTATGTTAGCGTTAAGAAACAATCAATGCCTTCTCTGCACGATAGTAATGGAGATACTATCGAAGACAGTGCTGCCAAAGCAGTTACGAAACACAGCCTTCCGAAATGCCTTCACAAAAGAATACGAAGTAAATATTCCAGAATTCGAATCAAGAACAGCTGTCAATATGAGTAATGTAAAAGTAAACATCTTCGGAGTAATGAAGTGACTTAAATCACTTAATAAAGGCAAGTCTTCTGGTCCAGACTGTATACCAATTAGGTTCCTTTTAGAGTATGCTGATGTATTAGCTCCATACTTGGCAATCATATACAACACGTTCGCTCGACGAAAGATCCGTACCCAAAGACTGGTAAGTTGCACAGGTCAACCCAATATTCAAAAAAGGTAGTAGGAGTAATCTACTAAATTACAAGCCTATATCATTAACATAGATATGCTGCAGGACTTTGGAACATATATTGTGTTCGAACATTATGAATTATCTCGAAGAAAACGGTCTATTGACACATAGTCAACAAGAATTTAAAAAACATCGTTCTTGTGAAACACAACTAGCTCTTTATTCGCATGAAGTGTTTAGTGCTATGGACAAGGGATTTCAGATTGATTCCGTATTTCTGGATTTCCAGAAGACTTTTGACACTATACCACACAAGCGACTTGTAGTTAAACTGCGTGTTTACGGAATATCTTCTCAGTTATGTGACTGGATTTGTGATATCCTATCAGAGAGGCCACAGTTCATTGTAAATGACAGAAAGTCATCGAGTAAAATAGAAATGATTTCCGGCGTTCCCCAAGTTAGTGTTATAGGCATTTTGCTGTTCCTTATCTATATAACCGATTTGGGCGACAATCTGAGCAGCCGTCTTAGGTTGTTTGCAGATGACGCTGTCGTTTATCGACTAGTAAAGTCATCAGAAGATCAAAACAAATTGCAAAACAATTTAGAAAAGCTATCTGTATGGTGCGAAAGTTGTCAGTTGACCCTAAATAACGAAAAGTGTGAGGTTATCCACATGAACGCTAAAAGGAAACTGTTAAATTTCGGTTACTCGATAAATCAGTCAAATATAGAGGCCGTAAATTCAACTAAATACCTAGAAATTGCAATTAAATTGAAAGGAACACATAGAAAATGTTGTGGGGAAGGCTAACCAAGGGCTGCGTTTTATTGTCAGGACACTTAGAAAATGCAAGAGATCTACTAAAGTGATCCACTACGCTTGTCCGTCCTCTTTTAGAATACTGCTGCGCGGTGTAGGATCCTTACCAGGTAGTACTGACAGAGTACATCGAAAAAGTTCAAAGAAGGGCAGCACGTTTTGTTTTTTCGCGAAATATGGGAGTGAGTGTCACTGAAGTGATACAGGATTTAGGCTGGACGTCATTAAAAGATAGGCGTTTTTTGTTACGACGGAATCTTCTCACGAAATTCCGATCACAAACTTTCTCCTCCGAATGCGAAAATATTTTGTTGACACCGACCTACATAGGGAGAAACGATCACCGCGATAAAATAAGTGAAATCAGAGTTCGTACGGAAAGATATAGGCATTCATTCTTTCCTCGCGCTGTACGACATTGGAATACTGAGGATTGTGAAGGTGGTTCGATGAACCCTCTGCCAGGCACTTAAATATGATTTGCAGAGTATCCATGTAGATGTAGATGAAGATTTGTAATAGACCAGAAAATAAGAAATATCTGCAATGTAAGACTCTAAACCACTGTGAGTAGCTTCTGTGTGGAATGAAAGCGGTATTGCGGTAGGAAGCCGACATAGCGAAATTTGAAAATTTGGAGTGTATCATTGTTTTCAGTTCTGCAGGAAGTCCACTGAAAATGCAGTATTCGCCTGTAGAATAGCGCATACCTGTATCTACAACGGTTAAAGAAATGTTACCCAAGTGCAAATCATTTTTCCGTCTAGTGTTCAGAGAGTGAATGTGGCAATTTCTTTGAAATGAGTACATATTATTAATCACGAATCCTATGAGGGAGTGCGTGAACAGGGCTGGAAGTGAAAAATCGCACAAGCTTTAGCTGCCTGCATATGTCTGGTTGCATGCATCTATCTCGCAGTAAATAACGTTTTTTAAACTCAGGTACACGTAGCATACCAGTGATAATCAACGCATTTTGCCTCTTCCGTTTTCATACATGTGGATGCACCGCTGAAGTTGGTAACACACAGAGAGCAGTCTATGCTGTCTCTAATTCGATTTTTATAGCTTTAGTTACTCTCATCAGTTACATCGCCAGAATAATGTTCTTAGAGTGCATGTTAATATTCACCCAATACATTCTGTGCTGCATACGTAACTGAAAGTTTCCTCGTTGACACTAGAATTGCCTGAAAATGGCAAAAAGTCGGCTTTCCGAAATGTCACGCCTTCTGGACAACGCCACCCTGCTGCCTATTGTCAGTCTACGGTTATGTGACACCACGAACGACTTGCAGGGAGATCAACTCGTAGCATCGACATCACATCAGTTGCCCACGCCTACATGTGTCACTAATTGCATCATATGGTGAAATGAAGAATTTTATTCCCTTCCCTCCATAGATACCCAACCACTGAGTCGTGTCAGTGCCCTCTGATAGTTGCATTGATTATTTGTACATGATTATAATTCGCATACATGTGCCCCTGCTTTATTAATTTCAATTTATTCCATTTGCTTCACATTTATTAATCTGAATTTTACTAAACGTTGGCGGCAAGCACGGGGACATCCCATTTGCAACTGCATGTCGATTTCCTTATCCATTTTATTACATTTTTGGAACCCAATGTGGAGACATTTCCATCTCCTTACAGTGTAATGTGTTACTTCTTCAACATACAGGGTGATTCTCGTTAACGTTTGAAAACCTCTGAAGCGACGTAGGTGACGCTGAGACAAGTGATTTAATATAAGACACGGGGGGCTGTATATGCCGGGAAATACCGCAAAAGCGGATGACAAGTGTTCAGTATGTGACGTCACTAGATGACGTAATTCGCCGCACGGGCAGCGGTTGAATCTATCGATCTGTCGCACCTCATTATCCAAATACAAGTTAGGTGTTCACATCGGTGTGGCTCTGCGCCTACATGCGCGATTTAGCGCGTGGGGCTCAGGATCCGAGTCTTGCGCCTGGCAGGTAGAATTTTTTTCATTGCGTGAGACAGTTATGTGTTTACGTTATGGTATTGATTTGTTAAATAATTTACCAGTTGCGCACTCTCTGCTGGTTTATTGCAAAGTATAGCAAAACAAAAAACTACCATACTGCGTCATAAGTAAATGAGTATATGCTTTAGAATTGTGTCGTTAACCAGTAAATGACCTACGTTTTCCTTACTGAATAACGTCTGTAAAAAAATAAAAAAAATAATAAAATAAAAAAAGGGACAGAAGGACACAAACAAAAATAAGAACAGCTTTTGTTTTGTTACGGCGAGGATAATATTTTTATAACTTCTACGTTCACAACAGGTCACATTTACAAAAGATGTTCGAAATCTGCACCGTTTGCTTGACTGCAAGAAATGCATCGCTGAATCGTCCGTTAACGTATACGCTCGAAAATATCCTCCGTATCGTCGATGTGAAGTATCACGTTCAGTATTTGTCATCCACTTCAGGGGTATTTCCTGACGTTTGCACCCCATGCGTCTAGTATTAAATTAGTTGTCTCAGTATCATATATGTGGCTTGGTTTTTTAAATGTTAATAAGAATCGTACTGTATAGTTGATCCATAAGATCTTTTTTCTACGTTAGTAAAGCTATTTTGTACGGATTGTGTATCAAAAAGAAATATGATAGCCGAGACAGTAAACCTACCTGTGTGCACCTCTGCTGTGGCATCAGACAGTCCCCTCGATTTTCCGGATCCATTATCATTACCCTGCACCTGTGGACAACCACAATGTAGATCTCCATTATACCACGTAACATATATCTCCTGAAAAAACATTTGCTTCAAAGCATGTTACATGGAATGAATACTCTCCTACACAGACTATCGAAGCATTTTGCAAAATGGCTCTGAGCACTATGGGACTTAACATCGGTGGTCATCAGTCCCCTAGAACTTAGAACTACTTAAACCTAACTAACCTAAGGACATCACACACATCCATGCCCGAGGCAGGATTCGAACCTGCGACCGTAGCAGTCGCGCGGTTCCGGACTGAGCGCCTCAACCGCTAGACCACCGCGGCCGACAAAGCATTTTGCATCCATGAGACCTATCCAGCACTGTGTTACCTGTTTTTCATGTGTATAGGATACTATTTCACTGCGATGACACGTCACATCAGGGATTCTATGAGATGCTACAGAGCTACTGTTTATTTATTTCCTCTACCTTGCAGTCTAGTGTTCTACAAAAGACAGTGTTTTCTCAGTACGATAGTATTTCTACTTTCAAGTGAGTCTGTATAATAACAACAGTGAAGGCAATTTTACAAGACAGCAACCAAATAAAATATGTTCTTGGCTCAATGAAAGATTCAGTCGCTAAGTTACATACAGTGTTTGTATAAAAAGTAATGAGACTGAGCTTGTGAATCAAAAGTTATTGCAGATGTCGCTACAACCACTTAGTACTGCCGCATGAGGTAGCCGTGTGGTCTGCAGCACCTTGTCACGGTCCCCCGTGGGAGGTTCGAGTCCTCCCTTGGGCATGGCTCTGTGTGTTGTCCTTAGCGTAAGTTAGATTAAGTAATGCATAAGCTTAGGGACCGATGACCTCAGCAGTTTTGTCCCATAAGACCTTACCACAAATTTCCAAACTTAGTACTCTTTAATGTATGACCATTGAGAGTCAACAACCCGCTGCAAGCGAGATTTCCTCAATTCGAACGCTGCAACGAACGCTGAGTCTGGGATGGCCTTCAAAGCCCTCATTGGGGCAGCTTGGACCTCCTCCAGGGTCCTCTCAAGGAAGTTTCTAATTTGAGGAACAAAAAAAGTCTGGTGGTGCCACATTGGGACTGTAGGGGGGCTGCGGAATCGTTGGAATCCCTTTCTTGTCCAGGTAGCTGGCCACCATGAAGCAGGTGTGACTTGGCACGCTGTCATGATGCGTCTTCCAATCATCGGTGATGGCTGGCCTCATGCTATGGACCCTGGCTTTCAGTCTCTTGAGCGCTTCACAATAAAAAGCACCGTTGGCAGTTTGGCCTTGGGGTACAAACTCATGACGGACCAAGCCCCTGACGTCGAAAAACACAATCAGCATGGCTTTCACCTTCGATTTGCTCATGTGAGCCTTATTGGACATGGGGATGCTGCAATGGCCGTTCGGCACTCGTGCTATTTGTCTAGGGTCGAACTGAAACACCCTGGTTTCGTCTCCGGTGATAACGTTATCTAAAAATTGCGGATCAGCTTCAAGGCCCTGGACATTGTCTTGGTAGGCATCCACCCGCGCTTGCTTTTGAACATCTGACAAAATCTTTGGGACCATCTTGGCGCAGATCTTCCTCATCGACAATTCTTTGGGAATGATGTTGTGCACTGTCATTTTATCAAGTCTGAGGTCGTCTGTTATCATCCTGACACTCATCCGTCGGTCGGTATTCAATAACAATAATAGCTCTTCACTCATCTGAAAACCTAGGCTTTTGACGGGCATTCATCGCTGTAGGCTTGCCCACACATATCCAACGTTTCCATAACCGATTTTCCTAGTTTCACACAAAACTTGATAGCGTAACGTTGCTCGATCGTTTGCTGCATGTTGCGCCACGACCGACAACTTTGCGACGTGTCCACTCAACGCACGATGCTGCCGAGACAAGAGCCCGCAGGCGACTGGCACGCAGCTCGTTTTCAGCCAGACACCCCACCACCATCAATCCCTCCAGACGAGCGCACACTGCGAAGTACTGTCATGTCACGTTGTAAGTAGGCTGTTTAGGTTTTTTTATTGGTAACGCCACCTCTGTATGAAAATCACTGGCTGTGCTGTGTGCAGTCTGTGGCTGCTTTGCATTGTTGTAATACTCGCCATTGTAGTGCTAGGCAGCTGGCTGTGAACAGCGCGTAGCGTTGCGCAGTTGGAGGTGAGCCGCCAGCAGTGGTGGATGTGGGGAGAGAGATGGCGGAGTTTTGAAATTTGTCGTGAAATGCTAGATATATGATGATATCAAGGTAAATACATTGTTTGTTCTCTATTAATATCTTTCATTTGCTAACTATCCCTATCAGTAGTTAGTGCCTTCCATAGTTTGAATCTTTTATTTAGCTGGCAGTAGTGGCGCTCGCTGTATTGCAGTAGCTTGAGCAGCGAAGATTTTTGTGAGGTAAGTGATTTGTGAAAGGTATAGTTAAATGTTAGTCAGGGCCATTCTTTTGCAGGGATTTTTGAAAGTCAGATTGCGTTGCGCTAAAAATATTGGATGTCAGTTTAAGCACAGTCCTGTACAATTGTTCAAAGGGGACGTTTCAACGTGAGCAAAAAATCAGTCTCATTACTTTTTATACAAACCCTGTACTGCCGGAGTCTACGAAATCAGCTGCGATTGTGGCTTAGTGTGTGTAAGCCGCTACGCTCGCAGGTTCGAATCCTGCCTCGGGCATGGATGTGTGTGATGTCCTTAAGTTAGTTAGGTTTAAGTAGTTCTAAGTTCTAGGGGACTGGTGACCTCAGATGTTAAGTCCCATAGTGCTCAGAGCCATTTGAACCATTTGAACTAGTGTGTGTAAACAAGATGGGCGACCGACTAGTACACGGATTTTCATGTTGAGATGAACATGAAAATACATTCGCCTAACACAACACACCAAGCCAGCAGTGGAGGAACACGAAGATGAGTGTAGTAAACAAATAGTACAGGTATTTCACGAACCCCATATACTGGTGACACAGCTACTTACATTGAGGAGGAAGATTAGAAACGCGATATAAATAGCGAAGCGACCTGCTACCTTGAATAGAGAAGATGAGTACGGGCTCACAGCGTCTTGGCTGCCAAGTGTTGAGCGCAGAACGGCCAGCAGACCTGCCTTGGCGTCTCAGTGTGGTAGGGTCCTAACAGTGCTGTGGGACAGCAACTTTCACATACCAAGACTTACAGGCACCCTGGAGGTCACATCAGTCGTAGGTACACAGAGTACTCAAAAAATGGTTCAAATGGCTCTAAGCACTATGGGACTTAACATCTGAGGTCATCAGTCCCCTACACTTAGAACTACTTAAACCTAACTAACCTAAGGACATCACAGAGTACTGGCACGCCTCAATCGCCATAAGATATCAAGTAAACAGTGCTATGTTTCTCATTCGCCTAGCTCTACCAATGACAAGAAATAAAGCAAACACCAATAAAGGTCGTCTAACACCCCTCCTCCTCATCCTCAATACCCTAACATATCACGAAAACAGCTTCTTCCACTAGTATATAGGGACAAAAGTTCTTCTCATTCACGGTAAGGGTTGGAGTCCCTTCACTCGCAGTAACTGACTCGCTAAAAACTACTCTTATAGATTTGGAATCTGTCAAAACCGCTCTGTTGTCGTATTAGACCGTCACCGCCACCATGAGACCCATCGCCAGCAGTGTTTACATTTCGTCTCCGAGAGGTCAGCTTGTTCTGTCGCAGACAGACCCTACCGCCATCGCCGGATTGCTATATGGCGACCAAGGCATCAGGATGACATTGTCCGTAACCGCTGAAACAACAAACACAGCCGCAGTCTACAGAACACTGCCTGCTACTTGGCCAGCAACAAGGACAACAACATCCGCAGAGTCTGTTAACAACATTGCAGCACCATCAGCGGCGCCGCCGACCGACCAGGCCACAGCACCAGCTCCATCAACACCAGCTCTCTCAGCATCAGCCACATCATGGCCAGCAGCGTCATCAGTCGCAGCACACCAGCAAGAGCAGCAGCCACAGCCACAGCCATACCATCACCGCGAGCAGCACCGACACTGCCGGCCACAACATTAGCAAAGCCACTTATACCAATACCAGCAGGTAAACATTCCCTACGCCCAGTCATCCCGCAATCTCCCTTCCACATTCAACCTAAAACTGGCACTAAAACTAACAAAAGTCCGTGCCAGTGATCATCAGCGTCAAACTCCCAGATATTGATGACATGCAGGTCGAAATCATCTCACAACAGCAACACCTAGTACATTCCTTTCCGTTTTTGGTCAGCAGATTTGACCCCAAATTTCTCAATCCTAAGACACTCCTACTAACTCACATTCAGCGCTACATACACTACTGGCCATTAAAATTGCTACACCAAGAAGAAATGCAGATTATAAATGGGTATTCATTGGACAAATATATTATACTAGAACTGACATGTGATTACATTTTCACGCAATCTGGGTGCATAGATCCTGAGAAATCAGTACCCAGGCCAACCACCTCTGGCCGTAATAACGGCCTTGATACCGCTGGGCATTCAGTCAAACCGAGCTTGGATGGCGTGTACAGGTACAGCTGCCCATGCAGCTTCAACACGACACCACAGTTCATCAAGAGTAGAGACTGGCGTATTGTGACGAGCTAGTTGCTCGGCCACCACTGACCAGACGTTTTCAATTGGTGAGAGATTACAGAATGACCTGGCCAGGGCAGCAGTCGAACATTTTCTGTCCGCGATGTCGTCAAACACAGATGCGACCGTCATGATGCTGTAAACAGAACCTGGATTCATCCGAAAAAATGACGTTTTGCCATTAGCGCACCCAGGTTCGTCGTTGAGTACACCATCGCAGGCGCTCCTGTCTGTGATGTAGCGTCAAGGGTAACCGCAGCCATGGTCTCGGAGCTAATAGTCCATGCTGATGCAAACGTCGTCGAACTGTTCGTGCAGACGGTTGTTGTCTTGCAAACGTCCCCATCTGTTGACTCAGGGATCGAGACGTGGCTGCACGATCCGTTACAGCCATGCGGATAAGATGCCTGTCATCTCAACTGCTAGTAATACGAGGCCGTTGGGATCCAGCACGGCGTTCTGTATTACCCTCCTGAACCCACCGATTCCATATTCTGCTAACGGTCTTTGGATCTCGACCAACGCGAGCAGCAATGTCGCGATACGATAAACCGCAATCGCAATAGGCTACAATCCAACCTTTATCAAAGTCGGAAACGTGATGGTACGCATTTCATCACAACAAAGTTTCATTAGGCAACACCTGTCAACTGCTGTTTGTGTATGAGAAATCGGTTGGAAACTTTCCTCATGTCAGCACGTTGTAGGTGTCGCCACCGGCGCCAACTTGAAGCTAATCATTTGCATATCACAGTACCTTCTTCCTGTCGGTTAATATTTCGCGTCTGTAGCACGTCATCTTTGTGGTGTAGCAATTTTAATGGCCAGTAGTGTACTATCAATGCAAGTACAGCAACTCATCCCTATGAGAAATTCCATCATCATTAAAACTAACGACCCTCATTCCCATTCACCCATCGTCCAAATTATTCCCTCCTTTGGAGGCAATTCTGTCATTACAACCCTTACAACCTGTCTGCCTAAACAACCGCAGTCTCCATGTCGACCCCCACATCAACAGTAGTGATCAAAAAGATCAACTTAGAATACACCGACGAGGAGATCGAAAGCGAACGCAACTCGAAACCAGGAAACAATGTGTGTGAGGCACTCCATATTCAAAAAGATAATGGACTTCGCTTCTAAATAAAGGTGTTCTGAGAATCACCTGACACCACTGACACTTTTATCAAACGTGGGGCCTTGATTTATTGCAGGAAGCATCCTGTAGAAGCTTCTCAATCCATTACCCAAACATAGAGGTTTCATTGATGCCTCCAATACAATGACCATCTGACACAAAATTGCAGGCTTTAAAAACTATTCCAGCAGTACTTTCGTGAACTTCCTTGATTTTGCACAAGTCACAATTACATTTTTTTCATTTATGAGCCAAGTCGTTAACTCTTTTTTGAACAATCCGACTTAATTTTCCGAATGATTCCTGCATACGTAAGAGGACGTATTGGATAATTTTTCCTGATACAGTTACAGTGTGCTGTGCTGTGGAAAAATGACTGATCTTGTTCAAATCTATTTTCCCTCCTTGTTCTGTAGGTTGACTGGTACTTGCAGAGGGTCTGATCGATACTGATTACATAATCGACGTGAAAATTAGGGGTGAGTACTTTCGTCTGTATCTGAAATCTTTCCGTAGCTATACAATTATATGGAATTTTCAATATGCACAACTTTCGAATAATTTTGCATGCTGCATGTTACTTAATGATATTCTGTACGACGAAAGTGAAAGAGAAAGGGTACACGGGCAGTGTTTGAAACTGTACCGCCATGGTCATTGCCGTGAACATTAGCTCCTGCATCACACTCGGTCGCTCGAAGTACAATTATAATTATGGATAGAGGAGATACGCATTAAACTTCAACACTGATACTGTCGGGAACTACAGGCAATCGAATGAAAAGCCGTTTGCCTTGTGCTCAGGTAAGGTGCCTTTATAACATACCTTAGACTGATCCAATCCGTAATTAACAGGTCTGATGGTCCCCTAGTTAGTGTGGGACGACATGTGTAACTTACATTCCGAAGTCCCTGCGTATGTATGGTTGCTTATAGAAGATCTGATTTGTAATTTAGTTTCCTAATATTTTACTTCCTCCCAGTTCCTTCTTTTTAAATAGATCATCTGCTGGCGATGAGTCGAAACCGATAATGATGCCATCTTTTACGATTCTACGCTGAAGTGCCCTCCATGAACCATGGACCTTGCCATTGGTGGGGAGGCTTGCGTGCCTCAGCGATACAGATGACCGTACTGGAGGTGCAACCACAACGGAGGGGTATCTGTTGAGAGGCCAGACAAACATGTGGTTCCTGAAGAGGAGCAGCAGCCTTTTCAGTAGTTGCAGGGGCAACAGTCTGGATGATTGACTGAACTGGCCTTGTAACAATAACCAAAACGGCCTTGCTGTTTTGGTACTGCGAACGGCTGAAAGCAAGGGGAAACTACAGCCGTAATTTTTCCCGAGGGCATGCAGCTTTACTGTATGGTTAAATGATGATGGCGCCCTCTTGGGTAAAATATTCCGGAGGTAAAATAGTCCCCCATTCGGATCTCCGGGTGGGGACTACTCAAGAGGACGTCGTTACCAGGAGAAAGAAAACTGACGTTCTATGGATCGGAGCGTGGAATGTCAGATCCCTTAATCGGGCAGGTAGGTTAGAAAATTTAAAAAGGGAAATGGATAGGTGGGAATTAGTGAAGTTCGGTGGCAGGAGGAACAAGACTTTTGGTCAGGTGATTACAGGGTTATAAATACAAAATCTAATAGGGGTAATGCAGGAGTAGGTTTAATAATGAATAAAAAAATAGGAGTGCGGGTTACCTACTACAAACAGCATAGTGAACGCATTATTGTGGCCAAGATAGACATGAAGCCCATGCCTACTACAGCAGTATAAGTTTATATGCCAACTAGCTCTGCAGATGATGAAGAAATAGACGAAATGTATAATGAGATAAAAGAAATTATTCAGCTAGTGAAGGAAGACGAAAATTTAATAGTCATGGGTGACTGGAATTCGTCAGTAGGAAAAGGGAGAGAAGGAAACATAGTAGGTGAATATGGATTGGAGGAAAGAAATGAAAGAGGAAGCCGTCTGGTAGAATTTTGCACAGAGCACAACTTAATCATAGCTAACACTTGGTTCAAGAATCATAAAAGAAGGTTGTACACATGGAAGAATCCTGGAGATACTAAAAGGTATCAGATAGATTATATAATGGTAAGACAGAGATTTAGGAACCAGGTTTTAAATTGTAAGACATTTCCAGGGGCAGGTGTGGATTCTGACCACAATCTATTGGTTATGAACTGCAGATTGAAACTGAAGAAACTGCAAAAAGGTGGGAATTTAAGGAGATGGGACCTGGATAAACTGAAAGAACCAGAGGTTGTAGAGAGTTTCAGGGAGAGCATAAGGGAACAATTGACAGGAAAGGGGGAAAGAAATACAGTAGAAGAAGAATGGGCAGCTCTGAGGGATGAAGTAGTGAAGGCACCAGACGATCAAGTAGGTAAAAAGACGAGGGCTAATAGAAATCCTTGGGTAACAGAAGAAATATTGAATTTAATTGATGAAAGGAGAAAATATAAAAATGCAGTAAATGAGGCAGGCAAAAAGGAATACAAACGTCTCAAAAATGATATCGACAGGAAGTGCAAAATGGCTAAGCAGGGATGGCTGGAGGACAAATGTAAGGATGTAGAGGCTTGTCTCACTAGGGGTAAGGTAGATACTGCCTACAGGAAAATTAAAGAGACCTTTGGAGAGAAGAGAACCACTTGTATGAATATCAAGAGCTCAAATGGCAACCCATTTCTAAGCAAAGAAGGAAAGGCAGAAAGGTAGAAGAAGTATATAGAGGGTTTATACAAGGGCGATGTACTTGAGGACAATATTATGGAAATGGAAGAGGAGGTAGATGAAGACGAAATGGGAGATAAGATACTGCGTGAAGAGTTTGACAGAGCACTGAAAGACCTGAGACGAAACAAGGCCCCGAGAGTAGACAACATTCCATTAGAACTACTGATGGCCTTGGGAGAGCCATTCATGACAAAACTCTACCATCTGGTGAATAAGATGTACGAGACAGGCGAAATACCCTCAGACTTCAAGAAGAATATAATAATTCCAATCCCAAACAAAGCAGGTGTTGACAGATATGAAAATTACCGAACTATCAGTTTAATAAGTCACAGCTGTAAAATACTAACGCAAATTCTTTACAGTCGAATGGAAAAACTGGTAGAAGCGGACCTCGGGGAAGATCAGTTTGGATTCCGTAGAAATGTTAGAACACACGAGGCAATATTAACCTTAAGACTTATCTTAGAAGAAAGATTAAGAAAAGGCAAACCTACGTTTCTAGCATTTGTAGACTTAAGAGAAAGCTTTTGACAATGTTAACTGGAATACTCTCTTTCAAATTCTGAAGGCGGCAGGGGTAAAATACAGGGAGCGAAAGGCTATTTACAATTTGTACAGAAACCAGATGGCAGTTATAAGAGTCGAGGGACATGAAAGGGAAGCAGTGGTTGGGAAAGGAGTGAGACAGGGTTGTAGCCTCTCCCTGATGTTATTCAAACTGTATATTGAGCAAGCAGTAAAGGAAACAAAAGAAAAATTCGGAGTAGGTATTAAAATTCATGGAGAAGAAGTAAAAACTTTGAGGTTCGCCGATGACATTGTAATTCTGTCAGAGACAGCAAAGGACTTGGAAGAGCAGTTGAACGGAATGGACAGTGTCTTGAAAGCAGGATATAAGATGAACATCAACAAAAGCAAAACGGGGATAATGGAATGTAGTCAAATTAAATCAGGTGATGCTGAGGGAATTAGATTAGGAAATGCGACACTTAAAGTAGTAAAGTAGTTTTGCTATTTAGGGAGCAAAATAACTGATGATGGGGGAAGTAGAGAGGATATAAAATGTAGATTGGCAATGGCAAGGAAATCGTTTCTGAAGAAGAGAAATTTGTTAAGATCGAGTATAGATTTAAGCACCAGGAAGTCATTTCTGAAAGTATTTGTATGGAGTGTAGCCATGTATGGAAGTGAAACATGGACGATAAATACACTCCTGGAAATTGAAATAAGAACACCACGAATTCATTGTCCCAGGAAGGGGAAACTTTATTGACACATTCCTGGGGTCAGATACATCACATGATCACACTGACAGAACCACAGGCACATAGACACAGGCAACAGAGCATGCACAATGTCGGCACTAGTACAGTGTATATCCACCTTTCGCAGCAATGCAGGCTGCTATTCTCCCATGGAGACGATCGTAGAGATGCTGGATGTAGTCCTGTGGAACGGCTTGCCATGCCATTTCCACCTGGCGCCTCAGTTGGACCAGCGTTCGTGCTGGAAGTGCAGACCACGTGGGACGACGCTTCATCCAGTCCCAAACATGCTCAATGGGGGACAGATCCGGAGATCTTGCTGGCCAGGGTAGTTGACTTACACCTTCTAGAGCACGTTGGGTGGCACGGGATACATGCGGACGTGCATTGTCCTGTTGGAACAGCAAGTTCCCTTGCCGTTCTAGGAATGGTAGGACGATGGGTTCGATGACGGTTTGGATGTACCGTGCACTATTCAGTGTCCCCTCGACGATCACCAGTGGTGTACGGCCAGTGTAGGAGATCGCTCCCCACACCATGATGCCGGGTGTTGGCCCTGTGTGCCTCGGTCGTATGCAGTCCTGATTGTGGCGCTCACCTGCACGGCGCCAAACACGCATACGACCATCATTGGCACCAAGGCAGAAGCGACTCTCTTCGCTGAAGACGACACGTCTCCATTCGTCCCTCCATTCACGCCTGTCGCGACACCACTGGAGGCGGGCTGCACGATGTTGGGGCGTGAGCGGAAGACGGCCTAACGGTGTGCGGGACCGTAGCCCAGCTTCATGGAGACGGTTGCGAATGGTCCTCGCCGATACCCCAGGAGCAACAGTCTCCCTAATTTGCTGGGAAGTGGCGGTGAGGTCCCCTACGGCACTGCGTACGATCCTACGGTGTTGGCGTGCATCCGTGCGTCGCTGCGGTCCGGTCCCAGGTCGACGGGCACGTGCACCATCCGCCGACCACTGGCGACAACATCGATGTACTGTGGAGACCTCACGCCCCACGTGTTGAGCAATTCGGCGGTACGTCCACCCGGCCTCCCGCATGCCCACTATACGCCCTCGCTCAAAGTCCGTCAACTGCACATACGGTTCACGTCCACGCTGTCGCGGCATGCTACCAGTGTTAAAGACTGCGATGGAGCTCCGTATGCCACGGCAAACTGGCTGGCACTGACGGCGGCGGTGCACAAATGCTGCGCAGCTAGCGCCATTCGACGGCCAACACCGCGGTTCCTGTGTGTCCGCTGTGCCGTGCGTGTGATCATTGCTTGTACAGCCCTCTCGCAGTGTCCAGAGCAAGTATGGTGGGTCTGACACACCGGTGTCAATGTGTTCTTTTTTCCATTTCCAGGAGTGTAGTTTGGACAAGAAGAGAATAGTAGCTTTCGAAATGTGGTGCTAAAGAAGAATGCTGAAGATAAGGTGGGTAGATCACGTAACTAATGAGGAGGTATTGAATAGAATTGGGGAGAAGAGAAGTTTGTGGCACAACTTGCCTAGAAGAAGGGATCGGTTGGTAGGACATGTTTTGAGGCATCAAGGGATCACAAATTTAGCATTGGAGGGCACCGTGGAGGGTAAAAATCGTAGAGGGAGACCAAGAGATGAATACACTAAGCAGATTCAGAAGGATGTAGGTTGCAGTAGGTACTGGGAGATGAAGGAGCTTGCACACGATAGAGTAGCATGGAGAGCTGCATCAAACCAGGCTCAGGACTGAAGACCACAACAACAACAACGCTGAAGTGATAGTAAAAATTTTACAAGAGTATCCCGGTGTGCCTAGTTTGTGTAAGAATTTTCCAGAACACGGCGACTCTCTCACCTCTGTTGCCGGCGGACCGGCGTGGACGGAGAGAAGGCAACTGCTGATTACCAAAATCGACGCCAGCAACATGGTTTGCGACTTCTGCCGCTGTGTGCTTCGCTATCACGCGGATAACTGGTACCGCAGCGGCTGGAGCCGCGCACGTGAAGGTGTGTGGGCCAGGACGTTCAGACAAATAAAGATCGCGTGTCGCAACGTCGTAGCAGAGTCAAAGCCATACTGCGTCACTTCCTGCTTATTGGTATTATACCTGTCACGCATCTTGTTATGCCGCAAGAGATCATTACAGTGCTTTTCTTTCCGCGCAGTAAACGCATTTCTGTGGCTTTAAGCTTTATAGCACAATAATGTTTAACTCGTACTGTAGATTATCCAATTGCAGATTACGTGGTTTTCGGATAATCTGTCCATATTTCGGCGATTTCTGCGGAAATAAAAACAAAGCCTGACGTTTAGTATCACAAATAAAACGAATTTTTCCACTTAGAATACACTGTCATAGCACCTGACTTAGTTATACCACCAGAAGAAAGTACAGACTGCAACCCCAACGTCGGGAATGCTTGAAATACACTAATCAAACAAAACATGAGCTCTGTTCAGTGGGAGATATAGTCCTGCCTGGTGGTGTTGCGGTAATGCAACGCGTTAAAGAAAGTACACTCTCTAATGAAAAGAGTACTACACCCCTGCAGTGTAGGCAAATTAGACTTTAGCTGGTCAATAAATATGCACAAACTGGAAATAATTTCAGTCGATGTTAAGCATTCAAATAAGAGATAGATGAGTTTGCGACGATTTCTGGCTTATGCTAAGCATCTGGGGCACGGAAAACTACAAAATCTTTCGACTTTTTTCAGTTTTTTGCTTATGCCTAAAAAACGATACATCCTACAGAAAATTCTCAAAATACCGAAACGAAAGAGCATAAAATTACGCGTGGAGTGCCCTATTTAAAAGTTAAAAGCGCTTCAGCTGTTTAGCCTCAATCTACCGCCAAACAGCCACAATTTTTACCAGCCTGCCGGAAAAGTGAGATATGCTCATGTTCCAAAACAAATGTGTCATTTATGCTGTTGGGGACCATCAAGAAAGGGCTCCTAAATTTAAAAATTGACTCACTAATTTACAAATATAATACTAATAACTTGAAAGTATTCGTAGCACTAAATTCCTGCTAACACCAAAACCTCAAAATGTCTGACAGATCGGCATCAAACGTTGTATATTGGCAGAGTATCGACCAAATCTCCGATATAATTTGTGCTATGCGCTATCGCCCAGGAGAAAGTGCGTAAGACCGGCCGAAGTGGCCGTGCGGTTCTAGGCGCTGCAGTCTGGAACCGCGAGACCGCCACGGTCGCAGGTTCGAATCCTGCCTCGGGCATGGATGTGTGTGATGTCCTTAGGTTAGTTAGGTTTAACTAGTTCTAAGTTCTAGGGGACTAATGACCTGAGAAGTTGAGTCCCATAGTGCTCAGAGCCATTTGAACCAAAGTGCGTAAACGGTAAGCACGTCTCTCGTATACAGCTTCAGCGCGGAAGTCGGTAGAGCTTCGTTTCTTGTACCGAGAGTCCCAAGTTCGACCCTTCGTCATGTCAGTTTTTGTACCGTAGTGAGCTTGAAACAGTTACATGCAACAACACACATTTGACATGTAGATGCTGTGACTTCCTTTGCACGCTTTGTGATTCTTTAGTTGGATACAGGAGAGAGGGACAGATGCAGTTCGTGGACAGAGAATTCAGGTATTAATTTGTTCTACGAGAGCTATCCAGAAAGTAGGGAACGTTTCCGTCTGACGCCGCTAGGCGCGCGCCGATCGCGTACATTTTGGTATGGGCGTGGTCGCCAGTTCAGTCAGAAACCATCTGTGACAGCAGGAACGTCTCTGCCCGTCTGGTTTTTTCGGTATTCGAATTTGAAATGTACGCTGCAATCGAAAATCCCGCCAGTTGTGAGGTGCGGTCTGTTATACGGTTTTTGCTGGCAAAAAACCTAAAACCTATAGGAATTTATCGCAAACTGTGCGAAGTGTATGAAAACAACGTAATGAGTGTATGTTCCGTCCAGAAATGGTGCATTCGATTGAAAAATGGCCGAACCAACGTTCATGATGAAGAGAAGAGTGGACGCCCGAGCATTGTGACTGACGATCTTGTCGCTAAAGTTGATGAAACGATTCGTGAAAACGGTCACTTCACAATAACGGAGCTTTCGCTTTCTTTTCCACAAGTTTCACGGACTTAGTTGTTTGAAATTGTCACTCAAAAGCTAGGTTACCACAAATGTTGTGCACGATGGGTGACCAAATCGCTTACAGAGCAACATAAAGAACAGCGAATTGGGGCAACGTTGACATTTCTGGAGGCCTACCACAAATATGGCCCAGATGACTGGGCGTTTGTGTTGTCCTCATCATTTCATCATCATTCATGAGAGTGGCTAGATTGGGCTGAGCAAAGGTTGGGAATTTGTATGGGCCCTGATAACCGCACATTTGAGCGCCTCACAAACCAAACATGGTGATTCATTACTGGATCGAGTCGTAACCGGTGACGAGACTTGGGTGAAACACGTCAGTTGCGAGACAAAATTACAGTCCATGGAGTGGGAGCATGCAAGGTCCCCCCGAAAAGCAAGAAAATGTTTGCAAGTCAGCAAGGAAGTTGATGGTGACAGTGTTTTGGGATAGGCAAGGTGTGCTTCTTACTGGTTTTCTCGAACGTGGAACAACCATAAATTCTGCCCAGTACTGTCAAACTTTGCACAGCCTTAGAAGAGCAGTCAAAACAAACGCCGAAGAAAACACTTACAAAATTTTGTTTTTGCGCAACAATGCCCGACTTCACACGGGAAACCGCGCTAAAGAACTCCTTAATTCATTGAAATGGGAAATTCTCTCTCATCCGCCTTACAGTCCGGATCTTGCACCAAGTGACTTCTACTTGTGTCCCAAGATAAAGAACTGGCTTGCAACGCAACACTTTGATGACGACGCGGAATTCCAGGCGGGCGTGACTCACTGGCTGAAGTCTCGGGCGGCAGGATTTTACGACGAAGGTCTTTCAAGGCTTGTCCACCGCTATGGCAAGTGCCTCAATGTGTTCGGTGACTACGTGAAAAAGTAGTATTTCAGTCGCTGTTTCAGATGTATATAATAAAATGTATGTCTTGTACTTAGTTTTTCTTTTTTTTAATGCCATAACGTTCCCTACTTTCTGAATAGCCCTCGTACATCTAATATCAAATAGTAAAAGTAATACATAATTTTGTTTTCTGTAGTTGCAGAGTCAGTTGCTAACAGTAGATCTGAATGGTGAAATGTATACAAAGATTCACAATTCAGTCAGTGCTCAGTGCAATGATTATTGCGTAGATGATGAGTCCTGACTGCTATGAAATTCTGTAAACGTTATGAAATGGCAAACATACCAAAAGCTGCTTGATGTCTGAAATTAAGTAGACCCGCAGCTGGAGCTCCAAAAAGGGCATTATTACATAGCTGTAGCGCCCTGAGGTTGCTGTGATGGGCTATGGGAAACGCGGCGGCGGACTGGAGACGCTTGTGTTTTAAAGTGCGGCCGGCAGGATGGCGGCTGATATCGCAGTGAAGGGACTCTTCGGAGTTAATAGCAATGTTCTGTAGACAGGCCGCTTTAGCTTCATTTACCTTAAACTAGCAAACCAATGAAGTTTATTCGTAGATTCACAGAATAATCATAGTTGGAACAGAAGAATAAAGAAACAATTGCATCATGTACGCACAATGATAATAGTAATAGTTTTGTGTTAGCAGAAGAGCCAACACCGTGTTACGAGTGGAGGCCGAAATGCACGCATTTTAGCTCACGCAGGCTGGCGTGAGGAGGGAAGAACTATACTGACTTGAGGTCTGCAACATGACGAGGAATGAGAATTCAGAAAGCGGATGTAATCAGTGATACTTGTGTGTGTGGTTTGAGGTTTTAGGGCGATCAGTGATACTTAACTTTAATCCATTAATGATGAACGTCGCTCTTGACGGTATATAATTCACAATATTATCTGTTCAGAATACATTCTTGAAGATAGTAATTAAAGTAACTGAATATGGCGCCTTGCTAGGTTGTAGCAAATGATGTAGCTGAAGGCTATGCTAAACTGCCGTCTCTGCAAATGAGAGCGTTTGTAGACAGTGAACCATCGCTAGCAAAGTCGGTTGTATAACTGGGGCGAGTGCTAGGGAGTCTCTCTATAGACTAGACCTGCCGTGTGGCGGCGCTCGGTCTGCAATCACTGATAGTGGCGACATGCGGGTCCGACGTATACTAAAGGACCGCAGCCGATTTAAAGGCTACCACCTAGCAAGTCCTCCCCCCCATGAACAATGGACCTTGCCATTGGTGGGGAGGCTTGCGTGCCTCGGCGATACATATGGCCGTGCAACCACAACGGAGGGGTATCTGTTGAGAGGCCAGACAAACCTGTGGTTCCTGAAGAGGCGCAACAGCCCTTTCAGTAGTTGCGGGGGCAACAGCCTGGATGATTGACTGATCTGACCCTGTAACACTAACCAAAGCGGCCTTGCTGTGATGGTACTGCAAACGGCTGAAAGCAAGGGGAAACTATGGCCGTAATTTTACCCGAGGGCATGCAGCTTTACTGTATGGTTAATGATGATGGCGTCCTCTTGGGTAAAATATTCCGAAGGTAAAATAGTCCCCCGTTCGGATCTCCGGGCGGGGACTACTCAAGAGGATGTCATTATCAGGAAAAAGAAAACTGGCGTTCTACGGATCAGAGCGTGGAATGTCTGATCCCTTAATTGGGCAGGTAGGTTAGAAAATTCAAAATGGCTCTGAGCACTATGGGACTCAACTGCTGTGGTCATAAGTCCCCTAGAACTTAGAACTACTTAAACCTAACTAACCTAAGGACATCACACACATCCATGCCCGAGGCAGGATTCGAACCTGCGACCATAGCGGTCGTGAGGTTCCAGACTGTAGCGCCTTTAACCACTCGGCCACTCCGGCCGGCAGAAAATTTAAAAAGGGAAATGGATAGGTTAAAGTTAGATATAGTGGGAATTAGTGAAGTTCAGAGGCAGGATGAACAAGACTTTTGGTCAGGCGAATACAGGGTTATAAATACAAAATCAAATAGGGGTAATGCAGGAGTAGCTTTAATAATGAATAAAAAAATAGGAGTGCGGGTAAGCTACTACAAACAGCATAGTAAACGCGTTATTGTGGCCAAGATAGACATGAAGCCCATGCCTACTACAGTAGTACAAGTTTACATCCCAACTAGCTCTGCAGATGATGAAGAAATTGATGAAATGTATGATGAGATAAAAGAAATTATTCAGGTAGTGAAGGGAGACGAAAATTTAATAGTTATGGGTGACTGGAATTCGAGAGTAGGAAAAGGAAGAGAAGGAAACATAGTAGGTGAATATGGATTGGGGCTAAGAAATGAAAGAGGAAGCCGCCTGGTAGAGTTTTGCACAGAGCATAACCTAATCATAGCTAACACTTGATTCAAGAATCATGAAAGAAGGTTGTATACATGGAAGAATCCTGGAGATATTACACTCCTGGAAATTGAAATAAGAACACCGTGAATTCATTGTCCCAGGAAGGGGAAACTTTATTGACACATTCCTGGGGTCAGATACATTACATGATCACACTGACAGAACCACAGGCACATAGACACAGGCAACAGAGCATGCACAATGTCGGCACTAGTACAGTGTATATCCACCTTTCGCAGCAATGCAGGCTGCTATTCTCCCATGGAGACGATCGTAGAGATGCTGGATGTAGTCCTGTGGAACGGCTTGCCATGCCATTTCCACCTGGCGCCTCAGTTGGACCAGCGTTCGTGCTGGACGTGCAGACCGCGTGAGACGACGCTTCATCCAGTCCCAAACATGCTCAATGAGGGACAGATCCGGAAATCTTGCTGGCCAGGGTAGTTGACTTACACCTTCTAGAGCACGTTGGGTGGCACGGGATACATGCGGACGTGCATTGTCCTGTTGAAACAGCAAGTTCCCTTGCCGGTCTAGGAATGGTAGAACGATGGGTTCGATGACGGTTTGGATGTACCGTGCACTATTCAGTGTCCCCTCGACGATCACCAGTGGTGTACGGCCAGTGTAGGAGATCGCTCCCCACACCATGATGCCGGGTGTTGGCCCTGTGTGCCTCGGTTGTATGCAGTCCTGATTGTGGCGCTCACCTGCACGGCGCCAAACACGCATACGACCATCATTGGCACCAAGGCAGAAGCGACTCTCATCGCTGAAGACGACACGTCTCCATTCGTCCCTCCATTCACGCCTGTCGCGACACCACTGGAGGCGGGCTTCACGATGTTGGGGCGTGAGCGGAAGACGGCCTAACGGTGTGCGGGACCGTAGCCCAGCTTCATGGAGACGGTTGCGAATGGTCCTCGCCGATACCCCAGGAGCAACAGTGTCCCTAATTTGCTGGAAGTGGCGGTGCGGTCCCCTACGGCACTGCATAGGATCCTACGGTCTTGGCGTGCATCCGTGCGTCGCTGCGGTCCGGTCCCAGGTCGACGGGCACGTGCACCTTCCGCCGACCACTGGCGACAACATCGATGTACTGTGGAGACCTCACGCCCCACGTGTTGAGCAATTCGGCGGTACGTCCACCCGGCCTCCCGCATGCCCACTATACGCCCTCGCTCAAAGTCCGTCAACTGCACATACGGTTCACGTCCACGCTGTCGCGGCATGCTACCAGTGTTAAAGACTGCGATGGAGCTCCGTATGCCACGGAAAACTGGCTGACAATGACGGCGGCGGTGCACAAATGCTGCGCAGCTAGCGCCATTCGACGGCCAACACCGCGGTTCCTGGTGTGTCCGCTGTGCCGTGCGTGTGATCATTGCTTGTACAGCCGTCTCGCAGTGTACGGAGCAAGTATGGTGGGTCTGACACACCGGTGTCAATGTGTTCTTTTTACCATTTCCAGGAGTGTAGAAGGTATCAGATAGATTATATAACGGTAAGACAGAGATTTAGGAACCAGGTTTTAAATTGTAAGACATTTCCAGGGGCAGATGTGGACTCTGATCACAGTCTATTGGTTATGAACTGTAGATTAAAACTGAAGAAACTGCAAAAAGGTGGGAATTTAAGGAGAAGGGACCTGGATAAACTGAAAGAACCAGAGGTTGTACAGAGTTTCAGGGAGAGCATAAGGGAACAATTGACAGGAATGGGGGAAAGAAGTACGGTAGAAGAAGAATGGATAGCTCTGAGGGATAAAGTAGTGAAGGCAGCAGAGGATCGAGTAGGTAAAAAGACGAGGGCTAGTAGAAATCCTTGGGTAACAGAAGAAATATTAAATTTAATTGATGAACGGAGAAAATATAAAAATGCAGTAAATGAAGCAGACAAAAAGGAATGCAAACGTCTCAAAAATGAGATTGACAGGAAGTGCAAAATGGCTAAGCAGGGATGGCTAGAGGACAAATGTAAGGATGTAGAGGCTTATCTCACTAGGGGTAAGATAGATACTGCCAACAGGAAAATTAAAGAGACCTTTGGAGAAGAGAAAACCACTTGTATGAATATCAAGAGCTCAGATGGAATCTCAGTTCTAAGCAAAGAAGGGAAAGCAGAAAGGTGGCAGGAGTATATAAAGAGTCTATACAAGGGCGATGTACTTGAGGACAATATTATGGAAATGGAAGAGGATGTAGATGAAGATGAAATGGGAGACACGATGTTGCGTGAAGAGTTTGACAGAGCACTGAAAGACCTCAGTCGAAACAAGGCCCCGGGAGTAGACAACATTCCACTAGAATTACTGACGGCCTTGGGAGAGCCAGTCCTGACAAAACTCTACCATCCGGCAGGCAAGATGTATGAGATAGGCGAAATACCCTTAGACTTCAAGAAGAATATAATAATTCCAATCCCAAAGAAAGCAGGTGTTGACAGATGTGAAAATTTCCGAACTATCAGTTTAATAAGTCACAGCTGCAAAATACTAACACGAATTCTCTACAGACGAATGGAAAAACTGGTAGAAGCTGACCTCGGGGAAGATCAGTTTGGATTTCGTAGAAATATTGGAACACGTGAGGCAATACTGACCTTACAACTTATTTTAGAAGAAAGATTAAGGAAAGGCAAACCTACGTTTCTAGCTTTTGTAGACTTAGAGAAAGCTTTTGACAAGGTTGATTGGAATACTCTCTTTCAAATTCTAAAGATGGCAGGGGTAAAATACAGGGAGCGAAAGGCTATTTACAATTTGTACAGAAACCAGATGGCAGTTATAAGAGTTGAGGGGCATGAAAGGGAAGCAGTGGTTGGGAAAGGAGTGAGACAGGGTTGTAGCCTCTCCCTGATGTTATTCAGTCTGTATATTCAGCAAGCAGTAAAGGAAACAAAAGGAAAATTCAGAGTAGGTATTAAAATCCATGGAGAAGAAATAAAAACTTTGAGGTTCGCCGATGACATCGTAATTCTATCAGAGACAGCAAAGGACTTGGAAGAGTAATTGAACGGAATGGACAGTGTCTTGAAAGGCGGATATAAGATGAACATCAACAAAAGCAAAACGAGGATAATGGAATGTAGTCGAATTAAGTCGGGTGATGCTGAGGGAATTAGATTAGGAAATGAGACACTTAAAGTAGTAAAGGAGTTTTGCTATTTGGGGAGCAAAATAACTGATGGTGGTCGAAGTAGAGAGGATATAAAATGTAGACTGGCAATGGCAAGGAAAGCGTTTCTGAAGAAGAGGAATTCGTTAACATCGAGTATAGATTTAAGTGTCAGGAAGTCGTTTCTGGAAGTATTTGTATTGAGTGTAGCCATGTATGGAAGTGAAATATGGACGATAAATAGTTTGGACAAGAAGGGAATAGAAGCTTTCGAAATGTGGTGCTACAGAAGAATGCTTAAGATTAGATGCGTAGATCACATAACTAATGATGAAGTATTGAACAGAAGTGGGGAGAAGAGGAGTTTGTGGAACAACTTGACAAAAGGAAGGGACCGGTTAGTAGGACATGTTCTGAGGCATCAAGGGATCACAAATTTGGCATTGGAGGGCAGCGTGGAACGAGACCAAGATATGAATACACTAAGCAGATTCAGAAAGATGTAGGTTGCAGTAAGTACTGGGAGATGAAGCAGCTTGCACAGGATAGGGTAGCATGGAGAGCTGCATCAAACCAGTCTCAGGACTGAAGGCCACAACAAACAGCCTAGCAAGTGTGGTGTCTGGCGGTGACACCACAAGTAGTAGTAATAATAATAATAAGCATGATAAAAATAATAATACTAGTAATAAACAAAATAATAAGAATAATAACTACATAACGTTCAGGAATCAACACGAACACCAGCACACACCCACAGGTTCCTTCATTCAGGAACAAAGATTTCACAATAGTGGCTCCGTACAGGGAAGTGTGTGAAGCAAATTTTTTTCGTACACCAAGCACAGAGGATGAATCCCATATTTACGCATCCAACCTGTGAATTGCAGAATGGAAGCTTGGTCTGAAATAGAACTGTGTCGAAGTTTCAAAGGGTGTGGGCTCATCAGCAGCTTTAGTTATTATCCAACCATGATGGTGAGAATTATAGAAACGTGGAGAACGCAGTTGATTGTATGTGGGGACTGCAACTTTAAGAAGATTATTCCGTTGTTGCAGATTAATCTCTTACGAAGAATCTCGAGCAGCATCGTAGATTTATTCAAATCAAATGCTTGTACAGTCTGAAGAAATTAATATCAAGCGTTTGGCAAATGGAGGCTGTGTTTGCTAGAAATATGTGAAAGTGAGTTTGTTTCCTAGTGGGTTATTTTGTACTTTCAGGTCACGAAGAACTCTGATGTCTTCGTGAGGCCCTTGAGAATGCAGTACTGACAGAAGTTTCTCTCCATTGACTTGTTCCACTACCGCTTCTTGTGTTCTGAACTGTCCTTTGCCCACTTTGCCGGAGGAGTGAAAATGGAGGATGAAGTTTGGTGCTGCGAACATGGACTGACGTATACGAGCACTCAAAGAACGGGGCTCTGGAAGGACTACAAACGGCTTTGGAGCGCGTTAGCGTGTCTGTGAAAGCAATGGAATAATCGTATACGTATGGGTTGTACAGTAGCTTGAACATACAACCCCTATAATATCTGTATAGCCTCTAGCTGCAAGAGTGCGGCCCACAGCCATCTCCTCGTTGATTCCACTTTCATCGGCGTTGTAGATATTTGCATCTGTGTTGGTTGTCATGAGTGCACGAGCTGCTTCTTACCAGTCCTCAAAAGGTTTTTGGATGTCGTTTCTGTACTGGTGCGTTTTCACTGAAACAAAAGATTTGGCTTTATGACCTATAATATTGTTTTCACGCTTCCACTGCAAGGTCCATCCGCCACTTGCGTCAAAGCTTGGGAACTTCAGCTGTCTTGCTTTTGTTTTCGCCGACACTTTCATGTCGATATCGTGAACTCAGCGATCCTCCTGTCGAGTGTCTTTGTAGGCCTCCATCACATCCATCGTAATTTGTTTGTGCTTTTCTTTCATACATATTAGCTTTCCACTTTCCCAACGCCGTTTCCATTGATACAACATACGAGTGTGGTTGAAAAGTTCTCGGAACAGAAAAGAAAAAAATTACGTATATCACTGAATTTTTTTTTAATTTTTCAATGTAGTCTCGTCGTAGATTAATGCACTTGGTCCAACGATGTTCCAGTGCCTTGATCCCATCTCGAAAATGAGCTTCTTCCAGACCTGCAAAATAGTTGTCAACGCCGGCTATCAATTCTTCGTTTGAAGTGAATCTTCGTCCATCAAGAAAAATGTTCAGTTTTCGGAAGAGATGGAAGTCTGACAGAGCCATACCAGGTGAATAAGGCGGGTGTGGCAATAATTCATACTTTAGTTCGTGTAATTTTGCCGCGGCGACGGCACATGTGTGCAGGCGCGCATTGATCCAGCGTCAAGAGTCGCAGCACTCATCTCGCAGATAATTTTTTCATTTCTAATTCTTCAGTTAAAATGTGACATACCCTTTCAATTGACATCTGGCAAGCGTGAGCAATTTCACGCACTTTCAGTCGCCAATCCTCCATGACTATTTTGTGCACTTTTGCAATGTTTTCTGGAGTAGTGACACATCTTGGCCGACCACTGCGCGGATCATCATTTAAGCTCTCCCGATCAAATTTAAATTCATTTGTCCACTTGGCAACAGTTGAATATGAAGGAGCAGAGTCCCCCAGTGTGTTCTGGAAATCGGCATGAATGTCCTTTGCTTTCATACCTTTCTTTACGAAGTACTTAATCACTGCTCGAATCTTGATTTTTTCATCTTCGCAAATCACTACGTGGGGACAACAACAGAGCCACGTCACCGCCACAGCTTTCTTCAAAGAGCACTGACGTGGCACACGTTCACAGGCAACAGTCCAATGAATATCACGTGAACGACTCGTTGCGCTAGCGCTGGCCTCTTGTGGTGATTCCGAGAACTTTTCAAACCACCCTCGTACATCGTGGAGGTCATCTAAAGTGAAATCTATTTTTCATTGTAGATGTGCAAATGTGTGGGTTGACTTCGGCTGCGCCGGCCGGTGTGGCCGAGCGGTTCTAGGCGCTTCAGTTAGGAACCGCGCGATCGCTACAGTCGCAGGTTCGAATCCTGCCTCGGGAATGGCTGTGTGTGATATCCTTAGGTTAGTTAGGTTTAAGTAGTTCTAAGTTCTAGGGGACTGATGACCTGAGATGTTAAGTCCCATAGTGCTCAGAGCCATTTGAACCATTTTTTGACTTCGGTTGGTTTTTTACTTTAAAGCAACGTTTGAGCATTTCGATTTTCTCGTTAATTGGGTAAAACATTACCTTTTTCTCCTTTCGTGGCAGTTTGTCATTTCCATCAGTTGACGATTCTTCTGTCGACGAAATCAAAGACGCTGATTTTTGTCCATGCAGATGGTCACAAGCGAATGATTCCGCTCCATCTGGAGTGCGCTCGTCGGTATTTAATGTGACGTTCGACGCCTCCCACTGATCAGTATGTCCAGTAAGAATGCCGCACAGTTTCTCCATTCTTCACTCGTAGGTACACAATCGTCGCTACGCAACAGTTCAATAAGAATATCAGTCACGTTCCAGGGATTCATATCGCAAAACAGCACTGTCAGCTGCTGCAGTAGCAGTCGTGTGCGGTCTGGGCAACAATTTAAGACCCACTTGTTCGTGTGTGCACAAACACTAGAGCCTATACGTACGTCTGATGTGCGGAGGTGCTGCTATCTGTCAGTAAATTATTATTATCACTGTTGTTGTTGTCATTGTTATTATCACTATTAATACTTCCGCAAGTGTGACGCAATTCGTTCATCCTTCTGTTCCTGTTGCTTATGTTTACTCTTTTGAAAATACATGTGTACTTAATAGGTTTGCTACTTTCAAAGAAACGAAGCGAAAGCGGACAGTCAATAGAGCATTTCCATAAACTCGGATAGTCCTTTTGCATGTCAGGAACATGTTGTCCCATATAACAGTTTCACACGTTCTACAGTACAAAAGGTTGCGCGGCCAACGCTAGGACCTGGGACCCATGGTACGACAAACTAGCGCTAGACGGAAGCTCTTCACAATAGATGCTCACCGTTACACTTTTCCCGTGCTCAGTAGTTCAAGTGTTACTTATTGCACACGTTCTCCTGGACAACAGCGCATAGCACAAACTACATACTCTAAGCACTCCGTCTTCAAACCACGAGTGGCCTACCGGGACCATCCGACCGCCGTGTCATCCTCAGTGGAGGATGCGGATGGGAGGGGTGTGGGGTCAGCAGAACACTCTCCTGGTCGTTACGATGGTATTCTTGACCGAAGCCGCTACTATTCGGTCGAGTAGCTCCTCAATTGGCATCACGAGGCTGAGTGCACCCCGAAAAATTGCAACAGCGCATGGCGGCCTGGATGGTCACCCATCCAAGTGCCGACCACGCCCGACAGCGCTTAACTTCGGTAATCTCACGGGAACCGGTGTATCCACTGCGGCAAGTCCGTTGCCACAAACTATACACACACACATCAAAAAAAAGTTTTGTATCACCTCGGTTCCGAGAGTTCCGGAACCTGTACAGAAAATTGGAATAGAGATCAACATAAACATTATTTCCGCCCTTTTTATTGCTCATGAAAACCACACACTGCATCATGTACCACCATACAGTGGGACCTTCAAAGGTGGTGGTCCAGATTGCTGTACACACCGGTACCTCTAATACTCCGTAGCCCGTCCTCTTGCAATGATGCATGCCTGTATTCGTCGTGGCATACTATCCACAAGTTCATCAAGGCTCTGTTGGTCCCAGGTTGTCCCACTCCTCAAGTGCGATTCGGCGTAAGTTCCTCAGAGTGGTTGGTGGGTCACGTCGTCCATAAACAGCCGTTTTCAATCTATCACACGCATGTTCGATAGGGTTCATGCCTGGAGAACATGCTGGCCACTCTAGTCTAGCGATGTCGTTATCCTGAAGGAAGTCATTCACAGGATGTGCATGATGGGGGTACGAATTGTCACCCATGAAGATGAATGTCTCGCCAATATGCTGTCGATACAGTTGCACTATCGGTCGGAGGATGGCACTCACGTATCTTTTGCCGTTACGGCGCCTTCCATGACCACCAGCGGCGTATGTCGGCCCCACATAATGCCACCCTAAAACAGCAGGGAGCCTCCATCTTGTTGCATTCGCTGGACAGTGTGTCCAAGGCGTTCAGCCTCACCGGATTGCCTCCAAACACGTCTCCGACGATTGTCTGGTTGAAAGCATATGCGACACTCATCGGTGAAGAGAATGTGACGCCAATCCTGAGCGGCCCATTTGGCATGTTGTTGGGCTCATCTGTACCGTGCTGCATGGTGTCATGGCTGCGAAGATGGACCTCGCCATGAACGTCGGGAGCGAATTTTCATATTATGCAGCCTTTTGCGCACAGTTTAAGTCGTAACACGACGTCCTGTGTAGTAGCCCTTGGGCGGCCTCAGCGAGGCACGTCATCGACAGTTCCTGTCTCTCTGTATCTCCTCCATCTACGACCAACATCGCTTTGATTCACTCTGAGACGACTGGACACTTCCCTTGTTGAGATCCCTTCCTGGCACAAAGTAACAATGCGGACGCGATCGAATCGCGGTATTGACCGTCTGGACATGGTTGAACTACAGACAACACGAGCAGTATACTTCCTTCCTGGTGGAATGACTGGAACTGATCGGCTGTCGGACCCCCTCTGTCTAATAGGCGCTGCTCATGCATGGTTGTTTACATCTTTGGGCGGGTTTAGTGACATCTCTGAAGAGCCAAAGTGACTGCGTCTGTGATACAATATCCAAATTCGACGTCTATCTTCAGGAGTTCTGGGAACCGGGGTGATGCAAAACTTGTTTTGATACGTATTTATGTTTTGGTTGATACTCTATCGATATGCAACGTTTAGTGCCGATCTGACTGGCATCTAGAAGTTTGGGTATAGGACTTTTTTTGTGAGCTCAGATTACATTTGAACCTCAAATCATCCACATTCGCCCAAATATTCAGTTTCAAGAGCAGTTTTGTTAGGTACCCATCTACGCAGATAGTTAGCTCTATGTATTAAAATTAATTAATTCCAATTCCAGTCCAAGCTGACGTTAAACTGGTTTAAAAATGAAACAAAAAAAGACATGTCAAATGTAAGGGAAAGTACTTCAGTTACCATATAAAACTGATGAGAGATAAATTTTTACAAACATTATTTAAGCAATTATTGTTCTATATTTTATTTTTTAATTTTTTTTCTGCATAACGGTGAAGATGGTCCCAGAGAGAAAACTTCGCTGTCTAATTCTGCGTCTTCTTTTGGCATGGGATCTAAATTGATTTCCTCCTCGACCATATATATCTCATCGTTTATCTGCGTCGAATCAAGGAAGATGTCCTCTTTTGTTAGAGAGTAAAAGCATGAAGCCCCTCGGAATCGCTGCATATAGCCGTGCGCTTGACAGACGCATTTCTGCAGGAACAAGCTGCTTGGCTTCCCTTCTTGCACGCACGGGATATTGTATTGAGCAGAGGTTGTGTACTTGCTATGGGATCAGACCGTTTTCTGTGGTCTTCCATTTCCGTTTCAGTAAATTCAGCTGATTGTTGCTCCAGATCTGAACCTGTAAGTAAACACTGAGGGGGTGCTGGCGAGCAGCGGCTTCGGTCGGAGGCAAACATGCTAAACTGAAGTTATTATTTTTCGATGAAGCTGTGTGGAGCAGCTGCAGACGATTTTACTGCTAATGTTTGCAGCTGGCACCCATGTAAAAACGCACAGTGAACTTCCTCCTGCCTCTGCTATCTTATCGGGTGTGTCATTGGGGTCCATAACGTCCGAGGTGACGCGTTGGTGGGCACTACATGGTTCTTTCTCAGGGTGTGCAAGTCCTTTAAGTTTTTCCCAGGAAATTTTCCACGCTTCCTTTCCTTTTGTTAGATAATCTTCGTATGATCATCATAAACACAAGTAAGTAACACAAAAAACAATAAATTAGCTACTTCAGCAATTAAATTAATAACATACCTGACAACCTACGTAGTTAGGTACCTAGCTAAATTGCTCTTAAATCTGAATATCTGGACGAACGTGGATGATTTGGGATTGAAAAGTAATTTGATTTAACAAAAAAGCATTAGTAGAAATTTAGCGACGTGAATATTTTCACGTTTTTATCTACGCCTTTGCAAAGTCGTAATGGCAACATCATGATCACTAATCCCTGTCTCAACACTGACACCGTCGATGAGGTCTGGTCTGTTCGTGGCTACCAGATCTAAAATATTTCCATTACGCGTTGGCTGTCGATTTAACTGCTCAAGACAGTTTTCGGATAATGTGTTCAAAAGTAATTCACACGTCGGCTTGTCTGTACCACCTGTAACGAATCCGTAGACCTCCCCGTCTATACTAGGTAGGTTGAAATCGCCTCCGACTAATATAGCATGATCCGGGTACTTCCGCGATACAGAGTGTAGACTCCCTTTGAAAGATTCTAGAACTGTCACGGTGGAACCTGGTGGCCGGTAATAACACCCAACAATTAATTTTATTTCTCCTAGCCCTGTTAAACGTGTCCAGATAACGTCACAATCATACTCTACTTCGACCTCAGTAGACACAATATTTTTGTCAACTGCAATGAAGACACCACCTCCTACGGTCTTTCCGATACACGTTCCAACCCTCACTAAATATTTCAGAACTTCCTATCTCAGGGTTCAGCCAGGTCTCAGTCCCGAGAATAATTTGCGCGCCACACGCTTTCTGGAGGGTAGTAAATTCAGGAACTTTATTCCGAACACTGAAAATTTATTGCTAATATCTTGATAGCTGAAGTGTCTTTACACTGAGCGCGTCCTGATTTCCCTGCCTGCACGTCGACTGGTGAGTGTTTATCAGGACACCTCGCACTACTGCCTAGCCTAAAAAAAAAAAAAAAAAAAAAAAAAAAAAACCATGTGCACGCCACAAGTACTCTGCTACCCGAGTAGCCGCTTCCTTTGTGTAGTGCACAATGATATCTCATTGGCATCAAATTTCACCACAATTCTGTCCAATGCCACCGTGAACATAGGGATAAAACGGGTTTTGGAACTCTTGATATCAAATTAATATGCTAATTAATGAAATTGATTAATTAAACCACCCTCTGACCATCAACTTAACATACTGTTAGGCAATCCTGGGGGTTGATTTATGACCCCTTGGGAGTAATCCGTCCTCCTGAGAAATCCCAAACCCAAGACTGATGGTACGTTGGGACATTCTGTTTATAGGTGGCCTACTCACACTGACTTTTATCTGCGAGCTGATAGTTGTCACCATCCAGCTCAGCGTGAAGGAGTACTTTGTACCTTGGTTCACAGGGCCCACGTTATCTCAGACCCTGAAAGTTTGGCAGCTGAGCTATCACATCTCGAAGTCACCTTTCGTCAGCATGGTTATAGTGAGAGGCAGATCAAACGTGCGTTGCACTATCAGCCTTCTGTGCAACGGGTAAGTGACGATAGCAACGAAGTGGCACCTAAGTCTACGGCCTTTTTGCCTTGTGCAAGCATTCCCAACAGGACTGGCCGTATTTTGCGGAAATATGATGTGAAACGTGTTTTTCGACCACCTTCTAAGATTAAGGCCCTGGTGGCGTCCGTAAGGCTGGTGTCTATTGTATTCCTTGCAGGTTTGGCATGTCATATATTGGTCAGACAATCAGGACTGTGTAAGACCGGTGTACTGAACATAAGCGTCACACACGTTTACAACAGGCGAGCAAGTCCGCTATTGCAGAACATTGCCTTGACACCGGTCATCCTATGGAATACAACACGGAGATTCTGGCTTGCACGTGCAGCTATTGGGATAGCGTTAATAAGGAAGCGGTTGAAATCAAACTATCAAGCAACCTTATAAACAGATGGTGGATTTTGTTTAAATGCTGCTTGGAATCCGGCTCTGTCTCATCAAAAAACAGAGGAACAGAATAAGTGCTACCTCACCTATTGGTTAGTAGTCACTATCGATATTTCTGATGTTGGTTATCTTTGGTTGTGTTGACTCTGCGGTTACTTGTTCTGTGAACTGAGGTATTAAATTCCCTTGCACATTGCTTCCTCCTTGCAGTTGTGCCTTGAGAATGGCAGGGTGTGCTCCTGTCGAAATATCGGCGGTGGTCGACAACGTCAAAAATGGCTCTGAGCACTATGGGACTCAACTGCTGTGGTCATCAGTCCCCTAGAACTTAGAACTACTTAAACCTAACTAACCTAAGGACATCACACACACCCATGCCCGAGGCAGGATTCGAACCTGCGACCGTAGCAGCAGCGCGGCTCCGGACTGGAGCGCCTAGAACCGCACGGCCACCGCGGCTGGCGGTCGACGACGTCACCCGGCTGCAAACCCGTAAGTTATTTGAACAATGTCAATAATGTATTGTTCAATTCAATTTGCATATTCTTTATTTAATAAGTTTGCCAGAGATCCACTTGAGAGGGGTACAGCTGCCTCCACTTCCCATGACGTAACAACTGTAAGCACCAAGGAATAGAATGTAATGCGGTATATTAGCCGCCATTTTGGGTCTTGCGCACGTGTCTCTGTCGTCCAGGCGCCGGCACAAAGGTCGAAAACCTTCCAATGTCTTAATTACAAAATGGTTCAAATGGCTCTGAGCACTATGGGTCTTAACTTCTGAGGTCATCAGCCCCCTAGAACTTAGAACTACTTAAACCTAACTAACCTAAGGACATCACACACATACATGCCCGAGGCACGATTCGAATCTGCGACCGTAACTGTCGCGCGGTTCCAGACTGTAACGTCTAGAACTGCTCGGCCACATCGGCCGGCTCTTAATTACAGATCACGATACTAGATACAAGCGACCTCGGGGTGGAAGTCGGCATCCTTTGATATTCTATAATGGGGAAACCACCTCCACTCTCTCTCAAATGGCTACTTCCTGTTGTGACACCTATGCCTCAAACCTGTAGAACATAGTGACATGCCCACCCACCCAAGGAACCTCCATTTGTTTTTGCGGCCCCAAAAAACATCATGTGGTGGCATTCCTTTGATCAGGAAATTACAGACTCGCTTCCTTTTCTCTCTCTCTCTCTCTCTCTCTCTCTCTCTCTCTCTCTCAAGTGCTTACTTCCTGTTTGTGTAAATACATGTATGAACTGATCTGTCCAAACACGCAGATGGAGGTTTTTGTCTCTCCTCAGAATACTGTGTTCCTATTCATTAATGCTGGACACAAAGGGAGAGCTAACACAACTGCTATATCAAAAATGGCAGGATATACTCGCAGTCCATTAGCAGTAAACACTCGTTGTCCATTAGCTCTTCGTAGGTTGTGTTCCAAAAATTAACAGCATAGAGGCAGAAGTGATGACACTTTCTGCAGGACCTAACCATCATTTTGCAGGACAATGCTCAAGCATGTACAGTGCATGCTGTTACTGATTTGTTTGACTGATGGGGCTGCTAAGTGCTATATTGCCTACTGCACTCCCCTGACTTAAGCCCTCGTAAGTTCAACTCGATTTCTAAACTGAAGGAAACACTCCACGATACTCGCTTCGGAACTGCTACAAATTCGTCGGGCAATAGACCGCGCCGCTCGAACTGTCAACACAACTGGCACTGCTAAGAGTATCCTACAACTTCCACATTGCTGGCAACTGGTTATACACAATGCTGGTGACTACTTCCCTACAGTTTGGTCCCATAAGACCTTACCACAAATTTCAGTTTCAATTTTCCACCACCACCAGCCTGCATGCGAAAAGTAGTCACTAGCGCCCTGTAGGAAATGCAGTGTTCTCCTCGAGAAGCACTATTGAGATCTAACATTTGAAGCTCACTGCAGAAGGATTCTTCTGCCGCCAACATACGTTTCGTGTAAGGACCACGAAGATAAGATACGAAAAGTTAGTGCTCATACGGAGGCATACAGACACCCCATTTCTCCCTCTCTCTATTTGCCAGTGGAATAGGAAAGGAAACGACTAGTAGTGGTACAGGGTACCCTCCGCCACGCACTCTGCGATGATTTGCGAGAAATGCATGCAGATGTAGATGTGAATTTGGTCTACCTATTAAGATGCTGTTGGTAAAAACCTCCGTTGTATCCTTTAATTTTCTCGTTGCACTCACTTAGCAAGACGTATGTGATCATCATCATCAGCCAATTCAATCAGTAGATGATGTGGCCTCTTCGAGTCGTGGCTTCAGGTAGGCTTTCAGAACTCTTCTCCAAGTGGGACGGTCTTGGGCAGTTCTCTGCCAGGTGTTACCAGCGATCTTCTTGATGTCTTTGTCTCATCTGTCTGGTGGTCTTCCTCTAGGCCTCCGGTGCTCTCTCGGACTCCACTCCAGTACTAGCTTCGTCCATCTGTTGTCTTTTCTTCTTGCGACGTGGCCAGCCCACTGCCATTTCAAGGAACCTACTCTCTCTAAGATGTCATTAACCTTCGTCACAGACTGGATGTCATCTGCCCTTTTCCTGTCCTTTCTTGTATAGCCCAGCATTGATCTCTCCATGGCTCTCTGTGCTGTCCTAAGTTTCCCTTTTGTATATGAGTTCAGTGTCCATGTCTCGCAGCCATACGTCATCACAGGAAGAATGCATTGATCAAATACTGCTTTCTTCAGATTTACTGGCATTTTTGATCTGAATACTTTTGAATTCTTCCCAAATGCTTGCCAGCCAAGCTTGATGCGTCGATAGATTTCTGGCCTTATGTCTCCCTTCATATTTATAATCTGGCCAAGATAGACATATTCGCTGACCTCTTCTAGTAGACTGTCCTTGACTTTCACATCTCTAGCTGGGACCCATTTGTTGGATTTTACTTTTGTTTTGGAAAGGTTCATGTTCAAGCCAACCAGCTGACATTCCGATGCAAGATCTGTAACTAAGTTTTGGAGCTCTGTGAAGTATGTCTGAGGTTGTAAATGTCTGTCCACAGTACTTATTGTTAGAAGAAACGGTATAAAGCTCATCTCACAACATCCCTTTCGTCAGAATATCGCTTACCTGCCGTACTCGCACGAATCCTTCAGTCTTTGATACATAGCATTTTAATCCACCTGATCTAGACGAGTAAGAGATGTTCACTTGTTAATTCTCGCGAAATCTCTTCGTGTTCTGACAGCACTGTTTCATTAGTTAGAAGACTGTCTGGTCCTCCATACATCACTTCGATCTATGGGTTTGAGCTCCATCTGTTACAACAGGAAGTAGCCACTTGATAGAGAGTGGAGGTGATTTCCCCAGTATCGAATATCAAAGGACGCCGATATCCAGTCCGAGGTCAGTGGTATTTAGTATCGCGATCTGTAATTAAGACATTGGACTGTTTTCGATCTCCATACCAGTGCCTGAATCACAGGCACACACGCGAGCGACACAAAACGGCAGCTAATATTCTGCACTTCATTCCATTCCTCGGTGCCTACAGATGTTACATGATATGAAGTGGGGATGGGAGGGTGCAGTTGTGACCCCTAGCCAAATGGGTGACCTCTGACTCCTGCAAATTGATTAAATAAAGAATATGTAAATTGAATTAAACAATATATTATTGACATTGATTCGAATTTCGTGTAGTGAGATTCTTCCTCTCCAGCACAGACTGAGCCTTTTTCCCAGCAATTTCAGATGAGGAAGGGGAAGTGGGGAGTGGGGGAATGGAGGGGAGGGCTGGGGGATTTCCAAGAAGTGGAGAAAGTGGCTCAAAACTGAACTGAGGAGGAGGTGATTAAAAAAAATGTCCCTTTCCCTGAGGGGTGGGATGGATGGAAGGAGGAACGGCGATACTGGGTTTGTCAGAAGGACGGATTATCCACAGGGGGTTGTAAATCAACCCTCAGGGGATCATAAACCAATTAGCATAACAATATGTTAAGGAAATGGGAGTGGGTGGTTTAATTAACGAATTTAATTAATTAGCATTTCAATTTGATACAAAAAAGAGCCCCAGAACCCGCCTCATCCCAATACCACAGTGAACATGACACACCAAGGGAATGTCATCCTACACTTCGTTGCCCAAATTTCAACCCACTCTTTTTGCTTCTGCAATGGAGGTCACAACCGTGACGCCCACTGTTGAAATTCCGCTGTTTTCTTAATGGTGGCTGACTAAAACATTTCAGACACACCACCGCTCAGAATTGACAGGAAATGGCCTCAGGATTCAGGATAAATTGGTGTAATGGAAACAACTCCGTCGCTTGGTCCGTTAAGTTACAAACATTTCGCGATCGAAAACGACAGTTTGCAGTGTGATGTGCAACTGTAAGACATTCTTTGCCAACCTATGACACCGCTGACACCTCCTTGACGATTCAAGCCTTCTGTAACGACACTGTGGAGCTGCAACCCGCATGAGCATGATCCGAGCCCTTTGAGGTGTAGCGCAACCTCAATTTTTGCTCTGGTATGCACCCTCAGTGCCACCCAGATCTTTTATGAGCACTTTAAAAATGTACCAGTGCAAGACAACCATTGATTAATTTCTAAGCGCCTGTGGCAAGCACTATGCTGTTGCTCTAACGCCTGCCTATGGGCATGTGTAACTTGAGTGGTGCCCCCCTCCCATCTACTCTGATCACACCACAGGAGGACATGAAATAGGAGGGCCGAAAATACATAAATACCCTTTGCTGCTTCGGATCAGATTCAAATTTTATCGAATGGTTTTGAGCGGTGCCTAGTGGTTCCACATTGTATACCAGAGCAAAATATTGCATCACACTACTATCCAAAGGAGCCCGATCACATTCATGTGCTTTGCAGCCCCACAATGTCATTACAGAAGGGTGTGGTAGCAGCATCATAGTTTGTCAAGAACGTCGTTATGTTGCACATAGCACTGTGAACTGTCGCTTTCGTTTGCGAAATGTGTGTAAATGAACGCTCCAAGGAAAGGGATGGTTTCATTCTCCTCGGCATAAGAAAACTGAGTGATTTCTACGCTGGGCGTTGTGGTTTTGACATCAACCGCAGAAGGGTTAAGAGGAGGGGTGAGATGTGGGTTACAGGTGGTGTGATGACCTTTCCATAGTGTGTCACGTCCATGGTGGGGCTGGGCAGAATGGTGGAGAAATTTGGTGCCAATCATTAACACACATTACTCCTCATATGAATCTCTGAGCTCTGGCTTTTCTTGTATGTGTCTACACTTTCCTGTATCTAGCATCGACGAGCCCGAGGATGAAATTAAGGAGCAAACCTCCAGGGTCATGGAACATGTCTGTACATGAAATTATAACATAAAAGTAATAACAGATAAAAATAAAATGTTTATGAACCCAAAAAAACCAGGACACAAGTTCAAGTATACGCAATCAACAATATAACATAAGAATCAGCTTCATTTTTCTAGGAACCTCTCAACAGAATAGAGGGAGTGATCCAAGAGGAAACCCTTCAGTTTCGATTTGAAAGCGCGTGGATTACTGCTAAGGTTTTCGAATTCTTGTGGTAGCTTATTGAAAATGGATGCAGCAGTATACGGCAAACCTCTCTGCACAAGAGTTAAGGAAGTCCGATCCAAATGTAAGTTGGATTTCTGCCGAGTATTAACTGAGTGAAAGCTGCTTATTCTTAGGAATAATCTGATATTGTTAACAAGAAACGACAGTAAGGAATATATATATTGAGAGGCCAGTATCAAAATACCCAGACTTGTGAACAGAGATCAACAAGAGGCTCATGAACGTACACCACTTATTGCCCAAATTGTCCATTTGTGATGCAAAAATATCGTTTTATAATGGGAAGAGTTAACCAAAAATATGATTGCATACAACATAAGCAAATGAAAATAAGCAAAGTAGACTAATTTTCGTGTTGAACATTCACTTACTTTAGATAGCATTCGAACAGTAAAAATGGCTGCATTAAGGCTTTGAACAAGAGCCTGGACTTGGGCTTTCCATGACAGTTTACTATCTATCTGAACACCTAGAAGTTTAAACTGTTCAGTTTCACTAATCATATACCCATTCCGTGAAATTAAAACGCTGGGTTTAGTTGAATTGTGTGTTAGAAATTGTAAAAACTGAGTCTTACTGTGATTTAGAGTTATTTTCTACAAACCATGAACTAAGGTCATGAATTGCACTATTTGAAACTTAGCGAATGTTGTACACAACATCCTTTACTACCAAGCTAGTGTCATCAGCAAACAAAAACATTTTAGAATTACCCATAATACAAGAGGGCATATTATTTATATAATACATGAGTGGCCCCAAAGCTGAACCCTGGGGTACCCCCCATTTGACCATACCCACATCACAGCCATTCTCAACACTGTGAATAATGACCTTTCTCTGTCTGTTATTAAAGTAAGAGGTGAACCAATCGTGAGCCACTCCCCATATTCTGTAATGGTCCAACTTCTGGAGCAATATTTTGTGATAAACACAAACAAATGGCTTAGTTAAATCAAAAAATATGCCCAGCGTTCGCAATCTTTTGTTAATCCATCCAATACCTCACAGAGAAAAGATAGTAGAGCCTTTTTAGTTGTTAAACGACTTCTAAAGCTGAACTGTACATTTGATAGCAAATTATGTGATATAAAAAGGTCAATTATCCTTACATACACAACCTTTTCAATAACTTTAGCAAACATTTATGGAATAGAAACAGGTCTGTAAGTGTCTACATTATCCCTTTCTCCCTTTTCATAAAGCGACTATACTATTGAGTACTTTAATCCTTCAGGTAACTGACCATTCTCAAAGGAAAAATTACAAATATGGCAAAATACAGTGCTAACATGTCCATCACAGTACTTTAATATTCTGCTAGGCACTCCATCATATCTATGAGAGTCCTTAGTCTTCAGTGATCTAATTATTGACTCAATCACCCACTTGTCAGTATCACAGAGGAGTATTTCAGACAGCAATCTCAGAAAGAAATTTGCCAAGAGAATTTTCTGTTTTTCATTTTAGTTTCTGTGATATGTGTTTTTTGGTGATGTGGGTTATCAGCCCACATCCCCCGAGTGTCTTGGTGGGGCTGCCACCTCATGGCCTGCACACCTAGCGAAGTTTTATTTCAGAAATCTTTATGGAAATATTTGTAAGACAAGAGGGCAGAAGAGCGAAGCGCATACAGAGTACACATAAGCGAACAAAAAAGTGAAAATATGGTTACATCGAGATAAAAGGAAATGAATAGGTGAGCAAGCAAAGTTAGCAGAAGATGCAACAAGACAAGGAAATGTGAAAGAGCTCTACAATATAACCAAACGGTTGTCAATGAAGAACTTCAGACGTGAAGTTAAGAACAAGGATGAGGTGATGCTTACAACTCAACAGACACAGCTACAGAGATGGGAGGAGCACTTCAAGGAACTGTTAAATTGTGAAGACAGCCAAGAGGAACAGGTAAGAGGTGTTTCAGGGGAAGTTGAAGAAGATCAAGATATAAATCTACATTGCCCCACTGTGGACGAAGTTAGAACTGCTTTGAAAATGCTAAAGAATGCAAAGGCTCCAGGCCCAGATAACATAGAACCAGAGCTCATAAAAGCTGATACTGAAAGTACTGTTAAAATGCTCCATCCCTTCCTGAAGCATGGGCTTGAAGAGAAATTTCCAAAGGAGTGAGGAGTGGAAAAATGGTTTGGTGGTAAAGCTCGCAAAAAAGGGATATTTGTCAGACTGTAACAACTGGCGTGATATTACATTGTCGTCAGTGACTATTAAGGTCCTCACCAGTATTATTTTAAACAGAATTAAAAAGTCTCTTGAGAATCTGCCGGTTTTAGGGCACAGCGGGGTTGTGTTTATCTTATTAACACTCTTAAGATCATTTTAGAGCAAAGCAAAGAATTCCAAGCAACCCTGTACCTGACATTCATTGATTTTCAAAAGGCCTTCGATTCTGCGAAACAAAAACTGATCTGGCAGGTGTTGCAGAAGTATGGTAAACCACAGCAAATCTTAAACATCATAAAAGATCTATATGATGACTACAAATGTTGCGTACTCCACAAGGGAAATATGACAGAGCCCATAAAACTAACAACTGAAGTCTGGCAGGGTTGCATTTATCACCAACACTTTTTCTACTTGTTCTACACTCAGTTATGAGAATAGTCACAGTAGGCAGGAGACAAGGAATTCAATGGGGGATCCATGAACGTCTGGAGGATTTAGATTTCGCAGATGACATAGTTTTATTAGCTCAAAAGCTGACTGATATGCAAGCTAAATTAAACTTGTTGAAAGAAGAAGCAGAGACTGTTGGCCTCAAGATAAATATAGGCAAAACAAAGGAAATGAGAGTAAATTCGGGGAACATGGAGGTGCCACTATTACACTATTAATAGGGGAGCAGCAGGTGGAGACTGTCAACTCATTCCTGCATCTGGGTAGTATAGTGACGAAAGATGTTGGAGCTGGAGATGACGTGAAAAACCGCATTAAAAAGGCAAACGCTGTCTTCATACAATTGTATCGAGTATCGTAAAATTGAAATATCAAGTACAAAACAAAAATTCGTATTTTTAATAAAAATGTGAAGGCTGTCCTTCTGTATGTCAGTGAAAGCTGGAAAACGGATAAAAAGATAACATCCCAGTAATAAAGCTTCATAAATAGATGTCATTGATGCATGATGAATATTTTGTGGCCAGAAAAAATATGTAATGAGGAGCTCTGGCAAATAACGAACCAGGTACCTATAGAAGACCAGATACGAGAGAGAAAGTGGCGGTGGTTGGGCACACATTGAGAAACCCAGAGGGAGCCATCGAGAAAAAAAGCATTGTAATGTAATCCCCAGGGAACAAGGAAGAGAGAAGGACCCAGGGGCATATGAAAGAGGACAGTGCAAGGGGAAGCAAAAAGTGTTGGAAAGACCTGGGCAGAATTGAGGCAAATGACCAAAGACAAAGGCGGATGGTGTGTTCTCCTGGATGCCCTATGCCCCCATAGGGGCCAAAGGAATTAAGTGAAGTAAATGATATATGAGATTCTGATTTTCACAGAGGAAGGGAGAAAGATTGGGTTTAACGTCCCGTCGACATCGAGGTAATTAGGGACAAAGCACAATCACGGATTGTGTCAAGGATGGGCAAGGAAATATGCTGTGCCCTTTCAAAGGAACCATCCCAGCATATGTGTAGAATGATACAGGGAAATTATGGAAAAACTAAATCTGGATGGGTGGACATGAATTTGAAACATTGTCTTCCAGAACGCGACGTGCAATGTGCTAATGACTACGCCACCTCACTTGGCACAAATTTTTGAGGGCAACTGCTTATCTGCATCAGTAGGAGACTGGACATAGGGCAGTGACGTTATATATTTACAGACTAAAACTGTAAAAGGAACTCCGCACTATATGGGTATGAAATTTATAAATATAACCTGGAAGGACAAGTGCGATCCAAATCTAAAAAGTACTGAAGAAGACATAGAAAAATGTTTGAAAAATAATTGCCATTATAGTGTAGAAAATTTCTTGAATTGAAGAGTATGTAACATGGCATTATCTTTAAAAAAAGTAGTAGTACTGTAATCATGGATTCTTTTTTAAATGATAACAATGTAAAATAATACCTACTTATCTGAAGAGGCAACAACATATATATTGTGTAGCCTTAGACTGATGACCTCAACTGTTAAGCCCCATAGTGCTCAGAGCCGTTTTTTTTTCTTGTAGCCTTAGATCAAGTTTATTAGTCTGTATTAAGTTTTAGGATTTGCAAGTCGCCTGTTTCATGATCTTTTATTGTAGGAGCCATGTTATGTGATAATAACAGTTTGATTTGATTTGAATCACCTAGTGCTCCGCACAGGCATCAAAACCGCTCCTCTCCTGAAGATATCTTCCGTAGATACGGCTGTAACATTGTGTTACATAGCAGATCGCAAAAGACCATAGCATAATAGCCCGAAGTATTTTCGTAACTTTAACCTTTCCGTCTGTTAAAGTACGCAGTTATTCAAATAGTCTATGATATTTCCTGCTTCTTATGTTAATATGTATCTTAACTGTCACAAACGCTTGAACGTTCACCTTCAAGATATGATCTATAGAAAATTTTAAAAATTTTAGACTGAATGAACGAGGTACGATAAAAAAAATGAAGTTGAATGGCGCCAGCATCAACTACAGGCGTGTCAAATGACAAAAGGGTCTGATAATCGATTATGGAACAAAATATCGATTGTTTGTGCCGGTTTGTTTATATTCGTATGTAGCAGAAGAGCAGTAGCATATGTTGATGTTTACGTTAAATCTAGGGTTCGTCTTCTGAGGAAAAAAATCACAGTTTTCTTCACACTGTGGTTGAATTTACGCTGTGAGTTCTCGCGAGATTGTGTTGTTTCGATTTTATTGGGGTTTTTGATTTTCATGAGCATCTATTCATTGTTTAATCCGTACAATAACGTGCAGCTGGTGGGAAGATTACGATTAAATATCTTTGGAAATCATACACAATTAAAATTTACGAAAAGATTTCAGAGTACAAATACACGTGTAATTCTTCACAATTCTTTTTATTAAGACTGTGTATTCTCAGAATTAATTTGGCAAATTTCTCACAAGTTATTATATTTTGTACATAGTTTCATGTTAATATATTTAAAAAAATTTGTGGCATATATCCAGTGTGCTGTATCGCATATCTAAGTGGTCGTACTTTCATAGTAATGAGCAGTTCACATGCACATTGTATCTGTGCTCTAATTTTCTTTCACTAAAAGTAGAAAGAGTTAATACTTTAACTCATCACCTCTTTGCTTTGAGGCTGACATTGTTCTATGCCGGTGTAGCTTGTATATGTCCAGCTGATTTCTTCTGCTACATAGACAATGTTTGTGCATTGAATGAGTTCACACATAAGATAATTCTTTTTTAGAGTATGCAAGCTGTTGTTTAGCTGCAAAGAATATTACTGATAGAGCAGAGATATAAATGTAGATATTCTATTATGTGTTTGTTGTTCCAGTATTTCCTTATTCATTCATATTTGTCGTATCATCATGGCTTTGATTACCTACCACCATGCCCTGAAAGTAGGGGCAGCCTACCAAGATCCTTCCTGCCCCTACTACAATGTCCTAAACATCCTAGTCCATCCCTATGCCACTCTCAGTCCCGAGCACTTGCCACAGGGATCATATCCCTGTGGAAGATCCAGGTGCTTTGTCAAATCCACCCAACCGACACTTGCTATTCCAGTTCTCTCACAGGTTGGTTCTACCCCAACAGAGGCCAGGCCATCTGTGAAAGCAGCCATGTCATATACTAGATCTGCAGTAGTCATTACACAATTTTCTATATTGGTATGATCACCAACCAGCTGTCCACCAGAATGGACAGCCACTGTCAAATTGTGGACAAGAGCAAAGTAGATCATACTGTGCCACAACACGCAGCTGAACGTAACATGCTTTATTTCAATGGCTGCTTCACTACCCAATCAATCTGGATTATCCCCCTCCACCATCAGCTTTTCTGAACTGCTTCTGAAATTGTCCCAGCCTCAACCTACAGTAACCTACTGTCTGCATGCTGTCTACCCAACAGTTTCCATCTCCTGTGTCCTGTCACCTCCTGCCCATTTTGATTTCCCTCCCTCTTTGTGTACTGTCTTTAGCCAACACACTCACCCATCTCTCTAGCCTTTGTTGCTCCTCTCCTTTCTCACAAAATGTCTCTGTTAACCCACCAGTTATACATGTAAACAATACTCTGGTGGATCACCAGAGCTACTTAGCCTATATTCTATGTAATTAATTCAATGCTTCTCTCATTTAAAGAAATGATTTGGTGAAAAGATAATATATATTGAGTAACAAAACCTTAATGAAATAGTCGCTGCAGTAGCAAGTATGCTTAAAATTTTAGTGTTTGTAGTAGCATTATGTAATTTCCGGCAATCTCAATATGTTGCAGTGTCGGGAGACCCTTTTTTTCATGAAAAGATTGAATTATTTTATTATATCTTCTCAGGAAACTAGAACAACATGATACCTCAAGAATTTCAAGTAGTCTTGCTTGCTGGGGGCAAAGGTTCTCGGATGACTGAGCTCACAGCCAGCAAACCTAAATGCCTTTTACCAATTGGCAATCGACCTATGATATATTACCCACTGCGCATGCTAGAGAAAGCTGGTTTCAAAGGTAATGTATGTTTTCATACTTTCACGTTGCATGCACACTGTCAAATAACCATGAGGTTGAGGAAAAATCAACATCAGTTATCCATATGTTATCATTAATCATTAGTTGCAGCAGACACATTTTACTTTGGTTCACCAAGGTGAAGCTAATCGTCTTTCACGTAATATGTACACCATGCAGACAGTGTTACTTTTTTTAAGCTGCAGACCACAGTTGATTAAAATTAGTAAACATGCAGCAGATGCATTATTTCATGCTCATCAAACAAGTCTTGGAAATTACCTTTGAAAGGCAAAATTAATAGTAAAGAAAAAATTGTTACTGCTTTTGGAACGATTAGTTTTTTTTTTCTCAATGAGGTAACAGGGAAAGGTTGGGGAATGTTAAAAAGGAGGGCCAGGTCACGAAGGCCCCAAGAAAAGAGTCACAACTGTTGTGAACACGAGGCGACATAAGAGTCAAAGATTGTGTATTGGTAAGCACTGTACCAGCTTCAGTCTGGAGATGATAGAAAATTGAAGAATAAAGATGGATAGAGGAAGAGAAATAAATACTGTCACAGGGGGGAAAGTAGATAAGACAGGAATTACAAAAACAACTGATTAAATAAATATAAAATAGTAATAATAACAAAAGGAATGAGAGGACTGCATATTGACGGAGGTTTAACTCCAGGAGTGAAGTAGGCTGTGAGGATATGTTGGAAAGCTCGTTTCCATCATTGGAGTTGAGGGAAACTAGTATTGGGAGGAAGCATCCAAACAGTCCATGCAGTATAGGAGGCATAGAGGTGTTTTGTGTCATACTGCATAGAATTAATTGGGTACTGGGTGTCTATAAAACCAACATATTTCTATGTCCATTCATATGCTTAATCAGTTTGTAGGTGGTCATTCTTGTAAATTACTGTGCAGTGAGCACATTTTAATTGTCAAACAATGTGAGTAGTTTCACAGTTTGCTATACTTTTTATATTGTAGTATTTACCAATGGTCGGACTGAAGTAAGTGTTTGTGGGTGGGTCCATGAGGCGGGTTACGCACTGGAAAAAATTGCAAAATTGAGAACCTAGGGGTAGGGATAATAGACTGGGAATTTCATATGGTTTGAAGAGAATGATATAGAGGATAGGAAGGCAACAGAAGGCTACAGTGAATGGTGTGGGGAGAATATCGAAGAGAGAGGATCTTATTTCAGGGCATTATAATTCATTGTCACAGCAGAGTAATATATTGAGACGTTTAAGGTCTGGGTGGTTCTGTGTGACCAGTGGGGGATGGTGCTTCTGCCTTTTTTGAAAGTGGAACTAGAGAGAATGAGATGAGGTTGCTGCCCTGGAGATCTGGATATAGACAAGATGTGTGGGCCAGCTTTATGAAAAGAAAACATGGCAAATGTAGATGGTGTAGATGCTAAGTGGCTTGGTGGAGGAGCAGTTGTGTTTGCCTTGGTGCATATGCTTAGGAAAGGAAGTGTTTGATGTGAAAGGAGTCATAGCTGTCAGAGTGGAGAGTTGTTTATTGGTCGGCTATATATAAAATGACTGGAAGTGGACATAGAAATGGAGCTGATGATAAGAGGGGTTTTAACAAAAGTCAGATTCCTCATCATTTCTCTCACCTGAAGATTGGTATGAACCGTAAAACAACACCCATCTACATACTTCATATGTATAAAACATTATGAAACACAAATGTTCACTGCACATTTAATGTCCTAATAAGTGGTTATGTAGAGTTTTGGTGAAGTGGTAGGTTCTGCCAATGTTCAATATCATTGTTATTTATTTTTCATTCTTGACTTAACATTGTATTGTAGCTGATCTGTGGGAATTTTTCAGAGGTTATTATTGTGGTACTAGAAACTGTGCGCCAGGAAGTTCAGACAGCAGTAGATCAGTGCGGTTTGAAGATCCACCTTGATTGGGTGGGAATACCAGCTAATGAAGACTGGGGCACTGCTGAATCTTTGCGACATGTTAGTGAGAAGGTGAAGGTAAGCCACATAGCAGTAAAGTAAAAATTAACATTTGCTATAATTCTGTTTCTCCAGTTTCAGTGCCATGAAGCTGGTGGCACAGTGATGAGACATTTGACTTTCCAGGGTAGCACTTCAGATCCCCATCCAACCATACGAATTTTCCGTACTTTCCCAAAATCGCTTAATGCAAATGTCAGCATGATCCCAGCTGATTTCCATCCCCACCATTCCCCAATCTGAACTAGTGCTCCATCTCTAATGATCTCATCATTGGCAGGTTATTAAATTGTAATCATCCTTTTTTTTCCAGCCAGGAACTGCATTATTTTTGCTCATTGCAGTTGTGGCGTATCAAACATATATTGATCAACCAAAATGTTATCATCACTGCCCACCATGAGATTGAATGCCACAGGGTGGTGTTGCAGTCACATGACACATTAAGGTCATATCAAGATACGCCCTCATCCTAGCGAATGGCTGCTCAAAACATGCATTGTGCTTCACATTCAGGCCAGTGGGAGCAGTATTGTGCTGTGGCGGCATCTTCTTGCAGGATAACTGTTCATGCTGCAATACCAGAACCATGCTACAATGATTTGAGGACCATTCTTGTGAACTGAAGTTGATGTCTTTGCTTGCCAAATCTGCATGGTCTAAACCCAGTGGAACACACCAGAATGCCAATTGTGTGACCTGAGTGTTAACATCTGGTATCACATACCGCAGGAAACCTACCAAGGATTGGTTGAAGCCATGCCAGGCAGATTCTCTGCTGTATTGCTTTCCAAAATGTCAATCAACATGCCATTACACAAGTAGTTTTATTTGGCTGATCTGTATATGTAATTATGCCAATGTAATGTTTCTTGAGAAAGAATGACCAGGCATGATCACAAACCTTGTGACAGCAAAAAGGAAAATGCCAACAATGTAGAGATGAAGATGGAAAAGAAAATAAAGCCATTTGTGATAGGAAAGTAGGGAACGCATAAAAGATCCAATTTGAACACTTGTCTTAGTAACCCAGTTACCACCATTACACCAGTCCTGTCATTTGCCATGCTTGTCCAGAGGGAAGGCAACTTGTGAAAAAATGCATCTCATTTATCAACTGCTATGCATCTACATCTACATGGTTACTCTGTAATTCACACTTATGTGCCTGGCAGAGGGTTCATTGAACCATTTCACACTACTTCTCCACCATTCCACTCTTGTATGGCGCGTTGGAAAAAGGAACACCTAAATCTTTCTGTTCGAGCTCTGATTTCTCTCATTTTATTTTGATGATCATTTCTCCCTAAGTAGGTGGGTGTCAACAAAATATTTTCGCATTCGGAAGGGAAAGTTGGTGATTGAAATTTTGTAAACAGATATCACCACAATGAAAATTGCCTTTGTTTCAATGACTGCCAGCCCAACTTGAGTATCATATCAGTGACACTCTCACCCCTATTGCATGATAACATGAAACGAGCTGCTCTTCTTTGCACTTTTTTGATGTACTCCATCAATCCTACATCTACATCTACATGACTACTCTGCAATTCACATTTAAGTGCTTGGCAGAGGGTTCATCGAACCACAATCATACTATCTCTCTACCATTCCACTCCCGAACAGCGCGCAGGAAAAACGAACACCTAAACCTTTCTGTTCGAGCTCTGATTTATCTTATTTTATTTTGATGATCATTCCTACTTATGTAGGTTGGGCTCAACAAAATATTTTTGCATTCGGAAGAGAAAGTTGGTGACTGAAATTTCGTAAATAGATCTCGCCGCGATGAAAAACGTCTTTGCTTTAATGACTTCCATCCCAACTCGTGTATCATATCTGCCACACTCTCTCCCCTATTATGTGATAATACAAAACGAGCTCCCCTTTTTTGCACTCTTTCGATGTCCTCCGTCAATCTCACCTGGTAAGGATCCCACACTGTGGAGCAATATTGTAACAGAGGACGAACGAGTGTAGTGTAAGCTGTCTCTTTAGTGGACTTGTTGCATCTTCTAAGTGTCCTGCCAATGAAACGCAACCTTTGGCTCGCCTTCCCCACAATATTATCTATGTGGTCTTTCCAACTGAAGTTGTTCGTAATTTTAACACCCAGGTACTTAGTTGAATTGACAGCCTTGAGAATTGTACTATTTATCGAGTAATCGAATTCCAACGGATTTCTTTTGGAACTCATGTGGATCACCTCACACTTTTCGTTATTTAGTGTCAACTGCCACCTGCCACACCATACAGCAATCTTTTCTAAATCGCTTTGCAACTGATACTGGTCTTCGGATGACCTTACTAGACGGTAAATTACAGCATCATCTGCGAACAACCTAAGAGAACTGCTCAGATTGTCACCCAGGTCATTTATATAGATCAGGAACAGCAGAGGTCCCAGGACGCTTCCCTGGGGAACACCTGATATCACTTCAGTTTTACTCAATGATTTGCCATCTATTACTACGAAATGCGACCTTCCTGACAGGAAATCACGAATCCAGTCGCACAACTGAGACGATACCCCATAAGCCCTCTGCTTGATTAGAAGTCGCTTGTGAGGAACGGTGTCAAAAGCTTACCGGAAATCTAGAAATACGGAATCAACTTGAGACCCCCTGTCGATAGCGGCCATTGCTTCGTGCAAATAAAGAGCTAGCTGCTTTGCACAAGAACGATGTTTTCTGAAACCATGCTGATTACGTATCAATAGATCGTTCCCTTCGAGGTGATTCATAATGTTTGAATACAGTATATGCTCCAAAACCCTACTGCAAACCGACGTCAATGATATAGGTCTGTAGTTCTATGGATTACTCCTACTACCCTTCTTAAACACTGGTGCGACCTGCGCAGTTTTCCAATCTGTAGGTACAGATCTATCGGTGAGCGAGCGGTTATATATGATTGCTAAGTAGGGAGCTATTGTATCAGCGTAATCTGAAAGGAACCTAATCAGTATACATTCTGGACCTGAAGACTTGCCCGTATCAAGCGATTTGAGTTGCTTCGCAACCCCTAAGGTATCTACTTCTAAGAAACGCATGCTAGCAGCTGTTCGTGTTTCAAATTCTGGAATATTCCATTCGTCTTCCCTGGTGAAGGAATTTTGGAAAACTGCATTCAATAATTCTGCTTTAGTGGCACAGTCGTCGGTAACAGTACTATCGGCACTGCGCAGTGAAGGTATTGGCTGTGTCTTGCTGCTTGTGTACTTTACATATGACCAGAATTTCTTAGGATTCTCTACCGAATTTCCAACAGAAGACAGACAAGTGTAATGTAGGCTGTCTCTTTAGTGGGTTTGTCGCATCTTGTAACTGTTGTGCCAACAAAGCACAGTCTTTGTTTCACCTTCCCCCACAATATTATCTACATGGTCTTTCCAGTTTAAGTTGCTCGTAATTGTAATTCCAAGTTATTTAGTCAAATTGACAGCCTTTGGATTTATGGGATTTATCGTATACCAAAAATTTATCAGATTTCTTTCAGTACCTATGTGGATGACCTCGCGCTTTTCTTTGTTTAGTGCCAATTGCGACTTTTCGCACCATACAGAAATTCTCTCTAGATCATTTTGTAATTGGAATTGATCGTCTGATGATTTTGCTAGATGATAAATTACAGCGTCATCTGTAAACAATCTAAGGGGGCTGCTCATATTATCACCTAGATCATTTACTTAAATCAGAAACAGCAGAGTGCCTATGACACTACCTTGCAGAATGCCAGATATCACTTCTTTTCTACTCGATGATTTGCCATCTATCACTATGAACTGTGACCTCTCTGAGAGGAAATCACGAATCAAATCACACAACTGATACGATACTCCAAATGCACACAATTTGATTAATAGTCGTTTGTGAGAAACGGTATCAAATGTCTTCTGGAAATCTAGTAATATGAAATCGATCTGAGATCCCTTGTCGACAGCACTCATTACTTCATGGGAATAAAGAGCTAGTTGTGTTGCACAACAACGATATTTTCTGAGTCCGTGTTGGGTATTCATAATGTTCGAGTACAGTATGCGCTCCCAAATCCTACTGCAAATTGAGGTCAGTGATATGGGTCTGTAATTCAGTGGGGTACTCCTATTTCCGTTCTTGAATATTGGTGTGACCTGTGCTACCTTCCAGTCTTTAGGACCAGACCTTCCGTCAAGTGAGCGGTTGTATATGATTGCAGCCACTGTGCATCTTTGTAAGTGAGCATGATTAGATTAGATTAATACTAGTTCCATGGATCATGAATACAATATTTCGTAATGATGTGGAACGAGTCGAATTTTCCAATACATGACATAATTAGGTTAATTTAACAACATACTTAAGTTAATATAACAACTTTATTTTTTTGTGTTTTTTTGTTTTTCTTTATTTTTTATTTTATTTTTTTTTGCTTTTTTTTCTTTTTTTTTCTTAATTTATATCTAAAAATTCCTCTATGGAGTAGAAGGAGTTGTCATTCAGAAATTCTTTTAATTTCTTCTTAAATACTTGTTGGTTATCTGTCAGACTTTTGATACTATTTGGTAAGTGACCAAAGACTTTAGTGCCAGTATAATTCACCCCTTTCTGTGCCAAAGTTAGATTTAATCTTGAATAGTGAAGATCGTCCCTTCTCCTAGTATTGTAGTTATGCACACTGCTATTACTTTTGAATTGGGTTTGGTTGTTAATAACAAATTTCATAAGAGAGTATATATACTGAGAAGCTACTGTGAATATCCCTAGATCCTTAAATAAATGTCTGCAGGATGATCTTGGGTGGACTCCAGCTATTATTCTGATTACACGCTTTTGTGCAATAAATACTTTATTCCTCAGTGATGAATTACCCCAAAATATGATGCCATATGAAAGCAGTGAGTGAAAATAGGCGTAGTAAGCTAATTTACTTAGATGTTTATCACCAAAATTTGCAATGACCCTTATTGCATAAGTAGCTGAACTCAAACGTTTCAGCAGATCATCGATGTGTTTCTTCCAATTTAATCTCTCATCAATGGACATACCTAAAAATTTGGAATATTCTACCTTAGCTATATGCTTCTGATTAAGGTCTATATTTATTAATGGCGTCATACCATTCACTGTACGGAACTGTATGTACTGTGTCTTATCAAAATTCAGTGAGAGTCCGTTTACAAGGAACCACTTAGTAATTTTCTGAAAGACAGTATTGACAATTTCATCAGTTAATTCTTGTTTCTCAGGTGTGATTACTATACTTGTATCATCAGCGAAGAGAACTAACTTTGCCTCTTCATGAATATAGAATGGCAAGTCATTAATATACAATAAGAACAACAAAGGACCCAAGACTGACCCTTGTGGAACCCCATTCTTGATAGTTCCCCAGTTTGAGGAATGTGCTGATCTTTGCATGTTACGAGAACTACTTATTTCAACTTTCTGCACTCTTCCAGTTAGGTACGAATTAAACCATTTGTGCACTGTCCCACTCATGCCACAATACTTGAGCTTGTCTAGCAGAATTTCATGATTTACACACAAATGATTATCAAAACTGGTCACATGGTTTAAATGTTGTTATCACACTGTACCAATGACACTGTCCACTGTCTAGCACCCGTTTACAAAGCAGGGTGCACAGCTCAGTGGAACATGCTAAAACTGTTTCAAAGATTGTTTCATCTATGTCGTAGCTTTGCTTCCCTTCACCCCACCCCATTTTCTTGTCCAGTTCACAACAATGGTGCAGGAAGGAACTGACCCATCAACACATCCCAAAGTAATGCTGCACTTATGGCCCTGTTCTCTATTGGACCCTGTCCACATATTAAGTGAGGTAGCACAGTATTTAAGGAATAAGACTTGCATGTGTAATGAGCAGCATTAAAATCCCCATCAAATTTTATGATTTCTGTCGTTCTGTAAATCAAGGAAGGCAGTTGTTGGGATCGTTCCTTTGAAAATGACCCTGTCAATTTCCTTCAGTATCCTTGTCTAACAATCTGAACTTGTTCTCCATCTGTATTGACCTTTTCATTGATGGAGCATTGCACACTGATCTTTTTCCTTCCTATTGTGTCATCTGTGTCTGCCACATTTTCATTCCTCTCGTATTTTATATGACTTTATTTTTGTTCTTGCCTTGCCACGTACTTAAAATTTTGGTAACAAAACTGGGCAGAAGGGGGTGAGAGTACAATTTTGAAAACCCATCTCATCCTGTGAAGAACTGCACATGGAAAGAAGTGCTGATAACAAAGCATTTTGGAAGATATAATGAAAAATGGAAAAATAAATTCTGTGCTCTGCAGTAAATTGCTTGTAGGTATGTCTTTCTACCATGACTTTGAGAGCATCATCTGTAATATTGTCGATATCCATGAATACATAAATTAGTATACATTATTTTTTGTTTGTCAGCTGCTTTGAGAAAAGTTTAATGTGTTTAATTTCTTGGTGTAAAAACCCTGTGAGTGACTATTTGTTCTGGGCACTTTAATTACAGCAGAAATTCAACTACTTAAGTATAATAAAAGAAAATATTCCATGAAAAATAAAAGAATTGTTATTTTTATTCATATCCAGATACAACTAAGCTTCTTCATTTTTAATCTGTTCTCATTTTCTTGTTGCAGTCAGACATCATTGTCATGAGCTCTGATCTGGTCACAGACTTCAACATTGAGAATGTGCTGGACGTTTTTAGAAAACATCAGGCTTCTATTGCCAGTGTGTTTTTCCAGTCACCTCCCGATGTTGGAGCACTACAGACTGGCCCGAAACAGAAATACAGGCCAGGTATATGACACTTGTATATATAACAACAAGGCACTGAAGGAGCCTGTCCACTCTTTTGGAGTCCTTGGAATGAATGTCAGTCATTAAGCAATGTGATGTGGTATAGTAGAGTAATATTAAAGAAAAAAGTGATCTAGTAGCTTGCTTTTATGTATAAAGAGCCATGTAGTTCCCACACTTCTCCTTTGTGCATATTTAAAGATTATGCACCTCACAAGATTGTGATGCATGTACAGGCATCTCAAGCATAGAGAAAAGTTTATAATCAAAAAGCTATATATGTTCTTGTGAAAGAACTGATACTTTTGCTCGTCCTATCTGGTGGCACATGGCCAATTAGAGATATAATTCTTTGAGTGTTATCACAGTGAAGTTAAATCTTTGGACAAAATGGGTAAGGCGGCATGTTCTTCATTTGTTATAATTAATATAAACATTTATTTCCAGCTTCATATAATTGCTGTCCCAGATAAGACCTGATTTGATTATAAAATGTTATTTCTGTAATTATTCTCAATGACCATGAATTTCTTTTAATAATTTACATCTTTGAAGTGAAGGGATTGTAATGAAATGTTTACACATTGCTTTATATTATAACACATTTTTACTTTTAACACTCAGAATTATACACATACCTTTTTCTAAGCTGAGAATACTCTTCGAACAACTAAAAATGAGTGGTATTTTACAATGGTTGCTTTAACAGTGCATCCAAAGAGTTCATTAGATTTTGTAAATAAACATGATGACCTTGCGCACCATTATCTGAAATATCTGCAGTGTTCTTACACCATCAGCTTTACAGCAGTTGATGTCATTAGGCTCACCTGAAAATGTGCTAGGGGAAGGATGTGTTACAATTTTTGTTTCCTACATCTACATAATGCTCTGAAAGCCGCCATACAGTGCATGATAGAGGGTAGCCTGCACCACTGTTAGCCATTCTCTTTCCTGTTCCATTTGCGAATGGAGTGAGGAAAAACATGTCATTATCAGAATGAGATTTTCACTCTGCAGCGGAATGTGCGCTGATATGAAACTTCCTGGCAGATTAAAACTGTGTGCCCGACCGAGACTCAAACTCGGGACCTTTGCCTTTCGCGGGCAAGTGCTCTACCATCTGAGCTACCAAAGCATGACTCACGCCCGGTACTCACAGCTTTACTTCTGCCAGTATCTCGTCTCCTACCTTCCAAACTTTACAGAAGCTCTCCTGCGAACCTTGCAGAACTAGCACTCCTGAAAGAAAGGATACTGCGGAGACATGGCTTAGCCATGTTATTATGCTTCCATACGTGCTCTAATTTCTCTTATCTTGTCTTCAGACACTCTGACACAAGTGCCAGTTCTCTAGATTTACTCAGTAGTGTTTCAAGAAAATAATATCTTCTTCCCTTCAGGGATTCCCACTGGAGTCCACAGATCATTCTGTTAAACTTGCGTGTTCATTGAACCTGTCAGTAACAAATCTAGCAGCATGCTTCTGAAGTGCTTCGATATCTTCCTTTAATTGGACCTGGTGGTGATCCCGAACACTCAAGCAGTGCCCAAGAATGGTTTGTGCAAGTGTTCTGTACAGATTCACTAAATTTTCCTTGAATTCTTCAAAAAGTCCACCATTTGCTTTCTCTGCAACTGACTTTCATGTGGACACTCACTTTAAGCAATATGTCTGTATGTTTAATTGATGTGATTGTGTCAAGAAACACAGCACTAATACTGAATTCGAGCATTACAGGATTGTTTTTCCGACTCATCTTCATTACCTTACATTTTTTTCACATTTAGGGCAAGCTGTCACTCATCACACAAAACAGAAATTCTATCCAAGTCATCCTGTATCCTCCTAAAGTGACTCTAAGACTACACTTCCCTAAACACTACAGCATCAGTGAAAAATACTTGCAGAGGACTGCTCACCCCATCAGTTGGATCAATTATGTTTGTCTGTCCCTGTGGCACTCCTGAAAATACCTTTATCTCCATTTAACATGTGCTCTCCAGGACAATGTACTGAGTTCTATTATTGAAAAATTCTTTGAGGCCTCACATATTTGAGAACCTGTTCCAGATATTTGGACCTTTGTTAACATTCAGCAGAGTGTCACTGTGTTAAATACATTTTGGAAATATAGGAATATGGAATCTGCCTGTTGTCCTCCATTCATGGTTCATAGGATATCGCTTGAGAAAAGAGTAAGCTGTGTTTTGTGGGACCGATGCTTTCTAAGTACTTGTTGATGTGTGGATAGAAGCTTTTCCCTTTCAAGGAAATTTATTATATTCTAATTTATAGTATGCTAAAGGATTCTGCAGAAAATCAAGATTAAGAATTTTAGTCTGTAATTTTTCTGGTCTGGTCTTTTGCCGTGCACTTTTTTCCATCTCTGCTGGCCTTCCCACTGAGCAAGGGGGGAATGGGGGAAACTCTTATAAAATCTACCATTCAGCAATTGCTTCAGTATCTGCTTTTATAGAAAGCAAATGAGACAGTGTATTTTGGCTTCAGTGTGTTATAAATCTTGAGATAGAGACACCATAATAATAGAGTGTGTTCTGCTCAACCTCCCTGATTTCAAAGACCCAGGAAAAAAGCCACAGTGAATATGCCAATGAAAAATGCATCACATCATAGAGCATCTCAAAGAATTTATATTCCCATATCAGAAGTGCCAAGTATCGTCGCCAGAGTGCAGTATGGTCGCATGAAGTGAAAATAGCGACTCCATAGCAGCGTGAGCAAGCAGTAGTGTGGTTTGCAGAAACAAAATTGCCAATTGCTGTTCAAAGAAATTATCATAGTGTGTATGAATGTGATCCAGCTGATGTGAAAACAATTAAGGAATGGTATAGGAAATTTCTGGCAACAGAAAGTGTTCTGAAACATTCTGGTGGCGCACGTTATGGAGTTTCAGAAGAGATGGTGGAGGGCATCAGACAAACATTTCTCAGAAGCCCATGTAAGTCAATTTGTCAAGCATCTAGGCAACTTGATGTTCCTCGATCAACATTGCTTTGTATAGTCCACCAGTGTCTCCATATGTGTGCTTACGAAGTGCAAATTCTGCAACATCTGAAGCTGAACGACAAAACATGCTGACAACAATTTGCTGCGAATATGCTGCAGCGTATTGATATGGATGCCAGATTCCTGGAAAGATGTTTATTCTCAGATGAGGCAACCTTTCATCTATCAGGAAGGGTTAATATGCATAATGTTTGGATTTGGGGTTCGCAAAATCCGCACATTGTTACTGAACATGTTCGTGATAGCCCTAAACTAAACATCTGGTGCGGGCTAATGCACGACAGGATTGTTGAATGTTTCGAATGTTTCAGAACACTTCCTGTTGCCAGAAACTTCCTACACCATTCCTTAATTGTTTTCACTTTCACATCAAGTGGATCACATTCATACACACAACGATAATTTCTTTGCACAGTAATCGGCAATTATGTTTGTGCAAACCACACTACTGCTTGTGTGTGCTGCTGTGGAGTTGCCTTTTTCACGCCATTCGACCATACTGCACTCTGGCGACGATGCTTGGCTCTTCTGACACGGGAATATAAATTCTTTGAGATTCTTTATGATGTGGTGCATTTTTCATTGTCGTATCTACTGTGTGTGTGTGTGTGTGTGTGTGTGGATTTTTTTTTTTTTTTTTTTTTTCCTGTGTCTTTGAAATCAGGGAGGTTTGAGTGGGACACCCTGTATTATCAGGACTGAACATCCTGCCTTTTCTCAAACATTAACAGTGGCATTGTACTGTGGTATTTTGTTTAACAGCACAGAATTTGTATAATGTCATGCATTGTAGAAGTTTACTGATGAAGTTTGTATCCAGAAGGAATTGTTTCAGACTTGATAGGGAAAACTTCTGTTAATCTTTCATTACGTTGCTCTGCAGTGGAGATAATGGACGAGTGCACCTCCATGTTTTTTATTTCTGTACTGGAATAGGCCATGACAAGGAGTGCTGGTGTGTAGGGAAAAAGAGATCCAAAGTCATCGAATAGTGTCATATAAGACAGTTTGCGGTTTGTGTATGTTACTTGCTACAAAACAGACAGTTTTTTCAACATTTCTTTCTGTGGTGGTAGAAAGTAGGAGAGAGAAAGACGGAGGGGGGGGGGGGGGGGGAGAGAGAGAGAGAGAGAGAGAGAGAGAGAGAGAGAGAGAGAGAGAGAAACTTCCCCTTCATAGTTGTGCTAACTACCGTATTTACTCGAATCTAAGCCGCACCTGAAAAATGAGACTCGAAATAAGGAAAAAAAATTTCCCGAATCTAAGCCGCACCAGAAATTTGAGACTCGAAATTCAAGGGGAGAGTAAAGTTTTAGGCTGCACCTTCAAATCGAAACAAAGTTGGTCCATTGTAATATGAGACACAATTTAGGTCGAATGAATGACGATAGAGCTACAGTAGTTTGGTTCGAGTCGTAAGCTTAGCAGTTAAGCTTTACCGGGTAGCCATTGCTATGCGTCAGGCGCTCCGTCCGTTTGAATCGATTGCTTATTTTGCTTTGATCTGATAAGTGCTGTTTTCTTTGTTATAGGTGTTCACGTCACTCAAAGCTGAAAATGCATTACTGTACTGTGTCACGTATTGTTTGTCGCATACTGATAGTGCGTGTTTACGGCCTGTCGCTGCTCGCAGCATGGCTTGCTTTTGTGGGCGCTACCGCCGCTTACAATTCAAAAAAAAGAGAGAGTAATCGTCTCATTAGCGAAACAATGGCAAGAGACTGCTATTTGTTGTTACTTACACTGCTGCTTTCTTTGATAATGATCAACAAGAACCAAATAATAGACTGCCTATGATAGAACATGTTCTGAACGAGAGTTAGGCGAAAATGTTTCTCCGTTTGAAAATCTTTGCGGCCGCTTCTTTAGTACATCAAATTCTGCACAGAAATTAGTCATCTTAGAATTAAAAATCTAGTCAGTTGCCGTGCTTCATTTCTAACTGTATCACTATTAGGAATAAGAATAATGCGAATATAAACATGACACGATACATATATAAACTCTAGTTTCGTAGTTTATTAGGCAGACAGGATTTAAATGAGAGAGCAGCAAACACGAAAGAATACATGGCAAAATGTTGATATTCGTATTATTCTTATGGTGAAGAGAATACTGCATGTGATTCACATTTCATCAGGTTCCTATTAGCAACCATCTCTTCTCACAGGTAGGAAAAAATTCAGAAAGTAGAGTTGGCCATATTGACAAACATCCCAAACAGTCTTGCATGTCGGATTTTCGTAGTACATTGAAATTCTGCTACATTTGAAGATGAACAATACGGAATTTGTATTTACTTCGTTGGATAATGTATGAAAATGCAGTGGTCGAAACTCGGGGCGGAGGAAAAAGCTCGTCTTCCACCTTTTTTTGAAAAATTTATTTACTGACGCGGAGGTTTTGGCGCCAGTATTTGTCTTTGTGCCTACAAAGCATGCCTGTGTAGTGCTACATATATTCGACGGCAGAAGTTAGTTGTGGCGGCACCTACCAACATTTTTCAGAACTTCCACTTGCTTTGCACTCGATTCTAAGCCACAGGCGGCTTTTTGGATTAGAAAAACCGGAAAAAAAGTGCGGCTTAGATTCGAATAAATACGGTAAACATGAAGAAGATGCCAACTAAATTGCTGTGTGTATCGGATACGTACTTTGACACATATCTAAATGAAAGCTGTATATTAGAAACATGTTCATGTCACACCAATGATTGCGTTGGAAACCATAGAAAGCTAAGATAACAACATAACCATGAAGATTTTATCCACCAGATCAATCAAGAAAAATTAGTCGCCCATTTAACATGCAGTAGAATTTCATAATATTTTCTTGGCTAGTAGCTCTCCACTAGATGAAAACTTGCTGTTTCACCCAGGTGCATGCTGGAAAAATTTATTAATGGAATTGACAGAAAACTCGGTACAGATACTTGCTTAAGTAATTATGTATGTGTTATGCTGATAAAAATGCAAAAAATATTAATGAAGTAACAAAGCTTTGAGCCTTTACGGAAAATTTACTCTTATGCAGATCTAAGAAGGAAGAGGTAGGGTAAAGTGTTTGTACTGTTAGGAAAAACAGTCAAAATAAGAAGTGACAAATTACTCAAACCTGCATATAAAAGAGTTGTTTGACCAAAGGAATAAAGAGAGGCAACCACATCCATACAGCTGAGACATTTTGCAGTGGATAAGCACATGAGCCAGAAATTAGATGTGAGCACATACACAGTACTGCATTCTCCTGGCATTGCACCCAGAATGAGATGAAACTTTTACTTAGATGTATGGAGGGGATAAGGACTTAGGATTGGAAAAATATAGGAATACTATGCCAGAGAAAGCTCATCCCAGTTATGAGCTGAGGTAATTGTGTGTGGTTCATGGAGACTGAAAAAAAAGGCATATTTTATTTTTTGTTTCCTTTTTGTATCAAATTCTTTAAACTGGTGTCCACATTTATTTATTTGTCTACCTGCTGTTTTCTTTTAATTTTCTGTCTTGGTTTTAAAATAGGCTGCATGTTACACATAATGTTGTGTATATGAATATAAAGCATCATACATTAACATAAAATTCAAAATGTGTTTATGTATCTCAGCATTATATTGTTTGGTGAGGTAAATGAAATCTGTAAGAAGGAAGAGGAAATGGCAGAGAGGGATTAGCAGTTACATGGTAAGAGGGAATAAAAAGATCTACAGATTACTCTGTGGCCACGTGGCTTGTAAGAACTCTATAAACTCAAAAACAACTGACAAAATTTCTGAAAATGTTGTCCCCTGCAGGTCCGGGGATTAGAATAGGCCTGAGGTATTCCTGCCTGTCGTAACAGGTGACCAAAAGGTGTCTCAAATGTTTCGGCCGTCTGTGATGGTCCCCTGTAGGGTTTGACCTCCATTGTCCAAAATTTTTCCGAAGAGCGAGCCACTTGGGGAAGGGCGTCTTACATGGTGCATCATATACATTGTGCACTGAGATCTTTAGCATACTTTATCGTCTTGGATTTGCAGTTCCACTCATTCTCCAGCTGTTCGGCAAAGAATCCTTCCTGGGTGCAATTTCCTCCATCCACTGTGCAGTGTTTTCTATGATGGTGATGATCATGGACTTCTTTGCACCTCATATCCAGCACAGTAGCCACCTCATATCCAGCACAGTAGCCAGTCCGTTGTGGTGGGGCCGCCATGTACCCTATGATTGTAGCCCCATGACTGCACAGGGATTGCTCTGCTGATGCCTGTGGCATTAACTCCCCATGTATGCTAAGAAGTAGTTGCACATCTACCTGGGGCATCAGGACTCCCAGCAGTGGCCATCCTGCCAGGTGGCCTTTGCTGAGGTTGGATGGCACCCGTAGGGAGAGCCCCTGATCGGAGTGGGTGGCATATCTAGGAGTATGCGTGCGGAACGATTTGAAGTGGAATGATCATATAAAATTAATTGTTGGTAAGGCGGGTACCAGGTTGAGATTCATTGGGAGAGTTCTTAGAAAATGTAGTCCATCAACAAAGGAGGTGGCTTACAAAACACTCGTTCGACCTATACTTGAGTATTGCTCATCAGTGTGGGATCCGTACCAGATCGGTCTGACGGAGGAGATAGAGAAGATCCAAAGAGGAGCGGCGCGTTTCGTCACAGGGTTATTTGGTAACCGTGATAGCGTTACGGAGATGTTTAATAAACTCAAGTGGCAGACTCTGCAAGAGAGGCGCTCTGCATCGCAGTGTAGCTTGCTCGCCAGGTTTCGAGAGGGTGCGTTTCTGGATGAGGTATCGAATATATTGCTTCCCCCTACTTATACCTCCCGAGGAGATCACGAATGTAAAATTAGAGAGATTAGAGCGCGCACGGAGGCTTTCAGACAGTCGTTCTTCCCGCGAACCATACGCGACTGGAACAGGAAAGGGAGGTAATGACAGTGGCACGTAAAGTGCGCTCCGCCACACACCGTTGGGTGGCTTGCGGAGTATAAATGTAGATGTAGATGTAGACATGCCATGAAGCAAACAATGTCATCTCTTGCTGGTGGTCAAACACCAGCAGCCTCTAAGCATTCTGAGGTCTCAATTTAATGCAAAGAAGTATGATCCCAAATTGTTCCCCATCCTGGCTATGCTATGGGAGGAATGCCAGGCTAAAGGTGGAAGCGAACCTTATTCGCCCCAGTACCTCATATGTACAAGACCTGATGGGGAATCCTTTATGTTGATGAAGCCTCAGTTTTTTGTGGAGTATTTAGAGGATAAGTCTGGGGAGATGGAGCGATTGTCCAAAATGCGATCTGGGTCAGTCTTGATAAAAACAGCACCCTCTGCCCAGTCACGGGCATTACTCACTTGTGACAAGCTGGGGGATGTTTCTGTTTCCATCACGGCCCATAAGAGCTTAAATATGGTCCAGGGTATTATATTTCACAGGGACCTTCTTTTGCAGTAAGATGACTAACTGCGCGCCAGCCTAGAGTGAAGACAGCTATTATATTTCAGAGGGACATTCTTTTGCAGTCAGATAACTACCTGTGCGCCAGCTTGGAGCGAAGATATGTTAATTTCATCTGGCGTGTCTATAGAGGTTTGAAGGATAATCATATGCCCACTGGGTGCCTTCATATTGGCCTTTGAGGGTGATACATTACCTGGTGATGGTATACTGCTGTAATGTAAAGCCATATATCCCTCCCCCAATGCTGTGCTTTAAGTGCTAGAAGCTCAGGCATATGTACTTCCAGCATTATATGTTGCAATTGTGGTTGTCCATCACATCCCAGTACTCAATGTGCCCCGTCTCCCATCTGTGTCAGCTGTAGTGAGCAACATTCCCCTTGCTCGCTGGACTACAGGATTCAACAGAAAGAAAGAAAAATAATGGAATACAAGACCCTGGATCAACTGACCTACACTGAGGCTAAGAGGAAATTTTGAAAGGCCACATCTTGTGCGCATGACATCCTCTTGTTCCGCAGCTACAACAATGGTTCCAGCCCCATCAGTTCCACCATTTATAGTTGGCCCACAGGGCTGCAAACCTACACCTACCCCTACCCCCTTAATGGTGGTGGTGGGGGGGGGGGGGGAGGGGAGGGGTGGTGCACTTCTATCCCCATTGCTCCCACACCACCTGCTTCGGGAGCAATGCCTCCCCAACCATCGGGCCATCGGGGATGTCAGTGGGAAAGAGGCCACCCTCCAGTGGCGGAAGCACCCACAGGCAGCTGGTCGCAGGGCTTCAAGGTCCTCCTCAGTCCCTGAGACTGAATCAGCGAAGCCCTCCCAGCTGGAGAAACCCAAGGAGCAGTGAGAGAAATCTAAATAGAAGATCCCAACAACAAATACATTGCAGTGGCACCCGCACCACTGCTACCTACAAGCTCTGCATCTGAGGATGAGGTGGAGATTCTGGTGTTTGCAGAGGATCTAGATCTCACCGGACCCCCAGACACAGTGGATATAGAATGCACAGGTACTCAATCGGTGGCAGCAGGTGACCCTGCTTCCTTGATCGCTTCGTGCCTTCCCAGCCTCACGACGACAACATCCTCCAGTGGAATTGCGACAGTTTCTTCCACCACCTGGCCGAACTAAGACAACTGTTAAGCCTTACACCTGCTTTCTGCATTTACCTCCACGAAGCCTGGTTCCTGACAATGTGGACCCCTGCCCTTCGTGGCTATAGGGGATATTACAAAAAACGTAGCAAATATAATAGAGTGTCAGGTGGTGTTCGCGTCTATGTCCTTCACTTGCTAAGTAGCAAATCTCGAAGCTGTTGCTGTCAGGATTAGAACAACACAGGAAATAATTATCTGCAATGTATATCTTCCTCCAATGGTACCATACCCCTGAACATATTGGCTGCACTGATTCGTCAACACCCTAAACCTTTTTTACTTTTGGGAGATTTTTAATGCCCATAACACCTTGTGGGGTGGCATCAAGCTTACTAGCCGAGGTGGGGGTGGCGAAAATTTACTGTCTCAACTCGACCTGTGCCTTTTAAGTACTGAGGCCCCCACACATTTATGTGTGGCTCATGGTACTTACTCAGCCATTGATGTATCTCTTTGCAGCCCAGGATTTCTCCCATTTATCCACTGGAGAGCCCACGATGACTTGTATGGTAGTGACGACTTCCCCATCTTCCTGTCACTCCCCCAGCATCATTCCTGGACACCTACACAGATGGGCTTTAAACGAGGCAGACTGGGAGGCTTTCACCTCTGCCATCATTGTTGAATCTCCCCCACACAGTAACACTGATGTGGTGGTTGAGTGATTCACCAGAATGATCATTTCTCCAGCAGAAAATGCGATCCTTTGTTCCTTAGGGTGCCCCTGGCCGGCAATAGCTGATGCCGTTAAAGAGCATAGGCGGGCTCTACAGCGACATAAGCGGCACCCTTTCCTGAGGCACCTAATAGCTTTTAAATGGCTCTGTGCCCATGTTCACCAGCTCATAAAAAGACAGAACAGGAGTGTTGGGAGAGTTATGTCTCGACCATTGGGTACCATATATTGCCTTCACATGTCTGGACGAAGATCAAATGTGTTTTTGGTGACCAGACACCGACAGGTGTCCCTGGCATTAACACCAATGGCGTGTTATCTACCAACGCAAACGCATTTGCCAAGCACATTGCTGAGTACTGTGCTCAAGCCTCTGCGTTGGAGAATTACCCCTCCACCCCCAACCCCTCCCAGGCCCAGCCTTTTCACCCCCAAACGGTGGATGGAAGGGAAACCCCTCTCATTCACTGCACACCACAGTGAACTATATAACGCTCTAGTTACTGAGTGGGAGTTCCTCAGTGCCCTTTGCACATTGCCCCAACACAGCTCCTGAGCCAGATTGGATCCACACTCAGATGATTCAACATTTCTCGTCGGACTACCAGCGACATATCCTCGGTATCTTGAACAGCATATGGTGCAATGGTGTATTCCTGTTTCAATGGTGGGAGAGCACCACTGTTCTGGTGCTTAAACCTGGTAAAAACCCACTTGATTTGAATAGCTATCAGTCCATCAGCCTCAACAGCATTCTTTGTAAGCTGCTAAAATGTATGGTGAGTCATCAGTTGTGTTGGCTCCTGGAGTCATGGCGCCTGCTGGCTCCATGCCAGGGCGGTTTCTGCCAGGGACACTTTACTGCTGATAATCTAGTGTCCTTCGAGTTTGCCATCCAAACAGCCTTGTCCAGATGCCAACAGTTGGTTGCCATCTTTTTTGATTTAAGAAAAGCTTATGACACAACCTGATGATATCATATCCTTGCTTCATCATATGAGTGGGGTCTCCGGGTCCCGCTCCCGATTTTTATTCAAAATTTCCTGTCACTCCGTACTTGGCATGTCCAAGTTGGTGCCTCCCAGAATGCCTCTCTATTTTTAGTGGCCATTAATGGTCTAGCAGCAGCTGTGGGGCTGTCCGTATCACCTTCTCTGTATCCAGACGACTTTTGCATTTCGTACTGCTCCTCCAGTACTGATGTTGCTGAGCGGTGCCTACAGGGAGACATCCATGAGGCGCAGTCAGGGGCTGTAGTCCATGGCTTCCAGTTTTCAGCCGCGAAGTCATGTGTCATGCACTTCTGTCAGCATCGTACATTTCATCCGGAACCATAACTTTATCTTGATGGTGATCCACTCAATGTAGTGGCAACATATTGATTCTTAGGACAGGTTTTCGATGCCCAATTGACTGGGCTTCCACACCTTCATCAGCTTAAATGAAAGTGCTGGCAGCACCTCAATGCCATGTGCTTCCTGAGTAACACCAACTGGGGTGCAGATCGCTCTACACTGCTGCAACTCTACAGAGCCCTTGTTCAATGCCGCCTTGACTGTGGGAGTCTGATTTATGGTTCGGCTCTGAAGTAGTTTACACTGACGGCTCGATGGCTGATGGTCACATTGGCTTTGCCTATGCTCACAGAGTACACATCAAACAGCAGTCCTTAAAGATGGCTGCAGTGTTTTCACTGCAGAGCTGGTGGCCATATCTTGTGCATATCCGTTCATGCTCTGGCGAGTCATTTATTGTCTGTAGTGACTCCTTGAGCAGCTTACCCTCGCCAACCTTTCGTAGCAACCATCCAGTAGTTTGTCTATGCCCTGGAACGCTCCAGTCGTTTGGCAGTGTTTGTCTGGACCCCAGCTCATTTCGGAATCTCAGGCAAGGGACTTGCTGACAGACTGGCCAAGCAGGCTACATGGAAACTGCTTCTGGAGATCGTCATCTCTGAAACTGACCTGTGTTCAGTTTTACGCCGCAAGGTTTTTCAGCTTTGGCAGACGTAATGGCATAACCTTGGTATGCACAACAAACTGCATGCCATAAAGGAGGCTACAAATGTGTGGAAGTCCTCCATGTGGGCCTCTCGCAGGGACTCTGTGGTTCTCTGCTGACATCACATAAGCCATGCTTGGGTGACCCATGGCTATCTCCTGGGCCATGAAGACCCACCTCGGTGTCTGTGCGGTGGGCATTTGACAGTGGCCCACATTGTGTTGCGCTGTTCTACTTTGGCTGCCCTGCAATGTAATCTTTATTTACCAGACTCATTACCATTAATTTTAGCTGACAACGTCTCATGACTGATTTAGTTTTACGTTTTGTATGTGAGGAGGAGTTTTATCATTCTATCCAAGTTTTAGTGCATTTCTTTTGTCAGTCTGCATCTACCCTAGTGCTTTTAGGTTGGAGGTATTAATGTGTAGCAGAGTAGCTGGTTTATCCTTTTTATTCTTGTGATCAGCCAGCGACAGTCATCTGATTCCATGTTGTAATCCTTTCTACCTTTTTCTTGCGTCTCTCTGCGGCTTTCTTGTCCTATTTTTTTTCATTATAGTGTTTGTTGCCCTTCTGTCGTTATTTTGGTTTTTCTTTTCTCCTGGTTCTCTGGCCATAAGTCTCATTTGTTTTATTCTTTCCCTTGTGGAGTTGTCTTGTAGGAACAAGGGACCAATGATCAAGCAGTTTGGGCCCTCCCCCCCGCCCCCTCCCCCTTTATACCAACCAAGCAACCACTCTGAAAATGTTAAAGGATATTTTGATATTTGGACCAGTGGTCTGTGGTGGCTTATTATAGAGTAATAACGTAATTATGGTTTATTTGATTTGTTGCCCAATTACCTTTATTTCCGTGCAGAGACCTTCACTGCAGGCAAAAAGCTTATAATAGGCAATCATCAAAAGCACTGAGTAATGTGAAAGTATTGTGATGTAATTCCCATCATTGTGAGAGGAATTAAGCATAGCTTTATATTGACATTCTTCGATTGCTTTTAGTGAACCCATACATGTGGTAAATAACAGGCAGTTCATCAGTAAGCTTACCCATACTGCTGAGTATAACTGTCAACATAAATAAATTCTGCCTACAACCTAACCTGAGACAAAACCAAGCAGTACTGGATGCAAGATTAAGGTCAAAGACCAAAATTGGTGTTACTGCTATCAACAGCAAGTATTGTGAGTGAATGGAAAAGATTCATTTCCCAAACATGACACACAGCCCATACCATTGACAGTTGCACTGTTACACAGATATATTTAGTGCACTACAGATATCAAGATAAATGGGATAAGAAATCAAGTGAAATACAACTGACCTGTAACGAGTCACTGGAGATGATGCGTTCCCTTGTATCAAAATACTCGTGAAGTATTCGTGAGCAACCTCCCACATTTTTTCAGTTAGGCTCAGGTTCACACTGTGTGCTCATATAGAATCCAGAACAGATCCCAATGCTACATCACAGATTTTGCAATTTATAAATCTACACTACACAGCACTACACTACACTGCAGTACCCTACACCGCAGTACCCTACACCATGGTACTTTGAGTCAGAAGTGAAAACTGCTTTTCTCAATTTTTGGGGATTGTTAGCTCTGGTGCACTGATATATAGTTTAGGATTCACAGGGACTGTGTTGCAATTCAATGTTTGTGTGTCTTCCCCCTTATGAGGTGTTTGGGAAAGAGATGACTGTCATGATCTCAGAATATTCTTCATGGTCCTCCTCAAGGTTCATGTCCTCACTGCCTGCAGAAGGCTGTTCTGGTTGGATGTTCTGCCGTGTTGCATCTGATTGTCATGTCACATAGCTTCTTCTAGCCTCTCTCTTGGCTGGATTCCACAGCCTACATAAGGTTGTTGAGTTAAATCATTGTTTCTGTATTTGGCAGTACCAGTAAGTAGAAGGCTACACATCTTATGCAATCAGCTGATTTAATGTAAAGTGGCCATTTTCATATGACCTTTAATTACAGACTCATTTCACTCCTTCCAGTCTTTTCAAATATTTGTGAGAAAATGAGATGCTATACAATACTTACTCATTTATCAGAGCACAACTAGCCAGTGCCTCTCAGTTGAGATTCAGAATTTGTCCAAACAAGAAAATCTATACTCTTGGTGTGTTCTTTGACCATGCCAAAGCCTTTTATTGTATGGAGCATAAAATTCAACTGTGGAAACAAAAAATAATGCCATTCCTCTTGCATGATGGAAGTGTTAACAGATATATGAGGACCATATCGACCTTCTTCACCCCTTGCTTGAAACTGTACACTAAAGGTGTATAAGTAAAATGTGGATTTCTACACATCTTGCAGCTTTGGGTCTGCTTCTGTTGTTAATAAAACTGAATGACTTTCCTATTACATCAGTGGGCTGTTCAAAAACTGTAGTGTTGACTGATGACAGAAGCATACTAATCTAGGGTACAAACTCAGTCATACAAGATGTAGCCCAGATAATAATTGCACAGGTTAGCAACTGATTGACAGCAGAGGTTCATATTATGCAGTGTGGCAGAGAAAATAGCCTGTTAGCACTATTATTGACATTAATTACCATATATTAAATGAATCAATGTTTAAAATTTTGTGGGGTCCTTTAGATAACAAGTTAAATGAAGTTAACATATTACACTAATCAAGAAGAGCATTTCATAATGTTTTGCACTTAGAAGTTTGGCTAATTTGGATGACTTTAGAGCCAAAGCACTGGTCTATTTTACCTATTTTTCACACAATGTTGTCTTGTAAGGCATTATTTTTCAAGACAATGGAGCTGATACAAAAAAAACATTCATCCTATGAAAGTAGGCAGTAATAATTTTGTATAGATAACTGCACAATTTTCAGAGGCTCCTTAAAAGTTCTTGGCGGTCTCACACTCACATCTACTGGAACATTCACTTGTTTATAAGTGAAACAAGTCAGTGTCAGGTGAAATGTGATTTACACAGTTGCAATGTGAGAAACAGAAGTATTGTCCAAGGAGGCTTTCTCTCCCAGTGTAGGGATTCTGCATACTTGTACGAAGGTTCTCGATGAGCTCCCTTGTGACGTAACACAAAAAATTGAAAAGTTTCAATAAATACAAAAGAAAATTTTAAAAAGAATGGTTCAGCAGCCACTCTGTCTACATATTATTTGATTATTTAGACTTCAGTAGCAAATTAATTTTAGCTGCACCACATGTAGTGATGATCATTGACATTTAGGCCCCATTCTTATAGCACATGGATACCTGTTATAATCTTTTATGTATCTTCTACATGTGTATTTCACAGAAAGATGCTCTCTCTCTCTCTCTCTCTCTCTCTCTCTCTCTCTCTCTCTCTCTCTCTCTCTCTCCCTTGGGGGAAGGGGTTGACTGGATGGTATGGGTTGTAGGATAAGGGCTATTGGGGTTTAGTCTCTTTCCTAACCCATCTGTCCAGTCGATTCAGTATATGTCCTGATTTTTATCACCAACTTGTCACTTGTCATAATTCACTCTGCATTCCAAATTTAATTATAATGTTTGTGCTCTGAAGATGATTGAGGGTTTGTAAGACAATCTACATTTTTTCAAGCTCTTGGTTATGTGTGTATGTGCATATCTACATTTCAACTATTCTGTTACAAAGTGACTCATGTCTTTTTCTTATGTTATTTGTGTCCTACCCAAGTTTTTTGAGTATTGTATTAATTTCAAGGACATTTTTAATATGTTGTCATAAGCACAGTCATTGACACAAAATAGGTTCTACATATTTTAACTTAACTTCTGTCTCTCTTTTTTCAGAGCGTGATTTAGTTGGAATTGAAACAAAGACATCACGATTGCTTTTCTTAGCTTCTGCTTCAGATTTTGAGGACAGCGTAACTCTTCCTCGTGCACTGCTGAGAAAACATCCCCGGTTTTCAGTGTATAGTCATTTAATTGATTCCCATATTTATGTGCTGAAGAAGTGGATTTGCGATTTTCTCAAGGCAGAAAAGTAAGTTGTCTGGAAGGAAAAAAAGTTATATTCAGTAGAGTGCTTGTGGCTCTGTGCATGCCATGTGATGCTGAATTATGTAAAGTTTTCATACTATGACAGAAACAATAAAACAAAATATTAATTTTAAATTATTTGAAGCTTAAGTAACTACTAATGATGTAACATATAAGTGTTGAAATATAACTGTTAGGTAGCTTTATTACCGTCTACATGGCAAGGTTAATAAATGCAAATACTCGAATGCTGTAGGCTTAAATAATACGTTGCGTATTTTCTTTCCCTTCACAATATAAAGGTACTTTTGACATGTGAATTCACAAATGGCAGTTAATTACAACCACAACCATACATGATACAAAAGGTTTTTTTATGTCCTGTTTTCTTCATACAAATGAATTGTCTATGGTGAATTTATTTTGTGCTATATAGTACTTTTTAATCATCAGCAAGAAGTTAAAACTCTGCTCCAGGCTGAAACTAAAACCTGGATACGACCTGTGCCCTGTGTGCAAGCCCTTGAACACACTTCACAGATTGTTTCAAAGCTTTTACATTCCAGTCACTTGTTCTTTGTTTCACCTCATTCTCACAATAGGGGGTCACTCTTATCCTGGACTCTTGAGTGACCTGCTGCTCCTTGCTGACCTTCCCCTTGAGGAACATACTAACAATCTCATACGCATTTATCAAATGTGTTTATTGGTAGCACTGAAATTTCACCTTCTAAAAGTAAGTACTGGCCAGCCATTCTGTTTCTTTGTAGTTTTATAGTCCTCTCAATTGAATTTTCCTTTTTATGCAACTCACTGTATATTCCTATTCCTCAGAAACATTATCAATGCAGTATTCATAGCAGCTTAATAAAATGCAGTGCAGTTCATTAGACTTATACAACAGCTAACTCCCAATTTTCACTTTTGTTAATGAGTCTGTGTCAGGACCAGAACAGAAATGAGCAACCTAATAATTATTGAAGTCTGACAGTTAAGGAAAGGAAACTTGTGTCGGGTATGTTAATATTTCACACAACCATGTGGAAAGGATCTAGAAAAGGAAACTTGTATGAGATGTGTTGAAATTTCACACAATCATATGGAAAGAAACAAGAATGGGAAGCTGGTGTGGATGTATCAAAATTTTACACAATCATAGGAAAAGAAATAATTGTTGATGTGAGTGGAAAAGAAAAAAAAAATAATTGGTGCCTAGTCTGGCACTGTAGGTTAAGTTTCAGATGCTGTCAAAACTGATCAACTAACTAATATGATGGAGCACTTCCAGACAGTCTATAAAGGAGACCACTTACAAATAACTTTTGTGACCCATTCTGGAATATTGCTCAAGTGTGTGGGACCCACACCAAATAGGACTAACTGGAGATATTGAATGCATACAGAGAAGGGCAGCGCAAATGGTCAGTGGTTTGTTTGACATGTAGGAGAGTGTCATAGAGATACTGAATGACACACTCATGAAAATAGATATAAACTGTCCTGACAAAGCCTGCTTACAGAGTTCCAAGAAATGGTTTTAAATGGTGACTAAGAATGTATGAGGGCCGTTCAGAAAGTAACCTCCGGTTGATTTAAAAAAATACACCAAGTTAAATAAAAATATTTTAATATATACATCTTACAACTACATCTTTGCACTATTTTTCTACATAGTCTCCATAGCGATTGAGGCACTTATCGTATCTCTTCACAAGCTTTGAAATTCCTTCTGCATAAAAATCACCCGCTTGTGCCTGGAGCCAGCCTGTGACCGCATCTTTGAGCTCTTCGTCGTCATCAAACCGCTGTGACCCGAGCCATTTCTTCAAATGCATGAAGAGGTGATAATCACTTGGCGCCAGGTCTGGGCTGTAAGGTGGATGGTTGATAATGTCCCACTTGAAGTACTCAAGAAGGGCCGTTGTTCTGCGAGCAGAGTGAGGACGGGCGTTATCGTGCAAAAAAACGATACCGGAAGTCAGCATACCACGGCGTTTGTTCTGTATAGCCCGTCGTAACTTTTTTATTGTTTCACAGTACACGTCTTGATTAATGGTCGTACCACGTTCCATGAATTCAACCAACAACACCCCTTTGGCATCCCAAAACACCGTTGCCATCAGTTTTCTGGCAGAAAAATCTTGCGAGGCTTTTTTTGGTTTGGTAGGCGAATTTGAATGTGCCCACATCTTTGGTTGTTCTTTTGTCTCAGGGTTCTTGTACTTAATCCAGGTTTCATCACCGGTCACGATTCTGTTTAACAATGGTTCTCCTTCGTCCTCATAACGTGACAGAAAGTCTAATGCAGAGGCCATTCTTTGAGTTTTGTGGTGGTCGGTAAGAATTTTGGGCACCCATCGTGCACAGAACTTACGGTAACCCAATCTTGCTGTCACTATCTCATACAAGAGAGTCTTAGAAATCTGTGGAAAAGCAGTAGACAACTCCGACATTGAGAAACGTCGATTTTCACGAACTTTTGCATCAACTGTCTGAACGAGTTCGTCAGTCACCAATGATGGTCTACCACTCCTCTCTTCATCATGAACGTTTTCTCGTCCACTTTTAAATAAACATACCCATTCACGGACAACTCCTTCACTCATAACTCTTGGTCCATACACGGCACAAAGCTCATGATGAATAGCTGCTGCAGAATATCCTTTGGCTGTAAAAAACCTTATGACAGCACGCACTTCACATTTGGCGGGGTTTTCTATTGCAGCACACATTTCAAACTGCCACAAAAACTAAACTAGCGCAGGTACAACGTTCACTCGACCACGGCTTGATGCCGACTGACCTGTTGAGTGCGTGAACGCACAGATGGCGTCGCTACTCCCCCCACAACCCGCACTGTGACCAATCGGAGGTTACTTTCTGAACCGCCCTCATACAACCACCCCCTATTTGTCGCTCGGATGGGGATCTCAAAAAAAAAGACCAAATTAATTTCAGCATACAAAGAGGTACTTATCATTCTTCCTACACTCAATACGTGCATCGAATGGGAAGGACGTCTAATAACTGGTAAAATGGAACATACCTTCTGTGATGAACTTCACAGTGGTTTGCAGAGTATAGATGTAGCTGTAGAATACAATCATTGCCTTTGTAATATTTATCACAGTTTTGTCTTTATTTCATCATACTGTAATATTAGAAGTATAATGCCTAGTGAATTTAGCTAAGCAGTAATATATGGTAGGCCATGAAAACTAATTCACAGTCACTAAGTCAGGCTGTTCCAGCTTGTGGGCTCCGTTGTGAGCCGCGGAGCGCTCCCTGCTCCAGGGAGCCATGTCGCTCGCTGTGACCAGTCAAGTGGGCCGGCACGTGGCATGGCTGGCTGAGGCAGGCGGCAAGGCAAGCGTTTTGATGTGCCAGCTGCGTCTTACAAGATCGACAACCTCACACTCTTAGCTGCTAAGACGTGGTGATGTGCTACACCAGGAAATACGATCTTCAGGAAATAAAAAAGAAACAAATGTTTTACAAGAAATTGCATACTAAATTTATTGGGCCTCTGTAGTTTGAAATTTTCTTTTCATTGCAAGATCGGAAATATCAGGCGTCAAAGTGTTCGCAGCGTTAATGTGGAGGATGGCCTTCATTGTTGCATCCTGAAGAAGCGGTCGTTCCTTACTTTATAACTGTTTTCATTGCTCAAAAAAGCTGCTCACATCAAAACGTAGATCCGAACAGGCACATGATCTGAGCGGCATTGTTGTGAAGTTTGGGAAATGTTTTTTCTGTAATGATCACTACCATCGTGACAAATACAACGTGTTGTAGTACCTCTCGTTCAACAAAGTTGAATTTTGTAAATCAATAATCTCCAATTGAAGTGACGATGAAAAGTCATCGGTGGAAACTGAAAAAGGAGTGCTGAACACCTTAAGTTCCATTTCCAAACTAGTGAGGTCTCGGAATCATGTTTCAAACGACGTGATGAGCTGCTTTAAGTTTGCTTGGTAATCGCCGAAAGTAGTACCTTCATGTAGTTTTAAAGAAGCAAGATGATTGAAGAACGTTAGATGTCCATTACTCATCTGCCTCTCAAATAAACGTAACTTTTCCATGAACACTTTGATCTGGTCGTGCATGTCAACGATTAGCAGCCCTTTGCCCTGCAATGACAGATTTAAATTATTCAGATGCATAGTTATGTCAGCTAGGAACGCCAGGTCTGATATCCGTTTTATATCTTTCAGACAACGCATTTCTTCCCCTTTCATTTCTAGAAAAGGGGTATTTCCTCACTAATGGCAAAGAAAACATCAAGAACTTTTCCACGACTCAGCCAACAAACTGTACTGTGGTAAGATATATCCCCATACTCCGCTTCCACATCTTTCAGGAATCCTTTGACGACGCACAAAATTCACACACTTCACGACATCTTTCATTACGCCACCTAGCTCTACTGTTTCAGCACACAGTGCCTCTTGGTGCATTACAGAACACGAACTATGTTGCATGTTTTGATACCCTCCGTATTACGAATCCGTTTTTAAACATACGTCTACTGGTATGTCGTTCTTAAGCCTGGCTACCAGTTCTCTGCGTGTAACGCCTTCTACCTGACTGTATTTAATTCTGTATATTGTACCTCTTCGCAGAATTAAATACTTTATGACATACAAAACACTGCGGTCGACCATGCCTCTCAATGAATAGAAAGGTATCCTCCAACAGAGGTACAGGGCTCCCGCGGCTAGTCATAGCTGTCATTGAGCACGGATTATTACGGCTGCATGCGGCCAGGGGGCAGTGAGTTCGCTTTCCCCCTCCACGCAGGCTCCGAGCTGCCGCAGTGAGCACTCCGGAGCGCTCCGGCTCCCTGGAGCTCGGTTGGAACAGCCTGCACTAAGTGATTAGTACACAGCATGCTTATTGAACAGGAGTGGGGTTCTAATCTCTCCCCAGCATATCTTGATTCAAATTTTGTCTAAATCACTTCATGCAAATCACAGAATGGTTTCATCAACATTGCTAGAGCTGATTTCTTCCCCAGTTATCTGCTTTAAGGTTGTACCTTGCCCTTGATGCCAGTAGGGCATTAAACTCTAAATTTTCTATCTCTTGCACTGCCTTCAAAAGTGTGGCTTCTACTGAGGTTGCAGCCTTCTTCTGCCTTGCTTTTCTTATGAAGGGTTGGGGGAAAGGGTGGTGGGGGGGAGGGGGGGGGGGTGAATGTTGCTTCTACTCCTGATTTATTCCATTTCTTTATAGATTACAAAGGTAAACCTAGATTTTTGCAGTCATGGCTGGTGTGATGAGAAACTGCCCTTCTTGTTGTACTGGAACTTCCTTAAGAGAAAACATGAACAGTCATGTAACAAAACTTTCCGGAAATCCTGCTGTTGAAATAGGTCACTATGTTAAAAATTTCCAAAGGAGCCTCTGTTTTGCAATATCTACTATCCTGTTCTTTTTATCACAGTACTAATTGAGTTAATGCAATGATAAGACACTGAATATGTGATTGCCGGAAAATATTTAAGGTAAATGCTGGGATGGTTTCTTCAAAAGTACGAGCTTGTGCAGTTTCTAATGACATCATTGTTGGTGGGACAATAAATTTTAATCTTTCATCCTCCTGTTTTTTAGGACGGTGATATTCACTGTGGAGAATGCACCTCTTACATCTTAAGTAGTGTATGCACATGGTTTTGTCATTCTCTCTTAAATATGATATCATGGGCTACAGTTATATCCACATCCCATAAGTTGCATCAGTTTCACATTGAGTTGATTTATTGCCTTGAATTGACAGGAATGTTCTTCAGTATTACCGGTTACCACACATTCTGCCTTTCAAACATGAAATTAAAGAAAGTAGTAATCAGCCATTGAAGTAGAGATTATGGTGGCCAAACAGGGTATATTTATGGGAGAGGATCATATTTAATTCTTTTGAGAGTGATTGTAGGAATCTCTTGATACTTAAGAAAAGAAACAAAACATTGTTTTCTGTGAAGAAGTAAGTTTATATCTACGTGCTTTTTGGGTTTTACAAAACAGACAAAAATTAACAAGAGCTATGCGGATTGTTCCATTACATTCGCGATACACATGAATACAGCTACAGATAATGTGAAAAACAATGTTTACAAAGAATAAAGAGTATAATATTACTACAAAAAGATATTGAACATTGGGTGCACATGCATTCAGCATCTTGCAAGAGGATATTAAATAATGAGTGGTATACTGGACTTAAAAACTTTCTGCAGAGCAGCTCATACTACTACATTGAAGGATAGCTTTGCAAGACTGATAAAATTATCACATTTTAATGTAATTAGTATTGGAACTGTAATATTATAATATCTTATAAAATTAACCGATTCTACTACTTGCAAGTAAATAAAATGTATATCTTTGATTTATTCTGACATTCCAGACTCTTCCCTCTGTGGAACAGAATATGACCCACGTAATGTGATCTATAGAATTATTCCTTATTTTGGTTTGTCATTTCTTTACTTATATCTGTTGTATTTTTTAAAACTTATATTGTTTGTGCTCTTTTGGGAATTGAGAATTACTTCAAATACAGCTCTTTATTTCAGGTCATTCAGCACACTGAAGGGTGAAGTTATACCTTATATTGTGAAAAAGCAACTAGTAAAGCCGTTATCGCAGACTGCTCCCGATCCAAATGTTTCACTAATTGGAATGGATGTTAAAAAAGGTAGTGTAATGTTTCCTACTATGGCAGGAAATCAATGTGCTTGAAAGTATTCCCTTTTACATATAAGAACTGGCATGACATGTAGGCCTGTCAGTATTGCAGCAAAACTTATACTACAAGTCAGGTAGCTAAATTTCTCAGAGGTAAAGAACATGTACAAATATCAAAATTACTGCAAAATTATGCAACACATTGAATTGTAATAATGTTGCTGTGGTTTGCAGAGATTTAAAAACCGGAGTACTAAAGGAATACAAAATAAATTCCAAGAAGTTGTCACAGAAGCATAGAATATTATGATAAACAATGCCAAACTCTGAAAGACATCTCATTTTGTTTCTACAGTCAACTCACACTTATTGTCTGAACATGGTAAAAAACACACACACACACACACACACACACACACACACACACACACACAAACACAAACACACACGCAAGGCAGTAGAGAGCACCCTATTGCTGCACTCAGAGCAAAAGAAAATTAAATCTGTAGAGAAGTCTAAAATGTAAGTGATTGAAACCAAATAGACAGTTTCAGATACATTACAGTCTTGTAACCTCTGATTATGTCTACAAATCTGTTCTGATGAAGGAACCACCCTATCCCACTTTTTCTCTGTTGGCAAGACTAGAGCTCCAACCAGAGCAGAATGAGAAGGAGAGGAAATGAAAAACCTCAATAGATTGTCCCATTACTACAGTGGAACATAAACGACTTCGGTATTCATGTGGAGGAACTTATGTCCTTAGTGTAGAGAAGCTTTTCATGTAAATGTTTTTCGGAGACCAATTTCAACCCTCCAGTGAGACCAATTTCAACCCTCCAGTTAGAGGTACTCTGCAAGACAGTCTCCTTTTGTTCTGATTTGAATCAAGATTGCAGACCCTTTAAACAAAGAGTGTATTTTCTGAACATTCCTAAGCCAGAGCTTATTTTTCCAGTCCTGTAGTTACCTTACTTGGAAGTATTTCTCCAGAGAGAAATGAATGACAAATGATGCTGCATAATAATTTCTCTGTATATATTTTATTGGATGTAAATTTTGTCATTTTTTGTACATGGGAAATATTAATGAACAATTTGCCTTTTCAGCATTCACATTAAGTTTCTGAATTTTATGACTGTAAAAATCCCTTAAAGCCACAATATAAAAAAGTTCTTAGATGTTAAGTAATGAAAGCTTGTAATAAAGACAAGTAATGAAAGCCGTATTCACACCTAAATGTGGGGTGCAGTCAGAGAGAATTCAAAAGGAACCACAGAATTGTCAGCTTCAGATCTTCGTAAATCACAGGACAGAATGAGAAAGGGAAAATACTAGTCAACATAGAAGACTAGAAATTACTTGGAATTAAGGATGGTAAATTATATGCAAGGCATAATGTGGGAAATTTTAACAATTTTTACTCTTGAAACTGACAACCAGTAACACAATGTGCTCAACACTTTTTACTTGTGGAATTTGCCGTATACCTTGCGTGTAATACAAATAATAGAGCTGTGGCTGTACTGGGCTCTTTTGGTAAAATTGATTATACTGTAAATTATAATAGTATAAACCATATTGATTATAAATGTAGCACCATTAAAATTAAACCAGATCAATACAGTAACCATATTTTCATAAATTTTCGTATCACTCTTTTTTTTATTCCACAATGGTTGTGATGTATATCCTGCTGCAAGTGGTCATGTGTTCTGTGTACTGGACTGTGAAACTCAGAAATGTGAATTCATTGGTTAATTCATCATTGTTGCCCTCTGTGTTCAGGTTAATTATAATTTATTCTTTTTAATTCAAGTTTGATAAGAAAAAGAGAAAATAAATCATATTTATCAAAGTTTTCTACATATAAAATATATTCTACATTCCTAGATCTCTTCTCTTCCCAGATATCCACCAGTTCTCAGCAGAGGATCAGTTAGTGAATGAAATTCGCAGCATGTCAACTTTCACAGATCATTGCGGAGACATGCAGCCACCATATCACGCAGACACCATTAGGTGTTATGGTGTTGTAATGTCCAAAGAAACCTTTGGCATGCGAGCCAATACGTTAGCAGGATATAGCTTCCTGAATCATAAGGTATAATTTTGTATTCATTTTTTTCAAGTTTTCTTTTTTTGTGTTGAAATGGAATGTCACAATCCTTTCAGTCCTGTTCATTCCACCTAAAACATTCTTCAGTTTTAAGCTGATTGACCTATAATGTAACATTAATTGTAATTTTCCATATTTTCAGCTAAATACTGTTTGGAATTCATTGAATGGAAACTTAAAGATGTTAAGTCCTACCAGCACCATCAAATCAAATCATATTGGGTCAGAGTGTATAGTTGGAGATGCGACGGAGATAGCGGAGAAAACAACACTAACAAATTGCATTATTGGTTCAAATTGTATTGTTCAAACAAAAACAAAGCTGTTAAACTGTATTATAATGAACAATGTCACAATTGAAGAAGGGTAAGTTTTCTTAGTTGTTGTTCTATGAGGCTTGCTTAAAAGTAATGCCACTGAATATTTTATTCTGTTCTCAACATTGGCTAATGTATGACATGTCATGTATATTACTCAGTCAAATTTCCCGTATCACTGACCCAAGTTGCAACCTTCTGCTGCTAGAGGGCTCCAAATTGTAGCATGTAACATGGCATTGTTGAACATAAATATGTTGTGCGAGAGAAATAGCATGCTGTAACTGAGTTTTGATTTCAAAGAGTTCATTCACAGATGGAGCACTCACCCCTTTCAGCATAACAATACAAAACCACACATGAGCACTGCAACATCTGCAACAATCCAGCGCCTCAGTTTCACTGCCACTTACAACCCAATGTGGCGCCATCCAGTTTTCACCTATTTGCAAAACTTAGAGAACACCTTTGATGACTTCACTTTGATAGTGATGAAGTGTTGCAACCAGAGGTGAGACTGAGTCCTCTGACAACAAAGTCAAAAATTCTGCAATGAAGGTGTCAACAAACCGGTCTCTCATCAGGAGAAATGTATTTGCCACCAGGGTGACTATATTGTTGAGAAATAAAAATGCATAGACATGAAGAATAAAGATATAGAGACAGACTTCCTGACACTAAAATCTATGCTCGATGTTAACAAATTTCTTTTCTCCAGAAACGCTTCCCTTGCCGTAGCCAGTCTACATTTTATATGCTCTCTACTTCAACCATCATCAGTTATTTTGCTCCCATAATAGCAAAATTCATGTACTACTTTAAGTGTGTATTTCCTAATCTAATTCTCTCAGCATCATCTGATTTAATTCGACTACAGTCAATTATCCTTGTTTTACTTTTGTTGATGTTCATCTTATGTCCTCCTTTCAAGACACTGTACATTCCGTTCAACTGCTCTCCAGATCCTTTGTTATCTCTGACAGAATTACAGTGTCGTTGGCAAACCTCAAAGTTTTTATTTCTTCTCTCTGGATTTTAATTCCTACTCCAAATTTTTATTTTGTTTCCTTTACTGCTTGCTCAATATACAGATTGAATAACATTGGGGATAGGCTACAACCCTGTCTCACTCCCTTCTCAGCAACTGCTTCCCTTTCATGCCCCTCAACTCCTATAACTGCTATCTGGCTTCTGTGCAAATTGTAAATAGCCTTTCGCTCCCAGTATTTTACCCCTGTCATTATCAGAATTTGAAAGAGAGTATTCCAGTCAACATTGTCAAAAGCGTTCTCCAGGTCTACAAATGCTAGAAATGTAGGTTTGCCATTCCTTAATCTATCTTCTAAGACTGATCTTCCCCCAGGTTAGCTTCTAGTAGTTTTTGCATTTGTTTGTAAAGAGTTTGTGTTAGTATTTTGCAGCCATGTCTTATTAAACTGATAGTTCAGTAATTTTCATAGCTGGTGACACCTGTTTTCTTTGGGATTGGAATTATTATATTCTTCTTGAAGTCTGAGGGTACTTCCCCTGTCTCGTATATTTTGCTCACCAGATGGTAGAGTTTTGTCATGGATGACTCTCCCAAGGTTATCAATAGTCCTAATGGAATGTTGTTTACTCCCGGGGCCTTTTTTTTTGCTTAGGTCTGTTGGTGCTTTGTCAAATTCTTCATGCATTATCATATCTCCCATTTCAACTTCATCTACATCCTATTCCATTTCCATAATATTGCTTTCAATTAAATCGCCCTTTTATAGATCCTCTATATACTCATTCCACCTTCCTGCTTTTCCTTCTTTGCTTAGGAATGGTTTTCCATCTGAGCTCTTGATATTCATACAGGTGGTTTTCTTTTCTCCAAAAGTCTCTTTAAGTTTCCTGTAGGCAGTATTCATCTTACCCGTAGTGATATATGCCTCTACATCCTTACATTTGTCATCTAGCCATTCTTGCTCAAACATTTTGCACTTCCTGTCAGTCTCATTTTTGAGATGTTTGTATTCCTTTTTGCCTGCTTCATTTACTGCATTTTTATATTTTCTCCTTTCATCCATTAAATTCAACATATCTTCTGTTACCTAAGGATTTCTTTGAGCCGTCATCTTTTTAACTACTTGATCCTCTGCTGCCTCCACTATTTCATCTCTCAAAGCTACCCATTCTTCTTCTAATATATTTCTTCCCAATGTACTTGTCAATCCTTCCCTAATGCTTTCTCTCAAATTCTCTACAACTTCTGGTTCTTTCAGTTTTTCCAGGTCTCATCTCCTTGAATTCCTACATTTTAGAAGCTTTTTCAGCTTTAATCTGCAGTTCATAACCAATAAATTGTGGTCAGAGTCCACATCTGCCACTGGATACGTCTTACAATTTAAAACCTGGTTCCTAAATCTATGTCTTATCATTATATAATCTATCTGAAACCTTCCAGTGTCTCCAGGTCTCTTCCACATATACAACCTTCTTTACTGAGCGAGGTGGCGCAGTGGTTAGCACACTGGACTCACATTCGGGAGGACTACGGTTCAAACCCGTGTCCGGCCATCCTGATTTAGGTTTTCCGTGATTTCCCTCTATCACTCCAGGCAAATGTTTGGATGGTTCCTTTGAAAGAGCACGGCCGACTTCCTTCCCCGTCCTTCCCTGATCCAATGAGACCGATAATCTCGCTGTTTGGTCTCTTCCGCCAAACAACCCAACCCAACCCAACCTTCATTCACGATTCTTAAACCAAGTGTTAGCTATGATTAAGCTATGCTCTGTGCAAAATTCTACCAGGCGGCTTCCGCTTTCATTCCTTACCCCAGTCCATATTCACCTACTTCTTTTCCTTTTCTACCTTTTCCTACTACTGCAGGAAACATCCCAAACAGTCTCGCAGTCGGATTTTCGTAGTACATTGAAATGTTGCTACATTCGAAGATGAACAATACAGAATTTGTATTTACTTTGTTGGATAATGTACGAAAATGCAGTGGTCGAAACTCGGTGCGGAGAAAAAAATTCATCTTCTACCTTGTTTTTAAATTTATTTCTTGATGCAGAGGTTTTTGCGCCAGTATTTATCTTTGTGCCTGCAAAGCATGCCCGTGTAGCGCTACATATATTCAATGGCAGAAGTTAGTTGTGGCGGCACCTACCAACATTTTTTCAGAACTTCCACTTACTTTGCACTCGATTCTAAGCCGCAGGCGGTTTTTTGGATTACAAAAACCAGAAAAAAAGTGCGGCTTAGATTCGAGTAAATACGGTACCTACTGTGAGTTGATGTGAAGAGCATAATAACAGAAAACAGCATTCACACTAGCTTTTGAGCACTAGTGGCCAGAGGAGTGCACATTTGGGTGTCTTTGAGGTAGTGTGTGTGTGTGTGTGTGTGTGATGGCGTGTGCGGTTGCTGGAGAAAGCTAGTTCAAATGCTGTTTTCTGTTAGTGTGTTATTGTGCTTCACATACTGATCTGCTGTAGATGAGTTGTTGCTTTTTCCTTATTTTATGTATTGCTCCATTCAGGAATTTCCAATATTGTTAGATCCTAACATGAGACTGTATGGTGGGTCTACTTTACATTGAGCCCTGCCCACACTTTGGTACGTGATTTTCATTAACGATGTTCACCTTGAAAATCATCATGCCATTGTAAAAGCATGCTGTCAAGGTTCCAAGTGCAAATGGTGCCCCACTCTGTATTTTAGGCTTAAACATTTCATAATTGAGCTGCTAAAAGCAGATATCGGAATAACGACTGACTTTGTATCATATTTTGTGCCAGATGGATATGAAAAAATTAAATAAATAAATCTAGGAAAAAGCTAGTACATTTAATGGCCAACATGACACTCAGAAATGTGTAACAGATGATCAGTAATTCATCTCAGTAACACACTACAGTCATCTAATGGTAAATATTTTGTTCAAAACCAATTATGGCAAACAACCACAGATGACTTAAATATGTCACCTATTTAGTGGTTGCTTACTCTTTCACATATTTTTTTACCATACAGGCATAGTACCTTCATACACCAAATTTTTACAATATCTTTGGTATATTTAAATGCATTCTGCATTTTCCTTGAGGTGGTGCACCACTTATGAACTGTACTGATCTTCAGAAGCAGCTCTGCATGAATAATTTTGAGAAAGCCATGTTCATGTGCCACAAGGACCAGACACAGGGACAGGGATAGTGTTGTTTAACAGTGTATTCCAGCCATTATAGTTTAATAGTACTAATTAAACTATGTAGATAGGTGCTCTGAATAACACATTCTTAGGGGGACTCAAATGATTAAAGTTGTTCTGTCATCCACCCAACCCACATAATGTCGTGGTCCACATATACATGCAAACTCATGCCACATGTGTTGCACCCTTGTGGAAGACACATGTCCGCAACCTGCCTCATGCACTCATCTAACTCATCTTATTCCATTCCCATCACATGCCTGTCGTACTCTATCAAAAGAAGGGTCACCTATGAAAGCAGTTATGTTGTATACTCTCTCTGTTAGAAATTTTGCACATCTTTTATGTGAGCATGACCATTGTCCAAATGTCCATCCAAATGAACGGCCACATGAAAACTGTGGTTAATATCAGAATTGACTACCCAGTGGTAGAACACACTGTTGCACACAATATGCTTGACTTCATTGGCTACCCCACAACCAAAACCATGGACTCAGGAACCTACCCCTCCCCAGGCCACAACTTCTACAAATTGTGAAGATGTAAATTGTTTTTACAATGCATCCTTGCACACAGTCATCTTGATTTCAATATCTGCTATCCCATGTTTCACAAAAACTCCACCTCTGTGGGCATGCCTCACTTCAATGACTCTACACTCTCACTTTACTCTCTGCAGTCTCCTTTTTCATCTATTACATCTACACTTCCCAGACCGCCCAGTCATTTTGCTGTGTACCTCATGATATTCACTCTGCCTGTGCCACAGCAAACTTACATTTGTATCCCATGCACTTGCTGTACCTTTCCCTCCTGGCTCTTAGGCATCCTCTGCTACACCAGGCCTTCACTTGCATTCCTGGTTCTCTCTCTCTCTCTGTGTGTGTGTGTGTTTTCTACATTAACAATTAGTTCTGAAAATTATTCAAAAGCTTAGCAATGTTTTTGGTCTTTTATATGTGCCTATCATCCACTCAAAGACTTAACTATATGGTGAGGTGTTTACCTTTACTCCAGAATCAGAATTTTATTATCTCATTAAGTTCATACATAAATTATTGATTTAATGTTCAAGAGGCTCATCAATATCAATAATGTAACTGAGATACAGACAATGTGTTAAAAGAAACCTAAAATTCATCTTAATTTACAAACATCAACACAAGTTTATTACAGTACTTTACATAGAAATCTTTATCATCATTTAAAAATTCCAACACTGAATAATTATTCTTAAAAATTTATTTACTGGCCATGAATTCCTTGACATTGGCTTAGATAGATCTACTGTCCAATAGTCAATCTGGAAATCTGTGCCAGACTGGGTCTCAAACCCAGATTTCCCACATATTGTGAGTGGTTGCCTTAACCACTTCGTGAGCGTGCACGGATAGCTGCAGTGGTTAGGGCGACTCCTCGCAATAAGCAGGAAATCTGGGTTTGAGTCCCCATCCAGCACAAATTTTCATGTGTCACTATTGGTTAGTAGATCTACACTAATACAGCTGATTTATAGGACTTTGCAGTCAGGAAATAAATTTTGAAGTATTTCATACAGCTGTGGATAATCAAAAATGCCCTGTTGGGGATCCATATTCTGAATAACAACATTTTTGCACTAGGATGGCATAAGATTTTATCTTCAGTAAACCTAGTAGTATATTGTGAAAGTTTTTGACTTTTAATTTGTTATAAATTTTCATAGCCATGTCCTATTGTGTGCTACGTACGTTGAAATTGGATTCCTATAAATAATTCTGGATTGGTATGTATAAAGACAAACAATTAATAAATGTAAATACATGGAATAGTTAAAATTCCTATCTCCATGAATAGAGGTTGGCATGTATCTGTAGACATAATATTACACATATTTCTAAAAATAGTTTTTTGAAGCAGTAATAGCCTATTTACAGTACTTGCATTCCTCCAGATCTTAAAATTCCATCTCATAAAATAGATTCAAAATAGCTTTGGTAAACAACTTTCCTAGTGTTCGTGTCACTTGCATTGGGCAATATTGTCGTTGTGAATGTGAGACTGGCTTGTTTGCCAGGTAGCTTATACAAGAAGACCAGGAGACATTTTTTTTCTAGAAATATCCCCAGGAATTTGACAGAATCTGCTTCCCTAAGTTCCTGATTTTTATGGGTAATTTGGAAGTTACATAATTTTGATTGTTTGGTTTTCATCTGTGTTAGTTGGTTCTCTGTCATGTTTTATTGTGATCAGTTTGCATCAAACCAATGTTTTAAACTATTTATAATGTCAATGACACTTTGGGAAATTTGTTATGTGTCTCACTTTCAGTGACTACATGTGTGTCATCTGTAAATAAAATTGAATAGGGTGTTATATTTAGAGGTAAATCATTTATATAAGATAAAAACAGAATTAGGCCTAAAATGGAATCTTGTGGTACTTTTTGTGAAATAATTATCATTCTGAGAAATAGTTTCCTGTACCTGATGTTACAACTACTACTTGCTTTCTATCTGTTATATATGATTAGCTTAGCACCCGTTGCTTTGCTCACTTAGCCTATATGGCCTGCAGGGCTTTTCTTTTTATTTTTTTGTTCGTATTTAATTGAATTTTTATATTGTTCACAAATTGCAACTCCTTCTAAACTTTTCATGCTAATTAAGGCCATATAAGCATGATCTTTTCTGAATGTACTCCTGACTAAAAAGTGATTCTGGTAGCTGGAGTCCTAGGTTTTTCTTAATCATGCTGTTTGCATTCTTGTGGGGATATTTTCATAGCAACTTCATTCCATAACAGATATTTCCTCATTTCTAATCGAGAAGTGAAATACCACTTTTCATAAATTTAACTTTATATTTTTTAATGTAACAAAATATTTTATTAGACATTTTCATAGTCTGTTGCACTCCCTTAGAGGTTGAACTTCCAGAAACACTGAAACACATATATTTGCACTTCTAACTGAGAAGTCAAGTACCAGTTGTTATAAGTGTAGCCTTAAAAATCCTTTAGTAGTTCTATTGCAATTTTTTATTTTCAAAAAAAGTTTTCACCCACTATTTTACCCCTTAGTGGCTGAATTTCCAAAAATGCTGAAACACATATTTTTTTATTTTCTGACTGAGAACCCAAATACCAGTTTTCGTAATTCTAACTTCAGAATTCCCTGAATAGTGAAATACTTTTAAAAAGCCTTGCATCCCCTATTTCATCCCATTAGAAGTGGAATTTTGGACAATCCATTCTTAAATGATGCCTACAGTGTAAGATTCGCACCCTCTCTGAATTTCAAGTTTCTATACTTAAGTGGTTTGGGCTGGATGATAATTGATTCAGTGGATCAGTCTATCCCTGTTTCACTCCATTAGGGGTTGAATCTCCATAAACAGTGATACGTGTGTGTTTAATTTCTAACAGAGAAGACAAAAACAAATTTTCGTAGATTTAGATTCAGTAATCAGGGTGTATACGACCCGGGACAACAGGGAGATCTGGGAAAAACTCGGGATTTTTTTTGTCCAGGAGATAAACCAGGGAAATTTTTTAAAATTCTGGGAATTTTTCACATTTTTAGTTTTCAGTTAAATTTTTGTAATTTGACTGGTAAGAATCAATACTCTAACAAAGGATGTTATTGTATCTCGCTGTTGCAGAATAACACTGCACCGATAAAACATGAATGAGAGAAGAAAAAAAAAAGAAAATTAAACCTAAGTTGCAAAGGAAATGCGGTATATACAACAAGACACAGTGCTCATACTAGCATCTGCCAACAGAAAAATTTGTTAAAGGAAGACTATGCAATACTTCATAACAACAAATTGCCTCCAATGAGCTTTCTATCTGTTATATATGATTAGCTTAGCACCCGTTGCTTTGCTCACTTAGCCTATATGGCCTGCAGGGCTTTTCTTTTTATTTTTTTGTTCGTATTTAATTGAATTTTTATATTGTTCACAAATTGCAACTCCTTCTAAACTTTTCATGCTAATTAAGGCCATATAAGCATGATCTTTTCTGAATGTACTCCTGACTAAAAAGTGATTCTGGTAGCTGGAGTCCTAGGTTTTTCTTAATCATGCTGTTTGCATTCTTGTGGGGATATTTTCATAGCAACTTCATTCCATAACAGATATTTCCTCATTTCTAATCGAGAAGTGAAATACCACTTTTCATTAGATTCATTTGAGCAGTTGAGTTGCATATGAGTAATACTTTCTTCCGCTTTTGGTTACAGAAGTGTGGCTGTTAGCCATACAAGCAACAGCAGCAAGCAGCCAGCATCCTGTATTTCAACCCCTTAGGGATGGAATTTTGAAAAATTGCTTCATAAATAATATTTCAGTGTAAGATCCATGCCTTCTCCAAATTTCAAGTTTCTATCCTTAGCAGTTTGGGCTTGGGTGATGATGTGCGAATGAGTGAGTTGGTCAGTCAGTCAGTCAGTCAGGCCATTACCTTTTACATATAGAGATTTGAACCAGTTCAAAGCACTACTGTTTATTCCATATCTTTCTACTTGCCTTATATTGGAGATGCTGAGTTGCAGATAGACACAACAAAAAGGCTGTCACAAAATGAGCTTTCGGCTGACATGGCCTCTGTCAAGAATAGACAAAAAACACAATTCACACATACCTGACCATAGTCTCTGGCAGCTGAAGCCAGACCATGAGCAGTGGTGAATGATGGGAGAGGCAACCAGGTGGGGGTAAGGAGGAGGCTGAGGTGGGGAGGAGGAGGGATAGAAGGGTAGGGGTAGGGGACAGTAAAGTGCTGCTAATGGGAGTGTGCAGGGACAACGTTCAGAGAGGGTAGGGCAGATAGGCACAGTCGAGAGGTTAACGGATGCTAGGCAGAGAGGGGAGGGGGGATAGAGAAGTAAACAGACTGGTTGCATTGGTGGAGTAGAGGATTGTGTAATGCTGGAATGGGAACAGGGAAGGGGCTAAATGGGTAAGGACAGTGTTTAAAGAAAGTTGAGACCACGAAGGTAAGGGGGATGTAGGATATATGGCAGCAAGAGTTCCCACCAGCACAATTCAGAAAATCTGGTGTTGGTGAGAAGGTTCCAGATGGTGCAGGCTGTGAAGCAGTCATTGAAATAAACGTCGTGTTTGGCGGCATGCTCAGCAACAGGATGGTCAAGTCGTTTCTCGGCCACAGTTTGTTAGTGGCCATTTATGAGTTAAGGCAGCTTGTTTGTTGCCATGCCCCACTTACAGTGCAGCACAGTGGTTGCAGTTTAGCTTGTACAGGGTGTATACCACCCGGGACAACCGGGTGATCTAGGAAAAACCCGGGAATTTTTTCATCTGGGAGAAAAGCGGGAAAAACTCAGGAATTTTTTTAGAATTCCGGGAATTTTTCGTTGTTTTAGTTTTCAGTTAAATTTTTGTAACTAACTGGTAAGAACTAGTACTCTAACAAAGAATATTACTGTATCTCACTACTGCAGAATAATACTGCAGCAATAAAACAAGAACGAGAGAGGAAAAAAAAAAAACCTTAAGTTTCAAAGGAAATGAACCATATACAACAACAAAACACAGTGCTCATACAAGCATCTGCCAACAGCAAAATGTGTCAAAGGTGTTAGGAAGACTATGCAATGCTTCATAACAACAAATTGCCTCCGATGAGCGTCACGTCACAACTGTTTATATTAGATTCATTTGAGTGGTTGCAAGCGAGCATATGCGCATGTGTAGTTTAGTCGCATATGAGTAGTACCACAGTCTAACATAGACTGTGGTAGTACCTTATCCCGCTTCTGTCTACAGAAGTGTGGCAGTTAGCTGTATAAGCAAAAGCAGCAAGCAGCCAGAAGCTATCCAGAAAAATTTCACTGGTGCGTCTAAGCCATCAGATTCATGTATGTGCAACAGGCCCGGAACTAGGGGGTGGGGGCAAACAGGGGTATCTGCCCTGGGCGTTTCGGGAGGGGGGCAGGGGGGGCGGGGGGCGGGGGGCACCAAATTCATATTATCGAGAAAAAAGATCTTGTTCCACATTCACAAAGCGCCTGGCATCCAACGTATGTTGGTCTATCGATTACTCATATAATTTTGAACGCATCCCTGTTGGTTTTTGAACAAATTGTAAGTTGATTTCTGAATGAATCATAAGTTGATTTTTGAATGCTTGCATAGTGTACTTGATGTCTCTGGCAGGGGAATCCCCGCCCGTGTAGAAGTAAACTTACCTGCAGACAAAAGCGGACGGGTCTATACAAGCTGAGCAGAATAAAGCCGGACGGGTGAATGCCAATCGCTGTTTATATAGTTGACTGGGTTTGCAAATGATCAGCGTTGTTATAATTACTAGCAAAATCCATAGATTCAGACTACCAGAGTGGAAATAAATGACTAACAGGAATACGTATTGTCTTCTCCGTGTATCCAAGAGAATGAAATTTTGACAGAAAATTTTTGGCCAGACTACTACACTACTAAGGGCCAGTTATACAGTCCCCAGCTAGCAGCCGCTAAAGTTCTATTGTGGGAGTAGCGCGGAAAACGTGTTGTACGAACAGGTAATAACGCCTAACCGGAGAATAAATGCGGGATACTAAACCGGTGATTGTGGTAGGGTTAGTGAAGTTAACCAGAGAATAAGTTTTGACACTGGCAGGAATAGTTACAGAATTAGTGATGACAAGATTGTTTGTTAGACAGAGGAAGGAGAAGAAATGGGGACTCACACAAATTACGGAAGAATATGACGATTCCAAATTTATATAAAAATTTCGTACTACTACTCTTCGATCTCATGCGTCAGAAGCTAGAGACTATCAATGAAACGTGAAACTATTTCCTAACATAAAATTTTTTGCTTTTAGAAGGCCTAGTAGACATATGATATTGGTACTTCGCGAATTATATTCTGTCATGTTATAAAAATGACTATTTGTGGCAAAACAATCTTGTTTATTTGGTGTGTGTAACAATTGTTGCAATATTAGGTGGGCTTATTTCGTTTTATCTAGCAGACAGTGACAAAATACACGTAATCAGATCGGAAAACCACACCAGTCTTGGGTACTATTTGTATTAACAGCTTTTCTAGTATTAGACAACGACATTTCATTTTTTCATGTAGCAAAACGTTCACGAACTTTGATGAGGTAATAGATTCTTTCCCAGAAAGGAAAGTACGCCACATAAAGCTGTGGCAAGATAGAGAGAAAAAAAAGCTAGGACTTAAAGATTGAAGAAATGTATACTGTTTTGCTTGTCTCTTGTCTTTACTTGTTTTGTGTGTCCTATATTTGATTTTATGTCACACAAAACAGCAAGTTATTAGATAATAGGCAGTACAAAGTGCAAATTTTCTGATCAGTTCTTGTTCTCCCGATTACAAATAATCCCATTCGCTATTAATTGCAAGATATTTTTTATTTGTTTATTTATTTATTTTTTAAAGAGGGGCAGGCTGTCACACCGGCCGACTGGGAGCAGGATAAGCACCACAGATTTTAATTTCCACTGGCCTAAGTATAGTTTGATGCCACCCTTTACAAAATATTACATGTTTGAATTCCACAGAGCAAAATACAGAGGCGTGTGATGGAAGAATGCTGTGTGAAGAGGCGTGACACTGCACTTCAGCACACTTACGACCAAATAACGTGTCTTACGTTCCCTCGAACATATATGTTTTGTGTATCAGACTCTTCAGAAAGATGTGAGCTACAAAATGAAGATTTTTTGAAAAGTCGATTTTTTAAATTTTTGGTGTCCTACCTCAAATGCTTGAGGGAGGGGGAGCGCCACTATCTAATATTGCCGCAGTTCGGAAATAATGTAGATCCGGAGCTGATGCACAGAGCAGTCTGAGCTGTAGTGGGGAGGTGGTAGTCTCCCGTGTTTATGTTAAGTGGTTTTGCTGTTTCCTCTTCGTTTGTTGCTCTCACATCAAATGAAAACAAAACGGATTTCTGCGGCTGGGAGCTATCAAGTGAATTAAAATACATTCACTTAATTATTGAAGGGTCTCCTGAATCGTCCCCTACGCTCCTCGGAGTATGGGACCTCATCATCATCATCAAAATATGTTATTTGTTTCAGATTTTATTTTGTTTCTACCTTTCTGACAGTCAAGTGTTAATCACCTTGCAGAACAATGAAGTTATTTTTTGTCGGTTTTTTAAAGAAATTTGACTTTTATTAATCTTTTCTGCTAAAGCAATCAATTTATTTGAAGTGTTGAATTCCACACTATTGGCTAGTTTCAACTGTTCGCTATATTTCAAGTTCAAGTTTTCATCTTCTAGCACGTATGGCATTGTTGTTGTTGTTGTATTCAGTCCAGAGACTGGTTTGATGCAGCTCTCCATGCTACTCTATCCTGTGCGAGATTCTTCATCTCCCAGTACCTAGTGCAATCTACATCCTTCTGAATCTGCTTAGTGTATTCATCTCTTGGTCTCCCTCTACGATTTTTACCCTCCATGCTGCCCTCCAATACTAAATTGGTGATCCCATGATGCCTCAGAACATGTCCTACCAACCGATCCCTTCTTCTAGACAAGTTGTGCCACAAATTTCTCTTCTCCCCAATTCTATTCAATACCTCTTCATTAGTTATGTGATCTACCCAACTTATCTTCAGCATTCTTCTGTAGCACCACATTTCGAAACCTTCTATTCTCTTCTTGTCTAAACTATTTTTTGTCCACGTTTCACTTCCATGCATGGCTACACTCCACACAAATACTTTCAGAAACTACTTCCTCACACTTAAATCTATACTCGATGTTAACAAATTTCACGTCTTCAGAAATGCTTTCCTTGCCATTGCCAGCCTACATTTTATATCCTCTCTACTTTGACCATCATCAGTTATTTTGCTCCCCAAATAGCAAAACTCCTTTACTACTTTAAGTGTCTCATTTCCTAATCTAATTCCCTCAGCATCACCCGACTTAATTCGACTACATTCCATTATCTTCGTTTTGCTTTTGTTGATGTTCATTTTATACCCTCCTTTCAAGACACTGTCCATTCCATTCAACTGCTCTTCCAAGTCCTTTGCTGTCTCTGACAGAATTACAATGTCATCGGCGAACCTCAAAGTTTTTATTTCTTCTCCATGGATTTTAATTCCTACTCCAAATTATGCCATAATATATAAAGAACCAAACATGAGATAATACAGCACTGGTACTCGAAGAAAATTTACATCTGAATCTGGACATACGAATGTGCACTTTAAACCGAATTATGCATTTTAGTATGTGTCCACAAAATTCCCGTGCTCTTGGAGTATCCTCTAATGTCTTGTTTCTTTTATGACATAATTTAAGATGTTTTAATGTTTTAGACGTACGAACATATGGGCTTCCTACGCCATCGTAGCTGTGCAAGTGCGGCAACGCTCTGGCAACTGCTGATGCAAATCTGTTTCTAACAGGTCGCGGGAAAATATTCTGAATGGTTGAAAAGACTTACTTTCAAAGTGAATTTCCTTTTATGCAAGATGAACGCTGTGCACGAATTTCTGATGAATTACTTAAATCATAGAGCGTTTGACTCCCATTCAAAAATCAAATCTTTGAGGATGACCATTTAGAATATTTTCTAGCCCAGAAGATCAGACGTTTATGTCGTCGTTAAAAATTTTAGTAGCACATCTGTGTGATGTATCTTAAAGCGTAACACGTGCAAAAAATATCAACATTATGTGTGAAAGCTTAGCTTCCCTTGCAGCTTAATAATCTTACAGACCAATATTATATATCTACATCTACATGGTTACTCTGCAAGTCACACTTAAGTGCCAGGCAGAGGCAACATTATGTATATTAAGTTAAACAATTACCTTTTCCTATTTGTGTGTTCACGCTACTTAACAGTGATGTTGCTATTGGCTGACTACATCACGTGTCCTATGCTCTGAATATTCTCTGTCATCGGCTGGTGAGATGGCTTGACACGAGCTGCGACTGGCTTAAAACAGCGCATCGCAATCTCGATTTTGAATTCGAATTTATACTTTAGTAATACGAAAATATGCAGTGTACATGGTGCTGCACATCAGACAACTTTTCAAAACGTGTTTTTTTCCCTGAGTTTTCTAAAGTGCAGGGAAATTCTACGCCGGTATATAAAGCCACAACCATTGAAAGAATTGATAAGTTTTACAGTTCCGAGGAAGAGTATTGTTACTTAACATGAAAAAAGTGTATTTTCATCCAGGAGAAAGTGTATTTTTAACCGGGAAATCCTCGTCCACGTATACACCCTGTTGTAGATCACATGACTGGTTTCACGTGCAGCCCTGCCTTTGATGGGATAGGTGATGTTTGTGACTAGACTGGAGTGGGTGGTGGTGGTGGTGGAAGGATGTATGGGACAGGTCTTGTATCTAGATCTATTACAGGGATAAATGTCATGAAGCAAGGTGTTGGGTGCAGGGGTTGTGTAGGCATGGATGAGGATGTTGTGTAGCTTCAGTGAGCAGCAGAATGCCACCGGGAGAGGCAGGAAGGATAGTGATTAGGACATTTCTCATTTCAGGTCACGGCGAGTGGTGTCAAAACCATTGTGGAGAATGTAATTCAGTTACTACAGTCCTGGATGGTACTGAGTGTAATTCTCCTCTATGGATGTGTCATGAGACTTTGGGAAGTAGTGGGTGACTGGAAAGATAAGGCGTGGGCGATCTGTTTTTGTACAAGGTTCGAGGGATAATTATGGTCTGTAAAGGCCTCAGTAAGACCCTTGGTATATTTCGAGAGGAACCCCTCATCATTGCAGATGCAATGGCCATGGGTGGCTAGGCTGAGTGGATGGGACTTCTTGGTATGCAATAGGTGGCAACTGTCGAAGTGGAGGTACTGCTGGTGGTTGGTAGGTTTGATATGGGCGGAGGTACTGATGTAGCCATCTGTGAGTTGGAGTTCAACTTTGAGGAAAGTGGCTTGTCGGATTGAGTAGAACCAGGTGAGCCTAATGGGGTAGGTGTTGAGGTTCTTCAGGAATGTGGATATGGTGTCCTCACTCACAATCCAGGTCATGAAGATGTCATCAATGAATGTGAACCAGGTGAGGGGTTTAGGGTTTTGGGTGTTTTGGAATGATTCCTCTAGATGGCCCATGAAATTGGTTGGCATAGGATGGTGCCATGCAGGTGTTCATATCCTTACAGTGGATTTGTTTGTAGGTAATGCCTTCAAAGCAGAAGTAATTGTGGGTGAGGATGATAGTTGGTCATGGCGACTAGGAAGGAGGTTGTTGGTTTGGAATCCATTGGATGTTGGGAAAGGTACTGTCCAATAGTGGAAAGGCCATGGCATTACGGATGTTAGTGCAAAAGGAGGTGGCATGAGTAGTGACAAGCAGGGCACCATGTGGTAAAGGAACAGGAACTGTTGAGATTCGGTGGAGGAAATGGTTGGTATCTTTATATAAGAGGGTAGGTTGTGGGTAATAGGCCAAAGGTATTGGTCTATAAGAGCAGAGGTTCTCTCAATGGGGGCACAGTAACTGGCTAGGTGGTTGGGTTTATGGACTTTAGGAAGCACCCAACTGTGATCCACCTCCACTGCCCCCAGATCACCCTCTGTTAACTTTCTAGAATTTTTTTTACATCTAACCGTGCCTCACCATCATCCCCAAATCCCTCAACATGAAAACTAACTTTACATCCACAGAAAAAAGCACAATTCACCACCTAAAAACTGATTCCACTCTTATAATCCTACCTGCTGACAAAGGCTGCACCACTGTTGTATTGAATCAAAGGATTACATGGCACAAGGACTCTGCCAGCTGTCAGATTGACCCACCCACAAACACTGCCACAGTGATCCCATTCTAGAAATCCAGCAGGACCCTCAGTGTCTCCTAAAATCCTTAGGTCTGTCCCAGAACCTTTCCACAGAGTCCATCTCTGTCCTCACCCCTACCACTCGCTGCACTCCTACCTTTTAAATGCTTCCTGGTCCATAAACCCAACAACCCTGGATGCCCCATTGTGGCCAGTTACTGTGTCCGCGCTGAGAGCATCTCTGCTCTCGTAGACCAACCCCTTTAGCCTATTACCCACAACCTATCCTCCTATGTGAAAGATACCAACCATTTACTCCACCAACTCTCCATAGTTCCTGTTCCTTTAACATACAGTGCCATACTTGTCACTATTGATGCCACCTCTGTTTATACTAACAGCCCTAATGCCTATGGGGTTACTGGTGTTGAACACTACCATTCCTGATGCCCAATGGATACCAAGCCAACAACATCCTTCATAGTCACTATGACAAACTACATCCTCACTCAAAATTACTTCTCCTCTGAAGCCATTACCAACAAACAAATCAGGCACAGCTAGGGGCACCTGCATGGCACCATCCTATGCCAACTTATTCACGGGGCATCCGAAGGACTCCTTCCCAAACACCCAGAATCCTAACCCCTCACCTGGTTCAGATTCACCGATGACATCTTCATGATGTAGATCAAGGGTGAGGACATCCTGTCCACATTCCTCCAGAACCTCAACACCTACCACCCCATTTGCTTCTCCTGGTCCTGCTCAACCTAACAAGTCACCTTCCTCGTGTTGGCCTCCACCTCAAACATGGCTAAATCAGTACCTCTGTCCATATCAAACCTACCAACCACCAGCAATACCTCTACTTCGACAGCTGCCACCCATTCCATACCAAGAAGTCTCTTCCACACAGCCTAGCCACCCATGGCCATTGCATCCGCAGTGATGAGCAGTTCCTCTTTAAATATATCAAGGGTCTTACTGAGGCCTTTACAGACTATATAATTATGGTCCTTGAAGGCCTCAGTAAAGCCTTGTACAAAAACAGATCTCCCACACCTTATCTTTCCAGTTATTCACCACCTCCCAAAGTTCCACTATACGGCCACTGAGGAGCATTCCCCTTGTGACTCAGTACCACCTAGTACTGGAGCAACTGAAATACATTCTGTACTGGATTTTTGACTACCTCTCGTCATGCCCTGAAATGAGAAATGTCCTACCCTCTATCCTTCCCACCCCTCCCACAGTGGCATTCTGCCACCCACCCGAGCCTACACAACCCCTGCTCCCAATGGCTTGGCTCATGGCTCTTATCCCTGTAATACATGCAGATACAAGAACTGCCCTGTGCATTCTCCCACCACCACCCACTCCTGTCTGGTCACAAACATCACCTACCCCATCAAAGGCAGGGCTGCCCATGAAACCAGTCATGTGATTTATAAGCTAAGCTGTAACCACTGTGCTGCATTGTACGTGGACCTGGCAACAAACAAGCTGTATGACAGCATGAATGGCCACCGATAAACTGTGGACAAGAAACGAATGGACCACCCTGTTGCTGAGCATGCCACTCAACACGACACTCATGTCAATGACTGCTTCACACCAATTGCTCTGTTGGGAACTCTCCCTGCAATATATCCTACATTCCCCTAACCCTCCTGCTCTCAATTTTTGTTAATCACTGTCCTTACCCATCTAGCCCCTTCCCTGTCCCCATTCCAGCACTGCACAGCCCTCTATTTCACCAATGCACCCAGTCTTTTTACATTTCTCCTTTTCTGATACCCCCCCCCCCCCTCCCTCTCTCCTCTGCCCTCCACCTAACCTCCCGACTGCATCTATCTGCCCTACCATCTCTCCACCTTGTCCCTGCATGCTCCCACTAGCAGCACTTTAATATTTTCCACCTCTCTCTTCCTCCCCATCCCAGCCTCCTCCTCCTTACCCCCACCTGGTTGCCTCTCCCATCATGCGCTGCTGCTCCTAGTCTGGCTTCAACTGCCAGAGACTGCGGTCATGTGTCTGTGAGATGCATTTGTGTGTGTGTGTGTGTGTGTGTGTGTGTGTGTGTGTGTGTGTGTGTGTGTGTGTGTGTGTGATCTATTTTTGACAAAGGCCTTGTTGGCTTAAAGCTCATTTTGTGATAGTCTTATTGTTGTGCCTATCTGTGACTTAGTATCTTCACTATATTGTGAGTAGCAACTATCATTTTCATAATATTGTTACATTCTATTCTGGATTTTCCATTGTATAATTTGTGGAACAGTAGAGAGTTGTTTATACAATCGAAAGCCTTCAGAATCTCACATAAAATTCTTGTGACTCTTCAGGATTTGCCCAGAGATAAGCAAATCTTCTCAACAAGTCTGTTGATGGCACATATTGTACTTGTCCCTTTCTGGAAGCTGAAGTTGATTTAATGTGATCTTATTGGATTTCACTGTGAAATTTTGTCTTTGGATTGCAACACTTTTTTGAATACTTTTGATAAAATTGGGATTAGAAGTACTGGTCAGTATACATCTTTCTTTCTGCCTTTACTGAACAATGGCGTTACTAGTGCATACTTTAAAACATGTGGGAAGCATTCTTCTTCAAATTACTAGTACAGTATTTCATATAGGGCTCCTGATATAACACTAGGAACTGTTTTAATTACTCTAATAGGTGTTTCATACAATCCAGTTGAATTTTTTATTTTTAAGGGATGATACTACTTTTTCTACATCATTAACTGTAATTTGCTCAAATTTGGTTCTAACTTTGCTGTTATCCTGATTCAAACTAAAGTGTTTGACATTGCCTAGGTAAAGTACATCAACAGCTGATTTTGATGCATTTGTAAGAAACTCATTGAAATATTGTGATACTTCTGAAGAATTTCCAATGGACTTGTCACCTGTCTTAATTTTGGAGATTTGTGGAATGCTGACTATGACACCAAGTGCAGATTTCACAACTGATTATTCTACCTTTGATTTACTTGTATGGTTCAGAGAGAATTTTTGTGTCATTTCTTTTACTTCATTTGGCATCCTTCTAAACATAGTTTTACACGTGTTTACATAGTTTGTAAGATGAAAATGTGTACTACTTTTCAGGTCATTATACAACTGTTTTTTTTCCAGTACTTTACACTTTTATAACAGCAGTTAATCATTTCAGTTTGCTTGTCATTTTTATGACTTTGTCTGCCAGAATTGCAAGGAGATGAATATAGTAATTGAGACTAGTGGTATTTTGTATTTAAGAGTTGGCCAACTTTGAGAGAAGTTAGTCAAGAGCTTGAGTTATCACTCAGACGTGATTATGCATCTAGACAACTAAGAAAATTTTGTACAAGATTATTATTATTAAAAACTATAGTTACATATACATGTTTCTGTGTGGTTTCTGCAGGTCCAGCCTATCAAACTGTATATTGTGTGATGGAGTAAAGATTGGTAAGCAGTCTGAGCTTAAAGACTGTTTACTGGGAAGTAGTCAAGTCATTCAAGCAGAAGGTAGGTTCTCATTCTCAGATATAATTATTGTTGTACATGTTGTATACACAGTTTTGTGTTTATTTTCAATGTTGTCTTTTTTCTTTTTAGCAAAACACTCAAATGAAGTACTGACAGATACAAAGAGGCTGATGGAAATATGAAGATCGTATACTTGTAACATGAGATAAAGTTGAGACAGTTTCTTTGCGACTTGGAGATTTTATGAATGCCAATGTTTTGGGGCCATGAAATCGACTTGAATAATTACATATGTGACTTGTGAAAGGTTGGGATCAGTATGTAAACAGCAATGAACATTTCATGTTTTCAAATTAATGTCATATGAAATTATATACGTATTTATGGAAGTAAGCAGATTTTTATCAGAACAGGATTGAGAACGGGATGATCATAACTACCCCGCAGACAGCAACAATGTTCTGTGTCCGACTATCAGGATTGTCGCTTTTCAAATGCATGTGTGTTGCATGAGAAACAGTGAATAGAGAAGTCAACACCATATTATTTTTTAAAATAATATAAAACTGATGTTTGGTATGTTCATTTCTCTTATTCAGTCCAGTAATGTGGCTACATTATATTATGGCACTTCGCCAAGATATTAATTTTTGTATTATTTTATTGTTTCTTGTAATTAAAATAAATCATTGTTGATCCTTTTTAAACAGCTGGTGTTACTTTTTCCACTCTGTATGACACTTTTCATAATTTATAATAGTTGCTTTAAGTCTATGAATATAAGAACAATAGCTGACTTATTGTGTAACTTCTGTACTATGGCGTGGTGGCTCTAAAGTTTTTTTTTTTTTTTTTAATTTTAGGCTTAAGATGCTTTCAGTTTATAATGATCATTTTAACTTTAATATCTATTTTAACTTTACCCTGTCAAGCAACTCAGGCCATAGTCCATAATCGAGTGCCAGATAAGAAACACCTGAACTAATATTCAAGCCAAAGGACAACATCTTAAATTGATAGCTTCTACCTGCATAGATAATTTTGTTAATAGCTTTGGTATGTAAAACGAATTTAAGATTTACTTCCAGTTTCCCCACTGGAAATGGCAGTCTAAAGGGATCCTGGATGATTTGATTATGTTAATCCAGCATTTTGGAATTTCTTTGGTGACCACAGGTATTTTTACCCAGGGAATGGAGTGAGAATTGTAACAGTAAGTCTTGTGTGGTATGACAAGACAATACCAAGTCTTTATTCAAGAACACCTGAATTTTGTAAAAAGTCCTTGTTAGATCAGACTGCTGATTATTGTTCAAATATTTAGACATGGTTATTTTATTCATAATGTGCTTTGTAATATAAGGAACAACAATTAAGTCACGTTGGTGCTTATTTTTATATACTCTCACCCTGATGATAATGTCTACTTTGATGGCTTGGCAAAATGTACTGTAGTAAATGTCAGTTTTTATGAGCTCCAGAGATACTTCAATACCACGATGTAGAATGTGGATTTTTCCGCAATAAATGTCATCTGTTTATCTCTTTCCTATAGGATTCCATGTCTAATATATAGTCCACCATTAAACAATCAACAAATGTGAATGTGAATTCCATTCTTTCATTTCCCAGTTCAATAGACAGGCAGGCCTATAACTTTATATTACAGGATATGGTGCCTATGGCTCTCAGAATCTTGGAGGTGCTGATGGGAAAACTTGGTACATTTACATTTTCTCATACTCTCTTGAATAGATCAGTGGAAACCATGTTAACGGCAGAGCCTTAATCTGAAATTACAATGATTTATATCATAGTAAAGCTCTAACATCACCCATTCATATTGCAGTGTACAAGCAATACTGATAATGCTTTGCAGTTGCTAAATATGTAGGGGCACTGGATATCAAATGGTTCAAATGGCTCTGAGCTCTATGGGACTTAACATCTGTGGTCATCAGTCCCCTAGAACTTAGAACTACTTAAACCTAACTAACCTAAGGACATCACACACATCCATGCCCGAGGCAGGATTCGAACCTGCAATCGTAGCGGTCACGCGGTTCCAGACTGAAGCGCCTAGAACCGCACGGCCACACCAGCCAGCTACTGGATATCCCTGGGTATTGTTTCAGGACACAGATTTTGATTCCTCGTTGTGAATTGTCCACTTCAAAGGTATAGAACTCAAATTTATAACAAAACATTAGAATATGAATGAAAAAGAACTGTTTTTATTTTTGGTTTTTAGTGTTTTAAGAGTTTTTTTCTTTTTTCTTTCTTTTTTTATCTTTGTACACAATATAATACAAAACTTCAGAATACACAAAATTTTTCATTTGTTGGATGCTATGCTGTTTTCTTAATCCAGAGGCAAATTAGATTTATCCGATAACTGAAATATACTAAAGAAAATTTACCTTAGACGTCGCCTCACTGGGTGAACTGTTGCTCCATAGACGTGTATGTACATCGTAGTCTTTGGCGATAGATGATGACTAAATGGTGTCAGAAAAAAGACTGGGAGAACTTTTCACTTTTCTGAATTTGTATGGGAGAAACAATTTGTCTGATTGTTAAACTGAGCTGCTACCATAGTTAAATCTGACTTCAGGGAGGAAAACAAAACAACACATTGTTATGTATACAATATTTATTAAAAGTTATATATATGGAGAAGCAAACTGTCTGATTGTTTAAATGCCATGCTATCATAACAGGCTGCAAGAAAGAAAACTAAACCACACATTTTCATACCACAGCATTTTCTTTCTTGCTGTTTGTTTTAACAGAAAACCTGTTCACTGCTGTTTAAAAGAATATACAGCCTTTGTCTGTCTGAATGTTTATTAAAGACAGTGTAAAAGTCTAAAGTAAATTAGGCAAATACTCTTTGAGATATTTTCTTAAAACATTTGCACTATATATATATATATATATATATATATATATATATATATATATATATATATATATATATATATATATCTAAAAAGAAAGATGATGAAACTTACCAAACAAAAGCGCTGGCAGGTCGATAGACACACAAACAAACACAAACATACACACAAAATTCTAGCTTTCGCAACCAATGGTTGCCTCGTCAGGAAAGAGGGAAGGAGAAGGAAAGACAAAAGGATATGGGTTTTAAGGGAGAGGGTAAGGAGTCATTCCAATCCCGGGAGCGGAAAGACTTACCTTAGGGGGAAAAAAGGACAGGTATACACTAGCACACACACACATATCCATCCACACATACACAGACACAAGCAGACATGTCTGCTTGTGTCTGTGTATGTGTGGATGGATATGTGTGTGTGTGCTAGTGTATACCTGTCCTTTTTTCCCCCTAAGGTAAGTCTTTCCGCTCCCGGGATTGGAATGACTCCTTACCCTCTCCCTTAAAACCCATATCCTTTTGTCTTTCCTTCTCCTTCCCTCTTTCCTGACGAGGCAACCATTGGTTGCGAAAGCTAGAATTTTGTGTGTATGTTTGTGTTTGTTTGTGTGTCTATCGACCTGCCAGCGCTTTTGTTTGGTAAGTTTCATCATCTTTCTTTTTAGATATATTTTTCCCACGTGGAATGTTTCCCTCTATTATATTTATATATATATATATATATATATATAATAGAGGGAAACATTCCACGTAGGAAATATATATCTAAAAACAAAGATGATGTGACTTACCAAATGAAAGTGCTGGCAGGTCGACAGACACACAAACAAACACAAACATACACACAAAATTCAAGCTTTCGCAACAAACTGTTGCCTCATCAGGAAAGAGGGAAGGAGAGGGAAAGACGAAAGGATGTGGGTTTTAAGGGAGAGGGTAAGGAGTCATTCCAATCCCGGGAGCGGAAAGACTTACCTTAGGGGGAAAAAAGGACGGGTATACACTCGCACACACACACATATCCATCCACACATATACAGACACAAGCAGACATATTTAAAGACCTAACCCCCTAAGGTAAGTCTTTCCGCTCCCGGGATTGGAATGACTCCTTACCCTCTCCCTTAAAACCCACATCCTTTCGTCTTTCCCTCTCCTTCCCTCTTTCCTGATGAGGCAACAGTTTGTTGCGAAAGCTTGAATTTTGTGTGTATGTTTGTGTTTGTTTGTGTGTCTGTCGACCTTGTGGTGTCATCCTTGTATCCCCATAGGCCACTATTTTGCCAAGAAAGATTTCTCAAACTCATCACACATGCAACAATATTCAGGTGGCTCTGTAGCCCAGAGGGGAGCATATATATAAAAAAATGAACTGAACTATCACAGCCCTTACCCCTCTCTGTGATCATATTCTTGGGGCATAATGACATCAAAATTTTCCTGCACAGAGGTGGTCAGGCAATTCTTTTCACTTCCACACTCCTTTCACATGTCTGATTATGCTAATTATGGTTGGTGCCACAGATTATGCTCATTGCTGGTATAGCTAAGGCTGTATATATCATACTGTCATCTCTGTTGCACTTGTTAGAAGAGTTTTTGTGGTTGTTATTATCATGCTGTCTGCCCTGCACATTGTTGCTCAGCATAATATGCACAGTGATTCATATCAGAAGAGTCGACTAACCTGTTGTGATTATCATTATTGTCATTGTTGTTTTGGTTTTTTGCACTGTTAATTGCGGCTTTTGCTTTCTCTTGAATTACATCACTGAAATCAAGGACTGCCATGAACTCTTCTAACTTTGATTCTGGTAAATTGATTAATTTCTCTCTCATCATGTGTATATCAGGAATGTCATGATAAGATTTGGATTCATCCTAATATCTCATTCTGGTTATATATTTCTTGAAATACTTTCTCAGGATTCCCTGTCTCGTGTGAAATGGTTTCGGGTCAGGTGTGAAATGGTTTTGGGTTGAAAACCTCCTTGTGGTGTCATCCTTGTATCCCCATAGGCCACTATTTTGCCAAGAAAGATTTCTCAAACTCATCACACATGCAACAATATTCAGGTGGCTCTGTAGCCCAGAGGGGAGCATCCCCTTGAACATAGCCTAGTATAAAACCTATTCCTCTACATCAAACCAAAGCAGAATTATCTGATGGAAACCATAGGATAAAGACTCTTTTTTCTAGGATAAAACATTGGAATTGTCAATGTCTTGTTAAATTTTCTTCAAGCAGTTTAGAAGCAAAGATTGTTGCAGTTCGCATAGTATATGCTGATTCATGCACTATTGAACTGTAAGATCACATTACACATGCTGCTGCCAATTATACATTGGTTCAGAAGCATGAATATTTTCCCAGTCCTGTGCAACCTATTGATAAGCGTGCACCAACTCCTTTATTTCAGATAATTCTACTTTCACTGTTTCATTTGCTCACTTATGGCAACATGCATCATGCCATAATGAAAAAATCGTTCCCTAATTTATCTGTAACATGGCTGGCTGAATGGTCCATTCAGACATAACCTCATTAGTTATTTAGTAAACTGGTGCTTGGAATTCTGTAGCTCTGATTTCTGTTATTCATGTGTCCTTTTCAAACATCCAAGCCACAAATATGACTGTCTCTGTAATTCAGCTTGATCATGCATAATTTTTTCTTGGTCGGCAGCTATATTATTTACTCTTCCAGAAAGTTGACAAACAGTTTCAGGTAGCGCAACTTGTGCTGGTTTATTGCTACAGTCTCATCATGTAATTTTTGTACAACTACTGGTAGGCCTGCTGGACATAACTTTAACCCCAGGATTTTGGTGGACATCACTTTTTGAGCAGATGACAGAGAGTCTTGCTTCTCTAAAATTTCTGTCAACTCAGCATCAGATTTTGATAAAGTTTTGCCAGAGTTTCTGACAACATAGCATCTTGTTTTTCTGAAGTTTGTTCTGTGCTGCAGACATAGCTGCTTGTGTGAACAAAATTTTGTCTATGCAATTTCGAACTACAGACATCATCCAAGTCATTAAATCCATTTTTGGAACAATTTGATTAACTGATCATATGATTAACTTCTCTGAGTGGTAGAGTCTACGTCGCTATTCACGGAGAGATCCATGTTTAATTGCTTGGCTTTTTTATCGTAACATCAAAATAAAAAAAAAAATAAAGAAATTAAAGTTCTTGGTCTCATTATTAAAATAGTAAAAACAAAACCTATTACTGTTTTATATGACAGCCAACCATGATAATTAAGTGATAATGAAACAACAGAAAATCCAGGATGGAATGTAACAATACCAGAAAAGGAAAGTTGCTACTCACCATATAGCAGAGATGCTGAGTTGCAATAGGCACAATAAAAAGATTCGCACACTCATAGCTTTCGGCCATTAAGGCCTTTGTCAGGAGTAAACACACATACACACATGCGCGCGCACGCGCGCGCGCACACACACACACACACATTCATACACAAACACACACGCAAACGCAACTTGCACACACGTCTGCAGTCTCAGAGAGCTGAAACTACACTGCGAGCAGCAGCACCACTGTATGATGGGCATGGTGACTGGTTGGGGGTAAGGAGGGGGCTGCGTCGGGGTGGAGGAGGAATAGTATGGTGGGAGTGGTGGATAGTGAAGTGTTACAGTTTAGACGGAGGGCAGGAGAGAAGGTGCGGAGGGGGGAGGGGGTAAGTAGTGGAAAGGAGAGAAATAAAAATAAAAAGAAATTAAAAGATTGGGTGTAGCGGTGAAATGACGGCTGTGTAGTACTGGAATGGGAACAGGGAGGGGGCTGGATGAGAGAGGACAGTGACTAACGAAGTTGAGGCCAGGAGGATTATGGGAACGTAGGATGTATTGCAGGGAAAGTTCCCACCTGCGCAATTCAGAAAAGCTGGTATTGGTGGGAAGGATCCATATGGCACAGGCTGTGAAGCAGTCATTGAGTTGAGGGATATCATGTTTGGCAGCGTGTTCAGCAACAGGGTGGTCCACTTGCTTTTTGGCCACAGTTTGTCGGTGGCTGTTCATGTGGACAGGCAGCTTGTTGGTTGTCATGCCTACATAGAATGCAGCACAGTGGCTGCAGCTTAGCTTGTAAATCACATGACTGGTTTCACAGGTAGCCCTGCCTTTGATGGGATAGGTGATGTTAGTGACCCGACTGGAGTAGGTGGTGGTAGGAGGATGTATGGGACAGGTCTTGCATCTAGGTCTATTGCAGGGCTATGGGCACCTGCATGACACCATCCTATGCTAACCTATTCATGGACTATCTAGAGGAATCCTTCCTAAAATCCCAGAATCCTAAACCCCTCACCTTGTTCAGATTCATTGATGACATCTTTGCTATCTGGATTGAAGATGAGGTTCTCCAGAACCTCAACAACTTCCCCATTTGCTTCACCTGGTATTACTCAATCCAACAAGCCACCTTCCTAGATGTTGACCTCCACCTCAGAAATGGCTACATCAGTACCTCCGTCCATATCTATCCTACTAACCACCAGCAATACCTCCATTTCGAAAGCTGCCACCCATTCCATACCAAGAAGTCCCTTCCGTACAGCCTAGCCACCCGTGGTCATCGCATCTCCAGTGACGAACAGTCCTTCTTTAAATATACCGAAGGTCTCACTGAAGCCTTCACTGACCGTAATTATCCTCGCATCCTTGTACACAAACAAATCTCCCGTGCCTCATCTTTCCAGTCTCCCACCACCTCCCAAAGTCCCACAGTCCGGCCACAGAGGAGCATTCCCCTTGTAATTCAGTACCATCCGGGACTGGAGCAACTGAAATACATTCTCCACCAGGATTTCGATTACCTCTCGTCGTGCACTGAAATGAGAAATGTCTTACCCACTATCCTTCCCACCCCTCCTATCGTGGTATTCCGCCATCCACCGAATCTACACAATATACTTTTCCATCTTTACGCAACCCCTGCTCCCAGTCCCTTACCTCATGGCTCATACCCCTGTAATAGACCTAGATGCAAGACCTGTCCCATACATTCTTCTACCACCACCTACTCCAGTCCGGTCACTAACATCACCTATCCCATCAAAGACAGGGCTACCTGTGAAACCAGTCATGTGATTTACAAGCTAAGCTGCAACAACTGTGCTGCATTATATGTAGGCATGATAACCAACAAGCTGTCTGTTTGCACGGATGGCCACTGACAAACTGTGGCCAAAAAACAAGTTGTGGCGGTTTTTGTGTATCATCAACATGGACAAGTGCAATGAATATGGATGATACAATACTCTATGCTCTATCGTATTCTGCGGTTTGAATTAACTTTTTTTTTTTTTTTTTTAAATAAATAGCAGTTGTATTGATTTGATTTTGTAAATGATATTGACAATATTATACACATGTATAATGCATTATTCAAACTCCAACTTCCACCGGATAATTATTTTGTTCAAATTGCACAAGAATTCCACCTGACATAGTGTAATAATGTTGACTGTAGGGTGTGCTCATATCACTAAAATTACAGATCGTACGTCAGAGCTTTTATAATTTTTTTGTCTTCGATGGATTTAATTATTCTTAGCAAATTGATCATGAAAAGGAACCACAGAATACCACCTGCACACAACACTGACATATGCTACCAAAAAATATTTTTCTCTGTGATTCGTCCGTGGTTTAATTTTGGCCTCATACATCAGCAATGAAATCTTGTTCAACAATAAATACCATCAGCACTGTTCTTAGAAAATGCAGTCTGATTCGATTAATTTTTTTTTCTTTTATAAATAGAGTTCAGTACCATCAGTGCACATTTATTTCTTACACATCGGAATATTGTTTGCAGTTTCAAGTAATTTAAATTTGCCGCTGTAATAAAAGTTAAGATAGCGGCCAACAAGAGATAGAGGATTTCTTTATTAATTAAGATTTTCCTTTTCCCAATAAATAGTTAATCATTTAAATTGATGCCACCAATAAAAAAAATTATTAAATTGTTTTGCAAATTACTTTAACACAAACCCATGCTACTTTCAACTAGAAGTACAGACCAAGTTGCTATATAATCGCAACTAACAATGGCTGCACTTCTTGTGGCTATGATAAAACAATTAATACAAAATTATAATTAAAAGAGGAAGTGAATTTTCAATAATTAATCATAAATAGTTTTCACGCATTTAGCTCTATTTGTTTTTACCAGCAAATGAACATAAAAGTACAATAATTTTACATTAAATGTTTTTCATTTAATAGACCTCAAATCGATTCACGTCTTGCGTCGGCGATGTATATCAGAAGAAGACAACAAAAGGGTACAAAACAAAAGAAAAGAATGACATAGATTAACAAAGAATGTGAGACAAATATTGTCTCTCTTTTACATAATTATCATCTTTTTAAGAAATAATTACATAATTGAATGAATATCATCCACACATTCATATTCCACTCGTAATAAAAAAGTATATATATATAATGTGGATGTTATGAAGTGGACCACCATGCTGCTGAACACGCTGCCAAACATGATACCCCTCATCTCAATGACTGCTTCACAGCCTGTACCCTATGGATCCTTCCCACCAACACCAGCTTTTCTGAATTGTGCAAGTGGGATCTTTCCCTGCAATACATCCTACGTTCCCGTAACCCTCCTGGCCTCAACCTTCGTTAGTCACTGTCCTCGCCCATCCAGACCCCTCCCTGTTCCCATTCCAGCACTACACAGCCATCATTTCACTGACACACCCAGTCTTTCAATTTATTTTTATTTTTATTTCTCTTCTTTCCGCTACTTACCCCCTACCCCTCCGCATCTTCTCTCCTGCCCTCCATCTATACTGCAACACTTTGTATGCAAGTTGCATCTGTGTGTGTGTGTGTGTGTGTGTGTGTGTGTGTGTGTGTGTGTGTGTGTACTGCTGACAAAGGCCTTAATGGCCGAAAGCTGTGAGTGTGTGAATCTTTTTATTGTGCCTATCGCGACCCAGCATCTCCGCTATATGGTGAGTAGCAACTTTCCTTCTCTGGTATTGTTAAGTGATAATGAGTCATATAAAAAAAAAGTCTAACACTGCCTGTCCATATTGTGAGCAAGGCATGCTAATTCCTCCATCTTATATCTTATAACACTGGATTATAAATAAGTTAGTTGTAAGTCATAATAAAATTAATCTCTGGAAAGAAATCACAAAGTTGCAGGATCAAAATTATACTAAAATTTCTAGTTACAATACCTATTTTACAATAGTTAGTAGTTAAAATAGCTATTGCAAAACAGAAATTGCTGAATTTTGAACCAGTCCAAGAGAGCAACCTTGTAGCAAGCAAGATAGCGTAGGAATAAGTAAGATTTTTTCAACTTGTGTTGGAGCTCCACCAATGGAAGTTTTCTCCTCTTGGCATACAACTTTTTAGTTTTTTTCAGTTTCTGTTTGTAGTACAATTATTTTTCTAGTGGACGTATTTCACTTAGAACATCTGACCCAGCCTGTGTGATGACAAGTCTCAGGGACAGCTCTCAGGGACAGACAACATCAAAATGATGGTAATATTCTTTTATGTTTTGTGTAATAGAGTCAGCAAAATAAGAAGGGTGCAAAGATCTGAAACTCACGTTCAAAGCATCTATGGATTGTCACAAAAGCTGCAGCAGAGACTGCTACTATAGCAGATTACGAGATTCTACCCACTGTAGTGGGACGAAATTAAGCGTCACCCATCCACCAAAGTCAGCCCAGTTTGCAGGTGACTATAAGTTTAATTTAGTTTTGTTTATGTGTTTTCTTATTATTTGTAATAGATGTGAATTATCTAAAAGTTTTGTATTTTTTTTATGTGTTTCATGTACGGAGAGGTCGGCGCAACGAACGGGGACAGCATCTTCGTTGCCGCGACCAGAGAGGAAATTGCTGGCCACTATACGTCGCGGGTCGACAGCCAAGGAGCAACAGAAGATCCTGGAACCGAGTTGTTGCGTCGTGTTTCTGAAAATTAAAAATGAAGTTTTATACTCTTTTTGTACAACAATGACGTCATATAGAGCTTAATCTTATTGAAATGTCAGTCACTAACTCTCAACGCTCAAGTTCACATCTGTATGTGTAGGAAGCTAATAAAATAGTGTATGCTACTAAAGTTGAAACACGTGTCTTGAAGATTTATTTATGAAGAATTATGTCAACGGATTAATAATATATTTGACAAGATTCGTGATTCTTACGGCGTTCACCGAAACTTTGAATCTAAAAAGTTTATTTAATGTGTGATTCTGATATCGATTAGATCAAGATAACGTGTGTCAATATAATTTCTGAGGAGAAACAAACGAAATTTTAATTCGAAAAAGTTACAAAAACCAATTGGCCCAAGTGATGTAATTCTTTGCACACGACTCAACTGATGTTTTACAGTTTCGTTCAAGAACCATTCTATGACAATTTAAAAGAATATGAATCATTTTGAAGTGGGTTGTAACTGACGTAGGTGACGAAGTCTGCACATGGTCATACATATATCAAACGAAAACTAATACGTTGTTACACTACACCACACGGATTCCTGTGGTGGTATGCTAGTGAATAAAGACACTACATCCAAACTCGCCAGCTGATCTCTATTAGTGAAACAAAGTTATTATAGATGTTCAAAATGAATAGAATTATGGATGTGAAGTCGTCGTTTTTCCATAGATGACTCAGGAAAGTAGTCGGATATTTTGTCAAGTTGTGTGTTGCTGCTCCTGTATTGATGACCATGGGTTGCAGTGGAATGTCCTCTTTGTGGACATTTGGTATGCCATACAGCCATGGCAGAGCAGCATCTTGGGGTTGAAGTTTCTTGACATTTTTCACATCGAAAGTACTGCAAACAAGTACATTGGTCATTCTTTGGAGGTGACAAATCATGTTGTTGTTGTTGTTGTGGTCTTCAGTCCAGAGACTGGTTTGATGCAGCTCTCGATGCTACTCTATCCTGTGCAACCTTCTTCATCTCCCGGTACCTACTGCAACTTACATCCTTCTGAATCTGTTTAGTGTATTCATCTCTTGGTCTCCCGCTATGATTTTTACCCTCCACACTGCCCTCCAATACTAAATTTGCGATCCTTTGATGCCTCAGAATATGTTCTACTAACCAATCCCTTCTTCTAGTCAAGTTGTGCCACAAATTTCTCTTCTCTCCAATTATATTCAATATCTCCTCATTAGTTATGTGATCCACTCCTTCTAATCTTCAGCATTCTTTTGTAGCACCACATTTCGAAAGCTTCTCTTCTCTTCTTGTCTAAACTATTTATCGTTCACGTTTCACTTCCATACATGGCTACACTCCATACAAATACTTTCAGGTTTGCCTTTCCTTAATCTTTCTGCTAAGATAAGTCGTCAGGTCAGTATTGCATCACGTGTTCCAACATTTCTACAGAATCCAAACTGATCTTCCCCGAGGTCGGCTTCTACCAGTTTCTCCGTTCATCTGTAAAGAATTTGCATTTGAATTTGGAGCTGTGACTTATTAAACTGATAGTTCTGTAATTTTCACATCTGTCAACTCCTGCTTTCTTTGAGATTGGATTTATTATATTCTTCTTGAAGTCTGAGGGTATTTCACCCGTCTCATACATCTTGCTCACCAGATGGTAGTGTTTTGTCAGGACTGGCTCTCCCAAGGCCCTCAGTAGTTCTAATGGAATGTTGTGTACTCCCGGGGCCTTGTTTCGACTTCGGTCTTTCAGTGCTCTGTCAAACTCTTCACGCAGTATAGTATCTCCCATTTCATCTTCATCTACATCCTCTTCCATTTCCATAATATTGTCTTCAAGGACATCGCCCTCATATAGACCTTCTATATACTCCTTCCACATTTCTGCTTTCCCTTCTTTGCTTAGAACTGGGTTTGCATCTGAGCTCTTGATATTCATACAAGTGGCTCTCTTTTCTCAAAAGGTCTCTTTAATTTCCCTGTAGGCAGTATCTATCTTGCCCCTAGTGAGATAAGACTCTACATCCTTACATTTGTCCTCTAGCCATCCCTGCTTAGCCATTTTGCACTTCCTGTCGATCTCATTTTTGAAACGTTTGTATTCCTTTTTGCGTGCTTCATTTACTATATTTTTGTATTTTCTCCTTTCATCAATTAAATTCAATATTTCTCCTGTTACCCAAGGATTTCTACTAGTCCTTGTTTTTTTACCTACTTGATCCTCTGCTGCCAACACTACTTCATCCCTCAGAGCTACCCATTCTTCTTCTACTGTACTTCTTTCCCCCATTCCTGTCAATTGTCCCCTTATGCTCTCCCTGAAACTCTGTGCAACATCCTGTTCTTTCTGTTTATCCAGGTCCCATGTCCTTATATTCTCACCTTTTTGCAGTTTCTTCAGTTTTAATCTACAGTTCATAACCAATAGATTGTGGTCAGAGTCCACATCTGCCCCTGGAAATGTCTTACAATTTAAAACCTGGTTCCTGAATCTCAGTCTTACCATTATATAATGCATCTGATACCGTCTAGTATTTCCAGGATTCTTCCATGTATACAACCTTCTTTTATGATTGTTGAACCAAGTGTTAGCTATGTTTAAGTTATGCTCTATGCAAAATTCTACCATGCGGCTTCCTCTTTCATTTCTAACCCCCTACCCATATTCACCTACTATGTTTCCTTCCCTCCCTTTTCCTACTCTCGAATTCCAGTCACCCATGACTATTAAATTTTCATCTCCCTTCACTACCTGAATAATTTCTTTTATCTCATCATCTATTTCATCAATTTCTTCATCATCTGCAGAGCTAGTTGACATATAAACTTGTGCTACTGTAGTAGGCATGGGCTTCGTGTCTATCTTGGCCACAGTAATGCGTTCACTATGCTGTTTGTAGTAGCTTACCCGCACTCCTATTTTTTTTATTCATTATTAAACCTACTCCTTCATTACCCCTATTTGATTTTGTATTTATAACCCTGTATTCACCTCACCAAAAGTCTTGTCCCTCCTGCCACCGAACTTCACTAATTCCCACTATATCTAACTTTAACCTATCCATTTCCCTTTTTAAATTTTCTAACCTACCAGCCCAATTAAGGGATCTGACATTACACACTCCGATCCATAGAACGCCAGTTTTCTTTCTTCTGTTAATGACGTGCTCTTGAGTAGTCCCTGTCCGGAGATCTGAATGGGGGACTATTTTACCACTGGAACATTTTACCCAAGAGGATGCTATCATCATTTAACCACACAGTAAAGCTGCATGCCCCCGGGAAAAGTTACGGCTGTAGTTTCCCCATGCTTTCAGCCGTTCGCAGTACCAGCACAGCAATTTGATGGAGCCCCTTAGAGAAATAGCGGAAAGGTCGGGGAAGGAGGCCAGTGTTCACTCTGTCTGCTTGAGCGGGGGGGGGGGGGGTCCTCATCTGAGATATGGTGGAGGCCCTGCCAGCGGCGATAGAGAGCAATGGGTGCTCCTGACTGAGTTGGTGAAGGCGGAAAGCCTCCCTCGCGGGGATCTGACTACTGTATTTGTAGTATCGTTCCCAGAACCGATCGCATTCCTCTGGTTTGGAGCCAAGTGGAAGGCTTAAACCAGAGGCTCAGACGATTCTGCGGAGATCTGGGATGCAAATTTCTCGACCTCCGCTATCGGGTGGAGAAATGTAGGGTCTCCCTGAATAGGTCAGGCATGCACTACACGCAAGAAGTGGCTACAAGGGTAGTGGAGTACATGTGGAGTGCACATGTTGGGTTTTTAGGTTAGAGAATTCCCTCCTTAGACCCGACAAGACGCCTCCTGAGATGCGGCAAGGTAGGAGTAGGCAAAATGCAAAAGGGGATGACAATATTAATGTGCTAATAGTAAACTGCAGGAGCATCTATAGAAAGGTCCCAGAACTGCTCTCATTAATAAACAGTCACAATGCCCACATAGTAATAGGGACAGAAAGTTGGCTGAAACCAGATGTAAACAGTAATGAAATTCTAAACAGGCTGGACAGCGAAGGGGGAGGCGTGTTTATAGCGATAAGAAGTGCAATAGTATCGGAGGAAATTGACGGAGATCCAAAATGTGAAATAATTTGGGTGAAGTTCACGGTTAAAGCAGGCTCAGACATGGTACTTGGATGTCTCTATAGGCCCCTTGGCACAGCAGCTGTTGTGGCTGAGCACCTGAAGGATAATTTGGAAAATATTTTGAGTAGAGTTCCCCACCATGTTATAGTTCTGGGTGGAGATTTTAATTTGCCGGATATAGACTGGGAGACTCAAACGTTCATAACGGGTGATAGGGACAAAGAATCCAGTGAAAATTTTTAAGTGCTTTATCTGAAAACTATCTTGAGCAGTTAAACAGAGAACCGACTCGTGGCAATAACATATTAGACCTTCTAGTGACAAACAGACCCGAACTATTTGAAACAGTTAACACAGAACAGGGAATCAGCAATCATAAAGCGGTTACTGCATCAATGACTTCAGCCATAAATAGAAATATTAAGAAAGGTAGGTAGATTTTTCTGTTTAGCAAAAGTGACAAAAAGCAAATTTCAGAGTACCTGACGGCTCAACACAAAAGCTTTGTCTCAAGTACAGATAGTGTTGAGGATCAGTGGATAAAGTTCAAAACCATCGTACAATATGCGTTAGATGAGTATGTGCCAAGCAAGATCGTAAGAGATGGAAAAGAGCCACCTTGGTACAACAACTGAGTTAGAAAACTGCTGCGGAAGCAAAGGGAACTTCACAGCAAACATACACATAGCCAAAGCCTTCCAGACAAACAAAAATTACACGAAGCGAAATGTAGTGTGAGAAGGGCTATGCGAGAGGCATTCAATGAATTCGAAAGTAAAGTTCTGTGTACTGACTTGGCAGAAAATCCTAAGAAATTTTGGTCTTATGTCAAAGCGGTAGGTGGATCAAAACAAAATGTCCAGACACTCTGTGACCAAAATGATACTGAAACAGAGGATGACAGACTAAAGGCCGAAATACTAAATGTCTTTTTCCAAAGCTGTTTCACAGAGGAAGACTGCACTGTAGTTCCTCCTCTAGATTGTCGCACAGATGGCAAAATGGTAGATATCAAAATAGACGACAGAGGGGTAGAGAAACAATTAAAATCTCTCAGAAGAGGAAAGGCTGCTGGACCTGATGGGATACCAGTTTGATTTTACACAGAGTATGCGAAGGAACTTGCCCCCCTTCTTGCAGCGGTGTACCGTAGGTCTCTAGAAGAGCGTAGCGTTCCAAAGGATTGGAAAAGGGCACAGGTCATCCCCGTTTTCAAGAAGGGACGTCGAACAGATGTGCAGAACTATAGACCTATATCTCTAATGTCGATCAGTTGTAGAATTTTGGAATACGTATTATGTACGAGTATAATGACTTTTCTGGAGACTAGAAATCTACTCTGTAAGAATCAGCATGGGTTCCAAAAAAGATGATCGTGTGAAACCCAGCTCGCGCTATTCATCCACGAGACTCAGAGGGTCATAGACGCGGGTTCCCAGGTAGATGCCGTGTTTCTTGACTTTTGCAAGGTGTTTGATACAGTTCCCCACAGTCGTTTGATGAACAAAGTGAGAGCATATGGACTATCAGATCAATTGTGTGATTGCATTGAAGAGTTCCTAGATAACAGAACGCAGCATGTCATTCTCAATGGAGAGAAGTCTTCTGAAGTAAGAGTGATTTCAGGTGTGCCGCAGGGGAGTGTCGTCGGACCGTTGCTATTCACAATATACATAAATGACCTTGTGGATGACATCGGAAGTTCACTGAGGCTTTTTGCGGATGATGCTGTGGTATATCGAGAGGTTTTAACAATGGAAAATTGAACTGAAATGCACGAGGATCTGCAGCGAATTGATGCATGGTGCAGGGAATGGCAATTGAATCTCAATGTAGACAAGTGTAATGTGCTGCGAATACATAGAAAGAAAGATCCCTTATCATTTAGCTACAATATAGCAGGTCAGCAACTGGAAGCAGTTAATTTCATAAATTATCTGGGAGTACACATTAGGAGTGATTTAAAATGGAATGACCATATAAAGTTGATCATCGGTAAAGCAGATGCCAGAATCAGATTCATTGGAAGAATCCTAAGGAAATGCAATCCAAAAACAAAGGAAGTAGGTTACAGTATGCTTGTTCGCCCACTGCTTGAATACTGCTCAGCAGTGTGGAGCTGTACCAGATAGGGTTGATAGAAGAGATAGAGAAGATCCAACAGAGAGCAGCGCGCTTCGTTACAGGATCATTTAGTGTTCTCGAAAGCGTTACGGAGATGATAGGTAAACTCCAGTGGAAGTCTCTGGAGGAGAGACGCTCAGTAGCTTGGTACGGGCTTTTGTTGAAGTTTTGAGAACATACCTTCACCGAGAAGTCAAGCAGTATATTGCTCCCTCCTACGTATATCTCGCGAAGAGACCATGAGGATAAAATCAGAGAGATAGAGCCCACACGGAGGCATACCGACAATCCTTCATTCCACGAACAATACGAGACTGGAATAGAAGGGAGAACCGATAGAAGTACTGAAGGTACTCTCCGCCACACACCGTCAGGTGGCTTACAGAGTATGGATGTAGACGTAGAAGGCCATTTTGGTTAGTGTCACATGGCCAGATCAGTCAATTATCCAGACTGTTGCCCCTGCAACTACTGAAAAGGGTGCTGCCCCTCTTCAGGAACCACACGTTTGTCTGGTCTCTCAACAGATACCCCTCCATTGTGGTTGCACCTACGATACGGCCATCTGTATCACTGAGGCACGCAAGCCTCCCCACCAAAGGCAAGGTCCATGGTTCATGGGGGGTGGGGGCTATCCTTTATAGTCATTGTTAAAAGGACCTATCCTTTTGCCAATGACTATAAATTTCATATCTGGATGTATTGGTAGTAATAAAGAGCACCCTCTCAACTTGCAGGTCCACTGTGTTGCTAAGTTCAAATTGTGTGTGAAGCTGCTATGACATCACAACCCATCTCCACTATAACTAGATTTACATTTATTTTTATAGGTCTTACAACAGCACAAAACTGGCATCTAATGGGTAAGGGTGGGATGGAAAAGGACTTTGAGATGGGCACCGAATAAGTCGCTTGGGTAGAAAAATGCTCTTGAACCAACTGTGGATGGAAATGTTAGCTTTGTCATATTGATAAAGTCATATTCAAAGGATCCTGCATCAAACACATTACGTATGTTCCCTTTGCTAGCCGGTCTTCCAAACCGCATTTCCTTTCGAATCTTGCCAAGTGTACCTCCTGGCATGATTTACATTAAGCCAGGTCTCATGGATAGAAACTTTCCTTCCCAATGTTGAGTATCGTTTCCAGAAAAGTAGTTACTAGCATATCGGATCTCTCCATCAGAACGCGTCTTCCATTGTTGCATTTGCTGTACCTGTATCCCGAACATTTCAGAATTCTTTCATCCGAATGACTTCGTCCTTTGAAAGCCATCTTTTTTTAAAAACATTTGCGTTCTTTTGCCAAGGGCGTAAATTTCCAATAAAATAAATTATGATGAACAACATCTTTCTGGAAATCGTTCAAATCAGTGAAAGTTCGTCTTTTTTCGGAGGCTGAACCTTCATTTCTTGACCACAGATGTGCAGTTGCTATGCTTTTGCACATGTTCCTGTACCCTTCGTAATGCAAAAACAAACACCTCTGTTATTGCAGATCGCATGCTATCTGGAGGGCACGTGTGGCAGAAATGAATTGACACGTAACAACAGTCTGCTCTTCACGAACCAAACCAGGACTGGACTTCACTTAGTTTTCTGACTGTCATGCCAATTGGTATGAAGGTCAGTAGTACTGTAGGATTTTCCCCTAAGCCTGTTGACTGAGCGGTTGATAGGAGGTGTATGCATTACAAGTTTTACCGTCTTTGAGAACGCGGCTCATCCAGCAGACGACTTGACAGTTTGCCTTTATCGACGTTTAGAATCGATAGTATGGCTATACCTAGAGTACGACATGTGAGCGCTTGTTTTGATTTTTGTTGAGGTTATGGTCTAACGTGTATACATAGTTATCAGAAGATGTGAACCAATATTAGATGTTAAAAATGGAAGAACATAGCATGTACGGAGACTGGACAGGAGATCCCAAAAAACTGGGAGATGCAGTGAAGCCTATCGAAGTGAGTGCATAGCGGTATGCAGTAGCGTGGTGTTTCCCTTTCGTTTGACACTGTAATTTTTTGACGGATACATTGTTTCAGTTACCTTGCGCATATGGGTTATTCTGATAATCAAGTCGGCTTACATCGGTAGAGTAATACGCTGATTCAGTGGAACACAAAAATTATAGTGTCAAAAAGGAAGATAACTGCACTTTGTAACACTCACATTGCTGTTTAGTGTTAACAAATGTAATTGCGTTTATTGCTCTCTCTTGTGCTAGAGATGCGTTGGTACAGTTTCAGTGTATGTTTCTGTGTTAGCCATACTGTCTCACCATTGTCATTTGTTCAGCTGTGGTTTTGAAGTGCATCAGATTTTTTACTAATATCTACCTAGAAGGAGAAGTTAGAAAAGGTTGAATTGTAAAAGTTCAGCCAGATCAACAAACATGTGGCAAAAGGCCCTTTCTGGATATCAAATGGTTAAAGTCAGCTCAGTACTTCCCCTGCCTTAACCTTCTGCACTGTCTGTTTCATTATATTAATACATTTCGTCTGTAATTTATTTTATTATGATTGTCAATGCACACATAGAAATTTGCTATTCATTGTTTTTTTTAATCACATATACATCTGTACTTCACAAGCCACCTTACAGTGTGTGGCAGAGGGTGCTTTTTGTACCACTGTCACTTCCGCCTTTTCCTGTTTGTTGTGTATGGTTCATGAGAATGACAATTGTTGGTTAAGCCCCCACATGAACTCAAATCTGTTTAAGCTTGTCTTCATGGACTGCTCATGAGATATATGAGGGGGGAAATAAGTAGTTATATTGTTTGACCCGTGTACACAGAATTGAAACACGTGCTCATATGTGGGTACACTTTCGGAACTTTAACATACAGTGATGTAGAATGCCTTTCTTGCAGCATCTGTCACTGGAATGGGCTGAGCATCTCTGTGACACTTTACAGATGAACCTGCAATGGAAGGTGCTGTTCTTCTTTGGATCGTCTCTATTTTCTGTATCAGTCTTATGTGGCACAAATCCCAGACTGACGAGCAGTATTCAAATATTGATGAAACGAGTGATCTGTAAGCTACTTCCTTTGTCAATGGACCACATTTCCTGCTGATTCTTTCAATCAATCTTAGTTCAGCACCACCCTAACCCACAGTTAATTTTATGTGGTTGTTCCACTTCACATTGCTGTGTACGCATACTCATAGATATTTTACAGAAGCAATTGAAGTCAAGGTTAGATTGAAAGTTGATGGTCTGGTTGTGATTTGATGAAGTTGGTGAATGTGAATATGAAATCTCAGATGTGGCAACCTACTGATCTGTAGCATTGCCTGAAGTATTGGTTGCATTGAAAGATGACAGTTTGGTTGTGAGTTGGCGATAAAGTATCAGATTCTTCAGTTAATCTGTAATGTTTTACACTAACTTCATAATTTCGGAGAGTGTAAGAACTCTGTTTTGGAATCTCACTTTTTGTGTGTAATGCTCTTTTCAGTGTTGTTCTCCAGTATTCTGTTATATATGTCTTTGATTGTGATAATGACATTTAAATTGTAATATGTTCTGTTGTTTTACTGTATTGACACTTGTCGGCACCAAAAGACGGTGTGGAAAATTGCAGCAAGTGATTCATGTACAGCAGTGACACGAGTGAAATGCAACTCACCATTTACCTGGATAATGTTGAGAACATGGAGAAGAGGAATTAATCTTGAAGTAATACACAAAAATAACCCAGTCTGTATTCTATACGTACCCCAAGGAGAGACAAACACTTTTTTGCATACATGTGATTGCTACACTGTGTAGATTCTTAACAGGAAAAAATTTTGTTGATCCTCATGCTAACTGCATGGTTAATGTATAAGCTTTCTATGTTAAGCGGCAGAGATTTAATGTCATATGAAGTTGTAACATTTTTGTTTCTTTTCTTTCTTTGTCATAATAGACACACGCGTAGTATATGGAAAAGATCCATCTATTTCAGCAATAAGTCGTTGAATTTCTACAACAAATATGACAGTTTTTATGCTGTAAATCGACAAGGAATTACTTGTGATGGTAATTATGATAAAATTGACTGCAACATTTGATTTTGACCGACAATACTAGATGACTGTGACATATTCAGAAAATAATAATATTGTTATGTTTTGATGTATGTTGTGTAGACAATTTTAGAACTCACCCAGCACTTGCCTGCCATATTCACATGCCACAAATTTGTTGGCAACATAACAAAGAGAAAACTGCAGTTACAGCATAACTGTATCAAGTGGCATCTCCATGAAATATTTTGTGTACAGATTGGGATACTGAGTATTCCATCTAATTATTCATAAAACTCTCTGATTCATAAATATTTGTGGTTGTGTGTTCTAAGAGTTTCACTGTTTGTGACTTAAAGTGATCCAACCAAGAGTCCAGACGAGTTCCCATTGTAAGACTTGTCCTTTTGATCCCCATACCAGTGCCCACAACAGCACCGTTACTGGCAGGCCTTATTTAATCACTGGGAGAGTCACATACCAAACAGCCCATTCTTTTCCTTAGATAAATGGAATATTAAGATTTAACGTCTCACCAGCAATGTCACTATTAGAGACAGTGCCTAACCTTGGAGGAAGGAAATTGTCTTTGTCCTTTTGAGAGGAATCGTCCTGGCTTTTGCCTAATTGATATAGGAAAAATGTAGAAAACCTAAATCTGATTGGCTGAAGGAGGATTTGAGTCATTACTGTCTAGTAAGTAAAGGATGAATTTACAAAGATAGAGAATACATATTGGCAACACACTTTACCCTACAGCAGAGGAAGCATTGCAACTTGATAGCCATCAACTTGGTGCCTGTTTTACTACATACTCCATTTATTTCTTTCTCCCAGTACCAGTTCATTTTTTCACTGACCTGGCCTTGATTAACAACAGGTTTTTTTTCCTTTTTTTTCCCCATTCCTTTTTATAAATTGCTGATTTCCTTCATTGTTATTTTCTTCCCTTTCTCTGCAATTTTTCTTGTCATTTTTATAGCCCATTTATGATATATTTCTATTTATCTAATACCGTGTATTCAGTTTTAAATTCTAAAGTTTTCAAGTCTCCTTTAGCACTGATTATCTGTCTTATTCCATCCAGTGAATGTCCCTTGATGTAAGGAACTTACCATATATTCTTAAGCCTTACCAATCTTTCTAATTTTTATCAGTAATACAGTATAGTTACATAATACTATTAAATTAATTCCATCATAGCCTATCAGGAGTGCAAAGATTGTAAAATGCTGATTATTTGGTCCTACACAGCACCAGCAGTAGTATGAAAACTGAGCCTCCCTTATAATTGTACTGCTACAGGCTGTGCTGTAGCCAGTGTGGCTTAACAGTTAACATTGCTGGTTGGTATGCTATAGGTCACAGTTCAAGCCAGACTACCACTAATTGTATGACATTTAGTATTTGTTATTTCTAGAGACTTCTTGAAATCTATTGTATTTATAATGTTTGTGTATTCTGCAGTATTGGATGACTGTATAAATGGCAGCACTCTTCATCAGGAGTTTATTCTGCAATGGTTGTACATTGGTATCAGTGATAAATGTGTTTTTAGCACTAAGTGTTGTACTTCAATGATGGCCCTGCATTGTGATTTGGGCTTGAGTGTGGTTTCAATGTGACGTTGTTTGGTGGAGATGCCGGGTACTCCAAACCATATACTTCACCATGGCTCCAGTGAGGCAACATAAAAGCCATCACATGTGTGCATATGCACAGAAACCAGAGCACAAGCTGTACATAGTTCCAAAGATCCATAAATTTAGGAGACTGATGGTTTTCAAAATGCCCAAGTCAGCTGCACATCAGGCATCCATGAGTGTTTTCCAGAGATGCTGGTCAGGATATCTACATCTATACTCTGCAAGCCACTGTGAGGTGCATGCAGAGGGTACATCCCATTATCAGTTATCAGAGTTTCTTCCTGTTCCGTTCACATATGGAGTGTGGGAAGAATGATTGATAGAATGCCTCCGTGCATGCAGTAATTATTTGAATCTTATCCTCATAATCCCTCTGATATGTAAGGGGTTGTAGTATATTCCTAGAGTAATCATTTAAACCCAGTTCTGGAAACTTTGTTAATAGAGTTTCTCGGGATGGTTCATGTCTATCTTCAAAAGTCTTCCAGTTCAGTTCCTTCAGCATCTCTGTGACACTCTCCCATGGATTAAACAAACCTGTGGCCATTTGTGCTGCCAGTCTCTGTTTACGTTCAATATCCCCCATTAGTGTTACCTGGTATGGGTCACACACACTTGAGCGATATTCTAGAACCGGTTGCATAAGTGATTTGTAAGCAATTTCCTTTGTAGACTGATTGCACCTCCCCATTATTCTACCAATAAACCAGATTCTGCCGTATGAAATGGCTGAAAGGATTGGACTATGTTGCTGTATTACAATGGGTGAGATGCCCTGATGTGCTTGGCACAGTCCAGCAGTTCTTTGAGAACAATGAAGAGAAGTTTTTTCTTTTGCCTAATAGCTGCCAGAATAGAAACTTGGATTATTTTCATGAAAATGCATCTGTGAGCAATTGGTTAATTGTGAGAGACTGCTTGAAAATAATACAAAACAATATGTATTATGATTAGGCCTATCTATAAAAATAAATGTGTGTTATAGCACACACATTATTATAGTATCCTGTAATTACTGCAGTTTCATTAAACACTTTCAATTATACATGTGACAAATAAGTATAATTGTGAGAATTTTAACCTATGATGTCCTCATTAATAATCAACCAGTCATCACAATACGTCTTCAACTGAAAATTGTGAAGTGTTCAAACATGAAGAATGTTGACGTTGATTTTTTTCAGAAACTAAGGTCTAATGTTTAATCCTTGTTTGGACCCATTTGGAGAGAGTAAACTGTTCATCTTTCTTTTGAGATTGCTTTAGGCTAACGGGAACATCATTTTGGATTAATTTATCACACTAGTGTTCATCCCTGCATGTTGTGCAGTATTCTGGCGCATTCACGTACACACTGAGGCAGTGAACTGTGTATGTCATTGAACCATTCATTCTATGATAGTTCAAGATCAGATCCTGAAACACCTCACTTTATGAGCCATGCTTCATGGTCAACAGGCTATTCATGACCATGCCATCATTCCTCTTTTAGAAGGAAGATATTTGATGGTATTGGAGGCTTTGGTACAAATGATGTTTCTGGATGCACTCTGAAATTGGATATGACATCATAAACTGGATAATCCAGTACACATCTAGGAACTGGGCGTTGGCATAGAATGACACCAGTCCGGAACAATGAACTTATATACACATTGTGGCAGAGCCCTTTATTAAGCTAAATGCAGAACAGTTGGAACATACCACTGCATCTTCGAGATTGAGTGGTGTAGTTCAACACCAGCTTTTAGGCGGCTAGACTACAAAGCAGATTTTCAATTGTTAAGTGGAAGCTCTGTGATGATCATTAATTCTACTGATTTAGCATCTTATGCAGAAAATACCTATTGTGTGTGATGGAAGAAGGTACAGCAATCAGTTGCAACTAATGTTTATTGTTGCAGATCCAGATATCGGTTACTGAGTGACAATCTGCAGTGCTAGAGATAATACAGGAATCAATTAATATACAATCACATTCGAGTTAACAGCAGAGTTCAATTGTATAAATTTCACTTACAAGTTGATGCTACATACCAGCAGATAAAGTTAACGCATTTCAACTGTTACTTGGCATAATCCCTCTGAGTTGTTATGCCTCAAGAGTTCAGATTGCACTGAGGCCGTTGTTTGCAATTACCTCAGAGATGGCCTCAGTATATGTCATACATGACTAAGGCGTCATATAGACATGTGTCATGTTACAGTAATGTGTTGTATATATGTAGCTGGTTATTTGTATTATCACAGAAGTAGCTCTTTTAAGGAAATATATTTCTTTATTAATGTACAGTAGAACTGACCACAAATGTGATTGATATTGAAGCAGTAAGAGTTCTTAATACAATCAAGTGGTGGTAATGTGAACTACTTTGTCTAGGTGGCTATTGATATGTATGTAATTGCTATTTGTATTGTGTAAAAGAAGTGCATCATGTATAAATGTATGTAAAAACATTTCACATCCATTTGTTTCTATAAAATTTAACAATAGCAGTTAAAAGAGGAATATATTAAAACCCCAATTTCTGAAACAATGTTATGCACACCGACTGGTGCTTATGTGAGCTAGTCCCTCATTTAGTTATTGGAATTTCCCTAATTATGCATCACTAAAATAAACATAAGATACACAAGATCTTTGTTTAACGTGCATTATTTTCAGTTTAATAAATAATGCAATAAAATAAAACTAAAGCTGATTAGTGAGCATAGTACTTTCTGAGCAGTTCAGGAGCTTATATAGGATAAAGTATTCTCACATCCCAAGATTTTAAACATGGCTGCAACAGCAACTGTTGAAATTCTTCACGATAAAGGATGATGGCGAAGTAATGGTGCTAAACTGTTCGCTTTGACCCTGTGCCCATAGTCATGTTGTACAAATGGAAAAGATGTCTTAATTATTGACGCCGCCTTTGGCACAATTGTTTTATTAATCTCCATTGCATGATGTAATTTTAGATTTTTTACTTCTGATGAAGGTATATTTATATGTACCGAAACCTTAGTCAAGAATTTTAATAAATTTTTATCCTGCAACTGTTTTTGGCTGTCATCCTTTATCGTGAAGATTCTCACATCCGACCTAATGTAATGCTGCATGTTATTATGGTACTAATTGATGTTAAATATAGTAAATTATTAGGCAAATCAAATGAATGTGTGTAAATTCAATTATGGAAGCTCACAGAGCATATGAACCTTAAAATAGTGTTGGAGGTGGTTAGCTATAAATATGTTGCATCTATTTTGTATCAATAAAAAATATATTTCCTTGAATTTTTATGATAATATAAATAACCAGCTACATACATACTATGCATTACTGCAACATGAGACATGTGTCGTGGGCACCATAGTCCTAACACTGTGGCCAGCTGTGAGATAACTGTAAACAGCGGCGTCAGTGCGATTTCAACTCTTGACATGTATAGTTGAAAAGGGACTTGTCAAGTAATAGCTGAGATCTGTTAAGTTTATCTTCTGGTTTGTACCATCCAATTATATGTGAAATTTATACTGCTATACTATGTTTTTGATGTCTATGCAGTTGTATTTTAATTGGCTCCTGTATTACCTCTAGCATTGAAGATACTCAGTGGCTGAAATCTAGATCTGCTACAATATACACAAGTTGCAACTGATTACTGTATCTTATTTCACCAATTGAAATAAGTATGGATGCTGAGCATGTAGTATTTTTTTTCCCCCCCAGCCCTTGAGGGCAGGTTCTTTACACCACAAAAAGAAGAAAGTGTCTGGTAAACATGGGCTCTAAAATGCATTGTTTAAGAACAATGAAACACATCTCTTGTATTGAACAAGTGCCCAGTTTAACATCTTTTGCAAATAACCCTATGTGTACAATCTGCACAAGATATTGGGAAATAGTTCATCTTCGCTACAATGAAACACGTCTCTTCTATTGAACAAGTTTCCATAGCTCTTGACATATGCATTTTATAGCCCATGTTTACCGACATTTTTTTCTTGTTTTAGTTTGAGGAACCTGTCTCCAATGTTTGTAAAAGTATTTTTAAAACATTCTGCGTAGCCAATGAGTGATTCTACAATAGTTGTATGACTGTGGAAGACTGGTGCTGGATCTGTTCCCATGGAGTTGGGGTGCTTCACAGGATGGATAGTTGATTTGATGCTGCTCAGTATATTCTTGTTATGATTCCATCAGTGCAACAACTTTGTTCTGAGAGAATGACCTGTATCCAGCAGAATCAATCTCCAAGACACATGACAGCTATGGTGCAGGAATGATGTGCAGAATAGCATAAAATTTCTATTCTTGGCAGGCCTTCTCCTGCACCAATCATCAACCCCATTAAAATGTACGGGCAGAGATGAAACAGACTATGTGAGAAAATTGGCCTGACTGCACGATGACCTGCATGGAGGAGGTGGCAGGAATTGAGAGATTTCTTGCTTACCTCATAGACTCTGTTCTTTTATGATGCAGGTGGTAATTGAAGTGGAAGGCCCTTGCACAGGATATTAAGTGCTTAAGAAACCACATACTGTGCCCCTTTAAGAGCTGTAAAAACTTATTACAAAATGTAAACTATCTATCCTCTTACATTTTGTTTACGATATATTTATCAGATTAATGCATTAAAACAAAAGGCCAGAACTGAGATTTGGTCCAATTCCTGCTGAAAGACAAAATCACTATACTGAGTGCTATGATATTAAGGTATTTATTACTGTTGTTCTTCTCTTGATCCCATGTCAAGGCTTAAAGGGCATTTTCCACATTTGAATTGCTAAAAATGAGATGATGGAAGACATTTTCATCCTTGTTTGTAGAGGGTGCATTATTTGTACTGTCAAAAACTGCAACTCCCTAAATTACACTCACAATTACAAGTGTTCTGTACTTTTATAAGGAGAACTGTACACTTTGTAAAATGATTGGCTCCTGAGTAATGTGATGGACAAGTCAAATGTCAACAACCACCAATTTTTGTGCTGTCAAGTAGACATCATCTGTTCAATGTAATTCTTAAAAACTAACTTACTTATCTAAATCTGCCAATATTTTGAGAACTTACAACAGTTACAAATACAGATTTAAGTGTAGCATTATTTCCTTCTTTTGAAGTTGTCCCCCTCCCCCCTCTTTTCATTTCAGTTGATCCTGCTGATACCGAATGTTGTCTTCGTCTTGCACCATAATGATGATGTGGTGTGTACCACCATATGTGTATGAACAGAACACTGACAATATTTCTTTTGACTCTGTGTAGATGTTTGGAATGTGAGTTGTAGTGACAGACTGTTTATTCCAACTGTTTTCTTTTCCCCTCTGACTTTTTTCATTCAATTGCTTCCTTTTAAATGTGTTCCATTCCACATCTTCCTGATGAGCCCAGCAATCTGAGTCTTCTCTTCTGTATCGTGCTTCAAATTGGTTAAACACTCTCGTATAGCTCCTGCCTTGATCTGTGTATGCAGATTTCACCTTGTTTCTTCATGTTCCAGATGTCTCTCAAGGTCTTTCATTCCTCATCTTGCAGGAGGATAAGGTTCTCTTGCTTGAGATGGTTGTCTTCATTGCATACAATGCAGATTTCTGATTGTTGACATATATCTCAGTTTAGTGTTTCTGGACAGGTTTTTCTTTCCATAGGTTGTCTTTGTAACATACCACAGAGTCTCCTGCATTTGGAACCTTTCTATTACGCTCTTGGTGGTCTGTAACTCGACTGTTAAGATTTCCTCAAGATAATGGAAGGTGTTCACTTTCTCCACCATTTGGACTTCAACCTTCCAGTTGATTTCTGCATTTAAGACCTTGGTCTTATTGTACACCATCTTAAGGCCAACTTTTGCGGAAACTACCACAAACCTTACCAGTGCCAGTTTTGCATCTTAACTACCACAAACCTTACCAGTGCCAGTTTTGCATCTTCTTCATCCTCATGTAGCAATACCATATCATCAGCAAAGGCTAGGCAGTCTGCTGTGTCATTGTTTTTTTGCCCAGTTTGTACCCTTTCAGTATCCATGGTTTTGTGTACCTGTTTCCATTATTGGACCACCTCATCCAGCAGCAAGCTGAACAGAATCAATGACCATCTATCTCCTTGATGATCTCATTTTAGCTTAAAACTTCCCAAAATGGAGCTTTGTTGTTGACCTGTAGCAGTTGTGCCTTTCCAAGTGTCCCTTACTAATTCATGTTTTACTGTGTCCAGTCCACTAGCACAGAGGACGTTCAACAAGACATTCCTGGCTGCAGAATTAAGCTTAGGTTAAGTTCATGAAGGTCACTTCAGTGTTTTTGTCTTTCTTGCGACATTGTTCAAATATCACTTTGAGTCCAAAAATTTATTCAGCACTGTTCCTGCCTTCGAAGAAACCAGCCTGATAGTCTCCAATGCTTGACTTGAGCTACTCTCAGCAACAGTCTAGTGTGTGTCTTTTATCTGATGTTCAGTAGTGAGATACCTCTGTAGCTATCCAGTATCTTTTTGTCACTCTTCTTAAGTGCTGAAATAATGATAGCTTCTTTCCAGTCTTTCGGTATCTTTCTGTTCACTCAAATGTTCATTATTATTTTGTGCATATTGTGTCCAGTCGTCAGCCCACTTCATTCAACTTACTGACTGCAGGTACCATCATTGCCTGCAGCCTTATTGTTTTTGATCAAGCTTTAATTGCTTTTACCACTTCCATTTTGATGGATGTATGACCTCTTTTGTTTTTGATGTTGTACTGCAGCATTACTTTCTCTGTAGCTGTTCCAGTTTTCTGTGGATTGTTGAGGTACCTTGCCATTTACTCAAGTAAATCTTTCTGTACTATTTTCAGTTCACCAAGATGCCAATTCACAAAGGGCTCTCTTGATTCATAGTTCTTAATCCTGTTCTCCATCTGCATAAAGAAGACTTATGTCTTTTTTTGAATGCATTATCTGCATACCAACTTTTCATTCTACTTGTTTCTCTTGCCATTTCTTATTATTTTAGTTGTTGATATTCTCATTGTCTCATGTATTTTCAAGTCCTTTTCTTTCTTAGTTGTCTGCCTGTCCTTCTGCCCAGTTCTTCTAGACTCTTTTGTCCACCACTCATGTTTTTTCCTCATGTTACTTGAGGCTAGCCATTCCAGTTCCAGTTTTATCATGTCCCTCATTTTTCAAAAATGTTTTTATGTGTAAGGTTCTTTGCAAGTTCATCCTTGAGTCTGTTCAAAATTTAGCAAAATTGTTTGCACATGAAAGGCTGGATATCAGTGTTCATTGGGTACAGTATTTCAGCAAGCAGCCGCATTGCCATCATCAGGTGCATTGATGAACTGATTGTGTAGGAGATGGTTCCTCCACCCTGATGTTCTGTGTGTGATGTGTGCCCAATATCTCCTCCCTCCTTCCTCCCACCGACGTCATTCCATCCGCAGTTCACATCCAGGGCATATGCTAGCTGGGAAAAGTTGAGGAATCATGTGTGTAAAAGTTCTTTGTCAGTTCTGTGTGTGTTCATGGTTTTCTTTGTAGAACTCCAAACTTCAGTGAGCAAAAAACAGAATCCTTATAGGATCAATTTGTTCTCCATCTATCTGTCCACCTGTTAAGACCCCTATTTCTCAGAAATAGGCAGAGGTATGAAGTTGAAATTTATGTCAAGTACTAAGGTCTATGATCCCTTGGTGGTATAAAAAATTTAAACATCTAAGTCAGTGCACCTTAAAAGATGTGGACATTTATGTCACATATTTTGATGCTTGCAACTGACTCGTGAAAACCTCTTGATGAAATATTTATATACATAATGAAGTTTGTTGGCTGGTTGATTTGGGAGAGGGGATCAAACAGCAAGGTCATCGGTCCCGTTGGGTTAGGGGAGGATGGGGGAGGAAATTGGCCATGCCCTTCCAATGGAACCATCCTGGCATTTGCCTGAAGCGATTTAAGGAAGTCACAGGAAACCTAAATCAGGATGCCCAGACACTGGTTTGAACCAATGTTGTTACGAATGCGAGTCCAGTGTGCTAACCACTGGGTCATCTTACTCAGTAATGAAGTCTAAATGGAACCCTTCAAGCATATATCCTACTCTCACTTGTCTGGTTCTTTTATTTGTATTGGGTGGTTGTTTGTTGTTTTATTAAAATATCATGGTATTCAAATATTGCAGCCTGGCTGGGAACCCAAGAACGTTTCACCAGCACTCTACCCTAGAAAGTCTATAGTCACAAAATTGCTTTGTTTTTCATTAGAATTTTGCTGTTGGACTTATAATTTGTATGCAGTTATCTCTTGTGTACACTGTAATTGTCGTGTCCTGTGGTTGGCAGGAAAGAACTAACAGTCACTTTGAACACACTTTATTATAAGCAAAAAAAAAAAAAAAAAAAAAAAAAAAGCCTTCTTGGCATACACTAAGTGTTAAACACAAGAACAAACAGAAAAAAAAATCTTGTGGTGGCAAACCAGATAAAGAAATAAGACAGTGGAAGAAAATAATGACGAAAATCTACTCTACAAAATATAACATGCTACTACAATGCTACGGAAAGTGAATAAAATGCTAGGGCCAGTGTAAGTACTGGCTGGAGGTGTTCCTAGTGGTTGGTAAATGGTGCCAGTCTGATGGTCTAGGTGTGCTTATAAAGCAAGGTCGGCGGAGTGCTACATGAGTCATATGAGTTCCAACTGGTGGAACACTGTCACATGTTGTTTGGCGAAGTAGTTCCATGTTTATTTCGTAAGTCTGTTACTGTTTCTGACCACTGCTGGTGTTTCCCTCCACACTTCTGAAATGGGGTCAGCAACCCATCTTGCATCTCAGTTGTGCGGTCCCTCTAAATAAGGGGCTGCTAGGACATTTCTCCCCCCAGGAGAAAAATGCATGGCACCACAAACAGCCATAGAAGTAGGGGTGTTCTGGTCGACATCCATGGGTTTGTGGCCGGCAGGGGCAGGTGGTGGCGACGCAGCACGGGCAGATGGTGGTGTAGACAGTGGCTGAGGCAGAGGCTGAAGCGGAGATTCTGCCACAGGGCAGTTGGTGGTAGGCACTGCCAGCTCCCCCAGGGTGGCGGCGTCCACCAGACAGGGACAGAGCTGGTTGAGGTGCCAGCGGGCAGTGGAACCGCTGGCCCACCAGAGAGATGCCGTCGCCTGGCTGCAGAGGTAGGTGATGACCACAGGTGCGCTGCATACCTGTGGATGAGAGGTGGTCCTTGCCCAGGCCTCCTGCCTGATACGAAAGAAGTGCAGTGGCATGTGGGGAGGAGGGTGAGAAGCCTCGGAAACCAGGACAGATAATGGAGAGCGGAACGGTCGACCGTGAAGTATCTCCATTGGGCTTTTACCGGCAGGGACGGGGGGGGGGGGGGGGGGGGCGGGGGGGTTGGCGTGGCACAGTATGTAGCCAAAAAATGTAGCACAAGCTCCTCCAGTGGGTGATATCTCAGCAGCTTATCCAGCTGGGTCATGAATGTCCACACAAAATATTCTGCCCAGCCGTTTGACACAGGGTGAAACGGGGCAGTACAGACGAGGGAAATTCCTTTTGCAGTACAGAATTCCTTAAACTCGGTCAATGTAAACTGTGGACCATTATCCATAACAATCGTTTTGGGGAGACCCTCGACAGCAAAGAGGCACTGGAGAATTTTGATAGTCTCAGCAGAAGTGGTGTTCATCATGTGGGAGTCATAAGGGTATCCCAACCTGGAGTCGATCAGTATGAGCCACTGGGAAACATGAAACGGCCCTGCAAAATCCAAAAGGAGACGTTCACATGGAGCAGCTGCATATGGCCATGAAAAATATTGGCACAGGGGTACTGCCTCATGTGTTTGGCACGTGATGCAGGCTGACACAAGGGAGGCAATGTCTTTGTCCAACCCGCACCCATAAAGGTGTCGGGGGGTCAACTGTTTGGTGAGGACGATGCCCCCATGGTCTGTGTGGAGTAGGTTGAGGACACGGCGGCGCAACCCCTGTGGTATGGCCACCTGGGGAACATGGGAATCACTATGCAAACGGATGATGCCACTGTGGAAAAAGAGGCTGTGCTGATGATCCCTAAAATGCTGGAGCTCTGCATCGCGGACTCTACGACGGTTGGTCGGCCAACCCACAGCAAATTGGTGGCGGAGAGCTTGCAGTTTCCGATCCTGAGCGGTGGCCCGCCGGACCGCATTGGCATCCAACGGAAACACATACAGAGCTGCATCCACATCCAGTTCCACATGGAAACAAACCAAGGGGGAGGCGTCATACTCATGGTCCGCTCTGGCAGGCAGCTGGGACAGAAAATCTGGCATTGGCATGCCGTTGAGAGGTGTGGTAGACAATATCAAAGTCAAACATTGCCAGGAAGAGCGCCCAGCGCTGGAGGCAGCGCACCGTCCAGGTGGGCACTGCAGCACCTGGGTGAAACAAAGAAACCAGAAGTTTGTGATTGGTCTGCAGTGTGAAATGACGACCATGCGTGAAATCTTAGAATTTTGTCGGAGGGAAAACCAGTGCCAAAACTTCCTTTACAGTTTGACTATATTTGGTTTGGGTGTGAAAGGCAGCAGCCTCTCAACTCTGTTGATCTCTTGCGAGAGGACCGCACCCAGGCCATAGTCCGAGGCAACGGTGGTGACAATGAGAGGCAAGGAAGTATCGTTAGCAGTCAAACAAGGAGGGTGGGAGAGAGCTGACTAGAGACGTGTGAAAGCCTGCTCACATGTCGTGTCCCAAACTCAACGCATATTCTTGTGCAATAACCCGCTCAGGGGCGTCGAAATCTCGGTGGCGATAATAGTTGATTTGATTGAGGACGGATTGCAGTTGCTTCACATTGGTGGGAGGACGCAGGTTTTGAATCACCTCGACATAATCCTTAGACGCGTGTAGGCCGCGGGCATCAATCGTCAACCCGAGATAGCTGACCTCTCGTGCAAAAAAGGCACACTTTTCTTCCTGGCAATGCAAGCTAGCCTCAGAAAAACCTCAAACAACTGATCCAGCTTGTCCATGACGTCCACCACGGACAAGCCACTGATGGTGACATCGTCCAGATAATTGGCCGCCCTGGGCACCTGGCTTGTGAAGCATTCCAAATAACGTTGGAAAATGGTGGTGGCACTTGCAATGCCAAACAGGAGGCAGTTGTACGAGTAAAGGCCACATGGGGTATTGATGACTAGGATCTGCTGTGATTCCTCATCCAATGGCAGCTGCAATAAGCATTGTGCAGATCAATTTAGGCAGAAACGGTCAAGCCTATAAGATGTGTGAGTAAGTCATCCATCGATGGGACTGGATAGGCATCGATGATGGACTGAGAATTGGCCGTGACCTTAAAATCACCACAGATGCGCTAAGCACCAATCGGCTTCTCGACTATCATGATAGATGTCACACAGCGACTGTGCGCGATGGGTGAAAGGATGCTTTTGTCTTGTAAGTGGCGAAGTTCCACCTGGAGCCTGTCTCGGAGAGCAAAGGGGACCAGGCAGAGCTTTAAAAAACGACGAACAGCAGAGGGAAGAAGCTGAAATGCGCTGTGAAACCCTTCAGCCCTGTTGTGGAGGATGAGAACAACGTTTCGTATTTTCTGAGCAATGGGGTGAGGAGGGTATCCAGTGAGGGAATCGACACTGCCTGTACCGTATCCTGCTCTGATAAACCCAGACAACTAAAAATGTCCACACCCAGAAGGTTAGTAGTGCTGAGGGATCTGACCACCAAAAACTGAAAGGTGAAGGAATGACCGTTGTAAGAGATTTGCGTGGAAAAAACACCATCGACTGATATAGAGTAATTACTGAAACTGTGCAGCGGACCTCTGTGGTCGAGCGGTTCTAGGCGCTTCAGTCCGGAACCACACTGCTGTTACAGTCGCAGGTTCGAATCTTGCCTCGGGCACGGATGTGTGTGACGTCCTTAGGTTAGCTAGGTTTAAGTAGTTCTAAGTCTAGGGGACGATGACCTCAGATGTTAAGTCCCATAGTGCTTAGAGCCATTTGAACCATTTGAAACTATGCAAGGCACTAGTGTATGTGGATAAAGCCGGCAAACCCAAACATTGGTATGTGGCACCATCCACAATAGCAGCGGATGATGCCACGTCGATTTGGAGGACCACGGAATATGCGCAACCTCCAAGGTAAGGAGAAAACGGGCACCCGACTGGGAAATGATGGAGAATACTTGGCTGTCCATGGAATGCGAGGCTTTCAGGTCCTGAAGTGACGATTCTTGACGAGCCTGTGCGTCCGCAGGAAGCATTGCATCTACACAATGTTTCTGCAAAGCTTGAGACACCATAGTGAGATGGCCCGCTCGGGTGCAAGCAGTACATCTTGCTCGCCAGTGGGGGTATTCTGACTGTTGGTAAGTCCGGATACAGTCCAGACAGGATGGAAGCTAGGTGAAAGACTTCCTGTCAAGGAGTGGACCAATGGATTGACTAGGCTCCTTCTCGGTGCTAGTCAACTGGTGAGCCATGAAAACAGCTGGATCAAGATGCAGTGGTTGTAGTCGGTGAGACTGTTCAAACACATGAATGATCGGCAGACAGGTGTTGAAGAACGGGTCCTGTAACTTCAAAATGTCACCCCAAAGACCCTCATCTGGTGCATGAAACACCACAATATCGCGAATCAACAAAGAGGCATAAGACTGCTTGTAGGCAATGTTGGCGCACCAGAATTTACAGTCGCAGGAGAGACCCTGGAGTGTCGTAATCCATTCCCGATAAGTCTGACCTGTAGACTTTTGACAGGAAAAGAAAGTCTGATGGGTGGAGGTGACGTGTATTTGTGTGGCAAACTACTCAGAAAGGCAGCCTTTAATGTGAGTAAATGAGAGGTCTCTAGGGGGCTGCTCCGGATTCAACTGTTGGATTAAACAATACATCTGTGGACCGACTGTTGCTTTTTAAAAAAAAAAAAAAAAAAAGGGCTTCGATTTTTGTCATTTATCCCATGTGCCAGTAAATGTTGTTACAACCATACAACATAATTTGACCATGATAAGATTTTCACTCTGCAGCAGAGTGTGTGCTGATTTGAAACTTCCTGGTAGATTAAAACTGTGTGCCGGACCGAGACTCGAACTCGGGACCTTTGCCTTTCGAAGGCAAGTGCTCTACCATCTGAGCTACCCAAACATGACTCACGCCCCATTCTCACAGCTTTACTTCTTGTAAATTTTGCAAGTTTTCTTTCCTGTCGAACATCACCTGCTGCTTTTTTATTGCCTCATTTAATTATTACATTTGTCAAAAACACATTTCACCTTATTTGCCATGGTAAACTACTCATGGGCCTGTGATCCAATTTTTCCTAACTTCACATAGCTGCATAAAAATGTCATGTAGTGATCTAGCAGCCAATGGCAATGTTGGATGTTATTAGAAATGATGCTAAATGACTGCGATTTCCAAAAGTATTGCTTTGAACTAAATTTCTGTTGGTGACTAAAGTAAGATTTTTTCCCGCACCTCCTCGTAAGTTGATACTTACATAAACTTAGCTTAGGCAGTGAAACTCATTTTCTTCACAGAAAGGGGCTTTTAAAACTTGTTGCAGCCTGGCTGGTGTGAATAATATTCTAAGCAGTGTTGGATAATAACAGTATGGGAAGAGTGATAAAGGGAAGATAGAGGAAAACTGTATTAAATTGGGATAAAAAGGTATGCAAGACTTGAAGGCAAGGAAAACATATGCTGGAGGCAAATTATTGTCACAACAGTTTCACACAAATAAAGCTAAAAAAAAATAAGAAGATACAAGGAACTATAAAAGAATAGTGGGGAGGGGAGAGGTAAGGAACCAAAGGTGTGAGGGAGCTGCATAAGGAAGATTAATAAATGAATGAAATAAGCTGTAATTTGAAATAAAAAGGTGAAGGCAGAGAAAAATGAAAAGGTCTGAAACTGACAATAGGAGACAGGGAACAAGAATAGGAGAAAAAGAGGGACATATGGAAGTAGTGGCAGGAATCTATGAGACAGAGACAAGAAGGAGACCAGGAATAGGAGAATTGCATGACTTTTAGGACCATAGGATATATAGACAGGTAGTGCCATCCTGCCCATATTGGAGACTCTTGTGTTCTTCTCTCCTAATCTTCTTACCTCCTGACTTTTGTTATGTACTCAGTCATCCTGCTTCAAAGAATACTGTAGACTCAAGCTTATGCAGTCATTTCTGTTTTTATCCAACATACAGCACATTTTCTTGTGAGTGAATAGTGATATATCCTCTCAATCACAGTTTATATCCAATACATGACTTTCTGTCATTGCAGTATGTACTTTTTTTACAGTAAAATGTACTGGTATCGAACGCACCACTTTCTGTTATTGCAATAATATGTATTCCTTCCCACAGGAAAAATGGAAACTAGTACCAGCATTTCTACAAGTCAAAGGACTTGTGAAGGAGCACATAGACTCATTTAATTACTTCATCAATGTGGGGATAAAAAAGATTGTTGAAGCAAATGAGAAAGTATTGAGTGATGCGGACCCCTTGTTTTATGTAAAGTGAGTAAATATTTTTTTATAAATGTCCATGTCATTGTTGATTTAACATTTCTGTTCATTCAGTCACACATTGTGTTCTTTGAATCCCACCATGAAGGAGAGCCTACAGAAATGTGGAATAAGTAAAGTTATTCATTAATAAACAGAAGCAGCCTCAGCAGGCTATTTCTACAAAGTGTACTAGCAACAAATTATGACTAATGCTAATATATGTAAACTGATGAATATGAAAATTATTATTCTATACAGGTATATATATGTACATTAGGAGGAAAAATACTTCAGGAGAAAACACACACACACACACACACACACACACACACACACACACACACACACACACACACACACACAAAAGTTTGTGTAGTCAGACTGTAAGGGTCATAAGATACTATCATGTAAATAGCTGTTCAGTATTACTAATTGTAGTACCAGTACTGTTTACTAAGCCAAGATGCATTATCTTTTATGAAAGTATTCTCTTTTTCTCAGAAAGCAAAATATTTACCATGTGTTTTCAGTTCTTTGATGCACAGTATCATGTTCATGTATCAGAGGTAACAACATATGATGATGATGGTGATGATGATGATGATGATGAAGAAGAAAAATGAGGAATGTTGCTTGATAAAACTACAGGAATCTGAAGTAACAATTTTATTTTCTACACTATGTCCCTCTTGTGGTTGTTACAATTTCATTATCTTTATATTGGAAGTGGGGTTTGTTGATACACTTTCTCATCACCAAACCCTAAAAGTAATTTGAAAATAGCTACATTAGCAACAGCATGACATCAAAAGCAAAATTGCACCTAGAATTAAAATATGTAATACATAGTTATTCTGTTGTTTAAAAACTATATATGACCAAAATAACTATATTCTACAATATTGTAATAAAACATATATTGGGATGTAATCATAGTGTTGTACTCTGTCAGTAGTGCTATGCGCACAGCCACCTGTAGTAAAACTCAATCACTGTACAGACAATGTAACATGAAAATAGAATTGAGTTTTTATATACAATGAAGGTCCCGTACAGAATCAATCATGTACTTAGTTGCAAAGCTAAAAAAATGGAAACCAATACATATCTTAATAAAGTACATAGTTAATGAGATCATGCAGTGATATATTGCTTTTGATTGTTTTAGCTTTGCAAGTATATACAATATTAGTTCTGTAATATGTCTCCATTGTATAAAAGTACTCGATTCTATTTTCACATTTCACTATTTGTACAGTATTGAGTTTCGCTATAGGTGACTGTGTGCATAGCAGTACTGACATACAGTACAACATGATTATCACACCAATAAATTAATAATGAAATTACAGCTAGCAGTAGTGTTAAAAATTATTGTATTCCTGTTGGTTGTGGTCCTCTCCTTCTATTTAACAAGAATGAATATGCCAAAACTCTTGTGATTAGATTTAGAGCAACGTTTCTTCCTTAAAATACCTATTCATTTTCCCATCTACTTCTCTCTCTTGGGGAAACAACTGCATATAAAGTTGAACAATGGAAATTTGCCTTCTTTAGAAAGGAACACACACACACACAAAAAGCAAGTACACCTCGTGTGTGTGTGTGTGTGTGTGTGTGTGTGTGTGTGTGTGTGTGTGTGTGTGTGTGTTTTCTTCTTTCTTTTCTGGAAGAGGCTTTGGCCAAAAGTTCAATGTGTAATAGTCTCTTTGTTGTATGTCTGTGCAACTCGACATGTAATTTTTTTGGTGAGGAGTATCTGAAGTTGTTTCTAGTAGTCTTTCTCTGACTTCAGTTTAATCTGTTTGCATATTTGTACATCTAACTTTAGTTTGAATAATATTAAGACACACTGAAAATGAAAAAAGTTGTTTGTGTAGGTAAGTCATCATTTTTTGTTACGCATTCTCCATACATGCTCATGTAAGACATAACAAATGAAAATGTTTTTAAGTTGTAGAATGAACAAAGATTTATGAATGTTTAAATGAAAACTAGTAAGTGTTAAACTAGGTAAATTATTTAATGGAATAAAAATGTTACATATTTTATATAGAATTTTAGTCTATCTTTATTGCACTAATGTCAACAAGCATTTAAAACTAATGGAACATTTCTGTAATGACATCAAAGCAATACTCACCCTACGACTTATCTTAGAAGACAGGTTGATGAAAGGCAAACCTGTATTTACAACATTTTTGTATGTAGAGGAAGCTCTTGACTTATTGACTGGACTACAATGTTTGAAATTCTGATGGTAGCACGGGTCAAATTCAGGGAGTGAGGGGTCATCTACAGGTTGTACAGAAACCAGACTGTAGTTGTAAAAGTTGAAGTATTTTAAAAGGAAAGCAGCTACTGAGAAGGAAGTGATGTGGTTATTCAATTTGTTCATTGAGGGATCTGTGAAGAAAGCTAAGGAGAAATTTGGAAAGGGAATTAAAGTTCAGGAGAGAGAAACTGAAAGTTTCAGGTTTGCCAATGACTTTGTAATGCTATTAGGGAATGCGAAGGACTTGGAAGAGTAGTTAAAATGAAGGGGTATTGTATTGGAAAGAGGTTAGAGAAGTTAAAAAACTACAGTCAGGAAATCAGGTTAGGAAATGAATCACTAAAATTAGTAGTTTATCTTTATTATATGGGCACCAAAATAACTGATAGTGACCAGAGTAGGGAGGACATCAAATGTAGGTTATCAGTAGCAAGGAATGTGTTTTTGAAATTGAAGCATTTGTTAATTTTACTGTTCAAAAGCCACTTCAGACATTGTATGATGACCTAAATAAGGTTTTGCTACCTTGAAAAATCTTTTGATATTGAGATATGTGAGAGTCTCACTATAATCTCCACCAATAGACCAAAGCCATTTTTCACAGCAACAGAACTTGTATCACACAAACATCAAAAAAAGTTTTGCATCAACCTGGTTCCCAGAACTCCTGAATATAGATGTGGATATTGTATCGCAGACATAGTCCTTTTGATTGTTCAGAGATATCACTAAACCTGCCCTGCATGCATGAGCAGTGCCTATTAGATGGAGGGGGTCCGAGAATCTATCAATTCCAGTCATTCCACCAGGAAGGAGGTACACAGCTCGTGTTGTCTGTAGTTCAAGCATGCCTAGATGGTCAGTACCCCAGTTCGATCACGTCTGCATTGTTACTTTGTCCCATGAAGGGCTCTCAACAAGGGAAGTGTCCAGGTGTCTCGGAGTGAACCAAAGCGATGTTGTTTGGACATGGAAGAGACACAGAGGCAAGAACTGTCAATGACATGCCTCACTCAGGCCGTCCAAGGGCTACTAGTGGAGGTGATGACCGCTACTTATGGATTACTGCTTGGAGGAACCCTGACAGCAATGCCACCATGTTGAATTATGCTTTTTGTGCAGCCACAGGACGTCGTGTTACGACTCAAACTGTGCACAATGGGCTGCTTGATGTGCAACTCCACTCCTGACATCCATGGCGAGATCCATCTTGGCAACCATGGCACTATGCAGTGCGGTACAGATGAGCCCAGAAACATGCCGAATGGACTGCTCAGGATTGGCATCACATTCTCTTCACCAATGAGTGTCGCATATGCCTTCAACCAGACAATCATCGGAGATGTGTTTGGAGGCAATCCGGTTAGGCTGAACGCCTTGGACACACTGTCTAGCGAGTACAGCAAGGTGGAGGTTCCCTGCTGTTTTGGGGTGGCATTAAGTGGTGCCAGTGTATGCTGCTGGTGACCATGGAAGGCGCCATAATGGCTGTACGATACGTGAATGCCATCCTCTGACCGATAGTGCAACCATATCAGCAGCATAGTGGCGAGGCATTTGTCTTCATGGACGACAATTCGCGCCCCCATCATGCACGCCTTGTGAATGACTTCCTTCAGGATAATGACAGTGCTCGACTAGAGTGGCCAGCATGTTCTCCAGACATGAACATGCCTGGGACAGATTGGAAAGGGCTGTTTATGGACGACGTGACCCACCAACCACTCTGAGGAATCTATGCCGAATTGCCATTGAGGAGTGGGACAATCTGGACCGACAGTGCCTTGATGAACTTGTGGGTAGTATGCCACAACGAATACAGGCATGCATCAATGGAAGAGGACGTGCTACTGGGTATTAGAGGTAGTGGTGTGTGTACAGCAATCTGGACCACCACCTCTGAAGGTCTCGCTGTATGGTGGTACAACATGCAATGTGTGGTTGTCATGAGCAATAAAAAGGGCGGAAATGATGTTTATGTTGATCTCTATTCAAATTTTCTGTACAGGTTCTGGAACTTTCAGAACTGAGCCAATGCAAAACTTTTTTTGATAGGTGAACAATGAGTTGATGAGGGCACTAAGGATGTTACATGTACTTAGTTCTACACCAGCATCTTCCAACTTGCCACTGAGAATGCCGATGCCACCAAACCATGTTGCAGTAGTTCCACATTTTGGATGTTATAAACACTTCAAAATACAATTGGATCTTGTGAAGCATTGGTGAATTTATTTCTCTTTGAGCTGTACAGAGTCTACGCTAAAGAAGAAACATCACAATCTACATCTACATTTATACTCCGCAAGCCACCCAATGGTGTGTGGCGGAGGGCACTTTACGTGCCACTGTCATTACCTCCCTTTCCTGTTCCACTCGCGCATGGTTCGTGGGAAGAACGACAGCCGGAAAGCCTCCGTGCGCGCTCGAATTTCTCTAATTTTAAATTCATGATCTCCTCGGGAGCTATAAGTAGGGGGAAGCAATATATTCGATACCTCATCCAGAAACGCCCCCTCTTGAAACCTGGACACCAAGCTACACCGCGATGCAGAGCGCCTCTCTTGAAGAGTCTGTCACTTGAGTTTGCTATACATCTCCGTAACACTATCACGCTTACCAAGTAACCCTGTGATGAAACGCGCCACTCTTCTTTGGATCTTCTCTATCTCCTCTGTCAACCTGACCTGGTACAGATCCCACAATGGTGAGCGAGCATTTTGTAAGCCACCTCCTTCGTTGATGGACTACATTTTCTAAGGACTCTCCTAATTAATCTCAGCCTGGCACCAGCCTTACCAACAATTAATTTTATACGATCATTCCACTTCAAATCGTTCCTACGCATACTCCCAGATATTTTACAGAAGTAACTGCTACCAGTGTTTGTTCCACTATCATATAATCATACAGTAAAGGATCCTTCTTTCTATATATTCGCAATACATTACATTTGTCTATGTTAAGGGTCAGTCGCCACTCCCTGCGCCAAGTGCCTATCCACTGCAGATCCTCCTGCATTTCGCTGCAATTTTCTGATGCTGCAACTTCTCTGTATACTACAGCATCATCCACGAAAAGCCTCATGGAATTTCCGACACTATCTACTGGGTCATTTATATATATTGTGAAAAGCAATGGTTCCATAACACTCCCCTGTGGTATGCTATGTTGTGTTTGCTAGAAACTCTTCAATCCAGCCACACAGCTGGTCTGATATTCCATAGGCTTTTACTTTGTTTATTAGGCGACAGTGCGGAACTGTATCAAACGCCTTCCGGAAGTGAAGGAAAATGGATCTATCTGGGAGCCTGTATCTAATATTTTCTGGGTCTCATGAAGAAATAAAGTGAGTTGGGTCTAACACGATCGCTGTTTCCAAAATCCATGTTGATTCCTAGAGAGTAGATTCTGGGTTTCCAGAAATGACATGATACGCGAGCAAAAAACATGTTCCAAAATTCTACAACAGATCAGTGTTAGAGATATAGGCCTATAGTTTTGAGCATCTGCTCAATGACCCTTCTCGAAAACTGGGACTACCTGTGCTCTTTTCCAATCATTTGGAACCTTCTGTTCCTCTAGAGACTTGCAGTACATGGCTGTTAGAAGGGGGGCAAGTTCTTTCGCGTACTCTGTGTAGAATCGAATTTGTATCCCGTCAGGTCCAGTGGACTTTCCTCTGTTGAGTGATTTCAGTTGCTTTTCTATTCCTTGGACACTTATTTCGATGTCAGCCATTTTTTCGTTCGTGCGAGAATTTAGAGAAGGAACTGCAGTGCGGTCTTCCTCTGTGAAACAGCTTTGGAAAAAGGTGTTTAGTATTTCAGCTTTACGCGTGTCATCCTCTGTTTCAATGCCACCATCATCCCAGAGTGTCTGGATATGCTGTTTCGATCCACTTACTGATTTAACGAGAACTTCCTAGGATTTTCTGTCAAGTCAGTACATAGAATTTTACTTTCAAATTCACTGAATGCTTTACGCATAGCCCTCCTTACGCTAACTTTGACATCGTTTAGGTTCTGTTTGTCTGAGAGGTTTTGGCTGCGTTTAAATTTGCAGTGAAGCTCTCTTTGCGTTCGCAGTAGTTTCCTAACTTTGCTGTTGAACCACAGTGGGTTTTTCCCGTCCCTCACAGTTTTACTCAGCACATACCTGTCTAAAACGCATTTTACGATTGCCTTGAACTTTTTGCATAAACACTCAACATTGTCAGTGTCGGAACAGAAATTTTTGTTTTGATCTGTTAGGTAGTCTGAAATCTGCCTCCTGTTACTCTTGCTAAACAGAAAAACCTTCCTCCCTTTTTTTATATTCCTATTTACTTCCATATTCATGGATGCTGCAATGGCCTTATGATCACTGATTCCCTGTACTGCACTTGCAGAGTCGAAAAGTTCGGGTCTGTTTGTTATCAGTAGGTCCAAGATGTTATCTCCACGAGTCGATTCTCTGTTTAATTGCTCGAGGTAATGTTCGGATAGTGCACTCAGTATAATGTCACTTGATGCTCTGTCCCTACCACCCGCCATAAACATCTGAGTGTCCCAGTCTATATCAGGTAAATTGAAATCTCCACCTGAGACTATAACACGCTGGGGAAATTTATGTGAAATGTATTCCAGATTTTCTCTCAGTTGTTCTGCCACTAATGCTGCTGAGTTGGGAGGTCGGTAAAAGGAGCCAATTATTAACCTAGCTCTGTTGTTGAGTATAACCTCCACCCATAATAATTCACAGGAACCATCCACTTCTATTTCACTACAGGATGAACTACTGCTAACAGCGACAAACACGCCACCACCGGTTGCATGCAATCTATCCTTTCTAAACACCGTCTGTGCCTTTGTAAACATTTCGGCAGAATTTATCTCTGGCTTCAGCCAGCTTTCTGTACCTATAATGATTTCAGCTTCGGTGCTTTCTATCAGCGCTTGAAGTTCCGGTACTTTACGAACGCAACTTCAACAGTTTACAATTACAATACCGATTGCTGCTTGGTCCCCACATGTCTTGACTTTGCCCCGCACCCTTTGAGGCTGTTGCCCTTTCTGTACTTGCCTGAGGCCATCTATCCTAAAAAACCGCCCAGTCCATGCCACACAGCCCCTGCTACCCGTGTAGCTGACTGCTGGGTGTAGTTGACTCGTGACCTATTCAGCGGAACCCAAAACCCCACCACCCTATGGCGCAAGTCGAGGAATCTGCAGCCCACACGGTCACAGAACCGTCTCAGCCTCTGATTCCGACCCCCCACTCGGCTTTGTACCAAAGGTCCGCAATTAGTCCTGTTGATGATGCTGCAGATGGTGAGCTCTGCTTTCATCCCGCTAGCGTGACTGGCAGTCTACACCAAATCAGATAGCTGCCAGAAGCCAGAGAGGATTTCCTCCGATCCATAGAGGACCCTTTCCACATCTGGAATGACTCCCCCTGGTATGCACACGGAGTACACATTGGTTTTCTTCCCCTGCCTTCCAGCCATATCCCTAAGGGGCCCCATTACGCACCTGACGTTGGAGCTCCCAACTACCAGGAAGCCCACCCTCTGCGACCGCCCGGATCTTGCAGACTGAGGGGCAACCTCTGGAACAGGAGAAGCAGCCATATCTGGCCAAAGATGAGTATCAGCCGGAGACAGAGCCTGAAACCTGTTCATCAGACAAACCAGAGAGGCCTTCCATTCAGCCCTCCGGAATGTTTTTCGCCCCCTGCCACACCTCGAGATGACCTCCCACTCTACCACGGGTGAGGGGTCAGCCTCAATGTGGACAGTATCCCGGGTAGCCACAGCCGTAGTCCGATCGGGGGATGCGTGGGACGAGCTGGCCGTCCCTGACAAACCCCTGTCCTAACCCCCACAGTGATGCCCATTGGCAACAGCCTCAAGCAGTGTGACCGAAGCCAACACTGCCTGAAGCTGGGAGCGAAGGGATGCCAACTCAGCCCGCATCCGAACACAGCAGTTGCAGTCCCTGTCCATGCAAAATACTGTTGTGCAAAGAACCTCTAAACTAATCTACAGAGAATGCAAACAATTTGACACAAAATTGAAATGGTTATTAAAATACAAGATTGCCTAGTAAATGCAGTAATGCTGCTACTTGCGCACTGCTGACACACTGCTCGGTGGCAGAAGGAGACTACGTGACTTTACACTATTCAGGTACTAAAACGCAATGCTACCCCTCTCAAATACTATAATTTGCCCGAAATTTATGAATCAAACAATGCAAGTACCCAAAAACACGCAAAGAAATTAAGAATTAAACTATGTAACAAATAAGTGAGCTAAGAGTATACGACTTGCTGCTGGCAGCTGCTTATCCTACGGCGGCAGGGAGCACACTGGATGAACTGTGTATCTTTTTAGAGAGTAATTATCAGTAATGGTTACTTGCTTTTGATGTCAGTATGTTTGTTTTATTGTAATTAAATAAAAATTAATTTACTACAAAATTATCCATGCAAAACTAACATCGGATAAGTCTCAGTGCCAGTAAGAAAACAATCCTTGAAGTAAAAATAAACAATTGATCCAGAGCCTGATTTGCCATGGCTACCTTTTTATAGCTTGTTTTGCAAGTAAGTTCAGTTCCAGGAAAATTTAAGATCTAAATTCTGCATTACATTAGGTAAAGAAATAGGTAAACAGCAAGTAATGATGTGTGGGGCCTTGAGTTAGATCCAGTGTGATAGTAGTGAGTCGTGTCCATTCTAAAAGAACTAAAAGCATACTGCAACTGAGGTTAGTTTGTGTTTTTTTTGGCTGTATATGTATATTAAACTGCAGTTATGTTATGGACAAAAAAAAAACTTGGGTTGTAAAGAAATACCAGGAATATGTATTTATGTTTGGATCATTAATTACTGTTTACCCATTAAATAGATAAAGGCAATAATTTGAGAGATATTACGGTATGTTAGAAAAATTGCATAGTTTTTCTTGCAATACTTGCTGTTATAATCATTGCTTTTGGTTTACAACTTAGTAATTAAAACCATGGATTACGGAAATTAAATATTTATGTTTACTTAGAGTGATGTATATCTTGGATTTAACAACCAAGGTTATGTGGAAATGTTAAAGAACTTCATGTGATGCAAGGTTGCATTAAACAATACATAAAATGGGACAGTATTTTGTAATGTTAAAGATATGCCATGAATTTTACTTCTTGTGATGCCTGCCATCCTTTTGTATTTCTAGGAAAAGATTTAAGCATGTGTGGACAAAAAAATTGATTTGTAAAATTAAATTGTGCCATATTGCACTATTTGACTAATAAAGCAGACTATTTTGTTTATCACACAATTCTTTTTAGAACCTGTATGTACATGAATATGTAAGCAGTTGTAATTAAATATTGCAACATTGCAGTTTTGTTCAGCAATTGCTTGTTTCAATTGAAGTAATTCTCTTGGATGGCACCTTTATTCAGAACTAATTTTAATTGTTGACCACAATTTTGTGTACTACTTAGCAGAAAATTTGAAATTTAAAACTGTCATTTATGGAGAATATGCTGAAATGTATGAGTTCATAATCAGATTTTGAATGAGGGATGAGGGAGTACATTTTTTGTATTAATTTCCAGGTAATTCATGTTATACTTTAGTAGTAAATAATTGTGTACTTTGTGTTCCTCTATAGCCACAAGTTTCTGACTAGTTGCTTCCTATAAAACTTAAAATTTCCACAGTCCCCTTCCACCACCATTTTGTTTATTAGAGGAAAACTACTGTGAATTGTTTTAAGATATATTGTCTTTAATTATTCCATGTTTCCTGTGTTCATATTCCACTTTTTATGCTTGATGGTTAGGTAGCTTTCACCATTTCCATATGGTTTAACATATTGAATTCTCACTTCTGTCTGGAGATTTTTAGTATCATCTCTGTGTGAACTCAACACTGAATAAATGTGTTTATATATTTTCCTTTCATTGCATTTGTAATGTGAACAATGGTATAATACCTTTGCAGCTTATGATGAGCTTTCTTTTTCTTTCTGTAATGATGCAGGTACCTGAATGTAACAGTCGGTACACCTGATGTTGAAGAAGGTTTCAATATTTCCAAGGGTACAACACCTCATGAGTGCAGGCTACGTGACATGACATATTCAGCTCCAATAACTGTAGATATTGAATACACAAGAGGTAATCAAAGAGTTGTTCGAAATGGGCTCCTCATAGGCAGGTATGGAAATTTTGTGATGTTAAAAAGTTAAGACCAGTGTTAAATGATGTAATTATAGTTGAGATAACACTTGAAAGTTCTAGAATGCAAATAATGGAAAGAATAAAGTTAATTACTCAATGTATGTTGGAGCTGTTGGATGGTAAACAAGACAGAAAATGTTACATAATTTTTGGATGATGTCCATCTTTAGAGCTGTTGAACACAGCGCGCGCGCCCACACACACACACACACACACACACACACACACACACACACACACACATATGTACAGACACATTATTCCAACCAATTACATTGTTTCCCCAGGGGCCTCACAGTTCAGTTCGTATGTGGCACACACAAGGTCCCAAGCTATTGCTTGCTTCCCGGGCTCCATTTCTTCCTCACTCCTTCCCCGTTGTCCCCTCCTTCTCTATTGATGTTCTTATTTCTGTTTATCTGGCTGTCCACCTGGTTTCCTATATTCCTTGAGGTTTTGTTCCTTTTGTCTGTTTTCTTTCATCATTTTTGGTGTTTTTAACACCCCTTTTGGATTGACCTCCACTACTAAATTTTCTGTCTTTAGTGTGAGCCATTTGGGGAAGAACTCCCTCTTGAGTGTGTAAGGTGTGGATTCCCCCCCCCCCTCCCCCCCTTCTTTACCCTCTTCCTTCCCCACCATAGCCCCCTCTGCCCCATTCGGTCACGAGCACGTGTAGCCAGTTCGTGTGGTGCAGTTACGTACCCATCTGTCTGAGCCCCCTGACAACACAGGGATCACACTACTGATACTTGAGCTGTTGCCTCCCCATATATGCCTTGGAGTGGTTGCTTGTCATCCTGGAGCATTGGAACTCCTGGCCATGGCTGCTGTACCTGATGGCTCTTTCTGTGGCTGTGTGGCACCCACAGGGAGACTCCCTGATTGTAGTGGGTGGTATTGAGGTGGATGCCTGGCGCACGGAGCGTGTCAAGCTGCAAAAATCTGTCCGTTTTAAAATGGCCATCTCTTTGTGTGATAATAGAGCGTTGAATGCTTCTTCGTATGAATCTGCAGGCTTCCCTTCCCTGGCTACAGCCTGAGAGGAGGTCCAGGCTCGTCGTCTTGTCTGTACTACAACGGACAGAGACACATCCACCACCAGAAAGCTGTAATTTTTTGTGGTGAATATCGAGGACAAGTTGGCAAAGTGGAGTCTCACAGTGAAATATGGTGATCAAAGCTTCTTCTGCAGCCCAGTCTGCAGTTCTTTGTGCTTATGATCATTTTGATGATGTTCCAGTATCTATTACCCCTCACTAGTCTCTGGATATGGCCCAGGGAATGATGTTTCATGGGGATCTCATCATACAAACTGATGAGGAACTCCAGTCTAAACTGGAATGATGCTGCTTTAATTTTGTTTGACATGTGTAGATGGGTCATAAAGACAACCACACAGATACTGGTGCCTTTATTCGTCCCCCAGAGGAGTTCAGGGTTCTGTGTTAACAAGGTGATGTGAAGTCGTACATCCCATCACCCATGAGGTGATTACGGTGCTTGCATTTTGGACATACATCTTCCCACCATATGATGGACCATCTGTGTGGTGGTTGTTTTCTGCCATCTTTGTGTGTAAATTGTCATGACTGCCACTCTCCACACTCGCCAGATTTCCCAGCTTACAACAAAGAAAAGAAGGCCCAAGAGTATAAGTCCCTGCACAGTCTTATCTTATGCCTAGGCTCACCAAAAATATGACCAACTCCACCCAGTATTGATGTCTTCTACTGTTGCCTGTTACATCCTTTCCCCATCCTACCTCTTTCTTCCACCATTCCCGGCCCCCCCCCTCTGTCCCCCGCAGATCCCACCCTCTCACCTCCAGGCACTGCTCCCTTCACCAGCCAAAGAAGTGTTCTTCTTCTTCGGCACTTGCTAGTGATGGGGCTTCTTTTCTGGAACAGAGTGTATATGACCTGGGCCAACCGGATAAAACCCGGGAATTTTTTCATCCGGGAGAAAGCTGGGAAAAACACGGGAATTTTACAGAATTCAGGGAATTTTTCATTGTTTTTGCTTTCAGTGAAATTTTTGTAATTTTGACTATTAAGAATTGATTCTCTAGCAAAGAATGTTACTGTATCCTGCTACTGGAGAATGATACTGAAGCAATAAAAAATAAATGAGAGGAAAAAAAAAAACTTTAGTGACAAAGGAAATGCGCCATTTACAACAAAACACCTTGCACGCATAAACGTCTACAAACAACAAAAATGTGTCAAAGGCCTTTGGGTGAAGACTTTGTAATACTTCGTAACAATAAACTGCTTTCTATGAGTGTGACGTCACAACTGTTTACATTAGGTTCATTTGACCAGTTGCCAGTGGGCTCATGCGTATGCACAGTTGACTCGCATATGAGCAGTACCTTCTCCTGCTTCCCGCTGCTTGAAGTATGGCTGTTAGCTGTATCGGCAGTAGTAGCAAGCACCCGGATGCTAATAAGAAAAATTTTTCTCACGTGCCCTAGCTGCCAGATTCGCAAATGTGCAGAGTTGTAGTGGGCAGGAGGTTAGTGTTTGCATTAACTGATTTTGCTGTTTCCTCTTCGTTTACAGCTCCCACGTCAAATGAAAACAAAATGAATTTTTGCGGCTGGGAACAGATTCCTGCGGCCAGGAGCTGTCAAGCGAATTATAATAAATTTACATAATTATGGAGGTCAAAAATATATTATTAGTTTCAGTTTTCTGATTTTATTTTATTTTCAGGTTATTAGCTGTCAAGCAGTAATTGCCTTGCAGAACAATGATGTTATTTTTGTCAGTTTGCTAAAGAAATTTGGCTTCCGCTGAGGCAATCAGTTTATTTGAAACAAAGTGTTTCGTTCCACAGTATTGGCTAGTTCCAACTATTTGCTGAATTTCAAGTGCACGTTTTCATCTTCTGCCATGTATGGCATTATGCCATAATAAAGAACCAAATATGAGATACTACAGTACTGGTACTCGAAGAAAATTTACATCCCAAAAACCTCACTGAAAAGTGTAATGTCAGGTGGGATGTGCTTCATCGTGAATCTGGAAAAAATCAATGGATTTCAGTATGGTTTATGAAATTCTGATGCTCTTGGAGCATCCTCTGATTCTGATGTCCTGTTTCTTTTATGGCGTAATGTAAGTTCACTTAATGCTTTATACATACGACCTTGCAGGCTTCCTACACCATTGCAGCTGCACACGCACAATAACACCTGTTTTCTGGCGCTCTCTGGCAACTGCTAAAGCAAACCTTTTTCTAACAGTCTCGGGATAGTATTGTGAATGGTGGTTCAAAAAGCGTTACTTTCAAAGTAACATTCTTTATACGCAAGATGAATTATGTTACATGTGAAAAAGTGGAATGAATTTCTTAAATCACTGAGCATTTAAAACAGAACACTTCGAGGACCAGCCAGTTACAAGAATTTTGAGACCAGAAGACCAGACATTTATGTCACTATTTTAAATTTCTAATGTATCTTAAAGTATAACACATGGAAAAAAAAGATCAATATTACATGTGAAAGCTTAGCTTATCTTGTAGCTTATTAATCTTAGAGACCGATATGTACGTGAAAGCTTATCTTTTCATGTAGCTATAGTATGTATATTAATGTAAACCATTAACTTTACCTCTTTGTGTTTTTGCGCTACGTAACAGTGATCTTGCTATTGGCTGATTGTAAAATGTGTCCTATGCTCTGAATATCTGCTGTCATCGGCTGGCAAGATCACGTGGCATGAGATATGACTGGCTTACAAAAGGACATCACAATCTCGATTTCAACACTCCAGAAACTAACGTGCTGTGTTCAGTGCAATTCGAATTTGTACTTTCGTAATATGGAAATATGCAGCGTATATGTTGCTGCACATCAAAAGTCTTTCCAAAACTTCTCTCCCCCGTTTCTGTTTTTTTAACCTGGGTAGTTCTACACCAGTGTATAAATCGTTAACCATTCAAAGGATTGATAAGTTTTACAGTTCCAAAGGAAAAATCTACAGAAAACCTACTGTCACTTCGCACGGAAAAAGTGTATTTTCGCCTGGGAAAAAGTATATTTTTTAAAAGGGATTTCAGGAAAAATCTGGAATTTTTTTGATTGTCCATGTATACATCCTGGGTAACCCTTCCCCTGGTGTCTCTCAGGCCAGAGGCCTGCTACCACTCAGCCACTGGATGTGGGCTGCAAGGTCATCTGCTCTCTTTCAGTTCCGGATCTTGCAGATGTCCGCTGTCCCTCTGTGCCTTGCCCTCATCAGCCTCTGAAAGAGAGGAAGAAGAAACATAAGTCCCAGGATAAGGGACCACAGTGCCCCTGGAGCTACCATCTCTCCCTTCGCAACATGAGTCTGACATATTATTTATGGATGTCGCTCCATCCTTATCAATGACAACCACTGACCCAATGGCATGACCTCCCTTTGTCCTCTTTGTCTAATCTGGACTCCCGCCACACAATAATCCAGTGGATTTGCAATGAATATTACTGTCACCTACTGGAAATACAACAACTTGTTTCCTCCTATTGTGCATTCTGTCTTGCTCTTCAAGAAACTCACTTCCATGATGACTACTCTCCAAAGATACATGGTTGTTTGGCATTCTATCAGAACCATACTGACCCCAAGGTAGCATCTGGAAGGAACTGCACTTTGTTTCACACTGATGTCATTAGTGACTGGATCCCCCTTCTTACCAACCTGAAAGCAGTAGTGGTACAAGTGCGAACGATCCCAACAATCATCATTTACCATGTCTACCTCCCTCCATGTAGGCCACTTCCTTATGGTGGACTGCCTACCTTAATACAGCAACTCCTGCCCCCATGTCTCCTCCTCAGAGACTTTAATGCTCCCCACCCCCTGTGGAGGGTAGCGGTCTTCTAATTGAACCAACTTATTACACACTTTGATTTGTATGCTCTCAGTGACGATTCCCCTATTTACTTCAGTGCCACTCATTGCACCTTTTCTGCTATTGATCTCACGATGCCTTCCCCTGCTCTCATAGTTTCCCTACATTGTTCACCCATGACGATCTTTGTGACAGTGGCTACTTTACAGTGATTCTATCCTTCCCCTACCACTGCCAGGCAGAGAGAGAGGCATTCTGCAGAGTCAATTGGCCTTCATACATGTCTGCTATGCACTTCTATACCCTTCTCTGTGGGTGTGCAAGATATCTCTGACATCGTTCTTCATTTTGCTGGCACTGCTGTCCCCCTATTCACAGACCCCCTCATCATCGACTGGTACTGTGGTGGACCAAGGACGTAGATGGGCATTGCAGTGATTTAAATGATGCCCTCTAAAGACCAACTTTATTGTTTTTAAACCTTTGCATACTAAGGCTCGCTACCTTATTAAGCAGAGTAAAAAAGGAATGCTGGGAGCAGTATGTCTCCTCCCTGGGGATGTATACCTCTTTATCGCAGGTTTAGTCCAAGCTCCATAGTCTTCTGGGCTGGCAGCAACAATCAACTGTCCTGGGTCTTATCTTACAGGGTGCTCTGTGCACTGATCCTTGCAGAACTCCTCCCGACACACTATGGGACAGCATCAACATCCTCTTCCTATCCTGCTACCTTTCTCTGGCAGAAACAAGGAGTTGAAGAAACCCCCCTCTGTCTTAACCCCCACCAAACTGAAGCCTATAAGAACCCTTCACTGAATGGGAACTTTTGCAGGCTCTACCTCTTCACATGACATGGCCTCAGGCGCCACAGTCAGATGACCCAACTCTTGGATGTTACCTAGAGACAACATCTAGTCAGGGCCTTCAATGCATTTGACTCACGGGTGCCTTCCCCTCGCAATGCCAAGACAGCATAGCTACTCTCATCCTTAAGCCTGGCATGAAACCAAATGTCTCTCAACAGCTGCCAAGTGATTAGTCTGAGCAACTGCTCAAGAGGATGATTATTTTCCGATTACTTTGGATATTCGAATCTTGGGGCCTTTTGTTTCCGTATCAATGTCGCTTCTGGGAAGGATAATCTACAACTGACCATTTACTCAGATAGGAAACAACAATGCGACAAGCTTTTACTGACTGCTGATGCCTTGTCGCAGTCTACTTTGACGTGCATAAGGCATATGACATGGCTTGGCATTGTCGTGTTTTAGTTACCCTCCATGACTGGGGCTTTAGCAGGCTCCTTCCAATTTTTTTACTTGAGTTTTTAGCTCACCTGCTCTTTCAGGTTAGAACTGGTACTTCGCTCAGCACCCCTTGGATTCAGGAGAACAGTATCCCATAGGGTTCTGTGTTAAGTGTTGCACTCATCCTCATCACCATCAAAGGGCTTGTAACCTCTGTTGGGCCTCTGGTTGCCGCTGTGTTGTATGTTGATGAGTTTTGCATCTGATGCAACTCCCACTTGGTAGCATCTGCTGAATGCAAGCTCCAAGGCACCATCAAACAGACCTCCGTGTGGGCCCTTTCCCATGGCTTCCAGTTTTCATCCTCCAAAATGCGTGTTACGCATTTTTTCTGTTGATCCATAATACATCCCATCCAGAACTTTATTTATATGGATATACTTATATGGATATGGTGTCTGTTCTTTCGGACATGTCCGAAAGAACAGAACCATATCCATAAAAGTATATCATTCTGGCAATACTGGCCATGACTTTCTTCTTCTTTGCAGATGCACACACATTCCCCGAACTCTTACGAGACTTGGTAAGAATGTCTTCCACAAGTAATGAATGTGTTGGGGTGGAACACTATGAATGTAGTGTGTGGACATACAAGATGAGAATGTGGGTCTCGCAGGAGTTGTGCACGAGATAGCCCCTGCAGTCGCGCTATTCTCTTTGTCCTCGGTGGCTCAGATGGATAGAGCGCCTGCCATGTAATCAGGAGATCCCAGGTTCGAGTCCCAGTCGGGGCACACATTTTCACCTGTCCCCATCGATATAATTCTAATTTCGTTTAGAACTTTATTTAGCCAACCAGTGCCTAGATGTTGTAGCACAGTACCATTTCTTGGACCTTCTTTTTGATAAAAAGCTGATGCGGTTGCCCCATATTCACCACCTGAAGACTACTTGCATGTGGAATCTTAATGCTCTCTGCCTTCTTGCCCTAGACATCTTGGGGTACAGACCGTGCTACTCTTCTCCATCTTTACACACTCTGATTTTCTCCAGTTTAGGTTATGGATGTCAGGTTTATGCCTCAGTGGCTCCTTCCACTCTGAAACAACGAGACCCTATTCATCATTATGGGGTGTGTCCGGCTACTGGTGCCTTTTGCTCTAGACCCATTGACAGTCTCTTCTGAGAAGTGGGGATTCCTCCTCTGCTAATATGATAAAGCCAACTTCTAGTTTCTTATGCAATCACCATTTCACAATTCCCTGATCATCCCGTGTACCCCATCCTCTCTGCAAACAATGTCTCCCTCCTGATTCCTGTCCTTGGATGAGAATGCCACTTGCAATGTGTCTCACTTCCCTCTGTCAGGATCTCCATCTCAAGTTACTGAAAAGTGCCCCACGTAGTTCTCCTGCACCCCAACTCAGAAGGTGCCATTGGGTAAATGAAGCACTAACTGAAGTGCAAAAGTATAGTGAAGACTCCAGTTGTAATCTGAAAAAAAAGCCATTGTTACTACCTTTAACTCATCCCAAATGTACTCTGTGATGTCATCCTCTCAAGCTGTGTGTGTTACTTAAGGGAGTGGGAAGGGCAGAGGAAGCTTGAAAGAGTAATTATTTGCCACCTTACCTGGTTTGGTCATACCAATATTCAAGAAAGATAGAAGGAGTAATCCAATAATTACAGGTCCATATCATTAATGTTGATATGCAGCAGGCTTTTGGAATGTATATTTTTTGAAGATTATGAATTACCTCGAAGAGAGCAGCCTATTGACACACAGTCAACATGGATTTAGAAAACATCGTTCTTATGAAATACAACTAGCTCTTTACTCACACAAAGTGTTGATTGTTATTGAGAAGGGAATTCGTATTGATTCCGTATTTCTAGATTTCCAGAAGGCTTCCGTCACTGTACCACACAAGTGGGTTGTAGTGGAATTGCGTGCATCTCAGTTATATGACTGGATTCATGATTTTCCGTCAGAGAGGCCACAGTTTGTGGAAACTGACAGAAAGTCATTGAGTAAAACAGAAGTTATTTCTGATGTTCCTCAAGGTAGTGTTTATAGGCCCTGTGCAGTTCCTTATCAATATAAGCTATTGAGGAGACAATCTGTGCAGCCGTCTTGGGTTGTGTGCAGATGATGCTGTTGTTTATTGTCTAATAAAGTCATCAGAAGACCGAAACAAATTGCAAAATGATTTAGAACAGATACTTGTATGGTTAAAAAATTGGCAAATGGCCCTAAATAATGAAAAGTGTAAGGTCATCCTCCTGAGTGCTAGACGGACTCCATTGAGCTTTGGTTGCATGATAAATCAATAAAATCTAAAGGTCATAAATTTAAAAAAAATACCTACGTATTATAATTGCAGACAACTTAAATTGGAAATAACACACAGAAAATGTTGTGAGGAAGGCAAACCAAAGACAGCGTTTTATTCAGAGAAAACTTAGAAAATGTAACAGAAAGACATAGGTGCTCGTTTTTTCGACACACTGTTTGGGGTTGGAATAATAGAGAATTATTGTGAAGGTGGTTCAGTGAACCTTCTACCAGGCACTTAAGTGCGATTTGTAGAGTATCGATGTAGATGTGGATGTAAGTATCAGATTGGCAGTTTTCAGTAGCTTCAGCAGTTGCTACTCTACTATGAATATGCATAACTTGAACACGCTGGAGATAGCCATACAATAGGCATATTTGCTGCAGCTACATCTGATAGGTGTGTTTTATGATCTGATCTGCAGCAATATGTGTCTCCTAGGAATCAGTGCAGCACAATATAAATGAAGCTTTGTGAGGTGACTATCCATCCTAATGTGATCCATTCTTGCAGATGCACTTACTGATTATTTTATATAAAAAATAGTCTTCAAAGGGAGTATTTTAAGCCTTATATTCATCTGACATCAATGAATCCCTTAATAATTTGAGAAAAATATAACCTTTGTAAAATTACAAGTAATAAACATCAAAGATATGAAGCAGAACTCACATAAACTCCTCTCGAAGTCCAGTTTAATTTCAATTGTGGCACTGCGCATAAAATGTCATAAATATGGAAATGTATTTGATAGTATTTAGGGTGCGCATCTATAACAGTACACCTTAAAGCTTGCGTCCTAAGCACATTCTGTGTAGATTATGCAGAGTTAAAAAGATTCAGCACTTCCATTCTCATAGTGTTTTGCAAGCAGTGTGGCAAATGTAATCACCAAATACAGATTTACAGATTAACCATTGCATTGTCCAACACTTGTAGAGATAATGGAAACAACAAGATGTTCTGTCCTTATGCCTGAAATAGAGGAAATGTCCTAGCAAATAAAGAAAGTATTCGTGATGGGCGTCTTGTCATAAATTCATGTTCCTCTACATGCTGTTGCCTTTTTTAGAGTAAAAAAATTATATTGATGAGGGAATAATGGACAGGAAACAAGGTTATTAAAGCCTTTTACACAATTGAGGAAAACCTCCTTTTTCACTTGTTTAGGGGAAAGAAAATGGCATTAATCAAACTTTGCATATATTGGAAGTGTAGTGAGTGTTTTGGTGTAGTGTGCTGCTATCAGTATCAACATTTTAACAGCTTCCTTTTTACGCTATTGCATAAGCTCAGTTTGTAATATTTGCTAGTGACCTCAGTTCTATTTCAAGTTATGAAGTAATCAGTGTGGAAATTATTGAGAAGTAGAGTTTATTGCATATCCCCTAGGCTCCCTGTGGTCAGCTAGGTGCTCTATTTCATTATTTTTTAATTATTTTAACAGACTTTTACACAGTAATATGACCCAATAATATGACTTCTATATGTTATTTTTTGTCAAATGTGAATCAGTGCCAAAATTAAAACTCTGTGTTTATTTTAAACTATGGGTCTCTAATACTCTTCCACCACAATTACTGCTAAGCCACTTCAGTGCATTCCTTCACATCATCAGTCCTGTTGCACAGTCTACAGTTCATTGCTATCTATCCTATGTATTTTCCTGATGATAATCCTCATTTGCTTTCTACATATATTTTCCTTCCTGTGTTGTAACATTAAATCATTGTTGTTGATAGTGCAGGTATTTCAGCTAGAGCTAGAGCACTTGTATAGCACTTATTCCTTTGTCTTTGTATCTTAAGTCTATTTTCTTTACAAACAATTTTAAATATGATGACAAATATTTTCCTTAAATTTTTAATAATGTTGTGCAAAATAATTAAAATAATAGTACTCCATTTCAGGATGCCAATTATGCTTCGCAGCTCTAACTGTGTTCTTACTGGGAAAAGTCAGGCAGAACTGGCCAAGATGAATGAGTGTCCACTTGACCCAGGTGGCTATTTCATTGTCAGAGGACAAGAGAAAGTGAGTGATTATCTACAAGGGAAACATTATACATAAGTCTTAAGTCAGCAAATGTAAAAATACCAGTGTTCTGCTTTGCTTGCTTCTAAAAATGGTGTATCTTCTTTTTGCACTTATAGTCTTGTTCTCGTTTGGAAGGTATGGTCTCTCTCTCTCACTGACTGACTCTGTGTGTGTGTGTGTGTGTGTGTGTGTGTGTGTGTGTCATTATCCTCTTCATTTTCTCTCATTATTTCCTTATTTCAAATTCATGCTGCAGACTTCCCTATGGTGCCATGCTTACTACCTTCAGACATTTAATAAAAACAGACTTATGATATGTCACTGAATAAAATAGTGAACAAGTGTACTGATTCCAGAATGAGATTTTCACTCTGCAGCGGAGTGTGCGCTGATATGAAACTTCCTGGCAGATTAAAACTGTGTGCCCGACCGAGACTCGAACTCGGGACCTTTGCCTTTCGCGGGCAAGTGCTCTACCATCTGAGCTACCGAAGCACGACTCACGCCCGGTACTCACAGATTTACTTCTGCCAGTATCTCGTCTCCTACCTTCCAAACTTTACAGTGTACTGATGTCAAAAATATAAGTGTTCAGAGAGGAAAGTGTGATTTTAAGTTCAACCAGTGCTCGTATTTACACTCTCACTGTTCCTCTCCATAGGCATTCATTGTACTTAACACTAAGAGTAGAATTCTTAATTTATCTTAAACATTTTGTATTAACAAATATCTCAGGCCTTACACTGTCAAAACCATACCTTGGTCATGTATAAACCATTCTGCTTATGAATATGCCCAAGAATCTTTTTAAACTTTACAAATGATTTGTTTTGTACATTGAGCGCATCAAAAAGACTTTGAGGTTTCTATTTAATGTATGTTTTAAGCATAGTTTTGAGAACAATTCAACATAGAGTGAAAGAACAAAGGTGCTCGTTTAGTTGCATGCATGCTTATAAACTAGTTCCTCAAATTTATGCTTGAAGTTTTTGTAGTAAACATGACTTCTGAAGAGAAAGCAGTCTTTGTTTTGCAGTTTGCAGACAGTGAAATCGCAGAATGTCTTTAACCCTCAAGTGGGCATGCCAGTTTTCATAACACAAGTAGGTTCATGGCGTACTTTTTACATGTGTAATGAATAGCTGTCTTTATGTGACCAAGGTAAACATGTATGAGCAAAATCACAGTTTAATCATAGTTTAATTAAACAATGACAAAACAAATGTATAGTATGTGAGCTAAATCACTGTTTAAATAAAGAATAATAAAATAAACTTCCATTGTATCACTCTGTTGCTGTGTACAAGTGTTACCTCACAGTAATGACCCACTCGGAACATTAAAGAGTGCAGTTGCTTCAGATCCCAGCCAAATGTTTATGTGATTACTAATTATCCTGTAGACAACTGGGACCGTGCTGCTATCTCGTAATCCTTGGCATTTTCTTGCACGGATCGTATATGTTTTTCCGTCTAGTTCACTGACTGTTGTATATTACTGTTGCTCATTTGGATGAATGAAACCCCAATTTACCACTGTGTTAGCTAAAGCAATAAAGAAGGAATAGGTACGGGCTCACAATTGTAAAACAACAGTGGAATGGTACAAGACAATGTTACATGTGGTTGGTGCACTTTAAGCATAGCGTGCCTGCTTGAGGGTTAAAAGAGAGGACTCTGAACTGAATGTTTGACTTGCAACTGTCTTTTCTGGAGACTCAGTAAATTAGTTTGTAGGATGAGCAGCTCCAATTATGGTTGTGTAGAGAGTTTTATGAAAATGCTTGCAAGTGTGTCATCATTTACAGCCTTTACAAACTGTGTTACTAATAAACTACAGTTTGTGTCGATTTTGTAGATAAAATTGTAATGCTTGAAGAAGATTTTTGTATATGTTATCTTTAGTGACAAATCAACATTTATCTCAGCTGAAGGGTGGGCATGCCAAAGGTCTGGTTGGTCAGAAACTTGCTGAGAGATATTGCAAAGGGAACGAGACATCTCAACATTGAACATCGTTGTTGTGTTTTTCTTTTGTACTGAAGCAAGTGTGGCAGCAGTTGATATTCTTGATATCATACAATTTTAGTTCTTTCCTCAATTGTGAAATTTTTGAGAACATAAATAGATGGTTTGAAATTATAAATAGTGGGTTTTACTGAACTCTTGTACCAGGAAGAAATGGATGAGTACAGGCTTATCAACACAAAATCAAATATGGCTAATACAGGAGTATATATAATAACCAACAAGAAAACAGGACTGCAGGTGAACTACATGAATAACATAGTAAATGGTTTATCATAGCCAAGATAAACACGAAACCATGGTCCAGCACAGTAGTACAAGTATATATGTCTGCTAGGTGTCCGCACGATAGAGAGACTGAAAAAATTGTGATGAGGCAAATAAACTATTCAGTACATTAAGGGAAACTTAATTGTAATGGGAAATAAATTGTAATGGAAATCAGTAGTTGGTGCAAGAAGAGAACAAAGACAGTAGAAGAATCTGCGCTAGAAAAACAATGAAAGAGGAAATTTCCCGGTGTAATCTGGCACATAACACAGTTTAATCATTGCAGACAACTGGGACTTGGAGACACTGGATGGATTCTGATGGATTACAAAATGGTAATATAAGAATTTAGAAACCAAGTTTTAACCCACAAAACATTGCAAGTAGCACATATGGAGCCCACTCATAATTTATTGGTTATGAACTGCAGAGTACAATTATATACATATATTCAAAAGCCTAGTGAGTTAAGGAGATGGTTCCTAGAAAAGTAGAAAGAACCAGAGAGTGTTGAGAATTTCAGACTGTGCATTAGGTGAAACTAAGCGAAACGGGATAGAAGAAGAATTAACAGCCGTGAAAGACATAGTAATGCCAGCAGAAGGAAACCTAGTCAAAAAAGCAACACCCAGCAGAAAGTCATTTCCCTCCTCACTCCTATGACATGCACATTTTATATGCCCCCCAAAAACCCCCAAAACCAACAATCCTGGATGCCCCATTGTAGCTGGTTACTGTGCCCCCACTGAAAGAATTTTGGCCCCCATTGACCAATACCCTCAACTAATTGCCTGAAATCCAGTCTTCCAGTTCACAGATACCAACCATTTCCTTAACTGACTCTCCACCGTCCCCATCCCTTTACCTCCTGGATCCCTACTTGTCACTGTTGTTGCCACTTCCCCATAGATCAACACCCCTCTTGCCCATGGTCTTGCCACTATTGAACACCACCATTCCTAATGTCCTATAGACTCCATACACCCTACCTCACTCCTCATACACTTTACTAACTTTATCATAACACACAACTACTTCTTCACTGAAGGGAAAGTATACAAAGAAATCTGCTGCACAGCCGAGGCCACCCACATGGTACCATCGTATGCCGTCCTTTTATGGGCTGTCTAGAGAAAACTTTCCTAGCCTCCCAAAATGCCAAACACGTAGTCTGGTTCAGAGTCATTAGTGATATCATCATGGTGTGAACTTCCAGCATATCTGCAGTGACAGGAACTTCTGTACGCAATATGCTGAAGGTCTCACCAAGGTGTTCTCAGATAGGCACTGTCCCCCATACCTAGTCTGCAAACAAATCTGCTTTCCCATTTTCCCACACACCCCCAATCTTCCCACCACCCTCGACAACCAGCGGCAAAGGAGTGCTCCCTTCATCATACAGTACCACACCGGAGTGGAACAATTGAACCACATTCTCCATCAGTGCTTTGAATGTCTGTCGTCATGCTCTGATGTGAGGGACATCCTACCCAAGATCCTTCCATCCCCTCCACATCCTACCCAAAATCCTTCCCACCCCTCCTAAAATGGTGTTCCATTGCCTCCCTACCTCCACAGCATCCTAGTTCATCCCTATGCCGCTCCTAATCTGAACCCCTTGCCACAGGCACCATATCCCTGTGGAAGAACCAGGTGTAAGACCTGCCTGACCAGCTCACCAGCACTTCTTATTCCAACCGTGTCTCAGGCTAATCTTACATCATCAGAGGCTGCAATCGTTGCACAGCTTTTTGTATTGGTATGACAACCATCCTGCTGTCCACCAGGATGAATGGCCACCACCAAACTGTGGCCATGTGCATGGTCGACCACCCTGTGGCATAACATGCAGCTGAACATAACATGCTTTATTTCAGTGGCTGATTTACAATCCGGGCCACTTGCATCCTCTCCTTCATGACCAGCCTTTCTAAACTGTGCAGATGGGAGCTCTCCTTAAAACACATTCCCTGCTCCTGAAATTATCTCACCCTCAACTTACAGAAACGTACTGTCCTCACACCACACACTCAACACTTCCCATTCCTTTATCCTGTAACTTCAGCCCTATTCACATCCCCTCACCCTCATTGTGTGCCATCCTGTGCCAACAGACCTGCCTGATTTTCCCACATCCCTGTTCCTCTCCTTTTCTGCTCCACTCCACTTCCTGCCCCTTTACCCCCAATCTCCCTGCCCCACAGCCTCCCGACTCTGTGTCTGGCTGTCTTGTCCTGCATTTCCTTGCCTCTGTTTAGTCCTAAACAGTTGCAGTTTTTTAGTTATCATAATTTGCCCCTCTATACAGCCTAGTAGTTACTTATGCGATTGATTAGTAACATCAGGGGTATGTGCAGAATTCTGTTGATTGGACTCTGTCTTGAATGAGCATACGAGAGCAACATGTTGACTTCTCACTACATTAGTGATCAATGACTTTAAGCTGCTGGTGCCATAGTTCAATGCTTTGGGCTATAGGAGGTGCTGTGCCATTCTTTTGAAGGAATCACTCTTCTCAGTTTCAGTTGAATTGCCCCTGTTGAAATGGACATTTTGTTCCTGTGTTATCCACATCCAAACTCAATAGACATTGAATAATGAATGAATGAGCTAGTGAGTCAATTGTACTAGTTAGACTCACACCAGCAATCGGACTGTGGAATGTGGACAATGGATGGACCGGTAACTTGCAGATATCTATGTGTGTTCTTTTTAGCAAGTAATGTGTTTTTAATCACATATAAATTACAGAAGTCCATCATTTTAAATTCAGAATTCATTTAGTTTCCTGAGTCTCATTTTAGATAAGTTGAATTGGCTGATGCACCTGAGAGATGCATTAACACTCAAAATTTTGGTGATGCACCTGTAACAAGACATAGGGATCAGACCGAACTTATTTGTTTCAGTTTTATAGAGTCTTTGTACAGTCACGGATTGATTACAATTGCACAGTGTTGGACCTGCTAGGATATCTTACCTGAAGATGCAATCCACCATGCATAAATTGGTTTTGAGACAGTATTCAATTCCCATCCTCTCTGTGGAGTTCACTGAACTCCCTCTTTACAGCAGGTAGAAAATACTGTTTGAAAGGCCTGTAAAATATAAAATCGCTAAAATTGCTAGCTCATCTTACCATTGTTGCTGTACCTCACCCCCCTCCCTGCTCTCCTTCCACTTTTTTAGGGGCAAAATATTTTGATCATCATCATATAAGGTGAGGAAACCCTTTGGGATTTGTTAGAGTTTACTTCAAGAGTTGTTCTTTAGAGATGCCTTTAGGTATTTATGGTTGGAGCAAAAAGCTGTCTTGGATCCCTTCAGAAGTGTAAACTTATTTTAGCTCTAACATGTTTTAAAAATGAAAGCACCCCGAGTGTACTTTTAAATTGTCAGTGTACAATATTTGGATTAGCACTGCAATTTGGTAAAGTAGACATAAAAGGATCCAACCAGAGAATCACTCTTGACTGCTCCTTAGTTTTCCATGGACATACCCTCACTATTTACTATCCAGAACCATTTCCAGTGAACATTAAGATATGTAAATAATCCTTAAGGTACTAGAAGCAGATGAGACATTATAGTAGTAATAACTTTCTTGTCCAGATTCAGTCACTGCTCTACAATCAATCCAATTGGTGTGACAAACATTACAAAAAATATCCAAATGATCCATACCATTTTTATCTTTTTACTAACACTAGATAAGGCTGCAGCATTCTGGATACAAGAAAACTAAAGCTTCAAGATCACTGTTGAATCAAAAGGTCGTGCACTGATGAGTTACTGGGAGTGGAAAACTTGCTGCTATCAGTGAAACCAATTGTCTGTCTCTGCCATTCTTCCATTCAGTCAGAGAGAAATGAAGAAAATTGCTTACAAAACATTTGTCGAGCCCTTCATAGAACACTGCTCAAGTGTGTGGGCCTGTACTAAACAGGACTAACAGGGGATGTGGAACATAACAGATTTACCCATGGGAGAGAGTCACAGATATGCTGAAGGAACTGAACTGAACTGAACTGGCAGACACTGGAAGACAGATGCAAATCATCCTTTGAAAGCGTACTCACAAAGTTTTAAGAACCAAGTTGGAGTATACAAAGGGCTTGATCCCCGTGTCCTCAGTCACTCCTATTTCTGGCACAACAAACATAAAACAGATTTAGGTGATGAATCTAGAAATATAAATCCTCTATATATATCAGTAGCATAGGGATCACAAGGACAGGATTAGATTAATTGCAGCACACATAGATGTTTAAACAACCATCGTTCCTGCACTGCATGCAAGAATGGAACAGGAAGAAGCGTTAACAACTGGTGCATTGGGAAGTATCCTCTGTCATGCACTTCAATTACTTATAGAGTATGGATGAACATATACATGTAACAGTGGCACTGATATGTCTCCATGTAGCACATCTTTTTCTCTTACTCATTGCTTTCTTAATTAATTGAAGAACTCGTAATTATTTTGGTGGTGCCTGTGACATCTCTATGTACATCTACAGCTACATCTACATACATACATATATACATACTCCGCAAGCCACCATATGGCACGTGACAGAGGGTACCCTTTACCACAATTAGTTGTTTCCTTTCCTGTTCCATTTGCAGATAGAGCTAGGGAAAAATGGCTGTCTATATGCCTTCATATGAGCCCTAAATTTCTCGTATCTTACCTTTGTGGTCCCTATGTGAAATATGTGTTGGCAGCAGTAGGACTGTTCTGCAGTCAGCTTCAAATGCCAGTTCTCTAAACTTCCTCTGTAGTGTTCTTCGAAATGAATGTCTTCTTCGCTCCAGGGATTTTCACTTGAGCTCCGAAAGCATATCTGTAACACTTGTATTCTGATTGAACCTACTGGTAACAAATCTAGCAGCTCGCCTCTGAATTGCTTCAATGTCTTCTTTCAATCTAACCTAGTGTGGATCCCAAATACTTGAGCAGTACTCAAGACTAGGTCACATTGGTGTCCTATATGCAGTCTTCTTTACAGATGAACAACACTTTCCTAAAATTCTCCAATAAACGGAAGTCGACCATTCACCCTCCCACCAAAACCCTCACATGCTTGTTCCATTTCTATTGCTTCGCAACGTTATGCCCAGATAATTAAATAAGGAGACTGTGTCAAGCATAACACTACTGATGCTGTATTTGCACATTAAGGGTTTGTTTTTCCTACATTAAGGGTTTGTTTTTCCTACATTAAGGGTTTGTTTTTCCTACATTAAGGGTTTGTTTTTTCTACATTAAGAGCAAGCTGCCATTCATCACACCAACTAGAAATTTTATCTAGGTCACCTTGTATCAACCTACAGACACTTATCTTCAACACCTTTCTGTACATTACAGCATCATCAGTGAACAATAGCTGCCACCCTGCTTGCCAGATGATTTATGTATATAGAAAATAGCAACCGTCCTATAACATTTCCCTGGGGCACTCCTGATGTTACCCGTCTCTAATGAACACTTGCCATCAAGGACAAAATACTGTATTCTATTACTTAAGGAGTCTTTGAGCCAGGCACATATTTGGGAGCCTATTCCATATGCACATACTTTCATTAACAGACTGCTATGGGGTACCATGTAGAATCTAGTTCGGAAATTTAGAAATATGGAATCTGCCTGTTGCCCTTCATCCACATTTTAATGGCATATGTGTGAGATTCTATTGGCAGGCCAGCACTCAATTTAAGTGGAGACTTGTGTTATGTTTTAACTGATGATAGGATGAGTCTGATATGTGATTGAAAATTTTGTGAATTCTTGGAACTTCAGCCTCAGCTTATAGGCTTCTGGTGTTAGTGTGTTGCAGAATGCCTGGCTAAGATATTTAGTTTAATAGCAGACAACCATACCCACCTTATACAGTATTTTATTCTCTTAACAACCTTTGTTTTTAACAGTGCAGGAAAAGACAGATTGCTTCTTACTGTAAAGAAGACACATCAAATTGCAGACACACACAATTAAGATATTCACATATAGCTTTCATCCACAGTCTTCATCAGTAAAGGACACACACACACACACACACACACACACACACACACACACACAAACACACACACACACACACAATTCATGCGCTCAGGCCATTCACACACACATACACACACAAGCAAGCACACCTCACGCACACATTACCGCCAGCTCCAGGATCTTGGACTGGAATGCAACATCATGTGGGATTCAGGCAACAATCTGGAGGGGATGGGGAAGGGGAAGGAACAGTAGTTTATGGATGGGCAGAGAGATAATTGCTGTCTGGTGGAGTGTGTAGGGACTAGGCTGATAATATACTCAGTGTCAGGAGGCTGTGGGGCAGGGAGGTGGGGTAAAAAGGAGCAAAGAAGGAGAGGAGTGGGGAAAGACAGGCAGATGCGTTGGCAGAGGGCTGCAAGTAAACAGGGTGAGAGATGGGAGTGGGGAGGAGATGATAGGACAGAGAGGGTGGAAACTGCTGGGTGGAGGGTGTGGGGAGTGTATGTCACTGTAGGTTGAGGCTGGGATGATTAATGGGAGCAGAGAATGTGTTGTAAGGATAACTCCCATTTGCACATTTCAGAAAAGGTATTATTGTAGGGGAGGACCCCTCTTCTTTTTTGCTCCTTTTTTCCCCACTTCCAGCTCCGCAACCTCCTGATACTGCACCTGTTGTCAGTCTAGCTGCTGCACACTCCCCCAGGCAGTAATAGTCTCTCTCCCCAACCATACACTACTATCCCTTCCCATTCCCCTGCCCCCTTCCCCACACCCTCCAGATTGCTGCTTGCATATCATGTGAACATCAAACACATTCCTGTAACCTTTGCATACATTTTCTCCTGCCGCCATTTGATGAGTAGATCTCTTATGTATTCAGTATCTTTTATGTGTCCTTCACCCCTCTTTCTCGCCCTCCCTCCTTCCTTCCCCTCCCCCCCTTCCTTCCCCTTCAACACTTCTGCCAGAAGAAGGATCCACTGGCTCCAAAAACTTGCATAAGATAGCCCTTTGTGTGTGTGCGTGCGCACTGCTGCCACTGCTTGGTGAGGAGGTTTTTTTTTATCTATCCAGTTACATTATATTAACAAACATACTTAGGTATAGACAAAAGAATTACTTCTGTTTACCTTTAATTAGGTTTTCTTGTACTTTTTATCACAAGTGTAACTGCTTTCTTGTGGAGGATTCATGATTTATACAGTTGTATCATTTGGGTCACATGCAGATACTTTTGATGATCTATTCATTTCTGATAGCTGACAACTACTTGTGATACCACCTATCATTAGACTGAATGATATATTATTATTCTTTATTTTACAAAATGTTTGGTTGATGCAGTTTGGATCTGTCTTTGTCCACCATTTTGGTGTGGTTGGATGGTCTTTTCTGATACCAAAATTGATAAAGGAGTGACACATTAGGGTTAGTTGATTCCATACTTGATCCAGTCCATGTCTCCTCTCTTTTTTGTAGCCAGTTATGTGCAAGTTTTAGATACATACTTAGTAATTTTTATTGAGGCTATTAGCATTTATGCACAATTCTCTTGTGATATTTTCAGTTTAACAGTGTGTTTTTAATTGCATTTATTGTTCATACCAAAAACGATTTGCTCTGTAAGAAAGTGCGTGGTTTTATTATAAGTAGATAAATGGGTATAGTAACTCCATAAAATAAATTATATACAATGATACTGAATTACAGATTTAAGAATTGAATCTTGCACTTGTGAAGAGTGTAAGCTTAACATTGCAAGGCTGGAACATGTACATCAGAAAGCTGAGCCAGTACCTATGAGGAAAGAAAGAAAGGTGCACTGTAGTAGTCAAGTGCAGTTACTTACTTACCAACTCAAGATATCTTTAAAGAACATTACTTTGCAGTCCATTCACCTCCCCCTTGTCGCCTCCACACACACACACACACACACACACACACACACACACACACACACGGCAGAGTTCTGTGTCCCTATCAGAGATCAGTGCCAGTGTGGCAAATTATGTTTTAAATGTTGTATTTGTTTCAAGCAGTAAAATGTGTAGAACCTATGAATTTCAGAACTGTAATGATTGCATACTGTGTTTGTAATAAACATGCTTAGAATGACTTTTTCATTAAAGCATATAGAATTTTTGTGATCTATACATTATACAGGGTGCTACAAAAAGGTACGGCCAAACTTTCAGGAAACATTCCTCACACACAAATAAAGAAAAGATGTTATGTGGACCTGTGTCCGGAAACGCTTAATTTCCATGTTAGAGCTCATTTTAGTTTCATCAGTATGTACTGTACTTCCTCAATTCACCGCCAGTTGGCCCAATTGAAGGAAGGTAATGTTGACTTCGGTGCTTGTGTTGACATGCGACTCAGTGCTCTACAGTACTAGCATCAAGCACATCGGTACGTAGCATCAACAGGTTAGTGTTCATCACGAACGTGGTTTTGCAGTCAGTGCAATGTTTACAAATGCGGAGTTGGCAGATGCCCATTTAATGTATGGATTAGCACGGGGCAATAGCCATGGCGCGGTACGTTTGTATCGAGACAGATTTCCAGAGCGAAGGTGTCCCGACAGGAAGACATTCGAAGCAATTGATCAGCGTCTTAGGGAGCATGGAATATTCCAGCCTATGACTCGCGACTGGGGAAGACCTAGAACGATGAGGACACCTGCAATGGACGAGGCAATTCTTCGTGCAGTTGACAATAACCCTATTATCAGTGTCAGAGAAGTTGCTGCTGTACAAGGTAACGTTGACCACGTCACTGTATAGAGAGGGCTACGGGAGAACCAGCTGTTTCCGTACCATGTACAGCGTGTGCAGGCACTATCAGCAGCTGTTTGGCCTCAATGGGTACACTTCTGCGAATGGTTCATCCAACAATGTGTCAATCCTCATTTCAGTGCAAATGTTCTCTTTGCGGGTGAGGCTTCATTCCAAAGTGATCAAATTGTAAATTTTCACAATCAACATGTGTGGGCTGATGAGAATCCGCACGCAATTGTGCAATCACGTCATCAACACAGATTTTCTGTGAACGTTTGGGCAGGCATTGTTGGTGATGTCTTGATTGGGTCCCATGTTCTTCCACCTACTCTCAATGGAGCACGTTATCATGATTTCATACGGGATACTCTACCTGTGCTGCTAGAACATGTGCCTTTACAAGTACGACACAACATGTGGTTCATGCATGATGGAGCTCCTGCTAATTTCAGTAGAAGTGTTCATAAGCTTCTTTACAACAGATTCGGTGACCTCTACGCAACCCCTGTGCTAAATGTAGAGACTCTTCGTGCTCGTATTGTGGACGGCTGTGATACAATACGCCATTCTCCAGGAATGCATCAGTGCATCAGGGATTCCATGCGACAGAGGGTGGATGCATGTATTCTCGCTAACGGAGGACATTTTGAACATTTCCTGTAACAAAGTGTTTGAAGTCACACTGGTACGTTCTGTTGCTGTGTGTTTCCATTCCATGATTAATGTGATTTGAAGAGAAGTAATAAAATGAACTCTAACATGGAAAGTAAGCGTTTCCGGACACATATCCACATAACATATTTTCTTTCTTTGTGTGTGAGGAATGTTTCCTGAAAGTTTGGCCGTACCTTTTTGTAACACCCTGTATGTAATATATGTAACTATCTTTTTATCATCCTTTGTAATATACATGGTACTTAAGAATACATGTGCTTATTGTTATAGGTGATCCTGATGCAAGAACAGTTGGCTCGCAACAGGATTATTGTAGAGGATGACGGCAAAGGTGGTGTTCAGTGTCAAGTTACAAGCAGCACTCACGAGAAAAAGTCTCGAACAAATGTTGTTGTCAAAAATGGAAAATATTACCTAAAACATAACACACTGCAAGATGTAAGCATAATTTTTTGATGACTTAAAAGCATAGTTATAAAATAACCCATAATTTTGCTATTGAAATGGTTTTGATGTGTGTGTGTGTGTGTGTGTGTGTGTGTGTGTGTGTGTGTGTGTGGGCGCGCGCTCGTGCGTGCGTGCGGGCGTGTGTGTGCCCGGGGGGGGGGGGGGGGGAGGCAAATGCGATTGTGTGAGCGTGTGCCCTCTCTCCTGCCCACCCCTCCCTGACACACACACACACACACACACACACACACACACACACACACACAGATATCTAAAAACAAAGATGATGTGACTTACCAAACAAAAGTGCTGGCAGGTCTATAGACACACAAACAATACACACAAAATTCAAGCTTTCGCAACAAATGGTTGCTTCATCAGGAAAGAGGGAAGGAGAGGGAAAGACGAAAGGATGTGGGTTTTAAAGGAGAAGGTAAGGAGGCATTCCAATCCCGGGAGTGGAAAGACTTACCTTAGGGGGAAAAAAGGACAGGTATACACTCGCACACATACACATATCCATCCACACATATACAGACACAAGCAGACATATTAAAAGGCAAAGAGTTTGGGCAGAGATGTCAGTCGAGGCGGAAGTGCAGAATCAAAGATGTTGTTGAATGACAGGTGAGGTATGAGTGGCGGCAACTTGAAATTAGTGGAGGTTGGTGCCTGGTGGATAACGGGAAGAGAGGATACATTGAAGAGCAAGTTCCCATCTCCGGAGTTTAGAAGGGTTGGTGTTAGTGGGAAGTATCCAGATAACCCGGACGGTGTAACACTGTGCCAAGATGTGCTGGCCATGCACCAAGGCATGTTTAGCCACAGGGTGATCCTCATTACCAACAAACACTGTCTGCCTGTGTCCATTCATGCGAATGGACAGTTTGTTGCTGGTCATTCCCACATAGAATGCGTCACAGTGTAGGCAGGTCAGTTGGTAAATCACGTGGGTGCTTTCACACGTGGCTCTGCCTTTGATCGTGTACACCTTTCGGGTTACAGGTCAGGAGGGTAGTTGCGGGATGCGAAAGCTGTTGTCAGGTTGTTGGTGTAATGGTTCAGGGATTCCGGACTGGAGCAGATTCGTTTGCCACGAAGACCTAGGCTGTAGGGAAGGGACCGTTTGATGTGGAGTGGGTGGCAGCTGTCATAATGGAGGTACTGTTGCTTGTTGGTGGGTTTGATGTGGACGGACGTGTGAGGCTGGCCATTGGACAGGTGGAGGTCAACGTCAAGGAAAGTGGCATGGGATTTGGAGCAGGACCAGGTGAATCTGATGGAACCAAAGGAGTTGAGGTTCGAGAGGAAATTCTGGAGTTCTTCTTCACTGTGAGTCCAGATCATGAAGATGTCATCAATAAATCTGTACCAAACTTTGGGTTGGCAGGCCTGGGTAACCAAGAACGCTTCCTCTAAGTGACCCATGAATAGGTTGGCGTAAGAGGGGGCCATCCTGGTACTCATGGCTGTTCCCTTTAATTGTTGGTATGCCTGGCCTTCAAAAGTGAAGAAGTTGTGGGTCAGGATGAAGCTGGCTAAGGTAATGAGAAAAGAGGTTTTAGGTAGGGTGGCAGGTGATTGGCGTGAAAGGAAGTGCTCCATCGCAGTGAGGCCCTGGATGTGCAGGATGTTTGTGTATAAGGAAGTGGCATCAATGGTTACAAGGATGGTTTCTGGGGGTAACAGATTGGGTAAGGATTCCAGGCGTTCGAGAAAGTGGTTGGTGTCTTTGATGAAGGATGGGAGATTGCATGTAATGGGTTGAAGGTGTTGATCTATGTAGGCAGAGATACGTTCTGTGGGGGCTTGGTAACCAGCTACAATGGGGCGGCTGGGATGATTGGGTTTGTGAATTTTAGGAAGAAGGTAGAAGGTAGGGGTGCGGGGTGTTGGTGGGGTCAGGAGGTTGATGGAGTCAGGTGAAAGGTTTTGTAGGGGGCCTAAGGTTCTGAGGATTCCTTAAAGCTCCGCCTGGACATCAGGAATGGGATTACCTTGGCAAACATTGTATGTGGTGTTGTCTGAAAGCTGGCGCAGTCCCTCAGCCACATACTCCCGACGATCAAGTACCACGGTCGTGGAACCCTTGTCCGCCGGAAGAATGACGATGGACCAGTCAGCCTTCAGATCACGGATAGCCTGGGCTTCAGCAGTGGTGATGTTGGGAGTAGGATTAAGGTTTTTTAAGAAGGATTGAGAGGCAAGGCTGGAAGTCAGAAATTCCTGGAAGGTTTGGAGAGAGTGATTTTGAGGAAGAGGAGGTGGGTCCCGCTGTGACGGAGGACGGAACTGTTCCAGGCAGGGTTCAATTTGGATAGTGTCTTGGGGAGTTCGATCATTAGGAGTGGGATTAGGATCATTTTTCTTCGTGGCAAAGTGGTATTTCCAGCAGAGAGTATGAGTGTAGGACAGTAAATCTTTGACGAGGGCTGTTTGGTTGAATCTGGGAGTGGGGCTGAAGGTGAGGCCTTTGGATAGGACAGAGGTTTCGGATTGGCAGAGAGGTGTGGAGGAAAAGTTAACTACTGAATTAGGGTGCTGTGGTTCCAGATTGTGTTGATTGGAATTTTGAGGTTTTGGAGGGAATGGAGCTGGAAGTGGGAGATTGAGTAGATGGGAGAGACTGGGTTTGTGTGCAATGAGAGGAGGTTGAGGTTTGCTGGAAAGGTTGTGAAGGGTGAATGAGTTGCCTTTCCGGAGGTGGGAAACCAGGAGATTGGATAGTTTTTTGAGGTGAAGGGTGACATGCTGTTCTAATTTGCGGTTGGCCTGTAGGAGGATGCTCTGAACAGCCGGTGTGGATGTGGGAGAGGAAAGATTGAGGACTTTTATTAAGGATAGGAGTTGACGGGTGTGTTCATTGGCTGAATTGATGTGTAGGAGAAGGATTAGGTGGGTGAGGGCAATGGATTGTTCAGTTTGGAACTGGTATAGGGACTGATGGAAAGAAGGGTTACAGCCAGAGATGGGAACTTTAAGTGTGAGGCCTTTGGGGGTAATGCCAAATGTCAGACAAGCCTGAGAAAATAAAATATGCGAGCGTAATCTGGCTAGGGTGAAGGCATGTTTGTGGAGGGAATGTAAATAAAACTTAATGGTGTCATTGTGGCGGTGTTGTGGGGGTGACATGGTATTAGAAGGTGGAAAGTGTAACATGAGGCTGAAATGAAAATGAAAATAAAATATATGGGGAGAGATAAAGGTGAACTAGAAAGTAACTGGAGATCTGTTATGAAAAAAGGCGAAAAAGTGTTGGTTAAAGCTGGGCTACGTTGATCCTGTGGTGAACTTGGGTTGGTAGACAACGATGTGCACAAAGGTTAGATGGTTGTGTTGCCGCCAAAACACGTTGAAGGATGGAGAAATTCGGGAAAATTTCGAAAAAACTGCGTGTAAATGTATTAAAAGGAGTGGTTTTGTGGTGGCAGATTATGAAAATGAGACTAACAATTGTCTGGCGCAGAAATAATGACGTTAAAACCTGTGGCAAGCGGCTAAAATTTATCAGTGATGTGGGAAAAACGGAAATGGAAATAAAGCGAAAGTTATCAGAACTAGCCGAAATGGTTGTTAAATAGGTGAAAGGAACTGTTTGTGAACCAGAAACGGTGGCAGTGTGCTGTATATTTAGTTTTTGTGGATGATTCAGATTCCTCATCAAGCCTGAGTACTGATAGAGTGAACACATCAGAGATAACCGGACTCCAGGCAACACCCTCGTGGGGTACAGCAGCCATCTTGGCAAGCTCATGAGGTGGCACCAACCTCTAACGAGTGTTTACTGATATACTGCAGCCTGGCAGTTGCAGCCAGCCTCTCGTTAGTCACTAGTCTTTCATACATGCCAATGAATAGCAGAGCATTTTGACCATAGTTTAAGATATAAAGTTGTGATGTTGTTACAGTCTATCAGCTGGAATGACATCAGCAGCAAGAAAGCTAACTGTAAGATTGGTGTTTGTTTTTAATTATTTTTCTGTACAATTAACTAAGTAGTTATTATATTTTTGCATTGCAAGTATTAGTAAATTATGAAGAGAGAGTCTAACAACAGCTGAATCTCACTGGTACAAATTATTCATTAAGAAATACTTTTGAATATATGTATAATTGCAGCTTATTCCTTTGAAAATGAGATAATACAAACATGCATTTTGTGCAGAGAACCATATATTTCTGTTGTTGTCTGTTTTTACTATGATAGGCACTTTCCCTGACGAGTAACAGTTTTGTGAGGAGTCTAATTGTTTGCACATTCTTGCACTTCACTTGACCTTCTAACACATGAATAGTTTTTTAAATGTAATTCCTTTTGTTTCAAAAGCAAATCTTTCAATGGTTCTTACCATTTGTTGTTTGTAGGAACAATTGTGGAACTGGTTTCTTCTGTGTTGGGAAACATTTTTATTGTTTCTGACATTTTTTCATCACATCTGTATAGTTTTGCTTTCAGTTGTGGTTGTGGTGGCTTATTTGATATGTTAAATAATGTACATATTGCATTCCATATACAAGTTTCCTAGGTTCCACATTCAGTGATATGACTGGAAGTGTAGTGAACAAAACTTCATTTTGCTGCGTGGATATATATGACCTCTTTTCTCAAAAGGTCAGGTCTTTTGCTGTTTACTCTCCGTTTTTTTGTACTGAAAAAATATCTGTAAGTTACAAGAGAATTATAAATAAACTGTCCTGCATAGCTTCCAGGGTCCCCAAGAAACTAAAAAAACACAAATGTGATGCAATTTTTTAGTTGCTGTCCATTTTTATGGCACTAAATGCATTCCCTTTTGTAAAACAACACTATTTTACTAATCAGTATAAATGATACTATTCACACTCATTTGATTTCGTATTCAGTAGTGTAGCTTTCTGTCCGCTCGGACTACTATTGTTGCAGTGTATAACAAAAATGAGCAGTAGTTTTGTGACTGTATGCGTTAGACTGTAATTTTGACCTTACCTGATTAACGTTCTGGATTTGGACTTTTCCCTGGATTGTGGTATATGTTTAGACAACTCGACTATACTCTGAACTAGTGCTGAATATTAATTCACCTGATGATCTCCGCTGTCAGTTACCATCAGAACCAGCAGTTTTCTTCTGCCAGTCTCTTTCTTATAATTAGTACAAATAATCATAAACTGTGTTCCTACCTGCGGAGAATAGTACAGAAAATTGACAATGAGAACTTCTTTGCTGTGCAACTTTTGCATTGCGGTATGTATCCTGAGTTTGTTAAGTTGTGGCAGTAGCAGTTACTGCAACAGTAGGAGTAGCAATACCTGGAGCAACAGCAACAGTGAGACTTGTAGCAAGAGATGCTAGTAGCAGCAGACACATCTTTACAACTTTTGCAAAATCGACAACAGTTGGCTGCTGCAGTGGGCTCGCCTCACTGCCCACCCTTTGTTTGTTTATATGAGGCAAATGGGAGATGGAGGGATTGTTTATGTTGTTTTGTTCTTCACTGCAGGGCAAGTCAAATAACTGACCCTAGATATCAATGTGCACTCTTACTGTCTTGTAGTAGTAAACTGTACGAAGCGGTGCAAAAATTATGCCCACTCTCAGATCCTAGTAGTTTGAGTTTTTCTGATATTTGTGGTTTGCTGACTGACTATTAGAGCCACAAATGTTGTTATGGCACGGCTACGGTTTAACCAATGTGTTAAGCAACATAAACAATCTCTACGCAGCATGGGCTGCTGACTTACAAGGTTTGGGGCGCAAGTTTAGCTTTTCATGCAGTGTGGTATTTCATATGTGGACTCTGTAATATGTGATGTTATTATCCATCTTGCTCTGGATTGAGATGTTAGTGCAAAAGCTTTAGAGGTGTCTCATCCCACATTGAGTGATGTGTTAAATATTGCCAAAGCACACAAGTAACTGCGTCAGTGCAAGCTCTGTTTCACAAATCTACAGGTGTTGATGTTAGTAGTCTGTTGCTGTTGTGCTCCACACTCAACTTAACGACTTTCAGTTGATGTAATTATCAATTTACCAAGTACCTATTTGTCTGGTGACACAGGATTCAGTAGTTAGTGATTTCTTGCCCTTATCATTGATAGATGCACATAAACAGAAGCACTTTGTTCATTGTTGGCATGTCCGCAAATGAGCAGAGACTCATGTAATGTTTTAGACCCCAGAAAAGTTAATGCTGTCCAATCTTGTCCAGCATCAACGATGTCACTGCCCTTTCTGTGATGTCATCTGTTTTGCATGCCACGAACTGGGGCACTTTGAGAGTGTCTAGGCGGGTGTGCATCAACAGCTTAGGCCATCAGCGCACTGCACGCTATCTTGCCGATGCCTGTGGCAGCAGTGGGCGATATGCAGTGTCTCATGTTGTAACTGGACACTCGAGGGATCACAGTGGATCTCCAGTGGGACACGGGTCAGTCGTGTCTCTGATTGGTGAGAACACACACCAGTGCTTTGGCTTCCCACAGCTGCAGTCTCTTCAGCACAATGTGATGGTGTACAATGGCCAGTCAATTCCATTGCAAAGTCAGATCATCATCCAAGCTAACAAGGAGAGGTCCCCAGATGTACGATCGACTTTTTGAAACTGTCTGTATGATGCTGTAGGTTAAGAGTCCAGGTATCATGCACTACAGTGACTCAACCTGGTGGGTCCTCCTTTGTGAGTAATTGAGGGGAAAAAAAATCAAAATTTTGTGGGGCAGTCAATATCATTAAAAAAAGTTATATTATCTAGTCTGGTTGCGTAGTATAATGGATAGGATAACAGCCTCACATGAAGGTTGTTGTGGATTTGGATCTCCGGTGCACATAGTTTGTTTATTTTATTTTTTTATTTTTAAATCTTTATTGAAATTACTTTGATCATTATTTTTATTCAATTGATTGGTTTAAATGTAATTTTTTTATTTCTATTTTTGTAACATCATTTTAGTCACCGTATGAACTTTTTCATTAGTTTCATTTTTCTGTTCATAATTCTTTTTCCAATTGGAATTTTTGTGAGTGTGAATTTTATTACATTTGCCTGCTATAACATTCAATTATTTGAAAATTGCAGTCTATCAGTTAAAAAACAAAAGACGAAATAATCTATTTATATTTGTGCAGTGGTGTCAAAAATTTATTACCAGATGTGCAATATTTTTGCTCTTGGTAATCATCATACAAACTTTTAAAACATAACCTTAATACCTGTTGCACTGTGGACAACATAGTGCAGATGTAAATTTAAATGAAAGATGGGTTTATAAGTAAAATGAAATTCAAACAAAATGAGAACTAGATATAGTGAATGCAGTAATGCGGAAGAAAGAACAGGGTGATAAAGCAAAATAAATTAAATCAAAATTAATACATTAAACTAATTAAAACACATGAACAATGATTTCAAGTGAAGAAATAATGACAGGAAGAAAAATGAGAGCAAATGAAGAAGTTGATATTATGATTAAAATTATGCGACAAAGGCATGCAACCAAAAAATTACATTAAAATCAGGTAACTGAATAAATATGATGATCAAAATCATTCCAATAAAGATTTAGGAAAAAAACAAGCTTTCTGCAGGTGATGAGCTTTGAACCCATAACATCCTGCATACGAAGCTGTTATCCTGGTCATTATACCACTCAGCCAGTCTATACAATGCAACTATTTAAATGCTGTTGAATGTTACACAAAATTTCGAATTTTTTTTGTCCTCAATTACTCGCAAATGACGGTCCACCAGGGTAAATGGCTGCAGTGTGTGATACATAGGATCTTTACCTACATTACCATATAGATAGTTACAAAAAGTCGATTGTACTGCAGGGGATCTCTCCTTGTAAGTACAAAAACATTGCTTGGCAGCTAATGTTGATTGCAATTATCTCCTGGAGACAATAACTAACATTTTTAGTTAGATGCTTTTGCGTTTTTTGATTTTCAAATTCAGGACCAGGTTAATTTGGTTTCACCTGTGATCCTATTCACAGAACTTGATGCATTGTGTTCACAATTTAAGCAACTGTTTAAACACACATTAGGTTGTGCAACAGTGTTCCAGGCCCACATTTCCTTAAAGTGTTCAGCAGTACCTAAGTTTTTTTAGGGCTTGTCCGTTGCCTTTTACTATGTGTGAAAAGTAGGTAGGTTGCATAATGTTGGTGTTCTGTTACCAGTATCGCCTAGCCAATGAGCTATGCCCATGGCTGTGGTTCATAAACCTAATGGATCACTTCACATTTGTGGTGATTCTTAGTTTACCATTAATGCTTAAGCAAATGTTAATTTGTATTCACTTCCTCAACAGGAGGAATTGTAGGCTGCATTGACTTGGGGCCAATAGTTTTCAAGGATATATCTCACTGATGCTTACTTTCAATTGCATGTACATGATCAGATGAAACAGTTTTTAGAGTTTAATATGCCATGTTATATCTGAAGTGAAAGGTGTCTCAGATTCTCAGTCTAGCCCGAATATTGATGGAGAGAACACATTGGAGATACTCGAGCTCCAGGTGACACCCATGGCTTGTGCCTGCATGGGGGAGCAGCCTCTTTGGCAAGCCCGTGAAGTGGCGTCACCCTCTGACAACTGTTTACTGATATATCATTGTCTGGCAATTGCGGCCACTCTGAAGTCTTACATACACGCCATTGGCTAGCAGAGTATTTTGAGCTTGCCTGATTACCATTTTGTGATTTGAACTTTTCCCTGGATTGTGGTATATCCTTAGGCAACTTGGTTATGCAGTGACTTGAATTGATTATTAATTCACTTCGTGATGTCTGCTGTCATTCACCACCGGAGTCACCTGTTCCGTTCCTTTGGTCTTCTTGCTACCATGAATGCGAATAATCTTAAACTGTGTTTCTGCGTATGCTGAGTAGGGCAGAAAAATATAGGTGGAGAATTATAGGAAACAATAAGGTTTTGATTGGTAATGAATACCATGTTGGCTTTATCACAAACTCCAGTTCTCTCTTTTTCTGGTATATCTACAAAAAAATGTTACTTTATTTTTTATGCTTTTTTTGTTTGATGCAACTCACACTCTCTGTAGGTTAGGCTTAACTGTTAGGATTAATTTTCAATTTGGAAATTTCACATCCATTAAACAATAATAGAGCTATCATATCACAGGCATTATGAAATACAAAACTCTGGACAGTTTTCAATTTGAATTTCATCCCATATTTTACTTCATTGGTAACATGGTGGAAGACACTGACAATCTCAGAATAAACATGTGTAGATTAGGATCTAACATCCCATTGACAGCGAGATCAATAGTAAAGATTGGGAACCAACTGGGATCCGTGAGGTGAAGGGGTGTGGATAATTGAGAGCGGGTGAAGGAAATAATTGGTGTCTTTGATATGAGGGTCTAGATTTTGGACAATGGGTTGGAGGTGTTGGTTAATGACCAGTGAAAGACCTGCCCAGTACACCCACACAGCACTTCCTTTTCTACATCTACATGATTAGTCTGCTATTCACAATAAAGTGCCTGGCTGAGGGTTCAGTGAAACACCTTCGTGCTCTGTCTCTGCTGCTCCACTCTCAAATGGCACGCGGGAAAAACGAACACTTAAATTTTTCTGTGCGAGCCCTGATTTCTCTTATTTTATCATGATGATCATTTCTCCCTATGTAGGTGGGTGCCAACAGAATGTTTTCACAATTGGAGGAGAAAACTGGTGATTGAAATTTCATGAGAAGATCCCGTCGCAACAAAAAACGCCTTTGTTTTAATGATTGCCATCCAATTCACAAATCATGTCTGTGACACTATCTCCCCTGTTTTGCGATAATACCAGATGAGCTGCCCTTCTTTGTACTATTTCGATGTCATCCGTCAGTCCCACCTAATGCAGATCCCACACCGCACAGCAATACTCCGGAATAGGGCGGACAAGCGTAGTGTAAGCAGTCTCTTTGGTAGACCTATTGCACCTTCTAAGTGTTCTGCCAATGAATCACAGTCTTTGGTCTGCTCTACCCACAATATTGTCTATCTGATCGATTCAATTTAGGTTATTTGTAATTGTAATCCCTAAGTATTTAGTTGAATTTACAGCCCTCAGATTTGTGTGACTTATCGTGTAATCAAAATTTAGCTGATTTCTTTTAGTACTCATGTGAATAACTTCACCCTCTTCTTTATTCAGGGTCAATTCCCACTTTTCGCACCATACAGATATCTTATCTAAATCATTTTGCAAGCCATTTTGATCATCTGATGACTTTAAAAGATTGTAAATGACAGAATCATCTGCAAACAATCTAAGACAGCTACTCAGATTGCCTCCTATGTCATTAATATAGATCAGGAACAATAGAGGGCCTATAACACTTCCTTGGGGAACGCCGGATATTACTTCTGTTTTACTCAATGACTTTCCATCTATTATTATGAACTGTGACCTTTCTGATAGGAAATCATGAATCCAGTCTCACAACTGAGGCGATACTCCATAGGCACGCAGTTTGGTTAGAAGATGCTTGTGAGGAATGGTGTTGAAAGCCTTCCGGAAATATAAAAATATGGAATCAATTTGACATCCCCTGTCAATAGCACTTATTACTTCATGAGTATAAAGAGCTAGTTGCGTTTCACAAGAACAATATTTTCTGAATCTGTGCTGACTATATGTCAATAAATCATTTTCTTCAAGGTACTTCATAATGTTCGAATTCAGTATGTGTTCTAAAACCCTACTGCAAATCGACGTTAGTGATATAGGCCTGTATTCAGTGGATTACTCCTACTTCCCTTTTTGGGTGTTGGTGTGACTTGAGCAATTTTCCAGTCTTTAGGTACGGATCTTTCTGTGAGCGAGTGGTTGTATATAATTGCTAAATATGAAGCTATTTTATCAGCATACTCTGAGAGGAACCTGACAGTTATACAATCTGGACCAGAGGCCTTGCCTTTATGTGATTTAAGCCGCTTTGTTACACTGAGGATATGTACTTTTATGTTTCTTATCTTGGCAGTTGTTCTTGATTGGAATTCAGGAATATTTACTTTGTCGTCTTTGGTGAAGGAGCTTCGGAAAACCGTGTTTAATAATTCTGCTTTATTGGCAGTGTCATCAGTGTCTTCACCGTTGTTATCACACAGTGAAGGTATTGATTGTGTCCTGCCACTGGTGTGCTTTATGTATGACCAGAATCTCTTTGGGTTTTCTGCCAGATTTCGAGACAGAATTTCATTGTGGAAATTATTAAAAGCATCTCGCATTGAAGTACGCGCTATAGTTCGATCTTCTGTAAAACTTTGCCAATATTGGGGATTTTGCATTCTTTTAAATTTGGCATGCCTTTTTTGTTGCTTCTGCAACAACAATCTGACCCGTTTTGTGTACCATGGGGGATCATACCATCACTTATTAATTTATGTGGTATATCTCTCTCAATTGCTGTTGATACTATCTCTTTGAAAACATTCTATAGCTTTTCTACACTTTCTTGATCAGATTGGAAGAAGTGAAGACTTCTCTTAAAAAGGTGTTACGAGCATTTTTATCAGTTTTTTTAAGTAGATATACTTGGCGTTTCTTTTTGATTGTTGTAAGTGTTACGGTATTCAGCCTAGCAGCAACTGCCTTGTGGTCGCTAATCCCTGTATTCATCACAACAATCACTATCTGTCCAGGATTATTTGTTGCTAAAAGGTCAAGTATGCTTTCGCAACCATTTATGCTTCGAGTGGGCTCATGAACTAATTATTTTCACAATAATTTACTGAGAAAGCATTCAGTACAATTTCAGATAATGTTTTATGCCTGCTGTCGGCTTTAAACGTATAATTTTTCCAGCATATCGAGGGTAGATTGAAGTCACCACGGACTATAATTGTATGAGTGGGGTACTTACTTGAAATGAGACTCAAGTTTCCTTTGAACTGTTCAGCAACTATGTCTTCTGAGTCGGGGGGTCGCTAAAATGATCCAATTAATAGTTTAGTCTGATTGTCAGGTATAACCACTACACATACTATTTCATGTGAACTATCAACTTCAATTTCGCTACAAGGCAAACTACCTCTGACACCAATAAATACTCCACCACCAACTGTATTTAATCTATCCTTTCTGAAAACTGTTAGATGGTTTTAAAAAATTTCGGCTGAACTTATTTCTGGCTTTAGCCAGCTCTCTGTACCTACAACTATTTGAGCTTCAGTGCTTTCTATTAGGGCCTGGAGCTCTGGTTCTTTCCCAACGCAGCTCAATTTATAACGACAATACCAATCATTTCTCAACTACCTTACTGTGTTTTACCTGCCCTCTTTTAGACTGACTGCCCTTCTCTGGTTTCCTGAGACCCTCTAACCTAAAAAACCACCCAGTCCCTTCCACACAGCCCCCACTACCTGTGTAGCCACCTCCTGTGTGTAGTGGACTCCTGACCTATTAAGTGGAACCCGAAAACCCACCACTCAATGGTGCAAGTCAAAGAATCTGCAGCCTACATGGTCACAGAACCGCCCGAGCCTCTGATTCAGACCCTCCACTCGGCTCTGCACCAAAGGACCACAGTCGGTTCTATCGACGATGCTGCAGATAGTGAGCTCCACCTTAATCTCAGAAGCAAGACTGGCAGTCTTTACCATTTCCGCAAGCCGCCCGAAGCCAGACAGAATCTGCTCCGATCCAAAGTGATACACGTCATTGGTACCGACATGAGCCACCACCTGCAGTTGGCTGCACCCTGTACTCTTCATGGCATCTGAAAGCACCCTTTCCACATCCGGAATGACTCCCTCCAAAGTGCACACGGAGTGCACACTGGCTTCCTTCCCCTCCTTGGAAGCCCTAAGTGGCCCCATTACGTGCCTAATGTTGGCGCTCCCAACTACCAGCCAACCCACCCTCTGTGAATGGCCATACCTTGTGGGCCAAGAAGTTTCCTCTGGAACAGGGTGGATGACTGCATCTGGCTCAGAGACGTCATCAGCCACAGATAACACCTGAAACCTGTTCATCAAACAAACCGGGGAGACTCTACGATCGGCCCCTCGGAAAGTTTTTCGCTGCCTGCCAGATGTTGGAATGATCTCCCACTCGACCACGGGTGAGGGGTCAACCTCAGTGCAGGCAGTACCTGGGGAGGTCACAGCAGTGGACCGATCGGAGGACACGTGGGACGTGCTCGACGTCCTTCGCATCCCCGTGTCCGATCCCCCACAGTGACGCGCCTTGGCAGCAGCCTCAAGCTGTGTGACGGAAGCCAGCGCAGCCTGAAGCTGTGAGTGAAGGGTCGCCAGCTCAGCTCGCATCTGTACACAACAATAACAGTTCCTATCCCTTACTGCAGTCGCTCCTGTTTGAAGCTCGTAAAAATATGTAACAAGCGAACGGTGTACTTGCCTTATTAGTAGCAGGAACTAGCGGTGCACTCTCGCTGACAGACCTACCACAGGCATATGCTACCACATTAGAGGCTGGACCACCTGTGAAAGCAGCCATGTCACATACCAGCTCTGCTGCAGTCATTGCACAGCTTTTTATGTTGGTGTGACTACCTGTCAGGATGAATGGCCACTGCCAAACTGTGGTGAAGAGCAAAGTGAACCACCTTGTTCACAACATGCAGTGGAATGCAATATCCTAGATTTCAATGGCTGCTTCACAACCTGCAGCATCTGGATCCTCCCCTCTACAATCAGCTTTTCTGAACTCTGTAGATGGGAGTTTTCCTCACAACACATTATCCACTCCCAAAATCATCCAGGCCTCAACCCACAGTAACCTATTGTCCTCTCATCCTCAACCCAGCAGTTTCCACCCTCTCTGTCCTATCACCTCTTCCCAACTCACGTTCCCCTCACTCTCATTGTACACCATTCTCTGCCAAGTAAAGGGACGAGAGAGGCAGTTCTGACGTTACGGCTAATAATGGAAGCAAGGCTAAAGAAAAATCAAGACACGTTCATAGGATTTGTCGACCTGGAAAAAGCGTTCGACAATATAAAATGGTGCAAGCTGTTCGAGATTCTGAAAAAAGTAGGGGTAAGCTATAGGGAGAGACGGGTCATATACAATATGTACAACAACCAAGAGGGAATAATAAGAGTGGACGATCAAGAACGAAGTGCTCGTATTAAGAAGGGTGTAAGACAAGGCTGTAGCCTTTCGCCCCTGCTCTTCAATCTGTACATCGAGGAAGCAATGATGGAAATAAAAGAAAGGTTCAGGAGTGGAATTAAAATACAAGGTGAAAGGATATTAATGATACGATTCGCTGATGACATTGCTATCCTGAGTGAAAGTGAAGAAGAATTAAATGATCTGCTGAACGGAATGAACAGTCTAATGAGTACACAGTATGGTTTGAGAGTAAATCAGAGAAAGACGAAGGTAATGAGAAGTAGTAGAAATGAGAACAGCGAGAAACTTAACATCAGGATTGATGGTCATGAAGTCAATGAAGTTAAGGAATTCTGCTACCTAGGCAGTAAAATAATCAATGACGGACGGAGCAAGGAGGACATCAAAAGCAGACTCGCTATGGCAAAAAAGGCATTTCTGGCCAAGAGAAGTCTACTAATATCAAATACCGGCCTTAATTTGAGGAAGAAACTTCTGAGGATGTACGTCTGGAGCACAGCATTGTATGGTAGTGAAACATGGACCGTGGGAAAACCGGAACAGCAGAGAATCGAAGCATTTGAGATGTGGTGCTATAGACGAATGTTGAAAATTAGGTGGACTGATAAGGTAAGGAATGAGGAGGTTCTACGCAGAATCGGAGAGGAAAGGAATATGTGGAAAACACTGATAAGGAGAAGGGACAGGATGATAGGACATCTGCTAAGACGTGAGGGAATGACTTCCATGGTACTAGAGGGAGCTGTAGAGGGCAAAAACTGTAGAGGAAGACAGAGATTGGAATACGTCAAGCAAATAATTGAGGACGTAGGTTGCAAGTGCTACTCTGAGATGAAGAGGTTAGCACAGGAAAGGAATTCGTGGCGGGCCGCATCAAACCAGTCAGTAGACTGATGACCAATAACACAACTCTGCCAATGACCCCACAAGTCTTTTGCCCTTCTCTACTTCTCTCTTTTTTTGCCTCCCCCCCCCCCCCCCCCCTTCCACAGCCTCATGATGCTGAACCTAGCTGCCTTGTTTGGCTGTCATCTAGTCCCTGCACGCTCCACAAGGCAGCGCTGACTTCCCTCCCCTCCACCCTTACCCTGATTTACAGAACACTATGTGGGATGTGTGAATGAATGAATGAATGATGTCCAAGTGTCAGATCATCATCTCTCATGCTGCTAGTGTGATCAGGGAGCTGGATATCATTTGCGTAACGGCATATGCATATCGTACATTTTTTCTTCCCTCCCTCTCTTTCCATCTCATCAGCGACCAGAGTAGCGCAAGGTTAGCACACTGGACTCACATTCAGGAGGATAACGTGTTGAACCCATGTCTAGTCATCCTGATTTAAGTTTCACGTGATTTTCCTAAATTGCTGAAGGCAAGGCGGGATACTTCCTTCAAAAGGGCAAGGCCAGTTTTCTTCTTCATCCTTCCCTAATCCAAGCTTGTGCTCCATCTCAAATGATGTAATTGTTGATGGGACGTTAAACACTAATCTCCTCCTCCTCCTCCTCCTCCTCGTCCCCCCCCCCCCCCATCTCCTCCTTCTCTCTTTGTTCATCTCCTCCTCCCATACCTATTTACATCTCCTCCTTCCCTCACATTTCTCTGACCATCTGCTCCTCCTCCTCCTCCTCCTCCTCCTCCTCCTCCTCCTCCTCCTCCCCTCCTACTTCTTTACATCTCCCCCTTCCTTCTCTCTATCTTCTCCTCCCCCTACCGCTGTACATCTCCTCCTTCCTCCCTCTCTCTGTCTATCTTCTCCTCTCCCTCTCTGTCTATCTCCTCTGCCCCCTACTGCTTTACATCTCCTCCTCCTCCCCCTCCTGCTCCCCTTCCTCCCCTCCTCCTCCTTCCCCTCCCCCTCCCCTCCCCACCCCTCCCCTCCCCTCCCCTCCCCTCCCTCCCCCTTCCCTTCTTGTTTGCCTATCTGTCTCCTCCCCACCTCTCTATCCATCTCCTACTCCCACTCTCTGTTCATCTCCTCCTTCCCCCTTTCTCTGTCCACTTCTCACTTTGTCCTCCTGCTTATCCATATCCTTCTTGCCCCCCCCCCCCTCCCCCCCACACCCACCCACCCAACCCTGCTCAGCTGTGCCCACTGGCTTGTACACACCCTGGAAAGCATTCCAATACTATCCACACAACACACCAGTCATACAGTGCAGCCTGGATGTCAGGTTAAAATCGTCCAGCTGTGAAGGAGGAGAAGTGGAGAAAACACACACACACACACACACACACACACACACACAGAGAGAGAGAGAGAGAGAGAGAGAGAGAGAGAGAGAGAGAGAGAGAGTGTTCATGTTTATGTATATCAATAGATATTTGCAATATTTCTCTCAGGTTTCAATGTAATGGTCGGTGTCCCATTATAATGCGTAACTTTATTCAGTGCAGTAAGAATATTTATTGGAAAGAATTAAATGTATTGTCTATTGTTTGTTCTTGGTAAACTACTTCCCATTGTTCTTCCTGTACATTCTCTCTAAGTAGTGTAACTGAGACTGTGTTTATGATTTTTTGAAGTAATGGTTTCCAGTTCTTAGCACAATCTAATGCATTATGACACTTTGTTGCTACAATTAGATCACCATGGTGTGGGAAACCATTATAAAGAAAAACAGGTTTAGAAATAAATTATCAGCTGCTGTTGCACTATGTCCTATTCTTGTTGGGAATGTCACTACGGAGATCAAACTACAGCTAGACATCAGCAACTGAAAATGATCTCAGTCAGAACTATCTGGATGAAATCAGTCTTAAAATGCCCACTTGCAATTACAAGGATGGTTTGAAATGTTCTCGGAATCACCACGGGAGGTCAGCACTAGTGCAACTAGTTGTTCATGTGATATTCATTGGAATGTTGCCTGTAAACACATGCCATGTAAGTGCTCTTGGAAGAGAGCTGTGGCGCTGACGTGGCTCTGTTGTTGTTCCTGTGTTATGATTTGCGAAGATGGAAAAAAATCGAGATTTGAGCAGTGATTAAGTACTTTGTAAAGAAATGTATGAAAGCAAAGGACGTTCATGCCGATTTCCAGAATACACTGGGGGACTCTGCACTTTCATATTAAACTGTTGCCAAATGGACAAATGAATTTAAATTTGGTCAGGAGGGCTTAGATGATGATCTGCGCAGTGGTCGGCCAAGATGCGTCACAACTCCAGAAATCATTGCAAAAGTGCACAAAATGGTCATGGAGGCTTGCCAATTGAAAGTGCGTGAAATTGCTCATGCTTGCCAGATGTCATCTGAGAGGGTATATCATATTTTAATTAGAAATGAAAAAAATTATCTGCAAGATGGACGCCACAACTCTTTGACGCTGGATCAAAAAGGCGTGAGAACGGGCATATGGGAACAATGTTTGGCCCGTTTTAGGAGAAACGAACAAGAGTTTTTGCGCCGGTTTGTGACCACAGATGAAACTTGGGTGCACTACCATACCCTAGAGACAAAATAACAGTCAGTGTAAACATGCTGATTCTCCACCATCAAAGAAAGCAAAGCAGTTCCTTTGGTGGGAAAGGTCATAGCATCAGTGTTCCGGGATGCGAAGGGGTTCTGTTTGGAGATTATCTCCCCACTGGGCAAACAATAATTGGAGTATACTACGCTACCCTCCATGAACAAATTGCAATGAAAGATACACGAAAAAAGGCCAGGTTTACCAAAGAAGAAAGTCATCCTCCATCTAAACAGTGTGAGCCCACACACATGTGCTGTTACCATGGCAAAATTACATGAACTAAGGTATCAATTGTTGCCACACCCGCCTTATTCATCTGGCATGGTTCCATCAGACTTCCATCTCTTCCCAAAACTGAAAATTTTTCTTGGTGGAAAGATTCACTTCAAACGAAGAATTTATAGCCAGAGTTGACAACTATTTTGCAGGCCTGGAGGAAACTCATTTTTGAGATGGGATCAAGGCACGGGAATATCACTGGATGAAGTGCATTAATCTACAGGGAGACTACATAGAAAAATAAAAAAAGTTTCAGTGATGTAAGTACTTTTTTTCTATTCCATTCCGAGAACATTTCAAACCACCCTCATACTTCTCATTATTTCCACTAAGTGACCCCTCTGATAGCTGAGTGAAGATTTAAAACACAATAAATGCAAAACTTGCTTAGGTATATGGCCTGGTGTTTTATTCCACTTTTTATGTATTAATGGGAAGTTGCTCAAGGGTTTCCCAGGTCTTGTCACTCAGTAACACTTAATTCTTATTCTTAAGGCATGTTATTTGTTGAAGATTATTTCAATGTATATTTCAAACAATGGAGAATCCAGGATGGAGTGTAACAGTATTGTGAAAAGGAAAGTTGCTACTCACCATATAGCGGAGATGCTGAGTCGCAGATAGGCACAACAAAAAGACTGGCCAGTAAGACCTTTGTCAGAGTTAGACGGCCAACACACACATACACATTCACGAAAAGGCAACTCTCTCTCTCTCTCTCTCTCTCTCTCTCTCTCTCTCTCTCTCTCTCTCTCTCTCTCTCTCACTCTCACTCTCACTCTCTCGCGCGCACACACCCACACACACACACACACACACCTCTGCAGTCTCAGGCAACTGAAGCCACACTGTGAGCAGCAGCACCGGTGCATGATGGGAGTGGCACCTGGGTGGGGGTAAGGGGGAGGCTGCTGTTGCTCGCAGTGTGGCCTCAGTTGCCGAAGACTGCAGGCATGTGTGTATGAGTTGCATTTTCGTGAGTAAGTACGTGTGTGTTTGCTGTGCTGTCTAATTCTGACAAAGGCCTTAGTGGCCAGTCTTTTTGTTGTGCCTATCTGCAACTCAGCATCTCTGCTATATGGTGAGTAGCTACTTTTCTTTTCACAATATTGTTGCAATTTATATTTCAATGTATGTCCAATTCTTATGTTGTTGTCCTACAGCTGGAAATCTTATTAGTTGCTCGTTTTGAACTGGTTATTCCCAAGCCACACTTAGAAATCTATGGACATGCTAGAAAAGGAAAGATAGGCTTTTTGGAGTATAGTGTGAAGTTATCTTGTGAATGTGGCATTTTTATTTTATTTCTGCATTATCACTGGAAGTAATGTGCATTAGTAGATAAAGAACTGGCAATGTAAATACTTCTGGGCTGTCATGAAGATGAAGGACAATAAAATATATGGTTTGACATGGTACTCTCAGCTACCTTTAGGTTATGCAGAAATTTCATATTTTAAGCTAGGTTTGGGGTTTAAATAATGGAACCATTTTTTTTAATATACTCCAGTGAGGAAGTATTGGTGTTTTTAGTCTGTTCAGAATGAGTTGGTTCTGTGATATGATTGGCTCTAAGGTATCTCACACTGCGTCTATAATTTGGTTTTAAGGAATGTTTAATTTTGCTATTCAGAATTCCCACAAAATATATATTGTATTGATTTATGTGCAATCTTCGTTTTTATTTTGTACATTTATGCTCATGTCTACATGTTAAGTGACTATCAAATAACTATGGTGGGGGAGGGGGGGGAAGAAAAGGAAAAAGAAAACACCATGCCATGGCAAGACTGTACAGTGTACATACTCAATTGCAATAGAAACATGAAAGCAGGTGACATACATGGCACAATTGCTTATCCAAGTCTGTATGGGCATAGGTTTTGGCGTAGAATTGCCCTGACTGTGAATTGTTTGTGTTTGGCACACAATTTTCAATTTAAAATGAATTGGAATGGTAGAGTGAATACATGCCGATGACAGTACACATAGCCAAATCGCTGACAGATTAGAGACCAGCCTGTTATAACAAGGGGGGCTTTTGAGTTGAACGTGATGCATAGTTTTTGTTTCATAGTTGTGCAGGTGATGTCAGGAGAGAAGAAACATTCAATGATGGTGTGGACAAACTCAGCCAATTGCTGCAACAAAGTCCAGCCATCAATGCATGAGTCTCGGTTGGAGAATCTTCGACTAGCCTGTGTTGCTGGCACTGAGATGTCATTCTGTGTGTTTGGTGACCTGTTAAATGTATTCCTCATCCATAAAAGGCGCTGTATGGCTGTGTGAATCTTGCTTGTCATGAAATGGACTAAGAAACAGTTGATTAGAGTCGTGCGTGAATAAGTTGTATTTTAGCCTGATGAAATCAAACATTGGAAAATCCAGAATGGAATAATGACAGTGTTATGAAGAGGATAGATTGCTACTCACAATATAGAGGAGACACTGAGTTGCAGACAGTCACAACAAAAAGACTGTTATACATTTAATCTTTCAACCAAAAAGCCTTCTTGTAAAGTAGAAAACACCCACATTTTCGAGTGGGGGCGGATGTGTGCTCTCTCTCTCTCTCTCTCTCTCTCTCTCTCTCTCTCTCTCTCTCTGATACACACTCACACACACACACACACACACACACACACACACACACACACAAACAAACCACTGTCTCAGGCCACCGAGGCTGGCCTAATGTGTGTGTGTGTGTGTGTGTGTGTGTGTGTGTGTGTGTGTGTGTGTGAGAGTTGTGCTTGTGTGAATGTATGTGTGTGTGTGTGTGTGTGTGTGTGTGTGTGTGTGTGTTTTCTACTTTAGAAGAGGCCTTTTGGATAAAAATTTAAATTTATAGCTGTCTTTTTTTTGTGCCTGTCTGCAACTCAATGTCTCCTCTATATGATGAGCAGCACTCCTTTTCATAACATTGTCTTTAGTGTGGTAAGTAAGTCTCATAGTCTGGTCATGCGAGCCACATTAAAACCCAGCCAGTGCACTGTGGAAGGGCCAAATATGGTGGTGTCTTTGTTATTTTGTGCAGTTTCATGTTAGGTGTATTGGTGGCTGTAGTTTTTAGTGGTGACATCTTGACTTATGTGAATCCTTTTTGTGATGCATTGGGACCTGTGTTATGCTTGACAGATGATAATACCAAACACAGCACTGGCCTGGTGTTTAAGTACATGCAACATGATACTATGCTTCTAGAGTAGTCAGCCCACACCCGGGGCTAAAATCAAATTGAATATGTATTGGACACATTAATCAAAGGGATTTCAGCCCTAATGATGCCACTATAGACCATTCATTGCTGAACCCAGCTTTGGGAGATGTTGCCACAAGTTGTACTGGGCTGCCTGATCTACAATGTGAGGAGCCATAACAGTTTCTTTATTGCCAAGCGTGGACATCATACTTCGTATTTATACTCTTTATGCCACTAGTGGGGCTGACATCACATCTAGTGCCACCCATGGCCAGTTTTCTGGTATACCATAAATCAGTGTGTCACCTGTGACTGCACTGATTGTGTACCTTTTATTGCCTAATGTTTCATGAATCTCAAAGATTCTTTTAATGTATGGGCATAAGTGTGAAGTGTTTTTGCTGTGCAGTGAAGTATTTTGTTGATCAAGAGGTATGTTTCAAATTTGTTTCAGGATGTTCCTATTGCTGTAGTTTTCAAGGCTATGGGGGTAGAGAGTGACCAAGAAATTGTACAAATGATTGGAACTGAGGAAAGAATGATGCAACGAATAGCCCCTTCTCTTGAGGAATGCCACAAAGCAAATGTTTTTACGCAGACACAGGCTCTCAGGTAATAATCATATTTATGCTCACTGTGCTGTACTTTTTTTATTTAAAATCTCTTGTGAATGTGCTGGCTGATATTCTTATTGGAAGAGAATGAAATACACAGAGAAACTCAACAGAGATTTCAGATATACACACTTCACTTGCAAATTTAGTGCAGAACTGGCTTCAAAACCCCAAAATCATAGTTCGAATCCCCTTTCAGCACATGCTACTTATGTGACAGAAAGGCTGATTTTGGACTGTTTATCTGAGTGAAATATTTGATCTACTCCTTTCTCCCATGATGTTTCACTAAAAATGCTCCACAAATTGATGTTATTGAACAGTAAATATGTTTAAGTAAATTGTTTGAGTAATTGCCTAGCCAGACTTTCCAATTTTTAGAGCATCCTTTGCTAAAAATCAGTTTTATTTGTATCTTTATAATATTTGAAAACTTTTTGCTTTGTGCTGTTGGCTGCAGGTGATATGCAGAGAAGTTCTTATTTTGATTTTTAATAATATTGTAATATGCCACTGAATCCCTGAACTTTAGTTTAATAGAAATGTTGCTATTTTTTGTGGTATATTTTCTTATAGACATGCACAATTTCTGATTTGAGAGTCAATGTTATGTTCAACAGTTATGGTCTTTGTGAATCATAGTTAAATAAGAATGTCCATCTTGTTTGCATTTTTTCCATACTTGCTGATTTGATTGCATACTAACTTTAACTGTAATTTTTCTGTTGTAGAATTGACCTCATGTAAATTTGGTTTCCTGATAAGTTCTTCAAATGCATTTATTCATTTGGCCCCATAATTGTGTTTGTTTTTTTGGGGGGTAGGGTTTTTTTTAATGGTGGTTCAGGTGAATAATATGAAATGCTGCTGTTTCTGATTGCAGCTGCTTGTTTTGTTTGAAGTAATTGAAATACCTTTTCAGTGAAGAATTTATCATCTTTTCCAATGAAATGTCCAACTGAGCTGCCTAATGTAGTCCTATGTGAGGCCCATTTCCTATTTTAGTTTTAATTGTGTGTGCCTAAGATTCATAAGGCCTTAGATGTGTTGTGGTATCACAAGAAAATTTCTCGTGCTGTTGTTGAGTTCATTCTTTGTTTCCATATTGTGAGGAGATTCTTGCCAGGCTTGTAAGACATAGTTTCTTACCACATGGCTGAAACCTTGCACTTACCTCAGTTTCAACTTAGTCTCCATTTGTGCTGGTTTATGTCTTAGGTGTGTTGCTGCTGCTGCTGCTGTTCCTCTGATATGATAATTTGAGACTTTCCTTTGTTTTTTGAAAATTAAATTAGGACACTGAAGCATTTATGTTAAAATAAGGTGTATAAAGCAATTGGTAATGTTACATTTACTACAGGGACTATGATTACCAAGAATAAAGTGAAGCTGAAAGATGATGAATCTTTTACTGCAGTGGATAGATTGTGTGTTTTTTTAGGAGCAGCACTGGTAGCTATTGGTTTACTGTTACCATTGATCACCACTGTTTGGTGTGGAAATATCTTGGAAATGGGAGGGATTTGAAAATTCCTGTGTACATGATGTAATTATGTATCACACTTTTAATGTTTTTGAAGTTTTTATTAGAGACATAAGTACATCTTATTGTAATGATACTATGCCTTTTTTTTTTGTAAGAACACGAGATAAGTGTATGATTGGCAATTTATGTATGGTATAAAGGACAAGGTGTGTGTGAAAAAGCTTCGAAAGTTTTTATGCCATCCAAGTAAGACAGAACTTTCTAAGGTCCAGTGTTTTGCATGTAACAGTAGCCTTTCTTTTGTTGTAGATATATTGGAGGAAAACTGAAACAGAAACGGTTTTTCACACCTGCTCCTAAGAAGACTCCTATTGACGAAGCACGTGACCTGCTGGCTACAACAGTTCTTGCTCATGTACCAGTAAGAGTTACCTTCTGTTTATGACTGTTTTATGTTTTGGCAGTTCACAGTTTACTAGTCTTTATTATCATTGTTTAATTGATGAAAAGAGAAAATATAAAAATACAGGAAATGAAGAAGGCAAAAGGGAATACAATGTTATGAAAAGTATAGTTGGTATTCTCCACTTAGCAGGATGCTGAGTTGCAGATGGGCACAACAAAAAGCCTGTCAGAAAATAAGCTTTTGACCAGCAAGTTCATCACTGGAAATACACACACACACACACACACACACACACACACACACACACACACACACACACAAATGCAACAAATGCACACATGATGACAGTCTCTGGCTGCTGAGGCCAGACTGCTAGCAGCAGTGCATGATGGCAGAAGCAACCAGTTGGTGGGAGTAAGGCTGAGGCTGGGGTGGTGGATGGTAAAGTGCTGCTTGTGGCAGGGTACAAGGACGAGGTGGAGAGAGGGTACAGAAGCTAGGTGCAGTCTAGAGGTTAGACAGAGGGGAAGGGGGGTTAGCGGAAAAGGAGAGAAGTAAAAAGGCTGTGAGTGCATTCGTGGAATAGAGGAATATGCAGTGCAGGAACAGGAACAGGGAAGGGGCTAGATGGGTAAAGACAATGACTAACGAAAGTTGAGGCCAGTAGGGTTAGAGAAACGTAGAATATATTGCAGGGAGAATTTCCACTTGTGCTGTTCAGAAAAGCTGGTGCTGGTGGGAAGAATCCAGATGGCACAAGCAGTGAAGCAGTCTATGAAGTGAAGAACGTTGTATTAGTGGCATGATCAACAACTGGGTGGTCCAGGTGTTTCGTGGCCACAGTTTGTTGATGGTCAGCATGTGGACAGACAGCTTCTTGGTTGTCACACCCATGAAGAATGCAGCACTGTGGTTGCAGCTTAGCTTGTAGATCACATGACTGGTTTCACATGTAGTCCCGCCTTTGACAGGATAGGTTATGCTTGTGACGAGACTGGAGTATGTGATGGTGGGAAGATGTATGGGACAGGTTTTGCTTCTAGGTCTATTACGGGGATTGGAGCTATGAGGTTGGGGGCAGGTGTTGTGTAGGGATGGACGAGGATATTGTGTAGGGTGGTGGGCAGCAGAATACTGCTGTTGGAAGGGTGGGAAGGTTAGTGAGTAGGCCTTTCACATTTCAAGTCAAGATGAGAGGTAGTCGAAACCTTGGCGGAGAATGTGATCCAGTTGCTCCAGTCCTGGATGGTACTGAGTCATGAGGGGAATTCTCCTTTGCAGCTGGATAGTGCGACTTTGGGAGGTGGTGGGTGACTGGAGACGTAAGGCATGGGCGGTCTGTTTTTGTACAAGGTTGGGAGGGTAATTATGGTCTGTGAAGGCCTCAGTGAGACCATTGAGACAGATCTGAGGTACAGCTGTGGGCACTTTCATTGAACCATCCTTTGTCAGCCTATTCATGGGCCATCTAGAGGAATCCTTCCTAAACACCCAAAATCCCAAACCCCTCATCTGATTCAGATTGACTGATGACATCTTTGTGATCTGGATCAAGGGTGAGGACACTCTATCCACATTGCTCCATAACCTCAACACCTCCTTCCCCATTTTCTTCACTTGGTCCTGCCCAACCCAACAAGCCACCTTCCTCGATGTTGACCTCCACTTCGATGGCAACATCAGTACTTCCGTCCATATCAAACATACCAATCGCCAGCGATACCTCCACTTCGACAGCTGCCACCCATTCCATACCAAGAAATCTCTTCCGTACAACCTATCCACCCATGGCCATCGCATCTGTAGTTATGAGCAGTCCATCTCAAAATATACCAAGGATCTCACAGAGACCTTCACAGACTGGAACTACCTACTCAGCCTTGTACAAAAATAGATTTCCTGTGCCTTATCCCTCCAGTTAGTACCACCCAGGACTGGAGAAACTGGATCACATTCTCCTCCAGGTTTTTGACTATCTCATCGTGACCTGAAATGAGGAATGTCCTACTCACTATCCTTCCTACCTCTCCCACCGAACCAACACAATATCCTTGTCCACCTCTACATAATCCCTGCTCCCCAAATCCTTGCCTCATGGCTCCTATCCTTGTAATAGACCTAGATGCAATACCTGTCCCATACATCATCCCACCATCACCTGCTCCAGTCCGGCCACAAGCATCATCTATCCCATCAAAGGCAGGGCCACCTGTGAAACCAGCCACGTGATCTACAAGCTAAGCTGCAATCACTGTGTTGCATTCTACATGGTCATGGCAACCAACAAGATATCTGTCTGTGTGAATGGCCATCGACAAATTGTGGCCAAGAAATAGCTGGACCACCCAGTTGCTGAGCATGCCACCCAACACGATGTACTTCATTTCGACAACGGCTTCACAGTCAGTGCCACCTGGATCCTTCCCACCAACACCAGCTTTTCTGAACAGCGCAGGTGGAAAATCTCCCTGCAATATATCCTACATTCCCATAACCCTCGTGGCCTCAACCTTCATTAGCCATTGTCCTTACCCATCTAGCCTCTTCCTTGTTGCCATTCCAGCACTACACAGCCTTCTGTTTCACCAGTGCACCCACAGTCTTTTTACTTCTCTCCTTTTCCACTATGACCATGCCCCCACTGTCCCTGCTGTCTAACCTCTGACTGCACAGCACCTAACTGCCCTACCCTCTCTCTAACGTATCCCTGTATGCCCACACAAGCAGCACTTTATGGTCCCCCAACCCTACCCTGCTATCCCTCCCCCTCCCTGCCCCAGCCTCCATCTTAACCTCACCACCCAATTGTTTCTCTCGTCATGCATTACTGCTCGCAGTCTGGCCTCAGCAGTTAGACTATGCTTGTGTGTGTGTGTGTGTGTGTGTGTGTGTGTGTGTGTGTGTGTGTGTGTGTGTGTGTTTTGTCCCTATTTGCAACTCAGCTTTTCCACTATACAGGGTGTTACAAAAAGGTATGGCCAAACTTTCAGGAAACATTCCTCACACACAAAGAAAGAAAATATGTTATGTGGACATGTGTCTGGAAACGCTTACTTTCCATGTTAGAGCTCATTTTATTACTTCTCTTCAAATCACATTAATCATGGAGTGGAAACACACAGCAACAGAACGTACCAACGTGACTTCATACACTTTGTTACAGGAAATGTTCAAAATGTCCTCCGTTAGCGAGGATACATGGATCCATCCTCCGTCGCATGGAATCCCTGATGCAGCCCTGGAGAATGGCGTATTCTATCACAGCCATCCACAATACGAGCACGAAGAGTCTCCACATTTGGTACCAGGGTTGTGTAGACAAGAGCTTTCAAATGCCCCCATAAATGAAAGTCAAGAGGGTTGAGGTCAGGAGCGCGTGGAGGCCATGGAATTGGCCTGCCTCTACCAATCCATCGGTCACCGAATCTGTTGTTGAGAAGCGTACGAACACTTCGACTGAAATGTTCAGGAGCTCCATCGTGCATGAACCACATGTTGTGTCGTACTTGTAAAGGCACATGTTCTAGCAGCACAGGTAGAGTATCCCGTATGAAATCATGATAACGTGCTCCATTGAGCGTAGGTGGAAGAACATGGGACCCAATCAAGCCATCACCAACAATGCCTGCCCAAACGTTCACATAAAATCTGTGTTGATGACGTGATTGCACAATTGCGTGCGGATTCTCATCAGCCCACACATGTTGATTGTGAAAATTTACAATCTCATCATGTTGGAATGAAGCCTCATCCGTAAAGAGAACATTTGTACTGAAATGAGGATTGACACATTGTTGGATGAACCATTTGCAGAAGTGTACCCGTGGAGGCCAATCAGCTGCTGATAGTGCCTGCACACGCTGTACATGGTACGGAAACAACTGGTTCTCCCGTAGCATTCTCCATACAGTGACGTGGTCAATGTTACCTTGTACAGCAGCAACTTCTCTTACGCTAACAATAGGGCTATCGTCAACTGCACGAAGAATTGCCTCGTCCATTGCAGGTGTCCTCGTCGTTCTAGGTCTTCCCCAGTCGCGAGTCATAGGCTGGAATGTTCCATGCTCCCTAAGATGCTAATCAATTGCTCCGAATGTCTTCCTGTCGGGACACCTTCGTTCTGGAAATCTGTCTCAATACAAATGTACCGCCCCACAGCTATTGTCCCGTGCTAATCCATACATCAAATGGGCATCTGCCAACTCCGCATTTGTAAACATTGTACTGACTGCAAAACCACGTTCGTGATGAACACTAACCTGTTGATGCTACGTACTGATGTGCTTGATGCTAGTACTGTAGAGCACTGAGTCGCATGTCAACACAAGCACCGAAGTCAACATTACCTTCCTTCAATTGGGCTAACTGGTAGCTGAATTGAGGAGCTACAGTACATTCTGACGAAACTAAAATGAGCTCTAACATGGAAATTAAGCGTTTCCGGACACATGTCCACATAACATCTTTTTTTTATTTGTGTGTGAGAAATGTTTCCTGAAAGTTTGGTCGTACCTTTTTGTAACACCCTGTATATTGTCGTTATTCCATCCTGGATTTTCCATTGTTCACAAGGGAATACAGATATACGAGATCTGTTCAAAAAATTAAGGAACTTTGTCCACAAAATTTTTCTGAGCTTACCTTTTATTTATTGTGCATGGTCTTCTTCGAAATACTCTCCTCCGCAATTGATAAACTGCTCTGAACGTCATTTCCACTTCTGGAAGCAGTCTTGGTACGCCTCTTGCTGGATTGCTTGAGGTGCCGTCCGTAAGTTTTTTTTTAGTTCATCTATCGTTGCAAATCATCGTCCTTTCAACATGGTTTTCAGCTTTGGAAATAAAAAAAAGTCCACAGGGCTCAAGTCTAGAGAGTATGGAGGATTGCGCAACAGAGTGATATCATTCATTGTGCAATAGTCGTGCAACTACGGGTATGAATGAGTAGGTGCGTTATGATGAGGTAACACACCTGCATGCAAGTGCCCTGAATTCTCTCACCACATTTCAGGTCATTTCCTTCTCACATTTTCTCGCAGGCATTTCAATATGTGTAGATATTACCATCAGTTGAAAATTTGTCCCTATGGCACAAATTCATGATGAACTAATTTTTCAGTTTCAAAGAAAACTATCAGTATGGCTTTGACATTTGACCTCACCTGATGAGCTTTTTTTTTGTCCTGAAGAACCTTTCCTGACCCATTCTGAAGAATGAACCTCCTTGGTATCAACATCATAATCACAGACACACATCTCACCAGTAGTTATAATTCTCTTAAGGAACATCTCATTGTCATTTGCACGAGGTGAAGGTCTTTCTGGTCTTGACTCATGAGTTATGAGACGAGCATGGCGACAACACAATGCCTTTCTTGATACTGACTTAGGATTTCATGAAATGATGCAACTGGAATGTTACATTCTTCTGCAATTTCTCGGGCATTGAGTCTTTGACTGGCACACACAATTTCATTGACATTTCAGACATGAGTGCCATCGGTAGGCATCAGAGGGTGTCCCGAATGAGGGCCATCAATTTTTAAATTGTGTGAACCTTTCATAACGTCAAACATGGCTTAAGCACTCATCACCGTAGGCTTCCTGCATAATTTCGTATGTCTCTGTAAAGGTTTTCTTGAGTATCACACAAAATTTGATGCAGATATGCTGCTCCACTAACTCTGTCATCTCAAAATTCGCAAACTGTGCGACACAACGTTCGAGTCAATAACTAACAGACAAACAGCAATGAAACTTCCAGCAATTACACATTAAAACACAGGCATGTGCAGAGATGCCAACCGCATTTTGCTCCAACACACCATTGGCGTGAAATTATGAATGTTCTGGAATTTTTTGAACAGACCTTGTACAAGAAATGAGATAGACAGAAAATGCAGAATGACTAAGCAGGAATGGTTAGAGGGCAAATGCAATGCTGTAGATACATGTATGGCTACAGGAAAGGTAGGTATCACCTATAGAAAATTAAAGAGAACCTCGGAGAAAGAAGGAGCAGCTGTATGAATATCAAGAGTTCATATGGCAAGTCGGTACTAAGCAAAGAACGGAAAGCTGAAAGGTGGAAGAAATATAAAAGCCATCTATATAAGGAAAGGAAGTTTTTAATAGTGTTATGTGAGAAAGAAAATAAGTATAGATGAGATGGGAGATATGGTACTTCGAGAACAGTTTAACAGAGCAACAAAAGACTTTCGTGGAAACAATGTACATGACATTCCCTCAGTGTTGCTGAGGTTTCTGGGAAAGCCAGTCATGGTGTGCAGAATGTACAAGATGAGGTAAAAGAATGTACTGATTCCAATCCCAAAGAAGGCAGCTGCTGGCAGGTATGAATACTATTGAAGCTTCAGTTTAATAAGTTATGATTCCAAAATACTGGCATGAATTATTTACAGAAAAATGGAAATACTTGTAGAAGCCGATCTTGGGTTCTGTGGAAATGTATAACATGCGAGGCAATACTTGGTCCTGCATCTTTTCGCAGAAGGTAGGTTGAAGAAAGGAAATCCTACCTCTTTGAAATTCTGAAGGTAGCATGTATAAAATACATGGAGAAAAAAGTTATTTACAACTTGTACAGAAACCACACTGCAATTAGAAGAGTGAAAAGGACATGAAAGGGAAGCAGTAGTTGAGAAGGGAGTGAGGCAGGGTTGCAGCCTATCCCTGGTGTTATTCATTTTGTACATTAAGCAAGCTGTGAAAGAAACTGAGGAGAAATTTGAAAAGGGAATTAAAGGTTACGTAGAAGAAATAAAAACTTTGAGTCTGACGCTAACAATTTTGTTAGGAATGGCAAATGACGTGTGAACACAATTGAACACAATTATTATTGCATTGAAAAGAGACTATAAGATGAATGTCAACAAAAACAAAACAAAGGTAATGGAATGTAATTGAGTTAAATCAGGCGATGCTGAGGGAATAGAGCAGGAAGTGGTCTGATAATAGCAGTTGATGAGTTTAGTATTTGTGCAGCAGAATAACTGGTGATAGCTGAAGCAGGGAGCATATCAAATACAGACTCGTAATAACAAGGAAGTCATTACTGAAAGAGAGGAGTTTGTTAATACAGTGTGTATATGCTCCGGAACAACCGGGAAATTCGGGAAAAATGTGGGAATTTTTTTATCCAGAAGAAAACTGGTAAAAACTCAGGATTTTTTTAGAATTCCAGGAGTTTTTCATTGTTTTAGTCTGTATCCCACTACTGCAGAATAATACTGCTGCAATAAAATATAAACGAGGGAATAAAACTAAAATAAAACTTAAGTTGCAAAGAAAATGCACCATTTAAAACAATAAAACACAGTAGACACACAAGTGATTGCCAAAAGCAAAATGTTACGATGAAGGCTATGGAATACTTCATAACAGCAAACTGCTTACAATGAGTGTGACGTCATAACTGTTTATGTTTAGTTCATTTTGAGCAGCTGCCAGCGGGCTCATGCACAGGCGCAGTTGAGTTGCATTTGAGGAGTACCTACTGCTTCTGATTCCTTGAAGTGTGGCTGCAGCAGCAGCAATAAGCAGTCATGGTACTCGGAAAAATTTTTCCGGCACCTCCAAGCTGCCAGATTCGTGCAAATGCAAAGCAGTCTGGGTTGTAGTGGGGAGGGGGATAGTGACCCGTGTTTACTTTAAGTGGTTTTGCTGCTTCCTCTTTGTTAACAGTTCACACATCAAATAAAACAAAATGGATTTCTTTGGCCGGGAGCTATCAAGTGAATTAAAATGCATTCACATAGTTACAGAAGGTTAAAATATGTTATTAGTTTCCGTTTTCTGATTTTATTTAATTTCCACATTTCTGGCAGTCAAGCATTTATCACCTTGCACAGCAACAAAGCTGTGTTTGTTGGTTTTCTAAGTAAATTTGGCTTTTATTAATCTTTTCTGCAGATGCAGACAATTTATAAGGAACGAAGTGTTTCATTCCTCACTATTGGCTAGTTTCGACTGTTCACTGACTTTCAAGTGCACGTTTTCATCTTCTGGCATGTATGGCATTATACCATAATAAAGAACCAAACATGAGACAACACAGTACTGGTACTCCAAGAAAATTTGCATCCCGAAAAGCGCACTGGAAAGCTTAATAGCAGGTTGGGGTCTTCTTCATTGTAAATCTGGACATACAAATGTGTCCTTTAGGCCAAACTATGCATTTTACTATTGTTTATGAAATTTATATGTTCTTGCAGTGTCCTCTGATGTCCTATTTCTTTTATGATGTCATGTAAGATCTCTTAATGCTATATGTGTACGAAGATATGGGCTTTCTATGTCATCATAGTTGCCCACATGCAGTAATGCCTGTTTTCTGGTGCTCTCCCACAGCTGCTGAAACGAACCCATGTCAAAGAGGTCACGGGAAAATATTGCAAATAGTTCTTTGAAAAGCGTAATTTTCAAAGGAAATTTGCTTTTACACGAGAGCGTTTGACTCTCGTTTCAAACTTAACACTTTGAGTACCAATCACTTAGAATAATTTCGAGCCCAGGAGAGCAGACGTTAATGTCATTATTTAAAATTTTACTGGTACATTTGTGGGATGTATCTTAAAGTGTAACACGCACTAAAAAGACCAGTATTATATGTGAAAGCTTAGCTTTTCTTGTAGCTTATTAATCTTCGAGATCAATATTATTTGTGAAAGCTTAGCATGTCTTGTAGCTACACTACGTACATTAATTTAAACCATTAACTTTTCCTATTTACGTGTTCACGCTACTTAACAGTGATGTTGCCATTGGCTGACTACATCACATGTCCTATGCTCTGAATATCTGCTGTCATTGGATGGCAAGATCATGTGAAATGAGCTATGATTGGCCTACAGTAGCGCTTTGCCATCTTTACCAGAACCCAAAATCAGAACCCAAGATTGGCTTCTACAAGTATTTCCATTTTTCTGTAAATAATTCATGTCATTTTGGAATCATAACTTATTAAACTGAAGCTTCAATAGTACTCATACCTGCCAGCACCTGCCTTCTTTGGGATTGGAATTAGTGCATTCTTTTACTCCATCTTGTACATTCTGCACACCAGGTGAAATAGTTTTGTCATGACTGGCTTTCCCAAAAACCTCAGTTGCCAGTCATTATACTAACCCCAGTGATGTTATTCTACAGCTGTTTGATGCAGAGGTTGTGCCATTACACAGTTTTGCCAAATTCAAATTCTGCAGTAAAATGACTGGTGAACCAACATACACAAGTGTAGAACCTCCCAGCTTGGCAAGGAATAGGGAAAAAATTCGTTTTCAGAAGATCTTTGATGCACAGCAACATGTACGCTGCATATTTTCATATTACGATACACTGCATATTTTCATATTACGAAAGTACAAATTCAAATTCCACCAAGCGAAGCATGTTAATTTCCGACTGGCAACGAAAAAGGGCAGATGGTATTTATATTGGGAATACCTTTAATATTGTCTGGATTGCCATTCAGTTTAAGGAGATTTCAATTTCCAATATGACCACCAGCAAAGCACAGGGCCATGCTTTTTTCAAGGCCAATTCTAAGTCTCGTGCTCACGTGTTGGATAGCCTCAAAATTTGCTCATTTATAGTCTGAACAATAAAACTACAAATATAGTGTATAAGCAAGTGCTGTGAAAAAAGAAAATATAAATATGTGTAGCTGCAGTAAAAATTTAATTTCTTATCAAGTAAAGTAACATTTGATTCTGACATGTTCTACTTAAATAATAATGTTGTACTGCATCATTAATTAATTTATTTATTTAGTATGCACTGTATACATAATACATTTAACAGAATACACATTTTTATATATCTGATAGAGAGAATGGTCCTCATGCTGTCAAACTTTTGATATATTCTGACTAGGAAAACACTATATATTGCAGCTAGCAAAGTTTTTTGGAACATAGTTCCAGGAAAAGTAGCGATCTGTATAATATTGTAACTTATTTCAGTATACACAATTATAATTGAATTTAAGTTGTTTATTTTTATTTTTAGATGTCTGGTTTCGATCTTCTAAGAGATAATCTTCAGATCTTACATTCCTTGATGACCATAGGGACCAAAGAGACCATTAGCATAGAGCAGGTCCATCTGTGCACACGTGAACACTGCAGTGTTCTCCATGACTGCACGGATGGACCTGCTTCACTTAAATATTATTACAACTGTGTGTATTGAAAAACTTATTGCAGCTAGTGTTCTATATTTCTGTAAATAATCATATTAACGTGGAGTCTATTTTGTTGTTATTGGCATTTGTCATTATGTAGCACTGTAGGTTTCACCCATTCTTGATCATTCAAAAACTAAAAGATTCTTTCTACTATTAGCTTATCAACAACACTTACCAAAAAACAATTGATTTTGTAACTTCACTGGTTTTAGTAAGATGGTTTCTTTATACGTAAGACATTCATGGACTTTGCTGTGCACTGAGGGATGGATATATATTTTTCCAATGGGGGCAATAGCATTTAAATGCTAACATTACTCAACTTTGACAAAGTTTTATCATTTATGTTTATAATAGGTACAGTTTTCTGCAAGTAGGAAGATTGTGTAGGCATATTCTGTAAATCTGAGAGTGAGTGTATCAGATGCTTGCTTGACAGACTTTGAAAATAACAACAATTTCTCAACTGCAGGTCGAAAATTTCAACTTCAAAATTAAAGCAACATACACAGCATTGATGGTCCGCAGGGTCATGCAGGCAGAAGTGGATCATAATCTGATTGATGATCCAGACTATTATGGTAACAAAAGACTGGAATTAGCTGGTTCACTTCTGGCACTGATGTTTGAAGACTTATTCAAGAGATTCAACTGGGAGGTAACTAGCATTTGATTTCTAGATTTATTTTAGTATTTCATAATAGTACCAGTGACAAATGCCTTGTGCTGATAATGACGACATTCTGTTTAACATTATGTTTTCTATGTGCATCTGCCTCTTTATTTTATACTAAAAACTGATGAATCTTCAGCCTTTGATAGTCAGCAGCATCTGCTGATTTATTTTTGAACTTTATATCAAGTTAATTATATTTTAATAATTTAGCAGAAACACATTTTCCCAATCCCCCTTCTCCTGTAGCTTTTATTTTCTCAGAAATCATTGCCTAATGGTGATAATTAAAGAGTGACATTTTTTGGAACCTTTAATCTTGGGTGGCCAACAGGCTTGCCGTGGTGGTGACACCGGTTCCATCAGATCACTGATGTTAAATGCTGTTGGGCATAACTAGCACTTAGATGAGTGACCGACCAGGAGTGCTGAGCATTGTTGGCAAGTGGGGTGCACTCAGCTTTTGTGAAACCAGTCGAGGTGTTACTTGATTGAGAATCAGCAGCTCTGGTCACAAAAACTGACAACTGCCGGGATAGCATTGTGCTGACCACATGCCCTTCAGTATCTGCTTCTAGTGACGCCTATTGGCTGAGGATGGCAGGGCAGTCCGCTGGTGCCATTGGACCCTCCAAGGCCTGTTCAGATGGTGTCAGTCTTGGGTTGTTGTTGGGTGGTGGTGGTGGTGGTGGTGGTGGTGATCGTGATCGTGTCTGAGGTATAAAGCGTCTGTATTTGCAATGAGGATCGTATGTTAATATTTGTTGTTCAGAATTGATTGTAATTTTTGTGTCATCGTTGATACTGTAGAGTCTTGTACTGGGGAGACAAAGTAGAGGATGTTGTTTGGTGGCCAGTGTCCTCTACCTACAACACAACTGCACACATGTATTAGCAGGGTTCCTTATTAACAGAACAAGAAGCTACTTATCTTAAGCTAGTCCGTGTGTTGTGGCACAAGTTATTCTGTAATAGTCCACATTAGCCTCACTGTTGGTGAAGTAAAAGTCCCACTATGTACACTACTCTGGTATCTAGGTACTGACTGACACTGAGCTAGAGACTGACTCTGATGGGCTGTGACTCCTACTGTGACTGAGCTGACTGTCTGTGACAGACTGGCCCTCTGGGCCACGACTGCGATCTTAATACTGGCGGTTGAGATGGCATTGCTGGTGTGTTGCTTGTGAGTCTGTCTTTTGCCTCTCTCCTGATGGTAGGCACACTTGATTCAGCACCTATTATTGATCTTTTTGCAACCTCTTTACCGATCAGTGTGCTGCCGACAGCTTACGCCAACACAGTAATCTCTTAAAAACTGAAAGGTAAAGCTTAAAAATCTGTTAAGCATAGTCCAAAACAAGCTACACATTATCCAGGAATGCAGATTAAATAAATACAACAGAGCAATAATCAAAAGCTGGTAACAGAATCTAGAAATAGATATGTTGACTGTGATGATAGTAAGAGAGCAACACTGTACTATAAACTGATTGATGGTGAGAAATTTCCTGGCACATCAAAACCATAAGTCGTACTAGGGTTCAAACCTGAGACTTCTGCTTTTTGTGTGGAAGTGCTCTACTGATTGAACTATCCAAGCATGGCTCACATCCTGTCCTCAAAGCTTTACTTGTGCCAACAGTGTACCTGATCCCCTGCCTTCCAAACATCATAGAAGTTCTCCTGCATACTGTACAGGACTACCATTCCTGGAAGAAAGGTTATTGCAGAGGCATGGTTTAGTTACAGCTAGGATAGGGGTGGGGGTGGGGGGACACAATGACACACATTTGCCTTTTGTGTGAAAGTGCTCTACCAATTGAACTATCCGAGCATGGCTCATGATCTGCCCTCACAGCTTTACTTGTGCCAGCAGTGTACCTCATCTCTTTCTTTCCAAACATCACAGAAGTTCTCCTGCATGCTGTGCAGGTCTACCATTCCTGAAAGAAAGGCTTATTGCAGAGACATGGTTTAGCCACAGCCAGGAGGGGGGTGGGGGGAGACTGTTTCCACAATAAATTTTTACTCTGCAGCAGAGTGTGTGCTGAATTGAAACTTAGTCGCAAATTAAAATTGTATGTCAGACTGGGAGTCATGCTTGGATAGCACAGTCAGTAGGTCCCAGGTTCAAGTCCGGTCTAGTACATAGTTTTAGTCCGCTAGGAAGTTTCAAATTGGCACACACTCTGCTGCATAGTGAAAAATCCTTCTGGAGATTAATGGTGAATTATGAAGCAATGGCCACAGTCAATCTGTGTGGCAAGAAGAAATTTAGTGGCCCAGAAGTAAAGGGAAAATTGGATAAATTGTCAGCTGCAAACCTCAATTTTGAACATGTGCAGATCTTAAATTGTTTGGAATATAATATTAACAATATGAATTCCATGTGAACTGAAATGAAACTGTGCATCTTAAGTTATTAAGTTATTAAGGATGTTCCATGTGTTTAAAAGATCATTGGCCTTCAGGTTATTAGGCAGACAGCTGAAATTACAGATATACATGGTCATGATCTGACTAGTTGAAGCATACAGATGTCAAACATGTACAAACATGGCAGCAGCTCAGGCTATTTGAACACAGGATTCTGTGCAACTTCTATGGGGCAGTTCAGTATGACAAGGGTTTCTGGAGATCTAAAACAAACACTGAGTTGGTTTGTCTCACACAAGGAGCTCACATTGTAAAATTAGTAAAAAGTAATAAAGTAACCTGGCTTGGACATGCCCATAGGATGGGTACTGGCAGAGTGACTAAAAGGGTTTTCAAAGGATGCGAACTCGAAGGAGACAGAGGGGCCACAAAATCAGTGGATAGACAATGTGGAAGGAGATATAAGATCTCTCAGAGACAGAGGATGGTGGAGAACACACTGTAGGTGGCAGAATGCAGGAAACTTATTGAAGAGGCTAAGACCCATGGAGGCTTGTAACACTATGAGGAAGTGGAGGAGGAGGAGGAATGAGGAGGAGGAGTTAGATGAAGAATAAATTAAAGAACACCAGTTTTACACACCCAACTTTCAGGGAACCAAAGCAATGAAGGTTTGGTGAATTTGAGCAGCTGGTTGTCAAGTATGTGTTAGACAAATGCAGTGGAAACTTCGTAATTACTTAAACTTATTTGAATGGAGACACTATAGATAAAGAGGAATTTTCCAAATTTATGCAGTGTGAAATTCGAAGCAAATACAGGCTGACTCGTGAGAATTCTTATGAGGGTGGGGCTTATATTACAGCAAAGAACAGCACTAGCCCGGTGACTTCCCACACTGTGTGATGAAAAACTAGTTGTGTTTAAGTGTCTTAGTGTAAGGAAACACAACTGTTTGCTAGGCCTCCTAGGCAACATTGATCAGATGCCTGTTTATTTTGATATTTTGTTAAATGTTATTGTAAGTGTGATGGACTTTATAGAGGTCGTTTATCAGTGGAAAGCCAGAATAACAACCATGCTGTGTGTTCTGGTAGTTGATAGGTGTCTGCCCCCACATGTGGTTATTTGCAGGAAAACAATACTGAAAGGGAAACTACATGCAGGACTTCTCTTTGTACATCAAGAAAAGTGTTGGTTGACAAATAACCCGATGCTAGATTGGCTGAAGGTGTTCTCTTAGCCGAAGAATAATATTTGTACTGGGTTCATATCACCCAGAAAAGTGAGGATCTGATATTGAAGAACTGGCCTCGTAAACTGACAATAGTCAGGAGAGCGGTGTGCTGACCACGTGCCACTCCAAATCCTCATCCATTGACTCCTGTGGGCTGAGGACGACACGGGGCCCAGTTGGTACTGTTGGGCCTTCATGGCCTGTTTGGGCATAGTTTAGTTTTAGATATCGAAGAACAACATATCTAGTAATAATTCCTGGTAGCTTGACCCCACAGCTTCATGGTATGGATGTTTCTGTCTTGTGGCTTTTTATGGCTTACCTTGGGCATATTTATAGTAAGCCACATATGGCAGGGGATTGGTGGTGAGTGCCACACCAATAGGGCTAGGACTCATGTGACAGGGCAGGACCCAGATGCAGCACCTGACCAATATCCCCTCCACATCCTACTCCAGTCATGTGACTTGCTTGTCCTATACTGTCAGATACAGGGTCACCTGTGAAAAAGATCATGTCATATATCAGCTCTGCTGCAATTTAAGTACAGCATTTTATGTTGGCACGACCACAAACCAACTGTCCATGTGCGTGAATAGCCACTGTCAAACTGTGACCAAGAACAGAATTGGCCACTCAGTGGTGGAACATGGTGCTGAGCACAGTATCCTTGGTTTCAGTAATTGCTTCAAAACATGTGCTATCTGGAGCCTTCCTCCCCAACAACAGTTTTCCTGAATTATGTAGATGGCAGTTGTTTTTGCAGTACATTCTTTGATTCCTTAATCCTCCTGGAGTCAATCTCCGCCAACACCTTGATGTACACCCACACCCACCTCCACCCTCTCTCAGGACCCTGACTTCACTCATTCTGCACCAACTCTATCTTCCCCACAATCTCCCCTTTTGTTCTGTTTCCCTCTTCCATTCCAGCAATTCTCTCTCATGATTTTATATCTGATGTTTGTGCTGTTTTGCGTGCAATACCCTTCTGAATGTTGGGAACAAAGTTCCGGCAGTATTAGCAAAAACTGAAATACTGTCCGTGTACTATATGTTAATTATTTCTTGATTACATTCTGTTGTTTATTATATTTTTAATGACTTAATCCCATGAGCTCATGTGTGTGTTGTAAAAATAGAACCCTAGTGAACCTGGCAATGCTTCACAATTGCTAAACAATAAACTCCTTCTTCTTCCTCCTCCTCCCCCCCCCCCCCTCTCTCTCTCTCTCTCTCTCTCTCTCTCTCTCTCTCTCTCTCTCTCTCTCTCCAGCTGCTCCTCCCTCTTTCTGTCCATCTCCTCGCTCTGCCTCTTTATGTCCATTCCCCTGCTCCTCTCTAGCCACGTACTCTTCCCCCTCTCTAGCCACATACTCTTCCCCCTCTCTAGCCACATACTCTTCCCCCTCTCTAGCCACGTACTCTTCCCCATCTCTAGCCATGTACTCTTCCAGCCATGTACTGTTCCCCCTCTCTGTTGCGACAGTGAGCCTTGTTTATTATTATTGTTATTTACAAATTCAGATTCTGTAATGCTCCATGGACCTTGCTATTGTGGGGAGGAGTGCATGCTTAAGCGATACAGATAACCATACTGTAGATGCAGCCACAGTGGAGGAGTATCTGTTGAGAGGCCAGACAAATGTATGGGTCGTGAAGAGGGGCAGCAGCCTGTTCAGTAATTGTAAGGGCAATAATCTGGATGATTGACTGATCTGGCCTTGTAATGCCAATCAGAATGGCCTTTCTGTGCTAGTACTTCGAGTGGCTGAAAGGAAGGGGAAACTACAGCTGTAATTTTTCCTGAGGGCATGCAGCTCTACTGCGTGGTTAAATGATGATGGGATCCTCTTGGGTAAAATACTTCGGAGGTAGAATAGTCCCCCATTTGCATCTCTGGGTGGGGACTACTTAGGAGGACATCGTCATCTGGAGAAACAAAACTGGCATTCTGCGGATCCGATTGTGGAATCCCTTAGTTGGACAGTTAGATTAGAAAATTAAAAAAGGGCAGTAGATAGGTTAAAGTTAGATATAGTGGGAATTAGTGAAATTTGGTGGCAGGAAGAACAGGACTTCTGATCAGGTGAATGCAGGGTTATGATTACAAAATCAAATAGAGGTAATGCAGGAGTAGGTTTAATAATGGATAAGAAAATAAACCCCCCCCATGAACCATGGACCTTGCCATTGGTGGGGAGGCTTGCGTGCCTCAGCGATACAGATAGCCGTACCGTAGGTGCAACCACAACGGAGGGGTATCTGTTGAGAGGCCAGACAAACGTGTGGTTCCTGAAGAGGGGCAGCAGCCTTTTCAGTAGTTGCAAGGGCAACAGTCTGGATGATTGACTGATCTGGCCTTGTAACAATAACCAAAACGGCCTTGCCGTGCCGGTACTGCGAACGGCTGAAAGCAAGGGGAAACTACAGCCGTAATTTTTCCCGAGGGCATGCAGCTTTACTGTATGATTACATGATGATGGCGTCCTCTTGGGTAAAATATTCCGGAGGTAAAATAGTCCCCCATTCGGATCTCCGGGCGGGGACTACTCAAGAGGATGTCGTTATCAGGAGAAAGAAAACTGGCGTTCTACGGATCGGAGCGTGGAATGTCAGATCCCTTAATCGGGCAGGTAGGTTAGAAAATTTAAAAAGGGAAATGGATAGGTTGAAGTTAGATATAGTGGGAATTAGTGAAGTTCGGTGGCAGGAGGAACAAGACTTCTGGTCAGGTGACTACAGGGTTATAAACACAAAATCAAATAGGGGTAATGCAGGAGTAGGTTTAATAATGAATAGGAAAATAGGAATGCGGGTAAGCTACTACAAACAGCATAGTGAACGCATTATTGTGGCCAAGATAGATACGAAGCCCACACCTACTACAGTAGTACAAGTTTATATGCCAACTAGCTCTGCAGATGACGAAGAAATTGAAGAAATGTATGACGAAATAAAAGAAATTATTCAGATTGTGAAGGGAGACAAAAATTTAATAGTCATGGGTGACTGGAATTCGAGTGTAGGAAAAGGAAGAGAAGGAAACATAGTAGGTGAATATGGATTGGGGGACAGAAATGAAAGAGGAAGCCGCCTGGTAGAATTTTGCACAGAGCACAACATAATCATAACTAACACTTGGTTTAAGAATCATGAAAGAAGGTTGTATACATGGAAGAACCCTGGAGATACTAAAAGGTATCAGATAGATTATATAATGGTAAGACAGAGATTTAGGAACCAGGTTTTAAATTGTAAGACATTTCCAGGGGCAGATGTGGACTCTGACCACAATCTATTGGTTATGACCTGTAGATTAAAACTGAAGAAACTGCAAAAAGGTGGGAATTTAAGGAGATGGGACCTGGATAAACTAAAAGAACCAGAGGTTGTACAGAGATTCAGGGAGAGCATAAGGGAGCAATTGACAGGAATGGGGGAAAGAAATACAGTAGAAGAAGAATGGGTAGCTTTGAGGGATGAAGTAGTGAAGGCAGCAGAGGATCAAGTAGGTAAAAAGACGAGGGCTAGTAGAAATCCTTGGGTAACAGAAGAAATATTGAATTTAATTGATGAAAGGAGAAAATATAAAAATGCAGTAAATGAAGCTGGCAAAAAGGAATACAAACGTCTCAAAAATGAGATTGACAGGAAGTGCAACATGGCTAAGCAGGGATGGCTAGAGGACAAATGTAAGGATGTAGAGGCCTATCTCACTAGGGGTAAGATAGATACCGCCTACAGGAAAATTAAAGAGACCTTTGGAGATAAGAGAACGACTTGTATGAATATCAAGAGCTCAGATGGAAACCCAGTTCTAAGCAAAGAAGGGAAAGCAGAAAGGTGGAAGGAGTATATAGAGGGTCTATACAAGGGTGATGTACTTGAGGACAATATTATGGAAATGGAAGAGGATGTAGATGAAGATGAAATGGGAGATATGATACTGCGTGAAGAGTTTGACAGAGCACTGAAAGACCTGAGTCGAAACAAAGCCCCCGGAGTAGACAATATTCCATTGGAACTACTGACGGCCGTGGGAGAGCCAGTCCTGACAAAACTCTACCATCTGGTGAGGAAGATGTATGAGACAGGCGAAATACCCTCAGACTTCAAGAAGAATATAATAATTCCAATCCCAAAGAAAGCAGGTGTTGACAGATGTGAAAATTACCGAACTATCAGCTTAATAAGTCACAGCTGCAAAATACTAACACGAATTCTTTACAGACGAATGGAAAAACTAGTAGAAGCCAACCTCGGGGAAGATCAGTTTGGATTCCGTAGAAACACTGGAACACGTGAGGCAATACTGACCTTACGACTTATCTTAGAAGAAAGATTAAGGAAAGGCAAACCTACGTTTCTAGCATTTGTAGACTTAGAGAAAGCTTTTGACAATGTTGACTGGAATACTCTCTTTCAAATTCTGAAGGTGGCAGGGGTAAAATACAGGGAGCGAAAGGCTATTTACAATTTGTACAGAAACCAGATGGCAGTTATAAGAGTCGAGGGACATGAAAGGGAAGCAGTGGTTGGGAAGGGAGTAAGACAGGGTTGTAGCCTCTCCCCGATGTTGTTCAATCTGTATATTGAGCATGCAGTAAAGGAAACAAAAGAAAAATTCGGAGTAGATATTAAAATTCATGGAGAAGAAATAAAAACTTTGAGGTTCGCCGATGACATTGTAATTCTGTCAGAGACAGCAAAGGACTTGGAAGAGCAGTTGAATGGAATGGACAGTGTCTTGAAAGGAGGATATAAGATGAACATCAACAAAAGCAAAACAAGGATAATGGAATGTAGTCTAATTAAGTCGGGTGATGCTGAGGGAATTAGATTAGGAAATGAGGCACATAAAGTAGTAAAGGAGTTTTGCTATTTGGGGAGCAAAATAACTGATGATGGTCGAAGTAGAGAGGATATAAAATGTAGGCTGGCAATGGCAAGGAAAGCGTTTCTGAAGAAGAGAAATTTGTTAACATCCAGTATTGATTTAAGTGTCAGGAAGTCATTTCTGAAAGTGTTCGTATGGAGTGTAGCCTTGTATGGAAGTGAAACATGGACGATAAATAGTTTGGACAAGAAGAGAATAGAAGCTTTCGAAATGTGGTGTTACAGAAGAATGCTGAAGATTAGATGGGTAGATCACATAACTAATGAGGAAGTATTGAATAGGGTTGGGGAGAAGAGAAGTTTGTGGCACAACTTGACCAGAAGAAGGGATCGGTTCGTAGGACATGTTGTGAGGCATCAAGGGATCACCAAATTAGTATTGGAGGGCAGCGTGGAGGGTAAAAATCGTAGAGGGAGACCAAGAGATGAATACACTAAGCAGATTCAGAAGGATGCAGGTTGCAGTAGGTACTGGGTACTGGGAGATGAAAAAGCTTGCACAGGATAGAGTAGCATGGAGAGCTGCATCAAACCAGTCTCAGGACTGAAGACCACAACAACAACAACAACAACAAGAAAATAAAAATGTGGGTAAGTTACTATGAACAGCATAGTGAATGGATTATCCTTGATGTTATTCAATCGCTATATGGAGCAAGCAGTTAAGAAAACCAAATAAAAATTTAGAGTTGGAGTTAAAGTCCATGGAGAAGAAATAAAAACTTTTAGATTTGCTGATGACATTGTAATTCTGTCCGAGACAACAAGGGACTGATAAGAGCAGTCAAACAGAATTGTCTTGAAAAGAGGATATAAGATGAACATCAACAAAAGTAAAACAAAGATAATTGAATGTAGTCTAATCAAATGAGGAAATGCTGCAGAGATTATATTAGGGAATGATTCACTTAAAGTAGTAGATAGTTTTGTTGTTTGAGCAGCAAAATAACTGATGATGGCCAAAGTAGAGGAGACATGAAATTTAGGCTGGCAGTGGCAAGAACAGCATTTCTGAAGAAGAGAAATTTGTTAATGTACGATATAGCTTTAAGTGCTGGAAAGTCTTTTCTGGAAGTATTTGTATGGAGTGTAGCCATGCATGGAAGTGAAAGATGGGTGATAAACAGTTTTGACAAGAAGAGAATGGAAACTTTTGAAATGTGGTGCTGCAGATGAATGTTGAAGATTAGATGGGTAGAACATACAGCTAATGAGGAGAAACTGAATAGAATTAAGTAGAAAGAAGTTTGTAACACAATCTGTCTAGAAGGAGGCATCAGTTGATATGGTACATTCTGAGACATCAAGGGATCACCAATTTAGTATTGGAAAGAAGTTGAGGGGGATCATAGATGAAGACAAAGAGATGAATAAAGCAAGCAAGATTCGGAAGGATATAGGGTGCTGTAGTTATTAGGAGATGAAGAGGCTCGTATAGACTAGAGTAGCGTAGAGAGCTGCATCACACCTGCAGTAGCCACCAGAAAGATCGCGGGAGGCGCACATCGGCACGGCGCGTCACGGACGGTAGTTGCCGCAAGTAGAGTCCCGTCCACCAGAGGGCACGAGAGAATTCGGCCGCGACCTCTGCCGGTGGAGCAACAGCAACAACAACAACTCAGGCAGCACGGGCTGTGCCCATTGAGTTCACATCGGGAATGCCTAGGACACAGTTGCCGGGCTATACTAATTGAAGTGTAACGGAAAACGTGAACCGTGTTATTACACAATTGGCGACAAGGACGGTCGTTCCTTCACGTGTTGCGTCGTCGTTCCGGTTTCGCAGCTTAGCCACGGCATGGAGGATTTAGTGCGGGTTTTGGTTGAGCAGCAGACAGAGCTCATGGCAACCATGAAACAAGTGCTTCCGGCGTTGCTCTCCACGCAGTCTGCTCCAGTGCCGTTCCCTCCTCCCTTTCCCCCGTATGACGAGACGGCGGAGGATTGGGACGCATATGAACATTTCCTTCGGCAGCATTTCCAGGCGTTTCACGTTGCCGATGCGGAGGTATGTCATGCTCTTTTCTTGTCTTGGATATCTCCCTCACTGTATCAAGTTTTGCGGCAGCTAGCGCCGTTGCAGGAACCCTCATCCTTGTCTTTTGACGCATTGCGTTCATTGCTGTCTTCATATTATCGTTGCCGCACGCATGTTGTGGCGGCTAGGGTCGAGTTCTATCAATGCAAGAAACAGCCCCATCAGTCTTACCGGGCGTGGGCCGCTACCCTGCACGGTCTTAGTCGCAAGTGTCATTTTGTCACGGAGCAGTCGCGAGAGTCGTATGCCCACATTATGGTGCGCGACGTCATTGTTCGTTCGGCCCCTGATAGGGAGGTCCGGCAACGGGCCCTGCAGTTAGAAGACCCTTCCCTTGAGGAAGTCCTGTCCATTGCTCAATCGTATGAAGTCTCTCACGCCGCAGGTCAACAGCTGAAAGCGTGGTGCGATGTCGCGGCGGTTCAGGGCGGCACGGCCGCGGCCACTGCGACCGGGGTGGACGACGTGCGAGCGGTACAGTCCGGCCTTTACGGCCGCTCCCGCACGGCCCGTAAACAGAGTTCCGGCCGCCGGCCCCTGTTACCGTCCTGCGCGTCGTGCTATATACATCATGATCAGTCAGAGTGCCCCCCAGCATTGGGCTGTTTGTCGCAAATGTAATAAAAAAGGACACATTGCTAAAGTTTGCCGCTCAGCCTCAAAAGAATCGGAGGAAGGAGGTACAGAGGACATGGACGTTGACATTCAGGAAGTTTCATCGGGCCAGGCTCCCGACGCATCTGCACACAAACTCTTTATCAAGGTGTCGGTTTGGTCGCGCCGACTACAACTGCAAGTAGATACGGGCGCGGCAGTTTCTTTGTTGAATGCACAAACTTACTCCAACCTTGGGTTGCCCCCGTTGGCGCCAGTTTACCACCGTCTATGCGGTTATGGTAAACAGTTCATTCCCCTACTGGGTCAATTCACTACCGACGTGACTTACAAATCAGTCACTCGGCCTATTACTTTTATTGTTGTCAGTGATGTGAGCTCCGCTAATGTTTTTGGCTTGGATGCCCTTCAGGCTTTCGGTTTTTCTATCGCTGACACCATACAGTTCGTCTCCGAAGACATTCCCTATCAATCATTGGAATCTTTGATCACTGACTTTCCTGATATCTTTGAGGAGGGCTTGGGGCATGTTTCAGACTTTGAAGCTCACTGAACGTTGAAGGCGTCGGCTCACCCGCATTTTCTACGCGTGAGGCAGATCCCCTTGGCTCTCCGCCCTCAGCTAAAAGAAGAGCTAGACCGGCTGACAGCCCTAGGGGTCGTTCTTCCCATTTCTTCTAGTGAGTGGGCTTTGCCCCTCGTTATTGTCAGGAAACCCTCGGGAAAATTACGTCTTTGTGGTGATTTCAAGGCCACCATTAATTCCCAATTGGTGGTGGACACCTATCCTTTGCCTCGTGCTGATGAATTGTTCTCCGCCGTGGCGGGAGGCCAATATTTTTCGAAAATCGATCTTTCGGAGGCTTATCATCAGATACCACTTGATGAGGACTCCAAACGGCTGGCGATCGTCAACACCCCGTTTGGCCTTTACCAATACCAGCGGTTGGCCTTTGGAATATCCAGTACCCCGGCGATATTCCAGCGTTATCTTGAGCACATCACATCAACAATCCCTCATTGTATTAATTACCTGGATGACATAATTGTCACAGGCCACAGCACGAAGGAACACTTGCATAACCTTCGCACCCTCTTTCTCAAATTCAGGTCTGTGGGCTTGCGTTGCAACCTGCGTAAGTCAAACTTCTTCCAACCGTCCATTGAGTATGTGGGCTACACCATCTCTCGGCATGGCGTCCAGCCACTAGGAAGTTTGGTCCAAGGCATCGTCGACCTTCGTTGGCCCGCTTCGCTGAAGGAGTTACAACCTTTTTTAGGCAAGATTGCTTATTACCACCGGTTCATTCCCAGGGCTTCCACCATAGCCCGTCCCCTGTACTGCCTTCTGCACAGGGGTGTTCCTTTTGATTGGTCACATGCATGCGAGCAAGCGTTCACCTCATTGAAGGGCCTCCTCACGTCAACGCCTTGTTTGGCTACTTTTGACCCCCATAAGCCATTGGTCGTGGCTACAGATGCTTCGCAGTATGGGGTGGGGGCGGTCCTAGCCCATCGCAATGCGGATGGTTCCGAGCAGCCACTGGCGTTTGCGTCTAAAACTCTTAGTCCCGTACAGGACCATTACTCCCAGGTGGAAAAAGAGGCTTTCGCCATTGTCTACGCTGTTACCAAGTTTCATTCTTTCTTGTATGGCACGAAGTTTCAGTTAATCACTGACCATAAGCCGTTAATATCGTTACTTGGCCCCGCCTCTCAGATTCCGGATAGGGCGGCCCACAGACTACAGCGCTGGGCCTCGTTCCTCTCTAAGTACCATCATGACATTCATTTTCGCCCTACTGGACAGCATACCAACGCAGACGCTCTTTCCCGTCTTCCGGTGGGCGCGGATCCTAAGTTTGATCGAGAGGAGATTACGTGTTTTCATTTGGATGTGGCGTCCCGCCAAGCGGTTGATGGCTTCCCGATCACTAGTTCTAGAGTCGCCAGGGAAACGGCAGCTGACCCGGTTCTCCAGCAAGTAGTTCGCCTCATTCAGCAGGGGTGGTCATCCCGACCTCCAGGCCGGGCCTCAGACCCTCTTCGTAATTATTTTGTTCTACGAGACCGCCTCTCCGTCTTGGAAGGAGTTCTCCTTCTGGCTACCGATGATACAGCTCCTCGTGTGGTTGTTCCTGCAAGTTTGTGAAGGGAAGTCCTCACGTTATTCCATGAGGGGCACTGGGGTGTTTCCCGTACTAAAACCTTGGCTCGCAGACATGTGTACTGTCCCGGTATTGACAGAGAAATTGAGCACTTTGTGTCCGCCTGTTCCCAGTGTGCGAGCCAACAGGCATCTCCCAGGTCAGCGTTCTCTTCATGGCCGACTGCAACCCAGGCATGGGAACGTGTTCACATCGATTTTGTGGGCCCGTTTCTCAATGGCTTTTGGCTCATTGTCATTGATGCTTATTCCCGATTCCCATATGTGGTTCGCTGCTCCTCAACCACTTCAGAAGTGGCAATCCAGGCACTAGCAAAAATCATTTCTGTGGAAGGTCTGCCAATCACCCTGGTCTCAGACAATGGACCTCAGTTTATTTCGCAGACCTTCCAGGATTTTTGTAGGCACTTCAGTATTCGGCACGTTTGCTCCCCCCCCTTTCATCCACAATCGAGTGGGGAAGCCAAGCACATGGTGCGCACATTTAAGATGCAGATGAAAAAGTATGTGCACGAATTTCCTGCGGAGGAGGCATTGACGTTTTTCCTGACGGCATACTGGACCACACCAATGGGAGAACGCAGCCCCGCAGAGCTCCTCCATGGGCGCCAACCTAGAACTCTGCTGCACCTCCTCTGGCCCGGTCCTCGCCAGTCTTCGCAAAACGAAGTACCTGGCTTTCCACTGGGTATGTCGGTCTGGGCACGGGGGTTTGGTCGCAATCCACATTGGATATCGGCGGTGGTCCTGTGCCAAAATGGCTGCCGGCTCTATACCTTGCAGGCGGGGGACCGGGAGGTAGGTCGTCACCAAAATCAGCTACGTCCACGTTTGGGCTCCCACCCTCCGAACCCTCGGGCACCGGCTTCCCCATTGCCAGCACCCGTGTTGGTTTCTCAGAGGACGTTACCGCCCCTCCCCGCTGTGACTCTGCTGCACTGCGATGGTTCTCAGCCTTGCAGCCTCCAGTAGCTCCAGCACAGGCATCGCCTTCGTTAGAGATGCCCCGGCGAGAGCCGGCCCCCCTCGCAGGCCCGATTTCTCAGGAGGCTGGTTCACCTGTGGTCGTCTCTTCCCCATCATCCCCACCACTGGGTCTGGCCCCTCCTGAGGTGGACCAGGATCCAGAGTTCGACGGCTTGTCTCCTGTTGTGTCCCGGGCTCCGGTGGTGGAACAACGGGGGCCTCTTCGAGTGGGTCACTTCCAGCCGTATTGGAAGGTTCTGGCTCGAGGGTTGGCAGATCCCCTCGACTCCAGCCTTCTGATGGACGTGGAGGTCATCGCTCCTGCCTGACGCTCCACCTTCCGACGCAGTGGATCACAGTGGCTTCACCCCCCGAAGGAGGAGGAGTGCAGTAGCCACCAGAAAGATCGCGGGAGGCGCACATCGGCACGGCGCGTCACGGACGGTAGTTGCCGCAAGTAGAGTCCTGTCCACCAGAGGGCACGCGAGAATTCGGCTGCGACCTCTGCCGGCGGAACAACAACAACAACAACTCAGGCAGCACGGGCTGTGCCCATTGAGTTCACATCGGGCATGCCTAGGACACAGTTCTCGGGCTACGCTAATTGAAGTGTAAAGGAAAACATGAACCGTGTTATTACAACACCAGTCTTTAGACTGAAAACCTCAATAACAACAGTAGTATTCTAATCTTCAGCCAATAAGCCATGAATATAACTTTCCTCTTTTCTGTGAAAACCGACTGCAAGGAAGAAACCAAAACAGCACATCATTGTGTACACAATTTTTGTTTAAAATATGTATAGTGAGAAGCAATATGAGTGAGAGAAACAATTTCTGTAATGCCTCAAATGCCACACTGTTGTAATTCAAACTGACTGTAGAAAGAAAACAAAACTGCACATATTCACAGCACAGCACAGCACAGCACAGCACTGCATTTTCTTTCTTGTACTCTGTTGGTTTTAACATAGAACTTTTGCTTCATGGTTTAAAAAAGTATGTAGCCTACGTACATATGAATTTTTATTAGAGTATCATGTAAAAATTTGAAGTAAATTGGTAATTTTGAGATTTTTGGTAACAACATTAAACAGGAACTTCTCTTTATCACTATAGTGATACCAGTTTAGCGCCTGCTGCTTTGCTCACTAGACTGTACGACCTACAGAGATTTTTTTTTTTTTTTTGTTCTGATTAAACTGAATTTTTATATTATAAGTGTGGTCTTTTCTGAATGTATTCTGACCAAACAGTGATTCTGGTAGCTGAAGTCCAAAGTTTTTGTTAATCGTGCCTTTTGAGTTATTGTCGAGATATTTCTATAGCAACTTTCATTCCCTAACAGATATTTCTTTATATCTAAGAAGTGAAATTCCAATTTTCTTAAATTTAGCTTTAAATTTTTTATGTGAAAAAATATTTTCTTAAAAATTTTAATCTCCAATTGCACTCCTTTGTCTGCAGCTTGTGTTCTTGTGGTAGTGTTCTCGCTTCCCATGCATTGGGTCCCAGGTTCAATTGCCGATGGGGTCAGGGATTTTCCCTGCCTTGAGATGACGATGTTGTATTGTCTTCATCATCATCATCATCATCATTATCATTATCGTTATCATCATTCATCCCCATTACAGTCGGAGGAAGGCAATGGCAAACCACCTCCTCTAGGACCTTGCCTATTCGGCATTTTGGGTCCCCCACTTCATCCCTTGTGCTCCTCAGAGTATGGGACATCATCATCATCATCATCATCATCACCACACTCCTTTAGGGGTTGAATTTCCAGAAACACTGAAACCCCTTTTTTTAAATTTCTAACCGAGAAATCAAATACGAATTGTCATAGATGTAGCCTTAAAAATCCTCTAGTAGTTCTTTCACACCCATTTCACTTCCTTAGTGTTGAATTTCCAAACACAGAGACATACATGTGTTTTATTTCTGACAGAGAAGCTGAATACAAATTTTCATAGATTTAAGTTCAAAAATGTTTGCACAGTAAAATATTTCCATAAAAACTTTTCGTGCTCCGTCTCACTCCCATATGGGTTGAATTCCTGAAAATAGTGAAAAACATTTTTTTAAATTTCTAACTGAGAAGCCAAATTAAAATTTTTGTAGATTTAGCTTTAAAATTGCCTTCATAATAAATTATTTTCATAAAAATCTCATCCCCTATTTCACCCCCTTATGACTGGTATTTCAAAAAATCCTTTATTAAAAGATGCCTACCATATAAGATCCACACTATCTCCAAATTTCAAGTTTCTATACTTAGTGGTTTGGGCTGGGCGATGATGAGTCAGTCAGTCAGTCAGGATGTTGCCTTTTATATACAGAGATAGATAAAAGAACCTTAGAAGTGTTCTCTTGTTATATGTATGCCTCTTTAATGTGTCACTATACAATCAGTAATTATCATGTCACAATTGTTAGTCTCCAATAGGTACTCAAGATATATTTTGCCCAAGATAAAATTCTGTTTGTTTGCCTTTTTAGCTCAAGATAATTGCTGACAAGAACATCCCCAAATTAAAGGCAGCACAGTTTGATATTGTGAAGCACATGCGGCAAGACCAAATAACAAATGGTTTAGTTCATGCTATATCAACGGTAAGTAAGTTACTTTTAAGTATTAAGTAAAAATTGTATCTCAAGTGGAAAAAAGAAATATTACATGTTAATTAATATTCTGTTTTAAAAAATTAGAATTATGTCATCATTCTAACTTGAATTTTGACTGGGAGTACATTTGAGGAAAGCTTCAACAGCGGACAAGGTCTGGAGACCCAATGGTGAAGAAGGTGTAAAACCCACTTCGGCAGTGTCTGTACTCCATGTTAAGAGCGGCTAAAACAGGCGTCTATTCTCCATGTCAGGAGTGCCCTTTCCTCCTGCTGGCAGTAGCTCTAAAATGCTTGGTGACAGGCTATGTGATGAGCCAACCGTAAAAATTCTTATGGAAATGTTGTCTTCTGGATCTGGTGCAAAGGCTAGGGCATCCCCCCTAGGTGACATGCGTTGTCATGGCACAGTCAGCATGAGAAATATACAAGGGTTACCGTCGCATGGGTGGTGACAGCTAAACAAACTAGCCCTCACATCCCATCTTGAAACACTCAACGTCGGCATCATGACTGAACGGGACATTGAGCTATCTAAAGCCCTAGAAATCCAACACATAGACATCTGTGCAGGTCAAGATACATGGACACTGGATGCGGTTACAAGCTGATGTATAAGGGCACAAACGTAACAGCTAGTGGTGTTGGCATTATAGTATCATCCACTAGCACTTCGACAGCATGATGTGCCAGAGCAGTTTATTAACTGGGTGTAGTTACTTTATGCACAGCCAAGAAGTTATGTCCATACAACCTTGGGACTATCCAAGGACTTCCCCATCACAGTTGACGTTCACCAAGGTTCTGCACTATCACCACTTCTGTTCATTCTTGTAATGGACACTGTGACAGCTGACCTGCTGCGGCCATTACCATGGACCCTACTTTATGCTGATGACATAATGCTGGCAGCAGAAAACAAGCTTGATCTGCAGAGCCAGACTCAAAAATGGAGTGACTGGTTGGCGCAACACGGTTTGCGCCTTAATTTGAAGAAAACCAAGTATGACATCTGACAGAAATGAAATGGGAACCATCACGATTAATGATGAAGACCTGACTCGTGTGAGTAAGTTTAAGTATCTTACAAGCAGAGTCACTTGCCACCACAGGAAGGAAGATAATTTAAAATAAAAAATCTATCGCACTGTCATCCAACCAGTCGTCTTGTATGGTTGTGAGTGCTGGCCGACAACAGAATGCCACCTAAGTGTAATGGAAATGAAGATGCTAAGGTGGACAGCAGGGCTCACCAAATTAGATCACCTTTCCAAGGATAGCATTAGGAAACATTTTGGTGTTGAACCAATCCAAGACAAGATGTGTGAGAGTCGTCTTTGATGGTTTGGGCATGTTTCACGGGCCGGTGATGACTATTGGGAATGTGGGTTGCGCACTCGAAGTTGTCAGCAGAAGACCCAAAGGACGACCTAAGCAACGTTGGGCTGCTACGATTCATAAAGACCTTAAATGCGTGAACATCCACTCAGGTGCAGCCTATGATAGAGTGAAATGGAGACGATGGACGCATGTAGTGGACCTCGCAGGCACGCGGGACAAACACTGAAGGAAAAGAAGAGTACATTTGAGGAAAATGTATTGTAATTTCATTTATGACACACAATGTTGAACTAAATATTCAGTTGTGGTATTAGCAAAGAATACCATGTTAATACACAGTTATATTCTTGGCTCCAACCTTTGAGAATATTTCTGTGTGCCTATCAGTTTAATTTCCCGAAAGAGATTCCTCAATAACTGTGAGATCTGTGCTAAGCAATTGTTGCTCCCTTATTTAGGTGTACGTAACATCCATTGGGTCGTACATTTTCAAATTATCTGTGAAGAAATTGTAAAGTTTTAGGGAATCTCCAGTATTCTTTGGTGTGGAGGAGGAGCTAATTTCTGTGCCAATTAATCCATGTAGTTTGTAGTTGATACAGAAAATACTGTTTGTTTATTATTACTATTAATTTTAAAACAAATATAACATTTATTTTCTTGTAATCTTCAGATCACGATGTAGTTACATGATAAGTTTGATAAGAAAAATACTGAAACAAGATAATTTGAGAAAGAGTGAAAATTGCCATTTGTCCAGTATCACAGTTCACAAAATGTTTTGCACTATCCTCACACTATTCTCATGATTCATATGGGTTGTGTTTTATTGATCAGAAACGTCTTTCTCAGTTGCATTTTCGCCACAGGAAATCACTAGAAACAATCACCAGTGTAATGAAGGTAAAAGTAAAACTGCATTCTAAGTGCAATATAGTAAAGTGTGCTGTGTCTTCAATCACAAATGTTACAATGTAGCTTTTTAAACTAATCAGTGTGTGAGCATGCATTGAAGGATCTTTTCAAACTTAGACCATGTACACATTGTCACTTTATGGCAAGAAGGGTTGTCAGCATAGGTTGTCAAGTAAATTGGCATACATCACAATGATGTCATTTGAATATTCATCCACTATTGTGTGTGACAAAATATTGAAGATATGCTTCATAGTGATCACCTGTTGACAACACCACCAGCTGATGATCAATTCCAACAAATTGTAGCTTGCATGTACCCTGAGGAGTATGCAACTGTACTGCTTGCTGCTGTTTTGGAGCTCTTCACCAGTAAGTTCAGGATTTTCCTGGTGATAATCATACAAGAGAGTGAAATTGGCCACATATCAATGTACGTCTCAAGCTCACGGTCCTATATGTTTGACAGAGAGTTGGATGATTGTCAAGAGCAGTTTGAGGTCTTCCACTAAATCATTGTCCAGCCCTACAGTCAACTTCCAGTAATGGTTTTGTCTTTAAAGGTGATGGGCACATCATACTCACTTAGTGAGCATTTTACTCCCGAATGAACCAAATGTAATGGTCTGTGATGTCTGCTGACATGAACCCAATTGAAAGATTGCTTGGGGCCAGTTGTAACTCTCTGCATGTCGTCGCATGAACCCTTCTCACGTATTGGATGACATCTGGAGGGCAGCTGTTTGTAAGTGGGGCAGTCTTGAGCAACAATGTCTCAACCACCTTGTGGGCAGGTGCCAATGAGAATGAAAGCACGTTACAATGCACAGGGTGCTGAATGCTACCGAGGAGCTGATGTTGAGTTTACAGATGTACAAAGATGTACAATTTCAATTTTTTTATTGTTGTTTTGTTTTGATTTCACATAAAAATTATTTTCTATAGTTTCATAAGGCTTGTTATTTCATCCACTTCCCCTTTTGATTGTAAGCCAACACGTTTGAAATATGCATGTGGTACAAAACTAATTATTGAGCAGTTTATAATGAACAGTGTAATTCATGTAACTTTATATGTAATTGGACATCCAAATATGTCAATGATAATTGCTGCTACTTGGGTATCAGTTTACAGTAAAATAATAACTCTGTGTTATTCTGACATATCACATCTTCAAAGTACTGAATCTAAAAATATTAATGTTGTTAAATGATTTTCTTTGATAGTGGTTTATTATATTTTTTATAGGGTAACTGGACAATCAAGAGGTTTAAAATGGACCGCCAGGGAGTGACTCAGGTTCTTTCAAGACTCTCCTACATTTCAGCATTAGGAATGATGACACGAGTCAACTCCCAGTTTGAAAAGACGAGGAAAGTTTCAGGTCCTCGCTCCCTGCAACCTTCTCAGTGGGGAATGTTATGTCCATCTGATACACCTGAAGGAGAGGTAAATTCTTAATTTAATTTGCTACAGAAATTTTCATTCACTTTATATGTCATGTGAATGGACAGCTCTTTATACAGGATGTGTAAATAAAGCTTCAAGACTGGTCTCAAACACAAAATTTATTCAATACTTTCATATATCGGAGTAAAATTCTTCAAAACAGGTGCCTTGAGAATCCACATATCGCTTCCAACTAGATTTCCACTGCTGGTAAGCTCCCTTGAACTCGTTATCCGGAACGCTGTTCAAAACCCTCGTTGAAGCCTTTTGGACCTCTGCGACACTGTCAAACCGCTACCCTTTCAGGTCTCTCTTCATCAGGGGTAACAAAAAGAAATCACTCAGGGTGAGGTTGAGGCTATAGGGTGGCTACAGCAGCATTGCCATGTTGAACAGTGTCAAAACTTCAGTGACGGCAAAGCAGGTGTGAATGGTCACATTGTCTTTCTTCTCCAAGCAGACTCGATCCCTCAAACGGCTGACCACTCCAGTATAATACTGACCATTGACAGGGTCTGGCAGGTACGAACGCTTTGTGGATCATTCCTTTTGCCGTCCAAGAAAGCAATGAGCATGCTTTTCACACGTGACTTGGTCATCGGGCTTTCTTCGGCTTCGGTGATGCGAAGGTGTGCCACTCCAAGCTTTGCCTCTTCAACTCTGGATCACATTTGAAGACCCAGGTCTCATCATCAATGACCACTTTGTCCAAAAAATCAGGTTCGGTTTGTAAATGTTCAAGCATTTTCTGTGAAACATCCAGTCGCCACTCCGTCTGTTCATCCAAGAACACTTCAGCTACAAGTTTCACGCACAATTTTCTCATCACTAGATCTTCTGTAACTAGCTGAAATACAGTTTGGTGATTCAAACCCACTTCATGTGCAATCATTATGATGCTGAGACGTCAGTCACTGTTTAAAAATTGTCACACTTTGGCCAGATTTTCGTCTATTCTGCTTGTTGAAGGTCTTCCAGAGCATTCATCCTCAAAGTCTTCACATCCATCATTGAACCTCTTGTGCCACATGAGAACCACGGCACGTGACATGGCGTATTCTGTATAGGCTTCTTGAACCATTCAAATATTTGTGTACCAATCTAGTTCAGTTGTACACAAAATTTGATCGAACTTCGCCGCTCCTCAAGAGGCATTGCATTTTGGACACTCTGATTTCTCGACAACGTTTCAAAACAGACTGCACTTGTGATGTTTTCACCCCAGAATTTCACTGGCGAATGCCGATGCTTGGCTCGCTTAGTCAACACCCCCCACCACCTGGCGCAGGTGGTGAGACCAGTCTGCACGTGCACCGCTACTCAGGAAAAAATCTGTCTTGAAACTTTATTTACACACCCTGTACGAAAGAGGACCAAACACAGTAGCAGAAAAGTGCATGGAAAGAAGTATTAACAGTGTGGGAAATGAAGAACCCCAAAGAAAAGTTAGGACAATTAAATTGAACAACGAAATGTGTTTCAAGAGAGACTGAGAAGTTGCTTTGGATGCACTATACACATAATGCAGAGGTTTGATTTTGGTGAAAGCAGACAAGAAGGAAGTCTACAGTAGCAAAATGGAATTATTTAGAAGTGTGTTATTAAAGGAAAGAGCTGGAATAAGTGAAGAGAGACAGCTGTAGTACAATAAATTGAAGAGAAAAATGAGCACTTGAGATTAATGTGACAAAGATGCATTAAAAAATTGGAAAATAAAATTTGTTAATTGATGCATAAGTGAAAGTTGAAGGGAAAAGAGCTTGAGGAAGACAGAGAAAGATATAGCTCAGTAAGGTGACAAAAAGTCCTTTATTGACTTTTGTTAAATCAAATATCAGGTGTACCATTGTAATATGGAAGCAACTGTAGCATAAAGTACGAGAATGTGATAAAAAGAAATGAAATGATTGGCTGATAGTCAAAAGAAATAAGAATAATTAGAATGAATCAAACCTTATTGATTTTATTGAGTGTGTTAGTAATAATTAAAATGAAAGAGAATTAATAGTCAGTAATTTATAAGAAGATTGAATATACAGAATGTATACAAAACACTAGAAAATTTCTGAAAAGACTGTCACAAGAGGCAGTGAAACTATCCGAAGGGAGAACTGAAAATAGGAAGTAGCGATGTAAGTTTTTAAGTGCAAACAGGAGGAAATTAGTTACGGAATAGATGTACAGATGATATACGAACATTCATGACAGACAATTTGTATTTTTGGAAAGGATACTAACTATTAGTTTGTATCATGGAACATGAGAGTAAGACTAGGTTAGATTATATAGGGTCTTCAAATGCTGTCTAAGAAACTTGTATGTTGCAGGGTAGTGTATGCTGAGAAATAATTGTTAAAAACAAACTCTTACGTTGCGCTGTTTCCACACACAAATTCAAGTGGCCCGCCAGATAGAATTAGTGTCAGTTGTTCTTATAGTGTAGTTGACAGTGCACAAGACTGCTCAGTCTTTGGCTTAGGTTCAATCCTTACTACCATCCTATGTCCAATTTCTGTATCACTCTCTTGTTCGGTTTTAGGAAGCCAAATGAAGAACACCTTTGGTGCTACTGTCTATGGTGGGCTGTTTGAATTTGCACACACAATGGCCTGATTGGCTAACTTCAATGCCAATTAATTGAGAAATGGCACAACTTACTGAATTTCTTTCTTACCATTATTTCGCAGCACTATCTATCCTGAAACACTGTTACAAACTTTTCAGACAGTTTCTCACCATGTTGTATATAGTTTTTGTTCCATAGATCCATGGTGAGATGTTCAAAGATGTAGAACATGTCATAGAACAAGAATACATAATACATGTTTACAAAAAGAGAGAAATGCTAATGTTCCTTCCACAAGTTTTAAGTGAAATTGTCCTCATAAATATAATAAAAACATACTTTGTTCTAATGCTCATTTTTCTCTTTGATTTATTGTACTTCAGCTGTCTCTCTTCAGTTATTCCAGCTCTTTCCTTTCATAACATTCGATTTTGTTCCTGTAGATTTACTTCTTGCGTAAAATGTATAAATCCACATTACATTGGGATGCATATGTGAATATTCTTAGACTATTGTAGCCACATGTCATCAAATAGAAAATTAGTTTAACATTCATCTACATTGATCACAGTACTACTCTGATGTGCAAATCAGATTTTATGGAACATTCACATTATTTGATATTATGGACAATATATTCATTAGTGCATTCTACCTAGAAACTCATAAATGGAACAAGAGGAATTGGACACTAATAGATCCTTTAGGCTACCCTTAAACTGAACTTTATTTGTAGCTAAGCAGTTTATGGCTGCTGGCAAGTTACTGAAAATGTTTGTTCCTGAATAATGGATGCCTTTCTGGACCAATGTGAGTTATTTTAAATCTTTATGAAAATTATTCTTGTTTCTAGTACTGTTTTCATGAACTGAGAAGTTGATTTCAAGAAGAGATATATTGTTCCAGCAAATTTCATTAAGGAATCAGCAAATTTCATTAAGAAATAAATATATTAATTTGCAATAGTTAGTACTCCCAGTTCATTGAACAGGCCTCTGTAGGTTGCTCTTGAAATTCTCACCACAAATAATTCCTATTACAAGCTTTTGGACTGAGAAAACTTTATCTTGGCTTGATGAGTTACTTCTAAAATTATTTCGATGATATTATGGAATGAAAATAAGTGAGGTATGCTATCTCATCTGATTTTTTAAAATTTTTATATCACCCACATTTCCCAAAATCCGTATTTTAAATTGACAGTTAGGCCTCCAGTTGAATTTATCATCAGGTATAATCCAAAGAATGTAACACACTCAATTCTTCTATCTGCTTGCGGTCATACTTTAGACCTATACAAGGAGGAAGCTTCTTAAAATATCTGAACTGAAAATAGTGTGTCTTTTCAAAATTTAGTGACAAAGATTTGGCTAGGAACCATTTATTAATGTTCACAAAAATTTCATGAACAGGTCTTTCTAAAACTATACTTGGTTTGCTATTTATTCCAATGTTTGTATCATCTCCTAATAAAGAACTTGGCATCTGATAATGTTCCTGATGAAAGGTCACTGAGATACACAAGAAAAAGTAAGTGCTCCAAGACAGAACCTTGTGGGACACCACATATAATTAGTTCTGTGTTGGATGATGATTAGCTGCATAGAACAGCAATCTCTCCTGTTGACACCCTTTGTTTCCTGTCCGAGACAAATGATTTGAAACATTTTGTGGCATTTTCTGTTGGAACATAATATTAAATTTACCTAAAAATATATTTTATTTTACAAGGTAAAATACCTTTGACAGATCACTGAATATACCAGTAGTCTGTAATTTCTTGTCTAATGAATAAAGTACATTCTTGCTATATGTGTAAATGCCCTTCTCAGTACTGAAACCCTTTAGAAACCCTTGATGGTATTTCCTTCGCTCCTTTCTTATACAGATGCAAACTGTATTTTACAGACTATAAGATACTACAGGCTGTAAAGACACAACTTAATTTTTAAGTAATTTCTTAAAAAATAACATGTCTTCTTCTTCTTCTTCTTCTTCTTCTTCTTCTTCTTCTTCTTCTTCCTCCTCCTCCTCCTTCTCCTCCTTATCATCACCATAATCATTATCGTTGTCCTCTTCATATATAAGATAGTCTTCACTGCCATTAAGAGTTTTACTTATGCCACATTTCTTGAAAGATTTAACGATATGTCTTCTCTCACTCTGGACCATTACTTTTTTATTCACTGACCCACTTGTTTGATTGTAGTTCATTTTAAAGCTCCCTTTATTGTAAATAAGTCCTCATGGAAAAACAGCAAGCTCTGTAGTTCCCTGTCTCAATTTCTCTCTCACAGAATTTTTCAGATAACTACTAAATTGATTTAGCATAAGGAGAGAACTCTTCTTCAATAAAGGTCTTTTCCATCTGTCACACACTCTGTTAATCCATAATTTCATACCAGCCTCATCCATCAAATCCTTGTCATGTATGTGAACACCACCCCTGCTGGTATTTCAAAACATTTTGGCATTGTTTTGCACTTGAAAATGATCATTGGATTAAGATTAGTACCATCGGCACAACATGAAAGTACTACAGTGTCATGCATTTTTTAATGTCCACTTTTTTTATAGTTATGGTTTTAGCACCTTTCACGGCAACTTTTCTGTTACTTGGTGCATCAAATGTCAGAGTAATTTCGTCCATATTCGCTATCTGGCTTTCTTCCACACTTGTTTTCTTTTGATGGTGAATAATAAAGTGATGGAAGGATAATATTTTCCCTTTATACTCTTGTGGCCTTTTTTGAGATGTTTGGTTTTGGTTTGCTTGCTAAGTCCATGACGCTTCATGAATCTGTAGCACCAAGCCACTCTACCTTTAAAGTCTGTTAAGTTCTACTGTAGTTCTAACTTATGAGCATGTATTTGAATCATTTTTGTATTAATTCCAATGCCATTTTGACAGTATCCTTAAATGCATTTCTATACATCATCCTCTATTTTTGGCCATTTTGCATTCAGTCCCCTAGTTGCACAATTAGTCTTCCTCATATTTTTCAGTTCTCCTTTTCTAGCTCACCAATCATGAATGGTTTTTTTCTGTTGGTAGAGGGCCGAAACCCTGCCCGGCTGCTCTGTTTCCATGTTCCTGCATATGGTATTATTTTCAATTTATAGCTCACATCATATGAATACCTTTTTTTTTCCCCCATTACGGAAGTAGCTACTAACAAAATTACTGTACTGATAACCCAAATCACTTTCAATTCAAGTTCAGTGGCACCATAAATCGCAGTGGTGCATCATAAGCCAGACGGTGTTCTGGGTTTGTGATGATGGTGCAGGAGGGAGACTGGTAGCAAGCTTGTGAATTCCCCCAACTCATGTTCGTTGCACAGGTGCACTGCTGCCACCAGTTGGATCCAACGTTGCCAGATAAAGATAAGTTCCCACAGCATTGAATATATGGCTGTTTTTAAGACTGGTGAGAATTTTAAATCAAATGCTGGACATTTTCATGTGAATTTTGAGTATAAAGTGAACCTGAATTTTGGAGGCAATTTTTCAGAGAAACAAGTGCATCTTATAATCCATAAAATATGGTAACTTGGGCATAATTCAGCCAGTCTGAATGTGTTTCAGTAATAAATGATTTATTATGCAAACATTACTAAAATGCTGCTAAAAAAAAGAAGAGAAATGGATTGGCAAAATGGATAGTAGTACACTGTAAATAGGTATTTAAGGATTTAAGTACTGAAGTGACCAAATAGGCAGCACTGTTATATGCAGAATGAGAAGATATCCTCCTCGAGTTGTTATTTTGAATACTATTTTGTACCATTTTTGTTCAGTTTTAGAAAGTCTGTTGACTGCGTTAGATTGTTACTAGTTCTGTAATTACTTGTTATTCCTTTCATAAAATTACACATGGTTTTCAAATTTATTTATAGTTGTGGTTTAGAAAGTCTCTTTCACATGTTAACAATGGCATGTCCAGGTTGGAATATCAAAAATGCTATAAAAAGGATAGATTGCTACTCATTGTAAAGATGACGTGTTGTGTTGCAGACAGGCACAATGAAAAGGCTGTTATGCACCAATTTTTGCCAAAGCCTTCTTCACAGAAGAAATGAAACGCATAAGCATTCACACAAGCAGGCAGACCTCATACACACAACTGCTATCTTCAGCTGCTAATGGTCAGAGTGCAACTCTTGCGTTGAACAAAAGCACCAATTCAGCGGAGCAAACAGCACTCTTCTCTCCCTCCACCCATACTCTGCTATCCCTCCCCCTTCATTGTCCATTCTGGATTGCTATTTTCATTCAATGTGACAATTGCAGTCTGGCAAGAGTGGCTGGAGATAGTGGTCATGTGTGTCTGTAAGATGTGCCTGAACAAAAGCACCAATTCAGCGGAGCAAACAGCACTCTTCTCTCCCTCCACCCATACTCTGCTATCCCTCCCCCTTCATTGTCCATTCTGGATTGCTATTTTCATTCAATGTGGCAATTGCAGTCTGGCAAGAGTGGCTGGAGATAGTGGTCATGTGTGTCTGTAAGATGTGCCTGCTTGTGTGAATGTGTGTATTTTTTCCTTTGGTTTCTGAAGAACGCTTTCCCCAAAAAGCTCAGTGTGTAATATTCTTTTTGTTTTTGTTGTGCCTGTCTGTAGCTCAACGTGTCATTTGTATAGTGACTAGCAATATTTCGCATCTTATAGTGATACATGTGTTGAATGACTTCAAATTTATTATTCGTATGAATGATTTCTTTTTCTACTTCATGGAAGTGAAGTACCAGCTGTAGACTGCAATTGTTTAATTTAATCCAGTGAAACTTCTCTTCTTACATTATTTGTAAGTGTAAACTGTAAAATATAAATGGCCAGAAATGACTTTTTAAGCATATAGTTACACTGAAGAGCCAAAGAAACTGGTGCACCTGCCTAATATAGTGTTGGGCCCCCGCAAACACCCAGAAGTGCCACAACACGATGTAGCATGGATTCAACTAATGTCTGAAGTAGTACTGTAGGGAATAGACACCATGAATCCTGCAGGGCTGTCCATAAATCTGTAAGAGTACGAGCAGGTGGACATCTCTCCTGGACAGTGCGTTGCCTGGCATCCCAGATATGCTCAATAATGTTCATGTCTGGGGAGTTTGGTGGCCAGCAGAGGTGTTTAAACTCAGAAGAGTGCTCCTGGAGCCACTCTGTAGCAGTTCTGGATGTGTAGGGTGTCACATTGTCATGCTGGAATTGCCCAAGTCCTTCGGAATGCACAATGGCCATGAAGGGATGTTGGTGATCAGACAGGTTGCTTATGTACATATCTGCCACCTGTCAGAGCCGTATCTAGACGTATCAAGGGTCCCACATCACTCCAACTGCACATGCCTCACACCATTACAGAGCCTCCATCAGCTTGAATGGACCCCTGTTGACACGCAGGGTTCTTGGATTCATGAAGTTGTCTCCATACCCGTACACATCAATTTGCTCGATACAGTTTGAAATGAGACTTGTCCGCTGATGCAACGTGTTTCCAGTCATCAGCAGTCCAATGTCACTGTTGGTGGGCCCAGGTGAGGTGTAAAGCTTTTTGTTGTGCAGCCATCAAGGATACATGAGTGGGCCTTCGGCTCTGAAAGTCCATTTCGATTATATTTTGTTGAATGGTTCGCATGCCGACACTCATTATGGCGCAGCATTGAAATCCGCAGCAATTTGCGGAAGGGTTGCACTTTCCTCATGTTGAACGATTCTCTTCAGTTGTCTTTGGTCCCGTTCTTACACGATCTTTTTCCGGCCGCAGTGATGTTGGAGATTTGATGTTTTACTGGATTACTGATATTCACGGTACACTTATGAAATGGTCATATGGGAAAATCCCTACTTCATCGCTATCTTGGAGATACTGTTTCCCATCACTTGTTCACTGACTATAACACCACATTCAAACTCACTTAAATCTTGATAAGCTGCCATAACCGATCTAACAACTGTGCCAGACACTCATTGTCTTATATAGGTGCTGCTGATCATAGCACCATATTCTGTTTGTTTACATATCTCTGTATTTGAATACACATGCCTATACCAGTTTCTTTGGGTCTTCAGTGTATAAAATATCAATAAGTCATGTTATTAATGATACTAACACTTAGTGTGAAACCTTTGGGCTTATAAAATTTTGTCACTTCATAAAACACATTAGTAGTGCCTATCTTTTTACCAAAAATCCAGTATTTTACTTAATTTTAATTTATTCTGGAGAATGTTGTCATGTGGTATCTAATTCATAAAAACACACACAAATTTTGATATGTTACCCAGCAAAGTGAACTTTAAATTTATTAAGAATGAAAAGGAGCGACATTGCCTGACAGAAAAGGTGACTGAATATCCAAGCAAAATTGTTGAAATTTAGTAAATTGATGGTGTGCAAAATTACGCCATAAGGGAAAAATGCTGAGCGCTTATGGGTTCAAGTCTGTAGAAGCAAAGCGCACAGTAAATAGTCTGTTGACATATGGGTAAATTGTTATTAAGCAGCAATTCCTGCAATATTATGAACAATATAAATAAATGCCAAGTAGGTGGAAACTTTGATGCTTTTGTTGCCCAGATCTGTACATCATTGTTAGCAAGCTAACTGAGGAAACTTATTCTGACTTTTTGCTTTTAGAAGACGCCAGAATGAAAGAGTCATCATATCTGTGAATGAAGTAACATAGTTTCAAAAAGGGCAACCTACATTAAACTTTTACAAAAAAAAAGGAAGTGTCAGATTAAAGCACTGATTCAGATGAATAGTGATTTCATACACATTATACTGTGAATAGTTGTTGTCAAAGTGTGCACAGAGCAGTGTCAAATAGTAGTGCTGGTCAATGTTTCATTGTTGTGCTATGCGGTGGTATTGGTGTATAGACAGGTAGCATACATATTAATGTGTACATTAATTGTGTGTATGTCTCCACTAAACATGTCAATTCCATTAACTCCATTTATGTTTTCCAGGCTTGTGGATTAGTTAAGAATTTGGCGTTAATGGCTCATATTACAACAGAAGTAGAAGAAGGTCCTATAATTCGGCTAGCATTTAATATGGGAGTGGAAGATGTTAATTTGCTTGGTGGAGAGGAAATTAACAGTTGTGATGTCTACATGGTATTTCTTAATGGTGAGTAATTGTTTCCAAATTAACTAGCTTATTTGCAAGTAAAATGTGAACAACTAGTGGAACAGAGCAGAGTTAATTAGTTTTTTTAATACCTCATGAAACTACAAGCTTTTTGATGTGAAAGTAGAAATTTGTGATGTTTTGTAACACTTTCTCGACATAGATTTTTTTCAGTGACTTATGTATGTCTTCATAATGTCCTTCATCTGAGATATCTGTCACAGTACCTGAGATATCTGTCAATACCTTGAAATTTAGTTGCTGAATGCCACTTTTCACCTTGTCACAGGCATTAAATTGGTTTTGAATTAGGTACTGTTGCATTATTGGGAAGAAAACAAAGTTTTGTAAGATGAAACAGAAGAGGAACTGTGTGGCATGCTTGTACCTTTTTTTTGTAAGAAAAGTATAACTGTCTACAACAGTACTTTCAAAACTGGAAAGTGGAGATTGAAATACAAAATTTTGAAGTATTCACGCTATTCACCAGTATAAGGAAGTACTGTTTCTGTTTGGGTGTCTGCCATTCTGCTACCTGTCCTTACACTCATTTTAACCTTCTTTTCCTCTCTTTTCTGCTTTTCAACTTTTGTGTCTATATTTACATTATACTTCACAAGACATATTATGATACATGGTGGAGGGTACATCTGTTACTACTATCATTTCACCCTTCCCTGTCCCATTTGAGAACGGTGTTTGAGAACACCTTGATAAACCTGCCTGAGCTCTGATTTTATCATCATTGTCGTTTTGTGAAACATATGCGACAGGAAGAAATATGTTGTCCAACTCTTCTAGGAAAATACACTCACAGAATTGGAACAGTGATGCACACCACCTCTCTTATAGGACCTAGCACTGGAGCTTGTTGAGGAGTCTCACATTTACTAAATGGCAGGTGGCATAGAGTGTTTTATGTAGATTCTGCTCATGTTAGTTTCTTGCATTACTTACCTTACTTACTAAATTCGGTATTCCATATAGTATAATACATTCAGTGGAAAGGAAGTGATTCCTGGGCGTGTCTGAGCACTACATCATCACTGGTGTAAAAGGTTCACTGTGTAAGGGCTTGAATGACATTGTGAAGCAGTTTGTAGTTGCTGTTTGTGATGTAACTGGATAGAGAGAATATGCTCGTCAGTTCGCAGACCAGTTGTTGTGCTCTGTCTTCAATGACTCTGACATTGATGTGTTAAAACATCAATTTTCCTTCTTCTCCTTGCTTTCACATCCTCTTTCTCTTTAAATCTGCAGTATTTGTGTAAAACCAAACTACTAGGGCCCAATTTGCTATTATTTTTGCCAAAATTGGTGTTGTTTGTTGCCAGATTCATTATTTTTGCAAATTAGTTTATATTTTTGTCAAATTTGCCAGATTTCGTCTATTTTTTGCCACCATTGGCACCATTTTCTGCCAAAACCATAGTTGTTATTGTCAAATAAAGTGTAATTTTTTTTGGTAAATTTGGTGTTATTTTTTGCCAAATTTGGTGTTATTTTTTGCCAAATTTGGTGTTATTTTTTGCCAAATTTGGTGTTACCTTTCACAAAATTTGTGATTCTGACTGAACTTGTGTTGATTATTTGATGTTAAAATTAAGTGCCTACATGTTATCACACTTCGATTGTGTAAATACTACAGTGGAAATTCAGTGAAACAGTTATTGTGACAGTTTGTCACACATTATTACACTTGCTGTTGCTTTATTTGACAGAGCTATATTTTTGACCAATTGATGTACATTATCTTCTCTTATGAAGATGGTAGCCAGTACTGAAACCAGTAGAGGATAAATAAAATTATATAGCTTTTGGCACAAAAAATATTTTTTTCCAAATATTTATCAACTGTAGATAACCAATGCAGGAAAGCTCGATGCAGTTCAGTTTGCCAAATTTGATATCGCTTATTTTGCCAAATTTGGTGTTGTTTCTTTTGCCAAATTGAGTGTTTTTTGTCAAATTGAGTGGTTTTTTTTTGCCAAAATAGGGATCTTTCTGCAGAACTTGCTGGGTTTTATGCCAAATTCTGTGCTAATATTGGTGCTTTTTTTTTAATTTTCACATCATAGCTTCTGGGAAATGAAGATTATAAACGAACCTCAGCCTTGAGGAGATCAAAAGTCAAAAAGCAGTGTTAACACTCAGTAACTATAAGTTACAAATATTAGTAAACTGCTATCCTCTGATTTACAACATTTTTGCACAGCAAAATTACAATTTTTGTGACATCTCATAAAATTTGTTGAATTTGCGATATTTCATTATAAACTGCTAATTTCACACTATCATTCTTATGAAATTTTCATGTCCCTACCAACACTTCTTTACTGTAAATATGTGAATTTAAAGTTTAATTTTACCATAGTTCAGTGTTCTTCATCACTGCTTGTTTCGTGGATGTATAATGTTGACAGTTACTAGTTCATTAATTTTTTAAACCTTTTTAGCAGATTTAAAATTGAGAACCATTTAGCTTAACAGTCTTTTATTTATTTTTTGCACTACCACAGGTAACATCTTAGGGATAATACGAGATTACAGCCGACTTATAAGAGTATTCAGGTTGTTACGAAGACGAGGCTTAATAAGCGGATTCATTTCAATATACCCTATGCATAACCATCGGTGTATTTATATCAGTTCTGATGGTGGGCGTCTTTGTAGGTAAGTTTTAATTTATTTATTTTTATGTGAGTTATTTGCTGAAAATAGTGCTAAACATGCTATATACTGGATTAATCTTCCACATTTCAGGCCATACATAATTGTCCATAAGGGTAAACCACTTGTAAAGCAGCAGCATATTCAAGAGCTTATACAGGGCCTGAGAATTTTTGAAGACTTCCTGAATGATGGTAGGTATAATGAAGTCACAGTGTAAAAGACATTAAAATAAAATTATTATTGAGTTGTGATGATGCCACAGTGTAATATTACATGTTCCTTTTATCAAAATGGTGATGACTGTGTTTCCCTACCTCTGTTATCAAGTGTCATGTGTAGTTGGTGCCCACAGGTGCTACATATTTCAGAGACACGGCTAAAAAGAAGTGAGCATGTCATATTCTCAGTGTACAACAAAATTCATACCAAGATATGAGTAGGGACATGCTGCATTTTTAATGTAACATGGAATGTACACTACTCACTTGTAGGATCACAGGTTAGCCACTGCCGGCTGTAGGGATGATTTAGTATACAGCAAGTGGTATTGTCAATGCTCTTACCAAATGCGCATTGCAGGGGACAGCTACAATGGCGGACCAGCTGAGTGCACTAACAATGCAGTAATAGATCCTAAAATAATGCTACCAAATTGTAATGTTCATCACTCTGTGGACTGCAGAGATGGGAGAAGTCAAGTTATGTGAACTATTACTAAAATCGTAGATGAAAAGAACAGTTCCTCTCACCAGTAGTTCACATATTAAGATTTCTGGACCTAACCAGGAAGCAAGTGTCGCTTGGATGGTGGCACATGGATATCTCTGATCAGATCACCTGTAAGTTGTTATTAACTACAGTAATATAGTGTACTTGGATGTTATTCACCCTGTTAATAGATGGAACATCTGGAAAACATATCAGGATGAATATGTTCAAATTCTAAGTGTAAAACACAGAAGCAGCTGATGCTTTACAGAGGATGTGTGCGTACTGTATGGGGCAGCGTTAGAGAAGTTGTGGTAGTATCAGTTCTGCAAACCAAATCATTCAGACCAAAAATTGCTACAGTACTGGATTTGTTGATGCCAAATGTGCAGTAGCATTTCCAAAAAGAATAAAAGCTCTAAAAATTTACAGAAAGCATGCCTGCAATCCAAATATCATTTACTTGAATTGAATGCATCAAAAACTTAGCAGGTTGCTCAAGTACTGGAAGAGGAAGCAGTGGCAGCTCGTGCAATATTTTACCAATGTGCTACAGCATTACAAAAATAAACAGATTGTGTTTCATTATGTTGTCATGATAGGTGCGACTTAATATTGTTAGCTTTAACCAATGCACTAAGATCAAGTGCATTGTGTTATGTTGCCACTAAATCTTTCTATTAATGTATCCTACCTCTGGCACTCCTGCTGTACCCCTCACATCACTGTTCCCAAGTAAAAAACATGTTGTTATTGTTGTGGTCCTCAGTCCTGAGACTGGTTTGATGCAGCTCTCCATGCTACTCTATCCTGTGCAAGCCTCATCATCTCCCAGTATCTACTGCAGCCTACATCCTTCTGAATCTGCTTCGTGTATTCATCTCTTGGTCTCCATCTACGATTTTTACCCACCATGCTACCCTCCAGTACTAAATTGGTGATCCCTTGATGCCTCAGAACATGTCCTACCAACCGATCCCTTCTTCTAGTCAAGTTGTGCCACATACTCATCTTCTCCCCAATTCTATTCAATACCTCCTCATTAGTTATGTGATCTACCCATCTAATCTTCAGCATTCTTCTGTAGCACCACATTTCGAAAGCTTCTATTCTCTTCTTGTCTAAACTATTTATCGTCCATGTTTCACTTCCATACATGGCTACACTCCATACAAATACTTTCAGAAACAACTTCCTGACACTTAAATCAATACTCGATGTTAACAAATTTATCTTCTTCAGAAACGCTTTCCTTGCCATTGCCAGTCTACATTTTATATCCTCTCTACTTCGACCATCATCAGTTATTTTGCTCCCTAAATAGCTAAACTCGTTTACTATTGTAAGTGTGTCATTTCCTAATCTAATTTCCTCAGCATCACCTGATTTAGTTTGACTACATTCCATCCTCATTTTGCTTTTCTTGATGTTCATCTTATATCCGCCATTCAAGACACTATCCGTTCCATTCAACAGCTCTTCCAGGTCCTTTGCTGTCTCTGACAGAATTACAATGTCATCGGCATACCTCAAAGTTTTTATTTCTTCACCATGAATTTTAATTCCTGCTCCAAATTTTTCTTTTGTCTCCTTTACTGCTTGCTCAGTATACAGATTTAATACCGTCGGGAATAGGCTACACTTCCTTCCCAACCACTGCTTCCCTTTCATGTCCCTCGACTCTTATAACTGCCATCTGGTTTCTGTACAAATTGTAAATAGCCTTTCGCTCCCTGTATTTTACCCCTGTCATCTTCAGAATTTGAAAGAGAGTATTCCAGTCAACATTGTCAAAAGCTTTCTCAAGTCTACAAATGCTAGAAACACAGGTTTGCCTTTTCTTAATCTTTCTTCTAAGATAAGTCATAGGGTCAGTATTTCCTCACGTGTTCCAGCATTTCTACGGAATCCAAACTGATCTTCCCCGAGGTCTGCTTCCACCATTTTTCCATTCGTCAGTAAAGATTTCACATTAGTGTTTTGCAGCCGTGATTAATTAAACTGATAGTTCGGTAATTTTCACATCTGTCAACACCTGCTTTCTTTGGGATTGGAATTATATTCTTCTTGAAGTCTGAGGGTATTTCGCCTGGCTCATACATCTTGCTCACCAGATGGTAGAGTTTTGTCAGGACTGGCTCTCCCAAGGCCCTCAGTAGTTCTAATGGAATGTTGTGTACTCCCGGGGCCTTGTTTCGACTTCGGTCTTTCAGTGCTCTGTCAAACTCTTCACGCAGTATCATATCTCCCATTTCATCTTCATCTACCTCCTCTTCCACTTCCATATTATTGTCCTCAAGTACATTGCCATTGTATAGACCCTCTGTATACTCCTTCCACCTTTCTGCTTTCCCTTCTTTGCTTAGAACTGGGTTACCATCAAAACTCTTGATATTCATGCAAGTGGTTCTCTTTTCTCCAAAGGTCTCTTTAATTTTCCTGTAGGCGGTATCTGTCTTACCCCTCATGAGATAAGCCTCTCCATCCTTACATTTGTCCTCTAGCCATCCCTGCTTAGTCATTTTGCACTTCCTGTCGATCTCATTTTTGAGACGTTTGTATTCCTTTTTGCCTGCTTCACTTGCTGCATTTTTGTATTTTCTCCTTTCATCAATTAAATTCAATCTCTCTTCTGTTACCCAAGGATTTCTACTAGCCCTCGTCTTTTTACCTACTTGATCCTCTGCTGCCTTCACTATTTCATCCCTCAAAGCTACCCACTCTTCTTCTACTGTATTTCTTTTCCCCATTCCTTTCAATTGTTCCCTTATGCTCTCCCAGAAACTCTGCACAACCTCTGGTTCATTCAGTTTATCCAGGTCCCATCTCCTTAAATTCCCACCTTTTTGCAGTTTCTTCAGTTTTAATCTACAGTTCATAACCAATAGATTGTGGTCAGAGTCCACATCTGCCCCTGGAAATGTCTTACAATTTAAAATCTGGTTCCTAAATCTCTGTCTTACCATTATATAATCTATCTGAAAGCTTTTAGTGTCTCCAGGGTTCTTCCATGTATACAACCTTCTTTCATAATTCTTGTACCAAGTGTTAGCTATGATCAAGTTATGCTCTGTGCAAAATTCTACCAGGCGGTTTCCTCTTTCATTTCTTAGCCCCAATCCGTATTCACCTACTACGTTTCCTTCTCTTCCTTTTCCTACTGTCGAATTCCAGTCGCCCATGAGTATTAAATTTTCATCTCCCTTCAATATCTGAATAATTTCTTTTATCTTGTCATACATTTCATTAACTACTTCATCATCTGCAGAGCTAGTTGACATATAAACTTGTACTACTGTAGTAGGCATGGGCTTTGTGTCTATCTTGGCCACAATAATGCATTCACTATGCTGTTTGTAGTAGCTTACCCGCACTCCTATTTTTTTATTCATTATTAAACCTATTCCTGCAGTACCCCTATTTGATTTTGTATTTATAACCCTGTATTCACCTGACCAGAAGTCTTGTTCTTCCTGCCACCGAACTTCACTAAGTCCCACTATATCTAACTTTAACCTATCCATTTCCCTTTTTAAATTTTCTAACCTACCTGCCCGACTAAGGGATCTAACATTCCATGCTCCAATCTGTAGAACACCAGTTTTCTTTCTCCTGATAACAATGTCCTCTTGAGGAGTCCCTGCCCGGAGATCCGAATGGGGGACTATTTTACCTCCGGAATATTTTACCCAAGAGGACGCCATCATCATTTAATCATACAGTAAAGCTGCATGCCCTTGGGAAAAATTACGGCTGTAGTTTCCCCTTGCTTTCAGCCGTTCGCAGTACCAAAACAGCAAGGCCGTTTTGGTTAGCGTTACAGGGCCAGATCAGTCAATCATCCAGACTGTTGCCCCTGCAACTACTGAAAAGGCTGCTGCCCCTCCTCCCAACAAACATAGAAAGCAGAAAAGTGCATTGTCAACATTACATCCACAGGTCCTACCCTTTTTGTATGCTTCTAACGGCTTTGGACGACAATTTAAGTGTGAAGTAGATACCCAATTTTCCACTTCTTTTATGAGATGACTTACTTGAGATGCTTCCTTGCTGGATAGCCTGCTGCTGCAAACTCTCTACAAAGTTTCATTTGCTTCATCTAACAACGTATATTTGAACTTAAGACATTTTACAAATCCCATTCTTCACATAAATATATACTGTTTAGTAAGCCTCTCGTGTCTCCAACCGTCAGAAACAAACTAATTTACATATAAGAGGAAGATGGCTTAAACACCATGTCCAGTCTCAACATGAACCATAATACATGTCATCCCTTGAACAAAGCTAAGACAAAAGTTTTTTTTCAAGAGTACCTTCTCAACTGTTCTCATTATTATAACAACGGTTACTGACACAATTAGCACAGAATAACATAGAAGCTCCATGGTGCTTCTGTTCACTTTCACTAAAACTTGCATGGATCGCTGACAAGTACTTGTCTTTGCCGTTTGACCACTATGTCTACATTCTTCTCGCTACTGAATTTCAAACCTGCACATACACAAACATATGACGCGCAGTAGGTAGAATTCTATCATACCACACTCACTTCTAAAATATCGTGTGTTCAAGACTGTTGAGGGCTGAGTGGTTCTAGAATTTACACCGAAATTCTTGAATCGCTGCATGTTTTCATACTAAATTTCCTTCTCTACTTGCCTTTTGACTTACAAGGGTAGTAAACATAACTATATTGATAATATTAATTTTATGTATATAAACTTAGCTGTTTAAATATATTCAAATTTTATAATTAATAGTTTAACATTGCGAGAAATGAAAGAATCATATTGTAGCAGCGGGGTTTGAATCTGAGCTGACAAACAGCCAGTCAGAATGCTTAACCATTGTGCCATGGCACCAATATATGAAGTACTGCAAAAAAAAAAAAAAAAAAAAAAAAAAAAAAAAAAAAAAATCCTTCATGCTGTATTTGTAAATCTTTAGAGAGCATTTGACCTTTTCCTATGGTGTACTCAGGCAAAATATGCTAGGAACTTGAAAGGGTCATCTACCTCCTCCTACTCACATAGTTTGAGCCAGACTGGTGATCCTGTCCCATGCTCTCATCTTGCTAGATTTAAATTTGGGGTAAATCTGTGTAACTCCTTAACTTCCACTTTCTCCTCCAAAGATATACTGGAAAAGGGCCTCTACATAATTTTCCATGTTGCTTGCACAATACTTGAGACACACTTTCAAAGAAAAATACTGACCTAAATCTGTGAGCAATGTGGCACCCTCAGAGCCAGCAGGGATGACATCACATTAGGGCATGCACAGTTGAAAATGGGCAGCTGTGCCCTTCTGAGAGTTGATCGTAGTGTGGCTGACCATCATTTCAACACTCGACACTGGTTCCTAGTTATTGCGGATGTAATGTAACCACTTTGTTGGACTACAAAGGTAAATATTCAGATTTTAATTACCGATTTTTGAAGATTAGATGCATCCCTTTGCTGCAGATAACTGCTCCTGAAATTAGATCCTAAATTCACTGTCAGGCAGTTTGTGTTTTGTTAATCAACTCTATTGAAATGATGCAGCCGAAACAGTTAATTTGCTTTACAACCTATTTATTCACACTATAATTGATGTCACATTGAGCCCGACAAAATCTTTAGTAACACTGAACCTCACAAAATCTATGACAAAACTGAGCCCCCGTGGCTGTTGGTGCTGTTCCATGTAAACCTTTCAGTAATGGAAGCATGAATATTTACATTGTTTAACACAACAATTTAGAAGTTTTCAATTAAAGGTTGCAAAATTTTCCAGAAAAAGTTACATAGTTTGAGTTTAGAAATCATTACAATCATCTCAGAATAATAAACAAGTCTAAATAATATGGCTGACATTTTCAAAACACAGAAATGCAATTCCACAAGAATACTTGGTCCACAAAACGTAATAAGCTTTCTAATTACAGGTTGGATTTGGTTGCTAACATATTACAGGTTTATGTATTTTGCAGATTTGTAATAACAATTAGCATTTCCTGCATCAAATTTATAAAGGTTAGTTTTAGTATTTGTTAACATTTGCTGAGTCTGCAGCTCGTGGTCTTGTGGTAGCTTTCTTGCTTCCTGTGCACGGGGTCCCGGGTTCGATTCCCGGGGGGTCAGGGATTTTTGCTACCTCGAGATGGCTGGGTGTTGTTTGTGTCGTCATCATCATCATCATCATCATTCATTCTCATTATGGTCAGAGGAAGGCAATGGCAAACCACCTCCACTAGGACCTTGCCTAGTACAGCTGTGTCCCACATCGTCCCCTACGCTCCTCGGAGTATGGGACCTCATCATCATCATCATCATCATCATCATCATCATCATCATCATCACATTTGCTGAACATGATTTTTAATATAAACTATATTTCATGAAAATTTCTTTGTAATTCATCATAACTGTACTTAATGTACCAGTTTCCATTCATGTAGTCAGTTAAAAACATTACAAATTGTGCTCATTAAGATTTGGTACATTGTGCATACATCATGTAGAGGTATTGAATGATTCACTTGGCTGGAAATCAAGGTTTTCATTAAGAGTTGGCCAATTTTGTTACTTTACATTGAGAGAACACTAAATAACATGTATTTATCTGTTTTATTTTGTTGCCGGCTTGCATCTGAAGAGAAAAGGCATAATTTTTGTGGTATTTTACAGCTCAAATTCAAAGAGAAATGACATGATTTTAGTATGATATCTACAATGTGCTATAGACACATTACAGTGTGATCACCAGCTGCTACAGAAAGGACGGCATGGCTGTTATTGTTTGAGAGCAGCTCTCCTTGCTACTCTTTCCTGTGCAAGCTTCTTCATCTCCAAGTAACTACTGCAACCTACATCCTTCTGAATCTGCTTAGTGTATTCATCCCTTGGTCTCCCTCTATGTTTTTTACCCTCCACGCTTCCCTCCAATACTAAATAGGTGATCCCTTGATGTCTCAGAACGTGTCCTACCAACCGATCCCTTCTTCTAATCAAGTTGTGCTGCAAATTCTTCTTCTCCCCAATTTTATTCTGTATCTCCTCAGTAGTTACATGATCGACCCATCTAATCTTTAGCATTCTTCTGTAACACCACATTTTGAAAGTTTCTATTCTCTTCTTGTCTAAACTATTTATCGTCCATGTTTCACATACATACATGGCTACACTCCATACAAATACTTTCAGAAAAAACTTCCTGTCACCTAAATTTATACTCAATGTTAACAAATTTATCTTCTTCAGAAATGCTTTCCTTGCCATAGCCAGTCTACATTTTATATCCTCTCTACTTCGACCATCATCAGTTATTTTGCTCCCTAAATGGCTAAACTCATTTACTATTTTAAGTGTCTCATTTCCTAATCTAATTTCCTCAGCATCACCTAATTTAGTTTGACTACATTCCATCCTCGTTTCGCTTTTCTTGATGTTCATCTTATATCTGCCTTTTAAGACACTATCCATTCCATTCAACACCTCCTCCAGGTCCTTTGCTGTCTCTGACAGAATTACAATGTCATCGGCAAACCTCAAAGATTTTATTTCTTCACCATGGATTTTAATTCCTGCTCCAAATTTTTCTTTTATCTCCTTTACTGCTTGCTCAGTATACAGATTTAATAACGTCGGGAATAGGCTACAACCCTGTCTCGCTTCCTTCCCAACCACTGCTTCCCTTTCATGTCCCTCGACTCTTATAACTGCCATCTGGTTTCTGTACAAATTGTAAATAGCCTTTCGCTCCCTGTATTTTACCCCTGTCATCTTCAGAATTTGAAAGAGAGTATTCCAGTCAACATTGTCAAAAGCTTTCTGTAAGTCTACAAATGCTAGAAAAGTAGGTTTGCCTTTCCTTAATCTATCTTCTATGAAAAGTTATAGGGTCAGTAGAGCGTCGCGTGTTCCAACATTTCTATAGAATCCAAACTGATCTTCCCTGAGGTCTGCTTCCACCATTTTTCCATTCGTCAGTAAAGAATTCACATTAGTGTTTTGCAGCCGTGACTAATTAAACTGATAGTTCGGTAATTTTCGCACCTGTCAACACCTACTTCCTTTCAGATTATAAGTACTATATTCTTCTTGAAGTCGGAGGGTATTTCGCCTGTCTCATACATCTTGTTCACCGGATGGTAGAGTTTTGTCATGGCTGGCTCTTCCAAGGCTATCAACAGTTCTAAAGGAATGTTGTCTACTCCCAGGGCCTTGTTTTGACTTATGTCTTTTAGTGCTCTGTCAAATTCTTCACACAGTATCATATCTCACATTTCATCTTCACCTACGCCCTCTACCAATTCCATAATATTGCCCTCAAGTACATTGCCATTGTATAGACCCTCTGTATACTCCTTGCACCTTTCTGCTGTTCCTTCTTTGCTTAGAACTGGTTTTCCATCGAGCTCTTGATATTCACACAGGTGGTTCTCTTTTCTCCAAATGTCTCCTTAATTTTCCTGTAGGTGGCATATGTCATACCCCCTAGTGATATATGCCTGTAAATCATATATAAAAACAAAGATGAGGTGACTTACCGAACGAAAGCGCTGGCAGGTCGATAGATACACAAACAAACACAAACATACACACAAAATTCAAGCTTTCGCAACAAACTGTTGCCTCATCAGGAAAGAGGGAAGGAGAGGGGAAGACGAAAGGAAGTGGGTTTTAAGGGAGAGGGTAAGGAGTCATTCCAATCCCGGGAGCGGAAAGACTTACCTTAGGGGGAAAAAAGGACAGGTATACACTCGCACACACGCACATATCCATCCACACATACAGACACAAGCAGACATATTTTCTACATTTGTCCTCCCTGCTTAGCCATTTTGCACTTCCTGTCGATCTCATTTTTGGGTTGATTATATTCCTTTTTGCCTGCTTCATTTACTGCGTTTTTATGTTTTCTCCTTTCATCAATTAAATTCAATATTTCTTTTGTTATCCAAGTATTTCTATTAGCCCTCATCTTTTTACTTACTTGATCCTCTGCTATCTTCACTATTTCATCTCTCAGAGTTACCCATTCTTCTTCTACTGTATTTCTTTCCCTATTCTTGTCAATCATTCCCTAATGCTATCCATGAAGCTCTCTACAAACCTCTGGTTCTTTCAGTTGATCCAGGTCCCATGTCTTCAAATTCCCACCTTTTTGCAGTTTCTTCAGTTTTAATCTACAGTTCATAACCAATAGATTGTGGTCAGAGTCCACATCTGCCCCTGGAAATGTCTTACAATTTAAAACCTGGCTCCTGAATCTCTGTCTTACCATTATATAATCTATCTGAGACCTTCCAGTATCTCCAGTCTCCTTCCATGTATACAACCTCCTTTTATGATTCTTGAACCAAGTGTTAGCTATGATTAAATTATGCTCTGTGCAGAAGTCTACCAGGCAACTTTCTGTTTCATTCCTTTCCCCCTTCCTTATTCACCTACTACTTTTTCTTCTCTTCCTTTTCCTACTATTGAATTCCAGTTCCCCATGACCATTAAATTTTTGTCTCCCTTCACTATCTAAATAATTTCTTTCATCGCATCATACATTTCTTCAATCACTTCATTATTCATCATCTGAGGTGCTAGTTGCATATAAACTTGTACTACTTTGGCAGGTGTGGGCTTCGTGTCTCTCTTGGGTACAATAATGTGTTCACTATGCTGTTCGTATCAACTTACAAGGCTCCTACCCTTGTAACCACCCCCGGTGTAAAACCTGTCCCATGCACCCTCCCACCACCACCTACTCCAGTCCTGTAACCCGGAAGGTGTACACGATCAAACGCAGAGACACGTGTGAAAGCACCCACATGATCTACCAACTGACCTGCCTACACTGTGACGCATTCTATGTGGGAATGACCAGCAACAAACTGTCCATTCGCATGAATGGACACAGGCAGACAGTGTTTGTTGGTAATGAGGATCACCCTGTGGCTAAACATGCCTTGGTGCACGGCCAGCACATCTTGGCACAGTGTTACACCGTCCGGGTTATCTGGATACTTCCCACTAACACCAACCTATCCGAACTCCGGAGATGGGAACTTGCTCTTCAATATATCCTCTCTTCCCGTTATCCACCAGGCCTCAATCTCCGCTAATTTCAAGTTGCCGTCACTCATACCTCACCTGTCATTCAACATCATCTTTGCCTCTGCACTTCTGCCTCGACTGACATCTCTGCCCAAACTCTTTGTGTTTAAATATGTCTGCTTATGTCTGTATATGTGTGGATGGATGTGTGTGTGTGTGTGTGTGTGTGTGTGTGTGTGTGTGTGTGTGTGTGTGTGTGTGTGCGCGCGCGCGCGCGCGAGTGTATACCTGTCCTTTTTTCCCCCTAAGGTAAGTCTTTCCGCTCCCGGGATTGGAATGACTCCTTACCCTCTCCCTTAAAACCCACATCCTTTCGTCTTTCCCTCTCCTTCCCTCTTTCCTGATGAGGCAACAGTTTGTTGCGAAAGCTTGAATTTTGTATGTGTGTTTGTTTGTGTGTCTGTCGACCTGCCAGCACTTTCATTTGGTAAGTCACATCATCTTTGTTTTTAGATATATTTTTCCTACGTGGAATGATTCCCTCTATTATAACCATATCATTAATTTGAACCCAACAATTACGTTTGTTATTGTCGCTGTTGCATTTCGAAATCTTTCCTGTCGTCTTATTTTCTCTTTCTGTTTTTACCAGTAGTCTCACTTTGTATTCACCTTCCCCTTTTTACCGTAATATATACTCAATAATACGTAACCCACTTCCAAACCATAACCAAAAAAATTTTATTTTCCGCTTTCAACCTTACCGCTGCTACAAAATCCACCGTTTCTAGTTCAATAACAGCTGCTTTCACGTATTAAACAACCATTTCGGCTAGTTCTGATAACTTTCACTTTATTTCCACTTCCGTTTTTTGCACATCACTGATCATTTTTAGCCGCTCCCCACAGGTTTTAATGTCATTATTTCTTCGTCAGACAATTGTTAGCCCCATTCTGGTAATCTTTCACCACAACACCACTCCTTTTAATACATTTACACGTTTTTTCGAAATTTTCCTGAATTTATCCGTCCTTTAACGTGTTCTAGCGGCAACACAACCACCTAACCTTCATGCACATCGCTGTCTACCAACCCAAGTTCACCACAGCATCAACTTAACCGACAGTTTTTCGCCTTTTTTCATACCAGATCTCCAGTTACTTTCCAGTTCACCCTTATCTGTCCCCATATATTTTTATCTTTCATTTTCATTTCAACTTCATGTTACACTTTCCACCTTCTAATGCCATGTCACCCTCACAACACCCCCACAACGACCCCATTAAGTTTTATTTATATTCCCTCTGCAAACATGCCTTCACCCTAGCAAGATTACGCTCGCATATTTTATTTTCTCAGGCTTGTCTGACATTTGGCATAGTCCCCAAAGGCCTCACACTTAAAGTTCCCATCTCTGGCTGCAACCCTTCTTTCCATCAGTCCCTATACCAGTTCCAAACTGAACAATCCATTGCCCTCACCCACCTAATCCTTCACCTACACATCAACTCAGCCAATGAACACACCCGTCAACTCCTATCCTTAATAAAAGTCCTCAATCTTTCCTCTCCCACATCCACACCGGCTATTCAGAGCATCCTCCTACAGGCCAACCGCAAATTAGAACAGTATGCCACCCTTCACCTCAAAAAACTATCCAATCTCCTGGTTTCCCATCTCCGGAAAGGCAACTCACTCACCCTTCACAACCTTTCCAGCAAACCTCAACCACCTCTCATTGCACACAAACCCAGTCTCTCCCATCTACTCAGTCTCCCACTTCCAGCTCCACTCCCTCCAAAACCTCAAAATTCCAATCAACACAATCTGGCACCACAACACCCTAACTCAGTAGTTAACCTTTCCTCCAAACCTCTCTCCCAATCCGAAACCTCTGTCCTATCCAAAGGTCTCACCTTCAGCCCCACTCCCAGATTCAACCAAACAACCCTTGTCGAAGATTTACTGTCCTACACTCGTACTCTCTGCTGGAAGTATCACTTTGCCACGAAGAAAAATGATCCTAATCCTACCCCTAATGATCCAACTCCCCAAGACACTATCCAAATTGAACCCTGCTTGGAACAGTTCCGTCCTCCGTCACAGCGGGACCCACCTCCTCTTCCTCAAAATCACCCTCTCCAAACCTTCCAGGAATTTCTGACTTCCAGCCTTGCCTCTCAATCCTTCTTAAAAAACCTTAATCCTACTCCCAACATCACCACTGCTGAAGCCCAGGCTATCCGTGATCTGAAGGCTGACTGGTCCATCGTCATTCTTCCGGCGGACAAGGGTTCCACGACCGTGGTTCTTGATCGTCGGGAGTATGTGGCTGAGGGACTGCGTCAGCTTTCAGACAACACCACATACAAAGTTTGCCAAGGTAATCCCATTCCTGATGTCCAGGCGGAGCTTCAAGGAATCCTCAGAACCTTAGGCCCCCTACAAAACCTTTCACCTGACTCCATCAACCTCCTGACCCCACCAACACCCCGCACCCCTACCTTCTACCTTCTTCCTAAAATTCACAAACCCAATCATCCCTGCCGCCCCATTGTAGCTGGTTACCAAGCCCCCACAGAACGTGTCTCTGCCTACGTAGATCAACACCTTCAACCCATTACGTGCAGTCTCCCATCCTTCATCAAAGACACCAACCACTTTCTCGAACGCCTGGAATCCTTTCCCAATCCGTTACCCCCAGAAACCATCCTTGTAACCATTGATTCCATTTCCTTATACACAAATATCCCGCACGTCCAGGGCCTCACTGCGATGGAGCACTTCCTTTCACGGCAATCACCTGCCACCCTACCTAAAACCTCTTTCCTCATTACCTTAGCCAGCTTCATCCTGACCCACAACTTCTTCACTTTTGAAGGCCAGACATACCAACAATTAAAGGGAACAGCCATGGGTACCAGGATGGCCCCTTTGTATGCCAACCTATTCATGGGTCGCTTAGAGGAAGCCTTCTTGGTTACCCAGGCCTGCCAAACCAAAGTTTGGTACAGATTTATTGATGACATCTTCATGATCTGGACTCACAGTGAAGAAGAACTCCAGAATTTCCTCTCCAACCTCAACTCCTTTGGTTCCATCAGATTCACCTGGTCCTACTCCAAATCCAATGCCACTTTCCCTGATGTTGACCTCCACCTGTCCAGTGGCCAGCTTCACACGTCCGTCCACATCAAACCCACCAACAAGCAACAGTACCTCCATTACGACAGCTGCCACACATTCCACATCAAACGGTCCCTTCCCTACAGCCTAGGTCTTCGTGGCAAACGAATCTGCTCCAGTCCGGAATCCCTGAAGTATTACACCAACAACCTGACAACAGCTTTCGCATCCCGCAACTACCCTCCTGACCTGGTACAGAAGCAAATAACCAGAGCCACTTCCTCATCCTCTCAAACCCAGAACCTCCCACAGAAGAACCACAAAAGTGCCCCACTTGTGACAAGATACTTTCCGGGACTGGATCAGATTCTGAATGTGGCTCTCCAGCAGGGATACGACTTCCTCAAATCCTGCCCTGAAATGAGATCCATCCTTCATGAAATCCTCCCCACTCTACCAAGAGTGTCTTTCCGCCGTCCACCTAACCTTTGTAACCTCTTAGTTCATCCCTATGAAATCCCCAAACCACCTTCCCTACCCTCTGGCTCCTACCCTTGTAACCGCCCCCGGTGTAAAAGCTGTCCCATGCACCCTCCCACCACCACCTACTCCAGTCCTGTAACCCGGAAGGTGTACACGATCAAACGCAGAGACACGTGTGAAAGCACCCACATGATCTACCAACTGACCTGCCTACACTGTGACGCATTCTATGTGGGAATGACCAGCAACAAACTGTCCATTCGCATGAATGGACACAGGCAGACAGTGTTTGTTGGTAATGAGGATCAACCTGTGGCTAAACATGCCTTGGTGCACGGCCAGCACATCTTGGCACAGTGTTACACCGTCCGGGTTATCTGGATACTTCCCACTAACACCAACATATCCGAACTCCGGAGATGGGAACTTGCTCTTCAATATATCCTCTCTTCCCGTTATCCACCAGGCCTCAATCTCCGCTAATTTCAAGTTGCCGCCACTCATACCTCACCTGTCATTCAACATCATCTTTGCCTCTGCACTTCTGCCTCGACTGACATCTCTGCCCAAACTCTTTGTGTTTAAATATGTCTGCTTATGTCTGTATATGTGTGGATGGATGTGTGTGTGTGTGTGTGTGTGTGTGTGTGTGTGTGTGCGCGCGCGAGTGTGTATACCTGTCCTTTTTTCCCCCTAAGGTAAGTCTTTCCGCTCCCGGGATTGGAATGACTCCTTACCCTCTCCCTTAAAACCCACATCCTTTCGTCTTTCCCTCTCCTTCCCTCTTTGCTGATGAGGCAACAGTTTGTTGCGAAAGCTTGAATTTTGTGTTTGTGTGTATGTTTGTGTTTGTTTGTGTGTCTGTCGACCTGCCAGCACTTTCATTTGGTAAGTCACATCATCTCTCTCTCTCTCTCTCTCTCTCTCTCTCTCTCTCTCTCTCTCTCTCTCTATATATATATATATATATATATATATATATATATATATGACCAAAAGTCTTGTTCCTCCTGCCATCGAACTTCACTAATTCCCACTATATCTAACTTTAACCTATCCATTTCTCTTTTCAAATTTTCTAATCTACCTGCCTGATGAAGGGATCTGACATTCCACACACTAGCCAGGCATGGCTAGATTTCTTTTATTCAGTACCTCAGGATACCATTTTAGTGATCATGTGATGTATTATAAAAAGGCTGCATTGGGCTTGTGACAGCAGCAGCATACTCCATGAACTGCCTACTAATACTGTAAACTGCCTGCTTGAAGACATAGCTTCCGACTCATTTGATCTCCATATAAATAAGTTGATTGAAAAATACCTTTCATTAAATAAAATATTGGGATAATTACAACAAATTTATTAGAAACATGTGCAAAGCTACACTTACAAGTTACTTCTCTTCATAATGAAAAGGTGATGCTCAGAGAATTAGACTGATTAAGAAATTTGACACTAAAAGCAGTAAATGATTTTTGCTATTTGAGCAGCAAAATAACTGATTGTGGCTGAAAGAGAGAGGATGTCAAATGTAAACTGGCACTGGCAAGAAAAGCATTTCTGAAATAGAGAAAGTTGTTAACACAAATATAAATTTAAATGTTAGAAAGTCTCTCCTGAAAGTATTTGTCTGGAGTGTAGCCATGTATAGAAATGAAATATGGACGATAAACAGTTTAGACAAGGAGAGAATAGAGGCATTTGAAATGTGGTGCTACAGAAGAATGCTGATGATGAGAGGGGTAGGTTATGTAATTAGGGAGGAGATATTGAATAAAATTGGGGCGACAAATTTGTGGCACGGCTTTACGTAAAAAGGGATTAGTTGATGGGACATGTTTTGAGACATTAAGGGACCATAATTTACTATTGGAGGGAAGTATGGGGGATGAAAGTGATAGAGGGAGATGCAGAAAGGAATACAGTAAGCAGATTCATAAGGATGTAAGATGCAACAGCTATTCAGAGGTAAAGATGGAGAGTTGAATCAAACCAGCCTTTGGACTGAAGACCACAACAGCATCAACAACAACACAACTATTTCACAAATATTTCCACCTAAGATTATAGCCAGCTCATGACAATATCTGGAGGTTCTTAGAAGGAGTCAGTGTTAGAAGGCAAGCCACTTTTTCACCTGCTGCATGAAGAGGTTGAAATCACTTGGAACCAAATCTTGGCTGATACAGCAATTCTTGTGTTCTGAAAATAATTTATTATGCAGCACAGTCACAACAATTTCAATATAAAATTACAAGTTTTGGTCACCACTGGCAATCTTGAAATCATAAGACAGATGCCATGGTTCACTTCGACCACTGCAGAAACTACTTTGTTAATGTGAACCATGGCACCTGTCTTACTATCCGAAGACAGCCAGTAATCCCCAAAACTAGTTATTTAGTATTGAAATTATTGTGAACATGGCAGACAGTAAATTATTTTCAAAACAAGTCATCACTAGTGTAATACTGAAATGTTGTTCTTTCCAATGTTTGTGTTCACAGGACCGAGGTTGCCCATGTGATAATTTGTTGGGGGGGGGGGGGGGGGGGGAGGCAGGCAGGGGAGCCAAAATGTGGGGTTAGATGTGGTATCATCCAGTGGAAGTCCTTACAAGTACAGCTCTATGTAGCGCAACGTAGCTTTGTCATAACTGACAACAAGCTTCTGATGTCGGACACTTTCTGCTAGTACATCAACGGAAGCCAAACATTTGCACACATTCACTCAATGTGGATGTTACTTAACATATACAGGTATATTGTTTTAGAACACTTTGAAATTATACATAAGAATGTATTTGTGAGTTTCTTAGAATATGGCATGAGATCCAGAAATTAGTTGCTGATGACTACTACAGATTTTGAAAGATGATAGTTCTGGACCACCAATTTCTGCTTCCCTCAGATAAACAATCACATATAGTTTTTACTGCAAATTCTTCAAACAATGGGGAGTGCTGCTTTACTTAACAATGCGTGCAGAATTATGACAGATTGTTTGAAATCTACTCCTGCCAAATGGATTTACCATCTTGCAGGAGGAGCACCATCTCCCATTCGAAGAGAAATTGTGATGAATAAGGAATGAAAAAAAGGGGAATAAGAACAAACCCATCCACTGTGTAGGAATAAACCGTATTCACAGTGATTGAAGTCAAGGAAGAGTTTCCTTAGAACATTAGAGGTATTTACTATCGTTGCTGAAAATGCTAGGGTACAACTTTGGAGGGATAAGACTTCCCTCCCCTCTGACTGGAAAAGAGTTTCTGAAATTCTGCCTCCAGGACATGAGGAGGAATGGGTGACCTGGAAATCTATGAACAGGCTGAGATCAGGAGTGGGTAGATCAAAAGTTAATCTTGCAAGATGGGTTTACAGTACAGTAAATGTGAGTGTGAAGAGGTGTAGACTGTTCAGCACATGCTTCAGTGTCGATTGTGTCAAGCCTCATGTATTGCAGAAAACCACCATCAAGCGACAGAAAATGGACTGGGAGTGACCACGTTTTGGTCAAAGACTATATGATATGTTAACTATGCACCTATGTATGTTTCTGATGTGAGCATAAATAAATAAATAAATATAACAGAAAGAAACATTCCACATGGGAAAAATATATTAAAAAAGATGCTGTGACTTACCAAACGAGAAAGACACCTGTATATGTGCGGATGGATATGGGTGTGTGTGCGAGTGTATACCTGTCCCTTTTTCCCCCTAAGCTAAGTCTTTCCGCTCCTGGGATTGGAACGATTCCTTACCCATCCCTTAAAACTCACATCCTTTCGTCTTTCCCTCTCCTTCCCTCTTTCCTGATGAAGCAACCGTGGGTTGCGAAAGCTTGAAATTTGTGTGCGTGTTTGTGTGTTTTTTATTGTGTCTATCTACCAGCGCTTTTTCATTTAGTAAGTCACAGCATCTTTTTTAATATAAAGGGTGTTACAAAAAGGCATGGCCAAACTTACAGAAAACATTCCTCACACACAAAGAAAGAAAACATGTTATGTGGACATGTGTCCGGAAATGCTTACTTTTCATGTTAGAGCTCATTTTATTAGTTACCTTCAAATCACATTAATCATGGAATGGAAACACACAGCAATAGAACGTACCAGCATGACTTCAAACACTTTGTTACAGGAAATGTTCAAAATGTCCTCCGTTAGCGAGGATACATGCATCCACCCTCCGTCGCATGGAATCCCTGATGCGCTGATGCAACCCTGGAGAATGGCGTATTGTATCACAGCCGTCCACAATACGAGCACGAAGAGTCGCTACATTTGGTGCCGGGGTTGCGTAGACAAGAGCTTTCAAATGCCCCCATAAATGAAAGTCAAGAGGGTTGAGTTCAGGAGAGCGTGGAGGCCATGGAATTGGTCCGCCTCTACCAATCCATCGGTCACCGAATCTGTTGTTGAGAAGCGTACGAACACTTCGAATGAAATGTGCAGGAGTTCCATCGTGCATGAACCACATGTTGTGTCGTACTTGTAAAGGCACATGTTCTAGCAGCACAGGTAGAGTATCCCGTATGAAATCATGATAACGTGCTCCATTGAGCTTAGGTGGAAGAACAAACTAAAATGAGCTCTAACATGGAAATTAAGCGTTTCCGGTCACATGTCCACATAACATCTTTTCTTTATTTGTGTGTGAGGAATGTTTCCTGAAAGTTTAGCCGTACTTTTTCGTAACACCCTGTATAAATAAATAAATACATAAATATATCTAAAAACGAAGATGATGAGACTTACCAAACAAAAGCGCTGGCAGGTCGATAGACACACAAACAAACACAAACATACACACAAAATTCAATCTTTCGCAACAAACAGTTGCTTCATCAGGAAAGAGGGAAGGAGAGGGAAAGACGAAAGGATGTGGGTTTTAAGGGAGAGGGTAAGGAGTCATTCCAATCCCGGGAGCGGAAAGACTTACTTTAGGGGGAAAAAAGGACAGGTATACACTCGCGCACACACACACATATCCATCCACACATACACAGACACAAGCAGACATTTGTAAAGGCAAAGAGTTTCACTCTTTGCCTTTACAAATGTCTGCTTCTGTCTGTGTATGTGGAAACTCTTTGCCTTTACAAATGTCTGCTTTGTGTGTGTGTGTGTGTGTGTGTGTGTGTGTGTGTGTGTGTGTGAGTGTATACCTGTCCTTTTTTCCCCCTAAGGTAAGTCTTTCCGCTCCCGGGATTGGAATGACTCCTTGCCCTCTCCCTTAAAACCCACATCCTTTCGTCTTTCCCTCTCCTTCCCTCTTTCCTGATGAAGCAACTGTTTGTTGCGAAAGCTTGAATTTTGTGTGTGTGTTTGTGTTTGTTTGTGTGTCTATTGACCTGCCAGCGCTTTTGTTTGGTAAGTCTCATCATCTTTGTTTTTAGATATATTTTTCCCACGTGGAATGTTTCCCTCTACTATAAATACATAAATTTAAACTTTGAAATATCATAGTGGTAATGACTTCACTGTCATGGTGCAATGTGAGACAATAAAATTCAGAAGAATCAGATATTTTTATTGAATAGTTTCCGTGCAGTCATTTGAGAATAATTACAGACTGAAAAATCTGCAGTTCTCCATTTTTTATGCAAACAGTAAAACATTTTTCAAAAAATTATTTCAATAGAGGATCCAACTTTGCTTCATTTGCATGCACTTACCTGACACTGTTGTTTGAATTTTATACAGAAATTTACATAGTGGCCTGTAAACAAATTTAACACCATGCCAGACAAGTTGTCTGACTGTAGATACTTACAATTAGTACTGCCCATGCGAATCTAGGTGGGGTTGCTAGTTTTTAATATTCTGGAAGACAAATGTTAACTTCTAATAATCATAAAAGAGTTCCAGTTATATCCCTGTTAAAAACTTTGTGCTTTTACTGAAATATTAGGCCATGGTACTCATACTCTATAAAGAATAACAATGTGTTATTTTAACTATTTTATTGAAATCATTGAATATTTACAACATGAGTGGATGAGGAAAGTCCTTGTACTTTAATACAGCAAACAAACTGAAAATGCACACCTCAAAAGTTTTTACGTTAGTACTGATATAAAAAGCACAGGTTACTTTATGGATTTGACACAAATATTTATCTGAAAAAGCAAAATGTAAATATCTTTTATTTTTCCTGACCAAGTCAATCACTTTTTCCTGAAAACTCGGGTTTTTCGACCTTTTCCTGTGGATCCTAAGAAGACACAAACCTGACGGACTGTCAATGCCAGTTGTACTTCTGAGCCACATCTTCACTCTACGCAGTGTGCTGAAGGGGCACTTAATGGTGCAAGTTGTGGGGAGGGGGGGTGGAGGTTTCTTCCATTCCACAGTATTAAGCTTCCCAGATGCTTGAGACACTCTACCTTCCTCACTCATTCCCCAGCAATTGTTATTCCAGTTGTGACACTTATGCTTCATTGTTTTGATCGTAATTTTTCACTTACTTGGACAAATGTCGTCCATATCAGTGTACTATTCGTTGCTATACATTCCATTGCTCCTGTACTTCCTCCTTGGTTCCTCAGATTATCTCCAAATACCATCGAAAATAAGTTCCAGACAGTAATACTGTCTCGTAATTTTATAGTTTATTGAAAGAAGTAATTTGTTTTTAAAATGTCTAGCAGAGTTTTTACAGTGAACTGAAGGGCACATTTTCTACTCTTTATTCATAAATATGTATTCATATCAAACCAATATCAGTTGTTTAAAGCCCATGCAGAATATTTAAGTGAAACAGTACATAAATGTATTTAAAGGAATGGCAGATTAGATCTTGCTGCACATAACTAATGATTGTCTTGAAACAATATAGTTCTCAAGTGTAATTATGTACTATGCTTGTGTTAATGTATTTGTTTGCTGAACCAGTATAACTTCATTCATTTATGCTTTTGTAGGTCTTGTGGAGTTTCTTGATGTGAATGAGGAGAATGATAGTCACATTGCATTGTCTGAAGCTACCATTGATCCTCGACTCACAACCCATCTCGAGATTGAACCATTCACTCTGTTGGGTGTTTGTGCTGGACTTGTTCCTTATCCACACCACAACCAAAGTCCAAGAAATACATACCAGTGTGCTATGGGGAAGCAAGCCATGGGTATGTACAAAACTTCTTGCAAGGTTTTTATTTTTCATATTGCAGATAAATAACATTTACGCTTTTATAGAATGGAAAAACTTATACAAGCTGCTCTTAGGGGTCCTTGGATTCTGGAGAGACATAGGAACTTGCAAGGCAACACTGAACCTCCAACTTACTTTAGAAGATAGACTGAAGACAAACCTACATTTATAAATTTAGATAAAGCTGTTGACCATGTTGACTAGGATAAAATCCTTGAAAATCTGAAGCTAGCAGGGGTAAAATGCAGGGAGTGATATAAGAATCAAAGGATATGAAAAGGGGGGGGGGGGGGGGCAGTAGCTGAGAAGGGAAAGAGATGGGGCTGTAGCCTACCCCAGTATTATTCAGTCTGTACATTAACAAGCAGTAAAGAAAGAAAACCAAGGAGAAAGTTAGGTTGGGAATTAAAGTTCAGGGATAAAAAAAACAAAAAGACTTTATGATTTGCAAATGACATTGTAATTCTGACAGACAGAGGAAGAACTTCAAAAATCAGTTGAATAAAGCGGATAGTATTTTGAAAAGAGGTTATAAGATGAATATCGACAACAGTAAAACTATGGCTGAAGTAGAGTAAAATACAGACTGGCCCAAGCAAAAAATGCATTTCTGCAAAAGAGAAGTTTGTTAAGATTGAATACAAATTTAAGTGTCAGGAGGTATTTTCTGAAGGTTTTTGGAGTGTAGTATTGTACAGAAGTGAAACATGGGTGATAAACAGTTCAACAGGAACAGAATAGAAGCTCTGGTCAGATTGGATAACTGAGGAGGAAGGAGTGACTTGAACTGGGGGGAAAAGAAATTTATGGCAGAATTTGATTAAAGGAAGTACTTGGTTGACAGGACAGATCATGAGTTATCAAGTTGTCAGTTTGGTAATGGAGTGATAGCTGGAGAGTAAAAATTAGAGAGAGAACAAGGCTTGAGTAAGGTAACCAGGTTCAAAACAGGTGTAGCTTTCAGTATCTTTGCAGAGATGAAGAGGCACGCATAGAATAGACTAACATAGAGAGCTGCATCAAACCAATCTTCAGGCTGAAGGCCACAACAACACAGTGATCTTGAACTACAAGAAAATTTTGGAGGTTGTTCAGTGACATTTTCTGAGTATTTTAGTGCAAAAGATTCATTGTCACCAGTGACTAATTACAGAGTAACTGCATTAAGTTTTGATAACAATAGACTGGTTGTGATGGTCCTTTTCATGACCAGCTTAGTCATCACATGTGTTACCAATGAACTTCTTCTGCGGGAACTTTAGGATCCGAGGTATTGAGGCCTCTGTGGATCCTCAATTGGATCAGATTGCTAGGCATTTTGCAGTCACAGAAGTTGTATGCCAAACTCCTGTTATTGCTGAGCATGTAAGACAGTCAACATTGTGTCACTGTACACATTGCTGCAATCATTGTGATCGACAGTTTGAACAGTACTTATAATGGAACATCCTGCATTTTTTGATATGTTGTATACTCATGGAACAAATTGAACTCATTGCAATAAAAGTGTTTGTTTTGTCTGAGGTTTTTGGATTACTTTCTTTTTCGTATTGTATATTTTGGTGATTGCATGATTACAGGCTTTTTCCACTGTTGTGAAGACATTTCCAGAGAAACAAAGGTAACTGGATAACAAATCAGATAAATCATAATTACATTATTACTCTGTTAGAGGCCTCTGTAGGCCACAGGTCTCCTATACCAAAGAACCCCTGAATAACCACCAAATTTTGTCAGTGGAATTTGGGTTCATGCAGTGTAAGTAGGAATAGGAAAAATTCATGAAAATGATTGGTTTTTAGTAAAACAACACAAAATTTTTGATTTTTGTGACACATAGTGAAATTTGTCATTTTATAGTATAAAAGTGTTATAGATCTGAGACGACAGCTTAACGATATTTGTAACTGATAGTTGCTGAACATTGACATTACATTTTCCTTTCTTTTTTTCTTGATGATGAGGTTCATACATAATCTTAAAATGACAGTTCATTCCCTACATAACGACGTATGAAGTGATGTGAAAAGTAGCACTGAAATAGGAAAAAAATAACAATGGAATTGGCAAGAAATAGCACCAAAATTGGCAAATAAATAACACTGAACTTGAGATAAATCACTGAATCTGGCAAGAAGTAACACAAAATTTGACGATATATAAAACCAAATGTGGCAAAAAAATAATGCTGTATTTGGGAAAAGAATAGCACCATATTTGGAAAAAATACCCTAACGTTGGCAAAAGTAACACTAAATTTGGAGAAAAGTAACACCTAATTTGGTTAAAAGTAACACATAATTTGGCAAAATTAATTTAAAATTGGGCAAAAAGAGGAAACACTCAGAATTTGGTAAAGAAATAAAACTTTTAATTTTGCAAAAGAACAAGGAAGCTCAACAAAAAATAACATCAAAATTGTCAAAAAAATACCAAAATTCATAACAAATAGCACAGATATATACAAAAAATAGCACCAAAATTCGCAAAAAATAGCACCAAAATTTGCAAAAAAATGGGATTGAAATTTGAAAAAAAAAAAAGGGACTTAAACTTGCAAAAAATTGCACCGAAATTTGCAGAAAATATCACTGAAATTTGCAGAAAATAGCACCAAAATTTGTAAAAAATAGCACCGAAATTCGCAAAAAATACCACCGAAATTGAAAGAAAATGGGAGACAAATAACACTGAAACTGGAGATAAATAACATGGGGGGAGGGGTGGGGGGGACACCAAAAGAAACAAAATAAAATAACATAGAACTTGGCAACAAGATGGCACTTAGTGTGGCAAAAAAACACTTGATTAGGTGAAAAGTAACACCAAATTTGGCCACAAAATAAAATGATTTTTTCTTGTCCCTGTAGTATAAGTGTGCCTTTATGTACAGGTATGTGACCAGTCCAAGTGTAATTTCTTATACGCTTTTTTTGGTGTTTACAATTAATTGTGGCCTACATGTTGTACTATGATCATTGCTTCATTAGAGGTTCCCTCCCCACCCCCACCTTGCCTCCCCCCTCCCCTCCCAAACTGCAGATACAGAATCAGCCCCTGATGTGTTCAGTGTCTATAGAAGTAGGAATCATGGGGAAAGAATCACACACTGCCTGCCGGCAGCCACCAAGGACATTCAGCCCATGCTGCTTGCTCTATCTTTTGTTGGCCCTCAGATAGCTAGGACATACTTCCTTCCTTATTGCTACATGGACTTAGGTCCCCACACACATTAAACTTATTCTTCTCATCCTGGCGTCAAACTGCGGTAACCTACTGTCCCCTCACCCTCCATTCTTTTTGTTGTGATTGTCTGCAACTCAACGTGTCATTTTTACTGTGAGTAGCAGTCTGTAGTTTTCTTAATATTGTTGTTTATTAGGTCCTTATAAGTTACTCTTCTAATGTGATGACCTCTTGGTCTCATCAAGACTGACTGACTGCATAACAGATTTTTCTGGGTGCACCTAATTGTATTTCTTAAAGGAATAAACCATTATTTATCAAATGAAAATTTCTCTTTCTCCTTTAATGCTCTCAGAGGTTGCTCACACCTAGTCTGTCCTGATTGGGCACACACTATGTGGCTGTACACTTACAACCATTATCATAAAATCTATTGTGGTAGTCTTATATTTGAGAGTACAAAATTTTTCTTTTTACATTACTTAATTAGTATAGTTTTAAGAATAAGCTTAGTTTTAAGAATAAATGTGACCTAATCTAACAATCTTCTTCATAGGTACAATTGGTTATAACCAACGAAATCGGATAGATACATTGCTGTATAATTTGGTATACCCACAGGCGCCTATGGTGAAGTCTCATACAATTGAACTGACAAACTTTGATAAAATTCCAGCGGGACAAAATGCAATTGTAGCTGTTATGAGCTACAGTGGTTATGACATTGAGGATGCCCTAATAATAAATAAAGCATCCATCGATAGAGGTACAGTAAGTGAATCTCATTTGTTGGTCATATTTAATTAAATTGTACCAAGGATTTTACTTAATTCTTTGAGACTCACTTGAATATTCAAAAACTACTGTGATGTAACTGTGTAAATGTAACCCTACTCCCCCAAGTTGTTCCAGAAGGGGTTGGGATGCATTCAGATAATTCAGTATTACAAATTGTTTGATTATCCTGTGTGTCACTTGTAAACTTCAGTTATACATTTACATTTATGTTTCAAAGAAAGCCATTTTAACTAATAGCAAAATTTTCCAAAAGAATTAACCGCAAATTACAGTTTAGAGGACTGTTTTACTCTCTGCACACTGCTTAACTAACTCATATTTCCTATAATGGCTAAAACTCTTTCACGTAATACTTATCAAAATTTTACGTTCATAGGTTACGGACGATGTCTTGTTTACCGAAATGCTAAATGTACTCTTAAACGTTATGCAAATCAGACGTATGACCGTATTTTGGGTCCCCTGGTTGACCCAGAAACAAAGAAACCAGCATGGCAACATACTTGTTTAGATGCTGATGGCATTGCTTCACCAGGAGAGAAAGTGGAAAACAGACAGGTATGTGAATACGATCTCAAAAAAGTGTACATTGTGATTCTGATTCAGTATGTATGTCACAGGTTCAGCTAGTTGCTATTCTTCGTCGTGTTTTATGTGGTCTTTAAAAAAGCATTTATGTGAGGTATTATATGTCAGGGATTTATGTGAGGTATGTCAGGGAGACGTAACAATAAGTGAGAAACAAAAGGAAATGCAGTGTGTATATATGCGGAAATTTCATGTGGATTGTTCATAAACATGAACTGCTAAAAATTTTTACTGATATTTTTGGAGACTATCGGCTCTTTCTTGACACAGTAGTCACATCACTTGTCACATCCAGCTGCACTGACAACTTGATAGATCTTTTGTTGCTTAAACCCTTTTCATGCATTCATCTATATGTGAGGCATAATCGCTGTCATTACTTTTTCTCACTCAGCACATGTTTGTTGTTTATTCAACTGTATCTACTACAGGCCTGTCTGACAGGTAATTACTTAGGAAACCTTGAGTGGTTACCCATTGTCTATAAAATTTGTACCTGTCATGGATTTACTACTCTGTCTCTTTCTGCCTGTTAAATTCTTCCTCCAAACATATGTCAGTTGTACGAGAAATCGTACTACTACCTTCCTTTTTCTTTGTCCTCAATAAATTTCTTTGATACTATTTTGCAATTTTATGTTTATACTGAGATGATGATGAAGCATGTGTGCCCTAACAATTACCTACGTTTTGTTAATCATGGTCTGCTATTGTTTTTATAAAGGACAATATTAGCCATGCTCTAAATATTGTGAACTTATTAGCCTGCCACATCACTTTTGTTAATTTTTTGGTTAATGAGCACTCTTAGCATAAATTGCCACCACCACCACCACCCCCCACCCCACCCCCCACCCCCCCTCAAAGAAAGAAAGAAAATTATTTCAATGGTGTTTGCACTTCTATTTCTTCGACACTGCATTACTTGTTATGGTCATATACCAAGCAACTCAAAGTAAACACAGTGAGCAAGGTGTCACAGTGGTAGGACACTGAACTGTAATTTGGGAAACAGAAGTTTAAATCCTTGTCTGACCACTCTGACAATTTTTCCATGGTTTCTAAACATCGCTTAAAGCAAATGCCAGAAAGATTCCTGTGTTTTCTCAACATTGCTTAAAGCAAATTACAGAATAGTTCCTTTAAAAAAGACAAGGTGAAATACCTTCACCAATACTAGTATTTGTCCAGTTCTAATATCATCATTAACAGGACACTAAATGACGGTTTCCCTGCCTTACTTCAAAGAATACTCTTGGGGGCAAAAATGCTATAGCAATGTATTGGGGTTTTCATCTAAAGCTAGACTCTTCAGTAACATAGATTTTAGATGTTGTTATGCAGAGATTAGTCTCTGACTGCATAGCACATGAAGTTTTGGAAGTAATTATACCACTGGTATTTCATTGTATGTTTAAAGCTTGCTCTACAGTTTGAAACTTTTTATTAGTAAAATTTCAAAACTATAACTTTAGGTGATTATTTTATAACTGCAGTCATATTTTACATCATTTTAACTCTTGACTCCTTTAAGAATTTTGTATCATTTTCTTTTCAGTATCACTTAGTAGCCAATGCTGTTTCTCTCTTTTAGTGTCTTGTGAATAAGTCAATGCCAACAGTGACACTGAATCCAGTTAACACTGGGCAAGAGCAAGCTACAGAATACCGTGATGTTCCAGTTAGTTATAAGGGTGCAGAGCCATCATATATTGAGAAAGTAATGGTTTCATCTAATAACGAAGAAGATTTCTTAATTAAAGTTTTGCTCAGACAAACAAGACGGCCTGAAATTGGTGACAAGTTCAGTAGCCGACATGGACAAAAGGGAGTAGTTGGTAAGATTACTTTCATTTTGCAGACTTTTGTATTATGCCATGTGGTGTAAGATAAAGTTGAAATTGCAGTATTTATTAGTGTGTTGGAAAACAATGTTTAAAACCTACTGTTATCTTTTAGATGCATGAGATTACATGTTAGCCTCATGTTTTGACACTCTCTGCTGAATGTTTAGGAGAAAAAAAGAAAAAAAAAATTAAATGTGGTAAGGCTAAAATATCATCATATCAAATAATGATTTGCACTTGAAGTACAAAACAAATTGCAGGTCCTCTCGTAAGAAAACTTTTTGCAGGAAGGAATTGAAACAGTTTGGTAAAAACATAAAAACAGCTTCCTTGATGTTGGAGTGAACATACAGAATAATCTCAGTTTTACATTCCCAGAATTAACATTTTCCCACCATTTACAACATTTTTTATTACTCCCTTCCAATTTCCTATGACCACAATGTTAATCCGCACCCAATTTTGCGTCGTCATATCCATAGCTTATGCTTTGTTGCTAGTTGTTTGTAGAGAAAAAACTGACATAAAATGACATTGGAATGATGTTCACTGTTGAATAGTGTTTACAAACATTACGTGGTTAGGTTTCTAGACACCAGGGTGCTCTTCTCAGTGGATTTGAATCGGTAAACGTCTAAAAGTTGGAACAGTTCGTGCTATATCTTCTGCCACTGCCAAGCTCTGCTTGGTGTAGTGGCTGATGGGAGCAATTAGGTTTGTTTGGATAAAGATATCATGCCCAATCACAACCAAACTGTCTCTAGTGTGCATGCACAGTTTTGTGATTGTAGTGGTCATTGTTAACTCCTTCGTCGAACCGTATTTAATTGTTTAACATGTTTTGTGATTTGGCCACTTGTAGCACTAGTGACACCTTCACTCACTTTGCATTGGACAAATGTTTATATAATTTAAAAACAGTACCAATTGTGTTTTCCTTCTTGCTGAGCAAAATGTGTCTGATAGTCTTTCACCATTATCAAGTGCAGTTATTTACTTACATGTTTTTTGTGATGTAACACAAACTAACTATGTGATAATTTGCGTGTGTGTGGCCTTCTACATAACTGATACTTGTGTCAATATTTGCACTTGAAAATGAGAGAAAAATTCTCAAAACGTATCATGCCAAGCATGAAAAAATATATAACTGGTGCAGTGTTTCATTATTTAAACAATGAATGAGAGCTGCAATCTGTCCAAAAACATCAAAATTGAGTCAGATGTTTCTACTTCCCAACTGTCAGTCCCAGTTACACCAACCGTTTTTATTAGATAATAAACAAGCCCGTGATGAGCATTTTGATGCCTGTGATGTACATATGTCATGCATAAAGTGCAAAAAATGCAGTGGCGGTATCCTACACATAACTTGTACAGCCTATAATGTTATTTCCCACATTTTACATTTTCCCACATTGTACACTATTTTTTGTAGTCCCTTGAAAAGAGTAAAACAACATTTCACTGTATTAGGATTTAAGATACATCAAAGGAAAGAACTAAAGCAAAAGTTAAATCTTTTTTATACAAAAGCTTATAAGATCGAAGTGCATAAAGAATAAATGGATGCAAACAGAAGATTGAAAATAGGGATAAGATGAGATAAAAGGAAATGGATAGATGAGCAGGCACAGTTAACAAAATAAGCAGCAAGCCATGGAAATATAAAGGAACTGTACGATATCACCAAATGACTCTCAGTGAAGAACTTTAGACTTGAAGGACCAGTTAAGAGCAAGGATCAGGTGATGATTACAGACAGGCACAGCTACATAGATGGAGGGAGCATTTCAAGGAGTTGTTAAATTATAAGGACAAGGAAGTCAAAGCAGATCAACATATAAATGTGCAGTATCCCACAATACATGAAATTAGGAGTGCTTTAAGAAACGTAAAACAACGCAAAGGCTCCAAGCGTAGGCAACACAGCACTGGAGCTGTTAAAAGCCAATATTTTAAATACAGATGAAATCCTCCACTTGAAGAGAAATCCTCGAGTGAGTAAAAAGGGGCTTGTTGGTAAAGTGCCGCCCCCCCCCCACCCCCCTCAAAAAAAAGTTGTAACAGCTGGTGTGGTATTACTTTGCTGTCAGTGCCCAGTCAAGTCTTCACCAGAGTTATTTTAAATAGGATTAAAGATTCAGTTGAAAATCAACTGTGTAAAGAACAAGCCAATACATTTGGGGGATCTTATTAATATCTTAGGATTATATTAGAGCAAAATGAAGAATTCCAGGCAATTGTGTACCTGGCATTCATTGATTTTGAAAAGGCCTTCAATTCTGTGAAACATCAAGTGCTGTGGCCAGTGTTATGGAAGTATGGTAAACCACAGAATATTCTAAACATCATTAGAGGTCTGTTCACAAGGGAAATCTTACAGATCCAATAGAGGTAACAACTGGAGTCTGGCAGGGTTGTATTTTGTCACCAATGCTTTTCCTACTTGTCCTTGACTCAGTTACAAAAAAAGTCACAGGGGCAGGGGATGAGCAATAAAATGGGGGATCCATAAACATCTGGAGGATTTGGATTTCGCAGACTACATAGTTTTACTAACTCAAAGGCTGACAGCTATGAAGGCTAAATTCAACTCACTGAAAAAAGAAGCAGTAATTGCTGGGCTCAAGATAAACATAGATAAAACAAAGGAAATGATAAATTCTGGGAGCATGAAAGTGCCTCTGCCTGTAGGGTAGCACCAAGTGGAGATTGTCAGTTCATTTCTGTATCTGGGTAGTGTGGTGACAGAAAATGGTGGAGCCAGAGATAATGTGAAGAATAACATAAAGAGGGCAAATGCTGCATTCATATAACTGTATCAAGTGTGGAGAAACAGAAACATCACATGCAAAACTAAAATTTGCATTTTTAATAAAAATGTGAAGGCTGTCCTGTATACCAGTGAAAGTTTTACCGAGTGAGGTGGCGCAGTGGTTAGCACACTGGACTCGCATTCGGGAGGACGACGGTTCAATCCCGTCTCCGGCCATCCTGATTTAGGTTTTCCGTGATTTCCCTAAATCGTTTCAGGCAAATGCCGGGATGGTTCCTTTGAAAGGGCACGGCCGATTTCCTTCCCAATCCTTCCCTAACCCGAGCTTGCGCTCCGTCTCTAATGACCTCGTTGTCGACGGGATGTTAAACACTAACCACCACCACCACCACCAGTGAAAGTTGGAAAGTAGGTGAAAAGACAGCATTACAGTTACAGTGTTTCATGAATAATTGTCTCCAGCACTTAGTAAATATCTGGTGGCCGCAAAAAAAAGTAATGAAGATCTCTGGAGAAAAGCAGACCAGACACTTGTAGAATAATGAATATGTGTGAGAAAGTGGATATGGCTGGGGCACATATTGAGAAAGCCAGCTGGGGCAATTGAAAGGAAGGCACTGGAATGAAATTTGCAAGGAACAAGGAATAGAGGTGTTTAGAGCTACATGGAAAAGGGCAATGGAAGGGGAAGCAAGAACAGTTTGTAAGACCGGGTGGAATTGAGAGAAATGGCCAAAGATAGAGATGGATGATGAGTTCTCCCGGATGCCCTATTCTGCCATAGCAGCCAAAGGAATTTAGTCAAGAAAGTCAAGTTAAATATTGCTGAAACATTTGTTTTTGCCTTTGCTGCTGGTCTGCATTCAAATAATATGGAATCCATCTTGTACAAAGCTTTCTCACAACCAGTTTTTCATATCAGATTTATTGCAATCTTTGTCCTGGCAAGCCAGTGATATCATGTCATATATCTGCAATTATAGATTGTCCACTTCAAATATGCGTCTGTTGTTGCAGGTTTGGGTGTACTTATCTGAATAAGATATACAGTCATATATGAACTTGGCTAGCAATTTCTTAACTATTGACAGTGACCTGCACCATCTTTATATGAACTTCTGCTGACAATGAACGATGCTCATGACTGGATATGTTGTCAACACGGAGAACAGCTGCCTGAAATGTGCATTGTGCCACTATGGGGGACATTCACCTGGGCTTCCATGGGACCTGTGGAAGTAATCAGAGCCATCAAAACAGGTGTAGACTAAGTGAACATTACTGTGGACAACCTCAAGGATGTAGCCAAGATTTTGGCAAATGAGGAAGGGCCCAGTTTGTTAAAGAAGACCTTTAAAAGACTTATGTTTTCTTTTATTCTGAAAGTTTCCATATATAACAATAAACGATTTTATTTGAAAATGATCTCAGGGTTTTCACACGTGGAGATATAATCTTGTTACTTAGATGTGCTGTATTTAGGGAAACCACTAATGAGGGGAAACTCCTCATCCAGCCTCCTCAGATTTAGTGGCAAGAGGGCTCAGCGGACAGCCCGTCAAAAACTGAACACAGATCAAGCATGAAATCAGGAAGAAGGTGTTCTGAACTGAAAAAAAGGCAAAATAAAAACAGGAAGCAGTTCAAGGGCAAGAACTGCAATATAGAGCATCCTACCAGAGCAACTGTGTCATGGTTAAGTGGTCACGGTGTTGTACTGCCAAGTGGGCAAGTCATGTTCAAATCTCCCAGGTGTCAATTTTATTATTATTGTTATTTATTTATTTTTGCCGTTCGCCATATTCAAATTTGTGTCTGTGTCATGGTGTAACATCCTTTTGCAACAACAAGGTGTAAGGAAAGGACCCATAATGATAGTTGATTCTGTACACCTATTCTATTAGCAACCAAAATGAAGTGGCTTTCGTATGGGATCTGCAAATATTTGATGACAAGATGACAGGTCAACTAAATCCTCCACCAGGAAACACATTTGGCATGTCATACATGGATTAATGACAGTACATGTGTCATATAATAGGAATCTCTTATCAGCGCACCTAATTTGTACACCTGTTAAGTAAGTGAGAACTGCCTCCTTGCCCGATTTAGGTGTTCGTAAGAATGTGAATGTGATCACTCCCAAGGAAATGATGAAAACATAATAGTTAGTCATGTAAGCTGCAACAAATGAACACAACAGTTTGTCACACAGTTTCTCTGTGATCTGTCAAAATGTGTTTTTAACGTCAGTGTGGTATCTCACTTGCTCTTACTATTCATCATGTTTACTTGCGATAGTAACGTATTCTTACCACATGACTCATATTCTGTAACCAATGTATAGTATGACAAATGCCAAGATTACAGAAAGAGAGCAACATTGTTTATAATGTTGTGGGGAGGGGGGGGGGGGAGGGGGGGGGGAGGGGGGAAGTATGACATTAGAAAGTTGTGAACACGGCTTGTCCACTTTACAGTCGTACACCGTGACACTGTAGGTATTTAGTTTAGCTCAATATTGCATTCGTTAAGCTTAGGCCATTCACTGTTTCTGTTTCTCATTTTTTTCACAGTGAGTACTTATTCTTCCAGTTTTCATGCTTGATCTATGTTGAGTTTTTGAAAGGCTATCCACTTGGCCATCTAGCAACTAAATCTGAGGAGGATGCAATGGGGAGTTTCCCATGTAAGAAGCAGTCATGCTCCAATCTCCCTTCACCCACCAAGGTTATTTTACACTCTTCTCCTTTCAGTCTGGATGTGAGCTGAGGAAGTGATCAGGAATGCATGAGCATTATTTTTTTGGGACTCTGTGATTATTACTGACAGGCGTATGGAATAGAGAGACCTCGGTTCGACAGAGAGGCAAGAAAAATCACTTCCCGAAATTTCCTTCTTTAAGTAAGTGTACGTCACTTCTTGTAATGTAAGAAAGATCATTCTCTGCATTAAAGATTGTCCAGGCAGATAAATGCATGAGCCTTAATGAGAAGAATTTGGATTATTATTTATTTATCATAAGGCATGTAGTGCTGGGAGCCTCAAAAGAGATGCTTGGCTTGCCTTTGATGCAGCTATTTTCATTTAAGCAGAGGGGCTGCATTTTTAGGAGAATTGGACTCTGTCAGGAAAGAAAGGTATTCTGAAGAAATTGGCTGTGGCCTATAGTAATGAACTAACCCTAGCATTTACCTAAACTGAATATATGAAACCACAAAAAAACATTTTCAAGGTCGCCAGTGGAATGATTCAAACCACTTCGCCTCCTGAATCCAGTGATTGCCAGCTCAGTGGCTCAGCACACAGAGCTACTCCAAATTGGTTGAGAATTAAGATAAAGTGGCTGTTGTACATTGTTTCAGAATTAAATAAAATAAAATGCATTGCAACAGGAGACTGAATTCTAACATTGCATGTTTTTCCTTTAAGGATACAGGGTACTTTTCTGGCTCAATATTATGTAAAAAACGACACCTATTTCTTTGAGGCACTGTTTAAATGAATATGATTTACAGATTTTTTGTTGATATCAGGTAATGCAGCACATTTTCTAAACAAATTAGAAGTATTTTGAATATTTTTGAACCTGCTTAGAGTTATTAAAAAATTACAAAGAAATTGATGTAATTTTTTTTCCAAAATGGTTCCTCTAATTGATGTTCCTTTTACTCAAATATGCATCACATGATGGCTGAGGTATTACACCTATTTAATTCCACCAATTATGTATATTACAAGGATAAAAAATATCACATCTTACATTTTAATTATAATTTTGGTCCTAATAAAAATGTTACTTTTTCTATAATTTAGTTGGTTCTGCAATAAAGCTTCGGTCTACTACATTGTTGTTGTTGTTTTGGTCTTCAGTCCTGAGATTGGTTTGATGCAGCTCTCCATGCTACTCTATCCATTCTTCATCTCCCAGTACTTACTGTAACCTACATCCTTCTGAATCTGCTTAGTGTATTCATCTCTTGGTCTCCGTCTACAATTTTTATCCTCCACGCTGCCCTTCAATGCTAAATTTGTGATCCCCTGATGCCTCAAAACATGTCCTACCAACTGGTACCTTCTTCTTGTCAAGCTGTGCCACAAACTCCTCTTCTCCCCAATTCTAATAAATACCTCCTCATTAGATATGTGATCTACCCATTTAATCTTCAGCATTCATCTGTAGCACCACATTTTGAAATCTTCTATTCTCTTCTTGTCCAAACTATTTATCGTCCATGTTTCACTTCCATACATGGCTACACTCCATACAAATACTTTCAGAAGCGACTTCCTGACACTTAATTTATACTCAATGTTAACAAATTTCTCTTCTTCAGAAACACTTTCCTTGCCATTGCCAGTCTACATTTTATATCCTCTCTACTTCGACCATCATCAGTTATTTTGCTCCCCAAACAGCAAAACTCCTTTACTACTTTAAGTGTCTCATTTCATAAGTATGGACTATTGCAAGTTACAGAAAAAATTAGAGCAATGCTTTATAAACTTAAGGAAATATTTGAACCTGAATTCTGAAAAATACGACTTGTGGGAAATTGCGAATGAAGATACGAATCCAATTAAACTGTGTCTCAAAACATTCCTGAAGCATAGTCTTCATCCTGCAGCATTTCTTCACCTTCAAGCTTCCTCTTGGCACTCCTTTTGCACTTCTTGTTTCTTTGGCAACTTGAAGAGCGAATCTTTCAGCTTCATGCAGCTGTTGTCTGTCACATTCAAGCAATTTATCTTCAATAGTAGAGCCACATTTTATGCCTAAATTTGTCAGGACTTCCAACCTTCCTATCACACCAACTTTTAATGTATTTAGTCTCACAAAAACATTCTTGGATAATCTTTCCCATATGCAATGGTTGAAACATTCATTTGTATTCTGAGTGCCCCCATGAAGACATTTACTAAGCAAAACTGGGTCACTCAGGTCTCTAAAAATTGGTTTTGTTTCATTCATAACAGGCTCAGGAAGAGAATGCTTATGATGGTATATTTGACCACTTCCTTTTGCTTTTTAGTAACCACACCAAGAATCTGCTCCTTTAGGGCAAATTCCATGAATAGGGTGGTCATCTGTGGACAACGTATGAAAGTAGATGGCCCATACAGCTTTTCTCATTGCTGTAACATCATTCAGAGGTGTAGTTCGTCTAATAGCCAGTCCATAATAACTCTGAAGGAGGTCTATTTCAGTTTCTATCAATCTGCCTCAGCCAGACAGAATTTTCCATCAGATAGCAACTTTCCTTTCATTTCTCTTCGTACCTTCCTCAATCTAGCACCCATCCTCTTTTGCACATGTCCACAACACTCCAGTTTTGTTACCAAAGGTATCACCATAAACATTGAACTCATTAATTTTATCGAAAGCTTTAGATTCTCCATCACCTAAGTACTTACAATTGTAGAGGTCCATCACACTCCGTACCTCCACTGTACCATCATAATTCTTAGAGTACTGATGTTCAATATGCCCTTCAGTGTTACCATGGCAAGTGTGGCAGTACTTAAATAAACTCTCAATATCAACAACTTTTCCATTCTCCAGAGACGTAGCACATACAACACCATTCAAGGAATGATGGCCTCGATGTTGTCATGTCCCATCAAGTGCAACAGCAATGCCTCGGGTTCCACTAATATTTACAGTTTCTTCTACTGCAAGTTTCATAGATGCCTTAGACACAGCCATCAAGACACCTAAAGGTATTTTTATGTATTTGCTGAACCTACTGGGAGGAGGAGGAAGGTCCATCAAACCACAAAACGTTTGAGCAGACTTTTTCCCTTTTCCTGTTGCACGCATTGCATACACTAACTTCAGATTCACATCATGTGAATTATGCACATCACCAGGAGGCGTGCCATGTGGGAATTACTTTCCTAACGAACTGATACATAGGTTACTTTCAACAGTGTGGCTTGCTTTGTTTGTGACCTGGTTACCACAGAATTTCCTTTTATCGAATTTCTTGATGTGTAGCATAGTTCATATTTATTGCACACTAAAGGATATGTACTTCCACTAATATATGTAGCACTTGGGCAACAAACATTCAGTAACATGTGAATAGACTGCTTCAGCAAAACAAAGGTAACTACTAGCAAAAATAATCATTTACAGACACTAGAAACCTGCACTGTTACCAACATATAGTCTACACTGTATCATACGTAAAATCGCTGGAAACAGAAAGTTCACATTTCTTTTCGAAATAATACTGGTTTCTGCAACAGAAATGAAGGGAGCTTGGCAGCATACATGACGGTAACTATAAAATTTGGTATATATAGGTCATTTTTCATTTGAAACCCCATAATGTGTATATCAATGTAATCAGGAAAGACTATAGAATTTAATAAAGCCATAAAAAATTTCGATTTTTCCACCATTTATAAATAACCTTTATCCCTAACTGTGTGTGTTGAGTCATTTGATAATCCATGATTGCATGCATATTTTAAGATTTAATTGTGCATGGAATTACTGGCTTCAGTTATCATAGTATTACAAAAGCATAAATAGAGTTTGGATGAAAGGGGGAGGGAGGGAGGGATGCAAGGTGCAGTCGGCCTGGACAGAATTATGCAGCCTACAGAATTTTTTTTAGAAACAATTGAAATTCCCACATCGGGAATTCTTAAAGAAATGCAAGCATTGCCATTTGGGCAATATTTTTGTTGATCAACATGATTTTTGGGTGACAGACAAATCCAAATGTATGGATGCATAGATAATTTAAATCTATCATTGGCCTTGCTAGCTATCGACACTGCATATCCTTTTCTTGTCTTATGATTGAAAATCCAAATATTTTTCTATTTTACTATATGGCTGCCAATTCATTTAGGTGATTTTGGGGAAAGGGGTGCCTGGACCTCTTGCCGCCCCCCCCCCCCCCCCTCCTTTCACCCATTTTGGCTATGTCCTTGAACACCTGCATCCCTTCATGCTTGTAGTCTTTTTTTTATGGTACTTTATTGATGTTCATCCATTTGAACAAACCCCAGAAATTATCACCATTAATAATAATAAATAAACCCACCACATGTACACAAACTATTCTACAGGTCATGTTGATACTCGATTTATGTATTACATAATAACAAAAACAAAATCTCGATGTAACACCAACTGTGTGCTAGGCCATCAGATTTTTACCTTGCCCTTGATATATAAATGGTTATCTAATGTGAACACTGATTGGAACTACTTTGTGATTACTGTATCCAGTTGTGCCACAGAGATAAACTATTTTAAATTTTTTTTGTTGGCTATCCATAATTTGTTGTTAATTTAACTATACATAATTTGTTAATAATTTTACAGGTCTCATAGTGGAGCAGGAAGACATGCCATTCAACGATCAGGGTATCTGTCCAGATATGATCATGAACCCCCATGGATTTCCTTCTCGAATGACAGTGGGGAAACTGATTGAACTTTTGGCTGGAAAAGCTGGCTTAATGCAAGGAAAATTTCATTATGGAACAGGTAATAACATTATACACATAGTAGTCATTAAATTGAAAGTTAGTTGAAGTAATGTGAAGTGTAGGTTAAACATTGAATTTTTGAAATGATAGGCTGCAATCAGTATTGCTATTTTCCAATTTAATACTGGATTTTCATCGTATATATATTGCTCTCCTCCTCAAAATTAAGTGTTAAATAATTTCCTAATTTCTGTGACCTGTAGTTTGCTGCATTGCTCATTAACGAGTTTACATATGGTAGGGTGTTGTTTTTACCATGCGAGGACATTGTTGGTTTTAGCACACTGGAGGCAAAGTTATTGCTATGTCCTCAAATCATATAAAGTGTGCAAATATGAAGCTTTGAATTAGCACCAAATTTAAGATGTAATAGACTTATGTATATGGGATTAGCAGCTGATTTTTGTTCCTACATCCCAGTCGAACTCCTTTTTTGGGATAAATTAAAACTGTACTACTACTACTACTACTACTACTACTACTACTACTACTACAAACATAAAAAGGGAAAAAAATTTGACATGCATATGCTGAAAATTTTAATTTCTTACATACTGAAATTGGTGCTCGTTCCTGTGATAAGAAGTATGGGTTTCATAATGCACAGTGTTATTTTCAACCAATGTAATTGGGATTGACACGTATGTCTTCAGAGGTCAGGGATGTTGCTAACCTTGTGTAATGTATGCCTCAATTTTTTATCCATCGTCAGTAAAATAATGTGTCGTCATGGTGAAAGTGCTCAGCTTGGAATGTTCAGTAACTTTGAACAACATGCAAAAATTTCAAGACCCCCTTTCCAAAAAAAGTTCGATTATTTCAAGTTACATGTTGACCTGACTACCTGTTCACATCCCTCCTTATCTGCTGCTCACTGATACTGTCCACTGAAACCTCTTTTGACTACTGATACTGTGATGTAGTTCCTGTTTATTTAAAATAAACCGTGCAAAATTGCCTTACACGGACTGTATTACACAGGTCAGCATTTCTGACATATTTGTCACAAATATTTAAAAATCTAACACACTGGACTCACATTTGGGTGGAGCGGGCTTCCTGTTAATATGTGGTCATCCAAATGTAGGGTTCCTTAAATTGCTAAAGCATATGTCAAGATGGATCCTTTCAAAAATACATAGCTGCTTCCTCGTCCTTTCCTTCCCTTTTTTTGCCACAAAGTACTGTTCTTTGCTGTTACCATCACAATGATAAGTAATGTGCCTTACTTGCTGTGATCAGTCCTTTTAAAGTTTCATATCTCACCTGGCAGGAACCACTGACGCAGCCGCCCAGGGTTAGCCGAGCAGTCTAAGGCGCTGCAGTCATGGACTGTGCGGCTGGTCCCGGTGGAGGTTCGAGTCCTCCCTCGGGCATGGGTGTGTGTGTTTGTCCTTAGGATAATTTAGGTTAAGTAGTGTGTAAGCTTAGGGACTGATGACCTTAGCAATTAAGTCCCATAAGATCTCACAGACATTTGAACATTTTTGAACCACTGATGCAGTTCTCTTTAGGTACTCCCCCTATTCCTCTTGTCCTCTGTCTCTGATCTTCACATTCCAAGTGTCCATAATATCAAAACTTGACTATGAAGAGAAAGATATAGTAATTTTACACCTTTCACTCTCTGTAATTTTATTTTGCTGTAGATCTTTCCAGTCCCCTCCATATATTCGCAGTTTACTTGTTCGCATCTAGCTATTGTCTTCTCTTCATTCAAATTTATTTTTGTGTGCTCCGTAACATGCAGGGATGTGAAGTATGTAGGAGAAAGTTGAAAAATAGGCAAGAGGTAATCAGAATTGTAGCTGTAAGGACATATTGTGAACATTGGATTGATAGCTGTTGGTAATCCGAGTTTGTACCCAGATCTGGCAAACAGTTTGCCACAGTGTTTCAAAAGAGTGTACATTCTGCTATACAGTGAAGCCTTCATTCTAGCACATGCACTTCAGCACAGGAAAACTATATTCTCAGTGCCTTACTGTTGAATACTACAGCAGTGTGTCATTCTATTACTTTATACATGTGTACAAGAATACTAATTGCATTTTATTTTAAACTTCACAATTTCGTGGCTGTAACTAAGCTGGAGGAAATGCTTACAAATGCTGCCTTTTCTGAACCATGCGTTATGTACCATTTTTAAATGAATTTACAAAGTCCGAAATATCATTGTATATAGTTATTTGTGGCTTACGGTGACACTGTAGTATGTTATTTACAAACTAAGCAGCCAATCTTTGTGTAGACTATTGACCTTTTGTTTTCATTTTTCAGCATTTGGAGGTTCTAAAGTGTCAGATGTGTGCGAAGAACTCGCAAAATATGGTTTCAATTACCTTGGGAAAGACTTTTTCTATTCGGGTATTACTGGGGAACCTCTGCAAGCGTACATATATTCTGGGCCGGTAAGTGCACAGCTGATAATGTATGTAAAATTATTAATACCAATTATAAACGATTGAGAAACTATGGGTATCTCAAAAGTAATGATTAATTTTAATGGAACACATATGTAATATAGAAAACACATCTCTAAACAATAATGGCACATATACAGCATTAAAAACCATTAAATTTCAACATGACTGTCATGCATGTGAACATGCAGAGACCAACTTTCTGCTGTAGCCAGGAACATGTTCTGTAATTGATGGCCATGCCAGGTGGCCACGCAGTTTGAGGTGCTGTGTCACGGATGACCTCAGCAGTTTGGTCCCTTAGGAATTCACATACATTTGTAGTTAATGGGGTGTGATGCTGTAAATTTACTCCACAAGCCAATCATGCAGCTGACACAGGGTATTGATTTTAACCCTGTACACAGTGGATTTGATATAACTCCACACATACGGTGAATCTCTACCAATCCACTGTTGAGTGAACATTGGGTTGAAGTACTCTCAAACAATGAGAGCAAAGTGGGGAGAAGTCCTGTCCTGCTTTTACACAACGGAATTCAGAATTCCATCAGATTCCAATTACATTTCCAGAAAAAGCTCAAACACATCAAGGTAATTTTTACCTGTTATTGTTTGCTCTCCAGAGAAAAATGTCCATTTTGTCTTAGGTAATCCCCAGTCATACATTCAGTTCTGGGGTTTTCCCATTCTTACATTGCAGGATTGTCATCGTCCCATATCTGCCAGTTGTGATGATTTACAAAACCATGTGTGAAATGTAGATTCAATTGAGAAGAGCAGAGTATCTAACAGATTTTAATTTTCCACAGCCTCCAAAGGGCAGCGCACATTTTCATTTGGGCTACATAATCTTCCTTCTCCAGGTGATGCATTACCCAGGTGTGATATGCCATCTTCTTCAGCGTAAAATAAAGAGTCTGCTAGACAACGGATTGTAGAATGGTTAGCTCATGGCTCAGCCAGCAAATGGAAACATGCAGGCTTGTTTCAATGGACTTTTCGATTCTCTGGACTGTGTCAGAATTTGATGACAGTCCAGGCCATTCCTCATTAAGCACACTTCCTCTTCATCTGAATTTGTTGACTCGTCTTTGTTGGTGGTCTTTTTCCACATATTCATTGTACCCAACTCACACACCTTCTTGGTTGTTTTACCACCAAGTTTCCAGGAAACCGTGGCTCTTCTTTCATCAACAGAGAGCGTCTTAAAGGTCTGTGAAAGAAGAATTTATGGCATTAAAGTTTTTATGAAATGCATGTTAGTTTTGTGATGCCCTATATTTTTGTAACAAGATTATTTCGACAGCATTCAAGCTGTAAATGTGGCCTGGACAGGATATTTAGCATACTCAGATTTACTTAATATACATGGTGTCTCAGAAGAAATGGTTGATATTCAGGAATATAACAGGAACTCTTATTTAAAGCAAAAATCTTTGTATGGACATATGCCCTGTTTTGAATGTTTTCAAAGATAGAACACATTTAATGTCACTTTTTCTTTAACAACTTGAAAACTACATCATCTGGTGAAAATGTGTCACAGTACAATATTAAACCCTCATAAAATTTCCTACAAAAGAAGGTCCTATTAAACTTTTTTCTCTAAGGCTAATAGTTTGCACAAAGCGAGCAAGAGAATATTGAAAATCTGACATGATGTGCACGTGTTGTAGCTTATGTGGTTTTGTTGACCAATTTGAAGTGGTTTCCTGACTTGTGGTACATCAGGTGTCCGGTATCAAATTGTTAACCTAGACTTCCTCTGCACTGGTGTGGTATTTTGTGAACAATGACAATTGAATAATACAGAGAATAACAATGTACATTAAATGTTTTTTTTATCTTGGATGCCATTCAAAATAGGGCATATGTCCATATGATGTTTCTTTTGCTTCAAATAATCTGTGTGTCATTTTCCTGAATGCCAACCATTTCTTCTGGGACACTCAGTAGAAATGTAAATCCCCCCTCCCCCTGCATTTATTTATTATAAGAATGGCACAACAGCCTATCGTCTCCCTGTGTGAGTTGAAGACATTATGATAAATAACAAACCAACTCAAACAAAGTCTTAGTGTTTGTGATATGCCATTATGTTCTTCCAGTTGCTGTCCAACAAGATATATGTATGTTTAAATTTAGACTTCACTTCCTGTTAATTACCTCAATGTGTTGCTGATGCAAATATCACAGCTTGCTGAGTCTGATGCTCAGTTCTGTTAGACCGTTATGTAGTGAATATGACTTGATACTTTTGCTTGAGAGTATTACTGGACATATAAGACATCACTGTCTACAGATTCCATAACTGTGTTATATTTGTGTGTTTTAAAATTTTTGTTACTGTCAAATGTGAGAGCAGTGAACCATGCTCTGTAGCTAGATTTACTAATAAAGGTTAGTTTATGATGTCAGATCCATGTTGTGCCCACTCAGGCATCATAACAGACTACAGTACAGCAGTGACATTTGTACAAAAGTGATTGACTGTACATACTAGATGCCCCTATTGCAGCTGTATTTCAAATATAATAAAAGCACAGTAGCAGACCATCACAAAATGACATTTAAAAGTTCCTACAATGTTTAAAAAAATGCAAACGTAAAATATTCTCTTCCCAGGGGATAAATGTCTGAAATGTACAATATGTATACAAAAAATATTATTTATTGAAGGAAATAACAATTAAAAGCAAACATAATACCTAGCAAGATACAACTCATATCAGGTAACTCATGTTGTGACCCAGAAAAGATACAAAACTTTCTACAGCGCATTTTTTTGCAACTTTGTCATTTCTGAGTATATTTAGTGCATGCGTAACAGCAGTTTTTACATTGTCAGTGGTCTCAAAATCATGTCCATTCAAGGGTGCATTGATGTAGGGAAACAAGAAACAGTCTACTGGAATAAAAACAGGACTGTTGGGGGCTAGTTTTGACCAAATAATCCACAAATAATCCATCACTACATGCATCCATGTGCTGACTGTGATGTTTGTCGCATGGAGTTTTGTCTCTCTGTCTCAGGGTCATATTCAAAAACCCAAGAGTCATCTCCCTTTATAACATTGTCAGAAAAAATAGCATCATTTCTACACAACTCCATAAGTTCTTTACAAACAAGCACTGGGTTGAACTTATGGACGTGTCCAAATTTTTGGGACCAGTTTTAAGCACCCATTCTTCATCTTCAGTTGTTTGGCTTCAGTCATGTGCGCAATGGTTTTGGGTATAACCAGAATCTGAGCTACCAAAAGAACACTCATTCTACAACCTGTGTTCAAAAGCTCATGCATCTTTTGACAATGAAGAACATCCATAGCAAGTTCCATCGGCAGCATCACCTGGCCTTCCAAAAATGCTTTGTGAAACCAAAATCCTGCTACTTAATCATTAGAAATGTTTTGATAGTGGACTTTCCAAGTTGCACATAGAATTTGATTGAGTACTATTGTTCGTGGGAACTGGACCGCCAATTAGAGGTTCATATAGGGAGACATTCTGACTCTCCAGGAGCTCAAGGGAAAATTGGGTTGGACGTGTTTGGAAGCTAACTACCCCCACTGACTAGCCTGGGTAAGTAGACTGCACTCCCACCACTAGGACTGTCAAAATAAAATTGGTGACAGACCATGTACTTCTGCTATGAAATAGTTTGCTTCTACACATGGTGTGAGGTACTTTAGCACTGACTGGAGGGTCATTAAAGGCTTTAACTGTGAGTGCAAACATTGACAATTAATAAGAAGCCACATGATGCCTGACGCCACCAACAAACTAATTACCATCTGTTCATAATATGCTCTAGACCAGTTCAGTAAAAGTCATCTAGCCAATGTTCTATTTTTTACCATAGCGAGTACTATAGTGCATTTAAAATGAATTGCGACTTTTGATGTTTGGCTCAGCAGGGGGGGGGGGGGGGGGGCAGGGGGGGGTTCACGTTTGACGCTGTTGCCCAAGGAACACCAATGGCAAGCCTGCTTTCTCTCCCACGCTGCCAGTGGTGTCCTGCAATGCATGCACCTATGTTCGTCGTCTCTTGTTGGAGTGTGGTATTTTCTGGCGCTGAAGTGTTCTGCAGTGGTCAGGTGTCATGAACGAGTATTTTTGTGTTGGCGTTGCATTTATAACAACAGTGCAGCATGTCAGAACACAAGATTCACAGTGAAAGAGGTTCTCCAAGAACATGTTTACAGCTGCAAAGGTAATGCTCTGGTGCAAAGTATTTCTCCGAATTTGACAATAGTAATGGACAGTGCACATACCAATCTGTTGTGATAGATGTATCTCCAACAATGCAGTCTAGGAAAGCAGATATTTTATTATGTGTAGAAAGAATTGGCCCACTGGATAAAGTTGAATGTAGCATGTATAATGCAGAGTTAATGGAACTTGTAGTGCCACACAAGCCAAATACACCACATTACCAGGTCGCTGAACTGGCTAACGCTAAAAGGCATAGTTTAATCAGGCTTTCTTTGTATCATGCTCGTTTAAAGAATATATGGTCCTAGATAAGAAGTAATGTGACAAGAAACAACAAGAAATTTATGGACAGTGAGGTTGAAATGCTGACGAAAGAAGCCATTGTAAATGTTACACCGCAGGACTGGTCTTGAATTATCGGCCATATCAAGAAGATAGTTGAGGAGACGTGGATTCATAAGGGACTGTGATGAGTTTGAGTAATACATAACTTCTCTTGTGCCATGTTAAAATGTGCTTCTTTTACCTAAACACAGCAAAATTTGCAAATATTCATGTCACTAACATTCTAATGCAGTTGAAATTATGACAGAATCCTAAAACAGTGTGTCATTAAACTGACAACTGAGAACAAGTCAGGTTAATAGTTATGAGAAAGCCCATTCTCAGTATAAAAATAAACATTTAACTTCTTCACTTACACTGTTGCAAAACCTGCAGAAATTTTCATTTCACCAGGTATTTGTGGACCTTAAAAGTTACAATATTCCATCTAAAAAACTGTAGTTTCTTGAATATAGCGGTATATATGGAAGTTTCACATATCACTCATATAGTAAAATACTCTCCTCTTTGCGTGCTAACATTTGCCAAAATCTTGTTTTGATATCTGAGATCGTTTGTGAGCTACAAGGGAATTATGAATGTTTAATTCTGGTTTATTTACTGGTGGATGCATTCTTGATGGAACCCTTTACATTGATTCCATTTTCTCGATGTTGGAGACAGATAGCAATATCCTTCAAAGTTTAAAGATTAATTCAATATGTTATCTAAATTTCATCAGCCACAGCATATGAACTAACATGCACCAAATGCGTATTCATAGTGAGTCATGTTTTTTACTGCAAGCTTTAAGAATTTCGTGTTGTAGTTTGCCTGATATTGAAGTATCACAATAATTATGACCATTAACGAAATGATAGGCAGTTCATCATGAAGCTGACGAATGAAGCTGTAAGATGTACAAGAGTCAGTGTTTATTACAGAATAATTTCTTTAGAATGGTTTGAGAAAGATTGCTGATCGGCTGGCTTGTGCTGCTTGCAGTTCATGCACTCAAGTGAGCTACAGCATTCAGCACATGCTGACAACTACGGCACCAACGACATGCTCCGTACTGAACTGTCAAAAGTTGCAATTAATTTTAAACACATTATAACACCCAAGAAACCAACAGTGTGATTATTATTAATGGGATGGACATATTATTGTTTTTAAATTGTAGTTTGCAGTGGATATAAAACTACCATCAAATTAGCCATAATTTGAGGATGGAATGTAACAATATTATGAAAAGGAAAGTCGCCACTCACCATATAGTGGAGATGCTGAATTGCAGATAGGCACAACAGAAAGACTGTCACAAATAAGCTTTCGGCCTGCAAGGCCTGACTCATGCAAATGCAGTGAGTTTGTGTGTGTGTGCGTGTGGGGGAAGTTATCTATTTTTGACAAAGGCCTTGCTGTCCAAAAAGCTTATTTGTGACAGTCTTTTTGTTGTGCCTATCTGCAACTCAGCATCTCCGCTATATAGTGAGTGGCAACTTTCCTCTTCATAATATTGTAGCCGTAATTGGAAATGGACTATTCGTGTGGGTTATAAAAATAGTCAAGATAACTTATTTACATTCATGCAGCTGACAAGCCTAATTCATTTATTTTTATTGACTGGAACTTGTCACATTGAAATGCATGTTTTATAATTAGGAAATGTAATTAATGGAAGTCCCCAAGCTCTGAAAAAGTAAAATAATAAACTGGTAGCCAAGATTGCTGGAATTTCTTTTTTATTCCATGATTACCGGTTTCGGTGAAAATAAAGAAGCCATCATCGGACCTTAGGACACATACAGGTTACAGCATCAAGGCAAACAGTGGCGATATTAATAGTTGCCTATAACACGCAGGCCTTACAAAATTGTTGTAAGTAGCACATAGGCATCCAAGAGAGATGACATTATAAATGTTAAGTGTCTCCATCACGTACAAACGCAAGCTAGCTTACAGCACGTTTGCTCTGAAAAATATTAATGGAGTAACACTACAACACTTAAGAAGAAACAAAAACTTGTCATGCCGCACAGTGTGATCCAAGATTTAGCGCATCAGTGCTTTGAAAAACAAATGCCTCGTAGTGAGGTCCAAAATTTAGCACATTAATGCTTTGAAAAACAGGTGGGAGAACAGCATGAAAACAATTACAAGGAACAAAAAACTGTAAAGTCTTGCAGTGAGGACCAAAGTATAGCACATGATTACTTTAAAAAATTGTTATGAAACAGCACAAAAAAAGATAAAAAATAAAAATAAACTTGACAATCACTTTGACATATTCTTTACTTTTACAGAAAAAATAGGCAGGATTTCTGACTTCCTGCTGTTGCTGTTAATATTATTGCGGTTAGAAACATTCCTACCCAAGCACTTTGAGAAATCAATGTTATTTGGGTTTCATGGGTACAACCCAGTAGCTCTGAAACCATTTTTAATTGTGTTTTCAAGGTCCATTTTTTCAATCATTTCTTTCAAGATTGGTGCAAAGTCCTCTTTAGTTATAGCTTTTCCACCGCTGTTTGTTTGCCATGTGAATGCAGCATTCTTCCATTCACTTTCGAGAGGTCTGAAGGCAGCAACATCAGCAGGCTGTAATATTCGTGTAGAATTGGGATACAAAGATGTCAGAATAATTTTAAGATCTTTACACAGCTCGCTCAAATGGTATGTTAAATGGGTTGAGATATGGATGAAAAACGTTAGCTATGAACTCGAAGAAAACTTCAGATTTCATCCATCCATTGTCGTTTCTCCCGATGCCCCGCTTTTCAGGAACCTTGCTGATAACGTTGGTAGGAATTCTCTGATAGGGTTAAATTATCATTGGAGGGCACATCTTTCCATCTGCTGAGAATGTGCACATGACAGTGAAAGTAGCATTGGCTGGACCTTTCTCTACTTCATAGACATTTTTACAGCCTGTGGGTGCAAGTACAATATCTTTCTTAGGGCATAGAACAAAATTAGTTTCATCGCCACTGAAAATATGGCTTGGACATGACAGCACATCAAATACATTTTCCTCCTTAAGGGGGTCTTCTGTGGATGTAAACCATCCTCTCACATCTTGTTCACTAACACAAGCACTAGCAGCAGTTACACCCTCAGGTGTTCTTTCAGAAACTTCCGGATGACTTTCTAAAAAGGCAGAATACCATTTGTTACCAGGGGTGCCATCCTTAAAAAGATTAGGACGTTTACTGTTATGAAGAAATTCTCGCACGCTTGCCTGAATATCTTGTTTTCGCTCTGGGAATCCCTTCCGAGCACATTCAAAGATCCACCTGAAAAGACAATTAAGAATATTGTCAGATATAATGAATTAGCTTGTAAATTGTCACTGAATCAATCTACAGCGGTAGCAATACTCACCAAACAAGGGTGTTTTCCTCCTCTGTGCTCAGTATAGGCGCTGGCCCATGGGATGTTTTGGTATATTTATTACTCAGCCGGAATTGTAATGTTGATCTGGGAATTCTGTACATTCTGGAAGCTGCTTTGAATCAGATGCCTTTCTTAACTTCTTGGAGTGCTTTCTGAAGGCTTTCTTCACTGTATGAATCTTTTCGCCAAGGACCCATATTTCATTCAGTTTACTTCTGTAATGAAAGAGATGCAGAAAAATGTTTAAATCAATGCCAATTAATAATTTTCCCGTGATTGGTACATAATTTTCCAGTTATTGGCACACAATGTTCTAGTTGTTGGCGGTGCCATTAACTGGTTACAGTTATCATTTGAAGTTGCTGTTTTTACAGCTACATTTATTTCCCATTCTTATCAAGATTAAAATGAATTTCACTATGAAAAGGAATCAATGCAAAATACCAGTTGTTGGCACCTGGTGCCAATAATTAGAATTACAGGCTTTGCAAAATCCAGTTATTGGCACAGCTTAAACTTCTACACTTTTGAGGTTAGAATGTTTCAATTTATTCCGGTAACTCCATACTGATTGTATTTGATAACCATGGTATCCCCCCCCCATGAACCATGGACCTTGCCGTTGGTGGGGAGGCTTGCGTGCCTCAGCGATACAGATAGCCGTACCGTAGGTGCAACCACAACGGAGGGGTATCTGTTGAGAGGCCAGACAAACGTGTGGTTCCTGAAGAGGGGCAGCAGCCTTTTCAGTAGTTGCAAGGGCAACAGTCTGGATGATTGACTGATCTGGCCTTGTAACAATAACCAAAACGGCCTTGCTGTGCTGGTACTGCGAACGGCTGAAAGCAAGGGGAAACTACAGCCGTAATTTTTCCCGAGGGCATGCAGCTTTACTGTATGATTACATGATGATGGCGTCCTCTTGGGTAAAATATTCCGGAGGTAAAATAGTCCCCCATTCGGATCTCCGGGCGGGGACTACTCAAGAGGATGTCGTTATCAGGAGAAAGAAAACTGGCGTTCTACGGATCGGAGCGTGGAATGTCAGATCCCTTAATCGGGCAGGTAGGTTAGAAAATTTAAAAAGGGAAATGGATAGGTTGAAGTTAGATATAGTGGGAATTAGTGAAGTTCGGTGGCAGGAGGAACAAGACTTCTGGTCAGGTGACTACAGGGTTATAAACACAAAATCAAATAGGGGTAATGCAGGAGTAGGTTTAATAATGAATAGGAAAATAGGAATGCGGGTAAGCTACTACAAACAGCATAGTGAACGCATTATTGTGGCCAAGATAGATACGAAGCCCACACCTACTACAGTAGTACAAGTTTATATGCCAACTAGCTCTGCAGATGACGAAGAAATTGAAGAAATGTATGATGAAATAAAAGAAATTATTCAGATTGTGAAGGGAGACGAAAATTTAATAGTCATGGGTGACTGGAATTCGAGTGTAGGAAAAGGGAGAGAAGGAAACATAGTAGGTGAATATGGATTGGGGGACAGAAATGAAAGAGGAAGCCGCCTGGTAGAATTTTGCACAGAGCACAACATAATCATAACTAACACTTGGTTTAAGAATCATGAAAGAAGGTTGTATACATGGAAGAACCCTGGAGATACTAAAAGGTATCAGATAGATTATATAATGGTAAGACAGAGATTTAGGAACCAGGTTTTAAATTGTAAGACATTTCCAGGGGCAGATGTGGACTCTGACCACAATCTATTGGTTATGACCTGTAGATTAAAACTGAAGAAACTGCAAAAAGGTGAGAATGTAAGGAGATGGGACCTGGATAAACTAAAAGAACCAGAGGTTGTACAGAGATTCAGGGAGAGCATAAGGGAGCAATTGACAGGAATGGGGGAAATAAATACAGTAGAAGAAGAATGGGTAGCTTTGAGGGATGAAGTAGTGAAGGCAGCAGTGGATCAAGTAGGTAAAAAGACGAGGGCTAGTAGAAATCCTTGGGTAACAGAAGAAATATTGAATTTAATTGATGAAAGGAGAAAATATAAAAATGCAGTAAGTGAAACAGGCAAAAAGGAATACAAACGTCTCAAAAATGAGATCGACAGGAAGTGCAAAATGGCTAAGCAGGGATGGCTAGAGGACAAATGTAAGGATGTAGAGGCCTATCTCACTAGGGGTAAGATAGATACCGCCTACAGGAAAATTAAAGAGACCTTTGGAGATAAGAGAACGACTTGTATGAATATCAAGAGCTCAGATGGAAACCCAGTTCTTAGCAAAGAAGGGAAAGCAGAAAGGTGGAAGGAGTATATAGAGGGTCTATACAAGGGCGAGGTACTTGAGGACAATATTATGGAAATGGAAGAGGATGTAGATGAAGATGAAATGGGAGATATGATACTGCGTGAAGAGTTTGACAGAGCACTGAAAGACCTGAGTCGAAACAAGGCCCCCGGAGTAGACAATATTCCATTGGAACTACTGACGGCCGTGGGAGAGCCAGTCCTGACAAAACTCTACCATCTGGTGAGCAAGATGTATGAAACAGGCGAAATACCCACAGACTTCAAGAAGAATATAATAATTCCAATCCCAAAGAAAGCAGGTGTTGACAGATGTGAAAATTACCGAACTATCAGCTTAATAAGCCACAGCTGCAAAATACTAACACGAATTCTTTACAGACGAATGGAAAAACTAGTAGAAGCCAACCTCGGGGAAGATCAGTTTGGATTCCGTAGAAACACTGGAACACGTGAGGCAATACTGACCTTACGACTTATCTTAGAAGAAAGATTAAGGAAAGGCAAACCTACATTTCTAGCATGTGTAGACTTAGAGAAAGCTTTTGACAATGTTGACTGGAATACTCTCTTTCAAATTCTAAAGGTGGCAGGGGTAAAATACAGGGAGCGAAAGGCTATCTACAATTTGTACAGAAACCAGATGGCAGTTATAAGAGTCGAGGGACATGAAAGGGAAGCAGTGGTTGGGAAGGGAGTAAGACAGGGTTGTAGCCTCTCCCCGATGTTGTTCAATCTGTATATTGAGCAAGCAGTAAAGGAAACAAAAGAAAAATTCGGAGTAGGTATTAAAATTCATGGAGTAGAAATAAAAACTTTGAGGTTCGCCGATGACATTGTAATTCTGTCAGAGACAGCAAAGGACTTGGAAGAGCAGTTGAATGGAATGGACAGTGTCTTGAAAGGAGGATATAAGATGAACATCAACAAAAGCAAAACAAGGATAATGGAATGTAGTCTAATTAAGTCGGGTGATGCTGAGGGAATTAGATTAGGAAATGAGACACTTAAAGTAGTAAAGGAGTTTTGCTATTTGGGGAGCAAAATAACTGATGATGGTCGAAGTAGAGAGGATATAAAATGTAGACTGGCAATGGCAAGGAAAGCGTTTCTGAACAAGAGAAATTTGTTAACATCCAGTATTGATTTAAGTGTCAGGAAGTCATTTCTGAAAGTATTCGTATGGAGTGTAGCCATGTATGGAAGTGAAACATGGACGATAAATAGTTTGGACAAGAAGAGAATAGAAGCTTTCGAAATGTGGTGCTACAGAAGAATGCTGAAGATTAGATGGGTAGATCACATAACTAATGAGGAAGTATTGAATAGGATTGGGGAGAAGAGAAGTTTGTGGCACAACTTGACCAGAAGAAGGGATCGGTTGGTAGGACATGTTCTGAGGCACCAAGGGATCACCAATTTAGTATTGGAGGGGAGCGTGGAGGGTAAAAATCGTAGAGGGAGACCAAGAGATGAATACACTAAGCAGATTCAGAAGGATGTAGGTTGCAGTAGGTACTGGGAGATGAAAAAGCTTGCACAGGATAGAGTAGCATGGAGAGCTGCATCAAACCAGTCTCAGGACTGAAGACCACAACAACAACAACAACAACCATGGTATCATAATTTTGAGATATGAGATGTCCACACAATTACAGCACTTAATATATGGCAGTATTTCTTAACTTACCTCTTAGAAAACCCTTTCTTGCACAGTGAACTTCACAACACTCGACTTCAGGTCAGCTTCCCGCCAAACCAGTTCCCATAAGGCACTGAAATAAATGCAGCGCAACAAACGAAAACAGAGGTCTTCATCTGTTTCTAAAACAGCACTACCAACTTAAAAATTTCCTTATTACAAAATGTTTCTTAGCAGGGTGGGGTGCCAATAATAGGGTCGTTTACCCTATATCAAACTCAATGGCTTATGTGTTTCCCCTCAACTATTGTACACTAAATTGGCCGTCCAACTTCAGTTAATTAAGAAGTTAAAAGCATTAATTTGCTTCGATTGATTACTATTCCCTTCAGCTACTGATGTCGCTGTGAGCAACATCGATCATCAGTAACATATATTCACTTTCTCCTCTGCATCTAGACAAAAACTTAAACAAGAATGAATGCGCATGTGCTTAATGTCTGTGAAAGTAACCAACACTGAAGTGGTTCATTTGTGACACCTATAGTTACCCGAAGAAAAAACAAAAAGATTGCTACAAACATCAATAGGACAAAATATCTTCATTCAGAATCACTGAAGAGATTAAATAAATTGTGGAAAAAGGAAATGTGTGTATTTTTTATACCTACCTTTAGCCATGTAGTTGCTCCTTGCCTCCATTTCTTGTGAGTAATATGGCCTTGGATACCACCAGGTCTGACATTGTGACTTTGCAGGGATCTTTCTGTTGCTTAGGATTATCTCCCACAACGTTGGGCTGAATATCATTCTGTAGTGAACTTCTTAAACATAACTTGGAAGAAAACACTTTAGCAAAAAGCACTAATTGTGCTGTCAGCAGTGTTATCAATGAGCTCATAGTATACCTTATGACCATGTGTTGTACCTCATATCTGTTCCAGATATTAGTAATGGACTCTCAATCGTTTCTCCCATACAGTAGGCTCAGAAAGCAGCAGCATGAACACCAAATCCTGTGATGGGTCCCTAACCTTATTAAAAATTGCTGGTGTTTCTAATGGACTGCAGCAGTGGATGGCACATAAATGTCACCCTCACTAATATCTCAATGGTCCAGGCATATTCTGACACATACAAAAATCAACCCTAATACCTCGTGGTGGTTGCCATCTCCGTCAATGTGGACACACAAAAAAATCTTCCTTGTACGTGGTCAAACTATGAGCTTCTTCCTATAATAAATGCTCCAGTTGACTTAATTCACTCCTGATAATCGAACTTGACAGAGCTGTGTTCCATTTTCTTTCTATTACACCTTATTGAGCAGGGTGAAACTTCTGTCGTGCTGCAATATTTGTAGTGTGGGTGTATGTCATGCCCATACTAATCCCAACTCATTCTTCAACATAGGAAAAACGTGTGCACCTGTTATTTAAAAATTTCACTGTATTAATTCATTAGACAGCTTAGCATGCAGGACATATCAAAAACATTATCAATTTATTCCCCTGCACTTACCTCTATCAAAATTGTTAAACAGACTGCAAGACCATAATGAAAAGAAAAACACAAATTATTGCTCGGTTTGATGCACAAAATACAAATTGGGAAAAATCCCACGTCATAAAACAAATTACGCACAAATTCCCCAAAACATATCCCTATAAGCACTAACTTCTTAGGTAGACACAGTGTACCAGTGTACTGTACACTAAAATCACAAGCTATATACTATAGACTAACTCCTCCAACTCTTCACGGTCGTCTCTGCTATTTTTCTACTGCAGTTTTGTTTATTGGGTCTGTACCCCTGATTATTCCAATCATTGTTGGTTTTTACCATTATGCAACTGATTCTGCTGCAGGTCAGGTGCTCGCACTCCCACAATTTGGGCACCTTGCCTTTTGTCTTCTTTCATTCCCCCAATTATAATCATTATTGTTGCCAGGATTATTATGCCAATTTGCCGTTTCATGGTGACTACTGTGGTACGGTTCGCTCACCCATGAGCTGAATCTGTCATCCTTACATTCATTGTAGAAACGGTGTGATCTTACAACTGTTCCTGTGAGTTGATTTGTTATTCCCATTCTCACCATTAATGTGTTGAAGACCTTGTAATAGGGTCTTGAATATTTGCTTGTTGTCTTCGCAACATTCTACAAGTGTCCACTGATAAGAGTGTGGCAGTTTGGTGTAGCAGAACAGTATTAAATCAGTTGGCCCAAAGGGGCACCAAGAAACTGGTTCTTTTAACACTTTTTCTTGAGAAAGTTGACAGGGCTTCATGTACCCCAAATTCGCTAAATGTTTATCCAACATGATGTCATCCTTAGCACGCGCTTGAGTCTCCTGCGACTAATATGCCGTGACTTCTCCTGAAACTATCAGTAAGAGTGATGACTTGTGCTACTGTTTGCACCTTTGTTGCATCTTCGCCTTCGAGAAAGCTGCAAACAAATTAAAGTTGAAAGTGAACAGGCCACAGTGGTGAGACTGAATAAGCAAACTGTCGTGCCTAGGCTCTGGGAGGGAAGTGTTAATTATTTTCCCTAATCATTCACTTCCTCCTCAGTTGACCTCATGGCTTCGTTGAATGCTGGATACAACTCATAGCTTGGAGCACTCAGTGTCTGTAGTGGCATGCTCATATTACCTGTGAGTGATTGATTTGGTCACTACCTATAGTAGTGTCCAATACAGCAGGGATGCTGCACTCAGTTGTGCTGACACCACTCACCACACCTAACGTTTGTGACACTTTCATTCAGATTCCTCAGTCATTATTTCTTGCTGCTGCTTGCATACCCTGTTGATGTTTTCCTGTACTTCATTATACAACAATTCCTGCATGTCTGCCATCGTGGAGATCAGTATAGAGGACGTCCTGTCAACTCCTATCACTATGTCTCCTTGATTGCGGTTTCTATATCTACATCTACATCCATACTCTGCAAGCCACCTGACGGTGTGTGGCAGAGGGTACCTTGAGTACCTCTATCGGTTCTCCCCTATATTCGTAGAAAGAAGGATTGTCGATATGCCTCTGTGTGGGCTCTAATCTCTCTGATTTTATCCTCATGGTCTCTTCACGAGATATACGTAGGAGGGAGCAATATACTGCTTGACTCTTCGGTGAAGGTATGTTCTCAAAACTTCAACAAAAGTCCGTACCGAGCTACTGAGCGTCTCTCCTGCAGAGTCTTCCACTGGAGTGTATCTATCAACTCCGTAATGCTTTCGCAATTACTAAATGATCCTGTAACGAATCGCGCTGCTCTCCGTTGTATCTTCTCTATCTCTTCTATCAACTCTGTCTGGTACAGATCCCACACTGCTGAGCAGTATTCAAGCAGCGGGCAAACAAGCGTACTGTAACCTACTTCCTTTGTTTTTGGATTGCATTTCTTTAGGATTCTTCCAATGAATCTCAGTCTGGCATCTGCTTTACCAACGATCAGCTTTATATGATCATTCCGTTTTAAATCACTCCTAATGCGTACTCCCGGATAATTTATGGCATTAACTGCTTCCAGTTGCTGACCTGCTATATTGTAGCTAAATTATAAGGGATCTTTCTTTCTTTGTATTCGCAGCACATTACATTTGTCTACCTGGAGATTCAATTGCCATTCCCTGCACCATGTGCCAATTCGTTGCAGATCCTCCTGCATTTCAGTACAATTTTCCATTGTTACAACCTCTCGATATACCACAGCATCATCCGCAAAAAGCCTCAGTGAACTTCTGATGTCATCCACAAGATCATTTATGTATATTGTGAATAGCAATGGTCCTACGACACTCCCCTGCGGCACACCTGAAATCACACTTACTTCGGAAGACTTCTCTCCATTGAGAATGATGAGCTCCATTCTGTTATCTAGGAACTCTTCAATGCAATCACACAATTGGTCTGATAGTCTATATGCTCTTACTTTGTTCATTAAATGATTGTGGGGAACTGTATCGAACGCCTTGCGGAAGTCAAGAAACACGGCATCTACCTGTGAACCCGTGTCTATGGCCCTCTGAGTCTCGTGGAGGAATAGCGCGAGCTGGGTTTCACACGACCGTCTTTTTCGAAACCCATGCTGATTCCTACAGAGTAGATTTCTAGTCTCCAGAAAAGTCATTATACTCGAACATAATACGTGTTCCAAAATTCTACAACTGATCGACGTTAGAGATATAGGTCTATAGTTCTGCACATCTGTTGATGCCCCTTCTTGAAAATGGGGATGACTTGTGCCCTTTTCCAATCCTTTGGAACGCTACGCTCTTCTAGAGACCTACGGTACGCGGCTGCAAGAAGGAGACACGTTCCTGTGTAAAATCGAACTGGTATCCCATCAGGTCCAGCAGACTTTCCTCTTTTGAGCGATTTTAATTGTTTCTCTATCCCTTTGTCGTCTATTTCGACATCTACCATTTTGTCATCTGTGCGACAATCTAGAGAAGGAATTACAGTGCAGTCTTCCTCTGTGAAACAGCTGTGGAAAAAGACATTTAGTATTTTGGCCTTTAGTCTGTCATCCTCTGTTTCAGAACCATTTTGGTCACAGAGTGTCTGGACATTTTGTTTTGCTCCACCTACCGCTTTGACATAAGACCAAAATTTCTTAGGATTTTCTACCAAGTCAGTACATAGAACTTTACTTTCGAATTCATTGAATGCCTCTCGCATAGCCCTCCTCTCACTACATTTCGCTTCGCGTAATTTTTGTTTGTCTGCAAGGCTTTGGCTATGTGTATGTTTGCTGTGAAGTTTCCTTTGCTTCCGCAGCAGTTTACTAACTCGGTTGTTGTACCATGGTGGCTCTTTTCCATCTCTTACGATCTTGCTTGGCGCATACTCATCTAATGCATATTGTACGATGGTTTTGAACTTTGTCCACTGATCCTCAACACTATCTGTACTTGAGACAAAACTTTTGTGTTGAGCTGTCAGGTACTCTGAAATCTGCTTTTTGTCACTTTTGCTAAAAAGAAAAATCTTCCTACCTTTTTTAATATTTCTATTTACAGCTGAAATCATCGATGCAGTAACTGCTTTATGATCACTGATTCCCTGTTCTGCGTTAACTGTTTCAAATAGTTCGGGTCTGTTTGTCACCAGAAGGTCTAATATGTTATCGCCACGAGTCAGTTCTCTGTTTAACTGCTCAAGGTAATTTTCAGATAAAGCACTTAAAAAAATTTCACTGGACTCTTTGTCCCTGCCACCCGTTATGAACGTTTGAGTCTCCCAGTCTATATCCGGCAAATTAAAATCTCCACCCAGAACTATAACATGGTGGGGAAATCTATTCGAAATATTTTCCAAATTATCCTTCAGGTGCTCAGCCACAACAGCTGCTGAGCCAGGGGGCCTATAGAGACATCTAATTACCATGTCTGACCCTGCTTTAACCATGACCTTCACCCAAATTATTTCACATTTCGGATCTCCGTCAGTTTCCGTTGATACTATTGCACTTCTTATCGCTATAAACACTCCTTCCCCTTCACTGTCCAGCCTGTCTCTGTGGTATACATTCCAGTCTGAGTTTAGGATTTCATTACTGTTTACGTCTGGTTTCAGCCAACTTTCTGTCCGTAGTACTATGTGGGCCTTGTGACCGTTTATTAATGAGAGCAGTTCTGGGACCTTTCTATAGATGCTCCTGCAGTTTACTATTAGGACATTAATATTGTTATTCCCTGTTGCATTTTGGCTACTCCTACCTTGCCGCGTCTGAGGAGGTGTCTTGTCGGGCCTAGGGAGGGAATTCTCTAACCTAAAAAACTCCACACGTACTCGGCTACCCTTGCAGCCGCTTCCTGCATGTAGTGCACACCTAACCTATTCAGGGGGACCCTACATTTCTCCACCCGATAGCGGAGGTCAAGAAATTTGCACCCCAGATCTCCGCAGAATCGTCTGAGCCTCTGGTTTAAGCCTTCTACTCAGCTCCAAACCAGAGGACTGCGATCGGTGCTGGGAACAATACTACAAATAGTTAGCTCAGATTCCACCCCATGAGCGAGGCTTTCCGCCTTCACCAACTCCGCCAACTGCCTGTACGAACTGAGGATGACCTCTGAACCCAGACGGCAGGACTCATTGGTGCCGACATGAGCAAAAATTTGCAGTCGGGTGCACCCAGTGCTCTCTATCGCCTCCGGCAGGGCCTCCTCCACATCTCAGATGAGACCCCCCCCCCGGCAAGCAGACAGAGTGAACACTGGCCTTCTTCCCTAACCTTCCCAGCTATTTACCTAAGGGGCTCCATCACCCGCCTAACATTGGAGCTCCCAATAACTCATAAACCCCTCCCCCCGGGTGCCTGCTCGGACCTTGCTGAAGGAGCGGCCACATGTCCACTCACAGGCAGAGCTGGCAATGCCACACGGCCAGCTTCCACATTGACCCTCGCCTCGTCACTGAACTCGCCACTCCCCTTGGGGAGAGGGTGGCCCAACCGCGCCTGGTACCCGCGAAGATGTCTCGACAGCAGGGACAGTGGGTGAAGCATGTAACACCTGGGGCGTATCATGCGATGCACCAGACTCCCCACTGCTGCTACACTCTGAGGAAGCAGCCTGTAGACGGCTGACTGCGGCCATCGACACGTTCAGCTGTTCACGAACAGTGGCCAGCTCCTCCTGTGTCCGTACACAGCAGTCACACATCCTGTCCATTCTAAGAAATCAATTTACTGTAGAGAGTTAATCAACTTTTAACTAGACTGCTAATTCACTAAAGGCGGCTGATAGTTGACTAAACTGTGGTTACTAGACACTTCTTGTAGAAAACAATGAAAATAGCACTACCTGTCTCTGGGCTGTATTGAAAACAAACACTAGCACTACTGTCACTATGGTTGACTAAAGGAACTCTCTCTGACTGTATTCGAAACAAACACGAAATCTATGGAACACTATTACTAGCACTCGACAATTAAAACTTCCTAAAAGCAAAAACACACAGAAGAAGAAGTGACAAGTAAGAAAAATGCAGTTAATACTTAAATTAACGTAGCTTGCTGCACAGCAGAAGTGACACAGACGGCACTTTCAAGTGGAATAATCTGTATTGCCCTTCCACTCCTGCAATTCTCTGTAGTGCGTCTCCTGTTCTGTCTTCTCGGTCACCCTGATGCTGTTCTATCTCAGAAACTGCCTGTTATTAACTGCTGGACTTCCGTAATCTGTTCGACACTTTTGTAATTGTTTGTTTATGGCTCTCTAATGCATCTGAGACTTCTTTATTAATTTCCACCTGTTTTTGCTGGAAATCCTCATTGGTTTTTTGATGCTCCTCAAAGTTTTTGGCTGAGCAAGGTGGTGCAGTGGTTATCACTCTATACTTGCATTCCGAAGGTTGACCTGCATCCACTCCTTCAGATTTAGGTTTTGCGTGATTTCCCTAAATTGTTTCAGGCATATGTCGGGATGGTTCTTTGAAAGGGCATGGCCATTTTCCTTCCCCATCCTTGACACAGTCTGAGCTTGTGCTCTGTCTCTAATGATTTCGATGTTGATGGGACATTAAACTCAGTCTTCCTTTCTTCCTTTAATGTTTTTGGTATTGATTTGATGGCATTTCCATTGACTGATTCGATTGCATTTCCACTGACTGATTCGATTGCTCGCAACCAGCACAATGCTGAACAACTATGATTGAGATGGTGCCCAGACTCATAAAGGACACAAATTTTCAACCATGATTGCAAAACTATAAAATTCCATAGTTAAAAAAGATTATGAATTCCAACAGAGCACACAACAGATCAAAAAATAAAGGAAAAACCAGAAAGAATTATCACCAGGTTGGTGAGCTCCAGCGAATGTAACTTGATACCAAAATAAAAACGTGTGATTATGAGAAAGATCCCCTTTGAAGCAAGAATTAGATTGCAGAAGAATATGCATACTAGTGCATGAGATGTGTAGATCATGTTGTGAAAACCATAAATAGAAACTGGAAATGGACTTCTCTCCTCTAACAGTATCACGATTTCCGAATTTGGGAGTGCACATTACAAATTCAGTCTTATCGTGACTGCTGTTAAGGTTGCTGCAGACGAGTAGCAGGGCCGAAATGCAGCTGCTGGTAACTGTTGTTGGGGTGAGGCTATATGATGTGATTGCAAATCTTGTTATGCTTCTGATCAGTGTCGTGGATATGAATAAGTCCCAAAGTGAAACTTCAAAGACTTGGCAGGAGATGGGGGGCAGGGTGGGGGAGGGGGCGGAGAAGGAGGACGAGAAGAAGAAGAAGAAGAAGAAGAAGAAGAAGAAGAAGCTAAGTATGACTTCGAGTAGAATCACCTAGTAGACGATCAAATCAGAAATCCTCTCCTGATTTTTGATAGCCTTTCTTCACACCTTGAAAAGGCACATGGCATACTCTTTTCCAACCAATCCCAGAAAGGGCATAAGTGCTCTTCCAATCGGGTATTTGGAAGTCATTTCACTAGCTCCCACGATGAAGTTAAAGATGTACCCGCCCATGAGATACGTATATATGGAACGGGAAATGAGTGTTGCCCTGTTCCGATGTCCAGATTCGTTTATGGAAAATTCTGAAAATTTTGTTGGGCTTTGCATAATGTCCCCAGGGGAAGTGCAAAGTTTGGAAATTTTGCAAACACGCAAATGGCTACATATTTTGCATGCGAAAACGTGTCTGGAGACCACACACAGCAAGATTATGGCAAATGGACAACTAAGGACCCCATCCCAAGTTTACTAACAAGCAGAGTTCTCATCTCTTCCACTGGTGGTGTCTTGTTCTGTGGTAGAGGACACCAAGTCTTCAGTTCCACTGCTCATTGTCTTTGGAGGCTGAGGCAGGAGGATAATTCCTGAAAGACTTACCCAAATGTCAGTGTGGTCTGCTAGTGTGGGACATGCCTTCTGAGTGACTGGCAATTCTTCCAGAATGCATGAAAGTTCGTTCTGTTTTCACCCCACTGAAAAGGGATCCCCTAGTCAAGATGCATTTAATGAAAGAAGTACTACAAGAATGAAATGTACATGTGAGTAACCAACGTTGCCGCAAGATACCCCTAACCACTCCTGTAATCAGCGCACAATAGGTGAAGTGTCAACAAGTAAAAACTGAACTGGAAAGTAAATGAAGCAAGAAAGTCTCATATGCAAGTTCAGTATGTGAATAGGATAAAATGTGAGGGGAAAGGCTCACCCTATGTCACAATTTGGTAGCTCTGAGGGTGGCAGCAATTTGAAACAGAGAAAAGTCTGCACAAAGTGTTCTGCATAGTGCCAACTCCAACAATCAGTACTTGGGAGGGTGGCTTTCAACTTATTGCGATCATGCTTAAGCTAGTCTGTTTGGGACTCCTAATGTACTAAGTTATGTAAGTTACCCATTAACAAGATCGACAAATGTGTGTCCTGAAGTGTTGCCACACAATGTCAGTATTGAGTCTGGAGCAAAATAGTTGAACAACTACTGCTTTACATACTCACTAGTCTGTCATATCAAATATTATGATGATCTGCGAGTCTCTGAAGCTATTGTATTCGTCTACTGTTGTTGTCTCTGATCATACTGTCCAGTACAGCACTGTGGCATTGTACAGCAGAGAGGGAGGGGGTGTGTCAAATATGCTGCATGATTATCCAAGCAGATAGTCTGACACAGTAAAGTTGTGAAATAATTCAAAGGGACACATGGGGCACCTGAACCACTGGCAATGTGTGAAACACATTCTGCAGGAGCAGCACTCATGTTCTGTCTCAGTGGATGGGCTACATACTAATTGTCTTTAACGGTTCTCCATCTTCCACGACTTCCATAATGCGGGCATGCTTGTGTGTACACATGCAGTTACGGACATACACTTCACAAAGTGGTTATTTAAAAATTATGACTGAGCATAGAATTCATTATTTGTGTATAGTACCTGTCTTGTCACGGCACAGTGAACTTCCTTATCAACATTTAACGTGTTCCTTGGCATCATTGATATTTGTGTTCCTAAGGAACTAAGTCACTTATCAACAAAACCTTGTCTTTTGCAGGTTTATTACCAAAAGCTCAAACACATGGTGCAGGACAAAATGCATGCTCGGTCACGTGGTCCAAGAGCAGTTTTGACTAGGCAGCCTACAGAAGGCCGAAGCAGAGAAGGTGGTCTTCGCCTGGGGGAGATGGAACGTGATTGCCTCATTGGTTATGGTGCAAGGTATGTATTATGAGGAAGTCCATGAAATATTTCAGGGGGAAGTTTGTAAATTTAAAAGTGAGGAGGTATAAAATAACATTTAGGTTGCAAACTGACCTATTTGGAAAGGAAGTGGAATTGGTCATGTTCATTTAATTATATTTTATGTAATATCAACAGAAATATCATTTGTCTCATTGTAATGTCAAACACTACAACAGTTTCGTTATAAACTGAAATCACCAAGCTTGTATTCTGGATTAATTATTTAGTCTGTTCAGCCAAAGAATGCTAGATTATGTAATGATATTGATGTCCTAATAGATAAATTATATGAATATACTTTAAAAGGGTGAGCTATGTAAACTGAAAGAAGGAAGGAAGTTGAAATGCAGGTGAGGTAAAAAGAACTGAAACATGGACTGTCGGTATTGTTACAATGTAAGCTCTAATGCTTTGTGAACCACTAATTAGTTTCCTCTGGTGGCCTTGGAGACAATGTTTTAATTTTTTCTTATGCTTGCAGCCAGTGATGTTGCGATATTTAGAAAAAGTCAAATTAGTGACATCATCAAAGCTGGAGTTCTTGTTAAAGATGGGAGGAAAAATTGTCCTTGACTACATTAAAATAACTACAGTGTGCCCAAAATAAAACTGATACCAAAAGTTTTCATGAGTCTGATTTTCATAGCTACACTGCATTATGATTTTGTCAGGATTTTCTGCAGAAAACATTACGCATGTGAAAGACAGTCTGCAGAAGTCTGACAAAGTAGCAATCAAGTGTAGCTGTGCAAATGCACAAAATCTGGAAAATGCTGCAGAAACAGAGTTTGTTGCACTCTTGAGTCACAAAAGAACACGACTTACTGACAGACAAAAGTTAGTAGAAATTCATGTGTGTATAAAGAGATAGAAGAGCGAGGCATATAACTACTTCCTCTGTCATACCTTAGCGAAGAATCTTGCCGATAATATGAGAAGATTCTGGTCCTACGTAAAATCACTAAGGAGGTCGAAGACTTCTATCCAGTCACTAATTGACCAGCTTGGTATGTCAATAGAAGCCAACAAAAAGAAAACTGAATTTTAAAATTGTACACTTAAAAAATAATTTGCACTTGAGAATTGTACAAACATGTCCCATGTGGAAAATGTAGAAATAAACATCCCTGTATTTTTAAGCACGAGTCTAACACAAATAAGCTGTCAGGATTCCCAGTTCATTTTTACTGACAGTACTGTATAGCAGTGGTTTCCTTACTTAGCTTCCATTTATCGCTAATCTTTCATCCAGCGCAAAATCCCAAGTGACTGAAAAAAAGTGCATGTGACTCTTGTATATAACAAGGTTCAAACAATTACAGACTCATATCCTTAACATACATATACTGCAGGATTCTTCAACATATTCTCAGTTCGAATACAATACATTTACTAGAGACAGAAAAGAAAGCATTTTATGTGCGAAACTCAGCCTGCCCTTTTCTCATATGATAATCTGCGAATTAAGGACAAAGGACAACATATAGATTCTATATTCCTAGATTTCTGGAAAGCTTTTGACAGTGTCAAACTGCAGACTGTTAATGAAGGTCTGAGCGTGTGGAATGGGTTCGTAAATATGTAACTGTCTCAAAGACTTCTTGAGTAATAAAACTCAATGCATTGCCCTCAATGGTCAGTCTTCACTGGAAGAGAGTTTTGTGAGGAGTGCAGCCAGGTAAGTGTGATAGGACCACTTATATACATAAATGATCTGGTGGATTGGGTGAGCATCAGTCTGTGATTGTCTGCTGCTGATGCTGTAGTACTTTGGAAAGCGTAGTTATTGACTGACTTAGGATACAGGATGAATTAGACATAATTTCTAGTTGTTGTGATGAATGACAGCTTGCTCCAAATGTAGAAAAATGTAAGTTAATGCAAATAATAAGTAAAAACAATCCTGTAATTTTTTAATACAGTACTTGATATTGTCATATCGATTAAATATCTAGGCGTAATGTTAAAGAGCGAAATGAAATTAAGCAAGTGCGCAAAGACAGTAGTAAGGAAGGTGAATGGTCGACTTCAGTTTATTGGGAGGGCTTCAAGAAAGTGTAGCTCATCTGCAAAGAAGACTGTGTATAGAATACTTGTGCAACCCATTTTTGAGTACTGCCAATGTGTTTGTTACGGGTAGGTTTGCTCAACATGTTACAAAGGCACTTTGTGATCTTAGAAAATGCAATTGAGAGAAATCTAGAGAACAGGCATTTGCAGCTGATTGCAGGACAATTATAATTCCGCCAATGTATATTTCACGCAAGGGCTGCAGAGACAAAGTAAGAGAGACTGGTGGTCATACAGAAGCAGACTTGTAAACATTTTTAGGGCAGTTTTGTTCTGCACTCCCTGTATGGTATTAGCCAAAATAGCTAATCAGAACTGAATATTTACATTTTTTAAGGCAGAAAAGGAGAGTCCACTTACCGGTTGGTAAAACCAGAACAAATGGAAAAGAGTCTATTGAAACAACATTTTGATTCTCATTAAAAATAAAATGATTAAAGTACTAATGTTAAGTACTCAGCTGAAATACACACTCAGATTCATATCAAGGATATTTTTGATAGTGGTAGTGAATCATAAAACATAATCAGTATTTGAGCAATTTGTACTTCCATCAGATTCTGCCTGTTTGATCTTTTATTGTGTAATTGTCTTTCAGCAACAACGTGAATGGCAAAAACCAGAATTTCGAACAAGAATTCTTATTACTGGCTGATTATACCTAAAACAGTAGTAGAAGCAGCTATTCTTTGAATTTGCATAAAGGGGTAGTGGAATACTGTCTCCTTAAGCTGCATTTACACCTGTGCACCTTGTGGCTAGACACTGTGCGGCTGTGCTTGCTCCACATGCAAGGAGAGGCACATATCTTTCCGTCTGGTATGGAGACACTCCTCTGTCGCTGTGTGCACAATTCAGAGACATATGCGGCTTTGCACCAGTTCATGCACCTCTTTACCTCCTCATGCAATGGCTGCATGTGCCTAGTGTGCACAGAAAGTCACACAGGTGTAAATGCACCTTTATTGTGCTAACTAGTTACAATATTGTAAGGAAAGGTATTGCTGGTAATGTGTTTAGTGTGTTGACCAATAGCAACTCCCTTTCATTTCATGAAACGCTGTAGTTTTCTGGTCTGGCTCTGTAGCTGAGTGATCAGCACGGCTGACTGCCACGTAGAGGATCTGCCTTAGATTCCCGGTACTCACAGGGATTTTTTTCCTTGGTGGGAGGACAGGAACGGGGTGCGCTCAGCCTCGTGATGCCAGTTGAGGAGCTATTTGACCAATTAGTAGTGGCTCCAGATCATGAAAACTGGCAATGACCGGGAGAACAGTGTGCTGACACCACACCTCTCCATACCGCTTCCATTGACACAACTGGCAGAGACTGACATGGCAGTCGATTGGTACCGATGGGTCTGCCAGACCCTGTAGATGAAATTTACATTTTACTTTTGTTTTCTGTTAAAGGAGTTCTGAGGAGACTTATTGGCATGTATACTAATTTTCTTTCTCTGTCTTTGGTTTTGTTGCAGTTATGTGCAATTTTGTATGAAAATGTATGGTTACTGTACATACTTACCAACTCCTGCTCCCTTTCCAAAAGTGTGCCTGCAAACTAATTATTGAATTTCCATTGTAGCACATATTATCCTGTGCAAAGAGCATTTGTAATTGTTTATGTAGTTACTTAAATTCTTTAAACTGCCCCTTGATTATTGAGTCCAGTCAGTATTCTTCCATGTAAGGCTATTACTGTTAAGCCTTCAGAACGACCTATGGAATAATATAACTTTTTTTAGTGTTTGTGAATCATTTTCCATGTTGTTTAACTACTTGATACACAGACAGTGGAAAGGGTTGCATTTTTTCCATTTTTCTCGTCAATCTAAAAAAGTGAGGAATTTTTGTGCAGCCAAGTTCAATAAGAATGTGATTGCTTGCTTAATGCAGTTGCGATTTTTGATTTATTGACTATTATAGTGGATAATGTATGCCTTCCTTTATGATAATTTTTAAATTTATTGATTGATCAATATTTATCAAAGATTAGGGTCCATTTATAATTAAGTTTCCATTGACCATTCGAACACATTTCAACTAGTACTTAAAAGATTTTTTATCTTGAAATGAATTAAATGCATTAGCATGGATAAACATATAATTCATTTTTGTACATTACAAAATCTAACATCTTGTATGGAATTTGCAGTGCTGAAAAATTGTTGTAATTTTGTATTGCTTCTAAATATTTATAAGAAAATTTGCTTACCAAGTGGATGTATTTCAGTATGATGCTTGTTGAAAGACTCATGATTTCAAGTGATGCTTTTGATGTGGATGTCTGCAACCAGTGTGGACTCCTAGCTTACTCTGGATGGTAAGTTGATGAAAATAGCTCTACTCTTATGTTGTTGGAAAATCAAACTGTGAAATATTCTACCTTAGCTGGTAGGCATCCTTTTAAAATAAAAGTTGAATTATTGCTATTCTGATGAGTTATTATATTGCCATCAGAAGTAGTTCTGCATGAAAACCTGATAAAGTTTAGAGGTACTATAGCTTTAATAACAATAGCTCTCAAAGAAAACCATTCTAAAGTATGTAGTTTCTGTGTGTTGCTTCTGACTGAACAATCAAGTCTTACTAACTTGTTGAGGTAGAAATCTGCATTCTTCCCTGAAAATCCAACATTTATTGAAAAATTTGTGTGTTTGAGTTGAGCAAGTAGGCAACAAATATATTTTAAGCCTAAATTTCATTTGAGATGTGCACTGTCCTGATGATTTTTCATGAAATTTTTGTCTTGTAATCAGAACAAAGTAACACTATATAGTTGACAATACATTATTTACTATTTATGCAGATGTATACTGTACTCTAAGACATTTTTATTTTGGAAGTATATTTACTGTAAATGGGTTAACTTCTTCAAAACACTGTATAACAGTATGCAATTAGTTATAAAGAAAAAACTACATAATAAGTAGCTGGGTGTATGCAGTTCCTTATCAGAGAAATCACTTTACTGTTCCCTTTCATGTATTATAAAGTAGCTGACAGAAAAAAGTTTAACATTATGTCTCAAGCTGTAAATTATGACAAACATTTATAAATACAGTTAAGAACACCAAGCCAAGAGACCAGCACCTTGCATTATCATTCAACATTTTTCATTTGTAATTTAGGCACAAAAACAATGCAATGTAATACATTTTAACTATAGTAAAAACTGTTTTAATGTATATCCACTCTATTGTTTAATTTTTTTTTAAATCCATAGGTGTCACAGCTGCCACTCCAGCAAGTCTGTCTCAACTATCAGAATTCCATATGCATGTAAGCTACTGTTTCAAGAGCTTCGATCCATGAATATTGTGCCACGACTGACTCTCAAAAACTACTGTGACTGATGTATTTGTATATATTTTGTATATTTGAGGAAATAAATTATTGTTTTTTTAATAACTTGCACATTTCTTTCCTTTATGTTTTTCCTAGGTTTGTCTGTCTAGAAGTTCTTGGGTTAAATGAATTCAACTGTTACTTTTCATACTCACAAGCAAACACATCTCATGCACAAATGACTGCCACCTCCAGCATATCGGGCCAGAATGCAACTATCGCTGTCTACAGATTGCTGCTTGCATCCCACATGATGGTTGCATTCCAGCCTGAGATGCTGGAGGTGGCAGTCATGTGTGTATGAGGTGGGCATTTCTTTTTTGCTGATGAAGGCTGTGGCTGAAAGCTCCATTTAAGTGTCTGAAAAATTGTGCCCATCTGCAGCTTAACGTATCTTCTTTACGATAAGTAGCAATCTGTCTTTTTCCTGCAGTGTTCATATTCCTACCTGGAGTTTCCATTGATTCAACAGTTATTTTTACTAACTCAAAGTAAAACAAACTGATTATAGAAGTGGCCGTGCAGTTCTAGGCACTACAGTCTGGAACCGAGCGACCGCTACGGTCGCGAATCCTGCCTCTGGCATGGATGTGTGTGATGTCCTTGGGTTGGTTAGGTTTAATTAGTTCTAAGTTCTAGGCGACTGGTGACCTCAGAAGTTAAGTCGCATAGTGCTCAGAACCATTTGAATCATTTTTGATTATAGAAGTGTAACATTCTCAACTGACGTGGAGGAATGTATCTTAATGCAGTGCTGAGCTGTCATAATTAATATTCTGAGTGTATGTATCAATTGCTTCACTTAAATAATGAAGCTGCTACTTAAGTAAGACAATAGCTGACTACTTCCACTGTGAGAATTCTTGTTTCTCACCAAACAACCTGATTGACTGACACTGTGTCATGTACTTCTAATATGATCCAGTGACGTGGAAACAGGTAGTGAAGTCCAGAATGAGAAACTGGTTCTCACAGTTTTCACCTTTGATAGAGTGGCACTACTGAACACCGGAATGTTCTGCACACAGCTTTAATCTTTCAATGTTTCAGAACTGCACACACTCAGTTGCAAAGTGGAAGATTTGTACTGTACATACAGCTGTTTTTCTTTTAGTTCCATTTAATGTATACTTTGACTCATTAAACATCCCTAAAGTGTCTCTCCACACGTAGATGTTCATAACAGGATAAATGGAAGGATAAATTAATTCTGTTTAATCTTCAGTGTTTCAACAAATGTGAGTCTTCTTCTCTAATAAAAGAATCATGTGTTTTCAAAGACCGATTTATAAATGTGAAATAAAGTGAAGACTTTCCTGTACAGTGGCTTTTGGGTGCTATTATTATAAATATCTGTTAGTTCTTGATGTGAAATGTGTATCCTTAACTTTTATTTTTGCTATTATTGTTTGAGAAAGGAAACAAACTGAGGAGAAAGTTCATGTAATTAAGTTATATTTCTGTTTGAAAATTACAGTACCCATTTCTCTTTGTTATAAAATATTTCTACACCCTGAAAAATGACTACCTGTATTTAACATTGGCTATTCATGAAATGCAATGTTTGTCACAAGCTTAGGAAAGGGACTGGAGAAGCAAATTCTGATGAGAAGTGAATTCTCACTTGAGGACTGCAGTCATGCAGAATTCCCTTTATATTTTTTGATAAGAGAAGTATAACAAAAATTTAAAAATGATATGTGTGAATTAACTCATTTACAAAATTTCTTTATTTCAATCAGTTATACTTACTGAATTAGAATATCTGAGGACTGAGGGTAACTTAATGGTTGCTTATTTGTGTTGAAGAATTAGAGTTGATCAAACCAGATGATATAATCTTCGTTTCTGAACATCAAGTGACCACTGGTATAGATATGTTAAATGTTACAGGATTCAACTTAGCCTCTTACTTCTGTAGGGAAAATATGGAGAAAGGGGGCATTACCACATTTATCAGAAACTGATTTAGTTTCAAGAATAATGATATTAATACATTTTCCACAGAGCAACACTTAGAAGCTTGTGCAACAGTAGTAGTGTTTCGTAATAAGTCCTTTATAATAGTAAGTATATACAGAGCACCACCAGGAAACTATAACCTTCTCATTAAAAAAAATCTGAAAGCTCTGTTGACCCATCCCACAGTAAAAAAAAAGGGGGGGGGACAGTGGTTATAGGTGATTTTAATGTGGCTTTTGTGAACAGCTCTGTCAGTGAACAATTATTGCAGTCAGTAACACTGTCATTTGATTTAATGCTACTGTTCCTACTGTGAACATGGCAAATAGGGTATGAAATGTTGTGAGACTGCTACTGAAATCATCTTTGTAGACAAATCTAGGGAAAAAAAGTCATATCACAAAACCAATAGTAAATGGGCTATTTCATCATGACATGCAACATTTAAGGTTAAATGTTGCAACTTGTCAGAATATAAAATCTATTAAATCTGAGTACAGGAGGGTAATAAAACTGTAAAAAATTGAGAATTTTTGGAGGCTTCTCAAAGGCATGAAGTGGATAGATGTTTACAATACTTCTTGCTCAAATGGAAAATACATAGCATTCATTAATAAAGTTGAAAATTGCTTTCTTTAAAGGTAAGTCAAATCAAACAGAAGTCTAAAAATAAACTATGGATTACAGAAGGAATAAAGATATCAGGTGGGACACAAAGGAGTCTGTATTTACTATTGAGGTACAGCTCTGATGTTAGCATTATAATGCAACTCAAAGAGTTCTGCAAAATGTTGAAGCAAGTAATCCAGAAATTGAAGCAGCAACAAAATAAAAACTATATGGGATATGGTGAAGACAGAGACAGGTAGGGCCAAAAAGAAAAAGAGCAAGAGATAGCTCTAAAAATAAATGAGACGTTGTTAACAAGTGCATGTAGTGTTGCAAGTACTTCATTTGTGTTACCAACAGCTTGGTGTTATCAGGTTCAGTAAACAGTGCAGTGGAATATCTGAGACCAGTCTTTACAAATAACTTCAGTAAAATGAAAATGGCACTCGTGTCTCGCAGAGAAGTAGCATCCATCAGAAAATCCTTAAAATTGAGGCATGCTAGTGGTTATGATAACATATCAATGAATTTAATCAAAGAGTGCTCATGTAAGTTGAGTTCTATCTTAAGTTATTTGTGTAATCAACCTCTTACCAGCAGAAGAATTACAGACTGACTAAATATGCTGAAGTTAAACCGCTTTACAAGAAAGAGCGCTAAAAAGATACTGCAAACTATTGACCAATTTCACTTTTGCTGGCTTTTTCAAAAATAATTGAAAAGGTTGTGTTCAAGTGTCCTGTTAAACACATGACTGCAAATAATATATTGTTCAAGTCAAAGTTTGGCTTCCTTAAGGTTTCTGATATAGAGAAGGCTATTTACATGTACAGTGAGAATGTAGTTAATTCATTAGATAGCAAATTAGAGGCTACTAGCATTTTCTGTGACCTGCCATAAAGCTTTGACTGTGTGAATCATAGCATTCTCTTAAGTAAATTAGAATTTTATGATTTCAACGGTAGTGCTGTGAAATGATCAGAGTCTTACCTAACTAATGGGAAACAAAGGGTGTCACTGTGAAATACCTGTAGAGTAAGCAATCTTCATCTGATTGGAAATTAATTACATGTGGTGTTCCTCAACGTTCAATCTTGGGTCCATTGCTTTTTCTTGTGTATATTAATGACCTCTCATCTGTTTCATTGCCAGATGCTAAATTTGTTTTGTATGCAGATGATACAAACATTGCAATAAATAGCAAGTCAAGATTTAGAAATGACTGCTAATCAAATTTTCACTGACATTAATCAATGGTTTGAAGCTAATTCATTGTCATTAAACTTTGGAAAGACCCACTATTTGCAGTTTGGAATCTGTAAGAGGATTCCTTCCAGCACGTATATAACATATGACGACATGCAGATTGAAGAGGTTGACAGTGTTAAATTTCCAGGATTACAACTCAATAATAAATTTAGTTGGGAAGAGCTTGCCACAGACTTGCAGAAGCGCATAAGCAAGTCTGTATTTCCAATGTGAATAATATCAGATGTAGGAGATACAAATATTAAAAAAAAAGCCTTGCTTACTTTCATTGTAATATGTTACATGGGATCAAATTCTGGGGTAACTCATCAAACCGAGCAAAAGTTTTTAGAGTGCAAAAGTGTGTAATAAGACTCATTTGTGGTGTAAATTCAAGAACATCAGGTGGAAACCTATTTAAGGAACTGGGTATTCTAACTACTTCTTCTCAGTATCTTTATTCCTTAATGAAATTTGTTGCAAACAATCTCTCTATTTCCAACAAATAACTCAACACATAGTATCAATACTACAATAAGAACAATCAACATAAAGACCTAAAATCACTCTATAGATGAATATCTTAACAGGGACTGTTAGTCTAACTAACTAAGTTAAGTAAAAATGTCGGTTAGATATCGGTTTTGACACCACTTGGTCACAACAGCCAGAATTAGGTATTTCATATATCATAAATTTATTAAAAGTGCATAACTATATTTCATTCTGTAAATATTAGAAGTTCCAGTGTACTGTAATATATTCACATTTTTTGACAGTCTCCTGACAACTGATTGAGGAAGTGAGTATTATAGTCAAATGTTCTATGCTTCTTATGATAAACTTTCTGACATGTTCCACACCCATGAGAATCATCTCATTTTTGGATCTATGTAATGAAAACTGAATCTAATCTGAACCTAATCTAATCTAATGTCAATGAATGACATTTGAATGGCCATTGTTTCTTTCAATTTTTGCAATAAAAAATTAAACTAAAATTTCCCTTCAAAAACAATTTTGTCAGAATTTGTGCGCATACTTGATTATTGATGTAACTTAATTGTATGATGCTCACAAATAGTGTTTTAATCATTGGGATGTTACAATTAAATGGTATTGCCAAATGAATGGCTTTTCACATTCAAAGTTTGTGTCACTGCTTCTTTTCTGTTTTGTTTTTCAGTTATGTTTCAAGGAACTGACAGTGTGATAAGTGAAATAGGAGAAAATAGACCACCCATGTATATTAAATGTTTTGTTACTTCTAACTTATTCACAAGAGACTGCACTGCCAAATGTCCCCTTCTTGCCAGGTGTGCAGGCCAAAGCCAAGAACTTTGTCAGCTTCAGTATATTTATTGGTACAGCCTTGTAAAGTGGACAAACAGTCGTGGAAAAACCAGAGTAAGTACATCCACAATAAAGGGCGGTGTAATTTCTGCTAAGATTTATTTTTTTCCACAGCAATGAAGAGTGTTTGGTCATCGCTGATGATGAATCCTTGCTGTTTAGCTAATCTGTTGTATTAAATGGGATAAGCATGAACAGCATTAAGCAGTATAGTGATAGTTTATTGCAGATTAAATATACAGTTTGTTTCTATGATATCCTTGTCTTTTGTTAATGAATACCTTGAATCGCTGCACGTCCATGAGGATTCTCCTTCTTCATGGGATCTAAGGAATGAATGAATGAATGAGTTTGTAAATTATTTTAGTCCAAGACAATGTGCCACTTTGGTCTACATATCTCAGTGGGTATTTTTCTGTACATTTCCTCCAATCAGAATTTTGAACCGTCGGCTAAATATACTTTTTACAAAGAATTGTGGAAAGGGCAAAACAGTATCTTACACTGGTAGTAATTGTTATACTACTTGTATCTTACATCACTTGAGAGAGATGTTGGTCACCAGGACTACAGGAAATGCCGGGCACCAACACCATCACTCAGTAATGATATGGCTGAACAGTTGAAAGCCGTGATTACTACCACTATTGTAAAGAGTCAGACTATTGCTCCTCTGTTCATTTTGAAGGGTCTGTGTAAGTTTTTACTGAGAGAGTTGAGTCTAAGTCAGTCCCCTGATTCTAACCATGTCAAGTAACATTATTAAATAACAATAGTCAGTTGCAAAAGAAGTTTTAAAAGATAAATCAAAGTTCTGAAAATTTTTGGTGGAATAAATGAACTGTGCTTAGACATTTTTGAAGTTCCAATTTATAATCAAAGTAGAATTCAGAGTTGCTGATGGTTTTAAGAACACATTGCACTCAGGGTATCTCATCAAAGATGTAATAAAATCAGTGACTCATATAATAATTATTGATTCCATGTAAGTTTAGAATAGTAGAATTTATAGTTCTTATGAAACCAACATTTTAAGAAGATGCAATTATAATAGCCCAAAGGATGTACCAGAAACCACTATTTTCAAACTATACAGTGCGAAAAAATATTAACAGCTAGTATGGCATATTTTACATTTCTTGTCACTGCCACATTATGTAGCTAGCAAAACTAGAAGAAACTACGATATCTGATAACAACAATCTAAAGACATTTGTTATTGTTCACAATTAATTATTGGAGAAAAAAAGGATGAAGTATAAGTTTGAATGAGCAATTTTCCATTTTAACTTTCAAGACTGAACTGAGATGCTAAAAAACCTAGTATGTGAAATGTTGGAAATGCAATAATCAAATTGAACTCTTAATATGCACACTGTGTATGCAAATGCAGATGTTGTCATGTCTGTTCCCTTTGTCATTAAGGAGAAGTTGTTGATATGTTTATTGAAATCAGTAATCTAGATGAAGATAAGACAGTCCTAAAATTATATTCTTTCAACTAGTCAATAGTAAGGAGTGTTGCAAACAGAAAATGGCCTCCAGCATGCTCACATTTGCTACATATCTTAAACTGATTTTCGGGTGAATAGTTACTGGGGCACCTTGGGAAGTCAGCCATAAAGTCAGCATCCTCCAGTGCTCCTTTTTGAATACATGCTAATCCGCGTGACTTTCTGGAGACAAAGATAATCTGCTGCATTCCCTGCACTTTTATTATTGCTATTAGTGAACAGATACTAGAACAATAAATGCAGAGGTGCACAGTGACAGCCAGTTCGAGATGTTGTCTTGGGTTTTTGAACTAGAAGATGTATGATGCCAGGAACCAATGAAGGGCATCTAGGGTGTTGCCTAGATGCTCTCACAAACTGTGAGAGCTGTAGAGAATTTGCCAGTAAAGTGGGAGTGGAAGGGAGTTAGAAGTTTAAATGAGTGGGAGCAGCTTACATCAGTGGAGAAATAATTTATTACTTCTCACCGATGGCATGAAAACATAGAACATAGGGTGTCCAAAGAGGTAAAGAAGAAGAGAGAGTGAACAGTTGTGGTTAGTATGATGATGCATATGGATGGTCTGTGCAGTCACCCAAGGTAACATAGTTACAAGCGTCACTGCCCATCGGTAGTCATTTGCTGCCTGACTTGCTGTTAGGTTCTGCAGATATAAACCTCAAAGAGAGAGAGAGAGAGAGAGAGAGAGATGTGAAATACTGTCTAATAGTTTTGCGATAGACTGGCTGTCTCTGGCAAGGGATGCACAGTGAGTATACCTGCTGGTGCCACGATAGAGGAACTTCCACTTTTCAGCAGAGTCAGTGCTGCACTGATGGGTATTTGTAATTTATCACACAACTGTATTCAGGGAAACATGGAATACTTAATGAGAAACGTCTTTCCCACCCAGGACAAGTGACTCTGAGGTGTACTGAGCAATCGTTACAAACACAAATTAATAATGCTTTTGTTTTTTTTAATGTTGTGGTTCCGTGTTAGTTGCTTTTAACTTTGTGTAATCCGTTCCCAACTACATAAATTTGATAATTACTGGTGTACCTTCAGTGGCCTGGCACCTACCAATAATTAAAAGCAGTTATTAGGACAGGAAAGCTACTACACAATTTGGTGCCTAGCATGGGGTGAGTACAGTGATCACGTAACCAAACTGAGCTAGATGGTGCAATAATAAGACACTGTACTCATATTCGGGAGGATAGCAGTTCAAATCCCTGTCTGACTGTGTAGACTTAGGTTTTCTACGATTTCTCTAAATCATTTAAGATGAATGATGGGGATGATTCTTTTGAAAGGGCTCATCCACTTCCTTCGTCAGTCCAAGTTTGTGCTCTGAGGCTTCTAATAAATCTTGTTCACAAGGGGGTGTTAAATCCTAATTGTCTTTCCTTCCTTCATTATTACACTAACGGTTCCACTCACCCCACAGCAAACTGGTGTCACATAGCAAAAGCACAGTACTTTGGGCAAAATGGTGCTCTTGATGTTGGTGAAGTCAGGATTACTGTTATCATTTTGGGCTGAAGCCATCAACACTGAACTATTTTCAAAATCATCATCTAAATAAAGAGCTTCCAAATGCAGCAATTTAAAAGGAAACCTGGCATAAGTATCATTCCAAACCCAGTGGGCCAGTGGTCATCTTCTGACCATCTCCACTCTGAATAAAATTCTGAGCAGGTATTCCTCATAGAATGAAACTAAGCAGTGAAAAATTTGAAGTCAATATAAGGAAAAAAATCATGGCTTTATTACCATTTGAAATGTCATGTAAGCTCTGAAGTAGGAATAAATTTAAGATGACTTAAAACTGAAACTAGTGATAATATGATGAAATAGTGAGGTAGGAGGTGATGTAACTTTAAAAAGGATAATTTGGCTTTTACAAATTTTTAAGAACAGTGTATACTCCAAAAACTGAATTGATGTGTTAGAAAGTTATGATGTTATAGGTGTTTCTTGAGAATTGTACAGACTTGTGGTCATAAATAAACAATAGTCCAGGTGGAAAATGTCCTTTCTAAAGTAGTGCTGGACTGTGGACTCAGAAAATAACTGAATCACTATCTTGCATATAACAGTAAATCACATGCAGTGTTATGTATCAGTCAAGTTTGAAACACACCTATGCAAAATTACATGTTGTGTGTCAAGCTCTTTAGAGCACCAATACCCATTAAAACTGGTGCAGAAACACACATAACATACTGTAGCAAACCTCTTCCAGCAGCCAATCATGGAAACTGTGTTAACGTATTTGAGTTTGGATTAGGATTTGTTTCTTCATTTATTAGGTCATGCAGAAAAGTAATGCATCTGAATTTTAATGTGAAAGCTTTTTAAAATTAAATTGAATGTTGTTAACAGTCTACATTTTTATTCTTAATATATACATATTGCAAAAAAATTCAGAAGCATTACTCTTTGGCACACCCTCAAATATTTGACTGTAAAAGTTGGGAAGGCACATTTTAAATTATTATCACCATGTATTATAATTCCATATTTTGCTCCATTCTGTTGGTTCAAATTTTGTTTTCACTGTAAAATGGGTATATACAATGTTTATAATTTCACAACTTTTCTAACAATTTATTCACATGAGAAGAAGCTCATTGTCCTAAGGAATTAAATCCTGGCCCTCTTGGCTAAAAATATTGCATAAGGTATAAGAACAAATGTCCCAGACGTGGTCACACTTTTGTAAACATCTAAGAGAGACGTGAAAGTATTAAGGGGGAAAGATGCTGAAGTAATCAGTTTGAAGGTCAGTTGCTAACATCTGCATAGAGTCGAAGAAATAGGAGCAAGCACACAGGAGTATTCGTAAGAGTCAATGAGGAGGCACCTGTGCACTAATCTTGAAATGTATGTTGCAACATGCAAAAGCCATGGTGAGAATTAAGATAATGAAGCAGAAGTTGTTCTTTCACTACCCAATAATAACAATGAGATGATTTTCTTTCAGTCATGAGAAAAAATATAATTTTAAACTTGTTTACACTACTTTCATTCCCTAGTGCAAATAAAAGCATCATAGTAGACCTATCTCGGTCTTTAAATGTGCTACACATCAGTGTCACCACAACCAAGTTTTTGTATTCAAAATTATGGGCTTTGACAACACACTACCAAGCACCTTGCAAACAAAGGTAGACCTCATTCTCTGATACGGGTAAGTCTCCTGGCAAAATTAGGATTTTGCACTTTGGATTGATGAAATAGTTACGGTTTCATCGTAACAAACAATGAAACATTGTCAATATGAGCCAAATGCCTAAAGATGCAATGTCAACATCTGTTCTTTGCAAAAACACTTTATTTTCATTTTATCTATAAAAGCAAAAGGCTCTGCAGAGCTCACTGGAGATAGTGAGATGCTTGTTGGATGGCAATGCTGGTGTGCTGAGTGAAACATTTCTTGTTTGAAAATATCAGTATCTGTATAAGGTTCAGATGGGAATTCTTTTAAATGTTTCACAGTTAAACTAGAAGTAGAAATTTACGCTGCCATACAATACCTGAATAATCAAATGAAATCTAAAATAATTTGCTGGATCCAAACAAAAATCCATCAACATTGGTTAATGTCAGACATGTATCTTTAATTACGTTAAATAACATATTTATAGACTGGACACACAATATGAACTCACAATGGCACTGTATTGATTTAATTAAGCTACAAAATGACTGATGAATCAGATCCAGAGTGCTGTTACTACCTTAGGCTATTTGTTCAAGATAGGTCATCACAGAACCGGAGTAATGGAATAAATAGCATCCTTCATTCTTTGATACTTTCATAATGTGAATAGCTACAAAATTTCTCAGTATGTTATGTCGAATACTTTGCATGCTCTGTTCAGTTATTGTGAAAAATTATTGCAGAGTACCAATTCGATTTTTAGTTAATAGATAACTTCTAGTGTCACTATTGTCTACGGGAAACATGGGATGCTTTATTGGACCTGAAAATGCAGGTGCTGGTTGTAAGCAAGGCACTGTTACTGGTCTCTTCTGAGAAAGTTTTGCTTCAATAGACGCTGGCGAACAAAGTGATTGTTTCCGACGCGAGGAGGCGCGTTTTTTGTGGTAGCGTTCTTCATTTTCCTTCTTGGAACATTCTTCCAACAGTTCATCACAAAACAGTGACTCCCTCTCCAGCTTCTCTGTGACACCTGGGCAGCTGTCCTCCAGTTCTGACTTCAGCCTGGCGGTCTTTTGACATAAGTCCCAGAAACATCTGTTTAATAGATCGCGCACTCCATCTGCAATTTGTATTTTCGATTCTGCATAACCTAGTGCTTTATCATAACCGTCACAGATAGATCGATATTCCGCCTCTCTCAGAGAGTCGTCCATTTCTGGCGCTCTTTTTAAAAAAAGAGACGATTTAGAATCTATTTCATTTACGTAAGTTTCAACTGTCTGGTCTACATTCTGAATCTCGATTAGTTTGTCTTTAACTTCTACAGGAATGTGACCATAAACTTCGATGTAATCTTCTACGTGATGCATCACGATAAGCCTGTGTTCTCGAAGCAGTGAAGCACAGAACGAAAATTTCACTTTTATAGTAAAACGCACACTATTTTATTACAAAGCTTTCACGTGAACTGTTTTGTTCAACCACAAAACAGCCAGCCAATTCAACATTTTCAATCTGCGTTAAAAATAACGTTACAGAGAAAGATGTCTTACTTTGTAAGCTGCGATGAATTTCGGAGTTGCAACTGGGACTGACACACGGCTACTGCTTTCGCTCCACATGTAAGTTGTCTTAGTTGAACCCTCGTATAGCGTCTGTTGAAGTTTCAATATTAGCCTATAAATAATTCGACCAGACAATATTCATAACCAAGGAAGTACGGTACTACCTTACTAACCAATGTCGCTAACACGATTCGTCGTGTATTGCCAGGTCCTAATAAATGCGTACGATATTAATTCGGCTTCGCTGGTAGTATTTTCGGCTGTTCCGAATATGTCAGTAAAGGTCTTCGACGATTGTTGAAGCTACGCTGTGATCTCGACCATACTGTATCTCTGGAGAAGCGTTCAGAATTTCAAATGCACGGAACTGAGTACTTATCAGGTACATAAAAGAGACTTCGGTACAGTATTAAGGTCTGCCCGTAAGCACACTCTGCGGATTTTGAATGTAATTACAACACTAGTGCATACAAGTCCCGCTCAAAAGTGCGTGGGTCTTTACATTTGCATTTGACATGTGTAATGACCTTGGCTCAAAAATTTGAAGAGGTAGATGCAAAATCATTTCGTTTGTTTGCGATAAGTGTCACAGCTTAGACGTATATCGACATCTATACTCCGCAAGTTACCGTAGGGTGTGTGGCGGAGAGAACTTGGTGTCTCACTGTCACGTCCCCCCTTCTCCTGTTCCAGTTGCGAATCGTACGCGGGAAGAACGATTGCCGGCAAGCATGTGTGAACTCAAATATCTCTGATTTTACCTTGATGGACTTTCCGCGAGATACACACGGCAGGAAGCAATATATTGTGTGTGTGTGTGTGTGTGTGTGTGTGTGTGTGGTTTGGGATCTTATGGGCGCCCAACGGCGAGGCTATCAGCGCCCTGACATCGATTAAAACAAACGAATGTGGGTAAGAACGAAAACTCTCCTACACGCATGCACACGAAACGACCGCACAATGACTCTATCGCACAGGCACTCTCAAATGCACTAAAACCAATGAGGAGTCAAGATAGCTAATCAAGAATTTAAAACAGAGGGAAAACAAAACACAAAAGAGCTAAAAGAACAGCACAGGGAAATGTGACTGGCTGACCACATACGAAAAACATTGGGTGAGCCAGCCACCCTGTTGACACATTAAAAACATCTCCCAAAAATCTTGTTAAAAACGTGGGACAATTCACAGAACTTTAAAACGCGAACCACATTCGTTTGAGCATTGCATAAAATAGACTGCAGATCCGCCGGCAAATCCGCTGCAGTCCGCTGGTCAGCAAATAAAATGCAGTCCAATAAAATATGGTGCACCGTGATCTGCAGGCCACAAGCACCACACATCGGAGGGTCCTCTCGCCGGAGTAAAAGTCCACGCGTCACAGGGCTGTAGCCGATGCGAAGACGAGTAAGGATGACCTCGTCCCGTCGACGTGGCTGGAAGGAAGTACGCCACGGCCGAGCTGTGGGTTCGACGGCACGGAGTTTGTTGTCGGTCACTTCTAGCCACTCATGTTCCCAGCGACACAGGACTTCATACCACAACACCGACGTGAGGGTATGCAGTGACGGTCACGACACGCTTCCTTGGCTGCTCGATCAGCCCTTTCATTCCCCAGAATTCCCGCGTGCCCTGGTACCCAGCAGAAAGACACCTCCTTCCCCAGTCGATGTAGTTGGAGGAGGGCTTCGTGGATAGTCTGGGTTCCTTTATCTGTTGGGTACAAACGCTGGAAAGAGTAAAGGGCGCTCAAAGAATCTGAACAGACGAGAAATCGAACACTGGGAGAAAGTCTTATCTGCTCCAGTGCCCGCAAGATGGCATATAATTCTGCGTCAAAGACGATAAATTCTGGAGGCAGTCTGACCTTGAAGACAAGATCCGGGAAGACGACAGAGCAACCAACAGAGTCACCCTGCTTAGACCCATCTGTAAAAACAGCCACATGGTCGTGGTGCTCAGATAAAACGGCAGAAAAGACCACATTAAAAACAGAAGCAGGAATGCTCTCTCTATTGTACCGAACCAAATCTAAAATCACTCTGGGCCTCTTCAGGATTTGGAGTCGTACAGACTCCACACTGAGGAACTCCAGCACACTTTGCACACGGATCCCAAACGGTATCGTAGCCTGGGGACGGTGGGAAAAAAAACGGTCCAGAGGCGGATGAGCAACAATATGGTGAGCAGGCGAGGTTGGAGCTGCAAGAAACTTACAAGCCTGGCGCACCAGTAGGAGCTCCCACTGGATGGTAAGTGGCTGTTCCCTGTCCTCAGCACAGAGGCAAGGTATGGGACTGGTCCGATAAGCACCCGTGGCTAGTCGAATCCCCACATGGTGGACAGCGTCAAGGATATGCAAATAAGACTGCCTCGCTGACCCATACACCGTGCACCCGTAGTCCAGCCGCGAACGCACAAAAGCTCGATAAAACTGGAGGAGACTCGTCCCGTCTGCTCCCCAAGACCTGTGGCTGAAGCACTTGAGGTTCAATGCCTTCAGGTTTCTGGCTTTCAAGTCTCGTAGGTGTGGCAGCCATGACAACCTGGAGTCAAAAATTAGTCCCAGAAACCGCACCATTGTTTGACTCATCTAGTAACGTACGCTCTCGGGACTTAACAATGAACCACACAGTAATGCAGCGTCTTCCACTGGATTCGCCTTAGAATCTCGACGACGCTTTCACGCTTACTAAATGATACTGTGACGAAACGCGCTGCTCTTCTTTGGATCTTTTCTATTCCCTGTAGCAATCCTATTTGGTACAGATTCCAGACTGACGAGCGATATTCAATTTTTACTCGAACCATTGTTTGTACGGTACCTCCTTTATGGGTGGACTCTTTTCTTAAGATTCTTCCATTGAATCTCAGTCTGCCGTTTGCCTTAGCTAAGGTGAGTTCTATGTGGTTCTTGCACTTTAAATAGCTCCGTATACATACTCCTAGATCTTTTATGAATGCGACTGCTGCCAATGTTTGTTCTGCAGTCGTGTAATCAGAAAACTATGGGTCTTTCTGCTCGTTTACGTGCAATATGTTGTATCTGTTTATGTTAAAGATCAATTGCAAATATGCGCACAAAGCACCAAAACAAGGAAAATTTGCCTGGCAGATATGGGCTCTAAAATGCGTACCATAAGAGATATGAGCACTTGTTCAATAGAGGAGATGTGTTGCACAGTAGCAGCGAAGAATATCGGTATTTTTAACATACAAATCGTTTCTTACTACAGTAGTACGATAGCTATAGACTTTGTTCCATGTAACTATGAAAAATAACTTTCTTTTCCTTGATGTATTTGAATTTTCATCCATAGCAGTAATATTTATTCATCATTGCCGTTACTAATAAATAAATGAATGTGTAAAAAGAGGACAAATAAGTATCTGTGCAGATATCTGCGCATATATTTGTGGCGGTTAAGCTAGTAACGGAGGAAATTCCTCGATGGTCTGTATTCACAACTTGTGTTGCAAAAAATATGCAAAGAGTCATAGGTGAAAAGACGATATAAATATTCAAGACAGTGGCTTCTTAAACGACAGCAGTTTTCACGCTTTAATTTACTTTGCGAGTCACAGGACGAGCATAACGACTGGCGAAATTATTTGCATGTGGATATGAAGAGACACAAATTTTTATTGACGTTCTTCACTCGTCATATTCCATTTCGCGTGACACAACCTCTTTAATTCCGTCCTTAATCGTGTTCCTGCTTCGTGTCGAGTAGTTCCTGATGGATTAGAAAGCACAGGAGATCAAAATAACACAAACTCGATTTTTATATTTGCTCGTCTCTAGAGCCAACCAGAATAGAGTTCGTTACTTTGCTTAACTCTTTTTGGTAAACATTCAGCAATAATCTTCTTACTTACCTTTCCCGTGTTTGCAACAGGTTCAACTGCTGTTGCATTATCTGTTAGGTAATTATCCCGATTGCTTGATTCTTTGCTCTTGAATTTCCTTAAACTCAAATGACTCGTGTATATTTCAATAAATTCACCAGTGAGTTCTCTAGAGCGCTGGCGCTCATCTCCCGAATTTGACGAGGAAACGATTCAATAAACAATTGACTTGCGCGCCAACGCAGCGATTTCCAGTGCAGACTCTACGATCTGTATTCGCAGAGGCGGTTTGTGCCCACAGATTTGAACGATTTTACTCAAACTACCAACACCAAATTCTAGATTTGCGCACATCTCGTATCTGCCTGAATTTCCATTCTATACGCTACAGTTCGTAAGTGCAAATGTGACGTGCATAGAAATCTGCGCAAACAGATCAATGCGTATGGACTGGTCTTGATATTAAAATTTTGGTCCTAGCGCAGAATGTAAATAATGTTATACCAATGTTACGTGACTACATCGGTTTGATGTTGGCAATATCTACAGTTCGCTATGTTGACTATGTATGCAGAGGGGTCCAGAAAAATGTTGACACTCTTTGATAGTTAATGTCTTTGGATCAAATTGACGTCATATTGCAGTTTTGCGCGGCCATGTAGTCCATTGTTTTCTCAACAGATCTTGAAGAGTGTTTTTCAGCAAATGACAGTGCAGCAATGAATGAAGTAAGATTGTCGTTTGAGCAACGTAAGGTCTTATTGAAATGGTATTGGATGTACACGAAAACAAGATGGAGGTACAACAGCAATTGCTTATGTGTACCGAACTCAGCCACCATCATGCACAACAATTTATCGCTTTCGACATGAATTTGAAGCCGACGGTATCGTTCAGAATGTGTACAAGGATAGGTCTGACTGACCATAAACATCAACAAGTTCAGCTTCCAGCGCTGCTGTGTTGCAACATTTTTCCAGGTCACCTCAGAAATCTGTGAAGCAGGGTGCACGTGAAAGTGAGGTAAGCCGATCAAAGCATACGACAGATTCTGATGGCTGCAAAGTAGGGCACTTATGCAGTTTAGGGGATGCATGCACTGATCACGAGAATTTTTGAAGGGAAAGCGTATTTATGAAGATATAATCATATATATGCACGGAATACTGGCGTCAACGTTTTGGGGAAAATCCATTCTACAATTTCATTGAGCATGTTCGAAAAATCTATCTTAATGCTGCAAATTAACTTGAGGTAGCTGTTTTTATCTAATCTGTGATTCGAGCTTTAATGTATATCTGTGCAAAAGAATAAATACTGACAGTCGTATTTTGGTCATCAGTACAGGAGCATGGACGTTGTTTGGCCGCTGATTGCCTTTTCGAACACAAAATAACCTTACTCTTACGGTATGTCATTTTCTTCCATTAATATTGACTATCAAAAAGTGTCTACATTTTTCTGGATGCCTCTGCATATTCCTATTCTATATGTGCAAAACAGAATTTTTGTTTGCATACACTGCCTTTCAGGTCACGCGACTGTGATACAGTGCTAGGGTTTGCTCGTAAGTGTCTTTTTTGTTTTCAGTATAATCGTAATTGTCGGACGGGAAAGATATGTGAAAAGAAATAATATTTTGTTTCTCGAGTAATGTTTTAAAAAAATGGTAATTCTTTTTCCGAGATCACAGTATTAAATAATAAATTGAACTAAGGAATGATATCAGTATCAAATTCTTTTGAATAATCTATTTATAAACATGCACTTACCAGTAAAGCCTGTGAATTTCTTGAGAAAGGGCATTACACATGAGCGTCATGAAAATACACGCAGGGATTTATGAAACATTACGTTTCTTTTTCGTCCATAATATGAACTTCGTAACTTTTATTTCGTAAACATCAATACTGGTAACAGTTTTAATTCAGTGTAATGTTTCTATCTATACCTTGAAACTTTTTAAAAAGAAAAACATTACTAAGCTACGCAGTAAACATTTATCACCTGAATGTTTTGTTGGTGTCGGAAGAAAATTAAACCAAGATGATGTGGCAACAAATTTTAATTTTCCTCAGGATTAGCACCATAGGGCACTGCTGTAGTTAGGTCGGTACTGTGTACTGGTATAAAATAATTTTCCTCTTTCCGTACCGGGAAACATACATGCTCCGTTACGTCGTACTGGCAGTAGGGGAAATTGTGTTATCATAAAATATTAAATTTACGATTCAAGATGAGAATATGTGCGGTTATACGACAAAACATTATTAAACTGACCATAGATACGCTTTCTAATCTTCAGTGAATTTTTTTTTTTGTTATTTAGACTACATGTTGGTTAGAGTGACCTGGTCTCCGATTATAGACTTCTACTTCGGTCTTCGTTTTCGCTTTTCGGAAACTTTGGGCATTTTCGGAGGCAAGCATTATTCTCTTCTGTTCGTACTTTGTTGTATTGTGCGACTGTTTTACATCTACCTTGCAAACTGAAAGCGTTTTTAATATCTGTAGAGCAACAACAATGTCATGAAAGTTCAAGTACTTGAAGAATAGATCAAAGCGAGCAACCGAGAGCGTCAGTGACCCCGGTGGAGATAAGAGAATATATTCTGTTGTTCACATACAAGTGGTGTTATAGTAACAATGAAACTGTTGAAATCTTTGCGGCCGATGAGGCTGTACCTCAGTTAAACGGCGTGTTGGACTCCAGAACTGTACTATTATTTTACTGAGGAAAATACCTGGCTGGAGGTGAAAAATAGTATATTGGATTGTTCAGTATGTGCAGCAACGAATAAAATTGGAATGGGAACCATGGACCTTGCCGTTGGTGGGGAGGATTGCGTGCCTCAGCGATACAGATGGCCATACCGTAGGTGCAACCACAATGGAGGGGTATCTGTTGAGAGGCCAGACAAACGTGTGGTTCCTGAAGAGGGGCAGCAGCCTTTTCAGTAGTTGCAGGGGCAACAGTCTGGATGATTGACTGATCTGGCCTTGTAACACTAATCAAAACGGCCTTGCTGTGCTGGTACTGCGAACGGCTGAAAGCAAGGGGAAACTACAGCCGTAATTTTTTAATTTTTCCCGAGGGCATGCAGCTTTACTGTATGATGGCGTCCTCTTGGGTAAAATATTCCGGAGGTAAAATAGTCCCCCATTCGGATCTCCGGGCGGGGACTGCTCAAGAGGACGTCGTTATCGGGAGAAAGAAAACTGGCGTTCTGCGGATCGGAGCGTGGAATGTCAGAAAAAACAGTATTGTTCATTTCAAAGTAGTTCCTTTAGGCAGCTATACGCCGGCAGAATCGTTGTTCCAGGCCTTGGTAGTAGCACTGAAAGGCTTCAACTGGTAGGGCCATATTCTTTTGCATGTTCTACAGTGTCCGAAAATGATGCCCTTTTAGAACATTTTTTAATTTTTGGGAAAAGAAAAAAGCCAAAAGGACTCAGCTCAGGTGAGTTGGTGGGCTGTGACACAACAGGAATGCCTTTTGAGACCAAGAATTTCACGATGGAACTCTGTGTGTGACATGGGGCGTTGTCATGATGCAGCATTCACTTGTCTGCAATCTTCGGTCTCACTCGATTCGCCATTTTACTGAGCCGTTCAAGGACATCTTTGTGGAACACTTGGCTGTTTGTCCTCGATGAAAAAATTCTTTACGCCGATACTCCTACCGTCAAAAGATAATGAGTATTGTGTTGATCTTGGATTTTCTCATTCGAGCTTTTTTCGGTCGAGGAAATGTCATAGTGTGCCGCTCCTCACTTTGCCGCTTTGTTTAAAAAATCCAGGATTCATCACCTGTGATCACACGGTTGAACGATTCGTGGTCATTGACAATCCTCTCAAGATCAACGTACACTTTTCTTCTATTGTCCTATTGCTCAGTTGTGAGGTTTTTCGGCACCATTTTGGAACAAACTTTTTGCATGTGCAAAACTTCGGTCAAAATTAGATCTAGTATGAAATTTTAACACGCCACCCATCATCCTTAATGTTAAATGTCGGTCTGGTCTCACAAGTGCACGCACATGTTCTACACTTTCGTCGGTTTTTGAAGTTAAAGGCCACCCTGCACGAGGTTGATCTTCATCGTGTTCTCGACCTTGCGGAAATGATTTGTACCAGGGAAACACTTCTGCTGTTGATGGGGAATATTCCCCATGGTCCTGTTACAACTTTTCGACGGTTGCGATCGTGGATTCGCCAACTTTAACACAAAACTTGGTGGCATAACGTTGCTCTGAATTTCGCTGTTCCAGTTTCGTAACAGACAACAAAAACACAACTACACTGATGGCGTTCTCAAAAATCACGCTATGTCTGTACGCAGCTGAGGCTCCGACTGAGCATCTGGATAGGATAAACACATCGATCTGCGCAAGTGAAACAAGATAGCGTCGCCAATCGCTCGCAGTTTTGTCAGTCTCGTTACTTTTCACACACACCCTCTATAGAGACAAATGTGATGTCCCTTGATTTGAAACCATTAATACAAGTTGTCCATGCAGTTCCAGTGTCCATCTCTGAGTGCGAAAGGTCGTTCAGTGCTACGAATGAAGTATTAACAAAGAAAAGAAACAGTAGTCATGTGCAGCATGCAAGTAATCTTGTTTGTATAAATGTGTGGACGACCACTTGACGTCTATGATCGTGCTCCATACATCAGGTCATAGCTACAAGGAGACAAGAGGGCAGCAGAAGAAACGGCGTGCAGAATGAAGCAATATGGCAAATTTTGAAGAAATATATTCCAACTAAAGCATCGCCTGGGGGAAAAAATTGAAAACCACACTTTTAGGCAAACAAGCAAGACGTACCATTTGTATCCAAATGTTAAATGTGAGATACATTTTATTTGTACTTATATCGATATGACTACAAAGAAATAAGTTATGCAAAACTTTCACTCAAAAACTTTCCGTCTGAGGGCGTTGCTGCAGCGTATATGCAACGTAGCGCGACTCCTATGTGGGTGTATAAAAAACGACGTTAGTGTGGCATTCGTGTGCGGTAAATGCGTAAACGTGAACAATGGCGAAGTTATTACCAAATACGTCTAGGAAGGACCAACGCTCTGTTATTCTTTTGTTGGCTGCCGAAAAACAAACACCGGCAGAAAACAATCGTAGAGTGAAGAGTATGTATGGAGCAACATGTTTGTCGAAAACGTCCGGGAAAACTGCGGCAAAAGGTGCTGCTGTTTCATGATAACACACGTCCCTATATCGCAAATGTCGTAATGCAGAGGTTACTCCAATTCATGTGGGAGACACCCAAACATCCCCCCTACTGTCCTGATTTCTCATGCGATTATCACGTCTTTGGTTCCATAAAAACGGTCTCGGATGAGGATGTGCAGCAGGCAGTTGATGACGGCGATTTTGCCTGATTGGCGTACCGAGTGTGGATTGTACGGCCTTCGAACGGAAACTGTTTGATCGCCCCTTATATAAACATATAGTGCCATTGCACCTGAAGGTACTGTGATACTTGATTTAGTTTGTATACAGGTTCATCAGAAGCACCATAGCGTTAACGAGTCAGTGCTGCCGTTAGCATCAGTAGTAAAGAAAGTGGGAGGACAGCTTTCGTGGCAGAGTATGTACACTGATGAGCCAAAACAATATGACTACCTACTTAACAGCATTCCCCTTTGCAACTCAGTGCGGCAGCCATTCTGTATCGCACAGATTCGACAACTCCTTGCTAGATTTCTGGATGAATGGTGCACCAGATGCCTACGCGCAGATCACGAAATGCCCGTAAATTACAGGTCGGCGGATGGTGACCGCCCGATAGTGACCCAGATGTGTTCCACTGGGTTCAGACCAGGTGAATTTTGGGACCAGAACACCAACGTGAGTTCGCTACCATGCTCCTCCAACCACTGAATCACATTTCTGGCCTTGCCATAAAGGACAGCCATCCTGCTGGAATATGCAATAGGCATCGGCGAAAACTTCAGTCATGAAGGGATGCTGACAGACGGCAATAATAGTCCACATCTGTCATTTTAACTTCGATTGCTGCATAATGCTAAGTGAACGTCCACAATAACGTGGTGCGTGTATCTAGCAGTTGTTCTGTTGGACAACGTATCTGCACACCACCATCGACCTGTTGTAACAAGAAACTGATTTACAATGATCCACGGTCCAATTTCAATAAACCCGTGCCCACTGCAATTGTAACTGACGATGTCGTTGGGTCAAGATCGGAACACTTAGGCGTCTTCTACTGCGGAGCCCCATCCTCAACAGGCGCGCTGAACAGTGTGCTCCGAAACATCTGTGACTATGTTAGCAGTGAACTACATCGTCTGATACGTCACAGAGCGCTACCTATCCTGCTTTCCAGAGTCGACACCTTTCTGAATTCCACATTCTATGTGAGTAGTAGATGTCCAACCCGTGTCGCCTGGTCGTGGTTTCACCGTCCTCCAACCATTTTCCTTAGATACTCACGACAGTAACACGCGAACAGCCGACCAGTTTCGCCGTTTTCGAAATGCTCGTTCCCAGGCGCTAGGCCATAACATTCTGCCTTCTATCAAAGTCGCTTATAGCAGTAGATTTCGCCATTTGCGGTCCGTAGTGTCGCTAGGATGATTCCCCATTCGTTGCTGCTCAGCTTGTACGGGGTGATTCAGTTGACCCTACCATTGTCGTCTTATGCAACCCGCAGTGTTACATCTGGCCTTCCAAAACAACGCGTGAGATTTTCATATCCTGTCGCTCGTTAAGCGCAAATTATTTGTCCTAATAATAATAATAATAATAATAATAATAATAATAATAATAATAAGAAGAACAGGACATTTTTGTAAGAAATTACAGCATGTGATCAAAAGTATCCGGACACCTGGCCGAAAATGACTTATAAGTTCGTGGCGCCCTCCATCGTTAATGCTGGAATTCAATATGGTGTTGGCCCACCCTTAGCTTTGATGACAGCCTCGGCTCTCGCAGGCATACGTTCAATCAGGTGCTGGAAGGTTTCTTGGGGAATGGCAGCCCATTCTTCACGGAGTGCTGCACTGAGGAGAGGTATCGGTGTCGGTCGGTGACGCCTGGCACGAAATCGGCGTTCCAAAACATCTCAAAGGTGTTATATAGGATTCAGGTCAAGACTCTGTGCAAACCAGTCCATTACAGAGATGTTATTGTCGTACAAGCACTCCGACACAGGCCGTGCATTATGAACAGGTGCTCGATCGTGTTGAAAGATGCAATCGCCATCCCCGAATTGCTCTTCAACAGTGGGAAGCAAGAAGATGCTGAAAACGTCAATGTAGGCCTGTGCTGTGTTATAGTACCACGCAAAACAAGGGGTGCAAGCCCCTTTCATGAAAAACACGACCACACCATAACACCACCGCCTCGGAATATTACTGTTGGCACTACACACGCTGGCAGACGACGTTCTCCGGGCATTCGCCATACCCACACACTACCATCGCATCGCCACATTGTGTGCCGTTATTCCTCACTCCACACAACGTTTTTCCACTGTTCAGTCGTTTAATGTTTGCGCTCCTTTCACCAAACGAGGCGTTGTTTGGCATTTACCGGCGTGATGTGTGTCTTATGAGAAGCCGCTCGACCATGAAATCCAAGTTTTCTCACCTCCCGACTGTCATAGTACTTGCAGTAAACCTGATGCACTTTGGAATTCCTGTGTGATGGTCTGGATAGTTGTCTGCCTATTACACATTATGACCCTCTTCACTGTAGGCGGTCTCTGTCAGTCAACAGACGAGGTCGGCCTTTACGCTTGTAGGCTGTACGTGTTCCTTCACGTTTCCACTCCACTATCACATCGGAAACAGCGGACCTAGGGATGTTTAGGAGTGTGGAAATCTCTCGTACAGACGTATGACACACACGTATGATCACCTGACCACGTTCGAAGTCCGTGAGTTCTGCGGGGCGCGTTATTCTGCTCTCTCACGATGTCTAATGACTACTGAGGTTGCTGATATCGAGCACCTGGCAGAAGGTGGCAGCACAATGCGCCTAATAGACTCCCTGCAACATTCTAAGTTATTTTGCGCTATTAGTCGGAGACTAACAGCATCCAGGCCAGGGAATCAGCATTCCTTGCATAGGCTACCGTTAACTTCACAACGAAAACGGCTACGTTTGGTGTGGTGCCGTGACTGGAAAGCACGGGCTACTTATGAATGGCGTCGCATTGAAATCAGCAATGAATTATGGCGCTGCACTACACCAGATGACCATCCCGTGCGAGAAAAGTGGCGGCCTGGGGAGAGGTCCCTTTCTTGCAATGTTTTGGAGAAGCACAGCTATGTTACACCTAGCATCATTGTGTGGGAAGCCATCGGGTATGACTAGATCACGGTTGGTAATGATTGAGGGAACTATGAGGGAAGAATGGTACTTAATGGGGAACGTGCGCCCTCGTTTGTTAACCCTCATCTGAAAGTATGGCTGCGTCATTTTTCAACAGGACAATGCTCATACACGTATGGCACGCGCCTCTATGAACTTCCTGCTTGATGTTGAGGTACTCCCGTGGCCAGCAAGACCGCCAGACCTGTCCCTGATAGAACATGTGTGGGACCAGCTCGAATGTCAACTCCACCCCTGTGCCAGTATCCAGGATACAATGGAGGTACATCAGATATGGGCCAGCTTGTCTCAGGATAGGATACAGCGTCTTTGTGACACACTTCGTAAAAGAATCAGTGTGCGCATCCAGTCCAGAGGGGGTGAGAGTGAGGGGGGGGGGGGTCGTACTGAAAAGTGGCCTCTTACTGCCAAGTTCTTTGTAAATTTGATTCGATTTTCTAATTGGAGCAATAACATCAAATCAACGAGTGAAGTTTCATTTCGGATCCTCCTGTCCTTCTGCATGGTTATCTCTTTTTGTCAGGCGGTATAGTTGCAACTCCACTTTGCACAGTGCACAATGATAGTGACTCGGTCTTTGTCTTTCTACAAGAAATCTTTCACATACGAATTTCCACCATATTGATGAATACATTTCTGCAGCTACTATCAACAAACGAGGGCTGTAGTTGAAGTAGTTATTCACAGAAATCGGCTGATATTTCGGTATTGTAGTTTAGGTAATAATGACAAGTGTCTCTGAGGAGCTGTTTTGTGCAAAACGCAACCTTAATCTACGAGGGACTGAATCATCACTGGGTGTATGGAGATCAGTACGCTAGGGTAAACGCATTCCAAAATCTAGAAAATGACCTAATAACACAATGGTGTGCAAAACTCAAGGAAGAAAGTCACTTTCGCACCATGTGTCTCGGCGAAGTAACAAGGTTCGATGAAACCTGGGAAGAACTTCTACAGCAGTACGGAAGAGCCGGCCGCTGTGGCCGAGCGGTTCTAGGCGCTTCAGTCCGGAACCGTGCTGTTGCTACAGTCGCAGGTTCGAATCCTGCCTCGGGCATGGATGTGTGTGATGTCCTTAAGTTAGGTTTAAGTAGTTCTAAGTCTAGGGGACTGATGACCTCAGATGTTAAGTACCATAGTGCTTAGAGCCATTTGAACCATCAGTATCGAAGATAACTGAAAGAAATACAGAATGAGACGAACAGAAATCACACTTTTATTCAAAGACAATAATTACGCTGAAGCAGTGCGATTTGTGATGGTCCGTGGACATTACAAAAGATGGGACATGTTCCTTACAAGTGTGTGTGATCACCACAGGCTGTAATGCACGCTTTGCGACGTGCTCCCATGCTGGCCACACCGTTGATACGTTTTTGTGGGCGGACGTTCCATTTCTCGACCAAGGCTGCTGAGCACTACTGGATGGTCACTGTTGCACGTAGATAGGTTCAGAGCCGTACCAAGGTAGTCCTGCGCGCTAGGCAGAACCGCCAAAGCTGCGCACCATCCTTCATCAACCTCCGCCCCTGAAATTACCTTTCTGCAATTTTTTCTACACAGATATACAGTTTACAGTTTCGAAAGTAGGTTCAATAAAAATGAAGCATTATTAAAAACATTACTTAAATGAACTATGTTGGCGAGGAATATTGCACACAACAAATTGAATGTATCAATGTATCACACTGGAATTATTATTATGTATAATAAAGCACATACGTGATTTGCTCCAATGTAACAACGTGACAATTTTGTAACAAAATACGGCTCTTAGATTTCTATAAGCAATTTCTTTGCCCTAAATTTCGACAGCTTTACGTGCTCGCAACGACGGCTATGCCTGTGTCACAAATCGTATACCTGTGTTTGCTGCATGCTTCCGCAACCAAGAGAAATATACTGTGGTGACAAAAGTCAAGAGATACCTCCTACTACCGTGTTAGACCTCCTTTTCTGCGGCGTAGTGCAGCAACTCGATGTGGTATGAGGCCACCAAGTAATTGGAGGCCCCTTGCAGAAATATATACTATCATGTTGTCTCTATAGCCATCTATCATTGCGAAAGTGTTCCCTGTGCAGGATTTTGTGCACGAACTGACCTCCCTATTATATCCCATAAACGTCAAATTCAAAATGGCTCTGAACACTATGGGACATCTGAGGTCATCAGTCCCCTAGAACTTAGAACTACTTAAACCTAACTAACCTAAGGACATCACACACATCCGTGACCGAGGCAGACATCGAACCTGCGACCGTAGCGGTCGCGCGGTTCCAGACTGAAGCGCCTAGAACCGCTCGGCCACAACGGCCAGCGCATAAATGTCAATGGGATTCATCTTGCCCGGTATGGTTGGCCAAATCATTCGCTCCAACTGTCCAGCATGTTCTTCAAACCAGTCGCGAACAATTGTTGCTCGGTGACATGGTCCACTCTGTAATGGTTCTTTATTTGCGAAACCATTACCACCCGCCAACGCAATTTTTCGATACCGTAGATTAATGAATATTTTTCTACGTAATGTCTCATATTTTTCACTCTATTCAAATTTGGTTTCATTTTTATATGTAGGTACGTCTATATTTTGAGATGTTGAAATCGATATGATATCTAGTGTGAATATCTTTGTACTTATTGTTATCTTTGAGGCTGGCTTGTGACTTTTGGCGCGGAAGCGTACAGAGTAGTCAAGTTTTTGTGTTGAATAAGAACAGTCTTGACTTTGTGTTGGAAATGAAAAGATGAGTCTGAGCTGTGGACAACGAAAAATGTTGTGAGTTTTATTAAGAGCAGTAACGGCTGCGAAATTGTATGATGAAGTAATGTTTTGAACATGCGAAAGTGTAAAAAGTTTAATAAATATGAACATCTGTGAAAAATGAGTGTAAAGAATTATTTTCAAGTGACCATTGTTTAAAAAAGTATGAAGCACATTGCAATGAAAACCATAAATCATCAAATTAATCCTGAAAGATTGTCTTCGTAAGTTCTTCAAGTCGGTGCAATTAACATCCGAGTGCCTTTTGCAGCAACAGCGATAGTCATGCTACCTTGACAACAATTTTAACTACGAGCCAAAGTCACTGCGAGATCGTCGTTGGATTGCAAATACAAGACAAGTGATATTATTGTTAATTTTCTTCAGTGACTATAATCAATTGATGTAGCAATACCTTCCACATTAAAGACATTTTAGTTGCGCAATAAAAAGATCATACTTTGATTGCGCGACGTGATAATATTTTTACTAATTAACTGTTAGTGGGGGTATAGTTATAACTCCGATCCACGTGAAGTGTATCAACGTCTGAAAATGGTCTCCAGGTTGCTGTACATAACAAGGAACAGTCAATGATCGGTTCAGTTAGCCCATAGGACACAATACATTCCATATAAACACAGCCCACACCATTATGAACACATCACCAGCTTGCACAGTGCCTTGTTGACAACTTGGGTCCATGGTTTCTTGGGGTCTGAGACACCTAATCCCTACCATCAGCTTTAATCAAATCAAATCGGGACTCAAGCGACCAGGCCACGGTTTTCCAGTCGGTTAGTGTCCAACTGATATGGTCATGAGCCCAGGAGAGGCACTTGTGTTGGTCGTCTGCTGCCACAGTCCATTAATGCCAAATTTCGAGCGCAGCTGTACCTGTACACGCCATCCGAGCTCTGTTTGACTCAACGCCCAGGCGTATCAAGGCCATTAATTCGGCCAGAGGTGGTTGTTCTGGGTACTGATTTCTCAGGATCTATGCACCCAAATTGGGTGGACATGTAATCACATGTCAGTTCTAGTATAATATATTTGTCCAATGAATACCCGTTTATCATCTGCATTTCTTCTTGGTGTAGCAATTTTAATGGCCAGTAGTGTAATAATGCTGCTTTTTACTTTGTTCGTAAGTAAATTTGTGAGTTCATTTTGAATGTTTTTCCCAAGATAATGGTCATGAATTACTTGAGTTTTTATTCGCCTTAAATGTTCTTGCAAAACAGGGTCTTCATTTCGATCAAACCAAGAAAATAACCTTTATATTCTTGATAGAGCCTGTTGCTGGTTCCCTTTATTATGTTGAGCTAGATATCTGATGGTGAGTATAATTGTTTACAGGACCCCAGGCCAATGTTCCTTCTCTTTTTCCAGTAGTTGAACGTCAGTTTGATCTATACCACTTCTTTGTTTCAAAAGTATCTCACAGTCTATCGATTTTTATTGTACAGTTTATATGGTTAAATGATAGTCTACATCTACATCTACATTTATACCCCGCAAGCCACCCAACGGTGTGTGGCGGAGGGCACTTTACGTGCCACTGTCATTACCTCCCTTTCCTGTTCCAGTCGCGTATGGTTCGCGGGAAGAACGACTGCCGGAAGGCCTCCGTGCGCGCTCTAATCTCTCTAATTTTACATTCGTGATCTCCTCGGGAGGTATAAGTAGGGGGAAGCAATATATTCGATACCTCATCCAGAAACGCACCCTCTCGAAACCTGGACAGCAAGCTTCACCACGATGCAGAGCGCCTCTCTTGCAGAGTCTGCCACTTGAGTTTGCTAAACATCTCCGTGACGCTATCACGCTTCGCAAATAACCCTGTGACGAAACGAGCCGCTCTTCTTTAGATATTCTCTATCTCCTCTGTCAACCCGACCTGGTACGAATCCCACACTGATGAGCAATACTCAAGTATATGTCGAACGAGTGTTTTGTAAGCCACCTCCTTTGTTGATGGACTACATTTTCTAAGGACTCTCCCAATGAATCTCAACCTGGCTTCCGTTTTACCAACAATTAATTTTATATGATCATTCCACTTCAAATCGTTCCGTACGCATACTCCCAGATATTTTGCAGAAGTAACTGCTACCAGTGTTTGTTCTGCTATCATATAATCATACAATAAAGGATCCTTCTTTCTACGTATTCGCAATAGATTATATTTGTCTATGTTAAGGGTCAGTTGCCACTCCCTGCACCAAGTGCCTATCCGCTGCAGATCTGCCTGCATTTCGCTGCAATTTTCTAATGCTGAAACTTCTCTGTATACTACAGCATCATCCGCGAAAAGCCGCATGGAAATTCCGACACTTTCTACTAGGTCATTTATATATATTGTGAAAAGCAATGGTCGCATAACACTCTCCTGTGGCACGCCAGAGGTTACTTTAACGTCTGTAGACGTCTCTCATTGAGAACAACGTGCTGTGTTCTGTTTGCTAAAAACTTTTCAATCCAGCCACACAGCTGGTCTGGTATTCCGTAGGCTCTTACTTTGTTTATGCTCTTGAAATCGATTTCCAAAATGAACCCAGTCACAGAGTCCATCACTTGACAGCTTGTTTGAAGGAGATCCAAAAATTTTACAACAAAAATAGAAAAAAATTGTCGGAGGATTTCCAATGTTGTTGCTGTTGTGGTCTTCTTCAGTCCTGAGACTGGTTTGATGCAGCTCTCCATGCTACTCTATCCTGTGCAAGCCTCTTCATCTCCCAGTACCTACTGCAGCCTACATCCTTCTGAATCTGCTTCGTGTATTCATCTCTTGGTCTCCCTCTACGATTTTTACCCTCCACACTGCCCTCCAGTACTTACACAAGCTATTTACGATCCCTTTTTTTCTCCATTTGGTACAGTTCTTACGCAAAAATGAATTTAAAATGTTCTTCTGTTCTCATTTAAGGGCTACTCAAATTTTACAATTTCAGTAGCGCCTTTCTGTAGAATTTCATTTATCGTGGAGGATGTTAAGGTATCAGGTCAAATGTCTGGGTCAGAATTTGTGATTACATCACAGTTTCTACTACTAGGCCTACCTGAATATGGAATAGCAAGAGGTCCACATTCCAATGCTTTGCCTTCATTTGTATCTAAAGCACCATATGATGAGAAGCTACTGCTAATGTCATCGCCCTTCAAGCGCACTTTAGTCTTACTCTCTGAAGTTGCTTGTCAAAGAAATTTTTCGAAAGCACCTTTTCGCAAGTTAAACTGTTCATGCTGTAGATTTTTCCTGATCTTTTGAGCGCCTGAACCGTATTTCCTAGATCTTTCCCCTTCACGAGACAATTCGCTGTTAGCACTCTGAACTTCACAGGACATGCAAAAACACTGTATCTTCACACAGAGGGCACACAAAACACGTGAAACCGCGTGAACTGGAAAAGTACCCTACGTTTAAACTGACGACAATGAACAAACATTCTGTAGGTAAGTCCTGCAGACGGAAAGAATGCAATGCTCGAGTATTAGCTACAACAATGAGTAGAAAGGGCGCGGAAAGCCGCTGAGAAACAAGGAATCGTGTACATCTTAATTCTCTTAATTTATGCATGAGCAATAGTCATGTATTGACAGTAGATATTACTATAGCGCTTCATTACCATAGCCCCTGGTTTCCTCTAACCCGATCAAGTATTATTTTCTGAGATGTACTCCAATGGCCATAGTCGTGTCACAGTGGGTATATAATCGAATTATATTACATTAAAAGTAGTTTCAGAAACACCTCACTTTACTGTTTCAATTTATATGTAATAACAAAATTACAGGTGACAGTTTTCAAATTACCTTCTAATGTTTTGCGTGGAGCTCCTAGAAGCGTGGGGCCCTGCCCGCTTGCACTGTTTGCACATGCCTAAGGCCGGCCCTGCAGCCACCGCACCAACAAGCCAGTAGTGAACCAGACAGGAACAGACTGACAGAACAATAGTTCAAATGGAAATGATGTGGTGGAGAGCAACAGAACAGTGGTTAACGATTCAGAAAACTAACTTCGAAAAAGGTTAGCGTTGAACGGTTAGTCGGAGAATGAGAGATGTGCTCAGAAAGAAATTAGGCCAATCCAGTATAACAGTGGACAAGATATGTGAGAAGAATTATATTCTGGTAATGTATGTTGTCAGAATCTATTTGAGGTAGTGTTTCAGTCAGCGATATACGCTGTAATAGAAAATATTCATGTGATGGCTACAACTGATACACGTGTTACAAGCAGGATATGGATGCCGTTATGTTGGGTAATAAGGTTTCGTTGAGTTTCTCCCATGACTCCAGGTATTCAAGTAGGAAAACCCCCTTCTTTGTTATGAGCTGAAACATAGCACCATCGGGTAATGCAGTTAGAGTGAGATGTAAGTCCTCTTGATGCATTTTTTCATCAAATTTCTGTAGTGGCGCTTGCACGTATCCAATGAGTTGAGGAACCTCAGTGTAACTTTCCTGGTGATTCTTTTCGAAAATGAAGTGTATCTTTCACTGGTGTCAGGTGAGACACTAGGGATTTTTACTCATTCCATAATCATCAAAGGGTTCGACTAGGGAGTCAGCATTATACAAGCTTAAAATGTTGATGAAAACGGGTATGTGTCCTGGGAATTGCTAATTCAAGTTGCATGTGTTGTGTGGTGCACCGCGAAATTTGCCGTTAGATGGCAATGATCCCTGTATGGTGTTTCCACTTCTTTATCTAATGGCTCCTCATAAATACAGCAGTCTTCTACATTCTCGTATAGTAATTTATCCTCCTGCGTTTTGGTTACAGGAACAATGTTGCCACGAATATGATCAACTTTCCTTGCAACGTTTTGAACCCTAGAGAGCAGCCAATCTGCAGGTTTGTCCCCAGTGTACGAAACAAAATGATTAAGAATTGACTCAAATACACGTACAACTGATAAGTGGCTGCAAAAGCTACGTGTCGTTCTGTGAGAGTGGTATGAGAGGCAGCAGGATCACCTTCACAGCCTGCCACAGGAGCGAGAAGACGCTCAAAGTCAGTATATACGGCAAAGGGCACTCGCTCCTTGAGACGAAAATCCTTAAACTTCAAGATTTTATTCGGATCGGTGGGCATTACAACACATACTGGGTCCTTGGTAGAGTAATCTACCTGACGCTTTGATAATTACTCACCTATTTGAAACGAGCTCAGGTACCTAGGACTTTTACCATCATGTTTCAACATATGGGAGGAGAGAAGATGGGGCATGCTTCAGATTCAGCGGTAGCGGTGTGTCACCCTTGGATATTAATAACAAGTGTGCATGTTACGTACGCCAAACAGCATCTTTAAAAAAGTAAACGAGTCTAACGAACACGTGTATAACACCATAATCTGACTTGCATGCTCTCAGGGCATATACATGCACATATATGTGACACTGCCTCTCAAATTCACCGTTTTCCTGAGGACTCGTGGGCAATTTAATACCATCATGTTTATAACATGAAACGTGACGGCTAACGGGGCTCTGGTGAAGCTGCGATAGGCCTAGCAAGCCAGTAGTGGATAAATCAACTGCTTTCAAAAAGGGAACATGCCTCGGATCACGGAACGGATTTACAGGAAACCGACCAAGCAATGGAAAAGGATTACGAGATGGTTTACGACTGGGCACCTTAAACGTAAGGACTCTAACTGGGAAGTTAGAAGAAATTGTAGAAATGATGGAAAGGAGGAAATTGGACATCTTGGGACTTGCTGAGACTAGGTGGAGAGGAGTTGGTGAAAAACCACTAAGTAAAGGATGTAAACTGTACTGGATAGGGAATGAGAGGGGAAGAAATGGAGTGGCAATAGTGGTCAGAGAGGGTCTGCAGGAGGAGGTGGAAGGTATCAATGATCGAATGATAAAAGCCAGAGTACGAGTGAAAGGAAAAAGCATTGAAATCATCCAAGCATATGCCCCACAGGTGGGGTGTACAAAACAGGAGAAGGAGGAATTTGAAGATGACATGCAAAAGCAGCTAAGTGGAGGTAATCAGATTATAATAGGGGACCTCAATGCACATGTTGGCACAGACAGGCAAGGATTCGAGGAGATAATGGGACCAGAGGGCTGGGGGAACCGAAATAGAGAAGGAAAATTGTTGCTGGAATTCTGCAAGAGGAATGGGCTGGCAATCGCAAATTCCTGGTACACGAAGAGAAGTAGCCACAAAATAACTTGGTACAGTGGAGACTGGTCCCAAACTTCAGTAGTAGACTATGTACTAGTGGATAGGCAGATGATGAGCAGCCTCACAGATGTTAAGGTCATTCCATCTGAGGCCTTAGACAGTGACCATCGGCTGTTGGTAGCCACCCTGAGAGAGAAAAAAGATAGGAGGGCAACAGACATACAGGAGAAAAGGTTGAAGACATGGATGCTGAAAGAGGATGAACGGAGGACCCAGTACCAGACATTTATCAGGAAGAAGCTGCCAAAGGAAGATCAGAGAACAGTGGAAGAAGAATGGGGAGATTTTAAGAGGGCTCTAGTTGAGGCAGCTGAGACTGTGTGCGGAAGAACTAGCACAAAGAGGAGAAGTAAGGAAACCCCATGGTGGAACAACATATGTAAAGAGGCAGTACTTCGAAAGAACAAAGCCTTCAGAGAATGGTTCCAGACCCGAACAGAGGAAGCTAGGGTAAAATATAAGGGAAGCAAGAAAGCGGCACAGACCATAGTAAGGGCGGAGAAGAAGAAGTGGATGGAAAAATGGACAAGAATGTTAGAAGAGGACAGTGAAGGGAACAAAAAAGTACTTTACACCATGGTAAGAAATAAGAGGAACAACAGAAGCGAGTGCCTGAGGATCATGGATAATAATGGAAGAGTTGTGGAGGAAATGCATGAGCTCAAAAAGATTTGGAAGGAGTACTTTGAAGATCTGTTGAATGCCGTCAAGCGGGTAACTAACAGCGATGGAGAACCTAAGGCAGCAGACGATTATAATAGTGGGGAAATTGATGATCTAACTTGGAATGAAGTGGAAGAAGCCATAAAGAGGATGAAAGGGGGCAAGGCACCAGGTTGGGACGAAGTAACAGTGGATATGATACGAGCAGCAGGAGAAGTAGGAACCCAGTGGCTATACAGAGTGCTGAGGGTGGTGTGGAAGGAGAACAGAATTCCTGAGGATTGGAAGAAAGGAATTATAGTCCCGATCTTCAAGAAAGGGGATAAAAGGAGATGTGAGAACTACAGAGGAATCACCCTGCTATGCCACTGTGGAAAAATCTATGAAAAGATCCTGGAGAAGAGAATAAGAAGCAGTATTGAAAGTAGACTGCAAGAGGAGCAGTAATGGTTTCAGACCGGGAAGATCAACAACGGACCTCATATTTGCGGTAAGGCAACTGCAGGAAAGGCACTATGAGTACGGGAAGGACTTAATCATGGCCTTTTTAGATATTGAGAAGGCGTATGACAGTATCTATAGGGACAAGCTCTGGGATGTGCTGAACGCAAAAGGGATAGATGAAGAGATAACACGAAAAGTCAGAAAAATGTATGAGGGAAGTGAGAGTTGTGTGAAAGTGGGGAGGGAACGTACTGCATGGTTCAAGCTGGAAAATGGGCTGCGACAGGGAAGTGCACTTTCGCCTTTATTGTTTATTATTGTTATGGATGAAATCCTACAGCAAGTATCAGATGCAATTGGAGATCATAAAATGAAAGCAGTGCTTTTTGCCGATGACCTGATGTTATGGGGAAATTGCGAGAAGGAGGTGCAAGAGCAGTTAGATGTATGGGAGGCAATGGCAGCACAATATGGAATGCATTTCTCTGCAAAGAAAAGTGAAATAATTGTCACAACAAGGAAGAAGAATAGGCCAAATGTGGATATAACTTGTGGAGGGGAAAAACTACAAGTGGTAGAGAACTTCAAGTACCTGGGAAGCATGATTGAAAGTAAGGGGGGAAACGCAATGGAAATAAATGAAAGGTGCAGAAAAGCAGGGCAGTTCTTCAAATGCATTAGGGGGCTTATTTGGAGCAAGGAGGTGCCACAGAAATCCAAGGGAATTATATACCGAACCTACTTTGTCCCCATATTGGCATACGGAAGTGAGACATGGGTAATGCACAAAAGCGACAAAAGTAGAATACAAGCTAGTGAAATGAAGTTCCAGAGGAGCAGGTTGAGTATAACAAGACGAGACAGATTGCGAAATGTGTATGTGAGGGAAAGACTAAAGGAGGAACCAGTACAGGACAGGATAGAAAAATCAAGACTGCAGTGGTATGGTCACATGAAGAGAATGGATGAGGGAAGAATTCCAAAGAGGATGTTTGATCTGCAACTGGAGGGGAAGAGGCCCAGGGGAAGACCAAGAGATAGATGGGTGAAGGGAGTGAAGGAATGTGTGACGAGAAGAGGAGAGAACTGGACGAAGGTGGAAGAGGGGGAATGGTGGAAAGACAGAACACGATGGAGAGGCTTGTGTTCCCGACAGACCCAGCCAGTGGCTGGAAACTGTCCAAGATGATGATGATGATGTTTATAACATCTACTAATATTCACATTGTATTGTTCTGTGGGCTCTGGATGTATATTATAGATTCTTTTGCAAACCAGAAGTGACCACAGAAAGCAATACAGGTCGTTATATTTGACATTAACAATGGCCTTAGTCAATAATATCCTTTGGAAGGTGGATATGGTTGGATCCTAAGCGTTCTGGATCTTACATATTCGTGAACGTCTAAATACAAAACTCTACCAAGAGCTTTACCCGAATCTCTTTGTAGGAAATCAGGGAGCCGGGTCTGTATTGGCTTCAGGGCACAGTCATCAAACCATTTAGCAATTGAGGTGCACTGCATTATCTCACCATTATTTCCTCACGTTTGTACTACGATATCCTTACAGATGCCCTCCTTAGGTGGAAGAGCTAACTCGCAGCATTTTGTAGCGAAGCACTTAATAGCAGATACTGTGGATCCTTTACAATTTTGGGAATTCCCATTCCATGACAGGCAGACACCCATTCATGAAAAAATCGGGTCTTGATAGTGTACTGTGTTAAAGCGAGTAAGCAAGATGCTGTCACCAAATGCACCTCGAATCGCTGAGAATGGTAATTCTGCGCAACATATCTGAACATCCTCATCCTCACTGTCAGAATGGACGGAGGGGTTGCTGTTGGACGATAGCTGATCGTCACTATTCCTATGAAGACCCCAATTCAATGGCCCCGAGATCAGCGACAGTGATGCTGCTCGAGACTGTCGATGTACTCATTTGTGCTACCATTGGTGCAGGTACAGCTGCTGCTGTCACATGTCGAGGTCTGGGCACTGAAGCAGATGCGACTGCCTGTGACGGTCTGATCACAGACGCTGTTGCCTGCGGCGGTGGTGACACAGACATTAAAGTGGTTTACGGAAATCTGAGAGGAGCAAAGATTACAATAAACTTTCTAGTTTACTTAGCTTGTCATGTTGAGATGGTTCCAATTGTTCTTGTCTAGGAGTCTGATTCTTGAAGCTTAAAAAGTCACATCAGGTCCTTACGGTTGGTTTGAACTAAATAAACTTTAAGATTGTTGCAGAATTTTTGTTTTTATGTAAATATATTTTCTCCCATTTTAGTATATCATACAGTCTTTTGATTTTTCGCGTTAACAAAGCCGAAATTACATTGTTCGCACAAAAATACTACATCAGAGACATGAGGTTGGGTTGGGTTGTTTCTGGGAGAAGACCAGACAGCGAGGTCATCGGTCTCATCAGATTCGGGAAGGAAGTCGGCCGTGCCATTTCAAAGGAACCATCCCGGCATTTGCCTAGAGCGATTTAGGGAAATCACGGAAAACCTAAATCAGGATGGCCGGACGCGGGTTTGAACCGTCGTTCTCCCGAATGCGAGTCCAGGGTGCTAGCCACTGCGCCACCTCGCTCGGTCATCAGAGACATGCTTACTACTCCCACACTCTACGGAAATAACCATATTTCAAAGGGTTTACAATTTTTCTTAACAAATTAATGCCTATTAGTTTCTATTAGATTATTAATTTCGATTATTATTTCATATATGAATCCAGAAATAAACATAGTAAGCAGTACAGGATTGCGTAATTAACAACAGAAATTTTAAGTGTGCCAATAATTAGTAATTTCAAATCTTTATAATAAAAATAATTTTAACTGTAGATTCAGAACTAGTCCTTATCGATTATAGCATCGAAACTAAAATATTTTATAAAGTAACTCCTTTTCACAACTTATAGCTTGAAACATAACATACTGTGTATAAAATTATATGAAAGTTTTGAAAAAAGCAACTGAGATAATATCGACTTGTCCACAATAATACTGGTATCGACAACTACTGTTGAGGAAAACTAATGCTAGAGGCGGATGTCCCGTTACAGTGGCCAGCATCTGAATACATGGGGCAATTTTCACCTGCTACTCTCAGATGCTGGCAGTCTTGAAAATGGGCTACGAAATGTTAATCTATTCCGAAACAGCACGAAAGACAGTGGCTAAGGCTAAGTAAGATGTGAAAAAGGCATTAATAAAAAAAAAAAAAAAAAAAAAAAACACACACACACACACACACACACACACACACAAGTAACAGAGATACTTCTGTGAAAGTTGAGTGTCATCGTCAGCATCAACCTGTGATGGTGTAATGTTCGCTGCCAACCCTCATTTTCCGAAAATAGGATAGGACTTCGAATATTAACCGCCGTCACTCTCAAACTGGCGTCGTTCATCGGCCTTAAAACATCAGAATAACGATCTGCAAGTACTGAAAATACAGACAGAAACAAGAATGTAAATAGAAATGTGACTTACGTTCAAGATTTTCATCCTCCCCTATACCTCGCAGTAAGACAGCAAACACCTCATCATCAAAGACGTTTGGTGGGACATTGTCCTCGTTAACAACCTCCTCGAAATGACGATGCCTGCTGCTGATGCTGCTGGGTGACCTCTTCATGACTATGGTGAACTCTGGTAGGGAGAGATCACACATGACGCTGACAGCTGCTAGAAGCAGACTGAGGAGAAGGACAGTAAGGCCTGTATGCTTGTAGCTTTCACCAGGAGTGGATGCACGCCTTTACAGCTACATACAGGGAATGTGTTAGTGAAATACGAAGACAAGCTAGTTTTAAAATTATTTATAATCCAGTTAAATAGTAGTTTTACATTATTCATTGGACATATGTAACAATTCTTTTTCTCTTCCAGTCTACAGCGATGCATTGAAGGACGTCCATATCTTTGCAGATCCTTAACAGAAACAGCCTTGAAAATATTGCAATCTCATAAAGATTCTCACCACCTTTTACATAAAAAGTTGAGTCTGTATGATCGAAATTTCGAAGTAATGTCACGAGATCTCCAAGAATCATTCCGTCTTCTTCCCAGTTGATACCACGACAATATTGGCTCAACCATGACACTTTTTCGCGTTTTGAGGCAGTTGATGTCTCTGGAAGGTTCGCCTGCAGCCACAGTTGAAAGTTATGCGAACTAGTCCAATGTGGCGGTTTTTGTGTATCATCAACATGGACAAATGCAATGAATATGGATGATACGATACTCTATGGTATTCTGCGGTTTGAATTCACTCTGTTTTTTGTTTTTTTTTTTTTTAGCAGCTGCATTGATCTGATTTTGTAAATGACACTGACAATATTATACACATGTATAATGCATTATTCATACTACAACTTTTCCCGGATAATTATTTTGTTCAAATTGCACAAGAATTCCACCTGACGTAGTGTAGTAATGTTGACTGTAAGCTGTGTTCATATCACTAAAATTACAGATCGTACATCAGAGCTTTTATAATTTTTGTCTTCGACGGATTTAATTATTCTTAGCAAATTGATCATGAAAAGGAACCACAGAATACCACCCGCACACAACACTGACGTATGCTACCAGAAATATTTTTCTCCTTGATCCGTGCGTAGTTTTTAATTTTGGCCTCATACATCAGCAATGAAATGTTGTTCAACAATAAATACCATCAGCACTGTTCTTAGAAAATGCAGTCTGATTCGATTAATTTTTTCTTTTATAAATATAGTTCAGTACCACCGGTGCACATTTATTTCCTACACATCGGAATATTGTTTGCAGTTTCAAGTAATTTAAATTTGCCACTGTGATGAAAGTTAAGATGGCGGCCAACAAAAGATAGAGGATTTCTTTTTTAATTAAGATTTTCGTTTGCTCAATAAATAATTAATCATTTAAATTGATGCCACCAATAAAAGAAATTATTAAATTGTTTTGCAAATTAGTTTAACACAAACCCATGCTATTTTCAACTAGAAGTACAGACGAAGTTGTTATATAATCGCAACTAACAATGGCTGCGCTTCTTGCAGCTATGATAAAACAATTAATACAAAATTATAATTAAAAGAGGAAGTTATTTTTCAATAATTAATCATAAATAGTTTTAACGCATTTGGCTGTATTTGTTTTTGCCAGCAAATGAACATAAAAGTACAATAATTTTACATTAAATGTTTTTCATTCAACAGACCTCAAATCGATTCGCGTCTTGGGTCGGCGACGTACATAAGAAGAAGACGACAAAAAGGTACAAAAGAAAAGAAAAGAAAAGAATGACATAGATGAACAAAGAATGTGAGACAAATATTGTCTCTGTTTTACATAATTATCATCTTTTTAAGAAATAATTACATAATTGAATGAATATTATCCACACGTTCATATTCCACTCGTAATAAAATAAATATACACTCCTGGAAATTGAAATAAGAACACCGTGAATTCATTGTCCCAGGAAGGGGAAACTTTATTGACACATTCCTGGGGTCAGATACATCACATGATCACACTGACAGAACCACAGGCACATAGACACAGGCAACAGAGCATGCACAATGTCGGCACTAGTACAGTGTATATCCACCTTTCGCAGCAATGCAGGCTGCTATTCTCCCATGGAGACGATCGTAGAGATGCTGGATGTAGTCCTGTGGAACGGCTTGCCATGCCATTTCCACCTGGCGCCTCAGTTGGACCAGCGTTCGTGCTGGACGTGCAGACCGCGTGAGACGACGCTTCATCCAGTCCCAAACATGCTCAATGGGGGACAGATCCGGAGATCTTGCTGGCCAGGGTAGTTGACTTACACCTTCTAGAGCACGTTGGGTGGCACGGGATACATGCGGACGTGCATTGTCCTGTTGGAATAGCAAGTTCCCTTGCCGGTCTAGGAATGGTAGAACGATGGGTTCGATGACGGTTTGGATGTACCGTGCACTATTCAGTGTCCCCTCGACGATCACCAGTGGTGTACGGCCAGTGTAGGAGATCGCTCCCCACACCATGATGCCGGGTGTTGGCCCTGTGTGCCTCGGTCGTATGCAGTCCTGATTGTGGCGCTCACCTGCACGGCGCCAAACACGCATACGACCATCATTGGCACCAAGGCAGAAGCGACTCTCATCGCTGAAGACGACACGTCTCCATTCGTCCCTCCATTCACGCCTGTCGCGACACCACTGGAGGCGGGCTGCACGATGTTGGGGCGTGAGCGGAAGACGGCCTAACGATGTGCGGGACCGTAGCCCAGCTTCATGGAGACGGTTGCGAATGGTCCTCGCCGATACCCCAGGAGCAACAGTGTCCCTAATTTGCTGGGAAGTGGCGGTGCAGTCCCCTACGGCACTGCGTAGGATCCTACGGTCTTGGCGTGCATCCGTGCGTCGCTGCGGTCCGGTCCCAGGTCGACGGGCACGTGCACCTTCCGCCGACCACTGGCGACAACATCGATGTACTGTGGAGACCTCACGCCCCACGTGTTGAGCAATTCGGCGGTACGTCCACCCGGCCTCCCGCATGCCCACTATACGCCCTCGCTCAAAGTCCGTCAACTGCACATACGGTTCACGTCCACGCTGTCGCGGCATGCTACCAGTGTTAAAGACTGCGATGGAGCTCCGTATGCCACGGCAAACTGGCTGACACTGACGGCGGCGGTGCACAAATGCTGCGCAGCTAGCGCCATTCGACGGCCAACACCGCGGTTCCTGGTGTGTCCGCTGTGCCGTGCGTGTGATCATTGCTTGTACAGCCCTCTCGCAGTGTCCGGAGCAAGTATGGTGGGTCTGACACAACGGTGTCAATGTGTTCTTTTTTCCATTTCCAGGAGTGTAGATATATCGTGGATGTTATATTGCCGCTTGGGCTGATAAAAAAAATAGTTTATTCACCACGTTTATTTCTCATCACCTTTCTTTTTATCAGTCCACACAATCCACGAAGATTCATTGTTTTTAATGTCCGAATATTTGATTTCAATGTAACTTGACACAGAAAATTGTATTTGAATTGAGCAATAAAAAAAAACTCCGTGACTGTATTGCCTCGCAAACTGCTTGGTATGCTTCCCGGATTACCTTATTCCCCCCCGCCCGCCATTTGGGTTAGCTGGAATCGGAAAACCGGGATCAAAACCGTCCAAGGGGCTTCAAGACAATACATTCACCTACTATTTTCAGTCAGGTTTGACATAGTTGAGATTGTACAAACTGGAACACGAATTTATGTTTCTGTCGTATCTGCGAAATACATTGAAGTTTTATGATATATATATATATATCGTGGGTGTTATACCAACACATGGGATATATTTTTTTGTAAGAAAACATTTTTATTTTTTCACCAAGTTGTTCAAGACAAATATATTGAGTGAAACAAAATAAGTAATTCAGTATGCAGGACATAATTTTTATATGGGAAAAACATTAATTGTCACCTATTTTGACGAACAAGTAGATCTATTTCTTGAGCTCTAGTCTTCGTTTTCTTTCATTATACCCTGTGATATGTATATATAACCTTTTACAATGTGCAATTCCATCTGCATTGCATGTGTCCTTTCTACAACAATGGGCGAATTTATACTTCAGTTCTTATAATATAGGCGGTGATGACTGATTAAATTACTCTATTTCCTTTTTTTTTACAATAGGCAGAGACATCTGCATTGCACGTGCCATTGCTATAAGAAGGGATGCACTAAAACTGTTGAAATATGAACACCTATACCTAAAAATAACAAGAACCGGCTGTGTTCCCTTGACCGGCACGGAAGGCGGGGCGGCGGAATCAGGGCGGGTGCGAAGAGCCCTTCCCCTTTCCACACTAGTGTTTGTTTAAACAAAGGCGCAAGTCAGGAATTAGAGTTAGGCGAAGCAGAGAACATATGCCTCTGAGTGCATAGTACCTTGGAGAGAAAAACATGTCAAGAAGGCCAGCCGACAGGCTTGTATCTGCACGAACTGAAATGCCTGGGCTAGCAGACAATAGCGGATTAGGTTATGGAAAGGGGCCAAAATGAGTTCCTGTCTGTTGCACTCAACATACAAACTTTATTTGTCCACACACAATATTGCACAAGGATGCAAAACGCTCAAAGTTTTAATGGATCTCCTTTAACTAACTGTAGATCGGCTGAAGACCAGACTCAAAATGCAAGACGCAAGGCCTAAGCAAAAAATTAAAATACAAGGTTCTTCTGGAGGTTTGACCCAAAATATTTTCTAAATCCTTAATCTAAACAGGCTGAAGGCCTTACTTAGCACTTTAATTTAAACAGAACTTGGCTGGAGGCCGCATGTTAAGCAATGAGAAGTGTTTCAATCAAATGGCAGAAGGCTTTATCTTAAAACATTTCAAGCAAATTCGGGTGAAGGCCCCATAGTAAAGCATCACAATCTTAGGAACATCAGCTTAAGAGATATTAAACTCGGCTGAAGGCCACACATCAACACAATAATTTAACGTCTTAAAGCCTTAAAAGATTTCATGTAAAATTCGGGGGAAAGCCCCATGTAGAAAATAACGATCTTATGCCTTAAGGGCAAGAAAAGAATATTAATTCAGGACATATTAAAACTCGGCTGAAGGCCACACATTAACCAAAATACTAAAACTCAAATAGGGAAGTTACTATGTAACAGACACGGCACGTTGCTCAGAAGTCGCCAAGGGTCGGTCTGAAGTAGTAACACCAACACCCGCTAAGGCGAAACAGGCAGCCTGACCAACAATCTCTTAATCGGAAGGCAACCCACCCGACAGACAGCCAACGAACCAACCAACTACCTGATTTCGGGTACTAGACCAACGGCACTGCAACCAAAATGCCAGCGAGGTGAAGAGACCAGTAAGATTCGTCTTCAAACACTGGTATGTTAATAAGCCAAGGCACAATAGCCACTGACATACATAAACATCGCAGCGGCTGTGGAACTACACGCCATGGCGGACAGCGCAAACACGGTAAGAAAACACTCGCTACTCTGTTGCAACCGACCAACTGGCTACTGCAGTACGCATACAGCATTTAAGGCATTGCTCAGCCGAACTGACACAGTTTTCCACGAAACACTGTCACAAGAAACTGGAACACTCGTACAACGAATCACTGATGAACAAATCACCGGCGGACAAACCCGAAGGACGGTTGGTGACGAAACACACGTCTTCTGACCAGACGACCGGCCAAAAACCAACCAAGGTCGTTGGCATTCAAATCCTGTGTGTCCGCTGTCTGTCGGGAACTGGGAGACACGGCGATCTGGACGCACTGGCTCGGACCCAATCATGCAGAGGTAACTCTTGCCCATCGGCCACGACGTCTCCGCACAAGAAGGAACCGAGCCACGTCCAGCAAGATAACCCAGTGACGAGGCCCAGAAACGGTCAAAAGACCAAACACACGTCGCTCAAAGAGGCGACCAACTGAACGACCGAGCAACGGTTGATCCCGCTGCCTTCTCCGTCCGTCGGACAGTTCATCCTGCGTCGCGTGCGGTCGGTGAGTACTGGCTGTCCGCGCCTCCCTAGCGCTCCGTCCCCGACTGCTGCCACGTCCCGACTGCAGTTCTGCCGCGTTCCAACTCCACGACTCCAGGTCCGATCTGACACTGACTGCCCGACACACGACGGCCTGGAAGTACTATTGGCCGCCCAGAGATAGTACGACAGTGCAATTATCGATACGCGCTGCTGCTGCCGCTCACGGACAGGCAAGACAGCAATTCAGTGACATCAGTAATTGAAATTAAAATGATGAGGTGGCCGTACGGTAAAAACAAGATGTTAAATGAAGATGGCACGAACATGAGCCACGTACGGCTCACGAACATCCTTTGTCTCCGACGTCATAGTGGCAATATTTCAGTATGCCCAGAACTGAATTCTGCAGTGTTATAAATAGCCCAACAGATCTGACGAGAGCTAGTGCCAGTATTCTAGTTCCGGGGTAGTGTACCAGAATTCTACACTGTTGTAGATGGGCCAACAGATCTGAACTGGACTATAACGTCATATAACCTGTCCAAACATTCAGGGCAGCTAGCGTGACAAACTATCATTTTGAACTTCGCACCAGGTCATACTCGGGACAACAAAGCTGCTTCCATAGGAAATACGCCAATTTCTTCCAAAATTTTAATTTTCCGTCATTTTATACAAAGAGCAATCGGCCTTTGTCAGGTCGGGGACTGGGTCGTCGGTGGCCTACTTTATTCGTGAACTGTTCTAGCGAGCTGTTGTTCTCTTCTTGGTTATTGTTTCATACAATATATTTGCTCTGAACACATAAAAAACAACATGGTGAAATCCATTGTTGTGGAATGGCGCGCAATAAGGAGTGCTGCTACTTCATGATAATGCACGTCCCCATATCGAAAATGTAACGCAGAAGTTACGCCTACTTGGAGACACTCGAGCACCCACCCTAGTCCTCATCCCTCCCCATGCGTCTTCGGTCACTTAAAAAGGCCTCGAACGGTAGACTATTCCTGTCCGACGAGGGTGTGCAGCTGGCAGTTACAGATCGCTTCATGCAGCAGGATACGGTTTTACCAAACAGGTATCTTTAAACTGGTGTGTCAGTGGGGTGATTGCTTCAATGCTCACCGTGATTTTGCCGGATTGTGATACTGGCTATGAGCTGTACGACACTGTAACGGGAACTTTTTGATTACCCCTTATATTACAGTTCTTACTAGCTGCCACAGAAGAACTCGCAGCTTGCCGTATAACTAGACCTATGCCATTATCTAGATCTATTGTTACTACACTATTCGCATTGCACCCACTGGTATGTGCATGTCTCATCAAACCTCGAAAATATGCGTATTCATATGGGTGGCTGTTGAATTTTTTGTCGATTCTTCTGATTAACTTTTAGTTGTGCCTTCAATTTTTCTACTATGGAACTAACAGTTCTTGTTGTTCATTAACTTTGCTCTTCTGACCTATTCGTGTTAGTTGATCTGAAATCCAAGGAATTGATTTTTTGATATACAGTGTGTAATTAAATTAGCCGTAGTTAATAAATTTTGACCTTTTACAATTGTTTGCAAATCAGTCAAATTACCTGTGTTCCCTCTCTATCTGGAAACGGGCAACTGAAAGCGTCATGATCAGTGTAACGTTCTCCTGCGCCTTCACAGATTGGTGTGTTACTACATCCCACTCGATGTATGGGATACAGGTCCTGACCTGTTAAACGTCTCAGAGGTGTGGTGTGACACGCAGACAAGAAAATGCAGTGGGGGACATTATAACATGTACAGGTGATTCCACATAGTTTTTTACATTCACCACTAGATGGCAATAACATCATTTGCGCAGCAGCTGAGGACTTTAATTCACCATAGTTCAACTAATTTGCACAAAATATTTATAAATTATATAGACAATCCTTCTTTGTGAATGAGTCACTTTCAGTGAAAACTGTACCAAAATGCCTACATTAGTTCCCAGATTAGCCCGAATATGCAGACAGAAAACGTGACTGAGGACTTTATACAGGGAGTAAGAGAAGGGTATGGCCAAACGTTCAGGAAACATGCCTCACACATTGAGGAAGAAAATATGCGATATGGCTCCGAAAACGCTTTATTTCCAAGTCAGAGCTCAGTTTCTACACCTCCCTAACAAATCATGTCATCTACTTCGGAACGAACACTCATCCGTGAACAGCACATTCCCATTAAAAATAAGGTTGACACACTGTGGAATAAACCATTCGCAGAAGTGCACCTGTGCAGGAAAAGTAGCTACTGACGGCGCCTGCACTCACTGTACGTGGTAGAGATACAGTAGCTCCTCATGCAGCACTCTCCAGACAGTCAAGTGGTCAACATTACTTGTTGCAGATAATTTTCTAGCTTGTAAGAGGTCCATGACTAAGGAATTTGTCGCTAGCGCACTCGAGCAGATGTAATTTCGATGGATTGCTCACGCGCTGTCGGCGATTTGTAAGCTATAAGAGAATCTCAGACCAGAGAGCAGTGTTGTCAGCAGTAGGAACTGTGTGGCAGTAGTAGTGGTAGTAGCTAGGAGTCGTGTGTATGAAGTTGGCTGGGCCGGTCGTGGGGAGCGATGGCGGAGCCTAAGGTGAAAGCAGCCTCGCACATATACAGCATTGTTATATCAAGTCCCATGTAAATGCTTTTAAAAAGAAACCTCTTAATAATAATCTTTCTTATAAAAATTTTGTTATATCAAGTCCCATGTAAATGCTTTTAAAAAGAAACCTCTTAATAATAATCTTTCTTATAAAAATTAACTTTTGACAATCATACAACTTAATTTAAAGATTTTGCTAATTTCTTCAATCCATGGTCATCCTGATTATTGTAAAGAAAAATCAGTTGTTTCTTTTTATACATGACAAATCTATCGGCCAGCATTGCACTGAGCCGTGCCAGAAAAACTTCTTATAGGAGCAGATATATACGCGTTATCCGGTGACCTTATTGAGGTAAGAATTTTCAATTTATTCAGAATGATCTTTCAGGGCCATGACGCAGCGCAGCTGACGTCCAAAATTTACCAGTTTAAATTCACAGTCATTATTGAGCGACAATTTTATTGAGAGGTTAGTCACATTGTATTATTGGTAGGTTACGGAATTTATCTGTTGGGCAGTTACACTGAATGTGAATGAAATAAATATATTTTTTTGTGGGGAGGTTACAAGCTAACACTAGGTTTCGTCGTCAACAGCACTAAGAAATTCCTCCTCTAGTTGAGATGTCCTCGTGCTAGTCCTCCAGCAGTCGCGAGTTGTAGACTTAAGCTTCCCATGCTCCCCGAGATAACGACCAATTATCTCAAACGTCCTCCTGGCGTGCATTGTTCTGTAAATCTCTCCCGATGCGAGCGCTGAGCGCCATGGCCATTACCGCCTGCTAATCCGTACAACAAATGGGCTTCTGCAGGCTCTGTATTTCAGTAAAACTCCACAGTACCGAAAACGAAGTCCTTGACGAACACTAGACAGTTGGTGTTACGCGCTTCATGCTAGCAGAGCAATCAAGTTAGTAGACATGTAAACATAAGCAATGAAGTGAGTCTGTTAACATTGTCTTCACTCAATTGAAACAACAAACACTGGCGGTGAAACTCAGAATTACAGCTTACTGTGGCTTCTAACCAAACGTTACCAAGACGCTATTTTGAATCAAGGCCGCACATACCCCAGGGAAAGGAGGGGCCGAGGTCCCTCTCTAGCTCCCAGGAAAAGGGAAAGACATAATGTAACCAAGCGTTTTTCTTTCAACAAAATGATTTTTAAGTCATTATACCCCAGATTTTTAACAGGGTCGGAATTGGAACTTTTTATGACTACTTACAAGTCGCCATTCGTCTTGTAAAATATTAAAAATGCTTCACACCTCTCTCTCCCCCCCCCCCCCCCCCACCTCCCCCACTGTTTGCATCTCTCCATGTAAACTACCGTATGGACCCTCTTGTTTTGAACAGCTCACGTAAGAAAAAGTTTTTATGAAACGCGGGTGCGTTATGTTTCTGCGTGTGATTAGAAGAGAAGTAGGAAATGAGCTCTAACATGAAAATAACATATTCCATTCCTTTATTTGTGGGGCAGTGGCGGTTCGTGATTATACGTTTTGGGTGTTCACAAATTTTTAGATTCAGATAAATATGAGAGTGTGAAACTAATAGCTCCTGCTGATTAACGGTTATGCTTATCAACACATTTATACAACTACAGCCACTGTCAATTATAATACGAATAATAATAATAATAATAATATGTGTAACTTGACAGAAAAAAGAAAGAATTATTTTTGAGGAATTTTGTTGTTTTGTACATAATTCATTACAGTTTAGGGGGAGAACGAAATAACGTTCGTTATAATGCGTTTAAAATTAATTGCGACTTTTGACGTTTGGCTGACCGGGAAGGGACGTGACACCGTTGCCCAGGTAACACCAATGGCGAGCTGGCTTTCCCTACCACGCCACCTGCGGTTCTGCTGGTAAAGCGCCCCTGTTGCCGCACCATGAGTAAACAGTACCACGTGGTGTCATGCATTAGATGCCTCAATGTATGTTTGTCAGCTCTCGTTGTAAAGCCATATGTTCTGGCGTTGAAGTGTTATGTAGTCGTGAGGTACTGTGAACAAGTATTTTGTGTTGCCATTGCATTAACGATAACAGTGCAGTACATCTGAATACGTGATTTGCAATAAGAGTGTCGTCCAAGAACACATTCACCGGCAGGGAAGATAACGTTTTGCTGCAAAACAGCCCTCAGAATTGGACAATAGTAATGGACGAAACGCCATACCACTCTGTTGTGATGCATAAAGCTCCAACAACGCAGTAGAGGAATGCACATATTTTGCAAAGAAATGTTCCACGAGATGAAATTGAACCTAGCATGTATAAGGTGAAGTTAATGGAGCTTGTACTACTGTAAAAGCGAAAACTTCAGGCTACCAGGTCGACGAACAGGCTAACGACAAAGGACATAGTTTAATCAGGCTTCCTCCGTATTATGCTTCTTTAAATTCGACTGAGGGTATATGGGCCTGGGTGAAAAGTAATGTGGCAAAAAACAGCAAGAAGTTTACGCTGACTGAGGCTGGAATTCCGACAAAAGAAGCCAATGAAAATTTTACACGACAGGACTGGTTTTGAGTTGTCAGCCGTACCAAAAAGATAGTTGAGGAGAGACTGATTCATGAAGGACCTTAACGAGTTTTGACGAATACGTAGCTTCTGTTGTTGCCATGTTAAAATCTGCTTCTTTTATCGAAAAAAATGGTTCAAATGGCCCTGAGCACTACGGGACTTAACATCTGAGGTCACCAGTCCCCTAGACTTTAAACTACTGAAACCTAACTAACCTAAAGACATCACAACCATCCATGCCCGAGGCAGGATTCTTACCTGAGGCCGTAGCAGCAGCTCGGTTCCGGACTGAAGCGCCTAGAACCGCTCGGGCAGAGCGGCAGGCCCTTTTGTCGAAACACACTAGAGCTTGGAAAAATTCATCTCTCTAACATTCTAATGCAGTTGAAATTGCGACAATATCCAGAAACAGTGCAGTATTTAATTACGAACTGAGTCGAGTCAGGTCAGTAATTTATGAAATGGCCCATTCTCAGTATAAAAATAAACGTGTAACTCATTCATTTATATTGTCACAAAACCAACAGCAGTTACCGTTCCATCAGCTATCGAGGGCCCTTAATAATTACGTTGTTTCTTTGAAAAAATCTTTAGTTGCTAGAATATCGCAGTAGATATGGAAGTGTAGCATATTAATCATATGGCAAAACACTCTCCTATTTGCGCAGTATCATTTGCCAAAATCTTGTTTCGATATCTCAAACCGTTTATGAGGTAAGAGGAATTTATGATTATTTCAGTCTATTTTTTTCACTGACTCACGATTTCGTGACGGAGCGCTTTACATATATTCTATTTTCTCGAGATTGGAAACAGTGATATCTTTCCAAGTTTAAAGAATGATTCAATATACTATCTTCATTTAATACGCTGCAATATATAACCTAATACGCACCAAACACAAATTCATAGCGACACCTATTTTTAACTGCAAACTAAGAATTTCGAGCAATAGTTACGTACTAATGAAATAGCACAATAACTATGGCCATTAAGCAAACGATGGGCGTTTCATCATGGAGCTAACTAATTAAATTTTAAGATGTGCGAGAATGAAAATGTATTACCGATTGGTTTCCTTAAAAAGCGCTTGAGAAAGCGTATGCAGTCAAGCGAGCAGCTGATGCACCTGGCACATGCTGGAAACCTCGCTTCTCTCCGCACTGACGGGCGTGGAATGTGTTAACCTCGTAGATTAAGGTTGCGTGTTGCACAAAACAGCTCCTCAGAGACACGGGCCGTGCTGTCGAACGTCAACGTTGAGCTGCTAAGTTCAACGTGCTACTGAACGCTCAGAAATGATGCGACTTGTGCGTACGGTACGTGGGCCCCAACGTGGTATACGCGATCACAACGCACTCCAGCGGCAGTTGCGGGATGTCTCTAGTTCGTAAATCACACTGTTTACTAAACGGGCGCACGTAAAATCCCCACCTCAGCTCTATTAAAACGCACATTTCCTCCATCGTCCGCGAAAAGGAAAGTACCATGTCCAATCAGTAAGGACACAGACTTATGAAAGTTCCATTACAAACAGTGCGATACAAGTTTTGAATACTTCTCCACAGGCCAAGCGGGATTAGCCGAGCGGTCTCAGGCGCTGCAGTCATGGACTGTGCTGCTGGTCCCGGCGAAAGTTCGAGTCCTCCCTCGGGCATGGGTGTGTGTGTTTGTCCTTAGGATAATTTAGTTTAAGTAGTGTGTAAGCTTAGAGACTGATGACCTTAGCAGTTAAGTCTCATAAGATTTCACACACATTTGAACATTTTGAACTTCTCCACATAATATAAACATTATTTCATCATTCCCACATTTTAGTAAAACCCCAAAGTCAGTCTTAGTTGATCACTGTTCCTGTCCAGTGGCAGAACTTTGCAATATATGAATTACGAAGCATAAAAGAAAAATGAGCAAAATATCTTTTTACGAGTAGCGCAAGCAGTCCTGTAGATTAAGCCAATCGAACGAACTCACTCCTCGAAAAAAGGTGAACTTAAATGGTTCAAATGGCTCTGAGCACTATGCGACTTAACTTCTCGGGTCACCAGTCGCCTAGAACTTAGAACTAATTAAACATAACTAACCTAAGGACATCACACACATCCATGACCGAGGCAGGATTCGAACGTGCGACCGTAGCGGTCGCTCGGCTCCAGACTGTAGCGCCTACAAGCGCACGGCCACTCCGGCCAGCAGGTGAAATTAGCATAACATCAAATTTTATAGTATATACTTATATTAAGCTATTAAGAAAGTATCAGGACCTAATAAAAACGCAAATGTTAGAAAAAAAACTCGAATGTTTCGGGGCGCTAACCACCGCCCTAGCTTTCAATCTTTATAAGGATAAATGACGCTACTCACTACGCTTTTTTTTTAGTTTTGTTCGGTACTGTTCGTTGCGTTTGGTCTGGGCGGATGTCACAAGACATCCGTTCAAATTGATCGTTGGTTCCTTTACTCAGTTACGCTGAGCTACCGTGTTGGCTGTGCTAAGCCTACAACACAGTGCTGATAACCAATTATACGGTATTATCACTTGCTGAAAACTTTAATAGTAGATATGTTACTGATTGAAATTTAATTATAACAAATTGTACCAAGAACAATGGGTTTTGGTTAGATCTTCAGTGTGTCGCTGGCTTCAAATAGCCTACTCCCATAACACGCAACTTACAATAATACTTTTGCCACGAATAAGATGTTTCACATTATTTTATTCGAACGAATCACACAGTTAATTACGGGTTCTACAGTCATTCTCAATTTGCTGGTGTTCAGAAACGGCATATATACGTATAGGCTTGAAATGATTGCCAATATGGCGCCTCACAACTCTGTGCTGAAGGGAGATGGCGTGCACGTGACGTAGGTAGCGTTGTGCCATCTCATTGGTCAACGTTCAGACGTACGCTCAGAATATCTGACATGCTAGATATTGCTCTGCACGTTCGGAAAGACTCCCGAACGTGCTATTCCACGCTAAGACGTCAGAAACTCGGCACGCTCAACGCTCAACGTTCTGATGCATGGGCCGCATGCCGACGGCTTAACGCCACAAAAACCCTGTAACGAACCATGATATCCAACAGACGTATTCCAAAAATCACGAGTAATACCATCGTCAAGGGTGTGTCAACCGAAAGATGCCGGTGAGGACGCGACTTTAGTGAACCCGGTAGGGCATATTTTGTGCTCCGTTCCACTCGCAGACGGGCCAGGAAGGACACCATTACCGCTAACCTCCCACTGATGCAGACAGCGGCGAGTCGGCGGCGCCTGTTTGCACAAGAGGCGCGCTAGCAGGCGCTGCGGGAGACAGTTGTACCAGGCGACTGTCAGGCGCACGTACGTAATCAAGTCGCAGATCACAATCGAACCGCGGCGTGTCCATTGTCGCGCGAGACGCGGCGCGGCTGGTGGTGCGGCGCCGAGCAACGCCAGCTCAATGGCGCATTGTCGCGCAGCCAACAATGAGCGCGCGCCATTATGCCATTATGCCGGCCGCCCGGGCGCTCAGAAGCCGAGATTTATTGGCCGACGCGAATAATGCAGTCGGCCCGCGAGTTCCGGCGCGGGATCCCCGGAATAATGGATGCGGCACACGCCGAGTCGCGATAGCGAAATTCAGAGACGGCGCTTACGCTAATCAGTGTTTGCTGGTCCCCGCCGTACCGCATGTGGGCCAGCTCCTCCGAGACTGCAACAGCGCGTATTTCACCGACGCAGGTCGATGCGGAGGTAAGAGAGCAAGTTCGTGTCAGTCATAGTGCCAGGTATAAACACACTGACGCGCGTGGAATGTGTTAACGTCGAGAATGAACAGTCCGATATTTGTGGAAATGTTATGAGTCATTGTTGTTGTGGTCTTCAGTCCAGAGACTGGTTTGATGCAGCTCTCCATGCTACTCTATCCTGTGCAAGCTTCTTCATCTCCCAGTACCTACTGCAGCCTACATCCTTCTGAATCTGCTTAGTGTATTCATCTCTTGGTCTCCCTCTACGATTTTTACCCTCCACGCTGCCCTCCAATACTAAATGGTGGTTCCTTGATGCCTCAGAATATGCCCTAGCAACCGATCCCTTCGTCTAGTCAAGTTGTGCCACAAGTTTCTCTTCTCTCCAATTCTTTTCAATAACTCCTTATTAGTTGTGTGATCTACCCATCTAATCTTCAGCATTCTTCTGTAGCACCACATTTCGAAAGCTTTATTCTCTTCTTGTCTAAACTATTTATCGTCCACGTTTCACTTCGATACATGGCTACACTCCATACAAATACTTTCAGAATCGACTCCCTGACACTTAAATCTATACTCGATGTTAAGAAATTTCTCTTCTTCAGAAACACTTTCCTTGCCATTACCAGTCTACATTTTATATCCTCCCTACTTCGAACATCATCAGTTTTTGCTCCCCAAATAGGAAAACTCATTTACTACTTTAAGCGTCTCATTTCCTAATCTAATTCCCGCAGCATCATCCGATTTAATTCGATTACATTCCATTATCCTCGTTTTGCTTTTGTTGATGTTCATCTTATATCCTCCTTTCAAGACACTGTCCATTCCGTTCAGCTGCTCTTCCAGGTCCTTTGCTGACTCTGACAGAATTACAATGTCATCGGCGAACCTCAACAGTTTTTATTTCTTCTCCATGGATTTTAATTCCTACTCCGAAGTTTTCTTTTGCTTCCTTTACTGCTTGCTCAATATACAGATTGAATAACATTGGGGAGAGACTACAACCCTGTCTCACTCCCTTCCTAACCACTGCTTCCCTTTCTTGCCCCTCGACTCTTATAACTGCCATCTGGTTACTGTGCAAATTGTAAATAGCCTTTCCCTCCCTGTATTTATCCCTACCACCTTCAGAATTTGAAAGAGAGTATTCCAGTCAACATTGTCAAAAGTTTTCTCTAAGTCTACAAATGCTAGAAACGTAGGTTTGCCTTTCCTTAATCTATCTTCTAAGATTGTAGGGTCAGTATTGCCTCACGTGTTCCAACATTTCTACGGAATCCGAACTGATCTTCCCCTAGGTCGGCTTCCTCCAGTTTTTCCATTCGTCTGTAAAGAATTCGTGTTAGTAATTTGCAGTCATAACGCGGATTCGCCAGGGCAGAAGGAGGCGTGAAGTGTAGTGTTGTCTGTAGAGTAGCAGCAACAGCAGAATGGATACGTCCAGAGAGCTTAGTGACTTCAAATGTGGGTTAGTCATTGGAAGTCACCCGAGTAACAGATCCATAATGGACATTTCATACGGAACTAAGTCCATCGTCAACATCAATGTGAGGTGTGACCAGTACGCCAATGAGTATTGTGTTTATTGTTGCATAACCTTCGAATGTCATCTTAGAATTTCTTGGCTCAGCTAAAACACAAGCTGTGTCAGTTCATGAAGGTTACTGAGTTGAGGATGGCATGGAAGCAGGCTGGTATGAAAGTATACACTATCTGATGAAAAGTATTTGGACACTTGTGTGTAATGTAGAACTGACCGCTGTATATCACCAGAGGCGGATTCAGAAGGAGGCGTGAAGTGTAGTGTTGTCTGTAGAGTAGCAGCAACAGCAGAATGGATACGTCCAGAAAGCTTAGTGACTTCAAATGTGGGTTAGTCATTGGAAGTCACCCGAGTAACAGATCCATCATGGACATTTCAACACTTCTAAAGCCACCCAACTCGACTGTTCGTGATGTGACTGTGAAGAGGAAACGGGAAGGAACACCTACAGTTAAATCAAGATCCACTTACTGACGGTCAGGGACATACGAGCACTGTGGAGGGTGTTGTAAAGACTTGCACGAAATCAGCGATGACTGGGTGTACAGATTTAAAAAGAATTGGCTACAGTGGCCGAGCAGGTAAGCACAAGCCAGTCATTTCTGTAGTGGAGGTTGAGCGATGCTTGAGGTAGTGTAAAGAAAGGCACCACTGGACAGTGGATGACTGGAAACAAGTGATTTGGAGTGATGAATCACGCTATACCCCTTCGCAGTCGGATAGAATGGTTTGGCGGTGAGTTGGCGAACGCATGGAGAACTTTTACCTGCCATCATACGTTGAGCCAAGAGTGAAGAACGGAGGCGGTTGTATTACGGTATGGGGATGATTTTCGTGATAAGGATGTGCTCGCTGTATTGTGCTTAAGAAAACTGCATACAGTGAAGTAATATGAAAATGCACCCTATCGTACAGCATCATCTGTGAGGCACTGATTTGTGAATAATAAGACTTCTGAATTGGACTGACCTGCCTGGAGTCTAGACCTCAATCCAATGGAACACCTTTGGGTTGAGTTAGAACGACGACTTCAGAAACCTATGTCGACTTCACTACCGTCTCTGGTTTTGGCTCTTGAGAACGTACGAGCTGCAATTCGTCCACAGACATTCAGACAGTATGTTGTATGACAACGTCGAAATTTCGGCAACTACATCGTCCTTTTGGGACTCGATAGTAAAGGAGGCAATTGAAATTCGCTTGACGACGATCTTAATTAATAGAGATAGTGGTTCCAATCTTGATAAATCCTGGAATCCGGCACTTGCTGTAATGAACTCGCAAAGACGTCCTCACAGTGCAGCTCACAATGATATATCGATATGCCAACAAAGATCAAGTGCGGAGTCATAGATACAACTCGCACATTATGCACGTCTCTGCCGCCGACCAACGTCTCTGGCGCATTTGCATCTGTGGCTGCATGCGCAGTCGCGTGGTACAACAGTATAAAGGGACGAAGCGAGCACTGGAGCGGCAGTCTTGCGGCTCACTCTGAAGATGGCTGAACGTTATAATGCCGAAATATTAGAAGAAGAAAGAGATTTCTTGCAGCTGCACACCCGAAACTTAATGGAACAGTCTTTGCGCCGTCAAAACCTGAAGATTCACAAAATTTCTTGTGTTTGGAGCTTTTGCGACATCGGTGTTAACAATATTTCAGCTTGAAGGTGAGTGGATAATACTGCACACTTTTATTGTTGTTATTTGTGACGGTATTACCTATAACTATTGACAGTTAGGTTCATTTTCCAAAGACCGTTGTTAGCAAGTGCGTGAGTCTTTGTGTAAGATGGCAAAATTCCTAATATGCGATAGTATGGGGATCTAAATACGCGACAGTGTCGCATATTACGATACCTATCGCATATTGGGGGAACTCGTTCTCTCACGATTTGTTATATGTAATTTACGCAATACTATCATGAGATAATATTTTATCATTTATTGTAGTAAAATTTTGGCAACTGCGTTTATTTTAATTCGATTAAATTATCATAAACAGGGATTACTTTGACTAGTCTTATGATCCGAAATTGTAATGTTTTCTGGAATTTTATTTCAAGGCAGTATTTTGCTCAGAAGTTGATCAATATTACTCCAACTTCAAAGAACTCCGTTCACAATACTTATAAAAAATAAAATTATAGAAGTTGAAGTTCTTTAAGAAGTATGTCTGATAATTGTATTTATTCTTTGTAGATGGCATTGGCACCTAAAAGGAAAACTCGGGATAAAGATGCCATGGTTCGTGCCATTACGTGTGAGAAATGTCGAGATGGGGTACTCAAAAGCCTCAAAAGTTTTTGCTGTACGTAAATGTAGTTTGGAAGGGTATGTGATGGATAAAATTCGTACACCCGAGAAGCTGGTTGGTGTTAATCTTGGCAGAAGGCCTGTTGTCTCATTTCAACTAGAAGATGAACTAGTGAAATACTGCTTTGCAATGGAAGAGCGATTTTATACTCTTAAATGTAGGGACATACGAAGCATGGCCTTACAGTTAGCTATCAGGAATAGGCTGAAGAATCCCTTCAATTCAGAAAAGGCTTCAGCAGGAAAGAAATGGCTCCGAGCTTTCCTTAAGAGAAATCCCATTTTATCTCTGAGAACCCCTCAGGGTCTTGCAGCAGCAAGAGTGAAAGCTTTCACTCCAGAAAATGTGGGGAGATTTTTTCATATTTACGAATCTGTGCTATCTGAAGTCAACCATAACCTGCATCGAGTCTTCAGTGTTGTTGAAATTGGGGTGACGTCTGTGCAGCACAAACACAGCAAGCTTATTCTGTAAGTAGGCTGTTTATGTTTTCTCTATGTAAGTAGGCTGTTTATGTTTTCTTATTGGCAACGTTACGTAGCGCTCAATATGAAAATCACTGGCTGTGATGTGTGCAGTCTGTGGCTGCTTTGCATTGTTGTAATACTCGCCATTGTAGTGTTAGGCAGCTGGCTGTGAACAGCGCGTAGCGTTGCGCAGTTGGAGGTGAGCCGCCAGCAGTGGTGGATGTGGGGAGAGAGATGGCGGAGTTTTGAAATTTGTCATGAACTGCTATATTTATATATGATGATATCAAGGTAAATACATTGTTTGTTCTCTATTAATATCTTTCATTTGCTAACTATCCCTATCAGTAGTTAGTGCCCTCCATAGTTTGAATCTTTTATTTAGCTGGCAGTAGTGGCGCTCGCTGTATTGCAGTAGCTTGAGCAGCGAAGATTTTTGTGAGGTAAGTGATTTGTGAAAGGTATAGTTTAATGTTAGTCAGGGCCATTCTTTTGTAGGGAATTTTGAAAGTCAGATTGCGTTGCGCTAACAAAATATTGTGTGTCAGTTTAAGCACAGCCATATATAAATTGTTCAAAGGGGACGTTTCAATTCCTATGAAAGGGAAGAGACAAGTTGCTGCCTTGACTTCAGCAGAAAGGGGAAATCTCATCACAGTTGTAACGTGTATGAACGCAGCTGGCACTTATGTTCCACCACTAATCTTCTTCCCAAGGAAGAATATGAAGCAGGAATTGATGGACGGTGCACCTGCAGGATCAATATCAGCTTGTCATCCAAGTGGCTGGGTAAAAACTCACATTTTTACTCAGTGGTTTGATCATTTTGTGATTCATGTAAAGCCATCTTCAAATGAGCCTGTCATTTTGATTCTTGGTGGGCATTATTCCCACACAAAGAATCTCGATGTGTTAGATAAAGCACGTGAAAACAACGTTCATATTGTATGTTTGCCACCTCACTCGACGCATAAAATGCAGCCACTTGACGTCGGATTTATGGGCCCTTTGAAAACCTAATATGCCCAAGAGATAGAACGTGGTTGGCAAGTAACCCAGGTCGTGTTGTCACCCCATTATTAATAGCCAGGTTACTTGGGGCAGCTTACAACCGAGCAGCAACAATGGAAGCATCTGTGAATGCCTTCAGAAAAACAGGTCTCACCCCATGCAACAGAAACAACTTTACGGAAGATGAATTTTCAATTCATCGCCATGCTGACTCTCTTCAAGAATGAGATGCCAAATACGAAAAAGAAACTACTGATGGTGATGGTCAAGCTGTCAGCACGGCAGACATCAGACCTCTCCCACACATCGCTAAACCACCTGGAGATAGTGAAATAGGTCAAACTTCGCGTTCGTGCTCTGCTGCGTTACTAACTTCAACTCCTTATGTGAGGCAATTGCAAGAATCTAAACAGAAGAAATCAGAGGCTGAAGCTAAGAAAGCAGCCAGAAAGTTATTTGAGGAGAAGAGTAGAAAATCTTCAAATCGTTGACCTAAAGCAGAAGAATCGTCTAGTGACTCGGCATCCGATGTCCATCTTGATGACAGTGGGGATTCAGACTTCAGTGATGACGATGACGCAGAGTGTCTGATCTGTACTGGGCGCTTTTCTGAAGACAAACACGGGGAGAAATGGGCACAGTGCACGAAATGTTATCGCCGGGCTCATGAAGATTGCGGTGTCACAGAAGACAATTTTGTTTGCCCCGAATGTCGTAAATATAAACCTAAGTAGTTGTGAAATGGGTGAAGGATAACAGAAATGAATGAACATGTAAAAATTGTATATTCATATGTCATTACTCCGTAGTAAAATAATTAAAGTAAAATATTATTGCTGTCTTATATTAGGAAACCTTTATCTCATTTCTACGAAATGCTTTGTTTGTGAAGATTTAATAACTACTCTGAAAGATTGTTTATTATTGCAAATACGATAATTGTATGATAAAATTAAATAACGCAAGATATTATTACCATAATAAAAATACAATTGCACTTACTTTTAGGTCTTTGAAATGGGTTTACAAAAGTGTGTCTCAGGCACCTTTCTTCTACTCCATATTAATGTCCACTAATAGGTGTCCAGATACTTTTGATCACTTAATGTATCTCTTCCCACCGCATCCCAGACATGTTTTATGAGTGACAAATGGGGGACCGAGCAGGCCAGTCACGGACCCATACATATGTCAAGTGTGGTGTAAATAGTAGTGAGGTCTTGAATTATCCTCCTGCAACATGTCATTTGTTAGGTTGTGTCAAAGGATATGACAATATAATTTACCATTATTGCCAGATATTGGTGAGCATTCAGCCTCCTCTCAAAAATTACCGTATCACAGTCCTATTTTCATATTCAACTGTTCGCAATACCATGGTTCCACGAGAGGGGAGGTATGGGCCTCGAGCATCGCTAATTCTCGTAACTGTCGACAAGGTCGTCTACGGACACGTTGGCATCGACCCGACCGCGAAAAGCAGAAGTGAGACTGATCACGGAACATCACAGGATGTCACTCAGTGTCCCAGTTAATTCTGACTCTGCATCGTGCATATTGCTGGTACGGTGTCAGCAATAAACAGTGCGCGCTAACTTTAGATATCAATCCATCTTCCAATAATTCTCTCCTGGCAGTTTATAGTGACATTCTGCTGCTAGTTCCCTCCTGGATTTCAACTGTTGTAGTCCGTCTATTCGACTGAGTCTTTCTAAAAATCTTATGATCTTCTCGTGGTGTAGTCCCCCTGGAAGATCACCAGTTGCTACACTGTTGCTCCGTCTGCAGCTCGTGGTCTAGTGGCTAGCGTTGTTGCTTCTGAAGCATAGGGTCTCGAGTTCGATTCCTCGCAGGCTTGGGGATTTTCTCTGCCCGGGGACTGGGTGTTTGTATTGCCCTCATCATTTCATCATCACCATCATCATTCGTGACAATGGCTAGATTGGATTTTGTAAAAATTGGACTGTGTTCAAATTGGGACTTTGTATGGGCGCTGATGACTGCGCAGTGGAGCGCCCCACAAACAAAACATCATCACTGTTGTCCTGAGTCGACTTGGCCACCAATCATTCTGCAGTCATCGCCCTATAGCCAACTGTCTATATGATCTGACCGTATGATACTCTCCTGGCACTAAGAACCAGCTGAAAAATACTCTTGCCGGAGAACAAAAAAGGCGAATACACTCCTCTTTAAGCGCGTACTTCAATGTGAGATGCTTTTAATAATTTCCACAGCGAAATTCTGTCTCTAAATCTGGCAGAAAACCCAAAGAGATTCTGGTCATACATAAAGCACATCAGTGGCAAAACGCAATCAATACCTTCACTGCGCGATAACAACGGTGAAGTCACTGATGACAGTGCCACTGAAGCAGAGTTATTAAACACGGTTTTCCGAAACTCCTTCACCAAAGAAGACGAAGTAAATATTCCTGAATTCCATTCAAGAACAACTGCCACGATGAGAAACATACAAGTAGATATCCTCGGTGTAACAAAGCAGCTTAAATCACTTAATAAAGGCAAGGCCTCCGTTCTAGATTGTATACCAGTCAGATTCCTCTCAGAGTATGCTGATAAAATAGCTCCATATTTAGCAATTGTATACAATCACTCGCTCACAGAAAGATCCGTTCCTAAAGACTGAAAAATTGCTCACGTCACACCAATACCCAAAAAGGGAAGTAGGAGTAATCCGTTGAATTACAGGCCTATATCACTAACGTCGATTTGCAGTAGGGTTTTGGAACATGTACTTTATTAGAACATTGTGAAGTACCTCGAAGAAAACGATTTGTTGACACATAGCACGGATTCAGAAAATATCGTTCTTGTGAAAGACAACTAGCTCTTTATACTCATGAAGTAATGAGTGCTATTGACAGGGGATGTCAAATTGATTCCATATTTTTAGATTTCTAGAAGGCTTTCGACACCGTTCCTCACAAGCGTCTTCTAATCAAACTGCGTGCCTACAGAGTATCGCCTCAGTTGTGCGACTGGATTCGTGATTTCCTGTCAGAAAGGTCACAGTTCGTAGTAATAGACGGAAAGTCATCGAGTAAAACAGAAGTAATATCTGGCGTTCCCCAAGAAAGTGTTATAGGCCCTCTATTGTTCCTGATCTATATTAACGACATAGGAGACAATCTGGGTAGCCGTCTTAGATTGTTTGCAGATGATGCTGTCATTTACCGTCTTCTAAAGTCATCAGACGATCAAAACGACTTGCAAAATGATTTAGATAAGATATCTGTATGGTGCGAAAAGTGCCAGTTGACCCTGAATAGCCAGCTGGAGTGGCCGTGCGGTTCCAGGAGCTGCAGTCTGGAACCGAGCGACCGCTCCGGTCGCAGGTTCGAATCCTGCCTCGGGCATGGATGTGTGTGATGTCCTTAGGTTATTTAGGTTTAATTAGTTCGAAGTTCTAGGCGACTGATGACCTCAGAAGTTAAGTAGCATAGTGCTCAGAGCCATTTGAACCATTTTTTGACCCTGAATAAAGAAAAGTGTGAAGTATTTCACATGAGTACTAAAAGAAATCAGCTAAATTTCGATTATGCGATAAGTCACACAAATCTGAAGGCTGTAAATTCAGCCGGAACCGCGCGACTGCTGCGGTCGCAGGTTCGAATCCTGCCTCGGGCATGGATGTGTGTGATGTCCTTAGGTTAGTTAGGTTTAAGTAGTTCTAAGTTCTAGGGGACTGGTGACCACAGATGTTAAGTCCTATAGTGCTCAGAACCATTTGAACCATTTTTGTAAATTCAGCTAAATACTTAGGTATTACAATTACAAATAACCTAAATTGGAACGATCACACAGATAATATTGTGGGTAGAGCAAACCGAAGACTGCGATTCATTGGCAGAACACTTAGAAGGTGCAACAGGTCTACTAAAGAGACTGCTTACACCACGCTTGTCCGCCCTATTCTGGAGTATTGCTGTGCGGTGTGGGATCCGCATCAGGTGAGACTGACGGATGACATCGAAAAAGTACAAAGAAGGGCAGCTCGTTTTGTATTCTCGCGAAATAGGGGAGATAGTGTCACAGACATGATATGTGAATTGGAGTGGCAATCATTAAAACAAGGCGTTTTTCGTTGCGACGGGATCTTCTCACGAAATTTCAATCACCAGTTTTCTCCTCCGGTTGCGAAAACATTCTGTTGCCACCCACCTACATAGGGAGAAATGATCGTCACGATAAAATAAGAGAAATCAGGTCTCACACAGCAAAATTTAAGTGCTCGTTTTTCCCGCGTGCCGTTCGAAAGTGAAACGATACAGAGACAGCTTGAAGGTGGTTCATTGAACCCTCTGCCAGGCACTATATTGTGGATAGCAGAGTAATCACGTAGATGTAGATGTAGATGTAGAAGCCTCAAAAAGAGTAGTGCAGAACCAGCAGCCTCAATCCTAATTCCTCTTCACCAAAAATTTAGCCATGCGAACACATTCGCACTCTTAACACAGAAGTCCTAAATCCATTTACCCAGTCTCACTCTCACTTTTTCTCTCCCACCATCAGCATCTCCTTTTTCCTTCTCTCCCCATGCCATTGTCTCCTCTTTTCGACTATCACTGTAGTTCTGCCCCTGACTTCCAGCACAAAAAAGCGCAACTATGTTGGCAAACCAAAATTTTTGTTGAGGAAGGCGGAATGAGGATTGATGCAGCTGGTTCCCCACTTTTCTGTCAGAGTCCTTTAAAGAGGAGCGTTTTTGTCTTTCTTGTGCTGCGACAGGAGGTTTTGTTCCTTCTCTTGCCACTTCGTCTTATTTATACACTTTGACGCATAAAAACAATAAACAAATAAGCGTAATATAAAGTTAACGCAAAGTGGTTTGTTAATACTATTCCTGGATACTTTGGTCATCGGCCGAAGTTAATCAAAAATGGCTTGCTTATGATGTGTTTCTTAGAAGAGTAAAAATGTTATTAGAAATACTTTACCGAATTTGCAGTCTTTCCAGTTTCACATATTCTTTGCTAGTAATTTTAAGTTCTTTTCAAGTATTTTAATACCTTTTTTAGACTAATTTTCGTCACTTCAGTAGCACTTTGGGCATATTCGTATAGGCGTGTAGTTCCCACTATTCACAGAGACAGCGTGTGACTACAAACAGTTTGGCGACCTCACAACCATTCCACCAGACCCTAGAACCCTTGCCATGTGTTCGCTACATCTGTAAAAACTACGTGCGCACCCCGAGAAAATCATCTTAAAAATACCGGTTGAAAATTTCGACGATCTGCCATGAATAGAAATTGTAGACTGGGATTAAAAACAATCTTGATCGCAACTTATTCTTCTATTAACGACACGTTTCGTCGTTGCGGAGCATTCTCAGATTATCGTAAAATTTTACTTTAACAGCACTTTAAAAACAATTTTGTAAAATAACGAAACCGCACGACAGCAGCTTGATCCACGATCTTTTATTGGGTACACGACCGCTTTCGAAACGCTTGAAGTTCCTGACACGGCCGAACAAGTACGTTAATTAATGACAGAACACAATCAACAGATCCTTGTGGAAGGACTGAGTAACAAATTGAACATCGTTTGTTTCTTTTAAATAATATATTGACGAAATTTATTACTATTATACACATTCTTAAGTTCCTTTTTTTGGACAATAACCGATTTCCTAGCTGCAAGAATTAATTTTCTTTCTAATACAACATTGCAACATAAGGAAAAGGTCAGTTACGTAGAGAATCCAAATTTTGCATTGTGTCCCAAAAGGATTACCAAAGCAGCTGACTGGCTTTTCTTATTAAAACAGTAGAATAGGTATACTCTTTATGCCTCAAAAATTTCAGGTAAAACAGTTTATTCAATGAGGTTTCTTAGACAAAATCAATAAATTATGAGGAACCATCGCGGTGTGAGATGAGGGTACAAGCCCGCAGACGGCACATTACACTCCGAGGTAGACCTATGGCGACAAGGCGTGAAGTTAACACTGGCTCAACTACAACACACATAAAAGCTCTCTTAAAAAAAAAACCGGGGAGAAAACGACAGTTCAGTGGCCCATATTAAAAGACACTGTACTCAATGCTACAGCAAAAGCGGCACGAGAAGTTTAACAGCATCAAAACACAAATATTAATCTTAGAAGATTTCATATTAATCAAGCATGCCAAACAATGCAAAGTATTTTTCAAGGTGCAACACACCACCTACCGGTTACCTGAACCGTGAATAAAAGCTCGGCTAGGAAATTTAAGTTAAACATGCCAACAAGTAACAAACACGTCAGTAGTCCGAAGGATTACTCTAGCAATTATTAACTAAAATTTGACAAAAATTACAAATTACTAATGATTCCGCACAACAGTTGTTACTGCTACCAAGGGGATCTATCTTCTTGATAAACAAAAGCTAAACAGTTAAAGGACAAAACAATACACACATGTCGCAAGACTCTTTAAAAGAAATTAAACGCCAATCACACTAAAAAGATTTGACATAAAATGATCTCGTTGCGGTATTTGCAATTTTGTTTCAGAGGAATTAGCCTTAACAGATCTAGTAGTTTGCTTACGAGGGAGGAGTTGAGCACACATGATGGAAGTTCAGAAATAGGCATTATCTAAACATAAATACAAAACGGATGGCGGAGAGTTGAGCACCAAGCAGTCAATAATAACTAAAACCGTGCAGCACACACAAGAGAGAACGGCCGGAACGAGTGTCACATAAATGTCAAAGGATGCTCATCATTAAAACAGGTAGCGGTAAATTCCTAGCTGTATCTTCGACCTCGCATGGCAAGCAAGCCAGGCAAATATCTGGTCAAATTACTCATCAGACGGTCATACAGTATCAACGTCTGGCACGCCGCAGTAACTGTCGCAGAGCTCTATGCCGTCGCCGGCCGCTGTGGCCGAGCGGTTCTAGGCGCTTTAGTCGGGAACCGCGCTGCTGCTTCGGTCGCAGGTTCGAATCCTACCTCGGGCATGGATGTGTGATGTCCTTAGGTTAGTTAGGTTTAAGTAGTTCTAAGTTCTAGGGGACTGATGACCTCAGATGTCAAGTCCCATAGTGCTCAGAGCCATTTGAACCATCTATATCGTCAGCACCAATATTTGGAGTCCGCTGGTGGAACATGCGCACACCAGGAAAGATAGCCACGTTAACCCAAGGCAAGTACGCTCCGCGTCATGCGTTCCCCCCTCCGTCAGAGAGCGCTGGTTCCCCAGACACCCAAAGACGGTACTCGAGTACGGGTATCAACCTCACCAGAAGGTTCAATCTTCCCCGTAAACTGAACTCCCGGGAAGGGAGTTCGGAAAGGAAAGCATATCATTAATGAGAACTCGCTGGCCTAACCTGGCTGATGTTCACTCTCTGTACATAGTCACATACCTCATTCTTCATTCGTGGCGTAGCTGGTGTGGGGACCTCGAGGACATACCACAGACCCACAAAGAGTGACACAAACTTGCTCCATACCTTACATTCCTTATCATGGTCTCCAAAGTCGTGGATATAGACCGTGTTGCCTACTTGAAATCTGATTCACTTTAGTGGACTAGTGATATTTGCCCTCAACTTCCGCCAGTTTTCACCAGTTACCTCAGGTGTAACCTGATTCAAAAGCAAGTCAGCTATTTCCCACAGGCTGGAAAGTGGCGAATTTACGGCATTGGTGAACATTAAGGACGCTGGAAAGGCTTTATACGTTTCAATTCTCGTGTTAATGAAGGCAAAATTCAAACATGGGAGGGAACGATCAAACTTGGATTGTGCCTCCGTGACAAGTTATAACTGCAGCTTTTCAATTCCTATTAACCCTCTCTGCGAAAGACTGTTTGAGGTAATAATGCCATGCCAGAAACAAAACTGACGAAACTCCTGGACTACGAATGCTGGGGAATTATCAGTAACAAGAGTACCAGGAGGTCCAAAAAGCGAAACTATGTTACTCAGGTGCCTAGTGTGTCACTCCCCCACTTTAAACTAATGACACAAAACGCGAAAACGCATCTAAAGCAACAAAAATTCAACGATAACTCGCCTGAGTCTGGCAAGATACCTGGCATAGTTGATTAAAAGACTTCTCATACGACGTTCAGCGCGGGTGAACTAAAGCAATCCACTCTTAACAACCTGAACTAGGCTTTTTCCTTTTACATTCACAGCACTGCCCAATCACCTTACTGACATCCCTGTAGGGGGAGAGCCATGTTACATGCTGTTTAATTTTGTGAAGAGTTTTATAAACACCTAATTGCCCACCTAACAAAGACTGATGGTAGTATCTAAAGAGAATGGGAATAAGATTATGGGGCAAACAAATTCTCCACTGCTCATCGCCCTTTGTCTGTAACCACAAAACGCCCCTTTTCACCCGGACACTACCTCTCCAGACTGAAGACGCTGTATGATCTGTATATTTCCGGATCGGAATCTTGTTGTTGGGCAAGGTCACTAAGTAACTCATGCGCCTCAGCTAAAATAACACTAACATTGTCTTCCAGATCAGTCACATGCGGAAAACGATTCTCGTCATCCCCAGACTCAAACATACAGCTTAGCGCGCCAGAAACGACATTTTTTACGTGTACGCATGATGTCTGTATTTCGGACATATCCAAAAGACCAGGCACCAAGCTTTCATTTAACTGATTCGTCTCAATGGAGAACGAATCCACCACTTTCAGTGCGGATACACATGTCCAACCTCTTGTGGGAATCTGTGAGTAGCGAGCATGGCGGACATGAGCAGGGAATGCGAATATGTGGCGCTTCGTAGGAATGTGGGTTTGCCGAGAGACGTGGCGAGACAGTCTGCGTAGTTATGGCAAACACTGTGTCCATGTGGCATAGTGGTTAACGCAGCTGCCTAGTAAGCAGGAGATCCCGGGTTTCGAATCCCAGTTTGGCACACATGTTCACTCATCGCCGCCGATTCCGCGTAAAGTGCCAATGCAGCTGACATCGATTGTTCCTTCCCTTTCCTTCCTCCCTCCTCCATCTTCAATTTACATATAACGAAATTTTTTGCTGCCCGTTATGTGCTTCACCTGAAACTTGAACGTCGTAATGCGCACTGCGCAATACGTCCCATTTTAGATGGACGCGCTGTAATGCACGAGGGCACCTGATTGTCAGTTTCCGAGATGAAGTCATTGTGTTTTAAGTACAACTTGAACTTCTCTGTACCAAAGAGAACGCCACGTGGAGTGGCCGCGTGGTTTGAGGTGCAATGGCACGAATTGCGAGGCCCCTTCCGGAGGTTCGAGCCCTCCCTCGGACATGGGTGTGTGTATTGTTCTTAGCATAAGTTAGTTTAAGTAATGTGTAAGTCTAGGGACCTATGACCCCTATGACCTGAGCAGTCTGGTCCTATAGAAATTCACACACATCTGAACATTTTGAGCCAAAGAGAACAGGGAAGGCCTCAAGCTCATAGGTGAAATACTTGGCCTTAGTAGCTCTTAAAGCACGTGACGCATAAGCAACGGGTCATCGTTCCCCATCCTGCTCCTGCAACAACACGACCTCTACCCCAGAATTTGACGCATCGGTTTGCAAGATAAAAGGTAAATCAAAATCGGGGACGGCGAGCACTCTCTTCAGTGCTCATAGACAGCCTGCTGACTTTTGGTCCTCCTGAACTCATGTCCCTTTCTACACAATAAATTCAAATGGGCTGCCAGCTCGGCGAATTTGGGCACAAACTTACGAGAACAGTTTATCATAGCAACAAACCAAGCTACACGCTTTTTAGTTCTTGGAGGACGAAAATTGTGAATAGCCTGAGTTTGGGTATGGTCCACTCAAATCCCATCAAACGAAACTAAATGTTCCAAAAAGGAAATCTCATACCGCATTATGTCAACATTTGAAGCTTTAACAGTTAAGTTTACTTCCCCAACCTTGCCAACACCTGACGGAGGTTGTCCAGATGTTCGAGAAAAGTCTTGCTGTAAACGCCGTCAACCAAATGGTTGTAAATACACTGAAACTTGATATTACCCAAAACAGAATCGAGTAAGCGAGATAGAAGTGTTGCTACAGTGGATTATCCGAAAGGGACTCGATTGAATTTATACAAGTCCCAGTCTGTAAGAACTGCGTCGCAGCCTTTGATTCCTTCACCAAGGAAATTTGCTAATAGGCTTGGTTGAGGTGTAGGATGCTGAAATATCCTGCCCCTACAAACCATGTAAAACAATGTTGTAGATTGGGCAAGGGAACCGATTGAATTCGTACAAGTCCCAGTCTGAAAGAAATGCGTCGCAGCCTTTGATTCCTTCACCAAGGAAATTTGATAATAGGATTGGTTGAGGTCTAGGATGGTGAAATATCTTGCCCCTACGAATCATGTAAAACAAAGGTGTAGATTGAGCAAGAGAGCCGATTCCAGAACGACCTTTTTATTGAAAGCACGGTAATCAACGATAACTCCCCCATTAGATTTTTTCACAAAAAAAATGGGAGAAACGTTGGGTGAAATTGATGGCTGGATAAAATCCTCATTCAGCATCTTCTCTACCTTCCGACGCAGCCCCTTTATTTTCGGTCAAGCCAAATGGTAGGGCGATTGCCTAACACCGACCTGATCTGTCAAATAAGATATTCGATATTATTTGTCATTTCCAATTTGTCCTGAAGGACATGAGGGAGCTGCCGCATGTCTGTAAGGGCATGAAGGATTGGGCACAGCACCATTCACACTTGCTGGGCTTTCTGCACTGGCAGATGTTCAAATGGCTCTGAGCACTATGGGACTTAACTTCTAAGGTCATCAGTCCCCTAGAACGTAGAACTACTTAAACCTAACTAACCTAAGGACAGCACACACATCCATGCCCGAGGCAGGATTCGAACCTGCGACCGTAGCGGTCGCGCGGTTCTAGACTGTAGCGCCTAGAACCGCTCGGCCATCCGGCCGGCACTGGCAGATGTCCCAAATCAAATTCCCCATACAATGCACCTGCTGAATGGACCCCTGGACTTGGGAGCATGCCTACAGAAGCGGAATCTCACCGAAGGGGCAAATCTTGTCCTAATCCAAGACAAGCCCAGGAGAAAATCCTCAAACCCTTAATAATGATGTCCTGTATGGGCCACGAAAAATCACTAAACCCACAACACATGCACAATGGGCCCACTAAGGCAAGTTGCTGCCCCTAACAGTGTGGCACCTGGTACTAAGATGCCATTCATAACTCAACAAAGACACTGAACTTCGAGAGTCTAAAAGACCACACACTGGCTCATGATTGATGTTTGCACAAAAATAAGAGAGAGGATTTAAACGACCTGCACTCGAATGATTAGAGGCCCTAGACATAGAGGAAGTACCATGGCACCTGTTAAACCTCTGGCATCAGCTGTTCTGCGTCGATATATGTTTTTGGGGGCAGAGTAGGCAAAATGCTTCAGCTTCCCACAACGAAAACACCACCCCTTCGCGTGAGCGACATCATTAATAATGATAGTGCTATCATCCGGAAGACTTGCAACACAACCAGCCTGCTCATGCATGGGTCTGCTTGAGCAATGCCAACGACGTCAGAGACAAGACGTTCTAAGGCGCGAAACGCGATACTTTTCTGGAAACAAAACGCGCGAGCGATTCTCTTTATTCGTGTCCTGCACAATAGTAGTCACCTCCTCCTCTTCTGAAAGTTGCACGTCGAAAGCAAGGGCTGCAGCACTCACTTCCCACGTGTAATCAGTTAGGGGTTTGCCAACCTGCTGCACACGGAAAAAATGTTGGTTAATCAACTTGCTCCAGAGCTGGGTGAAGAGTCTTTGGCTGAGAATCAATGTGTGTAGCTCATGTGAACTGTAGTGGCGTAACAAGACAGCTACGCCACACTGAAGTAGCCGAAAGGCACGAGTAATCTCACTTAGGCTAGATAGAGGTCTGAAACAGGACGCTCAATGAATTGCTATAAAGAAAAGTACGTTGCTTTGGGAATACTTAACTTTTAATCCGTCATTGGTTTACAACGTTCTTGATGAGACATTTCATACGATAACTATCAAACTATGTAAGGCTAATGGCGCCTTGCTAGGTCGTAGCCATGGACGTAGCTGAAGGCTATTCTAACTGTCTCTCGGCAAATGAGAGAAAGGCTTCGTCAGTGTAGTCGCTAGCAAAGTTGTCGTACAACTGGGGCGAGTGCTATATCGTATCTCGAGACCTGCCTTGTGGTGGTGTTCGGTCTGCGATCACACAGTGGCGACACGCGGGTCCGACATGTACTAAGGGACCGCGGCCGATTTAAAGCTATCACCTAGCAAGTGTGGTGTCTGGCGGTGACACCACATTCCTCCCCCGCAAATCGGCGAACGGTCGTGTTATAAGGCTTCCGCCCGCCGTGGGGAGGACCCCATGTTGACGTATGCGATGAGGTGGGGAGCCTAACAACAGGCGAGGCTGTGCCACCCGCACCCGGCCATTCGGTCCGAGGGGAGCTAGGAAACGCCTGAAAACCTAGTCCAGGGTGCACGTCAACATGCGGTGTATGCGCCCGTAAAGAGACAGGAGGGGCCGAAGGATCGACCTCCATTGCGTCGGGGTACCCGACGCGCGAAGACGCCATGTGGTCCGGAGCGGGCAAGAGTTCCATGGCGGAGGACAATTGGTCACGGGAAGCGATCGGCGGCGCGTGACCCAGGGAGGCGCTTGGCGGCTGCAGCGAAGCGTCCACTGCGGGCGGCGCCGGCTGGAGGACAGGCGGCGGCGGCGGCGGCGGCGGCGCGTCGCCATGGGGCAAAATGGAAAGCATCGTCGGTAACACCTGGGGATGAGGCGAACCAGTAGATGGGTCCCCAGGGCGCTGACCGGACGGCACCGTCGCTGAAAGCAGACGGGGAGCGGCAGAACCCGTGCGACGATAGAGGCGCAGCTGATTGAGATGCCGACGCACCCCACCAGAGGCCCCCAAAACCAAATACATCGCGCGGCCGAGGCAGCGAAGAATGCGCCCTGCGAGCCAACGCCGTGAACCTCGATAGTTGCGATAGAATACAACGTCGCCTGGAGCAAAAGCAGAAGTCTGCCGCTGCACAGGAACCTGATGCGGCAGGTGCAGCAAAGACATCAAGGTTCGATGAGGACGACCGTGGAGCAACTCAGCCGGCGGGCGACCATCTCGGGGCTGAGAGCGATACGATGACAAAAACAGCAACAACGCGTCCTCCCGAGAATGCGACTCTTTCAACTTCAACATCTGTGACTTGAAAGTCCGGACCAATCGTTCAGCGGCACCGTTTGACTGAGGCGAAAACGGCGCGGATGTCAGATGTTGAATACCATTGGCCTGGCAGAATGTCTGAAATTCTGCGGACATGAATTGTGGGCCATTGTCGGAAACAATAGTCTGCGGAAGACCTTCAATGCAAAAGATGGCAGACAACGCTTGGATGGTGGCAGAGGACGTCGTGGAAGACATCCGGACAACAAAAGGAAAATTACTGAAGGCATCTACCGGAACCAACCATCGAGCATTCCAGAATGGACCAGCAAAATCTATGTGCAAGCGTTGCCAAGGGGAAGTGGCTTTTGGCCATGCAAAGACTTTCTGCGGCGGAGCGGATTGTTGTTCGGCACACGCCATGCAAGAAGAACACATATTCGTAATCGCAACATCGATTCCGAACCAAGTACAGTGCTGTCGAGCAAGTTGTTTCGTTCGCACTATACCCCAATGTCCTTGGTGAAGAAGCCGTAAGACAGAGGACTGTAACGAACGTGGGACCACGACTCTGGACTGATCATTATCAGAACGCAACAACAAAACACCACGTCGTACAAAAAGTCTCTCCCTATGAGCAAAAAATCTGTGAACCAACGGATCCTCGATCCGAGAGTTTGACAAAGGCCATTGCGTAGCAACAAAACGCAAAACGGTAGCAAGGACAGGGTCAGCAGCTGTGGCTGTAGCTACACGACGAAAATCAATCGGAAACGATTCGACCACTTAATCGGTTTCCGAATCAATGAACATGCAAGCAAGTTCGGAAGAATCGAATGCTTTATCCTCAGCAACAGGCAAACGGGACAACGCATCAGCGTTTCCGTGCTTAGCAGTGGACCGATACAAGATATCGTAGCGGTACTGCGAGAGGGAAATAGACCAGCGAATGAATTTCTGCGCTGTACGCGGAGGTACAGGCTTGTTCGGATGAAAAAGCGATGTCAAAGGTTTGTGGTCTGTGATGATGGTAAAGTGACGACCATACAAGAAATCATGGAACTTAGTAACACCAAACACGAGAGCCAAAGCTTCTTTCTCTATCTGTGAATAATTTCTTTGCGCAGACGAGAGCAATTTGGACGCAAAGGCAATAGGGCGATCATGCGAGCCAACTTTGTGCGCAAGCACAGCACCGATCCCGAAATCCGATGCATCTACCATCAACAAAAGGGGTTTCTGGGGATCAAATGGCGTGAGGCAAGTATTAGAAAGCAACGCCGATTTCAACTGGCGAAAGGCGCGTTCGCATTCCGTCGTCCAGAGAAACGGAACACCTGTACGGCATAAGCGATGAAGCGGAGCTGAAATGGAAGAGGCATTGCGCACAATCACTCACACCTTGTGATACTAAATCGTGTAATGTTCTTGCGACCTCATCACGCAATGCGTGGGGAACATTGCGCGCTTTGAAAAATTTCGGTTGCGCGTTGACTTTCAGTTCCAAATGTGCTGCATAGTTTTTAGCGCAACCTAAGCCTGGTGCAAAAATGTCTGCAAATTCTTCACACAGACGAGAAACACTGTCTGTAGGCACAGTCTGATTCACTGATAGGACCTGATTTACGATAGACATGTTAAACAATTGAAATAAATCTAAACCAAACAAGTTCACTGCAGTAGAAGAACGAAGAACGTAAAATGACACAAGTTTTGTTTGTCCCTTGTATGTTGCAAGAAGAGTGCACTGTCCTAACACAGGGATCGGCTGTCCTGAATAACTTTTTAACTGAACATTTGCGGCACGCAACGGAGGTTTGCCCAGTTGTTTGTACGTGTCGTGATTGAGCAATGAAACTGCAGCTCCGGTATCGAGCTGGAATGGTATTACCTTGCCATTAAAGTCCAAATCTACAAAAGGTTTATTGTCCTGCCGACGACAAGAGCGATTGTCATGTGCAATTTGAACTGATACAGGTACAGCATCACTTGCTAATTGACGTGATTTCCGGCGACGTCGACGCACAGTATTTATGGGATTAACACAGTCACTGTTAGAGACAGTGGCACTGGACGAAGCGGAATTAACTACATGAATGTCCATGGGCGAAGGTTCACGAGTCTGAGTGTCCTTGGTTCGATTCCAGCGCGAAGCAAAAGGCCGGGAATGATTGTGATTGTCTGATCTGAGCTTTTTCTGGCAAACACTTTGAACATGTCCTTTCTTATTACAGAAAAAGCAAATAGCTTGGTGTGACGGGCAATTGTCACGCGAATGTCTAGTTGCACACTGCGGGCATGATTTCACTGCATTTGTGTGCTGGCGCGGCACACCTGGTTTAGAGCGTGGCGGCAGCTGCGTGGACGTGCGCGAGGGCAGTTTACCGGGCCACGCAACGCGCCTGGCGGGCCGGTTAATGTTACACACGGCTGGCGAAGTCGCAAATGATTCCTGAGCAAAGTCAAGCGTGTCTTGTCTATCCAATATGTCTATCACTTGTTGAAGGGAGGGATTAACTAGTTTCAAAATTTGCTCCCGTATACGAACATCAGAAACGTTCTGTGCAATTGCATCATGTACCATTGTATCTGAATAGGGGAGTCCACATTCACACTCAAAAGCACAATCCCTCGTAAGGCCTTGCAATGTTGCAACCCACTCCCTATTAGTCTGACCGGCCGTACGTTTTGTACGAAAGAACGTATACCTTTTTGCAATGACATTAACTGTTTCTTTGAAATAGGCGTCCAATGCCGACAAAATTTCTTCGTAGGACATTGTTGCTACGTCGCGTCGGGGAAACAATTTCACTATCACACGGTACGTTTGCACCCCTACACACGCCAATAAATGAGGCTGCCGCTCGTTAGCTTGAATTCTGTAGGCAGCGAGATGAAATCCAAATTGGCGTGACCACTCAGTCCATGTCTCTTGCGTTGGTTCAAACTTGCGAAACGGCGGTGCAACTGCATGTTGTGGCTGCGGTAGCGGTGAAGGGGCGGCTGCCACATCGTGTTGCAGTGCACGTTGACCCTGGACGAGCTGTCCAAGGGCATCCAATAACGCCTGCGTCTGCTGATTCTGCAAGCGATAAAATTCGGACAGTACATCTGGAGATTGTGGCGAAGCCATGACACAAGTAAATGTAAGCAATTAGAAAGAACAAGACCCTTGTCGTTGTCTCGTCGCCAACTGTTGTGGCGTAACAAGACAGCTACGCCACACTGAAGTAGCCGAAAGGCACGCGTAATCTCACTTAGGCTAGATAGAGGTCTGAAACAGGACGCTCAATGAATTGCTATAAAGAAAAGTACGTTGCTTTGGGAATACTTAACTTTTAATCCGTCATTGGTTTACAATGTTCTTGATGAGACATTTCATACGATAACTATCAAACTATGTAAGGCTAATGGCGCCTTGCTAGGTCGTAGCCATGGACTTAGCTGAAGGCTATTCTAACTGTCTCTCGGCAAATGAGAGAAAGGCTTCGTCAGTGTAGTCGCTAGCAAAGTCGTCGTACAACTGGGGCGAGTGCTATATCGTATCTCGAGACCTGCCTTGTGGTGGCGCTCGGTCTGCGATCACACAGTGGCGACACGCGGGTCCGACATGTACTAAGGGACCGCGGCCGATTTAAAGCTACCATCTAGCAAGTGTGGTGTCTGGCGGTGACACCACATGAACTATCGTTACAGGCCAGAAAACTGCTGACCGTTTCAATTAAAGCACCTCTACACAAAGGGTAAATAATCTAAAAACCAAATTCAAAGCGGCCTTGAAAGCAATGACTTGTATGTTTCGAAAGTTGGGCAAAATAGGTTGCCTTACTAGGCTCACTCCATTCTGCTGGACTATCATTTTCCCGTCTACACTCTTGTGTCGTACTACTCTCCTCGACGTCCGAGATCTCATTCGAAGATGATCAACTTACTTTGCACAGTCATTACTCCGAAACGTACTTCATTAACCATAGCTCTGGTCGGGACATCACAGCTTACAGATTCCACTTCCTCCACCCGGTTAGGAAAATGTACTACCTGTGCCTGCAGGCGATAAATTTGCACGCGAGAGGGATTGGAACCTTCCAAACTCAATATTCCTGTCGAAATCCACTAAAGAAGCGCCGGCACTACCAAGTGCGTCATTGACCTGCCCAATAAGCTCCACCGTGATATGCATGGGGAAGTATCGACGCAGCATAGACACGTGTACATAACTCGTTGGCGTCACCTTCCGAGTTTCCACGTTACAGGGGTACCTGTAAAAAAAAAAAACCAGCTGCAAATAGTTTCCAAACAAAAATTTACACCAAGAAAAGCATATAAGAGAAGTAAATTACCAAACAACAAACGATGTTCAATAAAAACAAGAGAGACTAGAGTGCAACGATGCTCTAGCTACCATTTCGATACAACCTAACAAGTATGTTAATTAATGAGAGGACACAATCTACAGCTGCTAGTGGAAGGAGTGGGTTACAAGTTGAACATTGCTTGTTTCTTTTAAATAATGCCTTGACAAAATTTATGACCACAGTACAATTCACCAAAGTATTACATATATTCCTAAGTTTCTTTCTTTTAACAATAAACCGTTTGCCTGCTGGAAATTAAAGTTTGTTCCCACTAAAAGTTCATCTACATTAGGAATCCAAGTTTTGCATTATGTTCCAAAAAGATTACCAAAGTAGTTCATTAGCTACAGGCTTTAAATCTTTCCTTGTTAAAACAGTGCAATATATTTACTCTCTGTGCTTCAATAATTTCAGACAAAATAATTTACTTAATGAGGTTGGTTAGGACACAATCAATAAATTATGAGGAACCAGCCCAGTAAGAGTTCAGGATGCAAGCCCACAGATGGCATTACACTCTGTGCTAGACCTTGAACATTTGATCTGCGGTGACATAGTGTAAAGTTAACATCGGCTCAAGTCCAACAAACATAAAACCTTTCTTTAAAAATAAACAGGGATAAAATAACAGTTCGGTGGCCAGTCTCAAAATACGCTGTACTCAAGGTTAGCACAGAAGTGGCAAGAGAAATTTAACAGCATCAAAACACAAATATTAATCTCAGGAGATGTCATATTAAAGTTAATCATTCGTGCCAAACAATGCAAAGTATTTTTTCAGGGTGCAGCACATCAGCTACCGGTTATATCAACCGAGACTAAATGCTCGGCTACGACTCCTCCGACGGAGAGGACTGACCCCCCGGACACCCAAAGATGGTGCTCAGATTCGCCAGGAACGAGGTATCGACCTCGCCACACGACTCAGTTCCATCATCTGGTGTAAACTGCAATAATGAAAATATTAGGTTACACAACAATGCGAGGGGATCTTTAGGTCTGAAATGTCATTTAAGGAACTATGCGTTTGAAATTTGTAAAATGAATCAAAATAAATTAGAAGCGAAATGGTTCAAATGGCTCTAAGCACTATGGGACTTAACATCTGAGGTCATCAGTCTCCTAGACTTAGAACTACTTAAACCTAACTAACCTACATATCCACGCCCGAAGCAGGATTCGAACCTACGACCGTAGCAGCAGCGCGGTTCTGGACTGAAGCGCCAAGAACCGCTCGGCCACAACGGTCACAAATTAGAAGCGATAACGGGACGTTACTTACAATTAAATTCACTTATCCATTTAAGGTCATCCGCACCCGAACGTTGTTATGGAACCAACGTTTGGTCCCTCCTTTTGTCGTGTACACAGTATTTTCATTATTGCAGTTTACACCAGACGACGGAACCTCAGGTGTACTGAAACCCGCGAAGGCAATAAATGATTGTGGGTTAAGCAATTATTGTGCGGTTTCTTCATTTTAGTAAATTGGTTTTGAAAATGTTGTAGAAGGACAATTTTAAGATAATCTGAAGAGCCCCACGAAGGCGAAAAGCATTATTAACAAAAGAATAAGTTGCAACCAAGACTGTTTTCAAATCAAATATTCTACATAAGTTTGCTGTAGTAGGCGACCTAATGGGATGGAAGAAATTTAACGATAAATTGCAGAAATGACCATCTTCATTATTTGTACTAATCTTAACCAAAAATCATTGTTTTTCAGGGTTCTATCAGGAACCGCTCATAAACAATTGGTTCTTTTGTAAGCCGCCTTATATCCACCCTACATGACATCTAACGCAAAAGAATCAATCGATTTGCTCAAATTGTCTGGGCTGAAGGAAGTACGTAATGTTTACATTTTGAAAAAAAATGGTTCAAATGGCTGTAAGCAGTATGGCACTTAACATCTGAGGTCATCAGTCCCCTAGACTTGGAACTACTTAAACCTAACTAACCTAAGGACATCACACACGCCTGCCGGAGTGGCCGTGCGGTTCTAGGCGCTACAGTCTGGAACCGAGCTACCGCTACGGTCGCAGGTTCGAATCCTGTCTCGGGCATGGATGTGTGTGATGTCCTTAGGTTAGTTAGGTTTAATTAGTTCTAAGTTCTAGGCGATTGACGACCTCAGAAGTTAAGTCGCATAGTATTCAGAGCCATTTGAACCATTTGAACATCACACACCGCCATGCCCGAGGCAGGATTCGAACCTGCGACCGTAGCAGTAGCGCGGTCCCGGACTGATGCGCCTAGAACCGCTAGGCCACAGCGGCCGACTTTCGATTTTGACCCTGTATTGTAGGATAGGTACAGTATGCCTGTTCTTCCGATAGATATACGCATGGTCGCTATACAAAACACCTGACAACTATCTCTGTGAGCAATAGAATCGTCCGCAGCTCGTGGTCGTGCGGTAGCGTTCTCGCTTCCCACGCCCGGGTTCCCGGGTTCGATTCCCGGCGGGGTCAGGGATTTTCTCTGCCTTGTGACGACTGGGTGTTGTGTGCTGTCGTTAGGTTTAAGTAGTTGTAAGTTCTAGGGGACTGATGACCATAGATGTTAAGTCCCATAGTGCTCAGAGCCATTTGAACCATTTTTTGAGCAACAGAATCCGAGATGCGATTCCTGGAAAATCACATTTTCGCGTGTGGCTTGTTGGAACATATTGGTACCGCGCACTGTCCAACACAGATCGATACCAAGAATTCGACCCAGTCCAGGGCAGAAAGTTGCCGGTAAGCAGCACGTGTACAGCCTCTGGCCAGAATGTGTTGCGACCACCAGCTGAAAAGTTCCAGTACTGCTAGACACGGCCATTTTTCATACTCAGTAATGGCTTCTTTTTGCACTGAAAATAAAGTGACAGAAGGATGACATTTTAATCGACAAATTCTGCAGGCATGGAAATAGAAGGGTATAAGTTTGGTAGCGTTCGAGCAAGGAGTTCATAATGTAACACTTTCCATTTCCACCAATCAACGTGTTTATCATATGCCTTACTCGATACATCTGCTGACAGTATTCAGACTTCTTTCATTTATTTACTTAGTAAACTTCAGTCTAATGATGGATGCTGGTCGTATTACAATACAAATTATTTTACCACAATGCGAGTATTCTGTCTTTCCCATTTATCTTGACAATCCCAAATAACATGTCCAGAAGAAAATTTTGAAGAAAGTCTCAAGTAAAAGCTGTTTAGCGACTCGCGGGACATTAATAAGCATGATTGCTTTTCTCGTAACTTCGTTCGTTACAAAAATATCAACAGCAATACGTCCTTTTTTAATAGCAACCTATATATTTTATTCGGTAATGCACTTTATCTTCTCTAGACCTCTTTAAAAACGTAGCTCAAAACTGACTGACTCCCCTGTTCTAGCACACAGCTTAGATAACTAGGCTGACGTAACTTGTCCACTTACTGGAGTTGATAGTAAAGAAATGGCAACGAAAATATAATGCAAATAAATGTAAATGTCGTGTACTAGGGCCTCCCGTCGGGTATACCGTTCGTCGGCTGCAAGTCTTTCGATTTGATGCCACTTCGGCGACTTGCGCGTCGATAGGGATGAAATGATGATGAATAGGACAACACAACACCCAGTACCTGAGCGGGGAAAATCTCTGACCCAGCCGGGAATCGAACCCGGGCACATAGGATTGACATTCTGTTTGGCTGACCACTTTTTTTTGCGTTTTGGTCTGTATAGTTCGTTGCGTTTGGTCTGGGCGGACATCACAAGACATCCGTGTAAGTTGATCGTTGATTCCTTTACTCAGTTTTTTTATTACAGAGAGCAAACAGCTCTCTGTCCGAACACGATGAGCTATCGTGCCGGCTAGAATGAAATGAGGGTGTGGCATTGTTGGCGGGGAGGACCACTCAGCTACCGGGGGCGGACAATATAAGGTATATTTCAGTTAAATACTGTGGTGTCACCGCCAGACACCACACTTGCTAGGTGGTAGCCTTTAAATCGGTCGCGGTCCGGTAGTATACGTCGGACAGGCGTGTCACCACTATCAGTGATTGCAGACCGAGCGCCGCCACACGGCAGGTCTAGAGAGACGTCCTAGCAAAATGGCTCTGAGCACTATGGGACTCAACATCTTAGGTCATAAGTCCCCTAGAACTTAGAACTACTTAAACCTAACTAATCTAAGGACATCACACACACCCATGTCCGAGGCAGGATTCGAACCTGCGACCGTAGCAGTCCCGCGGTTCCGGACTGCAGCGCCAGAACCGCATGGCCACCGCGGCCGGCCAGACGTCCTAGCACTCGCCCCAGTTGTACAGCCGACTTTGCCAGCGATGGTTCACTGACAAATTACGCTCTCAATTGCCGAGACGATAGTTAGCATAGCCTTCAGCTACGTCATTTGCTACGACCTAGCAATGCGCCATTATCAATTGCTATTTATCTTGTGATGCATGTACTGTCAGACCAATGTTCACCCATTATGGATTAAAGTTAAGTATTCCAGCAGCTATGTACCTTTTTTGCTAGTCTCAATTCCTTGTCATTTTACAGACCTCACGCCATCCTGGGTGAGCTTAAACGCGTGCCCTTCGGCCTCCCGTCCTCGTGGATTGGCTGTCTTGCCAGTCCACAAAAAAATACTGTATATTTTGTGTACACATGATTCGCACTACGTAATCTCAATTCTTCAGCATTAATTTCAAATAATCTGTTAATTCACCTTAGATATGCCGTAAATACAATATTTAATTGTATTTTGCGCTCAAAGAAATAGCAAAAATCTTTAGTTATTTTTATTTTGATAGTCATGTAACCTTGATTACTGTACCGCAGCCCTCAGATACGTAACTGCTTTATCTGCACGCATTAGTTTTCTTTCACACTGTTCCGTGGCAAGCAGCAAAATATTCTTGATCTTGATAAACCAACTAATAAAGTATTTTTCTGAAACTTTTTTAAATGTTACAGGAATCTTATTAGTAAGATGCTTCTTCTTCGTTAGTTTTTAGCTCGAGTTTCTTCAGTGCAGATTCGTATTTCACACACGGACGCCTCATGATAGGATACGTGACGGCTCACAACGTAGTACACTGTTGTAACATAATATTTATTAATACTTCTCCGATCCTTACTCTTGGCCGGCCGGAGTGGCCGTGCGGTTCTGGGCGCTGCAGTCTGGAGCCGAGCGACCGCTACGGTCGCAGGTTCGAATCCTGCCTCGGGCATGGATGTGTGTGATGTCCTTAGGTTAGTTAGGTTTAATTCGTTCTAAGTTCTAGGCGACTGATGACCTCAGAAGTTAAGTCGCATAGTGCTCAGAACCATTTGAACCACCTTACTCTTGAAATGAACTTCAACTGTTATTAATAAAGAGTCACGTTTCTTACAAGTGGGATTCCAAACTTTTGGTTCGAATGTAGGTTTCTTTCACACTCAAATGATCTGCAGATATTTTACAAAACCATTCATAAATCCATTACTGGATAACATCTTAATTGACTACTCTTGACGTATGCTACTCTGTGGTTACCCTCAAGCAGTGCGTGCGGTGTTGGAAGCTCCATGCTGTAATTACTGTGACGTAAAGGTGTCTGCAGGTAACTTCAACCGTCATCACAGCCCAAGGACGAATAAAAGAAGCAACACAGCACAAACCAATATTTGCACTTACACGTAATATCGTAAGTAAAAGTACGCACCTGGATGTTATTTTAGAAAACATACCTCTTAAAATTAACTACCAACATTTTTACTCATTTATAGACGACAATGGAGTGAAAATTTCGAACTTCCGACTCTTAAGGGTAAAATCTCGAACTTAATCCACGAAAAAATTCGGTACTTTCACCTTGTCGATATAGAGTATTGAGTCCAGATTTCGAGATGGCTTTCAACGCCCTTCCTCACACCTGACTTAATAATATTGAGTACATATGGAATATGACCTAAATTCTGCGACCGGATTCATAATTTCCTTCTTCAAAGTCTGCAGTGCATAGTTATCGGCATTTTCGACGGAAGTGTGATACATCTTTTGACGTTCTTGAGCCGTATTCGGTGTGAAAATAGCGTCTCGTACACACTGCCAATCTTGTCAGTTCGAACCGCAGAGTAGTCTGTAATACTGTACGGGTGAACATTAATAAAACTGGCAAACTGCAAGGACGTACTCGTGGCTGAAAATGGGGGGAAAAAGATCCGATGAACATGTGTCCGGAAATGGACGGTGTGCGTGCAACAACAACAAATCGTACGAGAACTCAGCACAGAGCTGCAGCGTATCCATGTCCAAAGTGACCTCCATGGGACTGCGGTTGTCATGAGGATACGCATAATCAAACTATGGCTTACACCTTGTTGGCGGCCCACTTGCCTGGAGCTTGTACTATTGTTCATTTCAATATCCTGTGCAACCCGGTCCTCCAGATCTGGTGCGGGCACGTTCGTCTGTCTGGAAGGACCCATGATCACATAAACGCCCAAAAAGGACTTGGAATGTTATGTGATATAGTTGATGTGTGTGAGGGTACTAGGTCTGGTACAGACTCTCGGCCGTTTCCATCTGCTTGGCCGTACACAAACACGATCTTTGCTTGTTCTCGACATGAATACCGCACCATTCTGCTGCTAACAGTACTCTGCGTCAATCACACGACCGACAACACATAAGGAACACACGGCAAGTCGTCAGAAGAAGTGCCATACGTCGTCGCCATCAACGGTGATAACGATGCATTTCCGGACGCATGCTCATAGGACCTTTTTTCCTCCATTTCCAGTCAGGAATCCGTCCCTACAGTTTGTCATTTTATTAATGCTCACCCTATGTGTATGATAGTAGTTCAATAAACATTTGGGCGGGCATAGCTTATATATTTTTAATATATATATTATAAAGGGGAAACTTTGTTGCCAGCCGCTGTGGCTTTGATTGAAAACTGTCAACGTCGCATAGACCAGTTCCAGAGAATACTGTTTATCAACACGTATATTTTATCCAAGGCCTGCTACATAGCACAGGTTCTCCCTATTCCATCAATGGTGACGAAGACGATCACGTCCACCTTAGAAGAGTTTTTGTGGAAAGGGGAATTGTTTGGAGTGTGGTGAAGACAGCAGTTTTCGACCCAAGCAATGGAGGAATGGGACTAACCGACATGAAGTCTAAAGCGACGGGACTGTATGTCATACGAAGAGGGAGCATAATGTGTAACGATCCAGGGTGCATTACAGCAAAACTATACGACATTATCAGGTCGGAAAGCGTAGAGCCGCCGATAAATATACAAAAAATAAGTTTTAAACTAAAACATATTAGGGAGTATTATCTTGAACTAAGCTATCTCAGCACAAAGCTTTTGAACTCCAAAAACGTTACAGCGAAAGCGATTTTAGCTGAAAGACGGAACCATGAAAGGAAAAATAACATAGAACCTAAATATGCTGGAATAGCATAGAATGTGGTCTGGAAAAACATCATTAGTGATGTTCTTTCGTTTGACGTGAGAACGGCGTGGTACAAGGTACTCAATAACATCATTAGCACTAATGAGCGTCTCTTTGCCATTGGTTTAAGTGACACTAACCTCAGCAGCAAATGCAACCTCGTTGATAGTGTGCCTCGTCGTTACACATGTGGAGAACGGATTATCAACTGGAGGTGGACCAGAGAGAAAATTGCTCAAATAACAAGAACTTCAGCAAACAATATACCGATTAACATTTCCTTCAGACCAGAAGAAAGTTACTACCCTCAGGCAAAAAATAACGCAGTGATTTCGTTAATGGGCAAATATACAAGTTAAATTTTTAACAATATTGGAAGCGATGAACATATTGAATAAAAGATGTATATGGAAAATGAATTCGATAAAAAAGTTAAGTGTCAGAATCACAGTAAGAAATATGGTAACATGCTCCGAATTGTCTTCAACAGAATGGGTATAGGTTAGGAACTGGATTCCTCGTGGAGAGGGGGTGGGTTGTGTCACGTTCCCGACCCTGATCTCACCTGCAAGTCACACATGAAAAATAAATCAGTAGTACAGCAGAATACAAGAATATGACGGCAAACATCTGGTGTCTGATATAAAGGAAGAGCTTGAACTCCCTAAGGATGCGTTTAGAAGGCTAGAACTGACAAAAATAACAAGGCAGTGAAGGACTTTGCGATGTCACTGTTCGGGACTGCTCTTCTGTCCACGTAACCTATCCTGGGAGGAACACACATCAAGGATTTACTGACTGATTAATTTGGGTCTGAGAAATGATGATGAGGAACCTCAGGCTGCAGAAGAAGAAAACGTGCCTGCTGACCTGGATGACAGTGAATGTGCTAAATGTGTGCTATTGCTAAAGACTGCATATCATTCCTCATTCTTTGAATGCTGTAATTTATGACTGCAATTGTCTGTCACCTTATTTATGTCATTTCATTGTAAGCTAGGCACTTTTGTTACTGTTTTTGTGGAATTAAAAAGAAAGCGGTTCTAGGCGCTTCAATCCGGAACCGCGCTGCTGCTACGGTCGCAGGTTCCAATCCTTTCTCGGGCATGGATGTGTGAGATGTCCTTAGGTTAGTTAGTATCATTTTCATGTTAGATTTTTTATCTCAATTGTTCTTTTTTCTGCTCTTTTAATAAGATAAGGATTAAATAAGAAAAAGTTTATTTGATTAAATATAATTAAAGTGGCTGAAAATATAATGAATAGAGAGAATCATATGAGAGGTAAGTAGTTCTAAGCCTATGGGACTGATGACCTCAGATGTTAAGTCCCATAGTGCTTAGAGCCACTTTGAAACGTTGTTTTCAAAATTCTCGAAATTTCTGATTTACTTCAAATTTTTACACGATCCACTAAGAAACATTCGAACGTATATAGACTACATATATTTTTAAGATATGTGTATATTATACGCATGGAAAGGTTCTTAGGAACAACCTCAAACTTTTTTTTGCATGATAGTCCGATTAAACATTCGGAAGAACATATACCATATATTATCAGTGTATAAAATATGTAAATATCTATAATACATAAAGAAAAAAAACGTTGCTAGCATAAATCTCGAAAAGCCCTTGACCAGTTTACGTCGAATTATGACATGATATTATAATAAAAATTCGGATGTATAGAAGCTATTTCTGTTAAAACCGACAACAAGAAAGAAAATGCTGTACTGTGAAAATGTGTGGTTTTGTTTTCTGTCTAGTAGGCCATTAACTACGATATCAGAGCATTTAAACTCTGTATACACATTTCTAAACAAAATCTGTATACATAACAATGTACTGTTTCGCTATACTCACTCCTCTCAGTCGGTTTAATAGAAAACAGGGAAGTTGTATCTGTGGCTTACCGACTTACGATTAGAAAACTACTACCGAATCTGAATCGTCAGAAACTTTGTAATCCTACCCGTTCGCGGACTGAAACTATGCCAAATACTGTCACTAATGTTACTATCCTCACAGAACCAACAGCTGGAGAGGTCTCTCTCATACCCGGTATACCAATGATGACAACCGATTTACCCATTCAGTTTAAGTGGCTTCAATCGACAACCAAGGTTTCGTTAGCAATAACAATAAACACGACTCAAAGTCAGAGAAAGGAGGTAAAGAGGAGATGGAGAGAGAAGGAAGGAGATAGACATGGAGTGAGATGGAAGGAGGACAGGCACAAAGAGAGGAGACAGGAGAAGATTGAGAGTGAGAGAGGGGGGAGGGGGAGAGGAGGAGACGAACAGAGAGAGGGGGAGGAGATTAGGACGGATACCCAATTCCCATACATGTTTAGCAGTTGCAAAGCATTGCCAGGTTCACTAGTGATGTATATGGAGGTAGTGTTATGCGATCCACTCTCGAGCGGTGAACAACAAGATTCCCACTAGATCGAGCTACATCACGTGGATCTGTATCTATAAAATTCTTCTGACTTCTGAACCACTACACATCGAACTAAACGAATGTTTCGGCCTATATTGTAAAGTGCATAGTCAGTGTGGCAAGTAACGCTTAACATGAAGTGTTCAACATGTCTTTGGTACAAACGCTTTCGGTTTTCAGTAGATGATAAAAGTTAAAAGTTAGTTATTGAATCTCATAGTCCGCTCCAGGTGACAGTGTGTGGTGCTGCAACAGTCATTCTCCCTCTCTTTCACCAGTACTTTGGTACCTGTGCGTTATGCTGCTGTGTATGGAATAGGGAAACGTAGCGATTCAGTTCCTACACAGACGGTGGAGCTGGCAACAGAGCCGAATAGTTAACTAGCAAGGGGAATTTACGAACTGGTCTACTTCAGTTTTCATCATTATATATAGGATCTGAGCGTTAGTGTTCAGACGTCAACTGCTTAAAGCAGTACAATGCACTGCTTAAACAAACTCGAAAAAATCGCTCTTGAAAATTTCGAGATTTTCGAGCGCTTTTGTGTGCAAAATGGTTAAAGCATGTTAATAGAGTCTCCAGGAGGTGACTGGGTAGCGTAGAAGTCATGTTCTCACGAAGTCACAGATTTTATCCTCATTAGTAGCAACAGTTTTACTTTTATTGAACTCTGTATTTATCATGAGCTCCCCATGAACCATGGACCTTGCCGTTGGTGGGGAGGCTTGCGTGCCGCAGCGATACAGATAGCCGTACCGTAGGTGCAACCAGAACGGAGGGGTATCTGTTGAGAGGCCACACAAATGTGTGGTTCCTGAAGAGGGGCAGCAGCCTTTTCAGTACTTGCAGGGGCAACAGTCTGGATGATTAACTGATCTAGCCTTGTAACACTAACCAAAACGGCCTTGCTGTGCTGGTACTGCGAACGGTTGAAAGCAAGGAGAAACTACAACCGTAATTTTTCCCGAGGGCATGCAGCTTTACTGTGTAGTTAATGATGATGGCGTCCTCTTGGGTAAAATATTCCGGAGGTAAAATAGTGCCCCATTCGGATCTCCGGGCGGGGGCTACTCAAGAGGACGTCGTTATCAGGAGAAAGAAAACTGGCGTTCCTCGGATCGGAGCGTGGAATGTCAGATCCCTTAATCGGGCAGGTAGGTTAGAAAATTTAAAAAGGGAAATGAATGAGTTAAAGTTAGATATAGCGGGAGTTAGTGAAGTTCGGTGGCAGGAGGAACAAGACTTTTGGTCAGGCGAATGCAGGGCTATAAATACGAAGTCAAATAGGGGTAATGCAGGAGTAGGTTTAATAATGAATAAAAAAATAGGAGTGCGGGTAAGCTACTACAAACAGCATAGTGAACGCATTATTGTGGCCAAGATAGACACGAAGCCCACGCCTACTACAGTAGTATAAATTTATATGCCAACTAGCTCTGCAGACGACGAAGAAATTGAAGAAATGTATGATGAAATAAAAGAAATTATTCAGATAGTGAAGGGAGACGAAAATTTAATAGTCATGGGTGACTGGAATTCGATAGTAGGAAAAGGGAGAGAAGGAAACGTAGTAGGTGAATATGGATTGGGGGTAAGAAATGAAAGAGGAAGCCGCCTGGTAAAATTTTGCACAGAGCACAACTTAATCATAGCTAACACTTGGTTCAAGAATCATAAAAGAAGGTTGTATACATGGAAGAAGCCTGGAGATACTGACAGATTTCAGGTATTTTATATAATGGTAAGACAGAGATTTAGGAACCAGGTTTTAAATTGTAAGACATTTCCAGGGGCAGATGTGGACTCTGACCACAATCTATTGGTTATGAACTGTAGATTAAAACCGAAGAAACTGCAAAAAGGTGGGAATTTAAGGAGATGGGACCTGGATAAACTGGCTAAACCAGAGGTTGTAGAGAGTTTCAGGGAGAGTGTAAGGGAACAAATAGCAGTAATGGGGGAAAGAAATACAGTAGAAGAAGAATGGGTAGCTTTGAGGGATGAAGTAGTGAAGGCAGCAGAGGATCAAGTAGGTAAAAAGACGAGGGCTAGTTGAAATCCTTGGGTAACAGAAGAAATATTGAATTTAATTGATGAAAGGAGAAAATATAAAAAGGCAGTAAACGAAGGAGGCAAAAAGGAATACAAACGTCTCAAAAATGAGATCGACAGGAAGTGCAAAATGGCTAAGCAGTGATGGGTAGAGGATAAATGTAAGGATGTAGAGGCTCATCTCACTAGGGGTAAGATAGATACTGCCTACAGGAAAATTAAAGAGACCTTTGGAGAAAAGAGAACCAGAGCTCAGATGGAAACCCAGTTCTAAGCAAAGAAGGGAAAGCAGAAACGTGCAAGGTGGCGTTGTACTTGAGGACAACATTATGGAAATGGAAGAGGATGTAGATGAAGATGAAATGGGAGATATGATACTGCGTGAAGAGTTTGACAGAGCACTGAAAGACCTAAGTCGAAACAAGGCCCCGGGAGTAGACAACAATCCATTAGAACTACTGACGGCCTTGGGAGAGCCAGTCCTAACAAAACTATACCATCTGGTGAGCAAGATGTATGAGACAGGCGAAATACTCTCAGACTTCAAGAAGAATATAATAATTCCAATATCAAAGAAAGCAGGTGTTGACAGATGTGAAAATTACCGAACTATCAGTTTAATAAGTCACGGCTGCAAAATACTAACGCGAATTCTTTAGAGACGAATGGAAAAACTAGTAGAAGCCGACCTTGGGGAAGATCAGTTTGGATTCCGTAGAAATATTGGAACACATGAGGCAATACTGACCCTACGACTTATCTTAGAAGCTGGATTAAGAAAAGGCAAACCTACGTTTCTAGCATTTGTAGACTTACAGAAAGCTTTTGACAATGTTGACTGGAATGCTCTCTTTCAAATTCTGAAGGTGGCAGGGGTACAATATAGGGAGCGAAAGGCTGTTTACAATTTGTATAGAAACCAAATGGCAGTCATAAGAGTAGAGGGACTTCAAAGGGAAGCAGTGGTTGGGAAGGGAGGAAGACAGGGTTGCAGCCTATCACCGATGTTATTCAATCTGTATATTGAGCAAGCAATAAAGGAAACCAAAAGAAAAATTCGGAGTAGGTATTAAAATCAATGGAGAAGAAATAAAAACTTTGAGGTTCGCCGATGACATTGTAATTCTGTCAGAGACAGCAAAGGACTTGGAAGAGCAGTTGAACGGAATGGATAGTGTCTTGAAAGGAGGATATAAGGTGAACATCAACAAAAGCAAAACGAGGATAATGGAATGTGGTCGAATTAAGTCGGGTGATGCTGACGGTATTAGATTAGAAAATGAGACAAAGTAGTAAAGGAGTTTTGCTATTTGGGGCCAAAATAACTGATGATGGTCGAAGTAGAGACGATATAAAATGTAGACTGGCAATAGCAAGGAAAGCGTTTGTGAAGAAGAGAAATGTGTTAACATCGAGTATAGATTTAAGTGTCAGGAAGTCGTTTCTGAAAGTATTTGTATGGAGTGTAGCCATGTATGGAAGTGAAACATGGACGATAAATAGTTTAGACAAGAAGAGAATAAAAGCTTTCGAAATGTGGTGCTACAGAAGAATGCTGAAGATTAGATGGATAGATCACATAACTAATGAGGAGGTGTTGAATAGGATTGGGGAGAAGTTTGTGGCACAACCTGACTTGAAGAAGGGATCGGTTGGTAGGATTTGTTCTGAGGCATCAGGGGATCACCAATTTAGTATTGGAGGGCAGCGTGGAGGGTATAAATCGTAAAGGGAGACCAAGAGATGAATACACTAAGCAGATTCAGAAGGATGTAGGTTGCAGTAGGTTCTGGGAGATGAAGAAGCTTGCACAGGATAGAGTAGCATGGAGAGCTGCATCAAACCAGTCTCGGGACTGAAGACCACAACAACAACAACAACAACAACAACAACAACATTTTTCATGAAATGGAAACGTTACTTATATTGAATAATTTTTTAATAAAAATCAGATTTTCATTTTAACCAGTGACGTACCCCATGTGGCAGCATGAAGTATCTTTAGCCAGGCGACTTGACTGGTGTAGCTGTAATTTTCTTTTAAAGGTCTCTGCATAGAGCTATGATTAAAATTCAGAGAACAGTGTTATATAACAGAACATTTACTCACATATAAGCTTCATACAACTGTAGCAGTAACTTGCTCTGGCTTACTGGTAGCTGTAGCTTATGCTGACCTTTGGTGGCAGATTTCCAGTAGTGATAGATTGCAGTGGTCTTCTGGTAGAGGTAGTTTGTACCAGGAACCTTGTAGCAGTAGAATGTGCTGGCTTCCCAGAAGCAGTAGATTGCACCGGGTCCTGGCAGAAGCTTGTGTCAGTCTTCTCGTGCCGGCCGCTGTGACCGAGCGGTTCTAGACGCTTCAGTTCGGAATCGCGCAACCGCTACGGTCGCAGGTTCGAGTCCTGCCTCGGGTATGGTTGTGTGTGATGTCCTTAGGTTAGTCGGGTTTAAGTAGTTCTAAGTCTAGGGGACTGATGACCTCAGATGTTAAGTCCCATAGTGCTTAGAGCCATTTGAACCATTTGGAGTCTTCTGGTAGCAGTACCTTGCATCAGCCCCCTGATAATGGTAGCTTGTGCCAGCCTCCTAGTAGAGGTAGCTTACACCAACCACCTGGTAGCAGCAGCTTGCATTGGCCTCATAACAGTGGTAGCCTATGCCAGCCTCCAACTAGTGGCAATGCGTTGGGCTCCAGGTGGTGGTAGCTTGCATTGGCTTCCTGGTTCCAGTAGTGTGCATTGACCTCCTGGTAGTGCTATCTTGCAATGGCCTCCTGGTAGCAGCAGCTTGTGCCGACCTTCGATAGCAGTAGCTCCTGGTAGAAGTAGTTTGTGCCAGAATCCTGGTAGCAATAGCTTGCATCTGCCTCCCAATCCAAGGCTCCCACTAGTGGTAGATTGCGTTGCCTCCAGGTAGCGGTAGCTTCCATTGGTTTCCCACTAGAGATAGTCCGCATTGTCTTCACAGTAGTTGTAGCTTGTGTTGGCCCCCTGGTCGAGATAGCTTGCGCCAACCTTCCCAGTAGTGGCAGCTTGCATCGTGAAACGTTTCTTATTTCTAGTTGAAATTAATATCAGAGTTTGTACTCAACCATATCTGCCGCAGCCATGGTCCCAGATTCTTAGACAACAACTGTAAAAATAGACTATTAAATCAAATTAATATTTAATGAAGTATTAAGTTCCAGAATATTGTTTATTGTAATTTTGAAATATCCAACCTTCTTTACAGAACTCAAATAATTTCTAACATACTTACAATAATGAAATGAATCTTACTTAACAAGCTACATGCTACATGTCCAACATCACACCAAGTACTGCGCTCCAATGCCAACATGGCTGGCACTATTGATATATTCTTTAACAATCCACTGTATTGTTGTAAATGGTTTTTAAAAAATAACAAAGAAAAATCGTCTCTTCGAATTAGCACAGTATTTCATTATTGACATTGACTCTTATACATTAAACATATGAGTGAATCTTAGCGTGTTTATTAATTTAAGCGTGTACAAACGTTTAGGTATCGAAAGTTAACAATACCTCGATTATTTTTATTAATTACAGAAGATTCATGCTTAGGGGAATATTCCTACCAATTACAGGACCTACACCCTTCAATACCATTACAATGTAATAACTGGCTTATTTGTATCTATCCCACAAGTACATGTTTATCTACACCTCCATAGTATTTACGTCAGAAATTTTCTGTTTATGGTCGAAAAATATTATAAAATCGGTTTTAATGGACTGTTACGTCTCAATCGGCCTCCAAGTAGTTGTTTCTGGTAGCAGTAGCTTACCCTGGCTTCCCAGTAGCAGCAGCTTGTGCTGATATTCTTGTAGCAGTAGCTGCCACTGGATTCTGGTAACAGTAAAACGTGCCGGTCTTCTAGTCGTGGTAGCTTGCACCAGTTTACCAGTAGCGGTACTTTGTGCCAGACTCCCAGCAGCATTAGCTTGCCCTGACTTCCCAGTACAGTTAGCTTGCTCTGGCCTCCCAGTAGCAGTAGTTTTCACAGGTTCAAGTGGCGGTAGATTGTGCCAGCCTCCTGGTAGTGGCAGCTTTCAGTGGCAGTAACTTGTTGCAGCCTTTTAGTAAGGTAGTTTGTGCTGGTCTTCTGGTAGCATTAGGTTGCACTAGGCGTCTGTTAGCAGTAGGTTGCACAGGCCTCCCGATAGCTGTAGCTTGATCTTCTGGTAGCCATAGCTTGCACTAGCCTCCCAGTGTTAGTGGCTTGTGATTGGCTCTCCAGTAGCAACAGCTTGCACCAGACTTAAGGCAGTGGCAGCTTGCACTGGCCTGAAGGTATCAGTAGCTTAAGCTGGCATCCAGCCTCCTGGAAGTGATAGCCTGTGCCAGCCTTCCAGTAATTGCAGCTTACATCAGCCTCCCAGTAATGGCAGCTTGTGCTGGGCTGCTAGCAGTGATAGCTTGCGTCGGCCTACAGGTAGTAATAGCTTGCATTGGTCTCTTGCTGGTGGTACTTATGTTAGCCCTCCATTAGTGACAGCCTACACCATGTCTGGATAATGGTAGTAGTAGTTTGTGTTGGCCTCCTGGTAGAAGTATCTTGTACCAGCCTCCCAATAGCAGTCGTGTGCATTGGACCCCCAGTAATGGTAGCTTGCGTCATCCTCCCAGTAGCAGTAGCTTGTATCAGCCTCCTGGTAGTGGCCTTCTGGTACCGGCCTCCCAGTATTTGGGGCTGTGTTGGCCTCCCAACGGCAGTAGCTTGTGCTGGTCTCCTGGTAGTGGCAGCTTGCATTAGCCTTGTGGTAGCGGGGTAGCTTATGTCGGCCTCCCAGTACTGGTATTTTCAGTTGGCTTTCTGTATGGTAGCTTGTATCGGCATCACGGTAGTGGTAGCTTGATCGGCCTCCTGGTAGTGGCAGCTTGCATTGTGCTACCAGTAATGGTAGTTTGCATCGGTCTCCTGGTAGCGGTAGCTTGCGTCAGTCACCTGGCAGTGGTAGCTTGTGTCAGCTTTGCATTGCAGTTGGGTGGCCTGGACCTTAAGTTATGACCATCGAGCGAGGTGGCGCAGTGGCTAGCACAATGGACTCGCATTCGGGAGGACGACGGTTCAATCCCGCGTCCGGCCATCCTGATTTAGGTTTTCCGTGAATTCCCTAAATCACTCCAGGCAAATTCCGGGATGGTTCCTTTGAAAGGGCACGGCCGACTTCCTTCCCTGTCCTTCCCTAATCCTATGAGACTGATGACCTCGCTGTCTGGTCTCCTCCTCCAAAAAACAACCTAACCCCTGAAGTTATGTGTACTTCAATTTAGAAGAAGGTGCACTGGTAGATAATTACTAATTGTATGAACATGATAGTATTCATAACAAGTTAAAACCATTAATTTCATTTTTCTGATGCTATATAGTTTTATCAAGATCCTGTCACTGCTGTGGTATGATGTTTTCAGAGACTACAGAATTTCAAAAGCACGAAAACCACTTATACAGAAAAGAAGGACTGAAATTAGACAAGTTGTTCGTCTTAATGCTATCAAACAAACAACACCAACTCTACCACACTCTACCATATCAAATCTTGGGAAGCAATGGGAGGTCACGACCCGACCGCTGCGTGTATACCGATAAACAGTGCGATCTTCTGAGTTTGTCTGAATTTGAAACAACTATCTGAGCCTTTATAGGCTCTGATGACATCTCTACCATCAGGAGATGAAACGTTAGTCAGAGATTCACGCCCAAAGCCCGTCGCTGAAGTCCACATAGCAAAAATAACTGCCATGATAACCTGCATTGCATGTCAGAGTCTCCGTTTTTCACCCCAATCGCTTATAACGAGCCGATATTTTTGACTGGCTTTTTGCAGATATTTCTAAATTCCGTGCAATTTTGGGTGTTAGTGACACATTGCGCCTTGAACTCCTGCTCCGTCGAGCTATTTTTTGCTTCTGCTGACTTCTTCTGTATGACGGACGGGAGCGGACATTTGTCACTGCGCCTCCGGCGGCCGAATGGGACGTGATGGCCGCAGCGATGGGGTGAGGGGCGGTGGGCGGGGGGGGGGGGGGGGGCTGCGGAAGCCATCGCGGGCCTGTCAGAGGCGCCGGCAGTGAAGGATGTCCGCAGGCGGCCCTCTCCCCTCCGTCACTGCGTGCTTTGTATGCCAGCTCACGAATCTTAACATTCCACTGCTTGTGTTCCAGGGACGAGTCCGCATCAGTGAAATACCAAGAATCGGCGATGTACGTCACGACCTGTCACACAAACAAACTACAAAACTGAAGAAATCACAATATTTATGATAGTCTGATTTTCCTCTTAGTTGTAGCCTTTTACGAGAGAAGGAAACCATCGTTCGGACGTATTACGCCTGAAACTAAAAGGTACAAGTTACAGTTTAACACTTGTAGGTATGATACTACCCATCTTTCCCAGATCATACATGTGTAAGTAGGCTGTTTAGGTTTTTATGTTGGTAACGACACGTAGCGCTCTGTACGAAAATCACTGACTGCGCTGTGTGCAGTCTGTGGCTGGTTTGCATTGGTGGAATATTTGCTTTTGTAGTGTTGGGCAGTTTTGCATGTGAACAGCGCGTAGGGTTGCGCAGTTGAAGGTGAGCCGCCAGCAGTGGTGGATGTGGGGAGAGAGATGGCAGAGTTTTGAGAGCGGACGATCTGGACGTGTGTCCGTCAGAAAAAGGAAGTTTGTGATACTGGATGTCATGAACTGATATACACTCCTGGAAATGGAAAACAGAACACATTGACACCGGTGTGTCAGACCCACCATACTTGCTCCGGACACTGCGAGAGGGCTGTACAAGCAATGATCACACGCACGGCACAGCGGACACACCAGGAACCGCGGTGTTGGCCGTCGAATGGCGCTAGCTGCGCAGCATTTGTGCACCGCCGCCGTCAGTGTCAGCCAGTTTGCCGTGGCATACGGAGCTCCATCGCAGTCTTTAACACTGGTAGCATGCAGCGACAGCGTGGACGTGAACCGGATGTGCAGTTGACGGACTTTGAGCGAAGGCGTATAGTGGGCATGCGGGAGGCCGGGTGGACGTACCGCCGAATTGCTCAACACGTGGGGCGTGAGGTCTCCACAGTACATCGATGTTGTCGCCAGTGGTCGGCGGAAGGTGAACGTGCCCGTCGACCTGGGACCGGACCGCAGCGACGCACGGATGCACGCCAAGACCGTAGGATCCTACGCAGTGCCGTAGGGGACCGCACCGCCACTTCCCAGCAAATTAGGGACACTGTTGCTCCTGGGGTATCGGCGAGGACCATTCGCAACCGTCTCCATGAAGCTGGGCTACGGTCCCACACACCGTTAGGCCGTCTTCCGCTCACGCCCCAACATCGTGCAGCCCGCCTCCAGTGGTGTCGCGACAGGCGTGAATGGAGGGACGAATGGAGACGTGTCGTCTTCAGCGATGAGAGTCGCTTCTGCCTTGGTGCCAATGATGGTCGTATGCGTGTTTGGCGCCGTGCAGGTGAGCGCCACAATCAGGACTGCATACGACCGAGGCACACAGGGCCAACACCCGGCATCATGGTGTGGGGAGCGATCTCCTACACTGGCCGTACACCACTGGTGATCGTCGAGGGGACACTGAATAGTGCACGGTACATCCAAACCGTCATCGAACCCATCGTTCTACCATTCCTAGACCGGCAAGGGAACTTGCTGTTCCAACAGGACAATGCACGTCCGCATGTATCCCGTGCCACCCAACGTGCTCTAGAAGGTGTAAGTCAACTACCCTGGCCAGCAAGATCTCCGGATCTGTCCCCCATTGAGCATGTTTGGGACTGGATGAAGCGTCGTCTCACGCGGTCTGCACGTCCAGCACGAACGCTGGTCCAACTGAGGCGCCAGGTGGAAATGGCATGGCAAGCCGTTCCACAGGACTACATCCAGCATCTCTACGATCGTCTCTATGGGAGAATAGCAGCCTGCATTGCTGCGAAAGGTGGATATACACTGTACTAGTGCCGAGATTGTGCATGCTCTGTTGCCTGTGTCTATGTGCCTGTGGTTCTGTCAGTGTGATCATGTGATGTATCTGACCCCAGGAATGTGTCAATAAAGTTTCCCCTTCCTGGGACAATGAATTCACGGTTTTCTTATTTCAATTTCCAGGAGTGTATATATTATGACTTTTGAACACTATTAAGGTAAATACATTGTTCTCCATCAAAATCTTTCATTTCAAAAAATGGTTCAAGTGGTTCTGAGCACTATGCGACTTAACTTCTGAGGTCATCAGTCGCTTAGAACTTAGAACTAATTTAACCTAACTAACCTTAGGACATCACACACATCCATGCCCCAGGCAGCACTCGAACCTGCGACCGGAGCGGTCGCTCGGTTCCAGACTGTAGCGCCTAGAACCGCACGGCCACTCCGGCCGGCGCAATCTTTCATTTGCTAACTATGCCTATCAGTAGTTAGTGCCTTCAGTAGTTAGAATCTTTTATTTAGCTGGCAGTATTGGCGCAGGCTGTATTACAGTAGTTTGAGTAACGAGGATTTTTGTGAGGTAAGTGATCATCGAAGGTATAGGTTATTGTTAGTCAGGGCCATTCCTTTGTTGGGATTATTGAAAGTCAGATTGCGTTGCGCTAAAAATATTGTGTCAGTTTAGTGGCTCAAAATGGCTCTGAGCACTATGGGACTTAACATCTGAGGTCATCAGTCCCCTAGAACTTAGAACTACTTAAACCTAACTAACCTAAGGACAGCACACACAGCCATGTCCCTGGCAGGATTCGAACTGGCGACCGTAGCGTTCACGCGGATCCAGACTGGAGCGCCTAGAACCGCTCGGCCACACCGGCCGGCTGTCAGTTTAGCGTTGATCAGAATAAGCAAAGAGAGAAATGTCTGAGTACGTTCAAATAACGTAAGAAGTTTACCAGCACAATCATTCTTAATTTTTCACGTGTAATTAATTTCCCCTCAAAGCCTTGATCCGTACAGGGCAAGTGTGCTTGACATCAGCTATGGCTATCACTTCAGAAGTTACTAAACAATGAGCTGTGGTGGCCCTGAAAACGGTCAAACCACTACTTCAATCTGCATCTTAGCAACTAAGCCACAGTGTCGTTGCCTAATTGTTGAATAATCTTACAATAGATAGTTGTATGTATGTAACGTGAAAAGGTTCTCTGCTTTCAGAATAAATCACGCAGGAAAATTGGGTTAAGTGCCATGAGGCCACCTCGCATCGATATGAATGAACAAAACCACATGACTATATGAGTGAACAGCCCGCGCGACTAGTCGCGCGGTCTACCGCACTGCTTCTCGAGCGAGAAGGCGTGCTGATCCCTGCACGAATCCGCCCGGCGGATTAGTGTCGAGGTCCGGTGTGCTGGCCAGCCTGTAGATGGGTTTTAAGGCGGTTTTCCATCTACCTCGGCGAATGTGGGCTGGTTCCTCTTACTCCGCCTCAGTTACACTACGTTGGCGATTGCTGCACAAACACTGTCTCCATGTACGTGTACACCATTATTACTCTACCACGCAAACATTCAAACATTTGGGGCTACACTCGTCTGGTATGACACGTTCCAGGGGGCAGCGGGTGGGGGGGGGGGGGGGGTTCCACTGGGGGTGGGGGCCTAACTGCACAACAAGCCTGGGTTCGGTGTGGGACGGTGGTGGGGTGGATGGACTGCTGTGGCCTGTTGTGGGGTTGTGAACCACTGAGGGCTACGGCGGGACGAAGCCTCTCCGTCGTTTCTAGGTTCCCTATTTAACACACAATACACAATATGAGTGAAAAAAGAAAAATTCTCTGCAGCAATAAATATATGTACGAGAAGTTTAAGAAAAAGAAACGTCATATATTTAAAAAATAATACAGAAATTGTAGGTCCGCATGGACAGTATAGAACAACAGTACAACTGATGCACTAGTTCACAAATCATGTGATAACCCTGTAATATTCATAACGAAAGCTACAAAATGTTTTCTATGTGTTTCTCGTCAGAGAGTTATAACTGGATATCGCCAACTACATGTGCACTTGGATTCCAATATCTCACAAAGGAATCACGAAGTCTCATAGCAAATCAAACGTTGTATGAGAACTTACTTTGAATGAACAATAACTGAATATATTACTTGAGACACGAGATTTGAGAACAAACTGTGAATCAGTGGCATGGGAAGCGCTGCAGCCAGTAGCACTGTCGCTCAGCTGTAACAAACAGCATGCTGGAGCGCCGAGACACCATCTTCTTCGAAAGCGTCTAAAACGCGCCGAAGCAGGACACAGAAACAAGTGTGTAACTTCCCAGTTCAGAACATGTCATTCCAAATTAATTTTTAAGCCTACGCTCTCATTCGCTCGTACTGGGCAACGGATCTTAACTGCCTAAGATATGACACACAAAGCGGCGCAGAGATCTTTGCCACCGGTCTGTCGACTCGCAAGGCATTCTACACCTCGCAAACCAGTTACTCGCGGAGCGTACACTTGCGCGCAATATATGAAATTGTGAAGCCAATCTGAGTGCATGGCGCCGACTCGTTTCAGGGTGATGTAGAGTGATTTGCACCGCAAGTACAAACTGAGAATGAAATAGTAAAATAAACCTTAACTTTTGGAGGAGGGGGTGGAAGGGCATTTAATGGGTTGTAAGTACATAACAGGATGTATCATAATTAATACAGAAAACTGATATGGGCTGAAGAATGCAATAACTGGAGAAAAAATATCCAGGAAACACAGCATACGAAAAATGATTGTGATTGCGAGGTTACGAGTCACCATTGACTTCATTATGAAACACTGCCATAGAATTTTATTTGAAATGGGAATTTTACGATAAAGTCCCAATCTAAGCTCATATTTTACGCCAGGGCCGTGTGTGAGAATGTGGTAGGCGCATTTTGCTGCTGATGTGAGACATCATTTAGTATCCCATTTTGGTCCAAGATGGGTAGGATGAGTAGGGCAAGTAGCATGACCTCCAAGATCACCTAATCTCAACCCTCGTGATTTTTCTGTGTCGGTCATTTAAAATGAACAGCAAATGTGTAGATATTGCTGAAGAACTGGAGCAGCAAACTGGACAGTGTCATCATTTCGCAAAGATTTACAAGTTGCCCCTAAAGTGTGTGAAGGAATTTGGCCGGCCGCAGTGGCCGAGCGGTTCTAGGCGCATCAGTCTGGTACCGCGCGACCGCTACGGTCGCAGGTTCGAATCCTGCCTCGGGTATGGATGTGTGTGATGTCCTTAGGTTAGTTAGGTTTAAGTAGTTCTAAGTTCTAGGGGACTGATGACCTCAGATGTTAAGTCCCTGTGGTATCGACAGCTACGATGCCACGGCGTAGGTTCGCACTACGATACCGACACCGACGACAGCGCCCTCTAGTAGGCGCTGTCCAGATCTACGAGCTCCGCTTCCCATTTCATCAAGAGCAGACGGCCTGGAAACATCTCTTCAACCTCAGATGGTGTTCGCTTGCTATTGACACTATGTACTACTTACTACGGGTCTAAGGCTACGCACCTCAGTGCAAAGTTATGTATTCAGTTACTACTGTGATATAGTAAACCATTTCTAAGAGCAGTACCGAGAGATTTTCACCTTTTCCTGCTCCTACTCACTTCCTGCATTCGGCCAACTTTTCAGTTTTCAGGAGCAGACCCACGCGCCGCCTTCCTGGCGGGATACAGAAGTCCCATAGTGCCCAGAGACATTTGAACCATTTTTTGGAGGAATTTGTATATCACTCAGAAGACGAGTGAACTATTGCATTTTTCCTTATTTACATGTTGTTATTTCTTCCTCACCCGTCAGGGTGAGGGTAACCTGTCGCGATAGATTTCCGCTCTTCAGCAGAGAGCGTTGCGAACCACACAATCACGGAACACAGAAAATTAAAATATAAAACATGGACACATTTTTAAAATTATTAAAACAGTCGTTTCTTCGTTGGAGAGTTTCAAAATGGTTCAAATGGCTCTGAGCACTATGGGACTCAACTGCTGAGGTCATTAGTCCCCTAGAACTTAGAACTACTTAAACCTAACTAACCTAAGGACATCACAAACTTCCATGACCGAGGCAGGATTCGAACCTGCGACCGTAGCGGTCTTGCGGTTCCAGACTGCAGCGCCTTTAACCGCACGGCCACCTCGGCCGGCGGAGAGTTTAAGTAAAATATATTTGTCTTTTTTAAAATACTGTCAATAGATTAGGTAATGTGTCATGTCCGGCACCATGTAATGGAGGCAGGCATTACCAGGCGTCCCCCATGGTTCGGTTTTAGGTCCTATTCTTTTTTCATTGTCTGACAATTATGTGTCATCAGTTACTGCAAATACCACATGTGCGCTTATGACCTCCGACCTACAAACTGCACTAATTAAGGCTTTAATACAGACACCCGCCGCAGGCAATTCGATCGAACGTGGCCACTTTCATTACCCTCTTGTCCAGTATACATGACACGAGAGCAGTAACCACGTACTTGTAAATGTAATGGAATATTGCGTTTGACACCATACTAACGGAATTATCGCGATGCTTGAACGGGGCTTCAGAACGACGTCGTGACGGTAATCTTTGAATGTGACGGAGATCCATAGAATTTCACGTAAACCATGCACTCATCAGCGTCAAAATAAGCGTTGTGGACCTGTTCAGAGTTCACATGAATTGTGTCGACAAGCCAATCATGGATTTCTAGAGACCCGGGCTGCACGTGTCGCGTTGTTTTATCGAATGTAAATCTCAAAGTGCGTTTTCGTGAAATACATGTGGAAAACACGGTAGACATCGAGAGCGGCCGACGCTTCTGCAAGTAGACGAACACAAATGAATAGTAGGGCGCAGCGGGAGCGCTACGACTCACCCGACCAACAGAAAAACACTAACGAGGATACCTTTACACAAGCGACACAGCGGCAAGAGAGATAAACAAGAACATTACCGCTCGGCGCTCGAAGCGGAACTGCTCCCTTTCGGACAGGACGTTATCCTGCAAGGGCTTTCTCAGGAAACCTCACGGTACCTGGAACTACAGGGTGTTTCAAAAATGACCGGTATATTTGAAACGGCAATAAAAACTAGACGAGCAACGATAGAAATACACCGTTTGTTGCAATATGCTTGGGACAACAGTACATTTTCAGGCAGACAAACTTTCGAAATTACAGTAGTTACAATTTTCAACAACAGATGGCGCTGCAGTCTGGGAAACTCTATAGTACGATATTTTCCACATATCCACCATGCGTAGCAATAATATGGCGTAGTCTTTGAATGAAATTACCCGAAACCTTTGACAACGTGTCTGGCGGAATGGCTTCACATGCAGATGAGATGTACTGCTTTAGCTGTTCAATTGTTTCTGGATTCTGGCGGTACACTTGGTCTTTCAAGTGTCCCCACAGAAAGAAGTCATAGGGGTTCATGTCTGGCGAATAGGGAGGCCAATCCACGCCGCCTCCTGTATGTTTCGGATAGCCCAAAGCAATCACACGATCATCGAAATATTCATTCAGGAAATTAAAGACGTCGGCCGTGCGATGTGGCCGGGCACCATCTTGCATAAACCACGAGGTGTTCGCAGTGTCGTCTAAGGCAGTTTGTACCGCCACAAATTCACGAAGAATGTCCAGATAGCGTGATGCAGTAATCGTTTCGGATGTGAAAAATGGGCCAATGATTCCTTTGGAAGAAATGGCGGCCCAGACCAGTACTTTTTGAGGATGCAGGGACGATGGGACTGCAACATGGGGCTTTTCGGTTCCCCATATGCGCCACTTCTGTTTATTGACGAAGCCGTCCAGGTAAAAATAAGCTTCGTCAGTAAACCAAATGCTGCCCACATGCATATCGCCGTCATCAATCCTGTGCACTATACCGTTAGCGAATGTCTCTCGTACAGCAATGGTAGCGGCGCTGAGGGGTTGCCGCTTTTGAATTTTGTATGGATAGAGGTGTAAACTCTGGCGCATGAGACGATACGTGGACGTTGGCGTCATTTGGACCGCAGCTGCAACACGGCGAACGGAAACCCGAGGCCGCTGTTGGATCAGCTGCTGCACTAGCTGCGCGTTGCCCTCTGTGGTTGCCGTACGCGGTCGCCCTACCTTTCCAGCACGTTCATCCGTCACGTTCCCAGTCCATTGAAATTTTTCAAACAGATCCTTTATTGTATCGCTTTTCGGTCCTTTGGTTACATTAAACCTCCGTTGAAAACTTCGTCTTGTTGCAACAACACTGTGTTCTAGGCGGTGGAATTCCAACACCAGAAAAATCCTCTGTTCTAAGGAATAAACCATGTTGTCTACAGCACACTTGCACGTTGTGAACAGCACACGATTACAGCAGAAAGACGACATACAGAATGGCGCACCCACAGACTGTGTTGTCTTCTATATCTTTCACATCACTTGCAGCGCCATCTGTTGTTGAAAATTGTAACTACTGTAATTTCGAAAGTTTGTCCGCCTGAAAATGTACTGTTGTCCCAAGCATATTGCAACAAACGGTGTATTTCTATCGCTGCTCGTTTAGTTTTTATTGCCATTTCAAATATACCGGTCATTTTTGAAACACCCTGTAGTTATGAATGTCTGTGTTCGTTATATCTGTAATGTTCGACTCTCTGATTACGTTTCACCGCCATATGCAAAGCTATCCTGGCTGCGAGCGGACAAGCTCAGAGATTTCCCTACCCTCTACTCTGCTGTGTTATCAATGTACACTGCCCCCATATCTCTTCTCAATCTAAATACACCTGTTTGAACAAATGGCAGAAATACCGGTTCCTACCAGTTTGACATCATTTTTGTCTCACACCATCGTTCAGCCACTTTCTCGAAGTCCTTTTCAGCAGCAGGGACCTAACTCTGGAATGACCTTACGCAGTATATTAGACAACTGAATAATGTCTCCAGCTTCGGGAGGCAGTTCTACATCTACATCTACATCGATACTCTGCAAATCACATTTAAGTGCCTGGCTGAGAGTCCATCGAACTACCTTCCCAATTCTCTATTATTCCAATCTCGAATGGCGCGCGGAAAGAACGAACACTTATATCTTTCCATACGAGCTCTGATTTCCCTTATTTTATCGTGGTGATCGTTTCTCGCTATATAGGTCGGTGTAATCAAAATATTTTCGCATTCGGAGGAGAAAGCTGGTGATTGGAATATCGTGAGAAGATTTCGTCGCAACGAAAAACGCCTTTGTTTTAATGATGTCCGCCCCAAATCCTGTATCGTTTCAGTGACTCTCTCTCCCATATTTCGCCGATAATGCAAAACGTGCTGCCCTTCTTTGAACTTTTTCGATTTACTCCGTCAGTCCTATCTGATAGGGATCCCACACCGCTCAGCAGTATTCTAAAAGGGGACGGACAAGCGTAGTGTAGGCAGTCTCCTTTGTAGATCTGGTACATTTTCTAAGTGTCTTGCCAATAAAACGCAGTCTTTGGTTAGCCTTCCCCACAATATTTTCTTTTTTTCCCTTCCAATTTAAGTTGTTCGTAAAGGTAATTCCTAGGTATTTAGTTGAATTTACGGCCTTTAGATTTGACTGATTTATCGTGTAACCGAAGTTTAACGAATTCCTTTTAGCATTCACGACCTCACACTTTTCGTTATTTAGGGTCAACTGTCAATTTTCGCACCATTCAGATATCTTTTCTAAATCGTTATGCAATTTGTTTTGATCTTCTGATGGCTTTATTGGTCGATAAACGACAGCATGATCTGCTAACAACCTAAGACGGCTGCCCAGATTGTCCCCCAAATCGTATATATATATATATATATATATATATATATATATATATATATATATATATTGGGGAACACCAGAAATCACTTTTTAGTCGATGACTTTCCGCCAGTTACTACTAACTGTGACCTCTCTGGCAGGAAATCGCAAATCCAGTCACATAACTGAGACGATATTCCATAAGAACGCAACTTCACTACAAGCCGCTTGTGTGGTACAGTGTCAAAAACCTACCAGAACTCTAGAAATACGGAATCGATCTGAAATCCCTTGTCAATAGCACTCAACACTTCATGCGAGTAAAGAGCTAGTTGTGTTTCACAAGAACGACGTTTTCTAAACCCATGTTGACTGTGTGTCAATAGATCGTTTTCTTCGAGGTAATTCATAATGTTCGAACACAATATATGATCCAAAATACTGCTGCATATCGACGTTAATGATATGGGCCTGTAATTAAGTGGTTTACTCCTACTACCTTTCTTGAATACTGGTGTGATCTGTGCAACTTTCCAGTCTTTGAGTGCGGATCTTTTGTCGAGCGAACGGTTGTATATGACTGTTAAGTGTGGATATAAGGCATCAGCATACTCTGAAAGGAACTTAATTGGTATCCAGTCTGGACCAGAAGACTTGCTTTTATTGAGTGATTTAAGTTGCTTCACTACTCCGAGGATATTTACACTACTGGCCATTAAAATTGCCACACCAAGAGGAAATGCAGATGATAAACGGTTCTTCATTGGACAAATATATTATACTACAACTGACATGTTATTGCATTTTCACGCAATTTGGGTGCATAAATCCTGAGAAATCAGTACCCAGAATAACCACCTCTGGCCGTAATAACGGCCTTGAAATGCATGGACATTGAGTCAAACAGAGCTTGGATGTCGGGTACAGGTACAGCTGCTCATGCAGCTTCAACACGATACCACAGTTCATCAAGAGTAGTGACTGGCATATTGTGACGAGCCAGTTGCTCGGCCACCATTGACCAGACGCTTTCAATTGGTGAGAGATCCGGAGAATGTGCTGGCCAGGGCAACAGTCGAACATTTTCTGTATCCAGAAAGGCCCGTACAGGACCTGCAACATGCGGTCGTGCATTATCCTGCTGAAATGTAGGGTTTCACAGGGACTGAATGAAGGGTAGAGCCATGGGTCGTAACTCATCTGAAATGTAACGTCCACTGTTCAAAGTGCCGTCAATGCGAACAAAAGGTGACCGAGACGTGTACCCAAAAGCACCCCATACCATCACGCCGGGTGATACGCCAGTATGGCGATGACGAATACACGCTTTCAATGTGGGTTCACCGCGATGTCGCCAAACACGGATGCGACCATCATGATGCTGTAAACAGAACCTGGATTCAGCCGAAAAAATGACGTTTTGCCATTCGTGCACCCAGGTTCGTCGTTGAGTACACCATCGGAGGCGCTCCTGTCTGTGATGCAGCGTCACGGGTAAGCGCAGCCATGGTTTCCGAGCTGATAGTCCATGCTGCTGCAAACGTCGTCGAAGTGTTCGTGCAGATGGTTGTTGTCTTGCAAACGTCCCCATCTGTTGACTCTGGGATCGAGACGTGGCTGCAGGACCCGTTACAGCCATGCGGATAAGATGCCTGTCATCTCGACTGCTAGTGATACGAGGCCGTTGGGATCGAGCACGGCATTCCGTATTACCCCCCTGAACCCACCGATTCCATATTCTGCTAACAGTCATTGGATCTCGACAAATGCGAGCGCAAAGTTGCGATACGATAAACCGCAATCGCGATAGGCTGCAATCCGACCTTTATCAAAGTCGGAAACGCGATGGTACGCATTTCTCCTCCTTATACGAGGCATCACAACAACGTTTCACTAGGCAACGCCGGTCAACTGCTGTTTGTGTATGAGAAATGGGTTGGAAACTTTCCTCATGTCAGCACGTTGTAGGTGTCGCCACCGGCGCCAACCGTGTGTGAATGCTCTGTAAAGCTAATCATTTGCATATCACAGCATCTTCTTCCTGTCGGTTGAATTTCGCGTCTGTAGCATGTCATATTCGTGGTGTAGCAATTTTAATGGCCATTAGTGTACTTCTATGTTACGTTTGCAGATGTTCTTGATTCGAATTCTGGAATATTTACTTCGTCTTCTTTTGTGAAGGCATTTCGGAAGGCTGTGTTTAGTACCTCTGCTTTGGCAGCACTGTCTTCGATAGTATATCCATTGCTATCACGCAGAGAAGGCATTGATTGGTTCTTGCCTCTAACATACTTCACATACGACCAGAATCTCTTCGGATTTTTTGCCAGGTTTCGAGACAACGTTTCGTTGTGGAAACTGTTGTAAGCACCTCGTATTGAAGTCCGCGCTAAATTTCGAGCTTCTGTAAAAAAATCACCAATCTTGGGGTTATTACGTCTGTTTAAATTTGGCCTGTTTCTTTCGTTCTTTCTGCAACAGTGTTCTGACCCGTTTTGTGTACCAAGGTGGATCGGCTCCGTTATTTCTTAAGTTATGTGGTATAAATCTCTCAGTTGCTGCAGATAATATTTCTTTGAATTCAAGCCACATCTGCTCTAAACTTATATTATTAATTTGGAAGGAGTGGAGATTATCTCTCAGGAAGGCGTCAAGTGAATTTTTATCTCCTTTTTTGAATAGGTATATTTTTCGTTTATTTTTGAAGGATTTAGGGATTACAATATTCAGTTCAAAAAATGGCTGTGAGCACTATAGGACTTAACATCTATGGTCATCAGTCCCCTAGAACTTAGAACTACTTAAACCTAACTAACCTAAGGACATCACACAACACCCAGTCATCACGAGGCAGAGAAAATCCCTGACCCCGCCGGGAATCGAACCCGGGAACCCGGGCGTGGGAAGCGAGAACGCTACCGCACGACCACGAGCTGCGGACTTACAATATTCAGTCTCGCGACGACAACCCTGTGTACACCAACCCCTATATCCGTTTTGATGCTCGTTGTTAACTCAGGATTGTTTGTTGGTAAGAGGTCAAGTGTGTTTTCACAACCGTTTACTATTCGCTTGGGGTCATAATTTTCAGAGAATGCGTTTAGCACAATTTCGGATGATGTTTTATGAGTACTTCCGAAATTAAACATGTATTTTCGCCAACATATCGTGGGTAAATTAGTATCACCACCAACTATAACCATATGAGTCGGGTACGTGTTTGAAATCAAATTCAAATTTTCTTTGAACCTTTCAGGAACTGTATCACCTAATTTGGGAGGTCGGTAAAAGGATCCAATTATTATTTTATTCCGTTTGCCAACAATGACCTCTGCCCATACTAACTCACAGGAACTATCTACTTCAGTTTCGCGACAAGATAAACTACTTCTAACAGCAACAAACGTGCCACCGCCAACTTTGTTTAGCCTATCCTTTCGGAACACAGTTAGCTTCTTAGCATAAATTTCGGCTGAGCTTATGTCTTTGTTAAGTGCCCATAACTCTTTGAGCAACAGTGCTTTCTATTAGCGCTTGGAGCTCTGGTACTTTCCGAACACAGCTACGACAATTTACCACTGTTATACCGATGTTTCCTTTACCTACGTTCTTCCTGTGTGCGGCCTGCACCCTTTGTGACTGAAGCCCTTCTTGTGTTTTTCCGAGACCCCCTAACCTAAAACACCGCCCAGTCCACGCAACACAGCCCCTGCTACCTGTGTAGCCACCTCCTGCGTATAGTGGGCACCTGACCTATTCAGCAGAACCCGAAACCCAACCACCCTTTGGCGCAAGTCGAGGAATCTGCAGCCTACACGGTCGCAGAACCGTCTGAGTCTCTGATTCAGACCCTCCTCTCGGCTCTGTACCAGAGGTCCGCAATTGGTCCTGTCGACTATACTGCAAATGGTCAGCACTGGTTTCATGTTGTGAGCAAGACTGGCAGCCTTTACCACTTTTGTTAGGCGCTCGAAACCAGAGAGAATCTCTTCTGATCCAAAGCGACACACATCATTGGTACCGACCTGAGCAACCACCTGCAGTTGGCTCCACCCTGTGCTCTTCATGGCATCCGGAAGGACCCGTTCCACATCTGGAATGACTCCGCCCGGTATGCACGGGGAGTGCACATTAGTTTTCTTCCCTTCTTGGCACTTGGCAGCCATGTCCCTAAGGGGCCCCATAACGCACCTAACGTTGGAGCTCCCAACTATCAATAATCCCACCTTCTGTGATTATCCGTATCTTGCAGGCATAGGTGACAGCATCTGGCTCAGCGACAGTTTCAGCCACAGACAGCACCTGGAACCAGTCAAAATAAAAAAAAAAACGATTTTTTTTGGCTGCAAATGTTTTCTGGGATGTCTAGTTTATTGTAGTATTCGATTCAAGTTCGCCAGGAACGCCATTATCGAGTTAGAAGGCGATTTGTAAAAAGAATGTCTCAGAAAAAAAATAGTCGACGTCGCGGCCAATGTGGAAGCATGTAATTTTAATAGCTGCGTAACAGGCACTGTGGAGATTATGAAGGTACTCGAACTTGAGATCGTTGTTTCCGTTATCTTCTACATCATCATGTCGTTGATCATGCCTTTCAGGCATAGTTTCCCATTCCAAGGGGGAAGAGTGTCCTGGACCTCTGTCCATTCCACCACCATCTTTAACAAGGCTATTGGCAGAAGGACGGTGACTTATTATGCCGGAAGTCTTCGGTCGCCATTGATGACGATTTTCATTCAAAATCTAGGCAATGGCTTAGTCCGAACGGGGACTGAGGGCGTTTTAAATTATTGGTCAAAGTAGGTAGTCCTAGACCGCGGGTGCTCGCTTGCACTGTGTTTAGTGAAGTGAAAAAGCATAACTTGGGACTAGAGTTTGTAATGATACTGCCTTCTAAATTAATTCTTAATGATAACTGCAGGTTCGGATTTTTTCAACAAGAGAGAGAAATTATAGAAGTGCAGGGATGAACTTCCTTCGCGTTAAAAATCTGCCCCTGATCAGCACATATTGTTTACATGTAACATCTTCGGAAAAGTAATAGTAAGAAAAGTTTCTTTTCAAATAAAACGTGACCAGATACTTCGGTAATAGACCGCTCCTCACCTCCAAGCAAAATATTATGCATGCCATATTCTAACTTCAAAGCATTCCAAATTAAATGAATTATTCCGTTCCAAATCACTCTGACGTAATACTAATAATCTTCCCTGTAGGAACGAACATGAGTTCTGAAAACAACGATCGTGTGAAACCCAATGCGCTCGATACAGCTCCGCAATGCCACGTAATGCGCGACTTACGAGCTTATGGAATACCAGACCACTTGTATGACTAGAGCAAAGAGCATGTGTTCAGACGTAAGAGTAACTTCGAGCGGGCTCTAGGGGGAGTGTTACGGGGCAATAACTTTTCACAAAATATATAATGTGGCATTTCGTGGATGATGCTATTATATACAGAGAAGTTGCGACACTAGAAAATTGTAGAGAAATGCACGAAAATCTGTAAGGGATCGGTGATTGATGCAGGGAGTACCAATTTACCCTCAACATAAAGAAAGGTAACGAGCTAAGAATACGTTGAAAGAAAGACCCATTATCCTATGGTTATAAAATTTCAGAAAAATACTGGAAGCAGTTACTTTCATGAAATATCTAGGAGTACGGGCACGGAGCGGCATGTAGTGGAACGACGATATAAAATTGATCGCGAGTGAGACAGATGCCAGATTGAGGTACATTGGAAGAATCCTTAGGAAATGTCTGTCAGCAAAGGAAGTAGCTTACAAAACACTCATTAGATCAATGCTTGAGTACTATGGGGATTGAGATCCGTACGAGACAGGAAAGAGAGAGGAAACAGAGGAGTTACAAAAAAGAGCGACATATTTCCTTGAAGTTTCATTTAGTAAGCGCGAAAGCGTCATGAAGATGCTCAACTAACTCCAGTGGCAGACGTTGTAAGAGATGCGATCCGTATCACCTTTAATAGTGTGAGGAGGGTGTAGTCGAGACACTTTGATGTACACACATAAAAAAAATTGCATCACCCCAGTTCCCAGAACTGAAGATAGACGTTGTCTGTGGATATTGTATCACAGACTCAGTCCCTTTGACTCTTCAGAAATGTCACTAAATCCGCCCAAAGATGTAAACAACCATCCATGAGCAGCGCTTATTAGACGGAGAGGGTCCGACAGCCGATCAGTTCTACATCTACATCTACATCCATACTCCGCAAGCTATCTGACGGTGTGCGGCGGAGGGTACCCTAAGTACCTCTATCGGTTCTCCTTTCTATTCCAGTCTCGTATTGTTCTTGGAAAGAAGGATTGTCGGTATGCTTCTGTGTGGGCTCTAATCTCTCTCATTTTATCCTCATGGTCTCTTCGCGAGATATACGTAGGAGGGAGCAATATACTGCTTGACTCTTCGGTGAAGGTATGTTCTCGAAACTTTAACAAAAGCCCGTACCGAGCTACTGAGCGTCTCTCCTGCAGAGTCTTCCACTGGAGTTTATCTATCATCTCCGTAACGCTTTCGCGATTACTAAATGATCCTCTAACGAAGCGCGCTGCTCTCCGTTGGATCTACTCTATCTCTTCTATCAACCCCATCTGGTACGGATCCCACATTGGTGAGCAGTATTCGAGCACTGGACCAACAAGCGTACTCTAACCTACTCCCTTTGTTTTCGGACTGCATTTCCTTGCGATTCTTCCAATGAATCTCAATCTGGCATCTGCTTGACCGATGATTGATTTGATATGTGATGTGTTGACAGAAGTGCCGACACAGTGTGATTTGAGGGGACCGCAATGCACGCTATAAACACACGAAGGATGGCGTGAGGTCTGAAACAGGATACGTAATGAATGCTATAAAGAAAAGTACGTAGCTTTTGTAATACTTAACTTTAATCCATCCTTGTTGTATACATCGTTCTTGATGAGACATGCTTTATACGATAGGTATCAATTGCTATGTAAGGCTAATGGCGCCTTGCTAGGTCGTAGCCATGGACTTAGCTGAAGGCTTTTCTAACTATCTGTTCTGCAAATGAGCGAGGCTTCGTCAGTGTGCATCGCTAGCTACGTCGTCCGCACAACTGGGGCGAGTGCTAGTAAGTCTCTCGAGACCTGCCGTGTGGTGGCGCTCGGTCTGCGATCACTGACAGTGGCGACACGCGGGTCCGACATGTACTAATGGACCGCGGCCGATTTAAAGCTACCACCTAGCAAGTGTGGTGTCTGGCGGTGACACCACAATATGTTCATTCCAGTTTAAATCACTCCTAATGCCTACTCCCAGATAATTTATGGAATTAACTGCTTCCAGTTGCTGACCTGCTATTTTGTAGCTAAATGATAAGGACTCTATCTTTCTATGTATTCGCAGCACACTACACTTGTCTACATTGAGATTGAATTGCCATTCCCTGCACCATGCGTCAATTCGCTGCAGATCCTCCTGCATTTCTGTACAATTTTCCATTGTTACAACCTCTCGATACACCACAGCATCATCTGCAAAAAGCCTCAGTGAACTTCCGATGTCATCCGCAAGGTCATTTATGTATATTGTGAATAGCAACGGTCCTACGACACTCCCCTACGGCACACCTGAAATCACTCTTACTTCGGAAGACTTCTCTCCATTGAGAATGACATGCTGCGTTCTGTTATCTAGGAACTCTTCAATCCAATCACACAATTGGTCTGATAGTCCATATGCTCTTACTTTGTTCATTAAACGACTGTGGGAGGTTGTATCAAACGCCTTGCGGAAGTCAAGAAACACGGCATCAACCTGTGAACCCGTGTCTATGGCCCTCTGAGTCTCGTGGACGAATAGCGCGAGCTGGGTTTCACATGACCGTCTCTTTCGAAACCCATGCTGATTCCTACAGAGTACATTTCTAGTCTCCAGAAAGGTCATTATACTCGAACATAATACGTGTTCCAAAATTCTACAACTGATCGACGTTAGAGATATAGGTCTATAGTTCTGCACATCTGTTCGACGTTCCTTCTTGAAAACGGGGATGACCTGTGCCCTTTTCCAATCCTTTGGAACGCTACGCTCTTCTAGAGACCTACGGTACACCACTGCAAGAAGGGGGGCAAGTCCCTTCGCGTGCTTTGTGTAAAATCGAACTGGTATCCCATCAGGTCCAGCGGCCTTTCCTCTTTTGAGCGATTTTAATTGTTCCAGTCATTCAACCAGGAGGGAAGTACACGCCTCGTGTTGCCTATAGTTCAACCATACCTAGACGGTCAATCTGCGGTTCGATAGCGTCCGCATTGTTACTTTGTGCCACGAAAGGCTCTCAACAAGGAAAGTGTCCAGGCGTCTCAGAGTGAACCAAAGCCCGGTTCTGCGGACATGGAGGAGATACAGAGAGACAGGAGCTGTCGATCACAAGTCTCGCTAAGGCTGCCCAAGGGCCTAAGTTGGTCGTAGGTTGTGTTCCACGGTGAACAGCATAGAAGTGATGATACTTTCTGCAGGGCCTGACCATCATTTTGCAGGACAATGCCGAAGCACGTACAGTGCAAGCTGTTACTGATTTGTTTGACTGATGGGGCTGCTAAGTGCTATACCACCTACTGCACTCCCCTGACTTAAGCCCTCGTGAGTTGACTTCTAAACTGAAGGAAGGACGTTATGGCATTCGCTTCAGAACTGCTACAACTTCGTCGGGCAATAAACCGCGCCGCTCGAACTGTCAACACAACTGTCACTGCTAAGAGTATCCTACGACTTCCACATCGCTGGCAACGTGTTATACACAATGCTGGTGACTACTTTGAAGGTTAGTAATGCACACGTATCTATTTTGCACGAGCTGTAAATAAATAGTTGCCACTATTAAAGTTCCAACCCTCGTATATATACAGTTAATAAAACAAGATGTAAAACACACGAAGAATTGACAGATGAAATTGAAATAGATAAAAGATTTATACAAGGATATTCATTAAGCCCACTCCATTGCATCTCAATAATGGACCACATCGCTGATGCCGTTAGAAAGAAATCGGGATATAAAATGGGAGATGAAGTAATAAATACTATACGTTACGCTGAGGATGCCGTACCGGTAGCAAATAATGAGGATGCCTTACAAATTCAATAGAACAGCCGAGCAATACAGCATGGATAGCGCATCTACAAAATCATAGAGTACGGTAATATGAAGGGCGCATGTAATATGTAAATTAGAAGTAGATGGTGCGTCAGTTGTGAACAGATGATGAGCTTTACTTATCTAGTGATTGCTATCGCTAGCTACAAAGACTTACTAACCATGGAAGTGAAAGACCCAGTCACAAAGATAGTAGTGGGTAGTCGTGTGAAGACTGAAATTTGAGAGAGCTGAGGGAAAATAAAAATATATAAAGCAATGTTGTGTGCTGTTATGACATATGAAGCAGAAACTAGAGCGGAAACCGATTTAAAAAAAAATTCATGTTCATGGAAACGAAGGTGCTAAGACAGACTCAAGGTCTGTCCATGTGGGATAACAGAATAAGTGTATCGATAAGGGATAATTGTAGAATACAAGATATAAATATTTGGATGAAGACAACAAAAAGAAATTGGAAATGATGGCCTCCCCAAGACTAGTTAAAATTTGTAAGCATGAATGACCGCAAGGGAACGATTGACCGAACGCCCACCCAAGACATCGGACAATAGCTGGTCCAGTACATCCACGGAATGAGGCCGGAAAACAGGGGAAACACTAGTAAGCTGAAGAAGACGAAAATATTTACCACATACATCGAATCGGTGGCCAGGGAAAAATGATCGTCGTAAATGAGTTTGTGGCACTACAAGTTCCGGAAACACATGCATCATGTTCGTGTGCGTGAGAATACAGATGAGAACGGATATTTTAAAACTAACTGTAAGTGATCGTAAAATGTAGTCGCGAAATATGTTAGCGTAACATAATTACGTTTTATAGACAAGTGATTGGGAAACTCGCTAACCAAACTCACAGTAACATCATTTCATTGGAAATGACAAGCTCCAGTGAGCGTATTGCGGAACCTTACTATACAGAATAATGAGGTAATAACCGGCGCAGAAAAAAATTTTTGACCTAATTTCGTTACAACTATTGCTTACAAAATGGCTCTGAGCACTATGAGACTTAAAATCTATGGTCATCAGTCCCCTAGAACTTAGAACTACTTAAACCTAACTAACCTAAGGACATCACACAACACCCAGCCATCACGAGGCAGAGAAAATCCCTGACCCCGCCGGGAATCAAACCCGGGAACCCGGGCGTGGGAAGCGAGAACGCTACCGCACGACCACGAGATGCGGGCTATTGCTTACAGAACTAGATAAAAGTACGTAGTGACGATGGCACAAAGGTGCTGAAACATGTCTGGGAATTTACAAACAACAGTTGTTTGCAAAACAGGTGGACCTGAAGTTCAGTAATTTTAGTCTTTATAGAAACGAAATACTCTACTTTATTGAAAATTATAGGAAATGAGCCATAGAAGAGAAAAGTTATTTGAGGGAGAGTGTTTTTGGAAGGATGTGGGATGGAACAGTACGAACACAACTCCGAACTAAGCGTTTGGAAAGGAATGAAGGAAAGATGGGATGCAGGGTGGGACGGAGAGGATCCTTGAGACGGGAAGGAGGAAGACTATTCTCTTAGAACTGGAAGAGTGGATAGATCTCTCGGCAGACTTTGTGACCCGTTAGGAGATGGTTAAAGTTTTGCTAACATTCTCTTTGGAGATCTTGAAGGCACAAGATTGGCGGATTGGTGCCAGATGGAGAGGGGGGGGGGGGGGGGAGGAGAGTGTGAGTGGGGTATCTGTAGCTAAAAGCACAGCAGCATATATAGGTCGATAATTAAAGGGGATGAAACTACACTGGTATCCAAAATTAAAGCAACAAACTACTATTTCCCCTCTCCGTGTCTAATTCACAATATAATCATACAGACTGTCAACAGGTGTTACGATCATGCTCTGCACGGAAAATGGCATTCCGATCAACGGACAACCCCGCTAGCATTGACGTCAGGGTACCTATCAAGTGGGGTAGTGTTCGCAGGGTAGTCCCACATCCACAGTCGCTTTGTACACAGTCAAAGACGGTGCAGTATGGCATAGAGAAGACGCCTATAGACTCTCTGCTTTGTAGGGCCATAGGAAGAATGGAAGTAGGAAGTGGTCCGATGGCTTAATGTGAATCGTTCTGTTGTTTCTCGTATGAGGTGACGGTTTATAAAGACCGAAACTGTATCCCGGAGACAGGGCGGGGCCGACCACGTGTCATATAAGAAAGAGTGGACCTTTATTTGGCTGTAAGGGCACGACGGAACCGCCTTACTGCTGTACTGCAACTGGCATCTGAACCCGCAACATCCTCTGGACGTGTTGCATCGAGGCAAACGGTGTACGGAAGGCTTCAGCCTTTATTGTTGGAGACCTGCTGTCTTTTACCTTTGTCGCGTCTTCACAGAAGGGAACTTCTAGAGTGGAGCCGTCAACATGCCACCTTGACGGGCGATCAGAGGGGCAATGTTCTTTTCACAGATGAGTCCTGATTTGGTCTGGAGAGTGATTCTCAGCAGAATCATATCTGGAGGGTACGTGGAACACAATTTCATGACCCAAACATTGTGGAAAGAGACCGAAATCGAGGAGGAATGGTGTGGGCAGGGGTTATGTTGACCACTCGATCACCTCTTCATGATATTGTACGGGTGAATCAACAAGATTTAACTGCTGTCAGGTGCCGTGAGAGGATCTTGGGATCTCATAAGCGGTTGCTGCGAGGTTCTGTGGACCTAGACTTCGTACTGATGGATGATAATGCTCGACCTAATGGCAAAATAAACGCAAGTTGCAAAATTTCCGTTTGTTCCTTTAATGTTGGACACCAGTGTATAAGGTCGTTTGTGTCGAGAGCTGTGTCTATGGGAAACAGCAGAGTGAGCAGGGTTGCGTGCGCAGCAGGCGCATGCTGCGGGACGACACAATAGTTCCGATGCGGTGTACAGAGGGCGCAGTGTACAGACACACAGTGCAGCCTTCGCCACACTAGTTTGCTTTGCTGGTCACATGGGTGCAAAACTAGTATGCTTCCGTCCCTCAAGTATCTGGAAGGTGGGGGGGGGGGGGGGGGGGTGGAGGGGAGGCCCAACGACGACAGAATGAACTGGAGAGTCAGCTGATCTACTTCTGTGGCCGACGTCCTACCGGTTACTGCTTCTAGTGCTTCCACCCGCTTTCGACGGTTCCCACTCGCCCACCAGACTGGTTGCTTAGCGAATGGACATAAAACTTTTTAAAAGTATAACCGAACCCAATTAGGACTTCAATACAAAATGATTACTAGTCAAGTATGGTGTCTTTCATTTGCCTCAGAAGAGAGTTAGGTACTGTATATACATTTTTCAGTACCAAATATTGTAGACCTTTACTCAGAACTGATATAAATTTTTATACATGCTCAATATAGCATAAAAGTTTCAGGAAGTATAGATAATTCGAAGGTGTTGAGTGTGAGTGAGGAGAGAGGAGAAGTTTTGAGGATTTGGAAGGAGTGATAAAATCTTGGTGTAGCAGAAATCCAGGGGACACTGCTATACAATATGGTGGAGAGTAGAAGACAATATGTTCGGCCAGTTCGTAGTTTCAGTGGTCTTAGATTGTTGTAGCTTTTTCTACGTTAGTTTAGAGTCAGTGGTTAGTCTGAACTATTTTCGTGTTTTAGTTAATCGGATAAGGCGGCTGTAAATGGTGAGGCTGAAGTCATCGTGAGGAAGCTGCGGGGAGTTTGTCCTATAGTTATTGACTTCGTCTTTGTAAAGTTGATATTAAGATGCCACTAGTTTCACGAATAGAGGAGCTGGTAGAGATGAAGGGATTGCTGGGATATTTATTGGGTGGGATATAGAGCTAGGAAGGCAGTGTCTTCGACGAACTGAGGGAGATGGACAGGAAGAAGAAATTCAGGCATGTCGGCAGTGTGGAGGACATACATGAGTGGAGGAAGAATATAATGTGCTAAAGCAGAGTTTACTTCGACGTTTCGCTTCTGTTATATGGTGTATTTTCACCCGTGTGAGTTTACACCGTTTGTTATCATACAGCCTGCCGGAGTGGCCGAGCGGTTCTAGGCGCTACAGTATGTAACCGCGCGACCGCTGCGGTCGCAGGTTCAAATCCTGCCTCGGGCATGGATGTGTGTGATGTCTTTAGGTTTAAGTAGCTCTAAGTTCTAGGGGACTGATGACCTCAGAAGTTAAGTCTCATAGCGCTCAGAGCCATTTGAACCATTATGATACAACCTGTTTATAGGATGTTTGACTGTTATAGGTCCAAGCGAAAGTGGAGAGTAGAATACAATCAAACAAACAAATAATCCTAATAAACAGAAGTCCTGAACGCAATGTTTTATCCGCATATATGCAAAATGGCTCTGAGCACTATGGGACTTAACTTCTGAGGTCATCAGTGCCCTAGAACTTAGAACTACTTAAACCTAACTAACCTAAGGACATCACACACATCCATGCCCGAGGCAGGATTCGAACCTGCGACCGTAGCGCTCTCGCAGATCCAGACTGTAGTGCCTAGAACCGCTCGGCCACCCCGGCTGGCTTCACATGAGCGGTGGAACACTTGTCGTAATGTGTTTGCTCTCAAGTGTGGACCCTCGTGGACACCAATTAGAGATGTTCATGTACTCAGTCGTAATATGCAGTATATGGGATAGCATTGGTTTCCGGACCTACGTTTACTAGGATTACTTGCTTGTATCATTCTCCTACAGCCCCCACTTTTGTTTGTAGCTGCCGTCCGCGGTGGCTGAGCGCTCTAGGCGCTTCAGTCCGGAACCGCGCGACCGCTACGGTCGCAGATTCGAATCCTGCCTCGGGCATGGAGTGATGTCCTTAGGTTAGTTAGGTTTAAGTAGTTCTGTTCTAGGGGACTGATGATCTCAGATGTTAAGTCCTATAGTGTTCAGAGCCATTTGAACCATTTTTGTTTGTAGCTGTGCCGGCCGAAGTGGCCGTGCGGTTAAAGGCGCTGCAGTCTGGAACCGCAAGACCGCTACGGTCGCAGGTTCGAATCCTGCGTCGGGCATGGATGTTTGTGATGTCCTTAGGTTAGTTAGGTTTAACTAGTTCTAAGTTCTAGGGAACTAATGACCTCAGCAGTTGAGTCCCATAGTGCTCAGAGCCATTTGAACCATTTGAGCCATTTGTAGCTGTAATAAACACCCCGTACGTTGCAAGACATACAGCGACGTGCATCATGGGGCGAGAAACATATGTGAAACATTCGAATCGGATCATTCAAAGGAAGCTAACACGAATGACATTATGAAAGCTTCAGCTGAGTGTATATGCAACCTAACGCGACTCCGATGCGGGTAAGTAAACACCTACATGTAGACAGCGGATTAGTGTGGCGTTTGTGTCTTTACGCCGTGGGTGCGGCAAATGCCGAAGCGTGACCATTATTACCAAATGCGGTTAAACAGGACTAACGTGCTATTATTCCGTTCTTGGCTGCCAAAGAGAAAACACCAGCGACGACGATCAGGAATGAATAATGTGTGTGGGGAAGTATGTCTGTCGAAAACCATGTGCAGTGGTGCTGGTGGCGATTCAACATAAGACGCTAGCTACCTGGGAGGCCAGCAGAAGTAACGCCAATTCATATGGGCACCCGACTATAGTTCTGATCTCTCCCCACGTAATTATCACGCCTCTCTGAAAAAGCCTTGAAGGGCCAGCGATTCCTGACGTACGAGGACGTGTAGCAGGCAATTAAGGACTTATTCACCCAGCAGGACATGTTGTTTCACCAAACAGGTACCTTCAGTCAACACAAGATTCAGGGAGCTGCACTGTAATCAATCTCACTGATAAAGACGCTGGACGAGCACGCAGTGCAGGTCCTTGCTAAAGGCTAAATTTCGCACTCACTCCAAAAATGCTACCAATAGGATTTTGCATCAGCTCCGTAGGGCATGTTGCAGCTTCTCTCCCACGGGAGCAGCAGAAGAGGTTCGCCGCGTAACCTCTAGAACACTCCAATTTGAGATCCAACCTGAAGGGAGAACGAGTGGCACTGAGAAATCTACAGGAGGACAAAGAAACTGTAGTTGACACAGCCGACAACGGCAACGCTATGGAACTAATGGCACCTGTGGACTACAGTAAGAAGATTTTCAATCTTTTAAATGATGTTGCATACAGACATATAGATGTCGACGCTACGAATAAAATCGAGAGGAAGATGATGAGTCCTCTCAATCAGTCAGGCTTGTGAGTGACATCATTAAGGGTCTTAAAGCACGAGCAGAAGCGCCACCACAACTATATGGACTTCTTAACGTACACCAGGAAATAATTTCCCTAAGACCCATAGTTGGTAGTACTTGCGCACCTGCATACCAGCTGACAAAATAGCTGCAACGCATTCTCAGTGTCTGGACAATATGTTCGAAACTACGCAGATCTTGTACATCGCCTCAGTCAGTTTGCTGCTCCAGGATGTGGTCTTCCTCTTTATGACAGTTACACTTCCTGATTCCTTGGGACTAATAGCAAGAAACTTCGACAATAATTTGACTGTTTTCCAGAAATCGTCTTAAATGGTTAACTATCTCATTTTATGCTCATAACATGCTTTTTCCCTTCTTGAATTTCAGTATTCTATTATAAAACGGAAATGAAACTCAAATAATTTTGAAGGCCGCTAAAACGCTCCATTAGAGTCATGTGACATCTGTGATGTCATTTGCTAGCTCTCTGCTCCTACTGTCATCAAGCTTGTTTTGGAATTTACGTTTCGGAAAATGGATTCCAAATGGTCTGTACAAACATATCCGTAAAACCTTTTGAAAAACTATTTTTGAGTGTTTCAGAGAACGAGAATTTGCTTAAAAATTGATTACACTGTACCGAAAAAATGCCACACGTCGATCCCCAAGTTCCCTTACTTAAGCAAAAATGTTTTACAGTCTTAAGTTAACATTAATTTACCTCACTGTCACAAAGAAGGATAGCGTCAGTTGACGAAATTAAACTCTTAATAAAAATTATAGCCAATGCCTGGCACACCATTAGTAGCTTGGTTAGTAGAGCGGCGGACTATAGAATATTAGAAGATGATATCCATAAGTTCCTGGTTCGTATCTAGCCTGTAAAAATATTTTAACTGATTTCGACAGTCCTCTCATACGAAAATCGAATCACAATTATAAAACTACACCACATCGATTACAGAGTATTATTGTGTTTTCCTTGGCACTTACGTGCGCTTACATTTGCAATAGCTGTTCACACACGTCGCGTTCAAAAAGAAGACCTTGCATTAAATGAAATTAAGTCCGCTTCAGACATGATGTTAGTTTACACTCACAAACAGTACAGCCCTTAGGTTTGTGTTACCTGAAAGTTGTACATGCTTTACATCCCTATGCATACAAAATCTCATCGTCCTACCTCGTTGTACTGTGGGAGAATGATGATATCTTCACTACTAGCAATGCTTTCAAAAAATGTAATTGTTTGTAAGCAAAGTAGGGGCAATTATCCTCAGTTGTCTATTTATCAGACTAACATTAATGTGGAGCTACATACAATATATCTCACCTTCGAAATAACTTCTAGAATGAGTTCTTGCTATCGCTATTTTCATATTTCGTGTATTACTTTTAAAAATGTACGAACCTTCCAGGATAAAAACCTGTTTTCCTCCTTCGCTGATCGCCGGTCACAGTGGCCGAGCGGTTCTAGGCGCTTCAGTCTGGAACCGCGCGACCGCTACGGTGGCAGGTTCGAATCCTGCCTCGGGTTGGGTGTGTGTGATGTCCTTAGGTTAGTTAGGTTTAAGTAGTTCTAAGTTCTAGGCGACTGATGACCTCAGATGTTAAGTCCCATAGTGCTCAGAGCCATTTTGAACCTTCGCTGATCGTATACGCCAGCCGTTGCGCCACAGACCACGTGCTGCTTCTGGCACCTTTACTGCGTACGTTGTATACCGGAAATCAGCACTACTATTTTCAATAAAAATTATTTTATTGTGCTTTTTTTTGTTATGGTTTTAGGGCGCAAAACTGCTACGGTCATTAGCGCCCAGTCTCTGACTTAGGAAAAGGCATAAATGGGAACGAAACTCAAAAAATTGGAGAAACTAAAAATAGAAGGAAAGCTTAAAAAACCACTATAGAAGGGGGTTGTTGTCCCCAAAAAGAGCTTCAAATGACTGACGTCATCTCACTGGCACTAATAAACTCGAGAACGCGATCGGGTGAGCGCGTGTGATCTGCTAAAATGGAAGATATATCAGGCGACAGCTGCAGACGGACGCGCAACGGAGTAAAATAGGGGCACTCAAGTAAAAGGTGTCTTACCGTCCACAGCTGAGAGCAGTGGGGACAGATGTCGATGGCTAAAAAGACAGTGCCCTATCCGGAGTCTAGTTAAAATTACCTCCTCCCGACGACGCGTTCGGGAGGAAGAGGTCCAAGCACAGGGAAGAGCTTTCACGTCCCGCAATTTGTTGTTGGGAAGTGTCGACCAATGTGCGTGCCATAAAAGAGTAACATGACGACATAAAACACTCCGTAGATCGGCGAAGGGAATCGTGCGAATAGCTGGCTGAAGAAGAGAGACTGCAGCCTTGGCCGCTATATCGGCCGCCTCATTTCCACAAATACCAACGTGTCCTGGGATCCAGAGGAAAGCCACAGAGACGCCTCCCAAGTGGAGCAAGTGGAGGCAGTCCTGAATCCGGTGGACCAGAGGGTGGACAGGGTACAGAGCTTGGAGACTGAGGAGAGAGCTGAGAGAATCTGAACATACTGTATCCGCTGATGGCGACGGATGTATTGGACAGCCTGGAGAACAGCGTAAAGCTCCGCAATATAAACTGAACACTGGTCGGGAAGCCGAAATCGATTTGCGGTGTCGCCAACAATATAGGCACTCCCTACACCTAACGATGTTTTCGAGCCATCAGTGAAATGTGACTTCCTTCATTTGTGCACATAGAGCAGCAAATGCCAGACGATAAACAAGTGAAGGGGTACCATCCTTGGGAAATTGACAAAGGCCACGGAGCAGGCAGGTCCGGGGGCGGAGCCAAGGCGGTGCTGTACCCCAAGTTGTCAAGAAGGTTTTAGGAAAGCGGAAGGAAAGAGAATGGAGCAGTTGACGGAAGCGGACTCCCGGTGGTAGTAGGGAGGAAGGGCGGCCTGCATACCCTACATCCAAGGAGGCGTCGAAAAAAATGTAATGGGCCGGATTAGCAGGCATGGAAGATGGATGGCTAGCATAACGACTCAGGAGGACTGCTCGCCGACTGGACAGCGGAGGTTCAGCAGTCTCAGCATAAAGGCTTTCCACAGGGCTGGTGTAAAAAGCTCCAGACACTAAACGTAATCCACGGTGGTGGATAGACTCGAGACGCCGAAGAATAGACGACCGAGCAGAGGAGTAAACTATGCTTCCATAGTCCAATTTCGAGCACACTAAGGCGCGATAGAGACGGAGAAGGACCACTCGGTCCGCTCCCCAGGAGGTACCATTCAGGACACGGAGGGTGTTGAGGGAACGCAGACAGCGAGCCGAAAGATAGGAAACGTGGGAGGACCAGTACAGTTTTCTGTCAAACATAAGACCCAAGAATTTAGCGACGTCCGAAAACGGAAGGTTGACAGGTCCTAGATGTAAGGAGGGTGGAAGAAACTCCTTACGACGCCAAAAATTAACACAAACGGTCTTGCTGGGAGAAAAGCGGAAGCCGGTTTCGATGCTCCAAGTGTGGAGACGATCAACACATCCTTGAAGACGTCGTTCAAGAAGGCTGGTCCGTAGAGAGCTGTAGTAGATCGCAAAATCGTCCACAAAGAGGGAGCCTGAGACATCGGGAAGTAGACAGTCCATAATTGGATTTATGGCAATGGCAAACAGTACAACACTCAGCACGGAGCCCTGGGGTACCCCGTTTTCTTGGGAGGAAGTACGGGAGAGAGAAGTGTTCACCCGCACTCTAAATGTGCGCTCTGCCATAAATTCGCGAAGAAAAAGGGGCAGCCGACCTCGAAAGCCCCAAGAGAACAATGTGCGGAGGATGCCTGCCCTCCAACAGGTATCGTATGCTCTCTCCAGATCAAAAAATATTGCTACTGTTTGGCGTTTCCGGAGAAAATTGTTCATGATATAAGTGGAGAGAGCAACAAGATAGTCAACTGCAGAACGATGCTTTCGGAAACCGCATTGGGCAGGTGTTAAAAGACTGCGGGACTCCAGACACGAAGCTAGACGGCAATTCACCATACGCCCCAAAACCTTACATACACTACTCGTGAGAGAAATGGGGCGATAGCTAGAGGGGAGATGTTTGTCCTTTCCAGGTTTCGGAACAGGAACGACGATATCTTCCCGCCATTGTCTGGGAAAAGTACTGTCGGTCCAAATTCGATTATAAAGGCGAAGGAGGTAACGCAGACTATGGGTTGATAAATGCAGCAACATTTGGATGTGGATACCATCCGGTCCTGGGGCGGAGGAGCGAGAATAAGAGAGTGCATGTTGGAGTTCCCGCATGGAGAAAACAGTATTATAACTTTCGCGATTTTGAGAGGAGAAGGCAAGAGGTTGCACTTCCGCTGCACGTTTCTTCGGGAGAAACGCTGGCGGGTAATTTGAAGAGCTCGAAATCTCAGCAAAGTGTTGACCCAATGAGTTAGAAATTGCGACGGGGTCCACTAACGTATCATGCGCGACAGTGAGTCCAGAGACCGGGGAGAAACTAGGCGTGCCAGATAGCCGTCGAATCCGACTCCAAACTTCCGAGGAGGGAGTGAAGGTGTTAAATGAGCTAGTAAAGAAGTTCCAGCTTGCCTTCTTGCTATCGCGGATGACGAGACGGCATCGCGCACGGAACTGCTTATAGCGGATACAGTTGGCCAAAGTAGGATGGTGGCGGAAAACGCGAAGAGCACGGCATGCCTCGTTCCACCAAGGAACTGTGGGGCGCCGGGGCAATTCGGAGGTGCGTGGTATTGAACGTTCCGCAGCTGTAAGAGTAACGTCTGTAATATGTGTGACCTCAACATCGACGCTAGGAAAGTGACGGTCATCGAATGTCGCTAGAGACGAAAAAAGTGTCCAATCGGCTTGGGCAAACTTCCAGCGTCGCGGGCGCATATATGGCAGTTGAGGCTGCAGTCTAAGGACACATAGAAAGTGGTCACTCGAGTGTGTATCATCAAGGGCGAACCATTCGAAGCGCCGAGCTAGCGGAACAGTACCGACCGAAAGGTCCAAATGAGAGAAATTTGTCGTGGAGGCAGACAAAAATGTAGGGTCCCCAGTGTTGAGGCAAACAAGATCCGTTTGGTGGAAGACGCGAACAAGGATGTGGAGATCCCCAAAGCGGGTGGTGGGCATTAAAGTCCCCAACCAGCGAATAGGGGGGTGGAAGCTGACCAAGAAGATGAAGGAGATCGGCAGAAAGGGAAAGACGACAGCTTGGAAGGAAGTATTTAAGTGGATTGGGTGATAATGGAGAGTATCATGGAGAAGAATCATAAGTCCTCCATGTGCTGGAGTGCCTTCAACAGAGGGGAGATCAAATCAGACGGACTGAAAATGGGGGAGAACAAAGCGATTGTGGGGATGCAGCTTTGTTTCCTGAAGACAGAAGATGACCGGCGAGTAGGATCGTAAGAGGATCGACAATTCATCCCGATTGGCTCGAATGCCGCGGATATTCCAGTGAATAATGGACATAAGGTGAACAGAAAATGGAGGAAAGTAACCAAGGTTGCCGTCAACTCAACGACTGCTCAGAGCTTGCGACCGACAGCATGGAACGGCATTCAGCCGAAGGCAGAAGATCCTGATCCATAGGTTGTTCAGAAGCAGTTCCTGCCACCAGCGATCGGCTGGTTGATCGGCCGCCAACAGTGCGCCTCGGCGACACAGAAGACGGCCGAGGGCGGTTACCGCCAGGTGGTGCTGTAGATGAGACACGCCTTGGCGGAGAAGGAGAGGAACTGGGTTTCTTATTAGCCTTCTTGGAAACATGATGTTTAGATGAAGGAGAAACCGATGGTTGTGAAGTTGGGGTATGTAAAAAATCTTCACGAGTATGCTCTTTTTTCGAAGTCTTGGTGTCTGACTTCTGGGCTCGAGATTTAGCAGAACCCAATGAAGGGTGAGCCATAGAGTGAGCAGGCGAAAGTGGGGAGGTTGAACGGGCGATCTTTGCGCTGGCCAATCTGGCGACCGTGGCACTAAAGGTGAGATCACAAGTCTGCGCGGCTGCCTCCTTTGTTGGCTGAGGAGAGGCAAGGACAGTGCTGTATTTTCCTGTCTGAGGCACAGTGGGCTTTCGACTGGTGAATAATTTTCGAGCAGCAAAGGTCGACACCTTTTCCTTCACTCTGATTTCCTGAATGAACTTTTCGTCTTTAAAAATGGGGCAATCTCGAGAGGAAACAGCATGGTCACCCATACAGTTGATGCAACGAGGGGATGGAGGTGGAGAAGCACCCTCATGGGCATCCTTGCCACACGTAACACATTTGGCAGGATTGGAACAGGACTGGTTGGTGTGATTGAACCGCTGACACCGATAGCAATGTGTAGGGTTTGGGATGTAAGGGCGAACGGAAATTATCTCATAGCCCACTTTGATTTTCGATGGGAATTGAACTCTGTCAAATGTCAAGAAGACAGCACGGGTTGGAATGATGTTCGTGTTAACCCTTTTCATGACTCTATGAACAACTGTTACGCCCTGGTCAGACAGGCGTGTATAAACGATACCACGTGATGAATTTAAAGTGCGGTGCGCTTCCACCCGGACAGGGAGGGTGTGTAGCAGTGAAGAACGCAGCAATTTCTGTGCCTGGAGGGCACTGACTGTTTCTAACAACAAGGTGCCATTTCGTAATCTGGAACAAGACTTTACAGGACCTGCAATTGCGTCGACACCTTTCTGAATAATGAAAGGGTTGACCATGGAGAAGTCGTGACCTTCGTCAGATCGAGAAACAACAAGGAACTGTGGCAACGATGGAAGGACTGTCTGTGGCTGAGACTCATTGAATTTACGCTTGTGAGCAGACATAGTAGAAGAAGAGGAAACCATTGCGAAAGTATCCCCCATGATTACCGGCGTCTCCGATGGCGCGCTCCTTCCTTGTGGGGGCCCTCTCTGAGGGCACTCCCGCCTTAGGTGATTGTTCACACCTCAGGTCACACCTCCAGAGAAACGGACGGAGGGACCAGTCGGCACTTTCGGAAGGTATCAGCTCGGGTAATCACCCCTCCCTGGGCCTGGCTGATACCAGGGGGTATGTATGTGTCCTACCTGTCTACCCGGGGCGGGGAATTACGCGTTACCCCATCACCGGCTACGCGTGGAAATGCGTTGGTCAGCCTTCAGACACGCACAGGGAGGAAAAAAGAGAAAGGGAAAAAACAAAAGGAAAGGAAAGAACAGAGGTCTCAAACGCCGCAGCGGAGAAAAGGGCAAAAAGAAGAGGTAAGGAAAAGAGAAGGACAAAGGAAGGACGAAGACTTGCAAGCAGACAAAGCAAAGAATGTGTTACATTTTCGAGCGTCCGTCTCCGGACGTAGGCACAAAACATACTCCCAGAGGGGGAGAAAGGGAAGGAAAGAGGCGGAGGTGAGAGGGTGGGGGCGATGATGGTGGATGGGGAAGGATGCAGAAAGGGAAGGTATGCAGCCCAGATAGGAAGGAAGGCCACATTAGCTCGGGGTCCTGTGCTCGCCACGCACGTATCCACAAAAGAGTTGTGGACCCCCTGGGGGGTCATTGTGCTTTGGGTCGTATTTCATGACTGATAGTCGACAATGTACATATAAGTTACGGACCCATTAACAAAAGTTCTGTAACTCCTTAGTTTGAAGAGGGTTTAATGATGTTGCATAAAACAGGGAAAAGGATGTCCGTCCCTTCACATATCGCCACTCTAAATGAGTGGAGCATAAACGCATCAATTTTCGCAAGGTTTCCACTATCAACGTTCACAAAATTCCTTTCTATTGTTACTCAAAAGATGTAAATGCGTTTTCCATCACTAAATAGTGTGACTACTTACAAAAGAAACACGTAAAAATCTATTAACTTTGGCTAATACTTCTCGAACACACATATAGATTCGTCTTACTCTTAGTCTGTGACGTCACCAGAGCTTCAGCCAGCAACAGAGTGTTTTCGATCACATGACCAAATCTTGCTGTTTAATGATTATTAAGCTTTAATTACATAAAAATAAGAGATATTTTGTGAGAATATTGATCGTAAATGCGATTTGACTATTGTGAATATACACTGTGACAAAAGTCATGGGATACCTCTTAATATCTTGTCGGACCTCTTTTTGCCCGGTATAGTGTAGCAGCTCGACGTGAGATGAACTCACCAAGTCTCCTGCAGAAATACTCTACAGCAGTTCATAATATTGGGAAACTGTTGCTGGTGCTGGATTTTGTGCACGTACTAATTTCTCGAGTATGTCCCATGACCGGCGATTCGGGTGGGCAAATCATTCATTCGAACTGTCCAGAGTTTTCTTCAAACCAATCGCAAACAATTGTGGCCCGGTGACTTGGCACATTGTCTTCCATAAAAATTCCACCATTGTTAGGGAACATGACATCCAGGAATGGCTGCGATTGATTTCCAAATTGCCGAACATAACCATATCCAGTCAATGATCGGTTCAGTTGGACCAGAGGAACCAGTCCACTCGATGTAAATACAGTCCACAGCATTATTGAGCCACTACAAGCTTGCACAGTGCCTTGTTGACAACTTGGGACCATCGCTTCGTGGGGTCTCCGCCACAGTCGAACTCTACCATCAGCTCGGTCGTCTGTAGCCATTGCTCATTAACGCCAAATTTCGCTACACTGTCCTAATGGATACGTTCGTCGTACGTCCCACGTTGATTTCTACGGTTTTTTCAAACAGTGTTGCTTGTCTGTTTGCACTGACAACTCTACGCAAACGATGCTCTCGGTCGTTAAGTGAATGCCGTCGGTCACTGCATTGTCTGTGTGAAAGTTAAAGTCTGAAACTTGGTATTCTCGGCACACGCTTGACATTGTGGGTCTCGGAGTACTGAATTCCCTAATGATTTCCGAAACAGAATGTCCCATGCGTCTAGCTCCAACTACCATTCCGTCTTCAAAGTCTGTTAAGTCCCGTCGTACGGCCGTAATCAAGAGGGAAACCTTTTCATATGAATCACCTGAGCGCAAATGACAGTTCTGCCAATGCACTGCCCTTTAATATCTTGTGTACGCGATACTACGGTATATCTGTACATGTCCATAGCGCTTTGTCACCTCGGTGTAATTAAGTGTGTACTTTTGATCCATACTGTTTTAATTCGTTCTAATTACACTTGTACTTAATGTATAAAAATTAAACCTAAACATGTAGTATTACAAATACTGTATTGGGATGTGCTGCAAATAAATCTGAGATGCTCGTTCCCAGATGCTGGACAATAACAATCTGCCCTTTCTAAAAATCGCCTCTAAAGTAAGTGAATTTCCGCAGTTGCGACTCGGTTCATCGCTGGTCTCTGCCCACATTATGTACCACCCTTACCGCTTCAGCACCAGCATGTGGCATTCAGTGTCTCAATGGGCAGAGGTCGTAATGTTTTGGCACATCAGCGTATGTAGCGTCTAGCGATAGTTTACCCGGTGACCTTTGAGTACTGAACGTTGCAATAGATGTCTCTGAGGTCACAGATGACTTTGCTCTGGCGGGCTTTCGACGCCAGAGTAGTAACTGCTTCCTGAATTTTTGTTTCCACGCATCATTGGACATGGGTACACGTGGTAATTTGTCCAGACAGAATTTAAATGTGCACAGTTGAAAATCCTGTGCCAGTTCCTCGCAGATTTCTTGCCTGTTACTATAACACAACATTAGTGCTCCAGTACTACTGCAGCCCCTAGCAGAACTCTTGACCTACACACTGGGTCAGAGGTAGACGGCTCTAGTTTAAGTCTCTGTATGTCCATCTTCCCAGAGACGGTTGCGGGACTCGGCTGTTCGATACAGGATATCAAACTAAACACCTTTCAGCTGTCTAGTTTCCAAACTTATTTTATTCGGTTGTTTCGAAGCCGCGCGCGGTAGCCGCGTGGTCTCAGGCGCCTTGCCACAGTTCACACGGCTACCCCCGTCGGATGTTCGAGTCCTCCCCCGGGCATGGGTGTGTGTGTTGTCCTTAGCGTAAATTAGTTTAAGTTAGATTAAGTAGTATGTAAGCCTAGGGACCGATGACCTCAGCAGTTTGGTCCCATAGGAACTTACCACCACCACCAGTTTCGGCGACTTATTACGTCATCTTCAGGCCCCTGACCGACGTTTAGGAAGATTCCACCTCAGTGAACAGCCGGCAGATGATGGTTGAAGGTATCGCAACAGCAAGCAGAGTTCCACTAATATCACTACTGCTGACCCCAGTTTTTAACAGAACCGCGGTGGAATTTTCCTACACGTCGATCAGGTGCCTGAAGATGGCGTAGTAAATCGCCGAAACCGGTAGCCAAATAAAATAAGTTCGATAATTAGACGGCTAAAAGGTGTTTAATTTGACACCCTGTTCCAGTTTAATGTCCACGTCGGTTGTCCTGTAGGACGATTGTGATGATGGGCGGAATTTTACACTCATTGTCGCAACCAGCTTTTCTCGGCTGAGGCTGCAACTACTGATTCAGTCCGGTATTAGTATGATACCTGGGGTTTAATTGTCTTTCATGTCTCCTGTTACTAAAGATATATGGGTTTCGATTACCATTACTATTATTACGAAATGTATGAACACTAATCTCATTAGGCTGACTTTGCGTATTACCATTTACGAGACGTCCAATTTTTAGTTTGTGGATCATATCTCCTGTCATGGTTTTAATAACTCGAATTTTCTGTATGAAATGAATTAGTCACACGAGCTTTTGTCTCTTCATGCAGCAAGTCTATGCTATCGAAGACCAATCGAAATTCCTCCAGATTCGTCTCTATAATACTGACTAGCTTTTCCTGAATTTGTAACGGTAATTTGGCTTTTAAAATCCTCAACAAATCTTTGTTGGAGATCATTTCTGTCCAATAATGAGTCTGTTTAATGTATTTCCCAAAATTCTTGTGCAAGTAGTCTTGGCCAGCATTATACTGCTACAGACTGGAGACTTCTTTACGCAAGTGTTCTTGAATCGCGTGTGATCGGTATTTCGCTATGAAAGCCTTTTAAAATTCTTCCTACGTATGCAAGCTTCAGCTGTATCAGCATCCCACAGAGCTCCGTCGCTGTGAACGAACGCGCGTACAGGTCCTATCTTTCGCTCCTCTGTCCACATCCTTGGCAGTGCTGTTTTAAAAGCCCTTATAAAGACACTGGGGTGAATCGACATATCAGGTGTGAATGCCTGATAGCATATACTTTGTGATTTTTTCCTTAGATTATTATCCAAGCATAATAATTCCGTGGACCCCACTTGATATGTGCTTGTGGTGATAAATTCGTTTAGCTGCACTGTGTTTGAAAACATCAGCACTGAATGCTGAACATTTCTGAGACCGTTCTCACTCACTGTGGATCTATCGTCACGAAGCTTCTCTGTTAAAGTTGCTACTTCACGGTTCACAGAATCGACAGGCTGGGTAATTTACGCTTTCCGTTGATCAAAATTATCTCCTATTATCTTTTACACTTCCTTTAAACCTTCCGTAACTGCTTGTGAAACTGTTACTTTCACCAACTGTGTATCTTTCCTTGTTCACGTACTGCTGAGCGATGACGTTTCCTGTTCCAGGGACAGTCTGAAGCAGTGGTCGCACTGCGGCCTGTGGGCCACATGAAGCCCAAACACCATGTGTTCTTGCGGCTCGTGGATCTCAACCGCATTTTCTAACGTGCATCAGCAACTAACAGCCGAATACAATAACATCAACTAACGTTAAGAACTTCTTAAGAGTGTAGTTTTCCTGTTCAGTAACAAAATACATACAGAGACTATAGTTTTTAAGATATGCTTAATTTTGATTGACTTTGGCGAATTCGGCCATGAGCTAAGTAAAGTTGCTGCTTACCTCAGGGCCAGAGGCGTAAGTAGCACGGACGGCCACTACAGGGTCGGAGGATGTCAGATGAGGAACGTTTTATGAATTATCTCCTTGAAACTCAAGCGCGTGTGTGAATCGTGCTGATCAGGTGCTACGGTACAGATTTAAAACGATAGTAGCATGGATTCATGAGTATGAATTATGGAGACATACGCAGTACATATTTGTAACAAAGGATATGAAATTACATTAAGGCTGCTGTAGTACAATGCAATGAATAGATGAAAAATGGCGTTCAAAACATTTAGTGAGTCTGTGAGATCTCGTATTGCATAATAAATTTAAATATAAGAGCAATTACTGTTATTACTCAATTAATCATCCGCTCACTCAGACAACACAACAACGCTTCGTCAAGCAATTACAGTACCACGACTTTGGGGTCGTAAGGGAAGGGAGGCGGGTCGGCAGCAGCAGTCTGAAAAACGGCGCCCAAGTGTTTGCTCCCTTACTACAGATAACCTATTGGGGCCTCATAACATACCATGTTGTGTAGGTTACAAATTAGTAATGTGATTAGTACATATGTGGTCAGAGGTGCCACGCCTGAATTCAAGTTTAGCTCTTGAACAAAAACGTTTGATGCCACTAGTGTAGAATATTGGGTCACTAACCTGACTAACTGACAGGCAACGATACATGACTTTGTTTTACCTTAGGTACTTCCGTATGTAATTCTCTAGAAACTTCCGGAAAATTTCTGTGAGTCTCTCGGGATTCAGCTGGTTCACTGATCAAAACTGTATGAGGTTCTGTTATCCCTTGTATTCTAAACCGCAGTGCAGTGTTTTTGTCAATTATTTCCTTACGAAGTGTCGTTTGTACCTCCTTAATTTCCCAATGAAAACTCGTCCGCATACTCTGCATTTGTAGCGATAATTCTTGTGTAAGTTTATCGGCTAAATCCTGTTTTCATTTTTCCTGTTGGACAGACATCTCCTGTTTTATGTTTTCGGAAATTCCCTCTTTAAAGTAGTTTCCTGTTCCGAAAGTTCTTGTTTCAAAATAACTTGATCATTTCCTAACATTAATGCCAAAGGATCGTGCGACGTCTGAGTACTCGCAGCTACTTCTTCGTCTTCCACCGCGTGCCAACATTTTCAATTGATGTCGGGTTCTAACCATGACACCCAAAACTTTGAAAATTGCCATCAAATCGTTTCTTAAACCGCACTAACCGAAAAAAATCGGAGCACCTAGGAGGAGTTGTCTGACGTAAACGGAAGTAGGCAGGCGCGTTTATACCCTTGAAAGATGTGTCCAGATTTCTCGCCAGTCACAAAAGAGTGGCGTTAGTAGCGCCTCTGTGAGGATTCAAATCAGGTTTGCTTTAAACGCACGGAGCGACGTCGTGAGCGTTAGTTACACCACTGTCCATTAAAATTGCTACACCACGAAGACGACGTGCTACGGACGCGAAATTTAACCGACAGGAAGAAGATGCTGTGAGATGCAAATGATTAGGTTTTCAGAGCATTCACGCAATGTTGGCGCCGGTGGCGACACCTACGACGTGCTGACATGAGGAAAGTTTCCAACCGATTTCTCATACACAAACAGCAATTGACCGGCGTTGCCTGGTGAAACGTTGTTGTGATGCCTCGTGCAAGGAGGAGAAATGCGTACCATCACGTTTCCGACTTTGACAAAGGTCGGATTGTAGCCCATCGCGATTGCGGTTTATCGTATCGCGACATTGCTGCTCGCGTTGGTCTAGATCCAATGGCTGTTAGCAGAATATGGAATCGGTGGGTTCAGGAGGGTAATACGGAACGCCGTGCTGGAACCCAACGGCCTCGTATCACTAGCAATCGAGATGATAGGCATCTTATCCACATGGCTGTAACGGATCGTGCAGCCACGTCTCTATCCCAGAGTCAACAGATGGGGACGTTTGCAAGACAACCATCTGCACGAACAGTTCGACGACGTTTGCAAAAAAATGGTTCAAATGGCTCTGAGCACTATGTGACTTAACATCTGTGGTCATCAGTCCCCTACAATTTAGAACTACTTAAACCTAACTAACCTAAGGACATCACACACATCCATGCCCGAGGCAGGATTCGAACCTGCGACCGTAGCAGTCCCGCGGTTCCGGACTGAGCGCCTAGAACCGCTAGACCACCGCGGCCGGCGACGACGTTTGCAGCAGCATGGACTATCAGCTCGGAGACCATGGCTGCTGTTACCCTTGACGTTGCATCACAGACAGGAGCGCCTGCGACGGTGTACTCAACGACGAACGTGGGTGCACGAATGGCAAAACGTAATTTTTTCGGATGAATCTAGTTTCTGTTTAGAGCGTCATGATGGTCGCATCCGTGTTTGGCGACATCGCAGTGAACGCACATTGGAAGCGTGTATTCGTCATCGCCATACTGGCGTAACACCCGGCGTGATGGTATGGGGTGCCATTGGTTACACGTCTCGGTTACCTCTTGTTCGCATTGACGGCACTTTGAACAGTGGACGTTACATTTCAGATATGTTACGACCCGTAGCTCTACCCTTCATTCGATCCCTGCGAAACCCTACATTCCAGCAGGATAATGCACGACCGCATGTTGTAGGTCTTGCTCGGGCTTTTCTGGATACAGAAAATGTTCGACTGCTGCCCCGTCCAGCACATTCTTCAGATCTCTCACCAATTGAAAACGTCTGGTCAATGGTGGCCGAACAACTGGCTCGTCACAATACGCCACTCACTACTCTTGATAAACTGTGGTATCGCGTTGAAGCTGCATGGGCAGCTGTACCTGTACACGCCATCCAAGCTCTGTTTGACTCAATGCCTAGGCGTATCAAGGCCGTTATTACGGCCAGAGGTGGTTGTTCTGGGTACTGGTTTCTCAGAATGTACGCAGCCAAATTGCGTGAAAATGTCAGTTCTAGTATAATATATTTATCCAATGAATACCCGTTTATAATCTGCATTTCTTCTTGGTGTAGCAATTTTAATGGCTAGTAGTGTACTTTTGAGATTGGCCGTCGTCAGTGGATGGTAGTCAAGAATGTTTTTAAGGCGACAAAGACGCCATTACCAACACCTCACTGACTTTGAACGAGATCGTGTAATAGAGGTATGAGAAGCTGCATGTTACTTCTGCGATACTGCAGAAAGTCTTGGCAGGAACGTAGCCACTGTATATGACTGCTGGCAGCAGTGATTCACGAGAATGTACAGTCGCAAGAAGATCGCGCTCCAGACGGTCACGTGGCATTACCGAGAGGGAAGACCATCGTGTGTGGTGTATGACTCTGGCGCCTCGTACTGAATCTGCAGCAGCAATTTGAGCAGCAGCTGGCACACAGTGAGACAACGAACTGTTACAAATCGGTTACTTCCGGTTCACCTTGGAGCCAGATGACCTACAGCGTTCATTCCACTGACTCCAAACCACCGCCAGTAGCGACTTCAGTGATATCGAGCGAGAGCTTATTGGAGGACAGGCTGGAGGTCTGTTATGCCTTCTGAAGCAAGCTGGTTCTGCCTCGGTGCCAGTGATGACTGTGTTGGTTAGAAGGAGGTTAGTTCAGGCCCTGCAACCAATCTGCCTACGCGCTAGACACATTAGACCTACACCTGGAGTTATGGTTTGGGGTGTTGATGGTCGAACCTGGAACTCCAGATGGCCGAGCTGAAGCCGGAACCCACCGCGCCGCTTCTCATCAGGAGGCCAAGCAAGTTCATCCTCAGCCAAGAAAAGTTGATTGCGACAATGATTGTTGTAAAAATCAGCCCATTATCACTGAGGTGGTGGAGGACAATCGTCCTACAGGACAACCGACGTGAACATTAAACTGGAACAGGATGTCAAATTTAACACCCTTTAGCCGTGTAATTACCAAACTTATTTTATTTGGCTACATATTTCGGCGATTTACTACGCCATCTTCAGGCACCTGATCGACGTGTAGGAAGATTCCATCTCAGGCAATGCAGAGTGATACAGCGGTATTAGGAAGCATTTCTTCATTCACATCATTTACAGTCCTACGATGGCTGTAGTGTAGTGTCGGCGTGCCGCCCGCCGCGTTGTCCCGCGAGCCCAGCCGGCTCAGCAACTCCTGGTATGCTGACACCGCTGCTGCCATCTGCAAAGCCACTCAGCTGGGTCTCGGCCGCGCTCGCCAGGTCGCCACTGGCCGAGGCGTCGCGTCGCGCGTTGCGTAGCTGCCTGCGATTCCAGAGACTGTTACAGTCCCTGGTCCACGCCGCCCTCCGCCCTGTTTCGCCTGCTCTGTCCGACAATGGGACGAGGGTGGTTGTACTGGTCACCCGTGGCCCTCGGCTGCAGCTTATCCCAGGACAGGACCGGACTCGAACCTGTGCCCTCCTGGATGCAGTGCCGCAACTTGCCGCTAGTAGTGTTTGCCGGATGGCAACACCCGCCTACGCCTCTGGCGCTGCTGCAGCGCTGCTGCGCCCCCCGTAGCTTACGCCTCGCCTGGACCCCGGTACGCCTGGTGGGAAGTGAATTTGGCCTGTTCTGGCCCTGCTGCAGACCGCTGTCTCTGCCCTCCTTCAGGCAGACCGTGCAATCTCCAAGTACCCATCTGCTGTTCTGTCCTGCCCCGGTGTTGTGCCCCGGTGGTGGAATACAGCGCGAACAAGTACATAGAAATACAGGTTACACAGAATATTTAAAGCATCGCTGCCAGACCGGCCCCTACAAGCGTAGACCAGCACAGGTCTGACCCGACTCACAACTGATGTGGCACACCTCTCAAGCTAAAAGTGCCTGGCTATTTATACTGTTTTTCCTCTCGCTTCTGACGTAGTGTCAGAGAGAGACAGAAACTATGGCAGGGATAAATTCCCATACGTCAGCCACCTAACCTCCTGGCTCTGGCCTAGCCCCCGCCTCATACATCGCAATAACTTCAAGCAACGCTGCAGTTCCCTGCCTCGCTGTTGCTTCACACCAAACAATCGGACGTGCAATACGCCACTAAAGCTCCGCGCCATGTTTACCCTCTCTGGCCTACTGGCTGCCGATTATTACCACACACTGCCAGCGGTCCCAGACTTCATCGCCCAGCCACGCCTTTTCTGAATTTTAACAAAATTCCCCTTTTCTACCACTAAGATTAATACTAGCGCAGCAGGGGTACGATATTGTATGACAGCAGGGGCACTTTCGTGACTATCCCACCCACCCTGACCGAAAATTTTTTATGTCTCTCTGGTGATTTACCTGTTGTGTTGCTATTCATGAACAGCTTTCCAGGGGCTGTTTCCCAACTCGATGACGCTCGCCCACATACCGCTGTTGTAGCCCAACATGCTCTACAGACTGTCGACGTGTTGACTTGGTCTGCTAGATCACCAGATCTGTCTCCAATCGAGCACATATGGGACACCATTGGCCGACAACTCCAGTATCATCCATAAACAGCACTAACTGTCCATGTATTGACTGATCAAGTGCAACAGGCATGGAACTCCATGGAACCTATACAATACAATGCATGTTCGTTTGCGTGCTTGCGATCAACATTCTGGTGGCTACACCAGAATTTCAGCATTTCATATTTGCAATCGCTTATCTCGTGCTTACATTACCCTGTGGTCTTGCAATGTTAACACTTAAATATATTATCTAGAGAAATGTATTCCAGAAATTTCATTACTCTATATTAATTATTTTTGGTGTCGTGTTTTTTCCGTTGGTGTAACAAAATTAATCTGCATAATGGTAATTAAAGTCCTGGCATTCACAGCTGACTTAGAAACTATGGTAGCACGGAATTTCATTGCTAACAAACAATATCATACCGACGGTGACGTCACACTTCGCGCACACCTGAAAACGTAGCTAACTAAATCTAATTAATTCCAAGTAATAAAACGAAGTAAACCATTTTACTGCTAATCAAAACATTAACAGAACTTGGTACCACTGAAAGCTAGGAAATAACTGGGTGCGAGCACTTACTCGTAGCCATACAGCGACAAAGTCTGTGTGATCACACAGTCTGGACCTCCTTCCGTTTTACACTCTGAACCAGACACGAAATAAACAACACACAAGGACTGGTGTAACGCAGAGATACGAAGCTTATCATAGAAATACTGTAACAGAAATTAATGATTCTAAGCACAGTCCTGTCTTTACGTCGCCGGATTTGTACTGTATTCCTATCTTTTCTTGTAATTGCTTTAAGGGGTCTGTGATGGTACGGTAAGACAATATATAAAATATATTCACAACTGCCTGAAAACTAGAAAGGCTGATAATCAGTCCTCCGCGCAATGCTATGCGGGTCAGATATCGAAGCTTGTACTTGCTGCCGAGGCTAGAATCAAGCATAGGCCTCGTACAGCAGGCACAACCGCGACATTCAAACTCCTCGCCACTCCATCCCGATGTACTGCAGTCTCTTATATAATATTAATGAAATAAAAAGTCAGAGCATTCAAATTACCTCACCATCAGTTTCGTAAGTCCAGACCTTTTTTTTCTAATCATCTCAATATTCCAAGCATTGTTTTTTACAGCACGTAATAAAGGCAGATAATGAGTCTTCTCAATAATTAACACTTCATTAATCATCTGTCACTTCTAGAGACTCAACCTAGATCAAGTCTTTGCTGTTTCGAAAGAGAAATCGGATTCCCACATCTCTACAAAGTTAATAACACAGGTAAAGAAGCCGTAAATACATAGTACAGGAAGCGCATATCAAAGCTGCATCACAGTCACTTATAGTCTTTGGTTCACACAATAGCGTGTTTAAAACACATTTAATGAGAGGCTTTTCACATTCACGGACAATGCCATATCAATTCATAAACGTTATACAACATCTCAGACTATCCCTCAAGGACAAGTCAATCACTTGTCCGTTTTCACTACATTTACATAGATACTCTGCAGGCCACTATACGGTGCGTGGCGAAGGGTACTCTATAGCATTACTTGTCATTGCCTTTCCTGTTCCATTCGTAAATAGAGTGACGGAAAAACGACTGTCTGTAGGCCTCTGTATGAGCCCTAATTTATCGTATCTTATCTTCGCGGTCCTTACGTGCAATGTTGTTGGCGCCAGTAGGCAGTCAGGTTCAAATGCTGGCTCTCTAAACTTTCTCAATAGCGTCTCTCGAGAAGAATGTCGCCTTCCCTATTCCCATTTGAATTCCCGAAGCATCTCCATAACACTTACGTGTTGTTCGAAGCTACCGGTAACAAATTTAGCATCCCACCTCTGAATTGCTTCGACGTTTTCCTTCAATCCGACCTAGTACGCATCCCAAGCACTCGAGCAGTGCCCAAGAATATGCCGCCTCCTTTACAGGTGAACCACTGTTTCCTAAAATTCTACCAATAAACCGAAGTCGACCATTTGCCTTCCCTACCACAATTCTTACAGGCTCATTCCACCTCAGATCGTTTTCCGACGTTACGCCCAGCTATTGAAACAATTTGACTGTGTCAAGTAGGACATTAGTAATAACTGCACCCGAACGTTAAAGGTTTGATCTTCCTAATCATCCGCATTAACTTACATTTTCCACATTTAGGGATAGCTGCAATTCATCGGACCAGCTGGAAGTTTTCTCTGAGTCGTCTTGTTTCTTCCTACTGTCACTCAACTTCGACAACTTAGCATGCACCCTACATCAGCAAACAACCACAGATTGCTGCCCACACTGTCCATCAAATCATTTATGTACGTAGAGAACAACAGCGGTTCTATCACACTTTCCTGGGGCAGTCCTAATGGTACCCTTGTCTCTGATGAATACTCACTGTCGAGGACAAGATGCTTGGTTCTTCGAGTCACTCACTTATTCCATATGCTCGTACTTTCGTTATCACCCTTAAATGGGGCACCGTGTCAAGTGCTTTCCGGAAATATAGAAATATGGAATCTGCCTGTTGCCCTTCAACTATAGTTCTCAGTATATCATGTGATAAGAGGGCAAGCTGAGTTTCGCACGAGCGATGCTTTCTAAAACCATGCTGATTCGTGGACATAAGCTTGTCAGTTGCAAGAAAGTTTATTATATTCGAACTGAGAATATGTTCAAAGAATCTGCAGCAAACAGAAGTTAGGAATGTTGGTCTGTAATTTTGCTGGTCCGTTCTTATGTACTGGAGTCAGCTGCGCTTTTTTCCAGTCGCTTGGGACTGTGCTGGGCGAGAGATTCACGAAAATGCAAGCTAGGTAAGGAGCCAATGCCGTAGAGTACTCTCTGTGAAATCGAACTGGAATTCCATCCGGACCTGGTGATTAATTTGTTTTCAAATGTTTCAGTTGTTTCTTTGCACCAGGTATGCTTATCACTATGTCGTCCATTTGGGAGTCTGTCCGATGGTCAAACAATGGTATGTTTGTACGATCTTCCTGTGTGAACGATTTATTGAACTTGAAATTTAAATCTTCGGCTTTCGTTTTGCTACCTTCAACAGCCACACCAGACTGGTCAACAAGGGACTGAATGGAAGTCTCAGACCCGCTTTGTGATTTTACGTAGGACCAGAATTTTATCTGGTTCTCTGCCAGATCTTTCACTACTGGACAGACTGATGTTACGTAGCTCAAACGTTTCTGAAACTTCCTGGGAGATTAAAACTGTGTGCCGGACCGAGACACGACTCACGCCCCGTCCTCACAGCTTTCTTCTGCAGTATCTAGTCTCCTACCTTCCAAACTTCACAGAAGCTCTCCTGTTTTGCGCATAAGAAAATTCTCTTCCATCACCCACTTACACACTTCAGGGATCATTGCTATAAAACTGTGTGATCTTCGCTTCGAGGTGTTTTCACACCACCATATTCATCGGATCCGAAGACTGACTTGATACAGATCTCCAGGCAAGTTTACCCTGTGCAAGCCTCTTCATTTCTGCATAACAGCGACAGTCCACATCCGTCTGGACATGCTCAAGCCTTGGTCTCCCTCTGCATTTTTAACCCCTACCCCCCCTACCCCCACCCATCCGCCCACCCACCCACTCTCCACACATACACTTCCATTTGTTACCAAGCTGACGATTCGTTTGTGGTATCACTCGGTCGCACTTTCAAATACATGCGCCACCAGTTACGAAGCCGCGTTTCCTACAGAGGCCGCTGTCACGAACGATTACACCGCTGCCACTGAGATGCAGACATCCCCCCTCCGCAGCTCCAGCGGCGGGTGCACTTCAGTTCGAACATTGAGGCACTGTGCCCATTTTTGTGTCTTTGCTTTCTGAATAACATTGCAGACTTCCATAATGGCCAGGGCGCGACATCTTCTGAATCGACATTGTACCGACGAACGACATTTATAAATCTTTTGCATCCGTATGTATTTCTACATTCAAAGACACTGTTAGCGACTGACGCTCCTAGTACTACAACAAAGTTATGTATTATTTTTACTATTTGATATTAGATATAGGGTAAATTAATATCTGAATTCTCCGTTCATGAACAGCATCTCTTCCTCGCTCCTGTATACACTAAAGAACCACACAGCGTGCAAAGGAAGACACAACGTTGATGCCTCTGTATGTTCCCATCAACCTATCCCTCCTTTTAGTCAAGTTGTGTCACAAATTTCTTTTTGCGCGACTCAGTTCAATTCCTCTTCATTAGATATTCCATCTACCCTTCTAATCTTCAACATTCTTTTGGAGCACCCGTCTCAACCGTTAATCGGACACCTTTCTCTTCCGCACAAAGCTGCAGTCTAGACTCTAGAGTCTAGAAAAATAACACTGGACTTGCATTCTGGAGGGCGTCGGTCCAAATCCGCGTCCGGCCATCGAGATTTAGGTTTTCTGTGATTTCCTTAAATCGCACCAGGCAAATGCCGAGACGATTCCTTTGAAAGGGCACTGCCGATTTCCCCCAAATCATTGAAACAGTCTGAGCTTGCGCTCCGTCTTTAATGACTTATACGTCAACGGGACGTTAAGTGATGATCAAACTTCCTTTTTTCCAGTCAAATATCTCCAGAAGATTCTTCTTAACACTTAAATTTGTGTGAAATGTTAGCAAATTTTTCTTATTGTGAAAAGGCCTCTCTCGCTATTGCCAGTCTGCTTTTTATACCCTCTCTTCTTTGTAATCATCAGTTATTTTTCTGTCCTAGTAGCAAAACCCGTCTCCTACCTTTGATTTCTCATTTCCTAATGTAGCTAATTTAGGATCAAGTGATTAAATTCGACTACGTTCCATTACTCTTGTTTTAAATTTGCTGCTGCTTGTCGTCTGAACTCTTTTTGGACACTATCCATTCTCTTCAAGGAATGTTCTGAGTTCTTTGTCGCCTCTGGCAGAACCACAATGTATATAGCAAACCTTAAAGTTTATTTACTGCCCCCTGACCTTTAATTCCATTTCCAAAGTTCTCCATGATTTATTTTACTCAGGCGTGGATCCAGAATGTGGAAAGAGGGGGAGGGGGGGGGGGGGACAAACCGAGGTATCTGCCCCTGGCGGCAATTCATATTCTTGAAGAAAAATACCTTGTTTCACAAAGTGCCTAGCATCCAGTGCACCTTGGTCTATCGATTATTCATATGACTTTGAAACGCATCCCAGTTGTTTTCTGATCATTTATGAATACATTCTAAGTTGATTTCTGAACCGAATCATAAGTTGATTTTTGTATGCCTGCATAGAGTACGTGATGTCTCTGCCAGAAGAATCCCCGTCGCATCTAGAAATAACTCCCTGCCGCCGTTGGATAAGCAGCTGCAGCAGCAAGTCGTATACTCCTAGCTCATTCATTTGTTACATAGTTTAATTCTTAATTTCTTTGCGTGTTTTTGGTACTTGCATTGTTTAATTCATAAATTTCGGGCGTATTATAGTATTTGAGAGTTGTAGCATCGCGATTTAGTACCTGAATAGTGTAAAATCGCGTAGTCTCCTTCCGCCGCCGAGCAGTGTGTCAGCAGTGCGCAAGTAGCAGCATTACTGCATTTACTAGGCAATCTTGTATTTTAATAACCGTTTAAATTTTGTGTCGATTTGTTTGCGCTCTCTGTAGATTAGTTCAGACGTTCTTTGCACAACAGCTTTTAGCACGGATAGGGACTGCAACTGCTGTGTTCGGATGCAGGCTGAGTTGGCATCCCTTCGCTCCCAGCTTCAGGCAGTGTTGGCTTCGGTCACACAGCTTGAGGCTGTTGCCAATGGGCATCACTGTGGGGGTCCGGATGGGGGTTTGTCGGGGACGGCCAGCTCGTCCCACGCATCCCCCGATCGGACTACGACTGTGGTTGCCCGGGATACTGCCCGCATTGAGGCTGATCCCTCACCTGTGGTAGAGTGGGAGGTCGTCTCAAGGTGTGGCAGGGGGCGAAAGACATTCCGGAGAGCTGAACGGAAGGCCTCTCCAGTTTGTCTGACGAACCGGTTTCAGGCTCTGTCTCAGGCTGATACTGATCTTCGTCCTGACATGGCTGCTTGTCCTGTTCCAGATGTTGCCCCTCAGTCTGCAAGATCCGGGCGGTCGCAGAGGGTGGGCTTACTGGTAGTTGGGAGCTCCAACATCGGGCGCGTAATGGGGCCCCTTAGGGATATGGCAGCAAGAGAGGGGAAGAACACCAATGTGCACTCCATGTGCATACCGGGGGGGAGCCATTCCAGATGTGGAAATGGTCCTTCCAGATGCCATGAAGGGTACAGGGTGCACCCATCTGCAGGTGGTCACTCATGTCGGCACCAATGATGTGTGTCGCTATGGATCGGAGGAAAACCTCTCTGGCTTTCGGCAGCTATCTGATTTGGTGAAGACTGCCAGTCTCGCTAGCGGGATGAAAGCAGAGCTCACCATCTGCAGCATCGTCGACAGGACTGACTGCGGACCTTTGGTACAGAGCCGAGTGGAGGGTCTGAATCAGAGGCTGAGACGGTTCTGCGACCGTGTGGGCTGCAGATTCCTCGACTTGCGCCATAGGGTGGTGGGGTTTCGGGTTCCGCTGGATAGGTCAGGAGTCCACTACACGCAACAAGCGGCTACACGGGTAGCTGGGGTTGTGTGGCGTGGGCTGTGCGGTTTTTTAGGTTAGATGGCCTTGGGCAAGTACAGAAAGGGCAACAGCCTCAACGGGTGCGGGTCAAAGTCAGGACATGCGGGGACCAAGCAACAGTCGGTATTGTAATTGTAAACTGTCGAAGCTGCGTTGGTAAAGTACCGGAACTTCAAGCGCTGATAGAAAGCACCGAAGCTGAAATCGTTATAGGTACAGAAAGCTGGCTGAAGCCAGAGATAAATTCTGCCGAAATTTTTACAAAGATACAGACGGTGTTTAGAAAGGATAGATTGCATGCAACCGGTGGTGGAGTGTTCGTCGCTGTTAGTAGTAGTTTATCCTGTAGTGAAATAGAAGTGGATAGTTCCTGTGAATTATTATGGGTGGAGGTTACACTCAACAACCGAGCTAGGTTAATAATTGGCTCCTTTTACCGACCTCCCGACTCAGCAGCATTAGTGGCAGAACAACTGAGAGAAAATTTGGAATACATTTCACATAAATTTTCTGAGCATGTTATAGGTGGAGAGTTCAATTTACCAGATATAGACTGGGACACAGATGTTTAGGACGGGTGGTAGGGACAGAGCATCGAGTGACATTATACTGATTGCACTATCCGAAAATACCTCGAGCAATTAAACAGAGAACCGACTCGTGGAGATAACATCTTGGACCTACTGATAACAAACAGACCCGAACTTTTCGACTCTGTATGTGCAGAACAGGGAATCAGTGATCATAAGGCCGTTGCAGCATCCCTGAATATGGAAGTTAATAGGAATATAAAAAAAGGGAGGAAGGTTTATCTGTTTAGCAAGAGTAATAGAAGGCAGATTTCAGACTACCTAACAGATCAAAACGAAAATTTTTGTTCCGACACTGACCATGTTGAGTGTTTATGGAAAAAGTTCAAGGCAATCGTAAAATGCGTTTTAGACAGGTACGTGCCGAGTAAAACTGTGAGGGACGGGAAAAACCCACCGTGGTACAACAACAAAGTTAGGAAACTACTGCGAAAGCAAAGAGTGCTTCACTCCAAGTTTAAACAGCCAAAACCTCTTAGACAAACAGAAGCTAAACGATGTCGAAGTTAGCGTAAGGAGGGCTATGCGTGAAGCGTTCAGTGAATTCGAAAGTAAAATTCTATGTACCGACTTGACAGATAATCCTAGGAAGTTCTGGTCTTACGTTAAATCAGTAAGTGGCTCGAAACGGCATATCCAGACACTCCGGGATGATGATGGCATTGAAACAGAGGATGACACGCGTAAAGCTGAAATACTAAACACCTTTTTCCAAAGCTGTTTCACAGAGGAAGACCGCACTGCAGTTCCTTCTCTAAATCCTCGCACAAACGAAAAAATGGCTGACATCGAAATAAGTGTCCAAGGAATAGAAAAGCAACTGGAATCACTCAACAGAGGAAAGTCCACTGGACCTGACGGGATACCAATTCGATTCCACACAGAGTACGCGAAAGAACTTGCCCCCCTTCTAACAGCCGTGTACCGCAAGTCTCTAGAGGAACGGAAGGTTCCAAATGATTGGAAAAGAGCACAGATAGTCCCAGTCTTCAAGAAGGGTCGTCGAGCAGATGCGCAAAACTATAGACCTATATCTCTGACGTCGATCTGTTGTAGAATTTTAGAACATGTTTTTTGCTCGAGTATCATGTCGTTTTTGGAAACCCAGAATCTACTATGTAGGAATCAACATGGATTCCGGAAACAGCGATCGTGTGAGACCCAACTCTCTTTATTTGTTCATGAGACCCAGAAAATATTAGATACGGGCTTCCAGGTAGATGCTATTTTTCTTGACTTCCGGAAGGCATTCGATACAGTTCCGCACTGTCGCCTGATAAACAATGTAAGAGCCTACGGAATATCAGAGCAGCTGTGTGGCTGGATTGAAGAGTTTTTAGCAAACAGAACACAGCATGTTGTTATCAGTGGAGAGACGTCTACAGACGTTAAAGTAACCTCTGGCGTGCCACAGGGGAGTGTTATGGGACCATTGCCTTTCACAATATATATAAATGACCTAGTAGATAGTGTCGGAAGTTCTCATGCGGCTATTCGCGGATGATGCTGTAGTATACAGAGAAGTTGCAGCATTAGAAAATTGTAGCGAAATGCAGGAAGATCTGCAGCGGATAGGCACTTGGTGCAGGGAGTGATAACTGACCCTTAAAATAGACAAATGTAATGTATTGCGAATACATAGAAAGAAGGATCCTTTATTGTACGATTATATGATAGCGGAACAAACACTGGTAGCAGTTACTTCTGTAAAATATCTGGGAGTATGCGTGCGGAACGATTTGAAGTGGAATGATCATATAAAATTAATTGTTGGTAAGGCGGGTACCAGGTTGAGATTCATTGGGAGAGTCCTTAGAAAATGTAGTCCATCAACAAAGGAGGTGGCTTACAAAACACTCGTTCGACCTATACTTGAGTATTGCTCATCAGTGTGGGATCCGTACCAGATTGGGTTGACGGAGGAGATAGAGAAGATCCAAAGAAGAGCGGCGCGTTTCGTCACAGGGTTATTTGGTAACCGTGATAGCGTTACGGAGATGTTTAACAAACTCAAGTGGCAGACTATGCAAGAGAGGCGCTCTGCATCGCGGTGTAGCTTGCTCGCCAGGTTTCGAGAGGGTGCGTGTCTGGATGAGGTATCGAATATATTGCTTCCTCCTACTTATACCTCCCGAGGAGATCACGAATGTAAAATTAGAGAGATTAGAGCGCGCACGGAGGCTTTCAGACAGTCGTTCTTCCCGCGAACCATACGTGACTGGAACAGGAAAGGGAGGTAATGACAGTGGCACGTAAAGTGCCCTCCACCACACACCGTTGGGTGGCTTGCGGAGTATAATGTAGATGTCGGTGAACAAATTTTCCCGTAGACAAAAGAGGACAGGGTCATGCGAGCTGAGCCGAATAAACCCGAACGGGTCAATGCCAATCGCCGTTTGTTTATGTGGTTGATTGGGTGTGCGAATGATCAGCCTTGTTATAATTGTTAGCGAAATCTGTAGATCAGACTATCATAGTGGAAATAAGCGACTATCAGGAACAACAGAAAAGAAACATTACATAATATCTTTTCGGTGTATCTAGGGAAATGAAATTTTCACAGGAAATTTTTGCCAGAACGCTACACTATTAGTGATCAGTGGCACAGTCCCCGGTTAGCAGTCACTTAAGTTGTATTCTCGGAATAGCGTGGAAAACGCGTCGTACGAACACGTAATGACGCCTAACCGGCGAATTAACGCGGGATAACAGAACCGGTGATTCTAGCACGGTTAGTGAAGTGAACCGGAGAATAAGTTTTGACAATGGGAGGAATAGTTACTGAATTAGTGATGACTAGATTCTTTGTTAGAACGAGGAATGTGAAGAAACGGGGACATTACAAAAATTATGTGGAAGAATATGACGATTCCAGATTTATATAAAAATTTCGTACTACTGCTTTTCGATCTCATGCTTGTGAAACTGGAGCGTATGAATGAAATGTGACATAAACCGTTATGCTTGTAATAGGTCTAATAGGCATTCGATATTGGTACTTCGTCAGTTATATTTTTTCGTGTTATTTATGTAAATAAAGTAAGCAAAAATGACCATTTGTGCGAAAACAATGCCGCTTATTTGGCGTGTGTTACAGTTACAGCAATATTAGAAAGGTCTATTTCGTATTGGGTGCTATTCGTATTAAGAGTTTTTCTATATTAGACAACGACATTTTCATTTTTCATGTAGCGAAACATTTGACGGACTTTGATAAGATAATAGATTCATTCGCAGGAAGGACAAAACGCAGCGTAAGGTTGTAGCAAGCTTAAAAAGGTAAAAATACTGGGACCTAAGGATTGAAGAAATGTGTACTATCTTGGTCATCTCTTGTCTTTACTGGTTTTATGTTTCCTACATATAATTTTACGTCACACAAAAGAGGAAGTTTTTGGCAAATAGGCAATAAAAAGCGCAAATTTTCTGAAGAGTTTGATGGCTTCCACTACAAAATATACGCTTTTGAATTCCACAGAGCGAAATACAGTGATATACGATAGAAGAACGCTGTGTGAAAAGCCGTGCCGCTACACTTCGACATACTTAAGACCAAATAACATGTCTTACATTTCCTCGAACATATGTGTTTTACGTATCAAACTCTTCAGAAAGATGTGCGCTTCAAAATGGACATATATTTGGAAAATTTCTTTTTTTAAATTTTTGACATCCTAACTCAAACGCGAGAGAGAGAGAGAGAGAGAGGGAGGGAGAGAGATGGAGAGAGAGAGGGAGAGAGGGAGAGAGGGAGAGAGGGAGAGAGGGAGAGAGGGAGAGAGGGAGAGAGGGAGAGAGAGGGAGAGAGGGAGAGAGGGAGAGAGGGAGAGAGGGAGAGAGGGAGAGAGGGAGAGAGGGAGAGAGGGAGAGAGGGAGAGAGGGAGAGAGGGAGAGAGGGAGAGAGGGGGGGGGCACTATAAAGTTTTTGCCCCGATTCGGAAGTAACGTAGATCCGATGCTGCCTTTACTGCTTGCTCAATACACAAGGCCGAGCGGTCCTAGGCGCTACAGTCTGGGACAGCTCGACCGCTACGATCGCAGGTTCGAATCCTGCCTCGGGCATGGATGTGTGCGATGTCCTTAGACTAGTTAGGTTTCAGTAGTTCTAAGTTCTAGGGGACTGATGACCTCAGAAGTTAAGTCCCATAGTGCTCAGGGCCATTTGAACCAATATATCAATCTACAAATCGAATAATACCGGAGATTGGCTGTAATATCGTCACAAACCTTTCTGAGCTAATGCTTTCCTTCCATCTTTTTCGATTCTTATAACAGAGTCTGGTTTGTATACAGTTTATAGATAACATATCGCTTCCCGTATTTTACCCTGACTACCCTCAGAATTTCAAAGAATACTCAGCTTAATATTGTGAAGATGGACAGATATTCACATTAAATGAAGACGCTGGAGCTGAGTCAGACACAGTTTCAGAGTTTAAAAAGACGTGTTTTCACGAGGCGGCTAGAAGGTTGTTGGGCCAAAAGCGCGTATTTTCTGTGTTAAAAAAGCCGAGAACTTTTTTTACGTTATTTGTGCTTACATCTCCAGACACAAACGTGTGTTTCATAATTCATACGCGGTAATAATACCGACTGCTTCTTCATTCCGCAAATTCAAAAAAATTTCGTACAAACACATTGCCGCTCACTGCTGAGAAAAGGCGAGAAAAACACTAATGAGGCTGTCGACATGTCGAAAGAGTAATATTTGTAAAAAAAATATGAATCCGCACACAGCATCGAGCCCGCTGTGACACGTGTTAACGAATGCAGGATGGAAGAAATGTGAATCTCGGCAGGAAAAATGAACTGAGCTGTAGCAACAGAGCAGCCCGCGAACTGGCTGCGATACACCGGCCGGGGCAAACGCAGCTCCGAGCCGGACGAATGCCCTGCAGGAGTTTCTTTTATTCACGAGAGCGCGGATATTAAAAACGAGGCATGTACTTGCGCAACTGCCGGACATGTGACGTGACACGAAATGTAGAGTCTCTGGAAACGTAACGCGGTTATGAAACATGAAGCGGGCAACAAAAAGCGCGAACTAAGGCGGCTCTCGGTAGCCTTTTTGCTGTTATTTAACGGGAATGGAGGACCGTGTCACAGCGTTACATTTGGGGCAGCCGGTCAGCATTCGCGTTTCTCATTTGTCTTCAGCGGCGCTACAGCCTCCTCTTTGCTCTCCTCTTTTTGGCCGGTGGCGTGTCATTTACTGCAGAGGTGGGATTTTGACGTTTATTAACGATGGAAAGAACTACATACGTGTATACGACAAAGTCACTGAACGGAATTAACTTTTGTATGTGGAGCTTTTACACAATACTAAAATGTTGTGATACTAAGCGGTAGGTAAGCTTTGTCGTTTACGATTTTCTGTGGCGTGTATTTTTCTTTTACTGTGGAAATGTAGGAACTGTACAATACGTTGCCTTTCACTTCGAGTTATTCGACATACTTCAACAAAATATTTCGTGTGCACCTGAAGAGTAAGCGTATAGTTTTAATTATCGCCTTGAGAATTAATGTCTGGTAAATATGGTTCTCGGACTGGTCGCCGGATGTCGTAAAATTTCCACAATACTTCATCGGCGCAACTGATCGAGAGGCTGTGACGAGAAGAAGCCGCACAGGCGTGAATGTGCCGTATTTGATAACCAGTACCGCAGATATCCTGATCGGTAGCAAGAGAGACAGCTACACTGCCTGTCGGACGATCAACTGACGTCTTACGAGTTGAACACGGCAAGTGCCATGACCAGATTTCCCAGAAATTTCCCTCAATAGAAGAGGGATCAAAATAAGCGAACTCTTATCTCGATTTATCCGTAGATACTCGACCGTTTCTGATAAAACGGTGTTCAAAGTTTTCGAGGCATTTTCGACGTACTTTGTGCTTTTTGGCGCTCTACCCACACGCACATGAAATGGAGGCACAGTGGTTAGGTCACTGTTTTTTAATTTTCCGCCCTGATTTCGAAACCCGATTATTACTTTTATTCCCCGTCGGGGCACATATTTTCAGCTGTCCCCATTGATGTATATCAACAACTGTCGGCAGCTAACGGTTTCGATTTAATTATCATTTCATTCTAGAGAAGCTGCACGGTCATCAATGGTATCTGTTCTTTCGGGAACAGATACTATCTTCATGTAGTTAAAGGCTACTCGACCATTGACCTCCTTCTGCGCGAATGCACACGCTTTGCCCGAACTCTTACGGGACTCGGCAGCTTAGCCTGCCGCGAGTAATGAGTGAATGGGCAAATACCTATTAAGAGCACTACGAATATCGGTTGTGGACGGTTGGGAATGTAGTCCTCACGGGAAGCGTGCAAGGGATAAGTCCCTGCAGTCGCACTATCCTATGTCCCCTCGGTGGCTCAGATGGATTGCCCTTTACGTTAGCCGTGGTGGCCGTGCGGTTCTAGGCGCTGCAGTCCGGAACCGCGGGACTGCTACGGTCGCAGGTTCGAATCCTGCCTCGGGCGTGGATCTGTGTGATGTCCTTAGGTTAGTTAGGTTTAAGTAGTTCTAAGTTCTACGGGGCTGATGACCTCAGATGTTGAGTCCCATAGTGCTCAGAGACATTTGAACCATTTTTAGAACACTTACGGCTGAACGTCTTGCCTTGTCAGCGATGAGAGAAGGAAGAGACAGGCTACTTCAAGGATTGCTGTTTCCCTTGAGGCACTAGCGAAGCAGAGTGCCTCCGTTGCAGACATCCTTCAAAGGCGCTGTTGGAGATATCAGATAACGATGGCGAAGTACCAAGTGGAACCAGTTGCGTTTATTGAAGAACTTCTTAGATGGAATTGCATCAGTGATTTACATTTTTATTTTATTTTTTGTTTACTCTTTGAATGCCATCTTTGTTGTTGTAACACTCAGTTACTAGAATTATCATTTGTACAAGTTTCCTAAATGTAATCATGTAAAATAAATAAATAAATAAAAAAGCTGGATAGAGCGTCTGCCATGTAAGCAGGAGATCCTGGTTTCGAGTCCCGGTTGGGGCACACATTTTCAACTGTCTCCCTTGGTGTATATCAACACCTGTCGGCAGCTAATGGTTTCGATTTAATTATCATTTCTTCATACTTTTGTTTTTGTTTTTCATTTATATATCGATGTCTGTAGAAGATCATTACACGAATGTTTACCAGTGTATGCTGATATAACCTTGTCCTTATTCGTCCACTAATTGCATGTCAAAAGAATGAATTAAAAAAAAAATGAGGAAATTATTTGAAATTGCTTTCGGTGAAATTCCGGTAGTGTATCTTGATTAGTATTCAATTTCAAGGGCCAGTTTTATTAAAAGTGATCTGTTATGGATGGTTTACCGCGAAATTATTGCCAACGCCCTAAATATTCACCATTGTTAACGGGGTTTGTTTCCAAGTGAGAGTGATGCGAAGAAACGTCGCTGTGGCAAACCTACTTTCCTGCGATGCTCATCGTGTTCTGGACATCTGTGTTTAGAATGTTTCTAGGATTGGTGTCATCCAAGGAAATGCACCAAATCTTCCTGACGAATAAACATATGAATAAAATATAAGAATTAAATAAGAACTGATACGAGAATGGAACACCAGACTATGAGAATTTAAAAAGATTGCAGTTCCTCAACATACCATACACACATATATTATGCAATATTTTCCGGCGTAACGTTAAGCGCCGGCACGACGATGAAGAACGGAAGAGCAGAGAGGGTTGTGAGAGGACGTCAGCCAATAGTGCGCTGACTAGGACGACACCAAGACAGGAAAGACATCTTTACAAAGAGACAATAATCGCCGTGCCGCCTAGCCGCGGCCGCAGTAGCAGGCAAGCCGTCATACAAATGCTATAGCAGTGAATTATGAACTGCTTTGTTTTGCTTGCATGAAATTGTATACAGGGTGTAAATTTTAAGTTGACAAACCAAAAAACTCGAAAAATAAGCTTCACACGGCAAAATGTGCAGAATCCAAAGTTGATTATTTTCGAGGGGGACATCTGGTGGTGCTAAAATTAGCCCCTGGGGCTGGGGCGGGAAGCAACTTTAAAATTTGAAATGGGAACCCTCATTTTTTATTGCAGAATCAGATTCTACATAAAAAACTACGTACATTTTATCTTAAATATTTGTTTTGATCCTTGATAGTTGGCGCTGTAATTCAAGAAAATCCATGTTCTCACTTTTGCGTGGAAAATGGTTACGGATAAATAAAAAATACTTATTTACTTCGTAAATTTTGATTCGCTAAAACTAAAACTCTCCCTCTCTCCCCATAGGGTGGGGTTTGAGAGAGAGGAATTAGAGTTTTACAAATGTTAACCCAAATATTAATTTTTTCCACAGAATTGGATAAGTTTTGTTTGTTTCGTGGTCATGAGGCCACACAACTTTTAATTATCAAACAAATCATCTGACAAGCTAACTAACTAACCAAACATCCTACTTAATAACTAACAGAGTAAACACAGTAAAAGACTAGCTGAGGAAAAAACTAACCCACTCGCTAACCAAAGGTGAACGTATTCTCGTTTAAGATTTAGTGGTCCTGAAAAGGGATGATTGGTTTCGTTTTATTGTTGATTATTTGCAAATACTTGCAAGTAAATGAATTTCGGGGTGCTTGTTTCCAGTGAGGCCCCTCGCCTCTGTCTTTCGACCTGCTTGTTGTCCGTAAATTCCTTGCATCTCACCGTTTTATGAAATCAAATGTTCAAAGTGATGACCTCGAACTTCGATGCATTTGTTGCCTCGTGCTGTAAATCCCTGCACACATCTTGATATGTCTGTTGTAATTGCAGCGCAAGCATCTCTTATTCTTTGCATCATGTTTTCGCGAGTGGTCGGCGTTTCCTGATAAAAGATATCTTTTAGACAACCCCATAAGAAACAATCTGGCGAGGCAAGGTCAGACGATCTGGCTGGCCAATTCACAGGACCTGCCCTGCCGATCCAGCGACCATGGTAAAGTCGATCTAGTACATCGCGCGCTACTAATGAATAATGCGCTGGACAAGCATCATGTTCAAACCAAATGTTTTGTCGAAGTTCGATGCTCAGGTCTTCATGTAGATCTGGCAGTTCAGTTTCAAGTAGGTTTCGATATTTCTTGCCATTCAAAATACCTTCGATAAAATATGGACCGACAAGTTTATCGCCAATTATACCACACCAAACATTAACTGACCAAGGTCGCTGATGGTTGACTTCTCGAATCCAGTGTGGGTTCTGTTCACTCGAGTAATCCATGTTATGGCGATTAACTTTGCCGTGGTTTGTGAATGTTGCCTCATCGGCGAAAAGTACTCTGGCAAAAAAGGTTTGGTTTGTTTGCATCCGCTGAACTGCCCAGTGACAAAACGTTACACTATTTTGGAAGTCATCGCCGCGTAGTTCATGATGCATGGTTACATGATATGGATGAAAATTGTGGAGTTTCAGGTTATCCCAAACACTCATGTGTGAAAATCCTGATTGCCTTTGCACACTACTGGCCATTAAAATTGCTACATCACGAAGATGACGTGCTACAGACGCGAAATTTAACCAACAGGAAGAAGATGCTCTGATATACAAATGATTAGCTATTCAGAGCATTCAACCACGGTTGGTGCCGGTGTCGACGCCTGCAACGTGCTGACATGAGGAAAGTTTCCAACCGATTTCTCATACACAAAGTGCAGTTGAGCGGCGTTGCCTGGTGAAACGTTGTTGTGATGCCTCGTGTAAAGAGGATAATTGCGTACCATTACGTTTCCGACTTTGATAAAAGTCGGACTGTAGCCTATCGCGATTGCGGTTTATCGTATCGCGACATTCCTGCTCGCGTTGGTCGAGATCCAATGACTGTTAGCAGAATATGGAATCGTTGGGTTCAGGAGGGTAATACGGAACGCCGTGCTGGATCCCGACGGTCTCGTATCAGTAGCAGTCTAAATGACAGGCATCTTATCTGTATGGCTGTAACGGATCGTGCACCCACGTCTCGATCCCTGAGTCAACAGATGGGGACGTTTGCAAGACAACCATCTGCACGAACAGTTCGACGACGTCTGCAGCATCATGGACTATCAGATCGGAGACCATGGCTACGGTTACCCTTGACGCTGCATCACAGACGAACCAGGGTGCGCGAATGGCAAAACGTCATTTCTTCGGATGAATCCAGATTCTGTTTACAGCATCATGATGGTCGCAATCCGTATTTCATTGGTTACAAGTCTCGGTAACCTCTTGTTCGCATTGGCGGCACTTTGAACAGTGGACGTTACGTTTCAGATGTGTTACGACCCGTGGCTGTACCCTTCATTCGATCTCTGCGAAACCTTACATTTCAGCAAGATAATGCACGACCGCATGCTGCAGGTCCTGTACGGGCCTTTCTGGATACAGAAAATGTTCGACTGCTGCCCTGGCCAGCACATACTCCAGATCTCTCACCAATTGAAAACGTCTGGTCAATGGTGGCCGAGCAACTGGCTCTTCACATTACGCCAGTCACTTCTCTTGATGAACTGTGGTATCGTGATGAAGCTGCATGGGCAGCTGTACCAGTAAACGCCATCCAAGCTCTGTTTGACTCAATGCCCAGGCGTATCGAGGCCGTTATTGCGGCCAGAGGTGGTTGTTCTGGGTACTAATTTCTCAGGATGTATGCACCCAAATCGCGTGAAAATGTAATCACATGTCAGTTCTAGTATAATATATTTGTCCAATGAATACCCGTTTATCGTCTGCATTTCTTCTTGGTGTAGCAATCTTAATGGCCATTAGTGTATTTCTCTTGGGCTCGCATGTGGATTATGATCCACAGCAGCTAGGACTGCCACTTGATTGTTTTCTCCACGAACAGTAGCTGCACAGGTTCTTTTTTTCTGGTTCACACTGTTCCGCAGTAAATTGTTTAATAACTGTAACAAAAGAAGACCATGATCGCACTTGGCCAGGAAAACGCTGCGCATAAAGCGCGACTGCATCGTCAAAATTTCTCCCACTTTCTCCATAAACGTACAGCATCTCAATTTTTTTCTTCCACAGAAAGATAATTCATAATGTCATATGCGACATATTAATCTCAAGAAAGGAAAGATAAGGGGCGTCGAGAGAGGCAGGGTTAGAATTTCTATGAGCGAGAAGCGGCTCGCACGTCGTAATTCCGCCTAGCAATACTAACTCCGCGGCAAACGCGACTGGTAGCGAGCAGAAGCCGCGAAAGCAGTCACACAAGATAATCAAACATAAATCGCCCAAAAGACAATCGTTATAAACGATGTATTGCTGTCTGAATGCTCAGACGGGTAAAACATATAGTGCGTTTATTACATTAATACTTATAATTTCTAAAGCCCAGTCTTATTACTAGAAAGGGCGAATTTCTCATCCCTGCACTTCCTATCTACATCTACGTGATTACTCTGCTATTCACAATAAAGTGCTTGGCAGAGGGTTCAATGAACCACCTTCAAGCTGTCTCTCTACCGTTCCACTCTCGAACGGCACGCGGGAAAAACGAGACCTTAAATTTTTCTGTGCGAGCCCTGATTTCTCGTATTTTACAGTGATGATCATTTCTCCCTATGTAGGTGGGTGGCAACAGAATGTTTTTGCAATCGGAGGAGAAAACTGGTGATTGAAATTTCACGAGAAGATCCTATTGCAACGAAAAACGCCTTTGTTTTAATGATTGCCACTCCAATTCACGTATCATGTCTGTGACACTATCTCCCCTATTTCGCCATAATACAAAACGAGCTGCCCTTCTTTGTACTTTTTCGATGTCATCCGACAGTCACACCTGATGCGGATCCCACACCACACAGCAATACTCCAGAATAGGGCAGACGAGCGTGGTGTAAGCGGTCTCTTTAGTAGACCTGTTGCACCTTCTAAGTGTTCCGCCAATGAATCGCAGTCTTTGGTTTGCTTTACCCACAATATTATCTATGTGATCGTTTCAATTTAGGTTATTTGTAATTGTAATCCATAAGTATTTATTTTAATTTACAGCCTTCAGATTTGTGTGACTTACCGCGTAATCGAAATTTAGCTGATTTCTTTTAGTACTGTACTCATGTGAATAACTTCACACTTTTCTTTATTCATGGTCAATTGCTACTTTTCGCACCAACAGATATCTTATCTAAATCATTTTGCAAGTCGTTTTGATCATCTGATGACTCTACAAGACGGTAAATGACAGCATCATCTGCAAACAATCTAAGACAGCTATTCAGATTGTCTCCTATGCCGTTAATATAGACCAGGAACAATAGAGGGCCTATAACACTTCCTTGGGGAACGCCGGATATTACTTCTGTTTTATCCGATGACTTTCCGTCTATTACTACGAACTGTGACCGTTCTGACAGGAAATCATGAATCCAGTCGCACAACTGAGGCGATACTCTGTAGGCACGCAGTTTGGTTAGAAGACGTTTGTGAGGAACGGTGTCGAAAGCCTTCTGGAAATCTAAAAATATGGAATCAATTTGACATCCCCTGTCGAAAGCACTTATTACTTCATGAGTATAAAAAGCTGATGGTGTTTCACAAGAACGATATTTTCTGAAACCGTGCTGACTATGTGTCAATAAATCGTTTTCTTCGAGGTACTTCATAACGTTCGGCGGCACTCCGAAACACTACGTCGCTCATCAGCAAGGGCTGGATAAGAGCAGCGATTATCGATTAGGGCTGAGTGGGATATCGATTATCGTACATAATTCTAAAAATGTAAACGACGTAACAGCCACGATATTCCGAAATAAAACGAAGGTGTGAACAATGTGATTTAAGTCAATAAATTCATGAATGTCGTTTTTCACGTTTTTCCACCCGAAACTAAAAGACTCAAACTAAGCAAGCACCCCAGTTGTGAGACTTCTCGACAAACAAGTGTGATTACCCCGAATCTAATAAAAAATTAGGTTTTTGAGTCAGTTTTTTAGTTAATGAGTTCACTCGTTAGGATGTTTGATTAATTAGTTGGCTATTCAGGTGATTTGTTCGATAATTAAAATTTGTGTGGCCTCATAATCACGAAACAAACAAAACTTATCCGAATCTGCGGAAAAAATTAAAATTTGGGTCAAAATTTGTAAAACTCTAATTCTTCTCTCTCAAAACTCACCATATGGGGAGAGAGGGAGAGTTTTAGTTTTAGCGAATCAAAATGTACGACGTAAATAAGTACTTTTTATTTATCCGTAACCATTTTCCACGCAAAAATGAGAACATCGATTTTCTTGAATTACAGCGCCAACTACCAAGAATCAAAACAGATGTTTAAGACCAAATGTACGTAGTTTTTTAGGTAGAATCTAATTCTGTAATAAAAAATGGCGGTTCCCATTTGAAATTTTAAAGTTGCATTTCACCCCACCTCCAAGGGGCTGGGGTGGCGGGCTAATTTTAGCACCAGCAAATGTCCCCATCGAAAATAATCAACTTTGGATTTTACACATTTTTTCGTGTGAAGCTTATTTTCCGTGTTGTTCTGGTTTGTCAACTTAAAACTTACACCCTGTATATCGAGGGACATTGATTATTTGCATGTCGCCGTTTGCTTGTGACACACCTTTGTGAATACGCAAAGTTAAGTATTGTCAATTTAACTTACTGTAATAAACTCCATTAATATGATTTGCTTGAATTGTCTTCTTACGATCCGAGAAAACAGCTTCCTAGGCACCCTATATTAGACGACTGGGCAGGATTCTACATAAGTGTGTGACGCCTACTGTGAAATCCAGTTGTAATTTTACAATTAATATGACGCCGTTGCGTCCCCTAATCTGATAAGAACCAGTCGAGTAGTAACATTTTACGGACATGGGCCGATAAAAGAAAACAATAAAAATAAAATAAATAGAAATAGTAATCAGGTTTCGAAAACGGGACGCCAAATTATTAAACTGCGGTGGTAACCACTGACCCATCACATTAAGTACCTAGAAAATACTTCGAAAACTTTGACTTTTTTTAATCTGAATCGGTTGAGTGTCTACGAATAAGTCGACACATGTATTCGCTTGTCTTGACTCCTTTTCCACTGAGCGAAGTTGCTGAGAAATCGGTCGATAGAACTTCCCGTGTTGTCCTCCTCAGACTCTTGCGCAAAGACTGTCAATGATGTGTGCTGCGTTCCAAAAATGAATCAGGTATTTCTCTTCAGTCGAACATCTAGTTTTCGATGGAAATAGAGAAAATGAGCGATCGATGATGGAGCGAAGAAAAGAAGGTGGCCTCTTGTGTAGCGTAAACCTACAAACATGGGGTTGTACCTACAGGCCACAGGTGTCACCACCCTGTACAACTAAGTGGCGTGCTCGGATGTTGGCCCACAGAGCACGAGCCATATCAGATTCATACAGCTAATATGATGAGCTATGTCACCTCCGTACCGCATTTTTACAGAATGGATATTCCGAACGGGAAACCCCCACTGTCTTACACACAGCACGTGTTAGACAAAGCAAGTAGGTGGGAGAAAGTGAAGAAAAACGAGGAATTGTCGTCCTGCCATACCTCAGCGGTGTTTTTTCGAAAATAGCTAGATTGCTGAAGAAAGATAAAATTAAATGCGTTTTCCGTCCGCCAACGAAACTCAGGTCTCTTTTAGGTTGAGTGAAAGATGATCTAGATTTAAGAAGGCCAGGCATTTACGAGATTCCCTGCAGCTGAGAAACTGGGCTAATTTCTGGCACCTTGGAAGGTAGATGCGTCGAAGATCGAAGACACACACCGTTCGAGCAGCCACAGAAATCTGCAGTGGGCAGGCATTGCCGCAGTACAAGAAAACTTAATGTAATGTTCCATATCTAACGGAGCAATTTTAATCTTTGGTAATTATGTAGATGCTTGTATTTTAGAGGCTGTTTTTGAAGTAACCAGTCATTTTACTGATATATACATGTAGTTATTTGTTTTTGAAACTTATAATTTTTCAAACTTCATATAAACTTGTCCAATACCGACATAAAAGATTTCTGGGTGTGGTACCGCGTCATAATGTATAAAACATTTGAACATCATGCATGGGAAGATACAGTTCACGATCGAAGTAGAGAAGAATGGTGCAATTCCTTTTCTAGACGTCGAAGTATACAGGACAATGGGTGGAACACTGGGGCACAGAGTACATCGCAAGCCTACACATACAGACAGGTATCTGCACGCCCAATCCTACCACCACCCAGCGCGCAAGAACTCTGTCATCCGTTCTTTGGCAATCCGTGCGCAGCGCCTAAGTGATGCTCAAAACGTAACACCTGAGCTTAAAAGGCTACGCACAACGTTTCTAACTAATGGCTACAGCTATAAGTCGATCCACACAGCCTTCTCGACGAACACAAGCAAGAAAGATAAGCAAGAAATAGACAAACTGTAGCCTAGACAGTGCGCTTACCTTATGTGAAAAACGTTACTGATCGAATAGGAAAACACCCTCGCCGGGTGGGGGTTCAGCCTGTCTTCTATAGTGGTTGCAGGATCCAGGACGTGCTAGGCTCCACCAAGAACAAGGTGGATGCAGGCGTGTAGAAGGTGGAATGCGAATGTGGACAGGTATACATCGGTGAGACTGATAGGCCAATAGCAACGCGCATTCGGAAACACGAGCGCTATATTCGTCTAGGGCAACACAACAAATCTGTAGTGGCAGAACATCAGCAAGACTGCGGAACAGAAATAAAATTCAGAGAAGCCTGTGTGTTGGCCAAGCAGTCGGTTACGACGAAACGCAAAATCGGAGAGGCCATCGAAATACTTAAACTCTCTAATAACATAAATAGGGAGGATGGACTCGGGCTTGCCCTATCTTGGCTGCCAGCAATTTGAGCCCAACAGAGCGCACTATCAACACGATGCCGGAGCACTACCGGCAAGTAACTGCCGCCGCGCGGCCAACGTCCAGCATTTGGTAAACAGCAGCCAACTTCTCATTCGACGGTGACCACCAATCATGGGACATAACAGCCAATAGACAACAGAGATTACGTTCTCCCTCCACTGCAACAATCTATTAAAATAAAGTCCTCTCTCCTTCTTCCTTAAGTAACCAATGAAACGAACTATCTTATAAAATTATGACATAATGGCATGCGCAGTGAACAGTTGTTATTGTTGTTGTGGTCTTCAGTCCTGAGACTGGTTTGATGTAGCTCTCCATGCACAGCGGGTGCGGTGGCCGAGCGGTTCTAGGCGCTTCAGTCACGAACAGCGTGGCTGCTTCAGTCACAGGTTGGAATCCTACCTCGGGCATGGATGTGTGTGAGGCCCTTAGTTTAGGTAGGTTTAAGTAATTCTAGATCTAGGGGACTGATAACCTAAGTACAGGGCTATTACAAATGATTGAAGCGATTTCATAAATTCACTGTAGCTCCATTCATTGACATATGGTCACAACACACTACAGATACGTAGAAAAACTCAAAGTTTTGTTCGGCTGAAGCCGCACTTCAGGTTGCTGCCGCCAGAGCGCTCGAGAGCGCAGTGAGACAAAATGGCTTGAAATGCACTCACATCAGTCAGTCATAACAGTGCAACGACACTTCAGGACGAAGTTCAACAAAGATCCACCAACTGCTAACTCCATTCGGCGATGGTATGCGCAGTTTAAAGCTTCTGGATGCCTCTGTAAGGGGAAATCAACGGGTCGGCCTGCAGTGAGCGAAGAAACGGTTGAACGCGTGCGGACAAATTTCACGCGTAGCCCGCGGAAGTCGACGAATGAAGCAAGCAGGGAGCTAAACGTACCACAGCCGACGGTTTGGAAAATCTTACGGAAAAGGCTAAAGCAGAAGCCTTACCGTTTACAATTGTTACAAGCCCTGGCACCCGATGACAAAGTCAAACGCTTTGAATTTTCGGCGCGGTTGCAACAGCTCATGGAAGAGGATGCGTTCAGTGCGAAACTTGTTTTCAGTGATGAAGAAACATTTTTTCTTAATGGTGAAGTGAACAGACACAATGTGCGAATCTGGGCGGTAGAGAAACCTCACGCATTCATGCAGCAAATTCGCAATTCACCAAAAGTTAACGTGTTTCGTGCAAACTCACGGTTTAAAGTTTACGGCCCCTTTTTCTTCTGCGAAAAAAACGTTACAGGACACGTGTATCTTGACATGCTGGAAAATTGGCTCATGCCACAACTGGAGACCGACAGCGCCGACTTCATCTTTCAACAGGATGGTGCTCCACCGCACTTCCATCATGATGTTCGGCATTTCTTAAACAGGATATTGGAAAACCGATGGATCGGTCGTGGTGATCATGATCAGCAATTCATGTCATGGCCTCCACGCTCTCCCGGCTTAACCCCATGCGATTTCTTTCTGTGGGGTTATGTGAAAGATTCAGTGTTTAAACCTCCTCTACCAAGAAACGAGGCAGAACTGCGAGTTCGCATCAACAATGCTTTCGAACTCATTGATGGGGACATGCTGCGCCGAGTTAGGGAGGAACTTGATTATCGGCTTGATGTCTGCCGAATCACTAAAGGGGCACTTTTTGAGTTTTTGTATGCGTGTGCAAAGTATTGTGAAAATATCTTAAATAATAAAGTTATTGTAGAGCTGTGAAATCGCTTCAATCATTTGTAATAACCCTGTAGTTTGGTCGCATAGTTCTTAGAGCCATTTTTTGACCTTTCGCGTAAATTTTCTTTACATAAACGGCCATATCTTTAGAGTGCGTTGACATAGAAGCTCACTTTTTTACACCACCAAGGTACCGTATATCCCAGGAAGTGCTACAGGTTTCCGCTTATTGTGTCTACCCGTACTCGAGGTAAACGGGTTTCAAGGGTTGGGTAGACAGATAGATGGTCAATAAAGTGAGACTAGTAGGGTTCCGTTATTACTGATTTAGGTGACGAAATCCTAACAACGAATGAATAATTCACCCTACTCTTTATTCGAAATGTTATAGTTGCAGTCGATACACCAGCATATTAATCGCAGCTACGCTTTCGATCGAAATCACATTTACAGGAATGCAAATAAAATCCATTTGCCTATACACGTGGTAATTTAGATCCCAGTATTAACGCCACCGAGTTTTAGAAGTGAGAGCATACACATTGCTAGCTAGCTTAGGAAATACTTCGGCTAATGAACGTTTTCTGGCTGTGCTGAGTCTAATGGGGAATTCGAAACATTGTAGAATATGTTTGGCAGCTATGTCGCCGTTTATTTCCGGGGGTGGTGCAGAATTATCCTACTAAATTTACTCGATAATAACAGTATTTTGTTTTTTCGATGAACATCCCAAATGATCGTCACATAAGCGGTGACATAAAGGAAGAAAATTCATTTTTTTGACTCCAGAAGCTCTATGGAACAGAAACTGCAGATCATTTTGCCATTTTTCATTGCGAAATTGCCGGCTTATTCATGACGCCTTGCGGAAGTCAAGAAACACGGCATCTACCTGTGAACCCGTGTCTATGGCCCTCTGAGTCTCGTGGACGAATAGCGCTAGCTGGGTTTCACACGACCGCCTTTTTCGAAACCCATGCTGACTCCTACAGAGTAGATTTCTAGTCTCCAGAAAAGTCATTATACTCGAACTTAATACGTGTTCCAAAATTCTACAACTGATCGACGTTAGAGATATAGGTCTATAGTTCTGCACATCTGTTTGACGTCCCTTCTTGAAATCGGGGATGACCTGTGCCCTTTTCCCAATCCTTTGGAATGCTACGCTCCTCTACAGACCTACGGTACACCACTGCAAGAAGGGGCGTAAGTTCCTTCGCGTACCCTGTGTAAAATCGAACTGGTATCCCATCAGGTCCGGCGGCCTTTCCTCTTTTGAGCGGTTTTAATTGTTTCTCTATCCCTCTGTCGTCTATTTCGATATCTACCATTTTGTCATCTGTGCGACAATCTAGAGAAGGAACTACAGTGCAGTCTTCCTCTGTGAAACAGCTTTGGAAAAAGACATTTAGTATTTCGGCCTTTAGTGTGTCATCCTCTGTTTCAGTACCATTTTGGTCACAGAGTGTCTGGACATTTTGTTTTGATCCACCTACTGCTTTGACATAAGACCAAAATTTCTTAGGATTTTCTGCCAAGTCAGTACACAGAGCTTTACTTTCGAATTCATTGAACGCCTCTCGCATAGCCCTCCTCACACTACATTTCGCTTCGCGTAATTTTTGTTTGTCTGCAAGGCTTTGGCTATGTTTATGTTTGCTGTGAAGTTCCCTTTGCTTCCGCAGCAGTTTTCTAACTCGGTTGTTGCACCACGGTGGCTCTTTTCCATCTCTTACGATCTTGCTTGGCACATACTCATCTAACGCATATTGTACGATGGTTTTGAACTTTGTCCACTGATCCTCAACACTATCTGTACTTGAGGCAAAACTTTTGTGTTGAGCCGTCAGGTACTCTGTAATCTGCTTTTTGTCACTTTTGCTAAACAGAAAAATCTTCCTACCTTTCTTAATATTTCTATTTACGGCTGAAATCATCGATGCAGTAACCGCTTTATGATCGATGATTCCCTGTTCTGCGTTAACTGTTTCAAATAGTTCGGGTCTCTTTGTCACCAGAAGGCCTAATATGTTATCGCCACGAGTCGGTTCTCTGTTTAACTGCTCAAGGTAGTTTTCTGATAAAGCACTTCAAAAAATTTCACTGGATTCTTTGTCCCTGCCACCCGTTATGAACGTTTGAGTCTCCCAGTCTATATCCGGCAAATTAAAATCTCCACCCAGAACTATAACATGGTGAGGAAATCTACTCGAAATATTTTCCAAATCATCCTTCAGATGCTTGGCCACAACAGCTGCTGAGCCCGGGAGCCTATAGAGACATCCAATTACCATGTCTGAGCCTGCTTTAACCGTGACCTTCACCCAAATCATTTCACATTTCGGATCTCCGTCAATTTCCTTCGATACTATTGCACTTCTTATCGCTATAAACACGCCTCCTCCTTCACTGTCCAGCTTGTCTATGCGGTGTACATTCCAATCTGAGTTTAGGATTTCATTACTGTTTACTTCTGGTTTCAGCCAACTTTCTGTCCCTAGTACTATATGGGCGTTGTGACCGTTTATTAATGAGAGCAGTTCTGGGACCTTTCTATAGACGCTCCTGCAGTTTACTATTAGCACATTAACATTGTTATCCCCTGTTGAATTTTGCTTACTCCTACCTTGCCGCGTCTCAGAAGGCGTCTTGTCGGGCCTAGGGAGGGAATTCTCTAACCTAAAAAACCCCCATGTGCACTCCACACGTACTCCGCTACCCTTGTAGCCGCTTCCGGCGTGTAGTGCACGCCTGACCTATTTCGGGGGACCCTACATGTCTCCACTCGATAGCGGAGGTCGAGAAACTTGCACCCCAGATTTCCGCAGAATCGTCTGAGCCTCTGGTTTAAGCCTTCCACTCGGCTCCAAACCAGAGGACCGCGATCGGTTCTGGGAACGATACTACAAATAGTTAGCTCTGATTCCACCCCGCGAGCGAGGCTTTCCACCTTCACCAATTCCGCCAACCGCCTATACGAACTGAGGATGACCTCTGAACCCAGACGGCAGGAGTCATTGGTGCCGACATGAGCAACAATTTGCAGTCAGGTGCACCCAGTGCTCTCTATCGCCTCCTCCACATCTCGGATGAGACCCCCCGGCAAGCAGACAGAGTGAACACTGGCCTTCTTCTCCGATCTTTCCGCCTAACGTTGGAGCTCCCAATAACTAATAAATCCCTCCCCCCGTGTGCCTGCTCGGACCTTGCTGAAGGAGCAGCCACATGTCGACTATCAAGCAGAGCGGGCGATGCCACACGGACAGCCTCCACATTTACCCTCCGCCTCGTGCGCCGCGAACGCTGCTGAACCCGCCACTCCCCTTGGGGACGGGGTGGCCCAAGTGCGCCCGGTACCCGCGAAGATGTCTCGACAGCAGGGACAGTGGGTGAAGCATGTAACACCTGGGGTGTACCATGCGACGCACCAGACTCCCCACTGCCCCTACACTCCGAGGCAGCAGCCTGAAGACGGCTGACCGCGGCCATCAACACGCTCAGCTGTTCTCGAAGAGTCGCCAGCTCCTCCTGCATCCGTACACAGCAGTCACACATCCTATCCTTCCTAAGGAATCAATTTATTGAAGAGACTTAATCAACTTTTATCTAGACTGCTAATTCACTAAAGGCGGCTGATTATTGACTAAACTGTGATTGCTAGCCACTTCTTGTAGAAAACAATGAAAATAGCACTACCTTTCTCTGGACTGTATTGAAAACAAACACTAGCACTACTGGCACTATGGTTGACTAAAGGGACTCTCTCTGACTGTATTCAAAACAAACACGAAATCTATGGAACACTATTAATAGCACTCGACAATTAAAGCTTCCTAAAAGCAAAAACACACGGAAGAAGAAGCGACAAGTAAGAAAAATATAGTTAATACTTAGGTTAAGGTAGCTCGCTGCACAGCAGACGTGAAGCAGACGGCGATTAGGACGACACTGACACTACTGGCACTATGGCTGACTAAAGGGACTCTCTCTGACTGTATTCAAAACAAACACGAAATCTATGGAATAATAATAGTAGCACTCGACAATTAAAGCTTCCTAAAAGCAAAAACACACGGAAGAAGAAGTGACAAGTAAGAAAAATACAGTTAATACTTAAATTAAGGTAGCTCGCTGCACAGCTGACGTGAAGCAGACGGCGGTTAGGACGACACTGACACTACTGGCACTATGGCTGACTCGATCGACGAGAAACCCACAGACTGATTATGGAACCGCAAAGAAAAGTTAAAGAATGGCGACAGCAAAACCTAGGAAGACAGGATGGCGAACTTCCTGGTTAGAACATGAAGAATGGCAAATAATTGACAGAAACAGGCAAAGAAGTGCACCAGAGAGAGCGATCAGAGGTCTGAATGGGCTCATCGATGACTCGTTGGCTTAAGCTGATTTATAAGCCGAAATATACCAAGATCAGGTGAAGACATCCTCGACTCCAGTAGAAGATCAGCACCTACGCCGCGCTGATAGTGAAACAACGGAAGAAGGGAAAATTTCCAAAAATACTCCGGCATAAGTTCGCCCTCAGCTGACAACTACGGCAGAGATTCAACGCATTATTGAAAACAACAAAAACAACTCACTAGGCGAAGAATTTATAAGCAAGGCTGACTTAAAACGCATGCACAGGAAACAAATTGTATAAATAACAAAAATCATAAACATCTCTTTGATGTTGTGTTACTTAAGTGAGTCCAAGGTAGTACCCATTCCTAAACCAGGAAAAGCCCTCTTTCAGCTGGGAAATTACAGACCAGTTAGCCTCCTCCCAGCGCTGAGAAACGGGCTAGAAAAGTATTCTTAGGCGAATACAGGACATCCTCGTCGCAATTTGGATTTGAGGAGAAACTGTTTGCTGAACTACAGCTCCTACTGCGGCGTGGCTGGGCTTTTGAGTATTTCCGCTGCAAATCAGAACGGCGTCTGTTCGATGTCGCTCCACTCGGAAAAGTAGACACTTACAAGATGATGTAAAAGCAGCATTGATAAAACACACCATCTAATACCTGTAATAACTAAGGCCGCGCAACACTAGTAATGAAATAAAGTCCTGTAGAAAAACTGTCATTAAAAAATTTATCGGGCGGTAGGAAAATAGATGGGTTTCTGGAAAATAATGTCCGAAATTTCCACACAAAAAGGTTTATTTTGTCCATCTAGCCAAAGAAACGGTACTATTCAGCCCACATTTAAACTATTGGCTATTTTCTTCACATTCACAATTCGTACACTCATTTCACACGCACAGCAGCCAGAAATCTGTACAAACCCGACCAGAACTAAATAACGTTCTCACAGTCATTAATTTCACTACTAACATGAGTTATTACATTCGGTCCTTCTTGTGGATTTCTCAAAAAAGAGACTGCTCTCCAAAAAATGCTCAGTGGTTGAATACTGCAACATTGCCACGAGGATACTATGAAGGCCAAATTTCACACGCGAATATCTATCCAACTAAACAGTTCTAGAACTTCCAAATTTCACAAAACCGTCCGTAACTACATCAGTGTTAGTCACGCCACGTATCAAACGCGAGGAACTCAATATTCCTTCATTTTACACATTATGAAAGACGGGCACTAGTAACATGACCGTCAGCGTTCAAAGCTAGCGAGCGACTCCTTTGTTGTGGCCTCACTCCCAGTATAACTATCAGGTAACGAGCGGGAACCGTCTCAATTCTGATTGGCTAACCATACTCGCTGCCAATCAGGATGTTTGCTCACGATCATGGTCGCGCCAAAACTGGCCTGCAGCAATCCTTACATACAGACGCGTTGTGATGTAACAAAATAAAAGTGATGTTATTCAATGGAAAAGTTGGAAATTGAGATTTCGCTTACTGTTTTATCAATCACAGTTGGCGTAAGAATCATGGATTGACCATTATCATAAAATATTGCATTATGAAAAGTGAATAGTCTATACTTGCAGTTTCGCGTGGCTTGAAGCAGTCACAGCTAGCGTGCTATTGATTAAGAAATTGCATTATCTTCTAGTTACTTCATGATCATACCCGGTCGTGAAGTTATTATTATGAAGGGACCAGAAAGTTCTTAAGGGCGTAAAAACAACTGTAACATCACACAAAAGGGAAATTCAGTATTAAAGCTGATGCAAGAAGACGATAAAACAGATTTCCTTTTGTCAATGTAACACGCACATTGGACTGCTGATCTTGGTGTCTGTAATCTTAGCAAAACGCATAATTAAAATGAAAATAATACTGAGGAGATGACAGGAATGAGCACTGCTAAATGATTCACTATTTCCAGAACAAATATTTATTTAACTAAAAGATACATCGTACTTTATGCTTAGTACTACAATGACGGTAGATTTTTATGTCCGTTTCATGTCCATTTAGCGCTCTTTTATATAGTCATTGTCCTCTTGGGTCACCCGTGCGTCGTCACGATAAGTTATAACAGTTCTTATTACACTTCACTCAAACTTAGACGGAACATGTTTTTATTCATTTAGTAAAAAATTAAATCAGACCGCCACAAATCTGCGTCCGTCTTACTTAAGAAAAATAGTACAAGTCTTTAGCGCTCAGGGCTTCATTTGTTCTCCAGCAAACAAAATAGTGAAGGATCGCATATCGATCCGTATTCTTCTGTTTATATTGCCGCCCAATGACGACGAATTACATTATTTAGGAAATTCCACCGTCGCTATGCAACGCCTTATTATACATTAATCATTCTTTATAAACAAGTATTTGCCTTCTGGCTGAAAGTATTAACTATTTGCTGTTTTAATGAAGCCAAAAATAGCGAATATCACAGCGTCTACGTCATTCTGATATACAAATATTAAAGTAATGTTTTAATAAACGAAAACGAAAAGGCAATAAATCTGCAAATATCCTTTAGATGCAGGTAATACTCCAGCTGATTTTCTGGCTGCTGTGTTACAGTAGCAATCACACCAAGACATACGTCATCAGCAAAGTGGGTAATTTCCTATGAACATTTTCCCACGACAGGCTTGCGTAACTCTTGCAGGTTACTTAAGATAGTATACAATGCAACATTAAAATTTGACGAATGGTCGACCTACACAGTCTCATTCACTCACATATACTCCAACAACAATCTTAGACACCAATAATAATTTTGTCTCATTTTTATATTGTTGTTGTTGTGGTCTTCAGTCCTGAGACTGGTTTGATGCAGCTCTCCATGCTACTCTATCCTGTGCAAGCTTCTTCATCTCCCAGTACTTACTGCAACCTACATCCTTCTGAATCTGCTTAGTGTATTCATCTCTTGGTCTCCCTCTACGATTTTTACCCTCCACGCTGCCCTACAATGCTAAATTTGTGATCCCTTGATGCCTCAAAACTTGTCCTACTAACCGGTCCCTTCTTTTTGTCAAGTTGTGCCACAAACTCCTCTTCTCCCCAATTCTCTTCAATACCTCCTCATTAGTTATGTGATCTACCGATCTAATCTTCAGCATTCTTCTGTAGCACCACATTTCGAAAGCTTCTATACTCTTCTTGTCCAAACTAGTTATCGTCCACGTGTCACTTCCATACATGGCTACTCTCCATACAAATACTTTCAGAAACGACTTCCTGACACTTAAATCTATACTCGATGTTAACAAATTTCTCTTCTTCAGAAACGCTTTCCTTGCCATTGCCAGTCTACATTTTGTATCCTCTCTACTTCGACCATCATCAGTTATTTTACTCCCTAAATAGCAGAACTCCTTTACTACTTTAAGTGTCTCATTTCCTAATCTAATTCCCTCAGCATCACCCGATTTAATTTGACTACATTCCATTATCCTCGTTTTGCTTTTTTTGATGTTCATCTTATATCCTCCTTTCAAGACACTGCCCATTCCGTTCAACTGCTCTTCCAAGTCCTTTGCTGTCTCTGACAGAATTACAATGTCATCGGCGAACCTCAAAGTTTTTATTTCTTCCCCATGAATTTTAATAACTACTCCAAATTTTTCTTTTGTTTCCTTTACTGCTTGCTCAATATACAGATTGAATAACATCGGGGAGAGGCTACAACCCTGTCTCACTCCCTTCCCAACCACTGCTTCCCTTTCATGCCCCTCGACTCTTATAACTGCCATCTGGTTTCTGTACAAATTGTAAATAGCCTTTCGCTCCCTGTATTTTACCCCTGCCACCTTCAAAATTTGGAAGAGAGTATTCCAGTTAACATTGTCAAAAGCTTTCTATTTTTATATTACGAAAGCGAAAAATAATTCAAGTTTTAATATGAAAATCTCAATTAATTAATTCTGCACCCTGCGAGTTCTGTTTATGCTTTTAGATAATACCAAAGGATAAACTATTATATTTACTTACTGAATTTAGTTTCTTAAGCGTCGGTTTTTGACTTTTTTAGCAATTTTTTTCTATCTCTGAAACTATGATAGTTATAACGCTGAAATTTGGATACAATCTTCTTCTGAATGTCAAAAAGTAGTGTACCGATTTTGAAAATGATTGAATAATATTTAATATCATTTATTTAGGTTCTTGAAGGTGGTGAATATACGCATCCAGTAAGAGACATTGGATAGCTTTCCCACGGCAGGTAGTGACTGATGCGCTTGTGTCTCCGTTAGGGCGGCAGATGTCAGCCCCCGAAGTTACATGCAGCTAGCTATCCTAAAACAAACGTTCAATCGGAACAACTTGCGACGATGCACTACGAATAACAGAAACTGTAACAACATGACTTCAGCAAGAAAAAGTCAACCATCGGGATTTTTCTTGGTCTAGAGAAAGGCTAGGATACAGTATGGCTCCAGAACTAAGTAATCAATTTGTGTAAGACCACTCCGTTGCCAACTGCTATCTCAAAATCATTGATAGGTTTCTTGACGACTCTACTTTCGCATCGAAGATCAGAAGTCGACGTCAAGCTCAGTCACCGCGGGAATCCCCCAAGACTCCGTCATCTCACCTCCACATTTAAACTTGTACATTAGAGACACTCATACTGTGTAACATTTGTCTGTCAGTTTATATGCAGATGGCACAGCGTTATTTACCACTGGAAAGCGAGTGGATCACCTTACGCCGACGATGCAAAGGCAATTAGGCCTTGTGGAACAGAGGACAAAAGGCAACAAAAAACAATTAAGTCGACCAAGGCAGCAGCCATTGTCTTTACGAAGGGGAAACGCATCTTCCACGATAGGCTCCAGTTATTAAAATAACAGATTCCATGGTCAAATACTGTCTGCGAGTACGTCACGACAGGAAACTGATTTAAACGACACAAATGCGAGAGAAGGAAACTGCTGAAAAGCCCGAATCTGAACCAACGTACGAAATTACAACTGTATCATGCCACAGGAGGACCGATTCTACTATCCAGCTCGACATTATGGCAAACTACACGTCAAACCGATTAAAAGAACCTACAGGTACTACAAAATCGCTGCCTCAGATGGATTACAGGAGCCATTCTGTGGGTACGGAACCAAGAGGGTATTTGACAAATTGAACCCCCCTACGAGGGGTAATACGTCAACTAGGTACAAGGTACTTTCTGTGTTTGAAGGGAAACAACGCTCCAAAATCCATGCTGAGTTGCTGGAAGTGTACACCAGCAGTGCATCATTTTTTGACACAGAGGTTAGTTGCTGCAGATGCTCCGAGTGGCGTCGCAGAGTCTAATGTCGAAAAACGAAGTGGCAGGCCACGTCTCTGCAAAGATTCGGGAACCACAAGAGAGGCGGGGGCGTATCACAATCGACGCGCAAGTCGGAAAAGTGAAAATCAGTTGCGGATCAGTTTTTAACATTTTGCACGCCATTTTGAACGTGACAAAGGTTGTCACCAGTTGGGTCTGCTACTGCTCACATCAGTTCAAAAAGCCCACCAAACTGAAGCAGTAGCGGAAATGTAGCTGTGTCAGACCAGTTTAGATGACTTGTCGAGCTACCTAATGCCGGAGGAACCACATACTCGCCTGAGACGTGTTTCAACACTGGACAGAGTTTGAAAGAGGCTGAATTGTGGCTCTCCATTTGGCCGGCTGGTTGCATCGTGCAGTATCTGTATTTGGTTCAAATGGCTCTAAGCACTATGGGACTTAACATCTGAGGTCATCAGTCCCCTAGACTTAGAACTACTTAAACCGAACTAACCTAAGGACAGCACACACATCCATGCCCGAGGTATCCAGATTTATGTGACACTCTGATGTGACAGTGGTCCAGTGTTGGATTGCACAGCAACGTGGCTGCAGGCATACTCGTAGTCAAGGACACAGTCGATCACTGCTGGCCCCCCACAAGATATGATCGCCATATTGTGTACTGGGCACATTGTAATCCTTTCACATCAGCGCCCGCCATCCGAGAACAAGTAATGGCCTCACTGCAACATTCTGCCACCCCGCACCATTGGTGGGAGATTAGCATCAGTCGGACTAGGGAATCATGGTCCCATGTGTAGGCTGCCGCTAACACTTTAAGACAAACAGCAGCGTTTGGAATGACACCGTGAGTGGTAATCATTAACTGCTGATGAATGGTGTCTCATTGTGTTCATCAATGAATCACGGTTCTGTAGTAACCCAGATGATCATGGTTGGTGAAAATGGTGGCGACTTGGCGAATGTTCCATTCTTCCAACGCGTTAGAGAGGCACAGCCGTGATAAAGCTTGCGTAATGGTATGGAACCTCCCGGTATGATTTCAGGTCACGTCTGGTAGCGACTGAGGGAAATCTGATAGCACAATAATACATCACGGTGATTCTGCGTCTACATGTATTATTAACTCATGTGTGACAGTATAGTGGCCCCAGTTTTCAACAATACGATGCCCGTCCACACACGGCACTTTCTGTATGAACTGTCAAGTAGAGGTACCCCTGTGACCAGCAAAATCCCCAGATCTGTCCCCAATAGAACACTGTCCCAGTGACAGTTTCCAGGATATAAAGGACATAGTTACAACAGCTGTGAGCCAGCTTGTCTCAGGAGACAATAGAAAAACTTTATGACACCGCTGTCAGCCAAATCACTGTATGCATCTAGATCAGAGCGGGTACAACGTCATAGTGATAAGTGGGCTCATGCTAACAACTTATTTGTAATTTGACTTCATACAGTAATCGCTGAAATAATATCACATACTTTCTCAACCCGCTTTCATTCCATTTCACCCTCCCTTTATAGGTGCCTTAATTTGCTTGTTAGAAATTGTATATGACAGATCACTACAAAAAAAGAGTGTGAAAAACACTAAAATGATATGGGCATGTGGAGAGAAAGAATGAGAAGAGGCCTTGGAATATTCCAGATGAACGTGGAGAGCAAGAGACCAAGGCGAAGACTAAGTGACAAAAGGCTAGAAGGAAAGGAAGAAAGGATTTAGGAGAGAGCTGAAGACTGGATGAAGGTAGCGACAGAGAGATGGTGAAAAAACCTGAGGAGATCTATATCTACATCAATACTCCGCGAGTCACCTTACGGTGTGTAGCAGAGGGTGCTTCTGATAGCAATGTCTGTTCCTCCCTTCCCCGTTTCACTGATGAGTGGCGCGTGGGAAGAATCATTGTCAATGAAGCTACGTATGAGTTCTAATTTCTCTGATTTTCTAGTAGTGGTCATTTTACAAGACAAACGTGGAATAGCGTAATATATTGTACGGCTCTTCTTGGAATATACGCTCTAGAATTTCAACAATAAGTCTCTCTTGATGTTATTAATAAAGGTAATTTCATGTATGAGTCGGAGATACTTGTGAATACTTTCTGAATAAAACCGTTTGGACTGCTTAATGTGCGTCTTTTTTCACGACGCGTTTTCGGCTACTGCCATTATCAAATCAAAACTCAGAGCAAGGTTCAATGTCGGTATCAATAAAAGAAGTTCCTAATCGGGGCGTCAACTCCTGACGCTGGACATTGTTGTAGAAGTGCTGAGTTTTAAACTGACAATGGCAGCAGCCAAAACGACGTTGGTAATGAAAACACATGTCAAACGATCTAAATTGTTTTATTCACAGAAGTCTCCTTGATGCACAACGCCTCTCTTGTAGCGTCTGGACTGGAGATTATTGTTCTCCGTAACTCTTTCGCACAGACTAGACGATCCAGTGACGAAGTGCGTCGCTCTTCGTTGGATCTCGTGTGTTTGTGTCTGTGTGTCTTCTTTTTCTCTACTATCTGTGTTTCGCTGTCTTTTCACTTTAGGATGTTCTGGATGGCTACTCCTAGTTACTGTTTCTTGTAATTTGTCACAAAGGGTGTAATATAATAGTAGTGGATTCTTCTCCTATTACGCACAGTACGTTACATTGTATTTCTATATAATATTGAGGATTAGCTGCCAGTCCCTGTACCAAGCGTCGATCCCCTGCAGGTCTTTTTGCATTTGGGTCAGTTTTCAAGTGTACGATTTCTTTATATACAACAGCATCATCTGCAAATACCCTCATGGAAGTTTATGGCGTTACACACTAGGTCATCTATATATATTGTAAAAAGTAATGGTCTTACAAGGTGCGACAATAAAGTAATGAGGCTGATTTTCTTTGCAAGATGTGGCAACCCTGGAGGCTTGCGTAGGCACAATATCTTTGACCTTGGCCTATAAGCTGCTTCTAGTCCAAGTGGCACATCGATGCAACTGCTCAGTCATGAGTTGTGCTGTAATAAGTTAACACGTGTTTGTGTCTCTCGTCACGGAAATGGAACCGCATAATATTGCGCAATGATATGCCATATCTTTTTGCATTAAATTGGGCGAAAAAGCGACTATAACTTACAGTAAGCTTCAGAAAGCTTTTGGAGAGGAGGTTATGTCAAGAGCTCAAGTTTTTCGTTGGCATAAAACGTTTAGTGAAGGCAGAACGTATGTTGAAGATGAAGACCGCAGTGGACGATCATCAACCTCATGGTCGGATGTCAACTTGGCCAGGGTGCATGAACTCGTACGATCTGATCGAAGATTATCCGTGAAAATGACTGAAGAAGAATTGAACATCAATAGAGAAATGGTTCGTCTAGCAATAACTGAACATCTTGGTATGAGAAAGATCTGTGCAAAAATGGTCCCCAAGAATTTCACACCACAACAGCGAGAAACACCGAAAAATGTGGCAGCCGATCTGTTAGAGCAAACGAAAATCAATCCTGAATTGTTGAGTGTATTATCACTGGTGATGAAAGTCGTTTTCTCAGTACGATCCAGAGACAAAACGCCAATGTTCGCAATGGTGCTCAAAGGGATCACTCAGACCAAAAAAAGATCGCATTTCAAAGTCAAAAGTGAAATGTATGCTTGTGTACTTCTTTGATTCCAAGGGAATTGTTCATAAAGAATGGGTGCCTCCTGGACAAACAGTTAACCAACATTACTACAAAGAAATTTTAGAAAGACTTCATAAAAGAGTTCTTCATGTCCGTGCCAACATTGCTGATAACTGGATTCTGCGCCACGATAATGCGCCGTCCCATACTGCTCTGTCAGTACAGCAAGTTTTAACCGCAAAACAAATTTCAGTACTACCACAGCCACCTTATTCACCGGATATTGCTCCATGCGACTTTTTTCAAAACGGCGGTTAAGGGACACCATTTTCAAACAACACAAGATGTTCAAAAAGCTGTGACGAGGGTCTTGGAGGATATTACAGGAGATGAATTCCAGAAATGTTACCATCAATGGCAGAAACGCTGGAAAAAGTGTATGCAATCAGAAGGGACCTCCTTTGATGGAGACAACAGTAAACTTGACTAAAATGGTAAGCAACATTTTTTTTCACATCAGTCTCATTACTTTATTGTCGCACCTCTTATGACAATCCTTTGCGGTAGGCCCAAAATTATTTTTACGTATGAAGATTTCCCTCCATTGAGAACGACGCGCTGTGTTCTGTTTGCCAGAAACTGTTCTATGTAATCACACAGTCGATCTAATTTTCCGCAAGCTTTTATTTTATTTATTAGGCGGCAGTGCGAATCTGTATCGAATGCCTTCCGGAAGTCGTGATCTACTGTTTTCTGAGGCTCGTGGACGAACAGAGTTAGCAGCGTTTCACACGATCGTAATTTTCGGAATCTATCTTGATTCCTAGAGAAGCGATTTTCAGTCTCCAGATATGTCGTAATATGTGAATATAAAACACGACCCAAAACTCCAGGAGAGACAGACGTCAGAGACAGAGACCTATTCTAGACCCTTCTTAAAAAAGGGAATGACCTGCGTTTTTTCTAGTCACTACAAACACTTCGTTCTTCCACTGAACTGTGGTAGACTGCTGCCAGAATAGCAGTAAGTTTTTCGCGTGCTCTACACATAGTCATATTGGTATCCCATCAGTTGGTATTTTGTTACTTGCATGACTCTCCCATTTTTTGAATGGTTCAAATGGCTCTGAGCATTATGGGACTTAACATCTGTGGTCATCAGTCCCCTAGAACTTAGAACTACTTAAACCTAACTAACCTAAGGACATCACACACATCCATGCCTGAGGCAGGATTCGAACCTGCGACCGTAGCGGACACACGATTCCAGATCCCATTTTTTAGCTGGCAAATTATCGCCTCCACATATTGCGACAGCATGATCAGGAAGATTGCTCGCGATATTCTCCAAGTTGTATCTTATGCCCTCTACCACTACAGCTCCCGCAGCTCCCCACGCATTTGTTCTATAAATGCAACCGATTGCGAGCCTTATGTTCCAAGCAGACCTTGCCAAAGGCAGAAAAATGCGCAAGTTGATGAAACTAGTACCTGTATGTTAGAAGTATTGACCCTGGCTGTTGATATACTTGTCCGACTGTGACACAAGGCGGTGAATGGCTGTCTCATAAAATTCCCGGGGCTATAATGTTAGCCAGTTCCGCACATACAGCTGGACGTCGTCGTCCGAGGTGAATCGTTGCCCCTAAGGGGACCAAAAATGGCGTAATCACAGGGAGAAAGGTCCGGACTTTATGGAAGGTGGCATTTCTGCATGAGTGCCGCGACTGTGTTGACTGTATGAGGCTTTCCTCTGTCGTGGAACAGAATGACCTCACGGATGAGACTGCCTGGTCGTTTTGATTTGATCGCTTGGCGAAGGGTGGTCAAGGTTTGCAAGTAACTCTGGGCATTCACTGTTGTCCCGTGCTGCACGAAATGAATCAGAAGGGTGCCATCTTGGTCAAAGAAGAACGTCAGCATAACCTTTCCTGCACTCGTGTTGATGGCCTTGGCTTATTTGGTGGTGGTGATTTGGGATGCTTACACTGAAGACTTTGTCGTTTTGATTCTGGTTCGAAGTGATGACACCATGACTCATCTCCAGCCACCACTCGTGCCAGGAACGCATTCCCTTCCTGAGCATAGCTCTGCAGATGAGCAAGACAGTGGGCCGTTCGACATGCTTCCTGGTATGGTTGAAGACTGTGGGTCACCCACTGGGCACACACTTTGCACATGTGCAGTCGTTTCTTCATGATGGTGTGAAGACTTCCGTCGCTCAATCCTATCACTGTCACTCGGCGGTCCTGGGTAACGAGTGCGTCCACCAGCTGGACGATGTCATCGGTAATGCAGTGTGGTGCTCCAGACCGTGCATCATCGGCTAACGACACCCGTCCTTCCCTGAAGCGCTTGTGCCACTCCTTGACCCTTGCAAGGGACATGCAGTGTTCGCCGTACACTTGTGACATTCGTCAATGAGAGTCCGTTGCTCCTACTCCTTCCGCTGTCAGAAAACGAACAACACCTCTTTGCTCTTCTGTTGACGCCTCCATGTCACTGTTTGCGATGCGACTGGCAGCGTTGGATGTTTGATGCATACTGCTACTAACTCTGTATAGTCACGTGACGTGCACACGTGCCCTCTAGCGACAGGCTGTGAACTTCCACGATCTGGTCGCAACCACCCCTCGTTACACACCCCACGACATTAACCTCCTGTCACCGGTTTCCGCATTCCAGACTCCGATTCGTTTCGCTTTGAACGCTCCTGATATAAAGCAGAAATGATATTAAGCCTAAGATAGATGACAGCAGTTGGTGCATGCTGGCCAGCTACAGTCTGGGTGGTATACTACAGGTTTTAGGTAGCATGTAAAACTGTAAATATGCCATCATCTTACGTCGAAAAGATGGAGAAACTTACTTGTGGTCTTTGTCAACATACACTCCTGGAAATGGAAAAAAGAACACATTGTCACCGGTGTGTCAGACCCACTATACTTGCTCCGGACACTGCGAGAGGGCTGTACAAGCAATGATCACACGCACGGCACAGCGGACACACCAGGAACCGCGGTGTTGGCCGTCGAATGGCGCTAGCTGCGCAGCATTTGTGCACCGCCGCCGTCAGTGTCAGCCAGTTTGCCGTGGCATACGGAGCTCCATCGCAGTCTTTAACACTGGTAGCATGCCGCGACAGCGTGGACGTGAACCGTATGTGCAGTTGACGGACTTTGAGCCAGGGCGTATAGTGGGCATGCGGGAGGCCGGGTGGACGTACCGCCGAATTGCTCAACACGTGGGGCGTGAGGTCTCCACAGTACATCGATGTTGTCGCCAGTGGTCGGCGGAAGGTGCACGTGCCCGTCGACCTGGGACCGGACCGCAGCGACGCACGGATGCACGCCAAGACCGTAGGATCCTATGCAGTGCCGTAGGGGACCGCACCGCCACTCCCCAGCAAATTAGGGACACTGTTGCTCCTGGGGTATCGGCGAGGACCATTCGCAACCGTCTCCATGAAGCTGGGCTACGGTCCCGCACACCGTTAGGCCGTCTTCCGCTCACGCCCCAACATCGTGCAGCCCGCCTCCAGTGGTGTCGCGACAGGCGTGAATGGAGGGACGAATGGAGACGTGTCGTCTTCAGCGATGAGAGTCGCTTCTGCCTTGGTGCCAATGATGGTCGTATGCGTGTTTGGCGCCGTGCAGGTGAGCGCCACAATCAGGACTGCATACGACCGAGGCACACAGGGCCAACACCCGGCATCATGGTGTGGGAAGCGATCTCCTACACTGGCCGTACACCACTGGTGATCGTCGAGGGGACACTGAATAGTGCACGGTACATCCAAACCCTCATCGAACCCATCGTTCTACCATTCCTAGACCGGCAAGGGAACTTGCTGTTCCAACAGGACAATGCACGTCCGCATGTATCCCGTGCCACCCAACGTGCTCTAGAAGGTGTAAGTCAACTACCCTGGCCAGCAAGATCTCCGGATCTGTCCCCCATTGAGCATGTTTGGGACTGGATGAAGCGTCGTCTCACGCGGTCTGCACGTCCAGCACGAACGCTGGTCCAACTGAGGCGCCAGGTGGAAATGGCATGGCAAGCCGTTCCACAGGACTACATCCAACATCTCTACGATCGTCTCCATGGGAGAATAGCAGCCTGCATTGCTGCGAAAGGTGGATATACACTGTACTAGTGCCGACATTGTGCATGCTCTGTTGGCTGTGTCTATGTGCCTGTGGTTCTGTCAGTGTGATCGTGTGATGTATCTGACCCCAGGAATGTGTCAATAAAGTTTCCCCTTCCTGGGACAATGAATTCACGGTGTTCTTATTTCAATTTCCAGGAGTGTACAAGGGTTGGAACTTAAATAGTGGCATCTACTTATTCACAACCGATACAAAAGAGTTACATGTTTGTACCTATTACTGTCCTTCAAAGTAGTCACAGTGTTATGTAGAACCCGTTGCCAGCGATGTGGAAGGCGTAATATACCGTTAGCGGAGCCTGTTCTGTCGATGGTGCGAATGGAGCGGTCTACTGCCTGTCGAATCTCTGGAACAGTTCTGAAGCGAATGCCATGAAGTGGTTCCTTCATCTTCGGAATCAAATTTTCAAAAGAACTTAAGTCGTATTACTGTTCGTTTTTGGAGCATCACCTGCGACCAGCTTTGCGAAAGAAGCGGCGACATTTCCTGCGCACACCATCCATCATTCAGCACAATGCGCGAATGCATACAGCGCAAGCTGTGGCTACTCTGTTCGGTCGATGGGACTGGGAAGTACTGTACCATCCACCAGACTCCCCGGACTTAAGTCCCTGTGACTTTGATTTGATTCTGAAGATGCAGCAACCACTTCGTGGCATTCGCTTCAGAACTGTTCCAGAGATTCGACAGGCAGTAGACCGCTCCATTCGCACCATCAAAAGAACAGGCTCTGCTAACGGTACACTACGCCTTCCTATCGCTGGCAACGGGTTGTACACAACGCTGGTGACTACTTTGAAGGACAGTAACAGGTGCAAACATGTGACTGTTTTGTATCGGTTGTGAATAAATAGTTGCCGCTATTTAAGTTCCAACCCTCATATAAGCACGAATGGTTCTGAGAAAAAATTGAAAATTAAGGTATCATAGTCTCATTTATAAAATACACGATCCTGACACATTAATGCTATCACCGCCTATGTTCTACGTCAACGTGCAGTACCAACTCGCCGACAGCAGGTGGCAGCACGAGCAGTGCACGGTAAATGAGGCGTGTCGGGGGCGCGCCGCAAACAGTACAGACGCTGTCGTAAGGCAGGAAAAGGAGCGGTTTATACGACGTCCAAAAAGGCATGATCATTGGCTTTTGGTGCAAGTGTGGAAGCATTTCCAGAACGACTAAGTTTGTTAAGTGTTAACGTGCCGCTGTGGTTAAAGTATACTGTGTATGTCAAAATGGCGCTATCCAAAACCCAGCGCTGAGGCAACTGTGATGTGAGTGCAGGGGTGAACGACAGCTACAGGGATGTGTACGGGCGAACAGACGTGCAGCTGTTGAGCAACAACCGCCCAGATGAACCAAGGGGCTACCTACAGTGTCTACTCGACGACCGTTCAGCGAACGTTGCTGCGTATGAGACTCTGCAGCAGTTGCCAGGTTCATGCACCCACATGATGACTGCTATTCATCGGTGACGAAGGCTGGATTTTGCACGCCAGTATCACAACTGGACGTCCATTAAGTACTGAGAGGTGGTCTTTTTAATTCACTGAGCCGTGCGTGGCTCGTGTTCGTGCCATTTCTTATTTAACATCCTGTTTTTACCGTACTGCCGCCTCGTTATGTTAATTTTCAATTACAGGTGTCACTGAGTTTCTGCCTTGCCCGCCCGTGAGCGGCAGCAGCAGCGCTTATCGATATAGGCCTAGCCGTATTATCTTTGCTGGACTGCTGTTACTTCCTGGTCGTCGCGTGTCGTCCAACGAGTTGGAATGCGCCAGCAGTGCAATTCGCACTGGACAATGAAGTGAGTGGAACGCGCCAGCAGTAGAGTTCGGACCTGGCAGTCGGGCAGTTGGGACGCGGCAGAAGTTTGGTCGGGATGGAGCGGCAGTGACGTTTGGATAGCCATGACTCGCCCGACTGTTGCCGGCACACATGGCTGGGGACGGTCTTGGTTGATCTTCGGTTGGTCGTCTTACCGGACGACGTGTATTCGCTCGCCAATCTCTTATGGGTTGGTGGTGTGTGTCTCAACTCGTGGTTCGTCTTGGTGATTGCACAGTCACTGCTTTTAGCATTGGTCGCGTTATTCGTCCAAGTGTTTGTGAAATTGTGTTTAGCCTGTGATGTTCAGTGCCCATTTATTTTAGTACCGTCTCCATGCTGATGTGTGGCAGTTGGTCGGTTGGCGCAGCCGTGTTGTAGCACCAGTGGGGCATGCAGCGCCAGGGAGGCGCGTATAGCCATCACTCGCCGATGACTGCCGACACACATGATTTGAGTGGGGAAGACTTGTCAGACGACGTACTTTTGGCTGGCGATCGCTTATGGGTTGACTGTGTGTGCCGGCCGGGGTGACCGAGCGGTTCTAGGCGCTACAGTCTGGAACCGCGCGACCGCTACGGTCACAGGTTCGAATCCTGCCTCGTGCATGGATGTGTGTGACGTCCTTAGGTTAGTTAGGTTTAAGTAGTTCTAAGTTCTAGGGGGCTGATGACCTCAGACGTTAAGTCCCATAGTGCTCAGAGCCATTTGAACCTGAAACGTCCCCTTAGAAAAATTAATGAATTACCATGCAGATAAACCTCTTACATTATTTGATTTTCAAAGAGCTGAGCAGAACTGAACGTACTCAGACATTTCGCTCTTTACCTATTCTGATCAACACTAAACTGACACACAATATTTTTTAGCGCAACGCAATCTGACTTTCAATAATCCCTACACGAGAATGGCCCTGACTAAATTAACCTATACGTTTCACAAATCACTTACCTCACAAAAGTCTTCGTTACTACTGCAATACAGCGAGCGCCACTACTGCCAGCTAAATAAAAGATTCAAACTACTGATGGCACTAACTACTGATAGGAATAGTTAGCAAATGAAAGAATTTGATAGAGAACAAACAATGTATTTACCTTAATAGTGTTCAAAACCCCCCCCCTCCCCCCATGAACCATGGACCTTGCCGTTGGTGGGGAGGCATGCGTGCCTCAGCGATACAGATAGCCGTACCGTAAGTGCAACCACAACGGAGGGGTATCTGTTGAGAGGCCAAACAAACGTGTGGTTCCTGAAGAGGGGCAGCAGCCTTTTCAGTAGTTGCAAGGGCAACAGTCTGGATGACTGACTGATCTGGCCTTGCAACAATAACCAAAACGGCCTTGCTGTGCTGGTACTGCGTACAGCTGAAAGCAAGGGGAAACTACAGCCGTAATATTTCCCGAGAGCATGCAGCTTTACTCTATGATTAAATGATGATGGCGTCCTCTTGGGTAAAATATTCCGGAGGTAAAATAGTCCCCCATTCGGATCTCCGGGCGGGGACTACTCAAGAGGACGTCGTTATCAGGAGAAAGAAAACTGGCGTTCTACGGATCAGAGCGTGGAATGTCAGATCCCTTAATCGGGCAGGTAGGTTAGAAAATTTAAAAAGGGAAATGGATAGGTTGAAGTTAGATATAGTGGGAATTAGTGAAGTTCGGTGGCAGGAGGAACAAGACTTCTGGTCAGGTGACTACAGGGTTATAAACACAAAATCAAATAGGGGTAATGCAGGAGTAGGTTTAATAATGAATAGGAAAATAGGAATGCGGGTAAGCTACTACAAACAGCATAGTGAACGCATTATTGTGGCCAAGATAGATATGAAGCCCACACCTACTACAGTAGTACAAGTGTATATGCCAACTAGCTCTGCAGATGACGAAGAAATTGAAGAAATGTATGATGAAATAAAAGAAATTATTCAGATTGTGAAGGGAGACGAAAATTTAATAGTCATGGGTGACTGGAATTCGAGTGTAGGAAAAGGGAGAGAAGGAAACATAGTAGGTGAATATGGATTGGGGCTAAGAAATGAAAGAGGAAGCCGCCTGGTAGAATTTTGCACAGAGCACAACATAATCATAGCTAACACTTGGTTTAAGAATCATGAAAGAAGGTTGTATACATGGAAGAACCCTGGGGATACTAAAAGGTATCAGAGACAGAGATTTAGGAACCAGATTTTAAATTGTAAGACATTTCCAGGGGCAGATGTGGACTCTGACCACAATCTATTGTTTATGACCTGTAGATTAAAACTGAAGAAACTGCAAAAAGGTGGGAATTTAAGGAGATGGGACCTGGATAAACTGAAAGAACCGGAGGTTGTACAGAGTTTCAGGGAGAGCATAAGGGAACAATTGACAGGAATGGGGGAAAGAAATACAGTAGAAGACGAATGGATAGCTTTGAGGGATGAAGTAGCGAAGGCAGCAGAGGATCAAGTAGGTAAAAAGAGGGGGGCTAGTAGAAATCCTTGGGTAACAGAAGAAATATTGAATTTAATTGATGAAAGGAGAAAATATAAAAATGCAGTAAATGAAGCAGGCAAAAAGGAATACAAACGTCTCAAAAATGAGATCGACAGGAAGTGCAAAATGGCTAAGCAGGGATGGCTAGAGGACAAATGTAAGGATGTAGAGGCCTATCTCACTAGGAGTAAAATAGATACTGCCTACAGGAAAATTAAAGAGACCTTTGGAGATAAGAGAAGGACTTGTATGAATATCAAGAGCTCAGATGGAAACCCAGTTCTAAGCAAAGAAGGGAAATCAGAAAGGTAGAAGGAGTATATAGAGGGTCTATACAAGGGCGATGTACTTGAGGACAATATTATGGAAATGGAAGAGGATGTAGATGAAGATGAACTGGGAGATATGATACTGCGTGAAGAGTTTGACAGAGCACTGAAAGACCTGAGTCGGAACAAGGCCCCCGGAGTAGACAACATTCCATTGGAACTACTGACGGCCTTGGGAGAGCCAGTGCTGACAAAACTATACCATCTGATGAGCAAGATGTATGAAACAATCGAAATACCCTCAGACTTCAAGAAGAATATAATAATTCCAATCCCAAAGAAAGCAGGTGTTGACAGATGTGAAAATTACCGAACTATCAGTTTAATAAGTCAGAGCTGCAAAATACTAACACGAATTCTTTACAGACGAATGGAAACACTAGTAGAAGCCAACCTCGGGGAAGATCAGTTTGGATTCCGTAGAAACACTGGAACACGTGAGGCAATACTGACCTTACGACTTATCTTAGAAGAAAGATTAAGGAAAAGCAAACCTACGTTTCTAGCATTTGTAGACTTAGAGAAAGCTTTTGACAATGTTGACTGGAATACTCTCTTCCAAATTCTGAAGGTGGCAGGGGTAAAATACAGGGAGCGAAAGGTTATTTACAATTTGTACAGAAAGCAGATGGCAGTTATAAGAGTCGAGGGACATAAAAGGGAAGCAGTGGTTGGGAAGGGAGTAAGACAGGGTTGTAGCTTCTCCCCGATGTTATTCAATCTGTATATTGAGCAAGCAGTAAAGGAAACAAAAGAAAAATTCGGAGTAGGTATTAAAATTCATGGAGAAGAAATAAAAACTTTCGGTGATGACATTGTAATTCTGTCAGAGACAGCAAAGGACTTGGAAGGGCAGTTGGATGGAATGGACAGTGTCTTGAAAGGAGGATATAAGATGAACATCAACAAAAGCAAAACAAGGATAATGGAATGTAGTCGAATTAAGTCAGGTGACGCTTAGGGAATTAGATTAGGAAATGAGACACTTAAAGGAGTAAAGGTGTTTTGCTATTTGGGGAGCAAAATAACTGATGATGGTCGAAGTAGAGAGGATATAAAATGTAGACTGGCAATGGCAAGGAAAGCGTTTCTGAAGAAGAGAAATTTGTTAACATCGAGTATAGATTTAAGTGTCAGGAAGTCATTTCTGACAGTATTTGTATGGAGTGTAGCCATGTATGGAAGTGAAACATGGATGATAAATAGTTTGAACAAGAAGAGAATAGAAGCTTTCGAAATGTGGTGCTACAGAAGAATGCTGAAGATTAAATGGGTAGATCACATAACTAATGAGGAAGTATTGAAGAGGATTGGGGAGAAGTTTGTGGCACAACTTGACCAGAAGAAGGGATCGGTTGGTAGGACATGTTCTGAGGCATCAAGGGATCACCAATTTAGTATTGGAGGGCAGCGTGGAGGGTAAAAATCGTAGAGGGAGACCAAGAGATGAATACACTAAGCAGATTCAGAAGGATGTAGGTTGCAGTAGGTACTGGTAGATGACAAAGCTTGCACAGGATAGAGTAGCATGGAGAGCTGCATCAAACTAGTCTCAGGACTGAAGACCACAACAACAACAACAGCGTTCAAAAGTCATAATATATATATCAGTCCATGATATCCAATATTACAAATTTACTATCTGTGATGGACACACATCCAGATCATCTGCTCTCAAAAATATGCCATCTCACTTCACCACATTCACCACTGCTGGCGGCTCACCTCCAACTGTGCAACGCTATGCGCTGTTAACAGCCAACTGCCCAACACTACAATGGCCAACAACAATGCAAACCAGCCACGGACTGCACACAGCACAGGCAGTGATTTTCATATAGAGTGCACCGTGGTGTTACCAATATAAAAACCTAAACAGCCTACTTACATAGCCCCCATGCTCCTTACAAAAAATTTTACAAATTGTTTTGGGCAGTGGCCAATACAGATTTGAAAAAAAATTTTCATAATTACAATAACAAAGAAATCAAATGCACACACTTACTGATACAATGTTGGTCAAATGCTAAAATTTTCTCACAGTCCATAAAGACAGTCCTGATCATTCATCACAGTTAAATTGGAGTGTTTTTCTCAAAGTCTGAGCAGTAAAAGAAAATGCACACGGAAGTAGTGGATTTCCATGCAGTCTTGAAGAAGTAGTGTTGTCCTTCCAATGGAAAGACAGTGCTGACTCTTGACATGCAGGCATGTAATGGGCCACAACAGAGCAAACCCACAGCAGAGTCATTCGAAGTTATGAAGAATATTGGTAGGTAGGTCATTACAGAGCAGTCGTCTTGGTAGAGAGTATGGTATTGGTGGGCACCTAGAGGTGCAGACCCACTGTAGTCCTTGTAGAGATGGCTAGCAGCCATCCGTTGCGACTGTGCAGGTGCACAATCACCATAGAAGAGTCTTGTGGACAATATAGCAAGTCCATGAACCACCACTTGTGCACTCACAAAATTTTTTCTGAAATGTCCTTAGAACCAGCAATGCTGTTATCCAGTCCCTTGCTGAATTATTAACACACGTGCAAACACTACCAGTCGCTACTTCTCACATATTGTCCATATACTATGACCAACAGAAACGTGTGCAGTGAAATGGAACTTACAAGTTACTTAATTTGATCATCTGGTGTCAATTACAATTTTATAACATAAGAATACAATAACAAAGGTACAAAATACATCATTAAAGAACATGACAATACAGATAATATTTGTAGTAATAGGGGCTTTACAAAAGAATAGAAATAAACATATAAATCAGTGTTACAGGAATTATGACATAAGTAAATACATAATAGATCAGAATAACTTTTGAAACATCAACTTCACACATGAGTATTAAAACAAAACAGAATAAATAATGTCCAAACATCTTTACAAAGTAAATACCATATTATCAGATAAATTCTACAATGTAACTCTCATAAGAGAAACACATAAAGACAGGAAGAACACAAATACCCAAGGGTACACAAACACATAGTGGGATAACACAAGGAAAGGACAGGGTTTGTTTTACTGCAGTATTTTGCAAACAAAACTTTCTTTACTTCCTGGAGATCTCCCTTCGTTCTTCATTATTTCTAAAAAGTCCTATCTATACCTGCTTTCTGTACTTTTTTCATATAACTTCTCAATCCATTTCTTCCAATTCATCGCAATTCATTCTCTTATATAGTCTACCCCCTCTTAAGCTAACTTAAATCTACTGAGTTCAGATGCATAAACTAAGGGACGAGGCAATGCAGCAACACATAACATATTAATACAAACAGCAATGACAAAAATGCAAATTGGCAAAGCTAGCAGCAATAAATATAAATTAGCAAAGCAATTGCAATATTACAACTAATATAAGGCAATGTGCAGCAACAAGAAAAATAAATCAGTAGTAAAACTGGCTTAACAGAGTAATACAAAATGAAATTCAGTAGCACTATGCCTGGCGAACAGCAGCAGCAAATGCAATAACTTATATCTAAACATGACAAAGCTCAAGTAGAAAAAATATTACAGTGAAGATGGCCATGTCTAATACCTATGTCACATCTGAGTGTCTATATAATTAAAGTGGTGCACCACAACAACTTATTGCAAAAAAATATTACCATGTACTTGAAAAGAAAATTATGTATGCAGTTGCTGTTACTAGTCCCTTCTTATTGTTCTTTCTTTTCCAAGTGCTCCTTTTTTTAAGAATGTGGATCATAAAATAATTATTTAACAGATCTGTTGACAGAAAGTTTTCACATTAGCAAATGCATTTAATTTTATTTTATAAAACCAATGCTGTAACACAGCTGGAAACCAGATATCAAATGAAATAAGCAACTATCTATAGCGAAGCATAAAAATATCATTCAATAGTCATGTGGCATTTCATAAGTTAGTAGAAATTCTCTCAACTCTCGTAGAAAGATACTTGTCATAATCAGGTGTGCAGATGTAAGAATATTTCCCGTCAGTTCATAAGCATTTCAGTAAGTAGCACAAAGTAGAATATGTTTCCAAGTAATGAGCGTGTCGTATTTGCGATGCTTTCTACAAAGGAATGTCAATAGCAAGGATAATGGCCTCTTTTTTTTCTCCACCTGTGCCTCTGAAAGGCACACAATAATGGCTTTTTCCCAGGTGACTATCACGCAGCTGGGTGCCCACGACGCATTACGTCAAGGTCACTTAACTTTCTTACCGAAATATTTACGACAGCGGTTTGCGCTAAGGTGACAGTCTCATATAAAAATTTCACAGGTCGAGAATTTGCGTTACAAATGTGTAGAAACTAAATCCTATAAATATAACAGTGTCCAAAAAATTTTCGCCGGCGTTGTGATACATTCACGCATGTAGACACATTTCATAACTCTTAAAGTACGATTCTTAGTTTCCAACATCCCTTTTCATATATCAGAGTCCCTAACCACTACTCATTATTCCTTACCTTATTACACATATACATATTCGTCGACACATCAATCTTGTGTCGACACTTCAATATTTCATAATAATAAATACATAGCATAATCAGATTCCTCATATAGCATCAGCTTATTGAACATAAACATACCTCAACAGCATAATACACATTGTCATCATAATAATAACATAACAAAAACTCAGCCAAATCTCAAAAACGTTGTAGGTTTCTGCAATAATTTCAAAACCTAAAGAAAATTCGCTGCTCATTTCAATAATGTCATCTACCTCAAACGTACTTTAAAAATCATGATCCCATACCAAATACATCATTCAAAGCTCTCATAGTACCACAATGGTTCCAAAAAAAATATGAACAGTTCACAAAGTACAGACAAAATACAATTTCATAAGTGTGAAGTTATCCAACTGTGTAATTACGTAAACATCTGTCACTGATGTAGTAAAAAAAGTTTGTCTCTCTCAGTTAAATGATCAGATAGCTGTGTAATTCTGTGTTACACAAATATGGTACCGATGTGTAAAGTTGTATAAGCAAATGCCATATTAGCTAGGGGTCCTTGTGTTTGCCACACACTTGGTACACAAAGTAATTATACCCTCAGCTGTTACAGATTACAGCAATTGAATGAAATGTATCACCGAAAACTTTCTTTGTAATTCAAAAATATTGAAAAATAAATGGTTTAAGTACAAAATTAATCACTCAAATGCGTGTCCTGTAGCGCTAAATGTGCGTCTTGCTGTAAGATAATTCTGTGGAAGTGTCGTAGTTATCGTCCTCTGTAAGCAAAGTTCTGCTGAAGTCAATGTACTTACCTCATCATAAACGAAAGTGAAATGCTTTGTGTATAGATATCGTAGTTATTACATACCGTACCGTGATCAAGAAAGTACTATAATGTAACGTATTGTTGTGCTACGGAAAAGGCTGTCTCATTGTAGCTATACCACAAAAGTTACTACTAAAATATGTTTTACTTTCCAGACTAATACAGAAAAACTGTGCAGATATAAAACAGATACACCGCAAAAGCAACAATGTAAATTGCGTCACATATTAGTAGCGTCATGATATAATCGTGTAGCTATCAAAGAAACCGAATGCTAAGTCATCTTTAATCTCACCGAATGTACTTCAAGTAAAGAGTATCTTTTCAAGTAAACCAAAATGTTGCATTAAAATCTCATTAGCAGTATATGTTCTAAGTATGTAAGCCTGATAGTCGTTACGTAATCGTGCAACTAACAAGCAAGAATGTACAAAGAACAACACTGTGTCGTCTGTTCACTATAACAATGCATTCGTAATTTCTGTTTAAATAAGTTCTCTTGGTTCTTGACTGGATATTTAACTTCAAACATTGCTGCATGGTAACAGTTTCTTAAGTCTGACAAAGCATACCAGAAATGTGAAGTGAAAAGTTTTATGGCAAAGACAAAGTTAAAAAGCAGATTATCTCTCAATAAACGGTTTTACATGTGAAATGTGGTGTAAACCTTTACTCTTCCTAGTACGCAGAATTTGCAACTTCAACGCAATTATCATATGGTATACGTCGGATTCTGTAAGGTCCATTGTAAACTAGAAGGAATTCGTGACTAAGTGTTTCTTCTTATGTGACAATGAGTGAGCTTTAATAAGAACTTTCTGACCAATAAATAATTTCTTTGCATTTGCTTTACCCTGTAGTTTTCTCCTTTTGTCTGCTGCAGATTTTATGTTTTTAATAGCCAAATAAATTATGTCTTTGTGTCGAAGTTTACGTGTATTTGGGAAAGGTATAAGCTCTTTGATTCTGTTCGGTGGTTCTTCATTCTTCAGTACAAGAGTAGGTGGTAAAGCAGTGGAGTCATGAGGCATTTCATTCATCAGGTTTTGAAATAAGTGTAAATATCTGTACCAATGCTGATGCTTTCTGTGACAATAAAGTCTGCAAAGCTTATTGATTTCTTTCATAATCCGTTCAGACGGGTTACAATGTGGTGAGTACAATGAAATAAAAACAGGTTTGATTTTATGGTTCCGAAGCATGCGTGACCAAACAGCAGATCTGAATTGCGGTCTGTTATCTGAAATGACTTTACTAACGTGTCCAACTTCACGTAAGAAATTTTTAACAAAGGCGTTGGATACAGACCGTCCAGTGGCTTTACGTAACGGAGTGAAAGAAACAGATTTTGAAGTAAGTTCAACAGCGACTAGAACGTACGAAAATCCATTCGATGTTCTGACATCGCCTTTTGACAAAGTTTACAAATAGACAAGACCCTTCGAATTCTCTTTTCCATATTTTTAAAATAACAAGTCGTTCGAAGAAAATGATAACATTTTCGTTGACCAAAATGCGCGTAGCTTAAATGAATGTATCAAATGAGCTCATTAACAAAATCGTCTGGAATGCAAAGTACCCATAGCTTGTCATCAACTGTGCAGCGTTTGAAGAGTATGTTGTTTCTAGCCAGATAATAATGCCGAATCTGAATGTGAGTCTTTTCATGCCATTTACTTTTGATGTCTTTCCAAATCGGATCTTTATCTTGTTCATGAGCAATGTCCTTTAAAGATGTGGTGATGAAGTTTTCAAAGGCGACTTTCTGAATGTAAAGAATACTGAAATTTTTCTTGAGGTTGCCTTCTGTGCTACTTTTCTGAAGTCCAGCTGGTGCGCGTGGCAGTGCGTCCGCAACAATGTTCTCCTTGCCGGGAATGTAGACTATTGTGAAGTGGAATTCTTGCAGAAACAATGCCCAACGTTTTAACGTGTCATGATTTAATTTTGAAGACATAAGAAATTGTAATGTACGATGATCACTGTATACTTTTACGTGCTTACCAGAAAGAAAGAAACGGAATTTGTTAAATGCCCAAACGATAGCTAAAGCTTCTCATTCAGTAACAGAATAATTTTTTTCAGATTTTGTTAGCACTCGGCTAGTAAAAGCAATGGTTTTCTGAACAGTAGTGTCATTTTCTGTGGCTTCTTGAAATAAATGGGCACCGTGACCGACTTTAGAAGAATCCGTGCTAAAGCAGAAATCTTGTGACAGATCTGGATGAGCTAGTATTGGCTCGTTAAGTAGCGATTCTTTGAAAGAACTGAATTCCAACTGTGCTTGTTCGTCCCAGTTCCAAATAGTATTTTTTCCAGTAAGAGAACAAAGTTTTGGTGTAACTAGAATTTGCATATTTAGAAAACGACGGTAAAAATTTACGAGACCTAGAAAACTTCGGACTTGTTTTTTGTGGATGGAACTGGAATGGCTCTGATTGCTTCTAACCTTTCAGGATCCAGCTGAATGCCTTCAGAAGAAATAATATGTCCCAAAAACTTCACCTTTGTACTACCGAATTCAGACTTTTGCAAGTTACCTGTAATTCCAGATTCTGCAAAAATATGTAACACGCTGTTGAGGATGCGATTATGTTGTTCCCATGAGGCTTCTGCCATCAGAATATCGTCCACATATAAGGTGATGTGACGTTTTAAGAACTCAGGTAATATGGAATTTAGCCCACCCATGAAAGCTGCCGAAGAAATGTTCAAACCAAAAGGAAGTTTCCAAAATTGATAACAAACGCCGAAACAAAGGAAAGCTGTGTATTTTCTACATTTTGGATGAAGTTCGATGTGATAAAAGCTGGATCTGAGATCAATAGAAGACAACACTTTTACACCATTAAAATTTTGAAGAAGTTCTTCCATCGTTTGCGGCCTGTCTGTTTCAAGAGTGATGATAGTATTTATTTGTCTCGAATCTAAGACAAGCCTGATCGATCCATTTTTCTTCTCAAGAACATGTAATGGATTGTTGTATGAGCTTACTGCAGTCTCAATAATGCCCTCGTCAAGCATAGATTGCATTTTTGTTCTATCACGGTCCCTATAATGTGCTGGAATTACGTATAGTCTATTACAAAATTTAGTATGTTCACGAACACGAAATTGGTATTGAAATCCCTTGATTTGTCCTGTTTTGTGAGTAAAAACTGTGGAATGTGCTTGTAAAATCTCAAAAAGGTCTTGTCTATCAGCGTCATTACAATTCTCAATTGTTTGAATTTTATTCTCAATTAACTCATTAGTATCAAATGCGCCGTCGATATCATCCCTGTCAGTACTTGTAGAGTGATTGTTAGTGTCAAGTTCCGTCGAAAATTCCGAACTGTTGTCTAACAGGAGGTAAAGCCGATTAATTTTTTGTCATGGTTTGAGAGCCAATCTTCAAATTTCAAAGCTATTGACTTACCTTCTTTCTCTAAACTTATTTCAGCATCGTGAAAGTTTAAGATTGCTTTGTATTCATTAAAAAAGTCTACTCCAAATATAATTTCCGTCGACAATAATGGAACAATAAGAAAGTTCATAGAGAAGCTGTGGCTTTGACAAAAGAATTCCAAGTTGGTTTGTTGGCGCACATCTACACTTTTTCCAATGATTGCACCTTGTAATTTAATCTTACGTAACGGAAGTGTGGGGCAATCGTTCGATTTGTTGCATTTGCTAAAGGCTGTTTCACTAATTACTGAAATGGGACTGCCATAGTCAAGTACTGCCGTAAATTTTACGTCATTTACTGTAATGTGAATCACAGGATATGCAACGTTGTTATGTTTTATGTCGTGTTCCTGGAGTGAGATGTCCCTAATGTCTTCCATTTTTACGTAATTACTAGCTACGGCAGCTGCGTCGTCAGTTTCACAAGTACGTTTTGTGGCTGCCAGCGATATGAGTCATTGCCTATTGTGTCTTTGTTGGCGCGCATCGTTATTGGGATTTGGAGACCTAACTTCTACAAATTCACCTTGTTGAGAGGGCCCTGCCCTGTTTGAATCCCGCCAGTTCTGATGAAATTCAGGTCTGTCGTTACGATCATATCGTCTGTCGTCATGTCGGTAGATTCCATAGTTTCTTTCTTGTCGGTTACGTGGTGGAGAATTTCTCCCTGAATCGTAACGACGCGCTGGACCGTTGCGTCAAAAGTTATTCTGTCTCCCTTGATAATAATTATTTTGGTTCCCATATTGTCTGTTTCTCTGACTGTCTCATTGATAGTTACTAACGCAGAGAGGTGATCTTTCCCTGTAGTTATTACAACTATGCCAACGGTTGTCATATGGGTGGTGTCTATTTTAGTTATGATTTGTGTTGTGAGAATAGTCTTGTCGTGTCCAGTTATTATTTCTTTCATCGCGGAATTGCGACGGATGTAATTGTTGTGTTCCTGTTTTCGCGTCCCGCGATTGTCAGTGTCAATTTCTAATTCTTGTAAGAGTCCCTGAAAAGCTTCAATGTCGTCTTTGCAACGTCCTGCCAAAATAATATGTCGTAAATGTTCAGGTAATTTGATTAAGCAAATGCGGATGAGTTCTGAGGGGCTGTATGGGTTTGACAGGTACTGATTCTTGTGCAACATATCTTCAAAATATTTCACAAGACTGGAAAATCCAGATTGTTCGAAATGTTTCATCATTACGATGCTACGTTTTACTCGGTCTTGTGCAGCTTGAGACCAATATGCTGAGAGGAAGGCATGATAAAATTCTCCTTCACTGTGGCAATCGTGAATGACCGATCGCGTTCTTACAGCTGGTTCATTCACTAAATATCCACACATAAATTCTAATCTGTGCTCTAATGACCAGTTGGGAGGAAAACAATGAGAGAATTGATGAAGCCACGCTTGTGGATGAATGTCGTTGCCAGAATTCTTAAATGTTTTGAATTTACGTGTAGTAATACACAGCTTATAGTCAAAATCATCATGTCGGCGAGTCGCATATCGGTCATTGTTACTTCGTTTCGGCGGTTCCATCTCAAAATTCGATGTACCTTGCCAATTTCTTTCATAATTTCCGATGTGCCCTGTGTTATTATTTAGTGGCTGTTCTGTATTTCTATGTCCCTCTTCCCATATTGGAGCGTGAGTGTCCTCTAAAATATGTAATTCTTGTATTACCTGTGTCAACTGATCTTGTACTTCCCGGATTTCTCTTTGGTGTTGCGTATTAATTTGATTCTGATTTTGTTTGAATTTCCTAATTTGTTCGTACTCTTCTGTGTCATTAAAGACTACTGGTTTTGTGTCATTCAGATTATCATCTACCTTCGTAGATAAATTATTTAGCTGATCTGAAACTTCAACTACTTTCTCTGATAATGAACTAATTTCCTCCATGTGTCTTTCTGAACCAATTTTCAGAGTATCTACTGTGTCCTTTAAGTTTTCCTGAGTTTTTGCAAGTTGCGTAACCGAATCGGTAGATGCAACTGAGTCAATTTTAGCTTGCAAGGTCTCATGATTTTCATGAACATGTAGTGGAACAGACCCCTCCCCACTGATGCAAATGACGAAAAAGGAAAATGTTTAATTTTTTTATTCAAATGAAATTACGCAATTAATTATTTAAATTATCATTTTTGTAAATTAATATTAAATAAATAAATTTTCTTGTAAACGCGCTCTTTGGTTGGAAGCAGCGAAGACAAGGCATTCTAAAAGCAAATTCACTCTGTTAAATCTCAAAAATTATCCAAGGTTGTTATTTCTGTAGAAAATTGACCCATATTGTCCGATACGGTCGTGAAAACTTACATTCTCAATACTGCATTAAAAACACTCTCTTTTGGCGACTTAGAAAACTTTAATAGAAATTTGTTCACATAGAAATAAATTTTCTTTTGGCAATTTTACTTCGGATCGAAAATCAGGGGAAGTCTCATTCACGAGTTCCTATCCCCCTAAACTTTAAAAAATAAACTACCTACCAAAAAACCAAATTTACTGCAAACAATAGTTTGCAGTTATTTTATGGCTGCTTCGTGATTCTGTAATGCATTTTCATGCCGCGAAAAAATAGGTTGAAAATGCTCACAAATTTGTGTTTTTACGTCATTACAGACTTTTTGACATTTCGATTCAATGTTATGTAACTCAGTAGTTAAATCTCCACGTGTTTGTTCAAGCGTGGTGTCTAACTGCCGAAGATTCTGTTCCATTTTGTCTAACTTTTGAAGCTTTTGCTGTGTTTGTCTCTGATCTTGTTCCATTTGTTGCATTAAGTGCAATAATAATGTATTACTGTCTGGAATCTGTTTCTCTATGCTTTTTGGCTGTGCATTTTCACCGGCAACATTCACATTTTGACAAGCAGAGAATGTGCCTTGACTCATTTGAGAAACCGGTGAGGACCCAAAACCTGAGTCTAAAGTATTTGAAATATTGTGTTCTGTCATTTCGGATTCCTGAGGCGAGCTGTTGCCGACCGATCGATCGATAATTCTTCCCTGTTCACTACTTGTTTCACTGTCTACCCCATTATTTGCCGCACGCTCCATTTCCCGAAGCACAATTACCGAACTATTACTTTGAATGTCTGTTAATTCATTACACAGTGGTGCTGATAAGCTACGCTCGTCGTCACTATAATTTCTCAGTTTACTGTGGAGCCTAATGTTACGTTTTTCACACGCCATTATTGTCACAATATTTCACATGATAACACAGAAAAGCACAATTTGAAGAGCGAAAATAAGAGAACACATTAACATAGCACTGAAAATAATATCTAGTTAATTGCAAGCGCAGCTGTGAAATACTTGATGCAAATCTACATGCATGCCACAATTGTTTTACTGTACAACAATGAAAAACTACAACTACAACGGAAATTTTCTCTATGATTACGCGCTAGCAATAAACAATAGCTGCACTAATTACACGAACTACAAGAAAGATTCCAGTGAGGTATCCTCGGCTAAGGGTCGACATATGAAACGTCCCCTTAGAAAAATTAATGAATTGCCATGCAGATAAACCTCTTACATTATTTGATTTTCAAAGAGCTGAGCAGAACTGAACGTACTCAGACATTTCGCTCTTTACCTATTCTGATCAGCACTAAACTGACACACAATATTTTTTAGCGCAACGCAATCTGACTTTCAATAATCCCTACAAGAGAATGGCCCTGACTAAATTAACCTATACGTTTCACAAATCACTTACCTCACAAAAATCTTCGTTACTACTGCAATACAGCGAGCGCCACTACTGCCAGCTAAATAAAAGATTCAAACTACTGAAGGCACTAACTACTGATAGGAATAGTTAGCAAATGAAAGATTTTGATAGAGAACAAACAATGTATTTACCTTAATAGTGTTCAAAAGTCATAATATATATATATATATCAGTCCATGATATCCAATATTACAAATTTACTGTCTCTGATGGACACACGTCCAGATCATCCGCTCTAAAAAGTCCGCCATCTCACTTCCCCACATCCTTCACTGCTGGCGGCTCACCTCCAACTGCGCAAAGCTACGCGCTGTTAACAGCCAACTGCCCAACGCTACAATGGCCAACAACAATGCAAACCAGCCACAGACTGCACACAGCACAGCCCGTGATTTTCATATAGAGCGCTACGTGGCGTTACCAATATAAAAACCTAAACAGCCTACTTACAAACCATTTGACTGTGTGTGCCAACTCGTGATTCGTCCTTGTTTTGCTCAGTCACTGGCGTTAGCATTGTCTAGTTCTTCGTGCAAGTGTTCGTCAAACCGTTTGTAGTTTATGTGGTTTGACTGACAAGTTACTTAAAGGTTGTCGGCGTACTGGCTCTGAATTACTCGGTTGGCGTGGAGTAGCGCGGAAGGACAGAATAGCCATCACCCGCCCGACGATTGCCGAAACACACGTTTGAGTGGCAACGACCTTGCTTGGCCGTTTGGTCGGTCGTCTGATTAGACGACGTGTATTTGGGTCGTCCACCGCTTATGGGTTGTCTGTGATCCGTACTGGTTGTTGTACCACTCTCCGCTGTTAGCATCGTTTCAGTTGTGGTACAAGTGTGGAGCGCAAAGTGGTCTTGATCATTGGTCTGTTGGATATCTGTCGGTTCGGTTCCCAGCGGATTGAAAATGTTTGTGTCGACTGCCTGTCTCACCTAAGCGTGCGTTAGTGTTTGAATTCCAGGCCGACCCTCGAACATCTGAGCGTCCTTGGGTGTACTGCCCTATTTTTTAAAATTTGTTCTTGTTGTTTGTACTTGTATGGCTTCTAGCCGACTTTTTTAAATTAGAGTTCTTTTGCTCTTAAGGCCTTCAGCCTAAATTAAAGAACTGTTTCACGTAAGGCCTTTGGTACTTAAAAAAATTAATGTTATGGCGTTTTAAGTGTTAGGCCTTCAGCCGATTTGAATTTAACTTGTTTACGTCAGCCTAACTAAAGAGAACTTAAGATAAGGCTCGCCTGTTAAATTTCTGATTATGCTTGCGTTTTAAGTTATTGACCTTCAGCCATTTTTAAATTAAAGTGGGTTTCAGCCGATAATTAAATCCCAAGGATTAAAGTTGTGTTTTTTAAATTTTTTTGGGGGGCCTTGTAATGTTTGCTTCAAATACAGTAATAAAGTTGTATCTTCGAGCGTAACTGACAGCCCTTATTTTGGCCCCTTCCCACAATTTATACTATCTGTCCTGTTCTGCGGGATTAGCAAGGCATTTTAATCACGTTTTATGCTTCAACTGACAGGTGGCCATTGGCGAGTATGGCGTGAAATGTCTGAAAGCAACCACTCTGCAATCAGAAGGAGCGTAAGGTCAGCGGAATATTTTCGCGAAATTTCCTGGGCGATCTTATCATTGTGGAAGGCCCAGTGGATCAACACAAGTATGCATCTATCCTTGGGGACGTTGGCGACCCCTACAAGCAATCTGTTTTTGCTCGGTACAATAGCACCTACCAGCAGGACAATGCAACGTGGCACAGCTAGAACTGCATGTGCGTCGTTCGGAGAGCACCAATATGAGTTTACGATACTCTCATGGTCACTGAATTCCCCGGATTAAAACCAATTGAAAATATGTGGAACCACCTCGATCGAGCTATTTGCGCCATAGATCCTCCACCGAGGAACCTAGTACATCTGGCCGCGGTCTGCAGTTGGCATGGTTGCAGATACCTGTCGGTACCTTCCAGAACTTCACTGACTCTTCTTGCACATCTCGCAGCGGTCTGCGCTGGAAAATGCGATTATTCAAACTTTTGACAGGTAGTCACAATAAGGTGACTTGACAGTGTATTTACGGAAAGTTATTTACACAAAGGTGGTATTAAAAGGATAATACTGATATATGGTAAAACAACGCTTTGGTGGGCGGCTTTCGGTCTTAAATCACCTCGGGGTATGACCATGCGGTGCATTTTACCTGCGGTCGTCGCACGGTGGCGCTGGCAGCAGTCCACATACGCAGAGGTGTGTTGGTGCCTGTCAGAGTACGGTGCATCGAGCAAGTGTGCAGACGTTTTCAGACGTGCTAATGGTGACTGTGTGCTGAAAATGGCTCAAAGAACACATATTGATGATGTTATGAGGGGCAGAATACTAGGGCGACTGGAGGCTGGTCAAACACAGTAGGTCGTAGCACGGGCCCTCCAGGTGCCACAAAGTGTAATCTCAAGATTATGGCAACGATTCTAGCAGACAGGAAACGTGTCCAGGCGCCACAGAACGGAACGTCCACAGTGTACAACACCACAAGAAGACCGATATATCACCATCAGTGCCCGCAGACGGCAGTGTTGCACGATGCTCCTAGTCTTGCTCGGAACTTTACCGCAGTCACTGGAACACTTGTCTCCAGACACACAGTCTACAGACGACTGAACAGACACGGCTTATTCGTCTGGAGACCTGCAAGGTCATTCCACTGACTCCTGGTCACAGGAGAGCCCGTAAAGCGAGGTGTCAAGAAAACAGTACATGGCCATTGGAACAGTGGTCTCAGATTATGTTCACGGATGAGTCCAGGTATAGTCTGAAAAGTGATTCTCGCCGGGTTTTCATCTGGCGTGAACCGGTAACCAGATACCAACCCTTTAATGTCTTTGAAAGGGACCTGTATGGAGGTCGTGGTTTGATGATGTGGGGTGGTATTATGATTGGTGCACGTACATCCCTGCATGTCTTTGACAGAGGAAATGTAACAGGGGTGCACTGTGTCCCACCTTCCTCCTGATGGATGATAACGCACGGCCCCACCGAGCTGCCGTCCTGGAGGAGTACCTTGAAACAGAAGATATCATGAGAATGGAGTGGCCTGCCTGTTCTCCAGACCTACGCCCTATCGAGCACGTCTGGGATGCTCTCGGTCGTCGTATCGCTGCACGTCTTCAAATCCCTACGACACTTCAGGAGCTCCGACAGTCACTGGTGTAAGAATGGGAGGCTATACCCCAGCAGCTGATCCAGAGTATGTCAACCCGTTGTGCGGTCTGTGTACGTGGTGATCATATCCCATATTGATGTCGGGGTACATGCGCAGGAGTGGCGTTTTGTAGGACATGTGTTTCGGGAGGGTTTTCTCAACTTATCACCAATACCGTAGACTTACAGATATGTGTTGTGTGTGTTCTCTATGTGCCTATGCTATTAGCTCCAGTTTTGTGTAGTGCCACGTTGTGTGGCACTACATTCTACAAGTATCCTTAAGATATGAGGATGAGTGTATTTCGTGCGTCACGCATAATTTTGAATCACAACAACCAGCCGCACATATTTCGTATTAACAGGTCACGCTTATCGGGATTCTTTTGCTAGGAGCATCGTGCAACACTGTTTAACAAACGCTGGCAGGCAGAAGAGCTGAACAAAGGGACTAACAACTGCACGCCCCGGCGCCCTTTGCTTGGTAATGGCGAAATGTGCGGAGCGCAGAATATGTGAGAGGCACCTGGAGCTGCTTATTTGTGAAGTCTGTTCGGTTGACTGGCGTGTACTGTTCAAGCGACGTACACCTAGTATTCTCTTTGTGCTGGTTATATCCGAACAGTACGTTAACTATGCATTCAAGTTAAAAGATATTGTTAACAATGATGGCGCGAGGCTGGAAAACGGTAATGATAATTCTACAAGATCGGCTGATGATCTGGGATTTGCTAATACAGGGTAAACATTCCTGGTAATGAAGAGATTTCGGAATTTCAAATATAAAGAACAGTTTTTTCAAACGAATAAATTTCTGTTAGACGTTTTTTCCAGCCCCGGTTAAAGCTACTGACATAATAACCAATTTGTAGTTATTGGGTAGCCATCATCAGATGGTTCTAGAACCGATTCATGAGTCCGGTTATGATAACTTTTGCGTGTCCCAAGTTTGGAAAAATACAGTAAAGAATTTGATTCCAGGGCGGCCATCGTGTTATCCTTAGGCAATATGCATACAGTCTATAATAATGAAGTATGTATATTACCTGTTTCAACAACTGCAGGGAGCCTAGTTTAAGTATTTATGTAAGCAACTAACTTTCATAAGGCAATACACTTGAATCAGTCTGTACTTAAAGGCCCTCATTCCAGTTGAGTAACTTTAAAGTATAACAGAAAAAATTTAAGAATACTATCCGATATTATAGCCACCACTATACATTATATTAATCGTAACATTGCTTGATATCTTACTTAGTCTTAAGCTTAGATTTTACGAATTAAAATTTTGTATTGGCGGTCAGTTCATTGTTCTAGGACAAAATATGACTAAAATACTAAATTTAAAAAACTGCCCCGAGAAATGTCCAGAGTGAATGCTATTTATGCTAGAAAACGACTGAAATATGTGGACTATTCAGAATTTCAAACATCTAAAAATTATAAAATGCAACTGGAATGTGACATATATAGATCGTTGTCTAATATAGTCTGAGAGCTACATAAAAAAGTATAGTATATATCGCTGCGTTGTTTTGATTGAATAAACAATCACTTATTCGATAGAGTAGGATACGTTAAGATATTACATCATATTCTAAACACATTCTGGACCAAAAATGCCAAAAACAGCACGCCTCTGAGCTGCTTCAACTACGTACTGTTATTTGTGTGGTACTTACGAATGTGTGTTGTTGCATGACTAGAGTTAACGATGCTTTTCAGTGTTTATTCACCACATTTTCATATTTTGAACGACGCGAAGATGGTTGCAGACAGCATCTGAATCTAGTTATCGAACCATAACTGTGACAGGAAAATTGCGGTCTAGACATTAAAAGCTTTTACTTTTAATTTTGGTTTTACTTAATAAAGTAAAGAATGTACAGCCGAAATTTAGATACAATCAAATATACTTAAAGGATGAAAATTTTATCCAGACAATTTCCTTCAAAAAAGAAACACGTATTTCGAGACACACAAGGATTCTTTTATATACTTGCTTTTTTCCTATTTAAATTAAATTCGGTAACTGAATCACAATCTCAGTAATATAAGTAAACAATAATTTATATAATCAACAACTGGGTGCGAAGTACTTACTTTGAATTAAGATGAAAAACATTTTTAATTGAAATTTGTGGAAATATATTAAAATTGGTTATAAAATTTTTGTAGAAGTTGATGTTACAAAAGTCTTCGTTTTGCTAGATGTTTATAAAGGATGTTAAACTGTGGAAATGATAAGTATATTATTGCAATAAAAATGTTGTATAAGGAATTGAAGAGGAATATAACCTATCTTTTTAAGAAGATTCATGTTATTGGAGTTTTGCATGGGTAAAACTGTTTGCTATGAATGCAAGCCATTATGATTCAAGTAGGTTCTCTGAGTGGAAGTGCCAGTCTCAAAACAAGCTTCAACAGTTCCAATACATCCTAAGGCTTGTGTTATAAAAGTTAAACTCCTTTGGTGTTTTCTGGATGTGTATGAATAATTTCATCTAGAATTCAGAATGATACTTTCCTTTGTTTTACAATTTGTCATTGACTAACGAGGTGCTATACGCAACATCAACACAAAGTAAAATGTTAGTAAGTTAAATTGTCAATTGCAGATGTGCCCTGGTATTGAAAAATTAAGCAAAATTATCAGGATTTACACTCCCACCAGTGATGAGCTCATTAGAGACAGATTATAGTCTCATATTGGTAGAGATGGACAAGAAAATCACTAATGTATTTTACGAAATCAACCATATCAGAATTTCCCTCACCTCATTTTAATAAACCTTGTAAAATCTATGTGTGGTTGGCCGGTGATTTGAATCCTCATCCTCCTGAATGGAATTATTGAGAAAACGTATGATTTTTATTTCCGCAGAGTGAAAAACTCTTCAACACTTTTTCTTTGCAGAACTATCGAACTATTTTGTTTGACGGAGACCTAAAACTTGATTTCCATTTCACTTATCAGCCCTTTAAACTGTGTACTGATGTGCTATGTGTTTTGAATACTCGCAACAGCGCACATTTCGCTGTAAATTGATACTCTTTAAAAGCAGTGGGACCCCTACACTCCCGTAACTACCCGGCGACTGTCAGTAAAAGTTTTACTGTCGTCTCTACAAAAGTGTCCGTTGTCACCGATCGTTCATTGGTGTGGGTCGGCGATATTGTCTAGACGTTAGGTGTGTTTGCTCCGTAGATCGTAACATCTCTGTAGTACACGGAAGACTTTTGAAGAGTAGCAGTTTAAGGCGTAGAGAAAGAAATACCAAGCCAAGCTGTGGAAAAAAGACCGTGACACTCTGAAAGCGAATGAGAATTATGACTGCCAGCTGCAACGGTTCAGGCACGCATGGAAAGGAAATCGCAGTAACCGCTGGTGCCGGGCGCCGATGATGTGTAGCTGCAGCGGTTTTGATCCTGTACAATGGCGTAGTCGCAAGTGAGGCCAATTTGGTAATAAGCGCGGAATAGATTAGTGAAGGTGACAGGGGTCAAATACAGGGTACGAAAAACTATTTACAATTTGTACAGAAACCACATGGAAGTTATAAGAGTTGAGGGACATGAAAGGGAAGCAGTGGTTGGGAAGGGAGTGAGGCACGGTTGTAGCCTATCCACGATGTTATTCAATCTATATATTGAGCAAGCAGTAGAGGAAACAAAAGAAAAATTTGGATTAAGAATTAAAGTCCATAGAGAAGAAATAAAAACTTTGAGATTTTCCGATGTCAAAGACAGCAAAGGATCTGGAAGAGTGGTTGAACGGAATGGAGAGTGTCTTGAAAGGAGGATATAAGATGAACATCAACAAAAGCAAAACGAGGATAATGGAATATACTCGAATTAAATCGAGAGATGCTGAGGGAATTAGGTTAGGAAATGAGACACTTAAATTAATACATGAGTTTTGCTATTCGGCATGTTGACTGATAATGGTCGAAGTGGGGAGGATATAAAATGTAGACTGGCAATGGCAAGGAAAGCGCTTCTGAAGAAGAGAAATTTGTTAACATCAAGTATAGATTTAAGTGTCAGGAAGTCTTTTCTGAAAGTATTTGCATGGAGTGTAGCCATGTATGGAAGTGAAACATGGACGATAAATAGTTTAGACAAGAATAGAAGCTTTCGAAATGTGGTGCTACAGAAGAATTCTGAAGATTAGATGGTAGATCATGCAACTAATGAGGAGGTACTGAAAATAATTTGGTAGAAGAGGAATCTGTGGCACAACTTGACTAGAAGAAGGGATCGTTAGGTAGGACATGTTCTGAGGCATCAAGGGATCACCAATTTAGTACTGGAGGGCAGCATGGAGGGTAAAAATCGTAAGGTAAACCAAGAGATGAATACACTAAACAGATTCAGAAGGATGTAGGTTGCAGTAAGCACTTGGAGATGAAGCAGCTTCCACAGGATAGAGTAGCATGGAGAGCTGCATCAAACCATTCTCTAGACTGAAGACCACAACAACAACAACAACAGCTTAGTGAGTGGAATTTATCCATCTTGAGTTCCTGTCAGTCATGTGACGAGTTTCTTGCACACCTCAACCAGGAGGAATTCACAGTGCACGTTCACAGTGTATTTGTATAGTGAAGTATTGCTTTTGATTCACACAACTTTGCCCTTCATAACAAGCTGGCGGCACAAGTGTGATGCTTATAGATTCACTCTCGGAACTGTTTATAGTCTCTAGGCGAGCATCTTTCTTTTATGATGCTAGCACGATTTTACGGGTTCTTCTTGAAGTCTTTGTTCAAATGTTTTCAAACGGATTACACAAGAGGTGGTAATCACTTCACAAGAAAACATCACCTGCTCGTCCGTACATTTAACGCGATAAAAGCCACACTAGAATGATAGCAGTCGCTGAAATCGATCCCGCTGGTAAAATTGTACCATAACGCAGTTATGACCCTCGGAAAGTACACAATTTTGCACCTTTCACGCGCAACATTTGTTTACCGCTCGCCTGCCCCCCCTCCCCCTTTTATCCCGCTTAATGCCCGAATGCGAAGTACTATCCATTGGAGAGAAAACCGGAGCTCTCCCGTTTGCGGGATGTTAATGGTTATGGAAGGGGAACTTTCTGCATGAACGAGTTTTGAAACCTTGTTAGAGAACACATTTTACACGAGAAATAGTAGGCTAAGTAACATGAGTACGTAACACGTCAACCAGATGCGTGTATACGAGTACATTCAATATTATTTTAACACACTTTCATATTGGTATTCTGCAGTTGTGTATGTATATGCTCCAAAGTCAGAATGAATAAATCAAAGTAACTTAAGAGTTATTATGAAATGAAGTTAATGATTTTCTGATTTACAACTTACTCATGCCATTGACGTTGAGAATATACACTATATGCCCGCATCTCGTGGTCGTGCGGTAGCGTTCTCGCTTCCCACGCCCGGGTTCCCGGGTTCGATTCCCGGCGGGGTCAGGGATTTTCTCTGCCTCGTGATGGCTGGGTGTTGTGTGCTGTCCTTAGGTTAGTTAGGTTTAAGTAGTTCTAAGTTCTAGGGGACTGATGACCTAAGATGTTAAGTCCCATAGTGCTCAGAGCCATTTGAACCAATATACACTATGTGATGAGAAGTATCCGGACACCCTTAAAAATATACGTTCTTTATACTAGGTGTATTGTGCTGCCACTTACTGTTAGGTACTCCATATCAGCGACCTCAGTAGTCATTACACATCGTGAGAGAGTAGAATGGGGCGCTACGCAGAACTTGGACTTCGAACGTGGTCAGATGATTGGGTGTCACGTGTGTCATACGTCAGCTCGCGAGATTTCCACACTCCTAAACATCCCTAGGTCCACTGTTTCTGATGTGATAGTTAAGTGGAAACGTGAAGGGAGAGGTACAGCACAAAATCGTACAGGCCGACCTCGTCTGTTGACTGACAGAGACCGCGTACGGTTGTAGAGGCTCGTAATGTGCAATAGCCAGACATCTATCCAGACCATCACACATGAATTCCAAACTTCATCAGGATCCACTGCAAGTACTATGACAGTTAGGCGGGAGGTGAGAAAACTTGGATTTCATGGTCGAGCGGCTGCTCATAAGCCACACATCATGCCGGTAAATGCCAAACGATGCCACGCTTGGTGTAAAGAGCGTAAATATTTGACGATTGAACAGTGGAAAAACGTTGTGTGGAGTGACGAATCACGGTACACAATGTGACGATCCGATGGCAGGGTATAAATATGACGAATGAGCGATGAACTTCATAAGTCAGAGTGTGTAGTGAGAACCCTAAAATTCGGAGGCAGTTGTGTTATGGTGTGGTCGTGTTTTTCATGGAAGGAGTTAGCATTCCTTGTAGCTTCGCGTGGCACTATCACAGCACAGGCCGACATTGTTGTTTTAAGCACCTTCTTGCTTCCCTCTCTTGAAGGGCAATTCGGGGATGGCGATTGCGTCTTTCAACACGATCGAGCACATGTTCATTATGCATGGCCTCTCCCAGAATTGCTACACGACAATAACGTCCCTGTAATGTCCTGTAATGGACTGGCCTGCACAGAGTCCTGACCTGATCCTATAGAACACCTTTGGGATGTCTTGGAACAGCGATTTCGTGCCAGGCCTCACCTAGTGACATCGATACCTCTCCTCAGTGCAGCACTTCGTGACGAATGGGCTGCCACTCCCCAAGAAACCTTCCAGCACCTTAATGAACGTATGCCTACGTGAGTGGAAGCTGTCATCAAGGGTAACGGTGGCCCACACCATATTGAATTCCAGCATTACCGATAGAGGGTGCCACGAACTTGTAAGTCATTTTCAGCCCCGTGCCCGGATACTTTTGATCATATAGTGTAGAATCTCCTGCAAATGTACTTCACTTTAACAATGATAGTATTAAAATCCAAAGAAAATATCGCACAACATAGATTTAATTAAATAGCGCTATGTTACTCTGTAACGACGTTCATATTCGTTTAATTTATTTACACCGCTTTGGTGAACCTAACATAAAAATGTTCAAAGCAAAGAAATCTCTGGCGGCATCACTTCACTGTGAGGTACTTCGCGCTCTGTCAATAGGCGGCTGAAGTGCGTGAAAGTTAAAAAGCTGTACTTCCAGAAGATAGTGACTGCATACTTACAGAATTAAGGCCCACATTTTCGCATTTCCTCCTTAAGAGTTGAGGTCAAGATGATGATGTTTTCTTGGTATTATCATGTTTTGTTGAAACTTAATCCTATTGTGATGTTAGAAATTTTCTCGGCCTACTCATTGTTCCTATTTCACACTCATTACATTTATTGTACAATCTGTCACAGTTGAGACAACTTTATTGAGTGGATTATGGACGTGACCATTTATTCAAGTACAGCATTTTCTAAATACACTCTAAGGATTTGGCTCTTGAATGACACAAGTCCTAGAAATTACTCTCTGACGGCGTTATAAAATGAACTCCGAGCATAAAGAGAAACACGAGGTGAGTGGTGTTGTCTCACTTTTAACTCTACTTAACACGTAATGCCGAAAAAATGTTTTGCTCCACATTAAAGGAGTCAGAGTTACAAAACCCGAGAAATAATTTATTTAGCAGATTAATGCTCGTGAAAGAAGGCCATCTCCAACTGTTTAGTTGTCTGGTAACCTATATACCGAATCAAATAATATTAGTCAGTGTCTTAGTCACATGCTACTTTATTAAAGTTGATGACGTGTTTTGTAGCCATCATTAGATCGAAAAATTACAACAGTGACATCGTAGGCGAGTAGTAAGTACGCCTGCAACGTGATAAATACACACATCAAAAAAATTTTGCGTCACCCCGGTTCCCAGAACTCCTGAAGATAGACGTTAACTGTGGATATTATATCATAGACACAGTCCCCGTGACTGTTCAGAGATGTCACTAAAGGCGCCCAAAGATGTAAACAACCAAGCATGAGCAGCGCCTACTAGACGGAGGTGGTCCGACAGCCGATCAGTACCAGTCATTCCACCAGGAAGGAGGTACACAGCTTGTGTTGGCTGTTGTTCAACCATGCCTAGACGGTCAATACCGCTGTTTGGTCGCGTCCGCATTGTTACTTTGTGCCAGGGAGAGCCTTCAGCGAGGAATGTGCCCACGCGTCTCGGAGTCAACCAAAGCGCTGTTGTGCGGACATGGAGGAGATACAGACAGACAGGAACTTTCGATGACACCCCTCGCTCAGGCCGCCCAAGCGCTACTACTTCAGTGGATGGCCGCTACCTACGGATTATGGCTCGGAGGAACTCTGACAGCAACGCCACCATGTTGAATATTGCTTTTCCTTGTAGCCACAGGACGTCGTGTTACGACTCAAACAGTGCGCAATAGGCTGCATGATACGCAACTTCACCTCTGACATCCATGGCGAAATCCTTCTTTGCAACCACGACACCATGAAGCACGGTACAGGTGGGCCCGACAACATGCTGAATGGACCGCTCAGGATTGGCATCACCTTCTCTTCACCGATTAGTGTCGCATATGCCTTCAAGCAGACAATCGTCGGAGACGTTTTTGGAGGCAACCCGCTCAGGCTGAACGTCTTAGACACACTGTCCAGCGAGTGCAGCAAACGTGGAGGTTTCCTGCTGTTTTTTGGGTTGCATTATGTGGGGCCGACGTAAGCCGCTGGTGGTCATGGAAGGCACGGTAACGGCTGTACGATACGTGAATGCGATCCTCCGACTGATAGTGCAAGCATGTCGGCAGCATATTGGCGAGGCATTCCTCTTCATTTACGACAATTCGCGCCTCCATCGTGCACATCTTGTGAATGACTTCCTTCAGGATAACGACATGCGTTGTTGTGAAGTGATATAGACTACTGCTTAACAATGGAAAAAATATACGTAAAGTTCTAAAAGCAACTGGGAGATGCCGCGATGATCCTCACTGTGACCACCACAGGTTGCTTTCACAGAACTGAACACTGCGTCTCCGTTTGTGGTCTACCATTTCTTCCTTGTGACAATGATGCAGATCAGTAGGAAAACAATCCTGGCACGTTCGAATGCAGCGGTAGTGGGGAGCAGCTTGACAGAGTCATGTCGATTAAATATATGGGCGTAACGCTGCAAAGCGAAATGAAATGAAATGAGTTGCTAGTAGGGAAGGCGAATGCTTGACTTAGTTTTATTGGTAGAATTCTGGGAAAGTGTATCTCACCGATAAAGAGGACGCCGTATGCTAACGCGATCCGTTAATGATTGCTATTTGAACGTTTAGTATTCGCAGCAGGTCTCATTACTCGAAGTAGAGTAACAGGTACTATCGTAAGAACAGTATATGCAGCGGTTCCAGAAACTGTCAGCTATTTCGTAGACTGGCTTACAGAAGAATGGTCCTGCGTGGCGTATAACGTATTTATCTTGTACATATTTCGTAAAGAACCTGGATTTAATCGATCATCAACATGTTACATCCTCAATTTCATGGTTCTGTAAGCTGTATAATGAGCTTAACACACAATACAGAAGCTAATCTACCTATTCATAATTCCTTACAGATTGAATTTTTTCATACTTTTTCCTTTAGTAATCGTTTAAATATTTCAAAACTGCTGCTTTCAGCTCTGTAAAACTACTACAATTATTAATACTGATACTTCATTGGTTCTTTAAATTTCTAACTATAAAATTTGTTTCTATTATCAGTTACAAGTTATGTAGGATTTCTATTTTTAAGACCATTTGCACAGGTTACAGTCATATTTATTAGTTTTATCCTTAAGTGGAACTGCCCATACAAATTTAGAAAAAAACGTCAGTACCTGTTAATGAATACTATAATGCTATATTAATTTTTCAAACACCTTTCAGATTTTGTGATACCATTTTCACTAAATCAGCTTCTGACAAGTCATCAACACCCAATGAAACAATGCTTTACCTTTTGAAATTTTTCTCATTAGTTTAAATAATTAAATCAGAATTTATTCTGAAGCATTTGCAAGTTCAAATCCCCATACCATACATTTGGTATAAATTTATTCTGTATTGCCTTGCAAAATGCACAAATTTCTTAAAGTCTATCCACTAACTTCTTAGGTTTTGTTGTTGCGCGATTAACAACTCACATATATTTCTTACACTTTGAGCAAAACTTGTGATTATCCACCGCTACTGGGAGAAATTGTATTGTTTCTAAAATAATTGTCATGTTTACTCCATTAGAAACGATAACTTGTTCGTTACGATCTATTATGTTCATCACTAATTCATGAACTTTATGATGTAGAGGAACAAATATTTTTTTTGGGTCCGGTCATAAAGAACAGATTCTTCCAATTCAGCATTTATTCTGAAAGGTGGTATGATTTTGGTTCTTTATGAAAATTGTCCCCACCTGGAGAGACTGTTGGGAATATTCTGAAGGTTATTTCAGTACTTTTTTTATAAGGTTCTAATTTAGACCATGTAGTAGCGAAATGATTTCCATGTCTAATGAGCAGAGTGGTATTCTAGTTTGTGTGTGTTTTATGTACCAGTAATGACAAGATAGGACACAAAAAAATTTTGACATCTTGTGGAATATCTTTATAGTGCAGTAGAGGTGGCGTTAAGAGCACGAATGAAAAATAGAAGACGAATCGAGCTTAGCGTTTTATTGCCACTACAGGGAATGTAAAAAAATGAGAATTTAATTGAAAACAATGTTGGTTTGTTCCTTGGACCATGTATTTGCTCCCCATACCACCACGGAATAACGTTATTGAGCGCAAATGCCAAATCGATTATGTGAAGAAAACTTTTCTTTGAGACAACTGAACAGCATTATATACCGGCAGAAATGCTTGAAATACACTGTGCTGTCTTACAAAACATTCATTAACTACTGGTTTAGATCATAGACCATCTTTACAGAGGAAAAGTATCTACTGTGATAACTTCACATGGCATACATGCTGTTTAACCAGGAACGTATGTGCCATTTGTGACTTGAAATCGTAAGAAAATGATACTTAACGTGTTAACAGAGTCTGTCGTCGGTTCTTCGTAGAACAACATTATTATAAATGAAAAGCACCAGTTTGCTTTTGTTCTGCACTATTAATTTTTATTGTGTTAACCGGTTTTCGGCTTACAAGGTAATCTTCAGACATTTATTGAGTATTATCACCAAAGAAGTTACAATGTTTGCAAACAACGTTGGAAGAGAAGTAACACGTCTGGACTGAAGCAGAAACATACAGTAACAGCTTTGACTGTGTGGTGGAAATGCAATGAAAAAGTAAAAAAATGAATTGTAAATAAATAGAAATGGAGTAGAGAGGAAACACAAAATAGGAACAGCATGCCTACATAACAGTTTCTATTAATAAACAAAACTAATAAAATAAATAACACAAAATATTAACAGCATGCCTACATAACAGTTTCTATTAATAAACAAAACTAATAAAATAAAATAAAATTAGTACTTGACAAGGCTATATTAGGAGGTATAAAACATGGAGAGTTATACACAAACTAACAAAAATCGCTGAGGGTACTACCTGCCATAATACCATGAAACTTAAAAAACTTGTTCCACTGAGTGCTGTTTTCATGGTGATCCAGTTTTTAAAGTGTAGTGTCAAATACAAAATGTGTAACGAATACTTCCCCTTAGGTCTCAGTCCTCTCTTGTAGGCACTGGTCTAAAAACAGCATACACAAATGACCAAGCCTTAGCTGAATATGTAAAATCATTTACGCTCAATTAGTGCGTGCTGAATTGAAATCATTGTTAGTCAATCTATATGAGTCGTATGCTTCTGTGGCTGAAATGTGCGAACGCGGAGCCACCTGCACTGGATGTGCCAACCTTGCGCTGAGATTGGAAAGAGCACAGCACATTTCCTTCCCCGTTTTATTCGGGCGGCAAACGAGATTTCAGCGCGAAGAGCAACACAACGGCCTGGCGACCACTTTTGCTACATAATGCTGTGAAAGCCCCTTATTATCACATTTCGAGCGTCCTTTCCTCGACGACAAAATTTGCACGATGTAAGGCAGTGGCGTTCGCTTTTACCACCGCACGCGCGCCAGATAAAGGGATTTCCAAATGTCAGGCGCCCGTCGTCTGCTACGAGAGGGCTGGAGGCTTAGTCCATAGCTCTGCGGATTTGTGACGTGGCTTTAATTATCCACCCTCCCTCCTAATAGCATTTGTTTTGTAGCACTCGTGTACCGGCTGACGCAGTCACCGTCTGTTTTCCGTGTTGTGTATCGCCTGTGCCGCTGGTGTAAGCTGCCAGATTATTCTAATGGAAGGCGCAACAGAAATGTCAAAAAGGACGCTGGTATTTTTACCCATCCGTGAACAAGATATTCCGGTTAGTAATTAGGCATTCGCAGAATCTTATGAGATACGTAGCTGCTGACTAAATTCACTACACAGGACCTTACCATGTGTATGTTTGAATGTCTACTTGAGGAGGAGAAATCCTCTATGTACTTTCGTCACACTCTGTCGCATTGTCCAGACAGGTTTCCAATCTTACTGTCATACCTTAACCTTGTTCACAAGATTGGCCCTCGCTCCCAGACACTTGGCTTTCATTAACTACTTGTAACGTGAGTCGACGTAGATCTGACGTCCGATAGCGTCCCAGATGTGCTCCATGGTATTCAGAACAGGCAAATTTGAAGACCAAGCCATCAGCCTAAGGTCACTATCAAATTGCTTAAACCAAGGTGTCAAGATTCCTGTCGTCGTGGGGAGGATAGTTGTCTTGCTACGAGGTGCCCGTCAGAGAAAGCATCAGCTATGAAGGGATCCAAATAATACACAATGATGAAGCTTCCTGGCAGATTAAAACTGTGTGCCGGACCGAGACTCGAACTCGGGACCTTTGCCTTTCGCAGGCAAGTGCTCTACCAACTGAGCTACCCAAGGACGACTCACGCCCCGTCCTCACAGCTTTACTTCTGCCAGTATCTTGTCTCCTACCTTCCAAACTTTACAGAAGCTCTCCTGCGAACCTAGCAGAACTAGCACTCCTGAAAGAAAGGATATTGCGGAGACATGGCTTAGCCACAGCCTGGGGGATATTTTCAGAATGAGATTTTCACTCTGCAGCGGAGTGTGCGCTGATATGAAACTTCCTGGCAGATTGAAACTGTGTGCCGGACCGAGACTCGAACTCGGGAACTTTGCCTTTCGCGGGCAAGTGCTCTACCAACTGAGCTACCCAAGCATGATTCACGCCCCGTCCTCACAGCTTTACTTTTGCCGGTATCTTGTCTCCCACCTTCCAAACTTTACAGAAGCTCTCCTGCGAACCTAGCAGAACTAGAAAGAATATTGCGGAGACATGGCTTAGCCACAGCCTGGGTGATGTTTCCAGAATGAGATATACACAATAATGTTCATGTTAACGTAGTTCACAACTATTGTGGTGCCTTCGATTACTACTACAGCTCCCATGCAAGCTCAGATAAATGTCCACCGTACTTACTGGTTGGTTATACACACATCAAAAAAAGGTTTTGTATCACCTCGGTTCCGAGAGTTCCGGAACCTGTACAGAAAATTGGAATAGAGATCAACATTAACATCATTTCCGCCCTATTTATAGCTCATGAAAACCACACATTGCATGTTGTACCACAATACAGAGACCTTCAAGGTGGTGGACGAGATTGCTGCACACACCGGTACCTCTAATACCCAGCAGCACGTCCTCTTGCATTGATGCATGGCTCTGATCGTCGTGGCATACTATCCACAAGTCCATCCAGGCACGTTGGTCCAGATTGCCCCACTCCTCAATGGCGATTCCACGCAGATCCCTCAGAGTGGTTGGTGGGTCACGTCTTCGATAAACCGCCCTTTTCAATCTATCCCAGGCATGTTCGACAGGGTTCGTCTCTGGAGAACACGCTGGCCACTCTAGTCGAGCGATGTCGTTATTCTGAAGGAAGTCATTCACAAGATGAGCTCGATGGGGGCGCGAATTGTTGTCCATGAAGATGAATGCCTCGCCAATATGCTGCCGATATGGTTGCACTGTTGGTCGGAGGATAGCATTCACATATCGTACAGCCATTACGACGCCTTCCATGACCATCAGCGGAGTACGTCGGCCCCGCATATTGCCACTCCAAAACAGCAGTGAACCTCCACCTTGCTGCACTCTCTGGACAGTGTGTCTAAAGCGTTGAGCCTGACGGGTTGTCTCCAGACACGTCTCCGACGATTGTCTGGTTGAAGGCATATGTGACACTCACCGGTGAAGAGAACGTGATGTAAATCCTGAGCGGTCCATTCGGCATGTTGTTGGGCCCATCTATACCGCGCTGCGTGGTATCGCGGTTGCCATGATGGACCTCGCCCTGGATGTCGGGAGTGACGTTGCGCATCATGCAGCCTATTGCGCACAGTTCGAGCTGTAACACGACATCCTGTGGCTGCACGAAAAGCATTATTCAACACGGTGGCGTTGCTGTCAGGGTTCCTACGAGGCATAATCCGTAGGGAGCGGTCATCCACTGCAGAAGTAGCCCTTGGGCGGCCTGAACGATGCATGTTATCGACAGTTCCTGTCTGTCTTTTGCTCCATGTACGAACAACATCGCTTTGGTTCACTCCGAGACGCCTGGACACTTCCATTGTTGAGAGCCCTTCCTGGCACAAAGTAACAATGACGATCGATCTAACCGCGGTATCGACCGTCTAGACATGGTTGAACTACAGACAACACGAGCTGTGTACCTCCTTCCTGGTGGAATGACTGGAACTGATCGGCTGTCGGGCCCCCTCCGTCTAATAGGCGCTGCTCGTACATGGTTGTTTACATCTTTGAGCGGGTTTAGTGACACCTCTGAACAGTCAAAGGGACTGTGTCTGTGATACAGTATCCACAGTCAACGCCTATCTTCAAGAGTTTGGGGAGATGCAAAACTTTTTTTGATGTGTGTAATTAAAGTGTAGCTTCTCACAGAAGTCCAGTAGATATTCCAATACGTTCATGCGGAACCGATTTACTCTGGAAAAAATTGGTTCCTATTTTGGCGACCAGGTGCATAGCTGCCGCTGTGAAAGTAAGAAACACGTATAGAAATGTTTCCACGTGTAATGGATTAGGAACTGGATGTGGACAGAAAAGATGAAACAAGTGAGAAAGGCATGGTGTTGATTTTATTATTGATCGCCACTTACACAAATTGTTCAATATGAGCACTGGAGACGCCGGCGATATACTCCATCCGTGAAACGATGTGATCAAAAGTTGCTCGAGGCAGTTTCGATGTAATCTGAGCACCCTTTTCCTGTGTACTGGCCATCAGACAGAGACCGAAAATATCCCTGGTAAACGCATCCTTTTAGATATACTCAGAACTAAATGTCACACGTTTTCAGGTCAAGTGATCTTGTAGGCCATGCACCTCGAAAAACTCTGCAGGTAACACGTTCGTGGAAGGTCGTGTGAAGTAGATCTTTCACTGGGCGAACGACACGAGGTGTTGCCCCATCTTTCATGAAAACAGTGATTTTCACATAGACGCGCTCTTCCATAGCAGGAATCACATGCTGTACAAGGACGTACCGATGATGTGCAGGCGTCACGGTACACCTGATACGCCCTCTGGGTGTGTTCTTGTCACAGAAGAACGGGCCGTGAATAGACTTGCTTGTGAATCCACACCACACAGTCACATGCGGCGAGTGCAGTGGTTCTTCGTGAACAACACGCGGTTTAATAGTACCCTAAATTCGGCAGTTCTTAGTATTCACTGCATCCTGTAGTTGGGTTGATCTGGTAGAAGAGACCAAACAGCGAGGTCATCAGTCTCATCGGATTAGTGAACGAGGGGAAGGAAATCGGCAGGGTCGTTTCAAAGGAAACATCCCGGCATTTGCCTGAAGCGATTTAGGGAAATCACAGAAAACCTAAATCAGGATGGCCGGACACGGGATTGAATCGTCGTCCCCCCGAATGCGAGTCCAGTGTGGTAACCACTGCGCCACCTCACTCGGTTCACCCTGTAGAGTAAAATGCGTCTCGTCACTCAATAGCATACTGCCCGACCACATGGCACCATGGTGCCAGAAACCAAAGAGCAAATTCAGGACGTGCTGCGGACTATGAGGCTTCAGTCGCTGCATCGCCTGGGTGTTGTATGGGTACCAATGTAGTACAGACTGCAAAGCTTTCTGTACTGTGCACAACAGGATGGACAATTATCGTGACACTACCCGGGGCACGTGCTGAATTGTTTGTTTCAGCAACAGCAACCTCGTCAATAACTTCCACCGGAAGAAAGCTTTCCTTTTCCACATGCCACACAAAGCTCACCTGTGTTTTCGAGTTTCGTTATCATCTTCTTTAAACCATTTAATGGCATCGATCCGCCCCTCAGACCTTTCAGTAGGCGATACCCTCTCAATGCAGCAGGGTAATAGCTGCCGTCCACATAAAACAGTTTCACTAACAGCGCACGGTCTCTCTTCTCGATAGCCATAGGGTTCACTGAAGTTACGCCTTGTCAAATGACGGCGTGGATGTCGTATCGTCGCACAAACAGTGCACAGTGCCAGATTCGCACCTGGTGACCAAAACAGGAACAATTTTTTTCTGGTGAAATCAGTTCCACATTAACACATTGGAGTATCTATTAAGTTTCGCTTCCATACTATACAGAGTGTACATAAAACCCTGAACACTTTCAATTATTTATTTCACAAGAACTAAACGTTGTACAGATGTCATAGATATTGTATTTTGAAGAGAAACTCTGAAAGTTTTCTTTACAAACATTCGATATGCGAGCCATGAGTGACTCGGCAGACGTCAATGCGGTAATCGAATTCTTGCTATACCCGTCCCAGCATAGCACCGTTGACTGTGGCAGTCGCTTTCCGTATTCTCTCCCAGAGCTCTGATACATCACGTGGTAGAGGCGGTACGCACACCAGATCTTTAATGTGTCCCCACAGAAAAAAGTCACACGGAGTGAGATCTGGTGACCGGGAAGGCCATTTCATGAAACAGCTGTTCCCCTTCTGTAGCACGGCCGATCCATCGATGCGGCAGCTCAGTGTTCAGGAACTCACGATGAAAATGGGGTGCAGCCCAATTCTGCTGAAAGATGAACGGAGAGTCCGATTGCATTTGAGGCATCAGGCATTGCTGCAACATGTCCAATAGTAGGAATAACCAGTGACAGTGGTCTCGGCGAAGAAGAATGGCCTGTACAGTTTTCGACGTGATAAGGCACAAAAAACATTTACCTTTGGGAACTCGCGCTCAAATCGAGTGCATCTGTGTGGATACTTTGTACTCCAGATTCGACAATTATGCCTGTTCACTTTCCCATTAGTGTGAAAAGCGGTTTCATCGCTAAAAATTTGGCGGCCAACATTGTCATCCCCTTCCTCACTCAATTGTTGCAACTGTGAACAAAACTCAAAACGCTTGTCTTTGTCGTCGTCATTGAGATTCTGTACTAGCTCCATTATGAATAGTTTCATAGACACCTTCTGTCGCAGGACTTTCCACACTGTCATTGGAGCCATTTTGAGTTCACGGGATGCACGACGTACCGATTTCTTTGGACTCCCTCGTATGCGCTCCACATTCACTTCACTCACACTGGGACATCCGCTTCTCTTTGGTGGGCACAAGCAGCCCGTCGTCTTGTGACAGCCAGAGCGACAGCACCAGCAGCAGCGAGTACTGTTTGTATAAAGCGTTTATTTTGCATTTTGTTTACGACCTTCCACTAAGGAAGGGGTTCTATTTGTGTTTATCTGCTCTGCATAGTAACTAACAGTTCTTGATAAAACTTTACGTAGTTTTCGTGTTAGATTTCTTAGTGTTTTCTTGATCGTTTAGAACAGAAAGCGCCCTAAAACCGTCTTTTGTTTGTTTCGCGGCCGTTAGCCACTAGTCACCTGAATCAGCAGTTGTCTTGTGACAGCCAGAGCGACAGCACCAGCAGCAGCGAGTACTGTTTGTATAAAGCGTTTATTTTGCATTTTGTTTACGACCTTCCACTAAGGAAGGGGTTCTATTTGTGTTTATCTGCTCTGCATAGTAACTAACAGTTCTTGATAAAACTTTACGTAGTTTTCGTGTTAGATTTCTTAGTGTTTTCTTGATCGTTTAGAACAGAAAGCGCCCTAAAACCGTCTTTTGTTTGTTTCGCGGCCGTTAGCCACTAGTCACCTGAATCAGCAGTTGTCTTGTGACAGCCAGAGCGACAGCACCAGCAGCAGCGAGTACTGTTTGTATAAAGCGTTTATTTTGCATTTTGTTTACGACCTTCCACTAAGGAAGGGGTTCTATTTGTGTTTATCTGCTCTGCATAGTAACTAACAGTTCTTGATAAAACTTTACGTAGTTTTTGTGTTAGATTTCTTAGTGTTTTCTTGATCGTTTAGAACAGAAAGCGCCCTAAAACCGTCTTTTGTTTGTTTCGCGGCCGTTAGCCACTAGTCACCTGAATCAGCAGTTGTCTTGTGACAGCCAGAGCGACAGCACCAGCAGCAGCGAGTACTGTTTGTATAAAGCGTTTATTTTGCATTTTGTTTACGACCTTCCACTAAGGAAGGGGTTCTATTTGTGTTTATCTGCTCTGCATAGTAACTAACAGTTCTTGATAAAACTTTACGTAGTTTTCGTGTTAGATTTCTTAGTGTTTTCTTGATCGTTTAGAACAGAAAGCGCCCTAAAACCGTCTTTTGTTTGTTTCGCGGCCGTTAGCCACTAGTCACCTGAATCAGCAGTTGTCTTGTGACAGCCAGAGCGACAGCACCAGCAGCAGCGAGTACTGTTTGTATAAAGCGTTTATTTTGCATTTTGTTTACGACCTTCCACTAAGGAAGGGGTTCTATTTGTGTTTATCTGCTCTGCATAGTAACTAACAGTTCTTGATAAAACTTTACGTAGTTTTCGTGTTAGATTTCTTAGTGTTTTCTTGATCGTTTAGAACAGAAAGCGCCCTAAAACCGTCTTTTGTTTGTTTCGCGGCCGTTAGCCACTAGTCACCTGAATCAGCAGTTGTCTTGTGACAGCCAGAGCGACAGCACCAGCAGCAGCGAGTACTGTTTGTATAAAGCGTTTATTTTGCATTTTGTTTACGACCTTCCACTAAGGAAGGGGTTCTATTTGTGTTTATCTGCTCTGCATAGTAACTAACAGTTCTTGATAAAACTTTACGTAGTTTTCGTGTTAGATTTCTTAGTGTTTTCTTGATCGTTTAGAACAGAAAGCGCCCTAAAACCGTCTTTTGTTTGTTTCGCGGCCGTTAGCCACTAGTCACTTGAATCAGCAGTTGTCTTGTGACAGCCAGAGCGACAGCACCAGCAGCAGCGAGTACTGTTTGTATAAAGCGTTTTTGTACTTATTTGCTGCGCTTAGCTTTTAAATAGTTTTTCTGGGAAAACCTAGCGTAGTTTTCGCGTCTCGTATTTCAGTGAGTGTTTCTTGATTATCAGAGTAGCTCATCAGAAGATTATCTTGGGAATTTGTCACCGTATAGAGTAGGGTAAACATAGTCATGTGTAGGGGCTGTGGTTGTTGTGAGCGGACGCAAGGAGAACTGGCCACTCTTCGGGGGCAGGTGGAGGCTTTGTCTGTTAGGCTCATCGAGCTCGAGGCGCAGGCGTCGGCTCGTAGTGGCGTTGGGGCAACTGTGGTGAGACCTATGCCTACTTCGGTGGCCTTGGAATCACATGGAACCCCTGATGTCGCTGCGTCTTCCGGCAGTGAGCATCTTACCGGTCAGCCATCACTCCAGGGTGAATGGCGGACAGTGGTGGGCTCGCGCGTGCCTGGCCGAAAGGCGAAGGTGGGATCTGGCCGCGTGGCAGCTGCCTTACCCCTTTCCAACAGGTACGGGGTGCTTCCTAGTGGTGATGACATCGTTTCCGAGCCACCACAGGGTGCCTCGCCTGTTGGGCCAGTGGCCGATTCTCCGGCAAGGTCCCGACAGTCACAGAGGGCGGGCCTATTAGTTATAGGGAGCTCCAACGTTAGGCGGGTTATGGAGCCCCTCAGGAAAATAGCGGGTAGGTCGGGGAAGAATGCCAGTGTGCACTCGGTGTGCTTGCCGGGGGGTCTCGTCCGTAATGTGGAGGAGGCCCTTCCGGCAGCTATTGAACGCACTGGGTGTGACCGGCTGCAAATAGTAGCACATGTCGGAACGAATGACGCCTGCCGCTTGGGTTCTGAGGCCATCCTTGGTTCCTTCCGGCGGCTGGCTGATTTGGTGAAGACAACCAGCATCGCACGCGGAGTGCAAGCTGAGCTTAATATCTGCAGCATAGTGCCCAGAGTCGATCGTGGTCCTCTGGTTTGGAGCCGTGTGGAGGGTCTAAACCAGAGGCTCAGACGACTCTGCGACTATAATGGTTGCAAATTCATCGACCTCCGTTATTGGGTGGAGAACTGTAGGGCCCCCCTAGACAGGTCAGGCGTGCACTACACACCGGAAGCAGCTACTAGGGTAGCAGAGTACGTGTGGCGTGCACACGGGGGTTTTTTAGGTTAGAGGGACCCCCCCTTGGGCGAAACGATAAAATACCTGACGGCTTACCAGAGAGGACATTATCATCGTTGATAAAGAATGTCCGTCCTCAGAGACCAAAAACAGGAAAAGTTAACGTAATATTGGTAAACTGCAGGAGTATCCAGGGCAAGGTTCCTGAATTAGTATCTCTTATTGAAGGAAATAGTGCGCATATAGTATTAGGAACGGAAAGTTGGTTAAAACCGGAAGTGAACAGTAACGAAATCCTAGACACAGAATGGAATATATACCGCAAGGATAGGATAAACGCCAATGGTGGAGGAGTATTTATAGCAGTAAAGAATTCAATAATATCCAGTGAAGTTATTAGCGAATGCGAATGTGAAATAATCTGGGTTAAGTTAAGTATCAAAGGTGGGTCAGATATGATAGTCGGATGCTTCTATAGACCACCTGCATCAGCAACCGTAGTAGTTGAGCGCCTCAGAGAGAACCTGCAGAACGTCGTGAAGAAGTTTCGTGATCATACTATTGTAATAGGGGGAGACTTCAATCTACCAGGTATAGAATGGGATAGTCACACAATCAGAACTGGAGCCAGGGACAGAGACTCTTGTGACATTATCCTGACTGCCTTGTCCGAGAATTACTTCGAGCAGATAGTTAGAGAACCAACTCGTGAAGCTAACGTTTTAGACCTCATAGCAACAAATAGACCGGAACTTTTCGACTCCGTGAATGTAGAAGAGGGTATCAGTGATCATAAGTCAGTGGTTGCATCAATGACTACAAGTGTAATAAGAAATGCCAAGAAAGGAAGGAAAATATATTTGCTTAACAAGAGTGATAGGGCACAAATCGCAGAATATCTGAGTGACCACCATCAAACGTTCATTTCTGAGGAAGAGGATGTGGAACAAAAATGGAAAAAATTCAGAAACATCGTCCAGTACGCCTTAGATAAGTTCGTACCGACTAAGGTCCAAAGCGAGGGGAAAGATCCACCGTGGTATAACAATCATGTACGAAAGGTACTACGGAAACAAAGAAAGCTTCATCATAGGTTTAAGAGTAGTCGAATCATAGCTGATAAGGAAAAGCTGAACGAAGCGAAAAAGAGCGTAAAGAGAGCAATGAGAGAAGCATTCAACGAATTCGAACATAAAACATTGGCAAACAATCTAAACAAGAACCCTAAAAAGTTTTGGTCATACGTAAAATCGGTAAGCGGATCTAAATCCCCTATTCAGTCACTCGTTGACCACGATGGAACCGAAACAGAGGACGACCGAAGAAAGGCAGAAATACTGAATTCAGTGTTCCGAAACTGTTTCACTGCGGAAAATCGTAACACGGTCCCTGACTTCAGCCGTCGCACGGACGCCAAAATGGAAAATATTGAAATAAACGATATCGGAATTGAAAAACAACTGCTATCACTTAGTAGCGGAAAAGCATCCGGACCAGACGAGATACCCTTAAGATTCTACAGTGATTATGCTAAAGAACTTGCCCCCTTTCTATCAGCAATTTATCGTAGATCGCTGGAAGAACGTAAAGTACCTAGCGACTGGAAGAAAGCGCAGGTCGTTCCCATTTTCAAGAAGGGTCATAAATCAGATGCGAATAATTATAGGCCTATTTCGCTTACGTCAATCTGTTGTAGAATAATGGAACATGTTTTGTGTTCTCGTATTATGACGTTCTTAGATAATACAAATCTCCTTCATCATAACCAACATGGATTTCGCAAACAGATCATGTGAAACTCAGCTCGCCCTATTTGCCCAAGAAATTCACAGTGCCGTAGACACTGGCGAGCAGATTGATGCCGTATTCCTGGACTTCAGGAAGGCATTTGATACGGTTCCGCACTTACGTTTAGTGAAAAAAATACGAGCTTACGGAATATCGGACCAGGTTTGTGATTGGATTCAGGATTTCCTAGAAGAAAGAACACAACATGTCATTCTTAACGGTTCAAAATCTGCAGATGTAGAGGTAATTTCGGGAGTACCGCAGGGAAGCGTGATAGGACCTTTATTGTTTACAATATACATAAATGACTTAGTTGACAACATCGGTAGCTCCGTGAGGCTATTTGCAGATGACACGGTTGTCTACAAGAAAGTAGCAACATCAGAAGACTCGTACGTACTCCAGGAGGACCTGCAGAGGATTAATGCATGGTGCGACAGCTGGCAGCTTTCCCTAAACGTAGATAAATGTAATATAATGCGCATACATAGGGGCAGAAATCCATTCCAGTACGATTATGCCATAGGTGGTAAATCATTGGAAGCGGTAACGACCGTAAAATACTTGTTACTATCCGGAGCGATCTGAAGTGGAATGATCACATAAAACAAATAGTGGGAAAAGCAGGCGCTAGGTTGAGATTCATAGGAAGAATTCTAAGAAAATGTGACTCATCGACGAAAGAAGTAGCTTACAAAACGCTTGTTCGTCCGATTCTTGAGTATTGCTCATCAGTATGGGACCCTTACCGGGTTTGATTAATAGAAGAGATAGACATGATCCAGCGAAAAGCAGCGCGATTCGTCATGGGGACATTTAGTCAGCGCGAGAGCGTTACGGAGATGCTGAACAAGCTCCAGTGGCGGACACTTCAAGAAAGGCGTTACGCAATACGGAGAGGTTTATTATCGAAATTACGAGAGAGCACATTCCGGGAAGAGATGGGCAACATATTACTACCGCCCACATATATCTCGCGTAATGATCACAACGAAAAGATCCGAGAAATTAGAGCAAATACGGAGACTTACAAGCAGTCGTTCTTTCCACGCACAATTCGTGAATGGAACAGGGAAGGGGGGATCAGATAGTGGTACAATAAGTACCCTCCGCCACACACCGTAAGGTGGCTCGCGGAGTATAGATGTAGATGTAGAACGAATTTGTTGTGCCTATGGTAAATGGCTTTCCTTGTTGGTGGCTTCTTACCGTACTTGGTTCTGAACATCCGTTGAACAGCTGTAGCACACTTGTTTTTGTCGAAATCCAACACACAGAAAGCTCGCTCCGCACCTGAGCTCGCCATGTTTGCGACTAGCGGAGGGTATTGGCAAATTACCAAACTGCGCTGTGGCGGTATACATGAAAAAAAAAAAAAAACTTTGGGGTTTCTCTTCAAAATGACTATGTATGATATCTGTACAATGTTTGGTTCTTGTGCAATAAGTAATTAGATTAGATTAGTACTTGTTGCATAGATCATGAATATGACACTTTGTAATGATGCAGAACGTGTCAGGTTAATAAAAGGTTTCTATACAAGATACTACATTACACAAAATATCACATGATACTTAATATTTTTGTTTTAATTTTTTTTTTGGGTGGGGGTGGGGAAATTACCCACTTACTATATCCAAAAATTCATCTAATGAGTAGAAGGAGTTGCCATTAGTAATTCTTTTAATTTCCTTTTAAATGCTATATGGCTATCTGTCAGACTTTTGATGCTAATAGATAAGTGACCAAAGACTTTTGTGGCAGCATAATTTACCCCCTTCTGAGCCAAATTTAGATTTAACTTGAGTAGTGAAGATCATCCTTTCTCTTAGTGTTGTAGCCATGTACACTGCTATTACTTTTGAATTCGTTCGGATTGTTAATAACAAATTTCATAAGCGAATATATATATTCTGAAGCTACAGTGGAGATCCCTAGCTCTTTAAATAAGTGTCTGCAGGATTATGTTGGATGAGCTCCTGGAATTATTCTGATTACACGCTATTGTGAAATGAACACTCTTTTACTCAATGATGAGTTACCCCAGAATATGATGCCATACAAAAGCAGAGAATGAAAATAGACGTGGTAAGCTAATTTACTGAGATGTATATCGCCAAAATTTGCAATGACCCTAACAGCATAAGTAGCTGAACTCAAACGTTTCAACAGATCTTCAGTGTGTTTTTTCCAGTTCAACCCCTCATCAATGGATACAACTTGAAATTTTGAATATTCTACCTTAGCTACCGATTTCTGATCGAAGTCTATAGTTATTAACGGTGTCATTCCATTTACTGTGTGGAACTGTATGTACTGTGTTTTGTCAAAGTTTAATGAGAGCCCATTTGCAGAGAACCACTTAATGATTTTCTGAAAAACATTGTTTACAATTTCATCAGTTAATTCTTGTCTGTTGGGTGCGTCAGCTGTACTTGTATCATCGGCAAAAAGTACCAGCTTTGCATCTTCGTGAATATAGAATGACAATTCATTAATATACACTCCTGGAAATTGAAATAAGAACACCGTGAATTCATTGTCCCAGGAAGGGGAAACTTTATTGACACATTCCTGGGGTCAGATACATCACATGATCACACTGACAGAACCACAGGCACATAGACACAGGCAACAGAGCATGCACAATGTCGGCACTAGTACAGTGTATATCCACCTTTCGCAGCAATGCAGGCTGCTATTCTCCCATGGAGACGATCGTAGAGATGCTGGATGTAGTCCTGTGGAACGGCTTGCCATGCCATTTCCACCTGGCGCCTCAGTTGGACCAGCGTTCGTGCTGGACGTGCAGACCGCGTGAGACGACGCTTCATCCAGTCCCAAACATGCTCAATGGGGGACAGATCCGGAGATCTTGCTGGCCAGGGTAGTTGACTTACATCTTCTAGAGCACGTTGGGTGGCACGGGATACATGCGGACGTGCATTGTCCTGTTGGAACAGCAAGTTCCCTTGCCGGTCTAGGAATGGTAGAACGATGGGTTCGATGACGGTTTGGATGTACCGTGCACTATTCAGTGTCCCCTCGACGATCACCAGTGGTGTACGGCCAGTGTAGGAGATCACTCCCCACACCATGATGCCGGGTGTTGGCCCTGTGTGCCTCGGTCGTATGCAGTCCTGATTGTGGCGCTCACCTGCACGGCGCCAAACACGCATACGACCATCATTGGCACCAAGGCAGAAGCGACTCTCATCGCTGAAGACGACACGTCTCCATTCGTCCCTCCATTCACGCCTGTCGCGACACCACTGGAGGCGGGCTGCACGATGTTGGGGCGTGAGCGGAAGACGGCCTAACGGTGTGCGGGACCGTAGCCCAGCTTCATGGAGACGGTTGCGAATGGTCCTCGCCGATACCCCAGGAGCAACAGTGTCCCTAATTTGCTGGGAAGTGGCGGTGCGGTCCCCTACGGCACTGCGTAGGATCCTACGGTCTTGGCGTGCATCCGTGCGTCGCTGCGGTCCGGTCCCAGGTCGACGGGCACGTGCACCTTCCGCCGACCACTGGCGACAACATCGATGTACTGTGGAGACCTCACGCCCCACGTGTTGAGCAATTCGGCGCTACGTCCACCCGGCCTCCCGCATGCCCACTGTACGCCCTCGCTCAAAGTCCGTCAACTGCACATACGGTTCACGTCCACGCTGTCGCGGCATGCTACCAGTGTTAAAGACTGCGATGGAGCTCCGTATGCCACGGCAAACTGGCTGACACTGACGGCGGCGGTGCACAAATGCTGCGCAGCTAGCGCCATTCGACGGCCAACACCGCGGTTCCTGGTGTGTCCGCTGTGCCGTGCGTGTGATCATTGCTTGTACAGCCCTCTCGCAGTGTCCGGAGCAAGTATGGTGGGTCTGACACACCGGTGTCAATGTGTTCTTTTTTCCATTTCCAGGAGTGTATATTAAGAACAGCAGAGGACCCAAGATCGAACCTTGTGGCACCCCATTCTTGATTGTTCCCCAGTTTGAGGAATCACCAGTTTTTTGCACATTATGTGAACTGTTTATTTCAACTTTCTGCACTCTTCCAGTTAGGTATGATTTAAACCATTTGTGCGCTGTCCCATTCATACCACAGTACTTGAGCTTATCTAGAAGTATTCCATGATTTACACAATCAAAAGCCTTTGAGAGATCACAAAAAAACCCAACGGGTGACTTCTGGTTACTCAGAGCATTTAATATTTCATTAGTGAAAGTATATATAGCATTTTCCGTTGAAAACCCTTCTGGAAACCAAACTGACATTTTGTTAAAACTTTATTTTTACAAAGGTGTGAAGCTACTGTACTTTTTCAAGAATTTTAAATAAGGCAGTCAGAAGAGAGATTGGGCGGTAGGTGTTGACATCAGACGTATCCCCTTTTTTGTGCAGTGGTTTAACAATGGCATACTTCAGTCTATCTGGGAAAATACCCTGCTTCAGAGTGCTATTACATATGTGGCTAAGAATCCCACTTATCTCTTGGGAATAAGGTTTTATTATCCTGCTGGAAATGCCATCAATTCCACGTGAGCTTTTATTCTTGAGAGGGTTTATTATCTTCCAAATTTCAGAATGAGAGGTGGGTGCAGTTTCAATTGTATCAAATGGTGTGGGTAAGGCCTCTTCCATTAACTACCTTGCTTCTTCTAATGAACATTTAGATCCTATTTTCTCCACAACATTTAAAAATGATTATTCATAATGTTTTCGATTTCCGGCTTGTTGTTCGTGAAGTTTCCATTCACTTTGATGGTAATGCCGTCATCCTGTACTCTTGATTGCCCTGTCTCCCTTGTAATAATTGTTTTGATTTTGTTATCAGAGATATTAATCTCAGACATGATGCACATGCTTCTCGACTTTTAATAACCTTTCTTAATGTAGCACAGTAGTTTTTAAAATATTTGGCTGTTTCTGGGTCATTACCCTTTTTGTTGTTAGGTACAGTTCCCTTTTGTGGTTACAAGATATTTTTATTCCTTTAGTAAGCCAAGGTTTTTTGCAAGGTTTCTTATAATTAGATTTAACTACTTTCTTGGGGAAACAGTTTCCAAATTCCCTTAAAAGTGTATCATGAATTAAGTTATATTTTAAATTAGCATCGGGTTCCTTGTACATCTCATCCCAGTCTAACTGCCGCAGATTTTCCCTGAAATTTCTAATTGTTGAATCATTAATTGAACGCACAGCTTTGGAGGGTAGTTTTGAATTACTGAATGGAGCTATGTCATATACTGTAACTAGCTGAGCACCATGATCAGAGAGGCCATTCTCAACAGGACAAGAATTTATGTTTTTAAACTTATCTTTGTCTATAAAAGTGTTATCTATCAATGTGCTGCTGTCCTTTACTACCCGAGTGGGAAAATTAATGACAGATGTCATATTGAAAGAACCGAGCAAGACTTCAAGGTCGTTATTCCTATTACACTCTGTCAGTGAATCAACATTGAAGTCCCCACAATTAATGATTTGCTTTCCTCTGACAGATAACACAACAAGGCATCCAAGTTTTCCAGGAATAAATGAAAGTTTCCTGAAGGGGACCGATATACAGGTACAATTATGAAAGAGCCCTCCTTCAGTTTGACAGGCACATGCTTCTATATGTTGCTCTAGACAAGACTTTTTTGTATGTAAGCTTTTTACACAGTGATAACTTTTGACATATATGGCAACTCCTCCTCTCACCTTATTCTGTCTATTCATGTGTGCAGCTAGTTTATAGCCACTGATATCGAAAGTATTCTCGGACTTTATGTACGCCCTGTACTTACAGTCAATGCTGGACCTCAGTGAGTAGCTGCAAGCTTATTGGGCCGCTGAATGCCAAAGTGGCGTAACTTAATTTTTCCCACTTGTGGTAAATGAAAAAAATGGCTCTGAGCACTATGGGACTTAACTTCTAAGGTCATCAGTCCCCTAGAACTTAGAACTACTTAAACCTAACTAACCTAAGGACATCACACACACCCAAGCCCGAGGCAAGATTCGAACCTGCGACCGTAGCGGTCGCGCGGTTCCAGACTGTAGCGCCTAGAACGGCTAGGCCACCCCGGCCGGCGGTAAATGAAAGGTTTTGGGCTTCTTTTAATGTAAATTCATGATTTGCAGTAATTCACGATTCATTTGATGAAATGTACAAATGAAATATTATAATTACGTTTAATGCGGACATTTTTGTTGTATGTATCTTAAATTCCTTTTTGTAGTTCTTGCAACTTGGAGTACCACTTTTCCTTTCAGAAATTTAATCATAGTGAAAGGTAAAGTGGTATGAATCAACAGTTGTACCAATCTTCTTATAAACGTTTTGGAGGAGGAGAAGGAATACGCTGTCTTTTAATTTCATAATAGCAATTTATTTATAAAACATAAACATAATGTGATACAGTAAATGGGAGTCTTCACTTATTGCTCCAATTATACACTTTTCTCACACATATTGAGTTAAAATAATGGCATTACTGTTGTTAATTACTAGAACGCTACCTACTGAGTCTGTCTAATGGTTCAGCAATGGGCTTATCTACGTATTATAAATAAATATTTAAGGATAAAGCCTTGGGCTTTCTGCCTTGTAAAAATTTATTGTAGTTGTGTTTTGAATCATGGGGCTTCAGCCGTTTTAAAAGTAAAATTCCTTATTGTTAAGTCTTACTTGGTTTGGCCCTTCAGCCTCCTTTTTTAAAATTATTTAAGGATAGAGCTTTGGGCATTCTGCCTTTGAAAATTTATTGTAGTTGCGTTTTTAAATCATGGGCCTTCAGCCGTTTTAAAATTAAAATTCCTTACTTGTCAAGTCTTAGATTGTTTGGGCCTTCAGCCCGATTTGAAATATTATTTAAGGATAAAACCTTGCGCTTTCTTCCTTTTGAAAATTTATTGTAGTTATGTTTTATATCATGGGCCTTCAGCCGTTTTAAAAATGAAAGAAATTGTGTCCCTAAGCCATAAGATTGTGTGATATATTCAGTTGATAGTTAAGCTTGGAAATTTGCGCTGTAATGTTTGGGCATCTAAATAAAGTTGTGTGTTCGAGTGTAACTCACAGCCGCTCATTTTTGGCCCCTTTCCACAATTCCAACTACCTGTTCTGTCCTGCGGATTTAACCAGGCGTTTCAGCCTTGTATGCCATTTCATTTTATACCAGGAACCCTTTTGGCTGTCATCCCTGGCACCCTTACAGCACAGCAATACGTTGACGATATTCTACGCACCGTTTTGTTGTCAAGTCGTCTGTGGTTATATTTCAGCAAGATAATGCCCGCCCGCACACGGCGAGAGTTTCTACTACTTGTTTTCATGTTTGCCAAACCATATCTTGGCCAGCAAGGTCGCTAGATCTCTCGCCAATTGAGAAGGTTTGGAACATTGTGGGGAGGGCACTGCAACCAACTCAGAGTTTTGAAGATCTAACACGCCAGTTGGACATAAATTTGGAAACTTGTGGTAAGGACTGTGGGACCAAACTGGTGAGGCCATCGGTCCCTAGGCTTACGCACTACTTAATCTAAAAGTAACTTACACTAAGGACAACACACACACCCATGCCTGATCGAGGACTCGAACCTCCGATGGGGGGAGCCGCGCGGACCGTGACAAGGCGCCTGAGACCGCACGGCTACCCCGCGCGTCCAGTTGGGCATAATTTGGCAAGATATCCCTTAGAAGGACAATTTATGATTCTATCATTCTGTGCCAAGTTGAACAACTGTTTCATAAGGACCAGAGGTGGACCAGCCCGTTATTGACTTGCTCAATTTGTAAAGCTATTCCTCTTGAATAAGCCATACAATTTTTTTCTGACAACGTAATCATTTGTTTGTATATGTACATCGCGTCTACCTATTTCTGTTCCATTCGGATAATTCCCTAGCGGTACGTCGTTTATTATGTCTCAGAGTGTACATGGCACGACTTGCTAAAAAAAGGGACCGGGTGATAAGGCATGTGCTGAGAGGTGAAGGAATTTCCACCTTTCTAGTGCAGGCAAGTGAGGGGTGTAAAAGTTGTTGAGGGAGACCGTGGCTTCACTACAATAGGCAGGTGGCTTGTAAGATATATTTAAGTTGCAACAGTTACGTGGAAATGGCGAGACGTGCACAGCAATACTAAAGTGCAGAGCTGAATCAAACGGGTCTTCTCAATGAAGACAAGACGTCAACGATAGGAGTCTTGAAGTTCAGAATGTTTGTGGGTTTCGCACTGCAGCTCAAGGTGCCTTGGCCGATTCACTCGTCAGCCGGTGGAACGCGAGCTAAATATACAACAGCGGTGGGCTGTGGGACGGGCTGTGTGGGAACTTCTTGAAAGCAGCGGCGCCACCCTTTTAGCGGGCTGTCGAGCTGTTTGCAGTCGGCGCAATCTGAATTGCAAAACCAAAGCGCCGTTAACAAGCGGCGGCGGGCATTTTTATTTAGAGGATCGTGGAAAGCACGCACCGCCCGTGCATCAGCAGACGATGCAAAACAGCGCGTCTTGCCGGCAGGAAGCGAGTGCCCCGGTAATTGCCCGAGTCTTCCCACGGCCGGAAGGATGCCAGTCAGGGTCTGTCGGACAGCTGAGTAGTGGGGGGTTCGTGATCACTTTGCTGGCTAGTATGAAGTGTTTTTCCTTCGTAGACACCGGCCCTCTGTGTATACACTCTTCCGGACAACTAGGAGCACGCAGGGCTAAGTTCGCCGTTGGGTCGATTAATTCTTGTCGCAGTTGTTTCACTCCTGATTGTTTCTTGATCTACATGTCTTGGCTAATTTGCTTCTAAGACATCACGTTTTGTTTCCCGTGGTATCCTGGAATTATACATGGTCCAGACACATTAATGTGACTACCGCTGCAATAACAACTCACCGACGACAGGTGGCAGCACTATCAGTGGAAGATATGTATAGCGTGACGGCGGGACGTAGAAAACTACACTACTGGCCATTAAAATTGCTACACCAAGAAGAAATGCAGATGATAAACCGGTGTTCATTGGACAAATATATTACACTCGAACTGACATGTGATTACATTTTTACGCAATTTGGGTTCATAGATCCTGAGAAATCAGTACCCAGAAAAACCACCTCTGGCCGTAATAACGGCCTTGATACGCCTGGGCATTGAGTCAAACAGAGCTTGGATGGCGTGTACAGGTACAGCTGCCCATGCAGCTTCAACACGATACCACAATTCATCAAGAGTAGTGACTGGCGTATTGTGACGAGCCAGTTGCTCGGCCACCATTGACCAGACGCTTTCAATTGGTGAGAGATCTGGAGAGTGTGGTGGACAGAGGAGCAGTCTAACATTTTCTGTATCCAGAAAGTCTCGTACAGGACTTGCAACATGCGGTCGTGCATTATCCTGCTGAAATGTAGGGTTTCACAGGGATCGAATGAAGGGTAGAGCCACGGGTCGTAACACATCTGAAATGTAACGTCCGCTGTTTAAGTGCCGTCAATGCGAACAAGAGGTGACTGTGACGTGTAACCAATGGCACCCCACACCATCACGCCGGGTGATACGCCAGTGTGGCGATGACGAATACACGCTTGCAGTGTGCGTTCACCGCGATGTCGCCAAACACGGATGAGACCATCATGATGCTGTAAACAGAACCTCGATTCATCCGAAAAAATGACGTTTTGCCATTCGTGCACCCAGGTTCGTCGTTGAGTACACCATCGCAGGCGCTCCTGTCTGTGATGGAGCGTCAAGGGTAACCCCAGCCATGGTCTCCGAGCTGATAGTCCATGCTGCTGCAAACGTCGTCGGAGTGTTCGTGCAGATGGTTGTTGTGTTGCAAACGTCCCCATCTGTTGACTCAGGGACCGAGACGTGGCTGCACGATCCGTTACAGCCATGCGGATAAGATGCCTGTCATCTCAACTGCTAGTGATACGAGGCCGTTGGGATCCAGCATGGCGTTCTGTATTACCCTCCTGAAACCACCGATTCCATATTCTGCTAACAGTCATTGGATCTCGACCAACGCAAGCAGCAATATCTCGATACGATAAACCGCAATCGCGATAGGATACAATCCGCCCTTTATCAAAGTCGGAAACGTGATAGTACGCATTTCTCCTCCTTACACGAGGCATCACGACAACGTTTCACCAAGCAACGCCGGTCAACTGCTGTTTGTGTATGAGAAATGGGTTGGAAACTTTCCTCATGTCAGCACGTTGTATGTGTCGCCGCCGGTGCCAACCTTGTGTGAATGCTCTGAAAAGCTAATCATTTGCATATCACAGCATGTTCTTCCTGTCGGTTAAATTTCGCGTCTCCAAAAAAATGGTTCAAATGGCTCTACGCACTATGGGACTTAACATCTGTGGTCATCAGTCCCCTAGAACTTAGAACTACTTAAACCTAACTAACCTAAGGACATCACACACATCCATGCACGAGGCAGGATTCGAACCTGCGACCGTAGCAGTCGCGCGGTTCCGGACTGAGCGCCTAGAACCGCTAGACCACCGCGGCCGGCTTCGCGTCTGCAGCACGTCATCTTTGTGGTGTAGCAATTTTAATGGCCAGTAGTGTATGTAGTCGTTGTTGTAGTGTGTAAATGAAGCGATTCATCTTACTTCAAAAACGGCATGATCATTGGTTTTCAGGATAAAGGTAGAAGCATTTTCGGAACGGCTGAGTTTTTAAACTGTTCGCACTCCGCCGTGGTTAAAGTATACCGTGTGTGGAAAAATGGCGCTATCGAAAACCGGCGCCGAAACAACTGTGGTACAGCACGGGCCACAGTTGAAAGGGGTGTACGACAGGTTTGGAAATGTGCACAGGCTATCAGACGCTCAACTATCGAGCAAAGTACCGCCCAGAGGAACCAAGGGGCCACCAACACTGCCGACCCGGGAACGTTGCTGCGTAGGAACCTCTGCAGCAGACGTCTGGTTCACGCAGCCATTCTTATTGCTGTTCATTGACGACCAGGGCTGGAATTTGCACGCCAGTACCGCAACTGGATGTCCATTGAGTGATGAACGGCGGTCTTTTAAGACAAATCACATTTTATGCTCGATTGGCTAGATGGCCGTTGGCGTATACCTCATGAAACATCTGAAAGCAAACATCCTGGAACAATCCAGGCCGCAGGTGGGAGCGTTATGGTCTGGGGAATATTTTTGTGGCATACCCTGGGTGTTCTCGTCATTCTGGAAGACACTATGGATCAACACATGAATGCATCTATCCTTGGGAACAATGTCCACACCTACATAACGTTTGCCTTTTCCTTGACATGCACTGGTTCCACATCCATTTCGGTGCCTCCTAAAATCTCAATGACTATTTTTGAAAGTCTGCTCTGCACAGTGTGGTGATTGAGGCTTTTGACGGGTGGCTGGACCTTGTATTGTATTGGTGTACATCTGTAGTGATGGGCACTTGTCAGTTGAGGGAAGAAAAGAATATGAAAAAGTTTTCAAATATCGCTGCCAGTCACAAAAGTTTTTGATAGCTACGTTTTTAATTTGGCGACATGTTTCGAGGTGATATCTCATCAGGCTGTAGTGGCATTAGAAAGACATTTAAAAACATGTTTATACAGATACTAAGGTTTCTTTACATGACTGCTGTGATTATGCTCTGGAGAGAGAGAGAAGAATAACCTACTAAGAGGCAATGTCATTTTGTGTATTCTGCTCACATCTAAATTTTATGAAACAATCAGTCACTTTGTTCTTGTGGCGTGGCAGTTTTATTGTGATGTGTTGAGGCATCACTATTTACATGCCTCTTTTGGAAATCCTCACCATCGTTCACAGACTTCACAACGGTGTCTTTAAGGCACGATACACAAAACAAATCAGCAGTGCACAATATGGCTGCCGAAACAAGTTTCGACTTGACCATCGATATGTCGATCTTGGTATTGCCAGGAGCAATGTCTTCTGCATATCTCGCTGTCGTATCACTGATGCTGGTTGGCGTAATATATTACAAAATGAGGGACTGTGACGATTTTATAACGCAAATTATTTTCAGAAATACAAAGATAGTTCTGGGATATATAATATATGTACAACATTGATGTGTTGTACTAACTATTTTAAGGGCACTGAATTGAAATTCGTAAAGAAGTGTGAGGTTTTGGAATCTGTCATTTCATTTAGGATCTCGTTTTTCGGTTGAAGGCCATGGATGAATATTTCCATTTCTTCCTAGATGTTCATTCTCCAGCTCATTTCCAATGTCTGTAGTACTTTTAAGTCATTGTCTGTTGCAACACTGTCTTCAGTTTCATCTCTATGTTTTGTTATAACTGACTTATTAGCTTTACCCAGTCTGAAACAATCAACGTGTAGTTTAAAATAGGTTTTAGAGTTTCTTCCTGTTTGGCCAATTGCTATTTGTTGTAATGAATACATGTAATTTTATAAATTCCTGGTTTTCTCAGTTTGTCTATAGGTTGTACGATGTCATAGACCAGTTTCTTTCTTAAGATGTTGTTGATGGCAAAAGTGTTCCTGATATCTGCGTTTTCAAACAACTTGTCTATTTTGTCTGATATGACTCCTAAATATGGCTTCAATTTAGGAAAGAATATGCTTCTGAAAATGTCATGAATCCTCTGCGGATGCGATGAATGGCAGCTTGCTCAAAGTGTAGAAAAATGTATCTTAATGCAGGTGAGTAGGGAAAACAATCCCCTAATGTTCGAAAGCGGCATTAATGGTATGCTGTTTGACATAGTCACGTCGATTAAACATCTAGACGTAACGTTCCAAAGAGGCATGAAATAGAATGAGTACGTAAGGACGGTTGTAGAGAAGGGGAATGGTCGACTTTGGTTCACTGGGAGTGTTTTGAAGTGTGGCTGGTCTGCAAAGGAGACCGCCTACAGAACACTTGTGAGACCCATTCTTGAGTACTGCTCGAGTGTTTGGGTCCACACCAGGTCGAATTAAAAGATGACGTCAGAGGTGGGCTGCTAGATTTGTAGCCTGTAGGTCTGATAAACAGGCGGATATTATGGAGATGCTTCGTGAACTCAGATGGGAATCTCTGTAGAGAAGACGGAGAACTTTTCGCCATACTTTATTAAGAAAGTTTGCCAAAAAAGCTGACTGCAGGAAGATTTTGCTGGCGTCAATGTAGATTTCGCGTAAGGACCGGGAAATTAGGGCTCATACGGAGGCATATAGACTGTCATTTTCCCTTCTTTTTGTAGTGGAACAAGAAAGGAAATGAGCAGCATCGGTACGTGGAAGTCTCTGCAGTGCGCCGGCCGCGGTGGCCGAGCGGTTCTAGGCGCTTCAGTCCGGAACCGCGCAACTGCTACGGTCGCAGGTTCGAATCCTGCCTTGGGCATGGATGTGTGTGACGTCCTTAGGTTAGTTAGGTTTAAGCAGTTCTAAGTCTAGGGGACTGATGACCTTAGATGTTAAGTCCCATAGTGCTCAGAGCAATTTCAACCAACTCTGCCATACGCCATACGGTGGATTTCAGAGTATGGATTTACACGCAGACAGATTGATGTCCCTTCGTTTTGCATGGGATAGGAAACCCTGCAGTTTAGTTCCTTTAATCTCCAAACCAACCAACCAACCATTTGCACGATGTGTAGTACTTTTTGGGAGAATATTCTACCTTGCCCCCCCATGAACCATGGACCTTGCCGTTGGTGGGGAGGCTTGCGTGCCTCAGCGATACAGATAGCCGTACCGTAGGTGCAACCACAACGGAGGGGTATCTGTTGAGAGGCCAGACAAACGTGTGGTTCCTGAAGAGGGGCAGCAGCCTTTTCAGTAGTTGCAGGGGCAACAGTCTGGATGATTGACTGATCTGGCCTTGTAACAATAACCAAAACGGCGTTGCCGTGCCGGTACTGCGAACGGCTGAAAGCAAGGGCAAACTACAGCCGTAATTTATCCCGAGGGCATGCAGCTTTACTGTATGATTACATGATGATGGCGTCCTCTTGGGTAAAATATTCCGGAGGTAAAATAGTCCCCCATTCGGATCTCCGGGCGGGGACTACTCAAGAGGATGTCGTTATCAGGAGAATGAAAACTGGCGTTCTACGGATCGGAGCGTGGAATGTCAGATCCCTTAATCGGGCAGGTAGGTTAGAAAATTTAAAAAGGGAAATGGATAGGTTGAAGTTAGATATAGTGGGAATTAGTGAAGTTCGGTGGCAGGAGGAACAAGACTTCTGGTCAGGTGACTACAGGGTTATAAACACAAAATCAAATAGGGGTAATGCAGGAGTAGGTTTAATAATGAATAGGAAAATAGGAATGCGGGTAAGCTACTACAAACAGCATAGTGAACGCATTATTGTGGCCAAGATAGATACGAAGCCCACACCTACTACAGTAGTACAAGTGTATATGCTAACTAGCTCTGCAGATGACGAAGAAATTGAATAAATGTATGATGAAATAAAAGAAATTATTCAGATTGTGAAGGGAGACGAAAATTTAATAGTCATGGGTGACTGGAATTCGAGTGTAGGAAAAGGGAGAGAAGGAAACATAGTAGGTGAATATGGATTGGGGCTAAGAAATGAAAGAGGAAGCCGCCTGGTAGAATTTTGCACAGAGCACAACATAATCATAACTAACACTTGGTTTAAGAATCATGAAAGAAGGTTGTATACATGGAAGAACCCTGGAGATACTAAAAGGTATCAGATAGATTATATAATGGTAAGACAGAGATTTAGGAACCAGGTTTTAAATTGTAAGACATTTCCAGGGGCAGATGTGGACTCTGACCACAATCTATTGGTTATGACCTGTAGATTAAAACTGAAGAAACTGCAAAAAGGTGGGAATTTAAGGAGATGGGACCTGGATAAACTAAAAGAACCAGAGGTTGTACAGAGATTCAGGCAGAGCATAAGGGAGCAATTGACAGGAATGGGGGAAATAAATACAGTAGAAGAAGAATGGGTAGCTTTGAGGGATGAAGTAGTGAAGGCAGCAGAGGATCAAGTAGGTAAAAAGACGAGGGCTAGTAGAAATCCTTGGGTAACAGAAGAAATATTGAATTTAATTGATGAAAGGAGAAAATACAAAAATGCAGTAAGTGAAACAGGCAAAAAGGAATACAAACGTCTCAAAAATGAGATTGACAGGAAGTGCAAAATGGCTAAGCAGGGATGGCTAGAGGACAAATGTAAGGATGTAGAGGCCTATCTCACTAGGGGTAAGATAGATACCGCCTACAGGAAAATTAAAGAGACCTTTGGAGATAAGAGAACGACTTGTATGAATATCAAGAGCTCAGATGGAAACCCAGTTCTAAGCAAAGAAGGGAAAGCAGAAAGGTGGAAGGAGTATATAGAGGGTCTATACAAGGGCGATGTACTTGAGGACAATATTGTGGAAATGGAAGAGGATGTAGATGAAGATGAAATGGGAGATAAGATACTGCGTGAAGAGTTTGACAGAGCACTGAAAGACCTGAGTCGAAACAAAGCCCCCGGAGTAGACAATATTCCATTGGAACTACTGACGGCCGTGGGAGAGCCAGTCCTGACAAAACTCTACCATCTGGTGAGCAAGATGTATGAGACAGGCGAAATACCCTCAGACTTCAAGAAGAATATAATAATTCCAATCCCAAAGAAAGCAGGTGTTGACAGAAGTGAAAATTACCGAACTATCAGCTTAATAAGTAACAGCTGCAAAATACTAACACGAATTCTTTACAGACGAATGGAAAAACTAGTAGAAGCCAACCTCGGGGAAGATCAGTTTGGATTCCGTAGAAACACTGGAACACGTGAGGCAATACTGACCTTACGACTTAAGATTAAGGAAAGGCAAACCTACGTTTCTAGCATTTGTAGACTTAGAGAAAGCTTTTGACAATGTTGAGTGGAATACTCTCTTTCAAATTCTAAAGGTGGCAGGGGTAAAATACAGGGAGCGAAAGGCTATTTACAATTTGTACAGAAACCAGATGGCAGTTATAAGAGTCGAGGGTCATGAAAGGGAAGCAGTGGTTGGGAAGGGAGTAAGACAGGGTTGTAGCCTCTCCCCGATGTTGTTCAATCTGTATATTGAGCAAGCAGTAAAGGAAACAAAAGAAAAATTTGGAGTAGGTATTAAAATTCATGGAGAAGAAATAAAAACTTTGAGGTTCGCCGATGACATTGTAATTGAGACAGCAAAGGACTTGGAAGAGCAGTTGAATGGAATGGACAGTGTCTTGAAAGGAGGATATAAGATGAACATCAACAAAAGCAAAACAAGGATAATGGAATGTAGTCTAATTAAGTCGGGTGATGCTGAGGGAATTAGATTAGGAAATGAGGCACTTAAAGTAGTAAAGGAGTTTTGCTATTTGGGGAGCAAAATAACTGATGATGGTCGAAGTAGAGAGGATATAAAATGTAGGCTGGCAATGGCAAGGAAAGCGTTTCTGAAGAAGAGAAATTTGTTAACATCCAGTATTGATTTAAGTGTCAGGAAGTCATTTCTGAAAGTATTCGTATGGAGTGTAGCCATGTATGGAAGTGAAACATGGACGATAAATAGCTTGGACAAGAAGAGAATAGAAGCTTTCGAAATGTGGTGCTACAGAAGAATGCTGAAGATTAGATGGGTAGATCACATAACTAATGAGGAAGTATTGAATAGGATTCGGGAGAAGAGAAGTTTGTGGCACAACTTGACCAGAAGAAGGGGTCGGTTGGTAGGACATGTTCTGAGGCATCAAGGGATCACCAATTTAGTATTGGAGGGCAGCGTGGAGGGTAAAAATCGTAGAGGGAGACCAAGAGATGAATACACTAAGCAGATTCAGAAGGATGTAGGTTGCAGTAGGTACTGGGAGATGAAAAAGCTTGCACAGGATAGAGTAGCATGGAGAGCTGCATCAAACCAGTCTCAGGACTGAAGACCACAACAACAACAACAATTCTACCTTGGGATACTTTTTACACTTTCTATATCAGCTAGCTCTATAATAGAAATTAGTATATACTGTGATTCCATTATTAAACGATGGCGTTCAGTTTTTATGTGCTGCAGTCTCTTTCTGAATTTACTAAAACTTAGTCAAAAAATAAAGATTTTTCCAAAAGTAAAAACGTATCACAAAGTACAAATTTAAAAGCATTGCAGTCGGGAAAATTTTGTCAAAGATCACCGCTTAACCACATGTGCATTTCTGCTTTCTCGTTACTAACTGGCTCGTGAACAAAACAGACCGCCCCTATCCTGTATTGTTACTGGTGACGAGAAATGGTGTCTTCATGCTAACACAACGAAAACAGAGGAATGGTTGAGCTCAAATAAAGCAGCAACCCTCCGTAAAAATACCAACCGCAGCCACAGAAAATAATGTTACGCATCTGGTGGAACAGCGACAGTGTGGTGTACTAAGAATAGCTCCCCCGAGGTGTAACTACCACTGTTGACATTTACTCTCAACAAATGAAACGTCTTACGGGCGCAGTCCAAGAACAACGACCAGGTAGACGGCGTGAAGTGTTTCTACTCCACGATAACGCCCACCCACATTCTGCTAAACTGACAAAAACCCTATTCAGGACTTGTGTTGGGAAGGTACTCTGCACCCACCTTCTTCACCTAATTCTGTGCCCTCAGATTTTCATCTTTTACTATCGAGTAAGCTTTATGTTACTTCCTTTCCGGATTAGAATGCGCTCCGAACGTGGCTCGACTTCTTCGCTTCAAAACCACGTGATTTCTACAGTCTCAGAATCGAGAAGTTACGCTCAGCGTTCCCAGATTTCGAAATAGTGAAGGAGAACACATTTTTGTGACTTAAGTGTTAATTATGTGTATCTGTTGTGTTTATTATACTTTTGGGAAAATGTTAGGAGCTTATCCAGCGACATAATAGAATCACGCGAAGGAAAGCGTACTACAAGTTGTAAGACGTGTATATTTCTATTGTCTATTGTCAAATCCTTCCCCATGGACCTTGCCGTTGGTGGGGAGGCTTGCGTGCCTCAGCGATACAGATAGTCGTACCGTAGGTGCAACCACAACGGAGGGGTATATGTTGAGAGGCCAGACAAACGCGTGGTTCCTGAAGAGGGGCAGCAGCCTTTTCAGTAGTTGCAGGGGCAACAGTCTGGATGATTGACTGCTCTGGCCTTGTAACACTAACCAAAACGGCCTTGCTGTGTTGAAAGTAAGGGGAAACTACAGCCGTAATTTTTCCCGAGGGCATGCAGCTTTACTGTATGGTTAATGATGATGGCGTATTATGGAAATGGAAGAGCATGTAGATGAAGATGAAATGGGAGATATGATACTGCGTCAACAGTTTGACAGAGCACTGAAAGACCTGAGTCGAAACAAGGCCCTGGGAGTAGACAACATTCCATTAGAACTACTGACGGCCTTGGGAGAGCCAGTCCTGACAAAACTCTACCATCTGGTGAGCAAGATGTACGAGACAGGCGAAGTACCCTCAGACTTCAAGAATAATAATCCCAATCCCAAAGAAAGCAGTTGTTGACAGATGTGAAAATTACCGAACTTTCAGTTTAATAAGTCACAGCTGCAAAATACTAACGAGAATTCTTTACAGACGAATGGAAAAAATAGTAGAAGCCGACCTTGGGGAAGATCAGTTTGGATTCCGTAGATATATTGGAACACGTGTGGCAATACTGACCCTACGCCTTATCTTAGAAGCTAGATTAAGGAAAGGCAAACCTACGTTTCTAGCATTTGTAGACTTAGAGAAAGCTTTTGACAATGTTGAGTGGAATACTCTCTTTCAAATTCTGAAGATGGCAGGGGTAAAATATAGGGAGCGACAGGGCTATTTACAATTTGTATAGATACCAAATTGCAGTTATAAGAGTTGAGGGGCATGAAAGGGAAGCAGTGGTTGGGAAGGGAGTGAGGCAGGGTTGTAGCCTCTCCCCGATGTTATTCAATCTGTATATTGAGCAAGCTGTGAAGGAAACAAAAGAAAAATTCGTTGTAGGTACTAAAATCCATGGAGAAGAAATAAAAACTTTGAGGTTCGCCGATGACATTGTAATTCTGTCAGAGACAGCAAAGGACTTGGAAGAGCAGTTGAACGGAATGGATGGTTTCTTGAGGGGAGGATATAAGATGAACATCAACAAAAGCAAAACGAGGATAATGGAATGTAGTCGAACTAAGTCGGGTGATGTTGTGTGTATTAGATTAGGAAATGAGACACTTAAAGTAGTAAAGGAGTTTTGCTATTTGGGGAGCAAAATAACTGATGATGGTCGAAGTAGAGAGGATGTAAAATGTGGACTGGCACAGGGAAGGAAAGCGTTTCTGAAGAAGAGAAATTTGTTAACATCGAGTATTGATTTAAGTGTTAAGAAGTCGTTTCTGAAAGTATTTGTATGGAGTGTAGCCATGTATGGAAGTGAAACATGGACGATAAATAGTTTAGACAAGAAGAGAATAGAAGCTTTCGAAATGTGGTGCTACAGATGAATGCTGAAGATAAGATGGGTAGATCACATAACTAATGAGGAGGTGTTGAATAGGATTGGGGAGAAGAGAAGTTTGTGGCACAACTTGACTAGAAGAAGGGCATCAGGGGATCACCAATTTAGTATTGGAGGGCAGCGTGGAGGGTAAAAATCGTAGAGGGAGACCAAGAGATGAATCCACCAAGCAGATTCAGAAGGATGTAGGTTGCAGTAGGTACTGGGAGATGAAGAAGCTTGCACAGGATAGAGTAGCATGGAGAGCTGCATCAAACCTGTCCCAGGACTGAAGACCACAACAACAACATTATCAAATCACAATTTATGAAAGATGATTATATTTTGTTAATAGGATTAAGTAGGAATAATTAATATTTGTCATGTTGGAAATAATTGTGGTAGCAGGGAATGTCTGCACCAAAGTATTGTTGACAAGAGAGACCGCAAATTGATATAATTTTAAAAAGGGTGGGAGAGACCGCGTATGGATAAATTTCAAGAAAAGAGCGGGAAAGACCGGGCATTGATCTATTTTGTAATGGTAGCAGGGATTGTCTGCACCAGAAAGCATTATTGGCAGCAGAGACCGCACTTAAGCGTTCGTAGGAAGTCAGTAGTAAGCGAGAAGTGAAGCGAGTCGGTAGCAGGTCTGAAGCGAGAGGTTGAGAGGAGCGGTGTGCCAGCCAGCCACTAGGTATGATTTACAAGAGATTATAAACGGGTGTACAGAGACATCAGCTAACTATTATAATAAGAGGAACTAATATTATTGGATTAATTTTTTGAGAAACTCAAGACTACTGATGGTATGTTTGCGCATTGCTAGTTGTAAAATTATTGTAAAAAGTAAGTCCCACATTTGAACGTTTGTAAAATCATTTCATTCAGAATATAATTAACTTTTGCCAGAAATATTGCATTTATAATTATGATCCACCCCAAAAACCATCAACGTAAAACTTTGCAAAATTTTATTGTTGTCAAGAAAAAGTTTAACTATGAATTACGTAACTTCAGTCAAATTTATTAAAGAATAACGTCAGCTTTGCTATTAAAGAATAACGTCAGCTTTGGTAATAAATACAGCCACTTATTATGAAAGTCCACCAGTAGCTAACAGAGTATAGTAAAACAGAGTAAGTAAATTCATATCGCATTTCGATGTAGCAGTCAGATGGCGATCCAGTAACAGTAAAAAAGGTAAGGAACTGTTTTGGGTTATTGCAGATAACGACTGAGGGCCACGACGACGATACATTCTATGTTTCGTCGAAATAATCCGAAAATCACTTTTAAAAAGCAGCAATTAAATTTGTATGCGAAGATTGAGAAAGAGAATAAATTTCAAATGGAAGATTTCATTTGTTACTATTAAGTAAGAGATAGAAATCCTAAGGGAAGGTTACATAGGTTATTGTAAAAGAGAAGGTTATCATAACAAAATAGGTATAGAGGAGACGGGAAAGTTTTAAGGTCACTACGAAAATTTTCCACAATTTTCCATAGCTTTTATTGTTGCTAAACATGAGGGTGTGTTTTGTGCAGCATTTGTTAATATTTCGAGTTCTACATATTTAAGTGGTCTATAATACTGTATATTAAAACTACTTGGAGTATATTGTTAGGTCATCAATTACAGATGTTTATGGCAAGTAAAATTTTATATTTTTTGTGGCCTTTAGTCTGAAAACTGGTTTAATCTAGCTCTCCATGCTACTCTATCCCGTACCAGGCTCTTCATCTCTGAATAAGTACAGCAACTTACTGTACATCCTGCTGAATCTGTTTACTGTATTCATCCCTTGGTCTCCCTCTACAAATTTATGACTGAATTGGTAATCTCCTGATGTCTCAGAATGTGTCCTATCAACCGATCCCACCTTCTAGTAAGGTCGTGCCACAAATTTCTTTTCTCCCTAATTCTGTTCAAAACTTCCACATTACCTGTGTGATCTACCCATCCAATAATCAGAATTCTTCTGTAGCAATCCACTTCGAAAGCTTTTATTGTCTTCTTGTCTAAACTGTTCATCGTCCATGTTTCACTTCCTTACATGGCTACATTCCATACAAATACTTTCAGAAGACTTCCTAAGACTTAAATCTATATATAGTGCTAGCAAATTTCTTTTCTTCAGAAACTATTTCCTTGCCACTGGTAGTCTACGTTTTATATCCTATATACTTCGGCCGTTATCAGTTATTTTGCTGTCCGTATGAAAAAAGTGGCTCGTTTCCTAATCTAATTCCCTCAGTATCACCTGATTTAGTTCGATTACACTCTATTATTCTTGCTTGTCTTTTGTTGATGTTCATCTTATTTCCTCCTTTCAAGACACTGTCCATTCCGTTCGATTGCTCTTCCAAGTCCTTTGCTGTCTTTGACAGAATTACAATATCATCGGCAAACTTGTTTTTATTTCTTCCTGCTAAACTTTAACTCCTACTTCATTTTTTTCTTCTCCTTTATTGCTTGCTCAATGTAGAGATAGAATAACGTCGGTGATAGGCTACAATCCTGTCTCACTGCCTTCTCAATTACTGCATGCCTTTCATTCCCCTCGACTCTTAATAACTGCCGTCTGGTTTCTGTACAAGTGGTAAATTCTATATATTTTTAAAACTAGTTACACAACGTTTGGATGATACAGTTGTATTTCGCCAGTCGTGCACCATCTTTTACCCTGAAATAGAAGGTCTTTTACTATGGAAAAAACGGGATATTTGCAAAATTAAATGAGTTCGTTAACATCTTAATGATTTTTCCTGTCTTGAAAATGAAAATTTGTGTTAGTTTCCAATAGCTTCATTTTCAAAATATACTTCAATACACGACAAACGGCTTGCCGCAGTGGTAACACCTGTTCCCATCAGATCACCGAAGTTAAATACTGTCGGGCCTGGCTAGTAATTGCATGGGGCAACGTCCGGCCTACCGAGTGCTATTGGCAAGTGAGGTGCACCCAGCCCTTGTGGGGCCAATTGAGGAGCTACTTGACTGAGAAGCAGTAGCACCAGTCACGAAAACTGGCAATGGTTGGGAGAGCGATGTGCTGACCTCATGTCGCTCTGTGTCCCCATCCAGTGACGCCTAAGGGCGAGGGATGTCACGGCGGCGCGTTGGTGTCCTTGGGCCTTCAAGGTCTGTTCGCACGGTGTTTTTTTTTATTTCAATACATATATAAAAATATATTTGATAATACCTCTGCTTAATCTGATTTCACTTATTGATTATTGGTGTGCAGTAGAGTAATAATGTAACAGATACATGCGGTACGCATACACCCGAGTTTTGAAGCTTCACCATAGCATGCGAATGTCACTCGGTGGTGAAATGATCACAGTTAATCACATTTGTCCGTTCTCGAATACTCTGACGCGGATCATTGCGAAGTAATGCGCTTAAACGATCTTGATCAAACCCCAAAGATCTTCCTGGACTTGGAGAGTAACTTACGTAGGAAATGTTCCGATATCTGCACTTGGCACTCCATTTTATAGCATCCACAGTTCCACACACTATCTCCAAATAGCAGAATGACAGTATGTAAACTCAAATAGTAACAGTGAACTATAAAGAAAAATGACAGTCGATAAATAAACCCGTAGCACCTGTAATACCAACGTGCAAAACAAAAACGCTTCCAACTTGTGCACCTACCTAATAAAGCGACTCACTAGACAGAAGACCGACCAAAAACCATCATGTGACCAAAAACCATCATATTTTTCTAGGCACACTCCCCCATAAGTAACTAATCTAATTTGGTTATGATAATATTACGTTGGTTTAGTGCAGACTTGAATTTGTTTCGTTTGTTTTCATTTGTTACATATACGTCGCAGAGATCTGACGAGTGCTGAAGGTCATATTTTATGAACCACAAGTTGTCATGTCACCGGATACAGTAAACAGGTGGGCGACGGCCGTCCAGCACAAAAAGAAGCCTGAAGCTGTACGATAACTCATGTAGCGATTATGATCTCACAATGAAGTACATGTATAAATATTCGTTATTATGTTTGTTTATTAAAATATATTCAGTATCTTGTTGGCCACTCTAGACTCAAGTTAATTTGTTGTGGAATAAATCAAGACATTTTATTACTTGACCTAACTTTGCATACCGTTGACGAAAATAAACTCAGTTAAATACTAATATTCACTGAATTAGGGACGGTATACCACCTTGTGTGTTTCAAAAGAAGACTGTTTCATTTGTAGTTGTTATGGAATTTTGATAAACCAGTAGATACATACGTAAAAATTGTTTAATTATGAGAGTGCTAGAAGTCATAAGAATGTACTTGGTTTCCGATAGTTAAATGACGTAAATTCGCAACTGAACGTGTTTTGTTTCAAAGACGGGGAAGGACATACGAATTGTTTGTTGATGGAAAGTTCACAGTTGGGAATATATTCAAATACCATATCAATATTGAAAATATTAATTTCAAGTGTAGCTGTTGGTGCAAAATCCACCGATTCACCAATTGTGTCCTGGTTAAAAAAATATCGCTATTGTCTGGGCTGTGGAGAAAAACAGTGGCTGTTTTGTACAATTTTCGGAGGTGACCATAGAAAATATTTTTCCTTTCTTTGCCATGTTCGTCCATAAAAGAGGCTAGACTGGTGGTTTTCACGAAATTAACTATTCAAGGTAATTAAGCTAACTCTACTGATGTCGCTTTGAGCAATCCGCAATACGTCTATAGGGTGTTTCCGTAAGAGCGTGCAAAAATATAACAGGACACAAAGAATGCTCTCCTCTGAACAATTTGACATAGCGAACCTGGGGACGGACTAGCCAGCTTAAAGAGATATGGAAATAAACTTGTCTACCGCATGCATTACTGTTTTCCAGCTTATTTACAACTAACATGCGTACAAGTTTAAACGCACTGTGCTGTTTATTTACATGCACATTTTTTATTTGCTGCATGGAAACAAGAAGAACAAGCCTGAAGTCATGATGCAGGTTCTGTTTACTTTATTTGTTCATAAGGTGCAACTGTTGGCTCGTATTTACACCGTCCCGTGACAGAACGTGCTATGAATCAACGACAGACCTTCATTACTGAATGCTTTTCAGAGATGTACAGTACAATATGATGGAGCAATACCGGTACAGTATTTCAAGTGTGTGAATTTCTAAGGGACCAAACTGCTGACGTCATCGGTCCCTAGACTTACACACTACTTTAAACTCACTTAAACTAACTTACGCTAAGAACAACATTCACACCCATGCCAGAGAGAGGACTCGAACCTCCGGCGGGAGGGGCCTCGCAGTCCGTGACATGGTGCCTGAAACCGCGCGGCCACTCCGCGCGGTGTATAGTATTTCCTGGTCCCTGGAATGGAAGGGGAGGTCCTATTCCATGGCCTGCGAGATCACCTGACTTGAATCCCCTTGCTTATTTCCTGTGGGGATATCTAAAGTCACTTGTGTATGACAGTCCAGTCGATACGGAGATGGAATTAGTTGCTAGAATTGTAGCTGCCTGTGACGTGATTCGAAACACTGATATCAGGGATATTTGTCGGGGTGCGTCAGAATCTTGTTCACCGATGTCATTCTTGTATTGAGGCTGATGGCCGTCAGTTCCACCACATTTTGTAAGATATGGCAGAAATGGTACGTTCATTGTTTCAAAGATGGTATTTTCAGTTACAAAAACGTCGTGTGACTAGGGCCTCCCGTCGGGTAGACCGTTAGCCGGATGCAAGTCTTTCGATTTTACGCCACTTCCGCGACTTGCGCGTCGATGGGGATGAAATGATGATGATTAGGACAACACAAAACCCATTCCCTGAGCAGAGAAAATCTCTGACCCAGCCGGGAATCGAACCCAGGCCCTTAGGATCGACATTCTGTCGCTCTGACTACGCAGCTGCTGGGGGAGGACATTTTCAGTTAACTAATGTAAATAAAAAAGCACACGGTATCTCCTTGAGCTGGCTCCTCCGACCCAGGTTTCCTACCTCAAATTGTTCGGTGGAGCATCCTCTATGTCCTGTTAAATATTTGCACGCTCTTACGGAAACATCCTGTATGTCAGGAACGGTATCAGGACAGGCGCGTAATCGGTATAAGTGTCCTCTCAGAGCTTTGGGTGGCTGTTACCAAACGGGATCACATTGGAAAAATACAAGTGAGGATTGGCCGTGAATTACACGGTATTTTTGAACCAATATATACGCTACGTCTGCCAAACTTATCCATATGTCTTCAGTCTTTCTATGTGTGATTAGTGATGTAGTCATAGAGGTTTTGGATGTCTCTAAAATTTCTTTCGCTTATATTACTCGATCTTTCATAAAAGATTCAGAAATGTTCCCTTGTGAAATTCCACCATCATTAGCAACGAAATTAATAGGAGATATCAAAATGGAAAGCGTCGGAGTAACAACTTTCCGTTATATAACCCAACGAAAAGGTTAATATACAGGGTGACGCAGCTGCCCCTATCGACGTCGTTTTATGCAACCCAACATGACAGAACAATGTTGTTGGCCAATTCGCTTTGGATATGTGGATCACATTGTCAAACTCTCTCATAATATCTGGATATACGAACGTATATTAGGCCTACTGTACAAATTTTTTATGGACGTCCATCTTATTGCGTGGACGAGGGACTTCAGCTGATGATATATATGAGAAAAAGTGCCACCACAGCTCTATCTTGAGAATGTCTTTATTCTATCACATGACTAGTTTGGGCGGCCCATTACCGCCATCCTCAGATCCCGCCACTGCCAAAAGAGTAATTTGATTTCCCTGGCACACTTATTGTGGGATTCATGCTACTAGCAGACGTGGGTTTCTATACTCGACACCGTGTTGTCTCCAATACAATCATATGTACCTAACCATGTGACTGCATTGGAGACAACACGGTATCGAGTATAGGCTCATGATGTAAGCCAGCCCACGTATGTCAGTAACAAGATCACACAGTAAATACGCCAAGGAAAAAAATTACTCCTCTGGCAGTGATGGGGTCTGAGGGGGGCGGTTCTGTGCCGACGAAACTGGTCGTGTGATAGAATGAAGACATTTCAAGCTACAGCTATGGTAGTTCTTTTTCTCAAATAACCAAATTTTGTTTATGAGAGTACTTTAGCACGTTTATCCAGCAAGTCATATATTAATCTTCTCATTGGGTTATATACCGGGAAGGTGTTACTTCCACCCTTCCCATTTTGATATATTCTCCTAAATTCTTTGTTTCCGATGGTGAAACACACTTTATAAGGCAATATTTCTGAACCATTTACGAAAGGTTAAGTACTGTAAACGGAATAAATTTACAGATACATTAAAAATCTTTATGATTACACCGCTAATTAATAAAGAAAGACTGTAGACACTTGAATAAGTTTGTCAGATGTAAGGTATATCTTGGTCCAAAAACACCGTATATCTCATGGCCAGTCTTCATTTGTAATTTTTACGGGATGAGACCATTTGCTAACAGTCGCTCGACCTTATATCTATTACGGGACTAACGCCTGTCTATATACCGTTCCTGATACACACAATGCGGGTTGCATAAAACGACATGACAGGGGTAGATGAATGATCCTGTATATAAACTATCAGACCAATTTGTGGTGGTGGCGGGACAACACACAGTCATAAAATGACAAAATATTTTCTTTATCATTGTTTCATTTTCAAAAGGGAGGCTTTTCACGACTGACTGCTCAAGAGTGGAACTGCTCTTCAGTCGTGCAGATTTTTAAAAGTTTACCAGATTGAAATTAAAACATAAAATGATGGAAAAAGTGAAATGTAAAATTTCTGTGGTTTATGCATGTCTGTGTCCCACATCTGATTTATTTTGTTTTCTTTTTGAATACAAGGCACGTTGATGAAATCTTCGCCAGAAGATGATGAGAATGACACTCATCGAAACGTCGCGGATTTTCGAGCAGCTACCCGGATGGAAGCCAGAGAAAATTTCATCAGCAGTATACACCGGGATAGCCTACATTCATACATGGCACGTTTGTTCCCTTGTGTATGGTTCTGTAATACGTGACCTTGCCTGCAGATACGCGTTACTAAGAGCTTTACATGACATGGTAATTAGCTCAGTAATTCTCTTCCATAATGAGTGTTTTTGTGACTTCATTCAGGGATCAGTAGCTACGGCCATCAGCTCACGTGGTCATTCACTTAGGAAGACCACCGTACCTCAGTAGTTAAGTATTATGTATTTTTCTTTTTACTTTATCGTTCCTATAAGAAAAAGTAAACTGTATAAATGAGAATTCTATTGTTTTTCAGAGCCACCAGGTACCTCAGCAGCTGCTGGAAATGTGATGTGCTGCTGCATAGGAGTTGCAGGCGTCTTGGAAAGGCGGCAACCTGCGGTACAGCCAAGTGTGGTTGGCGGCTGGGTCGTAGGCACCACCTAGGCTTCAGCACCTCTCTCCGCTATGGAGGAGATGGTAAGGTATTCTCAATGGAGTCGGCAGCTGTGATGTAGATGACAGCACATTAACCAAGTACGACAAAAAGTTGCTTCATAATTATACAATGAAGGCTTTCACGACCGGATGTTTCAGCTGCCGAGAATTCTTCCGGGTTGTATGGCCATGGTCCATGGAACTCTTCAATCCCTGACGTTTCGTCCAAAGCTATGTTGGACATCTTCGGAGGTGCTCCTGGTTGTGCTGAGTCTTGCCGACTGTCTTTGTTAGTTCTGCAGGGATGTCATCAATGCCCATTGCTTTGTTGCCCCGTAGTTCTTTAGAGTTTTGTCAAATATTTCTTGCGGAATGTCATTTCCCTTGTCATCTTCGTCTACTTGCTCTTCTTTTCCTATTACTGCCTCTGAAAGAGGTATTCCGGCATGCAACTCCTCAATGTATTCTTTCCATATCTTCACCATGTCTTCACCAAACAGCATTTTCCCCTCTTCATTTTCTATTGTGCCTGAGAGTGTTGTTTTACGTTTGTTAAAAAATTTATTTGCTGCTCTGTAGGCTAAATCAGTTCTTCCGCTTTGCATATTTTCTTCCACTTCCCTGCACATTTTCTCAAGAAAATTTTCTTTTGCTTTCCTAGCTTCCCTATTCACTAAATTCCTCAGTCTTCTGCATTCTGCTTTTCCTTGTTCATCAGTTGCGTTTTTGTATAATCTCTTTTTCTGTAAACTCAATAAATAACATCTGCTGTAATCCTTTTCCTCTTGTTTTTGGGTTTAGTTTCTCCAACTATCTTTTCTGCTGCTTTGTACATTTTAGAAGTAACTATCCAGCGCGATCTTAAGTGGAACGACTACTTAAAACAAATAATGGAAAAAGCAGATGCCAGACTCAGATTCATTGGAAGAATCTTAAGGAAATGTAACTCATCCACGAACGAAGTGGCTTATAAGGCCCTTGTTGGATCCATTCTTAACTACTGTTCATCTAACTGGGATCCCTATCGTGTAGGACTGATAGAAAGAAGATCCAACGAAGAGCGGTATCGTTTAGCCAGTGCGAGAGCGTTACGGAGATGCTCAACAAACTCCATTGGCAGGCGCTACAAGAGAGGCATTGTGCATCACGGAAAGATTTACCATCGAAATTTCGAGAGAGTACTTTCTGGGAAAAGTCGGATAACATATTATTTCCCCCCACATACATCTCGCGTAATGACCCCGAGGAGAACATTCGAGAAATTAGAGACAATACAGAGGCTTATCGACAATCATTCTACCAACGCGATATTTGCGAGTGGGACAAGGGTCTGAGTGCTCAGTTAGTAACGCGAAAAGTACCCTCCTCCACACACTATTAGGTGGCTTTCGGAGTATGACGTAGATGTAGATAGGAACGCCCGCCGCGGACACTGTGCACGGAGAGTATACCGCGTGATCAAAAAGTCAGTATAAATTTGAAAACTGAATAAATCACGGAATAATGTAGATAGAGAGGTACAAATTGACACACATGCTTGGAATGACGAGTGGTTTTATTAGAACCAAACATACACAAAAGTTCAAAAAATGTCTGACAGATGGCGCTCTATCTGATCAGAATAACAATAATTAGCATAACAAAGTAAGTCAAAGCAAAGATGATGTTCTTTACAGGAAATGCTCAATATGTCCACCATCATTCCTCAACAATAGCTGTAGTCGAGGAATAATGTTGTGAACAGCACTGTAAAGCACGTCCGGAGTTACGGTGAGGCACTGACGTCGGGTGTTGTCTTTCAGTATCCCTAGAGATGTCGGTCGATCACGATACACTTGCGACTTCAGGTAACCCCAAAGACAATAATCGCACGGACTGAGCTCTCGGGACCTGGGAGGCCAAGCATGACGAAAGTGGCGGCTGAGCACACGATCATCACCAAACGACGCGCGCGAGTGATCTTTCACGCGTCTACCAATATGGGGTGGTGTGCCATCCTGCATAAACATCGTACGTTCCAGCAGGTGTTTATCAGCCAGGTTGGGAATAATGCGATTCTGTAACGTATCGGCCTACCTCTCACCCGTCACGGTAGCAGTTAGCGCCATCTGTCGGACATTTTGTGAACTTAGGTTTTTTTTGGTTCTAATAAAACCCCATGTCATTCCAAGCATGCGTGTCAATTTGTACCTCACTATCTACATTATTCCGTGGTTTATTAAGTTTTCAAATTTATACTGTCTTTTTGATCATCCAGTATATAAGCTTCGGCCACAGGCTTGACTTTAGTTGACCATCAGCAACGGTGGGTGACTGCTGATGCCAACCAGATTTGCTGGTGAAACGCCAGAAAAATTATTGAAAAACTGTCGGTCGAAGTTCCGGAGATGAAAAACAACAGACCGTAAGTCAATATAAGCTTTGTTGGATGTAGGTACAATCAGGTACATATCAAATTAACATTAGTACAAGTATTTTCAGAAAAAATCTTTTACGGTATTTGTATTCTATGAGGTTTCACTGCAAACTCGTTCGTATACCGGCGATTGTTTACGTCTTGTTGTCCTCTTAAAAACAGTTGTTATTGATAGTGATGCAGTCGTACACTTCTAACCATGCAAATCCATTATGTTCGCTTATGGCGTCTCATCGTTTTATACATTGAGAATGTACAGTTCCTCCGCAGGCTTATGTGCTTCGTTTATCCGCTTAGCTTGGGGAATGATCGGGTTGTGACAGCCGGTGCGTGGTGCTTTATTTGCGTTTGTTGTTGGGGAACAAACAGAACTCCAACAAACCTTGAAATGAGAGCAACTGTAAACTTGAAACTCATTACATTTAACATTATTACGATGAAGACTATGGTGGAATTGCCTATAGCGACACACAGAAAATTACACATTTTACGGTGCCACCATCGCACTTTCATTGCCACCGTCGGAAATTACTGATTCCTAGGAGCTTAGTGATTCATCCAGAAGCGGATACAAGTGACTGGTCATATCAGCAGGATGCAGATTCCACAATTCCATTGCAAGAACCGTCCCTGTACGTTTGCAAGTACGTGGCCCGGTGTCTAGTTGTAATAAACCAACCGTACAAGAGCCGTATCTGGAGATGTGCAGATCCATGACACTTCGCCAAGAACATTATAGAGCTCTCCTACCTCGTCTCTCCTACTGGTAATATCCGTTCCGCAGCGGTTGGTAGCACCAGGTCGTGGACTCGTTGAAATGTCGTAGTGATGTTAAGTGAATATCTTAGGCAAATGAAGAGGCTGACTTCAGCAATGAACAACTCAAGCTGGCCGGCCGCATACAGCTATGACCCCTGCAATATTCATGCGGACTCTCTCATTAGAGATGATCGACGGATCATAATCAAACACCTCGCTGCTCAGCTGGATGTCTCTGTTAGTAGTGCGATAGTGCTGACACACTCGCCTAGCAACTGGGGTACTGAAAGATGTGTGCCTGCTGCGTTCCTCGTCGCCAAACAGAAGGCCGTTAAGAGCAACGAAGAACTATCTTTCCGGAATTGTTTGCACATTACGAGGCTGATCGTCACAGCCGATGAAACATGGGTTTAGCACTTTAAAATGAACATAAACAGTCTCAACCGCAACCGTTAGCGTTCGTGGGGTCGTAACGCCTGCTCTTTCCACCGTCTACCATCATGTTCTAAAACAGACCGAAACCGATAATACACTCCTGGAAATTGAAATAAGAACACCGTGAATTCATTGTCCCAGGAAGGGGAAACTTTATTGACACATTCCTGGGGTCAGATACATCACATGATCACACTGACAGAACCACAGGCACATAGACACAGGCAACAGAGCATGCACAATGTCGGCACTAGTACAGTGTATATCCACCTTTCGCAGCAATGCAGGCTGCTATTCTCCCATGGAGACGATCGTAGAAATGTCGGATGTAGTCCTGTGGAACGGCTTGCCATGCCACCTGGCGCCTCAGTTGGACCAGCGTTCGTGCTGGACGTGCAGACAGCGTGAGACGACGCTTCATCTAGTCCCAAACATGCTCAATGGGGGACAGATCCGGAGATCTTGCTGGCCAGGGTAGTTGACTTACACCTTCTAGAGCACGTTGGGTGGCACGGGATACATGCGGACGTGCATTGTCCTGTTGGAACAGCAAGTTCCCTTGCCGGTCTAGGAATTGTAGAACGATGGGTTCGATGATGGTTTGGATGTACCGTGCACTATTCAGTGTCCCCTCGACGATCACCAGTGGTGTACGGCCAGTGTAGGAGATCGCTCCCCACACCATGATGCCGGGTGTTGGCCCTGTGTGCCTCGGTCGTATGCAGTCCTGATTGTGGCGCTCACCTGCACGGCGCCAAACACGCATACGACCATCATTGGCACCAAGGCAGAAGCGACTCTCATCGCTGAAGACGACACGTCTCCATTCGTCCCTCCATTCACGCCTGTCGCGACACCACTGGAGGCGGGCTGCACGATGTTGGGGCGTGAGCGGAAGACGGCCTAACGGTGTGCGGGACCGTAGCCCAGCTTCATGGAGACGGTTGCGAATGGTCCTCGCCGATACCCCAGGAGCAACAGTGTCCCTAATTTGCTGGGAAGTGGCGGTGCGGTCCCCTACGGCACTGCGTAGGATCCTACGGTCTTGGCGTGCATCCGTGCGTCGCTGCGGTCCGGTCCCAGGTCGACGGGCACGTGCACCTTCCGCCGACCACTGGCGACAACATCGATGTACTGTGGAGACCTCACGCCCCACGTGTTGAGCAATTCGGCGGTACGTCCACCCGGCCTCCCGCATGCCCACTATACGCCTTCGCTCAAAGTCCGTCAACTGCACATACGGTTCACGTCCACGCTGTCGCGGCATACTACCAGTGTTAAAGACTGCGATGGAGCTCCGTATGCCACGGCAAACTGGCTGACACTGACGGCGGCGGTGCACAAATGCTGCGCAGATAGCGCCATTCGACGGCCAACACCGCGGTTCCTGGTGTGTCCGCTGTGCCGTGCGTGTGATCATTGCTTGTACAGCCCTCTCGCAGTGTCCGGAGCAAGTATGGTGGGTCTGACACACCGGTGTCAATGTGTTCTTTTTTCCATTTCCAGGAGTGTATATGAACGGTTCCTTGACGCTGAGGCTGTCTATGTTAATTTTAAAATAAAATTAAACCTCTGTTCTCGAAGAGAAATGTTCTCGAAAGTTATGGGTTTATCACTTCGAGCCAGAAACAAAATGGCTATCCATGGAGTGGCGCCACATGACCTCTACTCCTTATAAAAAGTTCAAAGCCACATTCTAAGACTGCAAAGTCATTGAGATGGTCTTCTGGGACTCTGAAGTCTGTTAGTTGTCCTACCCCATGGTGCAAGTATAAACTAGGAATTGTATTGCGCCATCCACAGAGATTTGAAGAAACGACTTCAGCGTGTTCGTCGCTATAAAGATGCAAACGAACTTTTTCTTCTCCATGACACTAACAGGCCCCAGACAAGTCTGCGCACGTGAGAGGAGCTCACAAAATTTCATTCGACTGTTCTTCCTCATCCACCTTCCAGCCTGGATCTCACACTTTCGGACTTCTGTCTGTCTGGCCCAGTGAAGGATGCACTCCATAGGATGGGAAGCAGTACGGGGTGGTGATTGATGCAGCAAGGCGTTGACTCCGACGTCGACCAGTAGAGTGGTACCATGCTGGCATCAGGCTTTCCCAGTAACGTGGCATAAGGCCGTTGCATTGGATGTAGATTATGTTGATAAATACCGTTTTACAGCCAAAAGAATGGGGAATAATATGGTGTATTAAAGTTCTGGATAAAACCAATCTCCATTCAGAAAAAAAGTATTGCATAACTTTTTTAACACACCTCGTACTTACAGACAGTGGAGTACACAAGAGATTGTATTTCAGCCACAATCTCAATTCCAGCGAAGACGGTCGATGCACGCGGCTAGAAAATGGAGAAATTACAGCTCATGCGGAATCTTACCGCCAGTCGTTCTCCCCACCTACCAGTTACGAATTGTTGTTGTTATGGTCTTCAGTCCAGAGACTGGTTTGATGCAGCTCTCCATGCTACTCTATCCTGTGCAAGCATCTTCATCTCCCTGTACCAACTGCAACCTACATCCTTCTGAATCTGCTAAGTATATTCATCTCTTCGTCTCCCTCTACGACTTTTACCCTCCACGCTGCCCTCCAGTACTAAATTGGTGTCCCTAGATGCCTCAGAACATGTCCTACCAACCGATCCCTTCTTCTAGTCAAGTTGTGACACAAATTTCTCTTCTCTCCAATTCTGTTCGGTACCTCCTCATTACTTATGTAATCTACCCACCTAATCTTCAGCAATCTTCTGTAGTACCACATTTCGAAAGCTTCTATTCTTGTCTAAACTATTTATCGTCCATGTTTCACTTCCATACATGGCTACACTCCATACAGTTACTTTCAGAAACGACTTCCTGACATTTAAATCTATACTCGGTGTTAACAAATTTCTCTTCTTCAGAAACGCTTTCCTTTCCATTGCCAGTCTACATTTTATATCTTCTTTACTTCGAACATCATCAGTTATTTTGCTCCCCAAATAGCAAAACTCATTTACTACTTTAAGTGCCTCATTTCCTAATCTAATCCTAGCTTTACTTTTGTTGATGTTCATCTTATATCCTCCTTTCAAGACAATGTCCATTCCGTTCAACTGATCTTTCAAGTACTTTGCAGTCTCCGACAAAATTACAATGTCATCGGCGAACCTCAATGTTTTTATTTCTTCTCCATGGATTTTAATACCTATTGGGAATTTTTCTTTTGTTTCCTTTACTACTTGCTCTATATACCAATATACAGACTGAATAACATCGGGGATAGTCTTTAACCCTGTCTCACTACCTTCCCAACCAGTTCTTCCCTTTCATGCCCATCGAACCTTATAACTGCCATCTGGATTTTGCACAAATTGTAAATAGCCTTTCTCCCCCTGTATTTTACCCCTGCCACCTTCAGAATTTGAAAGAGAGTAGTCCAGTCAACGTAGTCAAAAGCTTTCTCTAAGCCTACAAATGCTAGAAACGTAGGTTTGCCTTTCCTTAATCTATCTTCTAAATAAGTCGTAGGGTCAGTATTGCCCCATGTGTTTCAATATTTCTACGGGATCCAAACTGATCTTCCCCGAGGTCGGCTTCTACCTGTTTTTACATTCGTCTGTAAGGAATTCGCGTTAGTATTTTGCAGCTGTGATTGGACTTATTATATTCTTCTTGAAGTCTGAGAGTATTTCGCCTGTCTCATACATCTTGCTCACTAGATGCTAGAGTTTTGTCACAGATGTCTCTCCCAAGGCTATCAGTAGTTCTAATGGAATGTTCTCCACTGCCGGGGCCTTGTTTCGTCTTAGGTCTTTCAGTGCTTTGTCAAACTCTTCACGCAGTATCATATCTCCCATTTCATCTTCATCTACATCCTCTTCCATTTCCATAATATTGTCCTCAAGTACATCGCCCTTGTATAGGCCCTCTATGTACTCCTTCCATCTTTCTGTTTTCACTTCTTTGCTTAGAACTGGGTTTCCATCTGCACTCTTGATATTCAGACAAGTGGTTCTCTTTTCTCCAATTTGATTTTCCTGTAGGCAGTATCTATCTTACCCCTAGTGAGACATGCCTCTACATCCTTACATTTGTCCTCTAGCCATCCCTGATTAGCTATTTTGCACTTCCTGTCGATCTCATTTTTAAGACATTTGCATTCCTTTTTGCGTGGTTCATTTACTGCATTTTTGTATTTTCTCCTTCAATTAGATTCAATATTTCTTCTGTTGCCCAAGGATTTCTACTAGCCCTCGTCTTTTTACCTACTTGATCCTCTGCTGCCTTCACTATTTCATCCCTCAAAGCTACCCATTCCTCTTCTACTGTATTTCTTTCTGTATTCTTGTCAATCGTTCCCTTATGCTCACCCTGAAACCCTCTACAACCTGTGGTTCTGTCAGTTAATCCAGGTTCCATCTCCTTAAATTCACACCTTTTTGCAGTTGCTTCAGTTTTAATCTACAGTTCATAACCAATAGATTGCAGAGTCCACATCTGCCCCTGGAAATGTTTTACAATTTAAAACCTGGTTCCTAAATCTCTGTCTTACCATTATATAATCTATCTGAAACCTTCCAGTGTCTCCAGACCTCTTCCACATATACAACCTTCTTTCACGATTTTTAAACCAAGAGTTTGCTATGGTTAAGTTATGCTCTGGGCAAAATTCTAGCAGGAGGCTTCCTCTTTCATTTCTTACTCCCATTCCATATTCACCCACTACGTTTCCTTCTCTTCCTTTTCCTACTATCGAATTCCAGTCACCCATGACCCTTCACTATCTGAATAATTTCTTTTTTCTCATCATACATTTCATCAATATTTTCGTCATCTGCAGAGCTAGTTGGCATATAAACTTGTACTGCTGTGGTAGGCGTGGGCTTCGTGTCTATCTTGGGTACAATAATGCGTTCACTATGCTGTTTTTAGTAGCTTACCCGCACTCTGTCAACGAACTTGACTAATTACCGCTCTATCTAACTTTAACATAGCCATTTTCTTTTTTCAATTTTCTAACCTACCTGCCCAATTAAGGGATCTGACATTCCACACTCGGATCCGTAGAACGCCAGTTTTCTTTCTGTTGATAACGACGTCCTCCTGATCAGTCCCCTCCCGGAGATCCGAATGGAGGACTATTTCATCTCCGGAATATTTTACCCAGGAGGACACCATCATCATTTAACCATACAGTAAAGCTGAATGCCCTCGGGAAAAATTACGGCTGTAGTTTCCCCTTGCTTCCAGCCGTTCGCAGTACCAGCACAGCAAGGCTGTTTTCGTTAGTGTTACATGGTCGGATCAGTCGGTCATCCAGACTATTGCCCCTGCAACTACTGAAAAGGCTGCTGCCCCTCTTCAGGAACCACACATTTGTCTGGCCCGTCCATTGTGGTTGCACCTACCGTACTGCTATCTGTATCGCTAGGCACGCAAGCCTCCCCAACAACGGCAGGTCCATGGTTCGTGAGGTGGGGAGGGGGTGGGGCAGTTACTAATAGAACAGGGAAAGGGGGCGAGAATACGGTAGTGGTGCCAGAAGTACCCTCCGCCATCAGTGGACGATGGCTTACGCCTTACGGAATATAGATGTACACATAGACGTACATGTGGTGCTGAGACGATGTGGTGCAATTACAAGCTGTCTATAAACACGCCACGCGACGGGTGCTCATTTTGCAGTAACAAACCAGTCAATTTCTTATTCTTAAACGATCTCCTGCATAAAAGTAGTGACGCTAAAAGAATATTTCCAACAACAAATGAAGCGCCAATACGTACTTGATAATTACTTATGTATCCTAGTAGGCTTATGTATCGTAGTCGCAAATATTCGAATAACACGTGTCTGCATTTCTGTAATTCTGCTGATTGGGATAAAACTCACACGTGTGGAGCGAATTAATGTAACAGTCGGGTGTCTGCTCTCACCAGCGCCCTGACGTTTCTCACTGTTAAATTTGTGGGTGTTTTATTAGCGTTGCTCGAGCGTAAACTGTAGCTAAAAGAGGTTAAATTTAATTAATGCTACCGTGCGTGAAGCAGAATAATTAGGATTTACAGCAATAAATTTCGCTTGCACTTTTTCATGTGCGCAACTTATATCACTTCGAGGCGAATTAGAAACAATCTGCTGCATACATGCGATGTCATGTGACCAAAAAATATGCTTCCTCCACAAATTATCTGGTTTAAACTCAGCTTATGTTCACGATTACACAAATATGAAGCAGAAAGCTTTTAGAGTATCATAATAAGGCATCTGACATCCGTTGATGGATGAATGAACGCGTTCTGCAGACTTTTCCCTGCGTTCCGGTATGCAGCTACACAGTGCCATGTTGCTCTTAAATTTTGTCTTCTCTGACCACCTCTCATTTTGTCCTCGTCTTTCTTTTCTTCTCCTTTGAAAGCCAGTAAAATACGTCCTTGATTCATCTACCATACATTTGCCTGACTGCATATCCCTTCGAGGTCTATTTAATTTTTCAGCAGTCCAGTCTATTTCCTGATCCAATTAATTATTATCTTTCCTTGTTATTTCGAACAGACAAGCTGCATCGTTCACTGAACTTCCTTCACTTTTTGAATGGTTTTAGAATTGAAAATCAACGCTTCATTGTCGCAATACAAACCGCTTATAAACTTCCCTCTTCAGAACCATTAGCAGCTTTGTTTTCAAAAAAGTACATACACTGACGAACAAAAACATTATGACTACTCACTTAATAGGGCTACCATTATTCCGCAATACCGAGACGATTGTACGTGCCAAAGATTCGGCAAGTCTTCTGTAGGTTGCCGAAGGTATGTGGCACTAGATGTCTATGTAGAGATAAAACAATTCTCATAAATTCCACAGGGGTGATCTCTAGGCGTGTCGCACATGACTCCATCGGGTTCAGATCAGGAGAGGATTCAACGTGACTTCTTTGTTACGCTGCTCAAACCACATTGCACGATTCTGGGCAGTTATCCTGCTTGGAGGATGCCATTGCCGTAGGGGAAAACATCAAGCTTGAAGTCATTCAGGTAGTCCGCAATATTGTTCACGCAGTCCACAGCTTCGCTTACTACCACAAGTTCCATCGATGGCCAGGCGAATGTCTCCCATTGCCTAATACTGTCCCTAACGACCTAATTCTATGGCGCGATGTACGTTTCGAGCATCCGTTCACTTCGATGGCAGCGTATCCAGGTGTGACAACCTGTCGCGAATGGGTCGCGAATGTGAGTAGAAATGCATAAGATTGCATAAGATGAACATGTAGGAAAGCAACCTAACGTCAGCCAGGGCGCTGGGAGCAGGAGAGGTTGCGTTTTTGTGGCAAGGGACGCTGGAGCTACATGACCAGCTATGACAGAATGTTCTGGAAGGACGACAAGACATAGGAGGCGCGCGTGATCGCGGGGATTGCATCAGACGATACTATGTAAGCAGGACCCCTTGTTTTGCCAGAGAGATTACTTCGACATCTGCCTCAGACGCTGGACATGAATTACTCTGCCCTTTGGACGGACATAGTTTCTCGTGGCACTTAGCTGCACAGGGCACATGCAGGATTGCCCAACTTACATTCAATGTGTTGGTGCCTCTGAGGGTTCGACAGTGGTCTTATCCTACCTCGTGTGATTTATTTGACAAGGCGACATATTTACATTGGTCCATCATCCAGTCTCAGTAATCTGGAGACCACAGCAGTTTAATTATGTCGTTCGGTCAACGTGGGAACGTGTAGGTGCCGATTGCTACAGAGTCCCAGCTTCAGCAGTGTGCGCTCAAGGGTTTGCTTCAAAGCACTTGCGCCTGTATAACCGTTTTACTTTTTCATCACATCTGCGACAGAGCGCAGTCTATTCTGTTTTACAGAGTGGGCATGCCTCCGATTTACATGCTCTCTGATGAGATGTGGACATATAACAACTGTCCTTCAACCACTTCCCATAGACGCTCTTGGCAGTAGCAGGAACAGCTGACTAGGTCCACAGTATCGGAAATGCTTGTTCCCAGACGCTGGGTCCTAACAATCTGCCTTTTGTGTAAGTGATCTATGTCAGAAGATTTCCACATTTGTCGCCGTTACCTTCACTAGAATGATTTCCCATTCGTCTCTGCTCCGCTTCGGCTCTATATTTTACTTACTGCGTCAGTTGCGCACAACGCCATCAGGTATGGCTATGGGCAGTAGTCATCGCCATCTTCTTCTTTTTCTTCTGCTTTAAAGTACCTGTCTTATGACAGGCTTTAACTGGCAGCTCTCCACCGTGTTCTGTTTTGTACATCTTCCTTCATATGTTTGTGTGTTCATCCTCTTCTAATTTCATTTGACATTCCAGTTCTCTTCCAACTTCATCCTCTTATTCCTTCGATTTTTCCTTCTATAACTCTTTGTTGTATCCCAACGTACTCTTCAAACCCACCTTGACCAGTTCATCGCTAGGTGCAACTATTGGTTCCTCCGTATCAACCCCTCCAAGACCCAGGCTATTATCATAGGCCGCACCACCCGCTCCTTCCGTCTCCACGATTTCTACCTCACAATTTATGGCCATCCTATCCACCTCACTCGTATCCTCAAATACCTTGCCCTCACCCTCGACCGCCACTTCACCTGGACTCCCCATCTCCTTACCATCCAACACAAAGCTCACAACAGACTCCGCAGACATGGGGACTGGATCCTTCCACCATCCTTCACACCTACAAATCCTTGATCTGCCCCATCCTTTGTTATGCCAGCATTGCTTGCATTTCCACCCCTCCCCGGTTCTATAAAGCCCTCCAAATCCTCGAATGCCATGCAATCCGCCTCGCCTTCCGCATTTGCCTCCAGTCCCCCACGTGCACCCTCTATGACCTCATCCCCTTTCCCCACGCTCTCCTTTTCCTTGATCACATCCGCACCCTGTATGTTGTCCGCCGACTCGATCCCCCCCACCCCCAGCCCGTTGCCATGCCTTTACCATTGTGCCCCACCCTCCCTCCATCACCTCCTTTCCCACCGCAACTTCCAGCATCTACCCCTCTTGGATGATGGGCTTCGCCCTGGCATCTACCATTCCTACCAACTCTAACCCCACCTTCCTCCTGCCTCCTCCTCAGGGCTCCCTCTCCTCCCCTTCCCTCCTCCTGAGTGGCTTTCCCTCTCCTACACCCCCTCCCTATCCTGTGCTCCCCTTCAATTTCTGCACTCCCTCCTGCCTTGTCTTCCCTCTTCAGCTCCTGCCCTGCCCATCTACTGCCTCTTGGTGCGCCCCCTGTCCCCCCTTTTCCTCTCCCACCCGCCCCCATCCCGCCTCACCTCATTTTTCCTCCTCTCCAACCTCCAGTCCTTCGGCAGGTCCCTACCAGAGCTTTTTATTGTTTATGAGTGTTCCATCGTTTCCAGTGGTTTTTTTTGTGTCTCACTCTGTGTGATTTTTATACTGTGGCCAACTTTTAACTTGTGTTTGACTCCAGTGATTTTAAGTGCAGAACGAATTGCCGGCTGTGTTCTTTTAACTTTATGTCAACTTTTTAACTGTCCCCAAATGTCCCCATATTAGTGTATAATTTAACTCCCATCATCTCCATTTACTGTATTTTAATATCCCCGTTTTCCCCCTGTTTTTTATGTAAGACTTCCCCTTGTATTTCTGTTAAAGCCATTTGGCTGAAGAGCGGTGAACTGTGCTGCTGCCAGCCAACCCCTTTCCATCTGGGGCAGGGGAATGAAATTACAATAAAGGAAAAGAAAACTCTTTGTTGTAGACTATTCCTACGCAGTATACGCCACAACCAAGATTTTTTCCTCGTTCTGATCACTTACAGCAACCTTCTTTCTTCCCATGTTTCCATCATTACTTTTCTGTTCTTGAGTCTACCCATCAGTTTCACCTCAAACATTCTCGTCCATAGCCACATTAAAAAATTTTCTAAATATCTTTCTTCTTTGTTTTTAACTATCCATTATTCACTGCCTTATAACACTACACTCCAGACATAATATTTAGCAAACGTCGCTCATGGCACCTATTGAAAACATTCGTTGGTCTGCTTCTGGTCATTGCACTGTCTAGTTACACGTGTTATTATTATCCCCCAGGCTGAGAGGTCCTATTTCGATAATCCCCACGCGATGCCTACTCCCCTCTTCTTCATTCCTTTACTGTCTAAGTTGTTGCCCATTGCCATTCTGGTAACGGTTTCATCTTCCTCTGTAAATTCATTGTAGAGGCTTGCGGTCCGACAGAACTGTTTTCCGGCTCCCTCTGTCTTTCTCGTACGTTATTGCCACCAAGCACAAATTCCAGTTCCTGTAGCAAACTCTTGAATGCTTCTACGTCTTCTCCACAACGTCCTGTGAGTAATTACTGATAGTTTGCTGCTAATTTAATGCAGCAGAATGACGGACTACATGGTAAATAAAAAACTGATTTTTCTTGAGTATTGCCGTTGAAACTACACCCTTCTAAATTCCTTCTCAGTATAATCTGTTGTTTAATCCTCTCCTGTGTTGCCTTTGACCAGTAGCTTGCCAATAATACTTACATGCCTTACAGTGGAGTCACAAAAATATTGATTGGAAGACACAAAAAATTACATTCTTGCTGTAAGCACAGCGGCAATCATCAGCAGAAGGAATAAAAATGACGTGAGCTTCTAGTGCTCGTGTTAGTTTTACTGAAATACATCATCTAAATAAAGTACAAAATGCGTCAATATGTTAAGAGAATGCATCGAAAGCACAAATATAAATGAAACTAAAATGTAGACTTTCACTGCCGGAAATATCATGTCCATTATAATTATCCGGGCTGTTATGCCGTGGTCGGTTGATGAATTTTGTCTCAATTCCCAACGTTTCGTCTCCGACTGCGGGAGACATCTTCAAGGGGGCCCGTAGGTCGATGGAAGGTCCAACACACCCACTGGCTCGCTACTGACTGCCGCTAAATTCCGTGTCCGCGAGCTCCCGCGCCGCGGTGTGACGTCATGTGTTTTGAAAACGTCCGTGCAACTGGCCGCTGTCCGTCGCCGTCGATCGCCGTTGCCATCACCCAGTAGTGGACGGGTGGTACACATCTTCTTTAACACCGGCATCCATATACCGTTTAATTTCACGCCCTCCTCCTTTCGGTTGAAATTATTTGGGTGTTCAGCGATTTCGATTGCCTCCCTGTAGAGCCTTTCGTAGTATCCGCTTGTGGCCGCTAGTACATACGTCTCCTCGAAACGAATATTGTGGTTCCCTGTCTGGAAAGCATGCTCCGCAACAACTGATCGTTCCGTTTCTCCTCTTCTACAATTTCCCTTGTGCTCTTCCAAACGTTTAGAAACAGTTCTTTTAGTTGTACCCACATAAACATTACCACAGCTGCATGGGATCCTATACACTCCAGCTTTTTCCAAAGGTTTGCGAGCGTCCTTGGCAGGCTTAAGGTATTCCTGTATCTTCCTGGTGGGCTTGTAAATTACGGTAATATTCCGCTTCGTCAAGATCCTCCCTATTCTTTCCGTTACAGTTTTAACAAACGGCAGGAAAACCTTAGATTTTGCAGTAGCCTGTACGTCAGTAAGATTTCTGCGTGACTGCCTCAACGCACGTTTTATTTCGGCGGACAAATATCCGTTCTTCATTAGTGCGTTGTGGAGATGTTCCATCTCAGCGTCGAGCAACTCAGGTTCACAAATATTTCTAGCTCTGTCCACTAACGTCTTGATAACACCCCGCTTCTGTTGTGGGTGGTGGTTCGAATCCCGGTGCAAAAAACGGTCCGTGTGCGTGGGTTTGCGGTATACCGAGTGGCCCAAACTACCATTTTCGTTTCTAAAAACAAGCACATCGAGGAAATGTAATTTGCCGTCTGCCTCCTCCTCCATTGTAAACTGAATTCTCGAGTTTATGCTGTTTAGATGTTCGTGGAACCGGCTTAGTTCCTCCCTACCATGTCTCCACAGCACAAACGTGTCATCCACGTATCGGAACCATACATATGGTTTCAACAGCGTAGTCAAAAACTTGGCTAACGGGTAGGTGGGCGAACTAATGGCACTTAGTATCGGTCTTATTTATTATTTATTTTTTAATTTTAATTTAAATTTTTTATGTTTTAAAATGAATAACGCTCTTTTTATTATATGCTTCCATTAATTTAATCTTTCAAAATTTTTTAAACCCCTGTAAATATCCCATTTTTATGTTAATGGTTCTTCATCGGATTTAGATTTACTCGTCAAGTTGGCTGAAGAGCGATTTGATTGTTTCGCTAACATCCCTCCGTCTTGAAATTTCAGTAGTGGATTTTTACTAAATATACATCAATAGTGAATACGAAATCTTTCAAAGAATTTTACAATACTATGACCCACACCAAATACAATAATGATTATTTCTTGTTAGTTTTCTCTCTAACCTGGTTTGGCTCCTAGTTCCCATTCGAGTATTTGACCTGGACAAAAGATATTTTGGTCGAACCTGTTAAAATTAGCACACTCTCTACACAATATCCACGCTTTTCATATATACAATCCTCCAAGATTTGCAGTGAGTTGCTGGTAGTCAACAATAAGGGAACAGAATAAACAAAAGATATATTTAAGGTGAAAGAAAAAATGTGTTAGTTATTTGCGCCAGCTATCTAAATTACATTTTCAATTTTATATAGTTCTTTACGCTACATTTAAAATACATAATCTAAAATTCACACGAAAAGCAAAAACTTTCTGACTGTTTAACAAAATACCCAGTCAATTAACTCACATCCTGGCTTGATAAAAGCTAATTTATGCAAAGTGCCAATAAAGCTGAACATTCCTCCTGTAATGGTATCATGATCTGCATTAGTTGGGTTGCTGAATGGTCTATCGCTCCCCAAAGAACTCAGATAGTCAGTAAACTGTTACAGAGCCACTTTTAATCAACGGTATCAGAAACAGAGAGCTGCCCTTAGTACTGAGTCTTGGAAACTGACACTCCCACAATTCAATGTTAATAAATTGCATGAGAAAGAGGATTCACTGACATCAAAAACTTGGCTGAAGTGAATCCAGTTTTATTGCAAAACATTCAGTGTGCACAAAAAAGTGGAAATGAGCGTACGGCATTGTGGGCCGGGAGTCCCCCATTCAGGGAGGTTCGGCCGCCGAGGGCAAGTACTTATTGCATTCGACGCCACATTGGGCGATTTGCGCGTCGGAGATGGGGTGAAATGATGATGCAACACAACACCTAGTCTCTGAGCGGACCTCGAGTCCCTCAGAGGAGAAAATCTCCTGCCCCAGCCGGGAATCGAAGCCCGGCTCCTTGGCGTGGCATTCCGCCGCGCTGAGCACTCAGTTGACGGGGGCGGACTCGATGTGCACGGATTAATGTGGACACTACACAGAATTTAGCTGAATACACGAAAAAGGACATTTAATTGAAACGTGGGTAAAAATTGTAATAAATAACGATAAGTATGGCAAAATTATCTCCCATTAAAGGAGTTAGTGTTAGTAATAATCAACTTCTTAACGTTATGAATTCAGCACAATATAGCCGTACGTTGGGAACAGTGAGAGCGCAAAATACTTGAAATTAACCATGCAACTATACCTGCCTGTGGTCATGTGTGAGTTACATGAATTTAATAAAATATTGGAAAACTCAATGATACCAGGACTCGTCTGCGAATACAGTCTGCCTCTCAAGCGGCGAGAGGTCTGAGTGGAAGTATCATCCTTGAATCTCTGTTCAAAAGTGCATCCTTGTCACCTCTCTGCTACAAAGTGAAGTCATCCGTGTCTACCGCCATGAGAAGAGTGTCTGTTGTGAATTTTAAAATTTTCCCGGCGAATTGTATGTTGAACAAAATTTTGGGCATCCAGCCAGTCGTCGTTTAATACATCCCACAATATTTCAACACGCAACGGACCAGTCGTCTTCAAGTGAGCCATCGAAGGCTGACTAAGGTTTTTTTTATCTTTATTGCTTTCTTTTTCTCACCCTCCATGCTCCCTATGGGCAGGGGTGGACTGTCAACGTTACAATGCTCCGCTCTTCAGCCAAGAATATTCATTTCCGTTTGAAATGAAAAATATTAATGAGGAACAGCTGAATGGACGAGAAATGTACACAACTTAGAAAACACAATAGTGATGAGGTGATATTCCTTCTATGAAAAAAGCTCTGGAGCACTATACTTTCCCTTAAAATGTGAGGAACCTACACTGTTGAGAAGTATTGTGGGAGGAGAGAATATGTTCCATAGAGCTTGTGGGGTGGGGGTAAAGAGATATGAATCTGTTAGGTGCGGAAACACGGAGATGATAGGTAGAAGGTCAAGGGAATAGTTTGAATACAGATGGTAGGAGAGAGTAAGGAGGAATAATGGCGTGTGCGGCGGGGGCTAGTGGTACAAGGAGAAGGGGATAGGTTTGGGTAGAGAGGGAAAGGAGAGGGGAGCCCTGATGTGGAGTAGGATAGGTGAGGAAGGACTAAAGCTGGTTGTTGTTGTTGTGGTCTTCAGTCCTGAGACTGATTTGATGCAGCTCTCCATGCTACTCTATCCTGTGCAAGTTTCTTCATCTCCCAGTACCTACTGCAGCCTACATCCTTCTGAATCTGCTTAATGTATTCATCTCTTGGTCTCCCTCTACGATTTTTACCCTCGACGCTGCTCTCCAGTACTAAATTGGTGATCCCTAGATGCCTCAGAACATGTCCTACCAACCAATCCCTTCTTCTAGTCAAGTTGTGCCACAAACTCCTCCCCAATTCTATTCAATACCTCCTCATTAGTTATGTGATCTACCCATCTAATCTTCAGCATTCTTCTGTAGCACCACATTTCGAAAGCTTCTATTCTCTTCTTCTCTAAACTATTTATCGTCCATGTTTCACTTCCATACATGGCTACACTCCACACAAATACTTTCAGAAACGACTTCCTGAAACTTAAATCAATACTCGATGTTAGCAAATTTCTCTTCTTCAGAATCGTTTTCCTTGCCATTGCCAGTCTACATTTTATATCCTCTCTACTTCGATCATCATCAGTTATTTTGCTCCCCAAATAGAAAAAAAATCCTATACTACTTTAAGTGTTTCATTTCCTAATCTAATTCCCTCAGCATCACCCGACTTAATTCGACTACATTCCATTATACTCGTTTTGTTTTTGTTGATGTTCATTATATAACCTCCTTTCAAGACACTGCCCATTCCGTTCAACTGCTCTTCCAAGTCCTTTGCTGTCTCTGACAGAATTACAATGTCATCGGCAAACCTCAAAGTTTTTATTTCTTCTCCATGGATTATAATACCTACTCCGAACTTTTCTTTTGTCTCCTTTACTGCTTGCTCAATATACAGATTGAATAGCATCGGGAGAGGCTACAACCCTATCTCACTCCCTTCCCAACCACTGCTTCCCTTTCACGTCCCTCGACTCTTATAACTGCCATCTGGTTTCTGTACAAATTGTAAATAGCCTTTCGCTCCCTGTATTTTACTCCTGCCACCTACAGAATTTGAAAGAGATAGAAGGGATAAATATCGGATCTAATTGTGTGGGAGAGGGAGTTGACAGATCTGTTCCGTTCGAAAATATCTAATGGGCTGCGAGTATTCCACGCACGCATCAAAATCGAGTTGACAGACGGACCACACTTCCCACTTCACTCACTGGTGGAACTGCGGAACTCAGCTCTCCCCTGCATTACCGCTTGTCGCTGTCGTTGGCGCACTCTGTCGTCTTCGATTAGAACAAGTCGAGGAGGTAATGGGGTTCCATGTATTGTCCAACAGATAGCCGCTATCATGGTTCATCAGGTTTCCCGCCTGGCCAATTTCAACGCAGTCCCAAAAAGGTGTTGATGTGTCCCTCAGGATCGCTCGGAAGCAGTCTTAGTGTGCGTATCAATACAGATCAGCACCACAAAAGTTTTTTTTAAAATGAAGAAAATCGTGCATTCTGTTCGTTCTTTTACCGTAAATGTAAAGCGACTGCAGTTTGATACGTTTCAGTGAAAGTTTGAGAATTTTGAGTCACGTAGTTTGGAACTTATTTGCGAGTGAAATTTCTTGTCATACTTCAGGACCACGTGGCATGTTTCATGAACATCTCGGAACATTATGGTTAGTTACATGTAGTAACTCGCATGTGGGTGTGGGTTAGTTACTGTGTAGAACATGAAAATCATTCTGGTCCGTAAGCTTCTGGCTGCTTATGTGTGAAAAGTTTTAGCAAAATTTGTGTCCAGATTGCAACAGTAAAAGTTTTGGCAGTAAGGCGGACTTAATAGGCATTTACCATTTGATTTGGAGGCAGTGAAGTCTAATTAATATAACTTCAAACCTTGTTAAGCAAGTTACTTACAATTTCGAAAGCCCGATAATTTTACGAACTTACAACTGCTGCCTCCCTGCTTGATTTATGCGGCCTTTGTTCGACAGGTATTTAGTCGGTGTTTTTTCAACGTTGCTTCCGTCGACTGAACCAGTATCTCGTCCCCTCGGTGGTTGCGGAATCAGTGCGGCAGACAGCTAACCGAAGGCGCCAGCATTCTTTTCCCGGCTGCATCTGCGATTTTCTCCCTTCGAAGCCTGTGTGTTGTGTTGTTCTTATGTTCGTGCCGTCATAAATGGCACGAAAATCGCTTGCATAACCTCACGTGACGTGTTCCAGTTTCGTATCAAGGTACAGCGTGACCCTTGAGACTATTCTGAATTGGCGAAGCACCCTGTCGTATCATCTTTCCACTGTGGAGACGTCTATATGTGAACATAACGAAAACCAATAAATTAAAAAGACAGAAAAAAGCAATATACCCTATCAACGGAGGTGGAGGGGAAGGACATCGAGAAACCTGTCGAGGCAGGCGGACTGTACTGTCAGACGAACGAAAAACGAACGCGCTCCGCGATGTTTAAAACGTTATCACTACCTCTTTCCAACAGTAGTCAAGATTAGGGACTAAACGTTTCGTCCTATCCAGTATGCTCGATATGCACCGAAAGTTAAATTCAAACGCAAGAAACAAAATTACAGCAAATAACATAGCTATTCGTTACCATATAGCCAAAGCCATGTGGCAGGCCTTTCCGCAACGTTGCTACATTTCATTTCTCCAGCAGCTAATATAGTCGGTCGTGATTCAGTGGTCAAGTAAATATACGGCTTATAATTGAACTCTCGCGACGTGAGCCAGCGTAGACGGAAAAATATTTACCTTACGGGTACCCAACTTTATAGGAATGATGATAAAACTATGCGCTACAGGATTTGCGTTGTTCGTATGTTAGTGTCATGTCTTACCGTTAGGCGCCGGTAGTGGTACGGTGACGTAGAGTTGACATACTAGCATCAGTATGCATTACAATTGTAGGCAATTAACATGGGTCTGGGTAAGGTGAGCAGGGTCCTCTCGTGAAAATGCTTCAGCACATCAACAGCAGTGCGGTTGCTGCTCTTCGCGAATATCGACGCATTAAAGGAATACGGAAAGGTCCTCTATCCGCACCAGGCTTGAAGAACATGTTTTGAGGTTCGAATTAATTGAGGATTTGGGAGAGATCGATGGCCAGCTGGGTCACAGATTGATAAATAAGTTACTATTGCCATGGCTGAGAATGCGAGAAGCAATGTGTGACCTTCAAGCACTGCACAAATTGTGTCACGACAGCTGAACATTCCATGATCTACCATTCGAAACGTGCTCCAAACAATTGTGAAATGGCATCTCTAGTGCGGTTCCAGGCTACCGCGGAAGCAGATTGTCGTTACACTGAGCACCGTTTGTAACCTGGAATGCAAACAAGGTACGCAATTAGCAAATGTTACCCTCTTATTTGGAAATTAAAATGTGTTTCTTTCGATGGCTTATTAGTTATTTCACCTCCGCATGTCCAAACAAATGTTTCTACAAACTTTCACTGTCCTTTTCATTCGTTTTTCATGGGGAGCCCTCTCAGATCGCGGAAGTTTAATTATAACCACTCTGTACTAGTTCGCTTATACCTCCGGAGAGCGCCGATCGTAACAGCGGCAGTGTCTTTGCTGTTAGCAAGCTTTGTAGTCGTAATGAGTACGTCAACCTTCCCGAGCGACTAACTGGCACCTAAAGCGCTACGACTGCGTGCTTAAAATTAATGCCTGCGATTTATTTCCTGCTCTCAATATCGATGTTATGCGTATCACTCGGTCGACTTTCCAGCTTCGCTGACGCAAGTTGCAACCCTCTGCCGGTAGAGGGCTCCGAAACGAAGCAGGTAACGTTACGGTGTGTAACGCAACTATGTCGGAGTGTGAGAGACCCCCAGAAAACTGAAAGCACGAATTCGAAGAGTTTCAAAACTAGAGACCCTCTCCTTCAGCATGATGACACCAGACCACACACGAGCGCCGTGACATTTGCAACAACCCGGCGCTTTCTGTTCACTGTCATTTATCATCCTCCCTTACAGACCCCACTTGTTTCTAAAACTTAAAGAGCACTTTCGAGGATTTGACTTTGGTAGTGATGAAGCGGTGCAAGCAGCGGTGGGTTTGTGACTCCGTCAACAAAGACAAGCATTCTGCAGTGATGGTGTCAACAAAATGGTCTCTTTCTGGGAGAAATGTGTTCGTCGCCAGGTTGACTACATGGAGAAATAAGTATGTAGACATGAAAAATAAAGATGTAAATTACAAATAAAATTTGTTTCATTAAAAAAACTGTAAGCATTTAAACAAAAAAATTCGGAAGCATTACTGTGGTGTGCTTATTGTAAGATTATTTGACTTGTCGCTCTAACGAAGTAGGCGAGAGTCAGCAATATGTCTCGTGGTCTTATCGTGGCATGTTTATCTTCTGCCGTTAGGTCAGACGATAGAAATGCCACTTGCACGCTTGGAGTAGCAGATTGACGGTGACCAACTTTAAACAGAACTTGGTTAATTTTCACACACATTTATTAAAATAATAACAAGCATAAAAATTACCTAACTAAGTTCTGGATGCTATTTACAGTTGACAATCTGAAGTTCCTTTGGTATTGGTACGTTAATCTTATTCTCACATATATCTCTGATACTTGCCAAAAGTGTCTATACATTTATCTTCATGGCTATGTACAGGAATATGGTAATCTCATTAGGCTCAGACTGAAACTTGACTATAGACTGGTACAGACAAATGTAAAACTCGTACAGACTGGTGCAGACAAATGCAGACTGACTAATCGAAGGTCTGTACACTCGTTATAATACCTCGCGCATTTATGTATCACTGCGCGAGTGTGATCCGCGAGGAGAAAAGGTTCTATATTAGCAGCAATCTCATTGGCTGCGTTACCTATTAATACACGGATCGGCGGAAGCAGAATATGGTCCGTCTCTATGGCAGCCCCATCTCGTAGTGCGGAGACGGACTAGCACTACGCCTGCGCTGTTGTGCTCAGCGGGGCGCGCTATAGTGGGAAAGTTGTGTACGCGCTGACTACATGGAACTATGTACACAACAATTACTATTCAGCATTTTTCCCCTGCTGTTGACTACACTCGGCGATGGGCAAATGACAGCTTTCAACCATAGTTACAGCACTCCACAATTATACAGACGGTGGTGGGCAAATGGTCAATGTGGGACGTAACTCACCTGCGAGCACTGGATCTTGACTACAGTAAACATTTTTCCAGTATTTGCTACACAAACGCCTCTGTAGCCAAAGATGCTAAATTTAGGTTCCACGGTGGTAATCCGAATATGATGGAACGCAATTTTCATCTCAAGAGTTTAGTGCGCAAGCGGTAAAGACGCGATGCCGCATAATTCATGAACTGCAGTTTATGTGACAACGACCGGTGTATATATTTCATAACTCTAAACAGGGTCTTGTGTACTGAGGTCATGAGATACTATTGCTAGTAACAGTTCGTGTGCTGCGTGGCTACTGTCTGTCTGTATCTGTATACATATTCCGCAAGCCACCTACGGTGCATGAAGGAGGGTACCTTGTTCAACATTTAGTCATTCCCTTCGCTGTTCTACTCGCAAAGACAGACTATATGGCTCCATACGTGCCCTGATTTCCTTCGCCAATAGCGTTTCATGAAAAGAACGTCATCTACCCTCCAAGATTTCTCATCTGGAATAACGGTACATTTTCGTAATACTTGTGTGTTTTTCGAATCTACCGGTAACAATTCTAGCAGCACGCTGCTCAATTGTTCCGATGCATTCGTTTAATCCGACTTAGTGGGGATACCAAATACTGGGACAGTACTCAAGAGTGAATCACGCAAGCGTTCTGTGCGGTATCTCCTTTGTACAGTAGCTGCATTTTCATAGAATTCCTCCAATAAACCGAAGTCGACCATTTTACAAATGACCTTACGTGTTCGTTCCATTTCCTATCGCTCTGCAACGTTGCACCTAGGTATTTAATCGACGTAACTGTGACAGGTATTCTAACACTGCGGGGCTGTTTTTCTAACTCGTCTGCATTAGGTTACATCTTTCTGCGTTTAGAGCAAGCTGTCATTCGTCACACCAAATATAAACTTTGTGTAAGTGAGCCTATGTCCCCCTACAGGCATTCAACGACGGTAATTTCCCCTAGACTACAGGATCATAAGCAGACTGTCATAGACTGCTGCTATCAGATCGTTTGCGCCCCTATTACACTTTCCTGGCGCACTGCCGATAATACCCTTATCTCTGATGAACAGTCGGCATCCAGAACAACGTAATAGTTTCTATTATTTAAAAAGCCCTCAAGCCACTCACGTTTCTAAGAACCTGATCAACATGCGCAGTTCCACATACCTTTCGTCGTACTTAACGCTCTTATCTGAACAATACAACAAAAGCCGTCGCTCCTATTAGAGCTAAATCCTTGCTGTCCCACTGTATCACACAGTTGTCTTCTATAAATTGTGGTCGGTAGCAGGTACCTGACTTTGAAATGACGTACCTCACCATGCCAGACATCTGAGTCACATCCCCGGCTTCAAACGTTAGCTACTGTCCTAGCTAGTGAAACAAAAATATCACCTGCCTTTGCTTTTGTATACTCTTGTTGGCCCAGTATAGCGACGTACTCCTATCAGATCTTTCTCTATGCCAGCATTCCCTAACTAGCACGATGGATATGAACCAGTCTCTCTTAATCCGCTTAATCGTAATATAGGACATTGGTAGAATCATGAGTGCAATCGTATTTCATTCTATGATCATTTTCATGTTACTATTAGCAGCGGCAATGGTACTGATATTATTATTGCTATCATTGCTGGTAGATTTTAGTAAGTACGGTTATTCTTAAAGACCTTAGAGGCAAACAGATCTTGTTTGAAATTATATCCTCACTGATATCAATATCACTATTACTACTATTTATGCTGTTGTAATTATCAACTATATTTAAGTAAACTGTAATGAAAAATATTTGTATGTGTAAAAAAGGTCTTCTGTCTGATATAATTGGGTTAAATAAATAAATTCTGTGCTACAATTCACAACTCATTATCATCATCTGAAACTAACTTCTCACCTACAACAACATAGTCATAAAATTTCATAGCCCAGGAAATATGAATCATACAGATGTGCTACACACTTGAAGGATCATATTCATTTACAAAACACACTCTGTTAAGCATTGTACAGGTCAGCAACTGAAATTCCAGTACTGTTCTCAAATGCTCATGGAGTGTGAGTTAGGCTGGTAGATTACTGCAGAGATATAACTATCAGAAGTTTGTGTATACGGCTTTAATTGTTACACAAATTATTTGATAGTGGTCAACTCCCCCAAATCAAATTTCGTAATTCATATGTACGAACTTTCAAACAGTCAGTGTGTTCTTCAGACCAGCACTCGAGAATGACCTAGCATAAACTATTATAAGATTATGCTTTTTACACTGGTACTATTGTGTATAATTTATACTGATGATCGTTATCTCTCTGAAAACATATTTCTTAGCCTTTATAACTACATTCCAATATTATATCAAGTAAAAGCTAAACGAACCTACAGGACCTGTGGTCAGTTTCACCAGTGCATCAACTTACCAATCAGCCAAACATCACACATATTGCTACAGACAAAACATTAATATACAGAAAACAGAAGCCTAATGGACTCAAGTGATGAAATAAAAAAATAAAGACTCAAAACAAACCAAAAACAGCAATACAGCTACTTGATATAATTTCCATGCACACACACATTGCACCAGAAGAAACTATAAGTATCATAGAAAGACATCTGCAGCCACAAGGAACCAGATCTGTGACTCACCTACAAGAAATGTCAGCCATTCTCAAGATCATCAAAGAAAAAAGGTACTATAGATTCAATTAGAACTTTTACTGTCAACAAGACGCATTACACATGGGATCACCTATCAGTGGCCTCCTGGCTAATGTATTCGTCGATCACAGAGAAAATAAAATGTATACCATAAGTGTAACACCAAAGTAGAACAAAATAAAAAATTGATACCGAAATGCAAGTGGTGCAATTCCTAACACTTGTGTAAAGGAACTACGTGATGAGATAAACACTATCTATCCAAAAATACAAGTCGCCATTGAGACACAGTGAGATGAAAGACTATTTCTGGGACCTCACCAGACACAAGAGAAATGATATACACAGGTTCAAAGCATGCAGGAAACGCACCACCACAACGAATTCAGCCACTCAATAACATGTAAACAAGACGGATTAGGATAATTATTAGGAAGACTGAACAAATTAACTATAAACAAACATTACCATTTTGCCGAAGTTACTCAATTAATTCACAAACGATACCTCTGGCTTCTACCTTTCGTCTCTGTAACTCATAAACCTATCCGTTCCTCCTCAGAAAAGCTGGATCCTTTACATCAGTGGCCATTCCGAAAAATTTAAGATAGTACCAATGTAAAAGCAACAAGTTAGCGCAAATACCGAACATATCAACAGATACTGTTAATCAATTGAGCTCGCTCTGCTATCGAATGTGCAAAAGCATTGAGATCCATAAATTAGGAAAGGGTGGAAACGATTGGTTGAGTGACAGATACATTACAGAAAACGGTTTTGTTTGAAGAAAAATTTTCACAGGTCAGCAAATTACAATTGTTTGTTCCATAGAATAATTGCCTTTCATCATCAAACACCTCATAAGAACAAATTACTATGCTGAAACACGATAATTATTCAAATAATTGGGAGTTTAATAATATTAAACTGCTCTTAAAACAATTATTGATGTAATAGGAAAGAAGTTGACCGAATTTGAAGTGTTACGCTGGCACAGATAAAGCCTCACTTGAGTTAGAGAGGTCCCCTCAGCACTGCTAGAGAGTGTTGCCAACATAACGGCACACTAGTTTCAATAATTTTCAAAAATATTTCTATGTGTTTTGGGCAGAGGTTCTGTGCCAATAGGTTATCAGCAAATGTTGAGTGGGAGCTATTACTCTTTAATGCTTTGAGATATTCTGCACATCCAGTTCTGAAATTCATAAATGTTTGGTGCACATGTACAGACTGACAGCAACTGCAGATCAACTGATAGAGAACAGACTGGTGATATTTATTAGTAGGGTTGTTTGTGTTTAATATTTGTTCTTTATTGCGTTATTAATTCAGCATCCTATGTCGACTCTCTGTGTCTTCACTATGCTACCCATCCTGCTTGTGACTTTACTGTCGTATGTCATTATGAGTTATTTGTTGCTTAATGTGTGCTGATTTATTGTGTAATATGTTGTGACTCACTCTGTGTGTATGCTTTCAGATTATGCATCGTTTGTTTCTGCATTTTGTTATTTATTTTCACTACTACCTTTGTTTGATAACCGTCTGCAGTATTTTTTTTATTTTTTCTACTGATATTGTTGCTGTGTTGGAAGCAATGCTAGAGGTGGTGCAATGAGAGGAGACACCCACTCCTAATCAAATGTGTGGACTGCATGCTCGCTTCAATCAACATCTTGACAGGACGAGTGATTGTCACCGGAACTGATGCTTGCAGTGAACAAGTAAACACGAATGCTGGGTTAGAGCGAGCAGTCCGTAACATTTGCTTTTAAAGTTACAGAACCCGTTGCTAGTTTAAATGAGTGTTATCAGTTGTCGCTGGATTCAATTGATAAGATGGAGGAATTTTTTAAAAACTACGTTGGAATTTCAGGATCGAACACTAGCTGCGCAAGTGTGTAGCGTGGACGCATCATGATTAATAGCTGTTAGTGTAAACGATAGATTACGAGACGGAATTGTGGAATCGATATAATAGAATAATACCTGGAGATAACTACAATTCCTAGCTTGATCCCACCAAGGACCTTTCAAGAATTGGTTGGTCATCAGTATTGAAGTGAGCAGCGTAATGTTGAACCAGTAGTGGAATATGTCGAACGAATTAAAAGAAGTTCCTTTCGAACTAGGATTCACTAAAGAGCAGCTAGTAAACTATGTTTAGGGGGATTAAATTTGAAAACCAGACAGAGAGCTATAATCGATCGAACGCCCACAACTTTTTCTCAATTATATGAACTAGTCAAGCATATACACTCCACGGAGTTAACAGATTTTCGCAGGTCCAAAGATAGCCAAGGCATGCTGTATGAAAGGCAGCAACGAGAGAAAAAACAAGTAGAGGGATCTCTGCGTGATACAAAGTGTATAGGAAGCAGAAATTTACAAGGGCAGATGGGGAGGATAGCTTGTTGGAATTGTGGCAAAAATTAAGATGTAGGGAGAGCGTTGACTTAGTGAACACAGTACAGCAATTATGAGAATTACAGCAAGATCCAGCGAAGCGGATTCTATCTTTGCAACCACCGTACCACGCAGCGTGGTATAAATGCCGAATGGACCGCTCAGGATTGGCATCTCGTTCCCTTCACCGATGAGTGTCGCATATGCCTTCAACCAGACAATCGTCGGAGACGTGGTTGGAGGCAACCCGGTCAGGCTGAAAGCGTTAGACACACTGCCCAGCGAGTGCAGCAAGGTGGAGGTTCCTTGCGGTTTTGGGGTGGCATTATATGGGGGCGACGTTCGCCGATGGTAGTCACGGAAGGCGCCGTAACGGCTGTACGATACGTGAATGCCATCCTCCGACCGATAGTGCAACCATATCGGCAGCATATTGGCGAGGCATTCGTCTCAATGGACGACAATCCGTTCCCCCATCGTGCACATCTTGTGAATGTCTTCCTTCAGTACAACGTCATCGCTCGACTAGAGTGGCCAGCATGTTCTCCAGACATGAACCCTATCGCACATGCCTGGGATACAATGAAAAGGGCAGTTTATGGATGTGACCCACAAACCACTCTGAGGAATCTACGCCGAACCGCCGTTGAGGAGTGCGACAATCTGGACCAACAGTGCCTTGATGAACTTGTGGATAGTATGACACGATGAATACAGGCTTGCATCAATGCAAGAGAACGTGATACTGGGTATTAAAGGTACCGGTGTGTACAGCAATCTGGACAACCACCTCTGAAGGTATCGGTCTGTGGTGGTACAACATGCAATGTGTGGTTGTCAAGAGCAATAAAAAGGTCGGATATGACGTTTATGTTGATTTCTATTCCAATTTTCTGTACAGGTTCCGGAACTCTCGGAACCGAGGTGAGGCAGAACTTTTTTGATGTGTGTATCTGGCTATCCCTGGCGTTCAACACCGCGAGCGACGAGAGTCAGTCCATACCTCTTAGTGTCCAGCGAAGACAACTTGTTTACTTGGCTCTAGGTGGAAGGCGTCGTGCTCTGTCTTATAGCATGGCGTCACCGTGTAGATTGGTCACGAGTGCACTGTCCATTGAAATTTGTGAACGAATAGGACGTGTAGAAATTGTTTGCTTGAAAGGTGTTGGAGATTCATTGTTTTCGGGTGTACTATGAAATACACAATGTGATCAAAAGTATCCGGACACCTGGCTGAAAATTACTTACAAGTTCGCGGCGCCCTCCATCGGTAATGCTGGAATTCATTATGGTGTTAAGTTTCCTTTAATTTACGTCTATGGTCGCAAACTTTTTGTTAACAGATTACCGGTTTCGGTCTTTAATGACCATCATCAGATCTGTTTCATAAAAACAAAGTCCTAATGTACTGCAGCCATAGTGGCATGGTCAAATGTTAAATGCGGAATCAGCACCAACATCCTATTGCGCAGAGCGATACAGCAGAGAATAGTATCACTATCCCAGCGTGAACCCGTTAAGTCTCTTCAACTACGTTTATAAGCGCACTGTAATGCATCCTGACCAGAAAGGAAAGATTTTGAGATTTGGAGTGAAATGCTGATTTTGCATTCTTCCGAAGTCTAACTACCGAGCGAGGTGGCGGTGTGGCTAGCACACTGGACTCGCATTCGGGAGGACGACGGTTCAAACCCGAGTCCGGCCATCCAGATTTAGGTTTTCCGTGATTTCTCTAAATCGCTCCAGGCAAATCCCGGGATGGTTCCTCCGAAAGTGCACGGCCGATTTCCTTCCCCATCCTTGGCACCATCCCACCTTGTGCTTGGTCTCTAATAACTTCGATGTCGACGGGACGTTAAACCAAATCTTATTTCCTTCCTGCCGAAGTCTAATTACTCTCGGGACACATCACAATGATCGTCTCAGGAACTGGAAATGGAAAGGATGATTAAAAGTAATGCTACCAATCCTGAACCACTTCTACTGCGTTAATATTCGTCAGAGTCAGAATATTTGTCGCAGAGCAGATAAGTCTGGTAACTTAGGACTGTGACTGTACGAAACATAGTGCAAAACTTGCATCACACTAGAGAACATGAACTGGACTTCGTTAAAGAAATTCAGACTGCAAGGTTCAACTTTTTCTCTAACGTGCAAATCAGCACATAACGGCGCGTGCACGCTGCGCAACTCGGCGCTTCACCAAACTGATCTTTTTCCAACGTAACGAACACTGAGACACAACAAAACTCTAGAGGGCTTTTCCGTAACGGCACGCAAAAATTTAACAGGACGTAGAGGATTTTCCACTGAGCAATGTGAGGTAGGGAACCTGGGTTCGGAGAAGCCAGCTTAATGAGATAATAAGGTTGAAATGGCTCTGAGTACTATGGGACTTAACGTATGAGGTCATCAGTCCCCTAGAACTTGGAACTACTTAAACTTAAGAACATCACACACATCCATGCCCGAGGCAGGATTCGAACCTGCGACCGTAGTGGTGGCGCGGTTCCAGACTGAAGCGCCTTGAACCGCTCGGCCACAGCGGCCGGCAGATAATAAGGATAAAATCACATTACTACGTACTTTTTTATTTACATTAGTTCACTGAAAATACCATCATTGAAACAATAAACGTACCATTTGTGCCGCATCTAACAAAATGTGCTGAAACTAACGGCCATCGACCTCAATGCAAGTATGAGATCGCTAAACAGGATTCTAACGTACCCTGATAAATATTCCTGGAGTGTACCGAATCACATTACAGGCAGATACAATTATGGCAACTAATTCCATCTCCGTATCCAGTGGGCTCTCATACGACTTTAGATAGTACCATAGGAAATAATCAAGGGGATTCAGGTCAAGGCGACCATGCAGGCCACGGAATAGGACCTATCTTCCAATCCAGTGACCAGGAAATACAGCACTGAGATGGTTGCAGGCATCCACACTGCAGTGAGGCGGTGCACCGCCATGTTGTATCCATATCCTTTCATGAACCTCAAGTTCAGGTGGCCATTCAGACGGCCAGGTAGTAAATATAGCCCAATGAGACTGTCGCCTACAATTCCGAACCAGATATTCACAGCAACACGCACCTGATGGCGTGACTCTACTACAGCGTGTGGGTTTTCCTCATCCCACACATGGCTGTTCGTGCTGTTCGAAATACCATCACGATCAAATGACGTCTCGTCAGTAAAGAGCACGGTTTGGAGGAAATCTGGTAGATCAATCGATTGTTGGAGCAACCATTGACAATGCATCCCTTGGTACAAAGTCAGTCACAAGCATTGCATGGACTCGTTGAGGGTGGTACGAGTGTACCAGTTGTTCGTGGAGTACTCACCACACGCTAGTATGCGCAGGGTCCATTTCACGAGCAATACGACCAGTACTTGTAGTGGGGTCTGCTGCAACAGATTCCAGCACCTCCTCTTCAAAGTCGGGTATGCGAGTGGTGCTCGTGTTGCCAGATCCCTCGTTTCTTCATTCCAATGAAGCAGTCTTCCGCATTCGTCGTTAGCGATAAATAAAATAAACGCTCCTCGTGACAGATGATACCTGTTAGTAAATCGTTCTCTGTACAGCTTTTCAGCAGCGAGAGCATTGTAACGTACTTCCCCATTTACAAGATGCATGTTAGTGATTCCCGCGAAACTGCACCAGTATTGCTCCATCGTATGTACCGGAAGCCTCTGAATAGCACTGAGTAGTGAATGGGTCTGCCATTGATTCATAGCACGTTCTGTCATGAGACAATGTAAACACGATACAACAGAGTCACTTTATGAACAAGTAAAGTAAACAAAACCTGCATCATGATTTGTTAGTAATCAGGCTCGTTCTCCTTGTTCCCTTACAGGGTAGAAAGAATGTACATATAAGTAAAAACCACAGCACTTATAAACTTGTACGCATGTTAGTTGTAAATCTGGAAAACGGTAATGCTAGACAAAGCAGTAGACAAGTTTCCTTCCGTGGCTTCTCCTATTCCAGGTTTCCTTCCCCAAATTGTTCAGTGGAGCATTCTGTATGTCCTGTTACACTTCTGCACGTTCTTACGGAAACACCCTGTATATGTTATTAGTGAAAGATAGTGGTGTCGTTTGTGACAAATAAAACATAGACTAAATCACAATTTCGAGTTGTTATTTTAAATAAACTTCGAACAAATAACAAGAGATGCTTAGCTGTGAAAAGGAGAAGAAAACAGATAATAGACAGGAGGTGGTTCTTGTCTCTCTTCTTTTGCCAGATGTACATCGAAAATAACAACAATGATGGCTGTAGAAATATGGTAGTAGTGTGATTCAATTTTGTATTTGCAGAGCGAAATAATGCAGGTTGCGTCATGTCGCGGGTCGCACTGTGTATCGCATCGCGTCAGTGAGAAACACGCCTTACGTAAATACAGAGTGGCGTCCACATACTACAGATTTTATTTCTTCTCCCTGGACTTTAATTCCCTTATTTCTCCTTGGTTTCTTTTACTGCTTACGCAATGTACGGTTTGAATAACAATCTTCTCTAATTCCGTTTTCAACTACTGCCTTCCTTTCCTGTTCTTTGACTCTTAAGCAACATTAATGGACAGCACTGAAGAACAGCAAATATATTATAAAGTCAGTTTCTTTTTTTATACGAGCTCTGCACTGTTTTTCTTGCCACGTGCAGAATGAAACTTGTGTGGGAGGAACACCGCTGAACTACGGTGAAGACTATTGGGTTGACGTTGCTGTGAGTGATGTCTCGTGACTTGGCAACAGATCGTGTGTTATTCAGTAGACGGCCGCACGCGTTGCAGCTGTTCACAGTTTTGACAGCTGACCGAGCGTGAGCCATGAATTGTTCAGCTGCCGTCTTTCAAACGCCCAGTGGCGGCTTGGTGGAGGTCCATCGAGCTGCCTCTCTGCTGTCTCATAGTCACCCTGTGCATGGCAGAGAGGGTTGTGCCAATATCGCTCGTTCTATTTTCTGTTCAGCTCGTTGATCAGTCAAAATAAAAATGCCACAACAATGTTGCACGTTTCTGTTTTCCCGTTACACTTCTCACCAGAAATTAATAGAGAAAGGTAGTTTATCTTGTGGCAACCGTTTCTAAGATCAGTGTTTCAGTGAAATACCATTGAGTAGTTTAGAGGAAAACTGACTGGAGGTGTTTGGATGAAAAGTTGTCATCGTTACATTAGCATCCAAAAGCTGAGCGTAATCGCGGAAAGAGGAAACTTAAAGAAGAAATCACTGTTAATGATCAACAAAACTTCTCCACACTGCGGAAACGTGGACACACTGTTTCGCAGTTCTGAACTCTTGAAGCAAGTCAGACACAAAAAGGCCGTTTCAGTAGCGTTGAATTACTGGTTTAAGGGTTCGGAAACGGATCAAGAACAAGGAGATGCATGCTGTACACCAACTGATATCAGCGATTTTATTTAATACTAGCTGAGTATCTAGCGTTACCTGGGTACGTATTTATTCCAATCTTCTAATAGTCCATCTCCTCCATACCCCTCTCTCTGTTTCTCTCCTCCTGCCCTATCTCTGTTCATCTCCTCCTCCCACTTTCTGCCCAACTCTTCCACCTCCTATCTCTGCCCATCTCCTCCTGTTTCCTTTCTCTGTCCACATTCCCTTCCTCTGTCCGTTTTCTCCTCCTCTCTCCCAGGCATTGTCTTCTCCTCCCCCTTTCTCTGACGATCTCTTTCTCTGACGATCTCTATCTCTCCTCTCTCTCTGTCCATCTCCTCCTCTGTCCTTTCTTTGTCCACCCCCCCCCCCTCTCCATGTCCGTCTCCTCTTATTTCCTTTCAGTCCATTTCCACATTCCCTTAGCCCATCTCCATCTCCCCCTGTCTTTCTCCTACTTCCCACTCTTTGTCCATCTCCTCCTTCTCCTTTCACTTTATCACCCCTAGCCCAATAACAGATTGTTGGTTCTTATCCCCACAGTATTTCTTTCCAGATAATGAGTAGTATGTATACCAAGTTTGGTTGAAATCGATCGAGTAGTTTCGGAGAAGATGTGCAACATACCTACAGGCATAAAGTTTCATAAGATGTATTGATTTGTCGTATGGCAATCCAATATCTGAAAGATCAAAATTAAAAGTTTTACAGAAGAAAGAAAAAAACCAAATAACTATTCTTAGAAAAGAAATAATAAGTTACAAGTCAGAAATTAAACAAAAATAAAAACAAAAATCAGAAATTACACAAAAAATAGCTTCGACACAGCTTTCCAGCTTTCCAGAAGATTGTGGACTACGCTGAACTGTGTGAGGACAGGTGTCGGAAGATGCAAGGAGATGATGACGACATGGGGCCTCGCGAACGACCCTCAGTGCGAATGTGGATCAACCAGTCAATGGCCCACTTGATCGAGTGTACTGTGCATGATTTTACTAGTGAACTGGAGGATATAAATAACTTGACGGACAATGCCACTGAATTGCTTAAAAAAAAGTCATATTGTATAAAATTGTGTATTTTGTATTATGTAATTAAGTAGTGCTGAATATGTCATTTTAACGCTTTAATGTCGTAGTTTAATATTTCGCCTTGTAAATGCCGATCGAGTAAATAAATAAAATAAAAAAGCATACGGGAATTTCGGTAAGGCATTTCAGAAGTTGAAACATGAAACAGATTAAGAGCTAATATTTAGCCTTGGCGAAGGCCAGTTTTTGTACAGAGGTAGCACCGATATCCAGCAGTGACTGCAAGAGCATGTATTGCAGCATTCACAGCTCCATAAGCAGACCAGTGTACTACTAGCAGTGGTGTATTTAAACAATAGTGAGTTTTTCAATAATTTGAGTGTACTGTCATAGAATGCATTCACAAAAGAGCAGCCATCACTGGCAAATTGTTAGTGATGGTTGCCACACCAAGCATGACTGAGACAGAGCCTGACGAATTTCAATTCTACGTCACTCATAGCCGCTGACGCCAGTCAGTACCTCTTGTGGCTGTGCCTGAACCTGACATAAACTAACAAAAGCAAGTCAGTCTAGACCGCAACAGGTTTTTGTCCTCATCCCTTCGAAATTGCATAAAAGTTCCAGATTCATGACTAGGCAATGGGCTAGTGTTCGTTTTTGAAAACGTAACTGGAACACCTGTTGGCGTCTAGACAGACTGCTTTTGTTAGATTACGGAAGAAGATCGCTGTTTTTCCAATTATGACTTCAAAAATTATGAACTGGAATTGGTTACTGTCTGCTATTTAACTCAAGGACAGCATAAAGGACGAAGAAAAATACGTGGGATATATCCTGTCAACAAGTTTCGAGACCACAGTGCAGCGTTTAAAGTTCCACATTGAGAACTGGAATGCCGGCCGGAGTGGCCATGCGGTTCTAGGCGCTACAGTCTGGAGCCGATCTACCGCTACGGTCGCAGGTTCGAATGCTGCCTCGGGCATGGATGTGTGTGATGTCCTTAGGTTACTTAGGTTTAATTAGTTCTAAGTTCTAGACGACTAATGACCTCAGAAGTTAAGTCGCATAGTGCTCAGAGCCATTTGAGAACTGGAATACGATTTGTATAAGTTTTTTTAAAGAAACCACAGGTTGTTGAGAGTTTCAAAGGGAGCATTTGACAACGACTGACTGAAACTGGGGAAACAAATACAGCAGAATACGAAAGGAGAGCTTTGAGTGATGAAATAGTGAAGACGGCAGAGAATTAAATGGGTAAAGAGACAAAGCCTAACAGAAATCCTTGGAGATCACAGAAGATACTGCATTTAACTCATGAAAGGAGAAAACATGGAACTGCAGTGAATGAAGCAGATTAAAGGAAATATAAATGTTTAAAAATGAGTGTCAGGAAGCCTGAATTGGTTAAGCAGGAGTGGCTGGAGGACAAATGTAAGGACATAGAATATATATATATATATATATATATATATATATATATATATATATATATATATATATATATATATCCAGGAAACATAAATAGCACTATAGAAAAATTAAAGTAACGTTTAGAGAAAAGCAGTTGTGTGAATCTTAAGAGTTAAGTAGGAAAACCTGTACCAAGCAAAGAAGGGAAAGCTGAACGGTTGAATTAAATATGCAGAGGAACTATACAAGGGTAACATAGCATAAAGGGAAGAGGAAGTAGATGAAGACGAGTTAGGAGATGTAATACTGCAAGAAGAATTTGACAGAGCACTGAAAAATCGTAGTCTAAACAAGGCCCCTGGAGTAGACGACATTCCCTCAGAAATACTGGTAGCCTTGAGATAGCTAGTCACAACAAAATTACACTACCTGAAGTGCAAGATGTACGAGATACGCGAAATACCTTCATATTTCAAGAAGAATATAGTAACTGAAATTCCAAAGAAAGCAAGTGCTGACAAATAAGAATATTACCGAACTATCAGTTAATAGTTCATGGTTGCAAAATAATAACATGATTTATTTACAGAAGAATGGGAGATTGGTAGCAGCCGACCTCGAGGAAGATCAGTTTGTATTCGGGCGGTCAAAATGTAGGAACATATGAGTCAGTACTGACCCCACGACTTATCTTAGAATGTAGTTTAAGGAAAGGCAAACCTAAGTCTACAGCTTTTGAAGATTCAGAGAAAGCTTTTGACAATGTCGACTGGAATACACTCTTTGAAATTCTGAAGACAGCAGGGGTAAAGTGCAGGGAGTAAAAGGTTATTTACAGCGTGTACAGTAACCAAACGGAAGGTATAACTGTCGAGGGGTATGAAAGTGAGACCGTGGTTGAGAAGACAATGACACAGGGTTTTAGCTTATCACCCACGTTATTCAATCTGTACTCTGAGTCAGCAGTAAAGGAAACCAAAGAAAGATTTGGAGAACTAATTAAAGTTCACGGAGAAGAAATAAAAGTTTCGAGGTTTGCAGATGACATCGTAATTCTATCAGTGACAGCAAAGGGCTTGGAAGAGCAGTTGAATGGAATGAATAGTATCTTGCATGATGGGTATAAGATGAACATTAACAAAAGCAAAACAAAGGTAATGGAATGCAGTCGAATTAAATCACGTGATGCTGAAATAATTACACTCCTGGAAATGGAAAAAAGAACACATTGACACCGGTGTGTCAGACCCACCATACTTGCTCCGGACACTGCGAGAGGGCTGTACAAGCAATGATCACACGCACGGCACAGCGGACACACCAGGAACCGCGGTGTTGGCCGTCAAATGGCGCTAGCTGCGCAGCATTTGTGCACCGCCGCCGTCAGTGTCAGCCAGTTTGCCGTGGCATACGGAGCTCCATCGCAGTCTTTAACACTGGTAGCATGCCGCGACAGCGTGGACGTGAACCGTATGTGCAGTTGACGGACTTTGAGCGAGGGCGTATAGTGGGCATGCGGGAGGCCGGGTGGACGTACCGCCGAATTGCTCAACACGTGGGGCGTGAGGTCTCCACAGTTCATCGATGTTGTCGCCAGTGGTCGGCGGAAGGTGCACGTGCCCGTCGACCTGGGACCGGACCGCAGCGACGCACGGATGCACGCCAAGACCGTAGGATCCTACGCAGTGCCGTAGGGGACCGCACCGCCACTTCCCAGCAAATTAGGGACACTATTGCTCCTGGGGTATCGGCGAGGACCATTCGCAACCGTCTCCATGAAGCTGGGCTACGGTCCCGCACACCGTTAGGCCGTCTTCCTCTCACGCCCCAACATCGTGCAGCCCGCCTCCAGTGGTGTCACGACAGGCGTGAATGGAGGGACGAATGGAGACGTGTCGTCTTCATCGATGAGAGTCGCTTCTGCCTTGGTGCCAATGATGGTCGTATGCGTGTTTGGCGCCGTGCAGGTGAGCGCCACAATCAGGACTGCATACGACCGAGGCACACAGGGCCAACACCCGGCATCATGGTGTGGGGAGCGATCTCCTACACTGGCCGTACACCACTGGTGATCGTCGAGGGGACACTGAATAGTGCACGGTACATCCAAACCGTCATCGAACCCATCGTTCTACCATTCCTAGACCGGCAAGGGAACTTGCTGTTCCAGCAGGACAACGCACGTCCGCATGTATCCCGTGCCACCCAACGTGCTCTAGAAGGTGTAAGTCAACTACCCTGGCCAGCAAGATCTCCGGATCTGTCCCCCATTGAGCATGTTTGGGACTGGATGAAGCGTCGTCTCACGCGGTCTGCACGTCCAGCACGAACGCTGGTCCAACTGAGGCGCCAGGTGGAAATGGCATGGCAAGCCGTTCCACAGGACCACATCCAGCATCTCTACGATCGTCTCCATGGGAGAATAGCAGCCTGCATTGCTGCGAAAGGTGGATATACACTGTACTAGTGCCGACATTGTGCATGCTCTGTTGCCTGTGTCTATGTGCCTGTGGTTCTGTCAGTGTGATCATGTGATGTATCTGACCCCAGGAATGTGTCAATAAAGTTTCCCCTTCCTGGGACAATGAATTCACGGTGTTCTTATTTCAATTTCCAGGAGTGTAGATTAGGAAACGACACACTAAAAGGAGTAGATGGGTTCCGCTATTTGGGCAACAAAATAACTGATGACGGTCGAAGTAGAGAGGGTATAAAATGTAGACTGGCAATGACAAGAATAGCCTTTCACAAGAAGAAAAATTTAACATCGGATATTGATTTCATTGCTATGAAGTCTTTTCTGAAGGTCTTTGACTAGAGTGTTGTCATGTATGCAAGTGAAACGTGGACGATAAGCAGTTCCTAAAAGAAGAAAATATTTTCAAATGTAAATGCTGATGATTAGGTGGGTAGATAATGTAACGAACGGGAAGGCACTGAATACAATGGGGGGAAAAGGAGATGTGTGACATAACTTGAGTAAAAGAAGGGATCGTTTCGTAGGACACAGTCTTAGGAAACAAGAGATCACAAATTTAGTACTGGAGAGGAGAGAGGGGGTAAATATTGTATTAGGAGACCAAGGGCTGAATAGAGTAAGCAGATTCAGATGGATGTAGGTTCCAGTAGTTATTTAAAAACGAAGAGGCTCGCACAGGATAATGTGGAGAGCTGTATTAACTAATCTTCGGACTGAAGACGACACAACAAAAAGTTTTTAATTTCCGAAAGCCCCACCATTTCTTTGAAGAATTCCTGGAATGATTTACGCAGATTTTTGAAAGGAAAACGCTACTGTGTGCACCACCAAGAGGAAAGCTGTTAATAAATCTTACTACAGCTTTAGTGAACGGCATCGCGGAATCACAAAACTAGTGTAGTGTTATTTACGGACAAACAGTTTCGGTCAGACGACCATCTTCAAATGACCTACATTCAGTATTAATAAAATTCTATAAAAAATACTAATGCCAAAATATTGAAACTGCACCCTTGTATATAGCAATATCAGATACAATAAAATAGAATCATCGTGGTGAATAATGAAATGATTATCAGACCTTCATGAACCCACATTATGTGAGTATACATCTAAGAGTTTCAGAATTGTTCACCGGTTTGATATCTAAAGAAAGAAAGAAATGAGTTGCACAGTAGAAAACCCACGCTACATGAGAAAGTGTCAGAGGCGCCGTCCGATAGAACAGACGTGACTCGTGATGACGCCGCTGGTACGTACACTCTTTGACATAAAACTCGACCGGCGGCCGGCCGCTTCAGAGGCTAAGTCCGCGCCGATCGCGACATGGGACAATAAAACTGGCCAACTCGCTAAGTCTCTAAGTCCGGTTATCTGCACAATCTGGCAACACTGCAGACTGCGGCACTTCCTGGAGGACAACTTGTCCCATGACGGAGAAAACACTAAGCTGGTTGCGCCTGAGGTCTAGCGGTAGCGTGCGTTGTTTCTGTTCGTAATGTCAGTGGATCGAGAGCAGCTGGCAGAAAATATTTTTATAGCCTCTTCTGTCTGAATGCTGAAGACGTGAATGTAATGGTAGCGCAGATTCAATCTATTTCGCTTTCTGACACACCGATATCAAAATTTTATCCAGTAACGATTTTGCGGCAGATTTCCTGCAGACTGTCCTCCTCTGGACGCCGTATGCGGCAAATCTCCGGGATCCATTTGCTGGCTACAGGCAGCGGCCGTGGCGACAGCAGCGGCGCTGCACTCCCCCGTTCTTTATCGAAAGCGCCTGCTCCCGCTCATCGCTTTTGATGATTTAAAACGCTTTATTATTAAATGTTGCTCCACAGAAAATTTCTACGATTTCCATTCACGCTCAAAAGCAACGGAGACAGACGCCCTGATTAGTAGGCGGGTATTATATTACATTAATCGGCAAGAGCTGAGTATAGCCCAAAATTAATTTTATAGACTGGGTCGAAATTAAACCACCTCGCTACATTCGATGAATTTATAAATGCTTCATACCTCGTTTATTTTCCTTTCAAACTCAATTATTTGTGCAACTTTTGGTCAATGTTCGGATGTTTTCGTCAAGCTGGGGTGAGCGTCTGTGGTGTAAAGTGTATTACAGTTCTTGTTTCATTCCTTATGGTAACTCTATGCGATAAACTGTGTGAATACCTTGCAATGCATGCTCTGTAGCAGCGCAGGAACACTGCACATTTGGAGTTCCATGTAGGGATTCATGAAGTATTTAATCTTGATCGCAAGTGATAGTTAAGGTCATCAGATTTAGACCAGAGAAATTTGTCGTTTTGGAGGTTTCAGAGAACGGAAAGGAATTGCTAACGCCGGTGTTAGAAAAGTCTACAGTTAAATGCTATTGCAAAAATTTAGAAGAGGGGAACTATATTAATCAACATGTGCACTTCATAAACAACCTTCTGACATGTTAGACCTATATGACGAACAAAACTCAAATTTATATCGTTGACAGTCGCCTTGAATCTTTTCAGGATCTATTTTACAGAGAAGCACTTTGGCATTTGCAAAGCAGATATCCATGATATTAACTTAATTTACTAAGTCGAATCGGACGAAGATTGATGTTTAAAGGCATTCTTCAGATTTCGTATAAAGAATTTTTACTAGCCGTTTGCAACTACATTAATTAAAATGGAAAATAAAAGGTTGTAGTCAGTGGCTTCCACCGAGACTGGAACTGCTATGTCATACAGTACGACCACCGCAACGCACAAGGGAACCTCTTTTTTTTTAATTTTGCTTTTTTTCTTTTACTTTTTTTGACGATAACCCCTTTTTTTCTCTCTTATTTTAAAGCCCCTTAGGAAAATGGCAATAAAAAATGAAACTAAGTGCCACCGCCACTTTTCATCCTATAACAAAAAAAAAAAAAAAACTGGTCCACTTCTGGCTCCTGACTAAACCTACCCCAAGAGCTGCCTATATACCAGGGGAAATATGGGAATTCAAGGTTAGGGCTATCATTACAAACAAAACAAAATCTTCCTTTTTCTGAATTTTATTTTTATTTTGATTTTTGTTTTGTTTATTTTTGTTGTGTAATTGATCAGACGCCTTCTGCGCCCCGCTGGTAATATGTTGAGTCACGTCTTCTCGAAATTGGTGTGTTCCGTTCAGTAGTTCAGAAATGTTCATTGGTTCAAACTGGAAACCTTCTTCACTCTTGGCTTAACACATTCCAGCTGCGAGGCGGGTCGTGGAAAGCACTCCCAAGGAAGTTCGAGAAAAATTGTCTGTATTTTGGGTGGCGGACAACGACGTAATGACGGTCGTTGAGGTATGTCCAAAAATAGAGTACAGAGTCTACAGTTTGTCCAACTAGGTAGTGAATGGCATGTCCGCGAATCCAATTCACAGCATTGGTCTTTGTCCGAGGAAAATAGTCACGTCCCGGAACTAATAATGAAAGGGGAGTATTCCGATTCAGAATGTCCCGCGTTAGAAAAGCCACAATATGACGAATAACCTCTGAGCTAAAGACACACTGGCGACCACAGACGGACTATAGTCACTGCGATGTTGCCTGAGCCTCAAAACGCAACCTTAAAACACACAAACAGGTGTTACTTATGTGAAGAACGCCGTTCTTGGAGTCCAGAAATTAATTATACTTTCTAAGTGTCTCATCTTACAGTGGATTCTATCGTACGAGTCTTCGATGTGGAAAACGAATGTCAAGTGAATTTAGCGAGGTAACGCCGGCCTACACCCGGAAGTAAATGCACTATCAGAGTGTTGACAAATACTTGCTACGACGCTGCCGTTTCTCGGTTCTCTTACGAGGCAGCTCTTCAGCGAAATGCTTGCCGTGATTCTCCGATACGGTCCTTCAGAGTGGAGACGCGCGCGCACGTTTGGTTTTTATGCGGCGTTCTCCCCTGATGGTTTCTGACGTCGCCTTGTGGGCTATGTCTACATTTGAGGCATTCAATTATTATTAATCCAGAATGATACAAGTTTCAGCTTCCGGCGTGGAAGAAGGCTGTTGACGCCGACATTATATCATTTCAACGTAGGGAAAGCAAAACGGGTCATTCAATGTTTCTCATTCAACATAAAGCATGTGAGATAATTTTCCGTAACGTTCATAATCATCTAAAAATACAAACGAAGTAAAAATACATCTGAAGCTTATTCGAATTGAATATAATGTAAGATACCAAACGCTTTGCACCTCGATGTCGAAATGTCATGATTACCACGAGAATGAAGAAATATGTTGGTACGGATGGAAGCAAGAAGAGACGCAGTCAACAAATATTCGATTCCTCATGGCATTCATTTCATTTGAGACGTAAGAAGAGGTAAAGCGGGATATTACTTTCGTTAACACGAAAGATATGCCGCACATATTGATAAAGAGGAAGTCTGCGTCTTCATACGTTTCCTCCTTGAAATCTGTATGCTCTCTTATATGCTAAGTAGCCTGATCATTGTTTCAGTAATGTTACCCTCTTGTTTGACCCCGTAACGATGAACAGATTCCAAATGCATGTCTCTGCATGAAAGTAGCTGTTCGAACCCTTCCTGGGTTGCTTTTTGTGTTTTATTGCTTGGAATTCCTGAAGCAGACCTCTGTGCCTTCTCCCCTTGTGGGTTAGGTCTCAAAACTAAACCACTTTTTATCCAATGTCATAATTTATTCAGACAGCATCAGCACAAGACTGTCAAACAAAGCCTTCCATTTACAGTTGCAACACTCTAACCAGCACTGACCGAAGTATAATCCACGGTCATGGTCCGAAATTAGCAGCTGTCTGCTACTGTGGCAAAGTCCGTACTACACTTTCGATTCCGCAGCACCATTTTATCTGGTAACACTGTGTAGTTGCAGAGTTGTGCCAGCATGTCTCTCCTCACACTGTCAACTTTATGTATCTCACTTCTCCTGTAGCGTTGATCACGAGGAGCAGAAGTAAATGAGTGTATTCTGCATAACGTAACATTCAGTATTCCCTTCTTTCATAGCCACTCTTCATGTGCATCGATACCAAATAGGAATGTGAAAACTCTTGCGAGTGAGAGAATGACAATAACAATCGTAACAAGAACAATCAAATAATGAATGATGTTTATTCCAACGCAGAACGAGAATGGCTTTAAATATAAAAATCTATATCTATATCCATATCTATTGATCTTTGAGATTGCACAATGCAAATATATTCTTAGCATTTAGTTACTGAATTTAGTTCGGGATGTTTGCAGAGAAAAGGAAAAGTCGGTACTTCTCGCTAGTGTAATATAATGTGAACCAGCAACTACCCTTTCCTCAGAACACGACTCAAGCAGGTCCCCAAGTAGGTACCAAGGCACTGCTGCATTCTGTTCCCTGACATTGCTCTGATGACGGTTAATGCAGATAGTTCCGATTATGAAATACAAAACGTATTGCAGGTTAGTTCCTAGGATAGTAACATTAAATTTGCGTTGTAGACGGCACATGAACGTGACGACTATCCATATTATTCATCAATATAAAAAGACAATATTATGGGAATTTAGCAGGATTACTCAACATGAATTCTGAAATTGGTTGACTGACCGCACAGGTGCTAAACGTCGTCAAGAGTATACGATGTCCTAATCGCATTAGGAATATGAAGATCGTCTTCGACAGCTCGCAACTTTCACATTGCTATCTCCGCCCTACTCCAGACAGCCGTCGGTGGAGTTGCACTAAGTTGCCGATGCAATGTAAGGCCTTCAAGCCGACAACAGACCACATATTGAAAAATACAAGCGAGTTCTCTTGCAGCGTAAGCTTATTGTAACTAATCTAAAAATTATTGGACAGGAACATTGTCCTATTCAAAAAAAGCTGTCCAGCAGGTCCTCTAATCGCTCCTTGGTACAGTCGTTTGACTATTGAAAATGGTTCCAACAAGTCACCACTAGAAAACACTGCTCTGTACCGCAATAACTCAAGATGTAAAGTAATACCACGATACTACAAATATCAGGGAACACCTTATCACAGATAAGACTGTCCTTAAGGCTTGTAAGCTCACATTTATTACAATAAATGACATACCTGTAATGTTACCACTCTCATTATTACGTCAGATTGGTAATGCACGTAGTAAGTTCGTCGTATTCATGATTTCCTCTTCAAAGTAACATACCGTACTTATTATTTAACACAAAATGACATTAAAAATTTAAGTTATTCACGAGCAGCTTGTTGAGAATATGTATGAACTTCAAATGACACGACGAACCGTCTTGTTCCGCATATGGATTCAAACCCAGCTCATGCAGACTAAGCAAAGATTTCGTTACTGACGGAAACTAACAGTCATTCCTGATTAAGCATACAGAGAGTGATATACCTCGATTTTAGACAGTATTAGTTAGCAAATATCAACTTTAAATTGCATAACGCAAACATGTTTAACAGACCCGAATTCCTACCCATCATCTATTGTCCCTGTTAACGAACTACGAGAGATGTTAAATATTGCTTCTTCACAAGTAACTTACTTGAAATGCCGTGAGGTAAAGCTTTGTGTTGGACACGGATTCGAACCCAGAACCTAATCGGATTGCTATCGAAGCACAGTCAAATGTGACATATCGGATTTTCGCGGCAGTAGCTAGATGTTTTAACTGAAATGACGAGACGAAACATTAATTTTTTCCTTCCCAGGACTCCTACCCGGCACCTATCGCTGTTATATTCTAGAGAAAACGAACGTTAAATATGGGTTTGTTGCGCCAGCAGTGATATGTGAGCATGTTTGAACTAGAAATAATATGACAAAGAGTTCAGCGCTCACTGGGAATAGAGCCCCACATATATCGTTGTTGACTACACACAAAGAGACGTCAGCTACCGAATTTTTCTCCACCAGCTGCTCAGAATAACATCTTGAACTTACAGTCATTTCGCAAATAGTTCTGTGTCTCACTGGGAGTTAAAAACGTCAGATATCGTTAGTGTTGACAACGAATAAAAATACATTAAAAATCAAAATTCTTATCCACCAGCAGATAGGTGTTCTCATGCTGGAGCTTGATAATGCATAATTAAATCTTTAGTGCCGGGCCAGGATTCGATCCCATTCACGCGTAATATGTGGCGATGTTTGCAGTTTTGAACAAACAACAAATTGTAGCCGAGCTGTATTGTCACGAAGGGATCAAATTCCGCGTTAAGGGCGGTCTGAGCTGCATTCCCAGTTCAGAACCAATCTTATCGACATACAGAAGCTCAGATAAAAGATGGAATAAGTGTCCTGTGACCATACATAGCGTTTTTTTCGTCATTTGAAATAAATAACTAGTATAAGAAAGGTTACTGGTGATAGAGTTTCTACATGTCGCCACTCCAGACTTTATTGTGGTTCAACCTAGCGTCTACATGGTAGAGAAGGAAAATCATCTTTAATGTGAATTTTCAGACCACACTGCCATTACACCTTCTTCACTTGGTTTAGCCAGGAGAGAATGGACTCTGTCTCTCCCTATCTAAATTCATTGACAGAAGTGGGAATCCAACCCAGGCCATAGGTATAACAACCTACCATCCGTCCAACAGACCACGAAAACCTCTTCTCTCATTTTTCTATCGTAACGCCGTTGCGCCACACTGGATGAGAATTCTGACACACAGGCGTCCTGTAGTAATTTGCACCATGTTCGGTAAATTCATTTACTTGGTTGACCGAATCACCATGAACTAGCTGCCTCGGCTACCCAGTGCATACATTCCACTCTATATTTTGTAATCACCGAAATAAAATCACGTAACTGCCACCTACACAGAACTGCCAACAGTGTAGGATGCAGAAGTTTAAATAGGAAGTGTTCCTTTCCACTTGAGCTATTCTATTGCGCTATCTGTTTGTAGAAAACGTCGTTCAGTAAAAAAAAAAAAAAAAAAAAAAAAAAAAAAAAAAAAAAAAAAAAAAAAAAAAAAAAGAAAAGCTGTAACTGTTTGTCTCTCAGAAGTCAAGACCTGGCCATATGCATAATCTCACAGTGCTGTGGAATCCAAAAGTTCTGGAGGAATAGTTGTCGAGCTCTGGAGCTGTTGTAGCTGCGTGTCAGCTAGTAGCGTAGATAAGATGTCGCGAGTTCGAATACATTCAGTGCTACATTTTTTAAAACGCAATTCTGCTGTCTGCTCGCTACGGTCGCAGGTTCGAATCCTGCCTCGGGCATGGATGTGTGTGATGTCCTTAGGTTAGTTAGGTTTAATTAGTTCTAAGTTCTAGGGGACTGATGACCACAGATGTTAAGTCCCATAGTGCTCAGAGCCATTTGAACCATTTTTTTGCTGTCTGCTGAAGTTGTCAATCTAATGGAACTTTGAACATACTTTCCTTCACTTTTCAACCCAAAGTAGTCGCATGTGGAAAAAGGGCTAACTACTGTGACATTTTGTTCTGTTCAGGTTTAATAGACAGCAGGCAGCAGATGCATCTCGAAGATGTGTAGGGAGAGCGCATCGTGCCATAATATGTCAGAAAAGTATTTTCTACATTAGCTGTCGTGTGGTAGTGAGATTTTATTCTTCTTCAAACTTTGTTTGACATTTAACTCAGAACAAGTTTTCTACATGCATGTAATCAATAAACTGCACGTGCATTGTCATACTGTCATAGATAACATCAGAGAATGCGCTTATATCGTTGATGATTAATTTCTCTCTCATGTTTACTATTGTTTTAACAACACTAAAGGAAACCTTACGAAAATTGTGCACTGTATTATAAGAAATGAAATAAAACTAACCACGATAACCTTACGACGAAAGTATGTTTTAATAAAACCGAGTACCTGTACACAAATGTGCCTCTATCGACGCGAATTAGTAAAATACTACTCAATTAGATTTTGATTGGGTCTGTGTTTCATTGGTATGCTGTGTCGTACTCAAGAGGTATGCAAATGTGGCATTTCATAAATATAGTTACGTATTCCTAGCAACCCAAAATTCGCTTGTCAGCAGCGGAAAGAGGCGTTACCTGTTGTGCAGCATTGTAAGTTTTTCAACATTGCACTATGAGCCGAAAGTATTTTCTTGCGATTTCCTTATTGATGTTTGATCCGACTCCTTGTAGCTCTTTGACAGAAGGGATAAAAACGTTGCAGTCAGTGAGACTGGAACTGCAAACCATAACAGACGCTTTTCCACAGGTCAGCACGTTACCACAGAGCTGACGAAGAGGTATGGGTCTGAGCGTCCTCTTACGACGGCAATAGTGCCTAGAACTCGTAAACCGCTATTTAAAGGTCGAGATTAGTTGCGATTTCCACCTGCAACAACTTTCCTGGGCTGAAAACCGTCAATTTACAATCTTTTGTTACCCTTCAAGCGATAATAACTCAGATTATTCAATGGAAATGACAGGTAAAATCAAGTGAACTTTGAGGCTTAATTCCATGCACACCAGGAAGTAACTCGTCGATCACAGAGTTGCCAAACATACGTTGCCTTGTTGCCAAATCTCAGTTACAGTACCAGCAGGAAGAAGACGAACCGATGTGATCCTACAGCGGGCTGGGAAGTGACCATAGCTGGCGTCTCCAAGTCACGTCTGCTGCGGCCTGGAATACGTAATGCGTCTGACTCGCTTACTGTAACTAGGTTTAGGGACTGGAGCGTAGTTACTAATAATACTCAGAACTGACTGCAAACTAAGCATCATAAATCAGTAACTCTCATTGTTGTTTTTATATTTCTTTAGTAAGTGTACTCAAAACTAAGAAACTCATTCACAGGCGTTTTCGTGCCTCGCCGATAGTCGAGCACAACAAACAAATAAAAATAAAAAAGAATGTTATATATATATATATATATATATATATATATATATATATATATATATATATATATATGTATATATCTGTGTGTGTGTGTGTGTGTGTGTGTGTGTGAGTGTGTGTGAGTGTGTGAGAGAGAGAGAGAGAGAGAGAGAGAGAGAGTGTAAAAAATTGTCGTAAAGAAATTGAATCATGGTATTTAAAGAAATCATTCATTGTAATGACACGTTCCACATCATTACGAAATGTCGTATTCATGATCTATGGAACAAGAAGTAATCTAATGTAATGTAATCTAATCTAATCACATCATATTGATGACTAGCCATAAAGAGTCATGAATTACCGAAATTTTTGCCAATACCAGTAACCAAATCTAAACTTGAAAATAAAAGACGACAAGTTTTGTAATAAACCGTGACTCCTATCAAGACCCTTTCATCCCTGTTATCTAACCACGAAAGATGTCTGATATACCTCCATTCTGAAGTAACAAAGTGTGCGTGCATTTAAAGATGAAGTGCATGATGTGAAGTTCTGTGACGGAGATACAAACCCAACACGTAATCGGATTGTTAACTAAGAAAAATCAAATGTTACGTATCGGTTTTTCTTACGAGCCGCTAGGTGTCTGAATCTAAAATAAGGATACAAACTTTTGTGCCTAACAGACAATCGAACTGCACACCTACCGTGCATCCACGAACGTAGCTTAAGTATCAGTTTCTTACTCACGAACAGTAAGATGTGTGCGTGTTTGACCAGAAATAACGACACCTATTGCGATTGTTGGCAACACATGAACAGACATTAAAAATGCGCGTTAATTTTCACTAGCAGGTGGGTGTGCACTTGATAGAGCTGGAAATGAAATTATGAATATTTTTGTACTGGATCAGGATTCGGACCCACATATTTACCTTTGGAGGAGACCTATAGAAGACTGCAGTCTTGGGAAAAGGAACGTAATGATAGAACTATACTGTACCGAGAGATTCAGATCCTCGAAAGAGGAGATACGAATGCGAATCACAGTCCAGCACCAAATTTTTCAACGTCTCTAGTTGAATGAAGTACAAGTAAACTAAGATCCCTGTCCCTTTAAATGACTATCGGTTCATCAAATAAAATAAAATTTGCTAATGTAAGTAAGCCTACTGGCGACTGTATTTCTGTTTACAATGACTTCAGCTATGTCATTTCCCAACGTAAACTGGCTCTGCCCAGTTGGTAATGAAGGAACGTGATGCTTAATGCTGATTCTGAATAATAACGTCTTTCTCTTGAGGTTACCAGAGGTAAAATAAATCTGTTTGTGCCTCTTAAAAGCAAATGGGAGGGGCTGTAACGGATGATGTGCTTAGCTTACAAAATTAATCACGGTGGAAAAAATGAGAGTCTATTAAATGGTTAAGTAGAAGCATGCTTCTGACGCAGAGATTATGCTTTTCTCATGTCAGCAGGATGTAAAGACTCTTCTAGGCATCATAGGCTGGATGTGAAGCCCTTTTTGATTTTTCACAAATTCAGCAAATTTCTTAGTTCGAGAAAATCCACTGTGATTTGTGAAGTTGCCGGATAATTCGATTATTACTGTTATTATTACTATCATTTTATTCATACCGCTGCTGGAACACGACCGTAGTCTTGAGGTAAAACGCGAGACCAGCTAATATGACGTCTGGCGACCGAAAGCACATATCGAGAAAATTTTTATCGCCCCTTTCCTCTCGGTGCTGAAGCTATGGGTGTAATTCAAGCGAATCTACTATATAATATTAGCTGGTCTCGCGTTTTACCTCAAGACTACGGTCGTAGTGAAGAGTAATGTACTAAGACTGGAGTCAAGACTTCCTCTGGGAAGTGCCGCAGTCTACATGTTGCCAGATCGAGCATGTTGCCAGACATAGAATTCTAAGAGGAGCACGACTGTATTGTCCACCTTACGTGAACGACTCGGCGGTCAATTTTTTGGTCTAAGACTGTATCTACAACACATATTGCGCGCTGAAGACCCAGAAGAATTAAAAAAACAAAAGTAGTTTATGAGAGCAACGTTAACCATAGCGTTCGAAGTATTCATAGTATTGTATACGTGTGTGTAAACGCCTTCCAATGACCACTCAAGGAAGACAAGGATACACAGTCTAGCTTCAATATTATAAATACGCCTCAGTTTGTGGATGAACTCAGACTTAGGTTGATAATAATTTTGAATATTTAGCAGCACTGTGTTAAACTCATTTTCAACCAATGATTCCCATAGCTACAGGAACACTACTTGTGATCAGACGAAAAGATCAGCCTGACACAAACTGTGGGAAGTTTGTTTCACAACCTTCGTACCTGGATATTGAGCTTTTTCCTATTTGAGATATCTGTGAACGTTGCTGCTTAAGACGACTTAAGCAGAAACTAAATCCCTTGCTTCGATAATGTTTAAAGAAATCGTCTTATCGGCACTAACTCGTGATTTGTGAATTGTTTACCGGCCGCACTCTGCCGAATTTCGCCGATTGGAAGGCAAAAGCTTACTGACAAATTTCAGACAGAAATTACTGTTACAGTGTACTTATGGAGCCAAATGAGTGGATTGCGTATTTTCCGGTGAGAAAGAGCACTGGCAAACAGTCTTCGCTACATGAGGTTATTTAAACTAGTGTCACTCTGAGCTAGAATTTATGGTCAGGTCAATGTTTCGGATGCGAGTTTTGCAACTGTGAAATACTTTCCTACATTATAGAAGCGAATATTAAATTTGAACTAATATTGCGAAAATTTTGTACTTGGACAACTTAGAATGAAAATACTTCTGTTTATTTCAAAGGGAAACAATAGATTTTCTAAAACATTGTCTGTCATACAGAACTTGAAACAGGTCACGTCGACCAAATCATGTGGAAGAACTGACAGCGACGTATATCGGAAGGCAGTAAGATCTCTTGCGTTTTGGTTTGTCAGTACTCGATAGCCATTTCTAGGTGCAAGTAAATGACGAAAGGCAGCGCGTATTTGTCATCAAGTAACGTCTTCGTCAGTTATTTTAGTTTTAATGTAATCTAAGAGTAATTGCTGATGTTTGATATTAACATGAAAAGGATTCCGTAGACAGGGAAAGAACCTGTTCTTGGGAAACTACTTCTATAGTAACCAAAAGGCATTAAATGATCTTCAAGCACTTGTGTTCCAGCAGCGGTATGAATAAAATGATAGTAATAATAACAGTAATAATCGAATTATCCGGCAACTTCACACTTCACAGTGGATTTTCTCGAACTAAGAAATTAATGTTTCGTCTCGTCATTTCAGTTAAAACATCTAGCTACTGCCGCGAAAATCCGATATGTCACATTTGACTGTGCTTCGATAGCAATCCGATTAGGTTCTGGGTTCGAATCCGTGTCCAACACAAAGCTTTACCTCACGGCATTTCAAGTAAGTTACTTGTGAAGAAGCAATATTTAACATCTCTCGTAGTTCGTTAACAGGGACAATAGATGATGGGTAGGAATTCGGGTCTGTTAAACATGTTTGCGTTATGCAATTTAAAGTTGATATTTGCTAACTAATACTGTCTAAAATCGAGGTATATCACTCTCTGTATGCTTAATCAGGAATGACTGTTAGTTTCCGTCAGTAACGAAATCTTTGCTTAGTCTGCATGAGCTGGGTTTGAATCCATATGCGGAACAAGACGGTTCGTCGTGTCATTTGAAGTTCATACATATTCTCAACAAGCTGCTCGTGAATAACTTAAATTTTTAATGTCATTTTGTGTTAAATAATAAGTACGGTATGTTACTTTGAAGAGGAAATCATGAATACGACGAACTTACTACGTGCATTACCAATCTGACGTAATAATGAGAGTGGTAACATTTCAGGTATGTCATTTATTGTAATAAATGTGAGCTTACAAGCCTTAAGGACAGTCTTATCTGTGATAAGGTGTTCCCTGATATTTGTAGTATCGTGGTATTACTTTACATCTTGAGTTATTGCGGTACAGAGCAGTGTTTTCTAGTGGTGACTTGTTGGAACCATTTTCAATAGTCAAACGACTGTACCAAGGAGCGATTAGAGGACCTGCTGGACAGCTTTTTTTGAATAGGACAATGTTCCTGTCCAATAATTTTTAGATTAGTTACAATAAGCTTACGCTGCAAGAGAACTCGCTTGTATTTTTCAATATGTGGTCTGTTGTCGGCTTGAAGGCCTTACATTGCATCGGCAACTTAGTGCAACTCCACCGACGGCTGTCTGGAGTAGGGCGGAGATAGCAATGTGAAAGTTGCGAGCTGTCGAAGACGATCTTCATATTCCTAATGCGATTAGGACATCGTATACTCTTGACGACGTTTAGCACCTGTGCGGTCAGTCAACCAATTTCAGAATTCATGTTGAGTAATCCTGCTAAATTCCCATAATATTGTCTTTTTATATTGATGAGTAATATGGATAGTCGTCACGTTCATGTGCCGTCTACAACGCAAATTTAATGTTACTATCCTAGGAACTAACCTGCAATACGTTTTGTATTTCATAATCGGAACTATCTGCATTAACCGTCATCAGAGCAATGTCAGGGAACAGAATGCAGCAGTGCCTTGGTACCTACTTGGGGACCTGCTTGAGTCGTGTTCTGAGGAAAGGGTAGTTGCTGGTTCACATTATATTACACTAGCGAGGAGTACCGACTTTTCCTTTTCTCTGCAAACATCCCGAACTAAATTCAGTAACTAAATGCTAAGAATATATTTGCATTGTGCCAACTCAAAGATCAATAGATATGGATATAGATATAGATTTTTATATTTAAAGCCATTCTCGTTCTGCGTTGGAATAAACATCATTCATTATTTGATTGTTCTTGTTACGATTGTTATTGTCATTCTCTCACTCGTAAGAGTTTTCACATTCCTATTTGGTATCGATGCACATGAAGAGTGGCTATGAAAGAAGGGAATACTGAATGTTACGTTATGCAGAATACACTCATTTACTTCTGCTCCTCGTGATCAACGCTACAGGAGAAGTGAGATACATAAAGTTGACAGTGTGAGGAGAGACATGCTGGCACAACTCTGCAACTACACAGTGTTACCAGATAAAATGGTGCTGCGGAATCGAAAGTGTAGTACGGACTTTGCCACAGTAGCAGACAGCTGCTAATTTCGGACCATGACCGTGGATTATACTTCGGTCAGTGCTGGTTAGAGTGTTGCAACTGTAAATGGAAGGCTTTGTTTGACAGTCTTGTGCTGATGCTGTCTGAATAAATTATGCCATTGGATAAAAAGTTGTTTAGTTTTGAGACCTAACCCACAAGGGGAGAAGGCACAGAGGTCTGCTTCAGGAATTCCAAGAAATAAAACACAAAAAGCAACCCAGGAAGGGTTCGAACAGCTACTTTCATGCAGAGACATGCATTTGGAATCTGTTCATCGTTACGGGGTCAAACAAGAGGGTAACATTACTGAAACAATGATCAGGCTACTTGGCATATAAGAGAGCATACAGATTTCAAGGAGGAAACGTATGAAGACGCAGACTTCCTCTTTATCAATATGTGCGGCATATCTTTCGTGTTAACGAAAGTAGTATCCCGCTTTACCTCTTCTTACGTCTCAAATGAAATGAATGCCATGAGGAATCGAATATTTGTTGACTGCGTCTCTTCTTGCTTCCATCCGTACCATAATATTTCTTCATTCTTGTGGTAATCATGACATTCTTTTTGTATGCTGCAAAAGATTGCACGTGGACAAATTCGACATCGAGGTGCAAAGCGTTTGGTATCTTACATTATATTCAATTCGAATAAGCTTCAGATGTATTTTTACTTCGTTTGTATTTTTAGATGATTATGAACGTTACGGAAAATTATCTCACATGCTTTATGTTGAATGAGAAACATTGAATAACTCGTTTTGCTTTCCCTACGTTGAAATGATATAATGTCGGCGTCAACAGCCTTCTTCCACGCCGGAAGCTGAAACTTGTATCATTCTGGATTAATAATAATTGAATGCCTCAAATGTAGACATAGCCCACAAGGCGACGTCAGAAACCATCAGGGGAGAACGCCGCATAAAAACCAAACGTGCGCGCGCGTCTCCACTCTGAAGGACCGTATCGGAGAATCACGGCAAGCATTTCGCTGAAGAGCTGCCTCGTAAGAGAACCGAGAAACGGCAGCGTCGTAGCAAGTATTTGTCAACACTCTGATAGTGCATTTACTTCCGGGTGTAGGCCGGCGTTACCTCGCTAAATTCACTTGACATTCGTTTTCCACATCGAAGACTCGTACGATAGAATCCACTGTAAGATGAGACACTTAGAAAGTATAATTAATTTCTGGACTCCAAGAACGGCGTTCTTCACATAAGTAACACCTGTTTGTGTGTTTTAAGGTTGCGTTTTGAGGCTCAGGCAACATCGCAGTGACTATAGTCCGTCTGTGGTCGCCAGTGTGTCGTTAGCTCAGATGTTATTCGTCATATTGTGGCTTTTCTAACGCGGGACATTCTGAATCGGAATACTCCCCTTTCATTATTAGTTCCGGGACGTGACTATTTTCCTCGGACAAAGACCAATGCTGTGAATTGGATTCGCGGACATGCCATTCACTACCTAGTTGGACAAACTGTAGACTCTGTACTCGATTTTTGGACATACCTCAACGACCGTCATTACGTCGTTGTCCGCCACCCAAAATACAGACAATTTTTCTCGAACTTCCTTGGGAGTGCTTTCCACGACCCGCCTCGCAGCTGGAATGTGTTAAGCCAAGAGTGAAGAAGGTTTCCAGTTTGAACCAATGAACATTTCTGAACTACTGAACGGAACACCCCCCCCCCCCCCCCCCTGCGGATTCGGGGGTTAGAATAGGCCCGTGGTATTCCTGCCTGTCGTAAGAGGCGACTAAAAGGAGTCTCAACCGTTTCGGCCTTATGTGATGGTCCCCTGTCGGGTTTGACCTCCATCTCTCAAAATTTTTCCGAAGAGCGAGCCGATTGGGGAAGGGCGCCTTACTTGGTGCATTGTGTCCGTGTTGTGTTGGGAACTTTCGCCATCTTATTTGTCGTTGCATTGCAGTCTTGCCCGCTCTCCATCGCTTGGGCATGGATGCGCTCCTGCGTGCACTATCTGCCAAGCACTGTGCAGGGCCATTTTCTGCACCGACGACGCCCATGGACCACATGTCACCTAACATCCAGCACGGTAGCCAGTCCGTTGTGGTGGGGCCGCCATGTACCCTCTTGGTTGTAGCCCCCTGACAACACAGGGATCGCTCTACTGATGCCTGCGCCGTTAACTCCCCACGTATGCCAAGGAGTAGATGCCCATCTCCTTGGCGCATCAGGACTCCCGGCAATGGCCGTCCTGCCAGGTGGCTATTGCTGCGGCTGGGTGGCGCCCGTGGGGAGGGCCCTTGGTCGGAGTAGGTGGCATCAGGGCGGATGACCCGCAATGAAGCGTGGTACATCATCTCTCGCTGGCGGCCAGCCGCCAGCAGTCTCTAAGCGTTCTCGGGCTCAATTTAATGCTGAAAAGTACAATCCGAAAACGTTCCCCTCTCTGGCCACGCCGTGGGAGGAACGTAAATCTCAGGATGGCAGTAGCAATTATTCGCCCCGATTCTTAGTTTGTACGAGAGCTGATGGGGAGTCTTTTCTCTCCACAAAGCCTCAGTTCTTCGTCGAGCATTTAGAGGACAAGTTTGGGGAGGTGGAGGACTTGTCAAAAATGCGCTCTGGATCGGTCCTGATCCAAACGGCATCCTCTGCCCAGTCACGACGGTTACTTGCTTGTGACAAGTTGGGGGATGTTGCTGTTACGATCACACCGCATAAGAGTTTAAATATGGTCCAGGGAGTTATTTACCATAAGGACCTCCTTTTGCAGTCTGATGACGAGCTGCGCGCCAACTTGGAGCGCAGAGGTGTACATTTCGTCCGGCGCGTTCATCGGGGTCCGATGGAAAATCAGATAGCTACCGGTGCCTTCATCTTGGCCTTCGAGGGTGATACGTTACCGGAAAAGGTCAAGGTGATGGTCTACCGATGTGATGTCAGGCCCTATATTCCTCCCCCGATGCGGTGCTTCAAGTGCTGGAAGTTCGGCCTTGCTCGCCAGACTGCAGAATCTTCCAGAAAGAACGCAAAATCATGGAATATAAGACCCTGGACCGACTGACTTATACTGAGGCCAAAAGGAAATACAACCGATTACATCCCGTGAGAATGACATCATCCTACGCCGCTGCTACAACACCTGTGCTCGCCCCATCAGTTTCGCGACTTCCGGCCAGATCGCTGAGTGGTACAACTCCTCCTGCCCCCTTGCCAGTGGGGGGCTCTAACCACCGGGTTGCTCCTGCGCCACCTACCTCAGGGGCAACACCATCCCCCCATCAGGGACGTCCGTCCCTGCTTCTAAGCCGGAGAAGTGTCCAACTTCTTCGGCTTCTCACGCTCGCAAGGGGTCCCTCGGGTCCCTCCCTTCCCAGGTTTCCACCAGTGGGAAGGCTGACGACCGACAGTGGCGTAAGTGCCCGCAATCAGCTGGTCGACAGGCTTCACGATCCTCCTCAGTCCCGGAGACTGAATCGGTGAAGCCCTCCCAGCCAGTTAAACCCAAGGAGCAGCGTGAGAAATCAAAGAAGAAGAGCTCTAAGCCCAAGGAACTCGCGGTGGCAGCCACCCCACCGCCACCTTCCAGCTCTGCGTCTGAGGACGAGGTGGAGATCCTGGCGTCCACTGAGGACCTCGATCTCGCCGGTCCCTCAGACGCCATGGATAGCACTAGCACGGGTGCTCAATCGGAGGCAGCAGGTGACCCAGCGGCGTAATCTGCCTTCCCAGTCCCGTCACGCCTTTCTCCGCCATGGACAATACCATCCTCCAGTGGAACTGCAGCGGTTTCTTCCACCATCTAGCTGAGCTCCGCCAGCTTATCAGCCTTCATCCTTTCCTTTGCATTGCTCTGCAGGAAACTTTGTTTCCGGCAATGCGAACCCCCGCCCTCCGTGGCTATCGGGGTTATTATAAGAACGGAGCAGCTTATGAAAGTGTGTCTGGTGGCGTCTGCATATATGTCCTTCACACTCTGCATAGCGAGTCTGTCCCTCTCCAGACGCCTTTAGAGGCTGTCGCTGTACGCGTGTGGACGCCACAGGCTGTTACCGTCTGCAGTCTTTACATTCCACCAGATGGTGATGTCTCGCAGCATGTCCTGGCTGCACTGGTCGCCCAATTGCCGCCACCTTTCTTGCTATTGGGCGACTTCAATGCCCATAACCCTCTGTGGGGTGGGTCAGTGGCCACAGGTCGAGGCGCCATCGTTGAGCATTTATTGTCGCAGCTCGATCTCTCGCTGTTAAATGATGGTGCCTTCACACACTTCAGTGTGGCGCATGGCACCTACTCCGCCATTGACCTTTCCATCTGTAGCCATAGCCTCTTACCGTCTGTCCAATGGAGTGTGCATGACGACTTGTGTGGTAGTGACCACTTTCCGCTCTTTTTGTCACTACCACAGCGTCACTCTTCTGGGCGCCCTAGCAGATGGGCTATAAATAAGGCTGACTGGGATTTGTTCTCCTCCACTGCCGCTTTTGAGCCTCTCTCTACTGATGACATTGATGCGGTGGTTCAATCGGTCACCTCCGGCATCGTTACTGCCGCCGCATCTGCCATTCCCCGTTCTTCTGGGTCCCCTCGGCGGAAGGCTGTGCCTTGGTGGTCCCCTGCGATCGCTGAAGCGATTAAAGATCGCCGGCGGGCGCTCCAGCGTCACAAGCGACATCCCTCCTTAGCCCACCTTATCGCCTTCAAACGGCTGCGTGCGCGGGCCCGCCTCCTCATCCGCCAAGGCAAGAAGGAGTGCTGGGAGCGGTATGTGTCCACCATTGGCCTCCATGTCACTCCCTCTGGGCCAAGATTCGACACATCTACGGCTATCGGACCCCTGCCAGCGTCCCTACGCTCTCACTGAATGGAGCCGTTTGTACTGACTCTGACGTCATTGCAAATCGCTTAGCAGAGCATTTTGCTATGAGTTCCGCTTCTGCGAATTACCCCCAGGCCTTCCGCTCCATTAAAGAGCGGATGGAACGTCGGAGCCTTTCGTTTCGCACCAACCACACGGAATCTTACAATGCTCCATTCAGTGAGTGGGAATTTCGCAGTGCCCTAGCTGCTTGCCCTGATACCGCTCCTGGGCCAGATGGCATCCACTGTCAGATGCTGAAACACCTTTCAGTGGACTGCCAGCGGCGCCTTCTCGATCTTTACAACCGTCTTTGGGTCGAGGGGGAGTTTCCGTAGCATTGTCATCCCCGTTTTGAAACCTGGAAAGACCCCTCTGGAGGTGGACAGCTACCGTCCCATTAGCCTCACCAACGTTCTTTGCAAGTTGCTTGAACGGATGGTGAGCCGGCACTTGCATTGGGTACTGGAGTCTCGGGGCCTTCTGGCTCCGTCTCAGGGTGGGTTCCGTAGAGGCCGCTCCGCCACCGACAATCTGGTGAGCCTGGAGTCGGCCATCCGTACTGCTTTTGCCCGCCGTCAGCACCTGGACGCTGTCTTTTTCGACATGCGGAAGGCGTACGATACGACATGGCGTCATCATATTCTTTCTACGCTTCATGGATGGGGTCTTCGGGGTCCTCTGCCGATTTTTATCCGCAATTTTCTGTCGTGTCGTACCTTCCGCGTGCAAGTCGCGGCCTCCTATAGTTACTCCCACGTCCAGGAGAACGGTGTGCCACAGGGCTCTGTTTTAAGTGTCTGTCTGTTTTTAATAGCCATTAACGGGCTTGCTGCGGCCGTGGGAAATTCTGTCTCCGCTTCCCTGTATGCTGACGACTTTTGCCTTTATTACAGCTCTACTGGCATTGCAGCTGTTGAACGTCAGCTACAGGGCGTATCCGTAAGGCGCAGTCTTGGGCTGTAGCGCATGGGTTTCAGTTTTCGGCAGCCAAGACCCGCGTTATGCATTTCTGCCGGCGCCGAACAGTCCATCCTGAGCCGCGGCTTTATCTTGCCGACGAACTCCTTGCTGTGGTGGAGACCGACAGGTTTTTGGGGGTGGTTTTCGATGCCCGGTTGACTTGGCTGCCTCATATCCGGCAGCTTAAACAGACGTGTTGGCGGCATCTAAATGCTCTGAGATGTTTGAGCCACACCCGCTGGGGCGCCGACCGCTCTACCCTGTTGCGGCTCTACCAGGCGTTAATCCAGTCCCGTCTGGATTATGGGAGCCTGGCTTATGGCTCAGCATCTCCATCTGCGTTACGGGTGCTGGACCCAATTCACCACAGCGGGATACGCCTTGCCACTGGTGCTTTCCGCACCAGCCCTGTGGACAGCGTACTAGTGGAGGCAGGTGTACCTCCCCTGCGGTTCCGACGCCAACGTTTGCTGGCCGCTTATGCTGCCCATGTTCTAAGCTCGCCCGGGCATCCCAACTATCATCTCCTGTTCCCGCGATCGGTCGTCCCTCTGCCAGAATGTCGGCCCTGGTCTGGTTGTACAATAGCGGTCTGCATCAAAGAGCTCCTCTCTGGGCTTCAGATTTTCACTGTTACACCTCCTTTCCGGGCTACTTTGCATACACCCCCATGGTGTGTTCGTCGCCCTTGCCTTCGGCTCGACTTGGCACAGGGCCCAAAGGACTCAGTCCCTCCAGAGGCCTTCCGCCGCCGCTTTTATTCCATCCTGGCCACGTATCAGGGCTCTGGTATTGTTTACACTGACGGTTCGATGGTTGCTGGTCGTGTCGGGTATGCGCTCACTCTAGGGGACCGTTCCGAACAACGTTCCTTGCAGGATGGCTGCAGCGTTTACACTGCTGAACTGGTCGCCATCTTTCGTGCCCTAGAGTATATCCGCTCCTGCTCAGGTGAGTCCTTCGTTATCTGTAGCGATTCCCTGAGCGGTTTACGAGCTCTCGACCAGTGTTTCCCTCGTTCTCGTCTGGTGATGGCTATCCAAGAGTCTCTACATACTCTTGCCCGTTGTGGCCGCTCTGTGGTCTTTGTGTGGACCCCCGGTCATGTCGGTATCCCGGGTAACGAACATGTTGACCGCCTGGCGAAAGAGGCCACCAGTAAGCCATCTCTGGACGTTGGCCTCCCAGAGACTGATTTGCGGGCAGTCTTCCGCCGCAAAATCTTGGCGCTATGGACGATGAATGGCGCGAACTGACAATGCGCAATAAACTCCGTGCTGTCAAGGAGACGACGGCTGTGTGGCGGTCATCCCTGCGAGCCACTCGCAGGGACTCAGTAGTTCTTTGCCGGCTCCGCATTGGCCACTCCCGGCTGACCCACAGTTATTTACTGCGCCGGGAGGACCCTCCTCTATGTCGTTGTGGGGCGGCTTTGACAGTGGCCCACATTTTGATGGCCTGCCCCCTTTTAGCTGTGGTCAGGCAGACATTTGCGCTGCCTTCTACGCTCCCTGCCCTTTTAACAGACGACTCCACTATGGCTGACTTAGTTTTACGTTTTATTCGGGCAGGGGGATTTTATCATTTAATCTGAGTGTTTCTGTTTTATCTTATTGTTTTGTGTTGATTCCGGCCTTTGGCCTATGATTTTAAACTGATTTTTTAATGTGTTTCTAAGTGGTTGGCTTTTCCTTTTTTATATCTATGGTCGGCCAACCACCGTCACACTGTGTGGTTTTAGTTCGTTTTGTCTTTTCTTTGTCTCAGTTTCTGTTGTTCTCTATCGTCTGTGATCTATTCTGTTCCTCGTTTTTATTCTCTGTGGGTGTTCTTTGTATTTGGAAAAAGGGACCGATGACCGTAGCAGTCTGGTCCCTTTAATCCCCAAAACCAACCAACCAACGGAACACACCAATTTCGAGAAGACGTGACTCAACATATTACCAGCGGGGCACAGAAGGCGTCTGATCAATTACACAACAAAAATAAACAAAAAAAAAAATCAAAATAAAAATAAAATTCAGAAAAAGGAAGATTTTGTTTTGTTTGTAATGATAGCCCTAACCTTGAATTCCCATATTTCCCCTGGTATATAGGCAGCTCTTGGGGTAGGTTTAGTCAGGAGCCAACGCCTGAAGTGGACCAGTTTTTTTTTTTTTTGTTATAGGATGAAAAGTGGCGGTGGCACTTAGTTTCATTTTTTATTGCCATTTTCCTAAGGGGCTTTAAAATAAGAGAGAAAAAAAGGGGTAATCGTCAAAAAAAGTAAAAGAAAAAAAGCAAAATTAAAAAAAAAAGAGGTTCCCTTGTGCGTTGCGGTGGTCATACTGTATGACATAGCAGTTCCAGTCTCGGTGGAAGCCACTGACTACAACCTTTTATTTTCCATTTTAATTAATGTAGTTGCAAACGGCTAGTAAAAATTCTTTATACGAAATCTGAAGAATGCCTTTAAACATCAATCTTCGTCCGATTCGACTTAGTAAATTAAGTTAATATCATGGATATCTGCTTTGCAAATGCCAAGGTGCTTCTCTGTAAAATAGATCCTGAAAAGATTCAAAGCGACTGTCAACGATATAAATTTGAGTTTTGTTCGTCATATAGGTCTAACATGTCAGAAGGTTGTTTATGAAGTGCACATGTTGATTAATATAGTTCCCCTCTTCTAAATTTTTGCAATAGCATTTAACTGTAGACTTTTCTAACACCGGCGTTAGCAATTCCTTTCCGTTCTCTGAAACCTCCAAAACGACAAATTTTTCTGGTCTGAATCTGATGACCTTAACTATCACTTCCGATCAACATTAAATACTTCATGAACCCCTACATGGAACTCCAAATGTGCAGTGTTCCTGCACTGCTACAGAGCATGCATTGCAAGGTATTCACACAGTTTATCGCATAGAGTTACCATAAGGAATGAAACAAGAACTGTAATACACTTTACACCACAGACGCTCACCCCGGCTTGACGAAAACATCCGAACATTGACCAAAAGTTGCACAAATAATTGAATTTGAAAGGAAAAGAAACGAGGTATGAAGCATTTATAAATTCATCGAATGTAACGAGGTGGTTTAATTTCGTCCCAGTCTATAAAATTAATTTCGGGCCATACTCAGCACTTGCCGATTAATGTAATATAATACCCGCCTACTAATCAGGGCGTCTGTCTCCGTTGCTTTTGAGCGTGAATGGAAATCGTAGAAATTTTCTATGGAGCAACATTTAATAATAAGGCGTTTTAAATCATCAAAAGCGATGAGCGTGAGCAGGCGCTTTCGATAAAGAACGGGGGAGTGCAGCGCCGCTGCTGTCGCCACGGCCGCTGCCGGTAGCCAGCAAATGGATCCCGGAGATTTGCCGCATACGGCGTCCAGAGGAGGACAGTCTGCAGGAAATCTGCCGCAAAATCGTTACTGGATAAAATTTTGATATCGGTGTGTCAGAAAGCGAAATAGATTGAATCTGCGCTACCATTACATTCACGTCTTCAGCATTCAGACAGAAGAGGCTATAAAAATATTTTCTGCCAGCTGCTCTCGATCCACTGACATTACGAACAGAAACAACGGACGCTACCGCTAGACCACAGGCGCAACCAGCCTAGTGTTAGTCTATCATGGGACAAGTTGTCCTCCAGGAAGTGCCGCAGTCTGCAGTGTTGCCAGATTGTGCAGATAACCGGACTTAGAGAATTAGCGAGTTGGCCAGTTTTATTGTCCCATGTCGCGATCGGCGCGGACTTAGCCTCTGAAGCGGCCGGCCGCCGGTCGAGTTTTATGTCAAAGAGTGTACATGTAAACATGAAATGTAGGGAAGAGAAGGAAAGGGAAATGATGGGTGTGAAATCGTGGTGACTAACAGTTTGTTTCAACGCGAGTACACAAATATTGTCCGAAGCAGGATTTGCGAGTAGAGTTTAATCAACGAGGTACGCTGCACTGCAATGTGCGAAAAGTTACAACAAGAGTCGGTTAGGGACTGTGTCCGGATGGCCGATGTTCTTATGGTAATCATTCGTGAGAAGCGGTAAATCCAGCTTTGAGTTCCAGTTCGGAACAAATTTTCAACTTTCGCCATTGCAGTACTACAATGTCCTATGCGGCTAACCGTCACGACTTCCCACCCAACCCTTCCCTTTCGTTCCCTTTCTCCTCTCTATATATCAACAACTTTTTTTCCGTCCCTTGTCATGTTGCCCGATGGTATCTCCGCCTTAACGGCTCCATAAAGTTCTGTTGCCTGTGATAGGTTCACCGGACCAAAAATTAGCCAATCCAAGTAGAAATGTCGCTAGTAGTGTGTGATCCCATCTGTAGCTTTGGTAATGGCTTCGGTTCGGCGATGAAATGAGTTTCTTCGGCATGCCACACGAAATGATGAAACCAGACTGGATATGTAGATAGAAAATTAACATTCGGTACATTTTATTGGTGACAGTGTAGTGTATTTTACTACTTGATAGCTAGCCGTTCTGGTCGAGCGGTTCTAGGCGCTTCAGTCCGGGGCCGCGCTGCTGCTACGGTCGCAGGTTCGAATCCTGCCTCGGGCATGGATGTGTGTGATGTCCTTATGTTAGTTAGGTTTAAGTAGTTCTATGTCTAGGGGACTGATGACCTCAGATGTTAAGTCCCATAGTGCTCAGAGCTTGATAACTATGAATGATGATGGATTTTATGCTGTTTGACACAGCTGCACTACTGTTTCGTATTAGCGAATCATTCGCTGTCTGACTTAAATAATGGCATGGGTCCGTTGCTGTTCATCCATGGTTTGCAGGATTTCGAGAGTGAAAAGGACAATCTGACTTTCAACGATCTATGCTTTCTACCTCCGTGCTAACTTGTGGACAGAGGCTTTTTTTTTCTCAAGGAAACGGTGCACTGTATACCAAACTATCCGCTGTGATTTTAACGGGGCACATCAGGCTTCGTTTTTATTTTCCCAAAAATCGCTGAGTGTAAAATCCGTGACTGAATTTGTTCATTCCACAAAACTCGCAAATAATTTTTAAGCTTAAATTACCTTTAAGGTTTGTGTAAAACATCTCTGACACAAAGATATATTCGCTGAAGCCATAAACTGTGAAGTAGTTTAATATCCGAAGCAGCTTTTTCTTTTTATCCGGAAAGTAATAATTGCTCTTACCAGCGATGGGGGATACACAGTAGCAGCTGCACTCAGTGGCCGTAACGTATTACTCTGCATTGCGCCAAGCACATAATTTCCGAAATAATGGCACCGTCCTTATAAAGAGTTCGCAAACGGCTGTAAGTATTAATTCTCACGAAGCAGTGAGAAACGTGTAAATGAATTGTGGATTAAGGCTGCCGTATCGTGGACGAGTTTGCCTTCCCGGGATCTATCCCTCACACAACTGTTTCGTAGTAGTGACTCATTCGCTGTCTGGATTCTGCAAAGCGGATGTGCTTGCTGAGGTGTGATCGCAAAGTCGGTCTTTTCCTGCGCTTGATGCCGGTGGGCGGCGGTTGAAGCACCGGCTAATGTGATGCATGCGCTGACTTTTCGTTTTCGCAATCGGATGCCGTTAGAAGATTGTCGAGGAACAGTAGCTGGTGATAATTAAAGATGAGTTTTATTGAGCAACTTCTGATTTCGCTTGACTGAGAGAATGTGACTCTGGCAGAAGTGTCTTACGAATTGTCCCACTTAGGTTTTCTTTATATTTGGAGGGCGGTGCCCAGATTTCCCAAAGCAGTACCTTGCACATCTAAAAGAAAATTAAAACAGAAAACGCCTTTGAAGATTTGATGGCGAACCTGCTGTGTGGTTGGGCTGAAGAGTTTCTGGCAAGCAGGGTATAGCATAAGAAAAATCTTCGGAAGTAAAAGTAACTTCTGACGTACCTGCAGAGAGTGTTCTGGCACCATTACAGAAAAAGCAGCTGAAGATATTGTAAAGGATTTCTTTCGAAGAATTATTAAGTGGTTCTAGAAATGGACTCTCCCTTAATTTATAGTACCCTACTACTACTGGTCAGAACCTAACTTTTGGTCCGCCCAATTTTGAAAAAGCTCACTATATACAGTTCTGTACACCGAATAGAGTCATACTGACAATTGATGTAGCATATGAACAGGGCTCAGTTAACGGGGTAGATTTCTCCAAATTTTTGGGTCTTCACATCGATGAAAACTTGAACTGGAAGAAGCATATTACTGGGATTCTCAAACAACTATGTTCAGCTTCTTTCGCTCTTCGTATAAAAGCTAGTCTTGGTGATAAACAGATCAGTTTAATTGATCAATTTAATTAATTTGATATCAAAAATGTACCGCTAAATGTAGTTGCATGTGTAGAACTAAAAATTTCAGTAATATTAATATTAGCACTATTCATGTGTGTATATATACCTTGTAATCTGACTTGTTCCACATCATATCGATAAAATAATCGGGAAAATGATCTACGGAACATGCCATAACTAAAACTAACTTAACTAACTAAAACACTAGTTTTCACAATAGACTCAGCTTGGCAAAAAAGGCGAAGTATCAAGAAGATGTGGTTAGGTGTTCTCTGGTGTTAGTGCTGTGTACCCTGTTAGTTCGACTCCGGACGCCATGGTGTACACACCGGATGCAGGCACTACCTCAAATTGCTTAAATAAAGACTGCTTAAATAAAGACTGTTTAAATAAAGACATTCATCCATCCTATCCAGCACAGGGTGAGTCCTTTTCCCACCAATTCCCTCCTGTGACATAATCCCAGATGGGATAAATGGCGAGAAAAGGACTGCCGGAGAGAGGAACAATTTATTTAGGGACGGATTTCACATAGTTTATTTATTACGCTGATACGAAACAATCACCCTGACATGCTAGAGGTCGCAGTAAATAGTCTGCAGACCTTCAAACTACTCGTAAATAATGCAGTACACTGATGTGCAGAGGCGCAAATAACTCGTAAATTACCAAAATAATGCAGTACACAGCATACAGACGTGCAGACTACTCGCAGATCACAAAAATAACGCATGTGTAACGCTATGCAATCATGCTCACAACGCTTAAACACCCGACAATAATGCAGTGCTCAAATACTCAGTGCACGTAAAAAACGGAACGTATCGGCGACTCGAACCCTGATCTTCCTGGGCGGAAAGCCCAAGTGTACCCACCTAACACAATTAAATCACCAGAGACACTTGGAATTGATGGGTAATTAAAAATGGCGGTGCCCTTTCCGGGGCTTGAACCTTGACTCTACTGGATGGAAAACCCAAATGCACCCACTAACACGTGGAAACTGTCCAGATGCGGAAGAATAAGGTTAGGTTAGTATACTTAATTTATTTTGGCCGGGAAACTGACACAAATATCGATCCTAATCATGTAATTAATCACAAAGTTCGGTCCTAATTACACAACTATATGCATAGCACTACACAAGGACTCTAAAAAAGCGTAATAGTTTTTATTAAAAATGAAATTCCTCCAGCTGTACTCAAGATTTTTTATTTACTTCGCTAATAGTTTCGACGTTGCGTCAACTGAAGATGGCGTTGACGCAGCGTCGAAACTAGTAGTGAAGTAAATAAAAAATCTTAAGTACAGCTGGAGGAATTTCATTTTTAATAAAAAGTCATACCAGCTGTGTCCCACCTTCATCCAGTTTCAATATGGATGTACAAAGAATCTGACGATACCATACAACTGATGTTATCCTGTTGGGAAAAAATTTCGCAATATCACTCGAAACCAGCGACAGAAACACTCAAACTACCCTACACCTTCAAGCTAGCGGGAAAAAGGCTGGGGTGTAAGGTACTATCTTTATTCTTTTTGGCGGGAAATATGTTCACGTGAAGAGATGCTGATGTTGGACACAGAGGAGTTTAAAAAGTATATTACCTGTAAGCATACAGCATCTATCGCTGTTTCACATCGGAGTTCGCTACAGCCCAGCTAACCGAAGTCAATTCATGCAACCACAGCTGATGGAAAAAGTGCGTCGCAGTTCTAATTGAACTTCGAAATCGTCATGAAAAAACCAGCACTTGTAACAAATGGGTCATAATCCAGCACATGTACTGGGGAAAATCATCGTCCTAAAAGACGGCAAAGGGGGTGGTAGTTGAACATGCTTTCTCCTCCATGTACAATCACAAACTGCCGAAAATTGAGGCCCTCTCCCCTCCCTCCAACCACCTATGAGATGGATGGATGGAGGGATGGAAGGAGCTACTCCGCTGAAAGTCTTGCGGCATGTGCTGGCAGCTGTCTGCCTTGAGGTGATGGTCCTTCACCAACTTAGAAGCAGGTATAGTTAACTAAAGAACAGTAGATAGAAGAATGGCGAATGCATCTTGGTCATCTGAAGTACAGCCGCCCCTAATGGGTAGGGGGTGCACTTGGGGTGACTAGCTGTCACAGTCTACACAGGTCGCCAACACCTCCAATAAGCTTCTCGTTCTGATATGGAAAACACTTTTGTTTAACGTCACATAGGATGCTCCAGATTGGACCCACGGAGAGCCGCGGTCTCACAGGGAAGTCGCCCGCCATTCTGTGCTGGACTATTTAACATCAATTCGATTCCCATAATAAAGCAACTATTAAAAAAAAGAACATTCACGACGATAATAAATGTCCTCTTTCCATGAGTATAGACAACACCCATTTTCATTTAGTTTTATGAGAAAAGTTGATATAGTATTTACCTTCGTGCAGTCTTATCTCATTATTTTATGACATCCAGCGAAGTGCACTGCCTCTGATCACAAATGATCAGCAGAGACATACCCACCCAGCATAATATCAGGAGAAAAAACTTCGACTATTTTGATGCATAAACTACCAGTCACGGCAGAATGTCCTCGTGATTTAGAAATTAAATTGACCATGAGCGTCACTTTGCATGGTGAGTAATTTTTTTTCTGTAGTCGGATTGCACTCATCAGGTAGGTCAAATGGGAATCCGTGGAGGGAACACGATGGTCTTTTCGAGGAACACTACTGAGAAATGAAATCTGTAGCTGACCACAGAAGGAGTTTGTAGCACACAACATACATTTCGTGGAAGGACCGTGCTATTAAAAACGCGATCTTTGCGACTATGTTACCGCCACCCTGCATAAAAAGTGGTTTTGAGTCTAAAGGTCGAGCCGCTGATAGTGTAATGGTTTCTGGTAGAAATGCTGTCCGTGATTTGGAATCAAGTCTATCAATTCAACCACTTACTTGTGTTGGATCCTGTAGAGACATCTTTTAATGATTACAGCCACTGGCGAATAATATTCGTGGCACTCTCATATCTCGAAATGAGTCACCTATCTGTCTCTCAGGGTGCATTCATGTCTATCACCCAAACATATGTGGCGATCCTATTAAATACACTCCTGGAAATGGAAAAAAGAACACATTGACACCGGTGTGTCAGACCCACCATACTTGCTCCGGACACTGCGAGAGGGCTGTACAAGCAATGATCACATGCACGGCACAGCGGACACACCAGGAACCGCGGTGTTGGCCGTCGAATGGCGCTAGCTGCGCAGCATTTGTGCACCGCCGCCGTCAGTGTCAGCCAGTTTGCCGTGGCATACGGAGCTCCATCGCAGTCTTTAACACTGGTAGCATGCCGCGACAGCGTGGACGTGAACCGTATGTGCAGTTGACGGACTTTGAGCGAGGGCGTATAGTGGGCATGCGGGAGGCCGAGTGGACGTACCGCCGAATTGCTCAACACGTGGGGCGTGAGGTCTCCACAGTACATCGATGTTGTCGCCAGTGGTCGGCGGAAGGTGCACGTGCCCGTCGACTTGGGACCGGACCGCAGCGACGCACGGATGCACGCCAAGACCGTAGGGGACCGCACCGCCACTTCCCAGCAAATTAGGGACACTGTTGCTCCTGGGGTATCGGCGAGGACCATTCGCAACCGTCTCCTTGAAGCTGGGCTACGGTCCCGCACACCGTTAGGCCGTCTTCCGCTCACGCCCCAACATCGTGCAGACCGCCTCCAGTGGTGTCGCGACAGGCGTGAATGGAGGGACGAATGGAGACGTGTCGTCTTCAGCGATGAGAGTCGCTTCTGCCTTGGTGCCAATGATGGTCGTATGCGTGTTTGGCGCCGTGCAGGTGAGCGCCACAATCAGGACTGCATACGACCGAGGCACACAGGGCCAACACCCGGCATCATGGTGTGGGGAGCGATCTCCTACACTGGCCGTACACCACTGGTGATCGTCGAGGGGACACTGAATAGTGCACGGTGCATCCAAACCGTCATCGAACCCATCGTTCTACCATTCCTAGACCGGCAAGGGAACTTGCTGTTCCAACAGGACAATGCACGTCCGCATGTATCCCGTGCCACCCAACGTGCTCTAGAAGGTGTAAGTCAACTACCCTGGCCAGCAAGATCTCCGGATCTGTCCCCCATTGAGCATGTTTGGGACTGGATGAAGCGTCGTCTCACGCGGTCTGCACGTCCAGCACGAACGCTGGTCCAACTGAGGCACCAGGTGGAAATGGCATGGCAAGCCGTTCCACAGGACTACATCCAGCATCTCTACGATCGTCTCCATGGGAGAATAGCAGCCTGCATTGCTGCGAAAGGTGGATATACACTTTACTAGTGCCGACATTGTGCATGCTCTGTTGCCTGTGTCTATGTGCCTGTGGTTCTGTCAGTGTGATCATGTGATGTATCTGACCCCAGGAATGTGTCAATAAAGTTTCCCCTTCCTGGGACAATGAATTCACGGTGTTCTTATTTCAATTTCCAGGAGTGTATAAAGGTATTGGTTCATTGGAGCAGGTGGTTTGTCATCGAAGTCGCTTCCACAGACCAGTGTGAAGTTTCATCACCTGTACTGTAGGATGACCATATCCAACAGACTATTAATCACATGAGAGGGTTCCTGTATTGCTCCTTCATAAGCAGTTTAATACATTGTTTTTTTCGGTTGTAACACATCCAATCAGTGTACACCGCCATACGCTTTGTTTTTTTTTTCTACCATGACTTAGAGATCTGTGTCAGAATTAACACACTTCGATCCTCTGGCTCTCACAGAAAACTGGGCATTGCATGGCATAAACTGTACAGCTACCACGCCACAGGCTGGTAGAAATAAAACACAGACGTGACGTTTCTCATTGACAAAAATATGGAAGACAGCTCAACATATGGAAACTGGAAGAGATTGCGGTATTGTAGAGCGCTTCCAACAACTATTTGAAGGTGATTACCTGTGCAGTTAATCTCATCTTCCCATCGAAAGGGTATCGGATGTCTCGGTGCTCCTTTTCGAAAAGCATAGTTCCTTCATTTTACAGTCATGTACATGATTACTGTTCCGGTATTGACCATCGCCGGAAGGTGCTGTTCACAACACACGTAAGGTAGCACAAATAAAAAGAGGTACTGTTATCTTAATGGTGAAAAATAATAAATAAAAATAAAAATATGTGTAGTACATCGCAGCATATGTAAACAGGACGAGTCTGTAGCAATGAAGAACGCTTCCAAAGAACAGTATTAAGGTGATGACCTCTAAATTTAATCCCATGTTCCACAGCGACAAGTAGCAGATATGATGTGTTCCGTCAAGGTTCCCTCCATCTCAACGGAGTGGCGTCAGTCAATCATTGTGCGGTAATCAACTGCGTACCCAGACTGGGATCCGCATCACACAGGATAGATAGAGGAAATGGAGACGATCCAAAGTAAAGCAACGAATTTCGTTAAAGGTTCGTGCAGTAAGCGCGAGAGTGTCACGGTGATGCTGACCCAGCTTCAGTTGCATATGCTGCAAAAGAGGCGTTCTGAATCAGTGTGTGCTCTTTACTAGTAAAGTTCCGAGAGTCTGCATTTCTAGAAGAGTCAACCAATATATTACTTCCGCTGACGTATATCCCGTGAAGAAGCCTAGAAGATAAAATAAGAGAGGTCCGAGCTCGCATGGAGGCTTACCATTAATCATTCTTCTTGCGAGCCATTCGCAATTGGAACAGGAAAATGGAGAAGTAACAATGATACACAATGTACAATCCAAAGTACCCTCCTCCACACACTGTAACGTGGCTTGGGCAGTACAGATTAGATGAAGCTGTAGCTGTAGAAGTTAAAATCAATTGTGCTTGTGGAAACAGAATATGCACAGCTACTCTTACCTATGGGACGGTTAACTTATGATAACCATCAGTACTGAATTTTTTATTCTAGCATGCAGTATAAAGATAGGAGTGCATGTAGAAAAAACTGCAGGGGAAGGAATACAATTGTGTTAACTTTGGTAAAAATATTAGGTCTATGCTTCTGCCATTTTTGCTCGAAGTTCGAGGCTTTACTCTGAAAAACTTACAAAAACATCTGCGATTCAGAGGTATTGACTATCGCTTTCCACTGCTTTCTACCATATTTGGGCCGATACGAATTCTGCGGCGTAAGAAGTGGGCGTATTTTGAAGACACCCATGAATCGATCAATTTTGCAATTGTTCATATGATAGGAGCCTACAGATGAAGTCAAAAAACATAATGAGGAGATATAACAGTAAAAAGAGGTGATGAACAGTGGCTGTTTAAAACTGGTACATGGCGAATCCCCCCATGAACCATAGACCTTGCCGTTGGTGGGGAGGCTTGCGTGCCTCAGCGATACAGATGGCCCTACCGTAGGTGCAACCACAACGGAGGGGTATCTGTTGAGAGGCCAGACAAACATGTGATTCCTGAAGAGGGGCAGCAGCCTTTTCAGTAGTTGCAGGGCAACAGTCTGGATGATTGACTGATCTGGCCTTGTAACATTAACCAAAACGGCCTTGCTGTGCTGGTACTGTGAACGGCTGAAAGCAAGGGGAAACTACAGCCGTAATTTTTCCTGAGGACATGCAGCTTTACTGTATGATTAAATGATGATGGCGTCCTCTTGGGTAAAATATTCCGGAGGTAAAATAGTCCCCCATTTGGATCTCCGGGCGGGGACTACTCAAGAGGAGGTCGTTATCAGGAGAAAGAAAACTGGCATTCTACGGATCGGAGCGTGGAATGTCAGATCCCTTAATCGGGCAGGTAGGTTAGAAAATTTAAAAAGGGAAATGGATAGGTTAAAGTTAGATATAGTGGGAATTAGTGAAGTTCGGTGGCAGGAGGAACAAGACTTTTGGTCAGGTGATTACAGGGTTATAAATACAAAATCAAATATGGGTAATGCAGGAGTAGGTTTAATAATGAATAAAAAAATAGGAGTGTGGGTTAGCTACTACAAACAGCATAGTAAACGCATTATTGTGGCCAAGATAGACACAAAGCCCATGCCTACTAGCTCTGCAGATGATGAAGAAATTGGTGAAATGTATGACGAGATAAAAGAAATTATTCAGGTAGTGAAGGGAGACAAAAATTTAATAGTCATGGGTGACTGGAATTCGTCAGTAGGAAAAGGGAGAGAAGGAAACATAGTAGGTGAATATGGATTGGGGGGAAGAAATGAAAGAGGAAGCCGCCTTGTAGAATTTTGCACAGAGCATAACTTGATCATAGCTAACACTTGGTTCAAGAATCATGAAAGAAGGTTGTATACATGGAAGAATCTTGGAGATACTAAAAGGTATAAGATAGATTACATAATGGTAAGACAGAGATTTAGGAACCAGGTTTTAAATTGTAAGACATTTCCAGGGGGAGACGTGGACCCTTACCACAATCTATTGGTTATGAACTGCAGATTGAAACTGAAGAACTGCAAAAAGGTGGGAATTTAAGGAGATGGAACCTGGATAAACTGAAAGAACCAGAGGTTGTACAGAGTTTCAGGGAGAGCATAATGGAACAATTGACAGGAATTGGGGAAAGAAATACAGTAGAAGAAGAATGGGTAGCTCTGAGGGATGAAGTAGTGAAGGCAGCAGAGGATCAAGTAGGTAAAAAGACGAGGGCTAATAGAAATCCTTGGGTAACAGAAGAAATATTGAATTTAATTGATGAAAGGAGAAAATATAAAAATGCAGTAAATGAAGCAGGCAAAAAGGAATACAAACGTCTCAAAAATGAGTTCGACAGGAAGTGCAAAATGGCTAAGCAAGGATGGCTAGAGGACAAATGTAAGGATTTAGAGGCTTGTCTCTCTAGGGGTAAGATAGATACTGCCTACAGGAAAATTAGAGAGACCTTTGGAGAGAAGAGAACCACTTGTATGAATATCAAGAGCTCAGATGGCAACCCAGTTCTAAGCAAAGAAGGGAAGGCAGGAAGGTGGAAGGAGTATATAGAGGGTTTATACAAGGGCGATGTACTGGAGGACAATATTATGGAAATGGAAGAGCATGTAGATGAAGATGAAATGGGAGATAAGATACTGCATGAAGAGTTTGACAGAGCACTGAAAGACCTGAGTCGAAACAAGGCCCCAGGAGTAGACAACATTCCATTAGAACTACTGATGGCCTTGGGAGAGCCAGTCATGACAAAACTCTACCATCTGGTGAGCAAGATGTATGAGACAGGCGAAATACCCACAGACTTCAAGAAGAATATAATAATTCCAATCCCAAAGAAAGCAGGTGTTGACAGATGTGAAAATTACCGAACTATCAGTTTAATAAGTCACAGCTGCAAAATACTAACTCGAATTCCTTACAGACGAATGGAAAAACTGATAGAAACTGACCTCGGGGAAGATCAGTTTGGATTCCGTAGAAATGTTGGAACACATGAGGCAATACTAACCTTACGACTTATCTTAGAAGAAAGATTAAGAAAAGGCAAACCTACGTTTCTAGCATTTGTGGACTTAGAGAAAGCTTTTGACAACGTTAACTGGAATACTCTCTTTCAAATTCTGAAGGTGGCAGGGGTAAAATACAGGGAGCGAAAGGCTATTTACAATTTGTACAGAAACCAGATGGCAGTTATAAGAGTCGAGGGACATGAAAGAGAAGCAGTGGTTGGGAAAGGAGTGAGACAGGATTGTAGCCTCTCCCCGATGTTATTCAATCTGTATATTGAGCAAGCAGTAAAGGAAACAAAAGAAAAATTCGGAGTAGGTATTAAAATCCATGGTGAAGAAATAAAAACTTTGAGGTTCGCCGATGACATTGTAATTCTGTCAGAGACAGCAATGGACTTGGAAGAGCAGTTGAACGGAATGGACAGTGTCTTGAAAGGAGGATATAAGATGAACATCAACAAAAGCAAAACGAGGATAATGGAATGTAGTCAAATTAAATCGGGTGATGCTGAGGGGATTAGATTAGGAAATGAGACACTTAAAGTAGTAAAGGAGTTTTGCTATTTAGGGAGTAAAATAACTGATGATGGTCGAAGTAGAGAGGATATAAAATGTAGACTGGCAATGGCAAGGAAATCGTTTCTGAAGAAGAGAAATTTGTTAACATCGAGTATAGATTTAAGTGTCAGGAAGTCGTTTCTGAAAGTATTTGTATGGAGTGTAGCCATGTATGGAAGTGGAACATGGACGATAACCAGTTTGGACAAGAAGAGAATAGAAGCTTTCGAAAAGTGGTGCTACAGAAGAATGCTGAAGATAAGGTGGGTAGATCACGTAAGTAATGAGGAGGTATTGAATAGGATTGGGGAGAAGAGAAGTTTGTGACATAACTTGACTAGAAGAAGGGATCGGTTGGTAGGACATGTTTTGAGGCATCAAGGGATCACAAATTTAGCATTGGAGGGCAGCGTGGAGGGTAAAAATCGTAGAGGGAGACCAAGAGATCAATACACTAAGCAGATTCAGAAGGATGTAGGTTGCAGTAGGTACTGGGAGATGAAGAAGCTTGCACAGGATAGAGTAGCATGGAGAGCTGCATCAAACCAGTCTCAGGACTGAAGACCACAACAACAACAACAACACATGGTGAATAAGTTTTGAAGAAAACATAAAAGACAAAGAGGTCAGTGATGCTGATTAAAAACGCTTGGGTAATAGACAGGCACAATTAAAAAACATGGCGACGGTCTGGTTTCTGTTCACAGCACTGTAAAAAGGGGGCCGCACGACACTGAACACTCATGGAAAACACTGCACTATAGAGTATGAAAGTAATGGGTATGGGGGTGGGGGGACCCAAGCAGATGGGAGGGGGGCGAAAGGAGCGGAACCGATGGAGGGGTAGGACACAGGAAAAGGGGGGAGCGGGGCAGATGCGAGAAAGGAGTGGGGAAGACAGTGGAGGGGAAAGAAAAAGGACTGGGGGGGGGGGAGAATGGAGTCAAGGAGTGAGTAGGTGGAGAAAAAACGGGATGGAAGGAGGATAGAAGGAGCCCGGGAAAAGGTCAAGGAGGGAGGGGGAGTTGATAGGAGGGATAAATGGAGGGAGAGAGGGCATCATCTGGGAGGGGGAGTTGATAGAAGCCACCTAGGTAAAGGAAATGAAGGGTTTAGTGGTGGGGGGAAGGGGGGACACAACGGTGAAGGTGTGGCAGTGGGTGGGGGTTGGAGAGGAGAGGAGCAACCAGAGGGGGATCAAGTCGGCAGGAGGTGTAGAGGACATGGATATGTTCGAGGAAAAGCAGCAGATGGGGGAAAGGAATCAGGTCATAGAGGATCTGCATGGGGGATGGGAGGCATATACAGGAGGCGAGGCAGAGTGCATGGTGCTCGATCTTGGGGGGGGGGGGGGGGGCGGGAGGTGGATATCCAGGTGGGACTGGCATAACAAAGGATGGGATGGATTAAGGATTTGTAGGTGAGGAGGATGGTATAGGGGTTCAACCCCCAATTTTGGCCAGAGAGAACAGTTTAAGGAGTTGGAGGCGGTCGTGGGCTTTGGATTAGATAGAGCAGAGATGAGGGATCCAGGTGACGTGACGGTCAATGGTGAGGCCAAGGTAGGTGAGGGTGGGGGAGAGGTGGACAGGCGCAGATGGTAAGGGAAAAATCAAGGAGCCGGAAGTAGCGAGTGGTACGAACTATGATGATTGCCTGGGTCTTGGAAGGATTTATTTTCAGGAGCCACTCGTTACACCATGTGGCAAGCAGGTCAAGGTGATTCTGGAGAAGGGACCATTGAAGGGTAGGACCGAAGGCAGTGTCATCGGAATACTGCAGCAGGTGTACTGGAGGGGCATATCTGGCATGTACATGAGGTAGAGGGGAGAGGACAGAGCCTATGGGCACACCCGCAGAGCGGTAGAAGGTGAAGGTGCGGGAGTAGGTGTTATGGATGGGGGGGGGGGGGGGGGGAAAGACCACATAGATAATACTGTGGGGAAGGCGAGCCAAAGGTTGCGTTTCATTGTCAGGACACTTAGAAGATGCAACAAGTCCACTAAAGAGACAGCTTACACTACACTCGTTCGTCCTCTGTTAGAATATTGCTGCGCAGTGTGGGATCCTTACCAGGTGGGATTGACGGAGGACATCGAAAGGGTGCAAAAAAGGGCAGCTCGTTTTGTATTATCACGTAATAGGGGAGAGAGTGTGGCAGATGTGATACGCGAGTTGGGATGGAAGTAATTAAAGCAAAGACGTTTTTCGTCGTGGCGAGATCTATTTACGAAATTTCAGTCACCAACTTTCTCTTCCGAATGCGAAAATATTTTGTTAAGCCCAACCTACATAGGTAGGAATGATCATCAAAATAAAATAAGAGAAATCAGAGCTCGAACAGAAAGGTTTAGGTGTTCGTTTTTCCCGCGCGCTGTTCGGGAGTGGAATAGTAGAGAGATAGTATGATTGTGGTTCGATGAACCCTCTGCCAAGCACTTAAATGTGAATTGCAGAGTAGTCATGTAGATGTAGATGGTAACATAGGAGGGGCAGCGGGAGAGGAAGGAGGCCATCAGACAGACATAGCTGACAGGAAAGGCGCAGGTCGGGAGTTTAAACAGGAGACCAAGATGCCGGACACGGTCGTAGGCCTTTTCGATGTCGAGGGAACAAAAATGGCGGAACGACGGGAATTAAGCTGGAGGGAGTGGAGATGAGTGAGGCGTAGGAGTTGGGCTCGTAAGTAGATATGTATAATCGAGAATAACTTTATGATACAATCAGAAATGGACAAACATTTTGCCTAAGCTTATTCTATGACACTTTGGACCTATCACCTGCATAATACTTGCCGCTGCTGCCATCTATTGCAAAATAGCGGAAGCAGAGTTGTAGACCTAATGTACTGCATAAGTTACGTATTTGTAACGAACAGGCAGTATCCAGAGGCGCTGTGAGAGATAAAAATAGCAATCTACCGGCAGCCAAAGAATTTCAGTGCGCAATCGCAGCGACACATGTTATAAAGTTTTAAGTAATATATTATCAGTATTGCATTTGCAATCGTATCCGACTGACGTGTTCAATTTATTATGAACCAGGGCATTGTATAGTATCGAATATAATTTATCCTGAACTGAAGCTAGCCAAGGAATAAGAAAGGTAGGGAGCGAGAAGGTGAGACTGGAAGTCCCAGGCGACCAAATAATAATAATAATAATAATAATAAACATCGTTCTCACAAGACTGAATACTTACGTCTACTTAGGTCAGGATTGCAGTGATTTAATTATGCTCGATAACAGCACAAATCTCTGTCAGAACTGAACAATTTAACAAAGGTACTGAAAGGACCAGCTGCTAATGTGCTGATGCACCCAGCGAGAAGGCTGCGCCGGCCAACGCTACTGGAGGCGGCGCCCCACACAACTTCCGTCTGTGTTCGCGTAGGCACTAACCGTACTACATCTACAATGGTGCTCATTAGATTTCATATAACAGTTTTACATGAGATCCAATACAATTTCTCTGATGATTTTTAAACATCAATGATTTTTTTTCTTTAAGAGAGAGAGAGAGAACAGCGGGGAATCCAGGCAATGCAAAGAAATCTACAGTGTGGTAACTACACCAATAATAAAGAAACAATTGGGCTTAAAACAGGTTAATAAAAGAATACAATATAGTTTTTATGAAAGTTCTGCCATTTGACTGTAGATATAATTTATTCTACTGTACATTCGAGCCATGTTCAAATAAGACGTTGAAATATTTTTTTTCCTTTATTGTATTTCAGTGCCCCATCTGGGGCGGGCTGGCAGCAGCATATGCGCTGCTCTTCAGTTGAAAGACGTTAATTATACAAAGGAAGACATTTGAAAGAACAGAAGGGAGAAAATATAAAAAGGGAGAACAACTGAAAATGTATACACAGTGCGTGAAAATACAATGGACCAGAGAAAGTGTCGCTTTATGTTAGTATGATGCAGAACAGGAATTTCTTTAAAATTATATTTCATATTCCACACAGTGTAAGTTGTATCACAGCTGCCTCCCACCATTGTTAAATTTCCTAGGATAAATGCATTTGTTCACATTATGTATTTCAGAGCGAACATCCAACGATATACTCGTACGTTAGCAAGAGGCCAGTTATGGACATGCCACCAACCTGTACAATAGGCACATTGGAGCTACGCCCGCGGTTATGGTCGGAAGACAGAAGGAGCTCTCTCGTGGTTATCCATCGCATCCTGACTGCACGATTAACGTGTCTGGTGATTTGATTCTTGTGCTGCCATTCATGAACAGAATTCCATGGGGTGTTTTCCAACAGAATAACGCTCGTCCACATGCAGCTGTTGTAGCCCAAAATTCTCTACGGAATGTCGACATGTTGCCTTGGCCTGCTCTGTCACCAGATCTGTATGCAGTCGACCACGTATGGGACTTCATCACACGATAACTACAGCGTCATTCGACTAAATACCTAGGAATTACAATTATGAGCCACTTAAATTGGAAACACTACGTAGATAATATTGTGTGGAAGGCGAAACAAAGACTGCGCTTTGTTGGCAGAACACATAGAAGATGCGACAAACTCACTAAAGAGGCGGCCTACATTACACTTGTTCATACTCTGCTGGAATATTGCTGCGTGGTGTGGGATCCTTATCAGGTAGGATTGAGGGAGGACATCGAAAAAGTGCAAAGAAGGACAGTTCGTTTCGTGTTATCGTGCAGTAGGGGTGAAAGTGTTACTGATATGATACGCTAGTTGGGGCGACAGTCACTGAAACAAAGGCGGTTTTCTTTGCGATGAAATTTCAATCACCAACTTCCTATTCCGAATGCGAAAATATTTTGTTGACACCCACCTACGTAGAGAGAAATGATTATCATAATAAAATAAGAGAAATCAGAGCTCGAACGGAAAGATTTGGGTGTTCCTTTTTCCCACGCGCCATTCGAGAGTGGAATGGCAGAGAAGTAGTATGGAAATAGTTCGATGAACCCTCTGCCAGGCAGTTAAATGTGAATTGGAGAGTAACCATGGAGATGTAGATTCACAAACATCATTAACCGTCTCTGTATTGACTGACGAATTGCAACACTTGTCGAACTCCATCCCACAAACTGACATTGGGCACCTGTACGACACAATACATGTACGTTTGCATACTTACACTCGACATTCTGGCGATGACACCGGTTGAGTCATAAATGAGAATGCTGCTATGCGCAACAAGTGACGGACTGTCGTTAAATTTGCTCTTCTCAGTGTATTGTGTACATAAAACATAAGAAATGGTTAACCAGGTAGCGAGAAACCGACGGACCCCATGATCATGACATTTTATTCACCCACACACATCACATGACACACCAGTGGGCTGATTTGTATCTGCCATCGTTTTAAAGCTGCGAGAAAGATCAAATTACATTTTAGTGCATGCTGAATTGAAATGAGAACTTACGAAACACGTGTTGCCGGCCGTGACAGAATGTACAGTTGCATGTCAGGGAATGAATGTCCTGTTAACGGAAAGAGCGGTATTTAACAGAAGGGAAACAACAGATCTGCGCTGTTCGCTCTAGCCGATACTCGGCGCTCCGACGATTGTTAACGGACGCGCTACTTGGTTACTACCATGGCTAGTTTCAGAAACAAGGAATACGCCAACATCCACTTCACCTATGGGCTTGCCGATGCAAGAGCAGACGTCACAAAACAACTGTGGCACGAGAGGTTTCCTAACCGACGCCTTACATCCGCAAAAACATTTTACTCTGTGAACAGGTGCTTAAGAGAGTATGGTACATGCGTGGCACCTCCAGGAGTTAATGGCCGCGGCCGACCGCCGATGAAGTGCGGATGACGAAGAGAATTTGTTACGAACTGTTGCAGAGGACCAAAGGTTTTTTAGGTCAGAGGGTCTCAGGAAACCACAGAAAGGGCGTCCAGCTAAAAGGGGGCACGTAAAACACAGTAACGTAGTTATAGAAACGATCGGTATTGTAGTTGTAAATTGTCGTAGCTGTGTTGGGAAAGAACCAGAGCTCCAAACCCTGGTAGAAAGCACTGAACCTCAAATAGTTATAGGTACAGAAAGCTGGCTGGCTAAAGCTGGAAATAAGTTTAGCTGAAATTTTTTCAAACAATCTATCGGTGTTCAGAAAGGATAGATTGAATACAATTGGTGGTGGAGTATTTCTTGGTGTCAGAAGTAGTTTGCCTTGTAGTGAAATTGAAGTAGATAGTTCTTGCGAAATAGTATGGGTAGAGGTTATACTTGATAACCGGATTAAGCTATTAACTGATCGTTTAACCGACCCCCCGACTCAGAAGATGTAGTTGCTGAACAGTTCATAGAAAACTTGAGTCTCATTTCAAATAGGTACCCCACTCATACAATTATAGTCGGTGGCGACTTCAATCTACCCTCGATATGCTAGAAAAATTACACGTTTAAAGACGGTGGCAGGCATAATACGGCATCCGAAATTGTACTGAAAGCTTTCTCAGAAAATTTTGAACAATTACTTCATGAGCCTACTCGAAGCGTAAATGGTTGCGAAAGCGTACTTGACCTCTTAGCAACAAATAATCTTGGACAAATAGGGAGTATCATGACGAATACAGGGATTAGCGACCACAAGGCAGTTGCTGCCAGGCTGAATACCGTAACACCTACAACCATCAAAAAGAAACGCGAAGTATATCTATTTAAAAAAGGTGATAAAAGTACTCTTAATGCCTTTTTAAGAGAGTCTCCACTCCTTCCGATCTGGTTAAGTAAGCGTAGAAAAGATGTGGAATGATTTCAGATAGATAGTATCGACGGAAACAGAGATATATACCACATAAATTAATAAGTGATGGTACTGATCCCACATGGTACACAAAAGGGGTCAGATCGCTGTTGCAGAAGCAACGAAAAAAGCATGCCAAATTTAAAAGAACGCATAATCCCGAAGATTCGCAAAGTTTTACTGAAGTTCGAAATATAGCGCGTGCTTCAATGCGAGATGCTTTCAATAATTTCCACAACGAAACTCTTTCTCGGGACCTGGTAGAAAACCCAAAGAGATTCGGGTCATATATAAAGCACCCGAGAGGCAAGACGCAATCAATATCTTCACTGCGCGATAACAACGGTGAAGTCACTGGTGACAGTGCCACCAAAGCAGAGTTATTAAACACGCTTTTCCGAAACTCCTTCACCAAAGAAGACGAAGTAAATATTCCAGAGTTCCAATCAAGAACAACTGTGAAGATGAGAAACATAGCAGTAGATATCCTCGGTGTAGGAAAGCAGCTTAAATCACTTAATAAAGGCAAGGCTTCCGGTCCAGATGGTATACCAGTCAGGTTCCTTTCAGAGTATGCTGATACAATAGCTCCATATTTAGCAATTATATACAACCGCTCGCTGACAGAAAGTTCCGTACCTAAAGACTGGAAAGTTGCTTAAGTCACACCAATACCGAAAAAGGCCCATATCACTAACGTCGATTTACTTGTACATTAGGGTTTTGGAACATATACTGTATCGAACATTATGAAGTGCCTCGAAGAAAACGATTTAATGACACATAGTCGTCACGGAATCAGAAAATATCGTTCTTGCGGAACAAAACTAGCTCTTTATACTCATGAAGTAATGAGTGATATCTGCAGGGTATGTCAGATTGACTCCATATTTTTAGATTTTAAGAAGGCTTTCGACACAGTTCCTCACAAGCGTCTTCTAAGCAAACTGTGTGCCTATGGAATATCGCCTCAGTTGTGAAACTGCATTCGTGATTTCCTGTCAGAAAGGTCAGAGTTCGTAGTAATAGACGGAAAGTCATCGAGTAAAACAGAATTACTATCCGCCGTTCCCCAAGGAAGTGTTATAGCCCCTCTATTTTTCCTGATCTATATTAACGACATAGGAGACAATCTGAGTAGCCGTCTTACGTTGATTGCAGATGATACTGTCATTTACCGTCTTGCAAACTCATCAGATTATCAAAATGAGTTGCAAAATGATTTAGATAAGATATCTGTGTGATGCGAAAAGTGGCAGTTGACCCTGAATAAATAAAAGTGTGAAGTTATTCACATGAGTACTAAAAGAAATCTGCTAAATTTACGCGAATAGTCACACGAATCTGAAGGCTGTAAATTCAACTAAATACTTAGAGATTACAATTACAAATAACCTAAGTTGGAACGATCACATAGATAATGTTGTGGGTAGAGGAAACCAGAGACTGTGATTGATTGGCAGAACACTTAGAAGGTGCAACAGATCTACTAAAGAGACTGCTTACACTATACTTGTCCGCCCTATTCTGGAGTATTGCTGTACGGTGTGGGATCCGTATCAGGTGGGACTGACGGATGATATTGAAAAAGATCAAAGCAAGGCGGCTCGTTTTGTATTATCGTGAAGTAGGGGCCATAGTGCCACAGACATGATACGTGAATTGGAGAGACAATCATTAAAACAGAGGCGATTTTCGTTGCGACGGGCTATTCTCATGAAATTTCAATCACCAGTTTTCTTCGCCGATTGCGAAAACATTCTGTTGACACCCACGTACATAGGGAAAAATGATCATCACGATAAAATAAGAGAAATCAAGGCTTGCACAGAAAAATTTAAGTGCTCGTTTTTTCCCTTGCGCCGTTCGAGAATGGAACGGTAGAGACAACTTGAAGGTGGTTCATTGAACCCTCTGCCAGGCACTTAATTGCGAATTGCAGAGTAATCGCGTAGATGTAGATGAATAAGCACCACGTCTCTGGCAATTGCGGTCGGAATGTCAAAATCTATTGTTACGTGAGTAATGCCCAGAAACCATCCCTTTCGCCCACAGGAGGGTTAGGCGGGTTATGGAGCCCCTCAGGAAAATAGCGGGTAGGTCGGGGAAGAATGCCAGTGTGCACTCGGTGTGCTTGCCGGGGGGTCTCGTCCGTAATGTGGAGGAGGCCCTTCCGGCAGCTATTGAACGCACTGGGTGTGACCGGCTGCAGATAGTAGCACATGTCGGAACGAATGACGCCTGCCGCTTGGGTTCTGAGGCCATCCTTGGTTCCTTCCGGCGGCTGGCTGATTTGGTGAAGACAACCAGCATCGCACGCGGAGTGCAAGCTGAGCTTAATATCTGCAGCATAGTGCCCAGAGTCGATCGCGGTCCTCTGGTTTGGAGCCGTGTGGAGGGTCTAAACCAGAGGCTCAGACGACTCTGCGACTATAATGGTTGCAAATTCATCGACCTCCGTTATTGGGTGGAGAACTGTAGGGCCCCCCTAGACAGGTCAGGCGTGCACTACACACCGGAAGCAGCTACTAGGGTAGCAGAGTACGTGTGGCGTGCACACGGGGGTTTTTTAGGTTAGAGGGACCCCCCCTTGGGCGAAACGATAAAATACCTGACGGCTTACCAGAGAGGACATTATCATCGTTGATAAAGAATGTCCGTCCTCAGAGACCAAAAACAGGAAAAGTTAACGTAATATTGGTAAACTGCAGGAGTATCCAGGGCAAGGTTCCTGAATTAGTATCTCTTATTGAAGGAAATAGTGCGCATATAGTATTAGGAACGGAAAGTTGGTTAAAACCGGAAGTGAACAGTAACGAAATCCTAGACACAGAATGGAATATATACCGCAAGGATAGGATAAACGCCAATGGTGGAGGAGTATTTATAGCAGTAAAGAATTCAATAATATCCAGTGAAGTTATTAGCGAATGCGAATGTGAAATAATCTGGGTTAAGTTAAGTATCAAAGGTGGGTCAGATATGATAGTCGGATGCTTCTATAGACCACCTGCATCAGCAACCGTAGTAGTTGAGCGCCTCAGAGAGAACCTGCAGAACGTCGTGAAGAAGTTTCGTGATCATACTATTGTAATAGGGGGAGACTTCAATCTACCAGGTATAGAATGGGATAGTCACACAATCAGAACTGGAGCCAGGGACAGAGACTCTTGTGACATTATCCTGACTGCCTTGTCCGAGAATTACTTCGAGCAGATAGTTAGAGAACCAACTCGTGAAGCTAACGTTTTAGACCTCATAGCAACAAATAGACCGGAACTTTTCGACTCCGTGAATGTAGAAGAGGGTATCAGTGATCATAAGTCAGTGGTTGCATCAATGACTACAAGTGTAATAAGAAATGCCAAGAAAGGAAGGAAAATATATTTGCTTAACAAGAGTGATAGGGCACAAATCGCAGAATATCTGAGTGACCACCATCAAACGTTCATTTCTGAGGAAGAGGATGTGGAACAAAAATGGAAAAAATTCAGAAACATCGTCCAGTACGCCTTAGATAAGTTCGTACCGACTAAGGTCCAAAGCGAGGGGAAAGATCCACCGTGGTATAACAATCATGTACGAAAGGTACTACGGAAACAAAGAAAGCTTCATCATAGGTTTAAGAGTAGTCGAATCATAGCTGATAAGGAAAAGCTGAACGAAGCGAAAAAGAGCGTAAAGAGAGCAATGAGAGAAGCATTCAACGAATTCGAACATAAAACATTGGCAAACAATCTAAACAAGAACCCTAAAAAGTTTTGGTCATACGTAAAATCGGTAAGCGGATCTAAATCTCCTATTCAGTCACTCGTTGACCACGATGGAACCGAAACAGAGGACGACCGAAGAAAGGCAGAAATACTGAATTCAGTGTTCCGAAACTGTTTCACTGCGGAAAATCGTAACACGGTCCCTGACTTCAGCCGTCGCACGGACGCCAAAATGGAAAATATTGAAATAAACGATATCGGAATTGAAAAACAACTGCTATCACTTAGTAGCGGAAAAGCATCCGGACCAGACGAGATACCCTTAAGATTCTACAGTGATTATGCTAAAGAACTTGCCCCCTTTCTATCAGCAATTTATCGTAGATCGCTGGAAGAACGTAAAGTACCTAGCGACTGGAAGAAAGCGCAGGTCGTTCCCATTTTCAAGAAGGGTCATAAATCAGATGCGAATAATTATAGGCCTATTTCGCTTACGTCAATCTGTTGTAGAATAATGGAACATGTTTTGTGTTCTCGTATTATGACGTTCTTAGATAATACAAATCTCCTTCATCATAACCAACATGGATTCCGCAAACAGAGATCATGTGAAACTCAGCTCGCCCTATTTGCCCAAGAAATTCACAGTGCCGTAGACACTGGCGAGCAGATTGATGCCGTATTCCTGGACTTCAGGAAGGCATTTGATACGGTTCCGCACTTACGTTTAGTGAAAAAAATACGAGCTTACGGAATATCGGACCAGGTTTGTGATTGGATTCAGGATTTCCTAGAAGAAAGAACACAACATGTCATTCTTAACGGTTCAAAATCTGCAGATGTAGAGGTAATTTCGGGAGTACCGCAGGGAAGCGTGATAGGACCTTTATTGTTTACAATATACATAAATGACTTAGTTGACAACATCGGTAGCTCCGTGAGGCTATTTGCAGATGACACGGTTGTCTACAAGAAAGTAGCAACATCAGAAGACTCGTACGTACTCCAGGAGGACCTGCAGAGGATTAATGCATGGTGCGACAGCTGGCAGCTTTCCCTAAACGTAGATAAATGTAATATAATGCGCATACATAGGGGCAGAAATCCATTCCAGTACGATTATGCCATAGGTGGTAAATCATTGGAAGCGGTAACGACCGTAAAATACTTAGGAGTTACTATCCGGAGCGATCTGAAGTGGAATGATCACATAAAACAAATAGTGGGAAAAGCAGGCGCCAGGTTGAGATTCATAGGAAGAATTCTAAGAAAATGTGACTCATCGACGAAAGAAGTAGCTTACAAAACGCTTGTTCGTCCGATTCTTGAGTATTGCTCATCAGTATGGGACCCTTACCAGGTTGGATTAATAGAAGAGATAGACATGATCCAGCGAAAAGCAGCGCGATTCGTCATGGGGACATTTAGTCAGCGCGAGAGCGTTACGGAGATGCTGAACAAGCTCCAGTGGCGGACACTTCAAGAAAGGCGTTACGCAATACGGAGAGGTTTATTATCGAAATTACGAGAGAGCACATTCCGGGAAGAGATGGGCAACATATTACTACCGCCCACATATATCTCGCGTAATGATCACAACGAAAAGATCCGAGAAATTAGAGCAAATACGGAGACTTACAAGCAGTCGTTCTTTCCACGCACAATTCGTGAATGGAACAGGGAAGGGGGGATCAGATAGTGGTACAATAAGTACCCTCCGCCACGCACCGTAAGGTGGCTCGCGGAGTATAGATGTAGATGTAGATGTAGGAGGTACAAGCCTGTACAGATGGATCTGCTCCACGCCACCGGTTCCTACCGTCATGAAGGAATGTAAGATTTAAAGATGATTTCTTAGAATTTCGAAACCGCATAGAATAATAAATATAAACAACTTAAATGCGATCACGACTTTGTGTATTGAAATCAGTTATAATACTGAGAAAAATGCACATCAGATTCACTTGCTTCTTATATTGGCTCGGGTTAAACTAGCAAAAGACTGCTTGCGACCTATCTACCTCTACATCTACATCTACATCCATACTCCTCAAGCCATCTGGCGGTGTGTGGCGGAGGGTACCTTGAGTACCTCTATCGGTTCTCCCTTCTATTCCAGTCTCGTATTGTTCGTGGAAAGAAGGCTTGTCGGTATGCTTCTGTGTGGGCTCTAATCTCTCTGATTTTATCCTCATGGTCTCTTCGCGAGATATACGTAGGAGGGAGCAATATACTGCTTGACTCTTTGATGAACGTATGTTCTCGACACTTTAACAAAAGCCCGTACCGAGCTACTGAGCGTCTCTCCTGCAGAGTCTTCCACTGGATATTATCTATCATCCCCGTAACGCTTTCGCGATTACTAAATGATCCTGTAACGAAGCGCGCTGCTCTCCGTTGGCTCTTCCCTATCTCTTTTATCAACCCTATCTGGTACGGATCCCACACAGCCGAGCAGTATTCAAGCAGTGGGCGAACAAGAGTACTGTAACCTACTTCCTTTGTTTTCGGATTGCATTTCCTTAGGATTCTTCCAATGAATCTCAGTCTGGCATCTGCTTTACCGACGATCAACATTATATGATCATTCCATTTTAAATCACTCCTAATGCCTACTACCAGATAATTTATGGAATTAACTGCTTCCAGTTGCTGACCTGCTATTTTGTAGCTAAATGATAAGGGATCTATCTTTCTATGTATTCGCAGCACATCACACTCGTCTACATTGAGATTCAATTGCTATTCCCTGCACCATGCGTTAATTCGCTGCAGATCCTCCTGCATTTCAGTACAGTTTTCCATTGTTACAACCTCTCGATACATCACAGCATCATCTGCAAAAAGCCTCAGTGAACTTCCGATGTCATCCACAAGGTCATTTATGTATATTGTGAATAGCAACGGTCCTATGACACTCCCCTGCGGCACACCTGAAATCACTCTTACTTCGGGAGACTTCTCTCCATTGAGAATGACATGCTGCGTTCTGTTATCTAGGAACTCCTCATTCCAATCACACAATTGGTCTGATAGTCCATATGCTCCTACTTTGTTCATTAAACGACTGTGGGGAACTGTATCGAACGCCTTGCGTAAGTCAAGAAATACGGCATCTACCTGTGAACCCGTGTCTATGGCCTTCTGAGTCTCGTGGACGAATAGCGCTAGCTGGGTTTCACACGACCGTCTTTTTCGAAACCCCTGCTGATTCCTACAGAGTAGATTTCTAGTCTCCAGAAAAGTCATTATACTCGAACGTAATACGTGTTCCAAAATTCTACAACTGATCGACGTTAGAGATATAGGTCTATAGTTCTGCACATCTGTTCGACGTCCCTTCTTGAAAACGGGGATGACCTGTGTCCTTTTCCAATCCTTTGGAATGCTACTTCTAGAGACCTACGGTACACCGCTGCAAGAAGGGGGACAAGTTCCTTCGCGTACTCTGTGTAAAATCGAACTGGTATCCCATCAGGTCCAGCGGCCTTTCCTCTTTTGAGCGATTTTAATTGTTTCTCTATCCCTCTTTCGTCTATTTCGATATCTACCATTTTGTCATCTGTGCGACAATCTAGGGAAGGAACTACAGTGCAGTCTTCCTCTGTGAAACAGCTTTGGAAAAAGACATTTAGTATTTCGGCCTTTAGTCTGTCATCCTCTGTTTCAGTACCATTTTGGTCACAGAGTGTCTGGACATTTTGTTTTGATCCGCCTACCGCTTTGACATAAGACCAAAATTTCTTAGGATTTTCTGCCAAGTCAGTACATAGAACTTTACTTTCGACTTCATTGAACGCCTCTTGCATAGCCCTCCTCACACTACATTTCGCTTCGCGTAATTTTTGTTTGTCTGCAAGGCTTTGGCTATGTTTATGTTTGCTGTGAAGTTCCCTTTGCTTCCGCAGCAGTTTTCTATCTCGGTTGTTGTACCACGGTGGCTCTTTTCCATCTCTTACGATCTTGCTTGGCACATACTCATCTAACGCTTATTGTACGATTGTTTTGAACTTTGTCCACTGATCCTCAACACTATCTGTACTTGAGACAAAACTTTTGTGTTGAGCCGTCAGGTACTGCTTTTTATCTTGTTAAACAGAAAAATCTTCCTACCTTTTTTAATATTTCTACTTACGGCTGAACTCATCGATTCAGTAACCGCTTTATGATCGCTGATTCCCTGTTCTGCGTTAACTGTTTCAAATAGTTCGGGTCTGTTTGTCACCAGAAGGTCTAATATGTTATCGCCACCAGTCGGTTCTCTGTTTAACTGCTCAAGGTAGTTTTCAGATAATGCACTTAACAATTTCACTGGATTCTTTGTCCCTGCCACCCGTTATGAATGTTTGAGTCTCCCAGTCTATATCCGGCAAATTAAAATCTCCACCCAGAACTATAACATGGTGAGGAAATCTACTCGAAATATTTTCCAAATTATCCTTCAGGTGATCATCCACAACAGCTGTTGAGCCAGGCGGCCTATAGAGACATCCAATTACCAGGTCTGAGCCTGCTTTAACCGCGACCTTCACCCAAATTATTTCACATTTCGAATCTCCGTCAATTTCCTTCGATACTATTGCACTTCTTATCGCTATAAACACGCCTCCCCCATCACTTTCCAGCCTGTCTCTGCGGTATACATTCCAATCTGAGTGTAGGATTTCATTAGTGTTTACGTCTGGTTTCAGGCAACTTTCTGCCCTATATGGGCATTGTGACCGTTTATTACTGAGAGCAGTTCTGGGACCTTTCTATAGACGCTCCTGCAGTTTACTATTAGCACATTAATATTGTTATTCCCTGTTGCATCTTGTCTACTCCTACCTTGCCGCGTCTCAGAAGGCGTCTTGTCGGGCCTAGGGAGGGAATTCTCTAACCTAAAAAAACCCCATGTACACTCCACACGTACTCCGCTACCCTTGTAGCCGCTTCCGGCGTGTAGTGCACGCCTGACCTATTCAAGGGGAACCTACATTTCTCCACCCGATAGCGGAGGTCGAGAAATTTGCACCCCAGATCTCCGCAGAATCGCCTAAGCCTCTGGTTTAAGCCTTCTACTCGGCTCCAAACCAGAGGACCGCGATCGGTTCTGGGAACGATACTACAAATAGTTAGCTCGGATTCCACCCCGCGAGCGAGGCTTTCCGCCTTCACCACTTCCGCCAATCGCGTGTACGAACTGAGGATGACCTCTGAACCCAGACGGCAGGAGTCATTGGTGCCGATATGAGCAACAATTTGTAGTGGGGTGCACTCAGTGCTCTCTATCGCTGCCGGCAGGGCCTCCTCCACATCTCGGATGAGACCCCCCCCCCCCCCCCCCTGGGCAAGCAGAGTGAACACTGGTCTTCTTCCCCGACCTTCCCGCTATTTCCCTAAGGGGCTCCATCACCCGCCTAACGTTGGAGCTCCCAATAACTAATAAACCCCTCCCCCCGTGTGCCTGCTCGGACCTTGCTGAAGGAGCGGCCACATGTCCACTCACAGGCAGAGCGGGCGATGCCACACGGCGAGCCTCCACATTGACCCTCCGCCTCGTGCGCCGCGAACGCTGCTGAACCCGCCACGCCCCTTGGGGAGAGGGTGGCCCAACCGCGCCCGGTACCCGCGAAGATGTCTCGACACTCGACGGCAGGGACAGTGGGTGAAGCATGTAACACCTGGGGTGTACCATGCGACGCACCAAACTCCCCACTGCCGCTACTCTCCGAGGCAGCAGCCTGAAGACGGCTGACCGCGGCCATCAACACGTTCAGCTGTTCGCGAACAGTGGCCAGCTCCTCCTGCGTCCGTACACAGCAGTCACACATCCTATCCATCCTAAGAAATCAATTTACTGTAGAGAGTTAATCAACTTTTAACTAGACTGCTAATTCACTAAAGGCGGCTGATAGTTGACTAAACTGTGGTTGCTAGACACTTATTGTAGAAAACAATGAAAATGGCACCACCTGTCTCTGGACTGTATTGAAAACAAACACTAGCAGTACTGGCGCTATGGCTGACTAAAGGGACTCTCTCTGACTGTATTCAAAACAAACACCAAATCTATGGAACACTATTACTAGCGCTCGACAATTAAAGCTTCCTAAAAGCAAAAACACACGGAAGAAGAAGTGTCAAGTAAAAAGAAAGAAGTTTCATTTGACATCTGTATCGAACAGCCGAGTCTCGCAATCATCACTGAGAAGATGGATATTGAACCGTGAATTTACTTTCAAAATCTTTTTTAAAGAGTTTATTTTCTAGCGATTCATCAACGACATTAACACATCTAATCACTCTACGTGAGCTTGGAAGTAGTTGCCAGTGGGTAACTGATGAAAACAATTTTCTTTCAACAAATGGAAATTATATTCGTAAAAACCCTTTCTTTTAAAAAACAAACTAGATTTAAAAATTATAATAAGAAGACACCCTCTAAATATCAAGTTACAATTTATTCAGAGGCAGAAATAACTTTTTTTATGACAGTATGAGCTTTCGGGCAGAGAACCGTGCCGCTCCCTTTTAACACGACCGTAGTCACGACCGCTCACAACAACCTCTGGAAGTTGACTACACTGGTGCAAATCTGCAGCACACCAGATTACTTTAAACTAAAAATTTTAACAACTCACACAAACTATGCACCCCGTAGGAGGGATGGGAATGGTACAAAACACATTAAAAAAAAAAAATTGCTTGCCACCGAAAGTGCAAATTGTTTTTAAAAGAAAACTCTACGGTGGAAGGGTGGCAACTTTATACACTAAAATGACCATTTAAATAAAAACCTATGAAAAGCAGTCTAACATAAAAAGTACAAACATGCTCTACATTACACATATACCGCCTCTCAAATGATAGGCAAGATAAAAACATATTTCAGGAATTCGGCCTTTACACCTTAAGCAATAAATTCGTTAACACGAATCCGAAAAACATGACAGAGGCAGCTATTAATGTACGGCAGACCGACAGACAGACACTAACTGCCTAAGAAATGCACTGACCAAGAACACAAGTAGAATTTAACAAGTGAATGAAACAACATATCACGAATCACTTAACTTTTAATAAACTGCGATGTCTGGCGAGGACCTGGCGCAGCACGCCCAAAACGCTCTCCCGAACCGTCCGCTGCCAGCCGCTTCATCGGACCCAGGAAGGCGCGCCGATCTCCCGTCTCATGGTGTCGCAGCTCGCTCCGGCCAGACGGATGTCGTGGGTTGACTCCTGTTGCTCTCGTGTCGGCCGCGAAGCCACTACCCCTCGCTATACGGAGCGGCCCACTGGACTCACGTGGCGACCTCACATGCGCCGACGCTCAACACAGACAAGTCATCTTGTGTCCCAGTGCGCGACCGACCAACCGATCGATCCAACCGCCAATGACCATTGCCTGAACAAACTCGAGCAGACTGGCGGCCTAACACATACTAGCACTCCGGAAGACAGACAGACACTGACCGCCCCACACTGGCCCGGCTGACCGACTCGCCCCCTAGCGAGCTCACAGCGCCTCTTAATTGCCCGTGAGCAGGCTACCTTTCACACCAGAGGGAGACACCAAAGCTGCGATTGCCACAGCGGCGCCACCGCAAGAAACGGAGGGCGACTGCTTCACACTACGCGCTGCGGCGCGCTCTTCAGAACAGCAAATTTTGTCACTTAATCCGCTATGTATTGCAGCCTGGAAGTCTCCAGCTAGTATGCCCACTTCCTCATGTAGTTCGGCGCCGTCACAGTACGCCGAGCTAGGCCAACGCTCGCCCTTTCGCTGTCTCAATTGCAAACACTATAATACTAGGCCGAAGACAGACTGAATCCAACTGAGAAGACAAGTGCCGTCAAGCTTCACAGGCGGACAGGTCACTCCCTCGCGGCAGACGCTCCCAATCCCGTGGCTGTGCAACCAGCACAGACAGCGTCTAGGGAAAGACCATCCACATGAGACTGTACGACTCATGCGAGTGGACCACGACGTTGGGATCACGGATTTGCTTCAAACTTTCTACACCTCTAGTAGGCCATTAAAACAACATAATGTGCAATTAGTAAGATGCACTACTCCGGCAGTTCCGAGAAAATATCAAGAGAATTTTATTCCCTTTATCATGTAACTGATGTATCTGTGCGTAGGTGCCGGACGTCAGAGTTCATGGTGGTCAAGTGGTCAGTCGGCCTTTGGCTGTGGTGGGGCGCCAACGCCTTGTTTGTGTCTCGCCTGTTGTGCTGCTTGCTAACGAGCGCGCGTTTGTTTACATCCGCGTAGCCGCTTGTTTCCGAGTCCGACTTGATTGATCATAACTGAGATTCCTTACCGCCAAGCGACAATTAAATTAACATTTACGTTTGATCAAGAACGACCGAAGGAGTATGAAAATGGTTCAAATGTCTCTGAGCACTATGGGACTTAACGTCTGAGGCCATCAGTCCCCTAGCACTTAGAACTACTTAAACCTAACTAACCTAAGGACATCACACACATCCATTCCCGAGGCAGGATTCGAACCAGCGACCGTAGCGGTCGCGCGGTTCCAGACTGAAGCGCCTAGAGCCGCTCGGCCACACCGGCCAGCGAAGGAGTATGAGGTTGAGCGTTTTATCCGGGAAGAAATGCGTCTCCCGCCGCAATACATTTTTCGATCCTCAGTGCTGCTGTGTTCGTAAGCCTGGCGAATGACGAGCTGTGTGCCGACGTTGTACGGCGTCACGCTAAGGATCTCAAGTTCCGATACTCTGACGGAAATATAGGGACTGTCCTGGTTGAGCAAGCTGGTTTTGGCCTCCGAACGTTGCGGGTTTACCAACTCCCGTTTGAATTACCGTCGGACGTTGTGGTGGCCGCTTCTAAACCTTACGGTACCGTCGTTAGTCGCGTAGATGAAACGTGGAAGAGTTTCGAAACGTACCGTTCCCTCAATGATGTCCATCAGATAAAAACTGAGCTAAGGAAACACGTTCCTACCTACTTGGTTACTGCCGGCTGGTAGGGCTGTCGTCATGCATGACGGTCAACCGCGAACCTGTTCGGGTTGAGGCCAGGAAGCCCATGTCCGTTCTGAATGCCTCCGACGTAGACTGGTTCACACGCCGATCGGGGACGTCGCTCCTCCTGCAGAGCCCACTGTGGTACTTCTGTCTGACGCGTCTGTGGCGGTGCTGCCTGCTACGCCACCTCTGAACCAGTCGGTACAAATGAACCACGGCTGTTAGCAGACACAAGCTGTATGTCTCTACCCTATGGTTGTTTATCATGAAGCTGTACCTGCCTCCACCTTTCTGCCAGTCACGGTGGCCGAGCGGTCCTAGGCGCTTCAGTCCGGAACTTCGCTACTGCTATGGTCGCAGGTTCGAATCCTGCCTCGAGCATGGGTGTGTGTAATGCCCTTAGGTTAGGTTTAAGTAGTTCTAAGTTCTAGGGGACTGATGACCTCAGATGTTAAGTCCCATAGTGCTCAGAGCCTCCACCTTTCTGCCCTCTGGCCCCATGTCGGACGATAGCCGCCCGCCATCGGACAAGGAACAGCAACGGTCGACAAGGAATCGGTAGAGCCGGCCAGTGTGGCCACGCGGTTAAAGGCGCTTCAGTCTGGAACTGCGCGACCGCTACGGTCGCAGGTTCGAATCCTGCCTCGGGCATGGATGTGTGTGATGTCCTTAGGTTAGTTAGGTTTAAGTAGTTCTAAGTTCTAGGGGACTGATGACCTCAGATGTTAAGTCCCATAGTGCTCAGAGCCATTTGAACCATTTTTTTTTGTTGATGGAATCGGTAGAGACAACGCCGTACTCCTTTTGATGACTGAGTCCTTCGGAAGTCTGCACAGGATGACAACCCTGCTACTGAAACTTCCTGGCAGATTAAAACTGTGTGCCGGACCGAGACTCGAACTCGGGACCCTTGCCTTTCGCGGGCAAGTGCTCTACCAACTGAGCTACCCAAGCACGACTCACGCCCCGTCCTCACAGCTTTACTTCTACCAGTATCTCGTCGGTCCCGAGTTCGAGTCTCAGTCCGGTACACAGTTTTAATCTGCCAGGAAGTTTCATATCAGCGCGCACTCCGCTGCAGAGTGAAAATCTCATTCTGGACCTCGCTACTGAAGGTGCGCTGTCCTCTGACGTCCTGACACTTGACGACGCGATGTCCTTCCCCGCCTCCATCCCCAGTCAGCGTCGACCTCCGGAGATCGACCTTCCCCCACCTGCATCTGATGCGGTAGCCTCACTTTTTGTGTCTGACGCTACCTGTGGGCACACCTCTGATAATGTTGATGTTTGATGCTTATTTCGTGAGATATTTGGCCCGGTCACTATCAATGGACTATTCTGTATATATGTAATTTGTTAAATGGAATCGTCCTATACGAGCCTGCTGCAAGTCAGGCTGGATATATCCAGAAGCAGACGCTTGTGTATGTCGAGATGTCGCATGCAGCATATCCCACCTGTTCATCAAATACCGCTGCAAACCATGAACAGTGCCCGTTGTAAAATTCTTTACCACACACATTATCCATCTCACGCAGTTCAGCTGCGATGTGGATGGCACGGGCACTGTAGCGGTCTTCTTGGACAGACTGGGGCGAAGTCCTGGCCATACCAGCCACAGCCTTCAACGTTCAGGTGGCCTCCACAGTGACGTCGGTTGTGCCTCTCCTTCTTTTTGTGGGAGGCCGCTCATGATGCTCGGGCTATGGCTGCGGCTCACTGCATGCTTGTTGAGCCTGCATTTCATGTTATAAAATAGAAATGAAAGCCATTAGTTACATACTTCCTTCTACAGGGTGTTTCAAAAATGACCGGTATATTTGAAACGGCAATAAAAACTAAACGAGCAGCGATAGAAATACACCGTTTGCTGCAATATGCTTGGGACAACAGTACATTGCCGGTCGAAGTGGCCGTGCGGTTAAAGGCACTGCAGTCTGGAACCGCAAGACCGCTACGGTCGCAGGTTCGAATCCTGCCTCGGGCATGGATGTTTGTGATGTCCTTAGGTTAGTTAGGTTTAACTAGTTCTAAGTTCTAGGGGACTAATGACCTCAGCAGTTGAGTCCCATAGTGCTCAGAGCCATTTGAACCATTTGAACAGTACATTTTCAGGCAGACAAACTTTCGAAATTACAGTAGTTACAATTTTCAACAACAGATGGCGCTGCGGTCTGGGAAAGTCTATAGTACGATATTTTCCACATATCCACCCTGCGTAGCAATAATATGGCGTAGTCTCTGAATGAAATTACCCGAAACCTTTGACAACGTGTCTGGCGGAATGGCTTCACATGCAGATGAGATGTACTGCTTCAGCTGTTCAATTGTTTCTGGATTCTGGCGGTACACCTGGTCTTTCAAGTGTCCCCACAGAAAGAAGTCACAGGGGTTCATGTCTGGCGAATAGGGAGGCCAATCCACGCCGCCTCCTGTATGTTTCGGATAGCCCAAAGCAATCACACGATCATCGAAATATTCATTCAGGAAATTAAAGACGTCGGCCGTGCGATGTGGCCGGGCACCATCTTGCATAAACCACGAGGTGTTCGCAGTGTCGTCTAAGGCAGTTTGTACTGCCACAAATTCACGAAGAATGTCCAGATAGCGTGATGTAGTAATCGTTTCGGATCTGAAAAATGGGCCAATGATTCCTTTGGAAGAAATGGCGGCCCAGACCAGTACTTTTTGAGGATGCAGGGAAGATGGGACTGCAACATGGGGCTTTTCGGTTCCCCGTATGCGCCAGTTCTGTGTATTGACGAAGCCGTCCAGGTAAAAATAAGCTTCGTCAGTAAACCAAATGCTGCCCACATGCATATTGCCGTCATCAATCCTGTGCACTATATCGTTAGCGAATGTCTCTCGTGCAGCAATGGTAGCGGCGCTGAGGGGTTGCCGCGTTTGAATTTTGTATGGATAGAGGTGTAAACTCTGGCGCATGAGACGATACGTGGACGTTGGCGTCATTTGGACCGCAGCTGCAACACGGCGAACGGAAACCCGAGGCCGCTGTTGGATCACCTGCTGCACTAGCTGCGCGTTGCCCTCTGTGGTTGCCGTACGCGGTCGCCCTACCTTTCCAGCACGTTCATCCGTCACGTTCCCAGTCCGTTGAAATTTTTCAAACAGATCCTTTATTGTATCGCTTTTCGGTCCTTTGGTTACATTAAACCTCCGTTGAAAACTTCGTCTTGTTGCAACAACACTGTGATCTAGCTGGTGGAATTCCAACACCAGAAAAATCCTCTGTTCTAAGGAATAAACCATGTTGTCTACAGCACACTTGCACGTTGTGAACAGCACACGCTTACAGCAGAAAGACGACGTACAGAATGGCGCACCCACAGACTGCGTTGTCTTCTATATCTTTCACATCACTTGCAGCGCCATCTGTTGTTGAAAATTGTAACTACTGTAATTTCGAAAGTTTGTCCGCCTGAAAATGTACTGTTGTCCCAAGCATATTGCAACAAACGGTGTATTTCTATCGCTGCTCGTTTAGTTTTTATTGCCGTTTCAAATATACCGGTCATTTATGAAACACCCTGTACATACATAAGTCTTATTTACAGGTACTACCCACAAGCAGAGAAGAGTGAGAGCAAATTGCAAAGGATTTCGAGGAGAAGTGCAACTGTTATAACACTACAGAGCAATGGACAGAAAGCATATTCGTATTAAATGCCCACAATGCTAGTGGATCTCACTTTTTCAATTATAAATCCTTCAACAATGTCATTTTATTTGCCCTGGTAGAAGCTACCTAGAAATTTTTGTATGTTGATGTACGAACTAATGGGCGTGTTGGTAATGCTTGTGACGGTACAAACCCCCGTTACTAGATGAATATTTCGAGTATGCAAGGATTGCTTTGTGGAGGGCGAGCGCGGTACATGGTGCGTGATTCGCGGAAGCGAGTGGCGCGCCCAGGCGAGATTAGCAACGGTCGGTGGGATGCCTACGTCGCCACGTGGCCTGCAGCTTGGCGCATTGTTTGGTTTTTCACGCATTACGCGAAAACTATGTAACTTACGGTGAAGAGCGATGCGGCAGTGGATTGCAGTCAGCAATATGCACCTTCAGAAAGATCGATCTTTATTTCAAGTCACGAGACGCAAAAGTTATAGTAACCTCAAAATCGGTTAATAATCATGAATATTGAAAGATTAATAAAAATAGTAAATAACAACTTACAGGGATGAGTGAGCACTCATTAAAAACGTCTCGTCATAGCGGATCGAGGGCCATAGTAATAAATAATTAAGCCCGTAAAGAGCAACAAACAAAGTTTGAGGGGAAATTGTTTATAAAATTCAATAGAAAATTCATGACGTAAAGAAAGGCACTATATAATATTTTGGGTGGCATCACAAGTATTTTAAACTCGTTAAGTTATGCTATACATGTAATTTGCAATAGTTTTCATTATTTGCAAATTATTATTAACATTTATCGCCCATAATTAATTAATTATTATAGATATGAAGATTTTGAGCAGTGAAATGTGTTGATAGCTATAGATTACGTATAAAAACAGTGCTATATGCAGTTCCATGTTAAAACTTTGCAGCACAGATGTAGACAAACAAATTTGCGGTAAGTGGCGAAATTTTGCAAAAACTAAAACTTGATTTACGGGCGATAAAATAACCCTAGAAATTAATGTAAGATAGTAAATAAGATGTACTTTTTAGCGCGGTTCCGATGGTGTACTTATTTCTGTAGAGGGACATGTGTATCAAAATTTGTAACCTTAACTGGTGGGATTGGTACTTGCATAACCAAGGGTGGGGGGGGGGGGGGGTTGACGTTCGAACCTATATAAGCGCGACCATCTTGGCCAGTGTTCAGTCGGTGGTCAGTCGATTTGGAGAGTGGGTGGCGAGCGAGCCCCACTTGAGGTGGTCCATGTGGTCGTTTGAGAATTCTTTTTCGCGCCGATTTATTTCGACAAAGAGTATTGTTTAATAGTGCAAGTGTGCAAGCATATATTTGGCGAACTGGAAGTGCTACGATTATTTGTGTGAGTACGATTTACGAGGTATACATCGTCGTAAGTGAACATGTGGCGAACTGTGATTTCGCGCGAAAACTGTTAGAACAAAAAGGACAGTGGGACGTGATTCTGATCGAATTGATTGAGTAAATTTTGTTTATAGCAGCTTACATTACTGCTATTGGGGGCTCGGAGGCAAATTATTATCAAAGTAAAATTGTAAACCGTCTCACCAGTGCCAATTTAATTGTGTGAAAGAAAACGACAACGCCAATAAATAGTGATTGAACTGTGTCGTGAAAAATTGATTTTGCTATAAGAATCGTCAAATCCTTGTTCCCTAGCATAAACTGTACTCATGTCTGAGTGAATAATTAATTAAAAAATATAGCAAATGCGAGGGTGTGGAACACTGTAAAAATGCACCAAGTGTGGAAATCATCCGCCGAGACTTACGTGAGAGCCAAAAATTTGCAATAATATTTTAACCAACATTTGTATATGCGCATTCGCGTGAGAACGCTTCAACCGCACTTCTTTATATATTTACCGCCCCGTCGCATGCTGGAGTGTTTTCAAAAAGCAAACTACGGGAGTGTCTCATTGACTGATCTATTCTGATCATTCCTGAAGGCAGGAAGCTTGGGAACATTAACATTACAACTCCAATGGTTGTACTGGCAGATGATGCTTTTCCTCTGAGTTACAACATTATGAAGCCATACCCATTAAAAGAAATCACTAAGGAACAACAGGTTTTCAATTACAGACTGTCACGAGGAACAAGATTAGTCGAAAGCAGCTTTGGCATTCTTGCCAGTCGTCTCAGGATTTTTCTTACTGCCATTGGTCTACCTCCAGAAAAAGTTACCGCAATTACACCGGCTGCCTGCACCCTGCACAATTTGTTGACTGAGAGAAGAAAACACTTGTACACTCGTCAGGAAACAGTGTCTGCCGGAGTAGGCGACTGCACTTATCTTGAGTCTCAAAGCAAATGGAACCAATAGCTTGCTAAGCTGCTTCTGGACGTCCAATACACGGGAGAGCAGTTAGAGAATGCTTTAAAACATTTTGCAATGGCGCTGGGAAAGTGCCCTGGCAAGATAATCACATTCAGTTACGTAAAATGTAAACAAATGTTGGTGTACCACGTTCACTTCCACTTTCCGTGCTCTCGACATTACTCACTTTAGTCCGCCTCTGTGGCTTGGTCGAGGAACTTTAGCATGTGGAACCAGTACACTTGCGGAGTTAAACCTCTTGTGCACTGGCTCCACTTTTGCTTTTAAGCATCTGCAATAATAGTAATGGAAATAATGTGAACTACTTGTAGGTTATGTAAACATTATTGTATGTTTCAAGTAGCTGCAGTGAACAAATTTATGCTAATCATTTGTATGTCATGTAAACCTTACTTGCGTAAATAAAAAGAAAGAAATATGTCGATACATACTTTTGATTTCTCGTGGGAGTAGGTTGTGCGGCGGCCAATAATTTTTTTTTTTTATGTCGTCAGCCGTGCACCCAAGCCGTATGTCACAGCTAATGACCTCCGCAACAGCTATCCAATCTTCTTAATCTATTTTTGCATTCAGGGTGCCTCACGTTTTAAAGCGCCTCATCAGCTTCATACATCTCTATTAATTTTGTAGTCGACGCCACACACCAATTGTATTTACCGGCCATGTTGATAAACACACTAGCGCTCCACGTGGTAGCATGTCACGTTGCAGTGAACAAAAGACAAGCGACTTGTATGATCAAATCTACAGCGAGGCCCTGGATTTAAACAAATTTATTTGACGACAGACGAGATTTGACAAAGTGCCCTATTACACCATCAAACTATATTTGACATATCAACTTTGACAAAGAAATTTGATAGTGTAATACCGGCCTTAGAGGAGAAAAGTGTAAAGGAGGGAAGCAGTCTATAGTTCGCCTAACTGCTCTTCTCTGCAGCAACGCGTCAGGAAGACATCAATTGATACCACTGGTGATCGGATGGTCAACAAACCCACGGTGCTCCAAAAATGTACGAAGTTTACCGAGAGGGTACATACATTTTATTTTACCTTCTTTTAATTTATAAGTTAATTCAGTACAGTATAGCTTCAGTTGTAATGTCTTGCTACAGTCGTATCGTAAATGTGATTTCTTTTATTGCAATCAATTACAAGGCAAATCGAAAAGCGTGTATGACGTAATTTTTTTGCGAGTGGCTGCTTCCGCTTGATAAAGAGATGTCAATGAAGAACAAGAAAACCGCGTTTCTGGTGGATAATTGCAATGCGTATGACAACATGCCAGGATTGAAGAACGTTGAACTATGCTACTCCCCCCTCCCCACCCCCAGAACTGTACTTCGATTATTCAGCCACTAAATATGGGGGTAATTAAGAACTTTAAGACTAAATACCGTTCACGTTTAGTTCAACACGTGATCGCAGACATTGAAAGAAAGGTGAGCAATCACTACAGTTTCAAAGTGAGGCTAGATCCTGGAACAGTGTACAGCCGAATGTGGTTGTGAACTGCTGGAAAAATGCAAGAATTTCGGAATGAGAAGATCTTGGTGAGAATGTTGTGATGGAGGAAATAACGCAGGATGAATTTCAAAATGATCTGGAGATTTATTCAGCAGTTACTGATAAAACCATAGATGCTTCAGTAGTTGAATACTTGTCAGTGGACGATGAGGCTTTGGTGTTCGAAGCATATACCGACGAATCTGTCGTCGAGGAGTGGAAGGGTAATTCTGCAGTTGAAGTTTGTGACGATGACAGTGATGTGGTAAGTACGAATCCCCCTCCACTAACGGAGCTAATAGGTCAGTTGTAAGCCATTCAGCAAGTAGCATCTTCAATCCCCCATGTTTCAGCGCAGCAACTGATTGCGTTAGAGGAGATAAAGAAAATATTCACAAGAGAATCTTTAAGAAAAAAGAAACAAAGAAAAATAACTGAATTTTTCAGTACACAAAAGTAAGATATTCTAATGGTACAGTATTAATAAATGAAGTGAACAAAATGTGTTTCTCTTTTTTTCCTTTATTGAGTTTCGATTCCCCTCGAAGGGGGCGGGCTGGCAACAGCTTAGTCCGCCGCTCTTCAGCCTACAGAATTTGTTTTTAAAAAAATGAGGGTAATAAATAATAAAAGCAGGCGATACAATCACGTGACTAAAATGGTAAAATGACAGAAAACTGTGGAACTTAAAACATAAAACAAAGGGCCGGTGATGCTAATAAAAGACACAGGAAGCAGACAGGTAAAATAATAAACAGACAATTAAAAAACACGGCGACAGTCTGGTTTCTGTTCGCAAGAGATATAAAAACCACACCCAGCGACAGCATGATTTCTGTTCGCAACACTTTGGAAAGACGCACAACACTGAACACTCACTTGAACACTGCACTAAAAAGTTGGCACAAATATGACACACCACAGCCAAGGGCAGACGGGGGAAACCTGGACAGATGATGGGAAAGAAAAGGGGGTAAGGAGAGGAAAAACAAAGTGGGGGGTGGGGGGGGGGGGAAGGAGCCAACGGGGATGAGGACTCATAAGATGGGGGGGGGGAGCTGGGCAAATGCGAGTGGGAGTAGGGAAAGGCACAGGAGGGGAATGCAAAAGGACTTGGGGGGGGGGGGGGAAAGAAGGGAGGCAGAGAGAGGGTAGGCAGAGAAAAAACAGGATGGAAGGGGGGGAGCCTGCGGAAAGGCAGAGGAAAGGAGGGGAAGATGACGATCAGAGGTGATAGGAGGGATAAATGGAGGGAGAGAGGGCATCATCCGAGAGAGGGAGTTGACGGAAGCCATCTTGGAAAAGGAGCTGAAGGGTGTAGAGATGGAGGGTAGTGGGGACACAAGAGTGAAGGCGTGGGTTGAAGAGGAGAGGAGCAAGGGGGGGATCAAGGCGGCGGGAGGTGTAGAGTATGCAGATATGTTCGAGGAATAGGAGCAGATGGGGGAAGGAATCAGGTCGTAGAGGATTCGTGTGGGGGACGGGAGGTGTATATGGAAGACGAGGAGGAGTGCATGGCGCTCGAGGATCTGAAGGGACTTATAGAATTTGGGGGGGGGGGGGGCGCAGAGATCCAGGTGGGACTGGCATAACAGAGGATGGGACGGATTAAGGATTTGTAGGTGTCGAGGATGTTAGAGGGGTTCAACCCCCATGTCTGACAGAGAGGAGTTTGAGGAGTCGGAGGCGGTTGTGGGCTTTGGATTGGATGTAGTGGAGACGAGGGATCCAGGTGAGGTGACGGTCAATAGTGAGGCCAAGGTAGGTGAGGGTGGAGGGGGGGGGGGGGGGGAGGCGGACAGGATGGGCGCAGATGGTAACGGAAAAATCCAGGAGCCAGAAGGAGCGAGAGGTACGACCTACAATGGTTGCCTGAACGTGTTTCATTATTTGTCTCTTAATGTTATTTGTAATCAGAGAAGTACTCCAGTAATGTACTTCTCAGCCACTCAAACATGGCTCCTTGCTCCGAGTCACGATAACAAACCCTCATTATAACAATAACACTGGTACAAAGATTTAATTTTCATGGTACCATGAAATTCTTTGTATTGAGGTTTGACTGTATTTGTGGCGTGACACTGGTGGGACTGTGGAGATCCTGCCTCGTTCAGCAGGAGATACCAAATGAGCAGGTAGTTCTCTCTCTGAGGGCCAGAGGGCGCTGCAAACATCTAGGGCGCCGCAGGTGGCGCCACCGCTGGTGTCGAGGAGGCAACGACCGTAGAGCGGCCTCATGGGGTCCTGCCGAGAGCGACGGAACATGCTGGCCACTCCATCGGCACGAGGAGGACAATAATCAGCAACTGGCGGCCTAGTGGGTGGACGAGCGAGCAACGGAGAAGGGCGGTGGGCGCCGAGTAGGCAGTACAACACAGGGACAGCAGCGGCTGCCGCACACAGAACAGTGCCCAAAGCACCGGTCAGTATTGTTCCCGGTGCCTGCATGATTCTTGTTGTTGGAGTGCATGGGCTGTGCTTCCCGTACTTGAGATTTCTCAAGTGAAACACTCCAGTTCACTGACAATCCTCTGCTTTGCTGAAGGATATATTATATTAACTGAATGAGCCATCCGGTAGTGTTTAATGCCGAATTCAATCGCTGAATTTTGTAGGCCTTTGAGCCAGATTTCCAGTTCGTTATGGGATACTTTGTTTCCATTTTTTTAAAGATAGTTTCGTTGCCTGTATTTTAGCTTGTGTGCATATTTCATTATTCCTTAGGATTCCGTACTTTAGTCGGTAGAAACGGTACCCATATAGGATCTACATCTTCATCTACATCTACATGGATACTCTGCAAATCACATTTAAGTGCCTGGCAGAGAATTCATCGAACCACCTTCACAATTCTCAATTACTCCAATCTCATATAGCGTGCGGAAAAAACGAACCCTGTACCAGCTCTGATTTCTCTTATTTTTTACGGTTATCGTTTCTCCCTATGTAGATCGGCGTCAACAAAATATTTTCGTATTCGGAGGAGAAAGCTGTTGATTGAAATTTTGTTAGAAGATTCCCTCGCAACGAAAAACGCCTTTGTTTTAACGATGTCCACCCCAAATCCTGCATCATTTCAGTGAAACTCTCTCCCCTATTTCGTCACAATAAAAACGTGCAGCCCATCTTTGAGCTTTTTCGATGTACTTCGTCAATCCCATCTGGTAAGTATCCCACCCCGCGCAGCAGTATTCTAAGAAGGGACGGACAAGGCAGTCTCCTTAGTAGATCTGTTACATTTTCTAAGTGTCATGTTAATAAAATGCAGTCTTTCGTTATTCTTCTCCACAATATTTTCTATTTGTTCTTTCCAATTTAAGTTGTTCATAATTGTAAAGTTGTTCTTTTTGCAGTCCGCCTCTCTGTCTGTTTATCTGTTAAGCCCCTGTTTTCTTATAAGCGCGTAGAGGTATCACGTCTAAATTTATGTCAAATACTAAGGTCTCCGCCCTCTTGGCGGTGTACCAAGATTTAAGACTCCGAATCAATGCAGTCGAGAGATACAGCCATTTATGTCACATATTTTGAAGCACCCATACTCACTCATCAAAACCTGTGGAGTGCTTTCCATTGACGTAGAATTATGACATTTGCCAAGAAGCAAGGTATCACAGTACAAGTAAAGGAAAAATCCGAAGATCGTTAATCAGTAATTAGATAACATATTTTTTTGCCTATTTTTGTCTGCCTGTCTGACTGTTCATCTGTTAAGATCCCTTTTTCTCAGGAAGGTGTAAAGGTAGGAAGTTGAAATTTATGTCAAACTCCAAGGTTTTCGATCCCTTGGCGGTATAAAGAATTTAAGGTTCTAAGTCAGTGCGATCAAAAGATTCGGCGGTTTGTTAAGACTCCTTTTTCTCAGGAACGGATAGAAGTCTCAAGTTGAAATTTGTGTCACACTACTAAGGTCTAAGGACTCTTGACAGTGTAAAAAATTCAAGCTTCTAAGTCAATGCAATTCAAAGATACGGGCATTTATGTGACATGTTTTGGTGCTAGCATACTCACTCTTCAAAATCTATAGATACTATCTACATCCTAAGCTATAGATACTATTTACAGACATAATTAAGTTTCCAGGAAAGCTAGATCGCGAGTCCTTCCCGCACTTGTCTGGTTTTTCTTAATAGCAGGCACATTTCTTGTGTTTTGAGACATTATTGCTACATTCCAATTTTATTTTTGCAATAAATCTGTGTTATCTAGGAAAGTATATCTGCACTCAGTAGTTCTCAGCCATTTCCATTTGCTGTGCAAAGTCTGCCTTATCACACAAAATCTTAATTTTTTAATAAAAATAGCGTTTTTTCTACTTTTAATTAGTAGTAATTGCATGAAAATGGGAGTAATCTCATAAAAGTAAAATTTAGTACGAAAATGCGAAACTCATCACACTCTTGTTCAGTTAAATGTTTCCAGTATTCTATGATGTCCGTAGAATTTCTTGTTGTCCAGTTCTTTATTTTGTGATGGTACAATGTGCCACGCGCTGCAGACATGGACTATTGTATACATTTTGTACCAATGATTACGTTTTAGTCGAAATTGTTAGTAACTAAATTGAAGCTTCTGAGGTTTCTTTATAATCCCGGGACGTTGACAAATACCTTTTGAAGGATCCAATTACTTTCGGCGTATTGTGTGAACACTGTAATCTGCATTTAGCTGCAGCAAGAATCATTACAACTTCTCTAACCTTCAGCAGGAACACGAATCAAAAACAGGCGCTATTGCAATCAATATACACATTTTATAAGAACTATTGAAAGATATGTGCTAAGGTCTGATCAGGTTAAATCCAGATAATAAAGCCAACCGCAAGGTGGAATGAGTATAATATCTTTGAGCAGAAGGATCTTTGATGGTGAGAGGTGGCTACACTGAGTCACAGCGCCAGAGATTGCGCCAAAGAGTTTTATTCCGCCGCCTCCACTGGCAGTGCTTGTTCAGAAGTTGCTGTGGGCAGTAGTAGTAGTTCTGAGGTTCCCGTAGTCAGTGCTTGTTGAGACGATGTTGATAGCAGTACTAGTTGTGAGTATGTTGTGTGCAGTTGTTCTGATGGGATAGACAGCCGATGCTGTTCGATTGGGGATGTTGTAATGATCAGAGTGTATTTTTCGTCAGTATGTATGAGGTAATAAAAAAATTTTTTTGTATTTCAAATTTCCTAAATAACAATGCTTCTTGGTCACAGGTTCAGTCAACAAAGCATCTGGCTTGTGTTCATGTATTAGAGTGTAACTCTGATTTCTATGTGTAATCATAGTATTTCTGGTTTTTTTTATTACTTCATTGTAAATGGCGTTTAAAGCATCTTGTCGTATTGAGGAAGAACCGTGCCAGATGTGTACGTTGAATCACACTTCCACACACAGAACAGTTACACTTGTGCTTTGTTGTTTCGTAGCTTTTATAGTTGCTGGGGACTTAATTAATTAATTGTGTTAACGGAAATTTCCTTTCATTCTTTGTTGTTATTCTATGCAGTCAGATTGCGGAGTAATACTAGTCAGGGCCAACCGGTTACGAGACTGCGTAACCGGACAGTCAGCTACAAAACTTGAAAATATTTGCATAATATTTAATTAAGCCCCCATGCAATGGTTAAGATAGCTGGGCACGCACAGTAAAAAAGACGGAAGTCGCAGCTAGGTGCCCATAAGGAGCAGACATGTGGTGACAGCTTTAAGATAGGATTTGCGCTACGCAGTTTTCAGGTTGTACACTGAGCAAACTGTAGGACGTTAATGGGCGAAGCTATAAAATGATTTCAAAATGGTTTTTGTTAGATAATGTTCAGAGTTAGGACTTGTATGTCCAAGTTTTGACGCAGTAAGCGTTTTGTAAAATTTTTTGTAAGAGTGATTCGTGCTGCAAAAATGTTGGCAATGGTAGTTTTGTGTATGACTTAAAATTTTAACAATATATATATAGATATATACTGAGATAAACACTGCGTTTAAATCTAACAGCCTGAAACATAATCCACATCCTTTGTTTGTACTGAATACGGAAATGAGTAGTAAAGTAAAGTTACGCACCAAATGAAAGAATGTAAAGAAAATGAGGCCTCTATGCAATATATATGTGCCGTTCATGGTTTGAAATCGATTTTGGTATAACTAAAGTTATCAGAGCAAAGTTATTTCAAATAACTAACTTTCTGCCATTGCACAACTGGCATTATTCAAGTCAAGATATAATTTCATTAAGTAAACATCAGGGCCAAAAGTTAATTTTTCAGTACTATCCTAACGCCATTCCACAAACGGCATTATTCTCTTAAAATTGATTGCTGAGTCAAATACATGTTTCATTACTGGAAAAATGGAGGAGTGTACGAAACAAGTTTGCGGGTTGGTTGAATAATTATTTTGGAACAATTTTATCTATGATATTTTCACTAATTAAAAGGGAAACAATTTTGGTTAGATACTTTCACTTTTAAAGATAATTTTAGACATTATACTTTCACTATAAACAGCAGAAAGCTTCTGCAGTTCTTTTCACGCCTGACAGGTCAGCAGGCAAGTAATGGCGTGATGTTTCCGAGAAACCTCATCATATGATAAGGGGCGATAAAAAAGTTTCAGTTTGAGGACGTTGCTGCAGCGTTTATGCAACGTTGTGCGATCTGTTGCGAATATACGTATAAGCACTGACATGCAGGCAAGAGATTATTGTGGCTGTCGTGCCTTTCTGCGTGCGTTAAATGAGGAAACGTGAACTATGGCGACGTTATTACCAAATGTGTCCAAACAGGAGCATCGTGAAATTACTCTTTTCTTGGCTGCAGAAGGACGAACAGTGGTAGACATGCACTGAGGAATGAAGAATGTGCATGGGACAGAATGTCTGTCGAAAATCATCGTTGTGGAATGGTGCGCCAACTTCGGCGCTGGTCGCGATTCGATAAAAGACGCCGGTCCAAATACCCCAAACGTCGCAACGCAGCAATTACGCCAATTCAAGTAGAGGAGACACATGAGCACCCGCTCAGTAGTCCCGATCTCTCGGTGTGCGATTATCACGTCATCGGTTTCTTAAAAACGGTCTTGAAAAGTCGACGACTCCTTGCGGACGAGGATGAGCAGCAGCTGCAGGATACGGTGTTTTACCAAACAGGTATCTTCAACCTGGTGCGTCGGTGGAACGATTGTCTTAATGCTCATGGTGATTTTCCCTGGTTGGCATGTCAATTCTGCACTATGCGGCAGTCAAGTGGAAACTTTTCGATTGCACTTTATATATTCAATGTACCTGCAATATATCTTTAAGTTTCAGGATCTAAGTAGATAGCGCTACGTTAGCAGATTGTGCCACTTACGGTTATCAGTTACATATCCGTTTACGCGCGCTACTGTTTTAGTTGCACGAAGTTACCAGTGAATACCCGTGAATACGTTTTCTTTTTTAAGTACAGATTGCATCATAAATCAGTTTTTGGATCTAAGCTTGATACGGAAACGTGCATTTCTTCACGGAGTGTGTCAAAAGACATATTTGCCCGTATTCAGATAAAAAGCGAGGGGCAGTTAGCTTACAATATTGACCCTACTAATAAAACTGATTGGTATCTGCTATTGCCATAGTTGATAGTTTTTATTACCAGTCAACTGCCTTTCCGTACCCTACGCTTGCAGCTGATCTAACGCAGAAAATAGGTCATTTTTTTATTCTAAATGTATGTGCCTCCAAGTTTTTACACGAGCTACAACACTGACCTTCCGCTTTCATAGTATTCATAGAAAAAGAACTTCTGGGAACAGAAAGAGATTCTGCAAATTGTAGGACAGAAGTGAGTTCAAAATGTTCAACAGCCGTGTAGAATCCAAGCGCCACCACTTTTCACTGTTTGGAGGGAAACGGTGACGCTACGGGGGAAATGTTTACGTGCACCGCTCCATCCTTCACCGACAAACAGCGTCATCACCATAAGGAGAATTACGAATGCCATAACAGACCTGTAGAATATGGCTGCGTATGCACGCATGAAGTAGTACTCGTTGTCGCACGTTCGATAAAAATATCGAGCTTATACGAGATGCATTGCCACGATACACCAGCATATTCACAACACGCCGAGCCGGCGGCCTGCTAGCCCATACTACAAAATCGCCCGAGTTAGAAACCACTGCAAGATCTGCACACATCCTTACCATTAATTTTTAATTATAATTATTGATGTTTTTTATTATTATTATTATCATCATCATAATTATTTTTATTACTAACCTTATTCCCATCTCCTCTTTAGTCATGCCATCTGTCTTTATAAAAATCGTTTTTATGCAAAAACAACGAACGCTGTTAAAAATTTTTATGATTATGACTGATTTCAACAATAAACTCATCGTCTGATAGATTTTTATGTTTAAAAATGTCTGCGAGACGATTACTCTAATGTTGAAACCAGTTATAGAATCATTAATTTTTAGCAGCTTATAGTGCTTTTGCAACATGATGTCATGCTGACAAGAGCTATTATGACAATCATCTTTATTTTCACCATTTGTTACACTCAAAAAACCTATGATTACAATTTCAGGAAAACTGGACGATTTATTCACGACAAACAGCTTCACAAATGGAGCAAGTCAATAACGCCTTTGTCCACTCCAGGCTCTTATGCAAGCAATTATTCGTTTTGGCATTGATTGATAGAGTTGCTGGATGACCTTCTGGGGGATATTGTGCCAAATTCTGTCCAATGGGAGCGTCAAAATTCCGAACTCATTGCAGGGCCCTGCCCGTAATGCTTCAGGCGTTCTCAATTGGGGAGAGACCGGGTGACCTTGCTGGCCAAGGTGGGGTACGACAAGCACGAAGGCAAGCGGTAGAAAATGTTGGTGAGTGCGGGCGGATTATATGTTGAAATGCAAGCCTAGGATGGCTCGCCACGATGGGCAACAAATCTGTACATCGAGGAAGCAATGATGGAAATAAAAGAAAGGTTCAGGAGTGGAATTAAAATACCAGGTGAAAGGATATCAATGATACGATTCGCTGATGACATTGCTATCCTGAGTGAAAGTGAAGAAGAATTAAATGCTCTGCTGAACGGAATGAACAGTCTAATGAGTACACAGTATGGTTTGAGAGTAAATCGGAGAAAGACGAAGGTAATGAGAAGTAGTAGAAATGAGAACAGCGAGAAACTTAACATCAGGATTGATGTATCCACGAAGTCAATGAAGTTAAGGAATTCTGCTACCTAGGCAGTAAAATAACCAATGACGGACGGAGCGAGGAGGACATCAAAAGCAGACTCGCTATGGCAAAAAAGGCATTTCTGGCCAAGAGAAGTCTACTAATGTCAAATACCGGCCTTAATTTGAGGAAGAAATTTCTGAGGATGTACGTCTGGAGTACAGCATTGTATGGTAGTGAAACATGGACTGTGGGAAAACCGGAACAGAAGAGAATCGAAGCATTTGAGATGTGGTGCTATAGACGAATGTTGAAAATTAGGTGGACTGATAAGGTAAGGAATGAGGAGGTTATACGCAGAATCGGAGAGGAAAGGAATATGTGGAAAGCACTGATAAGGAGAAGGGACAGGATGATAGGACATCTGCTAAGATATGAGGGAATGACTTCCATGGTACTAGAGGGAGCTGTAGAGGAAGACAGAGATTGGAATATGTCAAGTAAATAATTTGAGGACGTAGGTTGCAAGTGCTAATCTGAGATGAAGAGGTTAGCACAGGAAAGGAATTCGTGGCGGGCCGCATCAAACCAGTCAGTAGAATGATGACCAAAAAAAAGGAAACCCCAGGTTGTGACCTACTTCTCCCACTTTTTGTATGTGATTACTTCGCTTCGGGTCGCTCCGGATGGGACTCCGCAACCGACATCTCTATGAGTTTCCATGTTGACCTAACGACACCGTCAGTTGCGATTGTGGTGGGCACTGGATCATCTAGATTATACCGAAGGTCAATGGAAATTTGTTGCTTGATCGGATCAGTCAGGTTTCTTGTTGCATTAGGTCGACGGTAGATAAATGTTCCTAAGACAAAAGTCGTGATGCATTCGTTTGAGGAATATGATAATCAATTGACATTCATTCGTTTGAGGAATATGAAAGTGAACTGATGTTGATGTCTTGGTTAGAAAATTCTCCTGATCTTAACCCGATGGTACAAATCTGGGACTTTATCGGTTGCCAGTTCAGCGCTCATAAACCACCGTCCCGTAATTTACGAGAATTACACGACCTGTTCGTAGACTTTTGCTGCATATCCCTGGAAACCTACTGAAGACTTGCCGAATCTATGCTGGTGTATTGGTTTCCAGTGTTGTACCAACTCACTAGTAATCAGATGTTTTAGCGTGTCAGGGTATGTGAAAACACTTCTGCCACCAACAATCGATCCACGACCAGGGAGATCTCATTCAGGATTTTGTGAGAAAACAAACTATTGTGTTCAAGCGCTGGTCACCGTCTACAACTTCTACCCGCAATACTTCGTTCCAGAAACAGAACTGATAATTCTTTGATGGCTCAGGATATGTCATATCAACCAATCACTTCCTTTTAAAACTAAGCCATACATTTTCTTTCCCCCAGTTCGATTCGGTACCTCTTCATCAGTTACTCGATCTACTTATCTAATCTTCAAGATTCTGCTTTCAATAGGGTTTGGTCTCCTCCTGTTTGAGTCGCTTATCTTTCAATTACAGTACGTGCAAGCCTACATTACTGAGAAATAACTTCAGAAAAATTCCTAACACTTAAATTTATATTCTGAGTTACCACAACAGCTTCCTATTTTCCAGAAACACTTTTGTCGATATTGCCTATTCGAAATTAAATCATGTCTGGTTCGACCATCACCAGATGTAAAAAATCGCATGAGCCCAACTGTAAGAATCACTCGTGAGGCGCAGAGCGCTACCACACACCGTTGGGTGGCTTGCTGAGTATAAATGTAGATGTAGATGTAGATCAATGACTGTGACTTGGGAGTTAAAAAGAATAGTGTACAATGGTCGAATGGCTCCCCATAATGCAGACATTTCTGCGGTCATTGCTAAGCGACACTTGAGGTATTGTAAAGAGGGACACCACTGGGCAATGGATTGCCGGAAGCGGGTGATTTGCAGTGATGAACGACGCTGTACTCTGTGGCAAACTCGTTAATTCAAATGATACGTTTACAGTGTGAAGGAATATGAATATAGCATGGAAGAAATCACTCTCGTTTCACATGACTGACTTTCATATGGGAGCAGAGTTGCCATCTGTCCTCACCGCACCTGAATATACGGTGCAACATTGTTGCGTTAACTGTACGCATGACTACTGAATGCATTCATACAGGTGCTGTGAATTCCTGATCTTGCCATTGTACACCCGACTCTAGATGTGACCCCACGCAAAGAAGTGCAAGATCGTCAGAACATGCGATCGTGCTGGCCATAATCGTGCTTAGCCTCGTCAGGTCCAACGTCCTAGGAACGTCTAACTGAGATAATCACGCACAATGTGCTTAAAGTACGGTGGGGAACAATGCAGTTTAAACACCACGGAATCTATAATGTTGTTGGCAAACATCGGCGCCTGAAGGAATTGCTTAAGCATGTCCACCTACGGTGTTGACTCACTGTTGCTCCAGTAATGAAGACTGGACCGTAAATACGCTATTAGCTGAGGCCCAGCTACAAATTTACCTTTGGAGTGTTAGGTTCCAGTTCCATGGCGATGTGTGGTTATTCACCAGCTCACATCCTGTGAAAGTTTCCTTTAATAATTTTCGTTTGATTTGGTTTCAACTCATACTGGCTTGGTTGGCTCTTACTTTGCTGATGTTTAGCTTTGGTGACTTTGTACCTTTCCAACCGCGAGAGAAGCTAAATATATCTGCCTGGGAAAATACAACATGAATTTGGCCCTGTTTTATAATCTTCCTAAAAAAATGTGTGAACTGATTATATCCTGAACTTTCCCATAATCTCTTTAATTAAACAACGTGGTCCCTGTGCGTTAATGATCTGCCTAATAATGCTGTTCATGAAATGGTCTCTCAGCGCTGATAATTTTCGTATCAAACTGATTCTGAAATGAAAATATCTTACTTCGTAAAGTGTTTGGAAACGTGGTGCTTGGTGGTCTGTGTGCGAGCTGCAGATTTCTAACTACAGTAGCTAACAGTTTAGTGCAATAGTCCGGACAGCAAGTAAACTATTTTATACACTCCTTCAAATAAATAAGACAACACACCTGTTTCACCTTTTTAGACGATTAATCAGGCCACTGAGTTGTGAGGTAGGCTCGGCACTGATCAGGACTTATGCCAATAAATGTTCATTGTTCACTGCTTCCGTTGTCGTAGAGCATGACCATGCGTGTGCATAGCCCTCAGGTTCAAGATGATGGAGCACGTGCATGTCATAACGCTTTTTCTTCAGTATGAATCGCAAAGTTTGGCACATAGCGAACTCTGTGGTGCAGTGCTGTCAGCTGAGACGACAGGTCCACGCCTTTAGACTCTGCACGGCAGTCTGTCGTACGGCCTCAACAGTTTACTGCGCAGTCGACGCCGGTCCAGAACGTTTCGCGTCGCAGACATTTACAGTAAGCTGGAACTTGTCGACCAAACCTCTAATAATTGTTCGCTTTGGGGCAAAGGAAATTATGCACTATGTGATCAAAGGTATCCGGACACCCACAAAAACATACGTGTTTCATATTAGGTGCATTGTGCTACCACCTACTGCCAGGTACTCCATATTAGCGACCTCAATAGTCATTAGACATCGTGAGAGAGCAGAATGGGGCGCTCCACGGAAATCACGGACTTCGAACGTGGTCAGGTGACTGGGTGTCACTTGTGTCATACGGCTGTACGCGAGTTTTCCACCTCCTCAACATCCCTAGGTCCAGTGTTTTCTATGTGATAGTTAAGTCGAAATGTGAAGCAACACGTACAACAGAAAAGCGTACAGACTGCCCTTGTCTGTTGACTGACAGAGACCGCCTACAGTTGAAGAGGGCCGTAATGTGTAATAGGCAGACATCTATCCAGACCATCACACAGGAATTCAAAACTGCATCAGGATCCATTGCAAGTATTATGACAGTTAGGCGAGAGGTGAGAAAACTTGGATTTCTTGGTCGAGCGGCTGCTCATAAGCCACACATCACGCTGGTAAATGCCAAACGACGCCTCGCTTGGTGTCAGGAGCGTAAACATTGGACGATTGGACAGTGCAAAAACTTTGTGTGGCGTGACGAATCACGGTACACAATGTAGCGATCCGATGGTAGCGTGTGGGTATGGCGAACGCCTGGTGAACGTCATCTGCTAGCGTGTGTAGTGCCAAAAGTAAAATTCTGAATCGGTGTTGTTATGGTGTGATAGTGTTTTTCATGGAGGTGTTGTTTTGCGTGACACTACCACAGCCCAGGCCTACATTGACACATCCATGAGTGATTATGAAGACACCTTCTTGCTTCCCACTGTTGAAGAGAGATTCGGGGGGTGGCGGAGTGGTTACACGACAATAACATCCCCGTAATGGACTGGCCTGCACAGAGTCCTGATCTAAATCCCATACAACACCTTTGAGATTTAGAACCCCGACTTCGTGCCAGGCCTCACCGACCGACATCGATACCTCTCCTCAGCGCAGCACTCCGTGAAGAATGGGCTGCCATTCCGCAAGAAACCTCCCAGTATCTGACTGAACGTATGCCTGCGAGAGTGGAAGCTGTCATCAAGGCTAAGGATGGGCCAACACCATATTGAATTCCAGCATTACCGATGGAGGGCGCCGCGAACTTGTAAGTCATTTGTAGCCAGGTGTCCGGATACTTTTGATGACTTAGTGTATGTACAGTGTGATTCAGGAGGAATGTCACATAATTTGTGAGATGTGAACATCAACCGCAAAGGTGCTACGAAAATGTATCATGTTTTCGATCACTGTGGAACTGGAGTGGGTTGAAAACTACACACATCCATGAATGATTATGAAGACAGGTGTAAATATTACTTAGGAAAATGCTGTGTAGCCACTGTGGTGGACAGAATAACGGTGGGACAGATGACTTGTCCATGCTACAAGGCATGTTGACAAACCCTCCAACCCATATCAGTGCACTTGTCAATGTGTTGGACGGTGTGCTGTGTCACACATTGAATATCAGCTCAGCGAGCTTTAATGCGGGCAACGTTGTAGGTGATGCGAGCGACAAGTTCTTCACGTATATCCACCTTTGTAGCTTACACATCGCTTTTTAACCAGCCCTGTAAACAGACGTCTAACGGGGTTAGGTTGCCTGATCTGGCAGGCCAGTTAATGGGTGCGCCATGGCCAGTCCACCGTTGAGGAAATGTGTTATAGTCAGATGCTGGACTACTTTTCTGGTACAGTGAATCGATGACGCGTCATGTTGCAGGTACATCTGCTGTTATTGATCTCATGGTTTCCAAAAGCGCAGGTGGATGTTCTACAGGAAATGTGCACATGCAGCAGCTGACATGTGGTTTGGTAGGAACACAGGCCCTATCACCAGATCGTCAATCATACCATACCACACGTTCACTGAGAACCTAACTTGGAATCTTGTTTCCTTAGTGTCACATGAGTTCTCCATCGCCTATGCATGAGAGCTGTGGGTGTTCATGATACCAATGAATGCAAATGTAGCCCCATTCATAAATAAAGTGTACTGCACGATGTCTCTGTGTACAGCCAACGATTAACAAAATTATTGTCTACTTACTGTCTCAAATGGATGCAGATGTTGCATGGACTGGACATGGAATGACTAAAAGCCCTCGAAATGTAATATATACTACACTCGCATTTGTCGAACATACTGCTAATGTGCCATATACTGGTGGTGAGACTCCGTTGTACCATTGCAATAATTTCGTCACTTTCCTCAACTGATCGTATGGCCTTACATTCTGATGTTGTGTAGTTTTCTGGATTGATATAATGCTATAAAAACATTGGGAAATACCAACTATACACAAACAACATGTCTGCATATTCTGCACTGGTAAATGTATGCGGACACAATTGGCTTGTTCAATTAAACAACACTCAAGTATGGCATACACGCTGCCTCATGACTGCTCACTGATCCCACCCACGAGTCCACTTTGGGTACACTTGCATCTATTTCCTTGATGCGATATCACAGTACTGCCCGTTATGATGTAAAGTCAAGTGCTTGAATGCCAGTCGGGAGCGAAAGAGAAGAGAGGGCCGTGAGACGAGATCAGCCAATCACACTCTGACTGGACCTCCCTCCAGCACGACAACGCGACGGCAGCGGCCCCTATGTGAAACGGACATAAACATCGCGACCGACTGGTGATGGTCAGTTCAATACTAGCTTCAAGATTAGTCACTTCACTTGTAGTCTTTGTGTAGCACAGACTTGGAATTATCTACACTGAAGAAGATTGATTATTTCGTAAGTCGCCCTTTGCTTGCGACACATCTGTGTAATTGCAAAAGTTAAATATTGTAATTTTCTTTTTGTAATAAACCTCATTAATTCGACTGATTTGATTGTTTGTTTAGCGATTCGAGTATGCAGGCTTCCTAGACACACACTGCCATCTGTGGAAGGCCCTCACACCTCTTACAGGATGGATCAGTCAACTGTCCCACTATCGTTCTGTCCACCACAGCGCCTACACAGAGTTTCGATAAGTAATAATCACACTTGTCTTATATACGTTCATGCATGTGTGTAGTGTTCACCCTGCTCCAGTTCCATAATGACCGAAAATCGGATAAATTTTCATAGGATTTCTTCGGTTTGTTTTCACATTACAAATTACGTGACTATACGGGGTTGTCCATTAACAGTGACCGGGCCAAATATCTCACGAAATATGCATCAAACGAAAAAATTACAAACAACGAAACTTGTCTACCTTGAAGGGGGAAGCCAGAGCTATGGTTCGCCCGCTAGATGGCGCTGCCATAGGTCAAACTAATATCAACTGTGTTTTTTTTTTTTGAATAGGAACCCCCATTTTTTATTATTCGTGTAGTACGTAAAGAAATATGAATGTTTTAGTTGGACCACTTTTTTCGCTTTGCGATAGATGGCGCTGTAATAGTCACAAACATATGGCTCACAATTTTAGACGAACAGTTGGTAACAGGTAGGTTTTTTAAAATAAAATACAGAACGTAGGTACGTTTGAACATTTTATTTCGGTTGTTCCAATGTGATACATGTACCTTTGTGAACTTATCATATCTGGGAACGCATGCTGTTACAGCGTGATTACCTGTAAATACAACGTTAATGCAATAAATGCTCAAAATGATGTCCGTCAACCTCAATACATTTGGCAATACGTGTAACGACATTCCTCTCAACAGCGAGTAGTTTGCCTTCCGTAATGTTCGCACATGCATTGACAATGCGCTGACGCATGTTGTCAGGCGTTGTCGGTGGATCACGATAGCAAATATCCTTCAACTTTCTCCGCAGAAAGAAATCCGGGGACGTCAGATCCGGTGAACGTGCGGGCCATGGTATGGTACTTCGACGATCAATCCATCTGTCATGAAATATGCTATTCAATACCGCTTCAACCGCACGCGAGCTATGTGCCGAACATTCATCATGTTGGAAGTACATCGCCATTCTGTCATGCAGTGAAACATCTTGTAGTAACATCGGTAGAACATTACGTAGGAAATCAGCATACATTGCACCATTTAGATTGAAATCTGAAAATGGGGGCCAGTTATCCTTCCTCCCATAATACTGCTCCATACATTAACCCGCCAAGGTCGCTGAGCCATGTGTCGCAGCCATCGTGGATTTTCCGTTTCCTAGTAGTGCATATTATGCCGGTTTACGTTACCGCTGTTGGTGAATAACGCTTCGTCGTTAAATAGAACGCGTGCAAACAATCTGTCATCGTTCCGTAATTTCTCTTGTGCCCAGTGGCAGAACTGTACACACCGTACAAAGTCGTCGCCATGCAATTCCTCGTGCGTAGAAATATGGTACGGGTGCATCGATGTTGATGTAGCATTATCAACACCGACGTTTTTGAAATTCCCGATTCTCGCGCAATTTGTCTGGGCATGGGTGTGTGTGTTTGTCCTTAGGATAATTTAGGTTAAGTAGTGTGTAAGCTTAGGGACTGATGACCATAGCGGTTAAGTCCCATAAGATTTCACACACATTTGAACATTTTTGACAGCAGCTAAAACACCGACTTGAGCATCATCATTTGTTGCAAGTCGTGGTTGACGTTTCACATGTAGCTGAACACTTCCTGTTTCCTTAAATAACGTAACTATCCGGCGAACGGTCCGTACAGTTGTATGATGTCGTCCAGAATACCGAGCAGCATACATAGCACACGACCGTTGGGCATTTTGATCACAATAGCCATACATCAACACGATATCGACCTTTTCCGCAATTGGTAAACGGTCCATTTTAACACAGGTAATGTATCACGAAGCAAATACCGCCCGCACTGGCGGAATGGTACGTGATACCACGTACTAATACGTTTGTGACTATTACAGCGCCATCTATCACAAAGCGAAGAAAGTGGTACAACTAAAAAATTCATATTTCTTTACGTACTACACGAATATGTCATAAAAATGGGGGTTCCCATTAAAAAAAAAACGCAGTTCATATCCGTTTCACCTATGACAGCGTCATCTAGCGGGCCAACCATAGCACCATCTGGTTTCCCCCTTCAAGCTAGACGAGTTTCGTTCTTTGTAGTTTTTTCGTTTGATGCTTATTTCTTGAGATATTTGGCCCGGTCACTATCAATGGACCACCCTGTATATAAGGTGTATCGATAACAGCGTGCAAAAATTTAACGCGACATAGAGGATGCTCTACAGAAGAATTTGAGGTAGGGAACCTGGGGTCGGAGAAGCCAGCTTCAGGAGATATGTAAGTAAACTTGTATACCGCACTTTCTTTAGCATTACTCTTTTTCCAGCTTATTTACAACTAGCATGCGTACAAGTTACTGTGCTGTTTATTTACATGTACGTTCTTTGTTTCCCGCAAGGAAATAGGCAGAACGAGCCATATCTTTTACAATGCCGTCTGAATGGCCGCCTGCACTTCAGAGTTCTATCTGAGTTGTTGGAGAAGGTAGCCTTGGCTGTTCGTGAGAGTCTGTGGGTACAACATGACGGTTCACCGTCTCACTTCAGTGTGGATGTCCGCAACCACCTCAGTGCTGCATTTCCTGGTCGCTGGATTGGAAGGTGAAAAAATGGTTCAAATGGCTCTGAGCACTATGGGACTTAACATCTGAGTTCATGAGTCCCCTAGAACTTAAAACTAGTTAAATCTAACTTACCTAAGGACATCACACACATCCATGTTGGAGGCTGAGATCCTATTTCATGGCCTGGAATCACCTGACCTGAATTTCTTTGATTATTTCTACGGAGATATCCAAACTCACTTATTGTGAGACGCCAGTGGATACGGGGATGGAATTAGTTGCCAGAATGGTAGCTGCCTGCGATGTGATCCGAAACTCACTAGGGATTTTTGTCAGGGTGCGTCAGAATCTTGTTTGCCGTTGTCATGCTTGCATTGAGGTTGATGGCGGTCGGTTTCAGTACATTTTGTAAGATAAAGTACAAATAGTAGGTTCATTGCTTTAATGATAGTATCTTCAGTTAACTGTAAGTAATGTAAATAAGAAAGTACACAGTAATCTGGTTTTATTCCTGCTATCTCCTTAAGGCGGCTTTTTCGACCCCATTTTCAGGTTCCCCACCTAAAATTAAGGGAGCATCCTCTATGTCTTGTTACATTTTTGCATGCTCTTATGGAAATATTTTGTATATTCAGCGAGAATGGGCTGTCATTCCTCCACGTATATTGAAACACTTAAATGAAAGTGTCCCCTGTAGAATTCAAGCCATCTTAAAGGCGATGGTGGCCACACACCACTTTAGTGTCCACTAATCGCTGTTAGATTGATTAGATAATGTATTAGTGTGTTAGGGACCCACAGTTCATCAGTGCTGCAGTCTCCGTGCGACCTTAAACTGTCTCGGACAGCAAGGCATTGATTTTCTCCCGATCTTCCAGTACTGCACTGGAGCAGAGGCAAGATACTGTATAGTGCAAGGAGAGTTCCCCGCAGCCTACACGTGCTAGGCGGCCTCAGGATCGACCAGCGGGCGCGGCCATCCATCTCGCAGGCGCGGCGTGGCGTGGCGGGCGGTTTCATTAGGTTATCTGGCTGGCTCCGCAAGCCGGCCAAGTCCCGGGCCGGCGTTTCTCTCTTTGTCCACGGCGAGGCGCGCGGCACTTTAATTAAAGCGCCTTTTTAAATTTCGCAACACGTATTTCGTGCAATTTCGCAAACACTCGGCCCACCAGGCACACAGCGGCCGGGTCTCGGCCATTATTAAAACAGCGTGCGTCGCCGCGCGTCTCGTCTTCCAGAGACGGACCCTAGCGGCGACGGCACGGCGCATGCGCAGCGGAGAACGCGCTTCTACCGTTTGGCCGCGGACGCATTCACACGCTGGCTAGCTAGACACGCCTCACGACAATCTAAAATACGGGATGAAGCGCACGAAACACTTTAAAACATCGATATGGATAAAATACATTCTAAGAAAGAAAAAAAAAAGAAGAAAGACGTACCGGAGGAATTATCCGAATGATATGGAAATCGATACATGTGCATACACAGACAAACAGATGATTACACATTTATAAAAATAGTGTGATTTATTTAAAAGGAAGAGCTTTACAAACTGAGCAAGTCAACAACGCGTTGGTCCACCTCTGGCCCTTATGCAAGCAATTATTCGGCTCGGCGTTAACTGGTAGAGTTGTTGAATGTCCTTCTGAGGAACACAGTGCCAGATCCTGCCCAGATGGTACGTTACATCTCCCAAGTCCCGAGCTGGTTGGAGGGTCCAACCCAAGATACTCCAAACGTTCTTCATTTTCTTGATTGGAGAGGTAATCGGCGACATCTACATCTACATCTACGTGATTACTCTGCTATTCACAATAAAGCGCCTGGCAGAGGGTTCAATGAACCACCTTCAAGCTGTCTCTCTACCGTTCCACTCCCGAATGGCACGCGGGAAAAACGAGCACTTAAATTTTTCTGTGCGAGCCCTGATTTCTCTTATTTTATCGTGATGGTCATTTCTCCATATGTAGGTGGGTGCCAACAGAATGTTTTCGCAATCAGAGGAGAAAAATGCTGATTGAAATTTCGTTAAAACGCCTTTGTTTTAATGATTGCCACTCCAATATCTGTGACACTATCTCCCCTGTTTCGCGATAATACAAAACGAGTTGCCCTTCTTTGCACTTTTTCAATGTCATCCGTCAGTCCCACCTGATGCGGATCCCACATCGCACTTTTCTGTCCAGGTTTGTTTGGCAAGCACGAAACTAGTACTTCGTGCTCTGGCATTAGCGGGTTGCAGTGGGGCCGAGCGAGTGACAAATAATCGGTGCGCACCAAAGTTTAAAAGCTGTATGCTGAGAAAATCATAACTTCACATCATCTGAACTATGTTCCAAGTATTCGGCGGGGATCGATTTCTGCGGCTGATGTCTTGCAAGGGCGCTTTTTCTCCATAAAATACGAGATCAAGTTGGTGATGTTTTCTTTGTCAGACTTTAACATGGTGCTGGCGTGTTGGTTTGGAAGACCGTCGACAGGGCACCAATGAATAAAGCTTCTAAAAATGACAGTGAACATGTAGACAGTGCATTTGTGTGCTACAATGTGTCCATTGCCATTCGGTAGTGAATGTGCAAAGAGCTTTCAGGGGCAAGTTTCACAAGTCGCCACCAGCTTACAGCGCCATAGTGATAGTTAACCTTGGCAGCTGCGATCCAATCTCACTGTACGTTGGATCGTCAAATGCTAAGGTTAATTACTAGGGTTACAGGATAGGTTCCTCTGTAAATTTAAAAATTATTGTATGCAGTAAAAGTGAAAATATGTGTTGGAAGTAATCACCTTACACTTCATAGAAAATGTTGTGCTATTACGTTATGGGCCTGCACTGCTCGAATAATTTGCTCACAGTGACCAAAATCGATCGACATGCAACTTAAAAAGGATTTTAATGTTTACGACCGATGCTGCCATTTATCCAAAATATATTGACAATGACAGTGTCGTGGTCCACACGGTTCCCAGTGGAATTAGACATGAAGAAGATAGTGATTTTTGCATAGATATGAGTCTCGACTTATAAAACTGTGGTTGTTGATAGCAATATTAATAAATCTTGTTGAATATCAATATTTTAAACATAGCTCCACAACAGCAACGGTTCCACGTAATAATATTATAAACAACCGACCAGTTGTAATGGATAAATAATTCTTTACCTAGGTTTCGACAAATATAAATTGGTCTTCTTCAGAAGGTGGCAATTTTACATCTGGAAGGTCTAATGTACAATCGCCGTTTTTACAAATGTCGGCATAGATCCATTTGTCAAAAATGAAATATAGCCCTAGATTTAGATTTTGTCAAGTAAATATAAATTAATACATGGATCTTGCAGAGCTTGTCGGTTGTGAGCTCTGCAAGATCCATGAACTAATTTATATTTACGTAACAAACCCTAATTTTAGGGCTATATTTCATTTTTGGCAAATGGATCTATGCCGACATTTGCAAAAATGGCGATGGTAGATTAGTCCTTACTAATGTAAAATTGCCACCATCTGAAGAAGACAAATTTATATTTGTCGAAACCTAGGTAAAGAATTCTTTATCCATTGCAACTGGTCGGCTGTTTATAATTTTACTTGTTAAATATGTTAATAAGTTCAGTTGCTTTATGTGCAGGCTCTGAAGGGAACAAGACCAGGGCGGGCAAGGATGTGAGCATCCGAAGAAAGTTTTTGCTATGGAAGACTTAGTAAAAATTTAGTTCATTGTATTCAGTAGACAGAACACACTATCTTATCAAAAGTATCCGGACACCCTCACGCAATGCAGAATTGACCACTAGCTCTCGTGAGAGGAGAACCCGCCAGTATAAAAGGAGGCGGAGAGTATATGTTGTCGGCAGATAAAAAGTAACAGCAGTATGTATTTGGTCGGAAGAGCGAAATGAATCCTAACATGGGCCAATCATTGGATGTCACCTAAGTTACAAACCCACCAGGAACATTTCGAAACTTATAAAGTTGCACACGTCGACTGTTGATGTCGTGACTGTGAAGTGCATTCACGTAGGATCAACCTGAGCCGTGTGTGGATCATGTTCCCGCCATCATGTTTTTTACAAACCTGTTTTTAACGTACTTTCACTACGTTAATTTAAATTACTACTGTCACTCAGTTGCTGCTTTGCCTGACGGTGAGCGGCGCTAGCAGCGCATATCAATATATCCCCCTTCGTAGCATCTTTGCTTGGCCACCGAGGTGGCCGAGCGGTTCTAGGTACTACAGTCTGAAACAGCGCGACCGCTACGGTCGCAGGTTCGAATCCTGCCTCGGGCATGGATGTGTGTGATGTCCTTAGGTTACTTAGGTTGAAGTAGTTCTAAGGTCTAGGGGACTGATGACCTTAGAAGTTAAGTCCCATAGTGCTCAGAGCCATTTGAACCATTTGAACCATCTTTGCTTGACTGCTATGACTTCCCGGTCGGTGTCTGTCGTAAGCGGGTTCGGGTTGCGAGTTCGGGCTGCCAGTCTGTTCGAACGTGTCTGGAGCGCAGTCCGGACTTGCCAGTTGGGGAGTTGCAATGCGGCACTAGTGCAGTCGGGTCCGAGCAGCAGTGAGGTCTGTATAGACATGGTTCGCCCGACCATTGCCGCCACACATTACTTGAGCCGGGCCACGGTCTTGGTGAATCGTCGGTCGGTCGGGACGACGCGTTTTGGCTCGCCGATCGTTCATGAGTCGGCTGTGTGTGTGTGTGTGTGTGTGTGTGTGTGTGTGTGTGTGTGTGTGTGTGCATCGACTCCCGATTTATCTTCGTGCGTGCTTAGTTACTGTTGAGTATCGTTCGGGTCTTCGTGCAAATGTTTGTCATGTTGTGTGTGTAGTTGGCGTTATTTCCAATGACGACTATTTTAGATGTTGTCGGCACTCTGAGGGTAGTCGGTCGGTTGGCGCGGACGAGGGAGTATCTCTGTGCAGTGCAGTCGGCTGGGTCCGCTGGCGGTCCCTGGGCAGTGTCGGAGCGTGTGTGGAGCTGTCCGATCGCTACGAGCTTCGTGGCTCACCGACCCAGGACGTCAAAGTTGAGTGGTGTGTTAAGTACCCAAGCCACGTCCTTTCATGTTGTGTCGTTCGTTCCGGTGATTCGCTGTTGGGGAGGTTTTTCTGTGAGCAACACCGAGTGGTTGAAAAAAATGGCGTGAAATGAGTGGAAGGAATCACTCGTGCTATTAGCGGTTCAGCTACCACAATGAATTTGCGTAATGAATTAAAAAGAATGGGGTCCAATGGTCGAGCAGATCCTCATAAGCCACACACGGGTGTAGTCAGTACTAAGCGATGTTCTTGGTGGTAGCGACGTCACTGGGCAGCGGACTACTGGAAACGAGGGGTTTGGGGTGATGAATCACGCTGTACCCCATATCAGTCCGATGAACGGATCTGGGGGTCGTGTAGCGAATGGCTAGAATGTTGCCTCACATCATATTCAGTACCAACACCAACAGTAACGTACAAAGGAGGTCGTGTTACGGTTTGAGGGGGGGGGGGTTCCAGGTTAGAGTGTGGTCCCCTTATTGTTATTATGATAACACTAACTGCAGAAGGGTATGAACACATTTTACAGCTTCATTTACAGTGTACAACAGAAGAAGAGTTCGGAGACAATGATTGTATCAGCATCACGGTGCACCTTGTCATAGAGGAGAAATTTTGAGGGAATGGTTCGTGGACAATAACATTCCTGAAATGGACAGTTCTGCACTTAGTCCCAAATTGAATCCAATGGTTCACCTTTGGGATGGGTTACATTGTGGACTACACTTCAGACCCAAGCGTCCAACATAATACCTTTTTCTCGTTTCAGCTTGTGACGAAGAATGGCTTGCCACTCATCCACAGACATTCAGGCACCTCACTGAAAGAGTCTCTCAAGGAATTCAGTCATAAAAGAGAAGAGTGGACAAATTCCATATCAATGTCCCCTAATAGGTATTCAGATACTTTTGATTATATTGTGTAGAGAATTCTGAAGGTGGAGGATATGCTGAGTGAATATCTGTATAGATTCGGAAGGGTATTACCGAGGCTTCTTATCTAAAAGCAAAAGAAACCAACTTACAATGCCTTTTAGACCTGGAAAAATACATCTAATAATGTTATCTGGCGAGAAGTGTTCAGAGTGCTGAAGAAAGCAGATCTAAAGTACAAAGACATGTGAATGATACTCACTTTCTGTGAGAATGAAGGGGTTGTGATTAGAAAGTTTCATCAAGAACAAGAAGCAAAAATTATAAAAAAGACTCTCTCTCCCTCGCCTTATATTCAGTTCTTATATCCAAGAAGCTGTAGACCAAGTTCGCAAAACTACTGAGGTGAGAAAATAGGAAATTTGTGGTAAGTTCTATGTACCAAACTGCTGAGCCTTACACTCTAACTTAAACTAACTTACGCTAAGGACAATACACGCACCCATGCGCGACGAAAGACTCGAACCTCCGACGGAGGCAGCCGCGCGAACCCTGGCAAGGTGCGTGAGGTGGGATCAAAACTAATGGGCAGAAGATGGACATGCTGCGTTGCGGAGTATATGGAGATGATCCTCAGCACGATGGAAGGGTTTTTTGTAATCAGCACAGTTTTGGAATAATGTGATGGTATGCAGTACTGAAGAGGAGTATGAGCCTTTAAGAATATGAATTGAGAGAGAGGAGCTGCAAGTGATAGAGGAATTTACCTAGTTGGGAAGTAGGAAAACAATAGATAGTAGAAGCCGTAATATAATTTTGAGTAGAATACAGCAGTCCAAAATTGCATTTAGTTTGAGGAAGAACTTACTCACCAGCAAGAACATGTCGCAACGAAAAACGCCTTTCTTTTAATGATTGCCACGCCAATTAACGTATCATGTCTGTGACACTATTTCCCCTATTTCGCGATAGTACTAAACAAGCTGCCCTTCTTTGTACTTTTTCGATGTCATCCGTCAGTCCCACCAGATGCGGATCCCACACCGCACAGCAGTACTCCAGAATAGGGCGGACAAGCGTGTTGTAAGCAGTCTCTTTAGTAGACCTGTTGCACCTTCTAAGTGTTCTGCCAATGAATCGCAGTCTTTGGTTTGCTCTACCCACAATATTATCTATGTGATCGTTCAAATTTAGGTTATTTGTAATTGTAATCCCTAAGTATTTAGTTGAATTTACAGCCTTCAGATTCGTGTGACTTATCACGTAATCGAAATTTAGCTGATTTCTTTTAGTACTCCTGTGAATAACTTCACGCTTTTCCTTATTCAGGGTTAACTGCCACTTTTCGCACCATTCAGATATCTTATCTAAATCATTTTGCAAGTCGTTCTGATCATCTGATGACTTTAAAAGATAGTAAATGACTGCATCATCTGCAAACAATCTAAGACAGCTACTCAGATTGTCTCCTATGTCGTTAATATAGATCAGGAACAATAGAGAGCCTATAACACTTCCTTGGGGAACGCTGGATATTACTTCTGTTTTACTCGATAACTTTCCGTCTATTACTAAGAACTGTGACCTTTCTGACAGGAAATCACGAATCCAGTCGCACAACTGATGCGATACTCCGTAGGCACGCAGTTTGGTTAGAAGACGCTTGTGAGGAAAGGTGTTTTCAAGTAGTTTGGAGCAACATAGACAGCGATTAAGGGAAGTCTTTACGAGGTTAAGAGCAGCTCGTTTGCCGTTGAGGCTGGAGAAGTGTCATTTTGCATTAGAAGAAATAAAATATTTGGGTCATATTATCAGTTAGGACGGAATGTGAACAGATCCGAGGTTGGTACAGGCTGTAAGGGATTTTCGGGAACCGAAAACAATTAAGGAAGTGCAGTCATTCATCGGAATTTGCAATTTCTATCGAAAGTTCGTGAAGGGTTTTGCAGATTTAGCACAGCCGCTGACGGAATTGTTACGTAAGAGTGGGAAATTTGAGTGAACAAAAGAGTGTCAGAAAGCGTTTGACAAACTGAAAGAAGTGTTAACATCAACTCCGGTTCTTGTGTTTCCAGATATTGAAAAGGAGTTTATACTAGCACGCGATGCATCGAATCAGGCATGAGGGTGTGTTCTTAGTCAGGAAATTGATGGGAAAGAACATTCTGTAGCCTATACGTCTAGGCAGTTGAATGCAGCAGAGAGGAATTACTCAACAACTGAGAGGGAGATGCTTAGCGTAATCTATGGAATCACATATTTTAAATGTTATTTATATGGGAGAAGATTTCAGGTAGTGACTGAACATGCTGAATTGAAGTGGTTGTTGGGGCTGAAGGATCCGTCCACAAGACTCGCTAGATGGGCTGTGAGGCTTAGTGAATTCGACTACGAGGTGATGCACAAGTCTGGGAAGAAGCACGGTAATGCGGATGCACTAAGTAGGAAGGTGGCAAAAGTAGAAGTCATAGGTTATGACCTAGCGGTATGACAAGAATTACAGGACGCGGACAACGATTGTAAATTGTATCAGACACAGCCACAGTTTAATGTGTACGACGGTCTACTGTGCAGGGAAACGAAGTTAGGACCAAGGGTACTAGTGACAGCGGAGTTGAGAGATGAGATTTTAAAGGAAGCACAGTGTTATCTGGTCATGGAGGGTGTAGAGCGACGAATAGGAGAGTGGCGGAGAGGTGTTGGTGAAGAGGTACGTGGACCGAAGTGAACGGGGCTCTGTATTGGAGACAAATAAATTTGGAAAGTTCTCGCCGAGTTTTAATACGGCACCTCCTGGCACCGGCCACTACATTTAGGTGCCTTCTACCTCTTCCCGCCATATCTGGCGTCTTACTGCTACAATATGTGTATTACAAGTCACTTCAGCGATATAAGTTTCCAGAAAAAGCGTTTGAAAATTTGAATGATATTGGATATTTCACATTTTCAATTAAGGAAGATTTAATATCACCCAAAAAAGTGCTGTCGTTTTCGATTGTATCTGGTTTTAAGCAAAGATAAGACCTTAGTTCTGCTTACATTGTATTTTTTATTTGCAGGTTTTCCTGCCATTGGTAAATGATGGGGTCAAAGAACGAGGAATTGCTATATGAGTGTTTTAGAGTAAAACGTATTAATGTAGTTTTTAAAGAACGGTTTAAATTACATAATGAGCAATTAAATTAAACTTTACATGTATTAAACTATATGCTTATGAATTTTATCAACATTTTATGAAGTGTTTTTTGCGGTTAACTATATGCTGTACATGGTAAGGTTCCTTACATTAAGGGTGTAGGGCAATATTAAAATTTCACCTTTGAACAGTGTTCTGCGTCCACAGTACACACATCTTGAATTTGGCCGTTCACTCCCAACACTGTTCTCACTTTCACACCACGTTTTTTCTTGTTAGAGACAGCAAGAATTTTATATTTCAGATTTGCTTCATATTCACTCACGTAATTGCTTTTTTCTTTTTATCACATCTATCTTCTTCCAGTTCAGCTTCTTTATCTTTGTTTTCTGAGCCTATTGTACTCATAGAGCTTATCGTCTTGTTGGTGGACTCTTTGTTTTGCTGGTAGTAGGCTACTGTGTCACTTCATGCATGAGAGGCACGTTTAGCTGCTCACTCAAATGCCATCTTAGTTTTCTACGTTTATTTGAGTGTCACCTATTTCAGGCACATTATCCGCAATTTCTATCCCATTTTTATCGTGGTAGATCATACTGAAAATTCACCTTGGCACTGGATAGTCTTCCTGGAATATGTACAAGATTTCCTTCTGCGTCATTGTCTGACATAAGAGCATCAACATCAGTTTCTGCTTATGCAGGTTCAGCAGGAGAAAATATAACAACTACAGTGTTTTTATCCTCTTGCCATTACTTGCTTGCAATACATCAATAATTCCTTGGAGTGCAAAGCTCATAGAAAGAATAACCCCTGCTCAATTATTACAATCCAATCTTCTTATAATGAGACTGTTCTATACCAAAGGTAGGAAAACCTGCCAGATATAATCAAGAAAACCGAATCATTACAATGACCAGGAGTCGTTAAAAATTTCTGTATAGTAAAGCGCAGTGGTTACTTGTTACATTAAACATCTTGTGATTTAATTATAAAAAAGTTAAGTAAATGAAATCTCACCTTATAGTTATGAGGCCCACTATGAACCATTGACCTTGCCATTAAAATGGAGGCTTGCCTCAGTGATACAGATAGCCGTACCGTAAGTGCAACTGCAATGGAGGGTTATCTGTTGAGAGGCCAGACAAACGTGTGGTTCCTGAAGAGGGGCTACAGTCTTTTCAGTAGTTGCAAGGGCAACAGTCTGGTAGATTGACTGATCTGGCCTTGTAACATATACCAAAACGGCCCTACTATGGTGGTACTGTGAACGGCTGAAAGCAAGGTAAAACCACAGCTGTAATTTTTCGCGAGGGCATGGTGCTCTACTGTATGTTGAAATGATGATAGCATCCTCCCGGGTAAAATATTCCGGAGGTAAAATTGTCCCCCATTCAGATCTTCAGGCGGGGACTACTCAAGAGAAACAAAACTGGCGCTCTACGGATGGAGCGTGGAATGTCAGATCCCTTAATCAGGCACGTAGGTTAGAAAATTTAAAAAAGGAAATGGATAGGTTAAAGTTAGATATAATGACAGTTAGTGAAGTTTGGTGGCAGGAGGAACAGGACTTCTGGTCAGGTGAATACAGGGTTACAAATACAAAATCTAATAGGAGTAATGCTAGAGTAGGTTTAATAATGAATAAAGAAAATAGGAACGCACATAAGCTACTATGAACAGCTTAGTGAATGCATTATTCTAGCCAAGATACACACAAAGCACCCACCCACCACAATAGTACAAGTTTACATGCGAACTAGCTCCGCAGATGAGGAGGAGATTGAGGAAATGAATGACGAGATAAAAGAAATTATTCATATAGTTAAGGGAGATGAAAATTTAATAGTCAAGGGGGACTGGAATTCGACAGTAGGAAAAGGAAGAGAAACAAAAGTATAAGTGAATATGAACTGGGGGAAGGAATGAAAGAGGAAGCCACCAGGTAGAATATTGCACAGACCATAATTTAATCATAGCTAACACTTGGTTTAAGAATCATGAAAGAAGATTGTATACGTGGAAGGAACCTGTGGGCACCGGACGGTTTCAGATTGATTATGTAATGGTAAGACAGAAATTTTGGAGCCAGGTTTTAAATTGTGAGACATTTCCAGAGGCATATGTGGACTCTGACCACAATTTATTGGTTGTAAACTCTAGATTAAAACTGAAGACACTGCAAAAAGCCAGAAATTTAAGGAGATGGGACCTGGATAAATTTAAAGAATCAGAGGTTGTAGAGAGTTTCAGAGAGAGCATTGAGGAACGACTGACAAGAACAGGGGAAAGGAAAACACTATGAAAAGAATGTGTAGCTTTGAGAGATGAAATAGTGAAGGCAGAAGAAAGTCAAGTAGGTAAAAAAAAAAAAAAACAAAAAAAGAGCTAGTAGAAATCCTTGGGTAACACAAACGATGTTGAATTTAACCGGTGAAAGGAGACAATATAAAAATGCAATAAATGAAGCAGGCGAAAGGGAATGCAAACATTTAAAAAAATGTGATTGACAGGAAGTGAAAAATGGCTAAGCAGGAATGGCTAGGGGACAAATGTAAGAATGTAGAAGGTAGAAGCATATATCACTAGGGGTAAGACAGAAGCTGCCTACATGAAAGTTAGAAAGACCTTTGGAGATAAGAGAACCACCTGTATGAATACCAAGTGCTGAGATGGAAAACCAGTCCCAAGCAAAGGAGGAAAAGCAGAAAGGTGGAAGGAGTATATAGAGTGTCCATAAAAGGGAGATGCACTTGAGGGCAATATTATTGAAATGGAAGGGGACATACATGAATAAAAGAAGTGAGATATGTTGCTGCGTGAAGAATTTGGCAAAGCACTGAAAGTCGAAACAAGGCCCTGGGAGTAGACATCATTATGTTAGAGCTACTGATAGCCAGGGGACAGCTAGCCATGAAAAAATTCTTCCATCTGGTGAGAAAGGTGTATGAGACAGGCGAAATACCCTCAGACTTCAAAAAGAATACAGTAATTCCAATTCCAAAGAAAGCAGGTGCTGAGAGGTGTGAAAATTGCAGAACTATCAGTGTAATAAGTCAAGGTTGCAAAATGCTAACTCGAATCCTTTAGAGAAGAATGGAAAACCTGATAGAAGCCGATCTCTGGGAAGATCAATTTGGATTCTGGAGAAATGTAGGAACCTGCGAGGCAATACTGACCTTACGACTTCTCGTAGAAGACAGGTTAAGGAAAGGCAAACCTACTTTTGTACCATTTGTAGACTTAGAGAAAGGTTTTGACAATGTTGACTGGAATTCTGAAGGTGGCAGGCCTAAAATACAGGGAGCGAGATGCTATTTACAATTTGTACAGAAACCAGATGGCAATTACAAAAGTCGAGGGGAAAGAAAAAGAAACAGTGATTGAGAAGGGAGTGAAACGTAGTTGTCGCCTATCCCCGATGTTATTCAATCTTATATTGAGCAAGCAGTAAAGGAAACAATATAAAAATTTGGAGTCGGAATTCAAGTCCAGGGAAAAGAAGTAAAAACTTTGAAATTTGCTGATTACATTATAATTCTATCAGAGATAGCAAGCGGCTTGGAAGACCAGTTGATCGGAATGGACAGTGTCTTGAAAGAAGGATATAAGATGTACATCAACAAAAGCAAAATGAGGATAATGGAACGTAGTCGAATTAAATCAGGCGCCGCTGAAGGAATTAGATTAGGAAATTAGACGCTTAAAATAGTAGATAGATTTTGCTATTTGGGAAGCAAAATAACTAATGATGGTCGAAATAGGGAAAATATAAAATGTAAACTGGCAATGCCAAGAAAAGCATTTCTGAAGAAGGGAAATTTGTTAACATCGAGTATAGATATGTCAGGAAGCCCTTTCTGAATGTATTTGTATGGAGTGTAGCCAAATATGGAAGTGATAAGTGAACGATAAATAGTTTAGACAAAAAAGGACAGAAGCTTTTGAAATGTGGTGCTACAGAAGATTGCTGTAGGTAAGATGTGTAGATCACGTAACTAACGAGAAGGTAGTGAATAGAATCGGGAAGAAGAGAAATTTGTGGTACAACTTGGCTAGAAGACGGGATCGGTTGGTAGGACACATTCTGAGGCATCAAGGGTCACTGGAGGGGAGAAAAAATCGTAGAGGGAGACCAAGAGACGAATATCGTAAGCAGATTCAGAAGAATGTAGGTTGCAGTAGTTACTTGGTGGTGAAGATGCTTGCACAGGATAGTGTAGCATTGGGAGCTGCATCAAACCAGTCTTTGGACTGAAGGTCACAACAACAGCAATTATGAGGCACACAATATGAAGATTTAAAGAAATCCTCTGGGTTTAAAGTCGACTGCAGACATGGTTACAACAGAAATGGCTTGTTGTTCTCTACATTCCCAGAGGAAATGCATGTTACACAATCTGTCAACATTTATGTTGGTATAACACTGCCATCTAGAAAGATTAACATAAACCAACGCAACTGTACCTGGCAGTAAGTCTTGCCAAAAGTATAAAATGGGGTAATTTTAATATCTATATCTGTATTCGAGACCATCCGCTACAAGTGAGTAGTTTCCTTGCAATTGATTCAGATATTGATTCAGCATTCAATTGTTAACATGTCTCTCAGTCCTATTGGACGAAAGATTGGACTAGACTAAATTAGACTTCAAAAAACTTAGTGTTGGAATTTCGCCGAAATATCTGCAAGAAACTGGTTTTGTAGCGAAAATGCCAACCTAAAGCTAACTCTGTATTGGAAATTTTATTTAAACGTTTCTCAGTTATTACAGTTATTGGATCGGCTATCCCGAAAGGAAGAGGAGGAGGAAGTGGAGGAGGAGGAGAAGACAGAGCAAGAAAAAGAAGATGGAGATAAAGAAAATAAGGTATTTACGAAAGCAGACGGCGGAGAAGAAGATAATGAGGAGGAGGAGGAGAAAGATGGTGATTGTGAAGAAGTGTCATGGAAGGAAAATAAAGCAGCATCACATTTTAGTAAAGTACCAGACAAAGTGTCTGACGCTGTATATGGAATCTCACATGAGCCAACAGCAAGAGTGTGGCTGATTGGTAATCCACAAATAAATGTCGAAGGCGTTGATTTACTAATTCACCGTTTAATATACCAATGAATGAGAGGTTCATCTATTTTTTAAATTGGACACCCTAGAAAAAGTTACACCACATGAGATCTTTATAATTATCGGTTAATTCTGAGGGCCATTCATGCTCTTAAACAGAAATCTCTCCTACGAAACATTAACTCCGACAGAGGCTATTAATACATGTATGTTGTTAAACCTGCATTAGAAAAAAATGGTGATCATTATTGAGAGATAATGGCTTACATATCGATATGGGAGAGAACGAAAATGCACTTGCCTTTCGTGATTGGAAAACAGTCTCAAAAAAATCACTAGCACGTAACCATTTCGTACACTTGAATAACCGGAATGAATTGGTGGAGTGATTAGTTTTCTCGCTTGCTTTGAAAGCGGCAGGCAATAATTCGCATGATAATGAAATATACCTGTGGAAAAGTAATCAAGATTTAGTGAAGAGTGACTTCAAGAAATGTCTATTATTTCTTGAAGTTTACAACAATGACTGTTGAAAACAGTAAAGTGAATGGAAAGTTGCATATGAGAACGTTGCATCAGTTGAAAGATATCCACAAAAGTTGTATTTTGTAGATTTGGAAACAGATAGCATAATTGTTATATGGGGTTTCGCACGTCAAACAGCACTCACTGGATCTTGGGGAAAGATGGCGAGAGACAGTATTCAGTTTCGAAGTAGAATTGCATGTATAGGCAGTATTACAGTGCCAATATTACAAGCTGTTCGTCAAGGCAGATGAAAGTTCAGAAAGTGCGTGTACATGCTGGAAGTTTATGATGTCTGTCGAAAATAAAGTGAATGCTGTTATTGAAAGCGTAAAATAAAGTATGTCACTGCTTCAGAACAGTGATTGCACGCAGTTAATGAGGACCAATGCATTTGACTCTCGGCTTGGTGTGCATGCCAGTCAAGAATCACCAAATGTCGACTCGCTGGTTATGCGCTTTGCAAGCCTCACGTTCTTCTGACTTTCAAGTAGGTGAAATATCACTCCCCTGGAGACTAAAATGTGCGGACTCGTTGATTAAGCGCTTTGTCAGAACAAGTCGATAACTGCTGCCTCAGCAAGAAGTTATGTATAAATACACACATCAAAGACAGTTTTGCATCACCTCGTTTCCGGAACCTGTACAGAAAATTGGAACAGATATCAACATAAACATCATTTTCGTCCTTTTCATTGCTCATGAAAACATTGAATGTTGTACCACCATACAGCGAGACCAGAGGTGGTGGTCCAGATTGCTGTACACACCGGTATCTCTAATACCCACCAGCACGTCCTCTTGCATTGATGCACGCCTCTATTCGTCGTGGCTTACTATCCACAAGTTCATCAAGACACTGTTGGTAAAGATTGTCCCACTCCCCAACGGCGATTCGGCGTAGATCCCTCAGAGTTGTTGGTGTGTCACGTCGTCCATAAACAACCCTTTTCAGTATATCCCAGGCATGTGCGACAGGGTTCATGTCTGGCGAACATGCTGGCCACTCTAGTCGAGCGATGGCGTTATCCTGAAGATGTGCACGATGGGGGCGCGAATCGACGTCCACGAAGACGAATGTCTCGCCAATATGCTGCCGATCTGGTTGCACTATCGGTCGGAAGATGGCATTCACTTAGCTTACAGCCTTTACGGCGCCTTCCATGACCACCAGCGGCGTACGTCGGCCCCACCCCATAACAGCAGGGAACCTCCAGCTTGCTGCACTCGCTGGACAGTTCAGCCTGACCGGGTTGCCTTCAGTCACGTCTCCGACGATTGTCTGGTTGAAGGCATATGCGACACTTAACGGTGAAGAGAACGTGATGCCAATCCCGAGCGGTGCATCCGGCATGTTGTTGGGCCCATCTGTACCGCGCTGCATGGTGTCGTGGTTGCAAAGATGGACCTCGCCATGGTCGTTGGGAGTGAAGTTGCGCATCATGCTTCCTATTGCGCACAGTTTGAGTCGTAACACGACATCCTGTGGCTTCACGAAAAGCATGATTCAACATGATGGCGTTGCTGTCAGGGTTCCTGAACCCTGAATTTACTTTCAAAACCTTAAGAATTTACTTTATTTACTAGCGATTCATCAAGAACATTAACACATTTAATCACACTGTGTGAGTGAGGAAGTTGTTGCCAGGGAGTAACTGATGAAATCAAAATGAAATTGCTTTTTAACAAATAGGAATTTTATTCCTAAAAGCCTTTATTTTAAGAAACAGATTTATAATTATAAGCAGAAAGCACTCTCTAAATATCAATTTACAATTTATTCAGAGACAGAAAGAAACAAATTTTTGAGTGTATGAACTTTCGGGCTGAGAACCTTGCCGCTCCCTTTTGAACGGCCGTAGTCACGACCGCTCACAACAACCTCTGAAAGACTACACAGGTGCAAATCTGCAACACACCAGTTTACCTTAAAGTAAAACTTTTAACAATTCACACAAGCACACATACTATGCACCCCGTAGGAGGGATGGAAATGGTACAAAACACTAAAATTAAAAGATTAACTTGCCAGCGAAGGTGCAACTTGATTTTAACTTCTAAGAAAACTCTAATGGTGGAAGGTTGGCAACTTTATATACTAAAATGGCCATTTAAATAAAAGCCCATGAAATGCAATCTTACATAAAATTATCCAAGGTTGGCCAAACATGCTCTACAGTACACATATACCGTCTCTCAAGATGATAGGCAAGATAAAAACATATTTCAGGAATTAGGCCGTTACACTTCAAGCAATAAATTCGTTAACACACCGAATCCGACAAACATGACAGAGGCAGCTATTAACGTACGGCAGATTCATAGGGCGATTACCGAACAACCCGAACCGCAAGTTGCTCTAACCCGTCCCTACACCACAAGGTTAAAACGGACCACCCAATTCATCAATAACCACCTTCCTGCGGGTGGGCAAACTGAGAAGAATGGTGGGCCGACCTCAAAACAAAGCGGCTGGTGACACCAACAAAACAAGTAGAATTTAACAAGTAAATGAAACAACATATCACCAATCCCTTAACTTCTAATAAACTGCGATTTCTGGCGAAGACCTGGCGCAGCACCCCCAAAACGCTCTCCCGAACGGTCCGCTGTCAGCCGCTTCAACGGACGCAGGAAGGCGCGCCGATCTCCCGTCTCACGGCGTCGCAGCTCGCACCGGCCAGACCGATGTCGTGGGTTGACTCCTGCTGCTCTCGTGTCGGCCGCGAAGCCACTGCCCCTCGCTATACGGCGCGGCCCACTGGACTCACGTGGCAACCTTACATGCGCCGATGCTCAAGGAGGCCAAGTCGTGTCTTAGTGCGCGACCGTCCAACCGACCGATCCAACCGCCAATGACCGTTGCCTGAGCAACTCGAGCAGACTGGCGGCCTAACGCGCAGACTCAGATGCAGGCACTAAGCCCCCGACCGGGCGACCACTCGTTGAGTTCTCTCACTGCGCCACAAATTCGGACGAGAGGCAGACTAGCAAGCTGGGGACGAGAGACTGGCCCCAGACTGACCAGACTCACCCAGACTGACCAACTGGCGAGCTTATAGCGCCCCTTAAATGCACGTGAACAGGCAACCTTTCCCCTTTCCCACGAGCGGGAGACACCAAAGCTGCGATTGTCACAGCGGCGCCACCGCCAGAAACGGAGGGCAACTGCTTCAAACTATGCGCTGCGGCGCTCTCTTCAAAACAGCAATTTTTACCATGGCTCAGTTCCTCCGAGCCATAATCCGTAGGTAGCGGTCATCCACTCCAGTAGCAGCCGTTGTGCGGCCTGAGCGAGGCATGTCATCGACAGTTCCAGCCTCTCTGTATCTCCATGTCCGAACATCACTTTGGTTCACTCCGCGATTCCTGGAGACTTCTCTTTTTGAGGAGTCCTTCCTGGCACAAAGTAACAATGCGGAGACGATCGAACCGCGGTATTGACCGTCTAGGCATGGTTGAACTACAGACTATACGAGCCGTGTACCTCCTTCCTGATGGAATGACTGGAACTGACCGGCTGTCGGACCCCCTCCGTCTAAAAGTTGCGGCTCATGCATTGTTGTTTACATCTTTAGCGGGTTTAGTGACATCTCTGAACAGTCAAAGGGACTGTGTCTGTGATACAATATCCACAGTCAACGAATGTCCTCAGGAGTTCTGGGAACCGGGATGATGCAAAACTTTTTTTGATGTGTATACAAGACAATCACTAATAGAAATAACGCATTAGTGCAGCTCTACTGGTGCTATTGCCACTGCTGCTTCTGTTCTCTGTATTTACATAATCGAATTAGAAAAAGCGTGAGTCTTATATTCAGTGCTATTAATACTAATAAAATTTGTATTTTTCTTATAGTTATAAAACCTTATCGTAATAAAATTTGTGTTTTTCTTATCAGATACTTGTTACAATTCAAGGAAGTGGGAATTCTTCTGATCACATTTTACAGAATTTCAAGCGTCGGAAGATGGTGGAAGTGCAATACACATTGAAAATGGCTAGCGTATCCAATCTTGATAGCAAGAAGCATCAACACCAACTTTGGAGTGGCAATTGTGGCCACCTGAAGGACAGGAAACTTTATCTACCATTAAGATTCTCACCTGTCAGCAAATATGAACTTGACTTTCTCAGCAATAGAGAACAATATGGATAGAAGTGATTTCGAAAATAGTTATGCGAACTAACGTCTCATATACGCATGGTAGAAAACTGCGTATATTTAAAAAGTCAGTTCATTTTCGTAAGGTTCGTTCTCTGAAAGAAGACTTGGTGGCTGTGTGGTTAGTTTTAGAGTTTTTAGTTCTCACATGTAAAGTCATTGGATTTGATTTCGATCTAAATGCTTTAACAGAAGTGAATGTGAAAATATACGGTCGCTCGAGAAGGAATACTTTTCATATTCTGAACAATTTTTGCATCTTAAAAGTGAAATTATTTACTACAGTGAAGTAATTCTGTTTCAGCGCATCAAAGTGGTTGATTGTTACATTAATGATGTATCACTCATAATACATACATTTTGCCCACAAAATGCAATCAGTGTCATTTCGATTTCATTAAGGCAGATATACCTGTTAAAACGTGGTTAGCAGGTAGAGCTATCTCGCACTGTAACAGCCTATTTTTACGACAGATAATAATTATGCTGCAAGTGTTGAATATGAAGCAGAATGTAATTCCTATGTTTCTACTGTATATGATAGCATAAAATGTTACTGTTTCAACATAAGAATCTGGTTGTAAGTTACAAGAGTATGACTGAAATTTTAAAAAGATCTAAAAAAGATTATAACTGAGAAAAATGTAAGAAATAGTGCAATTCAAAACCTTGTTTTACGCATATGTCCACAGTGAACAAAGTGTTCATATAACTTTCGTTGAAATATAATAGTTTTATATCTAGAGTAGTTTTGTTTAAAGTTTTTCCTTTACCGTTCCCCCTGTAATACATTACAAACATACAGAGGAAATATTTTGAGGATTGGACTGCAAAATATTTGACATAAACAGGAGACGTGAGTATACTGATGATGAGGTAGTACAGTATTTTGACATAAACGTTAGTGGGAAGTGAATACAGAGAAAGAGATGAAATTCACTTCCAGACATCACAATTTTCATCATAAAAATTAAGTGAGTAAATGCGTAAAGTATAAAACCAATGAAATATACTAATGAGGCTACAATATTTGACAAAAAATGTGTGTGTGTGTGTGTGCGTGTGTGTGTGTGCGGGTGTGTGCAAAAGAAAATAAAACTTCCCCACACAATCACTGAATTACATGGTAAGAGAGATACCACGTGCAAAGAGGACTTTTTAAAAATTTGTTTTATTTGTTCATTGAAACTACACTCTGATCGGGCTGCCTCATTTTAATTCTACGCTGTGATTGATTGGAGAAGTAGAGGGTAGCTGGGCATTAAAAAGAACTGCGCAAATTCTGCCATCATTTCCTTGATTTTTTAAAAATTTCTCGCGTGTTACATTTATCGATTTCTCGCCGGTGCCATCTCGGATATTTAATTTTTCCGTCTCATTATGTTGAGGTCACTGCCCCTAGCATGTAGGCAATCAAACTGCTGGTGCTTAACGTGGTCCTTGTAACGTGACAGATTAAATTTGATTAAGAACTTGTAAAAAAAGTTTCGATTAAACTTTTAACATCAAACTCGACCCTTGAGACATCGATTTTACAAACTACATTAAATATCGTAACCTAATGTCAAAAAAATGAAGTAATAAGCATTAATTACAGAAACTATGAGTATAATATTGCATGTTATTATAGTTATAATAACTATAATATTCAGAGGTTAATTAGAAATGTATTAAACTTCTGAGAAAACCAATACGAAAGACAGGGATCTACTCTGGGTTTTCAAAACACATTGTGTGGATGACCATGGTGCTGAGTGTTGTGGAAAGAACGGAAAGGTAACAATAAACTGGGAGTCTGCGATATAATATTTTGTAAGTGCTAAAATTGTGCAAAATAGCGTGAAAGTTGGTGTGACGGTGACATTCGTGTTGAAAAGTCGTCTCCAGGAATTGGCAATTTTGAAAAGCAATGTTATCCAACATTGATCTACGAGGAAATTTGGAGCCAGCGCTAAATAAAAACAAAACGGCTACCTCATGCAACGAAGTAGTAATAAATTAATTCCATCTCAAAGGAGACGTGAAACTATCATTGTGCGGTCTTCAACTACAGCAACACAACAGCTACACAAACAAGGTAAGAAATTTGATTTAATAAAAGTGGATAGAACTGTATTGACATTACAGAAAAAACTTTGGACGCCGTTGTGGAAGAGAGCCTGTTATTTATAATTCTTTCTAAAATTGATTCTCCTATAAACATACTCAGTAGCCTATTTTCTTGTCACTGTTTTTAAATAATTTTGGCCAAATCTGAACGATCCAAAGATCGTATTAATTTTCCAGAAGCATGACAAAGGAGGAATGTTGTACTTTGAACTAATGTTCATTTTTCTAAAAAAGGTAGCTATAAATCTATTTGTATTTCTCTAAAGTTTAGTGGCCACAATCCTAACTTATGTGGTATTATTGGTCTTGAGATTAATTTTCATACGCTTATTCTGTCAGTTATTTATTTTTCATTAGTCTGTAACTGCAAATTTTAATACGGTAGCTATAGAGCTTCTACGTAATCTCACAGCTTGCATCCATCTTGAATCCAAGTAGATCGTTCATAATTCGTTACAAAAAAATAAATAGATTTCAGTAACAGTAAAACTGCTTCTGAAATATCAAAGTTAAATTGCATCTTCAGAGCTAGCGACCGCAAATCTTTGTAGAATTAGTATGTTTTATAGAGGATCTGTCGTACAGTCAGGTTATACTAGCCTACAGACCACCTGCTTAGCTGGATGATAAGGTGCTCGCCTCCCATGCAAGGGGGCCCGGGTTCGATTCCCGGTCGGATTGGAGATTTCCTCCGCTCGGGGTAGTTGTGTTATCTTCATCATCATTTCATCCTCATCGCCGGCACACAAGTCACCCAATGTGCCGTCGACTGAAATAAGACTTGCCCTTGGCGGCCGAACTTCCCCGTATGGGGCCTCTCGGCCAACGATGCCATTTGCTCATTTCGATTTTTTATATTATCCTACAATCCATGCGCTTCAGCGATGAGAGTAAAATTACCAGGTAGGAAGCGAAGTGATCATTCAGTGTAATAGCCTTTGTTGGGTGCCAAAATTATTGCATATCTAGCCTCGTTAAACTCTTCTCGCTTTGGAGAGAGGTCCATGACAAAATTGGCTACCTAAAAATTAACAATACATTCCGTTATGCTACACGTGTCCAACAGGTCAATTAAATACACTCCTGGAAATGGAAAAAAGAACACATTGACACCGGTGTGTCAGACCCACCATACTTGCTCCGGACACTGCGAGAGGGCTGTACAAGCAATGATCACACGCACGGTACAGCGGACACACCAGGAACCGCGGTGTTGGCCGTCGAATGGCGCTAGCTGCGCAGCATTTGTGCACCGCCGCCGTCAGTGTCAGCCGGTTTGCCGTGGCATACGGAGCTCCATCGCAGTCTTTAACACTGGTAGCATGCCGCGACAGCGTGGACGTGAACCGTATGTGCAGTTGACGGACTTTGAGCGAGGGCGTATAGTGGGCATGCGGGAGGCCGGGTGGATGTACCGCCGAATTGCTCAACACGTGGGGCGTGAGGTCTCCACAGTACATCGATGTTGTCGCCAGTGGTCGGCGGAAGGTGCACGTGCCCGTCGACCTGGGACCGGACCGCAGCGACGCACGGATGCACGCCAAGACCGTAGGATCCTACGCAGTGCCGTAGGGGACCGCACCGCCACTTCCCAGCAAATTAGGGACACTGTTGCTCCTGGGGTATCGGCGAGGACCATTCGCAACCGTCTCCATGAAGCTGGGCTACGGTCCCGCACACCGTTAGGCCGTCTTCCGCTCACGCCCCAACATCGTGCAACCCGCCTCCAGTGGTGTCGCGACAGGCGTGAATGGAGGGACGAATGGAGACGTGTCGTCTTCAGCGATGAGAGTCGCTTCTGCCTTGGTGCCAATGATGGTCGTATGCGTGTTTGGCGCCGTGCAGGTGAGCGCCACAATCAGGACTGCATACGACCGTGGCACACAGGGCCAACACCCGGCATCATGGTGTGGGGAGCGATCTCCTACACTGGCCGTACACCACTGGTGATCGTCGAGGGGACACTGAATAGTGCACGGTACATCCAAACCGTCATCGAACCCATCGTTCTACCATTCCTAGACCGGCAAGGGAACTTGCTGTTCCAACAGGACAATGCACGTCCGCATGTATCCCGTGCCACCCAACGTGCTCTAGAAGGTGTAAGTCAACTACCATGGCCAGCAAGATCTCCGGATCTGTCCCCCATTGAGCATGTTTGGGACTGGATGAAGCGTCGTCTCACGCGGTCTGCACGTCCAGCACGAACGCTGGTCCAACTGAGGCGCCAGGTGGAAATGGCATGGCAAGCCGTTCCACAGGACTACATCCAGCATCTCTACGATCGTCTCCATGGGAGAATAGCAGCCTGCATTGCTGCGAAAGGTGGATATACACTGTACTAGTGCCGACATTGTGCATGCTCTGTTGCCTGTGTCTATGTGCCTGTGGTTCTGTCAGTGTGATCATGTGATGTATCTGACCCCAGGAATGTGTCAATAAAGTTTCCCCTTCCTGGGACAATGAATTCACGGTGTTCTTATTTCAATTTCCAGGAGTGTATCTTCAGAGCCAGCAGAATAGCCGCAATTTTAAAGTGCAAATTAAATACCAATGCTCAGCTGACCGACAAAGGCAGTAAGTTTTCTGGAAAGAGCTCGGGTGTCGAGTTAGATTTTTTGTCGCTACGCGAGGTAGCAGCAGAGTTGTCACGGCATTTTGCGATGTAAAACGACGATACGGCGGCTTGTTTATCTGTAGCGCCGTAGTCGTTGAAATAATGCGTTCCCAGTAACTAAATATCGTTTTCCGTGCTATATTAAACCCCTTCGAAAGTAAACACAGATAATATATTAGATAATATGAGCAATTTTCGTAATCAGAAGGCAATACTTTCCCTACTACGAAAACATTAAAAATTTAGATTACTTCAGATTGGCGTAGCTTAAAAATGTAGACGAATCGGTCTCACTTGGAGACGGCGGGTTTGGTTACATCCTGAACTGGCAAGGGCAATACAACTATTTTGTACGAAAGCTTGTAAATTCTATAATCGTCAGTAACGTTTCTTTTATATCTTTTTTGGGAACTATGCCCTACTGCTACATGATACTGATGGCCAGGAACTGACCTTCAAATCTCATAAGTCTGAAGTAAATCGAAGTGAGTCTGTCCATGAGATAGTTATATTACATGGAGTTAAGTTGCTTCGAAGGAATCCATACCTATAGTAAAGTGGTATGTTTGGTAAATAACAAACACAGTTTCTCAATATTTTTGATTTGAATTGTGCTTCGTTTCTCCCACGTACCCTTCTCCACTAAACCAGTATGAGTTGGTTCCCACTCCAGTTCCTCAATCACAGCGCTCCCGACTTTTCCGACGCTCAGGTCCTGGGTTCGCTATTTGCCAATGTCCATTATAATCTCGACTCTTTACGGGGCATAGGCTGGAAAAGAATGGAAAAGAAAGTTGAGGTTGCGCTAGTTGACGATCAGTTTGGCTTTAGGAAAAGTAAAGGCACGAGAGAGGCAATTCTGACGTTGCGGTTAATAATGGAAGCAAGACTAAAGAAAAATCAAGAACCGTTCATAGGATTTGTAAACCTGGAAAAAGCGTTCGACAATATAAAATGGTGCAAGATGTTAGAAATTCTGAAAAAAAGTTGGTGTAAGCTATAGGGAGAGACGAGTCATATACAATATGTACAATAGCCAAGAGGGAATAATAAGAGTGGACGACCAAGAACGAAATTAAAAATGGTGTAAGACTGTTCAATCTGTACATCGAGAAAACAATGATGGAAATAAGAGAATGGTTGAGGAGTGGAATTAAAATTCAAGATGAAAGGATATCAATTATACGATTCGCTGATATCATTGCTATCCTAAGTGAAAGTGAAGAAGAATTACATGATCTGCTGAACGGAATGAGCAGTCTAATGAGTACATAGTATGGATTGAGAGTAAATCGAAGAAAGACGAAGGTAATGAGAAGTAGTAGGAATGAGAACAGGGAGAAACTTAACATCAGGATTGATGGTCACGAAATAGATGAAGTTAAAGAATTCTGCTACCTAGGCAGTAAAATAACCATTGACGGACGGAACAAGGAGGACATCAAAAGCAGACTAGCAGTGGCAAAAAGGGCATTCCTGGCCAATAGAAGTCTATTAATATCAAATATTGGCCTTAATTTGAGGAAGAAATTTTTGAGAATATACGTCTGGAGTACAGCATTGTATGGCAGTGAACCGAAGAGAATCGAAGCATTTGAGATGTGGTGCTACAGACGGATGTTGAAAATCAAGTGGACTGATAAGTTAAGGGATGTGGAGGTTCTCTGCAGAATCGGAGAGGAAATGAATAGTTGGAAAACACCGTTAAGGAGGAGGGACAGGATGATGGGACGTCTGTTAAGACATGAGAGAATGACTTCCATAGTACTAGAGGGACCTGTAGAGGGCAAAAACTGTAGAGGAAGACAGAGATTGGAATACATCCAGCAAGTAATTGAGGACGTAGGTTGCAAGTGCTATTCTGAGATGAAAATGTTAGCACAGGAGAGGACTTCGTGGCGGGCAGCATCAAACCAGTCAGAAGACTGATGACAAAAATAAAAAAATAAAAAAAAATGAATGCTGGGAACTCGTCCTAGACTTGGGACCCTTATAGGTGTTCACTCACGCATATCGTCTACAATCTCCTAAGGGAATAAAGTTCAGTATACTGGGCATCACTGCGGATATTTCCTTCCAGAATTGCTCGCCTGATGCTTCCCCTGATGTTTGGGCAATGATCATAACATTCAGGGGGCGTGAAAATAACATGATTATACGCATCTCCGCGAAAGCGCCGCTCGTGCTGCCACAAGGTGGATGCGGTTGCTGAATGCTCTCTGAGATAAAACAGTACGCAGACCAAGGGAATATTCCTCGGGTGTGCGTCAAGCGCAGCACGCACTTGCCTCTGCTAGAGTTTCATTCGCGCAAAACAAGAGCGCGGCCTTTCCTTTCCCCTGGAGACTTCCGTTCTGGAGAACACTGCCGTTTTGCCTTCCACAACTGCCTTTAAAATGCAACGGATTATCTGATCTACACGGCCGGGCGTGAATAGAAATTGACGCCAAGTGGGCCGTTTCTGGGCGTATTGCGACTGTGGAAGCTGCACTCTCTGCTTTTACGGACCCTACTGTACAGTTTCCGAGCTGTATTCCACCGTTCGCGCGCCGAGGACGATAGCAAAAAGCGGACGTTATATTCCGTCCTTGCTACATGGGTACTGAACTTTTCTTTTCACAGGCTAGCAGAACACTACAAATGCTGAATGCCTCAACGAACTTCAGTTTGCGTACTGGGGGACGTAATATACATAACGAACTAGACCTCGAATGACAAAATTTAGGAAGTTTTCAGGGATATTTTCTGAGTATTTTGGTATAAGAGGCCTATGGTACCTAGTGGGTCGCTACAGTGGAAACATATTTTGTGAGATTTCTTACATAATTTATTCTTCTATCTCTGTTGCACTGAAAATATCTGCACAGCGTGGCAAATGTCAACAATCTGCGCTTTGTGTTATAACGACATATGTGTTAACTATGAAATATATTAATGAGTCCCCTCATGAAACTACGTAAACGTTTGAAGATTAATACGAAGGTATACCAATGAAAACTATTGTAATACTATCTGAATTTCTGTTTTGTTTTTCTTTGTGAAATACTTCATGTAATAACAATCAACGTAATGATGTTTACCCATATCCTTTTGCTAAGGGGCCAAACGGAAAGGAACTCTGTTTATGTTTTCCAGCAAAACAAAGGAAACGTTGAACTTCATTTATCCTTGCCACACTTAGGCGCCTTTTATCGTCTTGCTGTCGTAACGTAGGAATCCATGTTTTTTTGTGCTGTAATTTTGACTTAAATAGAGCTAGTTGTTCTAAGCATGTATGTGGAACTTTTTTTTAGTTCTATTAGACATGACTGAGTCCGAAGATAATGACTATAATTCTGTATGGGCTTTTGGATTTTTTTCCAGAGGCCGTAAGAACAAGGTAGATGGCGAACTGTTCGATCAAGGGAACAACGACCGAGCTAAGCGAGGTAAGAGTGTTATATTAATTGTAACAGGGTTCTAAAATTAGTGTCTCATATATGTGCATATGGTATTTCCAGTGGTTAAATTGTCATATTTCTTTCTTGCCGTCTTGGTCCTCGTTATGGTGGCAGTCGAGTCAAAGAGAGAGTTAGGACTGGGCGTCCAAGCGGAGCGGTAAGATTAAGATTAGGCACGAGATGACACTATACGTTTGATGTTGATAATTCGTTTCGTACATCATTATTCGCGGCGCATTGGCTCACCTGAGAGTTTCAGTGAGAAAAAGTCGATGTCATACGGTGGCCTGCAGAATATTAATAAACTGCGAATATTTAAAATCGTTTTTATTAGTAGTGCTTACGGCAACAAATCGTTTTGTTCGCGATCTGCTAACAAAAGCTGCTCTTAACCGCACCTGATATTATCAGCTTCCTTCAGTTATTAGTCATTAGATTATCTGTCTCTTAATTAGTGGAGATGAGAGAGTCATTGGCGTTGCAGTAAAATAGCACGCACCCAGCAGTCGCATGGTATATGGAGACCGGTGATAAGGACGTGGAATTCTGCAACGATATTCGGATCCGGAGTCCGATTAGCAGAGTTAACGTACGGTGACCGAATTTAAAATTTTCAGCGGCGCCTCGATTTCGAAGCAACGCTGGGCAGGAAAACGAATGTAGACAGTGATCATTTCCTTTGATCATAAATTGGCTATGCAGTATATATTTGAATAACAATGGTTAGTCAAACTGAGATAGTGATGTAACTAACGGAGAGGTCAGTGTTAGTCAGGACCGTGTTTCTATGGATCTCATTAATGAATTTAGCAGAATTCAAAATGTATGTGCAGCGTAGAATGAAAGTTCAAATTTGGACCCTAAAGTTTAACCGAGGAAGGTAGCAACTCATAACAGTCGTACTGCTGCCATAGAAAGGGGGGATGCGCTAATGCAGTTCTTACGGAAAATGAACACAATTTTATTTAAAAAACTTGATAATACCAAAAAAGAACTCACTACGGGTTTGAACAAAAAGCTTGAAGCTAACAGTCAAAATTTGATCGCGGATTTAGGCAAAACACTTGATGATAGTAACCAAAGGTTGGAGGCGGGGTGGAAAAAAAACCTCGAGAAACGTAATCAAAAATTTGATCAAAATTTGAATGAAAAGGGTAACAGATATTCGTAATCACTTTCCAGAATCGTTCACAGATTTTAAAAACATGATTATTGGTCCCAAGGAAAACGAACATTCTGATGAGACTCAGGACCGTAAACAACTCCGCGAAGAGGAAGAATCCAAGGTGGTTGAAATGTTCTTGAGCATCATCTTAAAGCAACAATAAAGTCATCAGTATACCGAACAGATTGCAGGAATTCATGGTGCCGTTGTTGACATGCGAAGGTCATGTAAGGAAAGTAATGTAGAAACCAAGTTGATGTACTGCGACATTTTGGTAAGTTTGAAATTATTGCTAATGAGCGCGATCAATTTGTCAAGGGCAAACGTAATCGCAGTGCTAAGAGTGATCGAAATTTGGCATGAGAAGATCTTCATTTGGTGACGCAAGAAACTTATGACGAGACCTGTTATTTTAAGGTGATGAAAAATGAACTTGCTATTAACGGATAGTTTAAAGTTTTATGTTCACGAAATCTGAATCATGTAGATAACGTAGGATTTTTGTGTACACCAAATGTATGCTGGTGACTACATAGCAGAAGAGTTCGCCGTGGAAGATGTAGGACATCTACACAGTTCAGAACAGCATGCTGACGTGGATATTCGTCCAAGGACAGGTAGAACGATGTATGTAATTTATTAAATAGCGGCAGGTATGCAAAGGATTGCGATCGGAACTTTACTACAGGTATGAAGAAGACTTTAAGTTAGAACGATACACCGAAAAACAGCTTGAGAAGAAGAAAAAGAAGATACCTGTAGGCACATTTTCTGAAGAAGGAGAGAAAGAAGACTGGAAGAGGAAGAAATTTTTTGTTTAATTTCGAACGATTATAATTATTGCTGAGTGTTAGAACTTTGATTTACGTAGAAATTTATTAATGTTTTCGCAAGCGAATGTATTTAAAGTTATGTCGTTGCACTATTTTACACTAAGTTTTTGGGTGTGACTGGTTTGTTGATATTAAGTGGCGCCAGTTTAATGTAAGAGTGATTCTGCCACCTGTTTTCTTTATGTTTTTCGTGAGCTGCCAGCAACCGATGCTACTTCATCGTTACGTCAGTCTGAGCAGGGAGTAGGCTCTTAGATCTACGACGCTACAACACGCAAGGGCAACAGTTGTCCAGATTTCCGCGGGGTGGCGCACTGGTCCATTTGTCATACAACGGCGACACACGTTCTGCGTGAACTGGCTGCGCAGTTGTCTTCCTCAGCAGGCTGTTTGTTTATAAACTCAGCCACGTGAGTCGGAATGGCTACACGAGTCTTTGACGTCATGTGACTTGTGGTTAGGTTACGTTTCAAAAAAGGAGAGATACATCGCGTGCAGAGGAAGTGTGTAATAAAAAAGCGCAACGCAAAATGTAAATGTCTGGTTATGTCAAAGCATATGTGTATTCATGTCACTGGAACTCTGTATTGCGTAATGCGGCGCCCTTCTATTCCTCCTTCTTTCATCTCTGATTTTATTAATTACTGGCTTTGATGTATAAGGATGTGCTGGAAAGTAACGCATCCGAAGTTTTTATGTGAAACCTGTTAAAGATTTATAAATAAAACAAACGTTATTTTCTATATCTTTATTCTTCATCTCTGAATATTTTCATCCCTCTGCCGCTAGATGGTTCCGAACTGTAGAGTGTGACATGGAGGTGTCTGACGTAACTATGCCCAGAAAGCGTACTATAATCGAGTTTCGAATTCGAAGAATTCTTCCACACATGAAGCACTCTCTCATTTAGCATAAAATGCGAGACCACACACGAACGCTGCGACATATGCAACAATTCGACGTCTTGGTTTCACTGCCATCGAGCATCCTCCATACGGTTGCAACTTTGTCCACGCGATCTTCATCTATTTCCAAAACTTAAGGAACACCTTGTAGGACTTCACTTTGATAATGATGAAGCCGAGCAAGCAAAGGTGGAATTGTGGCTTCATCCAAAAACTAAAAGATTTACAGTGACGATACCAACAAACTAGTTTGTCGTTTGGAGAAATGTGATCATAGTCACAGTGACTATGTTGAGAAATAAACATATAGACAGGAAGAATAAAGATACAGAATGTTAATAACGTTTGTTTTATTTAAAAAAATTTAGGAGTTTTGACATAAAAAATTCGGAGGCTTTACTTTTCAGCACGCTTTTTTATTTAACTCAAAACGTTGATCTGTGTTGTGCATACGTATCTCCTTGTCAGCGTGATTGCTTTTGTTCTATTACCATGGAAGAACTTTACACCGGCAGTTTTCTATGGCTCGGCCTTTTAGTGAAACACAAATCGAATTAGTTTAGAAGATGTGAAGTTGAATCGTACACGCATAGTATCAGGGCGCAGGACTTTTTACCGTAGGTGTCATGTACCTGCCAGGCAAACTGTACGTTTTACATGATTTAGCACATTCATCTAGCACAATTTCATCTTGATATCCAAAATATCCTCAGAAACATTACATATGAACCCTTCGAACAGCCAGACTTTAATGTTACATTCTGACACTTGTCACCATACCGGACAAGTTTGACTTTGTAGTGCCACATCTTAGGATGATATACTCATCAGATGAAAACCGAAAATCAGAATATATATATATATAGTAATCAGACAAGGTTTCCTTCATATGGAACATAGTTTCCAGGTCTGACATACAGACAGGACATAATGTTGAACAAATGAATAAACGAGACTGCTCGCTGTGCGAAGTAACTATTTAGTGTGTTGAACTAATATGCGACTGCCTTTGGACTTGAAACATATTGCAGAAATTGTGTGCTACAGCGGCAGAAAAAAATATGTATACAACGACATAAATATTCTGTTATCGCTGTACAGTGTGTGATGGAGGGTACATCGAACCAATACAATCAATTTTTTCCCTACTCCATTCGCTTATTGAGCGAGAGAAAAATAACCGTCTAAATGCCCTTCTTTGCACACTTATCTCTCTTATATTTATATAGTTATCGCTATGTGAAGTATATATTCTGGTCAAAGCATAATGGTCACACAGTCGCCTTCGAATACAGCTTTTTTGATTTTGCCCAAAAGGGTTTCTCCAGAACTACATCATCTTTCTTCAAAGGACTCCCATTTGTTTCCCGCGAATATTTCTGTTAAAATTCTGCATTTGCTGTACCAAGCTGTTACGATTCTAGCACCACATTCATGAATTCGGTCCCTGTCTGTTGTTGTGCCTGCTGGATAAAGACTCCAGACATGGAAAAATATTCTAGAATTGGTCATATTAGCGTCTTTCCTTTCCCACTCCTACAAATCTAAGCTCCACAAATGTAACACTAATGTACATTTGACAGCAAAAAAAGTGGGTCACTGCCAAATACAACCAACATAACTTAGCTGTGTTGCAGGTCCTCTAAACACCAAAACCCCGTGGGGTACAGTCGTTTGACTACACACAATGGGCACCGCAAGCGGCTACTAGACACCAAAGGTCTTTATGGCAGTCAACTAATATCGTCATACAAAACATAATTAGGAAACATGTTCTTAGCGATGAGACACCCCATAACACTCATAAACTAACCTTAATTACAACAAGTTCTGAGAAAATGGATTATTTTACATATATCGTACAGTAATCCTTAGTCAAAATTAAATACTTGAGACAATATATGGAGTTACAAAGCTGTACAGCAACTAGAAAAAAAGTTTTTCGCTCTCGAAAAGGTTTTCCATCCACGTGCTGAACGTCGCTCAACGGCGAGTGGCTCTGGAAATTGGATATTGGACGAACCAGTAAAAAAACGCGATTAACGGCAACAAGCACTCTACGAAAATCTCAACATTATCAGCGAATCACCAGTAATATGACTGTTCTCGTAACACATCAACAGCTACGTGTACACAAATTTGAACTTTAAATGACGTGACCAACGTCGTCGTTCTAGACCTGAATTCAAACCGAGCACCTGTAGCCATTGCTAACTAAGCTAAGCTTTGTTTGTGCCATATTGAGACCTGAGCACTAGGCATAAAGAGATGTGAAGTATAGACGTTTGCACCAGTATCAGTTATCAATTCAGATCCTGAAAATAAATGCCGAAAATGTTTGTACTGACTGGGAATCCTGTCATAACTTACCTTCCTGGGAACTACCCCCAACGACCTTTAATATGGTGTCATTCACAAGGAACAAGGTATGCTCATGTTTAAAATTGAAATTCCATCATGTAAAGCTTGTGCCAGGGATGCGAACCCAGCACATAATCGGATTGTTAACGAAATACGTAAAATCAGAAGTTAAACATCAAATGTTTTCACCGATAGCGAGATGTTGGAACCTTAAATGACGATAGAATTGTTTTTGCCTGACTGGGACTCGATCCCAGCATCTAGCGCCGTCATTTTCTAGCCAGGAACAGACGATAAATAGCTATTGTTGGTTCACCAGAAGCGAGATGTGCGCATGTTTAGCTAGACATCAAACCCCGCACACGTGGTCATGAAGACACTTTAACTATCAAATTCTTTTCCAATAACAGCTAGGAGTGGCATGCTTGTACTTTCATTGATGTGATGGAAAATACTCTGCTGGCTAGAAGTTGAATCCACAACATATCGTCGTTGGTGATCACAACGAACACAACGTCAAGCCCAAATCCGTTTTCGCCAGTAGGATGGAGAGGAATGTTTGAACTTGAAAAGATGTAAGGAAACGTTTGATCTTGTAATTTTGTGGTAAAAAGCTCATCATGTGGCTGTGAGTTGAAACGAACAGGTTACAGCTGACAACGCACGAAGAGACGTTGAAAATGCAACTATTTTTCACTAGTAGTTCGGAGTGCACATGCTAGGGCTTGAAATGAAATAATGAATATTTTGTGCTGATCAGGATTCGAAACCAGATAGGTGACTTTCGAGGAGGTTTGCAATCTTGGGGAACACAGTGAAATCGAATTCGAATCCCAGTCCAGCACGACAATTTTCAACGTCTCAGTATCAAATAAAGTAAGAGCGTTGTGAGCTTACGTGGGCATTGGATCATTAAATGAAATACGTTTTCTAGTTTACGACGGCTTGCTGGTGACAGAGTCTCTGCCTTCCGGAGTTTCTCCATCTGTCACAGCTCAAACGAATGCCGCTCTGCCCCAGTCGGCAGCGAAGGGATGTTATCTTTACGGCGGATACTGAACTACGGAGCTTGGGGTTACTAGGGGTGAAGTAAAGTTACTTGTGTGTATTAAAGATCTACGCCTTACGTGAGATGAGAACCTACACGTTTTACACATCAATACAAGATTAATCCACCAGACCACAGAACCCCATGCCAAGCACATAATTATGAATGGCAGAGTATTCATTTAGATGTAGATGCAGATGTCAAGGGACGGGTAACAGGAAGGAGGGTGGGATCTGGTAATGGATAGAAGTGAAAAGTGTAAAATATAGGCGTGAAAGGCTTGCAAAGTATTGCTTACTTAGGTGAGTGCGACAGTTCGTTTTATCTTAGGACCGAGATATAAGGAAGGTCTGTTTTCAGAACAAACAATGGGATATAGGGAAGGGGAGATCAAAGATTACGGTTTCATAGGCGTTGAGAGGAATGATAGAGAGTAAAGACAGCAGCAATTAAAAGAGAAAATGTAGCATCAGTGGAAACCGCTAGATTTGTTTATAAAGTTTTGGGGGAATAGAATAGAAAAGCACTTGAGGCGATAGTGTCAGAGAGAGAGTGTGTGAGAGAGAATAGAGGAGATATTAAGAACGAGTAAACACAATATGAAATCGTTTGCGTATTGTGTGGAGGACGGAGGGTGTATTCATGGATGGAGGCGAAGAGAGATATGGTTCAAAAAATGGCTCTGAGCACTCTGGGACTTCTGAGGTCATCAGTCCCCTAGAACTTAGAACTACTTAAACCCAACTCACCTAAGGACATCACACATATCCATGCCCGAGGAAGGATTCGAACCTGCGGCCATAGCGGTCGCGTGGTTCCTCGCGCGGTTCCAGACTGAAGCGCCTAGAACCGCTCGGTCACTCCGGCCGGCAGAGGTATTTAAAATAACTAAATCTACTGTGACAGAGTCCATCTACGCTAATTAGTTTGTAAGTATCTAGACAGGATATAAATGAAATCAAAATAGAATTTTTAACAAACTGTATATTCAAAAGAAACCCACTTGAATTAAAAAGGGAACTCAAAGGAAAACTAACCCATATTGTATATTTTCTGTTACTACGCGATCTTCCACTAGCTCCCAATGAGGAAAAATGACGAAAAAGAAGACATAACAAAACATTTTAAGGACTCTAATATTTTATCCAGAATCCTTCATTATTTTGTACTTCTATCATGCGTCTTGGCACAGAATGTATAAGCCGTCGGACGTAACAGCATGAAGAAGCTACTTCCTCCCAGGCTTCCAGGACGCAGTCCCAAAGAGCGTCCGCAGTAGTTGGTTGGTTTCGTGGCCAGTTCTCTGTTAATGTTGTGGCGACCTCAGCCCACATGTTTTCCATGGAGTTCATATCAGCCGCCCGTGGCGGCCAGTGCATGACGTAACGCCAATCGTGGAGAGCCGCTGCTGAACAAATGCAGACTTGTGAATGGGAGAATGGTCCTCTTGCAATGTGACGTCCCCTTCTGCGTACAGCGTTCGCACTGACGGAAGCATCACATTTTCCAATATGTGGGCATACTGCGCGCTGTCCAGAGTTCCTTCTATCCAGTGAAGAATTCCCGCCCCTCTAGCAGAAATCCAACCCCAGCAGGTAACAGATAGCCGGCCACTTATTCTCGTCGTGGTTACATATTCGCGTCGATGGCAAGTCCCTTGCGGCATGTAAACGATTCGTGGACCGTCGTTACTGGTGGAAAACACCTTCCCATCAGTGAAAATGACGTTGTCCCACGATGCCCTCAGATGGAGCTCCGCAAATGATAGCCGGTATAAAACGTTGTCTTCGTCGAGCTCTCGTTTCACGGTGGATCGTCGTGCATGCAGTCCAGCGTCCCTCAGCCTTCGGCGAATCGTGTCACTGGAGCCGGGGAAGTTGGTCTGCCGCCGCAACTGCTTTGCGTTCAAGAAGGGATTTTCTCTGCTCCTAGACACTAGGTCCCTGTCTTCCTGCTGTGAGATCACTCTCTTCCTGCCTGAGCCAGGAGCCCTGTTGGTGGTGCCTCTTTCAAGGTAGATCCTCCACCATCTCGTTGCAGTGGTATGTGGTACGTCATACCGTCCGCCATCTTCTCTGATGGAATATCCTCCTTCTTCAATGAGAGCGACTCTATCTCGAACAGACCTCTCCCACTGAGCCATTACGGCAGTCCAGCGTCCCTCAGCCTTCGGCGAATCGTGTCACTGGAGCCGGGGAAGTTGGTCTCCTCCCAGTGAGCCATTACGGCAGTCAAGCGTCCCTCAGCCTTTGGCGAATCGTGTCACTGGAGCCGGGGAAGTTGGTCTCCCGCCGTGTATTCCTGCTTGCCGCTCTTACACTGATGCCAGGAGAGAAGGTAAACTTATATACGTCAAACGGAGCGGCAGAGGCAGAGGCATGCGGCGCAGCCGCGCCGGCTCGTCCCGGGCTGTTGGCCACCAACGCCACCGCCAGCTGGCTCACTTCTGTATCGCCTCGGCCAGCTTGGCTGGCCCGGAGCTCGCGAGCCGCGGCTAGTACAGACCCGGACCGCAAGGCCACGATGACCCCTTGAAGGATCAAAAGTTATACCTAAACTACCCAAGTCTGTAGTACAAACTAACCCAACTACAGCTATTATGCTATAACATGTGCAGGCATACCTACAGTTGACGATTCATTCAAATATTTGACGAACAATACGTTCAAAAATATATTCATTTTAAACATAGCTACCACAAAATATTTCATCTAGCTAGCAATCGCATGACGAAGGAAACTATTCTTTCTTGTAAGCGCTCTGCATTAGATGTAGCCTTAAGAAAACGTGTATTCAAGCACGACAATTAAGCCAATCTGGAGCCGCGCGACCGCTACGGTCGCAGGTTCGAATCCTGACTCGGGCATGGATGTGTGTGATGTCCTTAGGTTAGTTAGGTTTAAGTACTTCTAAGATCTAGGGGACTGATGACCTCAGAAGTTAAGTCCCATAGTGATCAGAGCTATTTGAACCATTTTTTTGACAACTAAGCGGAATGTAAAAGTAAACAGATTTGGCGGCAGCTTCTCCAAATAATAGTATATACGTAGTATATAATACACATTTTGTGCACTTATAACATGTACTCAGTGTCTCTGAAACAATACGTGCTGCACGACGGAAATTACTTTCTGCTGAGGTAGTTCATTTACATTTCAGTGATACACGACTACTAGAGAACATTGCTCTTTACGGCAATCAATCCACTTGTAAATTAACACCATGATATCGCAGATATTAGGCCACACGTTACTAGGGATGAGAAAGGCCTTAAGGTTTGCAACTAAACATGCTACTCTTAGCTACTACTGAATAAGAATTTGATTATTAACGTGTTTTCATAACCATGTGTGCAGCGTTCGGCACTCAGTCAGCATAGACGTTTTCGTCGCCTTATTTCTTGTTAAACGTGCGCACATGTCGCTAATGGTGGACCAACATTGGACATTTCTCGTCTGTTCCTGGTTAGACAACGACGGCGGTAGGCGCCGGGTTCGAATCCCGGTCAGACAATACAACTTCAGTCGTCATTTAAGGTTCCAACCTCACTACTGGTGACAAACTGTGATATGTACATTCTGATTTTACGTACTTATTCAACAATCCGATTAGGTGCTGGGTTCGCATCCTTGTCACCAGCATTACATGATGGCATTTCAATTTTAAACATGTGCATCCTTTGTTCCTTGACAATGCAACAGTATACAACGTCTTTCGAGGTTAATTACCAAGTAGGTAATTGTCATGTTACGGTTCCTGGTTTCCTACAAACATTTTCGTCATTTACGTTCAAGTTCAGAATTGATAACTGATACTGGTACAAACGTCAATATTTGACGTCTCTTTCTGCCTAGTGATCGAGTCTCGATAAGGCACAAAGCTTTGCTTGGTTAACAATGGCTTTATGTACTGAGTTTGCATCCGGTTCCATAACGAAGACGTTGGTCATGTCATTTAAAGTACAACTTTGTCTACAAGTAACTGTTGATGAGGAATGTGAACAATGATATTACTTGTGATTCGCTGTTAATGTTGGGATTTCCGTAGAGTGCTTGCCACCGTTAATCACGTATTCTTTTAACTGCTTAGTATTACATAAAGTTAATACGAAACCACTCCCCATTGAACGTTGAACAACCTTTTAGACAGCAAAGAACTTTTTTTCCAATTGCTACACAACTTTATAGATCCATATACTGTCTCAAATATTTAATTGTGCCTAAGGATTACTGAACGATTTATGAGACAAAATTGGTTGTCCCATAACGTATGAAATGTCACTTATTGTAATTACGTTTAGTTTACAAAGGACTGTCAGATCTCTTCTGTACTATCGTGGGCCGGCCGGTGTGGCCGAGCGGTTCTAGGCGCTTCAGTCTGGAACCGCGCGACCACTATGGTCGCAAATTCGAATCCTGCCTCGGGCATGGATATGTGTGATGTCCTTAGCTCTGGAGCTCAGACAAAAATAACTGCAGTAACACACAAACATGCCATGCTGTTTGTAACCGAACATTCAGTAGAATCAGTGGTTCCGTGTGGCGGCAGCTTCGACGCCAGAGGCAGAAGCATCGTCGCACTACCTCGCTTCCGCTAGTCACGTGTCTCTCCCGGTATTCTTCAGCCGGACGATCATTTTGGGCCGCTGCCAGACTGTTCTGCAGTCCAAGCAATCATCATAGGTCGCACCAGCCGCTCCTTCCATGATTTCTACCAATCCATTTATTGTTGTCCCATTCAGCTCACCCACACCCTGAGATACCTTGGCCTCACCCTCGACCGTCACCTCACCTGGACCCCTCGTCTCTTGACCATCCAGCAAAAAGCCCATTCCCACCTCTGCATCCTGAAACTACTGTTTGGCCGGACATGGGGATTGCATCCTTCCACCATTCTCCATACCTACAAATCTCTTATCTGTCCTATCCTCTGTTATGTCAGCGTTGTCAGGATCTCCGGTCCCCCTGCTTTTATAAGGCCCTCCAAATCCTAGAACACCAAGCGCACCGCCTTGCCTTCTGCATCCGCTTTCCTTTCTCCGCACGACTCCTGTATGACCTCATTCCTTTCCCCCACCTCCTCATTTACCACCAACATATCTGCGTCCTTTACACTGTCCGCAGGCTTGATCCCCCCCACCCTCTGGTTTCCTGCTTCCTCTACACCCCCGCGCAATGCTGCGCCTCTATCTCCCTCCCTCTCGCCACCTCCACACCCTCCTTCATCAGGGCAATTTCCAGCAACCCCCTCCCAGATGTTGAACTTCGCCGTGACATCTACCCTTCCTACCAACTGTAACCTAGCCTTGTTCCTCACCCTCCCCAGGGATCCCCCTTTTCTCCCCTCCTTCTCCCAGAGCAGATTTTCCTTCTTCTCCTCCTGAGTTTCTACACTCCCTCCTTGACTGTTTTCCTCCCACATACCTCCCTCCCCAGCCCCCTTCGGCGCACCCCCCTTCCGTCTCCTGCCTTTCCCCCCTTTCTTCCCTTCTCCCTCGTCTCCATCCCCCTGGCAGATTCTCTCAGTTTGTTCATCGTCATCAGTGTGCTACGTCAGTGTTGTGTTTGGTGCTGTTCTCCCGTGAACGTCAAGAGCTGTAATTTTAGTTGTGTGCTGGACTTGTACATAGTGTTACTGTCAGTGATCGTTATGTGCTACGCCGCCCATCGCTACTTTTATGCTCCAGCGATAGTTAGCCATGTGTTTCTTTTAATCATCACAGTGTGTGGTTTTTTTGTGTACAGGTTTTAGCTTTTTATCACCATTTTACAGTCACCCCCTTTTTTAGCGTTACCTTCAATTACGTTCCCCCTTTTATATGTCTGTTTCGCCGTATTTCCCTCTTTCTGTTGTTTTTTGGTTCAAATGGTTCAAATGGCTCTGAGCACTATGCGACTTGACTTCTGAGGTCATCAGTCGCCTAGAACTTAGAATTAATTAAACCTAACTAACCGAAGGACATAACACACATCCATGCCCGAGACAGGATTCGAACCTGCGACCGTAGCGGTCGCTCGGCTCCAGACTGTAGCGCCTTGAACCGCACGACCACTCCGGCTGGCTGTTGTTTTTTAAATGTCTCCATGTTCTGTACTTACTGTCTGTCTCTCGGCTGAAGAGCGGCGCCTATGCTGCTGCCAGCCCGACTCCTACGGGGCATTGAAATACAATTAAAAAAAAAATGTTCTCTAGTCAGTGCCTCGAAGTTCCTCAATCGTTATTCTTTCCCGAGGCGCGATATATGTTCCGGGCTATATGCTGTGCGTGCCTTCTGGACCATTGGCGTGCTTTCGGCAAGCGCACTCTATAGACCGTGCTCTATACCAACTGTCTATCCCTCACTGTCCACCACAGCTCAGCTCTTCACTAGACTTCATCTCTGACTCGTCACTGAGCTAATCACTTCAGGGGACACTATCACCACGGACTTCGTCCACATACGAACATCTGCGTGCAACGTCAGTGATTACCAGCTTTGATATTCCAGCATATCGTCAGTGATCACTTGCTAGGACATTCCTGTATATTGTTAATGATGACTTGATAGAACAATTCAGCACTTCGGCAGTGTTGACCTGCTAGGATTTCTCTGTGCTTCAGTCATTAACTGACAGACTGAACCGAGTAGTGCAGACTGTTGTTAGAAATGTAATCGTATTTCTCCTATTAGACTCAATAGTTGTTCCATTGTAGCTGGCACATCAATTGTTGCTCTTGGTCAAAGCTACAGCTTTGACAAGTGGATGACTATTTCAATGTGGCATGATTTCACATATTGGAGACGTTGTGGACAACCGTTTTTCATGGCAAGAAAGGTGTAATGCCGCCACCAGAAGAAGTCTCCCTGGAAATTTCTCGTTAGCTCCTAATCGGGAGTTGAGTAGCCAGACCTCTTTAAACTCTTAAGCCATCGGCCCTACTCTCACACACAGCAAACTCCCGACAGTGGGAATGTGGAAGAAATAAATGAGTTGATAGGAACCTGGCTGAGGTAGAAAAAACTATCGTGTTACCACAGCAACGTGACAGCCAAACATGGAACTTCCGATCACCGTCTTTCTGTGGGAATTTGTTTGATGCACTCGCGGAACCATAGCGCAAGCCACCAGTTTATAATGCCATATTGCATTGGCTCGAGAACACAAAACGAACTAAAGAGAGTAAACTGTGAAAATGTAGAGTAAGGACAGGAGCAGACTTCGTGGGAGTGTTCAGTTCTGTTGGAGCCTTGAGGGAGAACGTTTGGAGAGTTCTGGTTTGTTTGAAACACAGGACGAAAATATCGGATTCGCAACACTTTTTCTCACACTTTTCTCACGTGACATCCTGAATGTCATGGATTAATGCAGTCAGGTGACTGCAGATTTATTGACTTCCAAATAGCTTTTGAATCAGTAACACGCATAGGCATATTCGAAAGAACGATTCATGTGGTATCAACGCGGAATTTCTGCGAGAGTGGAAATTTCTTGGTCGGGAGTACGCAGCATGATCTGCGGAATGGAAAGTAAATCCAGGTGTGCCGCTGAGAAGGGTGTTGGGATACTTGCAGTTCATTATATTTATTAATACCTTTGAAGAGAGACAATAATGATGGTAACTTCAGACTTTCGCTATTGATGCAGGTGTCTACAATGAAGTATAATCTAAAAAAAAGTTACGCAAACATTGTCAGATCTTGATAAGACGTGAAACTGGTGCAAAGCTTGGCAACTTGCTTTCAATGTTGATAACTATAAGATTGTGTGCACTTCACATATTAGAAAAAGAATGTCCATATCTCGATACCACAATATGATGCGCTCCAAACGGACTATCTCAGAAATTTTTTCCTCAAATTACCCAGGAATGCCTTTTTGCCACTGATAGTCAGCTTTTTATGTCCCCCTTGCTCCGTCCGTCACTGGTTGTTTTGTTGCTCATGTAACAGTCTTCCTTAACTTCACCTACTTCATGAACACGAATCCTGATGTTAAGTTTCTCTCTGTTTTCATTTATGCTTCTTCTCATGTCATCACTTTCGTCTTTCTTCGATTTACTCTCAATTCATATCCTGTACGCATTAGATTGTTCGATCCATTCAGCAGATCCTGTAATTATTCTTCACTTTCACCGAGGATAGCAATGTCATCAGCGAATCTTATCGTTGAGATACTTTCACTTTGAATTTTAATTCCACTCTTGAACTTTTATTTTATTTTCGTCATTGTTTCATCGATGTATAGATTGAACAGTAGGAGCGAAAGAGTACAGCACTGTCTTACACTCTTTTTTATTCGAGCACTTCGTTCTTGAAGTTCCGCTCTTATTATTCCAAAAAAAATTCAAATGGCTCTGAGCACTATGGGACTTACCTGCTGAGGTCATCACTCCCCTAGAACTCAGAACTACTTAAACCTAACTAACCTAAGGACAACACACACATCCATGCCCGAGGCAGGATTCGAACCTGCGATCGTAGCGGTCGCGCGGTTCCAGACTGCAGCGCGTAGAACCGCTTGGCCACTCCGGCCGGCCTTATTATTCCATTTTGGCTCTTGTACATGTTGTATATCACCCTTGTATCCCTAAACCTTACCCCTATTTTCCTCGGAGTTTCGAACATCTTGCACGATCTGACATTGTCGAACGCTTTTTCCAGGTTGGCAAATCCAGTGACGGTGTCTTGATTTTTCTTTAGCCTTGCTTCCATCATCAACCGCAACGTCAGAACTGTCTCTCTCGTGCCTTCATCTTTCCTGGAGCCAGACTGATAGGCACTTAACACATCCTCAGTTTTCGTTGCCATTCTGCTCTATGTTATCCTTGTCAGCAACTTGGATGCACGAACTGTCAAGCTGATTGTGCGATAATTCTCGCACTTGTCGGCTCTTACAATCTTCGGAACTGTGTGGATAACGTTTTTCCAAAAGTCAGATGGTATATCGCCAGTACATATTCTCAATATACAAACATGAATAATAGTTTTGTTGCCACTTCACCCAATGATTTCAAAATTTCGGATGGAGTGTTATCTATCATTTCGGCCTTATTTGATTGTAAGTCTTCCAGAACTCTTCTCAACTATGATTCTAATCCTGAATCATCTCTTCCCTCTCGGCTCTTGTTTCTTCTTCTATCACGTCTTCAGACAAATCCTCCGCCTCATAGAGACCGTCAATGTATTCGTTTCACTGATCCGCTTTCTCCTCTGCTTTTAACATTGGATTTCCGTTGCAGTCTTAATTGTACCGCCATTGCTTTTAATTTCACAGAAGGATATTTTGACTTCTCTGCGTGCTGAGTTAGACCTTCCGACAACCATACGTTTTTCGATTTCTTCACGTTTTTCATGCATCCATTTCGTCTTATGTTCCTTGTTCTTCCCACTTTTTTCATTCCTAAATGACTTGTATTTCTGTATTCTGAATTTCGAGAAACGTTTTCCTACTTCTTTCTTTCGTCGATCAACTGAAGTATTTCTTCTGTTACCCATAGTGTCATCGCAGTTACCTTCTTTGTACCTATGTTTTTCTTCCCAACTTCTATGACTACCCGTTTTAGAGATGCTCATTCCTCTTCAACTGAACTGCTACTCAGCTATTAATTAACGCAGTATCTAAAGCCTCAGAGAACATCAAGCGTATTTCTTCATTCCTTTGTACTTCCGTACCCCATTTCTTTGCTCATTGATTCTTCCTGACTAGTCTTAAACTTCAGTCTAATATTCACCATTAACAAATCTTGATCTGAGTCTATATCTGCTCCAGGATACCCCTTACAATCCAGTTTCTGATTTCGGAATCTCTGCCTGACTATGATGGAATCCAACTGAAATCTTCCTGTATCTCGTCACCTTTTCTAAGCATACTATCTCCTTTTATGATTCTTGGACAGAGTATTCGCTGTTACTAGCTGAAACTTGTTACAGAACTCAATTAGTCTTTCTTCTCTGTCATTCCTACTTATCAAGCTCATATTCTCCAGTAACACTTTCTTCTACTCCTTCCCCCACCACAGCATATCAATCCCCCCATGACCATTAGATTTTTATCTCCACTTATGTACTGAATTACCCTTTCAGTATCCTCATATACTTTTTCTATCTCTTCATCTTATACTTGCAACTTCGGCATGTATACTTGAACTATCGTTGTGGACGTTAGTTTGCTGTCAATTCTGGTGGAAACAACCCTATCACTGAACTGTTCCCAGTAAGTCACTCTTAGTCGCATCTTCCTCTTTGTAACGCATCCTACTCCCGTTACACAATTTTTTCTCCTGCTGTTGATATTATCCTATGATCTTACCAGAAATCGTTGTTTTCTTTCCATTTCACTTCACTGATCCACACTATATTTAGATGGAGCGTAGCATTCCCCTTTTCAGGTTTTCGAGCTTCCCTAACACGTTCAAACTTCAGACATTCCACGCTCCGACTCGTAGAACGTTATCCTTTCGTTAGTTATTCAATCTTTCTCTCATGCTCATCTCCATATTGGCAGTCTCCTCCCGGAGATGGGGGCTTTTCCGTAGTCTTTTGCCAATGGAGAGATCATCATGACACTTTTTCAATTACAGGACACATGTCCTGTGGATGCGCGTTATGTGGCTTTAATGCAGTGGCTTCCGTTGCCTTCTGTATCCTTTAGGGCAGTTCCGGTCTATTCTCAATAACAAAGATTAGTGTATGATGCTTCACCAAAAGACTAAAATTGTGTTTGATACTCAAACGATAAAAAAAAACAATGGAAAATGAAGATGTTAAAGCGGATGTCATGGATAAAGCCATCGCCAAAATGCCTCTGCATAATGACAATTAAAATGTGAAAGTGCACAATACAAAATAAACAAACAAGACAAACATGGTACACAAGCAAGCGGTTGGATATACAATGAAACGCCACTTCCTACACAGGAAAAGCGTTATGTACGGTTGAATTACATCACAAAAATGAGCTGTAGCATGATTTGCACACTGACATAAAAAATTACGTAAATCAGGTATAATACCTTTAGCATATCATTTATTGATTTAAGGGTAAATAAAACACTAGACTTCCTCGATCTATGCACAGAAAAAAGAAGCTATTATTCACATGGTATTGAGGGTAACTTCACATTTTTCGACAATATATATAAATGGCCTAGTAGATAGTGTCGGAAGTTCCATGCGGCATTTCGCGGATGATGCTGTAGTATACAGAGAAGTTGCAGCATTAGAAAATTGCAGCGAAATGCAGGAAGATTTGCAGCAGATAGGCACTTGGTGCATAGACAAATGTAATGTATTGCAAATACATAGAAAGAAGGATCCTTTATTGTATGATTATATGTCATATAGGTCATGTTTGGTTTGGGATAAATGGTGTACTTTTGTACAGATACAAGGTGACACCAATTCTGCCGACCGTTGTGGCCGAGTAGTTCCAGGCGCTCCAGTCCGGAACCGCGCTGCTGCTACGGTCACAGGTTCGAATCCTGCTTCGGGCATAGATTTGTGTGATGTTCTTAGGTTAGTTAGGTTTAAGTAGTTCTAAGTCACGGGGACTGATGACCTCAGATGTTAAGTCCCATAGTTCTTGGAGCCATTTGAACCATTTTTGACACCAATTCTCATCGTCGTCTACTTCAGCCACATCTTGTCTAACATAAGGTACCACAAGGGGAGCATCGCCTTGCATATGTCAAAAGCCTATCCTTCAACTCCAGCAGTTCATCCTCGTATCTCCTTTGCTTCATATTACGTCACAGCGATTTGTATGCACAGAGTATGTGAACCTTCTTCACTCCACACTAACATCCCTTTGCTGTCACTCGCTTGTTACAGATGCAACAAAGCTTCCCAGTTGTATGGCTTAACTGGACTAACTCGCTATTGCGTGCAGCAACGGGTTGTGTACAGTCTCAGTCACTGTGATATGTAATGATAATTGCTTAACAGCGGCGATTAGAACTTCCAACCTGTCGGTCACCACATGAATTTCGCCCTCCTGCTGCGACACCTGTTCACGTAGACTGTCGAAGATCTTCTTTTGCTCACCAAATACTTCTATAACAATCTCAAGTGTTGCAGATTCATCAGCAAGTACTCCACCTGAACCCTGACCGATAACACCTTCTATGGATGTGACTCTCTTCTCTAACTATTCTGGCATTTCTCCTTGACTCCTGCGTACTTCCTCCTCTGTGTTCGTGATTTCGGTATTGCACTGACTGATTCCCTCTACTTCAGTTACGATTTCCCTAATTTCTTATCAGAGTGGCTCCATGGTACAAGGGCCTTCCGCAATTATTGCATTTATTGGCCTTCCTTGGTGCCCAAAATGCTTCTCAATCTTTAAAGTCAGTACCGCCTTTAGACTGTTGTTTATTTACAGTGTTACATTACACTTACGCAATCATGATTTCGGCTTCAAAGTGCCATTATCAAGTCTTTTAAGTGTTATAAATTGCCTAAGATGGCATACTTCTTAATCCTCCAGTCCTCTTCTTGAAATAGTTCCTGTTCTTTCTTCTGTTTTATCACTTGTTCCTGGAAGAGTTCTTTAACAATACTGATTTAGTAAACACAAAGGCCATTCTCGCCACAGGTCTGCTGCGTATCCGAAGACCTGGAACGGTTCCAGCACCACAGTCTCTTGCCTAGGGTCAGAAGTTAAAATCGTTTCCTGGGTCTCTGGACTAATTTCCTCATTCCTTGTGTTATTCACGTGGTCATTTCCAGTACACTGCTACCATTCACATAGAACATAATGGTCTCTCTATCCTGTATCTTCAACCCAGTTGTCTCATCCCTCATTTCACTCACATAGTTAGTCATATGACTTTTACCAAAAGGTCATCCTCATTCCTACTAACTTTGGTGCGCACTAAGCTGCGCTGTTACATAGGCGAATAAAGTTTTAGGATTAACGCGAGAAAACATCACTCTGCACTTACCAAAAGTCTCAAACTCTTCACTCACACACACACCAATGACTACAAGCTGCACATGCGCATAAAGACAAATATGATCCCAAAAACTACAAAACTAGATTTAAACGATATACTTTGTCAAGCAATAATTCAATTAAGGATACATACAGAAATGTTGTAAAACAGATTATCAAATAACATCCTAATACCTAACAGTTTCATAGGATTTCGCAATATGTCGATAATGTTAAACAGGGTAGACCACATGAAAGCTGAGCCTTTGTATTTTGAATTTTACGCCAGTCGGATGAATTACTTTTCAAAAGACATAACAGGCCCAACAAAGTAAGTAAGAAGTCTAATTCCAGTGTGCAATATACAACGATGATTGTTGTATTCACATTGTGTCTTTGGCCTGATTATAAGATCCATTATAGAATGATTACACAATTGTAGAACAATCACTGGATGCAATCACATTAATTACATGTGTAGAAGTATGCACCAGACGTGATTTGAACGACCGCATAAAACGACTCGCAGGTAACACAGTTGCCAGACAGAGATTCATTGCAAGAATCCCCAGAAATTGGAATCCACCAACAAAGGAGGTACAATCCTCGTTTGAGATATACCTGAATATTGCTTGTCAGTCTGGGATCCATACGAGATGCATTGATAGAGGAAACAGAAGATCCAAATCCGAAACAGAGCAGCACGTTTCGTTAGGGGTTCGTTCAGTAATCACGAAAGAATCACGGAGACGCTTACTCCAGAGCTAGACGCTGCCAGAGAGACGTCCTGCATCACGGTGAGCTTCAAATTCCGAGTGCGTACCGTCCTACAAGAGTCAACTAATGTATTGCTTTCACCTCTTTATTTCTCACGAAATGGCCACATAGGTATAATAAATGAGATTCGAGCTCATGCGGAGATATACGAATAATCTTCCTTACTATGCTGCATTCCTGACGAACTGGGAAAGAGAGCAGTGACAGTGATACACAAAGGAGCTTTCCCCCCACTCCTTAAGGGGCTCCGGAACGCCCTATACTTGCAATGTTAAAATAACGCTTATAAATTACATCTTTCCTCACAAAGTATTTGAGGCAGGAAGTTGAACTTTTTACAGATTATTTATTGGAATATGGGCTACAACTTAACACAGGGATTTTACAAAATTTTAGTTCAGTTATTAAAGATGATTTTTTTTTCAATTGTAATGAAAATTCACAACATTTTTATGCAATTTTTTATTTATATATTCAAAAATATACAGTTTTTTGGAAAAAGGCTGTGTTAAATTATGCAGAAGGTACTGCGTAACATTTACTGAAAGTTTGAAACAAATATGTTTGGAAGATCCTTAGAAAACATGTAATTAGTATGAGAAAATAAAAGTTTTGGGAATCGAGCGACAAAGATTGGATTAACTTTTTAGTGCATTCCAGGTCCATAGGATGGATTATCTTCATCCTCTGCAAACTCCTCCTCCGGCTTCCTCTTGTTCCTCTTCCTGTTTACTCTTGCTTGTATTTCTAGACTCTTTACAGCCCTGTCTGCAGCCCGAAGGCGTTCCTTGTCTAAGGCAAGCATAGCTCGTTGTTGTGTTCGTAGATTTTGCTACCATTTTCTTCAGTTGCAGTTACTGCAACACTGTTCCAAAATGTGGTCATGTATGAACACTTATCACATTTCAGTTGTATTTCACTAGCAAGTTCTACGTGCTTTATTATGGAGAGTTCCAGACCAACTTCACTATAATGAATACATCTTACACAGTTTGAAAAAATTCCTTTGAGAACCGACATATCAAATATTTCATTCACATCCGATTCGCCCATAAAACATTCATAGTTTTCACTCATTGAACCAAGCTTCTTCTGTGAAGTATTTTCTTTCCCACTTTGACTGCTATGGGCAGGTGTACTTGAGAGGTTAGGTTCACTCGCTTGGTTATCGTCTTTATTGTTTACAGTAATAACACATACCTTTGGCTTTCCAACATTTCTCCTTTTCTTAAAAGCCTTCAGAGGATTTCTAATAACTTTACTTTTACTCATTATTATACTTCAACAAAACAGAGACTCAAGAAACAGAATTAATTACGAATATTTTCGAGATAACGACAGAGTAAATAAACATTAAACAATCGACAATCACACCAGCGATATATATTGAACCATCACAGGTTAGCCACAACACATACGTTATCTCACATCACTAAAATGTACCTGATGAACACGGACGTTAATAATAACGCCATTTGACAGCAGTTTAACAGCGCCACAGTGGGTCACGCCCATGTAGAACACATTTCAAAAAAAATTTAAAAATAATTGTAGTCTTCGGAATTGAATAAATTATATATCTGTTAAAAGGTAGTAGTCTGCAGATTCAGAAAACGCAAAAAAGTAAAAATTAAACTTTTCATGATTTTGAGCCTTTCCGGAGCCCCTTAAGGCGGGTTGCGGAATTTATACGTATACTGTTCTGAAGAAATTAATGACGAGATAGATAAAGTGACTTCACATGTTAATTACTTGGTGGAAATGAGAGAAAGTGGGGGAGCATGTTGCCAGAAATCTCCCAGCCGTGCACAGGAAGTTGGACATAGCATGGCATGAGGTCAGCGTGACAATAGCCCCAAATGGGGCTGGCCCCACAACATGAGGCAGTTGAAGGAACGGGAAAAGATTGTGTCTTCATCAGCGAGCAGGTAAAATGCACTGTGATGGTGATTTTCATTACCATGGCCCGGATACAACGTTTGGATGACTTCACAGAAGGAAAAATTATCAGGAACCTGAAACGAGGATAACGTGTGACTAAAGTAGCTCAGGAATTCGAAATTGGTCACGGTATTGTTTCGTGTCGATGGGGAACGTTCCAAACAACAGACACCCGTGCCCACGGCCAGCTACTGCAGCAGAAGACCGCTACATTGTGCAACAGCATGAAGAAACGCACATCAGTAAGCGGGAGCAGCTGCAGCCACATTTAACCCTGCATTGCAACTGGTGGGTCTCGCGGACCCTAACTTGTGTGAGCGATTCGTTTTCGTTAGGTTCACAGCACTGCACACTACCAGCGTTCCTTGTAGCTTCCTACCTTACACAGCCGTACCACTTGCTCGTCAAGTGACGGCGGAAGTCCACGTCTAGGAATGCTTGTAGCATGCTTGGTCTACCAGACCGACCACAGCAAGTAGGTAAGCACTTGTTGGGGCTATAGGACCCAGAATAGCAATGATGGAATCGTATGTCCCAAAACAAATACGTTTTTAGCACACATTGAGAGGGAACAGTTGGTTCCATCTCATTACAATTAGTTTTTTGTTGCATTATATTGAATATACTTTCAACATTTTTAAGTTTAAACAGTGTGATATCTCGAGTGATGAGGTGGATTACCTATTTATGTAATTCAATTCATAATTACATAAATGCACTTCCTTTCCCTAATCCCACTACGTTGTCTTGGGTTGATTAAGTTTGGGGTTTGTATTAAGAGTTCGTCTGCTGGTAGTTCCAAGGCAGAGATGTGGCACCCTGTAGGTCGGTTAGTGCCAACCTAAGCCTGGAGTAAAGACAGAGATGATGCACCTGTTTGCCAGGGGGTAGTCCGGGGTTGGTAACAGGTTCCCCTCCCCTCCATGTACGGGAACGGCCGTTGAGAGCCGCCATGATAGTCACTCTTGGGGTAGCGGCTGAACTGAGCGGACGGAATCGAGGGCAATCTCCGTCTTTGCCGCCAATTTCATCATGGGATGAGGTATTATGTTTTGCACTGTTACTAATCCGCTCTTTTTCAGGACTGAAATAGTTAGCGTGTCGTTACGGCCATTCATTCACTTTTTTTTTTTTAGAAATTTTGCCTTTACAATTAAAGTTGTCAGTTAGGGTTTCTTTTTCAGAGGCGAGCATGGGGGCTCGCGTTATCCCTTTATAGTGCTACAAACACTTGGTGCCTTCAGCACATGAGAGCAGCAATAGCTCTAAAAAAATTATAGTTTCACTTTTAGAAGCAGCATTTTTTTGCAATGTTTCAGTAACCTGGGGCCTCACCCTGCCTAGTTAACACGTGGTCGTAACGGCTGATGAGTAATTTGGATGACGATTCCGTGTGAAACCTGGTAGGAGATGCGTATGTGACATGCTTAAGGTTCTAAGCGTGTGACGTAAAATTTTTTCTAGGCCATCTCATAAATTTTGTTCACGGTTCCTTTTAAACTCCCATTTGCAAGCACAACGTCCTAACTACTTTGATAAAGAATAGGTTGAGCGCGTGAATGATTGTATAGTATAGAAAGCTAGAACGAACGGAGGAGTGAGTATAAAGAAATTGGCTGTTGGTATTGGTCACCAACGTGGTGCCGAATTGGACTACCAGCGAGCTACCAGTTCGTTCTTGGAAATTAGTTAAGGTGAGTATGCTTACGTGTGCTATTAATTGATTATTTGCGTGTGCCGTATTTCACAGGATGTTTTATTTTTAAGAATTTGCTTTCTTTTGTGAATATGGGAGATGTTTGTGTCTGCTTTGTTCCCCCGTTTTTTCGCCAAAGAGAATTTTTGTTATTCGGTCCTAGTAGTAATCTTGGGTGCGAATTTCGATCACTGTCCCAGCAGACGGACCACAAGGGCAACAACTTAAAAAAAATGGCTCTGAGCACTATGGGTCTTAACATCTGAGGTCATCAGTCCCCTAGAACTTAGAACTACTTAAACCTAACTAACCTAAGGACATCACACACATCCATGCCCGAGGCAGGATTCGAACCTGCGACCGTAGCGGTCGCGCGGTTCCAGACTGAAGCGCCTAGAACCGCTCGGCCACAACGGCCGGCGGCAACAACTTAGTCCCATCCTCTTTCCCAGCGCTTAAGTAGAAACGAGGTGCCTGTTAGTTTAAGCACCTTATGTGCGAGACAAAACTAGAAGATACGTGACTTGACTTTGTTCGCTGCAATTATTAAATTTGTAAAGTTTTGGGGAATATAGATAATAAATGTCATATTAAGTTTGTAAAATTTCTGGGATCTAGACAATAAATGACCTACAAACTGGATGTCATGGATATAGTGGTCATTACAAACCCCAGTCCTGTGTCGAGAGCAATGTCATGAATTTAATGATCATTTCAAGCCCCAGTCCTGTGTAGAGAGCAATGTTACCAACAAACCGGTGTCCTTATAGATCATTATAGAGCGTGGCCTTTACTGACTTGCCCACTTCGTTGTTTGAGCCCTCCCCCGCGTTATCCGTTGCGCAATATTAACATAATAATCATCAGATCATTTACCTAACCGTCGGGCCAGCCCCTTAAATTCAATCCTTCCGAACAATGTATCAAGCGGGAAAGCACTTATCAATGAGGCGACTTGGCCACATATGGAGTGAGGTGGGAACACGTAATGCATGCAGGAAGACTGTCGAACACGATCATTTTGTGGTCCAGGTGTTATGGTGGGGGGAGGCAGTATGTTGCATGGACGTACTGACACCCAGATCTTCGAACACAACATTATGATGACATTGTACTCCATCCGCATGTGCGTCTTTTCAGGGGTGCATTGGCCCTTGACTTCATTTTTAGGGTTCCGTAGAACAGTAGTTAAGAATTAACTCTTATAGGATCGCTTTGTTGTCTGTCTTTCTGTCCAGCTGTTGAGAATCACTTTTGTCAGCAACGGGTAGACGTATAAAGTTGAAATGGTTCTTTGGCGGCATAAAAAATTTGAGTTTCTAAGTCAATAAAGTCAAAAGATCCGAATATTTATGTCACATATTTTGACACTCGCAAGGTTACTCATCGAAACTTATTGGGTACTTCCTGTTGCCCTAAAATCATGAAATTTGGCGAGAAGCAGCGTTCCATCGTAAAACTGAAGAAAATAAATTGTTAATTTGTAGTGTTATATCAATCGAAAAAAATTTTTTAAATCTTTTTATCCATCTGTCTATCCATCTGTTAGGACCCCTCTTGTTCAGGGACGGGACACGTGTGAAGTTGAAATTTATGTCAGATACTAAGATCTGTCGGCCCTTGGCTCTATGAAACGTTTGAGCTTCTGAGGCTCAAAAAGGTTAAAATGGCTCTGGGCACTATGGGACTTAACATGTGAGGCCATCAGTCCCCTAGAACTTAAAACTACTTAAACCTATCTAACCTAAGGACATCACACACACCCATGCCCGAGGCAGGGTCGAACCTGCGACCGCAGCGGTCGCGCGGTTCCAGACTGTAGCGCCTAGAACCGCTTGGCCACACCGGCCAGCGCTTCTAAGGCAATACTGTGTAAGGATATGGCCAATTGAAAGGTAACCCGGTGGGAACTGTTTAAATGATTGATTGTGTTGGCATAATTTTAGTGTTCTAACAACATTTATTTTTTCTTTAAAACAGACATAAATTATGCTACACAAGTTATTGATTGAATACCGCAAACAACTAACAGGTGATTTAAGACTACACTGAACAAGAATCCTGGGTTGGTAAAGACGGTTTAACTCTGGCTCTGAAAATGTGGATAATGCAATCTGAATTGATCTGACGCTGAACAGACTTTGATTGTTCAAATCTACTGTAGTTTCTCTATATAGGTGAGGCTGAGAGCAAGTGGCGATTGAGATCTGTACGCCCTGACAATGCCGGAGCGACAGTACGCTACCCTGTTTGTTTCGTGCGCTGATGTAGATTGCAACTGGCGAGATGTGTGCGGCGGAGGTGTGACGTGGAGGCTGCATCTGTGAACTAATTGCGACCACGAAAGAAATGCAAAAATCTCACGGTCTACTTATCAGGCAGACGGATCGCAATTTACTCTCTACCACAGCCCTGGAATCACGGTAGATTTCAGTGTGTGACACAACCGCTCGCTGGTCGTACCAAGGACCAATTTGGCTCACTTATAAGGAAGAGCACACAAGGATACCAAACGTAAAGACTGGTAAGCCAAAAACGAATACGTGTACCCTCGGCAAGTGAAGTCAGTCTTAGGACAGGTCCCAAGTACCAACCACACATGCCAGAGCCTCGACTAGAAGTGCTTTCAGACCAAAGTCCCGTACCCGAGTGCTCTGCACCTCTCCAGAAGAAAAACCGTTTTTTCGCAAAGTGCACGAATGAGACCGCTTTCACCCGATCTTGAGCAAATCGCTAGGATGTAGAGGCGCTAAATTTCCCCACCCACACGGCAGCACGAACTCATGTTGAACCAGGGGACGAGTTAAGAAACCTGCATCTCTGGAAAAAAAGAAACCGCCAATTACTGTTTTTTTAAGTTTTCCCAGAGGGGGGAAGATGATTTTTTCTTAAGTCATATCGCCTCCCACGGCAACAAGCGAGTAGATACTATCTTAAAGATCTTTATCAAAATCGCCTGTGCCTTGGAGCCTTGTTAGTCCTAGGTATGAGGTGTAATAAAGATTATATTTCTAAACGTTTCTCAGACGCCGGACTTTGTTATACAATCGAGGCGGCCAATGGAAGTGGTTCGCAGGCCTATTTGCGGTATCGGCGAACACGAAAACGTGTGAAGTTTTATTATGCGTGGCTCTGCACACAATGCCTGGTTTACGACTCCACTGTGTAGACACGTTGCTTCAGACCGTCACCCCCAAGCCCAGGGTTTGGCTGGCGCTACAGCTTGCATCACGGTATTGCTCTGCTGGAGACCTGTCTTCATGAGGGGCTGTTCTGTCTGCCATGTATAGCTGTGGACCTGCCCGGCAAGATTTACTGTGGGATGGGCTCGCCGCCAATTGCTTTCAACTCCCAACATGGCGTTTCTACGAGCCAAGAACCATAAAAATACCTCACGCTTTTAGTGCCCTACCAGGCTCCGTCAACTTCTGCTTAGGCCGTTAACTGTGTAGGGTCTTGCTCAAGATGCGTCAGGTTGTAACGAAATCTTTAATGAATTTCCGTATGCGGGAAATAGGTGAGAGAGTAACTTGACCTCCCTCACACTTACATCAAGTATTTTGATACTTGCAACCACACTTGTTAAAACGTGTATTGTACGTCCCATTGCCCTACAGCCATAAGAAAATCTTTTTTTCCGTTAGATATTACGATGCACTCGTCACTTGTCAGAAGCATTGTAGAAAAATATTTCAGCATGCAAAAATCAAATTTAAGTTGTAGCCATGTGTTAGAAAGTAAATGAAAAAATAGTTTATTAACTCTCCTCTCCCTATGTACATAAACTAAAGTTCCCTGATCGTTTCTTCCTCTATGTCCTGATTAGTCTCAGGAGCTGCTGTATAGTTTTTCATATGGTTTTGGAATTCTCGGAACAGATATCTTGCCAGTACCGATACTGATAACAGGCAAAAATTGTCGAGATTTTCGATTTCTAGCCTGGATGAACTATCTATACACATAAGTGGGTCTGTACGGAACCTGCAGCACACAAGTCCTACACGCACTTCGCCAATATCTTTATGAATCGGAGTTCGGATCCACATCGAACTGTGCAGAGCGGATGACCTCTTGGAAATGAAGGATATTCGGTGAATGGACTGGCCTCCTCATTCACCCGACCTAAATCCCATCGAGCACGTGTGGGATGCATTGGACTGACGTACTGCTGCACGTCAACAAGCACTGACCACTGTAATCTCCCCCATCCTTCATTCTTCCATCTACTGTCCACATTAAACAATGCCCAGTCCAAGTAATTAATAAACGAAGTCTTTTATGAAGATTTGAGAGGAGCGAAGGTAACAATATACTTTCAAGTTTACTTAGTTTGCCATGTAGAGATGGCTCCAGGGCTTATTTAGGAGTCTGATTCTTGAAGCTGAAAAATCTTTCACCACGTGTGGTTTGAACTGAATAAATTAGAAGAAAATTTTTTAATGTAAATGTTTGTTCCGCTGGTTTTCTCACATTTTAGTACATCATACAGTATTTTGATTTTTCACATTAACAAAGTCGAAATTATATTGTTCCCTGCGGGGTTGGGGGGCGAACCTGGGACTCCAGATGGCCGAGCTGAAGCCGGCACCCACTGCACCGAATTTTGTCAGGAGGTGAGCAAGTTCATGAGCATCAAGGGGCAGTGGAGAGTGATGCAGCGGTATTTGGTAACATTTGTTTATTTCGAAAATTTACAGTACTCGATGGGTGAAGCGTAGTGTCGGCGTGCCGTTCGCGTGCTGTCCCATGAGTCCAGTCGGCTCAGCAGACTCCTGGTATGCCGACGACACTGCTTCCGTCACCAAGGCTGCCTGCCAATGGGAGTCGGCCGCTGCTCTCCTGGTCGCAGCCCGCCGTTGCTTTGCGACTCTCGCCATACTGCTGCCCGCTATTCTGGAGACTGCTACAGTCCCTGGTCCTCACTGCCCTACGCCCCTATTGGCCTGCTCTGTGCAACCATGAGGCAAAAGTGGGTGTACTGATGATCCGTGACTGCGCCTCCCGCAGCATACGCCTCGCCCGGCCCCCAGTGCTCCAGGTGGAAAGCGAACATGGCCCGTAGACTGGAGTGGAACCGAGCCCCTCCTGGACTCGCTGCAGACCGCTATCACTGCCCTCTTTCAGGCAGACCATGCGATCTCCAAGTTCCAGGCTGCCGTTCCGTCCCACCCCGGTGTTGTGTCCCCGGAGGCAGAGTATAGCACGAACAAGTACATAGGAAACAGAATACAAGTTGATGCAAAATACTTATAACATTGCTGCCAGACTGGCCCCTAATGCCGAAGACCAGCACAGGTCCGTCCCGACGCTCGACTGACCTGGCACACTCTGTGACAAGCTAAAATTGCCCGTCTATTTATATTGGTTTCTCCCTTGCTTCTGACGTAATGTCAGAGACAAACAGAAACTATGGCAGGGATAAATTCCCTCACATTAGGTACTTAAAACTCGCCACTCCTGGCTGTGGCCTAGTACCCTGCCTCATACATCGCAATAACTTAAAGCAACGCTGCAGTTTTATGCCTCGTTGTTGCTCCACTCAAAACAAATTGTGCATGCAATACTGTCGTTGGAGCTCCACGCCCGCGAGTTTCAGGTTTACCTTTGTTTGGCCTGCTGGCTGGCAACTGTTACTACAGTCTGCCTGCGGCCCCAGATCTCAACGCCCAACTGCGCCTTCATTGAATTTTGATAAAATTTCGCTTTCCCTCGACTAGGACTGACACTATCACGGAATCGCACCTATTACACACAAATACGTCCGATCACATCAGAGGCAGGCTTACGACTCCCACACCGTGCGCAAGTAATCATATTCCAAAGGGTTTACAATCTTTCTTAACAAATGAATTCCTATTAGTTTTCGTTACATCGTTAATTTCGATTACTATTTCATAAAGGAATCCAGAAATAAACATAGTAAACAGTACAGGATTGCGTTATTAGTAATAGAAATTTTAATTGTGCAAATAATTCGTAATTTCAAATGCTTATAAAATTTTTTTTAACTGTACGTTCAGAACTAGTACTTATCGATTATAATATCGAAACTAAAATTTATTTATAAAGTAATTCCTTTTCATAAATTTTCGCTTCAAATATAAAATAATCTATATAAAATTATATGAAAGTTTTCAGAAAAGCAACTGAGATAACACTGACCTGTCGCTGGTATCGACAACTGCTGTTGAGGAAAAGTAATGTTAAAGAAGGGTGCCCCGTTACACGAACATGCAGCAACTGTCAAATGCGCTGGTGCAGTAATGGAATACTTTACAACAAGAACTCCCTAGCAATCGTGTGGTCAGCTTGGGATCAAGTTGCAGAGCATGGAGTGCCGTCGGTGGTAATCGCACACCATGTCCCGCGTTTTTTAAAGAGCAAGGGATCCTCAAAAATCGCGGTGATTGCAGTGTAGCGATTGTCTTTGAATAAAAGTGTCGTTTCTGCCCGTCTCAGTATTTGTTTCTGTTAACTTCTCTACTGTACTATAGAAGTTCTTTCAGTGTATGGTCTTAGTTTCATCGAGCTATGTTACTTAGAAAGTTATTTCCACCCTTATGTTTTTCACACCTATGTATGTAGCTATAGATTTTTTTTTTTTTTAGAGATAGAACGAATATCAGGATTAAAATGTATAATTCCTGTCAGCTGAAGAGTGGTAATTGGATGAGGCCGTCGCGGTTCGCGCTAAATATCGTGGAAATGTCAGGCAGCGAGCACTAGGAGCCGCTGGAGACGGTGAGGGTGGCCTTTGCTAGGAGGGATTTACGCTGCAGCGGGCGGCGGCGCGGCACCTGGGCCGCCTGCTTGGCACCTCCGGTCGCGAATACCGGGCCGTTAATATTGCGAGTCCCAGGAGCGGCGCGGCGTCACATGTTATGAGGCGGCCCGCTCCATCTCATCAGCCGCGCCGGGCACAAGAATTTCCAATTTAGCGGCGCCGCTGCCTCCCGGCAGACCGCCGTCTCATTGCGGGAGTGTCTTCGCTTTTACCTCGCGATAAAACATTGTCGCCGCCGCCAGGGTATACCGACCCAGCCGGAGCTGCTACAGCTGCTGCTGCTCTTCCTGGCTCACACGCGGCCGGATCACCAAAACTGCCACAGATTTTCGATCGTTCGTGAAAGTTAGAACTTGACCTGCTCGTGCAGCTTGACTTACAAGCTTACGAGACGGTGAGGTGGGACTGAAGCAGTGAGCTCAATACCGAACTGGAGGCATTACTCTATGATTAAGGAAATTTTCTCGCGTTATTGGACGAGTCACGGAGTTGCTGTCACAGCATTTCGACGAGTTTTCCAATCGTCATCTTCAGGCGAAACACCCGGTTCATGTATTGTTTTGAAAGTCTCTTCGGGTTTGCTGCCTGATCCTAAAATCAAATTGACTCGATATTTCGGCGATCCAACTGGTTGCCATCTTCAGGAGAATGCTGCTTCTGCTGATGAGTCCCGCTGAGAACTGACGCCAGGCTGCAAATCGACGTCCTATGTAGGCCACCGTTCAGTACACGGCGGATGCACCTCCCAAGTCAGGGAGCTGACGCCGCCCTTAGTAGAACACTGCTGGCAACGATATATCGCAATCAGGGCCGCACCGAAGAACGTTCAATTTTGATGCGATGTAATTCAGGATTCCAAGTCTTACTAAGGGGAAACCCATTATCTCTGTTGATATAAGTATCCGCCATCCTAATTTCAATCGCCTCTTTATAGGCACTGTTCCAAAAATCGGAAATGTTGGCAACTACCACAGTTTTATCAAATTTCATACTGTGTCCCTCATTTAAGCAGTGTTTTGCTAGTGCCGATTTTTCCGGCTTTTGTAGCCTCGTATGACAGCAATGTTCCACACACTTGTCATGAACTGTGCGAGTCGAACGGCCAATGTAAGCCTTCCCACATTGACACAGAATTTTGTATACACCGGGTTTCCTAAGCCCCAAATCATCTTTCACAGAGCCGAGTAGTGCCCTAATCTTACAAGGTGAACGGAACACACACTTAACGTTAAAATTCCTTAAAATTCGTCCAATCTTAAACGATATGCCCCCCGCATAAGGAAGAATAGCCACCGATCTATGTTCCTCTTCATGCAACTCCAGTGACGGTCCAAACTCCATATCCCGATGAATCTACTCTTCGGAGTATCCATTTTCCTTAAAAACAGCCATCAAATGCGCAAGTTCTTGGGTTTAGCTGTCTGCGTCGGAAATGGCATATGCCCTCCGTACCAAAGTCCTAAGGACGCCATTGCGTTCGTCTCGTGGATGAAAACTCTTAGAATGCAGATACCGATCTGTGTCCGTCGGCTTTCGGTGAACACAGGTTCATGACAAGTGTGTGGAACATCGCCGTCATACGAGCCTACAACAGCCGGAAATATCGGCAGTAGCAGAACACTACTGAAATGAGGGACACAGTGTGAAATTTGATCAAACTGTGGTAGTTGCCAAAATTTCCGGTGTCTATAAAGAGGCGATTGAAATTAGATTGGCGGATGATTTAATCAACAGAGACAATGGGTTTCCTCTTAGCAAGAGTTGGAATCCTGTATTATCTCGCATCAAAATTGAACGTTCTTCGGTGTGGCCCTGAGTGCGCTATATCGTTGCCAGCAATGTTCTACTAAGGGCGGCGCCACGTCCATGACTTGATGGGAGGCGCCGTGTACTGTACAGTGGCCTATATAGGACGTCGATCTGCAGCCTGGCGATCAGCAGAAGCAGCATTCTCCTGAAGATAGCGATCGCCGAAATATCGAGTCTAATTGATTTTAGGATCCGGCAGCAAACCCGAAGAGACTTTCAAGACCTATTACGCCAGGAAAGCCTAAGTAATCATGTATTGTTTGTTCATTTATATCTCCTGGACTGCAGACACCTCTGCTGTGGCACAACAGGTGGAAATGACGGGCTTCTGGAAGAGATAACACGGTCGTTGGTGGTGTGGTGGTGGTGGTGGTGGTGGTGGTGGGGGGGGGGGGGGGACTGGTGGAGGACGTAGGTCCATATGTTGAGTGTTGAGTCTTAGTGTTGCCTGCCTATTCCGCCAGCTGGCGTGCTCGATGCTCAGATCACTTTCCACAGTTGCAGGGGACCTTCATACCATCCACTGCGTCATCTCTTGTGGAGGCAATTGGATTTCCAGTTGAGCCATCAGCAGAGGAATTTGTAGTCCCGTGGCAATAAGACAACTATTCTCAGTCTTACTGGTCCAGTAAACTGTGCGCATGAACCACTTCGACCACAGCTGCAACCCATTCGGCGATCACCTGCCGTACTCTACCTGCCACTAATGCAGCGAAAAACACTGATTGAGTGTGGGCTGTCAGAAAGAGGTCTGAGTAAGCAGGTATGACTCACTGACGGAACCTGTACTGGTGTAGGCGGGCGCCACCACACCAGGCGCCAAAGAGGTTGCTAGAATATCGATAGAAGCCAGAGACTCTCAAGAAACGTCCCGCCAACGCCCTCTCTGCTGCCAGTATTTAGATCGCCACTGCGGATCGGACGGCCCAGTCAGTTCCTGTCAATCATCCAGCGAGTCACGGAGATATAAGTTGCAGCCCAGTGCGAGTTGCAGTAACAGTTAAAAAAAATGGCTCTGAGCACTGTGGGACTTAACATCTATGGTCATCAGTCCCCTAGAACTTAGAACTACTTAAACCTAGCTAACCTAAGGACATCACACAACACCCAGGCATCACGAGGCACAGAAAATCCCTGACCCCGCCGGGGATCGAACCGGGGAACCCGGGCAAGTAGCAGTTAACTCAACCTCTAGCCCAGAGTCAGTCAGTACCTAGCTACCAGAGAACCGCACTTCACCAGCAGTGAGCTTGTACCGCAACACCTGAACTATCTTGAGTTAAGTAATTCTCTATTACAGTGAATAAATATTCCAGTTAATGTATGCGTGCAGTTTCTGGTATAGAAAGAGGATTCCAGCCACCAAACAACATCCTTTCCTTGCTTCTCATGGTACAAGCCTACAGTGATAACAAGACGACACAAAAAAAAAAAAAAAAAAATCGCTGGAATCAGAAAGACCCAATTGCAAGCCCTTCAGCTGCACAAAGGTGAATGGGTTGGAACATACCTGCTTGCCTAGCAGCTCAGTGGATTGGTCGGAGTGTGTATGAAGGGAATAAAGGAACGAGATGAACATAAATACAAATCTTTACCTGAAGGCAACGAGTCAGTAAACATATTGGAATGCTGCGACAAGCCGGCCGTAGTGACCGAGCGGTTCTAGGCGCTTCAGTCCGGAACTGCGCGACTGCAACGGTCGCAGGTTCGAATCCTGCCTCGGGCATCGATGTATGTGATGTCCTTAGGTTAGTTAGGTTTAAGTAGTTCTAAGTTCTAGGGGACTGATGACCTAAGATGTTAAGTCCCATAATTTGTACCATTTTTTTGCTGCGACAATATGACACCATGACTCTGTTTATAGCCTCAGAAGATTTAAATAATGAAATTCATCCATAAATCTTCATTTCCCACACTACTAGTTGACATCACAGCTGCCAAAGACATAACTCGGACTTGAGCTAGGAGGAGAAAATCATATTAGTTTCCCAGTAATTCAAAAATAATTTTGAGATTTCACTACAGCAACTACACATGCTATTAACAAGTATCCATTACATTTTCCATGTTTCTTCAAACTGATAATGGTTTTATACATCTGTGTTGTGAAACGCGTACGTATTCAGTAGCAGCGATGGCGAGGCATGACAGAATCTCTGACCAGAGAGTTGTTTATCGTTGCTAGTCTGCGCTTGACTGCGCGAGAGTTCAGTTCCGAGTTGGACGCTGTTGCGTGTTGGACTCAGTTGCGAGTCGGAGTTGTGTGTGAGGAGTCGGCGGGCGTCGACATGGGTCTCTGGTCAAGGTTCGGGACGAGGTATATTGTTAAATAAGGTAATGAAGCAGCATTGCGCACATCTGATAATGTAATGTATGTTAATTGTAATTAATTTGTTCAAGAAATGCCCCAATAATAATTTTGTTTTCAAAGCAATCCTTTTTAAGAAAAGAATCATTCCAATTGAAACAATATTTCCTATGCTTTTCATCCCAGAATCAATTTATCAGATTAGTTATTGAGAAATGCCACAATAATAATTTTGTTTTCAAAGCAATCTTTTTTAAGAAAAGAATCATTCCAATTGAAACAATATTTCCTATGCTTTTCATCCCAGAATCAATTTATCAGATTAGTTATTGCACAGGGCCTAAGGTCAGCGATGCTGCCCTATTATTGCGGGTTTAAGGATTAATCTTCATTTCTCAATTTTTGTGTCGAGTTTACATTGGGCGATTATTTTTCAGTATTTTTGTAGCGAAGTTACAGTCACTTTTATTTCAATTTAACGATGTTTTGTGGGAGCTCAACAACATTTGCCTCTATTCCCATTAACATTTAATTATTGTCATTTCAAAATTTTTGTGGGGAGGTTACACTTGGCGACATCCGGTCCAGGATCGTATTTCTTTGAGAATCTTCTGAAAAGTAGCCGGATATCTGCTCTTATTTACTAAAATATAATTAACATTTGGCGCAACGCTTTTATTAATTTTGTGACTTTCTTTTCTCAGATCATCGACAATTCGTTGCTCTTTGTTGTACTTATATTTGTTGAATTTTGTATTGTCTTTGTTTCATTTGTGAATAAGTGTGATTTGTGCAAAAATGCCGCGAAAAACTATTAATAGTACATCGCGAGGTGTAATGAATGAAATTACCGACTTAAACAACTTCACCGATAGTACTTGTGACACGCAGTGTAATGATGACAATCCTGCGTTCACTGACAATCAGTGCGTTCCAACCACTAATGATGATTTTTATCTTAATGATGAACAAACGAATTCAATCGTCTCGTCTGTTAATTTGACGACAATTGATGACACGGGGCGCTCTATTGTAATGAGCGCTGCCCAGCTTAACACACCCGGTTTGGAAAATTCAAGTAACGTACAGACAAATTTTTCTAATGAAAATGGACAGTGTACTGAAAGTATGACTGATTCATTTAATTCCGAAATAGTGACTGACAGTGTACATTTGACTGGCAAACCTTTTTGTAAATCTCAGAATAACCAAATGGTTACAGAAAACGTGACAATTGCAGGTACGCCATCAAACAGCACTGAAAATAGAGCAGGTAATTTAGGCTTGGAACAAATTATGGCACTATTGCTACAACAGAGTGAGGATAACAAACAAGTTAAGGAAAGTTTGAAACAACTTAATAAAATTAATAAAAAACTAGACAACAATGATGAAAATTTCAAACAACTTAGTGAGCAGAACAAACAGTTCAATGAGAAATTAGACAACAATTCCAGACAGTTAAATGAAAAATTAGACAACAATTCCAGACAGTTAAACGAAAAATTAGACAACAATTCCAGACAGATTAGTGAACAGATCAGAGCCGTTGCCGCGCAGTGTCATGATACTAAAGAACAGTTACGCGAGGAAATTGAGGCTTGTTCAAGAAAAAGTAGCGAAGAAATTAGATCTGTTGCTCAAGAATTACGGGATATGCAAACAGCTGCAACAGAATCACTCAGAGACGAAATTAGTACAGTCGGTAAACAATGCTCTGAAAAAGCTACACAATTACGCGACGAGTTTAAACTAATGACAGCAGAACTTTCGCGCACAATGGATGCAAAGATAGACGCGAAATTCGACCAACAGAACACTCAGATTGACAAACGTTTTAATCACCACATACAAAACAGTGATACGCGTTTCCGCAAATTTATACAGGATCAAAATAAAGTAAAACATCAAGTCATGGAAACAATCACTGCTCAGAGACAAGAAGACAAACGCAAAATGTTTGCGAAGGCAAAAACATATGTAGACAACAATATTGCTACAGTATCGGACAAAATTAATACCATCGAACAGTTGAACACCGAATTACGTGATGAGATTTCTGACCTTAAATCAAAAACAGATACACGCTCAGTAGATTTTCAAACGGTGACCGACAGACTCGAACAATTAGAACTAACACAGGATTCCGAAGTCGTCAAAGCTGACGTTAAAAAATTGAACGAAACCACATGTAAATTACAAAAACAGATTAATGCTTCTGACACTAAGAACGACGATCAGGTAAAAATACTGACTGAAAAATATGATGAATTGGCCAGTCGTATTGACGTTATTGAAAGTAATAATGACAGCAAATCAGACGATACTTCATCGGTTTCATTTAATCAAACACCGGAATTTCAAAATCTACAACAGACAATCAATGAGATCGATTCATCTAATAACACATTACGTAGAAAATTGTCAAGTTTACAGCAAGAGGTAATAGAGATAAAAAATGTTTCAGTGTTTAACACATCACAGCAGACGCCACTTTGTGAACATTTGTCAGACTCACGCGGCGCGTATAATTTGGGTAATCTACGGAGAGTACGGGACTTAGATTCCGAACAGACACAGACAAATAGATTCTCTTACAATACTGAACCTGTTCCGTCATACAGAGACGATAATTTCGATTACAAACATTTTCTATCAGTGAGAAAATTTAAAGTTTTTAAAAATGACAGAACACAGATTCACCCACTGGATTGGATACAACAGTTTAGTTTTGCTTTTCCACCGACTTGGCCTGTAACGCACAAACTTGAATTTATTTGCAGTTTTTTGGAAGGCGAACCAGCAACTCGTATGAGACCGATCGCGAGGCAATGCTACTCTGTAGAAGAATTTCAGAATGCTTTTCTGTCAGCGTACTGGTCGAAGATGACACAGCGTGGAATTAAAGATCAATTAATTAGTTTACCAAATTATGAGAACTCAAATTTTTCTACTGTCACGCGATTTTTTGAGCACATGGTCCAACAAAACCAGTACCTAAGTGAACCTTACAGTGAATCAGCACTTATTCAATTATGTATTTCTAAATTGCCACGATCATTAAGAGTGTCACTTTTAACGGGTCAGCAAAAAGAAAATATTTCGGCATTCTGAGATCTGTTACAGCTTTTGGAAGTACAGCAATCGGACTATTCCTTTGTAAACAAAAATTTTTAAAATAATAACCGAGGCCAACAAACTTACAGTAATTACGATCAACCACGCAATTTCAATGGCAAAGGTAATAGACGCTTTAGGAACGACAACCACCAGAACTATAATAACAGGCAAAATTTTAATTATCAGTGTCGTCAAAATTATCAGCAACAGGAACCCCATTTTGGTAACAATAGACGTTTTTCACCACAAGAGCGTGAAAGTCAGCCGGTTAGAATACCTAACCAACAATGTAAAGCACAAGGTCAACCAGGCTTTAATGTTTCGCCGCGTGCACGTATAGTCCCAGCTACAACAAATAGTAACTCACGCCAGCAAGGAAATAACTACGTGCAGAAAACACAATACTTCAATTCCTATCGCAATGCACCGTATAGGAATGACTATCACGACAGACGTAAAAATAATGAGCAAAATTTTCAGCGTACATATAATAACAGTCGGTCTTACCAACAGCAAAATCATCTGCAAGAACGTATTCTCATGAATGAACCCGACAGTAGGTATCATCCAGAGCGTAATACGTCTGGAAGAAATAACAGAACAGTTCAAATAGTCGAAATGCCACAGAATTCTCCTGACAATAACAACACGTCAGATAGAATATGACTAGATACTGTACAGTTCGCATCTATCAGTAATACAAGCACTACTTTTGACATGCAGAATGTTGTTCACGAAAATGTAATTAATTTCGACGACATCCGAGACACTCTTTTACAGGAAAGACCAGTTGTTCAAAAAACCATTTCACATCCTGTCATCGAAATTAAAATTGGTTCATCGAAATTTTCAGCAGTAATCGATTCCGGATCACCTATGTCAGTAATAAATGAAGAAACTTTCAACGAATGTAACAAAGAGAATACCTATCCTATATTACCATTAGGCAAAACGAAAGTGAAAGGAGCAGTATCGAGTAAAGGAATAGATGTTAAATTACAGCCACATTTATCATTTTGTATTGCAGGTCACACATTTCACTCAAATTATGGATTGTTCCTTTATTGACAACAGACGTCATTTTAGGTACTAATTTTCTGGTACAACACGACGCAATTATTGACTTTCAAAATTCCTATTTAATGCTAAAGGATGAAAATGTACAATTGGCTTTAGAATTTCAGCACTCTTTATCTGCGGAAGAACAAACAATTAATTGTACAGAGGTCATTTCCGTATCACGTGGCATAGACTGTAATTCCACATTGTTCACAGATACGTACGTACACAGCTATAATACTCCAGACGAAGCCGAGTATGACATTATACAGACGATTTCTGATAAAGTCAAGCAGAGCAGTGCAAATACAGACGACGAACGGACGCAACTACACAAAATTCTTTTACAGCAATCTCCAGTTTTTGACAACGTTCCTGGTACTATGTCCCGTTTTATGTATGAATTTCAAGTTAAACAGCACGACACATTTAAAGCCAAGCATTATCCCATCCCATATATCCATAGAGAGCAAGTTAAGAAAGAATTGCAAGATATGCTTGACCAAGGAATTATTGAACCAGCAGTTAGTCCGTACATAAACCCGCTCCATATTGTTAAGAAAAAGGATGGCTCACTTCGCCTCGTACTTGATTCGCGACACATCAATGACATAATTATTAATGAAACAGATCGACCACAGACACTAGAAGAACTATTACAGAAATTTCATGGTACTGCTATTTATTCTACATTAGATCTGAAATCGGGATTTTGGCAAATTCAGCTCCATCCGAATTGCAGAAAGTACACAGCATTTCTCTGTTTTGGCGACGGTTATCAATTTTGCAAATTACCATTCGGTTTAACTATTTCTTCTGCAGCTTTTATTCGCGGCTTGAACACAATACTTCCGACAGAACTTAAAGACAGAATCACGATGTACGTAGACAACATTCTTATTGCAGAAGCTAACTGGTCTTGAACGATTGTTGCAAACTTTTCATGCGCAAGGACTCACAGTTAATCTCAGTAAATCGCACTTTGGTAAAACTTATATAAAATGTCTTGGACACGTAGTTTCAGCAGAAGGCATTGCGCCTGACCCGGAAAAACTTCAAGCTCTACGTGACATTACTGTTCCTACAACGAAAAAACAACTACGCAGTTTTTTGGGCTTAATTAACTTTTTCCGTAAATTTATTCATCACTCTGCTTTAGACACACCTAGATTATGCCAATTGACAGGTAAAAACAGTATTTGGTCCTGGAATAAGCAAGCACATTCTGAATTTATGAACCTGAAACATGCTTTGTTGAATGCACCACTTTTATCGCACCCAGATCTTACCAGAAATTTTTCCATTGCCACCGACAGTTCTAACACCGCTTTAGGCGTACATATTTTCCAGGAAATTGAAGAAGATGGTTCTACAGTAATTAAAAACATCGCATTTGCAAGTCGCATTCTGTCACCTGCTGAACGAAATTATTCCGTTACAGAACTAGAAACATTATGTGTTGTTTGGGCTTTTACGAGATTCAGGCATTTTCTTTATGGCAGACATACCACCGTTTACACAGATCACAGAGCGATACAATTTTTACTTTCAGCTAAATTCACACACGATAGATTAAGCAGATGGAAGCTTTATTTACAGGAATTTAATTTCACAATTGTTCACATTCCCGGCACACAAAATGTTACAGCAGACGCACTATCTCGTTCTCTCAGCAACAATCAGCAAGAAATCGCAACCAACTTCTGCAAAGCAAATTTCAGCATTATGTACATTCAACAAGTTGCATTTGAAAATTTTATTTCGTCGTCATTACAGGACATAGCACAAGAGCAGAATAAAGACAACGTGTGGAAAGAAATTAAATACCTTTGGCAAGATAAGAATAATGTTACCATTAGAAACCATTACACTGTAAGCAATGACATTCTGTTTCGCCGCTCTCATCCTGACAGCAACAATTGGTTATTATGCATTCCTGATGAACTGATTAACAAATTAATCTGGTACACTCATTTAAGTTACGCACATTACGGAGCCAGAAAATGTTTTCTTATACTGAGACAGAACTGTTATTTTACGAACATGGAGAAACATATTCGACGAGTTTTAGCGTCATGTAAAATTTGCCAGAAAGCTAAGTCAGACACGACTTCACATATTCCTCCATTATATCCCATTGTACCTGTTAAATTAAGACACATGGCCGCTGTAGACATTTTTGGTCCAATTCCGAGAACTAATAGAGGTTTCTGCTACGTCTTTGTCGCTGTTGAACTCACTTCAAAATTTGTTACTTTCACTCCGTTACGCAAAGCTACTGCTAAAACCGTTTCGAAAGCATTTGTAAAGCATTTTCTATTTCATGTAGAGCATGTGTTGAAAGTAATTTCTGACAATGGATCACAATTTCGTTCTGCTATATGGGCACGTATGTTACGAGCTAGAAACATTTCTCCGATATATATATCCAGGTACCATGCTTCTTCGAACCCTTGTGAACGATTAATGAAAGAAATTGGCAAACTGTGTAGAATATACTGCCATAAAAGACATATTGATTGGGACACACACATACACTCATTCCAGGATGTAATTAATTCCATACCAAATGAATCCACTATGCTATCTCCGTCTGTTATACTGAAAAATGCTGAACCACCTAACAAAATTAAAGAATTAGTAACATTTCCTACATCTCGTCGATTACGACAGCACGAAATAATCGACATTGCGCTGAACAACATCAAACGTGCCGCAGAGCGCCGGAGAAGACAGCAAAAACAGGTTTGTACACGCCGTGACTTTCACATTGGACAGAAAATATTAGTACGTACACACTATTTATCCAACAAAGGAAAAGGTAGGTGCAGTAAATTTGAACTTCTATACGCAGGTCCATATCGGATTCGCAACATTCCTCACCCCAATGTTGTACACGTCGAAACTTTGAGAACCAGAAAATCCAAAGGCAACCACCATTGGTCAAACATCAAACCTTTTATTGAATGAAGACACTTTATGATTTAACATGCTATAATGCCATTTTGCTACTTTTATGATCCCTTATGCAATTATATTCGCATGACTACTTATTGATGATTATCGTATTTTTTCTTGGCAAGTGCCCGGCAAGGTAAGGTTAGCAGGTCGCTCTTCTTGTCGTTACTCATCAGACCGTGCATATTTTTCCAGATGAATTTACACATTTTATGACCACGTATGCAATTATATTTATGTGACTACTTATTGATGATTATCGTATTTTTTCTTGGCAAATGCCCGGCAAGGTAAGGTTAGCAGGTCGTTCTTCTTGTCGTTACATATCAGACTGTGCACATTTTTTTCCAGAGAAACTTACGTATCTTATGAATAATTATGCAATGCTATCTAGTGACATATTAATTTTATTAAATTCTCTCTCCATTAAAGTCTTTAATTCTCGCCTCTACTAACTACACAACATACAAGGTGAACTCAAAGAAGGTCACATTTCTTGTCATCATTTTTTTTATGTATGTACGATTGTTTTCATATTTTGTTTATATGCACTGTGAAATAATTTAGATATAACACACATCAGTTGACTTTGACATTTTTGCCCTATGATATCTCAACATCGTGACTGTTTTACATTTTTTGCTGCTGCATTGTGATATTCTGTGTACATTTTTGCATTTGAACACTGTCTTTTTTTTCATATTACGTTTTCTGTCACAGTATGCTGTATGCTTAATTATGTTATCATAAACCAGTCATTATTTAGTGAGTATATGATGTAAATGAACCATGGACCTTGCCGTTGGTGGAGAGGCTTGCGTGCCTCAGCGATACAGATAGCCGTACCGTAGGTGCAACCACAACGGAGGGGTATCTGTTGAGAGGCCAGACAAACGTGTGGTTCATGACGAGGGGCAGCAGCCTTTGCAGTAGTTGCAAGGGCAACAGTCTGGATGATTGACTGATCTGGCCTTGTAACAATAATCAAAACGGCCTTGCTGTGCTGGTACTGGGAACGGCTGAAAGCAAGGGGAAACTACAGCCGTAATTTTTCCCGAGGACATGCAGCTTTACTGTATGATTAAATGATGATGGCGTCCTCTTGGGTAAAATATTCCGGAGGTAAAATAGTCCCCCATTCGGATCTCCGGGCGGGGACTACTCAGGAGGATGTCATTATCAGGAGAAAGAAAACTGGCGTTCTACGGATCGCAGCGTGGAATGTCAGTTCCCTTAATCGGGCAGGTAGGTTAGAAAATTTAAAAAGGGAAATGGATAGGTTGAAGTTAGATATAGTGGGAATTAGTGAGTTCGGTGGCAGGAGGAACAAGACTTCTGGTCAGGTGACTACAGGGTTATAAACACAAAATCAAATAGGGGTAATGCAGGAGTAGGTTTAATAATGAATAGGAAAATAGGAATGCGAGTAAGCTACTACAAACAGCATAGTGAACGCATTATTGTGGCCAAGATAGATACGAAGTCCACACCTACTATAGTAGTACAAGTTTATATGCCAACTGGCTCTGCAGATGACGAAGAAATTGAAGAAATGTATGATGAAATAACACAAATTATTCAGATTGTGAAGGGAGACGAAAATTTAATAGTCATGGGTGACTGGAATTCGAGTGTAGGAAAAGGGAGAGAAGGAAACATAGTAGGTGAATATGGATTGGGGCTAAGAAATGAAAGAGGAAGCCGCCTGGTAGAATTTTGCACAGAGCACAACATAATCATATCTAACACTTGGTTTAAGAACCATGAAAGAAGGTTGTATACATGGAAGAACCCTGGGGATACTAAAAGGTATCGGATAGATTATATAATGGTAAGACAGAGATTTAGGAACCAGGTTTTAAATTGTAAGATATTTCCAGGGGCAGATGTGGACTCTGACCACAATCTATTGGTTATGACCTGTAGATTAAAACTGAAGAAACTGCAAAAAGGTGGGAATTTAAGCAGATGGGACCTGGATAAACTGAAAGAACCAGAGGTTGTACAGAGTTTCAGGGAGAGCATAAGGGAACAATTGACAGGAATGGGGGAAAGAAATACAGTAGAAGAAGAGTGGGTAGCTTTGAGGGATGAAGTAGCGAAGGCAGCAAAGGATCAAGTAGGTAAAAAGACGAGGGCTAGTAAAAATCTTTGGGTAACAGAAGAAATATTGAATTTAATTGATGAAAGGAGAAAATATAAAAATGCAGTAAATGAAGCAGGCAAAAAGGAATACAAACGTCTCAAAAATGAGATCGACAGGAAGTGCAAAATGGCTAAGCAGGGATGGCTAGAGGACAAATGTAAGGATGTAGAGGCCTATCTCACTAGGGGTAAGATAGATACCGCCTACAGGAAAATTAAAGAGACCTTTGGAGATAAGAGAACGACTTGTATGAATATCAAGAGCTCAGATGGAAACCCAGTTCTAAGCAGAGAAGGGAAAGCAGAAAGGTGGAAGGAGTATATAGAGGGTCTATACAAGGGCGATGTACTTGAGGACAATATTATGGAAATGGAAGAGGATGTAGATGAAGATGTAGTCGAGATATGATACTGCGTGAAGAGTTTGACAGAGCACTGAAAGACCAGAGTCGAAACAAGGCCCCCGGAGTAGACAACATTCCATTGGAACTACTGACGGCCTTGGGAGAGCCAGTCCTGACAAAACTCTACCATCTGGTGAGCAAGATGTATGAAACAGGCGAAATACCCTCAGACTTCAAGAAGAATATAATAATTCCAATCCCAAAGAAAGCAGGTGTTGACAGATGTGAAAATTACCGAACTATCAGTTTAATAAGTCACAGCTGCAAAATACTAACACGAATTCTTTACAGACGAATGGAAAAACTAGTAGAAGCCAACCTCGGGGAAGATCAGTTTGGATTCCGTAGAAACACTGGAACACGTGAGGCAATACTGACCTTACGACTTATCTTAGAAGTAAGATTAAGAAAAAGCAAAATCTACGTTTCTAGCATTTGTAGACTTAGAGAAAGCTTTTGACAATGTTGACTGGAATACTCTCTTTCAAATTCTAAAGGTGGCAGGGGTAAAATACAGGGAGCGAAAGGCTATTTACAATTTGTACAGAAACCAGATGGCAGTTGTAAGAGTCTAGTGACATGAAAAGGGAGCAGTGGTTGGGAAGGGAGTAAGACAGGGTTGTAGCCCCTCCCCGATGTTGTTCAATCTGTATATTGAGCAAGCAGTAAAGGAAACAATAGAAAAATTCGGAGTAGGTATTAAAATTCATGGAGAAGAAGTAAAAACTTTGAGGTTCGCCGATGACATTTTAATTCTGTCAGAGACAGCACAGGACTTGGAAGAGCAGTTGAATGGAATGGACAGTGTCTTGAAAGGAGGATATAAGATGAACATCAACAAAAGCAAAAGAAGGATAATGGAATGTAGTCGAATTAAGTCGGGTGATGCTGAGGGAGTTAGATTAGGAATTGAGGCACTTAAAGTAGTAAAGGAGTTTTGCTATTTGGGGAGCAAAATAACTGATGATGGTCGAAGTAGAGAGGATATAAAATGTAGGCTGGCAATGGCAAGGAAAGCGTTTCTGAAGAAGAGAAATTTGTTAACATCCAGTACTGATTTAAGTGTCAGGAAGTCATTTCTGAAAGTATTCGTATGGAGTGTACCCATGTATGGAAGTGAAACATGGACGATAAATAGTTTGGACAAGAAGAGAATAGAAGCTTTGGAAATGTGGTGCTACAGAAGAATGCTGAAGATTAGATGGGTAGATCACATAACTAATGAGGAGGTATTGAATAGGATTGGGGAGAAGAGAAGTTTGTGGCACAACTTGACCAGAAGACGGGATCGGTTGGTAGGACATGTTCTGAGGCATCAACGGATCACCAATTTAGTATTGGAGGGCAGCGTGCAGGGTAAAAATCGTAGAGGGAGACCAAGAGATGAATACACTAAGCAGATTCAGAAGGATGTAGGTTGCAGTAGGTACTGGGAGATGAAAAAGCTTGCACAGGATAGAGTAGCATGGAGAGCTGCATTAAACCAGTGTCAGGACTGAAGACCACAACAACAACAACATGATGTAAATGCAAGACATTAATCTTTGTTCATCAATTTCAGAAAGAAATGATGCGTGAAAGAAATAAATTAAACAGAAATGGGAATTTCACCTTCGGAATGATCGAAAGAAGATGCAAACCTCGTGAGGAAGAGTAAATGGATCAGGATTAACAAGCATTAACAAGAATATACTATACACATCGTAGAATAGCAGTCTTAACTAATTTTTTCTTTCAGAATACAAGGCGATTGATGCAGGCTGTCAGACAGAACTACACATCTTAGTTTTAGTGATGAAATGTGCTAGAGATAGTTGTGTAATGAGTAATGAAATGATTTTTTTTTTGCAGATGATAATGAATGCTGATGAATAGTGATGAAGAATATGCTACTATGGATAATGAAGTTTTTCTTTACAGGTGATGATAATAATGGAGTTATGATATTGAAGTGATGGATAATGAAGTTTTTTCTTTACAGATGAGGATATTGTTGAAGTTATGTATTTATGCTGTGTAGTTATTTAAGTATTTGTTGCAGTTTGCTTTGACAGCAGGTTTTATATTGCATAGTATAATGACAGAAGGTTTTGGAAAGGACAGCTATGGAACACATTTTTATACACATTTCACTACCTGTTAATTCGAAGTTCACTACTTTTCAGCATAAAATGCATTTCTTCTTTCAGCTTAATAATCCATTTTTGTATATTTTTGCAGGAGAAATTCTTTGTGAAATTAATGTGCTATAAGCAGTTGTTCATTAAATCTATGTCATTTATGAATGTGATTACATATACTCTACTTGTTTCATAATCTTGCAACAGCGGACTCATGACGAATGACGTTACACATTTTCATTTACAGCAACAAACCAGAAGCAAATTTTTTTTCTTGCTTTCCCCTATAATTACCCAAAGCAATGCATTGCTAACAAAAAATGTATTACCAGTCCCAAATAATGATACCAGTTTAAGAGAGTTCTGAGTAATGCTGATCAGCTATGAATAATATGTCACTTGAATAATGAATGCTACTGATTACTGTATTGAAATTATCAATGATTAATAATGCTTTGTAACTAGGAAATGAATGCTACTAATTATGCTATGTAACAAGGAAATGAATGCTACTGATTATGCTTTGTAACTGGGAAAAGAATGCTAATGATTACTGTATTGAGATGATCACTGTATTTAAATGACCAATGATTAATTAACTATGCTTTGTAACAAGGAAATGAATGCTACTGATTATGCTTTGTAACTGGGAAATGAACGCTACTGATTACGGTATTGAAATTACCAATGACAATGTTGTCTGTAAATCAATCAATGAACATTTTTCTGTTTTACTACATACATGGTACAGAAATGTTCAATAACTGGGCTATGAATGCCGCAAACTACTAATGTAATTCCGAATGAAGACTAGTATGTGACTTAATGTCCTTCACTTTCTGACCTAACTACCCTGAATTACTGTAATATCCATTTGTCCTGTATATCCTCTTGATCATAGAGCACTATATTTGGTTTTTGCACTAATTCTACGTTGGTGTGCCTTGTAAGAGCGTGGTGTTGACACGACATGCTGTCCACCACCGTGAGCGATGGAGACGTTATTATGGTCCCACTGTTTGGTGTACCTGATGTACTGCCAAAATGATAACATGGAATATTACTACGACATTTCAGTGTCTTGGATACGCTGATAAATACTTCTGGGAAAAGAACTTCAGATTGTCTGACTTGGTGTTGTACTTCTGTGGGAAGATATGGACTTTCAGTGCAGCTGCGTGCAACCTAAAGTGCTACAACCATGATGCAATCCTTCCCTTTCCTATCCTAATTCTTTTAACATAGTGACAATAATTTTTTGCTAACATCATTTCTATTCATGGCCTATACATTTCTTTTTCGAACTACAGTGCGAGTGCACTTTTGTTATTTTCTAACATGATTACTACTCATTGTATGTACATTTCGATTTGCTGATATATTCTGAACTACAGTGCGTGTGCACTTTTGTCATTTTTCTAACATGATTTCTACTTATTGTATATACATTTTGTGATTTGCTGATATATTCTGAATTTCAGTGCGTGTGCACTTTTGTCATTTTATAACATGATGACTCCTCATTGTATATACATTTTGATTTGGTGATATGTTCTGAACTGCAGTGCATGTGCACTTATGTCACTTGTCAACATGATTTTTTTTGCCATTATGTTTATTTGTTGTGAAAATACTAAAGAGTTTTTCAGTGTGTGTGCACTTATGTCATTTGTTAATATGTTTTGTACTCACATTTTGTCATTGTCTAATATGTTTTGTACTTGGTGCATGTGCACCATATTTACTTCATGTTCTATATCTGTATATATGCTGTAATTGTAAAGTTAATTAATTCTGAAAAAAATTTGTTGCTCATGGCAAGTCCAAATGACTCACCATCGCTGCCAAATTTTTGCCCCCCCCCCCCCCACCCCAGTGGAGGGTTATGAAACGCGTACGTATTCAATACCAGCGATGGCGAGGCATGACAGAATCTCTGACCAGAGAGTTGTTTATCGTTGCTAGTCTGCGCTTGACTGCGCGAGAGTTGAGTTCCGAGTTGGACGCTGTTGCGTGCTGGACTCAGTTGCGAGTCGGAGTTGTGTGTGAGGAGTCGGCGTGCGTCGACATGGGTCTCTGGTCAAGGTTCGGGACGAGGTATATTGTTAAGTAAGGTAATGAAGCAGCATTGTGCACATCTGATAATGTAATGTATGTTAATTGTAATTAATTTGTTCAAGAAATGCCCCAATAATAAGTTTGTTTTCAAAGCAATCCTTTTTAAGAAAAGAATCATTCCAATTGAAACAATATTTCCTATACTTTTCATCCCAGAATCAATTTATCAGATTAGTTATTGAGAAATGCCACAATAATAATTTTGTTTTCAAAGCAATCTTTTTTAAGAAAAGAATCATTCCAATTGAAACAATATTTCCTATGCTTTTCATCCCAGAATCAATTTATCAGATTAGTTATTGCACAGGGCCTAAGGTCAGCGATGCTGCCCTATTATTGCGGGTTTAAGGATTAATCTTCATTTCTCAATTTTTGTGTCGAGTTTACATTGGGCGATTATTCTTCAGTATTTTTGTAGCGAAGTTACAGTCACTTTTATTTCAATTTAACGATGTTTTGTGGGAGCTCAACAACATTTGCCTCTATTCCCATTAACATTTAATTATTGTCATTTCAAAATTTTTGTGGGGAGGTTACAGTTGGCAGGACAGGATGCAAATTCAGTGTGAGATGATTTAGTTTTTTCAGGTCAGAGGAGGGAGGTAACTACCCTCCCTTCCTTAACTGCCGGGACTGCTCTTGACAGCTGTCATGAGATAGTAGTGAAAGACAACTGCTTTAGTCGAGCTTCTTTCATAATCGCACGATCATGTGCCACACGTAAGTCACATTTCAACTCAGAAACGATCCAATCCTAGCTCACCCTGTCTTCTGGAGCAGAGCATCGTTGCAGTAAGAACCGATAGGTACCCCTTAAATTGCCCATTCACGGGCATACTGGTCGGGTGAGTCGCACACATGAATCACGCTGTCACAGCTACGACCCGTTTGGCTGTGTGTGGTGGCCAGTGACTTCTTGGACGTCTCTACCTTCTGTGCACCCAGTGAACAATATAGAATGAAACACTGTAGTGATGGACTAATGGGTGTCAGCCTCAGTAAGCCGGTAGTGGCTCACCGGCCAAACGAACGGACGCGACTATGAGCTCTTTACCCACACAAATGGGAATGGATAGGGGCAGACCCAGTTGGCGAGCAACTTGGCGGACCAGTCGGCCTGTGTATAGGGACTTTAGAAACACACTAAAGCTTCGACTGGTGTCATGTAATCAAGATGCGTATTTTTCAAATAGGCATCTAATAGAATTTAAGCACTAGGCACTATGATAACTGGCGGTGCATCTAGCAAGCCTTATTTAGATACCTGTCTTGTGTTTTCGAGATGGGTGCATTGGGTTGACTATTTTCAGCACTACGGTGATATTGCAGCAAGTGTCCAAATTTGGGTTGTGTTCATGTATTTGGAAACCAAATATGCTTTGGAATTCTGTGGATTTTGTGTCATTCTCGTGTTCCATTTTGTATTCTAACTTGGTGTGGAAAATGTTGTGTCTTTGTTCTCGATTTTGACCTCATCAGAACACATAGCGATCGGTTTCCTTTTGTTAGTTAACCATCAGTAAATTCAAGTGAATTACAATTTCTCTCATTCACAGAAGTTTTTTATTTATTTTGGGTATTCGTGTGCTGTGATGTTGGGAGGGGATTTTATACGGTTTAATCCAATCCATGTATCGATCCCTGACGAGTAATCCTATGTATATGGCTTAGTCAAATATTATAGTGGATTTGTCATAGTTCCAATCTTCGTGAGTTCACTCTTGCACCCCTTCCTTTGTTCACGAATTCCAACACATGTATCATACCTCCATATGTAAATATTTGCGCGTTTTGCTTCATAAGAATGTGCTCCATTCATTTACATTATAATATGTTCAAGGACTTCGATATATGCACTAGCAACTGTCTGCAGTAAGAATTTTACAACACTTCAGGTAAGACGAAATAAATGCAGTACTTCAAGACACGCGGCGGCAGAGACGGCGACATCAAAAAGTATTTCTGCTACCATAGAAGCTCAGAGCACATAAGGTTATTAGGGAGTGTATGTCACAAATTAGACACATTTGTCTAGCACAGACTGTGACTAAGAGGCGCAACTTATTACACGTAAAAGCAGTGTAGCACGATGTTTGTGATCGATGTTCTAACATAAATTTCGTCTGTGTCACTGTAGAATGACTCACTCTTCCGTTGCTCTTTGAGAATGTTTTACCATCTCCGAAACTCGATAACAGTAAGCAGGTTGCCTTATTAACAGTTCATGTTCAGCGTCTGGAGGTATATTTACGGATACAAGCCAGGCTTATAATCTTGTATGAACACACTGGATCTTCAAAAGGAAAGATAGGCTATCAGTAGCGGTAGTTTTATTCATCCGTGGATCACTTTTACAAGGATGATGAAGATGTCATGGTACTGCACCTTAAGGACAACAAAAATACCATAATTCAAATATTCACGCATTTACATACAAGTCTAATTTGACAAAGACGGGACATATACCATCACAACATTTTCCTCAAGTGATTTAGGGAAACTGGAAAATCTAACTCAAAAAAATGGCTCAGAGCACTATGGGACTTAACTGCTCTGGTCATCAGTCCTCTAGAACTTAGAACTACTTAAACCTAACTAACCTAAGGACATCACACACATCCATGCCCGAGGCAGAATTCGAACCTGCGACCGTAGCGGTTGCGCGGTTCCAGACTGTAGCGCCTAGAACCGCTCGGCCACTCCGGCCGGCAATCTAACTCAGGATAGCCGCATAAGCACTGGAGCCTCCATCCCAAAATATGGCCAGTCTTTTTAAAAGACGCCCTGCCTCATTCGGTTTATCACTGGTGCAGAAATCTCTTTTGCAAATAAGTAAATTAATAATGTAATAAATGTTCATTTATTGCTCGCTACCAGCCACTGCAAGCGCTACATACACATTATGAGCTGACATCAGGGCCATAACTACTGAAGAGTCCACACGCACCACGTCACTGACATGACTTAATGACTTACGTAGACGTGGATGGTCGCATGATTGCTCTACAGCATCTGCAGCGCTCCAAAACAACCAGCGTACTCTTTTTGGGAGGTGTCTATTACTTTGTGCAGTGGGCTTATTTCTCCATGAGGGGAAACTGCAACTCAGTTTTGACTACAAATGTAAAATTTTTGTTTCAACTTCTAATCTTACTCTCCCACACATCACTATTAAAATTCTTTGCACAAATTTTGAAAGCTTCGAGAGGTTTAAGATATACAAAAGAATAACTTTTTACTTATCTTCATTATCTCGTTGTTATTGTCGATGGCTCAAAGTCTTGTCTAGGGGTACATTTTTGCAGCTGAAATTTCGATTTTGTAGGTTCTTGATGACTAAATAACTGATGAAGATTTGCCTGTACTATTCTTGAATTTTATTCTTTCTCACATCTTTCAATATCACACAGTTTTTATATTTTCCACATTCAAAAAAACCAGTAATTATATTGTTGGTGACAAAATTAGAAAACGTGTACTTCCATCAGAGGCATGCCCACCACTATTTACATTCTGCGGTACTCACATTATGCCAAAGACTTTACAAAGGAAAAGAGTTAACAGGCTTTTGTAACTCATTCTAGAAATTAATTTAATAATTAGCGTTGGACTGTGCAATTAATGATATGAATTTTAAGTATGCCACAAATTTTCTAATTTCAATTATTTTTAAAAGAAGAGTAATTTTAACTGTTAATAATTATCGATTGTAACACATTAATTTCTTTTTTATAGATTATAGCCTGAAATAAAATATGTCGTATACAAAACGATACGAATTCTTTTAGTGGAACAGCTGAGATAATTTTACCCATGCAAGTATCGATAGTATACCTGGTATCGGCTATCTCAATATAAAAGAAGGTAATGTTAGAGAAGGGTGATTCATTATACGCTCCACCATTATACATGGTCCAGTCTCCATGATATGACCACCTCCGCTGTTCTGCGTCGTCATGCAGTCATCACTCACAGACGGCTAGCGGCAGCAATAGCAGTGGAGGATATATGAAGTATGCCAGGGAGACGCGTCAAAAGTGTAGTCGTTGTCGTAATGCCGAAACGGGGCGAGCTGTCTGACGTCCAGAAGGGCATGCTCATTGGCTTTCGGTCCAACGGTGGAAGCATTTCCGAAACTGGTGAATGTGTAAACTGTTAGCACACCGGGTTTTATAACAACATATTACTGTTTTTTTGTTTTAGTAACACTACTTCTTTCAGCAAACATAATACTCTGACTATTCACTGAGATGTTAAAAGTCCTGGGATAGCGATATGCACATATACAAAAGGCGATAGTATCGCGCACACGAAGTATAAAAGGGCAGTGCACTGGCGGAGCTGTGATCTACATTCAGGTGATTCGCGTGAAAAGGTTTCCGAGTGATTATGGCCTCACGACGGGAACGAAATGACTTTGAAAGGTGGTTGGAACTAGACACATGGGAATTCCATTCCGGAAATCGTTAGGTAATTCAATATTCCGCGGTCCACAGTGTCAAGAGTGTACCGACAATACCAAGTTTCACGAGTTCCCGCTCACCACAGACAACGCAGTGGCCGACGGCCTTCACTTAACGACCGAGAGCAGCGGTATTTGTGTAGGGTTATCAGTGCTAACAGGGAGGAACACTGCATGAAATAATCACAGAAAACAATGTGGGACCTATGACGAACGTATCCGCTAGGACAGTGCTGTGAAATTTGCCGTTAATGGGCTGTGGCAGCAGACGATCGAAGCGAGTGCCGTTGCTAACAACACGACGTCGCCTGCAGCTCCTCTATTGGAGCCGGCCGCTGTGGTCGAGCGGTTCCAGGCGCTTCAGTTCGGAACTGCACTGCTACTACGGTCGCAGGTTCGAATTCTGCCTCGGGCATGGATGAGTGTGATGTCCTTAGGTTAGTTAGGTTTAAGTAGGTCTAAGTCTAGGGGACTGATGACATCAGATGTTAAGTCCCATAGTGCTCGGAGCCATTTTAACCATTCTCCTCTACTGGGCATCTGACCGTATCCGTTGGACTGGAAAACGGTGGACTGGTCAGATGAGTTCGATTTTTATTTGGGAAGAGCTGATGGTAGGATTCGAGTGTGAACACGCGAAGCCATGGACCTACGTTGTGAAGAAGACGCTGTGCAAGCTGGTGGTGGCTCTATAATGCTGTCTGTTGTGTTTACGTGGAATGGACTGGGTCCTCTGGATGTTCGGCTACTTCGAGACCACTTTCAACCATTAATGAGTGTCATGTTCCCAAACAATGGCGGAATTTTTATGGATCACAATGCACCATGTCACCGGACTATAATTGTTCGCGGTTGGTTTGAAGAATGTTCTGGGCGTTAGAGCGAATGGTCTGGCCACCCAGATCACCCGGCATGAATCCCATCGAACATTTATGGGACGTAAATGAGAGGTCAGTTCGTCACAACAACCATCATCGGCAACACATCCGCTATTATGGACGGCTATATAGGTAGCACGGCTCAATATTTCTGCAGGAGACTTTCAACGACTTGTTGAGTACATACTACGTCGAGTTCCTGCGCTTCACCGGACAAAAGGAGATCCATCTCGATATTAGGAAGTAATTCATGACTTCTGTCACCAGAGTGAAAAGTGTGTTTTTTATGATGAAGAAAAGACTCACGTGCATGAAACACACAGTCAAAACGCGTAGAGTCTGGAGTAATTAGCTTAGTAGCTATCTGTCCTTTGTTAGACTCACTTCACTTGTTACTTCCCTCTTTTCCTTTGCTTCTCCTGGCCTTGTAGAGGTAAGACGTTTGTGTTAATGTAAGTGCGTGTGAACAAGCACTAAATTTATTTTCCACATGGTGTAATACTTTATTACTTCGTGCTAATAACATCTTTTTATATGTTATTAACAGGTTACGTAGCGGAAATAGGGTGAGTCTTACTGCATGGACGGTAATAATCGGTTTGGACGAAGTTTGCTTAGCCGCCATTATGTCTATCTCACTGAGATGATTACGGATTGTAATAACTACTCACGACCCGCTTACTATTTAATTTATGAAGTCCGATATGCTAGATCGAACAGTATTGGCTCACTTAAGCTGATACGGTCGCGGAAAATAAAACTAAGCCAGATACCCCGAAAGATACAATATTTCGTGCAAACTGGAGATTTTCTACTTATCATCAATTTAACTCGCCAATAGAATTTAAAGGTTAAAATGTTCTATGTAGGTAAAACGGCACTATACAAAACTGATCGGAGGCAAATGTGATGCACCATGGCCCATAGATGACGAGGGTGATCGGCGGCTGCGGAGATTTATACGGGCGGGAACGCAACCAGCTGTTGAGTAACTGACCGTCCAGGTGAACCAAGAGGATACCAACAGTGTCTTCTCAACGACCTTTCAACGAACATTTGCTGCGTATGGACCTCCGCAGCAGATCCCTGGTTCATGCACCAATGCTGACTGAGGTTCATCCGCGATGAAGGCTGGAATACCGCAACTGAAAGTTCACTGAGCGGCGAAACGTGACCTTTCCAGATGACTCAGTCCGTCGGACTGAAAGCAAACACTCTTTAACAATCCTCGAAAGGATACAAGACGGAGGAGGGCGCGTTATGATCTGGAGAAGGCTTTCGTGGCATTCCCTAGATGATCTCCTCATTCCGGCAGGGACAATGGATCAAGACAAGTACGCACCATCTTCACCCCTACATGCAGTTTGTTTTTCTTCGGCACCATAGCAGGACACTGTAATGGGTCACACAGTTCTCAGAGTACATGCATGGTTCGAAGAGAACCAGGGTGGATTTGTCCTACTCCCTTGACCACCCAATACCATCGACAGTCTGCGGGTCCACTTCCGCCTAGCACAGCTGGCCATGGCACTGAAGTCGGCATGGCTTCACATCCCTGTCGGTACCTTCCAGACCCTCAATAAATCTTTTCCTGCACGTCTTACAGCTGTTCGCAGGATTTTGACAGGTGCTCACATTAAAGTGACTGAAGCTATTGCTTTTTGATTTATAGGTACCTAACGACGCTGTCAAAAATTTACCGTCCGTGGTGGCCGAGCGGTCCTAGGCACTTCAGTCCGGAACCACGCGGTTGCTACGGTCGCAGTTTCGAATCCTGCCTCGGGCATGGATGTGTGTGATGTCCTTAGGTTATTTAGGTTTAAGTAGTTCTAAGTCTAGGGAACTGATGACCTCAGCTGTTCAGTTCCATAGTGCTTAGAGCCACTTGAACCATTCGAAAAATCTGTATAAAAGTACCTGGACGATTTAATTCTTTCGCAGAAATTCCTTGTGTGAAACGCACCTGCCGTACGTACCACAGCCCGGATTGTTTTTACGATGAGGGTAACTGTACGCTTGCAACTGACTCATCCTCAGCCCTTGTCACGTCAGTTGTTAGCTGCGATCACCACCTGAATTATACGCCGGCCAGATAAACAGTTATCTGTACAAGTTAGTAGCTTCGACCACGCGTCATGGAATGCGGCTCTTTTATTTTTCGGTAAAAAATGTAATACCAAATCAGTGCTTGCTGTCTGATTCGTATCCGTGACATGGAAGGATTTAGCCATTATCTGTTCTGCGTGATGTACTTTTGCAGTGCTCTGCTTCTACCTTTACTGCGTCATATGACTGTATATGAGGCTGATTACATCTACCTCCTCATTTACGTTCTTTAAATCACAGAAATCTGTTTTATACTGAGCATATCCAGTTATTCCCAAAAATTTCAGGAATGAATTAATAAAAATGTAGAAAATTTCAGACGGTGGTTTTAATGCTTTAGGTGTTCCCTGTAGTCCCGTCCAACGTGAGTACAAGACACAGCACATTCAAACAGTACATTGATGAGAAACTGTCGGAAAAGTCATTCTTTGAGATCTTGTTCAACTAGCGCCACACAGTGGTTTAAACGTCGGTTATGTCATCAAAGTTTGATCCTTCATGTCATTAAATCCTTTGCCATAAAAAAAGCACTCGGGGCACATCGCAAGAACATGGAAGGTGGCTGACCGAGAGTCATTCCTCCCACGCACAATTAGCGAGTGGAACAGGGTTGGAGGGATCAGATAGTGGTTCCGAAAGTATCCTCCACCATACACCATTAGGTGGCTTGCGGAGTATAATGTAGATGTAGATGAAACTGGTACATGTTTTTTCGCTAGAAACTGCCCTACAACTGCAGCCATGTGAGTGGTCACATTGGGCTATATGAATAAAGTGAAGCAAATGCTTTTCCTTCGAATTTTTAAGTTTAAGCTTCGGACTTTATGAATAAATATGAAGCAAAAGCTCCTGCTTGTGGAGACAAAACGGAGAAAGAAACGTTTCCTTTGCCTTATGCTCTGACTTTGGCATTAGCTAAACTGTATGAGAAAGACAAGCTCCGACTGCAGTCTGGAAGCGATAGCTTCTAAAATGTGAAGACTGGTCAGTAGTAAACCCACGTTTGCAGAGTGCAGATGTTGCTCATCTAGCAGCACACGTACATCGTGAAACGTGCTACAGTCCACGTCGATGTCCACCTGGAGAGAATTACGTATAAAATCTTTCAACAAAGGAAATGTTAAACGGATTCCGAACCATTTTCTGCCAGACTCCAAGGAACGAAGAGGTGGAGCGCTATCATCCAAACATAGGATAAAGATTTTTCCTTTCGCATGTAGTTGGTCCTTGATTCCGGCACAGTTGAAAAAATGGGCTCATCAAACTACAGGAAGTAGGGAAATATTAAGCTTTGTATGTACACATATATCAACCCGAAACATTAGACTGCTGTCAATTTTGGATCTTACAGTTAGTTGCCTTCATGAACCTTATCTCATTTGAGCTCCACTGCTTTTTAGGAATGCGTCACACTCTGGGGTGTTTGTTGAGAATACGTCGGTACTTGAACACTAGGATTTCGGTAGTCTCATTCGTATGGGTCATTTCTTTATGCCTTACAATAATACTTTGATGTTTTATACAGCCATCACCATCTGTGCCTGATGGAGAATCCTGTAACTGAAAAAAAAATACTCGTGCATATCTCAGATACAGCTACCTGGGTAGCAGCTTCTGATAGGTGGTGCACCCCTGACTCATTTGCGGGGACCCTGCAGTTGTCAACGCCTTGACACTCATCCTAACGCGTCACGGAACTTTGGAAGTCTCTGATACAAACCTTCCACCCGACTTGGAACCAGAGCACCACGATAATTTCTGGGGACGATGCTACAGATTGTGAGCTTGGCTCAAATTCCGAAAGCGAATCCCCTCATGCCAATAACTTCTTCTTGTCGGTGGAATGGTCCAAGGGGTACAGTTCGATGCAACATCGGCAGTTGGGTTTACACCGTTCGCTTAATAACTGCCGACACAGACCCTTCAACACGGTGAATGAGCAGTCACACATAGTGTACAGGGTATTTCTTTTCGAATGTTGTTACCAAATCCATGAGGGGTACAACTGTTCGCCGTCGATTAACAGACTCTTCCACCTTTTTGCGCTTGCCTCCTTGCAGAGACCATAGCAGGCTTCCAAATATGTGTAGCGTACTTCATTGGCTCTCTTTCAGTTTCGGTGAAGCGCACCATCATAATATTTTTGGATAAGGAATGGGTGTAATACTTTCCCTGCTCCTTGCTTTCCTGTCCTATACTTACAGCTGGCAAGCTGGCAACTGGATCCTCTATTTTCTGTACTATAACCCCAAATGTCGACTGGACGTTAATCCCTAATGTCCCTTCCTATTGTAGAAGGAGAGGATAGTACTTGAGGTCCTTTTCGTGTTTCTGGTTTGGGTATCTCGGTAGCCCTTCCAAAATAGTCATCCGCAGCAGCTTTCAGTTGCTTGACAGTAGTCAGTAGATTACCAGCACATTACGAACAGTAATTACCTCATCCCGTGCCCAAAGACACTGCACTGTGACTTGTGTAATACTATTTCAGGACAGTAAACAAATTAGTTGAAATTAAGTTCGCTGATTGTCTTTTGATTTCTGGATCTGTTATGCTACGAGTTCCCTTTAACAGCTGAAATGATCAACATCCTACTGTGAGATTTCTATCATAACAACAGAAAGACATTGGTTAAATTTTACTGTGTCCCTGAAGCTATTTGGTGCTTTGAGTCTAGAACATTCGTTTTATCATATTTAGATTTAGCAACAGATTCCTCTAACAAACTCGAAAATAGAAGAAATTTACTACAGAGACAGACTGCATAAATTGCTGCTGAAACACAGGACAGTGACATTATGTGCAAAATACCCTATTACAGCACAGCAGTAGACTCCGTAAGAGCTATATTTATGTCGCGATGGTAAATATTCAAAGACCTCCTTTGAGCAAACAGGTCAAAGAGCGGGAAAAGGTGGAAATGTTGCACCAATTACGTACGCTGAGATCATGTAAAACACGGGTCATCAAATCGGAAATTGCTGCTAAAACTGTAGAATGCTTAACTGTAATACGTAGCGACGATTTACTACGAAAAGAACGTTATGAATAACAATCGTAAGCTTCCTGAAATTTTCAAAAATTTATCTGTGTTCACTTAGATGGACTGAGAAATTAGGGGGAGGGGAAAAGGAACTGTTATCTGGATGGAGATACTACTGCCAAAATTATATAAGCAGCCAATGTAGAACATGACCGATTATATAGTATGAAATGGCTAATTCATGGTTCTCAACGTTCGAATATATAGAATGTTTCATCAAACACCCAACACCAAAAAGTAGTACCTAAAACGTTAGGCTGCGGGTTTTCGACGAAATATATTTCATCCATGTCCTCCCACTCACATGCAAAGGAAATACTTGAAATCGGCTTTTATATGCAAATAAATGTGAGGAATGCATGAATTTTACGGTTAACGGCTTCAGTGAAACCTTCTACACTAGCATGTTAAAGATGAACAGTGTTGCATGAGTATGTCCCACTGAAAACAGCGAAATTCTTGGTCTATAAAAAAGCACGTCTTCAGCTGGAGGTGGCTTAACAGCACCCGCTGCAGTCTTCTGTGTCGTTGTTCCCAAACTACTTCTGCAAGACAGTCCAGCTGCTACCCGTAAATCTCAGCACGTGTGGTTATTACGCATGGAAACAAGGATATCCACATTTATGCACCGATCCTTTTTCCACGATAATATTCGTATACCAACAGCTTCTCTTTTGGGCACATATTCTCCGTTGTGATGCCAGATGTTTGTGATTTAGATCATACAGTATCTACACTCCTGGAAATTGAAATAAGAACACCGTGAATTCATTGTCCCAGGAAGGGAAACTTTATTGACACATTCCTGGGGTCAGATACATCACATGATCACACTGACAGAACCACAGGCACATAGACACAGGCAACAGAGCATGCACAATGTCGGCACTAGTACAGTGTATATCCACCTTTCGCAGCAATGCAGGCTGCTATTCTCCCATGGAGACGATCGTAGAGATGCTGGATGTAGTCCTGTGGAACGGCTTGCCATGCCATTTCCACCTGGCGCCTCAGTTGGACCAGCGTTCGTGCTGGACGTGCAGACCGCGTGAGACGACGCTTCATCCAGTCCCAAACATGCTCAATGGGGGACAGATCCGGAGATCTTGCAGGCCAGGGTAGTTGACTTACACCTTCTAGAGCACGTTGGGTGGCACGGGATACATGCGGACGTGCATTGTCCTGTTGGAACAGCAAGTTCCCTTGCCGGTCTAGGAATGGTAGAACGATGGGTTCGATGACGGTTTGGATGTACCGTGCACTATTCAGTGTCCCCTCGACGATCACCAGTGGTGTACGGCCAGTGTAGGAGATCGCTCCCCACACCATGATGCCGGGTGTTGGCCCTGTGTGCCTCGGTCGTATGCAGTCCTGACTGTGGCGCTCACCTGCACGGCGCCAAACACGCATACGACCATCATTGGCACCAAGGCAGAAGCGACTCTCATCGCCGAAGATGACACGTCTCCATTCGTCCCTCCATTCACGCCTGTCGCGACACCACTGGAGGCGGGCTGCACGATGTTGGGGAGTGAGCGGAAGACGGCCTAACGGTGTGCGGGACCGTAGCCCAGCTTCATGGAGACGGTTGCGAATGGTCCTCGCCGATACCCCAGGAGCAACAGTGTCCCTAATTTGCTGGGAAGTGGCGGTGCGGTCCCCTACGGCACTGCGTAGGATCCTACGGTCTTGGCGTGCATCCGTGCGTCGCTGCGGTCCGGTCCCAGGTCGACGGGCACGTGCACCTTCCGCCGACCACTGGCGACAACATCGATGTACTGCGGAGACCTCACGCCCCACGTGTTGAGCAATTCGGCGGTACGTCCAGCCGGCCTCCCGCATGCCCACTATACGCCCTCGCTCAAAGTCCGTCAACTGCACATACGGTTCACGTCCACGCTGTCGCGGCATGCTACCAGTGTTAAAGACTGCGATGGAGCTCCGTATGCCACGGCAAACTGGCTGACACTGACGGCGGCGGTGCACAAATGCTGCGCAGCTAGCGCCATTCGACGGCCAACACCGCGGTTCCTGGTGTGTCCGCTGTGCCGTGCGTGTGATCATTGCTTGTACAGCCCTCTCGCAGTGTCCGGAGCAAGTATGGTGGGTCTGACACACCGGTGTCAATGTGTTCTTTTTTCCATTTCCAGGAGTGTAGATGTAGTTACTGCAGAGGAATAATATTCGCCACGTGTTTCGTGCGACGCCGGGCATCGCAGAAATCCGTCGGTTAGTTTTTCATTATAAAGTACGTGTTTCTTAAAATGAAAGTTTATAAAGTGGCACCAAAGTATACTAATTTAATATTCGTCTTGACGATTTGTGTTTGCTTGATGACCTATTAGCTGTTACATTAGACCTTATTTACTGTGTACATTTTTATTTATACATTGAGTTTAAATACAAGATAACTCTGCGGTTAAAAATACACCAATAATGTTTATTGCCGTTACTCTCACTGTTACTACTACTAAAACTACAGAAGTTACCGCTGCTAAATCTACCTTCACCATCATTATCTACATCTACATTTACATGTACGTGATTACTCTGTTATTCACAATAAAGTGCCTGGCAGAGGGTTCAATGAACCACCTTCAAGCTGTCTTTAAATTTTTCTGTGATGATCATTTCTCCGTACGTAGGTGCGTGCCAACAGAATGTTTTCGCAATCGGAGGAGAAAACTGGTGATTGAAATTTCATGAGAAGATCCCGTCGCAACGAAAAACGCCTTCGTTTTAATGACTGCCACTCCAATTCACGTGTCATGACTATGACACTATCTCCTCTATTTCGCGATAATACAAAACGAGCTGCCCTTCTTTGTAGTTTTTCGATGTCATCCGTCAGTCCCACCTGATGCGGGTCCCCCACCACACAGCAATACTCCAGAATAAGGCGGACAAGCGTAGTGTAAGCGATCTCTTTAGTAGACCGGTTGCACCTTCGAAGTGTTCTCCACTAATAAAAGAAAAATTATGGCATTCAAGGGAAAATCACCAGTCAGATCTAAAATTTTAATAAACAGTGTAATACTGGAACATGTAAATCGCAGTCGGTATCTCGGCTATAACACAGGACAGGATTTCGAAATGAAACTTATAACAATATCCTAAAATTTAATGCAATCTGTGGGCAAATAGAAAAATGTTATAAAAGACAGGCACGAAATAGACACAGATTAAATTTTACAAAGTCGTGGCGGTACCTACTAGACTTTATGGATATGAAACCTGGATTCCCATACAGAAGGATATGTGCAGGATCCAGCCTGGGAACAGGTGAAATTACCAAATCCAGGAAAGGGGAAGGACTTTTTTCCGTTTCTGATGTTCACAGTGGGTGACACAATCTGCTTGAAGAAAGCTGTTTATCACCGATCCAGTGCGTCTTCGTGTAATAATGGTATCTTCAGTTTACTTTTAATAATTTCGAGCTAGAATGCGTTTAGAACATGCTGCAATGGTAAACGCTACGTTATCAAATAAGTAATTACTCATTTCATCACAACAATAAAGGGAATTTATTTTTCGCATTAGCACTGGCTCTACATTCGGCAACAGGGTGTTATTCACGTACCAGTTTCATTTTTTCCTGGTTTTGTGTTTAATATTAAGTTTTCTGAGTAATGCTCATATTTTCTATCGTAAATGGCATTCATTTTGGACATGTCCTAAAGTTTTGGTGAGTCATTCCAATTTTTTAAATATAGTACTTTAGTCTTATTTTTTCCCATAACAATGCGCTGACCACCAATACAAATTTCTCTTCGTTAAATTCGGCTCGGGACCACCACCAATAATGACTTTAGGACTGTCTCTTTCCGTGTCAGTGTGACATGTTGGCACTCTAAGCACCATCCACAAACTTTATGTTGGTTCAGGTAACAGGACACACACCACAAGAGACTCAGTTATAATGTTCGTCCTACTGAAAACAGTTCCACTCACCTTGCTGTGATCTTCTCAATTTCTGCAGCTGGAACACACATCTTCATTGCCCTGTTAGAAAAAAAAAATCAAATAGCCAACTTGGGATACTTAACCGAACGCTTTAAAAGATTACAAAAACGGATTGTTTGTGACAGAATGCTTGCTCTAATATTCCACAACTCGAACCCGTTGGACGTTCAGTTCTTGATCCCGAATTGCACACGGATTTTAGTTAATTCAAAGATCACAGTTTACAAATAAAAACCAAAATTGGGCCAGTTCGTGTTTTTTACTCGTCCACTTATCGGCACTCCACGGTCGAGTTTAACCCATAATTCCCCAAAATTATCAGGTCAGATCACAGCCCCTAACAAACGTATCTGAACATAAAGAGAGCCGAGCTCCGAATTTCACTTAGACTTCACGGATCAATTCTTTAGCCCGTAAAATACGCGTGAACTTACTGCCGTCTGATTGGCCGGCGAACATCATAGCTAATTCGATATCAGAATTAGACCACTCAGTCCCATGTCTTTTGCATTTGACCCATCTCTACATAACAGTTTTTACAAGCTTTTCATAAAAGAAAAAAATTATAACACCAACAAAAAAATGGTTCAAATGGCTCTGAGCACTACGGGGCTTAACATCTGAGGTCACCAGTCCCTTAGACTTAGAACTACTTAAACCTAACTAACCTAAGGACATCACACACATCCATGACCGAGGCAGGATTCGAACCTGCGACCGTAGCGGTCGCGTTGTCCCGGACTGTAGCGCCTAGAACCGCTCGGCCACCCTGGCCGGCGGTCGTGGAGTGTACGGTTTTCGGCAGTATGTAGAATGCTGCTTTACGTATGGATTTGTGTGGCCGTCTTAACTGCTTGCCTGTCGGCGACTGAGGTTATAAACATGGAATGGCTGACAGCCGCCGCTTTATAAGACAAGTACAGCACATAGTTTCCCCGTCATGCTGGTGCCACGCTGGCTTTTATTAGCAGTTAGAGTAGTGTTGGTGACCAGTAAGCACATCCAGCGTGAGCGCGTGCCATTATGGATGATTTTCGGGTAAAGCATGAAAAGTGGCTCAGTCCGAGGTAACACAAAAAAAGAATACTCACACGAAAGATCAAGTGCCTAAGAGGGCTGAGGCAGGGAAGAAGGAAATCTATCTTTCCCCGCTCCCTTCCGATCCGCAGCTGTCCATGATCTGTGTTACTGGATGTCCAAAAAACACTACAAGTAGATTACATTGTGAGCCTCATTTTATGTCAGTGTTCTCTGTTTATGATCTCGTTCTTTCTCTTGTTTTTATCTGCAGCAGGCAGTGAAAGAGAGCAAAATTCTAAATAAATGTGCATTAAGATTTCAAATATACGCTGTAAGCAAGAAACGGACGATAAAAACCTATCATTGCCGGCGTTTTAACTGAATAAATGTAAACAAGTATTGTGACGAAAAAATGAATTTCACTAGTTGCATACACAGCATCAGCACTAATAAATCACATATACAGTAACTATTAACGCTATTTGTTCGATAATGGAAAATTTCGCCGGTGTTATTTGAGAATAGCAGTGCACAGAAGTGGTGAGACGATTTAACATATTTACGTCACTCAGACCTCTTCAAGGCAGACATAGGTACAGTGTTGACGTAATTCATTTCACGACAGTGTTTTTAGAATGGCAGGTACTATTCTGAACTAGTGTACATCAGAATGCACAACCGACACCTTGTCACCTTCGTGTCGTCTACGTTATTCTCAGGTGCGGATGGCATCATAATAATTGCGACAGTGGAACAAGTTCGTTGCCACTTAGTCGAAACTTCTAAACCAAAATTACGAAAGTTTCGTCTGTGTGAATAAACAAATATTTATATGAAATCAGTATAAGAACTAATAGCACAAGGATAAACTCAGCTAAAATTACATCAGGCAGTGGTCCTAGAGGTCAGCTGCTACCACAGGTTACCCAAAATCCGAAATACTCGTATAGTTAAAAAAAACCTGATTTAATTATATGTGATTATCCAAATGTCCCAGAACGCCGAATTCTTCACATCTACATGTGATAAGAATACAACAGGATGTAGCCTTGCGCGATCCCTACCTGCCAATAGATCACATGCTTAGCTATAAGACTGCTTAATTAGTTAATCTATTATATACCCATTTGACCATAAATATAGACCCACATCATCCATAAGTGACGCAGCTTACGTAACTTCAGAGCGCAACAGTACTCCACATAAACAACTCTTATTAATGTATATTAGAATACTTGATCATGTTGTGTCTGTTTGAAATGACACGCATGTCTTTTCCTAATATGTAAGTAGATCGTTATTTGATGACCAAGTAAGCTTTGAATGAGTTGTTCGGCCGCAAAATGACCTACAATGATATAGTCTCCTCTCAGTATGTTAGGGTGGACTTAAGTGATTGTCAATTTTGGTCTATTTCGTCACATTTGGCGGTTGCTTTGGTGACTGGCGTGATGACGAGAGTGTTCAAGGGCGAGAGTGAGGACACGGCTAATCTGCAGCTTTCCCCAAGGCGTGATCGCTCTCTCAGTTCTAAAACACCTCGTCGACTGTGTGGTAGCTCTGAAAAACACACTGGACAACTCTGGCGACAGAGACGATTTAATATACAATACAGTTGACTGGTACAGGGAAAGTTTAAATGTAAGCGTACTATCGACCCGCCCTTGCTTCGGACGGGTGACACAAAATATCTGTGGTCGAGCGGTTTGAGTAGCACAGCGGTAATCTAGTTTACGGGACGCTCAGTAGAGTGATGTACGAAATTCGGAAAAGAATGTCATCATTTTCGTATAACCGAAACGATTTAACCAGCGCACTACAGTAAATTTCTCAGGAGCCATGAATGTTATGTGCTCGATATACTTAGCTGGCATCTGGAGGGATATCGCGTGATAAGCATGGGAACACGTCATGATGTAAGTAATCTGATTACTAACAATGAAAATATTCTAAACGAATCACGGCTGTGATTCGATGTACTGCATATTTTAAGCTGTAGCATTTCATGCATCGGACGCTGGCTGAGTGGATCATCAGACCACAAAGAAAATAGAATGAAAAAAAAAAGACGCCTTACGTAAATACATAGACCGTGACGGCACTCCTGTTGTAAAACTTAGTATGCACTGATTCATTGTTGAGACTCTGCTGCAGTTCATTGCCAAGAAACCTTTTATGGCAAACTTCGTCGCCTTACCACGCAAAGAATGGTCTCCACATGTACGTTTGATTCAAGAAAAGCAGAAAACTGAAAACTGAGTCATCTGCTGTGTTGCTGAAAAACTTTCTTCATGTAAAGAAAGCAAAGCTGCGTCCCACGCTGAAGTAGTTTTCCGGAAAACTGCTTAATTCTTGCATAAAAAAGTGAATACAATAGATTTAGGATTTGCATGTATTTTCGCTATACGATTGTTCTCAAACGATTGCTTTCGACTGGACGTCATTTAGGCGAATTGGGTGTCCTTAACCTGTTATCCAATCGGGGAGAGGGAATCTACAGTGTAACGTGGAAACTGAACCACTTTTCCTTTCTAGCGAATTTCTGCATCACTGAGAAGTGAATGCTAGGTTAAAAGGCAGTGTGGGAAAAAAATGAACTGGGTGGGATTCGACCTTACAGCTTCTTACTCTGCAGGTAAGCCCTTTACGGCTATACTAAGAGGCCTCACCCACCTTTTGAGGTTCGCTGTTCTCTAGAATCGCTGCTACTGCCTATAGTTGTGGCGACTCTAAAGCTAGGTAGCAATGACATTGTTTTCACAATGGCAGGGTCCTCGCTGCGTCCTAATTCAGGCAATTCCCACGAAATATTTATAAATTATATACATAAATCTTCCTCGAAAATGTAAGTATCTATTAGCGAAAATCTGAACAAAATCCGTACAATGGTTCCTGAGATTAGCCGGAATATACAAACAGAATCAAGAAGGCCTCTTAATTTTATGTTTAGAGAAGAGACGAGAAACTATTATAATAACTCGTAATGGTATTATACTGAGAAATCTTGTCGAACAATACACCATCGAAAAAGGAAGATAACAAGAGCCAGTGTTACGCAACATCCCAGCACCAGCTAAGGGTGGATCAAATTAGGAACCATCAGATACGATAAACTCAGTGCATACTCGTCAGTAGCTTGTTAAATTCATAAATAAATAAAAGGAAAATCCTGGCAATGGGAGAAATTAACGCAAACAGCTTGATGATTTTTTGTAAATCAAACAAGAAAGGAAATCCTTTCAAGGGAAACTGACACGCAATCTAGCTATTAATTCAATTAAATAAAGATTCGGTAAAGAAAATTGTTATGGAATTTTCAGGTTAAAGAAATAACGTTTGGACCGAAAAGCACATATACATATTTCAACACTCTGATTTAACATTAGTCAAAAATGGTTCAAATGGCTCTGAGCACTATGGGACTTAACAGCTTAGGTCATCAGTCCCCTAGAACTTAGAACTACTTATACCTAACTAACCTAAGGACATCACACAACACCCAGCCATCACGAGACAGAGAAAATCCCTGACCCCGCCGGGAATCGAACCCGGGAACCCGGGCGTGGGAAGCGAGAACGCTACCGCACGACCACGAGATGCGGGCTTAACATTAGTCATCAGCTGAACAAATCAGATAACTTTATTAAGGTGGCGTTTTTGTATTCGAGGGTAGCAGGAATAGTAACCAGTGTTTATTACAAGGATGATGCAGTATGAATTGGGTAACTCGTAAACACTGAAAATTGTAATAATATCTGTTGTACGGAAATGCAACATCCCATATTTCTCCAATGAATACAACAAACAGTAAACTTAGACTCTTAATGACAAAATACTCATTTAAGAGGAGAACAATTGCAACTGTTAATCGATGTGGTACACATTATACCATTAGTAAGCAGATGAGCAAGAGAATGTTGATGAACAAGAATCTGCTTGCGTTCTCAAACACGCTATATTGATATGAGAAACGAGTTGTTACAGTAGTGCATGGGCAGGAAAAGAGTACAAAAGAAAGTTTCTGCACACGCAACAGCCGCAATCAGTCAACAAAATCCGAGTAGCCCATCGGTGGGTTCGAAATTAAAAATGTTTCAGACCACTACGTCATCGCTGGACTTTCACGTAGTTAGACGCACGCAGATCTTCTGTCAGAACCAGCAGCCCGGAACTGATCAATTAACCCAATAATTTGTATTAGAATGGTAAGCGAAATTCCAGATAGGAGGAAGAGACACTGCGGAAGCATTCATTCGATGTGGCTTTCTTTTGACTGGCTCGACACAGATGGTTCATGACAAAGAAAACCTCTTCTAAGGTAGAGAGGAGAAAGAGACATTATGAAAGCATTCGTTCAATTATGTGCAGCTGATGTTCCTGAGACACATTGAGTCTCACCTTTAACTACGATAATTATGTAAGATATGGCAATGAATTAATTGTAGCAGTGTCAGGTTTTGAAGCCTGATCTCCTGCTTACTAAGTGGATGCACTGTTCATTGCAGTGGACTGAGGCATGAATTGGAAATTGTATCAGAGAGGAAGACGTACTAAAGTGCTGCGTGGTATCGGGTTTGCCAGTGTGGCGCAACCGATAGCGCATCTACCTAGTAAGCTTTAGGAAGACATACAGACTGTTCTAAACAGAATATAACTGGCCGTTGGTCCAATACGCATAACAGGAAACATGCGGTTCTTTTGTGGTTTCTCACATTTGCCTAGGCAGATGAAGGGGTCTTTCCTCATATCTACCTCACAAACATAATAAACCAACAGTTAAAATATTAAAATGAATATTGACATATGCTATACACCTCTTTTCCTCAGATCTTGTGGCGATAACAAGGCGGAAATACAGACCTGCACATTAAATAGTTGCTAAATCTCCAGAATGGAGAACTGTCTTTTTGTAGACTCACAGAACTGGAATAGCACAAGGGAAAGCAGAGATATAAAAAAAGTAAGCAGTGGACGCTGCTCGAATCCCAATCGTGGTACAAATTTAATTCATTGCTTCAGCGTACACTGTGGTACATGACAGAAATGAAGTATCCTCAAATTGAAAAATTAAATCAGCAATCAATGTTAGAATAACTAGAAACACCACCTCTGTAGTTATTATGGAGATGCAAAAGACACTGAGTGGACCATGGGCCTGGTCTGGGCCTCCCTCTCCAATTTTAATTCCAAACTCGAATATATACGATTTCATTGCCTTACTGGTTTCAGTTTAATTTTCTATTTAAAAATGAGTGACTACTAGATTCAGATAAATGATTCCTCAGTAATTTCTTTTCATAATTTTATCTAGCAGTTAAGATTCCGACAGAGCATTTGTTATTCTGGGGAGTAGTTTCCTGGTCAGGGTTCCGCTCACTTGGCTTTGTTATACGAGATACTAAATGATTGTTTGTCGTGCAGGTAAGCGGAAATGTGACCCAAAGAATGTATGTGGTTCGCTGCCATGAAGGCAGCTTGAGAAACTGAGTGGGAGGTCTTTGGGGGGGGGGGAGTCAGTTGTTTGCGATTTCATAGAAGAGATACTTTTTGAGCCGTGCGTGGCTCGTGTTCGTGCCATATCTCATTTGACATCCTGTTTTTACTGTACTGCCGCCTCGTTATGTTAATTTTCAATTACTGGTGTCACTAAATAAAGATGACGTTTGACGACGGCCTCCCGTCTGGTAGACCGCCGGGTGCAAGTCTTTCGATTTGACGCCACTTCGGCGACTTGCGCGTCGATGAGGATGAAATGATGATGATCAGGACAACACAACACCCAGCTCCTGAGCGGGGAAAATCTCTGAGCCAGCCGGGAATCGAAACCGGACCATTAAGAGTCAGTCCGTCGCGCTGACCACTCAGTTACCGGGGGCGGACCTGGTGTCACTGAGTTGCCGCCTTGCCTGCCCGTGAAAATTATCTGATCACCTGCGTGTTGTGGGGCATTAAAACATGTATTTCTATTAATATTTATGCCGTACGTGATATATTGTTTTCAAGATCTGAAAGGTCATCTACGAGTGGCACTCAAAAAGTAATGCAACCATTTCTTTTTCTGGTCGTTTTCGGTTGAAAAATGCAGAGTTGGTTATGGGACATCGTCAAATAATCGCACTTCATCCCTTACAATTTCATTAAGTTCCGACAGGTGGCGGCGCTCTAAGTAGCCTTCAGAATAGCGTTTGTAAGGGAGATGCGTTCCAAACAGAGAGCTGTCATGTAGTTATTTTTGGCGGAAAACCAGAGCATCGCAGATATCCACAAGCGTTTTCAGAGCATCTACGGAGACCTGGTAGTCAACAAAAAGCACCTAGAGTCATTGGGCGAGGCATCTGTCATCATAACAACAATGCCGCGTTAACCTGTCCGATCTCCCGCGTGCCGGGCAGCCACGCACACATACTCCTGCACTGTGGGAACGTGCGGACATTCTCATCACACTTAAACACCTCGCTGCACAACTCGACGTCTTTGCTGGCAGTGCTGACAGACTAGTCCACCAGTTGAGATATTCAAAGGTGCGTGAGTGCCGGGCTCCTCGCTGCCTAACAGAAGAACAACGACGGACCAAGTGTGCGGAATCGCTTGCACGGTACGAGGCGGTTGTTACCAATTTTTTGTGGAACATCGTCACAGATGATGAAACATGGGTTCATCACTTCGAACCGGAAGCAAAACGGCAATCCATGGGGTGGTGCCACACCACACCACACCATCTTCTGACTTCCATCTGTTTGGCCCAATGAAGGATGCACTCCAGAGGTACCGTACCAGTACATGGATGACGAGAATATCATTGATACAGCAAGGTGCTGGCTCCGATGCTGATCGGGAGAGTGCTACTATCATGCAGGCCCTACTAGTAAGCTGGCGTAAGGTCCTGAACGGAAATAATGTAGAAAAATAGTATTTTGTAGACAGAAGAATGTGGAATAACATGTTGTTTTGGAATCCTGACTAAAATCAACCCGCTTCCAGAGAAAGGTGTTGCATTAATTACTGAACGTCCCTCTTATGTAGTATTTCAAAAGAATTGGAGACAGGTCACATCCTTGTCTAAGTCCCTGTGTTGATGTTAACTGTTTAGACGAATTATCTACATCTTCGATTACAATTTTATTCTCCTTGTAAAAATCGTTAAGGGGGTTAATTAGACGCATTAGGGAGCCTCTTTTATCCATAATCTTCCACAGACGCCGTCTAATGACTTTGTCAAAAGCTTTTTCATGACCCACAAACGCTATGTGCGTCTCTAAGTCAACAAGTTAGTTTATACTAAAAATGCCATCAGTGCAGGATCATCTTTTCGTTCTAATAAAATTGTATCAGAGATCGCAGTCAGTCATTTATGATAGTGCTGTAGGTATTATTGTCCATATTAACGAGGCTGATACCTCTTTAGTTATTTGGTTTGGTAAGAAGTAATGTACAAACAACACATAGTGTAAAGTACATGACACAAGCAGGTATACCGAGTTTAGTTTATTCGCTCAGCTAGAAAAAATAGATGTTGGGATAGCAGATATGCTACATAAGGACTGAGGAGGTTGTGCACAATTGCGTCATTGGTCCATTCTCCTCCAGCGACTATACCGTCAGCAGTGAGGTTTACCAGGACATGTTACAAGAGTCTGCTGTGGCACAGTTGGAATAACTGAAACCTATCACAACATTCCAATATGACGGACATCAGGTCTCTGGTTCCTAAATGCCTGTCAATTTCTGGATGAAAAGTTTCTTCAGAAATGGACTATACGGGATAGTAACAAGACGGTTGGATTTGATGGCCACCATGATCATCAGTCTTCACATCACCAGCTTTCTTAGTGGCTGCGAACAGAGCAATCTCTTACTGCAGCAAACACCCACCTGCATGCGTAGGCTGCCACTGAGCTCCTTCACACCTAACTGGCAGAGTCACCTCAATCACTGCTGCGCTTTGGCGACATTCATCCTTGTGCGCTACTGGCGAGCTGTCGCCGGACGATTGCAGTCATCTCCGTACTTACTTTTTTCCTTTCTTTGTCTCTGCATATGGATACGATGGTTGGAAGTGATAATGGAAGTAGGTAATCTGTAACGAATATGTTAATATCAGGTAGTAAAATAATTGTTTTCCACAGTCTGGAGCTAATAACTAGTGCACACCTGCCTCTCCAAAAGTAAATATCTGTTGATAGTGAGTTACAGTGAAAAGAATCCAGTCATGTTGTTACTAATAATTATGAGCCATTCAAATGGCAGTAAACGAAAAAGGGACAATTTGTTAACTAGATGTGACTGTGCTTTGAATGTCAAATCAAACACCTTTCAGCCGTGTAATTTCCCAGCTGTTATTATATTTGGCTACAAGTTTCGGCGATTTACTACTCTATCTTCAGGCCCCTGACCGACGTGTAGGAAGGTTCTAAACTAGGTTTCGGTCAAAATAGGAACCAGCATTCAAAGACTGGGATCTGTAGATTTCTATTCAATAAGCTGTGGGAAGATGTGTGAAGAAACAAACGAAAGGAACCATAGCTGAAGTGACCACACAAGATAGCAAATAACGCATGTACCTCCTTGGTACATTGGTCGCTGAAAGGTGTATGATTTGACATTCTGTAATGGACAGCCGAGTCCCACAACAATCTCTGAAAAGATGTACGTAGAGGGACTTGTGTGTTTTGCGTTTCCCAGGAAACAAAGCAATAGCAGCACCATTTATTAAGTAAGAAACGCTTACTCCTTCAGTTGAAATGAAAAATTCTAAGGTAGGAGCTGTAATGTAATGGAACATTTCGAAATATTAGAACAGAAAGCGGTCAGCTACATTAGTATAAATGTGTTCCACAACCTAATACACCACATTAAATGTCCTGCAGGTAATGAGGTAGAGTTTGCGACTGAAATTGAGAATTTCCTGTTGGGCAATTTCTTCTAGTTCATTGAAAAATATCGTCACGGAAACATCTTACATTTTATGGTTTGGTTACTGATACTGTAATACTTATTATCACATCACAAAAAAGCAGACTCCATATGATACATCAAATGTGATCTGCGTGATGTCAAAAAATATAATATTGTTATGAAGGGTGTCTCGTTGGCTAATGAAATTAGAAATGTGGGATGCCAGTTCGACTTTTATTTGGAGCAGCGATTTTACTAAACACTCTGAGGAGATTGGAGCAGGAATTCCGCCTTATGCAAGACACCTTTTTTCTGTTTTGGTGCCGGCCTGTGTGGCCGTGCGGTTCTAGGCGCTTCAGTCCGGAACCGCGTTACCACTACGGTCGCAGGTTCGAATCCTGCCTCGGGCATGGATGTGTGTGATGTCCTTAGTCCCATAGTGCTCAGAGCCATTTGAACCATTTTTTCTGTTTTGGTCACCCAGACATGTATCTTCAGTGGGTTGCTTTTTTATTTTTTTACTGTAAAATTTTTGTTACATAATAATATTTGGCGAAACTTTGAGTACAAAATATTTAAAATTGTGAATGAATAATTGTTGTAAAATATTATACATCATTTGTTCATAGTTCACAGTTGAGATATTTATTAACGACCTTATGCACTATGTGTTGTTTATAACAATATGTCAAAGTTCTGTTTATAGCTAATTGGCAGAAAGAGTGGATGTATGCATTAGTTTTTCCCAACGAAAGACTAGTTTGTTGATACCGTCACTGTAGAATGTTTGATCTTGTTGACGAAGCCAAAACCTCATCTCTGCTTGCACCGCGTTATCACTATCAAAGTGAAGTCCTCAAAGGTGTTCTTTAAGTTTGCTAAACAGATAAAAACCGGGTGAGGCCAAGTCGGGACTGTACGGAGGATGATCGATGACAGCGACCCCAAGGCGTCGAATTGTCGCAGATGGCGCAGCGCTCGTGTGTTCTAGAACTGTCGTACTGGAGGAGAGGGGGCTCCACATGTGGATGAACTCTTGAATTCGAAACTTGATTTCAGCATGCTATTTCTCATGTACCAGAAGAGTTGCATTACATACTGCCACGTTACGCGCTACAGTACGGGCCCACTAGAGGGTTGGAGCTGGCGTCAGCTAAGTGCGGAAGCTTGCATCGCCCCTGCGCGGAAGTCGACCGAGAAATATGCATGAAAGGTAATACCTCGACCGATATTGAGAATAAAATTTAAAAATATTCGTAGGCTTTACTTTTCAGCACGCCCTCGTAGAATTCCTGCAGTATGGCACGTCTACGGGATCTGCCCAATACTAAGAGGCCTTAGCTGGGTATGGCGTATTTGAATGAACTTTTGGACCCGGCTCCTCACTGAACTTGAATCGTTATCAAAGCTACCGGCGGTGTTGGATGGTATTAGCCTGTTGTTTTCTAGAGGCGAGCAAATTTTTTGTCTGTTGTGGTTAATTAACAACTGTGCGTCCTTTGAATCAATGCCTTATAGGGTCTGATGATGTTAGTAAAGCAAAAACAGGTTCAGATAAACTAAAATGTGAGCAATGCTGTGGACTATACGATTCCCCCCCCCCCCCCCCTCCCCCCTTTACACTATTGAATCTGCGTTTTCGTTGACTTGATGTTAAACCTAACATTACTTCGCTAGCTTTTTTTATTTTTGAAATATCTTGGCAGTATGAAGCCTACTCCTCCAGAACAATAAAGGCGCGTATAGCAGAGCATCCCTCACCCCTTGGACGGAGCACCAGCAAGAGCTCCTTGATTAACCGCAGAGTTGCAATTTTAGCCAGGACTTTGATATGATGACGAATTGCTGTCCACTAATATCACTTTTTTCCTTTCCAAATAATGTTGACGTAATTTTATTCCATTATGAATTAGACACACGGCTCGCATAGTACTAAGTACATAGTGCTTGTGTTATTTTATAACTGCTGGGTAAACGGTACCGACAGTCACTACTGACACTCACGAAATGCTACGCTGTGTAATCGTAGTATGTCGAAAACGAGACTAAAAATTGTGACATTGGGGAGATAAAAAGTAGTTACCTGTAAATTGCTGATTTAAAATCGAAGAAAACAAATGATTAGTTCATTCATATATCTTAGATATATAGATAAGGTATATATCACACCTTATCTCGCCGAGAAGAAGGGGAGATTATACGCAGTGTAGGAAGATCCCATAACCATACTTTACAGAAGCTAAAAAATAAGTAAAGCAACGAACTGTCGAATAAATTACGAGTATAAAAAATAGTGTGATTTGTGCGCTAGTGGAACGTGGGGGTGTGCGAGCAGCAATGGAAGAGAAAGTTAAAAAATGGGCAGCAGATATTACGTTCGTGACAAAAACAGCAGGAAACGTATGCGAGGGACAGGGTGAGAAATAAAGAAATAATGGTAAGATAGACAGAATATGGGAGATTCCATAAAGAACTGTGGCTCAAAAGAGAAAAATAAACGAGGTTGAATCAACCAAATTTATATTTCCCAGAAAGACATGTAAATACCAGACAAGGCGGCAATGTTTAAGGAAAAGAGAAATGTTTAGTTCCTCATCGGCACTGGATGGGCATGGGTTTTAACGGTTATGGCATGGTTAACTGAAGAGGTGGCCGGATGCCTTTCCTGTCTCCCATTGACACGGAGTATGTGTACCCTAACCTCCTACGTGAAGTACTTTTCGCGTGAAGTGAGCGAACGTTTTCTAAATGTTTGCGATCTGCGTAATTGATGCAGGGCTTAGGGAACAGACCGGTAATCACATGTGGGATTTGGAAAATCGCCTAAGAATGACATCCAGGCTCCCCAGCATACCGACCGTCGTCGTTAATCCGCCGTGCGTACTCGATCCTTGGCCTGCAAACCCCCCCTTCCCAGAAGCGGAATCTAACACGCACTGCTGTCCAGGCATTGAGGAATTATCGATTATTTCGGGAAAAGGGCTATTTTATGTTTCGTATTGAGAGAGAGTACCCATATATTACGCTATATTTATAATTTTTACTTTACGGACCATCTGACAGCAACTGAATGAAACACAATTTCATGCCATACGCGTTTCGCCTTTGTTTTCTGCAAGGCATCTTCAGTGGCCTGGAATATGTACATATGTTTGCTATTTAGTTTCCATTTTGGTCACTGTACCTACAGGTTAGAAATAGTTCTTGTGGTTGGTTTTTGCTATTATGAAGTAATATTTTGAACTGTGCTTACAGGTTGCGTGGACGATTTTCTACATATTTCGCTCCTGTTGCATTTTTGGTGTTGTTCTTCTTCTTATAAATGCCAATTTGCGGATTTTTTCACCACATTTCACAGCACTATGAAATGAACACTTGTTTTGCTGCAATGTTTTGGTTTATGTTGCTGACTGTCAGATGTTATTTCAAACATCGAATGTTATTGCCAACTTTCGAGTGTAATTATTGAAGTATCTGTGATCTGTTTGTATATGCATTTGCGTGTGTGTGTGTGTGTGTGTGTTTTGGTGTGTATATATTTTTTTCTTTTGTGGGCTGTGTGTGTATGTGTGTGTGTGTGTGTGTGTGTGTGTGTGTGTGTGTCCAGAAGGTGAAGGAGGGGGAGAAGATTTTTTTTCCTGCTTGTATGAGCGGGACTATTTTTATCTTACCATTTATTTTATTAAGTATAGTAGGGAGCCTGTATTGATGTGTGTTTGTTCATTTATCACATGTTTGTTTTCAGCGATGGCTTTCTGAATGTGGAAGTTTTCTTGCATTTGTATAAGATGTTTGTCATGGTTGCTTATTCTCATTATTTTCATTTCTTGTTCCATGTTTGCAGGATGGTAGTTATGGTGTTTTAAATGTTCTGCAAATGTGGAATGGTTTATTTCGTAATTCCAACAGCTGATATGTTCTTCATACAGCGTTTTAAAATTCCTGCATATCATGCCTGTGTATACTGCATCACAACTTTGACATTCAAGTTTATATATTCCTGATTGTTGGAATTTGTCCCTCTTGGTAGCTGGTTGGCTTAGGTGTGACTGGAGGGTTTGCCCAGTCTTATATGCTATTTGGAAGCCCTGTTTGTTTAGGAAGTTTGCAACTCTGTGTGTTAGTTTATGCATGTAAGTCATGGTGTACCATCTGGTTCTTTTCTGTGTGGTGTTGTCATTGTGTGTATTTGCTGTGTGTGTTTGTAAGATTTCAGCTTTTGAGTTCTCTTGTAATCTGCGAATGTTGTGTTTGTTTTGTATTTGTGTTTTTATTTTTTGATTGAGCCTGTGTACTACATGTGAGTCATACCCATTCTCCCTAGATATTTGTATGATTGTACTCATTTCTTTTTCATAGTTTCTCATGTTGAGCAGGATTCTGTTTAATCTACGTAACATATGTCTTAGTGCTGCACGTTTCTAGTTATGGGGATGGTTAGATGTGGAATGTGTTTTTGTGTCTGTGACTGTTGATTTTCTAAAGATGTTAAATGCATTTTTTTATTGTAAAGAAAATTTATTTGATTTTCTTTTTCTTTTACAAGTGTGAATTTTATGTTCTGATGAGCTTTGTTGATTTCAAAATGGAGTTTATCCTATTTTTTCACTTGGCTCATCTACCAGACAAATAGTGTCATCCACATATCTGTACCAATATGTGATCTTGAAACTTTCATTAGTGGTTATCTTTTGAAATATTGATTTTCTAGATGACTGATGAAAATGTTTGCTAATGTTCCTGATATTAGGGATCCCAAGGGCAGTCCATCTCTTTGTAGATAATATTCATTCTTGAACTGAAAGTTGTTTTGTTCAGTTGTCGATCTGAGCATATTTATTATTCCCTTTATAGCTTCTGTGGTGAGGTTTCTGTGGCATGAGAGATTTTGTTCTATGATTTCTATTGTTTCTGTGATAGGGATGGAGGTATACATATTTTCTATGTCGAATGAAATCAGTGATGCTGTGTGTGGTACCTATATGTTCTGTATGTGTTCTATTAGGTTTCCTGTGTTTATCACTGTTCTGTTGTTTTCTGCTTTATAGTGTTTTGGCAACTAACTTTTGGAGGTATTTGGCTATGTGGTATGTTGGGGCTTTCTTGAAGTTGATAACAGCTCTCATTGGCATTCCGTCTCTATGTGGCTTTGGTTGACTGCGGAATGTTGGTGCTTGTGGGTTTTTCTGTAGTATTTATGTAGTATTTCTGTTTGTCTGTGAGTGTGTGTTAAATGTTTTTCAGTGTTCGTTTCACGTTTGTCTGGAAACGTGTAGTGGTATCTGACTTCAGTTTTTGTTAGGCATTGGTGTTTATGTAACCCTTGTTTTCTGTAATGTATTGATCTTTATCCATGAGTACTGTTACATTTCACCGTGCGACTGCTACGGTCGCAGGTTCGAATCCTGCCTCGGGCGTGGATGTGTGTGATGTCCTTAGGTTAGTTAGGTTTAAGTAGTTCTAAGTTCTAGGGGACTGATAACCACAGCAGTTGAGTCCCATAGTGCTCAGAGCCGTTTGAACCATACTGTTACATTTCCCTTGTCTGCTCTTATTATTAATATGTTGTTGTTCGTTAACTTTTGTTTTAAGCTTTTCATGGTGGCTGCTTCTGTTTGGTTGTTCTCATTGTGTGTCCGCTGTGTTTGTTTTATAATGCCTTTTATTTCTTCTTTTACTAGTTCTCTTGTCAGTCCTATGTTTATTTCACAATTATTTTGTAGTAACCAGTATCGTTCTGATTTCGACGTTTATGCCACTGTAGAACTGTTTTTAACATTTATATTAACGTAACTTGGAATTAAATAGTTCTTTTTGAATGTTTTGTTGAATTTTACAGGGTGTTTCAAAAATGACCGGTATATTTGAAACGGCTATAAAAACTAAACGAGCAGCGATAGAAATACACCGTTTGTTGCAATATGCTTGGGACAACAGTACATTTTCAGGCAGACAAACTTTCGAAATTACAGTAGTTACAATTTTCAACAACAGATGGCGCTGCGGTCTGGGAAACTCTATAGTACGATATTTTCCACATATCCACCCTGCGTAGCAATAATATGGCGTAGTCTGAATGAAATTACCCGAAACCTTTGACAACGTGTCTGGCGGAATGGCTTCACATGTAGATGAGATGTACTGCTTCAGCTGTTCAATTGTTTCTGGATTCTGGCGGTACACCTGGTCTTTCAAGTGTCCCCACAGAAAGAAGTCACAGGGGTTCATGTCTGGCGAATAGGGAGGCCAATCCACGCCACCTCCTGTATGTCTCGGATAGCCCAAAGCAATCACATGATCATCGAAATATTCATTCAGGAAATTAAAGACGTCAGCCGTGCGATGTGGCCGGGCACCATCTTGCATAAACCGCGAGGTGTTCGCAGTGTCGTCTAAGGCAGTTTGTACCGCCACAAATTCACGAAGAATGTCCAGATAGCGTGATGCAGTAATCGTTTCGGATCTGAAAAATGGGCCAATGATTCCTTTGGAAGAAATGGCGGCCCAGACCAGTACTTTTTGAGGATGCAGGGACAATGGGACTGCAACATGGGGCTTTTCGGTTCCCCATATGCGCCAGTTCTGTTTATTGACGAAGCCATCCAGGTAAAAATAAGCTTCGTCAGTAAACCAAATGCTGCCCACATGCATATCGCCGTCATCAATCCTGTGCACTATATCGTTAGCGAATGTCTCTCGTGCAGCAATGGTAGCAGCGCTGAGGGGTTGCCGCGTTTGAATTTTGTATGGATAGAGGTGTAAACTCTGGCGCATGAGACGATATGTGGACGTTGGCGTCATTTGGACTGCAGCTGCAACGTGGCGAACGGAAACCCGAGGCTGCTGTTGGATCACCTGCTGCACTAGCTGCGCGTTGCCCTCTATGGTTGCCGTACGCAGTCGCCCTACCTTTCTAGCACGTTCATCCGTCACGTTCCCAGTCCGTTGAAATTTTTCAAACTGATCCTTTATTGTATCGCTTTTCGGTCCTTTGGTTACATTAAACCTCTGTTGAAAACTTCGTCTTGTTGCAACAACACTGTGTTCTAGGCGGTGGAATTCCAACACCAGAAAAATCCTCTGTTCTAAGGAATAAACCATGTTGTCTACAGCACACTTGCACGTTGTGAACAGCAAACGCTTACAGCAGAAAGACGACGTACAGAATGGCGCACCCACAGACTGCGTTGTCTTCTATATCTTTCACATCACTTGCAGCGCCATCTGTTGTTGAAAATTGTAACTACTGTAATTTCGAAAGTTTGTCCGCCTGAAAATGTACTGTTCTCCCAAGCATATTACAACAAACGGTGTAATTCTATTGCTGCTCGTTTAGTTTTTATTGCCGTTTCAAATGTAAGTAGGCTGTTTATGTTTTCTCTATGTAAGTAGGCTGTTTATGTTTTCTTATTGGCAACATTACGTAGCGCTCAATATGAAAATCACTGGCTGTGCTGTGTGCAGTCTATGGCTAGTTTGCATTGTTGTCTGCCATTGTAGTGTTGGGCAGTGGCAGCTGGATGTGAACAGCGCATAGGATTGCACAGTTGGAGGTGAGCCGCCAGCAGTGGTGGATGTGGGGAGAGAGATGGCGGAGTTTTGAAATTTGTCATGAACTTCTATATTTATATATGATGATATCAAGGTAAATACATTGTTTGTTCTCTATTAATATCTTTCATTTGCTAACTATCCCTATCAGTAGTTAGTGCCTTCAGTAGTTTGAATCTTTTATTTAGCTGGCAGTAGTGGTGCTCACTGTATTGCAGTAGCTTGAGTAGCGAAGATTTTTGTGAGGTAAGTGATTTGTGAAAGGTATAGTTTACTGTTAGTCAGGGCCCATTCTTTTGTGGGGATTATTGAAAGTCAGATTGCGTTGCACTAACAAAATATTGTGCGTCAGGTTAAGGACAGTCATGTATAATTGTTCAAAGGGGAAGTTTCATATGGCGACCCTGCCAGGATACCTCACTGGAATCTTCTGAATTTTTGTTGTAGTTTGTGTAATTAGTGTAGATTTTGTTTATTGCTAGTTCGTAATTGTAGAGAAAATCTCCTTTGTAGTTGCAGACTTTCACTGTTGTACAGTAAAACAGTTGTGGCATGCATGTAGATTTGCACCAAGTATTTCGCAGCTGCAATTAACTAGATATTATTTTCAGTGCTATGTTAATGTGTTCTCTTATTTTTGATCTCCAAATTGTGTTTTTCTGTGTTGTCGTGTGAAATACTGTGACAATAATGGCGTGTGAAAAACGTAATACTAGGCTCCAAAGTAAACTGAGAAATGACAGTGAAAATGAAAGCAGTGTGTCAGCGCCACCGAGTAATGAATTAACTGATGTTCAAAGTAGTAATTTGGTAATTGTGCATAGGGAAATGGAGCGGGCGGCAAAGAATGGCGTGGACAGTGAAACAATTAGTGAAGAGGGAAGCATGATTGATCGATCGGTCGGCAACAGCTCGCCTCAGGAATCCGAAATGACAGGACACAATTTCGCAAATACTGTAGATTCAGGTTTTGCGTCCTCACCGTTTTCTCAAATGAGTCAAGACACATTTTCCGCTTGTCAAAATGTGAATGTTGCCAGTGCAAATTCAGTGCCAAAAAGCAGTGAGGAACATGTTTCAGACACCAGTGCATTGTTATTACAATTAATGCAACAAATGGGACAAAAGCTTGAAAAGTTAGACACAATGGAACAAAATCAGGGACAAACACAGCAAAAGCTTCAAAAGTTAGACACAATGGAACAACACCAGAGACAAACACAGCAACAGTTAGACGCAATGGAACAAAATCTTCACACCACGCTTGAACAAACACGTGAAGATTTAACTACTGAGTTACATAACATTGAATCGAAATGTCAAAAAGTCTGTAATGACGTAAAAACACAAATTTGTGAGCATTTTCAACCCATTTTTTCGTGGCATGAAAATGTATTACAGAATCATGAAGCAGCCATAAAAGAACTGCAAACCATTGTTCATGAAAATCACGACACCTTGCAAGCTAAAATTGGCTCAGTTGCATCTACTGATTCAGTTACACAACTTGCAAAAACTCAGGAAAACTAAAAGGACAAAGTAGATACTCTGAAACTTGGTTCAGAAAAACATACAGAGGAACTAATTTCACTATCGGCTAAAGTAGCCGAACTTTCAGATCAGTTCACTAACTTATCTACAAAGATAGATGATGATCTGAATGACACAACACCTGTAGCCTTCACTGACACTGAAGAGTATGTAGAAATTAGAAAATTCAAACAAAATCAAAATCAAATAAATACACAGTACAAAAGAGAAATCCGGGAGGTACAAGATCAGTTGGCACAAGTAATACAAAAATTTCATATTTCAGAGGACACTCGCGCTCCAACACGGGAAGAGGAACTTAGAAATACGGAACAGCCACAAAATAATAACACAGCGCATTTCGGAAATTATGAAAGAAATTGGCAATGTGCACCGAATTTTGAGATTGAACAGCCGACACGACGTAACAATGACCGACATGCGACTCGCCGACATGATGATTTTGACTATAAGCTGTTCATTACTACACGTAAATTCAAAACATTTAAGAATTCCGGCAACGACATTCATCCACAAGCGTGGCTCCATCAATTCTCTCACTGTTTTCCTCCCAACTGGTCATTGGAGCACAGGTTAGAATTTATGTGTGGCTATTTAGAGAATGAACCAGCTGTAAGAATGCGATCGGTCATTCACGATTGTCACAGTGAAGGAGAATTTTATCATGCCGTCCTCTCAGCATATTGGTCTCAAGCTACACAAGACCGAGTAAAACATGGCATCATAATGATGAAACGTTTCGAACAATCTGAATTTTCCAGTCTTGTGAAATATTTTGAATACATGTTGCATAAGAATCAGTATCTTTCAAACCCATACAGCCCCTCAGAACTCATCCGCATTTGCTTAATCAAATTGCCTGAACATTTACGACATATTATTTTAGCAGGACGTTGCAAAGAAGACATTGAGGCTTTTCAGGGACTGTTACAAGAACTGGAAATTGACACAGACAGTTGCGGGATGCGAAAACAGGAAAACAATCGTTACAGGTCACATCCGTCACAATTCCGTGACGACAGAAACAATAACTGGACACGACAGGTCTATTCTTACAACGCAAATCGTGACCAAAATAGACACCACCCGTACGACAACCGTTGGCAGAGTAGTAATAATTACAGGGGAAGATCACCTCTCCACGGTAGTGACTATCACAGAGACAATCAGAGAAACAGACAATATGGGAACCAAAATAATTATTATTACGGGAGACAGAATAACTTTAGACGCTACGGTCCAGCGCGCAGTTACGATTCAGGGAGAAATTCTCCACCACTTAACCGACAAGAAAGAAACTACAGGAACTACCGACATGACGACAGATGATGTGATCGTAACGACAGACCTGAATTGCATCAGAACTGGCGGGACTTAAACAGGGCAGGGCCCTCTCGTCACGGTGAATTTGTAGAAGTTAGGTCTCCAAATCCCAATAACGACGCACGCCAACAAAGAGACAATAGGCAATGACTCACACTGCTGGCAGCCACAAAACATACTTATGAAACTGGCGACGCAGCTGCTGTAGCTAGTAATTACGTAAAAATGGAAGACATTAGGGACATCTTACTCCAGGAACACGACGTAAAACATAACAACATTGCATTCCTGTGATTCACATTACAGTAAATGACGTAAAATTTACGGCAGTACTTGACTCTGGCAGTCCCATTTCAGTAATTAGTGAAACAGCTTTTAGCAAATGCAACAAATCGAACGATTGCCCCACACTTCCGTTACGTAAGATTAAATTACAAGGTGCAATCTTTGGAAAAAGTGTAGATGTACGCCAACAAACCAATTTAGAACTCTTTTGTCAAAGCCACAGCTTCTCTATGAACTTTCTCATTGTTCCATTATTGTCGACGGAAATTATATTGGGAGTAGACTTTTTGAATGAATACAAAGCAATCTTAAACTTTCACGATGCTGAAATAAGTTTAGAGAAAGAAGGTAAGTCAATAGCTTTGAAATTTGAAGATTGGCTCTCAAACCATGACGAGGAAATTAATCGGCTTTACCTTCTGTTAGACAACAGTTCGGAATTTTCTACGGAACTAGACACTAACTATCACTCTGCAAGTACTGACAGGGATGATATCGACGGCGCATTTGACACTAATAAGTTAATTCAGAATCAAATTCAAACAATTGAGAATTGTAATGACACTGATAGGCAGGACCTTTTTGAGATTTTACAAGCACATTCCACAGTTTTTACTCACAAAACAGGAACAATCAAGGGATTTCAATACCAATTTCGTGTTCGTGAGCATACTAAATTTTGTGTTAGACCATACGTAATTCCGGCGCATTATAGGGACCGTGTTAGAACAGAAATACAATCTATGCTTAATGAGGGCATTATTGAGCCTGCAGTAAGCTCATACAACAACCCATTACATGTTGTTGAGAAGAAAAATGGATCGATCAGGCTTGTTTTAGATTCGAGACAAATCAATACTATCATCATTCCTGAAACAGACAGGCCGCAGACGATGGAAGAACTTCTTCAAAATTTTAATGGTGTAAAAGTGTTGTCTTCCATTGATCTCAGATCCAGCTTTTATCAGATCGAACTTCATCCAGAATGTAGAAAATACACAGCTTTCCTTTGTTTCGGCGTTTGTTATCAGTTTCGGAAACTTCCTTTTGGTTTGAACATTTCTTCGGCAGCATTCATTCGTGGGTTAAATTCCATATTACCTGAGTTCTTAAAACGTCACATCACCTTATATGTGGACGACATTCTGATAGCAGAAGCTTCATGGGAACAACATAATCGCATCCTCTACAGTTTGTTACGTATTTTTGCAGAATCTGGAATTACAGTTAACTTGGAAAAGTCTGAATTCGGTAGGACAAAGGTGAAGTTTTTGGGACATATTATTTCTTCTGAAGGCATTCAGCCGGATCCTGAAAAGTTAGAAGCAATCAGAGCCATTCCAGTTCCATCCACAAAAAAACAAGTCCGCAGTTTTCTAGGTCTCGTAAATTTTTACCGTCGTTTTCTGAATATGCAAATTCTTGTTACACCAAAACTTTGTTCTCTCACTGGAAAAAATACTATTTGGAACTGGGACGAACAACCACAGTTGGAATTCAATTCTTTGAAAGAAGCGTTACTTCACGCGCCAATACTAGCTCATCCAGATCTGTCACAAGATTTCTGCCTTAGCACGGATTCTTCCAAAGTCGGTCTTGGTGCCCATTTATTTCAAGAAGCCATAGAAGATGACATTACTGTTCAGAAAACCATTGCTTTTGCTAGCCGAGTGCTAACAAAATCTGAAAAAAATTATTCCGTTACTGAATTAGAAGCTTTAGCTATCGTTTGGGCATTTAACAAATTCCGTTTCTTTCTTTCTGGTAAGCACGTAAAAGTATACAGTGATCATCGTGCATTACAATTTCTTATGTCTTCAAAATTAAATCATGACAGGTTAAAACGTTGGGCATTGTTTCTGCAAGAATTCCACTTTACAATAGTCTACATTCCCGGCAAGGAGAACATTGTTGCGGACGCGCTGTCACGCGCACCGGCTGGGCTTGAGAAAAGTAACACAGAAGGCAACCTCGAGAAAAATTTCAGTATTCTTTACATTCAGAAAGTCGCCTTTGAAAACTTCATCACCACATCTTTAAAGGACATTGCTCATGAACAAGATAAAGATCCGATTTGGAAAGACATCAAAAGTAAATGGCATGAAAAGACATACACTCAGATTCGGCATTATTACCTGGTTAGAAACAACATACTCTTCAAACGCTGCACTGTTGATGACAAGCTATGGGTACTTTGCATTCCAGACGGTTTTGTTAATAAGCTCATTTGGTACATTCATTTCAGCTATGCACATTTTGGCCCACGAAAATGTTATCATATTCTTCGAACGATTTGTTATTTTAACAATATGGAAAAGAGAATTCGAAGAGTCTTGTCTATTTGTAAACTTTGTGAAAAGGCGAAACCATCTACTATCTCCCATCGTGCTCCGCTGTTTCCTATCATTCCTTCTAAATTAAAAGAATTTGCTGCTGTTGACCTCTTGGGACCACTTGTCAGAACATCTAATGGATTTTCGTACGTTCTAGTCGCTGTTGAACTTACTTCAAAATTTGTTTCTTTCACACCGTTACGTAAAGCCACTGGACGGTCTGTATCCAACGCCTTTGTTAAAAATTTCTTACGTGAAGTTGGACACGTTAGTAAAGTCATTTCAGATAACGGACCGCAATTCAGATCTGCTGTTTGGTCACGCATGCTTCGCAACCATAAAATCAAACCTGTTTTTATTTCATTGTACTCACCACATTGTAACCCGTCTGAACGGATTATGAAAGAAATCAATAAGCTTTGCAGACTTTATTGTCACAGAAAGCATCAGCATTGGGACAGATATTTACACTTATTTCAAAATGTGCTGAATGAAATGCCTCATGATTCCACTGCTTTACCACCCACTCTTGTACTAAAGAATGAAGAACCACCGAACAGAATCAGAGAGCTTGTACCTTTACCGAATACACATAAACTTCGACACAAAGACGTAATTGATTTGGCTCTTGAAAATATAAAATCTGCAGCAGACAAAAGGAGAAAACTACACGGTAAAGCAAATGCAAAGAAACTGTATATTGGTCAGAAAGTTCTCATTAAAGCTCATTCATTGTCACATAAGAAGAAACACTTGAGTCACAAATTCTTTCTAGTTTACAATGGACCTTACAGAATCCGACGTATACCACATGATAATTGCGTTGAAGTTGAAACTCTGCGTACTAGGAAGAGTAAAGGTTTACACCACATTTCACATGTAAAACCGTTTATTGAAAGATAATCTGCTTTTTAACTTTGTCTTTGCCATAAAACGTTTCACTTCACGTTACTAGTATGCTTCAGAAACTGTTACCATGCAACAATGTTTGAAGTTAAATATCCAGTCAAGAACCAAGAGAACTTATTTAAACAGAAATTACGAATGCATTGTTATTGCGAACAGACGACACAGTGTAATTGTGTGTGTACATTCTTGCTTGTTAGTTGCACGATTAGAACATTTACCAGTACTGCTAATGAGATTTTAATGCAACATTTTGGTTTACTTGAAAATACATTTGGGATTTAAAGTACTTTTTGTGAGATTAAAGATGACTTAGTATTTGGTTTCTTTGACAGCTACACGGTTTATTGTTGCTTTTGCGGTGTATCTGTTTTATATCTGCACAGTTTTTCTGAATTCTTCTGGAAAGCAAAACATGTTTTATTAGTAACTTTTATGGTATAGCTACAAGGAGACAGCCTTTTCCATAGCACAATAATACGTTACAGCACAGTACTTTCATCATCACAACAATAAGCGTAATAACTAAGATATCTCTACGCAAAGCATTTCACTTTTGTTTATCATGAGGTAAGTACATTGGCTTCTGCAGAACTTAGCTTTCGGAGGAAAATAACTACGACACTTCCACAGAGATTATCTTACAACAAGATGCACATTTAGCGCTGCAGGACACGCATTTCAGTGATTAATTTTGTACTTAAAACATTTATTTTTAAAGACTTTTGAATTACAAAGAAAGTTTTCCGTGATACATTTCATTCCATTGCTGTAATCTGTAACACCTGAGGGTATAATTACATTAATCCTCAGGGGGGTACACGCCTACTTTGTGTACCATGTGTTTGGCAAGCACAAGGAGCCCTAGCTAATATGGTATTTGCTTATACAACTTTACACATCGGTACCATATTCCTCTAACACATAAATTACATAGCTATCTGATCATTTAACTGAGAAAGACAAATATTTATTTTACTACATCAGTGACAGATGTTTACGTAATTACACAGTTGGATAACTTCACACTTATGAAACTGTATTTTGTCTGTACTTTGTAAACTGTTCATATTTTTTCGGAATCATTGTGATACTATGAGAGCTTTGAATGATGCATTTGGTATGGGAGCATGATTTTAAACTACGTTTGAGGTAGATGACACTATTGAAATGAGCAGAGAATTTTTTTTAGGTTTTGAAATTATTGCAGAAAGCTACGACCTTTTTGAGATTTGACTGAGGTGTTATGATGTTATTTTTATGACGACGATGTGTATTATGCTGTTGAGGTATGTTTATGTCAAAGATGATGCTACCATATATGAGGAATGTGATTACGTGTTTATATGTATATGAATAATGAATAGAAGTTAGGGACTCTTGACTTGTGAAACAGGATGTTAGAAACCAAGAATCGTACTTTAAGAGTTATGAAATGTGTGTAAATGCGTGAATGTATCACAATGCCGGCGAAATTTTTTTTGGACACTGTTATATTCATAGGATTTTGTTTCTACACATTTGCAACGTAAATTCTCGACCTGTGAAATTTGTATATGAGACTGTTACAGTAGCAGAAACTGCTGTCGTAAATATTTCCGTAAGAAAGTTAAGTGACCACCTGCACGTAATGCGTCGTGGGCACGCAGCTGTGTCAGACGCCGGGAGAACAAGTCATTAGTGAGTGCCTCATCAGAAGCACAGGTAGAATAAAAGAAAGGGGAGGCCATTGTCCTCGCTATTGACATTTCCTTGTTGAAAGCATACTGTGGAGCTCGTAATTTATGATATTTACTAAAATGCCTAATGAAATGATTAGAAACATTTTACATCTATTGTCTTTGTAGTTAAGAGATTGCTCATTTTGTTTAATATCTGGTTTCCAGCTGTGTTGCAGCATTGGTTTTATAAAATAAACTTAAATGCATCTGCTAATGTGAACACTTTCTGTCAACAGATTTATTAAATAAGTATTTTCTGATCCACATTCTTCGAAAAAGGAGCTCTTGGAATGGAGAGAACAATAAGAAGGGACTAATAACAGGAACTGCATACATAATTTACTCTTCAAGTACTTGGTAACGTTTTTGGTAGAATAACTTCTTGTGGTGCACCACTTTAATTACTTAGACATTAAGATGTGATTATACATTTCCCTTATCTGCATTGTTATCTTTAGTGTACTATTTTTTCTACTTGAGCTATGTCATGTTTCGATATAAGCTGCTGTTTGCCAGGCATAGTGCTACTGAACTTTAATTTGTGTAACTCTGCTAAGCCAGATTTATTTTTTTGTTTGCTGCGCATTGCCTCATATTAGTTGTAATGTTGAATTGCTTGGTAATTTAGATTTACTGTAGCTTGCTTTGCGATTTTCCATTTTTTTTCATTGCTGTTTATATTAATTGTTTTATGTGCTGCTGCACTGCCTCGTCCCTTAGTTTAGCATCTGAGCTCAGTAGATTTAAGTTAGCTTAAGAGGGGGTAGACTATATAAGAAACTGACTATGGAGAATAGGTAAAGAATGCATTGCGAAGTTATATGAAAAAGATTTGGGCCCAAATGAGTATTGTACAATCAGAAATAATTATTTTGAAAGAAATATGAACAGAATACAGAAAGCAGGCTTAGATAGGACTTTTTGGGAATAATGATGAACAAAGGGAGATCTCCATGCAAAATACTGCAGTAAAACAAACCCTGTCCTTTCCTTTTGTATTATTTTGCTATGTGTGTATGTACCATTGTGTATTTGTCTTTTTCCTGTCTTTATGTGTTTAGCTAATAAGATTTATATTGTAGAATTTTTCAAATACTATGTTATTTTCTTCATAAAGGTGTTTAGACATTATTTATTCTGTTTTGTTTTAATGCTCATGTGTGAAATTGATGTTTCGAAAGTTATTCTGATCTTTTATGTATGTACTTATGTCATAATTCCACTGATGTATATGTTAGTTCGATTCTTTTGTAAAGCCTGTACTACAAATGTTATCTGTACTATTATCTTCTTTAATGATGTATTTTGTACCTTTGTAATTGTATTTTTATGTTGTAAATTTATAATTGTATAGACACCAGTTCTTCAAATTAAGTTACATTTCACTGCACACGTTTCTGTTGGTCATAGTATATGGACAATATGTGAGAAGTAGGGACTGATAGTGTTTGCACGTGTGTTAATAATTCAGCAAGGGACTGGATAACAGCATTGCTGGTTCTAAGGACATTTCAAACAAATTTTTTTGTGAATGGACAAGTGGTGGTTTATGGACTTGCTATATTCTCCACAAGACTCTTTGATGGTGATTGTGCAACTGCACAGTCACAACAGATGCCTGCTGGCCATCGCTACAAGGACTACAGTGGGTCTGCATCTATGATGACCCACCAATACCATTATTTCTACAAGGACTACAATGGGTCTACACCTTTGCTGACTCAGCAGTACCATTATTTCTACAAGGACTGCAGTGGGTCTGCGCCTCTGGTGGCCCACCAATACCGTAATCTCTACCAGGACCACAGTGGGTCTGCTCTGTGATGACCTACCTACCAATACTCTTCGAAATTTCGACTGACTCTGCTGTGGGTTTGCTCTGTTGTGGCCCATTACCTGTCTGCATGTCGAGAGTCAGCACTGTCTTTCCGTTGGAAGGACAACACTACTTCTTCAAGACTGCATGGAAATCCACTACTTCTGTGTGCATTTTCTTTTACTGCTCAGACTTTGAGAAAAACACTGCAATTTTACTGTGACGAATGATGAGGACTGTCTTTACGGACTGTGAGAAAATTTTAGCTTTTGACCAACATTGTATCAATAAGTGTGTGCATTTGATGTCTTTGTTATTGTAATTATGAAAAATTTTATCAAATCATTATAGGCCACTGCCCAAAATAATTTGTAAAATTTTTTGTGGGGAGCATTGGGGCTATGTAAGTAGGTTGTTTATGTTTTCTCTATGTAAGTAGGCTGTTTATGTTTTCTTATTGGCAACATTACGTAGCGCTCAATATGAAAATCACTGGCTGTGCTGTGTGCAGTCTGTGGCTAGTTTGCATTGTTGTCTGCCATTGTAGTGTTGGGCAGTGGCAGCTGGATGTGAATAGCGCGTAGCGTTGCGCAGTTGGAGATGAGCTGCCAGCAGTGGTGGATGTGGGGAGAGAGATGGCGGAGTTTTGAAATTTGTCATGAACTGCTATATTTATATATGATGATATCAAGGTAAATACATTGTTTGTTCTCTATTAATATCTTTCATTTGCTAACTATCCCTATCAGTAGTTAGTGCCTTCAGTAGTTTGAATCTTTTATTTAGCTGGCAGTAGTGGTGCTCGCTGTATTGCAGTAGCTTGAGTAGCGAAGATTTTTGTGAGGTAAGTGATTTGTGAAAGGTATAGTTTACTGTTAGTCAGGGCCCATTCTTTTGTGGGGATTATTGAAAGTCAGATTGCGTTGCGCTAACAAAATATTGTGTGTCAGGTTAAGGACAGTCATGTATAATTGTTCAAAGGGGAAGTTTCACAAATATACCGGTCATTTTTGAAACACCCTGTATGTGCTGTATTGTCTTATGGAGTTTCAGACGTATTTTCTTGAACCTGTTGTACATGTTGTCAGGGAATGCTTGACATAGCTGTATTAACATCTTCAACTTTTGTAGCCCTTTCTTCCTCAGTTACACGCAACTGAGGAAGAGAGGACTACAAAAGTTGAAGATAATTCAAATATACTTGTTGTGAAAATTCAGTAACATTCCATATGCGATATTTACGTTCGTATCTCGTATTGAAATATTACGTTGGCGCATAAGTTCGAAGCGTTTATCTATAAGTTTATTTAACAGAACAGATATACATAACAGGGACTTCAGTCATGGAATTTGTTCTCCTTCAGTATTTACAAAAGTCTGCCAACGCCGTGGTAACTTTGCGATGCTGCGACTGTAGAAACCACTTAACTATGAGGTGAAGAACTCGTCGAGCCATGTTCGGAGCGGAAAGGAAGATCATTGAAGGTTGTTCGATAGAGAGCGAAAAGGTCCTTGAAGGTTGTTCGATAGAGAGCGAAAAAGCCGAAAAACTGAGGGGGCAAGGTCAGGTGAGCAAGGTGAACGTGCAATGACTTCCCAATCCGACTCGAGTATACAGATTTTTGACAGGCTAGCAGGGCGTTATGGTGGAGTAGCATCACTTCATGTAATCCTCCTGGTCGTTGTTCTTGGATTGCGTCTGGAAGGATTCCCAGTTGTTGACAATAAATCTCAGCAGTGATGACTACACCTCGGAGAAGCAATTCGTAGTACACCAAACCGTCGCTGTTCCACCAGATGCGTAACATTATCTTACGTAGACTCCCGCAGATCTTTGTACGGGGAGTTGCTGCTTTGTTTGGGCTCAACCATTTCTTTCTTTTCCTTATGTTAGCACAAAGACAGCAATAACGATGCACGATAGGAATGGAAGGTGGTGTTCACGCGCTTGTTGATGACTAGCAAGTAGTAATGCACGGATGGGCACCCGCTAATACACTACTGGCCATTAAAATTGCTACACCACGAAGATGACGTGCTACAGACGCGAAATTTAACCGACAGGAAGAAGATCCTGTGATATGCAAATGATTAGCTTTTCAGAGCATTCACACAAGGTTGGCGCCGGTGGCTACACCTACAACGTGAAGACATGAGGAAAGTTTCCAACCGATTTATCATACACAAACAGAAGTTGACCGGCGTTGCCTGGTGAAACGTTGTTGTGATGCTTCGTGTAAGGAGGGGAAATGCGTACCATCACGTTTCCGACTTTGATAAAGGTCGGATTGTAGCCTATCGCGATTGCGATATCGTATCGCAACATTGCTGCTCGCGTTGGTCGAGATCCAATGACTGTTAGCAGAATATGTAATCGGTGGGTTCAGGAGGGTAATACGGAGCGCAGTGCTGGATCCCAACTGCCTCGTATCACAAGCAGTCGAGACGACAGGCATTTTATCCGCATGGCTGTAACGGATCGTACAGCCACGTCTCGATCCCTGAGTCAACAGATGGGGACGTTTGCAAGACAACAACCAACCATCTGCACGAACAGTTCGAAGACTTATGCAGCAGCTTGGACTATCTGTTCGGAGACCATGGCTGCGGTTATCATTGACGCTCCATCACAGACATGAGCGCCTGCAATTGTGTACTCAACGGCGAACCTGGGTGCCCGAATGGCAAAACGTCATTTTTTCGGATGAATCCAGGTTCTGTTTACAGCATCATGATGGTCGCATCCGTGTTTGGCGTCATCGCGGTGAACACACATTGGAAGCGTGTATTCGTCAACGCCATTCTAGCGTATCATCCGGCTTGATGGTATGGGGTGCCATTGGTTACACGTCACGGTCACCTCTTGTTCACATTGACGGCACTTTGAACAGTGGAAGTTACATTGTGTTACGACCCGTGGCTCTACCCTTCATCTGACTCAGTTCCCAGGCGTATCAAGGCCGTTATTATGACCAGAGATGGTTGTTTTGGGTACTGATTTCTCAGGATCTATGCATGCCAACTTCGTGAAAATGTAATCACATATCAGTTCTAGTATAATATATTTTTCCAATGAATTCCCGTTGATCATCTGCATTTCTTCTTGGTGTAGCAATTTTAATGGCCAGTAGTGTATTTGTGATTTGTCTTAGAGCATGCGGCACCCATACACCCGTTTTTTGTACCTTACTTATTGCATGAAAATGTCGTACGATGTTGGTTCTCGCAATTCACCATATTTGCCATCTCTCGAGTACACTGGTGTGCATCATTGTGAATTAACACATTTAAACGATCTTCATCAAACGCCGAAGGTCTTCCTGAACGTGAAGGGTCACTAATGTCAAAACGGACCTCCTTAAAACGAGAAAATCAGTTTCTTGCCGTGCTCTGTCCAATGGCATTATTCCCAAATGCGGCACAAATGTTTTTGGCTACCTGCACTGCTGCCACCCCTCTACTTAACTCAAAGAGACGAGTGTATCGGAAATTTTACGATTTCTCCAGCTGGCACTCCGTTTTCTAGCGTCTACAGATCCACTCACTATATTCAGATGACAAAATGACAATATGCAAACTCAAATAGCAGCAGTGAACTACAAATAAAAAATTAAAATTGATAAATAAACACATAGCAAGCGGAATACCGACATGCAAACACAAAAACGCTACGAACTAACCTAATAGGTTGTGATCCGTAACATCAGAAATTGAGTCCGCCTTGATGCAAAACACCTTGTTATTCGTTTATTTCTTTATTCCCCCAAACTAGTTTCGGCGACAAATATCACCATCATCAGTGGTTTTTTTAAAATCTAAAACATGCAGAAAATAGAATGGTTATACAAACACAGTAGCATATTATTACATTTTTACTATTCGTTTTTTGAAATATAGTTTTCTATGGATACTTTCATACTACCTAATTTATTATATGTTACAGCATGTTTTAAGCAATTATTGTCGCTGTTTGCAACATATTTTCTGTGCGCTTTTTTTCTGTTGCCAATTTTTACTCAGCGAACATCATGTCATCTGCAACGGTGTGAGCGGCTGTTAGTAAACAAAATACTAAAAGTGAACTTCGTATTTCAGCAAAATATACTTGGGGTTGTGTTAGTGTTCTGATGTGTACTGAGCTGTTACTTAGCTATTCGTTTACTCAAGTTCGTTGCAACAACACACTCTTTACTGCTCTGAGAGAATTGACCAAGGATACAGAACAGAAAGCACACACACGAAAAAGAACCACTTCACCATCACACAAGGAGACATAAATAATGAACAGAAGTCGTCGTAATTCGCGCTACATTTTTTCGCAGCCTTTCTCGCCACATGCGATACACCTCTCGCGACACACGCGAACAGCAAGATGACGTGATATTCTGGATCAAAAACGAAGTGCGAAAGTTTTGTTTTTCACTGTATAAAAGCAGCTACATACCATCCAACGAACGTGAGTACACGAATAGCTAAGTAACAGCTCAGTACACACCAAATAGCTGGATTCCACAACACTACCACAACCACAAGCATATATTGCTGACATACGAAGTCCACCTCTTAGCATTTTGTTTCCTAAGAGCCGCTCACACGGTTGCAGATGACATGATATTGGCTGAGTAAAAAACGGCAACAGAAAAAAAGCGCACAGAAAATATGTTGCAAACAGCGACAATAATTGCTTAAAACATGCTGTAACATACAATAAATAAGGTAGTATGAAAGTATCCCTAGAAAACTATATTTCAAAAAACGAATAGAAAAAATGTAATAATGCGCTACTGTGTTTGTATAACCATGCTATTTTCTGCATGTTTTAGATTAAAAAAAACCCGCTGATGATGGTGATATTTGTCACCAAAACAAGTTTGGGAGAACAAAGAAATAAACGAATAACAAGGTGTTTTGCATCAAGAATGACTCAATTTCTGATATTACTGTTTTTCTATGCAAACACGGACCAAGTGGAAGAGTTCCAAGATAAAAATATAGTTTGTGATCCTACTTCAGTTAGTATGGTGTGGTAGCTTTTTCAGGCTGTGGTAACATTCTTCTGCTGTGGTTTTTAAGAGAAGATCATATTTTTAGCTTATATATTATTACCATGACGTGATACCTGCCTACCAGACGGACACACTTACTAGACGAAACTAAATATGACGGCTATTTTCAGAACTGCTGCGGTAGTCAGATGTTCTCTACGCGATGATACAATACCGCTTTCTTAATGTGGTAGACACAGTTCATTTTCACTGCTTGCCGAAGTTTTTCGTCGCCGCCTTCTGTGAAGCGCGATACACATTTTCCGTGATCATTTAGCAATGCAGCAGAATGCGAAATGAGGTAGAAGGGAGCGAAGCGAACAAAGTGAACATCCATATTTAGCGTGATTACGGATGGCACAGAAATAATTGGCAATGCGTTGTATTTAGCATCTAATTACGAGCAATGCATAGCGCAGTGCTAATGGCCGGTTGCCATTAGGTCTGCGAATACGTGTACAACAGACTGCAGCCGGTCACATATGGTGCTGCGCCAGAGAATCATGACATAGTACCGCGTATAATGACGGTAATGACTTTTCCTTCGTCCAGGCTCTAGTTTTGAATAAACTCTGCGTTCTTGATACAATGTTACAAAAAAGAGGTGCGGTCATTAGAGATCAATACAACAGTATACTTGATGAACAATATCACGTGTATTCACATGTTTAGGAACAAATACATTCGAATATTGTTCAGATTACAGCTGCGGTATTCTAGGGCTTAATTCCGTTAATGAACATCTTCTGTACCAACCCACATCTGAGATTCCGTTACACAAACTGGGTAAACGAGGATAAGATACAAAGCGAATAATGATAGAGATAATATCGAAATGTGATATACGCGTTCAAATGAAACCCATTCATCTGTGCTGAGCAATAAACAAACTGGAATTTACAAACAGCGAGCAATTCGATGTAGATTGCGCTGGTCATTAGAGTTGTTTGTTTACATTTTTTGAAGTACGTGGTATATATCGCTGAAACACACACAGTGCTGAAATAGGTGAAGAAGTGTTAACGATATAAACGCTTAGATTGCTGCTTGAAACATCCATTACGCTCTCATTTTATTTGATTCGTGATTCCAAATACCGGCCGTATGTACTTGGTGCACATGAATGTAATAGACAAAGCTTTTAGACAGACTAGCAAATTGTTATTCAATCTGTATATTGAGTAAGCAGTAAAGGAAACAAAAGAAAAATTCGGAGTAGGTATTAAAATCCATGGAGAAGAAATAAAAACTTTAAGGTTCGCCGATGACATTGTAATTCTGTCAGAGACAGCAAAGGACTTGGAAGAGCAGTTGAACGGAATAGACAGTGTGTTGAAGGGAGGATATAAGATGAACATATTTAAATAATCAAAGCTTGACCACTTTCACGTTCTAAATAAAGTAACAAAAATATCCATTAGATAATAAACGTTAAATTCTCTTACTTTGAATGTCACGGCCAGTAGCCATGCACCAATGTCCTTTCTGATAAATAAATAAAGAACAAAAGTAACTATTATGCACTAAACTTTACAACAAATATTCTATTACCTACCGATTCAATATGGTGTCATGCTGTCATCGTTAAATTTGTTTTGTGTGGAGGAAATGATGATCTGATGCGTAACTGAAAATACTGATAATTTAAATTTACTATATCTTTTAAAATAATAAAGTTACAGAGTTGACATTTACAACGTTTGTCATTTTAATCATGCGTTTCTATATGAAATGTCGATCGTTAAGATCGACCAAAGCGTTCAGATTTTAGCATTCAGGTCTGTGTTACAAAACTTGTTAATTTCACTTTAAAGGTGTATCCTAAACTATTATAGATATGATCAATATTCAAGTTTAATTGCGACTATCATGAAAATTTAAGAAAGATGGTAGATTAAAATTACAGTGGCTTCATTCCCTAAATTACTACAGAATTAAATCGTTTTAATAAATGTTTTCCTTTATGGCCGATCTTAGGTCTGCCATATTTAACACTGCTACGTCTCCCTGGCTACAAACGGCTTCTACGGGGTTTCCTTATGACGTAAGTTCTTGTCTGTCTCACTCGCACACTACAGTGCTTTGGCCTCATTCAGCAAAATAGACGCCTGAGAATTTCCACATCTTGTGGCAAGTCTGTGCTCTTTGTGGAAACTGGAAATTTGTGGTAAGGTCTTATGGGACCAAACTGCTATCGGTTCCTAAGCTTACACGCTACTGAATCTAACTTACGCTAAGGACGACACACACACCCGTGCCCGAGGGAGGACTCGAACCCCCAACGGTGGGAGCCGCGCGGACCGTGTGACAAGACGCCATAGACCGCGCGGCTACCCCGTGAGGCTGCTCTTTGTGGCACACGATCCTGGACGACAGGGTTCGTTTTACAATTCCTGAAGGCTGACTCCTTCTGCCATAGATTTAAATGAGAGCGAAATGCTCGTTAACTCACATGAGTAAAGACCTGCTCACCTTGTCCAGACCCATATTGACTGTGTGTGTGTAATGTCCACTGATACATGTGTTTCAACCCTACATCACCGTACCAGAATCGGTGACTATTGGCATCTCATGGGAGCAACATTACTAACAACGGAAATGTTACAGCACACAGTCTGAACGATATTCCTACAAAGTTGAGTACGCATAAGTTAAAGAGTTTTCCGTCTACGCTGGCTCAAGTAGAGAATGTTTAATTATAATGACCCTGCATTACTTATGTTCCTGCGTCTTTGAAACCAGATAGTATCTTCTTGTGTCTCCATGCCTCCTCTGAGCATACGTTCTCTTTTGATTCATGAATAGTGTATTTGCTATTAACAGCTGAAATCTATTGTAGGCTTCAAGAAGTCTTTTTGCTCTCTCATTCTAAGTACGAAGCCTAAATTCTCCTGTAACCATGTTTTATGTCCCTTCCCATAGTATCCATCTATGATCATTAAATTCTCATCTCCATTTACATACTACATTACTCGCTCGATCCTCTCGTATTTTCCATCTCTCTCTTCGTCTTCTGCTTGAGACCTTGGGCTGTATACCTGAAATATTGCTGTTGGCGTAGATTTTCTGACGATTCTGATGATGAACAGTTCCATCACTAAATTATTCACAGTATCACACTCTTTACCCTACATTCCTATTCACCACAAACTCTACTCACATTATACCTTTTTATTTTGTTGTTGACGTCATCCCATATATGTCGAGAAATCCTTATCTTGTTTCCGTTTCACTTCACTATTGCTATACCTTGGCTGACTTGGCTGAGTCTTTACATTCCAGTTTTCAGATATTCTATCTTCCCTACCACATTAAAACTTCAGGAACTCCACTCCCCGACTCGTAGAATTATACCGATTCCGTGGTTTTCCAGTCTTTTTCTCCTGATAACCTCTCATCACCCCCGCCCCCCCCCCCCCCCTGAATGAGGGACTAATCCCGAATCCTTTGTCAAAGCATAGATCGTCATAACACTTTTTCAATTATTGGTGACATTTCTTATGAAGTCACATTTCGCGTTTTAGTGCAGTACTTTTTGTTGCGTTTTGCTTCATCAGGCCGCCCATTATTGACGACAGAAGTAAGTAAAAAAACCTTTATTCACTTATTAGAACAATGTACATAATTTCTGGAACGTAATTCAACCCTGACTCCAGATATAATTGCAGAATTTGTGCTCTGGTGTCAGATTTCATTTAATAATGGATTTTGTTAATGTTTGCAGTTGCTTACATAATCACATCATTCCACTTCTCTTGATAATGCTTTTCCTTGTGAGAAATGACCTGCCAGAACCATTCTCCTTGTTATTTACTAATGGCGCCTAGCTTATCCGGGAAGAAATCCATACGATCATTCAATAAATGTAGTTTACGTGGCATTTTACGTTCCATGCAGTGGTGTGATATCAGTAGTTCTTGTTCTTGCTCAACGGATATTGTCTATCCTGTCTGCTCTTCCTCTTGAGGCCTAGTACAGCAACAAACTGAAAAGGAATGTGATTCTTCAGTTTCTCCTGGCGTATTTCTTGCTCGAACAGTCCAGGGGTGTACTGCCAGTCCATAGTGTCCAAGGGGCACAATATTTCAGCGATCAGACATGTCGCCATCTTCAGGTGCGGCGACGAACTGAGCTCCTGAGGGCGGGCGGCCATCTTAAATCCCCTCCCCTCGCGAGGCGTCCCCTCCACGGTCCGCGCCCACACGTCAGCGGTTGGTGAGACGCTGGCGACGGTGTCTGGTTGATGAGTCCGTCCCTGGTACGAATTTCGATAGCCTAACGACGCTGTCCCAGTATTTAGATGTCTGTGCCAAGACCCTGGTATGTTGGTTGTCCATTTCGTGATTTTCGCACAAACTGTGCTCTGCGACCGCCAACTTGTTGGGGTACCCAAGTAGAGTGTGCCTCTGATGCTCTCGGCAACGATCTTCGATGGTGCACACTGCCTTCCCACGTTGTCACGGAATCTGTCATATGCCGACCTTCCGTAAACCGAGATCGTCTTTGACACTTCCAAATAATGCTCGCGTTTTATTTGGTGGGCAAAAGACAGTTCCTACTCGGTGTTTCCTCAATATTCGTCCTATTTTCACCGATAGTGCGCCAGTATACAGTATATAGGCAATGGCTATCTCTTTCTCCATGACTTCTTCCGTCTCCACACGCTGTACTGTAGAGGTGGGGCGGAGAGCGCGTCTGATCTGCCATTTTTCGGAATACAGTGCTGAGGTGTTCCAGTTCTTGGGACAGACTCTGTGCATCAGAGATGGTGCGCGCCTGTGCACCAGTGTTTTTTAGCATCCCATTCCTCTACGCAGGGTGGTGGCAGCTTTCCGCTTGCAAATATAGGTCGGTGTGCGTTTTCTTCCTGTATACCCTTTGGCACAGGGTGCCATCCGCTTTCTTTTGACCATGACGTCCAGGAATGATAATCTTCCTTCTGCTTCGGTCTCCAAAGTGAATTTGATGCTTGGATGTATGGAGTTCAGGTGTGTAAGGAAGTCTAGGAGCTTGTACCTTCCAAGGCGCCAGATCACGAACGTGCCATCCACATAACGTAGAAACAAATAGTTTTCCATTTGGATGACGCCAAAGCTTCCTCCTCGAAGTAGTCCATATAGAAATTCGCGACCACAGGCGAGAGTGGGCTCCCCATTTCGACTCCTTCTGTTTGTTCATAGTATTGTCCATTAAAGAGAAAATACGTGGAAGTCAGAACGTGCTTGAAAAGGTTGGTCGTCTTCTCGTCAAAGTTCTGTGCAATAAGCTCAACTGACTCTCGAAGAGGCACCCTGGTGAATAATGAAACAACGTCAAAACTCACCAGGATATCTGAGTCTTTCAGCTAGAAGTTGTCGAGACGTTTTACGAAATCCACAGAATTTCGGACGTGATGAGGGTAATTACCCACATAAGGGCTTAGTAATTCTGCCAGGTATTTGACCGGCAAATATATAGGTGCCCTAATGTTGCTGACAATAGGGCGTAATGGCACCCTTTCTTTGTGGACTTTAGGGAGTCCATAAAGTCTTGGCGCTACAGGTCCTTGAGGTGTCTATTTCTTGGCGACACCCTCTGTTAAATTTGTGTCCTTGAGAAGAGCTCTAGTCTTGTTCTCCACCTTCTTTGTGGGGTCAGCGTTGATCTTCCTGTAAGATTCATTTAGCAGGCTCTGCTTCTCAATGTAGTCCTTATGGGCACCGTGGGCTACTTAAACCTAACTAACCTAAGGAAATCACACACATCCTTGCCCGAGGCAGGATTAGAACCTGCGATCGTAGCGGTCGCGCGGTTTCAGACTGTAGCGAAAAGAGCCGCTCGGCCACCCCGGCCGGCCCGGATGGTCATCTAGATCTGGCAGCCTGTTGAAACAGCCACAATAATTTTCTATCGTACTTGTAGCCAACTCAGCCAACTTTCAGTTTACTGGACGATATTTCGAGAGAGTATGTTCCGACAAGAGTCCCGCTATCATTTCAAAAAATTATAACTTGGAAACTATTAGAGGTAGAGCATCGTGGTTTGTTGTATAATGTTCGAGAGCTCTCAAAGTTTGTCGCTTTGTGCTCTACTACATAAAACTGATGACAGATCAGGAGAAGATGTAATGTATCATCTGGTATGAAGAATCCAAATCTGTGGCAACGGTACGGTGGAATTGCCGAATGGTAGGAAGTCTCCGGTAAAATCAAGCATTATGAAGTAGTTCAAAAAAGTTTAGAGAGACTGGCAGATCATCACGGGAAATGTTTACCTGTGCATGCTCGATCAGCCAGTTCCTGGTACTACAGGAACGAAAAGTCGCACACGTCCATCATCTTCCAGCATGATGGTGCTTCCCCACAATGGATTTTTAGCGTTCACGATTAGCTGAATCACACATTTCTTGAGAGACGGATGACCCGTGATAGGTACATTGCTAGGTCTCCGAAATCTACCGATGTCATGGCATTATTCTTTTTGCAGGGTTACGTCAAGGATTGCGTGTACACAACACCAGTCAATGACATTACTACCCATCATGCACGAATGAACGGAGCACTCAGAATTGGGAGAACTCGAATCTCGAATATCTCCTTTATGTTCTATGAATAACGAATGGGGACGCACTGAAGTTCTGGCATAACAGGGGGGGGGGGGGGGGGGGGGACCCTCGGATAGCTGCTAAACGTATTACAACAAAGCACTACGCTCTGTCTCTAATACTTTTCATTTCCTGAAATGACAGCAGGACTTTATGGGCACCCTACATTACTCCGTCCCGCACAGGATTCGTGAAGTGATCAACACGAGAAAACCAGAGAAATTACGACTCATACGGAAATTAACCGACTGTCTTTCTTCCCACGCCATTCGTGAATGGACCGGGGAATCGGGGCAAATGCCGGAAGTATCCTCTGCCACACACAGTACGGTACCATGTGGAATATGCTCGTAAACGTTAAACACAGTTCATACTGAGGCAATACAAAAGATGATATGATACGTGATGCGACTTTCTGTACAACGTAGAAACAACCCGCCTCAGAGAAGCACATAGAAACATAGCTGAAGGCGACTCAACTGCTTCATATTGGGATGCCTGCGGTACAACACCAACACGTATCTCTGTTGTATCACCCGTCGCACCGCGGGAGTGCTGTTTGCCCCACGCGTCTTGTGTCGTACAATACACGGCGAGGAAAATTCCAGGTCATTCTACGTGGCTCAATAAAAACAGTTCTATGATGTATATATACAAACGGAAGCGACGAATGAAAATTTGTACAAAGGCTGGGACTCGAACTCAGCTCTCCTGTTCACTTTGCAGATGCGCCAACCACTACGCCACGCCACAGCATTGCAGAAGCTCTCCAGCTACATTGGAATAGCAACTAAGCATCAAACGAAACTGGATATCCTGCCTGAAAACCAGGCGTAGATGCTTATACATGACTCCTGAGACCTTTTCAAGTCGCAATCATCTATGATGTATATATCCAGACTGAAACGACGAATGAAAATATGTACGAAAGTACATCTCCTCAGTAGGCAGATGTGCTTACCAGCACCTCACCCTGGCACAGTTCCTTTGCATAACTGCTCAAATTGTTTTACGTAGATGAAGCACGGCTACATATATCTCCGTACTAAGTTTGTCAGCGAAAGTTACACTTTTCGCGTAAAAAATTAAAAACCACTCTTTCGGTTTTCTCTTGCGTTCTCTGCTGTGCAGTTTTTCACATTCGATTTCGAGGAAACTATTTGATAAAAAAATTGTTTTTCGAATCTTATAGTCCGACATCAAAGCCTGACTGATAATGAACTGGTTTTCTTTTCGTTTGTGCTCACACTAGCTAACAAAAACGGCATGCCCGGATGTTCATTTAACAGTTTTCTATTAGAAACGAAAACATAAAAATTAACTGTTTTTGTAAACATCGAAAGAATTTCATTTCCATGTATTCGTGAAAATCTCCTTGAGACCATGAAAAAGTCATACAAAGATATATGCGTAATGTACAAATGTGAAGTACAGTATCCAGGGCAGTTTCTGTACGCTAGGCGCAGTTGCTTCGTGAGTCTACAACGCGATAAGGTAAACATTTCTACGGTAACGCTTGCCTTTGCAGTTGAAAGCTGCCAAAACTGCTACCAGGTGTCGGGAATGTCCTTAAGATGTTTCCACTGTAGGAGTGTCTTAATGTTAAAGAATAAATGTACTTGTATTTAAACTTGATGCATGATGCGGAATCTTTTCACCCATCTCAGTGAACTATGTGTCGTACAATGGTATATTTATGTATATTCAGCGACATAAATGGATGCTGTCTGAGCAATACGTTGCGAACAGAATTAGTAGCATAGAACTAATACATTTAAACATCATGCACCATGCAGCAGTTTTCAACCACCTAAGTGTTTATGTCATATGACCTGAACTACAATATTTGTACGTGCCTTTAGCGATATATGTGGATACAGCCTGCAAAATTTATTGCGAATAACGTAAGTAGCACATAAGTAATAAATTTAACGTCATGAATGTTTTTCAGGCAGCTCATTGTTTATGACATCATATCCCCTGAATTATTATAAATAGTCCGCCTCCACAGCGTGGCGGTAGCGTTACCGCCTATCACGAAGGGGCCCGGGTTCGATTCCCGGGGGCGACTGGGTGTTGTGTGTCCTTCATCATCATTGACTCGCAAGTCGCCGATGTGGCGTCACCTCAAAAGGACATGCAATACGGCGGCCGAACTCCACCGAATGGGGGCCTCCCGGCCAACAATACCATAGATAGGTGGTTCTTACCAACACAGCTATTGTCCCCTGACAGTAATGAAAATGTCGACCAGTGATTTAGAAGTTGATTTGGAACATACAAAAAATGTTCAATTGCGTGTGAATTCCTTAGTGACAAATCTTCTGACGTTATCGGTCCCTAGACTTACACACTATTTAAACTAACTTATCCTAAGAACAACACACACACCCATGCCCGAGGGAGGACTCGAACCTCCGGCGGGAGGGACCGCGCAATCCGTGACACGGCGCTTCAAACCGTGTGGCTAGTCCGCGCGACCGGAACATACACACATACAAACATTTTGTAATGATAACGGAGTATTGTCATACTCCGCAAACAAGTATCAGCTGGACATATTTTGAAAAGTTTGCGTCGGAAAATATAGTCGCTGGTCAGTTTAAGTTTGGAAGGTTTTACGCTATAGGTTGCTGCATACGAAATATTCCTTTTAACGGTGGAAGCGGAGCGATTCCTCTTTCCATTCTCTAGAAAATGCATGATATATGTGGGAGGTCATTCGTGACGAGACTGTTGTGAGTTACGCGGCCCACGCGATGTTATTGCTACCTGCTGTGTGGAGTGCAGAGCTGCCTTCTGTTCCTTTCTTCCTTATAGTGCTGATACGATCCAAAGACGGGAATGAAAAACTTATTGAAATGGAAAGACAGTGTGAATCATCAGCTGATGACACTGACTACGTTCTTCTTCAGTCTATGCACCATGGCTTCAGGAACCTTTTTGGGGATCGTAAAAGAGTTCTGAAAGCTACATTCCTGTTACTTCTGAATGAGCAGCTGGACGAAGCTGAGAAGGACACGTCGCAATGTTCCTTGTCATTACTGGCTCCCTCCATTTCTTCAGACACATTGTCTATCCCTACGCAGAGTTCACCATCCGCTGCTATAGCATCGATTGTGACTGATCACACTTCAAATCCAGCAATTTTTCTTCTGAATTCTCTTCAATTTGAATCATATACTGCTTTTGCGAAAATAAATAGTTGAAGAAACAGTAACGTATGTTTATTAATTTGTAACCATTATTTATGCATGAACCACATTGAATGAAGTACCGTACCAGGTGCAAAACATAAACATTTCTTGGTGGCATTTCTTCGCCATTCGCAGACTTTAAACAACTTACATTACTGTTATCGGTAGCATCTCTGTAGGAGAAATAGAGTGTCGAAAATTTGCGTCTAGATCTGACTGAGTAGCTGAGTCTAGTTGCTCCAAAAAGCGGAAACTGTATGAACAAGTGTTTAGAGGCATCACGAGAAATCTGAGCATTGCACGGTTTCAACCAGTACTTCCTTAGAGCTTCATAGAAAATTTAACTTTTCTTCAACTTTGTCGATTTCAGCCAAATTTTAAAATACTGTCCCCCATGTAAATATGTAACAATGCCAATTTTTGGAAGTGAAGAACTTCATTGGCTTTTGAGTTATGAATTTTTAATTGTATTCTTGAAGACCAATTTTTTGCAGTCACACTTCAGTTTTCGTGTTGCAGGTGTTTTAGGTACATAGTTCAACAGTTCTATTCGTTCAATTGATGAGAAATGTTATTGATTTACTTTCAGTATTTTTTTCAAATTTCAGACTTAAATTTGCTTTAATTATAGATATGTCAATGTGTTAATAAAATAGAAACACTATATTTTCTGTAATATTAATGCATAGAAAAATGCAAATATCTCAAGACTACTTTCCGGAAAAAATTCATTGAGGTTAATATTTATGACAAACAAGTTGGCTACAAACAATTCTGCCAGAGGAACATCTGCAACTCTGCATTATAGCAGAGGTTGAAAATACCGCTTAAGTTGTAAGATGTTTTAAATAAAAAGTGCCTTACAGCTGAAGCGACATTTTCAGCTTCTGCGAAAAAGTTGGCGTTGAACATGGAAAAACAAATTTATGGGAAAATGGATTTCAAGTTTTTATAAAAAAATAAATGCTAGTACAAGACACATACCCATTAAAATGCACCAGTACCATACATTTTCTCTTCCTGCTCCTGTAAAGCTTCTTCTTCTTGTAATTTCAAAACCGGGGTACCGCTTTTCTTGAAATTTTCCTTCTTTCTGGCAGCTTCTTATGGACTGCTTCGTTGATCTCTACAGAAGCAGATCTTCTGCTGGGAGGATAATAAAGAAGTGCTGGGATTGCTGCTCTCTTCAGACGTCCCAAACGCAACTGTGAAAAAACATCTATAACACCCAACCCTGTCTTCTTTTTAGACACAATTTCTTTGGTACACCTGAATCAAGCGACACTTTCATTTTCATTTTGTGTCTTGCCATCAGTGCATCTTGACAATAGTGCATGAGATGCAAGTCTCTGATAGACAAGTACTGTCTTGACCACAGCATCTATACTAGGAGGAGTATGAATATTTTCTCTATGAGGCCCTTGTACGTCATCCAATACTTGTAATTTGTATTCAGCCAAATCCTTTTGAGGTTTAAGAATAAACACTCCAGAGATGTGAAACAGCCACTAAATGTTCTTGAAAAAAAAAAAAGGAATTTTTAGGATGGAGTCTTACCTTAAAGTTAACATAAGTCACAAGAACGCAGTCTCCAGAAGAGATAATGATCGCTACTGAGACTGAAACAGAAATATGATTCGTACTGTCGTGTTGCTTTTCGCATGACGAGTCGCAACACCTGTCATGTCACATATTGTATCGTCCTAGAGGAAACACGAGTGTAGCACCGTTAAGCGTCGCGTATCGCCACCTTTATTGCACCGTGTTCTATTGCATATCGTATCATTTCAGTACGAACCGCTCCATGGATGTACGAGGTGCTTTCTATAAGTAGTGCAACACTTTGTTTTCTGGAAGGATGGTGGTTTTATTCAGGATTCCAGTACACCATATTATTCCCCACTCTTTTGGCCACAAAATCCTATTTTTCAACATGATCTCCGCTCAGTGCGACGGCATTACGTCACCTTACTTTGAAGCCGTGTATGCCCGCATGGTGCCACTCTATTGGTCAACGTCGGACCCTACGTCTTACTGCATTAATAACCTCCTCAACATTCACCTACTGCTTCCCGCGGAGTGCAGCCTTCACTGGACCAACAGGGGGCGAGGAACCCAGCGGGAATACCCCTTGAAGTACCCCAACTGGTGGACGCGTGTATGAGCACTATGAAGCGGCGAGGTGTTTGATTGTGATCCATCGATCATCTCGAATGAGAGTGTCCCCATGTTTCAAGGCTGACAGCTGTGTGCGGCCGGCCGGCAAGCTGGAGATCGGACAGATTTGCACGACCTATTTGCTATGATGACAAAACCACCCGCCCAACGACTCACTGTGCTTTTGTTCACTGCCAGGTCTCCGAAACATTCTTCAGCCGCCTATGAATATCTATGACGCTTTGGTTTTCAGTCAAAAGAAACTCAGTGACTGCTCTCTGACTGTAATGCACTTCCGTTATAGAAGTCATTTTGAAGACTAGGTAAGGGTCGCCACTTATTGGAACTACATGAAACTATAGGAACAAAAGCGGGAAAATTCCACGATGTCTCTCAAGAAATTTCGCATTTTTTAAACCGGAATTCACCGAGAAAAAATGGCTCTGAGCACTATGGGACTTAACATCTGAGGCCATCAGTCCCCTAGAACTTAGAACTACTTTAACTAACCTAAGGACATCACACACATCCATGCCCGAGGCAGGACTCGAACCTGCAACCGTAGCGGTTTCGCGGTTCCAGACTGAAGCGCCTAGAACCGCTCGGCCACACCGGCCGCCTCACCGAGAAAAAATGCGATGCAATCCTTATTGTATATGTAGATGAAGATGTTATTTTTAATTCTAGATCTGGGCAACACGAGACGCTCAGAGGGAAGAAGACTACCCAGCAAAGGCCTACGGGCCACAGCGGCTGCACGCGTTTCCGCCTCTCGCTGGCGGCGTCCTCAGACACCGCATGTTGTCTCCACAAGGCCCGCAACACGCACTCGCAACTCGCGAGCAGACTTATCGATCTGCCGGAGTCTGCTGCTGCTGCTGCTAGCGGGATCCGTGCCGCTCGCTTTCTGCGCCAACAATCAGTCGCTATTTGTTTGTGCCGCCTGGGCCGCAGCAGCAGCGCACTGCCTCCTCTGCTGGCTGTTAGTTTTGTGACCTCCCGGGGGCGGGTGTGGGTGGGCGGGGGTGGAAGCAGAGCGCAAGGCGGCGCGGCGGCTCAAACGGCGCCCCTCCCGCCCCCGCCCCGGGATAAAAGGCGCCGCCAGCAGCCCGCCTCCCTCCGTCCCCGGGGGCAGCAGTAATCGAATGGAAATTTCCAATTTGTTCGACACTGTTTGGCGGGGGAGATAAAGTTTTCCTTTAGGAGGCGCATGCCCTGTGCCCCGGCCCACTTGCTTCGACGCTCCCCCCGAGCAACCGCTCTGCTCCGCACTCGCGGTGGAGCGTTTCTTTTTTTAAGTGGTTTTTCGCAGACACCGCCAGAGGTAGGCGAAACAAATATCTGTAAATGAATGCAGAAAATTGAGCAGGAAAATTTTGCGTTAAATATGGCGTTAAGACATGGTTACAACTTATACCCACTGTTGTTAAACATCCACGTTGGAAGCGTTGAAAGAAAACGGCGGTGAAGCGAAAAGTAGCAAGACTTCGTCCCATTAAACCTAAACTCACAGTTCTGCATCTACATCAGCATCTACATATACATACATATTTTGCATACCACTGTGAAGAGGGTGCTTCCATTTGCTTTACTTACTACGGCTTCTTCCCATTCCTTTCAACTATGGAGTGGGGGAAGAGTTATTTCTTGATTACTCCTGGGCGTGGGCTGATTATTCCAATGGTTGCCAACCTATCTTGGGCCTTCACCCCTGAGTGCAATTAGACATTAGCAAGTACCCCCACCGCCGTCCCTCCGTTGCCTCCCCCCCCCCTCTCTCTCTCCCACATTATCACTAACCTTAGCACCTAACTAAACTGTAGAATGACAGACTTTTCTTAGAACACGTTTATTTTTAAAATGATGTAAGGAGAATGATATTTAGTGTGTGTGTGTGCGTGTGTGTGTGTGTGTGTGTGTGTGTGTGTGTGTGCGTGTGTGTGTGTATGAGTTAGAACGAATAACGAAAGAATTCGTGCTTCATCCCAAGTGCTACCCATAACTGACCATCCACAGTGAAGGTAGACGCTTGTTACAAAACATACTTCCCCTGCATTACTCCTCTCCTTTGGGACACTTGCTTAACCTGCACACTACAACCCCACTGAAAATCAAACAAGTTGAAATGTGTGAACTACACTTACTGTTTGCAAATCAGTTGATTGCTGCACTCCTTTCTGAACTGGCAGAAATTCGAAGACTTCAGGCTGTTAATACTTTTTGTTTTGCCAGAGACACTAATAATAATAATAATAATGATAATGATAATGTGTACAGCACTATAGTAGCTCTTATCTAGTTACTGCTCTGTCGTGCTCTCAATTAATTCATTTATGTGTCTCGAAGCGACTGATGAAGCAGTTTCTGGACTACTGCAGTTACTGTTTACAACTTGGAGAAGACATTTTCTGGAGATATGTAGCATTTATTACGTGTATGTCTCACTTTTATCATCAGCGATGTACGGGACAAAGTGTGTAGTGGGTGGCCTATGTGAGGTACCTGTAACCACCACCGTGTTAATGCGACTGACTGAGAAAAACTAATTATTGATATCTTATATAACCAGTACTAGAGTCTTACAAAAATGTGATAACAGTAATGATATTTTGGAAAAAAATAGTTTCGTGATTGTAACAAAATGTTTTTGCTACCGTGGAGATCCACAGCCTCGAAATGTTTAATAAAAGGATACATTGTCAGTAGTAGATTGTATTGTGCTTTATTAAAATCGCGCTGTTAGCTAAATTCACCTCAGAGACATTATCAAGCACATTTGCTATGTCATGTATTACATATCGTGCGCATTGTGTGATGAGCACGACATGTAATACATGACATAGCAGATATGCTTGATAATGGCTCACTGGCAAAATTAGCTAATAGCACTCGTTTTATAAAGCACAACACAGCCTACAACGGACAATGTATTATTTTTTGAAACAGAGACGAGTAGTTTAGTTTTTACCTCTCCGAAAACTTCATTTTATCCCTCATGGGGTAATTACCTTCAGGTTGGGAACCACTGCCTTGGTCTAATCTAGTCCTCACGATCCCCACAGGAGCGATACGTAAAGAATGTCGAAACAAAACACCTTTCAGCCATCTAAATTTCCAACTATTATTTCATTGAGAAACCAAGTTCGGCGATAGATTACGTCATTTTTAGACTGATGTGTAGGAGGATTCCCATTTATGACTTAGTCAAAATCGGGGCCGGCATTCAAGACTGTTATCCGTATATTTCTTCTGGATACACTGATCCCTCCGATCGCTGGCCCCTGTTTTGAGTGGACCAGAGGTGGGATTCTTCCTACTCGTTAGTCAGGTGTTCTACCACTGAACGTAAGTCTGTCAACTGTTTTACCTACTTATATCCCCCAAGTATTTGTATGAGATGACTGATTCAAGTTGTTGATGTTGTACTTTTAGAATGCTACATTTGTTTTAGTTTTGTGGAAGAGCACAATTTGATATTTCAGGCCGTTTAAAGCAAGTTGCCACTACGTTTGGCATCTTCAGGTCTTATCAAGATCCAACTGAATTTTGTTACAGCTTTTTGTCAGACGGTACTTTGTTATAGGTAACTGTTTCATCTTCGAAAATGACGCTGTTACTAAGAACGAAACTTGTCTAGCTTGAAGGGGGAAACCAGATGGCGCTATGGTTGGCCCGCTAGATGGAGCTGTCATAGGGCAAACTGATATGAACTGCGTTTTTTTAAAATAGGAACCCCCCTTGTTATAACATATTCGCGTAGTATGTAAAGAAATATGAATGTTTTAGTTGGACCACTTTTTTCGCTTTGTGATAGATGGCGCTGTAGTAATCACAAACATATGACTCACAATTTTAGACGAAAAGTTGGTAACAGGTAGGTTTTTTAAATTAAAATACAGAACATAGGTACGTTTGAACATTTTATTTCGGTTGTTCCAATGTGATACATGTACCTTTGTGAACTTATCATTTCTGAGAACGCATGCTGTTACAGCTTGATTACCTGTAAATACAACATTAATGCAATAAATGCTCAGAATGATATCCGTCAAACTCAATGCATCTGACAGTACGTGTAACGACATTCCTCTCAACAGCGAGTAGTTCGCCTTCCGTAATGTTCGCACATGCATTGACAATGCGCTGACGCATGTTGTCTTGCGTTGTCGGTGGATCACGATAGCAAATATCCTCCAACTTTCCCCACAGAAAGAAATCCAGGGACGTCAGATCCGGTGAACGTGCGGGCCATGGTATGGTGCTTCGACGACCAATCCACCTGTCATGAAATATGCTATTCAATACCGCTTCAACCGCACGGGAGCAATGTGCCGGACATCCATCATGTTGGAAGTACATGCCGTGAAACATCTTGTAGTAACATCGGTAGAACATTACGTAGGAAATCAGCATACATTGCACCATTTAGATTGCCATCGATAAAATGGGGGCCAATTATCCTTCCTCCCATAATGCCGCACCATACATTAACCCGCCAAGGTCACTGATGTTCCACTTGTCGCAGCCATAGTGAATTTTCCGTTGCCCAATAGTATATATCTACATCTACATCTATACTCCGCGAGCCACCTTACGGTGTGTGGCGGAGGGTACTTATTGTACCACTATCTGATCCCCCCTTCCCTGTTCCATTCACGAATTGTGCGTGGAAAGAACGACTGCTTGTAAGTCTCCGTATTTGCTCTAATTTCTCGGATCTTTTCGTTGTGATCATTACGCGAGATATATGTGGGCGGTAGTAATATGTTGCCCATCTCTTCCCGGAATGTGCTCTCTCGTAATTTCGATAATAAACCTCTCCGTATTGCGTAACGCCTTTCTTGAAGTGTCCGCCACTGGAGCTTGTTCAGCATCTCCGTAACGCTCTCGCGCTGACTAAATGTCCCCATGACGAATCGCGCTGCTTTTCGCTGGATCATGTCTATCTCTTCTATTAATCCAACCTGGTAAGGGTCCCATACTGATGAGCAATACTCAAGAATCGGACGAACAAGCGTTTTGTAAGCTACTTCTTTCGTCGATGAGTCACATTTTCTTAGAATTCTTCCTATGAATCTCAACCTGGCGCCTGCTTTTCCCACTATTTGTTTTATGTGATCATTCCACTTCAGATCGCTCCGGATAGTAACTCCTAAGTATTTTACGGTCGTTACCGCTTCCAATGATTTACCACCTATGGCATAATCGTACTGGAATGGATTTCTGCCCCTATGTATGCGCATTATATTACATTTATCTACGTTTAGGGAAAGCTGCCAGCTGTCGCACCATGCATTAATCCTCTGCAGGTCCTCCTGGAGTACGTACGAGTCTTCTGATGTTGCTACTTTCTTGTAGACAACCGTGTCATCTGCAAATAGCCTCACGGAGCTACCGATGTTGTCAACTAAGTCATTTATGTATATTGTAAACAATAAAGGTCCTATCACGCTTCCCTGCGGTACTCCCGAAATTACCTCTACATCTGCAGATTTTGAACCGTTAAGAATGACATGTTGTGTTCTTTCTTCTAGGAAATCCTGAATCCAATCACAAACCTGGTCCGATATTCCGTAAGCTCGTATTTTTTTCACTAAACGTAAGTGCGGAACCGTATCAAATGCCTTCCTGAAGTCCAGGAATACGGCATCAATCTGCTCGCCAGTGTCTACGGCACTGTGAATTTCTTGGGCAAATAGGGCGAGCTGAGTTTCACATGATCTCTGTTTGCGGAATCCATGTTGGTTATGATGAAGGAGATTTGTATTATCTAAGAACGTCATAATACGAGAACACAAAACATGTTCCATTATTCTACAACAGATTGACGTAAGCGAAATAGGCCTATAATTATTCGCATCTGATTTATGACCCTTCTTGAAAATGGGAACGACCTGCGCTTTCTTCCAGTCGCTAGGTACTTTACGTTCTTCCAGCGATCTACGATAAATTGCTGATAGAAAGGGGGCAAGTTCTTTAGCATAATCACTGTAGAATCTTAAGGGTATCTCGTCTGGTCCGGATGCTTTTCCGCTACTAAGTGATAGCAGTTGTTTTTCAATTCCGATATCGTTTATTTCAATATTTTCCATTTTGGCGTCCGTGCGACGGCTGAAGTCAGGGACCGTGTTACGATTTTCCGCAGTGAAACAGTTTCGGAACACTGAATTCAGTATTTCTGCCTTTCTTCGGTCGTCCTCTGTTTCGGTTCCATCGTGGTCAACGAGTGACTGAATAGGGGATTTAGATCCGCTTACCGGTTGACGTTACCGCTGTTGGTGAATGACGCTTCGTCGCTAAATAGAACGCGTGCAAATAATCTGTCGTCGTACCTTAATTTCTCTTGTGCTCAGTGGCAGAACTGTACACGACGTTCAAAGTCGTCGCCATGCAATTCCTGGTGCACAGAAACATGGTACGGGTGTAGTCGTTGTTGATGAAGCATTTGAGATTCCCGATTCTCGCGCAGTTTGTCTGCTACTGATGTGCGGATTAGCCACGACAGCAGCTAAAACAACTACTTGGGCATCATTTGTTGCAGGTCGTGCTTGACATTTCAGATGTGGCTGAACATTTCCTGTTTCCTTAAATAACGTAACTATCCGGCGAACGGTCCGGACACTTGGATGATGTCCAGGATACCGAGCAGCATACAGCAGTGAGCATTGAAGATATCTCTTTGGCAAAACAGCGTGTCCTACGGCGTGAAGGAGTCGTAACTGTGCATTGCACATCCTCGTTAGACAGGAATCGTCGATCCGTCATGGCTTTTCTTATGGGACCAAAAGCGGGGTTATCGCATGGGGAAAATGGGGCCGAGCGTTATCGTGATGCATCGGTGCGGATCTTGTTGCTCCGTTTCACAACGGTTGTTTTCGACAGACATGCTGCCTCATACACATTACTCATTCTCCTTGGATGCCTACCGGCAGCCAAGAAAAAAATAAGATCACGTTGGTCCTCTTCGGACGCATTTCGCAATTACGTCACCATAGTTCACGTTTTCGCATTTACCGCACGCAGGAAGACACGACTGCCAGACTAATCACTTGTCTACATGTCGGTGCTCGTATGCGCGAACCGATGTCGAGCTGCGTTGCATATACGCTCCAGCAACACCGTCAAACGGAAACTTTTTGATCGTCCCTTATAAATTTCCTCTTGAATTGCAATGAGAAGTCAGGGAAAAGCGTGAACTGATGTATGTGCAAAGTTTTGAAATAACACTAAGCAAATGTGGGACTGTAATTCAGTGTTGAGGGTACTCCGTTCACGCACTTCATACTTACGTACAAATCCAAACGTCTAATTTCTACTTTCGTATGCCATTTTGCTTATTTCGTCTTAAAACAGTGCGGCCGCTATGCGAAAATAATAATCTTCTCTGAGAACCAAAGTTCTTCATCGTCGCTCTAACAGTATATATATATATATATATATATATATATATATATATATATATATATATATATATATACCAGGGCCAAAAGACATGGGATAGCGTTATGGACTTATAAAGATGGTGGTAGCATCGCGTACGCAAGATATAAAAGGGCGGTAGATTGGCGGAGCTGTCAATATTGCACTCCGGCGATTCGTGTGAAATGGTATCCAACGTGATTATGACCGCATGACGGAAATTAGCAGACTCTGAACGCGGAGTAGTAATTGGAGCTAGACGCATGGAACTTTCTATTTCTGAAATGGTTAGGGAATCCAATATTCCGACACCCACAATGTCAAGAGTGTGCCGGGAATATCAAATGCCAGGCTTTATGTACGACTAATGTATCTGTTAGTACAGTGCGGTGAAATTTGGCGATAATTGGCTATGACAGCAGATAATGAACGTGAGTGTCTTTGCTAACAGCACGGTATCGTCTGCAGCGCCATCCCTCGGCGCATGACCATATCGCTTGGACCCCAGACTGCCGGAAAACCCAGGCCTGGTCAGATGAGTTTCGATTTCATATGGTAAAAGCTGACTGTACGGTTCAAGTGTGGCGCAGACCCCGTGAAGCCATGGACCCAAGTTGTCAACAAGTCACTGTGCAAGTTGGTGGCAGCTCCATAATGGTGGGGCTGTGTTTACATCGAATGGAATGGGTACAGTGGTTAACCTCAAGCGATCTATAAATGGCTATGCTCGGCCTATTGGAGACCATCTGCAACCATTTATAGACTTCATGTTGCTAAAAAACGATGCGTCACGTGGCCGAGCCACATCTGTTCGCGATTGGTCTGAAGAACATTCTGGACAGTTCGAGCGAATGATTTGTCCTTGCAGATCGCGCGAGATGAAGCCCATCGAACATTTACGGTACATAAACAAGAGGTCAGTTCGTGCACAAAATACTGCATCGGCAACAACTATGGACGGCTATAGAGGCAGGATGGCCTAATATTTCTATAGGGGACTACCAACGACTCATTCAGCCCATGCCACGTCGAGCTGACGCAGTCTGCCAGGCAAAATGTTGTCCGACACGATATTAGCAGGTGGCCCATGAATTTCGTCAGCTCAGTGTGGTATTGCATCTGATGTGCCGATTATCAGCACTGAAAATTATTAATGAAATGTTCTTAGGCTACGCTTGTTATCGCGTTGTTCTCTTCCGTTTGCTGTAGTATAACCGCTCGTTCGTAATACAAGAGAATGGTAGAGAACAGTGGCAAATTTTCCGCTGGTTATCGCTCCCATTCGCTCCTATGTAAGCCGGGCTTTGCGAGGTCTACGAGTTCATGTGTTTGCGGATAGGCTGTCGAACTGCAGCTTGTGTACAGCACGGAATTGATTCACAGCGGAGCCCCACCACTACCGCTTTTCCTTCCCCTACAGCGCCGTGAAGCAGGTAGGCGCCTTCACTCTGTAATAGATATTACGTTGGGAAACAAAAGTAACTGAGAGTGTTTTGCTGGACTTCGAAACTACTACAGCATCCTTGCTACGGTTTTCTGACGAAGTTACATTAACTTGAGATGGCTGCAACAACATCCACCTACGCTCTTAATCAAGGTCTTAAACGCACAGTAAAGCAGTTGAGTTAATTAGTAGGTACCTAGTTAAATTTTGGTGGTACGAGTAATTTTCCCTCTCCGGCTGGCAAATGGAGGATAAGTCGTAGTGTTATGATTCTCTTCCCTACTATTACCAAAAGTACCTCGGTATTATTTTATGAACTGAAGGAATGAGGCACTGTCAATGGCGATCCTTCAGTCGTTTAGGAACTCTGTGACTGGCTATTTCACTACTGTACGTAATGCACCTGTACTGGACTGAAACCACTGTCATCGGTTCATTTCACACTCATCCATGATAACATAAATACATTTCTTTGAAAACACTAATGAAAGTCACTATTACGAGAGATATTCATAGATAACACTTTATAGCAACTCAGAGACTAACTGGCCCAGGAGAACAATGCGAGATTTACACATTGTTGACGTAGATTGCAGCCTGAGTAAAAAATTGTTTAAATGGCTCTGAGCACTATGGGACTTAATATCTGAGGTCATCAGTCCGCTAGAACTTAGAGCTAGTTAAACCTAACTAACCTAAAGACATCACACACGTCCATGCGCGAGGCAGGATTCGAACCTGCGACCGTAGCAGTCGCGCGGTTCCAGACTGAAGCGCCTAGAACCGCTCGGCCACAACGGCCGGAACACTTCTAAGAGATTTTCAATATACTTTTCTCTAATTTTGAGAGGAAAGCAAATAAGAAGGTCAAGTCATTAGCTGTCAAGGTGTCTCTGGAATATACAGCTCGGTTTCTTGGAGGGAGGATACAGAAAGAGCAATGAGAGTAGAGGAAAATTAAATAAGAGACTCTAAGAGTATTATTTATGTAGTATCGACTACCATAAATTTATAAAAAACATCCAAGAGACCTCACGACAGTTACAGGTACAAGTGAGAAACAAAAATGTTCGCTACAGGACGATTTAATTCAGACGGTTGGAAATGAGTTTGTTTTTCTTGAACGAATGGACATCGCAATAATTCATATGTCTACTCTTGAGCAGTTAAATCATCTCACATTTATGTGTAATATTCGCTTGTAACCAATAAATCTAATTTTTCTTTGAAACAGTCAATACCGTTATGCCTTCAAACAATTTCCAGTTTTAAATTCTGCTATGTTATTACGTAAAGAGATCATCAGAAATCACAAGAGTTTAAGATCACATTACTGCGTACTACCTAGACTATATGGCCTTCTTAAAAAAAATCTTTTTACGGCCAATAATGATCAACATTGTTACCCTCACAAACGATTCAGGCAAATGTCTAGTTTGCTTCATGAGACCATTGGTTCGCAATTGCTCACGTAATATACGGAAATCGGCCGATTTCATCAACAGACTGCGGGCTCTTCGCCTAAATACTTCAAACTGTTTAATTAGTTTCGATGTAGTATCTCTTTTTACAAGTGTTCTTCTCGCAGAGTCTTTGGCAGCTTAAAATGATAACATCAACAACCCATAGCAACTGTAACCATATAGCATCTTTGGCCAAATGTCACAACAATCAATCTGGCGCAGAATATGAAAATTACAAGAAGAGACGATTAATAACACCAGCAAATCATAGATTATAGCATAAGAGTGCTAAGCCTGCACAATGTTGTATTACAATACGAAGTGACAGGGATCACTGATGATGTATGGATTTAAGTGCGAAATTTATATATCTGAAAATACGATTAACTAAATTTATAATAACATAAAAAAATTGTGTAACTTTTGCAGATGGTCTGAAGATGGCAGTCTATCCGAAACGGATCCGTCACAATAAAAACATTAAACTACTGTGGCAGCAATATTGATTTTATTCGACAGGAATACAGACATACTATTAACTTAGGAATGATATAATAAGAAGTGGAGGGAAGGTAAGGCGAAATGGCTGCATGAAAAATGTGAAGAAATTTGAAAAAAAAAATGATCGTCGGAAGGAGAGATTCAGTATATAGAAAAGTCAAAGCAACCTACGGTGAAATTAAAAACAAGACTGGTAGCATAAAGAGTGCATCGAGCGAGGTGGCGCAATGGTTAGCACACTCGACTCGCATTCGAGACGATGACGGTTCAAACCCGCGTCCAGCCATCCAGATTTAGGTTTTCAGCGATGTCGACTGAACATTAAACCCAATCTTCCTTCCTTCTTTCATTAAGAATGCAACGGAAATTCCAGTGTTAAATGCAGGTGGAAAGAGTACACCGAAGGCCACTGTGGGGCTGAAGACACGACTGATAACGTGATAGAAGAAGCAACAGGAGGCGATGTAGAAGAGATAGTGAGTTCAGTATTAAACTCAAAAGAGTTTTCGTAGATCAAATAAGGTAGAAGGGATAGATAATATTCTATCAGAATATCTAAAATCATTGGGGAAGTGGCAATAAAACAACAATCCAAATTGGTGTGGTGATATACCATCTGACTTTCGGAAAAAGATTATCTTCACAATTCCAAAAACTGCAAGAGTTGATAAGTGTGAGAATTGTCACACAATCAGTTTTACAGCCCATGCATCGAAGTTGTTGACAAGAATAATACACAGATGAATAGAAAGGAAAATCGATGATGTGTTAGAAGGTAATCAGTTTGGTTTTAGAAAAGGTAAAGGCACCAGAGAGGCAGTTCTCTCATGCAGTCGATAATTGAGGCAAGACTAAAGAAAAATCAAGACACGTCCATAGGATTTATCGTTTTGCAAAAATCGGTCGACAATGTCAAACGTTGCAAGATGTTCGAAATTCTGAAAAAGTTGGGGTAATCTATAAGGAAAGACGAGTAATACACAATATTTACAAGAGCCACGAGGGACGTCAAAGATCAAGAACGAAGTGCTTGGATTAAAATGTTGCAAGACAGGGATGTGGTCCTCCTCCTCTATACATCTAAGAAGTAATGACGGAAATAAAAGAAAGGTTCAAAAGTGGGATTAAGATTCATGGTGAAAGGATATCAACGATAAAATTTACTCATGACATTGCTTCTCTCAGTGAAAGTGAAGAATCTGCGGAATGTAATGGACAGTCTAATGAGTACAGAATATTGATTGAGAGTAAACCGAAGAAAGACGAAAGTACTGAGAAGCAGTAGAAATGAGAACAGCGAGAAACTTTACATCAGGATTGATCATCACGAAGGAGATAAGAAATAAATAATCTATGACGGACGGAGCAAGGAGGACGTAAAAATCATACTAGAACTGCCGGAAAGGGCTTTCCTGGCCAAGAGAAGTCTACTAGTATCGAACACAGGCTATAATTTGAGGAAGAAACTTCTGAGAATGTACATTTGGAGCACTGTATCGTACGGTAGTGAGACATGGACTGTGGGAAAACCAGAACAGAAGAGAATCGAAGTATTTGAGATATGGCGCTACCCAAGAATGTTGAACATTAAATAGACTGAAAAGGTAAGGAATGAGGAGTTTCTCCGGAAAATCTGCAAGAACAGGAGTGTATGGAAAACACCGACAAGGAGAAGAGACAGGGTAGTAGGACAACTGCTATCACGGAATACCTTCCATGGTACTAGAGGGTAGAAACTCTAGAGGCAGACTGAGACTGGGATACATGCAGGAAATAACTGAGGCCTTACGTTGTCAGGGCTAGTGCGATATGAAAGAAAAAGCTTCGGCTATCATACTTCTCTGCCCAAAGAGCAAAACTCATTAAATACTTTTACTGTTCTTTTCCTAGTCTCATTCTCTCAGCATAGCTTGATTTGATTCAGCTGCGTTCGATACTATTATTTTACGTTTGTCGATGTTCACCTTATTATGTATTTTCCAGAAAGAAATCTTTCCTGTCAACTTTAATGATGGTTGAGTTTAATGATAGTGAAAGAAATTTTGTGTTGGTATCCAAATTATGACCAGTTGTACGTGGTTCTGTAAATATATAATGACCAATGGTTATCAGTTCATCGAGTGGAAAGCTGAACAGCATATCTATCCAATGTAAAGCTTCTTAACTTCTCGTTAAGGCGGTCGCTACGATCACGGAATACCTTCCATGGTACTAGAGGGTAATAAATTCACATGGCTGATGACAAACAAGCAATTCTTCAACATCTTTTAATATATAACAGTGTCGTCGGCAAATACCAAAGTTTTCTTTTCTCTCCCAGTTTCAAATCTCTTTTCAAATTTCCTTGGTCTTATTTCCACTCACGCCTCATCTACTACCTTCCTAACTTTACAGTTCTCCTGCGAAACTTGCAGAACTACCGCCCCTAGGAAAAGGGTTGTACCGGAGACTTGGCTTAGCCACAGCCTGGGGGATGTTTCGAGAAGGAATTTTTCACTCTTTTGCAGAGTGAAACCTTCATTTTGAACTATTGTTTGCCTTTAATGTCCTCCAACTCTTATAACTATAATCTAGTTTTTGTATGATTTGTAGACAAGCTTCTACTCCCCTTGTTCTGTCCCTACACCCTTTCACGTTTCAAAGAATGTATTCCAGTAAAAAAATGAACACACTCCAAACCAGCCCTATTCTCCCTACTCTTATGGACCACGTTAGCTGATTCTTTGTGTGTATTCTTTTTCGCAGGTATATCTTAAGTAACACAGTTTGCCGCCGTCCAGCCAGCATGGGGGGCAAGATGTCCATCTAACCACTGGCGGAAGTCGATCCTACATCCTAGGTGTGGAACAATACCGAGCACTACATTACGCAGGATACAACACACACGTACGAGTAATTACTCTTGAGTACATTATGAGAGTGACAGTGATCAATGTGTTACAAATATTTACTATCAAAAACAAACTTGATCACAATTTATTTATTACGGTGACCGGTTTCGATAACTACTCTGGTCATCTTCAGACCTACAAATCGTATACAAAGCTTTAATTAGAGGTTTACATACATTAAAGAAAATACATAAAGTTATAAAGCTATAAAACAATGAGCTGGTCGGGATGGCCGAGCGGTTCTAGGCGCTACAGTCTGGAACCGCGCGACCGCTACGGTCGCAGGTTCGAATCCTCCCTCGGGCATGGATGTGTGTGATGTCCTTAGGTTAGTTAGGTTTAAGTAGTTCTAAGTTCTAGGGAACTGATGACCTCAGAAATTAAGTCCCATAGTGCTCAGAGCCATTTGAACCATTAAACACAGTATGTTACAGAGAGGAGGCACGTTAATGACACGATAATAATTGTTCCTGATTTTGCTGGAAGAAAGAATTAGTGATTCAAGAAACTGCGTATCTTCGTTTTTCATTGTAAATTCCGATTCTGAAATGCGTAGAAATTTGTGGAACATTATGCTTTCCCGCACAAAAGTTTGACGGTGCACTTTTCTCAAAAGAGCGGCAATTTATAGTTTCGTGCACGCAAGGGTGAATCTGGTTGTCGCTACATACAAGCTGACAATTACTGATGAAATAAAATCGTCATAACGTCTGAATAGTAATGACGTTGTTCAAACTGTACAGTTTACCAGGGGCATGATGGTAATTAGTATCCACAGTATGGTTTGGTTTAGTGACAAAGTCCACTTTCATTTGGATAGGTTCGTTAATATACACATTCGGAGACTGAGAATCCGCAATTTCGTGATCGAAAATTCTCTTCAGCCTCGACTGGTAGCTGTGTGGTGTGCAGTCTCCAGTCGCGGAATAATCGGTGCGATGTTCCTTGATGGCACGGTACGTAGCGAACGGTACGTGAAGCTTCTGGAAGATGATTTTATCCCTATTATCCAAAGTGACACTGGTTTTGACAAGATGTGGTTCACGCAAGACGGAACTCGACTCCATCGAAATAGGAAAGTGTTTGGTATTCTGGAGGAGCAATGTGGGAGCCACATTCTGGCTCTGGAGTATTCAGAGACAAATGGCATTGGCCTCGATTGGCCGCCATATTCTCCGGATCCGAACACATGCAGCTTCTTTTTGTGAGGCTGTACTAAAGACAAGGTGTACAGCGATACCGCAAAACCATTGCTGAGCTGAAAACAGCCATTCAGGAGGCCATCGACAGCATCGATGTTCCGACACTTCAGCGGATCGTGCATGCGTTATTCGTCTGCGCCACATCATCGCCAATGATCGAAGGCATATCGAACATGTCGTAGCTCAAATCCAAGTACCTGTAATGACGTTTAACTGTTGAATAAAGTGTGCGCACGCCGTAGTTTGTAACAAATTTACGTTTTCTTTTGATATAGTTCAATAATTGTCACCCAATATGAACGCATACACATCAAGCAGTCCTGGACTGGTCTGTGAGCACCAACGTACATCTCGCATAAGGACCACGAAAACAAGATAAGGTAAGTATATAAACAGTCGTTTTTCCCCCACTACACTTGCGAGTGGAGCTTGAATGGGAGTGACTAGGAGTGGCAATAAATGTCCACCATGCACCTGTTGGTAGATTGCGAAATATTGATCCAGCTACTGACTCCGTCTCTAATTACCTTGTCGTGGATGTTGTTATTGTGGTCTTCAGTCCTGAGACTGGTTTGATGCAGCTCTCCATGCTACTCTATCCTGCGCAAGCTTCTTCATCTCCCAGTACCTACTGCAACCTACATCCTTCTGAATCTGCTTGGTGTATTCATCTCTTGGTCTCCCTCTACGATTTTTACCCTCCACACTGCCCTCCAATACTAAATTGGTGATCCCTTGATGCCTCAGAAAATGTCCTACCAACCGATCCCTTCTTCTAGTCAAGTTGTGCCACAAATTTCTCTTCTCGCCAATCCTATTCAATACCTCCTCATTAGTTATGTGATCTACCCATCTAATCTTCAGCATTCTTCAGTAGCACCACATTTCGAAACCTTCTATTCTCTTCTTGTCAAAACTATTTATCGTCCATGTTTCACTTCCATACGTGGCTACACTCCATACAAATACTTTCAGAAACGACTTCCTGACATTTAAATCTATACTCGATGTTAACAAATATCTCTTCTCCAGAAACGCTTTCCTTCCCATTCCCAGTCTACATTTTATATCCTCTCTACTTCGACCATCATCAGTTATTTTGCTCCCCACATAGCAAAACTCCTTCACTACTTTAAGTGTCTCATTTCCTAATCTAATACCCTCAGAATCACCCGACTTAATTCGACTACATTCCATTATCCTCGTTTTGCTTTTGTTGATGTTCATCTTATATCCTCCTTTCAAGACACTGTCCATTCCGTTTAACTGCTCTTCCAAGTCCTTTGCTGTGTCTGACAGAATTACAAAGTCATCGGCGAACCTCAAAGTTTTTATTTCTTCTCCATGGATTTTAATACCTACTCCGAATTTTTCTTGCTACACGTTAGGGGCTACGCTACACCGTTTTGCGCAAGCTGCTCATTTGTGAAAATACAATCAATGTTAAGTTCTGTTCCTCAGAACGCGATGGCCATTATACTGTTGCCGCATCTGTGGATTCTTTTTCCGACCAGACAAAGTATTAACCATATCAAAATTTTGTCTCTTTTTTCTGTTCTGGTGCTACCACAACTGGAATTTCTAGTTGTCCTACGGTGCTCCTGCAGTTGTCGTTTGCACCTAGTGCATGGAATATTCTCTGTTAGAGCGAAATTAAACTGTCATCTCCTAAACGCATTTCCGCATCTGGAAACATGAGTGCAGTGGACGCGTTACGGTTAGAAATTACGGCAGTCGCCCTGTCAGAGCCTGCACCACACCAGAGCGCCATGCGTCACGCGGCGTCGCTTTTGGTTCTGATTTATTCAGAAAAAGCTGAAATGCGGAGACGCAGTATTCTATTAGGATGTTTATTCGCTCCTTTGTAAACTTATATTCCTATCTTTCACCGTCCCAAACACCACCCCCACTCCTTACATGTGTATGTATCTGTGTGTGTATGTGTGTGTTTTTTTTTATATAACTTTCCTCTTTCCACTTAATTTTTTTCACATCAGCATTAGCAATATACTGGAGGGTTTACTACACAAAAATACTGGAAAAGGAATATTTCGTTAGATATAGCTTCTCCAGACAGTTTTAACACTTTCTTTATTCAGACTCATGTATGGGAATTTTACGTATAACCTTTACATATATTTTTGCTTCTTTGATCCGTTCAGTGGGTTCCGTGCAAACAAATAATTGTCTCATACGTTTATGTCTGTAACTCTGAAACAGAAGTGACTCAGTATACAGATCTGGTAAGAAAGGGAAAGACTGAGGGAAGAGATAAGAATCATAAGCAAAATCTCTTTGCCATTTGTGTCATCACCAGATGAAACTACAGTGATCTGGCCATGACTGTGGGTTCTCTGATTGATCATACGAACTACAAAAGATGGAATATTAGTTTACTTTAGCACATGAATGATAAAAAGATGTACGTAACTTTATAAAGTCCTTTGCCTCAGGAGCGCTTGATAATTTACAACTGCCATTGACTATTAAAACATTCCTTGATGCACCAATTAACAAAATGTTCTTTTTAAGTACAATGTTCAACATCTGCAAAAGTACATGTCCATCTGAGACTTGAATAAGTTTTAACTTTCCTCGGTGATGCTAACCGCTTAAGATGAAGTCAAGAACTGAGACAGAGCACATCCGTGCTTGTCTCTGTATTGGCCTCCGTGTGAGAGTGTTGCTTTGTTGATACAGAAGGCACGTCTGCTTTATCATCTCCTAATCATCTCCCATACATCGTTGCAGATTGCAGCGACACATCGCTAATGTCTGTGATGATGATGGTGATGTTGGGTTTGTGAGGCGCTCAGTTGCGCAGTTATCAGTCTCAATTTTTTCACAGTCCAATTTTTTTCACAGTCCAATCGAGCCATTGTCACAAATGGTGATGAGGATGAAATTATAGCACAAATCAAACACCCAGTCCGCAGGTAGAGAAAATCCCCACGCGGCCGGGATTCCAACCCGGGAACCCGTGATCATGAGGCAACAATGCTAGCCACTAGACCACTGCGTAATTCTGTGGCAACGAACCACGTTCTGTGGCACCGCGATCTTTGGACGAAACCGCAAGTCGTCCATGTGAAATTAATGTGATGATAAAAGAAAATGCTCCAGAATCGTCTTCTGTGGAGTATGGAGGTCCTTCTCAGGTGTTATTTATTCCAGAAGTGAAGAGCAGTGATAGAGGAAATTACAGGAAATCTTGTGTTTTATTGGAGAGGGACAAGGGGAGACTGTACAGGGAAACAAAGGTTTGAGTGCAGTAAGCTGGTTCAAGTAGATGCAAAAAGGGACAGAATCAGGTCGTGTCCTCCCGACATTCGTCTTAAGTGATTTAGGAAGAAATGCCAGAGAATTGACTGGCAGCCGTTAGAATTTTGAGTCCTGTGTCTTACTACCACGCTTAGCCTACATCAAAGGCCGGCCAGAGTGACCGAGCGGTTCTAGACACTTCAGTCTGGAACCGGGCGACCACTACGGTCGCAAGTTCGAATCCTGCCTCGGGCACCGGTGTGTGTGATGTCCTTAGGTTAGTTAGGTTTAAGTAGTTCTAAGTTCTATGGGACTGATATCCTCAGATGTTAAGTCCCATAGTGCTCAGAGCCATTTTGAGCCTACATCAAAGGCACTGGATCTCGTATTTAGTTTGTGAAGACGTGATAGATATTTGATAAATGTGGCCAAGTTCCGAGGGAATTGTTTTTGAGCAAGTGGTGAAGAAGACGCAGTGTGTGGTCGTCGTGTTGTTCCTTGAAAGTAACTGAGAACGTGAAACAAATGCCTGGTCAAGCATGGGAGTATTGTTCAGGTACTTACAGTCATCTTGGCTTTCTGTAACGATGAAGCTCAGTGACTTGACACAAAACGATAAAGACATCATAACGGAACATCTGCAGCCGAGAAAGAGATTCAAGAAGAGGGAGCAAACAGAACGTCCCACAGTCCACATTAATGTAAACTTCGCCTCCCTCAGAACGAGGTGTAACTATCCAACTCGAGGTTCAAATGCAGCACATGTGATAATTATAAACGTCACAATGTTGGAATGCATGGCTCAATTCAGAAAGTAAATTACATAGAGTAAGAAGGTTCCACTCCCCCCTAAAAGACGTTGGATTTATTGAATGCGTCAAGATGTAAAAAGAGAAAAAAGCTGGGTTAGGATTTTAGTTCCTTCCGACGACATGCTCATTGGAGACAGAGATAGATACCTAACAGAGAACAACGTAGAAATAATTCGCCCGTGTATGTTATTCTACATCAGCATTAACATAGATACTCCGCAAGCCACTATGTGTTCCACTCGAAAATAGAGCCCTAATATCTCGTATCTTATCTTTGAGGTCCTTAAGCGCAATGTACGTTCGCGGCAGTAGAATCGTTCGGCAGCCAGATTCAAAAGCCGGTTCTCTAAATTTTCTCAATAGTGTTTCTCGAAAAGAACGTCTTATTCCCTCAAGGGATTCCCATTTGGGAATCTACGTAAAATTTACGTCTTGTTCGAACTTAACGGTAACAAATGTAGCAGCCCGCCTCTGAATTACTTGGATTTCTTCCTTCAGTCTGATCTGGTGCGGAACCCAAACACTCGAGCAGCACTCAAGAACATATCGCACCAGCGCCCTATATGCTTTCTCCTTTACAGGTGAACCGCTCTTTCCTAATATTCTCCCAATAAACCGGAGTCGACCATTCGACTTCCCTATCGCAGTTACACCTCATATCGCTTTGCAACGTTATGCCCAGATATTTCAACGACTTGACTGTATCAAGCAGGACGCTAGTAATGCTGTATCCGAACATTACATGTTTGACCTCCCTCCTGATCCGCATTAACTTACATTTTTCGACGTTTAGGGCTAGCTGCCATTCATCACACCAACTGGAAATTTTCTCCAAGTCGTCTTGTATCTTCCTACAGTAACTCAGCTTCGACACCTTAGCGTACACCACGGCATCATCAGCAAACAGCCGCAGATTGCTGCCCACCCTATCCGTCAAATCATTTATGTACATAGAGAACAACAGCAGTCCTATCACACTTCCCTGGGACACTCCTGACGATACCCTAGTTGTGATGAAAACACGCCATCGAGGAGAACATACTAGGTTCTATTATTTAATAAGTCTTCGAGCCACTCACATATCTGTGAAGTTATTCCATATGCTCGTACCTTCGTTAACAGCCTGCAATGGAGCACCTTGTCAAATGCTTTCCAAAAATCTAGAAATATGGGATCTGCCTGATGCCCTTCATCAATAGTTCTCAGTACATCATGTGAGAAAGGGCAAGCAGAGTTTCGCACGAGCGATGTTTTCTAAAACCATACTGATTCGTGCACATAAGCCTCTCAGTCTCAAGAAAGTTTATTATATTAGACCTGAGAATATTTACAAATATTCTGCAGCGAACAGAAGTCAGGGATATTGGTCTGTAACGCTGCTTGCCTGTTCTTTTACCGTTCTTATATACTGGAGTCACCTGCGCTTTTTTCAAGTTACTTTGGACTTTGCTGTAGGCAAAAGATTTACGAATAATGTAAAAAAGGTAAGGGGACAATGCCGTAGAGTATTCTTTGTAAAATCGAACTGGTATTCCATACGGACCTATGATTTATTTGCTTTTAATACTTTCAGTTATTTCTCTACGCTAAGTATGCTAATGACTATGTCATCCAAATGGGAGTCTGTCCGATGGTCGAACGACGGTATGTTTGTACGATTCTCCTGTGTGAACGAATTCTTGAACATGAAATTTAAGACTTCAGCTTTCGTTATGCTATCTTCGACTGCCACACCAGACTGGTCAACAAGGGACTGAATGGAAGCCTTAGACCAACTTGGCGAATTTACGTGCGACCAGAATTTTCTTTGGTTCTCAGCCAGATCTTTTTCCAAGGTCTGACGGCTTTAGTTGTATGCTTCGTTCATATATCCTTTCACACAGGCATGAACCTCTGCTAACCTTTGCCTGTCGTCATTTATGCGTTCTCCTTTGAACCGAGAGTGCAACAGGCTTGGGTCTATTCCATCCTTTATCTACTTACTATGCAGGTAACTCTCCAGACCCATTTACAATTTGCCTAAGCTTTGCCCATAATTCCTCTATATCCATTTTATTGAAACTAAGTGATGCAATTTTACTGTCTAAGTGAGTTGTTAATAACTGATTGTTTGCTATACCTAGCAGAAACATTGTCCTAGCCTTCTTGTCTGATTTATTAACTTTCGTAACCATAGCTGCCATATCGCTAATCCAGTATGGGCTTCCGAGCTAAGTGCTCAAGATAATTTTCAGTTAACGTGTTCAATAGTATCTCCTATGACTGTCTGTACCTCCCGCAATGAATCCATAGAGATCCCAGTCTATACTCGGTAGGTTAAAGTCTCCTCCAACCAGTATATCATGATCTGTGTATTTACGCGCTATTGACCGGAGATTTTCTGTGAATGACTCCAGAACTGTCATAGTAGAGTGGCCGGTAAAAAGTCCAACAATTAACTTGGTTTCACCTGCACCTGTTATAATTCACTGTTATACTCAACTTTTATCTCGATAGAGATAATATTTTTGGCAACTGCAATGAATACTCCCCCTCCTATGGCCTCTAATCTGTCTTTCCGATATATGTTCCACGACTCGCTAAATGTCTCAGAAGTTTGCACTTCGGGTTTTAACCAACTCTCGAAAAATTATTTGAGTACGAGAACTTTACTGGAGAGCAGTAAACTGGGGAACTTTATTAGTAATACTTTGACAGTTTGCTGATAAAATTATGCGAGTCGTAGTGTTTTTATTCTAACGCCGTTTGACTTTTCTTGCTGCATATCAACTGGTGAGTGCTCATTAGAGCACCTCATACTACTACCTAGCCTAAAAAACCCTCATATTCATTCCACAGGTAGTCTGCTACCCGAGTAGTTGCTTCCTTTGCGTAGCGTACTCCTGACCTATCAAGGAGAGTGCTACAAATCCCCACACGATAATGCAGGACTGGAAATCTGCTGCCAAGCCCGTCACAGAATCGACGAAGACTTCTGTTGAGACCACGCAGCTTCAAACCAAAGGACCCCGATCAACTCTGGGAACGACGCCTCAAATTGCCAGCTCTGCTTGCACCCTGCGCGGGAGGCAGTCTTCACCACCTCCGCCAGCCCGCTGTACGACCTTCGGATTGCCTCAGAACACATGCGACAGGAGTTGTTGGTGTCTATGTGAGCCACAACATGGAGAGGACTGCACCCTGCACACTCGATAGCCATAGGCAAGGCCGCCTCGAGATCTCGGATGAGGACCCCCGGCCGACATACCGAGAGCACATTAGCTTTCTTTCCAGCCCTGAACGCTATCTACCTATGGGTCTCCATAACGCGCCTCACTGCTCGCGAAAGCGTTACCACCTTTCACTCAGTCCTTTGTAAGGCCGGATTTATCACGTCGGATGCACTAGGAGGTACCTCGAAGCAGGGCCCGTGGGAAAAACAAGTGACACCTGAGGTATCCAAGCGACGAACCAGATTCTTCGCCTGCGCAACACTCTGCGGCAGCAGCCTGAAGGTGATTGACCGTAGCCAATATCTCGTTCAATTGTTCGCGAATTGCGGCCAGCTCATCCAGCGTCCGCACACAGCATTCACACGTTCTAGCTATCCTGGCAAGAAGTGAACTATACACATCAAAAAAAGTTTTCTATCACCTCGGTACCGAGAGGTCCGGAACCTGTACAGAAAACTGGAATAGAGATCTATATAAACATCATTTCCGCCTTTTCTATTGCTCATGAAAACCACACATTTCATGTTGTACCGCCATATAGTGAGACCTTCAGAGGTGGTCGTCCAGATTGCTGTACACACCGGTAAATCTAATACCCAGTAGCGCGCCCTCTTGCATTGATGCATGCTTGTATTCGTCCTGGGATACTATCCACAAGTTCATCAAGGCACTGTTGGACTCACTCTTCAACGGCGATTCGGCGTAGATCCCTCAGAGTGGTTGGTGGGTCACGTCGTCCATAAACAGCCCTTTTCAATCTATCCCAGGCATGTTCGATAGGGTTTATGTCTAGAGAGCATGCTGACCGCTCTAGTCGGGAGATGTCGTTATCCTGAAGGAAGTCATTCACAAGATGTGCCCGATGGGGACGCGAATTGTCGTCTGTGATGACGAATGCCTCACCAATATGCTGTCTATATGGTTGTACTATCGATCGGAGGTTGGCATTCACGTATCGTACAGCCGTTACGGCGGCTTCCATGACCACCAGCGGCGTACCCCCACATAGTGCCACCACTAAACAGCAGGGAACCTCCACTTTGCTGCACTCGCCCAGACGTAATTCGTCGTCCTGTGGCTGAACAAAAAGCATTATTCAACATGGTGGCGTTGCTGTCGGGGTTCCTCCGAGCCATAATCCGTAGCTAGCTTTCATCTACTGCAGTAGCAGCCATTGGGCGGTCTGAGCGAGGCATGTCACTCTGTATGTCCTCCATGTCCGAACAACATCGCTTTGGTTCAGTCCGAGACGCCTGGACACTTCCCTTGTCGAGAGCTTTTCCTGGCACGAGGTAACAATGCGGACTCGATCGAACTGCGGTATTGACCGACTAGCCGTGGTTAAACTACAGATAAAAATAGCCGTGTAACTCCTTCCTGGTGGAATGACTGGAACTGATCGGTTGTCGGACTCTCTCCGTCCAATAGGCGCTGTTCATGTATGGTTGTTTACGTCTTTGGTCTGGTTTAGTGACATCTCTAAACAGTCAAAGGGACTGTGTTTGTGATAGAATATCTACAGTCAACGCCTATCTTCAGGAGTTTTGGGAACTGCGGTGATGCAAAACGTTTTTTGATGTGTTTATAAAATCAGACAATCCTAGGTATGCAACTACACTTGTGATGTGTCACCAACGGACGTTGATACATTAATGAGCTACGTAGCTGTCTGTTCAGTGAGAAACTATTGCGCTACAGACTGAATGAATTTACACTTGCAAAAACTCGAAATTAAACTACTTAAACAGAGAAACACACTAAATGTAATAAATACAGAAAAGGAGAAACACTTAACTTGCTGCTCTGCAGATGTATATCAGCTGGGAGCTGGAGCCTACTAAACGAACGGACGGTTGCTGTCAAAAAAAAATCTAATGAGCAACTACTGCGCTACAGACGGTATGAATTTACACTTACAAAAACGCGAGATTAAACCTCTTAAACAAAGAAACACGCTGTCACCGTTACATTGGGTCTTGCATACTGTACCACAGATGACTGTTACGAAAGTTGAAGATACCACCCCGCTTAAAGGCGGCCTCATCCGTGAATAGGATGGATGACACGAATCCCGGAATCGTGCTTACCGGGTGAAGAAACCAGTGAGGAAACTGCTCCCGATGTGGAAAGTCTGTCGATAATAAGGCCTGCACACGATGTAATGATAAGGGTAGTAACAATTGTCATGGAGAATGTTCCATACGGTCGTCTGGCTTACGTTGTACTGGCGGGCCAACTGCCTGGTAGTGACAAGGCGGTTGCGTTCCACAGTGTAAATAACATTTTCATCCAAGTCTGGTGTCCGAACATTTCGGGTACGTCCTCCATGATTGCCTACTTCCTGAAACGACCCTGTCTGGGACCAACGGCGAAACACTATTGCAAGCATTGAATGTTGTGGTTGTTGTCGGCGGGGACAGGTCTCCTTATACAACCTTGTTGCCCGCCACCCGTTGCCATTTACCTTTCCGTAACCAAACACTCTGTCGACGAGATCTCGATTCGAATACGGATACGATGTGTACAACGCCGTATATATATTACAAAGTGAGTCAGCAGGAGGTCACGATCGTGCCACCTACCGTCACCTTTGTGAAGCTCCTGTCTCTTTCCTCTCCACCCTGGCCAGGCTCTACAATGTAGTCCTGTCCACCGGTTACTACCCTGACCTGTGGAAAACCTCCCGTATCCTCATGTTCCTTAAACCTGGCAAACCGCCGTCCGCCGTCTCCTCCTACCGTCCCATCAGCCTTACCTCGGTCTTCAGCAAGGTCCTGGAATCTATCCTCACCCGCCGCATCCACCAGCATCTCCGCCAGCACCGCCTCCTTCCCGTCACCCAGTGTGGCTTTCGGCCATCCTTCTCTTCCGACGATCTTCTCCTTCACCTCACTCATCTCCTTTCCGAACAGCTTAATTCCCGTCGCTCCGCAATCTTCCTCTCCCTTGACCTCGAACGCGCTTATGACTGGGTCTGGCATTCCGGTCTCCTCTTCAAGCTCCAAACCTTTGCCCTTCCCATTAACTACGTCCGTCTGATCGGTTCCTTTCTCTCCCGCCATCCTTCCTATGTCACCATCCATAACACCGATTCCTACACCTTTTTCCCCTCCGCCGGTGTGCCCCAAGGCTCCGTCCTCTCCCCCCTTCTGTACCTTTTGTACACGGCGGACATGCCGCCGCCGTCGCCCCCCGTCCACCTCCTCCAGTTTGCCGATGACACCGCGTTCCTCGCCCTTGCCCCCACCCTGCAACGCTCCCAACGCCTTCTCCAATCACATCTTGACCGGTTCACCGCTTGGTGCAACCAGTGGTTGCTCAAGGTCAATCCCTCCAAAACCCAGGCGATCATTGTAGGCAAAACCACCCCTTCCTTCCGCCTCCTTGATTTCTATCTCACCGTCTATGGCCGTCCTATCGCCCTCAATCCCACCCTTAAGTACCTTGGCGTCACCCTCGACCGTCGCCTCTCCTGGACACCCCATCTCCAGACGATCCAAGCCAAGGCACGTTCCTGACTCCGTCTCCTCAAGCTCCTTTCCGGGCGCACGTGGGGTCTGGACCCCTCCACAATCCTCCACACCTATAAATCCCTCATCCGCCCTATCCTTTGTTACGCCCATCCAGCCTGGATCTCCGCCCCCCCTACCTTCTATAAATCCCTCCAAATCCTTGAACGCCATGCTCTCCGTCTTGCCTATCGCATCCGTCTCCCCTCCCCCACGCGGATCCTGTATGATCTCATCCCCTTCCCCCACCTCCTCCTTTTCCTTGAAAGGATACAGATCCTGTACACCTCCCGTAAACTTGGTGCTCCTCACCCGCTCGTGTCCCCGATCCTCTCCCATCCCTGCCCGCTGCCGCGCCTGTATTCCCACGTCCCACCCGGTCTCCATCTCTCCACCCTCGTTACCCTCTCCCAAGGTGGCTTCCGCCAGCTCCCCCTCCCTGATGATGTCCTCGTCCCCTCCATCTACCCCTCTTATCAACTTTGATCCTCCCCCCCACCTCCTGTGTCCTCTCCTTTAGGCACCCTCCCTCCCTCCCTTCCCTTCCCTCCTCTTTCCTTTCCCCCCTCCCTCCTCCCCTCTCCACCGGGCTTCCCCTCCCCCTTCCTCCCTCCACCTCTCTCCTTTGCCCATGGCATCTCTGCTCCCCCCTCTCCCATTCCCCTTCCCATTCCTCCTCCTCCACCTCCCCTCTTGGCAAGTCCCCGGACTCGTACACGATCAGTGAACATTCGCGCGCCGGAGATCATCGCCGTCAGTGTTTCGTGTGTGTGCCTTCGTTTGTGTGTAGTGTTGTTCGCCGTCACGCCACCACCGTTCACGTGCCGTCGCCATCATCCATGTTCAGTGCATCGTGTCGCCCAGTGTTAGTGATGTTTCTCGTCCAGCGTGAACGGCTACATGTTTTTTCGATTTTTAGTGTCTACATTTTTTTGCCCACCGTTTTTACTGTCTACTCTGTGCCACCTTTATGTACTACTTGTTGTAACACTCAAGGCTGAAGAGCGGCGTATTGTGCTGCTGCCAGCCCGCCTTTGTATAAGGTGTTAAAATCACAATAAAGAAAAAAAAAATCAGCAGGAGAAGCGAATCGGACACATTACCAGTTACTGTGTCAGGAGAAGGCCACGAAGAACACTACTCTGGCAGCTGCGTGGTCTGGGGCGCCTTGTCACGGTCCGCGCGGCTGCCCCCGACAGAGGTTCGAGTCCTCCCTCGGGCTTGGGTGTGTGTGTGTTGTCCTTAGCGTAAGTTAGTTTAAGTTAGATTAAGTAGAGTGTAAGCTTAGGGACCGATGACCTCAGTAGTTTGGTCCCATAAGATCTTACCTCAAATTTCCAAAATTTCCTATGGCAGGAAACAACGCAAGGGCATGATATATGAGGAACAGTACCACACTCTACGAGGAAACAATGCATACTATAACTGTGGCTGCGTGGTACAGCGCGTATTAGACCGCAATCTCCGTAACAAAGTACGATTCAATAAAATGTCTCTAGTATGGAAACCGTGCATTAACGGACACAAGTTCGTTAGACCTTTTTGATCCCTATTCCTTCATCGATCAATTCCTAGCATTTGTACAACGTGGAAAAAATTACCTTGTATATGTCCGAAAAGAAAGGCGGGAGATCAGGATTCGAGTCCTAATCCGGCACAAATTTTTCACCTCTTTCCATCGATCCATTTCGATGCCCAGATGTAGCTTATGTCATTGAATATTAATAAAATTGCCAATCGTGTATCCACGAATAACTGAAAGATATTCATGTTTCAAATGATGACAGTGACGGCTGCTAGCGTATGAGTCAAATGTACCGTCGGCAGTAACAATAAAAACGATTTCGAAGCCTATATGCCAGTTTCACACACAACTCAACACTTTAGGATTTAAAAAGCCATAAACGAATTGTCTGAATGCGGTGTGTTCCATTCCATTCAAACGGCTCTGAGCGCTATGGGACCTAGCATCTGAGGTCATCAGTCCCCTAGACTTAGAACTACTTAAACCTAACTAACGTAAGGACATCACACACATCCATGCCCGAGGCAGGATTCGAACCTGCGACCGTAGCAGCAGCAAGGTTCCGGACTGAAGCGCCTAGAACCACTCGGCCACAGCGCCCGGCTCCATTCCATTCAAAGTGGCTAAGTTTTGCTCTAGATTAACTGATCTACAAGGTAGGTTAAAGTTAGATATAGTGGGAATTAGTGAAGTTCGGTGGCAGGAGGAACAAGACTTCTGGTCAGGTGACTACAGGGTTATAAACACAAAATCAAATAGGGGAAATGCAGGAGTAGCTTTAATAATGAATAGGAAAATAGGAATGCGGGTAAGCTACTACAAACAGCATAGATAACGCATTATTGTGGCCAAGATAGATACGAAGCCCACACCTACTACAGTAGTACAAGTTTACATGCAACTAGCTCTGCAGATGACGAAGAAATTAAAGAAATGTATGATGAAATAAAAGAAATTATTCAGATAGTGAAGGGTGACGAAAATGTTATAGTCATGGGTGACTGGAATTCGGTAGTAGGAAAAGGGAGAGAAGGAAACGTAGTAGGTGAATATGGATTGGGGCTAAGAAATGAAAGCGGAAGCCGCCTGGTAGAATTTTGCACAGAGCACAACTTAATTATAGCTAACACTTGGTTCAAGAATCGTAAAAGAAGGCTAAATGCATGGAAGAAGCCTGGAGATACTGACAGGTTGTATACATGGAAGAACCCTGGAGATACTAAAAGGTATCAGATAGATTATATAATGGTAAGACAGAGATTTAGGAACCAGGTTTTAAATTGTAAGGCATTTCCAGGGGCAGATGTGGACTCTGACCACAATCTATTGATCTGTAGATTAAAACTGAAGAAAGTGCAAAAATGTGGGAATTTAAGGAGATGGGACCTCGATAAACTGAAAGAACCAGAGGTTGTAGAGAGTTTCAGGGAGAGCATAAGAGAACAATTGACAGGAATGGGGGAAAGAAATACAGTAGAAGAAGGAAGAATGGGTAGCTTTGAGGGATGAAGTAGTGAAGGCAGCAAGGATCAAGTAGGTAAAAAGACGGGGGCTAGTAGAAATCCTAGGGTAACAGAAGAAATATTGAATTTAATTGATGAAAGGAGAATATATAAAAATGCAGTGAATGAAGCAGGCAAAAAGGATTACAAACGTCTCAAAAATGAGATCGACAGGAAGCGCAAAATGAATAAGCAGGGATGGGTAGAGGACAAATGTAAGGATGTAGAGGCTTATCTCGCTAGGGGTAAGATAGATACTTCCTACAGGAAAATTAAAGAGACCTTTGGAGATATGAGAACCACTTGTATGAACATCAAGAGCTCAGATGGAAACCCAGTTCTATGCAAAGAAGGGAAAGCAGAAAGGTGGAAGGAGTATATAGTCTATACAAGGGCGATGTACTTGAGGACAATATTATGGAAATGGAACAGGATGTAGATGAAGATGAAATGGGCGATACGATACCGCGTGAAGAGTTTGACAGAGCACTGAAAGACCTGAGTCGAAACAAGGCCCCCGGAGTAGACAACATTCCATTGGAACTACTGACGGCCTTGGGAGAGCCAGTCCTGACAAAACTATACCATCTGGTGAGCAAGATGTATGAAACGGTGAAATACCCTCAGACTTCAAGAAGAATATAATAATTCCAATCAAAAAGAAAGCAGGTGTTGACGGATGTGAAAATTACCAAACTATCAGTTTAATAAGTCACAGCTGCAAAATACTAACGCGAACTCTTTACAGATGAATGGAAAAACTGGTAGAAGCCGACCTTGGCGAAGATCAGTTTGGATTCCGTAGAAATGTTGGAACACGTGAGGCAATACTGACCCTACGACTTATCTTAGAAGCTAGATTAAGGAAGGGCAAACCTACGTTTCTAGCATTTGTAGACTTAGAGAAAGCTTTTGACAATGTTGACTGAAATACTCTCTTTCAAATTCTGAAGGTGGCAGGGGTAAAATACAGGGATCGAAAGGCTATTTACAATTTGTATAGAAATCAGATGGCAGTTATAAGAGTCGAGGGACATGAAAGGGAAGCAGTGGTTGGGAAGGGAGTGAGACAGGGTTGTAGTCTCTCCCCGATATTATTCAATCTGTATATTGAGCAAGCAGTGAAGGAAACAAAAGAAAAATTCGGAGTATGTATTAAAACCCATGGAGAAGAAATAAAAACTTTGAGGTTCGCCGATTACATTGTAATTCTGTCAGAGAAAGCAAAGGACTTGGAAGAGCAGTTGAACGGAATGGATAGTGTCTTGAAAGGAGGACATAAGATGAACATCAACAAAAGCAAAACGAGGATAATGGAATGTAGTCGAATTAAGTCGAGTGATACTGAGGGAGTTAGATTAGGAAATGAAACACTTAAAGTAGTAAAGGAGTTTTGCTATTTGGGGAGCAAAGTCACTGATGATGGTCGAAGTAGAGAGGATATAAAATGTAGACTGGCAATGGCAAGGAAATCGTTTCTGAAGAAGAGAAATTTGTTAACATCGAGTATAGATTTGTCAGGAAGTCGTTTCTGAAAGTATTTGTATGGAGTGTGGCCATGCATGGAAGTGAAACATGGACGATAAATAGTTTGGACAAGAAGAGAATAGAAGCTTTCGAAATGTGGTGCTACAGAAGAATGCTGAAGATTAGATGGGTAGATCACATAACTAATGAGGAGGTATTGAATAGGATTGGGGAGAAGAGAAGTTTGTGCACAACTTGACCAGAAGAAGGGATCGGTTGGTAGGACACGTTCTGAGGCATCAAGGGATCACCTGTTTAGTATTGGAGGGCAGCGTGGACGGTAAAAATCGTAGAGGGAGACGAAGAGATGAATACACTAAGCAGATTCAGAAGGATGTAGGTTGCAGTAGGTACTGGGAGATGAAGAAGCTTGCACAGGATAGAGTAGCATGAAGAGCTGCATCAAACCAGTCTCAGGACTGAAGACCACAACAACAACAACAACAAGGAAAAACTAGAAGCACCGTCCGTATGAGAAGCGGGCCGTTGTTCCTGTGTTTAGTAACGTAGAAAGTACAGCTGCCATGGAGGAGGACTCTTACGTGCGGAGTGCATGCTGACAGATCGAACTCTTTGATCGCCTGATTAACATTCGACCCCGAATGTAGCGAGCCATTTACAAGGATTTGTATGTGAAGCGTCTGAAAGCAGTTCGTCTCATTTACCCGGCTTAGGGCGTTAAGTTTACACGTCGTATAGATGACTACAATGAGCGCTGGAGCCTTATCTTCTTCTTCATCTTGGACGTGATCAACCTGGCAGAACGTTATGTCTCCGAGGGTGCACTGACATTATGGTCTTGGACATCTTATGACTAGAGATATCTATGGTATGGAACGATTAAGCCACAGTGGAGGAGCTCGTTGGTTCATTGACATGTGACTACAGAAGTTTACAGCGTCACAGTGCTCGAGTAGGTAGATGTACTTTCGGATCGCAGAAATATTAATAGAGACAGTCGTGTTACGAATATTACCGACCATGCCATATTGGTATGTTTCAGGGTTCGATTAGTGCAGCAGCCGTCTTGTATTTGGTTTCTAACGTGTAACGTTTCGCATCGATGTGAAACTCAAAGCAAAAGACCACTGGTCGATGAATTTGTTATTTTCGTTAATTTTATTCTTCCCCCTTTGTTCTGACAAATACAATTCCCGTAAGGGAAGAAACACTTTTAGCTTACTGAATTTAACATTTACGTTAGTTTTGAAGAAAGAAAAGTTTTTATTTTTCATGTTTGATATCATTACAGTTTTCTTTAAAATATAACAGTCTTAAAGCATGCACAGAGAATGAATTTGTTTCAGCGGACTAGAATGTTTTCAAAGGTACTCAATTTTCAGATGTATGTGAAAACGGCTAACGAAGCTAGCCGAGAAGGCAGAAATATTTGGAGTGCAAGAAATCATTATCGGAAAGGAAGGAGGCGCAACAAAATAATAAATCTAGTCCTCGGACATTTTGTATCACTTATCAATTCTTTACCGTTGGGATTGACTTTTTACGAGGAAAATGTCGAGGACTCCCTACAACTGGATGGTTAAGTCAGTGCAAACGTAGAAGGCAGTCGTGGAACATCACCTCCAACGCGACCATTCCTTATAAAGCGCTGCGGTGTTCAACCCAAACCTGGTGTTCCACACAAACTTCGCGTTGGAAACAGCTGTACTTTATTCTGTGTTATGGTTCAAATGGCTCTGAGCACTATGGGACTTAACATCTGAGGTCATCAATCCCCTAGAACTTAGAACTATTAAACCTAACTAACCGAAGACATCACAGGATTCGAATCTGCGACCGTAGCGGTCACGCGGTTCCAGACTGAAGTGCCTAGAACCGCCCGGCCACACTGGCCGGCTTCTGTGTTATGAACTGAAGACTTGTATATTGGCGACGTAATCTTTGCTCGATGGTACGTGTTGGTCCAAATTAACGATTTTATTTATGCGCACAGTATTTCTTTGACTCGGTCATCTCTTTAAGATCCTACAAGGACAGCAAACATGGTGGTGGTGATGGTGTCACTCACCTATGTAATAGTATAGTCAAGTTCGGCTTCTCTAGACCGCTGCATTGTTCGATGCGTATCTGGTTTTAATGCTGGTGCCGTTATTCCACGAAACACGCGTTTCATGCGATGGCGGATAGAATGGCCAGCAAGATATTAATAGACCACAATAGAGCTGCATATCGTAACAGAGCTGCGCCACAAACATGGAGTCCACATCACAGTGCAGGGTGCTGACAGGCCTACTTCGTATCGTAATTACGTTGCAGGAAGAGTTGGCTATATCTGATCTGTGTAGCTGTTTCAATCGGGTGTGGCAATAATATTCCTACATCTCCCTTCGACCGTTCTAATAATATCACGGAATGTGGTATAGAAGAGGTTTTTCGTAACTCTGTATCGCATTTAACACTACAAAACATTATATTAAAAAAAATATTTAAAAAGCAGAAGCCTACAAAAACTGTTTGAGTGATATAAGGGTGAAACGAGTATAAGTGTAAATATTTTTGTACGTATATACATCAGTGTGAGCGTCGAAAAGTCCTCCGAAAAGCACGTAACAAACCCTATGACGTGACGTTTTCAACACGGTCGTAACTGCCCTCTAAGTGGATTCCGCTAACACTAACCATTTTGCGTCTACGGGTCCACTCTGCAACACCTGATCTTCTGCGCAGGGGAAAATAGCCATTTATGGCTTACTTGTACACTTATACCCGTTACACCCCTATCTATTCATATGAAAGATCACACAATCATAGTTATTAACATTTCCTGTAATGGGAGGCTCCTGCTGCTCTTCACCCACTGAAAATTCCAGGATGATGATCGAATGTATGTCATGACGATGATGATGATGTATGTGGTTCGGTAATCTTTGCTTATGATTTTGGACAGGGCTACTGGTAACTATATTGTGATAAAACAGAAAAAAATAATAAATAAAGGTGTGGGTAATGTATGGGCAAAAGATGTAGTGGGTGGGGCACTAGTATCGAAGGATGAGAAAGATTTTAGAAAGCCAAGAATTAGGCTGGATAGGAAAGGGTAGATATAGTATGATACTTTTGAAAAGATGTCTTGATTTCGGGTGTGACTCCGCGGTGTGGGATGAGAGGGCGATGTGAAGTGCTTGGGACAAGGGACCAGGTGAGATGTGCTGATGTAGGTGCGTTACTAGCTCAAGGATGTAGGATGGAATTCATGTTTGGTGCAAGTCTGCATGGGAGAGAATAATGTACGGAAACCAAGGCGGGGAAAGGAGGGAGCGACGAAACTTGGGAGCAGCGAGATTCGTGGGCCATTTACATAGGTGTGGTTGGGATGAAGGCTTGTCTTCTGTGTGTGAGTGATTTTCGTGTGAATTTATCACAATATTTAGTCGGTTTCTAGAACTGCGGGCTTTCGTTTTCATGGTTACTAAGTGGGAAGTTGCAAATTATTTTCGTTTTTGTGGTTACTAAGTGGGAAGTTGCAAATTATTTTCTAATCGAGTTAGCTATAGATATAGTAGCGTTTCTTTCAGGTAGATAGAAGTGTTGTCGACATTTAAGTACAGTGTCCAGTCACATTAATGTGAACATATGTCAAAAGCCTGAGTAAGCACCTTTTGCAGCTGTGGACGGCTGTGAGACGTACAAGAAGAGAGTTAATAAGGTATTAGGAGGTACTGACGGAGATGTGGAGCCAGGCCGATCGTGGTGGTTCCACATATTTTCGATTGGTTTTAAATCTGGATAGCTTGGTGGCCAGGGGAGTACAGTAAACCTGGTGCTCTTCTAACCGCGCACTATACAGTGAGCTATATGTTACGTTGCATTAGCTGCTGATAGATACCATCGTGCCTAGGAGAAACAAACTGCATGTATGGGTGGACATGGTTCCCAGAGATATTTATACTTGTATTGATTGATTGTGCCTTCCAGACCGAGGAAGTGACTCTGGGAATGCCCTCCGACCGGGACTCTTCCGACTATTTTGCAGTCAGACGTTCCAAGCTGTACATCTCAATGGCCATATGTCCGATGGAGCACCTGAAAAGGCCACCTGTCGCCATTCGGTGGACTTCCAGTTCAGGTACTGGCTTGCAACTTCCAGCCTTCGTCGCTGATGAACAGCAGTCAGCAAGGACACTTGCTGATGAAGCTCATGCGGAGCAGCAACGTTTGCTCTGGGTGGTCAGGCGCTCAACAGTTGAACGTCTGTTTGTCCGTACACGTCTTCGTGCGCCCTGTTGTGGCCCTTCGTGCAGCGCAGTTTCCTGGACGCTGGTTTAGGATTTCGCCATTTTGCGACGCACTGTATGCTTTAACCACTGTGGCACATGAACACTTTACAGCCATTTCGGTAATGCTTCTACACTTTGCCTGAAAGGCAATAATCACATCCTTTCGGACGTGAGATAAACAGCTCGTTGTCCTCATTATGACAACGACTGCGCTCGTTTTTCCGCCTGCCCTCGCCCCCGCCCCCCTCCCCCTAAAGTTTTATGTACTTTTCATTGCTAGTGCTGACACCTGCCGTCTGCAAGTGGTTATTGCACGATGACGTTGAACACAGGCGGTGGTCACATTAATGCAACAGGACCGTGTAGAGATCAATGGATGCGTTTACACCAACTACGAAGTTAAAGGGGTTGTCAGAAATGTCATATTTCTTTGTATAACAATTATTTTACATATAAACCTCCATATTTCAAATATCTTGGGACTTAGTTTCAAGTGTTAGCTTTAAAAAATAAACCTTTTGGAAATAAACAAAAATAAAAACATACTCTGCTGCCATGTAAAGCAAAGAAGTAATGAAAATGAATATAGTTTCGTTAAAAGTACACATCTTTGCACATCTGAGAAATCAAAATTTGCTTCAGAGTACCATTCAGTACAGTATTACTTCACGGTGTTCGGTACAACACGCTTAGATCGTCCGCCATATGCTGTATACGAGATGAGCTACTGTCCTATTCTTCGGCAGCCTATACATGTCACGGTAATTCCCTAGTCTGGATGCTGCCGGTCTCTAATCAATGGTGTGGGATAACACAAAACATCATAGAGAATCTCTTACTTGTTCTCAGACGACGGGGAACATATCAAGGAGTCACGACGTGTTTGGGACACAATACGGCGATCCTCCGTTGTGATGGTCAACCGCGGTCGACCAGAGCTTTGATCACGAGTATGAGAGTCCACCAGTTTCGTGCAGTCCAACATCGGACCACAGTCATATATAATTGCCTCACAAATCTCGATGTTGGACGATTCGACCAACTGGCCAAACGAAGACTCATGAGGTCTCTTTGAAACTACCGTCAGGTTCTGATAATACTGTCCCATGTGAGTACGTGGCGTCTCCGTGTACTTAACTGTTATTATTAACCTCTCTTATAGGGTAATTTCGGGAGAGATGGACAAACTTTGCTATAATACCTTCTGGGATACCCCACCCATTTTATAATAATTAAAAAGACACCCAGTTATCTAGTACCAGATATATTTGCAATATTCATAAGAGAAAAGAAAGCTGATGACCTCGACGTTGAGCGCCCCAAAAACGAATATTCATAGGAAAAATTGCTGAAAACTGTGGATTAAGACGCCAAGGTAAAGAAGAAATTTGTTTACTGGTCCATCTAACCCGGACCATCCGGGTGAGATGGGCTCTCGATCATTAGGTAACAAATTCAAAACAGTCTGTCAATTTATGCAATGATTTATTGATTAAAACATGAAATAAATCAAAGGAGACACTCAAAGTAAATAAATAAGGTTTTAGTCGACGACAAAAGTCTTTACACTGCGCTTCACCGTTCAAAGTAGTAACACGAAAAATTATGAAACTTAGCGAACCTGAAAATTTGTTTCTTATTTCCTTCATCACTTCTCAAATTTACCACATACGTCACAAGTGTTATCGAATTCTGCACAGCATTCACGCAACCAACGGCTGTAGATAACACATTTGAGCCAGTCAGCCTCGTTGGTTGGGCAATAGCAGTCGGCCCCCACAGCACAATGATTTTCTCATCACAGTCTTATCATCTGCGTTGGAATCAGAGTTTTCTGAGCTAGAGGTATGGTTTCTACTATTCTTTTTCGCTGGTGGAGCTTTTGGTTTCTTCACTTTCTGCCTGGCCATCTCTTTGTTTTTTTTCCCTCTTAAGCCTATTGTCTTTTTCAGTTGGCAGTTTGATGTTTTCCCTAGAATTTAAAATTCTAGGAACACTTGTAGCAGCACTTAGTGATGTGATGGTTCTTTTTTCAGTTCCAGGATCGGAAGGATTTTTTTTTGGACTTCCGTTGGTGACTGAACTACCTCTGGATCCGCCATCTGTTCTGGGGTGTCATGAAAACTATTTTAATGAGTACTGCTAGGTTCTCCACTGGTAGTAAGAGGTGCTTCTTCCGGTGCCGGTTGTGCTGATTCTTCCTTGATGAGATAGGAATACTCTGAAATAGCTGCCATGTCGAAAGGTACGACCCCAATTGGACTAAATCCATAGATGGTGTTGGCTACTGTTGCTGCTATCGCCCAAGCTGATCCCAACAATTCGCCTATTTGCAGTCTTGCTATTCGTCTGCCAGAGTTATTGTAGATGAAACTGTTAGAAGGAGGCTAGTAAAAAGTTTTCAATTACTTGAAGGAAGAGTGGTCGAAAGGTTGCAGGAAGTGCGTCTTGGCAGACTTAACAATATCACAGGAAGAAAATGAAACGCCTACAGCCGTCTTAACGCACATGTTTATTGTGTAGCTACCAGTTTCGGTGCTTCAATGTGCTGTCTTCAGGCCGTAGTTGATGCCTGGTTTTCGCAGGCTATGTTGTCAGCACTGAAGCCGTCAACAGCCAACTGAGTTGCAAAAGCGTGGCGTCCTGCGACGTTACCATGGGCGATGTTTCAGTCAGTAAGGTGTTGATACTGCGAAGAGAAGCCCAGGGCTCAGAAGATCACATGAGGTGTAAAGTGGGTTAATTAGCACCAAATTTCACCATAATTCTACCCAGCACCATCGTCGACGTGTTATGTGCTACGGGGAGTTCATCACATTCCTTCTTACCCACATTTAAACCCTTTTTTTGACGCCTCTGTTTTGAGTTCGGACCCGTGACGCCCAACGTTGAAATCACGCGGTTTTCTTATGGACGGCTGAGTAACACATTTGAGACACATCACCGGTAAGATTGGACACGAAAAGCCCTCAGAGATTGGCACAAAGGGCGTGTGAATGATACCACCCCTTCATTTGGGGTGTTAATTCGCACACATTTGTCGGTTGAAAAACACATTTTATATTGCGATAATCACCAGGACGACGTTCTTGGGCGACACTGCTGGCACGCCCCGATCGACTTAATCCTGTTCTAAGGACATCGTGGGGCTGCAACCCCATTGCAGGTGCTCTGGCAAATTTGGAGTGTAGTGCAGCCACTAAGAACCGTTCAAAACCATTCCAAGAAATTTGAACATGATCCGAAACAGCGAAAGGTGTTTATGCTTTTTCAGCATTCTTGTTTTGCCCCTCCTGTGGTGTGATCATGGAAGGGTTCATTACTGACATGTGTGTGAATAAAACGGCAAATGTTACTTCTAAGACCTCCCCCCCCCCCCATTTCGGAAACGCCGTCGGTGCCACCTACGCACCTTTCTACATCTACATCTACACCTACACCCATACTCCGCAAGCCACCTGACGGTGTGTGGCGGAGGGTACCTTGAGTACCTCTATCGGTTCTCCCTTCTATTGCAATCTCGTATTGTTCGTGGAAAGACGGATTGTCGGTATGCCTCTGTGTGGGCTCTATTCTCTCTGATTTTATCCTCATGGTCTCTTCGCGAGATATACGTAGGAGGGAGCAATGTACTGCTTGACTCTTCGGTGAAGGTATGTTCTCGAAACTTCAACAAAATCCTGTACCGAACTACTGAGCGTCTCTCCTGCAGAGTCTTCCACTGGAGTTTATCTATCATCTCCGTAACGCTTTCGCGATTACTAAATGATCCTGTAACGAAGCGCGCTGCTCTCCGTTGGATCTTCTCTATCTCTTCTATCAACCCCATCTAGTACGGATCCCATACTGCTGAGCAGTATTCAAGCAGTAGGCGAACAAGCGTACTGTAACCTACTTCCTTTGTTTTCGGATTGCATTTCCTTAGGATTCTTCCAATGAATCTCAGTCTGGCATCTGCTTTACCGACGATCAACATTATATGATCATTCCATTTTAAATCATGCTGACCTGCTATTTTAGAGCTAAATGATAAGGGATCTATCGTTCTATGTATTCGCAGCACGTTACACTTGTCTACATTGAGATTCAATTGCCATTCCCTGCACCATGCGTCAATTCGCTGCAGATCCTCCTGCATTTCAGTACAATTTTCCATTGTTACAACCTCTCGATGTACCACAGCATCATCCGCAAAAAGCCTCAGTGAACTTCCGATGTCATCTACAACGTTGAGAACGTAAAAAATTTACGTATCATGGACCATTCAGTTGACTGGTGCCTCGCAGCTGTTCTAGCGCTTGAGGACAGGCAAACACTTTGACACACCTTAGATGGGATACCGAGCAGAAAAAATGGTTCAAATGGATCTGAGCACTATGGGACTTAACTGCTGTGATCATCAGCCCCCTAGAACTTAGAACTACTTATACCTAACTAACCATAGGACAACACACACATCCATGTCCGAGGCGGGATTCGAACCTGAGACCGTAGCGGTCGCGCGGTTCCAGACTGTAGCGCCTAGAACCGCTCGGCCATCCCGGCCGGCCCGAGCAGAAACAAATTACATGTAGGAGTGGGCAAGGGCCCCAAGGATAAATACATACTTGTGTTGATTGTGCCTTTCAGAATGACGATATCATCCAATGAAAGCCACGAAAACATTCCCCAGACCAGAACGCTCCCTTTTGGTTGCGGGGTGTTTGCTTCCAGACCTTTCACATCTTGCACACCAACGGCCACCTGTCCAATGGAGCATAAAACGAGATTAACCTGAAATGGTCATCTTTCGCCACTCAATGGTCGCTCACTTGCGGTACTGGCGTACAAATGCCAGCCTTCGTCGCCGATGAACAGCAGTCAGCATTGGCGGATTAACCAGGTGCCTTCTGCAACTTTTGCTGAACAGTCGTTGAGGAAACACAGTTGGTAACCACTTGGTTCATCTGGGTACTTAGTTGTTCAACTGTTGCACGTCTATTTGTCCATACAAAACTCCTCAGCCGACGCTTCTCTCTCTCATCTATGGTCCGTGGCGCATGAAAGTTGGCTCGGGCAACAGGTATTGAATAGCACCATTTTACCATGCACGGTATACTTTAACCACTGTTCTACGCGAACAGCTTACAAACTTAGACATTTCGAAAATGTTCCACTCTTGGCCCGAAAGCCAATGATAATGTCATTTTGGACGTCAGATAAATCGTTCAGTTTCCACATCACGACAACAACTGCTCTGTTTTCTGTGTCTCCTCGACATGCTAAACGGACCCTCCACTGTTCGGGCTGCCACCTGCCGTCTGTAAGTGGTTGCTTCACGTTGACGTCGTACATAGGGACTGGTCATCTGACCCAAATTTGCCAAATTTGGCACATTCGCACGCCACATCACGATTTCTTGCACAATAATACTACAAAAGTACAGCTTAAAAAATTTCTCTAGTGATATTTACGGTATAAAATGGAGAACAAAAAAGGCATTCCAGCATCATAGTAACCACTTTACCAGAAGTATCAACATTTTATCGTGTATACCCTTGCCGGTCAGTTGCAAAACAAATTAGTTTTACGGCTCAAATATATTTTTTCGCTGTCACATTTTTCTTTTTTGAGATATTTAAGACATATTTTCACTGTGTTTCTTCATGAGTATAATTATAGTTTTTATTAATTGTGTTTAAAACATTAGGGCAGTAGGTTAAGCTTTGTGTTAGAAATCTCGAGTTCCCCGGTCATATTACGGGCCCAGCTGCATAATTATTCTGCCTTCGTAATCGCTGCACAGAAATTACAGTATGACTTTTACAAAAATTTTCAATTACTTAATACTAACAAAACATGAGAGTACAGTCGTTTCATCTTTCCACAATAAAGCCAAGAGTGCAGAGAAAGATGATCCAGTAAGTCGCTAAACGAAGATTCAGGGAGATTTCTACGAATATCTGCTATCAGAACTATCTGTTTCGCAAAAAATCATGCTGTCACTAACTGTTGTTGTTGTGGTCTTCAGTCCTGAGACTGGTTTGATGCAGCTCTCGATGCTACTCTATCCTGTGCAAGCTTCTTCATCTCCCAGTACCTACATCCTTCTGAATCTGCTTAGTGTATTCATCTCTTCGTCTCCCTCTACGATTTTTACCCTCCACGCTGCCATCCAATGCTAAATTTGTGATCCCTTGATGCCTCAAAACATGTCCTACCAACCGATCCCTTCTTCTGGTCAAGTTGTGCACAAACTTCTCTTCTCCCCAATCCTATTCAATACCTCCTCATTAGTTATGTGATCTACCCATCTAATCTTCAGCATTCTTCTGTAGCACCACATTTCGAAAGCTTCTATTCTCTTCTTGTCAAAACTATTTATCGTCCATGTTTCACTTCCATGCATGGCTACACTCCATACAAATACTTTGAGAAATGACTTCCTGACACTTAAATCTATACTCGATGTTAACAAATTTCTCTTCTTCAGAAACGTTTTCCTTGCCATTGCCAGTCTACATTTTATATCCTCTCTACTTCGACCATCATCAGTTATTTTACTCCCTAAATAGCAAAACTCCTTTACTACTTTAAGTGTCTCATTTCCTAATCTAATTCCCTCAGCATCACTCGACTTAGTTCGACTACATTCCATTGTCTTTTCTTAATATTTCTTCTAAGATAAGTCGTAAGGTTAGTATTGCCTCACGTGTTCCAACATTTCTACGGAATCCAAACTGATCTTCCCCGAGGTCCGCTTCTACCAGTTTTTCCATTCATCTGTAAAGAATTCGCGTTAGTATTTTGCAGCTGTGACTTATTAAACTGATAGTTCGGTAATTATCACATCTGTCAACACCTGCTTTCTTTGGGATTGGAATTATTATATTCTTCTTGAAGTCTGAGGGTATTTCGCCTGTCTCATACATCTGGCTCACCAGATGGTAGATTTTTGTCATGACTGGCTCTCCCAGGCCATCAGTAGTTCTAATGGAATGTTGTCTACTTCCGGGACCTTGTTTCGACTCAGGTCTTTCAGTGCTCTGTCAGACTCTTCACGCGGTATCGTATCTCCCATTTCATCTTCATCTACATCCTCTTCAATTTCCATAATATTGTCCTCAAGTACATCGCCCTTGTATAGACCCTCTATATACTCCTTCCATCTTTCTACTTTCCCTTCTTTGCATAGAACTGGGTTTCCATCTGAGCTCTTGATGTTCATACAAGTGGTTCTCTTCTCTCCAAAGGTCTCTTTAATTTTCCTATAGGCAGTATCTATCTTATCCCTAGTGAGACAAGCCTCTACATCCTTACATTTGTCTTCTAGCCATCCCTGCTTAGCCATTTTGCACTTCCTGTCGATCTCATTTTTGAGACGTTTGTATTCCTTTTTGCCTGCTTCATTTACTGCATTTTTATATTTTCTTCTTTTATCAATTAAATTCAATATTTCTTCTGTTACCCAAGGATTTCTATTAGCCCTCGCCTTTTTACCTACTTGATCGTCTGCTGCCTTCACTACTTCATCTCTCAGAGCTACCCATTCTTCTTCTACTGTATTTCTTTCCCCCCATTCCTGTCAATTGTTCCGTTATGCTCTCCCTGAAACTCTCTACAACCTCTGGTTCTTTCAGTTTATCCAGGTCCCATCTCCTTAAATTCCCACCTTTTTGCAGTTTCTTCAGTTTCAATCTGCAGTTCATCACCAATGGATTGTGGTCAGAATCCACATCTGCCCCTGGAAATGTCTTACAATTTAAAACCTGGTTCCTAAATCTCTGTCTTACCATTATATAATCTATCTGATACCTTTTAGTATCTCCAGGATTCTTCCAGGTATACAACCTTCTTTTATTATTCTTGAACCAATTAAGTTATGCTCTGTGCAAAATTTTACAAGGCGGCTTCCTCTTTCATTTCTTACCCCCAATCCATATTCACCTACTATGTTTCCTTCTCTTCCTTTTCCTACTGACGAATTCCAGTCACCCATGACTATTAAATTTTCATCTCCCTTCACAATCTGAATAATTTCTTTTATTTCATCATACATTTCTTCAATTTCTTCGTCATCTGCAGAGCCAGTTGGCATATAAACTTGTACTACTATAGTAGGCATGGGCTTTGTGTCTATCTTGGCCACAATAATGCGTTCACTATGCTGTTTATAGTAGCTAACCAGCACTCCTATTTTTTTAATTCATTATTAAAACTACTCCTGCATTACCCTATTTCATTTTGTATTTATAACCCTGTAATCACCTGACCACAAGTCTTGTTCCTCCTGTCACCGAACTTTACTAATTCCCACTATATCTAACTTTAACCTATCCATTTCCCTTTTTAAATTTTCTAACCTGCCTGCCCGATTAAGGGATCTGACATTCCACGCTTCGATCCGTAGAACGGCAGTTTTCTTTCTGCTGATAACGACGTCCTCTTGAGTAGTCCCCGCCCGGAGATCCGAATGGGGGACTATTTTACCTCCGGAATATTTTACCCAAGAGGACGCCATCATCATTTAATCATACAGTAAAGCTGCATGTCCTCGGGAAAAATTATGGCTGTAGTTTCCCCTTGCTTTCAGCCGTTCGCCGTACCAGCACAGCAAGGCCGTTTTGGTTAATGTTACAAGGCCAGATCAGTCAATCATCCAGACTGTTGCCCCTGCAACTACTGAAAAGGCTGCCGCCCCTCTTCAGGAACCACATGTTTGTCTGGCCTCTCAACAGATACCCCTCTGTTGTGGTTGCACCTATGGTACGGCCATCTGTATTGTTGAGGCACGCAAGCCTCCCCACCAACGGCAAGGTCCATGGTTCATGGGGGGTCACTGACTATGTAACTAAAATCTTACAACTGATCACACTTATTGAATGTAGTAAGTACGTTTAACAACTCCACATGGTTAAGGTTTTGTAATTATTTCCCTGCTATGACAGGTAATTTACGTTTAAATGATAACTGGTCTTTAAGAATATTTCTGAAATGTTCGAGCTAACATCCCAAAGATGTTCGGGCTCACATGCAGTTCCTCTTTGTCTAAATGTCTTGGCTCGAACGCGTCTAGGGGTTGAATCGCATGTGTCGCATTACACGCCCTAAATTAGACACTTGTGAGTCTTTGGTTAAATTGTCTGGCTGATGGCAAGTTTGCGAAATACAAAGTTAATATAACACATAATAACAGTAATAATAATATCGGGAACTAAATTAATGACCCGTAAGTGATGTAGGCCACACAGTTGCGATGGTCAGAATAATGTTTATTCAGGGAGCAAACTAACAGTAAAGTGGTCGTATTTAGAGTTACTGTTACCCTCGATTGCATATTCATTTGTCTCAGTTCGATCATCCACAATCTCATTGTGAAATATAAGTCCAATACTCCACCTTGTCCCGGGTTCGATTCCCGGCGGGGTCAGGGATTTTCTCTGCCTCGTGATGACTGGGTGTTGTGTGAAGTCCTTAGGTTAGTTAGATTTAAGTAGTTCTGTTCTAGGGGACTGATGACCAAAGATATTAAGTCCCATAGTGCTCAGAACCATTTTTGAACTCCACATTGACCGCATGGTCTAAGGCGTCTTGTCACAGTCCTGGCGGCTGTCCCCGTCAGAGGTTCGAGTCCTCCCTCGGGCTTGGGTGTGAGTGTCGTCCTTAGTGTAAGTTAGTTTAAGTTAGGTTAAGTAGTGTGCAGGCTTAGGTACCGATGACCTCAGCTGTTTGGTCCCATAAGAATTCACACGCACACACTCCACCTTGTTATTTACCCGAAAAGTTAGAATTCACACAAGGTGCGCGACTGCTCACCGCTCAGAGAGTAAGTCCTGCGATACCACAAAACGCGAAATTTTATAAGTCGTTTCACTTGCTAGCTGCCTAAAAGCCGACCGTCCGCTTTCGCGTCTCCACCAGCACTGTCTCTCTGCCCGTCCCCGGCCGCGTTTTCCCGCGCGCCGAACATCCTCGCTCAACTGACTAGGGCAGTTCCCTTTCCTGAAATCATCCACCTGATTGGCTACAGCTTATTCTACATATTTTTATATTTTAACATATTTAAATAATCAAAGCTTGACCACTTTCACGTTCTAAAGAATGTAACAATTTTATCCATTACATAATAAAAGTTAAATTCCTTTACATAAAACCAATCAATTTCCTTCTTAATTTTGAGTGTCATGGGCAGTAGCCTTGCATCTGTGTGCTTATTGATAAGTATGTAAAGAATAAAAGTAAGTATTATGTACTAAACTTTAGAACAAATATTCTATTACGTGATTATTCAATAAGGTGTCATGCTGTCGTCGTTCAATGTGTCTTGCGTGGAGAATATGATGATCTGATGCTTAACTGAACAAGCTGATAATTTAAATTCACTATATCTTTTAAACAAATAAAGTTATAGAGTTGATATTTACATTATTTGTCATTTTAATGATGCGCTTCTATATGAAATGTCGATTGTTAAGATTGACCAAAACGTTCAAATTTTTGCATTCAGGTTTTGTTACAAAACTTGTTCCTTTCACTTTAACAATAAATCCTAAACCATTATAGATACGTCTGCAGTTGAAATTTCCGGGCTGAGGGTCCATGGTCGATGTATAAAATTCCCACCTAACGTTTCGTCTCCATCTGCGGGAGAAGTATTCTGAGGTCGTCCGACTACTGCCGGATATAGATATGATAATATTTAAGTTTTATTGGGATCACCGTGAAAATTTATGAAGGATGCTTGATTAAAACTACTGTGGCTTCATTCCCTGAATTACTACAGAATTAAATAGTTTTAATAAATGTTTCCCTTTATGGCCAATCTTAGGTCCGCCATATTTAACACTTACGCCTCCTTGGTCACAAAAAGCTTCTACGGGGCGTCCCTATGACGTAGGTTCTCGGCTGTCTCACTCGCGCACTACAACGCTTAGGTTTCATTCAGCACAATAGACGTCTGTGAATTTTACCATCTCGTGGCGAATCTGCGTTCTTTGTGGCACACGTTCCTGGACGACAACGTTCGTTTCACAATTCCTGAGGACTGACTCTTTCGGCCGTATACTTAAATGAGAGTGAAATGTTAGTTTACTGACAAATGTCTGGCCAATAATTGCTATGGCATTTTAAAAATGTATTTGTATGATAGCTATTATATATTAAACATTGTATAGTACAGCATTATTAGGCAGATCGAGATTAGAAAATGTTTTTGAATATATTATTATTCCATTTTCATTACATTTCGTAAGGATAAGTCAATCTGTTACACAGAATAATTATAGTTACACACATTTCTGACATAGAGGATTATTAATTTATATTCAAAATAATGTTGTTTTCTTGCATCATCTTTAACATTGCCAATTGCCTTATAAGAGTAGATCTCCTTTTGTTCGTATATACCAATTTACATGCTTTTGTACGTTCATCTCCGACTGGAGTCTCTCAGACAAAGGCTGGAACAGAAGATAGTTAAATTGCATTTCCAGTATGAATAATTACGAACAATGGTTGCACTCCCCACAGTCATGCTATTTTGTGCGCTTATGACCAGCAGTAAAATGTTACATAAACAAATGTTATTCTCTTTATTTGAAAATGATAGCTTCCAAATCGTAAAGAGGCTGCTGACTCAAAGGTGCCGTTCTCTCTGGCCCTCGTGACAATTTATGTTTACCTCACTGGTGGTAATTTCGTCACAGTGTTAACAGACCGCCCTTCCGTCTACTGACAGCGTATTTCATCTGTTCCCAAATATGTTGTCCCTATTGTCACATGTCAAACAAAAAAGATATTCCAGTTCACTGAGTATACATATTGTTATTCATCTTTTAAAGAAATTCATTCTCTTTTTCTCATGTTACTTCCATTGCGATGTTTTAGCTCATAAATTCGTAACTATTGCGATGTTTTAGCTCATAAATTCGTAACTATTGCGATGTTTTAGCTCATAAATTCGTAACTTACCCGCACTTACAGCAAACTACATTCCGAAATAAACATTGCTTGCACTGAAAATAAAAAAAAAAACAAGAGAAGAAGATCCTGTAGGATGTCAGAACAAATTGGTTTTTCATCATCTCCTTTTTCACATTTGTAAGGCCGTTGAACGTCATGTAGCCCGAGACAGCCATTGACTTACAAGAGGGGAAACAGGTGATGTAAGTGTAGCACGCTAATGTACTTGGTGTATTCAGTATTGGATTACCACGTTTCAATTTTCAGTCTGTGAGGTGGACCGTGCAATCTGGTGAGCCTCGATTCCGTTACGCTACTGCCCTACCGACTCTCTGGGGATTTAATCCTAGCATGGGAAGCAGGCTGGACGGTGGCTCGGGACCAGGAGGATGAGGGGCTGCGCAGAAAAGCCAGTGTATTGGCTGTAATCCGTCACACGGGCGCTGGAGAGGGAGGGAGGGAGGAGGTTCCAGGTCGATGCCAGTGGTACGCCTGCTATCCAGCACGTGTGTCGCGCGGCGCTCGGCTTGTAAACTGCACCAGGAGGGGAGGGGGCGTGTGAGAGAAATTAATCGTGCCAGGGGTACCTATGAAACATCGAATAAACTGTGCTCGTTACATGAGCATTATGCATCTCAAGTAGGACTTCTTGGTTTTGCAAAGGCAGTGAAAGAAAAGTTACATACGTGCTCAGTTGATGAGAAACAGAATGAGGAACACTTTGAAAACAGGTCTGCAATTTCTGACATGTGTGGCTTAAATACGGACAACTTCATTTTGCTGTCCTCACCATTGTCGAAAGCATCAAACCTTTCTCCTACTGCGCGCCGTATTCGCTTTCGAGGCACGCTTTGTCATAGTGGTTGTAGCCAACCATAATTAAAATTGAGGACAGGAGGAAACTGTTTTGAATTGTGTCTTCTAAATGCTTCGACGCAGTCCGCCACGAATTCCGCTTCATCTGAGAGCAGTGCTTACACCTCACATCAATTTACCTGATGTACGTAGGGTAAATCTACCTAACTCTGTGACATACTTTATTTCGTGATATATGATACACTTTTTGTTCTTAAGTAAGGCAGGCGTTCTACACACAGTTACAAAAATCCACAACAGATGGGAGGAATATCGTCACGCTGTAAAGACATTCTGGTCGGTAATGAATGCTGTGTGCGGAACAGGAAATTTATTTTTTGCTTTGTGGAGGGAAATATGTCGTTTACTGCGCTGATCTTGTAATACAAGCGCATTAAAGTAAGTTGTTCAAGTAATTAGTTATACATCTGTATGCAGCTGTATTACGAATGGAACATACTTGTAATATTAGTCATCATAGTTGGATTTGAATGCCTTGTTACTGAATCATTCGCTTATGAAATCGTTAACAACCCTTAAGTTTCGTGTCCATTTCAGAAGAAATGGCTCCATCTATAAGCAAATGTGCGAAGAAAGACAAGCCAAAATATGTGGGCAAAAGCAGACAATCCTGTTCAACTGATGGAAATGAAATAAGCGTTTGGTGTCATTGGCGGGGAGGCACCTTGCGGGGCAGGTCCAGCCGCCTTGGTGCAGGTCTTATTACAGTCGACGCCACATTCGGCGACCTGCGGGCCGGATCGGGATGAAATGATGAAGAAGACAGCACAACACCCAGCCCCTAAGCGGAGAACATCCCCGACCCAGCCAGGAATCGAACCCGGGCCCCTTGGACGGCAACCCGTCACGCTGACCACTCAGCTATCGGGGCGGACATTCACCTGATGACATACGTCGAGCACTGGAGGAGGTTTTGCAAGTAAAGTGGTCAGTATACAAGGCTGCACTTTCAATACTATGTAGACGAGAGTGATGCGTAGACTATTTGCCTTTACGAGTGAACTGGAAGTTAGTTAATTTCATAATAGAAATGCAGAAAATAGGATCTGGCCTAAAAGTTAAACGAACGCTCAACTAACCACCGTAGCACAGTGAAATCAGTGCCTAAGGGAAAACAGAAGTCAAAGAACAGAGGAACTAATCACATCTGTATCACTCGTAAAGAGAGTAATACAGCCGTGCAAAGAAAAAAGTGCTTGGATTAGGTATCGTTTTTGTCTGCGTTGGCTCCATGAATGTTGTCAGCACATGGATTCGCCTGATGCTACTGCATTTATGTGCAGTTGTTGCCGATACCGACGTTGAAAATAAATGAAATGTGCATTAAGTGAACTTTAACAATGTGAAAGAAAATTATCACGGAATTAAGCAAAGTATCTCGAAGTATGACTACGAAGTCTTTCGCGACGGAGTCCTTGCATAAAAAGTTCTCGGTTTACTTGCCGCGTCAAATTTGGATAAAATCCCAAGCTTTCGATGACTACCTCCGTCATCTTCGTCAGGGGTAAAACTGACTGTCGTGGACCGGTGAGGCTTCCGCTTTTATAAGCAGTGGACGGTTTCTCATTGGCTGGATGACGTCACGGTGAAGCCGATGCGTACTGAGGTGGCGGCCTCTATATCCATAGATTTTGTTTGCGCGCTTTATCCAGCGTTGCTTGCAGCGCCATCCATCGCAACAGGCGGAGAACTGCGAGGAATGTAAGAAGTCTCCCTCTGTGCTCTTTCTATATCAATTGCGCGCTTCCATGCATTGCTGAGTGCATAACCGGAATCTCTGTTGAAATTATTTTCACAGAGTCTAATTTCAACTGCTTCCCTGATGACAGAGTCCCAATAGTTTGAAGCGTGAGCAAGTAGTCTTGTTTCATAGAATAAAATCTTATGTTTATTTAACAAACTGTGCTCAGCCACCGCTGATTTTTCTAGATACCTGTATTTCAGGTGACGCTGATGTTCCATACTGCTAACGGTCGCCATCCCCGCCACGCTCCTCGCCCTGACGTCCCTCCTAAACTTGTCCATGATTACTCCCGTGCCAACTGGGATGCCTACCGGGATTCCATTCACGCCCAGGTTGACGGCCACGACCTTACCCTCCAGTCTCCTGATGACATCGCTCGCGCTGCTGCCTTCCTGCACCAGACATTGTCTGACGCCGTCGCCACCCATATCCCCACCAAAGCCATCCACCCTCACCGCCCTGCCCTGCCTCCACAGGCCGTCCTTCTCCTTCGAGAGTCCCGCCGCCTCTACCGCTCTTTTCTCCACACTCGTGACCGGGATACACTTACCCGCCACCGGCAATTACAGCGACACATCCGCAACCTGCTTGTTGCGAAGAAACGCCGAGCCTGGCGCCAGACATGTACACAACTCAACACCACGCTCCCCATCAACTCTTCCAAGTATTGGTCTGCTTTCCACCGCCTTACTGGGAACCGCCCCACCCCCCAGTACCCTCTCCTCCTTAATGACCGTCCCTTTCCTGACAACCTCAGTAAGGCCAACCACTTTGCCTCCCACCTCTCTTATGTTTTTTCCATCCCAGATGATCCCCACTTTGATTATTCCCTCTTCCCTGATGTCATGGACCGTACGAATACCTCTGTTCCTCCCCTTGCTCCTAGCTTCCAGTACTTGGGCCACACCCCACCTTCTGCACTTAACACTTCCATCACTACACAGGACATCAGCCTCACACTCTGCACTAAACGCAACACTGCTCCCGGCCACGACTGCATTACCTACCGCCACCTCAAACACTGCCCTCCCTCCTTCCTTTCCCTCCTTGCCACCCTCTACAGTGTCATCCTTGCCACTGGCTTCTATCCCGACCAGTGGAAAACCTCCCGTATCCTGATGTTCTCCAAACCCAATAAGCCTCCATCTGATGCCTCTTCCTATCGTCCTATCTGTCTCACATCGGTGTTCAGCAAGCTCTTGGAATCCATCCTTTCCCGGCGCATCCATCTCCACCTCCACCAAAACCACCTCCTCCCAAACACCCAATGTGGCTTTCGACCTTCCTTCTCTGCTGATGACCAACTCCTCCGTCTCACTCATCTCCTCTCCCTCCAGCTTAACTCCCGTCGCTTCGCCATTTTTGTCTCACTTGACCTCGAAAAGGCCTACGACCGTGTCTGGCATCCCGGTCTCCTGTTTAAACTCCAAACCTACGCCCTTCCTATCAACTACACCTGTCTGGTGGCCTCCTTCCTCTCCCACCGCCCCTCCTATGTTACCATCCATCATGCCAATTCCCACACCTTCTACCCCTCTGCCGGTGTGCCCCAGGGCTCTGTCCTCTCCCCTCTCCTCTACCTCCTGTACACGGCAGATATGCCCCAACCCCCCCTCCAGTACACCTCTTGCAATATGCTGATGACACCGCATTCCTCGCCCTCGCTCCTACCCTCCAACGGTCCCAGCGCCTTCTCCAGAATCACCTTGACCTTTTTGCTGCATGGTGTAACCAATGGCTCCTGAAACTCAATCCTTCCAAGACCCAGGCAATCATCGTAGGTGGTACCACTCGCTCCTTCCGGCTCCTGGATTTCTCCCTTACTGTCTGCGCACATCCTGTCCGCCTCACCCCCACCCTCACCTACCTTGGCCTCACCATTGACCGTCACCTCACCTGGATACCTCATCTCCGCTCCATCCAATCCAAAGCCCACAACCGCCTCCGACTCCTCAAACTCCTCTCTGGCCGGACATGGGGGTTGCACCCCTCTACCATCCTCCACACCTACAAATCCTTCATCCATCCCATCCTCTGTTATGCCAGTCCTGCCTGGATATCTGCCCCCCCAAATTCTATCAGTCCCTCCAGATCCTTGAGCGTCATGCACTCCGCCTCGCCTTCCGTATCCGCCTCCCGTCCCCCACGCGGATCCTCTATGATCTCATTCCTTTCCCCCATCTGCTCCTATTCCTCGAACATATCCGCATCCTCTACACCTCCCGCCGTCTTGAACCCCCCTCACCCCCTGGTTGCTCCTCTCCTCTCCCATCCCCGCCCCCTGCCACGTCTTCACCGTTGTGTCCCCCCTACCCTCCATCTCTACACCCTCCATCTCCTTTCCCAAGGTGGCTTCCGTCAACTCCCCCTCCCGGATGATGCCCTCTCTCCCTCCATTTATCCTTCCTATCAACTCTGATCCTCAATCCTCCTCCTTTCCTCTGTCCTTTCCCTGGGTTCCCTCTTCCCCCCCCCCTTCCGTCCTGTTTTCTCCCCACTAAACCTCTCCCTACCTCCCTTCTCCCCCCCAGTCCTTTTGTATTCCCCTCCTCTGCCAACCCCACTCCCTGTCACGTCTGCCCCCCACCCCTCTTATGGGTCCTCATCCTCCTTCAGCTCCTTTCCCGGCTCCCCCCTTCGCGTTTACTCTCCTTTCCCCCCTTTTTTGTTTTCCCATCTTCTGTCCAGTTTCCCCCCACCTGCTCTCGACTGTCGTGTCACATTTGCCAACTTTTTAGTGCAGTGTTCCAGTGACTATTCAGTGTTGTTTGTCTTTCTCGTGTTGCGAACAGAAACCATGCTGTCGCTAGGTGTGAATTTTATGTCCTTTGCGAACAGAATCCAGACTGTCGCCGTGTTTTTTTTAAAATTGTCTATTGTTTTCCCTGTCTGCATCGTATGTATTTTTATTAGCGTCATCATCCCTGTGTTGTTGTTTTAAGTTCCACGATTTCTTTTCGCCTTGTTACTCTCTAAGTCTCCGATTTTATCGCCTGTTTTTTATTATTTGTTCTCTTGATCTTTGTCACAAAATCTGTCGGCTGAAGAGCGGCATACTAAGCTGCTGCCAGCCCGCCCCCTTCGGGGGGAATTGAAATTCAATAAATGAAAAAAAAAAATCCATACTGTGATCGGCGACAGTTCTTATAGACTGGCCCACGTAACTTTTGCCACACTCGCAAGGAATGCTGTAAATTCCCGGTACTCTCAGGCCAAGATTATCTTTCACGGGTCGCAGCGCCTCCTTAATCTTCCTGGGTGGCCGGAAGACTGGTCTGATTCCTTGCCGGCTCAGGACTCTGCCGATCTTGCTGGTCGTTGCACCGCAGAATGGTAGCCGCGCGATGGGTTGGTCCTCTTGATCTGTTCGAACAGCGTCCTTTCTTGGTTTCTTCGCCAGAGTAGATCTGATATCACGAACAGAATAACCATTTTTTATGAATACCGTCGTCAGTTGGTTAATCTCGGAGCCGAGATGATCCTTGTCCGAAATAGTCCTTGCTCTGTGTACCAAGGTGTTCAGCATAGCTCTCTTCTGAGCTGGGTGGTGAAAACTACGCGCGTTTAGATATAAATCTGTATGCGTCGGTTTTCTGGGCACAGAATGTCCGAGACGTCCATCTGATTTTCGCTCCACCAGTACATCTAAGAAGGGTAACTTTCCATCCTTCTCCACCTCGACTGTAAATCTTATGTTCTGATGTATACCATTCAAATGTTCAACAAACTGCTGCAGTGCCTCATTGCCATGTGGCCAGATTAAAAATGTATCGTCAACATACCTGAAGAAGCAGGATGGACGTAAGGGAGCACTGTTCAACGCTCGTTTTTCGAAATCCCCCATGAAGAAGTTAGCTATGGCTGGTGACAGTGGCGAACCCATGGCTGTTCCGTCAATCATTTCATAATATTTTCCACCATACAAAAAATAGGTGGTCGTCAAAGTGTGTCGAAATAACTTCAGTATTTCAGGAGAGAAATGAGCAGCTAACATTTTTAACGTATCTTCCACTGGAACCTTTGTAAACAAAGAGACCACATCTAGGCTGATCATGATGTCATTAGGACCTATCCTCATCTGCTTTATAATGTCAACAAACATTTTTGAGTTAGTAATATGATGGCTACAGTGGCCGACTATAGGTGCTAATAATTTGGTTAAGTATATAGTGTCACAGAATTAGGTATGCTGTAACAAAATTAGGTAGCATGCCCACTTTGTTTACTACGCTTTATAACTTCAATAATTAGTAGAGTTATGAACTGGTTGAAATGGTTCAAATGGTTTCTGAGCACTATGGGACTTAACATCTAAGGTCATCAGTCCCCTAGAACTTAGAACTACTTAAACCTAACTAACCTAAGGACATCACACACATCCATGCCCGAGGCAGGATTCGAACCTGCGACCGGAGCAACCGTGCGGCTCCGACTGAAGCGCCTAGAACCGCTCGGCCACCTCGGCCGGCTATGAATTGGTCTTTTACATAATGACCATAGATTTAATATATATTTTGCTTTTTCATTTTCAATCCTTAACATTATGAAGTTAGGCAGACTTTCGGTACGTTATTTCACTTTCTGTCTTCCTCGACAGCCTCCGCTACTAGCATGGAAGTTACCTGCTAATACCTTAATACATGTTCTGTCATCCCTGTCCCTTCATTGTGTTCCGTATGTTCATATCTTCACTGATTCTGTTGAGCACCTCCTCATTCTTTATCATTTCAGCCCACCTAATATTCAACAGTCTTACTAGATTTCTTTTGGGCAAGGATGCTCTCTTTGCCTGTGCTAGTCTCCTTTTCATACCCTCCTTGTTTCGTCCATCAGGGGCTTTTTTCCTTCCAAGGTAGCAGAAATTCTTAACTTTGTGATCACCAGTTCTGATGTTAAAATTCTCGCTGCTCTCATTTCTGCTACTTTGCATTACTATCGCCTTTTTTCCGTTTATTCTCAGTCCATATTCTATACTCTCTAGAGTCTTCATTCCGTTAAACAAATCCCGTAATTCTTTTTCACCTTCATTGATGCCAGCAATCAGAAAATATCCTTTCACCCCGAATTTTAACCTCAATCTTGAAACGTTCTTTTATTTCTATAATTGCTTCTTGATGCATAGATTGAAGAGTAGAGGCAAAACACTGTATCTCTCTCTTACATCCTTGCTCTTCCTGTTTTATTGTTCCCTCCTGGTTCTTGTACATATTGTACGAGGGCTATTCAGAAAGTAGGGAACGTTTCCGTCTGACGCAGCTAGGCGTGCGCCGATCGCGTATATTTTGGCATGTGCGTGCTCGGCAGCTCAGTAGGCATCCATCCGAAACAGCGGGAACGTCTCTGCGCGTCTGGTTTTTTCGATATTCGAATTTGAAATGTGCGCTGCGATCGAAAATCCCGCCAGTTGTGAGGTGCGGTCTGTGATACGGGTGTTGTTGGCAAAAAACCTAAAACCTATAGAAATTTATCGTGAACTGTGCGAAGTGTACGGAAACAACGTAATGAGTGAATCTTCCGCCCGGAAATAGTGCATTCGGTTTAAAAATGGCCAAACCAACGATCATGATGAAGAAAAGAGTGAACACCCGAGAATTGTGCCTGACGATGTCGTCGCTAAGGCTGATGAAACGATTCGTGAAAACCGTCGCTTCACAATAACGAAGCTTTCGTTTCCTTTTCCACAAGTTTCACGGACTTTGTTGTTTGAAATTGTCACTCAAAAGCTAGGCTACCTCAAATTTTGTGCGCGATGGGTGCCCAAAACGCTTACAGAGCAACATAAAGAACAGCGAATGGGGGGCAACGTTGACATTTCTGGAGACCTACCACAAATCCTGCACCAAGCGACTTTCACTTGTTTCTCAAGATGAAGAACTGGCTTGCAAAGCAGCGCTCAGATGATGACGTGGAACTCCAGGCGGGTGTGACTCACTGGCCGAAGTCGCAGGAGGCAGAATTTTACGACGAAGGTCTTTCAAAGCTTGTCCACCGCTATGATAAGTGCTTCAATGTGTTTGGTGACTATGTGGAAAAGTTGTATGCCAGTCACTCTTTCAGATGTATATAATAAAATGTATTTCTTGTACTTAGTTTTTTTTAAATACCAAAACGTTCCCTACTTTCTGAATCGCCCTTGTATATTACTTCTCTTTTCGTATAGTTTACTCCTATTTTTCTCATAATTACCATATTACAGGCCGACGCATCCTATGGATGTGTCTTGATGTTTCTTCAGTCGTGGTTACACTATCAAGTGCAATGTCAGGATTGCGTCTCTGGTGCCTTTGTCATTCCTAAAGCCAAACTGGCCGTTGTTTGACAAATCTTCAATTTTCTTTTCTGTTATTCAGAATATTATTTTTCTCAACAGCTTGGATGCGTGAACTGTTAAGCTGGAATTTTGCAATAGGTTTCGCACTTATCAGCTCTTGATATTTCCGGAATTGTGTCGATCATATTTTTTACGAAAGTGTGATGGTATGTCGCTAGGCTCATAGATTCTACACATCAACTTAATACCAGTTTTAGCTGGCCGGAGTGGCCGAGCGGTTCTAGGCGCTACAGTCCGGAACCGCACAACCGCTACGGTCGCAGGTTCGAATCCTGCCTCGGGCATGGATGTGTGTGATGTCCTTAGGTTAGTTAGGTTTAAGTAGTTCTAAGTGCTAGGGGACTGATGACATCAGAAGTCCCATAGTGCTCAGAGCCATTTTTTAATACCAGTTTGGTTGCCACTTTCCGCGTTGATGTTAGAAATTGCGATGGAAGGGGACAGCACAGCTTTATTCATAGAGATGTATCAGTACATATCCAACGACACCCACACACGTAATTAATCAGGACGTAAAGAGATCATAGAAAAAGTGCTGTTATTCTAGGTAATAAACTCTTAAGAGATCGGTAAGTAGCGATCGCAGAATAAGGAAAAGACCTCTTGCGAGCACTCGTGACATAAGGCAAATATGGAAGATGAAGTTAAAAAATTGAGAATGGACAAAAGAGATTCTGTCAAGTGATGATATATAACAGTAGAGCATCGAAAGTTGCAGACATTCTTTGAGGATTTCCGAAAAGTTGGAAATCACATGTGGGAACATCTAAACTCCCCTGCCAGCACCACCAAGTCTGTGCGGCCTGGGTCTAATTGGTTCAAATGGCTCTGAGCACTATGGGACTCTACTTCTGAGGTCATACGTCCCCTAGAACTTAGAACTACTTAAACCTAACTAACCTAAGGACACCACACACATCCATGCCCGAGGCAGGATTCGAACCTGCTACCGTAGCGGTCGCGCGGTTCCGGACTGTAGGGCCTAGAACCGCCACCCCGGCCGGCTGGGTCTAATTGTTGGAAAGGGAGAACATGTACTTTCTTCTGACAATGCAGCGTTCTTGTTGTGCAATCGTCTTTGAGTGGGACAACATTCGTAATTTACTTTCTGAAATCACCACGTGTCTTTTCGCTACTGGATATGTCGTCTCCCCTTTGGGAGTATGCTAGTAGGACAAGTACCACGCCCTCGTGCAACTTTCGCACTGGCTCTCAAAAAGAAAGCAAACAACGCAATAAAGATTAAGAAAGAAACAAGCACAAAATAAAAAAAAAAGTTCAAATGTGTGTGAAATCTTATGGGACTTAAGTGCTAAGGTCATCAGTACCTAAACTTAACCTAAAGTATCCTCAGGACAAACACACACACCCATGCCCGAGGGAGGACTCGAACCTCCGCCGGGATCAGCCGCACAGTCCATGACTGCAGCGCCTAAGACGGCTCGGCTAATCCCGCGCGGCAGCACAAAATCCATTATTAGTAGGTTATTCATAAGTATCCTCAGGTTTTCAGAGATCAACGGCGCAAAAGCTATACACAAAGATGACACATTTGGTCAGAATACAATGAAGTGACAAAACTCATGGGATACTTTCTAATATCGTGTCGGACCTCCTACTGCTCGGCCAAGCGCAGCAATTCGACATGGCATGGACTCAAAAAGTCGTTGGATGTCTTGCTGCCTTCATAACTCTCCATTGTCGGGCAGAATTTTGTGCACGAACTGACCTCCCGATTATGTCCCACAAATATGTGCTAGGATACATGTCGGGTGATCTGGATGGCGAAATCATTCGTTCGAGCTATCCAGAATGTTTTTCGAACCAATCGCGAACAATTGCGGCCTAGTGACATGGAACATTGTTATCTATAAAAATTCCGTCCGTGTTTGGGAACATAAAGTCCATGAACAGCTGCAAATGGTCTCCAACTACAAACATAGCCACTTCCAGTTAATGATCGGTTCAGTTGGACCAGAGGACCGAGTCTATTTCATGTAAAAACAGTCCACACCATTATGAAGCCACCACCAGCTTCCACAGTGACTTGTTGACAAATTGCGTCCATGGGGTCTGACCCACACTCGAACCCTACCATTAGTTCTTACCAACTAAAATCGGGACTCATCTGACCAGGACACCGTTTTCTGGACAACTAGGGTCACTAGCCCTGGAGAGGCGCTGCAGACTATGTCATGTTGTTAGCAACGGCAGTTGTGTCGATCGTCTGCTGCCGTATCCGATTAACACCAAATTTCACCGCACTGGCCTATCGAATGCCTTCATCGCATGCGTCACATTGATTTCTGCGGTTATTTCACAAAGTGTTGCTTATATGTCAGTACTGACAACTCTATGCATGCGCCGCTGCTCAGGTTGTCAAGTGAAGACCCATCTAGCTCTGGGTTGCCCGTGGTGAGATGTAATGCCTGAAAATTGGTGTTGTCGGCACACTTTTGACACTGTGGATTTCGTAATATTGAATTCCCTAACAATTACGGAAACAGAATGTTACTTGAAATCGGAGCAACAAACAAACAGCCAATAACACCAACCAGACACAACCAAGGACTCTAAGCTGAATACCGTTAATCACGGAAAGTACGAAAACTTAGAAGCTAACCTACGGCTCAGCGGACTAGAAAACAAGAATATATTTCAAACATCTCTTCGCTATGTAATACGAACTAAGCATGAAGACGGGGATAAAATCTGCTTCTCAACTACAGAACAAACTGACAGGATGATCCTAACAGTTGAAAATCTGCCAACGAACCCAAGGAACTATGTAAGCTTTTAGGGGAGGCATGTGCGTGAAGAGGAGAGGGCGTAAGCCTCGCGAAAGTATACAAGGACTTCGTGAGGCGACATGGACGCGTGTTTCTGGATTTTAAAGAGACCACAACCAAGTGTGTTTCTTTCACTAGATAACCCTTCTCAAGGTAATACAACTAAATTGCCAGGGCAGTACCCAAGTAAACATGGAACTAGGTAGGCTCTTAGAAGAAACAAAAGCAGACATGGCCTGCGTTCAGTAATCTTTTCTGCGAGGCGGGAAGACTTCAGGGCTCCCATTACATTACAATAGCAATAACATCCAAAGGCAAAAGCCACGATAATAGTAGTTAATAAAAACCTCATACTAACACAGATCACCCAGGTTCGCACTAAAAACATTGCCACAGCGGAAATAACAGACGGAAAGGATGTACGGCTCATGTCGTCTATTTATGCTCAGTACTCGTACAATATACACTCCTGGAAATGGAAAAAAGAACACATTGACACCGGTGTGTCAGACCCACCATACTTGCTCCGGACACTGTGAGAGGGCTGTACAAGCAATGATCACACGCACGGCACAGCGGACACACCAGGAACCGCGGTGTTGGCCGTCGAATGGCGCTAGCTGCGCAGCATTTGTGCACCGCCGCCGTCAGTGTCAGCCAGTTTGCCGTGGCATACGGAGCTCCATCGCAGTCTTTAACACTGGTAGCATGCCGCGACAGCGTGGACGTGAACCGTATGTGCAGTTGACGGACTTTGAGCGAGGGCGTATAGTGGGCATGCGGGAGGCCGGGTGGACGTACCGCCGAATTGCTCAACACGTGGGGCGTGAGGTCTCCACAGTACATCGATGTTGTCGCCAGTGGTCGGCGGAAGGTGCACATGCCCGTCGACCTGGGACCGGACCCCAGCGACACACGGATACACGCCAAGACCGTAGGATCCTACGCAGTGCCGTAGGGGACCGCACCGCCACTTCCCAGCAAATTAGGGACACTGTTGCTCCTGGGGTATCGGCGAGGACCATTCGCAACCGTCTCCATGAAGCTGGGCTACGGTCCCGCACACCGTTAGGCCGTCTTCCGCTCACGCCCCAACATCGTGCAGCCCGCCTCCAGTGGTGTCGCGACAGGCGTGAATGGAGGGACGAATGGAGACGTGTCGTCTTCAGCGATGAGAGTCGCTTCTACCTTGGTGCCAACGATGGTCGTATGCGTGTTTGGCGCCGTGCAGGTGAGCGCCACAATCAGGACTGCATACGACCGAGGCACACAGGGCCAACACCCGGCATCATGGTGTGGGGAGCGATCTCCTACACTGGCCGTACACCACTGGTGATCGTCGAGGGGACACTGAATAGTGCACGGTACATCCAAACCGTCATCGAACCCATCGTTCTACCATTCCTAGACCGGCAAGGGAACTTGCTGTTCCAACAGGACAATGCACGTCCGCATGTATCCCGTGCCACCCAACGTGCTCTAGAAGGTGTAAGTCAACTACCCTGGCCAGCAAGATCTCCGGATCTGTCCCCCATTGAGCATGTTTGGGACTGGATGAAGCGTCGTCTCACGCGGTCTGCACGTCCAGCACGAACGCTGGTCCAACTGAGGCGCCAGGTGGAAATGGCATGGCAAGCCGTTCCACAGGACTATATCCAGCATCTCTACGATCGTCTCCATGGGAGAATAGCAGCCTGCATTGCTGCGAAAGGTGGATATACACTGTACTAGTGCCGACATTGTGCATGCTCTGTTGCCTGTGTCTATGTGCCTGTGGTTCTGTCAGTGTGATCATGTGATGTATCTGACCACAGGAATGTGTCAATAAAGTTTCCCCTTCCTGGGACAATGAATTCACGGTGTTCTTATTTCAATTTCCAGGAGTGTAGAACATTTCTTGGACAAAACAAAAGACATTGCACGACACTCAGAAATAAAAGGGCTGCTCATTCTAACCAATACCAAAGCAAAATCTCCCTTCTGGAACTCAGATGGAACTGACGACAGAGGGTAATTAGTGCTCGACGTGGTACATGAATGTAACCTCTTTTCATACTGAATAGGGAGGGTCAGCCGCCTACCTACCGCGCAGACGACGGTGGCGTAAGTATCATAGACCTTTCTGTAGGGAACGCAAAATCTCTTCCAACACATTGAGGGTATTAGATAGGGCCACACACAGCGACCACAACGCAATCGTCATAACCATGGACAGATACGTCAATACGTATAACATGGACAATTTACTCATAGGAGGAGCCGACTGTCAAAAAGTTCGAGATACTGTTGAGGCATCGTCACTACACACTGTTCAAGGCAGTACAGATTACAAAACGCATGTGCTGAGAGATCTCACAAAGAACACGGGAAGCAGCTATATCATGGGCAAAAACTGGATGGGACAGAAACAACTGTGGATGACAGAACTGGTAAGACTAAGGAAGGTTTATGGTACAATATGAAGTGCTATCAACAGTAAAGACAGCTTCGGAAAGACAGATAAAACTAGACCAGTACCGTAACGCTAAACAGAAATACTAAAGACAACAAGGCAAGACTAATGGACCAAAACCCAGCTACAGAACGACATCTGGGGACAACCATTCAAGATAGAAACAGAAAGAGTTAAGACACTGACAGTTTTGTCAACACTAAAAGAAGCTGACGGCACAATGACCAGAGGATGGAGGAGCGCCGGCCGGAGTGGCCGAGCGGTTCTAGGCGCTACAGTCTGGAACTGCGCGACCGCTACGGTCGCAAGTTCGAATCCTGTATCGGGCATGGATGGGTGTGATATCCTTAGATTAGTTAGTTTAAGTAGTTCTCAGTTCTACGGGACTTATGACCTCAGAAGTTGAGTCCCATAGTGCTCAGAGCCATTTGAACCATTTGTATGGAGGAGCACAGTAGAATTTCTCCTGAACAGGCTCTTCCCAGATGATGACCCCACACAAGACGATCGACACCACACTGACCTAAGAGAGAGGATGAGGCAACCATACATGTGACAGTATAACCATAGCATTCGCGCAAGAAGAAGTTGCGACGGCAATCATCAGGCTTAAAAACCGAAAAGCACCTGGCCCAGACAAAATAATTTCAGAAACATTAAAACAAGCAGTAACACGAATCAGTCCCTTTCTTACTATCATGTTCAATGAGGCACTACTAACAGGCAGAATTCCAGACCTCTCGCCAAGGTACAAGAATGGCTCCTGTATGACCGTTTACAATCGTACAGACACTTCCTCGACCTAACGCCCCATCAATTCGGCTTCAGGGAAGGTAGATCAACAGAAGACGCTTTCAGCCAAGCACTGACAGTTACAGATAGTATCAGCGACAAATACGTGGCCGCCGTACTAATCGACATAGCCGGGGCTTTTGACAACCTGTGGTGTCCGGCCATCTTCGCCAGGTTAAGGGAAATGAGGCTATCAGCTGACATCTACAATAGATTCCTCGACTACTGCAGAGGCAGAGTGGCAGTGTGGAGGGCTGGTACACGCAACGTTGTCAAGAGAATAACGAAGGGATGGCCACAGGACTCGATATTGTGGGACATCCCAACCGAGCCCTTGCTGAACACCCTGAACAGTGACGATAGTGTAAGAGGTGTGGTGGCGCACGCAGATGACCTTCTTGTGGCGGTGTCAGCCAACTCGAGAGCAGTACTAGAGACGAAAGGTACTTAACTGCTTCAGAAAATTAACATTTGGTGCAAAGAAAATAAATTAAAAATTGCTTCCAACAAAACTGCATATTTACTGCTCAGAGGGACACTACAAAGGAATCCAGTTCTAAAATTAGGCAATACAAGTGTGCAGAGGACAAGTTATCTACGACTGCATCTAGACGAAAAACAGACTTTCAACCATCATATCAAGTTGACAATTGACAAAGCCTCCAAAATTATGCAAAAACTAATACTCAACACAACTCAGTACAAATTACCTATTTAGACGATAAGGACCTACCACATTGCGATATTTGAATCCATCGCATGCTTCACTGCAAGTGCTTGGGCTCGCAGGCTGAACATACAGACAAACAAGACAACTGCAGGACGAGGTTAACGTAATGTACTCCTGAGAATGAGCGGAACCTTCAACACCACGTCACTAGAGGCACTTTGCGTTGTGATGGGAACCTGTCCTATAGATATAACAATGCGTTATAGAGCTGCACTTTACTGGCTTAAGAGGGACGGTCGATAAAGTCACCGAAATTACGGGAACCAACATTATGAACATAACACAAATGAAACAATGGTTGATTCAAACATGGCAGAGAGAGTGGGACGCATTCGACAGGGGTCGCCGACTACATTCTTTTTTTCCTGACGTACGCGAAAGATTACGACTGAAGTATGTCGACTCAAGCTGGAGGACAGTCCATATCGTGACAGCCAGGGGCCGTATCTGGTACACTTAAGCCGCATGGGACTAACTAACGATGAAGTGTGCGTTTGCGGAGAAACTGGGACACAAGAACATGTCACACTGCTATGCAGCGAGCTAGCGCAAGTGAGACCTATACAGAACGACAAGACATTGTCAGAATAATACGTAATCCCGATGACTGGAACACAATAAATAGCGTAGCCGATATTGTATCGAACACACTGCAGGAAGAATACAAGCGCCAAAACACATACGGAAGGAGGCGTAAACAAGCAAAGACAACACAACAAACCACATGGGAGGACACAAGCTCGACCAGAGATTCCGAAATCGAGAAAGGAACACTAAGTGAACATGACTCAGAAGGGATCAACACCTAAGGGACCGAAACCAACAATGCTTGACACTGCATGCCACAACACAGTCACAAAAAAAAACACAACAGGCAGTAACAATCATAAAATAAACAAACACTGACAACACATACTAAGACTATAGTAACAGGCAACGTCACTTGGGAAGAGAACTTTATTCCGAGGCTCCTACTCCCCAACGACATATTGCATAGTGTTTAAAGTATACTGCACACATGCAGTCATGTATTGCTCGTCTTATTGTGTCCAGACAGAAGTACATTCTCTTCTCTATTCAAAGCTACAATCAATGAATTTTATATATCATATGTATTTCCAGTATAAAGTATGTATAAAACTAAGAATGTAATGTGTTAAGTTATTTAAGGAATAATGCATTCAAGTAGCAATGAACTACGTTCTATTTCTATTAACAAATTTACAAACATAAGTGTATTTTTAGTGTAAAGCTAAAATTCATGTATTCCGTATCAAATTCTCAACCAGCATTTGGTCTGCATAATTCCAGGTGTATGTCTCTAAGGTATCACATAGAATATACCACAACTACCAACAATAGGACAAAGAAGCAGCTGCTGTATACCATGTAGTGACCTGACTTGCAACACTTCCAGTAATATGCAGTACACACAAACACAGTAAAGATACAGAAGCCCAAGCCATTTCAGATGAGAATAGCTTGAGGTTCTGCCGAAACTTTCTCATCTGAAATATGTAGAATAGGCCATTATCAACCAACATGCTACTTAGACTATATTACACATCGAAATACAGTATATCACTTCCCTCTACATATTACAACTTAGTTTCATAACACGCGTTGTCTTACATTTTATTTATTTTTTATTTTTTGAAATTTGCATTATATAAATTATATTCTCATCAACTAGGCAGAAACAAATTATTGAAAACGATCTGAACAGTTGATAAGCATTCAATTTGCTGTAACCTTAGGGAAATCTTTATCTATATTTTATTCTTTATATTGTTTAAAAAAGCATTGACAACTGCATACCAATAAGATTGTAACAATGAGAAATCTTTGTTGTTAGATTTATAAGCATCAGAGCCAACTTACATGTCAAAGTGGCGGGTTACTCTGTACCGTTCACGAAATAAAAATAAACAAATAAATAATAATAATAATGAGAGACACGCTACAGGCTGGTGCGGCAGCTGTAGTCGTAGGAAAGATGGACAGGACCAGAAATGATTAGTAAACAAATAACAGAGCAAAGAGAACATTTACTTCACTTGTGTTTCTCCAAACATACGAAGACTTATTACGAGTAACACGGCAAGAAACAGAGTCCAACTATCCCAGTGTCCTCAAGGATGCAGAACGAACAGAGGCGTCGTAAAGGTGGGTCTGAGCATGGGTGGGTTGAGTTGCTGCTGCTGGTCGTGCTACCTGTATATTGCAGCAGCAGAGGCCACTCTTAGTTCCGAGCCACCAGATGCGTGCCGCAGTGCGTGTGTTACACCGGTTCTTCCGGATCCTGCACGGCCGCAGTCGGCGCCTCATAGAAACTTGCAATTCCGTTGTTACGACGCCGACGGGATCATATCGATGTGTGATACCGCATCTTTATAGTCGAGATTTTATGGCTCAGGCACTGCATTCTCCTCTTACGGGCATTTGCGTCACTAATGAGAGGTTTTGAAGTTATAGCTCGCTCTGCAATTTCCAGCTTGGGGAGCTCCCGTCGTCTTGTTTTGGTGCTGTCAGAGTTCGAAACTATGGTATCCAATTGTGCAGTGACTTTGTCAACTGTTGTCGTCTTACCTTATGCCACAATTCCCTTGGCTGATTGACCATCACGGTCACTCAACACGCACTTTAGTCTGCGTTGCGACGTAGCGGACGCTATTTTTCCACTATATGCGGTGTAAACACAGTCTAACACATACATTGACGGCAATGCTGCTCATTTTTATTATACAGTGCTACAGTAGCGGTCCAAACGGACAGAAAGCTACATTGTTGAATACAATATCGGATGAGTGGGAATTGATTTGTAATGTAGTTTTTTACAATAGGGAGTGTATACTGCGTCGTAAAAACCGACACTACCTAAAAAATGGCTCCACATTTGTCTTTCTTTAGTTCCCTAAGGAACCTCGGAGGTATGAAACGGTACATTACAAGAAAGTTTATTTACGATTCTCTTGCATCCTAGACATATTTTGTGAAGAATGTCGTTTCCTTCTTAAGAAAAAGAAATGGCTAATACACAGCAGAAAATCTGACCTTCTGCAGGAAGACGTGATATACCCACTCAACAACATGAAGTTTGGTTCGCTACACATCCAGTTAAATCAGTGAGTTTGGAACGTAGGAAACTTGTTTGGAATTCAATACCTACATTTTTTAATGTACCAAATAGCCAGCAATACCGTAGCTGAAGGTAAAATCAGACAGACGTGAAAATAAAACGTCGAAAATAATTTCCCAGCACAAAAGAAAACAATTACACAACTGTTAATACATCTGAGCGAAAAGCGGCAAGAATCATCAAAATATTGGATTTTGAAGCAAAAGAAATTGAGGCTCTGGTAACCTGATCTTATGGTGAACCTGCTTCATGAGTGCTGTACCCCTTAACGATGTATATCAAGATATGCAAAAACCTGTCTCATCGATTTCTCTGACGTTCATTTCCACAAGGGCTCAAAGCAAAATCTCCACTGCCGAAGGAACGCTCACTGACGTCCTGTAATTCATAACAGATGGAAGCTCTTGAGAGAACGCCCCCACCACGACCTCACCTTCCACGGTTACAGCATTCACTGCGTAAAATGGACACTGAGGATTTCAGAACCTTTAAGAATGTTACGTACGTCAGTACCTAACTAAAATTTGATATTCGTGGGGACAACGTACACCACCGAAACTTTACAAAGTTGAAATTTTCAGCAGGTTGCCATGAACTACCATTTTCTTAAGTTCACATCAGTGGGGACCACAGTTTGTCTTTTTCCCACAGTCTCTAGATGCCTTGTTAAACCTAGTCAAATACTTAGAGGGAGAGCAAATACCAGCCTTGAAACAAAAGGACTTAAAAACCGGATGGATCAAACTAGGAACACGTAGACTTAGGAAAACTACTAAATTTGATGCCTTGATCGAACAGTCTGTTTTATCTGAACCTCAAACCAGAGAATATCTTTATGAAAACGGTGATAACTAGGTCGATGAAGTGCTGGGATAGGTTGTAATTGTGTGAGTGCTGAATACAGTAGCTGTTCCTTATGTTCTGACTGTAGTTTCATATTAATTACAATTAACACAACAGTCAAGAAGACGCTATTACAACTGGCCTAAATATGAAATTTTTTTTGGATTGACATGAATAGTAATAAGCCTAAATATTAACTAAAATATCGTAATGTAAAATGAGTACATGTTTTTATAGGAAATATAAAATGTTGAGGCTTGATGAAAAAACAAGTCTCAAACCTGTGACACTGTTAATTTGGATACAGATTTTTTTTTTCACAACCATCAATTTTTCTGAAAATTTTGTTTCTGTGATTTGGGTTCTTATGGTTTCCAGTGTCTAAATGACATTTACAAAAGCATTCGTTTAAAGGAAAGTGAATATCATAATAAGGACAAACAAGTACAGAAATATATGCTTCTTATGCATGAAACGAGTGTTTATATCGTCTTCCTTTCAGCGGAATAAGCTGCTGTTATGCATATATCCGTACATATTTCATCTTGAGTAAGTTTTAGCCTATGTCACAGAAACAGTGAAATTCGGCTGTTTTTATAGCTTTCTCGCAAAAATTCATGTCTCTCGATGATTTACTAATGCCCCGAGAGCAAAAATATAGTAACCACTTCCTTAATTGTGTAGACAATACTTAAAAACAAACATCAATCTCACAGCTCGCCTTCTTGCTGTTATGAGCGCTAGTGTCGTTCCAACTATAAGGCGGTAACAGCTTTCACGGCAGTGAGTGTCGCGACTGTATACGTTAGACTCTGTTGCAGATCTTCCATTCAGTGCCCTCTGGAACGTCAAAGGCCTTGGTTACCTCGGTTGCAGAAGTACCCACCATACAAGCAGCAACAGATTGTCCACATTCGAATTCACTTAGCACCAGCATAACTACAGGCATATTCTTGTGACCACACCTGACACTTGAGCCTTACTGATATCGCACAATGCCATTCGTGGTTAAACACAACAGCACCACCTTCAGGCTTGACTGGCACCTGGATTTTGATTCAAGCGTGAATTTCTCATGGTTTTTGGAATATTTCTTCAGACCCCTGCTTATACGTGTTCTCCCACTTCTACCGCGTAGTGGTGTGCTCTGCTACGGCGCCGCAGAGTGTATTACAAACAGGAATTTGGAGAGAAGTTCTACCTACAGATATAGCTCCGATGCCGATAGGTTTTATGCAACCCGCAATACCCTCAAAAACCATATGCGCTTTTTTTTTATTCTGTCTCTCGCTACGTAAAGTATTAATGTTGCAAAGAAAATCAACAGGACCTTTTTGTAGGAAATTTAATGTAATTAAATTTTGTAGTGAGTTACATCTTCGCTGGAGGCCACGGTTTTCGAGTTATTCAAGAAAAACTCCTTTGAAAGTCACTTTCGTACGTTTTTATTGAAAAATTCGAAAAATATGGCCGCTAGCGAAAACGTGTCCTAGTACAACATTTAACTACTTTAAACTTCCTACAAAAAAGATCCAATTAATTTTTTCTGTAGGACTAATAGTTTGCATGTAACGAGTGAGAATGCTTGGAACTTGAAGGCATTGCAGGTTGCATAAAACGTATCGAAAGGGGGAGCTGAATCAACCTGTTTTGTGTTTTCTCGTTATGTGTTTTAGTTTTAGAGCAGTCATCTTTCGTAATCCTACAGGTAGTTAGGAAAAAACGCATAGAGGGTGACTGCTTCCAATGTGTAAAACATCCGAATCGATGTAAATGAGACTGAGACAAGTAATTTAATATAAAGATGCATGGGGTCGCAAACGTTGGAAAAGACCCCAAAAGTGGGTGATAAATGTTGAACACGTGACATCACGAAACGATGTACCTCGCTGCACATGCAGCAGTTGAACGTATTGGTCCTCCACACCTGAAAATCCATAGCCAAGTCAAGTATTCACTTCGGTGTGGCTCTGGGCCCACATGCGCGATTTTAAGGCATGGATCACAGGGTTCGATCTTGTGTCTGGCAGGCGGCATTTTTTTCGTTACGTTACACAGTTGTGGGTTTAAATTGAGTTAAGACTTATTATTCTGTTTACCTGCCTTGCAGTCTCCTCTGATTTATTACAAAGTACAGTACTGTACAAATGACTCTACTGTATAGCGCCGCAATTCAAATGGCTCTGAGCACTACTGGACTTAACATCTGTGGTCATCAGTCGCGCCGCAATTAAATGAGTATAAACTTCCGAACTGCGTGGTTACAAGTAAATGAACTACGTTTTCCTAACGAAATAATATCAGTAAACGAAAAAAAAAGAACAGACGAAAGGAGAAGAACACAAAATAAAAAGAGCGTTTACTTTGTAAGTAGGCTGTTTAGATTTTTATGTTGGTAACACCATGTAGCACTCTGTATGAAAATCACTGACTGTGCTGTGTGCAGTCTGTGGCTCGTTGGCATTGTTGGAACACTCGCTATTGTAGTGTTGGGCAGTTGGATGTGAACAGCGTAGCGTTGCGCAGTTGGAGGTGATCCGCCAGCAGTGGTGGATGTGAGGAGAGCGATGGCAGAATTTTGAGAGCGGACGATCTCGACGTTTGTCCATCAGAAAGAGTAAATTTCTAATACTGGATATCATGAACTGATATATATATGATGACTTTTGAACATTATTAAGGTAAATACATTGTTTGTTCTCTATCAAAATCTTTCATTTCCTAACTATGCCTATCAGTAATTAGTGCCTCCCGTAGTTAGAATCTTTTATTTAGCTGGCGATATTTGCGCTCGCTGTATTGCAGTAGTTCGAGTAACGAAGACTTTTGTGAGGTAAGTGACTCATGAAAGGTATAGGTTATTGTTAATCAGGGCCATTCTTTTGTAGGGATTATTGAAAGTCAGATTGCGTTGCGCTAAAAATATTGTGTGTCAGTTTAGTGATGATCAGAATAAGTAAAGAGAGAACTGTCCGACTACGCCGGCCGGTGTGGCAGAGCGGTTCTAGGCGCTTCAGTGTGGAACCGCGTGACCGCTACAGTCGCAGATTCGATTCCTGCCTCGGGCATGGATGTCTGTGATGTCCTTAGGTTAGTTAGGTTTAAGTAGTTCTAAGTTCCAGGGGACTGATGATCTCAGATGTTAAGTCCCATAGTGCTTAGAGCCATTTGAACCATTTGTCCGAATACGTTCAGGTTTACTCAGCTGTCTTTGTATCAAATAACGTAGAAGTTTACCAGCACAGTAATTCATAATTTTTCAAATGGTACGTTACAACTTCGTTACATCGAGGTCAATAATTTTGTAACTTCTATGTTTATAACAGATTACATTTACAAACTGTGCTCGAAACTGGCACCGTTTGGTCGAATGCAGATGTTGTATCGCTCAATCAACCCTTCACGCCCAAGCCCGACCGCTTCACTTGTGGCGAGGTACGTCATTTGGTGACGTCACATGTTGAAGACTTCTCATTCATTTGTAGGGTATTTCCCGACATTGGCGACCCCATGTATGCCGTATCAAATTACTTGTCTCCGCGTCATTTACGTTGTTTCGTGGGCTTTTAAACGTTAGTAAGTATTACCCTCTTAACAGGTGTGAGCGAGATGAGGAATGGTTAACTTCCGATGTTAGCGAACGACAGCGCAGTCTGCATCATACACGTGATTGTAAAACTCCACATTCGGCACAGTCAGTCAATCATCGACGTCGCTTAACCAGTCACGATATGCCTGGCGGCTGCTTACGCGTAGGCGCACCGCGTTGACCTGCAATGAGTGGCCAGTTTTGAACAGAAAGTCGATCGTGTCGAAGCGGTCTGACAGTTTGACAGCGGCGGTCTCCGGATGGACAGCGGCCGGCGGTGGTCGGGCTGACCCTCCGCAGCGGCAGCAGACCGCGGCGGGAGCAGCCGCTATCGGCCGCCAGATTCGGAGCGGCCGGCCGCTGCCGGGGTTAGGCCTGTAATCCCGGCGCAGATTGGGCGGCAAGCAGAGTCCCCCGGCCGGCGTCCGCGTGCCTCTAATTACTCTGTAATCCGCCCCCGCCGCCCCCGCCGCCCCCACCGGCTGCAGCCGCAGATAGCCTCCGCCGGGTAATCGACCGGCGCGCAGCCACCGAGCGCCGCCGATCTCGCCAGACACTCGTACAGTCGACCAACTTCCCGGCCCGGCGGAGCTCCTTCTTGAGCCGCGGTCCAGCCAGCACGGGGTCCAAGATGGCCATCTAACCACTGGCGCAGGTCGATCCTACATCCTAGGTGTGGAACAATACCGAGCACTACATTACGCAGGATACAACACACACGTACGAGTAATTGCTCTTGAATACCTTATGAGAGTGACAGTGATCAATGTGTTACAAATATTTACTATCAAAAACAAACTTGATCACAATTTACTTATTACGATGACCGGTTTCGATCACTACTGTGGTCACCTTCAGATCTACAAGTCGTATACAAAGCTTTAATTAGAGGTCTACATACATTAAAGGAAATACATAAAGTTATAAAGCTTTAAAACCATTAGCCGCCCCGGCTGGCCGAGCGGTTCTAGGCGCTACAGTCTGGAACCGCGCGACCGCTACAGTCGCAAGTTCGAATCCTGCCTCGGGCATGGATGTGTGTGATGTCCTTAGGTTAGTTAGGTTTAAGTAGTTCTAAGTTCTAGGGGACTGATGACCTCAGGTGTTAGGTGCCATAGTGCTCAGAGCCGTTTGAACCATTTCTAGGGGACTGATGACCTCACCAGTTAAGTCCCATAGTGCTCAGAGCCATTTGAATCATTATAAAACCATGAATTACCAACGAGTAAGAACCTCCATAGTTAAAAGAACATTGTCAAGAAATAAAAATAAACACACACTAAACTCAGCTAGCCGGCCTGGGTGGAAGAGCGGTTCTAGGCACTATAGTCTGGAACCGCGTGACCGCTACGGTCGCAGGTTCGAATCCTGCCTCGGGCATGGATGTGTGTGATGTCCTTAGGTTAGTTAGGTTTAAGTAGTTCTAAGTTCTAGGGGACTGATGACCTCAGAAGTTAAGTCCCATAGTGCTCAGAGCCATTTGAACCAAACTCAGCTTATTTAACAGCTATTGTCAATTAATGAGCGGTAAAATATTTAAACATGTAGGATAAATGAACTTCGTTTTGATATTACATGGGTTGCCCTCTCAAGACCTCTTAGTGAACCACTCAGAACCACTGGTTACCATGGTGAAGTTGGACGCCGTTCCAAAGGTGAGGCAGCAGGCTTCTTTCCACTGAAGTTGATGTAAAGTCGATAGGCAAACTAGTGGTTTCCATGGTGAGAATAAACACCAGTGCAAAAAAGTGGCAGCAGGCTTCTTTCTAACGGAATTGTTGCGAAAGTGGAATGTCAAAGATTGTCACGTCATACGATGTGCTATTGACATGTCTTTATCGAAACGATTTTCAGTGAGTAGGCTGCAAATAATCTTTAGGCGACATGTATAGTACATGCTGCACAGATACGATTTACTGGTGCAATAAGAGACTTTACATAATAATTCTTACAGATCAATACTGTCAAAACGAAGTTCATTTATCCTACATGTTTAAATATTTTTAACGCTTCTTAATTGACAATAGCTGTTAAATAAGCTAAGTTTACTGTGTGTTTATTTTTCTTTCTTGACAATGTTCTTTTAACTAAGAAATTTTACTTTGTTATTCGATCTATAACCCATTGGCTAGGAATGACATCATTCCGTCAGCCTCCATTATATATAGCAAGACGTGCACTGGTTTCTACAGTCGTGATTCTCCAGCAGGAGGAGGTTCTTACTCATTGGTGATTCATCGTATTATAGGTTTATAACTTTATGTATTTTCTTTAATGTATGTAGCCCTCTAATTAAAGCTTTCTATACGACTTGTACGTCTGAAGATGACCACAGTAGTGGCCGAAACCGGTCACTGTAAAAAATAAATTGTTATCAAGACTATTTTTGATAGTAAATACACATACGAGGGCTATTCGTTCATTAAGGCGGATCGTAGCGAAGTGGAAATGACAGAGAAAATAAAAAAAATATTTTACTCTATAAGATAAAAAAGAAAACGACGTACCATGAAGGACTTATCCGAATGGCACGGAAATCGGTAGATGCGGTGTATATGTACAGGAAAGCAAATGATTACAATTTTAGAAAAACTGAACGACTTATTCAAGGGAAAAAGGTTCACAAATTGAACAAGTCAACAACGCGTTGGTACACCACTGGTCATTATGTAATCAATTAATCGGCTTCACATTGTTTGACAGAGTTATTGGACACGCTCCTAGGGGATATCGTGCAAACTTCTGTCCAATCGGTGGGTTAGATTATCAAGATTCAGAGCTGTTTTGAGGGTCCCATCCATAACGCTCCAAGCGCTCTTAATTGTGGAGAGGTCCTGCGGCCTTTCTGGCTAAGGTGGGGTTTCGCAAACATGAAGACAAGCAATAGAAACTCTACTCAGAATTATCTTGCTGAAATGCAAGCTCAGGATGGCTTGCCATGAAGGACAACAAAACAGGGAGTAGAATATTGACGACTTATGGGGGGGTTTACTATTTTTTGGTTCAAAAAATCGATTTTTCTTAAATAGCATTTTTGGATCCATAAAAATGTTTAGAATTCATCCCTGAAACGGTTTTTTTCAATACGGAACGCAAATGTTTGTTATCCTCAGTTGACCAAAAAAATGCACCTGCCTGAAATCGGACTTATTCACGCACCAATTGGCTTGCAATGAAGGACAACAAAACATGGAGTAGAATAAGGGGGGGTTTACTATTTTTTGGTTCAAAAAATCGATTTTTCTTAAATAGCATTTTTGGATCCATGAAAATGTTTAGAATTCATCCCTGAAACGGTTTTTTTTCAATACGTAACGCAAATGTTTGTTATTCTCTGTTGAACAAAAAAATGCACCTGCCTGAAATCGTACTTATTCACGCACCAATTTTTTTCCTTCGGAGAACGAGTTATTGTGTCGGTGCTTGGGAGGAAACACACAAAATTCAAATGAAAGTTTGAACGCGTGTGTTTGGAAGTTAGCCCCCAAGCATTTGCAGTCTGGTGAGAAGACTGTGGAGATCGCGACTTTTCTGGCAGTGAGCAGCTTCAACGAAGGGTATTCAGCAATTCTGAAGACCATGACAACTATGGACGTCACCCTGGGACTCTATTCGACGCAGTTCGCCAAGCATTCGGACGACCACCGGATTCAAGCGGCCGAAAACAGCTTGTCACTGGCCATACGAGCGGCTCTGGAGCAGCGCAGGATGGCCCAGATCTCTTCCTTACTTATCCTCCTCTGTGAGGAAGAGGAAGGACTAGTTTAGGTATCCGGAATAGCAGAGTAAACGTATGTTGCATAATATTGCATTTATATGTAGTCAAAACTTCAAACGCGTTTTTCTCGAAATTTCTTTTTTTATCGCGCGGTATGGTAACTTGAAATCTACTGAACCGATTGGCATGATTCTTAGTTTCCGACGAAGCTAACTAAATTGTCCAGGAGTTGTACCACTCTTATTCCGATCCATCAACCATAAATATTTTTACTTGGCCCATGAAGTCGAAAAATGGATGACAGCACCCTATTTTCTTCAAATGGCTGCCATTTTGTTTCCTATGGTCCAAATATCTTAAGCGAGGTACAACTTCTAAAGAATCTTATATACTTCGCTAACGTCAACTCAAATTTGATTTCAGACGAGCCGGCTGACCTGTGTCATACCGCGCGTGGAGGTCTACATCGAAATTGTCTTTCGTTCTGACGGCACTTCTGCCTTTACTCTTCAACATTTCCGGTCTAAAAAATTACAGTTTGTAGAGGAAATATCAATAAACATTTTGAACAATTTTGACATTGATATCTATAACACATCCCGATAAAAAAATTTTCAAAGAAGATGCTTTTTTCCGGCCGAAGACAGTAAACCTCCCCTTAATGATGTGCTATATGCTTCTCGCACATGAAACCAAAAAGTACCTGCTACGAAAAGAAATGCCACCCCAGACCATCACTCCTGGTTACCTAAACATATGGCGGGCGACAGTCAGGTTGGTATCCCATCGCTGTCTGTGTCATCTCTAGACAAGTCGTCGCTGGCCATCGGGGCTAGCTCGACGTGAGACTCAACACTGAAGACCATTCTGCTCCAGTCAATGGGATTTCCGTCCTCACACGGTTAGACTTTTACTGCTTGCCAAAACCTATCTTGCCCAGCAAGGTCGCCGGATGTCTTCCGAATTCAGAACGTTTGGAGCATTATGGGCAGGGAATTCCAACCAGTTCAGGATTCTGAAGGTCCACTCTCCAATTGGACAGAATTTGGCACGACATCCCTCAGGAGGACTTCCAACTCCATCACTCCCAAGCCAGATAACTGCTTGTATAAGGACTAGATGTCGGTCCATGGGTTACTGACGTGCTCAATTTGTGAATCTCATTCTCTTGAATAATTCATACAACTTTACTGAAATTTTAACCATTTGTCTATAGTTTGTATCACATTTACCGATTTCCGTTCCATTAGAATAATTCCTTGGGGTGCGTGTTTTTTTTCTGAGTGTATTTGCACGAGTTAGCTACACCTTCCAGATGCCACTCTATATAGCCGCTGCTCCGACTTAGACATTTGTCGTGGTATCGTATAGAATTTTCAATAGCTTCGTAATAGATGTCAGATGCCTGTGCTTTCCGCTAATTTTCTGCACTGTTCTGCAGCTAGTTATCTGTGCCAAAATATTACCTTCGTACTCATGACATGTGAGCAGAGATGCAAGTCAGAGGGAGCCAAGTCAGGCTGTATTCTGGGTGTACAAGCATTAATCATCAAAAATGCTGCAGGAGCGTTTTCATTGCTCTTGCGGTCTGCGGCCGAGAATTGACAGGAAGAAGGAGACGGTAGTTATGTGGGCTGCATGAAATCAAGCGAAATCTTCTTATAATATTTTGTTGGCATATTTACTTGCTTACTGTGCGCTCAGAACAGATTAGAGCGACATGACCCAATCGACAAGCGTACTATAGACATGTACCAACATTTCTCTGCAAAGCTTCATCGGATTTACGCTGTGGTTTCCAATTCGTGACCGATTGGACCTTAATAAATGAATAACCCTCGTACACATACACGCACGCACGCTTGCACGAACGTGCGCGCACACACACACACAAACACACACACACACACACACACACACACACACACACACACACACACAAAAAATGGCTCTCAGCACTATGGGACTTAACTTCTATGGTCATCAGTCACCTAGAACTTAGAATTACTTAAACCTAACTAACCAAAGGACATCACACATATCCATGCCCGAGGCAGGATTCGAACCTGCGACCATAGCGGTCGCGCGGTTCCAAACTGAAGCGTCTAGAACCGCTCGGCCACTCCGGCCGGCTACACACACACACACACACACACACACACACACACACACACACACACACACACACACACACACACACACACACACACACACACACACACATGCAAACACAGACAAGGCAATACTTCGAAAGACCCGGAACAGCAAAATTCCACTTTTTCTGATGTTGCGGCTATTGTAGGACCACAGGTAGCTCGCTTATGGACATAATTTCATCTTTTTCTCCTAGATTCTTATGGCTGTTCTTCAAACATTATAAATGTTCCACCATACTATTCGTGACTGGGACCATGAATGCAGTATCTGAGTGTATCTGACAAGTTCGCCTCATTCCGACAGTCGAACCGTTTCAGAAAGTAGTATGAAAGCTTTCACGACCGGATGACATATCTTCTGGTAAAGCTTCCGGGATGTAAGGTTGTGGTCCATGAAACTCTTCAGCAGGAAGCAGGAGCTGAAGAGTTTCATGGACCACGACCTTACATCCCGGAAGGTTTACCAGAAGATACGTTTCAGAAAGTGCTTCGACTCAAAAATAACAATGAACAGTTCTCCCAAATAAATGCAATTGTTACTCGATAACAAGGAAACTTCTCTTCACTCGCTTCATAATAAACATCACCTAGCCGCATATATCTCCTCCATATGTAAAAAAGGTTCGATAAACTACTCGAAAAACACTGCTAAGAGAATTCATTGAATGGAGAGCCATAAATATTAACTTCAATAATTCTGGCCTGGTGTAAATAAAATTAACATCCGCCAGAAACAAACACAAGAGAAAATTCACTGATTTAATACTCGTTATTTGATGCAAGTTGTCTTCTTGATGCTGTCCGGTGAGCCATCTGTGCACTAGGTTCGACACCTATCACACATTTAACGTCTTCTGTAATCCTTATATACCACCAGGTTCGCTAGCATACCGCACAAGTGCTCACCGATGGGATCTAACTGCACACATGGTCACTGTATTGGAATGTTTCCTTGCTTTTCTGCATGCCAACTAACACTGTTATCCGACGACCGACGTCCGGTACGTTATGTTATGGATGGTGATCCTTCGCTGTGAAAGTGTGCTTCAGGAATATGAAGAATTACTGTATGAGGAATTACTGCTTCTAAATGACGGCTTGACAGCGGGTACGTGTCTTCAAAGGCAGCACGGTTGTCATTTCTTCTGCTTCGGTCATTGCACGCAGAGCTGCCAATATTTACTGCAAAAACTGACATAGAAACAAAAATGTGAGCACATTTTGATACGCGTGACTAAAGTTCTTGTTATGACTTGCGAAAACCCCTGTTCTTTAATTGAGGCCTTATTACAGATATTTAATTTGTGTCCTCGTGTATAACGCTTTCTAGGTTTGATTAGTGACTCCCATGTTTCTCTTAGTCCTCAACGTGGATCGGCGCTCCGAGCTTCCGCAACATGCCTGAGTCATTCTTAAATCCCTTCTGTTACCTGATCCAATGGTGATTCTCTGTCCTTCCTCCTTATCCTTCTATGCAATTGAAATGATTGGTGTGTCCTTGCTTCACAAATTTTCCTTCCTTCCTCTTGATCCCCAGTGTCGACTAATCCTCCCAGAGTTCAACTGTCCAATTTATTCCTGTATTTCCAATTGTCCTCCCAGTTATTTCCGTACTGTTTCGTCATTCTATCCCAATTCGTCCAGAACATATGCCCCAGAAATACTGCTCCTTTCAGTCTGCTTTCTGCTGACATTGTTTCCGTGCTAGGTCTCTCATAAGTGTCAGCGCCCAACTCTCACCACCTCTTTTAAAGCCCAGTAATTTCCTCAGTAGTTTTCACTCTTCTTTTTCTAGTTGTTGTGTACCGTATCTTCCTTAGTGTCATCAACTCAGTCACGTGTAGTGCCGCGGTCCTCTTCATTGCCTTGTTGTGTCTGATCTTTGCGTCTGCAGACATATGCTTTCCATTGTACATACACACACCAATAAAAGTTTTGCAACACCCCAGTTCCCAGAACTCCTGAACACAGATGTGACTGTGGATATTGTACCACAGACACAATCTCTTTGACTGTTCAGGGATGTCACTAAATCCGCCCAAAGATGTAAACAACCATGCATGAGCAGCGCCTAATAGACAGATGGGGTCTGACAGCCGATCATTTCCAGTCATTCCACCAGGAAGGAGGTACACGGCTCGTGGTGTCTATAATTCAACCATGCCTAGACGGTCAATACCGCGGTTCGATCGTGTCCGCACTGGTACTTTGTGCCAGGAAGGGCTCTCAACAAGGGAAGTGTCCAGACGTCTCGAAGTGAACCAAAGCGATGTTGTTCGGACATGGAGGAGATACAGAGAGGCAGGAACTGTCGATGACACGCCTCGTTCAGGTCACCAATGGACTACTACAGCAGTGGATGACCGCTACCTATGGATTATGGTTCTAGGGAACCCTGACAGCAACGCCACCATGTTGAATTATGCTTTTAGTGCAGCCACAGGACGTCGTGTTACAACTCAAACTGTACGCAATCGGCTGCATGATGCGCAAGTTCATTCCTAATGTCGATGGAGATGTGCATCTTTGCAACCACGACACCATGCAGCGCGTACAGATGGGCCCAACAACATGCCGAATGGACCGCTCAGGATTCGCATGACGTTCTCTTCACCCATGAGTGTCGCATATGCCTTCAACCAGGCAATCGTCGGATATGTGTTTGGAGGAAACCCGGTCAGGCTGAACGCCTTAGCGAGTGCAGCAAGGTGGAAGTTCCCTGCTGTTTTGGGGTGGCATTACATGGGGCCGACGTACGCCGCTGGTGGTCATGGAAGCCGGCGTAACGGCTGTACGATACTTGAATTCCATCCTCCGACTGATAGTGCAACCACATCGGCAGCATATTGGCGAGACATTCGTCTTCATGGACGAAAATTCGCGCCCCCATCGTGCACATCTTATGAATGACTAGAGTGACCAGCATATTGTTCAGACATCAACCCTATCGAACATGCCTGGGATAGATTGAAAAGGGCTGTTTATCTACGACGTGACCTACCAACCACTCTGAGGTATCTACTCCGAATCGCCATTGAGGAGTGGGACAAACTGACCAACAGTGCCTTGATGAACTTGTATGGTTCATGTCTGATGAACAACTGTGTAAGCTGTAAATAACTTTGGTTTAATGTTGTAAGCTTATCACATAAATGCACTCATTTACATGGTTTACGATGCGACAATGTTACGACAGTTGTCAAACGAACGCATCTGGTCCTCAGAAAGTGAAATAATCCTAAAACACAACAATGGTAAATTTTAACTAGAAGTTTCTTTACAAAATTATTCTTACAACTACGTCATGATGTTGGCAATTACTACAATAAATCATCCGATTTCGGTTCAAGGTTCAGTACTATTTAGGATGACAATCAAGTCTACGGAGGATGGTTAGTTTTATGACAAGTTGAGCAAAAGATTTTCCAAGGTCGCTCGAGTTTACAGTGGACACAAGCTGGTGAACCAACAAGTTTACGCCTCTGCACGCGGTATTTACCTTAGCTGCGATGAGATGTCATCTGCATGGCTGCTCTCGCCCACTGAAATTCCTATACAATCTAATTAAGCCGTTGCTGATTTTTTTCAGAAGAAATTTCCCCCATGTTTCTTGTGATGCGAGGAAATATGCACTCATCCCTAGTCTTGGAATATGGCGATATGCACACTCATGGTATGAGCAGCATGCATATTAAAATGCTCTCTCAGTCCTTGCAATGACAGTTAACCAACTGGCAGGTTCGTTTCTCCACGGTGGGAGCTCAATGATGCTACAGCTAATATCTAGCTGAATGTCAGCCGCAGTGAACGCATTATTCACTCAAATTTCTCCTCTGTGTCACACAGAGCGTTATGCACTCCATTCTGCACTTGACGCCATTTCAGAGGAGAGTCCCCAAAATCCGGCTCTCATCTTTCTCATAGCCAAACTATCTCCCCACCTGGGTTCTTTCATTCTTCAGCTTTTTTCGACCAATAGGAGCGTTCCTCTTATTTTGTGGAAACTCTCTCTACCAATCACAAGGGCCCTACCATTGAACTGCGTCAAAATCGCGGACTTTACTCTTTCCTAGTTAGTTTCCGCCAATCGGACGTTTCGTGCCAGCTCACATGTGTCCCATTCGCTGTTCACGTGATCAACTGCATCACTGGTTTTGTTCGTATCCATTTGGAATTTAGAAACACAGTTTTCTAAAGCTTCTTCCTAGCCTCCTTCTGTTGGCCCAATACTCACTCTGCTGTATGCATCACCTGTCCAGTTGCTGACTCCCGCCACGGGAGGGCCCCCTTAAGAGCTTTCCGTAGTGCTTCCTGCTTGTGGATAATATGCCACTATGAATACAGGCATGCATAAATGCAAGAGGATGCGCTACTGGGTATTAGAGGTACCGGTGTGTACAGCAATCTGTAACACCACCTTTGAAGGTCTCGCTGTATGCTTGTACAACATGAATGTGTGGTTTTCATGAGCAATAAAAAGGGGGGAAATTATGTTTATGTTGATCCCTATTCCAATTTTCTGTACAGGTTCTGAAACTCTCGGAACTGAGTTGAAGCGAAAATTTTTTTATGTGTGTATTACTTCTTCACTACTAACTATGTTCGCAACAGATTTCGCATACGTCTGGTAACACAGAAGGTTGCCTTCATCTCCTTCATCGCCTCTATTGTTACCTTATTGCCCCTGTTTCGTTCTTTTATAGATTCTTCCAGGGACTGAAATTTATCCACCTTTTTCATAGTGTGTTCCTGTGTTTTCCATTCCCCAGTAGTGCGCAGTTTCTTTATCTTATTGTAGGCGATCCATAGTTCCACCTTTTTCCTGCCTTGCTCAAGTGCCACAGTTGTTCTTTTGCTTCTTCTTCTGTCTCACTACCGCAGAATAGTGAAATTATAAACAGATGTGGAATCTATGTTAGTACATTTGATATGAAATATTATCAGAAGTTAAGGAAATCGTGAACTAAATACCCTGACAGGATAGAGAAGTACATACAAATAACAGGAACTTATTTACCTCCTTTTTTTAGTTTCAGATGTTTCCAGATGATTGTTCAGTTGCCAGAAAGAACTGACAGAAAAAAATAATAGGTTTTCTGATAGAACTGCATGCAACAGAAATGATCAGGGCGGAACTGTGAATGTTAGAAATTAAGAAGTTCGAAATACGAACTCTGATTATCGTGGCAGAGGTAGTAGAAGAGGACGTCGACAGCTACCACGTTTTCAGCGTTTTGACAAACGCAGAATGCAAGTCAATGTGAAACCAAGGCTACTGAAAACAATATGCAACATGAGGGAAACTATTTCCCGTCTTCAGGGAACTGTGACTTACCAGGTAGATACAGTAATGCAGCCAGTAATTGATAAACAGACCAAAGTAGTTATTCGACACATGCACACTACTGACGGAGGTGATGTTTGTGTAGCAACTACAAGTATTGATAATTTATTCAAAACATACTAATTACACTACTGGCCATTAAAATTGCTACACCACGAAGATGACGTGCTAGAGGCGCGAAATTTAGCCGACAGGAAGAAGATGCTGTGATCTGCAAATGATTAGCTTTTCAGAGCATTCACACAAGATTGGCGCCGGTGGCGACACCTACAACGTGCTGACATGGGAAAAGTCTCCAACCGATTTCTCATACACAAACAGCAGTTGACCGGCGTTGCCTGGTGGAACGTTGTTGCGATGCCTCGTGTAAGGAGGAGAAGTGCGTACTATCACGTTTCCGATTTTGATAAAGCTCGGATTGTAGCCTATCGCGATTGCGGTTTATCGTATCGCGACATTGTTGCTCGCGTGGGTCGAGATCCAATGTCTGTTAGCAGAATATGGAATCGGTGGGTTCAACAGGGTAATACGGAACGCCGTGCTGGATCCCAAGGGCCTCGTATCACTAGCAGTCGAGATGACAGGCATCTTATCCGCATGGCTGTAACGGATCGTGCAGCCACGTCTCGATCCCTGAGTCAACAGATGGGGACATTTGCAAGACAACAAACATCTGCGCGAACAGTTCGACGACGTTTGCTGCAGCATAGACTATCAGCTCGGAGACCATGATGGTCTCATCCGTGTTTGGCGACATCGTGGTGAACGCACACTGCAAGTGTGTATTCGTCATCGCCATACTAGCATATGGCGTGATGGTATGGGGTGCCATTGATTACACGTCTCGGTCACCTCTTGTTCGCATTGACGGCACTCTGAACAATGGACGTTACATTTCAGATGTGTTACGACCCGTGGCTCTACCCTTCATTCGATCCCTGGGAAACCCTACATTTCAACAGGATAATGCACGACCGCATGTTGCAGGTCCTGTACGGGCCATTCTGGAAACAGAAAATATTCGACTGCTGCCTGGCCAGCACATTCTCCAGTTCTCTCACCAACTGAAAACGTCTGGTCAATGGTGGCCGAACAAATGGCTCGTCACAATACGCCAGTCACTGCTCTTGATGAACTGTGGTATCGTGTTGAAGCTGCATGGGCAGCTGTACCTGTACACGCCATCCAAGCTCTGTTTGACTCAATGCTCAGGCGTATCAACGCCGTTATTATCGCCAGAGGTGGTTGTTCTGGGTACTGATTTCTCAAGATATATGCACCCAAATTGCGTGAAAATATAATCACATGTCAGTTCTAGTATAATATATTTGTCCAATGAATACCCGTCTTATCTGCCTTTCGTCTTGGTGTAGCAATTTTAATGGGCAGTAGTGTATTTAATTTTCAGTGTTTTGGACACACTAGAAAAGTGGGATAAGGTCGAAAAATATAACATTACAGATTATAGGAAAGAGACTAGTAGCTCATTTGTAACAGTTATTAACGAAGATGGAGGAAACGCTTAGATTTACGATGGTGGTGAAAGTCGGACGAATTCAGAACCGCAAAATCTTGAGAAGGAAGAGTTAGTAGATGATGGAAGTAGTAAGTTCAATATGGTTGCGGAACCTATGGGATGTGTTAGATTGTCAAAAGAAATAGAAGAAAATGATGATTTATGTAGCAATACTGTGAACGAATACCATTGCTCAAAAGATTTAGTTGATGTGGAGCAAATGAAGGCAGGAAAAGTAATCAGATGCTCTGATTTTAAACTGGTGGACAGTTTAGAAAAGAAGGTGCAAATGTGAATACTGATAACCCTGTAGATCTAAGTTACATGTAATTCCAACTGAAAGAGAGTATTTCAGCTGGAGGCAGACTGAGAAAGATTTGATCGATGAATTTCATGAGGTCTCTCTACAAAGTAAAATACACCACCCTATTATACATAATATTCAGGAAGAACAGCACGTTTTCTTCTTGATAGTGGCGGTGAAGTGAGTACATTGGCCCATATGTTCTTGGATTCTATTCCTAACAGGAATGAGTGAGCTGTAATAGGAGGAACTGCTTTATGAATAGTGACTCCTGAAAAATATGTTGATTAGTAAATCAAGAAACTTTTATACCAAATGATGTAACAGATGTAATTGTAGATAACCCTTATTTAATTGTGTCAGATTTAAATGTGGCTATGTTAATTACCGCTAAGTTCTTTTTACTTACCAAGGAAAGTGTTGTGTACATAGTTCCGTGTAGTCAGCGCGTACACAACTTTCCCACTAGAGCGCACCCCACTAAGCACAACAGCGCAAGCTCAGCGCTCGTGTCGTCTCCGCACTACAAGATGGCGCTGCCTTAGAGATGGACCAAATTCTGCTTCCGCCGATCTGCATATTAATATGTAACGCAGCCAATGAGATTGCTGCTAACGTAGAACCTTTTCGCCTTACGGATCACACTCGCACAGTGTTACCTGAATGCGCGAGGTATTATAACAAGTGTACAGACCTCCGATTAGTCAGTCTGCATTTGTCTGTACGAGTCTGCATTAGTCTGTACCAGTCTACAGTCAAGTTTCAATCTGCACCTAATAAGATTATCATATTCCTGTACATAGCCATGAAGATAAATTGTATAGACACTTTGTCAAGTATCAGAGATATGTGGGAATAAGAGTAACGTACCAAAACCAAGGGAACTTCAGATTGTCAATTGTAAATAGCATACAGAACCAGTGTTAAGTAATTTTATGCTTGTTATTATTTTAATAAATGTGTGTGAAAATTAATAAAGTTCTGTTTAAAGTTGATCATCGTCAATCTGCCACTCTTAGCGTGCAAGTGGCATTTCTATCGTCTGACCTAACGGCAGAAGCTAAACGCGCCACGATAAGACCACGAGACATATTGCTGACGCTCGCCTACTTCGTTAGAGCGACAAGTCAAATAATCTGATGGTGTGTGTACCGAAGGTCTTACAGTACGCACACCACAGAAAGATTGACGTTTCTGAGAGCCAAGTAGTGCTAACTTCGTCAAACTCTGATATATTTAGTATGCCCTTCATGAAAGACATATTGTTAACAACAATGAAATATGGGAAGTAGCCATTAGAGTAATGAAAAATGGGAGGGTACTTGGAGGAAGATTAAAACTTTATGTATGCATATGAAGGGCCATTGAGAATAATAGCTAAGCCGCACGCAAATGTTTACAGGTATGAGCATCCAAAAGATAAGAAAGTTTTGGGACTTAGACAAATAATGGACTTGAAGAAATGTATAGATAATTACAATTAAAACTATGTAAGGCATGTGCCACTCTTTGGCAGACGCGCAGTTCAGTGTACTGTGCAGTCCCATATGAGGGAAACTTTAGTTCAACTCAGGTTTCATTCCTTCTTCTTATCTTTCCTAACAATAGAGTGGAATATGTAAGAAATCTGCCACTCTTTGACAAATATACTGCGTGGTGTTCTGTGCAATCCTAGGTGAGTGAATTCTTATTTCCACTCTCTTATTTCATTCCTTCTTCTTTTCTATTCATAGTTAATAAAAATGACATTTTTTCTTGTGTGCATGTAGCTTACTACCGATTATTGTCTTATTAGTGTTAGAATTAGTCTTCAGTTTTGACTTTTCTGATTTGTGACGTAACAACCATGGGAGGAGAGTTTGCAGTACTGAATTTAAAATTTTCAGAGAAATTTAGTTACCTTTGGACAAGAGCAGAAAAGATAATAGTAAATATTGATTGAAAAATTTGAAAGTAGAGCTAGTGGGACAGTACATAAACACATTGCATGTACGTTGACGAGGATGAAATTTTCTGAATTGTGTGGAAATGAAATCTGCATAAAGTGGTATTTTAGGGTTGGTAACTAAGATCTCTCCAGTTATAAGAGTGTGGTAAGGTTGTGCCATATGAAAGCAAGAGAAAATATTTCATTATTATTTGAAGGAAGTGTGAGAGAGTGGCATGATGCACACACCAGAAATACGTGTAATGGGATAAGTAGGCGCCTAAAAAGATGGTAAAGACTGAAGAAATAAAATAAGGTTAGCAGCTGACAAAAGAAAGTGGAGAGACATAAAGTGACAAATTGAATCAGTCGTTCCTTTTAATCGCGAACCCCATCTGAAGGACCTCTGAAAGTTAATCACGTAAAAAGAAAACGAACCATTAATTATTTTGTTGCTAAGAATCTAAATTTGACAACGAAATGTTAGCGTAAATGTCTCCGCATTTATTGCTTTTGCTTTTAACTATGTTTGAGCACAGTATAGACATGAAATGTAGCTTCTGGAAATCACAGCACGGGTGTGGAATCTATAAGTAAAATTGGCCGCTGTCTCGTCCGTCTTGTGTGAGTAGCAGTAGGCGACCCGTCTCTGTGCCACAAAAGACAGCCGTTAGGCATGCTCAATGGCTCTGTTAGCTACAGCTTCTACCTTCGTTCAATAGAGTACACGACACAAACCTAACTTTTAGGTTTACAACGATTAACTTTTTACTACGTTTTGAAATAACAATTTGACGAGTGTGTACTATTGGAATTTATATTTAACTAAGCTAAGCAAAAATGACTTGAACTTCTAACCGAAGCACGAAGATGATTACAGTGTCCGATTTGTAATACCCTTCACTATTTTATTACTGCCTACCTTCGTTGTAGTTTTTAAGACTGGTTCCAGTCAGTGTCGTAGTAGTATTGTAAACTAGAAAATAACTGCTTTTAATTCACCTTACAACTGTCTTTCTTAAATCGAAATATATTTCTGAGAAGATCCAGTTGTCAGCTTCGACGGTGCAAATAAATTTTGTATTCTTCTGAAGAAAAGTTGTATTTATTTTGAACCCCATAATAATTTTGTTAAGTCTAAAGGACTTTCATTTATGGACGAGATGATCCATGCTGCTAAATAAATTACGAAACACTATGGCTATCGTTTTGCATTTGAAGTTTCAGGTAAAATTTTCAACTATTCAGAATTACTGATTCTACTTATCAAATGAAATCACTCACTGAGAAATCAACAAAGTGCAATACTACAGTTGCCTGCATTTAACATAAAGTCGGCTGTGAAGGTGCGTATGTTTTATGATTAAGCATGTAAGTTACGACTAATAACCACTGTCGTAACAATTATCACTCTCAAGACTCTTATACAACATTTAAAAAAATTATTGTGACTAAAAAACAGGATGTAAAATGAAGCTTGAGAGATTAATGTTAAAATTAACTTAAATAAAGCGCATGCGTTCTAAAAACAATTGTGTCATTTAAATCGAAATTACTAACTGTAAATCTCCACAAATATAATTTGCTTGCAATTATGTAAATATTCTTGTGTGCTGGACGAGTTTTACTGGTGTATATTTAATATGGTAGGTGATGGTTGGTTCTTCATGTCTTAGTGTCGATGGAAAAGAATTCTGGGCATCATTTTGCCCGCCGCCGCTATCATGTCTGTAGTTGCAGCGTCTAGCATTTCCGTCCAGATAAAGAACTGGAAATCATGCTGCTTTTGCAAGGCTGCCTATTACCGCTTACTGGGGGGGGGGGGGGGGGGGAGGGGAGGGGAGAGGACGGGCTATCTTTTAAGGAAAGGAAAAACTATAATGTTATCAGGTGTTTTTCTTCCAAGAAAATGATTTGAAAGTCACTATTACGCAGGTTTTTGACAGGGTCGGAATTGGAACATTTTTATCACTATTTACAAGTCACCATTCCCCTTCCAAAATATCAAAAGTACTTCATACCTACAGGTCAGTGTCTCCCTCCCCCTTCACCTCCCCCCTCCCTGAACCACTCGACCACACTTACAGACTATCGTATGGGTATTATAGACACAACTTTAGCACGCGTAATACACAGAGTCAGATGTACACTTCCGCAGCCATAACAAGCCTTTCTGCAAGTGTTCTGTCTTTTCCGTTTTGTTGCTCGACACGTAGCACTATGAGGTCACTCTAGCTATGCGAAGCTGAAACCCAGACTCGTTCCCCACGCTATCCCCATTTATCCAAATTTGTTATTCTTATATTGTATTAACATTGAGGTATTTACAGTCAGCTTATAGTAAACAATCGTTGTAATGCCTTTAAAACAAATAACAATTGCTTTACACTTCCATCTTCATTTAGAGGGTACCATGTGGTAATTGACAAACATGGACAATAATATGGGCAGATGAAGTGATTTAAGAAATGCAGTTTCTTAAGAAAGAGGAAATGCAATAAACATTTTGTAAAGGTTATACCGATTAGAGTAGCTGTGGATAAAGAATGACTTTAGTAGTAAACTAACCCGTATTCTAATCTACCTATGTAAAGCTACAAGCTCACTGGGACTACTCAGCTTTGCGAAATAAAGAAACTAATAATACAATGCGAACTAGCGATATATGACAAAATAAAATACCAATAAGGATATATGAAAAGATTTATAGAAATTTTGTAAAGAACAGAGTTCATGAATCAAGTCCTGCAGTAAAATAACGAATGAAGTTGACAGTAATAGCATTGCGCAATTTGATAATGATGTACAGTCAATAATAGCACCGAGAAAAGAAATAATAGTATTGGATCAGTAACATTCTTTTGGTTAACATCTGTTATAAATAAGTAAATAAACAGGAAGAGAAAGCTGATTTTAAAATTTATTTTGTCCTCGATTAGGATAGTGAGAGAGAATATCTGGAGTTATCTGTTGTCAAGGACATGAAGGCCTCATGTATCTGCAGCCTACAAGCTGTTTGGAGGAAGCGGCAAGAAAGCCATCAGCCAAAGTGACTCCTCCCCTTAACAGAGCGGTGAGAAGGACGCTTACCGAAGTGACTTTGTCCCTCCACCAAAAGTTAAGAGTGGATCAAAGGTCGATACGGCTCTCTTCAAAGTGCCTCTATTCGATGAAGAAGTAAATGAGTGCTACAGTTTGTAATGTGAAGTGTGTGTTGTTTCGTCTTTTCAGGAATATTGACCGAAAAAAAGTAAATAACAAGAAAACATAAATAAAATTGAGAATTTTCGGTATTTATGAATATTTATAAATATAATAATGTGTTGATTTGTAATTAAAAGTAATAGTTTTTGCGCATATAGTATATATAAGAGAATTTGATAGTGATACCAGTACGTACAATTATCCAGCACTTGCTTCGAGTATTTAATGTTTTGCTAGAAATGAAGCAGGGGTAAGTTGGAGAAGCAAACACTGTGGCTGCATAGCAACGGCGATGAGCGAATGAGGTCCGGACTTTCCCGTCACTAGGTCCAAAGTGAACTGGGCATGCTTCACGTGTGCACAGGCATTCAGACAAACAGTGGTCCAAAATCTATGTTGAAATGAAATATTTAAATAATGTTTTAATACTTTGCCAATGTAGATCCATTCCAATGGAACACTTTCTTAGTTTCAATAGGATCTGTGGATTACTTTCCACAAAACATCACTTTTCTCTAAATTTGAAAAGCACGTAATATTCATGATAAAATGTTGCGCTATTAGAATTAGGTATAGTTTTATCTAAAAGCATTCATTCTGTAGAGGTTTCTATGGAGTCATCATTTTTAATTTTCGAATTATCAAATAAAAACTATTTTCCCACAAAAATTTGTAAAAATTTGATATTTTAACGAACCTTTAAAAGTATGTTAAATTGATGAAATTACAGCACTCTGTTTACAAGAAGTAATGATAGGGCTGTCGCGTATTGCAATATAATCACACAAGTATACAAAGGTACAGACGGTAGCATAGAGACAGTTTAGAGGTCACAATCTACTTTTGCTTCCGTTATAAATTTCTGTAAGTCGTAAGTTATAAATTGTGAGTTTGATTGGGATAGATATTAGTCTTCAGTTAACTATGATATGCGAACTTTTGTACTAAACCAGGATGACATGTGAGCTCTGCTACAGCCGTACTGTTTGCCTTCCGCACCGATGGAGCGCTGAGGGTATAAAAGGACCCCAGCAGTGGTATAGGGGAGGTCATTCCATCGGCATCAGTCACCCGTGATACAACTCGTTACGCTCCAAAATGTGCTGCAATTGTGTAAACGTCTATGTAAGCTGAGAAGCTGATGGCACGACGACGTCTGACTTAAGTGTTGCTCTATCGAATTACTTATCGCTTATATTTTGTGCAAAAGTGTGACAGAAAAATTTAATGGATTGACGCCGTAGCTTATTCACCACTTCTAAGGCGGGCAATGGACAGTACTTAATAAACAAACAGAGCGATAATTAGCATTACTTGGAACTTGAGTAGAAATAGTCTCTGTACTGCGTCGAGTGTAGATTATGTGAAGAAAACTTGAATGAATTGCAGAAATAGTACATGTGTGTGTGACGTTTTGTTGACATACTGATTTGTTAGACTTTCATTTATCGCTGTAGTTTCTGACTCCTCTATATCATACACAGAGTGTTAGAACATTTTATTTCAGTTTCATCAAGCTGAGTTGTGGATTTACGGACAGGAGATTATGAGTAGCACACTTTCTGGCTGTCCTCATAAATAATTTTCAGGATCTTGTTAAACGCTGTGGTATTTAACAGTCACACAAACACTGTAACTATTAATAATTAAAAGGCAACAAACAGGACGAACAACAATATTATTTAAAACTTGCCGCTCCGCAACGTAGGTGTTACGAATAACGACAATTATACAGTGACATGCAAAGCAGTTACAGACCATTTGATTGTACCGTGTCATACAGAACAGAATTATGTAAGACCTAGATTAGTATATCTCAATGAATGTAGAAATATGTTTAGCTGTGTATGATGGTAGAGAAAATGAAGACATCATTTTATGTGCATACTTGGAAGGATAGACAGCATTGGTCGTATATTTTTGTTTATTATCGCAAAATCGATTTTCGGTCACTTAGTGACCATCTTCAGTGCTGTAATATATAACTTAAATTAGTAAGCACTGGTGTCAATAAGCTTACGGCGATCACATAGACTACCTCTATGTGATCGCCGTAAGCTTATTGACACCAGTGCTTACTAATTTAAGTTATATATTACAGCACTGAAGATGGTCACTAAGTGACCGAAAATCGATTTTGCGATAATAAACAAAAATATACGACCAATGCTGTCTATCCTTCCAAGTATACCCATTATCTGGTCGTAGTGCACAGGACACTATGGAGTCGCCAATCAATAATTTTATGTGCATCTTATTCAGCATATGTCCTCCTCACGCCACTGCAGTTGTAGGCAGGGCCGTCAAGCATTGAAAGGGGGGAGGGGGGAGAGGGTAGTCAGTACCGCAGCCCAGGATGGCAGGTTATTGGGGGTGACAAAATCATAAATATTAATATGGTTCCAGTAGGACGAATGAAAGAAGACAATGAAACGTCCTGGCAGATTAAAACTGTGTGTTGGATCGAGACTCGAACTCGAGATCTTTATCTTTCGGGGGCTAGTGCTCTACCGACAGAGCTATTCGAGCACCACTCACAAGCCCTCCTCACAGCTTCACTGCCACTAGTACCTCGTCTCCTACCTACCAAACTTAACACAAGTTCTCCTGCGAAGCACTTGCACGCAAAAGGCGAAGGTCCTTTTATCTGCCAGAAAGTTTCATATCAGCATTCTAATCCGCTGCAAAGTGAAAGTTTCTTTCTGGAAGACAATGAAAGTTTTGCACAAAAGAAGAAGTGTGAGAACTAGTTGGAAATACAATCATTCGTAAAATCTAGTGTCTCACTTGAAATAGTCTGCGGTATTGTGAAATGGATTACAAAGGTAGCGTTGGGACTGGTCGCCTTGCATGCTCTTTCAAAATAGCAAAGAATCCAGCTGATGGTGTTAGCAGCTCTATTTCTGTCTTGCGCCTACATAACATCTGAAATGTACCTATGTCAGCCTTTAAGCCCCTACAGAAGCGAAATATTTTATAATAAAGAAATGAGGATAAATATCAGTATGTGATGGCCTAACTACTGCTTAAATACCTATAGGAGTATCGCTGAGAAAAACACTTTGTAATAAGTAGAGAAAAAAAGAAGTAAATTATACACTCCTCGTCGTATGCCATAATCTTCTGAATCCATACTGAGAAGCCCTGCTAAACCCGCAGGACAGGACAGATAGTATACATTGTGGAAAGGGGAAAAAATAAGGGGCTGTCAGTTACACTCGAACATACAACTTTATTATTTGATAAAACATTACCAGAGCCCAAAAAAATTTGTTTTTAACACATAGCTTTAATCTTTGGGACTCAATTACCGGCCGAAAGCCAATAACTTAAAACGCAAGCATAATCAGAAATTTAAAAGGCAAGCCTTATCTTCAAACAGTTCTGTAGTTGGGCTGAAGTAAAGAAGTTAAATTCAAATCGGCTGAAGGCCTAACACTTAAAACTCCCTAACATTAATTTTTTTAATACCAAAGGCTTTATGTGAAACAGTTCTTTAACTTAAGCTGAAGGCCTGAAGAGCAAAAAACTCAAAATCGTCTGAAGGCCCAAGACTTAAAATTCAACAACATTAAACTTTTTAAAATGCCAAAGGGCTTATGTGAAATAGTACTTTAAACTAGGCTGAAGGCCTTAAGAGCAAAACAACTCTAATTTTTAAAAAAATCGGCTGGATGCCATACAAGTACAGACAACAAGAAAAAGGGCAGTACACTCTAGGGCGCTCAGATGTTCGAGGGTCGGCCTGTAATTCAAACACTAACGCTCGCTTAGGTGAGACATGCAGTCGGGCCAACCATTCACGATCCGACGACAACCCAACCGACCGACAGTCAGTGGACCCACCGACAAGATAACTTCCACTTTACCTGACCGGGGCACAACAGGGAGTTCAACGGAACAACGTAGAAGATATTGGCGCCCACACGGAGTTGTTAAACTACACACGATGCTGGACAGCAACAACACGATGAGGAAACTACAGTGCCTGAAATTATGTCAACGGCTAGGGCAGGTAACCGGAACGTTAACGGCCACAAGGCACAAGATTCCACTGGTGCACTTCAACTCAAATAACCAAATACAGTGAAACTCCACCGGAGGATGGCTAGAATTTTCCATCTTGAAAACCACGTTGTTGCTCGCGGAAATATACTAACAGCCGACAACGAACTCCAAACGACACACTGTGAACAGTCTTGACTTGCTGATAGGTTAAATCAGACTCAACTTACATGTCCAGTGTCGGTGAGCCGCCGACCTCGTAGCAATGGGAACAGCGTCACACACTCCGACACCGCGCAGAGACCGCCAGCGAGCCCCGGCCAGACTTATGCCCCGCCGAGAATTGCTCGCTTCTCCACGCCTACCGACCGACCGACCGCCCAGGCCCGGAAACGGTGAAAGGACCAAATATACGTCGGCCGATGAGACGACCAACCGAACGACCGGCCAACGGTCACCCCGCTCCAGTCTGCTTCCGTCGGACAGTTTATGTGTGTCGCCAGCGGTCGGCGAGCACTGGCTGCCGGCGCCTCACCGGCGCTACGTCCCCGACTTCACTGCTGCTGCGTGCCGACTGCACTGCTGGTCCGTCTCCGAAATGACTCCCAGTCACACGACGACCCTGAAATACTATCGGTCGCTTCAGAGATGGTACGACAGTACACTTATCGATAGGCGCTGCTGCTGCCGCTCACGGGCAAATAAGGCAGGAAGTTGGTGACGCCAGTAAATGGAATAAGAAAACGAGGCGGCAGTACCGTAACAGAAGATGACAAACAATAAATGGGATAAACGCGAGCCGTGCAGAGCTCACATACGTTGTGATTAAGAGGTGTTACACGTGGAGAGGTGCATTGCATCCACCTCCCACCACTTTCTCTCCTTTGGATCTGCCACTAATGTCATTTACATTGCTCTTCTTCTTGTCATGGTCCTATTCATTAATTTTTTCTTCCTTGTCTGTAACTTTTTTCAAGTTTTCCCTCATTCGTTTTTTGTTCTCGGTGTTCAAGCCGTAATTAATAAATGTTAATATTTGAGATATTACGAAAAACCTGTCAAACAGTGTTTCGGACCAACTTTGATTCCATAACGAACCGTTATACATAGAAACTGTGGAGTATTATAAGGGAGGAGTGGAACAAAGAAATGAGAGTCCGACAGATTGCTGTGCTCCTGTTCTTCCTTATATTCTTTTGGAGTTGAATCATTTTAAGTGCGGTGGACGAACTGATTATCCAGGTTCATAGTATTTCACACTCTTTGCGTTCCAACAACATTGCTTGCCATATAACTAGTACTTTTCACTACAATAACTGAATTATCTTTCGAAAGTGTTAGTTAGGAGATATGAATCAAGGCCATGGCATGTCGGACAGCGCGCCTTCTCGATATTAGACCTTTTCCATTTATGTACTACGGACACACTAAATAGACACTGGCGGCATGTACTTTTTCCAACGAGTAAAGCGTTGGTGTTATATGCAGGTCACTCGCTGTCCTATGACCCTCTACTTCGTGCAACAGAAGCGATGACGATAACATAGACAACGTAGTACCTAGCAGTGCCGATTGCTACATGTCTCCCACCGCAATCCTTCCTCTGCTCAGGCAACACGAAAAAGTGAACGTAATTTAATCATATACTCTGCAAGTGACATAAATTAATTTTGGTGCATAATTAATTTTGGATTTATAACACAAAACGTACTATACAGCAAACGATTCACACCTCCTTCACTGACTGTGCCCTATACTTGGCTCTGATCTTAAAGACGTATTCGCGTCAAAAAGACGCGAGTAAGTGTGATATGTTGGCTATGGCTGAAAATGCAAGGGGTGGGTGGTTGTCAAGCACTTGAAAATTCAGCAGAATCTATGAAGCCAGCTCTGGATGAAAGGCAATATTTTGTGTCAGTATCAGCGGATTTCTGTCCTTTTCAACTAACACATAGAGCGTGGAACGTGAAATCTAAAAGTGATAACCCAAAAGTCACTTCAATGGCATAGCTTTGTTTGAAATCTGATTTGTCCACTGTTGCACAGTTGTGGACACACAAGTGAAGTAGTACCATCTTACACGCACTATAACACAACACGCTTTGACTTCAAGTGATAATATAGGTGGGTAAATATTAAAAATTCAGGCCTCTTCAAACGTGAGCACTGTTATGATATCACGTACCTATAGCGCCCCACGGTGTGCCGAGATTGGTAAAGGAATGGCAAGTTTCCGCCTGACGTCTGTAGCAGCTGCGTGGGATCTGGCTGTTGATAAAATATCGATATATCGACATATTCCCAAAAAATAGCGGTCATATATTTTCCCGATATTCGATATCAAAATGGCAATGTCGAGTGCAGATATTTTTATTTTACACTACTGGCCATTAAAATTTCTACACGAAGAAGAAATGCAGATGATAAACGGGGATTCATTGGACAAATATATTATACTAGAACTGACATGTGATTATATTTTCACGCAATTTGGGTGCATAGATCCTGAGAAATCAGTACCCAGAACAACCACCTCTGGCCGTAATAACGGCCTTCATACGCCTGGGCATTGAGTCAAACAGAGCTTGGATGGCGTGTACAGGTACAGCTGCCCATGCAGCTTCAACACGATACCACAGTTCATCAAGAGTAGTGACTGGCGTATTGTGACGAGCCATTTGTTCGGCCACCATTGACCAGACGTTCTCAATTGGTGAGAGATCTGGATAATGTGCTGGCCAGGGCAGCAGTCGAACATTTTCTGTATCCAGAAAGGCCCACACCGGACCTACAACATGCTGTCGTGCATTATCCTGCTGAAATGTAGGGTTTCGCAGGGATCGAATGAAGGGTACAGCCACGGGTCGTACCACATCTGAAATGTAACATCCACTGTTCAAAGTGGCATCAATGCGAACAAGAGGTGACCGAGACGTGTAACCAATGGCACCCCATACCATCACGCCGGGTGATACACCAGTATGGCGATGACGAATACACGCTTCCAATGTGCGTTCACCACGATGTCGCCAAACACGGATACGACCATCATGATGCTGAAAACAGAACCTGGATTCATCCGAAAAAATGACGTTTTGGCATTCGTTCACCCAGGTTCGTCGTTGAGTACACCATCGCATGCGCTCCTGTCTGTGATGCAGCGTCAAGGGTTATCGCAGCCATGGTCTCCGAGCTGATACTCCATGCTGCTTCAAACGTCGTCGAACTGTTCGTGCAGATGGCTGTTGTCTTGCAAACGTCCCCATCTGTTGACTCAGGGATCGAGACGTGGCTGCACGATCCGTTACAGCCATGAGGATAAGATGTCTGCCATCTCGACTGCTAGTGATACGAGGCTGTTGGGATCCAGCACGGCGGTCCGTATTACCCTCCTGAACCCACCGATTCCATATTCTGCTAACAGTCATCGGATCTTAACCAACGCGAGCAGCAATGTCGCGAAACGATAAGCCGCAATCGCGATAGGCTACAATCCGACCTTTATCAAAGTCGGAAACGCGATGGTACGCATTTCTCATCCTTACACGAGGCATCACAACAACGTTTCACCAGGCAACGCCGGTCAACTGCTGTTTGTGTATGAGAAAACGGTTGGAAACTTTCGACATGTCAGCACGTTGTAGGTTTCGCCACCGGTGCCAACCTTGTGTGAATGTCCTGAAAACCTAATCATTTGCATATGACAGCATCTTCTTCCTGTCGGTTAAATTTCGCGTCTGTAGCACGTCATCTTCGTGGTGTAGAAATTTTAATGGCCAGTAGTGTATGTTACATTTTTTCAGAATTCTCAGGAAATATTTGATGCTGTTCTTTTGAAATTTTGGAAGAACAGAGTTTTACTTTACATTGTGGAGGAGTTTGATTACTTCTTGAGGTTTCATCACGTCCTATCCTTCTCTTTGAATGTGTGAAGCAAGCATAGGTGGCGCAGAAGAAGTACTCCGATTGTACTGGGGGCGTGGGGGAGGTGACAGTGTGAATGAAATAACAAAATTTCCGGTGTGAAGTAATACTACACCAGCTGCATTAAAAACAATTTTTAACGCAAATAGTGTGCTAATTCTTCACATCGCCATGCTTCAAAAACAGTTGCTGAAAATGGTGAACAAAAATCTGAATGACAAGTTTGGTCTTTGCGGTGGGCGGAGACGTGCGAGGGGGAATGCTGACGCAGTCGGCGCGCGGCAGTACATCTACATCTACATCTACATTTATACTGCGCAAGCCACCTAACGGTGTGTGGCGGAGGGCACTTAACGTGCCACCGTCATTACCTCCCTTTCCTGTTCCAGTCGCGTATGGTTCGCGGGAAGAACGACTGCCGGAAAGCCTCCTTGCGCGCTCGAATCTCTCTAATTTTACATTAGTGATCTTCTCGTGAGGTATAAGTAGGGGGAAGCAATATATTCGATGCCTCATCCAAAAACGCACCCTCTCGAAACCTGAACAGCAAGCTACACCGCGATGCAGAGCGCCTCTCTTGCAGAGTCTGCCACTTTAGTTTGCTAAACATCTCCGTAACGCTATCACGCTTACCAAATAACCCAGTGACGAAACGCGCCACTCTTCTTTGGATCTTCTCTAGCTCCCTTGTCAACCCGACCTGGTACGGATCCCACACTGGTGAGCAATACTCAAGTATAGGTCGAACGAGTGTTTTGTAAGCCACCTCCTTTGTTGATTGACTACATTTTCTACGGACTGTCCCAACGAATCTCAACCTGGCACCCGCCTTACCAACAATTAATTTTATATGATCATTCCACTTCAAATCGTTCCGTACGCATACTCCCACATATTTCACAGAAGTAACTGCTACCAGTGTTTGTTCCGCTATCATATAATCATACAATAAAGGATCCTTCTTTCTATGTATTCGCAATATATTACATTTGTCTATGTTAAGGGTCAGTTGCCACTCCCTGCACCAAGTGCCTATCCGCTGCAGATCTTCCTGCATTTCGCTGCAATTTTCTAATGCTGCAACTTCTCTGTATACTACAGCATCATCCGCGAAAAGCCGCATGGAACTTCCGACACTATCTACTAGGTCATTTATATACACTCCTGGAAATGGAAAAAAGAACACATTGACACCGGTGTGTCAGACCCACCATACTTGCTCCGGACACTGCGAGAGGGCTGTACAAGCAATGATCACACGCACGGCACAGCGGACACACCAGGAACCGCGGTGTTGGCCGTCGAATGGCGCTAGCTGCGCAGCATTTGTGCACCGCTGCCGTCAGTGTCAGCCAGTTTGCCGTGGCATACGGAGCTCCATCGCAGTCTTTAACACTGGTAGCATGCCGCGACAGCGTGGACGTGAACCGTATGTGCAGTTGACGGACTTTGAGCGAGGGCGTATAGTGGGCATGCGGGAGGCCGGCTGGACGTACCGCCGAATTGCTCAACACGTGGGGCGTGAGGTCTCCACAGTACATCGATGTTGTCGCCAGTGGTCGGCGGAAGGTGCACGTGCCCGTCGACCTGGGACCGGACCGCAGCGACGCACGGATGCACGCCAAGACCGTAGGATCCTAGGCAGTGCCGTAGGGGACCGCACCGCCACTTCCCAGCAAATTAGGGACACTGTTGCTCGTGGGGTATCGGCGAGGACCATTCGCAACCGTCTCCATGAAGCTGGGCTACGGTCCCGCACACCGTTAGGCCGTCTTCCGCTCACGCCCCAACATCGTGCAGCCCGCCTCCAGTGGTGTCGCGACAGGCGTGAATGGAGGGACGAATGGAGACGTGTCGTCTTCAGCGATGAGAGTCGCTTCTGCCTTGGTGCCAATGATGGTCGTATGCGTGTTTGGCGCCGTGCAGGTGAGCGCCACAATCAGGACTGCATACGACCGAGGCACACAGGGCCAACACCCGGCATCATGGTGTGGGGTGCGATCTCCTACACTGGCCGTACACCACTGGTGATCGTCGAGGGGACACTGAATAGTGCACGGTACATCCAAACCGTCATCGAACCCATCGTTCTACCATTCCTAGACCGGCAAGGGAACTTGCTGTTCCAACAGGACAATGCACGTCCGCATGTATCCCGTGCCACCCAACGTGCTCTAGAAGGTGTAAGTCAACTACCCTGGCCAGCAAGATCTCCGGATCTGTCCCCCATTGAGCATGTTTGGGACTGGATGAAGCGTCGTCTCACGCGGCCTGCACGTCCAGCACGAACGCTGGTCCAACTGAGGCGCCAGGTGGAAATGGCATGGCAAGCCGTTCCACAGGACTACATCCAGCATCTCTACGATCGTCTCCATGGGAGAATAGCAGCCTGCATTGCTGCGAAAGGTGGATATACACTGAACTAGTGCCGACATTGTGCATGCTCTGTTGCCTGTGTCTATGTGCCTGTGGTTCTGTCAGTGTGATCATGTGATGTATCTGACCCCAGGAATGTGTCAATAAAGTTTCCCCTTCCTGGGACAATGAATTCACGGTGTTCTTATTTCAATTTCCAGGAGTGTATATTGTGAAAAGCAATGGTCCCATAACACTCCCCTGTGGCACGCCAGAGGTTACTTTAACGTCTGTAGACGTCTCTCCATTGAGAACAACATGCTGTGTTCTGTTTGCTAAAAACTCTGCAATCCTGCCACACAGCTGGTCTGATATTCCGTAGGCTTTTACTTTGTTTATCAGGCGACAGTGCGGAACTGCATCGAACGTCTTCCGGAAGTCAAGGAAAATGGTATCTACCTGGGAGCCTGTATCTAATATTTTCTGGGTCTCATGAACAAATAAAGCGAGTTGGGTCTCACACGATCGCTGTTTCCGGACAGTACCGACAGAAGCAGCAACGCTTAGCTTCATAACACAATTTTGACACTACAACTGCAAGGTCAAAATAAAAAGAAACGGAGAAGTCGACATGGAGAGTGCCGGAAAAATCCGATATGTGGCGAAACCGAACGACGGACCTTTCTACACGTCTTTTATTGTGTCACTTAGATGCAGTTTCCATTGTTAGCAAAGTGGTTATTTCCAAGCGTGAACGTGCATCGTTTGCCTTTTAATTCTTGTTCTAAGGAGGATAAGCAGGCTGCTAGCTTGTTGACGTACAGAATATCTAATAAAAAATCAATACTTAAATATACAGCTCTAAAACCGGCCGTATATTTAGAATGTCCAGCCGATATTTTTATTGGCCGGTGCGTCGATATATACTTCGGTATATTGGTATCTGATAATGATATTTCTAAAGTATCGATGTGCAGTGTTATGGATATTTTCAAACAAATCAACAGTCCTACGTCCTCTGCTGTCACAATAGAGGACAGCCAGTTATAGCGAATCAGCCCAGTTGTGGTTGGAGCCACTGTGGTACTATAACATTGTTCATTCTTAGGACTGCGGGATTCTTCCTTCTAAACATTCACAGCTGGACTCTAGCTCTTGCTACTTATTTGTAATGAGTCTCCGTCCGCTTGTCGAAAGGCAAATTAAGTAAATATTCTGTCTGTTGAGTTAACTTATTCGCTAATCATATCCGCTCCTGTCCAGCTTTCCTATGGCGACAGTTACCACAAAGCTGTGTAGTCCACCTTTCCTTACTGCTGTTCAGCGAAATCGTACAAAACAACTGCAAAGCATACGCTGTTGAATCTTGCAGCAGTTTTGTGTTCAGAAACAGAAGATAACTGCCACACGATCTGCTTACATTTTGTAGCTCTGTCCACACTGCATTGGTAAGTAGAGCAATGTACTAAGCTACGTACAATAAGAGTTACGGCAGACATGTCGACGGTGATCAGGTTCTGGTGAAATCAAATAACGAAATGGGATTTTCAGGTAGCGAGGTTGAACTGTGGGAGCTAGGAGGGGTCCGCCGGCAGGTGGAACGCGGAGGTGCTGCAGACGCGCCGCAAACGGTCCGAATTAGAACTGCGAGGAGAACCGCAAGGTTATTGAAAGCAGGAGGGAATGGTGGAAAAAGGAGGAGCAAGAGATAATTCAATGGCGAGCGTGCAGTGACATTCGGAATTTAATAAACGTCGAAGTCAAAAGTTAAATTGCTCTTGTCCACTCCAGATATTCCACCACCCTTCATCCCGCCCTCACCTCCTCCCATCACCCATTTAAGCAGAAAAAAAAGTCTCCACTCCATTGCTCTCATCGCAGGTACGATCCGCAGAGAACAGCCACTCACGCAGGAAATTGCTTCCAGTGTAGTTAAAAAAAAAGTCTGTGTGCGCGTGCGTGTGGGTGTGCGCTCGTGCATGTAAGTGCACACGTAATCTGCCTCTTTTTATTTTCACCCTCGCTAAAATACGAAAATCCAACGCAACGCTGTGAAATGCGTGGCATACGGCATGTCACACTTGTCAGCGAGCTAAGCGCAGTATTTCATTGTGTCAGTCAGCAAAGAGCGTCGAGGGTCTTCTTTTAAAGGCTCTTCTTACACTGCTGGCTTCTTGTCTAATATGGCAGTTTAGTAAAAAATATTAATTAAGATAATTTATTATCGGTACTCGATGAAATATTTATAGATTTATGAAAATAATTGATTTGTTAAGGGAAATGACTAACCGTTTCGACCAGACATCATATGTTCATTATGAAAAGCGAAATGTATTGAGTTTTCATATTTTACTGAGTGTTAGGAGTTTTCTCTAATCCGTGACCATGGTTATCATCTCCCCATTCTTTCACTTAACTGATTGTACAGGTGTGGAGTACCCTTTCAGTCGATACATGGTGAAACTTTGTCATTTTTATGAATGATCTGAAACCGCACTGCGGAATCCTCTCTTGCTGTTCCTTAGATTACTGAGAAAGATTGTCATTGAAATCCGTATAGTGACTTCGTATGTTTTCCGGTGCAAATCATGTCCCGGTGGCTGGCAATATGTTTGTCAACGTGTTTCTGCAAATGCCCTGAATACTGAGAACTGTACAGATGGCAAACTTTACATCACTCTGAACATTTCCAATTTTTAGAAGCATAAAGAAACCGCCCTTTCAAGTGAGCACCGGCAAGGCAGTCTTTCGTGACAATTCAAAATACTGTGACTTCCACCCCTTTCAAAAGATATGGTACGTAATCGTCAACGATCTCTGAATGCTATTTGCCCATGAACAAGTATTGTTGAAAGCAGTATCTCCAGTATTGCCATTATTGGAATCTTCTCCGGATATGACCGTTGATAGTTTTCCAACTTCAACCTCCTTCATCCTTATCAGCACCCTTCTTTTACCTCTTGTGAAGTCACCGTGTAACGAACATCGCCAGACCAGATTTTTGGTCGTTGTCCGATCTCCCTCCTCTCTGAGGAAACCCTTTACCAGAATCTTTCTGGCCATCTACTTTCATTCATCTTTATCAGGTGTCCATAGAACAAAAGATGTTTCGTTTCGATTGTCTCCATTACAATTTCCTCGACTTCTCTACATTCCCCATTTCACACAAGATTCATACTAGATATGCCACTGCTTATTTTATACAGTGTGAATAATGTTTGACAGTGGCTTCCTTTCAGCTTTCAACAAAGTAATTCCTAACTGCTTATAATATCGACTATACTTCCTAATGGGACACAGCGTTAGTGAAGGTACATTCAGTGCCACGCAGAGAGATCTGTGTCTTCCACTTGTGGGCTTTCAAATAACTACGCACCCTCCGACTCAACGTTGCAATATTCAAAGTTTTGGCTGGGATACGTAGTTGCCCCATTGCAGGCCAAATACTGCTGAGTCTACAGTATACGATAAGAATACGCACATGAATCGAATGGTCGAAGGTTTCTATCACTCGGCAATTGCGAACTATGAATGTAATATATAAATTTATAAATGAAAGATTGCAATTAAATAAAATCTGCAGGTACTATCTTAACGACTTTAAATGATGAGTACGATAATAGAAGTATTTTTAAGAATGTGGTATATTTCTGCAAAACACTTATTTGTGTCGATGGTCCAGCAATGAAATAAAATATAAGTTGAATAACAGGGAAACAATAGATTCCTACAGCACGTACTTAGTTATGAACAACAACATAGCTCGCGAGACATTCACTTCTAAATGCACACTACGTCTTCACTGCAGAAGCTACGGAAATCACACAAAAGCACAAGTCGGCACTCCGAAGTATTTCTATCTCTGGCGATCACGTGCGAATTTCTCCACTCCAAGTCTTTCCCCCGACTGTACGCCCGCCGCGCCGTCCAGCACTTTCCGTGTCCAGTCCCGTCCTGTCCAGCGCTCCCCGTCCTTTCCGGAAACTCGCTTCCATCCAGTCTCCCCGTTCACGAGCACTGTGACTGGCTAGAGCGCTCGCGCCATGTCTTCAATCCAACGTACACTCACACAAACATAATGAAACATATTCGAATTACTGGATTTACATTTAAATACTTGAAATTAAATAAATGTTCCTACGTCTGGACCATAAACACGCTCTAACACACATAATTAAATACACAAACAATTAAATAAACATATATCAAAAGAAAAGAAGCAAAGGGTAGGCCAGGAGCCTAATGTCCCTGTGCTTTCTAAAACACAATAAATAACTGACCAGTTTCTTCATTAACAAGGACATGGATGAATCAATATACAGGGTGATTCAAAAAGAATACCACAACTTTAGGAATTTAAAACTCTGCAACGACAAAAGGCAGAGCTAAGCACTATCTGTCGGCGAATTAAGGGAGCTGTAAAGTTTCGTTTAGTTGTACATTTGTTCGCCATTTCAGCCAATAAAGTTTTTCGTCCCTTTTTCTTCGAAGGTGCTACTGTAACTGGACTACAGTATCTGGAGATGTTACAGAATTGGCTGTTCCCTCAGCTCGAACAAGAAGCACAACAATTCATATTTCAGCAGGATGGAGCGCCACCACATTGGCACTTATCTGTCGGTTACTACCTGAACGTCAACTACCCGAGGCGATGGATCGGCCGCCAGGCAGCCCGTGACAGAGCACGTCATCACTGGCCTCCAAGAAGCCCTGATCTTACCCCCTTGCGATTTTTTCTTAAGGGGGTATGTTAAGGATATGGTGCTTCGGCCACCTCTCCCAGCCACCATTGATGATTTGAAACGAGAAATAACAGCAGCTATCAGAAGTGTTACACCTGATATGCTACAGAGAGTGTGGAACGAGTTGGAGTATCGGGTTGATATTGCTCGTGTGTCTGGAGGGGGCAATATTGAACATCTCTGAACTTGTTTTTGAGTGAAAAAAAAAAACCTTTTTAAATACTCTTTGTAATGATGTATAACAGAAGGTTATATTATGTTTCTTTCATTAAATACACATTTTTAAAGTTGTGGTATTCTTTTTGAATCACCCTGTATTTATAAGCATGCTGCTACAGTTTTTTTCGTGCAACTGTGGAGTACTTATGGCCTGAAGCGATCGGTAGTAATCGGCCACTTTGACCTCCAATAACTCATGTACTATTCAAGTTACATGCCTGTAATTTATACCAGTTTAGGTTTACACTAATAGATTACGAAAGACACGGCGATCAACAAAATTGGATGAATCGTTTATATTTTTGAAATTCGTTGCTGGGTGTTACCTGTATAATCTACCGTCAGATACTAAACTTTACACTAATAAAGATATTGAAAATCTGATTACACCATCAGAATCGTCGTGCAAATAATAGTAATGTACATGTTTCTTTTTGGAGCTGTTATGCTTCATCTGGCTACTATTAATTTCTACACGAACTGTGAAATGTCTGCCATTAAGGTTTCTCAAAGTCCGCCATCTTTGGCACTCCCGGCATAGACATCTCCGTCATCGACACAAAGCACCGTCCTCCTCACAGCGAAATTCCCAGCCACGCGGTTGGAACATGCGATGGGGCTACTCCTCTCGTCCGTCTAACGTTTCCCACCACATGTTTGCTGCCGGGCCCGGCTTTGACGAGCATTCTGTGCGGCCGCCCAAATTCCGAAAGTGTAATATTTCCAGGGGTCACAACTTGCTCGTTACCTCACACACTGATGTACCCTGGGGACACAGTAGCTACTTGCTGTACCTCCCAAAGCACGCAACCATTGGAGGGGGGATCAAAGTGCGGTACGTAATCGTCAACGATCTCTGAATAGTATTTGGTACTGAGTGTTCAAGAAGGAATATGAGATAGAATAGGTTCAAAGTTCTGTACGAAAATCATTAAAAAAGAAAAAAAAGGAAACCTGTGCGACTGATTAATGTAGGTTAGATTGGGGTAAAGCCTCACGTGGGGTGAAAATCCCTCAACGAGTTTTTGAACTGATTACCATCTATTTAAGAGTTGACCACTTGGTAGCAGGTTTGTCTGGCGCTGACTTATTGTTCCTCGGAAGTTCGTCCCGTCAATTCGTTCCAGAGGTTATAAAATGAGGTAACTTTGGTTTTCACTATTTACATGTCACTTTTCTGATGTTTCACTCCATAGTTTTATTCTGTAGGGTTTGGAGGAAAAGAAGACTCAACGCGATGCTCGTTGACACTACTGCATTTCATCTTCACTTTCGCGTGGAAATAATTGTTCCAGTTCGTCTACAAAATCAACAGTTCTGCATTTGTCAGAAAGTGGCGAAAATGGGAAAATCCCCACAGGTGTTTCGGAGTACATTCTCGCAGCTTCAAGAATGTGACGACAATTCTTCAGTGGCAGCCTTGCAAAATATATCAAACCGTGTGAGATTATCTCGCTTGAAGATATAATTCTGCTGTCTAAAATAAAGATTTAGGAAAAACTTTCTTACAAAACATTGAAATTTGTGCTTCTAACATCGACACCCAATAAAGAACGAATGGATGAAGGAATGGGTGGAGAAAGGAAAACCTGCTACTGAGAAGGAAAGACGTCCCAAAGAAAGAAGAGAGCGTGCCCTATAGAAACAAAACGACGTAAGCTAGATTTCATTGCATCAGTGCAAAAATAGGAAGAAAGCAAATCGAATATTCTTCAGGGTCAATTTAGACTTTGAGTCATGACAATAGCTCAGATGTAGATATGGAGTTATTATTTGACGTAGAAGTATCCGAAGAAGAAGGACAAGAGCCTGGGGCATCATGGAAGAATCAGAGGACCTAACGAAGTGTGGTGTGAAGACGTGACACATGAACGACGTCGTATTGAAGTTTGGATCTGGCCGTGAGTTGTGCACGGATAGCCAAAGCTGTTAAGGCCATCGCAAGCGTAAAGCGGGAAATCCGGTTTCGAGTACCACTCCGGCACGCACTTTCGCTGTCTTCATACCCTTATACAGCTTGTAGTCGTTCATATTCGGCACTGTGAATACATTTCATGAAAAACCATCTGTATGAGTCAAATTGTGCACTCAAATTTCACATCTAAGTAGAAATACGCACGTTACAGTGGTATGTAGCCGTTAGGAAGGCAATGAGGATTTTGGACCAAATACCCATACTGGCCATTTCTCGGACTGTGTCAGTCAGAGATTCTGACTGGGGTGGAGGCCACATCCTCCTGATGTCACAATCCACGATGCCCCCCCCCCCCCCCCATGCATGCTTATCTCTCGTATGACAAGCCACACCCCGTTTCTACTATCTCCTTTCCTGTCCAGTCAATCAAAATCCTAGATGCTGGATAGCACACAAATAATCCAAGATGTTGGAGCCAGACTAACTGTGTTGGTAGGAAATTTAAAAAAATACAAGATTGCAGAACTAGCCCAGCTCTTGTTTCTAAACCCTCCACTCCTTTCCCCTCCTATTCCAGTCAACCACAGTGCAATATTAAAATACACCATCCAGTAAGAACGTAGATGGAATTTCTGCCACCGAGTTCGAAGATATGCACTATTTCAGACACATTCACTTGCCTCTGAATTGTGTAGAAAAACAAACACACACACACACACACACACACACACACACACACACACACACACACACATATATATATATATATATATATATATATATATATATATATAATTCTCATTCATGACTAATGTTAGGCCTCATGCTTATGCAGCAGAACGACGTCATGAAGAGCGATGTGATTTCGTTATGGTGACCACTAACTATGAAATAGGAATATATATTAAGAGTGCTAGAGTACTTATGCAGCATGTCAAAACTGCAAAATACACCCACCCTCTCTTCTGAAAAGCGAAGTTGAGACTCTTTTCAGCTGTCATGGAGAGTTCACAAAGGCTGACTGGGTGAGAGAAGTAGGAAAAATGAAGTCACTGTTGCTTCACAGTGGCGACCAAATGTTCTAATTTGTTTTGGTTTTTGGGCTAAAGTGCTGGCGAGAGGAAAACTTTAGCCATCCTAGTTCATAGTACTTGAATCACATCCTCTCCTTCAGTGTGCTCATGTGTTCTCAGGCAGTATCCGAGCTATGCCACCAGTGCTGTACTCTAACTATGAAACTAAGAGTTCAGACTACATTGTGACTCAACCAAGTCCTGAAGCTACAGGATTCACCTGAGCAGAAGTTTGTATGTGGGCTACCTAGCGTCTTCACACCACCAAATCACCTACTGGCCGAGTACATCTCAAGGGTATCCACCTCCGTCCGTGGCAGGCAAGCAATCTGGACGTGTGTTCCATTCATCAGCCGCAGTACGTGGACCCTGTCACCTACTGCCATTTCACTGACATCGGAGGGTTATGCTGCATGTGCATGCCACTGCTCAGGTGGTCCTTCTGATCTCACTGAGATTCTGCAGTTCATTATATCATCCTGGCACGAATAGTCTTCACACCAGCGACAACCACACGTCTATACCTAACGTGAATAAAAGTCTAATTCATTCAGGAATATCTTACAAGCGGTCTGCGCAATACCATTCACTACCATCACCGTCAATTCATGTCCAGACAAAGGAAGCCGTGATTCATCCTGACTTTCGTAAAGCAGTTTCTACATCATTGTTGGGCTCACCTCCAGGCATCAATATTCTGGTCTCTGGAATGTCTGCCTCAACGTCAGCGTCTGCCGTTCATCGAGAGGACGCTCCACTTGTAACATCGTTGCCAGCTCCGGCTTGACTTTCAACCATACGAGTTTGGTGAGTGGAATTTTCAATTTGGTGAACTTTTTGTGTTGTTCTTATGTATAGCTGCGGTGAATTTGACGAGCATGGTATGAGAAATGAGAGAGACCTGCGAACTTGTCACATTGTTAAAGGGAATTGTAAAGTCTGCTATTTACTACCAGTGAGGTCTCAATGTTGTAATTTGGTGCGTCACGAATTGCCGTGTATCCAGGCAATACAAGCTAAATGGGGGATTTGCTTCTCGTACATCGATGCCCTTGGTCTTGATGGACTGTGATCCGTTGTAATAATGAATGTCATATTTCTTATACTTCTGCCCGAGAGTTCGTGATAGCTGTCTTTATTTTTGTGTGGTTTATTTTAAGTATATTGTATTTTTAGACAAAACGTGGACAAATATCAGAAATACAAGAAATGCTGATGCAAGAAGCCGTTGAAAGTTGGTGAAATTGGTAGCTGAATTATCAAAGTTACAAGCACAAGTAGACACATTCTGACGGATTATATCGATCCCACTGCGGCTAATCTCGTGGCTCCTTTTTCGGATAAATTAATTGAGGATGTGTTGGCTTTTATTGACAGTCTGGACGTAAGTGCTATTCCAGGAAATTTGTTGGACGAGAAACTTTGCAGACGAGCAAGTTATGATTAGCGGATAAGACATGTTAGTGAAGAAGACATGTACAATAAGGGGTTGAGTAAGATATACGTAATTGAATAACTTAAGAAAGGACTCTATCAGCTTTACCGCAAGCAATTGATGCCTGGAGGTGAGCCCAACAATGATGTAGAAACTGCTTTACGAAAGTCAGGATGAATCACGGCTTCCTTTGTCTGGACATGAATTGACGGTGATGGTAGTGAATGGTATTGCGCAGACCGCTTGTAAGATATTCCTAGGTTCATCAGGGAACAACTTACCGGGATGTCCAAAAAACGACACGAGTTGGTGAAAGCATTTTAAGATAGGATCCTAAAAATTAGTGCAAAAAGATATATACAGAAGGAGGAGGTGGATAAAATTATTCTTCAATAAGAAAACACAGAGCACTAGATGTAGTGAGACAGCTTCCACTTATTATTTTCAGAAAAGTAAGGATGGAGAATACAGAATTTGGCTGCTGCCATAATGGCTGATGTGCACCTAGAGGAAGTAGACATAGCGACTCGGGCACTGGTTAAACGAAGTGATTTTTCGTTCATAAGTGTAGTGATGAAAGTGTGGATGTGTGGACCACATTCAGAAACAATGCCGCCAGCCCCAGTGCTATGAATGCGAAGGTAGTGTGGCATCGGGCTCGAGATTGCCGAAATAGAAAGCAAAGCTCCCATCCGCTGTGCGCTAAGTCCGCGGCTGGCGCGCTGCCAAGATGACGTAGCGCCGCCTTATCGGCGGGGTCAAAGGTCAAGCGCTCAGAGAGGTGACGTAACATGCTGTTGCATACTCTATGTCGACAGATTCTAGATGTACCCTTGTCCGTTTTTAAGCTACGCTACAGATCACTTTATTTGTGAAAATAAATTGTACAATCTCCAACAAGTTTAACATATTCACAAGTACCTTTACCTTTAATCCAAATAAATACAGTTTCATTAACAGATATTTTACGTCTATTACGTGTATACAAGGAAAAGGGTGAGGGTGACGTATATGATGATTTGCCGAAATCTTTATTTGCATTTTCAATAACATGATATGTGCGGTAGGCTATAATGTCTCTGTCTACGAAACTTTCCAATCCTGATACATTGCAGCAGATGTTGTCATTTCAATGTCTTCAATTGTTTTATATATTGTCTGTCTTGCACGACGTCGATATCTTCTGTAGGGCATCTTGGCAGCGTTCAATGCAGTTGCCTGTGCAGCAGCAGCTATCGCGCGTCTATAAAAGCGAGCGCAGCCCGCGGAGCGGATCATTGGCGCTGCTGCTGCTGCACAGGCAACTGCATTGAACGCTGCCAAGATGCCCTACAGAAGATATCGACGTCGTGCAAGACAGACAATATATAAAACAATTGAAGACGTTGAAATGACAACATCTGCTGCCGACAAGAAGAAGAATACTATAAAATCTGTCGCTGCACACTCACTACTAGATGGACCCGCTGTCTTCTGTGGATGTAGAATGAATTTTAGTATTGATCTGAATGATATATTTTCGCATGGTAATGACTGGTTAGCGACTCGGGCGCTGGTTAAACGAAGTGATTTTTCGTTCATAAGTGTAGTGATGAAAGTGTGGATGTGTGGACCACATTCAGAAACAATGCCGCCAGCCCCAGTGCTATGAATGCGAAGGTAGTGTGGCATCGAGATTGCCGAAATAGAAAGCAAACTAGACGGCATCATCGTAAGTCTTCATTAGATGCCAATAGGAATTCTTCAACCACAGGTGGCGCTACCAATAAAGCGTAATGCTACGGATTTGTAAGAAGAGGTGGAGTGCTGATTGATGAGTATGGTAAACGGAAGGGAACATATGATTTTAGTTGACACAGGGATGCATGTCGCTTCAACTAGTCTGGAACATCTGGATTGTAAGATGCTGAATTTTGCTTGATATAGATTATGTGGGGTAGGGGATAATGATTTGGCATCATTAGAATCAACACTGCTGAGTTTCAATGTTGCAGTAAGAAATTTTCCGAATATATGGAAATATTACCCAATGTCAGTGAGGGGCACTGCGCAATCCTAGGGTTGGAATTACTGAAGAAGCATCACGCAAAGACTGATCTTTTTCAACATCCTTCTGAACTCAGTTGGACATTTTTCCTGCTGGAAAATCGCTGCAAAAGATACATTTGCACAAGTTTCTCAAATTATGAAGGTGGACCCGAGTAAACTTTTCAGCAAAGTAGAATTCGAATCAAGAGCAGCTGCCAACATAACTCAGAAGTAGATATACTCAGAGTAGCGAAGCAACTTAAATCACTTAATAAATGGATTTAGAAAACGTCTTTTTTGTGAAACACAGCTAGCTCCTTACTCACACAAAATGTTGAGTGCTATTGACAAGGGATGTATAACTGGTTCGGTATTTCTAGGTTTCCGGAAGTCTTTTGACACATTACTTCACAAGCAGCTTGTAATCAAATTGTGTGCTTATGGAATATCGTCTCAGTATTGTGACTGGATTCGTGATTTCCTGTCAAAGAGGTCAAAGTTCGTGGTACTTGATGAAAGACAACGAGTGAAACAGAAGTAACTTCTGGCGTTGTAGGCCCTCTGCTGTTCCTTACCCATATAAACGACTTAGGAGACAATCTGAGCAGATGTCTTAGGTTGTCTGCAGATGATGCTGTCATTTATCGCCTAGTAAAGTCATCGGAAGATCACAACCAATTGCAAAACTTTTTAGATAAGACGTCTGTACGGTGCAAAAATTGGCAATTGCCCCTAAATAATGAAGAGTGTGAGGTCATCCACATGAGTGCGATAAGAAATTAATTAAACGTCGGTTACATGATAAAAAAATCAACTCTAAAGGCTGTAAATTCAACTAAATACCTAAGAGTTACAACTACCAACAACTTAAATTTGAAAGAACACATAGAAAATTTTGGAGGATAGCGAACCGAAGACTGTGATTTATTGGCAGAACACTTTTCGAGAGTGAAATAGTAGAGAATTATTGTGAAGGTGGTTCGATGAACCCTCTGCCAGACACTTATGTGTAATTTGCAGAGTATCCATATAGATGTTAATGTGGAGCTGGACATAAACAGCAGACACGTTCAATAAAGTTCAGTTTACATGATATAGCACCGACAGGTAATGGAAAACTACTCTGAGTGAGTGTGGCTATTGACCTACCACTCGATATGTCTTATATTATAAAGCCAATGGAACCCTATGATGTTTTTGATACTTAACGTCATTTTCTACTTAGAGTCATAACATATCTGCAGGAAGTGAATGGGGGTTACGTGGTTACAGGGACTGTGAATAATTTTGCCTTTTACAAATTGAAGCTGCCAAAGTGATTATTGATTGCCAATTTAGATGTGCTATATGAGGATGTATTGGACAGGTGGAGTTAAGACCTTTGCGAAAAGCATGCCATCTGCATTTGAAGAAGCACAACACTTAAAAGGAAAAGATAGGACACATATGGAAACACAGTTAATAAATTCAGTCCTAGTCGACCATTACTTATGACACCCATGATGCAACATAAAATCACAACATTGGACAGCCCTCCAGTGTACTATAAGCCATACAGAATACCTCAGCACTTGCAGATGATAATTGAGGAGGATGCAGTACAGCTGTTAGTTGAGCAGCTGAGTAATAACGGTGGAGGACGATGAGACAGTATATCGACCAGTATGTGAGGAATTGTGTACCATGCGCACTATGTGTTGACCTTAGTCGTCTCACATATCACTGCAAAAATTACTGGAGACATCAAAGCCATTTGAAAGGTGGGAATGGACATTTTGGATCCGTTAAACCAAACGGCATCAGATAACTGCGATGTGCAAACATAGACCACTTTCCTCTTTATGTTGCGATGATTGCAATCCCAAATCAGCAAGTGAGCACAATAGCATGGGCAATGGTGGACATGTGATCATTGAAGATTAGTGTTCCTGACACAAAAATTACAGCACATGACACCAGTTTCAAGTCCAGGCTGATTAAGTAGTTAAAATATCTATTGCGAATCTGGAAGACAAGAACCACCCTCAATCAAATAGAAAAAAGTAATGCACCCATTGCACTCTCCGCAAAATATCGTTATAATGTGAAAACCATCTGGACGATTGTGGCATTTACCTGTACTACAATTCTGAAGTACATGGAGGTATTTGGCTTTCACCCTTCAAGGTGTTATGTGGTAGAAGAATGCTGTCACCATTTGTAAAAACGGGGGAGATAGAGAACAAGCTTCTGACTATGTTATAGAATGTGTGGAATGGTGTTAAGAAAGCAAATACAAAAGTGCCCGAGCAGCAAGAGCAAGTGGGACGACATATTTGTAAACTACTTTACTACAGAATTGATCAATCTGTGGGGAAGCATGCATTTATCGGTATGTCTAGTGAACAGGTTACTGTTTTTTTCTGCCGCTTGACCATAGACTTGGTGGCATAGCCTGATGTATGCCATGGACTGAGCGCTTTAAGACATTGTGTGATAATCTTATGTGAACATAAATATTTAAATATTGTTACAAAATTTGGCACTACTATATAAACTAATGTCAAAGCTTTAGAGACTCATAGGGACCCGATAATTAATTTCTTAAAAAATCCAGATTTTTCCAAATTTTAAAAACATGTAATATTAAAGTTACGTAGTTTTACTTTTGGAATTAGATTATCTGGTTATAAAAACATATGGCTGAAGTTTTCAAGGAGCTACCTCATTTACTTTTTGAATTATGAGATACAAACGTATTTTCATGTTAAATACGGGAAAAACAAGGTAGATTACCCTAGTATATGGGACACAAAGTTCAAGTGACAGCACTATTTTTGATGTATTTGTAAGTAATAATGAAACGGTGACAACTTTTACTATGACGGTGTAATTTAACAAATGGTACAGAAATTAGAGAGAGACAGTTCAGAGGCTACTATCTGCCCTCAGTTCCGCTGAAAAAATTCTGGAGGTTAAAGTTGAAAAGTTATTGTGCTGAGTATTTTGTACAATATGAACAGAGTATAGATTTCCCTCGAGAAAAATAGGGATCGTTTTAGATCTTCAACTAACAACGATGTAAATAATTTTATAGTCAAAAAGGCTGCTGGGTGAGCACTGATACCAAGGCTGGAAGGAAGTTTAGAGCAAGTGGTTCCTTCGTCGTCCGCACCGTGAATATACAAAGACCGAGGGAATCGAGCTATTGAGCTGATGATGTCATTCGATGGCCGCCATGCATAAGTGATGTGTTACGTTCCGCACAGAATGTACCGTGATTCTGTCCATGAGAGTCTGCTTAAGCCTCGGATGGTGTTAATGATGACTAACATTATCGGTGTTTCGATCGAATGAGGTACCACGTATATCTTTTGAAACTGTTAAAAATGAATTTAATTGGTATACTGATTCACTGGCAAACCCGTGTGTTGTTTTCGATCTTCTGATTCGTGTGTTACCCAGAGTATTATAGAAAATTACACGAGAAGTGTCTGAGGTTATTCGCCACTTTCAACGCGAACAGTGAACTTTACGTAACTAGGAACACAGAATAGCAACCGTCTCTGAACTGTGTCAAGTTCTGATTAGGGTAGAACAAGCGTTAATGATTTTTCAAAACTAGTTTGTGTGAGTGTGAACTTTCATCAAAATACATTGCTCACTTAAACGACAGTAGACTTTCATTTATCATCGTTATTCCTGATTCCTCTGCCTTATTCTTAGCGTGTTTGAACATTTTATTTCACTTTCAGCCAGCTGAATTGTGGAAATGTGGACTGAAGACTATGAACGATATCTCCCCCATCACTCGGTTGTTCGCACAAGTAGTTTTCAGGTCATTGTGAAAGGTTGTGGAATACTAAAATTGCATGAGTCTACGAAACATTTCAACTTATAAATGTGAAGACGTAGCAAATAATTTTTACCCTCACGCTCCCTCCACATACGGTGCAAATCGGCCTGGGAACTTGAACAGTGAAAGTCGTCGGCATAAAAAGTGAACTCAGTAGATGCAAAATAGGGCACCGAAACATAACATAGGGAGACAGGTTTCAGTGAAATAAACAGAGAAAACAGTGTCATGTTTTATTCGCGAGTGTGAAGCCTAGACAACGAGCGCTGTCCATGAAAATTTTGAACGTGACTGGAGGAAGGAAGACGGTGCTGCACTGCTGCCACCACCGCCCGGCAGAAGGAGGCTGTGCGTCATCGCGGAGTTGCGTAGGTGTCTTGAGCTGCACCTCTCGCTCATAAGTGCCAGCCCCCACGGCGCTATTGAAGTAGGCGATACCTACCGCCATCACTGCCGCCTTAGCTGCACTGCTGCCTGCATTACGTCGCGACGCGTTGCAGTACGATTGCTGGTACACTGCACAGGCATCACTCGCCAGGTTCAAGCCAATTAAGTGAAGAATACTTTATTAGAACTTAAAACATTTATTAACTGCTTGTAACCAACTGTAAAAGATGGATCCAACTAAAAAGAGTAATGTAAAAATGAGAGTAGAATCACTTTCTTATTATGATGGGTTAGAAATAGAAAGTAACTCAAAGATAGAATCTAATGCACAGGGTAATGTTAAAGTAAAATCAGAATCAAAGTCTGGAGATGAGTTATCGAATGAAGTGTGACGAATTAAAGACGGAGTAAACTTTTGCTAAAGATAGAATAGAAGTTGGGGTTAAAAGGGAAAAAGCAGAGTTGTTCAATGTGTCAGACAGTGAAACTGAATTTGATATGTTTGAAACACAACCAAGTCAAGTAATGCAAGAGACTCCTTTGAAACCACATTTAGTGGAAAATGGAAATATAGGGACTTCAGATCTTGTACAGATACTATTTTCGAAAACTGAGAGAATAGGCAATAGAGTTGTGCAGAGTTGGCGAGTATCGATAGTGGCGTAAAAAGTATCGAGCACCGCAGAGATAGTGCACAGCGAAGCGGTATCACCAGACGACAGTGAGATGCTGAGGAGAATCCATGCCTCTCACAGTTCTGAGGCGCCATCACTGCACTTCTACCCTCATATGGTGTCGCCAGAGGCCAGGAGGGCAGTTCTGTTCGAGGCTGGATCCTGCTCGCTTCCAGGAAGTTCCATCGGAGTGCTGACCACTCGCTGTCACAGAGCCCGTGTCATCTATTGGGGGTCAACAGACTTCCCTCTCGTGTGAACTATGCCTACGCGCCAACGCTATCGGAACTGTGTAAACAAGTGTCTAGGAACGTGTGTTTTCTAGTGACCGTAGTGAAGCGACAGTACAGCGATTATGAATTGTATCAGTTCGCCTTTCAGTAATTGTGGCTCATTTAGTGTGTTTTTAAATGTAAGTCCATGTGTACGTTTCATAGCTACAGCCAACCCCGTCAAGCAAAGATACATTTTGTTGGAATTAATGAAATATTGCATATTCATAGTGTTCTGTTTAACTGTATTATTCCAGAATGATATTTTCACTCTGCAGCAGTGTGTGCGCTGATGTGAAACTTCCTGACAGATTAAAACTGTGTGCCGGACCGAGACTCGAACTCGGGACCTTTGCCTTTCGCGGGCAAGTGCTCTACCAACTGAGCTACCCAAGCACGAATAACGCCCCGTCCTCACAGCTTTACTTCTGCCATTACCTCGTGCTAGTTCTGCAAGGTTCGCAGGAGAGCTTCTGTAAAGTTTAGAGGGTAGGAGACGAGGTACTGGCAGAAGTAAAGCTGTGAGAACGGGGCGTGAGTGGTGCTTGGGTAGCTCAGTTGGTAGAGCACTTGCCCGCGAAAGGTAAAGGTCCCGAGTTCGAGTCTCGGTCTGGCACACAGTTTTAATCTGCCAAGAAGTTTCAACTGTATTATTAATAGCTTCCTCAGTGGCCAGGAAAACAGACGCAACAAGTAGAATCGAGTAGTAACTGAAGAGCAGTTTAAAAGCTAAAATTGATTGCAATATTGAACAAATGAAAAATAAAATGGAAAACAATGATAATGCACTAAGGAATTAATTTAAATCTGACAAAGCTTAACTTCTAAAACTGATTCGAATCACAGGGGTGTTAAAATCAAACTGGGGCAATAGTTAAAACATTGCATAATATTTTTTAAACAGACAAGAGTGAAATTAATGAATAAAAAAAAAAAAAACAGAATAAGCAGGTAGAAATATAGTTAACAGAAAGAATAGGCAAGAAATCTGAACTTTGCTCTGATCAAATTGAAAAAATAGATACTAATGTATACATGTGTCAGACACAGGCAAAAGGGGTAAAGACTGATTGTTCAAAGGTTTCCGAAAAAGTTGAAGCAGTAGAGCTCGAAGTAGAAGATTTAAATTCTAGCACCACGAACATGGAACATAGAATTACCTTTGGTACTTTCTGTAAAATACTGTACAACTTGTTGTTTCTGTTGACGCAACCTTTATTGGATACCGGTAATTTCTGCGTTTTGATCCAGATAAAGCATACAAGCGTTAGAGTTTTCCGAAATGGGAAGACTGTACACGAGAAAATCTATTTCATTAGCTTTTATATCTGGTGATGTGTTTTGCAACGGTAAACCTTATGTCATGATAAGGTGTAAAACACTGTCTGACTTGAAATCTGCCTTCTTGAGTAAATACTGGCTCCATAATAAAGAAAATGATGTTTCAAAGGAATTTTGCATTGGTGGAAGGTATCCTCCTGGTCGCGAATGTTCCAAAGAGTTATCTACGAAATGTGGTTCATGTGTGTCACATATTATGGAGAAGATGAAACTGGAAATAATAATTATGGATTTAGAAGGAAATGTTATGGCAGAATAGTGTTATTCCCGCACTTATACATAATATGGATTGGTTTATGGAATACTTAGGATGAGCAGAGACAGTGGCAGCTAATGAGGAAGAGGTAATAGACCCACTGTTACGAATGTAAACAACAGAAATGATTGAGGTGTAAACATAAATGAGAGGAGCTTAAAAGTTCGAAATATGACGTCTAATTACCATGGCAGAGGTAGAGGAAGAGGAGGTCGACAACTTTCAGATTTTCAAAATTATAATGGAAACAGACAGGTAGAAACTGTATCACTGAGACAGAACAGACAGCAAAATGCATAGTGATCTGAAAATGTAACTAATGAGAGTAATAGGCCATTTGAAGGAAATTAACTCCCATCTATGAGTAAAATAAATGCTCACCAGACAGAGACTTAACTTAGCCAGTGATTTATGAAGAAGCAAAAATAATAAGCTAACACACACAAGCCAATGGCAGGGATGATGATTTAGTAACAACTACAACAGGCAGTATTGATGACTTGTTCAAACATGCTGATTATTTAATAAAATTTTACACACTATAAAACTGGGATAAGCTTGAGAAGAAAAAGAACTAATGATAGGGAAAAACAAACTAATTCATTCCTAACAGGTAGTAACGAATATGAAGTGAGCGCTTATATTTATGATAATGATGGAAATCTGCAGGCTAAAATTCTTCTGGAAGAAGTAGATTGAGTACTGCAAAGTTCTGGACAGAAATTAATATATCAAGGTGGTAGCTGGCATAATAAGGCTGAGGAACCTATGAGATGTGACAACTTGTCAAAAGAAGTAGAGGTAGGTGATTTACATAACTGTGATTTGAAGGAATGCCATTTCTCAAAACGTTTAGATGTTGTGCAGCAAATAAAGGTCCAACTCATAAAATACATTGATTTGATATTGGTGGGCAGGTTAGAAAAACCAGCTGTAAATGTAAAAACTGATAACACTGTGGATCAAAATGTAAATATAAATGCAACTGAAAGAGACTAATTTAGCTATTGATGAATTGAGAAATATTTGACTGATGAACTTCATGAGACCTCTGTACAAAGTAAAAAAACCCATCCTATTACAGAGTTAATTGTTTCATAAAATAATAATGTGTTGTCTTCTTAATCGAGGCAGAAAAGCAAGTGCATTGTCCCAAGCTTTTTGTGATACTATTCCTAACAGGAATAGCAATGGGAGTAACTGGTTTAGATATGGTATAGGTGGTACTGATTAGTAAACCAAACAGCTTTGATACCAGTGCATGTGAGAAACATAATTCTAGATACCATTCTTGTTTAATTATGTCAGGTTTAAGTGTAAATTAGTTAATTGGCATTGATGTCTTATCAAAATTCGAAGGAAAAACTGACTTTGAATTGGTGACTGTGTCTTTCATTTCAAAGCATGTGGCTAATGATAATGAGATGTGGGGAGTACCCATTACAGAAATAAAAAGTAGAGAGAGCTTAAAGGAACTCAAGGACTTTTTATAATAATAGATAAGCCAATTGCAAATGCTCAGAGACTGGAGTATCCAAAAAGTAGGAAAGATTCAGAGCTCAGAGAGATAGCAGATCTGAATAAATTTATAGATAGTAGTAATTTCAGTCCATAGGGAATCTGCCACTCTTTGGTGGATACACAGTACCGTGGACTGTGTAGTTTCAGCTGGGTGAGGTCTTATTTTCTTTCAGGTTTTAGTCATCCTTCTTATCTTCCCTATCAGTTATGTTTAGTTTTCTGTCCATAGTGAATAAAAATTATGCATCAGCATGTTTGTAAATAAGCTATTAGTGATGAAGATTTTTCTTAGTTTAAGTATCACTACCAATTTGGACTTATTTGTGACATAATAACTACCAAACAGAAGTTTGCATTAATAAATATAAGATTATCATTAAAATACCACACTTCAGACAAGAAGGCCAGAGAAGATAGCAGGAAATATAGGAGCTATAATTTCTGAAAGCAATTATTAGAGGGAAAAGATTTAAATATATCCATAAAACATAGTGAAAGCTGTAGCAATATTGGTGAAGAGCAGAGTTCATGATGCAGGTCCTGTTGTAAAAAACAGAAATTTTGTGTCTTCACATACTTTAACATAGTGAAAGCTGTAGCAATATTGGTGAAGAGCAGAGTTCATGATGCAGGTCCTGTTGTAAAAAACAGAAATTATTGTGTCTTCACATACTTTAAAAATGTAATTAACAATCTGGAAAAAAGATGTTTATTTAGAAAGAAACATTCGTTTTGTTGATTTCTATTTCATTAAACAAGCAATGGAGAAAATAGGTTTGGAATTTATTATATTCCCCCTTTGCATAGTAAGAAGTGGAAGCTGTGTTATCTGTTTATCAGTGACATACAGGTATCATGTAGTTGCAACTAGCAAGCTGTGTAGAGAGTGGCAAGAAGGACACCAACCAAACTGACTCCTAACATTTTTCTTGCAATAAAATAGAGTAGTGATAAGAATGCACATTGTAGTGACTCACCACCCCTCCCTCTCTATCCAAAGCGAGAGGTGAGCAGTGAGTGATATATTCGCCTTACTGCCTACCTTCATAAAATTGGTAAGTGAGAATGAAACTTGTGCATATGTGGGGTTTATTGTTTCTTGTCTTTCAGGTATATTAAGTAGCAAAGTAAAATTTTTTTTCAAAGCCAGTATCATCTGAAGAAAAAGGATGTCTAAAGTGAAAAATAAATCTAAAACTTTTTGTTATATATATATATATGTACGTGATACATGCTTGATTTGTGTTTTGATGTGTGTATTCACCTATTTTGTAAGTCTACTAATATATAAAAAAATTTGCTGGTAATAGATTTTTTAGTAAGTACTTGCTGCCAATATCTGATTTAGTTTAAAAAAATATATACTATAACGGTTTCTGGTAATAATGCTGTTTCTCAAAACTTTCTCGCAGATTATACCTTTGTGTGGGACAAGGCTTCCAATGTAGATCCTTCCGTTTCATGGGCAGTACTCTTACCGCCTGAATTACCCACGTAAGTCAGAAACTTCACTCCTCATAGCTTTATTTCCACCGGTACATCTCTCCTACTTCCCCAGCTTCACAGCATCTGTTCCACACAACTTGTTGGGATAATCCCATTTGAAGGGGAGACACTGCACAAAAATGGTTTAGTCACTGTCTAGGACTCTTTTCCAGAATGAATGTTCCACTCTGCAGTATAGTGTGCTGTTTTCAAATCTTCCAGACAGATTAATATTGTCTACTGGAGTGGGACTCGAACCCTGGAACTTTCAAAACAGGAAACACCATGCTGCAGATTGAAATATTCGTTTCTGGAGAACAGTATCCCGCTGGAAATCTGTCAAGATAGAACAGTGATTTCAATATTCAGAGAAAAATATTAGGAGTTATATAAGCAGGCATTCCTTCAAAATTAAACTCAAGATTTTAATCACTTTACACGTTACAACCCAAGCAGCCACAGTGAAAGACGTAGAGGATCATTCTTGTCACTTGCACCAGGAAAAAACCGTCAGTGATGAAGCCACAGCAGGTGACACGCACTACCGACGGGACGTAACGACATTAAGGAAGGAAGTCTCGTTTGAGGAGGTGGGAAACATCTTGGAAAAAAATGTGTTGTCAGTGCCCCACGAACGCTCACCGAAATATCGTACGCTGCTCGCAAATTATTTACGCAGTTTTTTCAACATCTCTCAGGTGGGGAAGTGCCAGGCTCAGTCTGGCGTTCCGCGCTGCATCACATTAACGACTGCAAGTCCTGGATTGTAAGCAGGGGGGAAGAAAGTAGATTGGTTGTTTCATCGAAAGTTGCATTTATTCCTGCGTTAGCAAAGCGGAGTGAGTCTGTTGTGTATATTGTTACATGGCATTGTTGGAGACAGATGACTCCTGTAGCAGTGGCAATTCAGTTGGATCATTTCTAGAAGAAAAGATGTTTTAGCTGAAACTGCGCAAGTAATCTACGAGTGTTTCTTTTTGTTTTCTTTTAAATGACATTTTCTGTAATATTCTCTTTTATAGGATTTCTATTTGCACACGTTTACTAATTATAACCATGTACAAAAATAGGGCAATTTAGTATCTTGATCACACTGCAAATCTTTGATTTTAGTGAATAGATTTTGACTATTGACGACAGAATATTCGAAAAATAAACCTTTTTTTATTTTTTCGTGAAGAAACCTTATTAACTCACGGTATGCACTGTTCATACTGTATACAATCGGTCGTATTGGACAGTGAACTTTATGTACTTTAAACTGGGAACGCAATCAGTATCAGAAACACGCAACATTTATTGGGAAAAAGAGGCACTAATGTACATAGTTCCGGTTTTGGTGATCACCTGTTAATTTCCAGTCACAAACCGAAATGTGTTGAAGAAATTTCCATTTTACGTAGAGATATGAAAGGTGACAGGCATGGTGTATTCGACATACTTTCAAGCATATTTCAAAGAAAGAGGGCCTCATCCTCAATTAACAGTTACAATTACGTAAGAAAATTTCTTTTCAGTGGCTTTAATCCACTACTCGTGGAATTTTGATTCCTTTACTTTTTACTATGTTTCCTGCCTCTAGTTCTTAAACATCTTTGTCTTAGAATGTATACTAGTAAAGTTGCCTTGATGCAGATATTTTCTGGACTGTGCAGCTGTTTGTGTAAGTATTCTTTAATATCCTGAGTTTTCGAAATGGTAATTTCTGTATAGGCTAATAGATGTCTCTGTTATGCTTCATTTGCTCGACTTTTTTGTATTTTCAAAAGTACACTAAATACTTTGTATTTTGTTTTCGTAATTAACTGTTGTTTAACTCTATTATTTCTGTTACTCGTATAATGTCTCAAATGGGCACATGTCACTGACCACGCCAGGTAGGGGGCGCAGCTTGTATTGTTTTCGTGGCACCAATGTAAGCCACTGGGCCGATCAGTCTGATGTTGTTTCCAGCAAGGCATACGTGCCAAAGGCTTGAACATGTTTAATTTTAATACCTGCTCGAAACTTTGACCATTGCTTTCTCACAATGCCATTATACATTATTAACCTTCATATGCCACGACAATTGTCATCTTGTTTAACAGTTTTGTGAAATTTTATTTCCTATGTGTTGTTTCATAGGGTGTGTTAAAACCTCATTCTGATGGAGACATCCTTAGAGATGTCGAAACCTAAGTCAATATACCAAACAGAACAGTTATTTGGAACCGGTTGGCTGTGTGAATCCTATGCTGAGAAATAAAAGAATGAAAGAATAATTATAGGACACTGGATCGATCCTATCGCCTTGGGAGGATTTTAGGAAATAATTAGGGATTACGTTTGAAGAGGGCTAGCTCATTTTTTTATGGTAGGATAAAACTGGCGATACCAACTAGAGATAGCTTTGATATTTGTTTCATTTTTTAAAATTAAACTTATAAACGTAGATAATGAGGGGGAAAAAGCAGGTAGCGTACTTGACTCTGGCTCTTAAGATCCCGGGTTCAATCCTGAGTAGGAGCAGCAATTTTTCCCCCATTCCATTTCCTTCACCTTCAAGATGGTCTTTCACCTTCATCTTCACCTTTAAGGTGGTCCTAGGTCCACGCTGCCTGTTATCAGACGAGCACTGGGCATCTCTCCCCGTAGTAAATGGGCACTCCGTCCTCCCCCTCCCAGTGCCGCGCTTAATAAGCTGCACTCTACGTGCAATCAGGCTAATAATCTGCCCACGGGATTGCACCATAGACTTCCGCAATGCTGTAATAGCCGTTATACTGGGCTACATTTAGAACTATCCACGTTCCTTTTCTCCTTCATCCTTCATAGTGGTAGTTTAAGCAGTCTATTTATTGTAGATCTAAAGGATTCTTTTTATATATTCAGCGGGATAACGTGATAAGCAGGAATACTGACGTGCTGAGAACTACATCTATGATAAATACCCAAAACATGTCTTTATTGATTCGTACTGATATCCCGCTGGTCTTCATTTGTAAATGTGACGTTTTTCTACAGCACTTTGTAAACATGGAGAAGCTAGTAATTTGTAGGAGGATCATTTCAAAGTTAAACCATGCGCCACTTTGTAGAAAGGAGGGTTTTCGGCACTGCAAGTTGTCCACCGACCTAACGTCCACCACAGCAAATGTTAACCGAACATTCAATCGGTGCCATGAGACACAAAACCTTTGATGATCTTTCTCGTAGTGGTCGCCCATATGCAAACATCAACCGATGACCTTTGTTCTCAAATAATGGCTCATAGGTACCATGAAGAGAACACAGATACACTTATAGAGTGCAGCAATCAGTCTTTTTTTCTTAGATTTTATTATGCAAATCCAGATTTCGGCTAGTAGGTAGCCATTCTCAATGCGCTATTAGCCGGCCGGAGTGGCCGTGCGGTTCTAGGCGCTACAGTCTGGAGCCGAGCGACCGCTCCGGTCGCATGTTCGAATCCTGCCTCGGGCATGGATGTGTGTGATGTCCTTAGGTTAGTTAGGTTTAATTAGTTCTAAGTTCTAGGCGACTGATGACCTCAGAAGATAAGTAGCATAGTGCTCAGAACCATTTTTTTGCGCTATTGTTTATTCTCAATGCATGTAAGACCCTGTTGTTCGGGCGTCAGTCACATTTCTGACGCCCAAAAAAGAGGGACTTACATGCACTGAGAATAAAAAATAGTGCATTGAGAATGGCTACCAACTAGCCGAAATCTGGATTTGCATAATAAAATCTAAAGAGGACTACTGATTGCTGCACTCTATAATATATGAGTCACATACAGTCGCTGAGTGCATCCACTTTCCGAATGGAAGATAACCTGATACAGATACACTGTTCGTTGCTTTCTTCGAAGCATGTGAGATGATTGTGTCGACCGACAACACACAACCTTCTGCAGACGGTCAGCCTAGCGTCTACCTATTCTACGAAAACTGCAAACATCCCAGCACAGTGGTGCATGAAGAACGTGGGCACGGGAACACATAGAATAGAACCTGTATTAATGCTGTGGTATTCACCAAGTACATTAGGCGCCCGACCTGGAATAGTAGCAAGCGAATGCCCTGCCATAAATGTATTTGCTGTATTGGGCTGGCGTGCTAGGTCGCAGCAAGAGCCTTGTCACAGGCCAAATTAGGCTACAACGAAAATAATATCAATAGTACTTTGAATGTCAGTTAACAATCATTTTACAACGCATTCCTTGCCCTGGCAAGATCTACTCCGCCTCTATCCTTAGAGGTGTGTTTTCATTGCAGTGGAAGCGTTCTAATGGTGATACTTGGAGGAAATCGTTAACAACTTGGGTTACAGTAAACAGCACACAGTGTAACTTTTTGAAAGGGTGCCGTTTAATGATTGGTTTTTCACTCCACAGTTCACTGCAGACTATAATACGTTGCCCAATATTAGGCATCAATAGCATTCTGCAACTTTCGGCAAATAACACTTCAGTCATTTCAACGCCACATACGCGAGCGCACGACAGATCGACCCCCGACTACATCTACATCATACTCCACAAGCCACCTAATGATTTGTGGCTGAGGACACTTTCGATACCACTATCTGATCCCTCCAGTCCTGTTCCGCTCGCGAATAGTGCGTGGGAACGATGTTGTCGGTAAGCTTCTATATTGGCTGTAATTTATTGAATTTTCTCCTCGTGGTCAATACGCGAGATGTGGGAGGAAACAATATGTTGTCCGACTCCTCCCGAAAAGTGCTGTCCCGAAATTTAAATAATAATTCTCTCCGTGGTGCACAACGCCTATCTTGTAATGTTTGCCAGTGGAGTTTGTTTAGCATCTCCGTAACGCTCTCTCGGCAGCTAAACGATCCCGTGACGAAACGCGCCGCTCTTCGTTGAATCTTCTCTATCTTCTCTGTCAGTCCTACCTGATAGGGATCCCACACAGATGAACAATACTCAGGAATCGGGCGAACAAGCGCCCTATAAGCCACTTCTTTCGTGTATGAGTTACATTTTCTTAAGATTCTTCCGATGAATCTGAGTCTTGTGTCAACTTTTCCCACTGTCTGTTTCATATGGTCATTCCACTTAAGGACGCTCTGGATAGTTACGCCTAGATATTTTACGGCAGACACTGCCTCCAGCTGTTTGTCATAATAGTGGATTTCTTTTCCTATGTATGCTTAATATGTTAAATTTATTTACGTTTCGGGTCAACTGCCAGAGCCTGCACCAGTCATCAATTCTCTGCAGGTCGTTCTGTAAATTCTTACCATCTTCTGGTGTTGCTACCTTGGTTTAGACAACTGTATCATTTGCGAATAGCCTTAAAGAGTATCCGACGCTTTCTACTAGATCATTTATATACATTGTAAACAGCAACGATCGTATCACACTTCCCTGTGGTACGCTGTTGAGAGCGGCGTGTTGAGTTCTGTCTGCAACAAACTCCTGAATCCAATCGCAAGTCTGCTCCGATACTCCGTAAGCTCGTATTTTATTTCATTACGCGGCAACGGGACGGTGACAAATTCCTTACTGAAACAAATGAACATGGCATCAACCTGAGCGCCATTGTCCACTGGGCTGCGGATCTCTTGGAGGAACAGAGCGAGCTGAGTTTCGCAGGATTTCTGTTTGCGGAATTCATGTTGATTTTTATAGAAGAGATATACGTTTTCCAAAAACGTCAAATCTTGAGCATAAAACACGTTCCATAATTCTACAACAGATTGACGTCAACGATATTGGTCTATCATAATGTGGATCTGTCTTACGGCCTTTCTTAAAAGCGGGAATAACCTTAGCTTTTTTCCAGTTGTTAGGTACCTTTCGTTGCTCAAGCGAGCTACGATAAATTACTGCTAGAAGGAGAGCAAGTTCTTTCGAATAATCTTTGGAGAATCGCATGATGTTTGAAAGGAGGGAGAATGTTACGATCTTCCGCGGTGAAACAAATTCGGAAGATCGAATTCAATATTTTGGCCTTCTGTTACCCTCCGTTTCGGTGCCGGTATGGTCGCTGAGAGAATGAATTGACGATTTTGACCCACTTACTGATTTTTCATACTACCAATATCTGTTAGGAGCTTTACTCAGGTCGGTTGACACGTATTAGTTACAGAATCATTGAACGCTTCTCTCATTGCTCTCATTTTCGCTTCGTTCGGCTTTTGTTTGTCAGCTAGGTTTTTACTTCTCTTGAATCTGAGATGAAGTGCTCTTTGTTTACGTAGCGCTTTTCTAACATGGCTATTAAACCATATTGGATCTTTCCTATCCCTTAAACCCTTACTCGGAACATACTTGTCTAGACCATATTGAACGATGCCTTTGAATTTTTTCATTTGTTTTCCACATCTTCGTCCTCATCACCGAATGTTTGATACTGACTGCTGACGTATTCTGAAATTTTTATCCTGTCATCCTTGCTGAGCAAATGCATCTTCCTACCTTTCTTAACATTTCTTGTAGGACCTGTCGTCATAGATGCTGTCACAGCCTCTTCGTTAATTGATTCTGTAAGTACAGGTCTGTTTGTTGCCAGGAGGTTTAAGACACCCTCACGAGTTGGTGCTCTAACTATCTACACAATCGTAAACAATATTTTTAACGTCTTTCGGAGCAACTGACTAAAGCCACTACCGATCTGTCTGTAGACTATGTATGGTCCCCTCTCGCGTGCTGCTTTTATAATGCAATAATGAACACAAACTTAACAGGAGCCACCACCGAAACAACTGATCATTGTGGCCTTACGTTCGTGACGACATAAGAGAGCTGCGAATGCCAGCCACAGTAGTTTTTTGTTATTACATATATTGGGCTCAGCCATTCGCAATATTATGATGTGAGCGATGCCGTAATGCCCCGCCACGTCATCTAGATGCTGTGCGTGAACCTCCACGATATTTAAACGCCATATTGCCCCTCTACGCAGACAGTAGTTGGTTCAAATGGCTCTGAGCACTATGGGACTTAACATCTATGGTCATCAGTCCCCTAGAACTTAGAACTACTAAAACATAACTAACCTAAGGACATCACACAACACCCAGTCATCACGAGGCAGAGAAAATCCCTGACCCCGCCGGGAATCGAACCCGCAGACAGTAGTCTTTGCGCTGTATTGTACAATCTTATGAAGCCTTAAATACCTGTTATCTTACACAAACCTTGCTATTAACGAAAAGCTGATACATAAATACTTACCTTTAGAGTGTTTTTGTGTACACTGGTCTCAATGTAACTCAGTGAATAATGATTAGTCTTCCAGATTGGCTGTACTGGGGGTGACAGCCACTTGGTAGTTACTGTAAGATTGTGCAATGACTGCAACAATATGATTACTGTCTGATGACTGCTGGTGTGATGGCAACTGCTCGCACGAGTAACTGCTGGCAATGGTAAATCGTAACTGCAGGTAACTGCAGGTAACTGGCCGAGTAAAGCAGCGCGTCAGCGTAATCTGCGTTCACCGGATGAATTTCCACTTTCTGACTATTGGTCACACGTGAAATGGAAGCAGGAAGTTGCCGCTGTTACCAGCGGCCTCTACGGCGGATGGATCGGACTGTGTGTTTGGTGGAAGGATGATATGGTATCCGTTACATGTGCCATCCATTTGACTACTAATCATGACTATGTGGCATCACGATGGAGACTGGACTAGCGTGTGGCGCCTTCCGTTAGGATAACAGTCCGTATTTCATGGTGGACACACCAAATAGCGTCGAGTTTCCTCCTTCGACGAGTGAGGTATTTGTTTCGCCTCTGGTGAAAATTTACCATAATGGTAAAATTAAAGAGATTCGAGTTCATGCGAATGCTTACCCAAAAACTTCTTCCCACATACAATTTGCAAATGATACAGGAAATCAGGGAAATGTCAGTTTTACAGCAAGTACCCTCCGCCACACACCAAAAAGCGACTTGCCGAGTGCTGATGTAGATGTAAAAGAGTGTGAAGACGGCCGGGTACTAATGCTTTTCGCAGGCATCGTACAGTGTCAGCAGAGAGATGGGCCAGTCATGGCTTCGGCCGGTATCACGTACGAACATCGAACGCCTGTCATCGTTAGTTACATTGATTTCAGGACTTGCAATACTGGAACAGTCTCCTCCAGTACACTGCTTCACCGTACAGTCAACATTTCGCTGCTAGTGGCAGAATCCGCCAGATACTAACGATGTACGGCGCGCGAGATAAATTACGCGACGTTTCGCTCTGAAACATTTATTGGTGGACGCGGATTAATCCTCTGGACTCCTACGCTATTAAATCAGTGTAATTAAGGGCCGCCAGTTTGGCTTTATCCCGCGAGACAGTGTTAAAATTGTCTCCATTCCTATACGACTAATGACTGCTCTGGAGCAATCCAACTACTTTAAAACGACTCTCAGATCAGACCAGTAGATTGGAAAACGAACATCGCAGTCACAAAGCGTCCCAAGTAATTTCTAGCTATTTACAGAGATAAGATTCTCGTAAACTAAACAGGTTAACAGTTTAACGTCAAAAAGGAAAGAGACAATTACAAAATCACCTCCACAATTTAAGTTTCCAATGGAACGAAAGATGTTCAAACACCAGCTCCAGCTAGCTAATGGCTCAGTCTTCTTCGTACCGAGCATGCACTCTCTTCCTAAACTGGAACATTCAACTAGAAAACCGGTAGTAGACTATGCTGCATTCCACGCCCTCTATTAGGACACCCTGGCGAACTCTTTAAAAGTTTCCACACAGGCAGAATAGCTTAATTGATCTCTTAGATCTTTTGTTCCCTAGTTGATAGACACACCTTCAGATCAAGAGGGCCCACAACGTCCTTCCTACACCACCAAGTGCTGCTCACTCAATTCACGGTTTTACGAGCTCCAAACTAGCTTTAGGGAACTGGTTTATCATACAGACTTTTCAATTAATCGACCTCCGGATGTTTCCAACAGGACAAAGGTCACGAGAATATGCTGCTCAGGGCAACAATGGAAGATCCTCTGCATTGAGGTAAGTCAGGATGGCAGGGGTGACTGGTGGTCGTGCGTTATCTTCTTGGAATTTATTGTCATGGTTACTTTGAAGGTAAGGCACTGCCACTGGCCATAAAACGACAGAAACTTAACGGCAGCTGCCAAAATAACCAAGTATGTGAGCCATATGTATTAGTGCTGTACGCTCAGTTATACTCCATAGCACCACATCAGGTGCTGGGCTTATATGACAATGTTGTAAGCAACGTGGTAACTTTCATTCTCCTCGAAGACTGCACACACCGATACATCCATGCTGTATGTCGGAACATATCTCGTCTCAAAAGACGGCGCTTGTCCCACTTGTTTCATTTCACTGCTGTGTGAATTCTAGTGTGCGTCGCATTGCTGTTTGTCGTCTAGTATTTGGTGTTTGTGCAGAAATATCTGACACAGCGTTGTCTCGTGCCACAATGTCCAAAATGCCCCCCACCCCCTCCCACGTCTACTTCACGAACAGATATTGTCAGTTTCAGTTTTGGTAAATCCACTTGGCACATACAGCCCAGCTCTTTAGACATACACGGCTGGTTTGTGGACAGTGTCAAGGTAACTACAAATTGAGTGCATACTGCATAATTTTATTGGGAATTATACATATTTCTCATTCAGCTTTTTGACCGGCTTCAGGTTGACAGGATATTATTACGTCACGGTACCCATGCCCCATTTACTCTTCGCGATGGTTCGACCAGCATGGTTCTTTTGGTAAGTGCAGAAAAGGTCAGTACAAATGTTTAGATTTTTAATCTGCGGCTCGTGGTGGATTACAGTTCTCTGACATCAGTCTTGCTTCGTTATGGCGATGTACGACATATTAGAGTGAAACACTGGTCTGCTCATCACCTCTTACACATCTATAATCGTGTTGGGTCTGTGGAAATAGTGATTAAGACAATTATTCCCTCTCACTTGCAGGTATGTGGTTATCAAGCACATATTACTTATGTTAGCCAGGAAGTGACTTGCTTCATTTGTAAGCAGTGAGACCATATCTTTATGAATTGCCCACATCGTGTGGCGGTATTGAAACCCCTTTATGAACAGCGTAAAAAATTGTCTTTAGCGGATCTTCTACCATAGGATTCTGCTGTTGAAACATCCCCGGCTACTGAGGACCTAAGTAGAGCTTTGAGAGATAATGCTCGTGATTTTCCCCCACTACCCACACGTACTCTATATATATATATATATATATATATATATATATATATATATATATATATATATATATATATATATATAAACAAGCGCCACAGGACATAGGGCGATGATGCGATTGAGGAATATTTGGAGAGCCCTCCATTGAAGGACCCTCTACTCCAGCCTGAGTTTGTGGACAAGGGAGACATGGGTGCTTCTGCAACTGATTAGGCAATTATTGATAAGTTGTGTGACGATTTTGCCTTTATTCAGCCCGATCCTTTTGCTCTGTCTGTTAATGAATCTGTTTCAAGACTCCACTTGTCTCCCCCGCCCCTGTCGGATATCTCTTTGGTTGTCTCAGTTTCCCAAATTGTTTCTGCGCCTTGTCACTGCTTCCACATCAGAACCTGTTCATGAGCATAACTTTATTGATTCCTAAGTGACACAGGAGGACTATGTTGTTACTAAACAAATCTCCATACGTAAACCTCTGGCCATCAATGAGTGTAGTGCACAGCATTGCCCTCTCAGTCTGAAACTGCTTTTCTGCATGGCCCATCCAGACAATTGCATGAGGTAATGTTGTAAGGCGTCAGGATTTTATGGACATTACGTGAGCTTGATTCATAATGACAGTATGATACAGTATGAGATCCTCAGAAAATAATATTACATCAACAAAATGCAGTTGTAGTAATCTCATGTACTGAAAACTAACAAAACAGTATCTACCAATATGGACAGGGACATGAATAAATGAGTTAAAGTGAAAAGCATTTTGGAGACAAACCGAGCAGGTGGCTAATGGCATTGGAAAACCCCTCTTAACAAAAGAATGGCGAGCTTCAGCCCAGAAAGGGATAAGGCAAGAAGAATACATTATTCCTTTTAAAGTAAATACAGCTGGGACCAAGGGTGAGTGGCTGGATGGCTTTAACAGGGCTAGGCCTGTGTCCTTACCTGGCAAGTAAAATAAAATTCACCTCTAACAAGATAGTGATTGGCTGAAGCCATACTGGGCAACATAGATGCGACATGATGGGGAGATCCCCATTGTATAAAAGCATTTTGAGAACTAAAATTTCTAGATATCTGCTTCGTCTTGCAGTGGACTGCACAAGTGTGTGAAAAATAGCAAGGGCGTTGAGAGCTTTGCTTTCTGCAAAGTGTGGATTGTACACTTCACGTATCATGGCAACAGATAATAAAGAGGTAGTTAATTATTTCTGTGGAAATTTTTGAGGACAAAGAAATTGTGCATGTTGCTCTAACCCTTAGGGAGTGTGCAATAGCCATTATTTTGCCTAGGGAAAAATTAACATTCTATAGAATGCAGGAAAGTTTAGACTGAGTGAACTCAGTTAAGGCAAAATTGTGTAATTAGTGTTTCAGATACAGCATGGAGACAAAGCTGTTGCAGATGACACTTGGTAAAGTACCATTGTGCATTAGGCCACAGTAAATGGTGAGTCGAGATTTTGCTCACTCCAACTTGCGTACACTTTGACAATTGAATATCAAAAGCTAGAATACTAACCTACCCTCACACTGAGTTTTTTCATTGCTTCAAAAAGTTAATTTATTCTCCACCAACTCAGTGCATTGAGCAGCTACAACATCGTAGGTGTAAATGAGCTAATGAAGATTTTAATCATTCTTTCCTGTAATATAGAAATTTTCGTATATAGAGAGAACAATTTTAATAATCATCAGTTCGAATGTCCAAGAGTTAAATATTTTCTTATTGATTGTAAACGCAATTGAACGTCGTTGTTGTGTATCACTTGATCCCTGAAAGCACAGTTGATAAATTATATGTGGAATAAAAAAGGGAATAGCTGTTTAGTCTTTCTAGAATAGACCCCAAACATTCACTTTTATTAATTCATGCGTTCTAGTTGAGTGAGAGTAGCATTTGTAATGATTTTTCTTATGATCTGCACATGATATTAGCTGCCTTACAGGGTCATATTTTTATAGAATGTCTCTTAAATATCCTGGGCCTGAGAAGACCAGATATCTTGTCCATTTGTGCGCTAAGTGGTAAGCTAAGTTTGTACACATCAGTCCACTAGCTGTGCAGATGCGAAGGCTGGACACTCGCGGTGTTAATTCCGAGGAGCCTCAGTAAAAAATGGCTCTGAGCACTATGGGACTCAACTGCTGAGGTCATTAGTCCCCTAGAACTTAGAACTAGTTAAACCTAACTAACCTAAGGACATCACAAACATCCATGCCCGAGGCAGGATTCGAACCTGCGACCGTAGCGGTCTTGCGGTTCCAGACTGCAGCGCCTTTAACCGCACGGCCACTTCGGCCGGCGAGCCTCAGTAAATAATGGATAAAGCCTGAGAGTGCACTATCATAGAAGAAGAAAAAACAGTTTATGGGAGGTATTCACATTTCTTCTCCCTCTGTTTCGACCATTGATTCTGGCATGGATACTGGTCCATAGCTCAGTTCGATGATGGTTTTATAATTTTGTAGTTTTGGTTTCAGTTCAATTGGCTGTGGAAGTGTATACTTTTCTGACTTTGATTATTAACAGGATTGGTTCTGACCTCCAGCTCGCCGCTTTGCGACTGTTTATGTATGAATATAATATTGCAGTGCCTGCAATAGTCCGAGTTAAGATTCAAAGTACCTTCGGACAGCAACAGTAATATTCATAAAAATCCGAAGGAACTTTGAATCGTTATTCAGAATAATACAGGCACTTAAGTATCGTATTTATTCACCGACACGGGGCAAGCGACTTTTAAGTATCTCCCCTATACAGGAATATACATAATGGATGTTCGAGTATAGGTAGGCACATGGTTGACGAAGTAAGTTGCTGGACAAAATCATTGCAGTTCACCAAGATTGTGTACCTAGACGCGTGATACTAACTCTGTTATCGAATGTTGAGGTGTCTATTCGGTAGCTGCGGCCACTAATATATTGGGTGCCTTGCTTTTTCTCGACTTCGATAAAGTATGTGAGCATGTGAGCCACAGTTTCTAAATGAGTGTGTTAACCGATGTAGGTTTGCTCACGACTCATTCCAGGTCCTAGCCAATCTTTTCACTGATATCCATGTCTCAGTGTTTGTGAACAGTCACCTTACCCTCCAGGATTTCGATCCAATGGGGTCTACCCCAGGGTAGGCCGATATCCATATCACTCTTTGTTTTGTTCTTAGAACCCTTGCTTCGACGTACTGTCACATAACTATATGGGTGGACAGTTGTTGTTGTTATGCTCTTCAGTCCAGAGACTGGTTTGACGCAGCTCGCCATGCCGATCTATCCTGTGCAAGCCTCTTCATCTCCAAGTAACTACTGCACCCTACATCCTTCTGAATCTGCTTATTGTATTCATCTCTTGGTCTCCCTCTACGATTTTTACCCTTCACACAGCCCTCCAGTACTAAATTGATGATCCCTTGATGCCTCAGAATATTCCCACCAACCGACTCCTTCTTCTAGTCAAGTTGCGCCACAAATTCCTCTTCTCCCCAATTATCTTCAGTACCTTCTCCTTAGTTACATGATCTACCCATCTAATCTTCACCATTCTTCTGTAGCACCACATTTCGAATGCTTCTACTCTCTTCTTGTCGAAACGACATAACTGACCATTAAAATTGCTACACTAAGAAGTAATGCAGACGATAAACAGGCATTCATTGGACAAATATATTAAACTAGAAATAACAAGTGATTACATTTTCACGCAATTTGGGTGCATAGATCCTGAGAAATCAGTACCCAGAACAACCACCTCCGGCCGTAATAACAGCCTTGATGCGCCTGGGCATTGAGTCAAACAGAGCTTGGATGGCGTGTACAGGTACAGCTGCCCATGCAGCTTCAACACGATACCACAGTTCAAGAGTAGTGACTGGCGTATCGTGACGAGCCATTTGCTCGGCCACCATTGACCAGACGTTTTCAATTGGTGAGAGATGTGGAGTATGTGCTGGCCAGGGAAGCAGTCGAACATTTTCTGTATCCAGAAAGGCCCATACAGCACCTGCAACATGCAGTTCCTGCTGAAATGTAGGGTTTCGCAGGGATCGAATGAAGGGTAGAGCCACAGGTCGTAACACATCTGAAATGTAACGTCCTGCCGTCAATGCGAACAAGAGGTGACCGAGACGTGTAACCAATTGCACCCCATACCATGACGCCGGGTAATACGCCAGTATGGCGATGACGAATACATGCTTCCAATGTGCGTTCACCGCGATGTCGCCGAACACGGATGCTGTAAACAGAATCTGGATTCATCCGAAAAAATGACGTTTTGCCATTCGTGCACCCAGGTTCGTCGTTGAGTACACCATCGCAGGCGCTGCTGTCTGTGATGCAGCGTCAGTGGTTACCGCAGCCATGGTCTCCGAGCTGATAGTTCATGCTCCTGCAAACGTTGTCGAACTGTTGGTGCAGATGGTTGTAGTCTTGTAATGTCCCATCTGTTGACTCAGGGATCGATACGTGGCTGCACGATCCGTTACAACCATGCGGATAAGATGCCTGTCATCTCGACTGCTAGTGATACGAGGCCGTTTGGATCCAGCACGGCGTTCCGTATTACCCTCCTGAACCCACCGACTCCATATTCTGCTAACAGTCATTGGATCTCGACCAACGCGAGCAGCAAGGTCCCGGCAACGCCGGGCAACTCCTGTTTGTGTATGACAAATCGGTTGGAAACTTTCCTCATGTCAGCACGTTTTAGCCGCCGCCACCGTCGCCAACCTTGTGTGAATACTCTGAAAAGCTAATCATTTGCATATCACAGCATCTTCTTCCTGTCGGTTAAATTTCGCGTCTGTACCACGCCATCTTCATGGTGTAGCAATTTTAAAGGCCAGTAGTGTATTTATCGTCAATGTTTCACATTCATACAGGGCAACACTCCTTAGAAATTATTTTAGAAACGACTTCCTGACAATTAAATCTATATTAGATGTTAGCAAATTTCTCTTCTTCAGAAACGCTTTTCTTGCCATTGGCAGTCTACATTTTAGATCCTCTCTACTTCGACCATCATCAGTTGTATTGTTCCCCAAATAGCAAAGCTCATCTACTACTTTAAGTGTCTCGTTTCCTAATGTAATTCCCTCAGCATCCCTTCGACTACATTCCATTTTCCTCGTTTTGCTTTTTTTGATGTTCATCTTATATCCTTCTTTACTGTCCATTCCGTTAAACTGCTCTTCCAAGCCCCTTGTTGTCTCTGACGGAATAATAAGGTCATCGCCAGACTTCAAAGTTTTAATTTCTTCTTCGTGGATTTTAATTCCTTCTCCATATTTTTCTTTTGTTTCCTTTTCTGCTTGCTCTATATATAGATTGAATAACATCGGGGATAGCCTACAACCCAGTCTCACTCTCCTCTACGCGCTAACATCCCAAAGATGCTCGGGCTCACATGCGATTCCTCTTCATCGAAATGTCTTGGCTGAAATTCATCTAGAAGTTGAACCGCACGTGACGCATTACACACCCTAAATTAGACACTCGTGACCTTTTAGTTAAATTGTCTGGCTGATGGCAAGTTTGCGAAATTGTATGAAACATACAAAGTTAATATAACGTATACGAGGGTTGTCCAGAAAGTAAGTTACGATCGGTCGCGAAATGGAAACTACAGTGAAAACCAGAAACGTTTTATTTGCGACAGTTAAGTACACCTCCCACCTACTTCTCTACATAGTCGCCGCTCCAACTTCGAGTTTTGTCGTGGTGCTGTATCCACTTTCCAATGTCACAGAAAGCAGCCGGCTTTGCTTTCGGCCAGTTATCTGCACTGGTCTGCAGCTCGTTGTCTGTGGAAAAATTTTGTATTCATAGCCAGCGGTACTTTTGAGCAGAGATGAGACTCAGGGAGAGCCAATTACGGACTGTATTGCGGGTTATCAAACACTTCTCATAGGAAACGCTGCAGGAACGTGTTCATTGCCCCTACAGTGTGCGGCCGAGAACTGGCACGAAGAAGGAACTGCTCGACAGTTGTGTTATGTGGGCAGCCGTGACAGGCGAAATCTCTAACCAGGCCCTCGTACTTGGAGGGAGATGCTATTCCCTAAGCACCTTTACCTGCTCACTGTTCACTCAAAACTGAAAAGAGCGAGGCGACACGATCGACAGGCATACTAGAAAAACTGCCCAACACATCTGTGCAAAGGTTTACTTGATTTTCCCAGTGGTTTCCATTTCGCGATCGATCGGAACTTACTTTCTGGATAACCCTCGCAACAACAGTAATGATAATATAGGGAACTAAATTAACTGTCCATAAATGATGTAGGCCACACAGCTGCGGTTTGGTTAGAATAATGTTTATTGATGGATGGATATGGTGTTATGGGCGCTCAACAGTGTAGTCTTTAGCGCCCGAATAATGTTTATTCAGAAAGCAAACTAATAGCGAAGGTGGTCGTATTTAGATTTACTGTTATGCTCGATCGTATATGCATTTGACTCAGTTCGATAATTCACAATCTCATCGTGAAACACAAATCCAATACTCCACCTCGTTATCTAATCGGAACGTTAGAGTTCACACCAGGCTCGCAGCTGCTCACCGCTCAGAGACTAAGTCCCGTGATACCACATAAAGCGAAATTTTCTGTCATTTCACTTCATAGCTAGCTAAAGACCGACTGTCCGCTTTCGCGTCTCCACCAGCACTGTCCCTCCGCCCATCTGCGTCACCGCGTGCCGAACATCGTCGCTCAACTGACTAGTGCAGTACCGTTTTCTGAAGCCGTCTATCTGATTGGCTACAGCTTATTCTACATTACTTTACATTTCAACATATTTAAGTAATCAAAGCATGATCACTTTCACGTTCTAAATAAAGTAACAATAATATCCATTACGTAATAAACGTTAAATTCTTGTACATAAACCCAATACAGTTTCCTTCTTAACTTTGAATTGTCACAGCCAGTAGCCTTGCACTAATGTGCTTTCTGATAAATAAATAAAAAAGAAAAGTGACTATTATGCACTAAACCTTACAATATTCTATTACCTGATCATTCAATAAGGTGTCATGCTGTCATCGTTCGATGTGTTTTGTGAAGAGGGAATGATGCTTATCTGAAAATACTGATAATTTAAATTTACTATATCTTTTAAACGAATGAAGTTACAGAGTTGATATTTACAACATTTGTCATTTTAATGACGCGTTTCTATATGAAATGTCGGTCATTAAGATCGACTAAGGATTTCAGATTTTATCATTCAGGTCTTTGTTACAAAAACTTGTTAAATGCACTTTAACAGTAAATCCTAAACTATAATACGAGTAGATATGATCAATATTCAAGTTTTATTGGGATCACAATGAAAATTTAAGAAAGATGGTAGATTAAAATTACTGTGGCTCCATTCCCTGAATTACTACAGAATTAAATAGTTTTCATAAATGTTTCCCTTTATGGGCGATCTTAGGTCCGCCATATTTAACACTGCTACGCCTCCCTGGGCACAAAAGCTCCTGTGGGGTTTCCCTATGACATAGGTTCTCGTCTGTCTCACTCGCACACTACAGCGCTTAAGCCTGGTCAGCCTGGCCTCATTCAGCACAATAGACGGCTGTGAATTTCCCCATCTCATGGCGAATCTACGCTCTTTGTGGCACACGGTCCTGGACGACAGGATTCGTTTCACAATTCCTGGAAGGCAGTCTCTTTCGTCCGTATACTTAAATGTGAGCGAATTGCTCGTTAACTTACACACCTCCACTTCATAACACTTTTGCATGCCATATATGTTATGAAGTAGCACCCAAGTTTGCAAAACACAAATTCCTAATACAATAACATAAATATCCTAAACGCCAGATCAATAGTGTAATTATTTGTAGTGATGTTGATGCAGCATGCTTTAAATTTAAAGAAACCTATAGCTAACATAAATTATGAACTGCGGCATATTAATTAGATGCCAAATAAAACTATACATTTATCAAAATCGACTGTCTATTGAAATGCCGCAGAAATATCAGCGACAATGCTCTAACTTTCATAGACCTTTTTTGTCAAAACGAAGTCTCCAGCGACGCTCCACAGATTCGAAGCCGAGTACCCCGCCGGAATTCTGTATGGCTCTGCATTCCACCGCCATCGTTTTCCGGAACAAATCTGTTGAAATTTACATCGGATGTAGATATCAGAAAACAACACTTTCCGAAACCACCCAGGATTTGCGCTGAACACATCCCCCTGTGGAATCTATACAAACAGATCTAAACTACACAGTAAACATATTGATTTATAGTGTTTACAAGACGCTCGTAAATTCTTCAATGATTCTGACACATTATTCAAGTCCCACTAAAGATATGCGTCTCACGACAGCTTCCCAATCGACTTGATCGTCAAATTAATATTTTTTTAAAAAATTAAAAAAAACTCGGTTAGACTCAAAACAAACTCCCTTAGACTCCAACAAATATGAACATATCACATCCCTCGTTTAATTCCGTGCAGTGAAGCTGCGTTCACAAATCGTTACTTCATACAACAATAATTCCCCCAAAATATTCTCAGATAAGCATTATTAATTTTCATTTTCCAAATTTCTCCGACCTCCATGCACCCAAATTTGCGTGCCTATATCTTATAATTTGGAAATTACAACAAACATAAAACCATCTAAAAACTTGAGCCTAACACGTACATACACGTAAATAAATCCATTATATACCCACAAAACCTAATTTATACGCAGGCTGTGCGCAGATTTTTTACTTGATACCGTCCGCCGGGCGATACACGGATATTTTAATTTCTTTTATACCCTGGTCGTTCATAAATTTGTTCCAAAAGTTGACGTAAATTGAGATTCGTTGTCAGATAACAGCTTTTCTGGTTTGTTTACGTTTTTAAGGAATTTGTTTTCTAATTTGACTATCAGCGTCTTGCCGTCCGTATCGGATAAAGTATAACAAATTTTTAAAAGTGGTCCACAACAACAAATATGAACTTCATACCGCGACGTCCTATGGGAGGTGGACCAGAATTGTCAACCGCCAGTAACTGTCCCACCTTGGTCAGTATTATACTTTGCATTTCCCCTTGTTGGGCTGTAGCAATATTTTACTCGTTGACATCGATCACAGGCAGCCAGCTATGCGCGTACTCGTCTGTCTAGGTTATTAATGTGGATGTATTGCTATGTAAGTTCAGTGCACTTCTGGGCCCCGTCATGACGTGACTTACATGGACGTAATCTATCAGCTGTTACACATGTTTGTCTGAGAATCACAGTCTCCAGTGATCCGTCTTCTCGTCTTTTCTGCGAAACAGCACACCCATGTGGATCTTGAAATAGCGGGGTATTTTTTCGTAGCCCTTGCTGTCAAAGTTGATTTTGATGTTCTTCAGTTCATGCTCATCATTTTGCGCTCTCCACATATCCCTGCAGACCGCACGAATTTCTTTTTCCCGCAGTACTCCTTTCATGTACAGCAGCTGAAATTCGGTCTTTGTCTCTTTCCCTTCATTGTCTTCCTCTCCAACGGACAGCCGCGACAGAGCATCGGCAGTACAATTCTCGGTCTCTTTAATGTAGCGTATCTGGTAACCAAATTTCTGCAGGAACATTGCCCAGCGCATCAAACGGTCGTTTAGTGTTCTACAGTGTTGCAGAAAGCTGAGGGGCTTATGGTCGGATAGCTATGTTACCTCTATGCCTTCTAAATACATACGGAACTTTTTGAATCCATACACGGATGCAAGCATGCCCTTCTCTGATATGCTGTATCCACGTTCGTGTTAGCTGAGTATGCGGCTGGCGAAAGCAATACTCCTGTGTTCTATCTTCCCGTCAATTTGTTTTTCTTGGAAGATTTCGCAGCCTATCCCATAATCTGAACTGTGCGACGACAAACAGAACGGAAGTGTCACGTCGGGATAATAGAGCATCTTGCTTTCACACAGTTTATCGTTTATGTTCTGAAATTCTGTTTCACATTTCTCGAGCCATTTGCAGGATGCGTTTTTCTTTAATAAGTTACATAAATTAAGGTTAATCATTTCTCCATCCCCCAATAGTTTTCGATAAAAACCACATAATTCGAGGAACGATTTTAATTACTTTCTGCTGGTTGGCCTTTTACAATCCGTGATTGATTTTAGTTTCTCGGTACTCGGTAAAATTCCCTCAGCTATAAGAGTGTTCCTAGAAACTGAATTTCCGTTCGGAGAAAATCACATTTGGCAATCTTGAAAGTCATCCCACCCCGTCTTAAGGCCACAAGCACTTTCTCCAGCAATTTACAGTGTTCGTACCAGGATCCCGTCACTATTAAAATGTCGTCCACATAGATCACCAACTTACTCATTAAGCATGATTCTAATAAATGGCTCACAGCCGGCCGGAGTGGCCGAGCGGCTCTAGGCGCTACAGTCTGGAGTTGCGCGACCGCTACGGTCGCAGGTTCGAATCCTGCCTCGGGCATGGATGTGTGTGATGTCCTTAGGTTAGTTAGGTTTACGTAGTTCTAAGTTCTAGGGGACTGATGACCTCAGATGTTAAGTCTCATAGTGCTCAGAGCCATTTGAACCACGGCTCACAGATACTGCCACTGAAACCGTGAGGCCGAATGGTACAACCTTAAACCGGTAGCTTCGTCCATCGAGTAAGAAAGCTGTGTAACGTCTGCTTTATTCTGCCAATGGGATTTGCCAAAAACCTGAGTTCAAGTCAACACTAGACATCAATTTTATGTTCCTGAAGTTTTGCAGCAGTTCTCCACATTATCAGGCTGGTCGAGTTCTATCATAATTACCTTATTTATCTTACGCGCGTCTAACACGATTTTACCTCCGATATACCCTCGACTGCTGCTACTGTTCCATTTATCTTGTTACACATATTGTTCTCTTCAACCCAACCATGTGTAATTATGGTGTGTGCAATCTGGTTGTCCCCTGTCAAAAGATTCTTAAATTTTACTTTCATTTTTTCACCCTCAATTTCAAAATCCAAGCAGCTTTCCATGCAGTGAAGCGACGTTTTATATATACATCAGAAATCTGTTCCCAGCACAAAGTCTATTCACTACCATGCATCCTATACTAAAATGATTCTCCTCACACTTAAATTCCAAGAGCATTTCTTGCCTTATCGGCTTATTTAAACCGCCAACTGCCGTTTTAATTTTTACATTATTTACACGTAGTAATACCAATTTCTTATTCTTTACCCTATGCACAAAACCTTCCGAAACTGCCGACACAGAATCGAGCAGGGCGTCTACTTTCTCGTCATTTACTTTAATTTCAATTCTCAAACAGCACATTAAACAGCCGCTGATACATGATACAACTCGCTACATAAAACCTCATTCACCTCCGCCGACAACTCACCAATATAAAAACCGTTCATTGTTTCGCCATCCTCTGCCGTTACATCACATAGATTGTAGCTACAGCGTCGTGCAAATTTCAGAATCAACAGTACCATTAAATTCCGCTGCGTTTTGATTTAAACCTATGCATAATACCGTTTCCTTCCTACACGCTGCTGCGCCACATTAATTTCAGATCGCACATCAAATTCAGATCCACATTCATTCTCAAACAAAAATTCAAGATCCACAGACCCATCCAGAATTTCGAGTTCACCTGCATTAGTAGAAAGATATGCACAGATTTCTTCCTCTGACGTATCAATACCAGCACATAAATCATAATTACTACCTTCCTGCAAAAATAATAACCAATGATGATCTGAAGCTTAATTGCAAATACGGGTAATTTAAATTTACTATAGCTTTTAGACAAATAAAGTTACAGTTGTCTTTTTAATGATGCGCTTTAATTTGAAATGTCGATAGTTAAGATCGACCAAAGCTTTCAGATTTTAGCGCTCAGGCATTGTAACAAAACTTGTTAACTGCACTTTAACAGTAAATCCTAAATTATTATAGATATGATCAACATTCAAGTTTTATTGGGATCACCATTAAAATTGAAGAAAGATGGTAGATTAAAATTACTATGACTTCATTCCCTGAATTACTACAGAATTAAATAATTTTCATAAATGTTTTTCCCTTTATGGCCGATCTTAGGTTCGCCATATTTAACACTGCTACGCCTCCCTGGGCACAAACAGCTCCTATGGGGTTTCCCTATGACATATGTTCTCGCCTGTCTCACTCGCACACTACAGCACTTAGACCTGGTCAGCCTGGCCTCATTCAGCACAATAGACGGCTGTGGATTTCCCCATCTTCTGGTGAATTTGCGTTCTTTGTGGCACACGGTCCTGGACGACAGGATTCGTTTCAAAATTCCTGGAAGGCTGTCTCTTTTGGCCATATACGAGGGCGGTTCAGAAAGTAACCTCCGATTGGTCACAGTGCGGGTTGTGGGGGGAGTAGCGACGCCATCTGTGTGTTCACGCACTCAACAGGTCAGTCGGCATCAAGCCGTGGTCGAGTGAACGTCGTACCTGCGCTAGTTTAGTTTTTGTGGCAGTTTGAAATGTGTGCTGCAATAGAAAACCCCGCCAAATGTGAAATGCGTGCTGTCATAAAGTTTTTTACAGCCAAAGGATATTCTGCAGCAGCTATTCGTCGTGAGCTTTGTGCCATGTACGGACCAAGAGTTATGAGTGAAGGAGTTGTCCGTGAATGGGTACGTTTATTTAAAAGTGGACGAGAAAACGTTCATGATGAAGAGAGGAGTGGTAGACCATCATTGGTGACTGACGAACTCGTTCAGACAGTTGATGCAAAAGTTCGTGAAAATCGACGTTTCTCAATGTCGGAGTTGTCTACTAGTTTTCCACAGATTTCTAAGACTCTCTTGTACGAGATAGTGACAGCAAGATTGGGTTACTGTAAGTTCTGTGCACGATGGGTGCCCAAAATTCTTACCGACCACCACAAAACTCAAAGAATGGCATCTGCATTAGACTTTCTGTCACGTTATGAGGACGAAGGAGAACCATTGTTAAACAGAATCGTGACCGGTGACGAAACCTGGATTAAGTACGTGAACCCTGAGACAAAAGAACAATCAAAGATGTGGGCACATTCAAATTCGCCTACCAAACCAAGAAAAGCCTCGCAAGATTTTTCTGCCAGAAAACTGATGGCAACGGTGTTTTGGGATGCCAAAGGGGTGTTGTTGGTTGAATTCATGGAACGTGGTACGACCATTAATCAAGACGTGTACTGTGAAACAATAAAAAAGTTACGATGGGCTATACAGAACAAACGCCGTGGTATGCTGACTTCCGGTATCGTTTTTTTGCACGATAACGCCCGTCCTCACTCTGCTCGCAGAACAACGACCCTTCTTGAGTCCTTCAAGTGGGACGTTATCAACCATCCACCTTACAGCCCAGACCTGGCGCCAAGTGATTATCACCTCTTCATGCATTTGAAGAAATGGCTCGGGTCACAGCAGTTTGATGACGACGAAGAGCTCAAAGATGTGGTCACAGGCTGGCTCCAGGCACAAGCGGGTGATTTTTATGCAGAAGGAATTTCAAAGCTTGTGAAGAGATACGATAAGTGCCTCAATCGCTATGGAGACTATGTAGAAAAATAGTGCAAAGATGTAGTTGTAAGATGTATATATTAAAATATTTTTATTTAACTTGGTGTATTTTTTTAAATCAACCGGAGGTTACTTACTGAACGGCCCTCGTACTTAAATGAGAGCGAAATGCTCGGTAATTCACACTTCCCAATCACTGCTTCCCTTTCATGCCCCTCAACTCTCATAACTGACATCTGGTTTGTGTAGAAATTGCGAATAGATTTTCGCTCCCTGTATTTTACCCCTGTTATCTTCAGAATTTGAAATAGAGTATTCCAGTCAACATTGTCAAAAGCTTTCTCTACATCTACAAATTCTGTAAACGTAGGTTTGCCTTTCCTTAATCTATGTTCTAAGACAAGTCATAGGGTCAGTATTGCCTCGCATGTTCCAACATTTCTATGGAATTCAAACTGATCTTCCCCAAGGTCGGCTTCTGCCAGTTTTTCCATTCGTCTCTAAAGAATTCGTGTCAGTATTTTGCAGCCGTGACTTATTCAACAGATAGTTCGGTAATTTTCACACATAACAACACCTGCTTTCTTTGGGACTGGAATTATTATATTCTTCTTGAAGTCTGAGGGTATTTCGCCTGTCTCACGCATCTTACCCACCAGATGACAGAGTTCTGTCAGGGTTGACTCTCAGAAGGCTATCGGTGTTTCTAATGAAATGTTTTCTACTCCTGGGGCCTTGTTTCGACTTAGGTTTTTCACTGCTGTATCAAATTCTTCAGTATGTAAAGGGGGACGAAAATCTAATAGTCATGGGCGACTGGAATGCAGTTGTAGGGGAAGGAGTAGAAGAAAAGGTTACAGGAGAATATGGGCTTGGGACGAGGAATGAAAGAGGAGAAAGACTAATTGAGTTCTGTAACAAGTTTCAGCTAGTAATAGCGAATACCCTGTTCAAGAATCACAAGAGGAGGAGGTATACTTGGAAAAGGCCGGGAGATACGGGAAGATTTCAATTAGATTACATCATGGTGAGACAGATATTCCGAAATCAGATACTGGATTGTAAGGCGTACCCAGGAGCAGATGTAGACTCAGATCACAATATAGTAGTGATGAAGAGTAGGCTGAAGTTCAAGACATTAGTCAGGAAGAATCAATACGCAAAGAAGTGGGATACAGAAGTACTAAGGAATGACGAGATACGTTTGAAGTTCTCTAACGCTATAGATACAGCAATAAGGAATAGTGCAGTAGGCAGTACAGTTGAAGAGGAATGGACATCTCTAAAAAGGTCCATCACAGAAGTTGGGAAGGAAAACATAGGTACAAAGAAGGTAGCTGCGAAGAAACCATGGGTAACAGAAGAAATACTTCAGTTGATTGATGAAAGGAGGAAGTACAAACATGTTCCGGGAAAATCAGGAATACAGAAATACAAGTCGCTGAGGAATGAAATAAATAGGAAGTGCAGGGAAGCTAAGACGAAATGGCTGCAGGAAAAATGTGAAGGCATCGAAAAAGATGTGATTGTCGGAAGGACAGACTCAGCATACAAGAAAGTCAAAACAACCTTTGGTGACATTAAAAGCAACGGTGGTAACATTAAGAGTGCAACGGGAATTCCACTGTTAAATGCAGAGGAGAGAGCAGATAGGTGGAAAGAATACATTGAAAGCCTCTATGAGGGTGAAGATTTGTCTGATGTGACAGAAGAAGAAACAGGATTCGATTTAGAAGAGATAGGGGATCCAGTATTAGAATCGGAATTTAAAAGAACTTTGGAGGACTTACGGTCAAATAAGGCAGAAGGGATAGATAACATTCCATCAGAATTTCTAAAATCATTGGGGGAAGTGGCAACAAAACGACTATTCACGTTGGTGTGTAGAATATATGAGTCTGGCGACATACCATCTGACTTTCGGAAAAGCATCATCCACACAATTCCGAAGACGGCAAGAGCTTACAAGTGCGAGAATTATCGCACGATCAGCTTAACAGCTCATGCATCGAAGCTGCTTACAAGAATAATATACAGAAGAATGGAAAATAAAATTGAGAATGCGCTAGGTGACGATCAGTTTGGCTGTAGGAAAAGTAAACGGACGAGAGGCAATTCTAACGTTACGGCTAATAATGGAAGCAAGGCTAAAGAAAAATCAAGACACTTTCATAGGATTTGTTGACCTGGAAAAAGCGTTCGACAATATAAAATGGTGCAAGCTGTTCGAGATTCTGAAAAAAGTAGGGGTAAGCTATAGGAAGAGACGGGTCATATACAATATGTACAACAACCAAGAGGGAATAATAAGAGTGGACGATCAAGAACGAAGTGCTCGTATTAAGAAGGGTGTAAGACAAAGCTGTAGCCTTTCGCCCCTACTCTTCAATCTGTACATCGAGGAAGCAATGATGAAAATAGAAGAAAGGTTCAGGAGTGGAATTAAAATACAAAGTGAAAGGATATCAATGATACGATTCGCTGATGACATTGCTATCCTGAGTGAAAGTGAAGAAGAATTAAATGATCTGCTGAACGGAATGAACAGTCTAATGAGTACACAGTATGGTTTGAGAGTAAATCGGAGAAAGACGAAAGTAATGAGAAGTACTAGAAATGAGAACAGCGAGAAACTTAACATCAGGATTGATGGTCACGAAGTCAATGAAGTTAAGGAATTCTGCTACCTAGGCAGTAAAATAACCAATGACGGACGAAGCAAGGAGGACATCAAAAGCAGACTCGCTATGGCAAAAAAGGCATTTCTGGCCAAGAGAAGTCTACTAATATCAAATACCGGCCTTAATTTGAGGAAGAAATTTCTGAGGATGTACGTCTGGAGTACAGAATTGTATGGTAGTGAAGCATGGACTGTGCGAAAACCGGAACAGAAGAGAGTCGAAGCATTTGAGATGTGGTGTTATAGACGAATGTTGAAAATAAGGTGGACTGATAAGGTAAGGAATGAGGAGGTTCTATGCAGAATCGGAGAGGAAAGGAATATATGGAAAACACTGATAAGGAGAAGGGACAGGATGATAGGACATCTGCTAAGACATGAGGGAATGACTTCCATGCTACTAGAGGGAGCTGTAGAGGGCAAAAACTGTAGAGGAAGATAGAGATTGGAGTACGTCAAGCAAATAATTGAGGACGTATGTTGCAAGTGCTACTCTGAGATGAAGAGGTTAGCACAGAAAAGGAATTCGTGGCGGGCCGCATCAAACCAGTCAGTAGACTGATGACAAAAAAAAAAATCAAATTCTTCACGCAGTATCATATCTCCCATTTCATCTCTACCTATATCCTCTTCCATTTCGATAACGTTGCCCTCAACTACATCGCCCTTGTTTAGGTCCTCTATATACTCCTTCCATCTCTCTGGCTTATGCTTGTTTTCCATTGGAGCTCTTGATATTCATATAAGCGGTTCTCTTTTCTCCAAAGGTGTCTTTAAATTTCCTGTAGGCGGTATCTATCTTTACCCTAGTGATATATACCTCTAAATCCTTACATTTGTCCTCTAGCCATCCCTGCCTAGCAATTTTGCCCTCTCTATTGATCTCATTTTTGAGAAGTTTGTATTCCTTTTTGCACGCTTCATTTACTGCATTTTTATATTTTCTCCTTTCATTAATTAAATTCAATATCGCTTGTGTTACCCAAGGTTTATACTGGGAAAACTGTTCTGGGTCGGCGTTTACGCTGATGACGTCATGGTTTTGGAACGGAATGCAAACGAGAATTCTGGACTCAAGGATACCTTGGGTTCCTTTTGTCGCTTAGCTGGTGCCCACATTAATGATCACAAACACAAGTTCCTCCTTTGCGGGGCTTAAACCAAGTGTGATTTATTGGGCGACGGTGTTCGATCCCCACAAGACTTAAGGCATCATAGTAGATCGCAACCGACCAAAACGGCGGCACTTAATTGGAGAAAGGTTACGACTCGTGTTCTGGGAGAGATTCTTCAAAGTGAAGGTCTTAGACACTCCTATTTTGAGTAACGTGTGCTACACTCTACAGATCTTCGCACTTCCTGCGATGATGAACCTCAGACTCAAATAACTATTAGGTCGATTCTTGTGTCGACGACACATCTTTCGAGTTCAATAAGAAATGGTGGCCAGGCCCCTCAAGGTCGGAGGATTAAGTCTTCCTGATATTAAAGTGAAGGCATCCATCTTACTTGTACGACACAGTGTCTTAACATGTACACAGATGCCTTGTTCCGCTACATCTCGTTTGTTTTCCTGTCTCCAGCGCATCAGCCCAACTCCTCCCGTCGATATTGACCGATGAACCCTGCCACATATCCACATATGCGTAAATGTTTTATAACTGTCGTTTTCATAGGTGCTGCTATCCTTTCAAAGACGCACCTCCCTACCGGAAGCTTATTGTCTCGTTGGGGTAAACCATATTTTCTCTCCCTTGTTGAAATAGCTTCCCTATCACATCCTGGAACTGTCCTGTCTCATCTCCGTCTTTGTATTTTACTGATGGAGACCTTTCGTCGTGGTATAGGGTCACTCATAGTTAGATACCGTCTGGCTGCCATCGTTTTCGCATTGGCCTTCGCCCGACTGATCAATGTGAAGAATGTCGCCAGACTGACACTTCACAGGCTGGTTTCTTGTAAACGGAGACAATGGCTGTGGATTCGTCGACAGTTGGCTCTTTTCCATGAGGGCTTGAATCCACTTTTTCGGATGAATTTATTATTCGTCCTGATGTACCGTTTGTTTTTCTCAGACGAAACCGAATACGATAATCTGTCTCTCGTGCCACTATCTTCACAACGTCGTTGAAGGAGGGAACGATCCTGATCCTCGTTTCTTTCACCACTATATGGGGACCGCACATTGAAACTGTCTGCGGTTATCATGTTACCGAGAGATTTTTTACAAATATGCTTTTTCTTGTTTTAATCGACAGGGTGTTTCTTAAGTTTCTCTGTCGTTTATGATTCCTCCCTGTTTCTGGTGCCGAGTCACGTGAAGCCTTGTTTTGTTCACTTTTCTTCATCATAAACATAAAAATAAAAAATAAAAGAATGTATATACATAGCATTAAATAAAATAGGTGACAGGTTGTGAATTATTTTCCTGATTACTCAGACTTTTTTCTCTTTTTTGTTACTAATATTTACTTATTTTTTCAATTTGCAGCTGAAATTACTTGATGATTTCGGCTATGGTCATCCGAATGTTCATGAACGTACTATGTCAATCTGATAGTAACAAAAAAAAAAGAACTGGCAGTTCGCTGGGTCGAGTCATTTTATAATGGAAAATCCAGGATGGAAGGTAACAATATAATGATGTCAGGCTCCAGCTGCCAGAGATTCTGGTGATGTGTATGTGAGTTGTACTTGCGTGAGTGTGTGCGTATGTGTATGTTGTCTAATTTTGTCAAAAGCCTTCTTGACCGAAAGCTAATTGTATGACAGTATTTTCGTCGTGTCTTTCTGCGACTCTGCATTTCCGCTCTCCACTATATGATGAGTAGCAACTATCCTTTTCATTGTATTGTTACAGTTTTTCATTTTATTTTATTCCTCGCGATGTTAAACGATTAATCATAAAATTTAAATACATTTTTACCGTATATTTTATATATGTAAATTAAATATTTCATTTAGTTACGTGTATTACCATTTTAAGTTAAAAAGGGCTTTTAATGGTGGTTATAAAGCTAATATATAAGGAAATTTAGTATGAAAGTGTCTCCTGTAGACGACCTGATAAAGAGGCCGTTTTCTTCTGTGTCTTTGGAGCAGAAAGTGAGATTTAAAGAGTTAGGAAGGTCTACTATAAATGTAAATACATAGACTGCAGGTCGAGGGACGATGCACACTGATTTGGCTCAAACTATGTGAGCAGAAGCAAGTGAATACCATTTCAGGGTCCTAGAATATTGAGCCTGATTGGGCCATAGTAACAGGTGAAACGCATTTTAAAGCTTTACGTGAACAGTACGAGGGCTTTTAAACCGGCAGTTAACGTATTGGCTTGATAACACAGTGGTCAAACACAACGGTGGCATTTCGTTGGCTTGGGTTTGACTATCGCTGTTACTATAACTTCGACTTCATTTTCTGTTATTCTCGCGACGTTAAACGCTTGATTAAAAAGTTAACCCTAGCATTACCAACGTATTTTTTGTTACATGTAATACCAACGGGGGGGCCTCAAAGGCCCATAAAGAATACCACAATTTATTTTATCATAAATCAAGTTTATTTACTTCTGATACCTCTAATAACAATTCAAAATGCTTAGACATTGTTTTTGTATACTGGATAATAAAAGATGTTATTATAATAGGAATAAAATGAACAAATCACGAGATTCAGTTTATATATTTTTTGGAATAATGTTTCAAAATAGTGTTTTCTTATAAAAACGACTTTTTTAATTCGATACACTACATGAAGCAAACAAAATTTACTGTCTCATTCTGCAACGCATTTTTCACACAACACTGTCTTCCTGCAGTGTTTCCCACAGACGTGTTTGTGGCACTGAGAGCAGGTAACAGTTGACTTTCCCAGCTTGTTGTACTTGATCTTTTTAGATGCAGCTTCTTGGCAGCATAGGTGGCACCGTCCACGTGTTCCTGGTTCAGCTGTTGAGGATGATGGTTCTACAGAGCAGCTGAGCTTCCGTTGTGTGATGCTTTCCATTGCCATTATTACTGGCTTCTGAAGTCCATACAAATTTTGTGCCCGTTTATCTACTTGAGATCTTATTAGTTCGAGACCTAAGTTACTGATAAAAACTCTTCTGCGGTTTAGCAAATTCTTTTTCCAATTCGGAAAGTTGAGGAGGAAGAGTGAATATGCATTTATTGCTGCTATGTCAATGAGTGTGTATAAGAGGGACAAAGGCCATCTTCTTGTTCCTCTCTTTGTGCTGTAGTGTCTTGCCATCTGGTCTATGGTGTCCACGCCTCCCTTTGTATAATTATAAAAAAAATTTATGTTAGTCTTTTTTGAGTCTTCATTCAACACCCCTTCTGAGTGATAAGTTGAAAGCATCAACAGCAGTCGTTTTGGCTTCTCGCGGACTAGCGTTGATGCAAGAGTAACTGGTGGCCTCTGTGTCTGAGGGTCATTATAAGCAAAGATGGAAGAGTGTAAACTGCGGCCAGTTGTAGTCTTCAGCTCTTCAGGTATGTGTCGTCTGTTAGACTGTAGGGTGCCAACAAGTGTGAGATGAAAATCATTCCATAGAGTCTCAGCAAGCTCCACTGAAGTGTAGTACCGATCTGTGGTAACATTACGGCGTGATTTTTCAATAGGTTTTATTAGTCTCTTTACAATTTCCATCGGTCCATTTGAATGCTGTGTATTTCCTGACTTGCCTGTATAGATGTCCATGCTGATCACATATCTAGTCTCAGAATCAGACAGCATTCGAATTAGAATGCCGTATTTTCCAGGTTTTTCTTTTAGAAACACCTTGAATGGACAGCGACCACGGAACAAAGACAACATCTCATCCACTGTTGTATGTAGACCAGGAATGAAATACAATGGAAGTGAAGAATTGAAGCTTTCAAAAATTTCCCTCATTGGAGCAAACTTGTCAGTCTTGCGACGAATTTCTCTTGTGTTCTTATCATCAAACCTCAATATTTTAGTCAATTCGAAAAATCGGGTCCGACTCATTGATCCATAGTACACTTGTCGGCCCTGAAGCAAAGACCATAAATCTTGGACAGGTATCTTATTGTCATGATTTGAACCCATGATTAGCAAGAGTCCTATATAACAAAATAACTCATCTTCATCTGTGTGCTGAATACCTAGTCGAGAAGCCTCTTCATTTGAGTGTAGTTTTATTAGATTCATAATTTGAGGTGTAAAAAAGAGCTCTATAGCCTCTTTCGGAGACGCAATTCTTCCTTGTTGTCCTAGCCCCATTCTTTCTCGCACTATATTTTGTACAGAACGCCGATATTGTCGAGATGGCTTCGTAATATACTCTCGTCCACTTTCTGTAATGAATTTATCACATTCCGTATCATTATCATCTGGTGGATTGGCTTCAACCTCATCTTCATTCTCAGACGATGAATCAGTTCTAATTTCTTCCACATCATCATCCACTTCACTTTCCTCTAAATCTGATTCGTTCAAAACTTCTTCTAGCACTCTTTCAATGGAACTATCACGTAAACGATGTCTACTCATGTTGCTGGTTCAACAGCAGCAGAAACACTGAAAATAACAATGGTCCGCTTCATAATAATATGTCTGAAGGCAACAATGCCAAAATTCGTTTCATGGTAAGAATTTGAAACGAGAGACTCAACCTCGTAAATCTTTCCTTGCTATTACCAACGGGTGGGCTTCTAAGGCCCACAGAGAATTAAATCAAGTAAATGAATTTTAATAACATTTTTATTCCGAAATTCTGTAATGACTCAATAGTACATTCAATAACGAACAATTACCTTTGCTTTCAACTTCATATATCAAAGGGTGTGGATACAACATAGAAAAACTGAGTCAGTGGGCCTACGAGGCCCCCCCGTTGGTAATGCTAGGGTTAATAATCTAGCAGAACTAGCACTCGTGAAAGAAAGGATATTGCGGAGACATGGCTTAGCCACAGCCTGGGGGATGTTTCCAGAATGACATTTTCACTCTGCAGCGGAGTGTGCGCTGATATGAAACTTCCTGCCAGATTAAAACTGTATGCCGGACCGAGACTCGAACTCAGGACCTTGCCTTTCGCGGGCGAGTGCTCTACCAGGTTCACAGGAGAGCTTCAGTAAAGTTTGGAAGGTAGGAGACGAGGTACTGGCAGAAGTAAAGCTGTGAGGAGGGGCTGTGAGTCGTGCTTGGGTAACTCAGATGGTAGAGCACTTGCCCGCAAAAGGCAAAGGTCCCGAGTTCGAGTCTCGGTCCCGTACACAGTTTCAATCTGCCAGGAAGTTACATATCAGCGCACACTCCGCTGCAGAGTGGAAATGACATTCTGGCACTTTCATGGTGTTTCAGTTTCAGTAGACAGCAGGGCATGCCTTATCCACTGTGCTTCTAAGTTTTCCCGTTCTGCGACGTTTCGGCAGCGGAGAACTCCTTCGGGAATACGTTAGACGCACGCCTGCGGCTAGCTGCACCGCGAGGCATCATTTCCCGCCGGCCAGTTGACCAGCTCGTTGATTGTGTTCGGCGTAGACGCGGCGCGCCGCGGCACGGCCCTGGTCGTGAGATACGAGCCTGCAGGGAGCAGAGGGCGCTATCTGTCTGCCGGCGCTCTAAATCACTTTGCCGATGTGCAGCGTAGCCATAGATACAATTAGCAGCGGCACTGCCCCCTTCCACAGCCCCTGGGAACGACGTAGGCCGGGGGTAGTTCACCCAGTACGGTGTACGCAGTCGATACCCGCGGTATCCCTCCGTTAATCTGCAGCTCCACCGCTGCGGCAGCCTCATTGGCTCGCGTGGCTTATCGGGAAAGCGAGCGGCCATTGTTCCTTACTTCCAAAGATTCTAATTTATTACACTGCTTGCTAGACTAACCCATCTATCATCCGACGTCTCAGGTTCACGTTTTATTGGGTTTTATTTTAGTTTTTAACCGAAGAAGTTAAAAATTCTCATTAAATTTCGTTTCGTTGAGACAGAGACAGTAGAAATTTTACAAATTTGTAGCCTTATTCCTTATCTACTCGATCTTGATGAGCATTATACCAAATTTTGGGAGATCCTGTTTATAACACGGACTTTACGTTCGAGGATTACTTACTTTTCTGTTTAGTGGTACATCAGTAAACACCTATTCTGGTAAGAATGGAACCTATGTGTATAAAACAGCTGGAAACTTCTGATTACTTTACAAGTCAGGTAATATGTTTATATTTGACATTAATCATGTAAGTGAGAAAATGATTAGGAAAGATTTGAAATTATGTTCAGTGTTTCGCTAAGTGCTCTCATTATTACACTTTGGTAATTTGCGCCCCATTTTAAGAAATAGCTACTTTTTTCACCCATATGAGTATTGATGACATGATATCTCCTGACCTATGTTTCTTCTAACGATACAAATGTGCAAGAACTTTCAGTGGCGTAACTGGACACTGCCTGCAAAATGTGTCGCGAATAGATTTAGTAATAAAAAAGTAATAAACTGGAACGTCGTGCATGATGTGACCACTTTACGGCATGAAACATGAAAACGTAGAATGCGATAACCTTTTTTCTTTCATCATTTTTTGGAGGTGTCAGTGAGAAAAAATATCGTACAGGTTTGAAATTAATGTGTAACGTTCGCTACTAGTCGTTATGTGCTCTTATTCTCAAATAGTGAATCAATAAAATCTGAGTATTTGCGTTCCGTGAGTGATTTTACCTCAAGAGATAGGCACAGTTGCTAATTCTAATGCTTGTCTTAATGTGTTAAATCTTTACCATGAGATTATATTCTTAATGAATAGATAATGAAAGTATTTAAAAATTTTAAGTTCTGTCAATAACCTTACAAAATACTGAAAATCAAATTTTTGTTGTATCTGGAACCTGTTAGACAGGTAACCTGCAACTGAAAAGGTATACCATTAACCATCAATAATGTGTCAGTGTAATATAGTTGATAACGACTAATAATGTTTCTATTATTTTACCCTGAAAACGTTCAAATCAGTTACCCACCATCTTCTGTCTGTAATAGTATGGAAAGTTATTCCAGTGTCAGACACGTAACTCCTTTGCGTCCTTACAAGAATCGTATGAACAATTACAATAAAACTGTATCAGATTGAAAATGTACAGCATTAATACCAAAATATTTGAAAAATAAATAAAACTTAGTGTTTTCAGTATCATTAATTACATTAAAAAAAAGTGTTTATAATGTGTTGCTTCAAGCAACTGTTCCCAACGTTGGACAAACTTTACAAGAAACAAAATATTGCAAATGTGAATATAAATATAAAATAAACAGAATGAAAATATCAGTGTGATTATAGAAGTTCAAAGTAAAAGTTCATTGCTCTGTTGAAACAATGTGTATTTTGGAGGTTGGTAGAATGGTATGGTAGCGAAAATTTTGAATGGCACTTCATGAAATGTCGAAAAAAATGTCACCTGCAATTTTTTAGTTTATCTTAAATTCATGTCACAACTTCCAACATTCCGCTAAATAACAAATCGTTTTTTAAAAAATTCTGTACTGTTAATGGGTAAAAACAGTTGTTTAAATGTTTAAGATATTTCATTAGTTGATTTCCCAATTGATCAGTGAAGGCGTTTTTAACTCTGCCCCAAGAAGTGTCATTGCTGTACACCCCTTTCTTTTAAGGGCAGCGCAACGTTCTCATAATGAGCTCTCAAGAACAGAAAAGTGCATTACTGCTTCCCTGAAACTACTTTTTCCAGATAACTACGCCATCGACAGCTTTTTTCTTTGTCTCCTCGTCCCATTTTTTTTATGAAACTGGCATTATGACAATAATCTCTGAAAAATGAAATATTTGTGTGTTGAAATGATTGTCTGGGGCTAAACACAAACGTGGTCTCAAATCTGGGGCCAGCGTGATAGATTTAAAAGTACTTATTGTTATAGGTAAGTTTCATCAACAACAGAATGTTATTCTTAAGAGGTGAACATTTTGATCAACATTATAATTTTTTCGTGAATCTTGCCAGAGAAATTCGCAGAGTTCCCACGAAAATTCAACCGCACAGCTCTATTACAAAAGACGTTTGCTTAATAACAGATTTCTCATCTGTTACGGTGCAGACGGAATATCACAACGCAAAGGAATTTAGGGACACAGTGATCCACTTACCGTCCCAAAGCCAAGCCGATGACGACAAAGCTGACTTGATAAATGCCCCACTCACAACGTCAGTGTGTGGCAAGAATATGGAAACTTCGCTCAGAAACTGCTCAAACACTGAATTCCTTCCCGAAACCAACTACCAAAACTTTGATCGAAACTTGAATCAGTTGGTTTCATATCTTGTTCTATTTTAATTTTTGCATAACTTTGACACGTCTGTAGTTTCTATGATAGAAAATACTGAAATTTCACAAGCAATATTTCACAACCGATATTCTCCCACAAAAGTTTTCATTTCACTGAACAGAGACTGATGATAAGTACGGCCACTTAATTTTTTAATCTTTCGTGAGGCAAGAAACACTGCAATCCATAACAGTGAACACAATTATCATCTCATACATATAATTAGTTATTATTCGCTACTTGCCATTCTAATACACACTTACATTAGATAGTTTTATCCATTAGTGTTATAAGAAACCTCAGAAGGATTCTGTTAGAGTACAGATTCCAAACAATCTTCCCACCTCAACTCCAACACTTGATGTGTTGCTACTCACAACGAAACTGGCTCTAAATTTAAGTTCATGCAATCTTCTCATTAAATTGCCGAGTTTGTTGAGTAACGAAAAGAGTTTTGGAGTAGCAAACGATACTTTGCTATCTTATTCCGTAGCTTGTTGAATTGGAGGCGTCCATGGTTGCTGACTTTCAACTAATTTAATATCATTTGCTGCAGAAAGGACTGGAATGGATCTTTCGGAAATACCTTGCATACTTACACAGTTAGAAAAATCCTTCTCACACCCAAAATTTTACGATATTCTTTAGTTATTGACTCTTCGCTAACCCCTTTTCCAACAACAACTGAGTAAACGACCTAAACCACCTTTGTGGTCTTAGCCAGGAGTACTTATAAACTGTTTAACAATCAGAAAAGTGTTTTCATCTTCGTTAAGACTTACGACACAACTATAATGTCTAACACAACCGATTTTGCTGCACGATTCACATAAAAACTTACTCAAATTTTAAACTGTAAGAATTATGATTTTTTTTTACTACTTTATTTTTTGATGAAATCACAGATACTAACACATTCATATGTCGCTTCTCTTAATTTAGCACTCTTTCTTACTTGCCTTTGGATTTAACATCTTCCTAAATAAATTATAATAATAATTAGTATCAATAACCTTCCAATAATTGTTGATTCGTGAGTCTAAATGAATGTCAACAAAACTGAAGTTACAGGAAACTGAACAGCACTAACGCGGTGCTATGAAGCAACGTTAGAACTGAAAAATTTGCAACGGAAAATAAAAAATACAAATATATTGTAATATGGAGTAATTGTGTGCATCGTGTTCATCATTTTCCAGATCTCAGTCTGTTCCGTTACAAATGACATATTTGCCTAATTTCAGGAAAAACTGACACTAAATGTAGTATGTCTAACTTCATCAAGCATTCACCTTCTACTCCTCCAGACGTATATACACCCTAGCCACTTCAATGCTCCAGGTGTATATGTAAGACTTGCTATGAGAAATATTTACTGCGGTTCCCTCCTACAGTCGTATAGTTATGTTAGCGTCGGGTACCCGGCCAGTGAATCGGAAATGACTGTTGCACAAGTATGCGGTCTAAGTATTGGAATACTCGAAATCACCAAATCGACTTAGTGAATGCAGAATTCTCTTTAGCGGTCCTTCGTATTGTAGCATTACCTACTTCGTGTGCTGCGTTTCCCATGTTATCGAATAAAATGAGCATACGCCTGATAAACTTACTTTCAGACACAAAAAAGATGAAATTATATGGAAAGACTCTGATTTGGATACCAAAGTGTATAATTTCTTTAAAGTCATTCCGGTTACATAATCGTCAATTTAGATGATTCATCCACTGTACATGACTGCTTCTAACCTTTTAGCCAGGAAATTGTAACCTACATAACTGAGCAATGTAATTTGTATTATGAGCACCTTTCGAAAAACGCCAGTGAAAAGTCAAGACTACGACGGTGGAAAAAGACGGACAGTGATGAAATTTACTGATTCCTTGACGTAAATTTTCACATGGCTCAAGTGAGAAAAAAATAAATGAACTGTTAGTGGACCAACGATCCGTTACTGCCTACTCCGGTGTTGGCGCTAATCATGCCAAGAGATAGATATCTTCAGTTACTAAGAATTTTACAGTTTGTTGATAACAATGAGGACTTTGGAGATGAGAAAATCTGAAAAATTAGATGAATTGTGGATTACTTAGCGAAGGCATTTCCTCATACTTTCCATCCTTTTGAAAATTTTTGGAGTTATGAAAGTTTTGTTCTCTACAAAGGTCGTGTCTTCTTTAAGCCGCACATTCCACCCAAACGCAGTGGATTTAGCGTAAAGCTTTTGTGTTGTGTGGTTGTGAAACTGGATATACAAAGATCAGCCAGAACATTATGACCAGTGACCTATTATCGATATAAGCAGTGAAACGGTACAGTAGTTTCCACTCTATAAGCAGCGGGTTTCGCTGCTCGCTCGCACTGAGAAATACAAACAGAGGCGGCTCTGCCGCCAATTTTATTGCACGACGCGGGTGGAACAGAACCCATGTGGACGGGTGGAAAGAAATGTGTCAGGCTTCATAATACGTATTTATTTGTGACGTGTATTATACATTTCTTGTATGTGAATGTGAATCTGCACATGAACTTTCCTAATCCTCCTCACATCTTTCCGTAAAGCGTGGCCAAACCTTAGTTGGGAAGTAGTTCCGTAGTACAGTAGTGCCAACCTTACTCCTGGGTAGGGGATCAGAGAGGCAGCACAGGCAGGTAAAAGTCAAAGACTTTCCAGTGTCACAAGATTTGGGATGGAGAGGTTGGTGAAGGCGAAGTGGTTCGACCATCCCCTCCACCGGGGCCCAGGAAGACCTCCGGGTGCCCGCCATATTCGTGGGGTGTTACAGAAGACGGGTAAGTGTGCAGACGTGACCTCAGTGCGTCTGTCTCAATGTTCAAGCATGGAAGAGAGGTATTTGAATATTTGTACTAATTCTTTTATTTCCAGATTTGGATTGTGTAAGGAAATGAATGTTCTCGTTTAATTTCGGAAATTTGACCCCCTGTGTTAATGTATCTGGTCCCCAGTTTGCCCGTTAGCCTACTCACATAGTGGATGTCCTATGTAAAATATTGGGAGACTTTGGTAGTATACATTTGGCCAACGCAATTCCGTCTTGCCCGTAGAAATGTGCGTGCAGATTGGTATATAATATACCCGTGCTATAAGTCGTAAAATTGCAATGTCTGTAAACTGGAACAATTGCTGCAATCGCTGTAAAATCGAGTGATAATGTTTAAGGTAAATAGGTAATTGTCATCAATCTTTAACATACCTTAAAAATCACAAAGAAGTCAAGTTAAAGGAATTAATTTAAAATAAAAAATATAGAATGCAGGGACCCACACATCTGCATGTGAGCCCTCCAGCCTCTTGCCTAGTATCGTACAGAAAGGGTACGCTCTCTACGTGGCGCTCTCAAGCTCCTCTCCCCAGTTATCCGTTGCGCAATTTTCATTCAGGGCTTGACGACATCAACTTTCATCTGGCGTCCCTCGGCAAGGAGGTTAGACAGAAAACTTTCAACAGGTCCAGGCGATAGCAGCGTCACTTGGCGAGGAATGGCTGCTGGTCAGGCGCAAGCACGCTAGATGTAGCATCAACGAGCGTGCTGTCCGTATGTAGAATGGGAATCTGGCAGAGGGCAGATTGTGATGGCCCAGAGGATAGGCACAGGCATTTGTCAGGTGTTCAGGGAGTGCTGTGGTGAGTGTCTTCAATCTGTGGGGAAACCAAGGTCCAGTCGTGAGGATGGGCGGCCACCCCTCATTACAGACGTCGGACGTCGTAGGCCGGGCAGACTGGTAAAATAGGACAGGCCGAACTACAGCAGACTTTAACGCTGGGCAGAGTACAAGTGTGGCGAAACACACTGGGCACAGAACGCTCCTAACTATGATCCTCCGTAGCCGACGACCCATACGTATGCCACTGTTAAGACCACGACATCGGTAACCACGACCGAAATGGCCCCGTCACCTTTGCCACTTGGCGCAGAGCGTTGCATTGTGTGATGAATCCCGATACCTTCTTCTTCTTGCAGATGGGAGGGCGCCAATCCGTCGGCTTCCAGGGAAACAGCACCTTGACACCTCTCTGGGGAGCATTCAAGTGGGCGTTCATCGATCCAGTGGAGTTCGTACAAGGCATCATGACGGCCGAGGAGTATCGTACACTGGTCGCAGACCACGTATATCCTTCACGACAATCATGTTTCCTGATGGCAGTAGAATTTTTCAGCAGGATAATGCACCTTGTCACAAGCCGGGAGTGCAAAGGTGTGTTTGAAGGAACACAATGGTGAGTTCCAATTGATGTGCTGGCCCCCCAACTTGCCAGATCTGAACCTGATCAAACACATCTCGGACGTGATTGAACATGGCATTAGTGCTCATCGTCCCAGTCTCCGGAATTTACGGGAATTAGGTGACTTGTCTGTGCAGATTTGGTGCGAACTCCCTCCAGCGACCTACAAAGGCCTCACTGTTTCCATGCCACGACGCGTCGCCGCTGTTATCTGTGGCAGAGGTGGACATGCCTGCTATTATGTATGTGGTCATAATGTTCTGGCTGATTAGTGTATTCTCGACCTTATTATTTATGTGAGTTCAGCAAGAGAGTTAAAGAAAGAAACTGATTTTGGTGTAAATGTTGGGATACCTGAAAGTATTACTTTTACTTTACTAGAAAGCTGCATTAGTAAAGGTCGTACATTGCATTTTGACAATTGGTTCACTAGCCCAGCGTTACTTTCTTACCTGCGTCGCGGAGTGACTAATTCTTTTGGAACTATAAGGAGAAACCGTAAACGCATGACTGGTTTATCAAAAAAACTGAAAACACACATATATTTAATGTCAACGAATGCGAAGGGCGTTTGAAAAGTCCGTGAAAAGTCCAAGAGATTGCATCACCGGCGTGTATCGAGGTCACGTTTAGTTAGTAGCATCTTTGGAAAGAACGCACACCAAATTTCAGCCATATTGGTCTATTTCTTTGTGTCTGGTATTCGAGTGAATTAAGGAAGTCGAGTGATTGTCAAAAAGTGGACGAAAAAGAATTTCGTGTGGTGATTAAACATTACTTTATGAAAGGCAAAACGCCTCAGGAAACTAAAGAGAAGCTTGATGAACATTACGGTGATTCTGCACCTTCGATTAGAACAGTTTATAAGTGCTTTCAAAATATTCGGAGTGGCTATATGGGCACAAGTGATGCTGAACGTTCTGAACGCCCTGTGCAGGTCACGACTCCAGAAACCATTGACAAAATCCATGATGTGGTGATGGATGACAGAAGAATTAAGGTGCGTGAGATTGCTAGTGCTGTGGGCATCTCGAATGAACATGTACATAACATTATGCATAAAAATTTGGACATGAGAAAGCTATCCGCAAGATGGGTTCCGCGATTGCTCACGCTTGACCAAAATCGGAATCGTGCGAAGTGTTGCAAGGATGGTTTGCAGCTGTTCAGGAAGAATCTGCAGTACTTTAAGCATCGTTTCGTCACTGTGAATAAAACATGGATACATTACTACTGAGACCAAAGAACAGTCTAAACAATGAGTTACCAAGGGAGAATCTGCACCAAAAAAGGCGAAGACGATTCCTTCGGCCGGAAAGGTTACGGTGACTGTCTTCTGGGATTCGCAAGGGATAATCCTCAACGACTATCTGGAAAAGGGTAAAACTATTACAGGTTATTGGATCGTTTGATAACCAAGCTGTAAAACAAACGCCGGTGATTGGACTGTAAAAAATGTCCTTTTCCATTACGACAATGCACCAGCACACACCTCAGCAGTTGTGGTCGCAAATTAATGGAAATAGGATTCCAACTCGTTTCACATCTTCCCTATTCTCCAAACTTTACTCCAGCGGACTACTATCTGTTCCCCAATTTGAAAAAATGGATGGCGGGACAAAGATTTTATTCAAACGAGGAGGTGATTGCAGCAACTAACAGCTCTTTTTGCAGACTTGGACAATTTCTATTATTCGGAAGGGATCAACAAATCAGAACAGCGTTGGAAGGAAGTGTATAAGTCGAAAAGGAGACTATGTCGAAAAATAAAAAAGGTTTACCCCAAACACATAAGTAGTTTTTATTTTTGTACGGACTTTCCAAACGCCCCTCGTAAGCTTCTTGCTGTCTAGTGGCAGGAAAAGTGGGTAATGAGGATGCTGTCAGCTGTCTATAAGAGCGAAATTATAGCGGCTGACAAAACTGATAGAGGCACAAATGAAGTAGAAAGGAAGCCAGCTTCTATCGTAAGCCGCACCGAAAGTATGAGGACCGTAGACAGGAGTGACATGATGCTCACTTTAGTAGAATGTGTACGGAAAACAGTAAAATAGTACAAAGAAAGTTTCTTTTCATTTTTAGATCTGTCTCTGCTGGACTCAAACGGGAAGAAATATTTCAGTATCTCATTTTCAACAGAAACTCGTCAAGAAGATCTTAGAAAATCATCACCGACAGCAAACGAAGGGTTGTCGTAGAAGGAGATGGGCTGATGGTGATAACCCCTTACTCCTAACCCATAGCTACGTTTGTCGCAAATTCCAGGAATATCAAAGAAGAAGACCGCACAGAAAAGGTGTACTGTGTGCGAAAAACATGACATGCGAAGTAACGCTAGATAAACTTGTATCAAGTGTAATACGCCTTTACGTTTGAATTTCTGTTTTGAAACATACCGGACTTTGAAGGTCGACTAATGTATTTTTTTGTAACCTAATAAAGGACATTTTAGAAGGGAAAGAGTATTACTAAGGATTAAAAAACAAACAGTTTAACAAGACAGTACTGCATTTTGCGTCTTAATGTTATCTTACTAATAACGATAGACTGCTATAGTTGTTTGTATACGTGGCATTTGAAAATTACTTTCACATGATAGGCCGCCACTCGGACTAAACGCGCTCTAAATGGTTAAGACTGTTATAGCTTAGTCTTTTGCTAACACAACAAGCAGGGTTTCTTGCGCACTGGAAAAATCTCCCGTTTTCAAATTATGTACTAAGAACTGACCTACCACTTCCAATAGCTATATAACTGTTGATATTAGGAATACGCACTTAGAATCATTTAATTTTGATCTTAATTTACATAAAAGCAGGGACATTTATATTTACTGTGACAGCTAGTTCTTAGTACTAGTGCATGTTTGCTATGTAACTTACTGTTAATTGCGTAAATCTAATATGGTAATTAGCGATGACCTCTTGTTAGTGGTACAAACGTGTGAATGATTTAAGCCAATATAATTACCGATACCTCTCACCAAAATTTATCTGTTGACACACCACTGAGTATCACACCAATTTTGTTAACCGAGTTAATTCATTTCAAAACATAATAGTTAGTGATGACCTCTCACTGGCGCAACGATAATGCAAATAATAAATGTGAGTATGCCTGTAGATAGTTCTCACCACGCCGGCCGGAGTGGCCGAGCGGTTCTAGGCGCTTCAGTCTGGAAACGCACGACCGGTACGGTCGCAGGTTCGAATCCTCGCTTGGGCATGGATGTGGGTGATGTCCGTAGGTTCGTTAGGTTTAAGTAGTTCTAAGTTCTAGGGGACTGGTGACCTCAGCTGTTAATTCCTATAGTGCTCAGAGCCATTTGAACCAGTTCTCACCAGGATATTTCTGTTGACACCGTTCTGTGTTGCATGAATTTTATTAAGAAATTTAATTAACTTCAAAGAGTAATAGTGAAATATGTTTTGAAACTAGTAGTAGCTCTGATAATATCTGTGTCTGTGTTAACGTTATCTTGAAATGAATGTGTTTGAATACCGAATTTGTTCATTCCTTCGTGCAATATCACGACTAATGTGAACATCATAAAATGCGACGATGACATTTTTACAGTCTGCAATGCCGGCCGGAGTGGCCGTGCGGTTCTAGGCGCTACAGTCTGGAGCCGCGTGACCGCTACGGTCGCAGGTTCGAATCCTGCCTCGGGCATGGATGTGTGTGATGTCCTTAGGTTAGTTAGGTTTAAGTAATTCTAAGTTCTAGGGGTCTGATGACCTCCGAAGTTAAGTCCCATAGTGCTCAGAGCCATTTGAACCATTTGAACAGTCTGCAATAGTGTCGTCATCTCACCATACTTTGATAGTTCTCACGATTCATATCAGCTGGTTTTACTACCCCCCAACCAATTACAGCCCACCTCTTGGTGTTCGTGAGGCATACGTATGTACGAGTTACCTATCGCCACGCCACTCGCTGTAAGACTAGCGCCGACTCACCCCTCGTAAATAAGCAAACCACCACATGGCCATTGGCTGTCATACTGTTAGTACGTATCGACATGTTGTTTGGGTTGGTTTTCACCTGATTATATCACATGCATACCATTACTCTACAAAGGAAAGAGGCAATTTGTTGAATTATAAACCGATTACGGAGACATGAATTCGCAGTAGTGTTTGAAAAATTATGAAATACCTAGAAGAAAACGACCTGTTGAAACGGTACTGTATGTACCGTTCCATGATTAAATACGATGTTTTGCAATCGTACCATCCTAAAAGGACAGCATCATCGACAGATGTTCACGGGTGCGGCCACTTGCCGTTTTCCTCTCTCTCGTAACGCGGGCCCACCGCGTGAGTCACTAAACTCCCATGATGTAGGATAGAACGTTGATTTATTATGTTGTAGAATATTTATTTAATGTTAATATGTTCACGCACGTGAAGTATCCTTTACAACCTATTCCTATCTTTCCTGAAGCGGTGTCAGCCATTAATTTGGAAGCAGACAACTCTTGGTAGACTGTAGTAGCACCAACTTTGTTTCCCTGAGCTTGAGTGGCAGAGCGACCACAGGCAAAACTTTGTCAAAGAGAATGTGAAAACATAGGGTTTAGCTGGGAGAGGTTGGTCAGGCTACCCCCTCCACGGAATACCAGAGGCTCTCAGGAGCTCCGCCATGGTAAGAGGCTGCTCTGCGAAGAAAGGGTAAGCGAGTGGACCTGCCTTCGGTATGTCCGTCTCGATTGGTAATGGAAAAAGGTATTAGAATACTAGATATTTGTGACTAACCCACTCTTTTTCAGCCTGGCGTTGAATAGGGAAACTAAAGATTCCGCTCATGATTATTTTGATTATTCTCTGTTATTCTCTGTTGTATGATTTTTGGGTATTGAGAGTGATATATGTATGTCTTTGTGTTCACGCCACGTGGTAGGCAACGTTAGGCTTGGATTCTGAAATTGTCCATCTATGTTATACAGTTAGGTAACAAACCGTGTGACTTTCAATTTATTTATGTGTGTTAGGAATTTTGGAAGGGTTTATTGATTTGTAATGTGTGTTTACTGTGTATTACAATTAGGGGCCACGTGCCCAACGTGTGACGAGCTAGTAACAAGGCAGCTACGCTCGCCTATAGAGGAACTCGAATAGAAGCAATAGAGTATTTAAATAAACTGCTACCGCCTCACGGTACAGGCATCTTGTGGTGTGCGTACTGTAAGACCTTCGGTACACACACCATCAGATTATTTGACTTGTCGCTCTAACGAAGTAGGCGAGTGTCAGCAATATGTCTCGTGGTCTTATCGTGGCGTGTTTATCTTCTGCCGTTAGGTCAGACGATAGAAATGCCACTTGCACGCTTAGAGTAGCAGATTGACAGTGACCAACTTTAAACAGAACTTGATTAATTTTCACAGACATTTATTAAAATAACAAGCATAAAATTAAGTTGATTCTGGATGCTATTTACAATTGGCAATCTAAAGTTCCTTTGGTCTTGGTATGTTAATCTTATTCTCACATGTCTCTGATACTTGACAAAGTGTCTATACATTTATCTTCATGGCTATGTACAGGAATATGATAATCTTATTAGGTGCAGACTGAAACTTGACTATAGATAGACTGGTACAGACTAATGCAGACTGGTACAGACTGGTGCAGACAAATGCAGACCGACTAATCGGATGTCTGTACACTCGTTATAATACCTCGTGCGGTCAGGTATCACTGCGCGAGTGTGATCTGCGAGGAGATAAGGTTCTACGTTAGCAGCAATCTCGTTGGCTGCGTTACATATTAATACGCGGATCGGCGGAAGCAGAATTTGGCCCGTCTCTAAGGCAGCGCCATCTGGTAGTGTGGAGACAGACGAGCACTGTGCCTGCACTGTTGTGCTTAGCGGGGCGTGCTCTAGTGGGAAAGTTGTGTATGCACTGACTACGCGGAAATATGTACACAACACATCTACACAGTTTCAACCATTTGATTAAAATCTTGTAAGTATATGGAAAGCCACTTTGAACCCACATGGTCATAGCCACCACGTGCACATGCAGTATCCTTCGATACTGGCTAAATTCTAACTGAAGTTGCTATACAGTAGAGAATAGGAGTATCGAAAAGAAAGCTTTATCGTCTAATACGAAGTCGACCTCTGTCCTCACCCCATTGTATGCTAGTATGTGCACTAGGTGCAAGTTACTAGCGGCTGATGAGATGCAATCCCGTCTGTTAAGAATCCCACCTTTCCCAGAAATAGTGTGCGTATTGCATGCAGCTGTGTAAAATAATAAGAGGCCTTCACCTCCACCTAACATTATATTAAATTAGGAGAAACATCTATGAAAGAAATCAACCAAACTTATTCAGAATAACTTCAGTATGCTATGCTTGAACAAACCCTGTACCCCTTTAACAATTATAAATATTAATGGCACAGACTGCCAATAGGTATGCTGCGTTCCATGACGGAAAACTCCTCCACTGATCCCTCCAAAAGAATCTGTTGCGCATTATTACCAATCAGGGCCTAAATATAGTTGGACACTGCCATAATTGCCGGCAGTCTTTTAGGTTTCTACTGGCCGTGGACCAGCGTGTTTAATATCCACACCCATAGAGAGCTGTAATACAGATGAAGCAGGTTTCTGAGAACCTATGACAGAAAAGCAATGTAAACTAATTGCAAAAATCTTCCTTATCGTTAAAGAAAGCAAAATATCCTTAAACATACCTATAACTAAGAATAGATTATTTCCCCACAAACAGATAACTTTTAATGAAGGCAACTTCTGCCAGAATCTGTTTCAAGTAATATACCCCCAGTGACGGTCCCTTTTCACTATTGCTACATAACCAGTACAGACCAAGAAATAAAAAAACGTGTTTGTGAAATGCATCTGCTTCTTTACTCGCATGAAGAAATGAGTGCTATCGACATCGGACCTCAAGTTCACTCTATATTTCCAGAGAGCTTTTGACGCCGTTCGTCACAAGTAACTTTCACATTGCACGTCAAGGGAATGCCGCTTTCTGCTGTGAGATTGCATTTTTAATTTCATGTTCCAAAGATCGCAGTTTGTTGTAACTCAAGGAGAGTCATCTTGTGAAACCGAAGTTGTATCTGCATTCCCCCAAGGAAACGTTAGATGCTCGCAACTGGTTTTAAAGAATATAAACGGTTTAGATCACTATTTGAAAACCCGTCTTCGAATTTTTGCAAATTTTGAAGTCTTTTGTCATCCAGCACAGTCATCATAAAATGAGAACAAATTACAGAATGATTGGGATAAGATTGGTGCGAAAAGTGGAAATTAACAAAATTAATGTGCGAGATCTTTCTCATGAGTACTGGAGAAATTGCAATATACGTTGAAGCGCCAAAGAAACTCGTATAGACATGCGTATTCAAATGCAAAGGCAGAAAACGGCGATGTGGTCGGCAACGCCTATATAAGACAAATGTCTGGCGCAGTTGTTAGATCGGTTACTGCTGTTACAGTGGCAGGGTATCGAAATTTAAGTGAATTTGAACGTGGTGTTGTAGTCGGCGCACAGGCGATGGGACACAGCATCTCCGAGGTAGCGATGAAGTGGGGACCTAACCGTACGACCATTTCACGAGTGTACCGTTACTATCAGGAATCCGGTAAAACAACAAATCTCCGACATCGCTGCGGCCGCAAAAGATCCTGCAAGCACGGAACCAACGTGACAGGAGTATAACTCTTCCGCGAATTGCTGCAGATTTCGATGCTGGGTCGTGCGAAACATTCAACGAAACATTATCGATATGGGCTTTCGGAACCGAAGACCCACTCGTGCTCCCTTGATGACTGCACGACGCAAAGCCTTACAACTCTCGTGCGCCCGCCAACACCGACATTGGACTATTGATGACTCGAAACATGTTGCCTGGTCGAACGAGTCTCGTTTCAAATTGTATCGAGCGGATGGACGTGTACTGGTATGGAGACAACCTCAATAACCCTGCATGTCAACAGCATGCCTCGCAACGTTCTGTTCTGAAGAGATCTCCACCCCCTCGTACCCTTACGGATTTGTGGACGGCCCTGGAGGGTTCAGGGTGTCAATTCCCTCCAGCACTACTTCAGACGTTAGTCGAGTCCATACTACCTCGCATTACGGTACTTCTGCGTGCTCGCGGGGGCCCTGCACGATATTGGCCAGGTGTACCAGTTTCTTTGGCTCTTAACTGTATTTCGCTCTCGCAATAAATCACACAAATAATTTAAAGGTTGTCGTTTCAAATAAATTTTTAAGGAACACCATTCCGAACAACTCAGACTGGAGCCATCAAATAGATGTTGGGAAGATGAATCAAGGACTGTTTTTCATTATTAGAAGACTCAGAAATTGCACGAAGTGTACTTAAGAGGCTGCCTACCCCACCCTTGTCCGTCCTCTTCTGGAGCATTGCTGAACGGTATTGGATCCTAAACAGTTTGGATTTATGGAGAACATAAAAAAAACTCCGATATGGGCAGCTCGTTTTCCATAATCAGAAATAGGGAAGAGAGTGACACACGTATGATAAGAGAGCTGGGATGACACTGGTTGAGGTTGTTGTGGAGGAGGAGACCAGATTGCGAGGTCATCGGTCCCATCGGATTAGGGAAAGACGGGGAAGGAAGTCGGTCGTGCCCTTTCAAAGGAACCATCCCGGCATTTGACTGGAGCGATTTAGGGAAATCACGGAAAACCTAAATCAGGATGGCCGGACGCGGGATTGAACCGTCGTCCTCCGGAATGCGAGTCCAGTGTGCTAGCCACTGCGCCACCTCGTTCGGTGGGATGACATTAATAAAAACAACTGCATTTTCCTTTGCGTCGAGACCTTCCCCAGTAATTACGGTCACCAACTTTCTCCCCCGAAAGGCAAAATATGTTGCTAAACTACAGAGGAAGAAATGGCCACTGTGGTGTTTCGAGTGAAATCAGAGCTCGAACGGAAAGGTTTAGCTTTACAGTTTTCCCACGTGCTGTTCGAAAATAATACGGTAGAGAAATGATCTGAAAGAATTTATATGCACCCTCCGTCAAAAGTTTAATTGTGAATCCCCAGACGTAGATTTAGTAACTGAATTTTAGGATTATTACAAAAATGGCTCTGAGCACTATGGGACTTAACTTCTGAGGTCATCATTCCCCTAGAACTTAGAACTACTTAAACCTAACTAACCTAAGGACATCACACACATCCATGCCCGAAGCAGGATTCGAACCTGCGACCGTAGCGGTCGCGCGGCTCCACACTCTAGCGCCTAGAACGGCTCGGCCACTCAGGTTGGCAAGTTATTACACTGATGAGACAGGTAATTGTGCCAGCACATGATATCGACACATGCAGTGGATTTAATCCGAACATGGCGGATAGGAGAGGAGATGCAGGCCTTGCTTTCGGTTTGGAATGTGCCTCTGCACCGTCCAGCGCCGGAGAGTTGGTAACTGTCATACAAGTTCCACCTGGCGGCAATTACCGGCCCCGCTGGATCACCTGTGGAATGTGTTATACGCTCTCAGCGGTTCCCACCGCCACGCTGCTAAGTTGTCCAGGTCTGGGTACGACGGAGCCTTTGATCTCCACGGCCGTTACAATTCGATTTATTCCGCTGATGGGCGCATTCACGTCCGGCATCTCTGCCGCGCCGGTTCAGACTTTGATTACGGCGGTCACTGCGGGATTCAGCTGCTTTTGAGCAGGGCGCTCGCGAAACTTCCGGGCTGACTGGCTTAGATCATAATCTTAGTAGACCAGAAACTGTGGCTCTGCAAAATCTTCGTATTCTGTTATCTGCCACGCCTGTTTTATTACATGTCATAGTAAATATCAGAATAATTCTTAACATACCAATCCTAAGTCGTCAACATTTTTTACCAAGCTGAGGTCTTCTGGCGACCTCAGGATTTTTCTTAATTTCTCAACATAGTAGTGTCGAAGGTTACTCAGATTAGGTTTTTTGGATGTCTAAAAGTATATTTAAGTTAAATAAGCAGTGCTGACATTTCGCTTTATTGTAAACCGTGTAAACTGAAGAATACGTGCAGATCGCTTCCTTGCCATAGCAGCAATAAAACAGCACCACGAATATTTTCGTCTGTTGTCCAGATTTCAGAAATCGATTCCTTTCGGAAGAGAAGAGCTCCAGCAATCAACAGCATATCAATAAACGCTCTCAGGTTGACAGAATCTAAGTGTGTCCAAATTCTCATTCCGTTCAGAGCAGCGCTTGCATTGTAATGCTGAACAAGACGTGACGGTTCAGAGTTGCTGAAACTGCATCTACTCTCTACATGTCATCAAAGAACATGTTGAAAACTTCGGACGTTGTGAGCGCAAGATCGCTTGCGTGCATTTCTCCGGGAGATCATTTGACAATGTTAGAGTGACTACAGCACGTCACACGGTACACTGAACGTCCCCATTTCTGCTCTAACTTTGCAGTAAATTCATCCCCATCAGAATATTCGCTGCCAGGATCAATTTCTTCTGAATTCACTTCAATGTTATCTTCCATTTCTGGCGGACCTTGTTCTATAATAAAGTCTTCATCAGGTCTGTTCAAGACATATTCTGGGTCATATTCAATTAGCGTCCGAAGAATGTCATCATCTGAGATTTGCTTGTGGGACATTTTTGCAAATTTATTGCCTTCACAGCGTGAAAAATAATAAAAAAGAAAAAACACAGCAAAATATGTAACATAGTACGTCAATTGGGGTCCTACCAGGCCATCACGTATGTTTTTATTTTTTTATTCATTTTTTTATAGAATGCGTCATAGATACGTAGTAGTGTAAAATAAATCTTAAACAGATACAGGACACATAAAAATAAAATATAAATTGATTCATAGACTTGGAACACTATCACCAAAAGTCACTCTCTCGTGTCCGTAGAGGACCTCCCGTAGTATGTTGTATTGTTATCAATGAAAAACAATGGCAATAATTACTTTTGAAAGACACGAATTGCAGGTAGAAGTTGAACTTTGGGATTATTGTTTCCGAGTTAAGAGGAATATCCGAACACATCAGTCAGTACTGACACTACGACGTACCTTAGTGTGGTGTGCCGGCAGGAGTAGTTTTATTTCTCGGTGGATAACTTTTACTAGGATATTAAGCATGCCATAGTATTATAGTTTTGCTGGTTGCTGTGACCGAGCGGTTCTAGGCGCTTCAGTCCGGAACCGCGCTACTGCTACGGTCGCAGGTTCGAATCCTACCTTGGGCATGGATGTGTGTGGTGTCCTTAGGTTAGTTAGGTTTAAGTAGTTCTAAGTCTAGGGGACTGATGACCTCAGCTGTTAAGTCCCATAGTGCTTCGAGCCATTACATTACATTATTATAGTGTAAGAACAATAAAAAAACATCATTTATATATACAAACAATTAAGTGCTTTTTGTCTAGTTTGATAAGAATAGGATATGTGGTCCTGATTTCGAATGGAGGAGATAAATGTTCCGAATGGTTACTTAATGTTCTGAAGACTGCTTGAAAATCTCCAAGTTTCAATTACTTTCTGGAAATGGCATAAGTCAACTGTGGCGTATCCAGATTCCACTAATAAGTAATTCAGTGTTCGAGGAGATTTGAGGATTGCAGCCAGTCATCGTGAACTTCATAGTATTCCGACTGGACACCTGCCTGTCATAGTCTGGTAAGCCATCAAAGACTAACTAAGACGTTCTCTGCTCCACCTTACACAGGGCGAGTCACCTAACGTTACCGCTGGATATATTTCGTAAACCACATCAAATACTGAGGAACCGATTCCACAGACCGAACGTGAGGAGAGGAACTAGTGTAATTGGTTAATACAAACCATAAAAAAATGCACGGGAGTATGTTTTTTAACACAAACCTACGTTTTTTAAATGGAACCACGTTAGTTTTGTTAGCACATCTGAACATATAAACAAATACGTAATCAGTGCCGTTTGTTGCATTGTAAAATGTTAATTACATCCGGAGATATTGTAACCTAAAGTTGACGCTTGAGTACCGCTCCTCCGCTGTTCGATCGTGTGTATCGGAGAGCACCGAATTACGTAGGGATCCAAAGGGAACGGTGATGGACCTTTGGTACAGAAGAGGCTGGAACAGCACATTACGTCCACATGCTAACACCTTTTTATTGGTCTTTTTCACTGACGCACATGTACATTACCATGCGGGGTGAGGTACACGTACACACGTGGTTTCCGTTTTCAATTACGGAGTGGAATAGAGTGTGTCCCGACATGTCAGGCCAATAGATGTTCAATGTGGTGGCCCTCATTTGCTGCACACAATTGCAATCTCTGGCGTAATGAATGTCGTACACGCCGCAGTACATCTGGTGTAATGTCGCCGCAAGCTGCCACAATACTTTGTTTCATATCCTCTGGGGTTGTAGGCGCATCACGGTACACACTCTCCTTTAACGTACCCCACAGAAAGAAGTCGAGAGGTGTAAGATCAGGAGAACGGGCTGGCCAATTTATGCGTCTTCCACGTCCTATGAAACGCCCGTCGAACATCCTGTCAAGGGTCAGCCTAGTGTTAATTGCGGAATGTGCAGGTGCACCATCATGCTGATACCACATACGTCGACGCGTTTCCAGTGGGACATTTTCGAGCAACGTTGGCAGATCATTCTGTAGAAACGCGATGTATGTTGCAGCTGTTTGGGCCCCTGCAATGAAGTGAGGACCAATGAGGTGGTCGCCAATGATTCCGCACCATACATTTACAGTCCACGGTCGCTGTCGCTCTACCTGTCTGAGCCAGCGAGGATTGTCCACGGACCAGTAATGCATGTTCCGTAGATTCACTACCCCGTGGTTTGTGAAACCCGCTTCATCGGTAAACAGGTAGAACTGCAACGCATTCTCTGTTAATGCCCATTGACAGAATTGCACTCGATGATTAAAGTCATCACCATGTAATTGCTGATGTAGCGACACATGAAACGGGTGAAAGCGGTGACCATGCAGTATGCGCATGACACTACTTTGACTCAGTCCACCGGCTCTCGCAATGTCCCGTGTACTCATGTGTGGGTTCATGGCAACAGCAGCTAACACACCAACTGCACCCGCTTATCCTGTGACGGGCGTATTACGGACTAGTTTACGTGCTACGACCATACCTCTTGCATACAGTTGGCGGTAGATGTTTTGCAATGTGCGGCACGTTGGATGCTCTCTGTCCGGGTACTGTTCTGCATACAACCTGCAGGCTTCAGCTGCATTTCGTCGACACTCGCCATAGATGAGTATCATCTCCGCCTTTGATACTGCGACAGCTAGACCAAACCACAACAGTGCACTACAGCCACACTCGTAAACACGGTCGTCATCGTAAACATGTCCCTGCAGATGCTGCTCGCCGACCGTAGCCCGTGTTTGTTAGGACACGCAACTGAACGTCGGAGGTTTCAAGCGTCAAATTTAGGTTACAATATCTCCGGATGTAATTAACATTTTACAATGCAACAAGTGGCACTGATTACGTATTTGTTTATATGTTCAGATGTGCTAACAAAACTAACGGGGTTCCATTTAAAAAAACGGTTTGTGTTAAAAAACATACTTCCTTGCATTTTTGTATGGTTTGTATTAAACAATTACACTAGCCCCTCTCCTCACGTTCGGTCTGTGGAATCGGTTCGTCAGTATTTGATGTGGTTTACGAAATATATCCAGCGGTAACGTTAGGTGCCTCACCCTGTATAGCACACTGAGAGTATTGCTCTGCATGCGTCAGAGTCACGGTGACAGAAGGATCACATTGCCCAGTGGCAGTGCCCTCGCTGGTGGAACTGTGAAGATGAGCTGTCTTTGGCGTTGTCTCTCGCCTCAATCATCGGCCATAGACAGCTGATCTTTGTAGTACCAACAGCAAGGGCGCCGCCGCTGGGCAGTGTGCTCCTTTTATCCCTGTGAATCTGGTGCATGCCCAGCAATACTCTCAGCACGCTATATAAGGCATAACAGAAAACCTCTTCGTCACCATCCCTTCCCTCACCATCTCAGTAAGGCTAATCTCTCTGAGGACTTCTCCATTGCCGACGATCGCCATTTTGATTACTCCCTGTTCCCCACAGTCCTTGAACTTACCGATATTTCTGTGTCTTCACTCGCCCCCAGTTTCCAGGACTTGGATCAGCTACTCCCCTTAGATTCAAACAGTTCCATTACAGCACATGACATGAAACTCACATCCCTCCAGACGCAATACCAGCCCTGGTCATGACTCTGTCACTTATCGCCACCTCAAGGAATCCCTCCCTCTTTCCTGGCTGTCCTTGGTATCTTATATAACGTCATCCTCTCCACGGGCTTTTATCCTGACCTGTGGAAGACTCCCTGCTTCCTGCTGTTCCCTAAACCCAACAAACCCCCTCTGACATCTCTTCCTGTTGTTCCATCTGCTTCACCTCCATGTTCAGTAAGATCTTAGAGTTCATTTCTTGTAAAGTATCCATCACCACCTCAACCAGCACCACCTCCTTCCCCTTACCCAGTGTGGCTTCCAGCCCTCCTCCTCTGCCGCAGACCAGTTCCTTAACCTTATCCATGTTCTTTCCCTACAAACTTAACTCTCGTTGTTCTGCTATTTTTATTTCCCTCGACCTCCAGGCCGCCTACGAACGTGTCTAGCATCCCAGGCTCCTCTTTAAACTCCAGACCTACGCCCTTCCTATCAGTTCTATCCATGTTGTTGCTTTCTTCCCTCCCATCGTCCCCTCTATGTCACTATGCACAATACCAACTCTTGTACATTTTATCGCACTGTGGGTGTGCCTCAAGGCTCCATCCTTTCCACTCTATTTGCTGTATAGTGCAGATATCCCCAAATCTCCCCTGCCTGCTCACCTCCTCTGATACGATGATGACACCAACTTCCGGGCCCTCTATCCTATCCTTCAACAGCCTCAACATACTCTTCAAATCTGCCTCAACCAGTTCACCACTTGGTGCCCAGTGACTCCTTCATATCAACCCTTCCAAGACTTAGGCAGTCATCATAGGTTATAACACCTCTATATCCATGATTTTTACTTTACAGTCATCCAGTCCATCTCACTCCTATCCTGAAATACCTTGGCCTCACCCTCAACTGTAGCCTCACCTGGGCTCCCCACCTCCTTACAATCCAACCAAAGCCCACAATAGACTCCACCTCCTGAAACTCCTGTCCAGGTGGACAGGGGATTGCATCCTTCCACCATCCTTCACATTTACAAATCCGTGATCCATCGCATCCTTGCTACACCAGCAACGCTGGATTTCCACCCCACCCAGATACTAAAAGCCCTCCAAATCCTCGAACACCTTGCAATCTGCCTCACTTTCCTTATCAGCTCCTGTCCCCCGAATAGATCCTATATGACCTCATCCCCTTTCCACATTTATTCTCTTCCTTGACCACATCTGCACCTTGTACATCGTCTGCAGAGTCAATCCCCCTCATTCCCTGGTGTCTCTTATCCTCTCTATCCCTCACCTGTTGCTACACCTTTACCATTGTGTCACGCCCTCTCTCCAGCTCCACACCCTCCACCTCCTTCACCAAGCTACCTTCCAGCACCTAATGCACCCAGGTAATGAACTTTGACCTGATGTCTACCCCTTCTACCAACTTCACCTTCGCTCCCACTCCTCAGAGCTCCCTCTCCTTTTCCCTTTCCTTCTCTCCTACACCTGCTCCCTATCCAGTGCACCCCTTCTGCGTCTCTGCACTCCCAGCTGGCTTGCTGTCCCTCTCCCTCTCCCATCCTGCCCATCACCTGCCCCTTGGTGTGCCACTCGATCCCCTTTCATTTCATTCCACCCTCTCCAGCCCCACCCACCACTATCCCTCCTCTACCCTCTCTTTCCTCCTCTCAGATCTCCCATTCCTTGGCAGGTCCCTCCTTTGTCCTGTGTGCTCCATCTTGTGCAGTGGTTTTAATAGTGCTTTCGTTCTGGTGTGCATTGTTAATACTGTGGCCAACTTTTACCTTGTGCTTGTGACTTAGGTGTATTTTACATGCTATGCACACCGAAAACTGTGTTTTTATTCTTATGTGGCCTTTTTAAAACTGTGTCTTCCATTCAAACTCCCTGTTTAAGTGTATATTTTAACCACCATTTTTGTTACCCTTTTTATCTCCATTTATATATGTATCGTTTCATCTTGTTTCATGCCTATAACGTCCCTCGCCGAAAGAGTGGCGGATTGTGCCGCTGCCAATAAAGAAAAAATAAAGAAGAGAAAAATGGCTTCGTCATTCTTCAATGACTCACATGAAGACAACTGGCAGGTGTCCAGTCGAAATATTGTGCAGTGAAGTTCAGGATGACCGGCTATAATGCCGAAATCACTTCAAACATTTAGTTCACTGGAAAAATTTTAAATTTCAGAAGTAATTCAGTGTTTGGCAAAGCCAAACATTCTTGCATTTTTTTTGAATTAAGAATAATAATAATTTCTATTGTTTGGAAAGGTGGTCTGATCATTTAATATTAAAAGACTATGACCAAGGTGTGGACAGGGCCAAGGAATTGACATACGAGTATCAGACGTGATTTAACACATAAATAATTTATTTATAACATACAATACATAGCACCACGTATGTAAATCCAGCTTCGATGCTTACAATTGCCCAAAATGGGAGGGCCTCCACTTTCGGATTGGAAAGGCTTCAGTTTAAGAAACTAAAACGCCTATTATAATTAAAAAAAAAGAAAAACAACGCAACACATAAGTAAGCGCTAAGTGAACGCATTTTTAAATCTTTAATTATTAATCACAAAGCGTGGGTTTACCACATTTAAATTCTCATTGAAATATAAAACATAAGTGCATGAATTCACAACACAGCATGGCTTCAAAATTTCTACCTGGCAACCTATGGTCCTAAAACTTTCGTATTACATTCCAGCCAATCACATTAACAACTTATAAGCACGGTTGGTAAAATACAAACGATTGGACTATTATCAATTTTAATAATCCACAATCACTCAAAAAACAACATCAGACGTTCGATACGGAGCATGTAAGCCTGTTTATACAATGTTTCGGACCAAAATAAGCACGAGGGCCACCATAACAGAGGTGCGCTATTTGCTTTTAGGATAGGTGCTCCCATTAGCTGAATCACTGAGCAGATATTTACTTAAGCTACAGGGAAGATAGTTAATGGAAATAGAAGGTAGTTCTAAAGTTTCTTTTTCTTCCTCCCTTTTAACAAGGGGGTTTTAGTAAGGTAGAAATTACACTTTGGGGAGACGCAATAGCAATCTAGCAGGCACGCCTTCACGAGGACGCCGTGCCGCTACACATGTACTAAAGTAGCTGCGTATCCGCTGTTCAAGCCAAGCATTAACAACACAGTTCCATATTCCTGACACCCAAATAGTGGGGTTAAAAAAAAAAAAAAATCCCAAGAGCGCAAGATCCAGCATAGCTTCAGAACAGATCTTACTTCATGCGGTTGCCTTCACAAATACCGGTCTCGATATGAAAAAAAGAACGTGTAACAACATTCCCTAATCAGCACAATGTTCTTCTTTAGGTCCCGGTAGCGCTAGACAACGCTGACATGCCAATGTTAACAAACCTCTAAGGCAACACCCTCCAACTGACAAGCTGAAACCAATGTGACCCTTTATCAGCTCCGTGACAGGACTCGAACCCCCAGCTACTGTCAGCGCAACTCACTTAGAATAAATACAGCGCAAATAGTATGGCGGACACATATACCGAGGGATTAACAGAACACTAGACTGAACTAGAATTAACCTTAATAACACAGCACTAGATCTTGGGAGACAAGGAACTAACTCCCCGCCGAAACTCTGCAACCACAGGGCGGGAGGATGAACTATCAAAACCTAGAAAAGGAAACGTACGCAAATAACTACCAAAATACACCACTACACCGGTTAGCAACGATGCGTGGAGGAATCTGCACTGTCCGAATTGCACCAGTGAACAGAACAGAAGATTGCCACAGCGGTGGCCACAAGGCGGGAAAGACGACTGCGACTGGATGAACTCACTCCCAAAGGACGCTCAACTAGAACATTCACACTTAACTTCTTTTCTCCTTTCCCTCGGCGCACTTCGTCGTTTGTCCAGGACTGCTGTGCACAATTCTGAGCCGTCCCGGCAGACACCGACCCAGCCGAACTGCTCCCGGACTCAAACCCTCGCCGAACGGCGGATGCACCGACACATGATGGTTACTGTTTGTTTGCCTTCGTCGACGCAGGCGATTACTAGACTGCCATCCGCCTTCCGCGGACAACCAGTGAAGAGTGGAAAGAGGGGCCCAACCAGGCCGGCGTTCCTCCACGGGTAGAAGTGCGGGTTCAATAACAACACCCGTACGCGGAAGGCAGGATGCCGACGTCTCCAGAGCAGACACGAAGGCCACTGCGCGACAACCACCTCCAGCGCCTGTAAATAGTACAGGCCAAAGAGTCTGCTGCAGGAAACACGTGAGTCGGTCGTGTTACCAACCTACGGTTTCTAACAAGGAAACCTCCCCATCGCACCCCCCTCAGATTTAGTTATAAGTTGGCACAGTGGATAGGCCTTGAAACACTGAACACAGATCAATCGAGAAAACAGGAAGAAGTTGTGTGGAACTATGAAAAAAAATAAGCAAAATATACAAACTGAGTAGTCCAAGCGGAACATATGTATTATCGTGGATAAGACGCTGGCACGAGCGCCGTGGTCCGGTGGTTAGCGTGAGTAGCTGCGGAACGAGATGTCCTCGGTTCAAGTCTTGCCTCAGGTGAAAAATTTAATTTTTTACTTTCGCAAAGTTATGATCTGTCCGTTCGTTCATTCACGTCCCTGTTCACTGAAATAAGTTTAATGTCTGTGTTTTGCGACCGCACTGCAAAACCGTGCGATTAGTAGACGAAAGGATGTGCCTCTGCAATGGGAACCGAAAACAATTAATCGCAAGGTCTCACGATTCCTCCACAGGAAAACACGTCTGATATATTCTATAAGACACTGGTGACTGCATGTGCGTCACATGAGAGGAATATGTTGTCGATCCGCCTAACTTGTACACTTGGCGAATGGGTAAAAATATTCTTCTACCTTCCCCGATTTAGTTTTTCTTGTGGATGTGATAATCACTCCCAAAAAAGTGATGAAAACATAAGAGTTTGCCGCATAAACTGCAACAAATGAATGCAACAGTTTTCCCTGTGCTCTGTCAAAACATATGTTTTTAACGTTTTCAAATTTTTCCGTGTGTAGACCGTCAAATCCTGCATATGTCCAAATCTGAACATGTCCTGGAATTCCGGAGAGCGAAGTTGATTATGTGTAAGTGCCAGAACTTTCATAATTGTCCGAAAATAAAAAATTAAAATTTTCACTTGAGGGAAGACTTAAACCAAGGACCTCCCGTTCCGCAGCTGCTCACGCTAACCACGGGACCGCTGCGCTCCTCAACCTCACGTTATCATTGATGTTGCATATTATACGCATGGATTACTCAGTTTGTATATTTTGCTTATTTTTTCACAGTTCCACACAACTTCTTCCTGTTTTCTCGATTGATCTGTGTTCAGTGTTTCAAGGCCTATCCACTGTGCTAACTTATAACTAAATCTGACGGGGGTGCGATGGGGAGGTTCCCTTGTAAGTACACCAAAGACAGAACTCGCAATCGATAGTGAGTACACTTCGGGCGGGAGTTCAAACGAAAGAGCTTCATAAAAGACCAACCCTGAAAAACCGCGGAAAACGAAATAGAAGCGAAGCAATAAAAGACAGCAACGAGATGCTAGAGTCCGATCAAGCCCAAACACTGTCGATTACCAAAAATATTGGCTCCACACGACGCCCAGGAAGCGAGCCGTGGTAAGATGGAAGTACACACGGCTCAATGTTTCCAACTGTTTTTTGTATGTTACCAGTGCTAATTACTTTCAGCAGTCACTTCAATAGTAGGTTCCTGTTTCAAATGCATACTGCACAAACTACAACTAACCTAAAATCCTTCAATTCTGGAATGACAATAACAGTGCACATGTTATCTGAGAGTAATGTATGCGTGGCTTGTTTTCCCACCATCATGTATTTTACGCCCTGTTTTTTAACGTACTTCCACCTCACTACGTTAATTTAACTCAATACTGTCACTGAGTTACTGTTTTGTTTGATCGTGAGCAGTGCAGCGCATATTGATATATACCCCCTCGTAGTATATTTGCTCGACTGCTATTACTTCCTGGTCCTTGTGTGTCGTAAGCCAGTTCGGATAGGCAGTTAGGCGTCGCAGTTTGAGTTGCAAATTCGGGTCTGCCAGTCAGGTAGGACGCGTCTGGAGCGCAGTCCGGACCTGCCAGTTGAGGAGTTGCAATGCGGCACTAGCGCAGTCGGGTTGGAGCAGCAGTGAGGTCTGCGTCGACATGGTTCGCCCGACTATTGGCAGCCACGCATTACCTGAGCCGGGCCACGGCCTTGGTGGATCGTCTGTCGGTCGTCCTACAAGACGACGCGTTTGGGCTCGCCGATCGTTCATGAGTCGGCTGTGTGTGCGCGCGCGTATCGACTCCCGATTTGTCTTCGTGTGTGTTTAACAACTGTTGTGTATTATTCAGGTCTTCGTGCAAGTGTTTGTCAGGTTGTGTGTGTAGTTGCGTTATTTCCTCTGACAACGAGTTTTAGATGTTGTCGGCATTCTGAGGCTAATCGGTCGGTTGCTGCGGACCAGCGGAATTTTTTGCCTTGTGGCCGTTAGTGTTCTGCATACCTGCCCTGACCACTAACGTAATTTCAGGCAGCGTCCTTTCCTCACCTGTTGACGCTGTCCAACATGGTGTCTAATTTTGACAGCTAATACATACTCCACTGTGGATTATCACCTTTGTAACATTGTCGGTTTGAGTTCTCATGTACTGATTGACGAGCAACTCGTTGTGTCGGTCGGTCCGTGGCTGTCCCCTGGTTGGGTTCCGACGGATCAAATATATTTGGGCTCACCACCTGTCTCACCTAAGTGAACGAGGACACACCGACCTCCCTGGAGACTTCTGAGTGCCACCGCTGTTTAATTGCCTGTTGTCACCTATTTTAAATTTTAGGCTTATGTTTATTTGTTTTGTTTCTTAAAATTTTGCAAAATTAATTTTTAAATTTATCTTTGAAGCTTAAACACTGCGGCTTTCTGCCTTTAAAGACTAAAGTAATATATTTTAAAATTTTTGAAGTTTTATTGTGACCCTCAGCCATTAATATTGCATCTTGCATATGTTGCTTCTTTAAATTATTTTACTGCTATCTTAACTGGATTTTTATCTTGTTAAGGTTTCGTGTTGAAGGCCTAAATTACAATAAATGACAATTAGAAGCAGAAGCTGACCTCAACCCTTGGCCCTTTCCGCAATCCTATTACCTGTTCTCCCGAGTTCAGCGGGCGTATCAATTACCTTTCCACACATTACAGCACTGCGTAATGTGTACTTCTATGAGAACACAACTTGGAACGCCATTGCTTCTACAGTGAACCGTTTCCGAAACTGTGTTTGGAACGAATTTCAAAGTGTAAACTTATCGAAACAGAAATTCTCATCAGTAAAAGCAAAAGTAGGAGTTCAGTGTTACATTATCTGAGCGCAGTAATTCAGCACAGTCTGATGTGTTCAGTGTTAATAACTGAACCAGTCTAATATTAGTCATTGCTCATAGTGACTAAAGAAAATATTAATTAAATGCTCAATTAACTACACTATTACGTAAACGCCCACTTTATCAAAAAACAATAATAAACCACCACAGTTTTCTAACATACATTCGGGACATTAAAAGTCCGTTGTCATTATTACACTTTTGATTAATACTACAAGACAGTGGATTATTTACAACAAACTTAGTGTGGGCATAAATGTACTGTGAAGCTGTGCTCAGAATGCCTAGAGCCTAAAACAGATGTCTACAAGGAGATTGTCGGTGAGCACCATATACTACTCTTACAGCACGTGTGTGACCAATGAAAACTTCCTTACTTAAATATGAGTAACCCAGAACGTTAACTCGCATGACGTTACTGAACGAGAACATACAAAATTGGTCAGCTTACTGGTTTCTCTATTCCCAAAGATTGTAATTCAAATGTGGCTGAAATAAGTTGTTTTAGCAGTTTCAAAATGTGTTTCTTCTAGTTTAAATTCTCATCTGTGTAGAGACCTAATATTTTTAAAGTTTCCACATGTGTCATTATTTCCTCACAATGTGTCATAATTATCACTTGTGTCGTATTTGTAGATATACAGAACTGAATGATGTTGTCTTTTTTTAAATTTATATTGAGACTGTTTACAGAAAAATCAGTCAACTAAACTTTTAAGAATATTGTTAACTATTTCTTCTGTTGCTATTTATATGTTGGGATTGATTACAGTACTTGTGTTATGCGCAAAACGATCTAATTCTGTTTGTTGTATATTACACTGAAGATCGTTTACATATACGAGAAACAAGAGCAGATCGAAAACTGAGGCTATATAACAGTCTCTCGTGACTACCTTGGTTTCGTTACTAAGCACAATTGCCTGTATTCTTTTGGTCAGATATGACGTTATCAATTCGTTGGCTGTACCATCAATCCCATAAGAACTCAATTTATCTAGGAGACTGTTGGCAATCACACAGTCAACTGATCTAGATAGGATACAGGAAATACCAACTGGCAATATTATGTTATTTATAACTTATAAAATGTGGAGCATCAACATGTAATTGGCATTCACAGTAGGGCAACCATTCTCAAATACAAACTGCGTGTTGCTGACGATACTATTGTCGGTCGGATGATATACTATTTTAGAATACATCACCTTCTCAAAAATTTTGGGAAATGGTGTCAGTAGTGAATAAGTCGGTAGTTATAGATGTATCTCCTATCACATTTCTTACAGGGTAGCTTAAAAACGGCGTAGTTTAGTCTCTCCGGAAAAATGCATTGAGTTAGCGATGCATTAGGTATCTGAGACAAGACAGGGCTTGGTATATGGCAACAAATCTTCTGTACTCTACTAGAAACGCCATCAAATTCCGATGAGCTTTTATTTCTGAGAGAGTATATAATTTTCTTGATTTAAGGAGGAGAAGCTGATGATACATTCATGTGACTGAATTTTAAGAGAGTTACTTTTTCAATATACTATTCTGATTTTTCTCTTGAACTGATTGTCCCTGTGTTTTATACTATATTTAAATGGCATTTAAAGAAATTGCTACCTGTGACTCATTTATAGCCCTTCTACTTAATTCATTAGTGATGTTATACTGTCTTTGGATGGTTGTCTTATTTCTTGTTTAACTAAATTCCGTATAGCTATAAGTCTGATTTCTGACATAGTGTGCATGTTCCGTGAATTTTTAACAACTTTTATTGGTAATTTTGAATAAGTTTTGTTGTATGATACAACAGCAGGACCTCTACTTGTTCTTGCCAATGGATACATTTCCCTTTTTCTTTCGCTAGGTACTTCAATCACTCTAATGAACTATATGCACTTACTATTAAAAGTGAACTGTTTTCCAGTAGTAATTTACAGGCACTCATTTCTGTTTGTTGATCACTACAAAATCAAGTGTGTCAGTGTTTTTGAACTTGTGTTCTGTCTTAATTATGTAACAACTCCTGCTGTTACCATATTAGTTCTCCATGTGTAAGATGCTAGAGTGTAATCTTTTATATTTAACTTTTCTAACTGTTGTTATGTGGTGGTCACATAAACTCAGGTTGTATATCTTTCCAGAGCTCTCTAAATTTTGCAAACACACAAGAAGTTCTTCTGCCTTATTACTCAATATTGAAATGGTATACATTTGTGTGCATTATTAAGGATTTTGTGAGATTCTTCTGTTATTTTAACGTAAGAGAGTGTGTGAATCCTGATTATAACCTGAAAAATACCTCTCTGACCCCAGTAACCACAGAGATCATGCTTTTTATGATGATGCACTTCTGCAAATTTTCTGCAAGAAGCTCAACTAACCTATCTTTCCTTAAATTCCTCAGGTGTAGGCCATGTCTAGTACATCCACATCTCCCGACTGTAGCAACGGGCATCACACTCATATGAGATTTAGTTTCGGTCAGCAGCAGCCTGCCCATCTCAGTGTTCACACCACTCACGCCAATATTAAACCAGGGCTGGTAATGATGCTGTTGGACCTCAACAAAACTCAAACTTGTTTTCGTAGTTGTTAATCTTGTTTCATTCAGGTCACCCCTAATTATGTATCTTAGGCAGGCTGTTCACTGCTCCACCTACTATGATACCTGTTTGTCAAAGTCTGTACACAAATTCCCTATGTCACCTGGCTAAGGCCTGCACTTGGTTACACAATACTTGAGAGCTGGTACTCTGTTCCTAATTTGTCCTGTAGCATTTGGCCTACACTTTTGCCGTGTTTACTACCTAGAAACAAGATTCTTCTTCCTAATCACTTTTGGGATCTAAACTCGTGGACTTCACAAAAGGAAACATGTAGTATCCAATGACCACGGTATCAGTGAGTCACACTTGGAAATGGTCAATTCATACGAATACTTGGGTGTAGCATCTCTTAGAGGCATGAAATGAAATGATCACGTAGCCTCAGTCGTAGTTCAGTCAGGTGCCAGACTTTGGTTCATTGGCAAGATACTGGGGAAATGCATTCTGGCTACCAAAGAAAGTGCTTGCAGAGCACTTGTGAGTTCCATCTCAGAATATTTTTCGAAGTATTTATGTCTCATAGCAAACAGGAATAATGTGTTCAAAGAAGAGTGGCGAGGATGGCCTGAGATTTGTTGAACTTGAGAGATAGCGCCAATGAAGAATCTGGATACATTTTTCATTATCCCAGTATGGCTCCTACTGCGATTCAGAATATAGAGTACCATAGCTATCCTTAATAGAACATTCGTGGGACTAGCTCAGGCGTCAACTCTGTCCATTATATCAAGGAGCAGTCTAAAAGTTGTGGGCCATCTAGCCTCAACATATGGTGCAGTGGGTTTATGACACCCATCCCAAACCCAATCACTGCATACATCCAGGATATACGCAGTCTAGCGCCATATTGATAAGTGGACTCATACTGCCTAGTTATTTGAAATTTTACTCGCATAGGTATTCAATGAAAGAACATCACATACTTTCTCAATCTCTGAAGTTTCATTAGGTTTCGACCTCCCCTTCTGTAAGCTTCTCTTTTTTGTCAGGCAATGTGCCGGATGGTCATAATTAAACTGTTCCCAGAGCTGCAGTGCGAGCTGTATACGTTACAGGATGCTGAAACATCGTAGGTCTGTTCATTAATTGCTGCGCACATGGAGTATGCTGAAAAAATAATAGTTTCACTTTGTATTATCATCTGAAAATATGCTGCTGTAAGCAGTCAGAATTTGAAATTTTTCCTGTTTTGGGGTCAGTATACTTTCTGTCACTTGGTGATACGCGTTATAAAGTGACTATTGGTATACAGGTTTAAGAGCGCCCATGTTTTCCGTACGAAAGGCAATGGCTGTTAAGAAGAAAGGCAGTGTACTGCTGGTAAAGTTGTTTTATTTGAACAGCAATAATAACAGCGCTGTATTGCAGGAATGTCACCGAGAGTAACAGGTGTGAAGAGGTCCCATGTCAATAAATGGGCTACAGAATATGATCAAGAATTTTTGTGAGAAGGTGAATTAGATAGCGCAGCAGGGAAAGACACGCAACCTATTTCCCATGGCAGTTGTTGATCAATTGGTTGTAATTATAGCCGACCTTGCAGCACACACCTCAAATTCTGCAGCTAGCGCTCGAGCTGTCACAGGAATTGTGTCTAGTCCCGTCAACAAGTATCCCTACAAGATTCAGAATGTGCACGGCAATACTCTTGTGACGGCTAAGGCACATTTTGCTGCACGATGCCGTGAATTCACTTAAATGCAGCATACGGTGCTCTACTCTGTCACATGTAGAGTAGAAACATTCACTACACTCAGCTTATGACTGTGTGGTATGGTTTCACATGCTCCTTCATTCTACGTCAGTTTGTCTTCGAGAAGATTACACTTCGCTGACCTTTTAGCTGTTAAGTGACATCTGTACATTATAAGGACCTCTATGTGCAACACGCGGCGCCAGCTTTGCAAGACACCAACTGCGTCCACACCACTATTCTCAAGCAAGATTGAGCGGCAACACATGTCACCTGCCAGGCGAAAGATTTGCTTTGAGAGACCTTCGGTAACGACTGCATCATCCCTAGGCAATTTCAAGATGCGTGGTCTTCCAGATCCCACAACTAAGTCCATGTAATTCCCGGTTGTGGGGATAGCTGAAAGATTGTGTCCATCAGGAACTCTTCCTGATTTGAGGGAAAGCACACGACATATCACTCTGATTACACTCGATATGCTTCGAGCAACTGTCGAACATGCCGTATTACAGATGTATCATGTTGCTGTGGTTGAGACGCCCCGCTAAACCCGCAGGACAGGACATTTAGTTGAAATTGAAGAAAGGGGCCAAAATAAGGGGCTGTCAATTACACTCAAACATACAGCTTTATTATTTGATAAAACATTACAAGATCCCAATTTTTTTTAAAGAAACACACAGCTTTAATCTTTGGGACTCAATTACCGGCTGAATGCCACTTTAATTGAAAAACGGCTGAAGGCCAATAACTTAAAACGCAAGCATAATCAGAAATTTAAAAGGCATGTCTTATCTTAAAACAGTTCTTTAGTTAGGCTGAAGTAACAAGTTAAAATAAAATCGGCTGAAGGCCTAATACTTAAAACTCCATGACATTAATTTTTTTTAAATACCATACCAATATATGAAACGGGCGAAATGCCCTCAGACTTCAAGAAGAATATAATAATTCAAATCCCAAAGAAAGCAGATGTTGACAGATGTGAAAATTACCGAACTATCAGTTTAATAAGTCACAGCTGCAAAATACTAACGCGAATTCTTTAGAGAAGAATGGAAAAACTAGTAGAAGCCGACCTCGGGGAAGATCAGTTTGGATTCCGTAGAAATGTTGGAACACGTGAGGCAATACTCACCCTACGACTCATCTTAGAAGCTAGATTAAGGAAGGGCAAACCAACGTTTCTAGCATTTGTAGACTTAGAGAAAGCTTTTGACAATGTTGACTGGAATATTCTCTTTCAAATTCTGAAGGTGGCAGGGGTAAAATACAGGGAGCGAAAGGCTATTTACAATTTGTACAGAATCCAGATGGCAGTTATAAGGATCGAGGGGCATGAAAAGGAAGAAAGTGGTTGGGAAGGGAGTGAGACAGGGCTGTAGCCTATCACCGATGTTATTCAATCTGTATATTGAGCAAGCAGTAAATGAAACAAAAGAAAAATTCGGAGCAGGTATTAAAATCCATGGAGAAGAAATAAAAACTTTCAGGTTCGCCGATGACATTGTAATTCTGTCAGAGACGGCAAAGGACTTGGAAGAGCAGTTGAACGGAATGGACAGTGTCTTGAAAGGAGGATATAAGATGAACATCAACAAAAGCAAAACGAGGATAATGGAATGTAGTCGAATTAAGTCGGGTGATGCTGAGGGAATTAGATTAGGAAATGAGGAACTTAAAGTAGTAAAGTAATTTTGCTATTTGGGGAGCAAAATTACTGATGATGGTCGAAGTAGAGAGGATATAAAATGTAGACTGGCAATGGCAAGGAAAGCGTTTCTGAAGAAGAGAAATTTGTTAACATCGAGTATAGATTTAAGTGTCAGGAAGTCATTTCTGAAAGTATTTGTATGGAGCGTAGCCATGTATGGAAGTGAAACATGGACGATATATATTTTGGACAAGAAGAGAATAGAAGCTTTTGAAATGTGGTGCTACAGAAGAATGCTGAAGATTAGATGGGTAGATCACATAACAAATGAGGAAGTACTGAATAGGATTGGGGAGAAGAGAAATTTGTGGCACAACTTGACTCGAAGAAGGGATCGGTTGGTAGGACACGTTCTGAGGCATCAAGGGATCACCAATTTAGTATTGGAGGGTAAAAATCGTAGAGGGAGACCAAGAGATGAATACACTAAGCAGATTCAGAAGGATGTAGGTTGCGGTAGGTACTGGGAGATGAAGAGGCTTGCACAGAAAAGAGTAGCATGGAGAGCTGCATCAAACCAGTCTCAGGACCTGAGACCACAACAACAACCAACGGCCTTACGTGAAACAGTTCTTTAATTTAGGCTGAAGGCCTTAGAAACAACTCAAACTCAAAATCGGCTGAAGGCCCAATGTTTAAAATTCAACATTAAAATTTTTTAAAATCCCAAAGGCCTTACGTGAAACAGTTGTTTGAACTAGGCTGAAGGCCCTAAGCGCAAAACAACGCTAATTTTTAAAAAATCGGCTAGAGGCCATACAAGTACAAACAACAAGAACAAATAAAAAATAGGGCAGTACACCGAAGGGCGCTCAGATGTTTGAGGGTTGGCCTGGGATTTACGCACTAACGTTCGCATAGGTGAGAGGCAGTCGGGCAAACCATTGACGGTCCGACGAGAAACCAACCGACCGGCAGTAAACAGGCCAATGATCAAGATCAGTTCCGCTCCACGCTTACACCAAAACTCAAACGATGCTAACAGTAGAGATTGTGGAACAACAAAAAGAATGGATCACAGACCATTCATAAGCGGGGACGACGCAAGTATACGTCGTCTAATCAGGCGACCGATCAACCGGCCTAGCAAGGTCGTTGCCACTCAAATGTCCGTGTTGGCAATCGTCGGGCGGGTGATGGCTATCCTGTCCTTCCCCGCTACTCCACGCCAACCGACCAACTCAGAGCTAGTACGCCGACAACGTGACAACATTTAAATTAACTTGTTAGTCAGAATCACACAAACTACACACAGTTTCACGAACACTTGCAAGAAGAACTCGACGATGCTAACGGCAGTGACTGTGCAGTAACAAGGACGAATCACGAGTCGGCACACACAGCCGACCCATAAACGATCGCCGGCCAAATACACGTCGTCCGGTAAGACGACCAACCGACGATCAACCAAGACCGTCCCCACTCAAGCCATGTGTGCCGGCGACGGTCGGGAGAGTCATGGCTATCCGAACCTCACTGCCGTCCTAACGGTCCGACTGCCAGTTCCGAACTCCACTGCTGGCGCGTTCCAACTCATTTGATGACACACGACGACCAGGAAGTAACAGCAGTTCAGTAAAGATAATACAGCAAGGCCTATATCGATAAGCGCTGCTGGTGCCACTCACGGGCAGGTAAGGCAGCAACTCAGTGACACCAGTAACTGAAAATTAACATAACGAGGTGGTAGTACGGTAAAAACAGGGTATTAAATAAGAGAGGGCACGAACACAAGCCACGCACGGCTCAGTAATATCGGATCACATTCAATACATGTTGACCGCACCCTAATAAACGTGCCACAAACACTGCTATCATGTATTTGATTGTTCCTTCGCTTTTCATGCACCCACACTACATTCTGACTGCTTACATCGCCATATTCTCGCCTAGTGGCAGAAAGTCGAGCTGTAAGTTTTTCATTATACTCCACGAGCCCACCAATTAGTGAACATATCTACGATGAATAAATGATGATCAACGGGAACCATCAGCTGCCGACAGGTTTTGTTGATATACCTCGATGTGGACAGCTGAAAATGTGTGCCCCGATCGGGACTCGAACCCGGGATCACCTGCTTACATGGCAGACGCTCTATCCATCTGAACCACCGAGGACACAGATGAATAGCGCGACTGCAGGGACTTATCCCTTGCACGCTTCCCGTGAGACTCACATTCCCAACTGTCCACAATTCTACATATGTAATGTACCTTATAGACATTTGCCCACCCACTCGTTACTCGCGCACATTTTGGCGATTCCCGTAAGAGTTTGGGCAACCTGTGCGCATTCGCACAGCCTATAACTATATATATATGAAGACAGTAACTGTTCTTGAAAGAAATCGCCAAAATGTGCGCGAGTAATGATTGGATGGGCACATGTCTATAAGGTACATTACATATGTAGAATTGTGGACAGTTGGGAATGTGAGTCTCACGGGAAGCGTGCAAGGGATGTCCCTACAGTCGCGCTATTCATCTGTGTCCTCGGCGGTTCAGATGGATAGAGCGTCTGCAATGTAAGTAGGAGATCCCGGGTTCGAGTCCCGGTCGGGGCACACATTTTCACCTGTCCACATCGAGGTATATCAACAACACCTGTCGGCAGCTGAGGGTTTTAGTTAATCATCGTTTATTCCAGGGAAAAGCACGATGTTTTAGAGTCCTGTGATGTATGCAGCCCGCGCTGCAGCACTCGAAACACCGTCTGTTCACTTATAACCACCCTGTATGCTGACTAGTGCACGTAACAGAGCCTGTGATCGCAAAAATGTTCAAATTTATGTAAATCTTATGAGACTTAACTGCTAACGTCATCAGTCCTTAAACACTACTCAATCTAATTATCCTAAGGACATACACACACACCCATGCTCGAGGGAGGACCCGAACCTCCGCCGGGACCAGCCGCACAGTCCATGACTGCAGCGCCCTACACCGCTCGGCTAATTCCGCACAGAACAAAGATTGAAACGAAAGAACTGCAATTCACTATTTGACGTACACTTTGAAATAGTACTTCACTCTCGCCATTACTGTGATTGCCTGACAGCTGTGGATAATTACATCTTACTTGTCCAGGAGGATAACAAGCGATATTTTACAGAAACAGAATGAGTGTGGGTAGGTGTATAACGATGGAAATGATTGTGCTCCAGCGTTATGACACAGTCTGAGAAGGTCCGTGCAGTGAACAGCGGCCGCGATCGCGCCCGTCGCCTCTGGGCTGTGCAGAGGGGGCGGCGGACGTGACCGTGGGCAGAATCCGGCGTGCAGATTACTTTCCCGCTGCCGGAGGGGCAGAATCAGAGGCAGTGGTAGGGTCGCGAAGAGCCACCAGGACCCGGCAGTCGCGCGGCTCCGCTGCTGATGAAACCCCGGCCGGGATCGGCTCGCAGGCGCTCCTCCTTTCAACCAACTTCTCCCCCCTCCCCCTCCCCCAGTCCTGTGCCACGGGATCTCACCCATCTCATCGCTCCTGCCGTGGCCCAACTAGCTTTATCGGCCGGCGTCGAAGTGCCGTTTAGGGTTGAGTGACTCGATCGTCGCCTTTCCAATTTCCATCACTTAGCCGGTTCTCTACTCGGCTGCCGGGCGGAATGAAGTAACAATTACATTCTTCCCCACTCTTCTCCCCACCCCGAGCCTGCGCCGCGTTGATTCCGTCCGGCTCGTTCGCGTCGCATCGTTCGGCAGCTGTCTCCTTTGTTGCCAAAGGGGCACCGGATCTCGCTATGGGCATTCCCGACGCCTAACAACTCTCTAACTAGGGGTGGTGAGGGAAACCAGCGGACCAGATGCTCCTTGCTACAGCAGATGGACAAACCAACGGGTTTCATCTTTAACCCTTGGAACTAAAAAAAAAAACGCATTAAGGGGGACTAGCTCCTATCTTAATACTGATAGAAAATATTAACAGTAAAACTATATTATGAAATTACATAGAATGAATAGAAAATACATTTTACGATAATTTGACCTTTATTTGATGGTGATATGAAATGCAATCATTCAACTTATGTTGTACGTAAGAAGCTACTGCCTCTTGATCTGAAAAAGAAACTTGTGCAAGCACTTAAGCTTCCAATTATTGATTAAGCGAGGCCTTTCACAGGAAATCTCACCACATCTGGAACTGGTTTCGAATGCCTGTGTTCTGTCTTATCGAAGAAAACTGTCCAACCTTAACACTCTCATCTGAACAACGAGGCAGACATGCCCGTTTCAATCAGAGCAAAATCCTTTCTGTTCCACTCTATAGTTCAGCCACTTTCTCGAAGTCCTTCTCAGTAGTAGTTATAATAAACGCCGGCATTATACAAGTGAATAGCCTCATCAGCTTCACAAAGCAGTTAATAATATATCTCCTAAAGCAACAATAAGAATTATCATTATCCTTGTATTCATTCGTTAGCTTTGTACATCCTTCTTTCCAACTTTTCTCAGTATTCTCAGATGGCACAGTCTCCTTAAGTTTCCTTTTCCCAAAACTCGCTATACCAGAAACCATTTATTTTCTCTTTATATCTGCCACCCACTATCATTATCGCTATTATTGGCATTATTATTATTATTATTATCATTATCAGTGACAGCAGTGCAAGAGCTGTCAGTATAAACTTCATTAGTTCATAGTCAGTAGTATTTATTCACATTGCCACTTCAGACACTCAGATCATTTTAATATTTTTTATCATTTCAAACCGTTATTTATTTAGGAAATTATGATATAAAAATGTTAGTCAGGGTGTATACGCGGACAAGGAAAAAAAATTCCGAAATTTTCCCGGATCTCCCTGTTAAAAACGCATTTTTTCCCGGGTGAAAATACACTTTCTCCGTGTAAATTGACAGTATACTTTCCGCCGGAAATGTAAAACCTATTAATCCTTTGAATGGATATGTTTTTATACAGGAGAGTAGAATTTTTCGGCACTTTAGAAAACGAAACTCAGGGGGAAAAAAGCACGTTTTGGAAAGATCTTTAATGTGGAGCAACATGTACGCTGCATATTTTCGTATTACGAAATCCTGGTCGGATGTGAGAGCGGGCCTGATCAGATCGGGTTAAATAAATAAATTCCCGATGTTCAATAGCAATAATTTTTTTTCTGGGACACACCTAAAATTTTGCTCTTAAAACGAGGATACTCTTTGCAAATACTTGCGCTAAGTTCTTTACAAGTATTGCTTGTATGCGCAACATACTGTGCCACTTTTTCGTCTAAATATTTTTTCTTTGAGAAATACTGATAATAGTTACAGCATCCACCGAAGACTGATAATAATTAACATTACATCAGGCTGCATCCTTTGTCGGCAATTATCTGAGGAAAGCTCCAAATCGTTGCGAAATGGTGCCCGTGTTTTGACTCTTGCTGCTGGTGTCTCTCGTCCGCTTTTCCTCGAATGTCTAGGCTCTTATATATCTTCAAATCTGTTAGTGGAAAGAGCAGGTTTGTAAGGCTGGTAAGGCAGTAGTGAAAGATCTCTAACTGACACGCTCCTGTTCCAACCAGAAATAATCAGGAATCTCAAAATCCATTCATATCCTACGAGGTGACGTTATACCAATTTTTGTTCCTTTATATTAGCAACGCACCAACCTTCTGAAATAGTATGATCTACTATCTCCTCCCATATTCTTTGTGGGTTAAAATAATCCCATGCTTCGTTAGACGACACAATCTGAGTACCTCATACATATCAGCCGGACCCGCCATGGAATTGTGTACGCGCATTCTACTCAGTGGAGCAGGTGTTTCACTCAACTGGGGTTCGTTATGACAGATAAGTAAATCAGCGCAAAAGAATTATTGGTTGTGGCTATCACAGTACTTCTGAATTTACTACAGCGAGTATCACTTTACCGAGCCGCTAATTGTTGTCAGAAGATTTGCCAGCAAAATGTTCTGTTTAAGATAATGATCAATAATTTATTCAAAAAATGGCTCTGAGCACTATGGGACTTAACATCGGAGGTCATCAGTCTCCTAGGACTCAGAACTACTTAAACCTAACTGGACATCAGACACATCCACGACCGAGGCAGGATTTAAACCTGTTACCGCAGCGGTTTCGCGCTTCCGGACTGAAGCGCCTAGAACCGCTCGGCCACACCGGCCGGCATATTTTATTCAATGGGCCACTTAATTACTAGGGTGGCTGAGAGACCACTGCAATTTAATGAATTTATGGGCTCATAAAATTGATAAATAAAAATAATTGATTTGGCTTGCTTCAAATAATGTTTTGAATGTCAGTTATACTTATAAGGATTACATAGAACTTAAACTAAAATAAAATAATTTTAGGACAATTTATTGTGGAAATGAAGTGTTGACGGATCCAAACCAAACTCTATTAAGCACCCAAGACTTAATGTTACCGATCTGTCAGTTATTGGTTGCTATTAATATTATATTAATAACCTTTTTAGTACCGTCGGTAAAAGAGCACTTTACCTTGTTCGCATTTTTTCCGTTGCGTTTTTGCTGTTGGTAACGGTTGGCGTGGTGATTAATGGAAAGTGAACACGGCAGATCATGAGTAGAATGTGGGTAACCAATTCCTGGTCGGCAATTTTCTTAATAAATGAATTTAGCTTGCAGGTATTTAAACTGAGCTACTATGTCCCACCTTAATCACTGGCCCGGGATAAGCGATATATTCCAGAAAACAGTGAAACATCTATTATAAAAATATTTACAAATATTTTTGCTGCTAATTTCACTCGTGGCATTTTAGCTGTGCTCACGGGTCCCACCCTAACCACCATCTCGGAAATCATGGCATATTCGGAAAAACAGCGAAATATTTTTAACTGTCAAGATTATAACATTCATGTTGCTTGTTTCACTCACAGCCAATGCAAGCAGTTCTGCTAGGTCCCAGTCTAAATATAATCTCTTAAGTCGGACATATTCGGAAAGAAACAATAAAATATTTGCGACAAATATGGTTATAGATTGCACCACTACGTATACAGTAATGTAACCACACAGGAAGTAAGAAATATACTGTTTAAATATGTCTAGGTCTCAGACTTTTAAATTTGCTTGTATAATAGCGGAATACGTAAGCTGAAAGTGCTCCATACTAATGAAAATGTTAATTTCCTTTATTCTGTTGCGCGCATACTACCGTGACCTAAAAACCATTAGTACAATAACTGGTTTTGTTTTTGCATAGCAATAGTTTTACAAAGCTACAGCGTATTTTTTGAAAGTGAATTCGATTTTTGTGCTCTCACGGCAGAAGAATCTCTTACTGTTTTCCATAAAAGCTTACTTACATTTCGTTTTACATCAGTACTACATCTGACGCTTGCAGTAAATTTGTGTTAGTACACACAAAACAGGTGGTATCATAACTGTCGGATTCAGGGTAATAATTTGTTTACAGTTATTTGCAAAGCACGTTGCTAGCCCTTCTGGTGATGTAAGGCTCTAACGAAATGTAATGACCTGAATGTGGCAAGAATAGTAGTTGGTACTAATCGCTGGACTGGGGGAGGGTATACAGAAATCAGGTTTGGAATCTAGTAAAGGCATTGGTGTGAGACAATTTGCGTCCGCGATGTGCAGTAGTCTTTTTATATGCTGACCAGTGAAGAAGATTGTATTTCTATTTCTGTATTCGTAGTATGTAAGTGGAAATGTTTTGCAGAAGACCCACTGTAACCGCTGTATGTCGATTACGACACCATGCAGACTGTATTTAGCAAATAAAAACAAATACACCTCGATGCAGAATCGAACCCTTGACGTGCTGCATGTAAACGCAAAACGGTATCCACTGCTCCAACTGTACAGCTGTTCTCAGAGATCCTGAGTGAGGTACTTACCGTAATGTGATTACAGTATTGCCAAATTGCCAATATTTAACATCCATTTACTGACGGAAATACGCGCAGGACCAAATTTTGTATTGTTACAATTTTTGTATTGCAGTACATGAGAAATCATGCAGCGAATTCCGAGTGCGCGAATTTTTCTTGACCCTGTATAGCCGATTCGCCTAGCTGTACAATGGATCCACTTTTCTCAGTGAGGATGCACAAGTACTTTCGTCGAATTGATAAAGACAGGAATGTTGCTGAAAAAAAAATGGTTCAAATCGCTCTGAGCACTATGGGACTCAACTGCTGTGGTCATAAGTCCCCTAGAACTTAGAACTACTTAAACCTAACTAACCCAAGGACAGCACACAACACCCAGCCATCACGAGGCAGAGAAAATCCCTGACCCCGCCGGGAATCGAACCCGGGAACCCGGGCGTGGGAAGCGAGAACGCTACCGCACGACCACGAGATGCGGGCAATGTTGCTGAACAAAAACTATATTCACCACATCATCATCAAACATCATAAAATGTCAGGTCAGCATACTCACAAGCATAATACTACGTCGTCGACAGTAAATTATTTATTTGTTTGTTAACCATGCGATTTTTTGATGCACCGAAAAAATACGTAGATTGTAGACTGTAGAGCATAATATTTGCAATATAAAATCATGTAAACAAACATCTAGAGCATTTATGCAATCTATTGACTTTGGAGACGCCAGTGGTAAACCTTCTGATCTACCATGCATGATCTTGTGGGGTATTCTTTTGTGATTTAACTGATGGTCTGTGGTTTTCCGCAGACACAGAGCGGGGATGATTGTTTACCAAATCTGTGTAAGAAATATGAAAATGTGCACTGTTGGATTCTAATTATGTTTAGCACTGGCCATGTTTTGTGTGGCAGGTCAAATCCCACTGGCTTCTGGGGGATACACCGCATATTATTCTTTTGTTAGCCAGTCCATTTTTGAATCCATGCATTAGCACTGTTGAACTGATCTTCCACAGTGACCCTTGCTCTCATTGTTGGTGGTCGTCCAGTACTTCATTGACATCTTGATGAAGTGGTAGATCTTCATTATCCATGGATCTTTTGATACTCATTCACGAGAGAATTTATAAGATATTGTTGAGTGGGTGGAATGTGGATTAGGCCTGGGAGCCAATCAATAAGTGTTGGTTTAATAGTACCAGTAATCATTCACATGACAGCGTTTAGTGGGACATCTGTCCTTACCAGAAGACATATTCTATGTAACTCAAAAAGCAAACATACTTTCAGACCAAACCATTCAGTACCGAGAAAATGTGGTCGTGGGCGTGTGCGGAAATATATTCAAGTATGGACACTAAAATTCCCACATTCGTGATTCGTGGCGTTAGAGATCATTGTGATGTAATAACTTTATTTGAAAGGAAGTACATAAAACTTACTTTATCTCAAGTGTTTGGCATTATCCAGTGTACTTTTGAAGACATGATTATTTTTCATATCTAAAAAGTAAGCTGCAGTGGTTCCATAGACATGACGCACATTTTGTGTGTCATGCGGGCTGCAGCGATCTCAGCTCCTACAGTGCAGATGGGGGAACTTCTCGACCACAGAACACCGCTGCCTGAGCAGCAGAGGGCGTCAAAAGCACTCTGCCCACGTCACCAGGCGGCGTACACTGTGGCGTACACGGCGACGGTAAGTTCGCTGGCAAACCGCACATCTTCATGTGTCAACCGTGTCACGTGCCAAAAAGAGGCCCTTACATACACGTCCACGAGACGGGTATTTAGGCCGGCGCACAAATTCCACAGAGCAGTTCTGTTGCAGACAAAAACCTCAAGGTCTCCATTACCAGGGACTGGGCCATCGGCTACTAGATAGCACACACCTTCACAGCAAGGACTCTTAAGTGATCACTGACGTGTTCATTGATACTTATGTTCTTCTAGTCGAGAAGATTGTATCAGACTTGAACTTTCTATACCTGTCGAACATAGATATTTCATTACTTTTGGCTTTCAATACTTCTTCAGTGAAGTACACTGTAGGAACTGTTAAGTGTTTATTCTTCATGACTGAAGCTCGAATTTGAACTTTGGTTTTAAACTTGAAGTGACAAACTTATTTCGGCGTTTTAACCTAAAGTTATTAGGACTTCAACATCTGCTCATTAAGGACTTGTTTTTAACGTAAGGTGGTTCTCTCCTGGTAGCTGAGTGGTCAGCCCGACGGAATGTCATACTTAACGGCCAAGGTTCGATTCCCAGTTGGGTCGGAGATTTTCTCCGCTCAGGGACTGGATGTTGTGTTGTCCTTATCATCATAATTTCATCCCCATTGAGACGCAAGTCGCCGACGTGGCGTCAACTCAAAAGACTTGCACCAGGCGAACGGTCTACCCGACGGGAGGCCATACCCCCACGGCATTTATATTTAACGTAAGGTTCTTAAGGCTTTCGTTCTATTTTATGTTATATGCCATAACAAAACGTGTTTTGAAAAATATATAATTTTTTGAGTTGTCTGGATAAGATGAAACCCAAGCCCAGTATTCGACAAGATAAATCTTCGAAAACAGTAGCCAGATTAGTTAGGAGAATAGACTTTTAGCAACCTAGGACCAACATATCGAAATAAAATCGCCGAATGTGAATAAATTGGCTTCAGCTGTGTTAGTTACACACGCAATACCTGTTGGTGACATGTGAAAATTTGTGCCGGTCTGGGACTCTAACACGGATGTCACACTTTTTATGAGCGGTCACCATAATCATTAGGCTATGCGTGCATGCATCACGGATCAACCCAGACTTCCTTATGTCACACCGTCGACACCTCAATGCCATAATATCCAATAGGTGAGACACCTATACCTAACGCAGCTGAAAGCGAATTTATTGCGAGGTAAATTCGGACAGCTGTCGTTCGTCAATAGTGTTTGTTCATTGAGACATGCATGTAAAGGACGCAATACAATCGACGCCTCCTCGGTTTGCTGCCGCATTACGCAGTCACTTCAAATTGACTGCACAGCTGGTATCACGATGCCTGCATGTGGAACACTGCTGTAAAGATTAGGTATTATGTTCACAAAATTTTCTCTAAAGGTCCGCATCGGCCATGACTAAAACACTGCGATGAAGCTGCTGCCGTGGTAATTTACCGTGAACACCCCGATAGCCAAACAAACTTAATTTATTTAAAGCTTACTAGAGACACAGCACACAGTGTTTCACCGTTGCACATGCATTGTTAACCTGTGGTTTAGTCGTATCACAGGCAATTATTTTCAGAAAATGGTGGGAAATTTATAAATATTAAGCAGTTTGTATTCCAAGAGCAGGCAGGCGTGCTTTTCTTCTACGCCTCACCCAATCCCTCCCACGGCGCGGACGCCTATGAAAATGGCTATATTGATTGTGACAGGCAGCAGAAAGATCACCTGACAATAAACTCTGTGTGTGCCTGTGATAAGGAAGGGACCGTCAAATGGAAACCACACAAAAGTAATCGCTATAACTATTAACACATTTACCCGTTGAGCAACAAGACGATTGATACCTTCAAGAAAAAGGAATAAACAAATAGAACTAAAAATAAAAAAGTTTATTCGTTCTGCTGAACCATGGTTGTATCTAGTCTGAAGTAAATCGACCAATGTTTTCATTCAGAAATACGGCAATCGCATGGGGAAGAATCGTGACTGTATGGAGGGAATCCCAGTGAAACTTCTGCCCCGCACTTGAATCAAACTTAGCAATATGTGGGCGGGCGTTATCTTGCAACAGAATAATGCCCTCCGTCAACATTCCTGGACGGTTGCACTTGATGGCGCGTTTCAGTTTTTTCAACATGTCCACGTAATTGTGGCGTCATGTTCCAGAAAGTCAGTGTGCTGCGAGTTGACGGAAGGCTTCATTCTCTTGCGGGATAACGCCCGCTGACATTTTGCAAACGCTGTTTCGAATACGCTGCAGAAGTTTCGCTGGAAACCCCTTACATATCACCCATACAGTCCAGATCTTTCCCGATGCGATTTCCATATTTCTGGGGCCTTGAACAATGACATTCATCGATTTTCTTCCGACTACGAGACACATACTTGGGCACAATCATGGTTCCGTAGGCAACCACAAACATTTTCCCACGAAAGCGTTGACGACATTATCTCACAGTGGTGGCTCTAAGCACTATGGGACTTAACATCTGAGGTCGACAGTCCCCTAGACGTAGAACTACTTAAACCTAAGGACATCACACACATCCATGCAGGATTCGAACCTGCGACCATAGCAGCAGCGCGGTTCCAGACTGAAGCGCCTAGAACCGCTCGGCCACAGCGGCCTGCTATCTCACAGTGAGATAAATCTATTAACAGTTATGGAGATTACTTTAGTAATAATGAACAGTTTTCTTACTTTCTCGGCCTTCCATCTCAAATTCATTTTACTACCTTTTATACATCCATTGCAAAGTAGAAGCTCACAGCCCACTGCTGAAACCGCAAGAATTTCTTGACAAAAATAAATATAAAAAACAATTATAAAATATAGCTTTAAGTAATACGGAGTTTAATTAACGTTGCTATACTTAACAGCATAATTTGTCAGAAGAAGACACAGAACACTGCAACATTACGTTAAGTACTAGATATTTGCGAACTTACACGATGTGTCAATGGGATGTGCGTTACAGTAGACATATCAATACCAAAAGACTTCGAGATGCCGTATGGTATAAAAAAAGAAATTTGGATCGACATACAGTTCCGGATACGTCATCCGACTGTAGACCAGAGCTCTGAAATGACGTGGCAACGCCTGGCGCTAGGTCAGCCTATCGACTACTGGCACGTTTCTTCTTCGCTGGTCGACCGCAATGAGCGTGGTCTAAACGAGCGTGGACACGATCGATGCCATTTAACGACATGAGTGCTGTCGGAACTGTTACGAGAACGGTTTGTGGTTCTTCCGTTCACAAACACGTTTCCCTAGGCAAGAGTTGTCTCTAGCATCGCTGAGTGATGTGTCGCGCGCCAAAACATTAAAACCGCTACCCACTGCGAGACTCAGTACTGCCTTGTGATGCTGCGGGTGTATGATGCACTAAGGAAAGTATACCAGCGTAGCAGACACGAATATAGAATCAATCGCAGACACATAACGCAAATGGGCAAATACATTGCCATAAGCGATTTTGACAAAGAGCAGTTTGTTTGGCCTGGCACCTAGAAACAAGTATCTCGGAAATGGCGATGCTGATCAGTTGTCCCCGTGCAGCTCTTGTGAGCATCCATGGAAAATAGTTGAAGAATGGTGATACCACGAGTAGCCGACAAGATGCTGGATGTCCACGCCCTATTGAAGAAGTGGATTTTGATGTCCGTTCTGTGAAGCAGCATAGGCATAGGCATAGCATGTGTCACATCTGACGACAGGGTATTGAGCCGTGCATGGCCCACCGTCCCACCGTTTGATATTCTACACCCTGTTTTAACGTATTTCCGTCTCACCACGTTGCTTTAAATTACTGGCGTTAGTTGCTGTTTTGCCTGACCCCTCAAAATCGGCGCTAGTAGCGCGTATCGATATATCCCCTTTGATAGGATCTTTGCTCGGGTACTATTACTTCCCAGTTGTCATCGGTCGTTGAGAAGTCGGAACGTGCGAGGAGGAGAGTTCACGGCTGCAGTTCGGGTCTTGAGTTGGGCCCTGGCAGTCAGCTGCAACGCGTCTGGAGCGCAGCCCAGGCCAGCCAGTCGCCGGCTTGCAGCAGCAGTGAGCCCTGCGTGGACATCGTCCTCCCGACCGTTGCCGCCGAGCATCACTTAAGCCTGGCCTGACTTTTGGTGGATTGTTGGTCAGTCAGTTGGACCGAGGACATCTCCGTGCGACGTTGTCAACTGGGCCCGCTGGCGGCCTCTGCGCAGTGTCCGAGTCTGTCTGGAGCTGTCCGATCGGTACGAGCATCATCGCTCGCCGACCCAGGACGTGAAGGTTGAGTGGTTTTGAGCATTGCGTTGTTGGTTCCGGCGTTGCTGTTGTGGAGGTTTCGCTGTGAGCAACAACGAGTGAAATGTTCTGGACAGCCGCCGTCAGGTGGAATTGATAAAAAAATTTACCCATAGTTAAGTGCACCAGCGAAATTTTCTGCCTTGTGGCCGATAGTGTTCTGGTTACCTGCCCTGGCCGCTAACGTAAACTCAGGCAGTGTTTAATTTGGGTGAATATAACCACATTATCTTGTTTCGTAGTTAAGTGAACCAGTGGAATTTTCTGCCTTGTGGCCGTTAGTGTTCTGGTTACCTGTCCTGGCCGCTACGTAAATTCAGGCAGTGTTCATTTTGGGTGAATTTAACCATATTATCTTGTTTCGTAGTTAAGTGAACCAGTGGAATTTTCTGCCTTGTGCCGTTAGTGTTCTGGTTACCTGTCCTGGCCGCTTACGTAAATTCAGGCAGTGTTCATTTTGGGTGATTATAACCATATTATCTTGTTTCGTAGTGAAGTGAACCAGTGGAACTTTCTGCCTTGTAGCCGTTAGTGTTCTGGTTATCTGCCCGGGCCGCTAACGTAAATTCGGGCGGTGTTCATTTTGGGTGAATTTAACCGTATTATCTTGTTTCGTAGTGAAGTGAACCAGTGGAACTTTCTGCCTTGTGGCCGTTAGCGTTCTGGTTACCTGTCCTGGCTGCTAACGTAAATTCAGGCAGTGTTCATTTTGGGTGAAATTAACCATATTATCTTGTTTTGTGGTTAAGTGAACCAGTGGAATTTTCTGCCTTGTGCCATTAGTGTTCTGGTTACCTGTCCTGGCCGCTAACGTAAATTCAGGCAGTGTTCATTTATGGTGAATTTAACCGTATTATCTTGTTTCGTAGTTAAGTGAACGAGTGGAATTTTCTGCCTTGTGGCCGTTAGTGTCCTGGTTACCTGTCTGGACCGCTAAAGTAAATTCAGGCAGTGTTTATTTTGGATGAATTTAACCATATTATCTTGTTTCGTAGTTAAGTGAACCAGTGGAATTTTCTGCCTTGTGGCCGTTAGTGTTCTGGTTACCTGTCCTGGGCGCTAACGAAAATTCAGGCAGTGTTCATTTTGGGTGAATTTAACTGTGTTATCTTGTTTCGTAGGTTGTGAACCAGTGGAATTTTCTGCCTTGTGGCCGTTAGTGTTCTTGTTACCTGCCCTGGCCACTAACATAAATTCAGGCAGTGTTCATTTTGGGTAAATTTAACCATGTTGTCTAGTTTCATAGTTAAGTGAACCTGTGGAATATTCCGCCTTGTGGCCATTAGTGTTCTGGTTACCTGTCCTGGCCGCTAACGTTAATTCAGGCAGTGTTCATTTTGGGTGAATTTAACTGTATTATCTTGTTTCGTAGTTAAGTGAAGCAGTGGAATTTTCTGCCTTGTGGTCGTTAGTGTTCTGGTTACCTGTCATGGCCGCTAAAGTAAATTCAGGCAGTGTTTATTTTGGGTGAATTTAACCATATTATCTTGTTTTGTATTTAAGAGAACCAGTGGAATTTTCTGCCTTGTGGCCGTTAGTTTTCTGGTTACCTGCTGTGGCCGCTAACGTAAATTCAGGCAGTGTTCATTTTGGGTGAATTTAACCATATTATCTTGTTTCGTAGTTAAGTGAACCAGTGGAAATTTCTACCTTGTGGCCGTTAGTGTTTTGTTACATGCCCTGGCCACTAACGTAAATACAGGCAGTGTCCATTGTGGGTGAATTTGACCATATTATCTTGTTTCGTAGTTAAGTGAACCAGTGGAACTTTCTGCCTTGTAGCTATTAGTGTTCTGGTTACCTGCCCGGGCCGCTAACGTAAGTTCGGGCAGTGTTCATTTTGGGTGAATTTAACCGTATTATCTTGTTTTGTTGTTAAGTGAACCAGTGGAATTTTCTGCCTTGTGGCCGTTAGTGTTTTGGTTACCTGTCCTAGCCGCTAATGTAAATTCAGGCAGTGTTTATTTTGGGTGAATTTAACCATATTATCTTGTTTCGTAGTTAAGTGAACCAGTGGAATTTTCCGCCTTGTGGCCATTAGTGTTCTGGTTACCTGCCCTGGCCGCTAACGTAATTTCAGGCAGTGTTCATTTTGGGCGAATTTAACTGTATTATCTTGTTTCATATTTAAGTGAACCAGTGGAATTTTCTGCCTTGTGGCTGTTAGTGTTCTGGTTACCTGTCCTAGCCGCTAATGTAAATTGAGGCAGTGTTCATTTTGGATGAATTTAACCGTATTATCTTGTTCAAATGGTTCAAATGGCTCTGAGTACTATGGGACTCAACTGCTGTGGTCATCAGTCCCCTAGAACTTAGAACTACTTAAACCTAACTAACCTAAGGACATCACACACATCCATGCCCGAGGCAGGATTCGAACCTGCGACCGTAGCAGTCGCACGGTTCCAGACTGCACGCCTAGAACCGCGAGACCACCGCGGCCGGCTATTATCTTGTTTCGTAGTTAAGTGAACCAGTGGAATTTTCTGCCTTGTGGCCGTTAGTGTTCTGGTTACCTGTCCTGGCCGCTACGTAAATTCAGGCAGTGTTCATTTTGGGTGAATTTAACCACATTATCTTGTTTCGTAGTTAAGTGAACCAGTGGAATTTTCTGCCTTGTGCCGTTAGTGTTCTGGTTACCTGTCCTGGCCGCTTACGTAAATTCAGGCAGTGTTCATTTTGGGTGAATATAACCATATTATCTTGTTTCGTAGTGAAGTGAACCAGTGGAACATTCTGCCTTGTAGCCGTTAGTGTTCTGGTTACCTGCCCGGGCCGCTAACGTAAATTCGGGCGGTGTTCATTTTGGGTGAATTTAACCGTATTATCTTGTTTCGTAGTGAAGTGAACCAGTGGAACTTTCTGCCTTGTGGCCGTTAGCGTTCTGGTTACCTGTCCTGGCTGCTAACGTAAATTCAGGCAGTGTTCATTTTGGGTGAAATTAACCACATTATCTTGTTTTGTGGTTAAGTGAACCAGTGGAATTTTCTGCCTTGTGCCATTAGTGTTCTGGTTACCTGTCCTGGCCGCTAACGTAAATTCAGGCAGTGTTCATTTATGGTGAATTTAACCGTATTATCTTGTTTCGTAGTTAAGTGAACGAGTGGAATTTTCTGCCTTGTGGCCGTTAGTGTCCTGGTTACCTGTCTGGGCCGCTAAAGTAAATTCAGGCAGTGTTTATTTTGGATGAATTTAACCATATTATCTTGTTTCGTAGTTAAGTGAACCAGTGGAATTTTCTGCCTTGTGGCCGTTAGTGTTCTGGTTACCTGTCCTGGGCGCTAACGAAAATTCAGGCAGTGTTCATTTTGGGTGAATTTAACTGTGTTATCTTGTTTCGTAGGTTGTGAACCAGTGGAATTTTCTGCCTTGTGGCCGTTAGTGTTCTTGTTACCTGCCCTGGCCACTAACATAAATTCAGGCAGTGTTCATTTTGGGTAAATTTAACCATGTTGTCTAGTTTCATAGTTAAGTGAACCTGTGGAATATTCCGCCTTGTGGCCATTAGTGTTCTGTTTACCTGTCCTGGCCGCTAACGTTAATTCAGGCAGTGTTCATTTTGGGTGAATTTAACTGTATTATCTTGTTTCGTAGTTAAGTGAAGCAGTGGAATTATCTGCCTTGTGGCCGTTAGTGTTCTGGTTACCTGTCATGGCCGCTAAAGTAAATTCAGGCAGTGTTTATTTTGGGTGAATTTAACCATATTATCTTGTTTTGTATTTAAGAGAACCAGTGGAATTTTCTGCCTTGTGGCCGTTAGTTTTCTGGTTACCTGCTGTGGCCGCTAACGTAAATTCAGGCAGTGTTCATTTTGGGTGAATTTAACCATATTATCTTGTTTCGTAGTTAAGTGAACCAGTGGAAATTTCTACCTTGTGGCCGTTAGTGTTTTGTTACATGCCCTGGCCACTAACGTAAATTCAGGCAGTGTCCATTGTGGGTGAATTTGACCATATTATCTTGTTTCGTAGTTAAGTGAACCAGTGGAACTTTCTGCCTTGTAGCCATTAGTGTTCTGGTTACCTGCCCGGGCCGCTAACGTAAGTTCGGGCAGTGTTCATTTTGGGTGAATTTAACCGTATTATCTTGTTTTGTTGTTAAGTGAACCAGTGGAATTTTCTGCCTTGTGGCCGTTAGTGTTTTGGTTACCTGTCCTGGCCGCTAAAGTAAATTCAGGCAGTGTTTATTTTGGGTGAATTTAACCATATTATCTTGTTTCGTAGTTAAGTGAACCAGTGGAATTTTCCGCCTTGTGGCCATTAGTGTTCTGGTTACCTGCCCTGGCCGCTAACGTAATTTCAGGCAGTGTTTATTTTGGGCGAATTTAACTGTATTATCTTGTTTCATATTTAAGTGAACCAGTGGAATTTTCTGCCTTGTGGCTGTTAGTGTTCTGGTTACCTGTCCTAGCCGCTAATGTAAATTCAGGCAGTGTTCATTTTGGATGAATTTAACCGTATTATCTTGTTCAAATGGTTCAAATGGCTCTGAGAACTATGGGACTCAACTGCTGTGGTCATCAGTCCCCTAGAACTTAGAACTACTTAAACCTAACTAACCTAAGGACATCACACACATCCATGCCCGAGGCAGGATTCGAACCTGCGACCGTAGCAGACTCACGGTTCCAGACTGCACGCCTAGAACCGCGAGACCACCGCGGCCGGCTATTATCTTGTTTCGTAGTTAAGTGAACCAGTGGAATTTTCTGCCTTGTGGCCGTTAGTGTTCTGGTTACCTGTCCTGGCCGCTACGTAAATTCAGGCAGTGTTCATTTTGGGTGAATTTAACCATATTATCTTGTTTCGTAGTTAAGTGAACCAGTGGAATTTTCTGCCTTGTGCCGTTAGTGTTCTGGTTACCTGTCCTGGCCGCTTACGTAAATTCAGGCAGTGTTCATTTTGGGTATATAACCATATTATCTTGTTTCGTAGTGAAGTGAACCAGTGGAACTTTCTGCCTTGTAGCCATTAGTGTTCTGGTTACCTGCCCGGGCCGCTAACGTAAATTCGGGCGGTGTTCATTTTGGGTGAATTTAACCGTATTATCTTGTTTCGTAGTGAAGTGAACCAGTGGAACTTTCTGCCTTGTGGCCGTTAGCGTTCTGGTTACCTGTCCTGGCTGCTAACGTAAATTCAGGCAGTGTTCATTTTGGGTGAATTTAACTGTGTTATCTTGTTTCGTAGGTTGTGAACCAGTGGAATTTTCTGCCTTGTGGCCGTTAGTGTTCTTGTTACCTGCCCTGGCCACTAACATAAATTCAGGCAGTGTTCATTTTGGGTAAATTTAACCATGTTGTCTAGTTTCATAGTTAAGTGAACCTGTGGAATATTCCGCCTTGTGGCCATTAGTGTTCTGGTTACCTGTCCTGGCCGCTAACGTTAATTCAGGCAGTGTTCATTTTGGGTGAATTTAACTGTATTATCTTGTTTCGTAGTTAAGTGAAGCAGTGGAATTATCTGCCTTGTGGCCGTTAGTGTTCTGGTTACCTGTCATGGCCGCTAAAGTAAATTCAGGCAGTGTTTATTTTGGGTGAATTTAACCATATTATCTTGTTTTGTGGTTAAGTGAACCAGTGGAATTTTCTGCCTTGTGCCATTAGTGTTCTGGTTACCTGTCCTGGCCGCTAACGTAAATTCAGGCAGTGTTCATTTATGGTGAATTTAACCGTATTATCTTGTTTCGTAGTTAAGTGAACGAGTGGAATTTTCTGCCTTGTGGCCATTAGTGTTCTGGTTACCTGTCATGGCCGCTAAAGTAAATTCAGGCAGTGTTTATTTTAGATGAATTTAACCATATTATCTTGTTTCGTAGTTAAGTGAACCAGTGGAATTTTCTGCCTTGTGTCCGTTAGTGTTCTGGTTACCTGTCCTGGCCGCTAACGAAAATTCAGGCAGTGTTCATTTTGGGTGAATTTAACTGTGTTATCTTGTTTCGTAGGTTGTGAACCAGTGGAATTTTCTGCCTTGTGGCCGTTAGTGTTCTTGTTACCTGCCCTGGCCACTAACATAAATTCAGGCAGTGTTCATTTTGGGTAAATTTAACCATGTTGTCTAGTTTCATAGTTAAGTGAACCTGTGGAATATTCCGCCTTGTGGCCATTAGTGTTCTGGTTACCTGTCCTGGCCGCTAACGTTAATTCAGGCAGTGTTCATTTTGGGTGAATTTAACTGTATTATCTTGTTTCGTAGTTAAGTGAAGCAGTGGAATTATCTGCCTTGTGGCCGTTAGTGTTCTGGTTACCTGTCATGGCCGCTAAAGTAAATTCAGGCAGTGTTTATTTTGGGTGAATTTAACCATATTATCTTGTTTTGTATTTAAGAGAACCAGTGGAATTTTCTGCCTTGTGGCCGTTAGTTTTCTGGTTACCTGCTGTGGCCGCTAACGTAAATTCAGGCAGTGTTCATTTTGGGTGAATTTAACCATATTATCTTGTTTCGTAGTTAAGTGAACCAGTGGAAATTTCTACCTTGTGGCCGTTAGTGTTTTGTTACATGCCCTGGCCACTAACGTAAATTCAGGCAGTGTCCATTGTGGGTGAATTTGACCATATTATCTTGTTTCGTAGTTAAGTGAACCAGTGGAACTTTCTGCCTTGTAGCCGTTAGTGTTCTGGTTACCTGCCCGGGCGGCTAACGTAAGTTCGGGCAGTGTTCATTTTGGGTGAATTTAACCGTATTATCTTGTTTCGTTGTTAAGTGAACCAGTGGAATTTTCTGCCTTGTGGCCGTTAGTGTTTTGGTTACCTGCCCTGGCCACTAACATAAATTCAGGCAGTGTTCATTTTGGGTAAATTTAACCATGTTGTCTAGTTTCATAGTTAAGTGAACCTGTGGAATATTCCGCCTTGTGGCCAATAGTGTTCTGGTTACCTGCCCTGGCCGCTAACGTAATTTCAGGCAGTGGTTACTTTGGGCGAATTTAACTGTATTATCTTGTTTCATATTTCAGTGAACCAGTGGAATTTTCTGCCTTGTGGCCGTTAGTGTTCTGGTTACCTGCCCTGGCCGCTAACGTTAATTCAGGCAGTGTTCATTTTGGTTGAATTTAACCGTATTATCTTGTTTCATAGTTAAGTGAACCAGTGGAATTTTCTGCCTTGTGGCCGTTAGTGTTCTGGTTACCTGTCCTGGCCGCTAACGTAAATTCAGGCAGTGTTCATTTTGGGTGAATTTAACCGTATTATCTTATTTCATAGTTAAGTGAACCAGTGGAATTTTCTGCCCTGGCCGCTAAAGTAGTTTTTAGGCAGTGTCTTTTCCTCGCCTGTTGTTGCTGTCCAACATTGTGTGTAGTTTCGGCAGCTCAGTTCTCATTCGCGTTTGTTTGGGGATAATGATACTTGTAACTTTTTTGGGGTCTTGAATTCTCGTGTTCTCCGTCGTGGCAAGCAAGCGGTTGGTATTTCGGTCCGTGACTGTCCTTTGGTTGGGTTTGCATGAATTAAGGTTGGACTCACCACCTGTCTCGCCTATGTGAACGAGGGCAGACCGATCCACGGGAGACTCCTGAGCGCCGTTCTCTTAATTATCCTTTTGGCAGTGTTAATAGTGTTGTAATTTAACTGTATATTATATTTATAATTTTTCAAGGTTAGTTGTGGGCCTTCACCCCTGGTAACATGTTCTCAGAGTTTCCTTCGGGTCCAAACATTATCGAATTCTGCTCTTATTGTAATTTCCTCTGAAATATTTTACAAGTTACTGTGGGCATTCCGCCGATGGTGTTGCAAAAAGGAAATTTTTAAACTTAATGTATTGTTTTAAATTGTTGCAATATATATTTTCTTAATTTGCAGAATTTAACTTTTCGGCCTCCAACCATCTTATTTCGTTTGTTTATCTCTTTCTGTGCACCTTGTGGGCCATTAGCTCTGTTAGCATCTTAAAAAACTGTGGCCTACTGCTTTCAGTAATCAACATAGTATATTTGGAATTATGTAGATTTAAGCCGGCAACCTTCAGCCGCTCCGCATGCTCATCCCATATATGTATACGATTTATCTTATTCGTAAATTTGACTGTGTGTCATGACTTTTCAAAATTAAACTTATTCTAAAGCATCTGTTAGAAGGCCGTGGGGCCAATTTAATTCTTTCAAAAGTGTATTTGTGAACTAAATGATAATAAATTACAATTGTGAAATGAATCCGACCGCAACTCCCTTGGCCCTTTCCACAATCCTGATTACCTGTTAGTCCTGCGTGATTTAGTTTGCGTTTCAACTACAGTACTGGTGCAGCCACAAGTAACAGGCAGCTTTAACTGCGCTTACGGCTTTTCGAGTGCTGCTGTGTGGTTGTTGTATACATCGCAGGACGCTGAAACGTCGTAGGCATGATGTAGGATGTCACTGAGGTGACGAAAGTAGTGGGTTACCTCCTAATGTGATGTAGGACCTCCTTTAGCCCGGCGTAGCGCAGCAACTCGACGTGGGCTGGATGTAAGTCTTTGGAAATCCTCTGCAGAAATACTGAGGCATGGTGCCTGCACAGCCATCCATGGTTGCGAAAGTGTTGCTGGTGCAGGATTTTACACAAGAACTGACCTCTCGATTACCTCCCATAAATATTCGATGGGATTCATGTCGTGCGATCTGGTTGGCCGAATCATTCGCTCGAATGGTCCGGAATGTGCTCCCAAACAGTCATGAATAATTGTGGCCCAGTGACATGAACTCGGTGTTTAGGACATGAAGTTCATAAATGGCTCAAATGGTCTCCAAGAAGTCGAACATAATAATTTCCCTTGAATGATGGGCTCAGTTGGACCAGAGGACCCAGTCCATTCCATGTAAAAACAGACCACACTATCATGGAGCCAACATCAACTTGCACATTGCCTTTTTAACAACATGGGTCCATGGCTTCGTGGGGTCTACGCCACACTGGAACCCTACCATCAGCACTTACCAATTGAAAAAGGGACTCATCTGACCAGCCTACGGTTTTCCAGTTGTCTAAGCTTAATGAATTTACCTACGATGTTCCAGCATTCCGCGATGTAATACAGCCTACACTGGAGCACTCGGAACACCATGAGTTTAATTACAACCAATACGTATTTCACAGAACACCGTTCAGCTCACAGCTACCCATGCTGTCCCAGTGGTATCCAAATTACGATTTCAGTGAGCACGCGATCAGTAGGTTTCGAATGTGGATCGATAGGAACGTGTTGCCTGGTCGGATGACACACGTTCCTTGTTACACCAGTTCGATGGTCGTGTCGGAATACCCCCTCATTCAGTTGAACGATAGCACGAAACACACACACGCTATGGACACTGGACGGTGGGGGCAATGTTATGCTACGGGGAACGTTCAATCGGACTTCCATGGTGTTGAGGTAGTAATCACTGGTATAAAGACACCTATCCAGCATAACTTCGTGAAGCATCCTGGAGCTGCTTTCTGTTACGTTGCGCGGTAGAGAGAACGGGGAACTGCCTGCTCGATCTTCATTTTGCAGACATGAAGGAGGGAAGTGCATGACTACAATCTGGCGACCTATCTTCCCTCACACTTCTAACCCTGCCTTTCCACCCTAAATCGCCCACGCTTCATCAGTTAATACCTTGCTGCTACACTTACACGTATTACAAACATTTATATTTGTTCTGAAGCAACGTTATATAACAAAACAAATCAATTTTATGTCATTAATACATCATAAGATTTTTCATTCCTTGCAACGCAGAAACCGCTATCCTAGAGAAAAAAATGAATATGGCCTTCTTGCAGAAAATTTGACGTAGTTTAATTTTGAACTGGTTTGAATGTAGTTCATGATGCTACATGATTTCTCCCGCTTAACGTACCTTTATTGACTAGTATATTACAGCGTTACGACGCCGCAACGTCACCAGGCAGCTCTGAATCTAATGGCGGGTAGTGGTCATAATGCTGTGATTCAGCAGTACAGCAGTTTTGAATAGGGCCCGGCGGTGATTTACATAGCTGTTTAAAAGTCTGACTCTCTTTGTTCAGCGTTAAAACTCTCATTACGTTTGTAAAACATATTTGAGGTGGAGGTTTGGTGTTTCCATCCCACTGATTGTGAGCATCTCTGTAGGCCACAGTCCATTTTCTTCAACTGTGGAAACTATGTCAGATAATTCATATTTATAAAAGCTTAATTTAATCGTGTGAAGAAATTTTGTCGTCTCATGTTGCACCGTCCCAAAGAAAACAAACTCGCTGGAGCTTGAACAGCTACCATACTGTAATGCTGCTACCTTTGGCTGCAATGTGTCTCGGAGGATCAGCCATTTCTCAGTCCGTATTACTAACGTGCTTCATTTTCACTACAGGGATACCTGAGACTAGTACTTTCTTAGCCTTTTTTGCGTTGTTTTCTGATTAGTTTCATGCGGCCCATCTACGATTTCCTCTGCAGTGTCAAACACTACACCCCAGAGCACCACTTACACCCGATGATGTCCATTATTTGTTGGTTATATTCCAATGTATGTCTTCTCCTCTAGTACCAAGGAAGTTACACCCTAGTCTCTAAGCACATGTCGTATCATCTGCGAAGAAGCAATGGGTAAGCCGGCCGTTCTGGTCGGGTGGTTCTAGGCGCTTCAGTCCGGAACCACGCTGCTGCTAAGATCGCAGGTTCGAATGCTGCCTCGGGTATGAATGTGTGTGATGTCCTTAGGTTAGTTAGGTTTAAGTAATTCTAAGTCTAGGGGACTGATGACCTCGGGGTCATAGTGCTCAGAGCCATTTGAACCATTTTTGAGCCATGGGTAACGGAAGAAATACTTCAGCTGATGGATGAAACAAGGAAGTACAAATATGTCCAGCGAAATTCAGGAATAAATTAATAGAAGTCGCCCAACAATGAAATAAATAGGAAAAGCAGAGAAGGTAAGACGAAATGGCTGCATGAAAAATCTGACGAAATCGAAAAAGAAATGATTGTCGGAACGATTGACTCAGCGTATAGAAAAGTCAAAAGAACTGTAGACTAAATTGAAAGCTAGGGTTGTAACATTAAAAGTACAATGGGAATTCCTCTGTTAAATGCAGAGGAGAGAGTTGATAGATGGAAACAGTACATTGAGGGCCTCTATGAAGGGGAAGATCTGTCTGATATGATAGAAGAGAAAACAGGAGTCGATTCAGAAGAGATAGGGGATCCAGTATTAGAAAAATTGAAAGAGCTTTGGAAAACTTAAGATTAAATAAGGCAGAAGGGATGGGTAACATTCCATGAGAATTTCTAAAATCATTGGCGGGGATGGCAAAATGGTTCAAATGGTTCTGAGCACTATGGGACTTAATTTCTGAGGTCATCAGTCCCATAGAACTTAGAACTACTTAAACCTAACTAACCTAAGGACATCACACACATACATGCCCGAGGCAGGATTCGAACCTGTGGCCGTAGCGGTCGCGCGGTTCCAGACTGTAGCGCCTAGAACCGGAGATGGCAACAAAACGACTATTCACGTTGGTGTGTAGAATGGCGAAATACTATCAGACTTTTGGAAAAATATCATCAACACAATTCCGAAGGCTGCAAGAGCTGACAAGTACGGGAATGATCGCACAATAATCTTAACAGTCATGCGTCCAAGTTGCTGACAAGAATAATATACAGAAGGATGGAAAAGGAAACTGAAGATGTGTTATATGACGATCAGTTTGGCTTTAAGAAAGTTAAAGCCACCAGAGAGGCAGTTCCGACGTTGCTGTTCATAAAGGAAGCCAGACTAAAGAAAAATCAAGACATTCCTATGATTTGCCAACGTGGAAAAGAGTTCGGCTATGTAAAATGTTGCAATATGTTAGAAATTGTGAGGAAAGTAGGGGTAAACTATAGGGTGAGACGGGTACTATACAATATGTACAATAGCCAAGAGGGAATAATAAGAGAGGGCGACCAAGAACGAACTGCTTGTATTAAAGTATGTGAGACAGGGATATGGTGATTCGCCCCTACTGTTCAACATGTACATTGAAGAAGCAATGATGGAAACAAAAGAAAGCTACAAGAGTGGAATAAAAATTTAAGGTGATTGGATATCAGTGATAAGATTCGCTAATGGCATTGCTATCCTCAGTGAACGTGAAGAAGAATTACAAGGTGTGCTGAGTGGAATGGACGGCATAATGAGTACAGATTATGGACTGAGATTAAATCGAAGAAAGACAAAAGTAATGAGAAGTAGCAGAAATGAGAACAGCGAGAAACTTAACATCAGGATTGATGGTCACGAAGTACATGAAGTTTAAGAGTTCTGATAGCTAGGCAGCAACGTAACCAAAGACGGATGGAGCAAGGAGGACATCAAAAGCGGACCAGAACTGGCAAAAAGAGCATTCATGGCCGTGAGAAGTTTACTAGTATCAAACGTACGCCTTAAATTGAGGAAGAGATTTCTGAGAATGTACATTTGGAACACAGAATTGTATAGCAGTGAAACATAGTCTGTGGGAATATACAACAGAAGTGATTCGAAGCAATTGATGGCCGTGCGGTTCTAGGCGCTGCAGTCTGGAACCGCGAGACCGCTACGGTCGCAGGTTCGAATCCTGCCTCGGGAATGGATGTGTGTGATGTCCTTAGGTTAGTTAGTTTTAACTAGTTCTAAGTTCTAGGGGACTAATGACCTCATAAGTTGAGTCCCATAGTGCTCAGAGCCATTTGAACCATTTTTGAAGCAATTGAGATGTGGTGTTACAGACGAATGTTGAAAATTAGGCGTACTGGTAAGGGACGAGGAGCCTTTACACAGAATCAGAGAGGAATGGGATACACGGGAAACACTGACAAGAAGAAGAGACAGAATGATAGTGCATTCGTTAAGACATCAGGGGATAACTTGCATGGTACTAAAGGGAGCTGTAGAGGGCAAAAACTGTAGAGGAAGGGACTGATATACATTCAGGAAATAATTTAGTACGTATGCATCAAATTTTACTCTGAGATGAAGAGGTTGACACAGAAAAAAAAAAAAAAAAATTCCAGTCAGAATTTCCCAGACATTGCTTCTGTTGTGTGGCGCTCGCAAACCTGGACCTTTTTGAGCTTCTGCGCCACTTACTCCATCGCATCGTGTACATTCGCAGATACTGTGGATAACGGCCACAAAAACGCTGTCAGCTGCAAACTACATTGCATCTGCCTTGTACAAGCAGAAAGGGAAATTATTCTGCTGAGAGGCACACAACCTGACGTGCAGTGAACAAACTCACATAGCTATGATCCAGTCATTAGAGAGTTCAATTCACGTTATGTTGCCAAAAGTACAGAGCTTTGAAGACTACCCTCCGACATACCAGTCGCTATTGATGGAGAACTAGGATCATTAACAGAATGCCTCCAATCATTACTGTCAGTTATAGATACAATGTCATAGACTACCAGGAGACAGAAACCATAATTTATATTTTTTTGTATTATGTTTACGACGTCAAGTGTCACGCTTAAAATATTATCAGCATTAAGTACCATTTGTAGCATACTACTAATAAATATTTTTGGTTATTACTTGCCGTGTTGCCTCATTTTGATTATAGTGTCGCTCTCTCAAGCAAGGTGTAATTAGCAAGTAAGCAATCAACCACCTTTAAGAAACTATAGCAAAGAAATAGTTATTTGCTATTACCAATGTTTAGACTGAATTAATAGTAACATTCAGTTACAACCTTCACAACAACATTCCTCACCGACTCTGGGACAACCTCCTCATTACTTATCAGTCCACGTTAACTTTTAGCATCCTTCTGTAATATCACACCTCAAATTCTTCTATTCTCTTCCCGTTCTCCACACTTCTTGATTCATTTCCATACCATATTGTGCCCCAGGCATACTCAGTTAGAAATTTATGCTTAAAGTTAAAGTCTTCGTTTGATGCTAAGAGACTTCTCTTAGTGAGCAATAATTTGGCTACTGGAAGGTAAAATCAGTATTACGTCTATTGTACACTGCATTAGTAGTTCAACTGTTAAAATTTCAGTGTTGTGCCTCTGAAAGGGCACTGCTGATTTCCTTCTTCATCCTTCCCTAATCCGAGCTTGTTCTCCGTCTCTAATGACCTCATTGTTGATGGGGCGTTAAACATTAATCTTCTTCTGTTGCAATGTTGTTCGTGTCCATGGTATTTGTTGACTTAACCTCTCTATCGCGTCTTATTAAGATAGCGCTACTGTTTCGTTCATCAGGGCGTTCTAACAGCATCTTCCTGTCTTCTATTTTTGGTTTTCGGTTGTTTACCCATCTTTGTGTTTCTGGCAATGCTACAATGTTCCATGGAAGTTGTTTACACTTGCCTGATAATAAGACTTCTTTCCCTCTTGGCTATCCTCCAATATTTAATAAAGTAACTACAATTAATGCAGAAAAAGAGCAAGTATGTGGATTTTACCTACATGATAAAGAAGCCTCAAGACAGTTGGAAATAGAATGGAGAGGGATTAGATTACAAACACTGCACTAACCAAAATACTTGGGAGTCTTCAATATTTAACATCCAAAACGGCTTTGTGATATACAACACTCAAGGATAAGTAAATGATGAAAAATTTATAAAGTGTTATTTGTTACCACTGCACCAAATGTTTCAATTATTATTTATGTATAATATACCAAGATCATTTCTTTCGTAAATCAATAACCTTGGTGACAAGATTATTACGAAGCTTGCTGTGAAATGCTTCTCATTAACGTAAATGCATCGGGCGTTCAAAAAGTTTTGCACAGTCGTCTCTAATTTTTTTTATTTTTTGCAGGAGGAGAACGAAATTTTTGTGAACATACTTTGAACATTTAGCTATAGATTCAGCCTACTCAATGCAGCCTCCAGCAGCTGTGACGCATCTGGCCCAACGTTCTTTCCATGATATAAATGCACTTTGGTAATATTCTGGGGATTGACTTTTACACCATCGTTTGACACAGGAAATAAGGTCTTTCTCATTTCTCACTATCAAATATTTTACCGCGCAGGTGGGCCTTCAGACGACCAAACATATATAAATCAGACGGAGCCAAGTCCGGACTGTAGGGAGGATGAGGAACAATTTTCCAACCCATTTTCCTGATTTTCGCCTGCGTTATAAGGGCTGTAGGGGGTTTGGCATTGTCATGGTGTAGTCTGATGAGCTGACCCTGAAGCTGTGGTCTGTGGGTCTTGATGGCACACCACAGCTTGTCCAATGACAAACGGTAACGGACGCGGTTAATTGTATAGCCAGGTTGCAAAAAGTCAATGAAAAATGACACCACACTGATCCCAGAAAAAGGAGCACATAACCTTTCGGCCTGCTGTTCGTGAAATCACTCATTGCCGTCGATGGTCTACCGCATCGTGGATTGTCCAGTAGAAAGAAATCACCTTCTTTAAACCTCTGCAACCACCGCTGGATACTGCTGAGATCCACTGTGTCCTCCCCATAAACAGGGAGCAGCTTCCTGTGAATCGGTGTGGCAGAGTCATCGCCGGTCTTGAAGAGGAACTCCATCACCGACCGTTATCGCAACCTGACATCCTCTTCGCGGTCCATTATGGCTCACCTGTAAATAAAAGAAAATACTTTTATACACCAACTTATAGCTAAATGTTCCAAGTATGTTCACAAAAAATTTCATTCTGCTCCTGCAAAAATTAAAAAAAATAGAGACGACTGTGCAAAACTTTTTGAATGCCCTTCGTATTTTGATAATGGATAGTTTATTGACTGGTGTTGCGCCCTTTCAAATTCGACACAGACTCTTCCAATTGCAATGTATGTTTGGACAGTGTGCTGGTTTGATCACGAAAGAGTATGAATTATAACTATACATATCTCGAACGACCGAGGATAAAAGAAGGATACGTTGCGGCGATATTTCCTGGATTTCCATCCTAGTTGTCATCGCAAATGGCTTTCCAGAAATCGTCTGATCAAAGGCCAGTACGTCTGAGGCTCGAGTTCAGAAATCTACGAGCGAAAGTTTGAAAGCAGCTGATCAATGTGAAAGTGAAAATAAAAGTTATACGATATCTCGGTTAATAGGAGTGGCGGTGGGAGGCGGGGGGGGGGGGGGGGGGGGGGGGGGAGCGGTGCTATCATTAGCGAGATAAACAGTGTAGTTTTCGTTAACCTTGAGGCGTCATGGCCTGTACCTCAGCTGTGTTATTCTGTAATTATTAATGAAATTCTGTGAGTCTTAATTTTTAGTAAAGGAATTTTTGAGAATAGCTTGCAGAAAAGATACAAATTTCTTAAGAAAATACGTTATTTTTCATGATAATGAAACCTTACTGAAGTGTGTTGGGAACTGTGCATTTCTAGTGTTTGAAAATAAACAGTATTTGCTACCGTTAATGCAACGTATTCGTATTATGCTTATTGAAGTTTCTAATGACAAAAACTTTTTTTTCATTTTGCAGAGTTTCAAGTACAACTCACGGCTAGTAGAGGCACACACTGAGATACAAACCATGGGACTCGTTCTTTTCTCTTGTGAAATTTATTTTTCTTGCTGTCTATAGATTCATTAGGGCCTCTGGAAACTTGCTAACGCACCATCAAGGCTAAATAAGGAAACTTAATGTTGGTCCTGAATTAGAAAAGTTTCACAGCAATTTCTTATTTTATGTTGAAAGTACGGTTTCTCTGTTGCAGTCCGATTGTAACTTTGGAAATGTTGTTGGAAATGTTTTTTTCATTCCCGAGAGTTAGAAACTGGTGCACCCACATTTATGGTAAATAGAATAACATTTTCACTCAACGATATTATAAACATTTTTGTCTATTCGCGCCATAACCGCTGAACTGTTGCTCACTACTTTAAGGAATGTTGTTCTTGGCTCGGAAGACAAAGAGTTCAAATTGCTTACAATATTCAAAGTGTATAATGATCAGCTGTTTCACAAAGTCAGTTTTACTTCAGTGAGCTTTGTACTGAATTTTGTGCCAAATTTTCTGAGTAACTTACCTTTAATCACATGCACCCTGTGTTCGTAGATGAGTGTGACATAACTGCCTTTTATGTGGTGCCTCTACACGAAATAATCCTGTTCTAGTATCAGTTTAAGTTTTGAGAAAGTTGCAAGAAATGATGTAGTTATTTCTTGATCCTGTTGTTGGATATTGCAGACAAACTAAACTTTTTTCTCGTTGTTGCATGTATTGTGAGCGAGTTTCATCACATCTGTGTTTCTAATATTCAGTACGTATATTTGTTGTCTTTATTTTATTTATATCCTGATATAAGCAAACATCTTCGTTTCTATAGTGAGATAAGCATCTGTGTATCTTGTACTGCATTGCTGTGTGTGTGTGTGTGTGTGTGTGTGTGTGTGTTTTAGATAAGTAGTTAAGAACTAATAGTGAACTTAAACGCATTACCTTAGAATCTTGTTTTAATGAATTCAGTGTTTTATACATTAAGCAATTTAGGAAGCCGAATAATGTCAAGGAAAGTGCCGCATTAATAAATTAAAAGCACTGTTTCTCAGTCAAGGATATAAAACATGTATACTTTTTCGTGGTTAGGGTTTCTATTGGCTTGGGAAATCTGGGATGCAAAAAATATTTATTGTGTTTTTTGATTTAATGAATTTTGTCTCAGGAGGTGCTCCATTCCGTCGACTGATATGGGTACGTGTGCAGTGGGTACATTTTGAAGAATAAATGGACAGGAAGTATAAAAATGACCGGCAAAAATTAACTCATACGTTCTGTAGGAAACCTGTTACTTAATTTCAAACGGGAAACGTCTCTCTGTTATTGCATACGACTTTTTTTTTCACTCCAGAAAAGATAACTCTCCGGGAGGAGACAGAAAGAACTAATTTAAAATTACAGTTAGTCTTGAGACATACAGGTGTTTATTTACAGAAAATTTAAAACCATTTTACCTGCCCAGAAGACATAGGAAAAGTTTGTTCTGTTATTTTACGTAATGATATAAATTTTGTCAGTATAATTGCAAGGCTATGTAGGAGAAGACAGCACGGAAAGCCTAGGTAGTTTCAGCCCTAAAATTCACGAATGAAAGTCCGTACAGCTTCAGTGTGCGGCACAGATTCAGTCATCAGCGTGTGACGTCACCAAAGTCTGCACAGGTCTGCAGTCGAGGTGGTATAGGTGAGAAACAGAGGAGTAGAGTCGTAACATGCTGCCATACAGGTTGTCACGTTATGGTGGCGTAACGCCTTAGAACTGAATGGAGATTATATTCAAAACTTGAGTTTTATAGCCAGAGAATTGGGGAACAGTACTGTGCATTTAAATCATGAATAAAACCAACCTGCTTTGAGAAGAATATGTGTTGCATTACTTGTAGAACAAACTGCATAGAGAGTATCCCTGTGAAATGCAAAGCGGGCACAAACACGAAACTTGACAAAAAAACTACGTCGAACAACTTGCAATTTCCGCAAGACTACAGAATTGGCAAATCACCAATAACAGCACATAGCAGATATGCCTGTGCCCTAGCTTCCGTGCCCTAACTGCAACAAAGAAGGCATTGTAGAAGCTAGACGTTCTAAAAAATCGAAATATGGCGGTGGACTAGGGAAAAGAGACACCTGTAACTAGACCACCATAAAATACATATGTTACTTCCAGAGAATACATTGTGCACAAAAATGAACTACAGTACATGCTACGTCGTTACGAAAAGAGGAGTATCACTGGATTGGCAGTATTTAAAAATAGAGAATAATAAGCTAATGCAGCATCCAAAGTACAAAATCCACTATGCATGTCTCTTAATAGTGACAAATCCTAATTAAAAGATAAATAAAACTCAGGCTGACGTCTCAGTTCTCCTAGTTGATTAGACAATATTTCACATTAAATTGTTTCCTATGTTTCTTATTTTTATTTTCATCATTTATGTCACAAGATTTTGTTTTCGTTACTATCGTTTCTTTTTAACTGATAATTCTAGCGTAGAATTCAACTAAAGAAAGCATAAAGTCCGAGAAGATTTTTGTTTCCGTTAACACCAGAATTTTATCGACAATAGTTACGGCATAGAAGACCATCAAAGAACATCTTAAGTAAGAGAAGATTTGTCATCGTGAGTACTGCTTCTTTTTACTGAAAACAACCACGGCACTAGTTTCCGGTGAGAATGGCAGGAGGACCGAAATGTTGGGTTACAAAGGGAGGACAGAAGCCTTAGTAACAAAAAATTAAAAGTACTGCATTACAAGCCGAAAGACTTGTGGTTCGATGCACAATTAGTTGCTGGGATTTGTTTCTGTCCCTTCTCGCTTCTCTTCATGTGTGTCAATGGTTTGCGCCGTGGTCATGAGTCGACATTAAACTGTAGGTTCACCTACTGCAATCAGGGCATGCGTGGAGGAGAATATGAGTAGGTGCTACAATGACCGTAGCATCTACATCTATTCAGACAGCCAGGCAGCCCTGAAATCATTGGCAGCTCCAGCAACAAGATCTAAGATTGTTGCAGATTGCCACAGGGCTCTTGTGGAGTAAGGGGGAAGCAATGGGGTGTACCTAGTGTGGGTCCCTGGCCACTCAGGGATCTGTGGCAATGAACAAGCCGATAGATTGGCTAGGATGGGGGCAACAACTCCATTTATTGGACCGGAACCTGTCTTGACAATCACCAAGGCTATGATCAAATTAGAACTACGAAACTGGCTTGGGAAACAGAACGTAGGATATTGGACCAAGGTCCATAAACAAAAACATGGTAAGGTAATGATGCCCAAGCCATGTTTTAAAAGAAGCTCTGTAATCTTGGGATTGAACAGGAAAGTGATCAAACTCATGACTGGTCTCATGACCGGCCATGAGAACTTCAAAAAACACCTACACACAGTGGGAAGAGGACCCTAAATGGAGGATCTGTGATGAGGGTGAAGAAACTGCATCACACCTAATCTTTGAATGCATAGAATTGGAGAGTAAAAGATACAGAATCTTCGGGACAACTAGACCTGAAGAAATTGTGTCTAACAAAACTGGTAGAGAGACTCCTTGCACTACTTAAGGGCATTGGTTGGTTTCACTAGATATACAGGGAGCGATACCGCACAATAAACCTGGTTTCGGTGCGGGCAGTGGCGGGTTAGACCTAAGCTGTTTTAGCTGTGCTGTTAAAATCAATCAATAAATCAATCAATCAAGGTTCACCTATAGCTGATTAGGTAAATCGAGACAAAGTCTGAGGAAGCAAGGACATACCACAGCTAGTTCCTACTAGAGACCTGCGTTCAAACCAATTTCCCGATTATCGGTACGCTGCAAGTGTCAGTTGTGGTCATAACAGTGTAACAATGGGTCCATTATGTCGGAGCTAGTGAATTCGAATGTGGGAATACTATTGACGCTCGTATGGTAGATGCTTCCGTAACAGAAGGAGGTGTTTCAACAGACGTCGCATCGTAGCTTAGTATCGCATACAGGGAAAGCGAGAAAAAGTCATCAGCTAGGTCACAACAACGTGGACGATAGCGTGTGTTACGTGACCATGGCAGGCGGTCATTGAGAAAGATTGTGATGAAAAATAAGAGGACGACAGCTGGAAAAGTCACTGCATAACAGAATCTCATTCTCAGGAGCATGTCAGCACCAAAAAGTACACGAAGTGAATACCATAAGCAGTAAATGCATGTGTAGCTGGAATTTCAAAAGCACTCATCAGTGATTTGGGCGTATGAAAATTATTTCACACTGTTTCCACCTTCTGGCCCAGTTTACGCCCCATGAGTGAAATGAGGCGAGGATTCAGTGATAATTTGGGCAGCCATATTGTAGTATTTCATGGCCCCCATGGCTGATCTGCAAGGTCACATTATTGCCAAGGAGTATGTGACCTTTTGGCTGACCGGGTCCACGCTGTGATACAACATTTGTTCCGCGATGGTGAAGCTATGCTACGACAGGGCCCTATACTTTGTCCAGAACAGATTCTGTGAGCACGGGGATGAGTTGTCGCATCTTTCCTGTCCACCACGGTCACCAGATCTCAATATTATGGAGTTTGTGAGGTTTGATTTGGAGAGACGGATGCGTGATCGTTATCCAACTCAGTGGTCGTTATCTGAACTTGCCACTATTCTGCAGGAAGAATGGTACAAGATTACCTTGAAAACCATACAGGACCTGTATTTGTGCTTTCCAAGACGACTGGAAGCGTTTTTGAATACCAGAAGGTTCCAACGCCGTTTTAGGCTTGATAATATCTTGTTTTTCTGATTTTTCCATATTTTTGTTTACCCCTGTATTTACGTGAGTGTGTGGTGGCGAAGAAACCGAGACCATGTGCGCACCAACTCAGAGACGCCGAGTGTGACGTAATGCCGCTGCTGCTTCGCGGCGCACAAGTAAGCCAGAAGTCAGTGTAAACACTTTTACGTCTATAGATTCGTTTTATCTCATTTTTGGTGATTCTCTGACGTAGTTTTCTCTTGATTGCTTGTAATTCTTCATCTACATCAGCTGATGGTAGAAGCGATACAACATTTTCAGCCATGTTTCCTGAACCGTGATTTATTTTCAAAGAATATTCTTAAGAATTTATTTTATTTACTAGCGATTCATCAAGAACATTAACACATTTAATCACACTATGTAATCATGGAAGTAGTTGCCAGGGAGTAACTAATGAAATCATAACCAAAGTCCCTTTAACAAGTGGGAATTTTATTCACTTTAATAGTGCCTAAAAGCATTTTTTAAAAGAAACAGATTTAAAATTATAATCAGAAAGCACCCTCTAAATATCAAAGTTACAATTTATTCAGAGGCAGAAAGAAACAAGTTTTGACTGTATGAGCTTTCAGGCAGAGAACCTTGCCGCTCCCTTTTGACACGGCAGTAGTTACGACCACTCACAACAGCCTCTAAAAGACTACACTGGTGCAAATCTGCAACACACCAGATTACTTTAAACTAAGAGTTTTAACAATTTACACAAGCACACAAACTATGCACCCCCCGTACGAGGGATGAAAATGGTACAAACACTAACAATTAAAATATTAACCTTGCCACTGAAGGTGCAACTGGATTTTAAGTTCTAAGAAAAGTCTTACGGTGAAATGATCATTTCAATAAAAGCCCATAAAATGCAATCTTATATAAAATTCTACAAAGTTGGCCAAACAACAGTTAAGATGCTCTACAGTACACAGATACCACCCCTCAAGATCATAGGCAATAATATCAAAGTTTCCAAAGATCAAAACACTTATAGCAATAAATTGGTTAACACACCAAATCCGACAAACATGACACAGGCAGCTTCTAACGTGTGATAGATTGATAGGGAGATTACCGAACAACCGGAACCGCAGGTTGCTCTAACTCGCAAGGGAAAAACGGACCATCCAATTTATAAACAACCACCTTCCCGCGGGTGGGCAAACGGTGGGATGACCCCAAAGCAAAACGGCTGGTGACCTCACCAAGAAAACAAGTAGAATTTAACGAGAGTAAATCAAACAACATATCACCAATAACTTAACTTATAATAAATTGCGATTTCTCGAGAAGACCTGGCGCAGCACCCCCAAATCGCTCTCCCGACCCGTCCGCTGCCTGCCGCTTCAGCGGAAGCAGGAAGGCGCGCCGATCTCCCGTCTCACAGCGTCGCAGCTCGCACCAGCCAGACTGATGTCGTGGGTTGACTCCTGTTGCTCTCGTGTCACTACCCCTCGCTATACGGCGCGGCCCACTGGACTCACGTGGCGACCTCACGTGCGCCGACGCTCAAGACGGACAAGTCATCTTGTGTCTCAGTGCGCGACCGACTAACCGATCGATCCAACCGCCAATGACCGTTGCCTCAGCAAACTCGAGCAGACTGGCGGCCTAACGCGCAGGCTCAGATGCAGGAACTAAGCCCCATCCGGGCGACCACTCGCTGAGTTCTCTTACTGGCGGAGTGGAAAGACTCTCATTTTGCCGGCTTTAAAGGTTGATCCGAAAGACAGACATACTAGCACTCCGAGCGACAGACAGACGCTAACTGCCTAACAAATGCGGACGCGAGACAGACTAGCAAGCTGGGGACGAGAGACTGACCCAGACTGACCGAGTGGCGAGCTCATAGCGCCCCTTAAATGCACGTGAACAGGCAACCTTTCCCCTTTCCCACCAGAGGAAGACACCAAAGCTACGATTGCCACAGCGGCGCCACCGCCGGAAATGGAGGGCGACTGCTTCACACTACGCGCTGCGGCGCTCTCTTCAAAACAGCAATTTTTACCACGGCTCATTTCCTATGTAATGGTGATTTGTTGTGACTTGTCAGGCTGTCCCGACGGATATATTGCAAATACACGTTACGGTATTCTCGCCGGATAGTGTTGTGCAAATCCCACGATATTTCATCGATAAAATTGTTCATCATTTTCAGGTGGTGGTAGGTGGTGTTGCCAGTGCTACGAGACGCCACTGATGACAATTGCTCGTAGTTGTAGAAATTTGTCAGGCCAGTTGCAGGAGACAGGCGTGCGTTGGGAGGCGCTCACAGTTGGGTGAAAGTGGCTCCTGCCGGGAGCCGAAGAGAGGCCTTCAGCGCGTGAACAGTGAGCAGTGACTGTGCTACCAGACGCTCCTGTGGTTGAAATCTTAGTTTTAAACCTGCATCCCTTTTGATAAGATTGTCAGCAATAGCAATACTTGTGGCCTCCTTAAAATCATAATCCCAGAACGATGACACTGGCGACAAAACATAAGTCTTCTTATAAAACATGTGTTATCCCGTGTGCAGGCAGTGGTCCGCTACCGCAGACTTATCAAGTTGGCCCATGCGTGTATGACGATGGTGCCCAACACAAGTTTCTTGCACGATTCATGTCTGACGAATATAAGGTTTCCCACATTACCATCCGATCTTGTACGGGATGTGGAAAATAAAATGCAAAGAAACACAGCAGAGGAAAGGAAATACAGTAGTAACCTAACCGTAGCAGATGTTGAAAGTGGTTACCATTCACCTCTTTGCACTTTCTTGAAGACTATGAGAGTTGTTGCGATACATCTTAAACTTGAGGGCTCCCTACACAAAGTAATCGTACGTTGACAGATCAGGTGATCTTGGCCATCTAGGGCCGCGACCGGACTTACCTCTGCCAACAATTCTGTCAGGCTTGAAAATAGTGTAAATGTGGTCCACGCTTCGACCGGCTGTATGAACAGTTGCTCCAACCTGTTGGAAGTAACTTAGGTCTGAAACTTCCTGGCAGATTAAAATTGTGTGCCGGACCGAGACTCGAAATCGGGACCTTTGCCTTTCGCGGGCAAGTGCTCTACCGACTGAGCTACCCAAGCACAACTCACGCCCCGTCCTCACAGCTTTACTTCTGCCAGTACCTCGTCTTCTACCTTCCAAAGCTGTGAGGACGGGGCGTGAGTCGTGCTTGGGTAGCTCAGTCGGTAGAGCACTTGCCCGCGAAAGGCAAAGGTCCCGATTTCGAATCTCGGTCCGGCACACAGTTTTAATCTGCCAGGAAGTTCCATATCAGCGCACACTCCGCTGTAGAGTGAAAATTTCATTCTAGAAACTGTAGGTCTTTTCCTTCTCCGTTAATGTTGCCTCTCAGCTGGGCCACTTTCATTTGCCGCACTCTGTATAGCCAGAGCATAGCAAATTCCTCAGTATTTCTGATGGGCGAAAAACACGCTTTATTTCCCATTTCTTGAGGGTTCTTTCCATGTTCGAAGACGCCGCCAATGTACCAAGAAGGCCGTTACAGCGGATGCCTCCACATCTTCTTTTACGTCCCTAAACTCAACTTACTTAGAATGGAGTGATTATGTATTTGTCCATCATATCTTGACCTTAGAAAACATGGCGTATGTAAGATCCCATGCCAATGTGGGAAATCTTATGTTTGGCAGACATGTCCAACACTGCAAGGACGCTAAATATCATCATCATAGCTGCCTGGGCTAACCTGATAAATCAGTGATGGACGAGCGTTGCTAGACGATGGGGTATAATAAGTTTTACCAGAAGACATAAATTTTATCGTTAGCGTCATCATTCAGGGATTATGATTTTTGAGGAGGTCATACATATTCCTATGTCGGACAGTCTTTTCAGCTGGGATGCAGGTTTTCATTTGAGCGCCTGCCGATATTCACTATCGGCTGCCATTAAATTAAAATAGCAGGAATAAGAACCTTCAATCCATGATTGGACGCAGCACATCGTAGAGATTTAATTCAGCTTTTAATCACAGGAGCATCTGACAGAACAGTCATTACCCACTGCCTCCACGCATTAGACCTGTCTTTGGCTCCCGGCAGGAGGCAGTTTCATACAACTGTGAGCGCCTCCCACGCAGTTATATTTCCTGCACCTGCCCTCAACAGATTTCGACGACGCCGAGTGTTTATCATCAGTGGCGTCTTGTAGCGGTGAAATCACTTACTAACACCACTTGAAGAATTCGAACAGTCGTATCGATGAAATATCGTGGGTTTTGCACAATATTATCTATCAGAGGACATGAGAAGTGTATTTGCAAATCTTGCTAACAGATACAGTTACAAGACGTTCTGATTTTCCTTGCTTTCTGCTGGGCTTCCTTTTCGGATCGAATTGTTTGTTCCATGAGCAAAGCTCCCTCACATTTCCTGCAGAGCAGCCGCGTCTCGTCAGACGTATTCGTCCGCACGATTGCTCTAGAAACCGCCAACGCATGGTTCCTCATAATCTCACACTGCTTTGCGCCTCATACTCTGAAATGTTACGCCGTGTTGCTTCAGTAGGTGCTGTGAATAAAAAAGTTACAAATTTACTTAATGCGAGTGACACACACTCCTCTGGCGTGGTAGATGAAAGTAGGTACTCGTGATTAAATTATTGAATTAGACTGAAAATCGTGACATGGTATTATTCCGTAGTTGACATCGGAAATGAGACTAAAACATTGTAAAAAGATAAACTTTACGAATCATTGCCGAAGGTGTGATGATATCAACAACTTACACTGTACACTGTATCCTGTTGAGGTTTTCCAACATGGTACCTCATGCTGTCCGGGCAGATTATTTTCGTGTCTGGAGGAGGCTATGTGGCAGCTGCAGCACTGGGCAGCGGCCACTTGTTGAAGTACCGCCACACTCTCTAGCGATGTGTTAGGGAGGGGATGAGAGTACTGGGGAGGAGGCGGAGCTGCTGCTAGCAGAACTGCCCATACAGTATGCTGTGGAACTGGCCACTCAGCCCAGCGGCGTACGCGATCACCCAACCCAACCCACGCTGCCAACGACGTGGGGCGCAGGTGGCTACCCGCCAATCCTCCCCACTTCGCCCCTACAACTTTGTACTTTAGGGCTACGCAGTTTCCCTGTAGTCAGCTAGCTCGCCTTTAGCGAACGACAATCGTGTCGCTTGCTCTACGTAACCTAAAGGCTGAATTCGCGGTATTCCACGCTACAGTAACAAGTAAGTGTGTAAAACTCTTCGATTCACCTTTGTAATAACGAAAGTAGTGGAAATATCGCATGCTATAATTTTGCTTAACGATATAAATTATTTATCTATCATATTTTGTAACTAAACTTTTGATTTCACGCCAGCCGTGGTAGCCGAGCGGTTCTGGGCGCTTCAGTCGGGAACTGCGCGACTACTACGGTTGCAGGTTCGAATCCTGTCTCGGGCATGGATGCGTGTGATGTCCTTAGGTTAGTCAGCTTGAAGTAGTTCTAAGTTCTAGGGGACTGATGACCTCCCAAATTCCTCAGAGCCATTTGAACCATTTTTGTTTTTAATTCACCTTTTGTTGTAATTTACCCTATCCTTAAAATTACATCAGAAAGGATAGCAAGTAACGATATTTTATTTATTGAGCGAATATAATATTGTAGGAGGAATACATGACTGAATCTGAAGGTGATTTAATGGTGTACAAGGTTTGTAACGAGTTGATATGAATATGACCGACAGAATCGGTTACGTCATTCCAAATAAGTAAGAGTTCGTCGATCGTTATGGCTGGCCACTCTCTCGGAAATCCATGAACTGTTGTTTTCAATGGATAAGATATCTGGAGGACTTGGTGGTATGGCAACAGAAGAGAATCCTCTTTATTGGGGCAGGCCAGCGCAGCACGAATAACACGTCATTTTACATTAAATTGTTGGTAGGTAATGTCACAGATCGGACAGCCATAGCCGCAGGCCTGTTGGAAAAATCATCTTCCCTTGTTGTGTGGTTCAAATGGCTCTGAGCACTATGGGACTTAACTTCTGAGGTCAACAGTCCCCTAGAGCTTAGAACTACTTAAACCTAACTAACTTAAGGACATCACACACATCTATGCCCGAGGCACGATTCGAACCTGCGACCGTAGCGGTCGCGCGGTTCCAGACTGTAGCGCCTAGAACCGGTCGGCCACCCCGGTCGGCTCCTTGTTGTGTCCTGAGATGGATGTAGGACAGCTTACAGAAGATAGGGGATCTTATCCCAGTCGACACAATTGACAAGAGAATGTAGCGTGGTTTGCTTTTAGTACACAGACAGCCGTTCGGTTACAAGGTGAGAGTATTTCAAAGTACGGACGCAGGACAGAAATGAAAGTCAGAATGAATTCATGATAATGGAACTCTATTCGATGCACTACTCCAAGGCTAAGATCTCCTTAGAGAATTCTATCTCTAGCTTTGAAATTGTGCCGATATAAGATGGATAACCGCTCCTCCGAATCTATACTGAAGTGAGAAGAGTCGTGGGATCCCTCTTAATATCTTTTCGGGGCTCCTTTCACCCGGCGTAGTGCATCAGATCGATGTGGCATCGACTCAACAGGTCGTAGGAAGTCTCTTGCAGAAACAGACTGCCACAATCATTTCACAGCCGTCTTGTTATCGGTGCAGTAGTTCGTGCAGGAACTGGCTTCTAGATCATGTCCCATAAATTATCGATGGAATTCATGCCGGGCGATCTGGGTGGCCAAATCATTCGTTTTAATTGTTCTGAATGTTCTTCAAAGCCATCGCGAATAACAGTGGGTCGGTGACATGGCACATTGTCATCATAAAACTTCCATTGTTGTTTGGGTATATGAAGACCATGAGCGGCTACAAACTGTTAGCGATCGGTTCTGTTTCAGGTAAACAGAGCCCACACCATTATCGAGCCACCACCAGCTTGCACAATGCTTTGTTGACAACTCGTCGCTATAGGTTAGCGGGGTCTGGGCCACACTAGAATCCTACCATCAGATCTTACCATCTGAAATCGAGACTCATCTGACCAGGCCACGATTTTCATATAGGGTCAGACCGACATGGCCACGAGACGAAAAGAGGCACTGTAGGCGATGTGCTGTCAGCAGCCATTCGTGTCGTTCGTCTGCTATCACAGGCTATTAACGCCAAATTTCGCTGCACTGTCCGAAGGGATAGGTTCGCCGTAGATTCCACATTGACTTCTTCAGCTACTTCACGCAGTGTTGCTTGTCCTCAGCACTGGAAACCCTACGAAAAGCTGTTGCTCTCGGTTGTTAAGTGAATGTCGTCGGCCATTGCGTTGTCCGTCGTGAGAGGTAATGTCTGAAATTTGGTATTCTCGGTAGACTCCTGACACTGTGACTCTCAGGATATTGAATTCCCTAACGATTTCCGAAATAGAATGTCCCATGCCTCTAGCTCCAACTACCATTCCGCGGCCTCGCAGAGTAGCCGCGAGGTCTCAGGCGTCCTGTCACGGTCCACGCGGCTTCCCCTGTCGGAGGTGAGCCTAGGGACCGATGACCTCAGCAGTTTGGCACTGAAGAACCAAAAAAATTGGTACACCTGCATAATATTGCATAGAGTCTAGCGAGTACGCAGAAGTGCCGCAACGCGACGTGGCATGGACTCTACTAATGTCTGAAGCAGTGCTGGAGGGAACGGACACCATGAATCCTGCAGGGCTGTCCATAAATCCGTGAGAGATGGAGATCCTTTCTGAACAGCACGTTGCAAGGCATTCCAGATATGCTCAATAATGTTCATATCTGGAGAGTGTGGTGGCCAGCGGAAGTGTTTAAACTCAGAAGAGTTTTCCTGAAGCCACTCTGTAGCAATACTGGACGTGTGGGGTATCAAATTGCCCTCCTGGAATTGCCAAAGTCTATCAGAATGCACAATGGACAGGAATGGATGCAGGTGATATTACGTTCCGTGACACCTGTGCGGAGCAAACAGTACCAAGAATAAACCGTTTAGGAAGCATCTTCAGTTCAGGGCATAAAAATTATTTTCCTGTTCCCCAACTGTAAATACACTCATGATCGGAAAGAAAACAGAACTGCTTGAACGATTAGAGACAGGACGTTCTTGCTCACAGGATACGTACATTAGTATGTTCTGGAGGAATGATTAGCATTTGAAACATGTCGGTTAGCAGGTTCGAGGTTAACATCGATATCATGGCAGAACACCACTTACTGGTAAAATATGCCTTCGGGTGTCGTTGTCGCTATAAACCGAAGGTAACTGATCAGTGTGACTTGAGCAGACGCGCAGGATATCTCGCAGATATATACGCGAACAGTACCGTCAAATCAGTAAGATTTAAACAGGATGCATTATTAGCATGAGTAAATGTGATGCATCCGTTGGGGAAATTGCCGCTCGTGTGGGGCGAACAGGTATTGAAACGTCCCCTTTGAACAATTATACATGACTGTGCTTAACCTGACACACAATATTTTGTTAGCGCAACGCAATCTGACTTTCAAAATTCCCTACAAAAGAATGGCCCTGACTAACATTAAACTATACCTTTCACAAATCACTTACCTCACAAAAATCTTCGCTGCTCAAGCTACTGCAATACAGCGAGCGCCACTACTGCCAGCTAAATAAAAGATTCAAACTACTGAAGGTACTAACTACTGATAGGGATAGTTAGCAAATGAAAGATATTAATAGAGAACAAACAATGTATTTACCTTGATATCATCATAGATAAATATAGCAGTTCATGACAAATTTCAAAACTCCGCCATCTCTCTCTCCACATCCACCACTGCTGGCGGCTCACCTCCAACTGCACAACGCTACGCGCTGTTCACATCCAGCTGCCGCTGCCCAACACTACAATGGCAGACAACAATGCAAACTAGCTACAGACTGCACACAGCACAGCCAGTGATTTTCATACAGAGGTGGCGTTACCAATAAAAAAACCTAAACAGCCTACTTACATAGCCCCCATGCTCCCCACAAAAATTTTTACAAATGGGATTGGGCAGTGGCCAATACAGATTTGAAAAATTTTTTTTCATAATTACAATAACAAAGAAATCAAATGCACACACTTATTGATACAATGTTGGTCAAAAGCTAAAATTTGTCTCACAGTCCATAAAGACAGTCCTAATCGTACATAACAGGAGAATAGCAGTGTTTTTCTCAAAGTCCGAGCGGTAAAAGAAAATGCACACAGAAGTAGTGGATTTCCATGCAGTCTTGAAGAAGTAGTGTTGTCCTTCCAACGGAAAGACAGTGCTGACTCTCGACATGCAGACAAGTATTGGGTCACAACAGAGCAAACCCACTGCAGAGTCAGTCGAAGTTTTGATGAATATTGGTAGGTCATCACAGAGCAGACCCACTGTAGTCCTGGTAGAGATTACGATATTCGTGGGCCACCAGAGGCGCAGACCCACTGCAGTCCTTGTAGAAATAATGGTACTGATGGATCATCAAAGATGTAGACCCACTGTAGTCCTTGTAGAGATAATGGTATTGGTGGGTCACCAGAGGTGCAGACCCACTGTAGTCCTTGTAGAGATGACCAGCAGCCATCTGTTGCGATTGTGCAGGTGCACATTCACCATCGAAGAGTCTTGCGGAGAATATAGCAAGTCCATAAACCACCACTTGTGCACTCACAAAGTTTTTGGAATTGTCCTTAGAACCAGCAATGCTGTTATCCAGTCCCTTGCTGAATTATCAACACACGTGCAAACACTAACAGTCCGTACTTCTCACATATTGTCCATATACTATGACCAACAGAAACGTGTGCAGTGAAATGATACTTACTTTTAAGAACTGGTGTCAATTACAATTTTATAACATGACAATACAATAACAAAGGTACAAAATACATCATTAAAAATATAACAATACAGATAACATTTGTAGTACAAGCTTTACAAAAGAATCGAAATAACATATACATCAGTGTTACAGGAATTATGACATTAGTAAATACATAAAAGATCAGAATAACTTTTGGAACATCAACTTCACACATGAGTATTAAACAGAACGGAATTAATAATGTCTAACATCTTTACAAAGTAAATAACATATTATTAATGCCAATTATATTCGAGGATAACAGTATTCCTCATCATAGTGAATGTAGCTTAATATTAAAAGAAGAAAAAATTCTATTAAACTACACAGAGACAGGAAGAAAACAAATACACAAGGGTACACAAACACATAGTGGGATAACACCAATAGGAAAGGATAGGGTTCGTTTTCAGTGTAACATTTGGTACTGCAGTCCAACCCAAAACTTCATATATCTTTCCTCTTATTTCATCCTTTGTTTCCACCAAAAAAAATTCTATCTAAGCATTCTTTCTGTGTTTATATGTTCACACATTTCTTACCTCAACATTTATTTCCAAGAAAATCCTACCTAAACCTGTTTTCTCAATGCATTTCTTCCAATTCATCGCAACTCATTCTCTTAGAGGCTACCCCCTCTTAAGCTAACTTAAATCTACTGAGCTCAGATGCTAAACTAAGGGACGAGGCAATGCAGCATCACATAACAAATCAACACAAACAGCAATGCAAAAAATGCAAATTGGCAAAGCTAGCAGCATAAATGAGCAAAAGTCAAATTCAATAACACTATGCCTGGCAAACAGCAGCAGCAAATGTAATAACTTATATCAAAACATGACATAGCTCAAGCAGAAAAAATAGTACACTAAAGATAACAATGCAGATAAGGGAAATGTATAATCACATCTTAATGTCTATGTAATTAAAGTGGTGCACCACAACAACTGATTGTAAAAAGAAATATTACCATGTACTTGAAAAGAAAATTATGTGTTACTGTTACTAGTTCCTTCTTATTGTTCTTTCCTTTCCAAGTGCTCCTTTTTTAAAGAATGTGGATCATAAAATAATTATTTAATAGATCAGTTGACAGAAAGTGTTCACATTAGCAAATGCATTTCATTTTATAAAAGCAATGCTGCAACACAGCTGGAAACCAGATATCAAATGAAATAAGCAACTATGAAAAGCAAAGCATAAAAATATCATTCAGTAGTCATGTGACATTTCATAAGTTAGTAGCTCTCAACTCTCGTAGAAAGACACTTGTCATTATAATGGCCTCCCCTTTTTTTTTTCTACCTGTGCCGCTGAAGGCTAATGGCTTTTTTTCGGGCGGCTGTCGCCCAGGTGGGTGCCCGCGACGCATTACGTGCAGGTGGTCACTTAACTTTCTTACGGAAATATTTACGACAGCAGTTTCCGCTACAGTGACAGTCTCACATAAAAACATTTCACAGGTCAAGAATTTGCGTTACAAATCTGTAGAAACAAAATGCTATTGATATAACAGTGTCCAAAAAATTTTCGTCTGCATTGTAATACATTCACGCATATACACACACATTTCATAACTCTTAAAGTACGATTCTTGGTTTCCAACAACCTTTTCCACAAATCAGAGTCCCTAAACACTACTCATTATTCCTTACCTTATTCGTCGACACTTCTTCAGTATTTCATCATAAGAAATACGTAGCATAATAAACATTCCTCAACAACATAATACACATCGTCGTCGTAATAATAACATCATAACAAAATCTCAAAATCGTCGTAGCTTCCTCCAATAATTAAAAAAAAATTCTCTGCTCATGTCAAAAGTGTCATCTGCCACAAATGTACTTTAAAAATCATGAATCCATACAAAATACATCATTCAAAGCTCTCATAGTATCACAATGATTCCGAAAAAAATATGAAGAGTTCACACAGTACAGACAAAATACAATTTCGTAAGTGTGAAGTTATCCAACGGTGTAATTACGTAAACATGTGTCACTGACGTAGTAAAAAACATGTTTATCTCTCAGTTAAATGATCAGATCGCTGTGTAATCTATGTTTTAGAGAAATATGGTACCGATGTGTAAAGTTGTATAAGCAAATACCATATTAGCTAGGGTTCCTTGTGCTTGCCAAACACATGGTACACAAAGTAGGCGTATACCCCCCTGAGGATTAATGTAATTATACCCTCAGGTGTTACAGATTACAGCAATGGAATGAAATGTATCATGGAAAACTTTCTTTGTAATTCAAAAATCTTTAAAAATAAATGTTTTAAGTACAAAATTAATCACTCAAATGCGTGTCCTGTAGCGCTAAATGTGCGTCTTGCTGTAAGATAATTCTGTGGAAGTGTCGTAATTATCGTCCTCCGAAAGCTAAGTTCTGCAGAAGTCAATGTACTTACCCCATCAGAAACGAAAGTGAAATGCTTTGTGTATAGATATCATAATTATTATGCACATTACTGTGATCAAGAAAATACTATACTGTAAAGTATTGTTGTGCTAAGAAAAGGGCCTCACATTGTAGCTTACTACTAAAACATGTTTTGCTTTCCAGAAGAATTCAGAAAAACTGTGCGGATATAAAACAGAAACACTGCAAAAGCAACATTGTAAATTGTCACTCATTAGTAGTGTCGTGATAAAATCGTGTAACTGTCACATAAACTAACCACTGTGTCATCTGGTATCTCACAGAAAGTACTTTAATTCCGAATGTATTTTCAAGTAAACCAAAATGTTGCATTAAAATCTCATTAGCAGTACCAGTATAGTATGTGTCCTAAGTATGTAAGCCTGATAGTCGTTACGTAATCGTGCAACTAACAAGCAAGAATGTACAAATACAGCACTGTGTCGTCTGTTCACTATAACAATGCATTCGTAATTTCTGTTTAAAAATGTTCCCTAGGTTCTAGACTGGATATTTAACTTCAAACATTGTTACATGTTAACAGATTCTAAATCTGACAAAGCATACTAGAAATGTGAAGCGAAAAATTTTATGACAAAGACTAAGTTAAAAAGCAGATTATCTTTCAATAAACGGTTTTACATGTGAAATGTGGTGTAAACCTTTACCCTTCATAGTACTCAGAGTTTGAACTTGAATGCAATTGTCAGGCGGTATACGTCGGTAAAGAATACTGGAGTTTTTCTCAAGGTTAGCGTCTATGTTATTTTTCTCTGAGCCAGCCGGCGCAGGTGGCTGCCTGCGGCGCGAGTCATTGTCTGCCTCTTTGTTGGCGCGTGTCGTTATTGGGGTTTGGAGACCTAACTTCTACAAATTCACGTTGTCGAAAGTGCCCAGCTCTGTTTGAATCCCGCCAGTTCTGATGCAGTTCAGGTCTGTCGTTACGATCATATCGTCTGTCGTCATGTCGGTAGTTCCTGTAGCTTCTTTCTTGTCGGTTAAGTGGTGGAGAATTTCTCCCTGAATCGTAACTGCGCGCTGGACCGTTGCGTCTAAAGTTATTCTGTCTCCCTTGATAATAATTGTTTTGGTTCCCATATTGTCTGTTTCTCTGATTGTCTCTGTGATAGTCATTACCACAGAGAGGTGATCTTTCCCTGTAATTATTACTACTCTGCCAACGGTTGTAATACGGGTGGTGTCTGTTTCGATCACGATTTGCGTTGTAAGAATAGGCTTGTCGTGGCCAGTTATTGTTTCTGTCGTCACGGAATTGTGACGGAAGTGACCTGTAGTGATTGTTTTCCTGTTTTCGCATCCCGCGACTGTCTGTGTCAATTTCCAGTTCTTGTAACAGTCCCTGAAAAGCCTCAATGTCTTCTTTACAACGTCCTGCTAAAATAATATGTCGTAAATGTTCAGGCAATTTGAGTAAGCAAATGCGGATGAGTTCTGAGGGGCTGTATGGGTTTGAAAGATATTGATTCTTATGCAACATGTCTTCAAAATATTTGACAAGACTGGAAAATTCAGATTGTTCAAAGTGTTTCATCATCATGATGCTATGTTTTACACGGTCTTGTGTAGCTTGAGACCAATATGCTGAGAGGAAGGCATGGTAAAACTCTCCTTCACTGTGGCAATCGTGAATTACCGATCGCATTCTTACAGCTGGTTCATTCTCTAAATAGCCACACATAAATTCTAATCTGTGTTCCAACGACCAGTTGGGAGGAAAACAATGAGAGAATTGATGGAGCCATGCTTGTGGATGAATGTCGTTGCCAGAATTCTTAAATGTTTTGAATTTACGTGTAGTAATGAACAGCTTATAGTCAAAATCATCATGTCGGCGAGTCGCACATCGGTCATTGTTAGGTCGTGTCGGCCGTTCCATCTCAAAATTCGGTGCACATTGCCAATTTCTTTCATAACTTCCGAAATGCCCTGTGTTATTATTTTGCGGCTTTTCCGTATTTCTAAGTCCCTCTTCCCGTGTTGGAGCGCGAGTGTCCTCTGAAATACGTAATTCTTGTATTACCTGTGTCAGCTGATCTTGTACTTCCCGGATTTCTCTTTGGTGTTGCGTATTAATTTGATTCTGATTTTGTTTGAATTTCCTAATTTGTTCATACTCTTCTGTGTCAGTGAAGGCTACCTTTGTAGATAAGTTAGTGAACTGATCTGAAAGTTCGGCTACTTTATCCGATAGTGTACTTATTTCCTCAGTGTGTTTTTCTGAACCAAGTTTCAGAGTATCTACTGTGTCCTTTAAGTTTTCCTGAGTTTTTGCAAGTTGCGTAACCGAATCGGTAGATGCAACTGAGTCAAATTTAGCTTGCAAGGTCTCATGATTTTCATGAACAATAGTTTGCAGTTCTTTTATGGCTGCTTCGTGATTGTGTAATGCATTTTCATGCCGCGAAAAAATAGGTTGAAAATGCTCACAAATTTGTGTTTTTACGTCATTACAGACTTTTTGACATTTCGATTCAATGTTATGTAACTCAGTAGTTAAGTCTTCACGTGTTTGTTCAAGAGTTTGTTCCAATGAGTCTAACTTTTTAAGATTTTGTTCCACTGTGTAACTTTTTGAGATTTTGTTCCACTGTGTCTAACTTTTTGAGATTTTGTTCCACTGTGTCTAACTTTTTGAGATTTTGTTCCACTGTGTCTAACTGTTGCTGTGTTTGTCTCTGGTGTTGTTCCATTGTGTCTAACTTTTCAAGCTTTTGTCCCATTTGTTGCATTAATTGTAATAACAATGCACTGGTGTCTGAAACATGTTCCTCAGTGCTTTTCGGGAGTGAAGTTGCACCGGCAACATTCACATTTTGACAAGCGGAAAATGTGTCTTGACTCATTTGAGAAAACGGTGAGGATCCAAAACCTGAATCTACAGTATTTGCGAGATCGTGTCGTGTCATTTCGGCTTCCTGAGGCGAGCTATTGCCGACCGATCGGTCGATAATGCTTCCCTCTTCACTAATTGTTTCACTGTCCACGCCATTGTTTCACGCCCGCTCCATTTCCCTGTGCACAGTTACCAAATTACTACTTTGAACATTAGTTAATTCATTACTCTGCGGCGCTGATAAGCTACGCTCGTCGTCACTATTATTTCTCAGTTTAGTTTGGAGCCTAGTGTTACGTTTTTCACACGCCATAATTGTCACAATATTTCACACGATAACACAGAAAAGCACAATTTGAAGATAAAAAATAAGAGAACACATTAACATAGCACTGAAAATAATATGTAGTTAATTGCAAGCGTAGCTGCGAAATACTTGGTGCAAATCTACATGCATGCCACAACTGTTTTACTATACAACAATGAAAGACTGCAACTACAAAGGAAATTCTCTCTATAATTACACGCTAGCAATAAACAATAGCTACACCAATTACGCAAACTACAAGAAAAATCAGAAGATTCCAGTGAGCTATCCTAGGCTAAGGGTCGACATATGAAACGTCCCCTTTGAACAATTATACATGACTGTGCTTAACCTGACACACAATATTTTGTTAGCGCAACGCAATCTGACTTTCAAAATTCCCTACAAAAGAATGGCCCTGACTAACATTAAACTATACCTTTCACAAATCACTTACCTCACAAAAATCTTCGCTGCTCAAGCTACTGCAATACAGCGAGCGCCACTACTGCCAGCTAAATAAAAGATTCAAACTACTGAAGGTACTAACTACTGACAGGGATAGTTAGCAAATGAAAGATATTAATAGAGAACAAACAATGTATTTACCTTGATATCATCATAGATAAATATAGCAGTTCATGACAAATTTCAAAACTCCGCCATCTCTCTCTCCACATCCACCACTGCTGGCGGCTCACCTCCAACTGCGCAACGCTACGCGCTGTTCACATCCAGCTGCCGCTGCCCAACACTACAATGGCAGACAACAATGCAAACTAGCCACAGACTGCACACAGCACAGCCAGTGATTTTCATACAGAGGTGGCGTTACCAATAAAAAAACCTAAACAGCCTACTTACAGTATGTGCAGAATGGTTCACGGAAGGCTGCAGAACACAGACCCCCCCTCCCGGCCACCCCCACCCCCACCCGAAAAAATCGACACCTCATTCCACAGGCATTGCAGGACAGATCTGCCAGGTGTGTCAGTACGTCGCCGTTTATTATGGAGTGGGCTACATGTGCGTCGTCCACTTCCCCGCATATCTTCGACAAAAATGCATAAACATGCTAGACGGCAGTGGTGTATGGAACGACGTCACTGAGGACGGAAATGGCATCAGATATTGTTTTCGGACGAATCCAGGTTCTGTTTGTTTGAAAGTGATGGCAACATTTTGGTTCGCCGCAGACAAGGGGAGCGGCATCACATTGACTATATTCGCGGAAGACTTACAGCGCCATAACACGGCCTTATGATGTGGGGTGCTGCTGGGTACAACCACAAATCACAGTCCAGGGGAACTACGACCAGTGTGACCTCTGTGGATGAACTCCTGCGACTTGTAACCATACCCAGTCTGTGCTGGCAGGAGTGGCTGAGCGGTTCTAGGAGCTACAGTCTGGAACCGAGCGACCGCTACGGTCGCAGGTTCGAATCCTGCCTCGGGCATGGATGTTTGTGGTGTCCTTAGGTTAGTTAGGTTTAAGTAGTTCAAAGTTCTAGGGGACTGATGACCTCAGAAGTTAAGTCCCATAGTGCTCAGAGCCATTTGAACCATACCCATTCTGCACAACACCCCAGACAATTTTTCAGCAAGACAATGCACCACTACATGTTAGCACACGAAAATGTGCCTTCTTGGTGTCATAGGATGTCAACCTTTTACACAGGCACGCCAGATCACCAGACTTACCGTGAATCGAAAATGTATGGAATATGATGGATGCTTGGTGTAGCGTTGTGACCCAATTCCAACCGCCACAGATGAACTTTGGAACCTGGTGAGCACAGCATGGATGTGTACACCACAGGACGCCATTCACTCTATATAAGCATCGATTCCATCACGCATAAAAGGAGTTATCAGGGCCCATGACCGACTCTGTGCCTACTAGGCAACAGGACACATACTGAACCAAGGTAAATAAATGTAAATGCCGTGTGACTAGGGCCTCCCGTCGGGTAGACCGTTTGCGGGTGCAAGTCTTTCGATTTGACGCCACTTCTGCGATTTGCGCGTCGGTGGGGACGAAATGATGATGATTAGGACAACACAACACCCAGTCCCTGATTGGAGAAAATCTCCGACCCAGCTGTAATCGAACCCGGGCCCTTTGGATTGACATTCTGTCGCACTGACCACTCAGCTACTGGGGCAGACTGATTCAAGGTGACTGAAAGGCTAATCATTTCCGCAGAACACACTAAACTCCATGTCCTGTGAATATGAACGTTCTGTCTCTAGTCGTTCAAGATTTTCTGTTTTTTTTTTCTGAATGTAAGTGTATGAAAACCACAACCGCACTTTATCTTTGCCAACATCTACAATGAGGTTACAAAAGCCATTGGATAACGATGTGCACATATTCAGATGGCGGTAGTATCGTGTACACAAGGTATAAAAGGGAAGTGTATTGACGGAGCTGTCATTTGTACTCAGGTGATTCATGTAAAAAGGTTTCCGACGTGATTATGATCACAGGACATGAATTAACAGGCTTAAAACTCGGAATGATAGTTGGAGCTAGATGTGTGTGGCATTCTTTTTCGCAAGTCGTTGGGGAATTCAACATCCTGAGATATACAATCTCAAGAGTATCCCGTGAATACCACATTTCAGGCATTACCTCTCACCACGGACAACGCAGTGGCCGGCGGCCTTCACTTAACGACCGAGAGCAGCAGCGTTTGCGTAGAGTTGTCAGCGTCAACAGACAAGCAACAATGCGTGAAGTAACCACTGAAATCAGTGTGGGACTTACGATGAATGTATCCGTTAGGACGGTGTGGCGAAATTCAGCGTTAATGGGCTATGGTAACAGAATACCGACGCGAGTGGCTTTGCTAACAGCACAACATCACCTGCAGCAGCTCTCCAGTGCTGGTGACCATATCGGTTGTACCCTTGGAGACTGGAAAACCGTGACCTCGTCAAATGAGTTCCTGTTTCAAGTGGTAAGAGCAAATGGTAGTGTTAGAATGTGGCACAGATCCCACTAAATCATGGGCTCAAGTTGTTAAAGAGGTGTTGTGCAAGCTGATGGTGGCTCCATAATGTTATGGGCTCTGTTTAGATATAATGGACTGGCTCCTGTGGTCCAGATGACTCGGTCATTGACTGGAAATGACGGTGTTCGGTTACCTGGGTACCATTTACAGTAGTTCATAGACTTCAAGTTCCCAAACAACAATATCATTTCACCGGGCCACAACCTTTTTTCCAGTACTGTCGTAGAACTGTCAGTCGGCAGAATAGTCTTTATTTGTTCACAAATGGTAAAAGAGAAAAAGGTAAAGCAGTTTGTATTGTTGGAAATAACTAAAAAGCCTTCAGTTGGCAGATAAACCAATAACATTGTCACATACGGAGAAAATAGGATTATTTGGATAATAAACCAGCTTACAATTAGTTTTCAATTGGATAAACTGATAAAGTTATCAATAGTCCCATGAAAACAGAGAGTGAATAATGAGAACAATTAAACGTACACTGGCTTCTGTTGCCCAGGATAAGCGCTGAATAATTACTGCCTACTACGTAATTCATATCAATTGATCGAAAGCTTTTAACTCTCCATATTCAGAATTAGCCCACTAAATTTTACGTAAATGTTCATCTGCTTTTCCCCTCGTGTGAGAAAAAAAAGCTTTCCTGACCAACAGTCAAATTTTATTGCCTCCATCGTTGTGCCGGCAAAGACACAGTATTAAGTCAAAAAAATTCCTCCTTATAAGGGAAACAGCAGACAGAAGGTTGGCGTTCGGCATTCACTTTCAACAAAGGAAGAAAAGATCTGAATGTGAATGGGGTGCGGTTAAGGGCACGGGTAAGACTATTGATTTCTGGTTACTTCGTTTTTCTCAATATATATCAGTCTAATGACACTAACAAAATTTTAAACTTGAGCAAAGCATGAGATGCAATGTAAATGATTTATCAAATGGGGTAGTGAATAAAATCAGTGCCTAGCTTACAGAAAACAGATTGATTCTTCACTAGAACAAACAATGTACATAGTGTCCGACACGGGGCTCATGTGGAAGTGAAGTCTTATTATCACATGGTAATAAAATAATCAGTAAAGTGAAAATTTTTAAATTCTTATTCATTAAGAGGGAATAAAAACTGTCTAAATAGTATCACAGTCAAGACCTCCTGCAGAAACTAAATGCTGTTATTTTTACTGTAAAAATCTGTATGTGACACTGAAAGGCGAAAGCTTGTTTTCAGATTATCACGCTATTACGGCCTATGGCACGATTTTTCCAGTGAACACTGTGCATACACAGAGACTATTCACACACCAGAAAGGGCAGCCAAAACGATAGGCGGTGTCAGTTCGTGAGTCGTTGTTCAAAAGTCATGGAATTTTAACTGTTCCATTTTTGCACAAAAAATTCCCGATGTGTTAATAAAATGTACTTATTCAAAAGGAAATGCTTTGTAAGTTTTTAAAAACATGTTTTTGAGATTTTAATTTCTGTAACCAGCTTTGTAAGAGCTAAGAACAGACTGATTCCTTGACCTAAAAGATTTTGCGTACGTGGTCCCACGGAACAATATTAAACAGAAAAATAATTAAATGAGACACGAAAACCAGTTTAACTTATAATAGGTAGCGGAGATTGTATAAATTCTTCCACATGTTCATCCAAATCACGACACTGCCGTCGATTACGAATGATTTACTTATGAGTTTCAAAATGAAACTCGAGGCCCTCCCAGTGAAGCTACATAAAACTGATATCAGTTGAATTTAAGGACATTGATATTGTCTGGAATGAATCAGGTACCGAAATGACTATTCATAATAACTGTCTTTCTGGGGTGAACAATATTGCCTTGTTAGAAAACGTGACGCTGAGGAGTAATAGTGATGTAAGTGATTTAGCTGTATATTCTTGCCTCTTAGTCCCGCAGTTCTGAAGCGGAAAATATGAAACATTTTCGCTAGCCTTTATGATCAAATAGTGCTCTAGAGTAGTCAATTAGTTAAAAAATTTTAATAACAAAACATTATTATGAGGGAGGAGACAAGTGAGCAAAAGTTGCAGACTGTGGTAAATTCGCTAAAATGTTGTGAATGGGAATTTTTTCCGAGAATATAGAGAAATATTAATTGTTTCCTATTTGGTGTACTTCAGGCTTGATCACAATTAATCAAATCAGTCCTCATATCTTCACTGGATGTGCAAAGCTTCTGAATGATTGAGAGATGAACACATATGATAATATCAACAAGAAAAGGAAAATAATAAGTTATATCGTTTCAGTGGGTTTGGTCTGTCAAATGCAGCACAAACGAGTTCTTTGACTAGACTTCACTATGGTCTTTAACCGGCCATCGGCAGTGCTGAACTCGTTATCGATGGGCGTCAACCAGTAGCGACATCATCTCTGCGAGCAGGCAGCTGCTGGAAGCTGATTTTCAGGTGTCGGCGACGAAATGGCTCATTCCCTTTGGTCAGGGAGAGAGGATTAGCGCTGCAGGACGCTGGCGAGGGCTTGTGGCCAACGCATTCAATACTGGAATCAGGCTGAAAACGTAGAATCAGTTGAAAGATGGACGACTGGCTTGAGAAAAGGAAGTAAGCCCAATGTTCGTGAGAATAAGCATCAGACTGGAATGAAATCCAGCAAAGACTGAGATGCTAATCAGAACGACATGGAATAGTGCGAAGTCATCACAGGTTCGTGTCAGCACCAAGGGCACGTGCAGAACAAGTCTTGACAACCACGTCCTTAGGTGAAGTCTCAACACGAAGTTTCTCAACAGGTGCTCATGCAACGTATATAGTACTGTACACTGAAGCGCAACACGCGTTAAAATTACTAGCAGTGAATTTTTCTGAAGAGTTCTGATGGATAATCTGTGTTAGTCTTCGCCAGACATTTCTATAAAATCGTTGCTCGTGAAAGGACAACACTCAGTACAGTCGTCCATCAAACGCTGGAGGGCAGTGCTAGCTTACATCAAACTCTTGAATGTAGATTCTTAAAACTAAATGCACTGGGTTACATTCTTAGTGTTGCACTTTTCTCACAGTTCTTGCGTAGTCACCGACACGTACTGTGTGCTCATCCAATTCCAATAACACCGTCGACGTCGACGTCTGAATGTTCAACATTGCAGTTATTTCTTCTGAATTCTGGAATAACTGATACCATGCATAACCTGATAGCTGTACTTTCATGTCTCTGAATGGTAAATTTTCAAAAATGGTCACTGCATTGACCTCCCAATCTAACACATACCTTTTATTGTCACTCGCATTCAGCTTGTACATTCTAGTCAATAACAACACATTCATTGATGCACTGTGCGAAGATAGATGTTCGACTATCGTTGCTGACGTTGAATATAGTGGCAGCTCAAAACCTAGATACGATACTGCATTCTGACTTGTTTTCCGCTCCAATAATCAGGTGCTGCATCAGGAAGTCACTATGTTTAGGGGGAAGTAAAAAACGTGGAAATATGCATACACACATTGAATAATAATAATAAACACTGGGAGAGGAGTGGTTAATAACTACTTGAGCGAAACAGCTTTACCAGTCTGACATCTGACTGATGTTCAATGATGATCAAAGTTTCACCATAGTGTGCAGAGCAAATCTGTTGAATACAGCAGATGAACAGTAGCCCTGGGCGCTGCCGAGGAGTGGGGTGGAGGTGAATGCAACACCATGGAAATTGTAACAACTATTTTCTAGAAACATTGTATAACGAAGTAGGTCATCTATAGATAGCTCCCTCATCATGCATCTGTCAAATATATTCAGCTTCTATATTTTAATGGATAAAAGCACACACATCGGTGCTCTATGCAAAGCTAGCCTCTTCACCATCGGTGGTGACGTTGGCGATAGTGGATACTCAAAGCCTGGAAACAATCCTGCCTGCTGACTTGATTTCCAATTCTACGTATGACGTGCTCCATCAGAGAGCTGTTGCACTAAAGGGGAAATAACTATTACATAGGTTGCGAAACAGCTGCTATGTCATGTTTAACAGCGTTCCGCAATGCATCCATAGGGGTCATAAGAAGACGACATTCAAAAGCCGTCAACAGAGTTTAAAACCGACAGAATAACTACATTCGCTTGCAAAAGTGATAAACGTACCTGTAAACTATCTTGAAACCGGTCACACAAACTCCAGCAGTGTTTACGATTCGGTAGTCATTTTACCGATTTTAAAAAGTGCCCTGACATATATCATCCTAACTAAAGCGCATGGTATTACCAGACGATTTTATAACTATCGTGTTTGACTCTTCACGAATAACAGTATTTACAGTACACTAAATGTCTGATGCTTGTTTCTGGAGAAACTACAGAGTGGTTGCTGTGTTGTATTTAACAGTGCTGGTTGCCATGGGGAGACTCCAGGTTCAGTTTCCAGTACTGCCAGAGCATCCACTGGGGGCCATAAGAACACAATACCCAGCATCTAACAGCTAACAAACATCTCGCCGAGTTGTATCGTACAAAGTCAAAGCCCCAGCCTTGGCGCCAAAATTTTGGTAAATTCGCGTGATATCGGGCCGACGCTGGATGCTAAAATATGGTGAATGGGACTTTTGAGGTAGTGTATAGAAACAAATTAACTGATTTCTTGTTTGGTAGTTGCCAAGCTTGATCATAATTAATCAGCCCAAAAGTCAGCTATTTACCAATGTGTGTAAAACATCGGAATGACTGAGAGGTTAAAATAGATAGTAATATCAAAATAAAATAAAAACAAGAAATGTAATTAATCACATACTTTTTGGAGTACAATATGCAGTTATTGCTTCTGGTAGTACAAATGTCTATTCGATGATTCCACATTCTGATTTCTTAACACAAAATTCTTGTTCAAATGATATGTTCCAGATACTACCTTTGATGTATTTTATTCTTGTTTCACATTCCAACATTTAACACTTTCCAGCTTCATATGAAGTATAGAACGGAAAAGAAGTCGACACAACGAGAGCCCATAAAGTGCACCATCAAGTGATCTAGTGCTTGATACCACAATTATTTTCCAACGTAATTTCTTTTACTGTAAATACCAGTTACTATGACTGAAACAGAGTGTGAAAATTATTGTGGTAACTTGAATGTTATCAATAACAACACACTTCTGGTGTAGCTACTCACATTTTAATGTTTCGTAGTTCAGACAACTGATGGTTGTCATTACTTCAAATTTTGATGAAATTAATAGCAATTTTGATTTAAATTTCACGCAATAAGTAAAATGAAGATTTCATTTGAAATGAAACATAACGCAAAATACAAAATAATGATTAATTTTGGTCACCAAAGTGACAATTATTAGGTCAACGTGATAGAAATCCGATCTAATTATGTAAGGTATGTTAGTTTTAATAATGACTACATATGATGAATTTAACCAAATATGGTATTGTTTATACATTGCAGACAATATTATTAATATTTTGTGATTAGCATGTTATACAAACTGCTAGCAAATAATCTCAGAATACTTAGGAACCAGATATACATTAAAATAAATATAACGAAACGGTCATCTTCATTACAAGCTAGACCATTTATGAGGATATTTATCAAAAATACTGCTCACTTTCTCTTTATAACAGTGTTTGTACCGCCTACAAAAATGTTTAATGAACGGAGCAGTAATAGTGTCTTCTTTCTTTCCATCCCGCTAAGTTCCCATCGCGTGTGACAGAATGAGGGATGAAGCAGTTGCCAGTTCGAAGCTGGCGGCACCTACGATAAGGCTCAAAGTACAAGACCCATTCATCTTAGGGCTTACACCGTCGGTACTGCTCCTCTTCCGGCGTGTGTGTGTACCTAGGCTGGGTCTCCCTTCCTCTAATACCCACATCGCCATCTAAAATACGTCAAAAAAAGCTGCGTGCACATGTAGATGATAAATGTGTTGTATACTCGTTTTCATCGAATGCGTTGCGTAACAGCAGGAACAACAATTTAATTCAACTCAGGACCACACTATTTCAAGGTACAATCAAAATGTTTCCGTGTAAAGACAGCTTGTGGCAGTGATGTTAGTATCCTGACTCTCATGGATGACATAGAAACTGGAACTGAGAGTAGCAAAGAAAAAACAGAAACGAACAACTCTGTTTCCATGTGTTCCTTTTTGCCCGAGTGTAAAGGTGTGCTAAATAGATATCATATGAGCGGCGTTGAGAAATGGCTGAAATCGCTATAATCGAACAAATCTCCAGGGACCGACGGAATTCCTGCCAGGTTCAGTGCGGAATTTGTATGTGAGCTATTCCCTCTTTTAACCATGATATAACGTAGATCACTCGAACAAAAACCTGTGGCCAATAATTGGAAAAACGCACAACTCACACTTTTCAACAAGAGGAGATATACAAAACCACTGTTCAGATTCGTTAAGGTACATTTGTTATAGAATCATAGAACATATTCTGTGCACAAACGTAAAGAAGTATCTCAAGGGGAATGACGTTCGCCACACACATACACACCACACAAATTGGAAAACATTGGTCATGAAAACTGAACCTACACTTTTCTCACATGACATCCCGGAAGCTATTAATGCAGTCAGATAGACGCAGTATTATTTCGCTTCCGAGAATGATTTGATCCCTACTAAACCTACGTTTTTGGCCGGAACTTCGATCGTAAATGGTACTGGACGAAATTTGTGACTGGATTCAGAATTTATTGGCTGGGAGGATCGCAGCGTGTTATCTTTTATCGAAAATTACGTTTTAAATTCTATGGTAACGACATTGCAGACAGTTTTAATACTTACCTCAGACATTTCACAAATGATGCAGGTATCTATAATAAAATATTGTCCTAAAAAAAGATGCACAAATATGGTCCGATCTTGATAAGACCTGAGGTCATCAGTCCCCTAGAACTTAGAACTACTTAAACAGAACTAACCTAAGGACATCACTCACATCCATGCCCGAGGCAGGACTCGAACCTGCGACCGTAGCGGTCGCGCGGTTCCAGACTGAAGCGCCTAGAACCGGTCGGCCACAAAGGCCGGCACAACGATACACGAACGTTTGTCGTGCTCTCCCTTTCGTTGACACTTGTTCTGAGCCACGGGAACATTACACGAGGGCGTGCTGAAACATAACCCCTCCAAATTTTCGATGTGTAAAGTCTTTAAGCTTCTCAAACAAAATAAACGTTACTAACACTGAGCATCTTTATTCTTCATGTCTACATACTTGCAGCCCTCTGCCAGTAGAGGTCTACGAAATGTGGCCTATATTTCGGTGCTGTGTAACATAGCTGTATGTCGCTGCGTGAGAAAGAGCGTGCTCTAATCCAGTTCTGAAGTCGAAAATTTCGTTCACACATGGAACACCTTCTCCTTCAGCATGGCAATCCAAAACCGCTGACGAATGCTGCGACATCTACAACAATACGACACCTTGGGTCCACTGTCATCGACCATCCTCCACACAGTTCCGACCTGGCCCCATTCGGTTTTCATGTGTTTCCAAAACTTGAATATCAATTCCGAGGACACCACCTTCACAGTGATGAAGCGGTGCAAGCAGAGGCGTGGTTCTGGCTCCGTCAACAATGTGAAACAGTCTATAGTGCCAGTATCATCAAACTGGTCTCTCATTGGAAAAAATGTGTTCGTCACCAGGATGACTATATTGAGAAATAAAGTAGTAGACATTTTGAGTAAAGATGTTGATTGTTATCCCTCAACTAACATGTCTAGTATTTCTGACGTAACTAACATGCTGCGGTCTGTCAGGCACTAGAAGTTTAATTTGCACAAATATGAATCACATTTGATAAAAACTATTTTATTGCAAAAAGAAGTATCAAGAAAAGTATTATCAAGAAAAAAGTATTACATATTGAGGAAAAACGGACACTTTAGACTGAACGCTGTGACTGTTTGAATTAGAACTTTCTTATTTTTTCGTTTCAAAACACATTTTACACATTTTTCTTGAACTTTCGATACATACTGCACGTGCACACTGTTGACAAGGATATTTAGTCTTCTTCTTCAGTTTCGCATGGCAGAAGTTACCTGGTTTTTCTTGTTTCAAAATTATCCTGATGAGCCTGAAGTTGTGGATGTTCTTCATCTGGTATCTGCAGTATGCGTCTGATTGAAACAGTAAGTTCCCTTGGAAGACTTCTTACCTGCAGACGGCGTGTCATAAGGGCGTATGTTAGCGTCCTCGCTAACGATTTCGTGAAGTAAAGGAGTTTTATGTCTGTAGTCTTCTTGAAAGTTTGGTAGAGGTTTACTCCGCATGCAATATCTACGAGTGCGAAAAAAATTGCTACGGGTCATCTTCTTGTCCTTGGTTTCGCGGTATAAGCTGCACGTTTTTGATCCAGGGAATCCACACTGTCTTTTGTTACGTTATACAAAGAGATAATTTCCGGTTCACCATTCTCTGGATCGACGTTCTTAGAATGATGCGTACTGGTGACCAGGATTACAGCTTTCCCCCTCTACAATAATGATCGATGCTTTCCCCTTCTTCCTAACATAGGAGAGCAGTGACATCTCTTCCGTGAAGCCATAAACGACAGTCTTCTCCTCTCTTCCTCTTTGAGGAAGAAAGTTATTAGGGATTTCTAGTTTATTGTTCTTTAGTGCGCCCAAAAATGCCAGTTCCCTGTTAGAAGTTGTTGGAGCAGTTCAGTGGATCAAAACCAATTGTATGCCATCATATTTATGTGTGTTTCTTCTATTGGTTTCACCAGTCTCACCACAACTTCAGTGGGTGTTTTCAGCCTTTAATCTTCATCTGATAAAGTCAAGCTGTCACTCCTTCTTCCGCAGCAGATGTATGCATTATAAAGATGATGAGTTCGTGCATCAGCAAGACACATTTTGCCGATTTCTTTGTCAAGTACTCAACGAAGCTGCAACGCCCTCTGAAGAGTACCAGCACTTCATCCACAGTCACTGTAGCTCCCAAGGTGGTACACTATTGACTGTTTTCAGTAATCACATAAAAAATCTTTGAAATTGCTCCAGCAGAATCTTCCTTCTTTATTTCCTCCGTATCTTATGGGTTATTAAACCTAAGAGCAGCCACAAGGAAAAACATACTATTTTTTGTCATGGTACATTGAAAAATGTCACGTCCAGTCCCATCAGTTGCAAAGAGACAGTATAGGGACTTGTTTCCTGACTTGAAAATCGCTGCATACACAAGAAGAGCAACGAATGCTTTTAGTTCGGTCATGTCAAGGTCATGAAGACAAGTCAGTCTCTCATGGTTCTCTTAATTCTTTCTCATTTTTGATACTTTTGCATTAGTACATGTGATTATTTCTGACGGAATATGTTCAGAAAAAAAAAGTTCCCATACGTATTCTATTTCTGGATTTTCTCCCTAACCCAGTGGTCGAAGTCCAGGGACTTGAACGATTATGTTATCGCGCCTTGCCCTTACATTCGACCTCCACGAGAAACACTTATTTTTTCCGTAAAAATATGTGTAAGAGTCATTACTGCGCTATATCACAGTATTTTCTTCATCGCTGACATTATTGCTACCATTAGTAGACCTATATTCCATCCCTGGTACGTTATCTAACTCTTGCTCAGAATCTGAGCAATTACTGCTTTCAATTTCCTAAGATTCTTCCACGTCACTGTTATTGTCTAGACATTCAGCAAGCCAAGTCTGAAGACGAACCTCAAAATTAGTGTCATTTCCCCTATAATGCGCGATGTAGCTGGTCTTTTTGCCGTCATCTCTGTAATGAATAAACCTGGCGCTAAGTTTCTATATTACACGATATCTGAAGCTAAATAAAATAAAAGTAGATTTAAATGTGTATAAAACAAATTACCTGAGAAAAGATACGTAACTGCTACGCCGCGCCTTCACACACCGTTCCACACAACAATGATGGAATTAACCACGGCAGAAACAAAAGTTTTCACTGCACGGCCTCCAGACTCAAACTCAGAGGTTGTAGCTCAAATACTTCAACAAAGGTAAGTGATAAGAAAATGGTACCAGTCTGCGAGATTGCTGAATGTCAGTTAAGGGTTAGTAATGTTTGTTTTATTTATAGATTTTTAAGAATCTTCATATACAAATTTGGAAGCATTACTTTTCGGCATTGCCTCGTATTTTTTCCATTGGCAAAAGCAGGTGTTATTGCCTTTCACATGAGAGGGCTATTAGTTTGAAGAGCAAAAAGGAATTAGAATTATTGTTTGGGTGTTTCAATCAAATTTCCGAAGTCAATTTTTCAACTTGCATACAGCAAGACAGCAGATCACTAACCGATAACATTTTTATAGACAATGCTCTGGCTGAAAAATGATTTTGTATCCAAGAGTTAATGGATTATCTGTTCATGATGCACAGGTAATGAAAAGGAGGCTTATTAATGAGGACAGAACACAATGTAGAAAAATTCAGTTGAAAGAGCTGATATGGGATGAGGTACTAATGTTAACCTCAATTTATCCCACAGTAAATCTGTCTCAATATTTGGAAACTGCTTGCCTAAGAAGTTATCCAGACGACCCATAAAAATAATGAGCCATGCGTAACTAAGGTAGCTAAAATCTCATATAAGACGAAGAGGGAACTTCACACTCATATAAGTCAAGATCGAACATCCCTTGTGTTCTGCAAAGTATACTGTAATATTTTAAGGAAAATCAATAGAATATCAAAAAGTATATGCGTTGTAACAGAAATTAATAACTTGTATTATGAAATTAAAACTACATCGTTCATTGTCAAATGGGAGACAGGGCGACCAGTCATTGTACAAGATAACATAACAGTGAAACTAAATGACAATGTTGTGACCGATAATTTAGAAAAAAAAGTTCAATTGTGTGTGAAATCTTATGGGACTTAACTGGTAAGGTCATCAGTCCCTAGGCTTGCACACTAATTAAACTAAATTATCCTAAGGACAAACACACCCACCCATGCCCAAGGGAGGACTCGAACCTCCGCCGGGACCAGCCGCACAGTCCATGACTGCAGCGCCTTAAATCGCTCGGCTAATCCCGCGCGGCAATAATTTACAAGCAGTAAGTAGTTTTAACAAGCAATTTCTAAATATAGCAGCAAAAATGGCATTAAATAGAAAAAAAGGATTCACCGAGAAGGAATTTCCCGAATGCGACGTAAATCGGTAGACGTGACGTATATCTACACACAAGAAATGATAACAGTTCCACAAAAATTGAGTGATTTGCTCAAGAAAAAGAGGTTCGCAAGTAAGTCATTAACGTCACCTCTGACCCTTATGCAAGCAATTATTCGGCTTGGCATAACAGAATTTCTGGATGTCCTCCTGAGGGACATCGTGCCAAATTCTGTCCAACTGGCGCGTTAGATTGTGAAAATCTCGAGATGCTGGGAAGGTCCTGCCCATAATGCACCAAAAGCCCTCAACTGGGGAGAGATCCACCGAACTTGCTGGCGAAGGTAGTGTTTCGGAAGCATGTAGACAACCCATAGAAACTCACGCCTTGTGGCAACGAGGCAGAACCATCTTTTATCAGCAAACAACAGATCTGCCCCCTACTCTTTAATGAGCTCTCTTTTGACACGATCGAATTCGCAAATGTTTGTGGTTTGGGCTTAGTGGAATGCATGCTACAGTGCGTCTGGTTCGGAACTGTCCTTAAAGTAATCGATTTACGACAGTTCGTTGTGTCAGTGTGGTGTCAACTGCTGCTGACATTGCTGAGGCAGATGCAGTACGATGCACCAGAGACATGCGACTGACACGACGGTTTTCCTATGGGTAGTGAGTGCTACGTAGCCGTCTAGAGCCCGGTCTTCTTGTGACCGTACATTCTCGTGACCATCGCTACCGAGAATCATGTACAATCGCTACATTCCTGTCAAGTCTTTCCGCAGTATCGCAGAAGGAACACCCAGAGTCTTGTTGCCCTGTTACACGACCTCGTTCAAACTTAGTGAGGTGTTGATAATGGCCTCTATGTCACCTTAAAGGCATTCTTGAGTAACGTTAACTCATGACGTCTAATCTCAAAATAACCAACGCTCACAAGCGCCACATAGTGTATTTAAAGCAAACCTGATTTACAGTTTTATAGTGGCACCGCGCGCCATGCTTATACCACTGTCGCGAGATTTAAATAGACATCATCTAGCAGATACAGAAACACGTCTACCAATTTTCGTTTATGTCGCGCAACTCCTTCTTGGTGCTGCGAGTATGCGAACGAGCGCCTATCACTTACACTGAAATAATGGCCAAGAGTCTCAATGACGGATTCGATGTCATTACAAAAAACCCATCGTGTTGATACCACATTCTATTCCTTGTTCCTAAGAGTATTTCTTCCAATAACAGACCTAATGTTTCTTGCAGGAATGTGGTGCACTTCGTACCATTAAGATTTCCTTCGATGAAATAGGTGCCTATAGTTCTGTTCTCCAGAAACCCACACAATACATTCACCGACCACGGTTTGTGGTGTGCAACTTGCCGCAGCAGGCATGGATTTTCAGTTGCCCAATAATACATGTTATGCAAATTAACATTTCCATTGTTCGTGAATGTAGCCTCGTTAGTAAATAAAATCAAATTAATAAATGCGTTATCCCTCTGAATCTGAAGTCGAGCCCGTCGGCAGAATTACGTGCTATGCATACAACCCGTACCAGTAAATTCTTCGTGGAGACTGATATGGTAAGGATGATATTTATGGTGATGCAGAACACGAACAACACTACTCTGGCTCATGCCTGATTCCCTTGCGATTTGACGCCAACTAACACAAGGTGGTCCGTATCCTCATCAGTAGCTTTCCTTTGCCGGATGCATTTCAGATGCGTTAAAGATCCAGTTGTTCTCAATTTATCATACACATATTTAAATGTACGACGTGTAAGGTGAGTACGTTGAGGATATCTTTCAGTGTATAAGTCTCTAGGCCTCACTGAATTTCGTTGGCATTCTCCATAAATGAGAAGCATATCGACATGTCTTCGAAGGAGTACATTATTCATATTCGCTTAATTCGACGATACTAGTCTTACCGTTCCTGTTAGTGTTGTATTGCGAAACCGTCGAATGGTGGCTACATGTCATGACACGTTAGATGGATACGCCGTATTCGGCGAATATTTACTGTTCGCTCGTTATATGAGAGAGAATTGTCAGAGCATGTGCTTCGGTAAGTGCCGAAGTGATAAGGAATACCACTCAATCCATGATAAGAAGATTGTATCACTGCATTGATACAAATGGGCATTTCTTCGAACACTTTCCCTACATGGACGTTCATGCCACCTTTGTGACCTTAGTTGACCTTCAAAGACCTTACTGTTACACGTCATAGGATTGGTCTCGATAGCTGCTATCAGAAAATAAGTACCAAACTAAAGCATCCCATTTAAAAATACAAAGTTGACCTTCGTATCTCTGACGCGACCCCACACAGCAACAAAAAACCAACGTCATGCAACATTTGTCTCACGAACTTTTCAGCTACTATCATACTCTCGGAGTGATTCTAGGTGGCAATAATTAGTGACTCACCCTGTATAATATGGCAACTTTCTAAAAAAAATGCACTGTATAAATATTTGTTCATCGAGAGGCTGAAACACAATATTAGATTCGAGTGAAGTCTGTCGTCCTCCTAAAGACAGAGGTGTCATTACGTCCAGGCCAAGAGCTCAACAAAAGCAACAGACTAATTTCTGCATTTGTTAAGAAGACATTCTCGACTGTAATATTGGAAATTTTACTTCCCATATTTCCAGATTTCGCTACGTTGATTAGGTTTTTGCAATAAAACTTGTAAGAGGTATGCGCTGCCTGCGATATGCAAGGTATAAGAGAATCGCTGACCAGAGAGCAGTGTTGACTGAGTACGAACTGTGTAGCTGTAGCAGTTAGTTGTTGCTAGTCGCTAGTCTGCGGTTGTCTGCAGTCTTCTCTGATCGGGAGTCTGGAGGCTGAGTATTATTGTATAAGGTAAAAAAGCAGCCTCGCGCATATCTAGTAATGTATCTGAACTGTCATCCAAATGTTTTAAAAAATGTCCTAATAATAATTTTTGTAATATAAAGTAATTTTTTAAAAAGCATTCATTTCAATTTAAAAGAATTTACTAATTTCTCCAATCCATGATTATTCCGATTGTTGCAAAAGAAAAATCAGTTGCTTCCTTTCATAAATCACAAATGTATAGGCCAGCATTGCACAGAGCTGTGCAGGAAAATTTTTTTTAGGTAAGAGCTGATATATTCGCCGTTTCTTTATTGAGGTAAGAATTTTTGCTTTTTTTATTCAGAATGATCTTACAGGGCCATGACGCAGCACTGCTGTCGTCCAAAATTTACCAGGTTACTGAATATATTATTTTTTTTTATTATTACGAGGCTTAGGAATTTTTCTGTTTCGAGCCTACATTAAATGAGAAGAGAATTTTGTGGATACATTAAATGTGAATACATTTCTGTACGGAGATTATAAATGGGAACCAATTTTATTCTGAGGTTACACTAAATTAGAATCACATTCATTATTCATATTGATATTCAAATAAATTCTAGTTTGTGTGTTACAGGCCAAGTCGGTGGAAAAGCAAAGCTAAATTGTTGTATCTAATCCAAGGGGTGAATCTGTGTTCTGTCATTTTTAAATACTTTAAATTTTCTCACGGATAGAAAGTGCTTGTAATCAAAATTATCGCCTCTGTACGTCTGAACAGGTTCAGCATTGTATGATAATCTGTTTGTCTGTGACTGTTCGGAATCTAACTCACCTACTCTCTGTAAATTACCTAAATTATACTGGCTGTGTGAGTCTGACAAATGTTCGCAAAGTGGCGTATGCTGTGATGTGTTAAAGGCTGAAACATTTTTCATCTCTCTCACTTCTTGCTCTAAAGTTGACAATTTTCTACGTAATGTATTATTGGACGAATCTATCTCACTGATCGTCTGCTGTAAATTTTGGAATTCAGGTGTTTGATTAAACGAAATTGCTGAAGTACTGTCTGATTTGGTGTCATTATTACTTCCGATAACGTCAATACGACTGGCCAATTCATCATATTTTTCAGTCAGTGCTTTTACCTGACGATCGTTTTTATTATCACAAGCATTAATTTGTTTTTGTATTTTACATGTGGTTTCGTTCAATTTTTTAACGTCTGCTTTTAAGGTACTGGGATCCTGTATTAGTTCCAACTTGTCAAGTCTGTTGGTCATTGTCAGAAAGTCTACTGTGTGTGTGTCTGTTTTTGTTTTAAGATCAGAGATTTCACCATGTAATTCGGTGTTCAACTGTTTGATAGCATTAATTTCGTCTGATACTGCAGCAGTATTATTGTCTACGTATGTTTTTGCTTTCGTAAACAATTTACGCTTATCTTCCTGTCTTTGTGCAGTAATTGTTTCCATGACTTGTCGCTTTACTTTATTCTGTTCCTGTATAAATTTATGGTAACGCATTTAACTGTTTTGTTGGTGGTGATTAAAACGTTCGTCAATTTGGCTGTTCTGTTGGTCAAATTTCGCGTCTACTTTTGCATCCAGTGTGCGTGAAAGTTCTTCTGACATTAATTTAAACTCGTCACGTAACTGTGTTGCGTTTTCAGAGCATTGTTTAGCGACTGCACTAATTTCGTCTCTAAGTATTTTAGTTGTGGCTGCATGTGTATTACTTAATTCTTGTGCCACAGATCTAATTTCTTCACTACTATTCCTAGCACAAACCTTAATCTCCTCACGTAATTGTTCTTTAGTATCATGACATTGCACGGCAACGGCTGCAATCTGTTCATTAATCTGTTTAAAGTTCTCATTAATTTGTTCGATCGACCTGTCTTGTTTTTCATTTGGAATTGGTGTCTAGTTTTTCATTAATTTCATTAATTTGTTGTTTGCGATTTTCACTAAGTTGTTTGTGATTGTTGTCTTGTCTTTCATTCTGTTGTAGCAATACTGCCATAATTTGATCCAAGCCAAAATTAGCGACTCTATTATCTGTGCTGTGTGATGGTGTATGTGCACTTGTCATGCTTTGTGTAACCATTAGGTCATTCTCCGAATCACAAAAAGGTTTGCCAATCGGATGTGCACTGTTGGTCACTACACCGGAATCAAATAAATCTGACGTGTTTTGTGAATATTGTTCACCTTCGTTAGAAACAATTATCTGTTCACTACGTAAATTTCGCAAATTAGGCGTGTCAAACTGGGCGGCGTTCATTGTATCAGAACGTACCGCGTCATCAATTGTCGTTAAATTAACAGAGGACACAATTGAATTTGTTTGCTCATAATTAGCATTAAAATCATTATTAGTGGTAGGTACGCACTGATTGTCTGTAAATGGAGGATTATCATTATTACACTGAGTATCGCAAGTATTATCGGTCAAATTATTCGAGTCGACTATTTCACTCGTTGCACAATGCGATGTACTGTTAACAGTTTCTCGCGGCATTTTCACTAATCAAAACTAAGCACAAAATGAAACAAAGACGAAGCAAAAAATGGAACAAACACAATTACAACAAAGAGCAATAAATTGCCGATGATCTGTGAAAGCAAGAATGACAAATTAGTAAATGCGTTGCGCCAGATGCAAACTACGTTTAAGTAAATAAGAGCAGATATATAACTACTTCTCAGAGATTCACAAAGAAATACGATCCTAGTCGGTTGTCGCCAAGTGTAACCTCCCCACAAAATAGTATAAAAAATATTAATAATAAATATCAATATGAATAATGAATGTGATTCTAATTTAGTGTAACCTCAGAACAAAATTGGTTCCCATTTATAATCTCCGTACAGAAGTGTATTCACATTTAATGTACCCACAAAATTCTTTTCTCATTTAATGTAGGCTCGAAACAGAAAAATTCCTAAGCCTCGTAATAATAAAAAAAATAATAAATTCAGTAACCTGGTAAATTTTGGACGACAGCAGTGCTGCGTCATGGCCGTGTAAGATCATTCTGAATAAAAAAAGCAAAAATTCTTACCTCAATAAAGAAACGGCGAATATATCAGCTCTTACCTAAAATTTTTTTCTGGCGCAGCTCTGTGCAATGCTGGCCTATACATTTGTGATTTATGAAAGGAAGCAACTGATTTTTCTTTTGGAACAATCGGAATAATCATAGATTGGAGAAATTAGTAAATTCTTTTAAATTGAAATGAATGTTTTTTAAAAAAAATTACTTTATATTACAAAAATTATTATTAGGACATTTTTTAAAACATTTGGATGACAGTTCAGATACATTACTAGATATGCGCGAGGCTGCTTTTTTACCTTATACAATAATACTCAGCCTCCAGATTCCCGACCGGAGCAGACTGCAGACAGCCGCAGACTAGCGACTAGCAACAACTAACTGCTACAGCTACACAGTTCGTACTCAGTCAACACTGCTCTCTGGTCAGCGATTCTCTTATACCTTGCATATCGCAGGCAGCGCATACCTCTTACAAACTTTTTTTTTTTAAATTTATGTCTTAATTTGCCCCGAGTTTCGTGAAGACAGATATAAATCTTTAGAAACACTAATCCAATGAGGCTTATCACTGGAATTGTATTCGAACGTATCATAGCATAGGTTGCCAGTACAGGCTTTTCTTTTTTCGCTCGAAATGGTAAAGTGCTATTTGCACGCAGTTCTTAAGTGAAACCTGACTGATTTACTTTATAAACAGAGTATTAAGGGATATCGAATAGCTTCGTATTCCCGTTAGCTACGAGTTCCTCTGTAGTATTACCTAGTAACGACACCTCCACGTGTTTACTTGAGGTAAACTTCGTATATTTTCGACTTCCTTTTCCATCTAATTTCCTGAATCTGTTTAATCAGGTCGAAGAAACCTGGGGAAGGCCCCCGTCTCGTAGATATTTCTTGGCAATGGCGAACTGACTATCACGAGTATTTCTAAATCTGTCGAATAGTCCTTCTTTGATACTTTTGTGAGTTTCATTTTGGCGCAGATTTCGTACTTCGTGTATATTTTTCTTAAATTTATACGATTACGACGTTCAGATTTTACGAAACGAAACTGGCTTTGGACGCTGCTTTAAGAGCTTTCGCCTTCTTTCCATAAACCAAAAGATTTGGAACGCTTTCCTTGCCACTGAAAGCTGTTACTGTATATGTTTTGTCTGGGCTGGGAAGGAACTGTATATTTGTCCTTTAGTTTGAGTGACACAAAAATTATCTTTCGAATCGCAATTCCTAGAATCGTGAGAGCTATTCCCTGTTTCCTCTAATGTTTGCTTAATTGCTAACGAAATATCGACATCATTCGAAAGAATTTCCAAGAAATTAACTAATAAGTAGGTGACTTCGAGTGCATAACACGTTCTTCATATTTCATCTTTGCAAGGTTTAAAACGTTACTGGATGCTACATTTCTGTCAAATTCTGAGAGATGCACAAAGACAGATGCTGTTAACTAGCATAGACGCAGAAAACATAAAGAAAATTAATCCAATTTCATCTCCATTGTTAATACTTTGCAACATCGCAAAGGGAACTGATAATTATTTCGGATATTTAACGAGTTATGAATAATAGTGAAAAGTAACTGTGAACATTTGTGACAAGGAAACCATCAACGGAAACTGAAATTCGCTATAGAAATTACGATCGAACACAGCAAAACGCGGTCATGAGGGAATAAATATGCTGTGACGCAGTAGTCAGAATGCAAGACTCCTTATATATATATGTACAGCACCACATACTACTCTTACAGCAACATTTTGAGGCACGAAGACTTCTTTTCTTAATGATAAGTTACCCCAGAACATTATTCCCTATGAAATTATTTAATGGAAATTTGCAATGTATGTTAATGATTTGTCTCAATCTCCGCAAGATGTGCAACGATTCTAACTGCATATGCAGCTGAATTACACTGAAGCCTCAAAGAAAATGAAATAGACATGCGTATTCAAATACAGAGTTATGTAAACTGGCAGAATACGGCTCTGCAGCCAGCATCGCGTGTATAAGACAAGTGTCTCGCGCAGTTGTCAGATCGGTTACTGCTGTTACAATAGAAGGTTATGGAGATTTAAGTGAGCTTGAACGTGGTGTTATAGTTGGCGCACGAGCGATGGGACGCAGCATCTCTGAGGCTGCGATGAAGAGATGTTCTCGTACTACCATTTCACGAGTGTACCGTGAACTTCAGGAATCCGGGAAAACATCAAATCTCCGACATCACTGTGGCCGGGAAAAGATCCTGCAACAAAGGGACGAACGACGACTAAAGGCCCAATCGTGTACCGATGATGACTGTACGACACAAAGTTCTACGCCTCGCCTGAGACTGTCAACACCGAAATTGGACTGTTGATGACTGGAAACTTGTTGCCTGGTCGGACGATTCTCGTTTCAAATTGTATCGAGCAGATGAACGTGTACGGGTATGAAGACAACCTCATGAATCCACGGACTCTGCATGTCAGCAGGGGACTGTTCAAGCTGGTGGAGGCTCTGCACTAGTGTGCAGTTGGAGTGATATGGGACCCGTGATACATCTAGATACGACTCTGACAATTGACACGTATGTAAGCATCCTGTCTGATCACCTGCATCCATTCATGTCCATTGTGCATTCCGACGGACTTGGGCAATTCCAGCAGGGCAATGCGACTCCACACACATCCAGAATTGCTACAGAGTGGCGTCAAGAACTCTCTTCTGAGATTAAACACTTCCGCTGACCACCAAACTCCCCAGTCATTGACATTATTGAGCATATCTGGGATGCATTGCAGCATTCAGAAGAGATCTCTACCACATCGTACTCTTACGGATTTATGGACTGTCTGCAGGATTCATGGTGTCAGTTTCCTTCAGCACTACTTCAGATATTAGTCAAGTCCGTGCCACCTTGTGTTGCGGCACTTCTACGTGCTCGCGGAGGCCCTAGACGATATTAGGCAGATGTACAAGGTTTTTCGACTCTTCAGTGTAGTTTGTTTTAGGAGTTCCAAAATCTGCTTTTTCCAGTTTAAAGTCACATCAACATGGACGCCTACGAATCACTGGTATGCGCTGTCCGCTAAAACTACGGTAGAAGCGTTGAAAGGTGGCTACACTGAGCCACAGCGCCAGAGATTGCGCCAAAGAGTATTATTCAGCCGCCTCCACTGGCAGTGCTTGTTGCGAACTCGTAGTAGGCAGTGATTATTGAGAAGTAGTGGAGTGCAGTGCTTGTCGAGAACTCGTAGTAGGCAGTGCTTGCTGAGATGTGGTAGTGAAAAGTTCTTGTCGAGATGTCGTAGTAGTGAGTGCTTGTTCCATGTTTTATGCAGTTATTTGATGGGCTAGATAGCAGATGTTGTTCTAATGGAGATGTTGTAATGATTAGAGTGCTTTTCGTCAATATATATGAAGGTAACAAAATTCGCTTTATTTTTCATTAATGTCGTAAATAATGCGTCATTACAGGTTCAGTCAACAAAGCATCTGGCTTGTGTTCTTGTATTAGAGTGTAATTCTGGTTTTCTGACGCAATTATAGTATTTCTAATTTTTTTTTATCACTTCAGTAAAAATGGTATTTGAAGTTTCTTGTCTTATTGAAGAGGAACCGTGCCAGATGTGTACGTTGAATCACACTCCCACACACAGAACAATTACACTGGTGTTTTGGTTTCGTAGGTTTTATAGTTGCTGGGGACTTAATTAATTAATTGTGTTAACGGAAATTTTCATTTCATTCTTTGTTGTTGTTCTATGCAGTCAGATTGCGTACAAATACTAGTCAGGGCCAACCGTTTACAAGGCTACGTAATCGGACATACAGCTATTAAATCAAAAAATTAAAATTATTTTCACATTTATTTAATTAAGCCCCCATGCAGCGTACAGTTCTCCAGCCGCCTGATAAGCTACAAATTCGCCTACTTTCACAATTTTTTAAAATATTTGCAGTGTGTCTTAGCAGATAAAATTTTCGCATTGTATTTCTGTCAGTGTATTCCTCCAGCATGAAACAAATTTTGGCATGTCACATTGGACCATTGTATTGTAAGAACGTCATTCATATCTTTATTTGTGACAAAACTGCTGTTGACCAGTGTGATCAGCAATAAATGCAGTGGTTTCGAATTAACGAGATACGCCGAAGCTACGTTTTCGGTCAAAGCGAGGTACAAAAGTGTCATTCCACATTATAGCTAGTCTACGTGATCATCCATCCGCCATGCCAGAAATTTTCCATCGGTGGCGAGGTGTGACGCAGTGGAATGGTGAGGCGACCCCAAAGCACGAGGTCGCGACCTGGCAGCGGTCATGCGCAGAACGCTGGCGCATGTCGCGGAGCCAAGGTTTTGGTCGCACTTCCGTACTTAGTACAGCCTCCAAGGGGATGGAGGTACTTTAAGCGGATGGATGGGCATGTTGCAGCAGTAGGTGCGCACCTTTCCATGGTGAACGACAAGCAGCGGCGAATGCCAATCGTCTGGAGTTTTAGCCGCACAAAAGGAGAACTACTCACTCCGTAGAGATCCACTAATATTGTAATTAATCCAAGCACACATACAGCAACAGAAGAAAGTATCGTCAGTAAAAGTATCATTGGCTCGTTTCCTGCGAACCGTCTCACACTCAATTTTAAACCAACACAAGGGTCTCAGATCGATTCCATATTCCTAGATTTCCAGAAGGCTTTTGATACCGTTCCTCACAAGCGACTATTAATCAAATTGCGTGCATATGGAGTAACGTCTCAGTTGTGTGACTGGATTCGTGATTTGCTCTCAGAGATGTCACAGTTCGTAGTGATAGACGGTAAATCACCGAAAAGAACAGAAGTGATATCTGGCGTTCCGCAAGGTAGTGTCATAGGTCCTCTTTTTTCTGATTTACATAAATGATCTAGGTGATAATCTGAGCAGCCCATTAGATTGTTTGCAGATGACGCTGTAATTTACTGGGTAACAAAATCATCAGACGATCGATTCCAGTTACAAAATGATCTAGAGAGAATTTCTGTATGGTGCGAAAAGTGATAATTGGCACTAAACAAAGGAAAGTGCGGTCATCCACATGGGTACTAAAAGAAATTCGACAAAGTTTGGGTATACGATAAATCGCACAAATCTAGGGGCTGTCAATTCGACTAAATACCTACGCATTACAATTACGAGCAATTTAAATTGGAAAGACCACGTAGATAATATTGTGGGGAAGGCTAAACGAAGACTGCGCTTTGTTGGCAGAAGATGCGACAAACCCACTAAAGAGACAGCCTACATTACACTTGTCCGTCCTCTGCTGGAATATTGCTGCGCTGTGTTGGATCCTTACCAGGTGGGATTGTCGGAGGACATCGAAAAAGTGCAAAGAAGAGCAGCTCGTTGCGTGTTATCGCGCAATAGGGGTGAGAGTGTCACTGATGTGATACGTGATTTGGGCTGTCGGTCACTGAAACATAGGCGATTTTCCTTGCGGGGAGATACATTTACAAAATTTTAATCACCATCTTTCACTTCCGAATGCGAAAATGTTTTTTTGACACCCACCTACATAGGGAGAAATGATCATCATAATAAAATAAGAGAAATGAGAGCTCGAAAGGAAAGATTTGGTTGTTGCTTTTTCATTGTTGTGTCGGTAGCTGGGCCGACACCGTGAAGTTGAGATGGCTGAAAATGCACGCTAGACTAACGCTGTAGCCCATAGGGCACGCAAGGCTAACGCAGACGGGCGTGAAGTCTGGAACATGAGAACTTATAAATGAATAAGAAGAAAAGTATGTAGATGCTTATTACTTATCTTTTTATTAGTCCTTGGAATACATCTCTCTTGAATACTCGTAAGCTATAGGCACTGATACAAATGGCGCCTTGCTAGTTCGTAGCCATTAACTTAGCTGATGGCTATTCTGTCTCTCGGCTAATGAGAGAGAAAGGCTTCGTACATCTGGTCGGTAGCTAGGTTCTCGTACAACTGGGGCGAGTGCTCTCTCGTATCACGAGACCTGCCTTGTTGGTGGCGCTAGGTCTGCGATTACACAGTGGCGACACGCGGGTCCGACATGTACTAAATGGACCGCGGCCGATTTAATCTACCACCTAGCAAGTGTGGTGTCTGGCGGTGACACCACATTCATCACCATAATAAAATAAGAGAAATCAGAGCTCGAACGGAAAGATTTAGGTGTTCCTTTTTCCCACGCGCCATTCGAGAGTGGAATGGTAGAGAAGGGGTATGAAAATGGTTCGATGAACCCTCTGCCAAGCACTTAAGTGTGAATTGCAGAATAACCATGTAGATGTAGATGTAGATTCAGTGATGCACATCTGTGGGTACTACACCAAGTAAGTGTAACACGTGGTGAGAAAATAATAAATAGCACGGTAACTTAAAAATTCGTTGGTGTCGACATTGATGAGACTTTAAACTGGGAAAAGTGCATTTTTGAAGTCCTAAAACAAATTTGTTCACCCACATTTGCACTTAGAATCATTGAAAATCTTGGGCAGAGACCGACAGATCATTAAGTTGACATATTTTGCATATTTGCATACAGTAATGTCATATGGGATAATGTTCTTCGGTAACTCATGCTTAAGAAAGACTTCATTAGTCAAAAACTTGCTATAGGGGTAGTACGTTGTGCTCACCCACGATCATCTTGCAGACATCTGTTTAAGGAATTCGATATTCTGACTACTGCATTGCAGCATATTTGTTCCCTCAGGAAACGTGGGGTAAATAATCCGATGCAGTTCAAAAGGATCACTGATGTAGCTAATTACAATACCAGAAGAAAAAGACATACATTATTCCACATTTAGGTCGTCTTTAGTACAAAAAGGAGCACACAATGCTGCATGCAAAATTTTTGGCAATTCATCCAGTGAAAAAAATGTATGACAGACAGCAAAGGTAACATTTGAAAACAAACGCAAAAAGTTTCTCCGTGATAACTCCTTCTGTTCAGCAAAAGAATTTCTATAATTGTAGTGTGTGAAAGGTGGTGGGAAGAAATTACTAACTCACATTTGTACACTTAATAATAAAAAAAGCTTATAAATGTTCAGCATTCGGCCATATTTACAAATCAATTTCTAATACGAATGTAAAAACTCATTCCACATAACTACGATAATCTATGGAACACTAAGTTAAGTAAGTAATTAACTGCCAGTGTAGGCTGATGTGACAAAGATCTCAATATCGAGCAGTGTATTGTAGTTTCAGTCATAATAGTTATAAGGATCCACATGTCTCCACGTAACAGTAGCCAGAACAAGCGAAATTATGAAGCAGTTGATGTCGCAAGTGCAACGGAGGTCACTTCAGGGGAAAACCATAAGTGTGGACAAGAGTGAAAGGTGCTTTACTTTCATTTAAAACAGTACCGTTCTAGGTTTAGCAGCACTGACTATGTTATTTAAATTTATGACCGCAGTCAACGGAAGTTCTGTGGTTTTAAAAGAGAAACGCCTATCGGAAAACGTTGTTAGTGATTGTAAGGATGTGCGCTGCAATTTGCTCCAGACTGCGGTATAGTGTATCATATTGAAAGGAGTTATTTTTAATTACTCATATTTCATTTGCTAGTTTTAGAAACTTTATTTACAGAGAACGACTGTAGTACTTTGGGTATTCTGTGAAATCAAATGTGATTAACTTCGACTGCTCTGAACATACGTGATGCTAACTACGATTTTATTTTCATTTCAGACAACAGCGTAGCTTCTCGTCATTTTTTACGCAAGTAAAGAAAAAAAACAATTTTATTACGTATAACTTGAGATATAATCACGTTGTGGCAGTGATGATACAGTATTCTTACGAAGTTATGGTAAAAATGTTGTAACAGGGGGTTTTCTGTTAAAACAAACATAAGCATGCATTTCCGTAATATGATTACTTGTGGAAGTATTTGCTTCTGAGTATGTTACGCTGGAAATACAATCAGTTTTAAACTTGAATACTTTTTGGGGAATCTGTAGAGAGCATATTCTCCACCTTTAACCCTCTAGGACCCACAAAAATTAATATTTATTGTAGGATGTTGTGAGCAGACTAGTATTTATAAACTGGTGGGCAAAACATGAACAACTATTTGATTTTTTCATTTCTAAGTTGCTTTTTTTTACAATGTGTTATCCATGTGTAACACTGGGATTCAAGGTAAGGCCATCAACTTGGGTAAGATAAACGCGTAATTAAATTTCTGCGTTCTACATCAGTTTATTATAAAAACACATACAACAATGTAACAATAAAGTTATTCACATACATTTATTTTGGTACTGGAATTTTGTGAAGAACTTTCTGTTTTCGCTGAAGCACAGAGAAACATTACATTTTTGACAGTGAACGAAAATATTCTGTTTCTTTGCAGATTTTCCACCTTCTTCTTGTTAGTCCACTAAGGATAGTGGCCAATTTTGTCCTTTTGGCACTCTAACGCTTGAGGTAGCACATTTTTTGAAATTTTTTGAAATATCTACTGTGGTCAGGCGTATACTCTTGAATTTTCCTTGTCCAGCAGATATCAACGCACTTGCAAGACCAGCATGAAACTGTCTTGAGAAAAACATGCTTTTCAGACAGGTTTGCTGTCTTCACTATATCTCGGCCAACTGTTAACAGCACCTACTGTTAGTGTGTGTCAGAAGATATAAAAGTATCATCTTCTTCATTTTTCTGCACGTTCTAAATCTCCTATATTACACTTATACATGTAACCAATTGTAATGGGACCAGAATGTGCCCTTTTAGTCCTATGTCACCGGATTCTATGTCCTTTGGTTCTAAAATATCAGTGAAGATAAAAATGTAATACATTTGTCATCATACCATTTCACAATGATGAACTTCAGTGTTGTGTCATCTTGTGAAGCTAAAGTACAACATCTGCTTTTCCTCAGGAAGAACACGTTACTAGACTCTCCCAGCTCTTATCGTGCCTGTGTAATAAACATTCCTCTGCAGTAGGCTCTGAGCAACATAATACGATGTGAAAAAAATATTCAGCCTAAACCCTAAAAGCTACTGTCTTCCAGTGTTTCAGTTAGTTGCATAGCAAAGCTCTAACCAAGACCTTTCCGAATGGTTCAAATAGCTCTGAGCAGTATGGGGCTTAACTTCTGAGGTCATCAGTCTCCTCGAACTTAGAACTATTTAAACCAAACTAACCTAAGGACATCACACACATCCATGCCCGAGACCGGATTCGAACCTGCGACCGTATCGGTCGCGAGGTTCCAGGCTGCAGCGCCTAGAACCGCTCGGCCACCCCGACCGGCAAGACCTTTCCAAGAACTTACTTTGTTGCCTTAGGAACTGGACCTTAGTAGAGGTAAAAATAATACAAACATCCTGAGAAACCGGCTCTAGCCCACATTTTAAAGCCTTTCAAAGGCATTATTATTTCCTTGGCACACTCATAGTACTCAAAAAACCAGTCCTGGACAACGTGAGCTCGGTGAACAGAAGCCCTGCCGTCTTGGAACACAGCATCACCATTGGAGAACAAACATTGTACCACGGGATGCATCTGACCCGTAAAAATGTTCATGTAATTCTTCGACGTAACGCAAGAGTAGCCACGGGGCACCGTGAATGAGGCTGTCCGAATCATCATTATAGCTCCACAATATTTCACTCTTGCTTAGCAAACTTTGTTAAATTGCAGTGGTCATCCTGTGCTTTTCGTCAGAATCCTGTTCAATTATCTTCTGTAACGATCGCTCAACACACACTTTCATGCGCTTGTGCCTTAGCAGATGATCTATCTACATCTACATGATTACTCTGCTGTTGACAATAAAGTGCCTGGCAGAGGGTTCAATGAAATACCTTCAAGCTGTCTCTCTACCGTTCCATTTAAATTTTTCTGTACGAGCCTTGATTTCTCTTATTTTATCGTGATGAACATTTCTCCCTATGTAGGTGGGTGCCAACAGAATGTTTTCGCAATCGAAGGAGAAAACTGGTGACTGAAATTTCATGGGAAGATCCTGTTGCAACGAAAATCGCCTTTGTTTTAATGATTGCCACTCCAATCACGTATGATGTCTGTGGCACTATCTCCCGTATTTCGCGATAATTCAAAACGAGCCGCCCTTCTTTGTACTCTTTCGATGTCATCCGTCAATCCCACCTGATGCGGATCCCACAACGCACAGCAATCCTCCAGAATAAGGCGGACAAGCGTGGTGTAAGCAGCCTCTTTGGTAGACTTGTTGCACCTTGTAAGAGTTCTGCCAGTGAATCGCAGTCTTTGGTTTGCTCTACCCACAACATTATCTATGTGATCGTTCCAATTTAGGTTATTTGTAATTGTAATCCATAAGAAGTTAGTTCAATTTACAGTCTGCAGACTTGTGTAATCGAAATTTAACGGATTTCTTTTAGTACTCACGTGAATAAGTTCATACTTTTCTTTATTCAGGGTCAATTGCCACTTTTCTCATCATACAGACATCTTAACTAAATCATTTTGCAATTCATTTCGGTCATCTGATGACTTTACAAGACGTTAAATGACAGCTTCATCTGCTAACAACCTATGACGGCTACTAACATAGTCTCCTACATCGGTAATATAGATCAGGAAGAACAGAGGGCCTATAGCACTTCCTTAGGGAACGGCGGATATTACTTCTGTTTTACTCGATGACTTTCCTTCTATTACTACGAACTGTGACCTTTCTGACAGGAGATAAGGAATAAAGTCGCACAACTGAGGCGATATTCCATTGCCACGCAGTTTGGTTAGAAGACGCTTGTGAGGAACGGAGTCGAAAGTCTTCTGGAAATCTAAAAGTATGGAACTAATTTGACATCCCCTGTCGATAGCACTCATTACTTCAAGAGTATAAAGAGCTAGTTGTGTTTCGAAAGAACGATATTTTATGAATCCGTGCTATGTGTCAGTAAATCGTTTTTTCGAGCCACTTCATAATGTTCGAATACAGTATATGTTCCAAAACTCTACTGCAAATCTACGTTAGTGATAAGGGGCAGCTAATTCAACAGATTACTCCTACTTCCCTTTTTGGGTATTGGTGTGACTTGATCAGTTTTACAGTCTTTAAGTATGGATCTTTCTGTGATCCAGCGGTTGTATATAATTGCTAAATATGGAGCCATTGTATCAGCACACTCTGAGAGGTACATGACTCGTATACTATCTGGACCGGAGGCCTTGCCTTTATTAAGTGATTTAAGCTGCTTTGTTACACCGAGGATGTTTCTCATCTTGGCATTTGTTCTTTATTGGAATTCAGAAATATTTACTTCGCCTTCTTAGGTGAAGGAGTTTCGGAAAGCCGGGTTTAATAACTGCTTTGGTGGCACTGTCATCAGTGACTTCGCCGTTGTTATCGCGCAGTGAAGGTATTGATTGCGTCTTGCCACTGTTGTGCTTTATAAATGACCAGAATCTCTTAGCGTTTCCTGCCAGATTTCGAGACAGGGATTAGTTATGGAAATTATTAAAAGCATCTCTCATTGAAGTACGCGCTATATCTCAAACTTCTGTAAAACTTTGTCAGTCTTGGGGATTTTACGTTCTTTTAAATTTGGAACGCTTTTTTTTCGCTGATTCTGCAACAGTGATCTGACCCGTTTTGTGTACCATGAGGGACCAGTAACATCGCTTATTAATTTATGTGGTGTATGTCTCTCAACTGCTGTCGATATATCTCTTTGAAATCATTTCACAACTTTCCTACGCTTACATGACCAGATCGGAGGGAGTGAAGACTGTCTCTTAAAACGGCGTTAAGCGCATTTTTATCAGGTTTTTTATATAGATATGCTTTGCGTTTCTTTTTGATGGTTGTAGGTGTTACGGTATTCAGCCTGTCAGCAACTGCCTTGTGGTCGCTAATCCCTGTATTCGTCACGATACTCACTATTTGTCCAGGATATTTGTTGCTAATAGGCCAAGTATGCTTTCGCAACCAATTACGCTTCGAGTGGGCTCATGAACTAATTGCTCAAAATGATTTTCTGAGAAAGCGTTCAGTACAATTTCGGATGACGTTATATGCCTGCCGAAGGCTTTAAACGTATAATTCTTCCAGCATACCGAGGATAGATTGAAGTCACCACCGACTATAACTGTATGAGTGAGGTACCTATTTTAAATGATACTTAAGTTTCCGTTAAACTATTCAACAACTACATCTTCTGAGAGAGCGGGGGAGGGGGGAGGGGGGTTGTCGGTAAAACGATCCAGTTAACAGTTTAGTCCGATGGTCAATTATAACCTCCATCCATACTATTTCGCAGGAACTATTTACTTAAATTTCACTACAAGGCAAACTACTTCTGACAGCAATGAATACTCCACCATCAACTGTATTTAATCTATCCTTTATGAACACCGTTAGATAATTTCAAAAAATTTCGGCTGAACTTATTTGCGACTTTAGCCAGCGTTCTGTACCTATAACTATTTGAGCTTCAACACATTCTATTAGGTCTTGTAGCTCTGATTCTTTCCCGACACAGCTACGACAATTACAACTACTGTACTGATCGTTTCTACAACTAATTTACTGTGTTTTACCTGTTCCTTTTTAGATGGACATCCTTTCTGTGATTCCCTGAGACCCTCTACCTAGAACAACGCCCCGTTCCTTTCATACAGCCCCCATTACCCATCTAGCCGCTTCCTGTGTGAAATGGGCTGCTGACCTATTAAACAAAACCCGGAAACCCACCACCCGATGGTACAATTCAAGGAATCTGCAGCCTACACAATCAGAGAGCTGCCTGAGCCTCTTATTCAGACCCTCCACTCGGCTCTGCACCAAAGGACCACACTCCGTTCTATCGGCGATGCTGCAGATGGTGAGCTCCGCCTTAATCTCTGGCAGTCTTTAGCATTTTCGCTAGCCGCTCGACACCAGAGAGAATCTTCTCCGATCGAAAGTGACACTCGTCATTGGTACCGATATGAGCCACCAACTGCAGTTGGCTGCACTGTGTACTCTTCATGGCATCCCGAAGCACCCTTTCCACATCTGGAATGACTACCCCCAGTATGCACACGGACTGCAGACTGGCTTCCTTCCCCTCCTTGGCAGCCATGTTCCTAAGGGGTCCCAGTACACGCCTAACGTTGGATCTCACAACTACCAGCAAACCAACCCTCTGTGAAAGCCCAGACCTTGCGGGCCTTGAAGCTTCCTCTGGAGCAGGGTGGACGGCTGTAACTGGTTCAGAGACATCGTCAGCCACAGATAACACCCAAAACCTGTTGGTCAAACGAATCGGGGAGGCCCTACGATCGGCCCTCGGAAAGGTTTTCGATGAGTGCCAGACTTTGGAATTATCTCGCACTTGACCATGGGTGAGTGGTCAGCCTCAGTGGAGGCAGTACCTGGGTCAGCCACTGTGGTGGACCGATCGGGGGACACGTGTGTCGTGCTCGATGTCTCTTGCATACCTGCGTCCGACACCCCACAGTAATGCCCCTTGGCAGCAGCCTCAAGCTGTGAGATGGAAGTCAAAATAGCCTGGAGCTGTGAGCGAAGGGTCAACAACTCATCTCGCATCTGTAGACAGGAATCACAGTTCCTATCCATTACTGGAGTCGCTCCTGTTTGATACTCCTCAACGTATGTCACAAACGAATCGTGTATTCGGATTATTAGCAGCAGGAATTCGAAGTGTTCTCACTAACGATCTAAACGACACTGAGCTACACTAACTAAAACGAACAAAAGCCTGTACGATGCGAGGGTCGATAGCAATGGCGGTACTGAACGCTACAATGTTATTAAAATAAAAGTTTGCGCCTAGTAAGCTCTCGAACACACAAGAAATTACAAAAATAATCTAGTAGGTATCTGTAAATAAGTCTCTCCTGTCGGGAACTCGTATATATATAGGTGTACTCGCCATCTTAGCAGCAGGAACATGAGGTGCCCTGTTTCTGATGGTCTATCTGACATGATCGTCTTCTACTTTCCGTTTATGCATAACAAATCTTCGACATTTGAAGCAGATCTGATATTCAAGTCAGCTGTTAAGGGTACGAACAGATATCGAGTCATAACACTTCATATCCTTCCCTAGCATCAAACCACAAAATTACGTAAGAATAACTTAATAAATTGTTTACAAGTATACTTGCGGTTGAGACAAGCTGTTTGAAAGTCACTTGAATTTATTTTTTGTCAACTCATAGATGGATACCTGAGTTACTGAAATACTCACAATACAAACACCAACAATTTTCCCAAGTTCAAATTCGCGTATCTCCTACATAATGCATCTACGATTACATGGGACACTATTTTGACCACAACTGAGACTGGTAACATTTTGAGGTCACTGTAGAGGTGCCATTCGTGGTCAAATACAACAGCGCAACCTCTAAGCATTGCTAGCATGTACATTAATGATTGGTATTTCTGTCTATGATTCCATATTTTTGTTTAACTACTGTATGTGTTACTGTTGACCCACAGACGGTCAGTCACTATTCGTCCCGGTCCTTGGGAGGGACTCATCTGCTCCAATCAGGTCAGAGCATGGATGTCCTGTTGCAAGGCAACCAGAGCGCTAGGCGCACTTAGGTTGTTTAGCCCCCTCATGCAGTTTGAAACACAAAGGCGCTCTGATCAGTACGCCGTAGCAGAAGCCTTGTTTTGTGTAACTGATGTGGTCGCATTCGACCAGCAACTATCAACGCAGTTGTGAGACTGCAGCAAGCAGAGACCACTCGGTTTACATTCACATCATTGGTGTCTGCAAACGTTTTGAAGTTAGATAAAATAGTGTCCCTTTCGCTTGCCGTTTCCAAATGGACTTGGCGTACATACTGCTGCGTCTTCGTTCATCTTATCAAATCTTTCTGAACAGGAGGTGATTGGTATCCATCTCTGAGTTGACTATACGTAAATTCAAGTGGCATACAAACAGCTTGTCTCACTCGCAAGTATATTTGTAAAAAGCTTATTAAGTTATTTTTATGTAATTTTGTGATACGATGCTCGGGAGCGATTTTATACACTGAAGAGCCAAAGAAACTGGTACACCTGCCTAATATAGTGTAGGACCCTCGCGAGCACGGAGAGGTGCCGCAACACGGCGTGGCATTGGTTCGACTAATGTCTGAAATACTGCTGGAGGGAACTGACATCATGAACCCTGCAGGGCTGTCCAGGGGGTGGAGATCTCATCTGAACAGCACGTTGCAAAGTATGCTCAATAATGTTCATGTCTTGGAGTCTGGTGGCCGGTGGAAGTGTTTAAACTCAGAAGAGTGTTTCTCGAGCCACTATGCAGCAATTCTGGACGTGTGGGGTGTCGCATTGTCCTGCTGGAATTGCCCAAGTTCGTCGGAATGCACAATGGACGTGAATGGATGCAGGTGATCAGACAGAATGCTTACGTACGTGTAACCTGTCGGAGTCGGATCTCGATGCATCAGGGGTCCCATATCACTCCAACTACACATACTACACACCATTACGGATCCTCCACCAGCTTCAATCGTCCGCTGCTGAGATGCAGAGTCCATGAATTCATCAGGTTGTCTCCATACCCGTATATGTCCATTCGTTCGATAAAATTTGTAACGAGACTCATCTGACCAAGCAGCATGTCTCCAGTCATCAACAGCCTGACGTCGGTGTTGACGGACCCAGGTGAGGCGTAAAGCTTTGCGTCGTGCAGTCATCAACGGTACACCAGAGGGCCTTCGGCTACACACTGACACTTGTTGATGGCCCAGTACTGACATCTGCAGCAATTTGCAGAAGGGTTGCACTTCTGTGATGTTGAACGATTCTCTTCAGTCATCGTTGGTCCCGTTCTTGCAGGATCGTTTTCCATCAGCAGCGATGTCGGAGATTTGATGTTTTACCGGATTCCTGATATTCATGATACACTCGTGAAATGGCCATACGGGAAAATCCCCACTTGATCGCTACCTCGGAGGTACTGTGTCATATCGCTCGTGCACCGACTATAACATCACGTTCAAACTTGATAACCTGCCATTGCAGCAGCAGTAACCGATCTATCAACTGCGCCAGACACATGTTGTCTTATACAGGCGTTGCCGACCGCAGCGCCGTATTCTACCCGTTTGTATATGTGTTTGAATACGTATGGCTCTACCAGTTTCTTTGGCAGTGTGTGTTCTAACTCGATATCTGTTCGTACCCATAACGGCTGACTTGTATATCAGATCTGCTTAAATATTTGGACTTCCTGAATTCATTATCTTACAACAGTCCTTTTGTTTATAAATTCTAATACATGTACCGTGCCTTCATGTTTGATTACTTAATCTCTGTTTCATAGAAAACATGCTCCATTTTCATTTATAACGCTGTTCACTAGTAGTCTTCGCTACGCATGCTTGCAATACTTCAATTAATTTTCCGTAAGAAATTTCAGCAGTCGAGGTAAGAAGACGCTGGACTAGTTCTTTAAGTTGTACGTCGTCGAAGACGGCTTCACCTTAAATAACTCGGCACAGAACATTTCTACTTACAGTTTATTAGGTAGTGTAGCAACAGAAGACGAAGACATTATATTGTCCTGCACGAAGCGATCCTATAAGACACGATTTGGTACACTTTGACGAGCGGTCTAAGGCGCTGCAGTCACGGACTGTGCGGCTGGTCCCGGCGGGGGTTCGAGTCTTCCCTCAGGCATGGATGTGTGTGTTTGTCCTTAGGATAATTTAGTTTAAGTAGTGTGTAAGCTTAGGGACTGATGACCTTAGCAGTTAAGTCCCATAAGAATTCACACACATTTGAGCTTTTTTTTGGTACACTTTGAGGTCGTTTAGTGGAATGTTTGAGGGTACTCCGACATTGGATATAATCCAGTGAAAATTACTTATAACTGAAGCATGGGATACCACCCGTCTGCTTTTAGCCATGACGTCATCAACATGTCGAACTACCCAAGAAGAAAAAAAAAGTGTATCGGACTTCAGTCGATTTTACAGCTTAAATGAAGCAGGCGATACCGAGAAACACTCAAACATACAAGAGAATGTGGTATCGAACACATCAGTTTACATCACATCAAATGGAGCATGCGATTCCCATCAACACCTGAACAATAAAAGAAAATGGTATCGTACACTTCAGTTGGCTTATAATACACCTCAAATGAAACAGCAAACGAAACGGCAAACGCAAACGAATAAGGAACAACAAAACAAAGATGGCAATGAATCGCGAAGGTTCATGGTAGCGGGACCGTAGTAACATCTATTGGTAGCTTTGCTTTGAGCGTACGCATATCCGTTTAGCAGTAGCATCGCCCACTATTAACGGGCGAGGGTACTACATGTTTGTCGACCTGGCTGCCAGCGATTCAGTTGTCGAGAACGGTTGCAGCAGCTTCGAAATGCTGGAAACAGTCTATGACATCGCTTGTCCCATCAAAAACTGCACTGGTATCATTCGTATTGTAATTACCAACACGAAAAAATGAAATAAAAAATTTACGTCCGTAAAATAAATCTTCGGTACTGTTCCAGGTTCTCAACATCGTAAAAAAATTACTTTGTCGACGAAAAAGTTTAAGGATACGCATCCCCCAGCGTTCCCCCAGAAAAACACCACTGGTTGCGTTACGTCCGAGTACCCCCCCCCCCCCCCCCCTTCCTTTTACGTTGACATTTGCGTAACCTTTGCCATCTCAGAACTCAGTTTTCGAGGTCAGATAGCGTTATTACTCAGTCAGATTTAGAGTTTTGGGCTATATTTTAGGGCATCAACCAGTTCATCATCCTATAAGATCACTCAGGTAAAGTTTCGAAAGTAGTGACAGGTTTACAATATTTTAGTGGAAAGTGTAAGTTAGGTTAGAAACTGTAACAGTAGGATACATAGGTCAGACATGCTACTAATTACAAAGAAGGTTTCTATGGAACAAACTACAGCCATTTTTGCAATATTTGTGCACACATATTGCACTTCAGGTTGTCTGCACCGTTTCAACATTGTTAGTTTGTTCACTCTAATTTTTATAATTGCATTACTTTGACTTTTGAGGCATTCTATTCACTTTTGAGACTTCTGAAGTGGGCAATATACTATGCTTGTCTGTTATGTCTGTAGAACGTCTGGACAACTGGTGTCACCAAAATGGAGTATTCATGGGTAGGTAAATAATGTTGCTTTTTGCTCTTCTTGGCGGTATAATATACGCCTACCTGTTACCGTGTTTCTGAGTTTGTACAAAGTCTTAAGTCACCGTCGTAGTTTTGCTGAACAGCAGAACAAAGGTCAATCGGACAGTCCACTTTCTCGATAGTTAATAAAAGTAATATATAATTAATATCATTAATGTAAAAGCCCAGCCGGCCGCGGTGGCCGTGCGGTTCTGGCGCTGCTGTCCGGAACCGCGAGGCTGCTACGGTCGCAGGGTTCGAATCCTGCCTCGGGCATGGGTGTGTGTGATGATGTCCTTAGGCTAGTTAGGTTTAAGTAGTTCTAAGTTCTAGGGGACTTATGACCTAAGATGTTGAGTCCCATAGTGCTCAGAGCCGTTTTTGTAAAAGCCCACAATTACAGGTATCTCCCAATAATTGGTGTTAACTGGTTCAGTAGCACTATAGTAAAACGGGATTATTTTGCATCAAACTAAAAAAGTTTATCGCTGCTTAGTCTGTGGAAGAACAGTAATTGTAACTTTTAGCTCAAAGTATTTCATAGTCACTCCGTATGTATCAGACAGCTCTATATTCCAGGGGTTTCGGGGATAAAATTCAATTCTTAAGAACTATATTCATGTTTTTAGTGGGACATCTGCTCGAGTCTATCACTTTTCGAGGCGCTGCGTATTTTTTTTAATCTACGTCGGGCGAATAAGTCCGAAGTAATTCCTACTCTTAATGTTTAGCAATACTTGTGTGGAATGTCGTGTTCGTAGCGTTGATATTGTGGGTAATGTGAAGTTTCCGTAACTGGACATAGCAAACAATAACTTAAAAAAAACGTAGTTCTTGGTAAGGCAGAGGTAACTGTCAAATGCACTGCATGTCGAAATAATTAACATATATTTAATGGTTAGTGTCTGTTTGAAAATATGTGACGCTTTACACAACGTGTGAATACGTTACAGCTTCGTTATTTATATTGTACACTCAGGGGGATTTAACGTATTGCGATTCATAGTCTCAGCGAAGGAACTTCGTTCGTCGACTTAACAGAGATGTCAAAACGGAGCATTTGCTAACGCTGGCAATTGTTGTCCTGCCGACGCGGTTTCCACGGAAATCACGCAGTTGGCAGCATTCCTGCCGTCTGTTTCATTCCTCACGCTGCAGCTACGAGGGTGGACAGCTACGCGTTGTGAGTACTTAAAGCTTATTCGCTCATTGCTAAGTAGAGCTGGTAGTGAGTTCCACGCTGGCTTCAGAATGCTGCTTTAATATCGTCGGTCATGACGGTGAAAAACAGAGTTCCCCGAATAGGAGAACAACGGGACGAAAACAAATCATGAGTGCGGCCATTTCTCATGGTTTAACATTTTTACGACCGCTGTGATATGTGTTACGTGGAATTTAGTGCAAAAATACCTAGTTGCTTGATTAATAGGAACGTATTTTACAGATTTGGTCTTCAGCTCAAAATACAGATGTTTTGTGTCAAGCGCACGGTACTATTCCTCTCGTCCGCTTTGACCCACGACATTCTGTATGACGCCATTAGCTAGCGTTGTGCTGGATATAAGTGACCAGTTCTTAAAAGTTTTTTATGCTTGTCTTAGTGTGTAGTATAATATACGATGTTTGTCCACTATGCCGTTTTTCCAAGTATATGACGTAAGTGGGTGTGATTTTCGTGAAACCTTGGAGTATAGCTTAAAAGCTTAAATTGGCCGTTATTGCAACGTGGCAGGGTGAGTTTGGCTAGAACCGTAAGTGCATTTTCACATCGTCGTGAGTGAAGTGAGTAGTAATGTTATTGATAACGTTTCCACCCCCAAATAATTTGCTTTTTTTTTCAAATGTGACGTCATAGAAGCGTCGCGTTTATGAAATCATTGTTGTTTTGGGTGTCGTGTTTTTGTAAGCAGTGGATCGCTTATATGACTGTAGCGTGTTTTTGTAATGTGGTTTGTAGTAATGATTCACTTGAATCAGATTGGTATTTATTGGTTAGTTTTTTTATATATGGTTACTGAGTTGTTAACTTTTGTTTGTATCGTGATTCATATATATATATATATATATATATATATATATATATATATATATATATATATATATATATATATATATAATGGGATAAACGTGCAGCAAACCATTCAACTGCAGTTGTGCGATTTTTCCCAGGTTACCTTAGAGACATGTGTGCTTGGGGATAGGCGGGACGGCATCTGTTATTACTGTCTTCCGTTGAGCTACTTGAGTTCTGCGTACGTTGCGATTACCCTTGTTACGTTTTGTTTTACTATTTATTTCTTTTTCGTTTTCCCTTTTCTTGTTTCGAAAGAATTAGTGTGTTATTACTCGATATTTTCGTTCCTTTGTGGAGACGTGTCTTGTACCCTGTCTTCGTTTGAACTATATAGCTACAGAGTATGTTGCGGTTCCACTTGTGCGTTACTTGTGCATTTCAGTTCGGTTTTGATGTAGGAATTTGTTTCTCTTATTTCTTGATTACGTATTTCTTTTGTGGCTCTGTAGCTTGTATCTCTGCCTTCCTTTGCGCTATGTAGATCTAGTGTAGGCTGTAATTCCATTTGTTGGCTTTCACTTCTGACGTAATGTGTTGTGACGTATGAAGTCGTGTATGCGCAGTGTATTTGAATTTTACATTTTGAGGCAGGTAGGGACGTACTCTTATCGTGGATGTTTCTGTTTTTTATATTGTTTGTAGTAGTGGTGTTGGGTTTCAAGGCTGTGTATGGTATCCCTTTTCTCATTTGAGCTAGATGGGTCAAGGGGATAATTGTATTTCAATTTTGCAATTTTTGTACTTTTATGTTTGGTTTATTCTAGACATATTCATGTATATAATTTCTCGGTTATGTTCCTGATCCATGAAAGAGCATCTGGGATCGCTGTTTTTGTTTGAACCATACAGGGCGAATCACCTAAAACGTGCCACGCAAATTTTGCAGAAATGGAAAGTGCTATAGATGTGCGGTTTTCACAGAACGGGTTGGTAGTCAGGGGCTCGTATTGTTGTCCAGTTAACAGATTGTAATATACTTAGAATGTGTATTATTTATACAAACACACACTTGACTTAAACAAACTAAAATAGGGTACATTAGAATGTCAGTGTTGTTTGTTGCAGGATTCTATGACAGTCGTCTACGAGATGTACTATTTTTAAAAGATTGCACAGCGACAGTTATTCAATACCTGTGGTTGCTAGAAAAAACCACACAAGTGCATACAATAACTATGTGGATTCTGACTAGTAACGAGATAATTGATCGTCACAGGTTGTATTCAAACTGTGTACCGGCAGCGGCAATTCACCGTTCCAGTCTGGTATGCAGCGAATTCTGCAAACGTGCTAGCATTTCAGCGGAGATGTCAAAGCAGGCTGTAGCAATTCGTCGTTGCGTTTCACCGGGTGTAGCTGGTTTGTCCTTGCAGACAGCGTCTTTCAACTTTCTCAACATAAAACGTCTACAGGCGTCAGACAAGGTACAGGTCTTTTGCGTCCAATTCAACGATTTGGAAACAGTTCGTGGAAACATGCTGTAATACTCCGTGCAGTGTTGGCTGGACAGCCGTAATGTTGGTACCGCAGGCTTTTCCTCGTCTATAGAGGGACGTCTTCTAGCATCCGTGGAAGATGGTCTGTAAGGAGGCTGCAACACTTGTGCACGTTCACTGTTCCGTCTACGAAAATCGGGTCTATGAGCTGACGGTTCGTTATTCCATACCCCACCTTTACACCCCATGAACACTGACGTTCCACCCGAAGAAGCCAATGGGGATTGCTAACAGACCAATAGTGCTTGCATTGGCGGTTTATCCGGCCATGATTGGTGACTTCATGACTAAACAAGATACATGATACATCTGGAGTGCCCTGTCTTAATGCCCGTGTACAGAAGCTAACACGATTCTCATAATCGTTTCTATCGAGCTCTTGACGGAGAGAGATGGGGCAGGGATGGAAACTATGTCGATGCCATTGCGTGGGAGCTGACGTACGGATCAACTGCAGCAGCAGCAAGAGCGTCGTCCTCAACTTCATTCGTCACTTGTTTCCTCCTGTTACCTCGTCTATGTATTACACTACCACTTTCACGTAACTGGTTGAAGAGGTTGACAAATAATTACCGAGACGGTTGACGTCTATTAGGACGTCTTTCTTCATCTACATCTACATGGATACTCTACAAATCACATTTAAGTGCAGCATACACCGCGCAAGAATTAATGAATGTTTCCTAGACTCTTCATACACCATGAGCATGTTGGATTTTTCTACATTGGTAAATCCCACCGTCGCACTACCTGACTAGCAAGTCGTAGTGCACTCAAGGAAGCCGCGCGGGATAACCGCGTGGTGTTGGGCGTCTTGTCACGGTTCGCGCTGCCCCCCACTTCAAAGGTTCGAGCCCTCCTTCCGGAGGTTCGAGTCCTCCCTCGGGCATGGGTGTCTGTGTTTGTCCTTAGGATAATTTAGGTTAGGTAGTGTGTAAGCTTAGGGACCGATGACTTCAGCAGTTTGGTCCCATAAGACCTTACCTCAGATTTCCAAATTTCCACTCAAGGAACACACAAGCACACTGTAAGCAAGCATAACAACATCGTACCTAGCAACTACGCTGGTTGAATGGCGCAAACACGTTTCGACGTGTAAACACTTCGAAATATGATATCTTGTTACCGACATGAACTACACACCTGCAACCAACACCAGTGACATACTAAAGTACGCTACCTTTAGTTCGTTAATGTCAGTAGGCATTGTTCCGTCTAAAAATGTGTATGTTGTCACAAAATATACTCTTTCTGTGTATTATTAGAATCTATTTATTGGCTAACAATACGAGCCACAGACTATTAATCCATTCTGTGAAAACCACACCTCGACAGCACTTTCCATTTCTGCAATATTTACGGTGCAAGTTTTAGGTTACTCACCCAGTATAGGTTAAGCTCATTATTCGATCCCTGTGTTCTATTTTCTGTATGGTTTCCGTTTATTGTAGATGAATTTGCGTGTCCTTTTTTTTCAACTTCGTGGTTTCTATATATGTACTAAGATGGTTTCTGTCCTTTCGGACATGTCCGAAAGAACAGATACCATCGGTGACCTTGCAGCTCGCATTCTAATTTCGTGGTTTCTCTGGAAAAGTCTTTATTAAGTTTTTTTAAAACTTATCTCTGCCAAAGCCCGCTCTTTCCTACTGTTGTTCCATTAATTTCATTTTATTTGCTAAATGAAACATTTCAAGTGTTTCTTACGTCTGTTTTTGGGGATGAACGTCTGTCTTGTGGTAGTAGTCTTGAAGAATGGAATCGGTCTGTGATCAAATGTTATCTGTGGTTGTCTTAGCAACGAAGTTTCTTAGACAGACTGACTTTCGGGACGTGCCCGTGCATCCATATCAATATTTAAAGCACTGTTTCACAGCGTGTTATGGCAGTTGCATTAGGATCAAGACGTATCCCGATCGAATTTCCACAGGGTTAGAATTTTGTGTCAGGTATGACGATACGAAGAGAAGGAAAACATGAAATAACAGAAAGTCCGCCATCGGGGAAAATCTTCTATCCCAGAGGGAAGCGAACCCACGTCTCTTCGGTTAGCAATCTGCCGCGCTTACTCCGCAGCTACAGAGGTGGGCAGTAATAAAACCTAAAACGATCGTCTTCACTCGTAATATGACGTTATTGGCCAAAGCAGGCGAAGGAATTGGACTTTTCTCTATTCCCGATGTTTTCGGCCTTAGTTTGTCCACCCTATTGGCCATCACATAAACTAGAATATTTATTGTAAATTATGTTTCCCAAGACTGTACTGAAAATTGTAACAGAGTTTTCCTGTTTCTGTAATGGGTTGAAAGGAAGCGTAGTTTCTCCCTCAGTATTTTTTACTATTTTTTGGCCATCACTACGCCGTCTGGGAAAACGTGGTAAGTCATTTTTCTGACAATTATTGTTACAAGCATGCATGCTTACTTTCAAATGACACTGCGTTGTGTTGTCACATTTAAATATAAAATACATCTACACCTATATATACGGACTACGCAATTCGCTGTTAAATAAAAAATGACATCTTAAATGCCTCTCTGTATGGTGCAATAGATCTAATCTCAACCAAGAGCACAGTCCCAAGAGACTGGACAAAAGCGCGGATTACTCCTATATATAAGAAGGGTAAAAGAAGGGACTTGCAAATTTATTGACCAATATCCTTAACGCCAGTTTGCTGCAGAGTTCTTGCAAATAGTGTCATTTCGAGTATAATAAATTTTCTTGAGGCGGAAAGGCTTATGTACTCGGATCGGCACGGTTACAGAAAACATGATTCCTGCGAAACCCAGCTTGCCTATTTCTAGCGCGATATCCTGCAAACTACGGATGAAAGGCAACAGACAGATTTCGCATTCCTAGATATCCAGATAGAGTCTAACACAACGCTCCACTGCAGTCCGTTGACGAAGGAACGAGCGTGCAGAACAGGTTCCCAGATATCTGAGTGGTTCGAAGACTTCGTAAGCGGTATAACCCAGTATGTTGTCCTAGATTTCGAGTGTTCATAAAGGGCAGGGCTATCGTCAGAGCCGGCCTGAGTGGCCGAGCGGTTCTAGGCGCTACAGTCTGGAACCACACGACCGCTGCGGTCGCAGGTTCGAATCCTGCCTCGAGCATGGATGTGTGTGATGTCCTTAGGTTAGTTAGGATTAAGTAGTTTTAAGTTCTAGGGGACTGATGACCTCAGCAGTTAAGTCCCATAGTGCTCAGAGCTATCGTCAGAAGTGCCCTTTTCCTCTATATACATAAATAATCGGACGGACAGGGTGAGAAGCAATATGCGACTATTTTCTGATGCTGTGGTTTACGTGAAAATGTCTTCGTTAGTCACCGTAGGAGGATACAGAATGATTTTAAGAAAATTTATGTTTGATGTGATGAATGGCAACTTGCTCTGGATGTAGAAAAATCTAACTTAGTCCAGATGAGTAGAATAAAACAATTCCGTAATGTTCGAGTACAGTATTAGATGTGTCTTACTTGACAGAGTCACATTGACTAAATATCTAGGGGTAACGCTGCAAAGCGATATGAAATGGAAGAGCATGTAAGAACGTCAGTACAAATGGCGAATGGCGATCTGTAAAAAAGACCGCGTGCGGATCGCAAAATTCTCAGGACTGGGGATTTCTGCAGAAGTAAAATATATAGCGTATTTCAGTACGATATGCTTTTAATAATTTATAAAGAGAAACTATGAATCGAAATCTGGCAGATCTTCCAAAGAAATTCTGGTCGTATGTGAAATACACTAGCAGCAAGACACAATCAATACCTTCACTGTGCAACAGAATAATATTACCGACAACAGTGCCACTAAAACAGAGTCACTAAATGCGTTTATCCGAAGAGCCTTCAGCAAAGGACACGAAGTAAATATTTCAGAATCTGAATAGGAAACTGCTGCTAACATGAGAAACTTAGATATCTTCATTATAGTAAAGCAGCTTAAATCACTTAATAACTGGAACACTTCCTCTCAATATTGTATACAAGTTAGATTCTCTTCAGAGTATGCTGATATTGTAGCTCCGTACTAGAAGTCATATACAACCGCTCGCTTGACGAAAGATCCGTACCTAAAAAGATTGGAAAATTGCACAGGCCACACCAATACTCAAGAAAAGAAGTGAGAGTAACGCGAGGAATTACAGATATATGTCACTGGCGTCGATTTACAGTAGGATTTTTGGAACATACGCTGTTTTTCGATATTATGGATTATCTTGAGAAAAGCGAGTTGTTGACACACATTCAGAATGGACTTAGAAAATACTGTTCTTGTGAAACACAATTAGCTCATTATTTTCTCGGAGTAATGAGTGAAATGGACACGAATGGCAAACTGATTCTACATTTCTAGATATCCAAAAGGCTCTTCGTACAATTCCTCACAAACGGATTCTAACAAAATTACTTGCCTACGGCGAATCGGCTCAATTGTGCTACCGCATTCGTGATTTCCTGTCATAAAGCTCACAGTTCGTAGTAACTGACGGAAGTCGTCGAGTGAAACGTAAGTGGTGATCCAACAAGGAAGTGTTGTAGGACCTCCCCTGTTCCTAATCTATATAAATGAATTAGGAGACAAATCTTAGCAGTTCCATTTGATTGTTTGCAGATGATATTGTCATTCACCATCTAGTAAAGTCATTAGAAGATCAAAACCAATTGCAAAATGATTTAGACAAAATATCTGTATGATGCGAAAAATGGCAATAGACAATGAACAACGAAACGTGTGAGGTCATCCACATGGGTATTATAAAGAATCAGTTAAATTTCGGATACGCGATAAGTGAGACAAACCCAAAGGCCATCTTAGGCTATCAAGGAATTACAATTACGGAGAACTTAAACTGTAACCATCACAAAGATAATGTTGTGGGGAAGGCAAACCAAGTACTTATTTTATTGGCAGAACACTTGGCGGATACAATTACTCTACTAAAGAGACTGAATCCACAACGCTTGTCCGTCCGCTGATAGAGTATTGTTGTGTTGTATGGGATCCTTACCAGATACTACTGACGGAGGACATTGAAAAAGTTAAAAGAGGGGCACCTCATTATGTATTATCGCCAAATATGCTTGGTGGAATGTCAGTCAGTAAAACAAAGACTTTTTTCATTAAAACGAGATCTTTTCACGAAATACAGGGTGATTCAAAAAGAATACCACAACTTTAAAAATGTGTATTTAATGAAAGAAACATAATATAACCTTCTGTTATACATCATTACAAAGAGTATTTAAAAAGTTTTTTTTTCACTCAAAAACAAGTTCAGAGATGTTCAATATGGCCCCCTCCAGACACTCGAGCAATATCAACCCGATACTCCAACTCGTTCCACACTCTCTGTAGCATATCAGGCGTAACAGTTTGGATAGCTGCAGTTATTTCTCGTTTCAAATCAGCAATGGTGGCTGGGAGAGGTGGCCGAAACACCATATCCTTAACATACCCCCATAAGAAAAAATCGCAGGGGGTAAGATCAGGGCTTCTTGGAGGCCAATGATGAAGTGCTCTGTCACGGGCCGCCTGGCGGCCGATCCATCGCCTCGGGTAGTTGACGTTCATGTAGTTACGGACAGATAAGTGCCAATGTGGTGGCGCTCCATCCTGCTGAAATATGAATTGTTGTGCTTCTTGTTCGAGCTGAGGGAACAGCCAATTCTCTAACATCTCCAGATACTGTAGTCCAGTTACAGTAGCACCTTCGAAGAAAAAGGGACCAAAAACTTTATTGGCTGAAATGGCACAGAAAACGTTCACCTTAGGCGAGTCACGTTCATACTAAATGAAACTTTATAGCTCCCTTAATTCGCCGACAGATAGTGCTTAGCTCTGCCTTTTGTCGTTGCAGAGTTTTAAATTCCTAAAGTTGTGGTATTCTTTTTGAATCACCCTGTACTACTCTGCAACGTTCTCCTTCGAAAGTTAGATGCTTTGTTAACACCGATCGACATAGGGAGAAATATTCATTGCAATAAAATAAGAGAAATTTTAGCTCGCAGTGGAAGACTGAGCCGGCCGGAGTGGCCGAGCGGTTCTAGGCGCTACAATCTGGAACCGCGCGACCGCTACGGTCGCAGGTTCGAATCCTGCCTCGGGCATGGATGGGTGTGATGTCCTTAGATTAGTTAGGTTTAAGCAGGTCTAAGTTCTAGGGGACTGATGACCTCAGAAGTTAAGTCCATAGTGCTCAGAGCCATTTGAACCATTTTTGGAAGACTGAACTGTTTGTTTTTACTGGGTGCAATTCTAGAGTGGAACGGTAGAGAAACAATCTGAAAGTGGTTCGATGAACCCTCTGCCAGACACTTAAGTGTGAATCGCAGAATAGTCACGTAGACGTGTATGTACAGATCACTAGTGCGATCCTCTCTGGAGTACTGTTAAAGTGTTGAGGATACCCACCAGCTCCTATACGAGGAAGACGTTGAAGTAATTAAAAGGCGGCCTGCTAGATTTGTTCGATTAACGCATGAGTATTGTGGAGATGGTTTGTAAACTCAAATGGAAATCCCGGGAGGGAAGGCGAAACACTATTGAGAAAGTTTAGAGAACCGGCGTTTGAAATCGGCTACGGGACGATTCTATTGCCGCCAACGTATATTTCACTTGAGGATCGTGAAATTTAAGGTAAGAGAATTGCCAGGAGAACAAAAATGTAAACGATTGGCAGTGATACGGTGTACCCTGCGTCATGCACCATACGATGCCTTGCGGAATATGTAAGTACATGTAAATGTATATGCAGAAATCTTGTGTTCGCAAGCCCTTGCGACAGGTACATAGGGGCCTCAAAACTTTTTCTTGAAATCGGATAGTTAGGCTATTGCGGGAGTCTGAAAATTCAGGTATTTCCTTATCTCTGTGACCCTCTTCCGTTTGCCAAATTAACCTGTGAGCATACTGGGTGTACGTGTTTGTGTCTGTTTATTGTTCCCTGTTAGTAGAGTCTGGTATGGGTCCCATACACTTGATGAGACGCACAAGCGTTTCGTAAGCAATCCAGTTTCACTGCGCGTGAGACAAAATCTGCTACATGCTTGTCTTGCTTTGTTGCCACATCAGCCTTTTTGTCTTCGAGGTATCAGGAGCCTTGCAAATACGCAGCCGGAAAGAAACAAAAATAGTACACCCATTAAGAGGTTTCCAATTCACTCAAGATTTTTTTACAACAGTGCATATGGAGTACATGAAGTGATTAGATTTACTGATGAATAGCATTAGGTATTCTGAGGTACCAGGTATCGACTCATGCCGAAACACCCAGGTAAGTTCGTGGTGAAGCCTCCACAGGCGGGACTGTGCAAATGGTGAATACCTTCCTGTGATATGTTATGCCACGCCTACTGGCACACTCCATATAGTTCAGTAAGAGTTGTTGGTTGACGAGTTGCACGAGTCACTTCTTGTCCAATCATATCCGACCCGTGCTCGATTCGAGACAAGTCCTGAGTTCGTGCTGGCCAGGGAAACACCTACACGTCTTGAACAGCACGTTGAGTGTCACGGGCAGTGTGTGGGCGAGCATTATCCTCTTGGAACAATACGTAACCTACCCGTCGCAAGATTGACAAAAGGAAATGACTAATAATATTCTAGACGTACAGAGCGCTGGTAGCTTCCCTTACGGAAACACCAAAGGTGTACGAGCGTTGTAGCACATCGCACCCCAGACGATAAAGCCTGCTGTAATGTGATTGGAAGACTGGCTAGAGGTGTGCGTTTCCTTAGTCCCACTGCTAATAACGAATTCACCAGAATTTGTCTGAGCTGTGGTAGCTGTACGATCCACCACCGCTGTCATTACAATGCTACTAATATGGCAGGCTTCTGTGCTGCGTGGTCACCCAGAACTTTGTCTATGGGTGTGAGGATGTTCAAATGACCTCTGATACCCGTATTTTTGCACATCTGATGTAGCACAGGCAATTCTGTGGCAATCTCCGAAAGGACCATGCTGCCACTCGGAATACCACAATTTGATCCATTTTAAACTCGCTCAATTGACTGTAGGAAGCACGAGTGGCATGGCTTCCTGCTAGCTTCACGCTTTTGCATCACACTGAGCCTTCTGGCTGTGAGCATTCCCTATTGAAGGCTAGACACAGGTCGCGTTCTGGTAGCTTTGCCACTATGCTATATGTTGGCGGACGTTGAAACCATTATCAGAACATCTGCTTTCCCTCAGGAAGCATATGCTGTCATCAAATCAAAGTCGACGTCGCCTTTTCAGGTCTGTTAAGTCTAGGTGAAGGTAACTTTTCAATGTTGGATGTATAGAAGAACACAGAGTTGTAGCAATGGCCAAAATTTTCTCTTTAGTCGTGGCGTAGAGTACAGTTTTCTCTCCCTCCACAGGCCATGGCGAGCCCATCGGTTCCGACCGACCGCCGTGCAACCGCCGCCAATGGCGTCATTAAATGGTATATTGACGAGTGTCTCCCGGCCATTGACAGTTCTCGTGACCTGAAGCGGCTACTACTGATTCAAGTATCTCCGCATTTGGCCTCAGGAGGCTGAGTGCACCCCATTCCCGTCCTTCTACCTAGGAAAACTCCTGGCAGTACCGAGAATCGAAGCTAGGTCCACCACATGGCAGTCAGCCGCGCTGACCACTCAGCCGTGGAGGCGGACTATAGCGTGCAATTGTCTTGTTAAATTAAGGCGGTGACGCTAAGAAGGTAGAGGGAGAGAGAGAAGGGGGACGGGAGGCAGCCAAAGGGAGAGACGAGTATCCCGGAAACGGCGAAGGTTCATGTTATCCTGTCGTGAGCATCTCCAGCTCTACAGAAAGAAAAAGAAGGACAGTGAAACTACCCCTATTCGCGAAATGGTGGGACGTCCATGACTCTTTTCAGAACGATGGGTTCGGAGGTTTTTCTGCACTGTAAAGCAGCCAAAAGAGCACAGTACTGGTGCACGCACAAGTGTTTCGGAGCGCACCGTTCATTGTGCGTTATTCAAAGTGGACCTCCGCAACCCCTACGTGTTCACATGTTGACCTAACGGCATCGCCAATTACAACTGCAGTGGCCCTGGGATCATCGGAATTCGACCGTCGATCAGTGGAAACGTGTCGGCTCGGTCGTTGGTCGTCTCCAGAAACACCGTTATCGAGATGAACGGCGGCTTCAAACGTGCAATGTGCCACGGACTCAAGCAGCTGTGAGCAGTATTACATTATGGGAGACATTCTGCTGCGCTTGCACGCAACCTGCCATAGAAATAGAAGACATGCTGACAGCTGCGAAAGCCGTTCGGATTGAGGCGCCATATCACGGATTGCACGGCTCCTCCCGCCAGAGATTCGAGTCCTCCCTCGGGCATGGGTGTGTGTGTTGTTCTTAGAATAAGTTAGTTTAAGTAGTGTGCAAGTCTATGGACCGATGACCTTAGCAGTTTGGTCCCTTAGGAACTCACACACATACGAAAATTTGAACAGCTGCGAACCACCTGCATCCCTTCATCCTTCATGTCTTCCCCGACGGCGATGTCATCTTTTAATCTTTGTCAGCGTCTCGAAACCAGAACAGTGCCACGTTGTCACGGTGGTCAAATTCGCATGATACAAATCCTATGGAACCCATGTGTATCACTATCCGGCACCATCTCCGCGTACGCAGATTAGAGGCCCGTTGTTTACGCGAATTACGTGACCTGTGCGTAGACACATAATGCCACATACCTCCACAAACCTACCAATAGACTAAACATGTATTAAGCAGGTGGTCATAGTGTCTGGTTAATCGGTGTAGTTTGCATTATGAATAATTAGTACGTCAAGCTAGTGGAACTCCAATGATACTGAACAGTAGATGACAGAATGAAGGCTTTCACGACCGAATGACATTGCTGCTGGTAAACCTTTCGTATTACAATGTCCAGAAACTATTCTGTTCCTAACATTTCGTCAAGAACTGCGCTGGACATCTTCAGAGATGCTGCTCCTTGGTTGAGTAGGCAAGACCATTTCTGCCTATTATCGACATTGATACTGGCGACATATCTGTCCCATGAATCCCAAGATTTTCAAAAATGTTTTAATAACAATACTGCAGATATTACATAACGTCTGCAGGAGACAGGCTACTATTATTACAGTAATCATTAGATCTCCATTCACTGGGTCGCAATGGTAAAAGTCAAGCTTCAGGCAAGGAATGACTTAATTGCTCATATAACGTGTTTCCGAATATGTCCATCATCAGACATCCAGGAGCGATTACTGCACGTACAATCTTTTATTAGGTCCACAACTCTGCTCCCGCCGTTTTGCAATAGACGTCAGTAGCGGTAAGTGAGGTTCGGGTGGTTGCTCATAGGTGTAATACAATAAGCTTAGGCATCTGTAACCATAATGCCATAAAAATATTAGTCGATTTGTGATTGCATCATATGGTTATTCTCGATTAACTTATGTACCCATTTCTCGCCATTTGCGGGAAGTTTTAATTTTCTGCTTTAACACGAAGAAATCTGCGGCTGTGGCTCTTAAAATTCTGGGTTAGACCAATGGTTAGGGAACTATTGGTGGAAGAGTGTGCGGAGAACGTTTTCAGTGCCTTAAGAACGGTGATTTTGATGTAGAAGACCGGCTTGGTGGTGGAAAACAGAACATTTTCGTAGCTACTGAAACAGACGAAGACAGTCACAGGGCATTATTATCGAAAGCAGTTGATGCGTTCGAGCCCAGCACTGAAACACAAACGGCCACAATACAGTGGTAGACACGTAATGGTAACCTTGCAGCAGGTCAGTGCTCGACTCCATGTCGCAAAACCCGTCAAAATATACATGGAAACGTTGAAACGAGAAGTCCTATCCCTCCGGCCGTATTCTCCATACGTTGCTCTCTCTGACTACCGCCCTTTTCGATCAGTGGCGTACAGTCTGGCTGACCAGCACTTCCGATCATATGAACAAGTGAAAAATTCAATCGATTCATGGATCTCCACAAAAGACGCTCAGTTCTTCCGCCATGGGATTCTTATGCTATCCGAAAGATGTAAGAATGTAGTGGCCAGCGATGGGCAATACTATGAATCATAATTTTTTGTAAGGTTTTAACAATAAAGCCCCGAACTTCGAGAAAAAACGGCGGAAGCAGAGTTGCAGACCTTGGTCGGCAGTACGCACATATGGTAGATGATATCGCCTTTGTGTTTTCAAAGCCAAATAGAGGTGGTCAGTGTCCTTCAAGCCAAGTCCATAAAGCATTAGTTTGCTTTGAACTGTTGGCTAACACACACAAGAAGAGACATGAGTGAAGCGCTTTATCAAAATCGTTCACATTTTCAACCAGTTTATAGCGTGTTACCCACTATTGTACAAATGACATTGATATCACTGTATACGTAAGCACCGCAGCATGACACATTTTCGAAACTTTCGGGTGGCTAAAGAGGAGCACAGCGTCAAAACACGACGCGTAAGCTACCCTCCCGTCTCTTCTTGTTTATCTCAGTCAAGAATTCAAAGTGAACTAATGCTTTATGGACACTGCATGAAGGTCGAAGGTTCCTTCTATTGGGCTATGAAAGCACTAAGGCGATATCTTTTACCATCTGTGTGAAATGCGGACCATGTACTTACTCGCAGAATACTCGAAGATATCTGAAACGTCTTATACGAGCAAAAAAGGCATTCGTTGCCTGAAGTTTGGCTTTTCCCACTGCGACCCAGTCATACTGAATGCAGAACTAGTGACGGTTTTAATTTTAAGTTTGTTCAAAATGTTCAAATGTGTGTGAAATCGTACGGGACTTAACTGCTAAGGTCATCAGTTCCTAAGCTTACACACTATTTAACCTAAATTATCCTAACGACGAACACACACATCCATGCCCGAGGGAGGACTCGAAACTCCGCCGGGGCCAGCCAATTTTAAGTTTGTCATTGGATAACAAATGGCTGGCCCTGTGGCCGAGCGGTTCTAGGCGCTTCAGTTCGGAATCGCGTGCGTGATACGGTCGCAGGTTCGAATCCTGCCTCGGGCATGGATGTGTGTGATGTCCTTACGTTAGTTAGATTTAAGTAGTTCTAAGTCTAGGGGACTGATGACCTCAGATGTTAAGTCACATAGTTCTTAGAGCCATTTGAACCATTTGAACACATTATGAAGATCTTTGTTCAGCAACTACATCTTCTGAGTCAGGGGGTCGGTTAAACGATCCAATTAATAGTTTAGTCCGATTCTCAGGTATAATCTCTACCCATACTATTTCGCAGGAACTAACTACTTCAGTTTCACTATAAGGCAAGCTACTTCTGACAGCGATAAATACTCCACCACCAACTATATTTAACCAATCCTTTCCGAACACTGTTAGATCGTTTGAAGAAATTTCGGCTGAACTTATTTGCGGCTTTAGCCAGCATTCTGTACCTATAACTTTTTGAGCTTCAGTGCCTTCTATTAGGGCTTGGAGCTCTGGTTCTTTCCCAACACAGTTACGACAATTTACAATACCAATCATTTCTACAACTAATTTACTGTGTTTTACCCGTCCCCTTCTAGACGGACGCCCTTTCTGTGGTTCCCTGAGACCCTCTAGCCTAAAAAAAAAACCGCCCAGTTCCTTCCAAACAGTCCCCGCTACCCGTGTAGCCGCTTCCTGTGTGTAGTGGACTGCAGACCTATTAAGCAGAACCCGGAAACCCACCATCCGATGGCGCAAGTCAAGCAATCTGCAGCCTACACAGTCACAGAACTGCCTGAGTCTCTGATTCAGACTCTCCACTCGGTTCTGCACCAAAGGACCACAGTCGGTTCTATCGACAATGCTGTATATGGTGAGCTCCGCCTTAATCTCGCAAGCAGTCGGCCGTTATGGCCGAGCGGTTCTAGGTGCTTCAGTCTGGACCCGCGCTGCTGCTACGGTCGTAGCTTCGAATCCTGCCTCGGGTATGGATGTGTGTGATGCCCTTAGGTTGGTTAGGTTCAAGTGGTTCTATGTTTAGGGGACTGATGACCTCAGATGTTAAGACCCATAGTGCTTAGAGCTATTTGAACCATTTTTTGATAACAAAAGACAAAAGAAATATTTCTTCGTACAACTTAATTACAAATCAACAATATTCTTTTTGTTTCCTGTACGTTTACGGTGGAACTTTACTGCTTGCCAAGTTACAACATTGTAGATTAACGGGAGTACGCTATACGTTTTGGTGAGTCAGTTTGCGAGTATCAAAGTATCTGACATAAATGGCCGTTCTTTTTGACAGCATTTACTTAGAAGCTAACTTTATTATACCGCCAAGAGACCCTATAATTTAGTGTGTGACATATGTTTCAACATGATACTTCTACCCTTCCTGAGGAAAAGGGGTCTTAACAGACAGGAGACAGAGAGTCTGGTAACAAATAACAATAATATTTTGGTGTTATATAATTACAATTTTACAGACTTTGGATTTTTTTCCCTTCCGTTTTACTGTTAAAACTTGCTTCTTGTCAGATTTAATGATTTTAGGCCAATTGAAAGTACCATTTAGGTTTTCATGAGTTAATTTGCGAGCATCAAAATACACTCCTGGAAATTGAAATAAGAACACCGTGAATTCATTGTCTCAGGAAGGGGAAACTTTATTGACACATTCCTGGGGTCAGATACATCACATGATCACACTGACAGAACCACAGGCACATAGACACAGGCAACAGAGCATGCACAATGTCGGCACTAGTACAGTGTATATCCACCTTTCGCAGCAATGCAGGCTGCTATTCTCCCATGGAGACGATCGTAGAGATGCTGGATGTAGTCCTGTGGAACGGCTTGCCATGCCATTTCCACCTGGCGCCTCAGTTGGACCAGCGTTCGTGCTGGACGTGCAGACCGCGTGAGACGACGCTTCATCCAGTCCCAAACATGCTCAATGGGGGACAGATCCGGAGATCTTGCTGGCCAGGGTAGTTGACTTACACCTTCTAGAGCACGTTGGGTGGCACGGGATACATGCGGACGTGCATTGTCCTGTTGGAACAGCAAGTTCCCTTGCCGGTCTAGGAATGGTAGAACGATGGGTTCGATGACGGTTTGGATGTACCGTGCACTATTCAGTGTCCCCTCGACGATCACCAGTGGTGTACGGCCAGTGTAGGAGATCGCTCCCCACACTATGATGCCGGGTGTTGGCCCTGTGTGCCTCGGTCGTATGCAGTCCTGATTCTGGCGCTCACCTGCACGGCGCCAAACACGCATACGACCATCATTGGCACCAAGGCAGAAGCGACTCTCATCGCTGAAGACGACACGTCTCCATTCGTCCCTCCATTCACGCCTGTCGCGACACCACTGGAGGCGGGCTGCACGATGTTGGGGCGTGAGCGGAAGACGGCCTAACGGTGTGCGGGACCGTAGCCGAGCTTCATGGAGACGGTTGCGAATGGTCCTCGCCGATACCCCAGGAGCAACAGTGTCCCTAATTTGCTGGGAAGTGGCGGTGCGGTCCCCTACGGCACTGCGTAGGATCCTACGGTCTTGGCGTGCATCCGTGCGTCGCTGCGGTCCGGTCCCAGGTCGACGGGCACGTGCACCTTCCGCCGACCACTGGCGACAACATCGATGTACTGTGGAGACCTTACGCCCCACGTGTTGAGCAATTCGGCGGTACGTCCACCCGGCCTCCCGCATGCCCACTATACGCCCTCGCTCAAAGTGCGTCAACTGCACATACGGTTCACGTCCACGCTGTCGCGGCATGCTACCAGTGTTAAAGACTGCGATGGAGCTCCGTATGCCACGGCAAACTGGCTGACACTGACGGCGGTGGTGCACAAATGCTGAGCAGCTAGCGCCATTCGACGGCCAACACCGCGGTTCCTGGTGCGCCCGCTGTGCCGTGCGTGTGATCATTGCTTGTACAGCCCTCTCGCAGTGTCCGGAGCAAGTATGGTGGGTCTGACACACCGGTGTCAATGTGTTCTTTTTTCCATTTCCAGGAGTGTATGTACCCTAAATGGCCGTAGCTTTTGGCTGCGTTGACTTGTAAGTTTACATTTATTACACGGACAAGGGCTTGTTGGCCGCTTGGCCGAGCGGCGCTTCAGTCCGGAACTGCGCTGCTGCTATGGTCGCTGGTTCGAATCCTACCTGGGGCATGAGTGTGTGTGATGTCCTTAGGTTACTTGGGTTTAAGTAGTTCTAAGTCTAGGGGCTGATGACCTCAGATGTTAAGTCCCATAGTGCTTAGAGCCTTTTTTGATAAGGGCTTATAGACCTTAGTATATGATGTAAATTTCAACTTGATACGTCTACGTGTTGCTGAAGAAAAGGAGTGTTAACAGATATATAAAGGGCATTGCTACTGCATTCATTACTGTTCAGTAAGGATAAGGAGGAAATCAAAACTGAAAGAAGAGTCTTAGAAAATAAAATAAAATAACTGTTCCAGCATTTCTAGAGAAAGTTATTAGAACTTAAAAGTAGAAAAAATGAAGAAAGAATAAATCTTGTTAGTGAAAGACAAGTGAATCATGATCATTTTCCTGATGCCAGTGTACTGTTTTCCTAAAGCAGGCCGGAGTGGCCGTGCGGTTCTAGGCGCTACAGTCTGGAACCGCGTCACCGCTACGGTCGCAGGTTCGAATCCTGCCTCGGGCATGGATGTGTGTGATGTCCTTATGTTAGTTAGGTTTAAGTAGTTCTAAGTTCTAGGGGACTGATGACCACAGCAGTTAAGTCCCATAGTGCTCAGAGCCATTTTTTTCGTTTTCCTAAAAGAAAACTGCAACTAATTGTAGATCTTAATAAGCAAGTTTGAAAGTAGATCTTGTAGTCTGTTAGAATAAGGTAAAATAATGTGTAATCAACATGCCAAAACGTAAATCGTGTACATTTACTGTGGAGTCATTGAGTCAGTTGACACATTTTTGCAGGTAGGGTAGTTTAATACGGTGCTTCGATCAACAGCAAAGAGAAGAAACAGGCTTTTGTAAATCAGAAAGGATTCTGAAAATGAAAATTCCAATATGCGTGTAACGGGAAAGACAGGGAAACTGGCATAGCGATCCAGTCAAAAACTGGAATGTGTTTCATCTGCACATGGATAATTCATTGAACTCAAGAAAGGTACGACAACAAAGCACTGAACTAGTCCAGTTAGATGAGTGAACGAAATTACACTCTATGATCGAGAACAGACAAAGACAAGAAAGGACGACAACCACTGATGAAACAAGTCCAAATGACAATCCAAGCAACAGTCGTAATGACAGCGTGGCAACGTCCAAGACTGGTTGAACGCAAGCGAGATTGAGGGCACTTGGACTCAGCCGTATTTGGGAGTAGAAGGCTTTGGCACAGCCTATCCAGGCTAGTGGATGTTGGTGATTGTATAAGGGTACAGGTGTACCGTGATGGAGGCAGACACCAATACAATTCCATCTTATATTTACTTTCTGAATAGTTTTTAATAGTAGACTCTGGTCCACGTCTGGAGGGCACAGGGCAGTGCTTGTCGAATCCAAGGACAGCAGTGCACTATGTGTAGATCCGGCTCATAATGGCGACTAGGCGACCGTACGACGTTTGCATTCCTGGACAGCTGGCGGTGCGCGAATTGTGGGCCAAGGTGGCTTGGCCAGGCTTGGCCGTAGGTGATTCTGGCTGATGGTTGGTCCATGCGCGTGGTACTGGAGGAATCTGGGTATGAATCTAAAACCTGCGTCTGATTGGTGGCATCTGGCAGTGACGGGTACCCAGTGTCTTCCTGGCTGGTAGGGTACTAGTTCGCATTTTGGTCCATGAGACCTGCAGCTGTAGCCCCAGTCAGACTGGCCTGTCAGAATAATGACGGATCATGTCAGGATGACAGTAGAGCGGAAGGCCATACTACAGCGCACACAGGCTCCATAACTCGCTGATTCAATGTCTAACCTGGTCGGACAGCCAGTATTTATATGTGCCAGGGTGGAACTGCTGCTGATTGGCTACCGCAGATTTACGTAGACCATTTGCAGAAGCATCCCAAGTTATGGTAACTGCAGCGGTTATCTATTGGACAGGCGTTCTGCAGTTCGTAGGAGGACAGCGTGGCGTAATGCTACACGAACGGGCTATGGGAAGTAGTACGCTTTCATTAGTGAGCCCTTAGTTTGGCTTATGCTGTCACAGTCGATAATCGGTGAGAGGTGTGATGCTGTTCACAGCTATTATTTCCTGGCGTTGCAAACGAATTCGTTAGAGACCGAACACAAGTTCGGATTAGGGAGGGGTGGGGGAGGAAATTGTCCCTGCCCTATTAAAGGAACCATCCCGGCATTGACCTTAAGGGACGTAGGGAAATGATGGAAAACAAATCTGGATTGCTGGACGGGGATTTCAATCATCATCCTCCGAAATGCGAGTCCACTGCGTCAACAACTGCGCCATCTCCCTAGGTATATTCATAGTTCATCATCATCTATTGATACGACAGAATGGAAGTACAACTATGACTGTGTTCTGAACGTAATAACTAAATGTTACTATTAATTCAGTCCAAATATCCATGGTAGCAGAAATACGTTTCCCTGCTGTAGGCTCCTTAAACTTGGCTGGTTGCACGCTTGCTAACTAAACACTTGCATCACGATGAGCATTACAACATAAATGAGGCATCACAATAAGGAAGGACCAATAACATTTATTGGGAGTATGTTACAGAATCGTACTTAACTGTGGCACAATGTTACGTGTGGCATTCGATGTACCAAACCTAATAGCTATGATATCTAAAGAACTCGGCCGCCACTTGGCTGTCTCTTATAATATAAGTATCACTGATAGTAATATTTTTACAGGTCTTAATTCTCCATTTCTCGGCAAACAGCGATTGTAAGTTGGAAGGTAGTCTTCAGAATACTTGATTGAGCTGTCTGCACGCACTCAACTAAACTGCCTATCTGCTGGTAACTGTCTGAGTGCATGTAGAACATCGTCTTTTGATACTTGTAGGCGGAAAAATTTCCACATCCACCAGTACAAGGCGGAAAGAATGTAGTCCGCTGTTGACAGCTCTCCATATGGTGGCTGTCTGTGGACGTATACGACTCTCTGTAGGAAGTGACAGGAAAGCAAGAAAAGATCCGGTTTTGCGAGCGCCATGTGAATGCTGTTGTACATGCTTGAGAGGTGGCAGATGAATGGTTGTACCTCCATCGTGGCAGCCTCTCATAGTGTTTGTTGTATACCTCTTGCTTGGTACACAGCAGACTACAACCAAACTGAAGTTCAGGTGGGCATGGTACGTAGCTGGACAAATGGATAATACAAGTCACAAGAAAGTTCGTTAACAGATTTTTAGAAATATGAAGCTAATAGAAAATGGTTGAATAACGCGAGAATACTTCTCTGAAAGCATGTAAAAAAAATGTCTAGTATAGATCTTCACCCAGCAGTGGAGTCAAAGGCCTGTGATTATAACGATAATAACACGATAACATGCTTCACGCGGTTGCAGCACCAGCAGATCATTGTTTGGATGGAATAGCGAACAAGGTATTTTGTATACATTACAGAAAATGTCAGTTGTAGCCCTTGGCCGTCTTTATGTGCCCTGTACATACGATTCACTTGACAAGTCATATGTTTGCGTGGACTGTAGACAAAAGCATTTTGCTATCAAGAATGACCTATTTGTAATCGTCTGACCGCTTGCATTCCTCCCCCATATCAGTTCCTCCGTTAAAAGAGTCCTCTGCGCCAATAGACCAAGTTGTGTACGCCTGCAGTCTCCCCTCACTTTGAAAACATCGACTGCTGTCCTTCTCTTCAAGCAATACCGCCTCCCGTACTCTGCCCATCATCCAAGGACTGCCGTGTTCCTAAGCAGGATGATAACTGCGGCGCTTAGCGAGTTTACACGCAGAGCCACGGTCCATCATAGGTATCCGCAATAGCAAATAATTAGTACGATTTGATAAATATATTACCCATACAGGGTAAAGTGTTTTGTGCTGTTGGATATTGTTAGAGAATTGTAGGGTCAAAAGCACTTTCAATTAGGATATTAATTCTCCCCACATAATAATATGACCAATGGCCATGCTGCAATGTTAACTCCAGTTCCCTTCAAACCACCGAAGTTGAGTGCTGTCGGGTTTGCTTAGCACTTGGGTGGATGACCGCTATTGTTGTTGGCAAGCTGAGCGTACTTCTGCCCTTGTGAAGTAGGTTGAGTAGATTCTTGAGATAGAAGTCGCGAGTTTGGTCTCGTAAACCGACAACGGCCAGTTGGGCGACGTGCTTACCACACGCCTCTGTGTAAGCATCTAGTGACGCCTATGGCCGAGGGTGACGCGGCAGTCGGTCAGTGCCGTTGGGCCTTCAGAGGCCTGTTGTCAAAAATCTTCTTAAAGTGTCGCTTCTAATAATTTCTACAGTTTTTGTGGAATGGCGTACAGACGGGTACAACACTCAGCCAGTAGCCAACATGGGCTACGTTGTTGCCGGTGTACCCGTCCTGTTCCAATACTTTTTGATCTAACGTCTTACCGCATAAAAAGCCAACAAAATTTGCTTCCGGTCCTTTTGTTGGAACTAAGGCTTTTTTCAACATTAGAATTTAGTGTCTGCAATGCGAAGCATTGAGTAACGTAGAAGTAAATATCCTCGGAGTAGTGAAGTAACTTAAATCAATAAAAGCAAGTCTTCTGTCCCAGACTGTATACCAATTAGGTTCCTTTCGCAGTATGCTGATGCATTAGCTCCATACTTAACAATCATATATAACCGTTCGCTCGATGAAAGATCCGTACCCAAAGACTGGAAAGTTGCACAGATCACACCAATATTCAAGAAAGGTAACAGGAGTAATCCACTAAATTACAGGCCCATATCGTTAACGTCGATATGCAGCAGGATTTTGGAACATATATTGTGTTCAAATATTATGAATTACCTCGAGGAAAACTGTCTATTGACATACAGTCAACATGGGTTTAGAAAACATCGTTCCTGCGAAACACAGCAAGCTCTTTATTCACATGAAGTGTTGAGTGCTATTGACAAGGGACTTCAGATCGATTTCGTATTTCTCGATTTCCTGAAGGCTTTTGACACTGTACCAGACAAGCGTCTTGTACTGAAATTGGGTGCTTATGGAATATTGTCTCAGTTAGGTGACTGGATTTGTGACTTCCTGTCAGAGAGGTCACAGTTCGTAGTAATTGACGGGAAGTCATCGAGTAAAAGAAAAGTCATTTCTGTCGTTCCCCAAGGTAGTGTTATAGGCCCTTTGCTGTTCCTTATCTATATAAACGATTTGGGAGACAGTCTGAGCAGCCGTCTTAGGTTGTTTGCAGAAGACTCTGTCGTTTATTTACTAATAAGGTCATCAGAAGATCAAAACTAATTGCAAAACGATTCAGAAAAGATATCTGAATAGTACGAAAAATGTGAGGTCATCCACATAATTGCTAAAAGGAATTCGTCAAACTTCGGGTACACGATAAATCAGTTTAATCTAAAAGCCGTAAATTCAACAAAATGCCTAGGTATTACAATTACGAACAACTTAAATTGGAAGGAACACACAGAAAATTTTGTGGGGAAGGCTAACCAAAGATTGCGTTTTATTGGCAGGACACTTAGAAAATGTAACAGAAGGAGACTGCCTACACTACGCTTGTCCGTACGCTTTTACAATACTTCTGCACGGTGTGGGATCCTTAAAAGATAGGACTGACGGAATACATCGAAAAAGTTCAGACAAGGGCAGCACGTTTTGTATTATCGCGAAATATGGGAGAGAGTGTCACAGAAATGATATAGGATTTGGACTGGACATCATTAAAAAAAGGCGTTTTCGTTGCGACGGGATCTTCTCACGAAATTCCAATCACCAACTTTCTCCTCCAAATGCGAAAATATTTTGTTGTCACCGATCTACGTAGGGCGGAACGATCACCACGATAAAATAAAGGAAATCAGAGCTCGTGAGGAAAGATATAGGTGTTCATTCTTTCCGCGGGCTATACGAGATTGGAATAATAGAGAATTGTGAAGGTGGTTCGATGAACCCTGTGCCAGGCACTTAAATGTGATTTGCAGAGTATCCATGTAGGTGTAGATGTAGACGAACTGGCTGAGAGGAATAATCTTCCTCACAATTTTAATAATGAGACCAGAGTGGCTGGAAGGAATTGATTGCACTTTCCAGAAAAAAATATTCCAACATTGAGACTAAGATGACTTCTACCCACTATTTCTGCAAAAGCAGGTGGGTGTAACAGGATTGCAGTCGGGAATGTTTTTGACACCTGGACCGAGAAGAGGGCTAACCACGTTGACCAAGCACTTTCGCATTTTCAGTGTCGATGAAAACAGACTCCTCATAGTTCACTGTCAGAGCTGAAAAGTTCCTTTCTTTGAGAGATATACGATAGGTGCGCCCGAACTAAAGGATGGGGCCTTCCCTAGAACGGAGTTTATCTGCCACTCTCAGGGTGGATGCAGAGGAATTAATCGTCCCAAGGTTTATGCATTTTCTACCATACGCAAAATCCATCAGGTGTTGCTGATATGGGACGGTCATCCCACCCATACTAGAAAAGTTGAATTCATTTCAATCTCCAGGGCTAACCATGCAGCTGTGGTGTTTTTCCTGCTACATTTCAATTATAAACTTCAGATCTTGGGTGTCTTGTTTACGCAGCCCCTGAATAAGTTACATGTGCAGGCTATTGAACTGTAGAAAGCAGTACTACCGCATACGTGATGACGCAATTCCAGGTGAGTCGTCTCTTCGGGTAAGCTTTCTTGAAGGCAGGTGTTCGGTTCAATGACATACTCTTAACCTGCCCCACGCTTACTACAATAAGCTATTATTTCACATGGAACTTACGAGGAGCAACCTGGATCACGGGACATTAAGATGAACCCTGCAGCGCAACCAGGGTCTTCAAGTTACTGGTCTCCCAATAAAAGAGATGACCCTTAACATCTACGAACTGTCTTACCACTTATTGACAGCCCAAGACATTTAGCGTCAGCTGAAAAATTCGCCATGCTTAGACTGCCCATCAGCTAGCCCTCCTCGTACCTACTAGTATAGACACATTTTCAAGGTTTCACCGAACAACGTATGCAATTTTATTCCATATTACCTGAGTACCTGGAGTTACCTGGGTACGTAGTTATAACAGTACTACACTACTGCCCATTAAAATTGCTACACAACGAAGATGACGTGCTACAGACGCGAAATATAACCGACAGGAAGAAGATGCTGTCATATGCAAATGATTAGCTTTTCAGAGCATTCACACAAGGTTGGCGCCGCTGGCGACGCCTACAACGTGCTGTGCTGACATGAGGAAAGTTTCCAACCGATTTCTCATACTCAAACAGCAGTTGACCGGCGTTTCCTGGTAAACTTTGTTGTGATGCCTCGTATAAGTTGGAGAAATGCGTACCATCACGTTTCCGACTTTGATAAAGGTCAGATTGTAGCCTATCGCGATTGCGGTTTATCGTATCGCGACATTGCTGCTCGCGTTGGTCGAGATCCAATGACTGTTAGCAGAATATGGAATCGGTGGGTTCGGGAGGGTAATACGGAACGCCGTGCTGAATCCCAACGGCCTCGTATCACTAGCAGTCGAGATGACAGGCATCTTATCCGCATGGCTATAACGGATCGTGCGGCGACGTCTCAATCCCTGAGTCAACAGATGGGGACATTTGCAAGACAACAACCATCTGCACGAACAGTTCGACGACGTTTGCAGCAGCATGGACTATCAGCTCGGAGACCACGGTTACGCTTACCCTTGACGCTGCATCACAGACAGGAGCGCCTGCGATGGTGTACTCAACGAGGAACCTGGGTGCACGAATGGCAAAACCTCATTTTTTTGGATAAATCTAGATTCTGTTTACAGCATCATGATGGTCGCATCCGTGTTTGGCGACATCGCGGTGAACGCACATTGGAAGCGTGTATTCGTCATCGCCATACTGGCGTATCACCCGGCGGGATGGTATGGGGTGCCATTGGTTACACGTCTCGGTCACCTCTTGTTCGCATTGACGGCACTTCGAACAGTGGACGTTACATTTCAGATGTGTTACCACCCGTGACTCTACCCTTCATTCGATCCCTGCGGAACCCTACATTTCAGCAGGATAATGCACGACCGCATGTTGTAGGTCCTGTGCGGGCCTTTCTGGATACAGAAAATGTTCGACTGCTGCCCTGGCCAGCACATTCTCCAGATCTCTCACCAATTGAAAACGTCTGGTCAATGGCGGCGGAGCAACTTGCCCGTCACAATGCGCCAGTCACTACTCTTCATGAACTGTGGTATCGTGTTGAAGCTGCAAGGGCAGCTGTACCTGTACACGCCATCCAAGCTCTGTTTGGCTCAATGCCCAGGCGTATCAAGGCCGTTGTTACGGCCAGTGGTGGTTGTTCTGGGTACTGATTTCTCAGGATCTATGCACCCAAATTGTGTGAAAATGTAATCACATGTCAGTTCTAGTATAATATATTTTTTCAGTGAATACCCATGTATCATCTGCGTTTCTTCTTGGTTTAGCCATTTTAATGGCCAGTAGTGTATTAATGCAACTTCTCTTTCCGTCTCTCTCTGTCTGTCTCCTTCCCATTCTCTCTCTGTCTTTCTCCTTCTCTCCATTCCCCCTGTCCATCAGCTTCTCCCGACTCTCTTTGTCCATTTGCTCCCTCTCCCTGTGTGCATCTCCTCCTCCCCCATCTGTGCATCTCCTCCTACCCCTCTAAGCCCATCACCTCCTGCCCCTCTTTCTCCACCTCACCCCTTTATCTTCTCCTCCATTCTCTGTCTGTCTCCTCCTTTCCCTCTCTCTGCCCACCTCCACCCCCCCCCTCTCTATCAGTCTAGTTCGTCTTCCTCTCCCTCTGTCCATCTCCTCTTCCCTTTTTCTGTCCATTTCCTCTTCCTCATCTCTCTGTCCGTTTTGTCCTTCCCACTCTTCAACTCCTCCTCCTTCCTTTCTTTAGCCTTTCCCTTCTATCTGTCCATCTCCACATCCCCCATATCTGAATCAAACTCCTCCTTCTTCTTCCGTATCGGTCCATCGCTTCCTTCCCGCACAATTTATCACCCCCACCAGAAACGGAGGTTGCTCGTTCTTAACTCCACAGCATTTTTTGAAGATACTAAGTAATATGTGTACCAAGTTTGGTTGAAATAATTCCAAGTCTTTAGTAGGAGTTTCTTAGATTAGATTAGATTAGATTTAGTTTTCGTTCCATAGACCCAAAAAATGAGATGATTCTCGTGGAATGCTTTACCTGCGTACATACATGTCACATCTATTTCACACATATTTGTTCCCATGTTTCGTCTATATTTCTAGACAACTTCGCCCAACAGTTTCATTTCCATGCAGCTCAATGTTTACGTCGTGGTATTTATTGAACTATGTGTCGTACAACGACGTAATTGTGTACATACATCTACATCGACATCTACATCAATACTCTGCAAATCACGCTTAAGTGCCTGGCAGAGGGTTCATCGAACCACCTTCACTATAATTCTCTATTATCCCAATCTCGAAGAGAGCGCGGGAAAATCGAATACTTATATCTCCAGCGCGAGCTCTGGTTTCCCTTATTTCATTAGTGAGAAGATTCCGCCGCATAGGAGAACGCCTTTGTTTTAATGGTGTCCACCCCAAATCCTGTATCATGTCACTGACACTTTTCATTATTTAGGATCAATTGTCAATTTTCGCACCATTCAGATTCGTTTCTAAATCGATTGCAATTTGATTTAATGTTCTGATGACTTAAGTAGGCGATAAACGACACCATCATCTGCAAACAGCTTAAGACAGCTGCTCATATTTTTTCTTTAAGAGGTGGAGCCCCTCCACGCCCACACCGGCATGATGGCCAACACAAAAGGTCTACTGCCATCTCTGCATAAGGGTTAGTATTCACTAAAGTGAGGTGTCGCAGGATATGGGTACTGCGATGTTTGCGTACGTCTGGTTAGGATTAACCATTAATACGCGCTCATCTGGAGATAGATTGGTCGAAATCTGACGAAAAGTAGCGGTTTGAAGGGCAGAGGAAAAAAAGTGCCAAGGCAAGAGCCAAGGGAAAAAAAACCTCTGCGAAAGTTAGGTCGGGCGGCAAGAGCAGTAGCGGTTGTCTTGCTGCCTGCGATAGGTTGTGTAAGGATAGGCTCTGTTAGTAGTGGGTATCATGCATCTCGATACCTTGACGTTGTGCGTTTGTGCTGCTCGGCGGCTGGCGCTGGGTGCTGGTACAGAGTCCTCGTTCAGCGTCAGCAACCTGCAACAGTTAGGTTTGTTATCGATCTTGTGTCCGATAGGTCATATACCGGAGGCACAGTGTGGGGGAGTGTTGGGAGATTGTTCGTGCGTCTGTGGGCGAGCTCGTCGGTGTCCCTGCTGTGGCCTGTTGGTCGGCTCTAATAGCAGCTGGTAGTTGCCAGTCAGTATTGCTGTTATGCAGGGGCTTACCGACGTTTGTCGCTGTTTGCGTATGTTAGTTTACCATAGGTGGTTATGCCCTAGCTAGCAGTGTCTTTGGTCGCTTGTGTTTCCACCTGTGGTTGTGATCGTAGTTTCCCAGAGTGAGGATGAAAGGATTGTTCGAGTGTCTCCAGTTCCTGTATAGTCGTGTGGCGTGTTTTTTGAATACTTCCTTGAGGGTATCAAGGCGGTATTCATGGTGAAGATCCACGGTGCGTGTGTAGCGTGGAGCATTGCTAATGATTCGTAGCACCTTGTTCTGTATGATATGCAGGCGGCGCAGTCGTGTGGGAGCTGCATATCCCCAGACGGGAGCTGCGTACGTCATCAGAGGTCTAATCAGTGTCATGTATAAGGACCTCGACACCCTCCTATTCAGTGTGCTTTCTCTGTTGAGCATTGGGTAGAGCTGTTTGAGCCTCGCGTGCGATCGGTTGGCAACGTATTCGATGTGGTCCCCCCATGTAAGTTTCCGGTCCAGCCAGACACCAAGGTACCTGACTTTCTCTCGGAGACGTATTGGGCGTGTATGTAGTGTTATCGGTCTACAGTGTTGGTGTTTGCGCAGTAGTTTCGGTCTGCGTGTGAACAGAACTGCTTCGCACTTGTCGACGTTTACTTTAATACGCCATCGCTCCAACCAAGGCTCAGCTGTTCTGAGTGCTGTCTGTATTCGTGAATTGATGTTCGACGGTTTCCAGTCTTGCGCGAGGATGGCTGTGTCATCCGCGTAGACGGCTAACGTCGAGTTTTGTGTCGCTGGGAAGTCATTAATGTACAGGTTAAACAAGATGGGCCCTAGGATGCTCCCTTGGGGTACTCCAGCTTGGATACCGTGTTGTGTTGATTGTTTATCCTGCACTTTAGTGTTGAAACATCTGTTCGTGAAGTATGAGTGTATGAGACGTACGAGTCCGTCTGGGAAACCAGCTTCGCTTAGTCTGCGTATGAGTCCGTTGTGCCAGAGACGATCGAAAGCCTTTTCGATGTCTAGGAACACGGCCCCTGTGGCTTTGTTCATGTTGTAGCCGTGTGTTATATGTTCGACTACGCGGAGGAGTTGTTGTGTTGTCGAGTGGTGATTTATAAAGCCGAAATTGCTCCGGTCTTAGGGTGTCGTTGGCGATGCAATGCCTAGTGATACGTTTCAGTATTACCTTCTCAACAATCTTGCTGAGCGAACACAGCAGACTGATGGGTCGGTAATTTTGCGGGAGGGAGTGGTCTTTCCCTGGCTTCCTGAACATCAGGACCTTGGCCGCCTTCCAAAAGTCAGGGAAGTGTTGGTGTGTCAGGATGGCATTCGTTAAGTGTGTGAGGTATTCTACAGCTTTATCCGTGAACTCCTGGAGGACACGGTTTTGAATGCCATCAGGCCCAGGGGCTTTTCTAGCGTTGGTGTGCTTGATAGCCCATGTGATTTCATTTGTGCTAATACGTCTTATTACGTTGCGCGAGGGCTGGCTACAAGTCGTGTAACCTCCTGGTCCGTTTCAAGTGTGAATGCTGGGTCTGAAGGAACCAGATCCGGCATGAAGGACGCTGCAAGTGTTGTGGCCATAAGCTCTGCCTTTTCCGTCGCGGAGTAGGCCGGGCCGTCTGGTCCTTGTAACGTGGGAATGTAATGTTTCTCCCTGGTGAAGTGTCTGGCCAGCTGCCACACGTCAGGACGTGTGGTATCCAGCCCAGCGAGTTTCTGTCCCCATTGCTCGTTTCTGAATGTTTGTATTTTATTCCGTATTATGCCCTGGAGTCTGTTGACGCGCAGTTTATAGAACGGGCGCCTGGTACGCTGCCAGTATCTCCTGAGGCGGTTCCTCATTGAGATAAGGCCCAGGATTTCCTGGGGCAGATCCGTCGAGTGTTGTCTTGGTGTTGTAAATGGAATGGCGTCAGTCATTGCGTCTTGGACGGCAGTTGTGAGAGCCTCCACAGCCTCATCGATTTGCTGTGTGTTGTTAATTTCGTGAGTGTCAGGAATGCGGCTATCAAGCGTTTCCTTGAACAGTGTCCAATTCGCACGCTTGTAGTTAAGCATCCTGCGTGGTTCGATGTCCTGCAGTGTCTCTTCCATGTGCAGTATTACAGGCATGTGGTCCGAGTCCAGATCGTTTTCAACCGTTAGGTTGAGTGTGCATGTGATGCCCTTTATGAGGGCTATGTCTAACACGTCCGGCCTATGTCGAGCCTGTGTAGGCACGAACGTGGGAACGTCCGGCCCAAGTATAATGTAGTTTCGGCCTAGTGCGTGTTCGTACAGTTTCTTGCCGTTGGAGGTTCGTATTCGTGAGTTCCAATCAGGGTGTTTTGCGTTGAGGTCTCCAGGCGGCTATTACCCGCGGGGCTATGTTGAGTACTGTGCTGATATCACATTTTACTATGTTTTTAGGAGGGTTGTATAGTGATACCAGTGTGGTGTTGGCCCCGTTGAACTTGACCCTGATGGCCGTAGCCTCTAGTCTTTCAAGTGCTGGGAGCTCGATGTTCGTGTGTTCTATGTCTCTGTGTATGATGATTGCCGTGCCGCCCCCCCTCCTGCCAGCCGCTCGGTCGGTACGATAGACGCAATACCCTGGGAAGTTTAGTTGTTTGCGAGGCGTAAGCAGTGTTTCGTTCACAAGAGCGATTCGGATACCCTTTCGCGCCATGAACGCGGCCATCTCGCCTTTTTTGCTTGCGATCCCGTTGGCATTCCAAAACAGGATCTGTGAGATTGTGTTTAAGTCTGCGTTTCGGGGCTGGTGTGGTGTATTATCCATGTAGTAGTGTAAAAAGCGGTGTTATAGTGGCTTGGAAGCTAGTCCAGTTGAGCGTACCCGACATGAACTGCATGAAGAGTTGTGAGACACACCCCATAATCTTCGTGACTATTTCGGTGGTCGTGCGTCCGAGGAATAATGTTTCCATTATTCTCTGGAATGTTGTCGTAATGTTGGTCATGTCGGCCCGCGAGTTATTGGTCGTGTTAGCGGCCGCTTGTTCCAGTGTTGGCGTTTGGTGAGGGCTGGCCTAAGAGTCGGCTGTTCGTGTGGCAGTTGTAGGCGCCTGTGTATTCTCTGTGGTGAGTGGGTGTGTTATGTGGGTTGTTGAGTTGGTGTCCAGGTTGTATTCGTGAGTGTTGGTGTCCTGTTGTCTGTGTACTTGTTGTGGTGTGGTCGTGTTCCTCGTGCTGCGGCTGTTTCTCCTTCTCCTCCTCCTCTGGCGCTGCGGTCGTCCCTGTGTAGGTGCGTTTTCTGTAGCCTGTGGTGGGCTGCAGTTCGCGATCTCAGGGGGTAGGGCGGTGTTGTTGCTGGTTTCGTGTGCTGTGCCCGGTGCGGGTTTGGTGTCAGGTGTTGTGTTTGTCTGTTGTGTGTCTGTTGCTGGGGGTGTTTGCCGAGCGTGTTCTGAGCTCTGGGGCTCCTCTGACCGTCCCGCGCTGCTGGGGCTGCCAGCGACCACTCCAGCGAAGGATATTCCACTTCTTACTGGGCGCGGGGGCGGTTTTGGAACTGTGATGGAGGTAGGTTTTGCATGTTTCACTATTTTGTGCCTCAGAGCTGCTTTGTAAGCAATGCACTCTCTGTAGTTTGCCGGATGGGCAGCAGCACAGTTGGCGCACTTGCGAGGTGCTGTGTGGGGGAGTTTGCAGCGTCGGGTCGTGTGACCGCCAGCGCAAATGCGGCAGCGGGGTGCGAGACCGCATCTGATACCCGCGTGCGCATAGCGCTGGCAGTTGTGGCATTGTTGGGGGGTGCGCGGCGTGTTGTAAACCTCTACGTTGACGACCATGTGAAGAAATAGCTTTAACTTCAGCAGGTCGCGGGACATGGCCTTGTCGGCCAATTCCGCCATGTAGTTATGAGACGGTCTTGCTGTGCCGAACTCTGACATTCGGTTTACCCGAATGCACTCCCACCCGGTCGGGGTTCGTGAGTCTATCCCCTTTATCACGTACTGCTGTGTTTTTTCCGGGACTGTCCTGTACGTGAAGTGCTCTACGTTCCTTTCTTTGAGAAAGTCCAGTAGATTTGTGTAGTCTGCCTTGTTCGCCACGTACAGTGCGGCGTGTTCCCCGGTGAGCTTAGAGTAGTATGTTGTGGGGCTGTGCTGATTGTTAAATTCCTTGTTTAGGAGACTTAGGTCTCCGTAGTTGTGAATGATGACCGGTGGGAAGCCAGTCGCGGTGTTGATTGTGTTCTGCGTAGCTGCTTGTATATTTGTGGTTGCTGCAGTAGCAGGGTTGTTTGTGTTGGTTCCTGTGTTGTTTTTGTTGTTTGTTCGCGATGTAGATGGTGTTGGCAACAGCGCTCGGCCGTTGCCTCGTGAGTTTGTGGGCTCACTTGTTTGCGTATTTGGCTGCTGTTTGCGCCTTGGGCCGACCTGCTGCCACGGCCCGTCTTCATCGGTGTTTGTTGTGTCCTCCGTCGGCTCTGGATCCGGTTCCGTCGGTGCCTGGGCCGCCAGAGGTGAAATAGGGGGAATGTCCTTCTGTTGTTCAGCAGGTGCCTGTGTGTGTGGTGTGGGTGTTTCTGTTTGTGTGTTTTCACTGCCCATCAGCTCTGCGATCAGCTCCTGCTGTTCCGCGATCTGTTTGTCCTTCAAGGCAACCTGCTCTTGGAAGGTGGACAGTGGGACGGAAATGATGGCGGGAGTAGCCGGCATTTCCGCCTCTTGTGCTGCAGATTTGCTGCTGGTGAGTGGTGGGGAAGCACAGGAAAGATCGGACATCTTTGCTGTTTCGGGAGTATTTATTTGGATAGGGAAGGATGGATGCACGACAATTTTGCTCTTTTCACGAAGCGACAATATTTGCTTTTTAGCGAAAGCGCTGTGTATCGTGTTCCTACAGAAGAGGGGTGTCCCTACGACCTGTCTGCGCGGAGTGCAATGCGCGGCGCAAGAGAGCGCGGGTTGAAGAGAGCGGCCTACAGTGCGCGGGGTTATCCGACGTGAACGGGCCCCTGACACTGAGATTACCCTACCAAAGAACGGGAGAGTCCCGCTGGGGAGATTTGCAACCGAAGTTGCAGGAAGTTGAGCCGAAGCTCTTGCCACTTAGCGCCCGAAAGCGTTAAGCGGCTTGCGCGGGTTCGTGCCGCTCAGTAGAGCGTCACTGGCAGCTACGCCAGTTGCAGCTGCTCATATTGTCTCCTAAACCGTTTATATAGATAAGGAGCACAGAATGTCTATAACAAATGTTCGTATGTGTGTGAATTCCTAAGGGGCCAAACTGCTTAGGTCACCGGTCCCTAGACTTACACACAATGTTAACTGACCTAAACTAACTTATGCTAAGAACAACACACACACACATACCCGAGGGAGGATTCGAACCTCCGGCGGGAGTGGCCGCGAGTCCGTAACATGATGCCTCTAACCGAGCGGCCACTCCGCGCGGCGGCCTATAACAATACCGTGGGGAACGCCATAGATCACTTCTGTTTTACTCGATTCCCCTCCTACAATTACTACAAGCTGTGACCTCTCTGAAGGGAAATCACGAATGCAGCCACATATCTGAGACGATTTTAAAAAAACGCAATTTCACTAAAAGCCGCTTGGGTGGTACAGTGTAAAAAGCTTATTGGAAATCTAAAAACACAGAATCAATTTGAAATCCTTTGTCAACAACACTAAGCACTTCGTGTGAGTAAAGAGCTAGTTGTGTTTCACAAGAACGATGTTTTCTAAATCCGTTTTGACTGTGTGGCAATAGACCGTTCTCTTCGAGGTAATTAATAATGTTCGAACACAATATATGTTCCAGAATCCCTTCTGCATATCGACGTAAATTAAATGGGCCTGTAATTTAGCGGGCGACTTCTACTACCTTTTTTCAATATTGATGTGACCTGTGCAAAATTTCAGTCTTTGGGTACAGATCTTTCGTTGAGCGAGCGGTTGTATATGATTGATAAGTATGGAGCTATTGCATCAGCATACTCTGAAAGGAACCTAATTGGTGTATAGCCTGGATCGGAAGACTTACTTTTACTAAGGGATTTAAGTTGCTTCTCTACTCCGAGGACATCTGCTTCTAAGTTACTCATGTTGGCAGCTGTTCTTGATTCGAATTCTGGAATATTTACCTCGTCTTCTTTTGCGAAGGCATTTCGGAAGGCTGTGTTTAGTAACTCCGCTATCGCAGGACTGTCGTCGATAGTATCTACATTGCTGTCGCACAGAGAGGGCACTGACTGTCTTGCCGCTAGCATACTTTACATACGACCCGAATCTCTTTGTGTTTTCTACCAGATAAAGTTTTGTTGTGGAAACCATCATAAGCCTCTCACATTGATGTCCTCGCTAAATTTAGAGTTTCTGTAAAAGACTGATAATCTTGGAGATCTTGCGTTCGTTTCAATTTGGTATGCTTTTTTCGTTGTTTCTGCAATAGTGTTCTCGTCTGTTTTGTCTACCAAGGGGGATCAGCTCCGCCGTTTGTTAATTTATTTGGGCCGGCCGCGGTGGTCTCGCGGTTAAGGCGCTCAGTCCGGAACCGCGCGACTGCTACGGTCGCAGGTTCGAATCCTGCCTCGGGCATGGATGTGTGTGATGTCCTTAGGTTAGTTAGGTTTAAGTAGTTCTAAGTTCTAGGGGACTGATGACCACAGAAGTTAAGTCCCATAGTGCTCAGAGCTATTTGAACCATTTATTTAATTTATTTGGTATTAATATTTCAATAGCTGTCGATACTATTTCTTTGAATTCAAGATATATCTGGTCTGGAAGGAGTGGAGATTGTCCCTCAGGAAACGTCAAGTGAATTTTTATCTGCCTTTTTAAATAGACGTATTTTTCTTATATTAGAACAAATAAGCCCTCGGTCACAAATATTAAGTCAAAATTGACCAGGTTTCGACGCTACTATGAGCGTCGTCTTCAGAATTAAACTAAGTGTTCTAAAACATAATAGGTATATAAGACAATAAACTAAAGTGTGTACTGATTGGAAAGAGATGCAGTACTTACAAGTCACATTCTGAAAAAATCTAAGCCGGAAAGGCAACGTCATGAAAAGTTGTAAATAAGATAAGATGGCGAGCCGCTGAGGGCTGCTCGTACCCGAGTGAACACGCGTTGTAGAATGTGACTTTTAATTACTGCATCTCTTTCCAGTCAGTACACACTTTAGTTTATTAATGTCTTATATACTTATTATGTTTTAGAACAGTTTAATTCTGAAGACGACGCTCATAGTAGCGTCGAAACCTGTTCAATTTTGACTTAATATTTGTGATCGAGGGCTTATTTGTTCTAATATAATTCTGACACGGTCACTGAACCTTAGCAGCTGTGTTTAAAGTTTTACGATGTATTTTTCGTTTATTTTTGGAGCATTCTGCGGTTACAGTATCCAGTCTCGTTACGAAAACACTGTGTTCACTAATCCCTGTATGCTAAGAGATCAGGTGTGTTTTCACAACCGCTTACTAGTCGCTTGGGCTCATGAACTAACTGCTCGAAATAGTTATCAGAGATTGCATTTAGCACAATTTCGGATGATGATTTATGCGTACCTATAGATTTAAACATGCATTTTCGCTAACATATCGATGATAAATTAAAATCACCGCCAAATATGAGCTGGGTACGTGTTTGAAATTAAACTGAAGTTTTCTTTGAACCAATTGTATCAATTGAGTTGGGAGATCGATAAGAGGATAAAATTATTATTTTATTCTGTTTGCCAAGAATGAGCTCTGCCCATACTATCTCACAGGAACTATCTGCTTCAATTAGGTACAAGATAAACTACTTCTAATAGCAACAAACGCGCCACTGGGAACTGCTTTAGGCAATCCTTTCGGTACACCATTAGGTTCTTCGCAAAAATTTCCGCTGAAGTTATCTCCGACTTCAGCCGGCTTTCAGTGCCTATAATGATTTGAGTATCAATCGTTTCTACTGGCGCTTGCAGCTCTGGTACATTCCCAATGGGGCTCCGACAATTGACAACTGTTATATCGATTGTTTTTTATTTGCATTCTCCTATGTTCGACCTTTGAGACTGAAGCCTTTTTTGCATTTTCCCGAGAACCTCTAACCTAAAATATAGCCCTGTCCACGCCATACAGTCCCTCCTACTCGTGTAGCCACCTCCTACGTGTAGTGGTCCCCTGACCTATTCAGCTGAACCCGAAACCCAACCATCCTATGGCACAAGTCGAGGAATCTGCAGCCTAAACGGTCGCAGAACCGTCTGAGCCCCTGCTTCAGACCGTCCAATCGGCTCTGTACCAAAGGTCCGCAATCGCTCCTGTCGACTATTCTGCAAATTGTGAGCTCTGCTTTCATCTCGCAAGCAAGACTGGCAGCGTTTACCTTATCTGTTCGTCGCTCTAAACCAGAGAGAATTTCTTCCGATCCAAAGTAACAACGTCACTGGTACTGACGTGAGCCACCGTCTGCAGTTGTATGCATCCTGTGCTCTTCATGGCGTCCGGGAGGACCATTTCTGCGTCTGGAATGATTCCACCCGGTATTCACACAGAGTGCACATTTGCTTTCTTCCCCTCCTTGGCAACCATATCCCTAAAAGGTCTCATAACGCCCCTAACATCTGTGCTCTCAACTACCAACAACCCCACATTCTGTTATTGCCCAGATCTCGCTTGCTGAGAGGTTCCCTCTGAAATAGGACAAGCAGTTGCATCTGGCTGAGGTACAGTGTCGGCCACAGACACCTGGAAACTGTTCATCAAACTAACTGGTGAGGCCTTATGTGCGACCCCCTGGGAAGTCTTTCACCGTCTGCCACACCCTGAGGCAACCTCCCACTCATCCACAGTTGAGAGGTCAACCTCGGTGCGAACAGTAACTGGGCTGGTCATTGATGTGGGCCGATTGGTGGACTCAGATGTGCTGGACATCCGTGGGATTCACATGACAACAGTGATGACCATCCACTGCAGTTTCAAGCTGTATAACTGAAGTCATCACAGCCTGGAGCTGAGAGCGAAGTCCCACTAACTAGGCTCGTGTCTGCACGCAAGTCACAATCCCCTTGCCGGCCGAAGTGGCCGTGCGGTTAAAGGCGCTGCAGTCTGGAACCGCAAGACCGCTACGGTCGCAGGTTAGAATCCTGCCTCGGGCATGGATGTGTGTGTTGTCCTTAGGTTAGTTAGGTTTAACTAGTTCGAAGTTCTAGGGGACTAATGACCTCAGCAGTTGAGTCCCATAGTGCTCAGAGCCATTTGAACCACAATCCCCTTGCATACTAAGGATCGTGGAAAAATGTACTACACAGACAAACAAGGACAATCCACACATGCTACAGAACTCTACTGTAGACACAAAGGAAAACTTAAGAACTGTGTCCAATAAATTAGATTAATACGCAGAGATGCAAACACTTAAGTACCAAAGCACTCAGGTGATATTACACAATTCGCTCCTACTTAGGAACTCGTAAAATGTCACAAAATCGGTTCATTCTCTGTGACTGCTTGTGTCTCCGCCGATTGCTGGTTCGTGACTCATTCAACAGTATATAAGGATAGTATCTGCGAAATATATTTCGAATAAAGTTAAGAGCAGATAAATAATAAATTTAAACGTGAAGCATATGCAGCAATTTTTCACACTTCTCAGTCTTTATGATGTCATATTGTACAACTATATAAGTTTGCAGTTGCGTTTAGTGATATATGTGAATACTGTTTTCAAAATGTGTCGTGAGTGCAGTTAATAGTAAAGAACTACTAAATTAAAATGTCATAGTTCAGGTGGCAGTTTTATGGCATCAGCAGCGAATATGTAGTAAATAATAAACTTTTTCACTTTCATCAATTTGTGGGGTTTGTCAATGAGGAAATTTTTTATAAATGTTTGAAATTATGTGTAAAGTTTGTTGAACGTAACTGAGTGCTCTCATACTCAAGTGCTGGATGAATAAAGTGTGGGTATTCAGCACGATAAGGTCACTGCTTTTTCACCCCCAACCACCAGCTCTTTGCAGACTGTTAATGGTACATGTACCAAGTTTGGTTGAAATTGGTCCAGATCAAATGGCTCAAATGGCTCTGAGCACTCTGGAACTTAACTTCTGAGGTCATCAGTCCCATAGAACTTAGAACTACTTAAACCTAACTAACCTAAGGACATAACATACATCCATGCCCGAGGCAGGATACGAACCTGAGACCGTAGCGGACGCGAGGTTGCATACTGTAGCGTCTAGAACTGCTCGGCCACTACGGCCCGGTCCAGTGATTTAAGAGAAGATGTGGAACATACAGACACACGTAGATACGTCCATTTTTATAATACGTATGCTATGTGCAAGCGTATCTTCGTGTAGTTCCAGCTCTCAGTTTGTTGGTGTCAGTACAAGGCTCTGCGGCTCACCTCCAAGCGCGTATGTATGTGTGCTCTCTCGAACAGAAACGCCACAGGGGGGAATAAACAAATACACGTCAAATACGTTGCGCTGTGAAAACGCGACCAGTTCGGCGGCGTAAATTTCTCGGGCCGACTGAGCGCGCGGCAATATTAGCACCGGCAGTGTTTCTGCTCTGGTGATCGAGAAATATGCGCGGGCTTCGAAAATACTTTATTTTCGGTGGCTTATCTGTTCCCGTCCGCGCCGGGAGAAGCAAACAAATGAAGCGCGCCATTCGGTGTTGCCTCCCCCCTTTCGCCCTCCACCCAAGCTATTTCACCCCCTCCTCCCCCCCTCACCCCAATTCCCCTTTACCCACTCCAACCCCCCTTCCTCTCTGTCGACTACTCCGTCCTCCCGATCGGTACTTTCAATATTTTACGGCTGCTGAGCAATGGAGGGGCAGAGGAAAAAAAGAGAAACAAAGGAAGAATTTTCAGATATTCCTCTTCGGTCTACGACGGCGCAAGGAATAACGAGCCGCCGGAGGAGACGCCGGGCGAGGATCAGCAGAAAGGGCCGAGCTCCGGGATAATTTGTGTGTGTAGCGGGGCCCGGCTTACGAATAAAAGCGCGAATTCTCCTCTCGCTGCGCCGAATCTTTTGGCAGTCAAAGAAGGTTTCGAGGAACAACCGGCCCTTGAGAGGGCCACCCGCGTCTTCTGGTTGGTCGCGGCCGGTTCCCCTGCCATCTACTGGAGTCTCTTATTGTTGTTTTAATCACATTTGTGATGTCTGCAGGCGCGGTTCTATAGGAGGATGGGGGATATCAACCACCCTCCACCAACCAAAGTTTACTCAAAGCCTTTATATTTTTACATAGTCCCATTTCCAAATTTTTTAGCCAACATTCGGAGCATAATAGTAACATCAGAACTGTGATCATCGAAAATTAAAAGGAATTCTAAAATATTATATGCAGAACGTAGAATAAGATAGGACAGAAAGAGAAAAGACCTTCACTAAAAAAAATGTAAAGCAGTCTGAATTCCCCGATTACAGATAGGAACGTCTAAGAGAAACAAAATTTTACCACAATATATGCGCTCGTACAGACACAATCTGCAGACATGTTAATTAATTGAAACCCTCAGCTACCGCCAGGTGTTGTTGACTTACCGTGATCGGGACAGCTGTAAATGTGTGCCCCAACCGGGACTCGAACCCAGGATCTCCTGCTAACATGGTAGACGCTCTATCCATCTGAGCCACCGAGGACACAGATAAATAGCGCGACTGCAGGGACTTACCACTTGCACGCTTCCCGTGAGACCCACATTCCCAACTGTCCACAATCTACATACGTAATGTTCCTAATAGATACTTTGCCCATCCACTCGTTACTCGCGCCCACTTAAGTTGACGATTCCCGTAAAAGTTCGGGCAACCTGTACGCACTCGCACAGACGAAGGTCAATGGCCGGGTAGCCATTTAACTATATATGAAGATAGTAGCTGTTCTGGAAAGAACAGATACCATTGATGACCGTGTAGCTTCTCTAGAATAAATGATAATTAATTGAAACCCTCAGCAGGAGATCCCGGATTCGAGTCCCGGTTGTGGCACACATTTTCAGCTGTCCTCATCAAGGTATGTCAACAACACCTTTCGGCAGCTGAGAGTTTCAATTAATTATCATTTATTCTAGAGAAGCTGCACAGTCATCAATAGTATCTGTTCTTTCGAGAACAGTTACTATCTTCGTATACTATCTGCAGACATGTATTCAGAATCGTAGTACCAAGTGTTGCAACCATTCTTTATCTTTTGTTCATGCAGCTGGACACAGAAAACAGTCAATTGATAAACTCGTATGCAGTCAATAAACACAATTCTTTATTTAGTATTGATGGAACACTTTTCTTTTACAGCTCTCTTGTCTTCTGTGACTGACGCAAAGGAGCATGGGATTATATATTTATATACTCCGCGTTGTCGCTAGAGCACAAAGAAACATCCGAAAACAGTGGACTATGAGGGTCAGCGAACCTCTAGTTTTAGAACTCTGAATGTTCTAAGTGCAGCTGCTAAACACTCTTTTCCCCAGGACACAAACCTACACTTTGTAAACTCTAGTTAGACGTAAGCTCGTATAATATTACTGATATCTAAAAATAGTATGTTGTATAACTTTTTAATCACTTCTGCTGGTGGAAAAGTTTCTGAAATGGAAAAATGGCACATAGAAAATTTTTACTTGCTTAATAATGAATTTGCAGCCCGCCATCCAGCATCAGACTCCCATCAGACCGGCGAGAACGTTGACCGACGGCACTGTTCAGAGGCCAGTGACCGATCTCAAAATCACGCAGTTTGCGTAATTACATTGCCCGGATACTGATAGAAAAGATCGGTAAATGCGATCTCAAGGACTCCGAAATAAAAGTTTGATAAAGTAAACGCCGATTGAACACTAGTATCGTTCTGCTGTGGCCACCAAGCAATTCGTTGCTCCCTGAAAAGTTCTAAAACGCAACATAATGAATTGAGATGTGGCATTAATGGAAGAGGAAAGTAGGTTTATTGATTCAAACGCGAGATTTATCATTAAATTATTGTAATTATTTTACCAAAAGTTACAGATACGAGATCGACACTTACATTTTATATGACAGCAATCAAAAACAAGCGAGAGAGAGAGAGAGAGAGAGAGAGAGAGAGAGGGAGAGAGAGAGAGGAAGGGAGGGAGAACAGCTCCTGCTTTTATACCGTCAAAATAAATAACGGCGAATGCCTTCAACTTGCTTTACGGAGCGTTTCTTATCAAGTTCCGATTTATAAACATTTCTCTGAAACATTGTTTATATGGACAGTATAAAAATACGTGTCTTACATTAAATTATGACCTTTTCTCCTTAACTTAGAGATTTATTTGCACAGAGAAAATTTACTCTTAATGTTTTTTAGCATTAATCAAACGTTTGGGACATGAGCTAGGTGATAATCTGAGCGGCCTCCTTAGATGGTTTGCAGATGACGCTGTAATTTACCGTCTAGTAAAATCATCAGACGATCAATTCCAATTACAAAATGATCTAGAGAGAATTTCTGTATGGTGCGAAAAGGGGCAATTGGCACTAAACAAAGAAAAGTGCGAGGTCATCCACATGTCTACTAAAAGAAATCCGATAAATTTTGGGTATACGATAAATCGCACAAATCTAAGGGCTGTCAATTCGACTAAATACCTAGGAATTACAATTACGAGCAACTTAAATTGGAAAGACAACATAGATAATATTGTGAGGAAGACGAAACAAAGACTGCGCTTTGTTGGCGGAACACTTAGAAGATGCGACACACACACTAAAGAGACAGCCTACAACACGTTTGTCCGTCCTCTGCTGGAATATTGCTGCGCGGTGTGGGATCCTTGCCAGGTAGGATTGACTGAGGACATCGAAAAAGTGCTAAGAAGGGCAGCTCGTTTCGTGTTAGCGCGCAATAGGGGTGAACGTGTCACTGATATGATACGCGAGTTGGGGTGGCAGTCACTGAAACAAACGCGGTTTTCTTTGCGGCGAGATCTATTTAGGAAATTTCAATCACCAACTTTTTCTTCCGAATGCGAAAATATTTTGTTGACATCCACCTATGTAGGGAGAAACGATCATTATAACAAAATAAGAGAAATCAGAGCTCGAACGGAAAAATTTAGGTGTTCCTTTTCCCCACTCGCCAATCGAGAGTGGAATGATAGAGAAGTAGTGTGAAACTGGTTCGATGAACCCTCTGCCAGGCACTTAAGTGTGAATAGCAGAGCAACCATGTAGATGTATATGTAGATGTATTCTATTACTTATTAAGAAAGCAACATTGAATCGGTAGAGCGGCGACTCGACGACTCCATCCACTGGAAGCAGACGTAGAACTCCTCCGTTGAACCCCTCGCTTGTCCCATGAGGCCGTATTTCAAAACTTGCGCGGCAGTGGCACCTCGCAGCTCTTGGAGTCGGTGCTCAAACCTTATCCAGATTGGCACCGACGATTATCTGCTTTGACATGCAGCATCTTTGCAGTGGTTGACTGCTGGTGTGAAGCTATTGATGATCGACGACACCGCACTATGTGAAACAAACACTGCAACTGCTGATCACCTTGATTTTACATCGTGTATACACTGATGAGTCAAAACATTACGACCACTTCCTACTGCGAGGTGGAATGCTTTCTGGTGGTGTTGCCGACATGTGACACAGTACATCTACATCTACATCTACATTTCTACATTTATACTCCGCAAGCCACCCAACGGTGTGTGGCGGAGGGCACTTTACGTGCCACTGTCATTACCTCCCTTTCCTGTTCCAGTCGCGTATGGTTCGCGGGAAGAACGACTGTCTGAAAGCCTCCGTGCGCGCTCTAATCTCTCTAATTTTACATTCGTGATCTCCTCGGGAGGTATAAGTAGGGGGAAGCAATATATTCGATACCTCATCCAGAAACGCACCCTCTCGAAACCTCGCGAGCAAGCTACACCGCGATGCAGAGCGCCTCTCTTGCAGAGTCTGCCACTTGAGTTTATTAAACATCTCCGTAACGCTATCACGGTTACCAAATAACCCTGTGACGAAACGCGCCGCTCTTCTTTGGATCTTCTCTATCTCCTCCGTCAAACCGATCTGGTACGGATCGCACACTGATAAGCAATACTCAAGTATAGGTCGAACGAGTGTTTTGTAAGCCACCTCCTTTGTTGATGGACTACATTTTCTAAGCACTCTCCCAATGAATCTCAACCTGGTACCCGCCTTACCAACAATTAATTTTATATGATCATATCCCCCAAAACCAAATTCCGAACAAAAAGGAAGATATACATGTTGCTTACGAGATACTATCTTTTCAACAAGCGTGGATTTGCCTATATTTGTGTCTCGATAAAGGTACAATTGTTTCTTACGCACCATTTTGGACCGAAAGGCCTCATTGTACCAGCGGACCACGCAGCCCGCCCAACCATTATACTTTAGGTGACACTCGGAAAGGGCGCGTACAATGCACTTCTTCGCCTGAAATGATTCAAAGTATTTTTCTATAAATTTAATACGCGACCAATTGTTGACAAGAAATGAATCTGTATAATCAATATATTGGGTACGTTCCGCCCATCGACGAAGACGTACATGTGACACAGTACATCTACATCTACATAGATGTAGGTGATAATCTGAGCGGCCTCCTTAGATGGTTTGCAGATGACGCTGTAATTTACCGTCTAGTAAAATCATCAGACGATCAATTCCAATTTACGTGATATAAGTAAAGCAGTAAGAAAGAATGTAAGCGGAGGTGAGAGGAGCAAGCAGTCATTATAGCGAAGATGCAGGCGGAAGTGCGGAAATCGACTGATACAGACGGTTTTGACGAAGGTCACATTGTTGTGGCGCTGCGGCTGGACACGAGAATTTCTCAAGCGGCGAAACCGATTGCCTATTGGCGTACTAATGTCGTGAGCACCAATGGAAGTCGGCTGAAGGAGGTGAAATAATGAGTAGCCCGCACAGTATAGGACGACCACGTCTCGGAATATGCAACGATCAGTGGCTGATCTGACGACAGAGTACAATGTGTTCAGGCGTATCGAAAAGCACCGGCACGAAGATGAAGAACACAAGAGAAGAGAAGGCTGTGAGACGACTTCAGCCAATAGCCCACTGACCAGAAACGCACCACGACAGGAGTGGCCTCTACAAGAAGAGAATATAAGCGCCGCTCCTGGCAGCCTCGGCAGCACAGTACTAGACCAGCACTCGCAGAACAGTCATTAGTGATCTATATCCATTGCTTGTATGGATAGCGAAGAACATTACTTGTGTGCATGGCGCCCATGGCTTGCGAATCGTTCTTGTAAATACAAAGTTAAGTATTGTTTATCTTCTTTATTGTAATAAAAACTATTCATGTGATTTGCTTGGATTGTTGTATAGCATTCTGAGAACGCAGCATCCTTTGAGCACCCTATACGAGACGAGTGGGCAGGACCCCACACAATGCTGGTCCAGGCACAAGTGTTTCGGAACGCACCACTCAAAGGCTATTGGACATGGAGCTCTACGTCACACCAGACCTACGTGATTCTGTTTTGACCCAACGACATTATCAGTTACGATTACAGCGGGCAGAGCATCACTGAGCTTTTACTGTGGATCAATAAAACGTATCACTTGTCGAATGTATCGCATTACTTGCTATACCAGGCCGATGGTTGGGTCCTTACAGGGCCATCATCCAGGCAAATGGCTGCCTGAAACGAGCAACGCACCACTGATGTAGGCTGGTGAGAGCAGAACAATACTATGAGATACATTGAGCTGAGCTTGTATGGGACCTACGGTAATACTCGAAGACACCAGGATAGCAGTGAACTACGTAAACACTACTGCAGACCACCTGCATTCCTGCATTCTTTCCTGATGGTGACGACGTCATCCAGCAGCATAACTCTCCATGATGCAGGACGAGAAACGTGCTGCAGTGACTTGAGGAGCATGATAGTGAACTCACATTGATTTCTTAGCCATAAAATGGTCCTGATCTGTACCCACTGGAACACGTAATTGACGGTAGCTGTAAGCCCACAAACCACCATCCGGTAATTTGCGGGAATTTAGTGATCTGTGTGTAGAAATCAGCCGGCCGCTGTGGCCGAGCGGTTTTAGGGGCTTCAGTTCGGAATAGTGCTGCTACTCCGGTCGCAGGTTCGAATCCTGCCTCGGGCATGGCTGTGTGTGACGTCCTTAGGTTAGTAAGATTTAAGTAGTTCTAAGTCAAGGGAACTGATGACCTCAGATGTTAAGTCGCATAGTGCTTAGAGCCATTTGAACCATTTGAGTAGAAATCGGGTGCCACATACTTCTGGAAAACTATCAGGGACTTGTAGAATCCATACCAAGCAGAATCGCCGCTGCACTGTCTTTGAAAAGTGGACCAAAATTCTATTAAACACGTGGTCGTAATGTTTTGGCTCTCGGTATTATGAGGTTGTCAAAGTTGAGAAATTGGTTGTGTTGCAGCATCAAGTGCAGGTAAGACTTCGCGATCATCCTAGGGGCCTCTAGAACTGCCATTCATCTACATCTACATCTACATGGATACTCTGCAAATCATATTTAAGTGCCTGGCAGAGGGTTCATCGAGCCACCTTCACAATTCTCTATTATTCCAAACTCGTATTGCTCATGGAAAGAAAGAACACCTATATCTTTTCGTATGAGCTATGATTTCCCTTATTTTGGTGATCTCTTCTCCCTATGTAGGTCGGTGTCAAAAAAATATTTTCGCATTCGGAGGAGAAAGTTGGTGATTGGAATTTCGCGAGAAGATTCCGTCGCAACGAAGAGCGCCTTTGTTTTAATGATGTCCACCCCAAATCCTGTATCGTTTCAGTGACACTCTCTCCCATGTTTCGCGATAATACAAAACGTGCTGCACTTCTTTGAACTCCGTAAGTTCTACCTGGTAAGGATACCACACCGCGCAGCAGTATTCTAAAAGAGGATAGACAAGCGTAGTGTAGGCAGTCTCCTTAGTAGATCTGTTACATTTTCTAAGTGTCCTGTCAGTTAAACGCAGTTTTTGGTTAGCCTTCCCCACACCATTTTCTGTGTGTTCCTTCCAATTTAAGTTATTCGTAATTGTAATACCTAGGTATTTATAAAATACTTCAACTCATAGCCAAACTAATGCTGGTGCAGTATGCTGGAATGTAGCGGACTACTGCAGCAGTCGTTTATATTACCAAGAGACATGGCACAATGCTGTGCTTCCGCAGCCGTATACGTGATGCGAAGCGGACACCTGCCAAAACAGAGCTGGGCAGTGTGAGTGTCGTCTGTCAGCAGCACTTGTTCCTGGACTTCCGTCTTCTGCTAGCTGGATGACTGCTTCCACGCCGGACGCAAGTCGAATGCGGCTACAACCTCACTCTGCAGGTTCATCAGCTAGGTGAAGCAGCTGTTCTACGAATCGCCGCTGTACTGTGTTTCAAAAGTGGACCAACACCCTATTAAACACATGGTCGTGGCATTACTTGTCATATCTCAATAATGGTATGTGATTCTGGTTGGATGCGACGTCTTGGTTTGCACGTGTTGTGGTGTGGGAAGAAGGTGAGCGCGCCTCTGCAGGATAAATAATAAGTTTTACGATGTCTGTTGTGCGGTAGCGTTCTCGCTTCCCGCGCCCGGGTTCCCGGTTCGATTCCCGGCGGGGTCAGGGATTTTCCCTGCCTCGTGATGACTGGGTGTTGTGTGATGTCCTTAGGTTAGTTAGGTTTAAGTAGTTCTAAGTTCTAGGGGACTGATGACCATAGATGTTAAGTCGCATAGTGCTCAGAGCCATTTGAACCATTTGATGTCTGTTACACGAAAGAGATCAACCTACCAATTTGTAGCAATCAGAGATCGGCATCAACTGAGCTACTCACACGTGTAAGAGAGTTTTTAGTTGGACATTTGGTTCATATAAGCTTATCATTTTATCCAAGACGGCTACACTAAGAGCGTGGCAGTACATGTCGGCAGGAATGACTACGCCCCATCTACAACATTTAGTTTTGTGCGTTGTTTCGAAGTCTTATGCTATGTTCTTTGGGACAAAACATGCGTGTCTGAAGGAACAGGCACTGCAGCAACTGTAGCCATTATGAAATATATGAAATGTATTCACAGTTGCGAATATGAACAACCATCAGCTGTATAACTGAACGACGACAATGAAAATTTATGACTGATTGGGAATCGAATCCGGATTTCCCGCTTATCTCGAGCGGTCGCCTTACCATTAGGATATTGGAACATGAATCACTGCCAGATCGTAAATTCTATATGTCGGCAACCATGTGTCCACAATTTGTACATCCATTATATATAATCCTTTGTATGGGAGACATTTTAATTGAAAGTCGCCTGCCCAGTGTATACGGATAAATATGATATTGCATTGTCTGTGTTGTTCCAAGCCGGCCGGCGTGGCCGAGCGGTTCTAGGGGCTACAGGCTGGAACCGCGCGACCGCTACGGTCGCAGGTTCAAATCGTGCCTCGGGCATGGATGTGTGTGATGTCCTTAGGTTAGGTAGGTTTAAGTAGTTCCAAGTTCTAGGGGATTAATGACCTCAGAAGTTAAGTCCCATAGTGCTTAGAGCCATTTTGTTGTTCGAAACTGAAGTACGACGTAAAGTTCCTACAGGCATGCATGCATCAGACATTGGGTAAGTGACTTTCAATTAAAATGTCACCTTTGTAAGGAATATGCATAATGAATGTATGAATGTAGGTTGTAGACACATGGCTGACAACATACGGAAGTTCGAGTCTGGCTGCGACTCATGCTTGGATAGCCTAAAGGGCAGTCTGTTTTAGGCAGTAGCGCGGCATGCACCTATAGTCCCGGCTCGGTCGCGCGTAGAAGATGAAGTGTTTACACCACTGATTCTCGCGCGTGTTTTTGTCTCACTAGATCGTCATGGCTAACCTCCAATTTACGTACAACGAATATACCAGACCCAAGGTTTTCGAGATAGAGCGTTTTTTTGAGGGAAGAAGTTCGTTCACTTGCTACTAACCTTATTGAAATACACCTCTCCATTGTAAGCGGTACAGTGTACGTCAAGATGACCTATGAAGCTGCGTGCGACGGAACTCTCGCCGCTGCTCAAAGAGGATATAGATTTTGACCCTCTGATGGCCATATCTGCGACGTAACAGTAGCTCCTTCAGGTTTGGGTGTGAGGGTCATTCGGATCTCTGAACTGCTGTTTTAGGTACCACAATCGATGGTTATTGAATTTCTGCGGCCATATGGAACGGTACTGAGTCACGCCTGAACGCTGGGCGAGTTTTAGCACCTGTCCCGTGCTAAACGGCGTCCGACACGTGCTGATCGTCCTTAACAAACACATCCCCTCTTATTTACACGGTGGTCCATTGATAGTGATTGGGCCAAATATCTCACGAAATAAGCATCAAACGAAAAAACTACAAAGAACGAAAATCGTCTAGCTTGAAGGGGGAAACCAGATGGCGCTGTGGTTGGCCCTCTAGATGGCGCTGCCATAGGTCAAACGGATATCAACTGCGTTTCTTTAAATAGGGACCCCAATTTTTATTACATATTCGTGTAGTACGTAAAGAAATATGAATGTTTTAGTTGGACCACTTTTTTCGATTTGCGGTAGATGGCGCTGTTATAGTCACAAACGTGTAAGTACGTGGTATCACGTAATATTCCTCCAGTGGGGACGGTATTTGCTTCGTGATACATTACCCGTTTTAAAATTGACCGTTTACCAATTGCGGAAAAGGTCGATATCTTGTTGATGTATGGCTATTGTGATCAAAATGCCCACCGGGCGTGTGCTATGTATGCTGCTCGGTGTCCGGACCGTTCGCCGGATTGTTATATTATTTAAGGAAACAGGAAGTGTTCAACCACATGTGAAACGTCAACCACGACCTGCAACAAATGATGATGCCCAAGTAGGTGTTTTAGCTGCTGTCGCGGCTAATCCGCACATCAGTAGCAGACAAATTGCGCGAGAATCGGGTATCTCAAAAACGTCGGTGTTGAGAATGCTACATCAACATCGATTGCACGCGTACCATATTTCTTTGCAACAGGAATTGCATGGCGACAACTTTGAACGTCGTGTACAGTCCTGCCACTGGGCACAAGAGAAATTACTGGACGATGACAGATTTTTTGCACGCGTTCTATTTAGCGACGAAGCGTAATTCACAACAGCGGTAACGTAAATCGGCATAGTATGCACTATTGGGCAACGGAAAATCCATGATGGCTGCGACAAGTGGAACATCAGCGACCTTGGTGGGTTAATGTATGGTGCGGCGTTATGGGAGGAAGGATATTTGGCCCCCATTTTATCGCTGGTAATCTAAATGGTGCAATGTATGATGATTTCCTACGTAATGTTCTACCGATGTTACTACAAGATGTTTCACTGCATGACAGAATGGCGATGTACTTCCAACATGATGGATGTACGGCACATAGCTCGCGTACGGTTGAAGCGGTATTGAATAGCATATTTCATGACAGGTGGATTGGTCGTCGAAGCATCATACCATGGTCCTCACTTTCACCGGATCTGACGTCCCCGGATTTGTTTCTGTGGGGAAAGTTGAAGGATATTTGCTATCGTGATCCACCCACAACCGACAACGCCTGACAACATGCGTCAGCGCATTGTCAATGCATGCGCGAACGTTACGGAAGGCGAACTACTCGCTGTTGAGAGGAATGTCTTTATACGTATTGCCAAATGCCTTGATGTTGACGGACATCATTCTGAACATTTATTGCATTAATATGATATTTACAGGTAATCACGCTGTAACAGCATGCGTTCTCAGAAATGGTAAGTTCACAAAGGTACATGTATCACATTGGAACAACCGAAATAAAATGTTCAACCGTACCTACGTTCTGTATTTTAATTTAAAAAACCTACCTGTTACCAACTGTTCCTCTAAAATTGTGAGCCATATCTTTATGACTATAACGGCGCCATCTATCAGAAAGCAAAAAAAGTGGTCCAACTAAAACATTCATATTTCTTTACTTACTACACGAATATGTAATAAAAATGGGGGTTCCTATTTGAAAAAACGCAGGTGATATCCGTTTGACCTATGGCAGCGCCATATAGCGGGCCAACCATAGCGCCATCTGGTTTCCCCCTTCAAGGTAGACAAGTTTCGTTCCTTGTAGTTTTTTCGTTTGACGCTTATTTCGTGAGATATTTGGCCCGGTTACTATCAATGGACCACTCTGTATATATTGTAGGATGTCGAGTTACTGTGATTTACAATCACCATCTACGCACACGTTCTCGCTATGGTGGCGAAAGACATATCCGCTCGGAGTGCATAGAACGCCGCGTCATGCAACTGCCACATGGAGAATCGTCAAAGCGAGAGGTTCCCACGCAACTGCCGATGACTTACGTGTCGGTGGCCCGCCGGGAGGTGTTGCAGAGTTCGGAGCGTGACACGGATGTTTTGATGCAAGAGCAGACCGAGTTCCCGAGTTTGGAGCGTGACACGTACGTTATGGTGCAGGAGCACACCGAGTTAGGGGAGCATGGAGGTGACACGGTGAATGCCCCTACACCCACCTCACGTCGGATACGGGAGGTACCTTCCGCACCCGCACATGTAGCGCGCGGCGTGGAACTGGAGGTCTAGACAGTGGCGGCAGCAACGGACCAACAAACGCTCGACGAACACAGTGAAGCATCGCCTACGACGGCAGAGGGCGCGGCGCGCAAACAACGATCGCCCAAGCGTCGCAAAAAGCGTTCCACAGTTCGGGTGACACGTCTTCCCCTAGCCTGGGGAACACGAAAGTTATTCGAGCCAATAAATGTCTGAGACAGAACATGTGCGTTTAGAGGACTCTGAAAGGATTCCTTCAGATGGTGACTGGATGTCCTGCCTTTCAGACGGAGGAATCAGGGACACTGCTCCGGCAGCCACATCGAAATACAGCCGAGGCCGTTTCTGGGATTGATGACCAATGCGACTGGGCAGAACCAGTCGAAGAGATAAAGGAACTGACACCCCCCACTTGACGACGACTCACTCATGGGATGCACAACACAGGACAAGAACAACGGAGGGCAGCCCGTTGGCGGGCACTCCTCTGAGCACGAATACTGGACTAAACCCCTTGGAGTTCACAATGCCATGACATGAGCATGACACCAACAACGGACCAAGCATATCTAGTAGGAACTGTGAACTTTAACACCGCAGGATCGCTTGCAAAGATGTAACTTTTCCGTGACGTGATTTACGCCACAGACTTGGATATTCTGCTGGTGCAGGAAACCTGCAATGCTGCCTTTCCCGACGTGCATGGTTACAACACTTACCTAGCGCCGAATCCAGACGAGGACGTGGTTTAAAGGCACATTTGTAGGATGGGGGTGGATATATAGCAAAAACATAGATATAACTTCAGGAGACAAATAAAAAATATTACACAAGATATTAATTAGTATAAGCGGTTGTATCGATTGTGGCGTGCAACCGCTGAAACATTAGAATAATTACGCAGTTCAGTTGTCTTGCTGAGAAGACGGCACCTTTTTTTGTTCTGGAAGCTGACCGGATGCATATCTGCCAACGCTGCAGATAATTGTTTGACACACCGTCATTATTATATATTTTGAGACGCACTATCACTAGACGTACTCATAGTTGTACACAGCAACAGAATTAATGTGAGTGTTGTGTTATTCAATTTAGTGTAGTATTTTGTGAATAAAGTGATAGTATTTAATCTCGTGTTTCATTTATCTTGCAAGCTATTGTTCCAACTAAACGGCGTCTTGGCAATGCTAAAGGTTTCGTGTTACAAATTGTATCAAGGTGCAGTACTAATCAAAGCTTTGGAATTATTCAAACTACGAAGTTCGGTATTTACCATAAAGTCAAGGTCAATTTAGAATGACGGTCCTTACGCAAAAAGCTGTTGTCAAGTGCGTAAAGTTTGTATAAACTGATACACACTATTATTAATAATTATTATAATTTATCAGCTGTCTGATATTCAAAACCCAGACATGAAAAGCCACCGCGAGAAAAATCAAAGTGACACAGAGATATTAGTTCGGGAAGTGATTCCGGTGTGTGACCTCGATTATCTGCCTTCGGCTCGGGGTTTGACGATAACCGTGAACGGCATTCGTATTGTCAACATCTATGCACCCTCCGGATCTGACAATCGACGGGCGCGTGCGCAGTTCTAGTTGGAGGAGACTGCGCCCGTATTCCATGGGAGATATGACCACATCTTGGTAGGAAGGGATTTTAACTGTGTTCTCACATCGAAGGGTCAAACCCCTAATTCCAGCTCCTGCTATGCATTGCACGCGATCTGCCGGGACACGGCACAAGCTGACACGTGGGGAAAGATCCATGGGAAGCGAGAGGGCTACACATTTTTTAGTAGCCACTCGGCAAGCAGGTCGGATCGGATTTATTTTTCTGACGAGTTAAGAGATCACGTGTTGGCTGTTTAACGTTGGCGCAGCTTTTACGGATCACCTTGCATAGTTATGCAGTTAACCCTCCCACTGCAGCGGGTCTGGTGGAGCCGTAGTTCGTGGAAACTTAATTCTTCCTTATTGGTGGATCAGGAATGTCGCCAGCGGATCGAAGAAACATGGCAGACGTCCACTCTCCGTCTGCCTATGCCCCGTACGGTTCTTTCATGGTGGCTATATGTGAAAAAACCGGTAATACGAAGAACGCTCATGTTCTACGGCAAGGAAAAGCGAGATGGCTCCGAAATGCACTAGATTGTTACTGGATGGTGCTCCGTGACCCGTCTTGCAGGGACCCATCGCCCGAGCGTCAAGCAGAAGTCCATCGCATTTGGGCACGCATTTTATCGATCACGAGACGTCAATTGCAGGGAATTTCGATCTGTGCTCAGTGCTTGGACAACGTCGATGGAGAACGTATTAGAATGCATCATAAGTCCAAGGGGCAAACGCGTAGTCGCCTATCCTTGATTATAGTTCTCCATGATGGTGATGGTCGGCCGTTGACGTCACAACAAGACATTGCTGCTGGATTTCTGGAGCATTACCGCCTCCTTTCCACTGGGACGCCGACGGACAATCGGTTAGGAGAAGAAATTTTGCGACAGATGCCAACGGAGTTGGATGGTCCGGATGCAGAGGCGTTATTGGAATCCCTAACGGAAGATGACATACGGAGGACACTCACGAAGGGTGCGGTGCATAAATCCACTGTGTCAGATGGATTTACACTCGAATTTTATAGCGAATGTGCGGATTTAATGATGTCCCAGTGGCTGTTGATGAAAAATGCGTTGTTGAGCCCTGGCACGGACGTCCCGTCGCAATTCATGGCGGGAGTGCTTATACCAATACCGAAATCGGCAGGGAGTGTAGCCCCCATTAATTTCGAATCGTCACGATGCTCAATATTGACTATAAGATCTTTGCTATAATGTTAGTGGCAAGGCACAAGACTGTAATATCCAAGACATTACCATCAGATCAGGCTTGTCTAGGGGTTCGGTGCAACATCCATTCTATCCTAAGCGAATACCGAGGCATCATTTCCCTGACGGAAGCTTGTCGCATGCTAGCGGCGTTCGTATCAGTGGGTTTTGATATTGCCTTTGACAGGGTCAACCATGATTTCCTTGACTCGACCATGCGACGCATGGCGATGCCTCAGGATTTTATTACCGTCCTCATGCACCTCCTTCGCGGCGTTCTTTCGACGGTGAAAGTCAATGGCAGGGAGGTAGGAACGATTCCTATTTGCAGCTCAGTTAGGCAAGGATTTTCCTTGTCGATGGTGCTGGTTGCAATAGCGCTCGATCCATTGATGCACTCCCCTAGACGGACTCTTACAGGCGTCCGACTCCGTGCAAGTTCCTTCACATGTCGTGCATAAGCCGACGACTTGATGATACTCGTCCGGTTGCAGAACGAAGTACGTAAGGTGATTGCCCTTCTTATTACGTACGGAGTAGCGGCAGGTAGCAGGGTCAACATGAATAAAAACAAGATTATGCACGTCAGATGGGGTCTGGACGCACAGTCCGTTTACAATGGTTTACATATTGCCATGCTTAGGAGTACTGGTCACCCGATCACTACGACAATCAGCGGAGGTGAGCTGCCGACGTCTGCTCCAGCACGTCCGACTGCGCATACGCAAAAATTCCATCCGAATCCAAGCCTGCTCCAGAGGGTGGAATACACTAATGTTCATCTGGCCTCGCGACTGCCGCACCTGGCACAGCTACTGCCAATGCCACATGGTATTGCTGACACGTTAATGGCGGCCTTTGGATACTATGTCACCCAAGGGGTGTTGTTTAAGGTCAAATACGAGACTTTAACTCTCCCACATGTGCAAATTTATAATAAAGAAAATATAATATAATTAATCAAACAAATATATTTTTCACACTTTTATCATTTTGATTCCTTATAGATTTTTAAGCGAATGCAATGTCTTTCACTTTTAACTTACATCGATTCCTGTATTCGCTTTGCTGTTGGGATTTACACAAGTTGGTTAAATGGTTCTCCTTCCCCCATAATTAGTCCTCATTCTTGACCATGTGTACAATACTGATTTTTAATCGGACTTCCTCTTCTGATGCAGGCAGCAACAGTGTCATGACAGCGGGATAATGCGCGAAAGAAAAGAAAACTTTCGTGGTTTTGCACAAAAACGAACTCTTAGACTTCGGATTTTAGTAAAATTATTATTCAGACAACATGCTGTATCACAAGAAATACGTCTTCTCGCCACGAGAACTAACGACAGAGTCTCTCTAATAATTGTCAAAAGAAAATGAAAAAAGCTTCCATCATTTGTCGTTCGCCTTCCGGCGTAGCAAAATATCTCTTTGCCGACGCTTACAGTGACCACGCTAGTGTTTATTGTCATTGGTAACTTTTATCGTAGCGTGTCGGGGCTTTTCCTTTATGTACCTATACCATTGCCCCCACAGTGAGCGGTGACATGCAATGGAGGCGCACAGTGATTTCTATACATCTGTACAGCTTAAATCTAAATTTTTGCCGAAAGGGGTACAATGACCTTTATTTGTAGGCGTATTTTTCTTTGTATTTTGGGTTGGAGATGTCATCTTGTCTTGCTTACACATTATCTTACAGGAAATACACAACTTACATACAGAATGATAAGTCACTAAGTATTTACATGAGAGCGCTGCGAGAGTGGGTACTTGTAATTTTGACAACATTGCCAGTCTCCGTGCGCATGTGTACGAAATACGTTTGTTGGCTGTGCAAGAGCCGTGAATGCTCCACGCACTATTGTGTATGGTCGTTCGCGCTTCTACTCCAGCTTTAGTGGCACGTTCACACTGAGTGCCGTACTATCCATCGAATAATTTGCTGTGGCGTGGTCTTCCATTGTGAGTGCGATGCGTGTGCCTTTAATTACCAAGAACCGATGCTGCGGCAGATAATTCACTTTCGATACGGTCCGGGAGGGATCTTCTCCATCGTATCCACATTTTCAGTGGGGTGAATACTGCTCACCAACACCCAACGTCAATGTAAGTGATGCTTGCACAATTGTAGTTTGCTTATTAGTATGTCAGACGTTGCGTAGCATGACATCACCACAATTGATTCGTTGCACTATTGCACACGCGTTTGGATACCACCATTTATTTCTTTGTTCACTTTGGCGTGAGAATTGTTTTTAGTCCTTGTGTTTTTTTTCCTTTTTTGTTATTTTTTCAAGTTAGTCTCTTACATATGGCTCGATTGTTGTTGTTGTGGTCTTCAGTCCAGAGACTGGTTTGATGCAGCTCTCCATGCTACTCTATCCTGTGCAAGCCTCTTCATCTCCCAGTACCTACTGCAACGTACAGCCTTCTGAATCTGTTTAGTGTATTCATCTCTTGGTCTCCCTCTACGATTTTTACCCTCCGTGCTGGCCTCCAGTACTAAATTGGTGATCCCTTGATTCCTCAGAATACGTCCTACCAACAGATCCCTTCTTCTAGTCAGGTTATGCCATAAATTTCTCTTCTTCCCAATTCTATTCAATACCTCCTCATTAGTTATGTGATTTACCCATCCAATTTTCAGCATTCTCCTCTAATACCACATTTCGAAAAATTATATTCTCTTTTTGTCTAAACTATTTATCGTCCACGTTTCACTTCCATACATGGCTACACTCCATACAAATACCTTCAGAAGAGAAGTCATGACACTTAAATCCATACTCGATGTTAACAAATTTCTGATCTTCAGAAACGCTTTCCTTGCCATTGTCAGCCTACATTTTATATCTTCTCTACTTCGACCATCATCAGTTATTTTGCTCCCCAAATAGAAAAACTCATTTACTACTTTAACCGTCTCATTTCCTAACCTAATTCCCTCAGCATCACCGGATTTAATTCGACTACATTCCATTATCCTCGTTTTGTTTTTGTTGATGTTCATCTTATATCCTCCTTCCAAGACACTGTCCATTCTGTTCAACTGCTCTTCCAGGTGTTTTGATGTCTCTGACAGAATTACAATGTCATCGGCAAACCTCAAAGTTTTTATTTCTTCTCCATGGATTTTAATTCCTACTCCGAAATTTTCTTTTGTTTCCCTTACTGCTTGCTCAATATACAGATTGAATAACATCGGCGATAGGCTACAATCCTGTCTCACTCCCTTCCCAACCACTGCTTCCCTTTCGTGACCCTTGACTCTTATAACTGCCATCTTGTTTCTTTACAAATTGTAAATAGCTTTTCGCTCCCTGTATTTTACCCCTGCCCCCTTCAGAATTTGAAAGAGAGTATTCCAGTCAATATTGTCGAAAGCTTTCTCTAAGTCTACAAATGCTATAAACGTAGGTTTGCCTTTCCTTAATCTATTTTCTAAGGTAAGTCGTAGGGTCAGTATTGCATCACGTGTTCCAACATTTCTACAGAATCCAAACTGATCATCCCCGAGGTTTGCGTCTAGCAGTTTTTCCATTCGTCTGTAAAGAATTCGTGTTAGTATTTTGCAGCCGTGGCTTATTAAGCTGATAGTTCGGTAATTTTCACATCTGTCAACACCTGCTTTCTTTGGGATTGGCTCGATATACACTTCAAATTCACATAAACTTTTTGACATAACAATGCATATTACAATGGCTTACATCTAAGGCTGACATTCCACCCATTATTTGTATCAAACGTAGAAAATTCTTAAATACTAAAGCAATACAAAATTCCTTTTTCAATTACGTTGCTGGTTAGTAGACTATAGTTTGATTGTTAGCTTAAAAAATACCTTTGTACATAAATACAAATGATTTATTTACATTCCATTACTTCATGTTACCATATATGCATTTAATGCATCCACATTTTATTTTCCAGTCATGCATACATCAGTTGTGAGAGTTTAATGTTTTCCTAGGGAGAAACTGAGAAAAACATTTACATCAGGATTCCACATCACGCTTTGCTGGCTTAACTACACTTTGGCGTCGCCTCCTGCGTTGAGGAGAGAATAAGGAATACTGTTCTACTGGTTTATGGATTACTAAGGAAATGCTATTCGTCCTTTCTTAAATCACTTATCGGGGAACTCCTTTTTCATGGAACCGAAATGTATCAACGACTCATATACTACATACGACTTTGCTGCTTATAATTGTTTACGTCTAGCTTTGTGTTCGTAACGCAAAAATTTTTACATTACCTCATGCTTACCTCTTTACAATTATGTGGAAATGTCGTCGTTTACATTCGCATGTGACGCGATATGAATTGATCAGTTTTGTTTGAGGTCACATTCCTCCGTGTTTGTGTGCACTTTGTAGGTACGGGTACGGGTAAATGTTTTGTATTCTTCATTTTTCTGATGACCAAAATATACGCATAGACATACTAATAACTGAATCATATCTTTGAAGTTCAGCCAGATTTTCTTTTTTGTTTTCTGGTTTTCGTATCTATAACACCCGTTGTAAATCTCTTTTTCAGTGCCGTGTCTATGCAATGGTCACTGCAATATAAAAAACTTATAAGTAACTTAAAAACTAATTGTGTTTCGTATATACTCGGTCATCACATTCGTTCGTAGACGTTTTTCATAATTCATTCTTATTTGTTTATATCTTTATTTACTTGCATTTGTATTCCTTTTATTTATTTACCTTGCAAAGAAAGTTACTTTGACATCTCCTATGGTATCTTATCATTTTTTTAGCTAACACGTCCCATATGTTTCGTTGTAATGATTTCTTTTAATTCTAGTTACAATGTATGCATCTTAGAATTGGCGCAACGTCGCATGTTGATATAAATGATATATTATATTCTTAATTCCCTGATAGTAAATATAGTTGTTACGTGTTATAGTTTATTTTGAAATTGGGTCTGGTACTTGTGTAGCTTCACCTTTCTATTTGGATGCGCCGCGAGTTAGCCTGTTGCACTTGTGCAAGGTCAATGTCTCTTACCAAGTAATGACGTAAGCATACATTGTTGAGCGCGCACAGCTGAGTCGTACGCTGCTCGAGTTTGCATTTCGCTTCGTGTGAAGCTGTGTCTTTACACTTCTTTCTAGTCAAATGTTTGACTTTGCTAACAAAACAAGAAAATTACTTGAGTTCATACACATTTCATTTAAAAATACACATAATATTTTTTTTTACTTATAAAACTATGACAATACTTACCTGATTACTGCTTGCACTTGTTCTTCTAGTGTATTTTTCGTCTTTTATGTCTCCTTGCTCATCGAATCGTACGAAACATGTTTGAAAATCTGATTGGCCTCCATCGCTTATGAGGTCTATAGTATGGGGCTCAACTACGACCGATTCTCGTTGTTTTCCTGCGGAGTAGTCTGATCTACTTCGGTACACAGGACAACTTCTGTCAGTTGTACTGTGTGATTGTTTGCCCAGTGTGTATCATTTCCAGTTCGCGTCATGCTTCCTCGTGTGTTCATATGGCTGTTGTGGAATGTTGTCATATTGTGATTTTGCTGGGCAAAAGTTGGCTGCAGTACGGCGTGCGGCGTGGTATTGTTGTTGCCTCGAGCCGGCCTTTGGTACAGCTGACTGTTTTTATTTACACGCAGTGCATAGCTTTGAGAGGAAGGATTGAAATTAGCATGTGGATGGTAATCGTTCCTGTTATACGGAAAGTTTTGTTTGAATGTCTTGTTCCTGCCATTTCCATTTCCGCATCCATTGCCACGGTTAATGTATCGTTGTGGTTCCGCGTACCAACCTTGCTGTATGTGCGTGCCTGGCTTTATGTATTGGCCATTAGAGTTATGTTGTTGTGGTGTTTGGCTGTATGACGCCCTATTTGTTATTACTTTCTCCTCATATATTAGATAGATTGAGTCTAAAATGGATAGAAAATATTCTGTGTCGTGTTCAGGTGTAGTAATTAATTTCTCACGAATGTGTGATGCCAAATGACATTTTAAAATTTTTAAAACATCAACATGAGAAATAGGATCGTCCAATAACGTGTTTTATTGAGATACTTCTCAAAATACCCTCGCAAGCTACTATATTTACTGTTAGAATGGGAGGGGTTAAAAACCTCTCGCCAAGTCCTCCTGTACGGCCTCTGACCAGTATTTGTCAAAAAATTCCCGTTCAGGTTGTAAATATGTGGCACAACGCTCAGCTACCTAGGTTGCTTTAATTTGTTGCTCTACTGTATCATTATGCTCATTAAGAGTGTCTAATTTCTGATTTATTTCCGTAATGTCATTGTTAACTTTGGAAAATACATCTTGCTTTAGCTGTTTTTCCATGTCTCTAAATTTTACATTAATTTCCTCGCGAAAATTCTTTGTCAAATCACTGATCTATTGTGTGACTGTATCCTGAAAATCTTTTAAAGCTTGTTTTTGTTGTTGTTTTATGTTGTTTATGTCTTGTGTGACTACGGTAAGATTTTGTGACAAACTGTCAAATTTTGTATTTATGTCTGTTTGCAAATAGGTGTTTGTATTTTTTATGTCCACACGCAACTTGGCGTTTGTATTTTTTATTTTGGTGCCCAAGCTATCAAGTTTTTGAAGTATCGTGGCAAGTGCGCTATTTTGGTTGCTATCTAATGTAATTTGGTTGTTAACAACTGTTCCAGTTCGAAATGATGAACTCATGTCTCATTGCTTGTGACGCTGTTCGACATAATATTGTCACGATCAACGTGGTAAGGCGGCCGGAGTGGCCGAGCGGTTAAAGGCGCTACAGTCTGGAACCGCACGACCACTACGGTCGCAGGTTAGAATCCTGCCTCGGGCATGGATGTGTGTGATGTCCTTAGGTTAGTTAGGTTTAAGTAGTTCTAAGTTCTAGGGGACTTATGACCACAGCAGTTGAGTCCCATAGTGCTCAGAGCCATTTTCAAGGTGGTAACGCGCAAGCAATTCCACACAGATGGTCTTTCGTGGCTCTTTATGGTCTTGTGTTAGGCAGCGAGGAACCCCACACCTTTGAGTACCCGAACCGGTGGACGAGCGTGTTAGCACTACCAGCAGAGACAGCTAGTTGTGCAGCGAAGTATTTGACTGTGATTCGTCGGTCACCTCGAATGGGAGTGTCCGCAAGTTGCAACGTTGCAGGAGTCACATCTGCCTGCGGCGGGCCGGCACGCAGGAGACCGGACAGGTTTTGGCGACGTTCTTGCAGTGAAGACAGACTCCTCGCCCCATGACTCACCGTGATTTTGTTCACTGTCAGGTCTCTGTAGACATTCTGCAAACCACTATTAATATCTGCGATGCTCTGGTTTTCCTCGAAAAGGAATTCATCAAATGTCTGCTCGGAACGCACCTCTTTTACAGACGAGTATACCTCTGTCTCCTATCGGAGTTTTGTGAAACTGTAGCAGCTGGGGCGAGAATATTCCATAGCGTCCCGCAAGAAATTTCGCATCTTTTCAAACGAAACTGGTCGAGGAAAAGAGTGTGGCATTTCTCATTCAATGCCTCTCGTAGAACTTGACATGCGAGGGAAAAATGTCTACTTTTTACAAGATTTCCATCCAGAGTCTTTTATTGTATTTTGGTTCTGCTTTCCCCTCCTTTCATCGATATAGTGGGTGTTTCAGGAGAAATAGTAAATATTTTGCCAGGTAGTAGTATAGATGAATTCGAATAAAACATTTCATGTTACGGGAGCCCAATTTTAGCTGGTTACGAAGATACGACTGCTTACAGAGATAAGTTTCCATTTCATGTATCGTCATTGCAGATGCTTCGTTTCTCTAGCGAATGGCGTTTTGTTTTGAATTTACAAAACGGAGTTTTTCAACTGTGGTCATGATTTTTTGGCCAATTATGCTGTATCGTGTATGCATGCCGCACTTGTTTGCAAATGCAGAGTACACTGATACGGTATTTGTCTTCTGGTTTTGTAATGGAAACGATATTGCCCCTTGTAAAGTAAGCGGTAGACAGTTTATAACGGAAAAGTAATTGAATGTTTCTGATAAACTCCATGAAAATGCTGTAGTGCCCAACAGTCATATTTCATTTGAACGTTATTCAGTTGGTAGAAGACAGCTCGTCAAAAATCATATGCAAAATTTCTACGCTTGTCGATGTTCCACTTGCAAGATTATTTAAGACATTACGTATGCACGTCTACATTCACAGTGGATACACCAACTTCGAAAAGGAAAAGAAGGTGTACGATCGTAAGTTTATGGCTGGCTGGTTGCAAATCGCCGAATAGTCCCATTAATAATATTTACTGATGAAGGCTCCTTGTGGCGGTATAAATAAAACTCTTAAGTTCTATCGGAAATAAATAAACAAATAAATAAAAATCCTGATGAAACGTACCAAAAAATAGATAAAAATCACTGACATAACCTCACATAAAAATTGTTTCCAGAATACTATCGTCTAAGGAAATTCTTGTGCACGCATAAAATATTAAGGTCCAAAGAAAATAAGAAAGAATACTTAAAAAGAAAGCAATGGGCTTAGTGTCACATGTTAAAGGCAAAATTCAATATTCATCAGTAACATAGAAGATGACTGACATAGCGTCCTCGAACTACGTCCGCGGCACTCAGGATGGAAAGATATGACGATATCATCAGAGGGGGCAGAAGTGGCACTGTAAATAAAATCACAACAAAATTTGAAATAGGGAGTAACGCACTGCAGGATACGATTCAAAGCTTGATTATCGGAAATTTTGTGTATGTTGGGTCCCACATTAATTGACAGTAAAATATAGAGTTCAGAGAAGAATCATTAGTCAGAGACTTCTTCACGAATTTAAAATTGAAAGAGACAGTTTTCTGCAAATTATTGTAACAGCGATGAAAGTTTGGGTGTCGTCAGTGTGGCCCCAAAGCTAATTACCAACATATGAAAGTCCATCATTTGGATTCGGCGTAAAAGAAAAAAAGAAAGCGAGGACAGTTTCAAGGTGCTAGGATAGTTACGGGCAGCGTAGTCTAGGAAGGATCAAACGGTATCCAGGTCAACTTTCTTGAAGTTAGAAAGACTAAAAATACTCTGAGCTACAGTCCCGTAGATCAGTCGTTCATAAACGACCTGAGTAGAAAATAATCCGGCAACTCCACATGACTCATCCTCACACTGCTGGTGTCTGTGCAGAGAAAATTAAGACTTTTTGATCTGAAAGTGTTGTGCACCCTCTCTGCTGTACCGACTTGTCACTTTCGACTACCTTCCTCTCGTTTCTATGACCGAATAGCTACGAGGCTAAAGTTATGGATCGCTGGTAGACGAAAAGCGGCGCGCTTGTGTGTTCGGGCACTCTGGGCAGACTTATGACTTCAGGGATCTGTCAAACTCACAGAACGGTGAGTAAAATGTCTGCAAAGATATTTAGAGTACAATGAAAAATAACTTTAAACATTGTACATATTGAATTGCTTCGACGAAGAAAAACTAAAGCCCAGGTAGACAGTAAAAAGCAACTTCCTGGCAGATTAAAACTGTGTGCCCGACCGAGACTCGAACTCGGGACCTTTGCCTTTCGCGGGCAAGTGCTCTACCAACTGAGCTACCGAAGCACGACTCACGCCCGGTACCCACAGCTTTACTTCTGCCAGTATCTCGTCTCCTACCTTCCAAACTTTACAGAAGTTCTCCTGCGAACCTTGCAGAACTAGCACTCCTGAAAGAAAGGATATAGCGGAGACATGGCTTAGCCACAGCCTGGGGGAGAACTTCTGTAAAGTTTGGAAGGAAGGAACGAGATACTGGCAGAAGTAAAGCTGTGGGTAGCGCGCGTGAGTCGTGCTTCGGTAGCTCAGTTGGTAGAGCCCTTGCCCGCGAAAGGCAAAGGTCCCGAGTTCGAGTCTCGGTCGGGCACACAGTTTTAATCTGCCAGGAAGTTTCATATCAGCGCACACTCCGCTGCAGAGTGAAAATCTCATTCTGGTAAAAAGCAAGTTTATCAAACTCAGCATAGCACTTCACTTCCCTTTCTTTGGAGTGGAAGGATTATCAGAAGTGGATTTCCTTCTATAGGAATGATTTTGTCACTATTAGCCATAATACCGACGAAGAAACTTTAACCAGAACTGGTATCAGCAATCTGCATAATAGTTATCTGTGGGCTACAGACACACACTTGGTCATAGGAACTTTCCTTCGTCAGCGCCATCTACCGCGGCAAGATGCATTTCTGGACACAGGTTTATCGGACCTTCACATGTAATAGTTCACAACTAATAATCGAGTGACATGAAAGGGAAGCAGTGGTTGGAAAGGGAGTGAAACAGGGTTGTAGCCTCTCCCCGATGTTATTCAATCTGTATATTGAGCAAGCAGTAAAGGAGAGAAAAGAAAAATTAGGAGTAGGAATTAAAATCCATGGGTAAGAAATAAAAACTTTGAGGTTCGCCTGAAAAAGGTACGGCCAAACTTTCAGGAAACATTCCTCACACACAAAGAAAGAAAATATGTTACGTGGACACGTGTCCGGAAACGCTTACTTTCCATGTTAGAGATCGTTTTATTACTTCTCTTCAAATCACATTAATCATGGAATGGAAACACACAGCAACAGAACGCACCAGCGTGACTTCAAACACTTTGTTACAGGAAATGTTCAAAATGTCCTCCGTCAGCGAGGATACATGCATCCACCCTCCGTCGCATGGAATCTCTGATGCGCGGATCAGCCCTGGAGAATGGCGTATTGTATCACAGCCGTCCACAATACGAGCACGAAGAGTCTCTACATTTGGTACCGGGGTTGCGTAAACAAGAGCTTTCAAATGCCCCCATAAATGAAAGTCAAGAGCGTGGAGGCCATGGAATTGGTCCGCCTCTACCAATCCATCGGTCACCGAATCTGTTGTTGAGAAGCGTACGAACACTTCGACTGAAATGTGCAGGAGCTCCATCGTGCATGAACCACATGTTGTGTCGTACTTGTAAAGGCACATGTTCTAGCAGCACAAGTAGAGTATCCCGTATGAAATCATGATAACCTGCTCCATTGAGCGTAGGTGGAAGAACATGGGGCCCAATCAAGACATCACCAACAATGCCAGCCCAAACGTTTACAGAAAATCTGTGTTGATGACGTGATTGCACAATTGCGTGCGGATTCTCGTCAGCACACACATGTTGATTGTGAAAATTTACAATTTGATCACGTTGGAATGAAGCCTCATCCGTGAAGAGAACGTTTGCACTGAAATGAGGATTTATACATTGTTGGATGAACCATTCGCAGAAGTGTACCCGTGGAGGCCAATCAGCTGCTGATAGTGCCTGCACACGCTGTACATGGTACGGAAACAACTGGTTCTCCCGTAGCACTCTCCATACAGTGACGTGGTCAACGTTACCTTGTACAGCAGCAACTTCTCTGACGCTGACATTAGGGTTATCGTCAGCTGCACGAAGAATTGCCTCGTCCATTGCAGGTGTACTCGTCGTTCTAGGTCTTCCCCAGTCTCCAGTCATAGGCTGGAATGTTCCGTGCTCCCTAAGACGCCGATCAATTGCTTCGAACGTCTTCCTGTCGGGACACCTTCGTTCTGGAAATCTGTCTCGATACAAACGTACCGCGCCACGGCTATTGCCCCGTGATAATCCATACATCAAATGGGCATCTGCCAACTCCGCATTTGTAAACATTGCACTGACTGCAAAACCACGTTCGTGATGACACTAACCTGTTGATGCTACGTACTTATGTGCTTGATGCTAGTACTGTAGAGCAATGAGTCGCATGTCAACACAAGCACCGAAGTCAACATTACCTTCTTTCAATTGGGCCAACTGGCGGTGAATCGAGGAAGTACAGTGCATACTGAGGAAACTAAAATGAGCTCTAACATGGAAATTAAGCGTTTCCGGACACATGTCCACTTAACATCTTTTCTTTATTTGTATGTGAGGGATGTTTCCTGAAAGTTTGGCCGTACCTTTTTGTAACACCCTGTATGTATGGAGTGTAGCCATGTATGGAAGTGAAACATGGACGGTAAATAGTTTGGACAAGAAGAGAATAGAAGCTTTTGAAATGTGGTGCTACAGAAGACTGCCGAAGATTAGATGGGTAGATCACATAACTAATGAGGAGGTATTGAATAGGATTGGAGAGAAGAGGAGTTTGTGGCACAACTTGACTAGAAGAAGGGGTCGGTTGGTAGGAGATGTTCTGAGGCATCAAGGGATCACCAATTTAGTATTGGAGGGCAGCGTGGAGGGTAAAAATCGTAGATGGGGACCAAGAGATGAATACACTAAGCAGACTCAGAAGGATGTAGGCTACAGTACGTACTGGGAAATGAAGAAACTTGCACAGGATAGAGCAGCATGGAGAGCTGCATGAAACCAGTCTCAGGACTGAAGACCACCACAACAACAACAGTTCAGAACTAAGTCTTTATCTTTAAACTGTGTAAGATAAGTAAGGCCTGTGAACTGTGAGCCTCTGAAAGCTAGAGGTAAAGTACTTGTTCATGAGGAAATGATTGTCTCTAATTACACAAACACTGTGTCAGACGAAAGTACTTCTACTGTTCTGGATGTCTGCGCTGTAGTGGCCAATTCGTGGCAAAGATTGAGGACGACAGCTGAGGCTCAGCGTAGTACCAGAGGTGGAGATCCCAGGCAGGTAGACTTGAGTCGTACGACAGGCAACGATAGGATTCCGGGAGAGCTTCTGAATGAGGGACCACGGTGGCAGTCGGGGTAAAGCGCAGAGAATTCGTCCATGATGAACTGACTAGCCATGGCCACGCGTCGGCTTATAAAGGGCGAACATTAATAAAACCGACAAACTGCAGGAAAGGATTCCTGACTGAAATTGGAGGAAGAAAGGTCCGATAAACCTGTGTCCGGAAATGCATCTTTGCCGCGGTAGATGGCACTGACGAAGGAAAGTTCCTATGGTAACGTGTGCGCCTAAAGCTCACAAATAACTGTTATGCAGATTGTTGATACCAGTTCTGGTTAAAGTTTCTTCGTCGGTATAGAGGACGGATGACAGAAATGCCATAATAGTGATTATCTGGTGCACAACCCATCGACAGTATCCTTCCTATAGAAGGAAATCCACTGTTGATAATACTTCCACTAGTTGCAGATGATAGGGATAGTAGTGGTTGTCATGCAGGATACACATATTGGTACTTTCGCTTACACTATGTTGGCGGGCCACTTGACTGGAGCTTGTACTCGGGTTCGTTTTAGTATTCTGTAAAACCGGCCCTCCAGATGTGGTGTACACACAGCACGTGGGCAGAGGAACTATCATTCGTCAATTCCAGCTACCGTGCCAACGATGCATTTCCGGACACATGTTAATAGGACCTTTTTCCCTAATTTTCAGCCAGGAATCTGTCCTTGCAGTCTGTCGGTTTTTTAATATTCACCCGGTGTAGTGCTGAGGTGACAGGATATGGCGAGATTTGTTTACGTGGAACCACGGCGGCGAATGCTGGTAGGTACACTGTGAATGCACCCTCTTGTGTCGATGCTGTTAATACCATTCAGTGAAATGTTGTGTGGCTAGGGTCTTGTAACATTTAGCTATAGTTGCCAGCTATTCATCTACATAGTCGCCTCTCCGATTTAGACATTTGTCATAGCATGGTAACACCATTTTAATACAATTGTCACAGATGGCAGCTGCCTGTGCTGTCCACCAATTCCCGTCGCTCGTCTGCATGTGTCTGCCTGTGCCAAAACCCTATCCTCATAGCGAGTGGTTCCTAAAACCCTCAGCAGGCACTTCACACTTGGAAGGAGACTCAACTGTTCTAAGCATATTTACGTGTAGACTGTGCTGCAGAACTGAAAAGCGCAACGTGACGTGATCGATGGGCATACTGGAGACACTACGCAACAAACCTGCACAAAGCTTTATCGGATTTTCACTGTGGTATTAATTTCGCGACCTATCGGAGGTTAAAAACAAAAAGATAAAGGGCCGTCATACATTTAAAGATTGAAAATTATATCCTGCAGTTGACCCATGTTGGGCACTAATTTATAGAAAATATGAACCTTAGAGTGTACAGTCAGAACATTATGACCACGGGTCTACTATCGATATAAACCTGTCCAGCCGATAGGAGCGTCACAAGGCGAGGAATGTTCAAATGTTCAAATGTGTGTTAAATCTTATGGGACTTAACTGCTAAGGTCATCAGTCTCTAAGCTTACACACTACTTAACCTAAATTATCCTAAGGACAAACACACACACCCATGCCCAAGGGAGGACTCGAACCTCCGCCGGGACCAGCCGCACAGTCCATGAGTGCAGCGCCTGAGACCGCTCGGGCGAGGAATGACTGCTAGTCAGACACACTCATGGTGCATGTAGTATCAGTGAGCGTGCTGTCCGTGTGCAGAATCGGCAATGCGCACGATCTATCTGGTTTTGACCAAGGGCAGATTGTGATGGCCCGGAGGCTCGGCACGAGCATTTCGGAAACTACACGACTAGAAGTACTGTGGTGAGTGTCTCCAACACGTGGGGAAAACAAAGTGAAACCACATCGATATATCGTGAAGTTGGACGTCCACTCTTCATTACAGATGTGGGACTTGTAGGCTGGGCAGACGGCAAACTGTGGCGGAACTAACATCAGACTTGAATGCTGGGCGGAGCCAAGTGCGTCTGAACACACAGTGCACCGAACACTCCTAACACTTGCGGCAACTATGACTGAAATTGGAGTGTGGCCATCGGCACTGAACTTTGGTGTAGTGGCAGAGCGTTGGTCTGGCGGATCCCGATACCTTCTTCATCATTCCAAGGTGTGAATCCGTAGTCTCCAAGGGGAACAGCTCCTTGACACCTGCACTGCGGGCCGGAGACAAGCTGGTGGCCGCTCCAGTATGGTCTCGGGAACATTCATTTGGGCATCCAGGGCTCCACTGGAGCTCCTCATCTACATCTACATCTACATCGATACTCTGCAAATTACATTTGAGAGCCTGGCAGAGGCTTCATCGAACCACCTTCACAATTTTCAATTATTCCAATCTCGTATAGCGCGCGGAATGAACGAACACCTATATCTTTCCTCGAGCTCTGTTTTCCCTTATTTTATCGTGGTGATATTTTCTCCCTATGTAGGTCGGTGTCAAAAAAATATTTTCGCATTCGGAGAAGAAAGTTGGTGATTGGAATTTCGTGTGAAGATTCCGTCGCAACGAAAAACGCCTTTCTTTTAATGATGTCCAGCCCAAATCCTGTATCATTTCTGTGACACCCTCCCCCATATTTAGCGATAACACAAAACGTGCTCCCCTTCTTTGAACTTGTTCGATGTACTCCGACAATATTATCTGGTAAGGATCCCACACCGTAGCTGTATTCTAGGAGAGGACAAACAAACAGTGTAGGCCGTCTCCATAGTACATCTCTTACATTTTCTATGTGTGCTGCCAATAAAACGCAGTCTTTCGTTAGCCTTCTCCACAACATTTTCTGTGTGTTCTTTCCAATCTAAGTTGTTCGTCATTGTGATACCTAGGTATTTGGTTGAATTTACGGCCTTTAGATAAGACTGATTTATCGTGCAAACGAAGTTTAACGAGTTCCTTTTAGTACTCATGTGGATGACCTCACGCTGTTTGTGATTTAGGGTCAACTGCCAATTTTAGAACCATTCAGATATCTTTTGTAAATCGTTTTGCAATTTGTTTAGATCTTCTGATGACTTTATTAGTCGATAAACGACAGCGTCATCTGCAAACAACCTAAGACGGCTGCTCAGATTGTCCCCCAAATCGTTTATATAGATTAGAAACAGCAAAGAGCCTATAACACTACCTTGGGGAACGCCAGAAATCACTTCTGTTTTACTCGATGACTTTCCGTCAGTTACTACGAACGGTTCCTTTCTGACAGGAAATCACAAATCCAGTCACAAAACTGTGACGATATTCCATAAGCATGCAATTTCACTGCAAGCCGCTTGTGTGGTACAGTGTCAAAAGCCTTCCGAAAATCCAGGAATACTGAATCGATCTGAAATCCCTTGCCAGTAGCACTCAACACTTTACGTGAATAAAGAGCTTGTTGTGTTTCACAGGAACGATGTTTTCTAAACCCATGTTGACTGTGTGTCAATAGACAGTTTTCTTCGAGGTAATTCATAATGTTTGAACACAATATATGTTCCAAAATCCTGCTGCATGTCGACGTTAACAATGTGGGCCTGTAATTTAGTGGATTACTCCTACTACCTTTCTTGCACCATGACGAGAGTATCGCTCACTGTTTGCAGGCCTTGTACACCTCTTCATGACGATCACGTTTTCCGACGACAGCGGCATTTTTTAACAAAAAAATGGGCCATGTCACAATTCCAGGAGGGTGATGGAGTGGTTGAAGGAACACAGCTGTGAGTTTCAGTTGATGTGCTGGCCCCCCCAACTCGCCAGATCTGAACCCGATAGAACACTTCTGAGATGTGATTGAACTTGGCATCAGAGCTCATTGCCCCCCTCCTCGGAATTAGATGACTTGAGCGCGCAGATGTGATGCCAACTCTCTGCAGCGACCTACCAAGGCTTCATTGCTTCTATGCTGCCACGCGTCACCCCTGTTATCCGTGCCAAGGATGGACTTACCGGCTTGTATGTAGGTATTCATAATGTTCTGGTTGATCAGTGTGCAGCACACACACAGCCGAGCAGTCGCAGAGGAAGAGGTAATGGATTTTCCTTCAAATATCAAAAAGATGCATTTAATATCATTCAGAGCTATGGTAATAGTGAATGGTAGTTACAAAGCAGTGTTAAATGAATATATACATTCGAAGGGATGCTGAAAAGTACTGATACTGAATTTTTTATGCGATAACTCTTAAAGATTTTTTAAAGCGGTTTTTAAATTTTTTTATTAACCTTCGACGACTTCATTCTTTATATTTGCATATTTGCAGCTCTCTGCCGCCAGAGGGGTCCGAAGTGTAGCGTGTAATATAGCGGCTGCCGGTCGCGGTGGCTGAGCGGTTCTAGGCGCTTCAGTCCGGAACCGCGCGACTTCTACGGTCGCAGGTTCGAATCCTGCCTCGGGCATGGATGTGTGTTATGTCCTTAGGTTAGTTAGATTTAAGTAGTTCTAAGTTCTAGGGGACTGATGGCCTCAGATGTTAAGTCCCATCATGCTCAGAGCCATTTGAACCATTTGCATATAGCGGTTTGTAACGTAATTCTATGTTGGTGAGTTAGAAACAGCGTGCTACAATTGAGTTTCGAATTCGAGGAGTTCGCCCACGTATGGAGCACCCTCCCCTTCAGCGACAGTTCTATACCACACATGAGTGCTGTGAGATTTGCAGCAGTCCGACGCCTAGGGTTCACTGTCACCGACCATTCTCCAGTGTGCAGAATGACTATTTAATTTAGGGGTGACTAGACACTTCAACAGTAACGACAAACAACAGGATAAGCGTTGCTACAACTTAACTAATAGCCTCTGGTTCCCTAATGTTACATCCATCCCCGTTCCCAACTGGCCATGGTTGATTGCCTAATGGAGATGGGTGCCTTGAATAAGTGCTTACACAACATTACTAATTTAAGTAATTTATTAGTAATAGTTCACCAAAAACAACAAGTCTTAAAAAACTTAATAAAAGGCTGATTAAATAACTGTTCCTTTGGGTAATAAATTCTCAGCCAATAAAAGTAGCAAACATCACTTCCAAATAAATTCTTACACAATCGTCATGGTAGAAAGGTACTTTTCAAACTTCAAAATTAACTTTCATTTAACACGCAGGTATAAAAACATATACAAAACTCACAGTTAGCAGATATAGTAAATTCCAGTATTGATAACCCGCTGAACTACAGCGCAGAGCTGAATTTCAAATCTATCCAATGATTAATCCTGATAACAAAATTATGTTCACAAATAAGAAATGTAATAACTTTATGACAACACCCATCCGGCATTGGCCACACTTTTACACACTCGTCAATTCCTTTGAAAAGTGACAGTTACTGCTTAATCTCCACACAGTTAAGCAAACTAACACCACAGAAGTCACTGAAGGTTAATATACGTACCCCATTCCCTACTTTCTTCTCCAATGTCATGACTTCCTTATTGTGGGCGAACATGCTACAGCACAGCGTGTTCAGGTTGGGCCCGCGCTGTCTTGTTTATCTGCCGTGGCAAAACACCCACAAACGACATCGGCCACAGCTCGCCGATATTGTGTCCATACAATTGCAGAGCCCACGGCTTGTCGTTCCACAGCAGCGTTGAATTCCCAAGCGTCTCGGTTTCGCCATCAGTCCACAACCACAGAGTGCTAAAATTATTAAATGCACAATTCGGCCCATCCGGACCCCAACACTCTGCCGTTCTGTCCTTCTCGCTCGGTGCTGTCTAATCCTCCACTTCTCGTCGCCAGAGGGCCACTCGCCGCCAACTCGGCGCCCCAGTATCTCTGGCGAGGCCAATATCGACCTTAACACTCGCGGCCGGAACACAATCGTGCCGAAAATCTGCACACCATACAGTCCCGACTTGACCCCATTCGATTTTCATCTCTTTCCATAAGTTAAAGAACAACTTCGAGGCGGTGCAAGCGGAGGTGAGGTTGTGGCTCCGTCATCAAACTCAGACATTCCACAGTGTCGGTATCAGCAAACTGATCCCTCGTTGGGAGACTGGTGTTCGTCGACAGGGTGACTATGTTGAGAAATAACATATGGACAAAAGGAACAAAGATGTAGAATGTTAATAACATCTGTTACATTCCAAATTCTCCAAGAATTTTCACTTAAAAATTTCGGATGCCTTACTTTTCAGGACGCCCTCGTACACACTCCACTAGCCACGTCACGGGAGCAGTGCGAAGTAGTTCTGGTATCATTGTGGCTTCTGTTCCATACAGATCCTGTCACAAATAGCGCTTGATGAGAAATAACGTCGGTATGTCTCTAAAAATGGTTCAAATGGCTCTGAGCACTATGGGACTTAACATTTGTGGTCATCAGTCCCCTAGAACTTAGAACTACTTAAACCTAACTAACGTAAGGACATCACACACATCCATGCCCGCGGCAGGATTCGAACCTGCGACCGTAGCAGTCGCGCGGTTCCGGACTGAGCGCCTAGAGCCGCGAGACCACCGCGGCCGGCTCGGTATGTCTCTATATGGGCTCTAACTCCTGCAAATTCGTCATCGCTGTCGTTTCTTGAGAAGTCTTACGTAAGAAGCAAAATGGTGTCTGACTCTTCTTTGATCAGACACACTCGTTATTTTAGCAGTACCTCTCTGTGATGCACAATTCATATCTCGTAGCATGTGACCACTGTGCTTTTTGTTCCACAGCACTCTCTCGCTTACTATGCAGATCCGTGATGAAATGTACCGCTCATCACTGGGTTTCCTTAACTTTTTCTATTAACCGACCTAGTAAATGGTCCAGCCTTGTGAAAACTACTCAAAATGGATCGAACAAGTGTTTTGTGAGCCATTTCTTTTGAGGGTGAATGACATTTCCTTAAGGTTGTTCAAATGAGTCTCAGGCTGGCATCTGATTCTCCTACTACTAGTATTACGTGGTGGTTCCACCTTATGTCGTTACAAACGGTTGCTCCTACATATTTTACGGTCATGACTGCGTAATTTGTCACTAATTGTGTTACCGAAAAGTAATAGATCTCTTCACTTGTTTACATGCATTGCGTTAAATTTATTTACATTCAGGGGCAGCTGGCAGTTCGTGCACCAATTGCTGATCCTATACAGGTGTTCCTGAAATTCGTTGAAGCCTTCTGGTGTCGCCACTTTCGGCGTTATCCAACATGTTGTTAATATACATTGTACCCATTAACGGTTCTTGGTGCTTTTTGTTCTGTGGACAAGGCAAACTTCTTCGTCTAATATTTCATCATCCATTCTGGCATCATCATCAGAGGCTGTAAGGAATCAGATAGCACTTTTAAGTTTAAACGAGCTCAGCAAGCCGAATTGTTCATACGTATCCACGCAATGGACGATTAGTTAGGTCATCCGACAGCTGCCTAAGATCGTGGAGTCACTGAGCTCGTTGTGGGGAAGAGTTTTCGCTAACTGCCTTGCTCAGCACTAAGACATACACTTGTCTGATCCCAATCCTTTTTTTCTTTTGAGGAAGGGCTGAAAAGTAATATCTCAGAATTTTCAATGTGGAAACTCTTAAAGGAATTTAATAAAACAAACGTTATTAACATTCCCCATCTTTATTCTTCATGTCTACATACTTATTTCTCGACATAGTTACCCTGGCGATGAACATATTCCTGCCAACGATAAACCACTTTGTTGATACCATCACTGTAGAATGACGCAGCCAGAGCCTCCCCTCTGCTTGCACCGCTCCATCACTATCAATGTGAAGCCTCGAAAGTGCTCTTTAAATTTTAGAAACAGATGAGAATCTGATAGGGCCAAGTCGGGACTGTGCGGAGGATGCTCGACGAAAGTGAGCCCAAGGCTTTGGGTTGTTGTTGATGTCGCAGCACTCATGTATGGCCTGACATTGTCACGTTGAAGAAGGTGCTCCGTGCGTGGACTAGTTCTTCGAATTCGTACTTTAAGTTTTCTGAGGGTCTCGCAATGCCTTGCATAGTTTATGGTGATGCCTTTAGGCACGAATTTCAAATGCACCACACCTAAACGCGGTCGTCCACCCGAGCTCTGTCACACACGATAAGGTTGGCACCACTATTTTCTTCATTACGAGCATGAACAACAAAGTGTGGCATATTACTGATGTCGATACAACCATCACTATACAAAGCTTTCATTGTTCTATGGATTTCAATTGGAGGAGCGTTTTCTGCAGTTGGAATCTTGTGCTGAATGTAGAAGTTCTCCTCTGTGACCTGAAATGACATGCAAGCGAATAATTAGATCGTCCCATGTTGGGCGCAAAAAATGTAGTGAATCGAGGATTCTTTGTGAGATCACACAGCATACAAATTACCAATGAGGTCACCTCACCTTGTATGTCGACAATGTTATGAACTAAGAATTCTTTGATCTCTTGCATACATTGGCATGCAGGTTACTAATTATGTTGCCACACATTAGTGACGTCAGTATTTAAATGAAATCAAAAAGCAAAAGGTTACGAGATTAAGTAACTGATAAGCGAACAGAACAGATTGTTTAGATGAATATAACATCAAATGACTGCATTTAGCCGGCCGCTGAGGCTGAGCGGTTCTAGGCGCTGTAGTCTGGAACTGTGCGACCGCTACGGTCGCAAGTTCCAATCCTGCCTTTGGCATGGATGTGTGTGATGTCCTTAGGTTAGTTAGGTTTAAGTAGTTCTAAGTTCTAGGGGACTGATGACCTCAGTTGTTAAGTCCCATAGTACTCAGAGCCATTCGAACCGTTTTTTCCAAAGGCTGTCTGGTAGAGGTTTCAGACGCTCCACTGTTCTAACAGCTGTGTGTGTGTGGGGGGGGGGGGGGAGGATATTAGTGTTTAACGTCCCGTCGACAACGAGGTCATTAGAGACGGAGCGCAAGCTCGTGTTAGGGAAGGATGGGGAAGGAAATCGGCCGTGCCCTTTCAAAGGAACCATCCCGGCATTTGCCTGAAGCGATTTAGGGAAATCACGGAAAACCTAAATCAGGATGGCCGGAGACGGGATTGAACCGTCGTCCTCCCGAATGCGAGTCCAGTGTGCTAACCACTGCGCCACCTCGCTCGGTTAGCTGTGTGTGTGTGTGTGTGTGTGTGTGTGTGTGTGTCTGTGCTCCTGTAAACTGTGGAAGGATGAGATTACTGCTATACAGACAGTGGCGAAATAGGTGAAGGAGGAATTTTACACAGATCACTTGTTCCTCATAAAATAGCACCCTGCGTATCTGCCTAAAGTATTACCATTCTTAGAAGCTCAACTTACATGATGTCAACTCATTTATTAAAAAAAAAAGACACATGTACCTGGATCGCTGTTTGGGGGTAGAGGGCTAACGTTATTCTGTTTCAAACACAATGCAATTACACTATTTCACGTGGTGTGTTCCCATGTTGTGGCTGTATGCCCTCTCTCCCTCACTCCATTACAGTATCTGACAACATTTAGGGACAATGAGAGAGTACTTACATGCGTGCTTCGTGTAGGAAAATTCTTGTACATGGGGACTGTGTGACAGAAAGAGGAATACGAGAAAAAGTTGAAAGGAAAGCACTGAGAGAAAGGGAACAGTAATTGATCAATGACAACCACAAGGCAACTAGAATAGACTGTTTAACGTGGTGATCACCAACTGTAGAGTAATAAATTTGTATATATTGGATCACATGCGCAGGTCTGACCCTGAAATTACTGGCAACTACATTGTAAATTTTTATAACGTGTCTGGGTATGTGCCTACGATAAAATTTGCGTCTTTCTTAGCTAAAGAGTATTGTTATAGCAGCTTGGGAACTGCAATGTGCAACTACAGAATGGATAGTACATTAGATCCCATGTGAGACTGTTTAAGTGTTTTAAGGTTTAACAAACAGTATTTACAATCTGCTTCTGTGTATTCTCTACATGTCACAACTATGTGATGCCAGCTAAGAAATACCTTACAGAGCAGTTACTGCATGCTGTTTTTACAATATTCTGCAGTATGTCTGCTGAGGTAACAGGAATATATGCAAGCTGTCTCATTTCCTGGATGCTCTCCTAGAAAAGAGTACTATCTGATATTAAACCATTTTTGCATTGTTGTCGTGGGCTATATTAGTTACATATTATGTTACAACCTACGTTCAACTCGTATATAGTCGTGTGTTCTGGGCGTGATATATAGCGTTGCCTATCTGCAGTTGTTAACAGCAAACCTCCCTGTACCGCAGCTAGCAGAAACTTCCAATGCACGTGTGATTATTACGTCCACCAAACGGATGGAAAATCTGTTTCGGCACCCTTCTCTAGATGAATGAAATGCATGCTAAGTGCTCAATTTCCCTGCCACATCTTAGACATAAATCGACTCTTCAGTTTCATAATTGCAGTGATTCCAAGCCAGAGACTGGAGCTTATGAGACACTGCAATCTCTGTGTATATATGTGCTTGACAGTTATTGTGTATGGAAGAGACTGTGTTCTGCTCACAGAGTTAGCGCTGCATTGCGTGTAATTTCACATGTCCAACACCAGTACTCTGCAGTTCTCTATTTCCTAATTAGATGTCATTGTTTCATACATTTGCCATTACTGACGATGATTTTATCTAGAGAGGTCATGTGTACTGGGATGGGTGATGTGAATCAGATTGGTATGAAACAGTCTTCCCAGAATGGGAGTTGTGGTACTGGAGTGAGAATAGCACTCTGTATCGCTACCGTTGGTCACTTGTGCAACTTTGGAACACGTGATATGCTCTTTCCAAAACCAAAACATCAAAATTTATCATCTTAAAGTTTGTCACCATAGTGAACGAGATAGAATACTTGCTGGGTGAATATAAGTCAGGAGTTGGAAATATCTTGAGTGCATTGGAGTACTAACAGCGTTACATTCCACAACTAACATATCGTGAACCACAGTGCTTTAACATTACATGTTTAAATGCATTACTTTGTAGCCTTAGGATTGTGTGCTTGTCTTCTATGATCATTTCTCTCTCTCTCCTATACTCTATTAGTATGGACTCCAAACGCTAGAACAATACTCCACAATTGATGGCACAAGTGATTTATACAAAATGTTTCGAAAGCCTTCCATCTGGAGCTCAATCATGCATAAGCCATACGTTTCTTCTTCTCCTTAACCATCTGTTATCCCAGCACAACACTCTCAAATGTATCAGTCTCGTATCTGCTGTACAACAATAAGGAGTGGTAAGCACCTCAGCATGCATGCCTTTAGGAGACATTGCGAGTACTGGTATGGAACAGTCTTCCCAGAATGGTAGTTACGGTACTGAAATGAGAATACCGGTCTATATCACTAGTGTCAGTGGGTTACACAAGTTTGAAACACGTGTAACGCTCTTTCTGAGAGCAAAATTACTTAAATTTTATATTTATTACGGGGACTCAGCTTGTTCTGTTCCTTCGCAAGACGTCGAGTGTAGTGGGTATAATGCCCTCTTGCTTCTTGTCCGTTCCAAATTAAACAGGAGACAAAGTTACAGCGAGGGTTTATTAAAGACAGAGGAACAGTTAGAAGATGTATAGAGAGAACATCTAGAGTTTTACTCAGGGTCCTTAGCCGAGAGGTTCAACGATGGGGCAGCTCGTTTCGAAATAGCGGACAGTGTGTTGCTATCGATGTGATTCTTTTATTAGGGTGGTAATCATCAAAGGTGTTTATGGGATCTTTCATTCTACGACTTTATGCTACGAATGAGAGAATACTTTGCGATTCTCATCCACATACGAAGAGACGACCAACCATAACTAAAACAACTTGCCAAATTTATTTAGTGTTTTGGTTAAGGACCATAGTTTTTACACCTCCTCTCTGCTGCTGGCAAAATTGTGAAAATAGATGAGAAATACATAAAATTGGGGAAATGCGACAAAAATAATTGTTGCAGAGCTCCGACCTCAGCGGTTTGCTCATCTATCATCGACAACAGTATCGTAGTCCAGGTTCATAGATTTACTCGGTTGGTTGTTATAAAATATCAAGGAAGGAGGGGATACAAGTTGTAGCTTGCTGTCGGGTGAAAAAATTGCTGTGCTTTTTTGTCTGACATGCTAATAAATAGCGTGAAAGCCACTGCTCTGTTATGAGATTCGTACATCTAAAATATATGTAATACCCACATGCATGATTTTATTTATTTAGCGTATGATAAATAACAATCACAATAACACATAAAATACTGAACCACAGACACATTATAATAAAGTTCAGATCTTTGTATCTAACCCATTGATCCAATCCACCACTTCAGAAGTAACCAGACTCGAATTCACTAGATTTCCAGGAAAGGCACGGAGGGGGCAGTCCACTGCTATATGCTTCATTGTTTGTGGAACGTCAGCACAGTCACAGTATGGGGTGTACACCCAAACCCATGCATGATAATTTATTTACAAGATTTCCACAGAGATTAATTTTGAGTGCTCAGAGGCTAGGAGAGCACGCAGGCTGTGGGAGGCTGCTGTAAGTAGCCAGCAGCAGTAGGGGCAGTCGACGCTGATGTACTGAATAACGATCGCCTGCAGCGACCTCAAAGGCTGCTGGTCATGGCACCCATCCATCTTGTGATTGCAGTCCCTTGGTGCTGCCTCTCCCTACTGCGAGATATAGCTGAGTGGAAGTTGTCTATGACGAATAGTCAAGTATTTTGCTATTGTTTCAGGGGTTGGAATTTCCTAGAAATACGTTTGATTTCTGTAGACCTGAAACAGTATGACAACAGAGCGTCTCGAGCAGATGGATCTCTTTGTGTACGAACAGTGAGAGGTTAGAATATGACTGGGAAAGCAGAACCACTACCTGTGGGAGGGTCCAGCTGCAGAACAGAAACAGTATATTACTGTCAACCCACCACCAACCAAAGTGGATGGGCGACTTTGTGTACCATCAGTGACAGAACAACGCTGGAAAACTAGTATTCCTACTTTCGGAGTAGAAGAGGGAGGTAGGAGGGGTAGTAGGAGGGGATGTAAGACCGATTATAAGCAAAAAGAAAAATGGCTCTGAGCACTATGGGACTTAACATCTTAGGCCATCAGTCCCCTAGAACTTAGAACTACTTAAACCTAACTAACCTAAGGACATCACACACATCCATGCCCGAGGCAGGATTCGAACCTGCGACCGTAGCAGTCCCGCGGTTCCGGACTGCAGCGCCTAGAACCGCACGGCCACCGCGGCCGGCTGATTATAAGCAATTGTGTTTGTATCCACACATCGAAGTGCAGACACATGTACTGTTCTGGTGGAAGGTATTTTTTCTTTTCGGTAGTTATGTGATGTTATTACAGTGTTTCATCTTACTGTAGACCTAAGGCCGAAGGACAAGGTGCACTCATGGCATACCATCGTAAATGCTATTAAGTTTTTTTTAATGGTTGCTTGCTTGTAAGAGGAGTATGTATCTCTCTGTGTAAGACACATTGGTACCACTCACAAAAAAATACATTTTTGTCCACCCCAGAATGTTCACTCAATATTGGAAAATATCGGATTCCGTAACGGTTTCCAAAATGGAAGGTCCCATTTGTCTAGGACCAACTATCATTCCGCGTTCGAAGTATGTAAATTCACATAATGGGGCCATGATCACGTCGAAGACCTTTTGTCCTGAATCACCTGAATGCAAATGACAGCTCCGCCAATGCACTGCCCTTTTATACCTTGGGTACACGGTACTACCGCGACCTGTATATATGCATATAGCCGTTCCATGACTTCTGCAAAATCAGTGTACATTACGGAGCCTTCATCAAAAGAACTTCAATAATGGACTGAGTTACCATTCTTAGGAAGCAAGAGATGGGATATAACATTGCAGCATGTTTACAGATTAGTCATGGGTCAGCACATCACATTGTGCATGATGTGCTCCAGTTTCACAAAGTGTCTGCAAGATGGGCGCAACGGCAGTTGATTCATGAAATGAGAGAACAACGTATTGATGCTTGTGAAGAACTTCTTCGGAGCTTTGAACGAGAAGGTGATGGCTTCCTTGCAAGAATTGTTACTGGGCACGGAACCTAGTTTCACTACCACCAACCGGGAACGAAGAGAGCGAGCAAGGAATGGCGCCATTCCTCATCACCAAGCCCAAAGAAGTTTCGAACAGAACCATCAGCAGGGAAGGTTAAGCTGACTCTCTTTTTGGATGAAAAAGTCGTCATTTTGGAGCATTACATGCCTAGAGGGACCACTGTCACCAGTGCATCATACACAGATTTCCTAAAAAATCATCTGCGGCCTGCATTCAAATCAAAGAGACATGGATTGCTGTCAGCAGGTGTCCTTTTGCAACATGACAATGCAAGGCCCCACACTGCCCGTACAACCGTTGCAACAATCACACACCTGCATTTTGAGTGTCTTCCTCATCCACCATACTCACCAGACCTTGCCCCAAGTGATTTCCATATGTTTGGACCACTCAAAGACGCAATGAGAGGAGAGAAATTCCGTTCTGATGAATAGGTACGCCACGCGGCGCATGAGTGGACTACCAAAAGAATTTTTTTCTAAAGGAATTTATGCACTTTTTAAGCGCTGGAGGCCTTGCATTGAGGGTGGGGGAGATTATGTTGAAAAGTGATTCAGCTTTGTACCACTTCTGCACAGTAAATAATATTTAAAAAAATGTTTAAGGTTTTCATTTGACTTACCCTCGTAGAATTAGTTATTAACTGGAAAGTTTAAAAAGTGTGGAAAGCAGGTCAATTTTTAAATTTTTATGAACTTCGTCTAAGGTAGACGGTAGCTCTACAGATACACGATTTCTTTTCGTTTTGTTTTCCCTGTTGTACTGCGCACGTTGTCACACACGGTAGTCCCGACTCCATACAGTGAGAACTGCGCGCTGTGAAAGCACAGCGGCGCGGCACATCAGTGCTGCGACCAGCACTAGCGACACGGCTTACGAGTCGAAATGGGCGCAGAGTTAATTCCGGTCGCGTTATCACACGGCACGTTGTTTACCGTGGTCGCGCTCGGGCAGTTGGCGGCCCTGCAGCTCGGTGCGTGGGAGGGGCAGCGAACGAACGCGCCACACCCCGGGCCAGCCGTTGCTGTTTAAAGCGCAGCCAACGTGATACCAGGCCGTACGCACGCCGCGGCAGTACAAGGCATCAGACGGGTCGGATATCAAAGTTCTGTACACAACGTCTAAAAGAAATGTCAAATGGTGCTGCAGGAGGCAGTACCGGTCAAAAACAGAAGTTACTGTAATTATCTACCCACAAACAAATACCTGTTGAGATAGGGGTCTTTTTACTAGTGTCGAGTAATGTATAGTATTCGGTGATGTAGGTCGCTTTCAAAAGAAATGATGCAATATATGACCACAATACACAAGATTACGTAGATGGAAATCCTTGAGGAATCATGGTGATAAGCAATCAGGACCGCGTCAGTATGAGTGTATTGGCAGGAATAGTCGCTGACAGCTTCGTAGGGCCATAAACGTAACCAAACACATTAAAAGTGCTATTCATCACCTATTTCTAAGCTATGAATTAGTAGCGTTATCGGCGAACATTATCTACACAGAAGGACTGTGTTATATGCACGACAGAGCACCACTCATTTTCTACGAATTGTGCAACAATGCTACACAGAGTGTTAACCACACAAAGAAGAACATATATACACACAGTTATACGACCATTTGCTCCAAACCAAAGAGGTACACCATGTGATCTAAAATATCCGGACACCGCCAAAAACATTCGTTTTTGATATTAGGTGCATTGTGCTGTCACCTACTGGCAGGTACTCCATATCAGCGACCTCATTAGACATAGAGAGAGAGAGAGAGAGAGCAGAATGGGGCGCCCCGCGGAACTCACGGACTTCGAACGTGGTCAGGTGATTGGGTGTCACTTATGTCATACGTCTGTATGCGAGATTTTCACATTCCTGAACATCCCTAGGTACACTGTTACCGATATGATAGTGAAGTGGAAATTTGAAGGGACACGTACAGCACTAAAGCATCACCTCGGTTCCGAGAGTTCCGAAACCTGTACGGAAAATTGGAATAGAGATCAACATAAACATCGTTTCTGCTCTTTTTATGGCTTATGAAAACCACACATTTCATGTGGTACCACTATACAGCGAGATCTTCAGAGGTGGTGGTCCCGATTGTTGTACACACCGGTACCTCTAATACACAGTAGGACGTCCTCTTGCATTGATGCATGCCTGTAATCGTCGTGGTATATATCTACAAGTTCATCAAGGCACTATTGGTCAAGACTGTGCCACTACTCAAAGGCGGTTCGGCGTAGATCCCTCAGAGTGGTTGGTGGGTCACGTCGTCCACAAACAGCCCTTTTCAATCTATAACAGGCATTTTCGATAGAGTTCATGTCTGAAGAACATGCTGGCCACTCTAGTCGAGCGATGTCGTTATCCTGAAGGACGTAATTCACAAAATGTGCACGATGGAGGCGTGAATTGTCGTCCGTGAAGACGAATGCCTCGCCAATAGGCTGCCGATATGGTTGCACTATCTGTCGGACCATGGCATTCACGTATCGTACAGCCGTTACGGCGCCTTCCATGACCACCAGTGGCGTACGTCGGCCCCACATAATGCCACCCCAAAACAACAGGGAACCTCAACCTTGCTGCACTCGCTGGACAGTATGTCGAAGCCATTCAGCCTGACTGGGTTGCCTCCAAACATGTCTCCGTTGATTATCTGTTTGAAGGCATATGCAACACTCGTTAGTGAAGAGAACCTGATGCCAATCCTGAGCAGTCCATTCGGCATGTTTCTGGACCCATCTGTACCGCGCTGCATGGTGTCGCGGTTGCAAAGATGGACCTAGCCATGGAGATCGGCAGTGAAGTTGTGCGTCATGCAGCCTATTGTGCACAGATTGAGTCGTAACACGACGTCCTGTGGCTGCACGAAAAGTATTATTCAACATGGTGGCGTTGCTGTCAGGGTTCCTCCGAGCCATAATTCGTATGTAGTGGTCATCCACTGCAGTAGCAGCCCATGGACGGCCTAAGCGAGGCATGTCATCGACAGATCCTGTCTCCCTGTATCTCCTCCATGTCCGAACAATATCACTTTGGTTCACTCCGAGACGCCTGGACACTTCCCTTGTTGAGAACCCTTCCTGGCACAAAGTAACAATGCGGACGCGATCGAATTGCAGTATTGACCATATAGACTTGGTTGAACTATAGACAATACGAGCCGTGTACCTCCTTCCTGATGAAATGACTGGAACTGATCGGCTGTCGGACCCCCTCCGTCTAATAGGTGCTGCTCATGCGTGGTGGTTTACATCTTTGGGCGGCTTTAGTGACATCTCTGAACAGTCAAAGGGACAGTGTCTGTGATATAATATCCACAGTCAATGTCCATCTTCAAGAGTTTTTTAAACTGGGATTGATACAAAACTTTCTTTGATGTGTGTATAACGGTTTTGTAAGTATAGTACACGTGCCATTTACAGAAAGAAAGAGGACAATATATCTGCATGAGACCCAACCTCAACATGGTGATGCAAGGGCAACGGCTCCCGTGGCCTCAGATAAGAGCTGCACAGTGGGGGCTGTTCGTTTCGGCTAAGTGGACTCAGTGGAGCATTAAGTCCCGAATAAAACTTAATAAATGGGTGTCCCTAGTAGTCCAAACAGATCTCACTGTAGCGTTTCTTCGGCTATGAATGGATCGAGGAGGTCCAGTAGCATAACCACCTCGTCCACCAGACCTAAATCCGATGGATTTCTGGTTGCGGGGACATTTAAAGATTATCCCCAACCCATAGACGTTTCGTAAACGTTACAGGAAGGCGTGACCCTTGGACGTGATGGGATTCAACTTGAGCCATGTGCACTTTGACAGTGTGCGTGGTTCACTGCGATAAAAGACTGAAGAATGCGTGGTAATCAGATGCAGCACTGCCTGTGGTTTCAGCTTCAACGTAAGAGAAAGCTGGGTCCAGAGGACAGATTGTGGTAACTGAACGGGTATTCGTTGTCGGACACAACATTATAGGATCTTTGCTTCTAGCATTAGCAATACTTTCTTTTGTAGGAATATGTGATAGTTTCCTTTAAACATTCTCTATAAGTGGCAGGCCAACGTTTACAGCCAACAGCCTATCCGTATGCTCTAGTCAGGCGGCTCTCGAAGTTACCCATTTCGAATCATAGTGGGGGAAATCTTTTATCTGATTGGTTGGCTGCTTTGGGGGGGGGGGGGGCGGGGGGCACCAAACAGTGAGGTCATCGGTCCAATCAGTGTAGGGAAGGATGGGGAAGGAAATCGGCCGTGCCATTTCAAAGGAACCATCCCGGCATTTTCCTGGAGTGATTTAGGGAAATTACGGAAAACCTAAATCAGGATGGACGGATGCTGGTTTGAACCGTCGTTCTCCCGAATGCGAGTCCAGTAAGTCTTTTATCTGACAGCATTGCCAGATGGGATGTTGGCATATAGTGACAAACCATTGTCATTCGGACATCTGCGTTACCTGCCAAGTGGTCGTTCGACTTTAATTATCTGAGAGTATGTACGCAGGATAATTTAAAGGACGTCAACCGTTCTAATGCTTGTTCAGCAATCATGTAATTTAAAAAAAAGTGGTTTTCCGCCAATTTATTCTCAATACCTCACACTTCTTTATGTTGTGAGAGAACCACCAATTATTGCACGATGCATCGATCCTCTGTAGGTCTCCCTGAACTTCGCAACAATGTTGTAGCGTTGTGATTTCGCTGATACACCAGCATCGTCTGCGATCAGCCTCATTGGGCTTCCAATATTATTCAGTAGCTTATTTTTGTATGTAGAGAGTAGTAATGCTCCTGTGTAACAATCATTTCGGACATAACCGAAGTTACTTTTACATCTGAAGGTTTCTTTCCTTTAAGATTAATGAGCTGTGTTCCATGTGTGAAGAGCTCTTCAATCCAGTCGCAAATACCCTCAGACTTTGTTCCTTAGATGTCAGTGCAGAAATGTATCCAAGCTATCCTGAAGTAAAGGAACACGATGTCAACCGGGACACTTCAGTTGGTTCTGCCACAAGCGAAAAACTCTGGCCTCCGGAAGGCAACCGCCAAGCAACTTCCTGCGGTGAACAAACAAGTGGCAAAGAATCTGTTGTGAAACATGGTAATTCACAACAACTTGCGAAATCGAAAACTACTCTTGTAACAGTAGGATATGCGGCTGTAATCTTTGACAATTCATGTAGATAATGCCGTCCAGTGTGATCCATCTACAGGACATTAACTTATACATGACGCCAGTCGAAAATAATTTTACGGTTATACAAGACGACGGGAAAGTGATCGACATCAACGTTTCCGTCTCATTAATGTCAAGGACGGCGTCACGACTAAACCATCTGACAAATAAATAACCAAAGCAATTGCCTCCGAATGCAACTCACTATGTCACATTTGCTTTCAAGATGATATTTCATGCTAAACCCTATTCACAACTGTGGAAACTCTTTGATATACAAAAGGTGGACATACATCTGCGTCTTCCTCCTGCTAGCGATCTGAAGTCTGTTTGAATGTCCATCCGTACAGAGTATGATGATGTCGAACGTACAGGCGGAACAGATAATCTCTGAGGAGCAATTCAGGTTTTGCTGTGGTCATTTTACAGCTGGTGAAGCGGTGAGTGACACAATGATGGGTAGGGATTCTTTGTTGACGTCTTCGTGGACGTACATCTAGATCTACATGTATAGTCTGCAAATCACACTTAAGTGCCTCGCAAAAGGTTCATCAAACCAACTTCCACGCGGAAAAAACGAACACCTATGTCTTTGTGTGGGAGCTCTGATTGCCCTTATTTTATTATGATGATCGTTTCTTCCTATTTAGGTCGGTGTAAACAAAATATTTTTTATTGGAAGGAGAAAGTTGGTGATCGAAATTTCGTGAGAAGATTCCACCGCAACCAGAAACGCCTATGTTTTAATGACGTCCACCCCAAATCCTGTATCGTGGCCGTGAGACTCTCTCCCCTACCCTTATTTGAAATTTCTCGACGTACTCCGTTAATCCTATGTGGTCAGAATCACACACCGCGCAACAATACTCCAAAAGAGAACGGACAAGCGTAGTAAGGCAGTCTCTTTCTCTTTAGTAGATCTGTTGCATTTTCCATGTGTTCTGCCAATAATACGTAGCCTTTGGTTCCCATTACCACAAAGATTTCTATATTTCCTTTCCAAACCATTTGTAATTGTAATTTACAGTTGTTTAGTTGAATTTACTGCCTTTAGATAAGATTGATTTGTCGTGTAGCCGAAGTTTAACATATTCCTTTTAGCACTCATGGGATGACCGTCAGTTGCCAATTTTCGCACCATACAGATATATCCTATAGATGGTTTTGCAATTTGTTTTGATATTCCAATGACTTTACTGGACGATAATTTGCAAACAGCCTATGACAGCTGCTCAGATTGTCTCCTAAATCGTTTACGCACTGATGAGTCAAAAAATTATGATCACCTGTTTAATAGATTCTTTGTCCGTCTTTGGAATTAAATACATCACTGATCCTGCGTATCAGGGATCCGACAGTTTGTTGGTAGGGTTTTGGAGGTATGTGTCATTAGATGTCTACGCACAGTTCATGTAATTCGCGTAAAAAACGGGCCGCTAATTCGCATACGTGCTGATGGAGCCCGATAGCGACCTACATGTGTTCCATAGGATTTACGTCAGGCGAATATGATCACTGAGACACCAACGCGAGTTCAATACAAACCACTGTAGCACAATCCTGGCTTCGAGACACGGCACATATACTGCTGAGAGATGTCATCACCGTCGAGAAAGACCTCAAGCAGGAAGACATGCAGGTGATTCGCAGCTGTCAGAGTGTCTTCGATTAATACCGTAGTTCCCACGCAAGCGCAGGATAATGTCTTCTACAGCATAATACTGCTCCCACCAGCTTGCGTCCGTGGCGCGCTGCAGGTTTCAAGCTGCCGTTCACTTCGATGACCGCATTTGTGGAGACGATTATGGATAATCGATTCACCCGTAGAGTGGACATATTTCCATTGATTTACGGTGGAACCCCGATGGTCCCGTGCCCACTACAATGGTAATTGACGATGTCGTTGGGTCAACATGTGAACACGTAGGTGTGGTCTGCTGCAGACCTCCATGTTCAACAATGTACGGTGAATGGTGTGCTCCGAAAGAGTTGTGCGTGCACCAGTGCTGTGCTCTTTTGACAGAGATGCCACACATCACCATCAATCCTACTTTACAGAGCAGACAACCCTCCGAAACTCACGTTCTGCGAAGAGTCGTAGAAGTCGAGCCACATAGCACCGAGTGGTAGTTTCACTGTCTTTTTAACTCTTTCCGTAGATGCTCACAACAGTAGCACTTTGACATTCGACCACCTTCGCCGTTTTTCGAGATACTAGTTGACAGGCTCTGCTTAATAATAATCTGATCTTTGTCAGAGTTGCTTATCTCAAAGGATTTCCCCATTTTCAGCCCATATCTTCGCTAGGTGGTCCCCCGTGCGTGTCTGCTCCTCTTATACACTTTTGTTACCGCGTCACGTGCCTTCAACGCCACCAGGCGGCATCCAACGTCGCGGTAGGCAGTGGTCATAATGTTTTGGGCGTTCACCGTATAGGGAGGGAACAGCAGAGGGTCTTATGACTACCTTGTTGAACGCCAGAGTCACTTCTGTTTTACTCTATGACTTTCCGTTAATTACTACGAACTGTGACCTTTCTGAAAGGAAATTCGTAGGGTTCCTGCACTTAACTTAGGATCCACTTAGCAACTAATACAACGTCCCAATTCGGACCTCGCTAACACTTACATTTTACTGACATTAAATATAACAAGATAAATAATCATACATGTGACGAGAACAAATGAATAACACTATCTATCTTCACAGATGAGAATACGACTATATCCACGAAGGGTCGCGCCCTGGCAAGGGAGATACTTAAATTCAACACATAAGGTGATTACAGTAAGCCCTAATTCCACTCGACAAACGTAGTAACGATATAAGCAAGACAGATGTACTGAAGGAGGATAGCAGGATGTGCCGTAGTAAAAATGGCCACTATCAACCCCGTTGCAACTTCTGCAACTAAAGAAGGGCATATAAATGCACATATAACTGACACAGATTTAAGCAGAACAAAACAGTACCTTAGTATGGTGCAAATGGCTTCATTTGCTTTAGACGTGGGATATTTTCACCATTCAGTAATTCCGACATATATTCAACAACGCGTGAGAGCAAGACGTCGCCGTGGTATCAGCTATTTACTTCACATAATTTCCTGCGCAGACATAATGCAGACGAAGCGTTTTGACATACAACAGCGGCGAGCATCACATTTCCTCCGTCACGCCATAGACACGTCTCAATTTCAGTGGCCAGTAACAAGAACCTATACATGCCCTCGCAGCAGGAAAGCCCCAAAGCGCAACAGTGCACCACCGCGATACCAAACCTGAGGTCCCATCAAGTCACTGCCGGGATCTCTCGCTGACCCTGCCCATAGCGTACAGGCGTCGTACCACAGGCCTCACGATAAACGTCAGCAAGCCACCTCCGACCCTGAGAATATCCACTCCACTGTCTCTGTTCTCTCTCCGTTAACCACCCGACCACCGGCCTGAATCGCGGAAGGCAAAGATGGTGACCCTATAATCGATGGCAGCGATGCCATTCTAAGTGCGAGAACACTGGCGCCAGCCGCGCCACGGCTCAGAAAGTATGTATCGAGTCGTATAACTGGGACGATAGTCCATAACAAGCCACTTGTGAGGTACGATATCAGAACCTTCAGGAAATGTAAAAATAAGTAATACGCGGTTCCAACTTATTTTATGGGGTATCCTGATAGATATTACTAAAGGGATCCCTCTGTAATACACTCCTGGAAATGGAAAAAAGAACACATTGACACCGGTGTGTCAGACCCACCATACTTGCTCCGGACACTGCGAGAGGGTTGTACAAGCAATGATCACACGCACGGCACAGCGGACACACCAGGAACCGCGGTGTTGGCCGTCGAATGGCGCTAGCTGCGCAGCATTTGTGCACCGCCGCCGTCAGTGTCAGCCAGTTTGCCGTGGCATACGGAGCTCCATCGCAGTCTTTAACACTGGTAGCATGCCGCGACAGCGTGGACGTGAACCGTATGTGCAGTTGACGGACTTTGAGCGAGGCCGTATAGTGGGCATGCGGGAGGCCGGGTGGACGTACCGCCGAATTGCTCAACACGTGGGGCGTGAGGTCTCCACAGTACATCGATGTTGTCGCCAGTGGTCGGCGGAAGGTGCACGTGCCCGTCGACCAGGGACCGGACCGCAGCGACGCACGAATGCACGCCAAGACCGTAGGATCCTACGCAGTGCCGTAGGGGACCGCACCGCCACTTCCCAGCAAATTAGGGACACTGTTGCTCCTGGGGTATCGGCGAGGACCATTCGCAACCGTCTGCATGAAGCTGGGCTACGGTCCCGCACACCGTTAGGCCGTCTTCCGCTCACGCCCCAACATCGTGCAGCCCGCCTCCAGTGGTGTCGCGACAGGCGTGAATGGAGGGACGAATGGAGACGTGTCGTCTTCAGCGATGAGAGTCGCTTCTGCCTTGGTGCCAATGATGGTCGTATGCGTGTTTGGCGCCGTGCAGATGAGCGCCACAATCAGGACTGCATACGACCGAGGCACACAGGGCCAACACCCGGCATCATGGTGTGGGGAGCGATCTCCTACACTGGCCGTACACCACTGGTGATCGTCGAGTGGACACTGAATAGTGCACAGTACATCCAAACCGTCATCGAACCCATCGTTCTACCATTCCTAGACCGGCAAGGGAACTTGCTGTTCCAACAGGACAATGCACGTCCGCATGTATCCCGTGCCACCCAACGTGCTCTAGAAGGTGTAAGTCAACTACCCTGGCCAGCAAGATCTCCGGATCTGTCCCCCACTGAGCATGTTTGGGACTGAATGAAGCGTCGTCTCACGCGGTCTGCACGTCCAGCACGAACGCTGGTCCAACTGAGGCGCCAGGTGGAAATGGCATGGCAAGCCGTTCCACAGGACTACATCCAGCATCTCTACGATCGTCTCCATGGGAGAATAGCAGCCTGCATTGCTGCGAAAGGTGGATATACACTGTACTAGTGCCGACATTGTGCATGCTCTGTTGCCTGTGTCTATGTGCCTGTGGTTCTGTCAGTGTGATCATGTGATGTATCTGACCCCAGGAATGTGTCAATAAAGTTTCCCCTTCCTGGGATAATGAATTCACGGTGTTCTTATTTCAATTTCCAGGAGTGTAGTTGACAACATATACATCGTTTAGGCCTAGCACTTCAGCCGGCATCTGTGAGACCTGATTGATCGCATGAAGTAACTTTAGTGTTTTAACATGCAACTGTGATCAATCGTTGGATTAGGGAAGTATCCGCCTACTTTCTATAGTCACACACCTGTGGCAGCGCGCATTTCGCACTTGGTGGGAGAAACTGTTGTCATGGGCATCTTTATGAACACATTGTGGGCTCACAACTGAAAAGTGCGATGTGACACAGTCTACATGGATACTAGAGACACTGCGAAACACATATGTTGACAGATTCATCGGATTTTCACTGTGGATTTCCTTTCGTGATCCATCAATTGGAATACTCAGCACAGGTCATCATGTACAAGAACAGTGCAGAAATGGCGTTGGCTTGACGCAAGTTCTTCTAGCCATTGCTAAACACTGCATTAAGGTTTTCAAAAACACCTCAGTGTCAACTTGTATATGTCTATCCTCTGAAAAGTTTGGAGGTTCAGTCTACGTAGTGTGTGGAAATGCTGCGAACTCACACATACAGGTAATACAGTCTGTCCAGAGTCGTGCACTGCTACTGGTACACCAATAGCTAAGGCAGTGCCTTAGGCCGGGTTCTACGCGAGTGACAGGCGCGACCGACAGCGAGCAACTTCTGGATACGCGACACTCCAGCTACAAGCAGCAGCATCGGGCGAAAAGCTCGGATGTCCTACGTGCGAGCGACAATGGCACGCTACAAGATGGCTGCTTAGAGCCAACCAGCTGTTTCTATAAAACGGCGATCCTAAACTGTAGAATACTGTAGCTGGAGAGTAAGCTACAAAATTGGGTTTACTTAAGAAAATAAAGCGAAAAGGAATCCTGTGCGTGAAATTTACAAAGGGAAGAATCTCCATGGAGAATTTCACAAGTATCATCAACTACGAAGATCACCAGACAAATTTTTCGAATAGTGTTGAATGAGCAGAGGAACAATCGACTATCTCATCAATAAATTAAGTACGAATGTTTTTTACACTATCAAGAACTTTTAACAGCCAGTAAATGCGGAGGAATGACTGGCTACATGACTAACTACCATAAATACGCATATAAATATATTACAGAGTGTTGATGCAAACATGTAGGTGTGGTGTAGTGGTAGCGTTATGGATTGCGATAGCGGGCGTTGGGGAAAACAAAAAAATTAATGTCTGTGTGTGTGTGTGTGTGTGTGTGTGTGTGTGTGTGTTTGTGTGTGTGACAGAGGGAGAGAGAGAGAGAGCAATCAAAAAGAATGAGAGAGAGAGAGAGAGAGAGAGTAAAAAATTGTTGTAAAGAAATTAAATCATGGTACGTAAAGAACTCTTTCATTAAAATAACACGTTCCACGTCATTACGATATTCATGATCTATGGAACAAGAATTAGTCTAATGTAATCTAATCTAATCATATCATATTGAGAAATAGCAATGAAGAATCATGAATTACCGAAACTTTTTCCAATTCCAGTAACCAAATCTAAACTTGACAATAAAAGACGACAATTTTTGTAAAAAACCGGGACTCCTATCAAGACCCTTCGTCCCTGTTAACTAACCACGAAAGATGTCTGATATACCTTCATTCTGAAGTAACAAAGTGTGCATATATTTAAAGATGAAGTGCATGATGTGGTATTCTGTGACGGAGATACGAACCCAACACGTAATCGGATTGTTAACTAAGTAAAATCAAATGTTACGTATAGGTTTTTCTTGCCAGCTGCTAGGTGTTTGAATCTAAAATAAGGATACAGACTTTCGTGCCTAAGCGACAATCGAACTGCACACCTACCGTGCATCCACGAATATAGCTTAAGTATCAGCTGCTTACTGACCAACAGTAAGATGTGTGCATGTTTGACCATAAATAACGGCACCTAATGTGATTGTTGACAACACATAAACAGACATTAAAAATGCACGTTAATTTTCACTGGCAGGCCGGTAAGCACGTGATATTGCTTGAAATGATATTATGAATATTTTTGTATTGGATCAGTATTCGGATCCACATACTTACCTTTGGAGAAGACCTAGAGAAGAGTGCAGTCTTGGGAAAAGGAACGAAATGATTGAACTATATTATGCCGAGAGATTCAGATCCTTGAAAGAGGAGATACGAATTCGAATCACAGGCCAGCACCAAATTTTCAACGTCTCTAATTCAATCAAGTATCAGTAAAATAAGAGCCCTGTTCCTTTAAGTGGCTATCGGTTCATCAAATAAAATAAAATTTTCTAATGTAAGTAAGCTTACTGGCGACTGTATTTCTGTTTACCATGACTACCGCTATGTCATTTCCCAACGTAAACCGGCTCTGCCCAGTTGGTAATGAAGGAACGTGATGTTTAATGCGGATTCTGGATTATAACGTCTTTGTCTTGAGGTTACCATTGGTAAACAAATCGGTTTGCAACTCTTAAAAGTAAATGCCTGAACCCACGCATTGCACCTGTGACAGTTCGTTCCACCAGACCATTGTGGCCACATTTCCCAGCCCCAGGAGGGTGCTGTAACGGATGATGTGCTTAGCTTACAAAATTAGTCACGGTGGAAAAAATGCGAGTCTATTCAATGGTTAAGTAGAAGCAAGCTTCTGACGCGGAGATTATGCTATTCTCATGTCAGCAGGATGTAAAGACTCTTCTAGGCATCATAGGCTAGCCATTTTGAAATTTTCACAAATTCAGCAAATTTCTTAGTTCGAGAAAATCCACTGTGAAGTGTGAAGTTACCAGATAATTCGATTATTACCGAGATTATTACTATCATTTTCTTCATACCGCTGCTGGAGCACATGTGCTTGAAGATCATTTAATGCCTTTTGGTAATTATATACGTAACATTTGATTTTACTTAGTTAACAATCCGATTACGTGTTGGGTTCGTATCTCCGTCACAGAATACCACATCATGCACTTCATCTTTAAATGCATGCACACTTTGTTACTTCAGAATGGAGGTATATCAGACATCTTTCGTGGTTAGTTAACAGGGACGAAGGGTCTTGATAGGAGTCCCGGTTTTTTACAAAAATTGTCGTCTTTTATTGTCAAGTTTAGATTTGGTTACTGGAATTGGAAAAAGTTTCGGTAATTCATGACTCTTCATTGCTATTTCTCAATATGATATGATTAGATTAGATTACATTAGACTAATTCTTGTTCCATAGATCATGAATACATATCGTAATGACGTGGAACGTGTTATTTTAATGAAAGAGTTCTTTACGTACCATGATTTAATTTCTTTACAACAATTTTTTACTCTCTCTCTCTCTCTCTCTCTCTCATTCTTTTTGATTGCTCTCTCTCTCTCCCTCTGTCACACACACACACACACACACACACACACACACTCACACACACACACATACACACACACACACACACACACACACACACACATTTTTTTTTTATTTGTTTGTTGTGCTCGACTATCAGCGAGGCACGAAAATTTCTGTGAATGAGCTTAGTTTTGAGTACACTTACAAAAGAAATATAAAAACAACTATGAGAGTTACTGATTTATGATGCTTAGTTTGCAGTCAGTTCTGAGTATTATTAGTAACTACGCTCCAGTCCCTAAATCTAGTTACAGAAATGCGAATCAGACGCACTCCGTATTCCAGGCCGTAGCAGCCACGACTTGGAGACGCCAGCTATGGTCACTTCCCAGCCCGCTGTAGGATCACATCGGTTCGTCTTCTTCCTGCTGGTACTGAAACTGAGATTTGGCAACAAGGCAGGGTATGTTTGGCAACTCTGTAATCGACGAGTTACTTCCTGGTGTGCACTGAAATAAGCCTCAAACTTCACTTGATTTTACCTGTCATTTCCATTGAATAATCTGAGTTATTATCGCTTAAGGTGTAATAAAAGATTGAAAATTTACGGTTTTCAGGCCAGAAAAGACGTTGCACGTAAAAATCGCAACTAATCTCGTCCTTTAAGTAGCGGTTTACTAGTTCTATTAACCATTGGCCTCGTTAGACGAAGTGAAGACTCATACTTCTTCGCCAGCTCTTTGGTAACGTGCTGACCTGTGAAAAAGCGTCCGTTATGGTTCGCAGTTCCAGTCTCGCTAACTGTAACGTTTTTATCCCTTCTGTAGAAGAACTTCAAGCAGTCAGTCAAACATCGATAAAGAAATCGCAAGAAACTACTTTCGGCTAATAGTACAATGGTGAAAAACTTACAATGCTGCACAACAGGTAACGCCTCTTTCCGCTGCTGGCAAGCAAATTTTGGGTTCTAGAAATATGTAACTTTATCTATGAAATGCCACATTTGTATAACCCTTGAGTATGTCACAGCATACCAATTAAACACAGACCCAATCTAAATGAGTAGTATTTTACTAATTCGTTTCCATCGAGGCACGCTTGTGTACAGATACTCAGTTTTATTAAAACAGACTTTCGTCGTAAGGTTATCGTGGGTAGTTTTATTTCATTTCTTATAACACAGTGCACAGTTTTCGTAAGTTTTCCTTTAGTGTTGTTAAAACAATAGTAAACATGAGAGAGATATTAATCATCAAGGATATATGCGAATTCTCTGATGTTATCCGTAACAGTCTGACAATGCACATGCATTTTATTGATTACATCATGTGGAAAACTTGTTCCGAGTTAACGCTGTCAAACAAGGTTTGAAGAAGAATAAAATGCCACTACCACACGACAGCTAATGTAGAAAATACTTTTCTGACGTATTTTGGTATGATGCGCTCTCCCCATACATAATACAAAAGTTTCGAGATGCATCTGCTGCCTGGCTGTCTATTTAACCTGAAAAGAACAAAATGACGCAGAAGTTAGCTCTTTTTTGACATGTGACTATTTTGGGTTGAGAATTGAAGGGAATTATGTTCAAAGTTCCATTAGACGATATCTTTAGCAGACAGCTGAATTGCGTTTTAAAAAACGTAGCAGTGAATGTACTCGAACTCGCGGCATCTTATCTACAGTGCACGATACTTACCATGAACTCAACAATTCCTCCAGAACTTCTGCATTCCACTGTGCTGTGAGATAATGCATATGGCCGGGTCTAGACTTCTGAGAGACAAAGAGTTACAGCTTTTCTTTTGCACTGCACGACGTTTTCACCAAACAGAAAGCGCAATACAGTAGCTGAAGTGGAAAGGAACACTTCCTATTTAAATTTCTGCATCCTACACTGTTGGCTGTTCTGTGAAGGTGGCAGTTACATGACTTTATTTCGGTTATTACAAAATAGAGTCCAATGTATGCCTGGGTAGCCGAGGCAGCTAGTTCATGGTGATTCGGTCAACCAAGTAAATGAATCTACTGAACATGCTCCTAATTACTACAGGGAGCCTGTGTGTAAGAATTCTCATCCAGCGTGGCGCAACGGCGTTATGATAGAAAAATGAGTCACAGAGAAGAGGATTTGTTCAAAACTGCAGATTCCTCAACATCTCCACATGTTGCGCCTGAATGGGTTCGAATCCTGGTCTGGCACTAAAGATTTCATTATGTATTATCAAGCTCTAGCATGAGAACGCCTATCTGCTGGTGGATAATAATTCTGATGTTTAATGTATTTTCATTCGTTGTCAACACTAACGATATTTGACGTTTCTGACTGCCAGTGAGACACAGACCTATTTGCGAGATCACTGTAAGTTCAAGACGTTATTCCGAGCTGCTGGTGGAGAAAAATTCGGCAGCTGACGTCTCTGTGTGTAGTCAACAACGATATGTGTGGGGCTCAATTCCCAGTCAGCACTGAACTCTTCGTCATATTATATTTTAGTTCAAACATGCTCAATTGTCGCTGCTGTTGCAACAAACCCATATTTAACGTTCGTTTTCTCTAGAATATTACAGCGATAGGTGCCGGGTTGGAGTCCTGGGAAGGAAAAAATTAATGTTTCGTCTCGTCATTTCAGTTAAAACATCTAGCTATTGCCGAGAAAATCCGATATGTCACAGTTGATTGTGCTTCGATATCAATCCGATTTGGTTATGGGTTCGAATCCCTGTCCAGCACAAAGCTTTACCTCACGGCATTTCAAGTAAGTTACTTGTGAAGAAGCAATATTTAACATCTCTCGTAGTTCGTTAACAGGGACAGTAGATGCTGGGTAGGAATTTGTGTCCGTTAAAAATGTCTGCGTTGTGTAATTTAAAGTTGATATTTGTTAACTGATACTGTCTAAAATCGAGGTATATCACTCTCTGTATGCATAATCAGGAATGACTGTTAGTTTCCGTCAGTCACGAAATCTTTGCTTGGTCTGCATGACCTAGGTTTGAATCCATATGCAGAACGAGACGGTTCGTCGTGTCATTTGAAGTTCATACATATTCTCAACTTGCTGCTCGTGAATAACTTAAATTTTTAATGTCATTTTGTGTTAAATAATAAGTACGGTATGTTACTTCCAAGAGTAAATCATCAATACGACGAACGTACAACGTGTATTACCTATGTGACGTAATAATGAGAGTGGTAAAGTTTCAGGTATGTCATTTATTGTAATAAATGTGAGCTTACAAGCCTTAAGGACAGTCTTATCTGTGATAAGGTGTTCCCGGATATTTGTAGTATCGTGGTATAACTTTACATCTTGAGTTATTGTGATACAGAGCAGTGTTTTCTAGTGGTGTCTTGTTGGAACTATTGTCAATAGTCAAACGACTGTACCAAGGAGCGATTAGAGGACCTGCTAGACAGCTGCGTTATCCCAGTTGCATGCGAATCAGGCGGAATGCAATTCAGGTCCTTCGGATAGTTTTGAGCACGACTGTACATCTTCAGTTGACTGTCTCCTTTCTGCAAACGTCTTAAACCACCGAAACACCTGAACCCTTGATGAAACACTGTCTTTGTAGGCCTGCCGAAGTTTTGCAGAAGTTTGCATTGGACGGTATCCAAGTTTGAAACAAAATACGATCCCAGGGCATTGCTTGAAATACGTGTCATTCACTGTCAGAATCTAAAAACAAAACTTTTTAATTGACAAACCGCTACGACCAACCAATTTGACACTTGCACAGTCCAACATGCAGTTGGGGTATATCACGCATTGACCTGCCTGTCCTCCAAATCCGGCGTCTCGAGAATTGTTGGATACAACACCACACTATCAGTCTTCTTACTGTAGTTACCCACCTCATATATCTACCTCGTAATAATATATCAAGCTGTTTATCTGTTATTTTTGTAAAAAATAAAATAAAGAAGCAAGCAAAATTAATTTTATATGATTATTTTACTTCAATTTGAACTTCATATCTGCAACTTCGCTCTTGTATGAGTATGTCACATATACTGCACACATCTGTTTCTCCCCCATCTCTCTGCCCATCTTCTCCTTCCCCTTCTCTGACTGTCTCACCATGACCATCTCTATGTGCATCTCTCCCTCCCCTTCTCTCTCTGTCCATCTCTTCCTTCTACCTCTCACTATCTGTCTCCTCCTCCCCATCTCTCTTCTCGGCCTTGTCCATTCATGTATATACCCACTCAAAGACATTCATTGTGGTACTATCCCCAGAACACGCCGGTGGTACAGAGCAGCCTACACATCAGGCAACCCAAGCTTTATCGTTCCCACGTCATCTCTACCAAACGGGCCAAAAAGCGAGTTAATGTTGCATTGGCATATAGTTCTGAGTAATGTTTAAAATTTCAAGTTCATAACTCACAGTGGAATTAGTTTAATATAAATTTGCAAAACCTGAACCACATAGACACAGACAAGAAAGCGACTTAATAAAAACTTGTTGAAAACCTATTGAACATAGAATGCCGATGAGAAAAATCGCTTCATAGCTTGGAATGTCTTACATGCAAAAAACTATGCAAGTTACAGCAGTATTAATAGTTGCTATTTACGCTAATATCCTTGACAAATTAATTGTTATGAGAATCTAATGTGTCACAAACTCAAATAAGTATGCAATATGAAAATAAACATATTTATATTATAGCTTGTGTGCACCATATTTCAATACGCTAAGTAGTTCTCATGTCTCAAATGGTAAACAATTTTGCAATTAAATTAATTAAGCCAGAATACGAAATTCTCCATGTAATGTGAAATCCAGGGCGCATACATTCCCTTTTTCCTTCTTAGTGATTATGTAGTGTATTCAGTGCTTACATTGATATCGGCTGTTAAGGCTTTTGCGATGTGAATACGGTGAGTAGTGTATTGTAAATTGTGAGGGCACCAGGTGAAAGGTCGTCGTTGACAGACAATTCAGTTTAACTGTGGCCACTTACATTCATATGATAACTGGTTCACACGTCTGTTTCATAAACCAGAGGTTTAAAAATGTTGTAATGCCTCTTCTTCTAAGCAGGTAGATATTTACAAGGCATACACTCCTACATCTACAAAATAAATAAAAGACTGTTTGGTTTTGATCATTAAATTTAACGTTTATTTAAGTGAGTTTTGAATGCGACTTTTCAGCTTGGAACGTCACATATATTTCACAACATTGATATTTTACAAGGATTTAACACATTTCACAAATTTTTGTTCCCACATTTCATCAGTATCTCCAGCGAATTGAGCCTTGCAGTTTGATCTGAGTTGTGAGCAAACTGGTAATTCTGCCAGTGATTGATTGTCGTTTCGGGAAAAATGACTGTCACTGGGAACTGCGTGATTCTCCACTGTTGTTCAACAGGCGACTGTAGAGAGGAAATTATACGTATCTGCAGTATTGAATGATTTTTGACGCCGAGACGTGCTGGCAAAATTATTGGCTCACGTTGAACAACGCAAATAAAAGATAGACGATACTTCATCTTTTAAAGTGTTCCAAGTTATCTAATTGCAGGAAATAAATACCAACAGGCCGTTTTCGGACTTTTCTGCATGTCACTTCCTGCCGTCACCCCCATCCCTAACATAAGGTGTGTTATAAGGTGGCAGTAAATTTTTTTTCAGCTGGCAAGTGACTTGGCTCTCCTCTCTTCTTCCCCGCCCCCCCCCCCCTCCCCAATCCACCTTACCACCATCTCAAGCTGCAAAACGTTATCGTGAGTGTCACTAATAAATCTAGAGATTTTGAAAACTGTGAATTTGATAATAATATCGGTTATTATTATTTTCGCATGAGTACTTATACAAATTGTGAGTCATTTATACACCTAATATTTGATAGAAATTGCTCCTAACGTTACAGAGTCACCTCCTTTGCACCCCAAACCCTATGGGTATAATACACAAGAGAAACATGAGAATTAGAACGTAGTTTCTTGGCAGGTAACGACCGCACGAAAGAGGGCTACTTTTACACGTGGGAAATCTAAAGTTTTGTTTGTGCAATTTGAATGGTGGTCATATAAGTAGTTACGAAGAAGGTGATGACGTCAGCGAAGGGATACATTGAGTCCGAGGAAGAATGGTGAAAATTCGGACATTACAGAAAGTGCATTCGAAGGAAGAAAGTCTAGGAAACGTGGTTTCTAACGTGCGTACCTTAAAACCTATGAGCATTTATTCATCTTCGCCGCTGTGGGACATACGTCATGAACTGGACAAGTGCCCATAGCTCCTCAGGTACGCACTTTAGAGCACATGTTTACTTATCTACGTTTTCTTGTTTGTATCCATACTGGCTCCTCCTAAAATATGAAAAGCAAAGAGCTTACCGTAGAAGAAACTTGTCTCACGGCATCGAAGACAAAGAAGTGCCCGTAGCTCTCAAAGTTTGCTTTTTAGAGTCTATGTTTACCAGTCTTTCTTATGTTTCCTAGACTTTCTTGCTTCGAATGAAGGTTTCTGTCATATCTCTGAATGGTGACCACATCTCCTGGGACACCCTCTATAAGAAACGGGTATAATACTGTACCAACAGTCGTTATTTAAATATTGTTTCCTGAGGCAAGCAGTCTCGACGTCCCAGGCTCGTCATATTCAGGCCTGTCGCATGTGTGACGCCAAGTACCACTGATGCACGTGTAAGACAAGACACCAATATTCGTATCTGGTTCCACAGATATTCGAACTTTGTGAGCATGTGTGCTCTTCGCTCAGGTGACAGCAACTAAATATGACAGCATCTTGCTGTCATGTGTGTGGAGAGCACACATGCTCAAGAAGTTCATACATCTATGGAAACAGACACAACTATCAGTGCCTTGTCTTATAAATGCTCGATTGTTACTTTGTGTCATTCACGCGACAAGCTGAAGACGACGTGACTGTAACGTCGAAACTGGTTGGCTACTAAAACAATATCAAAGTAACGGCTGTTGGTGCAGTATTATTACATTTTGTCGACCAACCACTGTTCCACGCTTCTGAACCCGGGATGGTGTTATATGTACCCAGTATAAGGGTTCAAATGGCTCTGGGCACTATGCGACTTAACTTCTGAGGTCATCAGTCGCCTAGAACTTAGAACTAATTAAACCTAACTAACCCAAGGACAACACACACATCCATGCTCGAGGCAGGATTCGAACCTGCGACCGCAGCGTCGCTCGGTTCCAGACTGTAGCGCCTAGAACCGCACGGCCACTCCGGCCTGCCCAGTATAAGCGTGTCACTCCAGTGCCTCGGTGGGTTTTGTGAATGTTAGCTGTAGACAGCGTGTGTCGGCCGCGTCAGAACATTATATTATGCACGATGTTTTGAATTCTGTTTTGTTTCACCATTCCCGGGTGGTAGCTGCTTGTTGACTACGAAAACAATTTTAAATGAATTTTAGACTATAAAGAGAGCTGAAATAATACCTTTTTTCGAGTGTTTCAATCTACTGCAGTGAACGAAATACCGTTGAAATTATTTTCTCGTAAACTAATACCACCAATAAGAAATTAAAAAGGTATACTTTTATTACTGCTGTTCAGTGACTATCTTCTTCTTCTTAGTGTTAATCGGTTTAGTGCGGAGTCGGCTGTACCACATATTTGGCAAATTTACTTTATATAACCCTGCAGCCGGATGCCCTTCCCTTAGCCGCATCGCTCAGTTACCTGAGGGAGGGAAGTCGTGTGTAATTCCTGTGTAAACCTTGTTCTCTGTTTTATCGTCTTTCAGCTGTTTGTGTATAGTATTTTCTGAGGCGGTACTAGGGGAACAGCCCAGTATTTACGTAAACCAGTGTGGGAGACCGTCTAAATACCACTCTCGGATATTCTTTGTGCGTCTGGCTCACCTGCTTGCCTCGCAAGGTAGAGCGCTTGGCATTACGCTGTCGAGTCGGCCATTGCTATTCGTTGAATATAATATCATGTAGTTAATTTTAACTCCCTATTAACTTAAAGTCCTTTCGAATCTTGAAATTTTGCGCCCAACATGAACGGCCCACGATACGTCTATAACCGTGGTCGGAACTTGCGATCCGCATGCCACATATAGCACAATAAATTTTTTGTGCGGCGAAAAGATCCGCTATTACTTAGGAGATAATACAAGGAACAAAATTACCAGAGATTTTATGCGTATTTCGTACTAGAAAATGTATTTTTGGAAAACCCTGCTGAAAATAACCAAGCGAACATGGCTTTTGGCGTTTGCCACACTCCATTGAGCAATAATTCAGAACTGGGTGTGTTACCAAATTATACCTTTATTTTTCGCAAATTAATTACGCAGCAAAACATCATTACATCCTCGATCATTTACTTAAAAAGACTTTAAATGTGTGGGAGGTGTACAACACAAAGTGGAAACAATCTCGTCATCCTGGTGGTTTTCATTGGTCTCTGAGAGCTTCAGTAATGTGTATGCCCTCCGTAAACGTTTCTCACAGATTGACACTTATGTGGCATCCTCCACTTAATACTGTATGGGTCACCCTAAGGCATCCATTCACATTCTTTAGTTGTAGCCCTTGAGAGTTCTTAGAGATTTTGTGGTGCAACTGGACGTGTGCAAACACGTCTGTCAAGCATGTCCTCAAGCATGTCCCACATATGCACAATGGGGTTTAAGTGAGGATTCACCGGCAGCCTACCCATTACTTCCAAGTCCAGGCCTCGCAAGACATCCCTGCTGACATCCGTTACATGGGCGCTGGTATTAGAAGCAATACAGGGCCATCACCGTATGCAGCAGCCACCACATGGTCCATCGGGACCTGTTCGAAGTTCTGTGTGGCGACGAGGCGTCAACACTAAAGCCTCTGCCTAACATCAGAGATCACTGGAAACAGTCGATTTTGTGGACAAATTTTGGCAGGTACCGCTCACCACAGGTCTACGCATACGAACGCTGTCATCATCTTACGTCAGAGGGTATCTGGGCTTTCCTGTGAATAACACGTCTGGCTAGTTACGATGTTTCCAATTGGCATGGAAACGGTAAAACTGAATGGGAGCTGCAAGATGTTGCCCTGTCAAGTAGTGTACTCAGGGTACTTTCTTGCAATCTGTTCATTAGGTTCTGGTCGAACACAGCGAGTCCAGTGGCCCTTCTAAGATCGTCTTGCAGTGCCCTGGTAGCATCCGTACGACGCAGCAACGCAGAAACGGCCAGATATCGCCGGCCGGTGTGGCCGAGCGCTTCTATGCACTTCAGTCTGGAACAGCGCGACCGCTACGGTCGCAGGTTCGAATCCTGCCTCGGGCATGGATGTGTGTGATGTCCTTGGGTTAGTTAGGTTTAAGTAGTTCTACGTTCTAGGGGACTGATGACCTCAGATGTTAAGTCCCATAGTGCTCAGAGCCATTTGAACCATTTGAGCCAGATATCGATCTTCACGTGGGGCTGTGATGCGATGGCGATCTTGTCCAACTCGTCTTGTGTACTAACCAGTCTCCATGTAGGGTGTCCACTATCTGTGGATGGCACATGGAGAGGCATTGGCATCTGCAGCAACACGATCGAACGTCCATCCTTTTTGGACCAAACAGACCGCCCTTGGAACTTACACTGCACTAAGATGTCGCAATGCATGCGCTTGGTTGAGTACAGCTACCACAAATGACGACTGTCATCTTTGTGTCTCCCTAGGAAACACTTGGGCACTGGTACTCACTTCCTTCAGAGGGATCACCTGACGCTGTAATGAATAAAATGCCAGACGTTATCACTCTTAAACGGGAACTCATGAGGTGAGGTCTCTCAGACCACGCTAAAATTTTAACTCGCTCTCCAAGGCCAGTTGTGGTGGAATGCTTCTATACTCCCCCTACCCGACTTAAACTGCCAAGCGTACGATGTTTTACTGTCGATTGCGTTATCGTCTTCTGTGTTTATTGTTGACACGTACTTCAAAATGGTTCAAATGGCTCTGAGCACTATGGGACTTAACATCGGAGGTCATGAGTCCCCTAGAACATAGAGCTAATTAAACCTAACTAACCTAAGGACATCACACACATCCATGCCCGAGGCAGGATTCGAACATGAGACCGTAGCTGTCGCATGGTTCCAGACTGAAGCGCCTAGAACCGCTCGGCCACACCGGCTGGCTGACACGTGCTTGTTTTCTTTAGTACGACATCGTATAGCTCAAAATGTTTTGCTACGAATGTGTTATTTTAATTTTCCTGAGTTTGATGAAATACTTAGTCGGCCTATGGAGGAAGGTGTCAGTGATATAGATCAAGAAATAAACGAAAAAGACGACGATTTTATATTAGGCAGTGATCATTGTTCTGCTACCGAACAAGAGTATCATTGAGAGGTAAAACTCAGGAAAGTTGTGATGGGGAGCTGACTGTTTCTTCAATGAAATACTTAAAGTGTCGTATGTGTTGTGCGTGGTGATAAAAATGTAGTTCCTAGCGATCAATGTCAATTTGACAGACTTTCTTTTTGTACCTATCGGGTGGAATTTTTATGCGCAAATGTAACCCTGGAATTTAGTTTTATTCGGAAATTTATTTGCTACAGAGATTGTATAATTTTTCAGAGAGTAAAAGTTTTTACTCTAACGGTCTATTTATGTGTATTATTTAAAAGAACCACAGAGAATTATGTGTTTTTGTGTGATTAATAGTAAAATGCTGGAGGCTTTGTTTAGTGCAATAAAATAAACTAGAAGCACTTAAACAACACTTAAATAATTGTAAAAATAAATGTTATATAGCATAAATCAAAAATTTCAAATGATTTTTGCCTTAAATCTCGGTTTAAACACAGGGGTCTCAGAGACCTCACCTCGTGGTATACATTACAGAAAAGTCACCTCGCGAGTTAAGGGTTAAGGGGAATTTCCAATAACTGTGAAAATTCGTTCTGCTTCAGCTATTTTTCGCAGCAGGAACTTGGAACCACTGTCAGATCATCTGGAATAGAGTCATTAAAATAAAGTGTGATCGAAGTTTATTTCCTTATAGATACTACGAGCAGTGAACTGTAAGTGTTGCAAAGATTTGCAATGATTTTATCGACTTCTTCGGCGTTTCCGTGATAATATGCAGGTGCGTCTTTGGCATCAAAAGTTTCGTACAGAAAATGTAACCTTGTGCTTCATATATGGATACTACATGATATTAAAGAAGATCCCCACAAAACGTTTGTGGCAGCCTGAACCGCAATTATCCCTCTAAGTAAAGAGATTTTGAGATTAGATTTTCCTCTGTGTTATCAAAAAAAAAAAAATGGTTCAAATGGCTCTGAGCACTATGGGACTTAACATCTATGGTCATCAGTCCCCTAGAACTTAGAACTACTTAAACCTAACTAACCTAAGGACATCACACAACACCCAGCCATCACGAGGCAGAGAAAATCCCTGACCTCGCCGGGAATCGAACCCGGGAACCCGGGCGTGGGGAGCGAGAACGCTACCGCACGACCACGAGATGCGGGCTCTGTGTTATCACTCGGACACAGAGATGTAAGGGGCGATCAGATAGTTTCGGTTCGAGGGGCGTACATTCAGAATCGGTATGCCAATCAAGCAAAATCGTCGTGAGTATTGAAGCAATCACCCCATTGTTGCGCGAATTTGAGATACCCGTTTGAAAAATCACAGTGTCCCGCTGCGCCAAGTTCGTAACTAACTGCTGCACGTCCTAGTCCTACGGGAATCGCCGACCCTTCAAGGCCGTTTTTTAAGGTCCCTAAGAAGTGGTAATCGCATGAGGAGAGATCAGCACAATAGCACGGATGTTCAAGTGTCTCCCACTTCATCTGGCGTAACTTCTGCGTAACGACGTTTGCAAATTTGGGGACGTGCGTATCGTGAAACAACAGCACCTCTTGTTGCAGTTTTCTCAGACGTTAGTTTTGGACAGACATACTGCCCCATACACATTCGTCATTCTCCGAGGAATGTCCAGCGGTGGTTGTCCTTCGGCAGTCAGGAAAAGAATAACCGCATGTTGGTTCACTTTCGACGCATTTGGTAATAATGTGGCTATAGTTCTTGTTTCCGCACGTCGGAAAGACGAATGCCTCTCTAATCCCTTACCTACACATCGGCGCTTATACAACCGCATTGGAGTCGATCTACTTTTGACATACGCTGCAACAATGTCCTTAAACTGAAACTTTTTGGTCGGCTCTTGTATGTGGTGCTTAGATAACGTCAGCTCGCAATAAAATTTCCATAATTATGCGACTGCAAAATACGTCTACTGTAGAGTACCTACGAATGTTTCCTCGAACCCTTTATGGTTCAAGTGACTCTGAGCACTATGGGACTTAACATCTGAATTCATCAGTCCCCTAGACTTACAACTACTTAAACCTAACTAACCTAGGACATCACACACATCCATGCTCGAGGCAGGATTCGAACCTGCGACTGTAGCAGCAGTGCGGTTCCGGACTGAAGCGCCTAGAACCTCTCGGTCCGGGGGGGGGGGGGGGGCGGCCCAACTCTTTATGCTGGGTTTATTTGTTTCCTTAAATAACAATAATATTGTCTTGAAAATGTAAATTCTCTCTTTAGCACGGCTGTATGTTTCTTTCATTAAATTACTATGCATATTTTAAGCTAACCTCAAACGATGTTAATTGCAAAACAAAAAACAAGAAGTATGTTGAATTTGAAATAATTCTTTATTCACACACGCACTCACTGGTCATACCGAACTTGAGAGTCCATTACCGCAGCAACGTATTTTCGCCATCTGTCCCTGTCTTGGGCTATTTCCTTCCATTCACCTTCAATACCCAGGCTCCTCAAATCAGCCTTCACATTGTCCTCCCATCTACGCCTCGGTCTCCCCACAGGACGTTTTCCCTCTAAGTGCCCTACCAGTACTCTGCACGCTGCCCTGCCCTCATCCATTCGAACTACGTGACCCGCAGCCTACGTGATTTAATAATACTGATTATGTCAGGGCTTGAATAGAGTTCGTGAACCTCATCGTTATGCAGTTTTTGCCACTCTCCACTGTCATCCCTTTTTGCTCTGAAAATTTTCCTCAAAATTTTGTTTTCAAATGCTCGAAACGGCTTTTCATTTTTCATACTGAGAGACCAAGTCTCACACCCATACAACATAACTGGTAGAATAATAGTTTTGCATATTCTAATCTTTAAATTCCTAGACAATATCTGTGATGAAAGTATTCTATTCAGTGAGAAGTAGCACGCATTTCCCGCCCGTAAACTATTCTTCAGTTCGGATTCAATCTCATTTCTCGAAGTGATGTCCACGCCTAGATACTTAAATGTGTTCACTTTTTCAAACTGCATGACTCCAACTCTTAACATTTCCTGATCTATTGCTGTTGGCATTCTAGTAGTAACGTAGTAACCAGGTCTTTAGTTTTGTCTTCACTTATCATTAGACCTACATCTTCACTAGCCTTGATTAACGCGTTCGCATTTGCTGTTAGATTCTTTCCTATCGCTAATGCTGTTTAGATCATGTGCATACCCAAATATCCTAATATTTCCATTTAACTCCACACTCTCTGAATGATCTGCTGCCATTCGTACAATATATTCTAGGACTAAATTTAAAAAATAGCGGAGACAAGGCATCTCCCTGCTTAAGTCCGTTCTTTATTACAAATTCTTCTGACTCCAATTTCCCCACGCGTACTCTACCTTTTGTGTTTTTCAAACTCGCTTCTATAAGACTAACATACTTCTTTGGTATTCCAAGTTCCAAAAGAATTCTGTACAATTGTGATTGCAATACTGAATCATATGCTTTTGTAAAATCTATGAAAAGATTATGAACTGGTTTATTGTATTGCCATTTCTTTTCCAAAATTTGACGCAGGGTGAATATTTGGTCTATGTTTGATCTGTTCCTCCGAAAGCCAGCTTGGTAATCCCCCACAATTTCATCTGCATATGGTGTAACCCGGCTTAGCAGAATATTCGAGAAATTTTGGAACATACTGGTAATAGCGATACACGGCTATAATTACTACAATTCTTTATTCAACATAGTAAAAATGATACGCTGAAAATATGTGTAGCACAAAAGATATTCAGCATTTGACAGTACGGCCCACGGATAATGAAAGATTATCAGCCTTTGTTATAGAGCAATCTGACAAATCACTTTTGACAACGAACTAGGTGATGAACAGTTATTCTTCTGTTTTGTCCAATAGCCAAATATCACAGGTTACTTCTTTAACTCAATGGTCTGTATCATTTTCCGATTTTCTAGTTGTTCAAGTTAAGAAGCACTGACCTTCGCACACTGTATAGAATTTTCCCTATCACTTTGAAAAGAGTCGAGCAAGTTGTTTGCACGGCTCATTTGCGCCGCGTCCCCGAATGAAGGTCGCTAGAATATTCTCAGGCGCTACAAAAGTTCTTAATTCCGCAATAAAGTCAGATTGCCCTGCTGCAGGATGGCAACAGAATGGTACGCGTTATCTCCGAGCTTCGCTGCTCGTCACGTTGCGCCGGATTTCATCCTCCGTTGGTTTGCCGCCGCAGCGACCACGGACACGCTCACGAAACCTACTTTGCCAGGGCTCGTCAGTCCCACCACCCCCTCCATTGTGCAGTGCCGTTTTACGAGGGCCGAGGCAGAGAGCAGCGCCGGAGATTCAATCAGCGGCCGCCTCGGGAACTAATTCCCAGGGCGCTGCCGTCGAGGGGAGTCCCCGACCCCTTTCCCTCGCCGCGTCGTTCTGCTCGTAGCTCCGCCCCCCCCCCCCCCCCCCCCACACTACGTCTCACTCCGCCGACCCTTTCGCGACGAGCACAACACCGTAACTCATTCCGTATTACGGGAACTATTATACTGTTTGCAGCCGACACTGCAACTCGGTCGTTCGTCAAACTAGGCTCTCAGTCGGCGAAAGAAATCAAATTGCTTTTCCTGCGGAAGTGTTTGTGCAGGTTGCTCGGAAAATCGGTCTGATTAGCGTTTCTTATCTAAACGCCCTCCAGATCCAGCGACTTAATTCACTTTCCTTGCCTCCCCCTTCCTTTTGTAGCAGACCGGCCGAGGTGACTGATTAATTCTCTCTCCCTTCTTCCTGTCCTCGCGGCTCTCAGAAACCAATTATGTCCGTCGTGAGCCCGTGTCGCCGGGAAGCCAGACAGATAGATCCCGAGAATTTTAAACTGCCCCGGGACGTGGGGTACACCTGTTATTTCTTCCGGTCCGATGAAGGCGATTCCGCTTCCATCAGATGGGTTCAGTCTGTAACCGACGGATTAAATGGTCCGGCGGATGCTCCAGTTGGTAACAGCTCACTTCAGCAGCACTTCTCTCGTATTCTGTGGGCTTGGAGAGAGTCCTTTGGTAGGTCGACTTGTTTAAATTTATCGATATGATGACGGTAAACAACGGTTTATCCAAGTTCTTATATGACTGACGTTGACGAGCCAAAACATTATAACCACAACGCACGGCGAAATTCATTGCGCTGTGGTAACGTGACGCAGTGAGTAAAGTACAGGACTACTATAAACGATTCATTCGTTTTGAAAGCTCTATATTTTCCAAAGTATTGCGTATACAAATGGGTGCGCATGCCACAGCTGTTCCAAAATCTAGCGCATGAAAACGATATTTTGAGTGGGCTCATACCTCTGGTTCTCTTTGTGATAGAGAGGTAGGGCCAAGTGTTTTGGATAGCCCTTGGACTAGGGATCGTTTGTATCCGCAACAGAAGGATCAACTTAATATAACTATGCTGGAGTACGAGGCTAAAGTTTGAATATTACACACTTCCTCCAGCTTAGGAAAATCGAGAAAATCAGTTGATTAATTTTGCATTATATGTTGTCTATGATCCACCTTAAGGGGCCTATCGAGGCACCATTCTGTTCATGGGAGGTTCCTGAGAAAATCCGAAAAACATGGTTTTGGGTACCAAATCCGACCCGCAAATTCCTAAACGGTTAGGCACATGAAATGGCTGAAACTTTTGCGATATATTACTAAGATTCCGATCTCGAACAACCCTGAAAATTTTCTTCACATTTTTATCCGTTTCCGAGATACAGGGGTTCCGAGCTACTGGTACCATAAACAGCGCACGTAATATCCAGTGTGACGTGAAAACCCAAGTTATAAAGTGACGTAGCACGGAGAAATATGCTCATGAAAAATTTTTGTGCACGTAAATTCTGGTCTGAGGTGTATAATATTGCAGTTTCATATTCATATACATAAACTATCAAATTTTTACTGAGCAATAAAGTTCTCTTCATATGAGTGACACCCACTGCTGTAGCAAGGAAAAGAAGAGATCCAACGGAAAAATACTCCTATTGGGCAGAGAAAAGGCTAACATGCTCTTGTTTTTTAAAGACTGTGAGTGAATAATGGACACCATCTGCCTCATTCTACTTTTCTCAGCATCTTTAAAAATTTTCCCAAAAACTTTTGCGTGTTAGCATATTCGTCTTTTTTGTGATGAGGGAGAAGGAGTCGGTGGCAGTGGGAGACAAACGGAGTAAATAACAGATATGGGAAGATAGTGGACAGTCGCTGTAGCATAGAAAGAGTGAAGGAGGCAATGGCGGTGTGAGAGAAAGAGAGAGAGAGATAGTGGCAGAGGAATGTAGTTGATAGTGACAGAAATGTGTTAGGAAAAGAGTGAAGGACACACCGACAGTGGAAGAAGGATAAAGAGAAGTCGAAAGTGGAAGTGGGTAAGAGCCAGTGATAATGAGAGATAGTCTGTAACAATGACAACCAGGAAGAGAGAGAGAGAGAGAGAGAGAGAGAGAGAGTGATGGTGTAAAGAGACAGCGGTTGTGGAAAGAAATAATAGGATAGAAGCAGTAAGAGAGAACTAGAGGAAGACAGTGACACTGAGAGGAGAGAGGAGTAGTAGTAGTAGTAGTAACAGTAGTACAGAACGAAGTAGACTGTGGCTGTGAGACATTAGACAGTGACAGTTAGAGAGACACGATGTAATAACGATAATGAGTTAAGCTGAATGAGTGAGTGCAGTGTGCAAGTATGAATGGGTCGGAATGAGCGACGTTTAGTGATGGACTGGTGGGTTTGAGCGAGTTATATTTAGTGGAGGTTGGGAGAGTAGGAGGTAAGAGGAATGAAGAATAAGGTAGCTAGTACATCACTTTTTTGTGTTTTTTGTCAGACAGGAATATTTTTCCGCTGCTATGCTTTTTGCACTCTACAGGGTCAATGAGTGCCCCTCTGGTCACATGACACACGTTCAAGCGGTAGTCAAGTTCTTCCAATACCTTATATAGCAATATCCCGTCAATGATCACCACAACAGCATTGATTCGTTTTCTCTGCTGTCTAGTGTTTCTGGCAGAGGGGGATACCTAAACACGGTTCTTAGCGAAGTCTCAATAGAAAATGTCTCATGGCGTTAGGTTAGGTGAACTGCGGCCCAGCGGAACAGTCACATCATCTTCGCCACTACGCCCAATCCAACTATTCAGAAATTCGTCGTTTAGATAGCGACTAAAATTGGTTCTCTAATGAGGGTGTGCCCTGTCTTGTTAGAAAGGTGATATTCTAGGAGTAAGCAGTCCGTTGTGGAAACAACCACAAATGCAACATATCAAGTTAGGAGGTGCCCATTACAGTCTTCGTACAGAATATATTCATCCCATACACCTTCGTCTGTGAAATATTAACCTTCGGTGAATATCGTTCATGCGCACAACTTCACGAGGATTTGCAGTGCCCTCATACTCTCACATTGCGGCGATTAACCATACCAGATAAGTGGACTGTTGCTCCGTCGCTGAATATCAGCTTGGACACGAAATTTTCATCCTCAAATGCTTTGCACTGAGATGGGGACGTAACGACGCTGACCATAACTTACAGTTTTTATCGTAACAGGAGCTGCTGACGGTACGGTTTGAAATGTAGCCGTCGTTACAAAATCTTCCACATAGTTTTCTGCAGCATTCCAAATTCGGGACTTGGGCGACCATTGATATTTTTGCACTGCGGACGAATCTTTCCCTCACCCTCGCCACGGTTGCGTGTGACACACTTGATCAACCGGTTTTATTCAGTTTATGAAGACAACATGTATTCATAACTATTCGATACCAACGGATAATACCCTGTTTACATGGCGGTTCTTTACCACAGTTCTTTCTTAATGCACGCTGCATTGTTGTAACAGATAAACGTCTTGCATATACGATCTCTTTTCTTGCTTTGTCGCTATTTTTTCAGAGCACTGCACTCGTAACGGCAAATGGTGGCACAATGTAAAATCGGTGAGTTTACAGTTCTATTCATTCATCAGTCACATTAGTACATATGGTACTTCGGGAAATATGGACCTCCGAAAACGAATGAGAAATTCATAAGCAGCGTGGTCTAATGGCGCCTTGCCATGGTTCACGCGGCTTGCCCTGTCGGAGGTTCGAGTCCTCCCTCGGGCATGCGTGTACGTGTTGTGTTTAGCGTAAGTTAGTTTAATTAGTGTGTAAGCCTAGAGACCGATTACTTCAGTAGTTTGGTTCCATCACCACCACTACAATAATTCATAGGAGCCCAGTAGATAAGCTGAGTAGAGACAAACAGAGAATCATTATAGTGACGATACTGGCTACAAATCGAGATATAAACGACGTTCACAAAGCGCAGACTTATGGCCTGGCACCTAGAAATGATTACCTCGGAAACGGCAAAACTGATCGGCTATCACAGTGTAGTAGCCTAGGTGCCTATGGGAAATGGTTTAAGGACGGTGAAACTACGAGTAGGTGACGAGGTTTTACATGTCTATGCGTTATGACAGACCGTAGAACTTAGAGGTTTGCTTGCTCTGTAAAGCAGAATAGGCGGCGGTCTTGGCAGGTCTAAAGAAATTGATAACCTTGGTGCAGAATTAAAATGTTACGGAGCACGCCGTTCAACTCACATTGTCAAACATGGGGCTCCATTCCAGACGATCCTTAAGTCCTGCAATGGTGGACTGGGGATGACAGTTACCGATGAAATAACAGATTTTCGGCTGTATCAAATTTTTGCGACGCCAGTTTAACATGACTATTAAAATCGCTCACACTAATAGATTTCTGAAATAACCGATTTCCAGTCTTTTATTCCTATTATTTTCTGCAATAAACGCAGAAATCGAACAAAGATTGAAAAAAATTTGACCACCTCAGTTTTAGGATACAGGGAGCCAAAATGTAAAGTTAAATATGCAAATAAAACAAAACTTAGTCTGTTCACCGTGCTTTCTTGAAAAGTGGTACTTTTTGACCACAACAAAAAAATCACCACTATTCTCTTATTGAAATGATAATTAAATGGACACCCTAGCTGCATACAGGCGTTGATGTACTTCATTGGGGACATGTTGAAAACGTGTGCCCCGACCGGGACTCGAACCCCGGGATCTCGTGCTAACATGGCATACGCTCTATCCATTTCTTTTATATAAATTCTCATTTTGTTCTTTAGCGTTCGTTGTATGTGCTCGGGGCGGAAGTTGCAAGACACCCGTTTCAGTTCGTCATTGATCCATTAACTCAGTTTTTTTTATTACAGAGGGTAGCTTACCTTCTGACCGAACATACTGAGTTACCGTGCCGGCATCCATCTGAGCCACCGAGGGCACAGAGGATAATGCGCCTGCAGGGACTTATCCCTTGCACGCTCCCCGTGAGACCTACATTCCCAACATGTCCACACCACTACATTCGTATTGCGCCTAATAGATGTTTGCCCATCATACTCATTACTCGTGGCAGATTAATCTACCAAGTCCCGTACGAATTGGAGCATAGATTGTGCGTTTGCACAAGAAGGTCAATGGCCGGGAAGCCATATTTTAACTATATATGACGGTAGTATCTGTTCACGAAAGATATCCTCTGTGCCCTCGGTGGCTCAGATTGATAGAGCGTCTGCCATGTAAGCAGGAGATCCTAGCTTCGAGTCCCGGTCGGGGCACACATTTTTATCATGTCCCCAATGAAGTACATCAACGCCTGTTTGCAGCTAGGGTGTCCATTTAATTAGCATTTCATTTCTAGCAATGCTGCATGGTCATCTACGATAACTGTTCTTTCGGGAACAGTTACTACCGTCATAGCCGGCCGCGGTGGTCTAGCGGTTCTAGGCGCTCAGTCCGGCACCGCGCGACTGCTACGGTCGCAGGTTCGAATCCTGCCTTGGGCATGGATGTGTGTGATGTCCTTAGGTTAGTTAGGTTTAAGTAGTTCTAAGTTCTAGGGGACTGATGACCACAGATGTTAAGTCCCATAGTGCTCAGAGCCATTTGAACCATTTGTACTACCGTCATATATATTCTCTTATTGGTTCAAATATTTTGAAACTCCGCTCAAGAATCACATTTGTGTAGGTACATGGTGAAAGACCCCCGGGATATGGTAACATTAAAATTCATTAAAAAGATGAAACAGCGATCAATCATAAGCGTCGGCAAAGACATTAATTATGAAAAATGAACAGAAACATCTTTCACTTTTTTTTGTACATGATTTTGTTTCTCTCTCTCTCTCTCTCTCTCTATATGTAGAAGGATGGTTAAGATGTATAGCTCAAAATTTGATGTATTAGGTGTGTTATGTGTGAGTCTGAATAAGAGAAGACTGAACAACAGTATCAAGTATTTTTATTGAAGTGAAGTGGAGTCAAGTAAGGAGGATTTTCTTCATTTTCTGACACGAACTGGTCTCCTTGAAGTCGGCTGCCTGCAACTACAATTGAAATGTAAGAGAGGAAGTCCGAATAGCCTAAATTCGTACACGCAGAACATTTCTAATAATGCAATTGTACTATACTTTAAATTTCTTTCCATTTATTTTTCATTTATTGTAATACACATTGTAAGTGGAATTCACACTACTGTTTGGACATTACTAATAGTCAGTGCTAAAGGGTGAAAACTGAAGCTGAAAAACTCTGTTTTTCGTGTGAATTTGACAAATTTCAGTGGCTACAAGCGGAACAATTCACGTTATGTAGACACAGGCAGCAGATCAGCTGCTTTCTATTTTTATTGTGAACTATGAATGAATTATTAAGTTTTACGTCCGCGCCTTATACGAGGTGCGACTATAAAGTAATGAGACTGATGTGAAAAAAAGTTGTTTACCGTTTTAGTCAAGTTTAGCGTTGTCTCCTTCAAAGTAATTCCCTTCTGATTGCACACACTTTTTCCAGCGTTTCTGCCCTTGATGGTAACATTTCTGGAACTCATCCTCTGTAAAATCCTGCAAGACTTTCGTCACAGCTTTTTGGACATATTGTGTTGTTTGAAAACGGTGTCCCTTGACCGCCGTTTTGACTCTTGGAAATAGAAAAAGTCGCATGGAGCGATATCTGGTGAATAAGGTGTCTGTGGTAGTACTGAAATTTGTTTTGAGGTTAAAAATTGCTGTACTGACAGAGCAGTTTGGGATGGCGCATTATCGTGATGCAGACTCCAATTACCAGCAATGTTGGCACAGACACGAAGAACTCTTTTACGAAGTAATATTGGTTAACTGTTTGTCCAGGAGGCACCCTTTCTTTATGAACAATTCCCTCGGAATCAAAGAAATACACAAGCGTGCATTTCACTTTCGACTTTGACATGCTATCTTTTTTTGGTATGGCTGACCCCTTTGAGCAACATTGCGAACTTTGGCGTTTTGCCTCTGGATCGTACTGAAAAAAATCAACTTTCATCACCAGTGATAACACGTCTCACCAATTCTGGATTGATTTCCGTTTGCTCTAACAGATCGGCTGCCACATTTTTCCGTGTTTCTTGCTGTTGTGGGTGAGATTTTTGGGGACCATTATTGCACAAATCTTTCTTATACCAAGATCTTCAGTTTTTATTAGACGAACCATTTCTCGATTGGTGTTCAGTTCTTCTGCATTCATTTTCACGGATAAACTTCGATCAGATCGTACGAGTTTAGCACTTTCGCCAAGTTGACATCCGTCCGTGAGGTTGATGGTCGTCCACTACTGTCTTCATCCTCAACATTCGTTCTGCCTTCACTAAACATTTTATGCCAACGAAAAACGTGAAGTCTTGACATAACCTCCTCTCCAAAAGCCTTCTGAAGCTTACCGTAAATTGTCGCCTTTTCACCCAATTTAACGCAAAAAGAAATGGCATACCGTTGCGCAATATTATGCGGTCCCATTAACGTGACGAGACACACGAACACGTGTAATTTATTGCAGCAAACTCACAACTGAGCAGTTACATCGATGTGCTGCTTGGACTAGAAGCAGCTTATAGACCAAGGTCAAAGATATTGTACCTACACACGCCTGCAGGGTTGCCACATCTTGCAAAGATAATCAGTCTCATTACTTTATTGTCGCACCTCGTATTAGGTCACAAGTTGTTTGTGTTTTCTGTCATGTTTAATCTTCTATAGCAAATAGAGCATTGTACTTCACTGATACCGCACTTCTTAAAATACTTTCAGACTAGAGGTGGGGTCATTCTGTAATCCTACTGACGTTCGATGACGACAGAGAGAAACTACAGTAAAGGCCAGTCTTGCAGACCTAATAGGCCGCACAACACGGTAACAGGTACATTACTGTCTCAGCAATGCTGTGCTAATTCTTGTGCCACTTGTTTGTAACTCGTTTCTGTTGGCATAGTTATTAACACAGCACTGGTCACTTTTCCCATTTTCTGTGATAACGCTATATTTCAAACCAATGCAAATTTTACATATAAAAATTGCTTGTTCGTCAAAAAAGGTTTATTTAATGTTGTTATTACTAATGGATATTTCGCTTTTTTAACTGGTTATTAGTAAAGAATAAAAACATCTGTAATAACTGCAACAGAATAAATACGAAAAATGCCAGAACTAAAATACCGATATCGATTTTCGCTGGGTTTCCCCCATCTCTATCGTGAACCATCTGCACCGTCAGTCACGATTGCAGCGGACAGGGTATAGTTTAAATTGTAGTGTGGCACAATGAAAACGATTCGCTTGGTCGGATGAATCACGTTTCTTGTTACACCAGGTTGATGATCATCTTCGTAAGGGCCATTGTTGTTTGTTGTGGTCTTCAGTCCTGGGACTGGTTTGATGCAGCTCTCCATGCTGATCTATCCTGTGCAAGCTTCTTCATCTCCCAGTACCTACTGCAACCTACATCCTTCTGAATCTGCTTAGCGTATTCATCTCTTGGACTCTCTCCACGATTTTTACCCTCCACGTTGCCCTACAATACTAAATTGGTGATCCCTTGATGCCTCAGAACATGTACTACCAACCGACCCCTTCTTCTACTCACATTGTGCCCCAAATTCCTCTTCTCCCCAATTCTGTTCAATACCTCCTCATTAGTAATGTGATCTGCCCATCTAATCTTCAGCATTCTTCTATAGCACCACATTTCGAAAGCTTCTATTCTCTTCTTGCCCAAACTATTTATCGTCCATGTTTCACCTCCATACATGGCTACACTCCATACAAATACTTTCTGAAACGACTTCCTAACACTTAGATCTATACTCGATGTTAACAAATTTCACTTCTTCGGAAACGCTTTCCTTGCCATTGCCAGTCTACATTTTATATCCTCTCTACTTCGACCATCGTGAGTTATTTTTCTCCCCAAATAGCAAAACTCCTTTACTACTTTAAGCGTCTCATTTCCTAATCTAATTCCTTCAGCATCACCCGACTTAATTCGACTACATTCCATTATCTTCGTTTTGCTTTTGTTGATGTACATCTTATATCCTCCTTTCAAGACACTGTCCATTCCGTTCAACTGCTCTTCCAAGTCCTTTGCTGTCTCTGACAGAATTACAATGTCATCAGTGAACCTCAAAGTTTTTATTTCTTCTCCATGGATTTTAATACCTACTCCGAATTTTTCTTTTGTTTCCTTTACTGCTTGCTCAATATACAGATATTGCTTCCCTTTCATGCCCCTCGACTCTTAACTGCCATCTGGTTTCTGTACAAATTGTAAATAGCCTTTCGCTCCCTGCATTTTACCCCTGCCACCTTCAGAATTTGAAAGAGAGCAATCCAGTCAACATTGTCAAAAGCTTTCTGTAAGTCTACAAATGCTAGAAACGTAGGATGCAGCCCAAGCTAATGGCTGCTCGGAACATGCACCGCGCCATGAACGCAGTCCCACGGAGACAGTAGTATGCTATGCGAGACACGCTAGTGGGACCTGTGGCAGTAATCGGAGAAATAATGGTAGCTGTGAACTAGGCAGAACTAAATCTTGTGCCGGACCACCTGCATCTCTTCATTTGTGATGTATGTCTCTCCCGAGAGCGATGGCATCTTCCAGCAGGATGAATTTCCAACTCACAAAGCTAAAACCTAGCTACAGTGGCTTGAGCAGCATAATGATGAAATCACGTTAATGTCTTGGCTATCAGATACTCCTGATGTGAACCCAACAGAATACATATGCGAAACCATCGTGCTCCAGTTCCGCATCCACAAACCATCGGCGCGTAGTCTACTAGAATAGTGTCACCTGTGCGTAGACATGTCGCTCCACATACCTCCGGAAATCTACCAAGAACTTCTCAGATCGGCGCCACGCCAAATCGCTGTCGTACTGCGTTGCTGAATTGGACTAATACTCTGCTAAGCATGTTCAATATATTTGTGGCTGTTGAAGTGAATCGTATGTTTATCAGCTCATTCTAGTGCCACATGACCAGCAAATACAAAAAGGAGGTTTGTACGCTATCATGCGCCACATTACACTTAGAGTGTGCAACATAAATGCTGAAAAACTAAAAGTTCATTTTCGCCAATGGATACTTACTTAGATATTTCTGGGAAATCATAATGTATGTTAAAAAAGGTGCCCTCCGCGATGCAGTTAATGTGCATATCATAGGTTTGAATTTAGCTGTGATACGTCAGAAAAAGGATACAATGACATTCTCATATGTTGATAAAACAAGTCTTTCTTTTAGATATTGAGATGTATAATTAGGAAGACGTTCTTTTGAAAATTTTGTGTTGAAGCTGTCACGAATATCTGACTAGTATCTACGGGAACAGTTGAAAGTAATGCGGAAGTGTGGAACGTACTTTACATACTAGTCAAAGGAATTGTCTAGTGTGAGCAGCTTGCAGGCAACTCTTTGAATATAACTAATAAATTATAGAGTGCAGCAATCAGCCGTCCTTTTTTGATTTTAACGCAAATACATATCTCGGCTAGTAGCTAGCCATTCTCAATGCACTATTTTCTATTCTCTATGCTAGCTATCAGCCGAAATCTGGATTTGCGTAATAAAGGACGACTGATTGCTACACTCTATAATTTATAAGTCACATAACAGCCGCTGAGTGCACCCACTTTCCGAATGGAAGGTAACCTGATGAACTCTTTAAATGTGATAATCATCCAAGATATCGCAAATGATGTGCACCGTAGCTCGGTACACAGTGTGATGTTACATATTTTGAAACCTCACAAGGTGAATCAGGCACAGTCGGGCTTCATAAATGAAGCTAAAAAAATATTTCTCTGCATATAAATTGGGGTAATTGAAAAAAAAAATAATACGAAGGCCACGATACCGAAGTCGCTGGTTAACAGACATGTAGCCAAAATAAATGAGCTATCTCTGATACTGAAATGAGGTAAAGTAACGAGATAGAGAAACAGCGTCAGGTACAGTTTTCAAGACTTTTTTTTAAGAGATTCTTTAGCAAAAGTGTGTGTGTGTGTGTGTGTGTGTGTGTGTGTGTGTGTGTGTGTGTGTGTGTGTCTGTGTGTTTCTGTGTGTATGGTTAGAAAGTAAAAGGTCACTTTCGCCACCGAACACTTACTTAGATATTTCTGAGAAATCATGATGTATGTTGCAGAAGGTACCCTCTGCAATGCAGTTAATTTGCATATCATATATCTTAATTTAGGAGTGATACGCCTCCTCTTTGTACGACACTTTGAACCACCATGCTGCAGAAAAATGTCACTTGAATGTCCATCAATGACCTACGCCAAGCATAATCCGAGAATTATAGCTTGTTAAATGGTGAAAACTGTCTGCAACGAAGAGGGGGAAAAAAAAGAAAATGTCGTCAGTTAAACATGTTGATCAAACTCACAAACTACTCATTACTGGTACTCCCTGCTGGTTCCCTACGTCCGTTCAAAAGGAATAGATACACTTATTACAAAAATTACGCAACATGTGACGCCACTAGTTGTCTGTATGTGATGGAAAGATGCCCATGGAGGGACCGATTACCGTAGCAATCTGGTCCCTTTAATACCACAAACCAACCATGCCTATGGAAGGACAGCACACACACATCCATGCCGGAGGCAGGATTCGAACCTGCGACGGTAGCGGTCGCCCGATTCCAGACTGTAGCGCCTAGAACCGCTCGGTCACTCCGGCCGCCCCTATGGAAGTCAGAATAGCTTTTATGACCACTTCGTACGAATGTAATTTTTGTGTCTGTAACTCTCCTGTACATTAAAGCTAGGATTCATGATTGTCTGATTGGGTTTACTTTGAACTTCCGTGGCTAATTCTAATCTGTAACATAACATGGTAATTCCTCGAACTTAAGATGTCGACAGAAGAAAGTGGTGTGATTTGTTTACATCAGTAAGGCACGCCAAGAAGAGTTTTCGTGTTCAGACCGTTATGTCGGCCACAGGCTTCTATGTACCTCTTTCCTTGCCTCCAACACCTTTTTTTCCGAACAGCCCAGTCAAAGAAGAACAAAATAGGACGTACTGGAGAAAAATCTTGTAGAGCAAAGTTTTGTTCAGTCGTAGGAGGAACTGTCGTGGACAAAATACTAAAACTTGACACTGGTGGGGCGTGAGCGGAGGTGAGGGGTCGGGGGTAGGGAGGGATGGGGACGTTAAAAGATCACTATTTGAAGATCTGAGGATGGTCATTACAGACTGAAACCGTTCATCGTCTAAAGAATTCGTATTGTGATCAGAGACTGAAATAAAAAAACATTTTCATGAATTACTCGAAAACCGCAGCTTCTTACGAAAATGTTTCCCAGTACAAAATTGAACTACAGTAAATTTTGTATAAAAAAGTCCTATTAATTTTTCTCTAGGAATAATGTTTCCCGCATTGCAAGGGTAGAAAAGTCGCTTATTATTATACATTGTGGTTTAATGGTGTAGAAGTACCATTTACTGTTAAATGAAGTGGGTTAAGAAAAAATACTGAAAGTGGGTACCACGTCGAAGTGCAGCAGAACCGTAATAAGCGGTATATTGTGTTCGGAGGATGTAGTAGGTTGGAGGGGAAGGGGTGGATGGTAGAAGCGCGCGGGAAGTTAGATAACCTGCTTGTAGTCATGCACTTCCCTCCTCTGTAGGTCTGAATACTGAAGAGAGAAGAGTTGATTCCCCACTCTGTCTACCTCACTGCAACACAAGAAACAACAACAGGGTACTCACAAAGTTATACCGACCCTTCACAGCGCGACTTACGAATCATTGGCGACGCAGTGTGCCGACACGCTAGGGATGTGTTTTATTTTCCACAAAGTGCGTTAACACTACATGCAAAAATATGTGAATTACTTATAATAATAATGCAAGAAATGGGCGTGGACATAATCTACAAGATCTCTACACACTATTCTACACTGCTAGAGAGAAAACTCTTCTTAATTATTCTGCACGGCAGCTCTAGCGTTATTCCAAGAAATGCAACTTCCTCCACCACGAGTGCTTTTCACTTTCCTTTTGCAGACAGAATCTACCTCCTCAGTATTTCCTGTCTAGTTCTGTTATGTGTGTAGACGAAGTAACATTATGGAGCTCGTGTTTAAATAGTGTAGTTATTTTCAGTTTATTAAATAAATATTTATTAGTAATTGTTAAGTGAGTTATAATGTAAAAAAGATCAACAGCTGGAGCTGTCAGCTGTCTACCAAACTGAAGAGCCTGTCCTTTGTGCAATGTAGTGACGATAGGTATCCGACAACTTTGATTTCATTTTCTCCACTATAACTAATTGGAATGTTTTTCACAGCGATCATCAAACTCATCACCCCAGCATCGGCTCTCGCAACAGAGGCTTAAATTGCCCCCCTTGCCCCCCCCCCCCCCCCCCCGCCTGCGACAGAAGTACGCCATCTAGTTACTAAGGAACATCCAATATTCCAGCATAAACATTACAGCAGATTAATGACCTAGATTTAAACATGATTAGTCTGATCCCATCAGATATATTCACAGCCGTCTTGGAAGAAATACTGTGGATGCAGCCCACTCTACAACTGCCGGCAATTCCTTAATGGAAGAGATTTATGCAGTGTACCAATAACGCTACTAATAATGAGAGAACTGCAGTAACTTTCCGGTTATTCCAAGTGGTTACAAGACAATTACATGGCTTCATGATACACTGATGGCGGTAGACAGCAAGCAGGTGCCACGTTTACCAATCCAATGCCTATTCGACCAACACTACAAAGGTCATGGACATCACACTAACACACTATACACATCCCGGCCACTGTTTAAAGAAACGTATTTTACGTAAAAGTTGACTTCATAACTGCAAATAGGCCTGAGTACCCAATGAACGGACAAATGGTTCAAATGGCTCTGACCACTTAACTGCTGAGGTCGTAAGTCCCCTAGAACTTAGAACTACTTAAACCTAACTAACCTAAGGACATCACACACATCCATGCCCGAGGCAGGATTCGAACCTGCGACCGTAGCGGTCACGCGGTTCCACACTGAAGCGCCTAGAATCGCTCGGCCACACCGGCCGGCCAACGGACAAATAACATCACTATGTAAACAACAGCTCAGTGAAGCTATTTTATCTGTACATGGAAGAGAACTAACAGGAAAATATCATACACAAAGACTTAGAATCAATTTCCCCTCCAGCATCATACAAATGGTCAGGAAAATGCCGTGCACAATGATTTAAAATCAATTCCCTCACTAGCAACTGTGTACCGGAATTTACGTAGATTCTGCCCGTCTGGGTTTCTTGCGTTAGTGGCATTAGTAACTAATGTCTATATTCCATGTGCTTTTAAGGCACTTTGCGGAAAATAAACGCACCCTGGACATGTCTTCTGCACTGAATGGCCAGCGAGTCGTAAGGCGTGCAGCGGAGGGTCGGTACAACTAGTGAAACGTCCTGTAGTTGCTACTTGTTATGTAGTGTTGTAGGTAGGGTGACGACTCTCCAGCTCCTTCTCAGCTTCCAGACCGGTGAGCGAGAGAAGCGCGCCGGCCGGAGTGGCCGTGCGGTTCTAGGCGCTGCAGTCTGGAACCGAGCTACCGCTACGGTCGCAGGTTCGAATCCTGCCTCGGGCATGGATGTGTGTGATGTCCTTAGGTTAGTTAGGTTTAATTAGTTCTAAGTTCTAGGCGACTGCTAACCACAGAAGTTAAGACGCATAGTGCTCAGAGCCATTTGAACCATTCTTTTTTTTAGGGAAGCGCATGAGCAGATTGTAGCGATTTACCTTCCTCCACGCTTCTACTCTCCGTTTTCCTCTTTTCTCCTCTCCACCCTATAACATCTCAAAGAAAAATGTATCTGCTAATACGCATCTACTGCACTTAGACTAGGTACACATATTAAAAACTTGTCTTAAACCCACTTTGTCTATCAATAAACATTTATTTTACACAACTGAAAGCTAGTCTTTAATAATTTGCCATTCTTAAACCCCTACAACGCCGGAACTATTAGTGTTAGAGAAAAAATGATTTCACCTTTTCGTAGGAAATGTGTCGTAATTTAATTTTGTACACATTCGCTAGAGTCGGCGGATTTGGAATTATTCAAGTAAGACATAAAGTAATGACGTTTGAACGCACCTTCCCCTCCCCAACCACAAACTCGCAGCCCACTGCTGTGCATTTTTAGTGCGCTGTTCATGAAACTCTCTCCGACCACTGTACAAAAATTTGCGACTCTAGGATTTTTCCCCTAATTTTCATTCGTTGGCCGGACTATCCTGTGTGGCCTCACCAAATCCTAAAGAACTGAACCTGAACATTGTGCCGAGCACCCGGCGGAAGTATGGCGAACAGACACGGCATGCTGCCTACAGGAAACAGTTTCCTGTATGCAGCATGCTGTATCTCTTCGCCATACTTCCGCCGGGTAGTAGGCAGAAAGTTTATGATAATCAGTTTTGGATTTGGTCTTCAACTTTACATGTGACACCCAGACTATATGTGACGTGACTTTAGTACAACTCGGCAACTTGAAGGTGTCCTACGAACGTAGCTGGTCGTAACACAATAAGTGTGTAAAAACACAACTGAGGAGGTTTTCTTTAATCATCAATATTAAAAGTTCTGCTACAGTTGTACAGTTATTTATTGGCTGAAGTCTTCAGAAGTAAAAAATTGAAATTTGTTGTAAGGACTACGGGACCAAACTGCTGAGATCACCAGTCCCTAGGCTTACGCACTACTTAGTCTAACTTAAACTAACTTACGCCAAGGACAACACACACACCTATGCCCGAGGGAGGACTCGAACGTCCGCTGGGAGGAGCCGCGAGAATCGTAATAAGACACCCAAGACCGCACGGCTACCCCACGCGGCGTCTTCACAAGTCTTTACAAATAACTCTAAAGCTGTGGCCGATAATTTAGTTATGAAAATCTCCATATATTTTCCGTTGCACCATAAAAATCGTGCCTACTATCGAATATTTTGATGATTTGAAGTCATATCATACTGCTGCTTGCGTTCTTTCAAATAAATAATGGAATGTGTGAGTAACCCTCAACTACGTACCCTCTGACTCAGAGATGAAATACTGAAAGTGTAGGCTGGTTTCGTTGTCTAGGGGTTGGATTACATAGTTGCCGCGTCACTAGCCAAATAGTGCTGAGTCTACAGTATAGAATATGAATATATACATGAATCGAATGGCCGAAGGTTACTGTCACTCGGCAATTGCGAATTTTGAAGGTGACATAGAAATTTATAAATGAAAGGTTGCAATTAAATAAAACTTACAGGTACTATTTTTAACGACTTTAAATGATGAATACGATAGCAGAAGTACGTTTATGAATGCCGTTTGTTACTGCAAAACACTTATTGGTGTCGGTGGTCCAGCAATTAAATAATAGTTGAATAACAGGGAAACAATAGATTCCTACTTCACGTAATTAGTTATGAACAACAACATAGCTCGCGAGATATCACTTCCGAACGCATACTACGTCTTCACTGCACAATCTCACAAGCACAAGTTGGCACAATGAAATATTTCTATCTCCCACGACCACGCTCAAACTGGCCCACTCTCCAAGTCTTTCCCGCGACCGTTCGTCGCTGCTTCCCATCCAGCACTCCCTGTGACTTGTGCAACTCAATGCTCCTCCCCCACTTCCATACCATCTTCCCATTTTTGGTAGTCGCCTGCTGTAGTAACGAGCGCTGTGATTGGATAGAGCGCTCGTCTCATGTCTTCAAGCCAACACACACTTACAAACATATTGAAACACATACGAAATACTGGATTTACATTTAAATAACTTGAAGTTAAATAAATATTGTTACGGTTGGACCATAAACACACTGTAACACACATTATTAAATACATAAACAAATTAAATAAACATATATCAAAGGAACAGAAGCAGAAGTAGGCCAGTAGCCTAATTTCTCTGTGGTTTCTAAAACACAGTAAATACGTGACCAATTTCTTCATGAATAGTATATATCAGATATATACAAGGACATAGACGAATAAATATATTTATAAGCATGCTGCTACCGTTTTCTCGTGTAACTGTGGAGTACTTATGGCCTGACGTGATCAATAGTAATTGGCCACTTTGGCCTCCAATAACTCATGTACCATCAAGTTACATGCCTGTAATTCATACCAGTTTAGGTTTACACTAATAGCTTTCAAAAGACACGTCGGTCGACAAAATCGGATGAACCGTTTAGATTTTGGAAATGCGTTGTTGGGTGTTACTTGCACAATTTACAGTCGGATACTAAATTTTAAATTAACAAAGATATCGAACACCTGATTACACCATCAGTATCGTCGTGTAAATAATGGTAACGTACATGTTTCTTTTTAACGTATCATGATTCCTCTGGTTATTATTAATTTCCACATGAACTGTGAAATATCTGCAATTATGGTTTGACAAAGTCCGCCATTTTTGGTACTTTCGGCATACAAATCTGCTTCATCGACACGAAGCACAGTCCTCGCCACAGTTTCACATGGAACTCCCAGCCATGCGGTTGGCCTGGACCACGCGCTGGGGCCACCGCTCTTGCTCCGGCCAATGCTCGGCATTTCGGTGCCGCACACGAGCCGCGGCCCACCGAAAGGCCTCCGCAAGGCCACGCCATCTTCGAACTTTCAGGGCGCCACAAGTCGCCGGTTACCTTACATGCTCTTGCGTGGGTCAAAATTTTGTTCAAGAAGGGGAATATTTTTGGGTCATGTATACTGAAGTCATGAGCTTATGTACTCAGTTTCAATTTAAATAGGATGTAGACGACTTTCACCGTTTATTAATTGGTATTCTCCTTCGTCAGTCCTCATTCTTCAACGCTTGTTTGTTGCCGAGCAATACTAGATGCACGAAAAGATGAGTGCCTAGTGCCTAGTTTTGCACTAATAAATATCTCTGTTCAGCGGCAGTGTCATTCAGTGACTGATATTTCATCAGCTGTTGTATTCCGCCAAAGGATTCCTTGAAAGGCAATCAGCGTACATGTGTTTGCATACGCTTTTGTATACCACTGTGACGTTGTACTTCTGAAGCCTCACTGCACATCTCACGAGTCGATTCAACGGATCCTTCAGACCACTCCGCCGGCATGGTGAATGAAGGTCCACCACGGTAGTGAATATTTTGCCTAATAAATACGACCAGAACTTGTTGATGATCCAAACAACTGCAAAGCACTCTTTCGCAGTTGTAGAGTGGTTCGTCTCGGCCATCAAGTACGTAAGCAGTTACCTTTTCAACAGCTTCCTGAATCTGCACTATACCTAAACCTGCCCCGTAACAGCTAGCATCAGTGTGAATTTCTTGGCATTTTCGTCATACAATACTAGGACTGGACAATACGTTAATAACTCCTTAAGGGAAAGGAAAGGTCTCTCTTACACCTCATTCCAGGAAAATCTAGCCCCTTCATTCAGTAGTTCTTGCAAGGATGTGTCTTTGTACAGTTATTTGTGAATCACTGGTAGAGTGAATAAATTCCGTTCAAATGGTTCAAATGGCTCTGAGCACTATGCGACTTAACTTCTGAGGTCATCAGTCGCCTAGAACTTAGAACTAATTAAACCTAACTAACCTAAGGACATCACACACATCCATGCCCGAGGCAGGATTCTAAACTGCGACCGTAGCGGTCGCTCGGCTCCAGACTGTAGCGCCTAGAACCGCACGGACACTACGGCCGGCTGAATAAATTCCGTGAAAACTTCACAATTCAGTAATTTACTGAGATGTCGGAAAATGTATAGCTGCTCTTATTTTCTATGGATCTGGATAGATTTCATTGCCAGTAACTAGGCGCCTAAAGATTTTTATTTTTTGGATGACGAAGAGGTACTTTTTAGGATTCATACATAGACCTGCAGTCTGAACACAATTCAGCATTATTGTCGTCTTTAGTTGGCGACAATACGCATTTGACATTACATAGAAAAAAGCTTCTATTAGAATGGCCAGTCTGGCTGTGTTTTCCGTGGGGACATTCATCTCTGGCGCCCTAAGCTCCATAGATGATCGCCTCGCTTAGTTTACGGAATTCGGCGGCAAGCGACTTGTACCTCTGTGCGGGATTGGGAACGACTATGGCACATTGGAGAACGACTTTGGCCAATGGGCGTCGATGGGTCTCGTCCCACATGTCGCCCACAGGCATCTGCAATTGACTGGTGTGATAGGACTGTTGCGATGATTGACGTGCTGTGCTATAACAGTGGTCGAACACTCGTCTTCTTTGTCTGCTGCAGTGTCAACGTGTCGATGCCGTCCGTAGAGGAAACATACTGACGAGTTGTCAGCCACCCTTCAAATGTCTGTTCTCCTGCAGGTGTTATGCTTGGTTTAGCAGTTGGTGGTATCTGCGTTGGCTGGATGCTTGGTTATCGTTTCACGGCTGAGGGATTGGTCTGTTCCGTTCTCCCTGTTGAGTTCGTCTGTTGGCGAAGATCGGTGCTAAAGACTGAAATATATTTTCTTCAATATTCTGTATTACCTCGCCGCGGGGGGTAGCCGTGCGTTCTAACGCACCTTGCCATGGTTCGCGCGGCTCCCCCCGTCGCAGGATCGAGTCCACCCTCGGGCATGAGGGTGTGTTGCCCTTAGCGTAAGTTCGTTTAAGTTAGCTAAAGTAGTGTGTAAGCCTTGGGACGGATGACCTCAGCAGTTTGGTCCCATAGAACTTACCACAAATTCCCAATTGTATTACCTCGTCAGGCGTGGGGTCGACAATCATGGCTGCTATCTCTTGTGTACTCGCTCTGACATTTCTGGCTGTCATAAACTGCCGTGTATCTTCTCTTACTATCTGGCGTACGACAGAGGCGCGGAGATGAGGTGTCACATACGCGAGACGGTCGTAGCTCTTCTGTCGGACTCTTTTTCTGTGGCGCTTCCTCGATGTGTTGGCACGCCTGATGAATTCCTCTGTTGTAGCGGCATACTTTATGAGAAGAGCTTGGTACATGTTTTCTGGACTCTGTTCATCAGCTGTGAGATTTTGTAAGCTTCTGTCATATTTGAATTCACGATGTGGCGTACGGCCAAAACATCCTATATGTAAGATTGTGTCATTTCTCCATGACATAAGCGCTTGTTCGTCAGTTGTTCCTACGCTAACATTACTTGCTCACTGTCATAAATTTTTTCTTAATTTCTTCCAGATATCGAGCCTCTCGTCGTTGTTTTCAAACTACAGCTGGGCTGTGCCGTCAAAATAAAAGTACACACAGCATTGTATCCCAACTGTTGTATTCTGAGATTGGATCTAATCTGTCTGATGTGAGCTGACTTGTTGCTATTTTGGAATTCACTGGTCTCCTGAATATACGGACCTTGTGAACGACTGAGTGAGATGGCGTAGTGGTCAGTACCCTGGACTCGCATTTGGAAGGACGACGGTCCAAACCCGCATCCAGCCATCCAGATTTAGGTTTTCCATGATTTCCCTTCACCGCTTCAAGCTAATGCTGCGATGTTTCCTTTGAAAGGCCACTGCCGACTTAATTTCCCATCCTTCCCTAATCCGATGGGAACGATGACCTCGCTGTTTGGTGCCCTCCTCCACCAAATCAGCCAACCGACCTTGAATACGATGTACTGCTTTTTTTTCTGATTCCTGTCCGTTTAGGTGATGGTGGCTTATACAATGCCTAATTGGAGACACGGTGCTGTAAATGTTTTAAAGTATGCCGTGTCTCCACCCAACACTACCATATGAGAACTGGGAAAGATCATAATTTTGAATGTGCAGTAGAGTCTCGATTATCCGACCTAAACCGACCGAGGCAAGGTCGGATAAGCGGAAAGGTCGGATAACATGGAAAATAATAAAAAAACACAAAAATTGAACTAAAGTAGGCCAAATGAGTTAAACATTTAATACAATACAAATCAAATTAGACTGAATAGATATTTACTGCTTGAGGAAGTTAGTAATTGTCTTTTGTTTGCTTGCTGTTCTTCGTTTTTTTGCCGCTAAATCACGTAGTCTCTTAAGAAGTAAGACCTCGGTACACGATGTTTGTGGCACGAACTCGTTAAAAAACCATTCTTTAAAAATGTCTGAGCTCATCCAAGCAGTTTTTTGGTTGTAATATTTCACCGGTACAGCATGTTTAGATACATTTTTAAATGCTCTCGGTTTTTTTGGCCTATCTATCATAGACAGTTTCATTTTCAAATTTGCTGTGGCGTTACTGCATGCAAGAATTGTCACTCTTTCTTTGCTACGTTTATAGCCTGGCGCTGCCTTTGACGCTAATGTTTTTCCGGCGACATTTTGTAATTGAGACCAGTCTCGTCGCAGTTAAAAATTTGATCGCCTGTTAAGTTTTCTTTGTCCAATACCTTGTGAAGTTTATTCCTAAACAATTGAACAGGTTCAAAATTTGCTGAAAGCTTTTCACCACAGACATTAAGTTGCCGAGTTCCGTATCTTTTCTTCCATCTATCGAGCCAGCCTACACTAGCTGTGAAATCAGGTTCACCTTCGTTTAGTTCGTTAGCAAACTTTAAGGCTTTTTTCTGCAAAATAGGTCCCGACATGGGTACGCCTTTATGTCTATGTTGAGTAAATCATAGGAACAAAGCTTCACTTACTTTTTCATAATCACATTTTTTCGTGGTTTTCCGATCTTCCAAACCAGCCGAGGTTGCTCACTGAGAACACCACTTCTCAGTTTCATTGCGGTTCCTTTTCCAGTCTCCAACTGTTGTTTTCCCGACGTTATAATCTTGCGCCACTTTTAATAAAGTTTCAACATTGTCTATTCTTTTTAAAGCTTTAAATTTTTCTTCCACTGAAACGACCACCCTTTTCCGTTTTGCAGCCACAACTTTTTCCAATAAACAAAGTGCAACACGTCCACTCCACTGCAGATCTAAGTTAGCACTGAGGAGTGAGGAGTAGCAGACGGCGACAGTGGACTGAGTTTCAACAAACAACACAGTAGTCACTGACCTGTCGCCGGCTGGCGCACGTCCGGCGCTGTGAAAGGGTCGGATAACACAGAAGGTCGGATAACCGAAGATCAGATAATCGAGACTCTACAGTATATCTATTATCAACACACACGCAAAAACTGTAACATACTTTAAATGAAAACCAAGTCACTAAGTGTACTTGACAAGAGTCTTGAACATGTGAAGGCTTTCGCAGATCATCGACAGGTAGGCCTTTCAACAGCAACAGTGGAAAAGACAAAGAGGAAGAAATACGAGATGAACGTTCTGTACTTAAATTTGATGAACAAAAAACTCTTTCACTCCCACAAGTTCCCACTAGCATTGTACGCCGCAAGAGTCAACTTTCTTGCTTGAATTTGGGGTATCTGTAAAGGACGATCAAAACGTTCCGTTCGATTGTAGTATAGTCCAGACTCGGTATACCAGTCAGGCAAAATGGTTGTGAGCACTGAGATACTCATCCCACCTACGCATCAGGTTGAAGATACCCGTTTGGTAAAACAGCGTGTCCTGCTGTGTGAAGAAGCCCGTAAGTGCCCGCTGCACATTCTCGTCCAACAGGAGTCGTTGATCTGCTCCAAAACCTTTTTAGACGAACGTAGGCGTGATCAGAACTGTCGGACAGGTGCTCGAGCGTCTCCTATTTGATTTGACGTAAATTCTGCGTTACGAGATTTGCGACATGGGGACATGAGCTGTCATGAAGCAGTTGTTGCTGTTTTCGTTCCACGACGATGATATTCCAGAGACATAGTACCCCTTGAACATTCTTCATTCTCCGATGAATATCTATCTGTGTTTGCCGTCCGCCAGCCAAGAAGAGAGTAACCGTACGTTGGTCCTCTTTGGACACATCTGGCAATAACGTCACCGTATTTGACATTTCCGCATTTATCGCACGCGATTACCGAGCTAATCCCTTGTTTTTATTTCGGTGTTCCTATATATCTGCATCGAAGGCGCGCTGCATTGCATATATGGTCTAATAACGCCCTCAAATAGAAAGTTTTTCACCGCCTCTTATACAATTTGGATACATCCAAAGGAACTGTGAAACACTGGCACGAGGAAACAACAGGCCTAAGACGTGATCAGATAAGATTGTGTCTTTTGAAGCACTTAAATGCTAATCCAATAAAACAAACAGTTCTGCTTTGGTCAGACACGTGTAGTGGCAAAAGAAAAATTTAACTTTGTGATTACTCTCACACGAATTCAAATTATTCTAGATCCAGCGTAGCATATCAAAGAGACCCCTCAAAGATTTTTTAATTTCAAGCAATAGTTACATGCCCAATTACAGTGATCTGAATCACTTCAAGAGCAATCTGAAGTCAAATCAACACATTAATCATCCACACGAAATTCGGAAAGTAATCAAAACATACAGAGCTATTAACTAAAAGTTCAATGTTATGAAAATGAAAGTGATGATTTCCTTAGCTTTGGTGCATATTCTTTAAAAACAGACAAACTGTTGATAGGCGAACTGTAGTTGAAGTTAGTTTCACCGGCCAGCTGAGCCTCACAATATTTCTCTGAACCACAAAAATTTCTGAGAAAAGACACTTACAAGTATAAAGAATAAGGAACTACAGTCAATGGTGTACTGAATTCCCCCTATACACAACGATTTTTAGAATAGTTTACTGAGTGCTATTTAGAGGACTGGAGATTAAAGTGATGGCGAAATGTCAGTTCATCAATGAAAATCCTTAAAATTTTTTAAAATATACAAAACATTCTCTTCTAATAGTATACAATATAGTCCGTAGCTGAATGAAACATGACTGTTGTGTGGGTAATGTCTGCGATGAAATAAAGTTATTTTTGGTCTCATTGTACGTACTTAAAACGACAATAACATTTTTCGGGCCTGTAAAAAGTGTTGTCAACTGTGCACTCTTGTTGATTAAACACATGTTACAGGCTTAATATATAGAAATCTTATAATAGCTAAATTCCATGAGGAACAGCTAATCTGGAAGGTTAATGAGAAACAGACAATGAAAATGCCGAACCATTGAAGACACTTTCGTGGAGCAAAGCACAAAGCGAGCACCTGCAAGCCGTCAATTTTCATCTGGCAATCCCTGCCAATGATTTGCGTGCAGAGATGCAACAAATTTTCATATGGCGATCCCTACCAACATTTCACAAAGGAAAGAAAAATATTTAACTTCCTTTAAAGTAACACAATTTTCCTTAGGCCTGAAGATGGTCTATTGACACAAATATCTATGTGATCTTGAAGACAAGATAGAAGTTGCACATTCAAGGATTCTCCAAGTATGTCATATTTCACTGAGCCAAGTCCAATGCATGTGCCAGAAGCATTTGCTTCGTCATCTGTAAGCTGAATAAGAAATAAAATTCAGAAAATGGTTTATAAAAGCATTTACTGGCTTTGTAGCAATAGCTACTGGACAAATTTCAAGACTGACCATGTCGTGAAGTTATCTACAACTTGGTGCATGAGAAATCTCTTATGAATGACACACATAATCACAACAGTGTCCATTTAGGGGGCAAACATTAATTTTTCTCATACTTAGATTACACGAGGCCTTATGAAGAAGAACTGATATTTTACACTTAGTATATGCACCAAAATTACACAGTTGTTACTATTGATATGTACAAAAAGAAACTGTATGTCTAAAACATCAGTTCTTATGACTGTTGTCTTTATCAACTGTGTCCACGTTACTTCCTCTCCAACAGTGAATTACACAAATGTTGCCACTATTGAGAAAGTCAAGTTCCTCATCACTGACAGTTGTGAACCTTGCTGGTAGATATTGTTGTATACATTGTACACAACGGTAAAGTAAGGTGGGCTGTAGAGTGGTGTGGCAACTGTTATTATAGGACAGCTGAAAATGAACAGAAATAATTAGGGAGAAAATTAACACAGTAAATAAAATATTTTATTAACTTGTATTTCTCCAAACATATAAAAACTTAATACAAATAATACAGGTAGAATTAGATTTCAGCTATCACTCTCAACAAGGAAGGGTTTCTCTGTAATAAATTGTAAATGTTGGTGTCGGTTGATATTGAAAATAGGCATAAGAACTAATGTTTCAGACATAGTGTTTCTTTTTATACACATGAATGTTAACAACCGTGTAATTTTGGTGCATTCTGTAATTATAAAATATCAGTTCTTCTTCATAAGGCGTAATGTAATTGAAATATGAAAAAAATTAATGTTTGCCCCATAAGGAACACTGTCGTGATTCCGTGTTCCATTCATAACAGAATTCAGTTTTACATACAAAAACATTGGTTTTTGTGATGATCTAAATACATTTTCAGAAGTAAATACGAAAACAATAAAGTTTCTTAAGAAAAGCTGCTTTACAAAATCTCAAAATTCTGTTGCCTTTGATGTGTACGATAATACGAATGTATTTATTACACTCAGTTCAGTAGAACTGATGAGAGTTACATTACGAAAATATTCTCCTTCTTGTATACTGTTTGCCCACAAAATGCAGTTCAACGTCAGTTCGATTTTATTAAGACATATACCGCCGTTGAACTCACGGTTTGCAATAGATCAGCTTCCGAAAAGTGTTGAGTGTGAACAAGGATGTGTATAAATTAATGTGTTAAAACTGCTGTTCAATATGTTATTTCACCAAATATTGTCAACTAGGTGAAAGCGTAAGTTAGCGTTATCAGCAGAAGATGATAAACGATTTATACAAAAGGAGAAAGTTTATGTCCTAGCATATGGATTGCAGCTCATTTAACTGTGTAAAAATAAATAGTATTGTTCTCTTATTTGAGTGAATGTATATGCATAAGTAAATAAATCAAATGCAATAGGCTAAATGTGATTTCTAACTGATTTTAATGTATGTACAAAAACATTAAATGTGTTTTTTGTGGCTTATTTAGCAGAATAAATTTCGTATTTTTTGTACCTCATATTTCTTGGGCAACTATATTATTAATTTCCTCTGAAAGTATCTTATGTTTAATATGAGGTGGATCATTAATCTCACACATTATACTGTTTGTAACAATTTTGAAAAAAAGCGTCATTTAGAAACAGTTTGAGGTAGTAAAGTATTTGGCATAAAACTTTTTTAGCCAAGTACAACACATGTACAGGACATTAAAAAAAGTCAAATATTTGGAGAGGTGGCACTAATCACCAAATCAAGAAAAAGAAGTCTAATAAACTGGGGCTCTAAACTACATACATTAAGAGCTATAAGCACTTGTTCATTTTGGACACTGGGAAGCACATCTCTTCTAGTGTAAGCTCTTTACTTTCCATAGTTTTGGGGGAGACACTACAGTCCAAAACAAGAGAAATATGCCTAATAAATATAGGTCTAAGATGCATACTTCAAGCAAATGAGCACTTGTTCATCTCTGCTACTGTGAAACACATCTTTTCTATTGAAGAAGCTCTCATAGTTGTTAAGGTATGTATTTTAGAGTCGATGTTTATTTAACATTTTCTTCTTGTTTTGGTGGGTACTACCATCTCTTTGTATATACACAGTGTGTCCCATTTATCTGGAGCACCCTAAATAACTGTTTGTCCAAATGCAAATTACAAAATGTTTGATGGAAATGTTCTTTAGCCGTCAGGGGGACGCCAATCAGCATGATTGCCTTCGTTGTAGCTTTGCTTTTTCACAAGGATATGAACAGCGGTGTGACATTTTTAAATGGCACCCTGTATTTTTTTGTTCAGTAACTCATTTCCTCTCCTAAAGACCTATTCAAAAATGTATCACAGTGTCCTATTTATCTGGAGCACCTTAAATAACTGTTCGTCCAAATGCGAATTACAAAATGTTTGAAGGAAATGTTCTTTCGCCGTCAGGGGGACGTCAATCAGCATGATTGACTTCGTTGTATCTTTGCTTTTTCACAAGGATATGAACAGCGGTATGACTTTTTTAAATGGCACCCTGTATTTTGTGTTCGGTAATTAATTTCCTTTGCTAAAGACCTATTCAAAAATGTATCACAGTGTACCATTCACTGAAACACAACGTTATTAATTACGTAACACAACTTTGACTTTGAGCCCGGGATCACAAACTCGTCCACTTGCTGGAGTTGTCAGGCAACAAATGAAAACCAAGTAAAAACATAGCACAAAATTGACTTTGACTCTCCTGTACCATTGCCCAGGAGTAGAACATTCAAAGGTGCTCAAAGTGGTGACCCTGCACACCAATAAACTGGTGCACTCGTTGAGTGAAAGAATTATTTACTGCTTCCAGTGTTGCTTGCTGAATGGAATTACAAGCAAGCACGATACGTTCCTGCCATGTCCTCTGGAGTTGTTGGAATATCACGATAGACGTCTTTAATGCATCCCCAAAGAAAAAAGTCCAGAGGATTTAAATCAGGAGACCTAGCAGTCCAAGTAACTGTTCCTCCTCGACCAATCCATTTGGCAGGATACCTTCGATTCAGGACCGACGTGCACGCAAGGCATTACGTGCTGGACTTCCATCGTGCTGATACCATACAAGCATAAGCATAAGCAAGCGGCACTTGATCCAGAAGAGGAGGAAGAAATCGTTTGAGGAAGCTGGCATACGCTGTGCCGTTTCGATAACCATTGATGAAATAAGAGCCAATAATTGTACTACCGAGCATCCCACACCAGACGTTAATTGTCTATTGACGCTGATGATCCACCCGTCTAAGCCATAGTGGGTCGTCTCTGGACCAATAATGCATGTTTCTTGTATTAATCTGTCCTTTATTTGAGAAGAAACATTCATCGGTAAGTAGAACATTGGAAAAGGAGTTCGGGTTGGTGAGGATTTGCTGCTGTGCCCACTGACAGAACTGTACACGATTCTGGAAGTCATTCACATGAAATTCTTGATGTAGGTGTACATGTTAAGGATGGAACCGCTGACGTACAAGAATACGATGTACACTGGTTTTAGGAATGCCAATCTCGTGTTCAAGCTGTCGTGTGCTCACATGGGGATTCATAGCAACGGAAGCGCGAAGAGTAACTTCAGCAGCTTCGTCTGTGCGAGTGCTACGACGATTGCGTTTTCGTGGGTTGAAACTTCCCGTTTCTTGAAGCGGTGCAACAAGACGAGAACACATCCATCCGGAAGGTGGGTTCTTGTCAGGATATCGCTCTCTGTACAGTTCCGCTGCCTGCGTAGCATTTCGCCTACCTTCAACAACAACAATAAAAGAAACGTTATGTCGATGCAGTTTGTAGGAAGGACAGCCTTTACTGTATACCTGCTCTACACAAAAGTATTTAAAAGGACTGAACTACTGTACTAAATGTACCTGTACATAAGATAACTGTATTGCAATTACTGTTCTGCTAACTTACATTTCCCACAGATGAGTAGCATTTCTATCTTCTTTTCGTTGTTCGTTGGTGTACATTCTACTCACACAGTAGAATGGTTCAAATGGCTCTACGCACTATGGGACTTAACATCTGAGGTTATCAGTCTCCTAGACTTAGAACTACTTAAACCTACCTAACCTAAGCACATCACACACATCTTTGCCCGAGGCAGGATTCGAACATGCGACCGCAACAGCAGCGCGATTCCGGACTGAAGCACCTAGAACCGGTCGGCCACGGAGGCCGGCCACAACGGAATGACTTATATTTACATTTGTCCTCTGTCAGCGTCAGCATGTGGATGTCTCCCGTTACCTCGAGTACGTGCACTACACGCTGGGAGCGTCAGCGTCAGTGTTGTGTTATGTAATTACTAACGTTGTGTTTCAATAAATGGTACGCTGTGATACATTTTTGAATAGGTCTTCAGGAGAGGAAATGAATTACCGAACACAAAATACAGGGTGCGATTTAAAAAAGTCATACCACTGTGCATATCTTTGTAAAAAACAAAGCTACAACGAAAACTATCATGCTGATTTATGTCCCCCCTGACGGATAAAGAACATTTGCTTGAAACATTTTGTAATTTGCGTCTGAACAAACAGTTATTTAGGGTGGTCTAGATAATTGGGACACCCTGTATATATGTGTGCGTGAATTTACTCATTTTTAATGTGGAAATACTGTAGATAACTATTTTTACATGTTTTTGTAAATAATTGATATTGATCAAATACAGTCCGACCGGTGTAGCCGAGCGGTTCTAGGCGCTTCAGTCCGGAACTGCGCTGCTGCTACGGTCGCAGGTTCTAATTCTGCCTCAGGCATGGATGTGTGTGATGTCCTTAGATTAGTCAGGCTTTTTCTTTGGTCGTCAGTCTACTGACTGGTTTGATGCTGCCCACCACGAATTACTTTCCTGTGCTAACCTCTTCATCTCAGAGTAGCTCTTGCAATCTACGTCCTCAATTATTTGCTTGACGTATTCCAATCTCTGTCTTCCTCTACAGTTTTTCCCCGCTACAGCTCCCTCTAGTACCATGGAAGTCATTCCCTCATGTCTTAGCAGATGTCCTATCATCCTGACCCTTCTCCTTATCGGTGTTTTCCTCATTTTCCTTTCCTCTCCGATTCTGCGTAGAACCTCCTTATTCCTTACCTTATCAGTCCACCTAATTTTCAACATTCGTCTATAGCACCACATCTCAAATGCTTCGATTCTCTTCTGTTCCGGTTTTCCCACAGTCCATGTTTCACTACCATACAATGCTGTACTCCAGACGTACATCCTCAGAAGTTTCTTCCTCAAATTAAGGCCGGTATTTGATATTAATAGACTTCTCTTGGCCAGAAATGCCTTTTTTGCCATAGCGAGTCTGCTTTTGATGTCCTCCTTGCTCCGTCCGTCATTGGTTATTTTACTGCCTAGGTAGCAGAATTCCTTAACTTCATTGACTTCGTGACCATCAATCCTGATGTTAAATTTCTCTCTGTTCTCATTTCTACTACTTCTCATTACCTTCGTCTTTCTCCGATTTACTCTCAAACCATACTGTGTACACATTAGACTGTTCATTCCGTTCAGCAGATCATTTACTTCTTCTTCACCTTCACTCAGGATAGCAATGTCATTAGCGAATCGTATCATTGATATCCTTTCACCTTGTATTTTAATTCCACTCCTGAACCTTTCTTTTATTTCCATCATTGCTTCCTCGATGTATAGATTGAAGAGTAGGGGTGAAAGGCTGCAGCCTTGTCTTACACCCTTCTTAATACGAGCACTTCGTTCTTGATCGTCCACTCTTATTATTCCCTCTTGGTTGTTGTACATATTGTATACGACCCGTCTCTCCCTATAGCTTACCCCTACTTTTTTCAGAATCTCGAACAGCTTGCACCATTTTATATTGTCGAACGCTTTTTCCAGGTCGACAAATCCTATGAAAGTGTCTTGATTTTTCTTTAGCCTTGCTTCCATTATTAGCCGTAACGTCAGAATTACCTCTCTCGTCCCTTTACTTTTCCTAAAGCCAAACTGATCGTCACCTAGCGCATTCTCAATTTTCTTTTCCATTCTTCTGTATATTATTCTTGTCAGCAGCTTCGATACATGAGCTGTTAAGCTGATTGTGCGATAATTCTCGCACTTGTCAGCTCTTGCCGTCTTCGGAATTGTGTGGATGATGCTTTTCCGAAAGTCAGATGGTATATCGCCAGACTCATATATTATACACACCAACGTGAATAGTCGTTTTGTTGCCACTTCCCCCAATGATTTTAGAAATTCTGATGGAATGTTATCTATCCCTGGTGCCTTATTTGACCGTAAGTCCTCCAAAGCTCTTTTAAATTCCGATTCTAATACTGGATCCCCTATCTCTTCTAAATCGGCTCCTGTTTCTTCTTCTATCACATCAGATAAATCGTCACCCTCATAGAGGCTTTCAATGTATTCTTTCCACCTATCTGCTCTCTCCTTTGCATTTAACAGTGGAATTCCCGTTGCACTCTTAATGTTACCACCGTTGCTTTTAATGTCACGAAAGGTTGTTTTGACTTTCCTGTATGCTGAGTCTGTCCTTCCGACAATCATATCTTTTTCGATGCCTTCACATTTTTCCTGCAGCCATTTCGTCTTAGCTTCCCTGCACTTCCTATTTATTTCATTCCTCAGCGACTTGTATTTCTGTATTCCTGATTTTCCCGGAACATGTTTGTACTTCCTCCTTTCATCAATCAACTGAAGTATTTCTTCTGTTACCCATGGTTTCTTCGCAGCTACCTTCTTTGTACCTATGTTTTCCTTCCCAACTTCGGTGATGGCCCTTTTTAGAGATGTCCATTCCTCTTCAACTGTACTGCCTACTGCGCTATTCCTTATTGCTGTATCTATAGCGTTAGAGAACTTCAAACGTATCTCGCCATTCCTTAGTACTTCCGTATCCCACTTCTTTGCGTATTGATTCTTCCTGACTAATGTCTTGAACATCAGCCTACTCTTCATCACTACTATATTGTGATCTGAATCTACATCTGGTCCTGGGTACGCCTTACAATCCAGTATCTGATTTCGGAATCTCTGTCTGACCATGATGTAATCTAATTGAAATCTTCCCGTATCTGCCGGCCTTTTCCAAGTATACCTCCTCCTCTTGTGATTCTTGAACAGGGTATTCGCTATTACTAGCTGAAACTTGTTACAGAACTCAATTAGACTTTCTCCTCTTTCATTCCTTGTCCCAAGCCCATATTCTCCTGTAACATTTTCTTCTACTCCTTCCCCTACAACTGCATTCCAGTCGCCCATAACTATTAAATTTTCGTCCCCCTTTACATACTGCATTAGCCTTTCAATATCCTCATACACTTTCTCTATCTGTTCATTTTCAGCTTGCGACGTCGGCATGTATACCTGAACTATCGTTGTCGGTGTTGGTCTGCTGTCGATTCTGATTAGAACAACCCGGTCACTGAACTGTTCACAGTAACACACCCTCTGTCCTACCTTTCTGTTCATAACGAATCGTACACCTGTTACACCATCTTCTGCTGCTGTTGATATTACCCGATACTCATCTGACCAGAAATCCTTGTCTTCGTTCCACTTCACTTCACTGACCCCTACTATATCTAGATTGAGCCTTTGCATTTCCCTTTTCAGATTTTCTAGTTTCCCTACCACGTTCAAGCTTCTGACATTCCACGCCCCGACACGTAGAACGTTATCCTTTCGTTGATTATTCAATCTTTTTCTCATGGTAACCTCCCCCTTGGCATTCGCCTCGCGGAGATCTGAATGGGGGACTATTCCGGAATCTTTTGCCAATGGAGAGATCATCATGACACTTCTTCAATTACAGGCCACATGTCCTGTGGATACACGTTACGTGTCTTTAATGCAGTGGTTTCCATTGCCTTCTGCATCCTCATGTCGTTGATCATTGCTGATTCTTCCGCCTTTAGGGGCAATTTCCCACCCCTAGGACAAGAGAGTGGCCTGAACCTCTATCCGCTCCTCCGCCCTCTTTGACAAGGCCGTTGGCAGAATGAGGCTGCTTCTTATGCCGGAAGTCTTCGGCCGCCAATGCTGATTATTTATCAAAATTTAGGCAGTGGCGGGGATCGAACCCGGGAGCGAAGACGTTTTGATTATGAATCAAAGACGCTACCCCTAGACCACTTCAGGCTTAAGGAGTTCTAACTCTAGGGGACTGATGACCTCAGATGTTAAATCCCATAGTGCTCATAGCCATGTGAATCATTTGATCAGATACATGTGACCATGACACAAAATCGGAACATGACATCACAATATGTCACTATCTGTGCGTAGCTCCAGTGCTGTGGGCGCACATATGAGATGAAATTTACTGATGATGAGGTACAATTTTCTCTGATGGGCAGAATATTTGCTTAAAAGGCAGAACTTTTCCTCATGAAGTGGCGTATCAGGTCACTGCTGACCACTTATCTCGCCCCTGAAGATGAGCAACCGACATATGATGACATGTGTTTGCCCTTGCATATGAGCAGCACGAAGCTCAAAGGTCAATTGAAGTCCGTAATGAGCAAACCATTCCTACTGCTTTAATATCTCTGAGCCGTGGCGCGGCTGGCGCCAGTGTTCTCGCACTTAGAATGGCATCGCTGCCATCGATTATAAGGTCACCATCTTTGCCTTCCGCGATTCAGGCCGCTGGTCGGGTGGTTAACGGAGAAAGAACAGAGACAGCGGCGTGGAGATTCGCAGGGTCGTAGGTGGCTCGTTGACTTTTACCGAGAGACCTGTGGTACGACGCCTGTACGCTATGGGCAGGGTCAGCGAGAGATCCCGGCAGTGACTTGATGGGACCTCGGGTTTAGTATCATGGTGGTGCACTGTTGTGTTTTGGGGCTTTTCTGCTGCGAGGGCATGTATAGGTTCTTAATACTGGCCATTGAAACTGAGATGTGCCTATGGCGTGACGGAGGAAATGTGTGATGCTCGCCACTGTTGCATGTGAAAACTCTTCGTCTGTCTTGTGTCTGTGCAGAAAATTATGTGAAGTAAATAGCTAATACTACGGTGACGTCTTCCTTTCATGCGTTGTTGAATATATTTCGGAATTACTGACTGGTGTATACACTTAAGCTCTGTTTTACTAAAGGTCCTCTTCGATACCAGCACCTACCTTGGGTAATAAATGTTATTCGGAGGTTGTCATGGTACTGTAAGTAATTATTATACACAAAATTGTTTATTCTGATTATACTAAATGGGAGATGTAAGATCGGTTGTCCGACTCTGTAAATTACTATTGTCTCCTCTGTGTGGCAGCCTAGCATTGTCAGTGGCTTCAATCATTATTCCTGTCATATTTCGAGTTTTTTATTCGCGGGTTTGCTTAAGCTGACACTGTTGAGTTGTAAGACCTATAAACAGGCAAGTCAAACTGAGTATTCTATGAGCTCAAGACGATATTCTGTTACGTGGTACCTTAGTTTGTTATAGGTTAGAAAATTTTACGTGTTATTAATATTCTGCTGTTTCCTTTGCCTAAAGAGGAGCTAGTTCTGTGAAGTAGTCGTTTGTATTTTATTTGTGTGTTACGCGTTGTACTTCTTCATGTTAATTGTTTTTAAGAAGCTACAAATGACTCTGTGTATGTTGCGGGTAGCTGAAACTGACGTGTTCACGGGGGTCGCGTCCTGGCTTTTTTACTACGGCACATCCTGCTATCCTCCTTCAGTATATTTGTTTCGCTTATAACGTTACTACATTTGTCGAGTGGAATTAGGGCTTACTGTAATCACCTTATATATTGAAGTTAAGTACCTCCCTTACCAGGGCGCGAACCTTCATTGATATAGTCGTATTCTCATCTGTACAGATTGATAGTGTTATTCATTTGTTCTCGTCACATGTATGATTATTTATCTTGTTATGTTTAATGTCAGTAATATGTAAGTGTTAGCGAGGTCCGAATTGGGACGTTGTATTCTCCTCTTGTGGAAACAAATTTAAATGATTTTATTCCCCTTTTAAGTGGCCGTAGATGCGTACATTTTGCCTCCATGTTTGGTGTTTTTATGGCTTCCACGTTAATTAAAATTGCAGTAAAGGTAAATTTGGCAACGGTGGGTTTCGTGTATTTATTAGTTGCTAAGTGGACCCGAAGTTAAGTGCAGGAACCCTACCAATCTCTACAATCTGCATAAAGTGTATCGTACAAAAACTTAGCCGTTTAATCACTGGTTGTCTATTTTATATGGTCAGGTACTACTTTAATTTCTTACTGCAAGACAGTGTCAGAGTACTGCCGGGTAACCTATTGCTTCTTGGTGTCTCACAGGGCGGACGTAGTGCGCTCTGTAATAGCGTACAGAAATTAGCTGTTGTTGCTGTCGCTCTCAATAGGAACGCGGACAATACCGACGCCACGAGAGGGGCGGCCGTCTTTGAAGTGGGACTCCGCCACGGCATTTCGACCGTCGTCGGCCTAGAGAGTCCTCGTCTCCATATTGCCGGCCGCCCCGGTCCTTCCGCAACAAAAGGGAACGGATCAATTACGGCTCTTCATTGCCGCATCATTGTCGTCCCCTCGACGGGCTGTCACTGGCGCCGTAGGCCAAACTCACCAAGACGGGCTCTGGATGGTCTACGGTAGGACTTGGGGGAGGGAGAGAGAGCGACAAAGAGAGAGAGAGAGAGAGAGGATGGGGGAGACAGAGAGAGGCAGAGAGAAGAGGAGATCTGGTGGAGCAAGGGGAAGAACCAACTTGCTCGCGCAGCGTGGCCGCTCCCAGAAGTGGCCATTACTGGAGAGGAGAGGAGAGATCCCTCATTTGCAGATAACCGCCCCAAGTTGGGCCGCCACGCCAATTCGCGAGCCCTGGGATCGGTTTGCTAGCCTTCCCCGTAATTGCGTAGGCGCCCCGGTGGCCGGCGCGACCCTCCGGGGGGCGAGAGGATCATGTCTGATACTACATCGAAGGAGCCAAGTCAAAGACTGACTCAGAGCAAGTGAACTACCTCTGATAACCTGACCTTCAACTGCCTCCAAATTAAGCTGTTTTCTAAGCATCACAAAAAGTCGAAATTTACTTCAGAATTTATTTATGTAACTGCACTGCAATTGGACTACACGAACTACTTTACTCTGAAGGGTATGTCTCTTGGAATCTCTTGATAATCTGTCTTCTATGATGAGTCAACAATATTATCAAGTGTAGCGAAGACCAAGCAGTAAATCAAGAAGAAATCTTGAAACGAAATTAATGTTCAAATGAAGAAATAAAAACTTCGAAGTTTTCCGACGGCGTTATCCTTCTGAAAGAGATGGCAAAGGACTAGGAAGACCAGTTACAAGAAACGGAAAATGTATTAACTTGAGGAACAAATATTTCCGAGTGAACGTTTCGAGCACGGCATTACATATAATCTACATCTACATCTACATTTATACTCCGCAAGCCACCCAACAGTGTGTGGCGGAGGGCACTTTACGTGACACTGTCATTACTTCCCTTTCCAGTTCCTGTCACGTATGGTTCGCGGGAACAACGACTGCCAGAAAGCCTCCGTGCGCGCTCGAATCTCTCTAATTATACATTCGTGATCTCCTCTGGAGGTATAAGCACGGGGAAGCAATATATTCGATACCTCATCCAGAAAAGCACCGTTTCGAAACCTGGACAGCAAGCTACACCGCGATGCAGAGCGCCTCTCTTGCAGAGTCTGCCACTTGAGTTTGCTAAACATCTCCGTAACGCTGTCACGCTTACCATATAACCCTGTGACGAAAAGCGCCGCTCTTCTTTGGATCGTCTCTATCTACTCTGTCAACCCGACCTGGTACGGATCCCACACTGATGAGCAATACTCAAGTATAGGTCGAACGAGTGTTTTGTAAGCCACCCCCTTTGTTGATGGACTACATTTTCTAAGGACTCTCCCAATGAATCTCAACCTGGGACCCGCCTCCCAACAATTAATTTTATATGATCATTCCACTTCAAATCGTTCCGTACGCATACTCCCAGATATTTTACAGAAGTAACTGGTTCCGCTATCATACAATAAAAGACCCTTCTTTCTATGTATTCGCAACACATTACATTTGTCTATGTTAAGGGTCAGTTGTCACTCCCTGCACCAAGTGCCTATCCGCTGCAGATCTTCCTGCATTTCGCTGCAATTTTCTAATGCTGCCACTTATCTGTATACTACAGCATCATCCGCGAAAAGCCGCATGGAACTTCCGACACTTTCTAATAGGTCATTTATATATACTGTGAAGAGCAATGGTCCCATAACACTTCCATGTGGTACGCGAGAGGTTAGTAATAAGGTACCGTCTGAGTGGAGCTGCATAAATAATCAGTCAGATCTTGGTAAGATTTCAGAGTGGTGCAACAATGAGCAAGTTGTTTTAAAAGTTCATAAATGTAAAATTGTGCACTTCAGAAAACGAGAAACCACAGCATCCTTGATATAATATCAATGAGTGACTGTTGTAAACGGTCAAGTCGTACAGATTCCCGGGTGTAACGTTTTGTAGACATGGGTAAAGCAGATGGCAGACTTCGGTTTATTGGTAGAATAGTGGGGAAGTGCCATCAGTCTACAAAGGACATTACTTACAAATCACTCGTGCGACGAGTTCCAGAATATTGCTCAAGTTTGTGGCATCCATACCAGGTAAACTTAACAGGGGATATTGAAAGTATACAGAGAAAGTGAGCACGAATGGTCACAGGTTTGTTTGACCGGTTGGAGAGTGTCACATACATACTGAAGGCACTGAACATGAAGGTTCTCGAAGATAGACGTAAACTATCACGAGAAAGTTTGTTAACAAAATTTCAAGAACTCTAGGTATATGCTACAACCCCCTACGTATCTATCACAAAGGGGATCGTGAGAATAAGATTAGAACAATTACTGCACGCACAAAGTTATTTATTTGATCAGGCTTCTCGCGATCTATTCATGAATGGAACGGGAAGAAACCCTAATAAGTGGTGCGATGAACGTACCCTCTGCCATGCACTTCGCTGCAGTTTGCAGAGTATATACGTAACTGTAGATGTAGATGTATGATAGTCTGTCATGGGCTATCAGAAAACAGGGAGAAAAGATAATCCAAGCGTTTGAGACGCGGTACTACACAACAATGTTTTAAATCAGATGAACTGATGAGATAAGAAGTGAGGAGATTCTCCATAGAATTGGTATGGAGAGAAAGACGTGAAAAAGACTCACAATGAGGAGGAGTGTAATAGTACAAGGGGCGTTCAATAAGGCAACAATTTTTTTCTTATTCAGCTTCTATTGAAAAAATGTGAAATGTATTGTGGAACATCGTAGAATATTCCCGCTTCATCTCCAACAGTTTCATGAATTTTAGTCAGATGGCGGTACTATATGTAGTTTACAAAATGGCGTCTGTAATGGAGGTAGGTCCCACGCAGAGAGCTGTTATTGAATTTCTTTTGACGGAAAACCAGACCATCGAAGACATTCTTAGGCAGCTGCAGAATGTATAAAGAGGCTTGGCAGTAAACAAAAGCATGTCGAGTCGTTGGGCTAGGCGTCTGTCATCATCGCACCAAGGTCGCACAAACCTGTCCCATCTCCCGCCTGACGGTTGGCCGCAAGAAGCTGTGACTCCTGTAATGTTGAACCGAGCAGACACTCTCATTCGAGATGATCGACAAATTACAAGCGGACACTTGGCTGCTCAACTGGATGTCTTTGTTGATAGTACTGGCACATTCATCTTCCACTTGGGGAACTAAAAGGTACGTGTGCCCGCTGTGTTCCTTGCCACCTGAATGAAGACCATTAAGAGAAACAAACGACCATCTGTGCGGAATTGCTTGCGCTTTACGAGGCCTGTAGTGACAATTTTTTGTTGAACATCGTACAGCGATGAAAGATGGGCCCATCTTTTCGAATCGGTGACAAAACAGTTGCGCCATGCCACCGCTCCTGCGAAGGAAAAGATCAAAGCCGCACTGTCGGCCTCTAAAGTCATAGCGTCGGTCTTCTAGCACTCTGTAGTAATTTTTCTGTTTAATGTCCTCCCTCATGGTGCAACGATAAACTCTGAAGTATGTTATGCTACTCTCACGAAATTGAAACGAACTTCTCCTTCTACAATACAACGCAAGATCTCCCACAACTCTTCGCAACCGACAGGAGCTCACAAAACTCCACTCATCCACACTAACCCGGATCTCGCAGCTTCCGACTGCCATCTACTTGACACTATGAGGGACGCACTCCGCGGGAAGCGGTATGTGGATGACTGGGAGGTTACGGATGTAGCAAGACGTCAGCTCCGACGTCGACCTGTAGAGTGGTACCATGTGGGCATATAGGCCCTTCCAGTGAGTTGGAGAAAGGTCGTCGCATTGAACGGAGATTACGTTTTCTACCCAACAGAATGGGGGATAATTTGGTGTATTGGAATCCTGAATAAAATTAACTTATTTCCAGAAAAAAAATGTTGTGCATTACTCACTGAACGCTCCTCGTACATGTATAAAGAGATCGGGCAATAACTTCCGTGGTACATCAGTCCAGTGAAAGAGTGTGATTGGAATATATCCAACAAATAATCGAGTACATTTGGCCCAAATGCTGCTCTGAGATTCAGAAGTAATTACAAAAGGATAATTCATGGCGGGCTGCATCAAACCAGTCAGGAAACGATGACACTACAAAGGAAAGGTACTGTGTACCAAAGAGGTTGTAAGATGGAAATCGACGATAAAAAACCAGTGGCAATCTGACGCAGTCGAATTGAATCAGATGGTGGAGAGGGGATTACATGAGGAAATGAGGCACAAGAAGTACGAAATGTATTATGCTAAATAACTCACAAAGGACGATGGAGGGATGGCCTGGATGAGCTATTCTCAAACTTCTAATAGTATATTCCCAGACTCATAGCTACCATTCGATAGCTGAAAACTGAATCCTGCTATTGTTGCATTAGCATGATCAGGAAATTCCTGGCGATCTGCTCCTAGCTTTCTCTGGAGATTTCTAACACTATGGCTGCTGAGGCAAATGCTGTGTAGAAGCATTCGATTAGCTTGTTTGGCTAACATTTAATGTTTACCTTGATCCAGATTATTTCACATACAGATTCTGTTATAATGTCTTTCGGGCAAATAAATTAATAGCAGTCCCAACTTATTGTCTCCATCTTATTGTAAAATTTACCATTTAATGATATTTTCTTATCATACATCTTTAATTTCATATCAAACTATGACCAAATGTCGAGGGCATTCATTCAAAACACCCTCTTCTATCATGCTATGTCTGTATTCATAAGACTTCTCTATCCAGGTTTTGTCGCCACTAACAGCTTTCTAATGCTGTGATGAATTTCACTGTGTTGAGCAATGAACTTGCGTCAGTGTGTTATGTGCAATTAACGGTCGTATGGTGGGAGCGTAGAAAGCATAATAGGACTGAATATTCGTTGAAAAATTAGCATGTGCGTGTGGGATAAAGAGTTACCACATAGCGTGAGAGCCTAATTACACTCAGACTCTCCAAACACGACATATGTACACAAAACACGCATAACACAGCACGTAAAAACAAGAATTGCCACTTTAATATATTCAGTTGATGGGAAAGGTAATAGGTGTATGCTAGCCTTCAGGGGACATTGCTGCACAGACCATTCATTGCAAATGTCTGTGTTCGATAGTATGTAATCACTCATTTTGCAAAAACTCTGAATGAATTATGTGTAAAAGGTTTACATTACCGCACAACACTGACTGAATAATGACATAAGTAATGCTGACCGATGCTAAATATATTATTCGAATAATGATCTCCTTAGTTTATTGCTTGAGTAAAGACATGTAAAAAGATAAGTTACTGTAATAACTAATCTGCCACGAATTCCTATTTTATTAGTTGCAATATATTGTTGGCAATGACTAGACATGACGTCGTCCACATACAATGCCCAGCTGAGCAACTGAGGAAGGAGCCCTGCTTACACTTGTGAAACGCATGAGCCCAAGGGTGGTCTTCCTGGGCATCCATGCAGCCGCTATTGTACGTATGGAGAGTAAAAATACTTGGCACCTCATGAGCGGTCTGGCTGCTGGTTCGAAACCTGAAAGGGGTGAGGACGCAAACACATTCTCAAACTTGAGATATGAAGAAGTATGCAGTTTGCCAAGTAAAGGAGCACTTTCGCATTTGCATGTGGTCCTCTGCATTTGAGAAGTGTAGGAGCAACCGTCGACACAGACACGTCATACGAAGAGTTTCGTGACGCATTTTTAGACAATTACTGGTTCAAGGATACACAGGACAGGATCAAACGGGAAATAATGATGAGCAGAGACTTGGAGAGTTCAGGGCGCCAAAGTCCAGTGAAGTATTTCGAAAACTAGACCACGAAAAATCAGAATTGGGGCGAACCATGCACACCAGTTTAGATCATAAGATTGTGTTACATGAAGTTGCCAATTTCCTACCAGCAAACGCTCGTCGGCCGATGTGGAAGTGATGCAGAAGGATTCAAGGGTATCCTAAGAGAGTTGGTGCTCGCTTTCAGAAAGGAGCAGGCTCGAGAAAAACGTAGGCAGAGAGATGTGCAAAGTGAAAGAAGGGAGAGCAACAAAACATGGACCATAGATGTCGTAGTGGGAACAATGCACAGTGCAAGAACTATGTCAGAGAAAGCAGGCAATAAAACCAACACAGATGGGAACCACCAAATAACATCATGGGCGACGATAGAGAATCTCGTTAATGGTCTGACCAAGGATAGGGTGGAATGAATAACAACAGGAATCGGGAACAATCAATTGAAATTAGACCACTTTATCCTGGGAGAGCACGCCAAAATGACGTAGAGTAAGTAGGAAGAAATAAAGTGAGATTGTATGGTGAAAGTAAAGTATATTGTATATAGTTAGCAATTAAGTTAAGTTATTGGACTGAAGGGATATGTAAATTTATTAATATTTTTTGTGCTATTATCATGTTAAAAGAGGTACTACAGTGCATAAAAGGGCACGACGTTGAGAGGGAGAAAGCTAGGGTATGATTCTTTGTTTAGGCTATAACTATTTGCATAGCAAGCTGACTTCACTAGGTGACCTGCACCACATGGCTACGCGAGAGCGCACTGTTATTTGTATATGGAAGTGTTGTATATGATGAGAATAATAAGAGTAAATAAGTTAGCATGTTGGCTGACTGACAACTAGAAAAATAATAAATGTAAAGATAAATGACCTCACTGGTGAGCGCATAACAGAAACATGTCAATAATTTTGGGTTATGTATTATATGGTATTTGTGTAAATAAGGAACTAATTATATGTAACAGTGGATACAGGTTTCACAAAAAGGAACTTTTGCGAGATACACTGGAAAGACAATGTGACATGCAGATGGAACTGGAGGCTAACGGCACAGGAGCAGAGAAAAGCGGAAGCCAGGGATGCTGTCAGTAAGCCAAAGCCATGTTGTGGACGTGGGAAAACAGCAGGCCTATTAAAATGGGGCTACCTGGAGACCTCGGGTGGCTGGCGACGACAGAATAGGTAGTGCAACAATCCACAGCAGCCCTGCTGGGTCAGGTCAAGATAGGTATTTAAAAGGCCACTAATGACTTGTCTCCACTGTTGTAGTACATGATGGAGATGAGATAACAAATTACACACATGATATAGTCAGCGAATCCTACAGCGCAACTGCTAATAGCTGTACCGAACTGTGAACTCTGTGTACTTTCCCTTCTGCTGTTCTCTGCCAGACAGAGACCGATAAACATCATAATCTGTAGTAGTCAGTCACCTGGCACTGATTTCTGCGTAATCTGAGTCACACACAATGACTCAATTTCCATGTATAATGTCACCAAACAGATAACCTACCCATCCACAATTACCGGTATCCTTATCCAAAATACAATATTTATATCAAGAAAAAGAAGCGACATGAAGAACAGAAGAGTAGGAACACAAAAATAGTAAAAAGAAGAAACACGAAGAACTGAAGACTAGATAACATTACACTTCTCTTGGCCGATGAAGAAGAATTTTAGGTGACCTACCTGGCTGTCCCTCCCTCATACTGTGTGCAAATTCGATGAAAACTTGGCTGTTTCGAAACAAACACCACTTATCTTGCTGTATATTCCGAGGATCCTTCCACGTCATCAACTATGCGAGAGACTTGTAACCTGACGGAATCAACAATGGGCTGAGGGTCCAAAGACTGACTTGCAAAGTCACCATGACTAATCTCATACAGGCTGTTGGACCAAACTTCGCTTCCTAAATTTCACAAACACTGTAGCTTTCATCTCCATACACAAATGAAGATGAAAAATGTGTTGTAAAATCTGAATCAGTGTGTGACTCTTGACCAAAAAAAAGAAAAAAAGTGTAGAATTCGATGAATACTGAACAATTTCACCGACAAACTAACAGTTTCTGATATATTTATCATTTTTGTAAACGTACTTAATTTTCGGGGTAGTCTTAAGAAAATATTTGTGTTTATATTTATATAACATTATTGTTTGTCATTCTCTTTGATAATGATCCTGTCCACCCTATGGTAGCTGAGTGGTCAGCACGATGGAATGCCATACCTAACAGCCCGCAGTGGATTCCCAACTGGGTCAGATATTTTCTCCGCTCAGGGACTGGGTGTTGTGTTGTCCTTATCGTCACCAATTCATCCCCATCGACACGCAAGTCGCCGAAGTGTCGTCGACTCAAAATACTTGCACCAGGCGAACAGTGTACCCGACGGGAGGCCCTATCCACACAGCGTTTCCATTTCCGTAATGATGCTATGTGCTTCAACGTTTTTAATATATTTGTGTTTTTATTTATGTAAAATTATTGCTTGTCACTTAATTTGATATTGATGATATCGGTTTTAATGTGTTTCAGATATTACCTTTCATACACTGTGAACAAGAACATTAGTTAAAATTGGTGGTCGATCCGATCTCATATTACAAATATTAGTTGTCACAGTAAATGTAAATACTGTTTGTCGAATAACGTTTTAGAGCATATGATTTTTGAAATATTTAAAGAGTATGCACCTTAGGGAAATACTAGACTTGGACAATGAGTTTGTGGAATGATGTTTCTTCTTAAATACAAGGCAAATGCATAAATATGACCACACAAAAATACGCAGGATATTTCATAGAATTTTATATAATTGTATAATGTGCCAATAGTTGAACTCTAGAATAATTAACATAACTGCAGGTTTTGCATATTAATTGCTAAATGAAGCACATTTAATTTATTGGATGACCATTTTGAAAATATTAGGATACTTTAATATTTCTTGCCTCAACCTCTGTCTTAGGGATGGATGAATGACAGAGAGCATGGGCCTTAAGTCTAAAGAAAGATGGGAACTGCCATTTTTGAACATAAAAAAATTGTAATGTTAGTTAAATTTCTTTTCATAACATGGGTTATTTTGCATGTTATTGTATATTCCAATTGTCATGTCTCGAAAATCTGATCCAAACATAAGGAGCAGACAGATTAAATAATAAACATGTAGTAAATAAATTTGTGGCAATAAGACCATGAATGAACGCAGAGTTACTGTAGAAGAACATATCAGTTGTTCGCCTGCCCTCGTGTTCTCATTATTTTCCTTGTACAGACAATTGATGGTTATACTATTTTGTACTGGATGAGATAATACAATTAGAATTACCCCATCCTATAAAAAATAGTTCATTAGGTGGGTTATTGTAAGATGGATATAATTTCGCACATTACAAGCACTCATCTACATAATTTTCCGTGATTTACAACCTGAATTAGGTATCATTTGATAGGTTGTACATCGTGAGAGGCACCCAATTGCCTTGCTCATACTGTGGCATCAAGCAGTCAGGCCTGCAAGATGAGTGGTCTGCCAAGCGAGTGGATTCATTTTTTTTTATTTATCAATTAACATGAGCTCTAGTACTCACAATTAAGTTACAAATTATTCTCCTGTTTCAATATTACGCAACGGAAACGGATAACGCACATATGACTATTAGTAATTTACACAACTCTGACTGTTCACTACGCACTGGCAATACCACATTTTCTTTCTTATTCAACAGCTTTGTTCTACACGTGGCCATCGCACTGAATATGAATGGGGCACACATTATAAATTCTGGGTATCATGACAACATACTATTCGAAGGAAAAGGCCACCAATCTTTTTCTTTTCACTATCTTATTTATTCCGATAAATTCTATAACCTAAACACACAAATTCTATAACCTACAACAATAACACATGAGAATTTCCGCCCAGTGGGCATGGCTTTACGTTGGTGATTCTGTATCTTATGGTCTCGTAATTATTTAACGCTACAACGCACTTTCTGGATAGGATGGTGGATCTTTTGCTATATCTCACACTTCGACTCTCACACCCATCATCACTAAAATTTCCTCCAGACGGAGCGGTACAAAAGGAACATGCATAACCCACTGCCTCTATACCTATCTTGCTACTCTCCCATGCAAACCACACATACTTAAATTTCATGAAATACATAACACTGGGAACATACGATACAAAGAATAGTCACAACGTTATAATCACATCACTTTCAGCTTTCCCACTTCAATTAGTATTCATCCCAGTTTCAGACGACACAGCCCCACTTCGTAACTTTTCTTTCCTACTATGAACTCTGGAGGATATATGCACGTCTTCTTGTGCAATGCAAGCCAAGTGGCGTTGCTGGATAGACGGCTGACTCCCCTTGCTTCACTCTCAGAGAATTATAGTTTGAATCAAGCGTCACACGGAAACATAACACGCAAAGTAATATTAAGAACATATTCATCACACACGCGAGTCCTCTACTGATACCATGGACGAGTACTTCCCTTTATCCTTTGTCTCATACACAGATTGAGACTCACACAGTACTCACCTCGTGGAAGTACTCGTCTCTAATTTCAAGTCCTGCACACGCCATTTCTTAAATATTTCCAACTTACAGTACACACCCCAGTAATTCAGCTTAACTTATGCACTTGGAAGTATTTCAACTTATTGCTACACGAGGTTTCATTGTGACCGTTGGTCACTTCCGAAGATTACTACGATCCCCTTAATATTACCTGCCTGACATTTAATTCTCCCCACAAAAGTTCCTGAAATAGAGAAATTATTACTGCAATCTACTCTTAAGTATTCCACATGCATACCATTCTCTCCAATCTTTTTGTCTTTACGGAGCACACCTAAGACAGGTCTTACCAACACAAGATCCAGCGGCCGAGTGCTGAAACATGGCTGATCTCGCACCTCCGCCAAGGTGGGGGAGCACTACGCTACCGTATTGGTCAGCCACATTTCAGGCGCTCAAAGCTCAGGTGAATTTCTTCTCTTTGGTTCCACCAAAGGTGACCAAAGGACCGTCTCAAAGATGATCATATATTCACATTCACTATCTGCGGTTAGCAGACGACGTACATTCATTCATTTCACAGATCTCACCAAATTGGATGTAGGGATTTATATTGTGGGAGAGCACATGTAATCAATTAAATAAATAAATTGTCATTCTTTCCTACACTGGTATCCGGCTTCGCTGTATTAATTGAAATTGAGTTATTATTAGAAAAAATATGTTGTTCTGACAAGAATAGCTAAGAATGTTGTACCTATTTTCAATGTCGGCGTTACTGTACCCTTCCAATCGAATATATGAGTATTTAAAGAAGACTGACATTGTCATGTACACCTTGTAAATAGTTGTTAACGCTTATTGCATGAAAGGTGACGGAATTTCTTTATTATCAAAACGGCGAAATGAATGAATGCCTATACTAGCAAAGGTTGGAACGCCAGTGGAAATGAAACGGCATGCGTAACTCAGGCCTTGGCTGGAAAAGCTTGCGCAGGTGTGTTCGTCCTGCTTAACATAGGAAGTCGCCCTAGCCGGACGGTCGGGGCTATATTTGAAAATATATGGAACCACAAAATAGTTTACTGAAATGGAACTTACTGTTCATTCGAAGAAATGAGTATAAGCCAATGACATAGAACCATGGAAGGAAAGAGTCCTGTGAAATTACAGAAATGAAAGAGCCTCCCTGTTCACTTACGTTTTCTCCCCCACATTGGTGACATATTATGTCTTTTACTCGATATTGAGTCAGATTCCTTTTGCATAGTAGAGTTCACATCGTCTCTTGGCTTCCAGTTGACCTATCTTGTGTTAAATTTGTCTTGACAAAGGTTAAAAGTTCGTGCTAATAATTTATGTGTTGTCTTAAGTACAGCATCGTAAGTTTTGATTTTCTTTTCTTTTTTTTTCTATGTTAACATCAGGCGATTTTACCGCCTACCTGTAATCGAGTTTTCTTTTAAATTTTCTTTCATACTCAACATTCAGCTCTAAAATCTGCGTATTTAACTTATGTTAAGTAACATATTTATTCAAATATACGCTGTTGTGACTTTTCATATTTCATTTCATGTTGGTGGTTTTTCTAGGCTGTGCATAAAATATACGTAAAGCTATTCTTTAGATATGATAATGGCTTATACGTCTGTTAAAACTTGCCCCCAGGAAAAGAAATTCTTATTATTAGAACCAACACCCTTCCTTAAATTTTCTGCAGCCACGATCAGCCCTGGCGCATCTAGAGGAGGTGGTGTTAAATATAACTTGATTGTTTAGCAGACCTACATGAACATTATATTTCCAAGGCAATTTACACGAGTGCTGCTTTTATTTGACTCCTGGAGAGTCGAGACGTTCCGATTGCGATGGATATTCATAGTACAGACATCTGGAGTGCTGGGAAGCCGCACTAGTCCACAAATCAACTTGTCGAAAAACAGACCAGCGACCATAACAGACAGTGGCCATACACCAAAAGTTCCTTCATCCCAGAGAAATACTTTCGTGTCTGTCTAGTGGTTATCGTATAGTTACAAAAAAGTTTGAATGTGGGTGTGGGGTCGGCCTCTGTGGCCGAGCGGTTCTAGGCACTTCAGTTCGGAACCACGTAGCTGCTACGGTCGCAGGTTCGAATCTTGCCTCGGGCGTGGTTGTGTGTGATGTCCTCATATTAGTTAGGTTTACGTAGTTCTAAGTTTAGGGGACTGATGACCTCAGATGTTAAGTCCCATAGTGCTTAGAGCCATTTGAACCATTTGTTGGTGTGGGCTACATGACATCACCACTATGTGTGGATGAATTATTTGTTTTTTTTTTTTTCCATCAGTCTGCCGACTGGTTTGATGCGGCCCGCCACAAATTCCTTTCCTGTGCTAACCTCTTCCTTTCTTAATACGAGAACTTCGTTCTTGATCGTCCACTCTTATTATTCCCTCTTGGTTGTTGTACATATTGTATATGACCCGTCTCTCCCTATAGCTTACCCCTACTTTTTTCAGAATCTCGAACAGCTTACACCATTTTGTATTGTCGAACGCTTTTTCCAGGTCGACAAATGCTATGAAAGTGTCTTGATTTTTCTTTAGCCTTGCTTCCATTATTAGCCGTAATGTCAGAATTGCCTCTCTCGTCCCTTTACTTTTCCTAAAGCCAAACTGATCGACACTTAGCGCATTCTCAATTTTCTTTTCCATTCTTCTGTATATTATTCTTGTAAGCAGCTTTGATGCATGAGCTACTAAGCTGATTGTGCGATAATTCTCGCACTTGTCAGCTCTTGCCGTCTTCGGAATTGTGTGGATGATGCTTTTCCGAAAGTCAGATGGTATGGCCAGACTCATATATTCTACACACCTACGTGAATAGTCGTTTTGTTGCCACTTCCCCCAATGATTTTAGAAATTCCGATGGAATGTTATCTACCCCTTCTGCCTTATTTGACCGTAAGTCCTCCAAAGCTCTTTTAAATTCCGATTCTAATACTGGATCCTCTATCTCTTCTAAATCGACTCCTGTTTCTTCTTCTATCACATCCGCCAAATCTTCACCCTCATAGAGGCTTTCAATGTATTCTTTTCACCTATCTGCTCTCTCCTCTGCATTTAACAGTGGAATTCCCGTTGCACTCTTAATGTTACCACCGTTGCTTTTAATGTCACCAAAGGTTGTTTTGACTTTCCTGTATGTTTAGTCTGTCCTTCCAACAATCATATCTTTTTCGATGTCTTCACGTTTTTCCTGCAGCTATTTCGTCTTAGCTTCCCTGCACTTCCTACTTATTTCATTCCTCAGCGACTTGTATTTCTGTATTCCTGATTTTCCCGGAACGTGTTTGTACTTCCTCCTTTCATCAATCAACTGAAGTATTTCTTCTGTTACCCATGGTTTCTTCGTAGCTACCTTCTTTGTACCTATGTTTTCCTTCCCAAATTCTGTGATGGCCCTTTTTAGAGATGTCCATTCCTCTTCAACTGTACTGCCTACTGCGCTATTCCTTATTGCTGTATCTATAGCGTTAGAGAACGTCAAACGTATCTCGTCATTCCTTAGTACTTCCGTATCCCACTTCTTTACATATTGATTCTTCCTGACTAATGTCTTGTTCTTCAGCCTACTCTCCATCACTACTACATTGTGATCTGAGTCTATATCTGCTTCTGGGTACGCCTTACAATCCAGTATCTGATTTCGGAATCTCTGTCTGACCATGATGTAATCTAATTGACATCTTCCCGTATCTCCCGGCCTTTTGTAAGTATACCTCCTCCTCTTGAGATTCTTTAACAGGGTATTCGCTATTACTAACTGAAACTTGTTATAGAACTCAATTAGTCTTTCTCCTCTTTCATTCCTTGTCCCAAGCCCATATTCTCCTGTAACGTTTTCTTCTACTCCTTCCCCTACAACTGCATTCCAGTCGCCCATAACTATTAGATTTTCGTCCCCCTTTACATACTGCATTACCCTTTCAATATCCTCATACACTTTCTCTATCTGTTCATCTTCAGCTTGCGACGTCGGCATGTATACCTGAACTATCGTTGTCGGTGTTGGTCTGCTGTCGATTCGGATTAGAACAACCCGGTCACTGAACTGTTCACAGTAACACACCCTCTGCCCTACCTTCCTATTCATAACGAATCGTACACCTGTTATACCATTTTCTGCTGCTGTTGATATTACCCGGTACTCATCTGTCCAGAAATCCTTGTCTTCGTTCCACTTCACTTCACTGACCCCTACTATATCTAGATTGAGCCTTTGCATTTCCCTTTTCAGATTTTCTAGTTTCCCTACCACGTTCAAGCTTCTGACATTCCACGCCCCGACTCGTAGAACGTTATCCTTTCGTTGATTATTCAATATTTTTCTCATGGTAACCTCCCCCTTGGCAGTCCCCTCCCGGAGATCCGAATGGGGGAATATTCCGGAATCTTTTGCCAGTGGAGAGATCATCATGACACTTCTTCAATTACAGGCCACATGTCCTGTGGATACACGTTACGTGTCTTTAATGCAGTGGTTTCCATTGCCTTCTGCATCCTCATGTCGTTGATCATTGCTGATTCTTCTGCCTTTAGGGGCAATTTCCCACCCCTAGGACAAGAGAGTGGCCTGAACCTCTATCCGCTCCTCCGCCCTCTTTGACATGGCCGTTGGCAAAACGAGGCTGACTTCTTATGCCGGAGGTCTTCGGCCGCCAATGCTGATTATTTATCAAAATTTAGGCAGTGGCGGGGATCAAACCCGGGAGCGAAGACGTTTTGATTATGAATCAAAGACGCTAACCCTAGACCACGGGTGATACGAATTAATTGGTACTCAGTATCTATCAACAGGTGCCCATATCCGTCGACGATTGATTTCCAGCATACAAGCGAGTTCCATTACATGTAAACATTTTAATTGTAAATACTATTGTTACAATCGGAGCAGAAGTTATGTACTCCCCCTTTTGTCACCATCTATGATTGTAGATTTATTAAGGACATGGTAGGTTATCACTTACGGTATCACACAAGGAATGCAACTAAATCAAGTTCATGCACCAGATTAACAACAGCCAAAGTGTAGTGCATGGGTAGATTACCAGTCTTTTACATGAATTCTAGATTGTTTCCCCATTCTGTCCACGAAGACCAGCGTTTGAAAAACTAAGTTTCCATAAAGAATAAACTTTGCATCCCTTCCTTTGAAAAAGGATGATAATTCAACAAGGCAAGTGACAAATAAATGCCAGACATATAATGAGTCAAATAGGAGATTATCCAGTTGCAGGTCATATGACCATCAACTTGCGAAATTACCGTATACTAGTACAACCCGGCTTGCACACGGTGGCGTTTTCAACTACGTACTGTTATTCTTTCGTACTTACGAATGCTGTTGTTGTATGACTACAGCTAACGATGCTGTCCGATGCTTACTCACCACCTCTTCATATTTTGAACGATCTGGTGATGTTTCCAGATAGCAGCCAAACTAGTTACCGAACTTTAATTGTGTAGGAAAACTGCGGTCTATAAAGCGTTTACTTTTAAGTTTTTTTAGTTAATAAACCACATTAAGACCGTCGTCTCCTCTCCCTGACCGTGTCAGACTTCACTGATACGTATAAACAGTGGACTTAACAGTGCAGATGTTGTAGGCAGAGTCTTAGCAGTTCATGCATTTACATTGATAGAGAGAGACTTCACAGTCCAGTTGTTGCCGTGTCCAAGAGACTTAGCACGTTTTGCATGATTTGAAACTTTTACCCTGAAACGTGTAAGAGTTGTATAGCCTGGTACAACCTCTCACAGTTTCTTTCAACGTATGAACATTATCAAGCACTCACTGGCTTTAGGAAAAAAAATGTAATTAATAATATGAAGGAGAAACTAGTGGAATGAAAGTTCATGGGCGAGAAAGTAGGATTGACAATTTGTAAGACAAACTCACACTTCTACTAGCCTACATTTGACCTTGTTCAGCGAATAATATTGACAGGGACTGTCATATACCAAACAGTTGTTTCACTATATCAGCAGCTTTAACGTCAGCCAACTCCAGCTTACATGGTTCGTTAATGGATCTCTTAGATGCTTTCTTGCTGATTTACGCAGTACTTCTCCTTCTGTCACATTGCACTCCCCAAGTAGGACAATCGGTATTTCAGATTTTACAAAGACGAACTTGAGAAATTTACCACATAAATAGCCGTTAAGGATACTACGCGCATTCGAAAATGTTCGTCAGTTGAACTCGACCTCCAACCAAGTAGCTGAAGGCTGCTAGACACTTCAGACCAAAACAAGCATACAGGACGAATCGCAGTAGTGTCTAATCAGAATTGTGCGTATCGAACAGATGAACTACACTAAGTGTTTGTGGCAAGCAGGAAGACCGCCTCTCATGAGCGTCACCCTAACTCTGGCGGCATAATATCGCAACCGCGTTCGAGTACAGCACCACATCCACCTTCGTTGATAATAATTTTATAGAAATGATGTGAAAATAGCATGATTTCCAAGACATGATATGAAGTGAATTTCGTAAAATACTGACGTCATAAACCTCTAGAAACCTATAAACGATATGTGTCAGACAGAATTTATGTTGTATTTTGTGTCCAAAGTAATAATTCACTTCTTAAACTTTGTGATCGTAGTGTCTGGAACTTGCTAGGTAAATACAAGTTTACAGACTGCTGGACAGCATTAAATCAGCAGCATGTTCTGATTGTGTGCGTTCTGCACTTCCTCCTTGTGTGCGTATGTTCGATTCTCAGGAAAGATGAAAAATGGTCAACTGGTTCAAAAATTGCGCTGTTCGTGAAAAACCTGAAGGGAACGTTCAGCTTCCAAGTTTTGGTGGTTTTGGGTCTTTGGTGGAAATGCGGATATGTTAACGTGATAGTTAAATGACTAGTACTACCGTAGTCAGAACTACAAGTGTTCTATGATTCGAAGTTACGGTACATATGTACAACATATTTATGAAGTTTTTCTAGTTGATGTACACAACCAACCACAGAATTGTTGGTGCAGTGTGCACCAATATGCTAATTTTTCTAGAACTGTAGTCAATTTCAAACAGTTTGCTGACTTAGAAATCCATTGGAAACGTCTGATGTCATTATAATTTGCGTAAGACATATCAAACCAGTGAGTAACGACACTTCAGTGAGGTCCTTACATGAGATTTGACTCATTCTGCTACCTGCCTCAGATGTGAGTTATCTATAGTTTTGTGTTGGTATTCAACTAAATAAAGATCCACACGCCTCTGAATTGCTTTGTAATTGACTGAATCGAGATTATAGTCACGTCCTAACAGACAGATGAAATTAAGATCTTGACTGCTCGTCAAACAACAATGAAAATTTTACATATATGTCTGCCATATAAGTCCTTCAAAACCATACACTGTCATCAAAAACAGGTCCCACCTCCCATCAAACGATTACGATCACGAAAACCTTTCACAGCTACAGCGGCATAGTTCTCTGATTTTTTTCCCTTTGTGGTCTTTCATTCCCCTGCCCCATGGGGGCAGAGGTGGGCTGGCAGCGACACTTCTCTGATTTCGTAAAGTACAGCTTTTATTGTAAAACGATACGAATTAAAGGATGGGTTCTACATTTTGCGTTACGTTTTAGAAATGTGATCAGTGGCATCAGCAACATTCTCTTCTTGTGTAACACAGAACTGACTGTGTAATGTATACTGATATTAGAAATTCGATCTGCTGTGATCAGCTACCAGTACATGCTAGGTTTGATTACTGAGGTGATACCAGTCACTGGTTTCTGGCCACTGGACACCAGTGCACCGAACTACATGTGGTTCATTTTTTTTTCTTTATTGTCATTTTGAAACCTGTATACAGGCAGGCCTGCAGCAGCATACTACGTCGCTCTTTGGCCGCAGAGAAACACAAAAATACAATGAAGACAATTAGAGAAAAAAGATGGTGGACATATAAACGGAGACAAACACTTTTTAAAATACAAGGTGCCGTTCACGGGCGTGGAGTTCAAGATAAAATTGTTCAGACACTTGGACACAGACAGAAACGAAAATTGTCACACGTGAACGTAGGTGCACAAAACGAATAACACTGAACCACTTAAGCACAAAACGACGGCACACACAGAACACGAGGCGTTAATCTCCGGCGCGCGAATGTTCACTAACCGTGTACGAGTTCATGTGGTTCACACAATGTAGTCTATTTATAGATAACCGACGCTTTCCCCCTCGTGTAGAAAGAGCATTCTGGAGGCTGTTAACTGCATATTATGGCTATCAAATGGTTCAGGACTCTGCCGGTGACTGCAGTTCAGTTTGTTGTGGTGAAACTCCTAGAAACATCCTGATTTCCCGTCATGTGTATGCCGTGCTTTGATGGCTTCCATTCGATGTGTAACTAAGTATAGGCATCTTTCGTTCTCAAATCATGTTACAACTTGCCCAGTACCTATAAATCTGCATGTCTGCCAGCTCTGTAAGTGTTGATTATGCTAATGATGGTAAATAGCCACCGTCAATTCCCACACAATTTTTGTCGTGACTTTTACAACCATAGTGCCTTAATTTATTTATTTATTTTGTTTTCCAGAACCATTATAGAAAGGTCATGCTAGGAGGACGAATGTGCATCTCTAGATTTGTCAGTTTCCATGTGGAATTTGTGTGTGAGTTATAGGTTATTTTCAACTAGCAAGAATTTTGACTCCCTGTCATATGTATTCTTCATGGTCCTTGTCCTTTTAACTCAATTCATGCAGGCTGCATACTAAAACTGGAAATCAAAGCTTCTATACTCCATTTCCCGTTAGGTTATCGAATCTGCGGTATGTGTGTGGTTTCACTATGAACGAAGCTGTCATCCCTGCAGGGTGGCACGACTCCAGAGCAACTTTGCTCATAGCAGGGGTACCTTGAATGGGTTGGCCATGGACTTCTCAGTTGGTCCAGTGACCATGAACTTTGCGATTGTGGGTTACGGAACTCTCCATGGCTAGATTATTGTTTGCTATACATCTGAGTCAAAAGCAGCTTGGGGAGAAAAATATGTCACATAGGTTAGCAGACAGTCCAAGACATGCCTACATCCTTTGTCTCTAACATCATAGTGCCAATATTCCAGAACTTGGATTCTAATGTCATAGAACCAGAAGTAACTGGCTCAGAGCTGCGCCTTTATACCTGAATTATACACTGTTATAAGTCATCCAGCAGGTCGGAGCTGTATTATGACATCAAAGACTATCCTCGTATTTCAGTCCTGGGACAGCGTGCTGGAATTCTGTAATGTTATAAATTGCCCAACAGATCTGATTTGGATTATGACATCGTAGAGCCAGAGTCAGTATTTCAAGTGTTGGATTCTGTTGTCACACAGCCAGTCTGCCCTGGACGCCATGTTCGGTAGCCATGTTTTGTCGTTGTCTTGGATTTCTCACCAATTTTTCGTTAAGATAATAGCCCCACTTACACATAAGTGGGGAAAACGCTGCTAAAATTTGAATTTCCTGCCTAAATTTGATTTTCCCTCCATTTTATTCATTGGGCAATTGACCTTTGTCAGACTAGGGGATCTATGCTATCATCGATGACGTCATTGGTTACATACTTTGGACCCACTTACGGCCCAGAATACCTACCCATGGGTTTTACCAGCTTTTCGGAGCAGACATTGTGAAGGTTCAGTAGCACTCTTTGGGTGATGGTTGTTCAATTTTTGTAGTACCTTGTAGTATTCTCCCTGAAAATTCAGAAGCTTCAATTTGCAGAATGTATTGTAAAATTCATTACCTCAATTCTCATGGAAACGGCTGTTTGTGACATCGTATTTGGAAAGAGCGAAAAGTGGTTTGAACTGAGCGAAGAGAACTTTGAACTTTAAGTTTTAATTAAAGTGTTTGTTGGCAAGAAAATACATCAAAATATATATAACTGTATAAATACATCAAAATGTCATTCTGACATTTGGAAGACACGCCATGTAACGCTACCGCCCTGCTCGGACGTACGTTAGCTCTATAAAGCCTGTACTGTAATAAGTTCACGGGCTTCACCTTATAAACAAGGATTTTAGTACGTAAGTTGACCGCGTGTACCTAATAGAAGCAAGATCGGACTTATACTCAGTCAATAACTACAGTGATGCATCAAGCAAATGTAAAGTATAATTACCCTTTAGCATAGACAAGAAGTACACACAGTAGATGCTACCTATAATTAATAATTCGGTCGCCAGCCTACTTAGGCAATGGGTTAGTTTTTCCTTGTACAAGTGGGTGCATGTACAAGCATAACTACACGTAGTAACGTTGCGTTATATGGCAAAGTTTGGAACCAGAAAAATCCACTGAACTAAAGTTTTCTCTTTTTGTACTAATTTAGACGAGCTAAATTTACACAACACCACACAGTAATGATTACTACGAACTGCATTTTGTATGTTGAGCAGACTGAAATCGGGCATAGATTGCCCTAGCATCGACAGTCTTGAAAGTACACACACAATATCACTATTAATTATGGAAAAACACTAATACACTTAGGATTAATATAGAATTTAGCTTTACTGGTCAAATCTGATCAACACATTTCAAGGTTTGAAAGAATGGACAAGAGAAAGGGGGGGGGGGCCTGAAACTGTTATGGTCGTTATACTGAGACTATTAAGTACTGAAGGCAAATTAACACTCAAAATTATCAATCTATGGATAACTACTCTTTTGTCTTACTTCTGAATAATTTAACTGTCATTATTTCTGTCTCAAATTAATTAAATAACATCGCTAACTCAATTAAAAAAAAACTCTCTTCCAATTTAGTCACACTTTTGTTCTTTCTCAACATTTGCAATAACACACAGGACTTTAAACTTCTTTATAGCATAGATTAATCTGCCGGTAATTTTCATTAACACTAACATTAAACTTTCAGTTCAGGATACTCGGGTTGCACAATACGAGGTGAGGACCCTGTCTAGGACAGTGATCAGGATCAGTAATGGCTAAGGCAATTCTGGTAAAAGTCACGTTATTATTGAACAGTTAGAAACAGTTTCGACACTGGTCCACACAGATACACTTCTAAAGATGAAATAAATGTTTGACCTGTGCAAGTCGGTGCGGCGGTTGGCGGGCAGCGAGATAGCGGGCAACACGGCACACATACAAGCACGGCCAAGGCTCACACTACGTCGGCACTTTCCATCTTCTTAGCGTCGTAATCTTTCCAATTTTGTGCCTCAGAATATAGCCATGCCAAGTAGTCGTCGGAATCGGTTCATCCGAGGCTCAATGGAATCCACTTTTCCTGGATAGCCGCCTCGGTACAGTACGTGTTCCTCTGACCGATTCACAACACCGACTGTTGCTCGCCTCCGACTGTAATACTGTGCCCGTTGTGCCGAACCGCGCCAGTGTGCGTTTTCCCGCCTCGCCTGCCTGCACCTTTTCCCGCTCCCCTACAGGTAGGGTATTCACCACAGGTTTTCTACTACACATATCCTAATGCATTACATACGTATGGACCAAGTGTATAAATTACAATTTTCACATCTTACAATAGTTTTAACATTAAATACACTTTCCTTTGATTACCACATTACTTGAAATCTAACATAAATAATAATATTCATTTCAAAAGTTGCTCACAGTCTCTTTAACATAACGATACGAAATGAAAAAAAGGTTCAAAACATTGCTTACATTAATTTATCTAAATTCATAAAGAAAAAAAAATTATTATATGTACAGTTGTCGTTACACATGCCCCTGTTTCCAGAAAATTTTCTTAAGTCCAAATTTTATGGGAACACTAAATCTTACAATTATACAGTGGTTCTGAATCTGTACTTAAATGTCCAAACAGATTTACACTACATATTTCCTTTTACTCACTGTATATAGGTTTACACTTTTTTAACACATCAAGAATAATTACTTGTCATTTACTCAAGTGCCTTTTGCACAGTCCAACTTCCCATCATAACATTACTAAAATAGCAATTTAATCATTTTTTCTAAATTTCTCAAGGAAATAATTTAAAATTCTGGAATACAAACATTTAACTACAAAAACAATAGCATATTTTGTATACACTATAAGATAATTTGTCGCTGCTTGCTTTGAATAGCAGTCCGTTTTCTTACTTACTAAACAAAACACACACACATATATTCAGAAAATTAACTACACATATTTGCTGCCTATTATGCGGATTTGGGCAGTCCTTTTCACTTCATATTGTCACATCTCCTGGATCACATTTACAATTTTCCATCGATTATTTATCTGCCCTTATTGGTATTTGGCAGTCCTTCATATTATGGTTCATACACTGCCCATTTTCATTTTTGACAGTCCCATCTTTTATCTGGCTGATAGCATTTATCCTTTCTTTTCAGTCCTTTTCTCCATAAATTTTTACAGTTACAGTACAATTGGTAATCTGAAACTCACATAATCACATTAGCACACTTTCAAGGGTATACAGACATTTACAAAGATTAGATACATTTAGAATAACTTGGGTTCAGCATAAGATACAGCACATTTACTCGTTCCTAGGAACATTCAGTTTCAGGTCCACAATATTTCTTACACCTAAAGGTCTTTTGGATTTTGGGTAGATCAGGTAGTAAGCATTGTCGTGTGGAATATTCTGTATTATATATGGTCCATTATAAATATATTTAAATTTTGAAATTTCATGGTTTAGTTCACTAGACTTTTCGTGGGTTTTTAAAAGAACATAATCTCCAATTTTAAATTTTGAAACTTTTAAATTTTTATTGTGTCTTTTAGATCTAGATTCAGCTTTTTGCTTTGCCCTTTTAATCACCACTTCTTTCTTTTGATCCAATCCCAAACTTGTACAAGGTGGAAACTCTAGTTTTTCTTCAATTACACTTTTACTACTTCTGCCTAACAAAATTTCTTCCTGTGGAGATCCTGTAGTTTCATGATGTAATGTGTTCATGACATTCTCAAAATCCGATATAAATCTGCCCCAGACTCTAAATCATGCCCCTTCCTGTCTTTTCCGCAACGCACCTTGGTCGACTGTGACATCGTCCCAAGACACGTTCCTGACCTGTGAACTTTTTATATCTGGCGGCTTTTTCAGTTTCTGGAGTTCAAAGTCTTTACTTACTTGAACTCTTTGCAAAATAAACACTGAGTCGTCCGGTGGCTCTTTCTTTCTTTGTTCTGTTTCAACGTCTGGATTTTGTTTTGATACGTCGTCATTGTTAGGTACAGTATCGCAATTAACTGCATCCCCTTTATTTTCACTGATTTTCTCATACCCTCTTTCAGTAAAAGTATATTCATTTTCCTTTACACCTGAAAATTCATCTTCACTAGAGTCATCACTACTCTTTTCCTCAACATCAGATTCACTTAAGTATGCTACTTTTGCACAATAGGGAGAGTTAGAATATTCAATTTTGTTTGTATTTGCGTACCTTTCATCATCTGAACTATCGTCGGAATCCGACCATTCCGGATCGCTTTCAGGTTCTAACATAAAAGCTTTTCTGAGACAGGCACTAAGTTCTTCCTCTGTATTGTCCTCAGGCTTGGATTTCAATTCAGTCTCCTCTTTTGGCAAAACGGCCTCATCCTCAGCTTTTTTCACATCCACTGTGACTTCATATTCGGTGTAATTCTCGTGGACTTTAATTACTTTCAGGTAATCATCTGCCCCTTCTCCACGGTGCCTCTCGGTAGCAGCTCGTACTATTGGCGGACTGTTAGCAGAAGTTATTTCTTCGTCAATGCTGAGGATTTCATCCTCCAAATCCTTCCTATCATTAACCTTCCTCCTATCGGCAGCACGCGTACTTTGCGCGGCGCTATTTATTCTCCCCTCTTCAAATTTGGGCCACGTCACTTTATGGACGTCACTACTATCTCTCTTTCCACCAACTAATTTCTTCGGCTCATCCTCCTTCTTAAAATCCTCCCATTCACATTGCTTTAGGCCCTTGTACAGATCATCGATCTGCACACGCCAATCAGTTACTTCTGCTAATTCATCCTCGCCTTTTATCTCACTGCAAATACTGCTAACCGCACCTCTCTGTGTATTCACAGTTTCATTTATTGTTTCCTTTGCCACGGAATTATCACTCGTAAAATTTTCATTAGCTCTGACGGCTATGTTCGTATCTACTGCTGCCGTATTGCTAGCGGCTTCTTTCCGAACAGATGTTCTGCTAGGCTGGGCCGTTGCCCTCTGATGCTCCACTCGCCTGTTAACATGTAGCGCTCTGTGCGGCAGAGATGACTCATTCTGGCTCACACCTGACGCTTGTTTCGCCACAATACGTCGCGGCGTTCCACGTCTGTCCCTAGCCTGTTTCATTACATTACGGTCGGTCCGGTATCTTTTCTTAAATCGGGGCAGGTATGTATTGTCCGCTTCCGTTTGGCCCGCAACGTTCGCGGAAATTAGTTTCCCGCATCGTTATTATTTTGCGCGGTATACTCTCGACCGCGACCTGGATAATTTCCTCTGCCTCTTCCTCTGCCTCTTCCTCTCCATATTATATTGACGCGAAATCCATCGCCGTCGTTTCGTTCGTCATTGTGTCGGTTATTATGGTTACCAAAGTTTTGGTAATTGGCACGACTTGCGCACCAATGGTCTTCGTCTTCGACCCTCTCTAGAAATGCTTGGAAGCTACGATGATTGCTTCCTACATACCTCTTTGAATCCTCCGGAAGCTTTTTATATAGCTCCCAGATAATTTCCAAATCTGATCTTCTACCTCTTAAGTGTGTCAATTTTCGGTACCAATACTCACAGAAATCTTTCAAAGAATTTCTGCCCTGGTTATCATGCTGTTTGGCCATGATAAACTCGCGCCATAGATGGTCCTGCTTTTGTTCAGACCAATATTCTTCCGTAAATCTTTGCCTGAATTCTTCGAACGTCATTCGTTCGGTATTTAAATTTATTCCCCAGCGCTTAGCGTCACCTGCTAAGGCGCTAATTACTACGTTTATCTTTTCCTGATCAGACAAGTGCTCAGGAAATACTCTCTCGCAATTTTTGATAAAATCTAACGGATGCCACCCGTTATGTTTCTTGGCTGGATCGAAGCGTTCCTCGCCTTCTAACAGCTTCGTAATTGGTGTGCCATTACAGACAACACCAGGCCTATCTTTAATTTTGCTCTCCAGATCGAAAATTCTGCCTTGAATTTTCGTAGTATTTTGTTCACAATTTTGAACACATCCGGATACTTTTTTACTTAAATCCCTTTCAGTGTCTAAAACCACCTTTTTCAATTGCGATATCCCGTGTTGACATTCGTTCACAATCTCAGTTTTAAGACCGAAAAATTTTTCGTCTACCTTAGTTTCAACCAGAGGTTCTACTTTCTCTTGGATGTTGAGAATTTCAACATCGAATCTACTCTTAATGTTTCCAATTTCCTCCTGCATAGTATCCATATTTTTGTTAATGGTATTAATTTCAAGTTTCAGTGTATTTACCACAGAACTGAAATTACCCACTTTTTGTTCTACCTGTTCTATTTGTTTACTAATTTTAATTCCCTGTCCTTCGACCTGTGATTTAATTTGATCCACGTGTGTTTTAAGCTGTTCATTCTGTGTTTTGAGCTGGCTTCCCTGTATTTTGAGTTGCTCGTCAACGTGCGTTTTAAGCTGCTCATTCTGTCCTGCAATTTGTTTGGTTAATTGTTCAAATAAGTCGTTCATACTTAAAATTTTTATACTGTTTTGTTCTACAGGATCGATGTGTTCCGATTCTACTTCAGAAGTTTCTTTCGGTTCTTTCTTTATCTGTTGTGAATCAAACATGTCAGTGGATTCGTTCACGTACCCACTGTCATCTACAAAATCACCCTCTTCTCTCTGTTTTGTCCCTTGCTGTGTTCGAGACGATCTCGACATTTCAATCTGTTCGTTGACGTGTTCGTGGTATTGTATGTACGCCAATTGTCTTCCGCTAACGCCATCTGTTATCTGGCCGCATAAACTCCGGCTACTGCCATCCGCATTCTCCATTTCGCTTGGAGCACCTACCCCGTCTACGTTTCTGTCCATACTAAATGCCAACTACACCACACTATTATACTTGACTCCCACTGCAGTTTATTTGTTTCACTGAATACTATTGCAATACGTGCCACTGAACATCCACTGTTCGATCTTTACATTAATTTGTAACCGACAACAACTGGATGTCCTGTCACCGGGAAGCCACTTATAACGCTACCGCCCTTCTCGGACGTACGTTAGCTCTATAAAGCCTGTACTGTAATAAGTTCACGGGCTTCACCTTATAAACAAGGATTTTAGTACGTAAGTTGACCGCGTGTACCTAACAGAAGCAAGATCGGACTTATACTCAGTCAATAACTACAGTGATGCATCAAGCAAATGTAAAGTATAATTACCCTTTAGCATAGACAAGAAGTACACACAGTAGATGCTACCTATAATTAATAATTCGGTCGCCAGCCTACTTAGGCAATGGGTGAGTTTTTCCTTGTACAAGTGGGTGCATGTACAAGCATAACTACACGTAGTAACGTTGCGTTATATGGCAAAGTTTGGAACCAGAAAAATCCACTGAACTAAAGTTTTCTCTTTTTGTACTAATTTGGACGAGCAAAATTTACACAACACCACACAGTAATGATTACTACGAACTGCATTTTGTATGTTGAGCAGACTGAAATCGGGCATAGATTGCCCTAGCATCGACAATCTTGAAAGTACACACACAATATCACTATTAATTATGGAAAAACACTAATACACTTAGGATTAATATAGAATTTAGCTTTACTGGTCAAATCTGATCAACACATTTCAAGGTTTGAAAGAATGGACAAGAGAAAGAGGGGGGGGAGGCTTGAAACTGTGATGGTCGTTATACTGAAACTATTAAGTACTGAAGGCAAATTAACACTCAAAATTATCAATCTATGGATAACTACTCTTTTGTCTTACTTCTGAATAATTTAACTGTTATTATTTCTGTCTCAAATTAATTAAATAACATCGCTAACTCAATTAAAAAAAACTCTCTTCCAATTTAGTCACACTTTTGTTCTTTCTCAACATTTGCAATAACACACAGGACTTTAAACTTCTTTATAGCATAGATTAATCTGCCGGTAATTTTCATTAACACTAACATTAAACTTTCAGTTCAGGATACTCGGGTTGCACAATACGAGGTGAGGACCCTGTCTAGGACAGTGATCAGGATCAGTAATGGCTAAGGCAATTCTGGTAAAAGTCACGTTATTATTGAACAGTTAGAAACAGTTTCGACACTGGTCCACACAGATACACTTCTAAAGATGAAATAAATGTTTGACCTGTGCAAGTCGGTGCGGCGGTTGGCGGGCAGCGAGATAGCGGGCAGCACGGCACACATACAAGCACGGCCAAGGCTCACACTACGTCGGCACTTTCCATCTTCTTAGCGTCGTAATCTTTCCAATTTTGTGCCTCAGAATATAGCCATGCCAAGTAGTCGTCGGAATCGGTTCATCCGAGGCTCAATGGAATCCACTTTTCCTGGATAGCCGCCTCGGTACAGTACGTGTTCCTCTGACCGATTCACAACTCCGACTGTTGCTCGCCTCCGACTGTTATACTGTGCCCGTTGTGCCGAACCGCGCCAGTGTGCGTTTTCCCGCCTCGCCTGCCTCCACCTTTTCCCGCTCCCCTACAGGTAGGGTATTCACCACAGGTTTTCTACTACACATATCCTAATGCATTACCTACGTATGGACCAAGTGTATAAATTACAATTTTCACATCTTACAATAGTTTTAACATTAAATACACTTTCCTTTGATTACCACATTATTTGAAATCTAACATAAATAATAATATTCATTTCAAAAGTTGCTCACAGTCTCTTTAACATAACGATACGAACCGAAAAAAAAGTTCAAAACATTGCTTACATTAATTTATCTAAATTCATAAAGAAAAAAAATTATTATATGTACAGTTGTCGTTACAGCCAGACATAAATAAAACGTAGATCATTGATTTACAATTCGCTCAGTGACTCCTCTCACCTCCTATTTCTTGGGATGCCCCTTCCAGATGTTATTGAACATTATATTTTATTGTATCCCTCCTCTATTCCGAGATAGTCTCCACTATAACTAGAAATATATCTGCTTATTTGACCATTTTTATACCTTGACTTGACCTTGAATAATGCGTCATTTTATGCGTAACATTTGCCGCTCTTTTCAAATCTTAAATCAAATATTATGATTTCAATTTAGGGAACCCACTTTAGCCTCAAAATTACCTTGAATAACACGTTCAACGTCAGGCCTATTGGAAGCAGTATCTGACCCTCTTTGCTACCAACAAATTATATCTGAAACATTTTTCTATATCTCATGATTATTCCAAGTTATTCCTTAAGATAGAAAGAGAGAGAGAGAGAGAGAGAGAGAGAGAGAGAGAGAGAGAGAGAGAGGGAGAGAGGAAGTTGAACGAAGCTGAATCACAAAAATCACATAGCTGAAGTGATATTTTAAATTTTCAAATAAAGCACAACTGTAAGATAATTAAAATTAATAAATTATGACTGTTTCTGTTATCATACTGCAGATAAAGAGAGAGAATGATTCTAATTTTTATTAACTTTTGAAGTAGATACACAAGACCAATAATAACCAGAAGGAATAACTATGCAGAGATATTTTCTTTCACATAAAAACAGCCAGCTGGCGACACATGCCCTGTATCTTGATGTCAGCCTTGAAAGTCGCCTGTTAACTTGACATCGTCAATGTTCAGTTATATTACTACTTTACTGTGTAAACCAGTTATTGCTGTCGTAATACTAAGATGGTATTCTGAAGCAAGAAATGATGCAAAGAGCTTGGTGAGCTTGTGTAGTCTTTGAAGCTTATGGGAAATCATGTGTTTAGTTTACAGGTCAGGGAGCCAATCACATTGTTACTGACCAAACTAGAAACTCTAGGCTGAGGTATAAATTAGTCTTTTGTGAGCTGGTCAGCGTGCAGGTGACACATGCTGAGCTGAATGCAGCCAGTGCTGTGTGTGAGGTAGTTTCTGATTTTGGGGCTATTTGTAAGCGTTTACTATCTCAAAGTTATTTAATTAAGCATTCAAGAGGCATTTCAGTTACCTGGCTAAATTCTAACTAATTTCGATAGTTAAGTTGTCTTGAACTCGGAAACTGGAATTATGTTCCACATGCCATTGTTAATTCTTTGATTTTGAGGTCAGAAACCATGATGATTGGTACAGAATCTGTATTTGGACATTCAGTCCAACGATTAGTACAGTCAACGGAGTCACTCTTCCATTCAGTTTAAGTTCTAAAATGTTTCGTGTTGTGTTATAGAGCTTGGTTCACAGGATGTCTGCATATCAGGGTTAGTTGCCACATGCCTTTGTGCTGCTGACAGGTCATGTGTTACTTTATTCACTTAATTTTTAAATTAATTCATTTTAAACTAATTACATGAAGTAGTCACATGAATTTGTGGTACATTATTGGGTGCTGAATATGCTATATGTATTATAATATCCACACTTAATCTCAATAACACAACAGTTAAAGCAATATTTTCATAATTTTTGACATGTGTATGATTTTAGTCGACACTGTCGAAACAGTTAACAAAAACGTCCTTCAAATGATTAGGGCAGGCCCACTTACCATGCCTAACACACCACTTCTTGGTTGATTTTTCCCATGCTCTGTCACACTCGTAACCTCTTCCTCTTTTTCCCTTTCTTTCCTCTTGAGGACTGTTTACAGTCTCCATCACTGCACGTAGCGGAAGTCCATGCCTCCTGATCACCTTGGGTACCTGTTGTGCTTGACATCTTCTTTCTGTTTGAGTCATTATAAGTTCCCATGAAATACTGCTGAGGAAAATGGTTCTCATTAGAAGTTTATCTTCCTTTTTTCTTGAAGTAAACTCTGGAAAATAAGTAACTTACCTGTCGAAATGGAAATAGAAATGGTAACACCGATGGTCGCATGGGTGATAGTTGTCAACCAGAGCACACAATGTGGGTAAACTGATTTTTATACTCCCTAACAATAGCTATCTTCGAACAACAATGATGAAGTACTGATATTGAAAGTGGAACTTGAAGCTATACAAATTGAAGTCAGTGGACAACCCGTACAGGTGACAACATGACAAAAAGAAAATCTCTAGATGACCTTTGGGGAACAAACGCACAAAACATGAACACAATTTTCAAACTACAGAAAAGAGCCGTAAGAATAATAACCAAAAATACTAGTCGATCTCATTGCAAAGCTCTGTTCAAAACACTGGGGATTTTAACTGCTCCATGTTAATACATTTACCGGGCAGTTGTAAACATCAAAAATAACTTTGGTAATTACTGCACAAACAGCTCTGTCCATGACCATGTAACAAGGAATAGACTCAACTTACATTTACCAGGGAAAAATGAACATAAAACTCTAAACGGCATTTTATACCAAGGAATAAAACTGTACAATAAATTACCGAAAGAGATTAAAGAAATTGCAAAAATACATTTATTTAAAAAGGCAGCTACAAAGTACTTCTTATGCAATACTTTTATACATTGAAGGATTACTTAGATAAAACAGTAGGGGTTTGATAAAAAATGTTATACAAATAAATAATAATAATAATAATGATTATAAAACATCCAAAATTCCACATAACACCTTCACTTTATGTTTTTTCCCCTCTTTTTTCCTTTCTGCAAATACTTACCCCCAAGCTATGCATAGCACAATACTAACACCTCTTCTTCTTTCTGAGCTCAACATCGCACTCATTATGGAGGGACGCTGACTCAGTTTTTCAGGATAGCAAATGGGAAGTTCTGGTTCAGATCAGAAGAAGCGCCATCTGTCGGACATTTTTTTAACGTTTGTATTTTTTGGTTCTAATAAAACCCCACGTCATCCCAAGCATGTGTGTCAATTTTTACCTCTCTGTCTACGTTATTCCGTGGTTTATTAAGTTTTCAAATTTATACTGACGTTTTGATCACCCGGTACTTTGACATGTCTTATATCCTTGTAAAAAGAGATCTACGGTCGAATAAAGCTAATACTACTACCAGAACTACTTACGTCATAGTCGCGACTGCTCAAGGGTTAAACAAGGCATCAAATAACAAAGTGTGTCGATCGTGGACTAACTACGAGCCACGACCTCATCCAGGGCAGCTGACGGTAAAGTGCTGTATGGAGGGCATCAAATAATAAAGAATGTTCCTGTCGAGTAAGCATTCTTGACTCGACCCGCATTGTGATCTGGAAAGCCATCCTACAGCTTCCTGCAAACGTAGCTCTTCAGCCACCTATGGGGCAGTTATAAATCGCTGCACTACAGCAAACCCTTTTGTCACCTTATCGACCTGCGATACGGAGCTGAATCTCAGAATAACGTATCCCTACAAGTACGTTCTGGAAGTAATGCTACGCACATTTTAAGAGTCATTTGCAGCAGGTTACGTTTGCCCTGGAACATTCGGAATGGAGCCCTGGTCTCTCCAGCCAGCCGAAGAGAGCTCGGCGGCAGTAAGACTGGGACGGCGGCGCCTCCAGATGAAGGAGGCTGGCGCGGCAATTATAGGCAATAATTAGGGATAATTAGCGGGGAGGCGAGCGTATCGCTAATGAAGGCGCGGCGTTTGGCTCTCGAGCAGCGCGGTAATTGGTCGCCCCTGGAGTGGGCGATGGGCGATCCCAGGGCAGTCCCCTGCGGCCCTTTTGTGCCGCTGGCGAGGGATTTCCTGCGGCCGGCAGCCAGCCAGCCAGCGCAGCGGGCTCTGCCGACACGAGAAGCCTGCGCCTAGCACACACTCTGGGGCCCACAGAACACGACATAAGCTGCGCCACAATGGCAAGCAGACGTCCGAGTGCCACAGTCGAGACCGGCTCTACATGAGGCTCAAAGGGCTCCTTCCAGGCCGCTGCAAGGGACGGAACATATTACTAACGGCACGGGCAGCCTAGACATTATTACCACCACACTGTAGTAGAAACAAGTAGGTGCAACGAAGGAAGGTGACGTAAAAGGAAGTTATACTAGTGGTGGCAAAGAACCGCTTGCCTGCAAGCAACTTGCAAAAAGGAGAAATTTGTAATGAAATAAATTTTCATTCTCGAAATACGTTATTATTCTCATTTGCAGTGTATAAATGAAACAGTTGAAGACACAATTAGGGTAAGAACATTGAAGGCATAGTGTACAGGTTTATACAGGCACTCCCAGTGCAAAGAAACGATATATTGCAACTTTTCAGGGGATATTTTAGAGCCTGCCGGTGTAGCCGAGCGGTTCTAGGCGCTACAGTCTGGAACCGCACGACCGCTACGGTCGCAGGTTCGAATCCTGCCTCGGGCATGGATGTGTGTAATGTCCTTAGGTTAGTTAGGTTCAAGAAGTTCTAAGTTCTAGGGGGCTGATGACCTTAGAAGTTAAGTCCCATAGTGCTCAGAGCCATTTGAATCATTTTTGATATTTTAGAAATCTAGACTTCTTAAGATGTTACTTTAACGCTGTTTTGAGGATTTTAAAAGTGTGAAAACGACATTTGTTCGACATTGCTTGAAGCGCTGCTGAAGATACATCGTACCACTTCCCAAAATGTGCTGTTCAGATTTCTTCCGTCAGAGGTAGCATCACAAACCAACCACTGGGTAGTCCTATACACAAAGCTAACGTGAGTATCTGCCACTCAGACATTTGTCTTTTGTCCTTAACTTTTTTCTGTTAGTCACCAAGTGCGCAACCTGACAGTCCATTACATTTTGTCCCATATTGTCTCACCAAAGTCGTATCATAAACTGACGACTGAATCACCTGATGTATGTTTTCATAGTACTGAAGCGAAATTTGGTAGTAGATTCATCAGCTATGTGTATCTTACAACTTCGTTTCACTTAAACCGAAATATCGACTGTTATAGAGGAAGATTTAATTTGGTTTCGAAGAGCTCTACTGCCTGTTTTAGAACAGATAACATGTTCGTGTTTTGAAAATTGGTCTTGTTGACATTCTGAAAACGAACCACGGTTTTATTGTTACAGAGAAGAGGGGTACTACACGCTACAGTTTAACAAAATGTTGAAAATCTAACACAAAAAATTAAACAAGTAAAACCTAGAAAATATGTGGTTGGTTGTACAAGAGAACAATACAGCCCCATGAATGCACAGATAGTCTTATGAACACTTGTAAGATGTGTGGATTCAGCCTAATCGTTTGAATTTGGTTAAAGTAACAAGTGACAGAAAAAGGGTAGTTTCCTGTAAATCACTTTCTTTTTCGCGCGCCTTCTGGCATGACGACCGTTATAAGGTGGTGACGTTATAGTTTCGTATTTCTTAAATTAATAACGGAGTCTTAACAGAAATGGTGTTTTTATTCATTTTGGGAATGATTTCTTCTCCTGACATTGACTTTTAAATATTGTTACTGCTTTTGTGACAGTGAGTGACTGTTTACGCTGAGTGGTGCTAATACGGTGTTAATACCACTACAGTAGGCTGAATGTATATCGCTTTGTCGATTATACAACCGGCATTCATTCTAAATTTATTACACCAAATCCGATGTCTTATAAAGAATAATTGCATTGCAAAGCCCATGCAGGCATCGATATACTGAATCACAGTCATGCATCACCCTGTTAGTAGCTAATTCGTGACCAATGATTACGCGGACTTTTTTCCCTGGACTGTTCTGAGTGGCCCAGTGACACTAAAGGACGATCTGACACGTATTGTAACAACAATGACAACTGAAAATATGAGAAAGATGAGTTTAATTTATGAAAGCTACGATATGGTGAGAAGAACACCATATTTTCTGTCAAAATCAATGAGACAACACAAAACATCCATCACTCAATTGCGGAGCGCAGGTTTCCTTTGAGAGTAACTCATTCTGCCCTCGATATTATTGAAGTGGCTGTTGTATTGCAGAACAAAGAAAGACCCTGCCATTCAAACCTACCAGAGCTGCAAGCTTTTTCGCGGAAAGTGAATTACCATTCAATCTTGTATGCACAAGCGGTCCCAATCGTCCAACTACTGACCAGTTACGAAACAATGATATGCAATACCAGTGGACGTCACGCAATGAAAGTGTATGCTACGCCCAGCGTCCTGCCATTTTCACGATGCCAGATACTGTTTCTGGTTGCAGATGTCTGATCACATAGTAGCGGTTCGTTATTGGCACATAGGAATGATTGTGGTTCTTTTAACCTATCACCCATGAATCAAACACGCTGACACCAGCCACACCAGCCGAAAGAAACTGTCCTCGAGCAGTGAATGAAAAAGGCGTTAGTCATCGTATGCACGATTAAGAAGTTCCACAAATATCATTTTTGGACACAGTTTGCTTTAATTAAACCCCAAAAACCACTGGTCCAAATTACAGTGTCTGACAAAGAGCCCAGTTCATAGCAACTGCCTTCAAACAATTATGTATGTCAAACGACATAAAACATGTTTTAAATCAGAGCACACTCCGCTGCAGAGTGAAAATCTCATTCTGGAAACATGTTTTAGTTCACCATAGCATCCATCCTCAGTGGTGATGCGGACATTAAATCAGCAGATGCTGCAAGCAGTGGGAATCGCCATCACCACAGCAGCGACATTCACACATTTTCTTAGCATGTTCAGGACCACATTTATCCAGGACAGCAGCACAGTGGGAGACGACCACGAGCACTACTCCACCTCGGGGGCCCATGTCCCAAAGAACTCTCACACTGGCACTCAGACACCCACCAAGAGCAGTAGTTTGAATGTGCTTGTATGGGGCAAAATACTTGTGGACACCTGCAACAGTGGTAGACACCCACAGACAGCGCATCACCTTCATCAACACATCATAGGGATTGGAGTGCTGCCACACAAACTCATTCAGTGCTCCCATCCAAACCAGGATCACCAACAGTGGTACACACAGAACCAAACCCCAGCCCCCATAACCATTTCCCCAATTCACTGATACAACCTGCATGCACAGACTGAGAGCAGGAATACCAGTAGCATCATATCTGGAGATGGACAAGTCCATGCAGCCTCTACAGTCATGGCCAACAATGCACATATTGCCTCAAACCAGCATAGTGGTGGACGTTTAAGCTCCAGACAGCAACCAGTGGGTTTAAAAGCCAGGACGACAAACATACCACCAGTCCACCTCCTGAAACACTGTCCCAGGCGCTTCCAGCAATTCCAAGTGACATGAACCTAGTGTACCACCTGGCGCTTTCAAAGCCCACAGGAAAGTATGGAGCTGGACCCCAGCAGTTGACTCACTCTCCCCAAACAGCAGGGTGCTACTGAGGAGAAAAGCCTACACTATATCTGTGGTAATAATTGCGTTATATCTCGAAGTACATCAGTCGCCGAGTGGTACTGTGGATCCACCTTGATTGCTATACTCACCCAGTTTTCCAAGATGGAAGCAAGAGGGTCAGCTGAGGCTCTCAGCCAATTAACACACCTCGACATCCATATTCATGTCTATGATCTGTTAAATAGAGGGTCCAGTATATCAAACTCTCTGAGGATATTAAGAACAAGTAGGCTTGTATTAATGTTCAAAATGGAAAGAACAACGCTTCAGTCCCCATGTTTGAAGGAGTATATTGAATTAAAAACCGAAAAGAGAGAGGGCACGGCTAGGGATTTCGACAAAGATTTTTATAAATTAATAAATAATTCCATTTCCGGTGAAACCATGCAAAACGTAAGAAATAAATACGATATTTTCATTAGTACCGAATGGGATGAGCATTGGGGCGTAAGAAAGTGCATTGCCAGACCAAATTTTAAGCAGGTAACTATTTTCATTGAGAACTTCGTTGATGTGTAGATGTTGAAGGTTTGAGTACAGTTTACGAAACCTATCTGTTTGGGTATATGTATACTGGAAGTCTCCGAAATTTATATGTACCGTTTCATAATAATTCAGTGCATGTCCTCAAAGTACCCCATAAGCATTTTTAAAGGTATGCACGCAGCAGACTGTCAGTACTCATCTACTGTTCCGACCACAACCTTGATTAAATACCATCCTGCATTCTCTAAACCATTCAAATCTGTGGCCCTGAAATGCTCAACCCAAACAGCTGCACTAAAATGAACTGAGTGGAAATCACACTTAATACTAGTATGACTTGCACAGCTAGCGGTAGGTCAAACTTAAAAACTAATCTACTTGCACAGGCACTCACACAATCACACACGCACATGAAGTGCAAAAGGGAGAAATACGGTAAACTATTTTTTACTTCATTTACAATTTTATTAACATTTTGATGATTTTTGTCCAGTTTTTAATCCTTTTATGTGTATTTCACATTTCTAAAAAATTTTATAAATTTTTTAGATCATGATGCTTATGTATTCATGCATACATATTCCGCTACGTATTCAGAAGAAATAAATAAACAGAACATATTTATACTCGGGCATACATATTTACAAATACATCACACTCAAACGTACTTACAAGCATAGACACAGACACATAACACTCACACATGCAAGCACACAATACATCACACCCATGCAATATGTACCCTACGATAAAAGAGCCACACTATTCGGGACATGCTCTCAGTCAGCCAGTCACTGTCTCTCTCATTCACACCGTCGGAGTACCTCACCTCCTCGCACGCTTCAATTAAATAATTTGAATATGGAGGGTTTCAATCCCGTCATCACAAATGGCTCTTTTATCATCATGAGTTGACAATTCGACTTTAGATTATAGTAGAGTCTACATCTTGTGACTAGTTTGTTGCGCCAGGTGTGGAGGTTGCGGTGGAGTACTGAGAACGCCACCATATAGACACTACAAGTAGTCTTCGACCATGAGAACAGTGATGCCGCACGTCGCACACCCTTAACCTGCCTCTGGGTGGCTTCATCTATTCTACGATATGCATACATTTTGGATCTTCGACGCGCAGACTCCAAAATGGGCAATCCATCCCCTCATCTTTCATTAAGCCGATTACCTTCTTGTTCTGAGGAATAATACCGTAACGTTATCGGCTACGTATCCCGAAGTGTCGAATTCATTACCGACACACCTAATTACTTCATTTAGACTGTATTCTTCACCCATTGGATGAAGCTGTCTGTATCCATATAAAGTAACTTTGGTTCCACGAAATGAGTTTCACACTGGAAAAATCCTCCACGGATCCCACGCTCGAAGAAAAGAAGCATGTAAGCATCAGTCAAAAATTCGATTCTCCGCCTCGTTTTCTTGAGCATTGCGTCCCAGGACAACGAAAGTGCCGTGTAATAAAAGGTGTGGTCCAGAGAATATATGGCCATGCATACACTCTGGAATTTTCAGAAATATCCACAATGAAGCACACGTCGGTGTCCGTGTATAGTCTTGCGTATTCACCCAGATTTGGAACGTTGAATTCCCGCCAGACATTCACGGCATGCTCATGATCTGCATTTGTTATGGCATCGCCTGTGAGAGAACTGGTAAATGTATATATATCGAGTAGCCTGGTTCCGTCGAGTTTCGCCTCACTATCTGGATAATCATGAGGGAAAACACCTTTCCCAGTCACACGCTCAATCTTTTCCTCATCGGGATATGCAGATCAGGTGAGATGCATATCCTACTGACGTATAGTGCACAAAACGTGGCGTATCAAGGAAATGGAGGGAAATTTTTGGCGTCATTCGTTTGGAGAATGAAATATACTTCTCAACTTTCTCAGAAGGAGTCTGACTTTTTTTTCCAGCCGAAAGTAACCAATTGTGAAACTGGAAAGTGAGCGTTATAGCCACTTAAATTGTGGAAGAAAACATGCATGTGTCATGGTAACTGATATTTCAAATTGTTTGCGTTGTGAGCTGCATCACAGAACTTCACCGTAAGATGATAGTGGTCCCTATGGGGAGTTTCAGCTTTCCTATGTAAACGGAGCTCACAAGTGTGACAGTTAACCGCATCACTGCATATTTTTTATCCTCCTCTGATTCAGTCATGGAGGGCTTTTCAATGTCAGTGAGCAATCAAACTGCAGGACTGTCCACAATATAAGCTCAAAAGCGGTTGAGACTTGGATCATATGAGCATGCAGTTTGGTACGCTGCCGCATACACTATGTATTTCTGCAAAAAGGTGGTATGTGAGGCTATGGGATTCCCTTCACAGTGGGTGACTGGGGCAAGGGTACATTGGAAGTCTTCATATACAACAAACAGATATCATTCGTGCTGGTGGACGTTCTTGAATTTAATGAACTTGTTTTGTTCTGTAGGCATAACAACATGAACCGGTTCCTTGGATTCCCAGTCCTCCAGATGTCTTTTTAAATCCATTTTCTTCTGAAATAGTATTTAGACACTTGAAGCATATGCTTTTCTTATGTCCTTCTTTCGACAGTTGGCTGCAAAGGAGTCGGGGAATGGCTTTGATCCTAACATAATGCTGATTATCACCTCCAGAGATCAGCAACATTTTTAGAAGAAGATCACGCTACCCTGCGTATATCAAAAATGCAGTGGTCCAATGCAGTATGCTTGTCCTGCTCATATGGCCTGCTCTTCTGCGTCTTCAGGACATAAACGTGAACTGATATTCGGGGATTTTGTACCTCAAATTTTGCTATGTCCTGAAGCTGTATGGGGAACTGGATACTCTCTAAGTTATAACATCCACGAACGTTAAGACCTATTCAGTATCGAGATGTGCGCTGCGGATCTTTTGTGTAATTTCTTTCGCAAGCCACGATTGACCATGAAAAACAAGCGTTATCCTTTTCATTTTGAACGTTAATACAATCCTGCTTTGTCTTAATATCCTCAGGGGGTTTCATATAACTGAACCCCTAATTTAAGAGATCATAGACATGAATATGGATGCCGAGGTGTGATATTTGCCTAAGTGCTTTAGCTGCACTACCAAATCAGAAAACTGAGCTAGCATTGCTCCCACAGTGGATTCAAGATACCACTCGTCGGTTGTCATACTCCGAGAAATAGCGCCATTATCACCCCAGATGTAGTGCAGACATTCTTCCTGAGCAACACCCTGCTACTTTTTTTTTTTTGGGGGGGGGGGGGGGGGAGGTGAGTCAATTCGCAGCAGAGCACCGAGTTACGTTTAAATTTAATGTCATTATATCTTGGATCATCTATAGCTTTGAGGAGCTCTGCCTCCAGCACCGGGAGGCATGCTTCTAGAAACCTGACTGGGACGCGATAACTGCTAGCCCGAATCTCAATTCTAGTAAACGAGATACGGCCTCAAAGGCACGAGCAACCGCCGAGTATTATGGAGAGGTCATGACGCTTCTATTCTGATCTCCTTCACTATTAGGCCGTAACAGAGCACTACTACTAGCCACAGTTTCACTATAATTAATGCCACAACTAGGAGATGACTGCATCGACCTGATGGATGACTGAGATGGGGAGGTATTTCACCCTCGCCGGAATTGTTGTTACTGTGGAGCCACCAATCCATCTCACAGAAGTCGTCTACATGAAGATACTAATTATAAGAAACAACAATAATAAAAATGTGTACTGAATTTGCCTACAGCGAGATATTAATTTTACATCACTACCAAAAAAATAAAAGTAAAAAGTCCATACCCCTGGTCATCATTCTCGACACATACCTCTAATAGAATCTCATCCTGCTCTTGATCCATAGTCTATAACAATGAAGAATATATGCCTCACACAACTGTATATGATGAAAAAATAGTCTAATTCCAATATACAGGGTGAAGCGAAATTCGCGCACAGGCTTCGCAGCGCGACTCCTCACATGCCAGTGATAAAAAAATGTCCGTCATAAAATTTCTTCCATCGAGTACATCCGGCAGAAAAAGGACATTAAAGACTGGCAATCTGACAACACTGTAAGCAGATGTACGATAACTACCTCTGTCAGCACATATTAGTTACGCTGTACAGTTGGTGCTGTAGATAGATTTTTGAGTTAGCATGCAGCAAGTCGATGGTTCAATCCTTGGTTAGGGAAATTTTTTTTTTATTTGCTAATTTCTTTCTGACATTTTGCACTGTGATACACACTGTTTCTAAGGTCACATGTTTCCTAAATTTACAACATTTTGTAACGCTGACAAATAAGAAATAGGCTGTTGAAACAAATCACTTGTCATAGGACAGAGTAACTACAAAAACATTATCAATTTCGAGCTGCTAAAGATGAAAGCACAGTACAATAACACAACATCTACTTCTCATTTCTATTACACATAATATGAGCTCTCAGATGTTGCACATTAGCAACCAATGGCAGTAATGTCCACAGTAATGACTGCATGACCTTCACAACAGAATACTTCGTCCTCAGAACAACAGATGCTCAAAGCGACCTCCCTGCACGTCCAACATAGCGCAACCCGCTGGATCATACAGCTCTGGACCCTTCGCAGCAAAGCTGCATGAAGACATGCTACCAATTCTTCCACATTCATCAGCGGAGTGGAGTACACGTGCTCCTTCAGGTGTCCCCACAGGAAGAAATCCGGGGGATATATGTCACGTAAACACGGTGGCCATACAACTGGACCTCCATGTCCAACCCATTTCCCTCGAAATTTTCTGTCCAAATACTGTCTTACATTAATCCTAGAGCGTGGAGGTGCACCATCAAATTGGTTCAAATGGCTCTGAGCACTATGCGACTTAACTTCTGAGGTCATCAGTCGCCTAATTCGAACCTGCGACCGTAGCGGTCGCTCGGCTCCAGACTGTAGCGCCTAGAACTGCACGGGGTGCACCATCATGTTGGAACCATATCCTCCGGTGAATATGTAGTGGAACGTCTTCCAGCACATCAGGCAGATAGTTTGGGAGGGATGCATGATACCTTCGTGCAGTCAACCGGTCGGACAACATGTAGGGGCCCAAAAACCTGTCATCCAATATTCTGGCCCAGACATTGATACCATAGCGAACTTGAGATCCATGGTCGCAGGTGACGTGTGGGTTAACCTCACAGCAATGGTGGGCATTGTGCACATAGAAAACACCCTCACGGGTAAATGCTGATTCATCTGGCCATATTTCAGTGTTAATGAAGGCATTGTTGGGTTCCTGTTGTTGTTAGGACCATTCACAAAATTGCATCCGCTGATGGCGATTTGCAGGATGCAGGTGTTGCGTGAATGCATAATGATACGGGTGCAGCCCATGCTCCTGCAGCACGTTAATGGACGTGCATTTCAATACATGCAGCTGCCTTGCCACGCTATGTACACTTCGCTGAGGTTCTTAGTTTATGACCTCCAGAACAGCTTCCCCAGTAGCTGGAGTTTGGCGAGTCCACGGACGACCTGTGTCATGCGATGGAGGAAGGAGAGAACCTGACTCCTGATGGGGCAGCTCCAGACGATGAAACCCATTTTTATCTGGATGGCGTCAACGAGTATATCTAGCACCGTATTCACGAAAAGCAACACCAGCCCAGATATCAGATGCACCAATGACCAGAAGCATATCCACATATTCAGCGTTTGTGTATGCCATACATCTGCCACACTGATTTAGAAGTTTACAATGAGAAAATTCGATGAGGGTATGCATGTACATTGGAGTCTGTTGCAGGCACGTTACTTGACTGTATGGTGGGCAGCGCATACACTATAAACACGTCATCAGTTCTGCGCAGTGTTACACATAATGCGCATTATCCCTCTGACAGTCAGATATTGTTCTGCATGATTCATCCCGACACTGCTAACTGTGAAATGTTCGGTTTAGAATTAGACTGTGTAAGACGTCGTGGTCTTCTGACCTTCATTGCTTACATATTCCGTCCTCACAATCATATTCCGCACATCAAGACGCTTCATTCAAACCCAAACTAGATAAGATAAAGTCAATGTTGTATGAATTCATGTAAACGATACGCAAATAAGTAATAAATCGCAAGTGCGCACCGTGGTTGAAATACTCGATGCTGGCGTACACACATACATTCCAGACATGATGGTCACAGGAGCTTTTAGATCGAGAGAGGCAACCACACGCCAGGAGGCCAGTCCCAACCCATCTAGATCGGCCGGTGGACGCCCGTGGAAGAGACAGCATTCCCCCGAGGGAAAGGAGGAACGACCCCGTATTCGGCTTAAAAGCAAATTCCGCTACACTGTGTGGGAGCGGCCAGCCTATGCATTCTTTACACATAGCACGCAGTTTCAAAGATTTTCACAGGGAGACAGCAAACGCGAAACGCCGATACTACAGATTTCCGGACTGGTCGCCTTAAACGAAACGTCATTCTCTCGTTTTAGATGAGCAATGCTTATTGGCAGACGATATTTCTGACGCATTGAGCTGAAGGAGTAATGGAAGAGAGCGGAAGATATACCCCTTCACGTCCGACGTGGAGAGGCGCTTTCCGTTGTTGCTCTTGGAGCGAGGAACAAGTCTCTCCTCAGTAATTCACTGGGAGAGCACCTCTGTCGAGAGCGAATCGAAGTGCGACTCCCTATGTAGAGTCCTTGTGATTAAGCGTTGTTCACTGTGTTGGCCGACACACTTATTGTGCGGTATGAACGGACAGAGCTATTGTTAAACGCCTGCGAGCGAATTTTTGAGTGGCATCACGGTGGACTGGTTATCTGACCGGTGTACCACGCCAATAGTTACACTAGGGGCGAATAGGAATCCTTGACTTCATCATGGCATAGGCAGAGTTTGATTGGTGAAGGTCAATCCAGATAGAACGAGACTTATCTTATTTGTCAGCAGCGAGCGGCGCAGACAGCAGTCATTGCAGCTTACGGTATTGTGCGTTACAGCTATTGCGAGCCCCATATTTCCTCCACAACAATACACTTCACTGCATTTCACATGCGACAGCCTCGACCGTACCACAACCATCTTAAACTTTGTATAGAAATTTCATTAGCGAATCCTGTCCTTGAGAGGTAACTTCATATTCCGAAAAGAACTAAGATATAACTTGTTCAATTCATAACTGAAAGTGCCATTGTGATTTCTCAGAATTTTTGCAAAATAAATAATAACTTTCGTTAGTTTCATGTTTCGCTTACACTAACTAGCACTACTCCAGTACCCAAGTATCCCACTAGTTACATTAGAAATTTTGTGAATGTTTGTGTCATTTCCTTACAGAAGACGACTCCAGAAGATATTTCTTGCTGAAAGTTTTTCAGGCATTTCTCTTTAGAACGTTAGGAGCGTCTGTCTGACTTCTGTAGTAGTGTGGGGGTGGAAATTGCATCTTGCAGGAGCCACAGGGTAAAGGGTGCATCTCAGATTAATCCGTTGCGCAGAATAACAGAATCTCAGATCAACCCCACGCTCACAACTGTTTCCCTACTGGTAAAAGACGTGATGGTTCCACAATTCCATCGATAGAATAATAATAATAATAATAATGCATTGAGATATGTAGTAAACAGCATGCGGTTACCAGACTCAATGTTGAAAGGCATAATTAGTGGGGCCATGGTGATAAAACATACAAATAGTAACCGAGTTTGGACATATTCGCAAAGCATGTTGCTAGTCATGCTGGTAACGTAAGACCTTAACAAAATGTACTGGACTTAAATGAGACAAGAATAATAGTTGGTACTGATCTATGAAACCGTTGGAGGGAATACAAAGAAAGCAGGTTACGCATATAGTAGACGAAGTGGTGCGAATAAATTCGCGCCCACGACGTGGAAAGGGCTTTCTTCAAAGCTGACCGCTCTTCCATTTCTATGATTGTAGTTTGTAAGTGCAAATGTTTTCTACATGAGCCGCTGCAATCGCAGTTGATGATTAAGATGCCAGATACTTAACCACCTGGACTACATTTATCAAACAAAAAACACATTCCTTAACACAGGATCGAACCATCAACCTCCTGCATGTAAAACCAAAACTCTTTCCATCGCACCAACTCCACAGCACAGCTAATACGTGCTGACAGAGGTAGTTACCTTACATGTCGTTACAGTGTTACCAGATTGTCACTCTTTATACATCCTTTTTATGACGAATGTGCTCGCCTGACGAAATTTTGTGACAGACATATTTTTTATCACAGGCATGTGAGGAGTCGCGCTGCGAAGCCCGAGTGCGCGAATTTCGCTTCGCTCTGTATATGACAAATGTACTTATGTCCGTGCTGCATTTTGGACTCCAGCAGCCTATCAATGTTCGTCAACTGCTACTCTAATGATGCAACAACGAGATCAAAAATTTTATAAACACTTGTTACTATCTGAATATACTAAGAGCTGTTTTCGGTACATGTAAACTACCACACATAGTTTGGAAACGTACTTAGATCAGCCCACGGTGCGGGGTAGCCTCGAGGTCTGAGGCGTAATGCCACAGTTTGCATGGCTCCTCCCATTGGAGATTCAAGTCCTCCCTTGGCCAAAGGTGTGTGTGTTGTCCTTAACATAAGTTAGTTTAAGTTAGATTAAGTAGTGTGTAAGCCTAGGGACTGATGACCTCAGCAGTTTGGTCCCATAGGAAGTTACCACCTATCATCACAGATCAGCCCGTCCATGCTATCAATCATATTGAATAGCCATTATTTTATGGCACTTCGAAAGAATCATTCTCTATAATTTGCAGGTTCTTATTTTCAAAACTGAAAAACGTGCACTAATAGCTTTTACTCTCTCGTAAAGATTCATGTTGGAAATATAAATTTGAAACTACTTTTCGTATTAGGATATATTGCAATCAGTTTCTGACGTGAAGAAACCAGAGACATTCGCGGATATTATTACAACAGCCGTCGCCCAATATCGTTAAGCTTATCTCTCATTCGGGTAGCGTAACTATCACAATATTTAACTTTTCACTATTACAGTTTTCAATAAATTTAAAAAATTGTCAAAAATTTTCAGATTAACTTTAACTATTCCCACTGTTTTCAAAATAGAAAACAAATCGTCACAATCATGAGAGCAAATTTATCACGTCTTTCAGGAAAAAAAGGCTGAGCAGTCGTATAATTTTCCAATGTCTCTTGGTTGCATATTATTGAACCGTTTGTGTCTCCTTTTTAGCTGATTATGATCTTGATTCAGTTTTGATAACCAGCTTCAAGCATGTGCACTTCCAAAATAAAAATCTTGAAAAGCAGTTATTCCTCTTCACAATAATTACCTTCACCGTTGGTTTACTGATAATTCTTAACGATACTCATAATTGGTACACATTTCCATCCAATAACTGACTTCAATGGAATACAGACATGAATTGAACAAAAATATAATAGTAATTCGTATTAACAATGTTATAATTTATTCTTTGCCGAATCTGCTGGCTCAACGATGAGGCCTTCTGGCATGGCATGGCTGTTGGCTTGGCGCGTACAGTAATGGTCCAGAAAGACTCACGAAAAGAAATTTTGAACATAGACACACGTAAAGGCTACTTCGACTCAGACCACCTCCTACTGCAGATCAGAATTCGTTATTTGCCAAGGGAAAAGCTCCAGAAGAACAAAATTGTTAGACCGGATGCAGAATACCTTACTTTAAACCAGGTACAAATATTATACAAAATTAAAATGGAGAAAACAACACACTGGACACAGTTTTCAGGAATAATCAGAGAGGCCATGAAACTACCACAAGCACCATACACCTGGAAACACCGTTGGTGGAACCACACATGTGACCAAGCTATTGACCAGTGAATCAGTGCATGGAAAAAAATAAGTAGTCATAAATCCCCAGAGAATTGGATGAACTTTCTGGAAACACAGAAAAAATCAAGCAAAATCATTCAAAAAGGACAGTATGACAAATGGCGACTAACCTTGGAAAACTCCTCCCCCCTCCCCCCCCCCCCCCCCCCTATGGAAGAACTCATGACAGAAACGAGCACGTACAATCCAGTTTGTCGCGAAAACTATAAACGAAACAAAAGACGCTATTGAAGAACTACAAGAAGTCGCTTCCAAAACTGGGCCACAGATCTCTTACGAAAAGACATAGTTTATGAGTACAAAGAAACTCTTATCTCTGAACAAAGAATACGGCACGATTTACAAAACGGCAAACTTCAAAATACCTCTGTGAAACACTACAAATGAGCGGACTTAACAGAGACTCAAACGAAGAAAGAAAAACTAAACTGGACAAGGCATACAAAGTAGTGTGGAATAATTACAACAAAAAGTCTATCTCAAAAAGCCAAATTACGCCACTACGACACGGTGCTGCTTCTCGAAACACTGTATGCATCAGAGACCACACTAATCCTAGGGCATACACATATCAGACAACTAGAAAAAGTAGAACGGAAAATACTTAGGAAAATATTTGGCGCAACTAACAACAATGGAATATGGATCAATAAACCTATAGAGGAAATATACAAACATACGGAGACAATCAAAGAAAAGATTAGAAAACGAAGACTACAATTCTATGGACACCTATAGAGAATGCCATCACACAGTCTGACCAAACAGATCTTTGACTGGGTAAGCACTAGAAACAGCAAATTTATGGCAGAGGTAGAAAAAGACATGAACCAACTCAGCATCACACAATAAATGACAGAATAAAATTCAGAAACATCATTAAGAAAATTAAATTATATGAGATACACTTTGACAAACGAACAGGTGTAAAATGGACCGCGCCGGCCGCGGTGGCCGAGCCGTTCTAGGAGCTTCAGTCCGGAGTCGCGCGACTGCTACGGTCGCTGGTTCGAATCCTGCCTCGGGCATGGATGTGTGTGTTCTCCTTAGGTTAGTTAGGTTTAAGTAGTTCTAAGTTCTAGGGGACTGATGACCTCCGACGTTAAGTCCCATAGTGCTCAGAGCCATTTGAACCATTTTAAAATGGACCGAAGAACGCAAACAAGATCACAGCCAGAAGATGAAATATATATACACTCCTGGAAATTGAAATAAGAACACCGTGAATTCATTGTCCCAGGAAGGGGAAACTTTATTGACACATTCCTGGGGTCAGATACATCTCATGATCACACTGACAGAACCACAGGCACATAGACACAGGCAACAGAGCATGCACAATGTCGGCACTAGTACAGTGTATATCCACCTTTCGCAGCAATGCAGGCTGCTATTCTCCCATGGAGACGATCGTAGAGATGCTGGATGTAGTCCTGTGGAACGGCTTGCCATGCCATTTCCACCTGGCGCCTCAGTTGGACCAGCGTTCGTGCTGGACGTGCAGACCGCGTGAGACGACGCTCCATCCAGTCCCAAACATGCTCAATGGGGGACAGATCCGGAGATCTTGCTGGCCAGGGTAGTTGACTTACACCTTCTAGAGCACGTTGGGTGGCACGGGATACATGCGGACGTGCATTGTCCTGTTGGAACAGCAAGTTCCCCTGCCGGTCTAGGAATGGTAGAACGATGGGTTCGATGACGGTTTGGATGTACCGTGCACTATTCAGTGTCCCCTCGACGATCACCAGTGGTGTACGGCCAGTGTAGGAGATCGCTCCCCACACCATGATGCCGGGTGTTGGCCCTGTGTGCCTCGGTCGTATGCAGTCCTGATTGTGGCGCTCACCTGCACGGCGCCAAACATGCATACGACCATCATTGGCACCAAGGCAGAAGCGACTCTCATCGCTGAAGACGACACGTCTCCATTCGTCCCTCCATTCACGCCTGTCGCGACACCACTGGAGGCGGGCTGCACGATGTTGGGGCGTGAGCGGAAGACGGCCTAACGGTGTGCGGGACCGTAGCCCAGCTTCATGGAGACGGTTGCGAATGGTCCTCGTCGATACCCCAGGAGCAACAGTGTCCCTAATTTGCTGGGAAGTGGCGGTGCGGTCCCCTACGGCACTGCGTAGGATCCTACGGTCTTGGCGTGCATCCGTGCGTCGCTGCGGTCCGGTCCCAGGTCGACGGGCACATGCACCTTCCGCCGACCACTGGCGACAACATCGATGTACTGTGGAGACCTCACGCCCCACGTGTTGAGCAATTCGGCGGTACGTCCATCCGGCCTCCCGCATGCCCACTATACGCCCTCGCTCAAAGTCCGTCAACTGCACATACGGTTCACGTCCACGCTGTCGCGGCATGCTACCAGTGTTAGAGACTGCGATGGAGCTCCGTATGCCACGGCAAACTGGCTGACACTGACGGCGGCGGTGCACAAATGCTGCGCAACTAGCGCCATTCGACGGCCAACACCGCGGTTCCTGGTGTGTCCGCTGTGCCGTGCGTGTGATCATTGCTTGTACAGCCCTCTCGCAGTGTCCGGAGCAAGTATGGTGGGTCTGACACACCGGTGTCAATGTGTTCTTTTTTTCATTTCCAGGAGTGTATATTCTTAAATTTGACACCATTTTCAAGTTGAGTGGACCAAATAAAATGCACCTGACTGTATCTGGAAGTCGAACTATTAGGGAAGTTGAAGTGCTAGATACGCATCTTCAATCACACTTCAGGATTTCTCTGCCTTACAGAAACTAACATATAACAGCTTTGCTTAGATTCTAGTAAGTCACTCGTCTAGCAATAAACAAGGAAAAAAAGAAAAGATGAAGCAGGATGGATGTCATCTGAATAGTGTTATTAACGACTGACTCATAAAATTTCATATATCTGGGTATCCATACTACAGACCGGGAACGAAGTTCATGAAATTGTTAAATAGAGGTGGTGCTCGAAGTCATTAGATACAGCGTGCGGCGGTCAGGACATCGCTTATGCGCTGCATCCAGACAGTTTGTCTTCAAAATATAGAGAAGACCCAATTATGGCTGGAAAGCATGGCGCAGAGTGAATCAAAGGACGATAATCTCAGTGAAAACGTAGGTGCTGTAGCAGTGACTGGCGCAACGCAAGCTAAACCTAAAATGGACATGGGTATGAAAAATGTGGCAAACAAGAAGAAGAAGAAGAAGAAGAGAATCTAATGAACAGAACTGTTTAAACAGTTTGGACTGGTGTGAAGTGTATGAACCCAAGAAGTAATCTCATAGCGGCTATGAGAATCGCTTGTAAAATTACTTCACAAGATGCTCCAAAACAAAAGTTGCCCAATAGAGAGCGTATAATATTTATTCTCAAATCAGATGGGACATTATCTCACATTCCTATATTTTCCGTATTATCTAAATTTGTATGATTATCAGGAGGTGTGGCAGGGTTTCTTAAGACTCTAAATGATGCAAAAACAGTTCACAAATAGCTAGCTGAGATGCAACGATGTAATCATAAAATGGAAGCAATAGCATTTTGTGAAGATAAGGTGTTGTATTTAGGACCATATAGGAAAAACTAGTTTGGTCTATATTTAACGAAAAAGAAGGTTCTTCCTCAGTAGATTTCCAACAAAAGCATTTACTAATACTGGCTGAAAATAATATACTAAAAACGTGAAAAAAGACTTATGGTATGTGTTTATGAGAGATACTTTAACCAATAAAGCTAAAAGATACGAGAGAGCAATTGTTAACCTCCTGATAGAAACTGAACCACAGTCATACTGAATATCCTACGAGAAGATAGGTATTGTCGAGCATTATTTTAATAGATTTGGTAACTTACCACCTTCTTGCGAGATAGTGCAGTATTTAAGAAAATATACAATAAATTATAATTACAATACCTTTCGGTCACCTGAAAGTCAGAGGTGCGGTCATCGTTGTTTATAGTTTCTGAACTCTAGATAAAGTAACAAGTTTCTTAGAACATATTGCCAGTATCACATCTGATGTCGTTGAGTATGGTGTAACGTTAACCCAATCGGGTAAAAACCTTGATAGTAATTGCTGTATTAAAGCTCCGCTAATTGTATCTCATCATGCATACGAAATTGTCTTGCTCCACTTATTTACCACTTATTACATACAGACTGTTAGTGCAAAAACGGTAACTTCCACTTTTTTAAATAAGATAGGAGATGTGGAAATTATGGGCAGAATTGCTTTAAAACACAGAGTTTATCAAGTCCGTTACATTATTTACGACTTTTTGAGGGAGATAAATCCATGGTATATCAAGAATGACCACAAAAATGATGTGGAAGAAAACAAAAATTTCAGAGTAAAACTTAAGTTCAGATACAATGAATCACTCAAGCGCTGCCAGATGAAGAGTAATGTATATGTTGATTTTAAGTGACATAACAATACACGCTCGTTTTAAAGTTTAAAATACATAGTTCTAAAAGAAACCTTAAAGACAGCATAACATCTCTTATGTATTCAGAATTCCCTTTGTTGAGCATAACATTTCTGGAGATTCATTCCACACTGCTGCTCCTACACAGATTACATCTCTTCTAGCCTGTAGTACCACCTGGGTACAATGTTGTTGAATCACCAAATACGCCCATTTAAATACCATTTGTGTTAAGACAGGTTTCGGAGTTAAGTATTTCAATTACAGGTCAAGAAGAAATTTCGCCAGTGAAGAAATAACTCATCTTTTACATTTAAGGAAACACAACAGACATAGTGTTCAGAAAGCATGTCCCGTTTGAAAAGAAAGAAATTCAAACAAAGAAAATGGAGAAGGAGAAGAAGTTGAAAGTGAAAAATATGTTTACTCTTCACAATCGAAAAATGTTAGCATTGCTGCGAACTCTCTTTCGATGGAGTGTTGAGTGAAGAAGGAAAAAAGAAGAAGTTGAAGTAGAAGAAAATGTGTATACTGAATGTGAGAGACAAAATTATCGTTGAAAACTATGTTATTCGCTTCGAATACGATAAGCAGAACCATTTGGTCAACCAGATTTCACTCACAACGATTCCATATCGACGGTAATACAAAATGAAAACAGTTACCTACTGTCACTTGAGATTCTTCTGTATACTGAAGGAAGGCTTCTCTATGAAAAAGGGGTGATTAAAGATATTGACACTGATTTAAATAAAAACTTCACACTTCACTTGTTTTCGAAATTCAGTATCATTAGAAAAACAAAATTATTGATCACGTGCACACTCCATGAATTGCAATGATAACGAAAGGATATAAATATTTTACAGTAAATGATGCAATCAGATTGCAGAATGCTGATTGGGGACAGTGAAACGAACAAAAAGAATTTGTTGATACGAAAGTACGTTTCAGTTTCCGCATCTCGTTCAGTATGTTCTCCGGTTCACAGTGGATAGCAGGATGTTATTCAATCTGTATATTGAGCAATCAGTAAAGGAAACAAAAGAAAAATTCGGAGTAGGTATTAAAATCCATGGAGAAGAAATAAAAACTTTGAGGTTCGCTGATGACATTGTAATTCTGCCAGAGACAGCAAAGGACTTGGAAGAGCAGTTGAACGGAATGGACAGTATCTTGAAAGGAGGATATAAGATGGACATCAACAAAAGCAAAACGAGGATAATGGAATGTAGTCAAATTCAGTCGGGTGATGCTGAGGGAATTAGATTAGGAAATGAGACACTTAAAGTAGTAAAGGAGTTTTGCTATTTGGGGAGCAAAATAACTGATGATGGTCGAAGTAGAGAGGATATAAAATGTAGACTGGCAATGGCAAGGAAAACGTTTCTGAAGAAGAGAAATTTGTTAACATCGAGTATAGATTTAAGTGCCAGGAAGTCGTTTCTGAAAGTATTTGTATGGAGTGTAGCCATGTATGGAAGTGAAACATGGACAATAAATAGTTTGGACAAGAGGAGAATAGAAGCTTTCGAAATGTGGTGCTACAGAAGAATGTTGAAGATTATGTGGGTAGATCACGTAACTAATGAGGAGGTATTGAATAGGATTGGGGAGAAGAGAAGTTTGTGGCACAACTTGACTAGAAGAAGGGATCGGTTGGTAGGACATGTCCTGAGGCATCAAGGGATCACAAATTTAGCATTGGAGGGCAGCGTGGAGGGTAAAAATCGTAGAGGGAGAACAAGAGATGAATACACTAAGCAGATTCAGAAGGATGTAGGTTGCAGTAGGTACTGGGAGATGAAGGAGCTTGCACAGGATAGATTAGTATGGAGAACTGCATCAAACCAGTCTCAGGACTGAAGACCACAACAACAACAACAACAGGAAGATTATTTTTAGCGGTGGTCATGAACTTGTAGTACTAATTCGTAGCAGATAACACTAATTGTGTTGTATTAAATAATACAGGGACTGAGTCGGAAATTCTGCTCAACAGCTTGTATTCGGAAATGCCAGAGAGGCACTTGTCTGAGATAGAGCATATATCGTTATTGAACAGCTTACTGTAACATCATCCCGTCATTGAGAAAGAAACAGTTGACTCTAGCATTCCGTAATTGTTATTTAATTGAATGTGTTACACCAGAAATTAATGGAAATACATGGCACGCTCAATTCAATACAGCGATTTAAGCAGCAAGATACGTAATTCTAGCTTTTCAGTGAAACAAGAAATCGATTTCAGATCACTGCAGCATGGTCGATGTAACAGACATAATAGTGTTAACGTTAAAACTAAGTTCGTCTAGCTATCCTGAAGAGAACTCTTCAGTTGATTTTAGCACCAAAAATACAGCGTCAGCTTATGAAATGTACTGCGAATATTCAGGCGCTGTGTTATGGAGAGAGAGGAGTAACGAGAAATCCACTCATGAATAGTACGGAATTCCAAAAATGTCGCATACATTTGATCCATAGTCCACACCAGTACGAAGAATTACTGAAATCACCTGTCGTTAATACAAGAATTAAAGGCGAACAAAAACCCTGCTTCCTAAAAGATGCGGTAGCGCACTTCCCGGTTATTCGCGATTCTGTTGCAGAAATAACACCTTCAGCCAAATGGCTAAAAAAGGTGTATAGATATGGCACAAATTTAATGTTGCACCTATGAAAGGAGTCTCAGCCGAAAGTAACGTCATGGTAGTATGATGGACAGTGCGTTCACCTTAGATCTTTAGAGGATATAACAATCATCGAAGGTCACAACTGATCACTAGTCTCCCTGTATCTTACTGCCAACTCACTCTCAGCGGTTTGCAAACACTCTGAACTTTCTCGACAATATTATGTAGGGGACCAACTTTCGAGTTTACCTCTAAAGTAGCACTAATACTTCTGCTACCTGTGAAAACCACTACTTCCTGAACTATATTTGAAGCTTGTTAATTTTGCTCTCGAGTTTAGTTTTGCAATCCGTGATATTTCTTGCCATTAATTCATCCACATGACTGTTGCAATATTCATGATCATGTCTGAAATTTCTGTTGTATTGCTTGGTCCCATTCACCTTCGGTTTCATTTTAGGAGGTGAGATTTTCATCAAGTATTGATCTTTAGCGGTGTTCCTCTCTTCAACCTTCTTGGTAGAAGCATTGCCTACTTCACCATCTGTTTCTTCTAAATTAGCTAGAATCCTCCATACTTCCTTTGATACTGCCCTAATTTTAATAATTTTTTCCGAAAAAGTGTTATTTCTACAAACATTTCAGACTTTTTGCGCGAAACTGATTCATCATCGCGACTAAGTCAACTTCTTGGGCAGCGTTTCTCACCATTTTTAAGTACTTGTACTGATTTCCAATGAATTTCTAACTCGTAATGCCCATATCTAAGCTCAGAATAAAACAAATTATATTTAGGTGTCAAACTGATTATACATTGGTAAGGCAGAGATTTCAGAAAGGGATTTTAAACTGTAAGACATCCCCAGGGGCGGATGTGAACTCTGGCGACAATTTATTGATTATGAACAATAGATTAAAACTGCAGAAACTGCAATAAGTTACGAAATTAAGTACATGGGACCTCGATAAGTAGAAGGAACTTGAGATTGTTAAGACTTTCAGAACGAACGTTTGGCTATGATTGACAATAACAAGGAAATAAATACAGTAGAAGACGAACAGATAGCTCTGAGACACGAAATAGTGAAGGCAGCAGAGGATCAAATAGGAAAAAAGACAAGCCTAGTTGAAATCCTTAGATACCGCAGGAGATATTGAAATTAACTGATGAAAAAAGAAATTAGAAAAATGTAGCAAATGATGTAGGCAAAAGAGAATACAGATGTCTAAAAAACGAGATTTGTAGTGTGTAAAAATTGCTAAGCAGAAATGGATAGAGGACAAATGCAAGGACATAAAAGCGTACATCACTAACGTAAAGATAAACGACCCCTGTAGGAAAATTAAAGAGACTTTTGGAGAAAAGAAAAGCAGCTGTACGAATATAAAGATCTGAGATGGAAAATCAGTCTTTAGCGAAGAAGGGAAAGCTGAGAGGCGGAAGGAGTATATATAGGGGCTGTAATATGGGAATGAACTTGACGACGATGTTATAGAAAGTGAAGAGGAGATAGATGAAGATGAGATGGATATTTGACACTGCGAGAAGAATTTAACAGACCGCTGAAAGAACTAAGTCGAAACAAGGCTCCTGCAGTAGGTGACATTCGTTTAGAACTACTGATATCCTCAGGAAAGTCAGCTGTGACAAAACTAGTCCAACTAGTGTGCAATCCGTATGAGGCAGGCGGAACACCCTCAGTCTTCAAGAAGAAGATAGTTACAATTCAAAAGAAAGCAGATACTGAGAAGTCGTGAATACTACGGAACTGTCAATTTAATAATTCATGGTTGCAAAATATTAACACGAATTTGTACAGAGACATAGGAAAACTGGTAGCATCCGACATCGGGGAAGATCAATACGAAGATGCGAGGTAATACTGTCCCTACAATTTCTCTTAGAAGATAGGTTAAAGAAAGGCAAACTTACGTTTACAGCATTTTTAGATTTTTGAGAAAGCGTTTGACAACGATAATTGGAGTACACTCTTCGAAATTCTGAAGGCAACAGGGATAAAATAAAAAGAGCAGAAGCCTATTTACAATTTGCACAGGAAACATAGAGCAATTTTAACAGCCGACGGACATGAAAGGAAAGCAATGGTTGAGAACAAGCAGTGAAGCAAACCAAAGAAAAATTCGTAGACGGAATTAAAGTTCAGGGAGAAGAAATAAAAATGTCTGAGGTATGCCAGCGACATTGTAATTCTGTCAGAGACATTAAGAACGTGGGAGATTATTTGAATGAAATGTGTCATGTCTTCTAAGAAGGATGTAAGGCGAGCATCACCAACACAGAAGATGGGAAACTGAATCTAGTCGAATTAAATCAGTTGATGCTGGGATTATTAGATTAGGAAATAAGGAAATAAAAGTAGTAGATGAGGTTTGCAATTTGGGCAGGAAAATAATGGATGATGACCGAAATAGGGAGGATATGAAATTTAGACGGGTAATGGCAAGAAAAGCGTCTCAGAAGAAAAGAAATTTGTTGACGTCGAATATAAATTTAAGGGTTAGAAGCCCGCCCGGTTGGCCGTGCGGTCTAACGACGGGAAGGAGCACCTGGTCCCCGGCACGAATCCACCCAGCGGATTTGTGTCGAGGTCCGGTGAAGCAGCCAGTCTGTGGATGGTTTATAGGCGGTTTTCCATCTGCCTCGGTGAATACAGGCTGGTTCCCCTTATTCTGCCTCAGTTACACTATGTCGGCGATTGCTGCGCAACCAAGTTCTCCATGTACGCGTACACCATCATTACTCTATCATGCAAACATAGGGGTTGCACTCGTCTGGTGTGAGACGTTCCCTAGGGGGTCCACCGGGGGCCGATCCGGTGGAGGGGTGAAGTGGACTGCGGTAGTCGTCGTGGGGTTGCGGACCACTGCGGCTGCGGCGGGGACGGAGCCTCCCCGTCGTTTCTGGCCCCGGTTAACATACAATACATACAATACAATACAACGGTTAAGAAGTCTTTCCTGAAGGTATTTTTCTGGAATGTAGCCTTCTATAGGAGTGATATGTAGACGATAAGCAATTCTGCCAAGAATAGAACAGAAGTTTTTTAAATGTGGATCTACAGAAAAATGCTGAAAATTAGATGGGTAGATCATGTAAGTAATGAGGAGGCACTGAAAAGAATTCGGTAGAAAAGATTTTTGTGGTTCAACTTGAATAAAACATGGAATCGATTGGTGGGACACATTCAGAGCCGTTCATATGGTTCAAATGGCTCTGAGCACTATGGGACTTAACATCTGAGGTCATCAGTCCCATAGAACTTAGAACTACTTAAACCTAAGTAACCTAAGAACATCACACACATCCATGCTCGAGGCAGGATTCGAACCTGCGACCGTAGCGGTCGCTCGGTTCCAGACTGAAGCGCCTAGAACCGCTCGGCTACACCGGCCGGCACTCAGAGCCGTCAAGGGATCTCAATTTAGTACATGAAGGATGTCTGAATGGTGAGAGGGAGATCAGGAGATTAATACAGTAAGCAGCTTCAAATGGATACATGTTGTGGTAGTTATCCGGAGATGTAGAGACAAGCGCAGGATAGAGCTGCATGAAGAGTTGCATGACCCCATTCTTCGCACTGAAGAGCACCACCACCACCTCCACAACAACAACAAGATTAGCTTGCTGCTGTATCTAATAATGGCGGCATTTAAAACTTCGCCTTTGTATGTTCTGTTGTGTTCTATGATTCTGTCCAGTAATCAGGCTGATGGCTATTACGAGAAAGCTTCTCGAAATGAAAGATATTTACAATGCCTGATATTAAACCTTCAACAAATTTCTGTATGCATTAACACCGTAAATTAACATTATCGTCTTGTGTGCTTTTTCTCCAGATCTGTTTGGTTGCGTCAAGCCCAAATTTCATCTCGTCGTTAATCTGGTAATTTCGCTATTTCTCTGTCTTCCTGCAGATTATTCACGTTCTCAGTATTCGTATTCAGATTTTGATTATATGAAAAATAAAGTGTCTTGGTGTTAGTATAACAATACAGGGCGTCCGAAAAGTCTTTCCCTGATTACATAAATTGATAACTCAGGCTAGAAGTAAGATACAAATATGAAACTGGTGTCTAATTGTTTACAAACTATCAAAGTTTTCTTCAAACATCAGTAAACTTCCACGTGAGCACCCTTGGTAGCACGTAGCACATCTAGGCGATATTCAATTTCCATCCACACATTAGCCAACATCACTGGGGGGATCGATTCAACGACTGTGGTTATCCGTTGCCGCAGGGTTTCAAGATCTGGTACACGTGTTCGATAGACCTCTTTTGTCCTTGACATAACCTCACAAAAAGAAGTCTAATGGGGTTATGTCAGGAGAGCGTGGAGGCCAAACTGTTGGCCCATCACGACCAATCCATCTCCCAGGAAAGGTCATATCCAGATAGGCACGGACGTCCAAACCCCAATGAGGCGGTGCACCGTCTTGCTGAAACAAGACATCGGGGTGATATTGAAGCAGCTGAGGAACAGCATATAGTTGCAACATGTCCAGATACACTGCACATGTGATGGTAGCCTCAGCGAAGAGGAATGGCCCGATAATTCGATCGTGCAATAGCGCGCACCAAACATTCACCATTGGACTGCCTCTGGTGCACTCCATGACCTCGTGAGGGGGTTGTGAACCCCAAATGCGCACATAATCCACTCACAAAAGAGGTCGCTTCGTCGGAAAAGGCAATTCGTCTGAGATAACCATCATCGTCCTCAATACGTGATAGCATTTCGACCGCAAAGTCATATCGACGTGTATTATCATTGGGCAACATGGCCTGAACGATTTGCACTTTGTATGCACGAAACAATAAACATTTGTGTAAAATGTCATGGAGAGAGCTTTTTGGCATCTGTAATTCATGTGAGGTCCCGCGCACCGATTTCTTCGGACTTCGCAAAAAGACTGCCTTACAGCTTCCACCCTGTCTGCTGAGGTTCTTGGTCGACCAGACCTTGGAAGGTCAGCAACCGATCCTGTGTTCTTCAACTTGTCATACTTAATGCTTTTGACATCAGGTGGATTCCTTCCAAGTGTTGTCTGGAATTGTCTCTGCACTGTGGTTGGTGATCGTGTCTCATTGTATCACAGGACACACTGTGCCTTCTCCTGAATGGCTTCTTGGGCATTGCACCTCATCCACTACTTACGTACTGCGAACCTAAAACAGAAAAAAAACTTTGAAAGTAGTAAACAATTTGACACAAGTTTCATATTTGTATCTTACTTCTAGCCGTAGTTATCAATTAATGTAATCAGGGAAAGTCTTTTCGGACACCCTGTACAACAAGTTAATCATTTAAATAATTACTTTGCCATCCATGTTTGTTGCTAAACTGGTCCGTGCACAGTCGATACTAATCACCTCCCAAGCCGTCTGTTGATCTGAAAGTCCAACAGAATTCTTACGGATACAAATAGCTTTTTGTTTGTGAGCTCGTCTGCGGTCGGGAGGTAGTACAGCTACTCTCTGGCAACAGGAGCCGAAAATTCTTATAAAACTTGATATTTACTTTCGGTGTTAATTAACTCATAAGATAAACAACATTTATAAAGTCAGATAAATTTACTTTTTAATTTTTAATAGGCTTCACGAGAGCTTTACACACCAAAATACGTCGAATTTCTTTTCACTCAAACATCTGAAGACTTTTTCATTAATTTTGTATGACAGAGGGATGTAGGCCCCTTGCAGATACAAAAATTACCAACATACCTTAATTACTCTCTAGGAGGTCAGCACATTATGCGTAAGCGAACCGTCATGTACGAAAATCGTATTAAAAATAAACCAAGGACGAAAGGGAAGCTGTTGTAACTTTCAAAGTGCATAATGCCACCACAATACGCAAATATTGATGTATTTATTATTGCACTGTAGTAATGTGCAGTTAAAGCCAAACAGTTAATGTTATGTCGAATGTGGTGTTATCACAAGGCTTATGTCTTTTGACATCTATCTATACTACTGGATAGTCAACACATGTCAACGTAAGACTCTATGCAGCTGTGTGCTATTCGAAATAACAGAAATTTTAGTTGTCAGATTAGTGTGGTGACGGGTATTTTCGGATTCTCATTAACACATTTCTCAAATGTAGCTATTGATTAATATACACTCCTGGAAATGGAAAAAAGAACACATTGACACCGGTGTGTCAGACCCACCATACTTGCTCCGGACACTGCGAGAGGGCTGTACAAGCAATGATCACACGCACGGCACAGCGGACACACCAGGAACCGCGGTGTCGGCCGTCGAATGGCGCTAGCTGCGCAGCATTTGTGCACCGCCGCCGTCAGTGTCAGCCAGTTTGCCGTGGCATACGGAGCTCCATCGCAGTCTTTAACACTGGTAGCATGCCGCGACAGCGTGGACGTGAACCGTATGTGCAGTTGACGGACTTTGAGCGAGGGCGTATAGTGGGCATGCGGGAGGCCGGGTGGACGTACCGCCGAATTGCTCAACACGTGGGGCGTGAGGTCTCCACAGTACATCGATGTTGTCGCCAGTGGTCGGCGGAAGGTGCATGTGCCCGTCGACCTGGGACCGGACCGCAGCGACGCACGGATGCACGCCAAGACCGTAGGATCCTACGCAGTGCCGTAGGGGACCGCACCGCCACTTCCCAGCAAATTACGGACACTGTTGCTCCTGGGGTATCGACGAGGACCATTCGCAACCGTCTCCATGAAGCTGGGCTACGGTCCCGCACACCGTTAGGCCGTCTTCCGCTCACGCCCCAACATCGTGCAGCCCGCCTCCAGTGGTGTCGCGGCAGGCGTGAATGGAGGGACGAATGGAGACGTGTCGTCTTCAGCGATGAGAGTCGCTTCTGCCTTGGTGCCAATGATGGTCGTATGCGTGTTTGGCGCCGTGCAGATGAGCGCCACAATCAGGACTGCATACGACCGAGGCACACAGGGCCAACACCCGGCATCATGGTGTGGGGAGCGATCTCCTACACTGGCCGTACACCACTGGTGATCGTCGAGGGGACACTGAATAGTGCACGGTACATCCAAACCGTCATCGAACCCATCGTTCTACCATTCCTAGACCGGCAAGGGAACTTGCTGCTCCAACAGGACAATGCACGTCCGCATGTATCCCGTGCCACCCAACGTGCTCTAGAAGGTGTAAGTCAACTACCCTGGCCAGCAAGATCTCCGGATCTGTCCCCCATTGAACATGTTTGGGACTGGATGAAGCGTCGTCTCACGCGGTCTGCACGTCCAGCACGAACGCTGGTCCAACTGAGGCGCCAGGTGGAAATGGCATGGCAAGCCGTTCCACAGGACTACATCCAGCATCTCTACGATCGTCTCAATGGGAGAATAGCAGCCTGCATTGCTGCGAAAGGTGGATATACACTGTACTAGTGCCGACATTGTGCATGCTCTGTTGCCTGTGTCTGTGTGCCTGTGGTTCTGTCAGTGTGATCATGTGATGTATCTGATCCCAGAAATGTGTCAATAAAGTTTCCCCTTCCTGGGACAATGAATTCACGGTGTTCTTATTTCAATTTCCAGGAGTGTATGTTGACTTCTGACGCTTGATTTACTTTCTTAGATGCTGAAAAAATTTAGTAAACATCCTTTTCATTCATAGAAATTTCTCCATACACCAGTTGCTCTCATATATGGGACGCTGCTGCTCAGGGACTAAAATAAATGTTGTTCTCAACATTCGGTTCTAATTAATGACATCGTATGGTGCTCCTCACTCGTATGACAAATGTTACATTATAAATCAGCTTACATCAAATTTGTGTCATTAATGTTAATACACTAAGAAACGCATGGACAGTGGATGTTTACAGACATCCGTAAGCAGCGAAATGGACACAGGAAACTGCAGAGCTGATAGAGGAACAAAAAAGTTGTGGGATGAATTCATAATGCAGTACACTAGTAATTTTTAATGTTGGCATGCAGCTGAAAGTGTATTACGGGAATATGTAGTAATAATATATGTTGTGAAATTTTGTTTCAATTTGTCGGTGTGAACCTGAAAGGCTTTCTTTTATCTCTCCTGTTAACGTGATGCAACAGGTCTGTATGCATATTTATCGTATCCTACGCAATGAATAGCGAGTTCACGTGTGAGAACACACACGCACGCTCACACAAACACACACACACACACACACACGAACACATACACAGAGATAGACACAGAGAGACAGGGAGAGTGAGAGAGAGATAGGGGGGGGGGGGAGAATAGAAACAGGAGGAAACGAAACAGCGAGAATATCTTCGTGTCAGTCCTGACAAAGCAGAGAATTTTTTTCTCGTATCATTCAGACCGAAGAAAAATGGAATCAACTGTTTACGTAATTAATTTTCTACATGCTGTGTTTTGTTGCTGTGAAATAACATGCTGGAGCCAGTGAAGGTATTATAGAAGCGGATGCGTGCTGTTGTTCATATGCTTGAATGCATGCTTGTGTCTGTGACTGTGTAGCACAGGGATATAGAAAGCTACTTCATAAGCGCATAAACCACATAACGAGAAAAACTACTTCCCTGTTCGCTTATTCTTTTTCTACGGATTATTAATTCCATTGAAATGAGGGGAAACGCAGCAGCCTTATGAACGCTCTTTGTTGGAAAACGACAGGAGAAACGAAATTTACAGTTAGTAAAGCGGCTACCTGAATGAATTTATGAAGAATAGCTGCACGGTCTGACACGTCGTTAGCATTCCGTTGCTTTCAAAATTTTGGGCACGGTGAATGTAATGATGTCAGTAAGGCTAGTCAGAAGCTCTGGAAGTTATGCAGAAACCTGTAATCGTACAGTGCCAGAAAAATAAGTAAATGTTTGTAACACACCGAATAGTTTTTCTGAACTGATGCTCAAGAAATGAGGAACTGGTATTCCCTTGCAGCTACTTTGTGAAAGACCTCTCCTTCACAAAGTAGCGGCAAGGGAATATCAGTTCCTCATTTCTTAAGCATCAGTTCCAGAGGATATGCACAAACATGAGTTATGGATGACTGACTGCTGCATATACGACCACGTTCGTTGCGTTTATATGAGGGTCACTCCAAAAGAAATGCACACTATTTTTGTAAAAATACAGTTTTAATTCTGCATTTGTGAAAGTTTTACAGTGTGTAGATACTTCCTTCCCGCTTCTTTTCAAACTTAGTTCAACGTGTTTCCGTGAGTGGCGCCGACATAGCATGTCTTCAAGATGGCTGCTACACTTGACGTTCGTCAGAAGCAACGTGCTGTCATAGAATTCCTGTGCTGTGAAAACGAGACAGTGGATAACATCCACAACAGGTTGAAAAAGGTGTATGGAGATGCTGCTGTCGATCGCAGTACAGTTAGTCGGTGGGCAAGCGCGTTACGTGATGAAAGCGGGCACGGCAATATAGAGGATTGTCCTCGCAGCGGCAAGCCTCGTACTGCACACACTCCATCTACATCTACATCTACGTCTACACACATACTTCGCAATCCACCATACGGTGCGTGGCGGAGGGTACCTCGTACCACAACTAGCATCTTCTCTCCCTGTTCCACTCCCAAACAGAACGAGGGAAAAATGACTGCCTATATGCCTCTGTACGAGCCCTAATCTCTCTTGTCTTATCTTTGTGGTCTTTCCGCGAAATGTAAGTTGGCGACAGTAAAATTGTACTGCAGTCAGCCTCAAATGCCAGTTCTCTAAATCTCCTCAGTAGCGATTCACGAAAAGAACGCCTGCTTTCCTCTAGAGACTCCCACCCGAGTTCCTGAAGCATTTCCGTAACACTCACGTGTTGATCAAACCTACCAGTAACAAATGTAGCAGCCCGCCACTGAATTGCTTCTATGTCCTCCCCCAATCCGACCTGATAGGGATCCCAAACGCTTGAGCAGTAATCAAGAATAGGTTGTATTAGTGTTTTATAAGCGGTCTCCTTTACAGATGAACCACATCTTCCCAAAATTCTACCAATGAACCGAAGACGACTGTCCGCCTTCCCCACAACTGCCATTACATGCTTGTCCCACTTCATATCGCTCTGCAATGTTACGCCCAAATATTTAATCGACGTGACTGTGTCAGGCGCTACACTACTAATGGAGTATTCAAACATTATAGAATTCTTTTTCCTATTCATCTGCATTAATTTACATTTATCTATATTTAGTGTTAGCTGCCATTCTTTACACCAATCACAAATCCTGTCCAAGTCATCTTGTATCCTCCTACAGTCACTCAACGACGACACCTTCCCATACACCACAGCATCATCAGCAAACAGCCGCATATTGCTATCCACCCTTACCAAAAGATCATATATGTAGATAGAAAACAACAGCGGACCTACCACACTTCCCTCGGCACTCCAGATGATACCCTCACCTCCGATGAACACTCACCATCGAGGACAACGTACTGGGTTCTATTACTTAAGAAGTCTTCGAGCCACTCACATACTTGGGAACCAATCCCATATGCTCGTACCTTAGTTAGGAGTCTGCAGTGGGGCACTCCAGACAATGTCCAGAGAGTTAACGAATTGGTGATTGCTGACAGACGCATCACAGTGAACGAATTGTCACGCTACGTTGGGATAGGGGAAGGAAGTGTTTGCAGAATACTGAAAGTGTTGGCGTTAAAAAAGGTTCGTGCCAGGTGGGTTTCCAGGATGTTGACTGTGGCTCACAAAGAAAGAAGAAAAACGATATGCAGCGAACTTTTGGAACAGTGCGAGAATGATGGAGATGAATTTCTTGGAAGAATTGTAACAGGTGATGAAACATCGCTCCATCATTTTGCACCAGAGATGAAGAGGCAATATAATGGAGTGGCATCATGCAAATACACCCAAGAATAAAAATTCAAAACAACACCTTCTGCTGGAAAAGTTATGGCTAGAGTGTTTTTCGATTCAGAAGGACACTTGCTTGTGGACATCATGCAAAGTGGAACCACCATAAATTCTGATGCACATGTGACGACACTGAAGAAACTTCAAGCTCGACTGAGTCATGTTCGACCACATCTGCAAAAGCAGGATGTTTTGCTGTTACACGACAATGCACGGCCACATGTCAATCAAAAAACCATGGAAGCGATCACAAAACTTGGATGGACAACACTGAAACACCCGCCTTACAGTTCTGACCTGGCTCCATGTGACTATCATCTCTTTGGGAAACTGAAAGCCTCTCTTCGTGGAACGAGGTTTGTAGATGATGACTCCCTTGTACACGATGCCAAACAGTGGCTCCAACAGATTGGTCCAGAATTTCACCGTGCGGGTAAACAGACGCTGGTTCCAAGATGGCGTAAGGCAGTTGAGAGGGATGGAAATTATGTGGAGAAATGAAAATATTGATCCTAAAGGATGTATCTACACACTGTAAAACTTTCAAACATGTAGGATAAAAGATGGATTAAAAAAATAGTATGCATTTCTTTTGGAGTGACCCTCCTATTTCTGTCCTCTGTGTAGTACGCAGCTGATCTGATTTACACTAGCTGATGAGAAGTATTGGGACATCGCTCTGTAATGCTGAAACGACCACTAGATGTCACGAGAGACAAACCCGCTAGTATGAAAGGCGGCGAGGTGTATTGTGATGTCAGTAGAGAAAAAGGAAGAGCAGAATGGGTCAGTCAAAGCAACTCATTGACTTCGAACGAGGACGAGGGACTGGATGTTATCTGAAGCGCCTCAGTTTGGAACCGCGCGACCGCTTCGGTCGCAGGTTCGAATCCTGTCTCGGGCATGGATGTGTGTGATGTCCTTAGGTTAGTTAGGTTTAAGTAGTTCTAAGTTCTAGGGGACTGATGACCCCAGATGTTAAGTCACACAGTGCTCAGATACATTTGAACCATTTTTGTTGTCTGAGTAACTGAGTAACAAAGGCATCACGGACATATCGACCTTTTCAAAGCTGCCCTAAAGGATTGTTGGTGATGAGATTCTGAAGTGGAAACACGAAAGGATAACTACATGTCAACCAAGACTTAACTGACGGACAGAGACCGTCGAACATTGCAGAGGACGTCTACAAAAAAATAGCATTATGTCAGCGGAAGGAACCATTTGTGAGCTCGACAGCGCTATCGGCAGTTCAGCTAACACAATGACTGTGCAAAGAGAGTGAAAAACAATGATGTACAACGGTGGAGCAGCTCTTTGTAAGCAACACTTATTCTGTAGTCAGTGTGAATAGGGACGTCCTAGACAGAGCATTTCTATTAACGAGTAATTTAATGTGATGAATCGAGGTATATCTTGTGGCAATCCAGTGGAAGGCGATCTGCTGGAGAACGTTATATGCCCACTTGGGTAGTGCCGAGAATGAAAAACAAAATGGGGGTTACGGTGTGGGGATGATGTTCGTGGTTAGGTTGTCACTGTACATATTCCAGGACCACAGTAACAAAGTGATTGACGGTTACGCTCTGAAAGGAGCGACGTCGTCTGTGCTCCGTTATGCATACGCACAACATGGAGGCGGCATCAGGAGCTGGGCAGTTGAGTATAGATTTCCTTCGAACCTTCTCCATCAATATGCAGTAATAAGTTCGCCTTGTAGGATCGTAAGTGACTTATCAGTTTCCCTGTTCGCTCCATACATTCTTTTGAGTATTATCAAACAATCAACACAAAAAAACAAAGCGCATGGCAAGAAAGAGTCTGAAGAAGTATGTTAGTGACAGCAAATGTCCTCCACGGATAAATATGACAATAAAAACGCCACGGTAACTCTTTTAGAGCAATTCGGTGTCAGTCACCTTGTTATCTGACAGGGTATACGGAATACTGTGACGTCTATAACCCAATGAGACTCGTGTTAAGAATCATCTGCGGCGGCAGAAAAACTCATGGCATCATAGCTAGAACGATCAGAAGTCATTAGCCACAAACTTGAAATACTTGGGCTCATAAAAATACACTCCTTGAGTAATTTATACGGTTACGAGCCCCATGGTACGACCCCTGTACTACTCGCTTTACTTCCACTGGATATGATTACGAAAGAGCCGTTCAGCTTACTTTGTGTTATTGCCGTCACGGTATAAGCAGATACGATATGACACGAGAAGTGTTTCTTAAATTGAAAATTCGCTTATCACAAGGCGAACAGAATAATTAGGCGATGGTCAACACCATGTACAAATGTTAAAAAATGCATAACACTTTGCTGTCTCTATAATGTTATTTTATTTTAATACCGGTTTCGGTTCTGAAACATCATCAACGCCAGCTGTAAAACATAGAAAAATGGACATGTGACAGTGTGAAACAAAATAAGAAAAACAGAAAAAAACGTTAAATGGATCAAAATACCAACGAAAATTACCACAGACATATCACATATACATGCTTCAAGATAGGTTACCACAGGAAATTATAATTGCCAAGATAATATCAAATCAGAAATAGTAACAAGATAAAAATATGATGGCACATTGACTTCAGGACAAGTGATCTACAGCGACACAAATCAAAGAACCACAAAGCCAAAGATGACAATCTGGACTCAATTTAAAGAACTTGCCATTAAATAATTTTGTGATCATCAGATTACAAAACTGTAGTATTAACAGTTCTACGCTTAACTGAGATTAGGTAAAATAAAATAAAATATAAGGTAACAGATAAGCTAGGTTGATGAATGTAAGAATATAAAATATTTTATAATCATTCAAAAACACGAGCGTGTAAAATACAAGCAACAGATCAATCCATGGAATTAAAATCAGTCAAGCCATATGCGCGAAAATACACTAAAATTAAATTAATAAGAAGGAAAGACTATTCTTATGAATGAAGAAAAATGTAAAAGAGATGTAGAATGTAGATGCAAAACATCTAAAATTTTATGCTTATGCCAAGATCTAACGAAAAACTTTTATGAAGAAACGTGGTATGCATCTAAACTCTTACAGATCTAACGAAAAACTTTTATGAAGAAACGTGGTATGCATCTAAACTCTTACAGATTGGTTAGAAAAGTATTTCATCCGAATGTCTACACCAACACAAAATTAAATTAAAATTCCATTTACCGAACAGATAAAAATTAATAAAAGGGCGTAGTATGAACCTACACTTTAACACAGGGCTTTTTACATAAATGTTTTAATTTAACGTATTGTCATTCTGAATGACATTTTTATTTTTTACTTTTATTAACTTGATAATAAGTGAATAATATGTGAATTAATTTACACATAATGCATGGCTCCACTGTCATTCATTACATTTTTTATATATTTTTCATCACTGTAAAGAAAAGGAATTTATAGCACAGCTGACTATAAGAAGGGATCGTTTGATAGAACATATCCGGAACCAACAAGGGATCGCAGAGTTCGTAATGAAGAGAACTGTGTGTGTACGGAAAGGGGGGAGGGGAGAGAGATATAACGGCTCTTCTTCTTGATGATTTGGTTTGATTTGTACTTGGCCTCGGCTAAAACTCCGCGACAGTCGGTAGAGTGTTGAGATCGTTATCAAGTTACGAAGACGACGTTACACAAAATAACAGTGCTGAACCGAAATGTCGACGTGCGTGAGATATTTACTTCACCAAGAATCGTAATTAATCGTTCGTAATCGATGTTTAACTGATTAATGATGAAATATTAATGATAAAACCAATACAGTCACATCCACAACAAATTCCCTACAAGCTGGTCGTAATTTCAAGTATCTAAGAAAGCGTAACAGTGGGCTTGTTATCTGAGTCAAAGATTCTACACAAGCGCCGAGCGCTACAGTCAAATATTATCTCTGCGCGCAATTATTACTCAAGAGTTTCATATCAATAATTTGATAGAATTTTAAATCACAAATGCACGACTTGGCACGAAAGGGTGTTTTATTGCACAATATCAGTCACTTCCTAACCGAGCCTTGAGGAGAAAACTTTCCCAGGTGTTGAGGGGATTTAAATTATATGCTTAGGACCTGTCACTGAAGTTCCATAAACCACTGCCTATCATGAATGAAAATTGTCTATCAGTGTTCGTTGCCTAAATCACTGTCTAAGTAATGTTTAGTTCAATTATCTAGTTAAAAGTTCACTTTATTCTAGTAGGTAAAAGTCCTCCCTTCGAATTCTAATGCCGTGATATCTGGAGTCAGAAGATCGTATTACTGCGTCATAACAGATCGCAATTATTCAATCTCAAAAACAATCTAAGCGCGCCTACATGTACGAGTATTCAAATATATGACCTGCTTCGGCTAACTCTCGTAACGTAGTGACAATGCATTGAAATATACTTAGTCATTACTCACGATTCGCAAAGAGTACTCACACGGAGTATTCTTTGGGATCGTTGGTTCTACTTTGCGAATGTTAATTTATGCTAATTTTGCGATTTATTGTGATTTTGATTTTAATTTTTCTGAAATTTAATCTTTCTTTCGTAGATTGCTAAATTGTCAAGTCTTAGATTCCTGATTTAATTACTTGTTATTGTCCTAATAATAGTGATAAACGGAACTTCGTTCGCTTATTCACTTTTCTGGGAATTTGGGACTTGGGGGGAAATCTTAGGGGTATGGGGAGCTAATTTTTTATTTTTATTTCTCATCCGAGGAAGTGGCATTACAGAGAGAGGGGTAAAAGTTGTTGCGGATGCCCAAGGCTTGAGTACAGTAAGCAGGATCAAATGGATGCAGGTTGCATTAGTTACGCCGAGATGAGTTACGTCAAAGCAAGGAGAGTTACGCCAAACGAGTCTTCGGATTGAATACCGCAACGTTCTTTGGAAGCTTAAAAGCTCTAGAGCATCACCTATATAAAATGTGCTGAGAGTCGAACTCAGGTCAGCCACTTAGTATTTATAGATGTTGGTCAGTCAGCTGCAGAGGTAAATGGTACATTATTACCGAAAGGAATCTAAGTTAATTAGTCAGGCGTCCGTGGAGATAGGGCTGGAAATGGAGTCGTCCAACGACTCTGTACGCCGGAGGAAAGTTGTACCACCCACTGTTCAGTGTTCTTGTAACAATATGAGTGAATATCAAACTCATTACCACCCTTTAGTACTGTTGTTGTTGTTGTGGTCTTCAGTCCTGGGACTGGTTTGATGCAGCTCTCCATGCTACTCTATCCTGTGCAAGCTTCTTCATCTCCCAGTACTTACTGCAAACCTACATCCTTCTAAATCTGCTTAGTGTATTCATCTCTTGGTCTCCCTCTACGATTTTTACCCTCCACGCTCCTCTCCAATACTAAATTTGTGATCCCTTGATGCCTCGGAACATGTCCTACCACCCGGTCCCTTCTTCTTGTCAAGTTGTGCCACAAACTCCTCTTCTCCCCAATTCCATTCAATACCTCCTCATTAGTTATGTGATCTACTCATCTAATCTTCAGCATTCTTCTGTAGCACCACATTTCGAAAGCTTCTATTCTCTACTTGTCCAAACTATATATCGACCAAGTTTCACTTCCGTACACGGCTACACTCCTTACAAATACTTTCAGAAACGACTTCCTGACACTTAAATCAATACTCGATGTTAACAAATTTCTCTTCTTCAGAAACGTTTTCCTTGCCATTGCCAGTCTACATTTTATATCCTCTCTACTTCGACCATCATCAGTTATTTTGCTCCCCAAATAGCAAAACTCCTTTACTACTTTAAGCGTCTCATTTCTAATCTAATTCCCTCAGCATCAACCGACTTAATTCGCCTACATTCCAATATCCTTGTTTTGCTTTTGTTGATGTTCATCTTATATCCTTCTTTCAGGACAGTTCCATTCCGTTCAGCTGCTCTTCTAAGTCCTTTGCTGTCTCTGACAGAATTACAATGTCATCGGCGAGCCTCAATGTTTTTATTTCTTCTCCATGGATTTTAATACCTACTCCAAATTTTTCTTTTGTTTTCTTTACTGCTTGCTCAATATACAGATTGAATAACATCGGGAAGAGGCTACAACCCTGTCTCACTCCCTTCCCAATCTTTATTACAAAGGTTGCGAATAATTTTAGTGTTGCACGTCGAGAAACTTTTTTTATTGTATATACTCGTTGACTAAAACATAATTATTTCTTATCATATGTACGATACGTCAGCGGCATGTTTACAGGTGTATTTCATACAATTTATGTGCAGGGAAGATGCCGTGGGACGGAATACTGGTAGATAAACACTAGTCATAATTGTTTCATACTTAAGACAGCGGACAAATATTCACCACAGTAGCAAGACATTCTGAAACTGCCCAGGGTCAGAGCGTGGTGAAACATTAAGGCTAATGTGTTTTAGGAACACTATAATAATAAGTTAGGCAACGGCCTTACCTCAATGGTCACTACGGTTTCCGTTAGATCATCGACGTTAAGGGCTGTCGGGCTTGGCTAGCACTTGGGGTGGGCTACCGTTTGGGTTTGCAAAAAACGGCTCTGAGCACTATGGGACTTAACATCTGAGGTCATCAGTCCCCTAGAACTTAGAACTGCTTAAACCTCACTAACCTAAGGACGTCATACACATCCATGCCCGAGGCAGGATTCGAACCTGTGACCGTAGCGGTCGCGCGGTTCCAGACTGTAGCGCCTAGAACTGCTTGGCCACACCGACCGGCTTGGGTTTGCAAAGAGTGTTCGTAAGCGGGGTGCACTCACCTCATGTGAGGCAAATTGAGGACCCTCTAGCAACTAGTGACGCCTAGGGGTTGAGGAAGACACGGCGGCGGGTCGGTACCGTTGGGTCTTCATGGCCTGTTCGGACGGTGTTTATTTGTTTGTAATAAGAAGGTAGTTAAGTAGTCTTACTTATGCACAAAGTGGAAATGCTAAAAATGATGAAAGTTTCTTGTTCCTTCTTTTGCGCAACGGTAAGGTTTTATATTCCTTCCACCTTGATTCTCTCTCTCTTTCTCTCTCTCTCTCTCTCTCTCTCTCTCTCTCTCTCTCTCTCTCTCTCTCTCCGTCTGCCTCCCGTAACTATTTCAGTTCGATTGTAAAGATGCGCTAACTGTTATACAATGACTGATAAAAGAAATGAAGCACTTAGAATGATAGCGTAACTTCGTACATATCCACACCATCGGCATGTTTGTAAATGACCGGACTAGTAATACTCAGCGACTCGTAGAACCGTGATGACACCGGACCTGATAAGGCATACAAGGGGCTGTTAACACAGCAGTACACCGGCTGTGTTTGGAGTTGTTCCGAGACTAGGAAGCATGTATTGATGATCAATGTCACCGCATTGTGTTCCGCGATGAATTGTGGGTCTCCATTACCCCGGATGGCCGTCATTGGTTACCTGCGGACAGGAACAATTTTTCTAATCTTTTGGAGAGGTACAGTGATGTTATTCCTGACGTGAAGATGTGGGGACCCGTCGGATATGAATTGAGGTCACTGCCCGTTCAAAGAAACTATCCCAGCATTTACGAAAACTACGGAAAACCTAAAGCTGGATGGCTGGACGGGATTTTGAAACTGAAGTATGTCATGTATATCCTGCGTCACAAGTGTGACTTCCGTTGCGGCGGTATCGAGATGCCTTTTGTCAACAGGACAATGCCCGTGTCCCTATGAACTGTCTGCGTTATGTTGAGGCACTCCCGTGACGAGCAAGACGTCAAGATCGGTCACCGATGGAACACGTGTGGGGCAAACTCAGACGTCAAGTACGTTCCAATGATAGAATCTGTAATGCTAAGGACCACTTACAGCAGACCGGCTTTATGACACTCTTCCCAATCGAATCAACGCATGCATCCTAGACAGAGGTTGTGCAACGACCTATTGATAATTAGGCTCATATGGCCAAGTTCTTCATAAATCTGACTCGATTTTGTAATCAGTGAAACAAAATCGCCTGCCGCTTTGGCCGAAAGGTTCTAGGCGCTTGAGTCCGGAACCGCGCTTCTGCTGCGGTCGCAGGTTCGCATCCTGCCTCGGGCGTGGATGTGTGAGATGTCCTTAGGTTAGTTAGGTTTAAGCAGTTCTAAGCCTAGGGGACTAATGACCTCTGATGTTAAGTCCCATAGGGCTTAGAGCCATTTGAACCATTTGAAACAACATCACGTACCCTCTACACCCGTGAAGTTTCATTTCGTTTCTCTTTTTGGTCAGGCAATGTAGTTCCACATCGTAGGAACTTCACGTTCCTGTCACTAATCAGTCTTTGATTACAGTCGAATTCTACAAGAGAACAGTAGCTACGTCTCACCTAAATGTAAAACCTAATTTTGGTTACGAATTATCACAAATTAATGAATTCAAGTAGGCTCTGTGACTGTCTGCAGATATGAAAGCAATCTCTACGGTCATAATTTATTGATTCACCCATATAACGTTGAGGAATGCTGTCGACATTACTCATGACTTCATGGAAGAATAAAGACATATCTTTACTGCCCAATAACGATATTTTCTGAATCCGTGCTGGCTGTGTCAGTAGATCAATTTCATAGAGGTAATTCTTAATGTTCAAACATGGTTTAAATTCCAAACTTCTCCTAGAAATCTCCATCAGCGATATGGGTCTGTAATCTTGTGGATTATTCCTATTTCCTTTCTGGAGTTGAGCGAACTGCTGTCTGTGAAAGCGCATTGTGGAGCTATTACATCCGCATTTTAACTGTGCAATATATCATGGTACAATATCAGCTATTACACCATTACTACTAGTAAACATAGGTACAATCAATATACACCCACAGATCGAAACTGTAGAGGACAGTAAAACGGAGGATAAATTTTAAATGACGCGGAAGATTCACAGAGCTGGCTGAAAAAGTACACGATATCTGAAGTGTGTACACCATGATGTTCACATTGTGTTACTAAATCCTTGAAGCTGTTGTCTTGGGCCTGTGTATATTATATTTTCGCGATTCTGGAGCCAGAATATTTGCAGCGTTAATATATAAAACCCAAATGAGGAGAAAAAAGCGCTCTGTAGTGTTCATGTTGGTTGTCACGGCAGTTCTTTCGAAACGCAGCGTAACAAACACAAATTAACCCACGCACTTCACACACAGCCTCGTAATTAAATTAGCACGCGCTGACAAACTATGCAGTTATTCCGACGCTAATGATACGCACCGGCACACGTAGTTATCTCTGGACACACATTTCTACCCACCGATCTGATTACGCTTAATTCACCCCACGCGTAGCTTCCAGAATTGCTTAATGCTTTGGTTGCCCTGTGATTACAAATTAAATGGGAGATTAACGATTTTTAAACACGTTACAGGAATCTTAAAATGAAAAATTTTATCTTTATTTACATTACATTTTTGTTGGTTTAAAACTTACGCCGTCTAGAAACAAAGAACGACATGGACTGTGGTAAACTTCCAAAATACGAACCTCCAAAATCATCGTAAAATGCCAAAAATCATAACAGACGGAGGTGGTGCAATTTTTAAATGCTTGATTCAGAAATAGGAAAACCAGGGATCAAATCCGTCTTCAGACACATGATTTTACTTCTTTAGTTGTTTCCCTAAGTCGCTAAAAACTAAGTGTTCCTTCTTCAAGGTTACGACAGATTCTCTTCCCCATCCGTGTCTTATCTGTGAAACTTCTTATCTCTAAAGCCCTCACCGTTGACGGGACGTTACATGCTAATCTTTCTTCGCCTCCTGAACGCTAAACGAAGAATGTCGCATGAGGCAAAACAAGGTAACAACCCGCGTACTGGTTCACCGTTGGAACATAATATGATAGCAATTCTTTGTGGCATGCATTTAACATGAGTAGAGTATCAAAGAGAGTTCTAGATAATATTGATCCCCAACTTAGAGGTCATTCCAGGTCCTGGTTACGGCAGCGTTCAGTACTGAGGCCATTGTGTTTCCTATATTTCGCTGACATCAACACTTTTCAGTATCAGCGTTGCAGGAACTGTACCGATGTCATAACTTTTTGGTGTCAGCATTCCAGGAATTGCATTGATGTCAGAATTTTTTGTTGTCATGATGCCAGGAACTGGCGAGGTCTGCACACTGGAACATCAGCATTTCCGGTGCCGAGACAATGTGTACATTATACACGAGGCCTCTGATCTCTCTGCCTGTATCCCACTTTCCCCAAGGCCGATATCATCATGCTGAAAATCAACCGCTCGGAGTGAGAAAGATGGTGCTGCTTTCAGGTAATTTGCTCTCCATTTTAGTTCTGTGCCCTCTAGATAGAGGATCAGGGTGTGGATATATCTTATAAACAATCAATTTTTATTTTTATTCCAGTCTCATCATTCGCCGGTAGTGAGAAGATCATTAGCAGCGGAGTTAAAATATAGCTGGGAATATCAGGAGGTAGAACACTTTGCCAGCATAAATTAACTATGCCATAGTATACTCTACAAAGTGGTGATAAATACTGATGTAACATACTCTGACATTATAAATTAAGAACATCACTTTGTGCGCTTCAATCTGGCAGTATGTATTAATGTAACATACTTCGACATCATGGTGTGTTACAGATTAATCATGTCAGGATAAACTATGCAAAATTATTTGTTATCTAGGCGAATTACATCTACGTGCATGTGACTAGGGGCTAAGGCACCTACAAATGATAGCATTGCAATAATTAATGACCACCTTCATGTTTTGAATCTTAATTACACTATTAGTAGTAGACTACAGGTCTACCAATATTGCATGCCCATTTTACTGATGTTTTGTGCATGTCACAATGACATCACACGTATATCCTACCAACATCAAACACGTTCCATATCACCTCATGACACTTTGTGCTGGTGTGTATCTGCCTGCTGTGCAAACATGACAATTTCTTGAAGAAAAAGATTCAGGCTATGCAGATGTAACAGCACGCTGTATATAAGTAGCTGGCTTTGGTTTAGCGTAGGTCATGACTCAATAGCGTTCGAGCAAGAGCGAATAACAACGAACCTGTGCTCAAAAGCATCCAAAAGATGTGAATTACTTTTCAATCATGCAGTATTGCTCTCAGGCAATAGCTGTAGGGCTCCACTGCTCTCAGACTACTTTCTCTCTATTCTAGGACTGTGCTCTGTAATGACAGGTTCACAGTGTGGGTATTTTTAAAATACATTAATTTTAAAAATTATGTCAATTAGGTTTACTTAGTCATTAGCAGTATACTTACGAAATGGCTGCAAAAATTGTGAGATAAGATACCTTCACAGCAAACAATTAATGGTAGCATAGCATATTTCTTGCAAAATTGTTTTAAGTACTAACGTAAGATATTTAGACATTACAGTCTATGACAAAATGCTAAATTCTGGAAAAAAAGAACTTTAGTCCTCTAAGCGAATTCTGTGTGGAACAGGGTACTGTCTCACCTAACAACCTCCGTCTGAACAGACCTCAGGAGGCCCAATAGTATCGGCCAACTACTATATCATCCTCAGCTAATAAGCATCACTGGATGTCTATACAGAGGGCATGTAGTCAGCACACCGCTCTCCTGACCAGTTTTCATGACTGCAGCCGCTACTTCTCAGTCAAGTAGTTTCCCAATTGGCCTCACAAGGGCTCAGTCCATCCCACTTGCCAGCAGTACTCGGCAGACCTGGACGGTTACCCATCCAAGTACTGGCCCAGCCTGACAGCGCTTCACTTCGGTGACCTGACAGCAACCAGTGTGACCACTGTGGCAAAGATGTTGGTCCACCTAACAATAACAGCCAATATTATCATGATTAATGGCAGCCTTCAGGTTTCGTATCTTAATTACTACAGTTAGCAGCAAAAGTATTGGCCATTATCCATATCTGTTGCTGTTTTTTTTACGCAAATATCCACTCTAATTACGAGACCAATACATTTATACTAGGAAACACCTCTTCCACTGCCTTCTATGCGCATATACATTAAATGGACTTAACTCGCATTTCTGCAAGTCTCAGGCTGTCCTGCGAACCACACACACACACACACACACACACACACACACACACACACACACACACACACATATATATATATATATATATATATATATATATATACAGTTAGTAGACCCGCAACCGAGCGCCTCCCTGGGTGGCGGATAGAGGAATGCCTCCTAGATATAGGTGGTACCGAGGAAATGAAATACTCGGGGCGGACCAAAACTACTAGTAGCGTCTGATCCCACAATGGGCGGCTACAAAAGGCGTCTGCTCCACACGTCAGTGGCGGCCTCAACCAACCTCCTGATCTGGAAAGTCAGGTTGTACTCGGCAGCATGCCATATATCCAACTACTATACATCATGATGGTACAACGAGAAAAATCTCATTACCCCGGGCCCCAGTCAATAGCCTGGAGCGTCGTGAGCATCGGATTCCGGGGGCTCACGGCCATCATGAGAAGAATCGGAGCTTCTCAAACTCCCTCAAGACCAAACGCAAACACTACATCGGCACACTCAACGTGAACACACTGATGAAGACAGGAAAGATGAAACAACTGACAGACACTCTCGAAAAATTTCAAATCAAAATATGTGCGCTGCCAGAAACACGATTCACAGACGAAGACCATTTCAACACGGAGAATTTCAGAATATACAAAGGAAAACCATCGAGACAACTGAAAAACCTAAGGCTTTTTGGCACAGGATTTGCAGTACACAGGTCCATCACGGACAGCATAACCGACTTTTCGTCACCAAACGAAAGAATAAGCACCATGACAGTGAAATCACCCAAAAAATCCTACACAATAATCAATGCACATGCGCCGACTAATGACTACAACAGGAAAAACCCGGACGAAATTGATGACTTCTGGACGACAATGGAAGAAACTATCAGAAAAATTGCTGCACATAGAGTCAAAATAATACTGGGAGACTTCAACACTAAACTCGGAAGAGAAAAGATATACAGACATACCACAGGAAAACATACTCGATGTTGTGAAAAGTACGTAGCTTCAGGAATACTTAACTTTAATCCATAATTGGTGAACATCGGTCTGACTGTACATGCATCACAAGATTAACAGCAAATGATAATGGCGCCTTGCTAGGTCGTAGCAAATGACGTGTCTGAAGGCTATGCTGACTATCGTCTCGGCAAATGAGAGCGTAATTTGTCAGTGAACCATGGCTAGCAAAGTCGGCTGTACAACTGGGGCGAGTGCTAGGACGTCTCTCTAGACCTGCCGTGTGGCGGCGCTCGGTCTGCAATCACTGATAGTGGCGACACGCGGGTCCGACGTATACTACCGGACCGCGGCCGATTTAAAGGCTACCACTTAGCAAGTGTGGTGTCTGGCGGTGACACCACACTCGACACAAGGACACAAACAAAAACGGAAAACACCTGATAGACTTTTGCAAAAGCCACGACCTTGCCATTATGTCAACAAAATTCAAGAAACCAACACGGAAACTTACCACATGGAAATTCCCCAGCGGAAAGCAAGAACTACAAATCGACCACGTAATAGTACAGAAAGACCGACAAATAGAAATTTTGAACATAGACACACGTAAAGGCTACTTCAATTCAGATCACCACCTACTACAGATCAGGATTCGTCTTTTGCCCAAGAAAAAGCTCCAGAAGAACAAAATTGTTAGATCAGATCCGGAATACCTTACTTTAAACCAGACACAAATATTAGACAAAATTAAAATGGAGAAAACGACAGACTGGACACAACTTTCAGGAAGAATCCGAGAGGCCATGAAACTAGCATAAGCACCACGCACAAGGAAACACCGTTGGTGGAACCACACATGTGGCCAAGCTATTGACCAACGAATCAGTGCATGGAAAAAATTTAGTAGCCATAAATCCCAAGAGAATTGGATGAACTTCCTGAAAACACAGAAGCAACCAAGCAAACTCATTCGCAGTGAAAAACGACAGTATGATAAACCGCGACTGACGGAGATCGAATCGGACTTCATGAAAAAATACAAGAAACTTCTACAGAACATTCAGAGAAAATATGACTGGATATCAACCACCCAACTTGTGCTTCAGAAGACCGGATGGAACCCTAGAAACCAATACCAAAAACAATTGTGATATTCTGGCAAAGTACTTTGAAAAACTGCTCAACACGAACCCCCCTATGGAAGAAATGATGACAGAAACGAGCACGTACAATCCAGATAGTGAACCTCCAACTCTAGATGAAGTTAAAGAAACCATAGAGCACCAGGAGAAGACGGCATCATCGCGGAAATCTGGACGTTACAAGACGCAGAACTCACCAAAGACATCCACAGTATCTTGGAAGATATCTGGAAGATCATGAAATTTCCTGACGACTGGAAAACTGCCCTGATACACCCACTACACCAAAAAGGTGACAAGACTGACCCGAACAACTACAGAGGAATACCCCTACTACCGGTCACATACAAGATCCTCTCTAAAGCTTTACTAAACAGACTAGAATGCCAAACCGACCACTTGATTGGGGAATACCAAGCAGGCTTCCGTAAAGGGCGGTCTTGTGCGGAACAAATTTGGAACCTGAAAATGATTTTACAACACAAACAGAACCTGATCATTACTTTTGTCGACTTCAAAAAGGCGTACGACTCTATCGACCGGAAAACTCTCTTCAAAATTCTAGCAGAATACAAAGTAGACAACAAAACACGGGCTATCATAGAGCAAACTTTAACCAACACGACCTCCAAAGTAAAGTTCTGTGGGAACTATCAGAGCCCTTTGAAATTCGCACAGGTGTCCGACAAGGCGATGGCCTCTCACTCTCCTTTTCAATCTAGTGTTAGATAAGGTAATAAAAGAATGGGAAACATCACAACGGGGGATAACCTTAGGAAACCTACAGATGAAATGCCTGGCTTTAGCACACGATTTGGCGATTGTCACGAAAGGTATAAAAGAAACAAAAGACGCTATTGAAAAACTGCACGAAATCGCTTCCAAAACTGGACTACTGATCTCTTACGAAAAGACACAGTTTATGGGCACAAAGAATCTCTCATCTCTGAACACAAAGTATGGCACGATTTACAAAACGGCAAACTTCAAATACCTTGGTGAAACACTACAAATGAGTGGACATAACAGAGACTCAAACGAAGAAAGGAAAACTAAACTGGATAAGGCATACAAAGTAGTGTGGAATCATTACAACAAGAAGTCTATCTCACAAAAAGCCAAATTACGCCACTACGAAACGGTGGTGCTCCCCGAGGCACTATATGCAGCAGAGACTACACTAATCCTAGGGCATACACGTATCAGACAACTAGAAAAACTAGAACGGAAAATACTTAGGAAAATATTTGGCGCAACTAACAACAATGGAATATGGATCAAGAAACCTACAGAGGAACTATACAAACATACGGAGACAATCACAGAAAAGATTAGAAAACGCAGACTACAATTATATGGACACCTATACAGAATGCCATCACACAGACTGACCAAACAGATCTTTGTCTGGGTAACCACTAGAAACAACAAATGGGTGGCAGAGGTAAAAAACGACCTGAACCAACTCAACATAACAGCAGACACAACAAACGACAGAATAAAATTCAGAAACATCATTAAGAAAAGTAAACTACATGAAATACAATGTGACAAACGAACAGGCGTATAATGGACCGAAGAACGCAAGCAAAATCACAGCTGGAAGATGAAAGAAATATGGGCAACCAAAAAGGCAATCAAGATGAAGCCGAAGACACAAAGCCGACAAGATGCATAGACAGAGGACCGGAAACAGAAACACAACGAGCGAATGAGGGAAGTTTGGGCAGCAAGGAAGGCAACAAAACGAACTGTCCATGTAGTTTAGTCCAAATGCGCTCTTTAAGGGGAAAACACCAATTATATATATATATATATATATATATATATATATATATATATATACTGTCTCGGGAATCGCAAAAGGTTTGGGTCTCTGAATAAGTACTTTTGCAGGTTCCAACATGCCGAGACAGTGAAATACTAAATTGCAGATGGACGTTAATATGAAATCTGTCTCGAATGCTGGGTAAACCAGTAGCAATGCCTTTGTCTAAGTGCTATATTAAAGCAGTAGAAAAATCACGTTTTTGCCAACAGTACCGTCAAGCAAGGAAATTACCAAATTATATTTGAGTCCTACAAGCAATGTTACATTGATCTTAAACTCCTTGCAGATCACTATCTTAAAATCGTTGTGATATTAACCCCACACATTCGGTATAGTGGCATTAAAAGAATCTAAGCTGAAAATAACATCGACATGTTCAGCAACTGTGTATGTACACATGAGAATATTAGCAAGACCATATATTACTGAATACCACTTATATCTACACATGGAACAATGAACGAGCAACCATCAGGAGTAGGGAGCCTTAACTAATATGTTCTACACTAGGAGAGAGTTGACACCAGTGTATCACGTTTCATACATTATATATATCGTGCATGCATGTCCATATGGTGTCGTTACTTGTTTAGCTCCATTGTGTCTATTCATATGAGGTAAGCATCCCACACAGCACGCATTCAAAAAATGGTTCTGAGCATTATGGGACTTAACTGCTGTGGTCATCAGTCCCCTAGAACTTAGAACTACTTAAACATAACTAACCTAAGGACATCACACACATCCATGCCCGAGGCAGGATTCGAACCTGCGACCGTAGCAGTAGCGCGGTCCCAGACTGTAGCGGCTAGAACCGCTCGGCCACTCCGGCCGGCTGCGCGCATTAATCCGGAAGAGGACGAATAAGCGTAGTGTAGGCAGTCTGCCGGCCAATGTGGCCGTGTAGTTCTAGGCACTTCAGTCTGGAACCACGGGACTGCTACGGTCGCAGGTTCGAATCCTGCTTCGGGCATGGATGTGTGTGATGTCCTTAGGTTAGTTAGGTTTAAGTAGTTCTAAGTTCTAGGGGACTGATGACCTAAGATGTTAAGTCCCATAGTGCTCAGAGCCATTTGAACCATTTGAATGCGATTCCGATGTGCTAATCACTGCGCCACCTCGCTCGGTGCTCGACTACAGTGGCCAGCATGTTCTCCAGACATGAACCCTATCGAACATGCCTGGGATGGATTGAAAAGGGCTGTTTATGGACGACGTGACCCACCAACCACTCTGAGGGATCAACGCTGAATCGCCATTGAGGAGTAGGACAATCTGCACCAACAGTGCCTTGATGAGCTTGTAGATAGTATGCCGCGACGAATACGGGGATGCATCAATGCTAGAGGACGTGGCTACTGGTGTTAGAGGTACCGACATTTACAGCAGTCTGGACCACCACCTCTAAAGGTCTCGCTGTATGGTGCTACATAATGCAATGTGTGGTTATCATGAGCAACAAAAATATAAGAAATTATGTTTATGAAGATCTCTATTCCAGTTTTCTGTACAGGTTCTGGAACTCTCGGAACTGAGGTGAAGCAAAACTTTTTTTGATGTGTGTAGTAGCTGGATGTACTCCTGAGGTATATCGTGCCAAATTCTGTCTAATTGACGCATGAAATGGTCAAAATCCCGAGATGGTTGGAGGACCCTGTCCACAATTCTCCAAACTTTCCCAATTGTGGAGCGATTCTGCAACACTGATAGCCTACGTAGGGTTTGGCAAGTACGAAGGCAAGCAACAGAAACTCTCGCCATGTGCGGGTGGATACTATTTTGCTGAAATGAAGCCACAGGATAGCTTGTCATGAAGGACAACGAAACGGGGCGTAGGATTTCGTCAATGTATCGCTGTGGATGACAACCAAGGGGTCCTGGTATGAAAAGAAACGGCATCCCAGGCCATCGCTCCTGGTTGACGGGCTGTATGATAGACGAGTCAGACTGGTATCCCACCGAAGTTAGGGGAGTCTCCAGACACGTCTTACCTTGTCATCAGGGTCTAGTTCGAACTGGGACTAATCACTAAAGAGAATTCTACTCCTATAAATGAGATTCCGTTCCGAAGACGTGCCGGAGATGTACTTACATTCTGGAACATTAAATCACATAACTACATCTGTTTCGATAATCGTTGTGCTTTTAATAGTAATATGACCTTGCATGTTCTTTGGGATGGGAACAAAGCTGAGAAGACAATTCAGAAGAAACTGAAAATGAAGTGATACATCTCTGTGATTGGGTGCTTGTACTAAAGCAATACGGTGTACTACTTTCAGTAGCTCACAAGCTGAAATCTCCTGTGGCTCGAATTGCAAGATGCAACGAACTTTTCGTTATTTGTTGCAAACAGTTATTTAAAGCTAACTATATTTCAGGAAGATGAATTGTATAAGGGACCAACGAAAAGTTTCCCTTTGAGGGCTCTGCTGCAGAGTATATGTAGCTTAGTACAACTGCGAGGCGGGTATGTAAATACCCACACGTGTTCAAGGGATTTGTGTGGCATTTGTGTCTTTTCCGCGGTGCGTGTGGTAAATGTGGATATGTGAACTATGGCGACGCTACCATATTGCGTCCAAACACGATCAACATTCTTAGCTGGCGAAGGAAACATGCCGGGTGGCATCCATCACAGAAGGAAGAATGTGTATGGGGCAGCATGTCTGGGGAGAACCACCTTCAACTTCTGTGCTGCTGTTTCATGATAACACACGGCCCCGTCTCGCAAATGTCGTAAATCAGAAATTACGTCTTCTCAAAAGAGTGCCACTCGAGCACCCGCCCTGTAGACCTAATGCCCGCCACACTTTTTTCAGGGCTTGAATGATCGATAACACCTGCTGAACGAGGATGTGCAGCAGGTCTTTACGTTCACGTAGCAGGACACAGTGTTTTACCAAATGGGTGTCTTTTACTTGGTGCATCTGTGAGATGATCACCTCAATACTCACTGCGATTTTTCCTGATTGGCACACCGATTCTGGACTGTACGACTTTCGAACAAAAACTTTTTGATTGTCCCTTATAGCAGCACTTAACTGAGCGCGTTTGTTCCTTACAAACTTCAAGTGACGTCAGGTATTTAGTTTCACACCCAGTAAGTGATATAAAACTTGTATGAGTAAAGAGGTAGTAACTTCCTATTACACAGTCGAAGTCTCCTTGAAGTTGAATGTTTCCATAACCTGACCGAAACTGATCTGTATCAGAGCTGGCCTGCCGACCTGTGTGGCTGAGCGGTTCTAGGCGCTTCAGTCCGGAACCGCGCGAACGCTACGGTCGCAGGTTCGCATCCTGCCTCGGGCATGGATGTGTGTTATGTCCTTAGGTTAGTTAGGTTTAAGAAGTTATAAGTCTAGGGGACTGATGTCCATAGTGCTCAGAGCTATTTGGACCAAGAGCTGGTCTGTCACTATGTAGCCAACTACGGACGTTACAATGTTAGGCTTCTACTGCCGATAGACAAGGACGTCATTTAACTACACCTGCATCTGTATCCAAAGCCCGCAAACCACTGTGGATTGGAAGGCTGAGGGTGCTTCCCACAGTAACATTGTACTTCTTATTCCAGATTTTTCTGGTTATATTCACTCACGGAGTGCTAGAAGAAAGATTGTTTAAACGCGTCTGTGCGTGAAATCTTTATCTTGTCCTCGCAATCTCTGCAGGAGTGATACATAGGGGTTTGTAATTAGTTTCTAGAATTTAGATTAGTCATTTGAAGCTTTTGGGACGTGTAACACCGTGGCATGGAAGCAGTGAGGCCTTGATAGGTCGCTGGTGGGAGTCCGCACGACATCTGCACACTTACCTAATTCCCATAAATCCTATTGAGGGGGGCGATCAGCTCTGACCCCGGTTCAGTCATATCCCAGACGTGATCTATCGCATTCAGATCTGGCGAGTTGGGTGGGCTGGACATCAATCGAAAGTCGCCACTGTGTTCCTTAGCCACACCATCACGCTCTTGGCCTTGTGATACGGCGAATTATCTTATTGAAAAGTGCCACTGCCGTCGAGAAACATAATGGTCATGAAGGATTGTAGGTGGTCCGTAACCACTGTACGATACCCGTCGGCCGTCATGGTGTCTCGCACGAGCTCCTGTCTTGCACGAGCTTCTCTGGACCCATGGATGCCCACATGAATTTCCACCCAGAGCATAACGGAGCCGCCGCCAGCTTGTATCCGTCCCGCAGTACGGGTGTCAAGGAGCTGTCCCCTGGAAGACGACGAATTCACGGCTTACGTCGGCGTGATGAAGAAGGTAATTTGGAAATTTGTGGTAATGCCTCATGGGACCAAATTGCTGAGGTCATCAGTCTCTGAGCTTACGCACTACTTAATCTAACTTGAACTAACTTTCGCTAAGGACAACACACACTCCCATATGCTCGAAGGAGGACTCGAAATTCCGATGGGGGCAGCCGCGCGGACCGTGACAAGACTCCCCAGACCGCGCGGCTACCCCGTTCAGCTATGAAGAAGGTATCGAGATTCATCAGACCGTGCAACGCTCTGCCACTGCCAACATCCAGTACCGATGGTCACGTGCCAATTTAAGTTGTAGTTGCCGATGTTGTTGTGTTAACATTGACACATGCATGAGTCATCGATTACGGAGCCCATCGTTGGGAGTGTACGGTGGACTGTGTGTTCCAGATTCACGTGTACCCTGCCCAGCATTAAGGTACGATGTTAGTTCTGCCACAGTTCGCCGCCTATCGTTTTCTACCAGCATGCCCAGTCTACGACGTCCGACATCTGTAATGGGGAGTGGCTGCCCAACTCCACCTCATCTGGTCTTGGTTTCACCCTGGTTGCGCCACGTGTCGAAGACACTCAGCATAGCACTACTCGAACACCCTACAAGTCGTGCAGTATTCTAAATGCTCATGCCGGGCCTTCAGTCTATCACAATCTGCTCTCGGGCCAATTCCAATAGACTGCGCTCCTTCCCCACTCCACAAACGGATAGCACGCTCACCGATACTACATGCACTAGGCGTGTCTCTCGCTAGCAGTCGCTCCTCACTAGATGCCGCTGCTGTCACCTTGACGGGTTTATACCGGTTGTAGGTCGGTGGTCATAATGTTCTGCTTGATCAGGGCATACTGTCAACACAGTGTATTATCTCGTAACTTTTCTCTTAAAACAGTGAGTCTAATTGTATTGAATATGTGAAACTGAATGAGTTCAGGACAGTTCAAAGCGTTATCTCTATTGATAATTATGTTATTAATGAATTCTTATAACACCAACGAATATCGTGGTTTGCTGGAGAATCATTCTTCCCTACTGAATTTCAGATAATTCGGAAGTTTCGTTCAAGTGGCGATATTGTGCAGCAGAGAGTTCAGAACACCACACTGATTTTGTCACCCACATACATTCTCATCCTATCCAGGGGGCGAGCGACAGTCCATGGAGCGAACTTCCCTTTCATACGTATGTCAGAAAGTTATGTAAGAGAATAGATGGAACTTACATGGGATTAACAAAACAGCAAGGAATATAGTCTCTGTTGTACAGAATATGTTTAGTACGATAGTTACTCCTTGAAAGATTCACTAAAGGTTGGTATAATTAATTCACAGTAAAATATGATTTGATACAGAAAATACAATGAACAGGAATACAGATGTATCTGATCTAATTATTCTCTTCACATTATTTACATCTGTTTAAGGTGTGTATAAATTAATTTGAAGCTCCCATTTTAAGTGACCTATCGGTAAACAAAACTTACGGGTGAAAGATGGTTCAGTGACATTACAACAAATATGAAATTATATTTACCATGAGATAATGCTACATTTAATGACCCACCTCTCAATTACTTCTCACGATTGATTTTCCAAATCAAATTTGTTGCAAGTAGCTTCAAAAGTTATTTCTGCGCTTGTGACAAGCTGACTCATTTATCCGATTAGCGCGAACTTTGTCGAGCACTTGGCCACTACAGCGGAGCTGCTAGTTTTCAATCACTCCTGAGGCTGCAAGCGCACACAGGACACAGCACCTGTAGGGAGTGTACACTGAAGTGAACAGCGTGCATTTGACCCCCAGTACTGATTGAAAAGGCCACATAACCGAAATTAACAGCTGTCCACTGCAGTGAATACGGCGCATTACAGGGTTAATGAAGTGCACTGCAGCGATACGAGTGACCACACGCACCCAAGTGATGGTATGGCGGCAGCATGTGGGGCTGCATCTAGTTTTACGTCGAGCAGAGTCTTTCTATTAGAAGCACCCAAAAATGGTCACTTAGCTGACATTTGTCAAAGAAGAAGAAGAGAGAGAGAGACAGAGAGTGGTTGAGCAGAACAAATACAACAACATTTTTGCTACAAAATTGATATAATATTATTTGACTAATGAAATAAATTGGACCTTTGATGTTAAATTGATGTAATATTAGTTAACTAATGAAATAAATTGATCGACTAAACCCACAACCCACTCTCCCATTTCTCAGGGAAATCTTCAGTCCTCCTTCATCTTGAAAATCGTCAGCCCTCCTCTTTCTATCACTCTCCAACTCCTCCCTCCCCACCCCTGTCCCCTTTGCTCTTTGTTTGGCAAATTACTGTGTTATCCTTTTGGATGAATTTTCCTAAGCCGCTTGGAATTCGCCAGAAAAGTTCAGAGTTCGTCAGCCTCACTGGAGTGCACAATGTGTTTATATGGGTGCGAAATGAGGGTTGCCTTGCCTTCAACCACCTAGAGTTAAGGTGGCCATCCGTTCCGTATTTTTTCGGGACAGTCCCGATTTTTGTGTGTCTGTCCCGAATTTTTTCAAAGGTAATTCGGGACACCCGTTTGTCCCGAAATTAACAATCATGACCCAATTTGTCCCGAATTAGACATTCATTTCACCTGTATCGGTATATTTTATTATTAGTTTTAGTTATGGTGGGAAATTGTTTAACAAGAGTGTACGACAAATTGTAGAAACCGTTATCAAACTGTTTCTACTGTACAAACACGTGTTGGCCGCAGCTCGAACAGCTAATGGGCAGTCAGAGACCATGGCAACTGGGAAAAAGTCGCACTCGAACGCATTCGCGCGGTATAAACGGTTCTAACCGTAACTCGAACAGAAGAAGGAAGAAATCTGCATATTTTCTGATAGCCATGGAAGAGGCAGAGGAGGTTTTATGGCAAACATGCAGGCGAAATACAAAGTAACTCGAACAGACGAACAATAATATACGCTCTCGTTGACTTTGTCGTCGCCAACACAGTGTATGCTGGTCTCTAGAATACTACCATTTGTCATCTGTGTGCGCCATACTATATCAGATTGAATTTTGTGTTACGTCATGTTACGGTATATTACGTTTGATAAGTTTAGTTGTTTCTCCGCGTCAGTATTAATATCAATACTTCTTCGCAAGAATGAGTTCAAAAAAGTGCAAGTGCTCCTTCAATTAACAATTGCAGAAAGAATTTCCATTCATTAGTGACATTAGTTCTTCGGACTCAAAAGGAAAAGTGAGGGGCAACACATGTGCTTCTAGTTTCTCACTGAGTCACAGTGGACGTGGTGATATACAACTACATTTAAAAAGTGACAAACATAAAAGAGCAGTCTCTGCAGCAGCGTCTAGTGCAACATTAAAGCCATTTTTTACATCATAGAAACTTTGTGGTCAGGAGGAGAGGTTAGTTGCAACTGAGAGCGTTTTTGCGTATCATACAATTCAGCACAATCATAGTTTCAGATCTATGGACTGTACATCGAAGCTTCTTCAAGCGACATTAGAGCCTAAATTTGCTTGTGCACGTACAAAAACAGAGGCAATAATTGTGAATGTGTTAGCTCCTCATGTATTAGATATGTTGCGACGTGATTTAGAAAAAGTAACATTTATTTCACTTCTGACAGATGCATCTAACCACAAAGTGATTAAGGTCTTTCCTATCCTCGTCAGATATTTTGATTACAAAACTGGTGTGAAAGTAAGATTATTACAATTAAAGTCGTTGCCTGGGGAAACACCTACTATTGTGAGTGGCTATTTAACGGACTGCCTCCGAAAAAACAGCCTAGAAGAAAAAGTTGTTGGATTGTGTGCTGATAACACTAATTGCAATTTTGGAGGTGCTGAAAGAAAAGGTCAGAATAATATTTTTACTAAACTACAAGTGGAACTCGGTCATAGACTGATAGGGGTTGGCTATGCTGCTCATATACTGCATAATACTGTTCGAGCAGCTACTGGTATTTTGCCTGCAGATATAGAAATGGTAGTTTCCCAATATTTCTGTATTTCAAATCATACACTGTGAGAGTTGAAACTCTGAAGGACTTCTGCAGCTTTGTTGAAACAGATTTTGCAATGATTTTGGGTTATGCTCAAACAAGATGGTTAGAACTGTTGCCTGCTGTTGAGCGAGTCATCAAAATGTTTAAACCACTAAAATCATACTTCCAATCTTAAAAAAGTGTCCATTGTTGCATCAAAACCTCTTTCAAAACCCTTTGTCTGAAGTATGGCTATACTTTGTTCACAGTCAGGCTTCATCATTTCATGAAGCAGTTAAAAAAGTTAAAGGACAGACAGTCACTATATTTAAAGTGGCTGATTGTATTAGTAAGTTGAAAACTACATTGCAGTCCAAAATTGAAGACCAGTTCCTTCCCTCAAGAGTTAAAACAATTCTTGAAACAGAGATAGGTCTGCTACCAGCAGAGGTAAAGAGTTTTCATGGTGCTGTATTATTTTTCTATGAAACTGCTCTATCCTACTTAAAAAAGTGGACTGAAAAAAGTTTCCAGAACTTGGACTGCTACAATTGGGTTACCTTGAATCAAATATCTGTATGTGATGACATTGAAAGAACTTCTTCTCTAGTTAGCGAAACTGTGCCGTATGTTCAGTTTGCAGAAAATGTAAAGTGTGATGAGTATGTCAGTGTCAAACAGTTTGTAACCACTGAGAAAATCATTGAATCGACTGCTAACAACACTGATACAGGTCAAAGATGGGTTGAGATGATTTCTCATTTCAGCCAGAATCATGTGCCATTCTCAAATGTACTCAACCTGGTGGAGTTTCTTTTCTGCCTTCCTGGCACTAATGCTGCTACTGAAAGGGTATTTTCCCACATGAACAATATATGGACAAGTGACAAAACACAGTTGGCTACAGAAACCATTAAAGCAATGTTAGTAAGTAGAATAAATTATGATGAAACTTGTGTCGAGTTTTTTCATATGTTGTTGAAAGATACAGACTTAATAAAGAAAATTCACAGCACTGATAAATACAGTTGCCCTGAACACACTCATTCATCTTAGAAGGTACTAATAAATATAAATGTGCTTTTCTTTGTAACAAATTTAACTGATATTTTGTATTTATTACATTTAATTGAAACCTTCTTCTCATATAATAAATAAATAGATAAATATAGCCTATTTTGCAAAATTTTTAATGTGTCCCGGATTTGGGCCTAGGAAATATGTTAATGTCCCGAATTTGAGTCTAGAAAATATGGTCACCTTACTAGACTCAACTGCAGCCCTAGGTCATCCAACTATCCACCTCTCATAAACACAGATTACAGTAAATATTAACGTTTTTTTACGAGTTGATAGGGCAGAGAGAATTTGAAAATACATATTCTTGTAAGAAACTTATATAACTGCCTATATATACATTTACTCGCAGAGAACAACTGATTCTTTATTTTTGGTTGCTGTAGTTTTAAAAACATCCACTCCAACGTATATCTTATAATGTAAATCTGTATTGGACCCTTCAAATTCTTTCTGCAGCCAATGATCTGACAGGTGTAAAGCCGGTACCGGTACATTCTCCAGTTCCAGAATATATCTGAGGGTTTTTTTGTGAACAATCTCTTTTCTGGATTTCACAATTAATTCCGTTCCTTCCAGCAGTTCCTCTAAACGAGAATATTCGGTGACTTTCATCTTGCCTCTAATTTCTTGCGTAACACTATTGTTATAACACTCCACATCTTCTTTGATGACTCAATGAGCACTTACAGCGCACATTCTTGTGGAATTCGCTCGTAGAGCTTTGTGTTTACAACTAATGCAAATGGGTGGTCATTAAATGTTGTTATATCGTTGGTTTTAAGCTCTACAAACAATTGTTCTGTTGCAATGAGGGTAACATCCAATCAAGCTTACTTAGAGACAATGTAAACAACATTGTCAAGCAGGTCCAGGGGGGAATGAAGCTCTGAAAACAGGTTTCCGTGTGTCCTTTAATGTAGTAAACGTGCATCAGTCCATCATTTTCTGCCACAACTGCAAAATAAGGCCACTGACCAACGCTGTTAACAGTAAATGCAGATATTTTGTATTCGCCAGTGGTAGCCGCATTTCACCACATATACATACACACACGCACACAAACACAAATGCGCACACACACACACACACACACACACACACACACAAACACACTCTCTCTCTCTCCCTCTCCCTCTCTCTCTCTCTCTGTCTCTCTACCTCTCTCTGCCTCCTTGTATTCAAAGCAATATGTAAACCTTTCTCCTGTTGTAGTATTTCACCTTTATGTCAGTTGTCTTCGTCATATACTCGAATTTTCGTTTTTTGGCTTTCATCTCTTCCATTTCCTGTTTTCTTTTTCTTACACAGAAGACAGTAACGGCACTTAAAGGCAAAATTTCTTTAATTGGAAATGGCTAATGTCTGTGTGTGTGTGTGTGTGTGTGTGTCATTTACCTTTGTTCTTAGGACTGGTGCAAAAACATTGATTGTGGGTACGAGTCCTGATTCGGCGACATCTATATCCACCTGTATTGTGGAGAACAGTGTCCTGGATTGAGAGAAATATGTTCCTCCTGCATTAATATGGCACTTCTGTGTAGAACTTACACTGTCTTTGATGGAGTCAGTGTTTAGAATCTCCACAGAGCTTAAAGGTAGATAATTAAAACTGTATGCAGCTAAAACATAACTTACAAGCTTTTCTTGGGCTTTAGAATCTGACAAACATAGTTGCACATGGCATTCTTCGGTATTCTTATTACCCTAGTAGACAAATTGCCTAACGTTGCTAAACAGCACACAGCTGCTGTTACGTAATTTATTAATTAATTGACACCACATAGATGCGGTAGGAACGGAGTACAGTGGAGAACATTGTCAATTCGATTTGTTAGAATGTAAAACATATAAACAGTTTTGCACAGGTCAAACTCATGATCTGTTCCGTAATTGTATATTGTAATCTTTAGTCTGTTAGTAAAAGTTTGTCGTGGTCGCCTGACTGGACGCTTTACAAAATGGATAAAAGTTATTACCGATCACCTATTTATCCCATGGGCTTGTGAGTTACCATATAAATTTGTTACATATCTTTAATCTACAGTTGGAGGTCATCCACGTAAACAGTCTGTTACAACTGTCTTACGGTTGTCCACAATCACAGTGATATATTCATGGAGTCTCCATCCACGTCGATGTGATTTGATATTAGGTAGCCATAACCTCGATTTTATTAAAAATCCCGGCGAAATTTTGCGTTATGTCCATATCCAAAAAAAATAGTGATCATCTACATCTATCTGTTGCAATCTTATAAGGAGCTCTTCCATTATAAAATTCATTTTAATGTCAACTATGCCACTTTATATGGTATTGCCAGAGGATTTTTATATTTCTTCGAAATGCTTTCCAGTGCTTCCTTGTCGTTTTTATCCAAAATTTCTCTTACTGTTACACTGTTATTCCCGTGTGGGAGGAATGCCAGCTCCGCCTTGACAACATGTCTTGCAGTGACGAACTTGGAGAATTTCAGCAGTTGAAAGTGTCAAACTGAATTCCTCCAAAATGTGAACAAATGGATAGTTAATCATGCGATTCATTTCGAAAGTGTCCAGACATGCAACCACGAGAAACTTTTGCGTCCTCCTTGGCTAAACAAATAAAACAAAGAGCCTGGAGGCTACAGGATACCACTACATTACAGCTCGTGTGTTTGACGCTGTGCAAAACGGTTCAAATGTTTTAAATTCTTAATAGTGACACCAATAAAGACAATGTAAGTGCTACACATAAGTGCTACATTAATGAAGGAGAAACATCTTTCTCTCAATCCAGGACATTGTTCTCCACTGTTCAGTTGGTTGTTAAATATCGCTGAATTATGACTGGTACTCAGAATCAATGTTATTCCACATGTCCTAAGAAAAAGAGTAAATGACACACACAGACCTAAGCTATTTCCCGTTAAAGAAATTACGTCTTTAAAATCAGCCGTTCTGTTATGTGTAAGGAAAAGAAAATAGGAAAGGGAAGAGATTGAAGACAAAAAACGAAAACTAGAGAATATGGCAAAGACAACTGACATAAATGAAAAATATAAACTGCAATTGGAGTAAGAAGATGCAATTGCAAATATGCAGGAAAAACTTAGATATTGCTTTAAACACAGTATGTGTGTGTGTGTGCGTGTGTGTGTGTGTGTGTGTGTGTGTTTGTGTGTGTATGTGGGGCGAAATCTGGCTACCAGTGAGGAATATAAAATGTTTGCCTTTACCGTTAATAACGCTGGTAAGTGGCCGTATGTTGCTATCCTCGCCGAAAAGGATGGTTTGGAGCACGTTTACTGCTTTAAGAGACACACAAAAACCTGTTTATAAAACTACATTCCCACCTGGACCTGTTTAAGAAGGGCGGTTAAGTGTGCTGAACTGGATGTTACGGAGCTAGCAGCAGTAAAATCGTTTGCAGAAGTTAAAACCGACAGTACAAAAAAATAGTAACCACTCGTTTCCAATATTTATAAATATAAACTTTCATACTGAAATTTCACAAGAATGTGAGGCAGAAGAACTTGTGAAGTACACTCAGGAAGATCTGGAGTGTTATTACAATAGTGTTACGCAAGGAATAAGACTAAGATTAAAATCACTGAATGTTCTCGTCTATAAGAACACCTGGAAGGAAGAGAACTATTAAAGGTGTAGAAGAGATAATTTATTGGAAAAAACTTAGGTATGGACTGCAAGTCGAGAACATACGTTCAGTATACCTGTTACATTACTGGCTCGGAAAGAATTTGAAGAGTCCAATGTAAATTTAAATTGTAAGATAAAAATTAAATTCGATATTATTAAAAATTCATCATCCAAAAATGCAGAAAGAGCTGTATGTGTATAAATCTGTTTGTAGATTGTAATAAGGATTCTGTACAAGAACATGTACATTCAAATTATCTCTATCAATAACCACTCCAAAAAAGACTCCGATTTACTGCGATCTGTGTTATTGGAAGTGGGTAGATGAACGACCTTGGTTACGCTCGTTTTCTACCCATCCAAACACTTGTGCACGCCACTGAGGCTTACGAGCGACTGAACTTTCTCATAAATTTCGAGCAGTACTGGAAATCTCATCCAACAGGATGACCCATAACTCTCCAAATAAAGAAGAAACAATCCTACGTCCTTCCAAACCAGCAGCTCGGTGTGGTCTTGAGCGTTTCCTGGGAATTCCCAGGTGGCGAGGGGAGGGGGAAGAGGGGAAGGGGAAGGCTGGGGATTTCGCTGAGGGGTGGAGAAGATGTTGGAAAGACTAATTCATCAATTTAATTAATTAATCAATTAATTTGGTATTGGCTCTGTTCCACTACTGAGGTGTTCATAAGCAGAGTCTCCATCAAAGCTGTCAGCAAAAATGAACTTTTGTGACTCTAACATTGTCCACTAAAACTTTCATGTTGATCGGCTACATTATGCCTTTAGATCCACCAATAGTGTCGTTCATTACAGCATTCGCTTTGTGACTTGTATCCCTACGACAAAATAGTTTTTTAACGTTTGGTCTGTGAGTGTTCTTAAATTTAGCATGGCAAGCTTCCTTTTTGCAAGGTCGGAAATTTCAGTAACTGTTGCTTTACACAAAATGTCGTAAGCCATCCAGTCTGCTTTAGATCCATTACAAGCAGTTGTCACTCTTCTTCAACATTCTCTCATCGCTAATAATTGCACTCCCTATCTTAACTCGTCTCCAGGAAACTTAGGCCCATAATTACATACAAACTCCTCATAATGAAATAAAACTAGATTTATTCTCTATGTGTCTCCTGGGTCAAAGAGTCGTCAAACACATCAGTGGTTATAAATATGAGTGGACGATATTCTTTCTTTTCTTTATCAGTGTCTCAAACGACAGGTGCGCTGAAAGTTATGTAAACTGCCAGAATTGCCAAATGATGGCTGTATCAAAATATCTCCAATGAATTCGTTCAAACGAATCTCCTCATAACTCGGTGAATTATAGACCATGGCGAGATATCCGACTTGGCGGCTAAAGACGTTCCATTATTAAATTTGGAAGACCTTAAACATGGCTGCGCATCAGCGATTGTATAAATCTGAACTGTGTGACAAAGGCCTTTGTCTCTGGCATGGTGAACGCTTATGCAAATATTTTTTCCTGTGACTCCAATTGTAATTTTATGTTGAAAGAGGCTTTACCAGAGGGAATTTATTCTGAAGTTCGCTGAACGTAATGTGGCTGCTCTATAAAGCCATGGCATTTGATAATTCTTGTTTTTATGTAAATTTTATATACACTCCTGGAAATGGAAAAAAGAACACATTGACACCGGTGTGTCAGACCCGCCATACTTGCTCCGGACACTGCGAGAGGGCTTTACAAGCAATGATCACACGCACGGCACGGCGGACACCCCAGGAACCGCGGTGTTGGCCGTCGAATGGCGCTAGCTGCGCAGCATTTGTGCACCGCCGCCGTCAGTGTCAGCCAGTTTGCCGTGGCATACGGAGCTCCATCGCAGTCTTTAACACTGGTAGCATGCCGCGACAGCGTGGACGTGAACCGTATGTGCACTTGACGGACTTTGAGCGAGGGCGTATAGTGGGCATGCGGAAGGTCGGGTGGACGTACCGCCGAATTGCTCAACACGTGGGGCGTGAGGTCTCCACAGTACATCGATGTTGTCGCCAGTGGTCGGCGGAAGGTGCACGTGCCCGTTGACCTGGGACCGGACCGCAGCGACGCACGGATGCACGCCAAGACCGTAGGATCCTACGCAGTGCCGTAGGGGACCGCACCGCCACTTCCCAGCAAATTAGGGACACTGTTGCTCCTGGGGTATCGGCGAGGACCATTCGCAACCGTCTCCATGAAGCTGGGCTACGGTCCCGCACACCGTTAGGCCGTCTTCCGCTCACGCCCCAACATCGTGCAGCCCCCCTCCAGTGGTGTCGCGACAGGCGTGAATGGAGGGACGAATGGAGACGTGTCGTCTTCAGCGATGAGAGTCGCTTCTGCCTTGGTGCCAATGATGGTCGTATGCGTGTTTGGCGCCGTGCAGGTGAGCGCCACAATCAGGACTGCATACGACCGAGGCACACAGGGCCAACACCCGGCATCATGGTGTGGGGAGCGATCTCCTACACTGGCCGTACACCACTGGTGATCGTCGAGGGGACACTGAATAGTGCACGGTACATCCAAACCGTCATCGAACCCATCGTTCTACCATTCCTAGACCGGCAAGGGAACTTGCTGTTCCAACAGGACAATGCACGTCCGCATGTATCCCGTGCCACCCAATGTGCTCTAGAAGGTGTAAGTCAACTACCCTGGCCAGCAAGATCTCCGGATCTGTCCCCCATTGAGCATGTTTGGGACCGGATGAAGCGTCGTCTCACGCGGTCTGCACGTCCAGCACGAACGCTGGTCCAACTGAGGCGCCAGGTGGAAATGGCATGGCAAGCCGTTCCACAGGACTACATCCAGCATCTCTACGATCGTCTCCATGGGAGAATAGCAGCCTGCATTGCTGCGAAAGGTGGATATACACTGTACTAGTGCCGACATTGTGCATGCTCTGTTGCCTGTGTCTATGTGCCTGTTGTTCTGTCAGTGTGATCATGTGATGTATCTGACCCCAGGAATGTGTCAATAAAGTTTCCCCTTCCTGGGACAATGAATTCACGGTGTTCTTATTTCAATTTCCAGGAGTGTATGATAAGAGACGCTCGGCTTCAGCTGATGCAATGTATCACCATTTGATCTAACAAGGCCCACTCCTGCTGAAGAAGATATTTTTGGAAATGTCGAAACCTAGATTAAAGGCCAATAAATCTTTATTTTGCAACTAGTTGGCTGATTGTTTTCAAGATCTTCAAATTTAGAAAGGATTAAATAATCTTCCGTCAAACAAGGGCTGGTGTCTTGATGAAGTCCCATCAGAATTATTATAATAATTTTAATGTCAGTTCTACAAGGTTATTGATCGTAGCTCACAAACTCGATGATGAGATATGTGTATCTTTGAATTATCTCGCAACCATGTTTGTAAATCATCAAGAAATAATCGAATCTAAAAAATAATATAATCAGTTTTATGTAGAACACTTGTGATAGAATGGTTAAAATAGTGTAAATAAATGTAGAAAAATAATAATTAATGAGACCAGACAACGTGTACAGCATTTTAGGACTGCAAAAATCAATTGACAGCTGTTTGTATTAGAATGACTTGCATCAACTAGAGAAAAAGTGCAAAAAGATATTCCAGTAATATTAGGAATTCCATATGGCACAAAATTTCTTGAAATATAAGAAAAAACTGAACAAGTAAACGAAAAGTTGCGACTAGTTGACAAAATATTTGGATAACATGTAAAACGGGAAACAAAGATTGAAAGAAGAAATGCAAACAAAGCGTGGCTGTGAGATTGTAAAATCTCGCACATCTACAATACTTTCTTAATACAACGTATTAGCACTTACAACAATCTACAGCTTAGACTGTTTACTAATGATATTCTACTCAATGATCGCTGCTGTAGTACCTGGAGACATACTTTCTGTGTTTCTGAATGCCTTGTGGATCGAACTGCAAAACGACGAGCGATTTTCAGTATAGCTTTTGAAACGCTCTCAGCACTACCAGTGTATGTAGGCCGTAAGTTGCTTGATTTTTGCAAATATGTAACGACGTCATTCTTTACTAAATAAACCATAAGCCGAAACTAATTGTGCTCGTTTTGAGGTGCTTGTAGAGTTTACAATCCGTTGCGAGACAAGAAGATGGGAACTTCATCCTGGGCCAATATGATATGATAAAAACTGCATAGCAGAGGCGCTAGCTGCGAATGTTATTCCAGCTACATCTCTACAGACACTGAAGATGGTTTACCCTTTATCACAGAGGCAGTGATAACACTTCCAAAGACACTTAAATGTGGTCCAACCATTAAAATACCCACCTGACTATGGCAACAGCAATTGATACTATAATGTATGTTCTCTATCTGAAAGGAATAGATCAGCACACATATATCAGAACAAGTTTTTGCTACCACACTGATTATGTCTATTTTTGATTAAATGTAACTGGTGTTTACACTTTTATTATAGTTGACACATCTATCAATAAACGAAATTTAAGAAAATAACATGTAATAAACGAGACGAAACCGACATTTTACTCCTATAACTTCCAGAAAAGAATTCATTGGCGTAATTTGCCGAAATAGCCTGTATTTTCATAAAGAATATACGGTCTTCGATAGCAGTCAAGAAAAAAGAATTGTCAATTGGGTGATTTGACGTTTGTCTGAATCACTCAGATAAGTAAAATGTATCAGGGAAACTGTGGATCGGGGTGTATCAGGGAAACTGTGGATCGAGGCACTAATTTTATATGAGTTCGAAAACAGTTTTCGATCACGATTGGTTAAATTTCTCATATTTCCTTGTTTGAATAACAATACGTCAGGAAAAGGTGGGGGCAAATAGGGATGTAACAGAGTAAAGTGTTCAATGTCCCAAACAAGCTCTCACTTTTGAAACGTCTTGAACTCTGTTTCATATGCGCAACAAACCTCTCTCTGGTTCTATCACATTATCGCTTATTATTTTGTGACTTCGGATCCACCGATCTCAATTTGCAGCAAAATAGCCCTGCAGGCGATAAGTATTACCAGCTGAAAATTGATATTTATAGGATATTTTTAAAAGTTTCCACTGAAGTGAACTTGTTCTGCTCGTCACACTCAGAGATTTTTCTCAGTTCTCAGCCCAGGACACGGGCATTACACTTTGGAAACCGTTAGAATGCAGTTAAACCTATGTAAATGAGCAGCCAAATTTCTCCTGGCTCGTTCCACGAAATTATCCTTCATCCCTTGCGTTTTTCTTGATGAACAACAGCAACCTTGTATGTTAGTATGGAGAGATTTAACGGTCTGTCGTGTCCTGTCCTCCAGGATCTGTGTCATTGTAGAGTGATTTACAATGCCGAGGGTAAGTTGGCTATGTAAATCAACTAAAGGCTGGTACATAATGAATAGTACAGAACAAATTTCCATGTAGAGGATGGCCCCAAATGTCAAACTTAAAATTTAGCTGACTATCCTGGTACATTTAGCGAACGTTTTGGTCTGAGGACTCTCTTGGAATTTGGTTGGTTGTCAAGAATAATTGCAATTCTTTTGAGCTTATGTCCTCATATATATACACATACGTTTTTCATATTAGGTGCACCTACTGCCAGGTACTCCATATCAGCGACCTCAGTAGTCATTAGACATCGTGAGAGAGCAAAGTGGAGCGCTCCGCGGAACTCACGGACTTCGAACGTGGTCAGGTGATTGGGTGTCGGTTATGCCATACGGATGTACGCGGGATTTCCACACTCCTAAGCATCTCTAGGTCCACTGTTTCCGATGCGTTAGTGAAGTGGAAACGTGAAAGGACACGTACAGCACAAAAGCGTACAGGCCAACCTCGTCTGTTGACTGACAGAAATCGCCTAAGGTTGAAGAGGGTAATAGGCAGACATCTATCTAGACCATGACACAGGAATTACAATCTGTATCAGGATCCACTGCAAGTACTATGACAGTTAGGCAGGAGGTGAGAAAACTTGGATTTCATGGTCGAGCGGCTGCTCATAATACACACATCACGGCGGTTAATGCCAAACCACGCCTCGTGTGGTGTAAGAAGCGTAAACAGTGGATGATTCAACAGTGGAAAAACTTTGTATGGAGTGACGAATCACGGTACACAACGTCGCGATCCGATGGCAGGATGTGGGTATGCCGAATGACCGGTGAATGTCATCTGCCAGCGTGTGTAGTACCAACATTAAAATTCGGAGGGGATGGTGTAATGGTGTGTTCGTGTGTTTCATGGAGGGGGCTTGCTTCCCACTGTCGAAGAGCAATTCGGGGATGGCGATTGCATCTTTCAACACTGTAAAGCCAGTTCATAATGCACGGCCTGTGGCGGAGTATTTACACGACAATAACATCCCGGTAATGGACTGTCCTGCACAGAATCTTGACCTGAATCCTCTAGAACACCTTTGGGATGTTTTGGACGCCGACTTCGTGTCAGGCCTCACTGACCGACATCAATACCTCTCCTCAGTGCACCACTCCGTGAATAATGGGCTGCCGTTCCCCAAGAAACATTCCAGCACCTGACTGAACGTATCCCTACGAGAGTGGAAAATGTCATCAAGGCTAAAGGTGGGCCTACTCCATATTGAATTCCAGCATTGACGATGCAGGGCGCCACGAACTTGTAAGTCATTTTCAGCCAGTTGTCCAGATACTTTTGATCAAACAGTGTATTTTTATCCGTGTTGTACATATAATATCTGCACTCTTCCATTATTATTTTTCCCTAGCATTTATTCTTTCTAGCACAAGTTTCGATTCCTTCAACATTTGGTGAATTTTATTTTGTTATTTAACTTTATGGCCAGATGGCCTTCCTAACGTCACAGTCTTAAGGGTAACTTAATGGAGGGAAGTCGTGTACTCCATGTGCCTTTGAATCGTTTAAATGTTCTGTGAGTTATCGTATTTCAACTGTTTTTGTATTGACCATGCATATGCGTGCGACTTCATGTACAACGGCAAGAAGAGTTGGACTACAGAGTCGTGGAGTGACTGTCTTGTAGAAAAGCTGGACAGAAGCAGAAACGATTAGTGAACAAGTTACACAGCAAACAGAACGTTTACGTAACTTTTATTTCTCAAAATGAACGAAGGCTCATTACAGTTACTGCAGCAAGAAAGAGTGTCCACGTATCACAAGATCTACAACGAAGACGGAGCTGCGAGCAGGTGGCGTGTGCACAGGATCCCAGAACGAAGTTGCTGTGAGCGCGACTGGGCTAAAGTCGCCGCAGCAAGCCGTACGCTATTGCGGTGATAGAGGGCGCTTCGCTTCAAGTACAGCGCTGCTGGAAGTGTGGCCCAGTGGACACCATTGGGTCAGCCTCATCCAGCGCCACTGGTATTGGTCGCTACGGAAACTTGCAGTTCTGGTACAAACACAACGACACATGTGGAGTGTTATAGGTATGTGATACCACAGTTTGTCTCTCGCTGTGCCGAAATCACGAAATGTGCAAGCTTAAGGGTTGTGGACTTCATCATATATGGAACTGTGTATTGGTCCTAGAGACGCGCTGGGTGATGGGAGTGGTTAATCCGATCGCTTACGATTGGTGAGGGATTCGGGTTCGAGTTCTGGTCTATCAAAAATTATCATGTGTCGGAAAGAGCTGATATCAATCTGGATTCTCGAAATGCGATACATTTCGTGATGTTTATGCGTTGTGTCCTCCCCCATGAACCACGGACCTTGGCGTTGGTGGGGAGGCTTGCGTGCCTCAACGATACAGATAGCCGTACCGTAGGTGCAACCACAACAGAGGGGTATCTGTTGAGAGGCCAGACAAACGTGTGGTTCTTAAAGAGGGGCAGCAGCCTTTTCAGTAGTTGCAGGGGCAACAGTCTGGATGATTGACTGATCTGGCCTTGTAACACTAACCAAAATAGCCTTGCTGTTCTGGTACTGCGAACGGCTGAAAGCAAGGGGAAACTACAGCCGTAATTATTGCAGAGGGCATGCAGCTTTACTGTATGATTAAATGATGATGGCGTCCTCTTCGGTAAAATATTTCGGAGGGGGTCTCCGGGCGGGGACTACTCAGGAGGACGTTGTTATCAGGAGACAGAAAACTGGCGTCCTACGGATCGGAGCGTGGAATTTCAGACCCCTTAATCGAGCAGGTAGGTTAGAAAATTTAAAAAGGGAAATGGATAGGTTAAAGTTAGATATAGTGGGAATTAGTGAAGTTCGGTGGCAGGAGGAACAAGACTTTTGCTCAGGTGAATACAGGGTTATAAATACAAAATCAAATAGGGGTAATGCAGGAGTAGGTTTGATAATGAATAAAAAAATAGGAGTACGGGTAAGCTACTACAAACAGCATAGTGAACGCATTATTGTGGCCAAGATAGACACGAAGCCCACGATTACTACAGTAGTACAATTTTATATGCCAACTAGCTCTGCAGATGAAGAAATTGATGAAATGTATGATGAGTTAAAAGAAATTATTCGGGTAGTGAAGGGAGACGAAAATTTAGTAGTCGTGGGTGACAGGAATTCAAGCTTAGGAAAAAAGAGAGAAGGAAACATAGTAGGTGAATATGTATTGGGGGTAAGAAATGAAAGAGGAAGCCATCTGGTAGAATTTTGCGAAGAACATAATTTAATGGTAGCTGACACTTGGTTTAAGAATTACGAAAGTAGGTTGTATACATGGAAGAACCCTGGAGATACTAAAAGGTATCAGATAGATTATATAATGGTAAGACACAGATTTAGGAATCGGGTTTTAAATTGTAAGACATTTTCAAGGGCAGATGTGGACTCTGACGACAATCTATTGGTTATGAACTGTAGATTAAAACTGAAGAAACTGCAAAATGGTGGGAATTTAGGGAGATGGGACCTGGATAAACTGAAAGAACGAGAGGTTGTACAGAGTTTCAGGGAGAGCATGAGGGAACAATTGACAGGAATGAGGGAAATAAATACGGTAGAAGGAGAATGGGTAACTTTGAGGGATGAAATAGTGAAGGCAGCAGAGGATCAAATAGGTAAAAAGACGAGGGCTGGTAGAAATCCTTGGGTAACGGAAGAAATATTGAATTTAATTGATGAAGGGAGAAAATATAAAAATTCAGTAAATGAAGCAGGCAAAAAGGAATACAAACGCCTCAAAAATGATATCGACAGGAAGTGCAAAATGGCTAAGCAGGGATGGCTAGAGGACAAATGTAAGGATGTAGAGGCATATCTCACTAGGGGTAAGATAGATACTGCGTACAGGAAAATTAAAGAGACCTTTGGAGAATGGAGAACCACTTGCATGAATATCAAGAGCTTTGATGGAAACCCAGTTCTAAGCAAAGAAGGGAAAGCAGAAAGGTGGAAGGCGTATATAGAGGGTCTATACAAGAGCGATGTACTTGAGGACAGTATTATGGAAATGGAAGAGGATGTAGATGAAGATGAAATGGGAGATATGATACTGCGTGAAGAGTTTGACAGAGCACTGAAAGACCTGAGTCGAAACAAGGCCCCGGGAGTAGACAACATTCCATAGAACTACTGACAGCCTTGGGAGAGCCAGTCCTGACAAAACTCTACCATCTGCTGAGCAAGATGTATGAGACAGGCGAAATACCCTCAGACTTCAAGACGAAAATAATAATTCCAATCCCAAAGAAAACAGGTGTTGACAAATGTGAAAATTACCGAACTATCAGTTTAATAAGTCACAGCTGCAAAATAATAACGCGAATTCTTTACAGACGATTGGAAAAACTGATGGAAGCCGACCTCGGGGAAGATCGGTTTGGATTCCGTAGAAATGTTGGAACACGTGAGGCAATACTGACCCTACGACTTATATTAGAAGAAAGATTAAGGAAAGGCAAACCTACGTTTCTAGCATTTGTAGACTTAGAGAAAGCTTTTGACAATGTTGACTGGAATACTCTCTTTCAAATTCTGATGGTGGCAGGGGTAAAATACAGGGAGCGAAAGGCTATTTACAATTTGTACTGAAAGCAGACGGCAGTTATAAGAGTCGAGGGGTATGAAAGGGAAGCAGTGGCTGGGAAGGGAGTGAGACAGGGTTATACCCTATCCCCGATGTTATTCAATCTGTATATTGAGCAAGCAATAAAGGAAACAAAAGAAAAGTTCGGAGTAGGCATTAAAATCCATGGAGAAGAAATAAAACTTTGAGGTTCACCGATGACATTGTAATTCTGTCAGAGACAGCAAAGGACTTGGAAGAGCAGTTGAACGGAATGTGTCTTGAAAGGAGGGTATAAGATGAACATCAACAAAAGCAAAACGAAGATAATGGAATGTAATCGAATAAGTCGGGTGATGCTGAGGGAATTAGATTAGGAAATGAGACACTTAAAGTAGTAAAGGAGTTTTGCTATTTGGGGAGCAAAATAGCTGATGATGGTCGGAGTAGAGAGGATATAAAATGTAGACTGGCAATGGCAAGGAAAGCGTTTCTGAAGAAGAAAAATTTGTTAATATCGAGTATAGATTTAAGTGCCAGGAAGTAATTTCTGAAAGTATTTGTATGGGGTGTAGCCATGTATGGAAGTGAAACGTGGACGATAAATAGTTTAGACAAGAAGAGAATAGAAGCTTTCGAAATGTGGTGCTACAGAAGAATGCTGAAGATTAGATGGGTAGATCACATAACTAATGAGGAGGTATTGAATAGAATTGGGGAGAAAAGGAGCTTGTGGCACAATTTGACTAGAAGAAGGGATCGTTTGGTAGGACATGTTCTGAGACATCGAGGGATCACCAATTTAGTATTGGAGGGCAGCGCGGAGGGTAAAAATCGTATAGGGAGACAAAGAGATGAGTACACTAAGCAGATTCAGAAGGATGTATGCTGCAGTAGGTACTGGGAGATGAAGAAGCTTGCACAGGATAGAGTAGCATGGAGAGCTGCATCAAACCAGTCTCAGGGCGGAGGACCACAACAACAACAACATGCATTGTGTTCTCTCAGGCAGAATTTGGGGACTAGCTCAGCATTTGCCGGAGCCACTGAAACGTCCCCTTTGAACAATTTATATATGACTGTGCTTAAACTGACACACAATATTTTGTTAGCGCAACGCAATCTGACTTTCAAAATTCCCTACAAAAGAATGGCCCTGACTAACATTAAACTATACCTTTCACAAATCACTTACCTCACAAAAATCTTCGCTGCTCAAGCTACTGCAATACAGCGAGCGCCACTACTGCCAGCTAAATAAAAGATTCAAACTATGGAAGGCACTAACTACTAATAGGGATAGTTAGCAAATGAAAGATATTAATAGAGAACAAACAATGTATTTACCTTGATATCATCATATATAAATATAGCAGTTCATGACAAATTACAAAACTCCGCCATCTCTCTCCCCACATCCACCACTGCTGGCGGCTCATCTCCAACTGCGCAACGCTACGCGCTGTTCACATCCAGCTGCCGCTGCCCAACACTACAATGGCGAGTATTACAACAATGCAAAGCAGCCACAGACTGCACACAGCACAGCCAGTGATTTTCATATTGAGCGCTACGTAACGTTGCCAACAAGAAAACATAAACAGCCTACTTACATAGAGAAAACATAAACAGCCTAATTACATAGAGAAAACATAAACAGCCTACTTACACCACGTATGAACGATACTCGGACAGGCCGATGTACAAGCCTACATCGTTAATTGGCTGCACTGATTCCATCCGGTTATACCTCGCCTCGTGGTCTCACATGCTGGTGCGCTGCGTGTTACACTATAAACCGAAAATATCTGCACATCCCTGTAAGTGCAGAAGGAATGCACCGTGTGTCTTGTCTGAAAATTTACTTTTACCATTCACCTGCGGTGCTTGTTACTGACAGCAGTCTCAAGCCTGTATTCAGTACTGCATATTTGTGTCGCAAATTTATTTCTCATGTAGTGCAAAGTTAACAGCGAAACACAGCATAGGTTTACTTAAGAAGACTGGGTTGATATACTTCGATTGTAGGGTAGGTTGGGTAAGTCCTGCAAGGTGTAAAAGCCCGCAATGAGTTTTTGATTATACTGCCATCAGTTCAGGAGTTGACCATCTGGTAGCAGGTTTGTCTTATTGTAACTTATGATTCCATAAAAGTTCGTCCTGGCAGGTCACTCCAAAGGTGAGAAAATGATGTAGGTTTGTTTTTTACTACTTAGAGGTAACTTTAGCGATGTTTTATTTGATCACTGTATAATGTGGGTTTTCAAAGAAATTACTCGTTGACCCTACTGCATTTTCGTGTGGTAATATTTATTCCGTCTTGTCCCTAAAGTCAACAGTGGGGCATTTGTCACAAAATGTAGACATAGGGCAAATCCCTGCAGGTATTTTGGGGTAAATCCCCACAGTTCTTCAATAACCCCGCAAAAGATGACGTTCAACCCACACTGCGTGAGGTTATCACACCTGAAGATATAATTCAGGTATTTTAGCCTAGTAATCCACCTTTCGTGAAAAAGAAAGTATTATTTTTGCACTAGTATTTTTAAGTATTACATTCAAATTTACGAAACATTTCAGTTCAGTATTTTCTTGCATAACTTGGCTGTAATACAACAGTATCTCAAAGGATTATTTCAAATTTTTAATTATGCAGTCATTTATTTTTGTTCAAGTTTATCTCACGTGGGACGAACACCCTCAGTGCTGGCCTTAAATCATTCCGTGGTTACAACCACTCAATTTTTGTTTTACCTAAATTAGTAATTTCCCTGTAATTAATAATTAGACAAATCTGGAACTTGGATGGATTATAGGCAGGACCAACATGAGACTTCAATTTGCAATCAAGAAAAAATTTACTCTTATTTGACCTCAGTACTAGAACAAAATGGCGGTTGTTTACTCCCACGTATTCTCTGGGTTTTCAGAGAAGGACACCGCACCTACTCGTCTTTACCGATTTCTTGCAATTTGTGGTATAGATAAGAAATTTACAGGATCGAAACATACAGATGGACAAGGATTTCGAAAAAAATAGCATTTATGGCGCTGGGCAGGCGCGGCTGTGTCTTTTATGTTAGCGTAGCTTCCAGGCAGCGGTTGGCGCAACGCAAAGAGCAAGGAATGGTAATCCAGAAGTCGTGGGTTCGAGTTCCTAAACATAACTTCTTTTCAGTTATTACGTTACTTAGACTGAAAATAAACCGAAATAGCGATCGATATCATGTATTTATGAATACATTGATAAAAGGCATGGAAATTAGAGGCAAAGAAAAATTTGGGATTGCAAATAGATTCCCAGGAAGGGATTGTAAGATGTATATGAGAAATACATAGATAAAATTAGATAATTTCGTTATTTTACAGTTGAGGATCTACACGTTATGGTGTGGCACTCATCAAAAAAATCGTGAAACCAGTAATTTTCTTGACATCTAGCACACGTTATAAACGTTATAAACGTATATTTTTACAGTTGTAAAGTATCTACAGAAAATCGGACATAGTTTTCATTCATAAAATGTTCTGTCTCACCGCACAGTTTGGCATCAAACGATGCATAACGCTCAGTTTCGCCAAATTTTGGCAAGGATAGCCGGTGATGAACAGCGTAATCTGTTTTGATGCAGTCTACTCGATCGTCAAATTAAAAGCAAATGGGATACTATGTCCTGTACGCTTTAATTACAATCGCGTCTTCGAAAGTTAATTGCAAAATCCTCTAGGACGCTCTAAGTACATTTCTTTGTTGCACATTTATTTCCAGTTCTCAGTTTTACAATGCCTTTCCTATGCTTGCCTTTTATGAAAATAATAAACACATGACTTCGCTTGATTTGCAGTGCAAGTAACATAAAAACTGAAAATAAAGTAAATCCCGAATTAAAATACAATTTCCGTAACACAAATTTATTCAAGGACTGACTCTTACTGCTTCTGAGGCAATTATCTTCAGATTCACAAAAGACAGAAAAGGAAATTGTACGTAAAGTGTTCTAAGCACATACACGGTCTGGTCAAAATATTCGGACTGCGCTATGTGATCCGGAATTAACCCCTAGACGTTACGAGTGTACGGAAGGAGGGAAGAGTTTTGTTGTGCCAGAAGAGAAGCAGTAAGATCAGAATTAGTCGGTCAGGAGAGCTAAGTGAATTTGAAACTGAACTAGTCAGTGGATGTCACCTACACACCCATCAGGGACATTTGACCTTTCTAAAGCTGAGCCAGTCGACTGTTGGTATTGTGATTGCAAACTGGAAACGCGAAGAAAAAGCCACAGATAAACCACGACCGGACAGACCTCTTTTACTTAAGCCAGGGCTTAACAACTGGCCGGTTTTGAGCGCGAGTACTCGCGTCTGCTCAGGCACGTGCTCGCGAGCAGGTGCAAGGTCGTGGAGTAGGGAGGGAGGGGAGGGAGGGGAAATGCGCGCTCACGTTTGAATAGGGCCGCAGTGTGCCTATTGAATTTGCGCCGACTGTGTAACGTTTGAAGTACTACGATCAGCTCTAACAGTCACTTCGCTGGTTAAGAATCATGTCAAGTCGCCGTTGTGTAACCCCAACCATGCTTTCGCAGTTGAACCCCCACTGGGAGGAATTGTATCTGTTTACAGAAAAAGATGGTGTTGCAAAATGTTTAGTATGTCACAAAACGCTGAATTCTTTTAGGAAATTTAATTTGCAGCGACATTATACGTCGTACCACGCGAAAGACTACGGAAGAGGAAAATGTAATGGACCAGATCGTGCACAGGAAGTTATTAAACTTAAAAGGAAGCTATCCGAAGAAGATCTGGACGACGAAGAAAAATCAACTGAGGCAGCTCTAAGAATGAGCTACAAAATTGCTTTGCTTTTAGTTAAATCCCTGCGCCCCTTCACTGATGGCGATTTAATAAAAGAGTGTTTGGTAGTTGCAGCGGAACATTTGTGTCCATCTCAAGTTGAACAGTTTCAGATTGTGGCATTATCTAACATGACCATTATGTGTCGCATACAGGACATGGCAGACGGCGTCCAGAGCCAGCTTGCAAATATCTGTAAAGATTTTATGGCGTATTCTCTAGCTCTGGACGAAAGTGTTGGTATCACTGGAACAGTGCAGCTTGCCATATTTATTAGAGGTGTTAATAGAGATCTTCAGGTGAGGGAGGAGCTCCTCGATGTAGTAGCCATGAAGAACACTACAACCGGAGGTGATATTTTAAGTAGTGTTGAAGAAAGTGTTGAAAATATAGGATTGTCGTGGAATTCTTTAGTTTCAGTGTCTACAGACGGTGCACCAGCGACGACAGGGAACAAATCAGGTTTCGTTGCTCTGTTGAAGGAGAAAATGCAAAAACTGACCGTACCGAATAAAATAAGGGGCGTTCTGTGTGTGATCCACCAGGAAAACTTATGTGCAAAGAGTATCACTCTAAAAAATGTGATGAGTGTTGTTGTTCGTGCAACCAATTATATAAGGAAGCATGGGCTACAACACAGGCAATTTAAAAGCTTTCTTGAGGATGTAGAAGGCCAGTATGGTAGCCTGCCTTATTATAGCGAGGTCCACTGAGTTAGTCGTGGCGAATTATTAAATCGATTTTTTCCCTAATAGATGAGATAAATATGTTCATGGAAATAAATAACATGTGTGTTTCTGAATTGAAAGAGCCTTCATGGAACTGTGATCTCGCGTCCTTAGCTGATTTAACTAGCCATCTGAATGCTTTGAACATTTCACTACAAGGTAAAGATCTGCTAATTACTCATTTCATAGATCGAATACGAGCTTTTAAAATGAAATTGCACTTTGGGTGAGTCAGCTGGAAACAGGAAATCTAGCTCATTTTCCTAAATTATCATCCATGCAAGATGTTCACAAAGACTGTGAACGTTATTCACATAGTTTAGTTGCCTATAAGGAAGAATTTGATCAACGCTATCAAGATCTGACAGCACTAGACAGTGATTTTTATCTGTTCTCCTCTCCATATTCAGCGAATATTGAAGAGATTCGTCCTGAGCTGCAACTAGAAATTATTGACCTGCAGTGTGACAGAGAATACAGAGACAAATTTCAGAACAAGAAAAACATTTTGGAATTCTACAGACACTTCCCTCAGGATAGATTTCCTCGTTTGCATAAATTGGCGGCTACAATAATATCAGTGTTCGGTTCCACGTATGTTTGTAAACAACTGTTCTCTGCAATGAAATGTAACAAGACGCGCCTGAGAGACGCATTGTCTGATCGAAATTTAAACTGCACGCTGCGCCTACAATGCGCAAGAACATTACTCCGAACATAGACGCAATTGTAAAGGGCAAAAAGTACAAGATAACCGAGAACCCCACACTTCAGTGACACCTTTTATTGTGTAACAGTACACAAATTAATACGAATGTAGATGCATACACTAAGCTAATAAAATTATGTGGCACGTGTACATCCTCCTTTATTTGTTTCATTTGTCGCAGTAATAATTCGTGAGTGATATCCCTGCCTGTGGCCGCGGATTTACATTGACTGGCGGCAGCCGTTGTGTGCCCCACGTGACTCTCCCCACTCTCCACTCTAGTCCGGTAGTGGGGGTAGCGTGCTCGCGCTGCTCTGTGCTCGCGCCTTGCTGCTCACAGCTTGCTCCGCGAGCACGTATGTTGTGAAGCCCTGACTTAAGGACAGAGAGCTGGTTTCAGCTACTGAACTAGAACGGGCTACCATTCCTTGGTAGACCTGTAGACATCGCATTGACAGTGACTCTTACAGAGTCAAAATCTCGTTACAGTGGGTAACTCGTAGAATGTAGTATGACCAAACAGTGTATTATGGAAAGTGTAGCGAATTATTTGACGCTTCTTTTAAAGACAGAGACAAGCGCCCATCTGCTGGGAAGGTTTCTACAACTACTGACGAGCTACTCACTATGACTACACTGGTGTCCAAAATTAAAGCCACTAACCGCTATTTGCTCGTCCTGCTAATTCGCGATATAATCATACAAACTGTCAACAGATATCCATACGATCCTATTCGGCGCTGAATATGGCACTTCGGTCAAAGGAAAACCACGCCAACGATGACGTCAGGGCATCTATCAAACGGAGTAGTGTTTGCCGGGTAGTCCCACATCCACAGTCACTGTGTACACAGTCACAGACGTTGCAGTGTGGCACTATGGGAAGAATGGAAGCAGGACGGTCGCAAACTCATGTGGCCCGATGGCCTAACGTGAATCGTTCTGTCGTTTCTAGGCTGTGGCGACACTTTATAGAGACCGAAACTGTCCGAAAGATCAGGGTAGGGACGACCATGTGCCATATTAGAAAGAGAGGACCGTTATCTGGCTGTAAGCACACGACGGTACTGCCTTAGTACTGCGCAGCAGCTAGCATCTGACCTCGCAGCTTCCACTGGAGGCAGACGGTGTAGAGAAGGCATCGACAAAGTGGCGTTGACTGTCGGAGACCTGCTGTGTATGTGCCTCTGATGCATCTTCACAGAAGGGAACGTCTGGAATCGAGTCATCAACATGCCACCTGGACAGATGAGTCCCGATTTGCTCTAGACAGTGACTCTCGATGGATTCGGATCTGAATACGATTTCGAGACCCGAACATTGTGGAAAGAGACTGATATCGAAGAGGATCACTAATGATATGCGCAGGCTTTATGTTGACCACTTGAACACCCCTCTATGAATCGGAAAGGTTTAAATGCTGTCAGGCATCGTGACGAGGTCTTGGGACCTCATGTACGGTTGTTGCGAGGTGCTGTGCGCCAAGACTTTGTGTTGATGCACGATAGTGCTCGACCTCATAGGGAACGAATGGTTGATGTTTTCTTGGAAGCGGAAGATACTGCACGTATGGTGTCGTGTGCGCGCTCTCCCGATTTTAATCCCATAGAGCATGTCTGGGATGCACTAGGCAGACAGGTTGCATCGTGTCAGCATCCTCCAACCACTCTCCACGACTTGCGAGCAGGTCTGCAGGAAGAATGGGCGTTATTACCTCAACAAGAGATTTATGACATCATTCACAGCATGCCTCGTCGTTGTCGGGCCTGTAATACTGCCAGAGATGGTCACACCCCATACTGAGCACATTAACGAGTTGTCGGAATGCATGTACAAATCAGTTAAGCTGAAAGTTTTGTCCGTCGTTATTCATACTGCAGTTTCGTGGATTGTGTGTTATTTACATTGTTTCTACTTTACTGTTGCCTGTTTATACTGTTTTGTATCAAAATAAACGCAGCCTTGCAAAATTTCCATTTGTTGCATTAATTTTGGACACCATTACAGATTTTATTGGTTCGCACTTACCCAGTTTTTATCTACACGTTGTATGTAGTCAGAACAAGTTTCGCACCATGCTTCCTTCAGTCTACTGTTAATCGGAAGAAACCCCTTAAAAGTGCATATGTAAAAGACAATGCCTAGACTGGCTGAATCATCTTCGCCCAGTCCAAACCGTCCAGGATTAGAGACTTGAAATTTGGAGCATAAGTGGACCTTATATTGTAGGGATCGTTTCAGAAGGAACTGTTCTAAATTTTACTCCTAAGGGGATGAAATATGGAATGAAAATCTTTTTGAAAATATGTGGTAATTAAGGCAATTTCGAAGCTAGACCTACGTGATTCAGTATTTTTGCAAGTTCAACAACTTGGGCAGAGGGTAAAATAATGCACGAAAGTTTCTTGAAAATAAATCATTATCAAAGAACCACAATTTTTAAAGGTACATGTATGAAAATTGGTGTTCGACTTTTCGGTTACGAAATAAAAATGTGTTTCAGTATTTTTGAAAATTCAGACACCTAAAGGGGTGAAATAGGGGATGTAAGTTCTTAAGAAAATATTTCGTTATATTAAAAGAAATTTAAAGTTAGATCTTTGAAAATTGTTATTTCACTTCTTGGTAATTAGACATAAAGAAATACGTATCAGGATATGAAATACCACCACAAAAACGCAAAAGGCACGATCAATAAAGATCTTGGACTCTGGCTACATGAGTTGCTGTTTGGTCAGAAGTACATTGGGAAATGGCCTTAATTAGCGTGAAAAGCTTAGAGTGTGTTAGCCCGGCCTGAGTGGCCGTGCGGTTCTAGGTGCTACAGTCTGGAACCGAGCGACCGCTACGGTCGCAGGTTCGAATCCTGCCTCGGGCATGGATGTGTGTGATGTCCTTAGGTTAGTTAGGTTTAATTAGTTCTAAGTTCTAGACGACTGATGACCTTAGAAGTTAAGTCGCATAGTTCTCGGAGCCATTTGAACCATTTAGAGTGTGTTATAATTTGAAAACATACAAATCGATTAATTAATTTATTTTTATTATTTTGAGCTTTTCCTCATTACAGAGGCTTATCTCCAACATAATAATTTACTTGGAAATTACAATACAAACAATAAACTTTCTTAAACTATAATCTCAAAATATTTCTCCAGGTGTTTCGATCTTGTGTGTCCTCTTCCTCTGCGCCCATTCTCCTCATTATGTGCTGTACATTTTGGAGCCAGGTTGTCATAGGTCGTCCTCTTCTTCTTCTCCCCTCCGGTTCCCACTCCAGTATCAATTTTGGTATTCTGGTTTTCTCCATTCGTCGTACATGCCCGTACCACTGTAATTTCTTCCTATCCATTACGTCATATATTCTTTCTTTTATTTCCATTCTCCTTATTACTTCGGTGTTCCTTATCTTTTCTTTCCTGGAGATTCTTGCCGATCTTCTCCAAAAGTCCATCTCTAGAGCTTGTAATTTTTTAATGTGCTTCATGTTAATTGTCCAGGTCTCCGTTCCATACAGAACCACACTCTCTAATATGGATTTGTATATTAATTTTTTAGTTCTGCTCATTACATTCCTGCTCCATAAGACTGAGTTAAGCATCCCAATGACCCTCCGTCCGCTACTAATTCTTTTATTGATTTCTGACTCTGATTTTCCCTCGTTTTCTAAAATGGATCCCAAATAACAGAAAGTGTTTATCTTTTTGATTTTCTTTCCTTCAATGTATAGCTCATCTGAATCATTAGTCAAGTATTCTGTTTTTTGTTAATTATTCTTCAAACCCCAAGTTTTGTATGCTACTGCTAGTTGATTGCACATATAGTTAGCATCCTCGCCATCTTGTGCTACGACTACTTCATCATCAGCAAATAATAAATGATGTAGGTAAACTCCATCTCTTATTTCTAATCACATACAATTACATTTACGAGACCATGTTCTAATGCTAATATCTATATAGATTTTAAATAATGATAGTGACATGGGACAGCCTTGTAAAAGGCCTTTGCTTGTTCTAAATTTCTGTGAAAGTTTATTACCAACTTTCACTTGGCAAATGTTATCTTTATACATCTGTTGTATTATTTTAATCAAGGAAGTGTTTATGTTTGCCATATGTAGTGCTCTCCAAAGTAATTTTCTTGGAACAGTATCATACGCTTTTTCTAGATCTATGAAAATTAATCCTATATTTTTTGATTTTTCCCTATGTTTCTCCAAAATCTGTCGTAATGTGAAAATATGGTCTACACATGATCTCCCAGCCGCGAATCCACATTGTTCTTCTTGGGTTCTAAAATTTTTTTCCAGTTTGTTTTTAATTACTTTCGCAAAAATTCTCATTAATGTGTTTGTAACACAAATTCCTCGATAGTTTGAACAAATTTTGCGATCCCCTTTCTTAAATATTGTATTAATGCAACCTAGCTTCATCTCGTTGGGTATTGAATCTCCATGTATCATTTTGTTGAAGAGCTGTGTTATCAGTTTCACAATTTTGTCACCACCATATTTCAGACACTCCAGAGTGATATTGCCTGGTCCCAGTGATTTACCATTCTTTCCTGTTCTCAACGCCTGAAGTACTTCACTTTCTAAAATCTGGATCTCATCATCTTCATGTCCTTTATCTTACCCTGTTCCTTCTTCTAGATATTCTTCTCTGTCCTCATTTACTAATTTTTGGAAATACTCTTCCCATTCCTTTTATGTTATCAGTTGGAGATTAGTTTTGCTTTTTGTATCCTGTCGAAGCCCTTTCAATACTGACCATGCTTCTTTTGCTCTCCCAAATCCTGATTTGCTATTCACCTTGGCACATGTTCTTTCCCATGCTTCATTTTTTGCCATCCTTATTTTTTCATCACTTCATTCTTCTTTTCCTTGTATATTGATCTTGTTTCTTCTGATTTATCATTCAACCACTGAAGGAACGCATTTCGTTTTTCTCTAACGAGGACCTCTAGTTCCTCTGACCAACACTCTTCTGCACGGTTGTGGTTGCTATCTTTTTTACCCAACGCCTCCGTTGCTATGATTTTCACATTAGCTTTTATATAGTCATATATTTCCTCTGTACTTCCTTCAAAAGATTCAACCAGTTTCCTTTCCATCCTGGCCGCAAAGAGTGTTCTGATACTTTCGTCTTGTAGGCTGTCAATATTAAAAGGTAAATTTTCATCTTTCTCAGTCTGCTTCGTTTTATTTATGTTACTTGTATTACTCCTTGCATTCTTCCATGGCCAGAAAGACTTCATTTTAACTAGATAGTGGTCTGATCCACACTGGGCTCCTCTATAAGATCTGACATCTACTGCTTTGAAACTACTTGTTTGCCTAATGATAATATAATCTATTATAGAACGAAGTTCTTTGGTGTTCTGTTGCCAAGTATATTTATGAATGTCCTTATGTTTGAAAAATGTGTTGGTAATTTTTAGATCAATTTGTTCACAAATTGCAATCAATCGTTCCCCATTGTCATTATATTCGTCCTCTCCATGTTTACCTACTATTCTACAAGATTTTCTAATTCCTACGCTTTCATTCAGATCTCCCATGATAATCAATTCCTTTCTTCTTGGGATTTTTTCAATAGTCTCCCTGAGGGTGTCCCAAAATGTATCTTTCTCCTTATCTTTTGTGTCGTTCGTGGGTGCATATACGCCAATAATCACAACTTCCCTAGCAAATAATGTTATTTCAACAGTTATAATACGTTGATTGATGAATGTCCAATTTGTGATTCTTTCTTTCCATGATTTCTTTATCATAATGGAGACTCCTGCTTTGGCTCTTACTGCTTTTGATACCCCACTCCAGATATGTACATAATTACCCAGTTCTTCTTCTCCTTGGCCTTTCTTCTTTGTTTCAGAGAGTACGACAACATCCATGTTGAACATGTCAAGTTCTGCAGGTAGTAAATTTATTTTAGTGGAAATACCTTGCACATTCTAGCATCCAAACATAATTTTCCGTTTCTCATCGCCAGTTCGTCGTCCAAAGTTCCAATTTTTCCGAGGCATATTATAAGGTTTTTTAGCATTTTTATGTTTTTATGTGAGTGAGGAGCTGGCCCACTGCACAACCCCCAGTCCGGAGGACCAGGTAATTTTTACTCAAGGTTTTCTTCCTTTAGCCTTTGATAAGCCAATACATACTACAAGTCAGCAGTTGCTAGTTTTGGTCCACCCCGGGTATTTTATTTCGCCGGTACCCACCATATCTGGTGAGCATTTCCCTATCCGCCACCTGGGGAGGCGCCCGATGGGAGACCAGCAATCGATTAAAGAAAACCAAAAAAAGGCAGTGCAGATCATACACAGCGTACGCCAGTGAAGCACCGGGCGCAAAGCTAGATTCGTATATATTTATGGCCAACATTTTTTTTTTACTTTTCTTGCTACTACACTGATATTATTTTGAAGTTTTGTACAACCTCATTGAAGACTGATTGTCAATATCAATGAAATTCTCGAACAGTCGTGTAACTGAGATGTTATTTTATTTTATTTTGGAGGCTAAGAGTTTCGGCATTCCATTATACCATCTTCAGGCCCCATATGCATGTCTCCTAATAAACAAGAATGTCATATAGTACCATAAATCATCTGATGTCGCGAATTCAATCGTTTCACTAGTGTTTCATTCCAAAACCTGATAGCGGTCGAAGAGTGGTCTAATGACGTGTGCAATATTTTAACAATGACGGACGCAGGACGGCAAATATCAGCCCTCGTCCGTCTCCCGTGCAGTGTTGCGGCACTGCAGAAAGTGTACGAGGGAACTGAGCAGCGACTTGCAGATACATGGAGGCGCGATGTCGCAGACGTTTTCGCTTCGACCTGCGAGCCTTTATAGACGCTGAAGGGGTGTGCAAAGCGCTGGAGAGGATGCGTGCGACATAAGTGGAGTGCTGCGTCAGGGGTGGGGGCCAGGGTGCGGGGCTGCATCGATCGGCCTCCCGCCCAACACCCCCATCTCTGGGGCACTTCACCCGCGAACTGTGGCGTCGCTCGTGCTCGGCTGAGCACGGTGGGTTCTCGCGACCCCGCTGACTCACAACACTGCACAACAAAGCACGCCGGCCACGTCTTGAGAGGCGAACTCGGCGTCCCGGCCGCAGTTCCTGCTTCACCAGAGACGCTCTAGGCGCCCATCCATCATTTCGGCAATCGTTTAGCAGCTGTCAAGCACCGAAGTAGCTCAGTCCATTCGGAGAGAAGGGTATCAACGGCACGCAGCATATTTCATTCCCTGCGAAACCTCACCAACCTAAATACACACACGTTTTGAGGTAAGAGACAATGAAGATACATATTATATTTCCGTACTTATATCGGCGGCGTTTTTGATGCTGCAGATAGCATTAAAATACTTACTTCCGACTCATAAAGGACCATGTACTCAAATGGTTTGAACCACGGAATATCTTAGTCTGCCATTAACCAAACCTTTAACTCTTAATCATGCTGAACCACGGACTCCACACTAAACCACAGATCCTCTTTCCCCAGTAGAATTACTTCGGTTGGTTTGGAACAAACAATTCGCCGAAGTGACGCACAGTAAGAAGACTCGCACCAATCTGCTGGGTTACATGAAAGTATTGTTATTAATATTACACTTCCCAATCCCCGTTTTAAAATTTCAGCCGCAAAAGTCACAATTAGTAACTTTTTGCTCTGAAGTTGGACCACCAGTTGAGTGATGAGGGACTCATTAACTTCATCGGACTGAGGAGCTAAATTATTAAATTTACAGTGATATTCCTTCCTCGTATACCACCTATGGTGTCATACATTAAAATATTCTTAGGCCCGGTCAAGTTAGACAGGCAGATTGGCGGTGTCCCTTCATGAACCTAGTTGTTTGGGTGCATCAGAATTCTAACTCCGCCATCACTGTACATTTTTTCCATCATGAGATTTGTTGTTGACAATGTTGATATATAAAGAAGAAAACTGCAACGCTCATCCACGAACAATAGGAAGAAAAGGATTTGCACGTGGATACCATTTCCTTCAACATTTATAGAATGGTGTGCGCTGATCAACAGGTTTCATTTTCACTAGGCCTCCAACTTAACTTAAAAAAACTCGATGATAAACAAGAAAACTTGAAATATAAGTTGAAAGACAATCTTGCGGCCCCCTCTTTTTCTTCTGTACAGGAGTCCCTCACAGTAGTTGAGAATCTTTCTTTCTAAAGTGTTATTTATCAAAAACTCTCCAAAAATATATATCGCCGTTCTATTAATTCTGTTGTTTCTTTTGTTCGTACATTTTCTGATCAGCTTTCTGTTACCTATGTAGTGATGTGTTCTGTCATTAACTGAGTTTGGTGCACATGTTCTCCTGAAACCTCATAAAAAATAATTAATTCTAAAAACGTAAATTTAATGAAGAATCTGTAACCAGTATCACATTAATATATTAGATATGTCAGCTACAGAAATGTAACGAAAATGTCTTATAATTGCTTGTACTTCCACAAAATTTGTCGCATGGTTGGGCCATAGCTAAATCAATTACAGTTAACATTTACAAAACTGATTCTGAAAGATAGCCTCCATTCAGCACATAATAGTAACACACACACTGCATCAACTGTTTGCAAAGGGTTGCATATCTAGGGTTATTTATTATTTCTTAAACACGCTGAAAATTGGTAGATTGGCTTGTATAAGTAGCATTAGTGCATTTGAATAGCTGACATTGTTTTTCTGACGCATCGACATGAGACTCACCTTTGTATGATTTAGCAGCATTTCTGGGTGTTTAGGATTGCATTTCTTTGGTTCTATAAAGTTAACAGCAACACTGGTCTCTGTGTTTTCGAGTAATGACTTTCGCTGATGGTCATTACTTACACAGTTAGTATTTCATCACAAATTGTTAATATGACTTGAATGGAAAGCTGATCATAAACATGGAGAGCTTTTGTGGAAAATTAGACAACTTGCTCTAGAAATGTAAACCTGTAAGCAGCTGTCTATCTAGTTTATTATAATGCATTATCATGAGTTACTGTCATGTTACACTATTGTTGTAATAGAATTTCAAACGAGTGAACATTTTTCTCTCGGTTTTACTAAGTTTTCCATAAGAACAAAAATGTAATGTAATCTGTAGGCACATCAGTTTTCAGGAAATGCAGGTGCTGATAAAATGAGCAGTATCAATTCCGACAGACAAACTGGACACGATACATGACAATCTGGTTGTAGCTTCTGTGAGTCTGAATGTAAAAATAAAAAGTTGTGCCCTAGATGAGGTATAACTGAACAGCCTGTAGGAACTTCTTAAACATATAGGAAGAGTGTCAATATATAAAATATGTCAACAGGAAATATCACAAAATTATTAGCCCTGAAGATAATATGCTTCTAATGGTTTACGCTCACAATAAGCACTGCCAGTAAAAATGTGATATATTAATTTTTAAAACTGACATTTTGGTCTGCTTAGCTGAACCATATATGACTGTTAAGTCTACCTTAAGTTTGTCCAGTCACAAAGGTTATGTATAATTGCGGCATATTGAGTGTCATTTTCTGATCAGCTTTTTACAATATGTATGTATTAATAGTTTCATTAAGCAATTTTTGTTTAGAAATATGTACATATCGTTATCACAAATGATATTCTCAGAAATGCCAATCTTAATATGCGTATTGAACACTATTAAGTTCCCTTTGCATCTCAGTAAGCTAATTTGGTGAGCATGTATTTATAATACTATCAAGACTGGGTGCAAATTTATACTATTTACATTTATTATTTGTAAATAATGAACTTAATTGGTACAGATACAGTCAGTAAATATCAACTGATTAGTTGTAACAGTTGTAAGAGTTTAATTAAACTACATCACAACAATCTTTACTCATAAAAAAGTTGTCTAATTTGGAGCAACATCTCGTCACCACATATTAAGGTTAAATAGAAAAATAATATGCATATTCCATTAAAGATAATCTTTGGCTCAGTTTCTTGAGTTTCGTTTATTATTTTGGTGCAAAGTATTATGATTGGGAGATTTTTACTGGGTGATTTACAGCATTTTATTACCATGTGGTAAATGAGTGGTGCACTGGCACTGAGCACTTCAAGTATGTCACATTGCATATGTGAGACAGAGTATTTCAAATGATATTTATTCACAAGAGCTATCGTTTGACTACTTATATACACTCCTGGAAATTGAAATAAGAACACCGTGAATTCATTGTCCCAGGAACGGGAAACTTTATTGACACATTCCTGGGGTCAGATACATCACATGATCACACTGACAGAACCACAGGCACATAGACACAGGCAACAGAGCATGCACAATGTCGGCACTAGTACAGTGTATATCCACCTTTCGCAGCAATGCAGGCTGCTATTCGCCCTTGGAGACGATCGTAGTCCTGTGGAACGGCTTGCCATGCCATTTCCACCTGGCGCCTCAGTTAGACCAGCGTTCGTGCTGCACGTGCAGACCGCGTGAGACGACGCTTCATCCAGTCCCAAACATGCTCAATGGGGGACAGATCCGGAGATCTTGCTGGCCAGGGCAGTTGACTTACACCTTCTAGAGCACGTTGGGTGGCACGGGATACTTGCGAACGTGCATTGTCCTGTTGGAACAGCAAGTTCCCTTTCCGGTCTAGGAATGGTAGAACGATGGGTTCGATGACGGTTTGGATGTACCGTGCACTATTCAGTGTCCCCTCGACGATCACCAGTGGTGTACGGCCAGTGTAGGAGATCGCTCCCCACACCATGATGCCGGGTGTTGGCCCTGTGTGCCTCGGTCGTATGCAGTCCTGATTGTGGCGCTCACCTGCACGGCGCCAAACACGCATACGACCATCATTGGCACCAAGGTAGAAGCGACTCTCATCGCTGAAGACGACACGTCTCCATTCGTCCCTCCATTCACGCCTGTCGCGACACCACTGGAGGCGGGCTGCACGATGTTGGGGCGTGAGCGGAAGACGGCCTAACGGTGTGCGGGACCGTAGCCCAGCTTCATGGAGACGGTTGCGAATGGTCCTCGCCGATACCCCAGGAGCAACAGTGTCCCTAATTTGCTGGGAAGTGGCGGTGCGGTACCCTACGGCACTGCGTAGGATCCTATGGTCTTGGCGTGCATCCGTGTGTCGCTGCGGTCCGGTCCCAGGTCGACGGGCACGTGCACCTTCCGCCGACCACTGGCGACAACATCGATGTACTGTGGAGACCTCACGCCCCACGTGTTGAGCAATTCGGCGGTACGTCCACCCGGCCTCCCGCATGCCCACTATACGCCCTCGCTCAAAGTCCGTCAACTGCACATACGGTTCACGTCCACGCTGTCGCGGCATGCTACCAGTGTTAAAGACTGCGATGGAGCTCCGTATGCCACGGCAAACTGGCTGACACTGACGGCGGCGGTGCACAAATGCTGCGCAGCTAGCGCCATTCGACGGCCAACACCGCGGTTCCTGGTGTGTCCGCTGTGCCATGCGTGTGATCATTGCTTGTACAGCCCTCTCGCAGTGTCCGGAGCAAGTATGGTGGGTCTGACACACCGGTGTCAATGTGTTCTTTTTTCCATTTCCAGGAGTGTAGTTCAGATACTCATGTGGCTGCCAATAGCGGAGAACCTCTGAAGGATTTCACCAACAATTTTCACACAACAACAACTGTAAGTAGGCTGTTTAGGTTTTTGAGAGCGGATGATCTGGACGTGTGTCCATCAGAAACAGTACATTTGTAAGAATGGATGTCATGAGCTGCTATATATATTATGACTTTTGAACACTATTAAGATAAATACATTGTTTGTTCTCTGTCAAAATCTTTCATTTGCTAACTATGCCTATCAGTGTTTAGTGCCTTCAGTAGTTTTAAAAATTTTGCGTTCTCGCTTCCCGCGCCCGCGTTCCCGGGTTCGATTCCCGGCGGGTCAGGGATTTTCTCTGCTTCGTGATGACTGGGTGTTGTGTGATGTCCTTAGGTTAGTTAGGTTTAAGTAGTTCTAAGTTCTAGGGGACTGATGACCATAGATGTTAAGTCCCATAGTGCTCAGAGCCATTTGAACCATTTTGAATCTTTTATTTAGCTGGCAGTAGTGGCGCTCACTGTATTGCAGTAGTTCGAGTAATGAAGATTTTGTGAGGTAAGTGGTTTGTGAAAGGTATAGGTTAATGTTAGTCAGGGCCATTCTTTTGTAGGGATTTTTGAAAGTCAGACTGCATTGCGCTAAAAATATTGTGTGTCAGTTTAGTGTTGATCAGAATAGGTAAAGAGCGAAATGTCTGAGTACGTTCAGTTCTGATCAGCTGTTCGAAAATGAAACAACGTAAGGGATTTACCAGCACAGTAATTCACTAATTTTTCTACGGGGACGTTTCATATGTCGACCATTAGCCGTGGATACCTCACTGGAATCTTCTGATTTTTTCCTTGTAGTTTGTGTAATTAGTGTAGCTATAGTTTATTGCTAGCGCGTAATCATAGAGAGAATTTCCTTTGTACTTGTAGTTTTTCATTGTTGTACAGTAAAACAGCTGTGGCATGCATGTAGATTTGCACCAAGTATTTCGCAGCTGCGCTTGCAATTAACTAGATATTATTTTCAGTGCTACGTTAATGCGTTTTCTTATTTTGCTCTTCAAATTGTGCTTTTCTGTATTATCGTGTGAAATATTGTGACAATAATGTCGTGTGAAAAACGTAACACTAGGCTCCAAAGTAAACTGAGAAATAATAGTGACGACGAGCGTAGCTTACCAGCACCACTGTGTAATGAATTAACAGACATTCAAAGTGGTAATTTGGTAATTGTGCATAGGGAAATGGAGCGGGCGGCAAATAATGGCGTAGACAGTGAAACAATTAGTGAAAAGGGAACCATTATTGATCGATCGGTCGGCAACAGCTCGCCTCAGGAATCCGAAATGACAGGACACAATCTCCCAAATACTGTAGATTTAGGCTTTGGGTCCTCACCGTTTTCTCAAATAAGTCCAGACACATTTTCTGCTTGTCAAAATGTGAATTTTGCCGGTGCAAATTCACTGCCGAAAAGCACTGAGGAACATGTTTCAGACACCAGTGCATTGTTATTACAATTAATACAACAAATGGGACAAACACAGCAAAAGCTTCAAAAGTTAGACACAATGGAACAAAATCTTCGAAAGTTAGACACAATGGAACAAAATCTTCAAAGGTTAGACACAATGGAACAAAATCTTCAAAGGTTAGACACCACGCTTGAACGAACACGTGAAAATTTAACCACTGAGTTACATAAAATCGAATCGAAATCTAAAAAAGTCTGTAATGACGTAAAAAACACAAATTTGTGAGCGTTTCCAACGTATTTTTTCGCGACATGAAAACACATTACAGAATCACGAAGCAGCCATAAAAGAACTGCAAACTATTGTTCATGAAAATCATGAGACCTGGCAAGCCAAGATTGACTCAGTTGCATCTACCGATTCGGTTACGCAACTTGCAAAAACTCAGGAAAACTTAAAGGACACAGTAGATACGATTTCAACACAAATGGACACTCTGAAACTTGGTTCAGAAAAACACACTGAGGAAATGAGTTCTCTATCGAAGAAAGTAGCCGACCTTTCGGACCAGTTCACTAACTTATCTACAAAGGTGGATGATGATCTGAATGACACAAGACCTGTAGCCTTCACTGACACAGAAGAGTAGGAACAAATTAGGAAATTCAAACAAAATCAGAATCATATTAATACGCAACACCAAAGAGAAATCCGGGAAGTACAAGATCAGTTCACACAGGTAATACAAGAATTACATATTTCAGAGGACACTCGCGCTCCAATACGGGAAGAGGGACATGGAAATACGGAACAGCCACAAAATAATAACACAGGCACTTCGGAAATTATGAAAAAAATTGGCAAGGTACACTGAATTTTGAGATGGAACCGCCGAAACGACGTAGCAATGACCGACATGCGACTCGCCGACATGATGATTTAGACTATAAGCTGTTTATTACTACATGTAAATTTAAAACATTTAAGAATTCCGGCGTGGCTTCATCAATTCTCTCATTGTTTTGCTCCCAACTGGTCATTAGAGCATACATTAGAATTTATGTGTGGCAACTTAGAGAATGAACCAGCTGTAAGAATGCGATCGGTCATTCACGATTGCCACAATGAAGGAGAATTTTACCATGCCTTCCTCTCAGCATATTGGTCTCAAACTACACAAGACCGAGTAAACCATAGCATCATAATGATGAAACATTTCGAACAATCTGAATTTTCCAGTCTTGTGAAATATTTTGAAGACATTTTGCGCAAGAATCAGTACCCGTGGTCTAGGGGTAGCGTCTTTGATTCATAATCAAAACGTCTTCGGTCCATGGTTCGATCCCCACCACCGCTTAAATTTCGATAAATAATCAGCATTGGCGGCCGAAGACTTCCGGCATAAGAAGTCAGCCTCATTCTGCCAACGGCCTTGTCAAAGAGGGCGGAGGAGCGGATAGAGGTTCAGGGCACTCTCTTGTCCTAGGGGTGGGAAATTGCCCCTAAAGGCGGAAGAACCAACAATGATCAACGACATGAGGATGCAGAAGGCAATGGAAACCACTGCATTAAAGACACGTAACGTGTATCCACAGGACATGTGGCCTGTAATTGAAGAAGTGTCATGATGATCTCTCCATTGGCAAAAGATTCCGGAATAGTCCCCTATTCGGATTTCCGGGAGGGGACTGCCAAGGGGGAGGTTACCATGAGAAAAAGATTGAATAATCAACGAAAAGATAACGTTCTACGAGTCGGGGCGTGGAATGTCAGAAGCTTGAACGTGGTAGGGAAACTAGAAAATCTGAAAAGGGAAATGCAAATGCTCAATCTAGATATAGTAGGGGTCAGTGAAGTGAGGGGGAAGGAAGACAAGGATTTCTGGTCAGATGAGTTTGGGGTAATATCAACAGCAGCAGAATATGGTACAACACGTGTAGAATTCGTTATGAATAGGAAGGCAGGGCAGAGGGTGTGTTACTGTGAACAGTTCAGCGACCGGGTTGTTCTAATCCGAATCGACAGCAGACCAACACCGACAACGATAGTTCAGGTATACATGCCGACGTCGCAAGCTGAAGATGAACAGATAGAGAAAGTGTATGAGGATATTGAAAGGGTAATGCAGTATGTAAAGGGGGACGAAAATCTAATAGTCATGGGCGACTGGAATGCAGTTGTAGGGGAAGGAGTAGAAGAAAAGGTTACAGGAGAATATGGGCTTGGGACAAGGAATGAAAGAGGAGAAACACTAATTGAGTTCTGTAACAAGTTACAGGTAGTAATAGCGAATACCCTGTTCAAGAATCGCAAGAGGGGGAGGTATATTTGGAAAAGGCCGGGAGATACGGGAAGATTTCAATTAGATTACATCATGGTCAGACAGAGATTCCGAAATCAGATACTGGATTGTAAGGCGTACCCAGGAGCAGATATAGACTCAGATCACAATGTAGTAGTGATGAAGAGTAGGCTGAAGTTCAAGACATTAGTCAGGAAGAATCAATACGCAAAGAAGTGGGATACGGAAGTACTAAGGAATGACGAGATACGTTTGAAGCTCTCTAACGCTATAGATACAGCAATAAGGAATAGCGCAGTAGGCAGTACAGTTGAAGAGGAATGGACATCTCTAAAAAGGGCCATCACAGAAGTTGGGAAGGGAAACATAGGTACAAAGAAGGTAGCTGCGAAGAAACCATGGGTAATAGAAGAAATACTTCAGTTGATTGATGAAAGGAGGAAGTACAAAAATGTTCCAGGAAAATCAGGAATACAGAAATACAAGTCGCTGAGGATTGAAATAAATAGGAAGTGCAGGGAAGCTAAGACGAAATGGCTGCAGGAAAAATGTGAAGACATCGAAAAAGATATGATTGTCGGAAGGACAGACTCAGCAAACAGGAAAGTCAAAACAACCTTTGGTGACATTAAAAGCAACGGTGGTAACATTAAGAGTGCAACGGGAATTCGACTGTTAAATGCAGAGGAGAGAGCAGATAGGTGGAAAGAATACATTGAAAGCCTCTATGAGGGTGAAGATTTGTCTGATGTGATAGAAGAAGAAACAGGAGTCGATTTAGAAGAGATAGGGGATCCAGTATTAGAATCTGAATTTAAAAGAGCTTTGGAGGACTTACGGTCAAATAAGGCAGAAGGCGTAGATAACATTCCATCAGAATTTCTAAAATCATTGGGGGAAGTGGCAACAAAACGACTATTCACGTTGGTGTGTGGAATATATGAGTCTGGCGACATACCATCTGACTTTCGGAAAAGCATCATCCACACAATTCCGAATACGGCAAGAGCTGACAAGTGCGAGAATTATCGCACAATCAGCTTAACAGCTCGTGCATCGAAGCTGCTTACAAGAATAATATATAGAAGAATGGAAAAGAAAATTGAGAATGCGCTAGGTGACGATCAGTTTGGCTTTAGGAAAAGTAAAGGGTTGAGAGAGGCAATTCTGACGTTACGGCTAATAATGGAAGCAAGGCTAAAGAAAAATCAAGACACTTTCATAGGATTTGTCGACCTGGAAAAAGCGCTCGACAATATAAAATGGTGCAAGCTGTTCGAGATTCTGAGAAAAGTAGGGGTAAGCTATAGGGAGAGACGGGTCATACACAATATGTACAACAACGAAGAGGGGATAATAAGAGTAGACGATCAAGAACGAAGTGCTCGTATTAAGAAAGGTGTAAGACAAGGCTGTAGCCTTTCGCCCCTACTCTTCAATCTGTACATCGAGGAAGCAATGATGGAAATAAAATAAAGGTTCAGGAGTGGAATTAAAATACACGGTGAAAAGATATCAATGATACGATTCGCTGATGATATTGCTATCCTGAGTGAAAGTGAAGAAGAATTAAATGATCTGCTGAACGGAATAAACAGTCTAATGAGTACACACTATGGTTTGAGAGTAAATCGGAAAAGACGAAGGTAATGAGAAGTAGTAGAAATGAGAACAGCGAGAAACTTAACATCAGGATTGATGGTCACGAAGTCTTTGAAGTTAAGGAATTCTGCTACCTAGGCAGTAAAATAACCAATGATGGACGGAGCAAGGAGGACATCAAAAGTCAACTCGCTATGGCAAAAAAGGCATTTCTGGCCAAGAGAAGTCTACTAATATCAAATACCGGTCTAAATTTGGGGAAGAAATTTCTGAGGATGTACGTCTGGAGTACAGCATTGTATGGTAGTGAAACATGGACTGTGGAAAACCGGAACAGAAGAGAATTGAAGCATTTGAGATGTGGTGCTATAGACGAATGTTGAAAATTAGGTGGACTGATAAGGTAAGGAATGAGGAGGTTCTACGCAGAATCGGAGAGGAAAGGAATATGTGGAAAACACTGATAAGGAGAAGGGACAGGATGATAGGACATCTGCTAAGACATGAGGGAATGACTTCCATGGTACTAGATGGAGCTGTAGAGGGCAAAAACTGTAGAGGACGACAGGGATTGGAATATGTCAAGCAAATAATTGAGGACATAGGTTGCAAGTGCTACTTTGAGATGAAGAGGTTAGCACAGGAAAGGAATTCGTGGCGGGCCGCATCAAACCAGTCAGTAGACTGATGACCAAAAAAAAAAATAAGTACCTGTCAAACACTTACAGCCCCTCAGAACCCATCCGCATTTGCTTAACCAAATTGCCTGAACATTTAAGACATATAATTTTGGCAGGACGTTGCAAAGACGACAATGAAGCTTTTCAGGGACTGTTACAAGAATTGGAAATTGACATTGACAATCGCAGAATGCGAAAACAGGAGCACAACAATTACGGGTCACATCCGTCACAATTCCGCGATGACAGAAATAATAACTGTTCACGACAAGGCTATTCTTACAACGTAAATCGTGACCAAAACAGACACCACCCGTATGACAACCACTGGCAGAGTAGTAATAATTACAGAGAAAGATCGCATTTCCATAGTAATGAATGTGACAGAGACAACCATAGAAACAGACAATATGGCAACCAGGCAACCAGAACTATTATTATCACGGGAGACAGAATAACTTCAGATGCAACGGTCCACCGTGCAGTGATAATTCAGGGAGAAATTCTCCACCACTTAACCGACAAGAAAGAAACTACAGGAACTACCGACATGACAACAGACGACATAATCATAACGACAGACCTGGATTTTATCAGAACTGGCGGGATTCAAACAGGGCTGGGCCCTCTCGACAAGGTGAATTTGTAGAAATTAGGTCTCCTAATCCCAATAACGACACACGCCAACAAAGAGACAGACAATGACTTGCACCGCAGGCAGCCACGTGCGCCGGCTGGGTTTCAGAAAAATAACATGGACGTTAACCTTGAAAAAAATTTTAGCTTTCCTTACCGACGTATACAACACGATAATTACTTTGAAGTTGAAACTCTGCGCACTAGAATGGGTAAAGGACTGCACCACATTTCATATGTAAAACTGTTTATTGAGAGATAATCTGCTTTTTAACTTAGTCTTTGCCATAAAACTTTTCGCTCCACGTTACTAGTACAATTTGTCGCACTGAGAAATTGTTAACATGGAACAATGTTTTGAAGTTAACTATCCAGTCTAGAACCTAGGGAACATTTTTAGACAGTATTTACGAGTGCATTGTTATAGTGAACAGACGACACAGTGTTATTGTGAGTGTACATTCTGTTAACTATCCAGTCTAGAACCTAGGGAACGTTTTTAGACAGTATTTACGAGTGCATTGTTATAGTGAACAGATGACGCAGTGTTATTGTGAGTGTACATTCTTGCTTGTTAGTTGCACGATTACGTAACGACTATAAGGCTCACATACTTAGAACATATACCGGTACTGCTAATGAGATTTTAATGCAACATTTTGGTTTACTTGAAAATACATTCTGGATTTAAAGTACTTTCTGAGAGATACCAGACGACACAGTGATTAGTTTATTTGACAGCTACACGATTATATCACGACACTGCTAATGTGTGACACAATTTACATTGTTGCTTTTGCGGTGAATCTGTTTTATCTCTGCACAGTTTTTCCGAATTCTTCTGGAAATCGTTATAGGTACAGAAAGCTGGTTGAAGCCAGAGATAAATTCTGCCGAAATTTTTACAAACGTACAGACGGTGTTTAGAAAGGATAGATTGCATGCAACCGGTGGTGGAGTGTTCGTCGCTGTTAGTAGTAGATTATCCTGTAGTGAAATAGAAGTGGATAGTTCCTGTGAATTATTATGGGTGGAGGTTACACTCAACAACCGGTTAATAATTGGCTCCTTTTACCGACCTCCCGACTCAGCAGCATTAGTGGCAGAACAACTGAGTGAAAATTTGGAATACATTTCACATAAATTTTCTCAGCTTGTTATAGTCTTAGGTGGAGATTTCAATTTACCAGATATAGACTGGGACACTCAGATGTTTAGGATGGGTGATAGGGACAGAGCATCGAGTGACATTATACTGAGTGCACTATCCGAAAATTACCTCGAGCAATTAAACAGGAACCGACTCGTGGAGATAACATCTTGGACCTACTGATAACAAACAGACTCGAACTTTTCGACTCTGTATGTGCAGAACAGGGAATCAGTGATCATACGGCCGTTGCAGCATCCCTGAATATGGAAGTTAACAGGAATACAAAAAAAGGGAGGAAGGTTTATCTGTTTAGCAAGAGTAATAGAAGGCAGATTTCAGATTACCCAACAGATCAAAACGAAAATTTCTGTTCCGACAGTGACAATGTTGACTGTTTATGGAAAAAGTTCAAGGCAATCGTAAAATGCGTTTTAGACAGGTACGTGCCGAGTAAAACAGTGAGGGACGGGAAAAACCCACCGTGGTACAACAACAAAGTTAGGAAACTACCGCGAAAGCAATGAGAACTTCACTTTAAGTTTAAACGCAGCCAAAACCTCTCAGACAAACAGAAGCTAAACGATGTCAAAGTTAGCGTAAGGAGGGCCATGCGTGAAGCGTTCAGTGAATTCGAAAGTAAAATTCTATGTACCGACATGACAGAAAATCCTAGGAAGTTCTGGTCTTACGTTAAATCAGTAAGTGGCTCGAAACAGCATATCCAGACGCTCCGGGATGATGATAGCATTGAAACAGAGGATGACACGCGTAAAGCTGAAATACTAAACACCTTTTTCCAAAGCTGTTTCACAGAGGAAGACCGCACTTCAGTTCCTTCTCTAAATCCTCGCACAAACGAAAAAATGGCTGACATCGAAATAAGTGTCCAAGGAATAGAAAAGCAACTGGAATCACTCAACAGAGGAAAGTCCACTGGACCTGACGGGATACCAATTCGATTCTACACAGAGTAAGCGAAAGAACTTGCCCTCCTTCTAACAGCCGTGTACCGCAAGTCTCTAGAGGAACGGAAAGTGCCAAATGATTGGAAAAGAGCACAGGTAGTCCTAGTCTTCAAGAAGGGTCGTCGAGCAGATGCGCTAAACTATAGACCTATATCTCTGACGTCGATCTGTTGTAGAATTTTAGAACATGTTTTTTGCTCGAGTATCATGTCGTTTTTGGTAACCCAGAATCTACTATGTAGGAATCAACATGGATTCCGGAAACAGCGATCGTGTGAGACCCAACTCGCTTTATTTGTTCATGAGACCCAGAAAATATTAGATACAGGCTCCCAGGAAGATGCTATTTTTCTTGACTTCCGGAAGGCGTTCGATACAGTTCCGCACTGTCGCCTGATAAACAAAGTAAGAGCCTACGGTATATCAGACCAGCTGTGTGGCTGGATTGAAGAGTTTTTAGCAAACAGAACACAGCATGTTGTTATCAATGGAGAGACGTCTACAGACGTTAAAGTAACATCTGGCGTGCCACAGGGGATTGTTATGGGACCATTCCTTTTCACAATATATATAAATGACCTAGTAGATAGTGTCGGAAGTCCCATGCGGCTTTTCGCGGATGATGCTGTAGTATACAGGGAAGTTGCAGCATTAGAAAATTGTAGCGAAATGCAGGAAGATCTGCAGTGGATAGGCACTTGGTGCAGGGAGTGGCAACTGACCCTTAACATAGACAAATGTAATGTATTGCGAATACGTAGAAAGAAGGATCCTTTATGATATGATTATATGATAGCGGAACAAACACTGGTAGCAGTTACTTCTGTAAAATATCTGGGAGTATGCATGCGGAACGATTTGAAGTGAAACGATCATATAAAATTAATTGTTGGTAAGGCGGGTACCAGGTTGAGGTTCATTGGGAGAGTCCTTAGAAAATGTAGTCCATCAACAAAGGAGGTGGCTTACAAAACACTCGTTCGATCTATACTTGAGTATTGCTCATCAGTGTGGGATCCGTACCAGGTCGGGTTGACGGAGGAGATAGAGAAGATCCAAAGAAGAGAGGCGCGTTTCATCACAGCGTTATTTGGTAACCGTGATAGCGTTACGGAGATGTTTAACAAACTCAAGTGGCAGACTCTGCAAGAGAGGCGCTCTGCATCGCGGTGTAGCTTGCTCGCCAGGTTTCGAGAGGGTGCGTTTCTGGATGAGGTATCGAATATATTGCTTCCCCCTACTTATACCTCCCGAGGAGATCACGAATGTAAAACTAGAGAGATTCGAGCTCGCACGGAGGCTTTCAGACAGTCGTTCTTCCCGCAAACCATACGCGACTGGAACAGGAAAGGGAGGTAATGACAGTGGCATGTAAAGTGCCCTCCGCCACACACCGTTGGTTGGATTGCGGAGTATAAATGTAGATGTAGATGTAGAAAGGAAAACATGTTTTAGTAGCAATTTTTGTGGTATAGCTACAATGAGACAGCCTTTTCCGTAGCACAACAATACGTTACAGTACAGTACTTTCTTCATCACGGTAATAAGCATAATAACTACGATATCTATACGCAAAGCATTTCACTTTTGTTTATGATTAGGTGAGTACATTGACTTCAGCAGAACTTTGCTTACAGAGGACAATAACTATGACACTTCCACAGAATTATCTTACAGCAAGACGCACATTTAGCGCTACAGGATATGCATTTGAGTGATTAATTTTGTACTTAAAACATTTATTTTTAAATATTTTTGTATTACAAAGAAAGTTTTCCGAGATACATTTCATTCCATTGCTGTAATCTGTAACACCTGAGGGTATAATTACATTAATCCTCAGGGGGTACTCCCTTACTTTGTGTACCATGTGTTTGGCAAGCAAAAGGAGCCCTAGCTAATAAGGTATTTGCTTATACAACTTTACACATCGGTACCATATTCCTCTAACACAGAATTACACAGCTATCTGATTATTTAACAGAGAAAGAAACATTTTTTTGTTACTATGTCAGTGACAGATGTTTACGTAGTTACATAGTTGGATAACTTCACACTTATGAAATTGTATTTTGTCTGTACTTTGTGAACTGTTCATATATTTTTCGGAACCACTATGATACTATGAGAGATTTGAATGATGTATTTGGTATGGGATCATGATTTTTAAAGTACGTTTGAGTCGGATGACTTTATTGAAGAATCGTACTTTAAGAGTTATGAAATGTGTGTAAATGCGTGAATGTATCACAATGCCGGCGAAAATTTTTTGGACACTGATATATTTACAGGATTTTGTTTCAACACATTTGTAACGCATATTCTCGACCTGTGAAATTTTTATATGAGACTGTCACTGTAGCGGAAACTGCTGTCGTAAATATGTCGTCAAGAGAGGTAAGTGACCGTGACATAATGCGTTTTGGGCGCCCAGCTGAGAGATAGTCGTCTGAAAAAAGAAAGCCATTAGGTGGAAGAAAAAAGAGGCCATTATCCTCGCTATTGACATTTCCTTGTAGAAAGCATCGCAATTACGACACGCTCCAACTTGAAAACATATGATTACACTGTGGAGCTCTTAATTTATATTTACTAAAATGCTAATGAAATGATGAGAAACATTTTATATCTATTGTCTTTCTAGTTGGGAGATTTTTTACTGCCTTTGGAGACGCCATTTGGCTAGTGAACGACGTTTCACGCCTTGCCTTATGTATTTATTTGCTCATTTTGTTTAATATCTAGTTTCTAGCTGCACTGCAGCATTGGTTAAAATAAAATTTTATAAATGTACTAATATAGATATTTTACACCTACAGATCCAGTAAATAATAACTTTATGATCTACTTAAAGAAAACTAGGGAGCACAAAAAGACATTTCCCCTCACAGGAATTGCATACATAATTTTTGTGCATGACTGGTAACTTTTTAGTAGTGTAAGTTAAGGTGATGCATCACTCTAGTGTTAAAATCTGACATAGTTATTAGACATTTCCTATCTTTAATGTGATATTTTTTCTGCTTGAGCTTCGTCATGTTTAGATATAATTTACAGCATTTGCTGCTGCTGGTTGCTAGGCATAGTGCTACTAAATTTCACTTTGTATTACTCTGTTAAGCCAGTTTTACTACTGACTTATTTTTCTTGTTGCTGCACATTGGCTCATATTAGTTGTAATATTGCATTTGCTCTGCTAATTTAGATTTACTGCTGCTTGCTTTGCCAATTTGCATTTTTTGTCATTGCTGTTTGTGTTAATTGTTTTGTGCTGCTGCATTGCCTCATCCCTTAGTTTAGCATCTGAGCTCAATAGATTTAAGTTAGCTTAAGATGGGGTAGGAGAGTTGTGATGAATTGCAAGAAATGCATTGAGAAGCTATAAGCAAATGGTTTGGCCAAAAAAAGTATTTTGAAAGAGGATATGAACAAAAAAGTAGGGTTTAGGGACAACAGGTTTAGGTAGGATTTTCTTGGGAATATATGATGAGGTAAGATAACGGAAAATAAAAAATGAGGTAAGAAATATGTGAACATATAAATACAGAAAGCATGCTTGGATAGGATTTTTTTGCTGGAAACAAATGTTGAAATAAGACGAAAGATCTATGGAATGAAGTTTTGGGTTGGACTGCAGTACCAAATGTCACACTGAAAACAAACCCTGTCCTTTCCTCCTGTGTTATTCTTTATTCTGCTATGTGTTTGTGTACCCTTGTGTATTTGTGTTTTTCCTGTCTTTATGTGTTTAGCTGATGAGAGTTATGTTGTAGAATTTTTCTAATACTATGTTACTTACTTTGTAAAGATGTTTAGACATTATTTATCTGTTCTGTTTCAATGCTCATGTGTGAAATTAATGTTTCAAAAACTATTCTCATTATTTTATTTATTTACTTATGTCATAATTCCTGTAACACTGATGTATATGTTTATTTCTATTCTTTTGTAAAGCCCCTATTACTACAAATGTTATCTGCATTGTTATGTTCTTTAATGATGTATTTTGTAGCTTTGTTATTGTATTCTCATGTTATAAAATTGTAATTGACACCAGTTCATCAAATTAAGTAACTTGTAAGCATTCATTTCACTGCACATATTTCTGTTGGTCATAGTATATGCACAATATGTGAAAAAAAGAGGACTGTTAGTGTTTGGACGTGTGTTAATAATTCAGCAAGTTACTGATTAACACCATTGCTGATTCTAAGGACAATTCCAAAAACTTTGTGAGTGCACAAGTAGTGGTTTATGGACTTGCTACATTCTCCACAAGACTCTTCGATGGTGATTGTGCACCTGCACAGTCGCAACAGATGGCTGATGGCCGTCTCTACAAGGACTACAGTGGGTCTGCATCTTTGATGACCCACCGATACCATTATTTCTACAAGGACTGCACTGGGTCTGCACCTCTGGTGGCCCACGAATACCGTAATCTCTACCAGGACTACAGTGGCTCTACTCTGTGATGACCTACCTACCAATATTCTTCAAAACTTCGACTGACTCTGCTGTGGGTTTGCTCTGTTGTGGCCCATTACCTGTCTTCATGTCAAGAGTCAGCACCGTCTTTCCGTTGGAAGGACAATACTACTTCTTCAAGACTGCATGGAAATCCACTACTTCCATGTGCATTTTCTTTTACTGCTCAGACTTTGAGAAAAAAAACTGCAATTTTACTATGATGGATGATCAGGACTGTCTTTATGGACTGTGAGAATATTTTAGCTTTTGACCAACATTGTATCAATAAGTGTGTGCATTTGATATCTTTGTTACAGTAATTATGAAAAATTTTTTCAAATCTGTATTGGCCAATGCCCAAAACGATTTGTAAAATTTTTTGTGGGGAGCATGGGGGCTATGTAAGTAGACTGTTTAGGTTTTTATATTGGTAACACCACGTAGCGCTCTGTATGAAAATCACTGGCTGTGCTGTGTGCAGTCTGTGGCTGGTTTGCATTGTTGTTGGCTATTGTAGTGGTGGGCAGTTGGCTGTTAACAGCGCGTAGCGTTGCGACCTTGGAGGTGAGCCGCCAGCAGTGGTGGATGTGGGGAAGTGAGATTGCGGATTTTTGAGAGCGTATGATCTGGACGTGTATCCATCAGAAACAGTACATTTGTAAGAATGTGTGTCATGAACTGCTATATATATTATGACTTTTGAACACTATTAAGGTAAATACATTGTTTGTTCTCTATCAATATCATTCATTTGCTAACTATGCCTATCAGTGGTTAGTGCCTTCAGTAGTTTGAATCGTTTATTTAGCTGGCAGTAGTGGCGCTCGCTGTATTGCAGTAGTTCGAGTAACGAAGATTTTGTGAAGTAAGTGATTTGTGAAAGGTATAGGTTAATGTTAGTCAGGGCCATTCTTTTGTAGGGATTTTTGAAAGTCAGATTGCGTTGCGCTAAAAATATTGTGTGTCAGTTTAGTGATGATCAGAATAGGTAAAGAGCGAGATGTCTGAGTACGTTCAGTTCTGCTCAGCGGTTTGAAAATCAAATAACATAAGGTATTTACCAGCACAGTAATTCACAAATTTTTCTAAGGGACGTTTCACTACGTAGAATCACAATGAAATAAAGCAGGATGTGATAGAGCTAGACTAGTCTTACAATAAGCTGTAATGACATTTAAGCAGTTTCTTTGTAACTATAATTTGATTGATTTATTTATTGTGATCACACATAAACTATGAATGTGACCTGAAATGTGATTGTGCCAGTTGAAAGAGTGGTCAGGTACGGTATTAGATGATATGCCGAGAACACTTGCATTCCTAAATTTAACTACGTTTCTTTTGCCATAACAGTTTATTACTGCAGTCAATAAAGTAATTACAATTATATAATACTTCGTGTAGCTAGAAAACGCAAGTGAAAAATGGTTAATTACTTCATCAGCATACCAATAGACACACTGCAGACTATTTCTGCGTTAGTTATTTCAATACACGTTAGTTAAAGTCTTTTGTTGGGTGATGTGAAGTTGCTACAGGCGTGGCGAGGTACTTCTGTACAGGAGCGGGTCGTGTGTCATGGCGATAATGCTGGCTGGTATCAGCCTAGTAAAACAACATTAACAAATTAAAAATGTATTGTATGCAGCTACACTCTGATGCTCCGTTGTGTTGGCAAAGAACCTTACAGCAACTTTCATGTTAGGTACACGTGGCCAACCAATGGGTCCTAATGTGTCCTTCACGGAATGCTGACACCTGTGAACAGCTCACAGCCAACGAGCCATTCAGGCGAACTGCACTGTGTGAGTGACATCAGCAGTGCAGAAGGTGACTGGAACGCATCCAGATGATGCCAACCTCCTGGTCAGAGTCCAGCCCCTGTCAGTGGCAACGTGAGGCGCCATAGCACCTGCACCTTGTTAGAAGGGGGAATGATTTGCCATGGTCGTGACCTGCTGACCCCAGTATGGGAGTCGCGCTACTGCTGGAGCGAGCGTGGAGTGTCCCATCAGTGGAATGGCACCAAATCTGGGAAGGAGGGCTTGGTGTTAGTGGCTGGTACGGTGGTGGCATCAGGCCGGGATCATGGTGGCCGCTTACTGATCCATAGTGGGGCGATGCCTGGCAAATCTCCCTCCTTGTGGTAGCGCTGCCAGGCTGTGAATATCTCTAGTAAAAAGTCACACCAGTTTATCCGAGATAGTACCCTTTTTCGCGGCGAAGCACCGCTTCTAGTCACATACCTAACAATATTCTCATGGCCAACTGGTGAAGAAACTGCTGAGCCCATTCTGTAAGACTCCTGTCCTCTCACAACACTGGCTCATTCGCGGTGCCAGGTCTGGTCTGACTTGCAATGCATAAACAGCTTCGTTGCTGTAACCAGCATGCCTACGTCCTGCACTCAGTGGAGGCCTATGGCTTTTGCATTGCTGCACTGCCATGTTAGCACAGAATCTTCCAAAATAACCCTCTTCTTTTGAATACCTGGTCCCAGAGTCTACCGTGGTCTGGTCTGCAACAAAGCTCAGCGTACATCTACAGACAACAATCTACAACATTTACTAGAATTTTCCCTCCGTAAGCACAGACGGCTTACAGCATAGGATTTAAATTTTGTGAATCTACTCTACAATGATAAACACGTTAGGTACTTACAAGTACGGGATTGCATCTATGTCACACTAGTCAACTATCCATCAGTTCCTGCATAAACGTATAACACAAAGGAGAACTGTCAACACCTCGCCATTCTGACCATCCTGGTGACTCTCCAGATTCCACTTAACACCTCATCACACTCTGCAAGTCCTTCATGCCAGCTTAATAGCGTAAAAAACACATAAACGCTAGAAATGGAAATGAGCGTACGGCATTCTGGGCTGGGAGTCCCCCATTCAGGGAAATTCGGCCGCCGAGGGCAAGTACTTGTTGCATTCGGCGCCACATTGGGCGACTTGCGCGCCGGAGATGGGGATGAAATGATGATGAGGACAACACAACACCCAGAACCTGAGATGAGAAAATCTCCTACCCAGCCGGGAATCGAACCCGGGCCCCTTGGCGTGTATTCCACCACGCTGACAACGCGGCTAACGGGGGTGGACAACGATAGAAAGTACATTTCTTACTATTAGCCATATTACAATGTCATGCGTACAACAATTATCCTTTATTTCCCATTTTCTACTTACAGTGTAAACTGATACTGATAAACTGCGTCTCTCTTGGTAAATTACCATCTTTAACAGCACACTGCACTCCGATACTCGACATCTCTTTTTTTTATCCGGTGGTTTTCCAAGCTATTGTTTTGAAACAGCATTCCGAATTGGCCCCTGTAGTGCCACTTACCTTACTGACTGTAGTGTTAGTCAGGGACTCCATTCTTCCCAAAATGCTCGGCTTCCTGGTGTCTCTGCTGCCCCAAAACCACTTCCTGGTGCCTTGTGGCACTGTGTCATAGGAATTCAGCCATACGAGATTTGGTCCAAGTTTAACTGGCTTCTCTCTAAAGCTTGACGAACCTTGCGACAATAATCCACAGGCGAAAGCTTCTCCTAAATGGGATTCTGCCCTTCTAAGTTCCACTATATGATGCCGAAGGTTAATTTTGGCATGATGTTTGGGCAGTTGTGCTAATAAGAATGCTGTTCATCTTTTTCTGCAGGACTGTGATCTAGTGCACGCTCTGCTATTGCACTCCGAACCTCAGACATACACTCCTTGAAAGATTCAACCCTGTCGGCTTGATGACCCGCTTTTCGCACATGTCACCTCTTCCTTTGCCTACGTTAGTCCCGCATCTGAAGGAATTTATGTATCTTGACCTTTGTTTTGCTTCTACTCGTACAACTGTCAACATTAACAGATTCCTGTGCATTCCCTGCAGTATCTATAATAATATCACCATCTGCAGTTCCGCTCTGCTTGACACAAAAATTAATGGCTCCTTCACTTCCCTGTATATGGTGGCTCAGGATCTATAGTTTCAAAACAACAATAATTATCACCCGCTAGGGTAGGCACTACAGCACTTAAATTACCCATGATGCTATCTACTCACTTATTTGTTTTGATATAGCCCACACTAACTCCATCTGTCACAACATCTTTCTCAGACTACACAGTTTCACATGATCTTGGAGCTGATCCTACGACGTTACTCCCTTTAACATCAACAATATTAGCACTCCAGCCATTAAGCCAACTCTGCACAACATCATGACCCTCTTCACTAATTATCTTCATTTTCCAACTTAAAAGATCGTTCCATCATTCGTCATGTTCCGTCCTATTTTTCAGTGGATTGCTAGGATTAGCTACATCAGTGGTGCTTAGGTGTACTGTCGGAACAGGTAAACTTGACATAAGTGCGTTCTCTTCAATGGCGTATAATCACTTCCCAGTTTCCTCCTTCTCTGCTGAGTCCCTTTCCCTTCTTTCCATCTTCTCCACAGTTTTACTACTCCTCACTTCCTGGAGCCACTTTCCAGTTGTAAGTAGGCAGTTTATGTTTTCTCTATGTAAGTAGGCTGTTTATGTTTTCTTATTGGCAACGTTACGTAGCGCTCAATATGAAAATCACTGGCTGTGCTGTGTGCAGTCTGTGGCTAGTTTGCATTGTTGTCTGCCATTGTAGTGTTGGGCAGCGGCAGCTGGATGTGAACAGCACGTAGCGTTGCGCAGTTGGAGGTGAGCCGCCAGCAGTGGTGGATGTGGGGAGAGAGATGGCGGAGTTTTGAAATTTGTCATGAACTGCTATATTTATATATGATGGTATCAAGGTAAATACATTGTTTGTTCTCTATTAATATCTTTCATTTGCTAACTATCCCTATCAGTAGTTAGTGCCTTCCATAGTTTGAATCTTTTATTTAGCTGGCAGTAGTGGCGCTCGCTGTATTGCAGTAGCTTAAGCAGCGAAGATTTTTGTGAGGTAAGTGATTTGTGAAAGGTATAGTTTAATGTTAGTCAGGGCCATTCTTTTGTAGGGAATTTTGAAAGTCAGATTGCGTTGCGCCAACAAAATACTGTGTGTCAGTTAAAGCACAGTCATGTATAATTGTTCAAAGGGGACGTTTCATATGTCGACCCTTAGCCTAGGATACCTCACTGGAATCTTCTGATTTTTTTCTTGTAGTTTGTGTATTTAGTGTAGCTTTTGTTTATTGCTAGCGCGTAATTGTAGAGAGAATCTCCTTTGTAGTTGTAGTTTTTCATTGTTGTACAGTAAAACAGTTGTGGCATGCATGTAGATTTGCACCAAGTATTTCGCAGCTGCGCTGGCAATTAAGTAGACATTATTTCCATTGCTATGTTATTTTATTTTGCTCTTCAAATTGTGCTTTTCTGTGTTATCGTGTGAAATATTGTGACAATTATGGCGTGTGAAAAACGTAACACTAGGCTCCAAACTAAACTGAGAAATAATAGTGACGACGAGCGTAGCTTATCAGCGCCGCCGAGTAATGAATTTACTAATGTTCAAAGTAGTAATTTGGTAACTGTGCACAGGGAAATGGAGCGGGCGTCAAACAATGGTGTAGACAATGAAACAGGTAGTGAACAGGGAAGCGTTATCGATCGATTGGTCGGCAACAGCTCGCCTCAGGAATCGGGAATGACAGAACACAATATTGCAAATACTGCAGACTCAGGTTTTGGGTTCTCACCGTTTTCTCAAATGAGTCAAGACACATTTTCCGCTTGTCAAAATGTGAATGTTGCCGGTGCAACTTCACTGCCGAAAAGCACTGAGGAACATGTTTCAGACACCAGTGCATTGTTATTACAATTAATGCAACAAATGGGACAAAAGCTTGAAAAGTTAGACACAATGGAACAACACCAGAGACAAACACAGCAACAGTTAGACACAGTGGAACAAAATCTCAAAAAGTTAGACACAATGGAACAACATCAGAGACAAACACAGCAACAGTTACACAGTGGAACAAAATCTCAAAAAGTTAGACACAATGGAACAGAATCAGATACAAACACAGCAACAGCTTCAAAAGTTAGACTCATTGGAACAAACTCTTGAACAAACGCGTGAAGATTTAACTACTGAGTTACATCACATTGAATCGAAATGTCAAAAAGTCTGTAATGAAGTAAAAACTCAAATTTGTGAGCATTTTCAACCTATTTTTTCGCGACATGAAAATGCATTACAGAATCACGAAGCAGCCATAAAAGAACTGCAAATTATTGTTCATGAAAATCATGAGGCCTTGCAAGCTAAATTTGACTCAGTTGCATCTACCGATTCGGTTAAGCAACTTGCAAAAACTCAGGAAAACTTTAAGGACACAGTAGATACTCTGAAACTTGGTTCAGAAAAACACACTGAGGAAATAAGTACACTATCGGAGAAAGTAGCCGAACTTTTGGATCAGTTCACTAATTTATCTACGAAGGTAGATGATAATCTGATTGACGCAAGACCGGTAGTCTTTAATGACACAGAAGAGTACGAACAAATTAGGAAATTCAAACAAAATCAGAATCAAATCAATACACAACACCAAAGAGAAATCCGGGAAGTACAAGATCAGCTGACACAGGTAATACAAGAATTACGTATTTCAGAGGACACTCGCGCTCCAACACGGGAAGAGGGACTTAGAAATACGGAAAAGCCGCAAAATAATAACACAGGGCATTTCAGAAGTTATGAAAGAAATTGGCAATGTGCACCGAATTTTGAGATGGAACGGCCGACACGACCTAACAATGACCGATATGCGACTCGCCGACATGATGATTTTGACTATAAGCTGTTCATTACTACACGTAAATTCAAAACATTTAAGAATTCTGGCAACGACATTCATCCACAAGCATGGCTCCATCAATTCTCTCATTGTTTTCCTCCCAACTGGTCGTTGGAACACAGATTAGAATTTATGTGTGGCTACTTAGAGAATGAACCAGCTGTAAGAATGCGATCGGTAATTCACGATTGCCACAGTGAAGGAGAGTTTTACCATGCCTTCCTCTCAGCATATTGGTCTCAAGCTACACAAGACCGTGTAAAACATAGCATCATGATGATGAAACACTTTGAACAATCTTAATTTTCCAGTCTTGTCAAATATTTTGAAGACATGTTGCATAAGAATCAATATCTTTCAAACCCATACAGCCCCTCAGAACTCATCCGCATTTGCTTACTCAAATTGCCTGAACATTTACGACATATTATTTTAGCAGGACGTTGCAAAGACGACATTGAAGCATTTCAGGGACTGTTACAAGAACTGGAAATTGACGCATACCGTCGCGGGATGCGAAAACAGGAAAACAATCACTACAGGTCACATCCGTCACAATTCCGTGACGACAGAAATGATAACTGGACGCGACAAGGCTATTATCACAACACAAATCGTGACCAAAACAGACACCACCCGTATGACAACCGTTGGCAGAGTAGTAATAACTACAGGGAAAGATCACCTCTCCGTGGTAATGACTATCACAGAGACAATAAGAGAAACAGGCAATATGGGAACCAAAATAAATACTATCAAGGGAGACAGGATAACTTTAGACGCAATGGACCAGCGCGCAGTTACGATTCAAGGAGAAATTCTCCACGATGTGACCGACAAGAAAGAAACTATGGAATCTACCGACATGACGACAGACGATATGATCGTAACGACAGACCTGAATTGCATCAGAACTGGCGGGATTCAAACAGAGCAGGGCCCTCTCGTCACGGTGAATTTGTAGAAGTTAGGTCTCCTAATCCCAATAACAACGCGCGGCAACAAAGAGACAGACAATGACTCGCGCCGCAGGCACCCACGTGCGCGGCTGGCTCAGAGAAAAGTAACATTGACGCTAACCCTGTGAAAAATTCCAGTATTCTTTACCGACGTATACTGCATGATAATTGCGTTCAAGCTGAAATTCTGAGTACTTTGAAGAGTAAAAGATTGTACCACATTTCACATGTAAAACCGATTATTGAAAGATAATCTGCTTTTTAACTTTGTCTTTGCCATAAAACGTTTCACTTCACGTTACTAGTATGCTTTAGAAACTGTTAACATGCAACAATGTTTGAAGTTAAATATCCAGTCTAGAACCTAGGGAACATTTTTAAACAGAAATTACGAATGCATTGTTATAGTGAACAGACGTCACAGTGTTATTGTTAGTTGCACGATTACGTAACAACTATAAGGCTCACATACTTAGAACATATACCTGCATTGCTAATGAGATTTTAATGCAACATTTTGGGGTACTTGCAAATACATTATGGATTCAAGGTGCTTTCTGAGAGATACCAGGTGACACAGTGGTTAGTTTATTTGACAGCTACATGAATATATCACGACGCTACTAATGAGTGACAATATACAATGTTGCTTTTGCGGTGTTTCTGTTTTATATCTGCACAGTTTTTCTGTATTATTCTGGAAAGTAAAACATGTTTTAATAGTAACTTTTGTGGTATAGCTACAATGAGACAGCCTTTTCCGTAGCACAACAATACGTTACAGCACAGTAATTTCTTCATCACAACAATAAGCGTAATAACTAAGATATCTATATGCAAAGCATTTCACTTTTGTTTATCATGAGGTAAGTACATTGGCTTCTGCAGAACTTAGCTTTTGGAGGACGATAACTACGACACTTCCACAGAGATTATCTTACAACAAGATGTACATTTAGCGCTACAGGACACGCATTTCAGTGATTAATGTTGTACTTAAAACATTTATTTTTAAAGATTTTTGAATTACAAAGAACGTTTTCCATGATACATTTCATTCCATTGCTGTAATCTGTAACACCTGAGGGTATAATTACATTAATCCTCAGGGGGGTACACGCTTACTTTGTGTACCATGTGTGTGGCAACCACAAGGAACCCTAGCTAATATGGTATTTGCTTATACAACTTTACACATCTGTACCATATTTCTCTAACACACAAATTACACAGCTATCTGATCATTTAACTGAGAGATAAACATGTTTTTTATTACGTAAGTGACACATGTTTACGTAATTACACCATTGGATAACTTCACACTTACGAAATTGTATTTTGTCTGTACTGTGTGAACTCTTCATATTTTTTCGGAACCATTGTGATACTATGGGAGCTTTGAATGATGTATTTGGTATGGATTCATGATTTTTAAAGTACGTTTGAGGCAGATGACACTTTTGACATGAGCAGAGAATTTTTTTAATTATTGGAGGAAGCTACGACGATTTTGAGATTTGACTGAGGTGTTATGATGTTATTTTTACGACGACGATGTGTATTATGCTGCTGAGGTATGTTTATGATTAATAGGCTGAGGCTATATGAGTTATTTGATTATGCTTCATATTTATAATGACGAAATATTGACGAGTGTCGATGGATACGTATATGTGTAATAAGGTAAGGAGTAATGAATAGTGGGTAGGGACTCTTGACTTGTGAAACAGGATGTTGGAAACCAAGAATCGTACTTTAAGAGTTATGAAATGTGTGTAAATGCGTGAATGTATCACAATGCCGGCGAAAATTTTTTTGGACACTTATATTTATAGGATTTTCTTTCTACAGATTTGCAACGCTAATTCTTGACCTGTGAAATATTTTTATATGAGACTGTCACTGTAGCGGAAACTGCTGTCGTAAATATTTCCGTAAGAAAGTTAAGTGACCACCTGCACGTAATGCGTCGCGGGCACCCACCTGGGCGACAGCTGCCCGAAAAAAAAAAGCCATTAGCCTTTCAGCGGCACAGGTAGAAAAAAAAAAGAAAAAAGGCAGGCCTTTATCCCCGCCATTGACATTCCTTTAGAGAAAATATTGCAAATGCGACACCCTCATTACTTTCATTAACCTTGCTATTGACATTCCTTTGTAGAAAGCATCGCAAATATTACACGCTCATTACCTGAAAACATATGATTACTCGTACTTTGTGCTAATTACTGAAATGCTTATGAATTGATGGGAAATATTCTTACATCTGCAAACCTGATAATGACAAGTGTCTTTCTACGAGAGTTGAGAGCTACTGACTTACGAAATGCCACATAGCTATTGAATGATATTTTTATGCTTTGGTTTGCGTAATTGCTTATTTCATTTGATATCTGGTTTCCAGCTGTGTTGCAGCATTGCTTTTATAAAATGAAATGCATTTGCTAATGTGAACATTTTCTGTCAACAGATCTATTAAATAATTATTTTATGATCCACATTCTTTAAAAAAGGAGCACTTGGAAAGGAAAGAACAATAAGAAGGAACTAGTAACAGTAACACATAATTTTCTTTTCAAGTACATGGTAATATTTCTTTTTACAATCAGTTGTTGTGGTGCACCACTTTAATTATATAGACACTAAGATGTGACATAGATATTAGACATGGCCATCTTTACTGTAATATTTTTTTTTGCTTGAGCTTTGTCATGTTTAGATATAAGCTATTGCATTTGCTGCTGCTCTTTGCCAGGCATAATGTTACTGAATTTGACTTTGTATTACTCTGTTAAGTCACTTTTACTACTGATTTATTTTTATTGTTTGCTGCACATTGTCTTATATTAGTTGTAATATTGCAATTGCTTTGCTAATTTCTGTAATGCTGCTTGCTCCTCCAATTTGAATTTTTTTGTCATTGCTGATTGTGTTAATTTGTTATGTGCTGCTGCATTGCCTCGTCCCTTAGTTTAGCATCTGAGCTCAGTAGATTTAAGTTAGCTTAAGAGGGGGTAGCCTCTAAGAGAATGAGTTGCGATGAATTGGAAGAAATGCATTGAGAAAACAGGTTTAGGTAGGATTTTCTTGGAAATAAATGTTGAGGTAAGAAATGTGTGAACATATAAATACAGAAAGCATGCTTAGATAGAATTTTTTTGGTGGAAACAAAGGATGAAATAAGAGGAAAGATATATGAAGTTTTGGGTTGGACTGCAGTACCAAATGTTACACTGAAAACGAACCCTGTCCTTTCCTATTGGTGTTATCCCACTATGTGTTTGTGTACCCTTGTGTATTTGTTTTCTTCCTGTCTCTGTGTAGTTTCATAGAATTTTTTTTTCTTTTAATATTAAGCTACATTCACTATGATGAGGAATACTGTTATCCTCGAATATAATTGGCATTAATAATATGTTATTTACTTTGTAAAGATGTTAGACATTATTAATTCTGTTCTGTTCAATGCTCATGTGTGAAGTTGATGTTTCAAAAGTTATTGTGATCCTTTATGTATGTACTCATGTCATAATTCCACTGATGTATATGTTTATTTCTATTCTTTTGTAAAGCCTGTGTTACTACTAATGTTATCTGTATTGTTATGTACTTTAATGATGTATTTTGTACCTTTGTAATTGTATTCTCATGTTATAAAATTGTAATTGACACCAGTTCATCTTATTATTAACTTGTAAGTTACATTTCACTGCACACGTTTCTGTTGGTCATAGTATATGGACAATATGTGAGAAGTAGGGACTGATAGTGTTTGCATGTGTGTTAATAATTCAGCAAGGGACTGGATAACAGCATTGCTGGTTCTAAGGACAATTCCAAAAACTTTGTGAGTGCACAAGTGGTGTTTTATGGACTTGCTATATTCTCCGCAAGACTCTTCGATGGTGAATGTGCACCTGCACAATCGCAACAGATGGCTGCTGGCCTTCTCTACAAGGACTACAGTGGGTCTGCATCTATGATGACCCACCAATACCATTATTTCTACAAGGACTGCAGTGGGTCTACACCTCTGGTAGCCCACCAATACCACAATCTCTACCAGGACTACAGTGGGTCTGCTCTGTGATGACCTACCTACCAATACTCTTCAAAACTTCGATTGACTCTGCTGTGGGTTTGCTCTGTTGTGGCCCATTACCTGCATGCATGTCAAGAGTCAGCACTGTCTTTCCGTTCGAAGGACAACACTACTTCTGTGTGCATTTTCTTTTACTGCTCAGACTTTGAGAAAAACACTACTATTTTACCGTAATGAACGATCAGGACTGTCTTTATGGACTGTGAGAAAATTTTAGCTTTTGACCAACATTGTATCAATAACTGTGTGCATTTGATTTCTTTGTTATTGTAATTATGAAAATTTTTTTCAAATCTGTATTGGCCACTGCCCAAAAAAAATTTGTAAAATTTTTTGTGGGGAGCATGGGGGCTATGTAAGTAGGCTGTTTATGTTTTCTCTATGTAAGTAGGCTGTTTATGTTTTCTTATTGGCAACGTTACGTAGCGCTCAATATGAAAATCACTGGCTGTGCTGTGTGCAGTCTGTGGCTAGTTTGCATTGTTGTCTGCCATTGTAGTGTTGGGCAGCGGCAGCTGGATGTGAACAGCACGTAGCGTTGCGCAGTTGGAGGTGAGCCGCCAGCAGTGGTGGATGTGGGGAGAGAGATGGCGGAGTTTTGAAATTTGTCATGAACTGCTATATTTATATATGATGATATCAAGGTAAATACATTGTTTGTTATCTATTAATATCTTTCATTTTCTAACTATCCCTATCAGTAGTTAGTGCCTTCCATAGTTTGAATCTTTTATTTAGCTGGCAGTAGTGGCGCTCGCTGTATTGCAGTAGCTTGAGCAGCGAAGATTTTTGTGAGGTAAGTGATTTGTGAAAGGTATAGTTTAATGTTAGTCAGGGCCATTCTTTTGTAGGGAATTTTGAAAGTCAGATTGCGTTGCGCCAACAAAATATTGTGTGTCAGTTTAAGCACAGTCATGTATAATTGTTCAAAGGGGACGTTTCACAGTCTACCCTCGTCGAGTCTTCTCTGCCCCTCCTTCGCATCCTCCATATAATCGCCTTAAGTGTTTCCAGTCGCTTAGACAACTTCACGTTGTCCGCTTGTAACTTTTTTCCTTCGGCTGCTACAACTTTGAACAACTCCTCCTCGGCAGCCCCTTGTGGTACTGGGCACCCAGCTCCCAGTGGTGCCGCCAATCTCATGATTACCTCCTATCGATCACACACACACATGCAAACGACAAAGACATTTGAGCATACCACTAACGCAACATTTATCACTATTTCACATGCTTACATACATATTTTCGTACTTTTGTCTGAAGAACACGAGAACTTTAGTTTGAAACGCTGATTTGTGGAATACAGTGAAGCACGTAACCATGAAGCCAGCGAATTTTCCTAGGTATTATGAGCTTACGGAACACCGTCATTAATTGACAGGAATAGTGTGAACTTTGATACTGTTGGACAGTTTCTGATAATCATAGGCTACTATCTTTAAATATTTTAGTAGGTGTATAAAAGAGTTAGTTTGTGTTATTTATGAAGTAAATTAGCGATCAGTTAAGTTAGCGAATATTGGATTAAATGTAGTGCACGTGACCCGACAAGCTACTCAGATTATTTCCAGTCACTTCAATGCTATTTCTTATTCAGGGACACATTAAACCTATTGATATTAACAAACTAAAAGAGGGGTAAATTAGAATGTCGGTGGGGTTTGTTGCAGAAGTCTAGTGCGTTTCGTTTACGAGGTAGCGTATTGTGCACATTTTACACACCGACACTGGTTTATGCCATTCAACCTGTGTTCTTGTAGGAACTATGTTGTTGTGTTTCTTACAGTGACCGTGTATGTTCCTTGAGTACATCAGGACTTGCTAGTCTTTTAGTGTGTGGCACTCCAGGCAGCAGGTCGTGAGTGGACGATGGAATTTATATTATCGTTGTGTGTGGAGAGTGTAGGAAGAATGTAGTACGTTCTTCTACGGTGTAATCGGCTAGATACACTATGTGATCAAAAGCATCCAAACACCTGGCTGAAAATGCCTTACAAGTTCGTGGTGCCCTCCATCGGTAATGCTGGAATTTAATATGAAGGTTTCTTGGGGAATAGCAGCCCATTGTTCACGGAGTGCTGCACTGAGATGTCGATGTCGGTCGGTGACGCCTGGCACGAAGTCGGGGTTCCGAAACATCCTAAAGATGTTCCATAGGATTCAGGTAAGAATTCTGTGCTGCCCAGTCCATTACAGGGATGTTATTGTCGTGTAACCACACCGCCACAGGCCATGCATTATGGACAAGTTGGTTCAAATGGCTCTGAGCACTATGGAACTTAACTGCTGTGGTTATCAGTCCCCTAGAACTTAGAACTACTTACACCTAACTAACCTAAGGACAACACAAACACCCATGCCCGAGGCAGGATTCGAACCTGCGACCGCGGCGGTCGCGCGCTTCCAGGCTGTAGCGTCTAGAACTGCTCGGCTATAGACAAGTGTTCGATCGCGTTGAAAGATGCAGTCACCATCCCCGAATAGCTCTTCAACAATGGGAAGCAAGATGGTACTTAAAACATCAGTGTAGGCCCGTGCTGTGATGGTGCCACGCGAAACTTCAAGGAGTGCAAACCCCCTCCATGAAAAACACAAACACCACCACCTCTGAATTTTATTGTTGGCACTACACACGCTGGCAGATGACGTTCACCGGGCATTTGCCATACCCACACCCTGCCATCGGATCGCCACATTGCGTACCGTGATTCGTCACTCCATCCACCGTTTCTCCACTGTTCAATCGTCCAATGTTTACGCTTCTAACATCAAGAGAGGCATAATTTGTCATTTACCGGCGTGATGTGTGGCTTATGAGCAGCCACTCGACCACGAAATCCAAGTTTAGTCACCTCTCACCTAACTGTCATAGTACTTGCAGTGGGTCCTGATGCAGTTTGGAGTTCCTGTGTGACGGTCTGGGTAGATGTCTGCCTATTACACATTACAACCCTCTTCAACTGTTGGCGGTCTCTGTCAGTCAACAAACATGATGAGCCTGTACGCTTTTGTGCTGTACGTGTCCCTTTACGTTTCCACTTTACTATCACATCGGAAACCGTGGACCAACAGATGTTTACGTGTGTGGAAATTTCGCGTACAGACGTACGACACAAGTGACACCCAATCACTTGACCACGTTCGATGTCCTTGATTTCCCCAGATCGCCCCATTCTGCTCTCTCACGATATCTAATGACTATTGAGGTCACTGATACAATGCACCTAATATAGAAAGCGTATGTTTTTGGGGGGTGTCCGGATACTTTTGATCACATAGTGTATCCTAATAGACGACCCCAGTCTCGCAAGGATTTATCAACAACTTCAACCAGTCACGTGAATGTGGTAGTGTAACACCTAGACAACATAATATAAGGAGACAAATGAAGACAGAAGAGGGGAAATTAATGTTCTTACTGCTGTTGCAATTGAGTACCACGTTAGCTCCATTGATATAATGTTTTTTCGACTGTTCTCACGATCAGAAGAGTTGCACTGTAACATACAACACTGTCTGCCATCTGTTTGAATAGCTATGTGAGAAACTTGTGTCATGCTTTCAATTGTTAAAAGGTTATTTCGACTGTTCTCAAGAACAGAAATTCGGCATGGCATGGACTGAACAAACGTTGGTAGTACCTTGCAGAAATATTGTGCCATGCTGCCTTTATAGCCGTCCATAACTGTGGAAGTGTTGCCGGTGCAGGATTTTGTGCACAAACGGACCTCTCGATTACACCCGATAAATTGTACATGGGATTCATGTCGGGTGATGAGAGTAGGCAAATCGTTCACTCGAACTGTCCCGAACGTTCTTTAAAACAGTCACCAACAATGACATCGTTATTTGGGAACATGAAATCCATTAATGGCTGCAAAGGTCTCCAAGTAGCCGAACATAACTATTTCCAGTCAATGGTCAGTTCAGTTGGGGTAGAGGACCCGCACCCTTATGGAGCCACGGCCAGCTTCCGCAGTGCTTTCTTGACAACTTGGGTACATGTCTTCGTGAGGTCTGCGCCACACTCGAGTGCTACCATCAGCTATTACCAACTGAAATCGGGACTTATCTGAGCAGGCCACAGTTTTCCAGTCGTCAAGTCTCTAACCGATACGGTCACGAGCCAGGAAGAGGCTCTGCAGGCGAAGTCCTGCTATTAGCTAGGACACCTGCATCTCACACCATGAAAAAAGCTTCATTACTATTGTTTCATCGTCTCTTAAGACTGGGGGTAAGTCTCTCAGTAGAACAAAGGTTTCCCTCCTATCAGCGTACAAAATACACCACTTTACAACATGGTGTACCGTGCGTGTGATGCCGCAAATACCACATTATGGTGGATCTTCATGCCACAAGAGATAAGCATGCGTGACTGGGCAGTGTCTGGTATGAAGCCGCACGAGGAACATTTCGTCCCTTCTTGGAGTTCTAAAGCAAGTGTGTCAATGTCGAAAAGTTGGTTTGACTGACTGCATCCAGTTTTTGGTCACTTCCAACCATTTTCTTTCCTACTCAGCCAACACTATCTTCGTCACCCACGACTTGACGTCCTGTAGGGGGCTTTAACGCGAGCTGTGGTACTTTCATGGCAGACTGTTTTCGCTGCTCTACCAGCTTCCTCATCTCCCTTGATTCGCAAGTGTCCAGGCATACATTAGAGCGACACCTATTTCTTCTGCTTATGGAGGAGGTGGATAGCGACCTGGACCATCTGAACTCTCCAATCTGCTGTGAACATTTTTTGAATGCCCAATAGTGCACCAATAGGGCAGATTCAGACGAGACACTTAACCCCACCATAAATTCTCATGTGCTCCAGTGTCTTCTTGAGTCCCCACAGTTCCCCATAGTACACGGAGTAGTGACTTGGTAGGTGGATTTTAATGATACAATGAGGGAACGTAATAGAACATTATCTCACTGTCTCGATCCATCGGTAGAAACCACCACGTGCTCGCGATATTCCTATAAAATGTTTTTAAATACACTTTTTAAAACAATGCCTGTTGTGGACCTGTGAACCAACCAGGGAGAGTATTTGCTTCATATCTGTTTACCAAATGGTATTTCTGCTACACCAGTTTGCCCTAGATAGTCCTTCACATGGACAGAGAAAAGACTTAATTGCCTGGCAAACAGTAAACCTTCATTGCATCTACTGTTCAGCCTCAAAACCGACAGCTAGATGTTCGGAAATGGATCTCACTTCGCGTACCTGTCGCTTCATGAGGAGTTCTCTTCGGATGGTAGAAGGCAGATCGCCAGCCTCTGCACAGACAGTATGATTGTGACTGATTCGGTAAACTCCGGTGGCCAATGTAAGGCTTTCAAGTTGGACAGCTTCTAAGTAGGTGACAAAATTCTCAGAAGGAAGTACAAACTTTCAGCAAAAAGTGGCATACGACGATAGATGTTACGCTGGAGTGACCAGAGTCATGTGACCGTTGTAAGCACGTACACAGATGGCGGTAGTATCGGGCACACGAGGTATACAAGGGCAGTGCACAGGCAGATCTATCATTTGTACTCGGATTTCCGACATGATTATTGCCGCACGACGGGAGTTAACAGATTCTGAAAGTGGAATGGTAGTTGGAGCTAGACGCATGGGAAATTCGATTTTGGAAGTCGTTAGGGAATTCAGTATTTCATAGTGTGAGGATTTCTGCTCAATTCAGCTGTACGGTAGTTTTAATTTGTTTTGGCGTCTGTGGCTCATTGTATTATTCCCACGACTAACAAACCATCTTAATGCAAACCGCAGTTTTCTTAATACTATTGACGTATGAAAACGCTACAAAAACATCTACAGGAAAATATTTGTGAAATTTTGTGTGACTGTGGCCATGTTTTTCGTTTTCACAAGAGTAACACCTCATACACCAGCACCGTAAGGGCGATAATGGCCACGCAGTTTAACACCCAAAAACTTTATCTCTCACGCAAGGTTGTACACAGCCGTGAATGAAAGTGTTGGCCATATTTTAATGAGGATTTTGCAGGATAGTCCGAAATTCACAGAATGAAAGAAAGTTTCCAAAATTTAGTGTATTTCATCTCCAGTCTTCTTGTTGCTGCCAACATGAAGCAATGCAGGGTGAGCGAGTTGTAGAATTATTATCCAGTTCTTGATAAAGAGTACCCAAATTGCAGGTATGCAGGAACAAGTTGTCATACAGATCAAGTTTGACAAATTTGAAGAAGCACATCAAAGGTTACACATGTTGGTGAACTCTGTGAGAAAAACAACATCGAGATCTGTAGATTCCATCGAGCCACAGCCAGGTGTGTTGCAGTGACAGGTGTATTTAATTTCTGTTTCTTCGTTCTACAGAGGTAGCAATGCCGGAGAAACAGAATACTAGGGTGTGTGATGTTTTAAGAAAGTACGCTGAAATATTTATTTTTGGATATGCCATTGCACTATTATTTTATTTCTGTCTGTCGCATCTGCGTTTCGAAAAGCAACACTCCTCATCGGAATAAACTGAACAAGGGATTCCCACTGCCCATGAGTGAACTGTGCACACTGCCGTGATACTGGCAATACCACGTGACAGCTAACGAGAGCCGGCTGCTGTGGCCGAGTGATTCTAACCGTGAGCATGCTACGGTCGCAGGTTCGAATCCTGCCTTGGGCATGGATGAGTGTGATATTCTTAGGTTAGTTAGGTTTAAGTAGTTTCTAAATCTGGGGAACTAATAACGTCAGATGTCCCATAGTGCTTAGAGCCATTTTTTGGACTAATGAGAGTCCGACAGAAAGCTTGTCGCAGCCAACTTCCGAGCACTCACATCACTCGGCCAGCTTGGGGAACACATGTTCAATGATTCACACGACAATGAAGCAGTTCATGACAGAATGCTTATACCATATGAATTTCCTCAACTGTAGTACAGGCTTTAAATTCTCATTTCATCTATATGTGTAAAACTTGACTAGAATGTGTATTCTAAGTTATAATGAATTGCTATAGTGATAAATAACGGAGAACAGTTATAACTTTGCTTATAACAAGTGTGGTTAATACAGCTTATGAATTTGTAAAATGTGATTTAAGACTTACGAATCACGACCAAAATGTCATTTACCGAAAAGTAAAGTTAATCGCGGTAACCGTTATCATAAAGATGGTATTTTCTGTCCCAAGCTTACTAGGGAGGTGACTGCTCACACAAGGCGTTTTACCTGCGGTTCTGGCAGTGGACGTCAGCGTAACATTCCGTGGCTACATGAGTTTTGCGTCCTAAGACTTTCCTACTACAGTTATATCGGTAGCATTACGATATCATTTCCTCAATAAATAATTGCCCCTTTCAAGGCTGATGTAGCACTTATAGCGTGATGAAAAGTTGTGTGATGGATGTTTGGATTATTACAGAATATATGGGTAACTCAGCCAGCTTACAAGCATACACCTGTGGCATTTAAGACAGAACGACGTTACTGGCTGAAGCTTCAGGTGGTACACTGCGCATTGTTACTGCACATCGCTCCACTACCTGTCGTCTTACTTTCACGCTACTATATATCTATTGTTAAACAGGCTGGTGAGATTTTTTAGTTTCCACAGCACTACAGCTGTTCCATTTAATCCACAGCTACATAGCCTGACAAAGAAATTGAAGCATCCAGAATGCGCGCAGGGAACGAAATGAACCTTAAGGAGGTGAACGGATATGTTATATAAGAACGTTTAGCATATTGCAGCCCCGTCAGCAACTTTGATAGACTAATATATAGAAAAATCCACCTCAGTTGCGAAAATTTTCTGGTCCTTACCCAGGTTTCGCCTAGAATAATGTAGCCTTCTTCAGAAGCATGAAATTACTATAACATGCCCAATTAAGGCACAGTCAACATTAAAAATTAAAATCTATGGTATCGTGCTACCATGTCAATTACATACCTGCAACTTGCGTACTTTTCATCAAGAACTGGGTAATAATTCTACAACTCACTCATATTCCATTGCTTCATGTTGGCAGCAACAATAAGACTGGAGATGAAACACATGAAATGTTTAAACTCTCTTTCATTCTGTGAATTTTGGAGTATCCTGCGAAATCCTCATTGAAATACGGCCAACACTTTCATTCACAGCCGCATACAACATTGCCTGACAGATAAGATTTTTGGGTGTTAAGCTGCGTGGCCATTACTGCCCCTACTCAAGATCATGGTGCTGATGTGTGAGGTGTTACTCTTGTGAAAACGGAAAACATGGCCACAGTACACAAAATTAAACAAATGATTTCCTGTAGATGTTTTTGTAGTGTTGTAATAAGTCAATAGTATTAAGAAAACAGCGGATGGCTTTAAGATGGTTTGTTAGTCGTGGGAGTAATACAGACCACAGACCACAAAACAAATTAAAACTACCGCCCAGCTGAATTCAGCAGGAATCCTCAGACCATAAAAGATGAACAAAGCTTCATTACTAATGTTTCATCGTCGCTTAAAACTGGGGGTAAGTTGGCACGTAGTTGCCACTGCCAATCGAGGGCGTGGTGAAGTGATGCCGGAGCTGGACTTCAGTTGTTTTAATCTGACATGGTATCACGATACTACAGGTTTTAATTTTTAGTGTTGACTGTGCCTTACTGTGGCATGTTATAGTAATTTTATGCTTCTGAAGAAGGATAGATTATTCTAGCCGAAACCTGGGTAAAGACCAGAAAAGTTTTGCAACTGAGGCAGATTTTTCTATGTATTTGATATATTATATCATTAATTACAAAATTGAGTCAAATTAACAAATAATTTGTAACTATGAACTCATTTAACACTATGACTTTGCACTGCCTTTGGTCTGGAAGCATGCACTGAGTCGCCTGGGAAGAGTGTCATAGAGCTGCTGTAACTTTTCCTGAGGCACACTGTCCCATAAAAGTTGTAACTGGTCCTTAACATGCAGGAGACTGGCGCTGGGATGGAGTTCACGTTTGAGCTAGTCCTAAAGACTTTCTTTTGGGAATAGATCTGGGATCTTGCTGGACATGGCATTTCCTCAGCAACACGTAAACAATTCATACAGTTCATAAAGACACGTGTGATGCTAAGACGAGCGTTGCATCTAAAAAAAAAAAAGAAAATAAAAAGAAATGGAACCACGATACTGGCTTAGGAGAGGTAGCACATGAGAAGCCAGAACGTCAGTGACGTACATTTGTGCCGACAGATTTCCCTTAATAACTATCAGCTGCGACCAGAAAGTCCTACTCGACAGTTGAACACATCGTGATTCAGGAAGTGGTGTCGTTGTGCCTCTCCAAAAAATTGCGAGACTGGGTCCCCTACCGACGTCGCTGCCGTACTCGGCGACGATGGTGATTCGTGGCAGTGAACAACCGTGTTTTTTCGCTGAACACAATGCAGCGCCATTCATTAGCAGTCCATGCTTCCCAGGCAAGGCACCATTCAAAAACCATCCATTTGCATTGTGATGTTAGTGGTAACCTGTCAATCGGACAGTAACTCCTTAGCCCGGGTGCTGCTGGGCTTTGACCATTGGTACAGGCTGACACAAAATGTTTCACTGAGTACATTACTCGTTTTCGGATGACAGGTGCAGGTTTGGATGCGTTACGCTGTGCCTGGTGCACAATTCGGCGTTCCTGCCTTCTGGTGGTCACATGTCGTAGACCGTAAGCTTGAGGATGACCGTGCTTACCGTCTTGTATCACCGTAGTGAAATGTTGGCTCACTTTCACGTCATAATGCCCCGCAAATCTAGGCACTGTATGATTCGACAAACCGGCTAAAACAAGACCTACAGTGAGGCAGCTTTCAAACTCTGTCATTTGCTGATTATGCTGTCTCACACTAGTACGCATCATCTCCACGTCTTTCGCAGGGGTCATTAAACAACTAAGCCGTGGTAAAAACTGCTGTTTTGAAGGGCGCGCCGCAGCGCGTAGTGTGAAGCAGTCGCCCTCCGTTTCTGGCGGTGGCGCCGCTGTGACAATCGCAGCTTTGGTGTCTCCCTCTGGTGGAAAAGGGGAAAGGTTGCCTGTTCACGTGCATTTAAGGGGCGCTATGAGCGCGCCAGGGGGTCAGTTGGTCAGTCGGAGTCAGTCTGGGTCTGTCTCTCGTCCACATTTGTTAGGCAGTTAGTGACTGTCTGTCGTTCGGAGTGCCAGTATGTCTGTCGTTCGGGTCGACCTTTAAAGACGGTTGGATCGATCGGTTGGTCGGTTGCGCCCTTAGACACAAGAATAGTTGTGCGTCTTGAGCGTCGGCGCATGTGAGGTCGCCACGTGAGTCCAGTGGGCCGCGCCGTATAGCGAGTAGTAGTTCGCGGTCGACACGAGAGCAACAGGAGTCAACCCACGGCAGTCTGGCCGGTGCGAGCTGCGACGCCGTGGTGTAACCGGTTCTCCGAGCGCTTCTGGGCCCCTTCACTTACCATCTTGTGGAGCTTGGCTCGGTCCTTTCCTGGTGCAGGGATGTCGTTTTGCCAGTGGGCTTGTTTCCTCTGCATGGTTGGGTCCGAGCCAGTATTTCCGCCGTCGTGTGTCTGGAAGTGAGAGGGAGACGCACCAGCAGTGCAGTCGCGACGGAGCGGCAGCCGCGGACGGATCAGCGGGCAGTCCGTCGGTTGGCGCGGACCAGGAAAGACGGGAGATCGGCGCGCCTCCCTGCGTCCGTTGAAGCGACTGGCAGCGGACGGTTCGGGAAAGTGATCTGGGGGTGCTGCGCCAGGTCTTCGCCAGAAATCGCAGTTTATTAGAAGTTAAGTGATTGGTGATATGTTGTGTTATTTACTCTTGTCAAATTTTACTTGTTTTCTTGGTCAGTCTCTCGTCCCCAGCTTGCTCGTCTGTCTCTCCTCCGGATTTGTTACGCAGTTAGTGTCTGTCTGTCGTTCGGAGCAGCCTGTGTCATGTTTGTCGGATTTGGTGTGTTAACGAATTTATTGCTTGGAGTGAAGCGGCCTAATTCCTGAAATATGTTTTGATATTGCCTACCATCTTGAGAGGCAGTATCTTTGTACTGTAGAGCATGGTAACTTGCTTGGCCAACCTTGTGTAATTTTATGTAAGATTGCATTTCATGGGCTTTTATTTAAATGGTCATTTTAGTATATAAAGTTGCCACCCTTTTACCATAAGACTTTTCTTAGAAGTTAAAATCAAGTTGCACCTTCGGTGGCGCAGTTAATATTTTAATTTTAGTGTTTTGTACCATTTCCATTGCTCCTACGGGGGATGCATAATTTGTGTGCTAGTGTAAATTGTTAAAACTTTTAGATTGAAGTAATCTGGTGTGTTGCAGATTTGCACCAGTGTAGTCTTTCAGAGGTCGTTGTGAGCAGTCGTAACTACGGCCGTGTCAAAAAGGAGCGGCAAGGTTCTCAGTCCGAAAGCTCATACAGTCAAAAATTTGTTTCTTTCTGCCTCTGAATAAATTGTAACTTGATATTTAGAGGGTGCTTTTCTTTAAAAAAAAAGGTTTAGGCACCATTAAAGTGAATAAATTACCATTTGTTAAAAAGAAAGTTTGTAATGATTTCATGAGTTACTCCCTGGCATCTATCCGGCCGCAGTGGCCATGCGGTTCTAGGCGCTACAGTCTGGAACCGCGCGACCGCTACGGTCGCAGGTTCGAATCCTGCCTCGGGCATGGATGTGAGTGATGTCCTTAGGTTAGTTAGGTTTAAGTAGTTCTAAGTTCTAGTGGTCTGATGACCACAGATGTTAAGTCCCATAGTGCTCAGAGCCATTTGAACCATTTGAACCTGGGAACTACTTCCACGCTCACATAGTGTGATTAAATGTGTTAATGTTCTTGATGAATCGCTAGTAAATAAAATAAATTCTTAAGAATATTCTTGGAAAATAAACCACGGTTCAACAACTAACGCTGCTCACATCATTTATGTCCCCCACCAGGCCTGGTAACAAAGCTAAACACGCACAGCACTAATGCAGTCTCGTGTGGACATTCTACGTGTTCTGCAGAATTGCGATTCATATAATTTCCACATCCGCTGATGCTGTGTATATTTACGAAGTTAAATTGACATTCGGTCAGTCTTCTAGGTGCAGGCAGTGTATTTGATAGCCACGAAGGAATGTTTTCTAGAGATTGTGCAGACGGCGGCGCAACTTGCCGGCAACTTGCGCCGGCCTATGGCGGGACCACAATATCTGCGGCGGCAGGCGGCGCGGCGAGGTGTGGAGAGGGCGCCATCAGCGCTGCTGAGTAATTTAGCAGGCCAGGCCGCGCCGGACTTGTTGCACCATTAGGGCCGCCAAAGCGCAGTAATGGCCCCACTTCGGCAACTTGCCGGCCGCTCTTCACAGGCCGCCTTTCCGAACACCGCCGGGGTCGGGCCAGGCGGCGCCTGTGTTGGGCTGCCAAGGAGGACCGCATTCGTCACTGGCTGCTCCCACACAGCAACAAAAGAATCTGGACACCACTGCCTCACTGGTAAAGCCGCTACAGACAACAGCATTAGATACAAAATTGGTTTTTTGAAATCTCCGATTGTGAATGTAGGACAATACTGACGAGGACAACACGGCAAGTGCCATAACTTGAGTGCCCCCTGTTTCACGATGTGGCAGTCAGATTAAGACAAGAATTACCCAGTCACTAAACGTACCACCTTATCAGGGACCAGGATACCTTTAGAATTATCGACAGTCTCGTCACCGACGTCTCATCAAAGTTCCTGCGGGGATATCGAAGGGAGAACCAGTAATTAGTAGAATGCCCGCCCGGTTAGCCGTGCGGTCTAACGCACGGCTTTCCGGATTGGGAAGGAGCGCCTGGTCCCCAGCACGGATCCGCCCGGCGGACTTGGGTCGAGGTCCGGTGAGCCGGCCAGTCTGTGAATGGTTTTTAGGCGGTTTTCCATCTGCCTCGGCGAATGCGGGCTGGTTCCCCTTATTCCGCCTCAGCTTCCCCACGTACGCATACACCACCATTACTCTACCACGCAAACATAGGGGTTGCACTCCTCTGGTATGAGAAGTTCCCTGAGGGGATCCACCAGGGTCCGAACAGCACAATTACCCTGAAAGAGTGGTTCGGTGTGGGGTGGCGGAGCGGTGAAGTGGACTGTGGTAGTCGTCGTTGGGTTCTGGACCACTGCGGCTGCAGAGGGGACGGTGCCTCTCCATCGTTTATAGGCCCCCGGTTAACATATAATACTATACAATTAGTAGAAGAACATTCCCTGCACCTATCCCATTTCGCCGGGGTGCGGACTGGACGATCGCTGTGACGGTCGGGAATCGCCACGGCCTGGAATAGGTTGAAGGTGCGAAACAAACCCGACTTGACAATGCACACCGATCATGACTCGTAGTAGTTTAGTTCCTAAAGTAGGATGTAGTATTTTTTCTGCAATATCAGTAGCAGTACCTACAGCGATTGAAGATCATGGAGCCTGCCGCTGTAGTCAAGCGGTTCTAGGCGCTTTAGTCCGGAACCGCTCTGCTGCTACGCTCGCAGGTTCGAATCCTGCCTCGGGCAGGATGTGTGTGATGTCCTTAGGTTAGTTAGGTTTAAGTATTTCTAAGTTCTAGGGGACTGGTGACCTCAGATGTGAAGTCCCATAGTGCTCAGAGCCATTTTTGAAGTTCAGGACCAGCCCAGTGCCAGGGGCACGCCTACTGGGATTAGCTCGGTGGAAACGGCCAGGCAAAAGTAGGTTTAGGTATCTTCTGGCACACCTGCAACGCTGCAGGAGTGTAGTTTGGTAGGGTAGGTTAGTACAGTGGACCTAGTAATAAAAAAGCTGTTGCCCATACAGTAGCTTACATTTCCTGTTTCAGTAGAGAAGCTAACACCTGTTGTAATAGTTAATACGCTGCTGACAATTGTATCGTAAAAAGTTACCACCCACTAACGTATTAGATGGTGGGTTAAAGTAGTATTGATAATGTTGTCGTTGAAATAAAGATTTTTTTAAAGTGCCATAACTTAATACTATTTTGTAGTATTAGGTGCCATAAACCGATTGCCCAGAAACTTCTCTCTGTGGAAGAGCAGTAAAAATAAGCGAACACACGTCTCAGCTTATCTGTAGATGCTGAACAGTTCCTCAGAGAACGGCATTCAAAATTTTCGAGGTAATTTGCCTTATAGCGACTAAACCGTCCAGCCGAAGTGGCGACGCAGTGGCTAGCATCAGGGCCCCTCCATTCTGCGCCCCTGTTCTAGCTGGTGGAGCCTCTGTAATGGTGTGGGGCGTGTGCAGTTTGATTCGTATGGGACTCCTGATACGTCTAGATACGACTCTAATAAGTTACACGTACGTAAGCATCCTGTCTGATGGCCAGCATCCATTCACGCCTTTTGTGTATTACGACGAACCAACAATTCCAGCAGGACAATGCGACACCCCACACATCCACAACTGCTACAGAGTGGCTCCAGGAACACTTTTCTGAGTTGAAACACTTCTGCTGTCTACCAAACACATCATACATGACCATTATTGATCATATCCGGGATGCCTTGCAACGTGCTGTTCAGAAGAGATCTCTAGCCCCTCCTACTCTTACGGATTTATGGACAGCCCTGAAAGATTTATGGTGTTAATTCCATCTAGCCCTATTTCAGACATTAGTAGAGTCCATGTCACGTGGTGTTGCCGCACTTTTACGTGCTCGAGTGGGTCCTACACGATATTAGGCAGGCGCACCAGTTTCTTTGACTCTTCAGTGTATAAATGTGCGTGTGGAATTTTCAGGGATAGCAATTTTTAAAAAAATTTCATGTCACATTTACTCTTATATCAATTCTTATCTTAATTCTTGTATTTTTTATGATGTTCATTCTTAAGGAACATTTGGTATATTCCATTGGATGATATCGATCGTAGAAACTATGGAAACATAGAAACTCTAAACGTCACTAGCATCGCGAAAGGGGAAGGTTCCCACAGCAACATTACTTCATATGAATCCTGCTCCGAAAAGGAATGTCGCTAACACAGCTGAAGATTTCAAGCCTTGGCATAACTTCGCAGCAAACTACGCATAAAAAGTCATTTTTCCGAAAATGACAAATGAAGATATACTACAGGAATTTCACCGAAAACAATTTGAAATAATTTACTCATTCATCAAATTGATTTTTAAATTCATTCGTCCGGCATACAATTACTAGACGAATAAGGACAATTGTGTCAAAATAAAAATACCTAGAGCAGTCCTTATGATTTTATTTTATTTTGATGCAGCTTGTTTCAGCTGCCAACTGACCGGCAGTTGGCAGTTGAGGGTTGGAGTGCTGACAAATTATCTGATTATCTGCATATCCAGTTATGCTGGCAACTGATGTGACATATATTGGGTCATATCAACCCGTACTGCATCAACAACAGCCTGAAGATGGCGCATTGAAGCGCTGAAACTGGTTGCAACAAAATAAAATAAAATCATAAGGACGGCTGTAGGTGTTTTATTTTGTCGCAATAGTGAACGGTCGTCGTTTCTAAGACCTCCTGCAAAAGGATGGACCAAGAATAAGGACAAGGTTATTGCAATATACATTATAACACTTGTGTAACAATCTTATACCAACATCGAAAGACAATTTTTAAAAAATAAAAATAATAATCGAGTTTCGAACACGGGACGCGGGAGTGAGAAGCCGCAATACAAAGCGCAGTGCCATCGCTGCGTCTGAACAGTTTACTGGCTAAGTACACATAAAGTACTTCGAAAACGTCGACCGTCGTTTTCGTAGAAACTATCGAGTATCTACGCATAAGCTGAGACACTTGTTCGCTTATTTGATTCCTCTTCCACTGGAAGAAGTTTTTGGGATGCCCGGTTATTTCACTTGCCGCATTCTTGTGAATAACAAAGCGCAACGTACAACTCGTAGTGGTAATGAGCAGGTGCAGAGAGCATCTCGGCACTATAATCAGAGTGTTGACATCTTTTAGGGCGCGTTAATTAAAAAGACGTAGATTTCTACGAACAAACATGAAATTTATTCCTTATACGAAATACAGCTGGGCGGTCCAGGATTGGTTTTCTAGGCGCCAGAGAGTCTTGTCGGCTCGAGGAGTTTTCAATAAGCACTCTAAAACATCTTCTTCTTGGCCAGTTTTCGTTCAAAAATACCGAACAGTTCCAATTAGGACTTGCTCTCTGAGGGTTCCGTACAAACTTAATCGTGTCTATAGTTTATAGCAATAATCTTGTGCGGCTTAAAGGCCTGGTGCAAGCCTTTCTACTTGACACCCCTTCGGCGACTTGCGTGTCCCTAACCTTCCCCAGTCATCCAAACGGGGAAAAGGGACCAACAGCTATTTCTGGCGGCTCTTCATATCGTTGCGAGGTGGAGGCTACGTTAAAACAAATACTAAAAAAGAATCAAATTTTGACTCTACAGCGGAGTGTGCGCTGATATGAAACTTCCTGGCAGATTAAAACTGTGTGCCGGGCCGAGACTCGAACTCGGGACCTTTTACCTATCGCGGGCAAGTTGCCTGCCGGCTGAGCTACCCAAGCAGGACTCACGCCCCGTGCTCACAGCTTTAATTCCGCCAGTACCTCGTCTCCTACCTCCGAAACTTCACAGAAGCTTTCCTGCGAACCTTGCCCGCGAAAGGCAAAGGTCCCGAGTTCGAATCTCGGCCCGGCACACAGTTTCGATCTGCCAGGAAGTTTCAAATATTAAAAAACCCATGGTCCGAGCTTGAGTCGATCCTGCGATCTTTCGGTTTCCATTTACACTAAATTTTCGCGTTCAAAATACGTGACGTACAGGTGAACATCTATAAATCCGATAAACAGCAGTGCGCAGCTCGTCGTCGTGCGGTAGCGTTCTCGCTTCCCACGCTCGGGTTCCCGGGTTCGATTCCCGGCGGGGTTAGGGATTTTCTCTGCCTCGTGATGACTGGGTGTTGTCTGATGTCCCTAGGTTAGTTAGGTTTAAGTAGTTCTAAGTTCTAGGGGACTGATGACGATAGTTGTTAAGTCCCATAGTGCTCAGAGCCACTTTTTTTTTTTTTTTTTTTTTTTTTTACAAACAGCAGGGACGAATTCTTGAGTGGAAATTAATCAAAAAAAAAAAAAAATGTCCTCTGAACATGTGTCCGGAAATGCATCGTTCACATGGTACATGGTGCCGGCGAATGCCAGTTCGTTTAACCACGTGCTGTGTGTTCCTTGCATGGTGTATGATTGACGCAGCAGGGCCCGGTATCAGCGTCCGGAACAAGCCGAGGGAAACGTTAGAGGGTTCAAATGGCTCTAAGCGCTATGGAACTTAACATCTGAGGTCATCAGTCCCCTAGACTTAGAACTAATTAAACCTAACTAACCTAAGGACATCACACACATCCATGCCCGAGGCAGGATTCGAACCTGTTACCGTAGCAGCAGCGCGGTTCCGGACTGAAGTGCCTAGAACCGCTCGGCCGCAGAGCGAGGCGGTCGAGAGACAGCACTGCTATACCAAAACAAGTACCCTCAGAGACACCAACCACATCACACAACATATTGTGCGTTTGTGTTCTCATGGGTCTTTTCATAGAGACAAACGTGCAGGGAGGCAGCGGTTTATGTGTATACCATATTTGGAGGACCAGATTCTAAGGTATACTGAGACCAACCCTAGTACAAGTTCCAGGCAAATGGCAAGCCAACATGATGTAAGCCGGAGAACGATTATGTGTATCCTGTGTGACGATCACTAATATGCCTATCACCTACAATAGCACGGAGGCCACTTTGAACATTTGTTGTGACGTGGATACAATGCAAGCTGTATATTGTGTTCCGCAACGATATGTTGTCGCTGTACGCACATTTTTGAACACAGATTCAAATGGCCTTTTTTCGTCGATTTCCAGTCAGGAATCGTTCCCGGCAGTTTGTTTCATTAATGTTCACCCTGTATATGGTAGTATCTTTTGATTGCATTACTTTAGAAGCTTGATCTATGCACCCTACTTAGGGACCGTAAACCTTAGTGTCTTACTCATATTTCAACTAGGCCTAAGTATCTGATATAATGTTCATCTTCATACCTGCAACTATTCCTAATAAAAGGAGCCTTAACGCACGGACATATATGCAGTCGACAAGAAATGGAAAAGAAGAATATATTTATGTGATATATTTACAAACTGACAATTTTCGGATTTTTCCTTTCTGGTACTGTGAAACCTCTCTATTTATCGAATTTCATGGTTCTGGGTCTACGGGAAATACCTTATAGGTTTTGACGAGTGACTGCGTTTATCGAAATATGTGGCATAAATCTCAGTACTTTCTGATTCCATTCACTCAGAAGCACAAATTGTTCACACCGCCAAGTGACCGTACACTTTAGCACCTGGCATGAATTTCAGCTTCATACCCTTACCCGTTCCTGAGAAAATGGGGTTTCAATAGTCGGACAGGTTGACAGATAACAGGGGTGGTCAACTCGTCCGTCGTGATAGAGTAGTCGATTATGGCTTTATGAGTCGATCTCTCAAAACCTTTTTCCGAAATCAGTAGATTTGCTGTTTCTGTAAAATATCAGTTATTGTCAATGAGTGTTTCGTGCGGAGTTTGTAGTCGATTAGTTTGACAATACTGTCTCCACCTCTTTCACCTTCATCTGATTTTCACAGACCTTAACGCTCCTCCTGTGTGGTGAGGTTACTGCTCGTGGACCGTAATTTGTCGCATTTTGAGCGGGCTTTGCGGCGAGCGAGGAGAGTGATCAGAGCTCCACCTCCAGCAGGCGACACGAAACTCTGTTTTTGAGCTTCCACGAAAACAATTTGCACGACCGAGGTAATGATCAGTTAAATACTTTGTGTTATCCAAACTGAGATTGTTGTATGTATTGGCCGATCGGTGTGGCCGAGCGATTCTAGGCGCTTCAGACTGGAACCGCGGGACCGCTACGGCCGAAGGTTCGAATCCTGCCTCGAGCATACATGTATGTGATGTCCTAAGGTTAGTTAGGTCTGAGTAGTTCTAAGTTCTAGGGGACTGATGACCTCAGATGTCAAGTCCCATAGCGCTCAGAGCCATTTTTGTTGTATGTATTGACATCTCAAACAACCGCAGTTGACACGGAATGTCTCCAAATGACTGCGGGGCGAAGTCTCCCGAGCACTGCCGAGAGCGCACGAGCCGACTTACGGCCCTCACTTAGTAACGTGCTTGTGAAAGATGAGTGCAGCTGAACACAGGAAATCATGCCACTTCCATTGTGAGTGGAAATAACAAATCTTTTGCTCCGATCTATAAAGGTAGGTGTACATGTTTGATATGTAACACTACTTTAGCCATACCTAAAAAGGGAAATATTAAACGACATTTTAGAACAAATCACGAAGACTTCGAATAGGAAGCAGCTGTTGGTAGTGTGTTGTGGAGAAAGAAACTCTCTAATGTTGAGAGTAAATTGCAGTCACAACACTCACTTTTTGTAATGCCTACACAAATAATCTTTTCCAAATATAGTATAATTTCGTGTATCAGAAATACTGATGGAACGTGAAAAACCATTTTACGATTGCAACGTTGTTAGGAATGTTTCCTGGCAGTTAGTGAGTCCTTGTTTTCCACTCTCAAGAACGACACAGAGATAATATCAACTTTCAGAGGCATGCCTCTGCCAGGACCTACTATAACAAGAAAAGTGGAATTAATAGAGGAAAGTATAAAAGACATTACTCGAGACGGTTTTTACAATGCATTAAAATCCTTTATTTATGAGCATGAGTTACCATTTCAGAAACTTGCGTCTATTACCAATGATGGAGGGCCTTGCATAGTAGCCAAACACCGGGGATTTGATACCTTGAGCGTGAACGACGAATCTTTCCCGCCTTTCCTTAGGTCTCATTGTAACGTACATCTGCAAGTGCTTTGTGGACATATTTTGGAAATGGCACATGTTATGAGCATTGTCACAAAAACTGTGAATTCACTTTGTTCACAATCGCTACAGATAAGAAACCACAGTTAGAGAAATTAAATGTGAAACACTTTTTTTCAGATAGAGTCAGAACTGTCGGATCAACAAATATCGTTCCATCGAGACATTATAAAGAAGTAGGCAATCAACCTGACAGCAGATAGCAGATGACAAGGATATGGAACCTATTCTAGCTTTCATAATTCAACCATTTCAAAAAATGGACGTGGAAGATATTTCAAGTAAAATGAGTGTCTTTTTCTCTTGTAGTAAGACTGAGCATGAAGAAGATAGAATTCTGTTAGAAAATAACGTTCCCTTAAAGCCAGAATACAATAAAGATAACTTTTGGAAATTAGTGAAAGTAGATATATATCCTACTTCTGTAAAAGTGGCATCGTATGTTTTATCGTTTTTTAGAGCAACTTATCTATGTTAGGCAGGGTTTTCAACGATGAACATTGTGAAATTTAAGTGTGGAAATAAACTCACTGGTCCTCATTTTTCAGACTGTGTAACGTTGGCTCTGACAACTTATTCACCAAATTATAATACACTTGCCAGTGATACGCAAAGAGAAGTATGTCACTAGACTTTTCAATATTTATTATATTTTAATTTTTATCACACGTGTGATATACGGAAAATTGAGTAGTATATCTACGAGTTTTGTTGGAGAGAAAATTACATTTCACTTATTTTGTGTAATTAAACTGCTTAATTTTGGCTAAGGTGTTGTTCTGTGCTTAAAACCTTTATGACGCACACTAGAGCTGAACACCTTCGGCAGGGTGACTTTTGGTGTGGCGGTAACTTTGTTTATAGGCCGCTGCGTGGAATTATGATGAAAATAAAGAGAGCAACATTTGGTGGCAAACTAGCGGCGTGTTTGCTGTTGTGAGACCCTTAACTGACATACAAGTTAGGGGGAAGAGACAAGATGTTACGCAAATCACACCCAAGTGGATTTATATTGAATCCACACAAGGTGTGTAATGGCCCTAATATAAATCCTATATTGGGTGGCCACCCTCTCATGTAATTTATTCATTAAGTTAACTGATCGACGTTCCTCTCCAAATACGGTGATGGGAAAGGAGTCTGGTGAAGGTGACTGTTTAACAGATAAATGCCAGCCTAAAAATTTACAATTAAATTTATTTTCTTTAAATGGGACACAAAACTTACCATGAATTTTACGAGGAACGGTGACGTACATTAACGTAAGTCAAACATGTAGTCCGCAGCTCGTGGTCGTGCGGTAGCGTTCTCCCTTCCCAAGCCCGGGTTCCCGGGTTCGATTCCCGGCGGGGTCAGGGATTTTCTCTGCCTCGTGATGACTGGGTGTTGTGTGATGTCCTTAGGTTCGTTAGGTTTAAGTAGTTTTAAGTTCTAGGGGACTGATGACCATAGATGTTAAGTCCCATAGTGCTCAGAGCCATTTGAACCATTTTGAATCAAACATGTAAATAGTCCTCACCTGATGAATGTATTTGCAATAACGTAGTGCAACCAGCACTGCATGGAATCTAGTGTGGTTCTCTACTGACAGAAGGGGAAGCAAAGAGATCGGGTGAAACGTATAATAACGACAAACAAGTAACTAATTGGATGCAGTATCATGATGTCACATATGGAGGCAAAATGGATCTGCAGATGCCACTGCTGAGAGACCTCACTTCGATTTTTGGGCGGCTGGAGGAACAAGCGAAACCCTACAGGTCGGGGCAGCGAATATCACTGACAGTAGGGTGCAAGACGGCTTTCTGATGACGGCTGCTACTCAGAGTTGGCCTCTACTTGATGGATACCGTCTTGGACACCGATCGAAGCACGCGAAAGAACATAAATATTTGACCGGCTGGCCAAACAAGTGACACTGTGGATGACATTACTCTGCAGCAAAGGCGGCAAAGTACGCAACCGTCTCCTGCGGCGGCTATGAACCAACTCCTAACAAAATTCTCTTCCTCCCCGCTCCCAGGAAGCGACCGCTCCGCTGTACTAAGACTCGGCCATTCGTAGCCGACAGACGAAACTTTTGCCAATTATGGCCTTACGACAAATTCGTCTCGACCTAGGTGCCAATACCATTCCTTCCCGCCAGTTCCCCACGGTTACTGCAAACGTGTGCTGACGTAACTGTCTAGCAGCCCATCATTGCCTCCGCCAGGACTTTGTGTCGGAAGTTTTCTGGCGACCGGTGCCAACGGAAGATGATAGTTGGGGTGCGACGTGTGGCGGCGTCCTGTACTGCTTAGTAATTATTTCTAAGAAAGGTCCCAAAGAGCTGTGGTACCGAGATGGCGTGTTCCTGCCCAAAATATGAGGCTTTCGTGAGAAAACTGCCCTCAGTCATTGCAAAAATAGTGAGAGCCCGCCGCTCTGGCGCCTTAGATCCGATATCGAAAGAGAAACCCATCAGCCGTGGGTCAGGACTCCTTTTGTAATTCCCAGTGATCGGATGTCCGCTCATCTCCTGCTCTTGCGAGCGGTTGACCACGTCACATTCCCAAAGTTTCCGCTTGTCTCCTATCTGAAATGAACCGATTTACGATTTGCATGCATCCTTACTCCCGATCATGTACATGGCAGTATATAGCATCCGACGACCTATTTTACATGGCAGTATAATACAATAGTGAAACGACATTAATTTGCATGTATGCAATCTTAGAAGTTAGAAATGATAGATAGACTGGTTTGATCATCCTTAATAAATGCATGAAGAGCCCAGAATGCCTGCCATCTTGCAAGGTAACTCAACACTAACCACAAATTCTAGTATAGGTAAAACAGTTAAGCACAGAACGTCAGGAAGGTTCTCAGAAGTCACTATTTAGTCATCTTCCACCCAGTTTGTACGAAGTGGACTACGAGAAACCGTATGTTGCCTGAGTAATTCTGAACCACATCTAGACAGAACGTGTTACTTCCTCAAGATCTCCCGTCCATTGAAGCCACATGGTCATAGACAGCCGACAGACTGCCACACCACAACTAGATGGCCACTTCTGTTGATGAAATCTTGTAAACAATCGATGCAGTATCGAATGACGTACCAGTATCACTCATCGAAACTCGGGTCCACTTGAAGCCCAGTCGTGTTAGAGTTGTTGTTGGTACCATAAGTGGCAGTTCTATATTCTAAATTTTACATCCTGTATATTCCCAAATCACCTAGAAATTTAAACGTGTATCTGTGTGTCCACAATAAGTAAAATTTCGTTATTTTCTCTCCTTGCAGGAGCTGCAATTTTAAAAGCCAACAGTTTGGTTTTCAATGTAGTGATACAGCCATCGGTATGTAGGCCTATCCACTTGTACAGCACTTTATAAACTGTGATGCACTTTTTCCACTCTTCGCGTCCAGTGCCTGCTTACGTGCGCCCAGACCAATTCCTGCACCGTGTGCAAAGCAAAGAGCGGGACACCTGTTTGGAATAAAGAATCCGATACCCAAGAATCCGGATATTATACTTCCACAGCAGTTTACGTTCTCTAGTATGGAATATGCGAGTGACTTGCTACAATGTCTGTACACTGTTAGCTGTTGACTTTTTCATGTTACTGGCAGATGAAAGTCTGAGTATCTGAAGGCAATTTATTTATTTTTTAACCAGTTCCGGTATCCTCCTTGAGTAACTCCCTCTTTTCACTCTCTAAAACACTGCACATCTGCATAAATATGTTATCGCTAAAATCTTCTTTTTCGAAACTACAGGTTTTAGGCCTTTATCTGTCATTGTTCTCAGCTCTTCCTTGGTATTCGCAGGCTTCTTCGGCCTATTGGAATATTTTTTCTGAGTTTGTAGGGTAGTCTGGTGCAGTCCATTCTGTTGAGACATTCACTCCATTTTCATTCCGTGAAAGCGGCTACTAATTAAACTGCATACGTACGAAATGTCGTCTCAGCTGTATGGCTGAATTTGAGATTTTCTATGTAAGAGGTCACATTTATTAGTAACTGACAGAGTTACTAAATCAAATTATCCTATGGACGCTTCAAGGAAGATATATAGGCCGTCTGCTGTTCTTCACCTACGTAAACGATTTAGAAGACATTTTGAACAATACAACTTTGAGTATTATGCTGTGTCATAACAAAACACCGAAACAACTACATCATCGTCGTTTAGAACGTCTTTGCTGCGGTTTATTTCAAGGAAGCTATCTGAGCAGCTCAGTTACATCGTTTGTAGATGGTGCCGTCGTTTACAGCCTAGTAAAGACGTCATAACATAAAAACGAGTTAGAAAAGATTTAGACAAGACTGTTCGAAAAGTGGCAATTGACAATGAACAACAAAAAGTTTGAGATCGTTCACGTGAGTACTAAATATAGTAACGAAGTTTCTCTTACACGATGAATCACACAAATTTAAAGCCTGTCGATTTAATTAAATACCTAGGCGTTACAATTACGAACAGCTCACACTGAAATCTATATAAGAATATACAGCCTACAGTTGCATGTTAACTATATCGTTTACCTAGGTTTCAACGTTAGTAATAACGTCTTCTTCAGAACATAAAATAATATTTAAATGTTTGCCTAAAACAAGCCATGTCCTAAGTCGACTTTATAAAACTTCAGGAAATAATCATAAGGTTTTGTCACTTCTATTAAACAAGCTGTATCAGATTCACTTTAAGCCCGTTGTATGGGCCTCGTCGTGGACTAGAGACTGCTGACCGACTTAGGACATGGTTTGTTTTAGCAAACATTTCAATAATACTTTATGTAAACGATAAAGTTAACCTGTATCTGTAGGCTGTATATTCTTATATAAACAATATCAGTTGCTGTCGCTACATAAAAATTTTAAAAAATTATTCACACTGAAATCGTCACAGAGAAAATGTTATGAGAAAGACGAAATTGAGTTGGCAAAACTCCTAGAAGACGCAAGTAATACAATAAAGAGACTGCCTACAAATGTTTCAAGTGGCTCTGAGCACTATGGGACTTAACATCTATGGTCATCAATCCCCTAGAACTTAGAACTACTTAAACCTAACTAACCTAAGGACATCACACACATCCATGCCCGAGGCAGGATTCGAACCTGCGACCGTAGCGGTCACGCGGTTCCAGACTGAAGTGCCTAGAACCACACGGCCACACTGGCCGGCAGATTGCCTACACTACGCTTATTCGTCCTCTTCCGGATTAATGCGCGTAGCCGGCCGGAGTGGCCGAGCGGTTCTAGCCGCTACAGTCTGGGACCGCGCTACTGCTACGGTCGCAGGTTCGAATCCTGCCTCGGGCATGGATGTGTGTGATGTCCTTAGGTTAGTTAGGTTTAATTAGTTTTAAGTTCTAGGGGACTGATGACCACAGCAGTTAAGTCCCATAATGCTCAGAACCATTTTTTGAATGCGCGCTGTGTGGGATGCTTACGTCATATGAATACTATGTCACAACGAAATAGTTCAAAAAGTAAAGTTAGTTTCATGTCGCGAAACAGGAGAGAGAGAGTATCATCGGTCTAGTATGTCAGCTGTAGTATCACACCTTAATACAAAGGCGGTTTTTCATAATGGATGATATATTGTCCGAGAAATTACGAATCTGTTAAAATATTTTCAAAATATTTATTATTACCGCATCAGTTGCTTATATTCAAGGACTAGTTTTGATCATAAGCAATAATCATCTTGAGATCTAAAAATAAAATCAAAAGAAATGTTAATGAATAACTACTTTTTAGATTACATACATAGAAAAATATTTGAAATTAAAAGTCGTGCCTTACACTGGAACTACAGGGTGTTTCAAAAATGACCGGTATATTTGAAACGGCAATAAAAACTAAACGAGCAGCGATAGAAATACACCGTTTGTTGCAATATGCTTGGGACAACAGTACATTTTCAGGCGGACAAACTTTCGAAATTACAGTAGTTACAATTTTCAACAACAGATGGCGCTGCAAGTGATGTGAAAGATATAGAAGACAACGTAGTCTGTGGATGCGCCATTCTGTACGTCATCTTTCTGCTGTAAGCGTGTGCTGTTCACAACGTGCAAGTGTGCTGTAGACAACATGGTTTATTCCTTAGAACAGAGGATTTTTCTGGTGTTGGAATTCCACCGCCTAGAACACAGTGTTGTTGCAACAAGATGAAGTTTTCAACGGAGGTTTAATGTAACCAAAGGACCGAAAAGCGATACAATAAAGGATCTGTTTGAAAAATTTCAACGGACTGGGAACGTGGCGGATGAACGTGCTGGAAAGGTAGGGCGACCGCGTACGGCAACCACAGAGGGCAACGCGCAGCTAGTGCAGCGGGTGATCCAACAGCGGCCTCAGGTTTCCATTCGCCCTGTTGCAGCTGCGGTCCAAATGACGCCAACGTCCACGTATCGTCTCATGCGCCATAGTTTACACCTCTATCCATACAAAATTCAAACTTGGCAACCCCTCAGCGCCGCTACCATTGCTGCACGAGAGACATTCGCTAACGATATAGTGCACAGGATTGATGACGGCGATATGCATGTTGGCAGCATTTGGTTTACTGACGAAGCTTATTTTTACCTGGACGGCTTCGTCAATAAACAGAACTGGCGCATATGGGGAACCGAAAAGCCCCATGTTGCAGTCCCATCGTCCCTGCATCCTCAAAAAGTACTGGTCTGGGCCGCCATTTCTTCCAAAGGAATCATTGGTCCATTTTTCAGATCCGAAACGATTACTGCATCACGCTATCTGGACATTCTTCGTGAATTTGTGGCGGTACAAACTGCCTTAGACGACACTGCGAACACCTCGTGGTTTATGCAAGATGGTGCCCGGCCACATCGCACGGCCGACGTCTTTAATTTCCTGAATGAATATTTCGATGATCGTGTGATTGCTTTGGGCTATCCGAAACATACAGGAGGCGGCGTGGATTGGCCTCCCTATTCGCCAGACATGAACCCCTGTGACTTCTTTCTGTGAGGACACTTGAAAGACCAGGTGTACCGCCAGGATCCAGAAACAATTGAACAGCTGAAGCAGTACATCTCATCTGCATGTGAAGCCATTCCGCCAGACACGTTGTCAAAGGTTTCGGGTAATTTCATTCAGAGACTACGCCATATTGTTGCTACGCATGGTGGATATGTGGGAAATATCGTACTATAGAGTTTCCCAGACCGCAGCGCCATCTGTTGTTGAAAATTGTAGCTACTGTAATTTCGAAAGTTTGTCTGCCTGAAAATGTACTGTTGTCCCAAGCACATTGCAACAAACGGTGTATTTCTATCGCTGCTCGTTTAGTTTTTATTGCCGTTTCAAATATACCGGTCATTTTTGAAACACCCTGTACATAGAGTGACATTGTTTAAGACATAAAATACGTAAAACGGTACCATGTTAGCCAAGAAAAGTGGAACGTCACCATTCTCCAATAAGAAGAACATAGTCAGAGTTGTACAGTCTTGGTAACAGCACAAAATTACGCATGTGAACCCATCCCACGACATATAGCATTATACTGAACCCACTATTCAGGATGAAAATACATCCGTCACGAATGACGGGTAGATCAGAGAGGACATTTGGAGGGGAGGTAAAATACAGACACATCTGTTCTTAAAATATAACACAGAACTGTATAAAATAGCAGTAGAAATAATGTGACGTTTCTAGTTCCGTGTAAAATCGCTAAGGGGCATGGGGCTTCTATTCAGTCCCTTGTCGACCTGTCTGGTGTGGTAGTTGAAGACAGCAAAATGAAAGCCGAAGTCTTATATTCCACGTTCAAGAAATCGTTTACACAGAAGAATCGTGCAAACATACCGTATATACTCCTGTATAGTAATAAGCATCCCTGGCATTGAGAAACAGCTAAAAGAGTTGAAAGCAAATAATCAATCATATCCAGATCGAATCCCAATTCGAATTTACAAAGAGTGGAGTACGGCCCTGGCCCCTCACCTAGCCTGCGTTTGTTGTGAGTCTCTCGCCGAGCACAGTCCCAAGTGACTGGAAACAAAACGTAGGTGACTCCAGTATATAAGATGGGTAAAGGAACGGACCCGTAAAATTACAGACCAATGACCCTAACTACGGTTTCCTGCACAATCCTTGAACAAATTCTCAATTAGAATGTGATAAACTTTCTTGAGACTGAGAAGACTATGTCCATCAATCGGCATGGTTTTGGAACGCATTCCTCTTGCAAAACTCAGCTTGCCCTTTTTTCACGTGATATAGTGGGAACTATGGATGACGGGCAACAGGATGATTCCATATTTCTAGATTTTCGGAAAGCATTTGATACGGTGCCGCACTGCAGGTTGTTAACGAAAGTAAGAGAATATGGAATAAGTTCACAGATACGTGAGTGGCTCGAAGACTTCTTAAGTAATATAAACCAGTAACTTGTCCTCGACGCCGGCCGGGGGTGGCCGAGCGGTTCTAGGCGCTACAGTCTGGAGCTGCGCGACCGCTACGGTCACAGGTTCGAATCCTGCCTCGGGCATGGATGTGTGTGTTGTCCATAGGTTAGTTAGCTTTATGTAGTTCTAAGTTCTAGGGGACTGATGACCTCAGCACTTAACTCCCATAGTGCTCAGAGCCATTTGAACCATTTGTCCTCGACGTCGAGTGTTTATCAGAGACAAGGTTATTGTCAAGAGTGCTCCAGGGAAGTGTGATAGGACCGTTGTTGTTCTCTTTATACGTAAATGATTTGGCGAACACGGTGGGCAGCAATCTGCGGTTGTTTGCTGATGATGATTTTGTGTATGGTAGGCAAAATTTCTTACTGGTTTCATGAATGGCAGCTAGCTCTAAAGTAAGCTAAAAGGTAAGTAAGTTAAGATCTAAGTTAATGGACATTAGTAGGAAGAACGAATCTGTGATATTCGGATGCAATGTTACTAGTGTCCTGCTTATCACAATCGTTGTCGTTTAAATATCTGGGCGTAACGTTGCAAAGCGATATTGAATGGAACGAGCATGTCAGAACGGTGGTAGGGAAGGCGACTGGTCGACTTCGGTTTATTGGGAGAATTTTAGGAAAGAGTGGGTCGCCTGTAAAGGAGACCGCTTATAGGACGCTGGTGCGACCGAGTCTTGAGTATTGCTCGAGTGTTTGGGACACGTACCAGGTCGGATTGAACGAAGACTTGGATGCAATTCAGAGGTGGGCTGCTAGATTTCTTATCGGCAGGTTCGAACAACACGCAGGTGTTATGGAGATGCTTCGGCAACTCAGGTGGGAATCCCTGGAGGGAAGGCGATGTTCTTTTCAGTTCACGCTATTGAGGAAATTTAGATAACCCTCATATGAAGATGACTGCATTACGATTCTACTGCCGCCGACATACATTGCTTGTAAGGACCACGAATATACGACAAATTACGGCTCATATGGAGGCACAGCGACTGTCATTTTTCCCTCGCTCTGTTTGCGAGTGGAATACGAAAGAAAATGATTAGTAGTGATATAGGGTACTCTCCGCCACGCACCGTACCGTGGCTTGCGGAATCTCTATGTAGATACAGATGAAGAAACATAATAGGTAATTCAGTTAACATTAGTACATGACACTTTCCGGTGAAATTTGTGAATAAAATAAAGCTCTGAACAAAATCATCGTGCACGGCCAGTTTCCACCAGAGACCAGAGTGCGTCTGATGTGTGCTATGCCCCTGTAGATAGGGCTCAGTCGATACGCTGCCACGTAGCTATCCTGCCAGCGAGTGCGGCGAGCGTCTAACGTATTGTTCCCCCGAGTGGGAGTGTAGCGAAGGTGGTGAACTGCAGTCGATTTGGTCGTCTAAGCACATCAATAAAACTCTTGTAGTACACCGATATCTTGGAGCTCGTCGGTTGATTTGTGGGAGCGAAGGGGGCTGGGGAAAGGGGGGATGGAACCAAACAGCAAGGTCATCGGTCTCCATCGGATTAGGGAACGATACTACTACAACGTGATCAGGCCCAATGGACCCGCACGCATCTACAAGTTTCCTCCTGCACTGCGTTCCGTCCATTGCTGCTATCCGCCATCCGTTCACATCTATTGACACTTGGTTTAAATCTTCATGGAGTACATCCCTCCAACGCTTCTTGGGTCTCCCTGGCGGTCTCTTTCCTGTAGGTGTGGAACCCAGGAGCTCCCGAGGCCATCTGTGATCCTCCATCCGGGCCACATGGCCGGCCCACTGCAGTCGTTTGGCTTTGACAGTTCCTGCTATGTTGGGCTGCTGGTATAGTTCCTCAAGGTCTTGGTTGTATCTGATCCTCCATTCCCCTCTATCTGCATCCAGAACCGGACCGAAGATCTTTGCATTAGGGAACGATGGGGAATGAAATCGGCCGTGCTCTTTCAAAGGAATCATCCCGGCATTTGATTCATAGGGAAATCACGGAAAACCTACATCAGGAAGCCCGGACGCGGATTTCAACCATCGTCTTCCCGATTGCGAATCAAGTGTGTTAAGCACTGCGCCATCTCGTTCGGTGCCGTGGAGTTAGAATGAAGATTAAATATTAAGATGTTTCATTTATTAATGTTATTCGCACATTGTATTTTGCTTCTTAGTGTCAAATTATTTGTATTGCCTATTTTAGACAACTCTGTGGTATATTATAAGAACGGATATATCAGTCTTTTATCTCCCCTCGCACCTTCCTCTCTCTTCACTACCCATCTTTCACGACGTGTGGTTTTGCATTCTGCATATAGGGTACAGTACTTCTTTGACGTTACCGTTATTGTGCAACTTTTACAATGTTCTTGTTTTTTAAGATAGGTGACTTTTCACTACTTCGGGATAATCAGGTACTTTTTTACTGTTTTATGTGTTTTATGTTTTAAACGATCTCAGTCTATGTAATTTGAATACGCAGTTACAATTTTAATTTCAAATGTTTTTCTATCCATATTATCCAAAAACGTAGTTATTCATTAATGTTTCTTTTCCTTTTACATTTCTTCCGGCCGGAGTTGCCTAGCGGTTCTAGGCGCTACAGTCTGGAACCGCGCGACCGCTAAGGTCGCAGGTTCGAATCCTGCCTCGGGCATGAACGTGTGTGATGTCCTTAGGTTTAAGTAGTTCTAAGTTCTAGGGGACTGATGACATCAGAAGTTAAGCCCCATGGTGCTCAGAGCCATTCGAACCATTTTTGAACCTTTTACATTTTGATAAGAAAATGATAACTGATTATGATCGACACTACGAGGGCATGCTAAAATATAATGCTTCTGAATATTTTCTGCGAGAGCTTTTAAAGCTCAAAGCTAACAGACGTTATTAACATTCCGCATCTTTATTCTTCATGTATATATATTTATTTCTCAACATTGTCACCGTGGTGACGAACACACTTCTCCCAACGAGAGACCAGTTTGTTGATACCGTCAGTGTCAGACTTTGTTGACGGAACCATAATTTCGCTATGCTTGGACCGCTTGGAAGTTCTCGAAGGCGGCCGTTAAATTTGGGAACCAGGTCGAATTCGAATGGGGCCAAGTAGGAACTGTATAGAGGATGATCGATGACAGCGAACTCAAGGTGTTGCATTGTTAGAGACGTCGCTGTGCTCGTGTGTGTTCTCGCGTCTCCATGTCGAAGGAGAGGGTGCACCTTGTGTGAACGAACTTTTCGAATTCGAAAGTTGGTTACAGCACTACTCCCAGACCGTACACAGTTATTCCTCAATGGGTCTTAGCACAAGGGGCTCTTACACACATCTGCTGCTCTAAAATACGTGCAGGAAGGCATATGTTCTGTGCTGTGGCAGGAAACATCGTAACGCAGCCCAGGAGAGTTTCAGTAGGCTACCTATCAGCCAAATACTGATCAACGAAAACATGGGACAGACAGTTGCCTTCCTATCGACAAAATCAAAATTGTGGCGCCATGGATATGAAGTTTCGAAGGATGATGAATTAATTACTTGTGGTTGTATCATCGCTTTCAAGACACTTCCGATGACTACGAAGAGCAACCGTACTGAAAAAAAATCTGTATGATTAAAACAAGAAGAAGATTTCGATATTGGACAACTGCTGTCATTAAACTGCTTTCGAGACTGAGGGACAGTAAACAAATTTCAGCTTTGAAAAGAACAATTGTTTTGGACTTCTTTTCATACACTGTAGGCCTACTTTAATGGTCACTTTGAAATTTTAAACTTACGCTACGTTGTCCGGGAGTCTGCTTATTTCTGAGCAGCTTATTTCCTGTCTTTAGATTTTTTTTCCTAATGACGGTTTTCACTATCCGGAGAGTCCCATGCACTATTTTAAATTGTAAAGGTAGAGAAGGGATCTGAAAATGATTCTGTGGACCGTCTGCCCAACAATTAAGTGACAATTGCATTATGATGCTGCAGGTGCAGATGTTGAGTCTCAGTGCGTGATAACGTATTCTTGGATCGACTCGTGTTCGCACTGCTCCTCTGCCAAACAAACGTGCACAATATGCACGTCACTTAGCAACTGACGACCCGGTTCAAAGGCACCGTTGTTGAACCACTCGTGGATATTTTCGTCGACCATGGCTTCACGACCAGTAATTTGTTACACATATCAGTCAGATGGGTAGCAGTATCACATTCCCCGTTCATATAACCTACAAAGTGGAGTGTCGTACCTTTCTTCCAATAGCGAGTTCTTTTTATTATCTTCATATTATTCCGAATCTTACAAATAGACAGCATCAAGCACGATCAGGGATGTGCAAAAATTGTCTGAGCCGCAGACGTATTACAAGAGTAAATTTCCCCCATATACCTGGAGACGAAATGGGAAAAAATCAGAAAATTATGTTAATTTTTACTGGGACGGTGAAACACGGGTCACGTGCTTAACCGTGTCTTGTAAACAAAAATATTGGTTCAAATGGTTCAAATGGCTCTGATCACTGTGGGACTTAACTTCTGAGGTCATCAGTCCCCTAGAACGTAGAACTACTTAAACCTAACTAACCTAAGTACATCACACACATCCATGACCGAGGTAGGATTCGAACCTGCGACCGTAGCGGTCACACGGTTCCAGACTGTAGCGCCTAAAACCGCTCGAACAAAACAAAAATATTCATGCTAAATGTAAGATAATATTTCTGCCTCTTTTATTAGTTTTTCACAAATCTCCGAGATGTTCGCAGATAATCCGAAAGCACCACCCGTCGTAGAGGCAACGTCAGCACAGTAACTAAGGTGGCACCTTCAACTGACAACCATACAACATATGGGCGTTGGAACAGCCAGTTATGGGCTTTAAATCGGCCGCGGTCCGGTAGTATACGTCGGACTCGCGTGTCGCCACTGTCAGTGATTGCAGACCGAGCGCCGCCACACGGCAGGTCTAGAGAGACTTCCTAGTACTCGCCCCAGTTGTACAGCCTACTTTGCTAGCAATGGTTCACTGACAAATTACGCTCGCATTTGCCGAGACGATAGTTAGCATAGCCTTCAGCTACGTCATTTGCTACGACCTAGCAAGGCGGCATTATCATTTGCTATTTATCTTGTGATGCATGTACCGTCAGACCGATGTTCACCAATTATGGATTAAAGTTAAGTATTCCACAGCTACGTCCTGTTTTTGGAAGTTCATTTCCGTGTCCTGTTCCAGACCTCACGCCAGCCTGCGTGAGCTTAAACGCGTGGCTTTCGGCTTCACCTCGTAGTGGCTTGGCTGTCTTGCCAAGTCACAACAGTGTGGTGCGAAGCTACGGCGATGGAAGTTACTTAATTCGTGTTTTAAGGGAAAGGAAGTTTAATTCTAAGAGTTGGAGTGTACGTAATGTTATTTAGTTACACATGCTCTTTTGTTATCAGAAGTGCTTCGTTTCCCTTAAAGAGTGATCAGAACTGGAAAAATTCTAATTTTGTTTTCCGTAACTGTATGCAGTATGCAGTCTTTTTCATTAACTGCCGCATGGAACCGAGACAATTGTTTTTCCTTAGCTTTTCCATTTAGTGTTCTCTGGAGCTTGGCCATGTCCAGACCGGTGGAATATTATTAACTGAAGTCAGATGAGTATTCTAGGGCCCTTTTCATAATTTTAATGTTGGTAAATTAATTTCTCCAGTAGATTTTTATTTTAGGCCCCTTATAGCGGTGGCATACATCTCACACGAGACGAATCTATAACCGCTTGAACTCAGAGCTGAGGATGTAACCTTTATTTCAATTTTTCTCTAGAAAACGTTGCCGCTAAAGTCTTTTCCTCTTACATTGTTCATCTTGCAGTCAATAATGCAGATCTACGTTTCACTGGGATCCATATTTTTTTTATTTTTCATTTTTTTTCAGTGCAGTAACTATACAGTATTTCATAATCCGGGGCAAATAGGAGCAACAGTCGAAGGTTATTAAATTAGATTTCGTCGAGTGCCATACACGAATCCTGGCATAGTGCCAGTAATCAAGTTGAAAAGTTACAAAAAAATGGTTCAAATGGCTCTGAGCACTATGGGACTCAACATCTGAGGTCATCAGTCCCCTAGAACTTAGAACTACTTCAACCTAACTAACCTAAGGCCATCACACACATCCATGCCCGAGGCAGGATTCGAACCTGCAACCGTAGCGGTCACGCGGATCCAGACTGAAGAAGTGCAACTGTTGTGTCTGAAATAGAAATGGAGTAACACCTCTAAATCAAGTGTTAGAGATATTCTCCTGAATATTTTGAATAAGAGGGAAGTGTGAGCAGTTTTTCCCATTCACCTTAGCTCAAAAATATGTACAACAACGCATGAATGCATGTCGTGATTTGACTAAAATATAAATAGCGTGCAATTCATTTCTGGAAAAAGTCACCACGGGTCACGAGACTAAGTGTCATCAGTACGACCGCACTACAGAACAACAGAGGGCGGAAACTGGCAAGAACGGTAAGGACTTTGACGACATTACCGACATTCAAGCCAATGTGACGTGCAAGTTGAAAATCCGAAAGAACTTTACTTGTAGTTTCAAGCAGTTGTGTGAACATTCTGTGCATTGTAGTCAAGTGGAGGGAGACCACGAAAGAGGGACTTTCAAGAAGTAATGCAACACTTATTTCTGAAAGCAGGTTAATTTCATTCAGGTTTTCAATACACCATATTATTCCCGACTCTTTTGGCTACAAAACTATATTTTCGAACATAATGTCCGTTCAAGGCGATGGCCTTACGCTGCCTAACTGGGAGCGTTTGTACGTTCACACGGTACCACTCTAGTGATCGATGTCGAGCCAATGTCCTGTTGCATCAATAGCCTCCCCACCCCATCATCTACGTAATGATTCCCTTGGAATGCATCCTCCTTTGGGCCAAACAGATGGAAGTCGGAAGGTATGAGATCTGGGCTAAATGGTGGATAAGGAAGAACAGTCCAATGTAGTTTTGTGAGCGCCTCTCGGGTGCGCAAACTTGCCTTTCTCTGTCATGGACAGCAAGAATTTGGTTTGCATTTTTGTGCTGACCAATACGCCGAAGCGGTTTCTTCAGTTTGCTGATGATAGAGCAGTACACGTCAGAGTTTATCGTTGCACGATGAGGAAGAGTGCCGGCCGTTGTAACCAAGCTGTTCTAAGCGCTTCAGCCTGGAACGGCGCGACCGCTACGGTCGTAGGTTCGAACCCTGCCTCGGGCATGGATGTGTGTGATGTCCTTAGGTTAGTTATGTTTAAGTAGTTCTACGTTCTAGGGGACTAATGACCTCAGATGTTAAGTCCCATAGTGCTCAGAGCCATTTGAACCATTCTGAACCATGAGGTAGAACGTCAAACAGAATAACCCCTTCAGAGTCCTACAAGAACGTCGCCTTGACTTTATCGGCTGAGGGTACGACTTTGAAAGTTTCCATCGAAGGGGAGATGGTCTGGCGCCACTCTGCCGTTTTGTTTCCGATTAGAAGTGATGGCCCCATGTTTCATTGCCTGAGACGATGTTCGACAAAAACGGTCACGATCAACCTCACAAGCAATTCTGCACAGGTGGTGCTTCCTTGCTCATTATGTTCTTCTGTTAGGGGGAGAGAAATCCAGCAGTCACAGACCTTTGAGTACACCAATTGATGGACTAGTGTGTCAGCACTACCAACAGAGAGCTGTGGAGCGAGCTGTTCCATTGTGATCCGTCGATCATCTCGAATGAGAATGTCTGCACGTTCCAACACTGCCGCCTCGCACGTGGGAGATCGGAATGGTTTGCTAGACCTTATTTTTTGATATTGACAGATACCTTGCCCAAGGATTCATCGTGCTTTTGATGACTGCCAAGTGTCCGAAGACATTCTACATGCACCTACTAATATCTGTGATGCTCTTGTTTTCAGCAAAAAGAAAACAAAACCTCAATGACAGCTGTATGCTTGGAATGGACCTCTTTTACAGATGCCACTTTGAAGGTTACAGCATAGCGCCGACATCTGTCTGAACCTCATAAAATTATAAGATCTGATTATACAATGAAGGCTTTCACGACCGGATGGTACTGTTGTTGATAATTCTTCCGGGTTATATGGCCGTCGTCCATGGAATTCTTCTATTCCTAATGTTTCGTCCAATACTACGTTGGACATCCTCAGAGGTATGGCTGGTTCTGTTGAGTCCTGCCATACCTCTGAGGATGTGCAACGTAGTATTGGACGAAACGGAATAGAAGAATTCCATGGACCACGGCCATATAACCCGGATAAACTATACGATCTGAGCCCGGAATATTCCACGACGTTCCACAAAAAATTCCGCATTTTGTCAACTGAAACTGCCTCTGAAAAAAAAGAACCGCCTTACGTTCCCTATTGAAGGCCCCCCCCCCCCCCCCCCCGTGAAACAGGTAAGAGTATTAAAACCATGTGTTAATTTTCACTATTTTTCAGCAAACCAGTACGGTCTGACTTCGCCTTGAAGGGCAAAAAATAAATTACTCCTCGACTCTGACGACCGTGGCATAACGTCTCCCAACGTAGCCCACGGCCGGAGGACAGAAAGAAACCCCATCCTGACAACCGTATGGCGGATGAACTCACACAGGCGGCAGCAAAACCGGAGGGTCGTTTCTTTTGTCGGTGGACCTCCAGCAAAGCAAAGGCCCGCAAGTGGCCGGTAGGGTGGAGGCTGTGAAGTACGGCGGCCAACCTGTGGCGTGCTCGTCCCGTTCCGGAGGTCCAAACGAGGCGTTTAAGCGCCGTGCCCCGGGCAGACGCAGAAAATGCCAGCCCTACCCTCTCCGCACGCACAAAAATACCGCTCCTCAGTGCAGAGGGCCGCGCAGAAGAACAGAGGGCCCACAAGTGTTACAGTGTACCGGCACGGATTATTTGCCGGGTGTACAATGAGCGGCCGAACAAAAGGACGCCGCCGTCTCTGCCACTCCCACTGCCTCACCCCTCGTACCCCCTCCATGCTACACCACCGCCGGCTCTGCGGCGACGCGGGAGGTGGAAAACGCGACGTCGCCAGCTGCCAGCAGACATCTGTCTGCACTGGCGCCGATGCAGCAGGGGGAGCTGTCGAGGGGTGGGGCCGCCCCCAGCTTCTATCCGTGCCGCCTCCCCCGCCTCACGACCGCCGCTCGAGTGTGTGCGCAGCCCCGCCGCAGGGGGAGGAAAAACACACACGCCTCCAGCCGCAGGGTACACACTGCTGCATCCCTCCGCAGCACTGTGTGTGTGCGTGCGTCAGTGTGTGTGTGTGTGTGCGTGTGTGTGCAGCCTCCTTGGCAAACCGGGCCCTTGCCTCGGGGCGCTGGTGTTTGCTGTTAGCCGAGCCGCTGGGTTGATACTCCGCCTTCCTTGAGTCTCGGAAAGAGAATTTCCGGGGATTCCTATCCAGGCGATCCGTTTTCGTTTCCTTTCTCAATGTACTAGCTTCCCTCTCTCTACATACTCCTGATAACCCCATACCATTTCACTGTTTTTACCATCCCTCGAACTTTCTTCGGGGACTAAATTTTTTTACGTTTACACAAGCAAGAATAGTTTTCAGGATACGTAAACGTTTGTAAACAGTTGTTCTCATCCTATCAGTGTTCTATTTTGCGGGAGCACAAGTGACTGTATCTCACCACTTAGAACAGTATCGAGAATGGGTTAGTGAAAAGTACAGAAAGTTAAGAAGGCGGTTTGCATGCATCTTCTCGGAAACAACGCACAGAACCTTCCTGCAACCTCAAGAACTCAGAAAAGTTTTTCTTTCGAATCTCGTTGGACTCAGCCAACTCATTTATTTGATCAAAGAGTACATGATCTTTTGTAGGCTGTAACGTAATTTTTTTTTAAAGTACACTATCAGTTAATGTCAACCGTAAGTCATTTTCAAGCACCTGAATGCCCCACACGGAAGACCGCCACATTGTCTGCATAAATATCCATTCATCGCCATGTATGACTAACACATTACACAACTGACATTAACATACTACATTACTGTGCAATATTTCTACTTACATTTTTCGTATCACATATCATATATTGCAATCATAAAATTCTTTTACCTTACACCGATAAAACGTACATGACGTTAGAAATAAGTTCAAATCAAGAACATTACATCCTCCTGTCATATACTAATACCTAAACTCTGAGTACTACAGCTCATCAACTTATGGCAGCTATTGCTGTCAAAGATACACGAACATCAGAACATTGGAAACTATCCATAGCAAACGTAAAAGACACATAACAGATACCTTACATCCCGTGAACAGTCTGTTATGATTGGAACTAAAAAGTTGCAATGGATGGATGTAGTGTGTGGCATACTGTGGTTCCACAAGGATCAGTATTGTGCCCATTACTTTTCTCATTACATATTAATAACGCGTTAATTATTCTCTTCCATTGCAAACATCACATATACGCTCATAATCTTTAGTTCTATCTAAGTGTATGTTCAACAAACTTGTACACAGCCATCCAGCATATAAATGCAAATTTACTTGGGTGCACTCAGCCTCCTGATGCTAATTGAGAAACTACTCCAACGAATAGTAGCGCCTTCGGTCAAGAATACCATCATAACGACCGGGAGAGCGGTGTGCTGACCCCACGCCCCTCTTATCCGCATCCTCCTCTGAGGATGACACGACGGTCGGATGGTCCCGGTAGGCCACTCGTGGCCTGAAGACGGAGTGCTTTTTTTTTTTTGTGAGTGCAGAACATGGGTTTGAAATCCAACCCATCTTAGTTGCTCACAAAATACTACCATGCAGTTCAGAGAATCTCTTCTATTCTTAATCCTAATCTGCACGGAAATAGCCTCTTCTGCAAAGTACTTTGGGTTAACTCTGGACCATCACTTACACTTTGCAGAAACAATACTGTGGCCTGTAGGAAGCTGTCAGCATCACTTCATTCACTACAGAAATACAAGGAAGTGGTTTCTCTAGAGCTTAAAGAGAAGCTAATAGAGACATTAACAATCCCCGTAGTTTACTATGGTGATGATATTATCCAAGAAATTTCCTACAAAAGCTCACACAGGATAGAACTGGCGACGAATGCTTGTGTGTGATACATGTATGACGAGTGATATTTCAGTCACATCACTCCTGCCTATGAACAGTTATCATGGCTGTGTGCTGATAAGCGTAGAATCTCTGTATTTGCTCTGTCGCCTTCTCAACCTGCACTCCCTGAATCTCTTTAACTCTTACAACGCCCATCTGAACGCCACAGCAGAAATACTCGTTCTCAACAAAGTTGTATCATCTCTGTACAATCAAATAACACTGCCTTCTTCTCTAAATCATTTTCTGTGTCAGGAATCCGACTTTGGAGCAGCTGTCCTCAAAAAAATTAGAGAAACTATATTCCTTACAAACTTTTAAAGACAGATAATGGCCCACGTTCTGTCACAATAACCATCTCTCCCATGCCACTCTCATCAGTTCCCCGTCACTCACAATTATTCCCTTCTACATGGAGGCAGAGTTCTTTATTCAAACTCTGTTCTTTCCCAACAGCCACTGTCACTGTCATGGCGCTTCAATCTTGTCCTCTTTCTTCATCCCTTCTACTTCTAAATACTAAAAATGTATTCAGATGTTCTAATCTATATCAGTCTTGATGCGTTTCACTTTTATTAACATTAGCCGGCCGCGGTGGCCGAGCGGCTCTAGGCGCTTCAGTCCGGAACCACGCAACTGCTATGGCCGCAGGTTCGAATCCTGCCTCGGGCATGGATGTGTGTGATGTCCTTAGGTTAGTTAGGCTTAAGTAGTTCTAAGTTCTAGGGGACTGGTGACGTCAGATGTTAAGTCTCATAGTGCTCAGAGCCATTTGAACCATTTTTATTAACATTATTGTTGTTATTGTCAACTACTGTTTTCATTATTATTACTAATAACAATAATTATTATCATTATTAGTGTCAATTATCATATGTAATAATCATTTCTATGCCCGCCCGGTTAGCCGTGCGGTCTATTGCACTGCTTTCCGTGCAGGTAGGCGTGCCGGCCCCCGATACGAATTCGCCCAGCGGATTAATGGCGAGGTCCGGTGTGCCGTCCAGTCTGTGGATGGTTTTAAAGGTGATTTTCCATCTGCTTCGGTGAATGGGGGTTGGTTCCACTTATTGCTGCTCAAACACTTTCTCCACGTATGCGTACACCATAATTACTCTACCACGCAAACATTGGGGTTACAGTTGTTTGGTGTGAGACGTTCCAAGTGAGGTCCACGGGGGGCCTAACTGCACAATAACCCTGCGTTCGGTGTGGGGCGGCGGTGGGGTGAGTGGACTGCTGTAGCCTGTTGTGGGGCTGTGAACGACTGCGGGCTATGGCGGGGATGAAGCAACTCAACGTTTCTAGGTCCCCAGTTCAATACAATACAATACAATACAATCATTTCTATTAATATTACTGTGCCTGTGAATGTTTTTGTAATATCTTTGGTTAAGTGTTGTTTTTAGTCAGATGTGAGAGAGGGCCTTTGGGTCCTTATTCACTCATGCTAAATAAGCAATAAATCAAGAGATATGTAAATAATCTGCGACCAGAGACCGTCTAAGGAAGGAGTGCACAACATACGGCCCGTCGGCCACATGTGGCCCATTACGTCTCTAGCTGCGGCCTACAGGAAAATCTTCGAAGAATGTTCAGTTCCATATTGCTCTGATGTAATTCTAAGATGTTTTAGATGAATCTACTATGATAATAGATCTAGATATCATTTGAAATTTTTTTTGAGTTATTAGTAATTGTAATCTCTGAAGAAGCCAGGTTAAAATATATTTACGGTATTGAACGTATTCGTAATGGAAGTTCCTGCGACAGGCTGGAAATTCTGGGCTTGGGTCCATTCGCGCTATCATTAAACAGTCGTCTGAACGAAAATGCGGTGCTAGTCCGCTCCACTAAACACGTAGTATATACACCTGACAAGTGGCGCACAAGTAGTGATTAAAGGTGCGTTTACACCTGTGAGGCTTGCTCCTAATTGGCATGCGCCTGTGCTTGTCCCACACGAAAGTAGACGCACGCTTGTGATGTTGTGGGGCAAGCTACAGCCACACAGCGACCAGCCGCAAGACGCACAGGTGTAAACGCACCTTTAGGGTCGGGGATAGTAATTGATCGGCAGCTGTGCCATGCGGACAAAATCGCGGTTGTAAGCTGACTGTTTCGTACATTCACATAGTACTCCTCGAAAAGTACGATACCTTCCCTCCAGTGATTCAGAAAACAACCTACCGCCTAGCCCAAAAAACAACTGCATGTGACTGTTGCACGTTCAGTCCACAAATGAACTGTTTCCACTACTTAAATACCATTTTACTTACAACTTGTGTCAATTATCTTGAGCCCTCTGCTCTGGTTGGCGGCTGCGGTGGCCGTGCGGTTCTAGGCGCTGCAGTCCGGAACCGCGGGACTGTTAGGGTCGCAGGTTCGAATCCTGCCTCGGGCATGGATGTGTGTGATGTCCTTAGGTTAGTTAGGTTTAAGTAGTTCTAGGTTCTAGGGGACTGATGACCTAAGATGTTAAGTCCCATAGTGCTCAGAGCCATTTGAACCTTTTTTTTTTTTGTTTTGTGCGAATCAATCGCAGTTGTAAAAGAACATAGCATCAGACGTAATTTTGTAACAAAACATGCTGAGTTGGTGCAGTTTGATGATAATGAGAGGAAAATCAAGGCGTGAAAGATGCCAAAATTTTTGTCTATTCAAGAGCAATTTTTCAAGGAAGCAAAGACAGAGAGTAAAGTTACAATGTTACTTACAATCCGTCTTGATTGTAAAATGTTTATTCATATGACCGGTTTCGCTTCACGAACCGAAACCGGTCATATGAATAAACATTTTGCAATCAAGACGGATTGTAAGTAACATTGTAAAATCACTGATTGCGGCTATCCTATCAGACATTATGTCTGTTTCTGTAAAGAAAGTAAAGTTACTATAAAGGAAACTTCTTAATTTTTAAGGAAATTGATGCTTCTATAACCCTTGTCATTGAAGATGATTTCTTAAAAACGCGCATAATGATCGCTGTATCACAACTGTGTCCAGAAGAAAATCAAATTTTTGAGAGCATAACATTGTCTAGGGTGACACAAAAAGAGTGCATGATCTCTACGAAATTTTATCACATGTTCAGAAAGAAAGGTGAAGAATTCATTGCCATCCATTAGCAATGGATTAAGTACTGGGATAAATGATACCGCACGGATTTTAGATTTTATCCGTGTAGTTGATATCAACTTTAATAATGACTGGATTATGTTCCACGAAAGAGCGAACAAGCAATGGAAACATCCAAAACGAAATGAAGTTATGTGTCACGAAGGAGCTGGGCTTGGCTCTTTAAAATATTGAGGCCATTTGACTGATGGAGCACCTTGTTAGTGTGGAAATTAGATTGGTGCAGTACCACTAGCACTGAATAGGGGACTATGCATCAGACTGAACGCTGAAAGGCATAATAAGTCTTAAATGATGATGATGATGGAACGTATATCGAAAAGACAGGTTATACGCCATTGGAGGCGCTGTGTTTATTGCAGCTGACAAAATTTTTGTCTCTACTGAGGTCGAATTTCAGTGCGAGAGTAAAGTTACCTGGTCGCATATCTGGGTGAAACCAAGTTAATTGTTGGACTTCTTACCAGCCGCCCGATTCCGCTGAAGATTGGGACTTGCTTGTCTGTTAGTGTGTGACAGTCCAAGCAATAAATTAAGAATGGGCGATGTAATTTGCCATTCCATAAGTAATCGAAAGTCAGGTGTTTGGAGAGTGTAGGAATAATTCAATTCGTTCTTGTACGGTGTGTGTGACAAGATATCCCAATAGACATCAATTATGTCGGCAATCATTTATTAATCTCTTCAAGCAGTTACGTCGAAGTGGTAGTGTAACACCTAGACAATGTAAAAGAAGGAAAAAAAGTGACGACAGAAAAGGAAGGAATTAATGTTCTTGCTGCAGCTGGAGTTTATCTGCACTCCCGCGCAATGGCATGAGGAAGCGGTATGAGTCAGACAAGTGTCCTACACATTCTCCGTCGACATAGGTTCCATTCCTATCGCATCTCTCCCTGTCAAGAGCTGAATGGGACGATTATGAGTATCGTGTTAACTACTGTACGTGGGCCTTAAGACAGTATACTCCAGATGTTTCGCATATCTTGTTCAGTGATGAAGGCCTATTTAGCATTCTTGGCCAGGTAAATTGCCAGAACAAGTACTGTTGGTCTGTTGACAATCTCCTTTATCTTCGTCAGGTGGAACTTCAGGGTCCATAAAGTGTAAACGTGTGGCATGGGACAATGAACCATCAGCTCATAGGTCCGGAACAGCGAACGTACACTAGTATTGAAGCCGCCCAACAGACTATCTTGCACGGATGCTATAAGACGTTCTCCTGAAGACCAGGAAAAACCTGTGGTACAAATATGATCGCTGTACAACCAACACTGCTCTAGGAACTATAACATGTCTTCACGAATCGTTTCCAAATCGTTGAATTGGACGCAGAGCATTTGTACCTTAGAAACCTGTTCTCCAGATCTGACGCCTGTAGACTTTTTTCTGTGTGTAAAACTGATAGACACTGCCTACAAGGACATACCAATTACACCCGATGATATGCAGACATCTGGGACATCTCCGATGAGATGGTAGCACGTGTGCAGAATTCTTTCAAGACAAGACTGGAAGCGTGTATTGCCGCCACCGGTGGTCATTTTGAAGACAACCTGTAATTGCCAATTGTCTTGTTGCTGGTCAGAATCCATATAACAAATGCACGCTCTTGTGTTGCTCTTTAATGCGTGCGAACACAGGAATTGTACAACTGTCAGTGTGGTAACTTTTCAAAATACTAAATCTCGTAGACGACTCGCACTAGATTCCTGCAACAGACACCACCGACATTATAATTTATCTATTCAGTTTTTTAATATCAATATTAATCTATTTAAAAAAGTGTATGTTTTGCACAAAAATGCACTTTCTATGTATCATAACAATTTGTCGATTGGTGAACATGTTCCCCTGACTACCAGTTCACTCTGTGAAAGCCACACTACAGTAGCACTTCCCGCTTCCGCAATGTTTGATGTGTAAGCTTTAGCTGATTCACCCAGCGTTCAACTGTTATAAAATAAACAACAAAAAACTATTAAAACTGCTCTGAATTAGTTGGAATGTCGGTTGTGTCGTCTAGTGGCTTCAGTTTCTGCACTTTGTCATTTTGTAGTAAGCTCCTATTGATAACGCAATGTGCATTTGCCATGAGGACCGCAGTGGTTCTTGTTTCGGAATTAAGATGTGCGTGATAAACTTTGCACACACTTTTCTCTTCTACAAAACGTTCTGCACAATGTCTTGAACACTTGATTTGGAATTATTGCTCTACAGCTATTTGTGGCACAACAGCGTTTACACACTACGAATGCACGACCACTACTTAACTCTGCCTGCTCACACCTGACCGGTCGAATTCACATCCGTTGTCTATAGCTCTTATTTCAAGCTGATACTGTAGTTACTGTGCTGACGTCACGTATACGCCAGGAATATAATCAGTTTCAGAACTTTTAGCGTGGACGGTGCGTGCTACAACTCGACAAGCAACATTTTCTGAACAAGATTTTGATGATGAGGACACGAGACTAAAATGAGCCGCCCCCCCCTCCCCCCAAAGCATGTGTCACAGTAACACCCTGTATCACCTGCTCCCACCTTGATAATTCCCTTCCTTCGACTACAGCAAACAAATTTCTTAAGGATGCAATGTACAGCAGAAGCCACTCATTGATTATACAATTCCACAGCGCTGACAAACTGCTCTGTTTCACCCACTGTTCAAATAGTCATAGACCTTTTCCACAGAATTGAGGCTGGGTGTAATAGTGGACTTTGCGGTGGGGTGGGTGAATGTTCATCAAACCAAGAATGTATGTTGTGGCCCTTGAATTTGAGTGTCCACAGTACACTCATGATGAAGATGTATCAGAAAGAATAACACTGTGAATGCTAAAATAAACAGCTTTTTTCACGTTGACGGTAACCAGTGGGCCCAAGTCATGGTGTGAAAGATACCCCCAACGGATGACGAAACCGCCTCTGGTCTGAACTATGGCGCATATACTCTGCAAGTTTAACACCACATTGGGTCTTCAGTGTCCATGACGCTTCTCATGATTTAAAGAGAGGAATTTAGCGACTCGTCAAACGGTAGTACACGCTTTCTATCAGCTACTGCTCTGTGTCTGAGCTGTTTGAAGACGTGGAACCCTGTGTACCACTATTGAGTAATATCCATTGCATGCAGTTCCCATCGTGATGTTCCCCTGGAAACTAGTTGAGATGAACATACTTTCACTAACAGCAGCAATTACAGTCGAGTTTGAAACACGTATGTAATGTAGCAGCGATGGTGAGGCACGTTAAAATCTTTGACCAGAGAGCCTTTTATCGTGGTTAGTCTGCGCTTGACCGCGCGAGTGTTGCGAGCAGTACGCGAGTAGCAGTAGGCCAGTGCAGTCTGTCTGTAGCAGTAGCTCAGTTCAGTTGCGTCCAGCAGTACGCGAGTAGTCGTCATGCAGAGCAGTACGCGAGTAGCAGTAGGCCAGTGCACTCTGTCTGTAGCAGTAGCTCAGTTCAGTTGCGTCCAGCAGTACGCTAGTAGTCGTCATGCAGAGCTGTCGGTCAGTAGTAGCAGCCCAGTGCGGTTGTGTGATGTAGTCTGTCGGCAGTAGTGGTTTAGTCCCGTCACGGTCGCGAGCGGGACGCAGTCGGCGAGCGTCGACATGGCGTTCTGGTCAAGATGCTGAATGAGGTATATTGTTAATTAAGGTAATCATCAGATAATGTAAAGTTTATTTATTGTAATTAATTTCCAACAAATGCCCCAATAATAATTTTGATTTCAAAGCAATTTTTACAAAAAAAATTTATTTAATTGAACTAACGATTTCGTTCCACTTCCCTTAAAGAAAAGTTTCAGTTAAATTTAAAAAAAATATATATATTATTTGCAATGCAGTTCCTCCAAGCCGTGGCTAACAATAAGAGCAGAAATTTGACAAGCAGTTTCAATGAGGTAAGAATTTAATTCTGATTGTTTTGCACAGGGCCAAAGACCGATATTTCGGTTTAATTGAATTATCATTATCACTGAGATTTTCTTATCACTGAATTGACTTTCATTTTTTTGTGAGGAACTTATACTTGGGTCAGATTGCGATTCTCATTTTTTATTGTCATTAAATTTAATTGCTAGAGAGGTTACGCTTTGGGTCCCATTTATTATTATATTTTTGTCTTTAAAATTTCGGTGGAGAGGTTACACTTAGCGCAATGTCCATTTGCATTCTTAAATAATATTGTCATTTTTTAAATTTTAGTGGGGAGGTTACACTTGGCAACACCTAGTCCAGGATCGTATTTCGTTGAGAATCTTTTGAAAAACAGTCAGATATCTGCTCTTATTTGTTTAGATATAATTAGGATTTGGCGCAACGCTTTTATTAACTTGTGACTTTCTTTCTACAGGTCAACGGCAATTCGTTGCTCTGTTGTACTTGTGTGTTGCTTTTGCATTGTGCTTATTTCTGTTTTTGAACAATTGTGACTACTGTAAAAATGCCACGAAAGACTGTGAATAGTGTATCGCGAAGTATTGTGAATGAAATTACCGACTTAAACAGCGTGACCGATAGTAATTGTGACACGCAGTGTAATGATGACAATCCTGCGTTCACTAACAATCAGTGCATTCCAACCTCTAATGATGACTTTTACCTTAATGATGAACAAACGAACTCAATTGTCTCGTCTGTTAATTTGACGACAATTGATGACGCGGAGCGGTCTATAGTAATGAGCGCTGCCGAGCTTAACACACCCGATCTAGAAAATCCAAGTAATGTACAGACAAATTTCTCTAGTGAAAATGAACAGTGTACTGGAAGTACGACGGATCTATTTAATTCCGAATTAGTGTCTGACAGTGTACATCCGACTGATAAACCTTTCTGTAAATTACAGAATGACCAAATGGTCACGCAAAACGAGACAATTCCAGATCCACCACTAAACAGCACAGAGGATATAAACGCTAGTTTTGACTTGGTACGAATTATGAGAAGTTTGCTACAACAGCAAAGTGAGAAAATAGACAACAATTTCAAACAACAGAATGAAAAACAAAGTGAAGATGTTAAACAACTTAGTGAGCAGTATAAACAGCTTAATAAAAAACTTGATGAGCAGAACAAACGACTGGAAGAAGAAAACAAACAATTTAGAGAACGGAACAAACAATTTTCTGAAAGTATTAAACAGCCGAGATAAAAACACGTTAATGTTAATGAACAGAACAAACAAGTTAGGGAAGAGATTACAGCTGTTACCGTTCAATGTCAGGACAGTAAAGAACAATTACATGCGGATACTAAGGCTTGTGCTAATAACAGTAATGAAGAAGTTGGCACTGTTGCACAAGGCTTAGATAATTCAAATGCAACACAGATCCACGAAATTAATGTAGTCACTGAACAATGTCCTAAAAACGCAGTACAGATTGGCGACGAAGTTAATTTAGAGTTACTGTAAGTTTCACACACTCCGAATACGGAAGTCAATAATAAAAGTGAACGACAGAACAACCAAAATGTCGAAAGTTTTAAAGTAACAGAATTAAAAACTATTTCAGTCACCAATACGTCACAGCAGACGCCACTTGGCGAGCATTTGTCAGACTTACGCAGCGCGTATAATGTGAGCAATTTACAGAGACTACGAGAATTAAAATCCAAAAAGCTACGCGACTTAAAATCTGAAAAGCTACGCAATTTGAAATCCGAAATGACACAGACGAACAGATTCACACACAAACCTGAACGTGTTTTCAAATTCAATGACGAGAACGTAGATTTCAAGCAATTTGCATTTGTAAGAAAATGTAAGGAATTTAATAATGGCAGAACACAGATACACGATTTGCACTATATGCGACAATTTATTTTTTTGCTTTCACCGCTATTGCCTGTAATGCAGAAGCTAGCTTTGAACCAGATGCGACAATTTATTTTTGCATTTTTATCAGCATTGCCTATAATGCAGAAATTTGAATTAGCACGGATACAACAATTTGCCTTTGGAATTTTACCGCCATTTCCTGCAACGCAAAAGCTAAAATTGATTTTCAGTGCGCAATTGACCTCAGGGGATTCATTACGCTTTAATGAATATGTGCCGTAGCGAGCATAGGGCCCCGAGCTGTAGTAGTGCTGTTTCATCTTTAGTTTTCTGCACTGCTGCCTTTTCTTCTACTATCCTTTATATCTATCAAAACTGCTCTTTAACTATTGCTCTATCTAGAATTAAGAAACATTGTAATGAAAACCCGATATGACAAATCTTTTACCGAATGTGACAATTTTCAGTAGGCACTCCCGTAATGACAACTACCGCCGTAACTTAAATAACAGATAAAAATCGTAATCATCAGTATGTGTAAAATTAACAGCAAACGCATTTTTTTGGTAACAATAGACCTTTTCACCACAATAGCATGAAAGTGAGCCGCTTTGCATACGTAACCAACAATGCGGTCTGCAAGGTCAACCAAACTTTAATGTTCCGCCGCGTGCACGTATAGTCCCAGATCCAACAAATAGTAATGCGCGGCAGCAAGGAAACAACTACGTATAGAAAACACAGTATTTGAATTCTTATAGCAATGCACCGTATAGAAGTGACTATCATGACCAACGTAAAAATAATGAGCAAAATTTTCAGCGTACATTTAATAACAGTCGATCTTTTCAGCAGCAAGAACATCAGCAACAACACATTATCATGAATGATCCAGACAATAGGTGTCATCGATAGCGTAATACGTCAGTAAGAAATAACAGAACAGTTCATATAGTGGATATGCCACAGCATCCTCCCGTAAATAACAGGACGTACGATAGAATTTAACCAGATACAGCACAGATTGCATATTACAGTAACGCAAACATTACTTTTGCACGCAGAATTTTGCTCACGAGAACGTTATTTGAAACATGCTCTGTTGAATGCTCCACTGTTATCGCACCCAGATCTTACCAGAAATTTTTCCATTGCCACCGACAGTTCCAATACCGCTTTAGGCGTACATATTTTCCAGGAAATTGAAGAAGATGGTTCAACAGTAATTAAAAACATCGCATTTGCAAGTCGCATTTTGTCACCTGCTGAACGAAATTACTCCGTTACAGTATTGGAAACATTATGTGTTGTATGGGCTTTACGAGATTTCGGCACTTTCTTTATGGCAGACACACCACCGTTTACACAGACCATAGAGCTATACAATTTTTACTTTCAGCTAAATTCACTCACGACAGATTAAGCAGATGGAAACTTTATTTGCAGGAATTTAATTTTACAATAGTTCACATTCCCGGCACACAAAATGTTATAGCAGACGCACTAAAGCGTTCTCTCGACAATAATCAGCAAGACGTAGCAACCAACTTCTGCAAAACAAATTTCAGTGTCATGTACATTCAGCAAGTTGCATTTGAAAATTTTATTTCGTCGTCATTACAGGACATAGCAAAGGAGCAAAATAAAGACAACGTGTGGAAAGAAATTAAACACCTTTGGCAAGATAAGAATAATGTTACGATTAGAAACCATTACACTGTACGCAATGACATTCTGTTTCGCCGCTCTCATCCTGACAGCAACAATTGGTTATTATGCATTCCTGACGAACTGGTTAACAAATTAATATGGTACACTCATTTAAGTTACGCACATTACGGAGCACGAAAATGTTTTCTTATACTGAGACAGAACTGTTATTTTACTAACATGGAGAAACGTATACGACGAGTTTTAGCGTCTTGTAAAATTTGCCAGAAAGCTAAATCAGACACCACTTCACATATTCCTCCTTTATATCCCATTATACCTGTTAAATTAAGACATATGGCCGCAGTAGACATTTTTGGTCCGATTCCGAGAACTAACAGAGGTTTTTGCTACATCTTTGTCGCTGTTGAGCTCACTTCAAAATTTGTTACTTTCACTCCATTACGCAAAGCTACTGCTAAAACTGTTTCGAAAGCATTTGTAAAACATTTTCTATTTCATGTAGGGCATGTGATGAAAGTAATTTCTGACAATGGATCTCAATTTCGTTCTGGTATATAGATACGCATGTTACGAGCTAGAAACATTTCTCCGATTTATATATCCAAGTACCATGCTTCTTCGAACCCCTGTGAACGATTAATGAAAGAAATTGGTAAGCTGTGCCGAATATACTGCCACAAAAGACATATTGATTGGGATACACACACACTCTCATTCCAAGATGTAATTAATTCCATTCCAAATGAATCCACTATGCTATCTCCGTCTGTTACATTGAAAAACGTTGAACCACCAAATAAAATTAAAGAATTAGTAAACTTCCCCAAATGTCGTCGACTAAGACACCACGAAATAATTGACATTGCGCTGAACAACATCAAACGCCGGAGAAGACAGCAAAAACAGGTTTGTACACTCCGAGACTTTCACGTTGGACAGAAAATATTAGTACGTACACACTATTTATCCAGTAAATTAAAAGGTAAGTGCAGTAAATTTGAACTTCTATACGCAAGTCCATATCGGATTCGCAGCATCCCTCACCCCAATGTTGTACACGTCGAAAACTTTGAGAACCAGAAAATCGAAAGGCAACCACCATATCTCAAACATTAAACCGTTTATTGAATGAAGACACTTTATGATTCAACACACTATGATGCCATTTACTGATGCAATTATATTCACCTGACTAATTACTGAGGATTATCGTATTTTTTATTGGCAAGTGCCCGGCAAGGTAAGGTTAGCAGGTCGCTTTTCTTGTCGTTACACATCAGACCGTGCACATTTTCCATTTTTTTTGTGTATATGATTGTACTCCAGTTTTGTTTGTATGCACTGTGAAATAGTTAAGATATAACACACACCAGTTGATTTTGACATTCCTTTTGCCCTATGACATCTCAAGATCGTGACTGTTTTACATTTTTTGCTGCTGCATTGTATTATTCTGTGTACATTTTTGCATCTGAACACTGTCAATGTCTTTGACATATTACGTTTTCTGTCATGTTATGCTGTATGGTTAATTATGTTACCATAAACCAGTCATTATCTAGTGGGTATATGATTTAAATGCAAGACATTAATCTTTGTTCGTCAATTTCAGAAAGAAATGATGCGTGTAAGAAATAAATTCAACAGAAATGGGAATTTCACCTACGGAATAAACGAAAGAGGATGCAATAACTTTATGAGGAAGAGTAAATGGATCAGGATTAACGAGCATTAACAAGAATATACTATACTCATCGTAGAATAGCAGTCTTAACTAATTTTTTCTTTCAGAATGCAAGGTGATTGATGCAAGCTGTCAGACAGAACTACACATCTTAGTTTTAGTGATGAAATATGCTAGAGATAAGGAATAGTTATGTAATGAGTAATGAAGTGATTTTTTGCAGATGATAATGAATGCTGATGAATAATGATGAAGAATATACTATTATGAATAATGAAGTTTTTCTTTACAGGTGATGATAATAATGAAGTTATGATAATGAGGATAATGAAGTGATGGATAATGAAGTTTTTTTTTTTTCTTTACAGATGAGGATAATGTTGAAGTTATATTTATGCTATGTAGTTATTTAAGTATTTGTTGCAGTTTGTTTTGACAGCAGGTGTTATATTGCATAGTAGGATGACGGAAAGTTTTGGAAAGGACAGCTATGGAACACATTTTTATACACATTTCACTACCTGTTAATTCGAAGTTCACTACTTTTCAGCATAGTGTGCGTTTCTTCTCTCAGGTCAATAATCCATTTTGTATTTTTTTCCAGGAGAAGCTTTTCATGATACTTACTAAACCTGTTACTTATTATACCTGTTCTAGTACTTGCATTTTTATTTTTTACCCATTTGTGTTTATCATTTATAAATGTGATCACATATACGGCCTTGTTACATAATCTTGCTACAGCTGACTCATGACGAATGACGTTAACTATCCTCATTTGCAGCAATAGGTCAAAGCAAATAGTGTTATGCCTCAGCAATTAATTATCGATCCCAACGCAATGCATTGCTAAAAGAGGTATTACCAGTCCCACATAATGTCACTAGTTTATGATAATTCTGAATAATACTAATTAGCTCTGAATAGTATGTCACTTCAGTAATGACTTCTTAATGATACAAAAAAATATATATATATATATATAAAATAATGCTTTGTAGCTGGCCAAGGACTGCCACTGTTTATTGTAATGAGACTACTTACAATGGCCATGATTATTAATGCTATGACTGTAATGAACCGATTTTTAATAATGACTTCGTAATGATCTGAATAATACTGAATGAGGAACAATGTTTTATTGTAATGAGACTACTTATAATGCCCATGATTATTAATGCTATGACTATAATTAACTGATTTTTAATAATGACTTCGTAATGATCTGAATAATACTGAATGATGAACAATGTTTTATTCTATTCAATACTTGCTGGCCACTGAGTGCCAATAATTAATGTCACTCAATGAATTATGTTATTAATTATGCCATTAATTAGCTCTTGTTTTCAATGTTGATACTTTGTAACTGGAAAAGAATGTGATTGTTTCATAATGCTTTGTAATTAGGAAAAGGCTAATAATTAATACTATATTGGAATGACAAATAATTAATTAACTATGCCATACTATGTAACTGGAAAAGAATGCGATTGTTTCATAATGCTTTGTAATTAGGAGAAGGCTGATGATTATTACTATATTGGAATGACACATAATTAATTAACTATGCTATACTTTATAACTGGAAAAGAATGTGATTGTTTCATAATGCTTTGTAATTAGGAGAAGGCTAATAATTCTTACTATATTCAAATGACAAATGATTAATTATGCTTTGTAACTGGACAAGAATGAGATTATTATTGGAATGACAAATGATTAATTAACTATGCTATACTTTGTAACTGGAAAAGAATGCGATTATTTCATAATGCTTTGTAACTAGGAAAAGAAGGTTACTGATTCTATGTAAAACAATTAATGAACATTTTTCTGTAATACTACATGCTTGGTACAGAAATGTTCAATAACTGGGCTATGAATGCCACAAACTACTAATGAAGAATGGTATGTGACACAATGTCCTTCACCTTATGAGCTAACTACCCTGAATTACTGCAATGTCCATTTGTCCTGTCTATCCTAGTGATCATGGAGCACTATATTTGGTTTTGCACTAATTCTACGTTGGTGTGCCTTGTAAGAGCGTGGTGTTGACACGACATGCTGTCCACCACTGTGAGCGATAAAGACGTTATTATGGTCCCACTGTTTGGTGTACCTAGTGTACTGCCAAAATGAGAACATGGAACATTACTACGACAGTTCAGTGTCTTGGCTACACTGATAAATTCTGATGAGAAAAGAACTTCAAATTGTGTCACTTGGTGTTGTACTGCTGTGGAAAGATATGGACTTTCAGAACAGCTGTGTGCAATCTAAAGTGCTACAACCATGATGCAATCCTTCCCTTTCCTATCCTAATTCTTGTCACATAGTGAAGATCATTTTTTGGTTAACATCATTTATGTTCATGGGCTATACATTTTTTTAGATTTGCTGAACTCCAGTGCGAGTACACTTATGTCACTTGTCGATATGATTTTTTTTTGCCATTATGTTTATTTCTTGCGAAAATGCTAAAGACATTTTTTAGATTTGTTCTGAAGTACAGTATATGTGCACTCTTGTCTTTTATATTGTATATACATTTTTTTATTTTAATGATATGTTCTGAACTACAATGCATGTGCACTTTGTTTTCTGTCAAATAATTTGTATATACAGTTTTCTGATTTACTACTATGTTTTGTACTCACATTTTGTCTTTGTCTGATATATTTTGTACTCGGTGCGTGTGCACCACATTTAATTTATGTACTAAATATGAATATTCTGTAAATTGTAAAAATTTCTTGCGATGGCAAGTCCAAATGACTCACCATCGCTGCCAAATTTTTGCCCCCCCCAGTGGAGGGTTATGAAACATGTATGTAACGTAGCAGCGATGGTGAGGCACGTTGAAATCTTTGACCAGAGAGCCTTTTATCGTGGTTAGTCTGCGCTTGACCGCGCGAGTGTTGCGAGCAGTACGCGAGTAGCAGTAGACCAGTGCAGTCTGTCGATAGCAGTCGCTCAGTTCAGTTGCGTCCAGCAGTACGCTAGTAGTCGTCATGCAGAGCTGTCGGTCAGTAGTAGCAGCCCAGTGCGGTTGTGTGATGTAGTCTGTCGGCAGTAGTGGTTTAGTCCTGTCACGGTCGCGAGCGGGACGCAGTCGGCGAGCGTCGACATGGCATTCTGGTCAAGATGCTGAATGAGGTATATTGCTAATTAAGGTAATCATCAGATAATGTAAAGTTTATTTATTGTAATTAATTTCCAACAAATGCCCCAATAATAATTTTGATTTCAAAGCAATTTTTACAAAAAAAATTTATTTAATTGAACTAACGATTTCGTTCCACTTCCCTTAAAGAAAAGTTTCAGTTAAATTTCAAAAAAAATATATATTATTTGCAATGCAGTTCCTCCAAGCCGTAGCTAACAATAAGAGCAGAAATTTGACAAGCAGTTTCAATGAGGTAAGAATTTAATTCTGATTGTTTTGCACAGGGCCAAAGACCGATATTTCGGATTAATTGAATTATCATTATCACTGAGATTTTCTTATCACTGAATTGACTTTCATTTTTTTGTGAGGAACTTATACTTGGGTCAGATTGCGATTCTCATTTTTTATTGTCATTAAATTTAATTGCTAGAGAGGTTACGCTTTGGGTCCCATTTATTATTATATTTTTGTCTTTAAAATTTCGGTGGAGAGGTTACACTTAGCGCAATGTCCATTAGCATTCATAATTAAATATTGTCATATTTAAATTTTTGTGGGGAGGTTACAAGTTTCAAAGCGATTATCATTGACAAAGTGTGACACCTATCTCTGGTTCCTCTCGTTTAGGGTCTTTTTACAGCTTACTTTGTACACTGTGTTATATGGTAGCAAGTGTTTAATCATTATTTGTAAACATGTTGCAATGTCCATGATGATACACCAAAAAATCGAACAACTTAATTCACGGTTTTGGCATGGGAAAGTAAATGATCTCATTAAAAACAAGTAAACTAATGGTAACAATCAGGTATGTAGGAAACGAGTCCTAACGATTAAGTCAATAAAGAAAAGTTACAGTAAGCCGGGGGACACAGCTGCAAAAGGAAACCCAAGTAACACACTGGTTATCATGGGTAAATGGGAATACATGAAGAAAACAAAGGTCTGCTATAGAAAAATCATGTTGAACGACCGAAGTCTTATCGAAGTAGCAGATTTGAAATGAAATTGACAAATTTACTAAATGATGTGATCAAAATTAGAAACAAAACTTAATAAAAAAAAAATCCACTGAGATGCCACCTCAAAGTACAGAGTGTTTAAAACGGAACATACGCATTTCGGTCGCATACCTTTATTAAAATGTAAGATTTACAGCTTTGAAAGTTGGAACACATGTACGAATCTCTTAATCTCAGATTACATATCTTCCATATATCCTCTACCAGCATAACGAAGAATGTCGCATTGATACTCGAATTCCTCTTACACTCGAATAAGTATGTTCACCGTCCTTTATATATGCAGTGCACATCCATTCTTCAACACTTCTAGGTTCTTTCGTAGTGTTGATGCATATACGCTATCGTTATTGAATCCCACAGGAAGAAGTCACTGGGCCTCAAACCTGGTGACTGTGGAGGCCAGCTGAGATGTGTTATGCCGCTTGTGCCTTGATGAGCACTCCAACGGCTGTTTGCTTTACATACACATCCTGCGTGAACAAACTATCCCATCTGCGAACGTTCCATCCATTCGAAGGATCCTGCACAGAATTACGTTTTGCACTCTGTCGAGAAGCCATTTTGCAAAATGAGAAGGTAACCAAGAAAACAGAAGACAACTGACATCTAGCGAAAATCAACACAAATTAAAAAGCCATTCGTTTCTTCAATGGCACAACAATCGATAGTTCTGACAACATAATACTTCGTAATTTGTATACTGTTTTTGCAATACCCTGACACCAGTTATCAACAAGAACACTGTCACATACCACATGACAAGGTTCACACATCAACTTAATTGAGCACTGCAAACTAGGGAACAACAGATACGTAAAAAAATTCCTTGGAATTAATGCACTACATAAAAGATACACACCAACTGCAGAATTGTAAACTTTGATTTGAAAGACATGTATTTATATCGGCTGCAAACAATATACAAGAACTTTCAAGAATGAATATATCCACTTGATATATGCAGAATATCTAATGAAAGGCAGTCATCATTAGAGATGGATGAAACAGATATGGTAGTCTCATACCATAACAACAAAAGGAAGGGAATTTTACGCGAACTGACATAAATAGAAATCAAAATACGCTAAATGAGAAGAGAGGTAAACACACACACACACACAGTGCTATACTACTCTACTCACTCTTCCCCCTCCTCCCCCAAATACCATGTCAACATCAGACTTCACACTTACCCTCCATAGCACCCGTGGTCCCTACATTAGTGATACAGCAAATGAGCAAGATCACATGCAGTGTGTAGAAGGATAGTTTGTGTGTTTTGAAATGTGTCGTATCAATTGGAAAGCTGAACTGTGTGCAGCTGGTACTACAGAAAGACAAATCGATAATTAAAATGTCTGTACTAATGAAAGGAAGTGGTAAATCGTAGCCATGTACATGTAAACTGATAGATGAGGTAAATGAGTTACCAGAATCACTACACATTTGCTAACGAATACAATAAAATAACCTTGTTTATATATTAGATTCACTGAAAATATCTATCATGAATAAACAAATCATGTTTTGTTAGAAACAAATAAAACGTACAATAGCAAAAGACAGAATGTTTGCCAGCCGGTGTGGCCGTGCGGTTAAAGGCGCTTCAGTCTGGAACCGCGTGACCGCTACGGTCGCAGGTTCGAATCCTGCCTCGGGCATGGATGTGTGTTATGTCCTTAGGTTAGTTAGGTTTAATTAGTTCTAAGTTCTAGGCGACTGATGACCTCAGAAGTTAAGTCGCATAGTGCTCAGAGCCATTTGAACCATTTTTGAACAGAATGTTTCTTATTTACGTAACAAAGATAATTGAAGTAGCAACTGAGTAACAATGACAACAAAGAAAAACAGCATAATGTAAATTTGTTATAGTAACTGATGTACCACTTGTATTTTATAGTAATAGATACAAGATATTTACACCAATTGTCAATTAAATAATATGTGTAACAGCAGTGATAATATATATGAAATAAACTGACGGGTACAATGTGTTATGACAATTGTACATACTGCAGTTCCAGATATCATTCAGAAACCCTTTAACTCATTGTGTTAGAGAGGGATGCTGACTACTTCAGTCTTACTGCTGTCTTTCTGAGAGGATATTACATTTTTTCCGTAAGTGTAGCTTATTACGCTAATTACGTTTGCAGCTAGTACAACATTGTTCCAAGAATAATTAAGATAAAAGCAGTATTATTCTCTTTGTTATTATCCTTTAGATTATTTTAATTTTGTAGGTAGAGAAACGACCCATTATAGAGCGAAGTATTCCGCAGTCTAAGACTAGGCACGTTGGCAATGAAGTTTAGACAATCCAATGCTCTAATGTACTCACGGAAAATAATCTCAACACTAAAAAATAATTATGTATCAGGAAATTTCTGGAATACACTTGTCTAGGTAACATATTTAAGTGATTAATATTGCAAGATCACAGGTTAATGTAAGTGCAAGATAAACCATTTCAAATGTGAAATGCTGGTACGTTAATAAGCAGTGTTACCGCTAGAATGTTGAGAGAAAGCATGCAAACGTGAGTGCATTGTGATGTACAGGTGAAGATCGTCAGTTTGTGGGATGGAGTTCCACCCTACCAGACTTGATCAATCATTACGGGAACAGTTAATGCTGTTCGAGGATGATGCTAGAGTTATTGTTAGATGATGTCACATATGATCTTGATTGGATGCTGATCTGGTAATCTAGCAGGTCAAGGCAGTACGTCGACACTCTGTAAAGCATGTTGGTTTACGATAGCGGTATGTGGGCGGGTGTTGTCCTGTTGGAAAGCTGCCATAGAAATATGGCGCAATTCGAAGCACCACACTGATATACAATTTTGCAGTCAGGGCGACCGGGACAATGACGAGAGTGGTCCTGCTGTCACACGAAATCGTATCACAGGTCATAACTCTAGGCTTAGGTCCAGTGGGTCTAGCACGCAGACAGGTTGGTTGCAGGCTCTCAACTGGCTGCTTCTAATCAAGACAGGTCCGCCAGTGGGAGCGAGGCAGAAGCAACTTACAACAGCAAACATAACAGAAAAAGAATATGGTTCAAATGGCTCTGAGCACTATGAGACTCAACTGCTAAGGTCATCAGTCACTTAGAGCTTAGAACTACTTAAACCTAACTAACCTGAGGACATCACACACATCCATGCCCGAGGCAGGATTCGAACCTGCGACCGTAGCGGTCGTGCGGTTCCAGACTGAAGCGCCTAGAACCGCTCGGCCACACCGGCCGGCAAACATAACAGACTCGCACCCTGTCCTCCAGTGAGCTCTCGCTTGGCTTCACTCCAGTCGCAAATGACGGTGGTTTGTGGTTCCTGGAATGCACGCTACAGGGCATTTGACTCGGAGCTGCTCTTGAAGTAATTAATTTCTAACCGTTGTATCACGGTGATGCCAACTGATGCTCAAAGTGCTGCTGCAGATGCAGTATGAAGCGCCAGAACCATACGCCGAACACGAGGGTCTTTGCTCACAATAGATCCACGAGGCCGTCCAGATCCTAGTCTTCTTGCGATCGTACATTCACGTGACCACCGCTGACCGCTGCCAGCAATCGTGTACAGCGGCTACATTCCTGCCAAATGTTTCTGCAGTATCGCAGAAGGAACAGCCACCTGCTTATAGCCCTATTACATGATCTCGTTTAAAATCGGTGAGGTGTTTATAATGTCGTCAAGAAGCATCAACTCGCCACATTCAATATAAAAGTTAACTAACGCTCACCACCATTACAGCGAGTATTTGATGCAAACCTAATTTGCATCCTACTAAGGCCATTCTTATGCATATGACACGAAATGTGAATAGACATCGTCTTTCGGATGTAGAAACACGCCTACCATCTTTCGTTTATATCGCAAAATTCTTTTTTCGTACTGCGATATTATTTTCCGTCAGAGTATTTTAGAGGGGATTTATAGTTCCAGCATTTGCCATACAACTATGGTGACGTTCCAAAAACCCTAGTCAGAGCAGGGAGTTGGAAGCTACGTTTAACAACAATATGTCCAAGAAAAATGCTACAAAAGCCTACTTGATGTGTAAGTATTATATTTGTGCATAAACCAAAGGTGATAATTTGTGTGATGTTTGCCCACACATTGTTGTTCTATTGTGAAGCTTTTTTATAACATTATTATCATGACTTCTCTTGCGAGAGAGAATAAATAAATTTTACGAATCGCACTATGTATGGATTTGAATTTTTATAAAGCAGATATACTGGGAAGAAATGAATTTACTGGCATTTCGTTTTTGCTCGGTACTCTACTCTTTTAACGACACTTCTTATTGTGAACTAATAACTTGTATAACCTGTACCACATACGGAAAAGAAATATGTCAGATATGAATGTCAGACAACAAATTGCATATATTATGCGCTTACTTATGATCAGTACTGCGGATGCATCGGTGCACCTGTTTGCAACAGGAAACTTCGGACTTCATGCACGTGTAGTATCAGAATTGGCGTCCCGTATCATGCATAGAGTCATTGGCAATTATCTCATGCAAGCAGTCAATGCAACGTCATCTGGCCCCCTCGTCAGGCAATTTTAGCTGACGTTATCTGATTCAGAGTCAATCTGCGGGCCTCTAAATTGGAACAGAAGGGCTTTGTGAAAGTGATGAGATGGGCGCTGCCGTGCAAACTAGTACGGTTTTCAACTATGTACAGACATCAGAACATCTGTGACACCTCTCAGGTATGTCATCCGTGTGGTTTTTTCCATACCGCGATGAGAAGAAGAGTTTGACAAGGCTTGAGAACAATTAGAAATTTCGGAAAATCTCTTCAGACCTAACACAAGTACTTTAGAAAGGAATGTTCAATTAGTGAACGAAATCCTGGGGTACGATGGAAATTGAACAACGAGGAGAACAATTATAAACACCGATGGTAGTGTACTACAGAGATATGGAGTTTATCACTTTGCAGGAGTCGTGGTGCTGAATGATTAAATTACTGGATATCGTTTTCAAGGGGTATTAATGAAGTAATTGGTAGTTGCAGTATCGGCACTTAAAACCGGCAAATGAACAGTGAACGCCAGCAATAGAGATTGTTAAATAAATACAATATTGAGAGCAGCACAATGAATATGTACAAACTGTGTTGCTAATAACATGAATTACTTCCGGTTAAAAGCCACAGATCTCATAACTTACCATCATTTGAATCTGATTATTGTATTATGCTTTATTGTCTACCTGAGAAGCGTAGCTTTCATCCGTAATGTTGATTTTCACGTGCTAGCTTCGAACATCTGAATACGAAGGTTACGAAACGTCATTTATTTATGAGTATTTGCCTCGTAAGTGCCTTGGTTCTCGTTTTGTTCATCATCGTCAGTCACTGACATGTACTGTAGCTAAAGATCTCTTCCAGATAATTCTAGCAATAATGTGTTCATCTATATGCATTTTTGTAGCTCCTACGTAGTTTGTGTTGGCAGGCCTTCCATTTGGTTTTCATCACGGTCTCTTCTTGGAATCTAGCTAATAATTCTCTGGTCCAATGTGTCACACGTCCGTTTTTCTATTTGCTCTTTCTCCACTTCCATTTGAGATTCATTGCATTCGTAATGAAGGAAGGATTATCAAAACTGAGTGGTGGTAGTTCACACATTTGTTCTACATTTGTGTGGAAACTGCACCTTTTTTGCCAGCAGACGCTAATGGTAGTCTAGATGATCCATAATTTGTGTAATAAATCTGTAAAACTGTCGCGTCTGTCTGTTTGTGTTTCAACAGTCTTATCCAAAACTGTTTGGACGAATGTTGGTGATCTTTTCGCAGGGAACTTGAGCATAGCTCGAGGCACCGTGAGGGGTGTACTTCATCGAAATCAGTAACAAAAAAAAAAAAAAAAAGAAAAAATTATCGTGATTTAAAGTTTTACTATAACTGTCTTGTCGGCCTGTTTATCTATTTGAACACGCTAATCTCCAAAACTACTATACGAATTTTCCGAATTTTCATGGGATTTTCGCTTGAGAATGACATGGAGTACACCATAGGCTTGATTTTATCATTTTCGGACCACGGAAATGTAACTTAAAATTTCATCAAAATCATTCCTATCTGTCTGCTTCTCTGTTCCAAGATACGAATCCCCAAAGCTACTAGACGAATTCTCTTGGTGTTGCCACAGTTACTGTAAGCACAACTTGAAACGCCGTATAGGCTTTATTTGATCAAAATCGGATCATGGGAAAAAATATTTAGAACTGTTATATCTGCCTGTTTGAGCACGTTAATCTCTTTCATGGGGTTTTCACAGGTTCTTGGGCGTAGCTAGGAGCACCGTATTGGCTTTATTTCATGAAAATCTGATCTTAAATTTGTGAAAATGTTTTTATTGGTTGATATGTGATTAAAAGTGATGAATACAATGCTTATAAAATCTTCAGACTGTTTAATCCATGCTTCCACACTCTTTGCTGCATAATGAATATTTATGGCTACTTCAGTGGCACAAAGCATAGACGCACACTCGTGTCCATGCTCTTCTGTACGCATTGCTCAGTAGCGACGATGCTCGTACCAACACATCGTACGTTGCAGCGGTTTGGGTGGTGGGATAGTGGGTCATGAGCTGCGTCTATCCAAACAAGCATACCCGTGAGAGCAACTGATGTCACTGCGTATACAGTAGCTTATTTACTCACCATCACTCATCTGATATGCAAGAGCTACTGATATGCAAGGACAACCATGGGTAACAACAGGTAATAATAATAGACACTGTATTGAAAGCACTATGGTCTAATATCTGATCAAGAGTGTCTGCAGAGATGTGTGCACTATTTTTAAATTTCCTGACAGGGGAAAAACTGTTTGCAGGACTGGGACTCGAGCGAATGATCTTACTGAGTGGGCTCTCCAGGGACGACTCACAAACCGTCATCTCAGCTTCCCTTCTGTCGCTATCTCTATCTTACTTTCCACTGGTGAATACTACACGTGACTTTTGGAACAATAATATGAAATAGTGAGAGTAGGAGTGTACTGTTAAAGAAAAAAGGCAAGAATCATTCTTCACCACAAGGATTCGACTGCAATAATACCTTCTCTGTTCTAGCATTTAGATCTCACTCAGGTGTAACAAGTAACACAGTGTATACTCATTTTAGTACAGATGAACTTACACAAACGGTTACCAGAGTCTTCGCAAAATTTGTTTATGAGATATAGAAAAGCACTAACTCTATGGCAATTAAAGCCTTCCTAGAGACATGTCTTCTAATAATCCGAAATCTTCAGTTATACTACACTGGTCATTGCCAGGTGATTTCGTTCTAACATTGACGCATAATCTGTCTGACTATTACATCTACCCAATAATCTGTTTTCATCTCTTGTTCGAAAACCCAGACCGTTCATGCAAGTCAGTGATCCAACTCCTTTTGCTGTTGTGCTTTCAATACAGTTCATATTGTTAAGGTTATCTCGGGTGCCATTCATGTTTACTGACTAAAGCGGAACAGTAATTATACCGATTCATAAAAAAAACGTTTGAATTATCACTAATCAGCTTTGCTACTCCATACTCATATACGGATGCTCTTGTAAAGGAACTTCTTGTGAAGTATGGTAATTATATAACTATGATTGTGACAGAAATGCGAACAACCTATGATCATTCAACAAAACTATACAATTATAATTTCTTATCTAAAATGTATGCCAAATGTCCACGCATCATTGATTTCAGTACGTATCAGATAAAGCTATCCAGAGTTTGATTTTTCGTAACGAAATTAAGGTAATGCACGTGCGTGTGTCTTTTTCTTTTATTTACGTGAGGTGAGGCAGCATTGGCTTAGGTAGAACAGTGGGAAAGACCTTACATTACGGCCTGTGTTGCTCCTCATACAGTCTTCTTCCATCTCTACATTATCTTCATTTACACTTCATCTGCGAATAATAAGTCGTTTAGATGTATTGCCAATTTTAATATCAATTATATCAATATTTTCTTGATGAAAGAAGATTTTTGCCTGAATTGTCAAAGAAAACAGGCCGTTTTTCTTGTACTGTGTCATTTCTAGTCATTAAGCTTGCGATGTGTGAAACTGTGCATTATTCTGGTGAATTTGCTACTATGTATTTTACTAAAATTTGTGAGTAACATTTACTCACGGCTTTTCTTGTTGCCTTCTTCAAGCACCATAAATCTCTAAGTAAAAGCTACTACTAAATTCACCAGCATCTGTAGGAACGATGTACGAGTAATTACAAAACTCCACGTGTTTACATTAAAGTTACAAGAGTAGTGAATCAGCAGACTCGTCTACAATTACCTCTATATCTACATCTACATCTAGATGACTGCTCTCTAATTCACACTTTTGTGATTAGGAGATCACTTTCAGACTCGAACAGTATGCGGGGAAAATAAACACACAAAATCTTTCGTCCGAGTTTTGATTTCCCTTACTTTATTGCGATGTTCCGGTCTCATTATGTAGGTGTATGCAACTAAATTAATCCACACTTGGAGGAGAAAGTTGGAGATCGAAATTTCGTCGAAAGATCTCGCAGCAACTTAAAACGCCTTAGTATTAGTGATTAGTACTGGAATTTGCGTACCACATCCGTGACACTCTACCCTCTATTTCGCGATAATACTAAATGAGCTTCCATTCTTTGAACTTTTCGATATTCTCCGTCAATATTTTGTGATAAGGAGCCCATTCAGAGCACTACTGCTCCAGAAGAGAACGGACAACTGTGTAATGTGGGCAGTCTGTGTAGGATCCTTTCGCATGTTCTAAGTATTCTATAAATAAAACTCAGTCTTTAGTTCGTCTTCCCCACAACATTTTCTGTGTTATAGTCATATTTTAAGTTGTCGGTGATTTTAATATCATGGTATTTAGTTCTCTCCACAACATTTTAATTTTTGTGATTTATCTTTTTACCGAAATTTAAGGGATTTCATTAGTACTCTTCTACTGGAACACACTCTTCTTATCGGTTAGGGGGATCTGCCTTATTTCAGACCATGCAGTTACCTTTTCTATATAAATTTGTAACTCTTTTTGTTTTCGCGATGAGTCTATTAGGCTGTCGGTGACAAGCGTTTATCCTTTATAGTTGCCGAATTACATCACCGCCACTGTTTTTCTTCTTTTTTTCTTGGTGGAACTATATACCTTTTCCCTCTGCCGTTTGAAAGAAGCGTCTTAGAGAACTTTAACGACATAACATGCACGGGAAAGCAAACAATCAAAGAGAGCTGCTCAGATCGTCTCCTAAATGAAATACGTTAGAAACATCACACCACCTCTACCACTTTCTTAGGGGCCCATTACACAACTGATGTTTCACTCGATGACTTTCCGTCAGTCATTACAAACTGTAATCTTTCTGACAAGAAATTACTAATCGAGTCACACAACTGAGATGACATTCCATAGGCATGCAGTTTGTGAAAAACGGTGTCAAACGCCTTCTGCTAATTTAGAAGTAGGGATCAACGCTGCAAACAAAACGTCTTGAAACGTCACAGTCAACGAGGAACACGCTTTATAATGGAAACTATTTCCTGAAACGCGTCGTATAGAAAATAAGTAAAGAAAAATCGTGACTGGCAACAGTAAATGTTTTCTACGATGCAGGGTTTCACGGCGATATACGGGGTGAGACTGATACAGGCCACCCCAAATAAATCCAAAGTCATGAAATAGATCGATGTGTAGTATTCGCCATGTTAAAAAGAATAACATAGCGAATTTCCTGACGTTCGTAAGTACTATTCATCGTTTACAGTCTCCGAATTACGACACCAACTTAGTTTCTTCTAAAGGAACTAGGAACTTTTAGGTAAGGTGTTTGAAAGAAGCTATTAACAAGTTAGGCAATTTCAGTGACATAATATGTATGGGACGTGACAAAATAGCATCAACACAACAGCTCCGCAAACCGCTGTCCCATCATCAGGAGGATAGGTACCATACACGTCTGCCCTAGTCTATCAAATATATGCAAACACCAAGCTCAAGAATGATTCTCGTGTTTAACTGTGCGCTTGAAGCCCATTAATTTTTGTTCTGGTGATATATCAGTCGGCCACTTGTCCGTAAAGCTGTTATGCTTGCACTACTTATACGACAGGCGATAAAGTGAATACCGCATACGGCGAATATCGCCAAACTCTTAGAGCAGCCGTGCGTTTGTGTACTGAAGAGTATCTAGGTCGTGCCAAACCAAGTACACAAGATCTGTCTTCCTAAACATTCCAAAAATAGTTCTAAAACCGGAAGTGTGAAGAACAATATACGACAAAAATAAATTTAAAAAATAACAAAAAAGCGAGGAGGATCAACCAAACGAATGTTCTAAAAACGCTTCATTCCATCGCAATGCTCCCTCCCACATTTCACGGCATCTACAACTTCATGGCAATGAGTTCAAACACTGGTTACAGTTCTCCGACTGTTATCTAAAGTCATGCGACATATCTACTCGAAATTTTGTTTAAGGAAAAAGCTTGGTTTAAAAACCATCGACTAATTAGTATTCCCTCTGAGAGTCAATTGAAAATTGATGCTGACTCACAGAAGTGGATAAAAGCAACGCTCTTGGTCTATTAACAGTTGGTGTGTGTTGTTCACGACTCATATCAGTGGCTCATGGTTTATTGATAGGATTCTAAAAACAGTCAACTGCCTCTAGTTCGTAAGGATTGACACTTATCAGAAGACATTCCTTTGGACACAGGACACTCAGTGTCGTACCAGTATGGCAGATGTTCCTTCTTTTCTGCACCTCTAGTGACATACCCTCGTACACGAACACTTGGAGGCAATAGAACGGTCGTTTACGAAACGTAAAATGGTCTGCACGCTCACCAAACTTAACACCTCTATAATTACATGGAGACAAGAGGCGTATTAGGAAACACCGACGACTTCTGAAGAAATGAAATGCTTTATTACGCCGGCTTGTGCTGCCGCTAAATGCAGATAAAATTCAACGAGCAATAATTTTTCTCCATAACCACTTTACAGCGCGTAGCAATGCTCAAGATATTTGAGCTCCTTTTATGAAAGCCGTGGTAATAAACACACGAACCGTACCTGAGTTACGTGGTTTCTTACCTCTAGGATAACAGGGCAGATGTTTGCGCAACCTCTTCTCTTGATTGCCGGAGAGTGGTTCTCGGCACTGTTAACATGATACTTTAAAATGTCACATAAAAAAGAAAATAGTTCCATTAGCGAAAACCACACCTTAATATGTTTAATCTTTCTGGATGTATTTGAAGTGGTGTTTCTTAGCTGCCTCACGGTGTATATTGACGAAAGTTTCTTTGGCTTCCATCCACGTGAAATTATTTAAAATAAACACGCTTTCGAAAGTGTACCGCTCGGCCATTGCCAGTTGGTATCGGTCGTGTGGTTGCTGCAGTGTGACGTCACTAATGCCCAGTGCAGCGCCATTCAAGATAGCGTTTGGTTACAAGACGGCGGCGCCCGCTTCAGCATTCTGATGGCCTGGTCCCAAGTCGCATTTCACTGTATGCCGCCCTCTTTATTCAGGGTGTTTTCAAAAGTTTTTATTTCGATTGCTTCTTTTATGATGCTATCCCAAAAACCATTTGTCGGTTTGATAGTAGATATTTTGTCGAATGGTATTCAGTGTCCGTTTTCCGGAGCGTGTTCTGTTACTGCTGATTTTTCAGGGTACTGTAGGCAGAAACCTCCCATGCTTGATAGGGAGTTGTTCAGTAGTACGTACAGCCTGTCCAACGTAAAACTGTCCGAACCTACTCGGAACTCTGTACATTCTTGCCGTTGTGTGGATCACTAACAGGAATGATTAGGAGGTATTAAATCGATTCAGTCTTCAGGTCTTCAGCGAAAACACGCAATCTCATGAGTCCTGTGAAGGATGACGTAGGCCTCAGAACGCCCGGAATGTACGGGGTATCGTGTGGATGTAGGCAGTTTTTGAACAGACTGCGTAAACAATTGAAAAGCACCTTATAGAGCTTGAGAAATTGGTTCTGACTACGGTATCCTGAGAAATCAAAGGTAACAGAGCATGCTCCGAAAAACAGACACCGAACAGCATTCGAGGACTCGACCACGCGATGGTCACCACTTTAAAGTGTCCCAATGGTCGATAACTCGTGGATTCCAAACAGCTTGAACCCGACGTGGATCCGTCAAATCCATTCATGTCTTTATCTGACATTGTGTTATTCCTTGGTTTCAATACCACTCAGTACCTGTCTCTGAAAGGTCGTAATCTTCTTGGAGGAAAGTGAGTTGTTTTGATCTCAATTTTTTCATTGGTATATTGTGCACCTATTCTTTCGTATGTTCTTTTCGTGTTATTTAATCCGCTGTGCATGACCGGAATGAGCGACTAAATTTTCGTAAGAGCAGACGGTATCTATTATCTGACTAAGCAGTTGTGTCAGTAGTGGTACATTCGGCGGAAAGGCAGAGACTCTTAGAGATAACGTAGGTCGAGCATCTGAGAAGCACACAAATTGGCAGGAGCGACCAAGATCATTTCTGGTTGCCCGCACTCCACCCGTAGTGGAAAGTGGTTACTGTTCGTCCGGTACGGTACTCACCTCCTGAGATCGGATAAGAACAGGTGTCCTTCTGGCGCTCAGTAAATAAGAGTATAGGAATGTAGTTAGTGTGCAATGTTTCAACCTCTATATTTCAGCTTCTGAAATTTAGGAGGAAGTTGTGTTAGTTATGGTAAAGAAATTTTCGGTTGTGGATTTGCCATTATTTTTGTACTTGTTGTTAGGAATTCTTTGTGTGTGTGTGTAAATTGGTTACCACAAGTGGGACAGTAGAAAGAAATTTCATTCTCCTGTATAGTCAGTGAAGTGGAAAGTAAGTTCGTGGAATGTAATTGCGAGAAGTGCTCGGTTAAATTTTACAGTTTTTAGGGATATCTGTGACGCTGAAGCAACTGAATATGTTTAGCTACCACGTCGCACAGGCGTGGTAGGATATGAGTCTATTCTTTATTTAACTTTGAGTAAATTCTTGCACCTTCAGTTCTCACGTAATGTATATGCAGTTTCCCTATTATAAGTTGAATTATCTTGCCCAAAAGCCCGGGTTTCTTTACACGTATAGCGGTGTGTACAATCACGTGTCACGTTGAAAACATTCACATTTAGTTCCTAATTAGTCATTGGTTAGATATAAATTCGCGGTATAGAACAAACCTCTGCATGTGGGGATGAGTAGTCTTTAATTTCACCTTGTGGAATTCAGAAGATTTCTCATTGGATAAGACTTCTCTGCTGAGTATGCCATAGATTTCACAGTGGCTATGGGGAGTGATAAACTACACTCATCTCTATTTCTTTATGCTTGACATTATGTGTGATTATAAGCTTTACATCCAAAGTCAGGTGTCCTTTCGTGAACACATCCAGGTATCGTTACTTTTCTATGAAGTAGGTACCATACTGATCTAGTATGTTGATGATTTTGCTTCCATTGTGTGCATTACGTCCGCATTTAACTTGAATGACCAATGAATGTTTAAAAAAAGTAATATGATCCTGTGCTACCTAAAAGTATTGACAAAATAATAAGATAAAAAAATGGTTCTGAGCACTATGGGACTTAACATCTGAGGTCATCAGTCCCCTAGAACTTAGAACTACTTAAACCTAACTAACCTAAGGACATCACACACGTCCATGCCCGAGGCAGGATTCGAGCCTGCGACAGTAGCGGTCGTGCGGTTCCAGATTGTAGCGCCTAGAACCGCTCGGCCACTCCGGCCGCCCTGCCAGCTGTCGTTGTGGATGTGTGACTGGTTCGTGTATATATTATAAATGCCACAGTTGGTGTGCATATGTGTGTGTGTGTGTGTGTGTGTGTGTGTGTGTGTGTGTGTGTGTGTGTGTGCGTGAGAGAGAGAGAGAGAGAGAGAGTTAATATGTTCGTTAGTCTTCCGCTATCAAGCGGCTGAACGCATCTGATTGAAATTTGCAACGGAGTTAGCTAATGCCAAGGGCTGACACATAGGCTACCTTATGTCCACCTGTCAAAGGAGTTGGGATGAGGATGAGAAAGAAGTGTAGCCCAAAACGGGCGAATGCCCATACATTAATCGTCCAGTATCTAAGAGCGACAGCACTTCTTGACTTCCAACAAACATAATATCAAACCTTTATTAAACTTTTTCTCGGTGACAACCCCACAAAATGATGAAAGCAAAGAAGTTCATTGCTTACTACATTTTCACTGCTCATGCAATAAAACTGCCGCATGAAGCATGACGTTTTAATTTATTATTTCTTTATTATGGACTGTATTTGTGACACATTATTCAGATAGTATTCACATACACCAATGACTGTACCAGCAAAACTGTTTAGATGTACGAGGCATAGCTCATGTGATACTACGCCATACACAAGGAGTTGCATGAAAAACTGTTGCATCATGTATGAAGTTTAAATTTAATTCTTCATTACTGTTGTCTCTACTAGCAACAACATATCGCAGACAGTAGCCACATAAACCACTGGATGTATCTGCAACATTATATAATTATACGACACATAGTTCAGGAGATACAACGTTATAATCATTGAGCTCGGTGATTATGGAGCTGCAGGGCTACATTTGCTGGAGATGTAGGTGAAATTCGTGTCTAATATGTTAAATACATGTTAAATACATTTGACATCTGTGCATGCAGGCAAAGAAACGGGCTAAAAGCTCATCCTTAAATTCGTGTAAAGATTTGAACCAAATTTGATACATACATTAATTACTATCTGAAAATAAATACTGTAGTGGTAAGAACCACCAGTCTCCAGGTGGACCGCTGAAATATTGTGGTCAGGTGACAGTTTGGAAACCCGACAAGAATTTGGTAAGAAGTATATCAGTAAACAAAAATTATTAAAAGTAAAGCGACAATGGTTCTGTAACGAGACTGTAAAGTATATGCGTTTTGTATGGAATCTCTTGTCATAGTTGTGAGAGAACAGTAACCTTTTACATGCTGATCTATTAGTTCATTCACAATGATAACCTTTGAACATGACTAGATGGCCGACAGAATCTTATGAAATATAATTATTCTTTTTTAAATTCTATATTTCTAACTTTATTATTTATTCATGCTGGCTATGATTTGTTGATTATTTTGCGTTTCTATGTCCATACCTATGAAAATGTCTCAGCATGCAAACAAGGTTTCTTTTGTCGCCTGTATTTTAAGGGTAATTCAGCCTTGCTCTCTCCCAACTATGCGTTTTCGTGAACTTCGCTGTCTATCTGTGTCTGGTTTCCCGTCCTTGTCGTGGTTACGTCTTGGTTCTTCTTTCTTCTACGTGTGGCAGCAGTGATGCGTATCGATATTTGCGCCATGTACCATCTTTGGTTTGGTGCATATACACTCCTGGAAATGGAAAAAAGAACACATTGACACCGGTGTGTCAGACCCACCATACTTGCTCCGGACACTGCGAGAGGGCTGTACAAGCAATGATCACACGCACGGCACAGCGGACACACCAGGAACCGCGGTGTTGGCCGTCGAATGGCGCTAGCTGCGCAGCATTTGTGCACCGCCGCCGTCAGTGTCAGCCAGTTTGCCGTGGCATACGGAGCTCCATCGCAGTCTTTAACACTGGTAGCATGCCGCGACAGCGTGGACGTGAACCGTATGTGCAGTTGACGGACTTTGAGCGAGGGCGTATAGTGGGCATGCGGGAGGCCGGCTGGACGTACCGCCGAATTGCTCAACACGTGGGGCGTGAGGTCTCCACAGTACATCGATGTTGTCGCCAGTGGTCGGCGGAAGGTGCACGTGCCCGTCGACCTGGGACCGGACCGCAGCGACGCACGGATGCACGCCAAGACCGTAGGATCCTACGCAGTGGCGTAGGGGACCGCACCGCCACTTCCCAGCAAATTAGGGACACTGTTACTCCTGGGGTATCGGCGAGGACCATTCGCAACCGTCTCCATGAAGCTGGGCTACGGTCCCGCACACCGTTAGGCCGTCTTCCGATCACGCACCAACATCGTGCAGCCCGCCTCCAGTGGTGTCGCGACAGGCGTGAATGGAGGGACGAATGGAGACGTGTCGTCTTCAGCGATGAGAGTCGCTTCTGCCTTGGTGCCAATGATGGTCGTATGCGTGTTTGGCGCCGTGCAGGTGAGCGCCACAATCAGGACTGCATACGACCGAGGCACACAGGGCCAACACCCGGCATCATGGTGTGGGGAGCGATCTCCTACACTGGCCGTACACCACTGGTGATCGTCGAGGGGACACTGAATAGTGCACGGTACATCCAAACCGTCATCGAACCCATCGTTCTACCATTCCTAGACCGGCAAGGGAACTTGCTGTTCCAACAGGACAATGCACGTCCGCATGTATCCCGTGCCACCCAACGTGCTCTGGAAGGTGTAAGTCAACTACCCTGGCCAGCAAGATCTCCGGATCTGTCCCCCATTGAGCATGTTTGGGACTGGATGAAGCGTCGTCTCACGCGGTCTGCACGTCCAGCACGAACGCTGGTCCAACTGAGGCGCCAGGTGGAAATGGCATGGCAAGCCGTTCCACAGGACTACATCCAGCATCTCTACGATCGTCTCCATGGGAGAATAGCAGTCTGCATTGCTGCGAAAGGTGGATATACACTGTACTAGTGCCGACATTGTGCATGCTCTGTTGCCTGTGTCTATGTGCCTGTGGTTCTGTCAGTGTGATCATGTGATGTATCTGACCCCAGGAATGTGTCAATAAAGTTTCCCCTTCCTGGGACAATGAATTCACGGTGCTCTTATTTCAATTTCCAGGAGTGTATGTCGTTGTATCGGTCTGTCCGTGGCAGTCCCCTGGTTGGGTTCCGATGGATCAAGTATATTTGGGCTCACCACCTGTCTCACCTACGTGAACGAGGGCAGACCGACCTCCCTGGAGGCCTTCTGAGAACCACCGGTGTCAGCTATTTTAAATTTTAGGCTTATGGTTATTTGTTTGTTTTCTTAAAATTTTTGCAAAATTATTATTTAAATTTATCTTTCAAGCTTAAACACTGCGCCCTTCTGCCTTTAAAGATTATGGTAACATATTTTAAGATTTTGAATTTTAATTGTGGCCCTCAGCCACTGGCATTGCACCTTGCATATATTGCTTCTTTATATTATTTTAATGCTAATTGGATTTTTATCGTGTTGATTTTTAAGTTTTCTAGTTGTTAAACATGCTGGTCTTCTGCCCTTAAAGGTCTATGGCAATATATTCTGAGATAAGTTTCCTTTAATTACGTCTATGGTCACAAACGTTTTGTTAACAGATTACCGGTTTCGGTCATTAGTGACCATCATCAGATCTCATGATGTTCATTAAAGACCGAAACCGGTAATCTGTTAACAAAAGTCGGTCTTTAGTGACCATCATCACATCTCCTGATGGTCATTAAAGACCGAAACCGGTAATCTGTTAACAAAACGTTTGTGACCAAAGTTTGTGACCATAGACGTAAATTAAAGGAAACTTATTACATATGCGGGTCACTGTTTTTCTCTACAATGTCGCAGCTTGTGAATATACAGGGTGATTCAAAAAGAATACCACAAGTTTAAAAATGTGTATTTAATGAAAGAAACATAATACAACCTTCTGTTATACATCATTACAAAGAGTATTTAAAGAGGTTTTTTTTCACTCAAAAACAAGTTCAGAGATGTTCAATATGGCCCCCTCCAGACACACGAGCAATATCAACCCGATACTCCAACTCGTTCCACACTCTCTGTAGCATATCAGGCGTAACAGTTTGGATAGCTGCTGTTATTTCTCGTTTCAAATCATCAATGGTGGCTGGGAGAGGTGGCCGAAACACCATATCCTTAACATACCCCCACAAGAAAAAATCGCAGGGGGTAAGATCAGGGCTTCTTGGAGGCCAGTGATGAAGTGCTCTGTCACGGGCTGCCTGGCGGCCGATCCATCGCCTCGAATAGTTGACGTTCAGGTAGTTACGGACAGATAAGTGCCAACGTGGTGGCGCTCCATCCTGCTGAATTATGAAGTGTTGTGCTTCTTGTTCGAGCTGAGGGAACAGCCAATTCTCTAACATCTCCAGATACTGTAGTCCAGTTACAGTAGCACCTTCGAAGAAAAAGGGACCAAAAACTTTATTGGCTGAAATGGCACAGAAAACGTTCACCTTAGGCGAGTCACGTTCATACTGAGTTGTTTCCCGCGGATTCTCAGTGCCCCATATACAGACATTGTGACGGTTGACTTCCCCGTTAGTGTGGAAAGTTGCTTCATCACTAAACACAATCTTTGAAACGAAAGATTCATCTGTTTCCATTTGAGCAAGGATAAAATCACAGAAATCGATTCTTTTAATCTTAAAAGCGAACAAATGTACAACTAAATGAAACTTTGTAGCTCCCTTAATTCGCCGACAGATAGTGCTTAGCTCTGCCTTTTGTCGTTGCAGAGTTTTAAATTCCTAAGGTTGTGGTATTCTTTTTGAATCACCCTGTATTCTGAGATTTTGAAATTTGATTGTGGCCAGAGCCATTTGTGTTGCACCTTGTATATGTTGCCTTTTGGGGTTTTAAATTATTTTATTGCTATCTTAATTGGATTTTTAACTTGTTATGATTTCTTGTTGGAGTCCTTCAGCCGTGAAAGATTCGGCTATGTGCCGCTTCGGTTGTAAAATTTATTAAAATTACAATAAATGACAATTAGAAGCAGAAACTGACCTCAATCCTTGACCCTTTCCACAATCCTATTACCTGTTCTGCCCAGTGGGTTTAGCGGGCGTCTCAGTAATCTTCGGAGATGACCCCACCGCTTTTTGGGCACTGGAATACACTTAAGTAACCCCGCAATCTATCTCCAGGGGCTATCCCGCTCGCTGGCGTAGCCCTTAAATGCGGACGTCGCGGTACTAATTCTCGTCGCGCCGGCAGTGCCTCTCAGCGCTCAGCGACCCACCAATCAGCGCGAGCTACTGCGAGCGGCCTCTATCTGCGACGCGGCACCGTGGCGCCGCCACTGCCGTCGCGCTTTTGTTCCCCTCGGTTTGAGTGGCCGCCGACAAACACAACGCGGCGATTCGCGTCGCCGCAGTCGCCCCACGTCGCGTCGAGTCGCGTCGCCGCGGGCAGACACCACTCTCGCCCTAACTTTCGCCGGGGCTATTTTCCGCGGCTGTAACTCACTTGTCTGCCAGGGGACACTTCAGCTGTTAACAGCGACGAGCGCACGGGCTGGCCGGATAGCGGCCGTGTGGAGGCTTAGCGGCCGCCCCGGGGCGGCTGTTCATTACATTACATTACAATGTCCCCTCGCACACGAGTGCGCCGCTTCAAACGCGATCTTGTCTGCCGGAATCGTTTGAGTGTGAAGCGATACGCGGGATATTGACTCTGGTGATTATGCCAGATGGAAGCGCACTGGAAAACATCCTGTGTTCACTGTGGCGCAGCGAAAACGACTTCTTTAATGCGATGAGGCACGAATTCAGACACCACCGAAGATTACTTTCAGTATTTAACGACACACGTATTCTGTTCAATCACTAGGAAAATTTGGAAGCACATATTAAGGTGGCTGAATAACTCTCTGTCACTACAAACTATCTCTAAAAGGTCACTTATACTTCCGTCCCGCAAGCTGAAATAATGATAGACCTAGGTGCTTGGATAGTGATAGTACCAGGCCCTCGAGTATCTTTGGCACAATAAGAGAAAATTTTATTTAAGTTGATGTGTTGGCAGAAGAGCCAACACCGTGTAGCTAGAGGAGGCCGAAATGCACGCGTTTAAGCTCACGCAAACTGGCGTGAGGTCTGGATCAGGACAATGTAATTAATATAGCCAATAAGGTACGTTGCTGCTGGAATACTTAACTTTAACCCATAATTGGTGTACATCGCTCTTGACGGTACATGTTTTACAATCTCAATATTAACTGGTAATGGCGCCTTGCTAGGTCGTAGCAAATGACGTAGCTGAAGGCTATGCTAACTATCGTCTCGGCAAATGAGAGCGTATTTGTCAGTGAACCATTCCTAGCAATGTCGGCTGTACAACTGGGGCGAGAGCTAGGACGTCTCTCTAGACCTGCCGTGTGGCGGCGCTCGGTCTGCAATCACTGACAGTGGCGACTCGCGGGTCCGACGTATACTAACGGACCGCGGCCGATTTAAAGGCTACCACCTAGCAAGTGTGGTGTCTGGCGGTGACACCACATAAGTTTACCAGCACTCAGCACAACAATAAATGACAACTCAAATGACAACTTATTCCCAATAAATTAGATTTTGTAATGATTCAAATGTTGGCAGGACTCAAACCTAGAACCATGTCGCAGTGGTGGACATGCTGTACTACAGGATCTGGCCAAGTAGCCCAGTGACTGGTACTTCTAAAACATAAAATAGAAATACACATAAAAGCACACAGCAACCAGTTCACCGCAGTTACACATAACATTGTCTCTAGCCATAAATAATTTAGAAGAATCATTCAAGGAACTAGTATATAATGTAAACAAGTTAAAACATCAGTGCTAGTATAGTACGAAAGTAGCTGTTAACACATGAATAGCTAAGCAGCAACAACAAGTGCTTGATTCGTTCAAATGGCTCTGAGCACTATGGGACTTAACAGCTGAGTTCATCAGTGCCCTAGAAGTTATAACTACTTAAACCTAACTAACGCAAGGACATCACAAACATCCATGCCCGAGGCAGGATACGAGCCTGCGGCAGTAGCGGTCGCGTGATTCCAGACTGAAGTACCTAGAACCGCTCAGCCACAACGGCGGCGAAGTGCTTGATTAATTTAAATGCCAAAAATAGAAACCGGAATAAATTGAAACAGTACTTCTATCTGACAGTAGCTCCTTAAATAATTTGAAATCAAAAAAATTAAAAAAGAAAAACAAGAAAAAAGTTAAAACTCATTTTATAACGTACGGCAATGGTTGTAAATTCTGAAACAGTTTTAATAAACCTGGTACAACGGCAACACAGCTAGTTTCAGACTTGCAAGGACAGTGATCCAGAGGAGAGAATAATCAGCTAAAAATCAGAGCGGCAACTAAGACAAGTTACCAAAATCACATCACCAAAACTTATAGACAAAATAAACTCTCCAAGGAAGGTCAGACCAGATGTATCAGACTATTCTCACGTTCTACCACAGGACACGAACTCATAACTGACCAATTTAAACCATGAGACAAGTCAGTTAATTCCAATCCGCAATGAGAAGAACAAATAACGGACAGAAATCATGAAAACACAAAAGGAGTGGACTGATTTCAACCCTATCGATAAGTATTAACCACCAAACAAAGGCGGCTGCTCTTACATCTACATCTAAATCTACATGCATACTTTGAAATCACTTTTAACTGCTTGGAACAGGGTTCATCGAACCACCTTCACAACACTATTATTCATATCCCGTACAGCGCGCAGAAAGAACGAACACCTATATCTTTCCGTACGAGCTCTAATTTCCCTTATTTTATCGTGGTGATCGTTTCTCCCTATGTAGATTGGTGTCAACAAAATATTTTCGCATTCGGAGGAGAAAGTTGGTGATTCGAATTTCGTGAGAAGATTCCGTCGCAACGAAAAACGCCTTTCTTTTAATGATATTCAGCGCAAATCCTGTATCATATAAGTGACACTCTCTCCCATATTTCGCGATAATATAAAAACTGCTGCCCTTCTTTGAACTTTTTCGATGTACTCCGTCAATCCTATCTGGTAAGAATCCCACACCGCGCAGTAGTATTCTAAAAGAGTACGGAGAAGCATAGTGTAGGTAGTCTCCTTAGTGGACCTGTTACATTTTCAAAGAGTCCTGCCAATAAAGCGCGGTCTTTAGTTAGACTTCCCCACAACATTTTCTATAGGTTCCTTCCAATTTAAGTTGTTCATAATTGCAGTTCTAGGCATTTAGTTGTATTTACGGCCTTTAGATTTGACTGATTTATCGTTTAACCGAAGTTTAACGAATCCCTTTTAACACTCATGTGGATGACCGCACACTTTTCGTTATTGAAGGTCAACCGCTAATTTTCACACCATTTAGATATCTTTTCTAAATCATTTTTCAATTTGTTTTGATCTTCTGATGACTTTATTAGTCGATAAAAGACAGCGTCCTCTGCAAACAACCTAAGACAGCTGCTCAGATTGTCTACCAAATCGTTTATATAGATAAGAAACAGAAAAGTGCCTATAACACTACCTTGTGGAACGCCAGAAATCACTTCTGTTTCAGTTGATGACTTTCCGTCAGTTACTACGAACTATGACATCTCTGACAGGAAATCACAAATCCAGTCACATAACTCAGACGATAGCCGGCCGCAGTGGGCGAGTGGTTCTAGGCGTTGCAGTCTGGAACCGCGTGACCGCAACGGTCGTAGGTTCGAATCCTGCCTCGGGCATGGATTTGTGTGATATCCTTAGGTTAGTTGGGTTTAAGTAGTTCTTAGTTCTAGGAGACTGATGACCTCAGATATTAAGTCCCATAGTGCTCAGAGCCATTTTGAACTGAGACGATATTTCATAAGCACGCAATTTAACTACAAGCCGGTTGTGTCGTACAGTGTCAAAAGCCTTCCGGAAATCCCTTGTCAATAACACTCAACGCTTCATGCGGATAGAAAGCTAGTTGTGTTTCACAAGAAAGATGTTTCTTAAACCTATGTTGACTGTGTGTCAATAGCCCGTTTTCTTCGAGGTACTTCGTAATATTCGAAGACAATATATGTTTCAAAATCCTGTTGCTTATCGACGTTGACGATATGGGCCTGTAATTTAGTGAATTACTTCTACTTAGAAACAAAGTTTGACAAGCAGTGCGGGACACATTGTATTCGGACCTCACGTAAATCAGTCTTGGAAAAAATCTCCCCCTTCCATTAGTCTTTCCAGTTGTTCTATGTAGAAGAAATGAATCAATGACAATTTGTGGGCTTACTGCAGCTTTGAAACCAGCACACATACGTAAACCTTCTGATGGATTTTTTAATAAAACAAGGGAAATGTCAACTGGCTTGCAGAAACAGATTACATCACCCCACTGTATTTACAACGTAGCAGTCCCTGAACAACCTGCTTATGTACAGCATGGGGGACAGGCCAAGCATGATAAAATCTGGGTCGCGCATTGTCTTTAACTGTAATGTGCTCCTCTAAATCTTTAGCCATTATTATACTTTGTTAACAAGATTCACTGTAAATGTCAGACATATTGCTATGAGACACCAAAACACGGATTTGGAACACGTTGTCTTGTATGTAGGGGTTGAACAAGTCGAACAAGTCTAAATCGAAAGTCGGGAGCGACAATGCATTACCACGACGCACCCCAAGCAATGACTCCCATGACAGCCGGCTGTCTTCTGACGCCGTCCGACGATAGGTACGGCGTCGGCGTTACTCTGGCGACTCCTAGGAGCCGACCTGCATGAATATGCTGACTGTTAAAATGATTGCGATGATAGTGACGACTACGAACTGGTGGCGGCGCTAAGCGACACAGACTCTGCATCACTCCAACCCCTCAATACGCAAGATGTTGACGTGCTGGCTGCCGGTCCTTAAATACGTCATTCTGCCGCTGATGTCTGCTATTCTTTTTTCCCAATATTCTGGCATTGCTCTGCTGACACGATTACCGCCCTCGATGTCGACAGCCTGGCGCGCGGGGAGCTGCTTCTTGTCGCGTCTTCTACTGTGCGGCGAGCTGGCCGTTGACACAGCGTTCTCCTTCGTGTTGCTGAACTTGGCGCTCTGCTGACCCAATTACGCCACGGTATCATAACACTGAACTGCGAAACCGAATATAACACACATACGAATTCTGACTGCCAATATTCCTACACATTTTAACTAATTTTATTGTTACAAAACTCCAAGTTTTAACTAACTTAATCAATCTCATCTTTCGACCCTCTACAGAGTGTTATAGCAAGCCTCCACTTCTGGTGGAGGTCATGCGAATACTACAAGACATAGAAAACTTTAGAAAACTAGATCACTTTATTATTATTATTTGAATAATATAAAGTACTTATGTTGTAAAAAATCCATGTCCACATGACTGCCAATCTGTTACTATCGTTGAACTCTATGACTGTTATCGATACAGTGCATAATGGTAGACTCTCAATGTACAACTGATTATAAATTTTGATGCACAGTCTTACTAATAGTGTTGTTAGGTCGCAGCCGGATACTGATGAGTAAGACCATGCTGTCGACGCAGGTGGTGACTGCGGAGTGGTTTTGCACACTGATGTAAGGAACCAGCAGGCAGCAGTGTCGTATGGAACTTCTTGAGGTCGTGTCCCGACGTCTCTCATTCGCTGCCGCCACTGTCCTTACTTCATTACTTGTGGTTCCATTGTAAGGTACCGTCTTCGACGTGGCACCTCGTGCTTCGGACGACACCACAATTTCTTTGCTATTTACAGTCAGAGTGGCGTATTGTGTGCACCACGACCAAATAGTAGATAGAATTGGAAGGAAAATCAGCATTGGCCGTACTTTCGTTGTTTTACTGTCAGCAAAATCGATTTTCGGTCACTTAGTGACCATAGTACTAGAAGTGTGATTTTCGGTTTTTTACTCTCTCATCGTTATGTGAAAATTCTTAACTCCTAGCACTGAGGATGGTAACTAAGTGACCGAAAATAGATTTTGCTGACAATAAAACAACAAAAGTACGGCCAATGCTGATTTTCCTTCCAATTCTGTACAGTCAGAGTATTAATTGATAAACTAAACACAGAAACATATACTTACAACACTTTGCAGAACAGGCGACGCTCTTGTAAAAGCAGGTACTGCACTATCACTAAATAGTTCAAAATCTGCACTGGGAAAAAAAGAAAAAGATTTAGAGATGGGTATATGTGTTCTCTACAGTTCAAGGGTTTGGATATAATTGCAGGTGTCAATTTGGTAGCATTCACAGAGATGAACGTAGGCGTTAGGTTGGACGGTGAGTAGACAAAAAAGGATGGGGAAGCTATGATGTGGTGTGGGAAAGGTGGGGAAGAGTTACAGCCAGTAGGATCGATAAATAAAATATTTTATGTTTCTTTTATTTTTCACACCAAATTGCACAATCTTTACAGCCTGACAAGTTTGGATCACCACAAATGATCTTTAGATATACACTGACGGGAAATAAAATCACAGCACCAACAAGGAGTTGTGCTACATAAAGCTGGTAGGAGTTTTTTATACCTGAAAGATGGTGTCTAGCAATATTTCGCGCAGGTCGCGTACGAGTGGTACTAGTAGCGCCACTATGATTATACAGATCATGTTAGCTTTAAATATACGTTGTAAGTGTCGTGAGCTTCAGTTTTCTTTGAGATTGGACGTAGTGAGTTGATACTAGTCAAGAATGTCTTTAAGGCCACAAAGACGCCATTATCGGAGCCTCACTTACTTTGAACGACGTCATGTAGTTGGGCTACGAGAAGTTGGATGTTCCTTCTGCGATATTACAGAAAGACTTGGGAGGAATGTAGTCACTGTACATGACTGCTGGCAGCGGTGGCCCACGAGAATGTACGGTTGTAAGAAGACCACGCTCCGGACGCCCACGTGACACTTCCGAAATGGGAGACCATCATGTTTAGCTTATGGATCCGGCGCATCGTAATGAATCTGCAGCAGCAATCTATACACCAGTTGGTACCATAGTGATACAACGAACTGTTAAAAATCGGTTATTTCAAGGACAGCTCCGAGTCAGTCATTCTAGAGCGTGCCTTTTACTGACCGAAAACTTCAGTGGTGTAAAACGATAGCAAACTGGAGGGCAGGCAGGAGGTCTGTCGTGTTTTATGGCGCAAACTGGTTCTGCCTCGGTGGCAGTAACAGTCGTGTGATGGTTAAAAGGAAGCCAGTTGAGGGCTTGCAACCAATCTATCTGTCTGCTTGGCACACCGGACCCTACACCTGGAGTTACGTACGGGGGTAAGATTTCGTATGACAGTAGGAGCACTCTCATGGTTATCCCACGTACCCTGACAGCAAATCTGTACGTCAGTCCGGTGATTCGGCCTGTCGTGCTGCCATTCATGAATAGCATTCTAGGGGGTGTTTTCCGACAGGATAACACTCGCCCACAACCGCTGTTGCAACCCAACATGCTCTACAGGGTGTCGATATGTTGCCTTGGGCTGTCCGATCACCAGATATGTCTCCACTCGAGCACGTATGGGACATCATTGGACGACAATTCCATCCACCGTCATCTGCGAACAGCAATAATTGTCCCTGTACTGACAGACCAAGTACAACAGGCGTGGAACCCGATTCCCCCCCCCCCCCCCCCCCAACTGAAATCCTTCACTTGTACAACACAATGCATGCATGCACTTTTGAATGGTTTCATTCAATATTTTGGAGGTTGCTTCTGTTATTAATGTACCAGAATCTCATATTTTCAGTGCTTTATCTTTCACTTACTGGGGCTACAACTTTGCTTCCGTCGTATTTGCTCAAAGTTCAAGGCTTTATTGTGAGCATCTCACAAAAAATTTACGTTTCAAAGTACTGGCCATTGCTGGCCGCTACCTTCTCCCATCTTTAGGGCAGCATATGAATCCCGCGGCGGAAGAACTGGGCGTCTTTAGAGAAGTTCCATGCATATATCCAATTTTGCAATTGTTCATATGACAGGAAGCGCTGGGCAGCCAGGTCATGTGCCATTGAACTAAAAATTTGGTAGCCAAAGCGAACAATGTCTGGAGAATACGTTGGGTGGGGTGGGACTTCCCATTTCAACGTTTCCACGTATGTTTTGGCAGGTTTTGAGACATGGGATCGAGTACTGTCATGCTGCAAAAATCACCTTTTCATGTCTATCGCTCTATTGTGGCCGTTTGTCTTTCAGTGATCGGCTCAGACACATCAATTGCTTTCGATAACGATCTTCTGTGATTGTTCCCGTCGGTGCAGTAGCATCGAAAGCTTCCTCTCTTTAAAACCATGCTGGTCTTCAGAGTCAAAATCACCGTTTTTGAAGAATGGAAACCATTTTCTGCAAAGTTCTGTCACTAACAGGACCTCATCATAGGTCATACCCAGCTTTTTATGAGACTCAGCCACAGATTTTGATGGTAAATGTGCCAACACCTTGTAGATAGAGGAGGCCTAAATGCACGCTATTTACTGCAGACGGGCGTGAATTCTGGAACAGGATAAGTAGTGAATGGTAATAAGAAAAGTATGCAGCTCCTCGAATACTTAACTTTTATTTATCCTTGTTGTGAATACAGCATTCCGGATGAGACATGTCATACGATAATTATCAAACTATGTAAGGCTAATGGCGCCTTGCTAGGTCGTAGCCATGGACTTAGCTGAAGGCTATTCTAACTGTCTCTCGGCAAATGGGAGAAAGGCTTCGTCCGTGTAGTCGCTAGCAATGTCGTCCGTACAACTGGGCGAGTGCTATTCCGTAACTCGAGACCTGCCTTGTGGTGGCGCTCGGTCTGCGATCACACAGTGGCGACACGCGGGTCCGATCTGTACTAAATGGACCGCGGCCGATTTAAGCTACCACCTAGCAAGTGTGGTGTCTGGCGGTGACACCACAGATTTCTTCATATCAAAGCAGAATATTAAAAACTCCCGCAGATGACGAGAACGTGGCTCGTAAGTTGACATATTCAGCCGAGAATAACTTTAAGATGCAATCAAAAATCGACTGATATTTTGATGGCGTTATGTTCTCAAATGCCCAAGCTTACTGTATGACACTTACTACCTACGACTTCCACCACTACTTTCCACTAATCGCGTCTACTGCAAAACGGCGGAAGCAAAGTTGTAGACCTAATACATTAACCTGTGACCTTGCAATGTTATTCAGTCAAATAGGCTATCTAGACAAATGTATTACTGAAATATCGTTATTCTACATTAATTATTTTGCGAGTTTTTTCCGCCAGTGTATGTAGTAGCATCAGCAACCCGTTGTATGTGTACGGGAACTACAAACATGTTAATTGAAGTGGGACGGATAAATACTGCGGCAGATATAATTGTCTTGGGGCAGGAGTCGGTTGAGCTTGCTTTGGGATAGGAAATGGAGTGCATGTGGTACTGACGCCGTGGAATGAATTGTTATAGAAACTGCTGCATACGATGACTGGTGGTCAGAGGGGAACAATGTGGTTATTGGAATATACACTACTGGCCATTAAAATTGCTACACTAAGAAGAAATGCAGATGATAAACGGGTATTTATTGGACAATTATACTAGAATTGACATGTGATTACATTTTCACACAATTTGGGTGCATAGACCCTGAGACATCAGTACCCAGATCAAGCACCTCTGGCAGTAATAACGGCCTTGATACGTCTGGGCATTGAGTCAAACAGAGCTTGGATGGCATGTACAGGTACAGCTGCCCATGCAGATTCAACACGATACCATAGTTCATCAAGAGTAGTGACTGGCGTATTGTGACGAGCCAGTGGCTCGGCCACCATTCACCAGACATTTTCAATTGGCGAGAGATCTGGAGAACGTGCTGGCCAGGGCAGCAGTCGAACATTTTCTGTATCCAGAAAGGCCCGTACAGGACCTGCAACATGCGGTCGTGAATTATCCTGCTGAAATGTAGGGTTTCGCAGCGATCGAATAAAGGGTAGAGCCACGGGTCGTAAGACATCTGAAATGTAACGTCCACTGTTGAAAGTGCCGTCAATACGAACAAGAGGTGACCGAGACGTGTAACCAATGGCACCTCATACCATCACGCCGGGTGATACGCCAGTATGGCGATGGCGAATACACACTTCCAATGTGCGTTCACCGCGATGTCGCCAAACACGGATGCGACCATCATGATACTGTAAACCGAACCTGGATTCATCCGAAAAACTGACGTTTTGCCATTCGTGCACCCAGGTTCGTCGTTGAGTACGCAATCGCAGGCGCTCCTGTCTGCGATGCAACGTCAAGGGTAACCGCAGCCATGGTCTCCGAGCAGATAGTCCATGCTGTTGTAAACGTCGTCGAACTGTTGGTGCAAATGGTTGTTGTCTTGCAAACGTCCCCATCTGTTGACTCAGGGATCGAGACGTGGCTGCACGATCCGTTACAGCCACGCGGATAAGATACCTGTCCTCTCGACTGCTAGTGATACGAGGCCGTTGGGATCCAGCACGACGTTCCGTATTACCCTCCTGAACCCACCGATTCCATATTCTGCTAACAGTCATTGGATCTCGATCAACACGAGCAAGAATGTCGCGATACGATAAACCGCAATCGCGATATGCTACAATCTGACCTTTATCAAAATCGGAAACATGATGGTACGCACTTCTCCTCCTTACACGAAGCATCACAACAACGTTTCACCAGGCAACGTTGGTCAACTGCTGTTTGTGTATGAGAAATCGGTTGGAAACTTTCCTCATGTCAGCACGTTGTAGGTGTCGCCACCGGCGGCAACCTTGCGTGAATGCTCTGAAAAGCTAATCATTTGCATGTCCCGTCGGTTAAATTTCGCGTCTGTAGCACGTCATCTTCGTGGTGTAGCAATTTTAATGGCCAGCAGTGTAATTAGCGGATAGGGTAGGATAAGCGAAGATGTTGATTATGAGTGAGGAGGTTTAAGCCTATCTGCCGGTGAACAGTGATAGCAGAAGCGTTTACACTGTGTTCTGAGAACAAGCACCTCCGTCTTCTTGCAAAACACTGAGAGGCAGATTGCAGCGCCACTCGTGGCAGTACGTAGCGGACGGCAAGTGGCGGCCCTGCGAAGTGAGCGTCGACTCATTACGGGAGCGGCCCCTCTGCTCTCAGGGTATTGCCGCAGACACAGCCGCGGCTGCTGCGAGGATAATGGAGATGACGCTGTGCCCGGCCGACGGCCGACTCCTCAGGGAGATGGGTCGGCGGGGATTGCGGCAGCCTCAGCGGCGGTGGTGCGTCGCGGGTAGCGGGAACGCCAGGCGCGCACGCGCACGCGCCTTCCTCTCGCCGATCTCATCCGCACTCGCAGAAAGAGTGTCGCCGCTACATTTTTGCAATATCGTCAAGCGGTGCTCTAGAGATCCGACATCGGTTTCATTCGCTTTTATTCCTAGTATTGTTTTTGAATCTCCTCGAGACGAATGTAGTCAGTGGACACTTCATAATGTGTTTTAAAGAAAAAGGTTCAAATGGCTCTGAGCACTATGGGACTTAACATCTGTGGTCATCAGTCCCCTAGAACGTAGAACTACTTAAACCTAACTAACCTAACGACATCACTCATATCCATGCCCGGGGCAGGATTCGAACCTGCGACCGTAGCGGTCACGCGGCTCCAGACTGAAGGGCCTAGAACCGCACGGCCCCACCGGCCGGCTCATAATGTGTTCCAAACTGTATAAATAAGAAGGGAAACAATAACACTTTTCCCGGGTTCGATTCCCGGCGGGTCAGGTATTTTCTCTGCCTCGTGACGACTGGGTGTTGTGTGATGTCCTTAGGTTAATTAGGTTTAAGTAGTTCTAAGTTCTAGGGGACTGATGACCGTAGATGTTAAGTCCCATAGTGCTCAGACCCATTTGAACCAATAACACTTTCGATCGCAGAAGTTCTAAAAGAATCCTTAAACACATTTTCAGTTCGAATGTAATATATTTTCTTGAAAGCTACGTCCACGAATGTGCATGGTTTTAGAGAGCATCGCTCGTGAGAAACTCAACTTGCCTTTTTCTCACATTATATATGCGAACTATCGATGAAGGGCGATAGGTAGATTCCATATTTCTAGACTTATGGAAAGCATCTGGCACGGTGTCCCATTGCAGGCTGCTAAGGAAGAATGAGCATATGGAATAGGTTCACAGATATGTGAGTGGTTCAAAGACTTCTCAAGTTACAGAATCCAGCATGTAGTCCTCGACGCCGAGTGTTCGTCAGCGACAAGGGTATCGTTAGTAGTGCCAGGGGAAGTGTGATAGGACCGCTATTATTCTATACATGTGTAAATAATTTGGAAGACAGGGTGGCCTGTCATCTGCGGTAGTGTGCTGATAATTCCGTGGTGCAGGGTATGGTGTCGAAGTTGAGTGACTGTAGAAGGATACAAGACGACTAACACAAAATTTCTAATTGTTGTGATGAACGACAACTAGCTCTAAATGCAGAAAAATGCAAGTTAATGTGCATGAGTAAGAAAAGCAAAACCGTAATATTCGGATACAGCAATGGTAGTACCTTGTCTGACATAGTCACGTCTTCTAAATATCTGAGTGTAGCGTCGCAAAGCGATATGAAATGCGACGAGGATGTGAGGATGGTGGTACGGAAGGCGAATGGACGACTTCGGTTTATTGGGAGAATTCTAGGAAAATATGGTTCCTCTGTAAACAGATCTCATACGAGAACGCTGGTGAGACTTACTTTTGAGTGCTGCTCGGGATCCGTACTGGGCTGGATTAAACGAAGACATCGAAGCAATTCAGAGGCGGGTTGCTACATTTGTTACTTAGAGGCTCGAACAACACGCTGGTGTTATTGACATGTTTCAGGAACTCAAATGGAAATCTCTGGAGGGAAGAAAACCGGTATTTCATGTTAACTACAGAACGACCCTACTGCCTCGAACATACACTACGTGCACGGTTTACGAAGATAAGATTCAAGAAATCGGGGCTCATACGGAGGCATAAAGACAGTCATTTTCCATGGTTCTTTTTGCGAGTGGAACCGGAAAGGAAAGGATTAGTCGTGGTACACGGTCTCCTCCGCCACGCGCCGTACGGTGCTTTTGCGGAGTATCTCTATAGATGTAGATGTAGAAATATACGTTGTGGCCGAGCGGTTCTAGGCGATTCAGTATGGAACGGCGCTGTAGGGCAATAAAAGAATTTCATTTTATCGTATGAGACTTGTCTTCCACTGGTTTCGACTTCTGATCGATTTCGCGTCCCAAGAGTGAAGTATGGCTGGAGTTCTATTACAACTAAGACAGCCACATTGTGGTATTCTCTGGGCCCCATAGTTACTCCTCAAGGTCGCGTTACTGCCACAGATTATGTGACCATTTTGGCAGATCAGGTGGATCCCAAGATACAAATTTCCTCCCCAATTGTGAAGCTGTGTTCCATGACGATAGGGTCGATGTTCACACAGCTCGCACCGTCCCGGACTGGTTTTGACAGTACGGAGCTCAATTGTCGCATCTCCCCTGGCCACTGCAGTCATCGGGTTTAAATGATATTGAATCTTTACGGTCTACATTTTTGGAGAGATGTGTACTTGATCGTTATCCACCTCTACTGTCGTTACCTGGAGACGCACTGTTTTGCGGAAAAATGGAATAACATCCCATTGAAAACCATTCAAAACTTGTATTCATCCATTCCGAGACGACTGGTAACTGTTCTGAATGCCAACGAGTTTCCTACACTATGAGGCACGGTGATATGTATCGCTTTTGGTGTTTGGTTATTTTTGTCTACCCCTCTAACGACAAATATCACTAATAATAACAACAACAATAACAAAGCAATATACAGACAAATAATTACCCCCACTTCACAAAGTTTAGCAGTGGCCAGTGGAGAAGGCGTCGTCCATGTGCCGTCTGAAAGAATCCCGTTGCTGGCTTGTTACTTTGACCATAATTGGAACAGTAATTTCAACGAGTGTATAGACCGAATTGATTTTCGGAATTTGGAATGTAGTGCTATAATTTTTTTTTTTTTTTTTGGTGGAGGTTCGTTCAGTCGACCTCCACTGGTGAGTTGTCAGCGTTGTTTGCTGCCATGCTGTGGACCCCGGTTCAGTGCCTGGTACTGCGGTAGTGGGAGGGCAGGAAGATGGTGCACTCAGCCTCGTGATGTCAGCTGTGTAGCTACTCCACTGACAAACAGCGGCTCCAAGGTTTGGCTGGCCTATAAAGGTCGGGAGAGCGGTGTACTCACCCCTCGCCCCTCCACACTGCATCCGCACGACGCCATATGACAGAGTATGACACGGCGTTTTTTGGTAAGTCACTGTCCTCTGGGCCTGACACCGGAGTTACTTTACTTTTCGCCGGCCTGTGTGGCCGAGCGGTTCTAGGCGCTTCAGTCTGGAACCGCGCGACCGCTACGGTCGCAGGTTCGAATCCTGCCTCGGGCATGAGTGTGTGTGCTGTCTCTAGGTTAGTTAGGTTTAAGTGGTTCTAAGTCTAGGGGACTGATGGCCTCAGATTTTAAGTCCCATGGTGATCTGAGCCATTTGAACCAACTATACTTTTCGTAGATTGTACTATCGTTGAAAGAGTAAATCATCCAAACTACTATATATATCGCCTACAATGATTATTTACTCTGAGAAAATATTTTCTAGTAATTTCTCAGAGATGTTCAGTGCACTTCGTAGGTGATTCGTAGACATAAATTTTGCGTCTTTTCTGTTTTAATATTTCATTTAAACAAACGAAGATGGCGTTTTCATTCAGTATTAAAAAAAAATATTTAATTTTAACTGGAAATATCAGCATTGGACATAAAAAAATTTCTCACTGCTGTCACGGATACAGATCCAAATATACTGTAACATGTACTAACATTGCGTGTGAGCTTGATCCAGACTCCGTTAGAAGAGAAACATTACAACTTTACACATAGCACTGAATTTTAAATTGATTTATTTATTTTTTGTCCTCACAAATCGCTGTCTGTTGCATAACCTGCGGTAGTGGCCGGCACAGCGCCTGTCACTTCTTCAGCGAAGATTCTGCCGTCGTCATCTTGCGCCACTCTTCCTTTCGTCATGAAATAAATATTTCTTATAATATTGAGTTACGATGATAACGACGTTTATATTCACATAAAATATCTTTACCGAAACAAGGAGTCCCAGGAGAAAGTCAATATTCTGTCATATGACAGGAACGACCATTCTAAGCAAAATACTTATGGATATATGCCTATTCTGAATGGTTTTCCAGACAGAACACATTTAATGTACATTGCTATTTGTTTTCTGTTTTGTAAAGATACTGTGAGGTTTAGGCATCTACACATGTACAACAGTTAGTAAACATTACAATGTTCGGTTCACAAAGCAGTATTTTAACACATTCACCTCTAAGCATCATCGTACACGTCACGTTACAGCTACTGTACACTTTATAATGAATGTCAGAACAGCCACGGTCAGCTCTAATGCATTTGTGCGCTCTTGGGAGAACATGTGATGCTCGTCTGTGTGCCTCCCTAATGAATCCAGCAACGTCCATGGTGCGACCAAGAAGTTCATCTCGCGTATTCACTTTTCCTTTGTACACCTCATACTTCATCCAACCTGATAAATAAAAGTCTAATTGGGTAAGGCCTGGCGAGGGCGAGGGCTAGGCAGCCGAAGAACTTTTGAGGTCGGATCACTAGATTTGCGGCACAAGCGTGGCACTGAGCGGTCATCTGTTAAATTTGTTGATCCATGCCCTGCCACATACAGTGACGATATGCTATCTGGTTCTTCATGCGAGCCGGCCAGTGTGGCCGAGCGGTTCTAGGCGCTTCAGTCTGGAGCCACGCGACCGCTACGGTCGCAGGTTCGAATCCTGCCTCGGGCATGGATGTGTGTGATGTCCTTAGTTAGGTTTAAGTAGTTCTAGGGGACTGATGACCTCAGATGTTAAGTGCTCAGAGCCATTTGAACCATTTTTTTCTTCATGCGAACAACTCTCCAGTGCCCTTCGTGGAGAAGACGGAGCACTGGCTGCTGAACAGGGGAACGAATCAATACATGCTGTTTCTTTAGCCGAAAGAATTTGTATCTTGCAGCAGCCACATACACTTTTGCTTCAAAATATTTTAATGGCCACCAGTAAGTCATCGAAAGAAAGGTTTTCCGGTTGGGACGTGGGAAACAACCACTACACAAGTCTATACGCGGAAAGATGTGCAGGCACCAGAACATATAGAAGCGTAGCCGCAGTTGTGATGTGATGAGCAGTGAAAGACGCTTGTTGAAGAGCAGTACATTCTTGTCAATCTTTTTTAGCCTTATCGAATTCGTGGAAAGGCAGCGCTGGGTACTGGTTAGGTAGCGTGGGCTGTGCTGAGACGGAGGCGACCATGTTTGTCGAGCGGAAACTATCCCCGGTAGTAGTTGATTCATGGTATCCAAAAGTGAAAATATCTGCTGCGCCTGAAACTGTACAAGCTGTGTTAAATTCGGCACAGGTGGCGCCATGGCAGCGTACCGCAAATTTGCAGCCATGTTGAACGAGCAATATTAATACTCACAAGCTGCGATATTGTCACGAATAAAACAGTGACCCGTATATACAATAAGTTTCCTTTAATTTACGTCTAAGGTCACAAACTGTTTGTTAACAGATTACCGGTTTCGGTCTATAATGACGATCATCAGATCTGTTTTATAAAACCAAAGTCGTAATGTACTGCAGCCATAGTGGCATCGTCAAATGATTTTGCATTTACCAATTGACGATGCCACTATATATGTTTTTAAACGCCAATGGGGACTTGGATTTCCCCCAGCTAAGAATTTTAACATACGGTTTACAGCGGCATTTACAAACACCATTAACGTGATACACTCTTTTTCCTTCCCGAAACTTCTTTTCCTTCCCACATTACAAAAATTTTTGTTAGGAGTTCCTGCCGGTTTAAGCCTGTTTCATCGCCGTTACACAGTTGTTCGTGCCTAAGGCACAGTTCGTTGATTTTTGAATTTAAATCTTGAATGTATTGAGAAACGTCAGTCTCATACGCAAGAATGAATGCCATGGTGCTTCTTAAAGTTTTCAAACCGACCGTCGCTGGCACGAAAATAATCTTTGTTGGTCATTTCACGATATAAATGTTGAGCTTTCTATTTAAAATATGACCCGAAATAGGTACATGTCTGCTTCTTTGCTGTTTAAACCAAATGTACAGAGCTTTCTCAACCTGATGGTGTTCGCTCATGCGAAGGGTTTTTCTTTATTTCCTTCTTCCTTTTTTTTGGCCATATTCTACAGTTTTTATGAAATTTTTATTTTACCAGTACTTTTTTTTCTATGTCGGAGATTCACCGCGGTCATATCTTTTAGTACTAGCCCATTTATCAATAAAAGTTTTATGCTTACCTTCAGCGTTTCCACTTGTGGTCGCCATCACATAACACTTTTCAACACAAAAATTAGAACAGACAATTAATCACGAATAACATGAGAGGAGCACTCTCAGTAGCACTTCTTATACGGCCATGGGGCACGGGGCAGAAAAGAGGAGGAGCCTGCCGCGCCAAGTGTGCCTGGTCTGTGTCTGGAGGAAGCTCAGTGCAGGCCTCCGATGCGGCGTCCGATCACCGAGCGTGTCGGACTGTTAATGGTCGGACTATCGCGAGTCTAATATATATATATATATATATATATATATATATATATATATATATATATATATATATATATATATATCGCGCTACGTACGCGCTCCACTACTGCCCATTAAAATTGCTGCAGGAAGAAGAAAAAGAAATGCAGATGATAAACGGGTATTCGTTGGACAAATATATTATACTAGAACTGACATGCGATTGCATTTTCACGCAATTTGGGCGCATAGATCCTGAGGAATCAGTTCCCAGAACAACCACCTCTGGGCGTAACAACGGCCTTGATACGCCTGGTCATTGAGTCAAACAGAGCTTGGATGACCCGTGCACCTTCAACACGATACCACAGTTCATCAAGAGTAGTGACTGAAATGTAACGTCCACAGTTCAAGGTGCCGTCATTGTGAACAAGAGGTGACCGAGACGTGTAACCAATGGCGCCCCATTACCATCACGCCGGGTGATACGCCTGTATGGCCATGACGAATACACGCTTCCAATGTGCGTTCACCGCGACGTCACCAAACACGGATGCGACCATCATGATGCTAAAAACAGAACCTGGATTCATCCTAAAAAATGACGTTTTGCAATTCGTGCACCCAGGTTCGTCGTTGAGTACACCATCGCAGGCACTCCTTTCTGTGATGCAGCGTCAAGGGTAACCGCAGCCATGGTCTCCGAGCTGATAGTCCATGCTGCCGCAAACGTCGTCGAACTGTTTGTGCAGATGGTTGTTGTTTTGCAAACGTCCCCATCTGTTGACTCAGGGATCGAGACGTTGCATGCACGATGCGTTACAGCCATGCGGATAAGATGCCTGTCATCTCGACTGCTAGTGATACGAGGCCGTTCCAGCATGGCGTTCCGTACTGCCCTCCTGAACCCACCGATTCCATACTCTGCTAACAGTTATTGGTTCTCGACCAACGCGAGCAGCAGTGTTGCGATACGATAAACCGCAATCGCGATAGGCTACAATCCGACCTTTATCAAAGTCAGAAACGTGATGGTACGCATTTCTCCTCCTTACACGAGGCATCACAACAACGTTTCACCAGGCAACGCCGGTCAACTGCTGTTTGTGTATGAGAAATCGGTTAGAAACTTTCCTCATGTCAGCACGTTGTAGGTGTCGCCACCAGCGCCAACCTTGTGTGAATGCTCTGAAAAGCTATTCATTTGCATATCACAGCATATTCTTTGTGTCGGTTAAATTTCATGTCTGTAGCACGTCATGGTCGTGGTGTAGCAATTTTAATGGCCAGTAGTGTATTTTCACGGAATGGATTGTTTATCAGAGGCTCCTACAGAAGGCCAATAAAGATAGTGATAATACTTATGAAGTGATTTTTGTGCTAACATACACTTTTGTGAGTGGAACTATGCCCAATGACATTAAAAAAACTAATGCTAGGAAAAATTTGAATGTCAGTAATGCTTGTTGTATTGTTCAAATGCGAGTCGTTTATATGGTATTTTGAAATGTTTCCGCACCGACCGTTGTTTGTGCCATTCAACCTGCTTAGTTGCTGGATACGATGTTGTTATGTTTGTTTACAGTTTGCTTCTGTATTCCGTGAGTGCACTGCGGCTTACTAGTCTGTTATTGTGTGACAGTTCACGCACTAGGTCGTCAGTGGACGATGGTGTTTACTAAAACGGAAAAAAGCTGACATGCTCATGATGTTTTGAGAGTGTAGAATAAATGCAATTCGTTCTTGTGAGCTGTATGCGTCAAGATATCCCAACAGGCGTTAACCATCTCGGCAGCTATTGATCAGCCTCTTCAACCAGTTACGTGAAAGTGGTAGCGTAATACCTAGATAATGTAACAGATGGTAACAAGTGACGAGGGAAGAGGGAGAAATTATTGTTCTTGCTGCTGTTGCAGTTGACCTGTACGTTAGCAATCGCACGAGAAAGTTGCATGAGTCAGGAGAGTGTCCTACGCATTGTCCAGCGAGAAAGGTTCCATCCATATCCTTCTCCATCAAGAGCTGTAGGGATACGTTTATGAGACTCGTGTTAACTTCTGTACATGTGGATTAAAACAGGATACTTTAGGTGTATTATGTATCTTGTTTAGTTATGAAGCCACATTTACAAATCATTGCCAGATAAACCGCCTAAACGTGTGCTGGGTTGGTCTGTTGAGAATCCTCGTTGGCTTCGTCTTGTGGAACGTCATCATCCATGGAGTGTAAACGTGTGGTGTGGGATAGGAAACCATCAGCTCACACGCCCGATTTTCATGGGCGGAATATAATGTCGTGTGACTAGGGCCTCCTGTCGTGCAGACCGTTCGCCGGGTGCAAGTCTTTCGATTTGACGCCACTTCGGCGACTTGCGCGTCGATGGGGATGAAATAATGACGATTAGGACAGCACAACACCCAGTCCCTGAGCGGAGAAAATCTCCGACCCAGCCGGGAATCGTACTCGGGCCCTTAGGATTGACAATCTGTCACTCTGACCACTCAGTTACCGTGGCGGACGGCGGAACACTGAACGCGCACAGTTATTGCAGCTCCCTAAGAGACCATCGTCGACGGCTGCTACAAGACGTCCCTCTGCCGACTAGGAGGAACTTGCGCTACCAACGTCATGGCTGTCCAGCCCGTAGTGCACGAAGTACTACAGCATGTGTTCACAAATTATCTGGGCGCTGAGGACCTGCACCTTGGCCGACCCGTGCCCCGGATCAAATTCCTGTAGATTTTTTCTGTGGGGAAATCTGGAAGACACTGTCCACAAGGACACACCAACCGCATCCAATGATATGCGACGACGTATTGCTGCAGCCTACTCGCACATCTCCGCTGAAATTCTAGCACGTCATTTTGTACCAGATTGGAAACGTGTATTCCTGTTGCCGGCGGTCATTTTGAACACAGCCTATAATGGTCTGTTGTCTCGTTACTGGTCAGAGTCCACATAACTAGCGAACGCAACTTGTGTTGTTCAAAAATGTTCAAACGTGTGTGACATCTTATGGGACTTAACTGCTAAGGTCATCAGTCCCTAAACTTACACACAACTTAACCTAAATTATCCTAAGGACAAACACACACACACACACACACAAACACACACACACACACACACACACACACACACACACACACACATGCACGAGGGAGGACTCGAACCTCTGCCGGGACTAGCCGCACAGTCCATGACTGCAGCGCCCGAGACCGCTCGGCTAATCCCGCGCGGCACTTGTGTTGTTCTTTAGTGCGTGCTACCATAGGTGTTATACAAGTCTCGGTGTGGGACCTTCCAAAATACGCTCAGTAGAATCCTGCAAGAAACACCATTGATATTCTAAATTATCCTACGTTTAGTATCTTCACGTCAATAGGCATTGTTCCACTTAAAAAGTTTTTGTTTGATGAAGAAACACACTTTCTACGTATGATTATAATCTGTCTATTGGCCGACAATACGAGCTCCTGACAACCAATCCATTCTGTGAAAGTCACGCATCAACAGCAAATTTTATTTCCGCAATATTTGCGGTGCAAGTTTCAGGTGATTTGCCGTATATAAACAAAGAATATACACATGTAAGAAACAATTGCATGGCATGCTGTCGTAGCTGATACCGACTGCAAAGAAAAAAAACAAAACCGCACATTTTTACAGAATAACACAGCATTTTTCTTTCTCACATTCGGTCTTAACAGGAAAACTGTACAGTGTCGTTAAAAATATGTTGCCAATGTCCGGCTGCATGTTTATATGTGTATTATGTACAAATTTGAATAAATGTGTGAAGTGCCTTTCCAGATTTTCGGCAACAACATCTCTACTTTGTTTGTGTTTATATACCACATATTTTAAAATATATATGGTGCGTGTCCAAATGCTCGTTAGAGTACCGCGTGAAAATCTGAGGCAAGTTGGTCAATCAAGAAATTATCGAGCTGTTTGCGAACAACGTTTCCCTTTCTCCTACTACGTCCGTCCACACGTTTATTGGCGTGTAGTGTAAAAAATTGAAATAATTTAGTCAATATTCTTCTAGAATTTTGCTGACAACATTTCTCTTTTATGTGATATATACATCGTTAAATTCCATATATATTAAAATGTGTGGCATATGTCCGTCTGTATGTTTGTTAGAGTGTCATGTAAAAATCGAATTTAAGTCGGTCAAGCACATTTCAAGACTTTTGCAAAGAATCTTTCCCACTTATATAGTGTACATGTGCCTATGACTGTTCGAATGTTTATTAGAGTTCAAAAGGCTCTGAGCACTATGGGACTTAACTTCTGAGGTCATCAGTCCCCTAGAACTTAGAACTAATTGAACCTAACTAACCTAAGGACATCACACACATCCATGTCCGAGGCAGGATTCGAACCTGCAACCGCAGCGGTCGCCCGGCTCCAGACTGTAACGCCTAGAACCGCTTGGCCACTTTGTGTATTTGGGGACAAAAGAGTTTAGATAGGAACGTATGTAGTGAACACTGCAAGTGGAGCATCATTAGAGGCTTTCTTTGGACAAAAATTCACGAACAAGCATCGTAGCGTCTAGTGGTGTAAGAACAATGAACGCTTTTCGCCGTAAATAAGGACGTTTCTTACGGAGCGTTCACGGGAGCGACGTTTAACTTGAAAGTTAAGATGCTTATCGCTCGTTCGACTTAAAAAAAAAAAAAAGAAATGCTAATGGTGCACAAGGTCGTTAAATTCAAATAAAATAGTGAGTATAGCTTTCACATGTGACCGCACTTGTCAAGGTATTTTCAGTCTTGGCGATCAGAAAACTTCCACTGGTAAATCAGTTTCGACGTCACATCCATATACATATGTTTAACCGCATGTTAAGACAGATTTTGGTTGTTCTGTATCGTTACTGGTTTCTCTAGCGTCTCTGAGAGACTTGCATTCGCCACTTCTTTTCTTAGAATTTAAACAATTTTGTAACAACTTAAGGTGTCACACATTTCATACTGAAAACATCCGAAAATATTTCATGACAAGAGCTAACTGGGCGCCAACGTCATCAATGACTTCTCTGGTTCTGATTCGGCTATCGTTCATTATCATTTCCTTCACTTTATCCAGTGCTTCGTCGCTTGACGATATGGTGGGGCTTTCCGGACGCACCTCAACTTCTACCTGACGACCTCCTTTGAAACGCTAATACCGCTGGTAAGCCTCTGATTTACTCGTAACAGACTCACCAGCAGTAATATTTAGCAATTCTAAAACTGTGCTAAACTTCATTTCGTTCTCCCAGCAATATTAAATACAAATTTTATCATCAATTTGTATACTGTATGTTCCTTTCCAGGTCTGCATAATAATTAACTAATTATCTTATACGGTTTTAGTGGACCCAAATAGTAATCCAAGGTGATAATGAAATATTTATCATAAATAAAATTTTAATTACTTCTTCCATTATTTCACTGGGGACGAGAACTAAAGCAACAAACTGTGTCTAGCTCACGATATTATCGTACAAACTGTCAACAGATGTCGTTTCGATCGTGTTCTACAGAGTCACAGACAGTATAGCATGGCACAGAGAAGACGTCCGCAGACTATCTGCTGTGGAGAGCCATAGGAAGAATGGGAGCAGGACAGTCGCAAAGTGATGTGGCTCGATGGCTTAATGTGAATCGTTCTTTTGTTTTGTCGGACGAGGCGACAGTTTATATGGACCGAAACTGTATCCTGGAGACCAGGATACAGTATGACATAAGAAAGGGTGGACCGTTATTTGGCTAAAAGGGCACGACGTTACCTCCTTAGCACTGCACTGCAACTGGCATCTGACCTCGCAGCATCCCCTGGACGTGTTGTATCGAGGCAAACGGTGTACAGATGGCTTCAGCACAGTGCCCTTTATTGTTGGAGACGTGCTATCTGTTTACTTCTGGCGTGTTTTCACAGAACGGAACGTCTAGAATGCAGCCGTCAAAATGCCACCTCGTCGGTCGAAAAGTGGACCAATATTCTTTTCACAGATGAGTCCCGATTTGGTCTGGAGAGTGATTATCGACGGACTCGCGTCTGGAAGGCACCTGGAACACGATTTCTGGACCCAAACATTGCATGAAGAGACCGAGATCGAGGAGGATCCTTTATAGTGTGAGCAGGGATTACGTTGAACACTCGAACACCTCTTCATGAAATTGTACAGATGAAACAGAAATATTTAAATGCTGTCAGGTACCGTGACGAGGCATTGGGACCCCATGTGCTGTTGTTTTGAGGTTCTGTGGGCGGGTTGTATCCCGCCAGCATTCACCAACCACTCTCCAAGAGTTGTGAGCAGCTCTGCAGGAAGAATGGGCGATATTGTCTCAGTTGAGATTGATGATACCATTCCCTGCACGTCCCGTCGTTGTGTGGCCTGTACTGGTGCCAGAGTTGGTCTCACCCCATACTGAGCACATCAGCCAGTTGGCAGAATGTGTGTTCAAGTCGGAAACAAACGAAGAACATTTTTGTCCACCGATATGCTTGTTGCAGTTGATTACATTCTGTATTCTTTACACTGTATCTTATTGTCACCTGTTTATACCGTTTTCGAGCAAGTTAAACCCAACCTTACAAAATTTCCGTTTGTTGCGTTAATTCTTGACACGTGTGTCTCAAAGAACTAGCACACTTCTGAAATCTGTTTATATTTCTTAAAATGGACAAAGATCCTTACATTATCTTGGGCCACTAAGTCAATTACATACCAGAATTCATTTATGAATGTTCTACACTGAAAATCCAGTGGTTTACACGCAGCGACTCCCCGTGATATGACTTATTACACAACTAGATGCGATAAACTGGCATGGAACCTGATAGTCAGGGGAAGACAGGATTCGGATACGATTGTGGAGGGGGCTGTTATCAGTTACTTGGTTGCCTTTTACAGTTACACACATTTATTTTTAAAACAGCAATTCCAGGCTGAATAATAAATAAAAAATACTACACATTATTAATGAAGGAATAAACAACGGTGTAAATAATACTGTTTTCAGTGGGTTACAATTTAGCAAATCACCGTAAAATACAGATATAGATAACGTTAAAAAAAATAACAAGCCACTGTGATCACGGCTGAATGCCTTACAAGCCAAGGCTGGTAATAAATTAAGAATGTTTAATAATTCGCTGCAATTACAAGTTACAGGTATTGAAATATTTAAAGGTAAGTGGCCACAAACGCAGCAGAAGGTATCAGATGCCAGGAATAGCAGTAAATAAGGTTTTAAGGATTACTGCTAAAACACAAATATCGAATTATTTTTTTCAAAGCAAATGACCCAATCACAGCTGAAGGCCTTACACGGCAGGAACGGCAACTATATAAAAAATTTAGAAACCTAAGGTCATGGTAACCTTGTAACACACCCTTACAGTGTTAGATTATTCCAGAAGGCGACCGGAACTATTAACTAGACAAACATAACCTTTAATGTAGGCATTACAAGGTATGGTAATAAATAATACACTAATAAAACACAGGGACTAGTCACAGACGGTCCTCCAGGAATCGACTTACGAGAAGATCCGGCAACAAACACTTTTGCGAGCGATGAGATATGCAGCCAAGAGTTGCATTCACTACACAAGATCGTAACTCAGACTAGTGGCAGTCTAACGAATGACTAATTATAATCTTGCTGAAGCTACCTGACGTCCAATAAGCCAAATGTAAGAATGGAACAATACGCCAAAGTTGGAACCGGCGTACTGCTCTACCCCCCCCCCCCCCCCCCGTCCCACCACAGAATACTGTGCTTAGAGCGCCCGAAACGAGAAAGGAATTACTGCCACCAAAGTAGAAGAATCACAAACGGCCTACAATCAAGAAGCGGAAAAGGGAGGAAATTTGCACTGTAGTTACATACACTAACCCCCAAGGCAGCTAACTGGGACGTTAGCGACAACCAGGCAGGAAAAACACCGCTGGGTGAACTTAACAGATTGTAACAAGCTGAGTGCAGTAAAGAGTAAAAAGAAATCGAGGAAAGCTAATCAGATCCGCCTTCCCCAAGCACTTCACTCGCTACTCCTCGCCTCAGCGACACTACGAGCAGCAACACGAACCCAAGTCAGTGGAGAGTCGCGAGATGTCACAATGTACTTGAATGGAAATGCAGTCATCTTAAAGCTTGCTGGATCCAGTTTACGACGAGGTCGTGCACACTCGTGACCACAGCCCTTACATCCGGCAGTCCACGCGCGCCACCAGCGGTCCCGTCGTGTTTTCGCACTGCGCGGACCTAACTCCTCCTGAGTCCCCAACCGAACTGGCACACTCACACGACCCGGAAAAACAACGACGTCTCCACAAAGATAGGCAACAGTACCACATATCGATAACCGCCGGTGCTGCCACTAGCGGACAGGCAACGCTTGCGAAACCGAGTGGCGTCAGTCAACACGAGAAGAAGACAAACAACCGAAACCATGCCAATTAAACGATACCGTCTGGCCTGCAACAGAAGGCGGAAACGTGCAAACAGCACCAACGCGAGCCACAGCACTGCTCATGGCCATTTTGATACACATAACTGACGCTTATGTGTCGCGAATGAGTAGTGTGAAGTATTGTGAGTGAATAGCTAAGGTTACAAGGTTGCACAAGGTGTACCAGTAAAGAAGTAGTCTAACGTCAGCAGGGACGCTAGCAAGCAGGAGAAACTGTTGTTTTTCTGATAAGGGTAGTGTGGGCTACGTGACCAGCAACATAGAAGATTCTGGAAGGAGCCGAGGTCAGGAGGAAAATGCCTGTTAGCGTGGGAGGCACGTCATGCGAGCCTATATCCGGCACTGCTGGATGATTTCAGTCTGCCTTAGACGCTGGACCTTCGATACTCTGCCGCCGGGACAGCACTTAGCTGCACAGGCTATATACTGGATTGCCCATCATACTCAACATGTGTTAGTGCCTCGCCGTAGTAGTTTCCAATCCTACTTCGTTTTCTAGTATCAGTTATTATACGGAGTTCCTCGTCCTTTCCTTCATCGAGTTTATCTTTAAATACTCCAGCTTGCATTGTCAGGTACCAGGTCTAAGAATTGGACAAATCACTTTACAATAGGAGATATTGTGAGCTCCCATCCCGATACGCTTGTAGCATGTTGTAATGCGTAACTTTACATTAACGTAGAAGCATTTCGAACACTGTTTAGTGTATACACATTATGGCAGTTACGGTGAAATATTTATGATGCGCAAGAGGCAACTGCCAAACATGACACTAAGAAACTAGTCTGTAAATAAATCATGTTGAATTCTAACTACGGACGAGCTCTCAAGCGCCGGGCTGCTTATCGTACAACGAAAATTGAAAGCAATACTGCCGTTCAAGTTTGATCAGACATCATAGGTACCTTCAGATGTATCATATATATTACTGCTCATCAATGTACATGTAATAATTATATATACACTTAAATACCGGTCTCCAATTAAAATTTTCAGTAATATATCGTAGTAGAATGCTTATGTCACTAACAGTTACACTGAAAATTATATTCACATTTACTGTTGTGCACTTCTTAAAACAATGGTTACTTTTTTAGTAGTTGCATACATTTTCTCGAAAATGCAATTACAACAATACAGGGTGGTCAGAAACAGTTGGAAAAGCTTGTAAGTTTGTACTGAGAAATAACTGTTAAGAAAAAATTCTATACGTTGCGCCTCTTCCGAGTTAAGTGACACTCAAGTTATTCACGCAGATCGTTGAACACTCGAATTCAAGCAGCCCTCAATATACGATTAATACCAGTTGTTTTCATAGTGTACCTGATGGCGCACGAGCTGCTCAGTCTTTGACGCAGGTTCGATCCTCACTATCGACCAACGACAATTTTTGTATAGCTCTCTTGTTTGGTTTTATAAAACCAAACGATGTACACCCTTGGCGACACCATCTTGGTGGCCTGATTCAATCAGCGAGCTTAACGCCATTATTATCTAACTTCAATGTTAATTAACTCAGAAACGGCGATACGTATCGATTTTTTTTCCTTAACAACTATTTCTCAGCACAATGTACACCGCAACACCTTTTCACGTTTTTGGGACTGTTTATGATTGCCACTTGTATATGTATTCCCATCAGCCACAGTTGTATTAAAAAATACACATATTAAAATGCGAGCACCATAGAATACTGACTTTGAAGAAAATAGATAAGTTTTCAGTTCATGATATCATATAAAACAGTACTGTTAATCTGAGAGACATATTTTTTATATTTTGTTGTTTTAACAACTATTCCCATAAGTATTTACTGGACAAATTGAAGTGCCCTGTCAGGACATTTTATGTGCAACAGCTGCTCAGTCTGGAACCGCGCGACCTCTACGGTCGCAGGTTCGAATCCTGCCTAGGGCATGGATGTGCGTGATGTCCTTAGGTTAGTTACGTTTAAGTAGTTCTAAGTTCTACGGGACTGATGACCTCAGATGTTAAGTCCCATGGTGCTCAGAGCCATTTGAAACATTTGCAACAGATGTTATTTTCAAACCTTCTTGCACTTTAAACGGCATTTCTCTCCAGAATATAGAGGGAAGAAGTATATAAGGTACGTATTAATTTGTGTTGAACGTTGTTTATAAGTATTAAAGGACTCAATTATGTTTCAGAGAAAACGTCTAAGCATGTAAATTGTTGAATTATAGCTATCTCATTTTCTTTCCCTGTTTAGAGGCATACAGTACTTGTAACATCTACACAATTGCGAATACTTAAGTAGCTCATTAAGTCTGATTTCGAAGTTGTTTAAGTGTGACGTTGTTGAAGTTCCCTTTTATAACTGCGTTGCAGATCTAGTTTTTCTCTTCTTAAAGGAATATATAAGATAAACATTTTGTTCGTTGATTCCTGTTCGTCCACTGTCGAATTCTTATCTTTTATTCAGTACTTACATGAAGTTTATTCAATACTTAGGTAAAGTTTGACTTGATCTTTAACCTTATTTCTTTTAGTCCTCTCTTCATAATGATCGTCTCATGAACATTTTCCCTAACAGGCGGATCAAATGCTTTACACTAATAACTAAAGCTAACGGCTTGAAGTACGCATATTCTAGCCATGTGAATTTCATTATTGTTAAAGATATTAAGCATCTATGACAACATGCTTTGAACCGGATAATTTAAAATAGCTTTCCAACGAAAGGCTTTACTTAGGCTGTTTATTTAGTCGTCAACCTTACATATTCGCTAATCTATCACATTCATAGGTCAAGTTTGCAAATCTACCTACCTTGAACATTATTACATAAGTTTTGGGGTACATCACATTTCCTAAGTAATTAATTCGTTGCAGAACATATCACTAGGTAATGCTATCCTGAAACGAGGAAATGAGCGTATAAAACTTCCATGTACTACAAACTGTGTGAGCCTATAAACAGCGCGTCGACGGGAGGAGTTTGACAGTACATATGCGCACCCTAACGATGTCGATATACGTTTCTGGCTGGCAATGGACGAGAAATTCATTGTTATTATTAAATTATTAAAACGGTGTTCCTAATGAAAACTATGTCATGATGAAATCCATATTTAATAAAAAGTTATTTAATGTTGGGACTCATTAATAAATTGTATCGTGTTTCAATCATCAGAAATTTGTCGATAACGAATGAGGCGGCTCCTTAGTTGACAAATTTGAGCAGCATTAACCACACACAAACGATGGCTCTAATACAAAACACAATTTTATGAGCGCAGTCATTTACTGTCGACAACGCAGGTGTACTGTCTTATACAATGTTAGTTATAATCCGTCTTTATTGCAAAATTTTTATTCATATGACCGGTTTCGGTTCATAGAGAACCATCTTCAGATCTGATATACTCCTGTAACCGAAATATCAGATCTGAAGATGGTTCTGGATGAACAGAAATCGGTCATATGAATAAAAATTTTGCAATCAAGACAGATTATAAATAACATTGTATATTCACTGATTGCTGCTATCCCATCAGACATTATGTCTGTTTTTGCAAAGTACTGTGTTATGTACGTAACTATTCACTCACACCTTTTCCACACCGTGTCAAGGAACAATGGACAGTCCAACTCTTACGGTAGCTGTGTAAGCTATACATCACTTGTCTCTCTCCAATCACTTTTCCATCCTTTTGGAGTTATGCTCGGATCTGCACCAGCGAGAACCATTTAAGGACAGATACACACAGTAGACTCTAACACGTTTGAAGACTTCGCAGGGAGAAGTTACTCTTTATTCTGCTTCAACAGATTTCTTTTCTGGTTTTCACTTATGTTTTGCATGAAGTTGCGGGAAAATGGTAGATTTATAGAAGTTAGTTATTTATCCAGTTTCACAACCATGATGTAAAACAGGCGTGTGCGTGTAACTGCTTTAGTGTTAGAAAAGTGTTTCAATATTAACGAACTTCGTACTTTCGTTTACGTTGAAATCTTCCTTTGCACCTGATTGATTTCGATTTCTTTCATAATAATTCCAAATTACGGTAGAAAATGAACATTAACTTAAAACGACATTCGTCAAAGTTTTCAAACAACAATTTCATACACAAATAGATGTAATATGTTAATATGCAAATTGCAAACTGAAATTCATCTCATGTAATATATGAACAACGGACAGAACTTTAATGGAGATTGATTTCCTTCAGAAGCAATCCTTGTACATACGTAAAATCTACATCGCACAACAGTGTGGATCTAGTGCTCAAATAACTTGTGTCCCTACGAAACATTTCAGCTTGTTGAACTGTAGTATCCCATGGCCGATACGCATGCGACAGCATGTGCGACCAATGCTTGTGTTTCAAAACGGCGCGCACAGAAACAGGAATTTTCCGGGACTCATACCTCGGGTTCTAGAACTGACAGAAAGGGAGGGTCAAGTGTTCTGGACAGTCGTTGGGCTATGGACTATTCGCATATCCGTTAGCCACGCCACAATTCAGGGTCAAACTTTGAAAACCACGCACATCTTCCGGCTCAGGCAAAGGGACAAATCGGTTGGATATTTTTAGATTAGATATGGTCTACAGTTGCGCTTTAAGGGGCTTACGGACGCACCATTTAGTTTTTCACCATTTTTTGCTGTCAACAGGCGATTCTAAATAAATACCCGTACCAATTTCCTCAAATTTTGACGATATAATCTCTAGGAATCTATCTAGAAATACCTTCTTTGCCTTTTCAAAAAACTCTGTCCACTGTCTTTGGATACCAAAACGGAGCCGCTGATTGAAGGTAGCTATGAGTAGCAAATGCCTGAAATTTTTGTGATATATTCCAAATATCTCAATCTCGAACAGCCCGTTTCGCGAGATACAGAGATACAAAGTTATCTTACTTGTACGTGTAAAAGACGCATGCAAAATCAATGCGTGAGGACAAATCAAGGTTTATGAACTGACGTAGCACGGAGAAATATGCTGCAAAGTGCCTCAGTTGTCATCAAAAGGATTCTGTGAACGCCTTGTTGTGGTACTGAACAACAAGTAAAGTCTGATCTGAGGCTTTCTCGGCATATATGCTGTTTGAAGCGTTCTCGGGAGTCCAGCCGGATACGATCGTCGAATTCCCACGATATTTTGGCGAATAACCGTTCTGCCATCATCAGGTGGTGCTGATGTAATGGTCTGTCTTATCTCTGCAGCTAGTAATTACCCCTCGCAGGTCCAGCTGCAATTTCGTGCGCCGACAACCGACAACGCAAGGTGTGTCCGGTGGTGTGGAAAGCGAAGGCTGCCGTAGGTGGTTGGTGGGGGGTGGGGGGGGGGGAGGAGAAGCGGGGGGGGGGGGGGCGTTGGGGCGCTGTATCTCTTCGGCAGTTGGTATCCAGGCCATACTGAGTTGGTAACCAGTGTCCCTGTCAACGAGGTTGTCTGTTATGTGAATTTCTATGGCCTCTTTGGAGTTCCAGCAGTTGTATGCTGTCATGATTCGCTATGTGTTTAGTTTTTATGCAATTTTTTGCTACGGCAGATTACCTTGGTTGGCTTATGCAGGTGTAACGTTGGTGTTCCTTGCATCAGTTTTCCAGCGTACGATAGAGAATTTTCCACAGCTGCCAGGAATTTTGTACACGTCCACTTTCTTCACGTCTTACCCTGCAATCCTTTGTTACCGCAATAGTCTCGACATTTTGGACGACACGTTACCTGGCGTTACTACCTTTTGCAGGAAACGTGTCGTCCACAATAGGGAGACCATCGAGGCAACACAAGATAGACAATGCCTTCCTACCACCGGCTAAGACGCACTAACAGCGAATTATATCAACATACAACTACAGGAACTCCATCTTCAAAGAGGCCATAAAAATTCACGTAACAGACAAACTCATCGACAGGGACACTAGTTACCAACTCAGTAAGGCCTGGGAACCAATACCATGCTCTATCGAGAAGCGACGATGGCAGCGGACAGGAGGTAATTCCGCCACGGCCGCCGAAGAGATAATGAGCCGCATCCCCTCCCTGCACTTCCCCCACCCCCTTCCCTGCCCACCGTCCTACCGCAACTCCCGCTTTCCCCAACACCGGTCACGCCGCGCACCGTCGGCGCATGGAATCGCACCTGGACCCGCGAGGTTCAGAAATGGTTCAAATGGCTCTGAGCACTATGGGACTAAACTTTTGAAGTCATCAGTCCCCTAGAACTTAGAACTACTTAAACTTAACTAACCTAAGGACATCACACAATGTCCGAGGCAGGATTCGAACCTGCGACCGTAGCGATGGAGCGGTTCCAGACTGTAGCGCCTAGAACCGCTCGGCCACTCCGGCCGGTTGGACCCGCGAGGGATAAATAGTAGCGGCAGAGAGCGGACAGACCATTGCATCAGCACCAACGGGTGATTGCGGAACGGTTATTCGCCGAAATATCCTGTGCATTTGATGATCGTATCTGGCTGGACACCCGAGAACCCTTCAAACAACGTGCAAAGTATTTGTGCATGTGAAATACGGTCTGAGGTGTAGAATTTGTTTTGCTTTATTTCAATATCACATAAGCAAACTATTAAAATTTTGCTGAACTGTAAAGTTTATTGATATCAGTGACCTGCATGCTGTACCAAGGAAAAGAAGGGAACCAGCAGAAAGGTGCTCCTATTGGAGCACAAACAAAAGGGAATATGCCCTGTTTAAAAGACTCTGACGAAAAACTTGGGTACTAGCTCCATCATTATATCTTACCCAGATCCTTAAAAAACTTCCTGAAAATTGTTGGCATCCGAACGTAACATGCTTTTTTTTATTGCTGGGAGAGAAGAAGACAGTGAATGAGACGGAAAAATAGCAAATACTGAAAGATAGTACATAGTGGTTATGATGTAGAATGAGTGAAAGAGACTATGACAGTGTGAGAAAAAGAGAGGGGAAAAGTGGTAGTGGAACAAAGCTGACAGTGCTAGGAAAACAGTGAAGGTGACAGAGCCAGTGGAAGATGAATAAAGAGAAGGAAAATGTGGAAGTGGGTGAGAGCTATGAAAATGACAGCAAAGAGAGAGGGAGAGATAGTGGCAGTGGAAAAAGACAGAAGCAGTGGTACAGAATGAATGACATATAAGCAGTATGACAGAGCAAGAGGGGGACAGTCATTGCGAGAAGAGACAGTAGTAGCAGAACAGAAGGAAGGAAACTCTGGGTGTGAGAAAGGAGATCGTGATAATTAGACGGACACACAGAGATAATACAGTGAGTTGGGCACTGAATGAGTGAGTGATAATAGACAAGCGGTAGTGGATGATTATGACCGATTTACAACGGTGGTCAGACTGTGAGTGTGAGTTACAGTTATGATATATATATCTATATATCACAGTACTCACACCTGTTGTAGTCATATACACTCCTGGAAATGGAAAGAAGAACACATTGACACCGGTGTGTCAGACCCACCATACTTGCTCCGGACACTGTGAGAGGGCTGTACAAGCAATGATCACACGCACGGCACAGCGGACACACCAGGAACCGCGGTGTTGGCCGTCGAATGGCGCTAGCTGCGCAGCATTTGTGCACCGCCGCCGTCAGTGTCAGCCAGTTTGCCGTAGCATACGGAGCTCCATCGCAGTCTTTAACACTGGTAGCATGCCGCGACAGCGTGGACGTGAACCGTATGTGCAGTTGACGGACTTTGAGCGAGGGCGTATAGTGGGCATGCGGGATGCCGGGTGGACGTACCGCCGAATTGCTCAACACGTGGGGCGTGAGGTCTCCACAGTACATCGATGTTGTCGCCAGTGGTCGGCGGAAGGTGCACGTGCCCGTCGACCTGGGACCGGACCGCAGCGACGCACGGATGCACGCCAAGACCGTAGGATCCTACGCAGTGCCGTAGGGGACCGCACCGCCACTTCCCAGCAAATTAGGGACACTGTTGCTCCTGGGGTATCGGCGAGGACCATTCGCAACCGTCTCCATGAAGCTGGGCTACGGTCCCGCAAACCGTTAGGCCGTCTTCCGCTCACGCCCCAACATCGTGCAGCCCGCCTCCAGTGGTGTCGCGACAGGCGTGAATGGAGGGACGAATGGAGACGTGTCGTCTTCAGCGATGAGTGTCGCTTCTGCCTTGGTGCCAATGATGGTCGTATGCGTGTTTGGCGCCGTGCAGGTGAGCGCCACAATCAGGACTGCATACGATCGAGGCACACAGGGCCAACACCCGGCATCATGGTGTGGGGAGCGATCTCCTATACTGGCCGTACACCACTGGTGATCGTCGAGGGGACACTGAATAGTGCACGGTACATCCAAACCGTCATCGAACCCATCGTTCTACCATTCCTAGACCGGCAAGGGAACTTGCTGTTCCAACAGGACAATGCACGTCTGCATGTATCCCGTGCCACCCAACGTGCTCTAGAAGGTGTAAGTCAACTACCCTGGCCAGCAAGATCTCCGGATCTGTCCCCCATTGAGCATGTTTGGGACTGGATGAAGCGTCGTCTCACGCGGTCTGCACGTCCAGCACGAACGCTGGTCCAACTGAGGCGCCAGGTGGAAATGGCATGGCAAGCCGTTCCACAGGACTACATCCAGCATCTCTACGATCGTCTCCATGGGAGAATAGCAGCCTGCATTGCTGCGAAAGGTGGATATACACTGTACTAGTGCCGAGATTGTGTATGCTCTGTTGCCTATGTCTATGTGCCTGTGGTTCTGTCAGTGTGATCATGTGATGTATCTGACCCCAGGAATGTGTCAATAAAGTTTCTCCTTCCTGGGACAATGAATTCACGGTGTTCTTATTTCAATTTCCAGGAGTGTATACTTTACGGCTGAACACAAGTGGGCCCAGGTTTCAGGGAACGCTGTGGTAGTTCTGGCTTCAGGCTAGGTGCTCAGAACCAGCGAGTCCAGGTGCAAAGAATAGAAGCGTCGCCGGAAACAGGGAAAATCCCAGTACGGGGAGTTGTGTTAGTTGCCGCTCGCATGGTCTTTGTGCAGAAACAGTGCTCCAAGTAATGTCGGAGAGTCAGACAAGCTGAAAGATGGATCTTACAGCTCATTGAGAGTATAATTGTACAATCAAATATTAATGCACATCTGAATATATCTGCGGTCTCAGAAAAATGAGGCACAACAGTATCTCAATATCCTTAAAACTAAAGAAGTTTATTAAAAACTTTTAATCACTTCTTGTAGCTTCAAAAAACGATATCTTAGATGAAACCTTTGCGCTACAGCCATCATCTCTGAAAGCAACATATATTATGTTTTCTTAATTACACAGCTCTTTGCGACACCAGCATCAACACCACATGTTTTGTCTATTTATTTAATGAATTGTTTACTATTTTGCAGTGTCTTTATTCAGATGTTGATTGCAAGTGCTACTTAAAACGGGCCTAACTCAAAAGTGGTCAATCGCATGTGTTAGCGGTCACCACAGGTGGAAAGAGAACCAAAACACGCTTAGCTCTTCAGCCAATGCCAATAGAGAAGCTTACAGTAGCGGAAAACTGTGGGAGTCAAGAGGGAGACTGGAAATTTTCGAGTGAAGAGCTCAAGGAAGCGATTCTGGGCACTTCTACGCGTGCTCTAAAACTAGGCAGAACTACCTGTGGTAATGAGTGGTATTCGATTTTGGAGGTGATTGATTCTAGGTGATGGACGACAGCTATAGTAGTTTAACTCCTGAGGTGAGTTTATGTTTCCAGACGGCTGAATGTGCTACAGAGTAGGGCTCTAACTTTTCCCGCTTGATATACAGAACTGAGAACAGACAGAGTATGAGTTACTTTTCATTGTGTGTCAATTTGTGAAAGATATGTTGATCTCAGAACTGTTTTGAGCTTTTGAATATATCTTGTATCGTCATTAGGAAATAGACTTGGTCGGACGATGTGGCCGAGCGGTTCTAGGCGCTGGAACCGCACGACCGCTACGGTCGCAGGTTCGAATCCTGCCTCGGGCATGGATGTGTGTGATGTCCTTACGTTAGTTAGGTTTAAGTAGTTCTAAGTTCTAGGGGACTGATGACCTCAGATGTTAAGTCCCATAGTGCTCAGTGCCATTTGAACCATTTGAAATAGACTTCATTTTTGCCAGTCTTTGATGACCTTAATTTGGGGATTTTGCTACCATTCTCGTATTGCTCTCAACGTAACTTTACAGCGTCTGATGAGGGTATTTTCTCTTTCTGTCTGTATTTTAATTGAATATCGTAGAACTACTTCCTGTTTATTTGATATATCTTTCCCTCAATAAACATTAATCAACATAATTCTCTGTTGTCGACATCAATTACAGACGTTAAAATGAAATACTTTTTATTAAACTATTCATTTATCTTTTATTTTATATTTATGTGTATTTTATTGACTCGAAATTCTAGCTAACGCATAAAATATATACTAAAGGATCGCAGGTTACTATTTGGAGCGAATTATCTGTGGGGCATGAAAGCAGACGAGTGCGGCTCGCCTCTATGGCTACTTCGAGCTACTCTTTTTGAACAGAGCCGTGCATATGCTAAGTATCTAAAGTACGTGTAACAAAAGGTAAACACGCGACTGGTTTGCTCGTATAGTATGCTGTTTTGAAGAGCAATTTCTCAGCTTTAACCGTTAGGTACTCAAAATTGGGGTTTTCGACTGTAATTCTAACGCAGCTATATTCTGTGAAAAAGGTCCCAAATTTGTCAGTTTGCGTGGGAGCTAAGGTGAAGAAAATTAAATCAGATTTTGAAGGATGGTTGAATGAAAACTAGCAGTTATAAAGGCAGATGTAGGCAAAATTTCTGAGGAAACTGTGGTGGCTAACAGCAGAGTCGACACAGTGAAGAAAGATTTCGGGGACGAGTTGTAGAAGATACACGACCAACTGGGCCGGAAAGTAAAGTTTCGTGCGATTAGCCAATATGCGCATGAGAATGTGACCACTAAATCTATTAACAATTTTTATGGTAAAGTGGTAGTATGTGAAAAAGAGTTGGGGAAAACAGACAACAGTTGAAAGTAGAGCTTGATAAAGAATATTTGCTGCGAAAACAGCAGATTATAGACATGAGAACAAAAGTAACTTATCTGGCAGTGGATCAGGCTGCTACTGAGATAGATGTTCCTTAGGTTACTTCAGGAACGATGAAGTGATTTGCAAATGATGGAATATACGACATAATTAATTTTCTTCCTACGTGTAGAGATAGTTTTGTGAGAAGAATGTCAGAAGAGGCAAAAGGTAAACTGTTTAAAAGATACCTCGAGGACAATGAACAATTATTACGAAATTAATGAGTGCTTCATTTACTACCTATGAGAATGATGATGCTTTGTTAGTGGGGCGCTCAACTGCACGGTCATCAGCATCCGTACGAAGTCCCAGTTTTTACACAGTCCACATTTTTTGCGCAATGATGATAATAATGAAATTATGAGGGCAACACAAACACCCAGTCCCCGGTCAGAGAAAATTCCCAACATGGCCGGGAATCGAGCCCGGGACCCCGTGATCCAGAGGCAGCAACGCTAGCCACTAGACCACGAGCTGCGGACTACCTATGAGGTGTTTGAGAGTTACTTCCTTTAAAAATTCTGGGGTGAAGCGAAACAAACGCGACTTCAGAATGATTTCATAATCAGATCAAGTTTCAGTTACGGAAGTTGGTCGAAGCATGGTTTTTGTTTGCTTGACTGGCTAACTTAATGCGTATTAATCTTCCGATGGGAGTGTTGATGGAAATTACGACGCTCAAGAGACTCTTGCCGAAAAATCTACAATGGGATGATGCCCACAGTCGGGCAAATTCCATTGATAAATTTGTAGATTTTATTGAGAAACTTGAACAGGAATTGAAATTTATGTCATATAAGTGGAACAGTATACTGGGAAATGGGCCCAGAATGGATCTATAATAATCACTAAAATAGTTATCACCGTAATAGTAATTTTCACAGGGAAATTGGAAACGAGAAAATTTCATAGCGGAAATTAAAATTGGGAACGAAGATTTGAGGGGCAGAAGCCTCACATAATGCAATGGCAAAAAATAAATAAATGTCGTGTGACTGGGGCCTCCCGTCGGGCAGACCATTCGCCGGGTGGCAGAAAATGAAGCCGGGAAATTAGAGACTGTTGCATCTTAGGTCCGGAGATGGCGAAGTACCCAGGCGTTGAAAAGGACATGTTACTTTAAAATTTGGGTGTCGAAAATTCGGCAAAGTATCCTCAAATGTGGGAAGTTGAGGTTATAACACGTAAGAATTAGTGGAGAATAATTTTAAGCACAGCAACCGTAAAGACGGCGCAAGAAAGATTGTAAGGTGTGTAAAGAAATTTGATAATGAGGGTATGGGGCTGAAAAATTTATTTTGTGAAAGGGAAGTGAATGATGTGTTGCAGCCACATGTAGTAAGCGTTGCTTCACGCGGTGCAGAATGGCAAAATATAGGCAGCTGGCGATCGCGGCATTGCGAAGTAAGCGCGGCACAGATAGCCTTGCTGACAGTTGCAGTCTACCAACAAGCTGACGCAAGGACGCACACACACCGAGCGCCAAACGAAGCCTGGAGAGTGCTGAGTAAGGAGAAGTGAGGCCAGCATGCTAAGTCACGCTGCAATATACTGCGGGAGTAATAACAAAAAGCTACCACCGAGGGTAAAAAACGTCCTCCTGCTGGATATAAATAGTGGAGCGCAGGCAGCAACTGACAGAAGCTATTAGGAAGCAGTTCGGATCTGAGGACGGACGTGGTTCGTGTCCGAATGTTGAATCTTCGTAGATGACGATTCCAGTAGTCTGTTCCAGCTCGCAGGAGTCATCCGTTCGCCGCCAGATGTCAACTTCAGCTCTGGAGGTCGGCCCGCGTTCGGTCAGCACCATGGCTGACTAACTACAACGAGAACTTCCAGCAAGACCGGCCGCAGCGCGGTCTTGGTCACAGGTGCCACCGGGGACAGACGCCCGGACTTCACGGCAACTCGGCCCCACGGCACGTGGTCCGCCCTTGACGGGACCTCGCGGACATCGCGACTGACGGTTTCCCAGACGCCGGGGCAGCAGGCGTCGGCAGCTGACCTCACGGCGACGCGGCTGCCGAGCGGCGACGAGTTCATCTCAGCCGCAGGGCATCCTGACTTCAGCGGAGCACTGGTGACCTGAGGCTCCGAGTGCGATCAGCGGCGCGCGTTGCGCGCATTGTCGGAGAATCTACACAGCAGCAGGCAGGCGGAGGGATCCGCAGGGCTGGGCAGCGAAGACGACGGAGAAATTGTAAAGAAAGTTTAATAAATAATTGTAAAACTCCACGCCGGCTCAGTCTTTGGCGCAGCCACTGTGCCTGCTGCTAACAAGTAGCAAACGGCAGTAACAAGTAGTGGGAAGGCAGTATCTATCTTACCCTTAGCATATATCTATGCTTCTAAATCCTTACATTTGTCCTCTAGCCATTGCTGCTTAACCGTTTTGCGCTTCCTGTCGATCGCTTCTTTTTACGTTTGTTTCCCCTCCCCCTGCTTCATTTACTGCATTTTTATAATTTCCCTTTTCCTCGATTAAATTCTACTAGCCCTCATCTTTTCACCTACTTCATCCTCTGTTGCCTTCACTATTTCATCTCTCAAAGCTACCCATTCTTCTTCTACTGTATTCCTATTCTCTGTTCTTGTCAATCGTTCCTTAATGCTTCCTCTGAAACCCTTTAAAACATCTGGTTCTTTCAGTTTATCCAGGTCCCATCTCGTTAAATTCCTGCCTTTTTGCAATTTCTTCAGTTTTAATCTGCAGATCATAACCAATAAATTGTGGTCAGAGGACATATCTACCCCTGGAAATGTCTTTAAATTTAAACATTCTGAAACTTTACAGTGTCTCCAGGTCTCTTCCATGTATACAGTCTTCTCTCATGATTCTTAAACCAAGTGTTACCTATGATTAAATTATGCTCTGCGCAAAATTCTACCAGCCGGCTTTCTCTTTCATTCTATTCCCCCAGTCCATGTTGCCCTACTGCTTTCCCTTCTCTTCCTTTACCTACTGTCGAACTCTGGTCCCCATGACTATTGAATTTTCGGCTCTTTTAACCATCTAAATAATTTCCTTTATCTCATCATACATGTCCTCAATCTCCTCCTCATCTGCGGAGCTAGTTGTCACATAAACGTGTACTACTGTGGTGGGTGCGTGCTTCGTGTCTATCTTGGATACAATAATGCGTTCACTATGTTGTTCATAGTAGCTTATCCGCGTTCCTATTATTTTACTTATTATCAAACCTACTCCTGCATTACCCCTAGTTGATTTTATACCCTGTATTCTCCTAACCAGAAGTCCTATTCCTCCTGACACATAACTTCACTAATTTCCACTCTATCCGAATTTAACGTATCCATTTCGCTCATTTCGCGTTTTAAATTTTCTAACCTACCTGCCCAATTAAGGGATCTGACATTCCACGCTTCGATCCGTAGAACACCAGTTTTTTTTTACCGTGATGACGACATCCTTCTGAGTAGTCCCCTTCCGGAGATCCGAATGGGGGCGCCTTTGCCTCCGGAATATTCTATCCGAACTGATTCCATCATTTTTTAACTATACAGCACAGCTGCATGCCCTCAGGAAAAATTACGGTTATAGGTCCCCTTGCTTTCAGCCGTTCATAGTACCAGCACAGCAAGGCCATTTTGATTGATGTTAGAAGGCCAGATCAGTCCATGACCCAGTTTGTTGCTCCTACAATACTGAAAAGGCTGCTGCCCCTCCTCGGGAACCACACGTTAGTCTGCTCACTCAACAGATACCCCTCCGTTGTGGTTGCACCTACGGTACGGCTATCTGTATCGCGGAGGCACGCAAGCCTCCCTACGAACGGCGAGGTTCATGGTACATGGGGTAAAGTAATGTAGATGATTTTGTATTGGAGGAAGTAAGTGAAGTTATCTGTGAAGGCGGTGGAACTGTATGCTCGTCAAGTGGAGATGAATTTTGTGGTGTATCGACGGAAGTGATGAAGTTTATTATGTATCGGCGAATGTGGGTGATTTAGTGTTAAAAGGTGATGTTTTAGATGCTGAAGTTGGAGGTGAAGCTCATCGGACGAAGGAATTCGTGCATTTATTTCTGTTGATGGAAATGATCCAATGGCTCTTGATGAAAGCCTGCATTATGAGTGGGTGTGGAAAGATGAATGTGGAAGTAATGTTTTAGGTAGTGGATCAGAACACAAAGTGTCAGAGGATTGTGAGAGGAGAGAAAATGTTATGGAGGCAGGGGTAGTTTCGAATTTTGCGTAATACAGGTGTAATATGAGTTATAATGTTGAGCGATGCAACAACAGCAATTGATATTGTGTATCGATGGAGGTCGACAGAGTTATTGGCGCTGATTTCTGCAAGGTAACGATGAGTGTAGTGGACATTTAAAATTACAAGTTTTATGAGTTATTGGCTGAAGTTAATGGAGTTAACTCTGATAACGTTTGTGGTGATTAGACGGAAATAAGTGAAGATTTGAGAGACGAAGTTTTAAGTTGTGTGGTTAGTCGTGTGAATGTGGCAGCTACTGATATCGTTAATTTGAAGTAGGCGAACAATATATTTGATGCTTACGAGGATGGCAAAACGACTGGTTTTGAGGATGATTTAAATCCTACAGATGAGTAGGAGGTAATCAGGAGAATCTGGGAAAGGATAATGAGATTGATTTTTATTCTGAACTTATAATGTGTACCATAAATATGGAACAGAAAGGAAGAAACTGTGAAAATGATGTTCCGAGTGAACAGTGTTTAGAAAGGCTGAAATTAATTATTTGCTGCCTGTAAGCGAAGCGATCGATGTTAATGAAGAAATAAACTGTGATTCTCTCGAAAGAAAAATGCTGTTCACCCATAGTCACCCATTTTCTCGTTAATTGTAAGACTCCGTTGGTGAACTAAGAGAGGGTGCTCGAATCTTAGCAGGTGAAAAAACACAAAAAGTGAGATTCAGAAGATACTTACACCGGCAAGATAAATGTTACAAGAGGCAACGGTAACGGAATTGTACCTGTGAATGAAAAATATTGCTTGTATTACCATAGGTATAGCTCATAAGAAACTTGAGGGATTATTATTCATACTTTGTGTAAAGTTAAATTTGGTTAATTTAAAATGTATGTGATAAAGAAACAAAACTTAACACAAGGAGAGTGTAGAAGTTAGTCTCACAAATCCTGTTGCGAGAAGTTTGGCAGAATGTAATTAATCTCTTCATCTACGAAGTTGTTAAATATAAATGGTATTATACGTAACGTTTGGCGGTAGATTTCAAGGATTTATTTAAATGTGTTTCTTGTAGTATTTTGGAAGGATCCCTCGTATAATATGTTTGCTTTATCTGCAGTTATTGTTCACACAATATTTGGTTCGTCGACGTCAACATACATACTTAAAACTTTAATTGCTCATGGGAGTAAAACATGCAATTACGTGCAAAGTTTGAGCTAAGTTTTGAGGGTATATTTCCTTGAGTAAATCTATAAGGTATGTTTTTTTGAAGGGTTTTTAAGTAGATTCATGCAGGCAAAATTCTAAGGATAATAGTATTTTAGTGCAAATATGGGTGAACATTTGCTGAATTTATAATCCATCTATCCACTGAGCTAAAAATGAAAGTTGAATGAGTGATTTCTGAACAGGGTAGTATTAATTTTAAAGTTTCGGATTATATGTGGAAAGTAGCTGAGAAATGGTAAATATTAATTACTATATGGTGTCGATCACGTTTTAAAGCACGAAATGCGTGTTTTGTAGAACGAAAATGGACAGTGTTTGAAATGTCGAGCTGACTCAAATGTGTTTTGCCTATGCGATAAATCAGTTTTGGTTTACTGTCCTGTTTGTGAGTGGAGAGGCCTTTCAGTGCCCGATCTATGGGGATTCTGGAAGTCATATGATTACTGTACATAAACCACATATTTCGACTTCTATCGCCCTTCGGCACTAACGGCGACTGCCGATTGAAGTATATTTCGGCGCAGTACATGTCCAAGAGCTTCATGAGTTACGGAAGAGGCAGCTGGACTGCGATCTATCAAAATTTGGACGCAAGAGAACCAATCATGTGGTGTCTCTGTGAAAGTGAACTGCTACGATGTAGTGGTCAAAGCAAAACGTGCTATCAACTGAGCGCAAAAGCGCTAAAAACTTTTCAAAAGAACGATCTGACTCTATATATTATTTAAATTTATATGTTTATTTTAGAATTTACTTAACATGCCATAATTTTATGATTTGTGTTACATTTAGAAAATTTAAACTGATAATATGACATATTCTAGGAGGTATGTGCTGTTTCGTACACCACAACAAATATACTTGCTCTTTTGTTCTGACATGTAAGTAGGGTATTCCATTTATTTTGTTATGTAGTGTTTATTATGTTATGTATGTCAAAAAAATGGTTCAAATGGCTCTGAGCAGTCCCCTAAAACTTAGAACTACTTAAATCTAACTAACCTAAGGACATCACACACATCCATGTCCGAGGGAGGATTCGAACCTGCGACTGTAGCGGTCCCGCGGTTCCAGACTGCAGCGCCTAGAACTGCTCGGCCACCCAGGCCAGCTGTATGTCAAAAGTGATGTGACTTATTGTGTTAAGTTATGAGATTAATGTGCCACATTAAGTGGAGGTGTGAAACGTTTTGTATGTATAGTTGAGCTAAACGGCCACCTAGAATTGGTGCGGGGTAAGATGATTTGTTGTACGGCTGAACACCAGTGGGCTCTGGTCTCAGAGCGCGCTGCGGCAGTTCCAATATACGGCTAGGTATCCGGTACGAGCGAGTCCAGGAACAAAGACTAGGAGCATCGTCGGAAATACGGAAAATATCAGTACGGGGAATTTCGATAGCTGTCACTGACTTGGCCTCTGCGCAGGAGAAAATGTTCTAAAACATGGAGGAGTGCCAGACAAGCTAAAAGATGGAGTCTTACAGCTCTTGGAGAGTCTGAAATATTTACAGTCAAACATGAATGCATACCTGAATACGTCTGTGATCTCGGAAAAGTGAGGCACATCCAATTGCATACTAATTTGTCAGTCTCATTGAAACTGCAGAAGTTAATATTTAACAGGAATAAACATTTACACAATGAACCTATGAACTAACAACTTTTAATCGCTTCATTAGATTTCAACAAACTGAACGTCCTATTGCATTCCACTATAGCCATCATATCTGAAATCAACTTATCAGTATAATTTTTTTTCCTTGATTGATTACACTTTTTATATCTTTTTGACTATGCAAATGTTTGTGAGATGATTGTGTTCTCCACATTTACACAGAAAATGAACACAGGATCAGTGCTTCACATTTTCTCATACCTGTGTATTTATTCAATGAACAGTTTACATTTTGCAGTGTCTTTATTTTGGTGCTGGCTGCAAGTGCTATTAAAAACTGTGCTATTGGTCAGTCGCATGTATTAGTGCCGCCACGATTGAAAAGGAACCCAAAAGACGTTTCTGTTAAAATGACATAATAGTTTAAATAATATTTAGTGATAATCCGTAGTCATATAACATGAGCGCACTTGCACAACAATCCTGGCTTATTTACTTATGAGCCAACTATTAGTTATATTTACCATAAATGATCTACATGTTACTGAATGTTTATAGCATTTATTGTATTTAAATATTGTTATAGTGTATTAGTTTAGTGTGGGAAAGTGATCATGATGACTCAGATGATGTCTATAGACTGCAAGAACGATGTAGATGGAGATGGACTTCAGCCAATGGAAAAACAGATAGTAGCGAAACATTATCGGAGTCAAGTGGAGACTGAAACTTACAGATCAAAGAGCTCGTGAGAGCGATTCTGAACACTTTCACGCGAGTTATGAAAGGAGGCAGACCTGCCTGTGGTAATGAGCGATAATGTTTGGGAGGTGATTAATTCCGGCCATGAACGGCCCCTACAATACTTTAACTCTTGTAGGGACAATATATTTCGAGAGACCTGAATGTGCTCCAGAGCAGAACTACGAGGGTTGTGCAGAAAGTAAGATCTGATTGATTGCTAAATGGAAACCACAGTGAAAATCAGAAACATTATATTTGCAAGAGTTAGCTACACTTTCCAGATACATCTCTACATAGTCGCCACTGCGATTTAGACATTTATCGGAGCGTTATACCAAATTTCCAACACCATCGTCATAGAAGGCAGCCGCCTGTGGTTTCCGATAATTCTCTAGGCTGGTCTATAGCGCGTAGCTTGCGCTCGAGTGTTGTATTCGTATCGAGCGTTTCATGTGAACAGAGATGAGCCAGTTAGGGCTGTGTTGTGGGTGATGGAACACTTCCCATCTAAAAGGCTGCAGGAATGTCTTCACTGCCCCTGCAGAGTGCGTTTGAGATTTGCCATGGAGAGGGAAGTGCGTGGCAATGGTGTTAAGTGGGCTGCATTCATTAAGGCGAAGCCTCTCAATGGGCCCTCCTACTTGGCGGCAGACATTGTTGTTCTAGACACCTTTACTCGCTCACAGTGCGCTCACAACTGAGAAGAGGTCTTGATGCAATCGATGGTCATACTAGAGACACTACCCAAATCTATGCAAAGCTTCATCGGGTATTCACTGTGGTGTCAGTTTCGCGACCAAGCGGAACTTATTTTCTGGACAACCCTCATAAAACTTTTTCCGCTTGATTTACGGAACTGAGGTTAGGCTTCATTGTATCACATGTGCTAATTTGTGAAACAAATGTTGAACTCGAACTGTTCTGAGCTGCTGATTATTTCGTGTGTCATGATTAGTTTGGGAATTTTGTTACCATCATCATAACGCTCTCAACGTAACTTTACTGCATTTCGTAATGGTATTTTCTGTTTCTGTCTGTATTTTAACTCAATATCGTGGGACAGCTTCCTGTTTATTTGAGATGTCCTTTCTTGGATAAGCATTATTCAACTTAATTCTCTATTGTCTACACCAATTACAGACCTCAGAATAGAACTCTTTTTATTTAATTGTTCATTTTCTTTTTATTTTATTTTTATGTGTATTTTATTAACTCACAGTTCTAGCCAATACATAGATTATGAGGGTAGGATCGCAGCTAAAGTTTATTATTAGCAGCGTATTATCTGTGGGGCATGAAAGCAGATGCGTACATCTCGACCCTGTGTCTACATTGAGTTACTCTTTTTAGACAGAGCCAGGCATAGCCGAAGTACATAAAGTAAGAGTCACCACAGGTAAACATGCTACTAGTTTGCTTGTATGGAATTCCGTTTGGAAGAGCAACGACTTTGTTGTAACCGTTAGGTACAATCACACCGAACTGCATGTTCAAGAGGCAAAATTTTGGGAAAATTTTTGAAGTTAGTGAGAAATGTAGAATGATGCAAACGGCACCCCAGTTTTCAGTCAGAATCGTTTAAACAGGAGCATATTTGCCTTTTAGAGCTCTAGTAAGAGCAGTTTTCTGCTGGTTTAGCTTCTGAACGAAAATTCATGTGGCGTTGACATGCTACATGGGACGTTCTGTACATCAGTCCACCAGTAATTAAAATAATCGAAGACCCCTTTAAGTCATAGAAAAGTCACAGTACTAGTATAGAGAAAAGGACACAAGCACATGACACCATCATTGTCGATTACACGAAGGAGTTCCACAGACTCCAAGGCTTCATTTGCAGCTCTGAACGTTACTCTCTTAATACTGGGAAACTAGTGCTAAATAAGTACACAGTTCGAGATGTTAAACAGAAATCACCTGTCAATTTACACGTGCCAACAACATCAGTCCTGCTGCACTAATTAAATGAGTTATTCGGTAGAGCTGATCCATATATATAGTACACGCCAAACATGCCGGAAAGCCTTCAGACTTTGTTACTAGTGGTTTCCGGGCACTCATTACAAGATTAATGGAATGTGTTTGAGTTTGTATTCGTTTGTGTCGGTTGTTTTCTACATTAACACTCCTGTTCCCTTGAAAAGGAATTCGTTTAGTATTTGGAAGTGAGTTGCCTCTGAAGGTACAACAATGACAGAGGGTGTTTCACGAACGTTAAAGAATTCCACACGCGCTTAGGCCAAAGATGAACCTGTCATTATATTATTACAAACGTACCGCCCGATGCTTTGGTCGTGGTTTACAACAAAAATACCTTTATAATCATATATTATTCGTACTGAAAAAATAATCGTTTGTAAAACCCTTTACATGCTTTATTATGCAGTAGTGACAAAGTCGATATTTCGTGGTGACACTACCTAAACTTTCTACGCTAATTGAAGCCATAGATGCATGGTCTTTTCCGAAACTACTTTTGATCAGAAAGCGATTCTGGGAGCTGGAGTTGGCAGTTTTTGTTAATCCTGCCTTTTGATACCTTTGTAGTCATACTTCCATAGAAACTTTCATCTTACAACACGTATTTGTTTATTTATAACGAGAAGTCAAATACCAGATTTCATAGATTTTGCGACAACAATGCTTTCATAAAGAAATGTGTTCATAAAACTTCTCACCCGCTATTTCACTCCCTTAGGTTCCAAAAACACCGCAGGAGTACCTTTTTATTTCTAACTGATTATTAATTTTCGTACGTCTAGCTTCGAAACTGCCTTTATGTATACAGGGTGAGCCAGGAGGAAAGGTACGTGTTTTGACAGGTGAAAGCATTAGTTCTTCTGAACAAAAAACTTGATGTGGACGTATGCCCTATTCCGAATGGTTTCCGAATAGAACACTTTTAATGTAAATTTCTATATTTTCTGTATTATTCATTGTCATTGTTTACAACGTCCCACAGTAGTATAGAGGAAGTTGAGGATGCAGGACGCTTGTGGTCAGTCAAGTTGGAAAACTACTTCAAACTGGCCTACAAAAAGTACCTAAGCTGCAACGCACTACCATCGAGCGAGACTTTCAGTATTCTCGCGATCTGTTTGCGCAAACTGTTAGTCCTAGACAAAACATAAATAGGACCTTTATTGTAGAAAATTTAATTTAGTTTAATTATGTATTAAGACACATTTTAGTTGGAGTGTGGAGTTTTCGAGTTATTAAATAAAAACGTACAAAAGTGATACTAAAAATCTTTTATCTCGGAAACCATTCGCAATAGGGCATACGTCCATAGGAAGTATTTTGTTCAGAATCGTTAATACTATCACATCTCAAAGCTTGTACCTTTCCTCCTGACTGACCCCATATAAAAGACGATGTCTTGACTGACTGACCCATCATCATCCGCCAAAATCGCTAAGTACAGAAACTTAAAATTTGAAGAGGGTGTTGATCTAATACTGTTGGTGTCGTTTGAGAAGAGATTTTCTGAAATTCCACCTATAAACGTGTGAAATAGCGTATGAAAGGGTATTTGAAAATATGTCGTTGCTAAGGCAATTTTGAAGCTATACTTAAGAAAATTGGTATTTTGTATCTTGTTTGGAAGTAAAGATATACGTTTTTCTGTATTTCTGAAAATTGAACCACTATGAGGGTGATTTTTTTTATAGTAAATAATATTACAGAACAAGTAAAGAATTTTTAGAGCTACATCTGTGAAAATGAGTATTTCACCTGTCGAGGATGAAATGTTTTATGAAAATATTTCATTATGAAAGCAGTTTTAAAGCCACATCTATAAGAATTTGCTTTTACCTTCTTGGTTACAAATAAAACAAATACGTGTTCCATGAAAGTTTTTATACAAGTATTTCGTATGCAAATATTTTTTAAGCTAAATATACGAAAATTGTTCTTAGATACTCTATTAGAAGTAAAAAAAAACACATGGTTCACTGTTTTTGAAAATTCTACACCTAAGGGGGTGAAATATGAGAAGTTTTTAAGAAAATATTCTTTCATATTGAAATTTTTTAAAACTATATCTATACAAATTGCTATTTCATTTCTGCCTTCGGACATGCAGACACTGCTGACACCGCCTCCAAATTTCAAGTTTCTGTGGTTAGCGGATTCGGCTGAGCGAGAATGAGTCAGTGAATCTGTCACAACATTACCTTTCATATACAAGGTATCCGGAAATTCCCGTTGCACACTACTAGGACTTGCAGTGGCGATTCAATAAATGATATTTTGTTTTGGAACCCGTATGCGAAAACGTACCATTTCCGTGCTACAATCAATTGAAAACATGTTGTCGGCCGTTGTGGCCGAGTGGTTCTAGGCGCTTCAGTGCGGAACCGCGGTTCTGCTACGGTCGCAGGTTCGAATCCTGCCTCGGGCATGGATGTGTGTGATATCCGTAGGTTAGTTAGGTTTAAGTAGTTCCAAATCTAGGTGACTGATGACCTCAGATGTTACGCCCCATAATACTCAGAGCCGTCTGAACCGTTTGGAAACATGTTGGTAACCCGACCACTTTTACAAATAATTGATTATGCGTGACCCACTAAATCACTTGTTTTACAGTTCCACTCATATACTGCAAAAATAATAATAAATTAAAGTGAAACATCTCACGCTACTCATAGCAAACGTATTTCTAACACATTGTTTGAGATGGTGACTGGTACTCGTAATGACAAGGATGTCACAAGAACCACGAAGTGCTGATGGTCACCAGCGATGACCGTTTTGTATATCCTGGTCTGTTGCGTAAATTCGCTTAACTTTCCTCGATATACATCTTTTATTGCTTCAATATAACACCCAGTTATAAACTGAAGGAGCCACTTTTAAGGTTCAATACTGTCAAAAAAAGTAAAATGAAATAAAATTAAAAAAATAAGGTTAAAAGTTGTCTGGGACGGTTTAAATGCTTGCACATCTACGAGATACTTACCAAGCGCTCTGTCGTTAATTCTTTGGACAATGAACACACTACCTAAAAGTAAATAGCTGCTGATTTGCAAACTGGACCTAAAATTTGTTTCGCTGACACCTATCAGTGTGGAGGCTATTGGTTTCAGGGATAACGAAGGAAGTTGCGGACATAAAAATAGCACCCTCGACAAGGAAGGTAAGTAGTAGCTCAGTGTAGCAAAGGCGACCAAAAACATGACCTTACATGACTATCGAATGGCCTGTCGCAGGAAGAATTGTCAATATTCAGGGACATGAAGGACAATAAATTGCCGTAAACATGGGCTGTAAAACGCATACCTTAAGAATAATAAGCAATTCTTCATATTCACTATTGTGAAATTTCTTCTACTGCTAGCTCTTTGCTTTCACTTTCATGAGAGGTAGTAGTATGGAGTAAAACAAGGAAAAAACATCCGGTAAACGTGGTTTCTAAAGAGCATACCTCAAGAGCTATGAGAAGTTGTTCATCTTTGCTACTATGAAACATATCTTTTCTACTGAACGAGTACTAATAGCTCTTAAGAGGTATGCATTTTGGAACCCATATTTGCTTTACAGATATTTTCTTTTGTTTTGGGTCCATACTCAGTCCCAAAATGTGGAACGTAAACAGCTCGATTCACAGTACATAACGGGAAGACGTGAAAAATACTGGCAGTTGTGCATATGAACAACCACTAGCTGTATAATAGAAAGATGACAATGAAAATGTGGACCGGTATGGGATTCGAATCCGGATTTCTCGCTATATGCGAGGCCGGGTTTTCGCTTATCGCGCGCGCTAGCCTTATCTCTCTTTAACTCTGTGATGACCACTCCAATACACGATGGAGGTACCACAATCTTGGGAATAGGAAAGTAGGGTCAACAGAAACCTTTACTATTCACAAAACCATAGTACGTCCTTATAACATTATAAGTTTCCTGTGAGGTAAATTAAAAGAAACATTCCATTGGTAGATTTGCAGCTGTTAATCCTTCCCGGGTCCCATACTTGTATAGTTTTCCTTACCTGATCACTTTACTTGGTCACTTCCGCAAACGATAGCAGCTTCGCTCATCTTTGCACGCCCGGCACACCCCACCTACCTGACTGGTCCGCAAAAACCGTACCTAGGAAATTTGGGTACCAGTCCTTGTGCTTTCGTAGCCATAACAGTTTCGTATGTCCGTCTTGCAAGTATTGTCAGTAATCCAGTATGTTCATATGTGTATCTCAATACATGTAATGGACCTTCATTCCTATGATCCACGCCACTGCATTCGTCTTATGACGCGGAAAATACGTTACCTCTAGAAAAAAATACAGTGTCGGAAGAGATTGCTGTAGGTGTAGAACTCCGCATGAACGCTGCCAGACTCTAGAGATCCAAAGCGTTGCCGCAGACCAGTTGTGGGCCGTCCGTATCCAACATGCCGCATTGTTCACACATGGGCGAATCCGCCAAACGTATGGCGTACCTTTTGTCATTCGTTTGGTGTTTCCGGTTCACAGCAATGTATCATGCTGACCTGACTGCTGAAGGTAGGTGGGGCTGGCTTCCCGTGCACCACACGGCTTGCCAATAAACGGCAGGATGTTTCCTTTCCACCTTGTTTCGGGCGGCCTGTCGAAGAAGCAGATGGTACACGTCCTTCGATGTCCGCTGTCGGAAGGTCGGTAAACGCTCTGGAATGTAATTGTGTTCAACGATGAATGTCCGACACTGACTGGAGGAAAACGCGATGTTCATACTTATTCTTCGATGATCATTTCCGTAAGGGAGTGATTCCTGTTGCGCCACCGTTCATGCACGGTATTAATATACATGGCACGCGCCGTCTCGTGTACATTGACGAAAACAACGGCCTCTTCTCGCGCTACGAGTGTAAGCGTGTTGTACTGTACCTTAAAGAGCTGTCCCACCTCACATAGTACCCAAAAGCCGCCTCAACCCTCATAGCCATCGTGCACATCAAGGGGAAAAGGTTTGTCAGGCAGCACATCATAGGAGCGAGATAAAGGTTGATGAGTGACACCCGCTGCAGCATATCTATGGACCGCAGGGCGCTCAGACGTGCGAACTTTAAGCAACAGCCGTCGGTAGTTGATCGCAGCTTTTCCTGCCGTCTTCTTATGAAACGTAATACCCTAACATCGGAGAGTTTACACCGTAGGTAAGAGTTCTTCCATTCCTGGTGCCAGTCCATGGCCTGTATGCACGAACTTTGGGAAGTTGACCTCGCTACCAGCTGCCATCCCATCGTAAGTCTGTAGCCAATTCTGTGATGGGCTAGTCTCCCCCTCATTCCGGACGAAGAACACAATGTTACCTGCGTATGCATAAGGATGATAGATGACGCAGGAAGATCCCAGTCAGTCGGCGGCGAAGGCCTGCGAAGCACGGTTCCAAAGCGATCCCAAACAGGAGGATCGACAAAGGGCAACCTCGTATTACTGATCTTAAGGTCTTAAAATTGTTCTCGCTCCGTTGATTACCATCTGATCTGGCTCCGTGCATCTCTGCATTGGTCATTAATGGCGAGACACCTAAGGACGTCACACACATCCATGACCGAGGCAGGATTCGAACCTGCGACCATAGTGGTAGCGCGGTTCCAGACTGAAGCGCCTAGAACCGCTCGGCCACACTGACCGGCTATCAGAGTAGGAACTGCTAAAAAGTCACATGGCCATGACGGTATATACGTCAAATTTTATCGTGTTCCAACATCTATTAGCGTCCATGTGGACTGATATCTGTGTTGAACTGACGCCCCACGCAGTGAGAGTCCCTGATGCCTTTCTAGAGGGTCTCATTGTCCCTATTTACATTCCAGAGACTATTACCCCATGAGCCTGCTAAATAGCAACATGATGCTCTTTACACGCCTTTTGGCAGTGCGACCTAAGAAGATGGTCCGTCATGTCGTGTCCTATGAGCAGGCGTCGCTACGTGGAGATTACAGCATTCGCACAGTGCTCCGCTGCTACGGCGATCCGATTGCCCTCGCTCGTGCTCAACATTTAGCCGCGGCTTTGGCATCCTTAGACTTCAGCCAGATGTTCGATCAGGTCGAAAATTGTCTTATGGTTGTCCTCCGTGCTATGGGATACCCAGAAACTGTCGTCGACGTGGTCGTACATCTCCAGCACGATGCGACATACCGGATGCTGTAAACTGGTAGGCTCACGCAACCGATACTAATCAGGTTTTTGGTGCCACAGGGGCGCTTCCTGTCGGTGGTGTTGTGTACCTTCGCCCTAGAACCATTGTTATGCGAACTACGACTAAGACTGACGGGGATGTCACAAGGTGGACATCGATTTTGTTGCACCGCCTACGCGATTTGATGCTCCCAAACTGGTTTCGCAGGACAGAACGGATCAGGTTGTGGAAAGGGGACGACGTCAATTACTGTTAGTATAATAATAATAATGGCGTGTGACGAGGGCCTCCCGTCGGGTAGACCGCTCGCCTGGTGCAAGTCTTTTGATTTGACGCCACTTCGGCGACTTGCACGTCGATGGGGATGAAATGATGATGATTGGGACAACACAACACCCAGTCCCTGAGCGGAGAAAATTTTCCAGCCGCGAATCGAACCCGGGCCCCTAGGATTGACAGTCTGTCGCGCTGACAACTTTTTTGTTGTTGATCGTCACATGACCTCCGTTAAAGTTCGTATGTCAATCCTTCTACTCAGTTTTTTTTTTTGTTATAGAGGCCAATATCTTCTCGGCTAAAGGCCGAAACAATATTTCAGATCAGCTAAGGACATTCTTTAGAAACCAAGCATTTACAATCTTCGGCTAAAAGCCATATTAAGGAAAATTCACATAAATTCTTCGTCTGAAAGCCCAATAAAAATTTTTTACATAATAAAAGAGAGGCTTTAATGACTAGCCTTTACACAGTACACCAAAACATCTTATGAAAACTTGAAGTATCTTGTCAGCTGAAAGGCCAAACAATTATTCAGGAATAATTAAAGACTACCTTCAGATAAACATTTACAGAACACGGCTCGAGGCCATTTCAATAATTCAAGATAATTAAAGTGAAACCTTACAGCCAAGGATTTACATATAAAAGCCACAGATTCTGAAACAAACACGGCTGAAAGCCAAAATACAGAGCAACAAGAATTTTAAATAAAACACGGATGAAGGCCTAATCTCAAAATAGTTGTCATGAAGTGGGCTGAAGGCCATATACTAAACATAAAGCAGACAATATTAATACACGGCTGAAGGCCTGGGACAGTACCTGCGACCAAATAAAATGACAACCACAAACAACAAACAGTGGTCTTCAGTTAAGACTTCCGGGATGAGAGGCCGTGGTCGATGTTTAAAATTTCTACCCAACGTTTCGTCTCCATCTGAGGTCGTCCGGCTACTGCCACTGAGGCTCCAGGTACTCTCTGATTTATAGAGCGCATAGAGGGCACAACCATTCCTCACGTGATGCCGACGGTATGCCTATCTTTGGAAGGCGTCATCATTCTCGATTAAGAGTAATCGATTGTCATTCTGCTGTCGCAACGTCGACATCCATGTTTTGTCTGACTTTAAAACTTCCTCTTTTCTGTTAAAATTGTTATGGTGTTTCTAAATCTCTATTGCTTCTCTGTACATGCGCGCATGATAATGGCATGCTGGAACGCTTGTCTCATTAAATTTAATTTCGTGGTTCCCATCTCGAAAAACATGCTCAGCTAGGGCCGATTTTTCGATGTGTCCTAAGCGACAATTTCTTTTTATTCGGCTAAGCGGGTGTTTATACTTCTTTTTGTTGTTCCAATATATACTTGTCCACAACTGCAGGGAATTTTGTGTACCCCAGGAGTTGCAAGGGAGTGTCGGGCGTCTTTTGCAGTTCTTAAATGTTCCTTTATCTTCTTGGTGGGTCTGAAGATTGTTTCGATCCCATACTTGGCCAGAACTTTTCCGATATGGTCCGTGACTTTAGTAATGAGCGGTAGGAAAACTTTTCCAGTAGGTGACCGTTGTTGCTCTGAACTTCTGGCTTCGTTCCTTCTTTGAGCCATCCATCAAATGCTATGCTATGCCTTCAAAGTGACGGTGATACTCGAGCGGTGACCTACGGCGAGACGTCAGGCAGCTCCCTCAATGTATGTAAATCGCGATTTATACAGGGTGTTACAAAAAGGTACGGCCAAACTTTCAGGAAACACTCCTCACACACAAATAAAGAAAAGATGTTATGTTGACACGTATCCGGAAACGCTTAATTTCCATGTTAGAGCTCATTTTAGTTTCGTCAGTATGTACTGTACTTCCTCGATTCTGATGATCAAATTGTAAATTTTCACAATCAACATGTGTGGGCTGACGAGAATCCGCACACAATTGTGCAATCACGTCATCAACACAGATTTTCTGTGAACGTTTGGGCAGGCATTGTTGGTGATTTCTTGATTGGGCCCCATGTTCTTCCACCTACGCTCAATGGAGCACGTTATCATGATTTCATACGGGATACTCTACCTGTGCTGCTAGAACATGTGCCTTTACAAGTACGACACAACATGTGGTTCGTGCACGATGGAGCTCCTGCACATTTCTGTCGAAGTGTTCGTACGCTTCTCAACAACAGATTCGGTGACCGATGGATTGGTAGAGACGGACCATTTCCATGGCCTCCACGCTCTCCTGACCTCAACCCTCTTGACTTTCATTTATGGGGGCATTTGAAAGCTCTTGTCTACGCAACCCCGGTACCAAATGTAGAGACTCTTCGTGCTCGTATTATGGACGGCTGTGATACAATACGCCATTCTCCAGGGCTGCATCAGCGCATCAGGGATTCCATACGACGGAGGGTGGATGCATGTATCCTCGTTAACGGAGGACATTTTGAACATTTCCTGTAACAAAGTGTTTGAAGTCACGCTGGTACGTTGTGTTGCTGTGTGTTTCCATTCCATGATTAATTTGATTTGAAGAGAAGTAATAAAATGAGCTCTAACATGAGAAGTAAGCGTTTCCGGACACGTGTCCATATAACGTATTTTCTTTCTTTGTGTTTGAGGAATGTTTCCTGAAAGTTTGACCGTGCCTTTATGTAACACCCTGTATACATCGGTACAGGTCTGCCTAGGGGACCATTGGGCTGCTCTATGTGACCGATAATTTAAGCTGCCTTGGCATCGATTTTACGACTGACGTGTGGCGCTCTGCGGTCCACAACTGCCGACGGCTCTGCAACGGACCGGGTTTGGTCTCGTTGAACATCACCTCCACTCACTTGACCTCCTAAAAAGAACGCATTATGTCAACACCAACATAGTGTTACGGATGCCTCATGTGGTGCAAACTCTTCCGGTCCCGCACAACCTGGCTCACCACGTGTTAGCTGCGATGGGTCCCTTTGTTAGGTAGGGGATGATCTTCAAAGTCCCCCAGCCTGCCTCAGGGTTAAGGAAACGTGGGTCTGTACCATGTTCCGGATAGAGTTTGTACGCTTTTTAACTATTCACAGTCGACGATGTAGTGCCGTTGCCCTTACCTGCTTACTGCGTGATGCATATGCCCCAGCCTCTTTGGCTCCTCCGGTGACGTTGACGAACATTCCAGCGCCCTTATATCACGTCGGACTCTTTTTAGTTCTGGAGCACAGATAACTTTTTGCCTCTTTGCCGTCTGTGCACATGTTTTTGACGAAGATGTTCTGCTCTGAGATGGAACAGGCCTGCATCCCCAATGTCATAGAACAGAAACACCTGCACTACTGGTGTGATCAAAAAAATCCGGACGCCCCCAAAAACATATATTTTTCTTATTAGGTGCATTTTGCTGCCACCTACTGCCAGATACTCCATATCAGCTACCTCAGCAGTCATTAGACATAGTGAGAGAGCAGAATGGGGCGCTCCTTAGAACTCACGGACTTCGAACTTCGTCAGGTGATTGGATGTCACTAGTGTCATACGTCTGTACGCGAGATTTCCACTCTCCTAAACATTCCTAGGTGATAGTGAAGTGGAAACGTGAAGGGAAACGTACTGCACAAAGGCATACAGATTGACCACGTCTCTTGACTGGCAGAGACCGCCGACAGTTGAAGAGGGTCGTAATGTGTAATAGGCAGACATGTATCCAGACCATCACACAGGAATTCCAAACTGCATCAGGATCCACTGCAAGTACTATGACAGTTAGGTGGGAGGTGAGAAAACTCATTCATGGTCGAGCGGCTACTCATAAGCCACACATCACGCCGGTAAATGCCGAACGACGGAGAGGCTTCAATCCCGCCGTAGCCTTCAGTGGTTCACAACCCCACAGCAGCCCACCGCCCCCACCGCCGCCCCACACCGAACCCGGGGTTATTGTGCTGTTCGACCCCCAGTGGACCCCCCCCCTCCCCCTGAGAAGGTCTCATACCAGACGAGTGTAACCCTAAATGTTTGTGTGGCAGAGTAATTATGGTGTACGCATACGTGGAGACAGTAATTACGCAGCAATTGCCGACACAATGTAACTCAGGTGGAATAAGTGGAACCAGCCCGAATTCTCCAAGGCAGATGGAAAACCGCCTTAAAAAGCATCCACAGGCTGGTCGGCACACCGGACCTCGCCACTAATCCGCTGGTCGGATTCGTCCCGGGAACCGGCACGCCTTCCTGCCCGGTAAGTAGCGTGTTAAACCGTGCGGTTATCCGGGCGGGCCCTCTTATTCTAAGTCACTGGTAAAAATCTCCTAAACCCCAGATCGATGTTAACCAAACATGGTACATGTACTGCCTACTTTCTGGAAATAAATACTGCGGGGCTATGAACCAGTAACGTCCTATTGGAGTAGAGGTGATAACGTGGTCAGAGAAAAGGGTAGAGCTGATGGATACACAGAGAGAGAAAGGGAGGAGATGGACACAGTTAGCGGAAGGACGAAATGGGCAGAAAGAGGGATTGATGTGGGAGAGAGAAAGGGAAGGAGGCAACGAAAGAGGAAGACATGAACAAAGAGAAGAGGATGGGGAGATCAGCGGCCATAATCACGTCGTAAACCTTTCCACGTGACTCACCTGAATGCAAATGATAGCTACGTCAGTGCCAACTACAGCTTCCTACGAATCTAATAACTTCTCCTATCTGTTCCAAAATCACTTGTGCTTGGTATCCTAGGAGATTTTCTCAATCTTACTCCAATAAAGGTAACTTAACAGATCTCATGACTCATCGTCGTTGACATCCTGACTGTGCCACGCAGACCACATCTTGGTCCAAAGCTGATGATAGGACTGGTGTTGTGACGTGAGAAGATAAACCCACCCGAGAAGAATCTCTCACATTGCCACTGGTAATGGAAGCAACAATAAAGAAATATAAGGGCACAGTTATATGTCTCATCGATCTATAGGAAGCTGAAATCTAGTTCCGCGGGGTAGAGGGGATCCAGTTATGGTTATGGAAAGGGGCCGTAATGAGTTACTGTTAATTGCACAAACAAACAAACTTGTTTTTCTAAGAACGACTTAATTACACATTGCCTTATAAAGGATCAAATTAAAACAATTCGGCTGAAGGACTAGTTAATAAAACTTGTGATGCCTCCTGGGCAGAAGGCACTAAACCACACCAAAAGCAAGAACGGCTAAAAGGCCTGGACACAAGTTATTAAAAATTGTTTTAAGGAATACACGCGGCTGAGGGGCTTACTTAAGAAAAAAAAATTACATAAATACTTGGCCCAAGGCCACACATTGGACACAGAAGAACTGAGGGCATAGGGCCTGGATAACAAGAATTTCAGATAGAGAAGAAAATTTTAGATAGTTTCAAAAAAGTGAATTTTCAAATTTTAATTTGAGATGGCTGAAGGCCTTATCTTAAAATTTTTTACGTAAAAGTTCCGCTGAAGGCCATATACTGAACATAGAACAACTCAAGATCTTAAGGCTTGGATAATAAAGATTTCCAATAGAGCAAAATCCCCTTTTTTTACTTAATTTTATCCATTGGTTTTCAGTGTTTCGTCCGCGACTGTTTTACTTTCGTAAAATGAAGAACAAACCGGCATGTTCTTCATTTTACGAAAATCCCCTTTTTTTTAAAAAAAAGAAAATTTAAGCAAGAATCTCCAAGTTATAATTTAAGACGGCAGAAGACGTTATCTAAGAAATATCTCACGTAAAAGCTCCGCCGAAGGCCACGTACTGAAAATTGAAGGAGGCTTAAGGCCTGAATAAGAAAGATTTCAAATAGAGCAAAATCTACATTTTTTTTTTAAAAAATAAGTTTTAAACAAATCAATCTTGAAACCTTAATTTAAGTCGGCTGAAGGCCTTATTTTAAAACTGAAACAAACTGAATTAATAGACGACTGAAGGCCTCGTACAGTACTTGAGACTAAAGGAAAATCACAATCTAGAAACAACAGAACACTGGTGCTCAGAACTGCTCCAAGGGTTGACCTGAGGAGGTAACGCTAACATAAACTTAAGTGAGACAGGAAGCCAAGAGTAAGACCAAATAATTGGATGGCAACCCGACACAGCGACGGCTGAAGGACCTACCAACAACCTAATCAATTCCCTTCTGCCCCACCAATGGCACGACAACGGAAAATATCAGCGAGGACGAAGATATCAGCAGCACTACGTCTTCAAAATTGTCGTTTCAATACAGTCAAGGCGCAATAACTACTCAAAAATATGAACAACACCAAAGGCTGTCTAACTACACGCCATGCCAGACAGCATCAACAGGGCGAGGAAAAGCACACTGGAGGAAAACTACAATCACGAGCAAGGCAGGTAACTGGAGCGTTAACGGCCACAAGGCAGAAAATACCGCTAGTGCCCTTCACTGATAAGTAACAACCAATTCAATAATTAAACACCATACAGGGAGACAGCTGCAAAGTTTTGCCTACTCCATCACACCATACATTGCTGCTTGCGGGAACTTCCCAGGAAGCAACAACCGGCAATGAACGAAGAGATGTCACAACAGTTGAGGTTTTCATAACAACTTAATTCATCACTCAACTTCAGTGTCTAGGTTCGGTGGGCGACGAACACTGTAGGTCTTGCAACTAGCGCCTCACAAATCCAAACGCCCGTGCACGCCGCCAGTGGCCCCATCCTGACTACGCGCCATGGAGACTTCCTCGCTGCCCTGTCCCAACTGACCGACTGCATTCAACATGCAGACAGTGTTACAATAATCACAAGCTACACACGGTTCTGCGGAAACAGTTTTACAAACTACTCGAATGTTACTAAAACCAGTCACTGAGGAACAACAAGGACGAATCACAAGTGGACACACACAGAGGACCCAGAAGCGGATGGCCACCAAATCCACGTCATCCGATGAGACGCCTACCGAACGACCAACCAAGGTCGTCGCCACTCAAGTCATGTGGGTCAGCAACGGTCGGGAGAGTCATGGCTGTCCCCGGAGCTCACTGCTGCTCTGTCCTGACTCAACTACCAACACACAACGACCCATAAATACTAGCGGTCGCTCCAAAGATAACGCAACAGTGCTCTTATCGATAAATGCTGCTGCTGCCACTCATGGGCAGCCAAACAGGAAACATAGTGACGCCAGTAAATCGAATAAAAAACGAGGTGGCAGTACTGTAAACACAAAATGACAAGCAATAGGTGGCATGAACACAAGCAGTGCATGGATCAACTTCCCCCCCTCAAACATCAACCCGGGGGTCACATGCCAAAATGAAATTGACTGGCAGCTCCTTAATGAAAGTAAAAGACAGTGGCCATGAGAAAGCCACAACTGAGACACTCATCAGCACCATCCATGCAGAGGGAACACTTGTCCACTAGCCACGTGACATCCCTGCACCAGGAAGGAACCTATCTAAGTCCCACAAGATGACCAATTCAATTACCATTACTAGCTCAACAATGAAAAGAAGTGAGATACCCTTTCGAAGGCAACCAGGCAGAGGGAACACACAGCGATAGGCAGCCAAATATCTCTGCACTGTAGAAGGATCCAAGCTAAGCCTCACCAGATGACCAACATCAGGAACTATTTGAAGTTGACAATGAAAAGCTACCAGAATATAAGGCAATAAGATTATGTCTTGCAACTAATGCATTAATTGTGCTTCCACCCTATCTAACTGATTGGCACTAGGTTGAGTGCCTTCCAAAATGCAAATGGTGTCCTCAAGTCCCCTAATAACCTTGAACCAAACTTAATGGCTGCATCTGTCTGACACACCACCTCCGGCATGATGTCAACCAGGTGAAGAACGGTAACATGCAAACGGGCCACTACGTCGGGAACAATGCCAATAGGCTGGGGCCTTAACACCAACTCAAAAAAAAAGATGGTCCTTCTTCAACAAGCCCAGGCACTGCCTGACCGCCATTAAAATAAGTCACCTGCAACCATCAACAACCAAAACAATAATGTGCAACACTAACAGAAATAAAATTCATACTAACAGTAACTGGAATGGCAGTATCACAAACATAACCACACGCTGCTACCAGTTGAAATCTGGTTTCACAGGATAAAGTAGATCTGGTTATGGTTGTGGAAAGGGACTGTAATGAGTTACTGTTAGTTGTACAGACAGACAAACTTTCATTTTCCTAAGAACAACTTAATTACATACTGCCTTAAGAGGATCAAATTTAAAAAAATACGGCTGAAGGCGAAGTTAAGAAAACTTGTGATACCTCCTGGGCTGAACGCCCAAAACCACATCAAAAACAAGAACTGCTAACGGTGTGAACACAAGTTATTAAAAATTGCTTTAAGGAATAAGCGCGGCTGAAGGCCTTACTTAAGAAAAAAATTTTACATAAATACTTGGCTGAAGCTAGCACCTCACAAATCCGACCGCATGTGCACGCCACCAGCGGTCCTGGCCTGACCTTGCGCCTCGCTGCTCTGTCCCAAACGACCGACTGCCTGCAACATGCAGACAGTATTAAAATATCTTCTGAGTCAAAACACACAAGCTACACATGGTTCCACGAAACACTTCTACAAACAATTCGAACAATACAAAAATAGTGACTGTGGAACAACAAGCACCAATCACAAGTCAAAACACACGGAGACCCCAGAAGCTGTTGGCGACCAAGTACACGTTGTCCAATGAGATGACCGACCGAAAGACCAACCAAGTTCATCCCCACTCAAGACGTGTGTCGGCAATGGTCGGGCGAGTCATGGCTGTCCCCGGAGCTCACTGCTGCTCCGTCCTGACTCAACTACCAACACACAACGACCCGGAAATACTAGCGATCGCTCCAAAGATAGCGCCGCAGTGCTCTTATCGATAAACGCTGCTGCTGCCATTCACGGGCAGGCAAGCAAACAACTCAGTGACACCAGTAAATCTAATAAGAAACGTGGTAACAGTATCGTTAACACAAGAAGCCAAGCAATGAACGGCATGAACATGATCTGCGCATGGCTCAGAAGCATTTGTAATGGAAAATGGTGCAAGACGTTAGAAATCCTAGGAAATATTTGAGCACACTTCAGCGTACCTCCCCGCCCCCTCTCCTGCAGGTTAGAATAGGTCCGATGTCTTCCTGCCTGTCGTAAGAGGCGATTAAAAGGAGTGGCCTTTATGTGATAGTAGAGTTTGTCCTCCCTATTTCCAAAATTTCCCAAACAGCGAGCCAATTGGGGAAGGGCGCCTTACATGGTGCATTGTATCCATCATGCACTGACATCTTTAGCCCACTTTACCATCGTGGCTTTGGAGTTCCGCTCATTCTCCATCCCTTAGGCGAGGACACCTTCCTTGGTGCGTTTTCCTCCATTCACTATGCAGTGTCGTTTACTGCGCCAACGATGACCATGGACTCCTTTGCACCTCATATCCAGCACTGTAGCCAGTCTGTTGTGGTGGGGTCGCCATGTACCCTGTTGGGTCCAATCCCCTGACCACACAGCGATCGCTCTGCTGATGCCTTTGGCGTTACCTCCTCACATATGCCAAGGAATCGGCGCCTGTCTCCCTGGGGCATTGGGACTCCTGGCAATGGCCATCCTGCCAGCTGGCCCTTTCTGCAGCTGGGCAGCGCCGGTGGGAAGGGTCTCTGGTTGGAGTGGATGGCATCAGGGTCGATGAGACACCATGAAGCGTACCACATCACTTGCTGGAGGTCAAACACCAGCAGTCTCTAAGCGCTCTAGGTTTCAGTTTAATGCAAGGAAGTATGACCCCAAATGGTTCCCCTCCCTGGCCAATGCGTAGGAGTAATGTCAGACTAAGAATGGCAGCTAATCTTACTCACCCTGATACATTGTATGTACGAGAGTTGATGGGGAATCCCTCATGTCGATGAAGCCTCAGTGTTTTGTCGAGCATTTACAGGACAAGTTTGGGGAGGTGGAGGGAGTGTCGAAAATGAGATGTGGGTCAGTCTTGATAAAAACAGCATCCTCTGGCCAATCACAGGCATTACTCGCCTGTTACAAGCTGGGGGATGTTTCCATTATCATCACACTCCATAAGAGCTTAAATATTGTCCAGGGACCCTCTTTTGCAGACGACAAGCTGCGCGCCAGTTCAGAGCGGCGAGGTAGACATTTTGTCTGGCGCGTCAATCAGGGTCCAAGGGATAATCAGGTTGCCACCAGGGCCTTCATGTTGGCCTTCGAGGGTGACACATTACCCAGTAAGGTCAAGGTTAAGGTGCTGGTCTACCACTGTGATGTCAAGCCATATATACCTCCCCTGATGTGGTGCTTTGAGTGCTGGAAGTTTGGACATATGTCTTCCCACAGTACTTCCAGTGTCACCTGTCGAGATTGTGGACGTCCATCACCTCCAAATCCTCCATGTGCCCTATCTTCCATTTGTGTCAACTGCAGAGAGCACCATTCCCCTTGCTCGCCAGAGTGCAGGACTTTACAGAAAGAAACGAAAATCATGGAATACAAGACTCTGGACTGACTGACCTACACTGAGGCTAAGAGGAAATTTGAACGCCTACGTCCTGTGTGTATGGCACCCTTTTACACCACTACTACAATAGCTCTAGCCCCATCAGTTCTGCCGACTCCAGTCAGTTCTCAGAGCCAAAAGACTCCACCTGTCCCGTTGGTGGCAGGGGGTACTTCCCTCCGTGTTGCTCCCCTATAACCACTGCCCACGCCCCTCCCTGGGACCATTGCACCCCCCAAAACCATTGGGAATATCAGTCCTCATTTCTCACCTGGAGAAGCGTTAATCTTCTTCGGCTCCTCTCGCTAGGAAGGGGTTCTGCAGGTCACTCCCTTCAAGGTTTCTACCACTGGGAAAGAGGACACCTTCCAGTGTCTGGGGCACCCACAGGCAGTTGGTTGCAGAGGTTCAAGATCCTCCTCAGTCCCTGAGACTGAATCAGTGGAGCCCGTCCAGCCAGAGAAACCCAAGGAGCAGTGAGAGCAATCTAAAAAGAAGAAGACACTAAAAACAAAGAAATTGCAGTGGCACCCACACCTACAAGCTCTGCATCTGAGGATGAGGTGGAGATTCTGGTATCTGCTGAGGACCTAGATCTCTGGACCCTCAGACATAACGGATATATAATGCACAGGTACTTAGTTAGTGGCAGCAGCCTCCTTGATTGCTTCATGCTTTCCCAGCCTCACGACAACATCATCCTCCATTGGAATTGCAGCGGTTTCTTCCACCACCCGGCTGAACTACAACAACTGTAAAGTCTTTCTGCATTGCCCTCCAGGAAAGCTGGTTCCTGCCAATGAGGACCCCTGCCCTCTGTGGCTATAGGGGATATTACAAGAACTGTAGACTCTAAATGGCGGAGCTTGAGTCCATGCCCTGGATTCAGTATGTAGTGAAACTGTGGCCCTTCAAACCCCTTTTGAAGCTGTGGCAGTCAGGATAAGGACGATTCAGGAAAGAACTGTCTGCTGCACTGATTCATCAACCTTTCAAACTTGTGGGAGATTTTAACACCCTTGTAGAGTGGTACTGTGCTTACTGACCGAGGTAGAGATGTAAAAGCTTTACTGTCTCAACTCGACCTCTAAATCTTAAATATAGGGGGCCCCACTCATTTCAGTGTGGCTCATAGTACTTACTCGGTCACTGATTCATTCCTCTACTTCTAAGGACTTCTCCCGTATGTCCACAATGACTTGTGTTGTAGTGACTACTTTCCCATCTTCCTGTCACTCCTAGCGCCATTGCCCTGGACGTCTACCCAGATGGACTTTAAACAAGGCAGACTGGGAAATTTCACCTCTGCTGTCACCACTGCATCTCCCCCACATGGTACCATTGATGTGGTGTTTGAGCAGGTCACTAGAACGATCGTTTCTGCGGTGGAAAACGTGACACCTTGTTACATCGGGTGCCCCCGGTGAAAGACAGTATATGGTGGTCGCCGGAAATCGCTGAGGCAATCAAGGAGCGTCGCTGGGCTCTACAGCGACGTAAGCGGCACCCTTCCCTGGAGCATCTAATAAAAAACGACTCCATGCCTGCATTCGCCGGCTTATAAAAAGATGGAAACAGGAGGTACATCTCGACCATTGGGTGCGTTCCGTCACCTTCCCTGGTCTGGCCGAAGATCAGACATGTTTTGTGTAGCAGACCCCATCAAGTGTCTCTATCATTAACATCGATGGCGTGTTATCTACCGACGCAAATGCGACTGCCGAGCACTTTTTGTGCACTATGATCGAGCCTCTGCATCGGAGAATTACCACCCCTGCCCCATCCTTTCGCACCCTCAAACGGCGGATGGAAGAGTACGTCCTCTCGTTCACTACACGCCGCAGTGAATCAAAAAAAAAAAAAAAATGGTTCAAATAGCACTGAGCACTATGGGACTTCACATCTGAGGTCAACAGTCGCCTAGAACTTAGAACTACTTAAACCTAACTAACCTAAGGACATCACACACATCCATGTCCGAGGCAGGATTTGAAGGATTTGAACCTGCGACCGTAGCGGTTGCGCGGTTCCACGCTGAAGCGCCTAGAACCGATCGGTCACATCGGCCGGCCGCAGTGAATCCTGTAATGCACCATTTACAGAGTGGGAGGTCCTCAGCGCCCTTACACATTGGCCCGATACAGCTCCTGGACCAGATCGGATACACAGTGAGATGATGAAACATCTCTCGTCCGACTATAAGCGACATCTCCTCGTCATCTTCAATTGGATCTAGTATGACGGCGTCTTTCTATCGCTATCTGTGGGGTCTTGGTGGCTCGCTTTAGATTCATATCCAGAATTTCCTGTCACTCCATATTTTCTGTGTCCAAGTTGGTGCCTCCCATAGTACCCCCTGTATCCAAGAGAATGGGGTTCTGCAGGACTCTGTATTGAGCGTATATTTTTAGTGGCCATTAACTGTGTGGCAGCAGCTGTAGAGCTCTCTGTCCCACATTCTATTTATGCAGACGCCTTATGCATTTCGTACTGCTTCTACAGTGTAGATGACTTCTGAATTTCGTACTACTCCTCCAGTTGCTGAGCGGCGCCTACGGGTAGCCATCCACAAGGTGCAGTCATGGGCTGTAGCCCACGGCTTCCAGTTTTCAGCCACGAAGTCGTGTGTCATCCACTTCTGTTGGCGTCGCACCGTCCATCTGAAACCAGAACTTTACCCTAATGACGATCGACTCACTGTAGTGGAGATACTTAGGACTGGTTTTCGACGCCTGATTGACTAGGCCTCCTCACTTTCGTCAGCTTAAACGTAAGTGGTGGCAGCACCTCAACGCCCTCTGCTGCCTGAGCAACACCAACTGGGGTGCAAATCGCTCTAAGCTTCTGCAGGTATACAGAGCCCTTGTTCAATCCCGCCTTCACTATGGGAGTCTGGTTTATGGTAGGGCAGCGCCCTCAGCGCTGCGTTTGCTCGACCCAGTGCACCACTGTGGCGTTCGCCTAGCGACGGGAGCTTTTAGGACGAGTCCAGAGACCAGAGCCCTGGTGGCGGCCGGGGTATCTCCATTGAAGTTTAGGCGTGGACGACTGCTTGCCAGTTACGTTGCACACATTCGTAGTTCTCCTTTTCCTCCGAATTGCCGTTTCGTTTTTCCAACCACTGCACTTCATCTCCAGCATCGGCGGCCCAGGTCAGGGCTTACGATTGTGGTTCACATCCGATCGCTTCTGTCTGGACTGGAGTCCTTCCCTTTACCAACTCTACTCGAGGTCCATTCACGTACACCTCCATGGTGTCAACCTAGGCCGAAGCTTCATCTGGTCCATTCGCATGGCCCTAAGGACTCCGTTAACCCTGCCGTTCTCTGCTGTCACTTCCTCTCGATTCTCGACGTGTTCAAGGGCTCTGAAGTGGTTTACACCGACTATTCGATGGCTGATGGTCATATTAGCTCCGCCTACATCCACAGCAGTCATATTGAACAGCTTTCCTTGCCCAGTGACTGAAGCGTATTCACTGCAGAAAAAATGGTTCATATGGCTCTGAGCACTCCTAGAACTTAGAACTACTTAAACCTAACTAACCTAAGAACATTACACTCATCCATGCCCGAGGCAGGATTCGAACCTGCGACCGTAGCAGTCACGAGGTTCCAGCCTAAAGCGCCTAGAACCGCTCGGTCACAGCGGCCGGCTATATTCACTGCAGAGCTGGTGGCCATATCTCGTGCACTTCAGTATATCCGTTCATGTTCTGGTGAGTCGTTTCTTCTCTATACTGACTCTCTGAGCAGTTTACAGGCTGTCGACCAGTGCTGCTCTCGCCATCCTTTGATAGCGACCATCGAGGAGTCCATCTATGTCCTGGAACATTCCATTCATTCCGTGGTGTTTGTGTGGGCCCCAGGACACGTCGGTATCCCAGGTAACGAAGTTGCTGACAGGCTGGCCAAACAGGCTACATGGAAACCGCTACTGGAGATGTGCACCCCTGAATCTGACCTGCGTTCAGTCTTACACCGCAAGGTTTTTCGGCTTTGGGAGACGGAATGGCATAGTCTCAGTACGCACAACAAGCCATTGAGGAGACTACGAATATGTGGGAGTCCTCTAAGCGGGCCTCTCTCTGGGAGTGTTGTTCTCTGCCGGCTCCGCATTGGCCACACTTAGTTGCCCCACAGCTATCTCCTGCACTGTGAAGACACCCCTCAGTGTTGGTGTGGAGGCCGGTTAACAGTGGCCCACATTCTATTGTGCTGTCCTGCTTTGACCGCCCTGCAAGACAATCTTCGGTTACTGGAGTCATTTTAGCAGACAACGCCTCATCGGCTGATTTGGTTTTACGTTTTCTCCGTGACAGAGGGTTACATAATTCCATGTAAGTCTTAGAGCATATGATCAGCCAGCCATGGTCATCTGCTCTTTTGTTTCAATTCCTTCTACATGTTTATTTCGTCTCTCTGTGGTTTTCTTGTCTTAGTGTTTGTTGCTCTTTTGTCTTTCTTGTGGTTTTTGCTTCGTCCCCATTATGTGTTGTCCGTCTCGTTTGTTTTGTTCTCACACTTGTACACTTGTTTCAATCGGAACAAGTGTCTGATGACCTAGCAGTTTGATCCCTTCCCTCAACCCCCCTTTTTAAACCAACCAACCAACTAACCAGCGTAGCATGTGTAATATACTCGTATAATATGTATGAGAACCAAGAAGGAAATATAAGAATTGGAGACTAAGAATGATATACTTCCATATAAAATGGGGTGACAAAAGTTATTGAATACCTCCTAATATCATGTCGGGCCTCATTTTGCCTGGCTAGTCCAGAAACTTGACATGGCATGCACTCAGCAAGTTGTTGGCAGTCCCGTGCAGAAATACTGGGCTATGCTGCCTCTGTTGCCGTCCATAATTGCGAAAGTGTGGTTGGTGTAGGATTTTGTGCACCTCTTGCCCTCTCAGGGGACATCGCCTTGTTTAAGGCAACTTCCCTGCCGGGTGGGAGGGTTTGAGTGCTTCGGTGAAGTCGAGAGCTGGGTCGGCGATGGCGTTGCTACTGGCAGCGTCGCCCATTTAGCCGGGAAGCTTTCGACTGAGGAGCCAGACGAAGAGGGTCACACAACACAGGGCAGGGAGGGCTCTATAGGTGCGGTGAATCCAGCTTCCCTAACGGAGACAACCTCGACAGAAAATCAGGGAGGCGGCGATACATACATGTGGCAGCCGCATCACGCAACCTAAGCTGTGCAGCTTTCGTAATCCAGCCATGGGATTGTAAAATTACTGGCAAACTCACAACCTACCTCTCAAATATACCCCATAAATGTTCGATTAGATATTCATTTATAGCGATGTGGGTGGCCGAATCAGTCACTCGAATTGTCCAGAATGTTCTTCAAACTAATTAAGCATAATGATGGTCCGGTGATGTTTCGCATTGTCATCCACAAATTTGGGAACGTGATGTCCATGAACGGCTGAAAGCGGTCTCCGCGTACCATTTCCATTCAATGATCGGTTCATTTGGATCAGAGGGCCCGGTTCATTCCATGTAAACACAGCCCACACCATTACGAAGCCACTGCCAACTTGCAATCTTCGTGGCGTCTGCACCACTCCCGGAACTTACCATTATCAATTGAAATCAGGACTCATCTGCCCAGGCCGCGGTTTCCCAGTCATCTAGGATCCAATCGATATGGTCACGAGCCCAGAAGAGGTGTTGCAAGCGATGTCGTGCGGTTAGCAAAGGCACTCGCGTCGATCTTCCTCTGCCGTAGCCTATTAATATCAAATTTCTCCGCGATGTCCTAACGGATACTTCAACGTATATCCCACATTGATTTCTGCAGTTATTTCAAGCAGTGTTGCTCATCTGTTAGCACTGGCAAGTCTACGCAAACGCCGTTGCTCTCGGTCGTTAAGTGAAGACCGTTGACCACTCCGTTGTTCGTGGCGAGGGGTAATGCCTGAACTTCGGCATTCTTTGCACACGCTCGACACAGTGTATCTCGGAATGTTGAATTCCCTGACGATTTCCGTTATCAAATACCCCGAGAGTTTAATTGCAACTGACAACCCCGGTTCCAAGTCTCTTAATGGCCGTGGTGCGTTCATAATCACCTGAATGCAAATTACAGTTCAGCCAGTGCACAATCCTTTTGTATCTTGTGCACCCGACACTACCGCCATCTTTATGTGAGCATATCGTTATCCCATTACCTTTGTCACCTCAGTGTACATAAAAGGCGAAACTAAAAGAACGGTTCAAAACGACAGCATTCAGTAATGGCGTTGTTGCCCTTACTGAAAGCGACGAAGAATTACTGAATAGAATAAACAGTACACGGTGCACAGAAACGTAGTGAGATTAAACCGAAGAGTGGCAGAAGCGCTGAGGAGAGCAGAAATGGTTTTAGTCAGACACTTACCTTCAAAACTGAGGAACACGACCTAGAGGTGAAAAAATTCTGTCACCTTGAAAGCAAAATAACACGTATACCGGCGATAAATCATCAAATATCGGCCTTCATCGGACGAAGAAATTTCTGAGAAGGTATCTTCTCAGTAGAGCGTCTTAAGGTAATGAATAATGGACTCTGAGAAAACCGGAAAAGAAGAGAATCTAAAGGTTTGAGATGTCGTACTATAGGAGGCTGTTCATAATTAGAGGGGCAGATAAAGTAAACACTGAACTGGTTCTCGCAGAATCGGCGATGAAACGAACATTGGGAGATGACTGCTAACACTAGTGGACAGGATAATAGAACATGACTGTGTTGACACATAGAGTAATAACTAGATAGAACTGTAGATTGTAAAAACTGTAGGGGAAACTAGAAACTGGAGTGTACACAACTAATGGTTGAAGGAGTAGGGTGCAAGTGCTATTCAGAGAAGATAACGTGTGCAAGGTTGAAACGAAAGAAAAATTCGCAGCGGGCTGCTTCAGGGCAATCAGAAGACTGATGAAAATGTGTGCCGTCAGTCGTTGCATTATATTCATTCTGCGCTGAGGTGGGTACAGTAACGACACCGTAGGGCTGTTGTAGTTTCGACTGGTATTTTCAAAGCCGTTTTAAAGTTTAATCCTATGAGACACAGAGCTCGTAATTTCATTGGGAGACCACATTAAGTTTTTAAATAAGTGATTAATGGTTTATTTTACTAAACTGACTGACGGGAAATTGCACTGGATTTATTTCCAAATAATGAAGCTTATTCTGCAGCTCTCGAAACGTGAGCTGAGCTACATTCATTTATTCCGTGGATTAACGTGTTGTGTTCAGTAGTTTTTTAGCGGCATCCACGGCGACAGAACATTTTTATTTCAGTTTGGTGCTAAACGTGGAGTCCGATTCCCTATTAGTACGGTGTTAAGAATAAATATCTTAAAGGATTTTTTATTTTATGTCCCTTATTGCGGTACTTCGCACAAGTGTCATTACGAAATCTAAGTTACATCCTTGTTGGGTTTATGCGCTCTGTATAAGACTATGTCTAATAACTTTTCTGTAATTTCATTCTCATTTTATGAAATGGAAACGCTACAGAGTGCGTCTCTCCAACTCTGCAGACTCCACCAAATTCTCCAGTGTACCTTGCTGGGCTATCGCTGCTGGAGAAATGCCTTAGTCACATTTTAGGAAATTATAGTTTCCAGAGTGGCGAGGTCTGGAGGGGCTATTATCCACCCCCCCACCCCCCCACCCCCAACCACCCAGAATATGGAGTACAGCATTTCTATTCATATAAGTTTTTATTGTCAGCTGTCAACTATAAAATTTATGATGTAAGAGAAATTCAGACCTCAGCCGCAGTCGGGCATTGTCATAAATCCTATGGCGACAAGTGAAAAATTGTGCTGAACGAGAATTAGAACCCGGAATTTCCGGTCACCTTGAGGGCTACGGCTATTCGAGTACGCTTTTTGTCCAACCCAAATTCTCAACTTCTCGCATGCTACACACGTAGCTTCCAATGTCCATTATCCTCATTGCTCGCAGCTTCCAATCAGGTGAAGCTGGGATCAATGATGTTATTACATGTGTAGCGTGCAACAAGCTAAGAATTTTGGGTGGACAGAAAGAGTGCTCAGATAGCCGAAGCGGTTAAGACGACGCCTCGCATAGAGCAGGAATTTCGGGATCGAGTCCCAGTCCAGCACAAATTTTGAAAAAAAAAAAAAACCGGATACGCTCCACTGTTTCCGAATTAATTAGGATTGAAGTTAGCCACTGAGGCCACTGTCCGTACAAAAGCAGCCTGCCAGCTACAAATAGGGTCAGTTGTTCTCATAGTGAAAATGATAGCTCAAGAGACTGCTCAGCCCTTGACTCCGATTCGATCCTTATTGCCGTCCAATGACTAGCTCTAGTATCGCCCTCTTGCTCGATTTTTAGGGAACCAAGCAAAGAACATATCTGGCGACACCATCTCTGGCGTGCCGCTTAAACTGGCGGGCGCAACGGCCTGATTGGCTAATTTCATGCTGATTAATTCGGAAACGAAGAAAGGTACTGAATTTTTATTCTTAACAATTATTTGTCGCAGGCCGGTGTGGCCGAGTGGTTCTAGGCGCTACAGTCTGGAACCGCGCGACCGCTACGGTCGCAGTTTCGAATCCTGCCTCGGGCATGGATGTGTGTGAAGTCCTTAGGTTAGTTAGGTTTAAGTAATTCTAAGTTCTAGAGGACTGATGACCTCAGCTGTTGAGTCCCTAGTGCTGAGAGCCATTTGAACCAATTATTTCTCAGCCTGGCTCACTCAGCAACATCCTTACAAGCTGTTCAAACTGTTTCTGAACACTCTGTATATACACAGCTGAATGAGAAAGTAGTGTCTGTTCTTTCGCACATGTCCCGATATAAATATTATATGCGCCTTGACGGCGAATAATGATACCTTCTGTGCAGACGCTCATTACATCCGAACTTTTGTGAGAATCAAGTGAAGTTGCGAGCAATGGGCGGGATGACATTTCTCGAAACTGAACAACTCGTTTATATAAACAAATGGCGAGTATAGAGCCAACAACCGCTGGAACAATTCCTGGGGTCGTCCAGGTTTCAGACGGTGGCAGAGCGTGAAACGTTTTGAAGTATTCTGCAAGATTAAAACTGTGCTAGACTGGGATGTCAACCTGGAGACTTGCATTTCGGAAACCGTGCACTTACTGACTGAGTTATTTAGACGTGACCCACGAGCTGCAATTCTAGATACACTTTATAAAATAAATAAATAAATAAAAAAATATTAATTATTAATTATTGTATATGTATGATAGTGATTGGATGTAATTAATATTTGCTTATCTGGAACGTGGACGTTTAATTATTTGGTATCAGACGCTTGACAATGGCTTTTTCGTAAATGCAGTGTTATTCGTAGTTGACCGTGAAATGTGATTCAAATAATCGGAATTCGTATTTAAATCGTTTCCAAAGACTGCTGCGGTAGGTGCGGACTGAAATCTATATCTCAATATGAGAATAATTTGCCAGCCATGTCAATACGTCGTACAGAGGTGACTGTCTACTAAACATAAAAAGTTTACACAGTTAGTTAAATCAGATATATTCAACAAATAAGCCTACAGGTAAATAATTCTACTTACTTTCATAAATATAAATTCTTTACAGAATCGAGTGCCTAGTAAGATTGCAACTCGCAGTGTTCTTATACAACATCAAACATGGCGGTGTGCCAGTTAATAAAATGTACGTGCTTCCAAACTCAGCTATTCTCCTCGACCTCCTTCTTCTTAATCAAACATAAGAGTGTCCTAATTGTATTTTGTTTTATCAGCGGCATAGCGCTGCAGTTCTGTGCCATAGGCTTTATTTATTTGTCAGAGATTAATTATTTAATTAAGATATCGCGTTTCCGAGGAAACTCACGCACGGCATGCAAATGTGCCTTTGTAACTTGTACCAGTATCTTTTCCCTATTCTTTTACCTTTTGCTCTAGAGGTGCCAGCTCAATCTATGAAGTTTGATTTTTGGGAGAGACGTATGGACGGAAGTGAAGCTTTGAGGGCTGGTAGTGTGTTATATCTAGACTGTCCACGAATCTCAGTGTTCCTCATTCGTTTCCGGATGCCGGAGACAGTTCTCTTAGAAAGTTTCAGAACAGCTGACATTCCGCTGCAGAGTTGAGAACATTAACAACAACACACGACGTAAGTGCCGCCATCAAAAAGTTACTTACACTCACTCCACGTGCCTCTATAAACTTTGGGACAGTCATGCCCAGTGTGAAGTTCAATTCCTCCCCTTATTGGTGTTAAGTAACAGCCAGTGTCATGTAGAACTGTAGAAGAAGATACACGAAACTAATACTCAACCCGATAAACACATGTTTTTATAATTTATCTCTTCAGTCTTTGCATTATCTTTTACTTTTGCATAGATAACACTCAATTACAATTATATTTCAGAGAATATTCCTTTATTTAAAACTTGTATGTAGTAACTGACTAAATTACTGTTTTGTGATAAAAATATGGATGTTTATATCGAGTAAATTTCAATCTCATCACAAAATGTAACATTAATTTGAAAGGCAAAATTAATTTCACATTCTGAACAACGTTAAATAATTGAAATCATGTCAGGATCTGTTAAAGAACGATATTAAGGAAATAATTTAAAATAACCGAGAAAATTGGAAGTGCCGTTTTTGCAACGATGCATGCATTGTAAAGAAAAAACAAGAAGATCAAAAGAACATTACATAATAACGTAAAACAGTAAAAAACAGGTGTTATTAGTGAAAGAAACCTGAGTAATAGTTACGGTCGATAACTGAGTCTGTGAATCCGTTGCCGCTGTAACTATGCCTGTGATGGTATTTGTAACTTCGTCTTGCCCCTGAGCCGCGCGGGATAGCCGTGCGGTCTTGGGCGTCCTGCACGGTCCGCGCGGCCCCCCCCGTCGGAGGTTCGAGTGCTCCCTCGGGCATGGGTGTGTGTGTTGCCCTTAGCGTAAGTTACTTTAGGGTAGATTAAGTAGTGCGTAAGCCTAGGAACCGACGACCTCCGCAGTTTGGTGCCATAAAATCTCACCAGAAATTGAATTGAGGACTTTTTTTCCTACATTTCCACTCAAGAATTCGTACCTGTTGTTTGTCGGTTTTATAGATGTTCACCTGTGCGTCACATATTTTTATGCTTGGAAATTTAGTGTAGATGGAAACCGAGAGATCGCAGGATCGAATCTCGCTCGGACCACGGGTTTTTCAGTATTTGTTTTTACGTAACCTATACCTCGCAACTGTATGAGGATCCGTCAGAAATAGTTGAACTAATATTAATGAGAAAACAAAAATTTTATAGTGTCTCGATGAAGTGGCAGCCTTAGATTGGACAAACGGTGTCTTTCACCACCAAAACCAGAAACTCACCTTTAATTAGCGTCCGAAACTCCAGAGACATTAATCGCTCTGTGTTTTAATCATCCTATTTTATTTTATATTATAAAAACAATGAAAGGCTAACACATTACCACTAGACTGAATGTCATTTTGGAATCAATTCTTAAATTCATCGTAGTAAACCTCCAATCTCGATAGTCTAATCAATCGAACTCCCACGTATAAAACGCAATATCTCCCGAAGTAAGTGTCGTACAATGATACAAGATTATCGCTCTTAATGACTAGATTATGACATCATTTTCAATATTTAAATTCGCTCAATTAAGGTATCAAATATTGAAAGTTATTTTTTCTTGCTACTGAAATTCTGTAGGTAGGCAACCTGCCACTGGCGTCAAGCGGGGAAAGAGTTTAGTAATGTAGTACATACTGCTGAAATTTTCAGCCTGCAATAGGACAGCACCACAAGCAGCAGAGGAACAGCCACCTCTAGCGTCTCTCTACTGTTGCTGAACTGCGAACTCGCAGAGATGCAGAAATCGAAAAAAAGAAAGAGGAGAGCGGAAACGGTGCACAGACACTGAGGGGCCAGCCACCCCTAGAGCTATGGGGAGGGGGCAGGGGTGGCGAGGTTCTGCTTTCAGCCGTATTGCTGGCGCTGGCTGGCAGCTCTTTGCTGCCTCAGCAGTTTGTGGGGGGAGGGGGGGAGGGGGGGAGGGGGAGGGACGAGGATAGTGCCAGCAGCTCCTTGGGGAACGGCGGCCGATGTCAAGTGACGACGTGTGGCGCAAAGCGTGGAAACGCCCTGCTGAAACGTTTCTTGTGTTTGAAGGTTTTCCGTCGTTTCCGATGAGTTTCAGAAATATGCAAAGTGAATTTATTCTGTCTCACTCAATTTGCCAGATTGCACTGTACTGATAATATTTTATTTCGCTTTGTGGAATTCGAGGCAGATTGTATTGTATATACATTGATAGGCTAACACATTACGACTTTTCCCACCACTAGACTGAATGCCATTTGTAGCATTACAGGGATATTACGCGACAAGGCAAGTGTCTCTACTATTCCTGTTAAGAGCGTCACTTTGGATTTCTGAGCTTTGAGTGTACAGTGAGCTCATAAATACACTATGTGATATTAAGTATCCGGAGACCACCAAAAACATACGTTTCTCATATTAGATGCATTGTGCTGCCACCTACCGCCAGGTACTCCATATCAGCGACCTCAGTAGTCATTAGACATCGTGAGAGAGCAGAATGGGGCGCTCAGCGGAACTCACGGACTTCGAACGTCGTCGAGTGATTGGATGTCACGTGTGTCATACGTCTGTACGCGAGATTTCCACACTCCTAAACATCCCTAGGTGATAGTGAAGTGGAAATGTGAAGGGACACGTACTGTACAAAGGCATACAGATTGACCACGTCTCTTGACTGACGGAGACCGCCGACAGTTGAAGAGGGCCGTAACGTGTAATAGGCAGACATCTATCCAGATCATAACACAAGAATTCCAAACTGCATCAGTATCCACTGCAATGACTATGACAGTTAGGCGGGAGGTGAGGAAGTGGATTTCATCGTCGAGCGGCTGCTCATAAGCCACACATCAAGCTAGTAAATGCCAAACGACACATAGCTTGGTCTAATGAGCGTAAACATTGGACGACTGAACTGTGGAAAAAACGTGTGGAGTGACCAATACGGTGTACAATGCGGCTATCCGATGGCAGGTTGTGGGTATCGCGAATGCCCGGTGAACGTCATCTGCCAGCGTGTGTAGTGCCTACAGTAAAATTCGGAGACGGCGGTGTTATGGTGTTGTCGTGTTTTTCATAAAGGGGGCTTGCATCCCTTATAGTTTTGCGTGGCACTATCAGAGCACAGGTCTACATTGATGTTTTAAGCACCTTCTTGCTTCCCACTGTTGCAGAGCAATTCGGGGATGGCGATTGCATCTTTCAACACGATCGAGCACCGGTTCATAATGCATGGCCTGTGGCGGAGTGGTTGCACGACAAAGACATCCCTGCAAATGACTGGCCTGCACAAGGTTCTGACCTGAATCCTAGAGAACACCTACAGACATTTCATGCAAGGCCTCACCGACCGACATCGATACCTCTCCTCAATGCAGCACTCGAGAAGAATGAGCTGCCATTCCCCAAGACACCTTCCAGCACCAGAGTGAATATATGCCTGCGAGAGTGGAAGCTGTCATCAAGGCTAACGGAGGGCCAACACCTTACTAAATTCCGGCATTACCGTAGGAGGTCGCCATGAACTTTTAGGTCATTTTCAGCCAGGCTTCCGTTCACATAGTGTATGTCTAGACGGCTAAAGTGTCTCGTCTAGTTTGAAGTGGATGCTGTCGTTTGAAGTCTCTATGCTGAGCGAGTCCACCTGACGTTATGCAGTCCACATAATAGCCACTCATGACAGCATTGTGAGGCAATGGTGCAGGAACTTTGAAGGAGGATGTACAGGCGTTCACGTTGCTGACGGTCAGGGAAGCTAGCGAATGTCAACTGATGGCCTTGTTGAGCGTGTGAATCTGGTGACTAGAGGCAGTCGTGCGCAAAAGCAGCTCAGAACGAGCGAAGGAGAATGTTGCCATCTGGCACAGTCATTCTTCATGACAATGCGTGGCTGCACTCTATAGCTGTAACAAAGACGCTCCACCATCGAGTCCAGACTTGGCTCTCTCTGTGTCGTGTACATAGTTCTGTGTAGTCAGCTCGTACCCAACTTTCCCACTAGAGCGCACCCTGCCAAGCACAACAACGCAGGCGCAGTGCTGGATCATCTCTGCACTACGAGATGGCGCTGCCTTAGAGACGGACCAAATTCTGCTTCTGCCGATCCGCATATTAATATGTAACGCAGCCAATGACATTGTTGCTAACGTAGAACCTTTTCTCCTCGCGGATCACACTCGCGCAGTGATACCTGAACCCGCGAGGTATTATAACGAGTGTGCAGACCTCCGATCGTCAGTCTGTATTTGTCTGCATTAGTCTGTACCAGTCTGCATTTGTCTGCACCAGTCTATAGTCAAGTTTGAGTCTGCGCCTAGTAAGATTACCATATTCCTGTACATAGCCATGAAGATAAATGTATAGACACTTTTGTCAAGTATCAGAGATATGTGAGAATAAGATTAACGTACCAAGACCAAAGGAACTTCAGATTGTAAATTGTAAACAGCATCCAGAATCAAGTTATGTAATGTCTATGCTTTTTATTAGTTTAATAAATGTGTGTGAAAATTAATCAAGTTATGTTTAAAGTTGGTCACTGTCAATCTGCTACTCTAAGCGTGCAAGTGGAATTTCTGTCTGACCTAACGGCACAAGATAAACACGCCACGATAAGACCACGACACATATTGCTGACACTCGCCTACTTCGTTAGAGCGACAAGTCAAATAATCTGATGGTGTGTGTACCGAAGGTCTTACAGTGCGCACACCATTCTCTGATTTTCATTTCTTTGCTTTCATGAACGCCAGCCTATTAGGTTAGCACTTTGGCATGACAATGAGCTACAGAACAGTGTAAAGATTTTGTAGGAAGCACAGGCGTTTGCCTTCTATGGCGAGAGTACTGGGAAGTTGGTACCACGCCACAAGAAATGTCTAAGCCGGAGCAGCGACTACGTGAAGAAGTAGCTGGAAGGCGTAGCTAAATTTTGCAAACAAAACTTTTTTATTTTCTTTACTGTGGTTTTCATTTAGCTGCCAATCGACCTTGAAAGAAAACAGCCGCGTATATAAACGGATCAGAGCCAAATGCTGAATTATTCTGGTGACGGGACGGGTCTCAAATGAGGAAATCCACTGATTTAAACGAATTTGAAAAAGAGCAGATTGTTACGATACAGCCTGGCAACATGCTTCTCGGAAGCAGCGAAGCTAGTCCACCGTTTGCTTGCGATAATGGTGGGTATCTATGCAAGATTGTTGAAGGGTGGTGACAAGGTGTTGTCGTCCCCCTCTCATTACAGAAAGTGGGAGTCGAAGGCTTGCCCACTCTGTGTAGAAGGATAATCGATGGTGTATGGCAGATCTGGCGACAGAGTACAATCCTGGTCCAGGCACAAGTGTTTGGAAATGCACCGTTCTACGTACACTGATGCGCATGCACCAGACAACCCCTACATGTGGACCCAATAACATCTTCAATTACGAAGACAGAAGGCATGGAGGTATCGAGATTGGACCATGGAACAAAGGAGTCCTGTCTCTTAATCATATTAATCACGTTTCATGTTACAACAGGTCGACGGTCGCGTGTAGAGACACTGAACATGCAGTGCGCCACAGGCATAAGGCGAAGGGGGGGGGGGGGGGGGAGAATGTGTTACTCTGTGAGAGTCGTTCACGTGTGTCGTGAGGTATCTGCCAAGGACAATATTACACCTTTGGAACATGTGGACAGTACTTGCAGCCCTTCATGCCTGATGTCTTCGCCGAATGTTACGGCATCTTTTTTCTTTCTGTGTGTGTGTGTGTGTGTGTGTGTGTGTGATCAGTGTTCTGACTGGTCTGATGCACCCGCCACGGATTCCTCTCCTGTGCCAGCCTCCTCATCACAGAGTAGCGCTTGCAGCCTATGTTCTCAATTAGTTGCTGGATGTATTCCGGTTTCTGTTTTCTTCTACGGTTTCCACCCTCTGCGGCTCCCTCTAGTACCATGGAAGCTATTCCCTGATATCTTAACAGATATCGCACCATCCTGCCCCTTCTTCTTGTCAGTGCTTTCCATATATTCCTTTCCTCGACGATTTTCTGGAGAACCTTCCCATTCCTTACCTTACCGGTCTTCCTTTTCAACGTTCTACTGTAGCACCACATCTCAAATCGATTCTTTTCTTTTCCCGCTTTCCAACAGTCCTTGTTTCACCACACTCTATGCTCCAGACGAACATTCTCAAAAATTTACTCGTCAAATTACGACCTATGTTTCATACTAGTAGACTTCTCTTGGCCAGGATTGCCATCCACGCCAGTGACAGTCTGCTTTTAATGTCCTCCTTGCTCCGTCCGTCGCCGGTTATTTTGCTACCTAGGTAGTAAAATTCCTTAACTTCTTCTGATTGTGATAACCAGTCGTGATCTTAAGTTCCTCGCTGTTCTCATTTCTGTAGTTCTTGTTCACTTTCACTGAGGATAGCAACTCATCAGCGAATCTAATCGTTGATATACTTTAACTTTGAATTTTAGTTCCAGCTGAACCTTCCTTTTACTTTTATCGTTGTTCTTTGATATAAACCCTTTTCAATCCGACCACTTTGTTCTCACTCTTCCAATCTTATTGTTCCCTCATGTCTCTTGTACACATTTCATATTGCCCGGTTTTTCCTACAGCTCTCTCCTATTTTTCTCGGAATTTGGAACATCTTGCGCCATATTTCATTGTCGAACGCTTTTCCTTGGTCCACAGATCCTATCGACGTCCCTTGATTTTTCTTTAATCTTCCTTCGAATACCAACCGCAACGTCAGAACTGTACCTCTGGTACCTTTACCTTTCCTGAAGGCAAATGATCGTCATCTAACACGTTCTCCAGTTTCTTTTCCATTCTTCTGTCAGTAATGAGATTTTAAGCTAATCGCGTGACAATTCTCGCACTTGTCGGCTCTTTCAGTTTTCGGAATTGTGTGGATGATGTCTTCTCGACAGTCAAATGGTATACCGCAACACTCACATTCTACACACCTTCTCGAATGATTTTAGGAATTCTTATGAAATGTTATCTACCCTTCTGACTTATTTGATCTCAAGTCCTCCAAAGCTCTTTTAAAATCTGAATATAATACTGGATTCCTATCTCTTCTAAATCGACTTCTGTCTCTTCTTCTATCGCATCAGGCAAGTCTTCCCCCTTGAAGAGGCCTTCAGTATACTCTTTACATCTATCCGTTCTCTCAACTCCATTTAACAGTGGAATTTCCATTGCAGTGTTATCACCCTTGATTTCACCAATTTTTGTGTTGACTTTTCTATATGCTGAAGCAGTCCTTTTGAGAATCATTTCTCTTTCGATTTCTTTACATTTTGGATGCAGCCATTCGCCTTAGCTTCCCCGCATTTCCTATTTATTTCATTCCTAAGTTACTCCTATTTCTGTATTTCTGAATTTCCCTGAACATTTTTGCACTTCCTTTTTTCATCGATCAACTGAAGTATTTCTTCTGTTACCTCTTGTTTCTTCGAAGTTATCTTCCTTGTACCAATGTTTTTATTTCCATCTTCCGTGACTGCCCTTTTTACAGATATCCATTCATCTTCAACTGGACTGTCCACTGAGCAATAACGTATCGCAGTATCTATAGCTTCAGAGAACTTCAAGCGTGTCTCTTCGTTCCTTAGTAAATCCATATCGAACAACCTTACACGTTGATTCTTCTAACCAGTCTCTTAAGCTTTAGCCTATTCTCCATCACTAATACATTGTGGTCTGAGTCTTTATCTGATTCTGAGTACGCCTTACAATGGAGTATCTGATTTCGGTATCTCTGTCAGACCATGATGTAATGTAACTGAAATATTCCCGTATCTCGCGGCCTTTTCCAAATATACCTCCTCCTCTTGTGATTGTTCAGCAGTGTATTCGCTACTCATAGCTGAAATTTACTGCGAAATTCGATTAGTCTTTCTCCTCTCTCTCATTTCTAGCACAAAGCGCATATTCTCCTGTAACCCTCTGTTCCGCTGCTACCCCTCCAATCGTAATCCAATGCCATATGACTATTAGATTTTCATCTCCTTTTGCGTACTGAATTACCCGTTCAATATCCTCATATACTTTATTCTTCATCTTCTGCTTGCTACGTCAGCATGTATACCTGAACTATTGTTGTCGATGCTGGTTTGGTGGTGATTCTGATGAGAACACCTCTATTACCCCACTTTTTACTGTAACTCACTGTGTGTTCTACTTTCGTATTCTAAGGAATGCTACTCTCATTTTCTGCTGCTGTTAATATTGCCCTATACTAATGTGACCAGAAGCCTTTGCCTTCTTCTCACTCCGTTCCCTGACACCTATTACATGTAGAATGAAACTTAGAATTTCCGTTTACAGATTTTGTAGCTTCCCTACCACTTCCAAACTCATGAAGTTTGACGCCCAGACAAGTAGAACGTTATACCCATGGTCACCTCCCCGTTGGCAGTCCCCTCCCGTAGATCGAATGGGGATCTAGTCTGGTAGCTTTTGTCAATACAGAGATCACCATGATACTTTTTCAATTACAGGAAATATCCTGTGGATACACGTTATATGTCTTTAGCACAGTTTTTTTATCGCTTTCTGCATCCTCATGACATTGATCATGGTGCTGGAGAGGTCAGAGTTTCAGGGCACTCTCTTGCGCTAGGGGTCAGAAACTGTCCCTAAAGGTGGAAGAATTATAGCATCAACCAGCACAATAACTGCCCGTAACACAAGGCCGAAATTGTGCTGCTGTAGGTTGAGGAGTATGACAGTGAACGCACGCTGATGTCTTGGCCACCAGATTCTCCTGATCTGAAACGGGTAGAACACATATGGGACGCTGTCGGACGCCAACTTCACAAAAATATCCGCTCCTAAGTTGCTCGAATGTAGCGACCTATTGTAGACAATTTCTGCTACATATCTCCGAAAATGTTCCAAAAATTTGTCGATTCCATATCACGCAAGGTCGCTGCTATACTGCCTTGTGAAGGTGGGCCAACACGCTATGAGTAGATAGTCACAGTTTTTGGTTCATGGGTGGTTGGTTCAGCCTTCAGTACGTCAATCGGATTATCATAGTACGCATGTCTTATTTTAGGTTACTCCAGTGATCATGGTACAGCGTCTACCGATATCGATAATATGGAATAAAATAGTAAAATCTATACCACATATTTTGAGAGGAAGAGGTAGAAAGAAAGATTAGGATTTAATCTTCAGTCGACTTAGACGTTGTTGGATACGGAAGACGAAGCTCAGAATGTTAAAACGATTGGAAAGCAATTCGGCCGTGCCCTTCAAAGGGAATCATCATGGCATTTGCTTGCTGCGATTGAAGGTAACCACGGAAAGCCAGTATCAGGATAACCAGACACGGATTCGATCCACCGTCTTCCTGAATGCGAGACCACTGTTCTAGCGACTGGGCCAACTCTTTCGTTCCATGAGAGTACCATTACGCAGGATAACAGTAATTCTGTGGTCATTTTGCAGATTTTTGATCTTTGCCATCTGATAGCGAACTACGACTAGTTATAAGTGCTTTAAGATTTACGTACAAACAGGTCTCCACGATACTCAGAAGCATTGTCCTCCATAATATATGGCGTTCCATTTATCTGATGACCACATGCACGGCGCAATAGATGGAGAGCAATGAGCGCTCCGTTGCCCGGCGAATCAGGTACCGTGTCGCTTGTCTATCACCAAGTACCAAATTTAAAACATACGCAAATAAATATTGTACTCACCCATGTAGAGCAAGCAAATGCTAGAACAGTCTACCATTGTCTTCCACGCATTTATGATTTCTAATCAAGAAATTATAAATCATATGATTCAGTTCTCATCGAGAAATTGAATTAATTGACTTATGGACATTATCCTTGAGTTCCTGTAACGTGTGCGAACTTGTTACGTACACTTTATCCTTAAGTGGTCTCCACAAAAAGAAATCGGATGGGGTTAAATCGGGATTTCGAGCGTGCAAGGTATTGCTGCTAATGACTCTGTCCAGGGACACATAGTGAATTGTGTGCAAAGAAACATTGGCTATATGAAGCCTTGCCGAAGCCTGTTGAAAAAATGCGTATCGCCGTTCTCTTTGTCTCATTTCATTAAAAAAAATGTTGCGCAATGTTGCGCACATATCTTTCACTGTTAACTGCGTCATTAAAAATGAGCCTATTGTTCTATCAAGACTGACTGCGCGTCACACTCCTATTTTCCGATCGAGTTGGCGTTCCTTATGGAGCAGAATAAGTCTACCAGTGCTCCGATTTCGACAGTTTTGGGCATTTACATATCCGTGTAAACGGAACAAAGCCTAATATGAAATCAGAACGAGGTAAGGCTCCATTTCACTGCCACGCACTAGTTTCAAAACCCATTCGCAAAACCTAAACCTCTGCACAGGACCACCACGTTTAAGCTCTTGCACTACTGTTTCTTAATAGGGCCATTGTCCATGTAACTTAAAAACTCTTTGTTCGGAGGTGCAAGAAATTTGTGTCTGCTGTAAAACTTGTTTATTTAGTAATTTGTGAATTGCATCGCGAGTCGGAATTCGAACACCTGGACACTTCTGTTCAGACAATCTGTGAACAATACGCAATGTACGCAATGTATGCAATGTACGCATATACGAATCGTAAACACACACTCCTTGTGGAATGGAATAATTCGTTCTCGTCATTGTTGCGTTTCCAGCATTCCGTGTTAAACTCGTGATGACGTTTCACTGTTCAAACGACAGTAGCTGAAAAGGCGCGTAGTGCGCCAATAGCGGGGATCCGCGGGTCGCATTCGACAGGCCTGCGCCGGTTCTGTTGCCGGCAAACCCAAGACCGCTCGCGCTGTCTTCAAATAAGTGAGACACCCTATACTACAAATTTCTCCTGGAGATCCTGTACTATTTTGTTTATTCAAAATACAATCATCATACAACATAACCCACAACCATTAGCGGTTCTTAATTTCTACATTTATAATTGCAGGTAGATACTTCCTTAATGGCTAATGCTGGACAAAGTTAATGTTAATGCTACTAATCTACTCTACAAGTGTACTAAGAACCTAAATCCATTGCAGCGTTACATGTGTGCCAGCAGATGTTATAAACTTAAAGTGGCGGCCTGCCCACCGAGATAATCCCAGTGGGCGTGCCCTGGCACGTGGCTGGCCCGAATACTTTATCTCGTTGCAGCCCCTAATATGTTTATGATTGCTGGTTAATGTCTACGACAAATGTATCGGAGCGGTGACTGTGTAGAGAAGTGTCTGGAAGATATACCTGATGATTCCAAATAAAACATTTTCGATTTTCGCTGTGGTGTTCATTTCGCGACTGATCGGACCAACTTTCCGAATGACTGAATTCCCCTTAAGTTTCACAGAATCACTATAACAGAGAAACCTTTCCATGGTGACGTGAAAAAAGTTGTCAAAAAGACACAATCGAAAAAATTGAGACTAATCGTCAGTGCAAAGATAGTTATGCCACACAATCCAATTATAGAAGTAGATACCCATGTTCATGGAAAAGGAGCTTGTACTGGCACATGGCAAACTTTAGTGTTTACACTTAATCAGGCATTACCTAATTCTGACACGCGTTTGATAAGAAATCTTATACGTAGTAGTATATAATCCAACTCTTCTAAATAGTTATACCAGATAAGTAGCACCTTGTGTTGCAATTGTGAAAACATAATAAACGTTGCAACTGTGATTGAAGGTGCTGCGTTGTGGGAATGCTAAGGAAGCCCTGAACTGGGCATAGTTTGTGATAGTCTCATAGTCGAATTAGGTGACAATGGATGACAATGGAGACTATAATGGTGGTACTGGGTATCCTGATTGAGAGTTTTACACAATTATGTCACTCTAGAAAGAATAATTTAATTTGTGTCCCGTGGCCATAGAAAGAATAAGGGGGCACTTTTAAGTAATTTGAACACTTGTGTGCTGAGTGATGACTGCCTACTTAGATATGAATATGGCCATCAAAGAGATAACTATTTAAACACAAACATGAAAAATAATAATTTCAATATTATTGACACTGCTCACCTTGGACCGCCGTGTAATTCGATACAACTAGGGTTTCACAAAACACGGGAATAAATATATTTTGCTCGACTTCAACGAAAATAGTGACTTCGTTACTTTTGTATAATGTATATCGGTGTTTTTGCTGATAGGTGCAGTGACAGAGGGTCTGCAGCAGTTGAAAATAAAAATAATTCATTAAGGATGTAGGGAATATTCTCGGTCCTATTAAAGCGAACCGTCGGAACAAAAATCCTGGTGGTGGCACACAAGTATTCGTGCGCTGTCGCAAACGGAGTCTCTCGCAAATAAATTGCTTCGATAGGTGACACAATATGGTAATGATGTATTACATGTTACTAAAATTAATTTTATAGTTTGATTAACAACTTCCACGCTGGAAGTTTGTATGTGATCCAGCAGAAATCATTGGTGACATTTTGCGTTATACAGACAAAATAGCTTCACATCTCTTACGCCATATCATTTTTTATCGCGGAATACTTTTGTGTCCATACAATAAAAATGTGTATCACGTGCATCTATGAACTCTAAGACATTCATATATTTCGTTTCAGTCAAAATATGTTAGTGACACTGTTTTTTCCATGAGATGAAGTCTAAAATATTTTTCTTGAAAATTTCCTGTAACGTCGGTATTTACTGTATGACGTAACGACTGGTAGGTACTTTGTTTTGGAAAATACTTTATCATATGTATACTGGAAATAGAAATTCATAATATTTTTTTCGGAATGTTTACTAACTTGTAAAGTTATCACTAACTGGAAAAATTGTAGTAAGGTGAGATGACATTCATATGTCTAGTTTCGTGACTGCCACCACCGTGACAAGAGCCAGATGCGGCGTTGGTGGGAAATATTACATCTACATGAACAGAAAGAAGATCCAATACTTCCATTGTAGACGAACTTTGCATCTTCCCGTGCCATTCAAAGCTGATTCCGGTTCCTCGGCGACAGTGTGAGGAGAGAAGAGAATAATTTAGAAAAGACAATGTTGCAAGGCAAAGTACGAGCAAGAAGAGGAATAATAGCAAGTAGATGGTTGGTTCGAGCGGAGACGATTACAGGCCTGCCTCTTCTCCTCATGTCAGCGAACACTGAAGATCGATGTGGATGGAGATGTGTAGTCGAAGGTTCAGTTAGTGAAGAAATGAATGAAGAATGGTGCTCACGACACTCAGAAGTGCGTAAACCGACGGATCAATGATGCGCATTAGAGTGGTTTGGTAAGTACGAATAAATGTAGATACAACTGCAATGCGTGGTATAAACTGCATTGTAGTGTGCCCTGTCAGATAGCCACAATAGTATTACACGACAGTACTTCGCCGGCCGGTGTGGACGAGCGGTTCTAGGCGCTTCAGTCCGTAACCACGCGGCTGCTACGGTCGCAGGTTCGAATCCTGCCTCAGGCATGGATGTGTGTGATGTCCTTAGGTTGGTAAGGTTTAAGTAGTTCTAAGTTCTAGGGGACTGATGACCTCAGATGTTAAGTCCCATACTGCTCAGAGCCATTTGAACCATTTTTTTTGACAGTACTTGTTGCCTGCTACTGTCGCCTAAGTTTCAAGTTGTGAAACCACTGAGATAAAATAAGATTTTTCTCACTAGAAATAGCCACGTGAGAGGCCATAAATTATATTTCAACAAGCCATTTGGAACAGGGAGTATTCGCGCTGGTTAATTGTCTGTTTCGCGCAGGAAAACGACTGCCAATGAATGCTTCATAGCAAAAGCTGGCTTGCACTGAACAGTACCTACGCAAGCAGTAAAGATATCCCGCTCTGCCAATAGCGGTTTTAATCGCACCTGGCGAGCGCAAAGCGCATACCCAAAACTGCAGCCTCTTCCTACAGGAGAAGGGGTTAAAATAAATAAAAAAAGTTCTGGGAGGGTTGAGCGGGAAGAGGGAGAGAAAGCAATGTCTGCCTCCGCAATGTTTGTAATTGTATTCCGGAGTGGGCCCGGCTGGGCGTTTATCTGGTCGTGAGGACGAGGCGCGGGGGTGGGAAACGGCGGCGAATGGTCAGGTAAACTGCTGCGCCCTATCGGTTCCGTATAAACTGGACTGGTAAGCACCCCAGCGTTTTTATATGCAAAAAAGGTGCCGCCGGACGGCCGAACCGGATAATAAAAAAAATCTGTGTGTGTGTGTGTGTGTGTGTGTGTGTGTGTGTGTGCGCTCATGGGGAGCGTTGGAGGGGACAACTCTACGGGGACGCGGCCAGTGGGAAGAGGCAATCCGCCTGTGGAGGGGAGGAGAATGCCACGCCAGGGTTCGTGGTCGCCGTGTTAACGGTTTGTTTAGGAATAAAGTATTTTCAATATTAATTAAAAGGGTGTTGCGCTTTACGAGCGCTCGCAGGATCCGGTTTAATTTTCGCAGGTGTGTTTGGGGCCGCCTTAATGGGCCCCGGAATGGAAGCGACGTTTCCACCCCCACTGTCCCCCTACAGGGCTGCCACTTCCGGGCCGTAATGTCCGGCCGGCAGGGCCGCCACTACACCGGGCTTAACGCGCTAAGCGCCCTCCGTCTCTTTCACTCCCTCGCGGAGTCTTCTCCACCCTTTTGCGTTCCTCTCGCACTTTATTGGTCTCTCTTTCTTCCTGTCGTTCATCTCCGGTCCCTCTAGTCTCTACAGGACGCTTTATTTCATACACTACTTTGCTGGATGATCAGTTCCTGTGTCGAGTCCTTTCAACTGAAAAACGCGCGCAGCTGTGTGTATTTGGGCGCGTGCAATATGGTACGGATTTAAGGGGAGATTGTACCTCATATACTTACAATGTTAAATTTGTCAATTTTATGTACATTTATCTCGTAAACGTTTCATGGGAATGTTATAAAATTTTAATGGCTGGTGGAGGCAGAGTCTCTCTCCATTGACTTATTTTTGTAGATAAGTCATTTCCATAATTTATTTCTTACAGAATGTTTTGCAAGTTGTAAAATTTTTTTCCACATATTTAAGCTTCATTAATTCATAATTTCTACAATATGAAACTGAACTTCTTTTCAAAATGCATCACCGCAGTTTCTGTCAGTTGCGTAAGTTTCACTGTGCTATGATGGTAAGTTCCTGAAAAAAAATGTACCCAATCATCAAAAAAATAAAATCTCAGTAATTTGGATTTAAAGATGAATATAGTTTGTTACTGACCTTAGAACATCCCTGCACCATGTCCTGGGTCATCCGCATTTTCTTCATCCTCCTTGGCTCTCTTAGCGTTCTTTGAGGGCATTCTTGCCTTCGTAACCTGCTTTCTTTCATCGGACAGCGTACAATTCGGAACATGCCATCACCGTATTTTCCCCACGTTGTATGCCTAACTTTTGAAGCAGCCTAAACTCCCCTTAAACTGCTTGATTATTCTATTCAGCAGTGTGTGTACGTATGTTACCGGCAAATCGCGAAGTCCGTCATTTTATGCAATGCGTAGGTATATATAAAACAGAATACCATAAATTATTAGGCAGGGTATGAAATGCGCTTTATGGAATATTTTGCCTGCGTGCTTAATACACAATGCAGTCACATTAATGAGACTACTGCCTATGTTCGGTGTTAAAGTGCAATAACCAGTCACAGACAGTAGGTGGCAGGGCTAGCAGTGGAGGGAATATAAGGAGTGTCGCGGGGACGCAGCAACAGTGCAGTCGTTGTCGTAATGCGGAAATCGAGCGATTTATCTGACTTTCACAAGGACATGATCATTAGGTTTCAGGCCAAGGGTAGAAGCATTTCCGAAACGGCTAAGGTTGTAAACTGTTCACGGGTTGCTGTGATTAAAGTATACAGTGAACCGCAAAATGGCACTGTCCGAAACCAGCGCCGAGGGAACTGTGGAGCACAACGCACTGTAGATCAGGGTGAACGATGGCTGCAGAGGTGTGTTCCGGTCAACTGCTGATCACCCAACAGCCCACATCGACAAAGGAACTTCTAACAGTGTCTCCTCAATGACCGGTCATCGATTGTTGTAGTGTGTTGGCCTCAGCAGCAGGCACCGGTTCATGTGTCCATGCTGTCTCTGTTCATCAACGACGAATTCTGGAATTTGGACACCAGTAACGCACCTGGACGTCCACTGAGTGTGCGACCGGTGCCCTCTTCAGATGAATTACGTTCTTTACTCAATCGGATAAATGACCGTTGGCGTGTACGGTGTCAACATCCAATAGCAAACAAGGAGGCAACGTTATTGGTCTGTGGAATGTTTTCATGGCATTCCCTGGGTGATCTCGTCATTCTGGAAGGCGCAATGGGTCAACACACGTATGCATCTATCCTTGGGAGTCATGTCCACCCCCACATGTTGGCCGGCCGCTGCGACCGAGCGCTTCTAGGTGCTTCAGTCCGGAACCGCGCTGCTGCTACGGTCGTAGGTTCGAATATTGCCTCCGGCATGGATGTGTGTGATGTCCTTAGTTATATTTAAGTAGTTCTAAGTCTAGGGGACTGATGACCTCCGATGTTAAGTCTCATAGTGCTTATAACCATTTGAACCATTTGACCCCACATGTTGTTTGTTTTTTCTCGGCACAACTGAATCTATCAGTAAACTAATCCAACTTGTTACACAGCCATTAGTGAACGAGCGTAGTCAGAGAAGAGTATAACATACTCCTCTGGCCCCCAGACTCCCCGGATTTATGCCCAATGGAGATTCTTTGGGACTAGCTCAGTAGGGCTATTCGCACCATGGACTCACAACCAAAAAACATAGTGCAGCTGGTCTTAGCACTGGAGTCCACATGGGTCCGCACCCCCGTCGGTTACATCCAGAATCTCATTGACCGTCCTCCTGTACGTCTTGCAAAGGTCCGTGCAGCAAAAAGTGGTTATTCAGGCTTTCGCCCGGTGGTCACGTTGACGTGACTGGACAGTGTAGAACGCCGGGTGCTTTTAAGGCAAAGCCTCAAAGGAAGTTAACTGAAATATCACGACGCTTGCAAGATCCAAAGATATCATTGTTGTAACAATTTCAGTCCAGTTCGGCTGGACTTAAGTTGTGTCAGGGTGTTACTTCCGATAAAATGGAGGCTCCATGTGGTGTCATGGTTGCGGTTGATGATTGTGCAAATGCAATAAAACAAAGATTGTATACTGAGTTACATATAATGAGGAGTAGTTCTTCACCAAAAAGTCTTTTTTATTGCAACAGGTTTTTTTTATTTATCAGACGATCACTATCAGCAAATAATAACAGACGTCAATACGTCATTACTGGTTAATGAAGAAGTACAGTGTAATGAACGTACAGCGAAGGCAGTTGCACAAAAGGTCGCAGTCCACAGCATTTAAGAAATCTGTCTTAAAGTCTAACAGTGTTCTGACAGAGAAAGAAGTATCTTCCATGTCAGCTGCAATCCAGCAATCTACTGGGACCGGACGGAGATGTGTGAAGTGTATGTGCAAAAATATGCGCCAGAACCTCAGATGTCTGTGTGCTCAAGGAAAAGTTATCTGCAGTGCATTTGAGTGCTGTTCGCTGTAATAAATGAAGCAAAACAACTACAGTTTACAAATATATAAAAATTGAAAGTTTAGCTTCTTCTTCTTTAATTTATTATAGTCTTGTAATGTATTTAGTTACTGAATTTTAACCTGGCCAGAAGAGGGGGTTAAAGTTTCTGAAAATACATACAAGATTGTGTAAAAAAGATGCTGATGAATTTACATTATTTGTGTTTAAACCGGCTTCATTAACTCTCTTTGTTTCATTTGCAGGGTTCAGTTATACTGGATTACACATAACATTTCAACGTTTTTGACACGAAGTCGCTGGTGCATTGAGCTCAGTAGCTCCTTATACATAGAGAGACTCCACTCGACGTCTGCAGAAATCAGTGCAGCATAACTTTAAATGCAACATTTTAGATTAGCCTTACTGTGACTGTTATTGATATCGAATGAAACAGCAAGTTTACTGTTACCAACGATTGTTTACTAATATACACACCGCATTTTGGATGTTTAAAACTCCATAATCAGGTTAATTTATACGCGTTAGTATGACATATGTGTGTGTGTTGCACTGCGGTTTTAGGGTAACTTTTGGTACTTTCTCCAGGGGTCTCAGGCTCCTTTCTCTATCATAACACGACACATGTAAATTGACATATTTTATAAATAAAATATGTTTAAAAAATATGGCAGTTTAGATGTGATGTGCAATGATAGAGAACCAAGCCTGTGACCACTGGAGACAGTGCCATAATTGAACCCAAAATCCTAACACAACACACACATATGTCATACTAAAACGTTTAAACACTCTTAAGATGAAGGTTTAAACCTTCGAAACGTGTTGTGAATATAAATGAATACTGATTGGTAACAGAAAATTTGTTGTTTCGTTCAGTAGAGCATATCTTGTTAGCATTCCTAAAGAAAGTTCACTCAAAGTCGCAAAGGATTACATGTCTGGATTAATCTTCAAATTTAATTCGAAGTTCTCTCTAGCAGACCAATCAAGGATGTTCATAACATTGCTCAAGTTCTTCCACTGTTCCTCCTCCTCCATGCATTCTTCTTCCAAACTCTGAATCACTTGAGGGAAACACTTGTAGCCATATACTACAAAATAAATCTAACTGTAGGCCTTCGTTGTCGACTAATTGTGGTCTTTCTTGATGGCTGCTGCGTCTCTTGACACTAGAGCACATACGATGTTATCAAAGTTATTGCGTAAGGAAACTGGGCATCTTATCTAAGTACCCAACCTTCTGACGATAGGAAACTGTGGAAGGTGGAGCGCTGTCATTTCTTCATAAAAAAACTTGGTAAATGGGAGGCTTTATCAGAATCTTCCTAAGTGCACCATTGGAGTCACCTACCCTGCAGTAGTTCTCGCTGATACTTTGGCAAACTGTGTGTAGCCATGAGCAACAGAGGTCACGTGATTGAGATTAGGTTACACGACCTACAATTGTTAGAAATCCGGAAGCGTGTTTGAGCAGTCACCACAAGCCTGATTTTTTCGTGTCATAAGCCCGCTGGGCACAGGTTAATATATGAATCGTTGCATGATTGGATTATCGTACAGACATTTGTCTTCTCGAGTTGGTACATTTTAAAAAGCATAGATTTTACCTATCCAACAGAAAATGGAAAAAACAACACATTCAAAATATATCTTTATGACTCATTACTAGATTCATCTAAAACTAATCCTATCCCATCTTTGCCGACCGCCTCCTGTATTTTCTGCAAAGGGTTCTCATAAGTTGGCCGTAAGCTGTCATCCAATATTGACCTCGTTCCAGAGCTCATTGAAAGCAATACTATTCACCTTCCGAACTGGAATTCCTGACTGCATTAATGCCTTGGAAACATTCGCACTAAACTCATTCAGAGACCGCTGCTTTTCAGTTACTGTAATGATGTATATCATTTTACTTAGGTTTAGACTTGCGATATTCAATGTTCTTCTTGGTCTGGAGGTGTTGGTTTAATTTGCGTATTTACTGCTTGTCATCGATTGAAATATTTATTTTGCGGACGATACATCGCAGAGTGATGCCGTGAGTTTCGATGAACGGAGTCTTGAATTCTTCTGGAAGTGCACACAACCTCTCGTTATTAACCTTCGGCATGATTCTTTTGTGAAAAATCCGTTCTGGTAAAACACTAACACAGCCTTCAAGACAGTAAGGAGTTGATGGATACGAACCTTTAAATTCATGGTAGCGCTAAATGATTCTTGTATTCGTCTGATGTAGCTTCATTGTTTAAATTTTATTTGATTTTGTAGCTGCAAGTTGACTATTGTTACTGAGGCTGACAACTGCACTGGGGTTGGCCGATGTTGCTTGGGTTGTGAATAATTACTGGTGCATTTCATTAATTATATTTTAATAATTATTGACCATTGTTGACCTCTGATTAAAGTAATTCGTAAAACCGTGTTCAAGAGGAGAAAAAAACTGTCTCGTCTATTAAAAGCGGGGGCAGGTGTTAAGCCTGCAACAGGAGGGAGAAGGTGAAAAAGATGCAACGAACAGTGCTTATTTTGCTTCATTGCTTGTTACAAATTGCATATATTAATCTGTTTGTGTATAAATAGCTATATTTTTGGAAATGTGCTGCATAGTTGAGACATTTCTTCCGTAATAATGATTAAACGACGGTTTTTTCAGTTGTTTATCACATATTAGTACTTAATAAAAACCATTAATATGCGTTTACTTCACGTTAAGTCACTTTTCGGACACAGTGGTGATAATTTTCATTACTTTAAATTTCATTAATTTAGGTAGTAATTAATTGTTTTGCTATATATTTTATAGTATTTACGTGCGTTAGTGTCAACTACACTTAATAAATTGAAAATTTCAGTTTTCATTTGCTTCTCAATAGGAAATGCGAAGTTTTGTTTAGGACAGTTTCACGTGTACGTAAACGTTTGTTTACATTCTTAACTGACGTTAAATATGCGGGATTATCAATTAAGTCAGTGTACAATACTCAGTATTTACGTTTATTAGTGTCATTTAGACTCGATATATTGAAGGTAGCAGTTTTTACACGTTTTATTAGGAAAAGTGATAATGACAGTGAATTCTGACTTCACCTGTATACATTTGACTAGCGCAACCTGCGAGCGTTAACAGTTAGGCAAGCGTAAAATACGTGGTAAATTTGTGTTACACTACAATATCTGAGTAAATTAGTGTTATAAATCAGCTTCTGAGCCCTTCTTACATACGGTTTAGTTGGCAGAAAGCTAAAACTCAACTCGCCGTCTGCTTAAATTCCTTAGCTTCTAGTGGGCTTGAGTGATCGTGTACTGTAAGCCCGTCGGTTCCTATAAAGCAGAGTTAGAATTTGTGCTTTACATTCTGAATTTTTATTGTTAGCTAAACGTTTTGTTTTGTACCTGCATTTGTAAGTGTACAATATTCTTTTTTACTTTTATTAGTGCCATTTATGAATCTCATTTAGACTCGATACATTGAAGGAAGCAATTTTTACAGTTTTATTAGGTAATTTCCGCGTGTACGTAAACGTCTGTTTACATTACAAATACGAGGGATAATCAGGAGGTGTAGCTTACCGTAGGTTACTATTTAATTCGTTAATCATTTTCACTAGATAGCTCCTGGCAGTTTACTGTAGGTCACTGTTTTTTTCTTTAGTACTCCCTAGGTGGACCCTATCAGGAAATAAGCACCAATTCTAGATTCTACCATATATTTTTATTGTTTTTTATTGTTGAGTGTCCTTTCTGCCAACCAGAGGTAGCTGTTAGCCTTGTGTGGCAGTAGGTTTCCTTAAGTGTCTTACAGTGAATCACATATTAACTAGATGGATAGGGACTGTGTCTGTCGTGTGCGGATGCAGGAGGAGTTGGCCACAGTCCAAACACAGCTGGAAGCTTCGTTGGCCACAACAGGTTCCAGAGTGCCACCTTTAGATGCAGTGGGGGTGGGGTGCCTGGGGCAGCCTCTGTTGTACTATATGTGCAGGGGGAGGGGGGGGGGGTATGTCACAGTTCTCTAAGCCGACCTCAGGTGCGACTGAGCCGGCTGCCCCACTCTCACCTAAGTGTAGGTGGCAGACTGTGTCAAGGTCTGGAGCCTCAAGGCGAAGGCTGCATGGGGGACGTAGGCTCCTGCCAAATCCCATGCACTTTGTTAATAGATTCAGTTTGCTCCCTGATGCTTTTTTGGGCGGGGGGCAGGCAGATCAGAATGCACCTTCTGCCAGGATAGTGACCGCTCCTTCAGCAAGGTCAGGACAGGCACGTGGGGATAGGGGTGTGTGAGTTATTGGGAGCTCCAATGTTAGACGGGTCATGGAGCCCCTCAGCAATATAGTGGCTATGGCGGGGAAGAAGTCCAACGTTAATTCGGTGTGCTTGCCGGGGGTGGGGGTCCTTGCCCGGAATGTGGAAGAGGCTCTTCCGGAAGCTATCGAGCGTGCGGGGTGCAGCCAGATGCAAATCGTTGCACATGTCGGCACCAACGATGCCAGTCGTCGGGGTTCCGAGGAAATCCTTGGGTCCTTTCGACGGCTGGCTAAATTTGCGATGGCAGCCGCCATCTCTCGAGGAGTGGAAGTGGACGATTTGCAGTATTGTACACAGGGTGGACCGGGCTCCTCTGGTTTGGAGTCGAATGGAGAATCTAAACCAGAGGCTACGTCAACTCGGTGACGATTGTAGATTCCTCGACCTATGCTATGGAGTGGAAGGTTGTAGGACGCCCCTCGATAGATCAAGGGTGCAGTACACACAGGAAGCAGCTACATGGGTAGTACAGTAGCTATTTGTGGCGTGCACATAGGGTTTTTTAGATTAGGTTCCTCTCCACGGGAAACAAATCGTTGGCCTGAAAAATTACAAGTTCATGACAATGATGTGTGTGTGCCAACTGTAAAAATTATTAGTCCGCCTAAACAAGTCATTCCCAAGGATTTAAATATGCTCTCAAGTTAGTAAATTGTTGAAGTGTCTGTAGAAAGATCCCCGAGTTACTCTCCGAAATAAACAGTAGTAATGCCAATATTGTACTAGGTATCGAAAGCTGGTTGCAACCAGACATAAATAGCAGTGAACTTTTGAACTCGGATTGTACAATGTTTAGGAAGGAAAGGAGGTAGTGTGTTTGTTGCGGTTAAAAGCTGTTTAAACGCAGTTGAGATCGATACTGGGTCGAACTGTGAAACAGCCTGGATAAAGCTATCAGTCAAACAAGGAGTGACCATTGTATTAGGATATTTCCATAGACCACCAGCATCCGCAACAAACGTCGCAGAACGTTTCAGGGAAAGTCTTGAGTACATAGGAAATAAATATCCAAATTATCCATTCATTATAGGTGGGGACTTTAATCTGGCGTCTACTGACAGCAAAAATTACACATTTAGCGCAGGGGGCAGAAGCAAAGACTCGTATGAAGTTATTCTAGGAGCGGTCTCAACATACAACCTTAAGCAATTGGTTAGAAAACCAACTCGAGATGGGAACATATTAGATATCTTGGCGACAAACAGACGTGATCTTTTTGAGGAAGTTAATCTAGGAGAAGGTATTAGCCACCATAATGTCTTTGTGGCTTCTATGTCAGTGGAAGTTACAAAAAAACGAAAGAAAGCGTATAGTTTTCTTGTTTGGGAAAGTAAATAAAAGTGTCACTAATAAATACTTTCATAGTCAGCTTCAAGCATTTACCGCGAGACACAAAGATATTGAGCATCTTTGATCAGAATTTAGAGTTATTGTCCACCACGTGCTAGAGATATATGTGCCTAGCAAAAATATAGGGGAGAGAAAGGATCCACCTTCGTTCAACAAATTAGGAAACGGCTGATAAAGCAGAGAATTTTGAACAGTCATTTTAAACGTACTACCCCGCTGATAAAAAGAAATTATGCGAAATGAAAGCAGCTGTCAAAAGATCAATGAGAGATTCTTTTAATTTGAAAGGAATATTTTATCTGCAGATCCTAAAAATAATCCCAAAAAGTTTTGTTTGTACGTAAAATACATGAACGCTACAAATAAGTCAATACCTTCTCTTGCTGACAGTACGGATAATGTAACTTTATTGGAAGGGAAGAATTTAGCCTCTCAGGCTGAAGTGGATACTAATTAAGGATTATCTGTTTTCTCTCATGCAGTCACTTGTCTATGGGCAACTTGGAGCTTGCTGTTTAATTATAAGTAGCTATCCGACATGAATACATTCCCTGATTCTTACTAGTATCACACATTTAATATAAATATGGTTCCTGTATTTTGACTGAGCAACAAAATGCATGAACTGATACTATAGTGAAACACAGAACTCGAACATTCATTGAAACAGTTGCGAGCTTTCCCTGCATAGTAAATAGAAATTGTTGTGTCTAGACAGGACAGCCTAGACACAATGAGAGGAAGCCGAAAGGCACGCTCTACGCTCACGCAGATGGGCGTGAGGTCTGAAACAGGATACGTAATGAATGCTATAAAGAAAAGTACGTAGCTTCTGGAATACTTAACTTTAATCCATCCTTTTGGTACATCTGGAGATTGTGGCGATACAAGTGAGACTCTTTAGATACATGCAATGTTACTAATGGCGCCTTGCTAGGTCGTAGCCATTGACTTAGCTGAAGGCTATTCTAACTATCGGCTCGGCAAAGGAGCGAGGCTTCGTCAGTGTAGTCGCTAGCTACGTCGTCCGTACAACTGGGGCGAGTGCTAGTCCGTATCTCGAGACCTGCCTTGTGGTGGCGCTGGGTTTGCGATCACACAGTGGCGACACGCGGGTCCGACATGTACTAATGGACCGCAGCCGATTTAAAACTACCACCTAGCAAGTGTGGTGTCTGGCGGTGACACCACAGAAATAACATCAAACTAAGATAAGTGCAGGCTTCGCAAAATGTAACGCAGAAGAGACGACTATCTGGCCCAGCGCACAGCCAACCCAGAGTGCCACAGAAGGGACAGGCCGCCATGGCGTCTCAAAACGGCTGGTTGCATTCAAGCCACTCAGTTTTGTGATCCAGTGTGGCCAGCCAATGCAGTGTCTGGAACAGATTATGGGACATTTTCTGAGTAGGCTGAAACCAGCACCGCTCATGGATATAGTCAGAGGCCGGCCAACATAGTGTTGGCGGTATCTCGTGCAGCGTTCCCATTGCCACGTTCAAGCACTGAAAAGTGTCCAGTAGTAGCACGATACCCTGGTAGTAGCCTGGCAATGTCCTGGGGCACCGGTTCCTGTGCCCTGACAAATGTGGAAAAAGTGCCTTTATACAGCGAAGTTTGCAATAATGAAAATATCCTGACATTTGAAAATTTGTCTGAGCTGATTCTTCATAAGTGATTTACTATTTATCTGATGCAGCCACCGTACTCTTGAGGCTGAGCACGAGTGCATACCTAATGCAAACTTTCATTCTCACTCAAATATCCGAATACTACAACCAGGCACAAATAATGTGAGAACATCCTCTGGCGAGCACAGTGGTTTACCGTACCACAAGGAGTATGCTTTGATGAGCTGAAACTGTAAGATGGCAGATTTTAGCACCTTACATGAGACTGATTCAGAAAGGAAACGACAAATACCACGCGGACAGGTGTAGTCGTTAGGGAGAATAATAGTAATAGCAAAACCAAGGTTCATATTTGTATGTGACATTTTGAGAACTTTGCATATTATAATTTTGAAGGTGGTTTGGACGGACACAGGAAAAAGCTGTTTTGAGCTGTAGAACAAGCTAGATGGCCGCCGGGAGGCAGGAGCTTCACACGGCGGCATCTTTGTTGGCATCATGTCACCAGTGTCCGGCGACCTGAGACCACACAAGGAGAGAGAGAGAGAACTACATTCGAGGCAGAAAGAGACTGCTTCTCGCCGCTGCGACGATACAACGGTTGGAACGGGACACAAATACGGCGCGCCCATGAAAGGTGGAATAACCACTCGAATATCACTGATTGGTCAAAAACGCGTGGGGATACATGTGAGAGGAACTGGAAAGTTCGGTGCCAACGAGAGGTAGAGGATTCTGGTTTTTTTTGTGGTCTGGGAGTGGAGGCCTACACATAGTTAGGTTTGGAGATACTGCAGGCATTACGACTAGTGATCCACCTCCAATTTTTCAGAGTTAGTGCATACATCTCCACAAAATCAGAATCATCTGTTGCTCTGAGATTGAAAACAGATTTGTACACGCTTGTGACGAGTGTTCCTTTGCTCCTGGTACTTGTGCAAATAGATTGTGTATCGACTCGTGACGCACTCCGCAATTAAGCAACTTACGATCAGGAGTTTTACGAACGAAATCACGTCCACGTTTTTAGATGAAGTCTAGATTTCACAGGGAAAAGACGACACCACGCCGGTGCCTGGGACGACCGTCGTGATCTTCACATTTAATTACGCTGATATTAGCACAAACAGCTGGCAAAGCAGGGCACTGTAATTGTAAATGAGTACGTGTTCGACTAGCTCTTTGCTTGAGTTCTCTGATTGTGTGTCCGTCTACGTGGAGCTTCAGTAGAACAACAACTTGCGTTACCAGTATCAACCAACATGTGTTAGTGAAAGGGGTGTGATAAGGAATAACTATTCCTTGTGCTAATGGTAGTGTAGTTAGTTTAAAAGTAATTAGATTGGTGTTGTAACGTCTTACGTTAATAACATTGCTCATACTATTTTAATTAATAAATTTTTGATTTGATGACATACCATAATTAAGCTTATTATCATTTCCGTAGGTAGTAAGCCACTTATTGAGGAAAAGAGTTTTTATTAACAGCAATTATTATTCAAAATTGATGCAAACGGTATTGGTAGTATTATTCGCGCAGTTAAACAGAGCCAAAGTCGGATAAAACGAAATAAGTAACGATGTCTTATGAACATTACATCCCCTGTACATTGCAAAACATTATGACAACATACTTTATAGCACGTTGGTCCAATTTCTAATGCAATTCAACAGCAATTCTGAATGACACTGATTAGAGAAGACCTTTGTAGGTTTCCACATGTATTTGGTAGTAGGGGGGTCAAAGAGAGTTCTGGCGGAATTCGTTGACATCTGCCACCACTTATTTATCACGACATTTTTCGAATCCTCAGATCATTTCCTGCGGTGGCCACCTCTGCACTATGTCCCCCGTTCCCCTGCACACCATGCACCCTGAATGCCACCACACCTCCACACTGCCCAGCTGATCGATGTCATCAAGCTGTCTGCCAGCTGCATGCAAGCTCCCCAAACTCAGAGCAATTTCAGTTTGAGAGTGTGTGTGCTACCATTTGCTGTCCTGTATGAAGTACTGACACCAGTAGTAGCGATCAATTGGAAAAAGAAGACTATCAGGAACTATTTTGTCAATCCACAGATTATTATTATTGTTATTATTATTATTATTCCTGTTAATATTTTTATGTGTGTACATCATTATAGTTAGGGCTTCATTATTAACGTTCCAGAGGAGGACACACAGATGCTGCACATGTCACAGCAGTAGCCACGGTCCATAGGATGTCTTTTAACCACACAGTAGTACAGCTGATCCAATGCTGACTGATGATAGCCAGGTAGTCCATGACGTACAAGTGCCTCGGCAGAAGGTGCAGTCGCTTTCCACAGGATGTCATCTTGACCTGGCATCATTCAGTTATGCTGTAGCACAGCCAGAAGACTACTGATTTTCATCAACATATACAGTGTGATTGCTAATGACCTGCATGCATGAATGTAGGTCTGCATGTGCTATCAACTGTAATTTAGTTACAGAACAAGAAAATGCACAATGTGTTAGTGCTAAAGTGCGGTATTCATGGTATGAGGAGGCCTATCTATGCAATATGATGGTGTATATAAAGAGGGAGGTGATAACTAGATATGAACCACCACACATTTATACTGAATTGAAATGTTAGAACATAAGGTTTGCATAGTTGAGATGTATCATGAGGCAATGCTACAATTACCCTCATGGGCCATGAATGTATATCCAAAACATTCAAATGTTGTTTAACTTAAAGATATGCAGTTTGCATTATCGACTTCTGCATGTAGATTTACCATTACCATCCATATGTAAGAGGGAAACACTATGAATTAGTTGAGTATTGGCACCCCAACAGTGTCAATGTATACCAAGTGGAGTAATTCATCAATGCCTGTAGTCCCTCTGTACCAAAGTGTGTATGTTTTGAACATGTCAAGTCTATCACCGCTGAGTTGATGTGTGTGTTTGCAACTGTTGAGCTCAATGCAATACAGGCTGAATTTAAGGCTAGTAGAAGACAGCTGTTTGTGAAATAGTGTGCCACAATGTTATGATTGTGAATAAATATATGTATGTAATTAAATTATAAGGAAGGAAAGGAATACAGCAATCAGTCACACTACTATTAGTTTTATATTATTTTTGCATATCCAGATTTCAGCTACGAATAGATATCTTCAGTACGTTTGAGATGGATATTTGTAGCTGAAATCTGGACATTCAGGAATCTAATAATTTTTAACATGTTGCAGCCCTATCAACAACTGCGATAAATTAATTCGTCAAAGATCCGCCTCAGTTGCGAAAAGATACTGGTCTTTACCCAGGTTTCAGCTAGAGTAATCTAGCCTTCTCCTGAAGCATAAAATAAACTAATACATGCCAGCACAAGGCACGTTCAAACATAAAATGCTAAAATACCGAAGCTAAGTAACGTAGCTTGACATGGTACCATGGTACTTTATACGTTACTTAGCTGTTCCTCTAAGTTACATCAACTGAGTTTTGTGTCTTTGTGAAGGGCTTGGAGAAAGTGAAATGGCTTAAGAATTGTTACCGGAATATGATGTGCACATAATTAGGACGAGGTGTGGCCCTTACTCCCTACACTCTAGCTGACAAAGTGTGTTGAGAAATGTGAACCAGTGGCTACCGATTTAAATACGAAATTTTAGGCATGATTGTGGCGTGATTGTTGCTCATGAGATTTGTCATATTATGGAAATGTAATATCTCTGTGTTAAAATGGACGTGAGTAAAATCAACCTCGTTGTTGAACAATGCAGTACAATCTTTTTAAGTGAAGATTATATTTATGATATACACTCCTGGAAATTGAAATAAGAACACCGTGAATTCATTGTCCCAGGAAGGGGAAACTTTATTGACACATTCCTGGGGTCAGATACATCACATGATCACACTGACAGAACCACAGGCACATAGACACAGGCAACAGAGCATGCACAATGTCGGCACTAGTACAGTGTATATCCACCTTTCGCAGCAATGCAGGCTGCTATTCTCCCATGGAGACGATCGTAGAGATGCTGGATGTAGTCCTGTGGAACGGCTTGCCATGCCATTTCCACCTGGCGCCTCAGTTGGACCAGCGTTCGTGCTGGACGTGCAGACCGCGTGAGACGACGCTTCATCCAGTCCCAAACATGCTCAATGGGGGACAGATCCGGAGAGCTTGCTGGCCAGGGTAGTTGACTTACACCTTCTAGAGCACGTTGGGTGGCACGGGATACATGCGGACGTGCATTGTCCTGTTGGAACAGCAAGTTCCCTTGCCGGTCAGGGAATAGTAGAACGATGGGTTCGATGACGGTTTGGATGTACCGTGCACTATTCAGTGTCCCCTCGACGATCACCAGTGGTGCACGGCCAGTGTAGGAGATCGCTCCCCACACCATGATGCTGGGTGTTGGCCCTGTGTGCCTCGGTCGTATGCAGTCCTGATTGTGGCGCTCACCTGCACGGCGCCAAACACGCATACGACCATCATTGGCACCAAGGCAGAAGCGACTCTCATCGCTGAAGACGACACGTCTCCATTCGTCCCTCCATTCACGCCTGTCGCGACACCACTGGAGGCGGGCTGCACGATGTTGGGGCGTGAGCGGAAGACGGCCTGACGGTGTGCGGGACCGTAGCCCAGCTTCATGGAGACGGTTGCGAATGGTCCTCGCCGATACCCCAGGAGCAACAGTGTCCCTAATTTGCTGTGAAGTGGCAGTGCGGTCCCCTACGGCACTGCGTAGGATCCTACGGTCTTGGCGTGCATCCGTGCGTCGCTGCGGTCCGGTCCCAGGTCGACGGGCACGTGCACCTCCCGCCGACCACTGGCGACAACATCGATGTACTGTGGAGACCTCACGCCCCATGTGTTGAGCAATTCGGCAGTACGTCCACCCGGCCTCCCGCATGTCCACTATACGCCCTCGCTCAAAGTCCGTCAACTGCACATACGGTTCACGTCCACGCTGTCGCGGCATGCTACCAGTGTTAAAGACTGCGATGGAGCTCCGTATGCCACGGCAAACTGGCCGACACTGACGGCGGCGGTGCACAAATGCTGCGCAGCTAGCGCCATTCGACGGCCAACACCGCGGTTCCTGGTGTGTCCGCTGTGCCGTGCGTGTGATCATTGCTTGTAGAACCCTCTCGCAGTGTCCGGAGCAAGTATGGTGGGTCTGACACACCGTTGTCAATGTGTTCTTTTTTCCATTTCCAGGAGTGTAGATTACTGTGGAACAATATAACCAGCCCTAAACATTATTAGTGCTACATTGAACTGATATTGAGGCTGCGGCAACGAAAAAGTTGCCAGATGATAGTTTTCAGACGTTTCGGTCAGCTAAGATCCATACGCCCATACGACGTCTGGAAAACGGCTAACAGTGAGGCAAGCATGTGACTATACTTGCTGGATCAGATCAGCACGTCAGTCCATCGGTCCATTAACAGGCATTACGATCGATAGTCTAGGAAATTCCTGCCAGATATGAGAATTACTGAACAATCAGTTTAATACGACGTGGCTGTGAATAATAACACGAATTCCATACACGAGGATCCGGAGAAATGGTGGTCCCAGCGACACAATACGCATCCTAAGGCATAACCCTCAAGATAAATTTAATAAACATACGTTTGCAGAATCTGTGGATTCAGGAAAACCTCTTCACCACGTTGACTGGGAAAAGATCTTAAAATGTCTGAATATATGGGTGACAAAATAGTGGGAGTGCAAATGGATACACCACAGACTGTAGATGCTTGAGGCTAATGATACGGTAGAAAGGTAATATGCAGAAGTGAAACTGAGCTGTAGGCTACCCAAAATGCTATACCATCAGTAAACCGAATAGCTAGTAAAGTCAATAAATGAAAAAAAAACTGGAAAGATATATAAATTCTCATGCAGAATAATAGCGTTTCCCGCTCACAACGTCAATTTATGAGCAATCAAGATGGACTTGAAAGACAAGTTGAACAAATACGGTGTTGCCTTTATAAAAGGTTATACGGTAACATTAACGAAAGGAAAACAAGGGCAAGGAATGTAGAGTAAATAAATCACGTTACGCTCAGGAGGTTATATTTATACGGTAAATAAGATATTCAAAGTAGCGGACGAGTTTTACTATTTTGGCAGCAAAGTAACTGACGATGGCAGAAGTAGATAGGCTATAAAATGTAGACTCTCAAGAGCAAGGAGGTTTTCCTGAAAATATAGAAACATGTTTCTATCGGGTGGAAATTTAAGTCTTGGGAACTCTGGTTTTAAGACTTTGTAGCATTGTTTTCATTCATCATAAATAACATATCAGATGAAATAGCAACTCAGTTTTGTTTGTATACCTGTGTTCAAACAGAAGATTATATGACGACGAAGAGTGACTGAAGAACGTTTTGAGGGAGCGAGACAGCTTTTCACGCTTATTCTCATTAAGTCAGCTGGAAGGGTAATCGCCAATTAGCAGTTCCAGCGCTGTCTGTGTGGAGACTTTCAAGGAGAGGCTTATAACTACTTCCTTATCATTTGCATCTATTACAAGCTCTGAGGCCTACAGATTATGGTTTATGAGCCAACTTTGCGAACGAAATGTTGCTGCATGACGATGGAAATTTTCTGGATCGCCTCACCTTCAGTTATGAATCGACATTTCACCTAGTTGCTAATGTGAATCCACTTAATGTGTGCGCGTGGGTCAGGAGAACACTATGAGATGGTACAGTTACAATGAGATTTCTCTCAGTTGAATGTTTATGGGCCTGCAACCGTAACTGGCGTTTCTTTATCTTAATGTGATAGGACTATTTATCTTTCTTCAATTGAAGTAAGCTGAACGACCGAAATTCATTTGGCAAGACAATGCGCTGTCTCTCCGGTATAACTCAGTATGTGATTGGTTACACGATGTTGTACCCAACTCTTGAATGGCCGCGAGGGGCCGGATGACAGGGTTTACTTCACATGACGCACCCGGTCAGACAATATCTGACGTCATATGATCTTTACCTCTGGGGGTTTATAAAGGATCAAGTGCATGTGCCTCCACTACTAAAACAGAATTTTTGCAACAATTACTCTAGGCACATGGATCAAGGTTGCGAAAGACGTCGCCTATCACCACGATATGTGCTGAATGGTGCTCACATTGAATGTACACATAACTTCATGTAATTCGACTACTAGAATCACAATAGAAGCTATGTAAGAAACACTGTTAGTTGTAGTTTTATGATGACTGTCATAAGTGTTAAAAGCCTTTAAATCCGTATGATGATGATGATGATGTTTGCTTTGTGGGGCGCTCAACTGCGCTGTTATTAGCTCCCTTAAAAATTACCAACCTTCGCTCAGTCGAATGTTGCCACTTTCATGAATGTTGAAGAAATGATGAGGATAACACAAACACCCACTCATCTCGAGGCAGGTGAAAATCCCTGACTCCGCCGGGAATCGAACACGGCACCACGTGCTCGGGACGCGAGAACGCGACCGCGAGACCACGATGCGGACTTTGAACCCGTATGTTCAATTTGAAACACCCCGTATAGTCAAGTGAAACGTGGACGATATACAGCTCAAACAAGAGATTATAGCTTTTGAAATGTAGAGTTGCTGAGGAATGCTCAAAATTATGTGGATGAGTTATGAAATGCAGAATCGGTTCGGGGAAAAGAAATATGGCGTAACTTGAATAAAGTAAATAATAGGTGAGGCGTCAAAGAGTAGCGAGTTTGGTGGTGGAGGGATGGGTTCAAATGGCTCTGAGCACTATGGGACTTAACTTCTGTGGTCATCAGTCCCCTAGAACTTAGAACTACTTAAACCTCACTAACCTAAGGACGTCACACACATCCATGCCCGAGGCAGGATTCGAACCTGCGACCGTAGCGGTCGCGCGGTACCAGACTGAAGTGCCTAGAACCGCTCGGCCACTTCGGCCGGCGGTGGAGGGATGTGTGGAGGGTGTAATCTGGGAGGAAGACCAGGATATGAAAATAGTAGATTGGTCCAAATAAATGACGGCTGCGGTGCTTATGCAGATAGTTCACTAGCACGTTGTAGACTCGCGGGGAGGGCTTCATCAAATCAGTTTTCGGGAGGGAACAGCAACAGCAAAAACAACAACAACAACGGCAACGACTATGGCACTGGCACATTCATAAAACTGAAAAAATTCAATTTTCCAAAATTTGGGCACCAAACACACATATCTATCTGGAATGATGTAAACATAAGTAAAGACGATAATCCTGAAATGACTTTACACGCCTTGTAAATTAACTAGTCCACTATCACCGATACATAGTTTTTTGGCTTATCTAAACATAAACGTAAGCGGCGTTCGTCATTAACGTAGAGCCACTTAACTACTAACAGGAAGAGATATTTTAGAGATTTTCGAGTATCTATGCTGTAGCAACGACAAGCAGAGTTCTGTAGGAAAAGATGAGCGACTACATTTCATTCGTCCGTCAAGCGGACTTTGGAATAATGAACACTTAGTGCAAAGTCAAAGACTTTAATTGAATTTACATTCTGAAGGTATCAAAGGGCTTGGTGAAGTGAAGGGTGGTTGTTAAGCGTATTTCATTAGAACATTCAAATTCTTCTCGGCGTTTGAGGGGAGCTGGGGGCTGCGAGGAGGATGGGAGGTCCTCGCAGTAATGAAATTGCAGAAGTCATAAATTAAGTCCCGAAGTGGCGCGAAACAATTTGGCCGCCGGCTATGAGGTAACCGGCCGAGAAGATGGAGTTAGTTTCTTTTCTTTCCGTCACTCCTTTCTTTTTCTCATTGACATTCTTTTCTCGTGTAGATGGCGAAATGGATCCAGTTTCATACGACTGGCGGAGGAGTACAGATGTTTTCGAATTCAAGTCCGATGTTTTGCAATAAGCTGAGCTAAATAAGTTGCTTACTAATCAAATTGTATTTTTCGGTAACGATCACTCTGGGATCTTTCCTCAGCAGTGGTAGAAGGGGAAAAGAGACGGGTAAGGGAAGACGGAGAAATGAAATAAACTGCAACCCCGGCGTCGTTTGCAATTCCACTGCTCTGTGTTTTCCTTCCTCTTCCGCTTTTTTCCTTTTTCTTTAGGACTCAGTATCAATGCGTAATATGCTGCTATGCGAGACCACTGTTGCTTGTTACCGTGACAGAAAACGCCACAACGCAGTAACGTTGTTAATAACAGCAACTCGTAATTCAAAAAGCCGTCGCAGTGGCCCAGATCGCTAAATCACGACAACCCTGCCCAGCCTGGTTCCAGGGGCTCGATTCCTAATAGTGGGAAAAACGTCTAAAGCAGAATCACCTTACATGAAAGTCACATGCGCGTGATAAACATATACAATATTATACTCAAATTTCCTTTCCACAAGAGATTAGAAAGAAAGCGACCCGGGTTTAGTCCATTGCCTGCAAAGCTTTAACGAGTGTACGACACTAGGGCGTACTTTTCAAACAGTGTGTGAGGTCAATCCTCTAAACATGGAAACCCTTGATCATGAATAGGGCAGAGACGCCTGAATGATTTCCTGAAACAAGGGGCAAAAATTTTGGAGACGTTGTTATCTGCTCATCATTTTCTCTTATTTGTTTGTACTGCGCACTTTTAGTACCTGAGCAGTGTTATAAATACAAACAAACTAACTGTATAATTAGAGTGATGGTTGTTTTTACGTTTTTCGGCTATTTATGTTATTATCTATTGGTCCTGTGGTAAGCTCTATTCATTCAGTTAATTGTTTCCTTGCAACTAAAAGTCTTTAATGGATAAAAGTTCCCACATTTTACGCTTTCGAACACCCACCACTAGCGTCAGTATCTATTTTCAAACTAATTTATGTGGAAACTACATCGTTTTGCACCACCTGTAAGATAAGGCATAATATAAAACGATATATTTTTGATATTGTACTTAATTTTTTATATCTCTATAGTTAACATTCATTTATGGCACAACAATTAGTTTTTTAGATTTTGGCGAGAACAAACGCTGCATGTCCCTCTAGGAAAAATGCTGCAGTGTGGCTCAAGAATGTATTTGTACATGTTGTTGTTGTGGTCTTCAGTCCTGAGACTGCTTTGATGCAGCTCTCCATGCTACTCTATCCTGTGCAAGCTTCTTCATCTCCCAATACCTACTGCAACCTACATCCTTCTGAATCTGCTTAACGTATTCATCTCTTGGTCTCCCTCTACAATTTTTACCCTCCACGCTGCCCTCCAATACTAAATTGGTGATCCCCTTATGCCTCAGAACATCTTCTCCCCAATCCTATTCAATACCTCCTCATTAGTTATATGATCTACCCATCTAATTTTCTTCTGTAGCACCACATTTCGAAAGCTTCTATTTTCTTCTTGTCCAAACTAGTTATCGTCCGTGTTTCACTTCCATACATGGCTACACTCCACACCAATACGTTCAGAAACGACTTCCTGACACTTAAATCTATACTCGATGTTAACAAGTTTCTCTTCTTCAGAAACGATTTCCTTGCCATTGCCAGTCTACATCTTATATCCTCTCTACTTCGCCCATCATCAGTTATTTTGCTCCCCAAATAGCAAAACTCCTTTACTACTTTAAGTGTCTAATCAGATTCCCTCAGAATCACTCGACTTAATTCGACTACATTCCATTATCCTCGTTTTGCTTTTGTTGATGTTCATCTTGTATCCTCCTTTCAAGACACTATCCATTCCTTTCAACTGCTCTTCCAAGTCCTTTGCTGTCTCTGTCAGAATTACAATGACATCGGCGAACCTCAAAGTTTTTATTTCTTCTCCATGGATTTTAATACCTACTCCGAATTTTTCTTTTGTTTCCTTCGCTGCTTGCTCAATATACAGACTGAATATCATCGGGGAGAGGCAACAACCCTGTCTCGCTCCCTTCCCAACCACTGCTTCCCTTTCATATCCCTTGACTCTTATAACTGCCATCTGGTTTCTGTACAAATTGTAAATAGCCTTTCGCTCCCTGTATTTTACCCCTGCCACCTTCAGAATTTGAAAGAGAGTATTCCAGTCAACATTGTCAAAAGCTTTCTCGAAGTCTACAAATGCTAGATACGTAGGTTTGCCTTTCCTTAATCTAGCTTCTAAGATGAGTCGTACGGTCAGTATTGCCTCACGTGTTCCTATATTTCTACGGAAACCAAACTGATCTTCCCCGAGGTCGGCTTCTACCAGTTTTTCGTTCGTCTGCAAAGAATTCTCTTACGTATTTTGAATCCGTGACTTATTAAACTGATTGTTCGGTAATTTTCATATTTGTCGCACCTGCTTTCTTTGAGATTTGAATTATTATATTCTTCTTGAAGTATGAGGGTATTTCGCCTGTTTCATACATCTTGCTCACCAGATGGTAGAGTTTTGTCAGGACTGGCTGTCCCAAGGCCGTCAGTAGTTCTAATGGAATGTTGCCTACTCCTGTGACCTTGTTTCGACTCAGGTCTTTCAGTGCCCTGTCAGAATCTTCACGCAGTATCGTATCTCCCATTTCATCTTCATCTAAATCCTCTTCCATTTCCATATTTCCTCAAGTACATCACCCTTGTATAGACCCTCTATATACTCCTTCCACCTTTCTGCTTTCCCTTCCTTGTTTAGAACTGGGTTTCCATCTGAACTCTTGATATTCATACAAGTGGTTCTCTTTTCTCCAAAGGTCTCTTTAATTTTCCTGAAGGCAGTATCTATCTTACCCCTACTGAGATACCCCTCTACATCCTTACATTTGTCCTCTAGCCATCCCTGCTTAACCATTTTACACTTGCTGTCGATCTCATTTTTGAGACGTTTGTATTCCTTTTTGCCTGCTTCATTTACTGCATTTTTATATTTTCTCCTTTCATAAATTAAATTCAATATTTCTTCTGTTACCAATGGATTTCTACTAGCTCTCGTCTTTTTACCTACTAGATCCTCTGCTGCCTTCACTACTTCATCCCTCAGAGCTACCCATTCTTCTTCTACTGTATTTCTTTCCCCCACTCGTGACAATTGTTCCCTTACGCTCTCCCTGAAACTCTGAATAACCTCTGGTTTAGTCAGTTTATCCAGATCCCATCTCCTTAAATTCCCACCTTTCTGCAGTTTCTTCAGTCTTAATCTACAGTTCATAACCAATAGATTGTGGTCAGAGTCCACATCTGCCCCTGGAAATGTCTTACAATTCAAAACCTGGTTCTTAAATCTCTGTCTTATCATTATATAATCTATCTGAAACCTGAAACCTCCTGGCAGATTAAAACTGTGTGCCCGACCGAGACTCGTACTCGGGACCTTTGCCTTTCGCGGGCAAGTGCTCTACCAACGAGCACCTGCCCGCGAACGGCAAAGGTCCCGAGTTCGAGTCTCGGTCGGGCACACAGATTTAATCTGCCAGGAAGTTTCATATCAGCGCACACTCCGCTGCAGAGTGAAAATCTCATTCTGAAAATATCTGAAACCTGTCAGTATCTCCAGGCTTCTTCCATGTGTACAACCTTCTTTTATGATTCTTGAACCAAGTATTAGCTATGATTAAGTTACGCTCTGTGCAAAATTCCACCAGGTGGCTTCCTCTTTCATTTCTTAGCCCCAATCCATATTCACTTACTACGTTTCCTTCTCTCCCTTTTTCTACTACGGGATTCCAGTCACCCATGACTATTAAATTTTCGTCTCCCTTCACTATCTGAATAATTTCTTTTATTTCATAATACATTTCTTCAATATCTTCGTCATCTGCAGAGCTGGTTGGCATATAAACTTGTACTACTGTAGTAGGCGTTGGCTTCGTGTCTATCTTGACCGTCCGCAGCTCGTGGTCGTGCGGTAGCGTTCTCGTTTCCCGCGCTCCGGTTCCCGGGTTCGATTCCCGACGGGGTCAGGGATATTCCTGCGTCGTGATGACTGGGTGTTGTGTGATGTCCTTAGGTTAGTCAGGTTTAAGTAGTTGTAAGGTCTAGGGGACTGATGACGATAGATGTTATGTCCCATAGTTCACAGAGGCATTTGAACCATTTTTTTTCTATCTTGACCACAATAATGCGTTCAATATGCTGTTTGTAGTAGCTTATCCGCACTCCAATTTTTTTTATTCATTATTAAGCCGACTCCTGCATTATCCCTATTTGATTTTGTATTTATAACTCTGTATTCGCCTGACGAAAAGTCTTGTTCCTCCTGCCAGCGAACTTCACTAATTCCTACTATATCTAACTTCAACCTATCCATTTCCCTTTTTAAATTTTCTAACCTACCTGCTCGATTAAGGGATCTAACATTCCACGCTCCGATCCGTAGAATGCCAGGTTTCTTTCTCCTGATAACGTCGTCCTCCTGAGTAGTCCCCGCCCGGAGATCCGAATGGGGGACTTTTTTACCTCGGGAATATTTTACCCAAGAGGACGCCATCATCATTAAACCATACAGTAAAGTTGCACTGGTACATATTGGTACATATTGAATATAAATTAACAGTTCATCTGCTTATTATCATTACCGCATTTCTTACTGTTGTTAAATCGTAGCAATTAAGGCTATTGAAAGAAAATTATCGCTATTTTTCGTCGATGTAGTTCCATGAAACATCGAAATTCGCTTGTCGGTGTTCTTGATTCGTTTTTGAAACTTAAGGAAAATACTCCTGTTGTGTCATCAAATACAGAAAGATTTTACAACCCCAAGCTCGTGCTATCTGACTGTGTACCTTGTCACGCTATATGTACATCTGTATGCTGACTATCATACAATGCAATAACTCTAGGATGTAATTTTCGTACATTTTCGAAGAAAGTGTTTTTTTTTCTTTTTTTAATGCTGTGGTTTTAAATTAATAATAATTTTCGAAACTTCAGTTCAAATCTCCTATAAAGTTTTTCAACACTTTTTATTTTATAATTGGCTCTGTCTAAGTTTGACATCATTTTAATTCATTTTATCGATTTTTTCAGGTCGTTCAGTGATCATTTTCTATGTATTTTTGGACATAAAAATCTGGGCCCTGTGATTACAGGCCCCTTTTTATATTCATGAACCAAATGAATTCTGACTAGGGGCAGTTGCCCCGACTGGTCTCCCACGTGGGCGCCCCAGTATTGCAGAGCAAAAGCAATTTAAAGGATAAACAGATAAATCATTAGGTTGACTTCTTGAAGAAATACATTCAGTGATCGCTAAGGAAACGACATCGTTACTCAAGAATGTAGAGGACATTCTAGCATTGGAATAAGAGTATGGAACGCATTACTTACGACTGTTGAGCTGACAGCGACGTCGTCCATTACACTGGTCGTTTAGCCCAAACACTTGCAGATGAGCAATAGCTACTTCTGAAGCTGGCTAGCGCTGTCAGTTTTCTCCCTGCTTATTCCATTCGCGAATGGTATGTGGGAAGAACGACCGCCCACGATTCCCTGTACTGTTTCTCTGATTCTCTTCCGCAGTCATTTCGAGAGGTACACGTGAGAGGAAGCAACATGCAGCTCAACTCTTCTTGGAACGAACGTGCTCGGAACTATGTGGTAAATAACTCTGTGATGCACGACATCTTATTTGTAGGATCTACCATTTGAAAATCTCAGCTCTAAACAATGATAAGTGGAAACCTAGTTGTTTTGAAATATTTCGCAGTGTGATTGCAGTAAAATCTCATGTGTAACATACTGGCCCTTTCCCTGTGGCTTCATCGGCGTATGAATTCGAAACAAACATCGAACACACCTCTTCCTAACCCTCCCTGCGTCCATCTCTTTCTCCCTCTGCCTGTCATCCTTCCACTTCTCACTGTTCACCTCCTCCTCCCCACTCTCTTTGTCTCTTTATGTCCTCCTCTGCTTTCATCCCTTTCCTCCACTCTACGATACTTTCCTCCTCCTCCCTTTAGCCATATAATCCTTCCAACCCTCTCTTTCCATCTCAGCCTCCCCATCTCCCTCTTCCCTCTGCCCACTACTTCTCTACATCTTCCACCTGCCTCATGTGTCTTCCTCTTCCCCTCTCCCTGTTCATTTCCTCCTCCCCTTCACTCTGTCCATCCACTCCTCTAACTGTCTGAACATACCTGCAGCTATGCTCATCAGCAAGTGCAACCCCTGCAATACAGTTTAGTAAAGCAGGTAGAAACTATTCCCACAACATACTCATTATGCAAGGCACACTACACATGAGGGGCTTGAAAATAATTTATTTGCCCTAATTAAATAGGCTGCCGTGCAAAACAGGGTGATAAAGCAGGCCTATACTAGTCCAACACAACATGTCCATCATGTATGGCAGCCTACATGTTGGAGCCCAGAAAACGTTTTCTTGCACCTGACATGTGTGCAGCCCTGTAAAGCAGGTTCACTTGGCAGACCGATATTTTTTCCATACAACATATCTGTTGCGCAGTGCTGTCTACATATCAGGGGCTCGATAAAGTACATGTTTTTCTCATATCTCCACTCCCTGACGCCTATAACTCTCACAGTGCTGACCCTCGCGAAGCCTTTTGTTCCTGTGCCAAATTTATAGAAATCGAGCCAGGAGTTTCATAGCAGATTCCTCACATGCATGCATACTCTCTGCTTTATATGTATAAACAGATTTCAGGTACATGCACTGTGATATATCTCTACAGATCGCACATTGTTGTCAACTATACCTACAGTAACGACATAGTTTTGAAACTGCAAATTCTACACAACATTTAGTTCTTAAGAATTTACAATGGATACTTAACATCGTTTACTTGCGAACTGAGTGCACCTGACGTGGGTTAACATTGAGTTACCACTTTTTAATTGCTGGGCGAAATAATGAAACTTGTGAAACTTCTCAAAAGTACAACTTTAAAAACTATTAATTATTTCAGGTCTCAAAATTAAGACTTGCATTAACAAGTTTCACCGTATGAAACATAGCAACTTAAAATGTTTGTCTATTACTCAGTTAAAAATAAGATAAATTTTAGCAAGTTCCTTACTACAGCATGTAAACTATCTTAAGGATAGCCGTTAACAATTATGCCAACACACTGTCACATAAATGCACACAAATTTTGGTAAAAAACACAACACTGTTCACTTGATTAAATCAAATTCAACTTTACCTGATTACAACAACTATAGAACATTTGTGTTCTGTAGAATTTTCAGGATCTTTAACAGAGCTGTTGTTATCCACATCATCCTCAGATCTGTGCAAGTCATACCTGGAAAATGTTTTTCTTGCACAAACAGTGCATACGTTACTACTAGCGGCAGCCGTATTTTTGGCACTTAACACAACACTGTTTGCTAACACTCATCCTGGCGAAGTTGTCACTAACAAGAATCTGAAATTAAAGTTAGAGCTATCATTTCTCGCTTTATCGTGGAATTATTAACTCATATCAATATAGCACATCACTTACCTTCTTTAACACGCTCTACATCTGTTTCTCATCAACTGACTCCACCACTGTTTACAACTGAGGTCTTCATTTACAATTGTAGAGCATAACGCCTAGTTATTCTTTAAATGATCCCAACACTAAATGGGCCAATATTCTTTGGGTCGTCTGTATGTCTGCTATTAATGCTAGCTAGTATCGATCCCATACTATGGGCAGTACTTGTTTTTATTTATTTAGAGTATGGCATTTAAGTACATTTCAGTATTGGATCGTGTTATTCTACATTACATATATTCAGAGACAAACATCTAGTCCTTGTATATATTCAATGGATTTTTGGGATGCCTCGAGGAATTCTTCAAAGTCCCCACTGAACGTTCTAGCACTGCATTCTTCTCTGATGTGTTGGATGGTCTGCTTTGGCGCGCCGCAGTCACATGCTGGCAAAAATAGCAGTCCCCATTTGCCGAGTGAGTCAGCACATTTTCCGTGCCCAGTTCTTCGTCGATTCAGAGTTGACCAGATCTTGCGGGGCTGATCAAACCCATGCATTAGGTGGCAAGTTTTTGGGGCATTTTGGAGCCATTCTCTTCTCCAAGAGTTGATGTCAGACCCAGTGACGCTGTCGAGAACAAGATGTCTTGAACGAAGCCTCTTGACACTCAGATACGGTATATCGATGTGTGCCGGTAGTTCAGGGTTTGCTTCGATCTTGTTGTATTCCTTGACCAAGGTTGCTTCTCGTCGTATTTTTGAGGCGTGGTATATGACTCAGGGCAGGTAGCCATATGTTTTGTGTAGACCTAACGGTTCCTGAAATAATGCGCGTGATTTTGTTAAGTTCTACATCGATTTTCTTCACGTGACTACTGTTTAACCATATTGGTGCTCAGTACTCCGCCGCAGAGCATACCAGGCTCAGCGCAGACGTCGTCAGAGTTGTTGCTGTTGATCCCCAGAAGGTTCCACAGAGTTTATGGATGAAGTTGTTTGTTGTTCTCACCTTGGCAGCTGCTTTTGTAAGGTGTGATTTAAATGACAATGTTCTGTCTAACGTGACCCCTAGGTACCTTGGCTCCTTGTTGGGGTTGAGGCGCGTGTCGTCAAGGTATACTTCTAGAGCTCTGTCGCCTTCTGTGTTATTTAGGTGGAAGCAAGTTACTTCTGTCTTCGTGGCATTAGGCCTAAGCCTCCATCTACGGAAGTATGCTGCCAGGGCAGACAGATCGGATGACAGGGTTTCTTTCATTGTATCAAAATTGGTGTGCCTTGTTGCAATAGCCCATTCATCAGCATAGCCAAATTTCCTACAAGCTGTTTCTGGCATGTCAGCAATGTATAGGCTGAAAAGCAGTGGGCTAATATCGAGCCTTGAGGTAAGCCACTTTGAAGGAATTTCTGGCTACTGATTTTGTTTCCTATGACGACCTGGAATCCTCTCTTACCTATCATGTTACCAATAAGATTTGTCACTTATTGACAGGGAATTATTTTCATCAGTTTATGGAGTAGGCCTTGTCTCCAGTCGGTATCATAGGCTCCTGACAAGTGAATGAAGGATACAGATGTTCTTATTTTCTTTTGGAATCCCGCTTCAGTATGTGTTGTAAGGGTCTGCACAGCTTCGGTTGGGACGGAAGCCCGATTGTTCTACTGGGGTGGCCGTGAGTATTGTCTGACCGATTCTGTTAAGTAGTACTCGTTCCAGAAGTTTGTACACTATGCTAACCAGTGCTATAGGCTGGTAGTTTTGCGGAAGATTTCCAGGTTCACCTGGCTTTAGGAGGGCAATTATCTTGGCTCAGTACTCATAATTTGGTGGAACGAATGTTTCATTAGGCACATCTATCGTGGGTGACTTATATTATCTTCTGCCGACGAATTTCAGCCTGATATCTGCTTTTCGTATAACCAGCATAGCGTAACATTTTCACTTAAAGTATCTCCAGACGATTATTGCTATTTGATTGTTCCCAGAGATTTATCACGGATTGTTTAACAGAAAAGTAATAGATCTCATAGATTATTTACACGTAGTAAGTTATACTTATCTGCGTTGAGAATCAACTGCCATTACGTATCGCAGTCGAATGACATTGTAACGGAGCTTTGTGACATTTCCATAGTCACACTTACATGGTTGGCCGCTGTGGCCGAGTAGTTCTATGCGCTTCAGTCCAGAACTGGGCTGCTGCTACGGTCGCAGGTTCGAATCCTGCCTCGGGCATGGATGTGTGTGATGTCCTTCGGTAGGTTAGATTTAAGTAGTTCTAAGTATAGGGGATTGATGACATTAGCTGTTGTCTCCTAGTGCTTAGAGCCATTTGAACCATATGAACACTTACATCCACCGTAAGCAGTAATGGCCACTTAACACATCCTAATGTAGTTCCTAAATTTCCTTTTACGTCTGCGGATAACTTCCCTCTAAGAAAGGGTAGTACGGGCAAATACAGCATTCCTTGCCAAAAAACGTCTATTAGAATCAAATATAGGTCTTAATTTGTGGAAGAAAGTTTGAGAATGTGCTTTTGGAGCTCGACATTATATGATAGTGAACCATGGTGTGTGGGAAATCCGAAAAAAAGAGAATCGAACCATTTGAGATGTGCTGCTGTAGAAGGATATAAAAAATTAGGTGGACCGATAAGATAAGAAATGTGGGTATTTTCCGCAGCGTCGGCGAAGAACGTAGCATATGGAAAACACTGACGAAAAGGAAGGATAGGAAGATAGGACTTGTGTTCAGACATCAAGGGATAAATCTCATGGTACTAGAGGAAGTTGTGTGCTGCGCAGAGCTCAGGAACTTTTGAGATATCAACATAAGCACATAAGTTCTTGTCATATACTGAGGGAAACAACTTTTGTAAATAACATATTAATGTTTCTTTTATAAAATCAATTTTTTTCTCAGTGCGTAAAAGTCGTAAATGAGGCGACAACATGTATAATAAATCTACAGTATTGCTACGATAAAAAACAAGATATTAGTTTGTACGAGTAGGTTGTGGCGAGACGACACGATGATCGTCGCCACACACAGGTGATGTACCGACTTCAAGCTCCTCAGTGTCCTGCAGTAAAATAGACCACTAACAGTGTAATAAAGAAAGTATAACGAATCTTACATAAATGCCAGATTTGATGATTCTAACGGATCACCTCTCTGCACGTTGTATAGCAAGTTACTTCTGAATAGTTCCACGGTACCTGTTAAGATGGATATCTAGAAAGTATGCACCCTGATTATGAAGACAAAAATGAAGAATTTTTCATACGTAGTAAAGAAAAATTATGAAGACGCCAAAAAGCTATAATGTGTGTGACACAGATTGCGAATGAAAAAGTCACCGAGGCATCAAGTTCGAAAGAACAAATACCAGATATGTAATACCTGTATGAAAGCCAAGATGGTCATTCGTAATATGTTCAGCGTGAATGCACAATAGGCCCGATTTGTTGCGGGAATCGTGCGAGATGCTGCGACCAATGAGGAAAATGGACAGGGAGGCACTGAGGCAGTAGTGTGCAAAAAGTGGGACATTTGGATCTGCTGCGAAGCGTGATAGGATAGCAGAAACGATTAAGGCGACCGCACATATAGAGCGGGAAATCCGGGTTCGAGCTCTCGTCCCGCGTACATTTTCACTTGCCCTTATCATTTAAATGGCGTCTTGTGGCTGAAAAATTGGTATTTCTCTTTCATCATTGATATATACGGCCGCGGAATCATGACTGTATGGTGTCTGCTCTTTCGGACACGTCTGAAACAACAGGCACAACACATAGACCTATTACAGTAATCAAAATATATGGCATAAATGGCCGCATATTATGATTGCATTAACTCATTTTTACACCGACAGTGAAACCTTAGGTTTTGTATCCCGTCTGGAAGGCGGCGCGTGGGTCTGCTCCTGAAATCTGACAAAGAGGCCGAATGAAAGGAAGCGAGTAGGAGCAGGTGAGGTAAAGCTTTCGGTTCTGCAAGTAGAATAAAAGTGGTTTTACTATACCATAAACATATGCAAGCACATTACATAACTGTAGATGATGAGCACGGTGTGCAGCCAAAGTCCAGATAAGAAAGTCTCAATAGCAAGTTAAGCGAGCGCGATGGTTCTGGGCCGTCTGCTCTTCATGAACTGGGCGAAAGTGGAGCGGCGCTCGTAGAACTGGACAGCGTCGGCTAGAGGGCGCTGTGGTCGGCGAAGATCTTCCGCTCCCGTAGTGCCAACCTACGCTTTGGCATCGGAACTATTGACTTTAGGACTTAGTATTTGACGTAAATTTCAACTTGACTACGCGTTCCTGGGAAAGAGGGTTCGTGACAGACAAATCGCTCCGTACGGAACCTCCTAGATCTTTTATGGAACTAACTGCTACCAGTGATCGTTCCACAATCGTGTAATCATACAATAAACGATCTCTCTGTCTATGCATACGCAATACATTTGTTTATGTTGAGGGTCAATTTCCACTCCCTGCACCATGAGTCCTTCTCCACAACTTCCTGCGTTTCGCTACACTTTTCTAGCGTAACTATTCCTCCGTATACGACAGCGTCGTTTGCGAAAAGCGTCATGGGACTTCAGAATTTGCTTATTGTGAAAAGTAATGGATCTTTAACACTCACTTGGGGTGTCACAGAAGTGGTTAAAATACGAGTGTTGAACTTCCCTTTTGTGACAGTACGTTTGGTCTAGTTATGTACAGGTATACGTTATTAGAGGGATTTCAAGAACCACTGGTTGCCATAACAACCGGCATTTTGTAAAACTTGTACAGGATTTGGTAGGAGGAGGGCTTGTGCAGTGTGGAACAGTATGGCCGAATCAGATTCAAGAGTCCACATGCAGCCTACAAAGAGGCGATACAATGATGAGGAATTTCGAGTGAATAGTATCGGTGAAGTTTGGACCACAATAAGAAGGTTCGTATAGAGATAGGCGACAGTAGTTACACAGAGAGAAGGGACTTGCGCATGACAATGTGGAAAGCTGAATCATACCAGTTTTGGGACTGAAGAACACAACAAGGACATGAGCGCTAATGCACGACCACTACATGGGACAAGAAAAAAGAACCGAAATAGAATTTTTTGTTTGGTCATCAGTCTTTTGACTGGTTTTATAATGCCCGCTAACAATTCCTCTCCTTTTCCAACCTCTTCATCTCAGAGTAACACTTACAACCTACCTCCTAAACTATTTGCTGGGTGTATTCCAATCTCAGTCCTCCTCTACAACTTTTGCCCCTACAGCTCCTGCCAGTATCATGGAAGTCATTCTCTGACGGCTTAACAGATGGCCTATCATCCTTCTCTTTTTACTTGTCAGTGTTTTCCACACATTCCTTTCCTGTCCGTTTTCTGCGCAGAACCTCCTCACTCCTCACCTTATCACTCAACTTAATTTTCAACATTCACCTATAGCACCACATCTGAAATATTTCGATTATCGTCTATTCCGGTTTTCCCACGGTCCAAGTTTCACTACTTCACTGCTCTGCTCCAAAAGTACATTCTCAGAAATTTCTTCCTTTTCTTAGTCAGGAACGCCGTTTTTCCAGTGCTACTCTTCTTTTGATGCCCTCCTTGCTCCGTCCGTCACTGGCTATTTTGCTGCCTAGGTAACAGAATTCCTTAACTTCATCTACTTCGCGACCATCAGTCCTGATCTTAAGATTATCACTGTTCTCATTTCTGCTACTTCTCATTAATTTCATCTTTGTACGATTTACTCTCAGTACACATACTGCATTCATTAGATTGTTCATTCCATTCAGTATATCATGTAATTATTCTTCACTTTCACTCTGGATAGCAATGTGATCAGCAAATCTTATCACTGATATGCTTCCAACTTGAATTTTAATTCCACTCCTGAACCATTGATTCTTCGACGTACAGATTGAAAAATAGAGGCTGTCTTACACTCATTTGATCAGAGCGCTTATTGGTCGCCATCTCATTATTTCCTTTTGGCTCTTGTACGTATTGGATATTACCCGTATCTCCCTATTGCTTACCACTATAATTTCGAACATCTCGCGCCACTTTACATTGTCGAATGCTTTTTCCAGGTCGACAAATCAAATGAACCTGTCTTGATTTTTCTTTGGTATTGCTTCCATTATCAGCCGCAACATCAGAATTGCCTGTCTGGTGCCTTTACTTTTCCTAAAGACAAACTAATCGTCATCTAGCACATCCTCAATTTTCTTTGCCGTTCTGTATACTTTCTTGTCGGCAACTTGGATGCCTGAGGTGTTAAGTTGACTGTGCGATAATTTTCGCAATAGTCGGCACATATAGTCTTCCTAATTGTATGGTATTGTTCCGAAAGTCAGACGGTATGTCGCCAGACTCATACATTCTACATACAAACGTGAATAGTCGTTTTATTGGCACTTAGAAATTTACAAATACTAATTATTACATACCTACATCGGCAAAAGGCGATGACATCATAGGTCGCGTTTCTTCGTATCTTATTCTCACTGGAGCGGAAATCCAGGGTATGACTCCGAGAATTTAGTGATGAATGTAGGGGACTTTCGTATAGAGATCTAGACAGTGTGATATATTGAGGTTTGTGTCGATCCGAGAACCGAGCACGGGTAGCTTAATGGTTAAGGAGACCCCTCGCAATAAAAGGGAAATCCGGGCTCGAATCCCAGCACACATTTTCATGTGTCACCAGTAGGAGTACATCTATACCTAATACAGCGGAAGCCCGGTTATTCGCATTCACCGAATTTATTTCGAAATTTGCAAACAACTGACCGATAGAGTGTCATGACGGCGAACACTCGCATAGAGAAGGTTTGTCTTCGAATAATCTGTGAGTGACTTTACGGTCCAGTGTGAGAGGTGCACAGTGATGACACGTGGTCCCAGTGGAGCAGTTTCTGCCCTTTCGCTTCGTCACAGCATATATTTTCCTTTTCCGCACTGCCTCTTAACAGTTGGTGTTTGTCGGCTGTTTTCTCCGAAGGAAAAAGGGGCCCGCAATTGTGTAGTGCTATCCATGATGTCGAAGATGAATGACTGATGGCTGAGGTGCTGAAGTTTCCCAGTTGTCGACGTTAATGTGACACATCTTCATGTTAGGCTTAACATTATCCTTAAATCGTTATCGTTTACTCTGACCCCCCACAAAGCACTTGCCCACTATTAACTCACAGTGAAACACTTGTTTGGGAACGCGATAGTTGGGCCTGAAGACTACGTGGCCTGCCCATCGCAACTTGAGTCTCAAAACCATCGCTTCTATACCGGTTGTATGTGCCTCTTGAAGGACGCTGACATTTGCAAGTCTATCCTGCCTTGTTTTATGCGGAATCCTCTTGAGGCATCGCTGATGATACTGTTCCAGATTTTTGAGATAGTCTCTGTAACACGTCCAGGACTGAGATCCATAAAGTGGGGTAGGAATTACGACGAAGCTGAATGCGAGTATCTTCTTTGCAGCATTGACAGTGTGGTTGTTAAATACGTTGGATTTTAGTCTGGTAAAGTACGCACCAGTACGTTTACTTGATCTGTTGCCGGCCGAAGTGGCCGTGCGGTTAAAGGCGCTGCAGTCTGGAACCGCAAGACGGCTACGGTCGCAGGTTCGAATCCTGCCTCGGGCATGGATGTTTGTGATGTCCCTAGGTTAGTTAAGTTTAACTAGTTCTAAGTTCTTGGGGACTAATGACCTCAGAAGATGAGTCCCATAGTGTTCAGAGCCATTTGAGCCACTTGATCTGTTGAGAGGATGCAGCCAAGATAAGAAATGTGTCACGAAGAATCAGTCCGTTGGTGGTGACATCTGATATTTCTTTGCCTTTTTTGGGGTGCTGGGTGGTGAATGATACGGGTTTTGCAGTTATTCAGTTTGAGACCAATCTTCTTCTATGCTGCGAAAAAGGCATTCTTCGAACTTGAGCTACAACTGCATTATCATCAGCAAAATGTTGAAACCCTTTCTCTTATACAGCTAGGAATAAATAGCTTCCCATCCATTCTTTAAGTTAACTATAGTCATCTTTGACTAACGGCCTGACAGAGACAACGTACAAGGAAAATAACGCAGGGTGAGTAACATACCCTTGCTTACCCGCCAGGTTAGCCAAGAGCGTTAATGCGCTGCCTCCCGGATCGAAACCACTCAGTGGATTAACGACGAGGGCCAGCGAGCTGTCCGGCCTGGATGTGGTTTTTAGGCGGTTTTCCACATCCCCTAGCTGAATACCAGGCTGGTCCCCACGTCCCGCCTCAATTGCACGACTCGCAGACATTTGAAACACGTTCGCACTATTTCATGATTTACACTCGATGCAGACAGCTGGGGTACACTGATTCTGTCCCAGGGAGGGCAGGGAGAGGGGGGAGGGGGGGATATCTTGTGGCGCCAGGGAGGGCATCCTGCCACCCCTTCAAATTAACCACGCTAAATCCGATTGTAACCACGCTGACCCTGTGAAAACTGTGGGACAAAGGCATCAGCAAAGGAAGAAGAAGAAGAATAACATACCCTTGCTTAACACCAGAACTGAGTGCACGGAAAGGCTCGACAACAGAGTCGTTACCACTGAAATCTGCTGCCATATCTGTGTAATAAAATTTTAAGGTGGCAATAAAGTTCAGTGGAACACCATACAGAGCTTAAATATTCCATAAAACTTGAGAGTTTACGAAGTCAAATTGCCTTAGTCAGGTCAGTAAAGACAATGTAAAGAGGCCTGTTTTGGTCTCTACATTTTTGCCGAAGCTGAAGAGCTATGAATCTTGTATCTGACGTTTCTCTAGAAGGCCTGAAGCCACACTGTGTGGATGATAGTAACTGCTCCACGTAGGGTACAGAACGTGTTGCGAGAATTCGAGTTACTAGCTTTCCCAGATTAAATTGTAACGACATTCCGCGATAGTTACTGTAGCTTGTGCGATATCCTTTCTTAAATACGGTACCCACCAGACTATTTCTGAAGTTGGGAGACATTGCTTTAGTGTTCCTGATTTTAGCAATCGGTTGTATCTCAAGATCTTGAGAAGGGATATGAGAGTAAGACGGCAGTTGTCCTCCTAAAACAATTTGTGCCTCCTACAATCTGTGCTAGGAATAGGGACAAACTAACACGAATTCCATTCGATGTAATCTTGAAAGGAGGCTGTGTTCATTTCATTTGTCATGCAGCCGACAGTTGTTTGCGGATATGCTCGACATGTAAATATATCTTTGTCATACCTGTGTCTACTCATATCGACTGTCTTGACATGGATAGACGAATTTTACAGGGTCCATAATGAACGCGATGTTTGCCAAATGCTTGGTCGTGGAACGGGATATCACGTGACTTTCGCCCCCGGAGCAGAGAGACTTACTCGTGACTTACGGTGTGGTTCGCACGTCAGAAGCCTTCTATGGGGTGCTTCATGAAGGTTATACGCACGCATAAATCTCAAACACTATGCTGTCGAAAATAGAGCTTAACGTATGTACAGGTTGCTAGCCTAACGAGGTGGGTGAGTATCGAAAGGAAGGCGGCGATTTAAAATAATTAATAAAAGGAGACTCAAAGTATATTCTGTAATTACAGACGAGCTATTAGCCCTTGGTGAAGTGGTCACAGGATGACTACCAGTTTGGGAGTTGTGGCTTAGCTACTGGGGAAGTAGGGAGCAGGGCAGGTGGCGTTTCACGTTCATTGAGGCTGATGGCCGGTACCAGCGAAAAGGGCCAAGGCAGATGCTGCCCGTCCTGTACGAAGGCTGGAACAGAACGTCTGCTCCCTTCAGAGGCTGGAACTAAACAGAAATTCGTAACTCTGCTCTTTCCCCTGGGACCCTGCAGGAATCACACACACGAACCGTCTGCGACTCTCCCTATCGGCTAAAAAGTAGAATTCAGCAACGAATAGTGGACTCAACCGGTTTTGTCCTGAAAGGCAGCCAGGCTTGCATGCAGGCACAGGTGGAAGCTAAAATGACGAATCACTTGTAAAGACTTGGCTGGGGCATGTGAAATAAAAAAAAATAACGTAAATAAATATACCTGTGATGAGGCAGTTGACAACCGAATAACTGCATGGAAAAAATTTAGCAGTCACAAAACTGAAGAAAACTGGGAGAACTTTCTTAAAACCCAAAAACAGACCTAAAAAATAATTAGAAAAGAAAAACGGGGATATGACAACAACAGAGTCTCTGAAATCCAGCAGGATTTCATCAAAAATAATACAAGAAATTTTTATAAGACTTTCAGAGAAAACTTACAGGGATACCAAGCGCCTAGCTTGTGCTTCAAGAAACCCGATGGCTCTTTGGAAACCAACACGAAAAATAACTGCAAAATCTTAGCCCAATATTTCAGTTCCCTCCTCAACTGCGAACCACCCCAAGAAAAACTTGTCTTCTCTTCTCCAGTATTCACACACCCAGACTCACATGCCCCGGATCTTGAAGAAATTATGGAGATAGTCAAGCAGTTGAAAAATAACAAAGCACCAGGAGAAGATGGGATCATTGCTGAGTTCTGGAAACTAAACGATCCTATACTTATGCAGAAATTACATCGTATAATATCAGACATATGGATAACGGAGCAGATACCAGAGGACTGTAAATGCGCTCTAATTCACCCGCCACACAAAAAGGGCGACAAGACAGACATGAACAATTACAGAGGAATTTCCCTGCTCCCAGTCGCTTACAAAATCCTTTCCAAAGCGCTTTTAAACAGGATAGAATCCCAAGCAGATACACTAATTGGTGAATACCAGGCCGGATTCAGAAAAGGACGGTCATGTGCGGAACAGATCTGGTGCTTAAAGACAATATTACAAATGAGGAAATGCAGAAACACAGTAGTTACATTCATCGACTTCAGGAAAGCATATGATTCAGTAGACCGTGGAACCCTGTTTAAAATCATGGAAGAATTTGGAATCGACAGAAAGACACGAAAAATCACAGAACAGACACTTACAGGAACAACGGCCAAAGTGAAATTCATGGGCGAAGTATCAGAACCCTTCGAAATCAAATCTGGAGTCCGACAGGGGGACGGACTATCCCCAATCCTTTTAAATATTGTTCTAGAAAAGATAATCAGGGAATGGGAACCTCACGTAAAGGGTATCCAAATTGGTATCAAGAAAGATAACCGAATTAAAGTCAAGTGCCTTGCTTTCGCTGACGATATTGCAATTATCACCAATAACAGAACAGAAGCGATTCACGCAGTGGAAAAACTACATGAAATTTCACAAAAAAACGGACTACAGATATCTTATGAAAAAACCCAATATATGGAAAGGCAGCCAGAAAATAAATCCCCTTTAATAACAAAATATGGTAAAATTGCACAAGTCTGCCATTTTAAATACCTCGGTGAAACTATACAGTCCTCAGGATTAAACCGAATTGCCAATGAACAAAGAATCACCAAGCTCCAGAAAGCCTACAAGCTAACATGGACGCATTACAACAAGAAGAGCATTTCGACAGACGCAAAATTAAGGCACTATACAACAATAATTCTTCCAGAAGCAATCTATGCAGCTGAAAAAATGGTGATTGATGGTCATTCTAAAATTAAGGAAATAGAAAAGCAGGAAAGAAAAATTCTCAGGAAGATTTACGGTCCAATCAACAAAAATGGCATTTGGATGAAGAGACCACAAAACGAGCTCTATAGAAAGATCAACATAGTAGCAGATGAAATCAGAAAGCGCCGAGCCAAATTTTATACACACATCTACAGGATGGAAGACTCCAGAACAGCAAAGAAATTATTCAATATTATAACAAGGAGTAAATGTGGCACGGAATGGCTGAAAGAAGTCCAGAGGGATCTACAGCAGATCAACATAAACAATCTCGAAGATCGCACCGAGTGCCGGCATAAAATCACAAGTGTGAAGTTTGGGGAAAGAACATCACGTCAGCCTGGTAAAAAATGGACAGAGGAACGGAAGAAGGAGCATTCTGAGAGGATGAGGAGGTTTTGGGAAGCAAAGAAGAAAAACATCTGAAGATGAAATTATGAATTCAAGTTCAATCGCTCTCCTAAAGTGGAACAATCGTTATAATAACAATAATAATAAATATACCGTAGTACTGGAGCCGTAGCAAGCTCGTTAACTATCATTCTGATTTTTATGTGTTTTGGTTTTTCAGACTCACACGTCCTCATGACGAGCGGTTCCCATTGTGGTCATTTCGATAACGCGTGACCTTGCCTGCAAATACAGCTTGCTGTGATCTGTGCGTAGTCCGACATTAGCTGATTAATTTTCTTCCATGTGGAAGATGTATCTGGTATCAGTCAAGAATTTAATTATTTCTGCTATCAGCTCATGTGGACATTTTCATTGACTGATTTATGCATCTCAATAGCTGCTGGTTAATTGTGTTTATAATTTTAATCAGCCTATGCTACATGACACAGTATATACGAGTATAAGCGGCATTAAAATGAGAATATTATTCTTTTCAAGCCACTTGCTCTACTGAAGACCACCTGATTAAATGTCAGATCGCTGGTGCCTCTTATCTTGTAATCTTGTTGTGAAACACATGGTTTTCCTTTGTATACAGGGAGTTTCTTTTAACTTGAGACCTCTAAATGACACGAAAACGACGCATCGTACGAAAGAAATGTTACATGCGAAAAGTTAATATTAGTAAAGGGAACAACTTCCTGTGCTGCAACTAGCCATCTTCAAATCAACCCTCCTGCGTGGGCGGGCTCAACTTAGTATTTAGAAATGGGACTCCCATTTTAACAGCATATTCCGGATCTACGCCAAAAATATGTATGGTTTACTCATATAGTTGATTCCCATTCATGACAGATGGCGCCGTAATCGACAAATGTCAAGTGCACATGATTTTGCGATTAAGAACTGACGCATTCGACCCTACATTTGATTTAGGATATAAATATAAACCTGTGTTCTATCGCTTGATATTGATGTTCAAGTATTACTTGAGTGTTGCAATCGTTATTGTACAGTACAAGTTCATGGATTGGATAAAAAGGAGTGGTAACATTGTTGTAATTAGTACCAGATTTTATTGACAGACGTTCACCGTATTACATGCCCTCATTGTAATTGCCCTGCATATCGATCACATGTGATAGCTGCGGTCCGGTACGTTATGCTGTAATATTTAGTTTTAATTTTGTCCGAAGAAGGTGTCCGTTGTGACACCGAATCCTAAGTTACAAATTAATTGTGTTCGCGACTGATGGCTGTGTTTTTCAAAATTTTGTATTATACAACAGTCGCTGATTGACAGCCATGTTAAAAACACTTGGTAATTATCATTATAGCGCCATATACCACGAAAGAGAAACTATGGTACGAGTAAACCTTAAGAATTATGGGTGTATAGTCCAAATATGCAATAAAAACGCGTGGAGGTTCCCGTTTGAAAGTTGACCTCAAACGCGTAGAAAGGGAAGTGGGGGGGAGGGGTTGGGTGATTGGAAGGTGGCCAATTGTAGCACAGGTAGAGTCCCATTTACTAATATTAGCTTTTTGTGTCAAGTTAAAACACTCTGTAACTATATCAACCATGAGTAAATAGCTATCAACATGGAGAGGCTGTCGTTGTAGCACTGAGATGCAGTCGAGAGTGTTGCACAAAGCCTTGGGATTCTAAAATAATGATCCAATAATACTTTTTCTTCTATAAGGGCTTCACTCAGAGTCACAATGGTGTGCTTATGGGAACTGAATGGCTTTCCTAAAAATAATTGGACTGTCAACGGCAGTATTTGATTTTCTGCCACCTGACACGTCTATAGTGTCACTTGCATTCACGAAATATAATGACTGTCAGCTTTCAGTTAACAATGCGTACCAGGATTCCGTTAAAAACAACACAGTGTGTGGCTTTCAGCCTCGTACCTTGTTTGTAGAAGTAATGTACTTCTGCTGTGTAGGTTAGGGACATGTTTACCTGCTAATAGCTTCACTAGCTTTCCCAGCTGCGGCGAATCGGGAGGTGAGCCGTGTTTTACGCGACGCGTCACCGAAATGGAATTTAGGTGGTCGCGCGCCACTTGATGCATGCCCCCATCTGTCGGACTGTTTGCGAGAGAGACCATGTGCTCTGCCGCTCCCGCGTCGTCAATCACGTGGTGCTGGCCCCGGCCACTCCAGGTCCCCCCACCCCGCACTCTCCCCCTGTGACGTCACTCTCCCTCCCCCCACCTCCCACTCCCTCCGACCCAACCCAGCTGCCTCGGCAGTTATCAAATTACCTGTGTTCTGCACCAGATGGGGCCTCATCAGTTTCAATGCTTCTGCAACGTGGGCCACTGGCTCTCACGTTCGGTGCAGGTGGAGCAGGTGTTCTGGGGCGAGATCTAGCGGCAAGAAGCGCTGCTCTTTCCCATAGAAACGTATTACGGTAGGCAGCTTGCGTAAAAATCGAGAACAGTTTGCAAATAATAGTTGCATGAATAAGACAGTAATACAGGATAAGAATAATCGACTGGCCCAGTTAACTGACTGCATTAACCGCTTACAGTACTCGGAGAGGCGAAATTGCTCCGGCACGAGTCGACTTATCGCGTTTCCGTCATTTCAGTATTTATAATGTGTCTGTTGCACTATCTAGACTTCGACCGTAGACCATTTTCAAGTATTACAACATTAAAAATCGTCCGACTCGCGTGAAACACAACTCATCATCGAACTTTTTTCACTTGTTGTTATTTCATGTCCGCAGCGCGTGGTCTTGTGGTAGCGTTCTCGCTTCCCGCACTCGGGGTCCCGGGTTCGACTGCCGGCGGGGTCACGGATTAACCCTGCCTGGAGATGACTGGTTGTTTTTGTGTCGTGTTCATCATCATCACTCATCCCCATTACGGTCGGAGGAATGCAATGCAAACAACCTCAGCTCGGACCCTTGCGTAGTCGGCGTTGCGGGTCTCCCGCATCGTTCCCTACGCTCCTCAGAGTATGGGACCTCATTATCATCACCCCTCGCCCCATACCGCTCTTCAGGCAAGCGAATAAAAAAAATCTAAATTTTGAAATAATTAAAAACTGGGGGCTGTTGGGTATTTTAAATTAAAAATCAAAGACGGACCATTAAGAGATATACCGTTTAAAAACACACGGGAGCAATGTGAAATTCTTCTGATGAAAGCAACGAAGCACTTAAAATCTGAAGGACCTGCACTAGACTGAGAGGTATTGCCAAAGGAGAGAGTAGGTTCCATAATGTTGAGGACTGCGGGCAGAAAGATAAGGGTCTATTAGATAGAGAGGTAGATGGAGATGAAAGGTAAGAGTGGCGGTGGATAATAGGAAATACAATCGGTGGGAAAGACAGACAGTGAGAAGTAGTGTCCTTAGGGCAGTGGCTGCAAGAGGAAAGGATTGCGGATGGATGGAGAGGAAAAGGAGGGAGGAGGCGTGATGTGGAGTGAGATAGGTGCGCAAGAGTTGAAGATGGTCGGAGGGATAAGTATCTGGGCGACTCATCCTCGAAAATTACGTATCAGGTTATATACACGAGTTGTCGGTTGTCTGAAAGTAAATGTGAGAACATATCTGCGGCAATTAAAATGGTTCAAATGGCTCTGAGCACTATGGGACTTAACATCTATGGTCATCAGTCCCCTAGAACTTAGAACTACTTAAATCTAACTAACCTAAGGACATCACACAACACCCAGCCATCACGAGGCAGAGAAAATCCCTGACCCCACCGGGAATCGAAACCGGGAACCCGGGCGTGGGAAGCGAGAACGCTACCGCACGACCACGAGCTGCGGGCTGCGGCAATTAAAAAGGTTGTAATGTGCATGTACGTCTGGCAAATTTAGTGAAGCTATGATGTAGATTATACATTCAAAACACAGACGTGAGTTTCGTTTCACTGTATCTAATGTGTAGACTGAGTTCTGTCTGCGAGGAACTCGTGACGCTAATCACATAGTTCCCATAGTCGGTAAGCTCGTATTTTCTTCGCTAGATGGCCGTGTAGAACTGTATCGAACACATCCTAAAAGTTAAAGATCGTGGCATTACCTTGAACGCAACTGTCTATGGCAGTATCGATCTCATGGACGAGCTGAATTTCTCAAGATCTTTTATACATTCCATGTTCATTTTTAGGGAAGAGATTTTTAGCTCTCCAAAGACGTCATAGTGTGTGAGCACAAAGAGTGTTACATAAAACTACGAAAAATTAACACAGCTATTAAATGAAATTGTTCATGAGTGTGAGATCAAATACGCAAAATTTTTTACCGGCCAAAATTTGTAATTCGTAGTGCGGCGCTACGAATTCTGTTTAACTATTAGCTATCATTAATCATTAAGATAACTGATAAATAATCTACACCATTAGACTAGCGCTGCATAGTAAATTATTTATTACTAGTGATGAGATACAAGCAGAGAGTACTGAAAGGTAATGCGTTTGAATTTTTTATTTGAAAAGTCTTAAAGCTTTTTAAATTAAACAAACGTTACTAACATTCTGCATCTTTATTATTCATGTCTACGTATTTATTTTCTCAACACGTTCAACCTGGCTGCTATCAAATTTCTCCGAAACAGATCTGTTTGTTTATTCCGTCACTATGGAATGTTTGACTCTGTCGACGGAATTACATCCTCACCTCAGGATGTACCGATTCATGGCTGTCAAATCGAAGTCCTCGAAGGGGTTCTTTAAGTTTGGGAAAGAGATGAAAATCAGATGGGGCCAAGACGTGACTGTATGAAGGAGATCAACTACAGTGAACATAAGGGTCGGAATGTTGCAGAGGTTGCAGCGCTCGTGTGTCGTGTGATACTTATCATGTTGAAGCAGAGGGTCCTCCATATGTGGACGAACTGTTCAAATTAGAATCTCGGTTTTTAGCACATACTGCCATGTTGAACGCTACAATTTGGAACCCTCTAGTGGCAAAAGCCTGATAATATGCAAACATGAAGAATAAAGATATAGAATGTTAACAATGTTTCTTATATTCAAAAAGCTGTACTAGCCTTCACATAAAAGATTCGGAAGCATTACTTTTCAGCATACCGTCGTAGAATTATTAATATCAGTACCCACGATCCTTGAAAGCCTTGCTTGTATAATACATCTTCTGTTTTGTAATGATATAGGTGCTGAGTAAGAATATGGAATGAAAATGTTAATAGGGAAGTGCATGTGTGAGTTTCGTATTACTACAACTTTTCTCTATATCCTGTACATAAGTGTGCCTGCTGAAAAGAACTTCACGGTAACCGCCATCAGTTGTGTAGCAGAGGCTATTAGTTTTGTACGCAACAACTAGTCTATGTTACAGAAACGTATGAGAATATTTAGTATTCTTTTATTTGTTTATTTTTATTTATTTTGTTATAAAACTGGATTGCTGAAAAGTTTCCCATCCATATGGCTTTGGGTTACGTGGTTGTTAGTTGGGAGGATACTAAACTAAGGAGAGCATACTTAAATATTTCTTCGTCATTTGAAATTCGGCTCCTCCAGACAAGTATTTTCACTAGCAGAGTTGGCAGTCTTCAATGATTTATAAGGTGCAAATATAGCACGAACTGTGTTGATAATAAGTCGGTTACAATCAAGACATTTCACATCACAGCTGAATCAGTGGCTTATGTGATACATCGGAACTGTTTAAGTTACCTCTGTTGACAGTGTTAGAGACTGATGAAAGTCGCGGTGTCCTTTCGCTGCATTTGGTGAGAAATACCTTACACTGTATGGTTTACTAGCCCAGAGGCACAGTAAGCCTACTCTGAATAATATCGGAAAATGACGACGAATCAACTGTCCAAAGTAAGAAGGGTACTGAATTTTCCGGAGTGTTTCATTCACAGAAACATAAAATCCCACTTCAATGAAATTATGTGATGGTAAAGTACAGAACCAAATTAGCGAGAAAGAATTAGCGATGCTAACATTACTTCAGTCAACAACAAAGGAAAACGGGATTGAGCGTACTGAATTCTGAGGCACTATGCTATAGAAATTCGGTTACCTTAACTAGAAAAATGGGGCGTATTGAACGACAATTACTTCAGGAATACCAGGAATGGTGTTACGGCGACAGCGTGCTGAAATCATGTTTGTACATCACAACATTTAAGTAATAACAAAACATCTTGGACGTTCAGTCCTAGGGACAACATGGTGGTACTAAACGACGTTCTAGCCTCAGACATAGATTTTTGGTCGGAAGGTTGCATCGTAATTCGCTATAACTCTGGCACCGCAATGTCGTATTTATCCGACGACACAGGGCGAGAAAATTGCATGTTTGGAATTATCCATACTGAAAGTACGAGTGCAGGTTGTATACACATGGTTGACGACATATGGAAGTTTGGGTGGGCCGTGAACAGTGCTCGGCAGCGCAGGGCAGCATCTCGGATTCCCTGTTTACGTTCCTGCAGCCTTAGCGCGCGGTGTTATTGTGATTTGCAGCTTTCTCCGTGTAGCCTGTTTCCATCGACGCACCATGACATTGTTGTTGTTGTGGTCTTCAGTCCTGAGACTGGTTTGATGCAGCTCTCCATGCTACTCTATCCTGTGCAAGCTTCTTCATCTCCCAGTACCTATTGCAGCCTACATCCTTCTGAATCTGCTTAATGTATTCATCTCTTGGTCTCCCTCTACGATTTTTACCCTCCACGCTGCCCTCCAATACTAAATTTGTGATCTCTCGATGTCTCAGACCATGTACTACCAACCGAACCCTTCTTCTAGTCAAGTTGTGCCACAAGCTCTTCTTCTCCCCAATTCTATTCAATACCTCCTCATTAGTTATGTGATCTACCCATCTAACCTTCAGCATTTTTCTGTAGCACCACATTTCGAAAGCTTCTATTCTCTTCTTGTCTAAACTATGTATCGTCCACGTTTCACTTCCATACATGGCTACACTCCATACAAATACTTGCAGAAATGACTTCCTGACATTTAAATCTATACTCGATGTTAACAAATTTTTCTTCTTCAGAAACGCTTTCCTTGCCATTGCCAGTCTACATTTAATATCCTCTCTACTTCGACCATCATCAGTTGTTTTGCTCCCCAAATAGCAAAACTCCTTTACTTATTCAAGTATCTCATTTCCTAATCTAATTTCCTCAGCATCACCCGACTTAATTCGACTACATTCCATTATCCTCGTTTTTCTTTCGTTGATGTTCATCTTATACCCTCCTTTCAAGACACTGTCCACTCCGTTCAACTGCTCTTCCAAGTCCTTTGCTGTCCCTGCCAGTATTACAATGTCATCGGCAAACCTCAAAGTTTTTATTTCTTCTCCATGGATTTTAATACCTACTCCGTACTTTTTTTTGTTTCCTTTATTGCTTGCTCAATATACAGATTGAATAACATCGGGGATAGGCTACAACCCTGTCTCACTCCCTTCCCAACCACTGCTTCCCTTTCATACCCCTCGATTCTTATAACTGCCATCTGGTTTCTGTAAAAATTGTAAATAGGCTTTCGCTCCCTGTATTTTACCCCTGCCACCTTCAGAATTTGAAAGAGAGTATTCCAATCAACATTGTCAAAAGCTTTCTCTAAGTCTGCAAATGCTAGGAACGTAGGTTTGCCTTTCCTTAGTCTTTCTTCTAAAACAAGTCGTAGGGTCAGTATTGCCGCACGTGTTCCAACATTTCTACGGAATCCTAACTGATCTTCCCCGAGGTCGGCTTCTATCAGGTTTTCTATTCGTCTGTAAAGAATTCGCGTTAGTATTTTGCAGCTGTGACTTATTAAACTGATAGTTCGGTAATTTTCACATCTGTCAACACCTGCTACCTTTGGGATCGGAATTATTAAAAAAATGGTTCAAATGGCTCTGAGCGCTATGGGACTCAACTGCTGTGGTCATCAGTGCCCTAGAACTTAGAACTACTTAAACCTAACCAACCTTAGGACATCACACACACCCATGCCCGAGGCAGGATTCGAAACTGCGACCGTAGCAGCAGCGCGGCTCCGGCTGGAGCGCCTAGAACCGCACGGACACCGCAGCCGGCTGGAATTATTATATTGTTCTTGAAGTCTGAGGGTATTTCGCCTGTCTCATACATCTTGCCACCATGACATATTCACAACGAAAGTCGATATTGAAGTTCAGGTTTTCGACCGCGCATGAGCGACCGAAAGAACTGAAAAATGAACAGTTTTTACGAGATCACGTTCACATCGATTATTACGAACCAGCAGTGGCTCACCTCTCCATCGAGAGCAGCTTGGTCTGCGTCAAAATGGTGGACGACTCACCTTGTCAAAGAAGTCTCAAAAAGATGAGCGAATTCAGACCTTCGGATTGAAACATTGGCCTTGTGAACGTAGAACATGAAGGTCTGGGACAGAGTAGGGTCCGTCTGTTCGAGCTGCCGTTTGAGGTGCCTGCGTTGAGACATTTTGGCATTGTGACGGGCCATACGCTGGAAGAATGGACACACTTTATCACGTATGCAGTTCTGAATGGGGTGTGGGACGTGTAAATAGACAATACTACTGTACATCGACGGCCGGCCGGTGTGGCCGAGCGGTTCTAGGCGCTACAGTCTGGAACCACGCGACCACTACGGTCGCAGGTTCGAATCCGGACTCGGGCATGGAAGTGTGTGATGTCCTATGTCCTTAGGTTAGTTAGGTTTAAATATTTCTAAGTTCTAGGGGACTGATGACCTCAGAAGTTAAGTCCGATAGTGCTCAGAGCCATTTTTTTTTATTTTTTTTTTTTTACATCGACGGATGTCGTGCCATCGTAATTTACGGCGGCCAGCCACAGACCAGTCCGGGATGCAGACTAGAGGGACATCTCAGGTAAACCTGCATGCAACGGCGCATCACACGACTGTCAATGGGGGAGAAGAAGATGTTATCAGATCTAACGGTGCTTCCACTGACATATGTGGCGTCCCTTCAAACGTTCCTTCTGATCAACTGTCAACAGAAGCGTCATCTTCAGCCTACGCTGAGCAGCCTCCAATGCGCTGGCATGGAACGACAGACGAAAATTTTACACTGCCAGAGCAACCCATGGCATCAGTTTTCCTATGGGAAGGGGGAACGGCCCTGCAGGATAAGCTGGCCACTGCAGATATGGTGGCGAGAACAGGCGCTTTTGTCCCTGATGGCAACCACCTCCAGTCGTTGCCGGATACCGACAGTCATATCCGAAAGCACACGAAATGTTGACTGGCTCCATTCGATACTTGAAGAACAGTGCCATGCTTCAGGCGCCACGGCACCAAGGATACTACCTCCTCGTATCACATCTACCGGATTGGCACCATCAACCTCAATACCATCAGTTCTGAAGTCAAGCTGCAGATATTTCGTGTGGGCGGCATATCTAAACGTCGCCCTCCTTTGCAAGTGCGCCTGGACCACTTCCCGTCTATTTATGGAGACAACGTTTATAAGGTGCCGTGCATGGATAACAGGAGCAGCACTGCCATTCTTGTGAAGAAAGGTATCATGATCGATGGTGTGACCTATGTTCATCAGCATGAGGACTTGCTGTCACATATCGGGGTGTCCGGACTGTGAATGTGTATGTCCCCTCCCAGATGGAAAGGAGGAGAGGCCGTTTGAGATGTGGAGGAGGTCACAATTTATTCAAGGGATGCTACGATCGCATCATCCCAGGGGCGACAACAGTCGTGTATTTTACCACAGGATGGAATAACACACTGTAGCACATGCAACACCTGGTGCAAGGCCTTCGCCTCATCGAAACATGGCGGAGCATCCACGGCAACAGACAGGGATGCACATACATTACCCGGGAATCGGTGACTCATGTTGCGCAGGTCTCCCAGGGACCTACAGCACCGGCACTTGATTCTGAGATACGGCCAGCAGTCTTTATGGATCACGATGCCCAAGATCTCCCTTCCATGACGGAGGGTGTTGCGGAGAAGGAGCACATAGAAGACGAATGTAGCGCTCCTGGAGGGTCCAGACTGCCGTCAGAGGATAGTGGAGGCCTGTAGCAACTGTGAGCAGCGGAATCCGACGTTTCCTTCCACGATCCAATGATGGCTAGATTGTCCAACCTGAACTGTGGTCGAGAGGCAGTGTTCCACATTAAAGTGAACAACTCCATCACGTTGGTCCCATGCTACAGCGCTGACTCCTTCAAATGAGATGAACTCTCAGCGCAAGGGCGCTATTAAGTTGAGCGGAGCGGCTTGCCTTCTGAAGCGCCTCTCATACGACGCTGCGGATTGCGGAAAGCTGATGTCTGTGGTGTCGATTCACGCTGTCACTTTTAGTGTGGCAGCACAATCTCTGTACTTTACCACAGGTTGTGAGGATCCTATATTGTCACAAGTCAACATATTTGCTACTACCAGCAACAGTTGAGAGGAAGTTTATCGAACTGGTTAATCACAGTGACTATGTTGCAGCTATATTTGTGGTCGAAATAAAATATTAAAGTAATCGCTACCTGCTGTCAATGTTTTGAATAAATTCTGCCTGAGGTTGCTGAGCGCTAGCGCTTGGCAGCAGTCGGCAAGCAGAATCGTGTAGTGTGAACTAAGTCCAGCAATGGGTTGAAGCTATGGGTGGGCCACCATTGTTTGGTTGCTAACTCGTTTTCTAATAGAATTATTCGCATCATGATTGTTCATCGACGAGTTTCAATGTGAAAACGTCGATGTTGTATGGTGGCACACAGAATATTAATTAAATTTGAATTTTTAAAGTATTTTCTATGAGTTGTGTTTTAGACAATAAATGGTACTGTTCGTGAACTGAAAACAATAACTATTCTTAATCGGACCCAACATTATCCACTGTCTAACTGCTAATTACTTGGTAAACTCATTATGTTCTTCACTGACGAAGCCACTTTCACTCGTTATGAACAACCCTCATAGCTCAGACTGACAGTCTGACAAACACTGGCATGACATTGCGGAGGCACATTTTCAATAACGATTCTTTATTAGTGTGTGGAGTGGTATGATAGGCAACTGGGTTTGTTGTATTGCTACATCATCTTGCAGACCACCTTTATCTTGAATAGTTACCGTAATTATAACTCGCTAAGTTGCAGTCTGGCCAAATCAAATGCCACTTACACGTCAGCCATCGGCCACAGTCTTCGACAGAAAAAAGAAATACACACCGTTCATCCAGACAATTTATCACACCTCGCACTCATGGTCACTGACACCAGCAGCTTGAGCCTGAATGAACTATTGCGTGGGATGGTAGCAGCAGTCTGTAGGGGGTGTAGAGGAGGAAGACGAAGGGATAGCAGTGTACGCATGGGAGGAGAGAGAAACGCTGTACTGATGGAGGGACTAGAATGCCAACAGGAACAGCGACAGGAAGTTGGGGGTCGGAAGGAAAAAAGAGAGCGAAAATGGAGAGAAGCAGAAGAAGATAGGCGGGTACATTGGCAGACAGTGCCAAACAACGAGCGTAAGAAAATGGAATAGGAAGGAGGTGATAGGACAGAGTGGAAACTGTTGGGTGCAGGTTGTGGGGACAGTATGTTATTGTAGGTTAAGGTCAAAATTATTACGGAAGCAGACAATGTGTTGTAAGGATAGTTCCCATCTATGCAGTTCAAGTCAAACAGCAGTCCCTAGAAGGGAGGCGATGCTCTTCCCGCAAAGCATTATTCCGCAGATTTAGAGAACCGGCATTTGAGGTGAACTGCAGAACGATTCCACTGCGACCAAAATACATTTTTCGTAAGAACCATGAAGATAAGATGCGAAAAATTAGGGCTCGTTTGGAGGCTTTCAGACAATCTTTCTTCCATCGCTGTATTTGCGAGTTGAACAGAAAACGAAATGACTGGTAGCGGTACAAGTTACCCTCCGACATGGTTTGCGAAACGTTGCAAGGAGATGTAATTCTGGAATTTTTTATTCGCATTATTCTAACCTACCACCTCCTAAAATATTTACATTTTTACTCAAAACATCTTCTATAAATATCGTCAATCAATTGTTTCAGGGCAAGAATCCAACTGGCCGAGGGTTTATGAACATACAGCCACTTTTCATTCACATTCTCAGTACGCCTATTAGTCTAGAATGAGATTTTCACTCTGCAGGGGAGTGTGGGTTGATATGACACTTCCTAGCAAATTAAAACTGTGTACCGGACCAAGACTCGACCTCGGGACCTTTGTATTTCGCGGGCTAGTGCTCTGCCATTTTTTTAAACTACCTTCTCATTTAGACAAGTTTAATGTCCAAAAATAAAAGAAACAGTATCAATTCAACCCCTACCTGGCACCGACACTTGAACTCTGCCATAAAAAAAGAAATTATCTAACCCTTTGCAGGCGTTGCCCCTAACTATTCACTAACATTTTTATAACTTTTCAGTTTTTTTTACATGATTACATTTAGGAAACGTGTACAAATGATAATTCTAGTAACTGAGTGTTACAACAACAAAAGTGGCATTCAAAGAGAAAACAAAAAATAAAAATAAAAATGTAAATCTCTAATGCAATTCTAACAAAAAACGTTCTTCAATAAACGTAACAGATTCCATTTGGTACTTCGCCATCTTTATGTGATATATCCAACAGCGCTTTTGAAGGGTATCTGCAACGGAGGCATTCTGCTTCGCTAGTGCCATGGACCTTGCCGTTGGTGGAGAGGCTTGCGTGCCTCAGCGATACAGATGGCCGTACCGTAGGTGCAACCACAACGGAGGGGTATCTGTTGAGAGGCCAGACAAACATGTAGTTCCTGAAGAGGGGCAGCAGCCTTTTCAGTAGTTGCAGGGGCAACAGTCTGGATGATTGACTGATCTGGCCTTGTAACATTAACCAAAACGGCCTTGCTGTGCTGGTACTGCGAACGGCTGAAAGCAAGGGGAAACTACAGCCGTAATTTTTCCCGAGGACATGCAGCTTTACTGTATGATTAAATGATAATGGCGTCCTCTTGGGTAAAATATTCCGGAGGTAAAATAGTCCCCCATTCGAATCTCCGGGCGGGGACTACTCAGGAGGACGTCGATATCAGGAGAAAGAAAACTGGCGTTCTACGGATCGGAGCGTGGAATGTCAGATCCCTTAATCGGGCAGGTAGGTTAGAAAATTTAAAATAGGAAATGAATAGGTTAAAGTTGGAATTAGTGAAGTTCGGTGGCAGGAGGGACAAGACTTTTGGTCAGGTGATTACAGAGTTATAAATACAAAATCAAATAGGGGTAACGCAGGAGTCGGTTTAATAATGAATAAAAAATAGGAGTGCGGGTTAGCTACTACAAACAGCATAGTGAACGCATTATTGTGGCCAAGATAGACACAAAGCCCATGCCTACTACAGTAGCACAAGTTTATATGCCAACTAGCTCTGCAGATGATGAAGAAATAGATGAAATGTATGACGAGATAAAACAAATTATTCAGGTACTGAATGGAGACGAAAGTTTAATAGTCATGGGTGACTGGAATTCGTCAGTAGGAAAAGGGAGGGAAGGAAACATAGTAGGTGAACATGGATTGGGGGGAAGGAATGAAAGAGGAAGCCGCCTTGTAGAATTTTGCACAGAGCGTAACTTAATTATAGGTAACACTTGGTTCAAGAATCATAAAAGAAGGTTGTATACCTGGAAGAATCCTGGAGATACTAAAAGGTATCAGATAGATTATATAATGGTAAGACAGAGATTTAGGAACCAGGTTTTCAATTGTAAGACATTTCCTGGGGCAGATGTGGATTCTGACCACAATCTATTGATTATGGAACTGGAGAAACTGCAAAAAGGTGGGAATTTAAGGAGATGGGACCTTGATAAACTGAAAGAACCAGAAGTTGTAGAGAGTTTCAGGGAGAGCATAAGGGAACAATTGATAGGAATTGGGGAAAGAAATACAGTAGAAGAAGAATGGGTAGCTCTGAGGGATGAAGTACTGAAGGCAGCAGACGATCAAGTAGGTAAAAGGACGAGGGCTAATAGAAATCCTTGGGTAACAGAAGAAATATTGAATTTAATTGATGAAAGGAGAAAATATAAAAATGCAGTAAATGAAGCAGGCAAAAAGGAATACAAACGTCTCAAAAATGAGATCGACAGGAAGTGCAAAATCGCTAAGCAGGGATGGCTAGAGGACAAATGTAAGGATGTAGAAGCTTGTCTCACTAGGGGTAAGATAGATACTGCCTACAGGAAAATTAAAGAGACCTTTGGAGAGAAGAGAACCACTTGTATGAATATCAAGAGCTCAGATGGCAACCCAGTTCTAAGCAAAGAAGGGAAGGCAGAAAGGTGGAAGGAGTATATAGAGGGTTTATACAAGGGCGATGTACTTGAGGACAATATTATGGAAATGGAAGAGGATGTAGATGAAGATGAAATGGGAGATGTGATACTGCGTGAAGAGTTTGACAGAGCACTGAAAGACCTGAGTCGAGCCGGCCGAAGTGGCCGTGCGGTTAAAGGCGCTGCAGTCTGGAACCGCAAGACCGCTACGGTCGCAGGTTCGAATCCTGCCTCGGGCATGGATGTTTGTGATGTCCTTAGGTTAGTTAGGTTTAATTAGTTCTAAGTTCTAGGGGACTAATGACCTTAGCAGTTGAGTCCCATAGTGCTCAGAGCCCTTTGAACCTGAGTCGAAACAAGGCCCCGGGAGTAGACAACACTCCACTAAAACTATTGATGGCCTCGGGAGAGCCAGTCATGACAAAACTCTACCATCTAGTGAGCACGATGTATCAAACAGTCGAAATACCGTCAGACTTCAAGAAAAATATAATAATTCCAATCCCAAAGAAAGCAGGTGTTGACAGATGTGAAAATTGCCGAACTATCAGTTTAATAAGTCACAGCTGCAAAATACTTACGCGAATTCTTTACAGGCGAATGGAATAACTGGTAGAAGCCGACCTCGGGGAAGATCAGTTTGGATTCCGTAGAAATGTTGGAACACGTGAGGTAATACTGACCTTACGACTTATGTTAGAAGAAAGATTAAGAAAAGGCAAACCTACGTTTCTAGCATTTGTAGACTTAGAGAAAGCTTTTGACAATGTTAACTGGAATACTCTCTTTCAAATTCTGAAGGTGGAAGGGGTAAAATACAGGGAGCGAAAGGCTATTTACAATTTGCACAGAAACCAGAAGGCAGTTATAAGTGTCGAGGGGCATGAAAGGGAAGCAGTGGTGTTACTCAATCTGTATATTGAGCAAGCAGTAAAGGAAACAAAAGAAAAATTCGGAGTAGGTATTAAAATTCATGGAGAAGAAGTAAAAACTTTGAGATTCGCCGATGACAGCAAAGGACTTGGAAGAGCAGTTGAACGGAATGGACAGTGTCTTTAAAGGAGGATATAAGATGAACATCAACAAAAGCAAGCCGGCCGAAGTGGCCGTGCGGTTAAAGGCGCTGCAGTCTGGAACCGCAAGACCGCTACGGTCGCAGGTTCGAATCCTGCCTCGGGCATGGATGTTTGTGATGTCCTTAGGTTAGTTAGGTTTAACTAGTTCTAAGTTCTAGGGGACTAATGACCTCAGCAGTTGAGTCCCATAGTGCTCAGAGCCATTTGAACCATTTTGAACAAAAGCAAACCGAGGATAATGGAATGTAGTCAAATTAAGTCGGGTGATGCTGAGGGAATTAGATTAGGAAATGACACTTAAAGCAGTAAAGGAGTTTTGCTATTTAGAGAGTAAAATAACTGATGATGGTCGAAGTAGAGAGGATATAAAATGTAGACTGGCAATGGCAAGGAAAGCGTTTCTGCAGAAGAGAAATTTGTTAACATCGAGTATAGATTTAAGTGTCAGGAAGTCGTTTCTGAAAGTATTTGTATGGAGTGTAGCCATGTATGAAAGTGAAACATGGACGATAACTAGTTTGGACAAGAAGAGAATAGAAGCTTTCGAAATGTGGTGCTACAGAAGAATGCTTAAGATACGGTGGGTCGATCACGTAACTAATGAGGAGGTATTGAATAGGATTGGGGAGAAGAGAAGTTTGTGGCACAACTTGACTAGAAGAAGGGATCGGTTGGTAGGACATGTTTTGAGGCATCAAGGGATCACAAATTTAGCATTGGAGGACACCGTGGAGGGTAAAAATCGTAGAGGGAGACCAAGAGATGAATACACTAAGCAGATTCAGAAGGATGTAGGTTGCAGTAGGTACTGGGAGATGAAGAAGCTTGCACAGGATAGAGTAGCATGGGGAGCTGCATCAAACCAGTCTCAGGACTGAAGACCACAACAACAACACAAGTGCCTCAAGGTAAACAGCAATCCTTGAAGTAGCTTGTCTATTCCATCTCTCATCGCTGACAAGGCAGGACGTTCAGCCGATGCGGCACAGAACACGCAGCTTGCACTCCCCAGCTGAGTGGGGGGTTAACGAAAACACTGCGTAAATAACTTGCGAAGAGCGTACGGTATCTCGGTGTGCGTTCGAGGGCATTATGAGCAGTTTGTAGGAACCACCAGTAATCAGGCTGCTCTTTCTCTCCGTCGCTAAATATATAGGCGACGGTAATTCCTTTGAATCATGTAAGTACTTGATATTTTGCTGCAGGAAAGTAAGTTTCTCTGGAGAGAGCAGGATCTGAGGGTCAATCACGTCAGGCGTGAGCCGGATGTAACAAGCCAATACCTTCTGTGTTAGTCGCCAATATACAGACGGCGATACTCATGTAAAACGATGTTCAGCAGTATCTAAGAGGTAACAACCTGGGCAATAATGTGAGCCTGCCAGTCCAATAGCGTTAAGTCGCTGTCGTGTCGCATGTTTTTTGTTGGCGATCTGATACCACTTCGAACGCACCGCGGACGACAGAAAGATGTGCTGTATCGTTTTCCACTCTCTTGGCCAATGAATCGTAGGGTACTCGTTTTCCACCACGTTATGAGGAACAGCCCTCATAAGGTTGGTGTATAAACCTTCCGCCTTTGGTGGACGTGTGTCGGGGAGGTTCGAGCTGACATAGCTGTAATCAAGAATGAAGGCAGACACATGGTGGAACTGTGGTGCGATGTGCGCAACCATCACCGATGGGGCGTGAGAGACTGGCATCATAGTCTGTAGTAAACGACCCTTGAGAGAGGTATGTTGACATTTCCATCGTTAGCATCTGCTACCCAAGCACGATTCACGACTGGTCCCCACAGCTCCAATTCTGCCAGTACCTCGTTTCCTGCCTTCCAAACTTCACAGAAGCTCTTCTGCGACTCTTACGCCTATTAGTGTTTACCGTGGTTATTATTGCTCTGGCCGGCCGAAGTGGCCGTGCGGTTGAAGGCGCTGCAGTCTGGAACCGCAAGACCGCTACGGTCGCAGGCTCGAATCCTGCCTCGGGCATGGATGTTTGTGATGTCCTTAGGTTTAACTAGTTCTAAGTTCTAGGGGACTAATGACCTCAGCAGTTGAGTCCCATAGTGCTCAGAGCCATTTGAACCATTTTTTGATTATCGCTCTGTTTAGAGATCTTACCACGGGAGAAAAGCTAGAGAATAAGTCTATTTATCTTTTGTTTTCTTGTGTGAAGACGGCGTACATGACGGAGACTGCTCAAACGAGTTCATTACCCCATGGAATCGCGATAAAGGAAGACTACAGCGCTATACAGACCGCTGCGCCCTTCGTGTGCATTGACCCTCACTTTTACTCAGCTCGGCGGAGTGAAGCGTGTAGCGTGTTCGGGCCTCGCAGTGTCTCTGCGGAGACGTTCGGCGCGGCCTGAATAATGCTTGTTTATAGAGCGCCCCGGGACCGCCGGGGGACAGGAAATGGAATTTTATTATTATCACCGCGCCAGCTCTGTCGCCGCCTCCTCCTTCTACGCGTAATCAATATCTACTGCCGCAGTAAACATGAATCCATAAGAGCCGCGAATGTGTGGCCAAGGCAACCAGGACTCTCCCGCTTGGTAATTATCGATGCTTTTGGTGAACGCAGTGAGGAGGAAGAAAGTCTATGGGGAGTGGATGAGGTCTTGATCCTGCAATGAGTAATTAAAATGCGTAAGGACTCAAGTTTGTCCGCAGCTCGTGGTTGTGCGGTAGCGTTCTCGCTTCCCGCGCCCGTGTTCCCGGGTTCGATTCCCGGCGGGGTTAGGGATTTTCTCTGCCTCGTGATGACTGGGTGTTGTGTGATGTCCTTAGGTTAGTTAGATTTAAGTAGTTCTAAGTTATAGGGGACTGATGACCATAGATGTTAAGTCCCATAGTGCTCAGTGCCATTTGCACCATTTGACTCAAGTTTGTTACAACTGAAAGTTCAAACAGATTCATATGGCTTACGGTTTTGTCCAAAACTACTTATAATTCGATCATCCTGTGTACGTGACGAATCTGGAAGGCCTGTGTGGCGTAGTCTCCAACGCTACCTGTCAATTGCAACCCATTTCATGCCTCCACCGAATCACGTTAACTCCGGCACGCACGTCGACCAACTTATCTCGAGCGACTTCCCTAGCTGTCAAGCCTTCCGCACGTAACGCGGTGTTGCGGACTGATCATTAGTCTTCGTGGCATGATGCATGTTCATTCCGCTGTTCCACAAACGTCTCTAATGCATCCTTACTGGTGCGTCACCTTCAATTGCAATACTGCAGTCCATTCGAATACGACTCATGTGTAGATTTTCAAACAACGACAGGGGTGAGCTTTCGATCGGAAACAGTCACTTTAGCAACACACCTGAAAAACTTAACTAAGTAGTGCGAAACTTTTGTTTCTGTATGTATTCGTCGTGTTTTAGAGCGATGTTCGTGTTTCACACCATGAGGGAATCAATTGCCTTCATGATAGTAGTAACTACTCATAGAGTTCTGTCAATTCATTCTGGCTGTGGAGACTTAAAACCACAATTACCTTTCATGTTTAATGTTTAGCGATCACGCAATATTCGATTTAAGTGGGGAAGTGGATCGTCATAACTTAGGACTTACGGGAAAATGGCATCCACTTATCACAGGGGAACACCAGTGTGGCTCTCCATATCTTGAGTGCCTTGCGCAGTTTCCCTATAGAGATTCACGGCATTGTCTTCTTTTTTTTCATGGAAAATATGATTCCAGGGATCAGGTACCTGGGTATGTCGGACAGCTGGATTTTTACTCAGCTGTGAAAACAAAGGGAGCAACATCGCACTGGTACAAGGAAAAGCATTTTTAACAATCAGCTACCTCAACTATGGATCGGGAGTGAGGGACGTACAGATCTCGCACTGTACCATTGGCTTCCAAGGTTTATGAATGTCTCCTTTTGTAAGAGCCTGTGAAAAACTCCATCTACGTGTCTTTTCTACCAACTTCTACGAACTAAAGTATTGCAGTAACCTCGGACATGGTCCCTAAAGTATGGGATGAGTTTGACAATCGTCTGGATGTTTGTCATGGGCCTGGTAGAGAGCACATTGACCATTTGTGTACGGCAAATGAAGACATTAATCCTAAACTAACCCTAATAAATAACTCAACGTTGTATGGGCGTGAATGTAAAAGATATACGCTAAAGAGCCAAAACATGATGGCCACCTGCTTAATAGCTTGTTTATACGCTAATCCTGCGTGTCGAGGATCCGGTAGTTTGTTTGTAGACTTTTGGAGGTATGTGTATTTACAAAAATTCAAATAGGTCAAGCACTATGGGACATAACATCTGAGGTTATCAGTCCCCTAGACTTAGAACTGCTTAAACCTAACTAACCTAAGGACATCCCACACATCCATGCTCGAGGCAGGATTCGAACCTGCGACCGTAGCAACAGCGCAGTTCCGGACTGAAGCGCCTAGAACCGCTCAGTCACAGAGGCCGGCTGTGTAATTAGATGTTTAGCCACAGATCATGTAATTCGCGTCAGTAACGCGTCGCTGTTTTGCGTACGTGTTGATGGCGAAGCAGATGGGTTCCATAGGATTTACATCACGCGAATTAGGTCGCCGAGACATGAACTTGAGTTCACTATAATGCTCCTCCAACCACTGCAGCATAGTTTTGGCTCCGAGACACGGACAGTTGCACTGCTGATCGATGTCGGGGAAGATATCAATTGAGAACGGATGTCAGTGTGTCTTAGATTTGTACTACTCGTCAGATGCAAGCGCAGGAGAGTACACTATGTAATCAAAAGTATCCGGACACCTGGATGAAAATGACTTACATGTTCGTGGCGCCCTCCATCGGTAATGCTGGAATTTAGTATGGTCTTGGCCCACCCTTAGCCTTAATGACAGCTTCCACTCTCGCAGGCATACGTTCAGTCAGGTGCTGGAAGATTTCTTGGGGAATGGCAGCCCATTCTTCACCGAGTGCTACACTGAGGAGACGTATCGATGTCGGTTCTTGAGGAATGGCACGAAGTCGGCATTCCAAAACATCCCAAAGGTATTCTGTAGGTTTCAGGTCAGGACTCTGTGCAGGCCAGTCCATTACAGTGATGTTACTGTCGTGTAACCACTCCGCCACAGGTCGTGCATTATGAACAGATGCTCGACCGTGTTGAAAGATGCAGTTGCCATCCTCGAATTGCTCTTCAACAGTTGGAAGCAAGAAGATGCTTACAACATCAATGTAGACCTGTTCTATTATAGTACCATACAAACCAACAAGGGGGGCAAGCTTCCTCCACGGAAAACACGACCACACTATAACACCATCGCCTCCGAATTTTACCGTTGGCACTACACAGGCTGGCAGACGAGGTTCACAGGGCATTCGCAATACCCACACCCTTCCATCGGATCGACACATTGTGTACCGTGATTCGTCGCTCCACACGACGTTTTTCCACTGTTCAGTCGTCCAATGTTTACTTACACAAAGCGAGGCGTCGTTTGCATTTACCGGCGTGATGTGTGGCTCATGAGCAGCCGCTAGACCATGAAATCCAAGTTTTCTCATCTGCCTCCTAGCTGTCACACTACTTGGAGTGGATCCTGATGCAGTCTGCAATCCCTGTGTGATGGATTGGATAGATGTCTGCCTATTACACATTACGAGCCTCTTCAGCTGTCGGCGGTCTCTGTCAGTCAACAGACGAGGTAGGCCTCTACGGTTTTGTGCTGTACGTGTCCCTTCACGTTTCCCCTTCACTATCACATCGGAAACAGTGGACCTAGGGATGTTTAGGAATGTGGAAACCTTGTTAAAGACGTATGACAAGTGACACCCAATCACCTGACCACGTTCGAAGTACGTGAGTTCTGCAGGGCGCCCCATTGTGCTCTCTCACGGTTACTAATGACAGCTGAGGTCGCTGATATGGAGTACCTGGCAGTAGTTGGAGCAAAATGCACCTAACATGAAAATCATGTTTTTTCAGGTGTCCGAATACTTTTTATCACATAGTGTATCTCCCCTAGCATAACAGTGCTCCCGCCAGCCTGCGTCCGCGGTGCACTGAACATTTCGAGCCGCCGTCCACCTCGATGACGGCGTTTATAGAGGCAACCAACGACCCAGTTGAGCAAAAATTTGATTCACGCGAAGATACGATACGCTTCCACTGATCGACGGTCGTATACCAATGGTCTCGTGCATTCTGGAATCGTAAGCACGTAGATGTGGTCTGCTGCAGAGCCTCATGTTCAACAACGTACGATGAACGGTATTTTCTGAAACGCTTGCCCAAGTACCACCATTCTGCTCTTTCGGCAGAGACGCCACAGACCACCATCTGGCTTATTTTACAGGGCAGACAAGCCTCCGAACCCTGCGTCATGGACGTCCAACAGTGTAGCTCCTGGTGGTAGTTTCACTGTCCTCCCAACTCTTTCCGTAGATGCTCACAGAAGTACCACGTGAACATTTGATGAGCTTCACCGTTTTGAAGATACTCGTTCACAGGCTCTGCGTGATAATAATGTCACTTTGTCAAAGATGCTTATCTCATTAGATTTCATTTTCAGCCCATATCTTTGCTTGGGTGATCCCCCGTCTGTGTCTGCTCCGCCTACGTACTACTTTTCAGTGTCACATGCCAGTAACGCCATCAGACGGCATACGAAGTCTCAACGGGCAGTGATCATAATGTGTTACCTTGTCAGTGTACCTTTCTAGAGTCCGAGAGTTAATATGAACATAAATCAGCCTAGTCCCAAGTCACCATTCTCATTCACGTAGATATTATACTCTTGTGTATGATAACGACCTTCCTTCAAATATATCCCGTATATTCATAATAGTCATATGAGATCGCATGAAAATGGGTACAGATACTTTATTCATTACATTATTCTCACGAATTTCTAGCAATGATTGCTTGCGACTCTCGGAAATTGCAGAGAGCGACGCGACAGAAATATTGAATTTTAGCTGTTGCTGGGTACAGTATGAAGCAGAACTCCACCGACAAACTTTCTGGAGTTGTTCCGAGATACATTCTGAGTATATTGGTATGTTACACAATTGTGTCGTTTGGTTTATTGCACCAGTTAGCTTCGTATCTGCATTGCACTAAAAACAGTGTACAACATTTCAGATTTCGACGGTATTTGCTTTGTGACTTGTTTCCATTCACTCGCGGTCTCTACTGTTGACAAGACTAGCACCCACTTTGTTCTTCGCTTCCAAACATGGACTAATTCGTTCTGTCTTGGATGTGTTATTCCGGCACTTTTAGTTATACGTTAACGGTGACACACAGCTATATGGATAAGTTTACTCATGAAGAGTTGGCCGATTGCACTTTGTGTATGTATTCACTAAACGCAATGGAAACGCGGCAAAACGACCCCCTGTTGATGTTTTCTTGCAGAGAGACCACAAACGAGGACGTCTTTCATCAGATAAAATCGCAAAAAGAACTATTGTTCACTAGATAACAGAGGGAAACGCAATATCTAGCACACATCACAAATGGCGAAAATTGCCATGTTCTGCAGCTCATCATTAAAGGAAAATACAAGGGAAAAGGTCTGTCGGAAGACGAGTAACTCGTGGCTGCCGGTACAGCTGCACGCCAGTGGATGGCCTCCATGCTGCAGCGTCACATCCAGAGCAGGCTATGAAGAGTACCAACTTATGTTAGGAGGAGGCGCCTTAAGAAGAAGAAGATGCCTTCAAAGGGGAAGTAATTTTGGGTGAGGAAATAAATGATCTTGGTGACCAGGATAGAGGTTGTAGTTTGGAGTCACTCAGACATTGTGAAAAGTAGTGTTCAATAGCTGCAAGGCCATCCACATAGTAGATCTTAGTGTGGAGGGAGGTGGAATCAACAGTAATGCACAGAAACAAGAACCGTGGAGAGTCAGTGTAGGAAATGGTTGGTGTCTTTTGTGTAGGAGGGTAGGTAAGAGGCAATACAGTGAGGATGTTGGTCCATGAGAACAAAGATTGTCCCAGTGGGGCCACAGTTACAAGACACTATGAGGCGCCCTGTACGGATGGGTTTGTGGACTTTAGGAACAATGTAGGATGAGGGTGGTGAGTGGTCAGGGTGAGGAGAGAGATATACTCAGGGTAAAGAATCTAGGATGTACCTAAGGATTTGAGGAGATACAGAGGTCACTGTGACAGGATATATAGGTAGACAAAGAAGGGAGGGCCTTTAACAAGTCCAGCATGACTGAATTTGGGAGTTAGACAAAAGGTAAAGCTTTCTCCCCTTCTTTTCTCCTGATCGCCAAGGTTCTAAACATTTTTTCACCGCCAATCCTACCAATCAGAGTGAACTCAAAACCAATATTGAACCCTGCCTGACTCAGTTCACTACTTCATGCAACCGTAATCCACCCCCACTGTCATTAATCATCACCTATTAGCATACCAGAATTTCTTAACCTCAAACCTTGTCTCACACTCATTCCCCAAATTCCTAAATAGGGAAACGTACCTTACATACACAGAAATAATCGCAGTCCAGCACATAAAATTTTACCAGTATCTTATAATCCTTCCTGCTGACAAAGTATTCACTGCCCATTGTTTTGAACTGCAAGGATTACCTATCGGAGCAACTCCACCAGCTGTCGGGTTCGACTACCTGTAAACTTCAGGTAGTGGATTGCGGTTCTTATTATACAGTCTATTGCCTGTTTTTCCACCTCAGGAAGAATTAACGTTGCATAATTTTTAGGTATAGGCCTCTTGTTGATCGTTAACAGGATTTACTCAAAGAATATTTCTTAGATGTTATTTTAACTTGCTGGATATCAATGCTCTTGCTAACATACGAAAGACATACTTTTGATGTGCTATTGAAATATGCTTTCTGTTTAAGAAGTGAAGTAATCTGCCTTGTTGTTGTTGTTGTTGTGGTCTTCAGTCCTGAGACTGATTTGACGCAGCTCTCCATGCTACTCTATCCTGTGCAAGCTTCTTCATCTCCCAGTACCTACTGCAACCTACATCCTTCTGAATGTTTAGTGTATTCATCTCTTGGACTCCCTCTACGATTTTTATCCTCCACGCTGCCCTCCAACACTAAATTGGTGATCCCTTGAAGCCTCAGAACATGTCCTATCAATCGATCCCTTCTTCTAGTCAAGTTGTGCCACAAGGTCTTCTCCCCAATCCTATTCAATACCTCCTAATTAGTTATGTGATCTACCCATCTAATCTTCAGCATTCTTCTGTAGCACCACATTTCGAAAGCTTCTATTCTCTTCTTGTCCAAACTAGTTATCGTCCATGTTTCACTTCCATACGTGGGTCCGCTCCATACAAATACTTTCAGAAACGACTTCCTGACACTGAAATCTTTACTCGATGTTAACAAATTTCTCTTCTTCAGAAACACATTCCTTGCCATTGCCAGTCTATATTTGATATCCTCTCTACCTCGACCATCATCAGTTATTTTGCTCCCCAAATAACAAAACTCCTTTACTACTTTAAGTGTCTCATTTCCTAATCTAATACCCTCAGCATCACCCGACTTAACTCGACTACATTCCATTATCCTCGTTTTGCTTTTGTTGATGTTCATCTTATATCCTCCTTTCAAGACACTATCCATTCCGTTCAACTGCTCTTCTAAGTCCTTTGCTGTCTCTGACAGAATTACAATGTCATCGGCGAACCTTAAAATTTTTATTTCTTCTCCATGGATTTTAATACCTACTCCGAATTTTTCTTTTGTTTCCTTCACTGCTTGCTCAATATACAGATTGAATAACATCGGGGATAGGCTACAACCCTGTCTCACTCCCTTCCCAACCACTGCTTCCCATTCATGCCCCACGACTATTATAACTGCCATCTGGTTTCTGTACAAACTGTAAATAGCCTTTCGCTCCCTGTATTTTACCCCTGCACCTTCAGAATTTGAGAGTATTCTAGTCAACATTGTCAAAAGCTTTCTCTAAGTCTACAAATGCTAGAAATGTAGGTTTGCCTTTCCTTAATCTAGCTTCTAAGATAAGTCGTAGGGTTAGTATTGCCTCACGTGTTCCAATATTTCTACGGAATCCAAACTGATCTTCCCCGAGGTCGTCTTCTACTAGTTTTTCCATTCGCCTGTAAGGAATTCGCGTTAGTATTTTGCATCCGTAACTTATTAATCTGATAGTTCGGTACTTTTCACATCTGTCAAAAACTGCTTTCTTTGGGATTGGAATTATTATATTCTTCTTGAAGTCTGATGGTATTACGCCTGTCTCATACATCTTGCTCACCAGATGGTAGTGCTTTGTCAGGACTGGCTCTCCCAAAGTTGTCAGTAGTTCTAATGGAATGTTGTCTACTTCAGGGGCCTTGTTTCGACTCAGGTCTTTCAGTGCTCTGTCAAACTCTTCACACAGTATCGTATCTCCCATTCCATCTTCCTCTACATCCTCTTCCATTTCCGTAATATTGTCTTCAAGTACATCTCCCTTGGTTAGACCCTCTATATACTCCCTCCACCTTTCTGCTTTCCCTTCTTTGCTTAGAACTGGGTTTCCATCTGAGCTCTTGATATTCATACAGGTGGTTCTCTTTTCTCCAAAGGTCTCTTTTATTTTCCTGTAGGCAGTATCTATCTTACCCCTAGTGAGATAAGCCTCTACATCCTTACATTTGTCCTCTAGCCATCCCTGCTTAGCCATTTTGCACTTCCTGTCGATATCATTTTTGAGACGTTTGTATTCCTTTTTGCCTGCTTCATTTACTGCATTTTTATATTTTTTTCGTTCATCGATTAAATTCAATATTTCTTCTGTTACCCAAGGATTTCTACAAGCACTCGTCTTTTTTACCTACTAGATCCTCTGCTGCCTTCACTACTTCATCTCTCAAAGCTACCCATTCTTCTTCTACAGTATTTCTTTCCCCCATTCCTGTCAATTGTTCCCTTATGCTCTCCCTCAAACTCTGTACAACCTCTGGTGTAGTCAGTTTATCCATGTCCCATCTCCTTAAATTCCCAGCTTTTTGCAGTTTCTTCAGTTTTAATCTACAGTTCATAACCAATAGATTGTGGTCAGAGTCCACATCTGCCCCTGGAAATGTCTCACAATTTAAAACCTGGTTCCTAAATCTCTGTCTTACCATTACATAATCTGTCTGAAACCTGTCAGTATCTCCTGGCTTCTTCCATGTATACAACCTTCTTTTATGATTCTTGAACCAAGTGTTGCTATGATTAAGTTGTGCTCTGTGCAATATTCTATCGGGCGGCTTCCTCTTTCATTTCTTTGCCCCAATCCAAATTCACCTACTACGTTTCCTTCTCTCCCTTTTCCCACTACCGAATTCCAGTCACCCATGACTATTAAATTTTCGTCTCCCTTCACTATCTGAATAATTTCTTTTCTTTCATCATACATTTCTTCAATTTATTCATCATCTGCAGAGCTAGTTGGCATATAGACTTGTACTACTGTAGTAGGCGTGGGCTTCGTGTCTGTCTTGGCCACAATAATGCGTTCACTATGCAGTTTGTAGTAGCTTACCCGCACTCCTTTTTTCTATTCATTATTAAACCGACTCCTGCATTACCCTTATCTGACATTGTATTTATAACCCTGTTGTCACCTGAACAGAAGTCTCCTTCCTCTGCCTTAAAAATACGAAATGGATAACAATCGTTAGAGACAAAGTAAGTTTTATTCTGTTGTGCCAGTATTAGTTCTTGGGCAGGACACGTTTTCAAACTCACTCAATCAGTTACGTAGAAAGTATCAGGTTTGTCTCTTCCTGGCTAAGTTTCTGCGGACATATAGCGTCCCCAGTGAAATAATACGAAAAGACTTAAAAACAGTATTTATAAAGAAGAGACATTTAAAAATTTTTCTCATGTACCCGTAAAATAATAATTGCTCTGTGTAAGTTTCGAGGGCAAAGAAATATAACAAAATGATCTAAAGAAACGACAAGATACGCTCTTTTGTTAATTTATTAGTCGTCTTCACTTCTTCTCTTGTCTTGTTTCGTGTAAACGGACATCTTGCGAGTGCTGGAAAATGTAAGCATATTTGTACTAATTAAGCAGATAATATGTTGATTTAGTATTATTGTGCACTTTTAATTTGTAAGAGGTGATCCGTATTTCATGTCCGCCTCCCTTTAAATTAACCTGCATTCGAGTAATTTACAGTTCAACAATCGCAGCGGCCGATGCAGCCAACGACGCCATTACGTGGCAATATTAACTTATAAAAAATTTGCGGAAGCGAAAAACTCGCCCGCTATTAACGTAATATTCATTTTTCTCCACAGCCTCCCGTAGTTGCAGAAAATACGCAGCTTTAAGGTTCTTATTATCAGTACCACAGCCGAGAGCCAGAGCCTGGACTCCGACTACAATGCAATGGTGAACGGAGGTAAGAAAAAATACTCTCGCGGGTGTGTGGGCCGCAATTGTAATTAATAACTAAAGATTTTTTGCTTTAAAGTGAACTGACTAGCCGAGGAAATTAATATGAAAAGTTTATTCCATTGTTCAACTTATATGTTCAGGCTTTAAGATTCAGTAAGTCTAACGTTCATTAACGTAAAACATAATTTATACTGAAGATTAAATTGTTAAAAATGGAGAACTTCACAAAAGCATTTAATTGCAAATCAAAATTAAATGAAATATCAGTTTCATTAAGGCCCACCACGTAAGTCGGCCACAATTAACGTTACCAATAAATAATATATTAAATTACGACGGCCGACGGACGCAAGAGACGCCGTATTAGCAGTCTGAAGTAGGATCAGGAAAACGTATGTCAATAGCAAAGTGAAGCTAGGTAAAATGGTTGGCAGTACGCATACACATCACTATACAGTTAAAGCTACATCACCTGTTAAAATACTTTACAAAAACCTTTTGTACAAGCTCGAGCTGGCGTTTCTGGCTTAGCGGTGTCTCGGAGCATGCTCAACCGCTCAAAAGCCTGGGCATCCCTTGCTCAGTCACAGTAGCATCATTTCTACACCAACTACGGGTGGTGGAGGTGTAGTGTCATCGCCGCATAGATGATAAAGATTAGAGACAGAACTGAGCGGATCAAAGCAGGTGGTGACATAAAGCTTGCAACTCTCGAATACCACCAACGGGGCCGTCACTGTTACCGTGAGGGCGAATAAACGTCATCAGATTCCCGTGCTCTCCCTCAGTTAGACACTACTACAAGACCCTATTTTACCACACTTCCTCCCTTTCCTGTCTAAATCCTCCAGTGAGGGCTCCTTCCACACCACCACGTATAGGAACGGCGACGTGCGCGTCCTCCACACAATAGCGCGTTAATGGCCACTGCTACAGATACAATTGTGTCGTAGACCAACAAAACTTTGTGGTGTACCATACTGGAAGTTAACACGGGATTCTTTGCCATTCGCATGCAATACTATTACCATGTGAGCTATCCATGCGCGACTTGCGACACACTACCTGCTCCAGTTCTGTCATAACCTCACTTCTGCTTTCCACACTTTCGGCCTCACTGAGTGATACTCGTGGAACTGAAACTGCGAGAGCATGTCCTGGGTCTTGCTTGAGTATCCCACACAGTTAAGCCTAGTTTCCACGGATGCACTAAGTTGCTAAACTCTTTTGGTGAAACGACCGTTGCGAAACTAAATCCGTAAATGGCTGCCTACACTTCGACATCAGCGTGATCTTTAATTTCGACATTTTGTAAGTAGCGAAGCATCATTTGCGTCTCTGAAATGAAATCTGTGTTGCATTGGTAGGGTAAGAGTCTGCTGGAAATCAATGAAAAGGGCAAGGAACTCAGAATTCGTGATTGAATAGATATAGGATGACAACATAGCCATACAGCTACGAAATTTCGGTTGATTACTACAGAAGCTAATTCAACCATCTAAAAGTGATGTCAGAACAGTTCATCGATCTTAACAGAATTTAGGATATCGAATGAAACAACATGTTTACTATTACCAATCACTGTTTGTTTATCTCCACTGCGTATATGGGATGTTTGAACACTCCTTATCAGATGGATTTATATTTGTTATTATGACATACGTGTGTGTTTAGTTACGATTTGGGCACTGTCATAACACATCACATGTACTCTGTCATATTTTGTAAACAAAATACGACAGTTTACATGTATTGTGTTATGATTGTGAAATGAACCACTGGAGACAGTGCTACAAGTTCCCCATGATCATAACACAACACATACGTTTGTCATATTAACAAATGTAAATCCACCTGATGATGGGGGTTTAAACGCGTTGTGGAGATAAATAAACAGTGACTGGTAACAGTAAACTTATTGTTTCATTCGATATCAATAATAGTCACCGTTAAGTGTAACGTAAATTTCCGCATTTAAAGTTCAAGATACTAATAGGAAAGAAGATTCACTGATGTCTGAAGTACTATCTCTGTAAATGAAACTGGAGAGCACATAACATTTCTTATTAGCAAGTGCAGATTTTTATTTCTCGACCCTGCAATATCCGCATCGCGTTCGAATGTCCACAATTGTCTGTCTGCATACAAGAAAGTGTGGTCATAAGAGCATTGCAGGTGTTTCTCGTTTCGTCCGAATTCTGCTCCACAAAATTCGTGAACTGATCATAAATTTTTAATGAAAGTCATATTTATGTCCCTCCGAGATTTTCTGATAACCTATACTTTAACTGGATTCTAGACTTTCATCACTTCTGTCGTGTTGACAGAACGGTTAAATATAATTTTATTTTTAACACCACTCCTATCTCCGGCCCTACTCAGTGAAGGTGGTACCAATCTGGTTGTTGTAGTGATAGTTATGTCACATGACGATGTACTCCAGACACAAAAAAACATGCTAAACAAGAGGTAAGTCACTTTTACTTCATGGCAGATCTCACCTTGCATTCTTGAGCAGTGTGTATCGCGATTGTCAGCTGTCGTGCCAGCAAGCAAACTCATTTTCAGTGAACAGTATCCGTGATTTCAAGCAGGTATTTTCCTTCAATTAGTGCAGTAATTTATTTTGTGGATATTCCAAGTCAAACATGGTGGTTCTTATCACGCAACGTTTATAATGTACCTCGGTTCTGAATTTTAGTTGCACAGTTTTCAGTGAGCACACAATTAGTTTCTTTTGGAATTGAATTCGATTAATTCTCTTTATTTCAAATTTGGAATTTCATGCCGTTTAAAGTCTTATTTCATGACACTGTCCACATGCGTAAAAAAGGACCAACCAACAATCAGCTTTGCTCAGCAACTGAATACGAAACCTAAGGTACACGTTACATCAGGAGAAAGTTTATGAAATCAATATATTCAGTTTTCTCACATACAGAAATATTTTTGTAAAAAGTTAGTAATCATAGATATCTTGTTATTTCTCACAGAATGTATTTTGGATAGTAAGTTTGTAATCGACACTCTGTCGACGTATGTATCATTAAGAATATTCTAAAGTGAAGCAATGCGTCGTACTTTGTTCTTGCAACTCATATCGTTAGCGTCCTACAAGCGCGTATGTATGAGGTCACTCTACAAAAACCAACATTTTTTTTCAGTTTCAGCATCTACGTCGCATCAAACTGAAAAACACTGGCGACTGACAGCCTCCTTTCATGAAAGTTGGAACCCACGGAAACTCGATAGATTCGCCAACAACTTTCGAGCTGTTTGCGGCCCGGGCATAGTTCCCTGCATCATAGTTACGAAACTTAGTTTCGCAGCGTAGTGTCACCGTACAAACTTGGCTTCAGATCATTTCCTGTGAGTTTACGGGCTTCCGTACCGATCCGGCACGCAGTTTCAATCTGACTTGAAGTGTCAGAACAGTACACCCTCGTCTTTAGTGAAAGATTCTTACTTCCAGAACACCAGTGAAGCAAAGCGTGGAGGACAGCGTCTACGAAGTTTAGAATGTAGGACAGAGGGACTTACAGAATACAACATGTAAGGGAATGCCTTGAGCCGTGTCGCGTAGATTGCTCAATCCGCAAGAGCATTTGCTGTGTACGGCAGAGTTCCGATGTCGACTTCCGGTTCAGCACACAGATTTAGTCTCCCAAGAAGTTTCAAAATCGTGTCGCTCCACTGCAGAGTGAAAAATACATTCTCACAGCACTGTATTCGCCAAAGTTGTGATTGATGTCAAGTTTCATGAATCTACTCTTGTAAGCTCGTGTCTCTTAACTAGGGAATCCCAAAGTTTTCTACACAATAGCTATAGTTTTTCGTGCGTTATGCTTACAGTTTTTTAATCTTTAACTTGAATGTGATGCATGGCATTATCTCTAAACACAGAACGTTTCGTCTACCTAGATAAGGCTCAACAAATGGCGTGATAAGAGAAATCTGTAAAACTTTCGAGTGAAATATGCGCTGACGAAACTTCATAAGGATCAAGCACTTCTTTTACTACTAAGCATACATTTGACCGTGCTGGATGCATACAAGAAAGTATGGTCATATGAGCACTGCAGGTGTTTCGCGTTTCGTCCAATTTCTGCTTAGAAAGTGGATCCATAATATTCGTGAACCGATTATAAAAGACCGTTGCATTATCCACGTGATATTCTGAATCTGTAGAAAGCGGTAGGTTCTATTTATGTTATATTAAGAGCTGCAGATAAAAAAACCAATATTCGCTCTTGGCATCGGTCGAAACTATTGTCGTCATGTGGTATAACTATTAATACAACGAACAGATTGGTACCACCTTCACTGAGTAGGGCCGGAGAGAAGGCATGGTGTCAAAAATAAAATTAAACGTAACCGTTCTATCAGAAATGTCTAGAATCGAATAAAGTATAGGTTATCAGAAACTCTCGGAGGGACATAAATATGACTTTCATTAAAGATTTATGACCTGTGGAGCACCAGAAGTCTAAAATGGAATGAAACTGTAGACAATTTATATAAATGGATACATAAAATACTGAACGAAATCCTGTACCTCAACAACACCAATGCACTACGATACACAGGTTGTCCATTTAGCTTGACCATCTCAAATAACTTTTTATCCAGAAGCAAAGTAAAAAGATTTAGACAAACCAATGTACTTTAGCTGCCAGGAGAACATCGCCCAACATGAGTGCCATGTATTTCTGTTCAATACAAAGAAATGATTATCAACACTTGTTCTTTTAAATAGCACCCTATGTCTTTATTCCGTAACCCAAGTCCTCTCTTCAAGACCTTCTCAAAAGCGTATCACGTATTCACGTAAACAAAATAATGAACTTAGTATGAAACAGAAATGGGAATTATACACCACCACGGGCACAAAAAGCGATGAAATATTCAAATCTTTTCAAATTAGTAACTGTGGACAGTCGTGCAACGGTCAACCCCTTGGAAGGAGGAACTTATCGGTGCTTCCAGTATTGTCTGCTGAAGTGAATTACAAGTTAGCATGATACGTGTCAACGTGTTCTGTGAAGTTGTCGGAACACCGCGACAGTCAATGTCTTTCATGCATCCCCAACGAGAAAAGTCTAGAGTTGTTCCAAGCAGGCCGAGCAGGCTAATACACCGTACCTCCATGGTCAACCCATATAATAGGATAAAATGGTTCAAATGGCTCTAAGCACTATGGGACTTAACATCTGAGGTCATCAGTCCCCTACACTTAGAAATACGTAAACCTAACTAACCTAAGGACATCATACACATCCATGCCCGAGGCAGGATTCGAACCTGCGACCGTAGCAGCAGGGCGGTTCCGGACTGAAGTGCCTAGAACCGTCCGGCCACAGAGGCCGACTCTAGCAGGATACCTTCGGCTCCGAGGACGAGATGCAGGTAAGCCATGCTGGACGTCCATCGTGTTGGAACTGCTTAGGCATTCTTGGTCTTAGCGTCACATCACTCATAAGATAACGAAGAATTTGGGTGAGCACGTATTGGTATGTGCCCTGTCATTAAGGCTACCGCTGAGGAAAAAAAGGGCCAATAATTGTAGTACCAAGCATCCCAGACAAAATCCACAATATACTGATGCTGATGGTCCATCTTTCTAACCTTCCGCTGGACCAACAATGCATGCTGTTTGTATTTACCTGAGCTTCCTCTGGGAAGGAATATTCCTCAGCAAAAGAAAGAAGTCGGAGAAGTGGTTCAGGTTAGCGATAATTTGCTGCTGTACACATTGACATAACTGTGCACGGTTCTGGAAATTATTACTGTATAATTTTGGATTCATCCCAAAATAATGGCAAACAGAAATATCGGCGGATTCTTGTGTACAAGTAATACGGCGACTGCGTTGCTTGGATTGAAACTGCCAGTTTTCTGAGGTGTCACAACAAGACGAAAAAACATCTGTTGACTAGGTAGCTTCTTGATAGGATATCGCTCTTCGTACAGTTCTCGGCTTGAGTGGCTTTATGCCTACCTTCAACAAAAATAAAGGTAATGAAAAAGCAGTTTTCAATGAATGACTCCCTTTAGTGTACACAACTTACCGTTTAAACGTACTACAGTAGTCTATAACACTGATTAGTCGAATTATTATCACCACTGTCCACCGCGAAGTCGGATGCCGTATGGTGGCACGTGATGCGTTTACAGATGTATGTTAGCGCAGCAGACACGGACGGAGAATCACCGTAGATAAGATATGGACCGCAAACTGGGAATCCATTGAGATAACCGACTTTAACAAAGGGCAGATTGTTATCACGCAGAGCCTGTGAACAAGTATTTCGAAAACGGCGAAATTGATCAAATGTTTGCGTGCTACTGTCGAAAGCTTTTAAGGAAAGAGGTAGAAGGACAGTGAAACTACCACTAGGTGCTAAATGGTTGGATGTCCGCTACTCTTCACGGAACATGTTCGGATTTTTGTCTGCTACGTTAAGTAGAATATACGGTTATCTGTGGGGGACGAACACAATGGTGTTCATCGCACACTGTTGAAATGGAGCTCCGCAGCAGACCATCCATACACGTTCACAAGTGGACCCAACGAGCCGGCCGCGGTGGTCTCGCGGCTCTAGGCGCTCAAAATGGCTCTGAGTACTATGGGACTTAACTTCTGAGGTCATCAGTCGCCTAGAACTTAGAACTAATTAAACCTAACTAACCTAAGGACATCACACACATCCATGCCCGAGGCAGGATTCGAACCTGTGACCGTAGCAGCAGGGCGGTTCCAAACTGTAGCGCCCAGAACCGCACGGCCACTCCGGCCGGCTCTAGGCGCTCAGTCCGGAACCGCGCGAACTACTTAAACCGAACTAACCTAAGGACATCACACACATCCATGCCCGAGGCAGGATTCGAACCTGCGACCGTAGCAGCAGGGCGGTTCCAGACTGTAGCGCCCAGAACCGCACGGCCACTCCGGCCGGCTCTAGGCGCTCAGTCCGGAACCGCGCGACTGCTACGGTCGCAGGTTCGAATCCTGCCTCGGGCATGGCTGTGTGTGATGTCCTTAGGTTAGTTAGGTTTAAGTAGTTCTAAGTTCTAGGGGATTGATGACCACAGGTGTTAAGTCCCATAGCGCTCAGAGCCATTTGAACCATTTGACCCAACGACATCATCAGTTAGGACTGCCGTGGGCATCGGACCATCATGATTTGACCGTCGATCAAGGGAAACGTGTCTATCCTTCGGAATAATCACATGTTTGGTAAACTAGGTCGATGGTCGGCTCCACAAACGCTGTCATCGAAGTGAATAGCTGCTCGTAACGTGCAGCGCACCACGGACACAGGCTGGGAGGAGCAGTGTTATACTATTGGAGACATTCTCCTACGCTTGCATGCGACGTGTGGTAGTAATAGAACACACGCTGACAGCTGCGAACCACCTGTGGGTTTAAGTTTGATGTATTCCCCGACGGCGATGTCATCTTTCAGCAGTATAGTAGTGCGTGCTTCGGAGCCAGGACCGTGCTACAGTTGCTTAAGGAGCGTTATAGTGAACTCGCATTAATGTCTCGGCGGCTAAATTTGCTTGATGTAAATCCCATGGTACCCATGTGGGTCGCTATCAGGTGCCATCATCGCGTACGCAAATTAGCGGCCTGTTATTTGCACAAATTACATGACCTGTGGATAGCATCTAATACCACATACCTCCACTAGGCTACAAGCAGACTGTAGAATCCATGATACGCAGAATCAATGATCTCGTTCCAAAGACGGACAAACAAGTTTTTCAACAGATGGTTATACTGTTTTAGCTGCCGGCCGCTGTGCCCGAGCGGAACCGCGCTGCGGTTACGGTCGCATGTTCGAATCCTGCCTCGGGCATGGTTGTGTGTGGTTTCATTAAGTTAGTTATGTTTAAGTAGTTTTAAGTCTAGGGGACTGATGACCTCAGACGTTAAGTCCCATAATGCCATTTGGACCACTATTTGTTTTTTGTTTTAGCTCATCAGTGTACGCTGATCAGCCAGAACATTACGGACACCAGCCCCCTAGCGGTATAAACTCATCCAGTCCGTCTTCGCCAGCATACCGGTCGGCCGTAGGAAACATTGTGTACCATGCACTAAACTAAGCGCGCCTATGATAAGAGAAGACCAAGACACTGCCGCAGGCTACGCGCCGATAACGCTCCTTGTGCAGCGTTTATATAGGCTGCCGCCGCCGACCGGGCCGTCTCAATCTCACTGCCTCAGTACGTTGCTTCGGGACTCAGTTGGCATTGCACCTTAATACGTCGTACTGTGCTCTAGTCTTCCACAGTGATAGTCATCGCCTCGCACCTTAGCCAGCCGTGAGGGAATGTTAGTCATTGTACACTACTGGCCATAAAAATTACTACACCACGCAGATGACTGGCTACTGACGCGAAATTTAAGTGACAGGAAGAAGATGCTGTGATGTGCAAATGATTAGCTTTTCAGAGTATTCACACAAGGTCGGCAGCGGTGGCGACACCTACAACTTGCTGACATGAGGAAAGTTTCCAAACGATTTCTCATACATATAGAGCAGTTGACCGGCGTTGCCTGGTGAAACGTTGTTGTGATGCCTCGTGTAAGGAGGAATAATGCGTACTATCACGTTTCCAACTTTGATAAAGGTCGGATTGTAGCCTATCGGGATTGCGGTTCATCGTATCGCGACATTGCTGCTCTCGTTGGTCGAGATCCAATGACCGTTAGCAGAATATGGAATCGGTGGGTTCAGGAGGGTAATACGGACGCCTTGCTGAATCCCAACGGCCTCGTATCACTAGCAGTCGAGATGACAGGCATCTTATCCGCATGGCTGTAACGGATCGTACAGCCGCATCTCGATCCCTGAGTCAACAGATAGGGCCGTTTGCAAGACAACAACCATCTGCACGAACAGTTGGACGACGTTTGCAGCAACATGGACTATCAGCTCGGAGACGATGGCTGCGGTTACCCTTGACGCTGCATCACAGACAGCAGCGCCTGCGATGGTGTACTCAACGACGAACCTATGTACACGAATGGCAAAACGTCATTTTTTCGGATGAATTCAGGTTTTGTTTACAGCATCATGATGGTCGCATCCGTGTTTGGTGACATCGTGGTGAACGTACATTGGAAGCGTGTATTCGTCATCGCCATACTGGCGTATCACCCGTCGTGATGGTATGGGGTGCCATTGGTTACAAGTCTCGGTTACCTCTTGTTCGCATTGACGGCACTTTGAACAGTGGAAGTTACATTTCAGATGTGTTACGACCCGTGGCTCTACCCTTCATCTGACTCAGTTCCCGGGCGTATCAAGGCCGTTATTACGACCAGAGATGGTTGTTTTGGGTACTGATTTCTCAGGATCTATGCACCCAAATTCGGTGAAAATGTAATCACATGTCAGCTCTAGTACAATATATTTGTCCAATGAATACCCGTTTATCATCTGCATTTCTTCTTGGTGTAGCAATTTTGATAGCCAGTAGTGTATATGGTTGTCATAAGGACAAGATTCAAGAATTCGTACATGTTATTTTATTGATGTTAACCACAGAACTTAAAACTGGACGCCATTGAAGTTAAGATCTCAGTTGGTTCCTGTAATCAAGAGTATTTTAACCACGTGTGCATTTTGTGCTGTAGTGAGAGGAAACCGGCCACCCACCTATCATACCACCCTCTCCTCATCCAGTCAGGAATCACAAAACGTTACAAGTGTGCACAGCCGCAGCAAGTGGCGACGAGTCCGATCAACAAGTTTTGTTTACTTTTCATGTGCTCTAGGTTGCTGCAGGGGAGATGTCGTTACAGGGATTGTATTTGTTCATTTGTTCTCAAAACGGCTCTGAGCACTATGGGACTTAACATCTTAGGTCATCAGTCCCCTAGAACTTAGAACTAGTTAAACCTAACTGACCTAAAGACATCACACATATCCATGCCCGAGGCAGGATTCGAACCTGCGACCGTAGCAGTCCCGCGGTTCCGGACTGCAGCGCCTAGAACCGCACGGCCACCGCGGTCGGCTTCATTTGTGCTTTTTGTTGCATGTCTTATGGAAGGGGAGCTTCAGAACTTTGCACATTGCTTTCCTCTTTGTCTTCTCAAGTTTTTCTGCAGTTTGTTAGTATTAGAATGGCTACCACGCCCCCTCCACCCCCTGCTCTTGCGCCTTAGCCGCAGATTGCTCCTCCTCTGGAACTAAACCAGATTTTTCAGTTTCAGAAACTAGCAAATTTTCATATTGCTGTTTACTGTGCAGCAATTGCTAGCCGCACAAGCGGCGTCAGCAGTCCATCCGACCAACCAACTGATCCAACAAGTGCCAGCAAACAACTTTCCACCGTTCCGGCACTTCGTTGACAAAGAAGACGAATGGGTCGAATATCTCACCCAGTTCCAGGCCCACTGTCAAGTAAATCGAATTCAACGTACTGTGAAATCTCATTATTTCCTGTCCGTTTTGGAAACTCTTGTGTTCCGCTTAATTAAAAAAAGAAAAAGAAACCTTTCCTACGTTGTCTCGCGACGCAATCTCCTGTGATGGAGTAGTAGGGGCGTTATGTCGATATTACGAGCAGCAGATTCAGGTAGCGGAAGAAAGATTTCAGTTCTTTCGCCTTAAGAGAAAGCCGGAACAGACGTACCGTCAGTGGCATATCGACTTGGTCTCATTAAGCAGTGTAAATTCTGGTGTCGTTGTGGGAACTTTTATAGTGACACGATGATCCATGATGCGATCACATACAATGTCCCTGATAGCAGACTTAGAGAACAGATTCTCAAATGCCCAGATACCTTGCTCCATCAAGTGTTGCAAGTATTAGAACAATTCGATTCCGGCGCCATAGCCGCTGATAAATTTGATCAGGTCCCGGTTTATAGGATCTAGCCACCACTTGCAAGCGACCGCCCCACTCATCCGCCGTAACGAGCGCGCGCACACACACGCATACAGCCTAGTAAACAAGTAGCAAGGTCTGTAAATCTAGTGAAGTCCTGCCCTTGCTGTTTGGCTCGCCATAAGCGGCAACACTGCCCGTAGTGCAATGCGATATTTTACTCATGTGGAAACAAAGACCATGTCCAGGCAGTTTGCCTGTAACGGCACAAGAACCCCATTTCCGCCCGTTCTCGCAACAAAAGGTCTCATGCACATTCTGTGAATGCAGTGTTTTCAGAACTGACTACAGTTTCTCACAGTAATTTAAGGTTGTGTCCTCATCTCGCCCAAGAGCAGTGTGCCACCATTCCAACAAACCATTTGTAACAATACATATTGCTGGCCGTGTGTTGACTTTTAATTGGACACAGGTGCTTCTGTAACTTTGCGTAATCGTGAGACGTACGAACAGTTAGGCTCACCACACCTGTCAAAATCTAACCTGCACCTCAGCCTCAGCACCTCAGCCTTTCACTTGGCGATACTCTCTCAGTGCAACACTGTAATTGTTTCCGTTCACATAAAAGAGTTTCACTAACAGCTCACGGTCTCTCTTCTCGATATCCATACTCTTCACTCACGTTATGGCTTGCCAAGTGACAGTTCCATCATACCGTCATCCATACAGTGTACAGCGCCATATTTGTGCCTGGTGGCCAAAATTGGGACAAATTTTTTGCAGCATAGGTTGGTTACAGCTCAACACATTAGCATATTTTCCAAGTTTTCACTCCCATAGGATAATTATAGCTTACATTGGACCTCTGTCAGTAGGTGCGCTTTAATAATAACCAATTGACAGGATTAGCACCGTTAAAAAGTAACGTCCTCATTTCACAGTAGCGCACTGTTCTAGATTTTATAAGGCTACAGCTGTTCGTCGTGTCTTATTATTTTAGTGTGGACATATGATTTGAAGTAGTGGAAGATTTGATTTGACGCGTGTCAGAAGGCAAATGACTAGAAACTTTAATATACTGGCATGAGTACCTTGGGCATGATTCTTTCCTACTGTGCTATTATCAGACTTCTATTTCAGTAATTCTTGCTAACATTTTAGGAAAATACAGCGAACTAAATCTGATTTTTTTTTAAAATCAGTCTTCATAGCAAAACACGTTTTATGGTGACCGCTCTCAGATTTGACAAGATACCTCGTATTGAGGAAGAACCAACTGCATTTTGGGGTGAGCATGGTCCCTATGAATGAATCCATTGTGCCTTCCAGATCACTTAAGAAACGCCACGAAAACTTTCCCCAGACCGTAACGCCCACTCCTTCGGCTATTTTTGTTTGCTTTCAACGCTTCACGCCATACATGCGAACGGCCTTCTGTCCGAAGGAACATAACACGTGATTAATATGAAAAGGTAATCTGTCGCCATTCGTGGAAGTTCAGTTACGGTATTATCGTACAAATTCCATCCTTCGTCGCCAATATACAGCAGTCAGCATGGATGCATGCGTCTGCTGCAGATACCCACACGCACCAACGCTGAACTGTTTTTCAGGAGGCACTGTTGATAACTGCTTGGTTCAGTTGCTCAACAGTTGCATTTCTGTTCCCTAGTATACGTCTCCACAGCCCCCGTTCACTCCTGCCATCTATAGTCCATTGTGCACCACATATGCCTCGACACCTGTTTTGGATAGCGCCATTTTGTCGTGCACGATATACTACAACCACGTCGGCACGTCAACTGCTTACAGACATAGTCATTTCGGTTGTGATTCCACTGTTGTTGTGCCGGCCGGAGTGGCCGAGCGGTTCTAGGCGCTTCACTCTGGAACCGCGTGAACGCTACGGGCGCAGGTTCGAATCCTGCCTCGGGCATGGATGTGTGTAATGACCTTGGGTTAGTTAGGTTTAAGTAGTTCTAAGTTCTAGTGGACTGATGACCTCAGAAATTAAGTCTGATAGTGCTCGGAGCCATTTGAACCATTTGAACCATAAGCAGCGGTCATATTAATGCGACGTGGCCGCGTACGATTCTTTACGTCAGTCACAGGAATATATGTTATATTTCGTTAACTCCCTACGGTATGAAGATGGTCTTTCAATAATAAAACCGGTGACCTCAGATAAAATATCTTCTTTGCGATCAAACCTGATTATTTTATTGTAATGTCAATTTAATGCCTACGAACTCGGACAGCATGATGATGCAAACTTTTCTTGAACCAAAAGGAGGGCGACTTAAAATGTACATCTATGACTTTTCCCCACATCGCAGAAAAATCTCTCTGCGGGCTCCTTGGGGTAAGATTAATGTCATGAACAACTTCATTTGAATGCAAGTGTAGAACTGATAAGCAAAAGGCTACGAAAGTGTGCTATGGAACCGATCTGTTGTCGAACAATACTTGGTTCCTTCCACCACGTTTTACAAATAGACCTGCGGCAGCACTCACACACACACACGATCTTTCCGGCGATGATAGGTCGATCTGTCGAGTAACGTGATACGAAGTTACGATGGGTGCTAATGGAAGCGAAATTAATGAAGAAAAACATGCAAAGGTAAAACGAACCGTCCTGATGAGATATAGATGGCAAGAAGGATGTTAAAGACTGCGACAGAAGAGGGAGTCTCGCAGACTGGCGCCGCAGAGGTTGGGCAGTAACGAGGCGTTGGTAGGCCATCACTGTGCTGGTGTCCGGGATCTGGAACAGCCTCATTAAATTTCATATCCATCGCGCTGCGCCGGGCTCTCTGTCCACGTAATACCAGGGCTCGCAGTAAACTGGCGGACAGACAGCGCAACAAGTACGAAGCACTCGGGAATTTTTTTGCAGAAAAACGGTGTAAAACTAGCCATCACAGAAAGAATGGTAGAACAATGATACCATTAGCAGCGAACGGTGTCATTAGTTGCTGAACAGCACTTGGCGATGTTACACGCTCATTCCTGGGATACTGCCTTGGTGTAATGCATTGATTTCAGTTATCCTTCGAAGTGGTAGTGAGCTTACGGTTGTTCCAACCTGGAAGACGGGTGTAACAATCATATCGGTGGTTCAAAGGAGTCAAACTGACTTTTGCGCATTGTAATGGGACACCCTCCTCTAACATCACCTTGCTTTAATAGAAACAGCCGATGCCAGGAATAATTTCGTATCTTGTATAGATGAACATTATCTCAGCTGTTTAACTCAATGAATTTCATTTGATTGTCTGTATGATGTATTACATTTCGGTCTAAAACGTATAAAAGGAAATTAATTTGTTATAATCGATATGCATTAACTCTGTATGTACAGTTAAAATTACTCTTCTTTTAGAAATATTTGAAATTACGAAATATGTGGCATACTTAAAATACCTATTATTAATTACTGAATGTGACGCAAGCTATTAAATTTATTTCTGGATTCATTTATAAAATAAGGATATAACTTGGTGAAAACTCCTATTTTGTCAAGAATGTTTGCAAACTCTTTTGTTTTGTAAACTCTTTGGAATATTTTTAGTACAGCAGAATGTGGTAGTAGTGCGCATGGCTCTGATGGAAACGGATGGGTTTTTATGTTTGGCAATAACAATGTAAATTTCTGTTTTATGGAAGTGGAGATTGTAAAGCCAGTGTAACATAAAATAATGGGATATAATAAAAAAGTCATAGAAACAGAAATAACGAAACAGCATTACTTAATATTTATTGTATCATCTGGAACCCACAAAGTTAAAAAAATTCTGCCTCATGAATCTACCCCTAGACGTGACGAGCTGCAGCCAACGATGATAAAATGAAGATAATTTAAAAGTTATTTGTACATCTTACGCCTCTCGAAGCTTTTGAAAAGAATTATCTTTATGAAGAGAATGAAAAACTATTGGTGATGTGTGGGACGGTAAAATTACAGCATGAAAAGAGGTCTTGCATGCTGTTAAAAGAGGATCATCTAAGAGACATGAACATGAAATTAACCGACAGATCCATAAAGAGAAAGTCAGACCCAGATAATTGGGAGTCTTCTTGGACGAATAACAAAATTATGGTGAACGTATTGAAGAAATGAGCGAGGGAGTCAGAAACACAATGAACGAAATTATTATTCTCGCCAGTTACATTAAAAGCTGCCAACGGAAACAATAAAAACGTATCATTACGCTGTCATGTGATACTGTACGAGTGAATGGACCCGCAGACTTGTATTAGTAACACGGGAACGGATAGTTAACAGGGTGTAACGTGGAATGCCTCTTCAGCTGACTGGAGCGTTTGCCCCTGTGTCAGGTGAGGCGTCGGGGGTAATAGTTGGAATGTGACCATCCGATCTCGAGATACAGAAAATGCGGCAATGTAGTGACCGAAAAAACAAGAATATGTTAACGTGCTGAAACTTATAGGAAGACGAGCCACAAGAAAGCAGCAAAATCAAAATAAGATCTTCCACCTATGTCAGAAACGATGGGATTACGCCAAAACAGCGAAGCGCACCAATGATGTTTTGAAAAATATGAAAGAGAGACTGGGACTGAAGCATCTGAATCCGTCAAGAGGCTGGAAGCACCTTTCGACTGGTCGTGGGCCTTAGGCTGCCTGCTGACATCGGAAATGGTAGGAAACATATCTCCGAGTGTGTCTGTGGTGAAAAAGATGCACTAGAACATACTATGTGGGGATTAAGACACAAAAGAATTACAGACATTGGCTGTGAGCGCTCTTTGTTTGAAATCAACGGGAAAAGCTGAAAATTTCTGCTTACCCGGCATATGCTCAGACCACTTTTTTCGTTTTTCTTTTTCGTTTTTCAAATTTCGCGGACAAGTGCTATACCGACCTTTGTATGTGTGTGTGTACCGGCCGCTGTGGCCAAGCGGTTCTAAGCGCTTCAGTCTGGAACCACGCGACCTCTATGGTCGCAGGTTTGAATCGAGCCTCGGGCATGGATGTGTGTGATGTGCTTAGGTTAGTTAGGTTTAAGTAGTTCTAAGTTCTAGGCGACTGATGACCTCGGATGTTAAGTCCCATAGTGCTCAGAGGCAATTGAACCATTTTGTGTGTGTGTGTGTGTGTGTGTGTGTGTATGCAGCGGATCCTACTACCTTCATCAGAAGCTTCCAAGTCGTGCAAATTAATGTAGGGGGCACTCCCTCTAAATTGTTTCCTCAGAATGTCAGTCGTATTGGATGAGTCATCTTCAAGTGTGGCTTCTAGTATTCTAGTATTCGGAACGCCCCAGTGGGCAAGAGGGTCGCCTAATATTGCGCCTAAATAACTCGCTATTCGTGCCCGGCACAATGCATGGAACCAGAACGCCTCGTGAGTGGTCGTCAGATGAAACCACAAGTCGAGAGCGCTTTCCGGGGGTGCTTGTAAAACGTAATACAGCACCATGCCCTTCAGCCAGTTGATGGCGTTCGTTCTGGCGGTGGGAAAGTAAACAGTATCTGGGCGTAGGAACTAGTTCGGTAGGATAAGACTCCGGCTGGCGCTGCAACAGGAGCGTCAGCATACGTTGTCTAAGGTCCCAGCGTGTGCCCGCAGCTCGTGGTCGTGCGGTAGCCTTCTCGCTTCCCACGCCCGGGTTCCCGGGTTCGATTCCCGGCGGGGTCAGGGATTTTCTCTGCCTCGTGACGGCTGGGTGTTGTGTGATGTCCTTAGGTTAGTTAGGTTTAAGTAGTTGTAAGTTCTAGGGGACTGATGACCATAGATGTTAAGTCCCATAGTGCTCAGAGCCATTTTTTTAAGGTCCCAGCAGTTGTCCGTCGCAGCACTCGTCAAGTGGTGCGCGTCGGAATCGACGACTGTGCAGTGCAGGCGCAAAAGGTCGTCCGTAAGATGCATGGAATGGAGGCGCTGGCGTGCGGTTAATTTCCTGTTCACCACCACGTACAACAAGGAGCGAGCGTATGTGGGGAGGTATGGGGGATGGTTGGTCCTCCACACTCTGGTACAGCACATTGTCAGATGCCCCTGTTCGACTTTGTTGCGGGGTTCTCGTGTTTGATAGAGGCAGTAATAGTTTCTCGTGCTCGGCGCTCTCGTCGCCGGTAGATCCTAGGTCATGCCGCTCAGTTCGACCAGAAAATGTTGGATGTAGGTGAGAGACGGTGCTATGTGGTCCACAGCGACCGGTAGTAGAAGATCTTGGGGCGCGGCGATCTCAAGCAGCATCCCTGTCAAGCTGGTGCTGACATCTGTCCGTGCGAGTCGCATTGTCCATAGGTATAGCACCCGCGCGCGATTGTGCACGTGAGTCAACTCCAGACCTCCCGCCAGTCGTGGCTTCGTTAAAGTGATGTAGCGGACCTTGAATATTTGACCTGCACTCACAAAATGTCCGTGCGCCGCCTGGACCATGGTGTCGGTTAACGTAAGAGCCTTTGTAAAATAATTAAGTTTTGAAGCTAGGTAAGTGTTGACGTAGCGCGTCCGAGGAATCACAAGCATTTGGTGGGATATTCTGTAATGGAGGGGTCACGTGTCCGTTGTAACAGCTGGAGTAACGTAGCCGTCGCAGTTCGGCGATCTGCATTGGAGAACTGCACTCCAAATGCGTTCAGTGTAATTTATGCATACGATAATAACAGTAATAATAACAAGTGTGGGAGTGATTAGTGAACTGTGGAATGTGACTGACAAAAATTGAAGTTGTCATAACAGTAGACATAGATTTGATGCTAGTTGTAGTTTTTATCCATTGTACAAATGGATCTTCTTCTTCTTCTTCTTCTTATTATTATTATTAATAGTAGAATTAGTTATGACAATGGGAGGTACTATTTTTTGCATAAAATAATTATTAATGTATACTTCATAATTTCTGTAGCGATTAATGTACCCTGTGTTTAAATTTTAAGTAACGGGCTACAGTGGCATGGAATATATAAATAAACAACTGTATAACTCAATAAAATAAATGTTCAGCCGAGCTGTTGTTTCAGTTTTCTGCACTTCATTTCGAAGAGCGAGTTCTGATACAGAGCACGAACTGATAGTCAAATGCAAATTCCCTCAGCGTTTTCCAAGTTTGAAGGGTGTGATGGTCAGCGAGATTTTAGTAAGTTGAGTGGTCGATTGCCAAATTTTATTTAAACTGAATCGTCCATTCCGGTGCATTACATTTTCAGACGTCTTTATTTCGACAGACTCCTTAATTATTCTCTCCCAAAACTGGGCGCTTGCGCCACGATACCTAGCTCAGTGTATTTCATTTCACGAATATATTCGAGGCAGTACTCGGCGACAGATAATCTGCGGGGTTGCTTTAATCGGCTGTGTCACTGATAGTCACTGAATCACTCTCTGGCATCACACAATTTTCCCCCATATCTAGACAATAAATTCTAAATGACAGCGTCTAGTACGCTCAAATCAAACGACATTAAATTTCACTGCTTAAAACATCTATGTAAGGCAACGATTCGCGAACCTTGTAAGTAGTACAGAAATAAAAATTGCACAAAGATAAACTGAATCTCTGATTGGAAACAGGAAGGAAGACCATTTTTTTCGAAAATAAACTGAAATATAAATTTAATTTTGGAGCTATCCACTCATCGATGAGTGGAAACAGGAAGAAAAATCCAATAATAACACGGAAAATACAGCCTTTTAAAGTTTGTAATTAGTGGAATAGAGAAGAATGTCCCGACATTCTTTTGTTTTCCACTCACTAGGGTAAGCAACATCACCAGATGTCGGGCAAAAAATGTTACAACAATGCAGCTAAATGGCATTTAAACACATTGTTTCAATTGTACTGTCCAAGTTATTGTCAGTGCTTTTAAGTTTCTGTTTGTAGTGAATGAGTGAAAGGGACTCTGAAATTGAAAGAAGTGCACGGGAGAAGAAAAGTTGTAAGAAATCTATGTCAAAGAAAGACGCAAGAGAGCTAAATCAATAGGACAGGAATACATAACCTCTAAAGGATTAGTTGTGCTAGCGAAACGGTCTCGTCCACCACTACAGTAAGTTTCACATAAATGTTTTCATGTGATATTTGTCTACATTTTACTGCTAAATATTTAAGTGAAGTGTATTGTATCTTGCTTCAACATTCTGTTTTATTGCAGTTGTTCCAAAATGTGTTTTGAACATTTCAAAGATGAGAATGGAATGGAAATACTGTACGATCGTAAAACTAAGAGAGATAAAGATCTGTATTTAATGGGTCTGATAGAATATTCACCTGTACAAGGCAGAAGGAGCAGAAAAGAAAATTCGACATTTGTGAAGAAAGGTACACACAGATTCTTTGTTATGAAACAAAGCGAAAGGATACTGGTATGTCGCAAAGCAGTTTGCAAGCTGTGAGTGATAAGGCTGTTGTACGCTGAACATCGCTCATTGTTAATGGCCTAACTCGTGATGACCGTAGGGGAAAGCATATTAACAAGAGAAATACAGTTGGATCTGATGTCATTGCTAAGATTGATGCTCATATTTCATCTTTCCCAACCCACTAGTCACACTACAGTGGCAAAGTATTATATATTTGAATTCCAACTTAAATGTCAAAAAGATGCACCACTTGTTTTGTGATAAAAATCCAGAACTGACAGTGAAGTATGAATATTATCTCAAATACTTCAATGAAAATTTTCATAATAGATTCAGTCGCCCACAAGTGAGTTGCTTCTAGCCAAAATTCTCTGTTCCTGAATGAAGTTTCAAAACGAGTGGCTGTCGCAGAATTGATGGTTTACAAGCGACGAGCGTCTAAGATTTATAAAAAACAAAAGGAGGTGATAAAACTGTGTGCTTAAACAAGTGATGTAGTCGGCCAGGTTTTTGGTAATAAGCAAAATGTTCCCCTTCCTTGTCTTCCTGTACAGGAAACGTTCAACTTACGAAGACTGTGTTTTTTTTGTATTTGTCATCCATAACCTGAAAAGCAATGCAACACAGTTTTACTGCTACTATGAACGACAAAGCAACTGAGGTCCCAATGAAGTGTGCACATTTATCAGTGACTACGTAAGTGGACTACCTGACTCAGTGAAAGAACTACATGTGTTCAGTGATTCTTGTATCGGGCAAAATAAAAACGACACCGTAGTACAGTACCTTACGTATCTCGCAATGACTGAGAAATTTCAAGTAATTCAGCATTAGTTTCCTGTTGGAGGTCACTCCTTCCTCCCAAGTGATAGTGATTTTGGCGTAGTGAAGAGAGCCATACGACAAGATAGAGTTTACTCTGCTAAACAGTATGTTGAAATGATAGTTAATTCAAGGAAAACACTGAACTCTTTTCAGGTCAAGATTATTGAAAACAAAGATATTATTGACTTTAAGCAATAGCCGCAGCTGTTTGTAAGCTTTAGCATTTGATGATGATTTTGAGTCTCTATTTTAGTAAATTATACCTCCTGTCATTACGAAATTTTTCCTCGTACATCAAATTGAAAATGTTCGCAATAAATAAACATTGAATGTGGAACTATTGCAAAAGAAATTCGAAACACTCGAGCAGTACGCAGGAATGAACTATTGTTCTCTACACTGTATCTTTTATACACGAGCTATACTCTTTTAAAAATTCTCCAAATAAACCGAAGTCGAGCGTTCGCATTCCTTACTACCGCCCTCATGTGCTTCCCCATTTCACATCACTTAGCAACGTAACGGCTGTGTATTTAATCTACGTGACTGTGTCAAGCGATACACTCCTAAGTAGTATTCCAGCTTACTGGATTGTTTTCCCAACTGATCTGAATCAAGTTATATTTTTCTAAGTCTGAACAAGCTTCGATTTTTAACACCAACTAAAAATTTCGTCTATCTTCCTACAGTAACTCAATGACGACACCATCCTGTACACCACAGCGCCATCAGCAGACAGGCGCAGACTGCTGATCACCCTGTTCGTCAGATTATTTATGTATACAAACATTAATGATGGTTCTATCACACTTCCGTGAGGCGTTCCTGACGATACCTTTGTCTCTGGTGAACACTCACCGTAAAGGCCAGCGTACTGTGTTACATTACTTAGGAAGTCTTCGAGACACTCAAATATTTTGAAACCTAATCGGTATGCTTGGACCTTCGTTAGAAGTCTGCAGTGGAACACCGTGTCAAACGCTTTACGGATATCTAGGGATGTAAAATCGGTCTGATGTCCTTCGTCCACGGTTCACAACACATGTGAGAAAAGGGCAAGTTGAGTTTTGCACGATCGATGCTTTATAAATCCGTGGACAGAAGCATTTTCGCCTCATATTCAGCATATATTCCAACATTCTGCAGCACGCCAAAGTACAGGATTTTCGCTGATCTGTTCTAGCACCCTTCACACACACGAGTCACCGGTGCTTTTTCCAGTCGTTAGGGACTTCGCCCTGTGCGAGAGATCCCCGATAAATTCTAAGTAAGCTAAGTAAGGGGCCAATATCCTAGAGCACTTCCTGTGAAACTAAAGGCTATAAGACTCCAAGATCATACTATCATTGATAAATAAGTATGCTTCCACTGATTTCTTGGTAGCCATTTCCTTTTAACAAATTTAAATATCGAAAATCAATTAATTAACCTGCAAGACTTGACGTCGTGCACTTTTATAATGAACGACGTATCATTATTTCTTAAAATTATTCGTTATGGTCTATTATTCGTTAAACGTTGGTCAACGTAGTAAAATCTCTCAACCAACGTGTCTCTGTATGATAATTAAAAAAGTTCAAATCACTAGAAATCTATATTTTCAAAGGCGCAAGGCCCAAAAATGCCAATGGTGGTCACTTTAAACGTCTTCTATAGTCAGACTTTTTTTAAATGGAATAACGCCAAATGAGATTAACAAGCTAAAAGTTGGGTAAATTAGAATGTCAGTGGTGTTTGTTGCAGGATTCTGGTGCGAGTCGTTTACAAGGTATCGCATTTTGGAAAATGTTCGCACACCGACACTTCTAAAAATATCTTTGGTAGCACACACTAAAGAACAACACAAGTACATACAATAGTTACTTGTATTCTAACCAGTAACGAGAAAATTTACCATCACAGTCTGTGACAAGATGATCACTTGCAGTAGCAATACGTGCTTCCAAAGTGGTGCGAAACGACGTGCTAGAATTTGAGCGGAGATGTCCAAGCAGGCAGCAGTAATACACTCCTGGAAATTGAAATAAGAACACCGTGAATTCATTGTCCCGGGAAGGGGAAACTTTATTGACACATTCCTGGGGTCAGATACATCACATGATCACACTGACAGAACCACAGGCACATAGACACAGGCAACAGAGCATGCACAATGTCGGCACTAGTACAGTGTATATCCACCTTTCGCAGCAATGCAGGCTGCTATTCTCCCATGGAGACGATCGTAGAGATGCTGGATGTAGTCCTGTGGAACGGCTTGCCATGCCATTTCCACCTGGCGCCTCAGTTGGACCAGCGTTCGTGCTGGACGTGCAGACCGCGTGAGACGACGCTTCATCCAGTCCCAAACATGCTCAATGGGGGACAGATCCGGAGATCTTGCTGGCCAGGGTAGTTGACTTACACCTTCTAGAGCATGTTGGGTGGCACGGGATACATGCGGACGTGCATTGTCCTGTTGGAACAGCAAGTTCCCTTGCCGGTCTAGGAATGGTAGAACAATGGGTTCGATGACAGTTTGGATGTACCGTGCACTATTCAGTGTCCCCTCGACGATCACCAGTGGTGTACGGCCAGTGTAGGAGATCGCTCCCCACACCATGATGCCGGGTGTTGGCCCTGTGTGCCTCGGTGGTATGCAGTCCTGATTGTGGCGCTCACCTGCACGGCGCCAAACACGCATACGACCATCATTGGCACCAAGGCAGAAGCGACTCTCATCGCTGAAGACGACACGTCTCCATTCGTCCCTCCATTCACGCCTGTCGCGACACCACTGGAGGCGGGCTGCACGATGTTGGGGCGTGAGCGGAAGACGGCCTAACGGTGTGCGGGACCGTAGCCCAGCTTCATGGAGACGGTTGCGAATGGTCCTCGCCGATACCCCAGGAGCAACAGTGTCCCTAATTTGCTGGGAAGTGGCGGTGCGGTCCCCTACGGCACTGCGTAGGATCCTACGGTCTTGGCGTGCATCCGTGCGTCGCTGCGGTCCGGTCCCAGGTCGACGGGCACGTGCACCTTCCGCCGACCACTGGCGACAACATCGATGTACTGTGGAGACCTCACGCCCCACGTGTTGAGCAATTCGGCGGTACGTCCACCCGGCCTCCCGCATGCCCGCTATACGCTCTCGCTCAAAGTCCGTCAACTGCACATACGGTTCACGTCCACGCTGTCGCGGCATGCTACCAGTGTTAAAGACTGCGATGGAGCTCCGTATGCCACGGCAAACTGGCTGACACTGACGGCGGCGGTGCACAAATGCTGCGCAGCTAGCGCCATTCGACGGCCAACACCGCGGTTCCTGGTGTGTCCGCTGTGCCGTGCGTGTGATCATTGCTTGTACAGCCCTCTCGCAGTGTCCGGAGCAAGTATGGTGGGTCTGACACACCGGTGTCAATGTGTTCTTTTTTCCATTTCCAGGAGTGTACATCGTTGCATATCACTAGTTGTAGCTGGTATGTCCTTGTAGACAGCATTTCCCAGCTTTCGTCATAAAAAAACCATCTAGAGACGTCAAACCCGTGGAACGCGCCAGGAAAGTACAGGTCGGTCCTCTGTGTCCAATCCAACAATATGGAAACAATTCGTGAAGACATGCTGTAGAACTTAGCGCACGTTGGGCTGGTCAGCCTCATGTTGCTACCACAGGTTACTTCTAGTCCGCAAAGGGACGTGTTGAGGCATCCATGGATGGCGGTTTGTTAGGAGGCTGTGATACTAAAGCGCGTTCAGAGACTCGTCTAAAAAAAAGGGCTTATGAGCTGATGGTCACTATCCCACCCAACACCATTACATCCCAATGGTTGATAGTCGCACTTCACGAAGCCAACCGGAAATGTCAACAGGCCAATGGCGCACGTTTCGTTGGTTTACGTGATCGTCATTGGGAGATGTGGTTTCATCACAAAGCAAGGTATATGATACATCTGGAGTACCCTGTCTTAATGTCCACATACAGAAGTTTGCACCATTCCCATAATCGTTTCGATGCAGCTCTTTAGGGAGATGTGATACAGATGGAACCTATTCCAATGGAGAATGCATAGGACAATTGCCTGACTCTTGTCACTTCTTCGTGCAATGGTGCGGGAGCTAATATGCGGATCAACTGCACCCTCCCTTCTATAGTTACTTGTTCCATTCTGTTACGTTGTCCAGGTGTTACACTTCAATATTCACGTAACTGGCTGAAAAGGTTGAAAACTAACTGCCAAGCTGGTTGACGCTTATTGGGATATTAGTCCACGTACACCAGTAGCAGGGAGATGCGGATGCTCGCGCGATTTTGATATCAAATTGATATTAAACTGATATGCAAATTAAGTAAATTGATCAATAAAATACCCCCATACTCCTCAACCTGGATGACGTTATGTGTTTTCCTCAGCAGGCATCTCCCTCCCCCACATTCCGTATTGGTGGGAATTTCGAATTCTGGCGGGAATTTCAAATTGGTTGGGAATTTGTTTCTCCAAGGGCTGTGCTGACGTCCCACCCCACCCTAGAATAGCTGCTACCGAGAAGGGGAAGCAGCATAAGAAGAAAAGCGGATGTATAAAGCTTCACGCTGCACTGATGTCCGGTTAGTATGCTGTGGTGTCGACAAAGCATAAAGTCATCGAGTAATGGAAGGCCGTTCGAGAAAAGTTACAATTACTGAGGTTAGGGCATTTGAAGCGGGAGCAGATTCTGTGAGAAACCTTTAGACCAGTTACTGAATATATCGATGAACACTCATCGAAATTTCACAACGACCACAATGACGCTATTTCGATTTCGTAAACCGTCACAGAAATGCTAGAATACACGAAGCATTCGCTCTGAGTGGTGAAAAACCATACATGTTGGGCATGCAGCCTACAACTTTAAATAAAAAACAATACAGGTTGACGATATACAGTTTCTGGGAACACGGGGTCTGCTGAACCTTATTTTTCTAAGACCCACATAAACTGTAAATTATCGACCTAAAGATCTGAAAATATATTGCGAAATATTGCTTTTGACTGATCTGAATAAGAATGCAAAATGTCGAAGCAATATGAAATACAAACCCAATATAAAACCTATATTGAGTGGTGAAAAGAACAGCAGCAGTGATGGTATTTACAGTCAGCATTGGGACAGGTGTTACGCTCAATCAAAGGAAACCCCCCAGTTGGGAAACGGTGCCAAAATTTGTTGGTTACTGTCGTTGCAATTTACAATTTCTTTATTGATTACTTTAACCATTAAAAGACGTTTCTTTACCACTTGACCAGGAACAGATCCAAAAAAGCTAGCAGGCATGAGTGCCTTTTCAAAACAATTTACTTTACAGTTAACGGCCAAGCCATTTTACTTAAAACCAGCTTTGATAACACATTTGATAACGAATCAAAATTTTCCAAGTAATGAAATTAAAAACTTTACTTTACCGTTAATAGCTAAGCCATTTCACTTAAAACAGACTTCGATAAAGCATTTAATAACAAAATTAAAACTTTCCAAGTAATGAAACAAAAACACAGATTTTCATACAACTTCTCTACCGAAGATGTAGGAAGCCACTTCTTCTAAATTTTGGCACAACGAGATATTAAATTAGAAGGGCTCGCTAACAGGGAGGCAGAACTAGCATTTTCAAAGGATGCCAAGTAGATTAAAACAATCGTAGTAAAGATACAGTCATTCAACTTTTACAATAACTAACAATTTTAAAGCCACGTAATTTTAAAAAACCCACCAATGAAAGGCAAACTTAACCTTATTAAACAGTGGCCAAAGACAATCAGAGTAAAATACAACTTTTAACATTTTACGATAACTAACAACGTTAATACCATGTCCTGCCACCAAAATGTTATGGGAGAAATAATTAACCGACCGGTTGTAAGAGCGGCCACAATTGTCTCCCGAAGGATGCTCAGGCTAGAAGCGGACTAACAGACCCACAACGCCTCACATTCAGCAATGACATCGACCTCACACGAAGCCAGGGGAGAAGGAGGAATCAAATCAGGAACCATAATCCCTGCCCAAAAATACACTTCCTCCCAGGCAGTGCTAATAAGAAGTCACAAGGTCACTGGCTATAATTACACCGGTGACAGGTACAGAAAACCCGAACACAGGCCACAAGGCAGAAAAGACGCTGGTTGCACAAACCAAAATTCTTCAATTAACATCTACACCTTTAACCAACTTAACTTACAGTTTATCAGAGAAACAGCAGATGAACTCCGATGCAAAGGTTCCTCACACCCGACCGTGTCCACGTCGCCAGCGTATCCACCTGGGCACAGTCACGCAGCCACGCGCTCTGTCAACGGAGCCCTCGTCTTCTCTGCACCCTCGGAGGCGAAATACCACTCCTCAGGTAAGGCGAGTTACTAGTCCATCATTCCCGCCTCCAGACGGACAACTTATAGACATCCGTTGCCGCTTCCACCAAGTAGTGACTCGGAACCACCGCCGTGGCCACCGGGTGTTCACAGCAAGAGCTTACAGCCTTGTCCCGTCAACCCGTCCCACACGTCTCGCACCGCCAGGATAGACTACGCGGCTTCTCGGAACAACAGCCGGCTCTCCACCGCGACGCCACGCTGCAGTGTAATCGTACGACATTGTCAAATTTCCGATTTTAAAAACGACCGACCGACTCGTCATAGCTAGGCAACCAACCAGCCATGCCCCCAAAGATCTTATTCCCTTACACAAGGCTAACATGAAGCAACGACTCGAAGATCGATAGGGCCAGACACGCCGCCAGAGGGGAATCTCAACAGAATCGTACGCAGCATAACGATAAATATGAAAGAATCAATTAACGATGGAATGGAAGGACTCAGAACAATCTTAACAGCGCGATATATGTTGAGAGCCGACACACGGGTAAAGCATAAAAGAGAGAGCAATTGACTCTTGCGGTATCTATAAAACGACGACTACAGTGAGCTAATAGATCGGCAATGACTGTTCATGGCGACGGCCGGTGTGGCAGAGCGATTCTAGACGCTTCAGCCTGGAGTCGCGCGACCGCTACGGTGCCTCGGGCATGGATGTGTGTGATGTCCCTAGGTTAGTTAGGTTTAAATAGTTCTAAGTCTAGGAGACTGATGACCTCAGATGTGCTCAGAGCCATTTGAACCATTTGAACTGTTCATGGCATCAGCTGCCGCTGGCAATACAGCTCATTCGAGTGGTTTCAATAATTTCTGAGTTTAGAGAGAGGCGTATCATCGAAGAGACTGTAGTTTGAAAACTGTAAAAACCAGCACGCACAACATACCCTCGAAGATATGTTATAATTAAAAGATTGGACGACCGTCGACATGCGGGAATATTCACGTGTGACTAACTGAGTCAATTATATTTTAATGGTCATTGGCACTTATTCTAAATTTGCCTCATGGAAGCGAAAACAGGGATGGGTGTTGTACATGTGTTTGAGCGATTGTTGCAGACTGGGACGAATCGAAGCACAGACAGCCTTCAAACAGATCGCGGCACCGATTCTTACGATAGATATTTCAAGACGGTGATAGAGCAGTATGGAATACATTACTACTCGACATTCACGCACCTGAAGGCGAACCCCTGAACAGAACAGTGAAAGCCCAAATGTGGACACGATACAATCTTCATTGCTCACACAAATGAACCAATATCCTCCCGAAATTAACTGCAAAGTATAATCGAACCAAATATCACACACACGCACACACACACACACACACACAAAATGAGACCAGTCAATGCGAGGTGGCGCAGTGGCTAGCACACTGGACTCACATTCGGGAGGACCACGCTTCAGTCCCGCGTCCGGCCATCCTAATTTAGGTTTTCCGTGATTTCCCTAAATCACTCCAGGAAAATGCCGGCCGACTTCCTTCCCCGTCCTTCCCTAATCCGATGAGACCGATGACCTCGATGTTTGGTCTCTTACCCCAAACAACCGCAACCAATCAATGTTCATGATAATAGACTTCTCGTTACAGTACACAATCGTATTAAAATGTTAGATCCACGTAAACAGCAATTTAATGTAGGTGACGTAGTACGTACTTCAAAGCACAAGACATCATTCGAGAAGTCATGCATCCCACATTGATCAACCGAGTTATTCACAGTTTCCAAAGTGCAGAAAACAAATCCTAGAGCCTCCCTCTTAAAGGAAAGCGGTACTGAAATTGAAAAAGAAAAGAGTCAAATGGCTCTGAGCACTATGGGGCATAACATCTGAGGTCATCAGCCCCTAGACTTAGAACTACGTAAACGTAACTACCCTAAGGACATCACACACATCCATGCCCGAGGCAGGATTCGAACCTGCGACCGTAGCAGCCTCGTGGTTCCGGACTGAAGAGTCTGGAACCGCTCGGCAACACTGAAATTGCAGGATACTTTTACACAGAAGAGTTACAGAAGAGCTCGGATCCAAATGTGTGTTTTGTATAGAGGGTCATACGGCGGCAAGGGCATAGAGCGTTAATTAAATGGCTTGCCTTTACTGCATCACAAAACAGCTGGATCGATGCTGACGATTTTTTGTATGACAAGGTTCGCAGACCACAGCCACGTCAGTAGCACAACATGCGTGATAGGAAACGCACTAGAGGGATCGGTGGTATTCTTGACAAACTACCAGTCTAATTAAACATTCGTGATATAGCTACCGAGGGCATGGAATAAAACTTCAAAAATGACTGCCACGCAATGATGTGGGGATAAATCTGCTCGATGTAGGGCGTATGGAACACGACATTGCGTATGAAGGAAATAAATGTCGTCACACCTCCGATTGAATTGTAGCTAATAAAGCTAAGGCAATACATACTAGATGGAATATTGAGATAGGTCAACGCATAGCAGCATTTACAGTTGAGAAAACTATGCATGGTACAGCTAAGTTGGGCTTGGATGTGAAGATGTTCAGCCCAGTTACGCCGCACGTAAGACGCTACGGAAGAAGATGACAACCAAAGGCTGTGTGATAAACTATATGCCGACAGCGCTGTATGCAGCTAAAACTGCCCTGAGGCAGAAGGCAGTGGGAAAAAAAATTGATTAAACTACCCAAGGCAAGGTTCTATCAATGACCAAGAAGTCAGGGAAGCAGCCATCGGAAAAGGGCTATACTTAAAACCATACAAGAAAGGACCTTGTCTCTCTAATATATAATTTCAAAAGAAGAAATTCAAATAACGTCTGCTATTTAGAATCATTTGGTGACCTGCAACCCCCAGAAGAATTACAACGATATTTCATAGGCAGAAGGCATGTGTTCTACAATTTTCGCCGCTACCAAGGCTGTAATACATTTCTGTTTGGTCATCTATGCATCATGTTCCTTTTTACATTTACGAATGATATGTAAGTACGGGTATTAAGCGGGTTCATCGGTTGATATTTAGACGCAGTGTCGTACAATCTGACTTTAAAAGGTCGCTCAACTATATTACATGTGAATTGCACCCTGCCAGTTTATTTAAGCATTAAATGTTGGAGTACCATGCTGATAGGACTGGAGACATAGAACACTATCCCAAATATTACAGAGGCTAACAATAAACTGCATATGGAAATTAATGGTAAAAACGAAATTGTGGAAATGGGACCTGGTGCACACGATACTGACGATTCAAACGAAGTTTTAGAAGAGTCTGGGAAAGGGGCTAAACTCCAGGCAAGCATCAGTACATGTAAATCTAAAATAAGGGCGCTGAATGCTTCGATTGACTTAAAGCAGAAAAGTTGAATAGTCCCACTACTGGGTTTCCGAAACGGATAGGTTTTGAAAATGAATTCCAGTAAATTTTACAAATCTGATCAGACAACGGATATTCTCCTTGTCAGTATAATCCGTGTTCAGCGAAACATTGCAACGAACTCCTGTCAACGAAAGATTGGTTCCTTCAGTTTACGGATTCTTTTCATCATTTGGAACAGAGTGTAAGATTATTGAGACTCCTACCAACGCTATATATCTTCTTGTAACAGTTCAGACATTGGACTGTCTGGACCTGCGTATTGTAGACCAGAATAACCAACTTATGGACTTTTGTGGTGAGGAAATCATTGTACGACTACTTATAAGACGTGCGTAGGGTATAAAGTCAGAGCACAGAGCGCACAGCACAGCACTTCACAGCAGAACCGCAAGGTGATAACACGTGCAAACCACGATTTTCTTAAATTAGTAGTCTTGAAACCTCTCAATGACCTCGTCGATCAATATATCTCACCCAGTGGAATACGTCGAAGGGATCATACGCCAGGAATACTTCTCTTGTAATCTTTATACTTCAACGACATTTAACAAGAACGATAAAGTTAGGGTTGTTATCCAGCATCAAGACGCTGTAGCTCTTCCATGCAAGAGTTTCATACATTGGGATGGATCCTTTAAGAAAAAAGATGTCATACCGTGTGATAAGCCTTACACATAATACTTCGGCATTCCCGTGCGGAAAATACGTTATGAACTTAAAGGGGTAGAGATTGATCGTACACGTAATGTCGGCATAGCATCAACCCTTAAAACAATTGCCTTATCGTCACCCTCGGATCTGAATGGCTTAGAAAATGCAGGATGGTTCATAGACGAACCTGTGTGCCGATTTAGTGCATCCATACCTCTAGAAATTGTCATGGGGTACTTCGAGGACATGCAGGGAATTATTATGAATGCTAAACAGGAGCATATTCTGGTACAGAGTGCAACGGATAACAACTCATAAATTGGAGGAGCTCAAGAGGGGAATCAGATCATCATGAATAAAATTGTATTGAAGATGCCACACATCAATGTGACAGACGAGGAGGGTTTGAAGCTTTTAAGATTTCTAAATACCGATACGTATCTGCCATTAACTTCCTGCTCATGGCAGGATTTTGAGTATCTGGTGCTACAGACAGCGACCAGACAATCGTGGGATATTAAAACTGTGGTGTCACCGCCAGACACCACACTTGCTAGGTGGTAGCTTTAAATCAGCCGCGGTCCATTAGTACATGTCGGACCCGCGTGTCGCCACTGTCAGTGATCGCAGACCGAGCGCCACCACACGGCAGGTCTCGAGAGACGGACTAGCATTCGCCCCAGTTGTGCGGACGACGTAGCTAGCGATGCACACTGTCGAAGCCTCGCTCCTTTGCCGAGCAGATAGTTAGAATAGCCTTCAGCTAACTCCATGGCTATGGCCTAGCAAGGCGCCATTAGCCCTACATAGCAATTGATACTTATCGTATAAAGCATGTCTCATCAAGAATGATGTATACAACAAGGATGGATTAAAGTTAAGTATTCCGAAAGCTACGTACTTTTCTTTATAGCATTCATTACGTATCCTGTTTCAGACCTCACGCGTTTTGTTGCTACGCAATGGCCCTTGTCAAAGTCACGGATAGAGGATCCGTTGGTTCGCAGATTTTTTGCTCACAAGGAGAGACTTTTTGTACGACGTGGTGTTTTGTTGTTGCGTTCTGATAATGATCAGTCCAGAGTCGTGGTCCCACGTTCGTTACAGTCCTCTGTCTTACGGCTTCTTCACCAAGGACATTGGGGTATAGTGTGAACGAAACAACTTGCTCGTCAGCACTGTACTTGGTTCGGAATCGATGCTGCGATTACGCATATCTGCTCTTCTTGCATGGCGTGTGCCGAACAACAATCCGCACCGCCGCGGAAATTCTTTGCATGGCCAAAAGCCACTTCCCCTTGGCAACGCTTGCACATCGATTTTGCTGGTCCATTCTGGAATGCTAGATGGTTGGTTGTGGTAGATGCCATCAGTAATTTTCCTTTTGTTGTCCGGATGTCTTCCACGACGTCATCTGCCACCATCCAAGCGTTGTCTGCTATCTTTTGCATTGAAGGCCTTCCGCGGACTATTGTTTCCGACAATGGCCCACAATTCATGTCTGCAGAATTTCAGTCTTTCTGCAAGGCCAATGGTATTCAACATCTGACATCCGCGCCGTTTTCGCCTCAGTCAAACGGTGCCGCTGAACGATTGGTCCGGACTTTCAAGTCACAGATGTTGAAGTTAAAAGAGTCGCATTCTCGGGAGGACGCATTGTTGCTCTTTTTGTTTTCGTATCGCTCTCAGCCCCGAGATGGTCGCTCGCCGGCTGAGTTGCTCCACGGTCGTCCTCATCGAACCTTGATGTCTTTGCTGCATCCGCCGCATCAGGTTCCTGTGCAGCGGCAGACTCCTGCTTTTGCTCCAAGCGACGTTGTATTCTATCGCAACTATCCAGATTCACGGCGTTGGCTCGCAGGGCGCATTCTTCGCTGCCTCGGCCGCACGATGTATTTAGTTTTGGGTGCCTCTGGTGAGGTGCGTCGGCATCTCAATCAGCTGCGCCTCTGTCGTCGCCTGGGTTCTGCCGCTCCCCGTCTGCTTTCAGCGACGGTGCCGTCCGGTCAGCGCCCTGGGGACCCGTCTACTGCCTCGCCTCATCCCCAGGTGTTACCGACGTTACCTTCCATTTTTCCCCATGGCGACGCGTCGCCGCCGCCGCCGCCGCCGCCGCCGCCGCCGCCGCCGCTTGGTCTCCCGCCGGCGCCACCCGCAGTGGACGCTTCGCTGCAACCGCCAAGCGCCTCCCTGGGTCACGCGCCGCCGATCGCTTCCCGTGACCAGCTGTCCTCCGCCATGGAACTCTTGCCCGCTGCGGACCACATGGCGTCTTCGCGCGTCGGGTACCCCGACGCAATGGAGGTCGACCCTTCGGCCCCTCCTGTCTCTTTACGGGCGCATACACCGCATGTTGGCGTGCACCCTGGACTAGGTTTTCCGGCGTTTGCTAGCTCCCCTCGGACCGAATGGCCGGGAGCGGGTGGCACAGCCTCGCCTGTTGTTGGGCTCCCCACCTCATCGCATACGCCAACATGGGGTCCTCCACACGGCGGGCGGAAGCCTTATCAAACGACCGTTCGCCGATTTGCGGGGGAGGAATGTGGTGTCACCGCCAGACACCACACTTGCTAGGTGGTAGTTTTAAATCGGCCGCGGTCCATTAGTACATGTCGGACCCGCGTGTCGCCCCTGTCAGTGATCGGACACCGAGCGCCACCACACGGCAGGTCTCGAGAGACGGACTAGCACTCGCCCCAGTTGTACGGACGACGTAGCTAGCGATGCACACTGTCGAAGCCTCGCTCCTTTGCCGAGCAGATAGTTAGAATAGCCTTCAGCTAAGTCCATGGCTACGACCTAGCAAGGCACCATTAGCCTTACATAGCAATTGATACTTATCGTATAAAGCATGTCTCATCAAGAACGATGTATACAACAAGGATGGATTAAAGTTAAGTATTCCGAAAGCTACGTACTTTTCTTTATAGCATTCATTACGTATCCTGTTTCAGACCTCACGCCATCCTTCGTGTGTTTATAGCGTGCATTGCGGTCCCCTCAAATCACACTGTGTCGGCACTTCTGTTCACACATCAAAAACCTCCCTGCATCTGGAAACAGCGAATTCAACATAATTGCATTTCAGACCAATAGAAGGGGGAATTTAGCATATGATTCCACTGTATTTGACAACTGTAATTTGATTAATGCCAGAGTCTACTTGAATTCATAATTCTATCCGTGTGGCAATTTACTGCTATAATGGGATCAGAATGTATACCGTCTAGCGTTTGACATGAATGCAAGGTTTTGTGCTTCTTACTAGGAGGGCTGCCTATTCAGTCCACGGATATTCAAGGAGCTGGCTCGAGTCATCGTAATAGACTGTCCTAAGCAGACTGAGAGAATTAAGTCAGGACCAATAGATGTATGAATCGAATATGAATCCCCATCAAATTTCCCAGAACACACTGCAGCGTTTCCTCTAGTTGTACGTGACCATGTGATTAACCATTGCCCACTTTCTGTTGGGCAGTGTGCTTCATAAATGACCAAGTGCTGTGTCATACCCAGGGCATTTCACAATGACAACTTGGAGTGTGAACATCGTTGGTGACATTCAAGGTTTCTATGATGATGAGTGTAGACAATTCATATTTTAAGATGTTGCAGACATAGCGTACCCAGAAGATGCTAGTATAATAGGCATTCTCAGCAAGAATCACATCACTGAGGTTGTGAACTGTGCTCGTAAAACACGCAGGAGTGCGAAGTGGTTGACAGTTTTCTTTCATGGACTCCACTGGGACGATCCTGGCATACATTATAAAGAAATGACGACGTCACTCCGAGTATTTGATCATTCTGAGACAATCATCTACGTCAAAGGCTAGGAGAAGATCACATGGATGTAGCGAATCTTCAGGTTTACATCTATTTACGACCTGGAATTCCATGGGTGCCCTGCTATCCATCAGCTCAACAAGAGGATGTGTGAAAATAGTGTTGTTTCTGCTTATGGAAACGTAAAATTACTTTTAAGTTCGATTAATGAAAACAAGTGAATTTTGTATCTCACATTTTCTGTTTCTCTTTGTTCCTACCTAGATAGTACCTACTTAGATAGTATGTAACTTTGCTCAGATACTACGCCTAAGGCTTCGTTCAAGCGCAGTAGATAGAATTTCAGACATATTTGCTACATGTCTTTGGAAGCGGACATGATCACGCACCGCCTGTTCCCAAAAACCTATACATGTAGCATGGTAGGCGAAATCCTATGCAAACATTAATTATATATTTTGTTTTCCTCCATCTTAGACGTCACCGCACTCATGCTTCAAACTAGTACTTTGTGCATCTTGCAAAACCTTTACATACACTTGTAAGAATAGGGATTTATGGAATAACAACAAGGACGTATGATAACGAATAACAGTTTCTCATTCAGGCATAAATATTTCAATAGTAATAAAGCTTTACATCTACAGATCTTGTTGTTTTTACAATACACGAAGTAATACTTCTTTTAAATTCACAGTTCTTGTTAATGTTCAAAATGTTTTTTTGCTCACAGTTCTCGTTTTTACAAATAATAGGAGTGGTTGAACAAATTTTTTACTTTACATTGCAGTACTGGTTACAGCTATTGCAGAGGTACAGCTTCTCGTACACTAACACCATTACCACTCTACTGAAATTCCACCCAAACACAAGATTTAATTTGTACGTTGAGCTGGGTGGCTCTAAACATTTTCCACCTCAGGTAGCTGAAATAATGTAATAATACAATGAAGCAGATGACCCTAATATGTTCATCCCAAACAGCTACACTAAAATGAACTGGCTGGAACTCACACACAAAATTAGTATGACTTGGACTACTAGCAGTAGGTGAAACTTAAAAACAAATCTATTTAAATTTGCACTCACACAATCACCCACGCACATGAAAGGCAAAAGAGAGAAATACGGTAAACCATTTCTCCTTCATTTACAATTTTTGAACTTTGCATGATGATGTTAACTTTTTCTAAATTTTTTATAATTTTTCCAGCACATGCTGCTTATATATTTATGCGCACATATTACTCTACTTATTTAGAAAAAAATAGAATATCTTTACACACAGGCATACACACTTACACAGGCATCTACACTCAAAGGCTCTCACAAGAATACACTGATACACAAACGTTCACACATGCAGACACACCATATATCACAAACACATAATATTGACACTATGATAAAATGAGACCCACTATTTGGTACAAGCTCTCACTCAGCTAGTCACTCACTCTCTCTCCCTCATTCAAATTATCAGAATCCCCCACTCCTTCTCGTGCTTCAAGTAAATAGTATGAGTATGGGAGGGTTTCGATCCCTTCATCACAAATCGCCTTTCTTGTCGGCATAAGGTGACAATCCGATTTTAGATTGCAGCACAGTGTACATCACATAACCTGGCTATCGAATACTAGTGTGCTGCAATTATTAATGCGGAGGTTGTGTCACAGCACCATAAACACCACTGTACAGTCACTGCAAGTAGTCTTCGAGCATGAAGACATGTGATGCCGCACGTCGCACACCTTCAGCCCACATCTGGGTGGCTCCATCTAGTGTACTATATGTATATATATTGGATCTTACCCATAAACACCAAAATCGGCAATCCAACCGTCTCATCTTTCACTAAGCCGATAAGATTCTTGTTCTGAGAAATAATACCCTAAGGATAAGAGGCTGCGTGTCAGGTCCCGTGGTCTACGGATAGCGTCTTTGATTCATAATCAAAACGTCTTCGGTCCCGGGTTCGATCCCCGCCACTGCCTGAATTTTAATAAATAATCAGCATTGGCGGCCGAAGACTTCCGGCATAAGAAGTCAGCCTCATTCTGCCAACGGCCTTGTCAAAGAGGGCGGAGGAGCGGATAGAGGTTCAGGGCACTCTCTTGTCCTAGGGGTGGGAAATTGCCCCTAAAGGCGGAAGAATCAGCAAGCAATGATCAACGACATGAGGATGCAGAAGGCAATGGAAACCACTGCATTAAAGACACGTAACGTGTATCCACAGGACATGTGGCCTGTAATTGAAGAAGAGTCATGATGATCTCTCCATTGGCAAAAGATTCCGGAATAGTCCCCCATTCGGATCTCCGGGAGGGGACTGCTAAGGGGGAGGTTACCATGAGAAAAATATTGAATAATCAACGAAAGGATAACGTTCTACGAGTCGGGGCGTGGAATGTCAGAAGCTTGAATGTGTTAGGGAAACCAGAAAATCTGAAATGCAAAGGCTCAATCTAGATATAGTAGGGGTCAGTGAAGTGAAGTGGAAGGAAGACAAGGATTTCTGGTCAGATGAGTATCGGGTAATATCAACAGCAGCAGAAAATGGTATAACAGGTGTAGGATTCGTTATGAATAGGAAGGTAGGGCAGAGGGTGTGTTACTGTGAACAGTTCAGTGACCGGGTTGTTCTAATCAGAGTCGACAGCAGACCAACACCGACAACGATAGTTCAGGTATACATGCCGACGTCGCAAGCTGAAGATGAACGGATAAAGTGTATGAGGATATTGAAAGGGTAATGCAGTATGTAAAGGGGGACGAAAATCTAATAGTCATGGGCGACTGGAATGCAGTTGTAGGGGAAGGAGTAGAAGAAAAGGTTACAGGAGAATATGGGATTGGGATAAGGAATGAAAGAGGAGAAAGACCAATTGAGTTCTGTAACATGTTTCAGCTAGTAATAGCGAATACCCTGTTCAAGAATCACAAGAGGAGGAGGTATACTTGGAAAAGGCCGGGATATACGGGAAGATTTCAATTAGATTACATCATGGTCAGACAGAGATTCCGAAATCAGATACTGGATTGTAAGGCGTACCCAGGAGCAGATATCGACTCCGATCACAATATAGTAGTGATGAATAGTAGGCTGAAGTTCAAGACATTAGTCAGGGAGAATCAAAACCCAAAGAAGTGGGATACGGAAGTACTATGGAATGACGAGATACGTTTGAAGTTCTCTAACGCTATAGATACAGCAATATGGAATAGCGCAGTAGACAGTACAGTTGAAGAGGAATGGACATCTCTAAAAAGGACCATCACAGAAGTTGGGAAGGAAAACATAGGTACAAAGAAGGTAGCTGCGAAGAAACCATGGGTAACAGAAGAAATACTTCAGTTGATTGATGAAAGGAGGAAGTACAAAAATGTTCCAGGAAAATCAGGAATACAGAAATACAAGTCGCTGAGGAATGAAATAAATAGGAAGTGCAGGGAAGCTAAGACGAAATGGCTGCAGGAAAAATGTGAAGACATCGAAAAAGATATGATTGTCGGAAGGACAGACTCAGCATACAGGAAAGTCAAAACAACCTTTGATGACATTAAAAGCAACGGTGGTAACATTAAGAGTGCAACGGGAATTCCACTGTTAAATGCAGAGGAGAGAGCAGATAGGTGGAAAGAATACATTGAAAGCCTCTATGAGGTGAAGATTTGTCTGATGTGATAGAAGAAGAAACAGGAGTCGATTTAGAAGAGATAGGGGATCCAGTATTAGAATCGGAATTTAAAAGAGCTTTTGAGGACTTACGGTCAAATAAGGCAGAAGGGATAGATAAAATTCCATCAGAATTTCTAAAATCATTGGGGGAAGTGGCAACAAAACGACTATTCACGCTGGTGTGTAGAATATATGAATCTGGCGACATACCATCTGACTTTCCGAAGACGGCAAGAGCTGACAAGTGCGAGAATTATAGCACAATCAGCTTAACAGCTCATGCATCGAAGCTGCTTACAAGAATAATATACAGAAGAATGGAAAAGAAAATTGAGAATGCGCTAGGTGACGATCAGTTTGGCTTTAGGAAAAGTAAAGGTACGAGAGAGGCAATTCTGACGTTACGGCTAATAATGGAAGCAAGGCTAAAGAAAAATCAAGACACTTTCATAGGATTTGTCGACCTGGAAAAAGCGTTCGACAATATAAAATGGTGCAAGCTGTTGGAGATTCTGAAAAAAGTAGGGGTAAGCTGTAGGGAGAGACGTGTCATATACAATATGTACAACAACCAAGAGGGAATAATAAGAGTGGACGATCAAGAACGAAGTGCTCGTATTAAGAAGGGCGTAAGACAAGGCTGTAGCCTTTCGCCCTTACTCTTCAATCTGTACATCAAGGAAGCAATGATGGAAATAAAAGAAAGGTTCAGGAGTGGAATTAAAATACAAGGATATCAATGATACGATTCGCTGATGACATTGCTATCCTGAGTGAAAGTGAAGAAGAATTAAATGATCTGCTGAACGAAATGAACAGTCTAATGACTACACAGTATGGTTTGAGAGTAAATCAGAGAAAGACGAAGGTAACGAGAAGTAGTAGACATGAGAACAGCGAGAAACTTAACATCAGGATTGATGGTCACGAAGTCAATGAAGTTAAGGAATTCTGCTACCTAGGCAGTAAAATAACCAATGAAGGACGGAGCAAGGAGGACATCAAAAGCAGACTCGCTATGGCAAAAAAGGCATTTCTGGCCGAGAGAAGTCTACTAATATCAAATACCGGCCTTAATTTGAGGAAGAAATTTCTGAGGATGTACGTCTGGAGTACAGCATTGTATGGTAGTGAAACATGGAGTGTGGGAAAACCGGAACAGAAGAGAATCGAAGCATCTGAGATGGGGTGCTATAGACGAATGTTGAAAATTAGGTGGACTGATAAGGTAAGGAATGAGGAGGTTCTATGGAGAATCGGAGAGGAAAAGAATATGTGGAAAACACTGATAAGGAGAAGGGACAGGATGATAGGACATCTGCTAAGACATGAGGGAATGACTTTCATGGCACTAGAGGGAGCTGTAGAGGGCAAAAACTGTAGAGGACGACAAAGATTGGAATACGTCAAGCAAATAATTGAGGATTTAGGTTGCAATGCTCGTGGCGGGCCGCATCAAACCAGTCAGTAGACTGATGACCAAAAACAAAAAAAAAAAACCAAAAAAAAAAAAAACCCGATGTGTCGAATTAAGGTGGCATGTGAGGCTAAGGGATTCCCTTCACAGCAGGTGATAGAGGAAAGGAGCCAATCGAAGTCTGCTTGTACAACAATACAACAAACTGACATTGTTCCTGGTGGTAAGCATTCTGGAATTTAATGAACTTCTGTAGGTGAATGCACAGTCCTCCAGATGTCTTATTAAATAATTTTCAGAAGAAAAGGTATTAGGCACCTGAGACAAATGTGTTTCTTATATTTATGTATTAACAACTGGCTGTAAAGAAGGTGTTATATGTCTTTGATCCAAACATAATGCTGATTATCACCTTCATAGGTCAGCAGCATGTTTATATGAACATCATACTCAGCTGCTTATTTCTAAAAATGAAGTGGTCCAACTACAGTATGCTTGTCCTGCTCATCTGACTTGCTCTTCTGCTTCTTCTACAGGCCATAAATATGAACCAATCTTCCGGGATTTTGTGCCTCAGATTTTGGTATTCCTGAATCTTTATGGGGAGCTCAGTATCACCACAGTTATAACACTCTCGAATGTTAAGACGTATACTATTTCAAGATGAATGCTGCAGATATTTTGTAAAATTTCTTTCCAAGCCAGTAAGGCCACGCAAAACAAATATTGTCTTTTTCATTTTGGACATTAATAAATGTCCTCTTATCAGCTATATCCTTAGAGAGAGAGATTGATATAACTGGACCCATAGACATGAACACGGAATTTGGCTGAGTGCTTTAGCTGATTCCCTTACTTCCATCTCGGCAAAGTGGGCCAGTATAGCATCGAAGATGCATTCACAATACCACCCGACGATTGATGTACTCTGAGATATAACGGCATTATCATCCCAGATGTAGTGCAGAATTTTCTCCTCAGCAGCGCACTGCTGTTTGGGGGAGTGAGTCGAGTACTGTGTTGCATTAAATTTAACTTTACCTCAGATCATACAGGGCACTAATATTCAGGGCTCCAGCACCGGGCGGCATACTTATAGAAACCTGAATGGGTCATACCCCCGCCTGGCTTTATTCTCAATTCTAATAAATGATAGACACCCCTCAAAAGCCCTAGCAACTGCTGAGTATTCTAGAGAAGTCATGACACTGTTAACCTGACGCCCTTCACTATCAAGACAGGAGAGAGGACTACAGCTAGCCACAAGTTCTGTGGTGTCACCGCAAGACACCACAATTGCTAGGTTGTAGGCTTCAAATCGACCGCGGTCCGTCAGTACACATCGGACCCGCGAGTCGACACTGTCGACGCTAGCAGACCGAGCGCGGCCACTCGGCTGGTCTTACAAGCTAGCCCACTGGCCATTTATGCATCCGACTTTAATAGGAATGGTTCACTTTTTATAGCCTCAGAGATATCATTTGCATAGACGCTAGTTAGCATAGCCTTCAGTTAAGTCTGTAGCTACTACCTAGCCACGCGCCACATACAGTTTATATAGCACTCCGTCTTCAGGCCTCGAGTAGCCTACCGGGACCATCCGAACGCCGTGTCATCCTCAGTGAAGGATGCGGATAGGAGGGGTGTGGGGTCAGCACACCGTTCTCCGGTCGTTATGATGGTATTCTTGACTGAAGCCGCTATTATTCGGTCGAGTACCTCCTCAATTGGCATCACGAGGCTGAGTGCAGGCCGAAAAACGGCAACAGCGCATGGCGGCCTGGATGCATTGATAACTGATCTATATGTGTGAAACTATCAGAGTTGTAAAGAAGTATTTGCTGTTCAATCTATAACTGCACTTGTAAATATTATTGTACAAAAGTTCGACGTTCACCGCTGATACTGAATTAAAGCTACGTATTTAATTGTATTCCTGTCTACTAACTTCCTAATAACCTAAGATGTTCGAGATACATCCCGTGTAGTTCATTGGTCCTCACGTCAGCCAACGTGATCAACGAGTGCAACTAATGGCCACCCCTAGTCATTGGACTAAGTGTCTAATTGTGTGACTCAGCCGGGTCACCCTTTCTCCATGAGGCCCACAGTTCCGCCTCATGCATAACAAGTTCACTATCATTAATACTACAACTAAGAGACGACTGACTCCATCCAGTCCATGACGGCGTTGAGAAGGGGACACATTCAGGGGGAGGGATATGCACTGAGGCACACATACCTCTTGCTTCCGGCGACTGCGAAATTCCAGAGCCGAAGTTGGAGGAGGAGGCGGTGATGAGCTTCAGTGGGAGCACGAAGGCTGAGGAGTGCTGGGCCGAATACACCCGAAGGAGTGAATACCAATTGCTGTTTGTTTATGATGTTGATTGGATGTGCGAATGATCAGCATTGCTATAATTATCAGCGAAATACAAAGATTCAGACTACCAGAGTGGAAGTAAACGACTAACATGGGTAGTAGGTAAGAAAGATTACATACACTAGGCGATCAAAAGTATCCGGACACCCCCACAAACATACTTTCTCACCTACTGCCAGGTACTCCGTATCAGTGACCTCAGTAGTCATTACACATTATGAGAGAGGAGAATGGAGCGCTTCGCGGAACTCACGGACTTCGAGCGTGCTCAGCTGATTGGGTGTCACTTGTGTCACACGTCTGCACGCGAGATTTCCACATTCCTAAACATCCCTAGGTCCTCTCTTTCCTTTGTGATAGTGAAGTGGAAACTTTTAGGGGACACGTACAGTACAAAAGCGTACAGGCCCTCCTTGTCTGTTGACTGACAGAGACTGCCGACAGTTGAAGAGGATCATAATGTGTAATAGGCAGACATTTACCCAGACCATCTCACAGGAAGTCCAAACTGCATCAGGATCCACTGCAAGTAGTATGACAGTTAGGCGGGAGGTGAGAAAACTTGGATTTTATGGTCGAGCGGTTGCTCATAAGCCACACATCACGCCGGTAAAAGTCAAACGACGCCTCGCTTGGTGTAAGGAGTGTAAACACTGGACGATTGAACAGTAGAAAAATGTTGTGTGGAGCGACGAAGCACGGTGCACAATGTGTCGATCAAAATGTGAAAGCGGTCCACTGGCTAGAATATTGGAATTCACTATTATTATATTCGGTCCTTGCTTCTCGGCAGTAAACACGACGATGCTGCTGCCACGACCAGGTCTACGTTAGCTTCTCTTGGTAACGCTTGATCTGTGTGCCTACTCGCATTCGGCAAAACAGTGACGAAGTTAATCTGATAACTTTTACTGAGAGCTGACTTGTAAGGTTCTTTCCACTATCACAGAAACTAGTGTCTTCGACGATGCGTGAGCTAACCACAGGAGAAATCTCGTTAATGGCGTGTAACGGCATGTATTCTATTGATAATGACCTAAATTTCGCTAGGAAAGGAGACCACAAGTTGCTCCGTTTGACCTACTGTCCCAGTCATTTCAGGTTGTCTGTGGATCAATTAGTAAATATGATACATATTTTTGTTTTTGACCATTGTAACTTCAGTTGCCAAATGTTTCTGAAAAACGAAACTTAATTTGCAATAGAAACAAATCAAAAAAAGTCTTGCATCACACCGGTTCCCAGAACTCCTGAATTGACGTTGACTGTGGATATTGTATCAGAGACACAGTCCCTTTGACTGTTCAGAGATGTCACTAAACCCGCCCAAAGACGTAAACAACCACGCATGAGCAGCTGCTATTAGACGGAGTAGGCCTGACAGTTCCAGTCATTCCACCAGGAAGGAGGTACACGGCTCATGTTGTCTGTAGTTCACCCATGCCTATACGGTCAGTACCGCGGTTCGATGGCGTCCACATTGTTACTCTTTGCCAGGGAGGGCTCTCAACAAGGGAAGTGTCCAGACGTCTCGAAGTGAAACAAAGCGATGTATTTCGGACGTGGAGGAGATACAGAGAGACAAGAATTGTCGATGACATGCCTCGCTTAGACCGCCCAAGGGCTACTACTGCAGTGGATGAACGCTACCTACGGATTGTGGAACCCTGACAGCAACGCCATCACGTTGAATAAAGCTTTTCGTGCAACCACAGGACGTCATGTTACGACTCAAACTCTTACGACTCAAACTGTACTCCATAGGCTCCACGATGCGCAACTTCACTGCCGACGTCCATGGCGAGGTCCATCTTTGCAACCACGACACCATGCAGGGCGCTACAGATGGGCCCAACAACATGCCTAATGGACCGCTCAGGATTGGCATCACGTTCTCTTCACCGATGAGTGTCGCATATGCCTTCAACCAGACAATCGCCAGATATGTGTTTGGAGGCAACTCGGTCAGGCTGAGCGCCTTAGACACACTGTCCAGCGAGTGCAGCAAGGTGGAGGTTCCCCGATGCTTTGGGATAGCATTATGTGGGGCCGACGAACTCCGTTCGTGGTCATGGAAGGCGCCGTAAAGGCTGTACGGTACATGAATGCCATCCTCCGAACGACAGTGAAACCATATCTTCAGCGTAATGGCCAAGCATTGTTCTTCAAGGACGACATTTCGTGCCCCCATCGTGCACATCTTGTGTATGACTTCCTTCACGATAGCGACATCGCTCGACTACAGTGGCCAGCATGTTCCCCAGACATGAACCCTATCGAACATGTCTGGGATGGAATGAAGAGGGCTGTTTATGGACGACGTGACCCACCAACCACTCTGTAGGATCTGCTCCGAATCGCCGTTGAGGAGTGGGACAATCTGGACCAACAGTGCCTTGATGAACATGTGGATAGTGTGACACGACGAATACAGGCATGCATCAATGCAAGAGGTAGTGCTATTGAGTGTTAGAGCTACCGGTGTGTACAGCAATTTGGACCGTCACCACTGAAGGTCTCGCTGTATCGTGGTACAATATGCAATGTGTGGTTTTCATAAGCAATAAAAATGACGGAAATGATGTTTATGTTGATCCCTATTCCAATTTTCTGTACAGATTCCGGAACTCTCGTATCCAAGGTGATGCAAAACTTCTTTTCGTGTGTGTAATTTCACAAAAGAAGAAAAGTCTGTAATTCGCCACAACTAGTACCGCCTCCCTATCCAGGTCATATGATTTTCAAAAAAAGCTGGATTTTTCTTAAATGTGTTCGTTCATCAGCCAAATGAAATTCATGTACATTTCAAAGCATTATGGTCAGCACTGCACACTGCTGAGCCTGTAGCTAGCATACTTACATTTTTTATGAGAAACCATATCGCGTTCCACTATTGCTGCTTTAGAGGTAAGACAATATAAATATTTTCATGCACAGGCGTTCATCCACTGTATTAAAAAAAAAGAAGAAAATATTATAAAATAACGCTGCTCTTGGCGACAGCTCTGCCAGTCGTTCGCTCTGTGAAATCTTTTATATTAAAATAGTCAGATATATATCTTCTGTTGTCTCAATCACTCTGTAGCAATAATAGTAGTTAGATTTTTTTGGCCCACTGCAATTTCCTTTTTATTCAGTTCATTGGAAATCTTATGCTCCGAATTGTTTTTCATCGGTTTTATATTTGAATAATTTCGTCTTTGTCTTTGTATTCTATATCTGATTTATGATGCCGCGCTGTGTTATTACGAATCCGACGCGCAATTTAACTGTTGACAATACTGCCATGAGTAATTTACCTTGTAACGATACCAAAATTGAATGTAACAGTGACAGTTCTGCGGTGCCTAATTTTCAGTGCACCACAGACAATGTACATATTGATTGTCAAAATAATGAACAAATTCATGACACTATAATTTCATCCACTAATTTGAGTAGTAATCAAAGGATAGGTTCCGGGATTGTGGACGCTTCTGATCTGTGCATGGCTGTCGTGCACTATTCAAAGCTTGAATGAAATTTTCACTCTACAGCTGAGTGTGCGCTGATATGAAACTTCCTGGCAGATTAAAACGGTGTGCCGGACCGAGACTCGAACTCGGGACCTTGCCTTTCGCGGGCAAGTGCTGTACCAACTGAGCTACCCAAGCGCTTGGGTAGCTTAGTTGGTAGTGCACTTGCCCGCGAAAGGCAAGGTCCCGAGTTCGAGTCTCGGTCCGGCACACCGTTTTAATATGCCAGGAAGTTTCATATTCAAAGCTTGATTGTTTACCGAGTGGGGTCAGTGATATACCCACTGATCAGATTGCCATTAGTATGGCAGAGGACACGTTAGTGCAAAGTACTCAGTCTGTTTTAAAAAAGTCCGCCGGATTCCATTAGCAGTAATTATGCACATAAAGCAACAAACGTGACGTCCATGGTTGTAGATGATGTCTCCACACCACAACACAGGTGAAACCCGACGCATCTGTTGGAAAGAATGTGGAAGCGAGGCTTCAAACTCTTATGCATATTATGTCTGAACAGAATACTCTGTTCAATGAATGGTTTAATATAACGGAAGAACCGCTCGCCATCATACGAGAAATATGAGAAAAACAAGATGCCTTCACTGCTCAGATCAATGAACGATTTAATAAAACTGATGAACAATTCGTCAGCATACGAGAACTACTCAGTTCAATGAACAATTTTCCAGCATACGTGATGAGCTTAAATCGTACATTGAAACGACTAATAACCTTTTCAAATAGGTAAATATGGATACTAAGTTCACTGGAAGTAATTCCGTACAGCCAGTTACAGACGTTGCCACATCGCAAACTTCACTACCTATTAAAAAAAACCATCGACGATACAGAGCAAAATTTTCTTGAGAAATTAACGATGACCCCTATTAAACAGCATGAAATTGTCAGTTTTTCCTGCAACGCTACCGTCAGCAACAGTAGTTTGATAATCTCGGACAACATTGACGAACCATTTGCGCCTACTACATGTAATAACAAAGTTAAGTTTCCCACATCAGGGGCCATGAACGAAGTGTGATATCTGCAACAGGAATGTGCCGTGCCGTCTTTGAAAACAGCAGCGGCGCGGCCAACAATACCGTCTTGTCGCATGACTGTAATCCACAGCTTACTTCAAAGTAATGTAGCGCCACGCCGACCAAAACAAAACTGTCTTCCACAAACATCAAGCCCACCGAAGTCAAAGTTACTTCCTTCTACTCGCAATGCCCATCTGATTTAACAGCGGCTCACAGATCCTATGAAATTAATCGGCAGTTACCAGCAGCAAACCGTATCACAATAAAATAACCAGTGTTCAATATCCCCAGCAGCAAACTGTCAAGCAAAATTATTTGAAAAAATGGATTTCCAAAAACTAATGACATTGACATTCGTCCTAAAATATTATGTCAAGCCTACAACAGAGTTGGATCAATTACATTGCGCTATGTAAATACAACATAGCGGATTCTGCCATCACATTAATTACTTTTTATGCGATTTTGCTTTCTCGAACTGCGATATCACACACGATTTTGACATTGGTACACTGAATTTGTCCATTTTTTACGTCTTTTGTAGCTATGCATCATCTGATTGATATGTACTAAATTTCAATTCCCGTCGTATAGCAATAATGAGAAATTACTGAAATACCAATAAGGTAGGTTTTGGCGCCAAAATTATGGTTGCGATTATGAACGAAATTACAAGCACGCTTATTTCAGCAGCAAGAATATAAATAGAAAATTTTCCGACATTTATTATACGAAATTTATGTATCGAGCTACACTACTGATCTGCACCAATCTTGACGACATAAATTATTTCTTCAGTTTGACAACTTGCATTCTGAAGGCATAACACTACTGCAATTTATTTATATTTTTCAACACTTTTCACCTTTGTATGAAGTTTTTTGGGCTACTTGTCAGGAAATGATGTTTGGCATTTGTCTTGCAAAAATCATTTTTGCATTACAAGCGAATCTCAGCTTACGCTTATTCGGTTCTACAAGCGAATCCACATACATGAGCTGCTCCAATTTGGTTTGGAATAGTAATGTAATGTTGATGTTTAATGAGTGTTCATGTCCTGAGCTGCACTCAGCCCTGGTCTCATGTCCAACCATCCTGTCTCTTGAAACTTGGTAGAGCACTTGCCCACGAATGGCAAAGGTCCCGAGTTCGAGTCTCGGTCCGGCACACAGTTTTAATCTGCCAGGAAGTTTCATATCAGCGCACACTCCGCTGCAGAGTGAATATATCATTCTGGCATCCTGTCTCTTTTTATTTCCAGTGTTTACGGTATTCCCATTCCACCCCCATCAGTCTGCTTAATTTTAAACATCATTTTAAAGTATCTTACCACAAACGCTTCGATTCTCTTCTTCTCTAGTTTTACGGCAGTCCATGATTCATTACCTTAAAATGATGTGTTCGAAACGGACATAGTCGGAAATTTCTTCCTCAGATTAAGGCCGAAGTTGGATTCAATACATTTCTCTGTCCAGGAATGTCCTCTTTGCCTACGCTGGTTTGCCGTTTAAGTCCTCCTTGCTTTGCCCGTCAAGTGTTATCTGGCTACCAAGTAGTAATATTTCTTCATTTAGTTTACTTCCTGATCACCTATTTGATGGGTTTATTGCTAATCTTATTTCTGATACACTTCATTGCTTCCGTCTTTCTTTAGTTTGCAGTCAGTACATATTCTGTGCTGACTGGACTATTCATTGCATTCAACAGATCCCGTGATGCTTCTCTACTAAGGGCAGCAATATCATCATCATATATTATCACTTGCGTGTTAATCCCACTCTTGATAGTTCCTTTTATTCTTTTCATAACTTCTTCCATGTGTACCCTGAACAGTAGAAGTAAGGGACTATAGCCCTGTCTTACATGTTTTCTAATCGTAACACTAGATTCTTGGTCTTCCATTATTATTGATTCTTGCACATAATCTATATTACCCGTCTTTCAGACTACACGGATTTTTCCTACAATTTGAAACATCTTGCACCGTTGTATACTATCGAACGATTTTTTACGGGGTGATAAATCCTATGAATGTGTCTTGATTTTTCTTAAGTCTTGCCGCCATTACCAGTCGCGTCAGAACTGCCTTTACCTTTCCGAAAGCCAAACTGATCGTCATCTAACAGTTCCTCAATTTTCTTTTCCATTCATATGCATATTATTCTTGTCAGCAACTTAGATGCATAAAATGTTGAGCTGTTTATGCAGTTTGATAGATTCTAAACACCAACTGGCACAGTTTGTCGGTTGCCACTTCTCCAAATCATTTCAGAAATTCCAAAGGAATTTTATCTTTGCTTTCTGCCTTATTCCAGTCTTCAAAAAATCTATTAAACTCCAAGTCTAATGCAGGATCCTCTACTTCTTCCTTATCGATTCCTGTTTCTTCCTCGTTCACGTCATCAGACAAGTCCTTCCCCTTGTAGACGCCTTCAGTGCACTCTTTCTACCAATCCGTTCTTTCTTCTGCGTGTAGCTGTGGAATATCCGTTGCACTCTCCTGGGTACGCTCAATTCTCATTTCGGAAGCCTGTCTGTCCATCACGTAATCCAACAGGAATATGAGAGATATCTAGGTTTCTCGAAAGTAAGCGTCATCATGTTTTGATTCCTGAACAGTATATTCACTGTTACTAGCAGACATTCTCCTCTCTCATTTCTTCTACCAAGCCCAGATCATCCAGTAACTATTTTTTCTACTCCTTCCCATATAACTGCGTTTCATTCCGCCATGACTATGAGTTTCTTCTATATAGTGAGTTACTCTCAATATGCTAATACACTTTGCCGGCCGGTGTGGCCAAGCGGTTAAAGGCGCTTCAGTCTGGAACCGCGCGACCGCTGCGGTCGCAGGTTCGAATCCTGCCTCGGGCATGGATGCGTGTGATGTCCTTAGGTTAGTTAGGTTTAAGTAGTTCTAAGTTCTAGGGGACTGATAACCTTAGATGTTAAGTCCCATAGTGCTCAGAGCCATTTTGCTAATACACTTTCTCTATCTTTTCGTTTTTTGCTTGAAATGTTGGCATGGATACCTGAACTATTGTCATTGGCATTGGTTTGTTGTCGATTCTGATGAGAACTTGCATACCACTGCAGTGTTCACAGTACCTTGTTGCCCGGCTTTCCGATTCAACGAGTCCTACACCGGCCGCTGTAGCCGAGCAGTTCTAGGCTCTTCAGTCCGGAACCGCGCTGCTGCTACGGTTGCAGGTTCGAATCCTGTGATGTCCTTAGGTTAGTTAGGTTTAAGTAGTTCGAAGTCCAGGGGACTAATTACCTCGTATGTTAAGTCCCATAGTGCTTAGAGCCAGTTGAACCATTTTGAACGAATCCTACTCATGGTACACCATTTTCTGCTGCTGTTGATATTATCCTATATGGCTCTGATCAGATATCCATATCTTCTTTCCACTGCACTTCTCCATCACTACATGTAGATTGAGACTTTTGATTTCCCTTTTCAGATTTTATCCGTTCCTCACCACGTTAAAACTCCTGACATCTCACGCTGCCACGAGTAATATGTCACCCTTTTTCGTTGTTCAGCCTTTTCTCGTGTTTACCTCCCCCTTGGCGGTCCCCTCACGTGGGTCCGAATGTGGAACTAATCGGGAATCTTTTCCCAATGGATAGAGCATCATGAAATTTTATCAGTTACAGATCACATGTCCTGTGGATGAATGTTAAGGTTTCCATGCCGTTGATCATTTCTTATTGCACCGCCTTTCACGAGCAGTTTCCCACACAAACGGCAAGATGTTGCTCTGAAACTTTGCATTTCATGGCTTCCTTTGACAAGGCCGTTGCAGAACAAGGGCGACATCTTATGCAGCGAGGAATCCGTCGTCATTTATGATGATTTTCATTCAAATTTAGTCCATTACTGGGTAGGAACCCGAGAACCACGGCGTTTAAGTCACTACCCAAATACGCTACGATAGACAGCTTGTGTATCTCATATGCCTACATTTGCGTTAAAAATGTTTGTTTAGTTTTGTCAGGCACGGCGCCATATTACATTAATCCTATATATTTTGTATTGTCGAAGTTTTCTACGGTTTCCTGTGCTTTTAATTTAGTTTTCGCACATCTTTCTTACTTGTATTACATTGTCCTTTGCAGTAATATTGTGAAAGTTGTTGTTTGGTTCATTTGTCTCCTAACTTGTAAGATGCGGCTGTCGTGAATTCCTGTCCTATTCAGGTCTCTTCATTTCACAGTAGCACTCGCGTCCAACATTCTCAGTCCTCCTTGTTGGATATATTCCAGTGTGAAGTATGACGTAAATTAAAAGGTGATGTCTTAACAAGACTATTGTCCTATCCCTTATTTTTATCAATGTCTTCTACATGTTCCTCTCCTGACCGACTCTATAGTTAATTTCCTCGTATCTTATTACTCACCGTATTTTCCAGATCGTTCCACAGAACCACATCAAAAACGCTTCAGTTTTCTTCTTTTCCGGCTTTCCCACGATTCACGATACCGTTAACTTCTGTCTATAAAGCAAGGAGTCTTGATGGTTTCGCTGTATACATCGAGAATAAAAACTGACTAGGAAGACTACAAATAAAGAATGTACTGAGCCGATTAATACTTCTTACTTACGTTACGATTCGGTATCTTCAGGCCAGTCTTTAAGTTTATTCTATATTTTGGTGCTTCCAATTCAACATGAAACGACTAAGCTTTTCTAGTGTACTATTTCCTATTGTACCGTATTTACATATGTTGGCTGTATGTGGTAAAAAAGTTCTTATACTCGGCGGTTAAATTTGGTCATCATAGACCGAAACTAATTACCTGCATAAAAGGTTACGGTTCTTAAGTGAAATAAAGACGTAAACGACTGAGCGTGTTTGTGGTATAGGGATGTTGTAAATGCACAGGGTTTATTCCCTCCACAATATACAAGGCCACGACTCATGATTACAACAATTTTAATAATTAAATTTGTTTTACCCTAATTTCTAGGAAGAACGCTTCTGAAAAGTCATTTCCTTTATCTTAAATGTCAATGTTTTAAATTCTGCTGAGCCTGCAGCATTACATATGTCTCGTAAGGGCATTATGTGTACATTAAGCCAAAACGCTGCTTTGTCTAGCATTGGCTATAGGCCTATTTCAGCTCAAAGCCCTTTTTCAAGCACTCTGCAACATATAGTATGGTATTTAGACCATATACCTGTGAGTTTTTGTAATAAATAATTATTTTGTGCATTTGGCGTAAGACAGATATCTGACAGCAAGAGCGTCAATGACGTAATATGGAAGTAAGTCTTATGCCAAATGTATAAAATCATTATTTATTACGAAAACTCACAGATATATGATCTAAATACCATACTTTATGTTGCAGAGTGCTTGAAAATGGCCTTTGAGCCGAAATAGACCTATAGCCAATGAAAATAAAGTCACAATAACAACAACTGCTACAAAAAGCAGCGTTTAGGCTTAATGTACACATTTCCTTTATCATTAAGTAAATCATTATTAAAAAAGTAAATAAAATTCCTGAATGAATCTGCATTCTTTGCGAATATTTTCTGATTAATGATGTGTATGTCTTTCAATTTATGTCTTTGTTTAGAACATTGTTTTAGCTACTGCCGTCGTGAAATCAATGCTTATAACTTGTGAAACTGAGGTGTCTTAAAATAACCTCGAGATAACACAGTCAGTTCTGTAGGGGGCGATAGCAAGCGTAAATAGTCATAAACAAATATATACAATTTTTCATAATTTTATTTGCCAAGGAACTTCAACGAAAACGGTTGGCTTGGAAATTTGAAAAGGAAAATTAAGGCAAACAAAAAGTGAACAACAGTATTTACTTAAAATATGTATTATTTAAGCATCAGCTTAGATAACAACTCCTTTGTGGGTGAAACATTTTCCAACAGCTTTTACAGAGTAAGCGTCGCGTTCGCGGATTCCAGATATGTTCCCTTCTGAAACCGAGATCAGATATTTTTCAGGTGGGATCACACTTTTCAGTGACCTAAGATGAACATAATAAGTGATAATAATAAACGTCATATGACACAATAAGCAATAGAAATCTTTTTCATTCTAAAATAGAGGAACACCTTACGCAACAGCCCTTTGGTGAAAGACAGTGAAATATTTTGGGTAATATGTTTGAAAACGAAGTAACTGTGCTAGAGGAGATCTTAGGTAAGAGGCCATCATCGAATAAAAATTTAACCCTTGAGTATGCTTTACATAAACAAGGTATTAATCGATACTTCATCAAAATACTAGACATAAAATCTTAAAACTTTGAAAGCACCTAGAAAGAAACGAATCACATGCTAGCCAAAATCAGTCACAAAAAGAAAGATTTTATTAATCTTTATCAGGATCAAACGTGTAAAAATATTTCCTTCCCAATACAATTTAAAATGTAAAAACTTTTAGGAACATTAAGGGTACCTAATCAACATAATTTTAAAAACACAACACCAATAACCACCAGAGTACACAAAATACTTAACGGCCCTCAGACAAAATTAAATGCTAACAATATTGGTTAACAGCCTGACAATACAGTACGCACAGCTCGCAATATACTGCTTGAAAATTAAGTATTAATACCAAAAACTGATGACTGTTTGATACTAAACCGTTAAGCTCATTGTTTACTGTTCTGCATCCGTCCAACTTTTAGTACTGTGAAAATCCGCAAGCAATACGGCGGAATGCAGGAAACTAGCAAATGTCAAATTCTGCACTCGCTTCACTGTTGACTATTACATAATCAAGACAGCACATTCAACAGACCATAAGGATGTCCTAATGTTGATTGAAAAGTAGCTGGGCCACTAAGCGTAACAATTTCGCACCATTACTCGGTATCGACTCAAGATATAACTCGAAATTTTACTTTGCTTTCATGTGACCCTAGGAACATGGTAACAGCTCTCCCGCTATCCCTGAAGACTCACCAACACATTCATTCACTGGAGGGGACAATATGATGAGCCGGTCGGGATTCAGCGCTTTATAGCCTAATAGCTCGACTCTGCTGCCGGCCAGAGTGGCCCAGCGGTTCTAGGCGATACACTCTGGAACCGCATGATCGCTACGGTCACAGGTTCGAATCCTGCCTAGGGCATTGATGTGTGTGATGTCCTTAGGTTAGTTAGCTTTAAGTAGTTCTACGTTATAGGGGACTGATGACCTCAGCAGTTAAGTCCCATAGTGCTCAGAGCCATTTCAACCATTTCGATTCTGCTGCCGCTTAGCGAGATGCCGACGTAAGCGATGCCTAGAGACAAGGCCTCGGTATCTGTGGATATCGATAGCGAAACAGCTCAAAAATGACGTTCAGTATCAGTTACACTAAAGTCTGTATCTAAGAGGGATCCACAGGTCGAGTTGGCTAATGTTGCCTTGCTTAAACGTAGATTTTATTTTAGCTGACACTGAAGTTCGTTTCGCAGTTCTAAGTTTTGATAAGACGATGGCAGCAGGTGGCGTAACATAATAAAAAAGAAAGTATAGTACGCAATGTAGACTGCTTTATTCACAAAATACTAACTCATCCAGTTTCTCTTGCTCTCTTTGACCTCCCCCCCTCCACATACACACACACATAAACACACACACCGCTTGCTGCAGTGGCCTGCACACATAGGTTTTCTCTCGTACTTCATATGACTTGCGGTAGCTCACTTCTCAATCGCCTTCAAGAACGCCCTCAGATCGCTTCCAGCAACCAGTGAAGTCGGTAGTAAATTTTGCAGCGGCTCTCGGCTAACACGCCACCTGCAGTCAAAGGTCCCGGTCGCTGCTGGCAGGCTGACATTTGCAAGCGCAGCGCGCGGCAGCCTACCTGTCAGGGGCCCGAGTTATCGCGAGCTGAGGCGCGCGCTCTGCCATTTCAGTCCGCTCGCGTGATCCGTCACTCGTCAGCGCCGAGCAAGCGCCAGCGGTCACGTCCCGGAATAGCGCACGATAGCTGGAAACGCGAAATAAGCGCCATTTATACTAGTCTGTGGAGAAAAATTGCTAACGTATTTAGAGTGGCCAAATTCCACCTTGCTTACTTCCATTCGCCAGCGTTCCATAAGGGTTTCGGGTGTTAAAAGCAACCGATACATGTTCAATCAATGTAGGCATAATTTTCACGATTTACTAGCGCTTTACATCTTTCTCAATAGTACATCATTTGTTGACTGGTTGAGAGAATACCTCGTTTTTTATTTTTCCCTGTCTTCACTACAAAACGTAACAGACTGGTCTGAACATTCAAGCCTATCTGAATGATACTCTATACTACATCAGACTATGATGGAATATTACATCAGACTAATATTAAACATTACATCTCACTATGGCTGAAATATATATGCCCAATGTATAACATTGACATGACTCGAATCAGATTTACTATATAATTTTGTAACCAAAAACTCATATCGGATAAAATTTCTGACACCTTGGAAAGAAACAATATTCTGAACCTAATCACACTTGCAACATCCTAACTAGACTGTAGATACAGAGGAAAATTTGCCGCCTCCATGTAATATTGCCGGTAGGCTTCTTATTATCTAAGCACAAAGCTAAAAAAAATGATACTGTGCTATAACATCCAGTCACATTAACGTGACTACCGCCTATGCTCGTCGCCAACGTGCATTAACCACTTATAGACGACAGGTGTCAGCACTAGCAGAGGAGGGCGTATAAAGCGTGTTGTTGTTTTGCAGAAACGGAGCGATTTATATCATCATCATCATCATCATCATCATCATCATTTAAGACTGATTATGCCTTTCAGCGTTCAGTCTGAAGCATAGTCCCTCTTATAAAATTCCTCCATGATCCCCTATTCAGTGCTAACATTGATGCCTCTTCTGACGACGGTTCAATCCCGTCTTCAGCCATCCTGATTTAGGTTTTCCGTGATTTCCCTAAATCGTTTCAGGCAAATGCCGGGATGGTTCCTTTGAAAGGGCACGGCCGATTTCCTTCCCAATCCTTCCCTAACCCGAGCTTGCGCTCCGTCTCTAATGACTTCGTTGTCGACGGGACGTTAAACACTAATCACCTCCTCCTCCTCTTCTGGTGTTAAGCCTATTACTTCATAATCATTCTTAACCGAATCCAGGTATCTTCACCTTGGTCTACCCCGACTCCTCCTACCCTCTACTGCTGAACCCATGAGTCTCTTGGGTAACCTCGCTTCTCCCATGCGTGTAACATGACCCCACCATCAAAGCCTATTCGCCCTTACTGCTACATCTATTGAGTTCATTCCCAGTTTTTCTTTGATTTCCTCATTGTGGAAACCCTCCTGCCATTGTTCCCATCTACTAGTACCTGCAACCATCCTAGCTACTTTCATATCCGTAACCTCAACCTTATTGATAAGGTAACCTGAATCCACCCAGCTTTCGCTCCCATACAACAAAGTTGGTCGAAAGATTGAACGGTGCACAGATAACTTAGTCTTGGTATTGACTTCCTTCTTGCAGAAGAGAGTAGATCGTAGCTGAGCGCTCACTGCATTAGCTTTGCTACACCTCGCTTCCAGTTCTTTCACTATGTTGCCATCCTGTGAGAATATGCATCCTAAGTACTTGTAACCGTCCACCTGTTCTAACTTTGTTCCTCCTATTTGGCACTCAATCCGCTTATATCTCTTTCCCACTGCCATTACTTTCGTTTTGGAGATGTTAATCTTCATACCATAGTCCTTACATTTCTGATCTAGCTCTGAAATATTACTTTGCAAACTTGCAATCGAATCTGCCATCACAATTAAGTCATCTGCATATGCGAGACTGCTTATTTTGTGTTCACATATCTTAATCTCACCCAGCCAGTTTATTGTTTTCAACATATGATCCATAAATAAACTGTGGAGACAGGTTGCAGCCTTGTCTTACCCCTGAAACTACTCTGAACCATGAACTCAATTTACCGTCAACTCTAACTGCTGCCTGACTATCTATGTAAAGACCTTTAATTGCTTGCAAAAGTTTGCCTCCTATTCCATAATCTCGTAGAAAATAACTTCCTTCTAGGAACCCGGTCATATGCCTTTTCTAGATCTATAAAGCATAGATACAATTCCCTGTTCCACTCGTAACACTTCTCCATTATTTGTCGTAAGCTAAAGATCTGGTCCTGACAACCTCTAAGAGGCCTAAACTCACACTGATTTTCACCCAATTTGTCCTCAACTAATACTCGCACTTTCCTTTCTACAATACCTGAGAAGATTTTACCCACAACGCTGATTAAAGAGATACATCTGTGGTGTCACTGCCAGACACCACACTTGCTAGGTGGTAGCCTTTAAATCGGCCGCGGTCTGGTAGTATACGTCGGACCCGCGTGTCGCCACTGTCAGTGATTGCAGACCGAGCGCCGCCACACGGCAGGTCTAGAGAGACTTCCTAGCACTCGCCCCAGTTGTACAGCCGACTTTTCTAGCGATGCTACACTGACCAATACGCTCTCATTTGCCGAGACGATAGTTAGCATAGCCTTCAGCTACGTCATTTGCTACAACCTAGCAAGGCGCCATTACCAGTTATATTGAGATTATATTAATGTATCAACAAGAGCGATGTTCTCCAATTATGGATTAAAGTTAAGTATTCCAAGATCTTCGTACTTTATTTGCAATTCTCAAGACATTGTCCTGTTCCAGACCTCACGCCAGTCTGCGTGAGCTAAACGCGTGCCTTTCGGCTACCTCCGAGTGGCTTGGCTGTCTTGCCAAGTCACTACAACCTCTGTAGTTGTTACAATCTTTGCTGTTTCCATGTTTAAAGATTGGTGTGATTACTGCTTTCGTCCAGTCTGATGGAACCTGTCCCGACTCCCACGCCATTTCAGTTATCCTGTGTAGCCATTTACGACCTGACATTCCACTGTGTTTGATGAGTTCCGACTTAATTTCATCCACCCCAGCAGCTTTATTGCACTGAAATATATTGACCATTTTCTCCACTTCCTCAAATGTGATTCTATTTCCATCATCAATCATATCCCATTGTACATCGAAATCTGAAACTTTACTCATCGTATTTTCACCTACATTGAGCAACTCTTCAAAATATTCCCTCCATCTGCCCAAGGCATCAGCAGGATTCGCCAGCAGTTTTCCTGACCTGTCCATAATACTTGTCATTTCCTTCTTACCTCCCTTTCGAAGACTGCTAATTACACTCCAGAATGGTTTTCCAGCAGCTTGACCCAAAGTCTCCAACCTGTTTCCAAAGTCTTCCCAAGATTTCTTCTTGGATGCTGCAATTATCTGTTTGGCTTTGTTTCTTTCTTCAACATACCTTTCTCTGCGTACCTGAGTTCTCGTATGTAGCCATTTTTTTACGCCATCTTTTTCCTTTTACGGGCTGCCTTGACTGTGTCATTCCACCAAGCTGTTTGCTTCATCCTACCTTTACAAACTACTGTTCCAAGACATTCTTTAGCCACTTCTAGTACTGTGTCCCTGTACCTTGTCCGTTCCTTTTCCAATGACTGTAATTGCCTACATTTAACTAACTGGTACCTTTCTGAGATCACTGTTATGTACTTGTGCCTGATTTCCTTATTCTGAAGTTTCTCCACTCTTATCCTCTTACATATTGACCTGACCTGCTGCACTTTCGGCCTCACAATATCAGTTTCACTGCAGATTAAATAGTGATCAGTGTCATCAAAGAATCCCCTGAATACCTGTGTGTGCCTCACAGCCTTCCTGATCTGTTATTATACAGTCAATGACAGATCTGGTTCCCCTGCCTTCCCAAGTATACCGGCGAATGTTCTTATGTTTAAAAAATGAGTTTGTGATTACTAAGCCCATACTGGCACAGAAATCCAAGAGTTATTTCCCGTTCCTGTTGGCCTCCATATCCTCTCCAAATTTACCCATAACCTTTTCATACCCTTCTGTTCGATTTCCAATCCTGGCATTAAAATCACCCATGAGCAGAACACTGTCCTTGTCCTTTACTCTAACAACTATGTCACTGAGTGCGTCATAAAAACTATCCATCTTATCTTGATCTGTCCCTTCACAATGCGAATATACTGACACAATCCTAATTTTCTTGTTAGACACTGTCAAATCTATCCACATCAGTCGTTCGTTTACGTATCTTACTGCAACTACGCTGGATTCCATTTCTTTCCTGATGTAAAGCCCTACACCCCATTGTGTTATTCCTGATTTGACTCCTGACAGGTAAACCTTGTATTCTCCCACTTCCTCTTCTTTCTCACCCCTTACCCAGGTGTCAGTAACAGCTAAAACGCCCGACCCCATCTTACTTGCAGCCTCTGCCAACTCTACCTTCTTCCCAGAGTAGCCCCCATTGATATTAATAGCTCCCCATCTCGTTACCATTCGTTTGCCGAGTCGTATCTTAGGAGTTTCTAGTTTTTCAATTGGAGGTGGGGCTCCGTCACCTCCAAAGGTCCGAGGCATTTTGCTCTGATTGTTGCCAGCATCATATTTAAAGTACCAGGGAAGCAGGCTGCTAGCGTTACTTGCCCTGGGTCCCATTGGGTTACACCCCTAACGATTGAGGGACTAACCGGTGGATTTGGTAGTCTTTGCCGTCTGAGCATAAAGGTGACCACGACTCAGAATATGTCCGAGATGCCCAGCCTTATTCCAAAGTAACTGGTATCTTGACTGACAGGACCACTTATTTGGCCACTCATACGTTGCGATTTATATGACGTCCAAAAAGACATGATCATTGCCTTTCAGACGAAGAGTTTAAGAATTTCAAAAACAGCTATGTTTATAAACTGTTCGAGTGGAAGCGTGGTTAAAAGACACCGTGCAGAGGAAAATGGTGCCATCGAAAACTGGCACTGAGGCGACAGTGGAGCTCCGTGGACCATAGATGACAGGTGTGAACGACGGCTGCAGCGATGTGTTAGGCAAACAGACGTACAACTGTTGAGCTACTGATCACCCAGATGAACCAATGGGCTGCCAACAATGTTTCCTCGACGACAGTTCAGCGAACGTTATTGTGTATGGGTCATCGCAGTAGGCGCCTGGTTCATTCATTCACGCTGACTGCTGTCCATTCCTAACGAAGGCTCGGATTTGCACGCCAGTTGCAGGAATGGACGTCCACTAATTGGCGACAAATGGCCTTTTCAGATGAATCACTTCATATGCTCCATCGTATACACAACCGTTGGCGTGTATGGCCATGCCGCAATTGTCAGAGGGTCAAGACAAAAGTAGGTGCGTTATGGTCCGGGATATATTTTCGTGATATTTTCTCGTCGATATCATCATTCTGGAAGGCGCAGTAGATCAACACATGCATGCATCCGTCCATCGGGACCATGTCCACCCCTACATGCAGTTTGATTTTTCTCGGCAATATGGTATCTACCAGCAGGACAATACAACGCATCACACATCCCAGTGTGTACCCGCGTGGTTCGAAAAGCACCAGCACGATTTGTCCCACTCTTCTGGCCACCAGACTCTCCGGGTTAAAGCCCAGTCGAGAATCTGTGAGTACTTGGTCCGATCGCTTATTAATATGGTCCATCTAAGACAATGTACACACAAACATTTGAATAGTACCGTTTACAGAAGGGGGGAAGTGTGCCATGGATAGCTGTGGGAAAAAGCTGTTGCCTCAGTATAACCAGGTGGCAGGGCTGTTGTGCTAACAGTGACAATTCATGCAAGATGCAAAGATGGTTAGCAGTAGGGAATTTACGGTTTTTGCAGGGCACCGTGTGACTGTACTACAAATTGTGGAGAAAGCAATATATCGTCAGAAGGGTGTGATTTATTCCGCTCGAATAATTAACGTAAAATCGCGTGAGGCAGAACAGCATCCACAGGCATGTGTTTTACACCGTCTCTGTTTCTAGAATCACTCTCAGTGAAGTCTAAGGCGACAGCCTTTGATTTCGCAGAAACATAGACAAGGAGGGAGAGTACTGATTCTCTTACTAGAACCATGATCGTAATAACATCTAAATAAATCAAAATGAAGCAAATGAATCAACTACCTCTCGCTGAACAGCGTAGAAACTGTATAAACCAATTGCTATTCCTGCCTTTCTTATATAAGCTTTCTAAGAACACGACATCCAATTTACCATAACTTTATCGACAAAGCCAAGTATTACAGTTTACTGTAACGCACTATATTTGTAAGCGAAATACCTACCACTTACATACTTCCACAAATCGTCTGGTTCTGGTGAACTGGAATCTCTTGATGTAATAAGAATTTCCACTTATCTATGCAATCACCACACTGATCTTCACTCGTCGTCGTAGTATAATACTAGTTCGAATTAAAACACTGCTGCTTGTAGTACTTTTCTCTTGATAAAGGGTAAGCGAAGGATGGTTTTGCCATAAAGGGTAACTAAAAGAGGCGTAGAACGTCGTGCTGCAATGAAATAATATAGCACGTGAGGCCTGACACCTGACTGTCGCGCAGTACGACGAGTGACAGACAGGTTGGTATGCTGCCTCTGTCCGGGAAGTCTCCACACACGTCTACGGCCTGGAACCTCATTGACTGGAGTAGTATTGTATTCAGTGATGAGTCTAACTTCGAATTGAACCCCGATGACGAGCAAAGACGTGTCTGGAGACAGCGGTGGGGTACCAGTCTGCCTGTCGACCACCATACGTCCCGACAACCAGGAGTGATGGTCTGGCGTGCTATTCCTTTTCATAGCAGAGTCCGTTTGGTTATCATCAGCGGCACCTTCACAGCACAACTGTACATCGACTATCTTTTACGCTCTGTTTTGTTGCCCTTCAGTGCAAGCCATTCTGACCTTATATTTTATCAAGATAATTCCCACACACGGCGGGAGTTTCTACTGTTTCTCTTCGTGTTTGGCAAACTCTGCTTTGGCCATCGAGGTCGCCGGATCTTTCTCAAATGAGAACGTTTGAAGCACTATGAGCAGGTACTTCCGGCGTGGGCTTTTGACTATCTAATGCAACAGATGGACAGACTTTCCCATGATATCCATCAGGAGGACATTCACAGCTCTACCAATTAGTGCTAAGTCGTATAACTGCTAGCCACGGGTTTATCCAAAGCGTTAATAACTTGCTCAGTTTCTGGAGCTCTTCCTCATGAATAAATCATGTACTTTTTTCTGACATTGGAATGATGTTTTTGTCGGTTCATGTACATCTCACTCATCAGTTTCCGTCCCACTTGGGTAATACATTAGTGGTGCGATTTTTTTTGTGTTAGAGTGTATTTGAAACACATGGCGGAGCAGCTGTCACTGTCCTTATCATGATGGGTAGCCCATGGAGGATGCTAATGTTGTGACATATTGTTTCGCCATGATCTATCGCAGCCGATGTTTGAAATTCTGTATAATCTTCTTTGTGATGCTGTTCTTTCAAAATATCTCTAAAAAATATTGTGCTCGGTCCACATATAACTGTTCAAGTCTTTCTTGATCATTCGGCACCGAATTTTTTTCAAGAATGGTGTAGTCGAACGTGAAGTTCTACAACTCATCTTTTCCCAAAATAGAATCAATGTGTCAGTATCGCTATCATTGCGAGGTACGTACCGTTCGACATGGGAAGGGTACGCTAATATTTCAATATACGAAACGATAACATTAGCTAAAAAAAAGGATCTTCCTAGCGCAAAATACACTTCCCTCCAGGCAAGTTTTGAAATTATCATCTTTTTTAGAAATTAGTACTCGAGTAAAACTAACCCACTTTCCAAAACAAAGTCTGCTTCAAAATTATGGATTATCTAAAGGATCTCCGGTGGTAGGTGCAATGACAAATACCCTCTTCAATCATATTGAAAAAAAAATTCTTCAAAGATTATCATATAATTAATGCACGTGTAGTGTACTACAAACGATACGGTCGTGACATTCCAGTCTTATTCTGTGCCTCAATTTAGATATCGTGCAATTTTCAAGCGACCATATTAAAATGTACAATATTATTACTCTTACAGTTGAGCACCAACAGAATAATAGCAATACATTTTTTTTAGATTCTTCTGTTAGCCTGAATCGAGAAAGACATGTTTATGGATTTTGTCACAAACCTGTATCTTTCGACATTATTATTTCTGTTTCATCACGTCATCTTGCTCAATACAAATAGGCCTTTCATCGAACTATAGTGAGTAAACTTCTTACACTGCCGTACATGCTGCTGAAGTAGGAAAATAACCTAAGTGGTTGCTAAACGTAGTTCATAATAACACCTGTCAACTTGCCACAGCAAGATAAATGAGGAAGTCTAAAAGAAAGAAAACAATGAACTAAAGAAAAGATAGGTTTACCCTTCCTGTCTATGGCTAGGTTTTATACACTGTTTAACCAGTTCATTATGACTACCTGATTAATTGCTTCTTTGACCGTCTTTGGAAGGAAATACATCACTGATTCAGATAGTTTTGTGGAGGTATGTGGCATTAGATGCATACGCACAAGTCATGTAATTCACGTAACAACTGGCCGCTGATTTGCGTACGTGATTATGGCGCCCGATAGCGCCGCAGATGGGTTCCATAGGCAGATTTGGTCGTCGAGACTTCAACATGAGTTCACTATAGTGTTCCTCAGAGTACTTTTGTAAGCTTCTGGCTCCAGTGCATGGAAAATTATACTGCTGAAAGAATACATCGCCATCGGGGATGAGAAGATGCAAGTAGTTCTTGTTGTCAGTATTTCTTCGATTACTACCACAGGTCCCATGCAACCATGCAAGTGAAGGTGGATGTCTCCCATACCGTAATACTGCTCTCAGCCGGCTGCGTCTGTGGCCCGCTGCACGTTTCGAGCTGCCGTTCACCTCGATGATGTCGTCTGTGGAGACGACCACCGACGTAGTGCAGCAAAAATGTGATTAACCCAAACAGCCGACACGTTTCCATTGATTGACGGTCGACTCCCAATGGTCCCGTGCCCACTGCAGTCGTAACTGACGATGTCGTTGGGTAACATGTGAACACGAAGGAGTGACCTGCTGCGGAGCTCCATGTTCAACTATGCAAGATGAACGGTTTGCTCCGAAACACTCACACGTGCACCAGCATTTTGCTTTTTCGGTAAAAATGCCACAGCTCACCGTCTATCCTACTTCACATAGTACGCTTGAATCCCACGTCGTGTGAAGAGCCGTGGACGTCCAACCACGTGGATTACCAACATAATGACACTAGGACTGCGTCGTGGAACAGTGACTCATGTGGAAAGACGATCTTTCTTTTGACAATAACTGCGGGGGCTTACGAAAGCTAGTCTCCAGTTTTGAATCTGTAGGAAATAATGCAGCAAATGAGATGATTTCAATCATCCGGCTGAGTAACTCGGAATTCCTCCATAAGCTCGGCTACCAGCATAGATGTTAGGTGTAATTTACCTCCACGTTAAGAGTATAGGTATACATCATATTTTTTGCAAACCATTGTTGTCCTTATTGTCTTTCTTAAAGCAGAGTATAAAGATATTCCGTCCTACCATTACCAGACAATCCATTAAAACTACAGTCTTCCATAGCGTGTACGCATCCAGTTAAAATTATAAGATGTACTCTAATTGTAGGAGCCATAATCAGAAAAAAAACACCATTATCAATTCCATCGGAGCTAGCATTACTCTCCTAAATATGGAAACGATCGTAGGTAATTTTAATAAGTCTGCTCGACAAGTAGTTTCCGATATGTATCAGGAAAGCATAATTTATTCTGTAGGTCTGACTGAGTATTCTTATACAACTTCGTTCAGGCCGTACTTCGTCGTAGATAGCAGCATCATTTCCATGCTGTGTTTCCCATAGGCATGCAAAAGATAACACATCAGAGAGAAGCGTTGTTAGATCTAAAGCAACACATTCTGGGGAGTTAAGGTAGATATGGCGAATGTGTAAGGAGTCACACGTATTCCTGACAATCGAATCAGATAATAGGCTGTAGAACTGTATCCCTATAGTTATATACCGTCTAAATACGAGGCCTGTTCAGAAAGTAAGCTCCGATTGATTGCCAAATTGAAACCGCAGTGAACATCAGAAATGTTTTACTTGTAACAATTAGCTACACCTTTCAGCTACTTCTCTACGTAGTCGCCGTTCTGACTTAGACTTTTGTCATAGCGTTGTACCAACTTTTCAATAGCCTCATCATAGAAGGCAGCCGCCAGTGCTTTCCGCCAATTCTCCACGCTGGCCTACACCTCGTTGTCTGTGCCAAAATGTTGTCTTCAAAGACAGCGGTCCATGTGACCAGAGATGAAACTCAGGGGGAGACAATTGCGGACTGTATTGTGGGTAATCTAACATTTCCATTTGAAAACGATGCAGGAGCATCTTCATTGCCCCTGCAGAATGCGGCTGAGAATTGTCGTGAAGACGAAACAGCACGACATTTATGTAATGTTAACTGCATACCTTCAGGCGAAATGTCTCACCAGGCCCTCGTACTTGGCGGCAGACACTATTTTCTAGACATCTTTACGCACTCACTGCGAGCTCAGAAATGAGAAGAGCGACGTGATGCTAACTGGGGTTATACTAGAGACACTACCCAACACATCTGTGCAAAACTTTATCGGATTTTCATAGTCGTTTCCATTTCGCGACCGATCGGAGCTTACTTTCTGAACGCCCCTCGTATGCATGCCAGCGAAGAGGCAGTAAATTTACTAAGATAGAATGCAGTGGATTCAGCTCACCGCCATTTGAAGAATTAATGTAGATATGACTGAGTGACGTACGTCCACCCCCACAGATATGGACTGATAAAGTGTTACACAAAATACACAACGGGGTACTGCGAGGACCAGTGTCGTGCACCCGGTGACTATCTATTTATTGTAAGCAAATAAGTACGTGAAGTTATAGCGAAAGTAAACCTGAGAGTCTAAATAACAACCATGCATCTATTCTAAGGGGTTTTGTTGGTTATTACACAAATGCCTACCTGATATGTATAGAATACACCACTTATCCAGCAAACCTAGACAATTACTTATTAAAGTTTTTCGTATATGTATTCTGAGATGTGGAAAATAATTGCTGTTTTGAAGAGCGCGCCGCAGCGCGTTGTGTGATGCAGTCGCCCTCCGTTTCTGGCGATGGCGTCGCTGTGGCAATCGTAGCTTTGGTGTCTCCCTCTGGTGGAAAAGGGGAAAAGTGCCTGCTCACGTTCATTTAAGGGGCGCGATTAGCTCACCAGTCGCTCAGTTGGTCAGTCAGAGTCAGTCAGTCTCTCAGTCTCGGCGAGTCTGGTCAGTTGGTCAGCTGGCTCAGTGTGGGACGGTCAGTGTCCGTCTGTCGTCCGTAGTAGGTGTTAGGCCGCCAGTCTGCTCGAGTTTGCTCAGGCAATGGGCATTGCCGGTTGGTTCGATCCGTTGGTCGGTCGCGCACTGGGACACAAGATGACTTGTCCGTCTTGAGCGTCGGCGCATGTGAGGTCACCACGTCAGTCCAGTGGGCCGCGCCGTATAGCGAGGGGAAGTGGCTTCGCGGCCGACACGAGAGCAACAGGAGTCAACCCACGACATCCGTCTGGCCTGCGCGAGCTGTGACGCCGAGAGACGGGCGATCAGCGTGCCTTCATGCGTCCGGTGAAGCGGCTGGCTTCGGAAGGTTCGGGAGAGCGTTTTGGGCCTGCTGCGCGTGGCCTTTGCCAGAAATCGCCGTTTATTAAAGGTTAAGTGATTCGCGATATGGTGTTTCATTTACTTGTTAAATTCTACTTGAGTTCTTGGTCAGTCTCTCGTCCCCAGCTTGCTTGTCTGTCTTTCGTCCGCATTTGATAGGCAGTTAGTGTCTGTCTGTCTGTCTGTCGGTCTGCCGTATGTTAATAGCTGCCTCTGTCATGTTTGTCGGATTTTGTGTTAACGAATTTATTGCTTAAGGTGTAAAGGCCGAATTCCTGAAATATGCCTATCATCTTGAGAGGCGGTATATGTATAATGTAGAGCATGTTTGTACATTTTATGTAAGACTGCATTTCATGGATTTTATTTAAATGGTATTTTAGTGTATAAAGTTGCACCCTTCCACCGTAAGAGTTCTTTTAAAAACTTTCGGTGGCAAATAATTTTTAATGTGAGTGTTTTGTACCATTCCCATCCCTCCTACGGGGTGCATAGTTTATGTGTTTGTGTGAGTTGTTAAAATTTTTAGTGTAAAGTAATCTGGTGTGTTGCAGATTTGCACCAGTGTAGTCTTTCAGAGGTTGTTGTGAGCGATCGTGACTACGGCCGTGTTAAAAGGGAGCGGCAAGGTTCTCAGCCCGAAAGCTCATACTATTAAAAAAAAAAAATTATTTCTGCCTCTGAATAAATTGTAACCTGCTTTCTGATTATAATTTTAAATCTGTAAAAAAAGGGCTTTAGGAATAAAATTTATTAATTTTTTTAAAATTTCTTCATCAGTTACCCATTGGCAACTACTTCCACGCTCACATAGTGTCATTAAATGTGTTAATGTTCTTGATGAATCGCTAGTAAATAAAGTAAATTCCTTAAGAAAAGATTTTGAAAGTAAATTCACTGTTCATATTCCTAAAATCATTCTGGAACTTGTCTACTGGGGAGAGAGTAATGCTAGACCGTATTTTCTGGCTATCATTCCTAAAATTAGAATAGAGAAGTATCACATTATTTGCTGGATGCTTACGTGGTCTGGAAGACTGTAGTTTAATTGATATTCGGTAATGGTAGACTGTAATATCTCGGTACTCTACTTTAAAAGGAGGCAGACACGACCTATAATGGTTTATAAAACAATAACTTGTATATGCACTGTTCCATGCTGCACATCGAGGTGACTGCCTATTCGTAGTGAGCAAGCTAGTGTGGAAAATTCTAATGAGAGTAAATCTGATATTGCAAAGAACAACTATGCATTCGCTCTAGAGGGTCCGGTTGGGTGTGATAAAGAATAAATTATGCCTTACTACATTGTTTGTCGAGCAGGCCTTTTAAAATTACTGAGTATGCATACCTAAGATCATTCTGCAGTTGGTCTGCTGGAGCTAATATTAGTTCCGATGGAACTGGTCATGGAGTCTTTGCTGACTATGATTCCTACAATTCGAATACACCTTGTATTTTTTGGTGGATGTGTACATGTTGTGGAAGACTGTAGCTTTAATGGAACATTAGGTAATGGCAGGATGCAATACCTACATAATCTACTTAATTTTTTTTAAGTATCAATCAGGACCTATAGTATATCTACAGCCTTAATGTGAAAATTAATTAGACAAAACATTTGTACTGGTAGCCGAACTAATGGTGGAATTCCGGGTTACTCTGACAGATGATTTAAATCATCTCATTTGCTCACATTACTTCCTATAGAATCAAAACTGGGGGACTAAGCTTCGTAAGCTCCTGCACCTACTGTTGAAAGAAACGACTGGTCGCCTATTCAAGAAGTAATCATCACTTACATACCATTTTTAGGATTACCGTGGTGTGGGAGGGTTGTCCAGAAAGTAACTTCCAATCGGTCGCTAAATGGAAACCACAGTGAAAATCAGAAACAGTTTATCTGCAAGAGTTAGCTACACTTTCCAGATACTTCTCTATATAGTCGCCTCTCCGACTTAGACATTTGTCGGAGCGTTATACCAAATTCCCAACAACATCGTCATAAAAGGCAACCGCCTGTGCTTTCAGATAATTCGCTACGCCGGACTGTAGCACGTAGCCTGCGCTCAAGTGTTGTCTTCGTATCCAGCATTTCATTTGAACAGAGATGATACTCAGGACGAGCCAATTAGGGCTGTGTTGTGGGTGATCGAACAATTCCCATAGAAAAGGCTGCAGGAGCGTCTTCACTGCCCCTGCAGAGTGCGCCTCAGAATTGCCATGAAGAACGAAGTGCGTGGCAGTTGTGTTAGGTGGGCTGCATTCATTAAGGCGAAGCCTCTCAGCAGGCCCTCGTACTTGGCGGGAGACATCGTTGTTCTAGGCACCTTTACTCGCTCACAGTGCTCTCACATCTAGAAAGAGCGTCTTGATGCGATACGGTCATACTAGAGACACTACCCAACACACTGTGCAAAATTACATCGGGTTTTGACTGTGGAGTCCACTTCGCGACCGAACGGAACTTACTCTCTCGGCAACCCTCGTATTACGACAAAATACGAGATTTCGTCTATAGTCTGACCCTTACCAGACTCGTTTAAAGTAAGTACGCTACAGTTATAGAAAGATCTACATCAATAGATGTCTGACAGACCAGTACATACATACGTACTATTCTGGAGATATACGAGGTGTGGCTAGAAAAAAACCGGACTAGTACTGGTGAAACAATAAAACGAATGCAATAAGGCTGAAAGTCGCGTGGCCTGTCACGTGACTCTCGCTCCGCCTACTGCTCGAGTTTCATCTGCCTCCTGCACTCAGTCTGCCCGTGGCGTCTGTTTTAAGTAGTTGACGTTTTGTCTGTGCGTCGGAAAATGTTGAGTGTACAGAAAGAACAGCGTGTTAACATCAAATTTTGTTTCAAACTAGGAAAATCTGCAAGTGAAACGTTTGTAATGTTACAACAAGTGTACGGCGATGATTGTTTATCGCGAACACAAGTGTTTGAGTGGTTTAAACGATTTAAAGATGGCCGCGAAGACACCAGTGATGAAACTCGCACTGGCAGACCATTGTCAGCAAAAACTGATGCAAACATTGAAAAAATCGGTAAACTTGTTCGACAAGATCGCCGTTTAACAATCAGAGCAGTGTCTGAGTTAACAGGAGTTGACAAGAAAAGTGTTAGGCAGATTCTTCATGAAAGTTTCAACATGAACAAAGTGTGTTCAAAAATGGTTCCAAAGTGTCTCACAATTGAACAGAAGGAACGCCGAAGAATGATTTGTTCTGACATCCTGGAAAACATTGAAAGTGACCCCACCTTCTTACAAAATGTTATTACTTGCGATGAATCGTGGTTTTTTACTTACGATCCCGAAACTAAACGCCAATCGATGCATTGGAAAACTCCTGGTTCTCCACGACAAAAAAAAGCACGAATGTCAAAATCGAAATTCAAGGCAATGATGATTGTTTTTTTTTGACATCAAAGGGATTGTGCACATTGATTGGGTACCAGAGGGACAAACAGTGAATCAGCATTACTACATTAGCGTCCTGGCTACCCTACGTGAGCGAGTACGGAGAAAACGGAACGATTTGTGGAGAAAAAAGTCATGGATCCTTCACCAAGACAATGCCCCAGCTCACAGTGCGTTGTCAGTGAAGACGTTTTTGGCAAAACACAACATTCCCATCTTAGATCATCCACCCTACTCACCTGATTTGGCCCCCTGTGACTTTTTTCTTTTCCCTAAAGTCAAGTCAGCTTTGAAAGGAACTAGATTTGAGACTGTTGAAGCAGTAAAAGAAAAAGCGACGGAAGTAATGTATGGACTTACCGAAAATGATCTGCAGCATTGCTATGAACAGTGGAAAATTCGTATGGAGCGGTGTAGAGACCGAGGAGGAGAGTACATTGAAGGAGATAACATGAAATTGTAAATAATTGTAAATAAATGTTTTTTCCAGCATCAGTCCGGTTTTTCTCTAGCCGCACCTCGTATTAGCCGTAGTACAAGTCATCCGCTCAGTAAAGAGCGTGTAACAGCGACAAACGAGTCACAGCTACGAAGTTGGTCAGCAACCTTATGAAACACATCGGTTGACCAAGGCTCTTTTTCTTCTTCATAGGAAACAGTGTATGAGTCTATCTTGTGATACGTCGATGGTGATGTAACACTGCACACGTTGTCAGAATGCTTTTCTTAATGAGTCCGAACACGGTGGCAAACAAGACTCCATTTACAGCATTTTCGTCCAGAGCGTTTTCTTCCTAGCGCAACTGACTTCATAAAATACCGCTAAGCTGACAGACTCTGCAACCATTCGTCTCATAATTGTTGGGCTCCGATATTACTTGATTTCTGATTTGCTATGGACAACATTGTGTTGTCGGAGCTCTAACGGTGTGCAAGAAGCGGGTTCGTGTTAGAATCTTAACGTCCATCATCCGCTGATATTATTGTAACTAGTACAAGTATGAACACTTTTTGCTACCAAGTACTTTTTTTGTTAATAAAACTCTGCTGTAGCTCGCAGGCATTAATATGAATTAATTTCAGTACTTATTTATTTTCCTGGCAGTTATAGGTTTTCCATAGCTGGTACACACTGTAAAGATTATCTATCAATCACTGTATTCCTCTGATACTGGCAGCACGTGGGCCACCCACGAATGCCATTCCTTTCCCACAGTCGCTCAAGCATTCGTCTTAAGAGACAGGGCTAGTTATCAGACGAAGGCGTTTGCACGTGTTGCTGACTGTTATAGTAGCCACTGGTCGGTGACTTCCTCTACCTCTCAGTCTACATATGATTTTACCACTGTTATTTGGAGCCAGTGAGATTGCATCTCACCGCGACTGGTGGGCACGTATACTGGGATGTGTTACACGGCCGAAGTTCGATCACTGTTCCCGAGCTTGTGTGCAAGCTTGCAGTCCCTTCAGCAGGAGTCGCCGTCCTGGGTCGACAGAGACAGAGATCTTCTTGCCATAAACAGGGTGCTGACTGCATTGTCATCAGGTACGTGCAACCAGGTTTTTCCATTTATCATTATGCGTATGTTGCTCTCAGTTTTGAATCATGTTGGTGATTGATCTTTGGAGAATCGGTTTATCGATATAGGGAGCTCAATCTCTAAGATTGCATTTTATTGCACCATGACATCTGCGGGTCTATTTATGATTGTGTATGCAGGATGCATTTATTTTTTCTGCTGTAGTGTGACTATTTCTCTGTCTCTTTTGCATATGGCGAGGTAGTGTCGCGGAATAGTAAAGAGTTGGAAACGTGGAATATTGTCAAAGTTTCGTTGCCTATGCCGAGAGCCAGAGGCAGTAGGTTAGCCAAGAGATAAGAGGATTGTACATGTAGCGGAATGTGTCGTCACGCAGGGGCAGTGGCCTAGTTACACACAACAGGTGAGAGAGAGAATTGCTTAGCACGCCGGTTTGTGTTAGACGGAGACTTTCGTAGAGTTTAAGACTGAGGTATAGCGTCAGCTGTACCGCATTTCGCAACTTCGCGTACGTCTGCCGTAACAACACATAACTCTGTCGCAAGAACACCTAAGGGGCGAGTACGACAGATGAATCAGCAGTATAAGTGGAATGAATGCGTTCATTACAAACGAGCATGACGTCAGGACGTCGCTCGTGCTTCCTTTAAAAACGCCAGCTTTGATAGCAACAAGGCACTCGCAGTTAGACTTGCAGTTAGATGTGTACTGGGTCGCTGCGTAGCGCTCAGCTCGGTGATAGACATGTTAATCTTTATTAAGGAGCTGTTGCAGTAGGGGCGGCCCATCCAGCAGCAGACGTGAGGGGACAGTACCAGCTCTGGTCCTCTCTGCTGCTGCTGTCAATCATCAACCCAGAATTAGCAGACATCAGTCCTGCTCCCATTTGAGTGATAGTCACTATTAATGCACAGATAAGTTTTCGTAGCAGATACAGCAGTGTGCTGATTGTACAGTGTGTATCTTTGAAATTCTGTGGATCAGTCTACATTTCATATCATACATACATTTTCTTCTTACATACCGTAAGTCGCACATATTTGCAGATTTTATTTTGTTGCGATCTTCATTTCACCTGGGAGATCGCAAAGCTAAAAATGGAGTCACCTTAGTTTCAGAAGCAAGACGATTGGAGGGAGCAGGGGAGGAGTATGTTTCAGGTTGGTGCAGAGATGTGGCAAGAGATGTGCTTGGCGCTTAAACTGTTAGCAGCGGTTATCCGAAAATGACTCCATAGGTTTCCTCTGGTGATCGTGTAGGTGTCTACAAGATAAGATGGGTTTGTCTAGGCGTTTCACAGAGAAATTGCAGAGGAGCAATGTTTATCTGAAAAAGTGACCACAAGATACGACAGGCTTTTGATGTGGCGGGATGACCACTCCCTGGTTGACTGGCCGCCATTTGTCACAGCTACTATTTTGGAGATGATTACACATACACCGTTCAAATTCCTCTACCACTCCTGGGAAGATGCTGACGAAGTAGAAGTTCCTCTATAGTCACTAATCTAGTCGCTATGTACTGTAGTAGCCTGTTACGTGAACTGAGCCTGCTTTGAGAATCTACTGACAGATGGCAACTGGAAGAGTGAGTCAGTGAGACCCTAAGGTCAGTGGCGGCGGCCTAAGTACTTGCTGTCCAGAGGGCGTTGGCGGCTTGTTACTTGTAGGTGTTTCTCTGGCCTCTCTTGTAGCAGGCGCGCTTGATCCAGCGCCTACTATGGATCTTCATGCTACATCTCTACCGACCAGTGTGCTGATGACAGCTTATGGCAGCAGAAAAAACCAGTTATGTCATGACCTTGAATGTAACTAGCACAGTTGGTGTTTCTCATGGGTGACCTCGATGAATTCTTAGTGGTTTCCTTTGGGAGGGGGATGGGAGAGGTTGGGGTACAAAGGAGCTCAAGCCTGTAACATGACACTGGATGTCCTTATCAATAAGCTTGAGGTAATATATTTATCTCAGCCAGAACCCGCTCTTGATAAGTACTACTTTCCACCAAATCCGAGCAGCGTAATTCTCATGTATCTAAGTTGGTAGAACGGTGCATCACACAGACACCCGGAAGTGATACTCAATTTCGGCAGACGCTCAAAGTGTTCATGTCCCACTTAAATCGCTGTACTTGTTCCTGCATGGCCACCCTACAGTTATCGGTGGATAATGACTGAGAGGGAACCCATGTGCATGGTCATTAACCCGGCGCGGTAGAGTGCGCCCATGTGCCCCCTCATGGGAACGAAGGAGGCGGTTGACGATTCAAATACATTGTTAAGAAATGATGCCACTGAGAACTTTGCTACCTACAAGGCATGTGGCAAACTATGATATAGTTTTCGGATATTCCTATTGCAAACTTCTAGGACTTGTAGAGAGGGAGCAAGTAAATAATATTTTGATTAGAAATTCATGTCTGGAAACGTGCCGTTTCCGTTCCACGACGGTTTCAGTTCAGATGTGTAATGCGTCCACCTCTACTGAGGGGAAGTGAAAACGGTACATACTGTGGGTCCAGCCGATTCTCCACAAAGCGTTTCTTACTGCACAGCGTTCCTTCACCGTTGCATTAACGCATCCCTGTTTCCACATCTAGTTCTGTTCACAGATGAATGTAAGTTCACTGGGGACTGTGTTCAGAATTCGCGAAACAACCATGTCTGGGCAGAAAAAAGAACCGCTCTTACCGCGCATGTTCTGGGATTTTAGCACTGGTTCGGCATTAACGTGTTGGCAGCTTTTCGACACGGTCACGTGATTGGACCACACCTTCTTCCCTTCAAGCTATCTCGTCCTGCATAACTTCCTACAAAATGTTGGAATCGTTCGTGGAAGCTGTGCCAGTCAATGTCCGTCAGGAAATGTGGTTTCAGAATGGTTGTGCAACAACCCACTTCTCAGGTGAAGTTTGGAGACGCCTCAGCAGATGTTATGGTGAAAGACGAACGTACCGAGGTGGTCTAACCAACTGGCTGCCTCTATAGCGGGGCATAAATTTCATGAATTACTTCTTGTGGGATCGTACGTAAAGATTAATTTACGAGACTAATACAGAGACAGAGGAAGATCTGTTGGCTCGAGTTCTGGGCGTTGCACTAGAAACTGAAGAGATACCAGGTGGGATGGAGAGAGTGTACCAGAACATGCTTCGTAGGTACAATATCTGTAACAACGTTGATGCTCGCCACATCGAATCCCTGTTGTAATGAATCAGTATTGTTCTATACGTATGGTACACCGGGTACTTTTTAATTTTGGAATAATTTAAACACGTAATGTTTTATTATAAATGCAGAAAATGTGCTTAAGGGAGAATGTCTTTCCTTTCAAATTTTTACTCAATAAGTGTGCTATGTCATGCCTCATTGAATTCCTCTAGCCGAAATCGATGAATTAAACATCTGTACTGAAACTGTCGTAGAATGGAAACGGGACGTTTCTGCGCGTGAGTTCCTGTACAAAATATTTTGTACTCTGTACTCACTCCCCCACACAAGCTTTAGGAATTTGTAACGGGAATTTCCGAGGACCCTGTATAGAATAAAATATTCTCGGTTCTAAAACCACGTCAGTTAGAATAAAATACTTGAGCTTTCCAATAGTATCTCAGCCATCGTCGTCAGCCCGTAAGGTTTTCCATTTATACAGGTACGATTGCAGCATCGGACATCAATCAGAGATGGTCGAAATGACGCCTGCAGGGAAGGCGAGTTGGACAGCTCATAGCAGCTCCAGCTTGCCGCGGCACCGAGTGAAGTCAAGTGGCGCAAAGGCCCGGAGTCACGTTTGAAACTGACGCTCCCTACAGGGGTCAAACATCTATGTTTGCTTTCTTTCCGTATCCAATGCCCGCCCCCACACCCTAAAAAGTATGTGTCCCTGGTAAAGTAGTTACTGTCTATTTTTATCCCAGGTGCCTTCTTCACAATGGAATCCTAATATGTTGATGCATATATAAGATTTTATTCGAACAACAAAAAGTCAGTATAAATTTGAAAACTGAATAAATCACGGAATAATGTAGATAGAGAGGTACAAATTGACAAACATGCTTGGAAAGACATGGGGTTTTATTAGAACAAAAAAAAACAACAAAAAAAAAACAAAATACAGAAGTTAAAAAAATTTTCGACAGATGGCGCTTCATCTGATCAGAATAGCAATAATTAGCATAACAAAGTAAGACAAAGCAAAGATGATGTTCTTTACAGGAAATGGTCAATATGTCCACCATCATTCTTCAACAATAGCTGTAGTCGAGGAATAATGTTGTGAACAGCACAGTAAAGCATATCCGGAGTTATGGTGAGGCACTGGCGTCGGATGTTGTCTTTCAGCATGTCTAGAGATGTCGGTCGATCACGATACACTTGCAACTTCAGGTAACCCCAAAGCCAATAATCGCACGGACTGAGGTCGGGGGACCTGGGAGGCCAAGCATGACGAAAGTGGCGGCTGTGCACACGATCATCACCAAACGTCGCGCCCAAGAGATCTTTCACGCGTCTAACAATATGGGGTGGAGCGCCATCCAGCATAAACATCGTACGTTCCAGCAGGTGTTTATAAGCCACGCTGCGGATGATGCGATTCTGTAACATCGGCGTACCTCTCACCCGTCACGGAAGCAGTTACAAAACGAGAATCACGCATTTCCTCGAAGAAAAAAGGCCCGATAACGGCAGATGTGGTAAATCCAACCTATACCGTGACTTTCTCGTCGTGCAATGGAGTTTCCACGACAGTTCTAGGATTTTCGGTAGCCCAAATTCTGCATTTGTTGCCGTTGACAGACCCTCAGAGCGTGAAATGAGCTTCGTTGGTCAATAACACGTTGCTCAACCAATCGTGATCTTCCGCCATCTTTTGAAACGCCCACACCGCAAATGCCCTCCGCTTTACTAAATCGCCAGGTAACAATTCATGATGCCGATGGATTTTGTACGGTTAGCATCGGAGGGTACGCCTCAGTGCCAACCAAACAGTAGTGTATGGAATGCCGGTGCGACGTGCGACTGCACGAGCGCTGACCTCCCCGTCCATGGACGAACCCGCTACAGTCTCCATTTCTTCCTGAACTGTCTCAGCAGCATTACGCTTTGTGCTCGGTCGGCCACTACGGGGTCTATCGTCTAAACAACCCGTGGCTTCGAACATCGAAATCATTCCCGCCACAGCTGTATTTGTCAAAGGACCTCTACCCGTTCGAATCCTCTTCCTATGGTGATAGCATCGTAACGCTTAACTAGCAAATTCCCCATTCTGATAATACAGCTTCACTAAAAGCGCCATTTCAAGTAACGTCAACACGCTGCGACTGCTGGCGCATCTGATTCTCTCTCTCATTACAGCTCCTTTTATACACGATTGTCATGCGCAGTTACTGACGTTTTGCTGTCCAGCGCCATCTGTCGAACATTTTGTGAATTTGTTCTTTTTGTTATAATAAAACCCCATGTCATTCCAAGCATGTGTGTCAATTTTTACCTCACTATCTACATTTTTCTATGGTTTATTAAGTTTTCAAATTTATACTGACTTTTTGATCACCTGGTATGTTATATATCTCATTTTGTTCTATATTGTTCGTTGAATTTGTTCAAAGTCCGATTACACGCGTTTATGTTCTTCGTTGATCCATTCACTCAGTTTTATTTTGTTACCGAGAGCAGATAACCCTCTGACCGAACACGCTGACCTACGGTAGTGGTATATGTCGTGCGCCCAAAAACCCCTCTACTGTTACTACTACTACTACTACTACGTGGTGGTATTTTTTTTTAGTGCTCTACCATATTTTTCTCCTTATCTTGTTCTTTATTTTTCGTTGCATTTGTTCGGGGCAGACGTCGCAGAACCTGTTCAGATTCATCGTTGGTCCGTTTTCTTAGTTTTTTTTATCACAGTTAACTTTCTGACCGAACACACTGAGCTACCGTGCCGGGGCCCCTAGACCACGACATGTGGATGTAAAGGTAAAGAGTAACCGTATAGTTTCCAAATGTGTCTTGGTGGGTGTTCAACCAAGAAGTCTTTAAACTGAAGACAGTGACAAACGTGAGACATAATATCTCTGGTTTTGAAATAGTTAACTGAGATAATTTAAAATAGCCAGTAAGAGTTGGGAAGCCACTCTTCCACTTTAACAACATTGTCAGTCAGTTTGACACTCATATTTTAGGGCGTAAACTCGGTGGTCCCCTCTACTACATTTACTATGAACGGTTAATATCTTTTTCTACATGAGGTAATAGTAAGCACAATGTTCTTGCAACTGCGTGTGTAACCTATAGAGAGCGTGTATCCAGGGGCCATAGTGGGTGTGACTGAGAACAGGGAACGAGATGAATTGGGGCCATAAATGCTGAGCACAGTGACCTGGCCACGTGTGTGATTAGTGGTTCTGGGAAACTGAGTTCAGTGGTTCTACCTGCAGAGGTTCTGGCCGAAGCACTCTTCTCCTTCCACTTTTGGTTGGATAGAAGGGCGCCAGTTTGCAAAACATTCTACCTAGGCCAGACACCAGTCCATCACGGAGGATGGGCAGATGGTTCAAAGTGGGAGGAGGAAAGCACTTAAAAGATACCACTGTAAACTGAGCTTTTTACAAATAGTGGAAAGGTTATAAAATTCTATGCATTCTCATGTCAGAAACTGGAATAATATAGACAGCGCGACTGGTGTGGATGTCCAGTGGAGGTAGAACTGTAATCCCCCACCCGCTCGCCTGATGCTGGGAAGTTGCCAGGTCCTTTTAGTGAGCGGCAAAACATATATTCCATGAGAACGACTGTCTGGGTAGCTTAACAGCCTTCTTTCAGAAACTGGAAGTGGTCACCGCAGAAAAATTAGATCACTCCGTAAATGAGTGACTATGATCCCATCTGGAAAGAAGTTTTTCGCCAAAACATGGCCTTACTTATCGTTCGAACGACGCCTCCCTACCTTCTCTTTTCAGATAGGAGAGATTTGGAGTCACTGATTGGCTCCTCTCAGGATATGCAAAGTAGAGGCTTGCTCAACCAGCGCGGGAATCCTGGTGCTGTGTCTGGATTGGCTACCAGGCCAATAAAATGGTCAAGAGTGGAGATTCAATGTGTAGAGGATAGTTCAGTTGGCTTGCGCAATGAGGAGTTGGTTTCGTTTTACTATTTTGGGACCTCTAGCGAGGCTTGGCGAAAAGTGGCTATGACTCTTCAAGGTCTTCGCCTTCAGGTCCTCTCCTGGTGAAGAACTACATCCCTAGGGGATGAGACTTGTCTGTATCTTGTGGTGGCCTAAGATCTAATGGCAGTTTCCAGCTGTACCGACACTGGAACTACATATCATCTCAGACATATCGTGAGTCATGAGATTGAACTTATTCCTCCTCAGTGGGCCATCTGACATTAGGCAATTCCAGCATGCACTGTCGCGCCTGTGAGTCAAATTGGTTTGGCCAGACCAGCGAACGGGTGCTCGTCGTACTGAAATCTGCTGAGATTTCATGGCTCTGATGATGAAGTTTCCCGCATTCTGACAGTCATAACGCCAGACCGCTAAGTTTGACAATTTTCGTGGACGCGTCAGAACATTACAGCTCCACAGCGCCCGCTCATCGTCCACAGCGCGCCGTTTGCTGACACCCCTGAATATAGGTGAAAGGGTAAACATGTGCACCAGCGTAGTTTTGTTAAATGGTATTCACACCTCCCTGTCGTCATGAGAACCATAGTTTGCGGTATAGTTGGTTCCATTTGAATAGAGTTGGGCCTTACAGCGCATTCATGTCAACGAAGTCCGATTGCATTGTCAAAGGGATTAAATCAGGGGAGAATTTCTATGGCTTCCATTCCAATGTATGGTTTGCCTACCACATACTATTATTTATCTAATCTGTGTTTGTTATTTTTGTGTAAGATTAATCTGCTATTTGTATTTACTAAATATTTAATAAAACTCGTCATTATTTTGTAAAGTTGAATACGCCGATGTTGTCATTATTACTCCCTCTTCTATTCACTGCTTTTATTTTATTGTGGTGGCACATGAATTGTTTCGTTCAGACATACATCTGTGATGAAAGTGAGCGACGGTTTGCATTTCGTGTATTGTAAAGAAGAAAGGAGTTATTCGTCTAATGTGAATGAAAAATGTTTTATTCCGATTAACTGACGTTAACCACAAAATACATTAAGCCAGAATCTATTTGTGTGATAACATTAAATCCAGCCATTCATTGAATTTAGCTGAGCGTCATAGTATATATTGTTGATGATTGTCGAACCAACGAACTAAATCAACAACTAAATTATGATAACTTCTGACAGAAATTTTAACAAGAACTGATTTCCTTAAGCACACTTTTCTGTCTCAAAACAGACTAACATACGAACTACTGGTGGATTAACAACATTTCAATCAAAAATTATTAAAAATTTAAAGAAGTGGTTGTACTCGCAACGTTAGTAGCGCCTCTATGAGGATCAAACTCTGATTTGCTAAAAAATACACGATGAAACGGTTTTGAACGTCAGTTACCTTTGAATAAAAAAAAGTAAAAATACGGCATTTCAGCCTTTGATCGCTATTCATTATTTTCAGTGACCGGTTTCGGGCTAGCTGCCCATGTTCAGGTCATATGTTGCAGTTACAGAGTAACTTGTCAGTACAGAACAATCGGTTCGCTGTCAGAACTGTTTGACAGCGTTCTGTTGCGTTGAGTTCTGACAGCGAACCGATTGTTCTCTACTGACAAGCTACTCTGTAACTTCAATATATGATATGAAGATGGGCAGCTGAAAATAAAGAATAGCGATCAAAGACTGGAATGCCGTATTTTTATTTAATGAACTATCGCGGAATTCCCATTAAGACAATCATGTCTAGTTTTGATAAAGTTACCTTTGAGATTGTATGTGATGAATTGGTTTTAGTCAAGAATACCTTTACGACACGAAGACACCACTATCAATGCCTCAGTGAGTTTGAATGAGGTCGTGTAATAGGGCTTCCAGAAATTGTATAATCCTTCTTCGATATTGCAGAAAGTCTTGGCAGGAATGTAGCCACTGTACTTGAATGTTGGCTGTGGTGGTCACGAGAATGTACGGCAGCAAGAGGAGGGGGCTCCGGATGGCCTCGTGGCACTACCGAGAGGAAGACAATCGTGTTCGCCATGAAGCTCTGGCACATGCCACTGCATCTGCAGCAGCAGTTTGAGCAGCAACTGGCAAAACAGTGACACAACGAACTGTTCAAAATGTTCAAATGTGTGTGAAATCTTATGGGACTTAACTGCTAAGGTCATCAGTCCCTAAGCTTACGTTCTACTCAACCTAAATTATTCTAAGGACAAACACACACACCCATGCCCGAGGGAGGAATCGAACCTCCGCCGGGACCAGCCGCACAGTCCGTGGCTGCAGCCCCTAAGACCGTTCGGCTAATCCCGCGCGGCACAACGAACTGTCACAGACTTCAAGTACACCTCCGGCCCAGACACTTTGTAGCGTCAACTGACCCTGAACCACCGCCACTGCGACTTCAATGGTATCAAATGAGAGAGTTCATTGTAGGGCAGGGCGGAGATTGTGTTTTTCTGATGAAAGCTAGTTCTGCCTTGGTGTCAGTGATGGCCATGTGTTGGTCAGAAGGAGGGCCTGCGACCAACCTGTATGCGTGCATGGCACGCTGGACATACACCTGGAGTCATGGTCTGGCGTGCAGTTTCTTATGACACCAGGGGCACTCCGCGGCTATCCCAAGCGCCCTGGCAGCAAATTTGTTCGTCAGTCTGTTGTGCTTCCATTCTGAGCGTCATTCCAGGGGGTGTTTTTCAACAATCTCACGCTCACCCACATGCCGCTGTTGTAACCCAACAGACTGTACAGACTGCCGACATTTGTTTCGTTGACCCATATATCTCAAATCGAGAACATATAAGACATCGTCAGACGACAGCTCCAGCGTCATCCACAATCGTCATTAACCGTCCCTGTACTGACGGCCCAAGTGCAGCAGGGAAGGAACTCCATCCCACAAACTGACATTCGGCACCTATACAAGACAAAGCATGCACGCTTGCATGCCTGCAATCGACATTCTGGTCGGTTAATATTGTACCAACATTTCAAATTTGCAATGGCTTACTTCGCACGTACATTAACCTGTGTTCTTACAGTGTTAATCACTTGATTGTGTTACCCAAACAAACTCTATATTAAAACTTCCTGGCAGATTAAAACTGTGTGCAGGACCGAGACTCGAACTCAGGATCTCAGTTGGTAGAGCACTTGCCCGCGACAGGCAAAGGTCCCGAGTTCGAGTCTCGGTCTGGCACACAGTTTTAATCTGCCAGGAAGTTCCATATCAGCGCACACTCCGCTGCAGAGTGAAAATCTCATTCTGGAAAGTCTATATTAATTATTATTTGTGTTTTTATTTTGCGCGAGTATATATATATATATATATATATATATATATATATATATATATATATATATATATATATATATATATATACACACTCCCGGAAAATGAAATAAGAACACCGTGAATTCATTGTCCCAGGAAGGGGAAATTTTCTTGACACATTCCTGGGGTCAGATACATCACATGATCACACTGACAGACCCACAGGCACATAGACACAGGCAACAGAGCATGCACAATGTCGGCACTAGTACAGTGTATATCCACCTTTCGCAGCAATGCAGGCTGCTATCCTCCCATGGAGACGATCGTAGAGATGCTGGATGTAGTCCTGTGGAACGGCTTGCCATGCCATTTCCACCTGGCGCCTCAGTTGGACCAGCGTTCGTGCTGGACGTGCAGACCGCGTGAGACGACGCTTCATCCAGTCCCAAACATGCTCAATGGGGGACAGATCCGGAGATTTTGCTGGCCAGGGTAGTTGACGTACACCTTCTAGAGCACGTTGGGTGGCACGGGATACATGCGGACGTGCATTGTCCTGTTGGAACAGCAAGTTCCCTTGCCGGTCTAGGAATGGTAGAACGATGGGTTCGATGACGGTTTGGATGTACCGTGCACTATTCAGTGTCCCCTCGACGATCACCAGTGGTGTACGGCCAGTGTAGGAGATCGCTCCCCACACCATGATGCCGGGTGTTGGCCCTGTGTGCCTCGGTCGTATGCAGTCCTGATTGTGGCGCTCACCTGCACGGCGCCAAACACGCATACGACCATCATTGGCACCAAGGCAGAAGCGACTCTCATCGCTGAAGACGACACGTCTCCATTCGTCCCTCCATTCACGCCTGTCGCGACACCACTGGAGGCGGGCTGCACGATGTTGGGGCGTGAGCGGAAGACGGCCTAACGGTGTGCGGGACCGTAGCCCAGCTTCATGGAGACGGTTGCGAATGGTCCTCGCCGATACCCCAGGAGCAACAGTGTCCCTAATTTGCTGGGAAGTGGCGGTGCGGTTCCCTACGGCACTGCGTAGGATCCTACGGTCTTGGCGTGCATCCGTGCGTCGCTGCGGTCCGGTCCCAGGTCGACGGGCACGTGCACCTTCCGCCGACCACTGGCGACAACATCGATGTACTGTGGAGACCTCACTCCCCACGTGTTGAGCAATTCGGCGGTACGTCCACCCGGCCTCCCGCATGCCCACTATACGCCCTCGCTTAAAGTCCGTCAACTGCACATACGGTTCACGTCCACGCTGTCGCGGCATGCTACCAGTGTTAAAGACTGCGATGGAGCTCCGTATGCCACGGCAAACTGGCTGACACTGACGGCGGCGGTGCACAAATGCTGCGCAGCTAGCGCCATTCGACGGCCAACACCGCGGTTCCTGGTGTGTCCGCTGTGCCGTGCGTGTGATCATTGCTTGTACAGCCCTCTCGCAGTGTCCGGAGCAAGTATGGTGGGTCTGACACACCGGTGTCAATGTGTTCTTTTTACCATTTCCAGGAGTGTATATATAGGATGGTCCATTGATAGTGACTGGGACAAGTATCTCACGAAATAAGCATCAAACGAAAAAACTACAAAGAACGAAACTCTTCTAGCTTGAAGGGGGACACCAGATGGCGCTGCCAAAGGTCAAACGGATATCAACTGCGTTTTTTAAAATAGGAACCCCCATTTTTATTAGATATTCGTGTAGTACGTAAAGAAATATGAATGTTTTAGTTGTACCACTTTTTTCGCTTTGTGATAGGTGGCGCTGTAATAGTCACAAACGTATAAGTACGTGGTATCATGTAACATTCCGGTAGTGCGGCGGGTATTTGCTTCGTGATACATTACCCGTGTTAAAATGGACCGTTTACCAATTGCGGAAAAGGTCGCCATCGTGTTGATGTATGGCTATTGTGATCAAAATGCGCAACGGCCGTGTGCTGCGTATGCTGCTCGGAATCCTGGACGACATAATCCATGTATCTGGACCGTTCGCCGGAAACTTATGTTATTTAAGGAAAGAGGAGGTGTACTGCTACATGTGAAACTTCAACCACGACCTGCAACAAATGATGATGCCCAAGTAGTTGTTTTAGCTGCTGTCGAGGATAATCCGCACATCAGTAGCAGACAAATTGCACGAGAATCTCAAAAACGTTGGTGTTGAGAATGCTACATCAACATCGATTGCACCCGTAACATATTTCTATGCACCAGGAATTGCATGGCGATGACTTTGAACGTCGGGCACAGTTCTGCCACTGGTCACAAAAGAAATTACGGGACGATGACAGATTTTTTGCATGCGTTCTATTTAGTGACTAAGCGTCATTCACCAACAGCGGTAACGTAAACCAGCATAATATTCACGATTGGGCAACGGAAAATCCACGATGGCTCGACAAGTGGAACATCAGCGACCTTGACGGGTTAATGTACGGTGCGGCATAATGGGAGGAAGGATAATTGGCCCCCATTTCATCGATGGCAATCTAAATGGTGCAATGTATGCTGATTTCCTACGTAATGTTCTACCGATGTTACTACAAGATGTTTCACTGCATGACAGAATGGCGATGTACTTGCAACATGATGGATGTCAGGCACATAGCTCGCGTGCGATTGAAGCGATATTGAATAGCATATTTCATGACAGGTGGATTGGCCGTCGAAGCACCATACCATGGCCCGCACGTTCACCGGATCTGACGTACCCGGATTTCTTTCTGTGGGGAAAGTTGAAGGATATTTGCTATCGTGATGCACCGACAACACCTGACAACATTCGTCAGCGCGTTCTCAATGCATGTGCGAACATTACGGAAGGCGAACTACTCGCTGTTGAGAGGAATGTCGTTACACGTATTGCCAATTGCATTGAGGTTGACGGACACTATTTTGAGCATTTATTGCATTTATGTGGTATTTACAGGTAATCACGCTGTAACAGCATGCGTTCTCAGAAATGATAAGTTCACAACGGTACATTTATCACACTGGAACAACCGAAATAAAATGTTCAAACGTACCTACGTTCTGTATTTTAATTTAAAAAACCTACCTGTTACCAGCTATTCGTCTAAAATTGTGAACCATATGTTTGTGACTGTTACAGCGCCATCTATCACAAAGCGAAAGAAGTGATCCAACTAAAACATTCATATTTCTTTACGTATTACACGAATATGTAATAAAATTGGGGATACCTATATAAAAAAATGCAGTTGATATCCGTTTGACCGATGGCAGCGCCATTTAGCGTTCCAACCATAGCGCCATCTGGTTTCCCCCTTCAAGCTAGACAGGTTTCGTTCTTTGTAGTTTCTTAGTTTGACGCTTATTTCGTGAGATATTTGGCCCGGTCACGATCAATGGACCACCCTATATATATGTTCTACTATCATTCAACAAGTATCAGTAAAGTGTACATTAACAATCGAGATTTTCACAGAAATGTCGATGATCGATTCTGTAAGACACTTTCTACAAGCCCTGTTATTCCAACTCCTTTATTTCTGATGTTATTAAGTACTACACTCACAAAACGAATCTTGAAGTAAGGAACTAGTACATAAGTATTCCGATTAACGACCATATCTACAGAGTAAAGTCAGAAAACTTAAGCCGGCCGTTAATATATTTTATATTCTCTGTAACTCTTATCGATCTGCGCTGTGCTCTAAATAGTGATACCCATTTGCAATCGATAATTTCAATTTCCCGGTATTTTTTCTACACCCGATACCACCAGAAACCAATATATTGTTCATTTACGTACAAGCACTGACGAGTGGCACTCCACTTTCACCCTGTTGTTTGACGAAACAAGTCATGGTCGCCTCCAAATGCGGCCCGGTGGCGAAGTTTGTTGTGCCCGGTGGGAGTTATCGCGGAAATTAGAATGCAATTACCGGCGGCTTGGCGCGTTACTGCGCCGTCACTTGTCGAGCCGCGGCCTGTTTAATTCAAGTCGCACCAGGCTGCGCGCGCGTCAGGTAGCGAGCGAACAAGTCACAAATTAAATTGCCAAGAAACAAGACGAAATGAAGTTTTATTAGCGCCAACTTGTCGCTGCCTGCTGCCACGGCGCGGGAGGGGCTTTAATAAGATAGACGCCCGCTGCCTGCCTTGTTTGACAATGTCTCTGCTCCTGTACACTCGTGTGTTTGTGTGTGTGTGTGTGCTCAAGTTCTCGCGCTGCGACTTGGCGTTGTCTTGTTAGGACGTACGTTGTAGCAAAGCTCTTTCTCACGGCCCCCCAGCCCTTTGCCCGCATCTTCTCATCAGACACCTCCTCCTCAAACGTCAGTGTTGGTAGTCCTCCTTTCGGCAGCGGGCGGTAAAATCTCGATCAGAATCCGGAAGACGCAGAGGAAACATGTCATTTTATGGTGGCTCTTATAGAACTTACTTGCTGTTTTTTGGTGTGTCGTTTAGTCTTAAAGCATCTCTCTGTGCTACTGTATTCTGTGCAAGGCTCTCCATCACCAAATGACTACTGCAAGCTTCATCCTACGCTTCCTTCCAATATTAAATAGGTGATCCTTGATATCTCAGAATGCGTCCTATTAATCGGTTCATTCTTTTAGTCATTTCGTGCCACAAGTTTCTTGTCTCCCTAATTCTATTATGTGATGTACCCATCTAATCTTCAGCATTATTGTGTAGGGCCACGTCTCAAAAGCTTCACATTTGGTAAAGCTTCTATTCTCTTCTTGTCTAAACTGCTTTTCGTCCATGTTTCACTCCCACACATGGATAGGTTCTATAGAAATACTTTCAGAAAAGACTTCCTGACACCTAAACCTATATTCGATTTTAACAAATTCCTCATCTGCAGAAACGCTTTTCTAGCCATTGCCAGACTACGTTTTATATTCTCTCTCATTCGGCCATAATTAGTTGTTTTGGTGCCGAAATAGCAAAACTCATCTACTGGGTTCAGTGTCTCTTTACCTACTGTAGTTCCCTCAGTATCACCTCGTTTAATTCGACTACATTCCACTATCCTTTTGTTGATGTTCATCTCATATTCTCGTTTCAAGACACTGCTCATTCCGGTCAACTACTCCTCCAAGTCCTTTGCTGTATGTGACAGAGCTACTACGGTACCGGAAAACTTCAAGGTTCTTTTCAATTCACCCTGAAATTTAATTTCTACTGCAAATATTCCTGTGATTTCTTTTACTGCTTGCTCAGTATGCAGGTTGAATAACGTTGGTGTGAGGCTGAAACCTTGTCTCACTCCCTTCTCAACCATTCCTTAACTTTGGTGTCCCTCGAGTCTTATTACTGCCGTCTGGTTTCTGTACAAGTTGCAAACTCTGTTTCGCTCTCTCTATTTTACCCCAGCTACCTTAGGAGTTTGAAGAAGGTTTTTCGAGTCAACATTGTCAAAGCTCCCTCTAATTCTACAAAAGCTATAAACATAGGTTTGTCATTCCTTAACCTACCCGTCAAGGTAAGTAGTAGGGTCAATATGGCCTACATCTCTCCGCAGTCCAACCTGATATTCAAGGAGGCTGGCTTCTACCAGACTTTCAATACTTTTGTGAAGAATTGTTGTTAATATTTTTCGGCCATCACATTAAACTGATAGTTCGTTAATATTCACACCTGTCAGTAACTGCTTTGTTTGAAATAGAAATTGTTGCATTCTTCTTGAAATCTGAGGGTACTTTGCCTGTCTCATACATCTTGCACACAAGATGGAAAAGTTTTTTCATGGCTGGCACTCCGAAGGCTATCAGTAGGTGTAACGGAATGTCGCCTACTCTAGTGACCTTGTTCCGACTTACGTCTTTCAGTGCTATGTCAAAATTTTCTCGCATTATCGGATCCTCCGTCTCATCTTCATCTATGTGCTCTTCCATTTATATAATTTTGCCTTGAAGTTCATCTCCCTTGTGGAGGACTCTACATACTCCTTCCACCTTTTGGCTTTCCCTTCTTTGCTAAGTAGTCCCTCCATTTGAGCACTTTCTCTTTTCTCCAAAATTTACTTTAATTTTCCGACTGGCGGTATCTGTTTTTCCCTAGTTAAATATGAAATCCTTATTTTTTTATACTTCCGGTATATTTTCTTTGGTTCCTTTAGATGCAAAAGAAAGTTGTTCTCAATTTTATCTCAGTAGAATGAGGTAGCCTCAGGATTTTAAACACAGTAAGACCGAAAAATCAACTTAGAAACGTATTTCCTCGTGCTACATTGATTCATTTCCCAATGACTCGAGCCTGTTTACCTCAGTTTTCTTAACGCATAACATTCTCATTTCATAGATCTCATTGTTCGTGTGATGTGAAAGGTCAGTCACTCCAAGTCTTGTAGGTACAGAGCAGAGCTAAGCAGAGGCTTTCCTTTTCACAGAACAACGAAGAAAATCCCAGACATCTCTCATTTTTTTGGGAAGGTATAAATCGTTCCAAGTGATATGTCTTCGGTTAGTTTATGGAAGAAAATGTGTTTGCTTGCATAGTACTCGCATGAAATACCTGGAAGCAAACTCTTATCAATAAAAAGTAAAATAATGTAGGCAGGTTTAGCCATATAATAAGAAAAGTTTTTGCTATTTTTCACTGATACTGTTACCTTCCTTCACGTAGTGCGAGGCGTATGTGTTACATGTATCTGACACACGTTGCTGATTGTAATTGGTATGTGAGTAATATGGTGACATGAGGGGCAGAAGAGAGGGTGAAACCGAGTGCTGGAACGTAGCCTTTAGAGCCAAGGAGGTCGCCGAGCTTAACGTTCTCACTCGTTGGACGCAACACCATCAACAATGTCGCATGTTATCACTCCATAAGACACTGCAAGAAGTTTGGAATTTAATGCGGAACATTGGCACATGGACTTTATGCCACCACGCGTCCTCCTCCTTGCCCGTAAGGCAAAGGGAAAGTTTCGAGTGGTGTGTGATGTACCAGTGCAGTTACCTCTCCGGTCACTTCAGTGAGCTGATGAGAGCTAGTGTATTCAACGCAGCAAAATGGTTGGCCACATTTACCAGACAGGAGCTGAGAAACTGTATAACCTTGTAGACATCAGATATGTGAAGGCGTTTTCCGAGTTTCAGCATGTTCATAAAAGTTGTTTACAATGAAACAGATTCGAAATATACAACGCAGAATCAGTAGTTTATTGACCTACTTCTCCAATTAATATCTATGTTTATCTACACTCCAATTATTGATCTGGGTGCTTTGTTATTGTGTGCTTTAATCTGTATGTGCAGATATAGTGTTTTGGGATTAATTACTTTTAAGGTACATTTTTGAAAAGGAAGCAGTTACTGTGCATAGTTTTCCTGACATTTGTTTGAAAATTATTCGTTGAATTATTATTTATTGTTGAAATACTATTTCCCGAAATAATTTTTTCTGCTTCCCTGATATAATCCTGAGCATACATAACAACCAGGGTGTGCATCCTCTCACTGTTAGTGATCAAGGCGTGGTGCTGTTTCAGTCTCTATCAACGTAACATGTTAGTTGTAGGTCTATTTGTGATATAACATAGAACTTTGCTGACTGCCACAGCTATTCTCTCCAGTTCTGTTTTATTTCCTTTAACAGAATGTATTGCCATTTTAGTGTGAACTAATACGATTTTAATTTATTGTTTTCCAGTTTGGTTATAAGGTAGAATTTTAAACATTTTTTGAAAAGAACTTGTTCCTTTCTAGACAAAGTAATTGCGGTTTCATTAACGATAAGTTGTCTTGGATACTATCCACCTTGGTTATTGTATTGTATGTATTGTGTGTTAACCGGGGACCTAGAAACGACGGAGCGGCTCCGACCCCGCACCACCCGCAGTGGACCACAACCCCAAGACGCCTACCGCAGTCCACTTCACCCCTTCGCGCCCCACACCGAACCCAGGGATATTGTGCGGTTCGGACCCCGGTGGACCACCCGGGGAACGTCTCGCACCAGACGAGTGTAACCCCTATGTTTGAGTGGTAGAGTAATGGTGGCGTACGCGTACGTGGAGAACTTGTTTGCGCAGCAATCGCCGCCATAATGTAACTGAGGCGGAATAAGGCGAACCAACCCGCATTCGCCGAGGCAGATGGAAAACCATCTAAAAACCATCCACAGACTGGCCGGTTCACCGGGCGGATTCGTGCCGTCCGGAAACCTTGATATATACAATATGTTTTCACAAGTATCAATTACTTTCCTTCCATGTCTAGATGATACCTCCTTCTTCTTATAAAAACCTCTGATTCTATATCATATCAGTCAATTTCATATTTTTGAGATATTACACGAGCTGCATTTGAGCATACTTTCATCCCAATATTTATATAGTTAGGGACAATATTTAACGTTAGATATGTTTCGCCATACTATGAATACGAAATAGTGCAAGATTATTTTGCCTGCAGTTTACTGAAGGAGGAAAAAGCTCTTCTTGTATCACTTGACAAACCAATAATTCCTTTCTCTGTGTTTGCAAAGCACTCCTGCAAACTTTTAGTGCTAAAGCATACCAGTACTTTAAGTTTATAAAAATGTACACTCTTTAGAATTATGAAACCCCTTTTTTCCCTGTGATGTTACTGGACACGTCATTCTTAAAGCCACCCGATTTTTACTTTCGTAATCGTATGACTGGTACACTACAGCACAATATAAACTATATTTTTGTCTTTGTCTGTACTTATGCAGTTGTTGTTCTTGTTATTGTGGTCTTCAGTCCAGAGACTAGTTTGATGCAACTCTCCATGCTACTCTATCCTGTGCAAGCTTCTTCGTTTCCAAGTAACTACTGCACCCTACATCCTTCTGAATCTGCTTAGTGTATTCATCTCTTGGTCTCCTTCTACGATTTTTGCCCTCCACGCTGCCCTCCAATGCTAAAGTAGTGATCCCTTGATGCCTCAGAACATGTCCTACCAACTGATCCCTTCTTCTAGTCAAGTTGGGCTAGAAATTCCTTTTATCCCCAATTCTATTCAGTACCTCCTCATTACTTATCCATCTAATCTTCCGCATTCTTCTGTAGTACCACATTTCGAAAGCTTCTATTCTCTTCTTGTCTAAGCTATTGATGGTCCACGTTTCGCGTCCATGGATTTAAATTCCTACTCCGAATTTGCTCTTGTTTCCTTTACTTATTACTCAATGTATAGATTCAATAACATCGGGTATAGGCTGCAACCCTGTCTCACACCATACAAATACTTTGAGCAAAACTACCTGACACTTAAATCTATACTCGATGTTAACAAACTTCTCTTCTTCGGAAAACTCTTTCCTTCCATTGCCATTTTATATCCCCCTACTTCGACCATCATAAGTTATTTTGCTCCCCAAATAGCTGAACTCATCTACTACGTTAAGTGTCTCATTTCCTACTCTAGTTCCCTCAGCATCACCTGATTTAATTAGACTACATTCCATCATCCTCGTTTTGCTTTTGTTGATATTCATCTTATAGCCTCATTTCAAGACACTGTCCACTCCGTTCAACTGCTCTTACAGGTCCTTTTCCGTCTCTGACAGAATTACAATGTCATCTGCAAACACCAAAGTTTTTATTTCTTCTCTATGGATTTTAATTCCTATTCCGAATTTCCTTTTGTTTCCTTTCCTGCTTATTCAATGTACAGATTGAATAATATTGGGTATAGGCTACAACCCTGTCTCACTCCCTTCCCAACCACTGCTTCCCTTTCGTGTCCTTCGACTCTTAAACTGCCATCTGGATTTTGTACAAATTGTAAGTAGCCTATCACTTCCTGTATTTGACCCCTTCCACCTTCACACCTTCAGAATCTGCAAGAGAGTATACCAGTCAACATTGTCAAAAGCTTCCTTTAAGCCTACAAATGCTAGAAACATGGGTTTGCCTTTTCTTTATCTTTCATATAATATAAATTGTATGGTCATTGTTGCCTCCCATGTTCCTAAATTTCTACGGAATCCAAACTGTCATGTAAATTACTTAAGTATTCATTATATCATTATATCATTGTATTAAACACTTGGTTGCGTTGAAAATGTGAGTTTCCATATTTCCATACCTAAAATTTCTATGTTATCTAACAACGCAGGTTAAGCTGCACTGTTCAACGACAAAACTTCAACAAGCAGTTGACTTCAGTATAAAAACAAAAGTCATTCTTAAAGATTTGGGCAGCTGGAGTATTTACTCATCACTTCGATTTACCTTCTTCGATTACCTGTGCCCCCACCCCTCAATGAACGTAATTTTCAGCCACAAATCGCTTTACTGCTCATTTACCACCAATGACAGGCCAAAACATAGGTATCCCGATCTTGGACCGTTTTTCAACGCGTATGTGTATGCCTTACCATACTTTGTACGGCATGCATGATGTCACACATTCCCTAGATACAGGAAGAGGACAGTGATGAGATGCTGAGATGATTTGTCATGAACGGTCTTACACAGTGTTATCAGCAAAAATTCTGCCTTGCCTGTAAATTTCATCTCTCTCTCTGTATCTCTCTCTCTCTCTCTCTCTCTCTCGCTCTCTCTCTCTCTCTCTACACACACACACACACACACACACACACACACACACACACAAATACAGGTGAATGAAGTATTAGATTTATGTAAGGATAGTCACAGTGCTGACATGACTTGCACTGTTAGAGAGTATTTCCTCATCTAAAATTTGTATGTTATTTATCAACATAGATTAAGCTGTACTGTACAATGACCAAACCCCAATCTTTGTACCACACTTGATTCAAGGAACAAACGAACCCCATATTAAACATTTTAAATATTTCTACGTAAGTTGCCAGATACAGACCAACATCTAATGACATTGTAACAAATTGTCCCACACCTCAATAGTTATAGTTGAGCAAGTAAAGAAATTGTAAGAAATTACTCCATATGTCTCTAGATGCCAGATACAGACCAACAACTAATGACATTGTAACAAATTGTCCCACATGTCAGTAGTTATAGTTAAACAAGTAATGAAATTGTAAGAAATTCTCCATATGTCTCTAGTTACATATAAAACCATATTAAACTGTAATTGACTGCCCCATAGACTGCCAGTTTCAGATAAAATTTCAAAATTGGTTAGAGTCTAATAAATTAGCACGTGTCACTTGTGTGGTGGTGCATGGTTTAACTATCTGCCATGTGTCACTTGTAACAAATGGTGCAGTTTGTTATAATTTATTGTGGTGTAACAACCTGGCCCATGTCACATGCATAGTAATGTATAGTGTAACTTACTACAATATTCGTTGGTCTACTGTTTGCCCCTTGTTGTGTACATGGTGACAAATGTTGTAATTTGTTGCAATTTGTTATTGTACAACAACCTGCTCCATATTTTATGCATGACAATACATGAAGCAATTTATTGCTGTAACAATATGCCCAATGTGACATGCATGACGACATTATAGACAAATTGTTACAATTTTTACTGTAAACAACCCGCCCATTGTAATATGCATTGATATATATGGGACAGCTGCTTAAAGTTTGTTGCTCTGTAGCAACCTGTCTCATGAGAGAGTTTATTAAATTTTCTTGGTGGTGAACTGTAACTGGAAGTGTAGTACGAATGTCTTAGAATTCTTGGTGTGTGTTTTGATATATTACTGAATCAATCCTTACTTATTTAAGTAAATTGTATGGATAATCTTTGATTTTTTTAAAAATGTGGTACAATGATGCAACTCTGCTCTTAGCCAAGTAAAACTTAACCTATATCTTAGATAAGTTGTGCCAATAGGTGAGCTCTGTGTGTCTTTCTACTGTTACAACAATTAAATCATAATAGTACTGCTATGTGTGTTTTTTACTGTTAAAGGAGAAACGTTTACGTATTTTGATCAGTGATATAGACATTTATTTTTGGTGCGAAGACTCAATTATCGTTCACAGTCAGAGATTTGTGTGGGCTTTGTCCATCATGCTCTTTCAGATGACGAGCGTCGTTTACGAAGCTGGCATACCAAATTTGTTGCACTTCGAGGTTATCTCTGCATATTGCAATTGAAGTGTCAGAATGCATCAAAGATTTCATAAAGACACACCATTCTGAGAATTTTTTTCCATTACCACAATGCTGGGAAATGTGACATTGAAGGATAAACATGCTGTAGATGTCAGTATTATTTAGTAACAAATGAAGGACATAAAGTCTGTAAATGTTTTTAGATAGCCTTCCTACCGTAGTTATGTGTAGTAAATGTCGCAGGCTCCCCCAGAAGTTCGTTTTTGAACACAAGTGTTACATAACTACAGATAGGTCCAAAATAAAATACAATAATCAAACTATATTAGCCTGTTGTTATTGTTATGGTCTTCAGTCCAGAGACTGGTTTGATGCAGCTCTCCGTGCTACTCTATCCTGTGCAAGCTTCTTCATCCCCTAGTACCTACAGCCTGTTGTTATTGTTATGGTCTTCAGTCCAGAGACTGGTTTGATGCAGCTCTCCGTGCTACTCTATCCTGTGCAAGCTTCTTCATCCCCTAGTACCTACTGCAACCTATATCCTTCTGAATCTGTTTAGTGCATTCATCTATTGGTCTGCCTCTAAGATTTTTACCCTCCACACTGCCTTCCAATACTAAATTGGTGATCCCTTGATGCCTACCAACTGATCCCTTCTTCTAGTCAAGTTTCTCTCCTGTTCAGTACCTCCTAATTATTTATGTGATCTAACCATCTAATCTTCAGCGTTCTTCTGTAGCACCACATTTCGAAAGCTTCTATTTTCTTCTTGTCTGAACTATTTATCGTCCACGTTTCACTTCTATACATGGCTACACTCCACACAAATACTTTCAGAAACGAAAAATATTAGCCTATCAATAACGTTGTTTCTTTCTTAATGCATTACGTTCTCCACCTCTAAAATGGTGCTCAATTAGATGATGAAAGCCATTAACATAGTCTCATTTAAATCTTAGAGGGAGTGTCAATAGTACTTCACTGCTTCTTAACATGAGATTTTAGCCATATTTGTTTTGTGCTGCTATATAGCATTAATAGAGAGATTTTAGACATGAAAATGGCGTTATGATACTTAATTTGAGGATCCACATTCGTGTTTCAGGCATAAATTGTTTTTTGATATTTGGTGCAGTTATAGAACAATAATAAAAAAAATGGATGTGGAAATATTTAATTTGGGATGCCACTGTGCATTGTATCAAGGTACAAGGATTGAAGTTTACTTGCTGTCTAGATAAGTTAAACCTTTGGTATATCAGTAGTGTCATGTGGGCTTTGATATATAATACAGACATTTTAGATGTGGAAATATTGTAACTTTCACCAGTATTGCTAATACATTTCTTTATTTTTGACAGACTTTGTACTTGTGGAAATAGTATTGTGACACTTGATATATGCAGAGTACATTTTTTTAACAAATGACACGTAATTTTGAGACGTTCTACAGAATTATTGATGGGGAAGTACTGAGAGTTATATCAGTATTGTTAATATTTTTTACATAATTTTAACAACACTTACAGTGTGGAAACACTCTCGTGACACTTCGCAGATTCATTGTCTCTGTGCGTCCATATTATTTATACGTGACATAGATATTTCATACATGGTAATACTGTGAGCTACACCACCATTGTTAATACTTCTGCATATGTTCTGAAAAAAATTTCAGGTTGTTTGTTTACTTTTGAACATTTTGCACTAGTCAGATTATTTGCATATTATTCAACATGGCGAAATAGTGTTCTCCAGAACAGGTAGGGTTGTTTCGACGTCTTGGACTGTGGCTTCTTTTAGAAACCATATCTGGTCTTGTATCGCCATCTTGATTTTTTATATTCTTTCTGCTTTTGTGACTTGTCTAGTTACACCGTCTTGCATTTTTAAACTGTCACCACCACCATCTTGGACTGTGTCATCAGTGCCCCTCCTTCTATGCAACCGCGTGTGGCATTTCTTACAGTCAATGTCAACGTTCAAGGTAAAAAGTGGGGTGGAGTTGGTATATCAATACTACTACCCAATGAGAGATTGACTGATGCCTGGCGACCTCGTGGGCATATGACTCGGTAAGAGAGGTATGTAACTGTGGGAGACACGAATGAGGAATCATCCTAGTGACAATATGGGATTCAAATAGGGAAATCTACTGGGACAAGCGATTTTGACACAGAGCAGATAGTTACGGTTCGGCACACAGAAAGCAACGGAAATGGTGCATCTTGGCGTCTGTTCGATTTCTAGTTTTGTGAACAATTGTGGAAAATGGTTGGAAAATGTCAAACCCATGGGTACACATCAAAGTGCCTCATTACAGAACGTGGAGTTCGGAGTCTTATCTGCACAGCAAATGAGGATGGGTGGAGACCTGCGGCAGATCTGAGGACAGACTATAATGCTTGTGAAGGCACATGTGTTTTGGAGCAGTATGTTCAGCGCACTAGTTCAGCATGGTCTCTGCAGCATGCGACCCTCGTGTGTTTGTGTTTGGGGGATACCCACATGCCCTTTTGTAGGACCTATAGTGGTAATAGACGGCACCATGGCTGTCGTGGACTATGTGAAAGTAACTGTGGAAGAGTTTCATCCCTTCATGCTATACTGTATACCTTTTATGACAGCGGTGGTATCTTTTCATGAAATAAATATCTCTGTCACAAGAGGAGAATAGCTCTGTAGTATTTTGTGGAGAATAGTGCTCACCCCCACCAAATTCGCTTGATCAGAATCCAATGGAACACATCTAGGACATTGTCAGTTCCTTTCCTATAAAGCACCAGCATGTGATTTGCGCGAACTGCGGGAAGTGTACGAAGATATTGGCGCCACATAGCTCTGAAAGCCTACCAATGATTTGTGTAATCCGTGTCATGCTTAACAACTGCTGGCTGCATTACGTATTACCGGTGGGGAACACGCTAATAATCGGACGGCTCAGCGTATTTTACGAGTAGTACCGCGTTGGGAACCGGGATGCATCGTCTCATACAGTTTCCGACGCACTCGTACACAGCCCTTGCTGTGCACCTCTGTATGGCACAACTCAGTTGTCTAGATGAAAGTTCCTGATGCTTCGATGGTCGAATGTCGCTGTTCGCATGCTGTGTGGTGGGTAATGTCGCGCCGGATAGGAAGACAGACCTTTTAAAATCTGCGGAGATATCTTGGACATATATGTCTTAAAGGGGGAATGGAAGTATGTATGTTCCTGTTACCGGACTACACAGTGACCTACCTCAAATATTTATTATTTATTTACTGCTTATTTAGCATGACAAAGGCCCTTTCTTACATCCATTCAGAAACAACACATACAAAAAATATTACATAATAACTAAAATCGTCATAATTTGCATTATTAGTAAAATTAATGATTGGAAATAATAATAATAATAATAATAACACTATTAATGATTAAAAATAATGGAGCAACTATGAATTACAGTAATTAGTTATTTCGTAAGACTCAGTAATAATAATTTGTATTACTGACAAATGTAATAATTTTCAATAGTGATAATAATAATAATAGTAATAATAATAATAATAACAATGAAAATAATAAAATAATATGTATGTTAACAAAGGTTTTGATTAGTCTTCAAGCACTGTTTGCCATAAGAAGAATCTAGAGATTGTTTCGCCTTTGATACTGCTCTAGCTCTTCCATCGTAGCAGACAGTTTCTCTTCGAAATATATTGTGTCTTTTTGTCATTCTCAGAGGCAGACTTTTTTAATGAGGTTATTTCAGCAGTAGTTCTCTCAACAGTGCCACGAGTTTTTGTTTGAACTGCCAGCCGGAGTGGCCGTGCGGTTCTAGGCGCTACATGCTGGGACCGAGCGACCGCTACGGCCGCAAGTTCGAATCCTGCCTCGGGCATGGATGTGTGTGATGTCCTTAGTTAGGTTTAATTAGTTCTAAGTTCTAGGCGGCTGATGACCTCAGGAGTTAAGTCTCATAGTGCTCAGAGCCATTTGAACCTTTTTTTGTTTTGTTTGAACTGCTGCCGTTACTGTGTCTGATGCAGTGGCAGCAGTTGATCGAGATTATCTTTATCGTAAGTGCTGCACGTTCCTCGGAGCGGACCAGTTACACTATACCGTGAACTGCGGTCTCACCTTCCGCCACAAGCCGGGCTGCTGCCCCGCTACCGGATGCACCGTTGTTCTGTTTCCTGTTTGCCATATTGTCGTGTAGGTAATGATGGAGCACAGAAAAAATAGCACTACTGTGAAGATCATAGATTGTTTACATGCGACGCTGTTCAAATTCAAATGGTTGTAAGCACTATGGGACTTAACATCTGAGGTCATCAGTCCCCCAGACTTAGAACTACTTAAACCTAACTAAACGTAGGACATCACACACATCCATGCCCTAGGTAGGATTCGAACTTGCGACCGTAGTGGTCACGCTGTTCCAGACTGAAGCGCCTAGAACCGCTCGACCACATGAGCCGGCGCAGGATTCGAACAACTTCAATTTCGACTAAAATTTGCGAGCCGACCTTAGCACATGTTACACGCCTTCGATGTGGTATACCTGAGTAACATTGCTTTGTGTGGATCAAAATTAACTGCTCAACGTAAAACAAGTCTGTTTGGTCCTCCAACATTGCATTATTTCTCCAGTTTCTTGCTGTTATATGTAGTCAGATGTATATCTACAAACTTCGGCTAACTACTGAGAAATGCGTGGAAGATGGTACCTGACATGGTACATGTTAGAATACTTTTCCCTTTCCCAAAAAAAAAATAAATAAATAAAATAAAATAAAATAAAATAAAAATAAAAGTAAAAACAATCTTATTGTGGAGTACCCAGAAGACGTAGTGGGTTATCAATGTAGCTACGTACACGTAAGCATCATCATTGGGTATGTAAATGTTTAGGGTTGCAATTTTCTATGACAGGTTCAATGGTTACCAGAGCATATTAGTGTCACTCGTGTTTAGTGTTCAAAAAATGACTCTGAGCACCATGGGACTTAACATCTATGGTCATCAGTCCCCTAGAACTTAGAACTACTTAAACCTAACTAACCTGAGGACATCACACAACACCCAGTCATCACGAGGCAGAGAAAATCCCTGACGCCGGGAATCGAACCCGGGAACCCAGGCGTGGGAAGCGAGAACGCTACCGCAGGACCACGAGCTGCGGACGCGCTTAGTGTTGTTACCAGACCAGGGTATATAAGGAGTTTGGACAAGCTCAGATGCTGACTTATCCGTGTGAAGTGTGACAGTGTCTGCAAGGGGTCAGTATGGATTCCATTTGGTCAGCTGGTCGAATAGTGCAATCTGGTTCTGCAGGACATTTCGATTTGTCAGTGGCCCGTTGTTGGACTGCATGAAATGAGAGTGTAGGCATACTCGCCCTACGCCATGTTTAACCACCAAAACGGAGTGTAACAGTACATTACGCGAAGAGTATCGCAAACTCTTCACATCTGCGCCCCCTGTTTGAGAACAAGATATGTACTCCTGAAACATTCAGTGTCATCCCGGACCATTGGTCGGAGACAAGCAGCAGCCCCACGAGGAAATTACCGTCACATGCATAGGCTTCCGTTAACATCACATCCCAGACGGCTGTGTTAGGTATAGTGCCATGACTAGTAAGCATGGATGAATGGCGTAGCATTGTGTTCAGCTGTAAATCACTGTCAGCCATCGCCGGCGAGTATGATGGTGATCAGGATAGAGGTCCCATTCTTCCTATGTTTTGAAGAAGCACAGCGCCATTGCTCTTGGTGTTATGTTGTTTGGGGCTCTCGGGTGTCGTGTTGTTTGTGGTAGTTGGTGAGGAAACTAATGGCACACCAGTATATCATAGACAGTGTGCGTTTCTCTATGTCAAGTCACTTGCAACACTACCGTGGAGCGTCTTCAACAGAACAGTGCTCAAAAATTTGGAAATTTGTGGTAAGGTATTATGGGAACAAACTGCCGAGGTAATCGGTCCCTAGGCTTACACACAATCTAACTAACTTACGCTAAGGACAACACACACACCCACGCCCGTGGGAGGATTCGAACCTCCGACAGGGGGAGCCGTACGGACCGTGACAAGGCGCCATCAGACCGCTCGGCTACCCAGCGCGGCAACTGCACTCACCCACACATGCCAAGTGTCTGTAAAAACTGTCTGCGGAAGGTTGGGACTGTCCCATTGATGCCAAGATCCTAAAATCTAGAATATGCCTGGGACCAGCTGGGATGTCAACTCTGTCCAGGTAGCATCATTCAGGATTACAGAAACCAGTTACAACAGTAGTGTTCCAGCCTACCCTAGGAGAGGAGACAATGGTTTTACGGCATGTGTCGCAACAAAATCAATGCATGCACCCAGGGGTGCAACGTCACACTGATAAGTGGGATTGTACTGTCAAGTTCTTTATAAATTTGACGCGATTCTGCAGTCATGGATATAGCATCACTCTCTCCTTCAACCGGCTAAGTTTCACATGGATTCCTTTTTATTTTCTTGGTGTTTTTTCGTCAGTGTAGTCTAAGGTTGTCTTCGGCATCCCTATGGAAACAATATACAAGGGAAAGGATATGAGTCTAGATTCTTCAGTTGACGCTGGTTCTAGAAACTTATTAAAAAGTCTTTCATGGATACTTGGTGTCGTCCATTCCTGTTTTCCACGTTGCCTGACAATTCTCCGTGACAAATCTCAGACCATTTGTGCCACTCATCAGTGAATACTTTCAATGTCCCCTGTTAGTCCTTACGTTTTCGAAAATAGGAGAATGCAGAAACAAAACTTTCCTTGCTTAAAATTTGAATCTGCGTTTAAGATATGGCGGGACGGAAATATTATAATTAGCAGCCCCATTACGCACACTCAAAGTACTTAATTTGGCTTCAGTTAGACACAGAACTGCTAAAATTTAAAACAGTTCCTCCGCTCATTATTTTCATTGAAACTTAAGACGAAAATTGGAGTAATCTATAAACCTCCAAACGTCGGTGCTATGTCCTCCTTTCAGTCTGCCCTGTCCTCGCTCGTGACACTGTATGAACACATAATCATTATGGGCGACACAAACATCGACTTACAGTTAAAATCTCCCTCTGCAGAAAAACTTAGGAGACTGTTCCACTCCAATGATATGAGTTTAACACCGCTGGACCCAACTCATCACACGCCACACAGCCATACAGTCATAGATATAATAGCAACAAAGGGACCAGATAAAATAATTCGCGCCAATCAGACATCCGCTCCAGGACTCTCTGCTCATGACGTGATTTTCTTAAATTACTCAGTACATACTACCAAAGAAAAATCTCACCTGGTAACCTACAGAAACCTAAAAAATGTTAACCATGACGCTCTTCAAAAGGATTGCTCAGACATCCCTTGGCATGATATAAGCAATGAACCGACTTTAGACGGAAAAATTAGGGAATTATGTCGCAAAATTATTGCACTGTATGATAAACATGCTCCTCAACGCACTGTCAAGGTAATGAGAGCTCCCGCTCCGTGGCTCACCACTGCATTACGCCAGTTAATGAATGAACGTGATGCTACACATAGGACCTTCAAGCGTAACCCAACTCCCGAGGCGTACGAAGCTTATAGGAAACACCGAAATAGAACCAAGCAAAGCGTGAGGAATGCCAAAATCAGACATGCCCGCTCTGTCGTATGCGGCATATCAAAACCTGCTGCACTGTGGAAAAAGCTGCGCAGTTTCGGTATAGGGAAGCGAAGATCTGACGCTGTTTATCAAGCGTCTGTAGAAGAATTAAACGATTTCTTCTCAACAGCCGTAAACTGCCACGCAGCGACAAATTACCAGCCCCAAGATATCAATCTCTCGAGAGACAAGTTTTTCCTAAAACATGTCACTACCGGCACAGTACACAAGGCAATTATGAGAATCTCTTCCGAGGCAGTAGGAAATGATGAAGTGAGCATTGGCATGATTAAGAACGTCGTAAACACTATTACTCCAGTTATCACAGACATCTTCAACCTGTCTCTTGTCAGTAGTACATATCCTACTGAGTGGGAGCAAAGCTTAATTCAACCTATACCCAAGACCGACAACCCTAAGTCGCCAGGTGACTGCAGGCCGATCAGCATACTTCCTGCAATATCTAAAGCCCAAGAATACATCGTCCATGAACAGCTGACGGATTACCTCAAAACTCATAACATCCACGACAAATATCAGTCAGGCTTTTGAAAGCACCATAGTACAGCAACTGCATTAATCAAAGTAACTGATGACATTAAACATGCTATGGACAGACGTGAAGCTACCATCCTAACACTGCTTGACTTTAGCAAGGCTTTTGATACAGTTGACTTTGATATATTACTAATTAAAATGAAGCAGCTGAATTTCTCAAACAGCGCAATACACTGGTTCGACAGCTACCTCAAAAACAGAAGTCAACAAGTCATTTGTGGGTCGGAAAAGTCATCATGGAAAAACGTGCGCTCTGGAGTTCCCCAAGGCTCCTTCCTTGGTCCATTACTCTTCTCACTGTACATTAATGATATTTCTTCAGTGATTCACTCCTGCAACTACCATCTATATACCGACGACATCCAACTGTACATAAGTGCAAGCCCCAAGAACATTGCTGACGCAGTAGCGAGTATGAACGCAGATCTTTGCTCTGTTTCTCGATGGGCACAGAACCTAGGTCTGAAACTAAACCCCAAGAAATCCCAGGTCATACTTATATCTCATCCAAAGTTAATCAGTCGGTACTTTCGCGAAACAGTCCCTCAAATACTCCTCAATGGTACCCAACTACCATACCAAAAAACAGTAAAAGACCTTGGAATAATCTTGGATGAACACCTAAACTGGGAAGAACAAACAGTCACAGCTTGCCGGAAATCGCTCTCCTCCCTACATGCAATTCAAAAATTTAGAAAAATATTTCCAACCAATGTTAAACAAAAATTAGTCCAAACACTAGTCTTGCCTAATCTTTACTACTGTGATGTAGTTCAACGTGGCACAAATAATGAAAATTCGAGATGCCTCGAGCTAGTGATGAATGCTTGTGTTAGATACGTATGCAACATACGGTTATATGATCATATCAGTCCTTCATACACCCAGCTAGGTTGGATACGCCCACATAAGGCACGCGATCTCCACACGATGTGCTTACTTCATCGATTTCTCAGCCACTGGTGCCCCCAATACTTATCTTCTCACATTAAACACCTATCATCATTCCACAACCGCAATACCAGATCGGATACGTCTAGCATCTTGGCTGTACCTTTACATAACACAAAATCTTTCTCCGTGTCATTCTCCATCTCAGCCATACGACTATGGAACGCGCTCCCCTGTGATCTGCGTCTTATCCAAAACCAGTCAACATTCAAGAGGGAACTTAAGACTTACATATTAGGGACGGTATAGCCACCATTGTTGTGCCCTCCCCCTCATCTTTTTCTTTCTCCTCTCCATCATAGCTTCGAATTTTATCATTCTATTTCTCTTCCTCTAACCTATCTACCTCTTCTATATCTCTTTCACCCCATTCCATCGTCTTATGTCTCTGCTTGATGAGAATAACTCACAAGCTGCAAGAATATAACGAGAAAATTCCCAACTAGCAATAGGACTGACACTCATAAAAGAAAAATATGTTTACTTTCATATACATAGTCATTATTATTATTATTATCATTATTATTATTATTTTTATTATTCTTGATTGTTATAATTATTTTTTGATTGTTATAATTATCATTGTACTACTTTTATAATCTCTATTTTTTTTTCTTTAACATTAATACTGTATAACATGTTATATGTCCTAATTTTGTGTAGACACTGAAATTTGTTGAATCTGAGTATGCCTGGTTAGGTGTAAGAGAGGGCCTGAAGGCCCTAATCTTGCCAGGTAAAATAAATGCATAAATAAATAAATAAATAAATAAAATTCTGTGTAATTTATATCCAGCTGTTCAAGCGTGGGCGTAAAATACAACATTAGAAGCACGTCAATAAATGGCCACTGGTGGGAAATTTAAACCACCAGGCTGAATGAACATTGGGTTAGAAATGGTCTGATTATTACCTGCTGCATGAAAAGTAAATTTACTTTTAGAAAGAGATTTATACTTTAAGCAGATTCGCTCTGTCGCTGTTGGCGTCTGATCGAATGTTCTAGTCAACCCAGCGCTATCAAATCATGATGAGCAACAAAGAGATCCTTGTTAACATTTATCAATAAGGTACAACGCCATACGTCTTGAAATAAAACAAATTATTATCTGAATTAATTATTATTGATCTAATGAAATTACACCAGTGGATTAAAGCAGATGCATACATACTTGGCTCAATATGCCGAACGGAAGGGAACAATAGCCGCTAGTCGCATTTTATCGTCCAACATACATATTATAGAGTCCATTGATACTAGATCAATCACATGCTTATTCTGATTTTCATCGAGTTACAATTCATGTTTCGGAGAAATAATAAAACTAATAATTATAACTGTCCAATGGAGTACTCATAAACCAAGATTTTGTAAAGAAATTTCTATTTGCATTTGGAGGCGTTACACGGACCCCTGAAAGGGGGCAGCAACTCACGATCTTAGTGTCTTTCATGATGCAATTCAGCTGTGTCAAGTTCGATTATTGTCATTGTACAAGCCACAATTTCATCACTACTTCATAATCATAAAGTCTACCTCTAATTGAATATACCATTATACATTCCATTACTTCTCTGCTAACGTTTGTGGATAGAAGTTTTTGTAAGACTTTGTACACTTTTACAAGTCACTCTAATCTTCCGAAATGTTTGCTGTAAACAGTATACAAATACCAGTACTTTAGTTTCACATAGAGGTATAGTCCATTACAACCGAGTTAGAACTCATGTGTAGTATTATACTGAGAATGTATATGCTAGCATCTTCGTTATACAAATTTATTTACTAATTCCACAATGGTTTTATCCTGTTAGCAATAATTATAAGATTGCATAGTATAAGTTAGTGCATTTATAATGAAGACAATGTATAGAAATCAAAGAATTTTGGTCTGGTATTACTCAGTAATTACGCTTGTACATTGCAGGAATATTTTATAATTTTGGCTATTATCAATGCAGATGTTTCTTTCAGATTTGATAGTACTAATTTCATTCGTTATACATTTGTCAATTTACTTTGGTAAAGATAAAGTCATTGTAATTTGTCTCATTGGTCTATTTTGATCAGAACATTCTGAAATTCAATATTAAGTTGTTTACCTTAATAATATAGCTATGCAAGGCCACATTTACCATAGATATTTACAATTTTGGTTCAGGAAGTGTATCAGATTTACATGAGCACATAATTTTAACTTATTAAGTTCAACAGTTTACAATTATGAAATGGATTGCATTTAATGGAAGGCTTCTCAGGCAAATGGATAGTGCAGGTGGATAGTCAGTTAGAGCTGTGTGCCATAGAAAGTGGCATCAGAAGTCATGCATGATAAAGGCTCAGCAAAGTGCACATATCATGGGCTAGGATGGGTTTTCCTCCCAGCAACAGTTTATCTCGTCTCACCAGATTTATCCAAATTATGATTAGTTGCTGTCACTGCCATCAACTGAAGACTACACGTAAATTTACACAAGGGCATTAATATATGTACAGAGTTTTTACAGCCTATTATGGTCTGAAAGAAAATATGTGCTATCACATTAAGTCACACAGACACAACACATGACATCATTAATTTATGTAATTCCTGGCATAATCTATACTAGTATGAGGATTTTAGTTATCAGTATTTTAGATGGCCTCGCATATACACTCCTGGAAATGGAAAAAAGAACACATTGACACCGGTGTGTCAGATCCACCATACTTGCTCCGGACACTGCGAGAGGGCTGTACAAGCAATGATCACACGCACGGCACAGCGGACACACCAGGAACCGCGGTGTTGGCCGTCGAATGGCGCTAGCTGCGCAGCATTTGTGCACCGCCGCCGTCAGTGTCAGCCAGTTTGCCGTGGCATACGGAGCTCCATCGCAGTCTTTAACACTGGTAGCATGCCGCGACAGCGTGGACGTGAACCGTATGTGCAGTTGACGGACTTTGAGTGAGGGCGTATAGTGGGCATGCGGGAGGCCGGGTGGACGTACCGCCGAATTGCTCAACACGTGGGGCGTGAGGTCTCCACAGTACATCGATGTTGTCGCCAGTGGTCGGCGGAAGGTGCACGTGCCCGTCGACCTGGGACCGGACCGCAGCGACGCACGGATGCACGCCAAGACCGTAGGATCCTACGCAGTGCCGTAGGGGACCGCACCGCCACTTCCCAGCAAATTAGGGACACTGTTGCTCCTGGGGTATCGGCGAGGACCATTCGCAACCGTCTCCATGAAGCTGGGCTACGGTCCCACACCGTTAGGCCGTCTTCCGCTCACGCCCCAACATCGTGCAGCCCGCCTCCAATGGTGTCGCGACAGGCGTGAATGGAGGGACGAATGGAGACGTGTCGTCTTCAGCGATGAGAGTCGCTTCTGCCTTGGTGCCAATGATGGTCGTATGCGTGTTTGGCGCCGTGCAGGTGAGCGCCACAATCAGGACTGCATACGACCGAGGCACACAGGGCCAACACCCGGCATCATGGTGTGGGGAGCGATCTCCTACACTGGCCGTACACCACTGGTGATCGTCGAGGGGACACTGAATAGTGCACGGTACATCCAAACCGTCATCGAACCCATCGTTCTACCATTCCTAGACCGGCAAGGGAACTTGCTGTTCCAACAGGACAATGCACGTCCGCATGTATCCCGTGCCACCCAACGTGCTCTAGAAGGTGTAAGTCAACTACCCTGGCCAGCAAGATCTCCGGATCTGTCCCCAATTGAGCATATTTGGGACTGGATGAAGCGTCGTCTCACGCGGTCTGCACGTCCAGCACGAACGCTGGTCCAACTGAGGCGCCAGGTGGAAATGGCATGGCAAGCCGTTCCACAGGACTACATCCAGCATCTCTACGATCGTCTCCATGGGAGAATAGCAGCCTGCATTGCTGCGAAAGGTGGATATACACTGTACTAGTGCCGACATTGTGCATGCTCTGTTGCCTGTGTCTATGTGCGTGTGGTTCTGTCAGTGTGATCATGTGATGTATCTGACCCCAGGAATGTGTCAATAAAGTTTCCCCTTCCTGGGACAATGAATTCACGGTGTTCTTATTTCAATTTCCAGGAGTGTATAACTATAGATTAAGTAAAGTTCACTTCACGCTAACATGCATTCTCATCAACATACGTATATAGGTCAGGTTGTATGCTTTATTTTGAGTTGGCCCCCAATGGGGTGGACATTAACTTTTAATTATTCTTGCTGTCTCTCTGTGGAATCAGTCTGCCAACGATCACTTTAATCTGAATTCTTTGAGCTTCGGCACCATCTGCTTATGTCCATCACAGGGCGTGTCAAAAGGAAGGGGCACAATAATCACAAAAATAGGTATTACACTCATTGGTATGTCAGGACGAAAAATATCGTTCCTGCAATTCTCACATCCACAGTAATAACTTTCTCCCATGTCAGACTAACAATGCATGTCCACTACTCATCTATTACTTCCTATTTAGCACAGTTACAATATGTCACTTCACTCTCACTTATAAGATAGTCCAGATTGTTTACTGTTTAGTATCTTTTTAGTTCACTGTTTATATACTTGTGACCAAGTAGGAAGCAAAATTCTTCATATTAACAATATTTACATACATGTTCCCATATACATAGCCATCAGTACTTATTCATTTTTCTCTGTTACATCTGCTTCACAGAGGACACTAATGACGATCTCCAAGAGAATACACCTACTCGCCTGTGACACTTTTGCCAACAGATATTTATTTACAAACATAAACTGCCTACCAAAAGCAAAGGCACTGGGACAGAAAGTAGTTTTTCCTACCGCAGTTGTGCTAAGCGTGGAGAGGGGACGGCTAAATTCATCAGCACCTATAATGCTGTTCCCTCTGCTAGTTTTAATTATGTCAAACAATTGCAAATTTCTGCACAAATTACTGCAGGGAAATTTTTTGTAACATGTCACATTTGTTCATCTACCTCACATTCATTTAAGAACTGAAAAAAATAATCACTGTGTCATCTATATATTTATAAGATACCTACAACAGTACCTCTTTTATATTATAGTGCTCTTTCTCTAAGTCTCTGAACATTCCCCATACTTGTGTCTTTGATATTCCAATTTCCTCGTTTATTGCGTTTCCCTGTGGGATCCAACACTACCTTTAAGAAAAATCATGACAATTTATCTTTCTGTTCTACAGCAGTCTTGATCGCCAACAACTCCCCCGACATTCTTGCCCCTGTGCTCTTGCCTTTGTATCTGCCAGAATTTTCGTTATATCGCGTTGTGCTACTCAGTCCTCTGCTCAGTACTCTTCCAAGATTCAGTCGATCGAGTCATAATCCTCCGTGAAGATCGTGAAGGTTACTACTGTGATTATGCTCCTATAGGCGCTATGTTCCATCTGATATTTCAGGATAAAGACTTGTCATATACATGGTCCTCTCTTCCTAAATCCTCCTTGTAGTCTGTCTTTGTATGCTGTACACGCTCCTATACTCTGAAGCGGGCATTATGTAAGTGTGTGAACCACAATAGGCTCTCCAACCACTGCATGGTGCAGCATAACTTCAAATGTTCTTCTTTTACGTTAAATCTTCAGTAAATAATATCTTTACGCATTCTTTGTATCTGAATTCTCGTACTTCCTCTTCACACTCAGCAGATATTTGTTTATGTTTTTCTCAAAACAAATGTTTGTTAGCATTATGTCTGCTTCATCCCTTCCATCTAACTTCTGTATGGGATTCACAGATATACTGTATTCTGAGCATATGTTCTTCATCATTCCACAATGGCATCGTAGACAACATTTGGAATACTCGTTTCACTGTCTGAGATATATTCTTTATCTAAATGGAACACTCGTGATGTTAGTATCAATCTCGCAAACCAGACGTGCAAAGATTTTTAGTGATCAGAAATGATAATCCTCGATAGTCCTTAACTGTCTTAATTTCCTTTCCACTCAGATAATAGCGAAATTTTATCAGTAAAAATAATATTGACAAATCTTCTTTTCTAATAATAGAATAGTCTTCTTCCGATGATATTAGTGATGAAATGCGCAAATAGATTGTTCCAACTTTCATTCCTCAGGCTGTTCCCTCTCTATGATATAAATTTCCTCCTGACCCATATTTCAAACTGCTAAAGACTAGGTAGAAAGTTACACATTCTGGGTAATGCAATATTTCTGCATTAATTGTTATTTTAAGGTAAAAAATAAGCCAATCAACTGCCAGAACAACACCACCACGGGATTTCCAGAGGAATTTCAAATCACTGATATTCAATATTTACTTACTCGGTACTTCACTGTAGAAGTTGGAAAATTCTAAACATCCTCTCACCTGTCTTCGGCAGTTGTGCTGCAGGAAGTCATAGCCTTCCACAGTATCTCAGGATATGGTTCCATTTCCTCTAGTGTGAATACATACTCCAAATTATTAATGTCTTCTCCAGAAAAACTTCGGTCTCTTTAAACTGTTGGTCATATCTTCAGAGTTTTAAAATCATATTCCCACGTTGTAATAGCTATACGTGTACCATCTACATACAACGCAATCTTACTCCACAGTTGACGACCCAGCATTGCGTGTGTGTAGCTGTCGAATGAGACGTATATCCTTTGACAGCCCCGCCCTTTGCCCTTTGGTCATCTTTGATTCTGAAGCAGTGACCGATAAATAATGTAGTACTCTTAGCATCCCACAGAATGTCTAGAGAAGGAAGAAATATCTGGAACACTAATCTTTGTGTGTTTTCTCCTTTATCCCTAACTTTAAATCATGTCCTTTATCAACGACATCATCCAAACAACTGGCGTGCACGACATGATGGTGTCTCATTGTCTCATATAAAGAAGTTCTGGAGAGTTCGGAATGACGTTTAAAAACTCCTCCCGAACAGGCCATGAATGCCCAATGGTACCGACCGGCCGCCGTGTCATTCTCAGCCCATAGGCGTCACTGGATGCGGATATGCAGGGGCATGTGGTCAACACACCGCTCTCCCGGCCGTGTGTCAGTTTCTGAGACCGGAGCCGATACTTCTCAATGAAGTGGCTCCTCAGTTTGCCTCAAGGGCTGAGTACACCCCGCTTACCAACAATTTTCGACAGACCGAATGGTCATCCATCCAAGTACTAGCCCAGCCAAATTAAATTCGGTGATCTAACGGGAACCGGTGTTACCACTGCGGCAAGGCCGTTGGACGAATGATGTTTGATAATTAGAATTTCAATGGGAACAATGGGCCTGGTAGATAGTAGGCCCAGCCTTTGTCACAACAATCGAAACGAAATCTGCCACTGCTTAAAACCAGTCTAGGATGAGTTTATGGTACATGTCCACTTGCTACTATAAAGCTTCATCCAGTTTGTTACTTCAATATCAGTTGAAGTTTTTTACAAGATTACATTCTGCTGTAATACTTATAATAGCTTCCCAGTATGATATTATACAAGCTAAATTATTTGCTTGTTGTTGTAACCTATTTTTGTGCATTTTATGTAGTGATATAGTACTATGAATGTATTTTAGAAATCTTTAAGTCTACACAGGGCTTAGCCACTATTTAAATTATCCGTCTTGTATAGAGGCCCTCAAGCTGGAATAATTTCTCAGACCTTACATGACACGTAACCATCAGGTCCTAGCACTCTGATGGGTGCAGGCCATTCCCTGTATCGGGTGGTCGGGATGTCTAGAGCCCTCAACACGTCAAACCACCTATCTGTGTCAGTTGGCGCATGTATCAGTAGTTCAAAATAATGTCAGCCACTTTCCATAACTTTAGGAATAACAGCGTTATTCCGATACTTGTAACTTGCATAGCCAATATTTACTATGTGATCAAATGTATCCGGATACCTGACTGAAAATGACTTACAAGTTCGTGGCACCCCCCCCCCCCCCCCAACACCTCGGTAATGTTGCAATTAAATACCGTGTTGGCCCACCCTTATGGCAGCTTCCATTCTCGCAGGCATAATTCAATCAGGTGCTGGAAGGTTCCTTGGGCAATGGCTGACCATTCTTCACGGAGTGCTAGACTGAGGAGAGGTATTGATGTTGGACGGTGAGGCCTGGCACGAAGTTGGTGTTCCAAAACATTCCAAAGGTGTGCTGTAGAAATCAGGTCAGGACTCTGTGCAGGCCAGTCCATTACAAGGATGTTTTTGTCGTGTAACCACTCCGACACAGAACATGCATTATGAACCGGTGCTCGATCGTGCTGAAAGGTGCAATCGCCATCCCCGAATTGCTGTTCAACAGTAGGAAGCCATAAAGTGCTCAAAACATCAATGTAGGCCTGTGCTTTGATAGTGCCATGCAAAACAACAAGGGGCGCAAGCCCCCTCCATGAAAAACACGACCACACCGTAACACCACCGCCTCCGAATTTTACTGTTGGTACTTCACACGCCTGCAGATGACGTTCACGGTGCATTCGCCATACCAACACCCCGGCATCGGATAGCCAAATTGTGTACCGTGATTCGTCACTCCACACAACGTTTTTCCACTGTTAAATCGTCCAATGTTTACGCTCCTTACAACAAGTGAGGCGTGGTTTGGCATTTACCGGCGTGATGTGTGGTTTATGAGCAGCCGTTCGACCATGAAATCAAAGTTTCTCATCGCCCACCTAACTGTCATAGTACTTGAAGTGGATCCTGGTGGAGTTCGAAATTCCTGTGTGTTGGACTGGATAGGTATCTGCCTATCAAACATTACGATCCTCTTCAATTGTCAGCTGTCTTTGTTAGTCAATAGACGAGGTCGGCCTGTGCTCTTTTGTGCTGTACGTGTCCCTTCACCTTTGCATTTCATTGTCAGATCGGAAACAGTGGACCTAGGGATGTTTAGGAATGTGGAAGTCTCGCTTACAGACATATGAAACAAGTGACGGAACGCCCCATTCTGCTCTCTCACGATGTCCAGTGCTAAGAGGTCGCTTATATGGAGTGCCTGGTAGCAGGTGGCAGCACAAGGCATCTAATATGAAAAACGTATAATTTTGGATGTCCAGATACTTTTGATCGGTTAGTGAATATGTACCGATAATACAACACTATCAAATATTTCATACAGAATTTGCACGTGATTTTGTTATCTCGCTTTGTATAGTCTTCCGCGCATTGAAGTTGAAAAGTAGAAAATGTAAGCTTACACAAAAAAAAAAAAAAAAAAAAAAAAAAAAAACTTGTTGTGGGTGTACAGTGCACAGTAGAGATGAGCCAGTTGGTTATTTCGGAGTGTTAGTGACCGTGTTTATAGCGGTTTCGTGCCATTTACTTTTAAGTTATTTATAGCTGTAAATTATTTTCACTAAAGAATTCCCCAGATGATAGTATAGTTAACTCTGAGTGCTTCAAAACGCAAGATACGAGGTTTTCAACATCGCTTTTAACTCAGTCTAGGAATAATTTCTCTCCAGTATAGTCCATATTGGTGATGCTATATATCCCACAGGAATATGCTTGATAACATATGATAAGAAACAAGTAAACAAGAACAAGCGCTTATTACATCCACAGTAGTGAGATTTAATAATAAAGGAAAGCACTTCTCAATAAAAAGAAAAAAAACACAACTTCTCAGGTACTAACGGGCATACACTTGGAATACACAGTGAATAAATATAGTGGAGACTATGCCACTGGTAATCTCTGACAATGGAGGCTGAACGTTCTCGTAGTCGGCCAACAGGTACATTTTGCGATATCACTGGAAAGTCGTAGGTTCCACTGTGGTGGCTTCCGACACAGTTCTGACAGATGGACTGCTCTGAGCCAGTGCATGAACTGGCCCAGAGCTCTGGTGGAGTGAATTGCCGACGTGTTGTCTTGCACTGCTCTGTATAGCCAGGACGAGCAGGAACTCATGCTGATTTAGTTCCACATATGTGGCATGATGGAAGTGTTAGGTCCATGTTACAGAGGACCTCTGGCGGCGCTTGTCTGTAATTACTGTTGTGATCGATGCAGTCCGAGATGCAGTGCCTTGTTTATATGCAGACCCACGATACTTCAGTGTCTGATGGGGTGCCAGTCTCCTCTCACAAGTTGATTTCGCCGTCTGGGTCCATTTCCATAATCAGCGACCCCTTGTGATCGTGTGCCCTGAGCACTCTGATTGACATCCACTGCCTGGCCTGGGGATGGGTGCAGGAAGTCCACTCTCCACAAGGAAGATGGTGAGACTGTCAGAGGTGGTGCCTGAGCAATGGTGTGCCATCGGGAATTGGAAGAACATAGAACAAGAAAAGACAATCTGTGTCAGTTTCAAATGGCGTTTTCTAGGAGACTTAGTTCAAATGTCTGTGAGAGCCCATCCCAACAGCTGTGTCACTACTGCCAGAGTGAAACAGCGGCTTTGGTTGGTGTTTCTTCACCGTCATTCTCTTTCTTGTGCCTCCTGTGGGTTGAAAACTCTTTGTAATACCACATCATCAGTCAGCTGTCCTTTGACGACTAAATTTCAGTCAGTATCGATCCAGTCGTCAATTTCTTCTGCTGGAAACGCATTCAGTTCACTAGTGAATGCAAAATTAACCACTCGCGTAGTTTCGGACGCATCAGTTATCGACTCAACATCATTTACATCGCTTCCCATCACGGCTTCTTCGAACTGTTTAGGCCAATGCAGCTAACATATTGGCGAGGCAGACAAATGTAACTGACGAAGCGCCACGCCGAAAGGGTCCGATGTTTCTCGAAGGCGTCCGATAGTACTGCCAACCGCTCCGGGCTAAAAACACACGAATATTTCTGATGTTTGTCGGACTACCGGTTCTGCCGAATCATCAATTGCCGTATTATTGCGGTCTTACGGCATTTCCGTCTTCGCATGCGGAAGCCGTGTGAGGTTGTTGACGTCTTGCATGCCGTTCACTATTCTCTTCTTGAACGATCGATTTCTCATTCACATGGCGGCATGGTGATCCTGGCCAACGTGGCCACGAATATCGCTAAACGAAAAAATCACACTACCAGCAGGAGGCGCTGCTTCATCTCTCAGGTTCTCCGACGTACTTACAGACATTTCGTCTTCTTACACGAAGCATGTCATGAGTTTCTTGCATACAACCTCATTTCAAGTGCGATTTGCGAATGAGATGCTAACTGAATAATCTATCCTTACACATAGAAAATAGATGGGATCACTGTTGAATACTTTGCATGGCTTCGCTGAAATATTAATTATTTGCGTATCCAGAAATGCGGTTCACTTCATGCTAGTTTCACGTTTGTTGGATGATGCCTTCATGGTGTTACTATTATAGCACCTGTAGATCATTTCACAAGTCATTTGTGTACAACTACACAAGATTCTGCTATACGACGTGGACAATAACTGTGGTGAAATCACAATACAGTGCTTCAATTCTGCTATGGCAACCACTCGCTGAACATCTTAAAGTGCCACCCAAACTGTCCTATACCGTAACTGATGCTCTTATTTGTGTATCCGTTTCTGAAGCAGAGAATTAATAGTTTCGAAATGTTCAGTCCATATCTGTATTACCATTCACAACAGAAAACAGTATCCTCCATTTACAGTGTGGGAAATAGTTTCATTTAGGCGTAGTTATACTGAGCCAATTTCATTTATTTTCTCAAGACCTTCACTGTTTTGTGTAAATAACTGCGCTTTTCCCTATTTTGGCGAAGCCTGATCAATCATGACCGGGTCACAAACGACTACAAACGGATCACAGGAAGCCAGGAGCCTTTTACTGAAACGTAGTTAGTCTTCAAAAATGAGAGATGAGCTGCATCTGACAACTGCAGACGCACGTTCGTACACTTGTTGCCACAGGACACAGGTATAACAATAGTGACTGCATGTAATATCGAAATTCTTCTCTGTGATTCCCATAATACTAAAATTGAATTCCTCACAGATTAGCATAAACAAAGGTTTTCCTTAGTTACTCCTGGACATCGAGCAGAGTGTCAAAATGTGGGACATGGTGGGATTTTTCTTAACATCTGGCACTTTGGACCCAAGTAGTAACGCTTATCAACTTACGGTAATATTCAAATAAGTCCTTTAGATTATTCTAAACTTTGCTGAATTACGTAAGCACATGTTGTGAACGTTTCACCAGATTTCTTGTTGGTACTGTGAGTATAAGACCAAGAACGTATTTCACATATACTCACCAAATTATTCGACAAAAAATTTTTTTCCATTTATGCAATTAAAATAACATTAATGTCAAATATTTCTTGTGGAGTGAAAGACCAAAACCCTTTCATTCCAGATAGTTGGCTTCTCTGAGATTTAACTTAAAAATACAATTTAACTTTAGTTCTCAGTTTCAGTCAAAGTGGAAAGTAATAAATCTGGTCTGTGAGGTCTGTAGCAACTCTCAACAACAAAATTTTCAAGGTAAATGGCACTTTGCGATCATGTCCAACATATCCTTTAATATGAAATTACAAAGAGTATTGACTATCTGTTTGAGACTCATATTTGATTGCAAAATTTCGGTGGTTACAAGAGAGATAGTTAGTTGTCTGTCTATAGTCCATTGATATCGTTGATGCAGACTCCCTTAGCTAGGTATACTCTACTGCCCACCCAGAATTTACTTATCATATGCCTGCATTAAAATGCAGTAGTAAATTTCAGGAAGCTTTTAAAACATTTAATTTAACTGAGCGTGACTTACGAACTCTGTAAAGAGTAATTACAAATGGTGCAGGGCTAACAACGTTTGTGCCAAATTGTGCTCATAAAACTCACGAGGAACACGGCGGGGCCCGCCGCAGCTCCTCACACGAGATAAGAGCCGCCTACCCCTTGCGGCTGGGGGAAGCAGCGGCCCCAACCCTCGCTCTGGACGCTTTCGACGAAGCAGAAGCAGCGGCCTCCCCTGGCGCCATCGCCCTCCTAACGAGAACAAATGACGGCCGTTGGGATCTCCGCCAATAAGACGCGCGTGCAGAGGAGAGGCATGCCAGTGGCGTGGGGAAGGGGATTCCCCCCTCTGCCCGCCGCAGACGCTGCCGCAACAATCGTGCGGGCTGACGTATGGCCGCCGTTTACAACAATCAGCTCCTCAGGCGCTTGGGGCTGCTTGCACCTTGTCCATTTTTTATAGTGCCACTTTTTCTAGCACTGTTCTCTGTTACTGCTGTGCCCTCAAGAGCGTGAACCTTTTATCAGAGAGGGAACAACGGTTTCAGCAATTAACCTCCTACTATAGCCAGGTTAAAACAAAATGTGCTATCATGCAGAGCATGTCCATACCTTCTCAGTTTCCCACATACTACCCTCTGTAAACAGTCTTGAAAAAACTACATTAATTACGCCTGCCACACAAAACTTCTACAAATTACAGAATTTATTACAATTACAAAGAAGAAGTTTTAATTTCCTAGAGTACACTGAAAAGCATACAACTGATTATTTTGTGGATGAAATGTTTGGCTATTAAAATGCAGTAACTCTTATAAGAAACATGAAACGCCAAATATCTCGCTACAAAGACGGAACATTGTCTAACTTGAAGGGGGATACCAGATGGCGCTATGGTTGGTCCGCAAGATGGCGCTGCTGTAGGTGAAACGGATATCAACTAGGTTTTTTTAAATAGGAGCCCCCACTTTTTATTACATATTCGTGTAGTACGTAAAGAAATATGAATGTTTTAGTTGGACCACTTTTTTTGCTTTGTGATAGATGGCTCTGTAATAGTCATATGTATATATGACAACGCCGCTTCGAAGAACGAACACGATAAAATGGGATCCTAAAAATATGGCTGTAACATTGTGTCTAAATGTCGTAGCAATTGATTAAGAACTTTGGACAAATTTTGAACAAATAAATATTAACATTTTTACTTATATATACAGGGTGAGGCAGCTAAGTCATAACACCCCTTGTATCTCCCCAACTGTAATAGATACAAAGATGCCGTATGGCCAGTGAATTGCAGGGACAGGGGCTACTTGAATGCATCACATTTCATGTTTTTGCTATTTTTTAGTACAGAGATATGAGGCCATCTTTGGTTTTATTTAAATGGAATCCTGTGCAAATTTTAGTGTAACATGATGGGCATAAAAAGACGGGTTTCAAATATGTGTATATCATAATATTTAGGGAAATAGTTTTTGAGACACAGATATGTTCTCGTATCGTGTTCGTCCTTCGAAGCGGCGCTGTCCAATGCGACCTTTACTGTTGTGTAGAGTACATGATAAACGTCGCGAGTCCGTCCTTACACAAACACGTCCATTTACCCGAAAATAGTAATGCATACTGCGATATTTTAGCAAAAATTGACTGATGTCGTGCAAATATTATTCAGTTATTTCAATACTGTGGTACCAAAATAGTAGACAATATACAGCATTAAAACACACAAGATGTTAATACATTTTAAGTAACAGAAATACAAATGCAAATGAAGAGGCCCTTATTGCTTACAATTATTTCGTACGTATTTGGTTTTTATTTGAAAATATTTACTATTGACCACAATAGGAAGCAAAAAAATGGTTCAAATGGCTCTGAGCACTATGGGACTTAACATCTATGGTCATCAGTCCCCTAGAACTTAGAACTACTTAAACCTAACTAACCTAAGGACATCACACAACACCCAGTCATCACGAGGCACAGAAAATCCCTGACCCCGCCGGGAATCGAACCCGGGAACCCGGGCGTGGGAAGCGAAAACGCTACCATACGACCACGAGCTGCGGACAAATTGGAAGCAAACACACGCAAAGATGCAATATACATGCTGTACATGATACAAAACTTTACTGAAGCATGTGCTCAAAATGCTTCCCCTCTGCTGCAGTACACATTTGTAGTCGCCGTTCGAATGATTTGTGAACGGCTGCGAGGGTGTCACGTGAGATATCAGTGCATGCTTCGATGATACGTTGCTTCATATCGTGTGGCGTAGTTGATATTTGAGCATACACTTCATGTTTGATTGCTCCCCACAGAAAAAAAAATTAATAGGGGTCAAATCAGGAGACAGGGATGGCCACTTCAGCACGTCATTCTATCCAACAATCCGAGAACTTTTCATTTAACAGCTCTGTAGCCACACTGGAAGAATAAGCAGGACAGCCGTTTTGTTGGAACCACATGCACTGACGTGTAGTTAGTGGTACCTCTTCCAGCAAAATGGGCAGAACATTTCGCAGGAACTGTGCATTGTTGTTGCAATTTAGTATACCTGGAATGACGTACTGCTCCACAATAACATTTTCGACGGTGAAACACCACACGTTAACACTCCACGGTTGCTGATGCTGTACCTGTCGAAGCCAATGAGGATTCTCTACTGACCAGTAATACATATTATGCAATGTCACATTACTGTGGTTGGTGAAATCACATCAGTAAAAAGCACCCCTTGAAAAAATGTTGGATCATCTTGTAGGCAGAGCAAACCGGCAAAATTCCTGGCGCCGTTCGAAATCCACACCGGAGAGTGCTTGATGTAATATGAGGTGAAACGGATGAAATCTATGCCCTTGCAATATGAGTAGAACACTTCTCTGACTTATACCACATTCCGAGGCGATACGTCTTGACGAAACAGTAGGGTCGTTATACGCCAACGCTAGAACGCCTTCTTCACGTACCTCGCCAGTTTCAGTTTTCTGCCTTGTCCTCTGTATGGTGTTCCATGATCCCGATTCAAGTAGTTTCTTGCAAATATGTGAAAGAAACTGGCGCGTAGGACGCTAACGATCAGGTTACAGCTCTCCATATCGCTTTATTGCTCTAACAGCATTTCTTCTGCATTCACCATACACAAGAAGAATATCTAACTTTTCTTCCTTGGTGTACACGTCTGCTCCAAGAAACTGTGACGGAAATGCGATGTCTCATTACCCCAGCAGCACATTTATACCCTTCTCTCCAGCTACCTAGTGCGTCACCTTGCGGCTGTATCGCGAACCAGGAAAACGTCTTCCCTGTTAAGTAGTTTCTCAGTGGTCAACATGTAGCAGACTTTTAAATTTTGATAACTATTATAGAAACCAATTGTGATAAAATAAAAGACGAATACAGTTAAACATATAAAATTATTTAAATAATTGTGGTAATATACGAATACAGTTAGCCGTATAAAATTATTTAAATAATTGTGATAAAATGAAAGACAAATACAGTTAATCATACAAATGGTACATTATTTCCTTAATCGTACCACACTTACATACCATATCTTAAATACCATAGCCCACCGGTGTGTCCAAGCGGTTCTAGGCGCTTCAGTCTGGAACCACGCGACCGCTACGGTCGCAGGTTCGAATCCTGCCTCGGGCATGGATGTGTGTGATGTCCTTCGGTTAGTTAGGTTTAAGTAGTTCTAAGTTCTAGGTGACTGATGGCCTCAGATATTAAGTTCCATAGTGCTCAGAGCTATTTGAACCATTTTTTAAATACCATAAGAGAGGAAGCGGGATGGAATCATGGTTGGTAGTAACAATTTATTATTAAGACGAATTATTGACATTACGCGTTTTAAGGAATTTGACAATTACAAATTGTAAATGAGCCACTACATAAAGCTTTGCAAATACAGTTAGAAGCCCAACGTACTCGGTACTCTAATAAACAGTCCGTTATTAAGGAAACAGAATTACTGACAAACTTCAGAAATTCAAACACCCATATAGGATTTCGCTTAAAATGCATATAATAAAAAGAATTACCAGTAAAGGGTGACATAATGACACCTTAGCACTAGTGCCAAGTTAAGATCCAATTACGTAACATGATAGAACCACTTAAATAGAAAAAAACTACAGCAGAAACACTGATCCTTAAAAATAATTGTTCTCATGTTTAGACGTGTTAATAAAAACATTACTACAAAGAGCTGCACAAGGAACTCAGCGGATGCTATGCAGCTTAAGTTTTAGCCAGTTGCCAATCCGTAATATTTAAGGAAACAGGTTCACATACGAACAGGTTACATACGATATATATTTATATACCTACCTGCTTAACTCGCCTTGCCGGAAGGAAGATAAATACTAAACTTTGGAAGGCGATATGTGAACAACTCCCAGTAGGACCAGGTTCTTAAAAACTGCCAGACCTATACCTCGGACGACATTTCACTCCACGCCAAGGCGCTGGCACAATCAAAAGTTTCTGCCCGAATCACAAAGACATTCCAATATCTCTGAAACATAGAAACATTCGGTAGAACCTTTAACTCGATATATGGGTAAGCGTGTAAAGGAAAACGTTACACTACTGACAAAATCGCAACTCTAGTATTTTACACACGGACAACTGTATTAATAGAGTGCAGGCTCTGAAAACACCAACATAAAATCATTTGATTACAAGAGACTCAAAGCACTAATAAAACTTCTGAAAACTTTCAAATAACGGCCACCATTTAACTAGGCCAACTGAACTCTTCCACACCACTTAAAGTTCGACTATGAAAGTCTCACCATAGTAATAAAGTTCAAATGGCTCTGAGTGCGTCGCTCAACAAAAGACAATTACGACCACTTACTCCATATCACGTACACAATACGAGGGAGCGGGTTCCACAGCTTCACCGCTTCACTTCAAATTTTGTTCTCAGCGAAATCATAGAACTTGTATCTCGAAGCTGCCCATGTCCCCAAAACGCCCAACCAATTTCACACCACAACATGCAACGGTCATCACGCTCATTCAGCACGCGTTGGCACTCGTCTCTCAGGGAATGTCACGAGATCTCAAGGGTTACCAACTCGCTTCGCCCGCCAACCCGGAAGATAAGACACGCGAAAAGCAAAGGTAGTTGAGGTCAACCACAGTCGATCTCAACGATACATGAACCAAATAACACTGGCGCCAGCTCGCAAAGGCTCAATACATTCATTTGTTTGAGAGCTGCACCAAATGTATGAATAGCTTAAACTTTAAATGTAAATTGGCAATGGCAAGAAAGGCATTCCTGAAGAGGAGAAATTTGTTAACATTAAATATAGATGTACATGTTGGGATACCTTTTCTGAAGATATTTGTCCAGAGTGTGTACAGTTTAGACAAGAAGAAAATAGAGACTTTTGAAATGTTGTGTTTCAAAAAAATGCTGAAGATCAGATGGATATATCACGTAACTAATGATAATGTACTGAAGAATATTGAGGGGACAAGAAATGTATGGGACACCTTGACCAAGAGAAGGGATCAATCGACAGTATACATTCTGAGAAATCAGGGGATCACTAACTTAGTACTGAACGGAAGTGTAGGAGGTAAAAATCATAGAGGGAGACCAAGAGATGAATACAGTATGCACATTCAGAAGGATGCAGTAGTTACCCGAAAACGAAGTTAGCTCGTACAGGGTAGAGTAGCATGGATGGCTGCATCAAACCAATCTTTGGGCTGAAAGCCACAACTACAACGATTATTGGTCATTAGGTGGAACTTAGTACGACAGAGGAACACATGAAACTTTCTGAGCCATAAATGAAAAGCAGCGCATCTTTCATTATGAGTATACTTCCTCTGCGCTGCAGAGGTGAGACATGGTGGCAGCACCTGTGAACCGATCGCGGCGACGAAAGAGATGCAAAAATCTCACGGTCTAGCGATCAGGCAGACGGATCGCAATTTTTTCTCTACCAGATCCCTGAAATCATGGTAGATTTCAGTGTGTGACATACCCGTTCGCTGGTTGTACGACTGACCGATTTGGCTCACTTACACGACAGAGCACACAAGGATACCAAACGTCAAGACTGGTAAGTGTGCCCTCTGCTAACAAGTATTCTGAGGTCACACTCTCGGTGCAGTAAGAACTACACCAAAAGCTCCTCAGTCTAAACTACTCGCAAGTGAAGTCAGTCTCAGGACAGGTCCGAAGTACCAGCCACACATGCCAGAGCTTCGACCAGAAGACCTTACCAGACCAAAGTCCAACACCTGAGTGCTTCACACCTCTAGAGAAAATAATCTGTTTTCCATCAAAGTGCATGAACGACACAGCCTTCACCTCATCTTGAGCCACTGGCCTCTAGAGGCGCTAAATCTCCTCTCCCACATGATAGCACGAACCCATATAGAACCAGGGCAAGAGTTAAGAAACCTGCGTCTCTGGAAGAAAAAGAAACCGTCAATTAATGGCTTTTGTAAGTTTCCACAGAGGGGGAAGATGATTTTTTTTCCGAAGTCGTGTCTCTTCCCATGACAACAAGCGAAGAGATACAATCTCAAAGATCTTTATTTAAGCCGCCTGGGCCTTGGAACTTGTTAGTCCTAGCTATGAGCCGGCCGGGATAGCCGAGCGGTTCTAGGCGCTACAGTCTGGAACCGCGCGACCGCTACGATCGCAGAATCCTGCCTCGGGCATGGATGTGTGTGATGTCCTTAGGTTAGTTAGGTTTAAGTAGTTCTAAGTTCTAGGGGACTGACTACCTTAGAAGTTAAGTCCCATAGTGCTCAGAGCCATTTGAACCATTTTTTCCTAGTGATGAGTTACAATAAATATTCTCCAAACGTTTCACATAAACAGTTTTTTCTAATACAACGGAGGCAGCTGGAGGAAGTGGTTCACTGGCCTATTTGCAATATTGGCGAACACTAAAATAGGTGAATTTTTATTATGCGTGGCTCTGCGTACAATGCCCAGATTACATCTCCACTGTGTTGACACATTCCTTCAGACCATCTCCCCAGCCCAGGATTCTGCTGGCGCTGCAGCAGGTAGCTTGGCATTGTTCTGCTGGAGACCTGTCTCTATGAAGGGCTGCTCTGTCTGCCCTGTATGGCTGTGGACCTGTCCAGCGAGATTTCCTGAGGGATGAACTCACCGTCAATTGTTTTCAACTCCCAACATGCCCTACCAGGCTCCATCAACGTCTGCTCAGGTCATTAACATTAAAGAGTCTCGCTCAAGGTGCATCAGGTTGTAACAAAATCTTTAATAATTTTCTGTATTTTAACAGGTGAGAGAGTAAAATGTCCTCCCTCAAAACCTGTCTTTGAAACATACTGTTCCCCTGCCAACTTTGCCAACAATTCCTCTGGCCTATGAATGGATAGAGATCATCATTTCCTGGAGCATTAAATGTGGACATAAAATCATCATAAATTGTAAGGGACGACCTAAATGGAGCACGTAACTCTCGTTTGCAACTTCGAAACAAGCGAATCGTGGCAGGGGAGTCGAGGAAACTGCCACTTCTTGTAGCAAGTCCAGTTCAGAAGGAGGTCGAGTGGATACCACAAAAAGCATATAAATGATTAGTACTTTATTAAAATTTGAGCATGTTGAATACTTAGCTTTGGAATGAAGTTGCGTAGACATAGATGACGTGAAGCTAATGTTGTTATTGACACTTGTAACATTTAACATTTCATTACAGAATAGCAGTTTCACATCAGATTTGAATAACTGATACAAAATTGAGAATAACTGTTCTATTCACACACTAATGGAGCTGGTGACACTTGCATCGATTAGAAGTAGGTTTATATTTCTGGTATTGATAGTAACGATGGCACATAGTTTCAAAGGTTGGCACTACCACGAGACAATGTCGGCAGCGCCCTTTAGCTGGTGCTGTGCAGCTCTATGAGTTCCGCTACAGATTCTGCCCATTTCATCAGGTGCAGACAGCTAGGACACTTCGCTTCAACTGCGCACCATCTTGAAAGTTATGTATTCTTATTGCAAGAGTAAAGGGGATTTAAATTCATACAGCAGTACCGACGTGTTTTACATTTCCTGATCCAACCCACACGCCGCCTTCCAGGCGGGATACAAAAATATTATCTAATGTACATGCAATTACGGAGTGTGCATTCTGTCTTAGTTAAGGTCATTGATATGTGAAAGGAAATTTAGAATTTTGTAACATATATATGAAAAAAGCAAAACGATTTCTTAAAATAATGAAATTTTATAATATGTGTAAGCGTATAAGAAAGACATTGTTTATTGAAAGCTGGTTCATTCTTAGGGCACTTTTATTGCGAAATGTAAAAGATGTAGTGAAGTCCATCCGCAACAGAAGTGGCATGGCGCCATGTAAAAGGTGGTTTTGGCGGTCGAACTGGGCAGCTCCTTGGTGGGAACGGTATGCAGTAAGTGGCTAGCTGTAGCACAGTACACTTCGACGGTGCCAGGAGAGGCAATTGTAAGCTGCTTTTCAAGGGATTTTTGCCTCGGATGTGGAGATGGCTATTGTTGGGTATTCTAGGCATAAACGAATGGCTGTAATATGTTGAAAATTCGACGCCAAGAAGAGATTTTATGGAGCATTCGAACCTCAAGAGCCGTGAGTACAGTTAGCCGCGATGTCGCTTGCCACCAAAATTTTCGCCGCTGTTTCACTAACTTCATACATCCAGATATGTATATGGGCATGGAGTAGTTACTTGTATGTGTGGTTTTAACAATAAACCAAATGCTATAAACCTGTGTCCGGGAACGTATCTTCTGTCCTGATCACGAACCTATGCAGGGTCCTTTAGTAAGTGCTACTAAAACCGAGTATCCTGTTTTAAATGACGAATTATTGCTTTCAAGTGTTTCAGAGTGGTTTCTTTTTATTTGTCAAATGCGAAAACAGTATTAAACGTTGAAGTTAAAAACACTAAAGTGAAGGTAGATAGGATTTGGATAAAGTACTCTCAGTGTGTTGCAAAGTATAGTTTTTCAAGAATATAGTTTCCGACAGTGTAAATGTTATTGCCTAAAGTACCTGCTTCACTGGTGATAAAAAAGGAGACAAATAAGTTAAGCTCGTTTTATAATTAGTAGTGTTTTGATGTCTCAGTTTATGGGTCCCTATCATATTCTTCACATAACAGAAAGATAATTGGACTATTATTGCTGTTAAGGAAATCTGATACATTTGCATAGATAGAGGAGTATAAACAGTGCAATGATGATTTTGTTTATCTTTATTTGTGTTTTTACATGTCAGTTAAAATAGAAGATCCTCATGTCCAAATTTAGTTCTGCGCTTCATGCAGTAACGTTTCAATATTGGTTTAAGTAATGACTTTGAGTGTAGCTGTTATTAATATGAGCTGGGTACAAAATTTATTTCTATAATTACTGGTGTGTGCATTATTGATAACTGCTGTTATACCCAGCTCAGAGTGCCCTATGTCAGTTTGAATCGTGTGCACTATTCAGAGGGAAATAGCAACCGATGTTCGATTTTCTTAAACTTTTATTTCCAAATTAATGAGCCCAATTGGGTTGGTAGCCGTTCATTTCTTCATTCAAATATGAAGATTAACACTTTCACCAATCCCCAAGGTTATAGTCGGTTTACTTTTTCTGTTGATTTCACTGTATTCAAAATTATAGTCCGATATCTTTGTCCATTAGACACAACGCACGATTAAAATTTTAAAATCCACTCAGAGGGTAACATTAAATTGATTCATGGCAGACTAGTGCTATAATCTGTACTACGACGATAGTGTTGTCGTAAGCGATGATTAAAATCGGTCGCTGATTACATAGAGAATGAGCAGAGCGCCACTGCACTTTCCAGTGTGGCAGCTTAAGTAAACACTTGGGGGCGTCTTCACTGCATTTGGCACCGACTGTTTTTACTTATGGTGCCGTCTTGAGATACCAACTTTTGCTTAATACTCGTTCTGCTAACTACACCACGAAAATTGCAGCTGCAAACTGTTGCTGATTTCGCAGCAGAGGTAACTGCAGTTTCTGCTGTTGTTGGTGGCATTAGCGGCTTCTGTGTAAGAGCACAAGAGCACATGGACTCCTTGCGCATCTATTGGTTATTTTTCTTTGTATGCTCTTAACCAAAACACGGATGCTGCAATCTGAAAGATACGACATTTTAATCTACAAGCTATGGCCCTCTACACTATGCTGAACTTGGCATCAGGGTTGCGAGCTCACCTTCAGTTGTGCAAGTTTTAAGGAGCTTTTGCGCTTGCGCAACAAGCGTGACGTAATTGCCTTGGGGGCTAAATACGTAGGGATTAGATAAACAGCGTGCACAGTTCATGATGTACACACTTAACTGGAAGTTTACGTCACTGCGGAAGACTGTTATCCCAGTCGCTAGGCATACATCCTCTCAGATGATATACTCCTCTGATATTGTAATTCACTAATTACACTACGTGATCAGAATTTCCGGAAACATGGTCGAAAATGACTTAAAAGTACGTGGGGCCCTCTATCTGTAACGCTGGAATTCAGTGTGGTGTTGCCCCACCAGTAGCCTCGATGACAGCTTTCACTCTTGCAGGCATACGTTCAATCAGGTGCTGGAAGGTTTTTTGGGGAACGGCAGCTCGCTCATAACGGTGTGCGCCACTGAGGAAAGATATCCATGTCGGTCTGGAGGCCTGGCACGAACTCGGCCTTCCAAAACATCCCAAAGGTGTTCTATAGGATTCAGGTCAGAAATCTGTGCAGGCCAGTCCATTACAGGGATGTTATTGTCGTGCAACCACAGGCCGTGCATTATGAACAGGTGCTCGATCGTGTTGAAAGATTCAATCGCCATCGCCGAACTGCTCTTCAACAATGGGAAGCAAGAAAGTACTTAAAATATCAATGTAAGCCTGTACTGTGATAGTGCCACGCAAAACAACTAGGGCTGCAAGCCCCCTCCATGGAAAACACGACCACACAATGAAACTATCGCCTCCGAATTTTACTGTTGGCGCTACACACGCTGGCAAATGACGTTCACCGGGCATTCGCCATACCCACAACCTGCACCGAACAGCCATATTGTGTACCGTGATTCGGCACTCCACACAACGTTTTTACACTGTTCAGTCGTCCAATATTTACGCTCCTTACACCAAGCGAGGCGTCGTCTGGCATTTCCCGGCGTGAAATGTGGCTTATGAGTAGCAGCTCGACCATGAAATCTTAGTTTTCTCACCTCCCGCGTAACTATTATAGTACTTGCAGTGGATCCTGATTCAGTTTGGAATTCTTGTGTGATGGTGTGGATAGATGTCTGCCTATTACACATTACGACCCTCTTAATTGTCGGCGGTCTTAGTCGATAGTCCCTTCACATTTCCACTTCAGTATTACATCGAAAACACTGGACCTAGGGATGTTTAGGAGTGTTGAATTCTCGCGTACAGACGTATGACGCAAGTGACACCCATTCACCTCATCTCCTTGGATGTCCGTGAGTTCTGCGGAGCGCCCCATTCTGCTCTTTCACGATGTATAATTACTAGTGAGGTCGTTGATATGGGGTGCCTATCAGTATGTGGCAGCACAATGCATCTAATATGTTGTTCGGATATTTTTGATCACATAGTGTATATAGTAAAATTAGATAGGACGTTAGTACATGTTACTGTACCGACAGTATACCTATCTTGTCGGTTTCTGAATGAATTATAGTGTTTTAAGTGATGAATTTTACCGTATAGTAATCCATTTGAGGTACTGAGAAACATAAGGGAATAAAGCACACATCCATCGATTGAGAAATTGTAGCACTTACTCTTGCTTCTGAAATCTGATGATTTTATGGTGAGTCAGGCTGATCTGTGTTGTAGACATACATTGTATATATGAATATTCACGAAAAGGTATATGACTGGTTTCTCTGGTATTAAATGTGGAACCGACGGTGCTATGCTTTAGGTCCTTATGGATCTCAGCACCTCATTTAAATTCTAGTCAAGAGACCATGTTGTTAGACGCTAGTACTTGATTTTAATCATTTCCACAAACAGCCCTTTCGTGTTTGTCGTAGGTTGCTTAGTGTGCGGGAATTGTCTTTCTTGTACAGTGTAAACATAAACTATGTTGAATACATTTAATATATTTTAAATGAAAACGGAAAAGTAAAGCTGTGAAGACGGGTCGTGAGTCGTGCTTGGATAGCTCAGTCGGTAGAGCATTGAACTGCGAAAGACAAAGGTCCAGAGTTCGAGTCTCGGTCCGGGACACAGCTTTTGTGTGCCAGGAGGTTTCATATCAGCGCACACTCCGCTGCAGAGAGAAAATCTCATACTGCTAACAGAAAAGTAAATTACCAGGAAAAATTAGCCACAAAGGAACTAGGGCCTCCGAAAACAGATGCTTTGATTGAGAGAGTGGTGAAAGCAAATAAGGGTGACTATAAGCGAACATTTAACAAGGAAGTATACAGTTGCCACAAGTTGCTGTGTGGATGCAGCGTAAGAATATCTGATTTTAAGTCCGGAAGTAAATTCGTGAACTAATACATCTGTTAGGGATCTTGTACATGTTTCTGAAAAAATTTAAAGCACGAAAACTTCCAGTTGCAAAAGCTTACACGTTTCTTGTTACTGACCTAAAATGTACGTACTTATGTACAAAACAACAAAATTCCACAAAAACCGTTCTTTCTTTTGTCAGATAAGTAATGCACCTTGTTATTATTATTATTTTTATTATTATTATTAATACTGTAGTTATTGTTATTGGCAGTGACTGCAGTTGTATAAATTTGTTAATAAACATATGTGTTATACAGCAGTTGCTATTAGTTTCACACTCTCAAATTTATCTGAATCTAAAAATTTGTGAACCCCCAGAATGTGTACCCACGAGCCGCCACTGGCTGGTGGAATTCCCACTGCTGTTGCACTGCTCTAGCTGCTTCTGCAGTTCGCACAACTTGATAAACACGGCATCCATGCTTCACAGGGATAGCTACTGGTGAGAAAATACTTCTCCGTCCTAGTCTCTATAGGTAGAACACAGTTTATGATCACAGGTCATAACGCAGAGACAAGTGGAACAAACCGACGGTCCCTGTTGTCGATCTCGGAAGAGTTAAAGATGAGAAGCGCTAACCATAAAGAAGTTCCAGAGGTTGGCAAAGCTCGCTTACTGGTATACTACAGTCCAGGGCTCAACACGAATAAGAAACTTAATGCCCGCAAGTACAAAACATTGGTGTTTATTGGTGCGTAACTAGAGGGTTCAAAGACTAGCAAAAGAATGGATAGCAATACAGCGTCACGGTATTTAGCGGGATACTGTCATCTGCTGGCTCCCTGTGACATGCTAGGGGCGATAGCTTAGTAGAGGAGCAAACTGTAGTCGAAATACACAGCCCAAGAATATACGGCATGATCTCTCTATCGACACTCGGTCTGGACGCAGAATGTGAATCGATGTCGGGCGCGAAAAGTTTCAATTTTGCTTCTGAAAAAGGAAAATGTGTATATGTGTAAGTGTAAGTACGCCTTTTCTGAACGTATTTTTCTGTCGTGTAGCGTTTTGTGAAAGTGAAACTGAAACCTGGTAGTGAAGACAGGATTCGGCTACACAATTTATTTAAAACCAACAACAAATTAAAATAATGGCAATAATTTAAGAATTGTTTCATAGCTGAAGACCTTAATGGCTATTGAAACGTCCCCTTAGAAAACTTAATGAATTACTGTGCTGATATAGCCCTTACATTATTTGATTTTCAAACAGCTGAGCAGAACTGAACGTACTCAGACATTTCTCTCTTTACTTATTCTGATCAACACTAAACTGACACACAATATTTTTGGCGCAATGCAGTCTGACTTACAATAATCCCTACAAAAAAATGGCCCTGACTAACATTAACCTACACGTTTCACAAATCACTTACCTCACAAAAATCTTCGTTACTCGAACTACTGCAATACAGCGAGCGCCAATACTGCTAGCTAAATAAGAGATTCTAACTACTGAAGGCACTAACTACTGATAGGCATAGCTATCAAATGAAAGAGTTTGATAGAGAACAAGCAATGTATTTACCTTAATAGTGTTCAAAAGTCATAATATATATGTATATATATGTATATATCAGTCCATGATATACAATATTACAAATTTACTCTTTCTGATGGACACACGTCCAGATCGGCCGCTCTCAAAATTCCACCACTTCACTCCCCACATCCACCACTGCTGGTGGCTCACCTCCAAGTGCGCAACGCTACTCGCTGTTAACAGCCAACTGCCCAACACTACAATGGCGAATATTACTCCAACAATGCAAACCAACTACAGCCTTCACACAGCACAGTCAGTGATTTTCATATAGAGCGCTACATGGCGTTACCAACATAAAAACCTAAACAGCCTACTTACATAGCCCCCATGCTCCCCACAAAAAATTTTACAAATTGTTTTGGGCAGTGGTCAATACAGATTTGAAAAAAAAATTCATGATTACAATAACAAATAAATCAAATGCACACACTTATTGATCCAATGTTGGTCAAAAGCTACAATTTTCTCACAGTCCATAAAGACAGTCCTGATCACATTCATCACAGTAAAATTGAAGTGTTTTTTTTTCCCCTCAAAGTCTGAGCAGTAAAAGAAAATGCACACGAAAGTAATGGATTTCCATGCAGTCTTGAAGAAGTAGTGTTGTCCTTCCAACGGATATACAGTGCTGACTCTTGATATGCAGACGGGTAATGGGCCACAACAGAGCAAACCCACAGCAGAGTCAGTCGAAGTTTTGAAGAATATTGGTTTGGTAGGTCATCACAGAGCAGACCCACTGTAGTCCTGGTAGAGATTATGGTATTGGTGGGCCACCAGAGGTGCAGACCCACTGCAGTCTTTGTAGATACAATGGTATTGGTGGGCCATCAAAGATTCAGACCCACTGAATCCTTGTAGAGACGGCCAGCAGCCATCTGTTGCGATTGTGCAGATGCACAATCACCATCAAAGAGTCTTGCGGGCAATATAGCAAGTCCGTAAACCACCACTTGTGCACTCACAAAGTTTTGGAATTGTCCTTAGAACCAGCAATGCTGTTAATCAGTCCCTTGCTGAATTATTGACACACGTGCAAACACTAACAGTCCCAACTTCTCATCTATTGTGCATATACTATGAACAACAGAAACAGTGTGCAGTGAAATGTAACTTAATTTGATGAACTGGTGTCTATACAATTATAAATTTACGACATGAGAATACAATTACAAAGGTGAAACATACATCATTAAAGAACATAAGAATACAGATAACATTTGTAGCAATACAGGCTTTACAAAAGAATAGAAATAAACATATACATCAGTGTTACAGGAATTATGACATAAGTAAATATGTAAAAGGTCAGAATAACTTTCGAAACATCAACTTCACACGTTAGCATTAAAACAAAACAGAATAAATAATGTCTAAACACCTTTACAAAGTAAATAACATATTAAAAATGTAAATCATATTTGAGGATAACAGTATTCCTCATCTTAGTTAATGTAGCTGAGTATTCTGCAATGTAAGTCTTATCAGATAAACACATAAAGACAGGAAGTACATAGGGGTACACAAACAGATAGTGGAACAATACAAAAGGAAAGGACAGGGTTTGATTTACTGCAGTATTTTGCAAACAAAACTTTCCTTACGTCTTGGAGATCTCCCTTCATTCATCATTATTCCCAAAAAGTCCTATCTACACCTCCTTTCTGTATTCTATTCATATTTCTTTCAAAATAATAGTTTCTCAGTGTACAATACTCATTTTGGCCCAAATCGTTTTCGTACAACTTCTCAATGCATTTTTTCCCTATTCTCCATAGATAGTTTCTTATATAGTCTACCCCCTCTTAAGCTAACTTAAATCTACTGAGCTCAGATATACATACTAAGGGACAAGGCAATGCAGCAGTACAAAACAATTAACACAAACAGCAATGACAATAAAATGCAAATTGGCAAAGCAAGCAGCAGTAAATCTAAATTAACAGAGCAAATGCAACATTACAACTAATATGAGCCAATGTGCAGCAACAAGAAAAATAAATCAGTAGTAAAACTGGCTTAACAGAGTAATACAAAGTGAAATTTAGTAGCACTATGCCTGGCAAACAGCAGCAGCAAATGCTATAACTTATATCTAAACATGACGAAGCTCAAACAGAAAAATATCGCAGTAAAGATAGGAAATGTCTAGTAACTATGTCAGATTTTAACACTAGAGTGATGCATCACCTTAACTTACACTACTAAAAAGTTACCAGTCATTGACAAAAATTATGTATGCAATTCCTGTGAGGGGAAATGTCTTTTTGTGATCCCTCATTTTTTTTTAAGTAGATTTTAAAGTTATTATTTACTGGCTCTGTAGGTATAAAATATCTATATCAGTACATCTATAAAATTTTATTTTAACCAATGCTGCAGTGCAGCTAGAAACTAGATATTAAAATAAAGGAGCAAATAAATACGTAAGGCAAGGCGTGAAATGTCATTGACTAGGCAAATGGCGTCTCCAAAGGCAGTAAAAAATCTCTCAACTAGAAAGACAATAGATATAAAATGTTTCTCATCATTTCATTAGGCATTTTAGTAAATATCATAAATTAAGAGCTTCACAGTGCAAGCATATGTTTTAAAGTTTGAGCGTGTTGTAATTGCGATGCTTTCTACAATGAAATGTCAACAGCGAGGATAATGGCCTCTTCTTTTTTTCCACCTAAGGGCTTTCTTTTTTTCAGGCGGCTGGCACAGCTGGACGCTCACAATGCATTAAGTCAAGGTCATTTGGCGTTCTTACCGAAATATTTGTGACAGCAGTTTGCACTACAGTGACAGTCTCATATAAAAAATTTCACAGGTCGAGAATTTGCGTTACAAATGTGTAGAAAAAAAGTCCTATAAATACAACAGTGTGCAAAAAAATTTTTGGTGGTATTGTGATACATTCACACATGTACACACATTTCATTATTCTTAAAGTACGATTCTTGGTTTCCAACATCCTTTTGCACAAATCAGAGTCCCTAACCACTACTCATTATTCATATACATATAAACATGTAATCCCATTCCTCATATATGGTAACATCATCTTATTGATCATAAACATACCTCAACAGCATAATAAACATCGTCATCGTAATAATAACATCATAACAGATCAATCACATCTCAAAATCGTCGCAGCTTCTTTCAATAATTCCAAGACCTTCAATAAAGTCATCTACCTCAAACGTACTTCAAAAGTCATGCTTCCTTACCAAATACGACATTCGAAGCTCTCATAGTATCACAATGGTTCCGGAAAAGTATGAACAGTTCACACACTGCAGACAAAATACAATTTCATTAGTGCGAAGCTATCCAATTGCGTAAACATGTGTCACTGACGTAGTAAAATGAATGTTTGTTTCTCTGTCAAATAATCAGACAGCTGTGTAATTGCGTGTTAGAGAAATATGGTACCGATGTGTAAAATTGTATAAGCAAATACCACATTAGCTAAGGCTCCTTGTGATTGCCAAACACGTGGTACACAAAGTAAGCGTGTACCCCCCTGAGGATTAATGTATTTATACCCTCAGGAGTTACAGATTACAGCAATGGAATGAAATGTATCACGGAAAACTTTCTTTGTAATTCAAAAATCTTTAAAAATAAATGTTTTAAGTACAAAATTAATTGCTCAAATACGTGTACTGCCGTGCTAAATTGTGCATCTTGTTGTAATCTCTGTCATTACTTAAGGGTAAAAAATGTGCCAAGTTTCGTAATTATCGTCGTCCTTAAGCAAAGTTCTGTGGAAGTCAATGTACTTACCTCGTAATAAACAAAAGCGAAATGCTATGCGTATAGATATCGTACTTATTATGTACAGCACCATATCAAGAAAGTACTATACTGTAATGTATTGTTGTGCTACGAAAAAGGCTGTCTCATTGTAGCTATACCACAAAAGTTACTACTAAAACATGTTTTACTTTCCAGAAGAATTGAGAAAAACCGTGCATATATAAAACAGATACAGCGCAAAAGCAATAATACAAATTGTGTCACTCATTAGTAGCGTCGTGATAAAATCGTGTAGCTGTCAAATAAACTAACCACTGTGTCATCTGGTATATCTCAGAAAGTACTTTGAATCCAGACTGTATTTTCAAGTAAAGCAAAACGTTGCATTAAAATCTCATTAGCAGTATATGTTCTAAGTATGTAAGCTGTATATTCGTTATGTAATCGTGCAACTAACAAGCAAGAATGTACAAATAACAACAAAATAAAAAAAATGGTTCAAATGGCTCTGAGCACTACGGGACTTAACACTGAGGTCATCAGTCCCCTAGAACTTAGAACTACTTAAACCTAACTAACCTAAGGACATCACACACATCCATGCCCGAGACAGGATTCGAACCTGCGACCGTAGGAGTCGCGCGGTTCCAGACTGAAGCGCCTAGAACTGCTCGGCCACAATGGCTGGCAAATAACAACACTGTGTCGTCTGTTCACTATAACAATGCATTCGTAATTTCTGTTTAAATAAGTTCTTTTGGTTATTGACTGGATATTTAACTTCAAACATTGTTGCATGTTAACAGATTCTAAGTCTGAGAAAGCATGCTAGTGACGTGAAGTGAAAAGTTTTATAGCAAAGACTAAGTTAAAAAGCAGATTATCTCTCAATAAACGGTTTTACACGTGAGATGTGGTGCAATCCATTACTCTTCCTAGTACGCAGAGTTTCAACTTCAACACAATTATCATGTTGTATACGTTGGTACGAAATACTGCAATTTTTCTCAAGGTTAAAGTCTATGTTACTTTTCTCTGAGCCAGCTGGCGCACGTGGCTGCCTGCGGTGCGAGTCATTGTCTGCTATCTCTTTGTTGGCGTGCATCGTTATTGGGATTCGGAAACCTAACTTCTACAAATTCACATTGCTGAGAAGGCCCTGCCCTGTCTGAATCTCGCCAGTTCTGATGAAATTCAGGCCTGTCGTTATGATTATGTCGTCTGTAGTCATGTCGGTAAATTCCATAGTTTCTTTCTTGTCGGTCACATGGCGGAGAATTTCTCCCTGAATCGTAACTGCGCGCTGAACTGTTGCGTCTGAAGTTATTCTGTCTCCCATGTCAATAATTGTTTTGATTCCCATATTGTCTGTTTCTATGATTATCTCTGTCATATTCATTACTACGGAAATGTGATCTTTCGTAATTATTATTCTGCCAACGGTTGTCATACGGGTAGTGTCTGTTTTGGTCACGATTTACGTTGTAAGAATAGCCTTGTCGTGTCCAGTTATTATTTCTTTCATTGCGGAATTGTGACGAATGTGACCTGTAATTGTTGTGTTCCTGTAACAGTCCCTGAAAAGCTTCAATGTCGTCTTTGCAACGTCCTGACAAAATAACATGTCGTAAATGTTCAGGCAATTTGATTAAGCAAATGCGGATGAGTTCTGTGGGGCTGTATGGGTTTGAGAGATATTGATTCTTATGTAACATGTCTTCGAAATATTTGTGAGGCTGGAAAATTCAGATTGTTCGAAATGTTTCATCATTTTGGTGCTATGTTTTACTCGGTCTTGTGTAGCTTGAGACCAATATGCTGAGAGGAAGGCATGATAAAATTCTCCTTCACTGTGACAATCGTGAATGACCGATCGCATTCTTACAGCTGGTTCATTCTCTAAGTAGCCACACATAAATTCTAATCTGTGCTCTAATGACCAGTTTGGGAGGAAAACAATGAGAGAATTGATGGAGCCACGCTTGTAGATGAATGTCGTTGCAGGAATCTTAAATGTTTTGAATTTACATGTAGTAATAAACAGCTTATAGTCAAAATCACCATGTCGGCGAGTCGCATGTCGGTTATTGTTACGTCTTTTCGGCGGTTCCATCTCAAAATTTGGTGTACCTTGCCAATGTCTTTCATAATTTCCGAAGTGCCCTGTGTTATTATTTAGTGGCTGTTCCGTATTTCTATGTCCCTCTTCCCATAGTGGAGCGCGAGTGTCCTCTGAAATACGTAATTCTTGTATTACCTGTGTCAACTGATCTTATACTTCCCAGATTTCATTTTGGTGTTGCTTATTAATTTGATTCAGATTTTGCTTCAATTTCCTAATTTGTTCGTACTCTTCTGTATCATTAAAGACTACCGGTCTTGTGTCATTCAGACTATCATCTACCCTCGTAGATAAATTATGTAGCTGATCCGAAAGTTCGACTACTTTCTCTGATAATGAGCTAATTTCCTCCATGTGTCTTTCTGAACCAGTTTCCAGAGTATCTACTATGTCCTTTAAGTTTTCCTGAGTTTTTGCAAGTAGCGTAACCGAATCGGTAGATGCAACTGAGTCAATTTTAGGCCGCAAGGTCTCGTGATTTTCATGAACAATAAGTTTGCAGTTCTTTTATGGCTACTTCGTGATTCTGTAATGCATTTTCATGCCACGAAAAAATAGGTTGAAAATGCTCACAAATTTGTGTTTTTACGTCATTACAGACTTTTTGATATTTCGATTCGATGATATGTAACTCAGTCGTTAAATCTTCACGTGTTTGTTCAAGCTTGGTGTCCAACTTTTGAAGATTTTGTTCCATTGTGTCTAACTTTTCTAGATTTTGTTCCATTGTGTCTAACTTTTGAAGATTTTGTTCCATTGTGTCTAACTGTTGCCGTGTTTGTCTCTGATTTTGTTTCATTTGTTGCATTAATTGCAATAATAATGTATTTGTGTCTGGAATCTGTTGCTCTATGCTTTTCGCCAGTGCATTTGCACCGACGACATTCCCATTTTGAAAAGCAGAAAATATGTCTTGACTTCTCTGAGAAAACGGTGAGGATTCAAAACCTGAATCTACCATATATGCGAGATTGTGTCCTGTCATTTCGGATTCCTGAGGCGAGCTGTTGCCGACAGATCGATCGATAATGCTTCCCTGTTCACTAATTGTTTCACCGTCTACGCCATTATTTGCCGCCCCCTCCATTTCCATATGCACAATTACCAAATTACTACTTTGAATGTCTGTTAATTCATTACACAGTGGTGCTGATAAGCTACGCTCGTCGTCACTATTCTTTCTCAGTTTACTTTGGAGCCTAGTGTTATGTTTTTCACACGCCATTATTGTCACAATATTACACACGATAACACAAAAAGCACAATTTGAAGAGCAAAAGAAGAAAACACATTAACATAGCACTGAAAATAATATCTAGTCAACTGCAAGCGCAGCTGCGAAATACTTGGTGCAAATCTACATGCATGCCACAACTGTTTTACTGTACAACAATTAAAAACTACTACTACAAAGGAAATTCTCTCTATAATTACGCGCTAGCAATAAACAACAGCTACACAAATTACAGAAACTACAAGAAAAAAAATCAGAAGATTCCAGTGAGGTATCCTCGGCTAAGGGTCGACATATGAAACGTCCCCTTAGAAAACTTAATGAATTACTGTGCTGCTAAACCCCTTACGTTATTTGATTTTCAAACAGCTGAGCAGAACTGAACGTACTCAGACATTTCTCTCTTTACTTATTCTGATCAACCCTAAACTGACACACAATATTTTTGGCGCAACGCAATCTGACTTTCAAACATCCCTACAAAAGAATGGCCCTGACTAACATTAATCTACACGTTTCACAAATCCCTTACCTCACAAAAATCTTCGTTACTCGAACTACTGCAATACAGCGAGCGCCAATACTGCTAGCTAAATAAGAGATTCTAACTACTGAAGGCACTAACTACTGACAGGCATAGCTAGGAAATGAAAGATTTTGATAGAGAACAAGCAATGTGTTTACCTTACAGTGTTCAAAAGTCATAATGTATATGTATAATATACAACATTACAAATTTACTCTTTCTGATGGACACACGTTCAGATCGGCCGCTCTCAAAATTCCGGCATTTCACTCCCCACATCCACCACTGCTGGCGGCTCACCTCCAACTGCGCAACGCTACTCGCTGTTAACAACCAACTGCCCAACACTACAATGGCGAATATTACTCCAACAATGCAAACCAACCACAGCCTTCACACAGCACAGTCAGTGATTTTCATATAGAGCGCTACATGGCGTTACCAATATAAAAACCTTAACAGCCTACTTACACAATGAATGAAGAATGTTTCACGGCTGAAGGCCTTAAACGCCAAGAATGGCAATTATTAAAATAAGTTAACAAACATACATAAAATACAGACATAGTAAATAATTTTTTGAAAACATGCCAATGTGGTCGCAATTAGAATTTTTTGGCAAGTAACCACTGTGGCGGCTGAAGGCCTTTAACACCAAGAATGCCAATTATTAAAAAAATTAACAACATACAATAAAATAGCAAATATAGTAACAAAGGTTAATTCGAAAGAACGAGCAACTGATCACCAAACAGGTGAGACAAATGATGGTAACTTGGTAATACAATAATGAAATAATAACACAATACAAAAACACAATGGCCTGTCACAGTTGGTGCTCCAGGGATAAGCGTCTGAGTAGGTCAGTCGAAAAACACTTTCACAAGTGATGAGAAAGGCAGCCACTACAAGATAGTCGCTCAGACTAGTGGTAGCCTGACAAGTGACTAATGATAATCTTGGTGAGGTTACCTGACGTCCAATAAACCAAATGCAAAGATGCAAAAATACGTCAAAGCCGTAACTGGTGGTCTGGACTCTGCCTGCAGAATACAGTGCTTGAAGCGACAGGAACAAGAAAGGAATCACTACCACCAAGGTAGTAGAATCGCCAACCAACCTACCATCAAGTAAGCTGTCAAACTTACATGCCTCACTAGACAGCAGCGGCAAGGCGAGGAAACGTACACTGTCGTTACATACACTAAGCCCCAGGGCAAAGCGTTAGCGGCCACCAGGCAGTAAAATACCTCTCGTTGAACTTAACAATTGTAACAAGCTGAAGGTAGTAAATAGTAACTAGAAGCCCAGGAGAGCTAACCAGATTCGGCTTCCCTAAGCATTCCACTCGTTGCTCTTCGCCTCGGCGACACTACGAGCAGCAACATGAACCCAAGTCACTGGAGAATCGCGAGATTTCACAATGGTAGAGCTTTGACTACTCGAATTTAAATTCACTCAAAACTTTCAGGATCCGGTTTCACCGAGGTCGTGCACCCACGTGATCACAGCCATTCGATCCGGCAGTCCATGCACGCCACCAGTGGTCCTGGCGTGGTCTCACTCTGGGCGGACCTGGCTCCTCCTGCGTCCCCAACCGAACTCCTCACTCACATGACACGGAAGAAGAACGTCCCCTAGCAGACAGGCAACGCTTGCAAAACCAAGTGACACCAGTCAACACAAGAAGAAGACAAACAACCGCAATCATGCCAACTGAACGAGACAGTCTGGCCTCCAACGGAGGACGGAAACATACAACAGCAGCAACGCGATCGGGAGCACTGCTCAGAAGCATTGGACAATATTTCAAACAAGTACGCTAGATAATAGAAGCTTGTGAAATGTGGGTGGTGTTATTCCACAATGCTGAAGATTAGATGTGCATGTCGGATAATTAGGGAAGGTGTACGGGAGATGGGGACACATTTACACGGATTGCTTCTCGGGTTTTTCTTGTAATTTTTTGGTTATATTTGCCGTGTTTAAAATTCCTTTGGAAGATCTGCTGTGTGAGAGGAGATTGAGATGAAGCATGTAGTACAAGATGATAGACGACATAAAGGGAAGTGGAAATCACAAATACCTGAAGAGAATGGAGGGCCAACGGCCTCGCCACAGTGGTCACACTAGTTACCGTCATATCACCCAAGTTAAGGGCTTTCGGGCTTGGTTAGCGCTTGGATGGGTGACCGTACGGGTATGCCGAGCGCTGTTGGAAAGCCGGATGCTCTCAGCTCTATTGAAGACAACTGGGGATCAACTTGAATGAGAAGTAGCGGCTCCTGTCTCGTAAACTGACGAAGGCCTGGAGGGCGGTAGACTGACCACGTGCCCCTCCATATCCGCATACAGTGAAGCCGGTACCGTTAGGCCTTCCCAGGCCTGTTCCATCGGACGAGGCGGAAGAGAAAGGCAGCAGACAGGAGAACATGGGGAGTTATCATGTGAAAACCTTATTTTTGGCAGAACACTAATGCGATATCAGAAGTAGGAGTAACCATTGGTTTCCTTGTTCTTGCTTTTAGCAATTTCTTGTTCTTATAAGTACTTCCTCTCATAGAATTCTTTCTGTTTGATATTCATTAGGTTCAGGTAGCTTTATTTTAGCAAGTTCTACCTTTTATTCCCTTGTGCCTTTATTATTTTTTAATTGCGTTTCCAACTGCTGTTCTCTTAAAGTTTCCTTGACTGGGGTATCAGAATGGCAATGCAAAAAGTGCGTAAACGTGTTCCAACAGAAATGGATAAACATGCCCCATTGTTACGTTTGAATTAGTTTCGAAACTACAGGGGTAACATTCAGATGTTCAGATTATGCTGCTGTACCTTGGAAAGTAAGATAATTTCCCGCAAACAAACAAAAAATAAGTAAATAAATAAATTCGTACTCTAAATTCTAAACTGTTTGCTCCTTTGGAACTTCGATGCCTGAGTGACAAAGTGTACTCACAAAAAAAAAAAAAAAAAAAAACCGTAAAGATGTTACTCGCGCTAAGATGATCACTCAACTACTGCTGCGAAGTTTGTGGGAGGACTCAGTAGATGGTAATTCCAGTCTTCCTTTGTAGGTAGCGCTCAAGCAACAATAGTTCCTGGATAACGTTACCAGATCTTCCAATTAATCAGAATATCTGATTGTTCGTATTATGTCGGAAATACGGATTTTCTTCCGAAATCTACCGATGTTTAATTTTAATACTTCTTCATAGATCAATTTTGAAAAAGAAGGGAAATAAGAATGATTGTTTCCAGAATTATCTAAATTTATGATGTCACTCTTGTGACTGCCTTATTCATAGGCTTGCGTTGAAAGAGTGTTTTCTACAGTGAATAGAATGAAAACGAAGACAAGGAATCTATTGACCAGTGGAACAATTTCAGGGCTCCTGCCTTCCAAGAGGTTAACAAAAACTGATGCTTGTTTCGAAAATGTATGTCCCGAATTTATCAGATAATTAACAATGAAATTTACAAAATCGTACAAGAAGAGGAAGATAAATAATTTCAACACTGTGCAGAAAAAGTGTGACGAAGTTATATTTTCAAAGTGTTTTAATTATGAAATACAGACAAAATAGCTGTGTAACAGCGTGGAATAGTCGCAAACAATAAGGTGTTTAATACTGGTTATCTACTGGCTTCTGAGGAACGGGCGCTTCAGATATACTGGCTAAGATTAGTACAGTAATTTAACAAATACTATTTTTGTCCCTTTAATACATGCTATGCTGCAATATTCTGACATTTTCTTACCGAATTTTTTTTCTGGCATCTGGAAACACTGCTCCCGGGAAAAGTGCCATGCGTAAAAGTACTCCACGTGCATAGGTTCTGCAGTATATCCAGCTTAACTGAATTCGGGAGGAAATAAGTTAATGACTATGGTGGGACACAATAGCTTGATTGTAGTAAGCAGACTGAAAGATAAAGGATCTTGAAAGATAAGGAATCTTGTGCACAATACAGACTAACCTCGAAACCTACGTGGAACTAGATCACAGCAACACCCTTACCTGGTGTGGGCCACTGCAGACAGAGTCATAGGTGTTATCAAGGCTTCTGGAACCTTTGCAGGATGCAAGGAGCGACTGCATTTTTCGCGCGAGGATTCTGTTCGACAAACTCAGATTTAGATTTTTAATGATAAAGATTTAGAAGTACATAGACTGTTAAAAATGTATTCCATGTTTAGAGAGGTGGCAGTATGGATCAAAACAAGACATAAATGTGGGTTAAGGTTGGCTCTAAAATGCATAGCTTAAGAGGTATAATCACTTGTTCATCTTCACTGTTGTCAAACATATCTTTCCTACTCCAAGCTCTCTGCTATTACGAACGACCTACATTACGTAGTACACGAATGACGGACAGTTCTCTGTGAATTGGCGAAACCATCGAAAGTGAAATAAAAGATTTGGTAACAAAATGATTTCTGGCATAGTCTTCACGTTTACAATCGCATCATATTTAACACACTCTGGTACATAAGAAGCTCTGGTGTTTCACAGTAGCAGAATAACGTATTCTCATTTGCTTACTCGGTTGTTTACCTCTGAGACAATCTCATTTAAATTAAATTACTTTCAAATCCACCTTCATTAACAGTATTCCACTATAAAATCTGTTATAAACAAAAATGTATTGTAAACATTCTATAGGTCTTTCATGATAACAAAGAGACAGCAGTAGAAGAAATGTGCTTTGCAGCAGTGAAGATGAACGAGTGCTCATAGCTATAACGTATACATTTTAGATGCCATATTTATAAAAAAACTTCTTTTTGTTGTGGTCGGTACGACAACCTCTTCAAATATTAAATACTTTGTCTTAACAACACATATATCTCTTTTTCTTTACTCTTAAGTTTTGTTGATTTCATTGCTTCAGCCACACCGTTCGCTGCGGATTCAGAGCTAAAGTTGAAAATGTAGGTAAATTGTGAGAAAAGGAATGAATTTAAATTTCACCTGATTTCAGAGTTTATATTCGGGATCAGCATCAAGATATTTACAATTCCGTCTGACTGTGACGCTCCCCCCAAGTCGGTATATTTTGTCGAAAACGAATGTAAAAGCAACAATATTAAATATTTTCATTAGATGAAGACCAACAGCCGTCAGGTACTTTAGAAAACGCATTCTAGCCATCAGCAGTTTCATTTAAACTATATATCACCCACTTGTTTCGGTCAACACTGATGTGAGAACATTTGGAAAAATGCAACGTACCCGAAACTGACATAGCTCATCAAAAATATGGGAACAAAATTGCTACTGTACACTTACAAGGTGAAACATATCAATTAGAAACATGTCTTATTTTCCTTTAAATTTGATTCGACGTCAAGGTTTTCACAATGAAACCGCCCAAACAACTATAGTAACTCGTTCTTGAAATACTAACGAACACATTTCGCAGTGTTTCTAGACGATGTACCATAGAAGAACTCAGGTAAAGTTCGACGTTTACAGAGTAACATCAAAGACAGTACATATCTAATACATAATCAAATACCTAGGAGCTTTCACGTCATTAAAAAAGCAGAGAATGGAATATCTTTACCAACTGTCTTTGATAGACGGGGAACATAGATAACTGTGACAGTGAGAGTTACAGTCATGGTGTGTAACCCGATGTCTAGGTGGCGTCTAACAGTGTAGTTTCACCACGTCAAGCAACAGGTTTCTTCGATTTACTGGCTTGTGTTAATAGGGCAACTGCTTCTTCTATATACTTTACTACCTCCCAAGAACCTATTGTTCTTAACTGTTCACATACTTCCACGTCGTATTCTGTATTTTACTGCCAGATGGTACAATTTGAGTTATAGGTGATTTTTATACCCTCATTAAAAATTACATTTTGAAAATTATTTGTAATTACAGTACCTTGGAACTGTACAGTTTGTTCATATGATCACAATTATTTAGAAATGCTGGTTCTAATATTTTTAGATACTTCAATTTTTTAAAATGACATTTTGTTATTTAAAAATTACGTGTGATTACATGGCGTCTATCTCAGCATCTAAACACGGTTTTGCTTCTTATTGTAGAAGTTTATTCGCCCAGATCGCATAAAATTCACAACGATTACTAGTTTCAGCGAAATTAAATCGCAATCTTCGCCTTTTTCATATAGAAACAATTTTTGCAAGCAAATCCGTTTCGTCGACTGTTCCCACTAATTGGACACAATTTAGAGAGACGACATTCCGTAGAACGATAGGACGAGAGACGGTACTCTAGAATGTTGTCTCTATAAGCTGTGTCCAGTTAAAGTGAACAGTCAAGGAAATCGACTGGACCTGTAATTTTTTTCTATATGAATCATGAGAAGATGCTGACTTAATTTCACTGAAACTAGTAATCATTCTTCATTTTTTGCCGTCTGGGCGAATAAACTTCTGTAATAAGAAGAACAACTGTGTTTAAAAAAAGCCTACCTACTCTTTATATATACCCTTTCCAACCCACTTATGTATCGTTGCATAAATGTTGCTGTCGTACGTTGAGTACTCTTGATATACGATGTTTTACTTTAACTACAGAACTACTGTTTTTATTACTTAAGTATCCTTAAGCGATGAATATGGTTTACGTATTTGTTATTTTTAACGTATCTGGTTTCGCTGTCATGTGGAATTCGCTTTTATTTTGTTGCTGTGTACAATGTAAATTTCACTGTCGCTGGTATCCATGTTTTCCTTCTATCAAAATGGTCAGTAAAGATATTTCGTCCTTTCTTGGCTAAAAATGTAAAAGTTCTTTGTTATGTTGGCTATGTTTTTCAAATGTAGAATTTTTAATGTTGTTTTGCAAACGTGGAACTTTGCCGTTGTTAAGTTCGTTTCGTTCTTCTAGCGTATAATGTCTTGAAGCATTGTGAGAGGTATTCGTTATTATTTCAGGGACGGTTTACGATAGCTATTTTTGTGGTGTCTCTGTGACAATCTTTATGTTGTATCTGTATTATTTTGTAAGTGCATATAATTTTCACCCACATTTTTGGTGTGTTACGCCGTTTTTCAAAATTTTCTAGGTTCAATGTTGACAGACATCCACTGACGATGACCTGTGATCGGAAATTATAGATGATATATAGGTTAAATAAAACAACTGATAGTTAAAATGCATTTACTAAAAGACGATATTAAAGATTATAGTAATATTTAGATTGTTGTAAAACCATGTTGATACGCTTATTTATTTTCGCTGAAATGTTTACTGATGAGCACAGTGCTGCTCCTCATGAAGGAATGAAATTGAAGTAGAGAAACTGAAGCGGAACGTGCAATGAAGTACGTATGTGGAAAATTCGTTGAAGAAGGAGAACAGCTTAGCGCACTATAGAAAAATATTTTCGTTCATTATGTCGAAGGGAAAAAGGACAGGAGGTACAGAAAAAGGGAAGGTGTTGTAGGGGACTGTTGGGAAGTAATTGAAAGATTGATGAGTTTCTAATTTAGTTCTTGCAACATGCTTTCATGATATTTTCTAGAGAAACAGCCGCATTTAACACATGCTGAATCTAATTATATTCATACTTATCATTCTCACGGTCGTGAAAATCAAATAATACGCTTTGTTACCAAATACTCTGACGTTTGGTCAAAATGGAATCTAACACTCCTTGTGAATACCTAAGCAACAGCGAGCGATATGACGGTTTTTTTTTTTTTTAAATCTTCAGGCATCTTTATTATTCTAGACTTGATATGGTCATCAAAAGCATATATCTCAACAACTATCTTCATTTATATGTTTTAAGAGTAGCCTAAACTTTCTGGATTTATTTATTGTTCTATTCTTGCTACTAATACAATGAGATGCAAAGTGCAGTTGTTTCTAATATTGAACAAATTTACGCCGTACATTGAGAGAAACGCAAAGAACTGCTCTTAAGCGGCAGGGGTGGTTGCCTTATGAACAACAAGGAAAAAAGTAGAAAATTAGGGGACTAATATGTTACTCAAACAATTTGAAATAGCAGTAACTTCAAAAAAAGTGGGCCTCAAAAGTAGAAGTTCAGCTTTCCGAAAGAAAAAGAAACGACAATGAAATCGACGTGTTTCTGTTGGGCAGAACTATGATCTCCATGATCTCCTACCGTCTGGCTTCTACTGAATATGTAGGGTTCGCACTGAAGATCTTGCGTCATTTACACCAGTGGTATCCTGTAACTTGTTAAAAGCAGTGCATAATCTGCTGGAGGCACCAACGAGAAACTGACATCAACAGCCTGTAACGCAATATATTTTTAGTGAAAAAGCCAAAGGCTGCTGCAGATTAGTCAATCATGAAATTCCTCGCTAGTTAATTGGATATTTCCCTATATCGAGGACGTCGGCAAGTTTTTAATTTGCGCTTAATAACGCCACGTGATGTCGCCGTGGACGGACCACAGGCGGGTCGATTGGCCCAGAGCTGGGCTGGCTCACAGACACCGGCCACGCTCACAAGGAACTTCCGCGCCGCAAGGGAATCCTGCGCTACCGTCTTGATCAGTTCTCGTGATCCAGGTTCTTCGGAAAGTGATTAGTGCCGTTCTAAAAAAAAAAGGTGAAATTAATTAGCACGTAATTGTGTTGCTGTAACGTAGGATGTTCTTAAGCCTTCCGTACTACGAACTCATCTTCTCATGCTTCAAGTTATTGGCTTGCATTCAGCTGCAGCAGTTTATTCCAAGGAAGTGATACTGAAATTAAAGACATCAACTCTGTAGCCTTTCCGGATGATATGGACATACTGGACGGGAACTGGGAAGGAGTCTGAGAACGGGCACACGAACGCTAGAAGCAACCAGAAAAAATACCTCTAAAAATCTCCTTCGAAAATACGAAGGCAATGACGTACATAAAAACTCATTAAAACATTAAATTAAAAAGAGTTACCAAAGACGAGAAAGACAGCTTTAAAGTCAACAAGAAAATCAAACTAGAGAAAGAAATCTCTAAAATCGAAAGTAAAGCAAGATCAGAAAGAATGAAACAATAGAAAGGCACAGATGATTAAGAATTCATAGATTTAACGTACACCAAAGTTGGGTGAAGGGAATGAAGGAGAAATTACTTTCGTCCAGGAGTTTACAAAGTTATGTGTGGAGATTGCTGTTAACAACACACTGATGGGTCAAAACATTATGACTGTGACAGGACATGCCAACCACGTAACTAATGAATCCGGTTTGTAGGCACGGAGCCAGCATCTGACAGCAAACCAGAGTGTTTCATTGGGTTCAGACCAGGCATATTTGGTGGCCAAGGCATCAACATGAGTTCACTAACACGCTTCTGTACATCTACATCTACATTTACATGACAGTTCTGTGTTTCACAGTTTTCGCCTGACAGACGGTTCATTGTGCCGACTATTTCTATGCCGTTGCTTTCCAGAAGAGTGAGTGGGAAAAATGAGCACTGAAAATCTCTCTGTGCTAGCTCTGATTTCTCTTACTTTATTATGATCAATATTTTCCTTTCTGTAGATTGGTACAAACCAAAGATATTCGCATTCACAGCACAAAGCTGGTGTTAGAAATTTCGTAAATAAATCACTCCTCAACGATATACATATTTGCCTTTACGACCGACACCCCATGACACATGTCACAAGTAGAGCGACTAAGAAAGAGCTAGCACAGTTTACATTCTTGCCAAATTTATTCAATATGGCGGCAGTAGGTGTGGCAATGTCGTTTCATTATGTCACCTGATGACAACATTGGATGACGTCTAACCCCCCAGGAAAAACCCCTCCCTTCATGCTCTACACCTCCACTACCTACCACTTTACTCCCCTCCACTGCCTCATCCAGAAAAATGGCGGAAAACGCTTAGTCTCTGGTGAGCTGTTGCTATGGAAGAATATAGGGTCGTTTCGGTCTTTGTTTCACATTTTTGGGGTGCCATCATGTTGGAGAATCATCCCTAGAATTTTTCCTTCGGATGTGTGTTCACCATACTACAGCCAGTGGTGGGAAACGCGATCTGGCAACAGCACATCCAGTCATATTACTGTAATGCCATAGGTGAAAAATTGGCAGGAGTCTCTGTGTGTTCACATTGATGTGTGGGGGCTGACTGATCTAGTTCACAAATCTGCATCAAGAGGGTGCTCAGAATTGTGGGTTTTTCCCTCCCCTGGAATTTGGTAGGAACTAATGACAGCACCATGAAAGGATGAGTGTTAATAGGGCACCAGACTATTACTGAAGTAGCCTACTGCTGATCTACAGGTGAACAGCTGCTGGGAGAGACATAAAGATAGCTAGTAATATTGTAACAGTGATTCCCTGTCCCAGAGCTGCTATAAATTCCTGACTCCTGAACCCTCATATACAGGAGTCATGTAGCAACAGCATTTGGAAATGAAGGACACTAATACATATTTACAAGTCACAAGTCAGATCCTAGCTGACAGAAATGTGAGAAATACATACTACAATACGATTCATGAAAGTAGTGGATGGTATCCATCCAAAAGTCGGTCATCACGTAAATTACTGTATCACAATAGTGTAGTATGCAGGCATAAACGTGTGCGTTCTAGTGATGACTGGCGGAACTGTTGACAGTAGTGTGTCTCTTGATTGTATGGCTTCACAAGGGAGACCCTGCGCTCGTGGGACATGTCACAGCCACTGTGTTAAACCACATACTGTTCAGACATCCCAACAGGATCAAACGCAAGTTGAATTCATCGAATACAGTTCCAAGTCACAGACAACGTTTCTGAGGTCATCGGTCAGTCAGTTGAGGGATTTTGTACCATTTCTTATGACTCCACGCTAGCACAGAATTTTAACCGACTTCCCACATAGGATCCTATGTCCACAACAGACAAGCTCTGAGAACTGTGGCTAATGCAAAAAGCTTTCTCTGGAATCGTCACCTGCAACAGGGAGAGAGGCACTACCTGCCCCTGCTTGTAAAAACTGGACAGTTCATCTGTCCTGAAAGTTACTTTCATTCTTAAGCGAGATTCCTGCCCAGAATATCTCGCAAACACCTGCAATCCATTAACTATTCAGGCTTGTAGCATGGCTTCAAAGACATTTCTGGAACACATGGGTGCTGAGTGGAATGCTTTCTGCAAACTGAAACATTCCAGGAATTCTGACCTTGTGTACCACCCAATTACAAACGTATTTGTGCTTCTAGACCTGGATTTTCTCTCTGTAGAAGCGTTCATATTGGTTCCTACCAAACTTGTCACTGACTTCCAGAACTGGGAAGCCCCCGACCTTCTGCAACGCTCTGCCTCCCACTCCCATCACCAGCACCCCTCCATCCTCCCTCCTCTCCTCTCCCCATCTGGAAAGCGGTGGGAAAAGCTATTTCTTGTTGAGCTTTTGGTGTGGAAGCAGTTGTGTGTGTGGGGGGGGGGGGGGAGGGGGGGGGTGTGCAATGTGTTCAACTGATGAGATGCTGATGTCACACAGAGATGCAGTGGGATGGCTTGAAGATACTTTGCACAGCTGATACAGACAGTACCTGGTGCTCATACTGCTGACCTTGTTTGAAACGGCTAGTCAGTCTGCCTCTTCCACAGTGTAAGAGGCGATTACCACCAATACAGTAGATAAGTGATATTATTCATAGAACCCTCACTGTATATGGGGGGGGGATCACACTAATGAGAGAAGTAATAACGGTTCTCCCCACAGTCTGACAGGGTTGCAGTGAGCCATTCTCTTCCACATTCCTAGACCAACCGAGGCCTGTGCAAGACCCCACCGTGCAGTCTGGCAACACTGGAGGTATAAGGCGAACGAAGTAGCTCACTGGTCCCAGCAACAGTCATTGTAAGGACCACTTCACATCAGCTGGAGTAGCTGAGATCGTCCAGCAGCTCCCAAATGAATAGGAAGAAGCAGAGGATCGCCCCGCTTAGTAATATTGGTTGCTTTACTGCCATCGCACTGTTCGTTGTTCAACAGCACAGTCAAGATCCACAGTAGCAGTACATCCCAGCGTGTCAAGACCTGCAGCAGCACAAAATCCCTGATTGTCAGGACAGGCAGCAGTGTCAATGACCTCCAACATATGGGATCCTCTAGTGAAACTGATGAGCTAATTGGAGTGGCGAAGTATTTGCTATTTTCTGTGCCACTTGTTGATGAAGACACTCAACAACAGAACATGGATATACATGTCGACCACTTGCAGATGTGCGATGGAGACTTCCAGTTTCCTCAACCACAACTTGCTGAGCAGCATCAGCAGTGCACCAGAAGTCTCAAATAGCATGGTGCAGTTCAGTACTGGACTCGGCATATGCACCCTCCAGGCGTAGAAGCAGCAGACAGTGACTGGAATGCGGTGATTGTGAAAGTGATAACAGCAACTATTACAGGAGATATTGCATGGTTTCGATGCTGTATCAGAGACGACATTCAGTGAAAGTGGTGATAGCCCTCCACCAGAAAAGTAAGGCTGAGCATTGTGTTCATATTCGACATTATAGAAAACCGGGACCAAATGTGATTCCTTTTCTGGTTGCAATATTGGTGTTGGCGTATTTTATTTGGATCAGACATGCTCCAGACTCCTGAAATAGTTGGTTAGAGATAACGCAGATCTTATTATAGCCTTCAAACAAGACAATCTGAAGTTAGAGCACATTTACCGAGCACATGCAGGAATTCATATGTTGCTCAATGAATTCCTATGGATATCTGAAGATTGCTACAGTCACACCCAATACGGGTCTCTTGTTATTCTTAAAACGAGAAGACTGAGTGGTGGTAGATACAGACCAAACTTCCAAGAGTTTCTATGGATATAGCCATGAAAAGAAGTGAGTATGTCAGTGAACACCACACCACAGACGAACCTTCAGGTACGTTGAGCACTTGAGATGGACACAAGAAAACAAATGGACCGCCAAATGCCGAAGCAACACGAAATACAAATTCATTACAAAGCCAATATGAGAGTCAGAACGTCACACCAGTGATGGTATTCACGTTCAACATAAAAGAGTGAACAATCGATTCCTGTATTATATATATTTTGACAAACCCAGTGAGCTAATAAATCAGCTGCAACTGCTCATGGCATCAACTGCCACTGGTAATACAGCTCATTCGAATGAGATTGTTTCAGTTCAGCTTATAGAGAGGTAACATGAAATAAGTATGGAGACAGTAGTTCGTGAACTACACAAGCCAGCACACAAAACGTATCCTAGTACACAAGTTATAATTGAAGGTGTGAATGACCTATGGCAGGTTGATCTTATGGATGTGACAGAATATTCACATGTCAATAATGGTTTCAAATGTATTTTAATGGTTTTAGATACACATTCTCAGTTCGCTTGGGCATTACGAATTTAAACAAAAATGGGGAGAGATGTCACAGAGTTGTTTGAGCGTTTTCTGCAGACAGAGACGAATCAACGTCCAGATAACCTCCAAACTGATCGCTGTCGAGAGTTTTACGATGAGTATTTCCAGACAGTGATGCCCAGTATTGAATAAATCACTGCTCAACATTCACCCACCTGAAGAAAAGTATGTGGAAATGTCAGAACAGAACAGTGGAAGCTTAATCTTCATGGCTCATAAAAATGGATAGATGGCCTCCCAAAATTAATTACACAGTATAATGAAATAAAACATCGCCCAATAAGAGAAATATTAGTCAATGATCATGATAATGAACTCCTAGATACAGTATACAATCGGATTAAAATGGTGAATTCATATAAACAGAAATTCAATGTATGTGATTTAGCACATATTTAAAAACACAAGACAACATTGGAGGACTCATACCTAGCAAATAGATCGAGTGAGATATTCACAGTTTCCAAAGCACAGAGAATAATCCCAGAACCCACATCTTAAACGATAGCATTCGTACCGAAATTGCAGGATCTTTCACTCAGAGAAAATGTGGAAGAGCTCAGGACCGTACGTATTTCTCACAGGGAGGGTCATAAGATGTTGAAGGAATTGAGCACTATTTAAATGGCTTGTTTTCCCTGCAATACAAAACAGTAGGATTGAGACCAACGACTTGCTACATAAGGGAATGCACAGACCAAAACCTCCACAGTAGTACAACATGCACAATAGGAGGCGCATTAGATTAGGTGACTGTATTGTCAACAGAATACCTGTAGAATTAAACATTTCAGGATATAACTACCGCAGACCAAGAAGAAAGTTTCAAAATTGATTGGCACATAGTGATAAGGAGATTTGTCTGCTTTGTAACACAACATTGCATACACAGAAAATAAGATCCTCACTGGATGTCATGCCGCAGATCGAATTTTAACTAATAATTTAAGGTAAAACATGGAGGATCGATACTGGCACAGGACACCGCATTGCAGAGTTTGTACTTGATAAAACCATGCATGGTAAAATTAACTTGTTTCAAAAGTGTTATGAATGCAGAATGTCATGCAATAAAGAAGAAGAAGAAGAAGAAGAAGACTATGACTAAGAAGAATTTGGTGCAAGGGTGTTTAAAAACTGTATCCTGGCAGCTATGTATGCAGCTAAAACCGCTGTGAAGCAGAAAGGAGTGAGAAGACTCATTAAAGCACCCACTTTTCAGTCAATATCCAATATGTCAGGTGAAACTATTCTCTTCCTCATCCCAGCCCTTGGACGTCTCTCCATAGTGGGTTCACTGGCTTGTGGTGCTTTGGTTATTGCCAGGACAGTCAAGAGTGCGCAGTACTCCAAGGAGCCACTAGAGGAAGCAAGAAAACATAACCACGTGATGGAACCAATAGCCATGAGGCAAGGACTATACTTGAAACCATACAAGATTTTACTAGGTCCCTTCATAAATAAAAGAAAAATCTCTTAGCCATACTACCAGATAGAGCGCTCAGCAACACAGGTTTGTTTACGATTCTTAGACGTCAATTTAACGTTCCAAGATTCCGCCGTGTGTTTGTATGGGATACATCACCGTAGACTATGTGGAAATCCTGATAACGTGGGATTGTGAACTGAGGTGTTGCTGGGGGACCTGGAACCCACTGGGTAGCGTATGTTAAAAAACAAAAAAAGTACAAATAACTACTGTTTCGACTCTTTTGGTGACTTGCAACTTCCGGAAGCATTAAAGCGATACTTTAGTACCAGACGACATGTGTTCTACTATTTTCAACGCTATCAGTAAATTAATAATTACCTGTGTAGTCATTTATGCATCATGTTCCTTCGATTTTGACGGAGAAGGATATACAAGGAGATGCATTAAGCATCCATTCACCATGTGAGTTTCAAATGGGATGTCTTATTCTCTGACTTTTTAAGAACGATCGATAAATGGTTCAAATGGCTCTAAACACTATGGGGCTTAACATCTGAGGTCATCAGTCCCCTAGACTTAGAACTACTTAAACCTAACTAACCTAAAGACATCACACACATCAATGTTCGAGGCAGAATTCGAACCTGCGACCGCAGCAGGTCGGTTCCGGGCTGAAGCGCCTAGAACCGCTAGTCTACAGAGGCCGGCAACGATAGTCAGTCTGACGTGTGAATTCAATAGATTTAAGGGTTGTAGATTGGAGAATTGCGCTGAGTGGACTGGACATATATGACAGCATTCCAAATATTACAGAGCCTAACAACATACTACCAATGAAACTACCAATGTAAAGAAAAGAAATTGTGGAAATAGAACCGAATGCGTACAAGATTGATGATTTAAACTGAGTTTAAAACTGTCTGGAAAACAGATTGAGCTTTGTGCAGATATCAATACATATAAATCACTGATTTTAACCAGAAAGGTTGTATAGGTCTACTAACAGGTTCACAAAACGACAGGTTTTGTAGAACTCTCCTATTAATTTTACAGGTGTGAACAGACTGTGGGCATACTCCCCGCCAGTACAATGCATGTCGAGTGTAACATTGCAACAAATCCTTGATTCATACTGTTAATTGACTCTTCTCCACAGTTGGGCAGGTGTATATAGCATCAACGCTATATACCTTCCAGTGATAGTTCAGATATTGAGTAGTTGAAGCTGTGTTTTGCACCAGACTAATTAATTTGTTGACTTTCATGGTGAGGAAGTCATAGTGTGACAACAAGATGGACGTAAGGTGTGAAACCAGCGCACACATTCCACAGCACAGCACTTCAAAGCATAACCGCAAGGTGACAACATTTGCAAACTACAATTTTTTTAATTAGTAGAGCAAAAACACATCAACGACAGATAACAATTCTGATAAAATATGATGAGCAAATTATACGACATGGATAAGAACCATCTAAACACTATACTCCAATCACATTTAACAAGAACGATGAAGTCAGGACTGCCGTCCAGCACGAAGATGCTCTAACCATTCCATCCAAGAGTCACATAAATTTGGATCGAGCATTTAGGAAAAAGCATGGTTATGTCACAATGGGATTGAAGCTTACACATAATGCTTTAACATAATTGTATCATGAGATATGACATTAATGAGGTTTAGATTGACAGTACACGTAAGGTAGGCATAGCCGCATCCCTTAAAACATACTTTTCTGAATTGGACTTGCATTTGAAAGGTTTAGAAAATGTAGGATGCTTCATAGACAAGCCAGTGGGTGTATCAGCCAAAACGTACAAGAGATTTTCTGTATGCACTAAAAATACATATGGGGGTAGATTGAGGAAATTTGGCCAATTATTGTGAATGCCAAACAGGAACTTATTATCATGCGCACTGCATATGTATAACAATTCATGCATTTATGGAACCCAAGAGGAGAACGAGTTCACTATCAATAAAATAATTCGGAAAATTTCCCTCATCACTGCAACAAACAAGAAGTGTTTGAATCTCTTAGAAATTATAATGCTGGTGTATATCTGCCATTAACTTTCCATCCATGGGAGATTCGGAAGAGTGGGAAGGAATCGCTTATGGATTTCACAAGGCTAAGTCTTACGTCTACTACAGTTTTCATTATGTAAATGACCTTCCGTCTAATAGAGAACAAGCAGAATTAGTTCTTTTAGTGAATGAAATTTGTATTGCAAATAACTGAAAAAATATATAACAAATTGAGTTCTGCACATCTAGAGGTATTATAGCAAGAGTCTACACTCCTGGAAATTGAAATAAGAACACCGTGAATTCATTGTCCCAGGAAGGGGAAACTTTATTGACACATTCCTGGGGTCAGATACATCACATGATCACACTGACAGAACCACAGGCACATAGACACAGGCAACAGAGCATGCACAATGTCGGCACTAGTACAGTGTATATCCACCTTTCGCAGCAATGCAGGCTGCTATTCTCCCATGGAGACGATCGTAGAGATGCTGGATGTAGTCCTGTGGAACGGCTTGCCATGCCATTTCCACCTGGCGCCTCAGTTGGACCAGCGTTCGTGCTGGACGTGCAGACCGCGTGAGACGACGCTTCATTCAGTCCCAAACATGCTCAATGGGGGACAGATCCGGAGATCTTGCTGGCCAGGGTAGTTGACTTACACCTTCTAGAGCACGTTGGGTGGCACGGGATACATGCGGACGTGCATTGTCCTGTTGGAACAGCAAGTTCCCTTGCCGGTCTAGGAATGGTAGAACGATGGGTTCGATGACGGTTTGGATGTACCGTGCACTATTCAGTGTCCCCTCGACGATCACCAGTGGTGTACGGCCAGTGTAGGAGATCGCTCCCCACACCATGATGCCGGGTGTTGGCCCTGTGTGCCTCGGTCGTATGCAGTCCTGATTGTGGCGTTCACCTGCACGGCGCCAAACACGCATACGACCGTCATTGGCACCAAGGCAGAAGCGACTCTCATCGCTGAAGACGACACGTCTCCATTCGTCCCTCCATTCACGCCTGTCGCGACACCACTGGAGGCGGGCTGCACGATGTTGGGGCGTGAGCGGAAGACGGCCTAACGGTGTGCGGGACCGTAGCCCAGCTTCATGGAGACGGTTGAGAATGGTCCTCGCCGATACCGCAGGAGCAACAGTGTCCCTAATTTGCTGGGAAGTGGCGGTGCGGTCCCCTACGGCACTGCGTAGGATCCTACGGTCTTGGCGTGCATCCGTGCGTCGCTGCGGTCCGGTCCCAGGTCGACGGGCACGTGCACCTTCCGCCGACCACTGGCGACAACATCGATGTACTGTGGAGACCTCACGCCCCACTTGTTGAGCAATTCGGCGGCACGTCCACCCGGCCTCCCGCATGCCCACTATACGCCCTCGCTCAAAGTCCGTCAACTGCACATACGGTTCACGTCCAGGCTGTCGCGGCATGCTACCAGTGTTAAAGACTGCGATGGAGCTCCGTATGCCACGGCAAACTGGCTGACACTGACGGCGGCGGTGCACAAATGCTGCGCAGCTAGCGCCATTCGACGGCCAACACCGCGGTTCCTGGTGTGTCCGCTGTGCCGTGCGTGTGATCATTGCTTGTACAGCCCTCTCGCAGTGTCCGAAGCAAGTATGGTGGGTCTGACACACCGGTGTCAATGTGTTCTTTTTTCCATTTCCAGGAGTGTATATCTAGGGTGGAAAATTTAAAAATTTTAGGTGCTCATATTAATGAGAACTTAAACCGGAAGAAACACGTTTCGGAGCTACTAATGCACGTTTTCCCTTCCAACTGTTGCACATCTTAGGAAGAAACAAATCAATAAACTGACGTATTTTGGATGTTTTCTTTCAGTAGCACCATAAGGAATAATGCTCTGTAGTAACTCATTATTAACAAAGAAAGTCTTCACTACGCATAAGCGTGCTGTAACAAAATTATGTGGTGATTGCCCACGAACACATTGTGGACAGCTATTTAAGCAGTTCGGAATTTTGAATACTGCTTCAAGGTATATGTATTTTCTCTTGAAGTTTGTTGTAAATAATTCACGGCAGTTCAAAAGGACAATGATGGGCATAATGAGAACACCAGAAGAAAAACTGACGTTTATTACTCCAGAAAAAAAGGGATACACAGTGCAACCACATAGGTTTTTAATCACATATCCTATGGAAAAAAAAAAAATCTAACAGAAAGTAAAGTTCAATGTGAAAAAAAATGAAAACATCTTTCTCTGACAACCTCTCTCATTCCATAGAAGAATTATACTCGTATAATGTGTAAGAGGTGGTGGGTAGGAAGTATTAATTGACGTCTGCACTTAAAAAAAATAGCTTTTAAATCGTCATAATGTAGCCATATTTCCCATTTACATGTAGTGTGAAAGTAAAATGACTCTTTCTACTTCATTACAATTTATCATACGAATCATCCATGGAACTTGATGCTAACTACCTAACACTCTGACCGTGTTAGCAGACATGCGTCTCAGACGATGCGACAGTCGAGCAGCAAGGCGCCTGTATAGAGTAAAAGTCCAGGGAGAAGGTCAATAAACCATGTCACATTTAAATAACATGATAGCCGCCTTGGTGAAACAGGGTCCTTTACATCAGACTTATGGGAAACTGGTCGACCTCACAGAGCGCTAACTGTTCAGTTCTTGGATGTGTGTTACGGGTAATACCGGTTACCCCCATCACCACCAAACGCTCTATAGCCAAGGAACTAAATAACTCCAATGCCAACGTCTGCAACATTTTACTCGAGACGGCATGTACCCATTTAAGTCAGCTTGTGACTCACACCAACGTGTGCAATTCTACGTGCATTATACACACCAAGTTGTAAACATCTCTGACTTCTAAATGTCTGCACTGTTCACTGATACGGCTGCATTCAGAATGGAAGGAATAATTAACAGCCATAATTACCATGTCTGAAGGATGCGATATCCTAAGGCTACTCGTGTGTTCCACTATCAACAGAGATTTACCGTAAATGCGTGGGTCGGTATCGTTCATCACCGTCTGATTGCGCCATCTCTTGTGCCTACCATACTGGATGAAGTACAACCGGGTATATTGGACAATGTCTCGCTAGCAGTGAATGTTTCAAATGGCTCTGAGCACTATGGGACTTAACAGCTGAGGTCATCAGTCCCCTTGACATAGAACTACTTAAACCTAACTAACCTAAGGACACCACACACATCCATGCCCGAGGCAGGATTCGAACCTGCGACCGTAGCAGCAGTGCGGTTCCGGACTGAAGCGCCTAGAACAGCTTGGCCACAGCGGCCGCTAACAGTCGGCCAACGATTATGTTTGCAGCATGACGATGCCCACCACACTTCGCCATTGATGGTAGAGAACATTTAGGTAATGTCTTCCCTAATCCTTGGACTGGCAGCGGGGGGTCAGTATCGTGGCCGCCACGTTCTCGCTGACCACACATTTGTGTGTTTCTTTCTGTGGGGAGATTGACCCACTTGCTGTACGAGACACTGATAGTTCCTTAGGAAGAACTGGTCTTCCTTTTGGTTGAAGCTGCCGCCTTTGTTGGTAAAACACCTAGTTACTTTGAGAGCGTTACACACATGCCTCAAATGCCAGTCTGCATTAATGTAAACCGACGACATTGTCAGTAACAGCTCTTGCAGTTTTACTTTTTATAGCAGAAAGTGCGTAAAAATGGCGACATGCATTCAATATAGCTCTGGCACAGACAACAGGCTACGCTTCAGATCAGTCTACAATAGTCTTTATACCGCACCCATATTCTTTGGCTTCACCCATTGCACAACAAGTTTATGACCTTTCAAACAAATCTATACCTTGGGTTTTACTACACATTAATCTTTCACCACAAAACCAGATTGCACTGAGAGATGGATGGCGGTAAGGTTACCATAAGACTTTACTCCAACAACGTCCATATCATAAACAGATGAAAACAAAAATGTTTTCAGCTGTGCAGCAGCCCCATAAACATTTTGCAAGTAACTGAAATTCTCTCAGACACGAAGAACAAATCAGAATTATCTATATTTGTCGGTGTAGGTGATCATAACTCAGTGAGTTTCACCTCTGAATATGCTGTTTTCAAAATCATGTTGTTCGCAGCATGTGGTAATGCAGAAGTTGATGCTGAAGTTTGCACCGCCATGGGAGCCGCAACAGTGTCTGCAAACCTTTTCGGAGCGGAACAAGAAGATCACGTTGACGGTAGCGTAATGGCGTGGCTCCACGTGCCACGTTACAGTCACCACGAGTAGGGTTTTCTGTAGACAAAAATAATGTGTCAGTGAATTCGAAATTTTGGGCTGGTATTGCTGCACTACAAGCATGTCTTTCACTGGGTTGCTCTTCACATAAACTAGGAGAAGTGTTACGTAACAAAGTTTAGCACATGTTACTATATCTCTGTTGTGGAAAAGAACAACCAGCTAGGCTTAACAGTAATAACATTTTTCTATATTATCTAATTGGTGGTTGATTCACATTGTTTCGTGTTGTTAACAATAATGATTTTCATTCTGCATGTATCTCATTAGGCTACTGTATGATCCATTAAACCTGCAATTTTCTCATTTCGTTATCAGTCGATACGAACGAAAGATCAGAAAAGATCGGAGAAATATGACAAAAATTAATCATTTCAATAATGATGCATGTATGTACTCGAATTATTTCACTGAAAACGTGCGGTCAGCAAACGAAGATATACAAAAGTCAATGAGACTTCGACTGGGTGGGTTGTAAATTACTACGCTACTTTAAGAAGTCTGTTCCATCTCGCAGTGAGAGCACTGTTTCGTTGGCCCATCAAATCGTGTACTTTCTAATGAGAACACGCTTCCATTGTTCCGTCACACGACGGAGCTCCGAGGTAGTGTGCGCTTTAATTAGTGAGGGCACATCTTTATTGGTTCAAATGGTTCAAATGGCTCTGAGCACTATGGGACTTAACATCTGTGGTCATCAGTCCCCTAGAACTTAGAACTACTTAAGCCTAACTAACCTAAGGACATCACACACATCCATGCCCGAGGCTGGATTGGAACCTGCGACCGTAGCGGTGAAGCGATTCCAGACTGGAACGCCTAGAACCGCACGGCCACACCGGCCGGCCACCTTTATTGGTCTGTCATATGACAGGCCTCATTGCTGGGGCAATCAGTACGTGTACGGTTTGATTGCTTCATGATACAATGAGCTGCGTAGTATGGACATGATTTTTATTAATCCGTCGTGTGATGGGGTGCGTAAAAGGGCACACTTCCATTAGTTGGTCATGTGATGGGCCTAGAAGTGAGCGCACCCTTTCACTGGTCCTTCATATGATGGGCCTCATAGGGACGACATACTTTCTTTGATCGGTCTTGTGATGGGCCTCATAACGTAGGCAAACTTTCATTGGCAACGCTTACAAAGGGCCTTGTTGTGATGGTACGTTTCCACTGGTCCATCATATGACGGGAACCTTACTGAAGGAATGCATTCATTGGTCCTTTATATGACAGGTCTTATAGTGAAGGTATGCTTTCGTTGGGTGATCATATGATGGGCCTTTCAATGAAGGCTGCTCTCGTTGGTACGTCGGAGGATGGATGTAAATGGTTAAGTGTGCTCTATAGGAAGGTATGTACCTACATCAATAAAAGTGAAATAATGCTTATCATGTCACAAGCTTCTGTGTTTTGTAATGCCTCATCTTTGTGTCTTTTACTGTATGACATAAGATCCATTTTGCTACAACCAAATGAAGCAAATTGCTTAAAATGTTCGTAAATATAGATGTCTTAATTAATATCGATAGTCAGCCTACCATTCTATAAAGCATTACGTTAATTTTACACATTTCTACATCTACATCTACATCCATGCTCCGCAAGCCACCTGGCGGTGTGTGGCGGAGGGTAACCTGAGTACCTCTATCGGTTCTCCCTTCTACTCCAGTCTCGTATTGTTCGTGGACAGAAGGATTGTCGGTATGCTTCTGTGTGGGCTCTAATCTCTCTGATTTTATCCTCATGGTCTCTTCGTGAGATATACGTAGGAGGGAGCAATATACTGCTTGACTCTTCGGTGAAGGTATGTTCTCGAAACTTTAATAAAAGCCCGTACCGAGCTACTGAGCGTCTCTCCTGCAGAGTCTTCCTCTGGAGTTTATCTGTCATCTTCGTAACGCTTTCGCGATTACTAAATGATCCTGTAACGAAGCGCGCTGCTCTCCGTTGGATCTTCTCTATCTCTTCTATCAACCCTATCTGGTACGGATCCCACACTGCTGAGCAGTATTCAAGCAGTGGGCGCACAAGCGTACGGTAACCTACTTCCTTTGTTTTCGGATTGCATTTCCTTAGAATTCTTCCAATGAATATCAGTCTGGCATCTGCTTTACAGACGATCAACGTTATATGATCATTCCATTTCAAATCACTCCTAATGCGTACTCCCAGATAATTTATGGAATTAACTGCTTCCAGTTGCTGACCTGTTATTTTGTAGCTAAATGATAAGGGATCTACCATTCCATGTACTCGCAGCACATTACACTTGTCTACATTAAGATTGAATTGCCATTCCCTGCACCATGCGTCAATTCGCTGCAGATCCTCCTGCATTTCAGTACAATTTTCCATTGTTACAACCTCTCGATACACCACAGCATCATCTGCAAAAAGCCTCAGTGAACTTCCGATGTCATCCACAAGGTCATTTATGTATATTATGAATAGCAAAGATCCTATGACACTCCCCTGCGGCACACCTGAAATCACTCTTACTTCGGAAGACTTCTCTCCATTGAGAATGACATGCTGCGTTCTGTTATCTAGGAACTCTTCAATCCAATCACACAATTGGTCTGATAGTCCATATACTCTCACTTTGTTCATTAAACGACTGTGGGGAACTGTATCGAACGCTTTGCGGAAGTCAAGAAACACGGCATCTACCTGCGAACCCGTGTCTATGGCGCTCTGAGTCTCGTGGACGAATAGCGCGAGCTGGGTTTCACACGACCGTCTTTTTCGAAACCCATGCTGATTCCTACAGAGTAGATTTCTAGTCTCCAGAAAAGTCATTATACTCGAACATAATACGTGTTCCAAAATTCTACAACTGATCGACGTTAGAGATATAGGTCTTTAGTTCTGCACATCTTTTCGACGTCCCTTCTTGAAAACGGGGATGGCCGGTGCCCTTTTCCATTCCTTTGGAACGCTACGCTCTTCTAGAGACCTACGGTACATCGCTGCAAGGAGGGGGGCAAGTTCCTTCGCGTACTCTGTGTAAAATCGAACTGGTATCCCATCAGGCCCAGCGGCCTTCCCTCTTTTGAGCGATTTTAATTATTTCTCTATCACTCTGTCGTCTATTTCGATATCTACCATTTTGTCATCTGTGCGACAATCTAGACAAGGAACTACAGTGCAGTCTTCCTCTGTGAAACAGCTTTGGAAAAAGACATTTCGTATTTCTGCCTTTAGTCTGTCATCCTCTGTTTCAGTACCATTTTGGTCACAGAGTGTCTGGACATTTTGTTTTGATCCATCTACCGCTTTGGCATAAGACCAAAATTTCTTAGGATTTTCTGCCAAGTCAGTACATAGAACTTTACTTTCGAATTCATTGAATGCCTCTCGCATAGCCCTCCTCACACTGCATTTCGCTTCGCGTAATTTTTGTTTGTCTGCAAGGCTTTGGCTATGTTTATGTTTGTCGTGAAGTTCCCTTTGCTTCTGCAGCAGTTTTCTAACTCGGTTATTGTACCACGGTGTCTCTTTTCCATCTCTTACGATCTTGCTTGGCACATACTAATCTAACGCATAATGTACGATGGTTTTTAACTTTGTCCACTGATCCTCAACACTATCTGTACTTGAGACAAAACTTTTGTGTTGAGCCGTCAGGTACTCTGTAATCTGCTTTTTGTCACTTTTGCTAAACTGAAAAATCTTCCTACCTTTTTTAATATTTCTATTTACGGCTGAAATCATCGATGCGGTAACCGCTTTATGATCGCTGATTCCCTGATCTGCGTAAACTGTTTCAAATAGTTCGGGTCTGTTTGTCACCAGGAAGTCTAATATGTTATCGCCACGAGTCGGTTCTCTGTTTAGCTGCTCAAGGTAGTTTTCAGATAAAGCACTCAAAAAAAAATTCACTGGATTCTTTGTCCCTGCCACCCGTTATGAACGTTTGAGTCTCCCAGTCTATATACGGCAAATTAAAATCTCCACCCAGAACTATAACATGGTGGGGAAATCTACTAGAAATATTTTCCAAATTATCCTTCAGGTGCTCAGCCACAACAGCTGCTGAGCCAGGGGGCCTATAGAGACATCCAATTACCATGTCTGAGCCTCATTTTTATATTAACATTTGAATAAGAATACCAGTAACTGAGACCCACACATCACTACGTATGTGATTTAGCTTTATTATTTTGTAGAAATGTTAATTCTACAGTTTGGCACATTTTCATATACATTGGCAAGTTTTTGATTATTTCTCAGTTTTACGACGCGCAGCCGCAGATGACTATGATGGTTAACATCCCTGCTGCAAATCATCTATGTTATTACACTCACCTATTATTTCATATTTTAGTTTAAGTTACTCAAATAGTGGGTAAGAATCAGCATTTATTCTTCTCACTGCTCTAACATTAGATCCGAAAACTTTCTTTACAATGATAAACACATGATCTTCATTGTGCTCTTTTCATAAAATTCTAACTCTGTAACACTGTTTTCTGCTCTGAAAACAGATTGCCCTCTTCCTGCAAAGAGGTACTATCATAGTTGGAGGAAAAATGAATTTACAGTCAGTTTTGTCCTGGAAACCAGTATTTCTTATATTCAGCCGTAATAACAATAGACAAAACACACTATATGTAGTTAGATACAATTCAGTTGACACTAAAAATTGATTTCCCAAATAAGAGGCAGAAGGCACTAGACATATGAGACTGAGGGAGACCAGTCACTGAGCTCCACCACATGCTTATATTGGGGCTTTATCTACTGGCGAGGCACACTGCCCTTGAATTTACTCTCTCACTTCCTTTCGTGACTGCTATCTGAGCACTGAGTAGCAATGCGTTCCTTTTGAAGTTGAAAACCATCTTGCCACATTTGCCTGCTTAACTTTGTTTTAATGAATATATCTTTCCTTTTATTTCCTGGCTCATTTTTCTGCTATCAATTGATTTCAGTGCAACGATTTTATCACGTTCTTCTTGATCAATCTAAAACAACGATAAATAATATAGCTATAACAGTGGAAAATGAAAACTAGATAGCACCTTCAAAATGTTTCTGGTGGCACCGGGCACATGCGTAGGAAAATAAATGAACTGACCTTTCCGGTGACACAAGACAGGAAATTTCTTGCTCTATACGAGGTAAATCACCTGAAAGTAGCACCCTAATACTGGGGAAACGGAAAGTGCTATTGATGTGCGGTTCCCAAGGAATGGACTGGTAGTCAGGGACTCGTATTGTCAGCCAGTACCGAGCGAGGTGGCGCAGTGGTTAGCACACTGGACTCGCATTCGGGAGGACGACGGTTCAATCCCGCGTCCGGCCATCCTGATTTAGGTTTTCCGTGATTTCCCTAGATCACTTCAGGCAAATGCCGGGATGGTTCCTTCGAAAGGGCACGGCCGATTTCCTTCCCCATCCTTCCCTAATCCGAGCTTGTGCTCCGTCTCTAATGACCTCGTTGTCGATGGGACGTTAAACACTAATCTTCTCCATTTTTTTGTCAGCCATTCAACAGAATGTAGTAATACTTAGAAACTGTATTTTTTGTGCAAACATGCACTGTATAAATGGAACAATGCCTACTAACACTAACAAACTGAATGTAGGATTAATCAGAATGTCAGTGATGTTTCTTGCAGGACCCTAGTGCGAATCGCCTGCGATGTATTATATTTTGAAAAGTTTACAAACCAGCACCTTTACAATACCTGTGGTAGCACACACTAAAGAATAATGTCAGTGCATACATTGGTTGTGTGGACTTGGACTGATAACGAGACAACTGACCACCACATGTAGTTCGAAATTACCACTGGCAGCGGAAACGTACGCTTTCAGTCTGGTATGGAGCGAATGCTAGTGTGGTGTCACCGCCAGACACCACACTTGCTAGGTGGTAGCTTTAAATCGGCCGCGGTCCATTAGTACATGTCGGACCCGCGTGTCGCCACTGTGTGATCGCAGACCGAGCGCCACCACAAGGCAGGTCTCGAGATACGGAACAGCACTCGCCCCAGTTGTACGGACGACTTTGCTAGCGACTACACGGACGAAGCATCGCTCATTAGCCGAGCAGATAGTTAGAATAGCCTTCAGCTAAGTCAAAGTCTACGACCTAGGAAGGCGCCATAGCAATTGATAGTTTGATAGTTATCGTATGAAATGTCTCATCAAGAACGCTGTATACAAATGGTGGATTAAAGTTAAGTATTCCAGCAGCTACGTACTTTTCTTTATAGCATTTATGAAGTATCCTGTTACAGACCATCAAGTCCGCCTGCTTGCTTAATGGCCGCCTCCCTTAAATAATGTGCGTAGTGTTGGCAATCTGTCAACACTACAGCTAGCATTTCAGCGGAATTGTCCGAGCAGGCTGTAGCAATGCGTCGTTGCTTATCATTGGGTGTGGTTGCCTGTCTCTTTATAAACAACGTCCTTTAGCTTTCCCCACAGAAATCCGGGGAACGGGGCGGCCGAGGTACAGGTCCTCTGTGTCCAATACAGAGATTTGGAAACAATTCCTGGAGACATGCTGTAATTCGTGCACTACGGGCAGAACAGCCATCACGTCGGTACCACAGATTCCTCATATTTTGCAGAGCAACGTCTTATACCATAGGTGGAGGATGTTCTGTTAGGAGGATGCGATACTTGCGCGCGTTGAGTGTTCCGTTTATGAAAAAAATCTATGATCTGATGGTTCAGTATCTGGCACCACGCGTTTAAACTCCATGGACGCTAACTTCCCACCTGACGAAGCCAACGGGGATTGTCAACAGATCAATAGTGGATATTTCGGCGGTTTACCAGTCCATAATTGGGAAATGTGGCAGCATCTCTAAATAAGATACACGACCCTACTGTGATATCCTGTCTTAATACTCAGAGTGTAACACGATTCTCATAATCGTTTCCATGTAGATTGAGATGTGATAATGACGGAACCTATGTCGATAGAGAAAGCGTAGGACACTTCCCTGATTCATGAGCGAGGGCTAACGTCTGGATCACTGCTACAACAGCAAGAACATTAATTTCTCCCTCTTCGATGGGACTTGTTTCTTCTGTTACGTTGTCTGTTTTACACTATCACTTTCTCGTATCTGGTTGATAAGTAACTGCCGAGATGGTTGTCGTCTATTGGGATATCTTGCGGCATACGCCATGGCCATGTCGGATTTTTCTGCATTGGTAAATTCCGTCGTGTACTCGCAACCTACCGCTTGAACTGTCATACGCTAGCTGTCTAGCTACTCTCAGTGACTCAAGTAACATATAAGCACACTGTAAGTAAACGTAACAACATCCAACCTATAACTACGCAGGTTGAATGGCACAAACACGTGCCAGTTTGGAAACTTTTCAAGATGCGATATCTCGTAGACGATTCGCACTAGAATCCTACAACAAACACCACTTATATTCCAATTCAGCTTACTTTAGGTTTGTTATTGTCAACAGGCATTGTTCCTTTGAAAAAAGTTTATTTTTGCACAAAAAGCACACTTTATAAGTATTATTATAATCTGTTTATTGACTAACAACACGAGCTCCTGACTACCAAGGCATTCTGTGTAAACCGCACGTTCTATTTCCGCAATATTTGTGTTGTAAGTTTTAGGTGATTCACCCTGTATATGAGTATTCACCATCACTCTGCAAACTCACTCAGTTTCTGGCGGTAGACTATTATACACGAGGAAGGACTTTGGTAAACAGCCTGTTTTATTACAAATTACAGAAAGTTTGATTTTCTGCCCATCTCAATATTTGAACCGTTTCGAGGGGTAAGAACATAGTACGGAGTTTCAATTAAATAGTGGCTTGCCCAGGAGCATAGAATGTTTCACTGACCACTGTACTATAACGTTGCGATTCTTGAAACTGTTTTTGTATAGTTTTTCTCATATTACTATTCTGATCTTCAATCAGAATATTACTCCAGAGTAGTATATCATGTGCAAGTTTCTTCATGTCTGTCTCACTATTTCACCTACCTTCTTTTCAATCTGTCATCTTTATCCAAGTTTTTATCTCCGAATTTTACCACTCACACTTCCACCCATTATCAGATTATTATTTCATGATGCCTCAGGATGTGTCCTATCATGCCCTTCTTTTAGTTAAGTTGTGTCATAATTTTTCTTTCGCTTCTGTTCGATTTTGTACCTCTTCACTTGTTACGCAATCCGCCAATCAACCTTCTTCTCAGTAGCGCCACATTTCAAAGATATCTTTCTCTATTAGTATATATTATTTCTCGTTCATTTTCCGCTTTCTTATTATCGTCCTCATTTCACTCCAGGCACATACTTAAAGGTTTCCTAAGACATAACATTCTAGTGTTTTGAACAACGGTTTTATATCTTCTGAAAAAGTCAGCAACCAGTTGTACAAAAGAAATTTTAGTTCCTTGCCGGTTTCAGGCACGTAGTCCCTTCCTTCAGAAGACTGTACGTGAAAATACCCCACAAATAAATGCAAGGTAGGTAAGAAAATTAAAAAATTAAAAAAAATATTTTAAAGACTTAAAGACAAAGAGATGATGTTCCCCTTCACATGTTTTTCTCATAATTTTGTGTGCTATGTTTGCAGAGCCTTAGAATCAGTCTTTTACGTATAATTGGAGTTTCTCTCCTAGGTGGACATAATTGGTTGTAGGAACCAATCAATTTGCGTAGGTGGAACATTGTCATTCGATAGGTCAGAGTCACTGCTACAGTTATGTAACTGGAATCATATTCATTAGGCTGCAATTAGTAGGTAGCACTCAGGACGTTAGTTTCAATAGTTTTCAGAAATTTGTTATAAACGGATAATAATTTGCTATTTATAGCCAGTAAGTCCGAGACGCTCTGCTAAACCCGCAGGACAGGACAGGTAGTTTAAATTGTGGAAAGGGGTAAGCAGTTATCAGTTACACTCGAACATACAACTTTATTTGTTTGACCAAACATTACAAGAGTCAATAAAATTTAAAAAAAAAGCACAGCATTAATTTTTAGAACTTAATAACTGGCTGAATAGGCCCTACAATCTCGTGCCTTAAGGGCAAGACCACTTTAATTAAAAACTGGCTGAAAGCCAATAACTTAAAACTCGAACCAAATCATAAATTTAAAAGGCATAAGGCCTTATCTTAAATCAGATTTTTAATTGGGCTGAAGGCCCAAACCGTCTGACACCTTAAGAGCAAAACAACTATAATTCAAAATCGGCTGAAGGCCCATCACTTAAGACTCAACAAAATTAATTTTTTTTTTAAAGCCAGAGGCTTTACTTAAAACAATTCTTTAAATTAGGCTGAAGACACAAACAACCTTACGCTTAATTTAAAAATCGGTTAGAAGCCATACAGATAAAAACAACAAGAACAAATTAGAAAAGGCAGTACTCCCAACGGCACTTAGAAGTTTCCGAGGGTCGGCCTGGAATTCAAACACCAACGCTCGTTTAGGTGACACAGGCAGAAGGCGTAACCATTCTCGATCCGACGACAACCCAACCGACAGACAGTCAGCAGACCCACTGACAAGATAACTTCCACTCCACCTGACCAGCACACAACAGGGAGTTCAATGGGACAACGCAGAAACTATTAGCGCCCACAACCAATTATACAATAGCTGTCAAACTATACACCATGCTGGACAGTGACAACATGAGGAGGAAAATACGCTGCCTGAATTTATGTTAAAGTCCATGGCAGGTAACCGGAAGACTGCGCAGGTGCACTTCAGTTCAAAATAACAAAGTACAGTTAAACTCCACCGGAGGGTGGCTAAAATTTGGCAACTAGGAAACACGCGTTGTTGCTGGCGGGAATGTCCCAACAGCCGACAAGGAAATCCAAACGACACAATGTGGTCGTGACTTGTTGGTAGGTTAAGTCAAAACTCAGCTTTCGCGTCCAGGATCGGTGAGTCACGGACCTCGTAGCAATGGGGACAGCATCACACACTCCGACCACGTGTAGGCGCCGCCGGCATGCCCGGCTAAATCACGCGCCATGGAGATTTCCTCGCTGCTCCACGCCAACCGACCAACTAGTCACACACAGCACAGTCGGAAACTATAAGCGCCAAGCCAAAGACAGAACAAGGTGGGAATATCGATACACACCGCTGCTGCCGCTCGTGGAGAGAGAGGACAACAGCTTAATCGCGATAACCGTGGGAGACTAAATACAGAATAGCAACCAAGGTTTAATCCAACGCATAACATGACCCAGCCATGGTTCAAAGCCCTCATCAGGATTTTGCACTATATAACTTGGCCATATGCACCTGCCTTCAGTTGCTCTTACTTAACCATTTACAGTTAGAGTTACCTTTACAGTCTCGGATAGTCAGAATTTCAATGTTCGGTACATTTGTCGCATATAGTTCGTTTTTATCTTTTTAATATAGCTTTTTAAGTGAGTAGATCATCTACAGTTACATATTGTTAGCCATCTACATTTATAAGTGGTAATTCATTTTTGGCTGCAAGTGCTTAACAACTTGCATTAGCAGATATTTAACTATTTTTTGTTACTTAGCCACATACTCTCGTAAGCAATGAGCTATAGACATTCGACTTGTACAGTTACAGGTATTTTATGTTAGAATTACAATAGTGTTTAGGGCTAGCAAGAAATTTCAGCTATTTAGCGTCTGTCAACCTAATCTACTGTATTTACTACCAACAATTAGTATTAATGTCGCTAGTTACAATTACTTAACAAAACGTATTTACGACTTAGTATTCATTCCTGAACCACTTATTTCACTATAATAGAATTATACAACTATGCCCACGTTTCTTTTCTTCTACAGTTACTTTTGGTATTTCGTTTTGGCTGCTGATCAGGAATTGTTCCTTTACTTAATCTAGTTACTGTACGTGGCGCCATGGTGCGTCTCGCAAGTTGTTTGTGCTGTAGTATTTCCTGCGACACGCTACTAACCTCTCATCAACAGTCTGGTGATGCGTCTAATACCTAGGTAGCATGGAATTGGTATGAATCTCGTTAGTTACAATCGTTTCATTAATTCTGTTTGCGTCTTTGCTATTGTTCCGATACTATTTTCACTATAATAGATATCCGCCTCGATAGCCGAGAGTCAGCGCGACCAACTGTCATGCCAAGGAGCCTGGGCTCGATTCCCGGCCTGGCCGGAGATTTTCTCTGCTCAAGGACTGGTTGTTGCGTTGTCTCTATCGACGTTATCTCATCCTCCAAAGTCAAATGGTTCCAAGCACTATGAGACTTAACTACTGAGGTCATCAGTCCCCTAGAACTTAGAACTACTTAAACCTAACTAACCTAAGGACATCACACACATCCATGCCCGAGGCAGGATTCGAACCTGCGACCGTAGCACCTGCGCAGTTCCGAACTGAAACGCAAGTCGCCAAAGCGGCATCACCTCTAAAGACTTGCACCAGGCGACAGATCTACCCGACGGGAGGCGTTTGCAATACGACATTTCCATTTTTACTATAATATATGCATTTAATTGTGCCCACGTATCCTTTTCCTCTATTCTACCTTCACATTAGCTAAGTAACTAAGTGCAGAAACAATCACTAATGATTGTTTCTCCACTTACTTCAGTTACAGATTTCAGTCAGTACTGATTGTTTCTCCACTTACCTGAGTTACACCTTTCAACCCCACGAACAGCTTTCCTACTAGTACACTACTGTCCTCACAATACTTGTTTCGGCGATCGGCTCCTCAGCTTCCCCGTCCATACAACCACATGTCGTTTGAATTAACTGTTTTTTTTAATTATTGATATACATGATTTTATATACAAATTATTACTCTGGTCATGCGCTCTTACATTTGTATCTATGTTTTATTTCAAATATAATTTCGTAAGTTAATGTTTTATTACTTTTCTTACTCTTATCTAGACTATGAGACCATCTTGTAGATGTGTACATCATTAGCCGATTAGCTGCAGTTCTCGCATGATGTCTGCCCTTATTGTTTGGTGTTCTTATATTAGTACATGTATTATGACCCATATCAATATCTACACATTCAAAGTCTCTTTCCATATCAAGGGTTTTTATTATTTTATTTCATTTTGTTCTTGTATTTTTTACTATAGTACTGCTTCTTTTTACACTCGCTAATAACGCCATAATTCTATGTACATGCTACCTCTTTGCCTTTAAGTTATTATACTTTTCCTTGTCACCTAGTGTGAAATTGTTTGTGGTGAGTAGCAGGGTAATGGGCTTCTCGACGCAATTTTGATATCAAATTGATATGTAAGTTACTTAAATTGATCAATTAGTCACCGACACCCCACCCAGCCGCCGGCCGCTGGTGGCCAAGCGGTTCTAGGCGGTTCAGTCTGGAACCGCGCGACCGCTGCGGTCGCAGGTTCGAATCCTGCCTCGGGCATGGATGTGTGTCATATCCTTAGGTTAGTTAGGTTTAAGTAGTTCTAAGTTCTAGGGGACTGATGACCTGAGATGTTAAGTCCCATAGTGCTCAGAGCCATTTGACCATTTTTGAACCCACCCACCCACGCCCACAACCGCTCTCACCCTCACTCCCAAGTATTGTTATGTGTTTTTCTCTGCACGTGTGTCCCAACCCCTTCTTCTCCCTTCCACTAACCCACCCCGCCCCCCCCCCCCCCTCCCCAACCTACTCTATTGGAAGGAATTTCGAATTTTTGTGGGAAATTCGGATTTTCGTGTGAATCACGAATTTTCTGGTGAATTTCTTTGTCCCATGGCTGTGCTGACATCCCACTCCACCCCCTACCCGGGAATTTACGGGAAATAAAAATTGGCAGTACCCTTTCTGGGACTCAAACCATGGTCCTCCAGGGTAGAAAGCCCAAGTGTACCCACCTAACACAATTAAACCACCAGACGTGCTTGCAATTGACAGGAAATTATAAATGGTGGTGCACTTTCTGGGACTCAAACTCTGATTCTACTGCATGCAACGATCAAGTGCAACCCATAACACATGGAAACAGTCCAGATGAGGGAGAGGAAGGTTAGGAAACATACGCAAATATCGATTTTAATCAATTAATCACGAAGATCGGTCCTAATTACACTACTATATGCATAGCGCTGCACAAGGACAGCATAAAATCGCAATACAGCTCAAAAACTTACAATACCATAAAACTGGTGTTATCCTGATGGGAATAAAATTTCGCAATACCCCTCGAAACTAGCGACAGACACACTTAAAACTTTACGCTACACCTACAAGCTGGCGGAAAAAAGGCATGGGTGTAAGGTATTATCTTTATTCTTTTTGGTAGGAAGTACGTTGAATTGACGAGATGTGTGTGTTGGACAGAGAGGAGTTTAAAAAGTATAGTACCTGTAAGCATACAGTATCTATCGTTGTTTGACGTCGTAGTTCGCTACAGATGCACACTAAAAATCACCCTACAGCCCAGTTAAACGAAGCCAATACACAATATCAGAGGTGATGGAAAAAATGCGTCACAGTTCTAATTACACTTTGAAATTGATATAGGGAACCAGCACTCATAATGGACAGGTCGTAATGTAGCACATGCACTGGCGAAAATCATCGTCCTAAGAGACTGCAAAGTTGGTGGTAGTTGAACATGCATTCTCCCCGATGTACAATTACAAACTGCCGAAAATAGAGGCCCTCTCCCCTCACCCCCTCCATCCACCTACATGGTGGATGGATGTAGTGAGTGAGCTACTCCACCAGCAGCCTCATGGTCCTTCACCGACACAAATGCAGGTATAGTTAACTAAAGAATAGGTGATAAAAGAATGGCAGTTTTGAATGCATCTGGTTCGTCTAAAGTTTAGTGACACAGCTGCCCCTAATGCTTAGGGGGCACTCCTGCAGCGAAGACCTGACACAGACTAGGCAGGTCCACGACACCTCCAATAGGCTTCTCGTTATTGAATGGAAAATGCTTTAACGTCAAAAACTATTCCTTGCAGTATTTTAAAAGTATTTTTTGGAATGACTGTAGTCCTTTGGAACAACAGCGAAATTCTGGAGAATGGTCCATCTGGGACCGAGAGAGAGCCATGGTCTTATAGGGAAGTCGCCTGCCATTCTGCACTAGACTCTTTAACATCAACCTGACTCCTATAACAGAGCAACTATTGAAAAACGCAAAAAAATAAGTTCGCGACGACAGTAAATTTCCTCTTTCCATGAAAACAGACAAAGTCCATCTTCATTTAGCTTTATGAACAAAATCGCTATAGTATTTTACGTTCAACTGCACTTCCATGTCATTAATTGTGATGTCCAGTGAAGTGTACTGCACCGATCACAAATGATCAGCAGTGACATACCCACCCTGCCTAAAATCAGGAAGAAAAAGACTTCGACTATTTTGATGCGAAAACTATCGAGCACTACATAATGTCCTCGTTATTGCGAAATTAAATTGATCATGAGAGTCACTTTGCATAGCGAGTAAATTTAGTTTTTGTTTTTCTTCTGTAGTCGGATTACACTCACCAGGTAGGTCAAATGGGAATCTGTGGAGGGAACACGATGTCCTTTTCAAGGAACACTGTTGAGTAATGTCATCTGAAGCTGACCACGGAGGGATTCACCAGCCGACAACATACATTTTGCGTAAGGATGGTGCTATTAAAAACAAGCTTCGTTTGCCGCTGGTCTTACACACTACACACGATTGGTGGAGACATGACATCATGGTCAAATTTCTACTGAGTGGTCAACACGCGCTTCTGTCGCGTTAACTCAGCTTGTCCTTGTGGTGTCACCGCCAGACACCACACTTGCTAGGTGGTAGCTTAAATCGGCCGCGGTCCATTTAGTACATGTCGGACCCGCGTGTCGCCACTGTGTGATCGCAGACCGAGCGCCACCACAAGGCAGGTCTCGAGATACGAGATAGCACTCGACCCCAGTTGTACGACGACTTTGCTAGCGACTACACTGACGAAGCCTTCTCTCATTTGCCGAGAGACAGTTAGAATAGCCTTCAGCTAAGTCCATGGCTACGACCTAGCAAGGCGCCATTAGCCTTACATAGTTTAATAGTTATCGTATGAAATGTCTCAACAAGAAGAACGATGTATACAACAAGGATAAATAAAAGTTAAGTATTCGAGGAGCTGCATACTTTTCTTATTAGCTTTCACTACTTATCCTGTTCCAGAATTCACGCCCGTCTGCGTTAGATAGCGTGCATTTCGGCCTCCTCTATCTACAAGGTGTTGGCACATTTGCCAACACATCAGTCCTGTTTCCCTAAATAATGCAGAAGGTCTTAGATATAGCACTCTCAGATTGCCTCACAGGTCAGACGTAAATTGGGGCGATCACATAGACTAAGTTGCATGGATGGTAGGGGCGTAGACATAGATGCAGTTACACGATGATCGTAACTAAGATGACAGTAGGTGTTTGTGAGACACTTCAATCCCCATGTATACGTCTGCTTGACAGATGTCCTGTTTACAGAGTTAGTGGTGGCATGACGTGTAATTTCACATGTCAGACGTCCCTTCTATGCATTTGTCTACTTCCTTGTAAGAAGTATTCTCTCTGACTAACGATCATTTTATATAGGACTGATGCGAGCATAGTACAGTGTTTTCTACAAATGGTTAGAATGGCTCTGAGCACTATGGGACTTAACTTCTGAGGTCACCAGTCCCCTAGAACTTAGAACTACATAAACCTAACTAACCTAAGGACATCACACACATCCATGCCCGAGGCAGGATTCGAACCTGCGACCGTAGCGGTCGCGCGGTTCCAGACTGTATCGCCTAGAACCGCTCGGCCACCCCGACCGGCAGTGTTTTCTTCACTTTACAGTTTGTTACCGTAGTTTATCGTAGAGAAACCTGCAGGAAAGATGTATTTCATGCGCTGGACATATATTTCTTACATTGGAATGATAACAGAGCTGCATTTCACATTACTGATAGGTCAGAACCTGAAGCGATCTAACATTATCGCCTGCTTTAAGTGCAGAACCGTGTAGCCTTAGGAGTGCAAGTGTTTATGTTCTCTCTTACCAGTACCATCCTGGTCCCGATCCCAGACACTAGAACAATACTTCAAAATAGATATCGTAGTTGATTTATGTAAAATGCTTCGAACTCCATCCGTCTGGAGCTCCATCATGCATAAAAACCTCCAGTTTCTTGTTCTTCTTAACTGTCTGCTATTACATCACAGCACTTTCAAATCTGCTACTGTACACCTGTAAGAGGTGCTGACCTCCTCGACAAGGGTGCATCTGGAAAAATCTTGTACAGTTGGATGGGGCAGGACTCGGTAAGTTCCATTAATTCACGAGACACATAATGTAGCTGTCTACTTCTGGTCGACTGCATATTACGTCAGTAGCGGTATTGCAAAGTGGGTTGGTCAGAGATAGCGCGAGGGGGTCTTTCAATCTCTAATTTTATACTAAGACTGCGAGAATGCTCTGTGACTCCGATCTGCATATAGATGGATCGTAAATTATGAACTATGCTCGAGGTGCTAGAAATATGTAGAGCACTCTCTGGTATACTTTGATGATATGTTCGAGAATTAACATTGAATGGACGTACTGCACAGTCATCTATCCACATTCATAATGATACCCGCAAAATAGAGAAGGGATGGTTTAGCGATTATATGGAAATTGGGAAAGATGCTGTCGCATCATTGGTCAGTGTTGAAATTACTGCAAAATTGTTTACACCGTCAACTGTGGTGCTTATTATTACAGTACATCGACGGCGTCTTTTCCACCCCATCTATCCACTGGTGTGCTGTTGGTTGACTGACATCGCTTGAGATGGAGAAAGAGTTTTGGTGGAGGGTAACGCCTTCTGGTGAGGGCTAGCACCCAAACAGTGATCGTGTACATGACTGCTATATGAAGAATCAGTCGAAACGGAACTCAGAGCCATCAGCTATTCTGTCACTGTGACAGATGAGTTTAAATGCAGTGGTCGTTAATCACTTTCGTACAGCAGTTTGGAAACTGTCCACAATGCCGCCAAACTCTTCCACTTTCCGTATGTTGTGTGTGTGGTGTCTTATGGTAGCAGCAGTAGCAACATGATTTGTACTGTGCGATGTCTAGTTTTCTGTGAGATGCAATGGATCAGAAAATGTTAATGTCAGTTTAGAACCCTGACACAGACCTTGAAGTCGTCGCGGAAAAAACAAAATGTATGGCAGTTTACAAAGAGTGTTACAGCAGAAAAAGCAATGTTTCAAACAACGACACAGGATCACAAGGAGCGTCTCTTGCGACTTATTGTATAGTCTGTGGGATACGGGCATCGTCCTACAGTGCAGGCGATGCAACTTTGCACTGGTCTGTGTAGAGGATGAATACCTTTATATTTAACAGGCTCGTTACATGTGCTCCACGTGCTCGATGCCGGCATGCAGTTAGTTCGTAATTTTTCTCTGCTGGATGGTACAGAATAACTATGATAGAATGTTTGGGTGATAGATGTGAATGGATCCTGATGTACTTTGATGTTGAGCTCTCCTAATTTTCCCAGCAAGTAACACCACTGTACAGTCGCCGTGTTGCAGGAGCAGGCTTCATTTGGCCCTGACATTACACATCGTATACGTGTGGCGGAGCTACAACAAAATGTTCCCACTTCCACCGAGTGGGATTAACTCAGCTCTGTTTCTAAACAGGTTGCAGATTGTGGTGGATGTTTCTCACTTCGACTTCTGGGTAAAATTGGAAAAATTGATCTCGCTATCAACTGTGGTATGCATTGCTCCATGTAAATGGCGTCTTTCCAATCCCGAGCATCCACTGGGTACGCTGTTGATCACCGCACAATAACTGACTGGTGCCACTCCGTTGAGATAGAGGGAGCCTTGACAGAACACTAGATATCTGCTACTTGTCACTGTGGAACATGAGATTAAATGTAGAGGTCACCATCACCATCACCATCACATGGAAGCATTCCTTATTGCTATAGACTCGTCAAATTTACATATGCTGCGATACCCTACACATGTTTTTATTTTAATTTTAATTTTTTTGCACCAATAAGATAACAGTACCTCCATTTATTTTTACTACCACATGCCTGTTGTGAACAGAACCCTCTGGCGAAGGTCAACACCAGAACAGTAATCACGTACATGAATGCAAAACGAAGGAACAATGCTTTTCGAAACGGAGCACCGAGACATCCGCTAGTCTTCCGATGGGAAGATGAGACTAACTGTTAACTGTACAGGTAAGCGCTCTACAATACCGTAGACTCTTCCAATTTCCATATGTCGCGATGTCTTCCACATTTTTGTCAATGAGAAACATCGCGTCTGTGTTTTATTTCTACCAGCCTGTGGTGTGGTAGCTGTACAGTTTATGCCATGCGATGTTCAGTTTTCTGTGAGTGCCAGAGGATCGATGCGTGATAATGTCAGTTTAGCAGCAGCTGACACAGGCATCTAAGTCATGGTTGAGAAAACAAAGTGGATGGCGGTGTACACTGATTGGATGTGTTAGAACCAAAAAAGAACAATGTATTAAACTCCTTATGGAGAAGCAATACAGGAACCCTCTCGTGTAATTGATAGTTTGTTGGATATGGTCATTCTACAGTACAGGTGATGAAACTTTACACCAATGTGTGAAAGCAATTTGATCACAAACCATCTCCTCCAATGAACCAATACTTGTATATTTAATAGGATCACCATGAATCCACCCTGAGAGATACAGATGTCTTTTGACTACCTGTATGTAGTTTGGAGATGTGTCGCAAAAATCTTCATCCTTCCTCCATTCCATGTATGATGTGCAGCCTACCTAATTTTCCCAACAAGAAACAACACCATAAACGGTTGTACTATCTCTCCTAATACCTCGTGTTGCAGGGGAAAGCTTCATTTGGCGCTGGTGTTACACACTGTGAACAGCTGTTGGAGATATGGCATCATGGTCCCATTTCTACTGAGTGGTCAACACGCGCTCCTGTCGCATTAAATCAGCTTGTCCCGTTTCCCTACACTATGCAGAGGGTCTTAGATATAGCGCTCTCCGACTTCCGTACAGCTCAGACTTAAATTGGGGCGATCACATAGACTAAGTTGCATGGATAGCAGGGGCACAGACTTATGGCAGTTACAAGATGCAGTAGGACTGTCAAAATAAACTGCGTTGGAGTTTCTGCCGTATGGGAACCTTAGCAGATAGGTTCGAGAGAGGTGGCTCATTTTAAGATATGAGAGTGCCACGAAACTGATTCACCAGTGACTGTAATCATTAAAAGGTATCTCTACAGCATCCAACGCAAGTAAGTGTTTGAATGGATATACCTGATTCCAAATTGGAGACAGCATTTCTACCAGAACCATTCCACTATCAGCAGGGTGACGGTAACATAGTCGCGACGATCGTGTCGCGAAATGAATGTTGTGAGCTGTAGATTCCCTCTGTGGTCACTTCATATGTCATTTCTCAATATTGTTCCTCGAAAAGAACATCATGTTCCCTCCACGGATTCCCATTTGACCTACCTGGTGAGTATAATCCGACTACAGAAAAAAAACAATAACAAAAATTACGCTCCATGCAAAGTGACTCTCATGATCAATTTAATTTCGAAATAAAGAGGACATTATGAGGTGATCGATAGTTTTCGTATCAAAATAGTCAAAGTTTTTTTCCTGATTTAATGCAGGGTGGGTATGTCTCTGCTGACCATTTGTGATCGATGGCGGTACACCTCGCTGGACGTCACAAAATAAGCTTTGCTTATAAATCAAAATGAAAATGAACTGTCTAGTTTCATGGAACAAGGACATTCATTGTCGTGGCGAATGTTTTTCCCAATTTTTTAATAGCTACATTGTTATAGGAGTCGAGTTGATGTTAAAGAGTCCAGCACAGAACGGCAGGCGACTTCCCTACAAGACTGTGGCTCTCCCTCGATACCAGCTGGACCGCACTCCGGAATTTCGTTGTTGTTCCAAAGGGCACCAATCATTCTAAGAAATACTTTTAACAAATTGCAAGTAAGAGTTGTTGACGTTAAACTGAAGTATATTCCATCGCAGAACGAGAGGCCTATTGGAGGTGTTGGGGACCTGCCTAGTCTGAGCGAGGTCGCCGCCGAGGGTGTGCCCCCTAACCATTAGGGGCGGCTGTGTCACTATACTTTAGACGAACAAGATGCATTTGAGACAGCCGTTCTTTTATCTCCTATTGTTTAGTTAACTATATCTGCTTTTGTGTCGGTGAAGGACCATCGACTCAAAGTGGACAGGAGCCAGCCAATGCGGCGATGCTGCTGGCTGAGTAGTTCGCTCCCTCTATCAATGTAACCTGTAAGTGGATGGAAGGAGTGAGGGGAGAGGGCCTGGATTTTCGGCAGTTTGTAATTGTACACCGAGGAGAATGCACGTTCAACTACCGCCCCCTTTACAGTCTCTCAGGACGATGATTTTCCCCAGTACATGTGCTACATTACGACCTGTTCATTATGAATGCTGGTTTTCTCATAACAATTTCAAAGTGTAATTAGAACTGTGACGCGTGTTTTGCATCAGCTGTGGTAGCATGTATTGGTTTCGATTACCTGGGCTGTAGGGTGACTTTTAGTAAGCACCTGTAGCGAAATTTGACGTGAAACAACGATAGATGCTGTATGCTTGCACGTAATATACTTTTTAAACTCCTCTCTGTCCAACACCCGCATCTCGTCAGTTCAACCTATTTCCCATGAACAAGAATAAAGACAGTACCTTACACCCGTTCCTTTTCTTCCGCCAGCTTGTAGGTGTGGGGTTAAGTTTGAGTGTGTCCGTCGCTAGTTTCGAGTGGTACTACGGAATTTCATTCCCAGCAGGATATCGCCAGTTGTATGACATAGTCAGTTTTTGAGCTGTATTGCGATTTTATGCTCTCCTTGTGCCACGCTTAGTGTATAGTAGTGTGATTAGGACGTACATTTGTGATAAATTAAATAATTAAGATTGATATTTGCGTCTGTTTCCTGACCAAAATAAGTAAAGTACACTAACTTAACATTCCTCTCCCACATCTGGACAGTTTCCATGTGTTAGGGGTGCACTTGGGCCTTGCATCCAGTAGAATCAGTGTCTGAGTCCCGGAAAGGGCAACACCGATTATAATTTCACACCAACTGCAAGCACCTCTGGTTGTCTAATTGTGTTAGGGAAGTACACTTGGACTTTCTACGCTGGAGGACCATGGTTTGAATCTCAGACAGGGTACTGCGAATTTTAATTTCCCATACATTCCCGGGTGGTGGGTGGGGTGGGATGTCAGTACAGATCTGGGACAAAGAAATCCCCCTCCCCCCCAAATTCGAAATTTCCGCGTAAATTCGACATTCCGGCCAATAGGGCAGGTTGGTGGAGGGGACGTGCGTGAGGGGGAGGGAGAGGAAGTGGCTGGGGCACACGTGTAGCTGAGAAAAGCACATGACATCATCCAGGCTCGATGGTGGGCGTGGTCGGAGGCGTGTGTGGTCGGGGGCCGGTGTGATTAATTGGACAATTTAATTAATTTGCACATCAATTTGAAATCAAAATTGCACCCAGTACCCCACTAACCACTACTGTGGTGTACTTTTCATTACAGTCATCTGAAGGAATGCACTAGATGTCTGAAACCAGTAAAGAAATAAACTTATTTTGTGGTACTGGTTGCTGATTGTAATCAAAAAATATTCTTACAAATTCCAAAGGTGTATAAACTACTATAAGTAAACCTTTTTTTGCTGTTGCCAAACAACATTATATACCAATACACGGATTGAATAACACTGGAGATAGACTATAGCCCTTTGTTCTCTCTTACTGCCTCCCATTATCTGTACGTTGCTGAAACCGTGAAGGAGACTCGACGTTTATGCGCAATTCATTGTCAAACAGCATTTCTCACTCACATACCTTCACCCGTCGGTAAACTGTAATTGTTATACATACGGCTTTATGTTATTTATTTAGCCTCCTAAAATAACCAGTTCCTGTACCTAGATACAATCAACCACTGGGAGCACTGAGAACTAATTTAATTCTAGCAGACCTATTGTAGATGAAATCATCTATTTCCACCATTACCCGCCTCTACTTAAGACGTTCATTCGTCTTGTATGCAGAAGTTAAATAAAAATTGTGTATTATTCAGACGCACATGACTGCTGATTTCTCGGGAGGAAAACATTGCAGCTTTCGTGCAGGAAGGAATTTTCTGAAGAGGAATGCAAATGAGGTGCCATTTGGGCGACACGAGTTCTCGACTCAAGAGATATACGCCCATCTGCAGAATAATATTAGCTTTCCATGAATAAACTACCAACTGTGAATATGTACACTTGTAAAATCTATAGCTACTTTTGAGAAGTTTTTTTTGAAAATCGCGTACAGTTTTGGATTTATTTGATCATCTAGATCCTTTCCATCATGATCTTTCGCTTTCCCTCTTGACTCAGTGTCTCCTGTTGCTCTCTCTGTAGCCCTTCAGTCCACACCCACAATGCTCCCTCCCCCTCTCCCTCTTCTCTCTTCCTCCTTCTCTCTCTGCCCTCTCTTTCTCCCTCCCCCCCCCCCCCTCTCTCACGGTATTTTTCTTTTACTCTCTCTCTCTCTCACTCTCACGGTCTTTTTCTTTTACACACACACACACACACACACACACACACACACACACACACACACACAAGTTAGTAACGAAATACAACAGTGGTACTCATATATGCAAAATTTACAGAACTGTGCATGTAGTTACTTCTCTATTGTTATTTATGAGAAGTATGTCGTCCAAGGAATGCAGACCTCTTTTCTACAATAATTACACTGAGGACTATGTTGTGAATTACAGTTAGATATTTCATGTGAAAAAATTATATGAATTTAACCTTCGGGAAAGACAGCTCTTCGTCCCTATATTCAAGACATGCGGAATATGTATTTTACAATTCGAATAACACATTTAAAAAATTGGAATGCTGGTCTAAAGAAACAAATACCTATTGGGAACAATTAGGAAACGATTTTGCAAAAATAACATCTGTATTTTGACTCAGGGAAATATGGACAAACCTTTAAGCAGTTCTACTAGCTCACAATAAAGCTAAATTTTTAAGAATATGATATTTGTGAACTAATCCAAATCGGTTACCTATAAATTTATAGCCTGCTACGAAATTCATATTAATTCAGTGTAACAAAAAAATTATCATTCACGGAATACAGAAGAACTGAGTTATGAAAAACCATGTATTAAATAATTAGACATGATATTTACTCAGGCAAGCTATTTTATGCAAGGAAGTCGGAAACAGTCTGAAAAGCTTATAAGGATGTTGCAGAGTAGTATATACTGAGAAATAATTGTTAAGAAAAGTATTCAGTACTTTGCTCCGCTTGCGAGTTAATTAGCCCTGAAGTTAGCCAATAAGGTCGTTGCTCGCGCAAATTAAAGCGGTTCGCAACAGACGGTGTCGCGAAACGCGTCCTTCGTTTCGTTTCTTAACGCCCAACAAAAGAACGCTACAAAAACTGGAAATGGGACAGTAGTAAGGATCGAAGCCGATCCAAAGGCTGATCAGGCTCGTGCACTGTTATCTACGCTGTGAAGCAAATTACATTAATTGAGTCGGAAACGGTGCTAAGTATCGATTTTTTTCTTAACAAGTATTTATCGGCACAACCTATCCTGAAACACCTTTGTAAGCTTTTCATTCTGTTTCTGACCACCACGTGTAGAAGGACTACTTGTTAAGACCAAAGAATTTGAAGACAACTTTGTGGTGATAGATTCATTATATCAAGTTGTTTATGATGATCAATGCATTTGATTGTAATATTGCCAGACAATAACAATTAAAGTGATACGGTGCACTGGATGTAAGGACATAAATACTGAACACTGCATATTACTTTTTATTTTGCAAAATGTATGTAATGTGGATCACAGCTGTATTCATTATACTCACCCTCACGGAATTAATTCTGAAATTGCGAACACCTTTCCATGGAAAGCGTCGACTAAAAAGAAAATAATATTAACCCCCTTTCATTAACTTAATCTCAGCGTCGCATTCTACTGTCCTCGTTACTACTCTGACGCCAATGAAAATCCGGTTATCTGACTATTGTGGGAATGAAGAAGTTCGTTGCACTAACAGGTGGTGTGTGGTCGACGACCTGACCTCGAGAGAGTGCTGTACATGTCACACCTTGTCATTTCTTTGTGGCTTTTGTCATGGTGGCAGCATAATTCAGCATGGCCAGGGGTGTACTGGCTAATACTCTGATAGTCACTGCCTACGTCGAAGACGTAAACTTTTAGACCCTTTACCAGGCCAGTCGTATTACTTTTCTTGTTCTTGCACAAAATCTTCTTTCCCTCGCTACTAGAAACACAGAATAGATAAAACTGTTGATTGTAAAATCTTAGTTTGACGGTGTCGCTTGGATTCTGCAACCTTCATATTCTGTTAACTGTTTGGCTATAAACGTTGACTTCCTAAAGTTGGTCCATTATGCATTGTCATCTTCAGGTACGGGAAAAACAAGCTGAAGTCCATACCATACAATAAATTGCTTGTCAGTTCGGATACTTTCTCTTGTCTTATGACTCCCCTTGTGCAAACTCAGTGTAACTTGTAGTAAATCAGCCGAACGCGACTCGTAACCTGCCGCTTATACATAAGAGCCACCTCGTTACAGGGCGGAAAACTATCGGTTGCACGTTCATGCCTAGGGAGAAATCTCTGCACATCATTGAAAGAAAAATACGAACAGGACACAGCAAAATTAAAAAAAAAAGATATAAACTAACACATAACAATAGCACACTATGCATACTCACACCACAAATCTCAACACAAACACAAAGTGGCACACCTTAATATACAACAATCAGTTCGCTCTCAAAGATTGTAGCATCTTAAAATTATATAAAATAAAGTTAGGATAGCCTGCAAAGTTAAAAATAGTGAAAGGTGTGAAAGATAAATGCAACATTTCAAGAATAAATGAATTAACATGAAATGGCTGCAACAACTAATATATTGGGACGACAGCAAGAAATTGTAATATCAGGTACAAAAAACGTATGAGGACATCGAAGAGTAAATGAATCCGCTACACAGATACAAAAATCTGATAAAAGGAAATCACCACCACATCGAAATAAAAATGTTCACAGGAATCTTACGCCGTAACTACAGAAGACAGAGAATGCTCACTTTTTGGGAAATTTATTTCACACACTAGGTCATAAATACAATTGAAAATGCATAGCTGGAGGACAGTAATCTTACTAATTCATAACTTATCATAAAAACACAGACACACGCACACAGCCCCACCATACACCATCCAGCCACATCCCAATACCACATTCTATTTCCAATAGCTACCATTACTCCTCAATCACTACCACATCATTTGAGCAAGACGACGTAGTGCGCTACAGAATACGTTATGTGAAATGAAATGTTTAATTGTGAACTGTCAGTTGGAAATTTGTATTATGTGCATCTACAACATACAAAACAACTCATTAACACATGGATGGGCTACATCAAATGGACATAAAATGGATGTAAGTGTAAAAATTACAACAGCAGATTTGCAAATAATTAGACAATTTAAATGAGCCACCAAGAGTCACTCCGGATCTTGTATGAGAATATGTGTAACTAAATACTTTTTTTAGTACACTGATCATGCCTCGCATGAATAGATTGCACATGTTAAGTATATGGTACAAATAAAACATTTAGTTGCAGAAGACGGAATTATTTCTTACCTACATCACAAAGCTTAATTGAAGCAGAGCCGGAGGATGAATGGTTGCAAATATTAACAACGATATTGGAATTACACTGGTGTGCAAGAATGAAGGACGTAAGTAACTTTCACGTGATGTCACCTACAAGTAACATAAGTAGATGAAACTTGGACCGTGTACACATAAAGAACTTTTACAGTATACTACACGAGATAACTGAAAGAAACACGCAATGAGTCGGACGAAACAAAACTTTTCTTCAAGGAAAATAATTACAATGACATCACCGAGATTTACGATAGCATCATGCACATTGCGAAAGGGTGCAACATGGTTGATAACAGGGCGTGTGACCACCACGGAGAGCAGTGCATGCTCTGCGACTGCCCATGCTGGTCACATGGTTGTTATTATTTCTTGTACGATGTACCTTTCTGAAAAGATGAATGTATATAGTAGTCACTCTTCAATGTGTGACCCATGATTGTCAACACTTGTATGTACGACCTGCAGAAGATTGCAGAGTGGGGAAAAAAATTTCATCACAGGCCTTAAAAATTAAAAAAGGACTGAAGTACAGATGCTGCTTGTCCTATGCATTGTTTGAAACTAAATATTCAGAATGCAGTAGACTTGTGCAGTAGGAATTGTGCAGAAATGGGTATTCAGGTAGCAAAATAGCAATACATGAACATCATCTGCTTCGTAGGTAATCTAGTAGTGGTGTCTAATTAAGAAGATTATATCTGCATTATGCTAAGAAAATTGTTAGAAGAATATGATCAGCAGGGATTTTAAAAAGGCAGAATAGCTTTACAATGAAAGAAATGTAGAATGCATAACAGGAGATCTCCAGCATGTAAAGAATTTAATTTTTACCTAGCATCGGAAATGAAACAGTTGATTGGGAAACAAAACAATGAGTAGGCCCATGGAAAACAGCAATCCAGTAGCTGAAACCTCTGTTATGATATTCACAGAAGATCTCGCAGAATATCACACTGAGGCCGGGTAAGAAGTAAAACGAAGAGGAAAATGACCCAGACTCAAGGAAGCATCACTGATAGAATAAAGGGAAAACAGCTTGTCTTATATGGTTTTATAATGCGAATTACAGCTGCCAGACGACGAAAGAAGACCTTTTTGTACGATTATAAGGGGGAAATATAAGAGGAAGGCCGAAAGTTGCCTGGTTAGGTGGGGTAAAGGTCATGAAAAGAAAGAGAAACAGAAAAAGACGAAATGTAGGAAGATAGAAACCTTTGACGATAGATATGTGGTTAGTGGCAACAGCTGTGAGATCTAACGCAAAGAAGATACTATACAAAAATGTTTTCGTTTCCTCCAACACTTGCACGGAAATAATATGAAGCACCACCCACCCGTCCCGCCTACCTTAGATCTTGGTTACAGTCACGATTTAAGGCTGTTATGTTTATTTTCACTGTAAACGCCCCAGTCTTGTATATCGGTGGTTAAATCTTCTGAGCCGCAAAGCCGCATCATATTTCTGTTTCAAAGTTCTTCAGTGTTCGTCTTTTCGATCTCCGTGCTGAGATATTCTTCACAATTTCACTGGTGTCCTTGGATGGGTGCATCCAGCCGTCCAGAGACACCAGTGAAATTCTGAGTAATATCCCAGCAGAATGATGGAAACGTCGACCTCTGAAGAACTCTAAAGAGGAATTTGATCCCGTCTAACGACGCAGACGATTTCACTATCGGGGAGAACGGCCAGATTAGGCCGCAGACTAGTATGACGCTGTGCGTGTCGCAGAACACGTGACTCACCTCTTCAGGCGCCGACAGAGTCGGGCAAGCTGAGCGCGCGCCTCCGCAAGTTGCAGGAGGGTGAAGGGCAACTTCTGAGCCGCGCTGACTTCGCCACCTGCCACCTTATCGGCGTTCACGCGTAATTATTCCGAGTGGCCTCCCGCGTCGCGGCCTAGAACCAGATAACCGGCGTCAGAGTCACCTTCCGGCAGCTCTCACCCACCCCCACCTTCTCCCTCCCGCAGACACTGCTCGTGCTCAAATTGCTCGAAACGCCTCACTTTGTTCCTTATCCTCGCCAGCCGCACCCCAACCCTCCCATCTCACGCCGCAAACGGCTGAAGAGATACAGTTGCAGGATGATGTTGCGACAAACGTTAAGGCATTGTCTCGACATTCACAACATCCTCGTTACATTCACAATCTCTCCCTTGTTAGTTATTACACAGTGGTGGGGACATCTTTTCCACAGCTATTTTATCTTCATCACAAGTAAGTACGTGTCTGATACCTGCTAGCAAGGAACTGTGAGTTGAACGTACAAGTATCAGACAACGCAATAATGGTGACACCACGCGCTAACAGAGGTGGAACATGTTTTAATTCATTTTTTATTTTACTTTTTATTTTACAATGTTCATAGATGGTAGTGAAAGAGCTCTGTGTTACGTTGAAACGCGCCCCTTAGCTTTTGAGTTTGGGTAATGTAATAAGGCCAAAAACATTTCTTGTTATAATTCGCATTTTCTTCACATTGGATTTCAATGAGAGATTTATGACCACAATTTTCATGGTGCCATGAAACAAAGCAGACATACACAATTAGGTTCAATATATCCGTACAAGAAAAGCTATACTGCTATCCTCCTGTCTTGCAACCAACAATAACACTGTTTTATAACGTTTTGCTTCACCTTTCTGTCTTCTAAATATCAGTAACACAGAAGTGAGAAATTTAGAGTGAATTTCAATGTCAGATGGTTTTAATAGTTTCCACAACGAAACTATCTCTCGAAATATAGCAATAAATGCAAAGAGATGCTAGTCGAATATAAAATACATCACTAACAAGACACAACCAATATCTTCACTGTGTGATATAAATGGCATTGTTACCAATGACAGTTATACTGAAGCGGAGTTATGAAACACGGTTGTCCTATATTCCTTCAGCAAAGAAGCCAAAGCAAATATTCCCGAATTCTAATTAAAAATATCTGCCAACTGGACTAACTAATTACATACCCTCATTTTAATCACTTAATAACAACAACTCTTGCTGTTCAGACTGAATAGCAATTAGGTTCCTCTCAGAGTGTGCTGATGCAATAAGTCAAAACTTAGCAGTCATATACAACCGTTTGCTTGACAGAAGAATCATGCTTAAGGGCTGTAAAGCTGTTCAGGTCACACCAATATTCAAGAGCTGAAACAGAAATAATCCACATACAGGATGACAATTATTGAACTATTTGAAAAAAACGTAAATTAGTCACAAACTACGGGGTGCACACACTTTATTCAACATGTAAACGTCACTGGACATATTCGGATAAGGATTATGACATGTTCGATATGCTTGCCATTCGTCCCGATGATGTGGTGCAGACGAATAGGGAAATTTTGCTTGACCCGCTAAAGTGTCGGAACATCGATGCTGTCGATTACCTCCTGAATGACTGTTTTCAGCACAGAAATGATTTTGGGCTAATTACTATAAACATTGTCCTTAATATAGTCCCACAAAAAGGAGCCGCATGTGATCAGATCCGGAGAATATGGCGGCCAATCGAGGCTCATGCCGCTGCCCTCTGGGTTCCCCAGAGCCAGAATGCGGTCCCCAAAGTGCTCCTCCAGGACATAAAACAATCTCCTGCTTCGATCGGGGGTCCAGCTCCGTCTTGCATTAATTACATCTTGTCGAAACCAGGGTCACTTTGGGTAATGGGGATGAAATCGTCTTCCAAAACCTTCACGTACCGTTCGGTAGTCACCGTGCCATCAAGAATATCGCACCAATTATTCCGTGACTGGAGACTGCACACCCCGCAGGCAGCTGTTGAGGGAAAGAGACTTCTCGATAGCAAAATGCGGATTTTCAGTCCCCTGAATGCGCCAGTTTTACTTATTGACTAACTCACCCAAATGAATGTGGGTTTTGTCGCTAAATCAAACCACATTCATATCAAAGTCTTGTTCATCAATTCTGTGGACAATAGTGTTGGCAAAACACACCTGCTGTTCCATGGCCCTGGGTCTTAACGGCTCATAGGTTTGAATTTTGTATGGGAACAAATGCAGGTCTTCAACAACAACTTGCCACAGTGTCTCCCGGTTGACTCCACCTGTTGTGCAGCTCGTATGATCGATTTCCTGTGGCTGGTTTGAAACACAGCTCGTGTCTTCTCGATGTTTTCAGGAGTTTTCTCTATTTTTGGGAGACTGACATTGCCAACATTGACATCACGAACATTACCCGTTCTCTCAAACTTGCGAATCAGATAATTGATTTTTAGCACGCTTTGGCCGGTTGTCTTCATCTTGATCTCGGTGCCAAACTTCCTTCGAACCGCAGTTCGGCTGTTACTGCTCGCCTAGGAGGCCTTCACAAGCGCTATGCGCTCAGGCCTGACATTTTCAAGTGCGTATCACCGACAACAAGAATGCGCACGGGCATGCAAATACCAATTCCCGTCATGCCCCGCGGCCAACCGTGAAGCTTGAATGTCTGAACGCAAACCGTTATAACGATTTTATTTCCTATAGTTCAATAATTGTCATTCTGCAATTACACACCCATATGACTGATGTCGATCTGTAGTAGTATTTTGGAACATATATTGTGTCCGAACATTATGGTCCACTTCTAAGAAAACGGTTCACTGAAATATAACAAGCGGGGACTCAGAAAATACCGTTCTTGTGAAACACAACTAGTCTTTTATTCACACTTAGTACTAACTGTTGTCGATGGGGAAACTCAAACGGTTTGCATACTTCGGGATTTCCAGAAGGCCTTAAAGATTTCCTGAAGGCTGTTCCTCACAAATGGCTTCTAATCATATTGCGTCCTGTTGGTGCACCCTGTAACTTTCCGTTACTTATTACGAACTGCGACCTTTCTGACAGAAAATCACGAATTATAGTCGCACAACGGCGACTAGACATCGTAATTTTCTGTCACAAAAGTCATAGTACGTAATAAGTAACGGAAAGCCGTCATCGATTAAAGTGATATCTGACACTCCCCAAAGAATTGTTAGAGACCATTTGCTGTTCCTTATGTATATCAACGATTTAGGACACAACTGAGCAGCTTTCTTTGTTTGCAGATGATGCCGTTGTTTAACATCTGGTAAAGTCATCAGAAGATGAAAAACGGTTGCAAAATGATTTAGGTAAGAAATCTGTATGGTGTGAGACGTGGCAATTCACACTTAAAAATACGAAGTGTGTGGTCATCCACATGAGTACTAAAAGGAATTCGTTAAATGACAGTAATGGCATAAATCACACAATTTAAATGCTGTCAACTACATACCTAGGGATTACAACTATGAACCGTTTAAGCTGAGATGATGAAATGGAAAAATTTGTGGGGAACGCGAACTGAAGACCACGTTTTATTGCAAGAGTACTTAGAAGACTCAAAAGGTATGCTTAAGAGGCTGCCAGCACTGCCACTGTTCTTTAACTACTGGAGTACTGCTGCGTGGTATGGGATCCTTACCGGATACGGAAGTTTAGAGGAGGACAGATCGTTTTGTTTTATCAGGAAGGCAGGGTCACTGATACTATGCGGGAGTTGGAGTTGCAATCTTTAAAAGTAAGTCGATTTCTGTTGCGGCGAGAACGTGAAATTATTTTGTTGACTCCCACGAACACTGAGAGAAATGATCTTTGTATAAAATAAAAGAAATCTGGGTTCACACCGTAGATTTAAGTGTTTGTTTTAACCTTTGGTATTCGATAGTGCTACGGTGGAATATTATTCGATGACACACTACCGGACAATTAAGTGCTAACTGCGGAGGAGTCATGTAGATCGCCAGCCGGAGTGGCCGTGCGGTTCTAGGCGCTACAGTCTGGAACCGAACGACCGCTACGGTCGCAGGTTCGAATCCTGCCTCGGGCATACATGTGTGTGATGTCCCTAGGTTAGTTAGGTTTAATTAGTTCTAAGTTCTAGGCAACTGATGACTTCAGAACTTAAGTCGCATAGTGCTTTGAACCATTTGAACCATCATGTAGATCCTGATCAAGATAAAAATTATTTTCTTGTTATTTTTAAGGCTTTGACTACATTAGGCAGTTTGAAATGCATGAATGTAACCTCAGTTATCCAGAGTTCAGAGATGAAGTGGCTTTCACTGGAGAGACTAGCTTCAAGAGCTGCATCAAACGAAATTCCAGACAGAAGCCTACAACGACAGCAACCTGTTACTATTATTCACTAAGACTTAAAGTAGAAACAGGTGTAACAAAAGGCGATGGATCGTAATTTTACGTGTTTAACCATGTTTCAGGAAAGAAGTGCAAGGATTCAGAGCTTGGAGCTAAAAAGTCTAAAGTTTCAGTAATTAATCGTAAGGAAGAAATCTAATAGAATTGATTTGCTTTTCTCACTATTGTTTCTCACGGGCAACACTGAATACCTGCAGCTGGTTGGGGTTGGGTTGTTTGGGGAAGGGACCCGACAGCGAGGTCATCGGTCTCATCGGATTAGCGAAGGACAGGGAAGAAAGTCGGCCGTGTCCTTTTAAAGGAACCATCCCGGCATTTGCTCAGAGTGATTTAGGGAAATCACGGTAAACCTAAATCAGGGTGGCTGGACACAGGACTGAACTGTCATCTTCCGGAATGCAAGGCCAGTGTGCTAACAACTGCACCACCTCGCTCGGGTCCTGCAGCTGGAGGACTTATCTGGCGTAGCAGTAATAATACACTAACCTTACTAGTGATTTTATATATCAATGAAGACCATATCAAAATCCCTACAGCAGTTCCTGAAAGTAGTCTTTACATGCACACAGAAAAACATGTCGGGAGACTTTCAATCGTAACAAGTATAGATTCCGGTCAAGCTTCGCTGCTCACTGCGTTTGCTACGGCTGTGTACTTTTTTTACCGCCAGATACCGCCTGAAACACTCTTCTACTAGGGAATAAGGAAACAATAGGAAGGACTGGACCCCTTTTGGTATCACTCGTTTTATTTAATAATCACATCAACAAATTCCTTTACAACAACAATATCTTATTCCTGATTACTTTAGGTAATAAGAATAGTAAGTCACAAGAATTTAGTGACTCTGCTACCAATGTCTTTTTATGAAACGAAGTCTATCACATACATAAGGAAATTTTAAGACCACTGACAATTATGGCCTGACGGCTTAAATTAAGACGCAATATTTCTGACTAGTCTTACTAAGAGTAGCACAGCAACAACCTTCCATAATCGCATGTTTCTCTTGAGACAAATAATAATAAATATAATAAATACCCAAGTAAATATAATTAGCTCCAGAATTAATTATCGAGGAGTGACACCGAGTCGCTCGAAGGCAGAACGAAAACTTAACTCGGAATCGCCAAGGCGGAAGGCGGCAGTTCGTACAAGATGCACTTCTCGAGTCTCGACCTGCAGTCACCTCCCGCTACCCAGGATTTTACAGCCCCGGTACACGTAGGTGGAAATGTAGAGCTTACTCCAAAACACCAGTAAGCTAGCTGTAACATTTAACAAGCCCACAGAGCAGGTCTGCAGGGATAATAGAAACAACCACCAAAAGATATTTAATAACACGTTAAATTATTCGCTAGCAAAACGGCACACTGCCTTTGCCCCACTACGAATGAACTACACAGGCACGGTACAACCAACAGCGCAGATCTTTCAATAACCTTAAGGAGAGTTGCCTGCTGCTAAAATATAAAAAAAACTTACAATTACTAGCAAGGGCAGTGGGCACTCCAATCTTAGTCAGAATTAAATTACGCGAACTCTTGTGCCCCACTGTTCAGTGAAAACCGTAACGAGCACAATTCTGAAAATTTCATTATAAGCTTTACTGGGGCCCACTGTGCCTAACACTCGAATGCAGTATATCTGATAAACAGATTGAGGCCTTGCAGCTGATTACGTATTACATGAAACAACCATTTCCCACGAGCTGGAAGAGGGACGCTCCTGCATTATATTAATATTTAACACCTGTCTTAAACACCATGATCTCTTCATGGGCATACCTTTACTTCCATGGTAACACCCATGCGCTTACAGTTACCAGAAGTGAGATCGCAGCCCTCAACACCTTCACACACATGCCCTAAGTACAATCTCACATAACTTATTGCTGGACGTCCTATATGTCTTGGGTCGGGTACAGCAGGCGGCAATAAGGCAGCGGACGACCGTAGACAGCCGTGCCCGGAACTAGCAGCACGCGACCCAAGGCAGCAACAAGACTCCTCACAGACAACAGGAAAGGCTCTCCACCAAGCTGCCCCATACACGTAGTCGGTTCCTGCTCCACTACGAGCGCACTCCGGCCAAGGGTAACATCGAACGCCAACTGTCCACGTCCTTGGCGTGAGCCTCCAGTTAACTTCCCCTACAAAGATAGGCAGCCAAGACTCAGTATGCGCCACAAGCAAAGATAAGAGTGCGAAGGCGAGGTACTTGCAAATACGCAGGCCCGCCAGCAATACGCCACGGCTCACCGCCATCTTTGCAGCTCGGCAGTTTGTAGCTGCCATCACGCCATGAAACGTCGCGTCAAGCGCCAGGTAAATGAGAAAGATACAGCAAAAGATATTTTACACATTCATCACTGTTATAATCATACATTATATAAGTAAACCATCATCTTAAATCAATTTATTAGTGAAATTCGTATCTGAGCTCCTACAGTAATTGCTGAGGTTAGCCTTCGTGTACAGAGAGAAATCGCAGCGGGCAACTTTGGCATTACGTGCAGATTATGCAGTACTTTCGGAAGAAAATAACAGAAGCAGCTGGTCAAATAAGTGTTATGGAAAGTATAGTAAATGGAACTGGGCTCAGAATTTAAGCTGAAACTTCGAGTTTGATCTAAAATTAAAAAAGGGTATCGAACTTCAGAGAAACACAAACAACAAAAATACACACTTCAAAAAAATTTACATCGCCCCGGTTCCCAGAACTCCTGAAGATAGACGTTGACTGTGGATATTGCATCACAGACACAGTGCCTTTCACTGTTCAGAGATGTCACTAAACCCGCCCAAATATGCAAACAACCACGCAAGAGCAGCGCCTATTAGACGGAGGGTGTCCGACAGCCGATCAGTTCCAGTCATTCCACCAGGAAGGAGGTACACGGCTCGTGTTGTCTGTAGTTGAACCATGCCTAGACGGTCAATGCCGCTCTTCGATCGCCTCCGCATTAATTTGTGCCAAGAAGGGCTCTCGATAAGAGAAGTGTCCAGGCGACTCGGAATCAACCAAAGCGATTTTGTTTGGACATTGAGGAGATACAAAGATACAGGAACTGTCCTCGCTAAGACCGTCGAAGGGCTACTACAGCAATGGATGACCGCTACCTACGGATTATGGCTCGGAGGAACCCTAACAGCAGCGCCGACCAGTCCAATAATGCTTTTCGTGCAGCTATAGGACGTCGTGTTACGACTCAAACTGTGCGCAGCAGGCTGCATGGTGCGCAACTTCACTCGGGACGTCCGTGGCGAGGTCCAGCTTTGCAACCACGACACTATGCAACGCGGTATAGATGGGCCCAACAACATGCTGAATGGACCGCTCAGGACTGGCATCACGTTCTCTTCACCGATGAGTGTCGCATATGCCTTCAACTAGACAATAATCGGAGACGTGTTTGGAGGCAACCCGGTCAGGCTGAACGCCTTAGACGCAATGTCCAGCAAGTGCAGCAAGGTGGAGGTTCCTGATGTTTTGGGGTAGCATTATGTGGGGCCGGCGTACGCCGCTGGTGATTATGGAAGGCGCCGAAATGACTGTACGATACCATCTTCCGACCGATAGTACAGCCATATCTTCAGCATATTGGCGAAGCACTCGTTTTGATGGACGACAATTTGCGCCCCCATCGTGCACAGCTTGTGAATGACTTCCTTCAGGGCAACGACATTGCTCGACTGGAGTGGCCAGCATGCCTCCAGACATGAACCCTATTGAACAAGTCTGGGACTGATTGAAAAGGGCTGTTTATGGACCACATGATCCACCAAACACTCTCAAGGGTCTACGCCGAATCGCCGTTGAGGAATGAGACAATCTGGACCACCTGTGCCTTGATGATCATGTGGATAGAGTGCCACGACGAATACAGGCAAGCATCAATGCAAGATGACGTGCTACTGTGTATTAGGGATGCCAGTGTGTACAGCAATTTGCACCACCACCTCTAAAAGTCTCGTTGTATGGTGGTACAACATGCAATGTGTGGTTTTCATGAGCAATAAAAAGGGCGGAAATGATGTTTATATTGATCTCTATTCCAATTTTATGTACAGGGTCCAAAACTCTCAGGACCAAGGTGATGCAATTTTTTTTATTTGTGTCGAACTAGTTACACATTAAAAAGCTTGGAAAGAAACGCGTGGCAGTAGGGACTAGAAATATTTACAACAGATATAATAATAGGTGAAATGGAAAGAGGAGTCCGGTAAAGTAAAACTATTGACAGCAAGAAATGAGTCTTTAGATATAAAAAAAAAGCTACAACATCCAAACAGAGAGATATACTTCATGTCTAAAACTTCTAAATGTTTGCCCGGATGAGCATCTTAGTTTTGCTCTTGCCAGTACTGAAAAGTTATAAGATTTATTTTTAGAACATTTGTTATTTTTTGAGAAAGCCTATACAAACCGTTTCATTAATTTCAGTTTATTGTGTTGGCAGGACTATCTTCATCTGAACCAAACGATCTGCCACTGAGTATGATTACGTATAACGAAAGTTAAATTGATAATCGCATATTGAAAGTTACTCGAGGTTGCTGCAGATTTGTGTGAATGAATAGCTGTGGAGATAAGTCCCTAATATCCGCATTTCGTCTGCAGTTAAAGTCGTGCTGACTGAAATGAAATCCGATCAGGAGGATAACGACTGATTATAACTGCAAGTTTTGTTTATAATTAAAACTTCAATCTGGAAATGAGCTCTATGTGTGCATAGAGCAAGTGAAGTAACTGGTCACGTTGCAGTTAATAATAGCATATTCACTAACTGGAAAGAGGAAGTAAGAGTAAGGTTTAGTGGTAAGCAGAGATGGACATTATTCTAATAAATTTATGTCTGGATGGTTATTCAATTAAACACCCCATTCAAATAAATCTATTAGCTAATAAAACTTCAAGGTGAACGAATTGTCCCTCTGCAGATACAAATAATTATGTGTTATATAACTTGAATAACGAATAACATAGCATGCAGTCACATTTCCTTTGCTTACTACTCGTAAAGGATACTGTAGCTATGGTCCCATTAAGATCATTAGATAGTTGACTCTTCAAACGTTGAAGCTGGGTTTCTCCAATCAGATCGCTCAACGTTACGCTTGAACCGTTCACCATTGGCAAACTGCCACAACAATTGGTCAGTTATCTTCCAGTTCCTTGTCCGGCATACTTTCTTGACGTTTTTGGATCCCGGGCACTTATATTTCGTGTATTATCACAATGACCACAGTAAAAACAACAACAACAAACACACACACACACAGCGATACTAGTGAAGTACGCCAATATCGTACACAGCACTAACAAACCACTACTGAATAATTCCGCATAGGACGCGATACAGCGTCACATTTACACTTATCGTAATCACAGAGAGTGGTTTACATGTGATAACCTTCACACGTCGTTGCGTGAAGCCGCATTTTTAAGGCTGCATTTCATAGTTGCTTCTGAATCAAAAATGGCTCTGAGCACTATGCGACTTAACTTCTATCAGTCGCCTAGAACTTAGAACTAATTAAACCTAACTAACCTAAGGACATCACACACATCCATGCCCGAGGTAGGATTAGAACCTGCGGCCGTTCGGCTCCAGACTGTTAGAAGGTACCATGTCACCCTCACAACATCCCCACAACGACCCCATTAAGTTTTATTTACATTACCTCCGCAAACGTGCCTTCGCCCTAGCCAGATTACACTCCCATATTTTATTTTCTCAAGCTTGTCTGACATTTGGCAATACCCCGAAAGGCCTCACACTTAAAGTTCCCATCTCTGGCTGTAACCCTTCTTTCCATCAGTCCCTATACCAGTTCCAAACTGAACAATCCATTGCCCTCACCCACCTAATCCTTCACCTACACATCAACTCAGCCAATGAACACACCTGTCAACTCCTATCCTTAATAAAAGTCCTCAATCTTTCCTCTCCCACATCCACACCAGCTGTTCAGAACATCCCCCTACAGGCCAACAGCAAATTAGAACAGCATGCCACCCTCCACCTAAAAAAAACTATCCATTCTCCTGGTTTCCCACCTCCGGAAAGGCAACTAACTCACCCTTCACAACCTTTCCAGCAAACCTCAACCTCCTCTCATTGCACGCAGACCCAGTCTCTCCCATCTACTCAATCTCCCACTTCCAGCTCCACTTCCCCCAAAACCTCAAACTTCCAATCAACACAATCTGGAACCACAACACCCTAATTCAGTAGTTAACCTTTCCTCCAAACCTCTCTCCCAATCCGAAACCTCTGTCCTATCCAAAGGCCTCACCTTCAGCCCCACTCCCAGATTCAACCAAACAGCCCTTGTCAAAGATTTACTGTCCTACACCCGTACTCTCTGCTGGAAATATCACTTTGCCACGAAGAAACATGATCCTAATCCTACTCCTAATGATCCAGCTCCCCAAGACACTATCCAAATTGAACCCTGCCTGGAACAGTTCCATCCTCCGTCACAGCGGGACCCACCTCCTCTTCCTCAAAATCACCCTCTCCAAACTTTCCAGGAATTTCTGACTTCCAGCCTTGCCTCTCAATCCATCTTAAAAAACCTTAATCCTACTCCCAACATCACCACTGCTGAAGCCCAGGCTATCCGTGATCGGATGGCTGACGGATCCATCATCATTCTTCCAGCGGACAAGGGTTCCATGACCGTGGTACTTGATCATCGGGAGTGTGTGGCTGAGGGACTGTGTCAGCTTTCAGACAACACTACATACAAAGTTTGCCAAGGTAATCCCATTCCTGATGTCCAGACGGAGCTTCAAGGAATCCTCAGAACCTTAGGCCCCCTACAAAACCTTTCAACTGACTCCATCAACCTCCTGACCCCACCAACACCCCACACCCCTACCTTCTACCTTCTTCCTAAAATTCACTAACACAATCATCCTGGCCCTCCCATTGTAGCTGGTTACCAAGCCCCCACAGAACGTATCTCTGCCTACGTAGATCAACACCTTCAACCCATTACATGCAGTCTCCCATCCTTCATCAAAGACACCAACCACTTTCTCGAACGCCTGGAATACTTACCCAGTCTGTTACCCCTGGAAACCATCCTTGTAACCATTGATGCTACTTCCTCACACACAGATATTCCGCACGTCCAGGGCCTCGCTGCGATGGAGCACTTCCTTTCACGCCGATCACCTGCCACCCTACCAAAAACCTCTTTCCTCATTATCTTAGCCAGCTTCATCCTGACCCACAACTTATTCACTTTCGAAGGCCAGATATACCAACAATTAAAGGGAACAGCCATGGGTACCAGGATGGCCCCCTCGTACACCAACCTATTCATGGGTCGCTTAGAGGAAGCCTTCTTGGTTACCCAGGCCTGCCAACCCAAAGTTTGGTACAGATTTATTGATGACATCTTCATGATCTGGACTCACAGTAAAGAAGAACTCCAGAATTTCCTCTCCAATCTCAACTCCTTTGATTCCATCAGATTCACCTGGTCCTACTCCAAATCCCATGCCACTTTTCTTGACGTTGAGCTCCACCTGTCCAATGGCCAGCTTCACACATCCGTCCACATCAAACCCACCAACAAGCAACAGTACCTCCATTATGACAGCTGCCACCCATTCCACATCAAACGGTCCCTTCCCTACAGCCTAGGTCTTCGTGGCAAATGAATCTGCTCCAGTCCGGAATCCCTGAACCATTACACCAACAACCTGAAAACAGCTTTCGCATCCCACAACAACCCTCCCGACCTGGTACAGAAGCAAATAACCAGAGCCACTTCCTCATCTCCTCAAACACAGAACCTCCCACAGAAAAACCCCAAAAGTGCCCCACTTGTGACAGGATACTTTCCGGGGCTGGATCAGACTCTGAATGTGGCTCTGCAGCAGGGATACGACTTCCTCAAATCCTGCCCTGAAATGAGATCCATCCTTCATGAAATCCTCCCCACTCCACCAAGTGTGTCTTTCCGCCGTCCACCTAACCTTCGTAACCTCTTAGTTCATCCCTATGAAATCCCCAAACCACCTTCCCTACCCTCTGGCTCCTACCCTTGTAACCGCCCCCGGTGTAAAACCTGTCCCATGCACCCTCCCACCACCACCTACTCCAGTCCTGTAACCCAGAAGGTGTACACGATCAAAGGCAGAGCCACGTGTGAAAGCACCCACGTGATTTACCAACTGACCTGCCTACACTGTGAAGCTTTCTATGTGGGAATGACCAGCAACAAACTGTCCATTCGCATGAATGGACACAGGCAAACAGTTTTTTTTGGTAATGAGGATCACCCTGTGGCTAAACATGCCTTGGTGCACGGCCAGCACATCTTGGCACAGTGTTACACCGTCCGGGTTATCTGGATACTTCCCACTAACACCAACCTGTCAGAACTCTGGAGATGGGAACTTGCCCTTCAGTATATCCTCTCTTCTCGTTATCCGCCAGGCCTCAATCTCCGCTAATTTCAATTTGCCGCCGCTCATACCTCACCTGTCTTTCAACAACATCTTTGCCTCTGTACTTCCGCCTCGACTGTCATCTCTGCCCAAACTCTTTGCCATTACAAATGTCTGCTTGTGTCTGTGTATGTGCGGATGGATAAGTGTGTGTGTGCGAGTGTATACCTGTCCTTTTTTCCCCCTAAGGTAAGTCTTTCCGCTCCCAGGATTGGAATGACTCCTTACCCTCTCCTTAAAACCTACATCCTTTCGTCTTTCCCTCTCCTTCCTTCTTTACTGATGAAGCAATCGTTTGTTGCGAAAGCTTGAATTTTGTGTGTATGTTTGAGTTTGTTTGTGTGTCTGTCGACCTGCCAGCACTTTCGTTTGGTAAGTCACATCATCTTTGTTTATATATATATATATATATATATATATATATATATATATATATATATATATATAATGTGTGAGTGTGTTTGGTTGCAACAGGTCTGAGAATTAACATATCATTGAGAACTGTGCCCTCTTTGTTGGTTTGATTGCGTAATGACCATATTTTTGGTGTATCCTTTTATATACATTCTTCCGACTTAAGGTTTGGGAAGGCAAGAAGCGTCTGTATTTATGATAATTGAGGGCCGACATTGGTTCCCGATGTTCCGCACCCAACCGTGGTCCTGTACCCTGTACCTTGGGCGCGTATTTGGGTTGAGAGAGTTGCCTATTCTGAGGCGCGCCAGTCGCTATCTCTGCCGGAGCCTGTATTGTTCGATCTCCCGGAACTTGGTCTAGCCCTCCCGTTCCCACTTCTCCTTAACGATAAATCCATATCAATGTTTGTATTGGGTGGATTATATGAGGTACCTGTAAACTTCTCGGATTAATACTACTAAATGAGAAAAAATAATTTGTTGATAACTTATATAATCAATATTAGTCTTACAAAATTGTGAGAATGGTAATGGTCTTTTGACAATAATTTACTTTAGTAACAGAAACAGAACCGAAACCTTTGGTTTTTACCCCTCAGAAAATTTCATTTTACCCCTCAGGGGTTAATTATTCCAAGGCTGGTATCCAATGATCTGTATGATGTATAACTTCGGACAGAAATGTATATCGGTGGCTCACAAGGAACCACTTCAGTGCCAGGTCACTAGTTGAATCCTTTCTAATGCTCATTTGAAAGTGTTATGTTAACAATTATGATAGGAATAATATTAGCTGCTAATGTTTCACCATGTGTATCAAGAAGGCGATAGAAAATGAGCTGCAGAGATTAACCTTCTATTGGATATATGTAAAACAATTTACAAAATGGGCCTCGTTGACATTCACGAAATATTCTAAACAAACACAGTCAACACCAAATGAAAAATGGCGTGGCACAGTGACCAAAGAGATCGGAGGTATACTCCTTGAGAGTTATAAACCGTGCAAGATGTGCAGCTAGGTATCCACTCTTAGAGAATGAATATAGAATCATACTGGTCTAATGGGGTGATGAGAACTGATGGAGTTTGAAGGCATGAAACTGAATGCGAAATGGTCTGCCGTGAAGCTTATCGTGAAACTGGCTATCCTTTAAGGCGGAGCTGCAGATAGTGCGATAATCTATTTCCATAATAATAGTATAAATGCGAAATTAAATCTGACTGTTACGCTTTCATGACGAAATAGCCGAATCTAGTTTGATAAAATAGCCTACGTTCTTCCCCAGGGTTCAAGCTATCTCCATACCAAAAGTGTGTAGTACATCATTATTATTGATTTCAAGACTGTAAAGCGAAATAAGGAGCAATAATTACTCTTTGAAAAAGCTATTTACATATAGCGCTTCTCAGAGTCCATGTAACTAATTTCTACAAATACTGTTTCAGGAAATCTTTAATTCTATTCACAAAAGGCTGAATCAATTGTATACAACGAGCGAAGTTCTTGTTTTTCTTTTTCTTTTTCAAACCAAAGAAACTGAAATATAAAAAAGGATAAAGAAGTCTCTGTTTCATTTGAGGGAATGAACGACAACGTGCACTTTGCTCTCAATCTCGTGGCGGCGATTCCCACACAGCCCACCGCGGTAGAGCGGAGCTCCAGGGACGTAGGGCTACATGTATGCGATGCATCTGCTAGCCTTAGAACGTCTCAGAGTCGTCTGAGGCTCTTCCTCCAAGGCTGCCGGGCTCGTTGAGCGTAGCGGATTCCCTACCCGCGTTGTCTCTTCTTCCTGCCGCTCTATTGTTACAGGGACTGTCTCTACCTGTCGTTGCTGTCCTACGTCTCCCTCGGACAACAGCATTTGGGGAGTTTTCAGTTGGGCTATGGAGACGGTTAGCTGCTTTCTGTGAAACGCTGTCTTCTATGTGAGGCTGGCTCTTGCTAATACCATGTTCGGCCCAGCGTGAGGCAGTTTCAGGGGTGGTCGTATTGCATATAAACAACTCTACCGTGACAGCTTCTGGATTGCAAACGGTTCGTAATCCCAACAATTTTTTAAAAATAATTTACTTTATTTACTGGCGATTCATCAAGAACATTGACACATTTAATCACACTAGGTGAGCGTGGAAGTAGTTGCCAGGAAGTAACTGATGGAAAATTACTTTTAACAAATGACAATTTATTCCTAAAAGCTTTTTCGAAACAGATTTAAAATTTTAAGTAGAAAGCACACTCGAAATATTAAGTCACAATTTAACAAACGTGAATTTTATTCCTCAAAGCCTTTTGAAAACAGATTTAAAATTATAAGCAGAAAAGCACCCTAGAAATATCAAGTTACAGTTTTATTTAGAGGCAAAGAACAATATTAACAGTAGGAGCCTTCGGGGTGAGAAGCTTGCGCGCTCCCTTTCAACACGGCCGTAGTCATGACGGCTCACAGCAACCTCTGAAAGAGTACACTGGTGCAAATCTGCAACACACCAGATTACTTTAAACAAACAAAAAAACTTTAAAACTCACACAAACATGTAAACTATGCACCCTGTAAGAGGAATGGAAATGGTACAACCCTCAAATTATTTGCCACCGGAAGTGCAATTTTTTAAGGGACTCTTACGGTGGAAGGGTAGCAAGCTTATAACGTAAAATAACTATGTAAATAAAACCCATAAAATGCAGACTTACATAAAATGTACAACATGCTCTACATTACACATATACCACCTCGCCAGATGATAAGCAAGATAGAAACATATTTCAAGAATTCGGCCTTTAAGCAATAAATTCGTCAACACCGACAACCATGACAGACGCAGCTATTAACGTATGGCAGATTGCCAGGGGGGGGGGGGGTTACTAAACAACCCAAACCGCAGATTGCTTTAAACCTCCCCAACTCCACAAGGGAAAAACGGACCACCCAATTCACAATAACCACCTTCCCGTGGGTGGGCAAAAGGAGAAGAATGGTGGGACGACCCCAAAAAAAAGCGGCTGGTGACCTCACCAAGAAAACAAGTAGAATTTATCAAGTAACTGGAACAACATAACTCCAATCACTTAACTTCTAATAAACTGCGATTTCTGGCGAAGACCTGGCGCAGCACCCCCAACGCTGTCCCGAACCGTCCGCTGCCAGCCGCTTCAACGGACGCAGGAAGGCGCGCCGATCTCCCGTCGCACGGCGTCTCAGCTCGGCCCGGCCAGCCCGATGTCGTGGTTCCACTCCTGTTGCTCTCTTGTGAACCGCGAAGGCACTACCTCTTTCTATACGGCGCTGCCCACTGGACTCATGTGAGGACCTCACATGCGTCGACGCTCAAGTCATCTCGTGTCTCAGTGCGCGACCAACCAACCGACCAATCGAACCGCCAATGACCGTTGCCCGAGCAACTCGAGCAGACTGCCGGCCTAATGCGCAGACTCAGATGCAGGAACTCAGACCCAACCGGGCGACCACTAGCTGTGTTCTGTTACTGGCGGAGTGGCAAGTCTCTCATTTTCTGGCTTAGTTTGATTCAAATGACAGACATACTCGCACTCCGACGACAGACACTGACTGCTCCATACTGAGCCGGCTGACCAACTGACGTCTCGCCTCGACTGACCGACTCACCCCTACCGAGTTCATAGCGCCCCTTAAATGCACGTGAACAGGCAACCTTTCCGCTTTCCCACCAGAGGGAGATGCCAAAGCGGCGATTGCCACAGCGGCGCCACCGCCAGCAACGGAGGGCGACTGCTTTACACTACGCGCTGCGGCGCGCTTTTCAAAACAGCAATTTTTACTACGGCTCAGTAAGACTGAAGTCCAGCTCTCGTCGTGGCCCATCAAGGCAGCATTCAAAGTCCTGTGCCAACACTCGACCGTGCCATTACTGTCAGGGTGGTAAGCTGTCGTGTGTTGGTGCCTGAATCCATAGAAGTTTCCTAGCTCTAAAAGCTCTGGTCTGTGGTCACATGTAGGGTCAACCGAAACGAGCAATCAAAGTCTGTGTCTGCTGATACTTTAGCCAATGCCACAGCTTCCGCCCATCGAGTGAACCTGTCTACAGCAGTAGACAAATAATGGTATCCTTCTGTGGGCGGTAGGATCCTACGATGTCTCGGTGAATGCGTGCGAACCGCTGTGTAGATGATGGAAACTCTCGTATTGGCTTGTGCATATGTCATCCGGCCTTACATTTAACCAAATACGACAATCTTTCTTAATGCTAGGCCACACAAAACGGTTCGTTAGCAGTTTTACAGTACTGGTCGCACTCGGGTGCACCAACCCGTGGATGCTGTCGAAGGTCGACGACCAAAGTTTCTCAGGAACAAAAGGTCCAGCTTTGTCTCGCGACATGTCGCCCCAGACGCTAATCTCCTTCCCAGCCGGCCTCACTTGCTGATGTTTCAGTCCAGCAGTGACGTCCTGCCGGCTCTATCGTAGTTGGGGGTCAGTGACCTGAACATCTGCCAAATGTTCATAACCGGTTGTCTGTGAGATGTTATTGGTCCTTGACTAGAAACCTGCCTCGAAGTTTTACGCTTCCTTAATATGACTTAAATGTGTCGTGAACCGGCCAATGAACTCTTGTTGTCAAGTTTGTTGTGAACAGCAGTCGTCATTACGTTTGCTTAATGCGAATGTAATAGGTTTGTGATCCGTATATACTGGATGATCAAAAAGTCAATATAAATTTGAAAACTGAATAAATCACGGAATAATGTAGATAGAGACGTACAAATTGACAAACATGCTTGGAATGACATGGGGTTTTATTAGAACAAAAAAAAAAAAAATACAACAGTTCAAAAAATGTCCGACAGATGGCGCTTCATCTGATCAGAATAGCAATAATTAGCATAACAAAGTAAGACAAAGCAAAGATGATGTTCTTTACAGGAAATGCTCAATATGTCCACCATCTTTCGTCAACAATTGCTGTAGTCGAGGAATAATGTTGTGAATAGCTCTGTAAACCATGTCCGGAGTTATGGTGAGGCATTGGCGTCGGATGTTGTCTTTCAGCATCCCCAGAGATGTCGGTCGATCACGATACGCTTGCGACTTCAGGTAACCCCAAAGCCAATAATCGCACGGACTGATGTCTGGGGATCTGGGAGGCCAAGCATGACGAAAGTGGCCGCTGAGCATACGATCATCACCAAACGACGCGCGCAAGAGATCTTTCACGCGTCAATATGGGGTGGTGCGCCATCCTGCATAAACGTCGTACGTTCCAGCAGCACTTTATCAGCCAGGCTGGGGACGATGCGATTCTGTAACATATCGGCGTACCTCTCACCCGTCACGGTAGCAGTTACAAAACCAGAATCACGCATTTCCTCGAAAAAAAAAAAAAAAGAAAAAGGCCCGAGAACGGTAGATGTGGTAAATCTCACCCTACCGTGACTTTCTCGTCGTGCAATAGAGTTTCCACGACAGTTCTAGGATTTTCGGTAGCCCAAATTCTGCAGTTGTGGGCGTTGACACACCCTCGGAGCGTGAAATGAGCTTCGTCGGTCCACAACACGTTTCTCAACCAATCGTCATCTTCCGCCTTCTTTTGATATTCCCACACCGCAAATGCCCTCCGCTTCACTAAATCGCCAGGTAACAGTTCATGATGCCGATGGATTTTGTATGGATAGCATCAGAGGGTACGTCTCAGTGCCAACCAAACAGTAGTGTATGGAATGCCAGTGCTACGTGCGACTGCACGAGCGCTGACTTCCCCGTGCATAGACAAACCCGCTACAGTCTCCATTTCTTCCTGAACTGTCTCAGCAGCATTACGCCTTGTGCTCGGTCAGCCTCTACGGCGTTTATCGTCTAAACAACCCGTGGCTTCGAACTTCGAAATCATTCTCGCCACAGCTGCGTTTGTCAACGGACCTTTACCCGTTCGAATCCCCTTCCTATGGCGAAAGGATCGTAACGCTGAACTAGCACATTCCCTATTCTGATAATACAGCTTCACTAAAAGCGCCTTTTCAGGCAACGTCAACATGCCGCGACTGCTGGCGCATCTGATTCTCTCATTACAGCTCCATTTATACACGATTGTCATGCGCAGTCACTGACGTTTTGCTGTCCGGCGCCATCTGTCGGACATTTTGTGAACTTTGTTTTTCCAAGTATGTGTGTCAATTTTTACCTCTCTATCTACATTATTCTGTGGCTTATTAAGTTTTCAAATTTATACTGACTTTTTGATCACCCGGTATGTGGCGTCAATTTAGTGAAGAAAATGCTTTACAGCTTCGTACATTGCCGAAGTTCTCTATTGCAAGCACACCATTTGATCTGCACTGCTGAGAGTTTGCTTGAAAAGAAATCCAGAGGCTGCCAGTGCTTTTCTCCAAATTGAAGGGGAGCTGCTCCTGTTGTCTGTTGACTTGCATCGACCACTATAGCCAACGGTGCATGTAGTACTGGGTATGCCAAGAGAACCACTTTCTTCATATCTGCTTTCACTTAGTGAAATGCCTTTTGCATGTCCACTTCATGCACCGCTTGCCTCAACCTCGACTGCCGTGGCAGGTGTCGTCAATAGAAATCTGCTGCATCTATAAATCATCTAAGTTCTTAGTAATCGGTTGGTCGACGTATTCCTTCGACAATGGCTGTTATCCGTCAGGTTCTTTCAGTTTCGGTCCGTGCGCCTCTTTGTGCATGCAGCGTGTGGTGCGACATACGTCTCGTCCAAGCGTACCAATGACTATTTCATCATCTCTTTTAACCTGTGCAGCACCGATATTTATCCCGATTCTCATATTAACAAGAATTCGGCGTCTAATGTGGCCTCTGACACCTCTGCTATCACAAAGTTCCAATAGGAAATCTGACTAAATAATAAATCCACGCCAATTTCGTAGGTACCTTAAGACTTTATCACTAACGCATTTGCCGCCGTGAGCTGCACCTGTGAGGCTGTGGTGGTAGTCTGATAATATTTGAATGGCAGAGCACTGACATCTGACCCTCAGTCAGAGAATAACGACCTGGCCTCAAGTCTTTAACATGTAGCCGCTGTGAAGAACTAATTACTCACCATCCTGCTGGGTGACTAGTCGGGCTCCCATGCCAGCTGAAGGCGCTTCTGCTGGTTCTCCCGGAGTGCCGCATGTACTGCCGACCGCCGTTGCCGTTTGGTTACGCACATGGTCTTGTACCTCTCGTTGCCCTGTCGCCGAACCGCCGACGGTACCAATACATCGCACGGGGCCGCCGCACAGTCTTGGGCGCCTTGCCACGGTTCGCGCGGCTCCCCCCGTTGGATGTTCAAGTCCTCCCTGGGCATGGGTGCGTGTGTTATCCTTAGCGTAAGTTACTTTAAATTAGATTAAGTAGTATGTAAGCCTAGGGATCGATGACCTCACCAGTTTGGTCCTATAGGAACGTACCACCAATACATCTTCTCCTGCTGGCTGCCGCTATTAGTCCCGTTGTTATCTTTCTTTTGACCAGCTGAGCTCTTTCTGTACTGTAACTACTGCGACTCTTGTCGTTGTGACGCGTCAACGTGACTCTTCAGCTCATAAGTACTTGCAGTTGCCTGGCTAAATCCCCATGCGTGCTCTTGCGTATAGGTGTGGTCTCTTGTGGCGCAACGAGTGCCATACATCGTCGCGTGAACTTTGCCTGCTATGGTTGTCAATGTTTGGACATCGTCTTTTGCGGAGGTAACTACGGCCGCTCTGACTGCACCGGGCATTTGTGCCAGCCAAACGTGCCGTAGTGTCGTGTCTGGTAAGTCTTCTTCTCGGAGGACTGTCAGCCATCTGTTAATTTTTCAACACATACTGTATGCGTTGTTCAAGTGGTTTAGACATTCCGTCGATCAATAACTTCTTTAAAAATATATGTGGCTGTTTTGTCGTGGACCGAAGTATTATGATCATGGTTATAGTAGCAGCTTTGGCGTCTAATACGTTTATGGCTACCGCAAACCTCGTGTGTTCATTAGGTATTTCACGTTGTTTGAATGCCAGCCGAAGTACCGTAAACCAAAGTTCCGGGTTTTCCGCCGCCGCTGCTGCTACGGTCGCAGGTTCGAATCCTGCCTCGGGCATGGATGTGTGTGATGTCCTTAGGTTTAAGTAGTTCTAAGTCTAGGGGACTCATGACCTCAGGTGTTAAGTCCCATAGTGCTCAGAGCCATCATCTTTTCCCCCGGGGACTGCGGCTTCCATACCTAAATCTGCAACATGCTCGTCGTGCACATCTGCTGCTAAATACCGTCCGTGGACTCCACTCCACTATTTTGCTCTTCTATTGCCGATTGCAACTCCCGGATTTGTACTTGTAACTCATCTTGAATACCTACTAACTGTACTTGCATATACGTTCGCGTCGTCCTCGAACAGCCAACTCTGGAATAGCAACTAAACGTCTCCATCCGACAAATGAGTCACCATCAACTGTGTCACACGCTCTCTTATCATAAAACATTGTAAAGAGCTGCAGAATTTAATCCAGGGCATTGACGCGATTTTGCATTTTCATATGCTTATTTCTGCTTGTTTGTGGGGTCATCACGTCGTAGCACTCCTCAATAAACATGTAATTAATTTCTACAAACACTGTTTCAGGAAAGCTATAGCTTCATTAGCAAACGGCTGAATCAATTCTATACAACGAGCGAAGTTTTCTTGAAAAACGAAAGGAACTCAGATACAACAGGGAATAGACTACTGTCTCTGTTTTCTTTAACGAAACATAAAATGTGCACTGTGTGCTCAATCTGGTGACGGCGATTCCCCTAAACTCTTTGGTTTTTGAACTTTGCCATATTTCAGAAAATGCTTTATTGTTCAATATCTTCTATGTAATACGATTCAACGTAATGAATACAATGTTTATACAATTCTCTACATGTGTAATCCATACTAATATCAGTCACAAACCAGTGACATTTTTGCCGCTGAGCGTCATGTGTCTGTTGGTTGCATTCAAATTTGCGTGAACAGCTCGTGGTCATGGCGTTAGCGTTGCTGTTTCACAATTATAATTTCCTGGGTTGAATTTGCGCTCGGGTCTTTTTTTTGTGGCGGAAAGGGGGAGGGGGTGGGGGTGGGTAGGAGGAGGCATCTGAATGTATACGTCGTCCTCATCAAACTTTTATCACCATAGACATGCAAGTCACCGAAGCGTCGTCAAATAAAAAGACTTGCACCAAGCTTCTGAACATCCGAACCAGGATCTCCCGGCAAATAAAGCCACAAAGCACATCTCATTTTACTGATACTCAAGTCAAGCCATGAGTAACAGCCAGAATACAATGCTTATACAATCCTCAACGTGTTTCATACATGTCAGTCCGTACTTCCTTACTCATCTGGTGAATGTGAAAGTAACTATGTCTGTTGATCTTCCATAACTAAATCACTTAACCATGAAATTTGGCGTGAGATGGCTTAACCCTAATGAAGAAGACAAGCTACTTCACAAAGTGTGTAGTACAATATATTTATTGATGTGAAGAATGCAACCCAATATTTTCTCTGCCAAATAACTATTTACTGTTTCACTTTTGGACTTGATCATATGTGTGAAAAAGCTTTGCTTGGTTAATATGTACCATGTAATACCATTCAACGTAATCAGTGCAATGCTCATTCAATTCTAAACGTGTTTAATCCACACTTTCATGTTAATACCATTAATTATGAAGGTAACTCACTCTTTCATGTTTTCACGATTCTACCACTGAAACGATTCCGATGTAATTTGGTAGGGGGATAGGCTGAATTCTGAGGAAGACCATAGGCTACTCAGAAAGTTAAATGTTTTTGAGTATTATTAACATTTTTAAATATGGTATACGTGAGAGGTATGTAGGCGGTGCTGGCGCCATGGTCGGCGACTCAGTGTCTGTGGATTATTTTGTGATGGTGCAAATACAATGTTAACTGAGCGCGTGGTTCATGAAATTGATTTCTTACAGCCGGCCGCAGTGGCCAAGCGGTTCTAGGCGCTTCAGTCCGGAACTGCACGACTGCCACGGTCGCAGGTTCGAATCCTCCCTCGGGCATGGATGTGTGTGATGTCGTTATGTTAGTTAGGTTCAAGTAGTTCTAAGTTCTGGGGGACTGATGACTTCAGATTTTAAGTCCCATAGTGCTTGGAGCCCTTTTGAGTTCTTACAACACCTGATGTAGCTGGAGAGTTTTGATGGAGATACCACAATAAAATCGGATGGTAAGCTGTGAAGCATATTTAAAACTATTACTATAATCATCGCAAACGTCTCATTTATCGCATAGCTCGAAGAGGGCTCAAGCTGTGAAAGTTACTCGAATCCAACAAACCTCAGAGCATTCTTATATCAGCCGGAACTTGAATGCAGAGCTACAGGTGACCTTGCGAGTTACCAGACATCCGAACACTTCAGACACTGAGCGTCATGCGTCTCACACAGACGCTAAAAATTAACAACGCCAGCGTCATGTAAATGCTGTAAGACATAGTCAGAGTCGTATATTTACATGCGGAGCGTGTGAGGCTTTTGATGAGGCTGCATTTGGTTAGGATCTGTTAACTGACAATGTTAACCATACATTAGTGATCATAGGTAGATGGATCAAAAATAACCATAATAGCACCATAACGCATTAAAATGGGAGGGAGAAACGGTTGGAATGTCTCGCTCTGGTGGTAAAATCTCACATTCGGTACTCGGTGAAAAAGAGAATCTTCTAAAAGCTCTACTTCTGCACGAATGTAATGACTCTAAGCATTTTTTAAATATAATCAGAAAATGTAATGCTTCCTTTCAAATTCGACTACAGCAAAATAATAGAAACACATTCATTATGTACCTACAAACCGTCTTTGCATACATTTCTTATACATACGTCTCTACTCCACTGTATACACAGACATCTAGTAAAAGTACTGGCTTACTTACTCACCATCACTCATAATAACAAAACTACTGACATGAGAGCGAAGCAGCGGGTAACAGCTAGTGTGTTATTTTTATTTTCATTTTTTTTGGGTCATCAGTCTTCTGACTGATCTGATACGACCCGCCACCAATTCCCCTCCTGTGTCAACCTCGTCATCTCAAAGTAGCACTTGCAACCTACATCCTCAATTATTTGCTGGATGTATTCCAATTACTGTCTTCCTCTACAGTTTTTTTTACTCTATAGCTCCCCCTAGTACCATGGAAGTCATTCCCTCATGTCTTAACAGTCGTTCTTTCATCCTGTCTCTTCTCCTTATCAGTGTTTTCCACATATTACTGTTCCTCTCTGATTCTGCGCAGAACCTTCTCATTTCTTACCTTATCAGTCCATTTAATTTTCAACATTCGTCTCTAGCACCACATCTCAAATGCTTCGATTCTCTTCCGGTTTTCCCACAGTCCGTGTTTCATTACCATACAATGCTTTATTCCAGACATATATTCTGAGAAATTTCTTCCTCAAATTAAAGGCCATCTTTGACACTAGTAGGCTTCTCTTCGCCAGGAATGCCTTTTTTACCATTGCCAGTCTCCTTTTGATGTCCTCCTCGCTCCGTACGTCACTGGTTATTTTACTGCCTAGGTAGCAGAATTCCTTAACTTCATCTACTTCATGACCATCGATCCTGATGTCGAGTTTCTCGCTTTCTCTTTTTTCTTTCTTACATTTATTGTCAGTTCATACTCATAAGATTGTTCATTCCAATCGGCAGGTCATGTAATTCTTCTTCACTTTCACTCAGGACAGCAATGAATGTCACCAGTGCATCTTGTCACTGATATCCTTTCACCTTTAATCTTAATTCCCCTCCTGAACCTTTCTTTCATTTCCATCATTTCTTCTTCGATGTACATATCGAACATTAAGGCGAAAGACAACATCCCTGTCTACATCCTTTTTAATCCGAACCCTTCGTTCCTGGTCGTCTACTCTTATTATTCCCTCTTGCCTGTTGTACGTGTTGTATGTTACCCGTCTCGCCCTATAGCTTACGCCAATTTTTCTCAGAATTTCGAACATCTTGCACCATTTTACATTTTTGAACGCTTTTTCCAGATATACAAATCCTATGAAAGAGTCTTGATTTTTCTTTCATCTCCCTCCCATTATCAACTGTAACTTCAGAATTGCCTCTCTAGTGCCTTTACCTTTTCTAAACCCAAACTGATCGTCATCTAGCACATCCTCAATTTTCTTTTCCATCCTTCTGTGTATTATTCTTGTCAGCAACTTGTATGCATGAACTGTTAAGCTGATTGTACGATAATTCTCGCACTTGTCAACTCTTGCAGTCTTCGGAACTGTGTGGACGATATTTTTTCGAAAGTCAGACGGTATGTCGCCAGACTCATACATTCTACACACCAACGTGAATAGTCGTTTTGTTGCCACATCCCGTTCTGGAATGCGTATTGATTCTTACTGATAGGTGCTTAAAAGTGAAGCCTACTCTTCATCACTACTATATTGTGACCTGAGTCTACAGAAGCTGTGACTAGTAGTTACTGGAAGCGATAACCTCAATCCGCCCATTGATATACCAAAACGAGATGGCGTTTTTAATTGAAAATATGACAGACAGAAACACATATGATGGAAGCTGGTGACAATACGGCGAGAATCAAAAATGATGACACAAACAATTACGTCACAGGAACACAATGTATTGAAATACTGGACGATACAAAACAGCTGTTGCCAAGGAAGAATAAAAAATCAGACGCCAATAACATGATTCTCGAGTCCATAAACAGCTGCTACAAGAGAGCTAAGGAAAGGGATACTTGGCGTTCAAATACAATTAAACAGAAAACGAAGATTTGCATCAAATTTTTATGTCGATGTAGCTTTCAGTTATGGATATGGCAACAGTCTGTCAAGTGTCAGTGAAGAAGAAAATGTCTCAGATACGATCTGCACAGAAAATATTTTGTAAATAATGACACCGCATCAGTTATCACAATCATAATCATTCTCTTACGATTTTCGTTATTGGAGAACGTTGAACACGTCATATCGCTCCTCACCAAGAAAAGGACTCATGTTTATATCACTGAAAAATATCTTTAAAGTGCCCCAACTTGCAGGAAAATTATAATGGAATTTACTGCTTAAATGCTTACCTGGCACTGAAAGGAAGCTCTACTATTTATTTGTTTCGGCCTGTAATCTCACTAACTCGGGTAGAATTGTATTCAGTGGTGAGTTCCGCTTGAAACTGAGTTCAATTTCGAGTGAAGGCGTGGTTGCAGACACCACAGAGAGTGGTGGGGTACTAACCTAGCTGTCGCCTGCCATACTTACCGACAACTCGGAGTGATGGTTTCTGCTGCCATGTCTCTTCATAGCAGGGCGCCTTTGGTCGTCATCTGCAGTACGGTTACAGCACAACGGTAAGACGACTACTTGTCTTGTGTTTGTATTGAACCGGGGACCTAGAAACGAAGGAGAGGCTTCGTCCTCGCCATAGCCCTCAGTGGTTACCAACACCACAACAGGCTACAGCAGTCCACACACCCCACCGCCGTCCCACAACGAACCCAGGGTAAAGGTGCGGTTCGGGCCCAAGTGGACCCCACCTGGAACGTCTCGTACCAGACGAGTGTAACCCCAAATTTTTGGGTGGTAGAGTAATTATGGTTCACACATACTTGGAGACAGTGTTTGTGTAGCAACTGCCGACATAGTGTAACTGATGCGGAATATGGGGAACCAGCCCGCATTCGCCGAGGCAGATGGAAAACCACTTTAATAATCATCCACAGGCTGGCCGGCACACCGGAACTCGACAATAATCCGCCGGGCGGGATCGTGCCGGGGATCGGCACTCCTTCCCGCTCGGGAAGCAGCGCGTTAGACCGCGCGGCTATCCAACTACATTCTACACCACTTTCTATTTCCCCTCATGGCAAGCCGTCCTATGGTCACATTTCAGCAAGATAATGCCCGCCCACACACGGCTTAAGTTTGTACTGCTTGTCTTCGTGCTCCCAAACGAGCAAGGCCGCATAATCTCTCCTCAATTGAACACGTTTCAATCATTATGGGCAAGGCCCTCCAACTAGCTCGGGATTTTGACAGCTGAACGCTTCAATTGGGAAGAGTTTTGCACGATACCTCTCAGAAGGATATCCAACAAATCCATCAATCCGTGGCAAGCGGAACAACTGCTTGCATAACAGCCAGAGAGGGACAAATGCAGTACAGACCTTGTAATTTTGTAAATTTCTTTCTCATGAACACATCATTCAACGTTTCTGAAATTGTAACCTTGTGTTTGTCTGTCCACCAATTTTCGTTCCATTCGAATAATGTTTTCGTGTTTTTTATTTATTTATTTTTTTTAGATTGTATATACACTGACGGAAAAGAAATCACAGGACAAAGAATGACGCAAACGAAAGTAAGTAGGCGTGTTTCGGCCACTTTGAGGAGGTAAATCAGGTCTGCTCTAATTACGCGCTGTAGCAGTCGTGAGCGTTAAATATCGGTGAGACCTGGAAGTGGTGAGTTCATGTAAGTCAAGAATTCCTTTAAGGCGACAAAGACGCCAGCCGGCCGAAGTAGCCGTGCGGTTCTAGGCGCTGCAGTCTGGAACCGCGAGACCGCTACGGTCGCAGGTTCGAATCCTGCCTCGGGCATGGATGTGTGTGATGTCCTTAGGTTAGTTAGGTTTAGCTAGTTCTAAGTTATAGGGGACTAAAAACCTCAGAAGTTGAGTCCCATAGTGCTCAGAGCCAATTGAACCACTTAACCAAAGAGTCCATTATCAACATCTTACTGAGTTCTGATGAGGTCGTGTAATAGAACCTGACCGTTACTTCAACGATATTGCAGGAATACTTGACAGGAATGTAGCCAATTTAGAGGATTTATGGCAGCAGTGATCACGGGAAGGTGTGGTCGCAAGAACACCGGGCTGCAGACGGCCACATGGTGGAACAACCCCTTGGAAAAATTAAGAAAGTGCTGGTAAACCTCTTACGTTATTAGATATTTTTTTTTTTTTTTTTTTTTTTTTTTTTTTTTTTTTTTTTTTTAGTGCAGCGCAATCTTATACAGCGAGCGCCAATACTGCCAGCAAAATAAGAGAGTCTAACTACTGAAGGCAGTAACTACTGACAGGAATAGTTAGCAAATGAAAAATTTTGATGGCGAACAAGCAATGTATTTAACGTAATACTGTTGAAAAGTCATTATATATATATATCAGTTCATGACATTCAGTCTTACAAATTTACTGTCTCTGATGGACACACGTCCAGGTCATCCGCTCTCAAAACTCCGCCATCTCTCTCCCCACATCCAGCACTGCTGGCAGCTCACCTCCAACTGCACAACGCTACGCACTGTTCTTATCCAACTGCCCAACACTACAATAGCAAATATTCAAACAATGCAAATCAGCCACAGACTGCACACAGCACAGTCAGTGTTTTTCACACAGAGCGCTAGGTGGCTTTACCAATATAAAAACCAAAACAGCCTATTTACAATGTCGCTACCCAGAGGGAAGACCAGAGTATGTCTTTGGCCCGCCGCACTGCATCTGCAGCAACCATTTGAGCAACAGTTTGCATCACAGTGACACAACGAACTGTTATATACCGCTTACTTCATCGGCAGGTCCGCATCAGATGTCCTGAAGCGTGCGTTCCAATGACTCCAAACGAGTGTTTTTTGCTTCAGTGATATCAAGCAAGAACTCACTGGAGGGCTGGGTGAAAGTTTGTTGTATTTCCTGATGAAAGCTAGTTTTACCTCAGTGCCAGTGAAGACCATGTGTTGGTTAGAAGCAAGCATGTTAAGGACCTGCAACCAACCTGCCTGCGTGCTAACCACTCTGGACCTACACCTGGATTCAAGGTCTGGGCTACAATTCCGTACGACAGAGGAGCTCTCTCTTGGGTATCACATGTATCGTGACTGCAGATTTGTATGTCAATATGGTGTGATTGGATCTGTCGCGCAGCCATTCATGAACAGCATTACAGGGGGTATTTTCCAACAGGATAACACTCACCTACATATCCGTGTTACAAACTAAAAGAATGTCGATATGTTTCCTTGGCCTGCTCGGTAACGAGATATGTCTCCAGTCGAGCACACATGAGACATCATTGTAAGACAATTCCAGCGTCGTTCACAAACAGCATTAACTGCCCCTGTATTGAACAAACAAGTGCAAAAGTCATGAAATCGTATACAACAAACTGTTAACTGTTAGCAGCAAAACAGAATGTATGCATGTTTGAAAGCTTTCATTCCACATTCTGGCAGTTAAACCGGTCATTAATGTACAAGAATTTCATATTTGCAATAGCTTAACTCACGCTTACACTAAACTGTGATCTTGCTATGTTAATCACCTAAATATATCACCTAGACAAATGTATTCCAGAAATTTCGTTCCTCTTTATACATTATTTTGTAATGTTGCGGTTTTTTTCATAATTGTATAAGCCTTGAGTTCCGAATCAATCTCAAAATCTGAATGTAACTACATCGAGAAGTCTGGAACGGAATCGCATAACTTTTATTATGTGCTGAACTGCACAAGTCCTGCCGCCCTGTCGTGACTCAGCTCCGCCTCTGCTGTATACAGTGTGCGCTGACCGGCAGAGACCCTGCTGCCTCGCAGAATCTCTGCTCTGCTGCGTGCACTTTGCGCCACGTCTACTGGCTGAACTGAGGTCATCCTCTAACTGACTGTGTAAGTCGTCGGTTCAGAGGCGGTTGCAAGGCACTGACACACGATATCAAGAAATACCCTGCAGTGTTCAGGGCAACCTTCAAGTTCGGTACAGCTTTACCAGCATTAAAGCGTAACAAATGCAACATAAAAATGCTTCGTAGACGGACAAGGACCAATTCAACTGTACTTGCCAGTACGTCACTCCCCCCCCCCCCCCCCCCTCCCCACGTAGGCAACCAAAGATGAGAACGAAGCCACCAAAAACTTTTAATCTGAAATACTTTCCTTCATTCTACCACGACTGTTATACTATCCGTTATGGGGATCTTCATTTATTATTCACGAATACCAAGTAATGATTTCTATCTGTATTCGATATTCCAATAAGCTCTGACAAACTCTGACGGTAAGAGAAGTGTATCACGCACACTGCCAATTCACAGCGTCCGTGCAAGTGGGTGCAAGCTCATGGCATCCGTATGGTCGTGGACAAACGCATGACATCCACGAGGCCGTGGACTAGTGCTCATTCAATTGTGTAACTGAACTGATAATCTTCGGCAACTTTCGCAAAGTTATACGACGTGTATTTGCACTCTCTCACACATTGCAGTTGCGTGCAGAGCACTTAGATGGGCCACGCGCCAGCAGGACTCCATGGAAGGATCTATCCAAATCATCGCTATCGCCAAACCAGTGTCAAAGTCTTCTTGTATACTAAACACCCTTCAGGTAGCGTCCATGAATCATTTTGGACACTATTGTTTTTACGTAAATATTACGTAGTATACTTTCTTCATAAAAAATCTGTATTTTCCCCGGTGGTGTTATTTCACTTCGAACTTGCCAAAGATGTAGCGAACGTTAAATGAAGGGAAGCTACGCAATCCATATTTTCACGTGAGCAAGTGGATCATTCATGATAGTATAAAAACACATGTAAGTTTTATGGATAAACAAGTGAAACGTATTCGCTGTGAATGTGGACAACCACCATCATTATACTGGAATGAAGGAATATTGCATCGTACTTTCTGAACAACACAGGCAATGGAATATCATATTTATTTGCTGACAATGGGCAAGCGACTTTCAGTATAAAGATGTCTCCCCCGTAAAAGAATAAACGTAACACACGTACAAGTGCAGCTTGTGAACATATGATTGACGACATTTGGAAGTTTGGTTCTGGCCGTGAAGTGCCCTCAGATAGCCTTGTGGTAAGATGACCTCTTGCGACAAAGGAAAAATCTGGGGTCTAACCGGGTCCAGCACAGATTTTCGTTATCGTCATTTCCTTAAACAGCTGGTGGTTGTTCATATTTGCAATTACGAGTACATTTCATGTGTTACACAATGGCTGTATTCACTGCAGTGCCTGTTCCTTCAGACATGCGAGCATCGTACTTCTGAACAACACAGGAACCACAGTATCCTTCTAAACAAAAGCGATGTAAACAAAATCACAGTTTTAGAACTCTCCTAGACAGGTGTCTACCTTAAACTGTGAACGTTAAAAACAACAATGTAGTGATTTATTTATTCTTACATTCGATCATAATGAATGAGAAAAACATTGCACTATTCTCCCATTGTTTGTAAGAGGTAGAAATAATTACGTTATATACAGGGTGTTTCAAAAATGACCGGTATATTTGAAACGGCAACAAAAACTAAACGAGCAGCGCTAGAAATACACCGTTTGTTGCAATATGCTTGGGACAACAGTACATTTTCAGGCGGACAAACTTTCGAAATTACAGTAGTTACAATTTTCAACAACAGATGGCGCTGCGAGTGATGTGAAAGATATAGAAGACAACGCAGTCTGTGGGTGCGCCATTCTGTATGTTGTCTTTCTACTGTAAGCGTGTGCTGTTCACAACGTGCAAGTGTGCTGTGGACAACATGGTTTATTCCTTAGAACAGAGGATTTTTCTGGTGTTGGAATTCCACCGCCTAGAACACAGTGTTGTTGCAACAAGACGAAGTTTTCAACGGAGGTTTAATATAACCATAGGACCGAAAAGCGATACAATAAAGGATCTGTTTGAAAAATTTCAACGGACTGGGAACGTGATGGATGAACGTGCTGGAAAGGTAGGGCGACCGCGTACGGCAACCACAGAGGGCAACGCGCAGCTAGTGCAGCAGGTGATCCAACAGCGGCCTCGGGTTTCCGTTCGCCGTGTTGCAGCTGCGGTCCAAATGACGCCAACGTCCACGTATCGTCTCATGCGCCAGAGTTTACACCTCTATGCATACAAAATGCAAACGCGGCAACCCCTCAGCGCTGCTACCATTGCTGCACGAGAGACATTCGCTAACGATATAGTGCACAGGATTGATGACGGCGATATGCATGTGGGCACCATTTGGTTTACTGACGAAGCTTATTGTTACCTGGACGGCTTCGTCAATAAACAGAACTGGCGCATATGGGGAACCGAAAAGCCCCATGTTGCAGTCCCATCGTCCCTGCATCCTCAAAAAGTACTGATCTGGGCCGCCATTTCTACCAAAGGAATCGTTGGCCCATTTTTCAGATCCGAAACGATTACTGCATCACGCTATCTGGACATTCTTCGTGAATTTGTGGCGGTACAAACTGCCTTAGACGACACTGCAAACACCTCGTGGTTTATGCAAGATGGTGCCCGGCCACATCGCACGGCCGACGTCTTTAATTTCCTGAATGAATATTTCGATGATCGTGTGATTGCTTTGGGCTATCCGAAACATACAGGAGGCGGCGTGGATTGGCCTCCCTATTCGCCAGACATGAACCCCTGTGACTTCTTTCGTTGGGGACACTTGAAAGACCAGGTGTACCGCCAGAATCCAGAAACAATTGAACAGCTGAAGCAGTACATCTCATCTGCATGTGAAGCCATTCCGCCAGACACGTTGTCAAAGGTTTCGGGTAATTTCATTCAGAGACTACGCCATATTATTGCTACGCATGGTGGATATGTGGAAAATATCGTACTACACAGTTTCCCAGACCGCAGCGCCATCTGTTGTTGAAAATTGTAACTACTGTAATTTCGAAAGTTTGTCTGCCTGAAAATGTACTGTTGTCCCAAGCATATTGCAACAAACGGTGTATTTCTATCGCTGCTCGTTTAGTTTTTATTGCCGTTTCAAATATACCGGTCATTTTTGGAACACCCTGAACATCAATGAACCAAAAGATCATGATCATTTCAATCGCGAAATTGATTTCCGGCTAGTAATGTTGCGAGCACGTGACGCATATAGGGACGTAAATGTATCACAAACGACTGGGAAGTTACAGTAGGGGCCGCAAATGTGAAATCCGTTGACAGATGCGACTTCGACAAAGGGCATGTTTCCAGAATGAGATTTTCACTCTGCAGCGGAGTGTGCGCTGATATGAAACTTCCTGGCAGATTAAAACTGTGTGCTCGACCGAGACTCGAACTCGGGACCTTTGCCTTTCGCGGGCAAGAGCTCTGCCGTCTGAGCTACCGAAGTAAGACTCACGCCCGGTCCTCACAGCTTTACTTCTGCCAGTATCTCGTCTCCTACCTTCCAAACTTTGCAGAAGCTCTCCTGCGAACCTTGAAGAACAAGCACTCCTGAAAGAAAGGATACTGCGGAGACATGGCTTAGCCACAGCCTGGGGGATGTTTCCAGAATGAGATTTTCACTCTGCAGCGGAGTGTGCGCTGATATGAAACTTCCTAGCAGATTAAAACTGTGTGCCCGACCGAGACTCGAACTTGGTGGGTCTAGTCGACCATGAACAAATGGTTCAAATGGCTCTGAGCACTATGGGACTTAACTTCTAAGGTCACCAGTCCCCTAGAACTTAGAACTACTTAAACCTAACTAACCTAAGGACATCACACACATCCACGCCCAAGGCAGGATTCGAACCTGCGACCGTAGCGGTCGCGCGGGTCCAGACTGTACGCCTAGAACCGCTCGGCCACCACGGCCAGCCGGCCATGAACAGCCCTTTTCGATCTATCCCAGGCATGTTCGATAGGATTCATGTCTGAAGAACAAGCTGGCTGCTCTAGTCTAGCTATGTCGTTATCCTGAAAGAAGTCGTTCACAAGATGTGCATGATGGGGGTGCGAAACTTCATCTATGAACCAATTCTTCGCCAATATGCTGACGATATGGCTGCACTATCTGTCTGAGGATAGCATTCACGTATCTTACAGCCGTTACGGCGCCTCCCATGACCACCGGCGGCGTACGTCGGCCCCAGATAATGCCATTCCAAAACAGCAGGGAACCTCCACTTTACTGCACTCGCTGGGCAGTGCGTCTAAGGCGTTCAGAGTGACCGGGTTGCCTACAAACACGTTTCCGATGGTTGACTGGTTGAAGGCATGTGGGACACTCATCGGTGAAGAGAACGTGATGTCAATCCTCAGTGGTCCATGTTGTTGGGCCCATCTGTACAACGCTGCATGGTGTTCGTGGTTGCAAAGATGGACCTCACCATGGGCGTCAGGAGTGAAGTTTCATGCAGCCTTGGCCGTGCGGTTCTAGGCGCTCCAGTCCGGATCCGCGCTGCTGCTACGGTCGCAGGTTCGAATCCTGCCTCGGGCATGGGTGTGTGTGATGTCCTTAGGTTAGTTAGGTTTAAGTAGTTCGGGGACTAATGACCACAGCAGTTGAGTCCCATAGTGATCAGAGCCATTTGAACCATTTTCATGCAGCTTATTGCACACAGTTTGAGTCGTAACACGAAGTCCTGTGGCTGCACAAAAACATTATTCAACAGGTGGCGTTGCTGTCAGGGTTCCTCCGAGCCATAAGTAGTTACCGCTCATCCACTGCAGTAGCAGCCCTTGGGCGGCTTGAGCGAGGCGTGTCACCGATAGTTTCTCTCTCTCTGTATTCCTCCATGTCAGAAAACATCGTTTTGGTTCAATCCGAGACACCTGGACACTTATCTTGTTGAAAGCCTTTCCTGGCACAAAGTAACAATGCAAACGAGATCGGATCGCTGTATTGACAGGCATGGTTGAACTACAGGCAGCTCGAGCCGTGTACCTCCTTCCAGGTGCACGGCTGTCGGATCCCTTCGCTCTAACATAAGCTGCTCATGCATGGCTGTTTACATCTTTAGGCAGCTTTAGCGACATCAGACAAGCCAAAGGGACAATATGCACCGTGAACGTCTGTCTTCTGGAGTTCTGGGAACTGGGGAGATGCAAAACTTTGTTTGATGTGTGTATGAGCTGTGGGTGAGCACTTCCTACAAAATATTTATGGAAACGTTCTAGGCTTGTCGAATCCACTCTGCACAGAAGCTTTGGTGTATTGCATTCTGAAGATGGTCTAACACTTTATTAAGCCAGTTGTCATAATATATGGTCTCAACACTGTAGTTTCATTAATGCTGAGCAGTGTTCCAGTACATATAATTTTGGGAGAATTTGGTGGCTGACTTTTAAAGAAATCTATATCCTCGACTCCACCAAAGAGTTAAGATTACATGTTGCTTCATAAACTACACCTCTGTAGCTTCGTGGACAGCGTAAATGGCTGCCATGCGGAGCACCAATGTTCTATTTCCAGTACCGCCAAGGATTTTTCCTTTGTGGGAGGACTGATACCGGCGTAGTCAGGCTCTTGATGCCAACTGCAGAGCTATTTGATTGACATGTAGTGGCTCCAAGGGCTGGAATGCCGACCAAACTTGCTAGATAGTGGTTTTTTGACCACATGCCTCTCCTCACTGCATCCGTGTGATGCCTCGTGGGAAAGGATGACACGGTGGTCGGTCAATATATCACTATCTCACTACTACTTCATAAAAATTTTGACACTGGATGTCTGTCTAACAGAAAAGAGCAATGATTATGAATTATTGCTCGGTCTTGCATTCATAAACTTTTAAAAAGCTGTATACTCAACTTCATCACTATCTGTTATAATTATCTGAGAAACTAAACTCTAAGTGAACTTTACTAGTACAGTTACACTCAAATATGTAGTAGTCAGAGTTACAACTTCCATTATACTTCATTAGTATATAGGAAAATTTGGAACTGAAAGTCGAGCCAGAGAAGGAGTTACCATTTTAGCAAACCATATTACCAGTACCTCTAGAGAATGTTCTCTGTTTCTTAAACAAGGAAAATGAAAAAGGAATACACATCAATCGGACATCTGAATGCTGATATCTGTCCAATTTACAAATCATTAAAAAATCCCAAACTGAAAAAGTCTTCACTGAATTTAATCAATATTAAAAAAAAAACAGAAGACACTAATATTCGTTTCGAATATACATAATACAATGTAACAGAGTGATGCAGCTATATCAGATCGAAAAGTATTGCAGACCTTTGAGTAACTTTATACTTTCACTTACATCAAAGTCTTCTTTCTTTTGATAAATATACAGACTCAAAGCAGGCTGGTAAGTCGGCTTACTTGCGATCATGAGAATAGCTGCACCTGTGGCAGGAACTACAATTCAGTGGTATTCTTATTCCACAGAGATTTGGTACAGAAATTCGTGCCGAATGATATGAGCATCATCCTAGCAGTTTTTGTCTTTTGAGAAATTGATGTGTGGAGATCATGGTTTATCCAACAGTCGAATTGATGGTTACAGTGGGGAAAGTATGGCACTCTTACAGTCTTGCGGAATCAGAAGGTCGAAGAGAGAAGGATGCAAGAAACTCATTCTGCCCTAACGGTAAGAACATTAGCACCTGGTTGTATACTATTCCAAAATAACGAATTATTGGAACACTCGAATCCAAATAATAGAAAGCAAATAATTCTAGTAAACTTTTTACTTATTTGAATAGTATTCCAGAAATCAGTAATTCACTGTAACTCATTGTGGAGCTGATTCTTCGTCAGCTTATGGACTCAGTATAGAATTTAATGAACTGTTAGGTTGCCAAGTAATTTCAGAAATAATGGCAGACATTCCACATTTTACGTTTCTCATGGTATATTACATTAATTTCGTGAACTGTCTCTTCATCTTCATTAGAAAATTTAAAAAGGGAAATGGATAGGTTGAAGTTATATATAGTGGGAGTAAGTGAAGTTCGGTGGCAGGAGGAACAAGACTTTTGGTCAGCTGAATACAGGGTTATAAATACAAAATTAAATAGGGGTAATGCAGGAGTAGGATTAATAATGAATAAAAAAAATAGGAGTGCGGATAAGGTACTACCGACAGCATAGTGAACGCATTATTGTGGCCAAGATAGACACGAAGCCCATGCCTACTACAGTAGTACAAGTGTATATGCCAACTAGCTCTGCAGATGATGAAGAAATTGATGAAATGTATGATACGATAAAAGGAATTAGTGAAGGAAGACGAAAATTTAACAGTCATGGGTGATTGGAATTCGACAGTAGGAGAAGGGAGAGAAGGAAACATAGTGGGTGAATATGGATTGGGGGAGAGAAATGACAGATGAAGCCGTCTGGTGGAATTTTGCGCAGAACATAACTTAATCACAGCTAACACTTGGTTCAAGAATCATAAAAGAAGGTTGTATACATGGAAGAATCCTGGAGATACTAGAAGGTATCAGATAGATTATATAATGGTAATACAGAGGTTTAGAAACCAGGTTTTAAATTGTAAGACATTTCCAGGGACAGATGTGGACTCTGACCACAATCTATTGGTTATGAACTGTAGATTAAAACTGAAGGAACTGCAAAAAGGTGGCAATTTAAGGAGATGGGACCTGGATAAACTGACTAAACCAGAGGTTGTACAGAGTTTCAGGGAGAGCATAAGGGAACAATTGACAGGAATGGGGAAAAGAAGTACAGTAGAAGAAGAATGGGTAGCTCTGAGGGATGAAGTAGTGAAGGCAGCAGAGGATCAAGTAGGTAAAAAGACGAGGGCTAGTAGAAATCCTTGGGTAACAGAAGAAATATTGAATTTAATTGATGAAAGGAGAAAATATAAAAATGCAGTAAACGAAGCAGGCAAAAAGGAATACAAGCGTCTCAAAAATGAGATCGACAGGTAGTGCCAAATGGCTAAGCAGGGATGGTTAGCGGACAAATGTAAGGATGTAGAGGCTTATCTCACTAGGGGTAAGATAGATACTGCCTACAGGAAAATTAAAGAGACCTTTGGAGAAAAGAAAACCACTTGTATGAATATCAAGAGCTCAGATGGAAACCCAGTTCTAAGCAAAGAAAGGAAAGCAGAAAGGTGGAAGGAGTATATAGAGGGCCTATACAAGGGCGATGTACTTGAGGACAATATTATGGAAATGGAAGAGGATGTAGATGAAGATGAAATGGGAGATACGATTCTGCGTGAAGAGTTTGACAGAGCACTGAAAGACCTGAGTCGAAACAAGGCCTCGGAAGTAGACAACATTCCATTGGAACTACTGACGGCCTTGGGAGAGCCAGTCTGACAAAACTCTACCATCTGGTGAGCAAGATGTATGAGACAGGCGAAATACCCTCATACTTCAAGAAGAATATAATAATTCCAATCCTAAAGAAACCAGGCGTTGAAAGATGTGAAAATTACCGAACTATCAGTTTAATAAGTCACAGCTGCAAAATACTAACGCGAATTCTTTACAGACGAATGGAAAAACTGGTAGAAGCCGACCCCGGCGAAGATCAGGTTGGATTCCGCAGAAATTGTTGGAATGTGAGAGGCAATACTGACCCTACGACTTATCTTAGAAAATAGATTAAGGAAAGGCAAACCTACATTTCTAGCATTTGTAGACTTAGAGAAAGCCTTTGACAGTGTTGACTGGAATACTCTCTTTCAAATTTTAAAGGTGGCAGGGGTAAAATACAGGGAGCGAAAGGCTATTTACAACTTGTACAGAAACCAGATGGCAGTTATAAGAGTCGAGGGGCATGAAAGGGAAGCAGCGGTTGGGAAGGGAGTGAGACAGGGGTGTAGCCTCTCCCCGATGTTATTCGATCTGTATACTGTGCAAGCAGTAAAGGAAAGAAAAATTCGGAGTAGGTATTAAAGTCCATGGAGAAGAAATAAAAACATTGAGGTTCGCCGATGACATTGTAATTCTGTCAGAGACAGCAAAGGACTTGCGAGAGCAGTTGAACGGAATGGACAGTGTCTTGAAAGGAGGATATAAGATGAACATCAACAAAAGCAAAACGAGGATCCTGGAATGTAGTCGAATTAAGTCGGGTGATGCCGAAGGAATTAGATTAGAAAATGAGACACTTAAAGTAGTAAAAGAGCTATACTATTTGGGGAGCAAAATTACTGATGATGGTGGAAGTAGAGAGGATATAAAATGTAGACTGGCAATGGCAAGAAAAGCGTTTCTGAAGAAGAGAACTTTGTTAACATCGAGTATAGATTTAAGTGTTACGAAGTTGTTTCTGAAAGTATTTGTATGGAGTGTAGCCATCTATGGAAGTGAAATATGGACGATAAATAGTTTGGACAGGAAGAGAATAGAAGCTTTCGAAATGTGGTGCTATAGAAGAATGCTTAAAATTAGATGGGTAGATCACATAACTAATGAGGAGGTATTGAATAGAATTGGGGAGAAGAGGAGTTTGTGGCACAACTTGACTAGAAGAAGGGACCAGTTGGTAGGACATGTTCTGAGGCATCAGGGGATCACAAATTTAGCATTGGAGAGCAAAGTGGAGGGTAAAAATCGTAGAGGGAGACCAAGAGATGAATACACTAAGCAGATTCAGAAGGATGTAGGTTGCAATAAGTACTGGGAGATGAAAAAGCTTGCACAGGATAGAGTAGCATGGAGAGCTGCATCAGACCAATCTCAGGACTGAAGACAACAGCAACAACAACTCTTCATCTTTGAGAACAGAATTATCAACTACAACTCCGCCACTTTTTGACACGATTTACAGTTTATTAATCCCCTATAAATACTTAGTTTACTTTCTTTTATGATCTTAATCTGTGCTTTGTTAACATTTGGAACCAACATGTATAGTATTTACTCCCTTCAATCTCAAGTTGCATTTACGTTATATTACCACTCCTTGTCTAAGGTGTGGATGGAAGGATTGTCCATATTTCGCTTGAGTTACCATTAATATTTTAGTTCAGCAAATTATTTTCAACTTCCTCACTATTCATATAATTAATATAAGCATATGCTTTTCCGATTTTCCTGTGTCGTTTAATGTTACTCTTTCCATAAACTTAATACACAAACCAGTATATTACTGTTATCTATGTTGACAGTTCCTTCAACTGAATCTTGTACATTTATAAACTGTTCTCAAAATTCATTGAAGTTTCCTCTGATATTTCTACACAAGACATCACTGAACTATGGTTTTCACACATATGCCAACTATTTTTTAAAAAAAAAATTATCATATGAGGATTTTCCTACACTCGTCGAAATTTTACCCTGGAAATTCTAAATCCCCGCCATTTTTCAATTTTTATACAAGTCTTCACTGTGCCATCAAAAAAAGAGTTTTCAACGCACCTACACAAGTCTCCGTGAGCAGAACCCAACCCTTCAGACACAACAGATATGAATCGCCGTTCAACGTTTTAGACAGCACTCACTTCTACATCGTTTAATTCAGCACATCATTCTCTTCGCCTTCTAAGAATAAATCATGCTTTGAACCCAAAATACAAATCCCCTCTCCATTAAGAAATCATCCACACACAAACTTATTTCCTGATCAGTAACATATTTTAATAAAACACGCATCACTCATTCTGACAAATATTATGACATATTTTGTTCCAACATAGTCTTATTCCTCCTCAAGAATTTCCGTAATTTTTAAACCTATCTTCGTTCTTATCATCTTACGACGTACTAAAGGTATTTCATCGCATCGTCTCTGTATGAAAGAGGTTGGATAAATATATGACCGATTTCTAAAGTTAGTTGACTTCTTATTTGTCTACAGGTGGCCACACACTGTCACTTTTCCCTGTTATTGTTCTGTTAACTTCCTATATCTTGGCTAAATTGGGAAAGTTTAATGAATGGTCAAATGAATAAGTATTATTAACACTCGCTGCGTAACGTTTAGTAATGAAATGGTTTATTCATTCCTTGCTTAACACCATGAATACCACGACAGATTGAATCACTAGCTCGAGTAAGAATGCATTAAGTTCTACACATAACATAGCTATTCAAAGTTTATGTTCGCAGTTCGGTTGTGGACAGCTTTTAAAAGTACACGAAGGCATTCAGTAATGTCAAAAAATTTTTAACATGACGCTGCAGTTTGCAGCTAAAGTCCACGAAGCTAGGCAGGTATTTCACGTGTTTTTCTCTGCTGCTCAGAGTTCGTGAGTGCAACTCTCAGGAACTTCTCTAATTCCCCGAACTCACGAAGGAATTTTACGGGTCCCTAAACTTGTCACCTTAAAAGTTTTAAACATGTTAATCGCTCCTGACACGGCGCTCATCAGAACACGTCCATACTTGTCGACCCGCAACTAGCATTGCTACTATCATTATCTAGACTCGACCTGTCGTTGCAAAATCTTAATGATTACGTATTTTGTACATATTACGATATCAACAACAAATACAAACAATTTAAACGGTTCACGCGCATTGCTGTGAGTTGTTAAAATTATAACTTTCGTCCTCTTTTCAATAAAAATCTATCACAATGTCTTTCATTAATTGTGCATGAACGAATGGAAATTACTTTACACCTACCGCTACCGTGAGTATTACACGTGAATTAAGACTAGAATTCCACCAGGGTAGTTTACTCTAAGTTTCTTAGTTTTTAGTTATTTAATCTTAATCAGTGACATAGTCAGACCTAGCGTTATTTACTACTAATTGACAAGCTCGGCATTGTGCGGGCATTCATTTTGAGAATTCTCGATTAGAAACAAAAATAACGAAGGAAACAAAAACAACATTGGATTGTATTTGTAGTGAAGTATCGAAAAAATTTGATTTTGTGAAACATCTTTGAAATTATGAAACAGTCGTACAAAAAAATACGCATAATGCACAAATGTTTAAGTAGAGTGTCCAAAAACTTTAGAAACGTGATCCCGGACACTTTCTGTGCGCTAGGCGCAGATGCTTCTCGTATCTAGAACTCGATTTTGTGAACGTCTATATGGCAATGCTTCTTCATACCTCTATCGACAGCTATCACTTTCGCCTACAGCCGTTTGCGCTTCACAGTTGAAAGTCGTCAAAAACACTGTCAGATTTCAGAAATTACCTTCAGCTGATTCGACTACAGAAGTTCCTTAAGAGTAAGGAATAAATGTATTGAAACTTCATGCAGGGTGCAGAATTTTTCCACGTTTTTCAGTGTTTTGTGACGTCATATTTCTTGAACAATATATCGTAAAACGATAAATTTGCTTAGGGACACTCAGCTGTGTACTTGGAAAACGTTGTGATTAAATTTAGTAGAAAAGAAGTAAAACCTTAAACGTCTTGCACGATGCTGCAGTTTATCACGCTTCTCAATGTTTATGATGGCATATCTCCGGAACTGTGGTAGTTTGTTGTTCCTCCAGCAGCGATTGTCGCCTGAAAGTGGGAGATATCTGTACAGCTTGGCTGAAATCATTCCAGTGGTTTAGAAGGAGATGTGGAACATATATATATATATATATATATATATATATATATATATATATATATACATATATAAAAGAAAATTTGGATTGTGTCAGTATATTCGCATTGTGAAGGGACAGATCAAGATAAGATGGGTAGTTTTTATGAGGCAGTCAGTGATGTAGTTGTTAGAGTAAAGGACAAGGACAGTGTTCTGCTCATGGGTGATTTTAACGCCAGGATTGGAAATCGAACAGAAGGGTATGAAAAGGTTATGGGTAAATTTGGAGAGGATATGGAGGCCAACAGGAACGGGAAACAACTCTTGGATTTCTGTGCCAGTATGGGCTTAGTAATCACAAACTCCTTTTTTAAACATAAGAACATTCACCGGTATACTTGGGAAGGCAGGGGAACCAGATCTGTCATTGACTATATAATAACAGATCAGGAATTCAGGAAGGCTGTGAGGGACACACGTGTATTCAGGGGATTCTTTGATGACACTGATCATTATTTAATCTGCAGTGAAATTGGGATTGTGAGGCCGAAAGTGCAGGAGGTCAGGTCCATATGTAGGAGGATAAGAGTGGAGAAAGTTCAGGATAAGGAAATCAGGCACAAGTACATTACAGCGATCTCAGAAAGGTACCAGTTAGTTGAATGTAGTCAATTACAGTCATTGGAAAAGGAATGGACAAGGTACAGGGACACAGTACTAGAAGTGGCTAAAGAATGTCTTGGAACAGTAGTGTGTAAAAGTGGGATGAAGCAAACAGCTTGGTGGAATGATACAGTCAAGGCAGCCTGTAAAAGGAAAAAGAAGGCGTATCAAAAATGGCTACATACCAGAACCCAGGTAGACAGAGAAAGTTATGTTGAAGAAAGAAACAAAGCCAAACAGATAATGGCAGCATCCAAGAAGAAATCTTGGGAAGACTTTGGAAACAGGTTGGAGACTATGGGTCAAGCTGCTGGAAAACCATTCTGGAGTGTAATTAGCAGTCTTCGAAAGGGAGGTAAGAAGGAAATGACAAGTATTTCGGACAGGTCAGGAAAACTGCTGGTGAATCCTGTGGATGCCTTGGGCAGATGGAGGGAATATTTTGAAGAGTTGCTCAATGTAGGTGAAAATGCGATCAGTAATGTTTCAGATTTCGAGGTAGAATGGGATAGGAATGATGATGGAAACAGGATCACATTTGAGGAAGTGGAAAAAATGGTCAATAGATTTCAGTGCAATAAAGCGGCTGGGGTGGATGAAATTAAGTCGGAACTCATCAAATACAGTGGAATGTCAGGTCTTAAATGGCTACACAGGATAATTGAAATGGCCTGGGAGTCGGGACAGGTTCCATCAGACTGGACAAAAGCAGTAATCGCACCAATCTTTAAACATGGTAACAGAAAAGATTGTAACAACTACAGAGGTATCTCTTTAATCAGCGTTGTAGGTAAAATCTTCTCAGGTATTGTTGAAAGGAAAGTGCGAGTATTAGTTGAGGACCAATTGGATGAAAATCAGTGTGGGTTTAGGCCTCTTAGATGTTGTCTGGACCAGGTCTTTAGCTTACGGCAAATAATGGAGAAGTGTTATGAGTGGAACAGGGAATTGTTTCTATGCTTTATAGATCTAGAAAAGGCATATGACCGGTTTCCTAGGAGGACGTTATTGTCTGTTCTAAGAGATTATGGAATAGGAGGCAAACTTTTGCAAGCAATTAAAGGTCTTTACATGGATAGTCAGGCAGCAGTTAGAGTTGACGGTAAATTGAGTTCATGGTTCAGAGTAGTTTCAGGGGTAAGACAAGGCAGCAACCTGTCTCCACTGTTGTTCATATTATTTATGGATCATATGTTGAAAACAATAGACTGGCTGGGTGAGATTAAGATATGTGAACACAAAATAAGCAGTCTTGCATATGCGGATGACTTAGTTGTGATGGCAGATTCGATTGAAACTTTGCAAAGTAATATTTCAGAGATAGATCAGAAATGTAAGGACTATGGTATGAAGATTAGCATCTCCAAAACGAAAGTAATGTCAGTGGGAAAGAAATATAAACGGATTGAGTGCCAAATAGGAGGAACAAAGTTAGAACAGGTGGACGGTTTCAAGTACTTAGGATGCATATTCTCACAGGATGGCATCATAGTGAAAGAACTGGAAGCGAGGTGTAGCAAAGCTAATGCAGTGAGCGCTCAGCTACGATCTACTCTCTTCTGCAAGAAGGAAGTCAGTACCAAGACTAAGTTATCTGTGCACCGTTCCATCTTTCGACCAACTTTGTTGTACGGGAGCGAAAGCTGGGTGGATTCAGGTTACCTTATCAACAAGGTTGAGGTTACGGATATGAAAGTAGCTAGGATGATTGCAGGTACTAGTAGATGGGAACAATGGCAGGAGGGTGTCCACAATGACGAAATCAAAGAAAAACTGGGAGTGAACTCTATAGATGTAGCAGTCATGGCGAACAGGCTTAGATGGTGGGGTCATGTTACACGCATGGGAGAAGGAAGGTTACCCAAGAGACTAATGGATTCAGCAGTAGAGGGTAGGAGGAGTCGGGGCAGACCGAGGAGAAGGTACCTGGATTCGGTTAAGAATGATTTTGAAGTAATCGGTTTAACGTCAGAAGAGGCACCAATGTTAGCACTGAATAGGGGATCATGGAGGAACTGTATAAGGGGGGCTATGCTCCAGACTGAACGCTGAAAGTCATAATCAGTCTTAAATGATGATGATGATGATGATGATGATGATGATGATGATATATATATATATATACATATATACATTTTCATAGTATGTATGAGGCCTATCTCACTAGGGGTAAGATAGATACCGCCTACAGGAAAATTAAAGAGACCTTTGGAGATAAGAGAACGACTTGTATGAATATCAAGAGCTCAGATGGAAACCCAGTGCTAAGCAAAGAAGGGAAAGCAGAAAGGTGGAAGGAGTATATAGAGGGTCTATACAAGGGCGATGTACTTGAGGACAATATTATGGAAATGGAAGAGGATGTAGATGAAGATGAAATGGGAGATACGATACTGCGTGAAGAGTTTGACAGAGCACTGAAAGACCTGAGTCGAAACAAGGCCCCCGGAGTAGACAATATTCCATTGGAACTACTGACGGCCGTGGGAGAGCCAGTCCTGACAAAACTCTACCATCTGGTGAGCAAGATGTATGAAACAGGTGAAATACCCTCAGACTTCAAGAAGAATATAATAATTCCAATCCCAAAGAAAGCAGGTGTTGACAGATGTGAAAATTACCGAACTATCAGCTTAATAAGTCACAGCTGCAAAATACTAACACGAATTCTTTACAGACGAATGGAAAAACTAGTAGAAGCCAACCTCGGGGAAGATCAGTTTGGATTCCGTAGAAACACTGGAACACGTAAGGCAATACTGACCTTACGACTTATCTTAGAAGAAAGATTAAGGAAAGGCAAACCTACGTTTCTAGCATTTGTAGACTTAGAGAAAGCTTTTGACAATGTTGACTGGAATACTCTCTTTCAAATTCTAAAGGTGGCAGGGGTAAAATACAGGGAGCGAAAGGCTATTTACAATTTGTACAGAAACCAGATGGCAGTTATAAGAGTCGAGGGACATGAAAGGGAAGCAGTGGTTGGGAAGGGAGTAAGACAGGGTTGTAGCCTCTCCCCGATGTTGTTCAATCTGTATATTGAGCAAGCAGTAAAGGAAACAAAAGAAAAATTCGGAGTAGGTATTAAAATTCATGGAGAAGAAATAAAAACTTTGAGGTTCGCCGATGACATTGTAATTCTGTCAGAGACAGCAAAGGACTTGGAAGAGCAGTTGAATGGAATGGACAGTGTCTTGAAAGGAGGATATAAGATGAACATCAACAAAAGCAAAACAAGGATAATGGAATGTAGTCTAATTAAGTCGGGTGATGCTGAGGGAATTAGATTAGGAAATGAGGCACTTAAAGTAGTAAAGGAGTTTTGCTATTTGGGGAGCAAAATAACTGATGATGGTCGAAGTAGAGAGGATATAAAATGTAGACTGGCAATGGCAAGGAAAGCGTTTCTGAAGAAGAGAAATTTGTTAACATCCAGTATTGATTTAAGTTTCAGGAAGTCATTTCTGAAAGTATTCGTATGGAGTGTAGCCATGTATGGAAGTGAAACATGGACGATAAATAGTTTAGACAAGAAGAGAATAGAAGCTTTCGAAATGTGGTGCTACAGAAGAATGCTGAAGATTAGATGGGTAGATCATGTAACTAATGAGGAAGTATTGAATAGGATTGGGGAGAAGAGAAGTTTGTGGCACAACTTGACCAGAAGAAGGGATCGGTTGGTAGGGCATGTTCTGAGGCATCAAGGGATCACCAATTTAGTATTGGAGGGCAGCGTGGAGGGTAAAAATCGTAGAGGGAGACCACGAGATGAATACACTAAGCAGATTCAGAAGGATGTAGGTTGCAGTAGGTACTGGGAGATGAAAAAGCTTGCACAGGATAGAGTAGCATGGAGAGCTGCATCAAACCAGTCTCAGGACTGAAGACCACAACAACAACAGTATGTATGAGTTACTTATAACAAACCTGAGAAGAATGACACATAGGTACTACAGTCTGTTACCTAATACTGTCGACATACTTTTCGTTTGCAAGTTATTTTGAACTAAAATACGTTTTCTAGCCCTCAGATAAACATTCTGGGTTATAACTCAAACAGTTCTGGTTTAAGAGAAATTTTTAATCCGATAGTGTCATTCAAGGGCTACTATTTGACACTCAGTTCGATATGCTTGCTTAAGACGATTATAAGTTATTAATTTTTAAATTCGTTAGAGTTAGATTATGTTTGGTTACTATAGGCTAGCTTAGATTCATGTCGTATTTCATGGAAGATACCTAAAGTACTAACTTATCTACACAGTGGGAGTGCTTCCTCGCCTCGCTTCTCTCCTTCATGTGGTGTCATTGCCTATTCTGTACGTTATTAATGTGGATCTCATTCATTATCAGATGTGAAATAGTTTATGGCCTCCGAGTTTGCGCCAGGGGAGTTCCCTCACACCAGGCAAAGGCCAGCAGCAACCGCTCGGGCAAAACCACTAGCAGTAACCCTTCAGGCTATCTGCTACTCATGAATCAGCAATTTTAGAGACAGCATAACTCCACAAATGCATATTTTACAGAAAACATAAAAAATTATATTTAAAAGAAATTTCAACACATATGAAATACTGCTTCATACTTTTTAAAGAGTATAGTTAGGTGAGTAATTTTACATAACATATAAATCTCCAGCTCCTAGTAGACCCAGTGAAAACAGTGATATAAGTGATTTCAGTTAAGATTTTTTTTTTTTTTTAATTGCCTTCAATGCTTGCGAAAATTTTTCACTGAAAAGCGATGCTATAGTCGGCTTAATAATAATTTTACTTTCAGAAGCTATAAAACACATAAAATGGATTTATATACCAAACTTACACAAATGTGTGGCGTAGGTAATAAATTTCGAATAACATTAACATTAATTTGAGGTACCTAGCATTTTTACTTTAACTACGCAACGAAAAAAATCTTACACTCTCATGAGTTTTCAATGAAAATGCAAGACTGAAAACAAATATTTCAAATTATTAATGATTTTCCAAAATTTCGAGCTAAAACTTCTGATATTCTTCCGGAATATATTACAAGATCTTCAACAGGCGAGCATGTTTAGCAACAGTGACTGACACCTCTCTGTTGGGAGCCCTTGTTTGCGAATAAATGCACATTTCACTTCCCAGTACTCCGAAAGACGGATGTATTTTCCACTGCTGTGTTAATGAATGGTGATGCAGCTACTGCCCTCGATGTCAATGCGAGTGCTTGAAAAGCCAAGCCTTAATTATGTTATCTGAAAAGCAGTACGCTGGTCTGTTGAAAGATATTCGCTTTACAGTCGTCTCATATGGAGGAAGGTACCAATTCTTGAAGTTAATTACATCTTCAACTCCTACTACAGTAACCTTGAACATCCCAGGGAGTTATGACTTTACTGTTATCTCGCATACTTCTTTTGGAAGATAAATTCGATGCTACTTTGATAAAAGCCTCTACACAACACGAAAATCGCTCTCATTGGGGATAAAAAAGTGTCCGCTCTGTTTCTACTATACTATGATTTCAGTTTTGACCACCACAGCTAGCACTAAAGAGATGCAGTTCCTTCACAGCCTTTGAAATGCAATTACACATGTAATACAGAAGAAAAGAAGCTGCTTCATTTGGTCCTTTGTTACCCCGGGTTTGATCACAGGGGTAAAAATGATCTCCTGATGTTGCATAATGAATTTCAAAGATTTTGAGGGTTATTGTCAAATATAAAACAACTCCTGCACCAGATTATTAGGTACTAAAATATTCTGTATGCAGTCAAATGTTATAATAGCTAGATCCTCCGAGCCTCTGCAAAGATTCGTTGAAGCTTGAAGAGTATTGTAAAATCTTTTTGCACATCTTTTGTGGTTCATTAATACTGCTTCAGGAACCAACTGTGCCTTCTGGGTGAGGATTGCGGACTTCAATTTGTGTTCCATAACTTCCCAAAACTGAGCTAACGTGATATTTGAAGTACTACCATAGTACTGGTATCTAATGTCTACGTCAGGATGTTTTTTCTTAAACATCTGAATCATGATTTTCGCATTTAACTTGGAATCACGTTAATTTGTCACTGTGGAGAAATATTGTGTTTTCTTTCAGAAGACTCAATATGTTGACGATTAAGCATCTTAATTTCCGCAGGCTTGGAATTTGTTTTGGTTTCTTTTTCCTGTTTAATCAACGGAAGTTTTAAGTACTTCACCACAGTGACGAAAGCAAGGAGGTCTGCGGGAAAGCAATCATAGCTTTCTATGTTCTTAACGGTGACAGTAGACTCGTTCATTTAAGAGAACTATAGATAGCCTCACCGGCTCTTAAATGAACGAGTCTACAGTCACCGTTAAGAGCATAGAAAGCTATGATTGCTTTCCCGCAGACCTCCTTGCTTTCGTCACTGAGTATGGTGAAGTACTTAAAACTGTTACTGTGCTTAATGGATGACACATTTTTAGATGGACGAGGTCTTTGTATATTGTTTCAGGGGATTAGACCTTGTAAGTATATATACTTTTCGTTTTTTCTGTTGAAATTATTAAATCTGTCTAATAAAGATATCTGATTAAATACGAGGGTTGTCCAGAAAGTAAGTCCCGATCGGTCGCTAAATGGAAACCACAGAGAAAATCGGAAACATTTTATTTGGAAGAGTTAGCCACACTTTCCAGATACTCTTTTACATAGTCGACGCTCAGAGCGTTATACCAAATTTTCAACACCATCGTGATAGAAGGCAGCCGCCTGTGCTTTCCGATAATTCGCTACGCTGGTCTATAGCAAGTAGCCTGCGCCCAAGTGTTGTGAACAGAGGTGATACTCAGGATAAGCCAATTAGGGCTGTGTTGTGGGTGATGGAACACTTCCCACCGAAAAGGCTGCAGGAGCGTCTTCACTGCCCCTGCAGAGTGCGGCTGAGAATTGCCACGAAGGAGGACGCGCGTGGCAGTTGTGTTAGGTGGGCTGCATTCATTAAGGCGAAGCCTCTCAGCGGGCCCTCCTAATTGGCGGGGACATCGTTGTTCTAGGCACCTTTACTCGCTCACAGTGCGCTCACAACTGAAAAAGAGCTACTTGGTGCGATCGACGGTCATACTAGAGACACTACCCAACACATACGTGCAAAGCTTCATCGGGTTTTCACTGTGATGTCCATTTCGCGACAGATCGGAACTTACTTTCTGGACAACCCTCGTGTATCAAATTATGCTCTCTTACAATTGCATTTCTCACTTCTTTTGTTTCCAGAATTGTTTTTTCTGCATAGTTTGTGTATTCACTTCCTTCAACACGTGTTCTTTTAATTACCTCACTCTTTTATTCAGCTTTGTTCCCCACACCCGTCTTTCGTTTTATGGAGTTTTCCATTATCACTGAAATGAAACGGTTGTCATCAACCTGCACATTGACATCACATAAAATAACAAAGACTAAAAGTATTCTGTTCCGTCTAAAATATGAACAACACTTCAACAGAGATAAATAGTATTACTAGAATAAAAAGATAACGTAATACTGCCAACTGAATCAACAGGGCTGCCATGTAAAGATTAGAAACACCAGTACTTCAGGAGTTACGGTGTGTCCAAAACTGATACAGATTTGCCAGACACAAGAATCATACATGGAGCTGTAAATTACATCGTTTCTATACAGAACGCTACGGTTACCCTTAAAAAAGGCCTGGGCATAAATAACTCATTCTGCATAAAATGTGGAGTCACGTTATTTCTATAAAGACCAATTCCCATGTGGTAGCTAATTGACATCGTGTTGCCGCACTTTTCACCATCAGCACAGCCTGACCTGCAGCCGGCTAGTCGGGCGCAGGACTCTGCGTGCAACCTCCTTGCGACCTACGTTTGCCTGTCGGGGCTAGCGCCATAGTGCGCCGCACCGCACTGCGCCATCCATAAAACTAGCTTGCGTGTAGCCGAACTTATCTGCCACCCATCACTCAGGTATGTATCTATCTTTGGAAACAAATAATTTTATTGAATCCTCATTATTTTGAAATCTAAATATCACTAACTCCTAAATTTTTCTCAAGTGTTTTGTCAACTGCTTATTCCTTCACTGGAATACCATCCATTCTCTCCACTGATACATTCGCTTCTATATATTCGGTGATCGGTTCACTGTAAGCAGTTCACAAATACAGCGACCCATAGTTTCCATACCCATCTCGCTTTGTATCTGGTCTATACTGTGGATGCATTTTGCATTGGTGTCTGTATTTCTCCTTCCTTTGCTTGTTACCTTTTCTTTATTGATGTCACTGTACAGATTATAGTAAATTTCTGACGAAACGGCGCAAAAATAACTAATATTTTTTGAACAACTGTGATACTATTTTATTCTGTTTTGGCTTTATGTAGTGTAATGTGAGTTTTTTCTGTGAACATTCTACAAATACACACAACCTCTGATAAATATAGTGAATGCATGACACATGGTACAACACATTTTACGACTCACTGTAAGAGCATTTCTTCCTGTTCCATTCCTGTATGGTGCACAGGAAGTACGACTGTTGAAATGTCTCTCTACACTGCGTAATTTCTCTAATCTTGTCTTTCGGTTCCTACAGAGGCAAGGCACACGATACATTAGTATATTCTTACACCGCCCTTGGTACTGTCTCGTGGCTATGCTTTCATGGGATTGTTGGTCTACCCAGGCCCAGGTGATGGCCCAAGTGACACGAGTTGCTGCTTGGGGCACCGAGCTGAGAGTGGAACCATCGGAGTCTAAGGGTCAAATTTGTATACAGGGTGTGTCAGAATTAGTGACAAAACTGACACGAGTAGAAGTATACAAATAATAGACGTCAAAAAGTTTTAGTCAAGATTTGCCAGGTAACTGCAAATGTGCACTTATGAGCGGCCACTGAGTTCAGCATCAAATATCATCCTAGTTAGTATAAATGAATTGGAAATTTTAACTTTTCAATTGCACTGCCAGTTAACTGGGTTCAAATTTCAACTGTCCCGCTTCTCTAGCACTTTTGTGAAATTACTCTGCCTTTTACTGTCTTCATTATGACGACCCAAGCAAAGAAATTATGTCTTAAAAAGACTTTAGTATCGAAAAAGTAAGATACCAGAAAGAAAGGAAAATAACAATCAAGCTGAAACCATTGATGCTTCTCCTTTCACATCGCCTTCAACAAGGTGCGAAAAAACCCAAGTGAATGTTGTATCTCAGCTCGTTAGTTCACACCTCTGTCGTAGCGGCTCATCGACGTACCTAAACCTAGGTGTAACGAAAAGCGGCGAATCAGCAGATGATCTTAACCAGTTCCCAGTCATCAGGTGCACAGACCGGAGCTAGTGTTAGCGATAGTCGGAAAAGATTGGAATCTGTTGCCCACGACTAAACCGCCAACACAGGTTCCAAAATAGTGATGTATCTGAGCTAGTGATTGTCTGTAGCGTTGTTGCAGAGCGCTTACAACAGTGAAGCAGATATTTCTCCATGTAAAATTACTGTGAGCTACAGAACTCTCTTCGGGAGTGGAAGCATTTCTAGTGTAATTAGGTGCTTATTTTATGTACTTGAAGCTCGCTAAATTTAGTTTTTTGCACTAAAACGTTACGCATTATTCATCGATGACCCAAAAAATTGTGTGCATATTTTTAATAGCGTGTGTAAGGCGTCCGGATTTTGGACATCTTACAACTTGGGTGCCTCAGTTTTACGTGTCGTTTATAACGACTGGTTTTGCAAAATGGGATGGGTTTTATCTGTATATTTCACTTGTTTGAGATTTAATACACGTGGCATCGAGAGTGACGAGAATAACTGCCTTACGTAAATTTTCATGTTTCAGTTAGGTGAAAGCATAACTGGAAGGGAAGCAAGTTTTAGTTAGCCACGCTGTGACACAATGACCTGCAGAGCCCCAGCCTAGTGAAGGTCAAGTGCAGGTGACAGGCATTACAGCGAACTTGGGGTGGTGGGGGGGAGGAAGGGGGAGAGAACAGTATATCACGTGAGCGGCGCGTGAGGACGTAACTTACCACCATTGTGGATGATGGTGTGTTAATAAAGGGCGTAACAGATCTGGCTGTTTACTTGTAAGGCAGCCAATTATACGACACCGTACTTATTAAAGCCATTTGCTGACTGGGCAGCCATGGTTACTAGAAATGAAAGAGCGACTGTCATTGGCTGTTCTACCCTGTGTCCAACCCCACTGTAGAGGGAAGGGAAGCTAGGCTGAGTAGATACGCAACTGCCCAGCGCGACGGGCACTTTCCCATGAGATATCGTCGAGTGTGGTCAGAGGGCGTCCCTCTCTGATGTGACGACAGGAGAAAGGAGATATATTGGTGTGAACACTTTGTTCACCCGTCTCCAAAATTCAGTTCAGAGCTGGCTGAATTCTTTTTGTAAATCTCCTGAGCGGACAACGAAAATAACCAATATATTTAAACTATTGGCCTGTACCAAGGGGTACGTGCAAACCCTACCTGTCAACCCAGGGCTGGGAATTATGCCATATCCTGTCGCCCATTACATGTAAGATGGTCAGGGAATTGGCGAATGGCGACTGCGTGAGAAACAAGGACACAATGGCTTAGCCATTAAAAGGGTGAAGGGTGAAGTTAAATTTCTCGCTTCACGAAGACGTAGTGCAAGTTTGTTGATATAGTATCAGCTAGGCACAGTAAAGGATTTTGATTTGCGACATCACATGGCAGCAGCCAAGCCAACGACGTGGTGTAACACAAGATAAACAACGCAGCACGCCATTAAATGTAAATGTCGTGTCACAAGCCAGTTTTTACTCCACGTTGTTAACATTTGTTGGGAAAGAATAAAATTTGTTAGAGCCAGTAACAGAAGAGATATTGAATTTAATTGATGAAGGGAGAAAATACAAAAATGCAGTAAATGAGGCAGGCAAAAGAATAAAAACGTCTCAATAATGAGATCGACAGGTAGTGCAAAATGGCTTATCAGGGTTGGCTAGAGGACAAATGTAAGGATGTAGAAGCGTATATCACTAGGCGTAAGATAGATACTGCCTACAGGAAAATTAAATATACCTTTGGAGAAAAAAGAACCTCTTGCATGAATATCAAGAGCTCAGATGCAAACCCAGTTCTAAGCAAAGAAGGGAAAGCAGAAAGGTGGAAGGAGTATATAGAGGGCCTATACAAGGGCGATGTTCTTGAGGACAATATAATGGAAATGGAAGAGGAGGTAGAAGAAGAGGAAATGGGAGATATGATTTTGAGTGAAGAGTTTGACAGAGCACTGAAAGACCTAAGTCGAAACAAGGCCCTGGGAGTAGACAACATTCCATTAGAACTACTGATAGCCTTGGGAGAGACAGCCCTGACAAACTCTACCATCTGGTGAGCAAGATGTATGAGACAGGCGAATTACCCTCAGATTTCAAGAACATTATAATAATTCCAATCCCAAAGAAAGCAGGTGGTGACAGATGTGAAAATTATCCAACTATCAGTTTAATAAGCCACGGCTGCAAAACACTAGCACGAATTCTTTACAGACAAATGGAAAACTGGTAGAAGCCGACCTCGGGGAAGATCAGTTTCGATTCAGTAGAACTGTTGGAACACGTGAGGCAATACTGACCCTACGACTTATCATAGAGAATAGATTAAGGAAAGGCAAGCCTACGTTTCTAGCATTTGTAGACTTAGAGAAAGATTTTGACAATGTTGATTGGAATACTCTCTTTCATATTCTGTTGGTGGCAGGGGTAAAATACGGGGAGCGAAAGGCTATTTACAATTTGTACCGAAACCAGATGGCAGTTATAAGAGTCGTCGGGCACGAAAGGGAAGCAGTGGTCGGGAAGGGAGTGAGACAGGGTTGTAGTCTATCGCCGGTGTTATTCAATCTGTATATTGAGCAAGCCGTAAAGTAACAAAAAAAAAAAAATTCGGAGTAGGAATTAAAATCCATGGAGAAGAAATAAAAACGTTGAGGTTCGCCGATGACATTGTAATTCTGTCCGAGACAGCAAAGGGCCTGGAAGAGCAGCTGAACGGAATGGACAGTGTCTTGAAAGAAGGATATAAGATGAACATAAACAAAAGCAAAACGAGGATAATGGAATATAGCCGAATTAAATCGAGTGATGCTGAGGGAATTAGATTAGGAAATGAGACGCTTAAAGTAGTAAATGGGTATAACTCACGATGGTCGAAGTAGAGAGGATATAAAATGTAGACTGGCAATGGCAAGGAAAGCGTTTCTGAAGAAGAGAAATTTGTTAACATCGAGTTCAGATTTAAGTCAGGAAGTCATTTCTGAAAGTATTTGTATGGACTGTAGCCATATATGGAAGTGAAACATGGACGATAAATAGTTTAGACAAGAAGAGAATAGAAGCTTTCGAAATGTGGTGCTACAGAAGAATGCTGAAGATTAGATGGGTTAATCGCATAGCTAATGGGAGGTATTGAATAGAATTGGAGAGAAGAGAAATTTGTGGCACAACTTGACTAGAAGAAGAGGTAGGTTGGTAGGACATATTCTGAGGCACCAAGGTATCACCAATTTAGTATTGGAGGGCAGCGTGGAAAGTAAAAATCGTAGAGGGGGACCAAGAGATGAATACACTAAACAGATTCAGAAGGCTGTAGGTTGCAGTAGGTACTGGGAGATGAATAGGCTTGCACAGGATAGAGTAGCATGGAGAGCTGCATCAAATCAATCTCTCGACAGAAGACCACAACAACAGAGCCAGTAACATTTTTCAGCTGAGCTAAGATAATTAAATATCCTGAATTTTCTGATATTATTGGACATTTATATTTTATATGTGAAATTTAATGCCAGGATCCCTTGTCTGCATTGGCCATTCCTGAGATTGCTCTTGAGCATTGTAATACTCAACACATGCAAAAGAAATTCCAATAAATACAATTACAGGGAATAGTTATTGTATATTCTAAGACAGAGGACCCCTCACTACAGTTAAAATATTTTAGTAACATTAATGACAGCTATTCTTCTGAAGTCTAAACTCTTGGTGTGTAATAGCACGTTTTCTTACAGGTCGGGTTCAAACTACTTTATGCTCGCTTTGTGGAATCGTGCACACAATGCAAACATAGCATTCACTTATTACCAACCAGAGGCACGTTTTAGACTTGTTGCTCCACTTTTCAAACACAGTACAGCAGATATTCTGCTTGGCATCGATTCTACAAGTCCTTGACAGGATTCTAGAAATTCTTGTCACCAGATGTCTATTCACAGGTCAAGTGATCCCCACAAATTATGGGGTGGTGATTTACGAACATGCAGCTGGCTCTTATTAGACGTTCGAATGGGATACAGATCAGGCACATTTGATGACCCAAACATTGATGCCAGTTCACTATAATGCCCTTAAACCATTGCAGCACGATAGTGACCTTGCAACAATGATAATTATCCTGTTGGAAGATGTCTTCACTGTAGGGGGACACTTTACGCATGAAGCGATGCATATTGTCCTCGATACTGTTCACGTAGTTTACTGCTGTCATTTTGCCTTCGATTACCACCACAGATCCCATAGCATAATTATGCAGTCACTGACCTGCATTTGTGTCGCAGTGCATGTTTCGTGAAGCCATTCGCCTGGATGTCAGCGTGTAAGGACCCAAACATCAACCTGGTGTAACGAGAAATGCAGTTCATTCTACAGGGGACGCGTTTCTATTGATCAACGGTAAAAACTCAGTGATGCTGTGCGTGCATCATCATAACTGACGATGTCGTTGGTCAACACAGGAAGATGTAGGAGTCATATGAAGTGGAGCTCCTCGCTCAGCAACCAAAGATGTGCTTTGTAACACGAGCATTGCACTCTGTCGCCAGATCTGCCACAGATCGCTACCTATCCTGTATATCACTGTGTGGATCTCCCGACATCTAAGTTCTGTGATGACACGTGTTCGTCCAACATCGAACGGGCAGCTTGTTATTCCACCATCTTTCAACAACTTTACATAGGTGCTCATGACAGTAATACTGTTTCACATCTCGTTCCAGTTGTCGCGCCAAAGCAATGTGTCCTTTGAAACTTCCTGGCAGATTAAAACTGAGTGTCGGGCTGAGACTCGAACTCGGGACCTTTGCCTTTCGCGGCAAGTGCTGTACCATTCTCTCATTCTGGAAATGTGTCCTTTGTCAAAACCACTTAATCCATGAATTTCCACATTTGTGGCCCATATTGTCGCTATAATGCCTGTCCATTCGTCTCTCTTCTGCTTACATCCCTTCTTTAATGGGGCACGCGGCCATAGCACCATCAGGAGGCATTCAACCTCGCAGCGGGCAGTGGTCATAAAGTTCTGACTCTTCAGTGTATATGAAAACTTTATTTTCGTCCCGGCCGAAGTGGCCGTGCGGTTAAAGGCGCTGCAGTCTGGAACCGCAAGACCGCTACGGTCGCAGGTTCGAATCCTGCCTCGGGCATGGATGTTTGTGATGTCCTTAGGTTAGTTAGGTTTAACTACTTCTAAGTTCTAGGGGACTAATGACCTCAGCAGTTGAGTCCCATAGTGCTCAGAGCCATTTTTTTTATTTTCGTTGGAGTAATCTTTTGTTATTAAATTCAGCAGAAGGGTTTGTAAAGGAAGATTTAAGATTTCTGGCCACATACAGTGAGACTTTTCCTAAATGTGGGTTATAAATTTCTTTGTGTAGTTTGCTTCCGCCCTCTTTTAACACCTCTGCTGATATCGGGTCCTCGATTGCTGCCTTCTTGTTTTTGAGCTTTTGAATGGTGTGGAACACTTCCTGTTCTGTGATTCTACATTCGTCATTATTAATGCTGCCACTCACAAACATTGCGTAATTGAAGGTTATGTGCGGACCAGTGCAATTTAACATTTCTGAGAAATACTCTTTCCATCTTTCTAGGATATCTTCCAGCTGCGTTAACGTATTTTGATTTTTATCTTTTATGAATAGGTTTTCACATTGATAGCCTCTCTTACTTTTCTTTATATACTAAAACAACTTCTTTGAGTTCCCATTCCTGCTTTTCACTTCTATAGATTCTAGTACTCCAGTTAGATATTTCCTTTTCTCTGTTCGTAGAACTCTTGCTGTTTCTCTTCTAATCGCCTTGAAGGTCTCTCTCCTGTCGTCACTCTCATTATGCAGCCACAGCATCCTTGCCTCTTTCCTCCTTTCTTCTGCTTCCTGACACTTTTCGTTGAACCATTTCTGTTTCTTCGTTTTCTTTTTCTTGCGCAGTGTTTTATCTGCTGCATCTGTTACTACAGTCTTTATTCTTTCCCAAGCTTTCTCGACACTATTTTCCTCCTCAGCTTCTTGCAATTCTGTAAATCGGTTATTTATTTCAATGGAATAGGCTTCTTCAACAGACCGTTACTTCAGTCGTTCGATGTCTAAATTAGGTTTTGATGTGGCTTTTGTGTTGTTGGTTCCAAATCACCTTGATTTTCATCTTTCCTACCACAAGGAAATAATCTGAGCCGATTGCAGCTCCTCTGTACGTTCTGACATCTCTTATAAATGAAGTGAAACGTTGATCTGTCATAACATGGTCAATCTGATTTAATGTTTTGCCATCTGGAGAGCACCATATACCTTTGTGTACATCTTCGTGAGGAAACATCATCGACCAAATTCTCATATTCTTTGACATTGCCAAGTTGATCATTTTTAATCCATTTTCGTTTGTGGTCGAGTGCTTGCTGTGTTTTCGTATTGTGGGGATGAACATATCCTCTTTACCTATTTTTCCATTAAAGTCCTGTAAGATAATTCTCATATTTCTTGTTGGAATATTTTCAAGTACTTTCTCAAATTCTTCATAATACTCATCTTTCTCATCCTCAGTTGAATCTTCAGTCGGTGCATGGACATTTATGAATCTTATACCGTACTACTGGTGTTTGAATGTTATGTAAGACATTCTTTTGTTAATGGGATGGAATTCCTTAACCCGATTAACAATCCTGTTCTTAACAGCAAATCCAGTACCAAATTCATGATGTTTTTAATCTCACCCATAAAAAATGACACAATTATCCTGCGTGTGTATCCCTGCTCCAAGCAACCTAACTTCCTGTAGAGCTACAATGTCTCTCTTGTATGTTTTTAGTTCAGATATCAAAGTCACTGCCGCAGCTGTTTTATTAAGACTTCGAACGTTCCATGTCCCAAATACGAAGCAGTGTTTCTTGTTCCCATCTCGCGAATTCCTGTTCCATAGCCTATGTCCTGTTCCTTTGAATTCATTATCCGAGGCAAATCGTTGATGTGAGCCAGTAGCCCCTTGCCGCGTTACGAGCGCAGCGCAAGTTAAGCCTGGTGATGGGGCTGCCATCTCACAGCTTCCAAGCTCGCTGAGTAATATTTTGGATTACCATTTCCTAGCACATTGTCTTTCCAAGGCTCTGAGCTCTGCCTGGCCCGTAGAGATGCCTTCCGCTTCTTCTAACGTTATAATAACATTCTCTTCCGGCATCCGAGCCGTTGATGCCCTCTTCACTGGTCCTTTATTTACTTGGTACCACCGTGTCTGGTGAGCATTCCCCTATCCGCCACCTGAGGAGGCGCCCGATGGGGGACCAGCAACCCCTCACACTACCACTTTCACTTAAATGGTGAAGAGATTGATAAACAACTGCTGAGATGTTGACGTCTATAGGATTATCTTACCGCATACACCGTACAATAGCGAACTGCTTTCTTTCTATACTGTAGATACACCATGAGCTTGTCGGCTTTTTCTGCATTGCTAACTCCCATCGTACACTCATACTCTAACTAACTAGCAAAACGCAGTGCGCTCAAGGAACGCTAAAGCATTCTGTGAGCAAGTATAGCAATATTGTTCCTAGCAACTAACAAGCTGAGTTGCTCAAACAAGTGTCGGTGTGGAAGCTTTTCAAAATACGATTTTCGTTAAACATTCGCACTAGAATCCTGCAACGAACACTACTGACATTGTGATTTATTGTACTTCAGTTCATTAATGTCAATAGGCATTGATTCTTTTAAAAAGTGTATGTTTGCACAAAAATAGTTTCCAATTATTATTACAATCTGTTTGCAACGGCCTTGCCGCAGTGGAACTTCTTAGGTAATAGAACCCAGTACGTTGTCCTCGATGGTGAGTGTTCATCGGAGGTGAGGGTATCATCTGGAGTGCCCCAGGGAAGTGTAGTAAGTCCGCTGTCGTTTTCTGTCTACATAAATGATCTTTTGGATAGGGTGTATAGCAATGTGCGGCTGTTTGCTGATGATGCTGTGGTGTACGGGAAGGTGTCGTTGAGTGACTGTAGGAGGATACAAGATGTCTTGGACAGGACTTGTGATTGGTGTAAAGAATGGCAGCTAACTCTTAAATATAGATAAATTTAAATTAATGCGGATGAATAAGAAAAAGAATCCTGTAATGTTTGAATACTCAATTAGTAGTGTAGCGCTTGACACAGTCACGACGATTAAATATTTGGGCGTAACATTGCAGAGCGATATGAAGTGGGACAAGCATGTAATGGCAGTTGTGGGGAAGGCGGATAGTCGTCTTCGGTTCATTGGTAGAATTTTGGGAAGATGTGGTTCATCTGTAAAAGAAACTGCTTATAAAACACTAATACGACCTATTCTTGAGTACTGCTCGAGCGTTTGGGATCCCTATGAGGTCGGATTGAGGGAGGACATAGAAGCAATTCAGAGGCGGACTGCTAGATTTGTTACTGGTAGGTTTGATCATCACGCGAGTGTTGCGGAAATGCTTCAGGACCTCGGGTGGGAGTCTCTAGAGGAAAGGTGGCGTTCTTTTCGTGAATCGCTACTGAGGAAATTTAGAGAACCAGCATTTGTGGCTGACTGCAGTACAATTTTACTCCCGCCAACTTACATTTCGCGGAAAGACCACAAAGATAAGAGAGATTAGGGCTCGCACAGAGGCATATAGGCAGTAATTTTTCCCTCGTTCTGTTTGGGAGTGGAACCGGCAGAGAAGATGCTAGTTGTGGTACGAGGTACCCTCCGCCACGCACCGTATGGTGGACTGCGGAGTATGTATGTAGATACACCGGTTTCGGCCAGTTAACCGAAGTTAAGCGCTGTTGGGCTGTGGCCGGCACTTATATGGATGACCGTCTGGGCCGCCATGCGCTGTTGGCAATTTTCGGGGTGCACTCAACCTCGTGATGCCAACTGAGGAACTACTCGACGGAATAGTGGTGACTCCGGTCAAAGAAAACCATCATAACGACTGGAAGAGCGGTGTGCCGACCACACACCCCTCCTTCCTGAATCTTCATCTGAGGATGACACGGCGGTCGGATGGTCCCGATGGTCCGCTTGTGGCCTGAAGCTGGAGTGAATTACAATCTGTTGATTGGCTAACAGTACGAGCCCCTGACTCTAATTCCCTTCTGTGAATACCGCAGATCAGTAGCACTTTCCATTTCCGCAATATTTGCAGTGCAAGTTTTAAGTAATTCAGCCTGTATAGCGAAGTGATAAATATTCCTCAATATATGTGTTTCGCCGCCTACCAAAAAATACGTCAGTTGAACACAGAGCATCTGCCATAACCACCACGAGCCCACTATAACCAACTCCCGCTCCCAAAGCAGTTACGCTAAAGTTTTTGTGCAATTCTCGAACAAAGACAATAAATGTTTTACGTGCTTTGTTTCCGCTTAACGTATATTCTACCTTTCAGCATAGTTCTATTTTTGGGGTAACTGGTTACAAAAATCATATTATCTGAAAATAGAGGGGTGCTCAGACAGAAATGACAGCATTTATACAAATACTTTGCTTCGCTACTGACACGTGGTGTTATTGGTTGGAGTCTCAGAACAATGTCGCACACTTTGAAATAGTTCACGTCACACTATGAATCGAAATTAACAAACTCACAAATGAAATTTATGACGTGCTATTAAGTTTCACAAAAGAATGATTTTAAGTGCATGTTACTGTCTTGACGAAACTTTGTCATTACAATTTCAGTGTAATGTCTTCGAATAAAAGTGTCATTTCTGTTCGTGTCGATGACTGTTTCTTCAGCTACATGTTGCACTATGCTGTAGCAGTTACTTCTATATATGGTACAAGTTTCGTCAAGCTACATTACTTTGCAGTGTGATGTCATGCGAACGCTACGTTCATTCTTAAGTTTTGCTCACGAATGTCCTTTCTGTTCACGCACTGTTTCATTGATTAAATATATATTTAAATACAGTGACGCACACACACACACACACACACACACACACACACACACACACACACACTATTCCTATATGCGATTAATTTTGGGCTATACAAGTGACAAACATTGTCAGAAAAATTATTACGGTCACAATCTCTCGGTTTCGAATAAAGATTTTGGCAAATGCATTAAACTGTAATCGCATCTGATAAAAGTCCAATTGTGAACCCGGCCCAACCCCGTCCAACGGCGTTTCCGTTACTGGCCGTTTCTCAAACTGTCTGCTCTACTTCCTCAGTACGGGGTAGGTGAAGAAAACTATGTCTGTAAATACAATAGTAGAAAGAAATATTATCTGCAGAACGCGTTAGTAAATCTAATTACCGAGCGGGGCGGCGCAGTGGTTAGACACTGGACATTCGGGAGGACGACGGTTCAATCCCGCGTCCGGCTTTCCTGATTTAGGTTTTCCGTGATTTCCCTACATCACTCCAGGCAAATGCCGGGATGGTTCCTCTGAAAGGGCACGGCCGACTTCCTTCCCAATCCTTCCCTAATCCGATGAGACCGATGACCACGCTGTCTGGTCTCCTTCTCCAAACCAACCAACCAACCAGCCAACCTAAATCTAATTGAATGCAGGCATATGGTAATATTGCCTTATGAGTGGATTTTGAAAACATATCCAGGAGTATTAAGTGCTTAAAAGAGAGTAGTTTGGTTCCTCTTTCCTTGACAACCCCAATAAATTCGGAGGAATAATTTCATAAAAGTAAAGAGTCGCGATTTGTATCAGGGATTTCCTAAAATATCAACATGTTTCGTACCGACTGATGTATTTAACTATAAACGTGCCTACTACAATCGATAGTTTCGCTGAGCGTACTTCAGAATCTGAAATGCGCCTTCGTTGGACTTTCAGGCTGCAGGGTATTCAAGGGCGATGGGCCGAGCGCTTCTCGGCTGTGGCTGTTGTCGTTGTTTTTGTTCTTGTTTTCTGCGCCTCGCTAGTCCTTCTCCAGCGCTGAGACGCAACGGGGCACAGTTCCCATTAAAGCGGAATTTAAATAGTCTGAAACGGAAAACGTCTTCCAAACTGGAAGCGAAACTTGAATGTAACTACCGAAATAAATCTGGTAAGTAAGATAACGTCTCTGGATGTAATTGCTTGAGCTTCCGGAGATCGTATGAACAAACTACGCTATTTGGGAAGTCTTGTTAGTCTGCAGTACTTTGTGCGACAATGTAATTTCGAGGGAACGGACAACAAACCAAGTGTCTGATCCGCTTCCGCTAAAATATAGCGGCTAGTTTATTAAATACCCAGAACTTATTCACCCAATATTTAAGAATGGAGTCACTTGGGGACTTCCAACAATCGTTACACATAATTTCGAACGTTTACGAAACTGTTTCTCTGTGAAAACTCTCAGAAAGTGATCAAAGGATAAAAGTTATTTGCTTATAACGTTACCAGACATTTATGTGTAAATGGGTTTTAAGGACGTAGTACTATCCAGAACTTCTGAGATAACAGAAACAACTAACCATTTCCCGTTTTAGGGCCTCTTTGTTCGATTGCGATGGTATCATTATCTATTATTCCTGCTGCGGTAGATTTAGAACGCATATAAATTCGCTTTAGAATATTTGGTGACATATTCTGCTTGTGGTAAAATCTTATTACTGCCTGTAGTTCCGTGGAAGATATGAGGAAAGATGTGGCGTACGTTTGGTGGAAAATACTTCAAAAATTTATGTGCATGTCAGACGACGCAGTTTTTTGAAATACATGAAGGTGACTGAAAAGATTTTACGGTACGAAAATTTAACGTCTAAAGCTAATTAGATAGCTAAAGATGGAGTGCATCGAGGAGTACTACGTACCTGTCACGCACTGTCTGTTACAAAAAATGGCTCTGAGCACTATGGGACTTAACATCTGAGGTCATTAGTCCCCTAGAACTTAGAACTACTTAAACCTAACTAACCTAAGGACATCACACACATCCCTGCCCGAGGCAGGATTCGAACCTGCGACCCCTCACGGTTCCAGACTGAAGCGCCTAGAATCGCTCGGCCACACTGGCCGGCTGTCTGTTACACATAGATGACAGAACTCTAAAGGGATTAATAAGAACAGCACAAGAACTAGTATGAAGGCTTTCACGACCGGATGACATATCTTCTGGTAAACCTTCCGGGATGTAAGGTCGTGGTCCATGAAACTCTTCAGCTCCTAACATATCGTCAAGAGCTGCGCTGGACATCTTCAGAGGGGTGTTTCTCCTCCGGCAAGACTCACCGGGGGAGAAACACCACTCTGAAGATGCCCAGCGCAGCTCTGGACGAAACGTTAGGAGCTGGAGAGTTTCATGGACCACGACCTTACATCCCGGAAGGTTTACCAGAAGATAGCACAACAACTGCCCGCAGTAGCGTTAGGGGCAGAGGGAGAAAGAAAGAGTGAGGGGGGGGGGGGGCGGGTGAGAGAAAGAGAGAGAGAGAGAGAGAGAGGGAGAGAGAGGGAGAAAGGGAGAAAGGGAGAGAGACAGGGAGGAGAGAGAGAGAGAGATTGAGATACTCTGTGAATAAACTGTGAACTCTGCTTTACATCCAAATGCAATGATGAACCAATGAGGAAGATTGAATGCCACCTGATGGAGTTACTGGTACGTGATGCGGAAGGTATGTAAGTAGGTTGTTTAGGTTTTTATGTTGGTAACGTCACGTAGCGCTCTGTATGAAAATCACTGACTGTGCTGTGTGCAGTTTGTGGCTGGTTGGCATTGTTGTAATATTTGCTATTGTAGTGTTGGGCAGGTGGATGTGAACAGCGCGTAGCATCGCGCAGTTAGAGGTGAGCCGCCAGCGGTGGTGGATGTGGGGAGAGAGATGGCAGAATTTTAATAGCGGACGATCTGAACGTGTGTCCGTCAGAAAGAGTAAATTTGTAATACTGGATATCATGAATTGACTTTTGAACACTATTAAGGTAAACACAACGTTTGTTCTTTATCAAAATCTTTCATTTTATAGCTATGCCTGTCAGCAGTTAGTACCTTCAGATGTCAGAATCTTTCATTTAGCTGGCAGTATTGGCGCTCACTGTATTGCAGTAGTTAGAGTAACGAAGATTTTTGTGAGGTAAGTGATTCATGGAAGGTAAAGTTTATTGTTAGTCACGCCCATTCTTTTGTAGGGATTATTGAAAGTCAGATTGCGTCGCGCTAAAAAATGTCTGAGTTCGTTCAGTTTCGCTCAGCTGTTTGAAAATCAAATAACGTAAGAGGTTTATCAGCACAGTCATTTATAATTTTTCTGATGGTACGTTACAGGCATGCACAGGAAGAATAGTCATTATTCAGGGCTATGATATGAACGATCATTCGAAGCAAAATGTCCAGTAATCATGGACAATAAAATGCATACCTCAAGAGCATTGAGGACTTCATCTTCGATAAAGAACAAAAGAAGAATAAATTTTCTAATATACATCCGCTCTTAGATGGGTATCTTAAGAACTATGAGCACTTGTTCACTAGAAGAGTTGTATTCCACAGTAGCAAAGAGAAACAAGTGCTCATAGCACTTAAAATATGCACTTTAGAGTGGATGTTTAATGGAGTTTTTTCTCCTTTTGGTCCACACTACGACTTCCCAAAATACAGAAATCAAAGATCTTGCAGTAGAAGACTTTTGTTACACATGCTCAGAAACGAACAAGTGCTCATATCTCTGAAGATATGTCATACCCCTGAAGATTGTCGAATCCTCCTGTTATGTCTTCTTTGCACGTTGTGTGGTTCTTTAGTGGATACAGGAGCGAAGAACAGATGCCATTCATGAATAGAAAATTCAGAGGTTAATTTATTCTGCATCTAGTATCAAATAGCAAAAAATGGTTCAAATGGCTCTCAGAACTATGGTATTAACATCGGAGGTCATCAGTCCCCTAGACTTAGAACTACTTAAACCTAACTAACCTAAGGACATCACACACATCCATGCCCGAGGCAGGATTCGAACCTGCGAGTGTAGCAGCAGCGCAAGTATGGACTGAAGCGCCCAGATCCGCTCGGCCACAACGGCGGGCATCAAAAAGCAAAAAGAATACATAACTCTTTTGCTGGTCTTGCAGCGTCAATTGCTAACAATAGCTCTGAATGCTGGAACATATAAAGATACAAAATATTTATTAATCTGTCGCTCTTCAATACACTGTCTATTCAGAAGATGGCTCAAAAATGGTTCAAATGGCTCTCAGTACTATGAGACTTAACATCGGAGGTCATCAGTCCCCTAGAACTACTTAAACCTGACTAACCTAAGGACATCACACACATCCATGCCCGAGGCAGGATTCGAACCTGTGACCGTAGCGGTCGCGCGGTTCCAGACTGCAGTGCCTAGAACCGCTCGTCCACTCCGGCCTGCCATTCAGAAGATGTCGAATCCTGGTCACTGTGAAAGTCTGTAAATGTTATTCAACTGACGAACGCTCCAAGTGGGCTCAAGTGCATATATGTTCGAAGTACACCTGCCGACGGATGTTCGGAGAGGGGATGCTTGCACCTCAATGGTGGCTGCGTAATCGTTGGAGGCAGCGCCCTCGTGCCGTGGTGGCGGCTGTAGGAAACGCGGCAGCGTAGCTGGCGGCACGCATCTCCTGGGACACACTGTAGGTGCAGCAGGGACGAATTGGGAATCGTTCTAGCGACGATACGGGCCGCAAATAGGGAATTGTAGTGATACAGTAAACGATAGTGACAATGAGCTGATTGCTATACGACGCATGGGAACGAGTATCACGGAATCGAGGAAACTCGTTGGCTATTCAATTACATGAACATGCATGGAAAATTGTTGAAGGACGGTAAACCGCAACTAGTTTTTGTAACACATATTATACCTAGATAGAACATTTCTCAATGATTAACCACAGTAATTGTGGTATACAGAGACGGACAGTTTTTATGACCCGAAGATGGTCTGAATTTGACCGAAATCGTCACTCTAAATCAGGCCAAGATTTGCGCCGCCGGAGCTCTCGCTTGCTACACGATATTCCAAGAAGGTGCGTGATTGAGACGGATACATGTCGAAGGCTGCTCATGCGGGTAACTTAAGCCTTTTTTGCACAGAGCTGGCGTGGAGAGGACACCTGGTGGCGGCGAGTTGGGGACGTAACGCAGACGGGACGTAAGCAGTTCACATTGAGTGGCGCTGACAGGGAGACGCGGGAAGCTCGTACTACGAACAGATCAGAATCTTCATCAGACGTAGATATTGATGCACTGGATCTCTTATAATTCGTAAATGGTGAGTAGTGAAAAAGATATTTGGCACATGCGTTGTGGTCGAAAAGATAGAAGAAATACGGCACATTCGACGTAATGAAAGAACTGAAAATGTATCCCGAACGTTTCCAGCTTATTTACAGAATGTCTCAAAAGTGTTTTTATATTGTGTTAGACAAAGTGAAGGAGAGCTTTCAGAGATAAGCAACGAAACTGAAGAGTTTTGACGCTAATTCCTATTTTTCATGTGATTTCCATTTGGACATAAGCCTAAACATTGCCGATTTTGTGAGAGATGCTCAAACTTTTATGACACTTTTCCAGAACCTGACCGTTCTCTAAATATTTCATTGTTTCCGACCAGAAATTCCTCGTTAGAGGGCGTAGTTTTCTACATGTGACTGAGCAAAAAACACATCAACGCCTTCCGATACAACACACACAAATCTGCAATAACCTCCCATGTAAGGGATACGCGACATCCATTTGACGAAATAGAAAGCAACCTTGAAATACTATATACACTGAATAAACGGCACAGAATGTCTCTGTATGAAGAACTGGAAATCTGTTACACATAAGCTTGGGAAACATCTACACTATGACAAAAGTGAAAGGGGCTAACTTTTACAAAAGCTCTGAAAAAGTACCTACAGCATTCTCATAGTGAACAGTTTCAACACACAGCAATTAGTGTAATCACCCCCATTCATCCGTCAATAAATTCAATCTACAATACATATGCCATATACGATTTATTGTAATCTTTCTGTATATAAGAAATTAATAGAATAATTGGAGTAGGAACATCTGTGTATTCAAGAGCAGCCCATTAACATTTTTTTTAAAACAAAACGAAAACATGTTTACGTACTAAACTATTGAATTATTATTTTTGTATGCAGTGCTGCAATGCATTCACATTAAAAAACGTATGTATAGATACCTATTATAACAACTGTGTTGTGCACATGCCAGTATTCTCGTGCAGCCCATTCACATACTTAAAAACTAAAAACGTATTTTTGTAGAAACCATTTAATTTTTTATCTTTGTAGCCAGTATAATCCAACATCCCTTTAATGAATTCTTTGAAACGGCTGTGTGAGTGTAATGTGCAGTGGAGAGAACATACATTAGGCTACAGTATGCACACCTTTTACAACTCTATCTTCCCCGTAAGTACAATTCACTATCGAAACTTCCTATTCTTTAAACCGTAAAGTGTCTATTCTAAATCAACAAATTTCATCATGAGCAAAAGACGCAAAATAGTCTACGCTGAACTTGGTCTGTGACTGTGGAAAAACGGCTGCACTATTCCCCAAAAACAGTCATGTAAATAAACAGTTCTCCAAATGAAGATGACGATGTGGTGGCCGGGGTGGCCGAGCGGTTGTAGGTGCTACAATCTGGAACCGCGGTCTCAGGTTCGAATCCTGCGTCGGGCATGGGTGTGTGTGATGTCCTTAGGTTAGTTAGGTTTAAGTAGTTCTAAGTTATAGGGGACTGACGACCTCAGAAGTTAAGTCCTATAGTGCTCAGAGCCATTTGGACCATTTTTGAAGATGATGGTGTAAACCAACGAAACGCGCAGTGACAAAATAAACAAGTGACTGACGTAGAAACCGTTTTATTTGAACTGTATGTTTGGCTACACATTTCGTCCGACAGCCCTACTGCACTAAGGGAAATGAAAAGTCATAACATGCAGCAACCGAGTATTTGTCAAAGAATTGCAGAGAAGCCGAGGTACTGGGAAGGGAAGTCTGCCACTGCATAACATTACAGTTTTCCCTATCATGTGTTATAAAATTATGCTAGTAAGGAAAGAGGAGCCTTTCTTGAAATGTCATTGTATCCCATCTGGAAAGCGGTATTTCAGTGTGCTAGTACCAAGTATATAGTAGATTTACGAGTCTCTCCGGCAAAACTCACTGATTTAGTACAGAAAATGTAATGCTAAATGTACATGTTCAGTGAGATTGCAACAGGAATAGTGTTAAATTTTTAAATACTTTCTGCTGTAGCTTGTGCAGATTTTTACTACAGTGTACGTTATGTGTTTTGACCTGTGTTGTTGTCCTTTCTCAAAACAAGGTCTCTATTTGTGCAATAAGTAACAGAGGAAAACTTGAGATTTTCAGCAGGAAAACATTATAACTGTACAGACTTCCATGCTGTTCGTCGAGAAAACTTAAAAATATAGTGATTTTTTTTTCAAATATAACATAAGTAACTATGAAACAAGCTTACAAAAGTATTAAAAATAGCATTTTACCTTATATTTACTACCTATTACAAGAAAAATCAAATATGTAATCATAAATAAGGTACTAGGTAAGCGTAAAACATCCAGTACACACTGTAGTTATATCAGTAGCAAAATCCCACTTCTCATTCATTGCTCGCTGGAACACACCACTTGTTGGACAGTATGTGAAACATTATAGTTACTTAAGATTTCCTGAATGAATGTGTTAGTTTAGACAAGAAAAATTTACGTATACAGTATTTACTGGAATGAGATTCTCACTCTGCAGCAGTGTGTGCGCTGATATGAAACTTCCTGGCCGATTAAAACCGTGTGCCGGACCGAGACTTTAACTCGGGACTTCGCCTTTCGCGGGCAAGTATTTACTAGTTAACCCTGCTGCTGAATCTGCTATTGTCTACCTCCGACTTTAAAATGAAAATAACTGTTAATGCAATATTATCTTAAAATGTGATCGTAGCTAACTTCATAAGTCAGATACAGAAGAGAAACACAAACCACAAATGCTCATAGTGCGTCGCGATAACGTCGAGAGCTGCACGTCGTAGCTCGTCACGGACAAATCTCAAAGTTCAAAATGGTTCAAATGGCTCTAAGCACTGTGGGACTTAATACTTGAGGTCACCAGTCCGCTAGATTTAGAACTACTTAAACCTAACTAACCTAAGGACGTCGCACACATCCATGCCCCATGCAGGGTTCGAACATGCGACCGTAGCAGCAGCGCGGTTCCAGACTGAAGTGGCTAGAACCGCTCAGCCACAGCGGCCGGCTAACTTTACAAAAATGTCTGGTGGTTTACTTATTTGGGAAGTACCTCAATAACTATTAAGTTGGAAAGATAGACTATAAGGTGCCAACTTTTTTTTTTTTGTCTCACAGTTTCCTCAAAATGGGAGGAGAAAGTCTGCATTGCGAAGAACACTCGCGAATTCCAAAATAGCGCTTTTCAATTTTTTTTTCGCGAAAAGTAAAAGTTTTACTGAGACACTATATAAAGAAGGGGATGTAACTTTGCTTCATGTACCTAAAACAATTTTCTTAGGTACATCGTATAGCTTCAAATTAATGAAGCATCCCTTCGGTATGCAACTCGTGCAGATAAACCCATGTGGCGCGGACCGCAGAGCTACGCGTCCGCTCCATGCCATTTGTTAACATGTATATAGCGCAAAACACTGTCTCGTCTCCGCCAAAGTCCGTGCCACACCATACCTGTGTGAACAGCACATTAGGAGGACGTGCTTGCAACACAGAGTATGTGCACCTAAAAAGTGAATATGGCGGCATACTCTTATAGGCAGGAGTTCATCAAGTGTGATTGTTTTCAACATTTTATTTTTCTGCCTATGCAATAACTTCAATAACTTGATTAAGTAAGTACATTATTTAGTAGTGATATAGTGAGCCGAACTACCAAAAGGCTTACATAAAGGCTTTTAACACTGATATTTTTATATTTATACACATGTCGATTTTAGAATAGCTTCTGTAATGTGTATGTATTTGGAACTGCGATTCTTGTGACAGAGAAACACATGGCGTTACGCAGATTGAAATTTCTTAAACCTGAACACTGGCACACTTTGATGAGTTCATAAAAAAGAAATGTTCCAAAACGGCTTGTCTGTGCAGTTGAGTATATTGCTCTAGGGTAACATTTAGTCTTGAAAGTTCCTGGAGTGGACGGAAAGGTCGCTGATGTGTGTGCTACGCCGTACATGCATCAGCTCAAGTCGGAGGTAATGAGGAACATTAGCAGCATCAAGTCTGAGGTGATGAGGAACATTAGCAGCGAAAAGCGAGAAACCGCTGATAAATGCATCAAAATTAGTATTTACTAGCGCAACGTCTTGGAATCTCTTTGAGAGCTCATGATGAAAAATTTCAGTAACTGAATTGTCGTGAGTCATGTGATCGTTCTATGTTATTTACTTGAAGCAGATTTTTCCATATGGTTTGTGTCACACCATCAATCTTGTCCGCAATGTCTGCTATCAATGATCCTAATGAATTCAAATAATTAGTTTTGTCGATTATAAAAGATTTTGTCATCGCCCCACTTACCCTTAACTCATTTTTAGCCTAGTGGCCATCCGCAATCTAGCCAGCAGTCACCGTTGTCCGTCAGAACGCATCATATTCTCTTTGGGCTGGTGTTTCTCCAGTTCATAAGAGTGCCATAGCATATTAAGGCTTTAGCATAGCTTCCAAATGATGTAGGAATAAAGCAATCCCCATTCGGTACTGAACGATCTCGCTTCTTCACTTTTTCCTTTTTGGCCATATGCGTAGACGCCGCAGTACACCTCATGCATAACGAACATCCAATTCAAGACTCGCCCTCGTGAAGCACTGTTTGTCCAGGCCTGATCTAAATAAAATAATAGTTACAGATGTATATAATACGATGTAAATCCTAACATTTATAAAAACTGACCAGCTTTGCTTACTCCCGTCTCTTACATCCGCTGTTTGTTACCTGTCGCCTTGAGTTTGCGCTGGTACAGAAAACAATTAGAGATTCCGTGCAGTGAAATGAAGCCCTATTAATCAACGCTGCAAATGTCTTACTGTTTTTCAGTCAAGGGTGTTAGTGGGCAGATACATATCACGTAGACCGAATGACGCCCTCAACACTCTATTACATCAGAAAACAATTTCTACTAATAACAATTTGAAAAAATACCTTTATTCATAATTTACATTCTATTCTTTCTCCTTTAGAAAATTCTGGTGTTTATAAAACAGTCTGCGATACTTGCTCCTCTTACTATGAAGGACAAACTGGACGTGCCTTCACTACCAGATATAAAGAACACTTGCTAAGAAAAAATGGCACTGGCCCCCAAAATTCGTCCTTTGCCGACCATCTTCTAATTACAGGTCATTCACCTAAAGCCATCAGCGATAGCAACGTTTTGCACACCGAACAGAAAGGTCGTAGACTAGATATTATAGAAGAAATAGAGATTTTCAAATATTTTGCTCGAAACGATAGCCTCGTCCTTAACGAACAGCTGAAGCTACGTAACAGCCATTCACAATTATGTGACCATGTTATAGACCATTCTTTGATTTAAATTCTGAGGAAGACACTCCTAGCAGTGTCGAAACCCGGTGAATTCGTTAAAAATAGTGAACAAGGCCTGTTTTCTTTCAATTATAACTATTCATGGTCTCTGAACGTGCAGCCATGTACAAAAATTTTGCAATTTTCAAGAGGTCGTCTCTGCAAGTTGCAGAGACGTGTGATTCGTAACAAGTAAACGAACCGGGGCAGACCTCGCACAGCTATCACGCTGCTTCGGGAGGAGCGAGTTACACGATTAGCACATGGCAATCACTGTAGAAGTGTATGAACATCAGGAGCTGAAGAGGGCATGAACCTCACTCTTGCCTTGAAATTCGTGAACAGAGTGCTAGATCAAAAGTTCAATAAGACTGAAATTAATTCTGCCTATGGACTCTAAGATGCAGCGCTGAAGTTAGGCAATTAACGAATTTTGCTGCAGAGGTAGGGTTCACACTGCTTTGAATCTCAAACTGCCGCAATAACTCAGCGTGGACGAACAAAAATCCTCGAGCGAACGTGGAAACAAGACGTCGCATTTAGTATCAATGTGTGAACGTAAGTTGTGGGTAAGACGCCATTACCGCCGTGCACTGCACGTAACAACTGAACAGGTGCTGTTTATTATCGGCATATGAGCGACAAATTACCAGAGAGAACATTACCCTTACAGAAAAACAACAGATGTTACTATCACATGGAACAGTCAAACGAAAAACAACATACTTGGTGGAAAAGTAAGTAAACTCTTTATTATTTCAAAAGTAACTGTCATAACTTTATACATTTATCGCACTATGAAACAAGGCGGCCAAAGCCTTTATGCTAAAACGTTTGTGGTTGCCTTCGGAACCGTGATTGTAATCAGGCGTGGATCTCTTCGTCTGAAGCAAATCGACAGCCACTCCAAAAGTATGGAGATTGGGATTGTATGGGGAATGTGTAAGAGCTCCCCAAGCGAAACTTCTGCCAGACCTCTGCAGCGTAGTCGAAAGAATAGACATGCCAGCTCCGGGAACCGCGGTGGTCTAGCGGTTCTGGCGCTGCAGTCCGGAACCGCGAGACTGCTACGGTCGCAGGTTCGAATCCTGCCTTGGGCATGGGTGTGTGTGATGTCCTTAGGTTAGTTAGGTTTAAGTAGTTCTAAGTTCAAGGGGACTTATGACCTAAGATGTTGAGTCCCATAGTACTCAGAGCCATTTGAACCTCCCATCAGCTCCGGGAAAGTCATGACGATCTTTTTATTTGACTACAAGGGCCCGCTGGCCATTAACTTTCTGGAACACGGCCGCACAATTAACCCTCAGCAGTACGTGGACACTTTTCAAAAAGTAAAGCACGTCATGGAGTACGTGTTGGCGGCCGGCATCATTCTGTTGAAGGATATTACCCACACAAATTGTGCCAACGTTGTTTCGACTGTAGGCTCCAGAAGTCTCGATCGAAAGCCAGACATCCTCAATGCAGACCCGATCTCTCCCCACGCGATTTCCATATTTTTGGAGAACCTCAAAAAAGACATTAGAGACCGCCATTTGCATCCGCCGAAGAGGTGCACGTCAGGGACCAATCATAATTCCGTGGCCAACCGTAAGTACCATTCCCTGAAGGCACTGACCGTCTTATTTCACAGTAGGATAAATTTATTTAGAGTTAGTGTGATTAATTTTGGAGTAATAAACAGTTTATTTACTTTTTTCCTTCGATACAATTTTCGTTTGGCTGCCCCTTATACTATGCTGAGTACCCCCACACCTCGTACGACAGCATCACATAATTACTTTTAAGAGGGACGAAGTTGACGGGAGGTTCTGTGATATTTTCTCCCAGATCACCTCACTTTCATCCCTCAGATTTCTGGCTACAGAGACGTTTAAAGTTATTGTTTTATTCGTCACCCAGAGACATCCCGCACATTTTACAACAGCATGTGGCCCATGCAAGTGACCTAGTCCGGACGCATCAAGGTATATTAACACGTGTTTATGATTACTTGATGAGGGTCGAAGGATTGTAAAAAACTGAATGGTAAGAAAATTGAGCACTAATTATACGAGGGTAATCCCAAAGGCAAGGTCTCCTATTTTTTTATAAACACAGAACTCTGTTTGTGAGGCAGCTGGTCACACTGTTATGAACAGTGTTTCACGCGCTGTGTGTAAACATACGAACGCCACGCTGAGGCGCTCGATCTTGGCAGCCGATGAGAATGGAGCTCCCGTTGGATGTTACCTCCAAGTGCGAATTGCGCGCAGTTATTCGGTTTTTGAACGCAAAGGGCACTACGCCGATAGAAATCCATCGTCAATTGACGGAAGTATATGGTGAGTCGTGCATGGATGTCAAAAATGTGAGAGTGTGCAGCTGGTCGGACCGAAATCCACGACAAACAACGGAGCGGGAAACCGCCAATTTCTGAGGAGACAGTGTTGAAGGTTGAGCAAAGCATGCGTGAAGATCGGCGGATCACCATGGATGATCTCTGCACGTTGGTTCCTGAGGTTTCCCAAAGCACCGCTCACAAAATTTTAACGGAAACATTGAACTACCGGAAGGTGTGCGCAAGATGGGTGCCACTCATGCTGACTGAGGACCACATGCAGCAACGAGTTGATGCTACCCGTGTATATTTTCACTGCCTTGCAGCCGAACAGGACAACTTTCTGGACTGAACTGTCACGGGTTACGAAACCTGGGCGTACCACTTTACACCTGAGACCAAGCAACAATCACGCCAGTTCTTAACTTTCTGAACAGCATGGAGGCAAGCTGGTAAAACATGGGCATACAAAAACTGCCACAGCGTTTACAAAAATACGTCGACAGAAATGGTGATTTTGTCGAAAAATAGCTAAATGTTAAAGGAGTAAACTGATGTAAGCCATTGTAGAAATAAACAGGTCTATGTACTTATAAAAAAATAGGAGACCTTACTTTTGGGCTTACCCTCGTGACATTGAAACACAATGACCGATATCTGAAATAATAGTCTATGTCTGGATATATGCATGTAAGAGTTTTTGAAGGTCCGACCAATACTACCTCTTGCAAAAACAAGAAACACATTTTATTTTGTTTTAAACATGCTGTTTGGTAGCGACCGGTATCGACTGTGTGGAGGACGACTGGTGTGCAGCGAACACCTGCTATCGTGTTTTAGTGAACACGTGTACACTGAAGCAAGGTCCAGGTACGACTAAGCGAACTAGAATTCGTAGCGAAACACGGCAAATCCCAGTGCGCCCTTTCACTTCCGCCCTGACGCCCCGCCCTCAGCAAATATAGGTTGGACGCGCGGACACAGCTCAATTGGCAATTGTCGTTGGCAAATAAAACAAGCGGCAGTGACAATAATTCTGAACCATCTGACGAGCGCTCGTTTTATGATATTGACTGTGTTCTGCAAATATAATTACCTCAGAATATATTGAAAACGTCATTCACAGCCTGGATGATTATAGCAGGATACAGTTTCACGTCCCAGTGCGGCTTTGCTGGTGGAAAAATGTGCCCGCAGACAGGCAATTATCTCGTTTCACAGGCGTCACACACGCAAAAAAGTAACAAAGGGGAAAAAATGCACAAAATCTGTCACAAGGTACTGTAAAAACGATTTTCATGTTTGGAAACACGAATAACTCGCTTATCCCGGAAGTAAAGTTAAACTTGGCTATTTAAATTGTTGTTAAAGGTGGTTATACTGGAAATTATAGTTAAAGGCATGGTACGAAGTAGTTCAAATGTTTTATCATAGTAACTACGTTGTGCTGCTTAGCTTCTTCAAATGTCACATGTGTTATACGTTAACGAATTTTTTGACTGTAATTCCGTTTTACTCAAGTCTATGTCTGGGTGCTCTAGAGCATTGCCAAGTGTTGTTTTTCTTCTTCTCTTCTTTGTACATTTGGCAGCAGCCAATTCCTTCAACGCCTCTTTTCCATTAATTGAAGCTCATCACCCAAGATTTTCTCTGCACTATTCGTAGAGATACACCATGGCAAACTCTCTTGTCCGTGTGCAGCATAACATTCCCTCGCATCTCATTTTACTTTCGTCCTGTCATAAGCGCAATTTTCTTAATGTATCAACTTGTATCTCTCTTTCTTCCTATTCAAACCATTATCTGACACCTCTCCGTACAGAATTGACAGCATCTCGTTACAAATGTATATACTACGACAGCATCTCATTACAAATGTATATATTGGGGTATGAGTCTTTCAACACAATGTTTACTGCAATTCATTTAATTTAAAAAATGTATAGAAGCTTTCTATTTGTTTAAAGCGGAAAAAATCTTAAGGCAGAGATTTATGTGATCTGTTCTACCGTGCAGTGTAGGTGCGAAAATCATTGTAAGACAGTTCGAAAAGTGTACGAGAGCCCAAGTTTTTGCAGCGCTAAAGATATTACGTTGCTACCAGGTTTCAAGATTGACCCTGATTACTATTATCCCTATATGCCTAAGTTGTTTCTTGTTGTACCCTTAGGATTTTAAGAGACCCCGGTAAAAATGAAATTGACGTCTCGCGTTATTGGCCGGCAGACCCAACCACATTGTGAATTTCTTCGGCCGCCTTTTGGAAGCCTTCAGATTTAACGAAGACAACATAAACATCCTGCCTCCGAGCGAAGAAAATCTTCGACCAGCCCGTGAATAGAACCAGGGAACAACGAAATCAGAAGTAACGGTCCTGGCATCCACATTTATGGTTGTGTGATGTCCCTCAATCGTTTAAGGCGAATGTCGGAATGGTTCCTCAGAAAACTACGCGTCTTCTTTTCGTCCTCGTCTTCCCACGATTCCAGTTTGTGCTCCGGTTCTAGAGATCCCACCGTCAACAATTCGTTATGCCTCATTTTATTTCAGCGTAGTCTTGCAGTGGGTCACATTACACTGCAAAGCACCTCGTGAAAAAAGGCGTCTGTCACTCATAAGCAAACATGCTCATGAAACTCAGCTGATGTGCGGAAATATTGCTGATCTTTTCTCCTCCTAGAAGTGTTGAGCTGGTACCGAACTACTGTCTACTTGGTTCACGTAATGAATCTAAATTTTTGTTAGTGTAATCTTATAACTACAGTAGGTACTATTATACAAACATTAACTGAGTAATCTTCTGTAGTACATTTCTCCCGCATCACTGCAGTGTCGGCATGGTTATTAACGGATGTGGCGTTGTTAGTTTAGGGGGCTGACGGAAGCCGTCCCTTTCGTTACCCAGTTACCCACTGTGACGAGAAATGTGTGCCTCAACTGGGTGCATGAAGTATTATTCATGAGGAAGTAAGCGAAAGAAATTTTTCTCAGTGACTGCAATCGTGTAACAGAGGCTGGACGTGGGATCAACCCAGTATTCACTTAGCGGTATGTGGGAGACCGCCTAAAAACCACATCTAGGCTCGCCAGCACATGGGCACTCGTCGTTAATCTGTTCCGCAGATTCAAACCACGTCTGGTACATCTCCGCATTCCAGAAGCAGATTTTTAACACGCACAGCTATCCAAGCAAATAAATTACTGACTGATGTAAGTAATTAAACAATCTAACTGCAGTCTGTGATGCTTTTAGAAACAAATTTCAGGTCTACGTGACAAATTCATGATGAAGTAATACATGTCGTATTTTTTGTTCTCCGCCCCTTTTTACCACAATGGTAATTATACGCGTTATATAGCACAAATATCGTCTGTGTTTCAATTTATCCTAAAACTTCTTCAATGGTCACAGTAACGACATAGTTCTTCTTATCATTTTAGTTAGCTAGGATCATGAGCGGTTCTCATGCATTAACTTACTACTGCAAACAGTATTAATTACTATCCCTACTCACAGTTTTATTTCCTGCACCATTCTTCACGTTATTGTGTATATATATGGTAGATTTTGGCACGTAGCGCTTTCACTGACATTAAATATATCCACGTTTTTGTGTTGAGAATAACCACTGCCATTTCACCATATTGTGAACTTTTCTTTAACGTACAGAATGCGAGTACAGTTTTATTAGACTATTAACAGCATTTTTATGGGTACAGTACAGGTTGACATACACAGTTTAACATATTTGCGTAACATGATATGTTAAGCAAATGTGTTGAATTGTGTATGTGTCATCCTGCACTGTACGCAGCTAAATGATGTTAATGGTCTAAGAACATTGTACTCGATTATTGCGTGAAATAATATGTCATCGTGCACAGTAGACCAAAGTACATTATTAGTCTACAAATCAATGTACTTGATAATGACGATAATGACGTGAAAGTTAAAATCTCCATTGTATACAGGAAAGATGTAGAAATATAAGTCAGATGGCGGTGCACTCTTATTTTTTTCCTCAAAGTGTAGCCGTGACACCTATCAACACCGATTTCTGCACTATCCAGCCTCACAACATCATCCTGCTTTGAAAAGAACTTGCACAAACGACTCTACATCCTCTCTCTCTTGGGTAACGGCCTGGAAAAGTTTGTGACCTGGCACCTGTGTGTGTGTGTGTGTGTGTGTGTGTGTGTGTGTGTGTGTGTGTGTGTTTGGAGATAGCATGTGCTCAACACCGAACTTATTAAATATTAAATGAAACGAATTGGATAAAATTACTAAAAAAATTGTCACATAATTAGAAGGAAACATATAAAATGACAATCATCCACTACATCTGAAATCACTCATGTTGACCTACAGAATTGCTCTATCTCATACGCTTTAAGACAACGGAGAAAGAGTGAAAGGTGCTATACATGGAATTAAAACAGGAGTAAAACCACGGAAGAACTATAAGAAAGTCACAGGGAAATGTGACTGGAAAGCCACGTACGAGTTGGATGAGCCAATCACCTTGCTGACACGTTAAGAACATTTCCCAAAAATTTTAGTAATCAAGTTAGACAAATCACAGAACAAAACTCTCAATACATTCGTTTGATCGTTAGTTAAAATAAAGGGAAGCTCTATCGGCAGATCTGCCACTGCTATTTCTTTGGAAAATTAAACACAGTCTAATAAAATATGATACACAGTGGTCTATACACTACAAGCACCGCACATTGGAGCCATGCGTCATAGGTCTGTGGCCTATGCGAAGACGAGTAAGGAGGACCTTGTCGCCTAGGTGTGGCTGGGAGGATGTACGCCACAGCTGCGTTATGGGCTTTACTGGACGGACCTTATTGTCTGTTACTTCCAGACTCTTTACTTCAAGAGCGAGACTATAGCATGCAGTGGGGGGGGGGGGAAAGGGGGGGGGGGGGGATGGATCAATGAAATAGCTGAGGATCATGACACGCCACCTTGGCTGCTAGATCCGCCCTTTCGCTACCCACAATATCCATGCCTTGGCACCAGCAGAAAAACACCTCGTTCCTCAGCCGCTGTAGTTGGAGGATGGCTTCCTGGATATTCTGCACTGCTTTATCTGCTGGGTACGAACGATGTAGAGATTGAAGGGAACTCAGAGGATCTGAACAGACAAGGAATTTTGCACCTGAGGAGCGGCTCATCACCTCTAGTGTACGCAAGCTCGCATATAATTTCGTGTCACAGACGTAAATTCTCGAGGCAGCCGAACCTTGAGGACATGATCAACCAAAGGTGTCCCCCTGTTTAGACTCGTCCGTAAAATTAGCTACATAGCTGTGATGCTCATTTAAAGTGCCAGGAAATGTTGCATTAAACACAGAAGCGTGAGTGTAATCTATCCTGTACTTCACCAAATCTAAAATTAGTCTAGACCTCTGCAGTAACAATGGCGGCAGGTGACTGAAACCCTGGATCTAGGGTTATACGTCCTCCAAACCAAGTGACTCCATCACATACTGCCTGCGGATCCCAAACAGTATTGTTACTATTGGTATATTTGGGAAAAGGCTTTCCAAAGGTGGACGAGCACAGGGTTTTATGCAGGTGAAGTCGGAGCTGCGAGGAACTTAAATGACTGACGTACAAGATGGAGTTGCTGCCAGATGGTGAGGGCTGGTTCCCCAGCCTCAGCACTGTGTATGGGGCTAGTTCTGTAAGCACCTGTGCTTAGCCTAGTCTCCTGATGATGGATAGCGCCAATAATCTAGCGGTAACAAGGCTTTATGGTCTGTCTGCTCCCCAAAACCTGTGGCTAAGACACATTATGATATTCAGTGCCTTCTGGTTTCTGGCTTTCAGGTGTGGCAACCACGATAATTTTGAGTCACGAGGCCCAGAAACCTCACTGAGTCTTTAAAATGTAGTATGGAGTCCCTCATATGCAATTCAGGTAAACCAAAAATACGACAAGAACGATTAAAATGAACACCCACACATTTAGGTGTGAAAAATTGAAAATCTTCTAAATTCCCTACTGTAATCTGCAATTGATGGGACGCCGTTGCAGCACTGGAGGAGGAACAAAAAGGCAGTACAGGATTCCTTACTGTAGATGTGATACTGTTTATGGCTATGTCAAAGAGGCTATCACTTAAAACATGGTCCTGAGGAAGACCATTCTCCTGCTCAATACGATTCGACAGCATGTTGCCAACCCGAGACATAAAAAAGCGTCTACACAGGAAAGAAAGTATGAAAATGGGAGTGACCACAAAAGACCCATTTATTGTCTTTCAAGAGAATATTGCATCTGCAAATAGTACCGTATGCATTACATATATCGAAGAATATACCAAGAAAGAGATGTTTGCTTAGGAACACCTGCTGTGTAGCCGCCTCTAGGAGGGTCAGGTTGTCGACAGTGGACCGAAATCTTCGGAATCCACACTGAGAGCGGCTAAGGAGTTGCCTAGTTTCTTCCTACATAGCTCGTTGAGGTGATGATTCGGTAACCACAGTGATATATACGGTCCTTTCCTGCTTGAGAACAGGTATCAGAATTGCCTCTCTCCATGAGTTGAAAAAGTTGCCTGTGTGTCATACAGGATTAAAATCTTTGGGAGGATTTCCTTCGAATCTGCTGGCAGATGTCGAAGCATGCAGTACTGGATTTGGTCGTGACCAGTTGCAGTATCACGAGTCTCAGATAGCGCCGATTCCATTTCCCATATGGAGCCCCTCTCTGCAGTCGCACCTTATCGGCAAAACGCTGGATCCTGTCTGGCACTGGCTGCAGTTGCTGCACAATGCTCTGCCATCATCTGAGCAGTATCTCTGGGGCTTGTTTGGAGGTACCCCTGCTCCAGCACTGCTGACTGTGTTTACCAGAAGACCTCCAGTTGGCTTCCCATAATTTTGTAGAACAAGTTGTAAGCGTATTGTCATATCGCTGGCTTAGTTGTGGAGTATCTTTTGCGGACAGCCGCGTCTGTCGAGTCGAGCGCGGAACACGGAACTGTTATGTTGTGTAGTGTGTAGCTCTGCATGTGAGAGGCATTGTTAATATGGAACTTGAAGTGTTGCTTCAGGTGCTATTACAGTAAAGTGATAAAATAAGTAAATGATTCAGAGGAAAGTGCGTCAAGAAGTAATTTCAAAATGAGCATTGCTGCTGATAACGTAATTGTACATCCTCTCGTTGCGTGTCGTACTGTACTGTATCAATCATCCGCGCCGTGTTCGGTCTCAAAAAATGAACTACTGTGAATCAGTGATACTATTTACCACAAAAGAGAGCAGTTAAGTGCCAGTGTCTTGTAGTGAGCGTGCGAACGTGCGTTCTATCATCGCGTGCCGCATCATCAACAATCAACCTCGCCGCGACGATTACGCGCACGCTAGTACAACTGGGAACTGTGAACTGTAAATTTAACTTTGTGAACAGTGTTAAAATTGTGTGAAGGTGGACTGGTACCAAATATCTGTGTATGCGTGACGAGCGTAAGAACTTGCGTGCGATTATTCGGCTTCCGCATCATCATCAGTCATCCGCGCCGTGTTCGGTTACGCGTACGCTCGTCCAAGTGATTTGGTGGACAGACAATCACTTAGAAGTTGGCATCAAAACTTATAACTTAGAGTGTAAACAGTGCGACCTGTGATTTCTTATCGTCTCAGAATAGAGATGTTCATACCAGACGTAGAACAGTGTTGTGTTTTAACGTTGAGCGGCTCCCCTAAAACCGCTTGCATATTTCGATAGATAATTTCAGACAAACCAGCAGCAGTGTGGAGCAGAACAATACGACCGCCACGGGAGTATCAGGTACGTCGTGCGGACAAGGCGCACAGTCGAAACGACAACCAGTATAAGATACCACCCCACCCTTTTGTACTCCCGGCGTGTTACAAAGTGATACTTTTGATAGAGTCCAGAAACGCTTAAAATCACCTTTTCTTGCTCTTTTTAACTATGCGTCGAGTCTTGGCTCGCTGCTGGTCGGCATTTAAACTGTCGAAGAGCCACACAACTACCACGGATTTCTGAACGGCACTCAGCTGTCTAACAAGGTACAGGTAACCTCCTAAAATGACCTGAGGACTTAAGGATCGACAGATCAGCAGCGTGATGGGTCACTCGTGCGATGTACGAAGGCTGCCCTGAGAGTAATGCACCGCATTTTTTTTCTCAGCCGAAAACAATGCTACGAATGCGAAACGTTACATATGTAGTATCTGAAGTCTCCCGAATGAGCACGCCAAGTTTCCGTCAATTCCGACGTATAGCGTAGCTGCAGAACAGTTTCAAAATGGCGTCTCTCGGCGATGTACGTTACAAGCAACATGCCGTCACTGAATTTCTCACTGCAGAGAAAGAAACTGTGGGGAATATTCACAAACACTTGTGCCAAGTCGATGGAGCATCTGCGGTCGGCAGAAGTACAGTTAGTCGCTGGGCATGGTGGATGAGGTCATCAGAAGGCGGTTCGGCGTAGTTTCATGATTTTCAGCAGTCGGGGAGCCCATCTATGGCTGTCACGCCTGACAGCCTTGACCTAGGCCCCACAGACTTCCACTTGTTTGAGCCATTAAGGAATACCGTTCACGGAAGAAATTTTTAGGACGATGAGGAGATGAATCACACATTGAAGCACTGGCTTCGCCACCAGGACAAGATTGATACCGACAGGACATACACGCCCTTATTTCGCGTTCGATGGAGGCCATAAAACCGGAAGGAGATCACATAGAAAAATAGGGTGTGTAGATAAAGCACCATTATTCCATGTGCGTAATTCTCATTATGTTGAATGAAGAATTGTTGAAGAAGAAAATGCGATACATTACTTTCTGGGCAACCCTCGCAGTCCACCCATTCCTGGACACTGTCGTGTTGTTCAAACAAAGGTAGCTGGCTGAATAGTGTACGGTTAGCCCGGGTGACTGCCAATTTTGGTGTCTTCTGTTCAAACAATCCTCCATCCAGTAAGTGGATCCGCAGTGAGAAGTAGTCAATGGAAAGAGGGTCATCAGTTGACTCCCATTGTGCCAAGTCTGCAAGGGCTGGAGAGCAGAAAGAGAGGTCGATGGCTCAGTGTGAGCCAGTAGCACCTGAGAAATAAAAATTGGCCGCCTGCCCGTGTTGAGGATGCAAAGCGCTGGAGAGGTTCTCCAAGGACCTCTGGCTCAAACTCCATAATTATGAAATCACCCAATAGGAGAAATGGGAGGTGGAGTTATTCAATAAGGCCTGAAAACTCTCAGAGGCTATTTCAGCCTGTAGAGGGTAACACAGGGAACAGATAATGATCTCCTGACGCACATGAGCTACAAAGTCTATTGGTTGTAGATCAGTAACCAAGGAGAGAGCACAGACATAGCTGTGTATGTCAGTAACACACAGCATTCTCGGTGAGGATGGTACTGTGGGGTCTGAAACAACTGCAGCTTGACAAGTATACTGCCAAATGCAGGTACTAGTGCTGACAGTGGCTGCCTCTGTTTGTGTAAAGGAACTGGCTCTCGAAATACGCATTTTAAGGGTCAAAGCAAAATACGTAGTGCAAGGCCTTATACGTCTTCTTTGCTTCAGCTGTTTCGATGTTTTCATTTCCTGTATCTTTCTTCCTTCAAGGAAGACACTGCAATCCCTTCTCCAGATAGGGTGATCCCCAGCGCAAGTTACACACTTTGGAGGCAAGGAGCAAACAACTCCGTCATGGGGCTTTGCCACATTTGTCGCAAGTGGCTTCACCCTTAAATCCTAAGGTGGTGTGCACAAAGAACTGGCATTTAAATGAGTTCATTGGTTTGGGGACTAAGGGACATACGCTTAGGTGAAGGAAACCTGCCTTGATATACTCCAGACGTTTTGTGCAAGTGAAGGAAAGGAAGAAGTAGTCAGATTTACTACATCCCCATCCACGCTTTTCATTATATATGACAGATCGATGATGCCTTCTTGAGCCCAGTTCCTCATGGGGAATGACTACCTGTTATCTACAAGACAACACGTTTGCTGTAGTTCAAGGTGTTGTGGAGCTTCATTTCTATGGAATATTCTCCCAGGTATTTAGCTTTACAGAGGTTTGTGGTTCGTTGGGAAATAGCAGTTTCAACCAACAGTGTGCCATTACGCAATTTCTCGATGGATTACAGTGTACATGAGATACCCTCCAAACCTTTTTCAATATAAAAGGCGAAACTTTGCCAAAATTTCTCTCTTTCTATTTCACAATGAAAAATACAGCCTGACCAGCAGCATGCGTTCAGTTCCCATTCGATGAAAAATTCAGTGTAACCTCTGAGTCTGGAGGACTGGCTACACAATGTTGCTACCTGCCAGTGACCCAGCAACCCAGAGCTTACAGTGACGCGATTCTGACGTCGCTTACCAGTCCTCAGCTCAGGAACCCCAGGGTCACCAAGCCCATACCTAGCAAACGATTTCTGAGACCCTGAAGGAACCTAGTACCTATCACTTAGTTGAAATCGTAACAACTGTATAAGCCCCATAACTAACTTTCCTACAGGAACTCAAACGGTTTACAAATTTATTTTCGAATTCAAATGGCTTCAAGTATTCTGGAGAACTGTCGCCCCACGATTATGGAGGCCAGCAACCGTTTTCCGCAGATATCGGCATCCTTGTTGCATCAAATTGTCACTAAGCATCTGCTGTTTAAGAAATTGTGCGCCAACACTCTGGAGAAGCACTGATGTTACTGCAGCGGTATCGTGGCAACGGCGACGAGTTCAAAAAATGGTTCAAATGGCTCTGAGCACTATGGGACTTCACATCTGAAGTCATCAGTCCCCTAGACTTAGACCTACTTAAACCTAATTAACCTAAGGACATCACACACATCCATGCCCGAGGCAGGATTCGAATCTGCGACCGTAGCAGCAGCGCGGTTCCGGACTGAAATGCTTACAACCGCTCGGCCACAACGGCCGGCTATTTTGGAAATTTAGCTGAATTCTACAGATAATAGTCTATAAACTATAGAACACAAGAGACACTAAAGTTATTTAGGACACTAATTTATGTATGTACTATTAATATGGTAACGTAATGCACTTGAAATTACTTTACACTTGTAAAGCCAGAAAATTAGGCCTAAAATCGCGTGAAATGGAATGAAAGAACATTAAACCTACAATTCCCCTAGTATATGAGGCTCCATTATATGTGTGTGAAATGAAACCTACCTAAGTTCTATTCTTAATACTTACGCAAACGTCTTAATTTTGTGGAAAGCTACGTCTGGAATACGTAAAAACCGGCCCTTTAAGAAATGTTTTCATTTATCGAAAAATTCATTGAACAAGTTACAATAGGCGCTAATTAACTTGTTCACGATGTAATATGAATTTGACTAACGTCTCTTTCAACATTAACTCCTTACCTTTACGAGCTTAATATTCCAGCTTCTGCCGTATCGGTCAGGGCTGCCAGCTGAGAGTATTATTATACAATTTATGATTTAAATAATGAAAACTGCACCAGTTCCCTATTAACTTACTTATAAATAACTGGTGCAGTATTTCATTATTTAAATAATAAAAGACACAATCACAGGCTTTCCACACTCGTGGATTGTGATGAACACAATTATATAGTTTACCAATTGGCAGTAACGAGTGCTGGTCAACAGGAAAACAGTTCAACGGAAATCGCGAAATTATTTTAACTCTTACCTTAAAGAAAGCAAGTAACTTAGATTTACATATATGATGTATAGAATTAATGTATCTTGCACGTGAACCTGGATGTTCAAGATTCAAATTGGCATCAGAATATATCATATTTCTCCTGCTTCAAATCCTTACTTTTACTCGCTGTAGCCAAGTGTCTTCCTGCCAGGAACCAGGTCTCAACCTAACGAGTTGGATAGACAGTTGTAAGGAAAGTCCCACTATACTGACGAACATCAAGTTGACAACAATCTTCAGATGCAGTGACGCTCTTAATAGGGTTACAACTACGTTCAATTGTAGAAATTCCAACGCACATTCAATGGTGGATTTTACTACACAACTAATTGTGTTAATCAGAAGCCGTAGAGAAACTGGATATTTTCTTCTAAGCTCTATTGAAAATGTCTGATTGCTTTTATTTCAGAAAATCTGAGTGTTTCCCTTTTTTTTTTCTTCTTTACCAAAAGGATTGCCAAGTCAGTAAGATAGGTCAAGTACTTCAGTGAGTGAAGAATTAATAGCTTCATTATTTAAAAAATCTTCAATTATTTTGCATAGCCTTTGTAAAACTTAAAATATTTTTTACACTGAAGGAGTGAAATACAGTGTAACATTACGATTCGTTTCGACTGAAACTCTAGTAGAATTCCAGACATTTCCTTAACCTTTTCAATACTGAATGTGAATGTGAACAAAGGATGTTACGAATCACTGCGTAACAATGAAATCAGTTCCTTTTCGAAATGTGTTTTAAAATCTAACCGTTTAAGTCTGGTATTTATTTTCATGGCTCTTAACATCCACATGTGGAACGGTTTCAATAATATTGTACATGTCGATAGTTTAGTCCCATTTAGAAAATGCTGTGAGATTGGTTGCCAGGGCAGCTGAAAGGAATACGAACATAGAATTTACATTTGCAAATACGTTGCATATAAATAAACGTTAGTATCATTAGCTACGCTTGCTAATAATGTCAGTCACTGATGTATGATTCTTCTGCCTTTTAATATAAATGGAATGTAGGTTGTTTTTACCACTGAGGATACAAAAAGTTAATGGGAGCATTACCCCAGAAACACAGCGCTGACAGTAACAATGTACTCGTATGTGAAAGTAGCACGGAGATGGTGTGGACTGACAAGGTAATGGACTAGAATAAGCTTATTAAAATTAAAAAACAAAATCACTTTATTTACAAAAACAAAAACAAAAATTCAGAGAAAACAGGCTCTTAGACAAGCTCAATACACATCAGACAAGAATCGCACTTACCGCCAGAATGTGTTAATGATACCTTATCAACAGAAAATTGGAGGCACAACTTGCTAAAAATCAAAACACAGCAAAATATTCCCTTACGATTTAATGGAATCAACACTCGGCAGTTTTAATAAAAACAGAAGAATGACATTAGTATTACGCATAACTGTTAACAGGTTTTTCTACAGAAGTTTAAGAAAAGCAACTGCTAGCAGAATTGAACAGAATGATGGAATGATCACAAATTTAATCAGCAACTACGACAGAAATCGATTTACGCAATTAAAAATTAAGTACAACACTGACAATTTAAGTGAATGTTAAATTTAAGTGTGTGTACTTAGTCGACCGAAATACTAGAGTAAATATATTTACTAGTAGCGGACCAACAATGTCCTACTAAAAAATGAAATTCCAACTCAACAATACACACTTCAATCAGAAAACTTATTACAGAAAAGATACTCAAAATTTAGCGAAACCAAAACTGAATAACGCTAAACATATATTTTAAAATTGTTGAAAGGTAAAAAAAAAATCTGTCTAACATCTGACTATTAGATGGCAACAGAAGAATAAAAGATTTTGGTTTAGCAGCACTAGACTAAACAGATGACCAGTCACACTTATTTCTTAATTTAACTAAGTTAATACAGCTTATGGATACCATAAACCTTTTTACGTTTCAGTGGAGGGGTTTCTTATAACATACTGGCTCCGGTTCTGGCGTCCGTGGATACGGAAAATAAACATACAGAAATAAAGGTTCCTCTTCCTATAACACAGGCAACCTAGGTGAACAATCTTAAAAATTACTAAAATATATATGTACGGAACAGAACTGCTTGAGATTGAAAGAACAACTCGTATTCAGAAGGCTAAACATCCTTAAATAAATTTGAATTAACACATTAAAGTAATGACTTAATTCATATGCAGTTTACAGTTTCGAACGGGACCCTCAAGCTACACGACACGACTTTGCTAAGCGGCTCCACCGCTACAGCAAGTTTCATTTCTTTTTACAAAACGTTTCTGGAATTTTATTTAAACAAATCCGTAGGAAATGTCAGCAATCAATCGTAATTTTTGTTTTTAGTTTTCAGATCTACCTAGGTGTCGGCCACCAAGTGGCCACTCTCAAAGCTTTTAAAATGTGCTTACATCGAAACCGTCATGTTGACAGTTACGTTCAGCATGACGGTATAGATGCAAATACAACTCAAAGCATTGAGAATAGCCACACTGTGCCCAAAATCTAAAAACATTCGGAAAATAAAAACAAAAATTGCGACTGATTGGTGACATTCTCTACAGATTTGTACAAAACAGTCGCTGGGCACCAGCTCAAAAATGGGGTCAAATCTGATTGAAGAAATCTAGCTAGTTTTAATAAGTCTTGTGAATTTAAAAAAAATGTTCAAATGTGTGTGAAATCTTATGGGACTTAACTGCTTTGCAGGTTCGAATCCTGCCTCGGGCTTGGATGTGTGTGATGTCCTTAGGTTAGTTAGGTTTAAGTAGTTCTACGTTCTAGGGGACGGATGACCTCAGATGTTTGTTTAGTCTCATGGTGCTCAGAGCCATTTGAACCATTTCAACTTAACTGCTAAGATCATCAGTCCCTAAGCTCACTACTTAACCTAAATTATCCAAAGACAAACACACACACCCATGCCCGAGGGAGGACTCGAACCTTCGCCGGGACCAGCCGCACAGTCCATGTTTGCAGCGCCTGAGACCGCTCGGCTAATCCCGCGCAGCATGAATTTACAGTTAACGTAAATAAACATTTTTCAATGGTTGTGAACAGATAATGTTTTCAACGTAAAACAAAATATGTTTACAATTTAACGATAATTTGGTTCGAACAATAATATTTACAATAACTATTAACTGTTGAACAAAATAAGAAACAACACAGTAAATAACCAAGACACTGATCATAATATAAAAATTTATAAAACTACTAGCAAATCGAACGTTCCTAACTTTTGCTTGTGCAAACTCTTTCACACGATCTGTGTAATTTAAGTACTCTCCAAGCTCGTGCTCAGTCGATATTTTTGGAAGATCATTCAAACGAGTTTGGCTCATCGTTTATCGGAGGTATGTCTTTTTCTATTTCAGTTTTTAGAAACTCCTCTGTCCACTCACAACTGTCACTGGGACTGTTAGGAGAATTCTCAGAGCAATGTTAACATTATGGCAAAAATTATGTCTTCCTATAAACTTCAGGGTTTCTTTTGGACCTATTCCAGGTCTCAACAATTCTGAAACACTTTTAGTTCTTCCCTCAACTCCAGTGCATCAATGTCGCTTGACTCATGATCTTGCAAAATCGCTGCGAGGTTTCTACACTTTGTGTCCAGGCTGTCAGGAGGTGCATTCTTCAGCTCGCAGATGTCATGGAGAAAATCAAAATAATCACAATGAGATTTCAGTTGATTGAATCCCTCATCCAAAGATGTGGTTACTATATCTAAAAGATAATAGTAGAATTCAATCTTGTAACGTTTTGTTGCGTCATCTATGGTCTCCTCTCTTCCTTCACAGGTAGTGTATTGGTTTCTTACTTCGTCGCCGGGAAACACTTATCGCTGGTAACGTTACATCTTCTAGCTCTAATTATATAGCCAATTCTTTGAAATCCGTCAAGAAAGACACAAACTTTTCTTCTGTTCTGCAGGTCTCAAAATACGCTTACGTTTTTTAAAGAATTTCCACGGCCTCAGAAACATTTACGTCAATGGTCTGGAGGGTCTTACTGACTACACTGATGTGAAGCAGAACGTCGTTCCAGATTACCAAAGAAGTGAGAAAGGTGTAATTTTTTATTTGATTCGCAAGTGACGTTGCTTCGTGAGCGGTCATGCCATCGAATTCTTCTGATATCTGAACCAGTGCATCAAAAATGCCTCCAATTTGAAACCCCAAAGAAATGATTCAAATGGCTCTGAGCACTATGGGACTTAACATCTGAGGTCATCAGTCCCCTAGAACTTAGAACTACTGAAACCTAACTAACCTAAGGGCATCACACACATCCATGCCCGAGGCAGGATTCGAACCTGTGACCGTAGTGGTCGCGGGTTTCCAGACTGAAGCGCTAGAACCGCTCGGCCACACCGGCCGGCTTGAAACCTCAGGCGAGTAAGTACATCGATCGACTTTCCCACCTAATATCGCTCAGTGGCTTCAGCGGCATGTTAAGCAGATACTTCTACAAGACATACCAACATCTAACGGAGGACGAGAAGAAGTCATACAAGCTTTTCACTGTCGAAAACATGGAAATAGCATATTTAGAAGACATAGAGGCATCGTTTACAACAAGAGTCAATGAGTGACTGTTACATGGTACATAAAAATGCTCTCTTTTTCATACCTGAAATTCTTTTCTGGAGCCCAAACTTCTTTCCTTTCATGTTTGCTGCATTGTCGTATCCTTGCCCTCTGATATTACACAATAGGGTGATTTATATCTTCCAAGAACTGGAGTACGACCTGCGTCAAAGTGGAGCTCGAAGAGTCGGGCACTGGAAGAAATCCCAGGAAATGCTCCCGAATTTGGACATCGTATACCCCGTCGAGTCTTGTCTCCTGGATGAAACGTACCACAACTGTCATCTGCTCAACTTTTGAAATACACTCCTGGAAATTGAAATAAGAACACCGTGAATTCATTGTCCCAGGAAGGGGAAACTTTATTGACACATTCCTGGGGTCAGATACATCACATGATCACACTGACAGAACCACAGGCACATAGACACAGGCAACAGAGCATGCACAATGTCGGCACTAGTACAGTGTATATCCACCTTTCGCAGCAATGCAGGCTGCTATTCTCCCATGGAGACGATCGTAGAGATGCTGGATGTAGTCCTGTGGAACGGCTTGCCATGCCATTTCCACCTGGCGCCTCAGTTGGACCAGCGTTCGTGCTGGACGTGCAGACCGCGTGAGACGACGCTTCATCCAGTCCCAAACATGCTCAATGGGGGACAGATCCGGAGATCTTGCTGGCCAGGGTAGTTGACTTACACCTTCTAGAGCACGTTGGGTGGCACGGGATACATGCGGACGTGCATTGTCCTGTTGGAACAGCAAGTTCCCTTGCCGGTCTAGGAATGGTAGAACGATGGGTTCGATGACGGTTTGGATGTACCGTGCACTATTCAGTGTCCCCTCGACGATCACCAGTGGTGTACGGCCAGTGTAGGAGATCGCTCCCCACACCATGATGCCGGGTGTTGGCCCTGTGTGCCTCGGTCGTATGCAGTCCTGATTGTGGCGCTCACCTGCACGGCGCCAAACACGCATACGACCATCATTGGCACCAAGGCAGAAGCGACTCTCATCGCTGAAGACGACACGTCTCCATTCGTCCCTCCATTCACGCCTGTCGCGACACCACTGGAGGCGGGCTGCACGATGTTGGGGCGTGAGCGGAAGACGGCCTAACGGTGTGCGGGACCGTAGCCCAGCTTCATGAAGACGGTTGTGAATGGTCCTCGCCAATACCCCAGGAGCAACAGTGTCCCTAATTTGCTGGGAAGTGGCGGTGCGGTCCCCTACGGCACTGCGTAGGATCCTACGGTCTTGGCGTGCATCCGTGCGTCGCTGCGGTCCGGTCCCAGGTCGACGGGCACGCGCACCTTCCGCTGACCACTGGCGACAACATCGATGTACTGTGGAGACCTCACGCCCCACGTGTTGAGCAATTCGGCGGTACGTCCACCCGGCCTCCCGCATGCCCACTATACGCCCTCGCTCAAAGTCCGTCAACTGCACATACGGTTCACGTCCACGCTGTCACGGCATGCTACCAGTGTTAAAGACTGCGATGGAGCTCCGTATGCCACGGCAAACTGGCTGACACTGACGGCGGCGGTGCACAAATGCTGCGCAGCTAGCGCCATTCGACGGCCAACACCGCGGTTCCTGGTGTGTCCGCTGTGCCGTGCGTGTGATCATTGCTTGTACAGCCCTCTCGCAGTGTCCGGAGCAAGTATGGTGGGTCTGACACACCGGTGTCAATGTGTTCTGTTTTCCATTTCGAGGAGTGTATCTTGTGTGCAGTCCAGAATTTTACTGTAATACTTCGCAGATTTCATCATTAATAGAATGTTGTTGGTTATAGATAATCCGATAAGATGAATTATTTCATTCTGTGTTTCTTTTCTAAGATAATGTTGACCCTTGTTCTCATCTTGCTTTGTTCTGTTCAGCTGCTCCATCATCACAGTGTCGAACTTTCGGAATAATTCATCGAGTTTCATGAAGTTTCCGTTGTCAGACTGAAATGTGTATCTGTACTTCCTCTCAAAGGCAGACATTGTCGACCCAGGAAATGAATTATTGCTATTAAGCGCTCAAGAACATTTTTCCAGTGTTCGATTTCAGTATTCAGTATTCGTGACTTTTTCAGTCCCTCAGAAAACACGATTCACTTTTTATGTGAATTCAAATTCTCGGCAGACTTCTCGTGGCTTTCCAGATACGAAGCAAGGTGCCGCCAGCCGCTTATAACGTTCTTTGCAATTTTTACTTTAGATGACGAAAAAAAATTGCAGCAAAGGCAGAACACAGCATCCTTGCTCTTTGAGTACACCAACCAATGTCTATCTGCTTCTTCTAAATTCTACATCTACATCTACATCTATACTCCGCGAGCCACCTTACGGTGTGTGGCGGAGGGTACTTATTGTACCACTATCTGATCCCCCCTTCCCTGTTCCATTCACGAATTGTGCGTGGGAAGAACGACTGCTTGTAAGTCTCCGTATTTGCTCTAATTTCTCGGATCTTTTCGTTGTGATCATTACGCGAGATATATGTGGGCGGTAGTAATATGTTGCCCATCTCTTCCCGGAATGTGCTCTCTCGTAATTTCGATAATAAACCTCTCCGTATTGCGTAACGCCTTTCTTGAAGTGTCCGCCACTGGAGCTTGTTCAGCATCTCCGTAACGCTCTCGCGCTGACTAAATGTCCCCATGACGAATCGCGCTGCTTTTCGCTGGATCATGTCTATCTCTTCTATTAATCCAACCTGGTAAGGGTCCCATACTGATGAGCAATACTCAAGAATCGGACGAACAAGCGTTTTGTAAGCTACTTCTTTCGTCGATGAGTCACATTTTCTTAGAATTCTTCCTATGAATCTCAACCTGGCGCCTGCTTTTCCCACTATTTGTTTTATGTGATCATTCCACTTCAGATCGCTCCGGATAGTAACTCCTAAGTATTTTACGGTCGTTACCGCTTCCAATGATTTACCACCTATGGCATAATCGTACTGGAATGGATTTCTGCCCCTATGTATGCGCATTATATTACATTTATCTACGTTTAGGGAAAGCTGCCAGCTGTCGCACCATGCATTAATCCTCTGCAGGTCCTCCTGGAGTACGTACGAGTCTTCTGATGTTGCTACTTTCTTGTAGACAACCGTGTCATCTGCAAATAGCCTCACGGAGCTACCGATGTTGTCAACTAAGTCATTTATGTATATTGTAAACAATAAAGGTCCTATCACGCTTCCCTGCGGTACTCCCGAAATTACCTCTACATCTGCAGATTTTGAACCGTTAAGAATGACATGTTGTGTTCTTTCTTCTAGGAAATCCTGAATCCAATCACAAACCTGGTCCGATATTCCGTAAGCTCGTATTTTTTTCACTAAACGTAAGTGCGGAACCGTATCAAATGCCTTCCTGAAGTCCAGGAATACGGCATCAATCTGCTCGCCAGTGTCTACGGCACTGTGAATTTCTTGGGCAAATAGGGCGAGCTGAGTTTCACATGATCTCTGTTTGCGGAATCCATGTTGGTTATGATGAAGGAGATTTGTATTATCTAAGAACGTCATAATACGAGAACACAAAACATGTTCCATTATTCTACAACAGATTGACGTAAGCGAAATAGGCCTATAATTATTCGCATCTGATTTATGACCCTTCTTGAAAATGGGAACGACCTGCGCTTTCTTCCAGTCGCTAGGTACTTTACGTTCTTCCAGCGATCTACGATAAATTGCTGATAGAAAGGGGGCAAGTTCTTTAGCATAATCACTGTAGAATCTTAAGGGTATCTCGTCTGGTCCGGATGCTTTTCCGCTACTAAGTGATAGCAGTTGTTTTTCAATTCCGATATCGTTTATTTCAATATTTTCCATTTTGGCGTCCGTGCGACGGCTGAAGTCAGGGACCGTGTTACGATTTTCCGCAGTGAAACAGTTTCGGAACACTGAATTCAGTATTTCTGCCTTTCTTCGGTCGTCCTCTGTTTCGGTGCCATCGTGGTCAACGAGTGACTGAATAGGGGATTTAGATCCGCTTACCGATTTTACATATGACCAAAACTTTTTAGGGTTCTTGTTTAGATTGTTTGCCAATGTTTTATGTTCGAATTCGTTGAATGCTTCTCTCATTGCTCTCTTTACGCTCTTTTTCGCTTCGTTCAGCTTTTCCTTATCAGCTATGATTCGACTACTCTTAAACCTATGATGAAGCTTTCTTTGTTTCCGTAGTACCTTTCGTACATGATTGTTATACCACGGTGGATCTTTCCCCTCGCTTTGGACCTTAGTCGGTACGAACTTATCTAAGGCGTACTGGACGATGTTTCTGAATTTTTTCCATTTTTGTTCCACATCCTCTTCCTCAGAAATGAACGTTTGATGGTGGTCACTCAGATATTCTGCGATTTGTGCCCTATCACTCTTGTTAAGCAAATATATTTTCCTTCCTTTCTTGGCATTTCTTATTACACTTGTAGTCATTGATGCAACCACTGACTTATGATCACTGATACCCTCTTCTACATTCACGGAGTCGAAAAGTTCCGGTCTATTTGTTGCTATGAGGTCTAAAACGTTAGCTTCACGAGTTGGTTCTCTAACTATCTGCTCGAAGTAATTCTCGGACAAGGCAGTCAGGATAATGTCACAAGAGTCTCCGTCCCTGGCTCCAGTTCTGATTGTGTGACTATCCCATTCTATACCTGGTAGATTGAAGTCTCCCCCTATTACAATAGTATGATCACGAAACTTCTTCACGACGTTCTGCAGGTTCTCTCTGAGGCGCTCAACTACTACGGTTGCTGATGCAGGTGGTCTATAGAAGCATCCGACTATCATATCTGACCCACCTTTGATACTTAACTTAACCCAGATTATTTCACATTCGCATTCGCTAATAACTTCACTGGATATTATTGAATTCTTTACTGCTATAAATACTCCTCCACCATTGGCGTTTATCCTATCCTTGCGGTATATATTCCATTCTGTGTCTAGGATTTCGTTACTGTTCACTTCCGGTTTTAACCAACTTTCCGTTCCTAATACTATATGCGCACTATTTCCTTCAATAAGAGATACTAATTCAGGAACCTTGCCCTGGATACTCCTGCAGTTTACCAATATTACGTTGACTTTTCCTGTTTTTGGTCTCTGAGGACGGACGTTCTTTATCAACGATGATAATGTCCTCTCTGGTAAGCCGTCAGGTATTTTATCGTTTCGCCCAAGGGGGGGGGGGGGTCCCTCTAACCTAAAAAACCCCCGTGTGCACGCCACACGTACTCTGCTACCCTAGTAGCTGCTTCCGGTGTGTAGTGAAATTCTTCAAGGAATAGCTGTAGTGCACAGCGCTGAAGCGCCGGCTGTCCACGTTTTCAGGACATTCTTCAGCTTCCTTAATGGAGCATCCTTGCTCTTTGAGTACACCAACCAATATCTATCTGCTTCTTCTAAATTCTTCAAGGAATAGCTGTATTGCACAGCGCTGAAGCGCCGGTTGTCCACGTTTTCAGGACATTCTTCAGCTTCCTTAATGCGCTCGGGAGGACCTCGCATGTCCAAAGTCGTTCGAATGCAGTCGGTAATAATTTCCGGCCATCTTCCGGGATTTGAGTCAATTTTGTCTTCCAGTTTAGGCTCGCCTTCAGTCCCTTCCCCGGTGGTGAGTGCCTCGGCTGATGTTCCTCCGGTATTTTACTAATCGCGTCGCCTAATTTCAGCTGTGCCTAATGTTTCAATCTCGGAGCTTTCGTCACAAAGCAGGTCTTGAGTCCAGACGAGGTCTGTTGAACATGTTGTGAATGGCCCCCCGTCAGCATTGCTACTGTACGAGGTGGTCGGAGTACTGTGTAGGTGCCGCGGGGGATTAGCCGAGCGGTCTCAGGCGCTGCAGTCATGGACTGTGCGGCTGAGCCCTCCCTCGGGCATGGGTGTGTGTGTTTGTCATTAGGATAATTTAGGTTAAGTAGTGTGTAAGCTTATGGACTGATGACCTTAGCAGTTAAGTCCCATCAGATTTCACACATATTTTTGAACTGTGTTCGTCAACTTTCTGGTCATGTCCAAAAGATAAAGACGTAGCTGCATTAGCTCCACTAGTTTCTGTACTTTCAAGATCTATTTTTCCACCCTTGCCGCTGCTAGGTCGTTCTCTCTTTGCCTTGAAATATCGTTGTAGTGCATCCTTTTGCTTCTTATAGTCATCTTCCTTCAGCGCCCAACTTTTCCTATATTCACTGCCAGACAGTCTTTTTCTACCGTCGGACATGTTTCGATCCAGCCTGTAATGAATGATTACGTGAAACTAAATGTTGATTTCAGTGTACTAACTTTATTTGCAACACACTTAGCAGACAATTTCCAGATATTCCACTGCACGTATACGGAAAATTATATTACTGTAGAATATACTGTTCAGGACAAGAAGTCATAAGAATTGAGCCGTTTGAAATTGAATTTCAGGCCGAATTTCACTACAGACGCAGGTGAAACGGTCAAAGAGTGGGGCGGAAGACAATGGAGAGAGGAAGAATAAGGAGATGGAGTAACATAATAATGCAATACATACACACCCGGGCATCGATTGGTACTAATGCTAGTCGAAATATATTACGTCACTGCACTGCGGTAGTCCATTTCAAAGAATTGACACTCGACATCCGTCGTGATTTCCATGTGTCACTTCTTTCGATTATGGAATAAGGGGTAACAAAATAGTCATCGCCGTATCAATTCACTTTTATCGTTTTATTTTCATTCTAGCTTTTAGAACATGCCGTTGGTGGGGAGGCTTGCGTGCCTCAACGATACAGATAGCCGTACCGTAGGTGCAACCACAACGGAGCGGTATCTGTTGAGAGGCCAGACAAACGTGTGGTTCCTGAAGAGGGGCAGCAGCCTTTCCAGTAGTTGCAGGGGCAACAGTCTGGATGATTGACTGATCTGGCCTTGTAACACTAACCAAAATGGCCTTGCTGTTCTGGTACTGCGAACGGCTGAAAGCAAGGGGAAACTACAGCCGTAATTGTTCCCGAGGAGAGGCAGCTTTACTGTATGATTAAATGATGATGGCGTCCTCTTGGGTAAAATATTACGGAGATAAAATAGTCCCCCATTCGGATCTCCGGGTGGAGACTCAAGTGGACGTTGTTATCAGGAGAATAAAAACTGGCGTTCTACGGATCGGAATGTGGATTGTCAGATCCCTTAATCGGGCAGGTAGGTTAGAAAATTTAAAAAGGGAAATGGATAGGTTAAAGTTAGATATAGAGGGAATTAGTGAAGTTCGGTGGCAGGAGGAACAAGACTTTTGATTAGGCGAATACAGGGTTATAAATACAAAATCAAATAGGGGTAAATCAGGATTAGGTTTAATAATGAATAAAAAAAATTGGAGTACGGGTAAGCTACTACAAACAGCATAGTGAACGCATTATTGTGACCAAGATAGACACGAAGCCCACGCCTACTACAGTAGTACAAGTTTATATGTCAAATAGCTCTGCATACGACGAAGAAATTGATGAAATGTATGATGAGATAAAAGAAATTATCCAGATAGTGAAGGGAGACGAAAATTTAATAGTCATGGGTGACTGGAATTCAAGATTAGGAAAAGGGAGAGAAGGAAACATAGTAGGTGAATATGGATTGGGGCTAAGAAATGAAAGAGCAAGCCGCCTAGTAGAATTTGAGCAGAACATAGCTTAATCATAACTAACACTTGGTTTAAGAATCATGAAAGAAGATTGTATACATGAAAGAACACTGGAGATACTAAAAGCTATAAGGTAGATTATATAATGGTAAGACAGAGATTTAGGAACCAAATTTTACATTGTAAGACATTTCCAGGGGCAGATGTGGACTCTGACCACAATCTATTGGTGATGAGCTGTAGATTAAAACTGAAGAAACTGCAAAAAGGTGGGAATTTAAGGAGATGGGACCTGGATAAACTGACTAAACCAGAGGTTGTACAGAGTTTCAGGGAGAGCATAAGGGAACAATTGACAGGAATGGGGGAAAGAAATACAGTAGAAGAAGAATGGGTAGCTTTGAGGGACGAAATAGTGAAGGCAGCAAAGGATCAAATAGGTAAAAAGACGAGGGCTGGTAGCAATCCTTGGGTAACAGAAGAGATACTGAATTTAATTGATGAAAGGAGAAAATACAAAAATGCAGTAAATGAAGCAGGCAAAAAGCAATACAAACGTCTCAAAAATGAGATCGACAGGAAGTGCAAAATGGCTAAGCAGGGATGGCTAGAGGACAAATGTAAGGATGTAGAGGCTTATCTCACTAAGGGTAAGACAGATACTTCCTACAGGACCTTTGGAGAAAGGAGAACCACTTGCATGAATATCAAGAGCTTTGATGCAAAACCTAGTTCTAAGCAAAGAAGGGAAAGCAGAAAGGTGGAAGGAGTATATAGAGGGTCTATACAAGGGCGATGTACTTGAGGACAATATTATGGAAATGGGAGAGGATGTAGATGAAGATGAAATGGGAGATATGATAATGCGTGAAGAGTTTGACAGTGCACCGAAAGACCTGAGTCGAAACAAGGCCCTGGGAGTAGACAACATTCCATTAGAACTACTGACAGCCTTGGGAGAGCCAGGCCTGACAAAACTCTACCATCTGGTGAGCAAGATGTATGAGACAAGTGAAATACCCTCAGACGTCAAGAAGAATAAAATAATTCCAATCCCAAAGAAAGCAGGTGTTGACAGATGTGAAAATTACTGAACTGTCAGTTTAATAAGTCACAGCTGCAAGATACTAGCGTGAATTCTTTACAGACGAAGCCGACCTCGGGGAAGATCAGTTTGGATTCCGTAGAAATGATGGAACACGTGAGGCAATACTGACTTTACGACTTATCTTAGAAGAAAGATTAAGGAAAGGCAAACCTACGTTTCTAGCATTTGTAGACTTAGAGAAAGCTTTTGACAATGTTGATTGGAATACTCTCTTTCAAATTCTGAGGGTGACAGGGGTAAAATACAGGGAGCGAAAAGCTATTTACAATTTGTACAGAAAGCAGATGGCAGTTATAAGAGTCGAGGGGTATGAAAGGGAAGAAGTGGTTCGGAAGGGAGTGAGACAGGGTTGTAGCCTATCCCCGATGCTATTCAATCTGTATATTGAGCAAGCAATAAAGGAAACAAAAGAAAAGTTCGGAGTAGGTATTAAAATCCATGGAGAAGAAACAAAAACTTTGAGGTTCGCCGAAGACACTGTAATTCTGTCAGAGACAGCAAAGGACTTGGAAGAGCAGTTGAACGGAATGGACAGTGTCTTGAAAGGAGGGTATAAGATGAACATCAACAAAAGCAAAACGAGGATAATGGAATGTAGTCGAGTCAACTCCGGTGATGCTGAGAGAATTAGATTAGGAAATGAGACACTTAAAGTAGTAAAGGAGTTTTGCTATTTGGGGAGCAAAATAACTAATGATGGTCGAAGTAGAGATGATATAAAATATAGACTGGCAATGGCAAGGTAAGCGTTTCTGAAGAAGAAAAATTTGTTAACTTCGAGTATAGATTTAAATGTCAGGAAGTCGTTTCTGAAAGTATTTGTATGGAGTGTAGCCACGTATGAAAGTGAAACATGGACGATAAATAGTTTGGACAAGAAGAGAATTGAAGCTTTCTAAATGTGGTGCTTCAGAAGAATGCTGAAGATTAGATGGGTAGATCACATAACTAATGAGGAGGTATTGAATAGAATTGGCGAGAAGAGTAGCTTATGGCACGACTTGACTAGAAGAAGGGATCGGTTGGTAGGACATGTTCTAAGACATCAAGGGATAACCAATTTAGTATTGGAGGGGAGCGTGGAGGGTAAAAATCGTAGAGGGAGACCAAGAGATGAATACGCTAAGCAGAGTCAGAAGGATGTAGGCTGCAGTAGGTACTGGGAGATGAAGAAGCTTGCACAGGATAGAGTAGCATGGAGAGTTCCATCAAACCGGTCTCAGGACTGAAGACTACAACAACAACAACAGCTTTTGGGACGACGCCCTCTTATTTGCTGACTTGACAATTTTTGAAGTAACAGATCACAAGAAAAATAAATTTTCCTATTCTGCAATCTTGAAGGAGACAAATTCTAACTTAGGAGTAACGTGCATGCGCAATACTAATCGTACGTTATATGGAAAGCACTTACCAATTACATCACAAGTTGCAGGAAATTCGGAGGCTCCTATTCTTACGAAACGCAATGAAAGTGCTTCTGGCCAATCTTTACTCCCTCGGCCGACTATCGAAACGAATTCTGTAGTTTTCGATGTGGAGAACGCAGCAATACGTATTGCCTGAAAAGCGAAGTGGTGACGCGGCAGTGCCAGGAACTAGGTCACGTGACGAGGTACAGCGAGGCTAAGGTTAAACTAGCGCCCAAGAAGAAGTAAGTAGCTCACAATAAGTATGTGACCGATGATATTGATAAATGTATTATCAGGCAGCAATTTCTATGGCATTACGACAATTGAAAGAAATACGAACTTTGCAAAAACTGCACAACTTTTGTCAAACGGAAATGAGCTTCAAAGCTAGCAAGGAAACCCTTAGAAGCAATGTTTTCAGAAGGTGTCAAAATTAACGTTTTGTTTTGAGCGGACGAGAGAGCATTGTTGCTTAAAGACATACTTTCTCACGTTTTCATCAGAATCAAAGGAACCAGTAGTTTACTAAGGTGAAACATGGATTCACACATATTATACAGTAAATAAATGTTGGCAAAGTGATAGTGTTCGAGTATTTTTGTCTAACAAAAGTGCCGGTCAGAGTTTAATTGTTGTTCATGCAGGCGGAGACAGGTGTTTCATGGCTCAAAAACCAAAACGTCCGACTATCTCTCAGAAACGAACAGCAAATATTTTCAAAACTATTTCGAAACCCAACTTATGCCAGGCTTATTACCAATGTCTTTATCCCTTGTAATTGCTCGCAGCGTATTTACCCGCAGATTCCCCCCCCCCCCCCCCCCTCCCCCCGGCAAGTGCTGCCCCGTGCGGCCGCACGTTTCGCACGTGCCTTGCGCCGGCCCTGAAAACCACTTCATTAAAAACCTTACGTAAGTAGTTCACTGAATTTACTGTGATTCTGGGAAATCTGGGTAACCAGTTCGGGGTGCAAAACAATTGACAAGGCCACTTAACAAAGTAACAGACTTTAAAACTAAGAATAAATACTCAACCAATTCCATTTAATCAGCGTATAAATGAACAACGGCCAAGTAAGAAAGACAGCTAGCAAGCGGGCATTTCCAGAATACAAATGTCTTTCATAAACCAGCAGGACGAAATCCACCGGCAGTCTTTGAGCACAACGATCGTAATTGATTGAGAGATAAATCCACCATCACTGCTGACATAGGTTACTTCCGGAAGCTCATATTCCGAGCACATGGAAATGGCCAACTGTCTCGTCGGAATAATTTTTCCGCAGGCCCATGTGCACTGGAGGAACACTAACTGATAAACTGAATCAGCGCTGAAACACAGCTGCCGCCCAGGCGTACCACATGCCACAAAGTCAATGCTCTCGCTACACGTAGTCGCTTCACAGAAAGTCACTGACTGCACACGTAACGCTGCCCAACACGGTGGTGCTTAAGGGAGGACGACAGCGTGACGGACGAAAATGTTGCTCAAGTTCAGGAGTTCTTCCCCTCCGTACTCGAAAACAGTAGACAAATGGTGTTTACTGCAATGAATAAAGAATACATTGAAGTTTTTATCGTCATTTTTTATTGAAAATATTAATATTTTAACTGTGTAATAGGGATTTTCCGGAGACAGATCGGCAGTTGTCGCTGCAACTCCGGCTGTGGTTATCTGAAACATAAAATTAACTTTTAACCCTAATCCTTACAGGTGTAATTTGAGCTCATCATAGGAATTTACAAAAAAAATCCGTTTTAGGATACCTCTTTTTCGGCAGTAAAATACTAAATATCAACATGACAAAATGGACTACGATGAACTGAAGAGAATCCAGCCCACTTTAAGGGAGACCAAAAATCATTAAAATCGGATGAGAATTGTAGCGTGGGCGACGACAAGCATACCGAAAACCATGGTTTTGAGAAAAACGCATTTAAAGACTGACAGGTATTTTTCATCTAAAAAAAGGGGACAAAGATTGAAATCTACGGTATATCACCGACGACTCGGCTGATGGATGGCCGCTTCCTGCTAATTCGACCTGATAAGCCCTCATTTTCGTCCTCAAAGCCTTTTTCGTCACTGAGCATTTCCTCACGGGCTTCTCGTATATATTCACATAATCGGCGCATTTCAACGCCGATTTTGATTTTAAGGATATCTGCCACGCGCATTAATGCAGTATGGCCTACATTGAATAGACATATGGCCAAATTTGAAGCAATGTTGACAATTCCGCTTCGGCTGGGTAATCTTTTCGAAGCGTATCTCCAAATGAGATTACTGAGACTTTCGATCACATTTGGAGTAAAAGCGTGCAAAAGACTGAAGAAAATCAGGTTTGCTCAAATCGCTATAAATAGCGGTGATGGCATCGATAATGACAACGCACGTTCGGCTTCAAACGCTCAGAGAATCGTTACCTTTTGAAGTTCGCGCATAATATTATGGGTAATAATTCTTCAATGTATATACGTTCGAATTCCATAATAAAAAGAATTTTGACTTTCTTCGACAGTCTCCATGTCGTTCCCCCTTAAATCACCCGTCACGAAGCACCACTCGCTCACAGCCTGGACTAGTGATGGCGAGAAGAGGAGTTTGTGGCACAACTTGACTAGAAGAAGGGAACGGCCACGCGATAAGAGAAGTACCTCATGTGGCACAGTATGCTTGCGATAGAAGATCTAAAACCTGCTTAAAAGTTTCAGAATCACTTCACGGCACAATTAACATAGGACACAGCTACCTCTAATTTCGAACAATAAGCTGTCATACCTTTTATAGGGATACTGGAGGCCTTAAATCAGGGCCAAATGGGGCGCGCCAAACTTCATGTTGTGGGTTGGCAGGAGAGCCAACACCGGTTTGCTAGAGGAAGCCGAAAGGCACGCGTTTTAGCTCACGCAGGCTGGCGTGAGGTCTGGAACTGGACAAGGAAATTAGAATTTAGAAAAACGGACGTAGCTGGTGGAATACTTAACTTTAATCCATTAAGGGGCTCCGGAACGCCCTATACTTGCAATGTTAAAATAACGCTTATAAATTACATCTTTTCTCACAAAGTATTTGAGGTAGGAAGTTGAACTTTTTACAGATTATTTATTGGAATATGGGCTACAGCTTAACACAGGGATTTTACAAAATTTTTGTTCAGTTACTAAAGATGATTTTATTTCAACTGTAATGAAAATTCACAACATTTTTTTGCAATTTTTTGTTTATATATTCAAAAATATACAGTTTTTTGGAAAAAGGCTGTGTTAAATTATGCAAAAGGTACTGTGTAACATTTACTGAAAGTTTGAAACAAATATGTTTGGAACATCCTTAGAAAACATGTAATTAGTATGAGAAAATAAAAGTTTTGGGAATCGAGCGACAAAGATTGGATTAAATTTTTAGTGCATTCCAGGTCCATAGGATGGATTATCCTCATCCTCTGCAAACTCCTCCTCCAGCTTCCTCTTGTTCCTCCTCCTGTTTACTCTTGCTTGTACTTCTAGACTCTTTACAGCCCTGTCTGCAGCCCGAAGGCGTTCCTTGTCTAAAGTAAGCATCGCTCGTTGTTGTGTTCGTAGATTTTGCTACCATTTTCTTCCGTTGCAGTTACTGCAACACTGTTCCAAAAGGTGGTCATGTATGAACACTTATCACATTTCAGTTGTGTTTCGCTAGCAAGTCCTACGTGCTTTATTATGGAGAGTTCCAGACCAACTTCACTACAATGAATACATCTTACACAGTTTGAAAAAATTCCTTTGAGAACCGACATATCAAATATTTCATTCTCATCCGATTCGCCCATAAAACATTCATAGTTTTCACTCATTGAACCAAGCTTCTTCTGTGAAGTATTTTCTTTCCCACTTTGACTGCTATGGGCATGTGTTCTTGAGAGGTTAGGTTCACTCACTTGGTTATCGTCTTTATTGTTTACAGTAATAACACATACCTTTGGCTTTCCAACATTTCTCCTTTTCTTAAAAGCCTTCAGAGGATTTCTAATAACTTTACTTTTACTCATTATTATACTTCAACAAAACAGAGACTCAACAACAGAATTAATTTCGAATATTTTCGAGATAACGACAGAGTAAATAAACATGAAACAATCGACAATCACACCAGCGATATATATTGAACCATCACAGGTTAGCCACAACACATACTTTATGTCACATCACTAAAATGTACCTGATGAACACGGACGTTAATAATCACACCATTTGACAGCAGTTTAACAGCGCCACAGTGGGTCACGCCCATGTAGGACACATTTCAAAAAAAATTTAAAAATAGTTGTAGTCTTCGGAATTGAATAAATTATATATCTATTAAAAGGTAATAGTCTGCAGATTCAGAAAACGCAAAAAAGTAAAAATTGAACTTTTCATGATCTTGAGCCTTTCCGGAGCCCCTTAATGATGAGCGTCGCTCTTGACTGTACATTATTCAGTATCAATAGTAACTTGTAATGGCGCCTTGCTAGGTCGTAGCAAATGACGTAGCTGAAGGCTATGCTAACTATCGTCTCGGCAAATGAGAGCGTATTTTGTTAGTGAACCATCGCTAGCAAAGTCGGTTGTACAACTGGGCGAGTGCTAGGAAGTCTCTCTAGACGTGCCGTGTGGCGGCGCTCGGTCTGCAGTTACTGATAGTGGCGACACGCGGGTCCGACGTATACTAACGGACCGCGGCCGATTTAAAGGCTACCACCTAGCAAGTGTGGTGTCTGGCGGTGACACCACACTTTACGTGTGTAGCGTGTGTGGGTCAAGCACTGGCCTCTCACACGGCGTTGCTCGGTCCTTTCATCTCTTCAATTTGCTGATGATCCCGCCTTCCTAGCCCTTTATCCCACCAATCAACAGTCGCAACGTAACCTCCAAACCCATCTTGACCAATTCACCGCTTGGTGCAACCAGTGGTTCCTCCAAATCAAGCCCACCAAGACCCAGGCGATCATTATAGGCCGCACCACCCACTCTTTCCGTCTCCATGATCTGTACCTCACCATTTATGGCCATCCTGTACACCTCACTCCTACCCTCAAATACCTTGGCCTCACCCTCGTCCGCCACCTCACCTGGACTCCCCATCTCCTTACCATCCAAAACAAAGCTCACAACAGACACTGCCCCCTGAAACTCCTGTCTAGCCAGACATGAGGTCTGCATCCTTCCACCAACCTCCACACCTACAAATACTTTATCTGCCCCATCCTTCATTATGCCAGTGTTCCTTGGATTTCCGCCCCTCCCAGGTTCTATAGGGCCCTCCAAATCCTCGAACGCCATGCACTCTGCCTCATCTTCTGCATCCGCCTTCCGACCCCCATGTGCATCCTCTATGACCTCATCCCCTTGCCTCACCTTTTCCTTGAACACATCCGCACCCTGTATATTGTCTGCCGCCTTGATTCCTCTCAGCCCCTGGTGTCTCCCTTCCTCTCCACACCCAGCCTGTTTCCGCACCTTTACCATTGTGTCTCACCCTCTCTCCATCTTCTGTCCCAACGCAACTTCCAGCATCTACCCCTCCTGGATGATGAGCTTCGCCCTGACGTCTACCCTTCCTACCAACTATAACCCCACCTTCCTCCTGCCTCCTCCTCGGGGCTCCCTCTCCTCCCCCTACCTTCTCCTGAGCAGCTTTCCCCTCCTACACCCCCTCCCTCTCCTGTGCTCCCCTTCAGTGTCTCTGCACTCCCTTCTGCCTTGTCTTCCCTCTTCATCTCCCATCCCACCTGCCTCTTGGTGCACACCCTGACACCCCTACTCTTTCCATCCCTCCCCTGCTGCACCTTGCTGTCCCCTCCTTTTTCATCCTCTCAGGCCTCTCGCTTGGCAGGTCCCACCTGGCAGTTTTATTCTTTACCGTTTGTGCTTTATCTCTCCAAGTGGGTTTAAAGTGTTTTGTTCTGGAGTCTTTTTAATACTGTGGTCAACTTTTAACATGTGTGTGACTTCAGTGTCTTATTTGTTCTCTACGAATTGCCATCTGTGTGTTTTCACTTTATATCGATTTTTTTAAGTATCCCCCACGATCATCTCCATATCAGTGTATTTTTACCTCCATTATGTCACCTTTCTGTGTTTTTATGTCCCCCACTTTTATCGCCTTTCTATGTATCATTTTCCTCTTGCGTTAGCTGTCATCTCACTCGGCTGAAGAGCGGCAGACCGTGCTGCTGACAGCCCTCCCTTGCCCATATGGGGCAGGGGAATGAAATCACAACAAAGAAGTATCCGGAACAGCGTGAAATTTTATTTAGCATTGCGGTGCGACAGTTTGCGATCGGTAAAGCTCTCTTGAGTTCTGCACAATAGTGGTATCAGCGCTGTTTACCCTTCGATATTTGTTCGCAGAAAGAACAAAAATCACAGGTCCAGTGGCTGTTTGCACAAAAAGAGACAGCCTAATGATCTATGGTCACAATCCTTTAACGTGAATTGGGGATGACACAAGAGAGGGATGATAATTCTCAATTCACACAGATGCTGTTTATTTGTTACAAGACGTCGTTATAGTAACCTGTAGAAAGAATTTATATGACAATGAAACAGCAAAAAATTACAGCGATCGACAGACTTCATATATTACTGCAAAGCACATTGGTTAAGTCGAGGCGCATACCTGGGACGATTTTTCTACTTAAATTTCGTTATTATTGAATTTATGAAGGAAAAAAGAGTGCAGGAATGAAAATTAGACAGTCCAGAATGGATTACAAACTTCACATTATAAGAGGGCTTGACTGTACGCTGCCCACAGTAGGATTCTACAAGATAACGTCTTTCGCATTTTATGGGTATGGATTTAAAATGAAAATCGCGTTGTAGAAGGGATGCAGTCTGACAAAGTAAATCCGGTTAACTAAGCTCTCTGGCGTTAAAGAACGAACGGGTTTGTAAAATTCATTGTGTCCTTGCAAGAATTACGACGACAGTTCTGTAAAGGTTTTGAGGACACTGTCAATCTTACATCCATTTTCTCCGTTTCAGTTGAAAGTGCCACTGTGTATTTGCACATGTAAGATGGCTATAATTTCGCACCTTGCAAGCACTCATCTACACACTTCGCCGTGATTTAAAACTGGATTTAGGTATCATTTGATAGGTTATACATCGTATACATGAATATTTAAAGAAGGCTGACATTGTGACGTACACCTTGCAAATAGTTGTTAACTCTTATTACATGAAAGGTGATACAGTGTCTTTATTATCAAAATGGTGTAATGAATGGTTGCCTATACTAGCAGAGGTTGGAACGCCAGTAGCAATGAAACGGAAGTCGCAACACAGGGACTGGGTGGAAAAGCTCACACAGGTATGTTGGTCTTGCTTAACACAGGAAGTAACTCAAAACGGACATTCGGGGCACCTGAGCGCTGAAGCACAATATAGCGGCTGTCAGCCATATTGTAGTGGGGCCAGAAGGATAATTTTTCGGAAACTCTGAAAATATTGGACGCAGCAGAGAGGAACAAGGAAGGGTTACCTCATAAATCACGCAGGCTGTGTTACTTCCAAGGATTTTTAGTCTGAGAAGCGTACCATTGTATGAATTCCTAATTAACAGGGATAGGTATTTCCTCGCAAGCTTTCCATGCTGAACGATGTAAGACGAAATCTTGGTTGGTCGGCGCTCGGAAGAATCTGTAGAGAGGGAGAATATTCCGCCTTCTGCAGTACGAGGGAGGGGAGCCGAGCTTTGCTGGGAAGCCCTCAGTCGAGGGAAGGGGCCTTCCGTTTTGAGCACCCATGCCTGATGGTCGCTCAGTATCAGCTTTGTTGCTACATACGAACTTGCTGTCTCTGCTCTCAGAAGATTTTATAGTCAGAACGGTTAGGCACTATACTGTTGCGAGCCGGCTGAAGTGACCGAGCGGTTCTAGGCGCTACAGTCTGGAACCGCGCAGCCGCTACAGTAGCAGGTTCGAACCCTGCCTCGGGCATGGATGTGTGTGATGTCCTTAGGTTAGTTAGGTTTAAGTAGTTCTACGTTCTAGGGGACTGATGACCTCAAAAGTTAAGTCCCATAGTGCTTAGTGCCATTTGAACCATTTGAACTACCAGAATACTGTTTTGTTGTGGAATTTTTAAGACAACTTCATCCATTCGTTGAATCACTCACAAGAGTGCACCGAAAGGGACGTGGATCAAATAGGCACCATTACGTAATAAAGACACATTTTCCGGCGCATCCGTTCCCCACAGCGTCGTCACTACAAGAGTCAGACTCAGTGTAACCCAAATGTTAATAACTCGGTAAAAAATTCTATGTGACAAATCTTGTGAAACAGAACTGACAGTATCGTTTGTAGAAGTCTACGTATTCTGCTTCTGACTGCTAGACGAATGTGATTTTGTAGCAGATTTTAGTACGAACTACTGGTAAAGGTTAATAACGTTTCCATGTAATGCTCCAAAAGTAACCCTTTAGAATGACTTTTCCTACCGATAGTTGAGAAAGTTTTTGTTTTAATTTGACGGACAGCTATGGCTCCATTCCTCCCTCGATTTTTTCTTTCAGGCTGGTGGCAACGCACCAAGTTTTCATCTACACCACTTCTGTCTGGAAATCTATGAAATCCATTGCCTTCGACCGAGAAACGTCGCCAGAAGTTCCTCATAAGCATCGAAGCGACGATCTCTCAATTCAGCAGTCATCTGACGTGGCACAAGTCTTGAGGACAGTTTATTAAACCACAAGATATCACGGCCAGTATTGTATGCTGAACCAAGATTAATACCCAAGATACTGGCTGTATCATTTAGGGCACTATGCCTGTTTCTTCTTTAGAAGACTTTCCAATGCGATAAGATTTTTTTTCGTCACTTCGCATATTGGCTGGCCCTGCTGCGAAATGTTCTCCACAAAAATTACGCCTTTTCCGAACTTCCTGCATGACTCGTACACTTATTGCAGGGCAACACACGAATAGCGTAGTGTGCCTTCATCCCCCGGTGTATTTTAAACTAATTTGACGCATTGACTACTCAAAAAATCTATCACATGCCGCTAATGCAGCACGTTGCAAGCCTTCAATGGAACGGCATTATTTGCACTGTCACAGCTTCATTTCACCTGATGCAATACCGGGCTATCAACTGCTGGTCATTTGCCGAATCAAATGCACTAAAAATAAATAAATAGATCGGTCGTTATGAAGATGACAACAATGAAGTTAATGACCTGAAACAACACCAATGCAAAACGTTCAGGTATCGATTTACGTTTTCGTGTCTTCAATGTCTTCTTCCCCACTAAAACATTAACATAATTCATTTCGTTGATTCTATCGTGGAAGGGTAATCTACGGTCCTCCATCGTTTCTTTTTTGTACTACTCCCACACACTCCACGGAAAATCCTCTGTAGTAGTGTTTGCACCACAGACATAATTTACAATTTGAGAACAATGGCGATGGTCATACCTACAGAACTAGAGATAAAAAATAACTTTAATTATCAATTGTTGAAGGTATAAGTGGCAAATATGCATTAACAAGAATCTTTGATCATTTGACTAATAACATGAAACATCTGCAAGATAGCAAAATAGATGTTAAATCTAAATTAAAGTCAATTCTCCTGGAAAACCCTTTCTCTTCCATGCACGAATATCCGTTTAAAAGCTGGTAGTTGGAAAAAAAGAAAAAAAGGAAGAAAAGGGAAAAACGTTTTCTAATATAGTTTCATAAGTACGATAAAAAAATAACGTGTTTGTTAATGTTAACGCTTATCGTGTATACATACCCTGTAAAACGACTTTTTCCACTCGCTTCGACAGAAGAATGATGTACAGAACATTTAACCAACAAACAATCTATCAAGGTACAAACGCTGTCCAGCAAAGTTTGCGGTAATTGATAGAAGGTCAAGTGTGAGAAACCTCAGTACGTGTAACTGCGTCACTAGGATGTTATTTGCGGGTTAGTGCAATGCTTGAACACCCTCGGGATCAGCAACTAATCTCATCCATAGCGGATGCGACCATCTCTCAGCGCCGCACGTGTACTGGTGGGACGGCAGCCGGCGCAGAACCCACCACGAGTCGCTAATGTTGCTTTATTACTAGCCGTTCTTTATCGCCCTTGTAAAACTGCACATATGACAGTAATGGCTAGAATGAGGGACTGAAAATGTGGAAACAAAAGGCGGCGGGCAACGAGAAAAGTGCGTGTGAAAAAAACGAAAAATATATAAAGAACAACAATAAAAATTATTTATGGTATATAGAGAGGGTGGGAGCGAGGTGGCGCAGCGGGGTAGGACGCGGAGAAATTCAGAAAAAGGAAGCGCGGCGGAGAGGATACACACACAAAAAGAGGGAGAGTGAGAGGGTCCGGGCTTAGGTTGCCACCGCCGTACAAAGAAAGGTGTAGGAAGCTATGATTAATATTTACTGCGCACGGTGCGTCGGTGTCCGCAACAAAAGCTCGGCTGCCCAAAGAGGAGGAGGTGGGTGGAGGGGAGAGAGGTGGGTGGTAGGGAGAGGGGCGTCAGAGAGGTGAATCTGCTTTTGAAATGAAAATAGTGGCCATCGTCCGTCCAGGAGACTGCACTCGAAACGAAATGGGAAGTGCTCGGAAGTGAAATTCACACAAGAGCGATACTTGTGCGGGAAAAATTATTAAGGAACTAAAACTACGGGGCAATATTGGTTTCCTATAGATTTTTTACCCTCTGAATATACTTCAGCACAATGTTCTTCTGCGAATATTACCACGGCGACCAATAACACTTGTCCGCAATGTTCGCTCTACCAGAAGTAACTAAAAAGCACGTATGGCTCCTGTCATAAACAATGCCTAGCACATACTCGTGACATTGTTATAAATGAAATATTTTACAAGCAGCCATACTCTACATTCACTGTAGCACAGAAAATAAATTCCATTCCGCGGCTTGAACCCAAGGCTTTTGACTAACACGAGAAATGACCTCACCCACTCTGGTCATTCGTAGTGCATCCAGTAGTGACTCGAACAGTGTAAGATATACCAGGGCGTACTGAAGAATAACGCCTCCAAATTTTTTGTATGAAAACTCTTAAAGCTTCGGAAATAAAACATACGTTTTTAACACTCTACATCTTTATTCTTCAAGTGCACAAGCTTGCAGATCTCAACCACTGGAGGGCTCCCAGTTGAAGCCTGTAATATGGTGGTGTGTAACGTAACTATGTCAGTGCGTGCCGAACAGTGCGCTGTAATCGAGTTTCAAATTTGAAGAGTTGGTCCATACATGAAGCACCCCCTCCTTTAGGGTGTCAGACCACACACGAGCACTGCGACATCTGTAATAGTACGACGCCTCTGCTTCACTGCCATCTTTCATCCTCCATACAATCCCGACTAGGCCCATCCGATTTTCATCTGTTTCCATAGCTTAAAGAACCCGTTCGAGGACTTCTCTTTGATATTGGTGAAGTGATGCAAGCAGAGGTGAGGTTGTCACTCAGTCATCATATTCAAACGCTATACAGTGACGGTATTAACAAACTGATATTTTGTTGGGAGTAATGTGTTCGTTGCCTGGGTGGGTATGTTGAGAAATAAATGTGTTACGATGAAGAATAAAGCTGTCGAATGTTAACAACGTTAGTTTTATTTAAAAAGCCTTAGGAGTTCTCACACAAAAAATACGGATGCACTACATTTTAGGACGCCTTCGTATTATTAATTGTCAAGATGGATGAAAAACATATATGCAAGTGGACAGATTGTCTTCTTTTGAGTAACGGGAAAATGATTAATATTTCGTATCTAAAGATTCAGGAGTCAAAGGAAAAACTGGTAGAATACTCTAAATTGAACTACATCAAAACAAATGACTCGGTAACTATTAAATATAGAGAACGGAATTCAGTGAGTTTGATTTCGTGTGGTACAGACATTTAGAAAGCATAATTTCGCCTACTGCATTTTTAGCTGATATCTTTCAGGTTCCGGAACTTAAGATTTTGATGATGTCTTCGGATCAGCGCTTACTGCGCCATGCCCATTGGATTGTTCCGTGAGTATCTGATACTATCTTAGCACCCGCTGCTTCGCTCGTCTACACTGTAGGATTTTCATACATTTTTTCCTTAAATAAAATTCATGTGATGTTCACAAAAAACATCATCTTCTAAACTTTTTACCCTACTTAAGCGCATAGAATCATGGTCTGTTCCGAATGAAAGCGATTCTGGTAACTGGAGTCTGATGGCTTTGTTAATCCATCCTTTTGAGATCTTGTGGTGATATTTCCATAAAAACTTCCATCCCTCAATACATATTCCTTTAGACGTCAAATAGCAATTCTCATAGCTTTTCGATAAAGAACTATTTTCAGAAAATGTTCATATCCTTTTTCTTCTCGATAAGGGTTGTTTTCCCAAAAACAAAGAAAAACGTATTCTTTTTCTATCTCACTTAGTAATCAGATATCAGTTTTCACACATGTAGCTTTACAGATGCTTTACTAGTACTTTAATAATGATTTATTTTCAAAATAAACATTCATATACTATTTTATCTCCTTAATGGTCAAGATTCCAAAAAATTTGTGGCCTGTTTGTTCTTTATTTCTGACTGAGACATTAAATACCAATTTTGCTAGTTCAATATTGCCTTAATAGTAAAATATTTTCAAAAAAACTTTTCATCCCCTAATTCACCCGCTTATGGGTGAAATTTCAAATAGTTCATTTCTAAACAACACCTAGAATATTAGACCTTCTCCTAATTTCAAGATCCTGATCTTAGCTATTTGGGCTGGGCGCAGATGAGTCAGTGAATCAGTCAGGCCCTACTTCATCCCCCTGGGGGTTGCATTTCTGAAAGCATTCGAACATGTGTTCTTTTATATCCAACCCAGAAGTCAACTATCAGGTTTTCGTAGATGTAGTTTACAATTGCTTTAGTAGCAATTTAACAAGGATTTCTTTTCAGAATAAACATTCATAACCTATTTTGTGTCCGTAGCGGTAGAACAAAAAGAAACAGTGGCATATTTACCTTTATAATTTCATTATCTCTGACTGAGAAAACAAATGCCAATTTTCCTAGTTCTAGCTTCAAAATTGCTTTAATAACAACATATTTTCAAAAAAATGTTTCACCCCTACTTCACCCCCTTAAGGATGCAAGTTCAAATAACCCACTTGTAAACGACGCCAGCGGTATAAAATCAAAACTTCTCCAAATTTCAAGGTTCCATCCTTAAGCTTTGGGCAGTGATGGATCACTGAATCACTCAGGCTGTAGTACTTCACCGCCGTAGGGGTTGCATTTGCAAGAACAGTGAAACATGAATTGTTTTCTTTGTAACCAGGAAGTCAAATTCAGTTTTTCATAGATTTAGCCTTAAGAACGCTTTCATAATAAAATATTTTCATATAACATTTCACTACCTATTTCACACTCTTAGGTATTGAATTTCTAAAAACACTGAAATAGGCAGTTTCTTATTTGCAACCTAGAAGTCAAATACTAATTTCCATACATGTTGTTTTAAAAATACATTAGTAGTTCCTTAATTACGAATTATTTTCTAAAAGCTATCCCTCATTATTCTACCCTCATTAGGACTAAATTTTCTAAAATTCTGAAACACTAATTTCCTTATCTCTGAGTGAGAAATCTAATACCGATGTTGATGGTACTAACTTCAAAACACATTAATAGCGACATATTTTCCAAAACCATTTAATTTGCATTTCACTCCCCCCCCCCTCCTCTCTCTCTCTTTCACTCTATATATATATATATATATATATATATATATATATATATATATATATATGTATGTATATACCCTCTTAAAGCTTGTTGGTTGATTTTGGGGGAGGGGACCAAACAGTGAGGTCATTGTTCACTAGACCTATATCTGCTCTGTGGAACATAACAGGTGAGACACTGTCTATTTTGTTCAACATGGAAAGTCAAATGTTAATAAGAAGAGGAATGTGTGGAATTCCTGTGGTTTGCTTTAGCAAGTGATGATGTGATAGCATAGAAAGTGGTACAAGCTATTGGATGATTCATTATTTTTATATAACCAGTGCCACAAAGCTGAGAACCAACCCCTACCCTTACCCAGGTGCAATTCAGTGAACGCTTTGATAGAATATTGAATAAGGAGGCTTTCCCAGGTGATTAAAGGATGCGAAACACATTGGTGAGATTGTAATATATCTCATTCAGTCACTCATATGCTGTTTTTGATTGAAGTAATCTGGACTTTTGCATGTGAGACAAGGGCTGAAGTGATGCTGAACATACTGAAGGATTGTTGAGGATATGTAGGTTGTTGTGGACAGTTAGAAACACCCCGGATTGAATTTCCGATTGCTAGTGGTTGAATACTGTAATACAAAACCTATTATTTTCCTGACTTTTACCTAATGGATGAGAGTCGATCGGTTTAAACTACTATGTGAGATGTTTCAGTGGTTTTTTGGCTGCTCAGTGATATTATATTTGAAGAACAGTGGTATGGCCATAATCAAGATTGAGTATTTGCACTAAGTAAAGCGAGATATTTGCGTACACAAATTTTCGTACACATTTACTCACGTCTATTCTCAGCACAGGTCAAATACATCCAAATATTATCACTCGCTGTTAAAATAACCTGCACATGTAATCCACATTGCAATCCATTGCTAGGCCTGAGACGTGAACACCTAGTATTGATTCTTCGTGTTTATAGTCACTTTCGTAAAAACAGATACTTTATCACCATTCGGTGCAGTTCTTACATATTACTGAGTGTCAGATCACTATTATTAGGGACATATTCAGCCAGCACGATACGGCGCCCATTGCTACGCCATTACAACCACTAATACTCCTCAACTGCCTGCTAACAATACAAGTTTCTCGATGACTTCGCGCGTGATAGTCGATCCTTGGCCTACCCTCGACTTTTCCGACCATAAATCTGTCAGGCTGGGAGGGCGTATCCCTTACATCTCCGTTCTAAAACAATTCTTGGGAGCAACAGATGAATAAGACAGTAGAAAAAGGTGTTTAAGGGTATACAAAGGACGATGAAGGACATTAAATTGAAAACCAAACAATGTGGTCTGCATAAATTGCCTCTGATACCAGCCATAAACTGCCTCTACAAAAATATGATACAAAAATTCAATACATCATAATCCGAAGTTAGTAAATATTCTCAAAAGTTTTGTTTTACTTTTCACTGCAATGAACCTTTCCTTTCAATACAATGAGGTGATAAGAGTCATGGGATAGCGATCTGCACATAAACAGATAGCGATATGCACATAAACAAATAGCATTAGTATCGAGTACCCAGGGTACAAACGGACAGTGCACTGGTGCAGCCATCATTTGTACTCAGATGATTCATGTGAAAATATTTCCGATGTGATCGTGTCCAGCCGGCTGCTGTGACCGAGCGGTTCTAGGTGCTTCAGTACGGAACCACGCTGCTGCTACGGTCGCAGGTTCGAATCCTGCCTCGGGCATGGATGTGTGTGATGTCCTTAGGTTAGTAAGGTTTAAGTAGTTCTAAGTCTAGGGAACTGATGACCTCAGATGTTGAGTCCCATAGTGCTCAGAGCCATTTGAACCATTTTGATCATGTCTGTGTGGAATACAAAGACAACTTCAACAAAACAAAACAACTTAATGAATACAGGAAAATGGGAATATGTTGGAAGAGAGAGTGTGGGAAGTAATGAACAACAAAGATGATTATATGAAGTTTAGGAGAGGGGAGGTGTTGAGCTGTGTTTTGTCATTTAGGACGAGATCTGGACTGTGAGCAAGATGTTTGTTAATTTCCAGGGCTTCCAGCAGGTTGAGTTTATGGCCTTTGTTTGCTAAGTGAAGTACATTGGACACTGGCTGTAGTTTCAATAGTTAAGGCTTTCTTTTAACTGGTACTTGTATTACAGTCCATGTTTAACACCCCTTTAAGTTGTCTCATCAAATACTGTTCATATTTTACTTTTCTCGTTTATTTAATGAAAACTGTTGCACAACCACTGCTTTGATTGTAATGTTAATGTTAAAATGCAGTACCACCACACTCTCAAACTGTAGGTTCCTCAAACACCTCCATTTCCCTACATTTATTTATTTCCGTTTATGTTATTGATATTGCTTCGCCGGCCGGTGTGGCTAAGCGGTTCTAGGCACTTCATTCTGGAACTGCGCGACCGCTACAGTCGCAGGTTCGAATCCTGCCTCGGGCATGGATGTGTGTGATGTCCTTAGGTTAGTTAGGTTTAAGTAGTTCTAAGGTCTAGTGGACTTATCACCTCGGAAGTTAAGTCCCATAGTGCTCAGAACCATTTGAACGATATTGCTTCAGTTCCTTATTCTGTAGTCACATTGATAACTGTCTCTTTAATTGGTTGTGTATCACTCTCCATGTTTCATACCTCCTGATGCAGCCTTGTCTAGTACTAATTTTATTTTATTTTATTAGTTTTGTTTATTAATAGAAACTGTTATTTAGGCATGCTATTCCTATTTTGTGCTAAAGGTTTTCCTGTCTACTTCATTGTTATTTATGTACTGTTCAGTTTTTACTTTTTGATTGCAGTGATGTTACTTACTGTATGTTTCTACTTCAGTCTAGATGTGTTACTTCCCTTCCAATGTTCTTTGCTAACATTTAACGTCTTGAGTGATAATACTCAGTAAATGTCTGAAGATGGCCTAGTAAGCCGAAAACTGGTTAACAATAAAAGTAATATTGTAGAACAAGAGCAAACTGGTGCTTTTCATTTATTATAAGTAATTTCTCATCTGTATGTCATCTTATACTTTCCCCTCGTTATCACAATCGTTAGCTATTATGTTATTCACATCTATATAGTTTTCTTTTCTTTTATGAAACGTGAAGCACATTCACATTTTTATAAAAAACACTTTACTGATACTAATAAGCTTCACTCAGTACTTTGATGGATAATCTCTTCCAGATCCGGCACTTAGTAGTATTCTTTTACCACAGCTGCACGACACGTGGTTTCTTTAGTGTCTCAGTTACGACTATTATATTAACACTGACTTCATGCTATTATGACAATCCAGGCACATTTCGTAATTAAAGGCTCTGAGGCGGAGCCACCTCTACATATGTATCAAAATAAATTTCTCAGTAATCTGTAACAGAATTGAAACTATCAGAACACATTTCGCATACTTCTCACTGAGGTTTAAATAATGGAGGTTAACGTTTTTGGAACTGTTGATATGCAACAGCTTTATGTCTCAGTGGTTCCCGCGCATGGCTTCCTCGGAGTACAGCTTTAATGCGCGTCCCGAAGACTCTGATGTTTCAGCCTAAAAGTGACCTATCAACGTGTAAATAATTTTAACGTTCCACTGCTTACATCAAAAGGGAATGAATAGAGTAGGTGAAACTTTGCTATCGAATCTCAGTCTCTATGCACCGCTATTATGCTTTGATGTGTCAGTAATCTAAATTTCGTGTTGTTGACTTAACAGTATTTTAAACACTTTTTTTCCTTCCTTCGCATGGCTGTCTATCTACCTCTGTCCCGCCAGAGTGCACTAAAGTACGGTAACGTAAGTATAACCACGTAGTGAGAATTTCACTAATGATTTGAAGAAAAAGCGCGCTAATATAACCCTTGTGCGAAATATATCCCGTCATTTTAGTTTCGTTGCTTGCTGACTGTGGGTAACGTGCATTATTAGGAAGTTTCTTTTTCTGAGTGTGTTATGCATGAGTTTAGTGAGTTTTGCTTTCTTATGAATAACACCAGCATACCAAGAGTTCGAAAACAACACAACATGAATTCAGTGTACAATTTATCACGTAAAAGTTTGGAACATGCGGTTAGTATGAAAGTGAAGGAATTTGGTGTGCCCTGACCCGATCTAAACATGAATCAAGAACAAAAATGGCTAACGCTATTCGAGTACACACAATTTTAACAGAGCAACGTACAAATCGCAGCTGAGCGGTTGTGTGCGGTATATCGCTTAAAATGCACGTTTTCTTAATACGCAAGTACAAATACGACACATACGGTATGTAAACTACCATGGCGGTTTCTCGAGTTGCTCATGTCAGCCAATCACAGCGCAAGGACTGAAAGGAATAAATAAATAAATAAACAAAATTAAACTTCTGGATATCAGAGTGAAAATACCAGGAATACGAAGCATGTAGCAAAGCTAACATACGCCGCGTTATAGATTTCTCCAAAGCGCTTCTTTTACGACGATTTTTTGTGATAAACTGTAGGGAAATATGACGCTGGAGGATAAATTAGCTACCAATAGATTTTATCTTGGAGTCAGCTTTTGATATTATTTAGCAGTTCGTTATGAAACAGAAAGGAAATGTAAATGTTTGGCTAGAGTTTGATATTGCCTCGCCCCCCCACCCCCTTCCTGAAATGCAGGTTGTGGTGACAGACCGATGTGTGGCGTAGCCACAGATCAAAGTTAGTTCCAATCAATGAATTTCGCAGTCTTCCCCAGTATGGAAACCACGAGCTGGACCAGCGACAGACGTCCGCAGGTCTTACTAACCTGTTCTTAATTGGAAACACTTTATCGGATTGAAAAGTCGACAGTTTTCTTAATCTGTGGATAGGAATGATGGGAGAGGAGTCGAAGTTGAAACAGGAAGTAAAACCACATCCAGCTGGAAGGATACCAATAATCAGTTGGGAAGACAGCAAAAGAGTTTCTGGTTCCCTGCCCCACTTATGATTGTACTGTGGCACTTGTGCCACCTCTCTATGAGTTAAAGAAATTTGCAGTATAGTGAATCTTGAAGTGTTGCATCTTTATAACTCTTTGTGGAATACTTCTTCAGAAATTCTGATTCAGATTGACTGTAACTATCATCTTCTTCTTTATTCTTCACAGCTGCCCAGATGACAGCTGTACCGCCCATTCTATGTATAGAATATTGTTGTTTCGCTATATCTCTGAAGTACACAGTGAAAATCCCTTTTAACCTTGTGCAAAATACCTATGTGTAGTCCAGTAGTCGTAGTTTGACAGTCAGTCACTTACTTCCACAGCTGTTGTGTTTTTCTGGAGTTTCGGCATTAGATGTCGAGATTGGCGCTTGGTATTCCCAAATTTGTCACTTGAAGTCACTACTATTGCACGATGTGATGTGGTTCTTCTGAAATGTCCAGATTCCATGTGTGATTTCTCTTCAGCAGCAAGTAGGATCACAGAGCCACTCTCTACACTTTGACTTCACGTGCCTTTGTGAAGTCATACAACAGTTCTCCGCAGTAGCAGGATAGCACGGATGACAGCGCGTTTTGTTAGTGCTGGTTGCACATATTCAGGACAGGCATACATTTGGGGTAAAGCTGTTGTTCTCTTTTCATTGACTGGTTCTTAACCCATTGTTCTGCTGAGTCGATTATGAGATCCTGGGAACAATCTGTCCTTGTGAGAAAACCACCACCCTCCTCCTCTCCCTCCTCCTCCTCCACCCCTCTGGAACCACCTCTTGCTGATTTCGATATCAAATTAATTGACTAATTAATTAATTCGATCAATTAATTAATCCCTGCCCCTTTGGAAACTTCCCAGCGCTTCCTCTTTCCTCCCCCACCTTGAAATTGGTGGGAAGAAGTCTCAGTTGATTGGCTATTTGGCAGGGAATCGAATGCAGTGTATGATATTTTGTGTAAACAATTTCTGTTACACAAAGGAATTTGTGGCATATTGTTTATTTAAACAACATATATGATACAATGCGGTGAATGTAATAGAGTTTATTTATTTATTTAAAGACGTTGGCGGGAAATCGATGGCAGTGTTTGGAATATTGTCTAAATAATTTCTGGTAGACAAGCCAACATGTGGATTAGTATTTATTTAAATGATTTATGGGATACAAGGTTAAGATAGATATGCAGCGATCACAGGCCCTGCAGACCACACTCTGCTTCCACAAATAGCCTCCATTCCTTCATGTTTTGTGCCCTGATCCTCCAGGTGTCTTCAATACCCAGGGCTGTTAGGTCCTTCGACAGGTCGTCCATCTAGCGCTGCCAAGGTCGTCCAATGGGGCGTTTGGTGTTTGGTTTCCCGTCTAGTGCCATCTTCACCTGTCTTTCAACTGGCATACGGGCTATATGGCCCACTAATCCCATTGTTTTGCCCTTTATCTTCTGTAGGATAGTTGGTTGTCGCATCAGGAGGTAGATTTCCTCGTTTCTCCTCCTCCTGCATTTTCCGTTACCTAAAACTGGTCCCCATATCTTCCTCATTACTCTTCTTTCAAATATTAATAGTTTTTCCTTTTCTTGATTAGTCATACTCCATGCTTCTGAACCGTACATTACTGCTGGTCATATCACTGTGTTGTAGATTTTCATCTTAGTGTTCACTGACATATATGTAGAGCTCACTGCTATTCTTTCCTCGACGTCCATTCTTATGTTGCTGTCCGTGCTAAACGAAGATCCCAAGTATTTGAACTAGTGTACTGTCTTGAACCTCTTGCCATCTATCTCAAGAAATTCTTCCTGCTTTGTCTTCTTCCTAATTGCATGAATGTTTTGACTTGATTCACTTTGAGCCCTACCTTCTGTGCATAATTATTCATTTTCTTGTACATTCCTTTCAACTTATGGTTTGATTCACTTAGTAGTACTATGTCGTCTGCATATGCGAGACAATTGACGTTACTGTCCATCTGTACTCCAGCCAACTCCTGTTGCCTACATTCTTTTATTACTTTCTCTAATATGACATTGAACAGAACACATAAGAGAGCATCCCCTTATCCCCTTGACTGAGGCCTGTCTCAATCTCAGACGTTTCTGATGTGGCTTCTCGGAAACGTACTGCTGCCTTTTATCCTTCCATACATGTCTGCACCATTGTCACTAGCTTCTCAGGGCTTCTGAAGACATGCATTGCATTGTATAGGCTACTCCTGCAGATGCTATCATATGCACGTTGAAAATTAACGAACAGGCTGTATATATCTTTCTAATATTCCCAGTGTTCTTCAAACAATTGTCTTAGTAAGAAAATACGATCTATTGTCGATCGCTTTGTTCGAAAGCCAGCTCGTTACCCCTGTATGTTGTTCTCAATGAATAGTTGAAATTTTCTGAGGATAATGATGGGCAGTACCTTACGCATTACATTCAACAAGCTGATTCGTCTGTAGTTACCACATTCCACTTTGCTTCCCTTCTTGTATACTGGACATATTGTAGCCAATTTCCATTCTTCTGGCAGTGTCTCCTTCTCCAACTGGATCACTTTATATATCTCTAAGTGTAAGCTCTCACCTCCCTCCTTGATTAATTCCGATCTTATTCTGTCCTCTGCTGGGGCTTTGTTGTTTCTGAGTCCTATGATTGCGAGCTTTATGTCTTCTTCACTAACTTCCCATTCTTCTTCAACTTTCCTTTCCTCTGTAGTGTCTGCAGGTAACATCTCATCTAAGTCCAGCAATTCAACAGTTATGAGAAGTATTCTTTCCATCTTTCTACAATTCTTTCCTTGTCGTTTATCAAGTTGCTCTTGTTATCTCTAATGAAAAAATTTGGGCTCTGAAATCCACATTTTCGATTTTTTATGTACTGGAAGAATTGCCTTGAATTCTTGTTTTGTCACTCTGCCTCAACGTGTTCTAGCAAATTGGTTAGATATATTCTTTTCTCTTCTCTTAGGGTTCGCTTTATCTCCCTTCTGATGTTGATAAAATTTTCCCTTTTCTGCTCATTCTCCCTGTCAGCTAGCTACTTCTCTGTCATCTTCGTTCTCTTTTCTGTAGCCTTCTGGCATGGCTCGTTGAACCATTTCCTCTTCTTCATTACCTTCTTTCCTCCCAATATATTTTCCGCTATACTTAGTACTGTGGACTTTATTTTTTCTCCACGTTCTCTCTTGCTTCCAGGGTCTCTAGGAACCCAAAACGGTTTTTGATTTCTATAGCATATTGTTCATTAATAGCACTTTCTCGTAGTTTCTCAACATTCAAAGCAGGTTCTAGTGTTCCCTTCTTCTTACGCATGTAGGTGAACATGAGTTTAAGCTTGCACACAATGAGGAAGTGGTTTGACGCACAGTCGGCTACTCTATACGACATGACGTTCATGACTATGGCTACAGCGTTGGTCCACCAAGATGCAATCTATTTGGTTGGTAGTTCTTCCATCCAGTGAGCAACATGTGCTCTTATATATTTTCTTGTGTTTGAACTAAGTCGAACTTTCTGTTAGGTTCTTTGAGATAACTACGTTGATCATCCCCTGACCATTCTCATTGGTCTCATTGCGCAGACTGTGTAAGTAGGCTGTTTAGGTTTTCTTATTGGTAACGCCACATAGCGCTCTGTATGAAAATCACTGGTTGTGCTGTTTGCAGTCTGTGGCTAATTTGCATTGTTGTCTGCCATTGTAGTGTTGGACAGCTGGATGTTAACAGCGCATAGCGTTGCGCAGTTGGAGGTGAACCACTAGCAGTGGTGGATGTGGGGAGAGAAATGGCGGAGTTTTGAGAGTGGATGATCTGGACAGAGACAGTAAATTTGTAATATTGGATATCATGGACTGATATAGATATTATGACTTTTGAACACTATTAAGGTAAATACATTGTTTGTTCTCTATCAAACTCTTTCATTTGCCAACTATGCCTATCAGTAGTTAGTGCCTTCAGTAGTTAGAATCTTTTATTTAGCTGGCAGTAGTGGCGCTCGCTGTATTGCAGTAGTTGGAGTAACGAAGATTTTTGTGAGGTAAGTGATCTGTGAAAGGTATAGGTTAATGTTAGTCAGGGCCATTATTTTGTAGGGATTACTGAAAGTCAGATTGTGTTGCGCTAAAAAAAGATATTGTGTGTCAGTTTAAGCACAGTCATTTATAATTTTTCTAAGGGGACGTTTCATATGGCGACCCTGCCAGGATACGAACCTGAGACCTGAATTGCATCAGAACTGGCGGGCTTCAAACAGGGCAGGGCCTTCTCGTCAAGGTGAATTTGTAGAAGTTAGGTCTCCTAATCCCAATAACGACACGTGCCAACAAAGAGACAGACAATGACTCACACCGCAGGCAGCCACGTGTGCTGGCCGGCTCAGCGAAAAATAACATAGACTCTAACCTTGAGAAAAATTTTAGCATTCCTTACCGAGGTATACCACATGATAATTGCTTTGAAGATGAAACTCTGCGTACTAGGAAGGGTAAAGGCTTGCACCACATTTCACATGTAAAACCGTTTATTGAAAGATAATCTACTTTTTAACTTAGACTTTGCCACAACATTTTTCACGTCACGCTACTAGTGTGCGTTGTCACACTTAGAAACTGTTAAGATGCAACTATGTTTTAAAATAAACTATCCAGTCAAGAACCAAGAGAACTTATTTAAACATAAATTATGAATGCATTGTTATAGTGAACAGACATCACAGTGTTATTGTGTGCGTACATTCTTGCTTGTTAGTTGCACGATTATGTAACGACTATCAGGCTTACATACTTAGAACATATACTGGTACTGCTAATTAGATTTTAACGCAACATTTTGGTTTACTTGAAAATACATTCTGGATTTAAAGTACTTTCTGCGAGATACCAGATGACACAGTGGTTAGTTTATGTGACAGCTACACGATTATATGATGACACTACTAATGAGTGACAATTTACATTGTTGCTTTTGCGGTGTATCTGTTTTATATTTGTACATTTTTTCTGTTTTATTCTGGAAAGTAAAACATATTTTAGTAGTGACTTTTGTGGTATAGCTACAATGAGACAGTGTTTTCTGTAGCACAACAATACGTTACAGCCCAGTACTTTCTTCATCATGGCAATAAGCGTAATAACTAAGGTATCTATACGCAAAGCATTTCAGTTTTGTTTATGAGGAGGTGAGTACACTGACCTCAGCAGAACTTTGCTTACAGAAGACGATAACTACGACAGTTCAACAGAATTATCTTACAGCAAGGCGCACTATTAGCGCTACATGACACGCATTTGAGTGATTAATTTTGTACTTAAAACATTTATTTTTAAAGATTTTTGAATTGCAATGATACGAAGGTTTTCCGTGATACATAACTGCTGTAATCTGTAACACCTGAGGGTATAATTACATTAATCCTCAGGGGGTACACGCTTACTTTGTGTACCATGTGTGTGGCGAGCTCGAGGAGCCCTAGCTAATATGGTATTTGCTTATACAACTTTACACATCGGTATCATATTTCTCCAACACAGAATTACACAGCTACCTGATTATTTAACAGAGAAACAAATATTTTTTTTACTACGTCAGTGACAGATGTTTACGCAATTACGCATTTGGATAGCTTCACACTTATGAAACTGTATTTTGTCTGTACTTTGTGAACTGTTCATATTTTTTCAGAACCATTGTGATACTATGAGGGCTTTGAATGATGTGTTTGGTATGAGGTCATGATTTTTAAAGTACGTTTGAGGTAGATGACACTATTGAAATGAGCAGAGAATATTTTTTATGGTTTGAAATTATTGCAGAAAGCTATGACGATTTTAAGATTTGACTGAGTTTTTATGATATTATACGATGACAATGTGTATTATGCGGTTGAGGTATGTTTATGATAAATAAGCTGATGCTATATGAGGAATGTGATTATGTGTTTATATGTGTATGAATAATGAATAGAAGTTAGGGACTCTGGTTTGTGAAAAAGGATGTTGGAAGCCAAGAATCGTACTTTAAGAGTTATGATTTGTGTGTCCATGTGTGAATGTATAACAATGCTGACGAAAATTTGATGGACACTGTTATATTCATAGGATTTCGTTTCTACCATTTATGAGACTGTCACTGTAGTGTTGTAAATATTTCGGTTAGAAAACTAAGTGACCTTGACGTAATGCGTTATGGGCGACCAGCTGTGTGAGTCGCCTGGAGAAAAAGCCATTAGGTAGAAAAAAAAGTGACAGACCATTATCCTCGCTATTGACATTTCTTTGTCGAGAGCATCGCAAATACGACACGCTCAAACTTGAAACCATATGATTACACTGAGGAGCTCTTAATTTATGATATTTAATAAAATGCCTAATGAAATGATGAGAAACATTTCACATCTATTGTCTTTCTAGTTGAGAGGTTGCTCATTTTGCTTAATATCTGGTTTCCAGCTGTGTTGCAGCATTGGCTTTATAAAATAAAATTAAGTGCATTTGCTAATGTGAACACTTTCTGCCAACAGATCTATTAAATAATAATTTTATGATCCATATTCTTCGAAAAAGGAGCACTTGAAACGGAAAGAACAATAAGAAGGGATTAATTACAGTAACTGCATACACAATTTTTTTTTTTCAACTACTTGGTAATTTTTTGTAGAACAAGTTCTTGTGGTGCACCACTTTAATTACATAGACATTAAGATGTGAATATACATTTCCCTTATCTGCATTTCTGTCTTTAGTGTACTATTTTTTCTGCTTGTGGGTTTGTCATGTTTACTATAAGTTATTGCGTTTGCTGCTGTTGTTTGCCAGGCATAGTGCTACTAAATTTCACTTTGTATTATTCTGTTAAGCCAGTTTTACTACTGATTTATTTTTCTTGTTGCTGCACATTGGCTCATATTAGTTGTAATGTTGCATTTGCTTTGCCAATTTGCATTTTTTTCTCATTGCTGTTTGTGTTAATTGTTTTGTGCTGCTGCATTGCCTCGTCCCTTAGTTTATGCATTTGAGCTCAGTAGATTTAAGTTAGCTTAAGATGGGGTAGGCTATATAAGAGAACGAGTTGAGATGAATTGGAAGAAATGCATTGAGAAGCTATAAGAAAATGGTTTGGCCAAAAAAGTTTTTTGAAAGAGGATATGAACAAAAAAGTAGGGTTTAGGGACAACAGGTTTAGGTAGGATTTTCTTGGAAATAAATGATGAGGTAAGGTAATGGGAAATAAATAATGAGATAAGAAATATGTGAACATATAAATACAGAAAGCATGCTTGGATTGGATTTTTTTTGGTGGAAACAAATGTTGAAATAAGACGAAAGATCTATGGAATGAAATTTGGGTTGGACTGCAGTACAAAATGTCACACTGAAAACAAACACTGTCCTGTATTTTTGTGTTATTACATTATGTGAATTGGTGTTTTTCTTGTCTTTATGTGTTTAGCTAATAAGATTTATGTTGTAGAATCTTTCTGATAATGTGTTATTTACTTTGTAAAGATGCTTGGACATTATTTATTCTGTTTTGTTTTAATGCTCTTGTGTGAAGTTGATGTTTCAAAAGTTATTCTGATCTTTTATGTATGTACTTATGTCATATTTCTTGTAACACTGATGTACATGTTTATTTCTGTTCTTTTGTAAACCCTGTTTTACTACAAATGTTATCTGTATTATTATGTTTTTAATGATGTTTTCTGTATCTTTGTAATTGTATTCTCATGTTATAAAATTGTAATGGACATCAGTTCAGCAAATTAAGTAACTTGTAAGCATTTACTTCGCTGCACATATTTTGTTGGTCATAGTATGTGCACAATATGTGAAGAAAAAGAGTACCGTTAGTGTTTGGACGTGTGTTAATAATTCAGCAAGGGACTGATTAACAGCATTGCTGGTTCTAAGGACAATTCCAAAACTTTGTGAGTGGTTTGTGAGTGGTTTATGGACTTGCTATATTCTCCGCAAGACTCTTCAATGGTGATTATGCACCTGCACAGTCGCAACAGATCGCTGCTGGCCATCTCTACAAGGACTACAGTGGGTCTGCATCGTTGATGGCCCACCAATACCATTATTTCTACAAGGAATGCAGTGGGTCTGCACCTTTGGTGGCCCACCAATACCATACACTCTACTAGGACTACAGTGGGTATGCTCTGTGATGACCTACTTACCAATATTCTTCAACTCTGACTGACTCTGCTGTGGGTTTGCTCTGTTGTGGCCCATTAGCTGTCTGCATGTCAAGAGTCAGCACTGTCTTTTCGTTGGAAGGACGACACTACTTCTTCAAGACTGCATGGAAATCCACTACTTCCGTGTGCATTCTCTTTTACTGCTCAGCCTTTGAGAAAAAAAAACACTGCAATTTTACTGTGATGAATGATCAGGTCTGTCTTTAGGGACTGTGAGAAAATTTTGGCTTTTGACCAACATTGTATCAATTAGTGTGTGCATTTGATTTCTTTGTTATTGTAATTGTGAAAAAATTTTAACCAATATGTATTGGCCATTGCCCAAAACAATTTGTAAAATTTTTTGTGGGGAGCATGGGGGCTATGTAAGTAGGCTGTTTAGGTTTTCTTATTGGTAACGCCACGTAGCGCTCTGTATGAAAATCACTGGCTGTGCTGTGTGCAGTCTGTGGCTAGTTTGCATTGTTGTCTGCCATTGTAGTGTTGGACAGCTGGATGCTAACAGCACGTGGCGTTGCGCAGTTTTGAGGTGAGCCGCCAGCAGTGGTGGATGTGGGCAGAGAAATGGCGGAGTTTTGACAGCGGATGATCTGGACGTGTGTCCATCAGTGACAGTAAATTTGTAAGACTGTATGTCATGAAATGCTACTATATATACACTCCTGGAAATTGAAATAAGAACACCATGAATTCATTGTCCCAGGAAGGGGAAACTTTATTGACACATTCCTGGGGTCAGATACATCACATGATCACACTGACAGAACCACAGGCACATAGACACAGGCAACAGAGCATGCACAATGTCGGCACTAGTACAGTGTATATCCACCTTTAGCAGCAATGCAGGCTGCTATTCTCCCATGGAGACGATCGTAGAGATGCTGGATGTAGTCCTGTGGAAAGGCTTGCCATGCCATTTCCACCTGGCGCCTCATTTGGACCAGCGTTCGTGCTGGACGTGCGGACCGCGTGAGACGACGCTTCATCCAGTCCCAAACATGCTCAGTGGGGGACAGATCCGGAGACCTTGCTGGCCAGGGTAGTTGACTTACACCTTCTAGAGCACGTTGGGTGGCACGGGATACATGCGGACGTGCATTGTCCAGTTGGAACAGCAAGTTCCCTTGCCGGTCTAGGAATGGTAGAACGATGGGTTCGATGACGGTTTGGATGTACCGTGCACTATTCAGTGTCCCCTCGACGATCACCAGTGGTGTACGGCCAGTGTAGGAGATCGCTCCCCACACCATGATGCCGGGTGTTGGCCCTGTGTGCCTCGGTCGTATGCAGTCCTGATTGTGGCGCTCACTTGCACGGCGCCAAACACGCATACGACCATCATTGGCACCAAGGCAGAAGCGACTCTCATCGCTGAAGACGACACGTCTCCATTCGTCCCTCCATTCACGCCTGTCGCGACACCACTGGAGGCGGGCTGCACGATGTTGGGGCGTGAGCGGAAGACGGCCTAACGGCGTGCGGGACCGTAGCCCAGCTTCATGGAGACGGTTGCGAATGGTCCTCGCCGATACCCCAGTAGCAACAGTGTCCCTAATTTGCTGGGAAGTGGCGGTGCGGTCCCCTACGGCACTGCGGAGGATCCTACGGTCTTGGCGTGCATCCGTGCGTCGCTGCGGTCCGGTGCCAGGTCGACGGTCAGATTGCGTTGCGCTAAAAAAAAAATATTGTGAGTCAGTTTAAACACAGTCATTTATAATATTTCTAAGGGGACCTTTCAACTGCGCCTTCCTATAATTGGTATGGGATACAAGGCAGTGTTTGAAATACAGTTTATTTATTTATTTAAAGAATTTGTTTTGGAAACTAAATGCACTGTATGGAATACTGTTTATGTAAACATTTTGAGGGTGATGAGGCAGTGTGGAATGTGTAAACTATTGTGTCACTTTTTTCATCCCAGTCGCACAGGGAGTACCATCAACATAGCTCACTGCAAGTAATTAATATTTCATACTGACCATAGGAAAATGTGTACTGGGACAACCATATTGCGAATTCCCACAGGCAAGGGCCACACTAGGCCTACTTGGGCACATAACTGAAAAATCAGATGTTGCAGTAATCCCTGAACAAAAGTTCAGGTGGATGTCTTAGAAATATTTCCTCTCTGAAATTGATTTACTAATTAATTAAATCGATCCCATTAGAGTGGGACACTTACTCCTTGTTTCCTTGTGTGCTTGCAATACCACTACCAGAAACAACAAATTTATTCATCAGGAATTTGATGTTGCAATTAGTTTTTGAAGTACTATGTTACCCCCAAGTTGGTTTTCTTTACTAAATACGTAAGAAGGAGGAAGGGCCTCTTGCGGGAAAGGATAGAGACAACAACTACAAATATGTCTGGAAGACAGAGTCCACTGTGATGCATTGAGAAACATTAAACATGACATGCCACAATGCAATCTGTAGTTGTAGCAGTAACTGTCATGGCTAGATCTCAGACATCGCTATCAATCGGGAATATGACGTCACGATTAGATTTTTAAAGAGTTATTGAATTCTAAATTGGTTCTCGGTGCTACATTTGGAAGGAGAAAGAGGAGGAGGAAGGGTCTACTGCGTGATAGGGTAGAGACAAAAGCAAACATCGCTGCAAGACAGAGTCCACTGCAATGTATTGAGAAGCACTAAACTCAATACACTTAAACCATACAAACATAGTCTTCCGTGGCCATTGTCACAGTAAGAAAATTTTTCTGGGATTATGATCATATTATCAATATGTAAAACTACTGACGTTTTGGTAACTGTTGCAAGCGAGCTTTTTCAGGGTGTTTATGTTTAACAGAACTACGTCCTGGATATAACACATGAGGGATCCACGTGCAAATCATATCTTGAACGTGGTGTATTGTGGATCCACATTTGAACATCGCTCCAGATACTACACGTGGCAGTTCCACACATGAAAACTAACTCGAGTCTACTCTAGGTGATGGGATCATCCGTGACACACTGCACCGACAGGGACATACAGAAAACGGAGCAAATGCATTGCTTATAAAGAATATGTGGTTCGAGGTGACTGGATGCATTTGAGTACAGTGCTATACTATATCATTAGACCAGAAAATAGCGCATTTGTGCTAAATATTGACAACTGTACTATATTTGCAAGAAATTTTAGAGTGCTTGGCGAGAAGTAATGTCATGATTACTTTATCAGAAGTGACATAAAATCGATAAAATTACGAAAATTTACGGAAAATACGATAACTTAAAGGAAAATAGTCGAAAATGCAAGAAAATTGAGGGAGAATGAGGAAATAATTGGATGTCTTCTGTTTGGTGTAGGAAAATTCTTGTACATGAGAACGAGTATGTGACAGCAAGCAGAACGCGAGGAAACGTTGACATGGAAGCACCAGGAACGTGAAAAACAATCATTTTCGTCGACAGTGATAACATGGCAGGTATAGAATGTTTAACATGGGTGGCCACCAAATCATCATCATCAGTTTTCTGCTATATTAGCAGGTCCTTTGCCTCTCCATTTTCTGCGATCCATTGCTTCCTTCTTAAGGCTGCTGTATGTTGTACCGTCCATCATGTCATCCAGTATCTGGAATCTTTTCCTTCCTCGCTTCCTTTTCCCTTCTACATAACCTTCTAAAACTGTTTTTATCAGTCCGTCATTCTTTCTTAATATATGCCCAATCCAATTTCTTTTTCTTCTCTTTATTACATCTAGTAACTGTCTTTTCTCTCCCACTCTTCTCAGTACCTCTTCATTTTATACTCTGTCCATCCAACTTATTCTTTCCATCTTCCGCCATGTCCAGATCTCAAAAGCTTCCAGCCTTTCTCTGTCTTTTTTCCTCAAAGTCCATGTTTCAGCGCCATATAGAAAAACACTCCATACAAGACATTTTATGAGTCTCTTTCTGAGTTCTCTGTCCAGACCGCTGCAGAAGACTCTCCTTTTCTTATAAAACGCCTCTTTTGCCATTGCTGTCCTTGTTTTAATTTCTGTGGTGCACTTCGAGTCGGTGTCTATCCTGCTTCCAAGATACTTAAAATTTTGCACCTGTTCTAGTGTTTCTCCATTCAGCACAATTTTTATTTCCTTATTTCCTCCTATTGCCAATACTTTTGTTTTATTTGTGTTGTTTTTCATTCCATATTTTTTCCGTTAGTTGCAATGGTGTCCACCAAATCCTGTAATTCTTTTTTCCCTGTGGCTAGAAGGACCATGTCATCAGCAAATCTCAAGCACCCTACTCTTCTTCCTCCAATTTCTACTCCTTTGTCATCTAATGAGCATTGGTCAATCATATTTTCCAAGTACAGGTTGAAAAGAGTAGGTGATAAACAGCATCCTTGTCTTACTCCTTTCCCTAGTCTGATCCAGTTTGTACTTTCTTCTCTCACTTTAACTGAAACTTTTTTATTAAGGTATAATGAGTTTATAAGTCTTCTGGTTTTCCAGTCCACTCTCTTTTCCCCCATAATAGTCGCCAGCTTGTCCCAAACCACATTGTCAAATGCCTTTTCTAAATCGATGAAGCACATAGGTCTCTTCCTTTTTCAATAAACCTTTCTCCCAAGATTCGTAGGAGCCCTATTGCATCTCTGGTGCCCGTATTCTGTCTAAAGCCAAACTGCTCCTCGCCGAGATTCTCCTCTATTACTTTTTCAAGTCTTTTATTAATTATTCTTAACATCACTTTGGCTGCATGTGAAATGAGGCTGATTGTCCTGTGCTCGCTGCATTTCTTGGTTCCTTGTTTTTTCAGTAATGGAATCATTACTGTTGTCAAAAAGTCCTCAGGCCATACACCACTGTCATATATTTTATTACATAACCTCAATATTTTTCTTATTCCATTGTGGTTCAAGCATTTTAGTATTTCTCCCGGTATTGTATCTGTACTTACTGCTTTGCCATTTTTCATTGCAGCAATGGTAGACTTTACTTCTTCCATTATGATGGTCGGTCCTTTCTCTTCATCACTTACACTGTTGTGTGATTCAAGTTCCAGAGTTTCTGGTTTGCTATTTGTGTCATATAGGTCTTTTATATATTCTTCCCATCTCTGGAGGACATCGTCACGATTTTTGTACACTACCTCTTCGTCTTTACTCAAAATTTCCATAGTAGCACTTCCTGCTCTGTTTTGTTCCCATGTCATAGCCTTTACACTGTTGTATAGTAAGTCGTATCTTCCCTTCCTGTCCAGTTCCTCAATTTCATCACATTCCTCTTTTAGCCATTTTTTCCTAGCCTGCTCTGTTTCTCTTCGCAGTTCGTTATTTAACCTTCGGTATATGTTTCTTGCATCTTCAGTGTTCTTGTTTTTCAATTTTCTTCCCTCCTCCATCTTGGAAATCATTTCTTGTGTGACCCATGGTTTTTATGACCTTTTCTCTTTTACATATCCTATATTTTGCTGTCCTGCTTTAATGATTCCTTCTTTCAGCATATTCCAGTACTCGTTGGCATTATCAGGTGCTTCTTTGTCTCGTAATGTGTTTAGAAAGTCCCGAGACAGCATTTCTGTAATTTTTTCTTTGTTGGACCTTATCTTCTCTAGATCCCACTTCTTCACCATTGTCGCCTTTTTCACTTTTTTCATTCTTATTTCCATTTCTGCCATAAGTAAGTTGTGGTCACTATTAATACCTGCAACTGGTAATGTGTGCACCTTCTTGATTCCATTCCTGTATCTTTCTTCTACCAGTATAAAATCGATTTGGTTTCTGTATTTATCCCCTGGTGATTTCCATGTGTAGAGCCTCCTCTTATGGTTCTTGAACCATATGTAGAGGACCAAATGTAGAGGAATAAATTTATGTATATCGGACCACAAGCCCAAGTTTGACCCTAACGTTAATAGAAACCACCTTGTAGATTTTTATAAAGTGTCGTTAGCTAAACAGCGTTGTATTACCTGTTGGGGGACTGCTATGTATAACTACAGAATGGATCGCGATTCTGGCCCTGTGCAAGACTGTTCAGGTGTTTGAAACAATAACAATAATGTTACAATTTGCTTCTCTGTACTCTCCACCGATCACAACCATGTGGTGTCAGTTAACAAATATCTTACAGAACACTTGGTGTGTCTTTTAACGGCATTCTACTGTATGTCTATTGAGTTAATAGCGATACGTGCAAGATTTATGCAATCTTTGATGCTTTCCTAGAAAAGAGAACCATTTGCTTCAAAACTGACAAAGATCTGTATTAGAGAATGACAGAAAGTAGGCAGAGTGATTGGCTGAGAGGGGTTGTAATGAGATATGATTTAATGGTAGACTGAGGATGCATTCTAGAGAGAGGGAGGTGTTGCAGCAGGTCAATCATCATGCATTTAATCATTTATTTCCCTTGTTCCCTCAGGGTGCATCAATTGTCTGGTATGACTTGCATGCAATTGCGTATTCTGTGTGTGACTTACAGCTATATCTACCTTCAATAGTTAACAGCAAACGTCTCCATACCAGTCAGCAGAGGGCCTCCAATGCATGTGTGATCACTCATGTCCATCGATGGAAAACCTGTGTCAGCAGCCCCCTCTAGATGAATGAAGATGTACGCAAAGTATTCGATTTCTCTGCCACATCTTGGATATAAATCGAGTGGTCCGTTTCATAACTGCAGTGATTCTACGTTAGAGACAGTTGTTTTTGAGGTACTGCAAAACCTAGGTATACATTTTTTGACAGTAGTCCTGTTTATGGAGTTAGTGCAGCATGGTGTGTAACTTAATATATAAAACACTGCATCTATGCATTTGTCTGTTTCCTTGTAAGACGACAATTTTTACAGGACTGATGCAGGCATAGTATACTTTCTGAACTGCAACTAGATATGAACAGTAGGCGCTATACACCTCCAGACATTGTGCATGTATCAAAAGGAATCTATGTTTTTCTTTGTAGAAGGAAGCAGTTTTATCTTGTTAAAGTTCGTCGCCATAGTATGTGAGATAGAAAACTTTGCAGGTGGATATAAGTCAGATGCTGGAGATATATCCTGTATTAGAGTATTAAGAGCCTGTCTCTTTGCATGAATAATATTTCGGAAGTTACACGGTTTTAACATTATAGTGTGTTAAAGTGCAAAACTGAATAGCCGTAGGAGTGCTTGTGTTTATGTTTTACGGTGGTTTGTCTCTTTCCAGCATCTTCTTGGTACTGAGCCAGACATTATAACAATACTTTGGAATAGATAGCACACTTGATTTACGTAAGATGCTTCAAACTCTGTTCGTCTGGTGCTCCATAAACCACATGTTTCTTCTTAATCACCTGTTACATCGTCACAACACTCTCATATCTATTATACACTGATCAGGAGTACTAACTTTCTTGAAAATTGCGCATCTGGAGAAATCTTGTGCACTTAGATCGATGTTGTGAGTAAGACTGGCGTGGAACAATCCTCGCTTTGTGTTCCTTCACGAAGTGTGGGATGTAGTGGATATAGTACTGTTCTACTGTACTTCTGGTCAGCTGCAAATTAAATCGGCGTCTGTGTTGTAGAGAGGCTTGGTCGACAATACGGGGAGATCTTTCCATCGCCAACTTTATCCCAAGAATGTTAGAATACTCTGTGACTCCCATCCTCCTAGCGAAAGATGGGCAATTGTAGTTGTAAATTACGCTCTCTGATCGAGGTACTAGAAATATTTAGATAACTTTACTGTATCAGTATAAGACACTGTCTGGTATGGTATAGTGTATATATTCGAGAATTAACTAAAAGTGGACGTAGTGCACAGTCATCTATCTGCATTTGCAATTAAGTATACGGTACATGAAAAATATTGCAGGGGTGGTTTAGCAATGATACAGAAATATTGAAACATGCTGATGTTTCATTGGTCAGCATTGAATTTACAGAAAAAAATGGTAAAATTGCTAAAACTGAGTCCACTGTCAACCGTGGCGTTTATTATAGTACATCTACAGTGTCTTTTCCATCCCATCTATCCACTGGTATGCTCTTGTTTACCATATAATGATTAACTGACCACTCATTTGAGATGGAGAGATAGTGTTGGTTCGTCCAACAACTTCCAGGGGATGTTCTGCACTGAAACAGTGGTCGTGTACATGTCTGTAATGTAAGGAATCAATGCTTTATGTCTCTTCAAAATAGAACACTTAGATATCTGCTACCCTGTCACTGTGAAAGATGAGATTAAATGTATGGGTCATCACATTTGTGCAGTAGTTTGGAAAAGCCCCTGAATGCTGCAAACTCTTCCAGATGTTGTGATTTCTTCCACATTTTTTTCAATATGAAATGTATTCTCTGTCTTTTATTTCAACCATCGATGTTATTTGGGAGTAGCATTGTTTATAGCATTGCGATGTCCAGCCTTCTGTGAGAGCCACTGGATCGTAGCATGTTAATGTCAGTTTAGAACCTGACACAGACCTCAAAGTCGTTGTGGACAAACAAAATCTATAGTAATGTACAATGCTGTAGTCATACACTTGTGGGATGACTTACAGCAGAAAATAGAATGTATTAAACTGCTTATGAAAGAACGATACAGAGACCCTCTAATGCGATACATAGTTTGTGGGGTATGGTCTTCTCACAGTATAGGTGACGAAACTTTACATTTTTCTGTACTGGGTGAGTTTAACCACGGCCACCTGCTCCATTGGACCAATATCTGTATATTTAGTAGGAGATCGCCATGTATGCTCAATGTCAGCAAGCAGACGGTATTTGTTTTCGATATATCAGAAGATATGGATGCATTAATATCAAGTTCTCTACCGGGTTACATTAGTGAAGTTTTTATATTTCATAGTTTTTATCTGTTGGACTGTACAAAATAACAAAGATGGAGAGAATGTTTTGGTGAGAGACATGAATGCTCCCTGAGGAATGCAGATCTCTTTCAGACTGCAGTACCTGTGTGTAATTAGGTGATGCACCGCAATACAGTAGCAAAATCTTAGTCCTTCCAGTTCCTGTATGATGTGGAGTTTTCCTAATTTCCCTGATAAGAAACTCACCACTGTAACTGCTCGCACCATGTTTTCTACAACCTCATGTAGCAGGAGGCAGCTTCGTTTGATGCTGGCTTTACATGTTGTATACGGTTGGTGGAGATATGACAACATATATCCCTTTCCACTGAGTGGACAAAACATGGTCCAGTCGCATTAACTCAGCTGACCCTCTTACTCCATGGGATGCAGATGGTCTTCGATATAGGTAGCACTCTTCAACTTCCACTTAGTTGCAAATTAAGTTGGAACAGTCACTTGGATGAAGCTGCAGGGAGAACAAGTCAGAGACTGAAACAGCTACAAGATGAAGAGGGACTCTCTAAAACCATGTTGAAGTTTTGCCGTGTGGTGACCTCAGCAGACAGGTCTGAAAAATGTCACTCGTTTTGAGATAACAAATATAAATCACCAGTGGCTGTAATAATTAAAAGACATCTGCATAGGAATGTGGTTAAATGGAGAGACTTGGTTCCAAGTTACAGACAGAACTTCTAGTAGAAAGCGTAGCACTATAGATCTGAAAAACCAGTGTATTGGTCATAGGATTTTGTGCATTTCTTATTACTTCAATCTAACACTGCATTTTTATGTGGTTTCTCAGATAGCATACTATCTACTGTATGCCACCATTCTCAATCAACTATCAACATCCCTTGCCTATAACCCTGTGGATATATTGCAGAACCTCTGTTACACAGTCTGCATTGAATCAAGATACAATGTGTTACAAATACTGTTTGTTATCGTGGACAATATCTGGCAGCTGACACAGGTAGCTGCTAATATCGGTTTAATATCATTTTCCTTAGGCGAATTACTTTCTTAATTCGGTGATCAGAGCGATTTCATTGCGAGCTTACACAGCTGGCGACATGCACCCGCATGTTCGATCTGTTAATACACGCCTAATGGTCACCATCGGTGTCTAATGTCACAGTATTTGTGTGAAAGACCACTTCATTCGGAGGCCATAACATACCTCGATTTATATAGCATGTATAGATTTTAGCATGGATTTCGTTAGCAATACTTGCGTATGCCTGCAGAGCCAACATTGCTTTTCACACAGGGTGGTAATAACATAATCGTTGCGAACGTGTTTTTAACATCATGTCGCTAATAAGAAAATCACGTCTCTTTTTCCAAGACACCCTGGTGCCACTTCCAAGAAAAACAAATCAGGCATGTCCATCTAATGCCAATATTCGATCGATATTGTTTGGTGATACAAGCGTTTAGTTACTGGTTATGGTGATAGATTCGCTATAATTGTCGGGATTATGAAGTTTGTATTGGGATGTAAATTCACTATGGTTATTGTTCCGACATGTGCACAGAAAATGGCTATGTCCATTAATAAGTCGGATATGGATATGAGATGGGAGATTTCGATTTCAATGCACGAAAAGCCGTAGGAGGGATGAAGGGTTTTATGTGGAAAATTATGTCCAGTCATAGGGTGATATAGATATTGATTTTTTCAGAAGGAGGAATTTCATCAGACTGAGGCTGCAATCATATTATTTAATTGTAATTACACTGATAAATATGTGCGGGATTCCTAACACTAGATCGTTTGGCGTGCTAGGTGCATGGTAGAGGTAGGCTGTGGCAGGAATGAATGGGCATTTCTGGCGTAAGGCTCTCGCAAGTGGTGGGTAGGAAAAAGAAGTCTAGTCGATTCTTGCCTGTAGCTGCAGTGGCAAGTCCTCGAAATGGAGCCTTTTCTGTGGCTGAATAACAAATTAATACTCATTACACATTGGATTGTCTCCGCAATTGCGTGTGTTGCATGTATTCTCCACATAAAAGTGAGTGATTCAATATTGATCACTGTCAAGTGTTGGTGCTGGACGTGTTGATAACATCCAAATTCCTACCATTCCAATCATTACTGGACGCCCTCCATGGCTGGGTTGGTTTACTCTGGCATACAAGAGGATATGTGACTGCCGCACTTTTCTCCAGCCTAGAAATGTTGGCACTGGTAGTGTACGAGGAGACGGTTGCACTACGTCTGGACATTGGAATATGAACGCTCGGTATTTACAAATTTTTCAGCAATCTCCGACATTTAGCAATGACAAAAACAACAACAACTACTACTACAGATTGTATCGTGGTTTAAGTGTGTCGTGTTAAGTGTTTCTCAACACATTGCAGTGGACACTGTCTTGCAGAGGTATATTTTGCTGTGTCTATCCTACCACATTGTAGGTCCTTCCTCCTCCTTCTCAATTTAGCAGAGATAACCAACTTAGGAGTTGTATAGTGCTTTAAAAACACAGTTGCAGCTTCAAATTCCTGATTGATCATTTTATAGTTTTCGATATTGGTATTAAGAGCACACACACCAGGCCAGCTCTTTGGCAGATTGTTTAAGTTCATAGCGTGCAACTGACCCATCTGTGGCCATATCCAGTGATAGGGGAAAAGAGGAAAAAGAATCCAGTAAGTTTTGGAAACCGAATGGTTGCAGGATTGAATCCTGCCAAACATTCCAATCCTAGTCTCCATCAATAGGAACCAAGGAACACTGGCCCAGACAAAGGGTATCGATGTAATTAGTCAGTTTAAATTGTTATTTAAATATTCCATACTGCCTTATCACTTTCAAAATGGTTAAATAAACAGTATTCCGTACAGTGCAGTTAATATCCCGACAAATTCTTTAATTATATATACATAAGTAAACTATATTCCAAAGATTGCCTCATATCTCATAAATTGTTTAAATATCCAATATTTATTATTTTGTCCATCTTCAGCAAATGTAGTCTTCTATAATGAAACAATAAGCAACCACCTCCATATGACAAATTTAATTTCTTAACCAGTTTTGGGAATTTGATGCCCTTCTTCAGAAGATTATGACCCTCAAATTATTCGTGAGTGTCGATAATAAAGTGCATACACCACAATGCGATGGTCATGTGTTCACAGACACTGTGAATACATAACCATAGCAAGGTGCTGTATGCTCTTTATTAATGTCACTCACAAATAACGCTACAGGCATAGCCTTCTGAAGAAAGGGCACCAAATGCCTGAAACCAGTCAAGAAATTAAATTTCTCATCTGAAACTGATTGCTTATTATTTCATTATATCCAATGTTCCATATTTTACCATGTCCACAAGAAATTAAATGATATTGCTTACACTACACTCGATTTCACATCAAAATCTTTAAATAAATAAATAAATTATATACTATACGACACTGTATCGAATAAAGAGTTTGATTAAACAATCTTCCACATATAGCCTTGTATACCAGAAATTGTTTAAACAATATTCCTTACACTGCAATCGATTCCCTACCACAAAGCCAGTCGACTGAGTCTTTTCCCCGCGAATTTACAGGAGGCGGAGGTGAGTGGGAGGGCCATGGGTTTCCCAGAGGGGGATTGAACAATTAACTGATCAGTTTCATTAATTAGTCAATTAATTTTTATATGAAATGTGTGCTTATATTGATGAGCGAAGTTGCAATCAACCGAGTCGTTTTCCTGAAAATTTCCAATTGGGGGAGGGGAGGGGGAGGCCTAGGGGTTTCTATAGGTTGAGGGGTCAATTAATTCATCGATTTAATTAATTAGCCAGTTGATTTGATAAAAAAGTGACATTTTGCCAAACACAGTTCCAGATCCAGCATCACTGCAGCTGCTGTCAGGCTATGCTTGCAGGTGGTAATGGCTCCTGATTGTGGTGAGTGTCTATTTAGTTTTCATATGTCAGCATAAACTTTTCTTGCTGCAGTTGCTACTTTTGTCTAATGAGCATAAGCTTCAGTGTTAGTGGGACAGTGTTCCAGTGGGACATTTTCGAGCAATGTTGGCAGATCATTCTGTAGAAACGCGATGTATGTTGCAGCTGTTTGGGCCCCTGCAATGAAGTAAGGACCAATGAGGTGGTCCCTGTTAACAGCTGATGAAGAGGAGATGAGGAGGAGGAGCGGAGGGGTGGGGATTATCCTCAGGGGATCATCATTCAGTTAACATAATAATAGCAGAACAAAAGGTTTATTACCTGTCAGCGAATGGAGAACAATAGGTTTGCTCCTGAATGTACACCTTCCCCTGAATCTATGCAACCTGCACTATCGAAACGCCGCACTTTCCTGTTACCATACTACAGTCTTTGATTGTTTGTGGTAGAATAGCGTAGCTGCTTAACTTTTTATTTTATTCCCTTTACCTAATGGATGAGAGGTTATCGGCTTTACCTGCTATGATAGCGGTTTTAATCGGATTTTGGCTGCTCAGTTATACTACATTTGAGAAATAAAGGTTTCGTCATAATCAATGTATGTACGTTTGCAATAACCTAAAAAATATACAGGGTGAGTCACCTAACATTACCGCTGGATATATTTCGTAAACCATATCAAATACTGACGAATCGATTCCACAGACCGAACGTGAGGAGAGGGGCTGGTGTAATTGGTTAATACAAACCATACAAAAATGCACGGAAGTATGTTTTTTAACACAAACCTGCGTTTTTTTAAATGGAACCTCGTTAGTTTTGTTAGCACATCTGAACATATAAACAAATACGTAATCAGTGCCGATTGTTGCATTGTAAAATGTTAATTATATCCGGAGGTATTGCAACCTAAAGTTGACGCTTGAGTACCACTCCTCCGCTGTTCGATCGTGTGTATCGGAGAGCACCGAATTACGTAGGGAACCAAAGGGAACGGTGATGGACCTTAGGTACAGAAGAGACTGGAACAGCACATTACGTCCACATGCTAACACCTTTTTATTGGTCTTTTTCACTGACGCACATGTACATTACCATGACGGGTGAGGTACACGTACACACGTGGTTTCCGTTTTCAATTACGGAGTAGAATAGAGTGTGTCCCGACATGTCAGGCCAATAGATGTTCAATGTGGTGGCCATCATTTGCTACACACAATTGAAATCTCTAGCGTAATGAATGTCGTACACGGCGCAATACATCTGGTGTAATGTCGCCGCAGGCTGCCACAATACGTTGTTTCATATCCTCTGGGGTTATAGGCACATCACGGTACACATTCGCCTTTAACATACCCCACAGAAAGAAGTCCAGAGGTGTAAGATCAGGAGAACGGGCTGGCCAATTTATGCGTCCTCCACGTCCTATGAAACGCCCGTCGAACATCCTGTCAAGGGTCAGCCTAGTGTTAATTGCGGAATGTGCAGGTGCACCATCATGCTGATACCACATACGTCGACGCGTTTCCAGTGGGACATTTTCGAGCAATGTTGGCAGATCATTCTGTAGAAACGCGATGTATGTTGTAGCTGTTTGGGCCCCTGCAATGAAGTAAGGACCAATGAGGTGGTCCCCAATGATTCCGCACCATACATTTACAGTCCACGGCCGCTGTCGCTCTACCTGTCTGAGCCAGCGAGGATTGTCCACGGACCAGGAATGCATGTTCCGTAGATTCACTGCCCCGTGGTTTGTGAAACCCGCTTCATCAGTAAACAGGTAGAACTGCAACGCATTCTCTGTTAATGCCCATTGACAGAATTGCACTCGATGATTAAAGTCATCACCATGTAATTGCTGATGTAACGACACATGAAACGGGTGAAAGCGGTGACGATGCAGTATGCGCATCACACTCAGTCCACCGGCTCTCGCAATGTCCCGTGTACTCATGTGTGGGTTCATGACAACAGCAACTAACACACCAACTGCACTCGCTTCTCCTGTGACGGGCCTGTTACGGACCCGCTTGTGTGCTACGACTATACCTGTTGCATTCAGTTGGCGGTAGAAGTTTTGCAATGTGCGGCACGTTGGATGCTCTCTGTCCGATTACCGTTCTGCATACACCCTGCAGGCTTCAGCTGTATGTCGTCGACACTCGCCATAGATAAGTATCATCTCCACCTATTCAGAGTTCGAATACACCATGGTCACAGTTCCTACAACACTACACTACCACAGACGTCTGGTAACACGGTGTACTACAGTTGGTCTGCGGGCGGAGACGAATGCAGAATCACAATAGCAGCAAGCGCTACATGCGGACACTGCGATAGCTAGACCAAACCACAACAGTGCACTACAGCCACACTCGTAAACACGGTCGTCATCGCAAACATGTCCCTGCAGATACTGCTCGCCGTGTTTGGTACAACACTCAACTGAACGTCGGAGGTTTCAAGCGTCAACTTTAGGTTACAATATCTCCGGATGTAATTAACATTTTACAATGCAACATACGGCACTGATTACGTATTTGTTTATACGTTCAGATGTGCTTCAAAACTATCGTGGTTCCATTTTAAAAAAAACGTAGGTTTGTGTTAAGAGACATACTTCCGTGCATTTTTGTATGGTTTGTATTAAACAATTACACTAATCCCTCTCCTCACGTTCGGTCTGTGGAATCGGTTCGTCAGTATTTGATGTGGTTTACGAAATATATCCAGCGGTAACGTTAGGTGACTCACCCTGTATGCTAGTTAAATACTATGTAAGACAGTGACTACTTCTTTAATACACTGCTGTTCCTGTCTAATCTCAACAGAGGTCACGTACACAGAAATACCGCCACACACTGCTATAATGAGCTACATACGTAATCCATATGGCAATCCATTGGCTGGTGCAGTGGACATCAACTAATATTGGCACTTTCTATTTATAACTGCTTTTGTCACCATTCGCTATAATTCTTGCAGTCACTGAGTGCCAACCCAAGGCGATTGGTTGCTGTAACGGGATTTTGTTGTTCTGTTTATTGTTGTGATGCTGTGTACGTATTATTGTAAGACGCATGAAATTGTAGCAGCAAGAACAACAGCATTCTTTGAAAGAAATAAATGATCTCTGATAATTCTTATTTACGTGCTGCTGAGACTGACTATCGTGAATTATTTTGGCATACCTTAGCACCACAAATAAACATTGAAATGGTGTTTCAGTAATTCAGTATGTGACATTAAAATGTATGGACCAAAGAATTAATATATCACACCACAACCGCCACCCATAACAACACTGGTGTCGCAAATATTTTTATTTGAAGTCACTGATTAATTATTCTGAGGATAATTAATCTTACGCATCTGCTATAAAAATTATTTCATTTCCATGAAGTCTAAGAATGTTCTACTGAATGTTAGAAAAATAATAAATGCCTGTGAGTTCTTGTCGTCGGAGTTGAAATACTGTAATATCGATCGAAAGAGTTAATGTCTTATTATTTCTGCAGTTTTAATTGTCGTTCCATAAGCTCACGTAACGGTGGCAGACAAATCACAGTCTGTACTGCTGCAGACACAAAACTTAAAACGTTCATAGTTGGTTATCTAGTTATAAATAAATGTTCGTACACCAGAATTCCATTCAGTAAATTGTACGTTATACTTTTCTTTTGATCATTTATGACTACGTTTTACAATATTTAAAAGAACAGACCTCAGCTGATCTTCGATCTCATCCGCTTCATACATCGTAGAGAACAACAGAACAAGGAAGGATTTCACAGACAATACAATGCCAATACATTCTCTTAGTGGTATTATCTTTTGTTATATGATTATTCGTTGTAGAAAGCTGCTTCTATAAATAATAAAATATATTGTTGTTGGACACTTCACAATACAGTAATAAGTCACAATATAGTAATACGTCTTTTCTTACTTCTCGTATATAGTCTTAAAAATCATTTCTGGAAGAATATTCATCAATTCATAAATCTCGAGCAGTGTCCCATACTCTTTATACACGAAATATTGGCGTTGACATTACACTGCCCCTTGGGCTGGGAAAAGCTATTCTTTTGTTGACAGATTAGTTTTTTCTTAGAGTCCACTAAATCAATGCCACATATCGTTCAATTTTCAATTAAGATAAAGTTTGTTTGCAAAGTTGGATAGTGGATATACACAACATCAAGTAGTATACCATATGTCTGGGGTGGATATGGTAGTTTTAAATGGCTTCAGCAACTATACAGTTTCTGAAGAGGCTGCAGCGACTTCCCCGAATTGCTTATCCCGTCCCATTCGGGTTTACTGACTCCGGAAAACCTGAAACAAAACAGTTCAACGGGCTTCGAAAAAGTGCAGTTACCTATCTTGGTGTGAGGCTTGACATGTTCGTTATAGAAAATACTGAATTTGTTGTTGAGGTCAAAAGAATTAAATAAATGTTTTAAAGTTCATTTCAATCTAAAGAAAATTTGAATGAAGTTCCTGGCAACGCTGAATACCCAACCCTGTATCGAGTTGCTGGGTCGGATGTCGAAGACAGGTGGAGGCCGCTGTTGGTGGAGGCTGTTGCTGGTTCGCCCCCAGCACGTCGATGGGATGCCGGCAGCTGTCAATTGCACCCGGTTGTTGATCTAGTATTTGCGCCACCGATGCTGCTTCCAAGTTCCACGTTCCTCTCGTCAAAAGAAATTATTTATTTTATCATGTTGAAGAAGCAAGTTTATCTCCATTCACATGGATACACTCATTTTATTTACTGAAGATATTCTATGTACAAACACTGTTCTGGTTAATGTAATGATTCACAGTTCGTATAAATAAGTGGCACATGTATGTCACTGCACTTTTTAAAGAGTCTGGTGTTCATCGTGTGCTTTGTTTATTTCTCACTGTACGTGAACATTTGCACATGACGTAGCGGAACCGGCGCTGCACTCTCATTGTTGGCACATAGCTGGCAGTACTGCTGTTACAAGTGTGTATACTCGCGAGATTGTCACGTTATATTAAAAGTCTGAGGGCTGTTCAAATATTATTATTTTTTCTATTTTAGTGTTAATTAACAGTTTACCGACGTCCAGATGCTGCTGCTAACACATGCACTCGAAGATCGTTCATATTATTACTGATTTGACTGATTTTTCACTACTTAACAGTTTTAAAAATGAAACGCACTGAAACTTCCTGGCAGATTAAAACTGTGTTCCGGACAGAGGCTCGAACTTGGGACCTTAGCCTTTCGCAGGCAAGTGCTCTACTATTTGGGCTACCCAAGCACGACTCATACCCGTCCTCACAGCTTCAATTCTGCCAGTACCTCGTCTCCTACCTTCCAAACTTCACAGAAGCTCTTCTGCGAACCTTGCAGAACTAGCACTCCTAAAAGAAGAAAATATGTTGCGGAGACATGGATGGCTTAGCTACAGCCTAGGGGATGGAAGGGCAATATCAGATGTTCATCGACAAAGCGAAACATAGGTAACGCAATGTGGTCTAATTAAATCAGATGATGCTGGAGGAGTGAAATCAGGAAGTGAGGAACTTGAAGTATTAGATGAGTTTTGCTATTAGGGCAGCAAAGTAGCTAATGATGGACGATGTAGAGAGAAAATAAAATGTGGACTGACAATGGCAAGGAAAGCTTTCATGAAGAAGAGAAATACACATATCAATAATTTTTTGCATCAGCACATCTCCCAGAACTTCTCAAGATGGACGTTGACTGTGGGTATTGTTTCACAGACACAGTCCCTTTGACTTTTCAGAGATGTCACTAAACGCGTACAAAGATGTAAACAGCCGTGCATGAGCAGCGCCTGTTAGACTGAGGGGGTCCGACAGCCGATCAGTTCCTGTCATTCCACCAGCAAGGAGGTACACGGCTCGTGTTGTCTGTAGTTCAACCATGCCTAGACGGTCCATACCGCGGTTCGATCGCGGTCGCTTTGTTATTTTCTGCTAGAAAGGACTCTCACCAAGGAAAGTGTCCAGGCGTCTCGGAATGAACCAAAGCGATTTTGTTCGGACATGAAGGAGATACAGAGACACAGGAACTATCTATAACAGGCCTCGCTCAGTCCGCGCAAGGGATACTACTGCAGTGGATGACCGCTACCTACGGATTATAGCTCGGAGGAACCCTGACAGCAACGCCACCATGCTTAGTGTTACGACTCGAAAACTGTACGCGGTAGGATGCATGATGCACAGCTTCACTCTCGACGTCCGTGGCGAGGTCCGTCTTTGCAACCACGAGACCATGCAGCCTGGTACAGATGGGCCCAACAACACGCCGAATGGACCGCTCAGGATTGGCATCACTTTCTCTACACCGATGAGTGTCGCATATTCCTTCAACCAGAAAATCGTCGGAGACGTGTTTGGAAGCAACCCAGCTGAACGCCTTAGACGTACTGTACAGCGAGTGCAGCAAGGTGAAGTTTCCGTGATCCTTTGGGGTGGCATTATGTGCGGCCGTCGTACGCCGCTGGTGGTCATGGGAGGTGCCATAACGGCTGTGCGATACGTGAATGCCATCCTCCGACCAACAGCGCAACCATATCGGCAGCATATTGGCGAGGCATTCTTCTTCATGAACGACAATTTGCGCCCCAGTCGCGCAAATCTTGTGTATGACTTCCTTCAGGGTAACGACATCGCTCGACTAGAGTAGCCAGCAGGTCCTCCAGACGCTAACCCTATCGAACAGCCTGGGATAGATTGAAACGGGCTGTTTACGGACGACGTGATCCACCAATTACTCTGAGGGATCTAGGCCGAATCGCCGTTGAGGAGTGGGACAATCTGTACCAACAGTGCCTTTATGAACTTTTGGGTACTATGCCACGACGAATACAACCATACATCAATGCAAGAGGACGTGCTACTGGGTATTAGACGAACTGATGTGGACAGCAGTCTGGACCACCACCTCTGAAGGTCTCGCTGTGTGGTGGTACAACATGCAATGTGTGATTTTCATGAGCAATAAAAAGGGGAGAAGTGATGTTTATGTTGATCTCTATTACAATTTTCTGTACAAGTTCCGGAACTCCCGGAAACGAGGTGATGCAAAACTTTTTTCTGTGTATGTTCATTTTTACCCCAATATAACCTAGGTAGAAAAAATCAGAAAATCATATTTACCTTAAAACATTTATTCTAACTGTTTAAATGAATTTAGTGAATGATCTTTCAGTATTGAAACTTCAGGGCTTTAAATTCTTTAATTGTTCCCTTGTGTTAATTTAATAAGGAATTGAATTTACAGTTGAACATATCATCTGGTCATTCATGACCTGGAGTAAACCCTTATAAACTAAGACATATGAGTAAAAAAATTTACAATAAAACTACTGTATAACTACTATGTATATATTTTACAATGGTTCTTGTGCACTGCATATATTTTGTTACTTCCAATCAATGAACTGTGGTTCTTATTGCAAATATTTCTTAAGGTCCCTGTGACAATAGGGTTCCTTTATACTTTTAGTATTCACGTCTTGCAGTAAATAGCAACCACCACGAGGAATTGAAACAATGTTGAATGACCCTTCATATAGTAGTTGACACTTTCTATTTTTCTTCTTAATCAACTATGGCTTAGGATGCGTTCTAAACAGTACTAGTTATCTCTCTCATTACCTCATACTTCTTCGTCCAAGAGACCGATTACAAAGCTTTACAATAGGTGTGGTGTGGATACACTTTTATATCATAAATATAACCTTTTACAACATCTGGGCGATGTATGAATACTTTTTCATAGTTAGACAATAGATTTACTAATTGCCTTACTTGGATTTTGTCAGTGCATGGAGCTTCCTTCACTTTCTCCTCAGTCATAGCACAGATGTCACATTGTTGTGAACATCATTCTTTTGGCTACTATGCCACTCTTTCGGATGATCATACTCAAATATAAGCAAGTTTTGTTCTCTGACCGCTACATTTACAGGTCTAGTCAGCTAAAGGCGTGCTCGATTTCCCGATTTAGCTGTAAGGTTATCTTTCGCTCCTGGTACTTCAGTTTGCAGACTCCTCGGGCGAGATCTATTATTGCATCTCTATCACGGAGAAATTCGAAACCCAAAATTATTGGTCCACCCAAGTTCTCCATTACTAGGAACGTATACTTGAGACAACCATTTCCGAAGGCAAGCTCTGTCTGCGTTTGGAACTTCACAGTCTGTGACTACTTTCACAAAGCACCTATAACTTTACAATTGCTCGCTGGCAGAACCGGTAATCGCTTGACTTGCGAAACCTTCTTAAAAAATGCCCGACTTATCACTGAAGTATTTGCACCAGTTCAAGAAGTGCTGAGGTAACAGTTCCGTTTACAGATGCATTAACTGTTGCTTATGTATATTTTGCTGTTTCATTATCAGAGACGGTATCATCTTGATATAATTCGTCCTCTAAGTTTATTCCGTCCTGATATCTAATCGTACTAATTCTGTTGGGAATAGACCTATTGCCATCATTTTGTAGTCCGGTATCCTGACGAAGGTCTTTGTTACTTGTTTCGTATCCGGAGATATTTCCACTATTCCCATATTCTAGGTATTATTAGAAGGAGGTGGTCTGTTTGCAACCCATAACTGTGCAAACATACTGTTTTTTACAGGTACAGTCTGTATACAGGGTGCGTCACCTAACGTTACCGCTGGATATATTTCGTAAACCACATCAAATACTGACGAACCGATTCCACAGACCGAACGTGAGGAGAGGGGCTAGTGTAATTGTTTAATACAAACCATACAAAAATGCACGGAAGTATGTTTTTTAACACAAACCTACGTTTTTTAAATGGAACCACGTTAGATTTGTTAGCACATCTGAACATATAAACAAATACGTAATCAGTGAAGTGGACTGACAAGGCAGCCAGTCCACAGTGACGGGTAGCCGAAAGAAAGGAAGGCACGCGTACACACACACGCCGACGGGCGTCAATTCTGGAACAGGATAACTATTGAATGGTAGCAAGAAAAGTACGTAGCTGCTTTATACTTAACTTTATTAGTTGATGACTAAGCCATTCTTCTTGAGACATTTATACTATCTCTCAAAGTAGGTAAGGCTAATGGCGCCTTGCTAGGTCGTAGCCATGGACTTAGCAGAAGGCTATTCTAACTGGCTCTCGGCAATTGAGAGGAAGGCTTCGTCCGTATGGTCGCTAGCAATCTCCTCGTACAACTGGGGCGAGTGCTATATCGTGTCTCGTGACCTGCCTTGTGGTGGCGCTAGGTCTGCGATCACACAGTGGCGACACGCGGGTCCGACATGTACTAAATGGACCGCGGCCGATTTAAGCTACCACTTAGCAAGTGTGGTGTCTGGCGGTGACACCACATTCCTCCCCCGCAAATCGGCGAACGGTCGTGAGATAAGGCTTCCGCCCGCCGTGGGGAGGACCCCATGTTGACGTATGCGACGAGGTGGGGAGCCTAACAACAGGCGAGGCTGTGCCACCCGCACCCGGCCATTCGGTCCGAGGGGAGCTAGGAAACGCCTGAAAAGCTAGTCCAGGGTGCACGTCAACATGCGGTGTATGCGCCCGTAAAGAAACATGAGGGGCCGAAGTGTCGAACTCCATTGCGTCGGGGTAGCCGACGCGCGATGACGTCATGTGGTCCGGAGCGGTCGGGAGTTCCATGGCGGAGGACAGCTGGTCACGGGAAGCGATCGGCGGCGCGTGACCCTGGGAGGCGCTTGGCGGCTGCAGCGAAGCGTCTAATGCGGGCGGCGCCGGCGGGAGAACAGGCGGCGGCGGCGGCGGCGGCGGCGGCTGCGGCTGCGGCGGCGCGTCGCCATGGGGCAAATGGGAAGGCATCGTCGGTAACACCTGGGGATGAGGCGAGCCAGTAGATGGGTCCCCAGGGCGCTGACCGGACGGCACCGTTGCTGAAAGCAGACGGGGAGCGGCAGAACCCGTGCGACGACAGAGGCGCAGCTGATTGAGATGCCGACGCACCTCACCAGAGGCCCCCAAAACCAAATACATCGCGCGGCCGAGGCAGCGAAGAATGCGCCCTGCGAGCCAACGCCGTGAACCGCAATAGTTGCGATAAAATACAACGTCGCCTGGAGCAAAAGCAGGAGTCTGCCGCTGCAAAGGAACCTGATGCGGCGGATGCAGCAAAGACATCAAGGTGCGATGAGGACGACCGTGGAGCAACTCAGCCGGCGAGCGACCATCTCGGGGCTGAGAGCGATACGAAGACAAAAAGAGCAACAATGCGTCCTCCCGAGAATGCGACTCTTTCAATTTCAACATCTGTGACTTGAAAGTCCGGACCAATCGTGCAGCGGCACCGTTTGACTGAGGCGAAAACGGCGCGGATGTCAGATGTTGAATACCATTTGCCTGGCAGAATGACTGAAATTCTGCGGACATGAATTGTGGGCCATTGTCGGAAACAATAGTCTGCGGAAGACCTTCAATGCAAAAGATAGCAGACAACGCTTGGATGGTGGCGGAGGACGTCGTGGAAGACATCCGGACAACAAAAGGAAAATTACTGAAGGCATCGACCAGAACCAACCATCGAGCATTCCAGAATGGACCAGCAAAATCAATGTGCAAGCGTTGCCAAGGGGAAGTGGCTTTTGGCCATGCAAAGACTTTCTGCGGCGGTGCGGATTGTTGTTCGGCACACGCCATGCAAGAAGAACACATATTCGTAATCGCAGCATCGATTCCGAACCAAGTACAGTGCTGACGAGCAAGTTGTTTCGTTCGCACTATACCCCAATGTCCGTGGTGAAGAAGCCGTAAAACAGAGGACTGTAACGAACGTGGGACCACGACTCTTGACTGATCATTATCAGAACGCAACAACAAAACACCACGTCGAACAAAAAGTCTCTCCTTGTGAGCAAAAAATCGGCGAACCAACGGATCCTCGATCCGAGACTTTGACAAAGGCCATTGCGTAGCAACAAAACGTAAAACAGTAGCAAGGACAGGGTCAGCAGCTGTGGCTGTAGCTACACGACGAAAATCAATCGGAAACGATTCGACCACTTCATCGGTTTCCGAATCAATGAACATGCAAGCAAGTTCGGAAGAATCGAATGCTTTATCCTCAGCAACAGGCAAACGGGACAACGCATCGGCGTTTCCGTGCTTAGCAGTGGACCGATACAAGATATCGTAGCGGTACTGCGAGAGGAAAATAGACCAGCGAATGAATTTCTGCGCTGTACGTGGAGGTACAGGCTTGGTCGGATGAAAAAGCGATGTCAAAGGTTTGTGGTCTGTGATGATGGTGAAGTGACGACCATACAAGAAATCATGGAACTTAGTAACACCAAACACGAGAGCCAAAGCTTCTTTCTCTATCTGTGAATAATTTCTTTCCGCAGACGAGAGCAATTTGGACGCAAAGGCAATAGGGCGATCATGGGAGCCAACTTTGTGCGCAAGCACAGCACCGATCCCGAAATCCGATGCATCTACCATCAACAAAAGGGGTTTCTGGGGATCGAATGGCGTAATTCAAGTATTAGAAAGCAGCGCCGATTTCAACTGGCGAAAGGCGCGTTCGCATTCCGTCGTCCAGACGAACGGAACACCTTTACGGCGTAAGCGATGAAGCGGAGCTGAAATGGAAGAGGCATTGCGCACTTTCACGCACACCTTGTGACGCTAAATCGTTCAATGTTCTTGCGACCTCATCACGCAAGGCGTGGGGAACATTGCGCGCTCTGAAAAATTTCGGTTGCGCGTTTACTTTCAGTTCCAAATGTGCTTCATAGTTTTTAGCGCAACCGAAGCCTGGTGCAAAAATGTCTGCAAATCCGTCACATAAGCGAGAAACACTGTCTGAAGGCACAGTCTGATTCACTGAGAGGACCTGATTTACAATAGACATGTTAAACAACTGAAATAAATCTAAGCCAAACAAGTTCACTGCCGTAGAAGAATGAAGAACGTAAAATGACACCAGTTTTGTTTGTCCCTTGTATGTGGCAAGAAGGCTGCACTGTCCTAACACAGGTATTGTCTGTCCTGAATATGTGGTTAGCTTAACATTTGCGGAACGCAACGGAGGTTTGCCCAGTTTTTTGTACGTGTCGTGATTGAGCAATGAAACTGCAGCTCCGGTATCGAGCTGGAATGGTATCACTTTGCCTTCAAAGTCTAAGTCCACAAAAAGTTTATTGTTCCGCTGACGACAAGAGCGACTGTTTTGTGCAATTTGAACAGACACTGGTACAGAATCACTTGCTAATTGACGTGATTTCCGGCGACGTCGACGCACAGTTTTTGTGGGACGAACACAGTCACTGTTAGAGAAAGTGTCACTGGACGAATCGGAATTAACGACATGAATGTCCATGGGCGAAGGTCCACGAGCCTGAGTGTCCTTGGTTCGATTCCGGCGCGAAGCAAAGCACCTGGAATGGTTGTGATTGTCTGAACGGAGCTTTTTCTGGCAAACACTTTGAACATGTCCTTTCTTATTGCAGAAAAAGCAAATAGCTTGGCGTGACGGGCAATGTTCACGCGAATGTCTAGTAGCACACCGCGGGCATGATTTCACTGCATTTGTGTGCTGGCGCGGCACACCTGGCTTAGCGCGCGGCGGCAGCTGTGCGGACGTATGCGAGGGCAGTTGACCGGGCCGCGCAGCTCGAGAGCGCCCGGCGGGCCGGTTAATGTTACACACAGCTGGCGAAGTTTCAAAAGATTCCTGAGCACAGTCAAGTGTGTCCTGTCTATCCAATATGTCTATCACTTGTTAAAGGGAGGGATTAACTAGTTTCAAAATTTGCTCCCGTATGCGAACATCAGAAACGTTCTGTGCAATTGCATCACGCACCATTGTATCTGAATAAGAAAGACCACAGTCACATTCAAAGGCACAGTCCCTAGTAAGTCCTTGCAATGTTGCTACCCACTCCCTATTAGTTTGACCGGCCGTACGTTTTGTACGAAAAAACGTATACCGTTTTGCAACCACATTAACTGTTTCTTTGAAATAGACATCTAATGCAGACACAATTTCCTCGTAGGACAGAGTTGCTACGTCTCGTCGGGGAAACAATTTCACTATCACACGGTAGGTGGACACACCGACACAAGAAAGCAAAAACGGCTGCCGCTCATTACCTTGAATTCTGTAGGCAGCGAGGTGGAAGGCGAACTGTCGGGACCATTCCTGCCACGTCTCCTGGTTCGGGTCGTAGTGCCTAAAAGGCGGTGCAACGGCAGGTGGTGGCTGCGGTAGCGGTGAAGCGGCGGCGGCCGCATCGGTGTGCAGCGCACGTTGACCCTGGACGAGCTGTCCAAGGGCATCCCATAACGCCTGCGTCTGCTGATTCTGCAAGCGATAAAATTCGGACAGTACATCTGGCGAAGCCATGACACAAATAAACTAGGGCAAAGCAAAACACAAGATCCTTTGTAGACTCGTCGCCAATGAAGTGGACTGACAAGGAAGCCAGTCCACAGTGACGGGTAGCCGAAAGAAAGGAAGGCACGCGTACACACACACGCCGACGGGCCTCAATTCTGGAACAGGATAACTATTGAATGGTAGCAAGAAAAGTATGTAGCTGCTTTATACTTAACTTTATTAGTTGATGACTACAGCATTCTTCTTGAGACATTTATACTATCTCTCAAAGTAGGTAAGGCTAATGGCGCCTTGCTAGGTCGTAGCCATGGACTTAGCAGAAGGCCATTCTAACTGGCTCTCGGCAATTGAGAGGAAGGCTTCGTCCGTATGGTCGCTAGCAATCTCCTCGTACAACTGGGGCGAGTGCTATATCGTCTCTCGTGACCTGCCTTGTGGTGGCGCTAGGTCTGCGATCACACAGTGGCGACACGCGGGTCCGACATGTACTAAATGGACCGCGGCCGATTTAAGCTACCACCTAGCAAGTGTGGTGTCTGGCGGTGACACCACAATCAGTGCCGTATGTTGCATTGTAAAATGTTAATTACATCCGGAGATATTGTAACCTAAAGTTGACGCTTGAAACCTCCGACGTTCAGTTGCGTGTTGTAACAAACACGGCGAGCAGCATCTGCAGGGACATGTTTACGATGACGACCGTGTTTACGAGTGTGGCTGTAGTGCACTGTTGTGGTTTGGTCTAGCTGTCGCAGTGTCCGCAAGTAGCGCTTGCTGCTATTGTTATTCTGCATTCGTCTCCGCACGCAGACCAAATGTAGTACACCGTGTTACCAGACGTCTGTGATAGTGTAGTGTTGTAGGAACTGTGACCATGATGTATTCGAACTCTGAAAAGGCGAGGATGATACTCATCTATGGCGAGTGTCGACGAAATGCAGCTGAAGCCTGCAGGGCGTATGCAGAACAGTACCCGGCCAGAGAGCATCCAACGTGCCGCACATTCCAAAACATCTACCGCCAACTGTATGCAACAGGTATGGTCGTAGCACGCAAACGGGTCCGTAACAGGCCCGTCACAGGAGATGCGAGTGCAGTTGGTGTGTTAGCTGCTGTTGCCATGAAGGCTGGCCGGAGTGGCCGTGCGGTTCAAGGCGCTACAGTCTGTAACCGCACGACCGCTGCGGTCACAGGTTCGAATCCTGCCTCGGGCATGTATGTTTGAGATGTCATAAGGTTAGTTAGGTTTAAGTAGTTCTAAGTTATAGGGGACTTATGACCACAGCAGTTGAGTCCCATAGTGCTCAGAGCCATTTTTTTGTTGCCATGAACCCACACATGAGTACACGGGACATTGCGAGAGCCGGTGGACTGAGTCAAAGTAGTGTGATGCGCATACTGCATCGTCACCACTTTCACCCGTTTCATGTGTCGCTACATCAGCAATTACATGGTGATGACTTTAATCATCGAGTGCAATTCTGTCAATGGGCATTAACAGAGAATGCGTTGCAGTTCTACCTGTTTACCGATGAAGCGGGTTTCACAAACCACGGGGCAGTGAATCTACGGAACATGCATTCCTGGTCCGTGGACAGTCCTCGCTGGCTCAGACAGGTAGAGCGACAGCGACCGTGGACTGTAAATGTATGGTGCGGAATCATTGGCGACCACCTCATTGGTCTTCACTTCATTGCAGGGGCCCAAACAGCTACAACATACATCGCGTTTCTACAGAATGATCTGCCAACGTTGCTCGAAAATGTCCCACTGGAAACGCGTCGACGTATGTGGTATCAGCATGATGGTGCACCTGCACATTCCGCAATTAACACTAGGCTGACCCTTGACAGGATGTCCGACGGGCGTTTCATAGGACGTGGAGGACACATAAATTGGCCAGCCCGTTCTCCTGATCTTACACCTCTGGACTTCTCTCTGTGGGGTACGTTAAAGGAGAATGTGTACCGTGACGTGCCTACAATCCCAGAGGATATGAAACAACGTATTGTGGCAGCCTGCGGCGACATTACACCAGATGTACTGCGGCGTGTACGACATTCATTACGCCAGAGATTGCAGTTTTGTGCAGCAAATGATGGCCACCACATTGAACATCTATTGGCCTGACATGTCGGGACACACTCTATTCCACTCCGTAATTGAAAACGGAAACCACGTGTGTACGTGTACCTCACCCCTCATGGTAATGTACATGTGCGTCAGTGAAAAAGACCAATAAAAAGGTGTTAGCATGTGAACGTAATGTGCTGTTCCAGTCTCTTCTGTACCTAAGGTCCATCACCGTTCCCTTTGGATCCCTACGTAATTCGGTGCTCTCCGATACACAAGACGAACTGCGGAGGAGTGGTACTCAAGCGTCAACTTTAGGTTGCAATACCTCCGGATGTAATTAACATTTTACAATGCAACAATCGGCACTGATTACGTATTTGTTTATATGTTCAGATGTGCTAACAAAACTAACGGGGTTCCTTTCAAAAAAGCCTAGGTTTGTGTTAAAAAACATACTTCCGTGCATTTTTTTATCTTTTGTATTAACCAATTAAACTAGCCCCTCTCCTCACGTTGGGTCCGTGGAATCGATTCGTCAGTATTTGATGTGGCTTACGAAATATATCCAGCGGTAATGTTAGGTGACTCACCCCGTATAATTTACAGGCTGCCCTTCTTTTGCAAAATTGCAGTGAGGTTGCCAATGACTCAGCCCTTTTTGTTGCCAGTAGAGATTGCAATTACGCAAATTTTTTGGTCTATCCTTATATGGACTTCCTGATTTGCTATGGTTTCTCCTTCTTTGTTACTTTGGTGGTTATTGTGTGTACTCTCATTCGAATTCTGCCTCTGATTATCATTCGCATGTTGATAACGTCGTTTTCCCTGGAAATTGTTATTACTGGGATTGTCCTGTTTCTGGTGATAATAATCTTTTTCATTGTAATTATTATTACGATTAAATTAATTTTTATTCTTCTTCGGATTATTTTTGCTCCAAATCGGTATTAGAATTTCCTGTATCTGAACTTTTTGCCGGCCGGAGTGGCCGTGCGGTTCTGGGCGCTACAGTCTGGAGCCGAGCGATCGCTGCGGTCGCAGGTTCGAATCCTGCCTCGGGCATGGATGTGTGTGATGTCCTTAGGTTAATTAGGTTTAATTAGTTCTAAGTTATAGGCGACTGATGACCTCAGAAGTTAAGTCGCATAGTGCTCAGAGACATTTTTTTAAACTTCTTCTTACATCGTCTTGGGCTAGGTATAGTGAGTCTATTACGGACAGAAATTCTTTAAGGTCAGTGCCCGTAACATTGAACAGCTTTTTCCTTATGTTAATCGGTAACCTTGCTTTTAATACTCCAAACATTTCGGGTAGTGACCGGCTCGTCCCTGTACTGAGACACATTGATTTATTTTTCAAAGTATTTTCGTAGAGACCCAGACTTCGGATTATGTACTTCTACATTGTAAATATTTTTTCTAAGTCTTTCTTCTATCGAGGCTAACCAACACTGATCAAGACATGCCCTCTCAAAATCATTAAAAGTTTGGTGGCAAGTCTCGGCACCATTTAATGCTCAAAACGAAGCATCTCCCGCAATATGTGATGCAACGAATTGTGTCTTCTGTTCTTCAGTCCAAGATTTCGGAAGGACGCTTCTGAAGTTACGTATAAATACGATTGGGTGGATACTGTTTTTGCTCCCTTCATCGAAAATCTGAAACTGACGATGTTTAATGAGGTTCTCCGCATGCATCAGCGTACCCGAATGCATGGATCGGCTCTCAGTTGCAGGCGGTGTACTCGTTTTGCTACAGGTATACTGCTTCCAGTTTTGAATTTTTTGTATGCACCAGTGGTTGTGGTAATAAAGATTGGCTATCATGGCTTAATTTATCATAAAGTGCAACAGCGGTTGCTGGCAAACTTTGTGTATTACTGTGATTTATAACATGACCAGTGGGCAAATGTTGTCGTCTAATCTGCACTGCCACACTAGCAGTCGGCAAATATTCCATCTTAGTTTCCCCGTCAGGACCAGATTCTTCATTATTGAATTCCGACATTACCCCTAAGTTTAGATTGTCTAGATAAAAAACTCTGGATACCTCCATTTGTACTTGTTACTTCACTTCGATTTGTATTTTACCTTCAATTCTATCTACGGCAATAGTCGGCGTTTTAAAACTGGTTTCTAAGTTACTGATTTCAGTCTGCGCATCATTTGCTTTGGTGGGAATGTTATCCAACGGTCTGATCGTGTTTCTAACTGCATTTATCTCCGCATTCAAGTGTGCTAACAATGCTTCATACCTGTTGATTATCACTTGGTTAATATTTTGAGCAATTTCTTTGTCCCGCTGGATAAAGACCGGACTGGTGTGTTATAAGAATTTTCTATCTCTTTCCTGTTCCTTTAATTCGCGTTACTCTGCTTTTAAAGCCTTTGCTTCTAAAAGCTCCTGCTCTTTAAGAGCTTCTTCTTCCCTACGTCGTTTTCCTTTTAAAGCCTTTACTTCTAAACGCTCCTGCTCTTTAAGAGCTTCTTCTTCCCTACGTCACTTCTCTTTAAACGCCTTTGCCTCTAAACGTTGCTGCTCTTTACGAACGTCTATTTCCCTATGTTGCTTTTCTGTCAGTTCTAATTTCAGAAGTAATGTGGCTAATATATTATCATCTGGCAATGGCATAACTTCAGCATTGGTTGGTCATGCCCCTTGCTCGGTGAAATTACTACCATTTGCTTCTAAAACTTTAACCACAAGAGTGTCGCTCAACAATGGCAGCTCCTCATTTTCAATATCACTTGAAATGTCAGGTAAAATAATATTATCTTCAACATTTAAGCTATCTACCTCCTTCACCAAAGTGTGCGGAATTTGGTTCACTTAAGCATCTGACACTAAATCTGTATCATCATGCTCATTCGTTGTAGCCTGTTTCTTAGGCCTAACCATGTTTATCAGCAAATATTTCACACAATAAAGCAATTACAACAAATTCAAATCCCCAAAAATATTCTATAACTAACACAAGAATAATCACTACAGCTAAATGTGTCTTTGCGTACACAAGTCACTAGAGACAAGAAAAAAATATGAAACTGCTATATCTTACGGCTGGTGTGATTTTGAGTGTAGGCTGCAAAATTCTGTAGTCACTTGCATATGTCAGTTGTGTGCTTGCCTATATGTATGTTTGTTCCTATCTTCACCAACAGGCGACTGTAACGGTGAAACAGGGCTGCAGACTGCTTACAAATTGCCAGGTGTCAGTTTGATATTTACAACAGTACATTGTATGTTCAGTTGGTACACGAAAGGCGAAACAAAACAAACAATAATACTTTACAGTAGCTATCTATGCACAGAAAGAAATACGAATACACTCATTACAATAAATATGATTACAATATTTGTACTCGAGCGCCACGTTTGGCGTCAATGTAATTGGTTTTTTTGCTTCGGTTTAAAGTTGTTGTGGTCGTGTGTACGTGTTATTGTAAAACCATGAAAATGTAGCAGCAAAAACAACAGTATTATTTGCAAAAATAAATAATCTCTGATAATTCTTATTTATGTGCTGCTGAGCCAGACTACAATGAATTATTTTGGCATACCTTATCCCTACAAATAAGTATTGAAGTGGTGTTTCAATAATTCAGTATGTGACATTAAAATGTATACACCAAGTAATTAATATAACACATCACAAAATCTACCCATAGCATCACTGTCGTCGTAAATATTTTTATTTAAAGTCACTGAAAAATTGTTCTGGGAAAAAATAAATCTCACGCACCAGCATTAAAAATTACTTCATTTACTTGTTCTACTGAATATTATTTTCACTGTTAGAATAGAAAATAATAAATTCCTGTGGGTTCTTGTCCTAAGAGTTCAAATATTGTAATATCGATCGAAGGAATTAATGTATGATTATTTCTGCAGTTTTAAATTGTTCATACGCTCACATAATGGTGGCAGACAAAGCACAGTCAGGAATGCTGTGGACACAAAATTAAAACATTTATAGTTACACCAGAATCCCATTTAGTTCAAATGGTTCAAACGGCTATAAGCACTACGGGACTTAACATCAGAGGTCATCAGTCCCCTAGACTTAGGGCTACTAAAACCCAATTAATATTAGGACATCACACACATCCATGCCCGAGGCAAGATTCGAACCTGCGACCGTAGCAGCAGCGCGGTTCCGGACTGAAGCGCCTAGAACTGCTCGGCCACAGCGGCCGGCATTCAATTTAGTAAATTGAACATTATAGTTTTCTTTAGAGCACTTATGACTACCTTTCACAATAATTAAATGAACAGACCTCAGCTTATCTTCGATCTCATCAGCTTCATACATCATAGAGAATAGAAGAAGGAAGGATTTCACAGACAATTCAATGCCAATAGATTCTTTTAGTGGTATTATCTTTTGTTATATGATAATTCTTTGTAGAAAACTGGTTATAAAAATAATAAAACATATTCTTGATGGACATTTCTCAGTACAATAATAAGTCACAATATAACAATAAGTCTTTTCCACTTCTCGTCTAAAGGCTTAAAAGTCATTTCTGAAACATTTTCATCACTTTATACATCTCGAGTATTGTCCCATACACTGGGGACACAAACTAATGCCGTTGGCATTGCAGTGCACACTCAACTGCTACCATATGCTGATACAGTTTCAGTTTGGTCCATTACTAAAGGCTATAGGTTATATGATTGTGGATGGAATCCAGATGTTCGCCTTTAGGTTATATGATTGTGGATGGTATACAGATGTTCGCCAACGCTTTACATAGGGTAGGTAATACGTTTCAGTACTCTTGTAAGTAAATAGGTGAAAGAATGAATGCTTAATATAAAGGATTAGAATATAGGTGTAAGTTGACAGGCAGTAAACGTCAAGAAAGAATAGGGGGAACAGTAAATATATCATAATGAGGGAAAGAATGAGGAATTGTAAACCACTTTCGGGAACATATGAGGTACAGGGGTTGTAATAGACGCTGAACCTACTGATACTACAGCACTGCTGACTGTTGAACATTAACAGAGCTTAAATAGCACGTTGCCATTTAGTGTTTATGACTTAGTGGAGGCTACAGATATTCAGAAGACTTTGGTTGAACCTGCTGATCACACTTTACATGTGGAACGCAACTTGAGAGTTGAATCTGAGATGGTATTATTTATGTTATGTTATGCTATGTTATGTTAACGGCGGAGCTAGAATCGACGGAGAGGCTCCGTCCCCGCCGCAGCCGCAGTGGTCCGCAACCCCACAACGACTACCGCAGTCCACTTCACCCCTCCGCCGCCCCACATCGAACCCAGGGTTATTGTGCGGTTCGGCCCCCGGTGGACCCCCCAGGGAACGTCTCACACCAGACGAGTGTAACCCCTATGTTTGCGTGGTAGAGTAATGGTGGTGTACGCGTACGTGGAGAACTTGTTTACGCAGCAATCGCCGACGTAGTGTAGCTGAGGCAAAATAAGGGGAACCAGCCAGCATTTGCTGAGGCAGATGAAAAACCGCCAAAAACCATCCACATACTTACCGGCTCACCGGACCCCAACACAAATCCGCCTGGCGGATTCGTGCCGGGGGCCAGGCGCTCCATCCCGCCCGGAAAGCCGTGCGCTAGACCGCACGGCCAACCGAGCGGTCCTGGTATTATTTACTTTAATAGTAAAACAGTATTTGAGTGCTGATTGTGGTGGAAAAGGAGCAAGACATATCACTTGCGGCACTTTTTTGAAAGTTGTATTGTGAATGCATTGTCACTGTGGGGTATTGCTTCAATGTACATCACGTCCTTCCTGAAAGTTATCGTATGGTTGTTCCTGTTGTCAAATGAGTGTGAGATAGTGTCTGATTTACTTTATTGCGATGATTCTTGGAAAAGTGATATTCTGGTGTGTATGGAAAACTATAAGTTTTGTGGGAGAGATTTTCAGCAGGTACTACTCTGTACTTCGTTTCATATAGTACTACATATGAGAGACTGTGAATACAGCTGGAGAAAGTAAGGTACAAGGATTGGATTTTTGCTGGATCTAGTGCAAATCTCAGTGTTAGGAAGTGTGTAGATACCATATTTTCATACGTCCATATATCTCATATCAATTACTTAGCATTTTTGTTTATTTGCTAATTAAGTTGTATAATTGGGCTGCTTCTTGTACATCAGGTAGTTTATAGATTGTCGTTTAAGCACATTTTTCTCATGGTAAGACTTTTACGTCAATGATGTAATTTTTTGTGGAATGACAGTTTTCCATATGGGTGGCAGGATGCGATGAGGAAGCTACTGTTATTTTGTAGCAGGAGTGAGAGATTGTATAGTACATTTTTTGTATTAAGGATAAAAGACTTGCAACGGCATGCTGACAAGTTGTGTCTCCAAATGTATTATGTGGAAACTCGTAAATCTCTTTAAATAAAACAAACTTTATTAACATTCTATGTCTTTATTCTTCATGTTTACATATTTATTTGCCAACATATCCACCTTTGCTGTCGACACATTTCTCCCAAAGAGAGACTAGTCTGTTGATACTGCCGCTGTAGAATGTTTGACTTTGTTGACAGAGGTACAGCCTTACTTGTGTTTGCATCACTTCATCACTATTGAAATGAAGTCCTCAAAGTTTTGGAAACAGACGAAAATTCGATGGGGCCAAGTTGGGGCTGTGTGGAGGATGATAAATGACACTCACCCCAAAGTGTCGGATTGCTGCAGATGTCGCAGCACTCGTGTGTGGTCTGGCATTGTTGAGCTGAAGTGAGGCTGCTCCATGTGTAGTCGAACTCTTAGAATTCGTGCTTTCAATTTTCTGAGGGTCTCTCACGCACCGACGTAGTTGCTTTACACACCACCACGTTATACGATACAATTCGGAGCCCTCTAACGGCAGAGGGTTGCAAATTCGGTCAGCCAAACAGGAAAATCGACCGAGTAATGTGCAAGACATATAATACCTCAACCGATATTGAGAACAGAATAGCCGGCCGGAGTGGCCGTGCGGTTCTAGGCGCTGCAGTCTGGAGCCGAGCAACCGCTGCGGTCGCAGGTTTGAATCCTGCCTCGGGCATGGATGTGTGTGATGTCCTTAGGTTAGTTAGGTTTAATTAGTTCTAAGTTCTAGGCGACTGATGACCTCAGAGGTTAAGTCGCATAGTGCTCAGAGCCATTTGAACCATTTTTTTTTTTTTTTTTGAGAACAGAATAAACAAGCGGAGGCATTACTTTTCAGCACGCTTTATGAATGAGGAGTGATGATGTACAGGATTTATTGATGCTTTTTAAAATGGTTCAAATGGTTCTAAACACTATGGGACATAACATCTGAGGTCATCAGTTCCCTAGACTTAGAAAGTACGCAAACTAACCTAAGGACATCACACACATCAATGCCCGAGGCAGGATAAGAACCTGCGACCGTAGCAGCAGCGCGGTTCCGAGCTGAAGCGCCTAGAACCGTACGGTCACACCGGGCGGCTATTGATGCTGTATTTTCCATTATATGGGGTGATTCTTACTAACGTTTAAATACCACCGAAGCGACATAGATGACGTTGGAACAAGTAATTTAATATAAGGTTCATGGAGCTGAAAATATCGGGTAACACCCGAAAAATGGACGACAAATGTCGAAGAAGACCCACTAGAAAGACAGGTCGTGGTTCGTACATTAAAGCACTTGACACTGCAGGTCTTACGAATGCCGGCAGCGGTCACCGACGGGGAGCGAGTAACTACTTAAAACGAGTTTAATAGCTCTTGACTGCGCGTTTAAATGCATGCAAGCTGTCGATAGCACACGACGAAGGTAGGACCTTCAAAGGGCAACGTTTCCATTACATGCTGATTTCCCTTGGGGTTTCCACGGAGCCGAGCGTTATGTGATTGACAAGCCGACTTGTGTGAATTCAGAAGTTCGTAGAAAGGTCTGTATATCTCGTGGGCTCCGATGTTCAACTTGTGACGTAATCAGATGACGTACCTCGCTACAGATGCCGCGGTTGGACTTGTCGTTCGTACGATCGCCGGTAGGGAGCAGTGCTGCACATCGCTCCTCTAGGCTACTCGTTTTCGAACACCTATTGTATATGTGATATGTTGTAAACGTAGAAGTTATGAAATTTATATCCTCATTGTAACTGAGCAATAGCTGTTCTTATTTCATGTTTCTTTCCTTTGTCCTTTTTTTCTTTTTTTACAGACTTTATGTACCATAGAAGACGTAGGTCATTTACCGTTAGCAACACAATTCGGAAGCTTGTACTCATTCACTTGTGACGCTATACACTAGTTTTTTGTCGTACTGTACTCTGCAAAGGCCAGAGAAGACCTCGAGACCGGTAAATAAAATAATAAATATTACCTCATCGTACACCCACAATTGTCGAACCAATTGCAAAAAAAAAAAAAAAAACTTAATTACAGACGCGTGACAAAGACCGTGACCGTCACATGGTATAGTCGCGGCCACAACCATGGAGCCACACCGACGAGAACGTTTGACAATTATTTTTTTTTTCAGACGACTTTAACAGCATCGATGTAGATAGAGATATGCATGGTAAACAATGTGCTGTCTTAAAATATATTTATTCACAACCGCCTTCAATCGCTGATGATCGTCACAGAGCTGGCACAAAAGTTGAAATACAGTGAATCTGTGAATATTAATGCAAATTACATTTTCATGAGCATTTGTAGTCGCAAAATTTAACTGTACTACTTACAAAAAATAATGTGACAACTTCACACGTCATAAATGCTATTTAACCAGAGAAGATGCCATAGCTGACTTGCAAACATCAGAAAAAGCTACTTGACCCCATAATACTGGCATAAACAAACAGGAAACAACAGAAATGGAACCTTGTGGCCTGGCATAAACAAACAGGAAACAACAGAAATGGAACCTTGTGGCCGGCCGGTGTGGCTGTGCGGTTCTAGGCGCTTCAGTCTGGAACCGCGTGAACGCTACGGTCGCAGGTTCGAATCCTGCCTCGGGCATGGATGCGTGTGATGTCCTTAGGTTAGTTAGGTTTAAGTAGTTCTAGGGGACTGATACACACAGATGTTAAGTCCCATAGTGCTCAGAGCCATTTGAACCATTTGAAACCTTGTGACACCAGTAAGTGCACAGCACCATTGATCCTGCATACAAACATAGAGTAGGTCAACACAAGCGTTGATCAAAGAATAAGGAAGGCAGAGTCAAAGAATAAGGTCAAAAACAAAAAAAAAAAAGAAAACAAGTTCCCAAATACGTGTATACTGTAGTACAGTCACAGAGAAATACATAATGTACTAAAATTATAATAAAAGACTACAATAAAAGCAGATACATCTGTATAAATTACAATAAAAGAAATACAACAAAATTGTATGTAACTTGTTTAATCCGATTTTTCATTTTCACTTTGTCCCAAAATACTACTCTATAATACAATAGTCACATGATGTTAACCATTTGGTGTAAATCACCAAACAAGTAAAATATACATAGTCATGTTCAATAACATGCAATAAGACACTCAAATGATAAAAACAAACTGGCCATTTAGTAAGACCTATGTCATATGAAACTGACATAGGTACGTAATGTTGAAATAATTGTATTACGCAATCCATTTACCATGAAACGTTGAAACTGGCAGCAGGCAGAGTTTTGAGACTACAAATAGTGTAACAAAATGAGGAGCTGCGTACTGCATACAGTATCATATCATATAATAATCACATGAGGCTATTAAAAATTCCAGTGACGTTACAATGTCACATAACAAACAGAAGATTTGGTGAGTACAGATCCACAATAAAAAATGTTCATAGAAATTTAATGTTAAAATAATATTAGAAACAATAAAAACTAAAACGAGAGACCATAAAAAATCAAACAACAACCAAAAAGATTCCAATGTCATGACAACATAAAAAGTTCAAGGTTAAATATAGTGTAACCAATTGAGGCACCAAGGCTAAAATCACTTCTAATAATGTCATACAGAAACCGTAATTATTCATAGTATTACAATATTGTGACCCTACCATCATCCCCTAACCAATTTTATTAAACTAATTTAGCAGTAAACAGGAGTTGGCGTATGCCCAATACACTTTATATTATCCAACAGCAACAGTATGAAAGACCTGACAGTGAATTCACCTATCAAAGAAAAGAAACACAGCTGTTAATATATTCAAAATAAGTCATCTGTGAAATTATTCATACTTTGTAAAAGAGAATGACTTTAAGTAGTGGTGGGGGGGGGGGTGCAGAGATCTGAATAATATTTGCTGTTTGTCTCCATGATCTATTACATAGTATACTCATATATATTATTTAATATTTTTACCAAATCTATGGACAAATTATAGTATTATGCTTCTAATGAAAAATACTAAGTATGTGTTAAAATCAGCTAAAAACTTATCAGCAACATAGAAAATGTAAAGACATGAAAAGATAGGGACAAGACACATATAAAATCCTTGTATCTATGGCATCACCAATACTATGTATATTGTTAATCATTTACCACATGTGCATTGAATCATTCTAGTATTAGGTCCGTGATAACAGAAAAGATTTCTAGGTACAAGCTGGTGTCAGCAGCTAACAGTGATATGAGAAGAGGGGTCCACTTTACGAAAATTTGTGTAACATATACATGTAAAAAATTTACAGATTCGGGGGGAGGGGGAGGGGGGGTTCTGTCTGGGTTACGAAAAGTCTAGTAATCACAAAGAACGATTGTTTAACCACAGTGAGTAACTTTCATACACTGCACATAAGGAACCATGGTTCAACCTTACTGAGTAACTTACGTATGTACACTGTATGTAAGGAACTATGATTTAACAATGTTGAGTAGCTTTCATATACTGTACATCAGTGGGTTAACATTGTAATGTTGCAACTAATACACCACAAAAACAATACATGACAATAACAAAAAGATATCATTAACATAAGGTACTGAATACATTACTCATTAATAGCTATTATATGCAATGATATACCATCAACACAGTATTAAGGAGGATGTATAGAGGATAAAAGAGGAAAAAGAGGAGGAAATGTAAATTAAAGATAAAATTATATTTGGGTCATTGGCTTACCCTAGTCAGCCATAAGTAAACTTTTGAATATATCAGAAACGTTACTTAACGAATTTTTATTTTTTTAAATTGGTCTGTTCATTAAGAACTCTATTAGGGTGTATAATTAAGTTTCAAAAAAATTTCAATCTCTTCTAATGGGTTCATTTTACTACCATTATCTACCCTCTGTAATAACTGCATGTGGTCTGAGATGTTCCCTAAAGTGTGATCATGTTCTCTCAAATGGGTGCTATTAGAAGATTGATTAATTGGATATGAATCATCTTTGTATCTTATTCTTAGTTTCCTACCTGTTCGACCTATGTAGATTTTGTCGCATTGCTAACATTTTATTTTGTTGTAAACACAAGATTGATTAAATATTGGTTCACATCCAATGTCATGCAAAAATTTTGTACCTGGTGTGTTATCTGTCTGAAATAATACAATTATACTACTTCTTTTAAAAAATTGTTTAATTTTCTCAGGGACATAACAATAATAACTTAGGACTGCACATTTGGTGTTTGGTTTCTCATTTATTTTATCCAAGGAAATTTTAAAGTTATCTGTCTTTTCTTTGTGTTTTAATTTCATACTGTATTATCTCATTAGAATCTGCGAGTCAAATCCATTTCTATCAGTTATACATTTCAAGATGATGAGTTCTTTTTCAACATTGCGTTATGATAGAGTAGCTTAATCATCCTGTCAAGCATTGAACGGAAAAAGACATGCTTGTACATTTCTGAGTGACATGAGTTGTTGTTAATGGTAGTGTCTGTAGTAGTGGTCTTTCTGTAAGTACTGAAGTGATGTCTGCCCTCATATGTTTCCACTGTAAGGTGTGAGAAATCTATTTCCCCATTTTGTACGTTTCTACAGTGAATTTTATGGAGGGGTTCATGGCATTAAATAATTTCTGTAAAGCATGTACATGACACTAGCTTGTAGCTTCTTTGTTCACCACTTGTGTGCTAATCTGCTGGATGTTGTTTTTGAGCAATGATGCCATGCACTGACTGCTATCATAAGGTTTCATTTTTCAATGTTTTCTGTGTGGTTAAGCCAGTATTATGGTGTCAAGTTTCTTTTTCTGGTGTGTACAAGTCATGTATGGCATCGTTTCTGGTTAAATAGCAAGTATGACATGTGAAGTTCTTACAATATTTTTTGTAAGTACACTTCATTTTTCCGACTAATAATTCTCATAGATATGTAATTTGAAATTGATATTCACTGTTCTCACTTTGTTTCCATTTCTGTGGTGACAATATGGAGATGATCAATGACCGAAACCAGTTGTGAACAATTATGTTACAAGACAGCACAGTGTTTACCATGCATTTCTCCAAGTGAATGCGTGACTTGGGTTTGGATGATCAGGCGTGACAGACCAATAGACTCAATCACTGCAAGTGGAATGAGGTACATCATCTGCTGACGTCACATTTTCAACATTTGTCGTCCACTTTTCAGGTATTTCTTAACATTTGGGGCCCCAGGTGTCATATATGAAATTACTTGTCTCTGTGTCATCTACGTCACTTAATGGGTTTTTAAACGTAAATAAGAATTGCCCTGTCTTATATATATATATATATATATATATATATATATATATATATATATATATATATATATATATGAGTGTGTGAGTCCTCCAATGGAGAGATATATACACTGATCAGCCAAAACATTATGACTACCGATCTACTATCGATATAAACATGTACAGGTGATAGCAGCGTCATCTGGTGAGGAATAACTGTTAATCAGATGGATACACGGTGCATCTAGTATCACTGAGCGTGCTGTCCATGTGTAGAATGTGGAGAATGTGCGATCTATCTGAGTGATGAGGACAGATTCTGATAACCTGGAGACTAGGCACAAGCGTTTCGGAAACCGTACTCCTATTTGAGTGTTCAAGGAGCACTGTGGTGAATGTCTTCAACACGTGATGAAATCAAGGTGAAACAATGCTCAGAGTTTGTAGAGTTGGACGGCCACCTCCCATTCTCATGCTTCATTCAGTCACATCCCAAATGTGTTTGATCGGGAGGTCGTAAGCTGGACAGATGGTAAAACAGGACAGGCAGCGAACTGTGGTGGAACCAACATCAGAATTTAATGCTGAGCAATGTGCGTCTGGATACACAGCGTACTGAACACATTTGACAAAGGGCCTCTGCAGCTAACTAGTTACACACCACGAACAGCCCTTCATGACGATCATGTTTCGTAACAGTAGTGGCATTTCTGAAGATAATGTAGCATGTTACAAAGCTATGAGTGTGATGGAGTGGACAGCTGCAGCTGATGTGCTCGCCGCCCAATACGCCAGACCTGAACCGGGTCAAACACATTTGGGATGCGATTGATCGCGGCTTCAAACCTCATCACCTCCTCCCCGCAAATTCATACGATTTATGTGACTTGTGTGTGCAGACTCAGTTTTAACTCACTCCAACAACCTACCAAGACCTCATTGCTTCCATGCCACTATGTGTCGCCGCTGTTCTCGATGCCTAAGATGGACATACTGGCTATTAGGAAGGTGGTCCTAATATTTTGGTCGATGAGTGCTCATATATGTTCCTTCTACAGTTTTTTCCTTGGGTGTCAGTTTAGGAGAGACGAATATGCAGTAGAGTGTGCAAAACTGATTTCTTATGAGCTTTCGGAAAACTCCCTGATGTTGTGGTATTTAGTGATTTAGTGTATGTGAATATTGTGTGGTATAATGAGATGAATCAGGATGAGTTGTACTGCATGTCGGTCTCTTATTTTGACATTTTACTGGCCATGAATAAAGATCTTTAAAAACGGTGATACATATTACTTGTTATGAATGACCTGTAGGGATGGAGTGATATGATGTGAAAGTTTAGTTTACTTTTCCTGAACGAATGATTCTTTACTTTTTTTAGATAAAGTGATAGCTGTTATCCTGTGTGCCAATGAGCCAATATTGGTTTTGTAACTGGATATTTCTTCTGTGACATGTGCCTGTAGTGTGAAGGGTGGTTTACCTTTCTGATCGTCTATGTGTTATTAACAGTGTTTGTAAATGTTTTACAAAGAGAGGTTGAAAGGAAAGTGTGTAGAGGTCAACATTTAATAAAAATGGGTTGTCACAAAGAATTTGAGGTTGTTTGAATTAATGTCAACTGTTGAAGATTACCTTGTGAAAACTAAATTAAACTGATGGATTGGGATGTGCGGAAGGTTACTGAAGGTAATAGGCTGTGAATCACTTTATGTACCATTAAAAGATGTATGCACACTATGTACGCAGGTTGTTAGATATTTTCATTGGTGGCTGAAGACAGAGACTGAACAACATTACACTGGTATTTACGTCATTTGCAGCCCGGTAATTATAGCTACTAAGGGTAGTATGTTTTAGGTTCGTTAGTGCCTCCAAATACATGTAGCAAGAGGAAACTGTTGATGATTATGTCTTATGTTACCCTAAGCATTGGGTACGGTTTTGAAGTGTGGACAAATGGACACAATACAGTTAGTCAGGACTACAAGTTTAATCAACGTAGTGGTACAGTTACCACATAGAGAACGTCAGTTAGTAGACTATGTGCTGTGTTTGCAGGGAGACAAGTAGATACAGGAAAAAAAACTAGCACACTGAAGTGATACTGAAATTATCAGTGACTACAATATCTACAATTATATCTCTAACATTCTGTATATATGCATTCTTAAGACTGAGAGAATTTGCATGATGGAGGAAGCTAATAATTAGATTTGTTTTTCCACAGTTGGGAGGATAAAATGTAATGTATCTGACTGTATTACCAAATAGATCTCCATGTTAGGAATTTTGCAGTTGTAACCCACATGGTCAGTAATGGGACTGATGGTAGGTTGAAGTGAGTGTTTCTTGAAGCATATCTTCAAATACTATGTGCTCATGGTCTCCTCCAACAAAACTGGGCGACATTTTTTACATTCTACATTTGGCATAACTGAGGTGGGGCCTGGAACAAGAATAATGCAGTATCTTATAACAGTTCTATTAACTAAGTGTAAGAAACACTCAGTGATTAAATGTTCTATTACATTTATTGTGGATGACAGTAATAAATTTGAAAATCATTTCAATGGTAAAATATTCATTGAATTAGTTTGTGTTAATAGTGTACATTTAACTAAAAGCTGTAGAATTATATGTGACTATAAATATTCTTACGAGCAGAATTTCTAAAAATATCAACATAGTGTCAGGAAATTACTTTCATATTTATTAGTGGCCATCCTCAGTGAAGAAATAGCTGTTACTTCCGCTGCCGCATTGCTATAATTTTCAGTTCTCAAGTTGTGCATCTACTATGTCGCTTGTTGCTATTTTCTCATGTTACCTACACGGTTGTACCAGAAAAAATACCGCAGAGGTGTGTTCTTAGATTTACTTCTGAAGGAGGCCAAGTGCATGCTATAATAAATACGAAATATTAGATCATTTAACAAGATGAAATACTTACCTTTGAAACCACCCTTTGCCACTGCAATGTGATTTACATCTGTTATGTCAATGAATTCCCTAACGTATCACTTGTTACAGTACAGCATAATACCCTCTTGCCCCAAAGTACAACTGACTATAAACGTTGATGCATGGTCCTGTCTAAAACCACTCTTACACTACCGACTGTAAAGAGATGATGCTGTCGTCTTTGGCGATGGCTGCAGACTGGAACTGAGAGGCACTCGAATCTGCCGTCAACAAGCACGCTTCAGCGGTGGTATAAGAAACACTTGAGGACGTGTCTAGGCCAACTTCACACATTCACACATTCGTTGCTGTGTCTGGCAGCGACTATGCTTCCTTTTGGTTCCGTCTCGAGATACAAACTTTGTCACAGCACCCCCCCCCCCCCCCGAAAACCTTCAGATGTCGTCACGTGTTGACGGCGGGGGGGGGGGGGGGGGGGGGATGCTTCTGAATGCGTACGTAGACGACGAGACAGGGGTGTAACGACGGACGATGGCAGCTCCCTGTCCGCATCCCAGCATCCAACTTGCGAGTGGCCGGAGTCACCAGCTGAAAATGCAGCCAAAGGGTGTAGGCACGCATATAGTGACACAGTAGCTTTGGTTGGGTTGAGATCGAGGGGATCCCCTGGAGCAGGACGAAGGCTATCAATGGATATTGGCTGAGTCCGCAGGACGGGCGTCATCGTTGCCGACGTCAGCAATGGCAGCATCGGTCTATAATAACAATAGCCAAACAACAAAAATTATGCCAATGAAAATCCATGTGCAACTTCAGTAATGATATATCAGCTGCAAGGCATCGTATGTACAAGGAAATAGTCAAATCTGGAATATAAATTAATTGTTCCCTAAACAGCGAAAACAAATTCTCACTTCATTATACACTGAAGCGGCGTAGAAACTGGTATAGAAATGCGTAATCAAATACAGAGATACAGAAACAGGCAGAACACTGCGGCGCGGTCGGCAACGCCTATGTAAGACAACAAGTGTCTGGCGCAGTTGTTAGTTGGGTTACTGCCGCTTCAGTGGCAGGTTATCAAGATTTAAGTGAGTTTGAATGTAGTGTTATAGTCGGCTCACGAGCGATGGGACACAGCATCTCCGAGGTAGCGATGAAGTGGGGATTTTTCCGTACGATCAATTCACGAGTGTACCGTGAATATGAGGAATCGGGTGAAACATCAGATCTCCGACGTATCTGCCACTGGAAGGAGATCGTGAAACGACGGGACCAACGACAACTCAAGAGAATCGTTCGACCTGACAGAAGTGCAACCCTTTGGCAAACTCCTCGAGATTTCAACGATGGATCATCAACAAGTGTCAGCGTGCGAACCATTCAACGAAACATCATCGATATGGACTTTCGGAGCCGAGGGCCCACTCGTGTACCCTTGATGACTGAACAACACAAAGCTTTACGCCTCGCCTGGGCCCGTCAACACCGACATTAGACTGGAAACATGTTACCTGGTCTGACGAGTATCGTTTCAAACTGTATGGAGCGGACGGACGAGTACGTGTATGGAAACAACCCGATGAATCCATGGACCCTGCATATCAGCAGCGGCAGTTCAAGCTGGTGGAGGCTTTGTACTGGTGTGGGGCGTGTGCAGCTGGAACGGTATGGGACCCCTGATACGTCTAGACACGACTCTGACAGGTGACACGTACGTACGCATCCTGCCTGATCACCTGCATCCATTCATGTTCATTATACATTCATACGGACTTGGGCAATTCCATCAGGAATATGCGACATCCCATACGTCCATAATCGCTACAAAGTGGCTCCAGGAACACTCTTCTGAGTTGAAACACTTCTGCTGGACACCAAACTCCCAAGACAAGAACATTATTGACAATATCTGGCTTGCCTTGCAACATACTGTTCAGAAGAGATCTCCATCCCTTCGTACTCTTACGGATTTGTGCAGGGTTCATGGTGTCAGTTTCCTGCAGCACTAATTCATACATTAGTCGAGTCCATGCGACGGCGTGTTGCGGCACTTCTGCCAGTTTCATTGGCTCATCAGTGTATAAGTTATAGATAATAACAACAATGAAATGAAATGACAGCCGCAAAGGGAATCGAGAACTATGTATGATGAGAAGTAAGAGAGTCCTGAAGATAGTAAAACTTCGAGTTAAATGACACGTTTACAAAGCAGGTCAACTGTTATTAATGTTTCCACTAGGTTTTCACCAGATGTAAAACGATAAAACTACAGATATCCGGCAACATAGATCGGATACATTCAGTAGCGCTATTTTACTTTATTTTATCTTAGTGATTTATTTTTAATATTTGGAAAATCTGTATAAAATGAATGGAAAATATTTCCTATTACTACGAAACTGTGTAGTATTTTACGAAATTAATTACATTTCATTTCAGAAATTAAATATGCTCTAAAATGTGAAGCTAAATCTGTAATAGGAAAAAGTACGACTATAGCTAATCTTTTTGTTTGGAAATCAGTATAAAAGAACATATTCACCGCATTCAGACCTCTGAAATTCTTGAAATGAAGAATTTGTCTTGAAAGAATTATAAGAAGAGGACGATACTTCACAGAGCATCAGTATTGAAGAACAAGAGGTAAAATGAATGATGAAAGGTCGAAAACGTTTGAATTACTGCATGTGCATAGTTACGTCTAGCAACCACAGCTACAAGAAGAATTGCAGGTTTCTCTTCTACGAAGCAGAAACGGTGTTAAAAAATTGCTAGACTCACATTAAAACAAGCTCGTATGTCATCAAAATGGATAAAGTAGGTTATTTTCTTCTTCCAGATATCACGAATGTTTGTGATGTAGGAAAAATTCGTCGATGCCAAGAGGGAAGGGTAAGAAAATGGAAATAAATCACATTAAAACATTTGTTTTCACATCTAGTGCGCTTTCAAATGTATGTTTATTACTTGAAGCCCTTTTTAAATTCTTCAGATATATCACTTTTCTTTGTGTCCTTCAATGTATCCAATAAAGTGACGTCCGTTTGCAAAAAAAAAAAATAAATAAATAAATAAATAAAAAATAAAAAAATAAAAATAAAAATAAAAAAAGCCTTGTAAACTGTAATTGTACCTGATAGTTAGTTATTTTTAATTTTTGTAACACTTAAGAGACTATACGAGGGTCAGCAATCAATTTACGTGAAAAGTTTCTTCATACACATTTTGCGCCGAAGAGTTCAAATGTCTACGTCTACATCCAGACAACTATTTCTCAAGCCAACGTACGGTGGGTGGCGGAGGATACCCTGTACTACTGTCAGTCATTTCCTTACCTCCACCATTCACAAATAGGGCGAGTGAAAAAAAAACTGTTTACATGCCTCTGAGTGAGCCCTAATTACTCGTTTATATTCTTGGACCTAACGCGAAATATATGTTTGTGGCATTAATATAGTTCGCAGTCAGTTTCAAAGGATGGATCCCTAAATTTTCTGAATAGTGTTCCTCGAACAGAACGTCGCCTTCTCTCCAGGGATTCTCATTTGAGTTCCCAAATCATCTTCCTAATACCTTTGCGTTGTTCGAATCTACCGATAACAATTCTAGCAGCCAGCCTGTGAATAATTATATCCATGTCTTCCTTTAATCCGACCTTTTGCGGATCCCAAACACTCGAACAGTACTCACCAATGCGTCGCACTGGTGTCCTACATGCGATCGCTTTTACTGATGAACCACACTTTTCTAAAATTCTCCCAGTAAACCGAAGTAGATCATTCGCCTTCCCTACCACAATCCATACATGCTCATTCCATTTCATACTGCTTTGTAACGTTACGCCTATATGTTGAATCGACGTGACTGTGCAGCACATTACTAATGCAATATTCAAATATTATGAGTTTTTTTTCCCTACTCGTTATAATTAATTTACATTTTTCTATATTTTTCTGCATTTAGCCGCCATTCTTCATATAAAGTAGTAACTTTGACTAAGTCATTTTATACTTCCTACAGTCACTCAACACCGACACCTTCCCGTACTCCATAGCATCATCAGCAAGCCGCTTCTTATTCTATCAGACAGATCATTTATTGGCATGGAAAACAATAGTGGTTATATCTTACTATCCAGCGCCCTACTGACGATACCCTTGTCTCTGATAACCACTCGCCGTCGAGGGAAACGTACTGGGTCTCTTACTTAAGAAGCCCTCGAGACACTCACATATCTAGGAACCTATTCCATATGATCGTATCTTCCTTAACAGTCTGCAGTGTGGCACCGTGTCAAATGCACTATCGAACTCTAGGAATATACACTCCTGGAAATGGAAAAAAGAACACATTGACACCGGTATGTCAGACCCACCATACTTGCTCCGGACACTGCGAGAGGGCTGTACAAGCAATGATCACACGCACGGCACAGCGGACACACCAGGAACCGCGGTGTTGGCCGTCGAATGGCGCTAGCTGCGCAGCATTTGTGCACCGCCGCCGTCAGTGTCAGTAAGTTTGCCGTGGCATACGGAGCTCCATCGCAGTCTTTAACACTGGTAGCATGCCACGACAGCGTGGACGTGAACCGTATGTGCAGTTGACGGACTTTGAGCGAGGGCGTATAGTGGGCATGCGGGAGGCCGGGTGGACGTACCGCCGAATTGCTCAACACGTGGGGCGTGAGGTCTCCACAGTACATCGATGTTGTCGCCAGTGGTCGGCGGAAGGTGCACGTGCCCGTCGACCTGGGACCGGACCGCAGCGACGCACGGATGCACGCCAAGACCGTAGGATCCTACGCAGTGCCGTAGGGGACCGCATCGCCACTTCCCAGCAAATTAGGGACACTGTTGCTCCTGGGGTATCGGCGAGGACCATTCGCAACCATCTCCATGAAGCTGGGCTACGGTCCCGCACACCATTAGGCCGTCTTCCGCTCACGCCCCAACATCGTGCAGCCCGCCTCCAGTGGTGTCGCGACTGACGTGAATGGAGGGACGAATGGAGACGTGTCGTCTTCAGCGATGAGAGTCGCTTCTGCCTTGGTGCCAATGATGGTTGTATGCGTGTTTGGCGCCGTGCAGGTGAGCGCCACAATCAGGACTGCATACGACCGAGGCACACAGGGCCAACACCCGGCATCATGGTGTGGGGAGCGATCTCCTACACTGGCCGTACACCACTGGTGATCGTCGAGGGGACACTGAATAGTGCACGGTACATCCAAACCGTCATCGAACCCATCGTTCTACCATTCCTAGACCGGCAAGGGAACTTGCTGTTCCAACAGGACAATGCACGTCCGCATGTATCCCGTGCCACCCAACGTGCTCTAGAAGGTGTAAGTCAACTACCCTGGCCAGCAAGATCTCCGGATCTGTCCCCCATTGAGCATGTTTGGGACTGGATGAAGCGTTGTCTCACGCGGTCTGCACGTCCAGCACGAACGCTGGTCCAACTGAGGCGCCAGGTGGAAATGGCATGGCAAGCCGTTCCACAGGACTACATCCAGCATCTCTACGATCGTCTCCATGGGAGAATAGCAGCCTGCATTGCTGCGAAAGGTGGATATACACTGTACTAGTGCCGACATTGTGCATGCTCTGTTGCCTGTGTCTATGTGCCTGTGGTTCTGTCAGTGTGATCATGTGATGTATCTGACCTCAGGAATGTGTCAATAAAGTTTCCCCTTCCTGGGACAATGAATTCACGGTGTTCTTATTTCAATTTCCAGGAGTGTAGAATCTGTTGCCCTTCATCCAAAGTTGGCAGTATATCATGTGAGAGTTTCGTACGAACTCTGATTTCTAAAACCATCGTGATCTGTGGACATAACCTTTTCAGTCTCTAGGAAATTTTAGATTTTCGAACTCGGAATGTGTTCAAGAATCCTGTAGGAAACCGATGTTAAAGATATTGCTCTGTAATTTTACGGGTCCGTTGTTTTACCCGTCTTGCATATGGGAGTCACCTGCTCATTTTTCCTGTCGCTTGTGACCTTGCACTGGGCGAGACATTCACGATAAATGTAAGCTAAGTAGAGGGCCAGTGCTGTACGGTACTATTTGTAAAACCGGATTGCGACTCCATTCGGACCTGGCGACTTATTTGTTTTCAACTCTTCCAGTTGTTTCTCTGTTCAAGGAATACTTACTCCTACATCGTCCACACAGGCTTCTGTGTGATGGTTAAAGGACGGTATGTTCGTACTTCTCGTGCTTGAATGATTTGTTAAACGTGAAATTTAAAATTTATGATTTCGTCTAGCCATCTTCTAGTGCCACACCAGTTTGGTTAACGAGTGACTGGATCGAAGCCTGAGACACACTTAGCAATTTTACATAGGACCAGAATTTTCTCGGGTTCTCGGCCAGATGTTTTGCTATGGTACAGAGGTGCTAGCTGATGTATGCTTCGCATATCGATCTTTTCACAGATCACGAATCTCTACAAACTTTTGCCTCTACTCAATTGCGCGTTCTCTTTTGAACCGAGAGCGTAACACCCTTTGCTTCCTCAGCATTTTCCTTACTTCGTTGTTAAACAACCTTGTGCCTTTTGCGTCATTAATTCAATTACTAATGACATATTTCTCAAGAGGACGATTTACATTCTGTTTGAACTTTGCCCATGAATCCTGTATGTCCATCATACTGAACTGAATGATAAAAGTTCATTGTCTGAGCGAGATGCTAACTACCGTTCATCTGTATTTTCTACCAGAAACACTCTCCTAGCCTTCATGACTGATTTGCTAACTTTCGTCATCATAATCACTTTGGTAGCACTGTTGTTGTTGTTGTGGTCTTCAGTCCTGAGACTGGTTTGATGCAGCTCTCCATGCTACTCTATCTTGTGCAAGCTTCTTCATCTCCCAGTACCTACTGCAGCCTACATCCTTCTGAATTTGCTTAGTGTATTAATCTCTTGGTCTCCCTCTACGATTTTTACCCTCCACGCTGCCCTCCAATGCTAAATTTGTGATCCCTTGATGCCTCAAAACATGTCCTACCAACCGATCCCTTCTTCTAGTCAAGTTGTGCCACAAGCTCCTCTTCTCGCCAATTCTATTCAATACCTCATTAGTTATGTGATCTATCCAGCTAATCTTCAGCATTCATCTGCAGCACCACAATTCGAAAGCTTCTATTCTCTTCTTGTCCAAACTATTTATCGTCCATGTTTCACTTCCATACATGGCTACACTCCATACAAATACTTTCAGAAACGACTTCCTGACACTTATAATCTACACTCGATGTTAACAAATTTTTCTTCTTAAGAAACGCTTTCCTTGCCATTGCCAGTCTACATTTTATATCCTCTCTACTTCGACCATCATCAGTTATTTTGCTCCCCAAATAGCAAAACTCCTTTACTACATTAAGTGTCTCATTTCCTAATCTAATTCCCTCGGTATCACCTGACTTAATTAGACTACATTCCATTATCTTAGTTTTCTTTTGATTATGTTCATCTTATACCCTCCTTTCAAGACACTGTCCATTTCGTTCAACTGCTCTTCCAAGTCCTTTGCTGTCTCTGACAGAATTACAATGTCATCGGCGAACCTCGAAGTTTTTATTTCTTCTCCATGCATTTTAATTCCTACTCCGAATTTTTCTTTTGTTTCCTTTATTGCTTGCTCAATATACAGATTGAATAACATCGGGGATAGGCTACAACCCTGTCTCACTCCCTTCCCAACCACTGCTTCCCTTACATACCCCTCGACTCTTATAACTGCCATCTGCTTTCTGTACAAATTGTAAATAGCCTTTCGCTCCCTGTATTTTACACCCGCCACCTTCAGAATTTGAAACAGAGTGTTCCAATCAACATTGTCAAAAGCTTTCTCTAAGTCTACAAATGCTAGAAACGTAGGTTTGCCTTTCCTTAATCTTTCTTCTAAGATAAGTCGGAAGGTCAGTATTGCCTCACGTGTTCCAACATTTCTACGGAATCCAAACTGATCTTCCCCGAGGTTGGCTTCTATCAGTTTCTCCATTCGTCTGTAAGAATTCGCGTTAGTATTTTGCAGCTGTGACATATTAAACTGATAGTTCGGTAATTTTCACATCTGTCAACACCTGCTTTCTTTGGGATTGGAATTATTATGCTCCATTAAATTTCGGGAATGCAGCCGCATAAATTCTGCTTCTTCTTCTAATATTTCGGCTGTATATCTTTCAGCCATCTTCAGAGAGAGCCGTACGACTGGAATTATTATATTCTTCTTGAAGTCCAAGGGTATTTCGCCTGTCTCATACATCTTGCTCACCAGATGGTAGAATTTTATCAGGACTGGCTCTCCCAAGGCTGTCAGTAGTTCTAATGGAATGTTGTCTACTCCGGGGGCCTAGTTTCGACTCAGGTCTTTCAGTGCTCTGTCAAACTCTTCACGCACTATCATATCTCCCATTTCATCTTCATCTACATCCTCTTCCATTTCCATGATATTGTCTTCAAGTACATCGCCCTTGCATAGCCGCTCTATATACACCTTCCACCTTTCTGCTTTCCCTTCTTTGCTTAGAACTGGGTTTCCATCTGAGCTCTTGATATTCATACAAGTCGTTCTCTTATCTCCAAAGGTCTCTTTAATTTTCCTATACGCAGTATCTATCTTACCCCTAGTGAGATAAGCCTCTACATCCTTACATTTGTCCTCTAGCCATCCCTGCTTAGCCATTTTGCACTTCCTGTCGATCTCATTTTTGAGACGTTTGTATTCCTTTTTGCCTGCTTCATTTACTGCATTTTTATATTTTCTCCTTTCATCAATTAAATTCAATATATCTTTTGTTACCCAAAGGTTTCTACTAGCCCTCGTTTTTTTTTACCTATTTGATCCTCTGCTGCCTTCACTATTTTATCACTCAAAGTTACCCATTCTTCTTCTACTGCATTTCTTTCCCCCATTCCTGTCCGTTGTTCCCTTATGCTCTTTCTGAAACTCTGTACAACCTCTGGTTCCTTGAGGTCCCATCTCCTTAAATTCCCACCTTTTAGCATTTCCTTCAGTTTTAATCTACAGTTCATAACCAATAGATTGTGGTCAGAGTTCACATCTGTCCCTGGAAATGTCTTACAATTTAAAACCTGGTTCCTAAATCTCTGTCTTACTATTATATAATCTATCTGATACCTTTTAGTATCTCCAGGGTTCTTCCATGTATACAACCTTCTTTCATGATTCTTAAACCAAGTGTTAGCTATGATTAAGTTATGCTCTGGGCAAAATTCTACCAGACGGCTTCCTCTTTCATTTCTTAGCCCCAATCCATATTCACCTACTAAGTTTCCTTCTCTCCCTTTTCCTACTGTCGAATTCCAGTCGCCCATGAGTAATAAATTTTCATCTTCCTTCAATACCTGAATAATTTCTTTTATCTCGTCATACATTTCATTAACTACTTCATCATCTGCAGAGCTAGTTGGCATATAAACTTGTACTACTGTAGTAGGCATGGGCTTCGTGTCTATCTTGGCCACAATAATGCGTTCACTATGCTGTTTGTAGTAGCTTACCCGTACTCCTATTTTTTATTCATTATTAAACCTACTCCTGCATTACCCCAATTTGATTTTGTATTTATAACCCTGTATTCACCTGAGCAAAAGTCTTGTTCCTCCTGCCACCGAACTTCACTAATTCCCACTTTGTCTAACTTTAACCTATCCATTTCCCTTTTTAAATTTTCTAATCTACCTGCCCCATTAAGGGATCTGACATTCCACGCTCCGATCCGTAGAACGCCAGTTTTCTTTCTCCCGATAACAACGTCCTGCTGAGTAGTCCCCGCCCGGAGATCCGAATGGGGGACTATTTTACCTCCGGAATATTATTCCCAAGAGGACGCCATCATCATTTGATCATACAGTAAAGCTGCATGCCCTAGGGAAAAGTTACGGCTGTAGTTTCCCCTTGCTTTCAGCCGTTCACAGTATCAGAACAGCAAGGCTATTTTGGTTAATGTTACAAGGCCAGATCAGTCAATCATCCAGACTGTTGCCCCTGCAACTACTGAAAAGACTGCTGCCCCTCTTCAGGAACCACACGTTTGTCTGGCCTCTCAACAGATACCCCTCCGTTGTGGTTGCACCTACGGTACGGCTATCTGTATCGCTGAGCCACGCAAGCCTCCCCACCAACGGCAAGGTCCGTAGTTCATTGGGGGGGTTGATAACATTATGATCACTAATCCCCGTCCCTTTACTGACACCGTCGATGAGGTCCACCCTGTTTGTAGCTACAAGGTGTAAGATATTTCCATTGCGTGTGAGATGCCAGACTAGCTCAAGACAGTTTACGGAAAACGGTGTATAACTGCTTCGCAAGACTGTTTGCACCCTCTGCAAAGAATCCGTAGATGTCCCAGTATACGTGTATACTCGGCAGATTAAAGTCACCTCTAACTAGTATTGCATGATCTGGGTAATTATGCTGTACTGTCTGCAGATTTTCTTCGAATGACTCTAGAACTAGTGGAATCTGGTGACCGGCAAAACAATTAACAAATAACACTTCATGGTTTCGGAGAAAAAGGAGGTGTAACTGTAGGAAAAAAACTACCTCTACCGACACCGCAACGACTTTCGTACATTTTCAGGCTGCCTTCTGCCTTTGTGCTTCCTCTGTTCCACCACACCACAAGGGGAACTGTAGTCTTGTCCATAACGACGCGCTATAATACGCGGGGGGGGGGGGGGGGGGGGGTGCAGTGCTGGCGTGAGGTGGTGAGAGATGGCTGGGACGGGGGAGGGGGGGCATGGGGTCTACAGATGATGTCGTCACAACCCCACTCTCCCAAATACAGCTTACTGTCGGATCGAATTTTAAATTGTCATACATGCTTACGATTTTAATAGTAATAACGAAAAATATTTTACTGTATAGAAATAAAAAGTCAATCTCTGTATGTCCATCTTTTTAGCGATGGTTGCGGAACTCAGCTGTTCAATATAAGATGTCAATTTAAACGCCTTCCAGCGGTCAATTTTCAATATTATTGTATAGGGCAACCAGTTTCATCGTTTTACTATGCTGTCTTCAGGTCCTGAGTGACGTGGAGGAATAATCTACCTCGCTTGTGAGCAAAACCGGAACCAGCAATACTGATGTTAGTACATATTTGTTGCAGTGACCACTTCAACCGTCACCTGTTCGCCTGATCAAAACCTTAAATCTCTGAAAGTACTTCGCCGACTGCTGTTAGATTTTGATACAACGCTGAAATCGAAAATGCGCTTCTTTTTATGATCTCACTGGAACGCCATGTTATTACACACATAAGTATAGAATACAGAAAGAGGAAACATTGATACCAAAAGTCTTGAAAAATACTTGACCGATATAACTCAGATTGTTACCTAATACTGTGAAGAAGAATCGAGGAAACCTTGTTACCAAATATCTTGAAAAGTTATTAACTTATTTATTTTATAGTTTTACATGATGTTCTAACGAACATTCTGATGGACATATATCGTGAAGCTCTAATGAACATTCGGCGGGACATATATACAGTTTATAAAGGGGAAGCATTGTTACAGAATATCTCGAAAATTTCGTAATCAATTTACTTTAGATTTTTACGTGTTACTTTAATAAACTTACCGATGAACGGAGACTGTACAATTTTAACATATGTATTATACAAATGTGTACATAATATGGAAACAATGCTAGCAAAATTCTTGATCAGATTACTTCGAAATTTACTGATAAGGCCATAGGCTATATAATTCTTTAACGGCAATGTACAGGTTCTATGTTAAAAACGATATTTTTAAACAGAAACTGTATACACAACAATGTGCTGTTTTGTTTTCCTGCTGACATTCGGTTCTCACAGAACACAGAAAAGTTGTACTTCTGGCTGATGAGCTTATGATTAGATTACTACTGCTACTAAAACAACTGACGAATCTGAATTTGCGATAACATTAAACAAGGCCCAGGATCATAAATAGGGGGAGGAGCAGATGAACAGCAAAGGGGGGAGGAAATGGACATGAAGAGGGGAAAAGAAGATATGGACACATACATACACAAACATACACACGCACGCACGCACACACACACACACACACACACACACACACACACACACACACAGAGAGAGAGAGAGAGAGAGAGAGAGAGAGAGAGAGAGAGAGAGCAACTGACATTATGGGAAGTCGTAAATGATCATCACCGAGGGATGACTGTTCTTTACCCTTCTCGACACTTTAAATTGTTTTGTTATTCTCAGCTGCTGGCCATTCTAGGAGCAGCGTTTCCTAGAGAAACGTTAGCTGATGAGAAATATGTGAGTAATTCAGTTAAGCATATTTCTCCGTGTATTAGAGGATTTTTATGATGGACATAGTGTGTGTGCTAACTTTCCAACACAATGTTTTGTTCAATTTTCCATTGTGGAGAAAAGACATGAGCACCAGTTGGATCAAAACTGGGAGAACACTGCTGTGCCCTCCACTTTAAAGAACAAAAGAGACGTCAAAAAATGGTTCAAATGGCTCTGAGCGCAATGGGTCTTAACATCTGAGGTCATCAGTCCCCTAGAACTTAGAACTGCTTAAACCTAAGGACGTCACACACTTCCATGCCCGAGGCAGGATTCGAACCTGCGACCGTAGCGGTCGCGCGGTTCCAGACTGAAGCGCCTAGAACCGCTCGTCCACACCGGCCGCCAAAAGAGACAAACTCAAGCCAGTGTGCTCCCAGACAAACTTTAGTAATGTCCTACAGCCGAGAAATTTCTAGAAGGAAAAGATGAATTAGTAAATGTTCCTGGGGATTTAGAAATGACATCGGTTAGATTTGTTGCGGTTCCTTGACTTCTGGTACGCCATCGGCATTCCCAGTGTCAGCAAAGTTTTTAAAGCGTCTTCCAAAGGTAGAATTCGTAGATAGTGCAGCACCAGTAATACAGATCTCTTCTTCAAACAAAAATTATTTTGAATCCGAAGAAAAAGAAGGATTGAAAATGAAGAGAACAAAAAAAAAAAGGAAAACTTTTTATGAGGATGAACCAAAATGCTACGCCGTATGTGACGAGAAGAAGCAGACTAGACCGATACAACTAATTCGTCAGCATTTCTGTCCATAATAACATATGTTTTTATTAGGACGAATTATTGAAAACTGTGGAATTGTTAATGCAATATTTTTAAAATTAGAAGTTCTAACAAATTTTGGTACTTAAAATAGTTACAGGTTATTCCTTGATAGTATTTTTAAGGATTTTTGTATTTTACAATTATTCTTTGTTGTAGAATATAATTATCCTTTTGTTTACAGTTTTTCCATTCATTGAAGTGGGTGCCCCATATTACACTACAGCTGCGGAAAAGCTGTTTATTTTACACTTAAAGAACTTTTTAAACTTTGTGGTGAGATGGTTTATTTTAAGCTGTAGCCAGACTACTTTTATGTTGTTGAATATACAAGAGACCAGAATAGCCTTAATTTGGAGTCTTATGGATCACTGACAACAACTGCCACGAACTAAAAGTTTTATCCTAGTTTTCCGTTCACATATCGTGCAATTAATCATCTACACTACCATATAGGACAAGTCGTTGTTTAACATTGTTACCAAAAAACTCGGGAAGTACTTGATGGATTTGCTTAGAAGTTTTATACGAAACGTTCGGACGGACATAAAAATGGTTCAAGTGGCTCTGAGCACTATGGGACTTAACTACTGTGGTCATCAGTCCCCTAGAACTTAGAACTACTTAAACCTAACTAACCTAAGGACATCACACATCTCCATGCCCGATGCAGGATTCGAACCTGCGACCGTAGCGGACGGACATAGGTTACATATTTTAAAAACATATGAAAAGGGAAACGATGTTGGCAAAACATACTCTAATAAACGTTCATACAGAGACAGGCAATTTAAAAAAAAAAGGTGCGGGTTTTCTGTTACAGCTGGCTGCGAGAAACAGAATGCTGTGCTGTGCTCTTCTGTGAATATGTGCGGTTTTGGCCGGCCGCGGTGGTCTCGCGGTTCTAGGCGCGCAGTCCGGAACCGTGCGACTTCTACTGTCGCAGGTTCGAATCCTGCCTCGGGCATGGATGTGTGTGATGTCCTTAAGTTAGTTAGGTTTGAGTAGTTCTAAGTTCTAGGGGACTGATGACCACAGCAGTTGAGTCCCATAGTGCTCAGGGCCATTTGAACCATTTTTTTGCGGTTTTGTTTTCTTTCTGGCACAGAGTTTTAGCTACGGTATTAGGCCGTTTAAACGATTAGAGAAATTGTTTCTCCCGCAGATATTGTTCCTCATTATATCTGACTGGTGCATTACTTCGTAGTGTTTTTGTTTTCCACGTTGGTATTTCGGTTGATTGGAGTTTATTTATCGAGTCTTACTTATTGTTTGTAGTTCACTATTGCTGTTTGAGTTAACATATGGTCATTTTGTCATTTAACTGAGCAGTGGACATTAGGAAATAGAGTGCCAAGTGGAGAAATTGGAATATTTGCACCATATTTTTCTGTTTGAATTTCGAAGTGGGGTGACAGCAGAGAAAGTGATAGAAACATATGCGCCGTGTATGGGGATAATGCTTTTGGACACATTGGACAGAACACGGCAAAGAAGTGGTTGTTTCGTTTTAGGGAGGATAGTTTTGACTGTAGTAACTCTCCACGTTCGGGGAGAATTTTGGAGTTTGAGGAAGATCGTTTAAACGCATTAATTCACAATTATGCACGTCAGTGTACTCGAGAACTAGCAAATGTTATAATTCCACTATCGTTCGGCACTTTCATGCAACGGAGAAGGTTCAAAAATCGAGTGTGTGGTTACCACATGCTCTAAGCTAGAATCACAAGAATCAAGGGTGACCCGAATCCGCATCTCTGGTCGCTGGTCATCAATTCGCTCGTGAGCAACGCCAACCATTCCCATCCTTTATCGTTAATGGTGCCGAGATATGGTGTCTTTTTGCTAATATAAGTAAAAGAAAAGAATAGTGGAGCCCAAACAAACCATCCACTCTCCGTACAAAGACACGCTCGAATCCACAAAAGATAATGTTATACATCTGACGGCACAACGACGGTGTGATGTACAAGGTGATTATAATTAACTTTCAAACCGCTGTAGAGATAACACCACTGGTCAGAATGACGTCAAATTGCAACGGAATGTTGTTGGAGGCGGAAATGTATGACAGAAGAAAAATAAATAGTTACAAAATGTAGCAATAGAGGGCGCTGTAAGCATCAAATTTAATAGTGGCCAACTACAAATGACAAATGAATCATACAACAATGACTAAGGTGTACGTTTGACGTTAAACAAACTGTACTACTTAGTGTGCATGGGGGTACAAGTGTGACGCTGTTAGTTACGTTTCCGTGTGACTGGCGCAAAACATATTCAATACGGTGTCCACCGTTTTCTGCAACAAGTTGAAATAGAGAAACAGCATGTTCCACAACTGATCGCAGTATTTCAAACGTCACGTTCAGAATGTGTTGCGTAATGCGTGCCTTCAATGCAGCTAAGTTTTCAATCAGACCACTGAACCCAACATCTTTCAGATAGCCCAACAGCCAGAAGTCACACGGATTAAGATCAGGTGATCAGGACAGCCACGCTGCAGGGAAATGGCGGCTGATAATTCTAACGTTTCCGAAATGGAGCTTCAGTAGCTGCTTAACTTGATTTGCAGTGTGCAGAGGTGCGCCATATTGCATAAAAATGATCCCATTCATACATCGACGTTGTTGGAGAGCTGGAATGACGTGGCTGCGCAAAAGACACTCATAGCGCTTACCAGTGACGGTACAGGTAACAGACCGGAAGCGCCTGTCTCTTCGAAAAACTATGGCCCTATGATAAACGATACCGTAAACCAGCACTACAGAGTGACATTTTCAGGATGAAGCTGTACAGGTTGATTTAAGTGTGGATTTTCCGTTGCCCATTTTCGACAATTCTATGTATTGACATATTCTGTCAGATGGGACTTCGTCTGTCCACAAAATCTTCCATGGCCAATCATTGTCTACGTCTATGCCAGCAAGAAATTCATCAGTAAAGATCTCTCTTGCTGGTAGGTCAAGAGGAAGCAACTCGTGCACATGGGTAATTATGAGTGGATAGCAAAGGAGGATGTCTCGTAGGATTTTATGCACCGTACTTACTGGTATGTCCAATGTTCGGGTAATTCTCCCTGCACTACACGTTTGCACACCACCACTCGTCACCTCCTGCACTGCTGTGGCCACTGCTTCCACTGACGTCGAATAAATTCTTTTCCTCTCTCTACCAGGTTGCACACCAAAACAACCCGTCTATTCGAATTTCCGAATCATTTTCTCCAGATCCACGGCAGTCATCGGATCAACACCTTTTTTCAAACTCTTCAGTGTTCGGAACTTCTGCAGACTGACTTGTGCACAGTAATCATTCTTGTAATACAGCTTTACAAAGTGCGATCCTGCATTGAGAGTCATGGCGAACGTCGCAGACGTGAAAGGAGGAAAAGCCGTGTACCCGACGTGTTTATACAAATTTCAATGGGTCGTGTGCATGACAGGTGTTTTCGTCTACGCACTCAGCGTACAATTTTCACATTTTTTTTCTTCTACCACACGTGTTCTCCCTCTTCGACAATATTCCGTTGCCATTTGACATCAATCTGACCAGTGGTGTTATTTCTACAGCGTATTGAAAGTTTAACTTCAATTATAACCACCCTGTACTACGAATTTCTTCCCTGAGGCGAAAACCATCATTGCCGACCTTCATTGTCAATAACTGAGACGTCTTGCAGACGCAATCTACGACCAGGGAGATTGCACGTAGTGATCCTACTTCGTGATAATGCTAGACTGAGTAGAAACGCTGTGTAGGAGTTTAGTTTGGAATTCATTCGGCACGGATTCCATGACCTTGGGCCCGAAGATTTTCACCTTTATCGCTCTCTCTCAGCAACATTCAACGAACTATGTTTCTGGGTGAAAATACACTCCGCACATGGCTCGACGAATTCTTCGCCTGAAAACCACTTGATTTCTACAGTCCCGGAATCGAAAAGTTACCACCGCGTTGGCAGACTGTTGTAAATGGTGAAGGAGAATATGTTATGTGTATCTGTTGTGTTTCTTAAACTTATGGAAAAAAGCTACTAACGTATGCACCAACACAGTACACATTTTCAAACAAGAGTTGTATACAAAACAACGTGTTGCTTTGCTTTCTTCGTCGCCATCAGTATTCCCACTAAAAGAGGAAAGTTGTATTTATGGCTTATTACTAGAATACTAATCTGAATAATAGACTACGAATCTGAATTCGCAATAACAATAAGTAGAGCTCAAGACCAGAGAGAGGGTGAGGAGTAAATGGACCGAACAGTGTGGGAGGAAATAGACACAGAGGGGGGGGGGGGGGGATTCCAAGGAGGAGATAGACAGAGAAGGGGAGGTGGAGATGGAAAGAAAATGGAAGGAGAAGACGTATAGAGGAAGAGTGGAGAAGGAGGAGGAGGAGATGGATAGAGAGTGGGGTTGTAGGAGAAGATGGACAGAGCAGGAGGAGGAGATGATAGAGAGAGGGGGAGGAGGAAGCGATGGGCAGAGAGAAGTGTAAGGATAAGGAGAGAAAGAGGTTAGGACGTATATCTCCCATACATCTGTAGCAATAACAGTGCATTGATGACAACTCATTAATGTATTTAATAGTGCGGTGTAGATTCGGAGTCTGTTTCCGCCATCATCAGTATTTCCCAAAACACCTTGTTCATGAAAACAAGTCTGGAGACTATGATTAAGTGAGCTATTTACAGGGACAATGCTGTTGATTCAGACGCTCCATGTACGTTACGAAACACAGATTTTTGTTTCGTTCCGTATGGTCTTACTGGCGTTCTGTTAGTTTGCAACTTCTGACTGTCCGCTCACAAACTTTGTCACGTTTGCTGTAGCATGTGAAAGGCTGCATTCCCTCGGCTGGCTTGGCTGGAATGTTCTCCGTATACGTATCTTACATTAAACATAGCTTGTCATTGTCTAGGAGGCCCTGCGGTTTTTGAGACACTCTATTTTAATCTTTTCTTATGATCCAATCGTTAACTGAGAAACATAGTGTTCGTTACATATAAAAATACGAACTCTTTTACCAAAGTTTTTGTTCTTGGAAACGAGACAGGCAGTTCGCCACAACACCGACTAAAAGGAAGGAAGAAAGGAAGATTTAGATTTAACGTTCTGTCGGCAGCGTGAGCTTTAGAGACCAGACCCAAGTGATCTGGGGAATGAAGACTTTCACGATCGGATGACATAGCTGCTGGTAAACCTTTCGGAATGTCAGGTCGTGCTCCAGGAAACTCTTCAGTTCCTGACGTTTCGTCCAGGACTGCGCTGCATATCTTCAGAGGCGCTCCTTCGCTGAGTCTTACTGACTGACCGGTCGGACGTCCAAGAGCGACATATATACTGTAGGAAAGGAGTCATGGTCGAAGTAACACGTGATGAGCAGAGATAATTCTTGTTAAAGATTAGACGTAACTATCCATTGTCGTCTAGTCAAAGATAAAATTGTATAGCGATTCTGCAGAACTATTGTCCACATATCGCTACGTTTCATAGCCTCCTCTTTCCTATTAAAATTATCTTGATGCTTATAAATTTCAGTGACTTCTCTACATAGTGGCGGATAATAATTTGACGTCAGATAAAATTTATGTTTCAGTAAACTTCATTTGGTGGTTTTCTGACTGAAGAGCATGCTCTGCTACAACTACATTCTCTAGTTCTCCTAGTCGACAAAGACTTTTGAGCACTTTTAGCCGAGTATTAACGCTCCTCTTGGTAGTTCCAATATAAACCTTACCACACGTACACGAAATTTCGTGTACACCCCATGTGGGGTATCGACCGTACTACCGAGACGTTTGCCGACGCCTACGAGAAAATGTAAGAAGGAAACGTGGCGAGACGGTTCATGGCTCTTGCATCACGATAACGTACCTGCACGTTCATCACTGTTGATGTACGAATATCGCACAAATAACGAAACCACTGTGCTGCCATAATTTTATCTTGGAACATACAATAAATAAGATTAAAAAAATCACTGATGATGGTAATATTTGTTGACGAAAGTAGTTTGGGAGAATAAAGAAATAAACGATTAACACGGTGTTTTGCATCAAGGCGGACTCAATTTTTGATATTACTGTGCTGCCTCATCCTGGATATTCTCCAGACGTTGTCCGTGTGGACTTTTTATTTCCAAAGCTTCGAATCTCTGCGAAAAGACGAAGATTTGCAACAATAGACGAACTGAAATAAAATTTACAGACTGCGCTTCTCGCGATCCAGCAAGAGGCGTACCACGACTACTTCAGGAAACGGGAGCAGTTTATCAATTGTGGAGGAGAGTAGTTCGAAGAAGACATTGCACAGTAAGTAGAAGATACGCGTAGATAAATATTGTGGACAAAGTTCCTTGATGTTTTGTATAAACGTGTAATTACGACGTCATCATGGTGTGTACGATATAAAATTGAAGTGTCCACTCCTACTGTCAGTATTTCATCTGGTACCACTGTTCTTAAAACAGACTTGCCAACCACGTCTATGCCAGTATGTATCTGGTGGGGGTGGGTATGTGGTACGTCCTTTTCGCTTTCTGTTTTGTTTTCGTAAATCGTTTACTACCGTATGTTCCATGAAAGCCGAGGTGTTTGTACCGCATAGCGCAATATTGCCCCTCTGGCCTCTGAATGTGTCAGTCTCTCATCGGGATGACGGCGTATACAGACGCTGCCAACGACCTCATGTAACAAGAAACGTGATTCATCCGACTCGGTGACATGTTTCCAATCCCGATGATCCCATGCCGACTGCAGTCATAATTGAGACGGGTCCGTCTCCACCAACGTGCACTGAACGGTGATCTCCGAAAAACTTATGCCTTTTCAAACATGGTACTTCGTTGTCAACCTAACACCTGATAAACCACAATAAAATCTCCAATTACGTAAAAAAAAAAAATCTTAAATATGTTCTTTTCACTGGGCACTAGTACAAATGGGTTGACATTATATATTTTAAACTATAAGATGCCAGAATAGGATGAGTAATTTGTAATCACCCTGTCTATTATATGAACCCTTACAACAAGAGGCTCTTTAATGGGGAGAGGCAATACTCGTGAGCTCCCTCTCATTCCATTTGCATCCAAGCCTGATACGCCATCAGAGTGGAGAGAGCACCGCACAATCTTCCCTTACACACAAACTGGTTTCCGATGTCGTCGACTACCCTTTCCCCCGTCTCGCTCTGCGAGACAGTAAAGATGCAGTGAGGCACTGAGTCTCCAGAACGCCGGGGCAGTCGGCAGGGTAGCCGGGATAAGGGCGAAGGGCGGCGGGGGGGGGGGGGGGGGGGATGAAGGGTGGGAAGAGGGGGAATCCCCGGCCAGGGCAGCGCATTGTCCAGGCCAGACTTCCGGCCGCGCTTTGTCTCACCGCCGCTGACGATTTACTGCGCATGCGTATGTATGAGCGCTCACAATGGCTCCGCAATGATGTGTGGCCGAATTCTACACGTCGGCCCCTTCCCATGCCTCGACCTCCACGCGCCGCTGTACTGTGTCCTCGTGGCCGGAAGGTCGCCAACAACAATACTTAGTGGCTTCTCTACCAGCCGAACCAACACGCACACACACACACAGCGTCCCCGCTGTAAGGTGGACCATAAAACAATGTTCGCCGCCAACCGCCACTCCCTCACGTACACCTAGTCGCCACTGGGCACTAGTCATAAAACGCCTCTCACCACAGTGGTAATCGTCCCCTCTCTGCGGGTGCTGCGGCGGGCGAAGAGCCACAAAGTTCAGCACTTACAGTCCCGTAACTCCCAACAAGCCGCTTTGGCTGTTTATCACCCCTCCATGAATTTAATGTTCGACTCTAGAGGGCGATAATTTCACCTGCTTGAACATCAGCAGCAACCTAGTAGCGCAAAGAAGCAGTATTTCAGAGCGTGTGCAAGACACGGTGCTGAAATGGGATGGAAACAAAAGAATGCTGAAGGAAATAAAAACATCGAAAGCATTTGGAGCACCCAAGTCCGACACTGCTAGATTGCTGTTTGGGAGAATTGGTTGAAGGCCATTAGAAACAATATCGTCATTAACCTCAACTTTATCAGCAGCAGTTTAATATCCGTTGCTGGACAAAGGCTTTCTCTAGACGTTTTCGTCAACTAAGATTTAAGATAATACACAACTAGATCGCTTCAGCATTTTACCTGCCATTATCCGACCACTGTAATTAGAATGACGTATAGCGGATCGGGTGGTTTACAAAAACATATAGAGAGACGCTTGGTCGGAGTAGTTACTAGAAAATGTAAACGTTTAATGATTCACATAAGCAGCTCGAGAAGCGTGGACACACAACTAGACCACACTGAACAAAAGATAGGTTTTTTATAATTTCGCTTTTCTTTAATGACACTAAATGAGTTTAAAATATGAAAGAAATGAACAGTCTTCACTCGGATAAACATATGTAATGTAAAGTTTGTGAGAAATAGTACCGTTTGTGATGCTTTTTAATGGATAGTAATGGTGTAATCTATTTAATGAGAAGTTATGTAAATATTATTCTTAAATTCTAATTGAAAGAGAAAGATGTAAGCCATTACAATTATGATGATAATGAAAACAAAATTTGTAAAAAAGAAACCGAGAGAGTTAGTTTCTTAAAAGACAGGAATGTTATCAACGGAAAACCTATAATGTGCAGGTCACATTTACAGTTAAGTTTTGCATTGTTTACATTCTCTTTGTTTTGACGGCAATACTAGCAAGGAGTTAATCTGTAGAAAGCAGTTCATACGTGGTGCTCATGGTGAAAAGTTATCAGGTAAAGCTCTCGTTGAAAAGTCTGAATTCGAAATATGAAGAACTTCGTGCGCAAAATTTTCTTAGTATTCTTATTTGAACAATCGTCTAAAAAGTGGAAAATGAAATAAACAATTGGTTTTAGAAAACCAAATTTTGATTATGAGACCGCATTAAGAACCCAGTGTTTTCAGTGTGCATTGGTATGAGCTTTCCTTGGGCCGTAAATAATAATATTCAACATATAAGTCCAAGAGTGTATCTGTTAAAACCAGATGACATATACCATAACTACGATGAAGTACTTTACTGCTTTTTTTTTTTTTTTTTTTTTTTTTTACTGAAATACACAGTATGGTTTATTTTACAGGTCGATGTGAATCGGCTTTCACCGTTCTAGGTCTTTCTCAGACAACTTAAGACAAAACCACCTCTCCCCCCATATTTTACCTGTTCATTTGTCCATAGAGCACAATAGATTATGTCAGTCCTTTGTGTAGTTTTGGTCTGACGTTTATAAACATATATTTACAGGAAGTAATTTAATAGAAGACATATTGTTCATGCCGGCTTTGAGTACTTCATTCTCGTTTTGTTTTTCTTTTTGGAAAAACAACCTTTGTGTAGTCTATAACTGTTACTGACGTGTGGACTAGCCGTTCAGTCTTCAGTTGTCTGAGGATAGTGTAGAAATCCGAAATCCGGTTAACAACGAACTAAATGGTTCAAATGGCTCTGAGCACTATGGGACTTAACTGCTACGGTCATCAGTCCCCTAGAACTTAGAACTACTTAAACCTAACTAACCTAAGGACAGCACACAACACCCAGCCATCACGAGGCAGAGAAAATCCCTGACCCCGCCGGGAATCGAACCCGGGAACCCGGGCGTGGGAAGCGAGAACGCTACCGCACGACCACGAGATGCGGGCTAAACAACGAACTGTGAAATAAATATTAATGTGGAATATCAATTCTGTGCATTTTAATTTGTAATACGGAAATGTTCCTCCAAGTTATGACGGACTACTCCGTAAATATAATCTTCATTTTCTGTTTCGAAGATAAAGCTGCTAACAAGTATTTAGCACTATGCAGTCGTACAGAATAGGGGTAGTCATTGTCGTGCTTCGATTTTCGTCGATTTATTTTCCAGTGAATTATTTGAAGACATGCAGCCCTGCATTGTTCACTAAGCAAGTACATATCACTTTTGTGTGGCCTTTGCATTACAAGTCCTTGCCCTACTATCATAACTGAAAACTGATAACATTCACTAATTGTTAATCTTTCTATCAGGCTCATGAAAAGCTTGCTTTCCAAAGCTTACTTTTTACTTCATTTTTCAACATTCTGCATTTTTATTTTCCTGTCCAACCAGTAACTATCTTCCATCAGCTGTACGCTGGTTCTACGATTTCACTGGTACTTTGCAGAATTTCCGTGTATAGTTTAGTTACTTTTACGTTTCATTGATACTTCGCACGAGTGACAGTAATGGTATGGAACGACTCTTTTACGAACATAAAGTAAGTACGGCTACATACAGAGAATTTGCAAGTGCATAACACTTCTAAATGATCGGCATGTACCAATGTTTACAAAATGAGTAGTACAATAATTGAAACTTCCTGGCAGATTAAAACTGTGTGCCCGACCGAGACTCGAACTCGGGACCTTTGCCTTTCGCGGGCAAGTGCTCTACCATCTCTCGTCTCCTACCTTCCAAACTTTACAGAAGCTCTCCTGAGAAACTTGCAGAACTAGCACTCCCAAAGAAAGGATATTGCGGAGACATGGCTTAGCCATAGCCTGCGGGAGGTTTCCAGAATGAGATTTTCACTCTGCAGCGGAGTGTGCGCTGATATGAAACTTCCTGGCAGATTAAAACTGTGTGCCCGACCGAGACTCGAACTCGGGACCTTTGCCTTTCGCGGGCAAGTGCTCTACCATCTGAGCTACCGAAGCACGACTCACGCCCGCTACTCACAGCTTTACTTCTGCCAGTATCTCGTCTCCTACCTTCCAAACTTTACAGAAGCTCTTCTGCGATACTTGCAGAACTAGCACTCCCGAAAGAAAGGATATTGTGAAGACATGGCTTAGCCACAGCCTGGGGGAGGTTTCCAGAATGAGACTTTCACTCTGCAGCGGAGTGTGCACTGATATGAAACTTCCTGGTAAATTAAAACTTCGGTAGCTCAGATGGTAGAGCATTTGCCCGCGAAATGCAGAGGTCCCGAGTTCGAGTCTCAGTCGGGCACACAGTTTTAATCTTCCAGGAAGTTTCATATCAGCGCACACTCCGCTGCAGAGTGAAAATCTCAGTTTGGAAACCTCCCCCAGGCTGTGGCTAAGCCATGTCTCCGCAATATCCTTTCTTCGGGAGTGCTAGTTCTGCAAGTTTCGCAGGAGAGCTTCTGTAAAGTTTGGAAGGTAGAGACGAGATACTGGCAGAAGTAAAGCTGTGAGTACCAATCGTGAGTCGTGTTTCGGTATCTCAGATGGTAGAGCACTTGCTCGCGAAAGGCAAAGGTCCCTAGTTCGAGTCTCTGTCGGGCACACGGTTCTAATCTGCCAGGAAGTTTCATATCAGCGCACACTCCGCTGCAGAGTGAAAATCTCATTCTGGAGTACAATAATTGTAAAATAACTTGACCGTAAATACGATTTATGTACCATAAAATATTCTTTCACAGAATAGAAAAAGTAGTCAAGGAGAAACTGTATTAGTTTGTTTTATATTTAACTTTGCTCTATGCTGTTTGTCAGATATTTTGAATCGTTGAATAATTGATCAAAAACTTTGATGGCGGTATTCTGTTCATCTCTTTGTTCTAAAGCCAACCTTGATGTATAATAATGAAAGCTATTATTGCTAAGACTTAATTAATGTCAGCAATATTGCAAATACTGGCCATGAATAAGTGCCTTACTTTCTTAAAGAATTATAATTATTGTACGTATCATTGTTTCTTTTGAAGGTACTTACAACTAAATTCATGTCGATGTATCTAATTCCTTACACAGATGTCCGAGATATCATCGTGGGTTGACAACATATACAGGGAGGTCCACTGATCATGACTGGGCCAAATACCTCAGGAAGTAAGCGTCCAACGAAAAAACTACAAAGAACGAAACTCGTCTAGCTTGAAGAGGGAAACCAGATGGCGCTATGATTGGCCCTCTAGATGGCGCTGCCATAGGTCAAACGGATATCAACTGCGCTTTTTTAACCCCCATTTTTTATTACATGTTCGTGTAGTACGTAAGGAAATATGGATGTTTTAGTTGAACCACTTTTTTCGCTTTGTGATAGATGGCGCTGTAATAGTCACAAACATATGGTTCACAAGTTTGGACGAACAGTTGGTATCAGGTAGGTTTTTTAAATTAAAATACAGAACGTAGGTACGTTTGAACACTTTATTTCGGTTGTTCAAATATGATACATTTACCTTTGTGAACTTATCATTTCTGAGAAAGCATGCTGTTACAGCGTGATTACCTGTAAATAACACATTAATCCAATAAATGCTCAAAATGATGTCCGTCAACCTCAATGCATTTGGCAATACGTGTAACGACATTCCTCTCAACAGCGAGTAGTTCGCATTCCGTAATGTTCGCATATGCATTGACAATGCGCTGACGCATGTTGTCAGACGTTTTCGGTGGATGACGATAGCAAATATCCTTCAAATTTCCCCACAGAAAGAAATCCTGGGACGCAGATCCGGAGAACGCTTCAACCGCACTCGAGCTATGTGCCGGACATCCATCACGTTGAAAGTACATCGCCATTCTGCCATGCAGTGAAACATCTTGCAGTAACATCGGTAGAAGAGTACGTTGGAAATCAGCATGATTTGCACCATTTAGATTGCCATCGATAAAATGGGGGCCAATTATCCTTCCTCTCATAATACCGCACCATACATTAACCCGCCAAGGTCGCTGATGTTCCACTTTTCGCAGCCATCGTGGATTTTCCGTTGCCCAGTAGCTCATATTATGCCGGTTTACAATACCGCTGTTGGTGAATGACGCTTCGTCGCTAAATAGAACGCATGCAAAAAATCTGCCATCGTCCCGTAATTTCTCTTGTGCCTAGTGGCAGAACTGTACACGATGTTCAAAGTCGTCGCCATGCAATTCCTGGTGCATAGAAATATGGTACAAGTGCAATCGATGTTGATGTAGCTTTCTCAACACCGAAGTTTTTGAGATTCCTGATTCTCGCGCAATTTGTCTGCTACTGATGTGCGGATTAGTCGCGACAGCAGCTAAAACATCTACTTGGGCATCATCATTTGTTGCAGGTCGTGGTTGACGTTTCACATGTGTTTGAACACTTCCTGTTTAAGGCGAACGGTCTTGACGCAGTATCAGACTGTCAGAAATCCCTACGGCCAAAATTATTAAGACAGTCCAGTCTTTACCTACGGACTGGAAAATTCCTCAAGTCACACCAATACCCAAAAAGGAAAATAGGAGAGTAATTCGTTGAATTACTGGTCCATATCACTAACGTCGATTTGAAGTAGAGTTTTGGAACATATACTGTATTAGGACATTATGAAATACCTCGAAGAAAACGATTTATTGACACATAGTCAGCACGGAAAACATCGTTCCTGGGAAACACAGCTAGCTCTTTATACTCATAAAGTAATGAATGCTATCGACAGGAGATGTCAAATTGATTCCTTAGTTTTAGATTTCCAGAACGTTTTCGAGACCGCCCCTCACAATCGTGTTCTAACCAAACTACATGCGTATGGAATATCGCCTCAATTGTGCGACTGGATTCCTGATTTCCTGTGAGAAAGGTTACAGTTCGTCGTAACAGACGGAAAGTCATCGAGTGAAACAGAAGTAATATCTGGCGTTCCCCAAGGAAGTGTTATAGGCCCTCTATTTTTCCTGATCTATATTGGCGATATAGGAGACAATCTTAGTAGCCGTCTTAGATTATTTGCAGACGATGGTGTCATTTACCGTCTTGTAAAGTCATCACATGACCATAAAGAATTGCAAAATGATATAGATAAGGTATCTCTTTGGTGCGAAACGTTTCAGTTGACTCTGAATAAAGAAAAGTGTAAAGTTATTCACATGACTACTAAAAGAAATCCACTAAATTTCGATTACGTAAATCTTAAAGCTGTAAATTCAACTAAATACTTAAGGATTACAAATGCAAATACCCTAAATGGGAATGATCACACAGATAATGTTGTGGTAGAGCAAACCAAAGACTGCGATTCATTATCAGGACACTTAGAAGTTGCAACAGGTCTACTAAAGAGACTGCTTATACCACGCTTGTCGGCCCTATTCTGGACTACTGCTGGGTGGTGTGGAATCCGCATCAGGTGGGACTGACGGGTGACATCGAAAAAGTACGAAGAAGGGCAGCTCGTTTCTTACTATCGCGAAATAGGGGAGATAGTGGCACAGACATGATATGTGAATTGGAGTGGCAATCATTAAAACACAGGCGTTTTTCGTTGCGACGGGATCTCGTCATGAAATTTCCGTCGCCAGCTTTCTCCTCCGATTGCGAAAACATTCTGTTGGCATCCACGTACACAGGGAGAAATGATTATCATGATAAAATAACAGAAATCAGGAATCGCACAGAAAAATTTAAGTGCTCGTTTTTCCCGCGCGCCGTTCGAGAGTGGACCGGTAGGGAGACAGCTTGAAGGTGGTTCATTGAACCCTCTGCCAAGCACATTATTGTGAACAGCAGAGTAATCATGTAAATGTAGATGTATCACACGAATTAGACATGCGGCACCTACTTCGCCATCTCGCTAGCGTTGTGTAAATGTTTCATTGTCATCCAGTAAGTTTTAAAGGTATAGTAAAAGTTACCGTAAAAACAATTTTGTGTACTCCTATACTACGTTGTGGGGTAAAAATCGCAGGCCTGGGGCGAGGGTACGCAGTGCGTCCTTTTCCTTGAAACTGAAGAAAGTAAGGACTACAAATAACTACATGCACAAAGTTTTTTACTGGGAATTGAAAAAGTAAATGTAGGGGCGTAAGGGTAAGACAAAAAAATATTTATCGATGGAAATGCAGTACTGCACTATAGTTTGTTCTGTCTCCAGTGATAAAGTTTTTATGAATCGGCCGAGGTACTCAGTACCTTCCGTATTCAGACGTTTCCCAAAGGAGTCTTTGAAAAGACGGTGTATTTGGATGCTGTCGTATTAAGCTCCCATTTTCAATAACGGCTAGAGCTTGATGGTAGAGTATTTCTATTCATGGCTGTCGATATAACGTTCTGGGTCAGTTTCTGGAGAAAATACCAGTATGGACGGCGTGATTGTATTCGAAGTGTGTCTGAAACTACCACTACTCAAGGAAAGAAAAACAACAGAAAAGAAAAATTAATTGTTGTTCTCTAAGGGAATAATGGGGCATCTGAGGTAGATAAACAACACCAAAAATGCTGGAATACGCTAGATGGGACTACTTAAATCAAAGTACGGGTTATGGTGTAAATATTCGCAAATAATTTCTTGATGGGGAAAAATATAGACTGCGATTTTCTGCCCCGTTAGAGCTGATACTTTTAGCCCTTTAGTTGTTTTCTTTTTTGGCAAACCACAGATAAGTGTCACGGTGCAACCGACCACCACGAGCGCGGGAAGTTGGAATTCCCGCCACTGCTGGTGGTGCTGTGGCACGACTTGAAGCGGCGTCGGTGGGAGCGACATTCTTGGTGTGTGACCAACGACTTGAAAACATCCCTTCCGAGATGGAGGTGGCACGGAGACAGCCTGGTGGAGCTGCGACGAGTTGCGTGTCATAGGCGGTGCTCCGAGCCGCCAGAATTTGTCTTTCGGGTCAGTACCGTAAGAAAAAGTAGTATGAAGATTGCTCGTTAGGCAGACTGTGACGATCTGGTGAAGATTTGTGACCTCTTGGGAGCGGGCACTGATTGTCAAGTTAAAACAATGTGCGGCGGTCGTTTGCTCAAGTGGGCCATTGTGAGATGTGAGTGGTTGTGTATCAAGAATATCTCTACGCTGAGATGGCAAAAGTCTTGGGATACCACCTAATATCGTGTCGGATCTCCATTTGCGCTGCGTAGTGCAGCATCTGGACATGGCATGGACTCAACAAGTCTTTCGAAGTCCCTTGCAGAAATACTGATCCATGCTGTGTGTATAACTGTCCATTATTCCGAAAGTGATGCTGGTAAAGGAATTTGTGCACGAATTGACCACTTGATTTTCTCCCATAAAAATTCAATGCGACTCATTCATGTCGGGCGATCTGGATGGCCAATTCATTCGCCGAAATTGGTTCAAATGGTTCAAATGGCTCTGAGAACTATGGGACTTAACATCTATGGTCATCAGTCCCCTAGAACTTAGAACTACTTAAACCTGACTAACCTAAGGACAGCACACAACACCCAGCCATCACGAGGCAGAGAAAATCCCTGACCCCGCCGGGAATCGAACCCGGGAACCCGGGTCGCCGAAATTGTCCAGAATGTTCTGAGGTAGAGCGTTTCCATCCACAGAAATTCCATCCTTGTTTGGGAACATGAAGTTCATGAAAGGCTGCAAATGGTCTCCAAGTTGTCGAACATAAACATTTCCAATAAACGATGGGGTCAGTTAGACGAGACTCCTTGTAAACATAGTCTCCACCATTTTGGAGTCACCACAAGCTCGCACAGTGCCTTGTTCACAACTTCGGACCATGGCTTCGTGCGGCCTGCACCACACTCGAACCCTAACATCAGCTTGTACCACCTGAAATCGGGGGATTCATCTAACCGACAACGATTTCCTATTCGTCTAGGGTTCTACCGGTATGCTCGCGAGCCCAGTAGAGATACTACGGGCGATGTCGTATTGTTGGCAAAGGCATTCGGCTCAGTCGTCTGCTACTATAGCCCATTAACGCCAAATTTCGCCGCACTGCTCTAACGGATATAATCGTCGTGCGTTCCACATTGATTTCTGCTTTTATTTCACGCAATGTCTTTTAACACTGACGATTCTATGCAAATGCCGCTGCCCTTGGTTGTTCAGTGAAAACCGTCGGCCACTACTTTGTCCGCAGTGAGAGATAATGCCTGATGTTTGGTGTTCTCGGCGCACCCTTGAGAGCGAGTATTGGATTTCATAACTATGCCTTAAATGGAATGTCCCTGACTTCTAGCTCCAACTACCATTCCGCGTTCAAAGTGTGTCAAATCCCGTCGTGCAGCAATAATCACGTCCTAATGCTCTTCACAAGAATCACGTGAGTACAAAAGACAGTGTATTGACCATTAATATCTTCGGGTACGCGATGCTACTGCGATCTGCATATATACAGTCGTGCTCAAAAGTATCCGAACGACCTGAATTGCATTTCGCCGGATTCGCATGCAACCCACATAACGTAGCTGTCTAGCAGGTCCTCTAATCGCCCCTTGGTACAGTCGTTTGACTATTGAAAATGGCTCACACAAGTCACCACTAGAAAACTCTGCTCTGTATCGCAATAACTCAAGATGTAAAATAATACCACGATACTACAAATATCTGGGAACACCTTATCACAGGTAATTCTGTCCTTCTTTAAGCTCACATTTATTGCAATAAATGACATACCTGAAATGTTACCACTCTCATTAATACGTCAGGTAGACAATGCAAGTAGTACGTTCATCGTATTCATGATTTCCTCTTCGAAGTAACATACTATACTTGTTATTTAACGCAAAATGATATTAAAAATTTACTTTTTTCACTAGCAACTAGTGGAGAATATGTATGAACTTCAAATGACACGACGAATCGCCCCGTTCTGCATATGGATTCAAACCCATGTCATGCAGACTAAGATCTCGTGACTGACGGAAACTAACAGTCATTCCTGACTAGGCCCACAGAGAGTGATATACCACGATTTTAGACAGTATCGGTTATCAAATATCAACTTTAAATTACATAACGTAAACATTTTTAACGGACGCGAATTCCTACCCAGCATCTATTGTCCCTGTTAACGAACTACGAGAGATGTTAAATATTGCTTCTTCACAAGTAACTTACTTGAAATGCCGTGAGGTAAAGCTTTGTGTTGGAAAGGGATTCGAACCCAGAACCTAATCGGATTGTTATCGAAGCACAATCAACTGTGACATATCGGATTATCTCGGCAGTAGCTAGATGTTTTAACTGAAATGACGAGACGAAACATTACTTTTTTCCTTCCTAGGACTCCAACCCGGCACCTAACGCTGTTATATCCTAAACGAACGTTAAATATGGGTTTGTTACACCAGCAGCGACATGTGAGCATTTTTGAACTAGAAATAATATGACGAAGAGTTCAGTGACGACTGGGAATCGAACTCCACACGTGTTGTTGGTGACTACACACAAAGAGACATCAACTACTGATTTTTTCTCCCCCAGCAGCTCTGAATAACAGCCTTGAACTTACAGTGATCTCTCAAATAGTTCTGTGTCTCACTGGGAGTCAAAAACGTCAGATATAGTTAGTTTTGACAACGAATGAAAATGCATTAAAAATCAAAATTATTATCCACCAGCAGATAGGGGTTCTCATTCTAGAGCTTGGTCATACATAATGAAAACTTTAGTGCCAGGCCAGGATTCGAACCCATTCACGCGCAATATGTGGAGATGTTGAGGAATCTGCAGTTTTGAACAAACAACGAATTGTAGTCGAGCTGTATTGTCACGAAGGGATCAAATTCCGCGATAAGGGCGGTCTGAGTTGCATTCCCAGTTCAGAACCAATTTTATCGACATACAGAAGCTCAAATAAAAGATGGAATAAGAGCCCTGTGAAGCTACATAGCGTTTGTTTCGTCACTAGAAGTAAATAACTAACCTGACTTTATCGTGGTTCAACTTAACGGCTACTTGGTAGAGAAGGAATGTCATGTTTAATGTGAATTTCAGACCACAATGCCATTATACCTTCTTCACTAGGCGTAGCCAGAAGAGAATAGAATCTCTCTGTCCCTATTAAAAATCATCGGCAGAAGTTCGAATCGAACCCAGACCATCGTCGGAGAAACCTATCATCAATCCAACAGACCACCAAATCCTCTTCTCTGAGGCTCATTCTTCTACCATAACACCATTGCGGCACACTCGATGAGAATTCGGACACACAGGCTCCCTGTAGTGGTTTGCAGCATGTTGGGTACATTCATATACTTGCTTGACCGAATCTCCATGAACTAGCTGCCTCGGCTACCCAGTGCATACATTCGATTCTATTTTGTAATCCTCGAAATAAAACAGCGTAACTGCAACCTACACAGAACTGCAAACAGTGTAGGATATAGAAATTTGAATAGGAAGTGTTCCTTTCTATTTGCGCTACTCTATTGCGCTATCTGTTTGTTGAAAACGTCGTGCAGTGCAAAGAAAAGCTGTAACTGTCTGTCTCTCAAAAGTCTAGATCCGGCCATATGCATTATCTCACAGTACTTTGGAATGCAGAAATTCTGGAGGAACTGATCTTGACTTCTGGAGGTGCTGTAGCTACATGACAGCTAGTAGTGTAATGGTAAGTGTCGCGCACGGTAGATAAGACGTCGTGTGTTCTATTACATTCGCTGCTACATCTTTTAAAACGCAATTCTGCTGTCTGCTGTAGTTATCTATTTAATGGAACTTTGAACATAATTCCCTTCACTTCTCAACCGAAAATAGTCCCATGTGGCACTGGACTCGCATTCAGGAGGACGACGGTTCAATCCCGCGTCCGGCCATGCTGATTTAGGTTTTCCGTGTTTTCCCAAATCGCTTCAGGCAAATGCCGGGATGGTTCCTTAGAAAGGGCACGGCCGATTTCCTTCCCCATCCTTCCGTAATCCGAGCTTGTGTTCCGTCTCTAATGACCTCGTTGTCGACGGGACGTTAAACACTAATCTCCTCCTCCTCCTCCTTCTCCCATGTGGAAAAAGGGCTATCGTTCTGCGGCATTTTGTTCTTTTCAGGTTTAATAGACGGCCAGGCAGCAGATGCTCCTGGAAGCTTTTGTATTCTGTGTGGGGAAAGCCCATCATGCCAAAATAGTCAGGAAAGTATTTTCTACATGAGCTGTAGTCTGGTAGCGGCATTTTATTCTTCTTCAAACCTTGTTTGACAACTTTAACTCAGAACAAGTTTTCTACATGCATGTAATCAATAAAGTGCATGTGCATTCTCAGACTGCTATAGATAATATCCGAGATTTCGGATATATCCTCTCTCATGTTTAGTATTGTTTTAACAACACTAAAAGAAACCTGACGAAAATTGTGCACTGTATTATTAGAAAAGAAATAAAACCACCCACGATATCCTTACGACGAAAGTCAGTTTTAATAAAACTGAGTATCTGTACACAAGCGTGCCACTATCGGCATGAATTAGTAAAATACTACTCACTTAGATTTCGATTGGGTGTGTGTTCAATTGGTACGCTGTGTCAGGCTCAACAGGTATGTGGCATTTCATAAATAAAGTTATGTATTCCTAGAAACCTAATATTTGCTTGTCAGCAGCGGAAAGAGGCGTTACCTGTTGTGCAGTATTGTAAGATTTTCACCATTGCACTACGAGCTGAATGCATTTTTTTGCGATTTCTTTATCGATGTTTGATCTGACTGCTTGTAGGTCTTTCACAGAGGGGATAAAACGTTACAGTCTGTGAGATTGGAACCATGAACCATAACAGATACTTATTCACAGGTCAGCACGTCCCCACACAGGTAGCGAAGAGGTATGCATTGTGCTTTCCTTTGCGACGCCAATAGTGTCTAGAACTAGTAAACCGCTATTTAAAGGACGAGATTAGTTGCGATTTCCACCTGCAACGACTTTCCTGGGCTGAAAACCGCAATTTACAATCTTTTGTCTCACATCAAGCGATAATAACTCAGATTATTCAATGGAAATGACAGGAAAAATCAAGTGAACTTTGAAGCTTAATTTCGTGCACACCAGGAAGTAACTCGTCGACCACAGAGTTGCCAAACATACCTTGCCTTGTTGCCAAATCTCAGTTTCAGTACCAGCACAAAGAAGACGAACCGATGTGATCCTACAGCGGGCTGGGAAGTGACCATAGCTGGCGTCTCAAAGTCGCGGCTACTACGGCCTGGGATACATAATGCGTCTGATTCGCATTTCTGTAACTAGGTTTAGGGACTGGAGCGTAGTTACTAATAATAATCAGAACTGACTGCAAACTAAGAATCATAAATCAGTAACTCTCATGGTTATTTTTATATTTCTTTCGTAACTGTACTCAAAAATAAGAAACTCATTCACGGACGTTTTTGTGCGTCGCCGATAGTCGAGTACAACAAACAAACAAAAAAATAAAAAAATAATGTGTGTGTGTGTGTGTGTGTGTGTGAGGAGAGAGAGAGAGAAGAGAGAGAGAGCGAGAGAGAGTGTGTGGGAGATAAAAATAAAAAAGAATGAGAAGGAGGGTAATAAATTGTTGTAAAGAAATTGAATACTGTTATGTAAAGAAATCTTTCTTTAAAATGACACGTTCCACATCATTACGAAATGTCGTATTCATGATCTATGGATCAATTACTTTAGTTTCAATGTAATCTACGAGTAATTGCTGATGTTTGATATTAACATGGAAAGGATTCCGTAGACAGGGAAAGAACCTGTTCTTGGGTAACTACTCCTATAATGACCAAAAGGCCTTAAATGATCTTCAACCACATGTGTTTCAGCAGCAGTATGAAGAAAATGATAGTAATAATGACGGTAATAATCGAATTATCCGGTAACTTCACACTTCATGGTGGGTTTTCTGGAGCTAAGAAATTTCCTGAATTAGTGAAAATTTCAAAATGGCTTCACGTCGAGGCTATGATGCCTAGAAGAGTCTTTATATCCTGCTGAGGTGAGAATTGCATAATCTCCGCGTCAGAAGCATGCTTCTACTTAACCATTTAATAGAGTCGCATTTTTTCCACCGTGACTAATTTTGTAAGCTAAGCACATCATCTGTTACCGTACACTCCTGCGACTGAGAAATGTGGCCACAATGGTCTGGTGGAACGAACTAACGAAATATCACAAGCGCAATGCGTGGGTTCAGGCATTCAATTTTAAGAGGCAAAAACAGATTTACTTTACCTCTGGTAACCTCAAGAGAAAGATATTATAATCCAGAATCCGCATTAAACATCAATTTCCTTCATTCCCAACTGGGCAGAGCCGGTTTACGTTGTAAAATGACATAGTTGGAGGTCATGGTAAACAGAAATACTGTCACCAGTAAACTTACTCACATTAGAAATTTTTTTTTTTTTATGAACGGATAGTCATTTAAAGGAACAGGGCTCTTATTTTACTTGTACTTGATTGAACAAGAGACGTTGAAAAATTTGGTGCGGGAGTGTGATTCGAATTTGTATCTCCTCTTTCGAGGACCTGAATCTCTCGGAACACTATAGTTCAATCGTTTCGTTCCTTTTTCCATGACTGCAATCTTCTCTAGGTCTCCTCCAAAGGTAAGCACGTGGGTCCGATTCCTGATCCAGTACAAAAATATGCATAATTTCATTCCAAGCCGTATCACGTGCACACCGGCCTAATAATGAAAATTAATGTGCATTTTTAATGTCTGTTCATGTGTTGCCAACAATTTCTGGTCAAACACGCACACATCTTACTGTTGGTGAGTAAGCAGTTGATACTTATGCTATATTCGTGGACGATAAAGAAGAATGATAGGAGTGCGGTTCGATTGTCGCTCAGGCACAAAAATTCGTATCCTTATTTTAGATTCAAACACCTAGCAGCTAGTAAGAAAAACCGATAAGTAATATTTGATTTTACTTACAGTTAACAATCCTATTACGTGTTGGGTTCGAATCTCCGTCACAGAACTTCGCATCATGCGCTTCACGTTTAAATGCATACTCACTTTGTTGCCTGTGAATGGAAGTATATCAGATATCTTTCGTGGTTAGTTAACAGGGATGAAAGGGTCTTGATAGGAGTCCCAGTTTATTACAAAAACTGTCGTCTTTTATTATCAAGTTTAGATTTGGTTACTGATATAGGTGAAAATATCGGTAATTCATTACTCTTACGGGAATCGCCAAAGCGTGCGCGAGTAATGAGTGGATGGGCAAATGTCTATAAGGTACATTACATTTGTAGAATTGTGGACAGTTGGGAACGTGAGTCTCACTGGAAGCGTGCAAGGGATAAGTCGCTGCAGTCGCGCTATACATCTGTGTCCTCGGTAGCTCAGATGGATAGAGCGTCTGCCATGTAAGCAGGAGATCCCGGGTTCGAGTCCCGGTCGGGGCACACATTTAAACTGTCCACATCGAGGTATATCAACAACACCTGTCGGCAGCTGAGAGTTTCAGTTAGTCGTCATTTATTCCAAGGAATAGCTGCATGGTCATTAACAGTATTCTGTTCTTTCGAGAACAGTTACTGTCTTCATATAAAAATGCTCACATGTCGCTCCTGGTGTAACAAACACGTATTTAACGTTTGTTTTCTCTAGAATATAACAGCGTTAGCTGCCGGGTTGGAATCCTGGGAAGGAAAAAAGTAATGTTTCGTCTCGTCATTTCAGTTAAAACATCTAGCTACTGCCGAGAAAATCCGATATGTCACAGTTGATTGTGCTTCGATAACAATCCGATTAGGTTCTGGGTTCGAATCCCTTTCCAACACAACGCTTTACCTCACGGCATTTCAAGTAAGTTACTTGTGAAGAAGCAATATTTAACATCTCTCATAGTTCGTTAACAGGGACAATAGATGTTGGGTAGGAATTAGCGTCCGTTAAAAATGTTTACGTTATGTAATTTAAAGTTGATATTTGCTAACCGATACTGTCTAAAATCGTGGTATATCACTCTCTGTGGGCCTAGTCAGGAATGACTGTTAGTTTCCGTCAGTCACGAAATCTTAGTCTGCATGACATGGGTTTGAATCCATATGCAGAACGGGGCGATTCGTCGTGTCATTTGAAGTTCATACATATTCTCCACTAGTTGCTAGTGAAAAAAGTAAATTTTTAATATCATTTTGCGTTAAATAACAAGTATAGTATGTTACTTCGAAGAGGAAATCATGAATACAATGAACGTACTACTTGCATTGTCTACCTGACGTATTAATGAGAGTGGTAACATTTCAGGTATGTCATTTATTGCAATAAATGTGAGCTTAAAGCCTTAAGGTCAGAATTACCTGTGGTGAGGTGTTCCCTGATATTTGTAGTATCGTGATATTATTTTACAGCCGGCCGGAGTGGCCGTGCGGTTCTAGGCACTACCGTCTGGAGCCGAGCGACCGCTACGGTCGCAGGTTCGAATCCTGCCTCGGGCATGGCTGTGTGTGATGTCCTTAGGTTAGTTAGGTTTAATTAGTTCTAAGTTCTAGGCGACTGATGACCTCAGAAGTTAAGTCGCATAGTGCTCAGAGCCATTATTATTTTACATCTTGAGTTACTGCGATACAGAGCAGGGTTTTCTAGTGGTGACTTGTGTGAACCATTTACAATAGTCAAACGACTGTACCAAGAAGCGATTCGAGGACCTGCTTGACAGCTGCGTTATGTGGGTTGCATGCGAATCCGGCGAAATGCAATTCAGGTCGTTCGGATACTTTTGAGCATGACTGTACATACCGCATTCCCATGCCTCTTGTCGTGTCAGTGTATTTGATAAACTGGTTGTGACTGACGTTGGAATTGTACCAGCAGCTGTGTTTCCAAATCTTTTACTGAAGTTTTACGTCAACAACTTGGAGTATAAGTTTTCGTCCAGTTTGAGGACGAGCGCTGTGCTTTGAACTATACACTATGTGATCGAAACATACCTTTTTCATGTTACCTGCATTGTACTGCCACCTACTGCCAGGTACTCCCTATCAGCGACTTCAATAGTCATTAGATATCCTGAGAGAGTAGAATGGGGTGCTCTGCGGAACTCACAGACTTCGAATGTCGTCAGGTGATTGGGTGTCACTTGTGTCATACGTCTGTAAGAGAGATTTCCACACATCCCTTGGTCCACTGTTTCCAATGTGATGGTGAAGTGGAAACGTGAAGGGACACTTACAGCACAAAAGCGTATAGGCCGACCTCGTCTGTTGATCGTCAGATGCCGCTGACAGTTGAGACGGTCGTAAAGTGCAATAGACACACATCTATCCAGACCATCACACAGGAATTCCAAACTGCAACAGCATCCACTGCAAGTAATACGACCGTTAGACGGGAGGTGAGAAAACTTGGATCTCATAAGCCACATTTCACGCCGGTAAATGCCAAACGACGCCTCGCTTGGTGTAAGAAGTGTAAACATTGGACAATTGAACAGTGGTAAAACGTTGTGTGGAGTGACGATTCACATTACACAATGAGGCGATCCGATGGCAGCGTGTGGGTACGGCGAATGCCTGGTGAACGTTATCTGCCAGCGTATGTAGTGCCAACAGTAAAATTTGAAGGTGGTAGTGTTAAGGTGTTGTCGTGTTTATCATGGAGGGGGCCTGCACCCCTTGTTGTTTGGCTTGGCACTACCACAGCACATGCCTACATTGATGTTTGACGCACCTTCTTCCTTCCCACTGTTGAAGAGCAATTCGGGGATGGAGATAGCATCTTTCAACACGATCGAGCACCTGTTCATAATGCACGGCCTGCGGCGGAGTGGTTACACGACAATAACATCACTGGAATGGGTTGCCCTGCACAGAGTCCTGACCTGAATCCTATAGAACACCTTTGGGATGTTTTGGAACGTCGAAGTTCGTGGCAGGCCTCACCGACCGACATCGATACCTCTCCTCAGTGCAGCACTCCGTGAAGAATGGGCTGCCATTCTCCAAGAAACCTTCCAGCACCTGGTTGAACGTATGCCTGCGAGAGTGGAAGCTGTCATCAAGGCTAAGGGTGACCCAACACCATATTAAATTCCAGCATTAGCGATGGAGGGCGCCACGGACTTGTAACATTCAAGCAGATGTCCGGATACTTTTGATCACATAGTGTATCTGCTATTTTTCTTGTTTTTAAGCGATTGGTCTTTACGTAAGAAGTTTAGGTGGGCGCCTTTAATGCCAATTTATGGTGACTAAGGCTGGAATTTGACCAGCAGCTGCTTTAGACTGATTTGTATTTGTGACTTGAAATGTTCTTGTTAATAGTATCGTTGCTGTTTGACCAAGAGGATGGATGTGTTTTGTGTATATGTGTGTGGAACAGGGATTCACCATCTGGAAGTGGAATTTCTTTCCTTTCGATGGGTTTTTGGAAAATGAAGGTGTTTTCGAAAACGTTTCCTCGTATCCCAGTTCAGCACCACCGCCTTACAAATACCACTTCCTCTACAATAATACATACAACTAAAGTTATGGAGATCAAGGGAGATACTTGAAGCTTATAGCCACCAATTCCGGTTCATCTAATTTTTTAATAGATTCAGGTTTATACTTAATAGTGAATCAAATCTATACAAAACGAACAAAAGTTACTTCTCCGGATGTAAGATGTGCTACTTCACCTAAACTGACTAGCAAAGTTTTCATATACCAAGTGGCTTAAAGAGCCTGCCCCAGTTAGTGGGAGGGATAAATATTCATAGGCCATTGCGATCTCATGCTATTATTCTACGCAGTACCAGTTCGTGGGACGGCATGGACTACGACTCCACTTGCAGGGAGCCATTGATTTGAATGGACACCAGAGGAAGGTGTAAAAATCGCAACTCAGAAATAGATTTAGAAACTAGCAAAAAGAGATGTATGCTGAAAGTAGCGCAGAACAACGACCCTTACCAGAGGGCAGCCTCCACTGACACAGACACGTTCACAGAACGACATATAGAACTAACATCATCTCTAACTATACGAGTTCCACCGGGAATACTCCGAAGAGAGAATACTGAATAATAAAAACTAGGTTTCGCCAACAACAGGAAGACGACAGACTTCGGTGAACATTACCGTATGGCTGGCGCTGCTGCTTGCACGTAGTATAGCAAAATACTCGCACCGCCAAACGACTGAAACGGCGACCGAAACCGAGCATCATTACTAGATTGTGCCTAACGAGCCGTCCTTTCTGTCTCATGGCGAAGCGGTCCTATAGACAAGAGGCGGCCGCAGGTGAAACGGCAGCTGCTGGAACCTTCAAGGAAGACGTTGCAGACCGTCCGAGGTGGCGATGTTCAGGGGATTTGTTAGCTGGTCTGCAGTGGTGTGCCTACGGCTGAAAAAAGTTGTTGCGGTGCCAACTTTATGTGTGGTCAAGCGGCCAGCTATCGCCTGCTAGGCCGTAGAAGTCACTGCTTCCTTTTTGCACCATAGGCTTCCTAACATGGTGCAGCCTCGGCCGTTAGGGCAAGATGACGCTTGATTTAAACTTGAGTCTTTTTTACAGCTGCAGCCATACTGAGCGATTTATTAATTCCTCTCAAGATGATGGCAGCAGAAATCCATTTTGCAGATCTCGGTCCTCTGTGTGTAGAGAATTATTACCACAAGGTTCCTTGCACTGCACTGCACTGCAATCCGTCTTCGGGCCACAAGTGGCCCATCGGGACCATCCGACCGCCGTGTCATCCTCACTGAGGATGCGGATAGGAGGAGCGTGTGCTCAGCATACCGCTCTCCCAGTCGTTATGATGGTTTTCGTTGACCGGAGCCGCTACTATTCGGTCGAGTAGCTCCTGAATTGGCATCACGATGTTGAATGCACCCCGAAAAATGGCAACAGCGGATGACGGCCCGGTTGGGCATCCATCCAAGCGACGGCCACGCACGACAGTGCTTAACTTCGGTGATCTGTCGGGAACCGGTGTATCTACTGCGGCAAGGCTCACAAGGTTGCTTGCGTTTCTGTAATTATGTAGCTGCATTAATTCATGGTTGAATTTTTAGACACTTAAAATTAAAATGATATGCAAATTAAGGATAGAGTAGCTCTTATTTCGTCATAGAAATGTCCCAAATCTGTCATCTGATGTCATATTCGTTAATGACTTCTCGACTTGGCCTTCGTTTCTCGCCTCGCGCGGCCACCCAGTCAAACTCGATGTGTTATAAAGATTCCAGAATACAAGTGATGTATGCACTGCTCGATGAGAGAATGGTGAGTTTCTGCTTTAGAGACCCGCGAATTTGATACGAAGATTGGCCCCATGGGTGCTCTTACCCTCATCATCCTCGGAAATAGATGTCCATCTGGAGCACTTCGCTTTAAATGAGCATTCCTGTCATCTCCGAATATAGACCTCTCCCCCTGAGACAACTTGGTTCTTGAACAGCTTGGGTGACATTGACTGTCGTTGCTTTACACACCTTGCTATGCTCATATCTTCCGTCTCCTCATTTCCTACTCCTGCTGCCACTTTTTTCTGTGTATATCTTTCTGTATTATTTTTCTTCATTTTCTTGAGTCATCTGGCTGCTTTGACGCAACCTGCCACGAGTGTCGCCCATGTGCCAGCCTTTTCATTTCAGAGTAACACTTGTAAACTATGTTCTCAATTATATACTGGATGTATTGCATTCTCTATATTCCTCTACAGTTCTTACCCTCGGAAGCTCCCTCTAACACCATGGAAGTTAATCCCTGGTGTCTTAACGGATGTCCTATCACCCTGTCACTTCTTTTGTCAGTATTTTCCATATGTCCCTCCCCAAACATCCTCCTCATTCCTCACCTTATCAATACACCTAATTTTAACCATTATTCTGTAGCACTATATCTCAAAGGCTTTGATTATCTTCTGTTCTGATTGCCCATGTCTGACTACCAAGCAACACTGCGCTCTAAACGTATATTCTAAGAAATTTTCCCCTCAAATTAAAACCTACGTTTGATACTAGCAGACTTATCTTGGCTAGGAATGCCCTTTTTATGCCATTCTTAATCCGTCCGTCGTTGGTTATTTTGATGTTTGGACAATATGGCTGTGGAGTAGCAGCTATTGATATAAAATTAGCTAGTATTAAGAAAACAGTCTCAATCGCATTTTTTTTTTTTTTTACGTATTTAATGCCGACCGGTTTTAGCCCATCGCAGGGGACATCTTCAGGGCGAACTTACCGCTGGTCGACTACTGGTGGCCTCACGTGTACCATGGTGTGGCAGGAGACCGGTTATTTTGCTGGCTAGGTAGCAGAATTCCTTAACTTTGTCTGCTTCATGATCCCCAACTGTGATGTTTTCTCTCTGTTCTCATTTCTGCTACTTCTCACTACTCCGTTATTCCTCCGATTAAATCTCAGTCCGTATTCTGTACACATTAGACTGGTCATTCCATTCAAGACATCCCGTGGTTCTACTCTCACTGTGTAAAGCAGTGTCATCAACGAATCTTATGGTTGGTGTCTTCTTATCCTGGATTTCTGCCCTACTCTCGAACCTACATCTACATCTACATCCATACTTCGCAATCCACCATACGGTGCGCGGCGGAGGGTACCTCGTACCACAACTAGCATCGTCTCTCCCTGTTCCACTCTCAAACAGAACGAGGGAAAAATGACTGCCTATATGCCTATGTACGAGCCCTAATCTCTCTTATCTTTGTGGTCTTTCCGCGAAATATAAGTTGGCGGCAGTAAAATTGTACTGCAGTCAGCCTCAAATGCTGGTTCTCTAAATTTCCTCAGTAGCGATTAACGAAAAGAACGCCTCCTTTCCTCCAGTAACTCCCAGCCGAGTTCCTGAGGCATTTCCGTAACACTCGCGTGATGATCGAACCTACTAGTAACAAATCTAGCAGCCCGCCTCTGAATTGCTTCTATGTCCTCCCTCAATCCGACCTGATAGGGATCCCAAACGCTCGAGCAGTACTCAAGAATAGGTCGTATTAGTGTTTTATAAGCGGTCTCCTTCACAGATGAACCACATCTTCTCAAAATTCTACCAATGAACCGAAGGCGACTATATGCCTTCCCCACAAATGCCATTACATGCTTGTCCCACTTCATATCGCTCTGCAATTTTGCGTCCAAATATTTAATCGACGTGACTGTGTCAAGCGCTACACTACTAATGGAGTATTCAAAGATTACGAGATTCTTTTTCCCATTCATCTGCATTAATTTACATTTATCTATATTTAGAGTTAGCTGCCATTCTTTACACCAATGACAAATTCTGTCCAAGTCATCTTGTATCCTCAACGACACCTTCCCGTACACCACAGCATCGGCAGCAAACAGCCGCACATTGCTGTCCACCCTATCTAAAGGATCATTTATGTAGATACAAAACAACAGCGGACCTACCACACTTCCCTGGGGCACTGCAGATGGTACCCTCACCTCCGACGAAGACTCTCCATCAAGGACAACGTACTGGGTTGTATTACTTAAGAACTCTTCGAGTGACTCACATATTTGGGAACCAATCCCATATGCTCGTACCTTAGTTAGGAGTCTGCAGTGGGGCACCGAATCTTGCTAAAGACCCAAAGAAATTCTGGTCTTACGTAAAATCGGTAAGATGGTCGAAGGCTTCCATCCAGTCACTTACTGATCAGTCTGGCCTGGGAACGGAAGACAGCAAAACGAAAGCTGATATTTTAAATGTAGCATTTGAGAGATCTTTCGCGCAGGAGGATCGTACACCCGAATCAGTAAGATCTCCCTCACTGCTTGTTAGATGTATAGATTGAGTAGTGGGGGCGCACGTTCACATCCCTTACAGCCTGTTTAATCCGAGTGTTCATTCTTGCTACCCTTATGACTGGGGACATTTATTCTGCTGACGGCCATGTCGTGGAGACGCGGCGCGCGCCTCGGTGGGCCACAGAGCTGTGGTGCGGGGTGTCGCGGGCCGGGCCGTGTCCCGCGGCTGTGGCTGCGGCAGCGGCCGCGGCCCGGCACGTCTGATTTATACGCCGGCGACCGCGGCGGGGCACGCGCGGGCATCCGTCTGCCCGAGGCGCACCTGCTGCAGCGCCGCGGCCGGCCGTGGCCCCGCCTGTTGTTTTCAGATTTATCGTCTCCTGGGCCGCTGCTGCCATCAATTACTTTCCTTGTACACCGCCATCAGCGTCGGAGGCATTACTTCAGACTGATTCAGGTAGCTAAACAGTCGGACAAGGGATTTGCGTCCGTGATTTACCGACAAGTCGACGGAGGAAGCTCTTGGAAACTCGCTAATAAAAACAATGCAGTATGGCAGCGCCTGTGAGGCCCGAGGACGTAGCCTGCTTCGGCTTACTCAGCTACAGACAGCCCCACGGAATATCATTCTGCAGCAGAGTCTCCATCACAAACTTGTGACTAAGGATTCATCTGCAGGTTTAGTCAGCTCTGAATGTAGAAGGAAGGGCTGAATGGTAGAGGCTACACAGGATGCTTCGCAGGAAATCACAAAAATTTAATGGGGGTGGCGCTATAGAATAAATCGGATATAACTACCCCCGTAACTTGTGTCCAGGTTTTATTTCTTGCACCGAACTAGCTGTTAGAAGGTGTCCCAACAAGTAGTCACAGAAAGAAGGAACTGAGATGATTAAGTTCAAAGCTGTTTGTCATCAACTGCACCTCAGGCGCCAATAAACTTTCGAAGTCTCTCTAAAACATCGCCTGTAGCTCTTCCGAGGCCGGCCGGCCAGGGTGGCAGAGTGGTTCTAGGCGCTACAGTCTGGAACCGCGCGATCGCTACGGTCGCAGGTTCGAATCCTGCCTCGGGCATGGATGTGTGTGTTTTATTTTTCCTTCATTGAGTTTCGATTCCCCCTAAAGGGGGCGGGCTGGCAGCAGCTTATTACGCCGCTCTTCAGCCTACAGAATTTGTTTTAAAAAGATGAAGATAATAAAAAAATAATTACAGTTGGCGATAAAATCGGTGACTTCAAGGTAAAGTGGCAGAAAATTCTGGAGCTTAAAACATAAAACACAGGGTTGATGATGCTAATAAAATACAAAGGAAGCAGAAAAATAATAGACAGACAATTAAAAAACATGGCGACAGTCTGGGTTCTGTTCGCAAGAGATATAAAATGCACACCCAGCGACAGCATGATTTCTGTTCGCAACACTGTGGAAAGACACACAACACTGAACACTCACTTAAAGACTGCACTAAAAAGTTGGCACAAATATGACATACCACACCTGAGAGCAGGTGGGGCGAAAATGGTCAGATGTCGGGAAAAAAAGGGGGGGGGAAGGAGAGGAAAAGTGAAGGGGGAGGGGGGAAAGGAGCCAGTGGAAGATGGGGATCCATAAAAGGGGTGGGGGGTGCTGAGCAGACGTGCCAGGGAGTGGGGAAGGCAGAGGTGGGGAGTACAAAAGAACTTGGGGGGGAGAAAGGGAGAGGGTAGGCAGGGAGAAAACACAGGATGGAAGGGGGGAGGAAGAGGGAGCCCAGGGAAAGGACGGAGGAAAGGAGGGGGGGTGAGGATCAGAGTTGATAGGAGGGATAAATGGAGGGAGAGAGACCACCATCCGGGAGGGGGAGTTGATGGAAGCCACCTTGGGGAAGGAGATGTAGGGTGTAGAGATGGAAGGTAGGGGGGATACAACAGTGAAGACATGGCAGGGGGCGGGGATGGGAGAGGAGCAACCAGGGGGTGAGGGGGTTCAAGGCGGCAGGAGGTGTAGAGGATGTGGATATGTTCGAGGAAGAGGAGCAAATGGGGGAAAGGAATGAGATCATAGAGGATCCGCGTGGGGGACGGGAGGCGTATATGGAAGGCGAGGCGGAGTGCATGACGCTCAAGGATCAGGAGGGACTTATAGAATTTGGGGGGGGGGGCATGTGTGTGATGTCCTTAGGTTCGTTAGGTTTATGTAGTTCTAAGTTCTAGGGGACTGATGACCTCAGATGTTAAGTCCCATAGTGCTCAGAGCCATCTTCCGAGGACGTCCTGACGTTGGTTTTCGAGGGCAGCACTGTTTATAGCCTGAACGATCTCTTTCTCTATCGTTTCCTTTTTTCTTCAAACGCCCCCACAGTAAAAGTCTAAAGATATACGGTCCGAGGACGTTGGTGGCCAAGAAACTGTCTGTTCATCTTCAGTACAATTACAGACTGAGATAGTCTGTCACTTGAGGACAAGCATGAGCAGGGACCCTCTCATATACAAGTTTTCCAGCGAAGCGAACCCTGATTTCAAAATCAAATGTATCGAAAACTGACATCGTTAGATGGTATGTTTATTGTGACGGCTCTGATAATTTCATGCAGAAGTAGGACGGAATTTCCGAAAAGCTCGAAAAGCTACTGACTGCTTGAAGGTGTTGCTGTAATCGTAGTACAGTGTGCCTATAAATAGTACGCCACGGCTCAGAGAGATCAGTACCAACATTGATACGTGAAGTGAGGTTGGTGTATCGAAGGAAGAGGTTGAAATCTTGTATTCCTGCTTATGGAATACCACAGGTTAGAACACAGCCTACGGCAACGAAGCGAAGATTTGAAAATGCGATTTCATGTCCCAAAATGACCAATGTGAAAACCATTTGCAGGCACTACGACAAATTATAATGTACAGGTACTGCGGCTGATGATCCGGCGGGGAATATTGGCCCCAGGCAAACAGCAGTTGCTTCTGAAAATGTCGCCACGATTTCTTCAATTATTCAGCAGAATCTAAGGAAATCCCTCCGAGAATTTGCCTCAGACACTTATTTGAAGCCTTCCAGCACGGTGAAAATATTGAGACGGAGTTTACAGATGTTTCCATTAAAACTCCAAAGCTACCAGGCCATACCTATAAGAGCTGTGCGACAGAGGGCTGATTTTGCGAACCAGATTAACACAGTGACTGATAATGAAGGATTTGATGATGTTGGCTGCATCTGATTCACAAATGAAGTACACCTTTACCAGAATGGAGTCATCAGTAAACGAAACTGGCGATTCTGAGGTTTTGAAAACGTCTATTTGTGTGAAGCGAAACAACTGTGGTCTCCCAATCTTACTGTTTATACTGCGGTATGGAGATGAGGCATTATTGGCCCGTTTTCCATGCGAGAAATACTAGTTAATGTTACGTTGCAGTTGTGCAACAATCTGTCATTACACAGCTAGGTTGGAGGATCGTCCATGAGCGGAGTAATTCATGCAAGATGACTCCAGACCACACGTACTTCGAGGATGAGCTACTGCCTTAGACTGTAGAAAATTTACTGGCGTGGGAACGGATTGGCCTTCCTGTTCCTCCGATTTCACAGCTTATGAGTTCTTTTTGTGGTGCTACTTTTGACCACAGTGGACGAGCTTGAATCGACGATTTGTGTGGAATCTGATTCATTTTCGTTGAGACGCTACAGGATGCCATGGCAAATTTCATTGCTACTCCACCTCTGTACTGCGAGTGCTGGAAATTTGATTACGACGTAATTACAAAGACTGCTTCCAGAGGGCGAATTTAATTATGTGTGCTGATACTGTACGGGCTGTAAAGCGTAGAACGCCATCTGTTTGCAGCTTTCCGAACTATTTCGAAACTTCTGTGTAACATCTGTATAAAATTCTTACAGCTTTCACAGAAAACATACATTTTTCCACTATTCTATCGATCTTAGTTTCTTGGATATTTAATTTTAAAATCAAAGAGTCGTTCGATGGACATACTGTAAGAATAAGAGCAGGAACATACCCATCCCTCTAGCCAAAGAAATCACTTCCAATAATGGCAACACTTCTTTTCCTAGAAAGGCTAGATGATGAATTTCTTCAACTCTGATCCTCAATCCCCCTCCTTTCCTCTGTCCTTTCCCTGGGCTCCCTCTTCCCCCCCCCCCCTTCCGTCCTGTTTTTCTCCCCACTAAACCTCTCCCTACCTCCCTTCTCCCCCCCAGTCCTTTTGTATTCCCCTCCTCTGCCTACCCCACTCCCTGTCGCGTCTGCCCCCCACCCCTCTTATGGGTCCTCATCCTCCTTCAGCTCCCTTCCCGGCTCCCCCCTTCGCTTTTACTCTCCTTTCCCCCCATTTTTGTTTTCCCATCTTCTGTCCAGTTTCCCCCCACCTGCTCTCGACTGTGGTGTCACATTTGCCAACTTTTTAGTGCAGTGTTCCAGTGACTATTCCGTGTTGTTTGTCTTTCTCGTGTCGCGAACAGAAACCATGCTGTCGCTAGGTGTGAATTTTATGTCCTTTGCGAACAGAATCCAGACTGTCGCCGTGTTTTTTTAATTGTCTATTGTTTTCCCTGTCTGCTTCGTATGTATTTTTATTAGCGTCATCATCCCTGTGTTGTTGTTTTAAGTTCCACGATTTCTTTTCGCCTTGTTACTCTCTAAGTCTCCGATTTTATCGCCTGTTTTTTATTATTTGTTCTCTTGATCTTTGTCACAAAATCTGTCGGCTGAAGAGCGGCATACTAAGCTGCTGCCAGCCCGCCCCCTTCGGGGGGAATTGAAATTCAATAAATGAAAAAAAAAACAAAAAGATGAATTTCTGTAAAACGAAGCGTTAATACAACAAGCACAACCAGCTGACAGTCTATGTCAGCACAACACACATTTACACAAAAGTGTTCTTCAAAAAATTGCCTTGACAGAGACGTGTGCTTCCGTATGGGCATCACGTTTCACATACGTCTACGTGAATACCACGCACGGAACTTTACCGAATCTGGCGGAGGGTATTTCGTGTATCCGTGTAAGAATCCCAGTTTCATATTCCAATAGCGAATAGTTTACGGGAAGAACAATTGGTGGTAAGCCTCTGTGTGCGCTAAAATCGCTCTGATTTCATCTTCACGGTTTCTCTCGCGAGATGGACGTAGGAGGAAGCAACATATTAACTGTAAACCACATTGCGATGCAGAACGCTTCTCTTGCAGCGCCAGTCGCTAGAGTTGCCTGAGCATTTCCGCGACGCTTTCGCCCTCACTAGATGAACCTGTAACGAAATGAGTTGCTCTTCTTTGGATCGTCTCTGTTTCCTATATCAGTCCCACCTGATATTCATTCCCGACTGCAGAACACCATTCGATTATTGGTGGAAGGAGGGCTTTGTAGGCTACTTCCTTTGTTGATAGACCACATTTCCGGAGGATTCTTCCAATCAAATTCAGCCTGACATCTGCATTACCCGCAGTAAATTTTGTGTGATTGTGCCACAGGATACACCGACATATTTTATGGACGTAACTGCTTCCAGTGGTTGTTTTTGATCCGGGGAACCATACAATAGTGACACAGTCATGTGTGAAAAAGATTTCATCAGTAAATAGTGTTAACGGAGCAGTCATCGACTGACAACCAATCAATGACAAAATTCCAGTACTGTCTATTTTTAACTCCTTACCTAGAAAACTGAATCCGACGTAAATAATGACGATTGTGGTCTTAGATACATAATGTTCGCGATATTATTCCATGTAGAACGGTACCACATGACATCCTTCGTGTACTTGTATACTGAAGAGCAAAAGAAACTTGTATAGTCATGGCACGTTACAATGATTTAAGTGAGTTTGGACGTGGTTTTATCGTCGCCTTACTAGCGATGGGGCACACCGTCTCCGGGACACAATCCCGTACGACCATTTCACGAGTGTACCGTGAATATCAGGAATCCGATAAAACATCAAGTCTCAGACACCACAGCGAACGGAAAAAGATCCGGCAAGAACGGGACCAACGATTGATGAGAATCGTTCAACGTGACAGAAGTGTAACACTTCCGCAAATTACTGCAGATTTCGATGCTGGGCCATCAACAGATGTCAGCGTGCGAACCAGTCAACGAAACATCATCAATATAGGCTTTCGGAGCTGAAGGCCCACTCGTGTACCCTTGATGACTGCACGACACAAAGGGTTACGCCTAGCCTGGTCCTCTAAACACCGACATTGGACTGTTGATGACGGGAAGCATGTTGCCTGGTCGGTCGAGTCTCACTTTAAAATGTATCAAACGGGTGAACATGTACGGGTATGGAGACAAACTGATGAATCCATGGACGCTGCACGTCAGCCGGGGACTGTTTAAGTTCGTGGAGGCTCTGTAATGATGTGGGACGTGTGCAGTTGGTGTGATATGGGACCCCTGATACATGTACATCCATTCTTGTCCATCGTGCATTCGACGGACTTTGGGAATTCCAGCAGGATAATGCGAAACCCCACACGTCCAGAATTTCTGCAAGGTGGCTCCAGGAACACCCTCCTTAGTTTAAACACTTCTGCTGGCCAGAAAACTCCACAGACATGAACATTATTGAGCCTATCTGGGATGATTTGAAACGTGCTGTTTGGAAGAGACCTCCATCTGCCCGTACTCTTACGGATTTATGGACAGCCCTGCAGGATTCATGGTGTCGATTCCCTCCAGCACTACTTCAGACATTGGTCATGTCCATGTTTCGTCGTGTAGCGGCATTTCTGCGTGCTCGCGAGGGGCCTACACGATACAAGGCAGATGCACAAATTTCTTTGCCCTTTGAGTGTAGAAGGGCAACGGTCTACCGCTAGAATAACGTCTTCTGTTTCATCTACACTCTGTTAAGGTTTATGTTCATATGAAACATGACTGCTCGACGAGACATCAATGTCATTTTAATGAAAACAAAGATGAGCACGCTTGAATCTGGTAGTCTTCGATCCAGAAATGGTCTATCGCACTCTGTATCACTGACACGTGGCAGTGGTAGGTCTGTCAACTGTTCTCGCTCATTGTACTCCACGTGTATGGTCGTATAAATAAAAAGAATGAAACAAACAACTGAGCAAGTATGAACATGTATAGCTTTATAAAGAATTTTGTTAGTAAAAGTGTGATGAAACTCGCGTCGTCGTCTCAGTAGCAGATCATGGGATGTTCAAGTTTTAATTCGGCTGATCGATCAAAATTCACCAATAACAGAAGCAAGAGAGCCCCACTAGTGCTGTCGAGTGAGGCGGTCTTTTCTGAGAAACGCAAGTCATTGGGGCATAGGTGAAGCAACGGCGTCTGTGAGGTTCGAAGCCTGGCGGATGGAAATGAACTGTGTCCTAATCACAAATACTACGTAATTTGCAACAGACGACACCCTTTCTCTCCGAACGCGTTGACAGGTCCAAGGCGAAGTAAGACGTCAGAGGAAAAGGCGGACATAATAAAGTTACGAATTGTAACATTCTGGCAGACTTCATTCCGCAAGGGTAGCACTCAGCGCTATAGATGGAAGCTATTCTAATATCAACAACATTGTTGAGCAAAACGAAGCTATAGCGTGGAGTGAGCAGGTGTAGACTGAGAGGTGGCTACACAGTTACGATAAAACAAGTCATATCTCTTAGGAAATGAATTTACTTAGTGATTATCAGCGCTTTTTTATTGGTGACATATTAGCAGACTTTGACAAAATATCAGAACTGTGATAGATCAGTATGGCGCATTCTGTTACAAGAAACCTTCTCCTTCGTATGAGTGATGGTGGGCCGAGAGTCAGAAGTTGTGTTTGCGATGCACGTTGAATTATGATCAACGCAGCTGAATCTTCGAGCAGTTGCTCTAACGAATGTACAGTTACGAAGTTGGAGCACACTAGACATCGACAGTATATCAAGCTTTCACCAGATTCGTCTGTGATTTATGTAAGGGTGTAACAACTCCTTCAGAGTATTATTTTCGTAGCACATTCGTTCTCAGAATTCGTAGGCTGTCGTGCAAGATGCTGTTACCTGTCCTGTGGGTAAATTCTGGTAAATTTGACAGATGTGAATGGTGCGGTTGGATTCCGATACACCCAAGTTAAACAATAATTTTCTGATACAGCCATTTTACATGTGGAACGCTGTCAGTTAGTGTTTCGACCACCCTTATTTTATATTTCGCGGCCAGAGTCAGTCGATGTAAAAGTTTTCTGAAAATGGTACCGCGTCATAATGTATAAAACTACTGCTGCTGGAGAAAAACCAACGTTTCGGCCACGGTTGCAGCGGCCTTTTTCTTGGTCTACTGGTGCGTTCTAGCTATGCAGTCTCCCTTATAGTGGTCGCAGTGTAAGTAGGCTGTTTAGGTTTCTATGTTGGTAACGCCACGTAGCGCTCTGTATGAAAATCACTGACCGTGCTGTGTGTAGTCTGTGGCTGGTTTGACTCATTGTTGGAGTATTCGTTTGTGTTGTGTTTGGCTGTTCGATGTGAACAGCACGTAGCGTTGGGCAGTTGGAGGTGAGCCGCTAGCAGTGGTGGAAGTGGAGAGAGAGATGCCAGAGTTTTGAGAGGTCATTATAAGCGGACGATCTGGACGTGTGTCCGCCAGAGGAAGCAATTTTGTAAAGATGGATGTCATGAACTGATATATATGATGACTTTTGAACATTATTAAGATAAATACATTGTTTTTTCTCTATCAAAATCTTTAATTTGCTAATTATGCCTATCAGTAGTTAGTGCCTTCAGTAGTTAGAATGAATCTTTTATTTAGCTGGCAGTATTGGCGCTCGCTGTATTGCAGTAGTTCGAGTAACAAAGATTTTTGTGAGGTAAGTAATTCATGAAAGGTATAGGTTATTGTTATTCAGGGTCATTCTTTTGTAGGGATTATTGAAAGTCAGATTGCGTTGCGCTGAAAAAATATTGTGTGTCGGTTTAGTGATGATCAGAGTAAGTAAAACTAGAAATGTCTGAGTACGTTCAGTTTTTCTCAGCTGTTTGAAAATCAAATAACGTAGAAGCTTACCAGCACAGTCATTCATAATTTTTCTAAGCGGACGTTACAGCGGGATCGAGGACGTCCGAGGTTCCGCTAATGACAAGGTGGATGCATTACAAACTGAAGGTGTGTACAAGGTGGAATGCGAATGTGAAGAGGCATACATTAGCGAGACTGGCAGGCCAATAGCAACGCGCATTCGGAAACACGGGCGCTATATTCGTCTAGGGTAACACAACATATGTGCAATGGCAGAACGTCAGCAAGACTGCGGAAAACAAAAATAATTCAGCGAAGCCTTTGTGTTGGCCAAGCAAACGGTTATGACGAAACGCAAAATCAGAGAGGCCATCTGAAATCCTTGAACACCCTAATAACATTAATAGGGAGGATGGACTCAGGCTGGCCCCATCTTGGCTGCCAGCAATCGGAGCCCAACAGACTGCACTGTCAACGGGAGGCACGAGCACTACCGGCGAATAACTGCTGCCGCGCGGCCGACGTCCAGCAGCCAACTCCTTATTCGACGGTGTCCGCCAATCATGGTACATAACACAAGAGCCAATAGACAACAGAGGTTACGTACTCATCGTAATAATCTATTCCTTAAGCGACCAATGAAATGAACTATGTTTTTAAAATTATGACGTAATGGTATGCGCAGTGAACAATAACAACAGATGATGAAGGACACTGCATAGATAGAATGCACCAATAGGCCCAGAAGAAGGGCGCTGCAACTGTGGCCGAAACGTTAGTTTTTCTCCAGCAGCAGTAGTTTTATACACTGCTGGCCATTAAAATTGCTACACCAAGAATAAATGCAGATGATAAGCGGATATTCATTGGACAAATATATTATACTAGAACTGACATGTGATTACATTTTCAAGCTATTTGGGTGCATAGATCCTGAGAAATCAGTACCCAGAACAACCACCTCTGACCGTAATAACGACCTTGATACGCCTGGGCATTGTCAAACAGACTTTGGATGGCGTGTACAGGTACAGCCGTCCATGCAGCTTAAACACGATACCACAGTTCATCAAGAGTAGTGACTGATGAGCCAGTTGCTCGGCCACCATCGACCAGACGTTTTCAATTGGTGAGAGATCTGGAGAATGTGCTGGCCAGGGCAGCAGTCGAACATTTTCTGTATCCAGAAAAGCCCGTACAGCACCTGCAACATGCGGTCGTGCATTATCCTGCTGAAATATAGGGTTTCGAAAGGATCGAATGAAGGGTAGAGCCAACGGTCGTAACACATCTCAAATGTGACGTCCACTGTTCAAAGTGCCGTCAATGCGAACAAGAGGTGACCGACAAGTGTGACCAATGGCACCCCATACAATCACGCCGAGTGATACGCCAGTATGGCGAAGACGAATACACGATTCCAATGTGCGTTCACCGTGATGTCGCCAGACACGGGTGCGACCATCATGATGCTGTAAACAGAACCTGGACTCATCTGAAAAAATTAAGTTTTGGCATTTGTGCACCCAGGTTCGCCGTTGAGTACCTCATCGCAGGCGATCCTGTCTGTGATACAGCGACAAGGGTAACCGCAGCCATGGTTTCCGAGCTGATAGTCCATGCTGCTGCAAACGTCGTCGAACTGTTCATGCAGATGGTTGTTGCCTTGCAAACGTCTCCATCTACTGACTCAGGGATCGAGACGTGGTTGCACGATCCGTTACAGTCATGCGGATAAGATGCCTGTCATCTCGACTGCTAGCGATACGAGGCCGTTGGGATCCAGCGCGGCGTTCCGTATTACCCACTTGAACCTACCGATTCTATATTCTGCTAACAGTCATTGGATCTCGACCAACGCGAGCACCAATGTCGCGATACGAAAAATCGCAATCGCGATAGGCTACAATCCGACCTTTATCAAAGCCGGAAACGTGATGATACGCATTTCTCCTCCTTACACGAGGCACCACAACAGCGTTTCACCAGGCAACGCCTGTCAAATGCTGTTTGTGTATGAGAAATCGGTTGGAAACTTTCCTCGTGTCAGCACGTTGTAGGTGTCGCCACCGGCGCCAACCTAATCATTTGCATATCACCTCATCTTCTTCTTGTCTGTCAAATTTCGCGTCTGTAGCACGTCGACTTTGTGGTGTACCAATTTTAATGGCCAGTAGTGTACATTATGACGTGGTACCATACCCAGAAATCTTTTATGTCCACCTTTATTTCGTTTCGAGCCATAACGGTTGTTTTACATTGTTTGGTACGAAAATGGGCACATCCCAAACTCATGTAAAATACAAAAGGGAAGACCGAATAGGCTATATAAACAGTAGGAGCAGTTCCTTTACAAATTGCGTATGCGAATACCATATAGGAGAGTTCACCGTTTGTAAATATCAGGTTGTGTTGGGAAGTAACGCCTCTGCATTTTGTATGTGAAAATCCTTCAGACTTTTTGAATAGAATAACCACAGTTAACATTCTACATCTTTTTCTTCAAGTCTACATACTTGTATCTCAAAATAATCGCTATGGCGACGAATACATTCTTCCCAGCGATGGACCAGGTTGTTGATGCCGTACTTGTAAAATATTTGACTTTGTTGACAGAGCCGCAACCTCATTTTCTGCTTGCGTCGATTCAGCACTGTCAGACTGAAGTTCTCGAAGATGTTAATTAATTTTGGAAGCCGGCCGTTGTGGCCGAGCGGTTCTAGGCGCTTCAGTCCGGAACCGCGCTGATGCTACGGTCACAGGTTCGAATCCTGCCTCGCGCAGGGATGTTTGTGATGTCCTTAGGTTAGTCAGGTTTAAGTAGTTCTAAGTCTAGGGGACTAATGACCTCAGATGTTTAGTCCCATAGTGTTTTGCCATTTGAACCATTTTTAAGTTAGATGAAAATTGGATGGGATCAAGTCGTGACTATGGAAAGTTGTCGATAACAGTGAACCCGAGATGTCGGATTGTTGCAGATGTCGCAAAGCTTGTGTGTGGTCTGCCATTGCCATGCTGAACAAGAGACTGCCCCATGTGTGGACCAACTCTCCGAATTCGAAACTCGACTACAGCACGCTTTTTTTCCTCTCACCGCTATATTTACGTTACGTACTGGCAATGGCACAGCCACAGTTCGCAGTCTTGTTGTGGCATAGCGCTCAAACGATGTAGACATAAAGAATGAAGATGTAGACATTTGCTGTATTTAAAACGCAGTAAGAGTTTTCACAATAAAAATTCGAAAGCATTTCTATTCAGCACATTATCGTAAGTGTAGCATGCTTAAACGATACAGTGGAAGTGGCCGACGAATCACAGCTATAATCACAGTTGAAAAATTCAGTTCTGTAAACTTGAGTACAACGTTACAACTTGAAATTCAAAACAAAACTGACTATTACTGATATTTCCATAGCCAGTGCGCTACTAATACTGAAAATTAAAATTTCTCCCTGCAACTGACTGTATTTCTGTAACTAGTAAAAACTGGTCATGTGTGTTTGAAATGTTTTATTCGAATTCGTCTTTAGAGCCTCCTCAAAAAAAATTTTTCTATTCCTTCTGGAGCACCATGTAGAGAAATGAAGGTATAAGATACCTTGTAAACAATGTTACAGAAAGGACAGAAGATCTAAACGAAAATAATAATGAGATACGACACTGCGAGAAGAATTCGACAGTACCGAAATATAAATGAAAACAGTGCACCGAAGCAATCGACATCCTCTGATAATTACTAAGCTCCTTGATGGAACGATAGTGAAAAAACTACTCTACTTGTTGTAAAGGAGATACAGAGTGAACACGAGCAAAACGGAAAACCGCAGGGATGGATAAATGAAAACAGTGCACCGAAGCAGACGACATCCTCTGATAATTACTAAGCTCCTTGATGGAACGATAGTGAAAAAACTACTCCACTTGTTGTAAAGGAGATACAGAGTGAACACGAGCAAAACGGAAAACCGCAGGGATGGATTCCTGATTGGTAATGGATGAAAAATTGTCCTATGAACATGGGTCCTGATATCCATCGTTGCCACGGTTGATGGCGCTGACGAATGAAATTTCCTTTATCAACGTACCATGTCTGTAGCCCACAGCTGACGATTATGCAGATTGATGATGCCAGTTATAGTAAAGGCTGCATCGTCTGTAAAGAGGGTTCATGACAGATTGCCCATAATTGTGATGCCCTGGTGCAAAAACCGTTGACAGAATCCTTCCAGTATAGGGAAATCCACTGCTGATAATGACTCCACTCGTTGCAAGTGATACGGATAGTGGCGGTTGTCCTACAGGATATACATATACACCCTGTTGGCGGTGCACTTCCCTGCACCTTGTACTTTGCCTTGAAATGTTCTGTGGCGTGGTTGGTGTCTGTGAGTGAGCATTGGTGGATTGGTATAGCCCTGCTGCCTGTCGCCCGTTTCCATCTAGTTGGGCGTACACAAACGCCACCTCGGCTGGTTCCTGACGTGAATACCGGATCATTCTGGTGCTTACAGTACACAGCATCAATGACACAGCCTGAAACACAGAAGTAACACACGACACGTGGTCAGAGGAACTTTCATTCGTCAGCGCCATCTACTGTGGCACCGCAGAATTTCCAGACGCATGTTCATAGGACATTTTTTCCTCCATTTCCAGCCAGGAACCCGTCCCAATGGTTTTCGGTTTTGTTGGTGTTCACCTTGCATAAATAAGTCAGTTATAAAGAACAACATTATAATTCCAAGGCCAAAGAAGCAGACGATTGACGGTATGAAAATCATCGAACCATCAAGGTAGTAAGCTAGGTCTGCAAGTCCTAACAGGGATTATCTACAGAAGAATGCAACGACTCAAAACCGACTTGGGAGAAGATCAGCATCGATTCTGCAGAAACGGAGGAGTGTGCAGAGCAATCCTAATCATGGAATACAGTGTGAAGAAAGGCAAACTTACATTTGTACCAGTTGTTGATTCAGAAAAAGCATTTAACAATGTGCACTGGAATAAAATCATTCAAATTTGTAAGAGAGATATTCAGAAAGGGAACGGCAAAACGTGCAGTAACCGTACTGTAATTGGCAGGTATCTGACAGGGAGGGTGTATTTCATGGCGGAAGAGGTACGCACGTTTTGGTGGTTCAATTAGTTCGCTCAGAAGGTCGATCGTTCTTCACTGGTGCTGGATTTCTTGCTATGGACATGTACTCGCCTGATTGTGCCTACTAGCAATAACGACCTAATTACTGTGTTCTTAATCTGTACGACGGTGATACTTCCCTCGCTGCCTACGTTCCTCGTAAACAATAATGTGTAGTTTCGCGCACTTGAAAATCTATGAGCCAATATAGTGTAATGTAGCGCGTGTTGTACCCAATATTGGAGGAGGAATGTCGTCACCAGAAACGCGTGCTACTTAACCCGTGCAGTGCGGCCGCAGCGCTGGCTGTTAATAATTCAGTCTAAATACCACCACTCAGCATGTCTAACAGACTAATTAATCAGTTACGCAACAAGCATTTCTATCGGAAACTAAATCCTCATGGAACTTTATTTCAGGCAGTAGTTTCACAACTAAAATACAGCTAGGCAATGGTTCACACTGGCGGATGATATACTCGTCGCTTGACAATTACGTATATACGTCCCGTAAACGGAAAATGATATTAAGCTTAAGTGGTATAAATATGGTTTCGATCATGTGTGTGTGACGCTGTTACAGAAAGCTAATTATGTTTAACGTAGCACAATATACGGTGGTAGTTCCTGCATCATGTATCTCGCTTGATGACCATGACGCTAACACGGGGAAATTTTTGTCACACACAGAGGGATACCAACACCCTTCCTCATGGCGTACCGAGCCCGAATGGAATACAAGGAAGGAAAATTATAGTAGGACACGTTTCACCCTCCACAGCACATCTCAAACTGGATTAGAGAAATTGGATGGTTTGGTAGTTGCCCCTGCAACTGAATTTTCTGTCATAAGACACCACAAAAAACTCTGGAATGTGAGATACCATCGAGTCTCCTTGTGTAAAAAGCATGCTGCATTTACTGCTCATTTGTGTCCTTTCTTTGAAATGACATATACAATAAGACTCATAAAATGTTCATTCCGAATCCATTTTAAAATGAAAAGCTCTTGAAAATCAAATGGTTCAGATGGCTCTGTGAACCATGGGACTTAACATCTGAGGTCATCAGTCCCCTAGAACTTTCAACTACTTAAACCTAACTAACCTAAGGACGTCACACGCATCCATGTCCGAGGCAGGATTCTAACCTGCCACCGTAGCGGTCGCGCGGTTCCAGACTGAAGCGCCTAGAACCGCTCGGTCACAGCGGCCGGATCTTTAAAATAATTTATCTATTGTTGTGCAGAGTATTTCAGGAGTAATAGTAAATATTTTAGAATGTTTTGAGTAAGACATTTCATGCAACTTGTATCCAATTTTATCCGCTACAGAGACAAGTTGTTAAAAAGTAACTCAATGATTAAAATCAAAGTAGGTTCTTTTTGTGAGACAGCCACAACTGTACAAGTGTATTTTATGAAATGAAGAAACCACGCAACAATTGCTGAATCAACAATTTCTTATTGCACGCGTCACCGTTTTGGAACACCTAAGACTCCATCACGTGGTGCAAAAATAATCGCTTAACGTCTGAGGTCATCCTCACATTAATGTTGTCATGGCACAAAGGTTCCGCGTCAAACGAGTAAAAGGTAGGCGGGACATTAATTTCACGATAAAAATGAATTCTCATGGAAATTTATGTCTCCCCCTTCCCCGCCCAATTTTTACTCTTTTAACATGGAGCTTCTATCCCATAACAAAACTGAGGTGAGGATGACCTCAGATGGATAAGTGATTTAAATTTTTACAATAGATGATGACATTTAAAGTGTTCTGAAACGAGTTTTATATACAATAAACTATTGTACATTCAGTAGCTGTTGTGCTGTTTCTCAGTTTTACAAAATGAATTGAGATCAAACCTGATTTTCATAAATTTCGCCTCTAATTCCAGTTCCGACTTGAACGAAATTCCGAATTGTCATGACGACATCAGATGTAGCTCTTCTGATGTTGATCTTTTATGGAATCAGCTCTATCCACAATCCAAATGATCAATTCGTCTACAATGTTTACTTTTTCGTTCTAGAACTGGTCTTTCATCCATCTCTATACGCAAAAAGCTAGACGTATACGGTCTGGGGACCTTGGAGGTCAAGAAATGCTGCCGTTTAGAACAGGGTCTACCGCAGCATAGTATGCAGCATGTATGCGGCACGTCTCGGCTTTGCTCGGTCTTTATCGTACCTACTCGGTTCAGCAAGACACTTCACCTAGCAATGCCATGTGAGCACAATGTACAGCATGTATGCAGTATGATGATAGGCCTGTCTCGAAATATCTCGGTTTTGCTCGATCCTTACCATACCTACTCGGTTCAGTGTGACATTTCATTTAGTACTGCTATGCGAGACTGTTTCTTCCGGAATTTAGTATGGCATTTTGCGGTTGATACGTCTGTCTCCGGTTCCGAAGAATCGTGGTGTTGGCGCTGTTCATCCTTCGCTATTTATTCGTGGTACCAAGGAAGTTCATAGTTCCAATGGTTGTTTGCATAAGAGTTTGTGGCCTAGAGTTCTATCGTCCTAAACTTTTAAAATGAATGGTAATGACAGAAAGGAAAGATGAGAAGCCTTAGTATTTATTGTGTAGACCAATAATCAACGGGTACCGGAGGTTTGCTGTGGAACAGCAATATAACAGCACGCAGAAACAATTTAGTTGTATAGTTGAAATGAGAGAATGAAAAGTTACAACGATTGGTGCACGATTAGTACAGCAGTCATCGTTCTTAGATCAAGAAGCATGAACCGTGGAGACTGACGGAAGGGTGTTCTACTTGCATCACTGATATCGATATTCGGCTGTCTTGCTACCTTTGACTGCTGCCCCCGGCAGGTTTGCCGGGTGAACGTGTGACGAGAGTGTCTCCGGTCGGCGTTCAACGATCCAACTTGTGTTGAAAACAAACCGGAGTCCCTAACCGCGGTGCATGGGCCTCGCCGTGCTCGGCGCCCTTGTCTTTTGGCGCGCCGGATGTACGGTGCCGATCATTGGGCGCTTTGACGTGCAGAATTGTGGTGGGTTCGTCGTCTCACGCTGAACAGCTTCCCAGCTCGTAATTTTCAAGCTCCAAGTTACGTATGACTTTTATTCTGTGTTTAACTAAGAAGATTGTTGAAACTTATTGTGGCATGGGTAGCTGTCCGAGATGGTTCTGAACTTGGTTCCATAGTGGCTGTTTTAAGGAGGCTGGTGTTCCTCATTTCGTTTCTCATCATCTGTGGAGTGGTTTTCATTCAAATTTTAACTTGTATTAGGACGTATTGACCGCTTTGGGACTGGTTGCGGTTGTGTACACGCCCGGCAGCCGTAGAGTTAATGGTTTAATCATTTGTCACCGCACGACTTGGTATGTTTATTTAATGTTGAAAGCTAGAGTATTGCTCCATAAGAATTTGGGGGCATGCTTATCACATATTCCAGTGTAGCTCTGACTGGACTTTGTTTTCATTGCAATATATTTGTACTGCAGGCCACTTGTTAAGTCTGCTCGTTTCCTAGCGTCGGTGCGGTTATCGATTCTTGGGGGTAGGTTAGGTTAGTGTTGTTTAACGTCCCGTCGACAACGAGGTCATTAGAGACGGAGCGCTAGCTCGGGTTAGGGAAGGATGGGGAAGGAAATCGGCCGTGTCCTTTGAAAGGAACCATCCCGGCATTTGCCTAAAACGATTTAGGGAAATCACGGTAAACCTAAATCAGGATGGCTGGAGACGGGATTGAACCGTCGTCCTTCCGAATGCGAGTCCAGTGTGCTAACCACTGCGCCACCTCGTTCGGTATATCGATTCTTGTCAGTACCGCTCATTGTGAGGCCGGTCGGACTATATATAAATATATATATCACCTGCTAGTGAGCCTGTGCACAAGCAGTGGGGAGTGAACTCTCGTATTGACTGCCGGCCGTAGCGTTATTGCTTCCAAATATTGCTGTGAGCCTTAAAGCTGTTCTCTAAAGTTAAGGGCAGTTTGAGAATCATTCTGAGTCACGATGTCCGTTAGTTCGTTGCCGCAGCGGATACACCGGTTCTCGTGAGATCACCGAAGTTAAGCGCTGTCGGGCATGGTTGGCACTTGGATGGGTGACCATCCAGGCCGCCATGTGCTGCTGCCATTTTTCGGGGTGTACTCAGCCTCGTGATGCCAATTGTGGAGCTACGCGACCGAATACTAGCGGCTTCGGTCAAGAATAGCATCCTAACGACCGGGAGAGCGGTGTGCTGACCACACGCCCCTCTTATCCGCATCCTCCTCTGAGGATGACACGGCGCTCGGATGGTCCCGGTAGGCCACTCATGGCCTGAAGATGAAATGCTTTCTTATGTCCGTTAGTTAAGTGAGGCCACATTGTTAATATTAACATATCTGTAAGTCATTTTGCTGGTTATTACTAGCCATTCTTATCTAACACTTGTGTTAATCATTTGTGTATCTTTAATAATGTTCAATTTGATTTTCCTGTGCGCCAGTTTTGCGACCTTGGTTGGCTCACTTTGCATTTTTAGTGTAAGCTTGTTTCACTGTGGACCTTTGTGTGAGCAGTTCAGTTTTATTAAGCTTTAAGATCTTTGTTTTTTTTTTTTTTAATGAAATTGTGGTGTTGTGTGGCTGTGTAACTTTGGGTCTTTTGAGATATGGTTAAACAAGAATGATTGTTTGTGATTATTTCACCGCGCCTACTATCTATGTTTTTGGTTCCGGACGCAAAATATGATTCTTATTCGTGTTTATGTAATTTAATTTGAAGTGAATATTTCTATATTGCATCAGGAAGAGGGCAAATGTCCAAATTGAAGTTTATAATAAAGTCTATTTTGAGTCAAATTAAAATTGTAAAATAATCACAAGCTTGTCCATCACTATTGATCCCGAGCTTACTATTTCTTTTAATAACTGCGGTAAGATTGTAATTTTTGATATTCTAAAGAATTGAGTAGCACCACGGTTCAAAGCACTTATGCTATATTAGCTGGCATTGACCACGTGATGAAAGTAATGTTGCTAAGAGTAAACTTTCTTCCGGTGCACGAATTAATAAATGGGCGGTTGCAGCAGCTTCTGATGGAACTGGATGAATGCTGTGAAGACGTTACATATTACAGTAAAGTGCATTGATTAAGTAAAGGGGCATACCTAGACAAATTTTTCGATTTAAGACCCGCTATTGTCGACCTTCTGAAGCAAAAAGGAAAGTAAGAACGAAAATTAGAACGTCCAGAAGGGACAGTGGACCTCTCATTTTAAGTGGACTTTACTGCACACCTCAAATAATGTGATGTTGCTAGAAGAGAAAGAACTTGTTTCTTATTTAGTGGGGATGCATTTAAAAAGAAAACTGCATTGTGGAAGACGTCTGACAAAAGAACCATCCATTTCCACGAGCTCACAGGCGTTAAGCAAAATGCGAATTTTGAAGAATTCATTGTGGCTTTGGAAGAATTACAGGACTAGTACTCTAAATGGTTGAGGGACAGTACCAACTTTACATCCGTTTTTGAGCTGTTTTCGAGGTCGTTCACCGTTTCCACTGAAAGTTTGTGCAGATGAAACGTATCGATGTGAAACGCATTTCCCTTTTAAAAGTCAAATTCTTTTATGATTAAATGGTCCGGCTGTTGTACTTCGTTTTCCTCATTAGCTGTTTTCTCGTCTCCTTAAATAGGTTGCGAACGTCATCCATGTGTCGATCAACATATATGGGTGAAAGACTTTTTTTATTGGGTAACTTACTGAGTCACGATCACCCGGGTGACAAAAACCTGCAAAACTTTCTACATCTGTCCGCATGGCGACAGGTTGTACCATACAAATATTTTATTACATTAAATAACGCTGATGTGATCTATATTGTTATGAAGTATGATACCATTCTGCATGCAAGACGTTCAGTATTCCTTACACTATTGCAATGCCATCGAAATGAGACACGTCCGCAGTTTCCCAGCCTTTGCCGTCTGCCCACTGAGAATGCGAGGAGTGATGGTGGCGCGGGATTAGCCGAGCGTTCTAGGGCGCTGCAGTCATGGACTGTGCGGCTGGTCCCGGCGGAGGTTCGAGTCCTCCCTCGGGCATGGGTGTGTGTGTTTGTCCTTAGGATAATTTAGATTAAGTAGTGTGTAAGCTTAGGGACTGATGACCTTAGCAGTTAAGTCCCATACGATTTCACACACATTTGAACAGTTGAACATTTGAACATTTGAGTGATGGTGCTGGAAGTGTGCAGCCAGGTGACGAAAATACGCACAGGAGCGAGAGCACAGTACACGTATGGAATCTTGGGTGCTCTTGATTTAGGTTGTTCGGAAGTCCCGTCATGCTGGAAGAATGACCATCATTGCAGCCAAGTTAAACTCTTACAATTGTGAGAATAGATATCGGGGACCTGTAACGCTATGCGGTAACACGACAGGCCAAATAAACTTTGATTTTACCTAAAGTACAGTTCCATCTTTGGAAGTCAATTACTGAAATGTTTTAGTGGGGAGGAAACAGCCTACATATAATGAAAGACACGCTTTAGAATGTTAGACATAATCTGAGAAACGCTTCAGTTTCATTTATAGCGATTAAAATCTTACAGAGCCTGTGTTCTTTTTACACTGTCTACTTGCAGAGTCTGCACTCGCCATTGGTTTGTGGTATGTCAGAGAAATTAAATTGCAGTACTGCTGGATAAATTAATTTACAAGCTCGCCCCAAATCGTAAGCTTTTAAATGAAAAGTTTCAGCTATAATCCATTCGGAACATGGTGCTACATACCGACATTACAGGAGAAACAGCTAATAATGTTAATAGTGTTTCAACTTTTCGACAAGAGTTAGAGTCCGAACTTCAGTAGATTCTTCCAAAGATGGTCATCTAGCGTGATAAATAATGAAGTCCACATCCAACAACTCTTTTCCAAAGCAGAGCACAGAGTAACGCAGAAATAGCGTCGTCGTTCACCTCGACCGTCCCGTGGCCGGCGACAGTCGCAGGCTCTATTTGCCTCTGTAGACGGCGGACAGGACATCCACCCACAGCTTACTGCCAGTAGTTGGTTTCACCTCGAGCAAATGTGGTCCATCCCACCAATTAAATAACTCATACCGTTGCCATTTGAATTTCTCTTTCGGATTGATAACTTTTTTTATCATTCGCGGTTCTCCTCCTGAGCAACGACCAACGGATAATTTTCAGTAAGGCAAGGGGGAAGGAAACTTTTCAAGACGGGACGTGGTCGGCTGCGGGCTCTGAAAGAAAACATAAAAACTTCATTTTGGCTGGAGTTTTGATTTTACACCGCTCAGAAATCACACATACATACGAAATTCCATATAAAAAACATATTAAAAGCTACAAATGCAGGGCTTAATTCGAAAGATAACTAATCCAAAGAGGTTTTTTACAATTCTTAATTAAGACCAATAATGTCGGAACAATTTTCCCAAACCGAATGACATTTCTAAATGGATACAGGGAAAGTTTAGTGCGTAGGAAATAAACAATACTGAAGAGAGAGAGAGTTCTCTAACGCCATTCCCAGTATGCAATAAACGTATCAGTTGCAAACATAATATCACCAAGGATATGTAAAATTTGCATAAAATACAAGGCTATTGCAAATGCCTGAAAAGGTTTCACAGATCTGCTGTAGCTATATGATTTGACATATTGTTTCAGCGCTTCGCACACATTTATAGAAAAATTCAGAAAGTCCTTTTGTCGTATTGTATTGTATTGAACTGGGGAACTAGAAACGACGGAGAGGCTTCGTCTCCGCCGTAGCCTCAGTGGTTCACAACCACACAACAGACTGCAGCAGTCCACTCACCTCTCCGCCGCCTCACACCGAACTCAAGGTTATTGTGCGGTTCGGCCCCCTGTGGACCCCTCCGGGAAAGTCTCACACCAGACGAGTGTAACCCTAATGTTTGCATGGTAGGGTAATTATGATCTACGCATTCGCCGAGGCAGATGGAAAACCGCCTTAAAAACCATCCACAGACTGGCCGGCACGGCGGTCCTCGACGTACCGGGGACCGGCACGGCTTTCCTCCCGGAAAGCAGTGCGTTAGACCGCACGGCTAATTGGGCGGGATTTTTTACATATTACTAGTGCTTCATATGTGGCTCCCTAGTTTTTCGGCAGATATCAAGTCGATGATCAAGTTCTTCCTACGTTCGTCGTACCATGATGGTAGGTTCTATGGTAGAGGAGATGTAAATATTGAACCTTTCCCACAGCTCACGTAAAAAAAAAAAAAAAAAAAAATGCCATGGGTAATTTCGGGAGAGACTGGAGGCCGTGACATATTTTGCTGGCCATCAAGCCCACCCCAGCGATCCGTCGGTTTCTGTATTTCTTGTTTAAAACGTTACGAACATCATAATGGAATTGGGGTAGAGCACGATACTGTTGATAGACGAAGTCCACACTGCCTGTCTCCATTATATCACGAGCCAATTTTCCAGCACGTCCAGATCCTGGTGTCCTGTAACGGACTGTGCGCAGGAAAAAAGGGACCGTAACTTTAAAGTGAGAGACAGAATGGAACACATTAACTTTTGATGAATCTCCAATATTTCTTCACTGTTTCATTCACAAAAAACCTTGCTACATCGCTGAAAACGAGTTCCTTACAAAACCCATCCCTCTTCCATAAGCTGTTGCAACTGTGCCAAAAATTCAAATCGTCTGACGTTGTCATTGAGAGTCACAGCATGCAGCACTTACAAGCGGTAAAGCTTCAGCTTCAGTTGTTTCCTCAGGATCCTCACAACGTTTATGGTACGTGCAGCTCTCTGCTTGTTTTGTTGAAAGACTTCTGTGGGCTACGTGCGAAACTCGCCTGCAAGTCGTCAACCGTTTCTTCATTCACTGCAGGCAGACCCGTTGATTTCCCCTTGCAGAGCTATAAACTGGACATAACATCATCGATTGAATTCCGCAGATGGTGAATCTTTGCTGAACTTCGTTCTGAAGCGTCGGTGCGCTGTTGCGGTAGATTGATGTGAGTGAATTTCAACTACAACAAACGCTTTTTCGGTGACTGACACCATCTCGCCTAACTGCTCACAATTGCGCTCTCATGACAGATGCCTGAATTGCTGCAGCTACTGTACAAAAATTTTTGAGTTTTTCTGCATGAGTGTTGAGTAACTAGGGTCAATTTATGAAATGACTTCAGTCATTTATAATAACCTTATATTTATTGAGTACCCTCCACACATTGACAATATATTTACCGCACAAGATTTTTTTAGCGGCTCTAAAATTGTTACACAACAGACTGTGACGTCACCTCTTAGACAGCGACGGGCGCAGCACTTTCTGTGTGTCAGCCAGGTAACGGTTGGGAGACAGCTTTACTTGCTTCCCCACATAATGATTGAGCTAAAGGAAGGCAGATCACCTAGCAGCCTTGCTGTCAATGAAATTAAGGCCAAGCACATGATGATCACTAGGGGGGAAATGCTGCCAGCCTGACGTGATTCTCAGCACGAGGCTTCACTTTTCAACTGCAGAACTTTTAATATCTGGAATCCAGTATTATTAACAGGGAACAATCCACGTCAACTGAAAGAAAAACACGTCTCTGAAGTCGTCATAGATGCTTCCACACGTTTGAGAACTTGATAACCTCCAGGATATTTAACGGACAGTCCTATGTTAACCTACAGATGAGACTGACGAGTAGCGGTTGCGCAATAATTTTAGTGCCGTTTAGAATAATCAGTTGTTGTATACGGAGATCATAGAAAAATGCTGAGTAGCACTGCCTTGTAATATTAATAAGTCTGTCTGGACATGTCCTTAGGATGGATGCTCGAAGAACGACAAAAATTTAGTACTGGAGGTCTGCTGGAAACAGGCAGGAAGACTACGAACGCGGTAGATAGCGATATATAAGTATGGTGAATAACCGTACGGGAGAGGAAGACTAGAATAAAGTTGTTCTTGTTGCCTTCAGTGAGAATACTACTCCAATGCAGCTCTCCATGCTACGCTATCTTGTGCAAGGCTCTTTATCTCCGACTAACTATTGCAATCTACATCCTTCTGTATCTACTTTCTGTAGTCATTTCTCAGTCTCCCTCTACGAATTCACCTTCCCTCCCCCCCACCCCACACCCCCCACCCCCCCACCCCGCCACCCACGCGGTCCTGCAGTACTAAACTGGTGATCCATTGATGTCTCAAAATGTGTCCTGTCAACCGATCCCTTTATTATGCAAGTTGTGCAAGAAATTTCTTCTCTCTCCAATTCTATTCCGTAGCTCTTCATTAATTGCGGGAACAACCCATGTAATCTTCAGTATTATTCTGTAGCAGCACAGTTCAATATTTTCTTCTCTCTTCTTGCCTAAACTGTTTATCGTCCGCGTTTCACTTCCATACACGGCTGTACTCCCGGCAAATACCTTCAGAAATTTCATTGATATAAACAAACTTCTTTTCTTCTCAAACGCTTTTCTTGCCATCCGCAGTATACATTTTATATCCTCTCTACTTCTGCGATCATCAATTATTTTGTTGCCCAACCAGCAAAATTCATCTACTACTTTAAATGTCTTGATTTCTAATCTAACTCCCTCAACATAACGTGACTTAATTCGATTACATTCCATTAACATTGTTTTGCTTTCTTTGATGTTCATCTTATATGATACTTTCCACACACTGTCCATTGCATTAATCTACTCTTTCAAGTCCTTTGCTATCTTTGACAGACTTACAACACCATCATAAAACCTCAAAGGTCTTGTTCCCTGTACCTAAACTGTAACTCATACTCCAGTTTTTTCTTTGTTTTCCCTTACTACTTGTTCATTGCACAGGTGGAATAACACTACAAATAAGCTGCAAATCTGTCTTTCTTACTTCTCAAACAGTGCTCCCATTTCATACTAATCGACTCGCATAACTGTCGTGTAGTTTCTGCACAAGTTGCAAACAAACTTTCATTACCTATATTTTACCCTTGCTGTCAGAATTTCAAAGAAAGTATTTCAGACAACAACACTGACAAAAGCTATATGTCTACAAATGCTATAAATGGTAGTTTTCCTATACCTAATCTATCTTCTGAGAGAAGTCGTAGGGTTGGTACTCCCTTGGGTTTTTCTACTTTTCTCCGAAATCCAAACTGATCCTTCACGAGGTCGGCTTCTACCAGTTTTTCCTTTCTTCTGCCAAGAATTCGAGAGTATTTTGCAACAGTGACTTATGAAAATCATAATTCGGTGTACTTCACATCTATCAGCACCTGATTTCTTCGGAATCGTAATTATTACATTCTTCTTCAAGTCTGAGAATACTTCGCCTGTCTCATGCATCTTGCTCACCAGATAGTATAGTTTTGTCATGGCTGTCTCTCCCAAGGCTATCAATGGTTCTTACGGAATGTTGTCTAACAGAGAGGCCTTGTTTCGATTTAGATCTTTCAGTGCTCTGTCAAGTTATTCCTGCAGTATCAAATTGGGGGAAGTGGCAACAAAACCACTATTCACGTTGGTGTGTAGAATATATGAGTCTGGCGATATACCATCTGACTTTCGGAAAAGCATCATCCACACAATTCCGAAGACGGCAAGAGCTGACAAGTGCGAGAATTATCGCACAATCAGCTTAACAGCTCACGCATCGAAGCTGCTTACAAGAATAATATACAGAAGAATGGAAAAGAAAATTGAGAATGCGCTAGGTGACGATCAGTTTGGCTTTATGAAAAGTAAAGGGACGAGAGAGGCAATTCTGACGTTACGGCTAATAATGGAAGCAAGGCTAAAGAAAAATCAAGACGCTTTCATAGGATTTGTCGACCTGGAAAAAGCGTTCGACAATATAAAATGGTGCAAGCTGTTCGAGATTCTGAAAAAAGTAGGGGTAAGCTATAGGGAGAGACGGGTCATATACAATATGTACAACAACCAAGAGGAAATAATAAGAGTGGGCGATCAAGAACGAAGTGCTCGTATTAAGAAGGGTTAAGACAAGGCTGTAGCCTTTCGCCCCTACTCTTCAATCTGTACTTCGAGGAAGCAATGATGGAAGTAAAAGAAAGGTTCAGGAATGGAATTAAAACACAAGGTGAAAGGATATCAATGATACGATTCGCTGATATTGCTATCTTGAGTGAAAGTGAAGAAGAATTAAATGATCTGCTGAACGGAACGAACAGTCTAATGAGTACACAGTATGGTTTGAGAGTAAATCGGAGAAAGACGAAGGTAATGAGAAGTAGTAAAAATGAGAACAGCGAGAAACTTAACATCAGGATTGATGGTCACGAAGTCAATGAAGTTAAGGAATTCTGCTACCTAGGCAGTAAAATAACCAATGATGGACGGAGCAAGGAGGACATCAAAAGCAGACTGGCTATGACAAAAAAGGCATTTCTGGCCAAGAGAAGTCTACTAATATCAAATATCGGCCTTAATTTGAGGAAGAAATTTCTGAGGACGTACGTCTGGAGTACAGCATTGTATGGTAGTGAAATATGGACTGCGGGAAAACCGGAACAGAAGAGTATCGAAGCATTTGAGATGTGGTGCTATAGACGAATGTTGAAAATTAGGTGGACTGATAAGGTAAGGAATGAGGAGGTTCTACGCAGAATCGGAGAGGAAAGGAATATGTGGAAAACACTGATAAGGAGAAGGAACAGGGTGATAGGACATCTCCTAAGACATGAGCGAATGACTTCCATGGTACTAGAGGGAGCTGTAGAGGGCAAAAACTGTAGAGGAAGACAGAGATTGGAATACGTCAAGCAAATAATTGAGGACGTAGGTTGCAAGTGTTACTCTAAGAGGCTAGCACAGGAAAGGAATTCGTGGCGGGCCGCATCAAACCAGTTAGTAAACCAGTAAAAAAAAAAATCAAATCTCCGATCTCATCTTCTTGTACGTCCTCTTCCCTTTGTTTAATATTGCCTCCAAGCTTAAACTATGGGATCAGTAGTATCCGGACACCTGGCTGAAAATGACTTACAAGTTGATGGCGTTCTCCATCGGTAATGCTGGAATTCAAAATGGTGTTGGACCACCCTTAGCCTTGACGACAGCTTACACTCTCGCAGGCATACGTTCAATTAGGTTCTGGATGCTTTCTTGGTGAATGGCAGCCCACTCTTCACGGAGCGCTGCACTGAGGACAGGTATCGATGTTGGTCGGTGAGGCCTGGCACGAAGTCGGCGTTCTAAAACATCCCAAAGGGTTCCATAGGATTCAGCTCAGGACTCTGTGCAGGCCAGTCCATTACAGGGATGTTATTGTCGTGTACCGCTCCGCCACAGGCCGTGCATTATGAACAGGTGCTCGATCGTGTTGAAAGATCCAGTCACCATACTCGAATTGCTCTTCAACAGTGGGGAGCAAGAAGATAGTTAAAGCATCAATGTAGGCCTGTATCGTGATAGTGTCACGCCAAACAACAAGGGGGGCAAGCCCCATCCATGAAACACACGACCACACCATATCAGCACAGCCTCCGAATTTTACTGGTGGCACTACACGCGCTGGCAGATGACGTTCACCGGGCATTCTCCATACCCACACCCTGCCCTCGGATCTCCACGTTGTGTACCGTGATTCGTCACTCCACACAACGTTTTTCCACTGTGCAGTCGTTCAATGTTTACGTTCCTTACACCAAGCGAGGCGTCGTTTGGCGTTTACCGGTGTGATGTGTGGCTTTATGAGCAGCCACTCAATCATGAAATCTAATTTTTCTCACCTCCCGCCTAACTGTCATAGAACTTGCAGTGGATGCTGATGCAGTTTGGAATTCCTGTGCGATAGTCTGGACAGACGTCTGCCTATTCTACAGGGTGGTCCATTTATAGTGACCGGGCCAAATATCTCACGAAATAAGCATCAAACGAAAAAACTACAATGAACGAAACTTGTCTAGCTTGAAGGGGTAAACCAGATGGCGCTATGGTTGGCCCGCTAGATGGCGCTGCCATAGGTCAAACGGATATCAACTGCGTTTTTTTAAATAGGAACCCCAATTTTTATTACATATTCGTGTCGTACGTAAATAAATATGAATGTTTTATTTGGACCACTTTTTTCGCTTTGTGACTGATGGCGATGTAATAGACACAAACTTACAAGTTCGTGGTATCACGTAACATTCCGCCACTGCGGATGGTGTTTGCTTCGTGATACATTACCCTTGTTAAAATGGACCGTTTACCAATTGAGAAAAAGGTCCATATCGTGTTGATGTATGGCTATTGTGATCAAAATGCCCAACGGGCGTGTGCTATGTATGCTGCTAGGTATCCTGGACATCATCCAAGTGTCCGGACCGTTCGCCGGATAGTTACGTTATTTAAGGAAACAGGAAGTGTTCAGCCACATGTGAAACGTCAACCACGACCTGAACAAATGATGATTCCCAAATAGGTGTTTTAGCTGCTGTCGCGGCTAATCCGCACGTCAGTAGCAGACAAACTGCACGAGAATCGGGAATCTAAAAATCGTTGGCGTTGAGAATGCTACATCAACATCGATTGAACTCGTACCATATTTCTGTACACCAGGAATTGCATGGCGACGACTTTGAACGTCGTGTACAGTTCTGCCACTGGGCACAAGAGAAATTATGGGACGGTGACAGATTTTTTCAATCGTTCTATGTAGCGACGGAGCGTCATTCACCAATAGCGGTAACGTAAACCGGCATAATAGGCACTATTGGACAACGGAAAATCCACGATGGCTGCGACAAGCGGAACATCAGCGACCTTGGTGGATTAATGTATGGTGCGGCATTAAGGGAAGAAGGATAATTGGCCGCCATTTTAGCGATGGCAATCTAAATGGTGCAATGTATGTTGATTTCCTACGTGATGTTCTACCGATGTTACTACAAGATGTTTCACTGCATGACAGAATGGCGATGTACTTCCAACATGATGGATGTCCGGCACATACCTCGCATGCGGTTGAAGTGGTATTGAATAGCATATTTCATGACAGGTGGATTGGTCGTCGAAGCACCACACCATGGCCCGCACGTTCACCGGATCTGACGTCCCCGGATTTCTTTCTGTGGGGAAAGCTGAAGGATATTTGGTATAGTGATCCACTGACAACGCCTGACAACATGCATCAGCGCATTGTCAGTGCATGTGCGAACATTACGGAAGGCGAACTACTCGCTGTTGAGAGGAATGTCGTTACACGTGTTGCCAAATGCATTGAGGTTGACGGACATCATTTTGAACATTTATTGCATTAATGTGGTATTTATAGGTAATCACGCTGTAACAGCATACGTTCTCAGAAATGATAAGTTCACAAAGGTACATGTATGACATTGGACCAACCGAAATAAAATGTTCAAACGTACCTACGTTCTGTATTTTAATTTAAAAAATCTACCTGTTACCAACTGCTCGTCTAAAATTGTGAGCAATATGTTTGTGACTATTACAGCGCCATCTATCACAAAATTAAAAAAGTGCTCCAACTAAAACATTCATATTTCTTTACGTACTACACGAATATGTAATAAAAATGGGAGTTCCTATTTAAAATACGCAGTTGATATCCGTTTGACCTATGGTTGCGCTAGCTAGTGGGCCAACCATAATGCCCTCTGGTTTCGCCCTTCAAGCTAGACAAGTGTGGTGTGCGTACTGTAAGACCTTCGGTACACACACCATCAGATTATTTGACTTGTCGCTCTAACGAAGTAGGCAAGTGTCAGCAATATGTCTCGTGGTCTTTTCGTGGCGTGTTTATCTTCTGCCGTTAGGTCAGACGATAGAAATGCCACTTGCACGCTTAGAGTAGCAGATTGACGGTGACCAGCTTTAAACAGAACTTGATTAATTTTCACATCCATTTATTAAAATAATAACAAGCATAAAAATAACTTAACTTGTTTCTGGATGCTATTTACAATTGACAATCTGAAGTTCCTTTGATCTTGGTACGTTAATCTTATTGTCACATATCTCTGATATTTGACAAAGTGTCTATACATTTCTCTTCATGGCTTTGTACAGGAATAAGATAATCTTATTAGGCGCAGACTGAAACTTGACTACAGACTAATGCAGACTGACTAATCGGAGGTCTGTACGCTCGTTACAAGACCTCGCGCGTTCATGTATCACTGCGCGAGTGTGATCCGCGAGAAGAAAAGGTTCTACGTTAGCAGCAATCTCATTGGCTGCGTTACATATTAATACGCGGATCGGCGGAAGTAGAATTTGGTATGTCTCTAAGACAGCGCCATCTCGTAGTGCGGGGACGGACGAGCGCTGCGCCTGCGCTGTTGTACTTAGCAGGGCGAGTTCTATTGGGAAAGTTGTGTACGCGCAGACTACGCGGAACTATATATACAACAACAAGTTTCGTTCTTTGTAGTTTTTTTGTTTGACGCTTATTTCGTGAGATATTTGGCCCGATCACGATCAATGGACCACCCTGTCTATTATGACCCTCTTCAACTGTCGGCGGTCTCTGTCAGTCAACAGGACGATGTCGGCCTGTACGCTATTGTGTTGTACGTCTCCCTTCACGTTTCCACTTCATTATCACACCGGAAACAGTGGACCTAGGGATGTTTAGGAGTGTGGAAATCTCGCGTACAGACGTATGACACAAGTGACACACAATCACCTGACCACGTCCGGAGTACGTAAGTTCCGCGGAGCGTTCCATTTTGTTCTCTAGCGATGACTAATGACTGCTGTGGTCGCTGAGTACCTGGCAGTATGTGGCAGCACAATGCATCTAATATGAAAAACATATGTTTTTGGGCTGTCCGGATACTTTTTATCGCATAGTGTATATCCCTTGCATAGACCTTCTCTATATGCCATCCGACTTTCAGCTTTTAGGTCGTTGCTTGGTACTGGATATCCATCTGAGCTCTTCGGTTTCATACAGCTGTTTCTCTTTTCTCTAAAGGCTTTTTTAATTTTCTGTAGGTGGTGTCTATCTTTCCTCTAGTGAAATATGCTTCTAAATAGTTACATTTGTCCTCTAGCCGTTCCGGCTTAGCTGTTTTCTACTTACTATCACTCTCACTTTTAGACGTTTGTACCCCCATTTGTCTGCTTAATTTACTACGTTTCAATATTTTCTCATTTCGTCGATTAAATTCAATGCTGCCTCTGATATCCTAGGATTTCTACTAGGCTACGTGTTTTTACCTATCTGATCTTCTGCTGCATACAATATATTCAACTCTCAACGCTACCCATTTGTCTTCTGCTGTATTCATTTCCCTTTATTCTGGTGAATTGTTGCCTAATGCCTCCTCTGAAACTAACGACAACCTCTAGTTGTTTCATCTTGTCCAGATGCTATCTACTTCATTTTCTACCTTTGGCAATTTGCTCTGTCTTAATCTACGGTCCATAACCAGTATTCCCCTGGAAATGTCTTACAAGTTAAAATTCGGCTCTGAAATTTGGGTCCTACCACTATACAATCAATATGAAACCTTTCAATGTCTCCAGGTCTCTTCCACGTATACAACTTTCTTTCGTGATTCTTAAACCAAGTGCTAGCGATGATTAAATTATGATCACCTACTATTTTTCTTCATTTTCCTGCTATCGGATTCAAGTTCCCCATCACAATTAATTTTTCGTCCACCTTAACTATTTGAATAATTTCTCTTATATCGTCATATATTTCCTCAATCACTTCATCATCTGCGGAACCATGTTAGCCGATGCGCCAATATTATTTCATTATACCTCTGTAGCACCACAGTTGAACGACTTTTATTCCCGTCTTGAATGAACAGATCATTTTCCGCGTTTCACTTACGTTCAGGGCTCTACTCCAGTGTAAAACCTTCATAAAAGACATCCTAAGACTAAATTTCCATTAGGCGTTAACAAATTCCTCTTTTTCAGAAACGCTTTTTGCTAAGCGTGTCTGCATTTTGTATCGTTTCTACTTTGGCCGTCAACAGTTATTTAACTAGATAATACCAATATTCATCCACTACCATCCGATTCTATTATCCCCGTTTCACTTTTGTTGACGTTCATCTTATAATCTGTTTTAATCGCTTTATCCATTCCATGCAACTGCTCCAGCAAGTCCTTTGCTGTCTCTGAGAGCATTATAGTGTCATCAATAAACTTCATAGATTTTATTTCATCTCACTGAAGGTTAATACCTTTTCCACATTTCTCGTTGGTTGCGTATAGTGTTCTCTCAATGTACAGTCAGAATAACAACGAGGACAGAGTATAAAATTGTCTCAATCGATTTTCTTCCACTACTTTCCCTTAATGACCTTCGACGTAGGTAGTGGTCCCGTGTCACTAGTGAATGGCCGTCTTACTGTCTTAGTGCAAGAGTGAAATTTTTGTATCTTACAATGACTTCATTGCAGTGACATCATTGGAGTGCATGTTGAAGGTATGGCGGTGGAACTTGAAGTTCAAATGGTTCAAATGGCTCTGAGCACTATGGGACTTAACATCTATGGTCATCAGTCCCCTACAACTTAGAACTACTTAAACCTAACTAACCTAAGGACATCACACAACACCCAGCCATCACGAGGCAGAGAAAATCCCTGACCCCGCCGGGAATCGAACCCGGGAACCCGGGCGTGGGAAGCGAGAACGCTACCGCACGACCACGAGATGCGGGCGAACTTGAAGTCCCGTACCACCCTCCAACGTTGAAAGTTCAAGGTTGCGGGGAAGAGGGAACACAACTACGTAGATAGTGATACTGGTCGTCGTACCATGGAAGTCACATATCGAGTGACCGTATCAAGAATGATACATTATTAGTGGACGTAACAGGGCTATTGTTAGCCATGGTCCAAATCTGATTCCTTGAGGATGGTAAGGGGAACAGGTTGGTGGTGGCAATGCTGGGGACTCGTGGTGCCAACGTGGTGTAAGCCAATGAATGTGTCGCGCAGGGCATCCACTTTCTCATAGAGATGCATTGCCTCCTCTCGACTGGACGTCATGTGTGTACCGTCGTGGAGGGTAGCAGCCATCGTGAGTGGAGGGGCTTGCAGTTTCGACCAAAGCATCTTATTCTGCAGGCGTTGGAGCGTTTGCATCGGGGAGGCACTAATCGTTGCCCACACGGTGGGGCCATAGGTGAGTGAAGGGTGGACAATCATCTGGTACAGTCGGAGCTTGGTGTCTAAGTTCAGTTCCTTGCTGTTGAACAGCGAGAACAATGTTTTTTTCAGATTCTGCTCCTTTTGGGTGACGTATTCTGCATTTAGATGAAATAGCAGTTTTTTATCCATCTGGACACCTAGATATTTGGTATAGGGGGGTATGGGGCATGGACGCCTGCAGTAGTGATGTTGTGGAGGAGGGCTGGGCGTCTCTCAGGCGAAGTAACGGGGCAGGCGAAAATACGCCGAAGTTTGGTAACCAATAGCGCAAATATGTAGATCGGTAGCGAGAGACAGCTACGCCACCTTTTGGACGATGAACGCACGCGCAGTTGTTGTCGTTCATACTGTGCGCCGCCTCGGCCGCCCCAGAGCCCTCTGTCGGGAGCCGCTCGCCGAAATACGTGTCCGCGCTGGTGTCTGCCCGTCCTGGCAGTTGTCAACCAAATATCTACGTCGCCACTGCTGCGTCATCCCTCGCACGCCAAACAGGTTTTTTTTTGTGATCAGTAACATGGCCAGCGCCGGATCTCATGCCTGCTTGAATTGGTATCCCGTGTCCTTGTTAAGCAAATTCATCGAACTGCGAATTTCCACTGCTTCTCTAATAACGCTGTACCAGTACGAAGACTCGACGACAGAATTTCGGCGTTTTTGTATTCCACGCAATGTCCTGTACCGAGACAATGCTCGGTCACTGTAGATTTCGCTGACTGGTCCAGAGCTGTCCGTCGCCGATGTTCAACAATACTGTCCTCCACCGTGCGACAACTTCGCCCACTGTATGGCGTCCAACAGCTACAGGGTCTGTCACAGACATCTAGCATTAGTAAACCAGTATCATCTTTCGTGGTGCCTAATAGAGCTCTGAGTTTCATTGGCGGACGAAAGGAGCATTGAACTTTATGTTTTCCCAATAATATTCCCGTTTCCGAATACAAACCGCCGACAACCACGCCTTTTTTTTTCGTCGCTTTCTTCCAGCTCATTGCTTACCTCCCCATGCACCGGACGTAAGGCATGGCGAATCTCCCATTCAGAATATCCACTCTTTAAAAATACGATACAGAGAGGGCATAGTTCATCAGACAAGCTTTCCGAACCCGACACGGTCCATGCTGTGTGGACCAATGTCCTTAGCACGATACGGCAAATATTTTTCAAACAGTGTACTTCGGGGTACGCACTCGCATGCATATGAGTGCTCAAACAAAGACGAGAACTGTATCAAACTGCGTGCAGGCATTGTGGGCGCCTCTGCAAGTATATTCAGTGGTCACCGATATGAAGGCTGGATGTGTGCCCGGACGTATGTGCCCTAGCAGCCTCAAATAAGTGCACAATTACAATTAGCTGGGACTCAAACGAAGAGTACACACACTCACACACACACACACACACACACACACACACACACACACACACACACAAGCACACGAAGACGATATACACAGACTATATATTCGCTTATTTTACAGACCAGTCCAGAATTTTCGGTATAGTGCGTCAGACAGGATTGGTTGCGTGATAGGGAGGTAAAACCAGCAATTAGGGCTCGATTTGCAACGACAGTTACCTATTTCCGAACTGTTACAAACAAAAATCAAGTTCTTAAAAGACTTCTTTGTTGTCGTCAGTACATTTCAGCTGTAAGTGAAGCACTCCAGCCAGACTACGCCGTTACTTACGAGGGGAAATCATACGGTTTTAATTATCACCATGAAACACTAAAGCCACGCAAATAATTGACAGACAATGCACATAAACCTTTATTTCATTGAAGCCCGTCCAGTTTGGACCTTCGTCGTTATCGTGTCTGCATACAGAAAAAATGTGCGTGAATACGTAAGTTCATTTCAGCTATTGTGTGAGACATGAAACAAATACGTCAGAATACTCACAGGGTAGACAATTGCATTACATACTGTCATATGCTTTGCATGAGGTCACATACCTGAACTGTCATCAGTCACATTATGACCACAGACCTACTCTCCACATAAATCCGTCCAGGCGATAGCAGCGTCACCCGGCGAGGAATGACTCCTTGTCAGACATACGCACGGCGCAGTATCGGTGAGCGTGCAGTCCGTGTGTACAATGGGGGAGGGGCGCGATCTGATTGTGTTTGACCAAGGGCAGTTTGCGATGGTCCGGCACAAGCTTTTCGGAAACTGCAGGACATGTCGGGTGTTCGAAGAGTGCTGTAGTGACAGTCAACACGTGGTAAAGCCAAGGTGAAACCACGTGCAGTCTTCGTGGGGCTTGGCAGCTACCGCTCATTAGAGATGTCGGATGTCGTAGTTGGGGCAGACTGGTAAAGCAGGACGGAGGCGAACTTGGCGGGGCCAACACCAGACTTTAATGTTGGGCAGAGTAGAAGCGTGTCTGAACACACAGTGCACCGAACACTCCTAACGATGGACCTCAACATCACGACGTCAGCAACTACCACTGAAATGGGCACTGGACGTTGGCGCAGTGGCAGAGCGTTGCATCGTCTGATGAGCCCCGATACTCTCGTCACTAAAGCGATGGGAGCGCGCGCATCCGTTTGTCTTCCAGACGAACAGCTGATTTACGACTGTATTGCGAGAGGGAGACAAGATGGCGGCGGCTTCGTTATGCTCTGGGCAACATTAACATGGGCATTCACGGGTCCAGTGCAGCTCGTGCGAGGCACCATGACGGCCAAGGAGTATCGTATCCTGGTTGCAGACCACGTACACCCCTTCAACCTATCATGTTCCCCGAAGTTAATGGCATTTTTCAACGAGATAATGCACTCTATCACAAGGCCAAGAGCACGATGCAGTTGTTCGAGGAACAGAGTGGTGAATTCTAATTGATGTGCTGGCCCCCCAGCTCGCCACATCTGAACCCGATCGAACACATCTGGGATGTCACTGAACGTGGTGCCATCTCATTACCCCCTCTCCGGAATTCACGGGAATTAGGTCACTTGTGTGTGTAGATTGCAAATTCCCTCCAGCGACCTGTCAAGGCCTCATTGCTTCCATGCCATGACGCGTATCCGATTTTATCCATGCCAAATGTAGACATACCAGCTCTTAGGTAGGTGGTCATAATGTTCTCGCTTGTGTACTGGGATCGTATGTGAAAACGAAGTTTAAATTTACTACAAGCATGAATGTAACACTCTCGAAATCCTTTCTGATGTTCCACTCTGAATAATCTTGTATATTTGTTACTTTTATCACTCAATCGGTAAAGTACACTTCCTTACTTTCTTATTCTTGTGTATTTTTCTTTATTCAGATATTTCATAATGACCAAAAGGTCGAAGTCGGTTGTGCTTCAGTGAAGTAAAGGAGTTTCGTGTGCGCAGCCTCTGGTGCAACAGTATGTCATGCTCTGCCACAGTGTTTTTACCTATGTCGTACGAGATTCGCTTTAATGAATTTCTAATTTTAATTTTTCAAAGTAACTCACACAGTGAGTAACTAAGGAAAGACTTAATAGTATCGATACATGATTTAAGGCTAGAGAAATGCTGCTAAATTTTGACAAGATTTATTGCACGCAAATGACTATCGATCATACTCTACAAGGAATTTCAATTAGAATCTAAAAAAAAAAAAATGAACTACTTTTAGATGCTAACAGGAACTGGTAAATTTACGTCCTATAAATATTCAAGCACACCTTACTATCTCCAGTTACAACAAAATATTTTCTTTTCCTCGTCAAATTCATCATTGTGGCTTAGACCCTCACCCCCTGCCGACTTCTAATGATTTAAGCAAGTGCTACTTTGAGGGGGATATGTTGGCACGAAAAAAGGGTTTCAAGGTAAGTCAAGAATCCCATGATGCGATGTACATTTCCTGCTTTTTATTGTGTCACAAGTCCTTTACATCTTTTGATGTTGCGCACAGCGGATTTCGCTGTCGTGCTAGCCTCTTCCTAGAGTAGCACTTGCTACCGACGTCAACAATTATTTGTTGGATGTGTTCCAGTCCCTGTCTCCCTACACAGTTTTTACCCTCTACTGCTCTCTTTAGCACTGTTGGTGTTGTTCCCTAATGTCTTAATATTAGTCCTGTCATCATACCTTTTCTTCTAGTTTATGTTTTCCATATTTTTCTCTTCTTGGGCAATTATGTGGAGAACCTCCCCATTCCTTACCCATTCAGTCCAACTAATTTTCAACATCCTTCAATAGCACCATATTTCAAACGGTTTGATTCTCTTTTTTCCTCATTTTCCACAGTCCATGATTCACTTCCTTACAATGCTGTGTTCCAAACGTATGTTGTCAGAATTTTCGTCCTGAAATGAAGGCTTACTATTGATATAGGTAGACCTATTTTCGCCAGGAATGCCCACTTTGTCTGTGCTATTCTGCTTTTCAATCTTTTCTTGTTTCGTGTGTCAATGTGGCTTTGCTTCCAACATAGCAAAATTCTTTTACTTCATCTTTTTCTCAATCACCAAAACTGACGTTAAGTTTATCGCAAATCTCTTTTCTGCTTCTCCTCGTCAGACTGTTATTCAATTGAACAGGTCCCTCTATTCTTCTTCCGATTCGTTGAGGGGGATACCAATGTCATCTTACAATTGATATCCCTTCAGTCTGAAGTTCAAGGCCGCTCTTCAACCTTTTTTTCTTTTTTTTACCTTATGAGTTTTCGGATGCACAGAATGAACAGAAGGAGCGGAAGCCAGAACCCCTGTCTTATATCATTTTTAATTCTAACCCTTCGTTCCCGCTCTTCTGCTGTTGTTCCTTCTTGCGCGTATTGCATATTACCACTCTTTCCGTAAAGCTTACACCTGACAAGTCATTTGAATGATTCTTGATTTTTATTACCTCCCTTCCATTACCAGTCATAACTTCAGAACTGCCTCTCTGGTGCCTTAATATTTCAGGCAGCTAAACTGATTTTCGAATTACTTTTTTTCTTCATGCTGAACTTCAGTCCAGAAATATACCATTTCCATGTAAATTAGGTTTCAAAATCAGATCAGTTTCGAATCTCCTGCTTTACACTACCTACGCACACACACCGAAGGAATTGGTTTCTGGCCTATGTACCCTATAGGATTTGCTCCACATGGTAAATCTGCCGATCATCGAACAAGGAGTATTTGCAACGAATACACATGGTCAATAAACTCTGGTGGATACCGAATAACTCCTGCAAGGAGAACTTCTTCCGTTTGTACAGGAGTCTCATACACAAGACTCTTCATATAGTCTTACAAGAAAAATTCGAGAGACGCGATATCTAGCTACAGAGGTACCCAAAATATTGGTCCATCTCGAAATATCCACATTTCACTGTACGTTTTCTTCAGGTATTCGAGGCGACACGTCTGAAATGCTCCGGTACGCTGTGGAGTTGGAACCGTATTTCCTGTTGCAGGGATGTCAAGTATCTGGGATCAGTTAGGCGATATGGGAGAATAAGATGACTGTCGGCGACACCAGCCCGTAACTGATAGCGAACCGTTGCTGGGAACCAAATGCATGAGGAGCAAGGTTTTCGTCATCTCGAATACGGCTGCTTCGACTATTCTAAACAGCCTCCCTGGTGAAGTGAGCTTCATATGTGAAAAAAAAATTGCGGCGTGGAAATTCGAGGCATACAGAAAATGGCAGATAGCGTGAAATCTGACGGAGCCAATTGGTGCACGTTATGTGAGTGGAGAGTGTGGAGTTCTGGTGTTGCAGAACAGCCCAGACTCTGGCATGGGGCACGACCATGGCATTGACAATATTTCAGCTATTCGTCGTTATCTTCTACGTGACGAAGGATGTTATCTTCGAAGTCGAGAGTGCGGCGCGTCCGTGAAGCACTACAGTCAACCCTCGTAGTTGCGAATGTACTAGTCTCTCGCAGCGGTTGTTGTATTGTGACAAATATGGTGCCATGGACACAAGCGACGAGGAAAATTTCCTCGATATATGTTTTCTGCCTCTTTTACCTCCTGTTTCACAGTACATCACAAGCTCTGCGTATTGAAAAGCATATTCAACTGTACTGTACTGTCTCGATCCTTTTTACTGCTCAATGACGGACTGAGTACACAGTGTACAGAACTCTACAGCAGTAAGCTGTAAAAATTGTGCCCCCTACTTCAGTAAACTGATCACGGCGCCCCCTTCTCTACTGTACGGCAAACTGGGGTATTTGAATGCGATCCTATCTTCAATAATATTTCATATCCAAACTATACAGCCGGCCGGAGTGGCCCAGCGGTTCTAGGCGCTACAGTCTGGAACCGCGTGACCACTACGGTCGCAGGTTCGAATCCTGCCTTGGGCATGGATGTGTGTGATGTCCTTAGGTTAGTTAGGTTTAAGTAGTTCTAGGGGACTGATGACCTCAGATGTTAAGTCCCATAGTGCTCAGAGCCATTTGAACCGAACTATACATTCCACGACATGGACTCATTATATAAACTTTATCTACTAAGTCCTATCTACAATCCCTACAATCCTGCAATAGGTAATGTGAAACAACCTGTATTATTCAAAACATGGTTCAAATGGCTCTAGGCACTGTGAGACTTAACATCTGAGGTCATCAGGCCCGTAGACATAAAACTACTTAAACCTAACTAACCTAAGGACATCACACACATCCATGCCCGAGGCAGGATTCGAACCTGCGACAGTAGCAGCCGCGTGGTTCAGGGATGAAGACCCTAGAACAGCTCGGTCACAGCGGCCGGCCCCTGTATTATTCTTGTCAGGAACTCACAATCATGAACCTTAATCTGAATGTTCAATACCTCTCGCATAAAATGGCTTCGTCGTCTTCAGGACTGTGTGTCAGGTATTCCATCGAAAGTCTCACAGATCCTACACACCAACTGCAATAGTTATTTGGTTGCTACTGACCCCAATGGTTTTAGAAAATACGGAAGAGGTTTGTCTATCACTTCTATCTTATTTAATCACAAATCTTCCAAAGCTGAGTTAAGCTCTGTCTTATACTTGATCCGATGTGTCTCCCACATCAATTCCCATTTCTTCTTCTGTCACGTCACCAGGCAGTTCCTCCCTCTTGGAGGACCGGAACAGCTCCTTCCGACTACCACGAAGAGCACGCGGTGCAGCCAACTGCAGGAGGTGGCTCATGTCACTACTAATATGTGCCACTTTGGAAGAGATAATCTTCGGTTTGTGACAGATATCTGAACTAGTGAAGACATCCTGTCTTGCTTGCGAGATGAAGGTAGACTGTACCATCTTGTGTATCTTCGTCGACAGGACTGATCGCGAACTTTTGGTCTGCAGCCAAGTGACTGGGGTGAATCAGAGGCTCAGACGATAATGCAACATTCTAGGCTGCAGATTCCTCGATTTTCTTCATAGGGATGAGGGATATCAAGTTCCGCTTAATAGGTCAGGGGTCCACTATATACAGGAATCGGCTTCGTGAGTGTCGGTGGCTATGTGGAATAGACTGGACTTTTTTTTAGGTTAGGGTCTCTGGAAGGACAAAAAGGGTTTCAATCTCGAGGAGTGCAGGGAGATGATAGGACTGGGTTTGACCTAGGCATCTTAGTAGTATTATTATGGATATCTGGGAAATAACTAGACATCTAGACGCCAGTAGAAGCCACTGAAGAATAAATCGTTGTAGGTAATGAAAGCTGTCTAAAACCGGAGAAACGTTCAGCCGAAATTTTTACAAATGTTAAGACGGTGGTCAAGTACGTTAGATTAAATACAGACTGTGGCAACCCGTTTGTTGTTGTAAGAAGAAGTATGACTTGTAGCGAAATTGAGGTAAATACACTCCTGGAAATGGAAAAAAGAACACATTGACACCGGTGTGTCAGACCCACCATACTTGCTCCGGACACTGCGAGAGGGCTGTACAAGCAATGATCACACGCACGGCACAGCGGACACACCAGGAACCGCGGTGTTGGCCGTCGAATGGCGCTAGCTGCGCAGCATTTGTGCACCGCCGCCGTCAGTGTCAGCCAGTTTGCCGTGGCATACGGAGCTCCATCGCAGTCTTTAACACTGGTGGCATGCCACGGCAGCGTGGACGTGAACCGTATGTGCAGTTGACGGACTTTGAGCGAGGGCGTATAGTGGGCATGCGGGAGGCCGGGTGGACGAACCGCCGAATTGCTCAACACGTGGGGCGTGAGGTCTCCACAGTACATCGATGTTGTCGCCAGTGGTCGGCGGAAGGTGCACGTGCCCGTCGACCTGGGACCAGACCGCAGCGACGCACGGATGCACGCCAAGACCGTAGGATCCTACGCAGTGCCGTAGGGGACCGCACCGCCACTTCCCAGCAAATTAGGGACACTGTTGCTCCTGGGGTATCGGCGAGGACCATTCGCAACCGTCTCCATGAAGCTGGGCTACGGTCCCGCACACCGTTAGGCCGTCTTCCGCTCACGCCCCAACATCGTGCAGCCCGCCTCCAGTGGTGTCGCGACAGGCGTGAATGGAGGGACGAATGGAGACGTGTCGTCTTCAGCGATGAGAGTCGCTTCTGCCTTGGTGCCAATGATGGTCGTATGCGTGTTTGGCGCCGTGCAGGTGAGCGCCACAATCAGGTCTGCATACGACCGAGGCACACAGGCCCAACACCCGGCATCATGGTGTGGGGAGCGATCTCCTACACTGGCCGTACACCACTGGTGATCGTCGAGGGGACACTGAATAGTGCACGGTACATCCAAACCGTCATCGAACCCATCGTTCTACCATTCCTAGACCGGCAAGGGAACTTGCTGTTCCAACAGGACAATGCACGTCCTCATGTATCCCGTGCCACCCAACGTGCTCTAGAAGGTGTAAGTCAACTACCCTGGCCAGCAAGATCTCCGAATCTGTCCCCCATTGAGCATGTTTGGGACTGGATGAAGCGTCGTCTCACGCGGTCTGCACGTCCAGCACGAACGCTGGTCCAACTGAGGCGCCAGGTGGAAATGGCATGGCAAGCCGTTCCACAGGACTACATCCAGCATCTCTACGATAGTCTCCATGGGAGAATAGCAGCCTGCATTGCTGCGAAAGGTGGATATACACTGTACTAGTGCCGACATTGTGCATGCTCTGTTGCCTGTGTCTATGTGCCTGTGATTCTGTCAGTGTGATCATGTGATGTATCTGACCCCAGGAATGTGTCAATAAAGTTTCCCCTTCCTGGGACAATGAATTCACGGTGTTCTTATTTCAATTTCCAGGAGTGTACTTCCGTTGAGTTAGTATGGGAACAGTTTGTATTTGCCAACCGGAATAAATCGTATCAACCTCCCGTTTCGGATGATACAGTTTCTGAAAAGTTCAAAGACGACTTAAGTCTCATTTCAAATAGGTAGCCCGCTCAAACAATTATAGTTGCTGGTGACTTCAATCACCCCTCAATATGTTTGGGGAAAAAAAAGTTTAAAATCGCTGGTAGGCAATTTCTTCGAAAGTAATTTTGAAAAATTATTTCAGGAACCCACTAAAATTGTAAATAAACAATCCCGAGATATTAGGGAACATTCTAACGGATACAGGGATAAGTTACTAAAAGGTCATTGTAAGGATATGGATACAAAAAAAAAAAAAAAAAAAAAAAACCGCTCTGAGCACTGTGAGACTCTACTTCTGAGGTCATTAGTCCCCTAGAACTTAGAACTAGTTAAACGTAACTAACCTAAGGACATCACACACATCCATGCCCAAGGCAGGATTCGAACCGGCGACCGTAGCGGTCTCGCGGTTCCAGACTGCAGCGCCTAGAACCGCACGATATTGATACGGATAAGATCCAAGCCTACCATGAATCAACGAAAAGTAAATGTACTTTAAAAGAATTCACTTGATGCTTTCCTAAGAAACAGTCTCCATTCCTTCCAGTTTAATCCTGTAAGCACAGATCGTATCTGGTTTAAATTCAAAGAAATAGTTTTGGTAGCAATGAAGATATTTATTTACCTATTTAATCTGGTTTGATTCGGGCCATGAGACCCTGCCTTACACTGGACTAGGATTTTGCTCATACAGTATCTTTTTTATACCATTTACCCTTAAGAAATAACTATTTCAATATGACCAACTGTATGAAAATGATTTTAGGCTCTATAGCAACCATGTGAATAAATAATACTGATTAGGAAATGAAAAAGGTAGTTAGGGCAGTACTTGTTTTATAGCTGCTGCTGCCACTAATACTGATTACAGTAATAATAATAATAATAGTAATAGTAATTGTATTTTATGCCAAGTAAATCAAAAAGAAACAGCTGTAACCCCCGTGGTACACATAATAGGTCAGAAAACTGGTCAGGAGTGTAAAATTACCCAAGACTGGAAAAGTTTTATACCAGCTTTCCACAACGAAACTTTGCCTCGAAATCTAGCAGAAAATCCAGAGTGATTCTGGTCATATGTGAAGCACACCAGCGGCAAGACACAATCAATACCGTCACTGCGCACTAGCGACAGTAACGTTACCAGTGATAGTGCTACTACAGCGGAGTTACTAACTACGGGTTAGATCAAGAGTTGCAAACATGAGTAACTTAGAAGTAGACATCTGTGGCGTAGCCAAGCAGCTCAAATCACTTAATAAAGACCGGTACTCCGGTCTAGATAGTACACTAGTTGTATTAATTTCAGAGGATGCTGATACAATGGCTTCACACTTAACAATCATATAAGAGCACTCGCTCAACGAAAGATCGCTATGTAAAGACTGGAAAGTTGGACAATAGTAATGTCATGAATTGCATATCTATATCACTGATGTCAATTTGCTGTATGATTTTGGAACACCCATATCTACATCGCTACTCTGCAAACCACACTTAAGTGACTGGCAGAGGGTTTATCGAACCACGTTCACAGTAATTATTGTTCCACTCTCGAGCAGCGCGCGGAAAAAACGAACGCTTTCCGTGCGAGCTGTGATCTCCGTTATTTTATTATGTTGTAGGTGTGCGTCAAAAAATACGTCTCCGCTTTTGGAGGAGAAAGTTGGTGATTGAAATTTCTTGAGAAGATTCCGCTGCAACAAAAACCGGTTTTGTTCTACAGACGCTTCCACGCAAAATCCTGTATCTTGTTCGCGACTAAACGTGCTGCCCTGCGTTGGAATATTATGAGTAGTAATTTACGTGTGGGCGTACCATACGCCCTTTAGAGGACGTCCTGTGTCAGGTTGCACACGTGAGTGACTTATAGTCGAGGTCCCTAACACACTCACCTCCCCAAGGGGACCAATGACAACTGGTCAACGTCATCCAAGGGATCCAACACACCCCACACCCTCTGCACCCCCCTCGGCTGCCCCCTGGACCCATAAAATGTATTTCCATCCCCCTTCAAACCCTAACTATGACACTTGAGTGGGTGGCTTCGTTCTGGAAGTGTGCAAAAGAGGAAGAGGAAAAAGTTGTGGCTATTTGTTAATAACAAATTCATGTTATTGTAGCTACAATGTGATGTCAAACGATGTGTATTAGTCAATAGTTTAATATTACGTGATTTTCGTCATTAGAGACACCAGCAGAAAACATATCCAGGCTGACATGGGAGTGCTCCCATTTTTCTATATTTTCGATAGTTCTACGTTTTTATACAAATCTTCGTATTTTTTCCTTATTTTCGAAGATTTTACATATTATTCACAGTCTTAAGAATTTTATACAACTACCCGAATTCCAACCCACTGCTCTCGAGATCAAGTCAACATCACGTTGCATCATATTACATTAAGTTGCATACGACGTTGCATCGATGTCACGTAACATTAAGTCGTGACCTCACGTCAGTGTCGTTTAGCGTCGACGTCATTGTGCTCTCAACCAGTCACAATACTGCATCATTTACCCAAAATTATCTGAATTATTTTTCATTGTTAAGCATCTACTACATCATTAGTGTATCTGTGTGTAAGGGTTGGAAATTAAAATGTTCCTCCCTCTTAGTAGAGAAAACACTATAGGAAAATTTATAAGATCTGCTGTTTTTACTACAGGGTGGTCCAAAAGTTCGGAAACACCTTCATAAAATTCAAATGGAGTAGCAATCAAGGAAACAGAGTCCCTACACACGAGGACCGGGAAGGGCAAACTTGATAGGCTATGCCACTAACATGGCGGCCGTATTGAAAGTCGCCATCTTGGATTCAACTCCAAAATTTCAAATGGGAATGTGGTCATGTGACATATCAAACATACAGAGAATTTCACCAGAAAAACAATGCCGTTGTTATTTTAAACATAGCTTTATTCATTCTCGGGTTATAGCCAGTTACTTGTTTGCTATTCCATTTGGATTTTATAAGGGTGTTACCGGACTTTTGGAGCACCCTGTAATTTCCAATGAAAGATACTCTATGTATAAAAAATATCTCACAGCGATAGACAAATCCTTGCTAAGTCACCACTGCATTGCTAGATTTTGTGATGTCATATTTTATGTATCACAATTAGAGCAATGTTAGAAATAATAATAATATCACGGTCAATTTAAGACGTCAATGCGAAATTCTGAGGTTGGCGATATCCAACCAAACAGACCTTTTGTGTATATACCAATTAGCGCAGTACAACGAAATACGCACCTAGAGATCTAACCAGTGGCACCAACCACCCCCACTGAAATATAAGTCACCCGCAAGGAAGACCAGACCTCGAACCCTGACATGTAGGGTACCAGCTGCGAGCACTGACACCACGTTAGCAGTGGCAGAGAAACTGGCACGGTTTTGGGTGAAATCCTCTCCAACTTGAGAGACCTGGTTGTTTCCACTAAACACACTGATGCTATATCACACATTCTGCGAGGGACCTCCGACTCACGGTAATAACGCAAACGGGTACACCTCGGTGGAAATACGTAGTCTACATTTAAAATACGAGTAAGTGCAAGCCATTCCCCTCCCTCTCTCTGGACCCTTCAGAATGAAACTCCCTAACCATACAACTTTTCAAAACTAACGCTTATGAGTGGACAGAACAGTTATGTACCAGAAACTGGGCCACGCATGTCTTTCCAGGAGTTCCAGCCGATGCCACCGCTGCCGCCTCTGGCGCATCGATGTCGCCGCTTCGAGCCTCCAGCCAGCACCGGGAATGCTGGCCAGGCCACCCAGTACTCTTCAGTGGCGTTCCTTGCGTAAATGAAACGTATAGACCAGCGAAGAAACACCACGGCCTCAAATTACGATCATTGGTTGACATCAATCGCCGAAATATATGCTATGCATCAGGGAACCCCGCCCTGTGTGTCGCTAGCGATAATGGCCAAATTTATCCCACCACTCCCCGCAGCCAGCAACGCCGATGCAACATCCAGAACAGAGAAGCCGCTCCGTTATCAGCAAAGAAACGGCAGTCGATGAATGCCCACACACTGGCGACGTCTGCAGAGGCAGAAGCCAGCGCTTGATTAGGCGGCCAGCGCGTCACCTTCCGAAAGCTCTCTGCAACCAGTGAACGCTCGATGCAGGCAGCCACAAAGAGTTCTAAAAATGTTTTCTTAGTATACGTCTCCAGGAATGTCGAGGATAATACCAGTAATGACATACTACTAATGACAACAGAGTCCGCCCGTGCAGCAGGAATTCACTAGAAAACAAACAACGGAAAAGACGGTAAGAAATACCAAAAAATACTGTAAAACCCGGATATAAGATGGTCGTAAATGATGTCTCTATTTATACAAGGTAAGAAAAAATGGTCTCCGTCTAAGAGCGATGCTGCAGCATATACGTAACGTAGCATCACAGTAGTGTGAGTATATACCGCAAGCACAGGTGGCAGTGAGGGAATTTCGGAAACCCGTAGTTAGTAACACACAGGCAAGGGATTAGTGTGGCATTTGCGTCTTTCCAAGGTTTATGTGGTAAATGTGTAAACGTGAAGTATGATGACAATATTACAAAATGTATCCAAACAGGACCAACAAGCTGTTATTCTTCATTTGGCTGCTGAAGAAAAAACTTCAGTAGACATCCATCGAAGAATGAAGAATATGTATGGGGCACATTGTCTCTCGAAAACCGCCATTGCGGACCGGAAATGCACATGCATCAATCAACTGCCACCTGTGTCAAGTACAACATACGCTCGAAGTGGCAAACACGAGTGTTGTCGCTCAAAATGTATCTGTGACCAATATTCACATACCCACGGTCCAGAAGTCTTGGAGTATCCTGAATGACTTCCGCTGTAGGTATTACGCGAGCGAGGATATCGTCCTGTGACTGCATGAGAGTCTCGTAAACAATACTCTACATATAGCCCCAGAGGAAAAGGTACAGACGTGTTAAATCGAGCGATCTTGATGGCCAACGAATCGAGCCACCGCGGCCTAACCACCTGTCTCCCAATATTTGGTGGATGGGCCCTTGGATGTTTTGTGAAAGTGGGCTGGCATGGCATCGTGATAGAACGACATCGTCCAAGGGACATGCAAGGGGCCGTTCGCTGTGGCTGAGGGGTTCTAGGCGCTTCAGTCCGGAAGCGCGCTACTGCTACGGTCCAGTTTCGAATCCTGCTTCGGGCATGGATGTATGTGATGTCCTTAGGTTAGTTAGAATTAAGTAGTTCTAAGTCTAGGTGACTGATGACCTCATATGTTAAGTCCCATAGTGCTTAGAGGCATTTGAACCACTTTTTGATATACAAGAAAACAATGAACTGAAAAGCCTGTACGACAGTTGCTACTGAGTGATCGAGGAAGACGGAGAATTACAGAATGGTAGATTATACGTTTTCTGAATGCACCAATATGTTGCTCATCTACGGTGAAAGTGGACGAAATGGTCGACTAGCGTAACGCCTGTATCGCGAACGATTTCCGGGTCGTGAGAATCCATCACATGCCATTTTTACACGATTATAACAACGGCTTACGGTAGCCGGCACCTTCAAGGCTGCGGGGCCGACTGTCGTCGTGGCTGCCGGCGCCGCTCTGTTGACATGGAAGTCCTCGAACTGGGTGACTAGAGCTCGTTGATGGTTACCCGCAATTTCGCAAGTTCCGTGGATGCATCCGAGAGCAGCCTCTGGCGATTTCAACCATACCACCTCCAGAAGGTGCAGGCATTCCGTCCAGCTGATTTAGCGCCAAGTGACGATAATCGCGCCTGACTCCTACACCATCGTGTCGATGTTTTACAGTTTCCTCGGATCATTCTTTCCGCAGATGAAGCGCATTTCACAAACGGAGGTGTACTACGGCCACATTTTTGATGAGATAATCCCTCATGCCCACACATCCTCATGGAATTCAGGTGGCAGTTGATTGATGCATGTGCATTTCTGGACATGAGTTTATTGCCAGTCTTTATTGCCTGCAACATCCATAACGGTATAATAGATTTTATGAATCACACTGTGCAGCACCTGTAATGTGAGTTAAAAGGTTGGAGAAGTGCTCTATCCACTAATACGTCTGTATTTTCAGTGTGTGTTGTAGCTTTTGCATAGCCATCTTCTGAAACGCGTCATAATTATGTACGAGAAGCATTCAATAGCCGCACGAAGTGGCCACGCTGTTAGAGGCACCGAGTCACGAATTGCGCGGCCCCTTCCGCCTGAAGTTCGAGTCCTCCCTCGGGCATGGGTGTGTGTGTGTGTTATCCTTAGCGCAACTTAGTTTAAGTAGTGTGTAAGTCTAGAGACCGATGACCTGAGCAGTTTAGTCCCTTAGGAAAACACACACATTTGGATATTTAACATTCAATAAGTAACGCAAGACATGTTTTTCTCTGACAGTAAGTTGGTTTTATTCGGTGTTCCTATTCACCATATCATTCAGCACACTTTTGGCTCACAAAGCACATTTTTCGTCATTCCATTGCCACAGCCTTACGTCTCCTCATGGCGAAGGCCTATATGCCTGCGTGGTTCCACTCTACCGAGTGCTTCCAATCTACAGAAGAAGCGCCACATCATCCATGTACTGCTTGCTGTGGAGTGCATCCTTCATTGGGCCAATTAGATGGAAGTCGGAATGTACGCAATACCTTTGAGTATCCCAGTTGGTGGGTGAGTGTGTCAGCGTTAAAATGGAGACGTCCAGTTGATCAGCGAGGTGTCTCATTACGATCAGTCGGTTACATCGAATGAGAGTGTCCACCGCCGATGACAGACATCTCGCCCCAACAATTCACTGTGCTTTTGTTCTCTGTCAGATCTCCGTGGACATTCTGCAGGCAGCTATGAATGTTTGCGATGCTCCGATTTTCCGACGAAAGAAACTCAGTGTCAGCTCTCTCTTTGGAACGCATCTCCGTTTTGGAAGCCACTTTGAAGGCTATATACGAGGGTGAGTCAAATGAAAACCTTTAATATGTAATAAATTGAAATTTGGCTCTATTATCCTGTAAGTTGGTAAGCGTACTACAAACAGCGTGCAGAATGGCCTGTAGGTGGCAGCATAGTGCAGATGCGATGGCCGTCCCACTTGCGACTTGCATCAGGGAAGAACAACGTTCTGTAATTCGGTTTGTTGCGTAGTGAAGGTGTGAAACCAATTGAAATTCATCGACGAATGAAGGTTCAGTACGGTGATGCATGTTTGTCACAGCAGCAAGTGTACGAATGGAGTAGGAAGTTCGCAAATGTTGTGACTTCAGTGGAAGATGCTCCACGACCGGGTTCCCGGGTTCGATTCCCGGCGGGGTCAGGGATTTTCTCTGCCTCATGATGACTGGGTGTCGTGTGATGTCCTTAGGTTAGTTAGGTTTAAGTAGTTTTAAGTTCTATGGGACTGATGACCATAGCTGTTAAGTCCCATAGTGCTCAGAGCCATTTGAACCATTTTTTTGAAGATGCTCCTCGTCCAGGTCAGGCACAACGAGTTGTGATTCCACAGAACATTGCAGCAGTTGAAGCCATAGTGAAGGAAAACCGGCGTGTGACACTGAATGACATTGCAGCATGTTCACAGATTAGTCGTGGGTCAGCACACCACATTGTGCTTGATGTGCTCCAGTTTCAGAAAGTGTCTGCAAGATGGGTGCCACGGCAACTGACTCCTGAAATGAGAGAACGACGAGTTGATGCTTGTGAAGAACGTCTTCGGCGCTTTAACCGAGAAGGTGATGGCTTCCTTGCAAGAATCGTTATTGCGGACGAAAACTGGGTTCTCTTCCCCCAACCGGAAACGAAGAGAGCAAGCAAGGAATGGCGCTATTCCTCATCACCAAAACCAAAGACGTTTCGAACAGAACCATCAGCAGGGAAGGTTATACTGGCTCTCTTTCGGGACGAAAAAGTCGTCATTTTGGAGCATTACATGCCTAGAGGGGCCACTGTTACCAGTGCATCATACACAGATCTCCTAAAAAATCGTCTGCGGCCTGCAGTCAAATCAAAGCGACGTGGATTGCTGTCAGCAGGTGTCCTTTCGCAACATGACGACGCAAGGCCCCACACTGCCCGTACAACAGTTGCAACAATCACAGACCTGCATTTTGAGTGTCTTCCTCAACCACCATTCTCACCAGACCTTGCCAAAAGTTATTTCCACCACTCAAAGACGCAATGAGAGGAGAGAAGTTCCGTTGTGATGAAGAAGTACGCCACGAGGTGCGTGAGTGGTTGCACGGACTACCAAAAGAATTTTTTTCTAGAGGGATTTATGCACTTTGTAAGAGCTGGAGGACTTGCATTGAGCGTGGGGGAAATTATGTTGAAAAGTGATACAGGTTTGTACCACTTCTCCACAATAAATAATATTTAAAAAATATTTAAGGTTTTCATTTGACTCATCCTCGTATGGCGCAAGTACGTGTCGGAACGTCGAGAAACTGTAGTGCCTGAATCGCGAATATTTCGGGATGCCCCACAACAAATGCCGCATTTTTTTTTTTTTTTTGTTTTAGTTGAAATTGACCGAGAAAAAAAAAGATGTTGCATTAGAAATTCTTCCAATCGATATAAATATGTGGCATACAGTAAACCAGTGCTTAACAGTACTGGTTGCAATTTTAGTTTTTTATTTTTCAACGATGCGTTTCGCCTTATTTAGGCATCTTCAGGTTATCTTTTCCAGATGGACCCGAGAGGCACCAAGATCTGCATAACGCGTTTCCGTTCACAGGAGCGAGTAACAGAGTAAGATGGGGACTCAGGTAGTAAGTATAATAGATGCTTAAATAAGGGGAAACGCGTCGTTGAAAAATAAAATAACTAAAATTGCAACCAAGACTGGGTTTAACCAATACTGTTGCATTACTTACTGAACGCCCCTTGTATAATCGCGGAAATATAAATATCAATATTCTGCAACAGGGAGGGCAGTGTCTCTTGCGGGAGACGAGCCTCTCGTAAGGCAGCGTCGCCCACGAGCCCCGTGCAGCGTTGTCGGGTCGTTGGCTGCGTGGCAGAGCCGGAGGGCGCTGCTCTGCGGATTAACATCTGGGGAGCGGGGCTTAGAGCGGCAGCCGTATACCAGGCCGGGCCGCGCCTAATACGGACCTGGACTGCGCTCCGCCTCGTCCCGCTCCGTTCCGTTCCGGCGGACGCGGCCCGGTAACGAAGTTATGACGATACGGCTATCCAGGGCGCGCCCAATCGGGCGTGCAGTGCAGGGCCTCGCCGTGGGAGGGGTTCCGGCAGAAACTGGCGGAGGTGGCGCGCGCCACGGGCTCTTCCTGGGGTTACCGTCGCTGAGCCACCACTCTCGATGAGCCAGCGTCGTCAACGAAGGCGTGTTGCGTGTAGCCATTGTGGCTCCTACGAATACTGGCAGCGAGATTTCGAAATAAAGAGCTGAATTCCGAATACTTGTGGTCAGAATGCATTTTCCAGTTCCTTCTTCCAGTTTCGTTCTGTTGTCATTAGTCCTCTGTCACTAGTTTTTAGGTGCCTGCATTTATAAGGGGCAATCAAAAAGTTTCCATTCGAAGGCCGTACAGAACAAATCCGATATGCCAACTAGGCAAACTTGCCGTGGGCACTGAGGCAATTATCCTGCCGACGCACCAGGTTGAACATTCCCGTTTGGTGAAGTGAAGATTGCCAGGAATCGTCGACTCTTCAAGACCTTATTGAAACCCTTTCATGGTTAACAATAGACTTTCACTACCAAGAAATTTTAAGCTGACCGATTTTGAAGATCTGTGAAGTGGGCACATGTGTCCCAGGAAACTAACGAGATACATGTTCTCGTCTGAACTTAGGATTTTTGAGTGTTTCTGTAAGTGTGGCAATGAAGAGAAAAAGTATCACATTTTCTCTCCTGACAATGAAAAACGTGAAATATCGTATACAAGTTTTCAACATAACATTTGAAGATGGCTTCGACATACCACACAATAATGTCTTCTGCACTCTGTGAAGTTTTTTTCGGCATATACCTTTCGCTTGATAGTAATTATGTACAAACGATAGTAATTTTTTTTAAACAATGTCTATAATGTGTAAGAAAACACATTTACTTACTTCAGATATTTTTGGAATAGAGAATATGGTGATTTTATCTGATTCCAGAATGAGATTTTCACTCTTCAGTGGAGTGTGCGCTGATATGAAACTTCCTGGCGGGACCTTTGCCTTTCGCGGGCAAGTGCTCGTGGTAGAGGACTTGCCGGTAAAAGGCAAAGGTTCCGAGTCTCGGTCCGGCACACTGTTTTAACCTGCCAGGAAGTTTCATTTTATCTGATGGTCGAAAGGCAGACTCACTGTGCCATCTATTAACACACGCCACCCATTTGTTCGCTCACTGTCTTCTATATACCGCACCCCGGTCTGCAGTATCTTTATTTAAGTTCCAAAAGAATCCCGCTACATACTAGCAGTAGACACATGTGATATACAGACGTTCCAACGCTCAAAACAATTACCTTAGTGGGAACATCTCTGTTCCACCAACTATGAAAGGGTTAAGAAAAGGTTTCATGATATTCGCATGCGGAGAGAGCATACCTATAGGGTGACTGCTCGTGTTTCCCACTTGAGTCTCCCAGTTGTAGCTGGCCTCCCATACCGTCCATTATCTTGTGTCGAATCGCAGCCAACAAGGAACTTGGCGCACAATTCCACGACACATGTTTTCGCCAGACGTACTGCACATAAACATTCTTCATTCTTCGGCGGTTGTCTCCTTGTGTCTTTCCTTTAGCAGTTTAGAAAAGAATAAAAGCACGTGGGTTCTATTTGGACGCATTTGGTAATAATTTCTTCTTATCTCACTTTTCTGCATTTACCACAAGCACCTTGGTAATGCCGCACTAGCCTCTTGCCTACATGTGGATGCTTGCTTACCCCAGTCTGAATCGTGCTACTTTCCGTATATGTTGCAGCAGCGCCCTCGAATGGAAACTCTTCGATTACCCCTTATATGCAAGAGAAAAAAATGTCGTCCCCCTTGCAGCCTTCTATCTTCATGCGGTAGCTGTCCTCCTGCTGGAACCTCAAGCAACTACCACTCAACGATGAAATCTGTCCCAAGGTAAAGTTTTCTTCCTTTTCACCCCCCCCCCCCCCCCACCACCAGGGTCCAGCGCTTTTGGTCACTATTTTCTACTCCATGGACCGTATCATTCTCATGCATCACTATCTTCACCATTATACTATAGCAACAATTTTGTCATTAATGAACACGTTTTAACTGTTATATAAAATCATGTGAAAACTTTTAAAAATAATGAAAACTCTCAAGCAAACTGTATCCGAAAGAACATTTGTATCTCCGTTTACAAATTTTAAAATTTCTATTAAATATGTAAAACCTTTGGCTGGCGTCTACTCGACTTCCGTTGTACCAAAACATCTAAAATGGTAGCCTTCCTTCTTTCTCTGTCTCAGCAGTGAACTGGATATTTGGGTACATACTGCTTCATATACAACGAAAGTCGGATGGATGTCTCGGCCACTCTGTGTATGGACACACACTGATTTCTGTCTTTGCCTCAAGACTTTTCATCATGCGTCATTTTTAAATACACGGGTACACCGAGCAAAATGTGTTTGTGACGAGGACCACTTGGTATCCGAAATTAATTATCTGAAGTACATGTCCCCAAAGAATGACTATGGTTCACGTAAATTAACAGTCTCGTCTTTCAGATCCATGGGATTTATAACATAACTTTGGACTGCGAACTCAATTATAATGGTCAGTCCATCCACACCGTTTCAGACTGCTGTTCAGAACATCAACGGCATGTAAAAAATTGAGAATTGGAGAAATCTGCAGTTGCTGAGTACTGACATACAAACAGACAACAAAATATTGTTTCACGAGACAAAAGTTTTGTCCAAGGTTCCTATGTAGTGGGATTCTGTAAGTAAAGTGGTTGTAGAAACACGATTGTGCGAGAAGAACTTCATGTATGACAGCGGATATAAACTTAGTAATTATGGAAGCGAGATCTAGATGGAGAGAGGAGACAGAAATATAGGTCGCAATGTTTGCAATACTACGGAAGTTGTGGCCCCACCAGCGTATACATTGACACCATGTACGACAGCGTGACGTAATTGCTGACCAATCTGAAGTCGCCCACGGGTCGTATAAGGTAACCACAGTAGCAGTTTTGACAGTCATAGAGGTAATCATGGAAAGGTCGAGAATTTACCCTGAAATGACGCGTCATGAAGCCCTAGAATGTTTTATACAACAGTTACGTCGCGAAAGACTTAGTTCTCATGCCGTGACGCTATCGACATACCTGAAACAGGAAAGTCCTTAGGCCAGAGACATGCGTGCCTTACGCTGATCTTTTCGGTGAAGTTTTGCAGTGTGTTTTCCGGAAACGGCAGGTAACGGCTTTGTGAGAACAGGCTGCGCATGCTGACGGCTGTGGGGCTGAGAGGACCTACATTGCTCAACAAAATTAAACGATCACTTTCTCGAGGCCCCGTAATTGTCTCCCAGTACAACGCATAAGCTTTAAGTTTGGCTCGAAGATCCCGACATCCTTCCTCTGTAATTGTGCAAAAGCATGGCGCCTTAGACGTCACGCTCGGGTGAAAAATAAATATATAAATAAAAGGCCACAGCTCTCAGAAGTTCAGGTGAGCTGTAAGGTAGGTTAATGACGTCACAGTGGCACCAAATTTCATCATAGTTCTGAGTAACGCTATCATGCAAGTGGAACATGGTCGGAAAGCCGTCACCCCAATGCTTACCCACATTTCACCCCTTCCTTTGACACATCTGCGATAGAGGTCAGAACCGCAACACTCAGCGTTGAAATCACATGGTTTTCTTAGAGTGATCGAGGAAGACATTTTACACACCGCAGCTCGGATTCGACGCGGAAAGGTGTTATCGTGTGGTATAAAGGACGTCGATGAAACTACCACTTCGTTTGGGACGCTGATTCTCACACCTATCGCGGTCGAAAAGGAGAGCTCACAGTGTCATAAACATCGAAGTTCTTGACAACGTTCGACACCGCTGCCACCCCCTGATCGTTTCAACACCACTCGTAAGTACGTCGTGGGGCTTCAACCCCATGGAACGTGATTTGAGTCCTTTAGACTGCAGCGTGGCCGCAATTTTTGCTCTACTGTACAGCGTGGAATCACTGGGGACTGTTAAACACCATTCGATGATATCTGAACGTGATTCGAATCAGCTAATGGGCTATGTGCTTTTTCATCTCTCATTTTCGCACCCTCCTAGGTCGTGACAACGTGGGCGAGAAGAGCAATATTAAGATGTGCATCAATAAAGCGACAAAGTGTCCCTTTAAACCCTCCCCCCCCCCCCCAGTTCGATAACATCATTGGTGCCACTCACACACCTAAGATTAGCACATAAGGAAGGTACCTGTCAGAAATTTCGACACACATTCAGCCGCGTGGTTGCTGTAGTGCCTGGCGGATAATCAGCAACTTTGATATCTCTCAGGTGGTGTTTGCCTGTCTTCAAGCGCTAGACGAGCAGCAAAGTTGAATGTGTAGCGAATTTTCTGAGAAGTACACCTGTAAGGTGTTAAACCAAGAGGCGTGGGTGGCACCGAGGTGTAGCCAGACTGGGGGTTCATAGAGGGACACTCTGTCCTTTTATTCGTGCACGTCTGGATACTGCATCCCCGCCCCCTCCCGCCGTAATCACGCCATAGGAGGAAGTAGAGATGAGAAAGCATATTAACCCTCTGCTGCTTCGGATCACGTTCAGATTTCGTCTAATGGTATTTGATAGTGTTTAGTGATTCCAAGCTGGACTGCAGAGAAAAATTGCTGTCGCACTACGCTCAAAGGGTCTAACCACGTTATATGCGATTATAGCCTCACGATGTACTTAGCGTACGGTTGAAACACCCAGGGCGTAGCAGTAGTGTAGAAAGTTGAGGAGAACGTCGACCTGTTGTCAATCGAACTGCGAACTGTCATTTTCTCGCACGAAATGTATGGGAGTCAAGAAGCGCCCCCCAGAATATCACTCCTGGATGTCGGGCCGCATGTCTGTCTCCGAGCACACCTCCGCTGGTCATTGGGGCTCTACTTGAAGCGGGATTCACCACTGAAGAAAATTCTGCTACAGTCAACGAGACTCCAGGCCGAAGACGTATCTGGAGACTCCGTGTACAGTGGTGGGGTACCAACCCGACAGTCGCCCGCCATACTGTTCGACAACCAGAGGTGTTCGTCGGAGGTGCCATTTCTTTTCATAGAAAAACCCCTTCGGATATCATCCGCAGCACACATACAGTACAACGGTATTTAGACGATATCCTATGCCCGATTTTCTTCCCCTTCATGGCAAACCATCGGGGACTTGTATTCACCAAGATAATGCCCACCCGCGCACTGTAGAGTTTCTACTACATGTTTTCGTGCTTGCGATGTGCTGCATTGTGCAGCATGGCCGCCAAATCTCTCTCCAATTGAGAATGTTTACGATATTATGGACAGGTCCCTCCACTTATCTCGAGAATTTGATGATCTAAGTCACCAATTGGACTGAATTTGCCACGTTATCCGTCATGGGAACACCCACCAACTCTATTTTCAACGCCAAGCCGAGTAACTGCTTCCACAAAGGCCAAAGGTGGACCAATGTGATACTGACTTGCTCAATTTGTGAAGCTCTTTCTTTTCAGTGAATCATACAGTTTTTCTGACTTTGTAACTATTTGTTTGTATGTGCGTGTACATCGTATGCATCGATTTCCGTCCCAATTGGATAATTCCTTCGCGATACATTTTTACCCATTAGTTTCGGATGCGTTTGGAGGACTGTGGTGAATGCTGGAGTAGCTTATAAAAACCTTCCCTTTTCCTAGTGCATGTCTCGAAAGAAGTTGAAGCCATAGCCGTGTGCAAAGACGCCGAATATGGACCACTTACCTCCTACTGGAATCCAGGCTAAAGAATTCTCACGCATGATTTTCTCAAGAAACGCAAGAAATTAGGCCATTTCTTTGGCGCAGTGGTGATTTTGGAGATTTCCTGCATTGCTGGAGATCTTCAGAACGTTACCAAAATTTCGTCCCCATATATTTCTTATCGGAACGGGGGCCATTCCAACATGCTGGTGCGAGGATTACGGCGCCTATACCTAGCACGTATTAACTGGGTGCAAAATTCCTACCTTACACCCGTCCCAATCTAACACAAGCTCAGTCTCTCGTCCTGGTGCTGAAAAGCTTAGTCGTAGCAGTATTTCACAACTGGTCTGGCTTGCTCAGACTATATTCAGTTTTATAATCGCAGAGAGATATTGGTAGTCTGAAGAACGGTCTTGCTGTACCGCCGGTGTATTCATCTTCACTTTGTCTGTGGATTCGTAAGCATCAGCCGGAGAGAGAAAATATTGTACTCTGCGGTGGAACGGAAGGAAATATGCGCGAAAAATCAAAGTGGAAAAGCGCTTCACATCAAGAAATGCGACCTTCCGATACTCAATGGGGCGCAACACGGTACAACACGCTGTCATATAATTGCGAATTCAGAAGTACAGTTGAAATGGTTTCATAGTAATTTTTCCGTGTGTCGGGGACCATAGGGGCAACGTTCATCTTGGTTCAGCCCTAGGTCGTTCTGCAGAATCTGTGGTTGGTTTCGGAGGTTTCCGACATTCATCTCGTCAAACGCTATCCTGTGTTACTCATCACCCAAGTGCCCCAAACACGCTGCTTTAAAATCGCCTTCTATTCAATTTTAACCATGTCAGTCAACCTTAAAAAATGGAATGCATGATAATGATTCAGTAATATCACTAACGTGTTCCTGAATGAAGACTTGCACGTAAGTCAGTGGCATTTCTGTGGACTATTGTTCTTAATAATAGAAATTTTTCAATTTCCTTTGTATCAAATATGGCAATGTCTAGTATATCGTTCCCTACTGCATAAATTCTTGTCGGCGTCCATGCTTAAGGCTACGTCTTACTTAATAGGAGTAAGTTGTGGGTTTATTTATCAGTAAGCGTTAAAGCTCCAAATTTAGGAAGTCACAATAATGGCGTATCACACAGCCTTGAAAGTCTCTGTTTTAAGCCTTCCACTCAATTCAGAACCAGGGGCCACGATCATGCAGATGGTGAACTTCAACAAAACTCTGTATCAGCTGCCCTGCCATTCGCTTGAACGACAAAAGTATGATGTCAAAGCCCAGACGACAGTCATCATTTTTTCCAATGTAGGCCACAGTTTGCATCTGGCTGCAATGTGTTCCCTTTAATATCTGCCAGAACAACCTCTTCAGTAGAGAGACAGAATTTTTAGCACCTCAACTACGACACTTATTGTAAAACGCAAAATATTTCAGTACATCTTCGACTTGCTTCCGGGTCCATAATGTTCCTAAGACCAATGAAAAATACGGAAAAAAAGAATGTGTTCTAGTTATTGAGACTGCATTATCTCACTTACAATTAGAACTTGTCGTCTCCTCCTGGTACTTCTAATTCCTTTCTTTCAGTCTATTATTCCTTCCAACTAATCACTCCCCGTTTTGTTACAATTAATTCTTTTTATAATTATTAGTAGAATTTTTATTTTGTAAAATAAGGTGGAAGATAATTTCAGTGGGCAACTCCAATAAATAAGTTAGTTCTAATTCAATTATAGTTATTACTTAGAAAGAGCATGTGCAGAACAATGGCCACTGCAGGTCTGGTCATCTGCCGCCAGGGAACATTGTAACCAGTATATACTAGCTACTTTAAAAATTACAACAAAATGTATATGTTACGCGTAACTTACTTCAAAAGATTTTGCAAAAGATACTGTCCGTTTGTTTAACTGACCGTTGGGCCATCAATGACGATAAATAAATCTGAAGGAATTAAAAAAAATCCGTTTACAATGGTTTTTGATGTTTGTACTGTTCACATTTCACATCAATGAAACGGTAGCAATTCAGAGTAGCGGGAGATGAATTTCGATTTTGTTCCTTGCTCCGTGTGTAAGACAAAGATGGAACAAAGAAGGAAAAATATCCGGACTCGATTATCACAAATTAAGAAATTGTTGTTCACCTTACAGATTCTGAGGCAACGGCCTTGCCGCAGTGGCTACACCGGTTCCCGTCAGATCACCGAAGTTAAGCGCTGTCGGACGTGGCCGTCACTTGGATGGGTGACCATCCGGGCCACCATGAGCTGTTGCCATTTTTCGAGGTGCACTCAGCCTTGTGATGCCAACTGAGGAGCTACTTGAACGAATAGTAGCGCCTCCGGTGAAAGAAAACCATCATAGCCAGCGGGAGAGCGGTGTGCTCACACACGCCCCGCCTGTCCGCATCCTCAACTGAGGATGACACGGCGGTCGGATGGTCCCGATGGGCCACTTGCGGCCTGAACACGAAGTGATTTTTGCAGACTGTAGGTTGTCTTAATTATTTACGTCAAGTTAAAAGAGTAAGGCGAACTATAACTGCCCGAAAATGTCAGTCGGCTGCGTTTTGGCGCTATTCGGAAGCTTGGGTTAATGTTGACAATCACTAGTTATTTTCTCAGCTGCCTGAAAGCATGGCTGCACATCATAATATAAATGCTGTGTGCGCATTTTACAGATAGACTTCTTACTATGTAAATGGTATCAAAACATACCGAAGTAGTTATTTACAGTTTCTTATAAATCTGGACGAACTGAGATAAGACTTCGTTGACGTCACACGCCAAATACTTTTCATTTATGACGGTTTATTACGTGATCAAATGAAGGCGGTATCCTAATTTCTATAATGACATAGCTCATACACATCAAAAGATTAATGTCCTTGTGCCTTTATCACGGTTACTTCGTAGAACTTCATATATCGGAATCATAAATGACTGATTACAGCGGTTTTAACCATCAAAGAAAATATGAAACCGAAATATGGATATCTAAAAGCAAACTCTTTCGGAAAATATTTGACACTTAACGGATAGCCACAATAATATAAGAAGAATATAAGATAATGGCTAATTCTGTACTTTTATAAAGAACCAGGTATTGTAGCAAAAACTAAAGCCAAAATATTGTGATGCAGACAGCATACCGGTAGAGTACCACCAAATAGCACCTTCAAGAGACTGAAAAAAGGGCTTTTCACTGGAATACGAACTGTTGGATGACCACATGACCATATATATATATATATATATATATATATATATATATATATATATATATATATATATATATATATAGTACGACCTGACAAAATTAAAACAGACTGGCCATTGGAAAACTGTTTGTGATTACACAGCAAAGACGCTATAATTTTAATTATTTAGTGAAGTTTTGAGGAAACTAAATGTGAATCACGATTACAATAAAAATAATTGTAATTATCATAATAATCCCAGGCAGCATTGTAGCTTAACTCAGAATATGTGGTCTAGTTTTATTCGATACCATTGACTCTGTATATGATATTCTGTAACCTAGCATCTCTTTAAACTTTAAAATTTATTCTCTGGACTCATTTACACACACATGGAAAAACTGATGTTTATGTACATCTCCGGATGATATTTTCTTCATCATTTCAAGTTTTACACTTCTTACTACAGCAATAACCCAAGAAGTTTTCGAAAATGAAAATAGCTCTCGATTCTGCCAAGCGTTGGTTTCTAGTTAGACATGTCTCCGCTAGTGCAAGGGGCAGAGTTACATGATATTATAAAGTCTGTAAGCGGTGCCTAATATACAAGCGCAGCCAACGTTCCCCGGCACATTAAGTTAGTCCCATCCCCTATTAGGGCTCAAGCAGTGCCGGCAGTATACGAGCTTAGGGAAGGTGTGCACGCTGAAATTGTGGCGGGCTAACTCCGCCGTCACCGGGACTCCGCAAACTCGGCGTGCTTGAGCGACCATCTTTGAGTTCGACCGGAGAATATTGCACGCAACAGTGAGCATATATCCCCGGGACGGCGAGGATAAGATAGTCTCAGCAACCATCTCACTCCCTCACCTTCCCTACCCAAACATCTGCTGTCGGGTAAGCTTTTTCAAGATTTCTTACATTACACGTGTTATTTAGAATTGCTAGAAATTTGTTTTTGAAAGGAACATCTCAAAATGGGGCTACTGGACACTAATAGCGTGACCAGACAAAATGTTCAATTGAGCACCACGGTGTCTTAGGACTGCTGTGGCCTGCAGCTGCTGCTAGACGAGTGAAGCGGTATATGTGTGATAGACGGGTGCACTGAACCACAGCCGTAAGGTGAGCTGACTTGCAGAGGTGACTGTATGGCAGAGAGGAATCATTGTATTTGGATTTATCAATGGCCACACCGAGAATTTCTTGTAATATCAACGAGGGCTGACCAACGTGTCTACAAGGATTACTATACCTCTACGTCTCTCACAAGTTGAAAGCCTCAGACACTGCCAACAGGTTCTATTCTTATTTGACAGGTTGCTTGTATACAACCTAAAAATAAAGACTAACGTATTTTGGCTCAACATCTTCGTTTTTGAGAAAATCGCACTTAAAATTCGCGTCACGCAATCAACTGACATTGAGATTGATAGATAGCAGAAAGCTGACCATTTTTCATCTTCACATAGAAGGACCACAAACGCATATTTTCCTAGAAATCAAGGAAAAGATCTGTGTTGATTGACACTTCGTGCCCACAAGGTAAACGCTGTTCAACGAAACCTCCGACAGCGTAGTAACCAGGCATCGGGCTGGAGAGCAGAGAACCTGTGTTCGATTGTCAAATACGTTTACTTTTTCTTCATTTGTATTTTTTTCCCTTTCGAAATTTTTGTGAACAGGCGAGTTAATAAGATAAGTAAATCAATAAAGAACAATAATAAGGTAGGCAAATTAACTTTTCAAACGACTTTCACTAGAAATGTTTAAAACTCGTAGCCTCAATGTATACAAGAGATCCGTACGAGACTGTTGCGAAAGCGACCATTCGACGCACGTTGTGCCGTAAGAATGAAAAACGAAACCTACTCGCAATTGGTAGTACACATAAGAAACGCACTCGTTCACTGCAAAATAGTCCAGAGCGTCTGGAAATTGTTGCCTTACGTTTCTATGTGCTTATAAGGGAGTATGAGAAATTTGATCGTCGTGGTACACGTCAATAACTTAACTAGTTCGTTAAAAATGCTTGTCAGTTGCTCACAATCTGGGGAATTCATAAATGAAATTTTTAGAAGATATCTTGAGAATATTTAGAAATTACAGAAAACGAATCCACTTGGTAATCGTTCATAAGTGCGTTGCTTTGCCGCCAGATACTATGATCGCTGCGCCAGCGACGCTACAGTTGAGGATCCCGACGTGTAATGATAAAAAATGATTAGTTTTTAATAAGCCGTCGATCCGGTCAATTTAGTCAATTGCGTGTTACGACCATTTAGGCTGATTTTTCCGAAAACGACGAGTTATTGAGTCAAAAGAGTTAGATTCTTTATTTTTAGGCTGTACAGAAACAACCTGCCAAATAAAAGCCGAATTAGGTGGCAGCGTTTGTGACCTTCCACTTGTCAGAACACGGCGTAACGAAAATTGTCGTGAAAACGTGTTATCAAGCAGGGTCTGGACACGATCGTCACACTTTGCCAGAAACTGTCTTCCAAAACTCCGACAAGACTTCGCTCTGTCAGAGAATGGTGGTTTTGTGGTGGAAACTGCATGAAATGATTTGGAGACGAGTGTCTCGCGAAATGTCATTGCTGACGAAGGTCATAGGGTTGCAAGTCTTCAATAAACAAATAACACGGATGCTGGACATCGGCTGACTGCAGGCGTGTAGCGTGGCTGATGACTCATTTCAAATGATTTGGGGAGCGGGCTGCTCCGTCGGCCAAACGAGGCGTTTAACCGGCACTGTGTGAAGTGTTTAGTTCAGGACGGAAGTAGTTCTGCAATGTTCTGAAGATGTTTACCGTACTATAGCTCAGGCCGTATCGATCAAGTTACCGTCGATATGAACGTGAATGTTGAAGCATTCTTAGTGAAAAGTGTTGCCTTTCCTTCTGCTTCTTAATGATGAGTGTGCTGTGGAAACTCCCGTCTTCCAAACTGGCAAGACCAGTGATCAGAAGACCTTCCCGTTTTGACGATACATCGGGCAGCCTATTGCACATGGGTCAAATGGCTCTGAGCACTATGGGACTTAACATCTGTGGCCATCAGTCCCCTAGAACTTAGAACTACTTAAACCTAACTAACCTAAGGACATCACACACATCCATGCCCGAGGCAGGATTCGAACCTGCGACCGTAGCAGTCGTGCTGTTCCGGACTGAGCGCCTAGAACCGCTAGACCACCGCGGCCGGCTATTGCACATGGACTGGCCTTCTTAAAGTACGACAAGATGACTGTCAAAGAACTTTTTTATTACTTAATTCGAATGTATATACATTGAAGAATTATTCCCCAAAATATTACGCACTCGCTTCAAAAAGTAACGATTCTGTGAGCGTTTGAAGTCGAAGAAAACGGAGAATTAGAAACTTATAAATACAAAACTCCATTGGCAGAAGTCGTTATCGATGCCATAACCCCTATTAATACCGATTTGACTAAACCTGATTTGCTGGAGTGTTGTTTGGGTGCTTTTACTAAAAAAAATGGTTCAAATGGCTCTGAGTACTATGGGACTTAACATCTATGGTCATCAGTCCCCTAGAACTTAGAACTAGTGAAACCTCACTAGCCTAAGGACATCACACAACACTTATTCATCACGAGGCAGAGAAAATCCCTGACCCTGCCGGGAATCGAACCCGGGAGCTCGGGCGCGGGAAGCGAGAACGCTACCGCACGACCACGAGATGCGGGCTTTACTCAAAATGTGAACGAAAGTTAAGTAGTCTCTTTTGGAGATAAGTTCCAAAAATAGATCCAGCCGAAGAGAAATCGTTATCATTGCTTCAAATTTGACCGTATGTCTGTTCAACGGAAGCTATATTACATTAATACAAGTAGAAAATGGCCTTCAAAGCAAAATCGGCGATGAAATGCGACGATTCTGTGAAGACAGATAAGCCAGTGGCGAAGCGCTCTGCGACGAAAAGGGATTTGAGGAAGAAAATGAAGGCTTATCAGGTCAAAGTAGCAGAAAGCGGCCATACATTAGCTGGGCAACAGTTACTACGGAACAGGCATTGATGACATCCCGTAAGTTTCAAGCTTTGTCCCTATTTTTATGATAAAACCTTTTCAAAATTCAAACGACTTTTTCTCAAAACCATGTTGTTCGGCATGGTTGTCGTCGCCCACGTTACAATTTTCATCTCATTTTAATGATTTTTAGTCTCTCTTGATAAAAATTGAATTCTTTTCAGTTCACCTTAACCGATTTTTTTATGTTGATAGTTAGTATTTTTTTCGGCAAAAAAAGAAGATTCCAAATATGACCATTTTTTTTAAATTTCTGTAATTGCGCCTTCTTTTTGTAAATACGTACGGTGAACTAAAATTGCATTTGTAAGGATCAGGGTGATATGTTAATTTCATGTTTCAGATAACCACAACAGGAGTTACAGCGACAATTTTCGATCTACCTAGTTTCAGAGCTGCCTCGGGAAAATCCCGATTACACAATGAAGATATTATCACTTTTCAATAAAAAATACCAATAAAAACGTCAATATATGCTTGACTCGTTGCAGCGAACCCGAAGTGTTCGCTACATTCCAGTACAAGAAAACAAATCCTGAATTTTGACAATATTTTCGTTAGCCACTCTGTCATTCCTTCTTAATGACCCGGACCAAATCCCATAAAATTTTGCAGTACTATGTGGAGCAACGGGTGAAACGTAGCAATGAACATCCCCGAAATTTGTTAGCTCTACGGTATGCAATCATCAATGGGCGTCTGCAGTTGGATACGACATATGTGAGGAAATTTTTGTGGATACTCTCCCTCGCCGAACTGAGGCCATAATCAACGCTAAAGGCTGTTATACATCGTATTAGTGTGGTATCTCCCGGAGGAGGGGAAAGGGGGATGACTAATATTTTGTACAGAGTGCTTATAAAGCAGGGTCGTTTGTTATGTCCATGGAGCGTAAGGATTCAGAAGGACATGATCAGACATCTTGTAGCAAAATGAAGACCTCTCCATATTGCGTTAGCGGTGTACTAGTATAGCAGACGCATTGCACACGGCCGATTGAACGACCTTGATTGGACACATGCGGTCACTAAGTAATAACGGACGATACGGAAAATTTCCTGACATTCACAAGTAATTTTTATCGTTTATAGCGGCCCGAGGCGAGGGGGGAAAATCTGTGGGAAAGGGGGGGGAAAGGGAGAGGCGAATGCAGAAAAAATGTATAGTTCCAGTAGAAGAAAACGAAGTATGTGGCCTCATTCGAGAGTGAGTCGCAGACTAGTATATGGTAGTAATGGCTATTGCGATAGAAAGTGGACCATTAGCTGTGTAACAGAAGGTATTTAATTTCTGTAAAATTTTGAAGAAGATTGTTCCAAAGTCAGGTTCATGATACAGAAAACGATTTAGAGAACACTGCAGTCTTATGTGATGGCACAAAGTCAATTTTACTTAATTGAAAATGAGCATTTCTGCTATGCTATTCAGACAGTTATCTAAGAGTTGACGACGATTAAGAGGGAGAGTTGTGACTGAGAAGACGATAGAGTAAACATAATCTTTACGCTTGTTGGCAAGCAGCCGTGATAATTGTTTGTGCACCGGTGAAATATGACCGAAAAAGCTTACGGCACAAATTTATTGTACACAAACATTTATCGCCAGTTCCGGTCTGTGTATTTTTTCACGCGAAATTCCTTGAAGAATGTTATCACCACACTCTAGCATGGGGACTATTACTGTTTCCGAGAGCTTATTTTTAAGCTCGAAAGGAAATAGTGAAAGCTTTTTCTGGGCGGAGGCGATTTTCTCCATCACATTTGCGTCTGGTTACGACAAGTTTAGTAATATGATTTTTTATGACAACTGACTCTTGCCGTCACCATTGGAATGTTTCCTTTGTCTGCCGCCCTCATATTCTCTTTAATAAACAATTAATACCATTTTACAAAATCTGGAACTACTACTAGACAGTCGTTGCCAGCCACGACCTCCAAGTTTCTTCAGACGCAAGGAAGAATCTGCCTCTAATGTTTCAGACAATTACAGCAACGTAGTGGAGCCTTGCTTGGCTAATAGCAAGGGAGGATGTTTTTCTCAGCTAGGTGACCCCACGCCACGTCAGTAAAGTGCCACCCTACAACCTCCACGTTCTTCTGCCAAAATTGTACGTCTTATAACATACCGCTACGTATTACAAATAATTGATATTCATTTTAATGTAAATGTTATAGCATACTGGGCAAAAGCATTGCATGTGCAAAGAAAATCGCATATACACTGAAGTGCAAAAGAAATTTGTATAGGTATGCGTATTCAAATACAGAGATATGTAAACGGGCAGAATACGGCGCTGTGGTTGGCAACGCCTACATGAGACAACAAGTGTCTGGCGCAGTTGTTACATCGTTTACTGCTGATGTAATGACAGGTTATCAAGATTTAAGTGAGTTTGAACGTGTTGTTATAGTTAGCGCACGAACGATGGGACACAGCATCTCCGAGGTAGCGATGAAGTGATGACTTTCCAGTACGACCATTTCACGAGTATTCTGTGAATATCAGGAATACGGTAAAAAATCAAAAAATCGCAGATATCGCTGGGGACGGACAAAGATCCTGCATTAACGGGACCAACGACGACTGAAGAGACTCGTTCAATGTGACAGAAGTGCAACCCTTACGCAAATTGCGGCAGATTTCACTGCTGGGCCATCAACAAGTGTCAGCGGGTAAACCATTCAACGAAACATCATAGATATGGGCTTTCGGACCCGAAGGCTCACTGCACGACACTAATCTTTACGCCTCTCCTGGGACTGTCAACACCGACATTGGAATGTTGAAGACTGGAAACATGTTGCCTGGCCGGACGAGTCTCGTTTCAGATAGTATCGAGCGGATGGACGTTTGCAGGCATTGAGACAGCCTTATGAATCCATGCAGCCGGCATGTCAATAGGGGACTGTTCAAGCTAGCGGAGGTTCTGTAACAGGGTGTGGCGTGTGCAGCTGGAGTGATATGGGACCCTTGATATGCCTAGATACGACTCTGACAGGCAGGTGACACGTATGTAAGCATCCTCTCTGATCACCTGCATCCATTCATATACATTGTGTATTCCGACGGATTTGGGCAACTCCATCAGAACAATGCAACAACCCCTCCCCCACCCCCCCCCACCCCCCCCCCCCCCACCCCCCGGCGTCGTGAATTGTTACAGAGTGAGACCAGGAACACTCTTCTCAGTTTAAACACTTCCGCTGGCGAACATACTCTCCACACATGAACATTTTGAGCATATCTTGGATGACTTATAACACGCTGTTCAGAAGAGACTTCCATCCCGTCGTACTCTCATCGATTTATGGACAGCCCTGCAGGATTGATTTTGTCGGTTCCCTGCAGCACTACTACAGGCATTAGTCATGTCCATGCCTCGTGTTGCGACATTTCTGCGTGCTCGCGGGGGCCCTACACGATATTACTCAGGTGTACCAGTTTCTTTGGCACTTCAGTGTATGACACTATTACGACCCAGTCTACAGAGCTGCTGGGGTCGTAATCAAATGGCCACGAAAACAGACACGGGACTAGTTCAGAGCCATACTATTAGTATTGTAACAGGTCGGTGCAGCACACATGAAACCCGGGGAACTTAAGTGCTAATCTGTGGAACAAAGGCGAGGTAGTTCTCGTGCAACAGTGATAGGAAAATTAGAGAAACTCTATTCTAAGAAGACTGTGAGGCAGCTATGATGCAACCACACTTCACATCACGTAGGTACCATGAGAATAAGAAAACAGAGTTTCTAGAACATATCCTTAGTTCGGCTATCATGAACTTCCATGGGACGGTATAGCTTCTGTTCACAAATTTACAGTTTAAGAAAGCATCGCGTGTGTGAAATCGGCTCGCCTTTTTGTCACATGATATTTTGAGTCCTATGGATAAAGAGCAACAGGCAGATTCCATAGTTCTAGATTTCCGCAACACGTTTGACACGATGCCACGCTGCAGACAGCAAAATAAGGTACGAGTATACGGAGTAGGCTCCCAGATATGGGAGTGGCTCTAAGACTTCTTAAGTAATAGGAACAGCTTCTTCGTCCTCCTCACCCAATGTTGATCAGTGTCAGCGCATCAACAGGGAATTGTGAAAGGATGGGTGTTATAAATGATATACACAAATGATGCGGAGGAATGGTTGTTCTGCAGTCTACGGCTGTTTGCTGATGGTGCTGTGATTTACGGGAAGGTGTCGAAGTTGAGTGACGGTAGAAGAATACAAGAGGCATTAGACAAAATCTCTACTTGGTGTGACTAATGGTAGATGGCTGTAAATATAGCAAAACATAATGGGGATGAGTAAGAAAAACAAACCAGTGATGTTCTGACACAGCTTAAGTAGTCTTCCGATTGACACAGGGGCGTCGTTTAAATAACTAGGCATAACGTTGCAAAATGATATGAAATGGAACGAGGATGTGCGGACTGTTTTAGGGAAGGCGAATGGTAGACGTCGGTTTATTGAGAGAATTCTAGGAAAGTGTGGTCACCTGGGAAGAAGACCGCACGTAGGACACTAGTGCGATCTATTCTTGAGTACTGCTCGAGTGTTTTGGACCCCCACCAAGCAATTCAGAGGCGGGATGCTAGATTTGTTACTGGTAGGTTCGAGCAACGCGCCGATGTTCTTTGGGAATATAAATGGTAATTGCTGGAGGAAAGGCGCCATTCTTTACGGGGAAGGCTATTTTTGGAACAAGCATTTGAAGCTGACAGAATTCTACTTCCACCAACTTGCGTTTCGCGTAAGGACCACGAACAGAACTTAGTATTCGTACAGAGGCATATAGAAGGTCGTTTATACGTCGCTCTATTTGCGAGTGGGAGAGGAAGGGAAGTGCCTAGTAGTGGCACAACGTACCATCTGACACGAACCGTACCGTAACTTGCGGATTGTGTGTGTAATGTAGGTGTAGACGTGCGAGGCCTATTCGCGAAGTAAAGTCCTATCTGCCGCGAAATGGAAACCACTGTGAAAATCAAAATTGTTTTATTTTCAACAATTAGCTAAACCTTCGAGATACTTGTCTACATAGTCGCCGATCAGTATCATACATTTGTCATAGCACTGTAGCAGCTTTCCAGCAACCTAATCATATAAGGCAGCCGCCTCTGCCTTCCGTCAATTCTCTATGCTTTTCTACAGCTTGTTGTCTGTACCAAAATGTTGTCCTCATAGCCAGAGCTTAATGTGAGCAGGGATGAAACACAGGGCAGTCAATTACGGTATGTAATGTGAATGATCAAACACAGCCCACCCAAAACGCTGCAGGACGTCTTCATTGGACCTGTCGCGTGCGGCCGAGAATTTTCATGAAGAAGGAAACCCGTATCAGCTATGTTATGTAGGTTGCGTTATATTAGGCGAAATCTCTAACGAGGCACTCATACTTGGCAGGAGATACTACTGGGTGACCAAAAAGTCAGTATAAATTTGAAAACTGAATAAATCACGGAATAATGTAGATAGAGAGGTACCAATTGACACACATGCTTGGAATAAAAAAAAATACAAAAGTTCAAAAAATGGCCTACAGGTGGCGCTTCATCTGATCAGAATAGCAATAATTAGCATAACAAAGTAAGACAAAGCGAAGATGATGTTCTTTACAGGAAATGCTCAACATGTCCACCATCATTCCTCAGCAATAGCTGTACTCGAGGAATAATGTTGTGAACAGCATTGTAAATCATGTCCGGAGTTACGGTGAGGCATTGGCGTCGGATGTTGTCTTTCAGCATCCCTAGAGTTGTCGGTCGGTCACGATACACTTTCGACTTCAGGTAACACCAAAGCCAATAATCGCACGGACTGAGGTCTGGGGACCTGGGAGGCCAAGCATGACGAAAGTGGCGGCTGAGCATATGATCATCAGCAAACGACCCGCGCAAGAGATCTTACACGCGTCTAGCAATATAGGGTGGAGCGCCATCCTGCATAAACATCGTACGTTCCAGCGGGTGTTTATCAGCCAGGCTGCGGATGATGCGATTCTGTAGCATATCGGCGTACCTCTCACCCATCGCGGTAGCAGTTACAAAACGAGAATCACGCATTTTCTCGAAGAAAAAAGGCCCGATAACGACAGATGTGGTAAATCCAACTCATGCCGTGACTTTCTCGTCGTGCAGTGGAGTTTCCACGACAGTTCTAGGATTTTCGGTAGCCCAAATTCTGCAGTTGTGGGCGTTGACAGACCCTCGGAGCGTGAAATGAGCTTCGTCGGTCCACAACACGTTACTCAACCAATCGTCATCTTCCGCCATCTTTAGAAATGCCCACACCGCAAATGCCCTCCGCTTCGCTAAATCTCCATGTAACAGTTCATGATGCCGATGGATTTTGTACGGATAGCATCGGAGGGTACGCCTCAGTTCCAACCAAACAGTAGTGTAGGGAATGCCGGTGCGACGTGCGACTGCACGAGCGCTGACTTCCCCGTGCATAGACGAACCCGCTACAGTCTCCATTTCTTCCTGAACTGTCTCAGCAGCATTACGCCTTGTGCTCAATCGGCCACTGCGGGGTCTATCGTCTAAACAACCCGTGGCTTCGAACTTCGAAATCATTCTCGCCACTGCTGCATTTGTCAACGAACCTTTACCGCCGGCCGCGGTGGTCTAGCGGTTCTGGCGCTGCATTCCGGAACCGCGGGACTGCTACGGTCGCAGGTTCGAATCCTGCCTCGGGCATGGGTGTGTGTGATGTCCTTAGGTTAGTTAGGTTTAATTAGTTCTACGTTCTAGGGGACTTATGACCTAAGATGTTGAGTCCCATAGTGCTCAGAGCCATTTTTTTGAACCTTTACCCATTCGAATCCCCTTCCTATGGCGATAGGATCGTAACGCTGAACTAGCACATTCCCCATTCTGATAATACAGCTTCACTAAAAGCGCCTTTTCAGGTAACGTCAACATGCTGCGACTGCTAGCGCATCTAATTCTCTCTCTCTCATTACAGCTGCTTTTATACACGATTGTCATGCGCAGTCACTGACGTTTTGCTGTCCAGCGCCATCTGTCGGACATTTTGTAAACCTTATTTTTTTTTGTTCTAATAAATACCCATGTCATTCCAAGCATGTGTGTCAATTTTTACCTCACTATCTACATTATTCCCTGGTTTATTAAGTTTTCAAATTTATACTGATTTTTTGGTCACCCGGTATATTCTATGCATCTTTACATGCTTACTTTGCGCTCAGAACTGAGAAGATCGACGGGCATACTAGAGACACTGACCAACACATATGTGCTAAGCTTTATCGGATTTTCACTATGATTTACATTTCGCGCCCAATAGGACTTCACCTACCGAATAGCCCTCGTGGATAGATCATGACGCGTATAGATGCATGTAAATATTCATTTCTCCTACCGTCAACAGGCAAACGGAACAGGACATAGAATCAACACTATTGGTACGACGTGGCCCCCGCCATGGAGTGTATGTATATGCGGAAGAGTACCTCTGGCCTTTATTCTGCGGCAGTATTAATGCGCGCCTCCCTGCGGATTCTCTGTCGCGGACGGTTGGCTCCGTAGCTGGCAGACGCGCGTCCGCATCCTCCTCTAATCAATCAGCCAGCCAGCTCTCTCAGGGCTTAGCGGGGCCCGCGCCGTTTCCAGACTAATTTCTCGGAAGACGAATGGCTTTTAACGATGCCGGGCCCGCCGCGCGCTTCTTGTCGGCCGCATTAGCCGTAATCGTCCTCCCCAGCCGTCCCACCTGATTCAAGGGCCGGCTTGTCGGAACTGCAGCCTGCTCTCAGCGAAGCGACTGTCTGCTCTGGTGTCAGTCTGACGCTTCAACTCGAACCTTCTCCTCCGATGTCTCAACAATATGCTGAGAGTATACTGTTTCATTCATTCGTCGATGCTTTAAATTACATCTAAAATGGCGTCCCCATGTCGTAAGTACGGCGATAGGGAGGATAAAAAATGAGACTGTCAGTGGTCGATAGCAATGATAATGACACCGCTTCTCACTAGTGTGCTAAAGTGCAAGACAGGGTCTTCAACATACTACCGAACACCCTTGCTGCAGATGGCATCCACACAGGGTGTTCATTTTAACTGAAGGCATAATTCCAACTTAATTTACAGGATGTTACAAGGTACGGTCAGACTTTCAGGAAACATTCCTCACACACAAAGAAAGAAAATATGTTATGTGGACATGTGTCCGCAAACGCTTACATTCCTTGTTAGAGCTCATTTTATTACTTCTCTTCAAATCACATTAATCATGGAATGGAAACACACAGCAACAGAACGTACCAGCGTGGATTCACTTTGTTACAGGAAATGTCCTCCGTTAGCGAGGATACATGCATCCACCCTCCATCGCATGGAATCCCTGATGCGCTGATGCAGCCCTGGGGAATGGCGTATTGTAGCACAGCCGTCCACAACACGAGCACGAAGAGTCTCTACACTTGGTACCGGGGTTGCGTGGACAAGAGCTTTCGAATGCCCCCGTAAATGAAAGTCAAGAGGGTTGAGGTCGGGAGAGCGTGGAGACATGGAATTGGTCCGCCTCTACCAATCCATCGGTCACCGAATCTGTTGTTGAGAAGCGTACGAACACTTCGACTGAAATGTGCAGGAGCTCCATCGTGCATGAACCACATGTTGTGTCGTACTTGTAAAGGGACATGTTCTACCTGCACAGGTAGAGTATTCCGTATGAAATCATGATAACGTGCTCCATTGAGCACAGGTGGAAGAACATGGGGCCCAATCAAGACATCACCAAAAATGCCTGTCCAAACGTTCACAGAAAATCTGTGTTGATGACGTGATTGCACAATTGCGTGCGGATTCTCGTCAGGCCACACATGTTGATTGTGAAAATTTACAATTTGATCACGTTGGAATGAAGCCTCATCCGTAAGAACATTTGCACTGAAATGAGGACCACGCCCGGGTTCCCGGGTTCGATTCCCGGCGGGGTCAGGGATTTTCTCTGCCTCGTGATGACTGGACGTCGTGTGATGTCCTTAGGTTGGTTATGTTTAAGTAGTTCTAAGTTCAAGGGGACTGATCACCATAGATGTTAAGTCTCATAGTGCTCAGAGCCATTTGCACCATTTTTTGAAATGAGGACTGACACATTGTTGGATGAACCATTCGCGGAAATGTACCCGTGGAGGCCAATGAGCTGCTGGCAGTGCCTGCACACGCTGTACATGGAACGGAAACAACTGGTTCTTCCGTAGCACTCTCCATACAGTGACGTGGTCAACGTCACCTTATACACCAACAACTTCTCTGAAGCTGACATTAGGGTTATCGTCAACTGCACGAAGAATTGCCTCGTCCATTGCAGGTGTCCTCGTCGTTCTAGATCTTTCTCAGTCGCGAGTCATAGGCTGGAATGTTCTGTGTTCCCTAAGACGCCGATCAATTGCTTCGAACTTCTTCCTGTCCGGACACCTTCGTTCTGGAAATCTGTCTCGATACAAACGCACCGCGCCACGGCTATTGCCCCATGCTAATCCACACATCAAATGGGCATCTGCCAACTCAGCATTTGTAAACATTGGACTGACTGCAAAACCACGTTCGTGATGAACACTAACCTGTCGATGCTACGTACTGATGTGCTGAATGCTAGTACTGTAGAGCAATGAGTCGCACGTCAACACAAGCACCGAAGTCACCATTATCTTCCTTCAGTTGGGCAACTGGCGGTGATCGAGGAAGTACAGTACATACTGACGAAACTAAAATGAGCTCTAACATGGAAATCAAGCGTTTCCGGACACATGTCCACATAACATCTTTTCCTTATTTGTGTGTGAGGAATGTTTCCTGAAAGTTTTGCCGTACCTTTTTGTAACACGCTGTATAAGAAACTATCAGCCTCGATTGCGGTAGTGAAACCAACCTTTACCTAGGTTTCAGCCTGAATAATTGAGCCTTCTTCAGAAGATGTACCTGAAGCTATAGTATGTCTAAGAGGGATGGTCTAGAAATAACGCTAAAACAGCCTGAATATGCGCAGTCATATTTTAAAATTGCGGTACGTCAGTACTATGTCAACACCAAGACTTAACTTAAGCCCTGGCGTGCGCCTCGTCTGCATGGACGCCGTGCGGTGGGCCTCGGGAGCTCACGTGAAACTGAATAGGACTAGGTGACGCTCTGCAAATCAATATGGCGGGGAACATCGCGCATCTCTGACTGGGACCATGACTGCCAAAGATAAAAGACCAACGCAGTTATATCTTAGAACAAATGACTTATAGAAAGGTTGAAAATCTTACACATGAAGCCTCTGCACCACGTTATGACTAAAAGGTAACAAAGTACGCACGGATTTATGTAAGTTCGAACACACTGCCCCGACTTACACTATTAGAATATATCGGCCCTTTCACAACGAATGCTGCATAACGCACCCATCGTTATTAATGAAAGAAGAAGGCTGAATTATTTGGGCTGAAACCTAGGTAAAGGTTGGTTTCATTACTGCAATCGAGTCTGATAGTTTCTTATATATTAAATTATTACGATTGCTGACTGTGTTGAAAGTACAACAATTCGTTTGCCTCGGAGGTGGAAATCTAATGGGACCACATTCGACCCCCACTTCCCGCGCCCACTCTGTGCGTGGTTGGTGGGGGGCAACTTTGAACTAGAAACCCCGTTTTTATGCAGATTACGTTTTTACGGCAAAATCTACATACGTTTAGTCTGAGGCATTTTCTTAGTTTCGTCACACATGGAGCTGTAAACGGAGGAATAGAAATGAGTTCACAGTCGTAATTTACGAGTCGCTGCTCAATGGCCCTTGAATATCCAGCCACTTGGAGCCCCCTCCACGCTGCGAGGGTAGACAAGCTAGTGTTTTATAGCTTCTAATAGGAAACCCATTCGCAACGTTCTGTTCCTGCGACACATCGAACAGGGGACTACTCGACGCGCCGTTGTGGCCGTGGTTGGAGGCGAACGCTTGTCTACTTTTGTAATTAGACTAAATGTTCAAATGTCGTTTCTCCAACTTCCATAAACTTAGTGATCCGCTTTTCAAATGACCGTACACAGGAAATAAACGTATCCGCCGGAACTTCAGCAAAGGCGGTTTTTATGCGATCGACCATGTCTTCACGGCCTGTTGGAACTTGCTGGTACAAAAAATGGCTCTGAGCACTATGGGACTTTAACTTCTGAGGTCATCAGTCCCCTAGAACTTAGAACTACTTAAACCTAACTAACCTATTGACATCACACACATCCATGCCCGAGGCAGGATTTGAACCTGCGACCGTCGCTGTCGCGCAGTTCCAGACTGTAGCGCCTAGAACCGCTAGGCCACCCCGGCCGGCTTGCTGGTACACCTTCTCTTTAAATATCCCCACAGAGAGAAATTCGGCGATGTCAAATCCGGCTACCTATGGGGCCAATTAATTGAACCACATCTGCTGATCTACCGACCATTGTAAACTTCGACTCCTACCTCCCGTACTTCAATTGTGTAGTGCGCTGAGCAACCGTCATGCTGAGACCACATATATTGTCGAACGTCCACGGCAATATACTGCAGTAATGTACGAAGTTCCCGTTAGAAAAACGTTCGATATATGGATCCATTCAACGATTCGTCGATAAAATACGGACCAATGAGTTTGTTCCCCACGATGCCACACCATACCTGAAACGACCAAGGATGTTGATGGTCAACTTGCCGCAACCAGTAGGGATTATCTACACTGCAGTAATGCATGTTATGCCTTTTGTATGCCGCCTGGATAGGCGGATCGCGGCTCTTCTTTCTTTTTTTTTTCATTTATTGAATTTCAATTCCCCCCGAAGGGGGCGGGCTGGCAGCAGCTTAGTATGCCGCTCTCCAGCCGACAGATTTTGTGACAAAGATCAAGAGAACAAATAATAAAAAACAGGCGATAAAATCGGAGACTTAGAGAGTAACAAGGCGAAAAGAAATCGTGGAACTTAAAACAACAACACAGGGATGATGACGCTAATAAAAATACATACGAAGCAGACAGGGAAAACAATAGACAATTAAAAAAACACGGCGACAGTCTGGATTCTGTTCGCAAAGGACATAAAATTCACACCTAGCGACAGCATGGTTTCTGTTCGCAACACGAGAAAGACAAACAACACTGAATAGTCACTGGAACACTGCACTAAAAAGTTGGCAAATGTGACACCACAGTCGAGAGCAGGAGGGGGGAAACTGGACAGAAGATGGGAAAACAAAAAAGGGGGGAAAGGAGAGTAAAAGCGAAGGGGGGAGCCGGGAAAGGAGCTGAAGGAGGATGAGGACCCATAAGAGGGGTGGGGGGCAGATGCGACAGGGAGTGGGGTAGACAGAGGAGGGAATACAAAAGGACTGGGGGGGAGAAAGGAGGTAGGGAGAGGTTTGGTGGGGAGAAAAACAGGACGGAAGGGGGGGGGGGGAAGAGGGAGCCCAGGGAAAGGACAGAGCAAAGGAGGGGGATTGAGGATCAGAGTTGATAGGAAGGATAAATGGAGGGAGAGAGGGCATCATCCGGGAGGGGGAGTTGACGGAAGCCACCTTGGGAAAGGAGATGGAGGGTGTAGAGATGGAGGGTAGGGGGGACACAACGGTGAAGACGTGGCAGGGGGTGGGGATGGGAGAGGAGAGGAGCAACCAGGGGGTGAGGGGGTTCAAGACGGCGGGAGGTGTAGAGGATGCGGATATGTTCGAGGAATAGGAGCAGATGGGGGAAAGGAATGAGATCATAGAGGATCCGCGTGGGGGACGGGAGGCGGATACGGAAGGCGAGGCGGAGTGCATGACGCTCAAGGATCTGGAGGGACTGATAGAATTTGGGGGTGGGGGGCAGATATCCAGGCAGGACTGGCATAACAGAGGATGGGACGGATGAAGGATTTGTAGGTGTGGAGGATGGTAGAGGGGTGCAACCCCCATGTCCGGCCAGAGAGGAGTTTGAGGAGTCGGAGGCGGTTGTGGGCTTTGGATTGGATGGAGCGGAGATGAGGTATCCAGGTGAGGTGACGGTCGATGGTGAGGCCAAGGTAGGTGAGGGTGGGGGTGAGGCGGACAGGATGTGCGCAGACGGTAAGGGAGAAATCCAGGAGCCAGAAGGAGCGAGTGGTACGACCTACGATGATTGCCTGGGTCTTGGAAGGATTGAGTTTCAGGAGCCATTGGTTACACCATGCAGCAAAAAGGTCAAGGTGATTCTGGAGAAGGCGTTGGGACCGTTGGAGGGTAGGAGCGAGGGCGAGGAATGCGGTGTCATCAGCATATTGCAAGAGGTGTACTGGAGGGGGGGGGGGGTTGGGGCATATCTGCCGTGTACAGGAGGTAGAGGAGAGGGGAGAGGACAGAGCCCTGGGGCACACCGACAGAGGGGTAGAAGGTGTGGGAATTGGCATGATGGATGGTAACATAGGAGGGGCGGTGGGAGAGGAAGGAGGCCACCAGACGGATGTAGTTGATAGGAAGGGCGTAGGTTTGGAGTTTAAACAGGAGACCGGGATGCCAGACACGGTCGTAGGCCTTTTCAAGGTCAAGTGAGACAAAAATGGCGGAGCGACGGGAGTTAAGATGGAGGGAGAGGAGATGAGTGAGGCGGAGGAGTTGGTCATCAGCAGAGAAGGAGGGTCGAAAGCCACATTGGGTGTTCGGGAGGAGGTGGTTTTGGTGGAGGTGGAGATGGATGCGCCGGGAAAGGATGGATTCCAAGAGCTTGCTGAACACCGATGTGAGACAGATAGGACGATAGGAAGAGGCATCAGATGGAGGCTTATTGGGTTTCGAGAACATCAGGATACGGGGGGTTTTCCACAGGTCGGGATAGAAGCCAGTGGCAAGGATGACATTGTAGAGGGTGGCAAGGAGGGAAAGGAAGGAGGGAGGGCAGTGTTTGAGGTGGCGGTAGGTAACGCAGTCGTGGCCGGGAGCAGTGTTGCGTTTAGTGCGGAGTGTGAGGCTGATGTCCTGTGTAGTGATGGGAGTGTTAAGTGCAGAAGGTGGGGGTGGTCCAAGTACTGGAAGCTAGGAGCAAGGGGAGGAACAGAGGTATTCGTACAGTCCAGGACATCAGGGAAGAGGGAATAATCAAAGTGGGGATCATCTGGGATGGAAAAAACATCAGAGAGGTGGGAGGCAAAGTGGTTGGCCTTACTGAGATTGTCAGGAAAGGGACGGTCATTAAGGAGGAGAGGGTACTGGGGGGTGGGGCGGTACCCAGTAAGGCGGTGGAAAGCAGACCAATACTTGGAAGAGTTGATGGGGAGCGTGGTGTTGAGTTGTGTACATGTCTGGCGCCAGGCTCGGCGTTTCTTCACAACAAGCAGGTTGCGGATGTGTCGCTGTAATTGCCGGTGGCGGGTAAGTGTATCCCCGTCACGAGTGTGGAGAAAAGAGCGGTAGAGGCGGCGGGACTCTCGCAGGAGAAGGACGGCCTGTGGAGGCAGGGCGGGGCGGTGAGGGTGGATGGCTTTGGTGGGGATATGGGTGGCGACGGCGTCAACAAGATCTGCTGCAGGAAGGCAGCAGTGCGAGCGATGTCATCAGGAGACTGGAGGGTAAGGTCGTGGCCGTCAACCTGGGTGTGAATGGAATCCTGGTAGGCATCCCAGTTGGCACGGGAGTAATCATGGACAAGTTTAGGAGGGACGTCAGGGCGAGGAGCGTGGCGGGGATGGCGACCGTTGGAGATAGTGAGGAGGACAGGAGCATGGTCACTGCCAATGAGGTCAAGGACATCCACGGTGATGCGCCCAAGGAGGTTTGGAGAGGCAAGGACCACATCAGGAGTGGTGTTGGATTTGGGCCGGGTGTGCTGAGGCAGGGGAACCAGGTCTCCCTGGAGAGTGGTGAGAAACTGATGCCACCGCCGGAGGTCGGCAGGATCACGGCTGTGGATATTGAGGTCGGCGGCAATCATGTAGGTGGAGAAGGTGCGGTCAATGTGGGCCAGGAAATCGTACGGGATGGGGGTGCGAGGGCGGACATAAATGGTGGCACAGGTGATGGTAAGGGTGGGGAAGAAGAGGCTGAGGGTGAGATGCTCGGCAGGATTGTTAAGGAGAGGTTGGGGCCGGACAGGGAGGTGCTTGAGGTGGCCTATAGCAACTCCGCCACGCGCGAGAGGGTACGGGTTATCGGTGCGGTGTAGAGTGTAAGGAGCCGTGGAGACGGAGATACGGGGTTGAAGGAAGGTTTCATTTAGGACGAAGGCATCCACGCGGTGCTGACGTAGGGTGTGGAGGAAGAGGAGTTTGTGGGTGGGCAGGGAGCAAATGTTGTGGTGCAGGATACGGTATGGTTGTTGTACCATGGGAGTGGAGAGCTAGACAAGGGTGGTGAGGGGGGTGAAGGTGAAGTGGGCCTGGTGCGGCTCTTCTCCTGTGAACTGCTTTTGTAACATAGGCCGAGAGTGAAGGAGGCGAGTAGGAGCAGGGGAGGTGAAGCACTTCGGTACTGCATGTAACTTTAACACTTTTAATAGAGTCAAAAACACACGTAAATATCAAATGCATACATTGCTTTGGCTAGGATGAGCACGTAGGTGTGAAACCGTAGTCCATGTCTGATCCTGTGAAGTTAGGTTGACTGTTTTGTACAATCTCAAAACTAACAAATACTCGTAACTGTCAAAACTGTAACTGAACGTAACTAATACAAAGTCTCAATAGCAAGCTAGCCCACTCGGTAGTAGAAGCGATATTTCCAGACCGTCTGCTCTTGATGAAATGGCAGAAATCAAGACGCCGCAAGCTGACCTCCACAGCTCGGCCCGAGGGCGCTGTGGTCGGCGTAGTTAGTCTTCTGTCGTAGTGCACCTACGTTGCGGCATCGTAACTATCGACACCATAATGCCGGTTAACGTTATCACAGTTTTTGAATGCAGACTCATCGGAAAATGGTGCTCGGCAAAGAACGTGGGGATCGTTACCATTCGTCGACGAGCCCATTTATAACTGAGACTGTCTCGGGTAAGAGGTAGCGATAATTTCCTTAAGCGCGAGGTTTGCATTGCCGATAGGGACAGGGTGTAGCCGCAGAGGTTTGAAGAGGGCTCACAGACCGTCTCGATGGACCGCCAAGAGAGACTTCACGTGCTTTTTCTGGCAGAGTATTCGTGCACTGTGATACGTACTGGCGAAAAGGCTATGTGGAACGGGATATGTGACTAGCAGTGCTAGTGCTATTGAAGTTAATGAACCTGTTGCACTGTACCTTTTGTAACGACAGGCGACAACGGCAACTGGCTTAGCCCTGTCGGGAGTCGCAAGTATTTGTACGGAAGTAAACGTTGCAGTCTGATTAACTGGGGTGGCCCTGCTGTTGAACTGCAGAAAAGTTACTATTCTGTGTAAGATACGGCACTGTATTGATTTCACATTTGCTTCAGGAGAACGAGGTTGATGGAGTCATATGCGTTATACTTCACAGCTTGACTCATCACGGTGAACGCCTCTCGTTACATACTGATAGAATACAAGCATCAGACTTGTTGGCGCCGGGAATGTTTTGGTAGCTCCTGCTTGAGTCGTCATATTAGGTGATCGCTAATGGCATTAATTTAAATGTTTTAAGGCTTTTAAGTGTTTTTAAACTTTAGGCTCAGAGTGTGAGCCTTTGCAGTTGTTAAGTGAATAATTGCTACCTGAATGTAATCTCCGGTTTGCTCTACTGCGCAAATTTGATTTCGGTTCTGCCAGTATAAATATCGAACGTGAAATGATTTCACTGAGCTTACACTGTTTAAACTTTTCGAGCCTTTGTAGTTCTCAAATCAATTACTCTTACGTAAAACTAATTTGCAGTTTGTGGTACTGCGTGAATTTTATTTCTGTTGCACCAATAAAAACATGAAACATTCGTTGATTTGATTGATCTTCCAGCTCTATTGCTGGTGTTATTTAAAATTTATTAAGGTTCTGAAGTTTCTTTTTAAATAAGTATTAAAGTTACCTCGCACTTGTCGTGGGTTTATTTTAAGTGTAATTGACTGGATTTAAGATCTCGACAAACAGATATTAGTTATTTGTGCATTTATTAAAAATGACATGTTTCCGGCTCTGCTGATCATCAGATTTCTTGGTGCTAAACAATATAACAAATAATTAGTTATACACTTAAAAACACGAGATGTTAACAAGTAAGCGTAAAATCGACCTGCAAAAGTAACTTTAACAGCTTGTTCCTTACATTTACGAACCAAAAGGTGCCACATATAATTTAAACTTGGAAAATGGGAATGTCTGTCATTAGAACGACTGCGAGAAACTGCTACTTCAGTGTTCTAGAATTTTCTAGGTAAGCCACCGGGTGCAAGACGGCATAACCTTACGACACTGCAGCTGTGAAAATGCCGATATTACTGAAAATTAAAACAGTAACCAATAACAAACAAAAGTGCATGTTGTGTGCCTGCACATAGGCACTTTAAAACACACGTCGCAGTAGTACAAAGTACAAGGAACTACATAAAAAATTTGTAGAAATTTGTCTTGGAAAGACATAACTTATCGAAGACTACAAAAGGATTTGTTTAGATTTGCAATTACACTTTTTGACTATTCGTCAAATTTAAAATCTTAAGACATTTGTGCCATTTTGTGGTTTCTTATTATGGCTATCAATAAAAATGTTTACTGGCCGTTAAAACAGTGAAATACAACAACAGAAATATATACAGTGTGCTTGCTCATAAGCACAATAAAAGAAGCATCATTGTAGTATCAAAATTACAGACAAATTTGGTCCTTGTTCATTGATCATTAGTACATAGGAAGAGACTGTACATTTCAACGTTTAAAAAAATTCTTTTTTGTGTTAAAAAGTTGACATGTCATAATTGCAATAGGAAGTGGGTGTTGAAATCATGTTTGTTCTGTTTTAGATAGCCGTCTGGTTAATGTAGTCTTTTTAATGTCATTTGCCTCAGGGCAGCCTTTGTTGACGTCATTTTGGCACTGGGGCATGTTGCGACAGTTTGTATAAAAAGAAATAACTGAATGTGAAATTTAAATATTAAAAATGATTATTAATTGTGTTGTGTCTAAGCAAGACAGCCTAGACACAATGAGAGGAAGCCGAAAGGCACGCGCTTAAACTCACGCAGGCTGGCGTGAGGTCTGAAACAGGATACGTAATGAATGCTATAAAGAAAAGTACGTAGCTTCTGGAATACTTAACTTTAATCCATAATTGTAGAACATCGCTCTTGATGATACATGCTTCATAATATTAATTAGCAATTGAATACGGCGCCTTGCTAGGTCGTAGCAAATGTAGCTGAAGGCCAGGCTAACTATCGTCTCGGCAATTGAGAGCGTAATTGTCAGTGATCCCCTTCTGGCAAAGTCGTCTGTACAACTGAGCGAGTGCTAGTACGTCTCTCTAGACCTGCCGTGAGGTGGTGCTCGGTCTGCGATCACTGACAGTGGCGACACGCGGGTCCGACGTATACTACCGGACCGCGGCCGATTTAAAAGCTACCACCTAGCAAGTGTGGTGTCTGGCGGTGACACCACAAATTGTATTATAACTTTGTAATAAAGAGAGTAATTTGTTGAAATTATGGCGTCTGGGTTGTGCTCCTGGCACCTCTTGATTTTCACGATTTGTCCCTCTGTTTTTTTTCAGTTGTTTACTCAGGTGTCTTTAAAATGTTGAGTGGTTCTTAATTAATTTTACAAGTACGTTTGTAAGAATTGGTACTGTATGTAGCGATGGCTTGTTACAGAAATGAAGACTGCACCCATGCCTGTCATGGAAGTCAGCCACTTTAAGAAAACGTGCCTAATTTACGAGTTAGAAATCCGCGCGGTTGAAGGAAGTGCTGTAGACCTCGCGCAATAGTTGAGGAAGTGTTCGGTCCGCCGGTACAGTTGCCGGCGGGCACGATGGGGACAAGTACGTGCTGCTTGCGACTCTTATACTGAATTTCTTACCGATGCGGGACAGAGTTGTGGAACCGTCGTGCTCGCAATTTGTCCGTCTGCTGGCATACTGACGGCATTTGTTTGGTAGAGATACTGATCTCTTCACGATATTTACAGAATCTGTCAATGGTACACAGAAGTTACAAATTCAATCACACTTATGTGCCTTGTAATTGGGCGTCGCTCTTTTAATTTGGGAGGTTGATGGCGAATCTCAGACTTCACAATGGGATCAGGGCATGAATGTGCGAGTAGATGGTATCAAAACTGATTTTGGCAGATGTTTGCTGAATTACCGAACCATTTGTTAGCTGTTGTTATTGTGGTCATCAGTCCAAAGACTGGTTTGATGCAGCTCTCCATGCTATATCCTATGCAAGCCTCTTCATCTCCGAGTAACTACTGCAGCTTACATCCCTCTGAATCTGCTTACTGTATACATCTCTTGGTCTCCCTCTACGATTCCCCCACCCCCTCCTCACGCTTCCCTCCAGTATTAAATTGGTGGTCCCTTGATGCCTCAGAATGTGTCCTACCAACCGATCCCTTCTTTTACTCAGGTTGTACCACAAATTTCTCTTGTCTCCAATTCTGTTCAATAGCAACTCATTAGTTACGTGATCAACCCATGTAGTCTTCAGCATTCTTCTGTGGCACCACTTTCAAAAGCTCTTGTTTAAGCGGTTTGTCGTCCATGTTTCAGTTACGTATATATCTACACCCCATACAATTACTTTCAGAAGGGATTCCTAACACTTAAATCTATACTCGATGTTAACGAACTTCTCTTCTTCAGCAACGGTTTTATTACCATTACCATTGCCCTTCTTAGCTACTTTAAGCGTATATAAGTCTTTGTCAGTAGAGAACGGTCTGGCTGTGAGATTAGGCTGTGAGATTAGAAGAGCAGGCTCTTCTCCTGCACCTGCTACAAGCATTTATGTTGCAATTTATTTTTCCTCTGGCGAGTGGTCTGTTGCACAGAGTATTAGCAGAGGCCATTCAGAAACGAAATTCGTTTTCTGAGATTCATAAACTAGTTATCAAAGAGAGCTTAGGGATTCGTTTGAGACAAACTGGTTAGTGATTATTGTTTCATGGTTCAAGGAGTGCGTGAAGACTTGAGTTTTTATATTGAAAGTGTGCGCATTTCTTTCGCCGCCCTTGAACTGGATTTATCGGAAGGTGATGTGGCTCAAAAATGGTTCAAATGGCTCTGAGACTTAACATCTGAGGTCGTCAGTCCCCTAGAACTTAGAACTACTTAAACCTAACTAACCTAAAGACATCACAGACATCCATGTCCGAGGCAGCATTCGAACCTACGACCGTAACGGTCGCGCGGTTCCAGACAGAAGCACCTAGAACCGCTCGGTCACAAAGGCAGGAAATGATGTGGTTTATGTAATTTTAGAAGGAATGTGGCCACAGAATTGTGCAGGGAGGAGAACCCCAAGAGGGATCATTGCCGACAAAATTTTATTTAAATAAATTTTCAATGCATAATGTTCGGCCGTAGAAGGCGTGGGCATACTGTGGTGGAAGGTGCTGGCCGGAAGACCATGGTCGGCACATTCCTGCCACGTGCTCCTCGGTCAGACTCAAGTCCCACGGGTTGGTTGCGCTGACGGGGGCACGCTACTAGCAAGGCGCGTTGGCGGAATCAATCCTCCAATCAGAGACTAATCGTGTGATCACGTGGGGACGCGGCCGAGAGCGGCGAGGGCGGCTTGGAAACAGCTCCGCGCTCTCTTAGCTTCTGACCTCGGCCCCGAGTAGTCGCTCCTCTAGCCTCTGCCTCTCTGATGAGCAGACGGCAACCCCTCTTGGGGCTGCTCAGCCCTACGTAGGCACCACTGTACCATCATTACAAGAATAAACTGGGTCCATTCCACTCAATTAATTTTCATTTTACAACGCCCTCCGCTCCTGACTTCTATCCTGACGAACAAATGGTGTCAGGAGTGGGATGCGACCCACCTTACGGTTGTAAAATCAACTCATCAGTTGAGTATGAGTACTATGAAGGGGCCGAGTTTGAGCAATTAAGGGAAACTAGACCGAACGTGGCGAGGCTGCAGCGCGCCATGCACGTGCCAGCCGGACGCCTGCGTTGCAGAATGTGCGTGGCCGCGCACTAGCGCGCCACAAGCGTGACGCAGTTCGCCGCCGGACGCGAGCCGAGGAGGGTCCGCGATGCAGTCACGCTCGCCGCCGCCGCCGCCGCCGCCGCCGCCGCTGTCCGTAGCTGCCACGGGCCACCGCCTGCGCCAGGGTCCGGGGTGCGGCCCTCGCGCCGCCCCGCCGTCGCAGCTGTCCATGCTGTCGCCCGCCGCCTGCTGCGCCCACGCGTGATCAACGCGCCTGCCGCCGCTCGTCGACACCGCCGCCGTCCGTCGTCTGCACGCCACCAAATAATGTAAGTCGCTAGCGACGCTACGGTGGTGTAGATGCCCACACTATTGTAACATGCCGATCACCAGGCAGCAATCGGAGGCAGGAGCAGCCGGAGCGGACGAAGATCCCCTCTTGGCGCTGCAGTCCCAGTTAAATCAATTAATTCTGACTAACTCGGAGCTTAAGCAACAGCTAGATGATCTTAAAATGGCTTCTCCGCAATCTAATGTTGCTAAGCCAGCGCTAGTGGAAGAACAGCCGAAGCAGGTGATTCCACCATTCACTAGTGCAGAATCACCTGTGGCAGTAGCCACCTCTACTTTGGTGCAGAGCTTCCCAGCAGTAGCGTTTATTCCGGCGTTCGCTGGAAAGCCGCACGAGGATATTCAAACGTTTGTCCAGAATATCCAGGACATCGGAAACCTTTGCGGTTGGCCAGATGTATTTCTCTTAAACGTGATGAAAATGAAACTCACCGGCGAAGCGCGGAACTACGTGCAGTCGGTCGAGAGCTTGAAAAATGCCCCTACCTTCCAGTCCCTTGCAACAGGGTTGATTGAAAGGTATACAGACAAACGTGGTACTAGTTACTATCGCGACTTGCTTTCCACCCTCAAGCAAAAAGCGGGTGAAGATTTAGAAGCATTCGCGGACAGGATTCGAAGCGTCGCATGCCACACGTACGCACTAAGTGCCAGTTCTGCTCGTAACGAAGTTCTGTTGGAAGAATCAGAATGTCGTGCGATAGACGTGTTTATTCGTGGCATAAACCCTCAAATAGGGGGCGAAATCAAGGTAGCTTCCCCCCGCACCTTACATGAAGCCGTGCGATTAGCACTCTTGAGAGAGGAGGCGAGCCGATTTGTGGCCGTCTCCGCGCGGCAAAGTGAGCCCCGACGTGTCTTTTCGAACGATACTAAGTGTGGGCGCTGTAATAGACAAGGACATGTGGCAGAGCAATGTCGCGTGCCATATTGTCATCAGTGCAGGAACATGGGCCACCAAAGCGTGCATTGTCCAAATAGTAGGCCACAACCGCCTGCAAATTCCAGGCGAAATGCAAACCAATCACAGAATTCGGGAAACGGCCGCGGGGCAGGAAGTGCCACCCCTCCCGGCCCCCGTTAAAAATAGTGACCCCCCTAGTTGATAAGGGAATCACGCAGGTGGCAAGCGTGGTTGTCGATGGTGTTAGAGGCCGCAAACCAATACGCGTGCTAATTGACACAGGCGCACAGATCAGCTTGGCATTTTTATCGAAGAGAGATAAAAGAACATTGCAACCGCCGCGGTACCATATCAGTGGTATTGGTCCCGGCATAGTGAAACCTGATGGCAGCTGTTGCGTTGAGTTCACGTTGGACTCAACAGAATATGCTTTTACGATGGACGTTGTACGAAACAGGCGCACGGATTACGACATCATCCTAGGAAGTGACTTTCTGCGTCATTTCCAGGGGGTTATTGACTATAGGTTAAATACCGTCCAATTCGGCGACAACGTGCACCGTTTTGGACGTGACTGCACGTTGCGGGCGAGCGGAGCTGGGAAAAAAGGATCCGTTTCCCAAGTTTCGGAGTCTCCCGTAACGATGCTAAAAGCCGATAATCCCGTGGAGATACCAGAAGGCACAGGAAAGATCCTTTGGGTGCCTGTCGGGATACGTGAATCCGAAGAGGTTCATTTCTTGGTAGATCCACTCTGCCAGAATGAAACTCTCGACCAGATGCAGGTCCACGTAAAACGTAGCCTGTGCAAAGCGCAGCAAGTACAGAAAGAAAATTGCGTACCCGTGTGTTTAGACAATTTTAGTCACAAGCAAGCTTTCATACCGCGTGGTACAGTATTAGCCAGCTTACAGGTTATCCCAGAAGATGAGTTGTCAAAGAGAACCCCTTCTCTGAAAAAGAAAAAGACTGCTGCCGCCTCTCAACACCTTTTGACAATCACGTCACATCTGACAGATAAGTTTAAAGCTAAGCTTAGTCACCTCCCATTGCATGAACAAAAGCTAATAAATGAAGTATTGAATGAGTATTCATGGTTGTTTGAAGACAGGAAATATTTACCAGCAACAGATCTAATCCAACATGAGATTCCAACCGGAAATGCTAGGCCAATAGCTCAAAAAGGGTACCGAATTCCCTACCATCTTCAGTCAGTGGTAGAGGAAACTATACAACAGCAACTAGAAGCAGGAATAATACAACCCTCTTCTAGTGCGTGGTCTAGCCCAATTGTAGTCGTTCCAAAGAAATCTATAGACGGAGAAAAATCCTATCGCCTCTGTGTAGACATGCGAGCAGTAAACAAAGTTACTACTCCAGATCATTATCCATTACCCCGGATCGATGAAACACTCGATCGTCTGGGCAATTGCCGGTACTTCACAACATTAGACATGCGCAGTGGGTATCATCAAATTCCAATTGCTCCTGAAGATCGAGCTAAGACAGCTTTTGTAGTTCCTGGCGGCTTATATGAATTCTTAAGGATGCCTTTCGGGCTTCGCAACGCACCAGCAACCTTTCAGCGATTTGCAGATCTGCTATTACGTGGGTTGAAACCTACTATGTGCCTTGTGTATCTTGATGATATAATTATATTTTCAAAATCCATTGCTGAACATGCTGAACATCTACGGAGTGTACTGTTGCGCTTGCAAAATGCTAATTTAAGCTTAAAATTAGAAAAATGTTCTTTTGCTCAATCACAAGTGCAGTATTTAGGTCATGTCATCAGTTCCAACGGAGTCAAACCAGATCCACGATTAACTGAAGCAGTAGACACTTTTTCTATTCCAACAAATTTAAAGGAATTACAATCCTTCCTTGGCCTTGCAAATTATTACCGCCGTTTCGTTAAAGATTATGCTACTATTACCAAACCACTTACTAAATTGTTGAAAAAGGATACTCCTTTTGTTTGGACGGATGAATGTTCGACCGCCTTTCAAACAGTGAAAACTATTTTAACTAGTTCACCTCTACTTGTTTACCCAGACTTCGCTGAACCTTTTATTTTATCTTGTGACGCATCTGATTTTGCTGTAGGATGTGTCCTAAGCCAAGTGCAAGATGGTGAGGAAAAACCCGTTGGGTATGCCTCTCGTCAACTGAATAAAGCAGAAACTAATTACAGTACTACAGAAAAGGAATTGCTTGCCCTTCTTTTTGGAATTAATTATTTTAGATGTTACCTCTATTGTCGCAAATTTACAGTTCTTACCGATCACTCTGCTCTGCAGTGGTTATTGAATCTTAAAGACCCTAGCAGCAAACTTATGCGCTGGGCCATGAAACTGTCAGAATATGATTTTGAAGTTCGGCACAAGCCTGGTCGGTTGCATCAAAATGCTGATGCGTTAAGTAGAAAAGTGCGTGTCATTGAATCAGATGAGGTATCAATTGAAGAGTTAAAAGAAGCACAGCAGGTGGACGTTCAATGTCAAAGATACGCCACCTTCCCAGAATTTGAAGTAATAGACGACCTTTTGTATCGAAGAACTCCACATGGGAATCGTTTGGTAATACCGGAATGCTTGCAGCAACGTATAATACGGCAATGCCATGATACCATCCAAGCATGTCACAGCGGAAAACGCGCTACAAACGCTCGAATTGCGACACGTTATTGGTGGCAATACCGACAACGTGATGTGGACAGGTATGTAAGATCTTGCCTGCCGTGTGCACAACGAGCACAAAATAGGCATCCGCGAGTGCCGCTGCAAACACTTCCTCAGGCATCTTCACCCTTCGAAATTCTTGCTTTAGATTTCCAAGGTCCTTTTCCACAGTCGCAACAAGGTAACAAATACATTTTGTCTATTATTGATCACTTTTCACGTTATCTAATTTTGGTTCCCCTCCCCGACATGACAGCTGAAACTGTGGCGAGAGAGTTTGTAAATCGTGTGATACTACCTTTTGGAAGTCCTGATGCCATTTTAACGGATCAAGGAACCAATTTCATGTCTGCTTTATTTGTACAAGTTTGTAAATTATTAAGAATCAAAAAATGGCGTACAACTCCCTTCCATCCTAAAGCCAACGGTCGCGTTGAACGCGTACACCGTACAATTTGTAAAATGTTATCCTATTATGTTGCAAAAACGCACGCTGATTGGGACAGATATGTACCGTATATTTCTTCTGCATACAACACCCGAATACATGAATCCACAGGGTATACCCCTTACGAAGCTGTGTTTGGACGGCCGATGAATTCGCCGTTCGAAATAGACAAACTACCTCAAGGTGTAGAAATAAAGGAAGTAAAAGGTTTAGCCCGCCGGCTAAAAGCGATCTGGTATAAGGTAAAGAGGAATAATATCAAAGCTACTAATAAACAGTTGCACAGGCAGAACAAAAATGCTGTTTTACCGACTTATCAGACAGGTGATTTAGTGTTACTACGAAACCCGGCAATCAAAAAGGGACGAACTAAAAAGTTCTCTCCCCGCTTTGAAGGCCCGTATCGGATTGTACGGTTGACCTCACCAGTCAATGCAGAACTGCAATTAACCGATCGTACGGTGATAGTGCACTTTGACCGCCTGCAACCTTACCACGGTAGGGCTGTGTCACCACAACAGGTCGCAGCCCCCGATCCGCCTGTGTCACCTCCAACTCAAGTAGAACAAAAACGAAAGGAAAAACGGAGGAGATTACCTCCACAGGGTTGTAGATACCCTTTGCGGAATCGACACCCTTATGGGTTGAGGTCGCTTGGTTAATCACGCCTAGTTAGAGTTTTATGTTATGTTTTATTGCAGCTTAGTTTAAGTCATTTTCTCCAGGGACTTGGAAGCAAGACGTGCCTGGCCACCACGGAGTTCCCAGCCATTCTCAATTGTCAGTTTCCAGTCCTGTCATGTATTTTTGCTCATTTTTATATGTATGATTATGTTTTATGTTTTGCAAGCAATGCCACGCATTAGACGTCACGCAACTGACTTGCTTCAAATGCAATCATTACACTTGGTGTGGGCAGAACCGCGGCTGCTAACTCCGAATAATATTCTTCAATGTCCTCTATTGCCATCTATTTGGCAAACCAGTACATGTGGAGTATTTTTACTCCGAGCTCTTCTTAATATTTGTTACGTTGACGTCTAGTGTATTGTACTATATGTCCTAGTTCTGTATTTGCTGCAGCTAATCGTAAGTAATCGGAACAGATAAGCCAGGACTTGAAATGAATACGCCTCGTACGCTTTGTTTACGGGACCAGCTGTTGGCGAGGCAAAACATCAGCTGTCGCCTCCCCTCCTCTTCAGCGCTGTCCCTTCTCCTCGCCAAGAACTGGCCAGCGGCCATCATTCCTTCTCAGCCAGTAACAGCGCTCCGCGCGATGACGTATCTTATCACCACGTGCGCTGCCGCCTCCAGCGTCTCAACACGCGGAGCGTCCTAGTAGTTACAAACACAAACCGCAAATTACTGCCCTATCCTCCGTGTATGACAGACTACAATGCACTTACCATCAGTTTATATAACTAACACCCTTTTTTTTTAAAAAAAAAAAAAACTCTTATTCTAGATAATTAGCAATTTCTAATTCATCGTTATTTCTGGTACACGCTAAGCGCGTGATATTTGTCGCTGCAGTAGCGGCCGGTCTCTCGCGGCTACACGCCGTCTCACATAACCGCTGACGTGCCGTTGCCTACTCCGCACATACGCGTGCGCTGCGCGCTCGCTAACAGCTCCAAGCTCGTTTCTTTCATGCATCCGGAAGACACGGCAAACAAAATTCATTCAAGCATCCCAATAAATCTTAACATAAATATTAAATAGATGTGATTCATTGTTTAAATTCTTTTCCTCGTTTTGTTTCACATTAGCTGGATAAATCACACGAAGTTCTTAACGATTTACATTATTCTGCATACCTTAGTCTGCCAATCCTATAAGTGAAGTTTCACTACTGCTTTGATTCATTGTATAAGCTACAAACTACAGCCCTAACCCTCTTACACATCGAACTATGATGACATTTAACGTTATCTGCCTTGGACAAGGCCAGATATGGGCAAACCAATGCAATGCCACGGGTTTTTCACGCTACTGACGAGGCACAAACGACCAATCGTCCGGGCTGCCGTATATCGGTGGACGATTGTTCCTTGGTTGCTACGCAGTTATTTTTGCCCTCCCCATTTATTTTACTCTACCGCCGTGGTCATTGTTCTATCCTGTTTTCCTTCTTCTGTCGATGAGGAGGCCCCTACAACATGTTAGGTACCCTCTTCCGACAGTACCGGTCTTTTAGTCTTACCACCATTTACACCGAGATATTGCTCTCCCTTGTTGCAGTCTTGCCCCAAAATATCGGCCAATGATCCATTGTGAGATACGTACTTTGCCTCTAATTAGCCGGTGATGTAAGCGCTACGGGAACTGTGCCTAGTTGTCCTTTCAGTTCAATTTGTTGTCGTCAGTTTTAAAACTAACACACACGCAGCCTAGCAGCCAGCCCCAAGTGGCCAGTGTTGCATGTTAATGTTGAGCGTTCCGACTACTTACAGCATTATTATTATACATCATTGTGTTTTTATTTTCCTGTCAATATATGTCATTGTGTTTAATTATGTCATTATGCTAGCACTAGTGATTTATAGTTCATGATTTTCATTTTATGTAGTGTTATGTACTGCGCGCTCAAAAAGTGACACTATTTATGCATGTATGCTATTCTAGCTTCAGAGCTATTTTTATTGCTTGAACAGTCGACATTTCCCTAGTACAGCAGGTCGCTAATAACGCCGCTGATACTTTTATTACGGACGCCCTTAGGCCCGCTGAACCACGGTATCGCAGATAGCTCCAATGCACTGCCTACCCCTCAATTATCAGACAGGTTGCCTTAGCACTGTCCGCAGGTTGCCCCATTGCCCTGCAAATTATATAATCATCAATCCAAGTCTGCAGATTGCACTGCACTGCTGAACTTAATAGTCGAGTCACTCGCAGGTAGCTCATACGCACTGCGAACTTGTACTTACACGTCACCGAATCCTAGGCTCCTCGGTTGACCACAAAACAATTCATACATCAATTACCGTGAGACAATTTGCACTCACACTACGCCTTTGGCACTCAACCACAAATGAACTGAGCCCCAGACGCTCTTTTATTACATTTTATACAAAGCCACCGACTTCTAGATGGCAATTCCATTGCAAAATCATCGGATTCTGCCAAAGATTCAGATACCGTTCCCCAGATGGCAGCCTTTTCCGTTGCTGAACGGATTAGTTGCTTTTCACCATCTGAGAGTGCAAACTGCACTTTTAAGAACAATGTTGTTACATACACACACTGTCGGATTTTACTGACGTAGTCCCTTATGCACTTCGTCAACCGACTAAAAAAAAAAAAAAGAAAAAAACAACTTCCCCTGACGGATTTCGTATCCGATTCGGAAGTTTACATTCGGGAAATATCCTCTTTATTTTATTTCTTGTCAATTATTATTACTTCAATGTCATGTTTTATTGTTATCAATTTATAGTTATGATTAATGTTAGTACACTTTATGGTTATACGCTATTTTTGTGTCATATTCGGTATTCCCTTTTAAGTTTCATTGTTTCTCGACTGGAAGTATCTCTGATAGCACCTATTGGCCTTCAATTCGTATCCGCCATCAGCTACCATTAGTCACACATTTACACAACACTTCATACGCCCAATAACAACTTACAACATACTCACACTGTTCATATCCACACTACCTTGGTGTAACTTGTTGATGTTACCAGACCTCTATTGTCATATACTAAGTACATGAACAAGGCTTTTATGGTTTATGCCCTCCGCTCTTCGGAAGGGGAAAGGGAAGTACGTACGTATGTACGTTATGTTCAGTAGCAGTTTCTTTTAATCAACAACGTAGTCAATTTACCTGTTGAACACTTAAGTTGTTCTGTTAAAATGGAATCAAACGTCTTTGTGACATCAGCTATTTGTGTATTATTGCTTTGCAATAAACTGTTACTTTTAAGTTGCACTTACAATGTCTTAGTCTCGGACGCAGAGCCACTAGCGCTCTCCGACGCTGTTATCTGAGCTCAGCACTCTGCCGGCTCAGCGCTGATAAAGCTGCGCTGCGCCGCCTCCACTGCTTCACACCCAGCCTCTGTATTCACGAGCAACAGACTCGCTCTCGCTAACATTCATTTCCGACTTCTATTGACCACTTCTGTAAGTAAAGATCCTTTGATTATTGAGTTAACTTGAGTTGTCCTACCCTCATTCGGGTTTTCTACAGCTGAAAAACCACTCAATATTATTTCTGAAATTTATGAAGTACTTCACCTGTCTCGCCGTGTCGAACCTTAGCGGGGTAGGTGCCCCTGCGTAGTGGCCAATGCGTGGGAGGTGCCTAGGCTGTGCGGGTTTACACCGCGATCACAGGATTCCTTCTCATTTTATTCATTCAAAAAAAAAAAAAAAAAAAAAAGAAAACAAAACTTTCTTCGTACAAAATCTCAAATTAATTGATGACACTTGGCCTTCGTCCCATAGCAGGTAGAAAAATTTTTCCAGCGAGTTACGCTTAGTCTGCGCTGCGTAGTACTGCCTCCGCGTTCAGCGTCTTTTTTTGCTGACGCGTGATTGATCAGCGGATACTCGGTGTCGAATTACACCATTGTCTTGCCGCCTTGCTACCCCCACGGCTGCCAAACTGTTGGTTGCCTGCCGTGATTCTACTTCGTGGCCTTCTTCATCAGTAAGCGTGACTGAACGGGTCCATCGTCGCTACTTGCCAGGTAATTATTGCTACAACGTTGTACCCCCTCCGTCATCTCTGAATTACTCATCAAGTAAGCCAGGAAATTTTTACTTCTAGGGGCACTAATACTTTCTCTCGCAGTCGACCGTTATCAACATTGGAAGCTGAAAGCAACCTCCGTTCAAATGGCTGTCAATTTATCATCCGCAATGGGCAGCATGTTAATCTCAATGGTTGTCGTCGTCGCCGTTAAGGCGCCTCCATTTCACGTCTACCCTTCCACATCTGGCGTGCTCTTTGGACGTCGTCACAATCTGGTGCATACTCCACATTATGCTATTGTGTTAGCTGATGTCAACCTAACATTATTAGAAGAGGAAGACCGTGCTTTATATGATACAGCTCAGCAATTGTCAAAATATGAAACCTTCTTGACGCAGACGAAGGAACATGAGTTTCTCCGATCTTTGTGGGAAGTGACTAGAATTATTTCAACCCTTCGAAGTCAATTGAACAGTATTAGGGATGCAGTACCACTGCCTCGTTTCAAACGAGCCTGGTTGCCCGTTGGAGGTACGTTATTAAAATCTGTCTTTGGGACTCCTGACGAAACAGACGCAAAACGCTGGGATTTGGACACACAGCAAGCGCTTTCGGAAACACAAGTTAATCACGAAGTGTTGGTACATCAACAGGTGCGCCTGACACATCTTGAGAATAACCTGTTAGCCACAACTAGACAAATACAAGTTGTAGCCGACAGATTAACACGACACTATGGTGCACTTGAACAATCCTTTAACCAAGAGTGGACTCATCTTCGCTCGGGATTACGTAATCTAACTATCACATTGGACATTATGAAGACCACGCAGATTCTTTTATTTAATATACACACAGCACAGTTACACGTGCACATGTTACACTCGGCCATTCAACTCGGACTGCAAGGAAAGCTCAGTCCCCATCTGTTACCCTCAGAGCCCTTCTTGCACATGCTACACAATGTGTCCTCGCAAATTTTGGCCCCTAAACAAATGCTTTATGCCGTGCGGGAAAGCAACCTCCCCTTTTACTATGCTGCATTGGAGGTCCGACTTACCCGTAATTCTGACGGTATTCGGATGCGAATGAGGTTGCCAATCACGTGCGCAAATTGCGAATACGAGTGCTATCAAATATACACTTTTCCAGTCTCTTGGGCTACCCTTCATCACCATGTTGTTTGGCAGACTCAAGAATTTTTAATAGTTAGTCGGGATCGACAAACTCACGCCACTCTCACTCGCGCTGAACTATCCAGTTGCTTCCATACAACACATTACTTATGCTCCACGCTAATTTTACACACTAACGCTACTGAGTGCGAGATGTCACTGTTTTTAGCTGAAACCACTACCCCTCCATGTCCTCGTGTTCTAGTCTCACTTCGTCAACCAATAATTCAGCCTGTTGGCAACAGTTTTCTGTTCGCTGTTCCACAGACTGTCACCGCCACCCTCGTGTGCCACCGTTCAATGGCAGAGACTGAATCGTACCGGGTAACACTGAATAATAGTGGCCTAGTGTATAATAGTTCTAGATGTGACGTATACGCTGCTTCTATGAGGATATCAGCTCAATTGCACTCCACCTTTCATGTCACCATTCCCACATTTACCTTATACCTTCCTGAACTCACTTTTAAAATCCATCACCATGAGAAGCTGAAGAATTTACCGAATACCAATGATTCAGATCTACTCCAATCGATCAATCATCTCCTTACCCAGGAACACAACCAAGTTGCTCTTGACCGAGTGGCCTCACATATTGCTGATTGGCACCAAACCAAGCGATTAACCACCGTTGTTTTACCCAGCGCTGGTTCGGTAATCATCACTGTAATAATTCTGATTATAGTATCCTGGATACTCTGTAAAAGAGGGTTTTGCAAATGTTTCACTTCCTTCCGAGAAGTAGTACCACCCCCACAACCTGAAGGTGAATATCACACCTGAAACTACCTGCCAACCTTGGTGCATGCGATCAGGCATGACCCCCCCTTAGAATTAAGTTGTAGTCTAGGTGTCAGGTCAATGAACTAATTTTGTAATGGATTTGTATTTCTATGTAAAGTCTATGGAATCACAATTTAACTGTCGAGTTTTAACCCTCATGTAAGTTATTTTGTTTTCTCTTTAAATTTTTGTCATTCTGTAATGTTCTCGTTCACCCACTTGGGCAATTACCATTGTAATCCTAGATTTAAGAACTCAAAATAATATTACGGGGAAAAACCCCCTTGTGACTATTAGGCCTGGGAGCATTCTCTCACCCCCACGAGGGTGGAGTGTTTCAGTGTGCTGTGCTCCGGTGCCCCTCATCATCGCCTGGGTACCCACCACCACTGATACCGCTGACACACATTCACAGCATGGCGCCGCCCCACTGCCGTCGCACCAACTTCACAAGTTTGTTATTCAGGAGCCTTCCTTCAGGCCCTTCAGGCCACTTTGTAACATTTGCACATATTAATATCACTATGTTATGGGACCCTTCATAATGATCATATATTTTTTAAATGGAATAATCGATTAGAATAAGCTCATTCATTTTCATCCAGAGAGCCTTCTTCGGAAGGGGAAAGGATGTGCAGGGAGGAGAACCCCAAGAGGGATCATTGCCGACAAAATTTTATTTAAATAAATTTTCAATGCATAATGTTCGGCCGTAGAAGGCGTGGGCATACTGTGGTGGAAGGTGCTGGCCGGAAGACCATGGTCGGCACATTCCTGCCACGTGCTCCTCGGTCAGACTCAAGTCCCACGGGTTGGTTGCGCTGACGGGGGCACGCTACTAGCAAGGCGCGTTGGCGGAATCAATCCTCCAATCAGAGACTAATCGTGTGATCACGTGGGGACGCGGCCGAGAGCGGCGAGGGCGGCTTGGAAACAGCTCCGCGCTCTCTTAGCTTCTGACCTCGGCCCCGAGTAGTCGCTCCTCTAGCCTCTGCCTCTCTGATGAGCAGACGGCAACCCCTCTTGGGGCTGCTCAGCCCTACGTAGGCACCACTGTACCATCATTACAAGAATAAACTGGGTCCATTCCACTCAATTAATTTTCATTTTACAACGCCCTCCGCTCCTGACTTCTATCCTGACGAACAGAATCATAGCTGCCTAGGACTCTGTGAAACACCAAAGTCGTTTGCTGATCTGTTTTCTATGGTTTCAATAATAGAGAATGTTAATTTTGCAGTTAACACTCGTTAAAACTTTATGGTGCCCGGACGACAGTCCTCGAGTGGATTGCAGTCACCCCGTAAAACTGATTGCAAGAGCCAGCAGGAAAGGGCATCTTATCGGTGTCAACAAATGGGACATTTGATTAGGAATTGTAAGCAGTCACGGAGAGACCAATGACGCCAGGGTTTGGGGACACGTAGGTAGTGTTAGATGACCATGGAACGTCACCTGTAGAGGGTGAAATGAGACATCAAGTCGACAGTAGATTTTTTAAATTAACTTCTTTACTCTGGCCCCGGCCGTAGTACATCAGGAAAAACGTGGTGGACGCGTCCAGTTGCCCGTGACGCAAAACAATAGACGTCTGACGTTACTGACAGTGCAAGGAGCGAGACCGAGCATGGCATCACTCGAAAACTACTATCAGCAACGTCTTCAGCTGCGACTGTGATGACAGCATGGCAGCGCGGCTGACAGTACAGCGGAGGCGGCCATGACCTCCCTCCAGGCGGCGTGTGGCACTCTGCTCCGTCGGCAGCTGCTTTTGTGACTCAGGGCAGGCTGTTGTGTCTCGTATTGAACAGTGGACCCCGCACTGCTGTATTCCAGGACGTCGCTCCACGTGTCATAGTCTCGTGGTGTAGGCTATGATAGATGAGAAAATTTTTGTGCACGAATTGTTGAGTACTTATACGCTCCCCACTATGTTCATTTAGGGTTTAAGGCTCAGGCCCTAAACACTTTCCTGTAGCAAGTGAGGAAAGGACTCTGTCCTTCCACTAGTTTATTGCATTTTTGATTGTTCCTATACAGCACCCAACTAGCTCTGCTTTGCAACACCTTTTGGCCGCGTATTGTTTTGCAATGCGTAACATTCTTGGCTGTCTGCGGCTGGCTGTATTGCACTCACTTCCACTTTGGCATACTTTTTGATCGAATACGCTCGGTACACTGCATTGTCCTCCTTTTTATCATGCCCGTTCCCTCGGGTCGATCAAACTAGATTATCCTATACACTAGAGTTCGTGTCGATGGGCCCTTCTCACCCTGTTTCGTCTCCTAAGAATTATTCTAATAACTGGTTTCCTTAACCCTATCAATCTTACACGTTTTGACAGGGCCCCTTGCCCTCTTCCCTGACGCAAACACCGTGGAACATAATTCCTCACTAGGCTCCTTGCTCAATAACTTCTAACTCTCTATTCCAAACTTATAAGCTCAAATGAATCAATTATCCTTAATGACCCCCCCCCCCCCCCCCCCCCCCCCATGAACCACGGACCTTGCCGTTGGTGGCGAGGCTTGCGTGCCTCAGCGATACAGATAGCCGTACCGTAGTTGCAACCACAACGGAGGGGTATCTGTTGAGAGGCCGGACAAACGTGTGGTTCCTGAAGAGGGGCAGCTGCTTTTCAGTAGTTGCAAGGGCAACAGTCTGGATGATTGACAGATCTGGCCTTGTAACACTACCCAAAACTGCCTTGCTGTGCTGGTACTGCGAACGGCTGAAAGCAAGGGGAAACTACGGCCGTAATTTCTGCCGAGGGCATGCAGCTTTACTGTATGGTTAAATGATGATGGCGTCCTCTTGGGTAAAATATTCCGGAGGTAAAATAGTCCCCCATTCGGATCTCCGGGCGGGGACTACTCAAGAGGATGTCGTTATCAGGAGAAAGAAAACTGGCGTTCTACGGATCGGAGCGTGGAATGTCAGATCCCTTAATCGGGCAGGTAAGTTAGAAAATTTAAAAAGGGAAATGGATAAGCTAACGTTTGATATAGTGGGAATTAGTGAAGTTCGGTGGCAGGAGGAACAAGACTTCTGGTCAGGTGACTAAAGGGTTATAAACACAAAATCAAATAGGGGTAATGCAGGAGTCGGTTTAATAATGAATAGGAAAATAGGAATGCAGCTAAGCTACTACAAACAGCATAGTGAACGCATTATTGTGGCAAAGATAGATACGAAGCCCACACCTACTACAGTACTACAAGTTTATATGCCAACTAGCTCTGCAGATGGCGAAGAAATTGAAGAAATGTATGATGAAATAAAAGAAATTATTCGGATGGTGAAGGGTGACGAAAATTTAATAGTCACGGGTGACTGGAATTCGGTAGTAGGAAAAGGGAGAGAAGGAAATGTAGTAGCTGAATATGTATTGGGGCTAAGAGATGAAAGAGGAAGCCGCCTGGTAGAATTTTGCACAGAGCATAAGTTAATCATAGCTAACACTTGGTTCAAGAATCATAAAAGAAGGTTGTATACATAGAAGAATCCTGGAGATACCAAAAGGTGTCAGATAGATTATATAATGGTAAGGCAGAGATTTAGGAACCAGGTTTTAAATTGTAAGACATTTCCAGGAGCAGATGAGGACTCTGACCACAATCTATTGGTTATGACCTGTAGATTAAAACTGAAGAAACTGCAAAAAGGTGGGAATTTAAGGAGATGGGATCTGGATAAACTGAAAGAACCAGAGGTTGTACAGAGTTTCAGGGAGAGCATAAGGGAACAATTGACAGGAATGGGGGAAAGAAATACAGTAGAAGAAGAATTGGTAGCTCTGAGGGATGAAGTAGTGAAGGCAGCAGACGATCAAGTATGTAAAAAGACGAGGACTAGTAGAAATCCTTGGGTAACAGAAGATATATTGAATTTAATTGATGAAAGGAGAAAATATAAAATTGCAGTAAATGAAGCAGGCAAAAAGGAATACAAACGACTCAAAAATGAGATCGACATGAAGTGCAAAATTGCTAAGCAGGGATGGCCAGAGGACAAATGTAAGGATGTAGAAGCGAGTATCACTAGGGGTAAGATAGATACTGCTGACAGGAAAATTAAAGAGACCTTTGGACATAAGAGAACCACTTGTATGAATATCAAGAGCTCAGATGGAAACCCAGTTCTAAGCAAAGAAGGGAAAGCAGAAAGGTGGAAGGAGTATATAGAGGGTCTATACAAGGGCGATATACTTGAGGACAACATAATGGAAATGGAAGAGGATGTAGATGAAGATGAAATAGGAGATACGATACTGCGTGAAGAGTTTGACAGAGCACTGAAAGACCTGAGTGGAAACAAGGCCCCCGGAGTAGACAACATTCCATTAGAACTACTGACGGCCTTAAAAGAGTCAGTCCTGACAAAACTCTACCATCTGGTGAGCAAGATGTATGAAACAGGCGAAATACCCTCAGACTTCAAGAAGAATATAATAATTTCAATCCCAAAGAAAGCAGGTGTTGACAGATGTGAAAATTACCGAACTATCAGTTTAGTAAGTCACAGCTGCAAAATAGTAACGCGAATTCTTTACCGACGAATGGAAAAACTAGAAGAAGCCGACCTCGGGGAAGATCAGTTTGGATTCCGTAGAAATACTGGAACACGTGAGGCAATACTGACCCTACGACTTACCTTAGAAGCTAGATTAAGGAAGGGCAAACCTACGTTTCTAGCATTTGCAGACTTAGAGAAAGCTTTTGACAATGTTGACTGGAATAATCTCTTTCAAATTCTGAAGGTGGCAGGGGTAAAATACAGGGAGCGAAAGGCTATTTACAATTTGTACAGAAACCGGATGGTAGTTATAAGGGTCGAGGGACATGAAAGGGAAGCAGTGATTGGGAAGGGAGTGAGACAGGGTAGAGCCTCTCCCCGATGTTATTCAGTCTGTATATTGAGCAAGCAGTGAAGGAAACAAAAGAAAAATTCGGAGTACGTATTAAAATCCATGGAGAAGAAACAAAAACATTGAGGTTCGCCGATGACATTGTAATTCTGTGAGAGACAGCAAAGGACTTGGAAGAGCAATTGAACGGAATGGATAGTGTAATGAAAGGAGAATATAAGATGAACATCAACAAAAGCAAAACGAGGATAATGCAATGTAGTCGAATTAAGTCGGGTAATGCTGCGGGAATTAGATTAGGAAATGACACTTAAATTAGTAAAGGAGTTTTGCTATTTGGGGAGCAAAATAACTGATGATGGTCGAAGTAGAGAGGATATAAAATGTAGACTGGCAATGGCAAGGAAAGCATTTCTGAAGAAGAGAAATTTGTTAACATCTAGTACAGATTTAAGTGTCAGGAAGTCATTTTTGAAACTACTTGTATGGAGTGTAGCCATGTATGGAAGTGAAACATGGACGATAAATAGTTTGGACAAGAAGAGAATAGAAGCTTTTGAAATGTGGTGCTACAGAAGAATGCTGCAGATTAGATGGGTAGATCACATAACTAACGAGGAAATATTGAATAGGATTGGGGAGAAGAGAAGTTTGAACTTGACTAGAAGAAGGGATCGGTTGGTAGGACATGTTCCGAGGCATCAAGGGATCACCAATTTAGTATTGGAGGGCAGCGTGGAGGGTAAAAATCGTAGAGGGAGACCAAGAGATGAATACACTAAGCGGATTCAGAAGGATGTAGGTTGCGGTAGGTATTGGGAGATGAAGAAGCTTGCACGAGATAGAGTAGCATGGAGAGCTGCATCAAGCCAGTCTCAGGACTGAATACCACAACAACAACATTCTTAATGCTGCTCCCTCGTGCATTCATCCTTCTTCTGCTACTTTATGTTCAGGGTATCCAGTCTATGGGAATCTGCATGATGGCAGCATTCGAACTCAGTCTTGTGCTTCGTTTTCTACCTACCGAAACAAGGACTACGCTAAACAGAACAAATGCTACTGTGGTGGTTAGTATGACAACAGTCAATCCTGTCTCCATCTGTTCTGATTCACCCGATATAATTTTACATGTTGCTATTAATTTTCCTGAGAGACTCGTCTCTCCTGCTCGTTCAGATCAGACTGCATTAATTCCGGCCCTAGAGTTTTATTTAAGCTAGTTAGATATGCAGCAGGTAGCACTTTCACGCGCTCCTCTAGTCTATACAAACGAGGATGCGAATAATTCAAGCGACTTATCCATGAAATTGCGTCGGGTAAATAGAAAGTAGGCCCATTATCTCACACGCTGTTCCATTTAATAAGAAACCACTTCCATTTAATTCTTACCTCTTTGCTGATGTAAACTTCCGTGCTCGAAACAACTAGACACTGCTACTATCTTGTGAAGGTTATAGTACAACCAATGCACCTCGAGTTGCTGAAAGTACAACTCCGGCTCAATCATTTCTGTGTTGCATTCTCTTACCTCCTTTTGTGCCTCGCGGGGTAGCGGAGCGGTCTGACGCGTCTTACCACGGTCCGCGCGCCTCCGACGTCGGAGGTTCGAGTCCTCCCTCGGGCATGGGTGTGTGTCTTGTTCTTAGCGTACGTTAGTTTAAGTTACATTAAATAGTGTGTAAGCTTAGGGACCGATGATCTAAGCAGTTTGGTCCCATAAGACCTTACCACAAATTTCCAGTTCCTCCTTTTGTCCCACTAATAATTTCACTGTGCATGAATCCTGCTCCTCTCTTTTTACTATATTAGGACAAACTACGATATCCCCTCAGTAGAAGTTTTGCGTCTTTGCTTTCTCCATTTCTTCATAACTTCTCTCGTCTCTTGCAATTAATTACAGTCGCTGTGTTTGTACTTTTACAGTTTTCTTCAGTATTCCCCACTTGACTTCGCTCCATCAGTTCTCACCGATATTGTGGATACCTTGAAACTAAAACGTAAATTTTCGTGCTAGTGTTCTACACCCAACTCACACTGTGGCCGTAGTTCCTTCTGTACTTTCCTTAGACTTTCTAAATACTGTTCTGGCGACAGCAAGTTTATCCCCAGACGACCTCTTACAGTCTACTGCGTAGCAACCTGTAGCAGTGTTAATTTCCCTCGTGTTTCCCAAATGCTGTCTTCTATGGACTGCAACCATTTTGTCATTACTACTTCCATATCTAAGACTTCTACTTCAGTTTGTAGTTCTCTGATATTCTGATTAAGTTATTCTGCAGCTCTGACATACCGCACTACTTCTCCAGTTAGTTGCGATAGTAGTCATTTTTTATCCAATATGTCCGCTCTAAACTTGGTATCTGCGTAGTGTGGCACTCATTCACAGTTTTGTTCCCTTTTGCCCACTGCTTAACCTCTTCTACGGTGACGTTCATCCTTCGAATATTTCCTCATCAACAGTGCCAAATGTTGTTTTCATAAACTGTTTTTTAATTTCGTGTTCGCTCAATGGACTCTCAGATATCCCTGCACTTCTTTTGGGTATCCTGCGCCATCCAGCGGTGACTGGTGGTCACTACATCTTCCTGTCTGGCGAACGCTTCTACCTCGACGAGGATAAGTAGTCCTGTTACGAACCGCATCACCTCGCCTTTTCTGCTTCCCACCCAGAAATGTTTATTACTTTCTTCCCCCTTAAATTGAGTGTTGCTCGACAGCTGCTTATAATAATTACACTGAAACTATACTGAACCTAAAAAAATATTAAACGACCTTCTCCTAGGCTTTAGTTCATACATATTACTCATTATCGTTTCGTTCGCAACCTCTTGCTTTTCTTCCGATACCTTTCTCCTCACTTTACGTTTCTGGTATACATCTCCCTTTCCTGGAAAGGTTTCATCTGCCCTGCATTAATTATCGTTCTCGTCCGCAACCGAATCTTGACATTTACTGGCGACGTAGTCTCTACAACTTGTTACGACCGCTGATACTTTGTAAAAACTCTTTCGTCCTTCCCTTACGAGTATACGAAGTTGTTAGCATCACCCACTGATCAACATGGCATTCTTGCGTTACGGACCACTGCTTCTTCCTATTTTTCTAGTGCTCGTGTATTTTCTCTCCGTATTCTATTCCAATTCCCTAATCACTCCGACAAATTCCTCAACAGTCTCTCAACTCTTCTCTTTTTTCGCTTTCAATCCGGTGAATTCCGATGGCATTTTACGACCATATACGACTTTATATGGCAACAGTTCTGTGTTCGTATACTGTTTTGAGTTGTAGGCGGAAACGATGTCCTTCAAATAGACGTCATAGTTGGTGTGATGTGAGTCAACGTAGTATCCAAACACCCTCCTGGTTGTCCTATACTCTCTTTCAGTTCTTCCATTGGCTTGTTTCTGGAGGGGTCTCGTCCTTAATTTCTCCACATTCAACAACTTATACAATTCCTTGAACTGATATAACATGAATCTCATTCCCTGATTTGTTATTATTGTTTCAGGCACTCCACATTTCAATATCCAATTATTCACAAGTGCTCATGCCACTGTTGCAGCCTACTGGTTTGGCATCGTGACCATTTCTACGTATCTTGAATAATTATCTAGGATTATGAGTACGTGCTTATTCCCTGCAGGTGTTTTATTGAATGGACTAGTCCCCAGAAATTCGAATGGTGCTAATGCTTCAGATAAACTCCGTAGTGGTACTCTAGTTCGTCACAAGTCCGCCCTCCGTGCACACTGTATGCAACTTCGCGCACACTGTGTAAGTAGGCTGTTTAGGTTTTTTTATTGGTAACGCCACCTCTGTATAAAAATCACTGGCTGTGCTGTGTGCAGTCTGTGTCTAGTTTGCATTGTTGTCTGCCATTGTAGTGTTGGGCAGCAGCAGCTGGATGTGAACAGCGCGTAGCGTTGCACAGTTGGAGGTGAGCCGCCTGCAGTGGTGGATGTGGGGAGAGAGATGGCGGAGTTTTGTAATTTGTCATGAACTGCTATATATATTATGACTATTAAGGTAAATACAGTGTTTGTTCTCTATTAATATCTTTCATTTGCTAACTATCCCTATCAGTAGTTAGTGCCTTCCATAGTTTGAATCTTTTATTTTGCTGGCAGTAGTGGCGCCTGCTGTATTGCAATAGTTCGAGTAGTGAAGATTTTTGTGAGGTAAGTGATTTCTGAAAGGTATAGTTTAATGTTACTCAGGGCCATTCTTTCGTAGGGATTTTTTGAAAGTCAGATTGCGTTGCGCCAAAAATATTGTGTGTCAGTTTATGCACAGTCATGTACAATTGTTCAAAGGGGACGTTTCATATGGCGAACCTGCCAGGATACCTCACTGGAATCTTCTGATTTTTTCTTGTAGTTTGTGTAATTAGTGTAGTTTTTGTTTATTGCTAGCACGTAATTGTGGAGACAATCTCCTTTATAGTTGCAGCCTTTCATTGTTGTACAGTAAAACAGTTGTGGCATGCATGTAGATTTGCACCAAGTATTTCGCTGCTGCGCTTGCAATTAACTAGATATTATTTTCAGTGCTATAAAAATGTGTTCTCTTATTTTTGCTCTTCAAATTGTGTTTTTCTGTGTTATCGTGTGAAATATTGTGACAATAATGGCGTGTGAAAAACGTAACACTAGGCTCGAAAGTAAACTGAGAAATAATAGTGACGACGAGCATAGCTTGCCAGCACCACTGTGTAATGAATTAACAGACTTTCAAAGTAGTAATTTGGTAACTGTGCATAGGGAAATGGAGCGGGCTGCAAACAATGGCGTAGGCAGTGAAACAGGTAGTGAACAGGGAAGCATTATCGATCGATCACTCGGCAACAGCTCGCCTCAGGAATCCGAAATGACAGGACACAATTTTGCAAATAATGTAGATTCAGGTTTTGCGTCCTCACCGTTTTCTCAAATGAGTCAAGACACATTTTCCGCTTGTCAAAATGTGAATGTTGCCAGTGCAAATTCACTGCGGAAAAGCACTGAGGAACATGTTTCAGACACCAGTGCATTGTTATTACAATTAATGCTACAAATGGGACAAAAGCTTGAAAAGTTAGACACAATGGAACAAAATCAGAGACAAACACAGCAACAGTTAGACACAGTGGAACAAAATCTTAAAAAGTTAGGCACAGTGGAACAAAATCTTAAAAGTTACACTCATTGGAACAAACTCTTGAACAATCACTTGAAGATTTAACTACTGAGATACATAACGTTGAATCGAAATGTCAAAAAGTCTGTAATGACGTAAAAACCTTAAATTTGTGAGCATTTTCAACCTATTTTTTCGCGGCATGAAAATGCATTACAGAATCACGAAGCAGCCATAAAAGAACTGCAAACTATTGTTCGTGAAAATCATGAGACCTTGCAAGCTGAATTTGACTCAGTTGCATCTACCGATTCGGTTACGCAACTTGCAAAAACTCAAGAAAACTTAAAGGACACAGTAGATACTCTGAAACGTGGTTCAGAAAAACACACTGAGGAAATAAGTACACTATCGGAGAAAGTAGCCGAACTTTCGGATCAGTTCACTAATTTATCTCCAAAGGTAGATGATGATCTGAATGACACAAGACCTGTAGCCATCACTGACACAGAAGAGTATGAACAAATTAAGAAATTCAAACAAAATCAGAATCAAATTAATACGCAATACAAAAGAGAAATCCGGGAAGTACAAGATCAGTTGGCTCAAGTAATACAAAAATTACAAATTTCAGAGGACACTCGCGCTCCAACATGGGAAGAGGGACTTAGAAATACGGAAAAGACGCAAAATAATAACACAGGGCATTTCGAAAGTTATGAAAGAAACTGGCAATGTGCACCGAATTTTGAGATGGAACCTCCGACACGATCTAACAATGACCGATATGCGACTCGCCGACACGATGATTTTGACTATAACCTGTTCATTACTATACGTAAATTCAAAACATTTAAGAATTCTGGCAACGACATTCATCCACAAGCGTGCCTCCATCAATTCTCTCATTGTTTTCCTCCCAACTGGTCATTGGAGCACACGTTAGAATTTATGTGTGGCTACTTGGAGAATGAACCAGCTGTAAGAATGTGATCGGTCATTCACGATTGTCACAGTGAAGGAGATTTTTATCATGCCTTCCTTTCAGCATATTGGTCTCAAGCTACACAAGACCGGGTAAAACGTAGCATCATAATGATGAAACATTTCGAACAATCTGAATTTTCCAGTCTTGTGACATATTTTGAAGACATGTTGCATAAGAATCAGTATCTTTCAAACCCATACAGCCCCTCAGAACTCATCCGCATTTGCTCACTCAAATTGCCTGAAGATTTACGACATACTATTTTAGCAGAACGTTGGAAAGAAGACATTGAGGTTTTTCAGGGACTGTTACAAGAACTGGAAATTGACACTGACAATCGGGGAACGCCGAAACAGGAGCACAACAATTACAGGTCACATCTGTCACAATTCCGCGATGAAAGAAATAATAACTGGACACGACAAGGCTATTCTCACAACACATATCGCGACCAAAACAGACACCACCCGTATGACAATCGTTGGCAGAGTAGTAATAATTACAGGGAAAGATCACCTCTCCGCGGTAGTGACTATCACAGAGACAATCAGAGAAACAGACAATTTGGGAACCAAAATAATTATTATCAAGGGAGACAGAATAACTTTAGACGCAACGGTCCAGCGCGCAGTTACAATTCAGGGAGAAATTCTCCACCACGTGACCAAAAAGAAAGAAACTATGGAATCTACCGACATGACGACAGACGATATGACCGTAACGACAGACCTGAATTGCATCAGAACTGGCGGGATTCAAACAGAGCAGGGCCCTCTCGAGGAAGTGAATTTGTAGAAGTTAGGTCTCCAAATCCCAATAACGACGCGCGCCAACAAAGAGACAATAGGCAATGACTCATACCGCTGGCAGCCACGAAACGTACGTATGAAACTGACGACGCAGCTGCCGTAGGTAGTAATTACGTAAAAATGGAAGACATTAGCGACATCTTACTCCAGGAACACGACATAAAACATAACAACATTGCATATCCTGTGATTCACATTATTGTAAATGACGTAAAATTTACGGCAGTACTTGACTCTGGCAGTCCCATTTCAGTAATTAGTGAAACAGCCTTTAGCAAATGCAACAAATCGAACGATTGCCACACACTTCCGTTACGTAAGATTAAATTACAAGGTGCAATCTTTGGAAAAAGTGTAGATGTACGCCAACAAACCAATTTAGAATTCTTTTGTCATAGCCACAGCTTCTCTATGAACTTTCTCATTGTTTCATTATTGTCGACGGAAATTATATTGGGAGTAGACTTTTTGAATGAATACAAAGCAATCTTAAACTTTCACGATGCTGAAATAAGTTTAGAGAAAGAAGGTAAGTCAATAGCTTTGAAATTTGAAGATTGGCTCTCAAACCATGACGAAGAAATTAATCGGCTTTACCTTCTGTTAGACAACAGTTCGGAATTTTCTACGGAACTTGGCACTAACAATCACTCTGCAAGTACTGACGCGGATGATATCGATGGCATATTTGAAACTAATGAGTTAATTCAGAATAAAATTCAAACAATTGAGAATTGTAATGACACTGATAGGCAGGACCTTTTTGAGATTTTACAAGCACATTCCTCAGTTTTTACTCACAAAACAGGAACAATCAAGGGATTTCAATACCAATTTCGTGTTCGTGAGCATACTAAATTTTGTGTTAGACCATACGTAATTCCAGCACATTATAGAGACCGTATTAGAACAGAAATACAATATATGCTTGACGAGGGCATTATTGAGCCTGCAGTAAGCTCATACAACAATCCATTACATGTTGTTGAGAAGAAAAATGGATCGATCAGGCTTGTCTTAGATTCGAGACAAATCAATACTATCATTATTCCTGAAATAGACAGGCCGCAAACGTTGGAAGAACTTCTTCAAAATTTTAATGGTGTAAAAGTGTTGTCTTCCATTGATCTCAGATCCAGCTTTTATCAGATCGAACTTCATCCAGAATGTAGAAAATACACAGCTTTCCTTTGTTTCGGCGTTTGTTATCAGTTTCAGAAACTTCCCTTTGATTTGAACATTTCTTCAGCAGCATTCATTCGCGGCCTAAATTCCATATTACCTGAGTTCTTAAAACGTCACATCACCTTATATGTGGACGATATTCTAATAGCAGAAGCTTCAAGGGAACTACATAATTGCATCCTCAACAGTTTGTTACGTATTTTTGCAGAATCTGGAATTACAGTTAACTTGGAAAAGTCTGAATTCGGTAGGTCAAAGGTGAGGTTTTTGGGACATATTATTTCTTCTGAAGGCATTCAGCCGGATCCTGAAAAGTTAGAAGCAATCAGAGCCATTCCAGTTCCATCCACAAAAAAACAAGTCCGCAGTTTTCTAGGTCTCGTAAATTTTTACCGTCGTTTTCTGAATATGCAAATTCTTGTTACACCAAAACTTTGTTCTCTCACTGGAAAAAATACTATTTGGAACTGGGACGAACAAGCACAGTTGGAATTCAATTCTTTGAAAGAATCGCTACTTAATGCGCCAATACTAGCTCATCCAGATCTGTCACAAGATTTCTGCCTTAGCACGGATTCTTCTAAAGTCGGTCTTGGTGCCCATTTATTTCAAGAAGCCACAGAAAATGACACTACTGTTCAGAAAACCATTGCTTTTGCTAGCCGAGTGCTAACAAAATCTGAAAAAAATTATTCCGTTACTGAATTAGAAGCTTTAGCTATCGTTTGGGCATTTAACAAATTCCGTTTCTTTCTTTCTGGTAAGCACTTAAAAGTATACAGTGATCATCGTGCATTACAATTTCTTATGTCTTCAAAATTAAATCATGACAGGTTAAAACGTTGGGCATTGTTTCTGCAAGAATTCCACTTCACAATAGTCTACATTCCCGGCAAGGAGAACATTGTTGCGGACGCACTGTCACGCGCACCGGCTGGGCTTGAGAAAAGTAACACAGAAGGCAACCTCGAGAAAAATTCCAGTATTCTTTACATTCAGAAAGTCGCCTTTGAAAACTTCATCATCACATCTTTAAAGGACATTGCTCATGAACAAGATAAAGATCCGATTTGGAAAGACATCAAGAGCAAACGGCATGAAAAGACACACACTCAGATTCGGCATTATTATCTGGTTAGAAACAACATACTGTTCAAACGCTGCACTGTTGATAGCAAGCTATGGGTACTTTGAATTCCTGACGATTTTGTTAATAAGCTCATTTGGTACATTCATTTCAGCTATGCACATTTTGGCCCACGAAAATGTTATCATATTCTTCGAACGACTTGTTATTTTAACAATATGGAAAAGAGAATTCGAAGAGTCTTGTCTATTTGTAAACTTTGTCAAAAGGCGAAACCATCTACTATCTCCCATCGTGCTCCGTTGTTTCCTATCATTCCTTCTAAATTAAAAGAATTTGCTGCTGTTGATCTCTTGGGACCGCTTGTCAGAGTATCTAATGGATTTTCGTACGTTCTAGTCGCTGTTGAACTTACTTCAAAATTTGTTTCTTTCACGCCCTTGGACGGTCTGTATCTAACGCCTTTGTAAAAAATTTCTTACGTGAAGTTGGACACGTTAGTACGGTCATTTCAGATAACGGACCTCAATTCAGATCTGCTGTTTGGTCACGCATGCTTCGGAATCATAAAATCAAACCTGTTTTTATTTCATTGTACTCACCACATTGTAACCCGTCTGAACGGATTATGAAAGAAATCAATAAGCTTTGTAGACTTTATTGTCACAGAAAGCATCAGCATTGGGACAGATATTTACACTTATTTCAAAATGTGCTGAATGAAATGCCTCATGATTCCACTGCTTTACCACCTACTCTTGTACTAAAGAATGAAGAACCACCGAACAGAATCAAAGAGCTTGTACCTTTCCCGAATACAAACAACTTCGACACAAGGACATAATTGATTTGGCTCTTAAAAATATAAAATCTGCAGCAGACAAAAGGAGAAAACTACATGGTAAAGCAGATGCAAAGAAATTGTATATTGGTCAGAAAGTTCTCATTAAAGCTCATTCATTGTCACACAAGAAGAAACACTTGAGTCACAAATTCTTTCTAGTTTTGCAATGGACCTTATAGAATCCGACGTATACCACATGATAATTGCGTTGAAGTTGAAACTCTGCGTACTAGGAAGAGTAAAGGTTTACACCACATTTCACATGTAAAACCGTTTATTGAAAAATAATCTGCTTTTTAACTTTGTCTTTGCCATAAAACTTTTCACTTCACATTTCTAGTATGCTTTGTCAGACTTAAGAAACTGTTAACATGCAACAATGTTTGAAGTTAAATATCCAGTCAAGAACCAAGAGAACTTATTTAAACAGAAATTACGAATGCATTGTTATTGTGAACAGACAACACAGTGCTATTGTGTGTGTGCATTCTTGCTTGTTTGTTGCACGATTACGTAACGACTATAAGGCTCACATACTTAGAACATTTACCAGTACTGCTAATGAGATTTTAATGCAACATTTTGGTTTACTTGAAAATACATTATGGATTCAAGGTGCTTTCTGAGAGATACCAGATGACACAGTGGTTAGTTTATTTGACAGCTACACTACTATATCACGACGCTACTAATGTGTAACACAATTTACCTTGTTGCTTTTGCGGTATATCTGTTTTATATCTGCACAGTTTTTCTGAATTCTTCTGGAAAGTAAAACATATTTTAGTAGTAACTTTTGTTGTATAGCTACAAGGAGACAGCCTTTTCTGTAGCACAACAATACGTTACAGCGCAGTACTCTCTTCATCACGGCAATAAGCGTAATAACTAAGATATCTATACTCAAAGCATTTCACTTTTGTTTATCATGAGGTAAGTACATTGACTTCTGCAGAACTTAGCTTTCGGAGGACGATAATTACGACACTTCCACAGAATTATCTTACAGCAAGACGCACATTTAGCGCTACAGGACACGCATTTGAGTGATTAATTTTGTACTTAAAACATTTATTTTTAAAGATATTCGAAGTACAATGATACGAAGTTTTTCTGTGATACATTTCATTCCATTGCAATGATCTGTAACACCTGAGGGTATAATTACATTAATCCTCAGGGGGGTACACGCTTACGTTGTGTACCATGTGTTTGGCAAGCACAAGGAGCCCTAGCTAATATGGTATTTGCTTATACAACTTTACACATCGGTACCATATTTCTCTAACACACAAATTACACAGCTATCTGATCATTTAACTGAGAGATAAACATTTTTTACTAAGTCAGTGACACATGTTTACGCAATTACAAAGTGGGATTACTTCACACTTACGAAATTGTATTTTTGCCTGTACTTCGTAAACTGTTCATATTTTTTCGGAACCATTGTGATACTATGAGAGCTTTGAATGATGTATTTGGTATGGGATCATAATTTTGAAAGTACGTTTGAGGTAGATGACACTATTGAAATGAGCAGAGAATTTTTTTTAGGTTTTGAAATTATTTGCGGAAGCTACGACGATTTTGAGATTTGACTGAGATGTTATGATGTTATTTTTACGACGACGATGTGTATTATGCTGTTGAGGTATGTTTATGATCAATAAGCTGATGCTATATGAGGTATTTGATTATGCTACATATCTGTTATCATAAAATATTGAAGAAGTGTCGACGAATAAGGTAAGGAATAATGAGTAGTGGTTAGGGACTCTGACTTGTGAAAAAGGATGTTGGAAACCAAGAATTGTACTTTAAGAGTTATGAAATGTGTGTAAATACGTGAATGTATCACAATGCAGGCGAAAATTTTTTGCACACTTTTATATTCATAGGATTTTGTTTCTACACATTTGTAACGCAAATTCTCAACCTGTGATTTTTTTTCATATGAGACTGTCACTGTAGCGGAAACTGGTGTCATAAATATTTCGGTAAGAAAGTTAAGTGACCACCTGCACGTAATGCGTCGTGGGCATCCAGCTGGGCGGCAGTCGCCTGAAAAAAAAAAAAAGCCATTAGTGTGTACCTTTCACAGGCACAGGTAGAAAAAAAAGGGGAGGCCATTATCCCGCTACTGACATTCCTTTGTAGAAAGCATCGCAAATACAATACGCTCATTACTTGGAAACATATCGTACTTTCTGATATTTACTGAAATGCCTAATTAAATGACAAGAAATAGTTTGTCTACACACCTGATTATGACTACTGTCTTTCTAGATGAGAGATTTTTTCTACTAACTTATGAAATGCCTAATGACTACAGAATGATGTTCTTATGCTTTACTTTGTACATAGTTGCTTATTTCATTTGATATCTAGTTTCTAGCTGCACTGCAGCATTGGTTAAAATAAAATTTTATACATGTACTAATATAAATATTTTCTGTCTACAGATCGAGTAAATAATAATTTTTTTCAAAAAAATGAGGGAGCACAAAACGACATTTACCTTCACAGGAACTGCATTCATAATTTTCTTTTCAAGTACTTGGTAATTTCTTTTGTAGAATAAATTGTGATGCATCACTCTAGTGATAAGATGTGACATAGGTATTAGAAATGGCCATTTTTAATGTACAATTTTTTCTGCTTGAGCTTTGTCATGTTTAGGTATAAGTTATTTCATTTTCTGGTGCTGTTTGCCAGGCATAATGTTACTGAATTTGACTTTGTATTACTCTGTTAAGCCATTTTACTACTGATTTATTTCTCTTGTTTGCTGCTCATTGCGTAATATTAGTTGTATTATTGCTGCTTGCTTGGCCAATTTGAATGTTTTGTCATTGCTGTTTGTATTAATTGTTTTATGCTGCTGCATTGCCTCGTCCCTTAGTTTAGCATCTGAGCTCAGTAGATTTAAGTTAGCTTAGGGTGGGGTAGGCTATATAAAAGAACGAGTTGTGAGGAATTGGAAGAAATGCATTGAGAAGCTATAAGAAAATGGTTTGGCCAAAAAAGTATTTTGAAAGAGGATGTGAACAAAAAAGTAGGGTTTAGGGACAACAGGTTTAGGTAGGATTTTCTTGGAAATAAATGATGAGGTAAGATAATGGGGAATAAATAATGAGGTGAGAAATATGTGAACATACAAATACAGAAAGCGTGCTTGGATAGGATTTTTTTTGGTGGAAACAAATGTTGAACTAAGACGAAAGATCTATGGAATGAAGTTTTGGGTTGGACTGCAGTATCAACTGTTACACTGAAAACAAACCCTGTCCTTTCCTTGTGTTATCCCACTATGTGTTTATGTACCCTTGTTTATTTGTCTTTTTGCTGTCTTTATGTGTTTAGCTAATAAGAGTTATGTTGTTGAATTTTTCTAATAATATGTTATTTTCTTTGTAAAGATGTTTAGACATTATTTATTCTGTTTTGTTTTAATGCTCTTGTGTGAAGTTGATGTTTCGAAAGTTATTCTGATCTTTTATGTATGTACTTATGTCATAATTCCTGTAACTCTGATGTATATGTTATTTCGATTCTTTTGTAAAGTTTGTTACTACAAATGTTATCTGTATTGTTATGTTCTTTAATGATGTATTTTGTACCTTTGTTATTGTATTCTCATGTTATAATATTGTAATTGACACCAGTTCTTCAAATTAAGTATCATTTCACGGCACACGTTTCTGTTGGTCATAGTATATGGACAATATGTGAGAAGCAGGAACTGATAGTGTTTGCACGTGTGTTAATGATTCAGCAAGGGACTGGATAACAGTATTGCTGGTTCTAAGGACAATTCCAAAAACTTTGTGAGTGCACAAGTGGTGGTTATGGACTTGCTATATTCTCCGCAAGAATCTTCGATGGTGATTGTGCACCTGCACAGTCACAACAGATGGCTGCTGGCCATCTCTACTACATTGGGGCTGCATCTTTGATGGCCCACCAATACCATTATCTCTACAAGGACTGCAGTGGGTCTGCACCTCTGGTGGCCCACCAATACCGTAATCTCTACCAGGACTACAGTGGGTCTGCTTTGTGATGACCTACCTACCAATACTCTTCAAAATTTCGACTGACTCTGCTGTGGGTTTGCTCTGTTGTGGCCCATTACTTGTCAGCATGTCAAGAGTCAGCACTGTCTTTCCGATGGAAGGACACTACTTCTTCAAGACTGCATGGAAATCCACTACTTCTGTGTGCATTCTCTTTTACTGTTCAGACTTTGAAAAAAAAAGAAAAACACTGTAATTTTACTGTGATGAATCAGGACTGTCTTTATGGACTGTGAGGAAATATTAGCTTTTGACCAACATTGTATTAATAAATGTGTGCATTTGATATCTTTGTTATTGTAATTATGAAAAATTTTATCAAATCATTATTGGCCACTGACCAAAACAATTTGTAAAATTTTTTGTGGGGAGCATGGGGGCTATGTAAGTAGGCTGTTTAGGTTTTTTAATTGGTAACGCCACCTCTGTATAAAAATCACTGGCTGTGCTGTGTGCAGTCTGTGTCTAGTTTGCATTGTTGTCTGCCATTGTAGTGTTGGGCAGCGGCAGCTGGATGTGAACAGCGCGTAGCGTTGCGCAGTTGGAGGTGAGCCGCCTGCAGTGGTGGATGTGGGGAGAGAGATGGCGGAGTTTTGTAATTTGTCATGAACTGCTATATATATTATGACTATTAAGGTAAATACAATGTTTGTTCTCTATTAATATCTTTTATTTGCTAACTATCCCTATCAGTAGTTAGTGCCTTCCATAGTTTGAATCTTTTATTTTGCTGGCAGTAGTGGCGCCTGCTGTATTGCAGTAGTTCGAGTAATGAAGATTTTTGTGAGGTAAGTGATTTCTGAAAGGTATAGTTTAATGTTACTCAGGGCCATTCTTTCGTAGGGATTTTTTGAAAGTCAGATTGCGTTGCGCCAAAAATATTGTGTGTCAGTTTAAGCACAGTCATGTACAATTCTTCAAAGGGGACGTTTCAACTGGCTTATCTCCGTCTGTTTATTCATCCTCCAACACCTATCTTCTACTCTTCTGTTGGTAGATCTGCAACCTCCATGACCTGCTAATATGCGATCATGATATTTTTAGCACTCTATTCCTTAGCTTCGCTGGTACCACTACCCAGAGTCGCAACTTGGTTTCTCTCTGTAGCAACTCATGCTGAATAGAAAACTATGAATCCTTAAAATACTGCTTACATTAGTTATTCGCTCTCTGTCCAGCTTACGATTCCTTATGCTCATCACCCCCAGTATGTAAAACTGATACTTTTCTACTTAAGCGATTTGCATTTCCATGCTTCTTCCCAGAGTTATGCATGACTTCGAAATCAAATTCACTTAGTCTTACTGCCCATCATATAAACTTACAATAAGGATCCTTTAACCCCAAAAATCATTTTAATGTTGCGTGATCTGTGATTATCCTAAACTCTTGTATCACACAGATAATATATGGAATATGTGAATGCGTAAATAAGGCTTAACGTCTCTTTCTCCATTGTGGAATAATTTCTTTCAGCAGAATTTAGCTGTATTGAAGCGTAAAGTACCAGATGTTCTATGCTTTCTATCCCTTGTGACAACGCCGGCCGGGGTGGCGAAGCTGTTCTAGGCGCTTCAGTCTGGAACCGCGCGACCGCTACGGTCGCAGGTTCAAATCCTGCCTCGGGCATGGATGTGTGTGATGTCCTTAGGTTAGTTAGGTTTAAGTAGTTCTAAGTTCTAGGGGACTGATGACCTCAGATGTTAAGTCTCATAGTGCTCAGAGCCATTTTTGAACCTTGTGACAACACACAACTAAGTGCATGATTTGATGCAAACCAATTTTCTATTAACATCCGGAAATACCAATATCGGACTCGATGTTAAAGCTTCCTTTAGCTCCTTAAGAGCATACTGGTACTCTTCTGACCGCACAAATTCAATACCCTTTTTAACAGCAGTATCAACGGTCTGCCAATGTCCACAAATCCTTTTATGAAGCGGCGGTAATGGTTCGCTCCTTTACAGATCCTTGTACAGAAATTTCATTTACACCTCAATCTTGGGTCTGTCTTAACCCCATCTTTACTTATTATATGACCTAAGTATGCTACCTCTTCCATCACATAATTACATCTTTCTGTACTCAATCTTAACTTTGCTGCTTTTAATCTTAGGAACACTTCGCTTAATCGCTTAATATGCTGCTCCATATCACTCCAATAGACGATTATGTCATCAAGACAGACTAAAATTCTGTCTACTCCGTCCACCAATCTCTGTAACGTCGAGGGTGCATTTTTTAATCTGCAAGGCATTCTTATGAATTGATAGTGTCCCAATGATGCCGAACATTCTGTTTTGTGTCGATCCTGTGGTGCAACAGCTATCTGGTGATAACCACTCTTCAAACCCATTGTTGGAAAATATTGACATTGGCCTAAATGATCAAAGCTTTCTGTGATATATGGCAAAGGGTAGGCGCCTGTTATGGTTTTCACAGTTGGATGTCTGTAATCACAACAAAACCTATGTTTACGTGTTCCATCCGTCGATTTTTTTTACCACGACGACTATTCCTGCCCCTCATGGACTATTACTTCCTTCAATTACTCCATCTCCCAGCTATTGATCGATAAATTCCTCCCCCAACTAGCCGTAAGTAACTAGATATTCTGTATGGTTTACGGTAGACAGATGATTCATTTCCCGTTACTATGTAGTGCTGTTTAATATGCATAACCGGTAATGGCGCTTTTGGGAAAAACAAACCCTTAAATTGAAAAACTTCCCTCTAGGTGCTTTACTTTTCCTCATAATGAAGCTTCAATGGCGTCCAGCGCGGTTCCCTCCCACGCAAGATTCCTACCAGCAAACTAGGCTTAGCACTGACCCAAAGTGATTTCCCAGTCACCATAAGTACACAGTTGTGCAAATCAAGTCCTGGTGCAATCCGTAACGGTTTAATCGTTTCGTCTTTCGTGACAGATTCCCCTTGCGACATCGCTACACCTAACTGAAACACTTCTCTAGAAAGTTCAACCCAACGTTGCCAAAGATCGATTATGGCACAATGCTGATGAAAGAGATCAAGTGCTAGAACCATGTTGTAGCCCACACTCAAGTGTGGAACAATCTCTACACATAGTTTAAATTGAATCATTTCCAGGGAAAAGTCTATGCCTGCTGGTCTTAATGGTGTGACTTATTTATTCCCCACTCTGCGAAATCGGTACCGTGGCGGGTCCCGTTGCTTACGTTTCACCATATCACTACTGGCGGCCTACACATGCGGCCCTGTGTCCAATAATATCCTGCAAACCTTTTCTCCTGCTATTCCTGTTATTGCACAAACCACCATGCATACGATTTTGCAGCGTCCAGTCTTACTGAAATGCTTCTGGGAATGATCATCGGTGGACCTGGAGTTCCCGTTGACGTCTAACATCTTATTCTCCCTGGTGCTCTACTTCTAAAACTTTCTATTACTTCGTCTTACCTTATTCACATCACCCTGAGGCTGGCGACACTGCCTCTTTATACGGCTCGGTTGTCCACACCTGAAACATTTTATATTAGGTGGAAACATTGTCCATTTACCATGCATTCCAGTCTACAAATCAATTTCCTCACACTCACACATTTCTGCATACAACCTTCTTTAAAAAGCATCGAGCGCCCTCTGCTAAGCTTCTTACAAAATAAATTCATTCATTGCGGCATACTGTCCTAGTTAATAGGTATATCCATTAATCATCCCTTATCCTATCCGAAAATTGTTCAACAGCTTTTGTATTCCTCTTAGATATTGCCCCTAAAATGGAAATGAACGTACGGCATTGTGAGCCGGGACTCCCCCCTTTGGGGAAGTTCGGCCGCCGAGGGCAAGTGCTTATTGCATTCGACGCCACATTGGGCGACTTGGACACCGGAGATGGGGATGAAATGATGATGAGGACAACACAACACCCAGTTCCTGAGCGGAGAAAATCTCCCGCCCCAGCCGGGAATCGAACCCGGACCCCTTGGCGTGGTAGGCGGTAACGCTACCGCTACGCAACGGAGTTATTGCCGCTAATTGTTCCCTACAATATCTGGCACTATTTCGTATCGTATATCTCTGAATTAATCATTCTATAAATTCTTCGAATGTGGTGGCTCCGTTAGCAGCTTTGTATACCCCACATAAGGTTTAGCTTCACCTACTAGTCTCAATTTTGGAACGTTCAACTACCCCTTATTAGATCATCCATACATCTCAGTCAGATTTTGAAGGTCTCCCACGAACACCTGCATATTCTCGGAGCCAGAAAAAGTATCAGTTATACTTGTGACTGACAAAGCAACAGCCCTTTGGGATGATCGTGATTTTACCAACACGTGGTTCTGTATTATCCGCTGATAATTGGGCTATTTTTTATAGCACTATGCGTACTGCATCTCAGCTGTTGTTTCTCTGGTTCTGTTGAAGATTTGTCCTTCACAATACTATTTTAAGAACTAAAACTCACAAGACAAGGACACTAAATTTTTTAACTTAATTCTTACGTTTAATCATGAGCCACTTCAACTCCTGGCAGTGCCTAGCATTATGCCTCCAATGATTACATGTATAACATTTTACTGAAACTGACTCCATACATGGTGCTGAGTGGCCCGCATGGCTACGCTATGCACATTTAACAGGCATCAAAGAATTGTGACTACCTTTGCCTCTAAAATTAGACAAATCTACTGCTTCTCCAATTTACTTTACATAAAGCAAGATCGGTAACCTGTTCCCCATGATCATAATTCAACGAAAATTCGTGATCTCACCATAGTGTAGGCTCTAAGAAGGTGACGTGAACTATCTGACACCAGAGTCAGGTGACCCATGAATGGCCACCGATGGAGAGTGAAATGAGACGTCGTGATGGCAGTAGATTTGTATAATTATCTTCTCTTTCTGGCCCTTGGCCATAGTTCATTAGGAACAGATTGGTGAAACAATAGGCTAAACATCTGGAATTGCTAGCAGCGCAAAGAGTGGGACCGAGTGTGGTGTCACTCAGATGCTAGTGTCAACAATGTCTCCAAGTGCGACTGTGATGGCAGCATGGCGGTGCAGCTGACAATACTGCAGAGGCGGCCTTGACCTCTCTCCAGCTAGTGGTCCGCTCTTCCTCCAGCGGCAGCTGCCTTCGTGATTCAAGGCAGGCTGCACTATTCAGTGGTCGAACAGAGGACCCTGTACTGAATTCGAGGATGTGGCTCCGGGCGTCACAGTCTCATGGTGTAGGCTGTGATACTGAGAAGAGGACATTTTAGTACACGACTGAGTTGGGTTGTTTTTGGAGGAGGAGACCAGACAAATGGCTCTGAGCACTATGGGACTTAACATCTATGGTCATCAGTCCCCTAGAACTTAGAACTACTTAAACCTAACTAACCTAAGGACATCACACAACACCCAGCCATCACGAGGCAGAGAAAATCACAGACCCCGCCGGGAATCGAACCCGGGAACCCGGACGCGGGAAGCGAGAACGCTACCGCACGACCACGAGTTGCGGGCGGAGACCAGACAGCAAGGTCATCGGCCTCATAGGAGTAGGGAAGAACGGGGAAGGAAGTCGGCCCTTTCAAAGGAAGCATCCCGGCATTTACCTGGAGTGATTTAGGGAAATCACGGAAAACCTAAATCAGGATGGCCGGACGCGGGATTGACCCGTCGTCCTCCCGAATGCGAGTCCAGTGTGTTAGCCACTGCGCCACCTCGCTTACACGACTGACTGACTACTTATATACTGCAGACTACATTTGTTTATTGCTTAAGGTACGCACTCTAAACACTTCCATGGCGGCAAGAAAGGCTTCCATCCTTCTGATAGTATATCGTGGCATCTGCTGTTGCTATAACGTGGCCTGGTAGCTCTGCTTCACGACTCCTGTCAGCCTTGTTTTCCTCCGCAGTGCATCACACTCTCGCCTGCTTGCAGCTGGCTCTGTTGCAACTCACTTCCGCTATGGAATACTTTTTGACTGAATACAATCGATACAATACATAAGCATATGCGAGCGCCACTGCATTGCTTGTATAGCATATGTGACATTCATTTGTGTGAGACTGAAATCGGAACCAGCATGTGCACTACTGGATTCTGGCTGTTTAGTGTCACAGGTAGACATCAAGTATTATAATTGCCATCATAGCTTGGGAGAGTTTGGCCCAACGACCTGTGCCGATAATAAATGTACAGTTGTTAAAGGTAGTGCCTTGCCTGTTCTGGATAGATGTTGTCTGAAACTTAAAATAGGGAAATTGTCCTGTCCATTTTACTTTTTGATTGCTAAAGGGCTTATAACATCGGTGATTTTAGGGTGTGACTCGTACTTAGAATCCATTGTGTAATTACCTATTTTAACAGCCAATGTGTTTCTCACATTTAAGGCAAATATTAAGATTCTGTTTTGCCACCATAAAGCGCAGAACGGTGCTTACGTGGTTGGCCGAGAAGAGGGGCCCTTTGATTTGAACCATCTATGTTCTGCTTAAAGAGAGCGCTGTTTCGGAAATTTTTACAACATTTTCCTGAAGTCTTACTCACTGTCTACGGGGTACCAACTGCACTAACTATCAGACCCGATTAACTGATCCGATTCCTGTGAGGCAGAGCCCACATAGTTTGTCACTTCTGAAAATGAAAGAGCTTCGTCGAATTGTTGATCAACTGTTGAGGATTACGCTAGTAGACCATCAGCGTCGTCTTGGTTCAAATGGTTCAAATGCCTCTAAGCACTATGGGACTTAACATCTAAGTCCCCTAGACTTATAAACTACGTAAACCAAACTAACCTAAGGACATCACACACATCCATGCCCGAGGCAGGACTCGAACCTGCGACCGTAGCAGCAACGCGGTTTCGGACTGAAGCGCCTAGAACCGCTCGGCCACCTCGGCCGCCCTGTTTTTTGATTACAGGGCTCTTAATCACAAAGTTGTACTTGAATTGAACCCCATGTCTGATTTACATAATTGTTTTTCATGCTTTTCAGGCGCTAAGTTCGTTAGCGTCATTAATCTTAACCAGGCATTCTACCAGATACCCTTAGCTGAGGAATTTAAAAGTTTCATCGCATTTTGCACCGATTACACATCGTATCAGTTTAAACGTGTGCCTTTTGGCTTCACTACTGGGGCGTCTGTAACGTCGCGACTACTTGATTCAATGCGGGGGGAACTCAAGTTTCGCTGTGTTGATAATTACTTAGTCGAAATAGTCATATATAATGAGAACTTCGAGGAGCACTTGCATCACTTGTCTCACGTTTTATGTAGGCTTAAAGGCACCAGACTCACGGTAAAGCCATCGAAGGTGCACTATGTCCACACTAAGCTATCATCTTTGCGACACGTTATCTCGAGTACAGGTGTATCGATCGATCAGTCTCGAATCAAAGCTATTGATTACTTTAGATCTCCGAGAGATAGCAATGGAGTCGGGCATATTATTAGGGTGGTAAATATTTTTACGAAATATATCCCGAACTTTGATCTAATAGCTGCTTGACATGCTGCGGAAGGAGAATGGGCATTTCGTTGGCCGTCGGCCCAGCATGAGGCATTAAATGCCTGGGGAAAGTTCTTGCGAGTGCACAGGTGTTTGGGATTCCTGATATTAATCGAAAATTTATTGTGCAGACCTATGCTTTCCATTCGGGTGTAGCTGTGGTGGTTCTCCAGTGGAACAGTGCGAGCAGTGACTTCTCGCGTACACGTCGCGCAGTTTCTTTATTAATTGAATGCGCTAGCTGTTTTGTTCGCGCTTTTACAGTTCCCCTGGAGCATAAGCCTTTCTGCCTCGAAACAAACATTCTAGAGCTGAACTGGGTGCTGGCTAAACCACGAAAGACGAGGCGGATCGTGCGCTGCAGCTTCGGTATTTCTGCCTTGAAGTTTGTGATCGCGGCACAGAAAATCCGGTGGCGGAAGCGCTGAGTATCACGTTGCATGAGGACGAAGGTGGGGAATATAACGAAGTTGTAGAGTGCCGCCGGCCGGGGTGGTCGAGTGGTTCTAGGCGCTGCAGTCCGGAACCGCGGGACTGCTACGGTCGCAGGTTCGAATCCTGCCTCGGGCATGGATGTGTGTGATGTCCTTAGGTTAGTTAGGTTTAAGCAGCTGTAAGTTCTAGGGGACTGATGACCACAGCAGTTAAGTGCCATAGTGCTCAGAGCCATTTTTGTAGAGTACCGATTGGTCGAGGAGAGGGTTGCCGCGGCTTTAGTGGAGGTGACCCCGCTGTTTGGTAATTTGAAGGAACAGCAGCGTCAGGACGCTAATGTGGCCCAAGTCCGCGAAACGATCGATAAGGGCGGAGCTGTGAAACCGTACTGGCTGTCCCAAGGCCTTCTCTGGTACCGCAACCGCTATGATCAGAGACTGAAGGTCCGTTTTCCTAAGAATCTGGTTCCGCTATTTTTAATTACTTTCGCACTTCGCTTTGTGATGCACGTTTGGATGTAGCTAAGTCAATGCATAGGATTAAACGAAATGTTACCTGGAATGGTTAGGTAAAGGACGTTAAGAGGTTGATGGTGCAAAGCAAGATGTCTAAGATGGCTAAGCTGAACTCGAACACCCAGCAGGGACTGTTGTGTTCATCACGGAAGGAGAGCACCATCGATAAACTATTTATTATGTTTATCCTCTACTCCTGTTATCAATGTATCTTTGTGGCCGTTGATGCGCTTAGTTACTTAGTGTGGGTTATCCTCAGAAGACCAGTCACGCTTGTTGCACCGGTGACCACCTTCTCAGTATTTTCTCCTCTTTCGATCCACCTAAGACACTACTTTCTGATAATGCAGCCGCGTTTGTGTCCTTACCCTTCAAAGGAGTTTTGTTATGACTATGCCATCAAGCATGTTACGACCATACCGTACTACCCTTGCCGTCCTTCGCCGAGTGCATTAAACGCAATTTAAACGCGGCTCTAATCGCATATCACGCCAAGAATGAATCGTGCTGGGATAGCTCGATAGGTTAGCCCTTAATACCGTTCTTCATGATGAACATAAGCTTACACCTGACCATTTGATGTTGGGCTAGCCTGTTCACTCACCCCTTTCCAACCTGTTGCTGGCTGGTGATCTTCTGCCAGAGAAAGCTGGCCACTCTGATACAAAGGTCAAGTGGAGAGCAACCCGGGGTAACATTGCTCGAATGCATCAGAGACTGGGAGGGAGGTACAAAGGGGCGCCGAGAGTGCAATCTCCAGATGGGAGGTATAGTTTGCGTGCGTAAAACTTGTGGGCTCAAACAAAGGCAGTGACGAGTTACCCATCCGTGTACGGTAGCTGAAAAAGGTGTAAGGTAGTTGAAAAAATTACGGCTCTCAGTTTCTGGGTGCAGCATATCAAAACCAAAATACGTATGCGGGTGCACATCAGTCAAATAAAGCCAGATAGTAAAGACAATGTCAAAGTTAAGGTATAGTGGCTCATTATTACTTCCACCCCTCCAAATTGTTCTGGTTTTAGTGGGAGGGGGGGTGTGGGTGGTTGAAACGATCTGTGGTCAATGGCAGCGAAAATTTCCTTACGTGCAAGGTTCATATCGGCGATAGGGGGTCGGGTGGGGCCGCAGAGGTTTCAAGAGAGCTCACAGACCGTCTCGACGCAGTGCATGTACGGACGACCAAGCGAGAATGCAGGTGGTTTTCTGCCAGAATACTCGTTCACTGCAATACATGCTGTAAACAACGCTATGTGGAATGGAATATGCGGTTAGCAGCGCTAGTGAAGTTACGTGAACATGTTGTGCTGTACCTTTTGTAACGACAAGCGACCACGGCCGTTTATTTAGCCTTGCCTTGGGTCCTTGCATTTGTACGGAAGTAGACATCACAGTCTGCTTAATTGGGGAGGCTTTGCCGCTGTGCTCTCAGGAAAGTGATATTTTGCGGAGTTTACGGCATTATATTGATTTCACCTTGGCTTCAGGATGGGTGGAGAGCGAGACTGGTGGAGTCATTTTGGCACGATTGATCATGATCAGACCCTGGCGTTACATACTAATACACTCCTGGAAATTGAAATAAGAACACCGTGAATTCATTGTCCCAGGAAGGGGAAACTTTATTGACACATTCCTGGGGTCAGATATATCACATGATCACACTGACAGAACCACAGGCACATAGACACAGGCAACAGAGCATGCACAATGTCGGCACTAGTACAGTGTATATCTACCTTTCGCAGCAATGCAGGCTGCTATTCTCCCATGGAGACGATCGTAGAGATGCTGGATGTAGTCCTGTGGAACGGCTTGCCATGCCATTTCCACCTGGCGCCTCAGTTGGACCAGCGTTCGTGCTGGACGTGCAGACCGCCTGAGACGACGCTTCATCCAGTCCCAAACATGCTCAATGGGGGACAGATCCGGAGATCTTGCTGGCCAGGGAAGTTGACTTACACCTTCTAGAGCACGTTGGTTGGCACGGGATACATGCGGACGTGCAGTGTCCTGTTGAAACAGCAAGTTCCCTTACCGGTCTAGGAATGGTAGAACGATGGGTTCGATGACGGTTTGGATGTACCGTGCACTATTCAGTGTCCCCTCGACGATCACCAGTGGTGTACGGCCAGTGTAGGAGATCGCTCCCCACACCATGATGCCGGGTGTTGGCCCTGTGTGCCTCGGTCGTATGCAGTCCTGATTGTGGCGCTCACCTGCACGGCGCCAAACACGCATACGACCATCATTGGCACCAAGGCAGAAGCGACTCTCATCGCTGAAGACGACACGTCTCCATTCGTCCCTCCATTCACGCCTGTCGCGACACCACTGGAGGCGGGCTGCACGATGTTGGGGCGTGAGCGGAAGACGGCCTAACGGTGTGCGGGACCGTAGCCCAGCTTCATGGAGACGGTTGCGAATGGTCCTCGCCGATACCCCAGGAGCAACAGTGTCCCTAATTTGCTGGGAAGTGGCGGTGCGGTCCCCTACGGCACTGCGTAGGATCCTACGCTCTTGGCGTGCATCCGTGCGTCGCTGCGGTCCGGTCCCAGGTCGACGGGCACGTGCACCTTCCGCCGACCACTGGCGACAACATCGATGTACTGTGGAGACCTCACGCCCCACGTGTTGAGCAATTCGGCGGTACGTCCACCCGGCCTCCCGCATGCCCACTATACGCCCTCGCTCAAAGTCCGTCAACTGCACATACGGTTCACGTCCACGCTGTCGCGGCATGCTACCAGTGTTAAAGACTGCGATGGAGCTCCGTATGCCACGGCAAACTGGCTGACACTGACGGCGGCGGTGCACAAATGCTGCGCAGCTAGCGCCATTCGACGGCCAACACCGCGGTTCCTGGTGTGTCCGCTGTGCCGTGCGTGTGATCATTGCTTGTACAGCCCTCTCGCAGTGTCCGGAGCAAGTATGGTGGGTCTGACACACCGGTGTCAATGTGTTCTTTTTTCCATTTCCAGGAGTGTAGAATGCAAGTATCAGCTTGTTGACGCCGGGAATGTTTTGGTGGCCCTTTCGATAATCATATTAAGTGATTACTAATTGTGTCGATCTGAATGTTTTAAGTTTTTTTAGTATATTCAAAATTTAAGCTCACATTGTTCAAACTTCGTGGGCCTTTGCAGTTGTTATGTGAATGCCTGCTAGCTAACCTAATCTGCAGTTTGCGCTACTGCGTTAATTTGATTTTGGATGTAAGGTTATAAATATAGAACTTAAATTGATTTAACTGAACTTCTAGTGTTTACGCTAGATGGGGCTTTGCGATTGTCAAGTTAATTACTGTTACGTAAATCTGATATGCAGTCTGTGGTACTGCGTAAATATGATTTCTGTTGCACGATCGTAAACATGAAACAGTCATTGATTTAATTGATGTTCAGCATTTCTTGCTGGTTTTATTTAAAATTTATTAACGTTTAGAAGTTTTTTCTTTTTTAAATAAATTTTAAAGTTACATAACTTGGCCTCTTTTGGTGTAAGTGTTTTATAGTTGTTTCGGTGTTAAGGTTCTGTTTCAGAAAGACAGCTGGTTAGTGTTTCTTTAATGTTATTTGGCTGAGGGCGGTCGCTGTTGACGTAGTCTTGGCTCTGGGGCAGGTTGTACCCGTTTTCAAGAAAGGAAATACTTCAATTTGAAATTTAACTCTTACGTACATGTGAATGTGAACTGATTATTAATTGTATTATACCTCTGTAATAAAGAAAGTAATTTGTCAAATTTGTGGCCCCTGTGTTGTGGTCCTGGCACATCTTGGTATAAAAGACTTGTCCTCCCGTTTTTGTAAATTGTTTACTCAAGTGCCTTTAAAATGTTGAGCAGTTGTTAATTTATTTTACTCTTGAAACACAGGGGGGTGGGAGGGGGTGGGGGGGGGGGAAATCTCACAGAACACTGTCCAGTTATGGAAACGGTGGCACAAAGTTCTCGATGCAGTGACAGACGGTATCGATTATACTTATGGCAATGCAGTATTGTGCCAATAATAGCTACGAACGTGCCGGAACCGCGGTGTAATTGCCGGGCGCTTGCCCGTGAGTTGTGGTGCACTGCATCTAGTACACCTATTTCATTAGCTTGCCCTGCAACACGTTTGCGTCATTTCCCTTTGATGGCCTGTACGCTACCATCAGACATAAATGCGTTCACAGCCCTGTAAAAGAACGAACAAGAGCGAGATTTCTCTGGAAAACGCTCGGCACAGCGGGCAACAGCTGCCTCATCATTTCTCCTACATTCTCTGTAAATCAGAATAAAATTTTTCTTCTGTGGTGGCAACATTCATTTTGTCCACTTTCACGTCTTTTCTACAAATGATAGGTAGGTGTGCAGTCAGGTACGAGGGTTATTCGGAAAGTAAGAACGATCGGTCGCGAAATGGAAACCACTGTGAAAATCCGATGAAGTTTTGCACAGGTGTGTTGGGGAGTGTCTCTAGTACGTCAGTCGATCGCATTACGTCGTTCGTTTTAGTTCCGAGCACACAGGAAACACATAAAGATACCTAGAACAATAATGTCTCCATGAAAGTCTGCATTTCGTTAACTTCAATAATGTTTCCCACCAAGTACGAGAGCCTGGTGAGAAATTTCGCTTGAAGCTATGCCGCCAACTTTACATAACTGTCGTGCGTTTTCTTCTTCAAGACAATTCAAATGGTTCAAATGGCTCTGAGCACTATGGGACTCAACATCTTAGGTCATAAGTCCCCTAGAACTTAGAACTACTTAAACCTAACTAACCTAAGGACATCACGCACACCCATGCCCGAGGCAGGATTCGAACCTACGACCGTAGCAGCCTCGCGGTTCCGGACTGCAGCGCCAGAACCGCACGGCCACCGCGGCCGGCTTCAAGACAATTCTCAGCCGCATTCTGCAAGGGCAATGAAGATCCTCCTGCATCGTATTCAGTTGGAAGTGTTTGATTACCCACAATACAACCCGTCATTGTCTCCCTCTGCGTTTCATCTCTGCACACATGAACCGCTGGCTATGAAGACAACATTTTGGCACAGACAACGAGCTGCAGGCCAGCGTAGGGATTTGGCGGAAAGCACTGGTGGCTGCCTTCTATGACGAGGGTATTGAAAAGTTGGTACAACGCTACGACAATCGTCTAAGTCGGATCGGCGACTATAGATATAAGTAGCTGGAAGTTGTAGCTAACTGTTGCAAATAAAACACTTTCTATTTTCATTGTGGTTTCCATTTCGCGACCTATCGTTCCTTACTTTCCGAATAGCCCTTTTATTTTAAAGCCTAGAGCCGCTCTCTGTTCCATGTCTGTACGATACGTGATCCCTGGTCGCAGTGTACTGCCTGTTACGATACTTCGTAGTTCGCAACATGGCCAAGGGGGCGCTTCGAGTAGTCCCCTGTTCGATACGTCAGAGGAATAAAACTTCGCGAATGTTTTTTTCCAATTAGAAGCTACGAAATACTGGCCTATCCTAGACTCGCAGCATGGAGGTGAGTTCCCACGTGCCATTGGATATTCAAGGGCTATTGAGTAGTATGTACGAAACTACGACTGTGTACCCATTCCCATTCATCCGATTATAACGCCTTTGTGGCGAAACGAAAAAGAAAAAAAAATGCTTCAGCCAAAAGGTATGTACGTTTTGCAGGAGGATCTTAATCTGAAATAAAAAGCAGGTGTTCCCGTTGAAGATTTCAAAGTTGCCGCCCCGTCTCCCTCAAGTACAGGGTGGTGTGGCGGGTCAAGTGTAGTATGTTTGGATGTCTCCCTCTGACACAGACAAATTGGAATTATAACTTTTTTTGATCCGATGTGTAGTTTTCGGGATATTTCAACGTTATAAGTTAATATGGCCAGCCTGTATATGACAGTGATGACTCAGTTGAAAAAAGAGTGTGATGTGAGTGCAGGTATGTACGTGGTAAAGAGCGTTGCCATAGCATGAAACGTGTGTAGACATACGAGGCTGTATATGATCTGCACCGACAAAATTTCGGAGATTGTTTCGGTGTGCAGGACCTGTTGTCACAAATACCTCGTTATAGATTAATAATGTGTTTCATGGCCTCAGGATAAACTTTACTGGCCTTGATCCCATATTCAAACCAGGTTGACTGGTCTACATTTAACAGGCAGTCATCTTAAGATCAATTACTATGTGTAACCCGTCAAACTTAACACAGTACCTGGTCAAACGTATTTGTACACTCCAGTGTAATGCAGACTTGGCTTCCAGAGCCGGCCGCGGTGGTCTCGCGGTTCTAGGCGCTCAGTCCGGAACCGCGCGACTGCTACGGTCGCAGGTGTGAATCCTGCCTCGGGCATGGATGTGTGTGATGTCCTTAGGTTAGTTAGGTTTAAGTAGTTCTAAGTTATAGGGGACTGATGACCACAGATGTTAAGTCCCATAGTGCTCAGAACCATTTGAACCATTTTTTTGGCTTCCAGAAGTCACGTGAAATGGACCGGGCAGTATAAACGTGAAGTGGGGAGTACTGTGCTATCAGTAGAAAAACAGTAGCAGCAGAACGGGTCTGTCAGGCGGGCTTAAAGAATTCGATTGTTGACGTGTTATTGGATATCCGTTGAGTAACAGTTGCCTGTGGGACATCCACAGCTGCCCATATCAACTGATGGTAATGTCATAGCAAAGTGGAAACACAAGCTAACGACCAAGCTAAGCCAAGACCAGCCAGACCTAACATACAGATGGACCTTCAAGCACTGCGGAGGCTACTGCTAAGAAATCACATGCTATCATAAGAAGAAATCACTTGTGAGTTCCATAGCGCTACCGGCAGCCTAGCTAGCATTATGTGCGTAGAGCGTTCAGAAATGGGATACAATGGCCGAGCAACTTCTCATAAGCCACACATTTCTATAGTTTGTACTAAGCGATGTTTGAGGTGATGTTAACAGAGACGCCATTGGACACTGGAAGTCTGGAAGCGAGATATTTGGAGTGATGTTAAACTGGTGTACGAGATGAATAACCGAAGAACGTAACCTACTATCCTGTGTTGCGAATACAGTGAAGTACAGAGGAAGTGGTGGGATGGTACTGCAAAACCTACCACACCCTCGAGCCTCAATACTAGAAATCAAATGGTTCAAATGGCTCTGAGCACTATGGGACTTAACTGCTGTGGTCCTAAGTCCCCTAGAACTTAGAACTACTTAAACCTAACTAACCTAAGGACATCACAAACATCCATGCCCGACGCAGGATTCGAACCTGCGACCGTAGCGGCCGCGCGGCTCCAGACTGTAGCGCCTAGAACCGCTCGGCCACTACGGCCGGCTTCAATACTAGAATTACTGGAGGCACCGGATTGATTACTGCTACCAATTATTGGGGCCATGGAAGTGAATCTCAAGATGGGGAATTTGAATTTTACCATTGATATGTGTATTAAATATGGTAATAAGGGTAATATTTAAATTAACTCTGCAGTTTATTACAAAAAGCATTAGAATTGTGAAGCATCCAAAACAATCTGGACATTTACAGAGATAGACACGATTGTCTCAAAATTGGAACTACGAGTTGACAAAGTTACTCAGTGGTGTCAGAGTTGCTCAATAATTTCGCATCTGAAATTGTGAAATTTATCTGAACCTTACTGTATAATGATTATAGTGACTAAACCGTGTCGGCTTTGCGGCTATCGTTATTTGTTCAGAGATGCAAACCTTACGGCCACATTGAACGTTTGTTCTTACGTGAATGAAATGCAAATCTGTTCTGTGTGCCGGGACGATTTGTTTCCACTCATGCGTACCATCCATGTCTGGACACATTCTCATATGACATTTTTTCCTCCATTTCTTCCATTTTCCATTGCTGTTTTTATTAACATTCACGCTGTATATCTTTCTGCTTGTTTTAGTTTCCACTTGTACTTTGGTAATCGTTTTATTAATGTTCAGACTGTATATATTTATACTTCTTTTATCTCCCTTTCTACTTTGATAACCGTCGTTGCCACAATCGGGTGATGGTCACTGATACCAGTTTCGGTGTGGATATCCTCAGTACACCATACCTCAACTTCACGTGCGGCTCTCACCTGCCCGTAGTCCGGTGTCCAGCGTGTGTCAGCCACACGCCTCGTCGTTCTTGTTCACATAAAGACAGACTTATAAAGTGTCTTCTCTACCGCGATAAACACACCATGAAACGTAACTACTAGCTATGTCCCATTAAGACCCGTGAGGCTACTTGCATTTGAAGTTAATTATACTGTGTGGAAACAATAGCATAATGATACAATAGGTAGCTACACATAAAGATTCTCACATTCCATGGCGATGAGGATGAGGAAAGTCCAGATTGTTGTTTTATCTCAATGGTCCCACTTCAGTTTTCCTTTTTTATTTCCTAACATGTGAAAGTATGAATGACTGTGTGCTTGTGCTGGTAGCAAATACAGCGACGGTGGTGATTTGGAGAGATGAAACTTTACGGAAAAGTGGACAAAGAAAGTGGCAGACGTTAAGATCGGCTAGTATCGCTAGCTAGAGAGTTCTACAAATAGTACTACTGGTGTAACTGAACTTACGTAACGGAAACGTATAGTTTTTTTCAGTAAATTTAAAATTTTACCATTAAGTGAGTAGTGTGGGTTCCTTCGTAGGCTTGTGAGTAGTGGGCTACGGTGTGGGATTTTTTCAAAGTATTTTCATTGGCCGGAATGCAGTGGGAAGCCAGTGGGCATTCTAGCGAGATCCTCTCCAGGGAATGCAGAATCTGCAGTAGAAATGAATTGATAGAGGAGCGGGAGCGTAAGATCTGTGCCACTCAGGTGCAGTTGCAACGTGAAAAGGAGGAACTAGACAGGTTAAGGAGGGTGAAAGGTGGTGGGGAATGGGAACTGGCAGTTGGCAAGGAGGCAGATAGGAGGAGATATTCAGACAATTATACTTTGCCTATATGCAATAGATTTGACCAACTGTCAGACTTGAGTGGAGAGGAGCCTCTTGTAGCTGTAGATGTAGGGAACTTGCAGCAGTCCTCAGCGGTTAGGAGGTATAGGTCAGTTGCAAAATCTAACAGAAAGAAGAAGGTTCTGCTGCTAGGTACTTCGCATGGTAAAGGTGTGGGCCTGCAGTTGCAGGAAGTGTTGGGGAGTGAGTACCAGGTCACCAACATAGTGAAGTATAGTGTAGGGTTGGCTCAGATGACTGACAACATAGGGGAGTTACATAGGAATTTTACAAAGGAGGATCAGGTAGTGATAGTGGGTGGAGCAGAGATCAGATGTACGTGGTGACCTGGTAAAGATAGCTACTCATACTGGTGGCACTAGTGTGCATTTCGTGCAATTGTTTCGGCGTCATGATCGGCCTCAACTTAATGCGGCTGTTAGTAGCGTTAGCATGGGGTTGGAGAGGGTGCTGATTGCGGAGGTCACATTTTAGTGGTGCCACTTGGGTCTGTAAGCAGATTGGGTTTCACTTGGCATGGCCTGCATCTCAATAGTTATGGAGGCTGGCAAAACTTACAGGTGACAGTGTAGAGGGTGGTGGTGGGATCACTTATGGGAAAATTCCTGTAGTAGTTGGTATTAGAGCTGCACCTTTTTTAGATTGAAGTCAGCTGACCGATATACCTGCTAAAAAGAATCCCCTCTAACTAAACGTTCACCTTCAGAGGACATGTTTCCCAGTAGAGAAGGAATTAGCGTATTTCATCAAAATATAGGAGGTATTAGAGATAAAGTTAGTGAACTGCTTATAGACGTTGATTCTGAAATTATTGGTACAGCGGAGCACCACTTAAGTAGTTTGAAAATTCAGATGCTACCTTTACCATGATACAGATTAGCTGGCTGTTTTTCAAGGAGTTCCTTGCGTGGTGGGGGAGTGGCTATGTACGTAAAAAGACAGTATTCCATTTGAGTCCATAGATGTATCACGACACTGCACTGAACAGATATTTGAATGTTGTGCAGGGCAGTTGAATTTAGTGGTACTAAACTTCTAATTGTTGTTGTTTATAGGTCCCTTACTCTGACGTCAGAGCATTTCTGCTGAAGCTAGAGAGAGTTCTTGATTCACACTGTTGGAAGTATCAGAAATTAGATACATGTGGTGACTTCAATATAAATATTGTATATGATGGTGCAAGAAAAAGGATGTTCGTAGATCTCCTAAATTCATATGATCTGATGCAAACTGTGTTTTTTCCAACTAGGGTGCAGAGAACAGTAGCACAGCCATCGACAATATTTTTATTCATTGTTCATTAGTAGATAGTCATTCCGTTAGTAAAAGGGTGAATGGCGTTTCACACCGTGATGCACAGATTTTAACGCTAAAAGGCTTTCGTACTCAAACAAATGTCACATATAATTACAAACTACGTAGGAAAGTTAATCCAACAGCAATAGCGAGTTGTTTAAACCCTGTCAAGGAACAAGAGTGGCAGGATGTTCATAGTGCCAGTAACACAGTGGATAAATATAATGCTTTCCATGACACATTTCTCATGCTCTTTGAAAGATGCTTTCGATTAGGACGCTCTAAACGGGGTACTATGAGTAATAGGCAGCCTGGGTCACCGACTAGTGGGATCAGGACATACGTAGAACAAAGCGGGTATTATATCAAAATGTTACAAGTAGTCATAACGAAGCCACAGAAGCCCATTACAAACAGCACTGTAAGGTGCTTAAAATGTTATTTGGAAGGCAAAGAGTATGTGGTACGCAAGTAGAATACCTAATGCACAGGATAAATTTAAAACCATACGGTCGGTTGTGAAGGAGGTGTCAAGTCAGCAGCACAAGGTCGTCGATATAAACTCAGTTTGCAGCAAAAATATTTGTGTTACTGATATTTCAGATAGATGTACAGTATTTAACAATCATATTCTGATCATTGCTGGTGAATTAAATAAAAGTTTGGTTTCTACAGGGAATCATATAACTCTCTTGGCAAATGGCTTTCCTAGATTGATGTCTGAAATACACCTCTGTGATACAGACAAGGGGGAGATTGGTGTCAATAATTAAATCCCTGAAGACTATGGACTATCATGGATACGATGGAATGCCTAGCAGAATATTAAAGTACTATGCTACACATGTTAGCCCTGTATTTAGCCATATTTGTAATTTTTCCTTTACGAATGGTCAGCTTCCTGAACGATTAAAGTACTCAGTAGTAAAGACGCTTTATAAAAAGGGAGAAAAGGATAATGTAGACAATTTTAGACCTATTTCTATGCCATCAGTATTTGATAAAGTTATTGAAAAGGCTGTGTATGTAAGGATAACTGATCATTTTATATCACACGATTTGCTATCAAATATACATTTAGGCTTTAGAAGTCGTTTAAAAACTCAAAATGCTACATTCTCTTTTGTCTGTGAGGTACTGGATGGGTTAAACAAAAGGTATTGAACGCTAGGCATATTTTATTTATTTATTTGATTTAACGCATTTGAATTTGTTGATCACGAAGTATTGCTCCAGAAGTTGAATCATTATGGAATACGAGGAATAGCTCACAATTTGTTCACCTCTTACTTTGGCAACAGACAGCTAAAGATCATTATTCACAATGTTAAGAATGGCTGTGATGTGGGGTCTCAGTGGGGTACTCAAGTAGGGGGTGCCCCAGGGATCAGTGTTGGCGTCACTCCTGTTCCTTATTTATATAAGTGATATGCCGGCTAGTATTACGGGTAGTTCTGAAATATTTCCTTCTGCTGATAACACCAGCTTGGTACTAAAGGATTTTGTGTGCAACATTGGTCCGATTTCAAACAGTGCAGTTCATGACCTAAGTTCATGACTTGTAGAAAATAAACTAACTCTAAATCACCGTAAGACTCGGTTTTTACGGTTTCTGACACAAAATTCAACAAAACCTGACGTTTTAATTTCACAGAATGGGCATATGAATAGTGAAACTGAACAGTTAAAGTTTCTAGGTGTTCAGATAGTTAATAAACTGTCGTGGATAACCCATTTTCAAGAGCTTGTTCAAAGACGCAATGCTGCCACTTTTTCTATTCTAGCGGCATCTGAAGTGAGTGATCATTCGACAAGAAAATTCGTCGACTTTGCTTATTTTCATTTGCTTATGTCGTATGGCATTATATTTTGGGGTAACTCTTCCCAATCTAAAAGGATATTTTGAGCTCAGAAACGGGCGGTTCGGGCAACAAGAGGTGTAAGTTGACGACCACTTGTCGACCACTGTTCCCATAGTGCTCAGAGCCATTTGAACCATTTGATTCCTTGAAAAATTAAACTGATTATTCTTGTATTGTTGATTGCGTTTACTTAAACTTATGGATTGACACTTTTTGGGTTCATAAAGATTTTATTTTTATCTATTATTACTTTTATGTTGTAATTTCATGTACTAACATGTTCCATGACCTTGGACATATTCTCATCAATTTGGTACTACGGGACTAGACGCATAAACAAATAAATAAATAGAGGGAGCTAGGCAGCTCATCCAGTAGCAGTCTTCTTGTTCAGGACGTAGGAGACACAGAGAACGCTGGTTGCACCAAATTTTGGCAGAGTATTCCTGGCCAGTTGAGAAGGAAAACGTGTCCATGCTCGAAGTCATGGTGGTAAGAAAAGTGTTTGGCGAATGAAGCAGAGAATCTTCACTCTTGCGAGCAATGTGTGTTTTATAGTCAATGTCGATGTGGAAACGCGTGAGATGGTAGGTAATGGTTACTGGTGTGGAATAATTGTCCCTTTAAACAACATCTCATATGAGCAAACCATTTGTTTCTTTATCTGTGGCTACTATACTTTAGGTACTTCGGCTAGGCATGGCTCTGTTTACAAACGAATAGCTTGATGTGGTCATAGGATCGAGCTGTGCACGTATGCTTGCATGTCCTGCAGCTAAATCGCTGCAAATAATAACCTTTAGCTGTTATCCTGCGGTCAGGCAGTCTGTTTAAGGCTAGAATTGTGAATTAATGATATACACAGAAACACAAGTTGAAGTTAAACGAGTAATTTAATAACAAGGGTTCTGTTATAACGTCTGCAATTAATGTAGATGATCAAGAATTAAGTTGAATAATGCTTATTATAGAAAGAACAAATAAATAGGAAGTGGTGCTATGACATGCAGTTAAATTACAGCCATAAATATCCTTACTAACTGCAGGAAAGTTATGTTGAGAGCGTTACGAGAATAGCAGCCAAATCACCAAACTAAACAGTCATTAAAGATACATGAAAATTAAAACCAATTCGCAATCGGAATACACGAACAATTCATCAGCTCAAAATATTTCAGGGTTAAACATGACGATTTGCAAATTAACGCACGTGATACAAAGAAGAATAACTCATACTGTGCCTAGTCTCCATTCTGTAAGTCAAGCAAAAGTAGAGTAATACTCTGAAGCACTTTAGGACCTCTTGAAATATTAAGTCCCCTCAGAAGTTACAGTGTGATGGCTGCAATTCACCAGCCAGAATTAAACATCTCCACAATCGAATACCACTCGTCCCAACAGGCAGGTCTGCCTCCTTCCAACACTCCCTTGAGCTCTTCACTCGGAATGTCCGTCTCCACTTGACTAGTTTTCTGCTAATGTCCTCTTTCCCATTGGCTGAAAGCCGTCCACACCAAAAATACATAGTGCTTACTTTCTATAGACGTCATTGGATTCATCTTGACCACTTTCTTGAACTGAACTAACATTAAAACAAAATTTTGATAAAGTAACGTTATAAATATTCGGTCACACACAGATCATTCACAATCATTACAAATAAAATACTGTGCATAAATAAATAAGCTAGTGTTCTTGCGCAGATGTGCTTATATTAAATGACAACAAACTGTCATTTAAATTTATGCTCTTTGACAGCATCATCTTTTGGTTCTGCTTTTAACTCTGGCGCCCACTAACACATGCAATTAACCACTTTTAAATTAACACAGTTTTGTAAGAGAACTTGTAATCAAACATTTAAATTATGTTACTGGCAAAATAGTAAACCGTTCAGTAAATAAATGTACATCTATGACGAACATGAGGTACTGATGTTGTACTGATTAACTGTATAAATGTGGAGAATATAATTTTCTGACAAACATTTGCATAATGAAAAGGTTATAAGTGACAATGTAAATCAATAAATAAGAAAGATACAGATATGTGACTTTCAGGGATGATCGCTATAGTGCAAAGCTATCATCTGAGATAACGTTTGCTGAGATCACATTAAGCATTTAAAAGTTGTTAGTTCAGAGGTTCATTGTGACAGTGTTTATTTACTGTGAAATATTTCACTCCTAAGGATATTGAAATATTGTTTTGTCATTGGATGTACCTCATTTATCTGAGATTGCTGATGTATTCACAATTGCTTCAGTACTTGGCGTGAATTGTTATAGACTCTCAAAGAGCTAGTAAGAAGAGTCTTTCAGCTTGTCCGACACTTCGCCATCTGTTGGAGCGTTGTCTCCTGCACAAATGCCATGAGAATGACAGCCACCAAAATTCATCACACTGGGATTTTCTCTATTTACGGCGACACTGCTAGTGTTTGTACCTGGACCGTCTGGTACCAGTCACCTAGTCGAACCTGCGATTGCCTCGGCGCGCCCTGAGCCATTGGGCCGCTAACGTTCAGTTGTACATCAAATTCACCTTACCTGGAAGCAATTCTCGGCGACCGATTAGTTCGCCCACATGCTCATAACGTTACAGGCGTGATAATGTGATTACTCTGGCAATTTTGGGCTAATTAACTGGTGGTAAGTTACGGACATAGGTTCATGTGATGGACTATTGCCCATTGGCTAGGTATTCGGGTAAGTAAATAAATAATAACTAAAGTTCTTTAAATGCATAGCTGAAATGAAATGGCGCGAGCTCATGTGCGGTAAGTAATCGTTCAATGATAATGTTACATACCTTTCTTTGTGTCTTTGCAGGGAGTATAACTGGCGCAAAGACGAACGAGGGCCTAAAGCCATGAAAATTCCCAAGGTTTCACGTATTTAAGGAAATGCAGTATCGTTGGTTGAAACCAGAAAATTTGGGAGAAAATTTTTTTGAGAATCTCTTTGATTTGGGTACTGTCGTAATGGTTTGTGCCATGTGGTAACAATGAACACTTTGTTTAAGCATTAGTGCGAAACAGTTGAGTCTTTAGCAGAAGTAATTGTGAATTCAAGCTCAGCTTAATATGGGGTAATTTTCGGTAATTTTCACCGTTTTATTTGTACTTAAATTATGGAAGTGCGTTTCGCACCAAATCCATTAGTGATTTTGAGTTATCTCGTATCCTCGAGTGTGTTTATTAGTTTAGGTTTAGGTATTATTTAAAGGCAATTACAGCCCATAGATTCCGGAGGAGGTTCGAGTCCTCCCTCGGGCATGGGTGTGTGTGTTTGTCCTTAGGATAATTTAGGTTAAGTAGTGTGTAGGCTTAGGGACTGATGACCTCAGCAGTTAAGTCCCATAAGATTTCACACACATTTCAACATTTGTACAGCACATCGTGTGTGTTTTAAATGATTTTATAATGCCTGTCTTGCGCTGTTTCTTTGTGAAGGGTGGAGGTGCACATGGCTCCCCTCAGATGTGAGCTTGCATTACGCACGCTCTGCTCAAAGGCTTTGCCTATGAGAACATTACAGAGAAAATAAATCGATGTGGGTACGAAGCTGCTGTCGTGAGTAAAACTGATTTGTAGATTTTGAGCATTTAGGTTACGCTGTTCTCAGAAGCGTGGTGGATAACAGACGCTTGTAATGTTTCCAGTAGTTTGAGTTGATTGAAAATAATAATATTTCTTGTCAGATGTAAGAATAATCTTCAACCCGCGGTAATTCATCGTACGTGGTGGTGTTACCGAGAGCGATCGCATAACCAGTCAGATGCAACTAGAGAGTACAAACAGTAGGATACTCAAAGTTTCTTTCCATTACATTAAAATAACTGAGTTTTTTACTGCTAAATACTTAACTGAGCGCTGAAACAATTTATTAGACCCTATTCTCCTGCTTTCAAACTGCTTAGTCAGCCCCTGCACAATCATTTTATAACTGCAGTAGCTTACATCACTGCACAGTTTGCGCGCCTGTATGATGAGTCTGTAACAGCTTCTTTCACATAATTCCCCTCGATTACTTTATAATGCGACGCTCTTAATTAATGACTAGGAGACGCACTCACAATAGACCTGACGTAATGAACCATTAATTTTGCATATATATAAAGTTAAAATAGTTCATTAAAGAATGATGCAGATGGGCAAATGCAAAAAATTCACCCGCTCTCTAGACTGCTCATTCTGAATGTAGGCAAGTGCAAGGAGCGTTATCCACTGGGTACCCTGTTTCCAGTCTTGACGAAACAAAAAGTTGTCATTTGGCTTGTTGGACCATTAACAAAGGAATACCTTGCTGCCTACAGTTCACAAAGCGCAGGGAGACGTAGCTTCCAAAATCAGATCAAATGGTATTATGAACATACGTAATGAATCCATAAGAGGCATTACAATGACGAACAGTTCGAGAAGAGTTTATAACAACCACCATTTCTCACTAGCCTATCCTTCCGATATACACTCAAATTTTCCCCAAAAGTCTCACGACGAACGGATTCGATGTTGCCCATTGGAAGACTTAGCGACGACCACCATTGGATTCCGACAGCACCGAAGTTGTCGCGTGCCTTGTAACCACCCCCCCTCCCAATTTCTCTGAGCTTTAAGCAGTAGCCAGACGCACATCGACTGTAGCCAACACAGCCTCAGCTGTTTACGGGCACCAGTCAGTCCTCCTTGTGTCCGCTCACAGTTGTTACAGTTCCTAACCATGTCGTTCAGCGTAAGATATTGAGATAAGATCTAATAAAAAAAATAGAAACAAACCGGTCAAGATTAACTTAGAAGTTACAGTGTGGCGCAGTTAAAAGTAGCCAGCCTCCACTTTGAATGTGAATGCAGTATTTCGACTTCTGAAATACAGTAAACAGTTACAAAGCTCGACACTTTTATGCAGTAGTCGTCTGTTAGCGTTCTCCTGTAAGCATTTCAGTATATTTTCTCAGTGGAGTTAGACGTTTCTCTCTGCGGTCTGCAAAATGACTTTCTCGGTAGTAGAAAGACTTGAAACTGTGGAAGCATATGTGAAGACATATTCAATTAGGCAAACTCGCGAAATTATCGCGAAAGATACCAAAGATAGCAATATAGAGCCTGCATCAAAACTGACGCGCATACGGAACCGTCCAAACTGTAAAACGACAAGGAACTCCTTCAGTTCGCACACAAAAGTTATTGCACACATTCGCTGAGGAATTATTCAGAGCCACGCGGGGTAGCCGCGCCGTCTAGGGTGTCTTCTCACGGTCCGGGCTTCTCCCACCGTCGGAGGTTCGAATCCTCCTTCGGGCATGGGTGGCTGTGTTGTCCTTAGCGTAAGTTAGTTTAAGTTAGGTTAAGTAGTGTGTAGGCTTAGCGACCGATGACCGCAACAGTTTGGTCCCTTAATATTTCACACAGATTTGAACATTTTTTGATCATTTGAATTATTCAGAGCCAAAAGAAGTCTACACGTAAACTGGCCCAACAGGTGCTTGTAAGTAGGAGGTGTTTCCAGCGGATATTGAAAAAGTCTTGTTTTGAAGCCATATCGTACGACGACTGTGCAGCGGATGACAGAAACGTGTAGATTACTGCACGAGGCTTTTGAATAACATCAAAGACCATTCCACTAGATAATGAATGATAAAGCATGGTTTCATCTTCCCGGTCATGTGAATTCACAGAACATGAGGTACTGGGCAGCGAAGGATCCTAACATTGTGTGTCGGCAATCACTCCATGATGAACAAAACCGGCGTTTGGTGCGGTGTAACATAAACGCGCATCAATGGGTCGATATTTTTTGACTCTACCCTCAACACGATTGCATATATGGAAATTTTTGATTCATTTTGTGCTCATCTCGCTGAATATGAAAGACAGTGCTGCTGCTTCCAGCAACATGCGGCAACTTGCCACACGTCTATGCTATCCCCTGAACGAGTCTTGTCTTCACTGAGAAACGAAGTGACAGCAGATATTTATGGCCACTACGTTCGCCTGATATAGCATGTGTTTTTTTATCCTGTGGGGACACTTGAAGAGCCAGGTGTATGCATTAATCCACACGTAATACAGGAACTGAAACACAACATCAGCTTTGAAGCGTGTGGAGATCCTTTCGGCGGCTATGGAGCGCACTGGGTGCAACCGGCTGCATATAGTGGCACATGTCGGCACGAATGAAGCCTTCCACTTGGGTCATCCTCGGCTCCTTTTGGCGGGTGGCTGATTTGCTGAAGGCAACTAGCATTGCATACGAAGTGCAGCTATTTGTAGCACCATACCCAACGTCGACTGCGGTCCTCTGGTTTGGAGCAGAGTGGAAGGCCTAAACCAGAAACTCAAATGACTCTGCGACGGTGTCAGATGCATATTTCTTGTCGTCCTCTATCGGGTGGAGGGATTCCCTTTAATAGGTTATGTGTACCTAGACGCAGAAAGTGGCTACAAGGCTAACGAACATTTGACGCATGTTCGCGAACACATCCCTCTAGGGATCCTAGAAATGGAATTTACATCAGCCATAACGTTGGCTCATCCTCGCAGATCGGAAGTATAAAAGGCTACGATATTAGTAAACTGCAGAGAAAGGTCCCAGAATTAGTATCACTTATTGAACGTTATATTGCCAGATAGAACTCAGAACGGGAATTAGGTAGAAAACATATGTGAACAGCAACGAAATTCTGAGTACAGGTTGGAATATTTGTTGTGAGAATAGGTCCAAATGGTTCAAATGACTCTAAGCACTATGGGACTTAACATCCGAGACCGTCAGTCCCCTAGAACTTAGAACAACTTAAACCTAACTAACCTAAGGAGATCACACACATCCGTGCCTGAGGCAGGATTCGAACCTGCGACCGCAGCAGCAACGCCGTTCCGGACTGAAGCGCCTAGAACCGCTCGGCCACAATGGCTGGCGTGAAAATAGGTTAGTCGCCAATGGTGGCGTGTATTTATCGCAGGAGAACTCTATAATATCCAGCGAAATTATCACAGACACCGAATGGAAATTAATCCGGGTGAAGTTCAGCATCCAAGGTCGGTCAAACAGTGCAGCACAATGCTTTTATAGACCGCCTGAGGCAAGAGCTGTAGTGACAGAGCGCTTCAGAGGGAACTTAAAGATTATCGTTAATAATTTTTCTCGTAATGCTCGTGTAATGGGGGTTACTTCAACTTGCCAGGTACAGATTGAGACCAGAATTCATGTGACATTATTCTGAATGTTACTTTGAGCAGATAGAAACCCAAGTCGTAAAAGTAACGTCTTAGAACTACTAGCAACAAACACACCAGAACTTATCGAATCAATTAGCGTGAAGGAAGGCATCAGTGATCATGCGGTTGTGATAGCAACTATGGCGACCGCTTTTACAAGGAGTGTTAAGAAATGTAGGAAGATATTTATGCATAGCAAGAGCGATAGGGTAAAATTGCAGTGTTTCTGAGCAGACAGCGTGAAATATTCACTGATGAGGTCGAGAACGTTGAGCGAAATGAAAAAAAATTCGAAAGCATTGTTCGATATGCCTTAGACAACTATGTTTCAAGAAAGGTCTTAAGGAATTGCAAGAAAGGTCCGTAGTTTAATAGCCATTTCAGACAAGCAGAGAGAGCTTCTTCTCAATTTCAAAAGAAATAAAAGTATAGTTGGCAAACAAAAGCTGAAAGAACTGAAAATGAGTCCGCAGCTCGTGGTCGTGCGGTAGCGTTCTCGCTTCCCACGCCCGGGTTCCCGGGTTCGATTCCCGGCGGGGTCAGGGATTTTCTCTGCCTCGTGATGACTGGGTGTTGTGTGCTGTCCTTAGGTTAGTTAGGTTTAAGTAGTTCTAAGTTCTAGGGGACTGATGGCCATAGATGTTAAGTCCCATAGTGCTCAGAGCCAACTGAAAATGAGGCTAAGTAAAGTAACGAAAGAAGTATTTAACGACTCTGAAATTAAAATTTTGACGGACAATCTGAGTGAAAACCGTAAGAGGGTTCGGTGTTACGTAAAATACGTAAGCGCTTCTAAATCATTTATGCGTTGGGTTAGAGATCATACTGGCACAGAAACCGATCATAACAGAGAGAAGCACGAAACACTGAATTAGGTCTCCCGAAATAGTTTCACCCCGGAAGACCTTAATAGAGTCCTTATTATCAGTCATCGTACGAACCCCAAAATGGCAGATATTGAGATAAACGATCGCAGAACTGGAAAGAAACAACAGCCACGTAGTAGTGGAAAGGCATCATGACAGATGAGATATCTATAAGGTTCTACGAAGATTATGCGAAAGACCTGCTCCCATTCTAGCGGTAGTTTGTCATAGATCACTGGAGCAATGAAGTGGACCTTGAGAATGGAAAAAAGCGCGGGTCATTCCGTTTACAAGGAGTGCCTCAGGACAGATACAAGCGATTTTATAGACCTAAATTGTTGACGTCAAACTTTCTTTGAATAATGAAACATGTTTAATGCTGAAGAATTACGACGTTATTGGAGAACAAAAAACTCCCCTACAGAAATAAACATAGATTCCGCAAAGTTATATCTTGCAAAACACAGATCAATCTGTTCCTCCAAGAGAGCTCAGATTGATGCCGTGTTCTTTAACTTCAGAAAGGCATTTAACGCCGCCTCGCTCTACTATTTAGTAATCAAAATTTGAGCTTACCGGGTATCGGACAGATGAGACTGGATTTAAGACTTCCTTACAGACAGAAATCGACACGTCTTAACGAACAAAATCAGCAGATGTGGAGGTAATTTCCGGAGTACTCTAGGGAAGTGTTTACATTGTATATAAATGATCTGGTAGAAAGCGCCAGAAGCTAAAGCCAGAAGAAAGCTAAATCTATTCGCATATGATGCGGTTGTCTACAAAAAAATGTAGCAACGCCAGAAAATACGGATCTGCATAACGACCTGCAGAAGATTAAAGAATGGTGCAAGCCTCTACCAGTTGACACTGAACTACACTACTGAACTATACTATCTTCGACAAATTTCTGGAAACTGTATCTATCGTAACATATCTGAGAGTGACTATCCGTTGTTTATCATTGACTTATTATTTTCCTAATGTTTTCCTCTATAGCATTTCTAATTCATCTAAATTTTACCTAGTCTAATGTTAGCCACGCCCTTGCATATAAAAATTTTGACTTCACAACTGTATTGTAATGCCTTATTTTTGCTGTTTTAAACCGGCAGTTTTTGTTGTAAATGTATTTAGCTAACCATTTGCTTTCTCAATATTACATATCCTTTCCTCTGCAACAGCGTTTTACGAAAGAATTTTTGGATTATCGAATCAATATAATATTTAAATTTTCTTAATTTTCTCTTGTACTACAAGGTATTATCCGATTTCCATATTTCGACAGCATTACCCTTAATAGCAAAGACGTAGATGGAGGCAGTTCCGGCAGACATGAGAAACCTTCGATTGTCTTCCAACGAATTTACCCATATGGCAATTTGTCTGAATAACTATGTCCACAAGGCTTCTACTGTACAATTATGTCATTCTACCGATGGCCAGATATGCATGAGAGGCTTAGAAAATGTCAGCAAAAGCGACAGACGAGTTCAATGTTTTTCACGAACGATGCTTGAGACAAATATCGATGATCAATTATCACTACCAAGTTCGAAATGATTAATTGCTGAGTCGAAGTGGTCTATGCAGCTTGCACAACATAGTTACTGAAAATAGGACACTGAAACTTCCAGGGCATACTCTACGCACGAAAGATGACAAAGTCGTGTATTAACACTGTCGAGAAACCAACGGATTCATTAGGAGCAAGAGGATGATCCCGTAACACATGGAACCGAACTTTTACAAAGGATCTTCAATCCATTGACGTTAACTGGAAGGAATCTGAAAACCAGTCAGCTGATCGAGGTCGCTGGAGGAAACTTTTTGTCCGATAAGCTACCTAGCACTGGAGGAAGTAGGTAAGTAACCTTCTCTATATGTCCGATATACAGAATGATTCAAAAGTTGGATACGATTTCAGTTGGCTATATTTCCTACACTGTAGATTGTAATTGAATTCTGTCAAGTGTATTTGGAAGAGGATATTATGTTTCGAATACTACCACTAGAGTGCTCCAGCACCGCTGACTGTAGCGTACACCGTGTCAGTTGTGAGCGAGATGGCTACTTGCCAACACAAGACGTTTTGCGTTCGTGAGTTCAGTAAAAGTGAGTCTGCGACTGCGGCACAAAGTACATTTCGGCATACGTTTAAGGTTGCACCTCCAACGAAGCCAAGGCCGACCGCGTGTACTAGAGCAGCTCTTGGAGAGCATTACAGAGAGCTCTGAACGTAGCTTATTCCTCAAATAAATGAAGATTCAAGACATTACATTTTTCATTACGACAGAGCTCCATCCCGTTGGTACCTGAAATATCGACTTTCTCTGAATGAATCTCTACCTCCACGGTAGATGCGCCGCAACGGAAATGAACTTCACTTCTTGCCACCGAAGTCTCCTGATCTCACACCCTGCCACTTTCTGTCGTGGAGGTTCGTGGAAGTTGCGATTTACGTACCACTTCTTCCCACAGTTCTGAATGAAACAAGAAAACTTATCACAGCTGCGGTGAACTCACTGATGTCTGACATTCGTTATCGAGTGTGGGATGAACTCCGCTACCATCCAGATGTTATCCGTCCAGCGGGAGGAGGGCAAATTGAACGTATGTACGCGAAACCAAAAGTAACTTAAATAATTAAAATACAATATATATTTCAGGAAATATAGTGAACTGAAATTGTGTCCATCTTCTTTGATCACCCTGTATACTTTTACAAGTAAATTCATAAAACTTTGTCAGCATGACCAAGAAGGATTCAGGATTCACACTTGTAGCAGTGGAAGTTAAAAAACATAGCAAAATAATTTTTTTTACATGTGAAATTTCATCATTTTTTTCACTTACTATTGGCTGCATTTGTTGCTATAGGTACACTTTCCTTCATAAGTAAGAGAGACTGTTCGATGAATTTTGCACAGCATACAAACTATACTTACAGGTGTCTGAAACTCTAGAATTTACTTATTATGAAATAATGAATGAGCTGTTACGTTTTAAACATTATGTTTAGAAAAAATCAAATTTTGCAGTTAATTATCTCAATTTTTACCACAGTTTTTAATAGATTTGGAAAATTCTAGAGTTTCATACACTTGTAAGTATGGTTTGTATGCTGTGCAAAATTCATCAAAGAATCTCTCTTACTTGTGAAGAAAAATGTACCTATAGCAACAAATGCAGCCAACAGTAAGTGAGAAAATGATGAAATTTCATATCTAAAAAAAATTTATTTTGTTATGTTTTTGCACTTCCACTGCTATGAATGTGAATCCTGACTCCTTGCTGGTCATGCTGACAAAGTTTTATGAATTTATTTGTAAAAGTATAGACAGTAGAAAATAATATGTCCTGTGGTGCCTCTCCTTCTCCAAGTCGGCCCGTTTCACGTCGTACCCCCCTTAACATCAGAATTGATGGTTACGAAGTAAATGAAGTTAAGGAATCCTGCTAGCTACGCAGCAAAATAACCGACGTCGGACGGAGAGAGGAGGACATCAAACGCAGACTATCACTGACAAAAAGGGCATTCCTAGCCAAGAGAATCTACTACTATCAAACATACACCTTAATCTGAGGAAGAAATTTCTGAGGAAGCACGTTTGGAACCGTATGGTAGTGAAACATGGACTGTGGCAAAACCGGTACAGAAAAGAATCGAAGAATTTGAGATATGGTTGTGCAGACGAATGTTGAATATTAAGTGGGCTAATATAGTAAGCAGAGAGGAGGTTCTGCGCAGAATCGGAGAGGAAAGGAATATGTAGAAAACACGGACAAAGAGAAGGGCAGGATGATAGGTCATCTGTTAAGACGTCAGGGAATGAATTCCATGGTACTAGAGGGAGCTGTAGAGGGCTAAAACTGTAAAGGGAGGTAGACATTGGAATACATCCGTCTCGTGACCCAACGATTTATGGATTATTGTTGACCGTTATAGTTTACAGAACAAATAAAGACGGCTTGCTTCCGCACCTGAGGATCATAACGCAGCTTACGTCCAGCGTGGCAGACACACGAAGGTTTCCCGTATGCTCGCGACGTGCGGAGGCAACGTGGAGAAGGCGTGAGGCGGGCGGAAGAAGAGTGCTGGCGGGGGCGGGGCAGGGGTGACGAGGCTGGGTTGTTGACTGCGAGCGGTGGGGGCGGCGGGGGGCGGCAGGCAACGGCCTGAATATTCAGCTCGGCGAGGCACCGGCGCCTCACACACGGACCCTCCACTCACGCGCGATAACATTTTCAGACGAACATGTCAAACAACTTTGTGTAACTTCGCGCCCCCTGATCCTCGCGCAAAGTGCTTCGCGGAAGTGCCGGCGGCGGAGAGCGGGGATGAATTTAGCAGACCGTCGTTCTCCTTTTCTTAACGTTTTGCCCTCAAAACGCGCAACAGGTCTCAAAGACAGTTTGCGGTTGTCGCTTCATTGATTATGCCGCACGGCGAGGACGTCAACGCCAGCACGTCGCGCCACAACGCGCTTAACTTCCTCTGCCGTCTCCACACTCCACCCCCCGCTTCTGAGGTCTATACGAATACGGATGCAGCCCGGAGCGGTAAGCTGTATGTAGCAGAACGGGCAACTATTATTTACCATTCGCCTCTTACCTAACAAAGCGTCATTGGTGATAAATGTTGAATGAATAATTTATTTTGCATCTGAGATGAAGTACATCTGTACGTAGGTGTACTACAGAATCTTTCAGAAAGATTCAATCTGTATCACAGGACTATATCATCCTCATGACTCAAGACTGAAACCTGAGGTAAACTTTAACTTGCGAATCGAAACTCAAAATGTACTTCGTCATCAACTGGAAGCTTCTGATTCCTGTTGTTGCTGGTATGGGTAACCGTGGTTGACACGGTCCCTCCGCAAAAGTAATCGCATACCTCGGCTGTTTCCTCAACTGCGAGAACAGAACAAAAATTTCATTTTTGAACAGAACACAGTAACATCTGGATGTAGAATCGACGATAATCGTCGCACAGATGTAGGATTGCAGCATTGGCTTCCTAGTTCAAATGATTTCAAGGTTTTTTTAAGTTGAACGGAAGTCTGACGATGTTTCCTTGTCTTCTTTCACATTATTCAGCATATTTCACCCAATCGGTCAATTTTCAAACGATAAATGACTGCTTGGCACAAATAACTTTATATGTTACGAAACTAAGAGAAACATACGATAGTTAACTTCGTCGACATGTTACTATAACCACCAGAGCTCCTTTGGATCCTAAAGAATTTATGAAGATATTCATGTTATAAATGTAGTTCTTAATGGTTGGTCTGAGATATTCACGGCTCCGTCTACAGGACATATCGACCCCAGATTCTCAGTAATGGTTACGAAATGCTTGTTGAAATCTTCTGCAGCACTGTACACATCTGTAGTAAATGTATCATTTACTCTTGATGCTATCTACCCTTCTTCATATAGTTTTCTACCCTGAGACCTTAAGGGAATTTCAAAAAAGGCAGATGTTATATGTGTGAATTTCACCTATCTATATCTATCATATAGAATTATACTCTGAGACCTTAAGAGAATTTTAAAAAAGGCAGATGTTATATGTGTGAACATTAACGATGTATATTTATACTACCTTTAGTTTGTTACCTCATATTCTCATAATGCATTTTATTTTATGTCTCTACTTCTGTCTTCAGAACTTTGCAGTATGTGTTACAAGTGAAAAGTACTTCAAAACAGAATTACAGAAAGTAAACAGAAGGTAGCTGAAGAAGAGATGTGTGGTATTAGATTATGAAAAGTATTGACAAATCAATGAAACTCCAAATCCGAAACAAGGTTACCCCGTGTTGACGACATTTCCTGACAATGATTAAGATTCTTCGTAGACCAAGCCATGAAATAATTATACCAGCTGGTGTGTAAGATATATGAGATGGACGAAGTACCATTAATTTTGAGTGTATTATAATAATTTATACTCCAAAGATGCATGTTGCCAAAAGGAATGAACATTACCAAACTATATCCTCAATCAGTCATGTTTTCAGTATGTCAACAATAATGGTTTGCAGAAAAATGAAAGGAATTGATAGAAAAAGAATACGGGGTGATCAGTTTGGGTTCCCGAGAAATGTAGGAAAATGAGCGGAAGTACTAGCCATACGACTTGTAAAGTAGGTTCAAGAAAGGAGAAACTGTGTTAACAGCATTTGTGGATTACAGAGAGATGACTATGATTTGAGGTGAGGGGCGCTCGACATCATTGTCATGAGCACCCTGACGAAAAGTCAGCATGCTCATCTCATTGGTGGGGACGAACGCTGTCCCCACATCTGGAGCAGCTTGTAATGTGTTAATGTCTGCCTCCTTTCCCCACTAGTTTAGGGTGAGGCCTTACAATTCACAAAATTTCACCGCCCTTGTAACACTGGAATCCGAATTTGCGAGGATGGTGGGTAGATCTCCATATATATATATACAGCACTTCACAGAGTTGTGGATCCTCACACTGTAGGAGGAAACCACCATGTGTTGAAGGGCTAGGGCCGGTGCACAGTCTGGTAAGCTGTGAGTGAAGCTGACACGAAGACCACCATGCCGTTGTAATTAATTTGAGTGACCATAGTTTGTTGTTTGTATCCGAAACTATTCAGTCTCCCACTGGCGCATGGTGTGTCTGTCAAGAAATGAGACGATGGCGTGCCACGAGATGAGACATTGATGGACAACACCATCCCAACATGCTTCCTTTGGGGATTTGTCGTGCATGTCGTTTCCCTGTATCTGCATATGTATGTGGCCAGGTGCCCAGCAATAGATCACCTCCTTGCTACGGTGTTGGAGCCACTGTAAGGAGTCATGGATGAGCTGAATCAACGCGTCTCCTGAATACATTTGGTGAAGTGCTTGCGGTGCACTAAGTGAGAAACCTTGTGTGGTGATGTCTGTTAAACCCCTCAAGTGCCGTCAGAACGCCATATCATTCAACGTCACCATTTGTAAATTGATCCAGAAGACGTACTTTACAAACCCTGGCAGGGAAAACAGCAGAACATCTGAGGACATTCTCTTGCCGGGACTCATCTGTATGGACAACGAAAAAACTGTGGTACATACTTAAAATGGACGAAAACAAAGTTGTAAAAACAAAATATGGCATACAAGTATTATTGTACTGTGTCTCTCTCAAAATCACTTTGCGCCTCTGAAAACGCCAAGGCAGCAATATGTTCCATCCGTGGCTGTGTATTTGGATGCCTTATAGCTCCAGATCCTTGAGGCAGTCTGTGACATGTATCCGAAATGGCTTCGTCGCATGGGGCGGATTCCTGAATAGCGGTTCAAAGATGAGTTGGACCACTGCAGTAAATGCCAATGACTAACGTGACGCTGACATTTTCAGAGCCTGTCACAAAAGGGTACGTCGACAAATCCATAGTGGTGGGTCACCAACCTCTCCACACAGACTCGGAACTGTGCTTGTCTGAAAGGCTCCAGTCGATATCCGAATGTCCTCATGGTGGACAGCATCTAACATCTTGAGGTAGAGAGGATGGGCCGATCCATAGACCAAGCTGCCATGATCTAACTGTGATCGAACAAATGCCCTATAAAACAGCAGAAGGTGGCACATGTCAGCTCCCCATGATTTTCTGCTAAGGCATTTCAAAGTATTCAATGACTGACAGGTCTATGTTCATAGGTCATTCAGGTATGGGAGCCAAGTTAATTTCGACTCAAATAATAAACCCAATAAGCACACAGTTTCTTGAAAATATAAAATATTGCCCCACACAGTGAACACTGGTTGGCTGTAAACTTCGACAAGCGTGTTAAAATTGATACATACAGTCTTCTCGAGTGAGAACCGAAAACCAGTTGTCTCCGATCAGGTTTCCAGCCTCCTGCTGGTCAGCTGTAGCTGCCTCGCCGTCGTTATAAGATCAGGAAGAGTAGAAGATTCCAAAGACATCCCAAACAAAGCATCTGACAGAGCTCCAGACTACAGTGGAAATGCCGCTGATAGCTACGGCAAACACTGCGACACTGAGGACACTGCCTTGAGTCATCCCATTCTCTTGAACATAGCAGTCAGACGTGGCATCGCCTGAGCGATATCGAAAACGCCGGTCCCCGAGAAGAGGTTGGATAAGAAACGGCAGGTGCTCATGTAGTCCCCATTCATGAAGCTGGGGAAGGATTTTGTACCTCCAAGTAATGTCATATGCCTTTTTGAGGTCAAAAACATACAAACAAAACGGTTTTGGCGCAAGAAGGGCTTATGTATCGCTGTTTCCAGTAGAATAAAGATGTCAAAGGTGGAACGGTAGCCCATTAAAGCGCACTGGGGATAGCTCAGGGTACCTCGGGATTCGAGTAGCCAGACAAGGTGGCGGTTGACCATACGTTCAAGAGTCTTACCCACACAACTGGTAAGGGCTACACTCCAGTACCAGGTAGGGACACTAAAGTCCCTAACTCGTTTCCAGAATGGAATTAATATTACTTCCTTCCAAGTCATGGGGTATTGTTCATCAAACCAGATCTGAGTGAAACAATAGATGAACTGTCCTTTCGCTTCAGGGCATAGATGACCAAAGATGGTATAATGGATCGCATCAGGTCCTGGAGTAGTGCCTCTGGCTGCAGACAAGACTGATTCCAGTTCTCACATGGGGAATGGAAGGTTGTACACTTCCTCCTTACATGAGAAGAAATTGAACTTCCTCATCTCTGCAGTCCTATGGAGCACCTGAAAAGCAGGAGCTTGTCTGGATGACGTGGTAACAGAAAAGAAATGATCAGTTAAAACCTGATCTATGTCTTCTGGTGTGTCCACCAAGACCTTGTTTCTTGACAAGGCTGTAAGGGGACATTTACTACCCTTGCCTGTAGTCCGTCTTATTGATTCCGAAATTTACACAGTGGAAGTGGACTTATTAATGGAAGTCGTGTATTCCCTCCAGGAAGCCCTCTACTGTTCCTTTATCACTCGCCTTGCATGTGCTCTTGCAGAGTTGGACAGTGAAGTTCCTCAGAGCTGTTCATCTGGCCTTGATTGCTAGTCGACAGTCATCGTTCCACCAAGATACAGACCGTCATCTGAGGTGGTTACTTGACTGGAGGATGGACTCTGAGACAACCCGTTGGATATCGCAAGTGATATGGGCCACTGTCTTTTATGCACAGTCCTTTTGTTCAAAAGTAGCCTGTGGACTGTGCTGCAACCAATTTGCCCTTTGTGTCATCCTTCTGCATGGTCTCCTGTCAGCCAGAATCCTAGTCGGCGGACAGATCCATACTGGGAAGTGGTCACTAGAATGTAAATCTGTAGCTACTTCTCACTGAACTGAGTCTGCAATAACTGGGGAACAAGCACAAAGGTCAATGGCTGAAAAAGACCCTGTAGCTGTGGAAAAGTGTGTCACCTGACCCTATTTCAGAAAGCAGATATTCTCAGAATGGACGAGTCGCTCGATCATACGACCCCGGAAGCAAGTGGTATCCGAGACCCTCAGCACACTGTGTGCATTGAAGTCCGTCATAAGGAGAAATGGGAGTCCCCAGAAGAGTTCTACCAGAGCGTCTGCGTCCAAAGCATCATTGGGTGGTAGGTACAAAGAAAACACTGTGATATTAAAGATGCGAGAACTTTCACGGTAGTAGCTTGCAAGGTCGTGGTAAGAGGGACAGGAGAGGAGAGGCATCTACACTGCGCCTTTAGTCCTGTCTCTAGTAGTAGCGTCCTTTCTGTTTGGGTGATAACCCTGTTATGCAGGTATATCGGTGACTTTAAGAAGCGTTTTTTGTAAACAGACGCAGAACGGTTTCTCCTGGACCAGGAGCTGTAATTCCTCCCAATGTGAGCGATATCCTTAAAATTTCACTACAGCACAGAAGTCCCTGTGGAAGCCATTGTTTAGTGGTGGTTGTTCTTTTCTTCCAACCCTGGAGGTGGTGATTTACTGGGGCAATCAGGGCGAATATTAGCCAGTTCCCTGCTCTCCGGTTCCTCCGATTCGAAGTCCATATCCTCAAGAGCATAATCGCAATCAGAGAGTGACAGAGCTCGCCGATCCGAAGGTTTAACTGCTGCTTTCTTGGACTTTGAACTACTTCACGAAGGACGTTGTCCTTTACTGATGAGGTGGTTGCCTGGGTTGCAGGGACAGCTTAGTTGGCTTCTGTTGTTGGTAGTGGTATGTGGATTAGGTGGTAAGCCCACTGCTTCCGAACGACTTCAGTTTCAAGTGGAGGGTTTCCCTCATAGGAATGCTGACAGGTGCATGTGCTCGTACTTGAATCTGTGGTCTGAGTTTGTGTGGTCGCATCATACTTAGTGGTTGGCGTCTTAAGGGCTGATGCAAAAGAAGTAGCGAAAACCGGCGGTTGTATCGTTTTGAAAGTATTTTTACCTTCACCATAGGCGATGGAGTCTCGACTTTCAACTCCTAAATTTTCCTTTATTCACTGTAAACCTCGTACTTTTTGCTCCACACCGGATGATCCCCGGAGCAGTTTGCACACTTCGGATGAAGTTTACAAGAACTGCGTGATTCGTGAGCTGAGCTTCCACAATTGCCACACACAGCCCTCTCATTACATACCTTGGCGGTATGGCCAAATCTTTGACATTTGTGGCACCGAATTGGGATAGGAACAAAGGGCGAACCTTAAGGGGGATATAGCCTGCAAGGATATCTTCAAGTAATCACGGAGTACTAATCGTTAGAATAAATCTTGCCGATTTTTCCAGTTTTCCTTTGACTCTCCTCGTGCAGCTTTGCACTCCGAGACGCCCATATTTTTCCATTCTGCACGTAACTCGCGAGGTCCACCTCCATTAGATTGGAGCAGGTAACCACACCCTTAGTAGAGTTAAGGTTGTTATGCAACGGAGACTCGACTGGGTAGTCACCTAAGGCCTTACATAGCAAGAGTTTAGATATTTGGGTTGAATCGGCAGTTTCAACTAGAAGCGTTCCACTATGAAGTCGTTTGACACTTTTTAGAGACCCAGCAATACTTTCAGATGCCTTGTGAATATAAACTACTGGCCATTAAAATTGCTACACCATGAAGAAATGCAGATGATAAACGGGTATTCATTGGACAAATATATTATACTAGAACTGACATGTGATTACATTTTCACGCAGTTTTGGTGCATAGATCCTGAGAAATCAGTACCCAGAACAACCACCTCTGGCCGTAATAACGGCCTTGATACGCCTGGGCATTGAGTCAAACAGAGCTTTGATGGCGATTACAGGTACAACTGCCCATGCAGCTTCAACACGATACCACAGTTCATCAAGAGTAGTGACTGGCGTATTGTGAAGAGCCAGTTGCTCGGCCACCATTGACCAGACGTTTTCAGTTGGTGAGAGATCTGGAGTACGTGCTGGCCAGGGCAGCAGTTGAACATTTTCTATATCCAGAAAGGCCCGTACAGGACCTGCAACATGCGGTCGTGCATTATCCTGCTGAAATGTAGGGTTTCGCAGGGATCGAATGAAGGGTAGAGCCACGGGTCGTAACACATCTGAAATGTAACGTCCACTGTTCAAAGTGCCATCAATGCGAACAAGAGGTGACCGAGACGTGTAACCAGTGGCACCCCATACCATCACGCCGGGAGATACGGCAGTATGGCGATGATGAATACACGTTTCCAATGTGCGTTCTCCGCGATGTCGCCAAACACGGATGCGACCATGTTGATGCTGTAAACAGAACCTGGATTCATCCGAAAAAATGACGTTTTGCCATTCGTACACCCAGGTTCGTTGTTGAGTACACCATCGCCGGCGCTCCTGTCTGTGACGCAGCGTCAAGCGTAACCGCAACCATGGTCTCCGAGCTGATAGTCCATGCTGCTGCAAATGTCGTCGAACTGTTCGTGCAGATGGTTTTTGTCTTGCAAACGTCCCCATCTGTTGACTCAGGGATCGAGTCGTGGCTGCACGATCCGTTACAGCCATGTGGATAAGATGCCTGTCATCTCGACTGCTAGTGGTACGAGGCCGTTGGGATCCAGCACGGCGTTCCGTATTACCCTCCTGAACCCACCGATTCCACATTCTGCTAACAGTCATTGGATCTCGACCAACGCGAGCAGCAATGTCGCGATACGATAAACCGCAATCGCGATAGGCTACAATCCCACCTTTATCAAAGTCGTAAACGTGATGGTACGCATTTCTTCTCTTTACACGAGGCATCACAACAACGTTTCACCAGGCAACGCCGGTCAACTGCTGTTTGTGTATGAGAAATCGGTTGGAAACTTTCCTCATGTCAGCCCGCTGTAGGTGTCGCCACCGGCGCCAACCTTGTGTGAATGCTCTGAAAAGCTAATCATTTGCATATCACAGCATCTTCTTCCTGTCGGTTAAATTTCGCGTCTGTAGCACGTCATCTTCGTGGTGTAGTAATTTTAATGGCCATTAGTGTAGAAAGGGGATACCTTCTCAAGGGTTCCCCCTCCTCGCTTGATTACAATGAAACTGTTATGGCTCACTAATGCCCCGTTACTATGAGTCTGAGTCTTCTTTTCGGGAGGACTGACCGACCAAGCTCTCTTTGAGGAGTGGATGTTGGTACTACCTGACGGTATACAGGTCCCGTCAGGTGTAATAGTTTGATGGACCATTACATAGGGATCCCACCAGATGCTAGGGAAACAACCGTCGACCCAGGCAGTGCCCTTCATACCAGAACAAGTGTTATACAACTGGGGGGCGACAGGTGCCCCAGAGGTGGCCCGCTAGACACTGTTTTACCTCAACAGCCATTCATCTCATCAGCACGTATCACACCTTGAGAGTGAGGGATTTTTTTTATATGGAGGTGTGTACCTCTCTCGCGGCCCACGTGGTGAAGCCAAAACCCCCGTTCTCCAAAATACACAACATTCCACCGCTGCGCCGCACAGTGGTCGCTGAAGCATGCCCAGAGATTACGGTGACAGGGGGCTGGCGGCGCTTACGAGTCGCAGCTCGGGAACCCCGTGGTCGCCAAGCCCGTACTCAGCAAACGAATGCTGAACCTCTGAAACAGATTACAGAAAACTTTCACCGATGTTGACTGTAGGAAGCTCTTTGAAATGGTGAAGGTAGCAAAAATAAAATGAAGGGAGTGAAGGGCTACTTGCAACTTGTACAGAAACCAGACTTCTGTTATAAATGTCTAAGGACATGGAAGGGAAGCACTGACTGAGAGAGGATTGAGACAGGCTTTTAAACCATCCTCCGTGTTATTGAAACTGTATATTAAGCGAACAGATTTAAAAAAAAAACAAGGGAAATATACGGAAAGTGAATTAATGGCCAAGGAGAAGAAAGAAATCCTTTGAGGTTTGTCGGTGATTTTGCAATTCTGCCACAGATGGCAGATCTTTTGGAAGTGGAGTTGGACGAAATGAAAATGTCTTGAAAAGATGTTGAAGGTGGAAATCAACTAAAGAGAAACAACGTTAATGTACTGCAGTCGAATAAAAATCATGTGAAGCATCAGGGAATGAGATACTAAAAGTAGTAGATAATTTTGCTATTTGTACACCAAAATAACTGATCGTGGTCAGTTATATAACATAAAAGCCCACTGGGAACAGAAAAATGGCTTTTCGGGAGAAGGCACATTTGTTAACGTCGAACATGCCTTTAAGGGCTAGGCAGTATTATGTGAAGATCTTTTTATGGAGTACAGCCTCCTAGGAAAGTGATATGTGAAATACAACCATTTCAGACACGAGGAGAACAGGAGCGTTTTAAATGTGGCGTTATAGAAGAATGTTGAATGTTAGTTGAGTAGATCGAATAGCTAATTACCTAATGAAGCGAATGGATGAAAAACGAGAGCCAGTCTCTGTGACCGAACGGTTCTAGGCCCTTCGATCTGGAGCCACATGGCCGCAACGGTCGCAGGTTCGAATCCTGCCTCGGGCATGGATGTGTGTGCTGTCCTTAGGTTGGTTAAATTTAAGTAGTTCGAAGTTCTAGGGGACTGATGACCTCAGGTGTTAAGTCTCATAGTGCTGAGAGGCACTTGAGCCATTTATTGAAAAAAGAGAGCTACGGCAAAACTTGACTACAAGAAAGGATCGGTTTATAGCAAACGTGCTAAGACATCCACTAGTCATCAATTCGGTAATGGAGGACAGTGTAGGGAGTAAAAATTACAAAGACCAAGGCTAAAATGCAGAAAAAACGTTTCAAAAGGATAAACAAGGCTCGTTCACATTGTGACCACACCTATGTTCGACGTCAAAGTACAATAACCACTCACAGACGGTAGGTGACACCAACTGCAGTGGACGATGCAGAAAGCGTGAGAAGGGGGACGTGGAGAACAGTGCAGGCATTGTCGTAATGCAGAAACGGAGGGATTTATGTGACGTCCAAAAGAGCATTATCATTGACTTTTGAATAAGGTCGGAGGCATTTCCGACTGTATATCTTTCTTGCTAGCCGTGATTAATGTATGTCCTCCATGGCAAAACGCTACTACACCAAACTGGTGCGAAGGCAACTGTGGTGCACCATGGACCATAGATGAGAAGGGTGAATGGGGCTGCGGAGTTGTGTACGGCCGAATAAACGTGAAACTGTTGAGCAACAGATGAAGCAAGGGGCTACCACCAGTGTCTCCTCAACGAACGTTGAGGAAACGTTGCTGCGTACGGGCCTCCGCAGCAGGCGCCAGGCGCCTCCTACATCTACCTATGCTGACTGCTTTTCATCGCCAGCAAAGTTGGAAACTTGCACGACAGTACCGCTAGTGGACATACTCTGAGTGGCGAGAGGTGGCCTTTTCAGATGAATCACGTTTTGTGCTCCATTGGACAGGTGGCCGATGGCGTGTACGGAGTGAAACGTCTGAAAGTACGCACCATACAACAGTTATGGTCGAGGGGTGTTTTCGAGGCATTACCTGTGTGATCTCGTCTTCTGAAAGGCACAGTGAATCAACACAACTATGCATCTGTCCACCCGTACAACAGTTTACTTTCCCACGGCACGATGCCAACTACCACGACGACAGTCCAAGGTGTCACGCAGCTAGTAGTGGACATGCGAGCTTCGAAGTGCCCACGACTAGTTTACGGTACTCTCCTAGCTCCCAAACTCCCTGGATTTAATCCGATCGCGATTGCGTGGGACCACCTCAGTCGGGCTATTCCTAAACCGAGAATCCTAACGCATCTGTCCACAGCAATGAACTTGGCATGGCTCCACAGCCCTGCCGGCACGCTCCAGAGTCTCACTGGCACTCTTCCTCTACTCATACAATGAAGGCTTTTACGACCGTATGGTACTGTTGTTGATAATTCTTCCGGGTTATATGGCCGTGGTCCATGGAAATCCTCTATTCCTAACGTTTCGTCCAATACTACGTTGGACATCCTCAGAGGTATGGCTGGTCTTGCTGAGTCCTGCCGACTGACGAGTCGGGCGTCGGAGAACGGCCTAAATACCGAGGAAAGTGGCCGTGGTCTAGCTTGCACATAGTTGTTGTTGTTGTGGTCTTCAGTCCTGAGACTGGTTTGATGCAGCTCTCCATGCTACTCTATCCTGTGCAAGCCTCTTCATCTCCCAGTACCTACTGCAACCTACATCCTTCTGAATTTGCTTAGTGTATTCATCTCTTGGTCTCCCTCTACGATTTTTACCCTCCACGCTGCCCTCCAATACTAAATTGGTGATCCCTTGATGCCTCAGAACATGTCCTACCAACCGATCCCTTCTTCTGGTCAAGTTGTGCCACAAACTTCTCTTCTCCCCAATCCTATTCAATACTTCCTCATTAGTTATGTGGTCTACCCATCTAATCTTCAGCATTCTTCTGTAGCACCACATTTCGAAAGCTTCTATTCTCTTCTTGTCCAAACTATTTATCGTCCATGTTTCACTTCCATACATGGCTACGCTCCATACAAATACTTTCAGAAATGACTTCCTGACACTTAAATCTATACTCGATGTTAACAAATTTCTCTTCTTCAGAAACGCTTTCCTTGCCACTGCCAGTCTACATTTTATATCCTCTCTACTTCGACCATCATGAGTTATTTTGCTCCCCAAATAGCAAAACTCCTTTACTACTTTAAGTGTCTCATTTCCTAATCTAATTCCCTCAGCATCACCCGACTTAATTCGACTACATTCCATTATCCTCGTTTTGCTTTTGTTGATGTTCATCTTATATCCTCCTTTCAAGACACGGTCCATTCCATTCAACTGCTCTTCCAAGTCCTTTGCTGTCTCAGACAGAATTACAATGTCATCGGCGAACCTCAAAATTTTTATTTCTTCTCCATGGATTTTAATACCTACTCCGAATTTTTCTTTTGTTTCCTTTACTGCTTGCTCATTGCACATAGTAGCAGGGAGAAAACTAGTCAAAGGTAAAATGTAACTATCATTAACAGTCCGTCATAGATAAAAATCACTTATCGATTCTGTAACGCCACTGTCCATATCTCGCTTAATTTCAAGGCCTCTTCTTTTCTATTAAAATTATCTTCAGTTTTAAGTGCTACTACGAAATATTATCCACGACTCTATAGGGAGGCTATTGAAATTTATAAACATGAAGATAATTTTAATAGAAAAGAAGAGGCCTTGAAATTAAGCGAGATGTGGACAGTGGCGTTACAGAATTGATAAGTGATTTTTATCTATGACGGACTATTATCGATAGTTACATTTTATATTTGACTAGTTTTCTCTCTGCTACTATGTGCAAGCTAGACCACGCCCACTTTCCTCGGTATTTAGGCCGCTCTCCGACGCCCGACTAGTCAATCGGCAGGACTCAGCAAGACCAGCCATACCTCTGAGGATGTCCAACGTAGTATTGGACGAAACGTTAGGAATAGAGGAATTCCATGGACCACGGCCATATAACCCGGAAGAATTATCAACAACACTCTTCCTCTGCGTCTCACAGCGCCCATGTTTCAAAAGGTAAATTATTCAGACTTTTTGACAAGGGTCACACAGCTGTGACTACACAGTGTAAATTGAAGCAGCTATGAAAGGGTAAAGAGGCTTGCACAGGATTAGACTAACGTGGAGGAGTGCGCCATACTACTCTTTGAACTGAAGAGCGTAACAACCACAAAATTGTTAATGAGACATAGCGTCGATGCCAGAGCAGTTTCTGACTGACAGAGATAATCACTCTTCTGTAATTCAAGATAATTTTATTTCTTTGGTAACCCATGGATGTTCTGTAGACTTTTCCTACTTTCGGAGGAAAACAGCCTTCAAAAAAGGAAAGGGAGAGAGAAAGAAAAATGTAACACATCTACGAGAGCAGTTCTCCCTGGAGGCAGACTGTTGGCCGTTTGGCGGCTGGTGGCTTAGTAGATTACTCTGATCATTCGACGAGTATAGTCCACCTCTCTGGAAGACGGCAGCGACTCCAAAGACGGTGGTAGAAAAATAGAACGGCCACCAGAGTGCGTTCGTGTTGCTCGCATTTACTGTTGTCACCGGACCTGGTAGGGTATATGAGGGGCTTGAAAAGCGTCAGTTGTTCAGTGATCCCTATGAAGGACACGGAGATCGTACTAGTGTGAGACAGCAGTATCAGCAACTGAAAGAGTTTGAAAACTGCTTAATTCCCGATACCCATTTAGCCGAATGGTCGGATCGAGCAATATGCAGAGCTGTGTGGCGTTCGGATGTGACAGTGGCCTGCCATTCGCTTGCATGGGAAAGTGAGTGCAGACATACCGGTACTGATCGTCAAAGTCGGCCACACCAGACCAGCGCAATAGAAGAGTACCATATCGTGCGCCAAGACTCCTCAGCGTCTGCGCCTGGCATCCGAGAACAAGTAGCGGACTCGCTCCAACATTCTATGTCATCCGCATCATCAGTCGGAGACCGGCAGTTGCTGGACTAGGGAATTACTGCCCTATGCTAAGGCCCCCGTTAATACCACAACACAAACTCTTGCGTTTGGATGGACTGAAAAGGAATGGCATTGCGTTGTATTTAGCGATGAATCGCAGTACTGCATTAACCCGGATGACCATCTTCGGCGATTATTGTGAGCTGGTGAAACGCTTATTTCTTCCAACGTTTTCGAGAGCCAAAGTGGTGTTACTGCAGGGAGCCACCAGATATACCTTCAGGTAATGGCTGGCAGTGATTGAGAGAACTCTGCTGGCACAAGTGTACGTCATGGACGTTCTCATGAGTTAAATCCCAAGTGACATTATGATGGTGCCACTTTTTAACAGCCCAATGGTCGTCCGCACTTGGCACGTGTCTCTATGACCTGTTGCGTCATGTCAAAGCACTTCCGGGCCAGCAAGATTCATAGATTTGTCTCCGACGGAACATATTTGGGTGTATCTCCAAAGTCTACTGCTCCCAGTCTCAATATATCGAGGATATCATGGCTTAGTTACAACAATTGCGGGCCAGTGTAACACACTTCCCAATCGAATCAGTGGAAGCATTGGATCCAGAGGGAGTACAACATTATACTGATAATTGGACTCATGCTGCCAAATTCTTCGTTAATTTCACTCGATTTTTTAAATATCACACACCAACTCAACTCTTTCTATCAAACTTCGTTTCATTCTTTCCATTTGGGTGTTTATTTTTTTACTTGTAGGTGGTGTAATTATCGAATGAACTCAAGCCATAAACTGAATCAGATCACATTTTAAGTGTCTAGATAACACAATCTAGATCACACTTTTCATAACAGTGTCGATTACGGTTCAGCCAGTCGAGGTCATCTTTGGGTGGCAAACCTCGTCGCAGATGTTTTCGCGTCGCCGAGGTGGAACAGTTGTCACGACTATTTTATTGATCTGAAAGTGAAGAGTAGTATCTGATAACCACCATTGATAGTGTACTAAAAATTCTGATAAAAACTGTGTTACTCAGAAAATTAGAATAAACAGACTGCTTCGGCGTTTCCACCCCAGCGTGACTCCTTATGTCTGTCACGTTTGTCGGCCCGGAAGAGCCACAACACTTGCATGACGTAGTATCTGAAATTAGCCACACAATATTTGGAGCCCAGAACTGAGCAAGGCATAAAAAAGTATACCAAGTATCTTGCACACTCTTATGAACCCGGGAGATTCACTTCTGCGTCTGTGATTGAAAATCTGCAGAAATATTTCAGTACTCCGTGTAAAATGGGCACAGTACAGTATCACCTGTTTCCATTGAAAGACACGCAAACCGCAACGTTTAACTATGTCTAAAACTTCCACTTACACGTCGATGAAGATAAGAGCTATAAATATGAGCTGCATTTTTTTTATTTCTTTATACTGCGCGTAATATTATCGATCTTAGTGTCCTATTAATACACCCCGATGTGATAGTTTGTGTGAGCGATACGTACAAGTCAAACTACACGCGCCCATTACGTATGCAAGTGCACGTATAGGACCAATGTACTGGTCTATTAGTACAGGTTTATCGGCGTTGCACCTCAGCGATAAGCCGCGTCACGTACCCTAACGCAGTACATTAGCGCCAAGGGTGCCGCCGTCCCCACACGACCTGAACCCCGGCTGCGGTGGTCCTGCACCGGAATCATTACACACAGTTCGCAGTGCACTCAACTGCTGCGTGATTTCAGTGATTTATTTCCCGTTAGATCGCTTACATAAATACCAGTAACCCCAGATCATTAAAAAAATCTAACGTCCGATTACTTTACGAATGGATTACGCGTCTAATAGGAACGTGAGAGGTGGAGGGGGGGGGGGGGGGGGTGGTAGGGGAGAGAGGTCGGGTCTGGTGAAGGTAGATGGAGTACTTTGGAACTAACGACCCTTTTAAAACCTTTAGAGCAGGATAGCTTGCATACAGTAATCATTGCGTGGAAAGCCTCTGGACGACAGATTTAGAAAGCATTTGTTAACATCGTTTAAGGTTCATACATTGGTATTTATGGTTTTCAACAGGATTACTTATATCGTGATTCCAAATCATGAATTTTTTTATTTAAACGAAAAACAGTTAACATTATTGATTGATGGTACTAAGTCACTTAGAGGGTTCTAACAAAACTAACAAGATTTCTTTAATTAATACAGTAAGCTGACCGGCGTGGCCGAGCGGTTCTAGACACTTCATTCTACCAAAATTGCACAAGAAATAGTTCATGAGATACGACTTCATAACCATTGACCATCATTTAGCTTCTGCTAAAACTTACCCAGACTATATTCATCCAGTGTTTCCTAATAAGAGCACTTAGCAACTTTAAGCATAATTTATAACCTCGCCTAATCTTTATCTCGCTTCGATGCTTAAAGTCAAATATTTGGCACTGACACGTGCGTATCAATTGGACCTGTCAATCGGCCGTGTAAGTGTATCTATGCGGCTGAAGTCGAACTCGCCACGAGCATAGAATACCCCTCTGCCTGTGCGCCTGAACAGTGAGCTGAGGGCCGTGAACGGAAGAGGTTCCCTACAAGCAGGTTTGACGGAATAACATTCGGAGAATACGGCCGCGCCTCGGCAGTCTGTATTCGGCAGTTGTTTGATGTGCCGCAGAGAGGCGAAAGCGGGCCAGTGAGGTGTCTGTCTTCGGCTGGAAGGGCACCACTAGTATTTCAGTTACGGTGTTCTACTTGATCCAGCACATTAACTGCATGTTGAAAATTTTGTTGCTCGTGCTTTGAGAAGAGTGGCGGGTGCTATCTTTCATCCCCCAGTGCGGATTAACGTTTCTTCCTGTTATGTGTTGTAGAAGTGGGAAGGTATATACGTACGCGGTGAAAGTTCCTCAGTGTGTTGCTCGCTTAACGTTATCAGCTGATGGGTTGTGTTTACCGATTGACAGTTCTTCTGACGATCGCAGAACGCATTGATAAACAATCTGAAACGGAATGGGTATTATAATTTTGATTCCCGAATGCTGAAAGGTGGTAGTCGGTTCAAGGTACTGTAAGTAATTGAGTATTCTTGTTTCATCATTTCCAAGAGTAAAGTTGTGGGCTACTCTCTTGGATGACAAATACGTAAAGCTCACACTTAAGCGGTTAAATTTGAAAAGGAAGAAACAGTTAATTCTGTTTAATAACAAAAACTCAAAGCACCAATTTAAGTGTTGCATTTTTAGGGAACCGACAGTTACCGTGTCGCTCAGTGTGGTTGTTGATTTTAAACTGAAATTATCTTTATTCTTGTTGTTTACGTAACAGCGCTTGACGAAAAGTGGCCTATTAGACTGTAATAAGTCATTTAAAGTCCACACCTAAAAAAGTGTGTTTGTTATTTGCCTTGGTTGAGTATTGGTCATTTATAAATGGTTAGCTGCCAGGTCACTTCGGAAAACTTGCTAAATTTGAGATTTCAATTTTAGGTAGTTAATTCCCAAGCAGTTTTGGTGTAAAATTTGATTTGTCGTAAGCAGATTGTCTTTAAGCGTCCTGTGCTTTGCTGAAGGGGCTAGTGATCGTATTTTCTAATCCACAGATTTTGCTCACTTACATATTACGTTTTGATAAGACTACCGTTTAGCAATGCAACCATCGTAGTGCACTAATGCACTAATGGCTGTTGGATTTGTCTTAGGATGAAGGTAATACGGTGGGTGGCCACCACTTCAGAAATCTGAACCTATAGCCATTGATGTTAGTGGAATGGTCATTATATGTTGTTATTACTTTGTTTCTATATTTTTTAATGTATTCAGTGATATATGTAGATACTGTCTGAAGAGTGAGTTATCAATAGAGTTAATAGAGGAGAACTAATAAATTAAAAGGTATTGCCTGGTGTTGAAGTTTTACTCTGCAAAAGCTGGATTTTCATGCATCCAAACGTATAACGTACGATCAAAAGAGTTCCGTTCGAAGGCCGTGACGTCCAGAGTCGGTTTGTCGATCAGGCAGAAACGCCTTGAACAAGCATCCAACCGACGTACAGGTTGATACGCCCGTTTGGTAAAACATGGCGTCCTGCTGCGTGAAGAATTCCGCAACTGCCCGCTGCACGTCTTCGTCCGATGGGAATCCTTAATCCTTTAAGGCCTTTTTTAAAGGATCGACGGCTTGATAATAGCATTAGGAGAAGTCAGGATTGTAATGCGTGTACTCGAGTGTCTTCTACTTCAGTTGGGGTAACATGTGCGTTAGATTTGCGATATGGGAACGTATGTTATCAGCAGCACCCCTTGCAAAACAATGCAAATGTGTGTGAAATCTTACGGGACTTAACTGCTAAGGTCATCAGTCCCTAAGCTTACACACTACTTAACCTAAATTATCCTAAGGACAAACACACACATCCATGTCCGAGGGAGGACTCAAACCTCCGCCGGGACCAGCCGCAGCACCCCTTGTCTCACACCATTCCACGATGGTGGTTTCCGAGAGACATTCTGCTCCATACACATTCTTCATTCTCCGGCTGATTTCTACCGGTGTTGGTCTTTCAGCAGCCAAGAAAGGGATAAAAGCAACGCTGGGCCTGTTTCACGTTTCCGCATTTACGACATGAACGTCGGAAAGACACGAATGCCACACTGATACCTTGCCTACATGTTGTGCTCCGTTGCATATGCGATGCAGCACTGCCCTCAGAGGAAACTTCTATAACTCCTTATACACTGAAACGCCAAAAAAACTGGTAGAGGCATCCGTATTGCAATACAGAGATATGTTAACAGGCAGAATACAGCGCTGCGGCCGGCAATGCCTGTATAAGACAGCAAGCCTCTAGCGCAGTTGTTAGATCAGCTACTGCTGCTAGAATGACAGGTTATCAAGGTCTCAGTGATTCTGAACGTGATGTTACAGTCTGCGCGCGACCGATGGGACACAGCATCTCCGAGGTAGCGATAAACTGGGCATTTTCCCGTACGACCATTACACAAGTGTACAGTTAATATTCGGTAAAACATCAAATCTCAGACATCGCTGCGGTCTGAAAAAGATCCTGCAAGAACGGGGCAAACGACGACAGAAGATGATCGTTCAACGTGACAGAAGTGCTACCCTTCCACTAACTGCTGCAGATTTTAGTCCTCGGTCATCACCAAGTGTCGTCCGCAGCTCGTGGTCTTGTGGCTAACGTACCTACCTCTGAATCACGGGGATCCGGGTTCGATTCCAGGCCGGGTCTGGGATTTTCTATGCCCGGGGATTTGGTGTTTGTGTTGCCCTAATATTTCCATCATCATCCTGTTGGGTAGATTGGACAGTGAAAAAATTGGATTTTGAACAAATTGGGACTTTGTACGGGCCCTGATGACAAGGCAGTTGAGCTCTGCACAAACCAAACATCATCATCAAATGTCAGCGTGCGAACCATTCAACGAAACATCATCGTATGGGTTTTCGGAGCCGAAGGCTCACTCGTGTACCCTTGATAACTCGACGACATAAAGTTTTACTCCTCGCCTGGGACCGTCAATACCGAAGTTTAACTGTTTGTGACTGGAAACATGTTCCCCGGTCGGACGAGACTCGTTTCGAATTCAATCGAGCGGATGGACGAGTACGGGTATGAAGACAACCACATGAATCGGTGGACCCTGCACGTCAGCAGGGGACCCTTCAAGCTGGTAGTGGGTCTGTAATGGTTGGGGCGTGTGCAGGTGGAGTGATATGGGATCCTTGATTCGCCTACATACAGTTCTGACAGGTGACACGTAGGTAAGCATCATGTCTGATAACCTGCATTCCGACAGACTTTTGTAATTCTAGCTGGGCAATGAGGTATCCCACACGTCCATTTTTGATTGAGAGTGGTTCCAGAAACACTTTCGGCGTTTAAAGACTTCCGCTGACCACCAGACTCCCCAAATATGAACGTTATTGAGCATATCTGGGATGCCTTGCAACGTACTGTTGAGAAGAGATCTCTACCCCCTCTTACGGATTTTTGGACAGCCCTGCAGGATTCAATGTGTCATTTCCCTACAGCACTACTTCAGACGTTAGTCGAGTCCATGCCACGTTATGTGATGGCACTCCTGCGTGGCCGGCCGGGGTGGCCGAGCGATTCTAGGCGCTTCAGTTTGGAACAACGCGACCGCTACGGTCGCAGGTTCGAATCCTGCCTCGGGCACGGATGTGTGTGTCGTCGTTAGGTTAGTTAGGTTTAAGTAGTTCTAAGATCTAGGGTACTGATGACCTCAGATGTTAAGTCCCATAGTGCTTAGAGCCATTTGAACCATTTGAACTCCTGCGTGCTCGTGGAGACCGCACACGACATTAGGCAGGTGTACCAATTTGTTTGGCTCTTTAGTATATACGACGCCGTATTTCTCAATTACGTAGCTTGTGATGATATAATTTAGCTGGTACATTTACTGGTATATGTGGATACTCTCTGCAAACATTGCTGTGAACACAGTAGTTAGTGAAGAAGTAATAAATTAAAACGTCACACCTTGTCTTAAAGTCTGACTGCGTGAACAGCGAAGTTTATTAAGCGATAAGCTTATGTGAGCTTATATAAACTTATTCCCTTTCATTACTTTTTGCAGGATGTCAAACGAGAAAATGTTACGTCATTGTTTGAAGTCATGTGCAAAGCTTGAAAGTCGCTAAGCGCTCTCATTCCCAAATGCTCTATGAACAAAGCACGAAAATTTGAGTACCATCAGTTGAGCGAGGTGGTGCAGTGGTTAGCACACTTCGGGAGGACGACGGTTCAATCCCGCGTCCGGCCATCCTGATTTAGGTTTTTCATGATTTTCCTAAGTCGCTTCAGGCAAATCCCGGGATGGTTCCTTTGAAAGGGCACGACCGACTTCCTTCCCCGTCCTTCCCTAATCCGATGAGACCGATGACCTCGCTGTTTGGTCTCTTCCCCCAAAACAACCCAACCCAAGCACCATCAGTTACGCTATATCAACACAAACATGCTTTTTATAATTGTAATCCTCCTCTTATTGTCTTAAACGTTGAGCATATGGTTATACACTCCAGGAAATTGAAATAAGAACACCGTGAATTCATTGTCCGAGGAAGGGGAAACTTTATTGACACATTCCTGGGGTCAGATACATCACATGATCACACTGACAGAACCACAGGCACATAGACACAGGCAACAGAGCATGCACAATGTCGGCACTAGTACAGCGTATATCCACCTTTCGCAGCAATGCAGGCTGCTATTCTCCCATGGAGACGATCGTAGAGATGCTGGATGTAGTCCTGTGGAACGGCTTGCCATGCCATTTCCACCTGGCGCCTCAGTTGGACCAGCGTTCGTGCTGGACGTGCAGACCGCGTGAGACGACGCTTCATTCAGTCCCAAACATGCTCAATGGGGGACAGATCCGGAGATCTTGCTGGCCAGGGTAGTTGACTTTTACCTTCTAGAGCACGTTGGGTGGCACGGGATACATGCGGACGCGCATTGTCCTGTTGGAACAGCAAGTTACCTTGCCGGTCTAGGAATGGTAGAACGATGGGTTCGATGACGGTTTGGATGTACCGTGCACCATTCAGTGTCCCCTCGACGATCACCAGTGGTGTACGGCCAGTGTAGGAGATCGCTCCCCACACCATGATGCCGGGTGTTGGCCCTGTGTGCCTCGGTCGTATGCAGTCCTGATTGTGGCGCTCACCTGCACGGCGCCAAACACGCATACGACCACCATTGGCACCAAGGCCGAAGCGACTCTCATCGCTGAAGACGACACGTCTCCATTCGTCCCTCCATTCACGCCTGTCGCGACACCACTGGAGGCGGGCTGCACAATGTTGGGGCGTGAGCGGAAGACGGCCTAACGGTGTGCGGGACCGTAGCCCAGCTTCATGGAGACGGTTGCGAATGGTCCTCGCCGATACCCCAGGAGCAACAGTGTCCCTAATTTGCTGGGAAGTGGCGGTGCGGTCCCCTACGGCACTGCGTGGGATCCTACGGTCTTGGCGTGCATCCGTGCGTCGCTGCGGTCCGGTCCCAGGTCGACGGGCACGTGCACCTTCCGCCGACCACTGGCGACAACATCGATGTACTGTGGAGACCTCACGCCCCACGTGTTGAGCAATTCGGCGGTACGTCCACCCGGCCTCCCGCATGCCCACTATACGCCCTCGCTCAAAGTCCGTCAACTGCACATACGGTTCACGTCCACGCTGTCGCGGCATGCTACCAGTGTTAAAGACTGCGATGGAGCTCCGTATGCCACGGCAAACTGGCTGACACTGACGGCGGCGGTGCACAAATGCTGCGCAGCTAGCGCCATTCGACGGCCAACACCGCGGTTCCCGGTGTATCCGCTGTGCCGTGCGTGTGATCATTGCTTGTACAGCCCTCTCGCAGTGTCCGGAGCAAGTATGGTGGGTCTGACACACCGGTGTCAGTGTGTTCTTTTTTCCATTTCCAGGAGTGTATATAATAATGAGTAGATTAATACAACATTTTGAATTTTTAACTCAAATTACTGCATCTTCTTCTCCCTTTTCTTCCAGTGGGAGCCTTTAGATAGGCAACCTGCAATGAGAATGCAGCGGTTTACTGATATACAGAATTGAGTGGGACAACCATTTTTGTCCGTTTTATTGCGCAGCCTCCCATGAACAGCGCTCATTTTTAAGTAATGACATGTGAAGTATAATGGTTAAACTTTTCGTAATAACTGTATTCTGAATCGAGGCAGGCTTTCTCTAAAACCACGTTGACAGTCAGTCTCAAAGAGCTTAGTGCTCAAAAATGTTGTGAGCAGTAACAATCACACGTACTGAGTACTTGACTTCACTTAGTTTTCAAATGATGTCTTCCACTGAAAAAAGATGTTCCGACTTCTTGGATAGGACGTGCTTCTTTCCACGTATACTTTATTTAAACGTAATCAAAGCAGCCGCGGAGAAATCAAGTAGTCGTGCAGGTATGAAGCTAATATTCACTTTTTAAAAATATTTTGCCAGTTGTCGGGTACACCTCATTACGATGAATGTTATGACGCTGTACAGAGCTCCTTCTCAATAGCAAATCTTCGGTCCACTTAGTAGCAGCATATTTCACAAAGAAGTATTTTGCAAATATTTTTCTTACTAATCTACAGAGTGTAACTGAGTCGCAGGCATTTCACAAGTCATCGAGCACAATATCATCGTAACATTTATACTCGACGGCAAAGAGGAAGCTCTAAATCGCTTCAGGCAAATGCCAGGTTGGTTCTGTTGAAAGGGCACGACCGACTTCCTTTCCTATCCTTCCCTAATCCTCTGGGACCTATGACCTCGTTGTTTGGTCCCCTCCCCGAACCTACCAACCAATCAACAAGTCAATCAATAAAAGAGGAAGCTGAATCGCATTCTGTATTTTCAGCATTTTTTAATTTTTACACAATATCAAGTCTGTGTCCAAGAAAGATTTTCAAAAGTCAGCTCAGTAGTTTACGTATATTTTCGCTTTTCATAGTAGTCACGAGAAATTATGCCGAATTATTTGTGCGGCTGTAGTTTTGGTGCTGTTCTGCAATCGAACTGGATGCGAACCTCTACAGAACAGTGCATAAATATAGTCTTCAGTCTATTATGTCGCCTCTAGTTTAACCCTTACCAAGCTGGCCAATTTGACGGCGGTTTCTTGAGGTTTCCTACGTTCATCATGTCATATAGAGTCAGCAGAGCTACACTTGAAGTAAGCAACCAACAAAAAGTGTAGCTAGCAGAACACATTTTGTTCAACTTCAGTTATGTCGGTAACAATAAAAATTATGAGGCATGAAAGTAATGCTACAAATATATTAACGCGGCCAGATGTGAAGTTTCATAAGTAAACCAAGTTCTGCACATGGCATCTAAGTTCAGTAAGCCTTTTAAAAGTTTGTTGCCTCATCTCCACACTGAGCCGCGCGGGGTATTCGCGTGGTCTTAGGCGCTATGTCATGGTTCGCGCGGCTGCCTCCGTTGGAAGTTCAAGTCCTCATTCGGGCATGGGTGCATGTCTTGTCCTTAGGGTAAGTTAGTCTAAGTTAGATTAAGTAGCGTGTAAGTTTAGGGACTGATGACCTCAGCAGTTTGGTCCCATAGGATCTTACCACATATTTCCAAATTTTCCACAACGAGGAGAATTAATATGGCATTTCTTCGATTGTGTTTATGTTTTTTCCTGTTTCATTTTTTTAATGGAATGTCAATAAATATTAGCTGAATTATTCTGAGTTTACTGCAGTATCCTAGGACTGAAGCTACATTGAAACATGGCCAAAGATGATAGGTTTGCTGCGCTGGCAGCTGTTAACCACCAGTAAATAATAACACCGCTAGTGTCTACCAGCAGTAAACGGCAAGAAGTTTGCCAATTGGCCTGCGGATGTCTCAGTGCAAAATCGAAGTGCCAGCATCATCACCATCGGCGCTACAATCACCAGACTACCACTCTGCACCGGTCAAATTCCGGACTGGGAATTGAACAAGTGACTTTCCACGCAACGAATGTTTATGTGGTCACGCCACATCTAGCTAGCCAATCCCATTTGCTGTGTACTACTGGATTCTCTCGACTCCATAACGTTCAATAAGCAACCAAGCCATCTACAAGCATGATCCTGTCGCTCTCGCCATTGATTACTGCCTCGTTGGACTCTGGCACTAATGGACAGAAAACTTTGTGGAGAACTTATTTCCACTCTGAGGAATTTCCTAATTGTGCTTAGACCGAGCGGTAAATTCTACAGCTGACGTTTCATTCTGACATGACTGAGCAAGTGAAATTTTTTTGTGTTTTTGACTTCTGATACAGAAGATTAAAATCTTTAGTGAACCGTTCTCATTTGTGTGGACTTGAGTCACAACTGAATGCTATACTGGATGAGCAGTGACTTAAATAAAATTATTTATTTTATTTAACTGCCTGGGAATATCAGTTAACATGCGTTTCTCAGCATCGGTTAAACCATTTATTGTATTATGCATCGAATACCTAGGCATTAGTCATATGAGGACGTTACTTCAGACAGGCGGTGTACATAATCATATTAATAACCATAAAAGAAATGTATTCACTGTTTGAGTACTACAGTAATCTACCGTAAAAATACCCGGCCGAAGTGGCCTTGCGGTTCTAGGCGCTGCAGTCTGGAACCGCGAGACCACTACGGTCGCAGGTTCGAATCCTGCCTCGGGCATGGATGTGTGTGACGTCCTTAGGTTAGTTAGGTTTAACTAGTTCTAAGTTCTAGGGGACTAATGACCTCAGAAGTTGAGTCCCATAGTGCTCAGAGCCATTTGAACCATTTTACCGTAAAAATTACAATTAAATAATTCCAGAATGAGATTTTCACTCTGCAGCGGAGTGTGCGCTGATATGAAACTTCCTGGCAGATTAAAACTGTGTGCCCGACCGAGACTCGAACTCGGGACCTTTGCCTTTCGCGGGCGTGTGCTCTACCAACTGAGCTGATAACTGAGCTGCCAGGAAGTTTCATATCAGCGCACACTCCGCTGCAGAGTGAAAATCTCATTCTGGAAACATCCCTCAGGCTGTGGCTAAGCCATGTCTCCGCAATATCCTTTCTTTCAGGAGTGCTAGTTCTGCAAGGTTCCCAGGAGAGCTTCTGTAAAGTTTGGAAGGTAGGAGACGAGGTACTGAAAGAAGTAAAGCTGTGAGTACTGGGCGTGAGTCGTGCTTCGGTAGCTCAGTTGGTAGAGCACTTGCCCGCGAAAGGCAAAGGTCCCGAGTTCGAGTCTCGGTCGGGCACACAGTTTTAATCTGCCAGGAAGTTTCAATTAAATAATCATCCATGTTTTGAGATACAGTACATTCTACGTATATTTTGAAGCTAGTGGAACCAGTTGTATCAAAATTGTCAATTACCTCTGAACTTGAACGATGGGCGTTTCCTTCTGTGCTGTCAGCTTTATCTGTAACATGCTGACATAAATATTAACCGTTGTTTAGTTCGGCATTTGTCCAGTGCCCGAAAGATTAAATTAAAGGATAAACATTGAAACTTTTTCTGGGATTTCCTCTGGAGAATAATATAATTTTCAATACAAGCCATTCGGTGTGCCAGACACCTAAGTAGTAACAAGCAGTTGACACTTGCACTCTCTTAGTTTCACCGACTGAAAACTGCAGTATTGCCGTACCCAACGATTCCACCCTATTATTTTCAGCCTAGCGTACACCGTAGCGTGGTGGCCCCCGTCTCCTCTTTCCCTCAAGGTCCAGTCTGATAACGGGCAAATTCGCACTTGTGTCCACCAAAAATTTCTGTTTCCCTCCACCCACTAAATCCACGAAGCTACATTTAGTTTGTGCTCTAACTTGCGCCGTGTTACGGTCTATCGATACTGCCATCCGACGGTTGAAGTAATCCCATTTGCGTTTAACGGCTGCTTCTGTTGTCGGTGCTTTCCACCCTTCCTTCCTCTCCACCCAAATGCCCGGTAGCCCACTATACCAAGTGCATAGCACTCTGTCTGCTTACACTGTTTCCTTACATGTACCTCCGACCACATCTATAACATTTGACTTCAGAAGCGAACACGCGATGGTCCATTTTCACCTCTATGGGCATCCCCACCTCCTCTATAAGTGTTGCGATCCTAAGAGCTGACTCTAAGTCCTCCGGGTTCTCCATCCGCACCCTCTGTGACATTTCAGCGGGTATACCAGGCAGAAAACATCCACAGCTCTATTCTCTGTCTCCTGTAAAAGTACCCTATTAGCTTCTACATTCTGGGTCTATTCATGTCTACGTTTAGCTTACGAGTTCTGTACAAGAACGCTTCCATAGACTCGCGCTGCATCGACAACGCACGTAATTTCTCCCGAAAAAAGTCATGAACTGTGCTGGTTTTGGTACCACTGGCACAATCCACGGCCCGAATGTATGTGCTTTACTCAGTAAAACATAGGTTTTGGCGTCCTCCGCCAAACGCATATTAGCAACATACGAGTACAGGACTACTTCGTCTGACCACCCATGTGCTTCCACAGCGTCCCTAATATCCTTAACGAAAATTTTCGCGTCATCCGTTGCCTTGTCCAAGAAGGGATTAATTAATGCGAAGACTGACCGGTCATACGCAACAGAAGGCACTCTCAGTCAAGACTTACTTTTCCGAGATTGATTGCGACTGATCACGACTCTCTTTGGGAGCATCTAACTTACGATTAAGTTCGAAATTTCTCTCCTTCATGCTCTCAGACTGCTGTGTTAATGCCTGCATTTGCGGAGTTAAGGCAGCAACTGCACCAGCGGTAGCAGCACGTGTTTCCAGAATTCCTACTTCTACTTTATTGCAACTGTTTTTTTAGATGAGACTAAACACAAACTTCCATTTTACTCTAGACAAAAACCTGTAAACTCAAATTAATGACTCAAGCTAGTCATCACCCACCTATACACAGTAACAATTACTAAGCAGATGACCAGTACACCTACATATAGAACAAACAGCTGCTAGGGCTCTGGAACATGGAAACTCGTGCTCAGAGAAAATGGAGAATGCACATCTCACTGGCACTCAGTTATCCCATTCACCATTACCTCTAAACGAACATAAGTCCACGAGTTCCCCTGGCTTCACAAAAGCAACTGTAAACATCCTGTACTCTAGCACACAAAACTCCTACAATCAGACCAAACATAAAAAAATTATAAATAAAACTTAGACTCACTGCATCACATTGCGCTGAGCTGGTACCTATATCAAGTGCCACTGCCTCACTCAGCACTCGCCAAAACCCACTCTCTCACCAGAACGAAATGTTGGATGTGGACGGACACTTTCTGACGCAACATATTGTGTTGCGAAATGAACACTTCTTGACACCAAATTTTTACCATTCCCCGAGCGCAGGTGTTGCAGTATGTCCGAACTACCGAGAGGTGTGGTTTGGGAGAGAGGGATGATTCATGCCGAAGCGTGCAGAGAAACACAGGGAACTGTGTCACTGACTTCATCATATCGAAGGTACACAGCGGGCCATCCGCTTAACTCGGCTGTGGCGCCGCGCAGTGTGCATGGGTCACCGCGAATGCCGGCACCTGCAGTGCCAGCCTCAAGTTGCCCAGCTCTGCCGGCGTAGCGATCCCACTCGCACCGCGGCAAGGAGACCGCCGCGTGTTTTGCTGCGCCCTATAGTCAGGAACACGGCTCACTGCTCCTTCAAGCGCGACTCGTGGACTCCATGCATAGCACCGAAGAGGAGCATCCAACCGCCGTCGTAGTGAACTTTCGCGCAGGGCAGCTCATTCAGTGTCCGCAGACAGCTCTGCACCCGGGAGGCCTCGAAATCGCACCCCGCTCCCATCCCTGCGGACAGCAGCTTGCAGTCCGCCGGACAATGTCACTCAGCGGAGACCAGCAACCCTCTCGCTCCTCCCGTCGGTGTACCTTCAAGATGCAGCACGCCCTACCACAGCAATGCTGCGTCCATGTAGCGGAGGTTCGAAGCAGCATCAGCGGACCGGTTGTGCGCCGATATCCATCACCACCAGGTCGTCGTGGTTGGCCTGCAACTTAAACAATCACCATTCTCTCCGGTTCTTTACTAGGACAGAATGACGACTCGACTGCCTCCTTTGGACTTCAGACTAGCTTTTTTTTATATATGCCGGCCGGTGTGGCCATGCGGTTATAGGCGCTTCAGTACCGGAACCGCGCTGCTGCCACGGTCGCAGGTTCGAATCCTGCCTCGGGCATGGATGTGTGTGATGTCCTTAGGTTACTTAGCTTTAAGTAGTTCTAACTTCTAGGGGACTGATGACCTAATATGTTGAGTCCCATAGTGCTCATAGCTATTTTTTTTATATATGTCTTTTCCCCTACACCTCAGATGTCGGTCCTGTGGAAGGGACAAGTGAAATCCTCGTTGATAATTACAACGACAGATTTCCTCAGCCTGCATCGGCCCCTGCGCACAGGCTACGGGGCACTGTTGTAACTGCAACGGATGGGTTCTTCATAGCACGTTAGCGCCCTGTGATGCCCTGATTACTTCACATTTGTGTACAGTGCCCGCCGGGCAGTGCCTTCGAGCCTGCAAGCGGTGTTGTAAACCTGCGTCGCAGGATCGTTTGTAAAATATGAACAGCACCCGCGCCTGCCATCTGATGTGCCAATAGGTCCATTAACTATTGCCCTCCAGCCATAGCTGTGCGATATTTAAAGAATTCCCCAAATCCACGCCTGTACTTACATGTGGTGCAGCAAATGTAACGAAAATTTTCAAGCCACAAAGGGGCCCTAAATCAGGAATGGTTCAAATGGCTCTAAGCACTATGGTACTTAACATCTGAGGTCATCATTCCCCTGGACTTAGAACTACATAAACATAACTAACCTAAGGATATCTCACACATCCATGCCCGAGGCAGGAGTCGAACCTGCGACCGTGACAGCAGCGCGGTTCCGTGCTGAAGCGCCTAGAACCGCTTGGCCAAAGCGTCCTGCTCCTGAAGCAGGAGTTCTTAAAATTCGGTACCATGTACTGCTTTTTTTAACTGCTTGTAAAAACACGAACAACCCATATTGTTGAACACAATGTGAGATAGCTAAATGGATAATACTTGTTACATGGCGAGATAAATAGGTATGTCATGTCTGTTCTTGTTTAGCTTCATGTTCTAAGCTATTTAGTGAAATTTCCTTGGTTGGGCACAAATTTGACTCACATCATTAGTAATATTTAATACGACTGTTCGCGTTTTCGGTCCTAAACAAGGCTACTGACCATCCAGAATTCAGCATGTCAGGCAAATCGACTTATTTCTCTTTCTATAGACGAAACTTCCAATTGGTACCGAGGCTAGTAGAAACAGCGTCTTCTTTGAACACTGTGAGGACATGATAGAGTGGGACTCAATATGTTGGTGAACACATGGTCTAAGTGGCTACTGAAGCAATGAACGTAAACGATGGAAGTCGTAATGATGTGGCCCTATCTAAACTCGACTCAACAATTACTCAGACACCAAGTTTTCCAGGTAAACTAAAGGCGTGCCCGTAACGCACCGCAGTGGTGTTTCTCTCTGTTGCTGGCAGTTATCCATATATATTTACTTGATTATCTTGTACTGGGTTACGTAATTCGGAAGTCGGTCCGCAAGAGAAACCACATACATTGGTTTCTTTATAACAAGAACATTATCTTAAGCTGATTTCCGCCATCTCCTTCTCGCCCCTTCCTTTTCTCCCTCTGAATATCAGATAATTTCAGGGCAGTGCGTCAAAATGAATCTTCAAAAATGGTTCAAATGGCTCTGGGCACTATGGGACTCAACTTCTGTAGTCATCGGTCCCCTAGAACTTAGAACTACTTAAATCTAACTAACCTAAGGACATCACACACATCCATGCCCGAGGCAGGATTCGAACCTGCGACCGTAGCGGTCTCGCGGTTCCAGACTATAGCGCCTAGAACCGCACGGCCACTCAAGCCGGGAAATATGAATCTTCACTGTCACGTGTTTGGACTACGGAATATTTCATTACAAAAGTTGACAACGCAAGAGGGGAACTTATCTGTGGTCGATTAATTTTATTTCTATGAAACATGATGCATGGTTTTTTTCAAAATTTTTAAATTTTACCAAGAAGTGTTAACGCGGATGACTGCTGAAAGTAGTACTCATGTCATTCCAACACCAATGCCTTCTCTTTAGCCACTACTTCAGTGGAATCAGAGACTGCCTCAGAGTATAACGGACTGGAACGGATTTGTGAGTATTTTGGAATCCACTAATAAGCTTCCGAAATGTGCAGTTGTAGCTCTGCTTCTGAGAACGTGGCCGAACAGTCCCCATCTTAACAACAAAATAAGGAAACTAAATGTTTTACTGATACAGTAGAACGACAGCGATCGTATGTGACAGTATAAAAGATAAATGCGGCCCAAATAGCAATAATTAATTCCCCATAAATTTCGGTTACTGGTTTCGGTCTAATCGACCATCTTCAGACCACAAGTTTCGCCATGACTTACGGAGGCGGTTCACTAAGCTGCCGTGACTATCAGCAGGTACCAGTCACCAACAGCACCAACTCCATGAACCGGCTCCATGCGTCGTCATGGAGCTCCTTATCTGAAGATGGTTTCTTACAAGGGAACCTCCCAACGCACCCCCCTCAGATGTAGTTATAAGTTGGCACAGTGGATAGGCCTTGAGAAACTGAACACAGATCAATCGAGGAAACAGGAAGAAGTTGTGTGGAACGATGAAAAATTAAGCAAAATATACAAACTGAGTACTCCATGCGCAAGATAAGCAACATCAAGGATAATCTAAGGTCGAAAGCGCAGTGGTCCTGTGGTTAGAGCGAGCAGCTGCGGAACGAGAGGTCCGTGGTTCAAGTCTGCCCTCGAGTTAAAAGTTTAATTTCCTATTTTCGCAAAGTTATGATCTGTCCGCTCGTTCATTGACGTCTCTGTTCACTGTTATAAGTTTAGTGTCTGTTTTTTGCGACCGCATCGCAACACCACGCGATTAGTAGACGAAAGGACGTGCCTTTCCAATGGGAAACGAAAACATTTGATCGCAAGGTCATAGGTCAACCGATTCCTCCACAGGAAAACACGTCTGATATATTCTATACGACACTGGTGACGGCATGTGCGTCACATGACAGGAATATGTTGTCGACCCACCTAACTTGTACACTTGGCGAATGGGTAAAACGATTCTTCTACCTTGACCGATATAGGTTTTCTTGTGGATGTGATAATTACTCCCAAAAAAAATGATGGAAACATAAGACTTTGTCACATAAACTGAAAATAAAAAAAACTTTTCACTGGAGGAAGGACTTGAACCAAGGACCTCTCGTTCCGGAGTCGCTCACGCTAACCACGGGACCACGGCGCTCCTGATCTTGGACTATCCTTGATGTTGCTTATCTTGCGTATGGACTGCTCAATTTGTATACTTTACTTATTTTTTCATAGTTCCACACAACTTCTTCCTGTTTTCTCGATTGATATGTGTTCAGTTTTTCAAGGCCACTCCACTGTGCCAACTTATAACTAAATCTGAGGGGGGTGCGATGGGGAGGTTCCCTTGTTAGACCGAGATCGGTTACTGGAATTAATAAATCATTCTTTGCTTAAAGAAGTCCAGGAATCACCAAGATAAAAAAAAATCTCAGACATGCCATATTAAAAATTACGGCAACAGCAACGGGATTTATAGCTGGCTGACTATGGATGACGTAAACAGAATGCATTTTGGGAACATGTGATAAAGGAGAAAGCACTTGTGGACACGAAAAATACGTTAACAATTACAGGTGGTTTTAACTGAAGTTTGCCACTTGAGAGGGCCTCGCGAAAAACCAGTGATCGTAGGACCATGAATCTTCTGGAAACATTTACGATGACATGCGGAAGCGAAATATTCAATAAGCCATTGATACAAACGCATTTTATTTTCAAGCGAGAGCATTACATTTCTTTGTTCATTGCGTATCACGTTTACGTTCCAGATTACAAACGCTGTTCAATGTGACTATCATCTGTATCAACGAGAACCTGGAACAGCACTGAACATTCCTTTTCACAACTGTTCGCAGCACTTATCGAACGGTGAACCATGCAATGTTCAGCTGTCTTGGCACACCTCGTGTACCGATTGAAGATCGTACATTGCGTCCAGCTTTCTCAGTTATGGCAACAGTAACCTCATCAACAATTATTGGTGCAATTGGCCGTCGGACTCTCCCAGGAGCATTTCCGAAATCACCAGTTCATTTTAACTTCCTTATCATGTACTTCCACCCCTGTGCGGAATTCCTTTAATATGCCTACACTCGCAAAAAGTAGTAACACTGTTGCAATTGTTTTGATCGAACAGCTTTACGAGTAAAGCCCTGCACATTGTCCAGACCGATGTTGACTGTCTGCAGCCGTAATGCACACTGATGACTGTGTTTCAACCCTAGGCGCCGTACCTTATCGGCACCTAACGGCACGTCATGATGCTGACACTACTAACAACGCAAATCCTGCACCACATAGTCTGAACATCAGTGCTATAACGCAAATTGTGCACAGCTCAGTCTGAACATCATTCCTATAAAGCTGGCAATCCATACGCTAAATAGTTCTCCGTCTACACTGACTCAAGTAGCGAAAGTTTAAATGTAAGAATCCTGTAATATATACTGACAAGCCAAAACATTATGACCTCCGTCGTAACTTGTTTCTGAAAAACAATATGACATAGTGGTCAAGACACCAACATGCCATCACTATCATATTTCCAGAAGCGGTGTGGCACGTTTCTGGCTTTGTCACACGGACATTATTCCTGCTGCAAAATGTGATCACCGATAGCGAACACATTAAACATAAACGACCGTGTGTGGTCCACAATAATATTAACGGGGACCACAGCTATCGTGCTGCCTTAGATTACTATCACAGATCCGATGCAAACCCAGGAGAATGTGCCAATAGCATAATACTGCCCAAGTGTCTTGCTACCGTTGCGTGGTGCATGTGTTGAACCGCAGATCGCCTGCACGACAACGTATCTGGACACGGCGATTCGCCATACCAGGCAACAAGTTTCCATTGATCACTGTCTTATCTCGATAATCCAGCGCCCAGCGCAATCACAGCTGACGATGTCGTGGGTCAACATGGGTTTACTTAGCGAACATCTGCTCTTTGTAGCACAATGTTCTCTGAAAGGTGTGCGCCCAAACATTTATGCTTGCACTGGGGTTGTACTTTGTCGCCAAGCATCGCTCCCTATTCTACTTTGCAAAGCGGCAAAGCCTCCGGTACCCATGCTCTGTGATGGGTTGCGGACGTCCAGTATTAGGATTGTGATAGGGAAGACGAATGGTCGATTCTGTTTCATTGCGAGAATTTTGGGGAACGTATGATTCACCTGTAAAGGAGATCGCACATAGGGCGCTAGAGTGATCTGTTCTTGAGTACTGCTCGAGTCAGATTAAAGGAAGACATCGAAGTAGCTTAGAGGTGGGCTGCTATATTTGTTACTGGTGTGTTGGAACAACACACAAGTGTTACGGAGATGCTTCAGGAGCTCAAATGTGAATCCCTGGAGGGAAGGCGACGTTCCTTTCGCGGAACACTACTGATAAAATTTAGTGAATCGGAATTTGTACCTGACTGCAGAACGATTCTAATGTCACCAGCATACATTTAACGCAAGGACCACGTGGATAAGGTATTTGAAATTATGACTCGTAGACACTCATTTTTTCGTCTGTTGGCGAGTGGAACAGGAAAGGAAGTGACTAGTAGTGGCACGGGGAACCCTCCGCCACGCACCGTACGGTGGTTCGTTGAGTATGTATGTAGCTGTAGATGTAGAATTTGTCGTGGTTTACCCGTCATTGAATAGCTTTGCATAGATGCTCATGACATTACCACGTGGACAACCAACCTGCCTTCCTGTTTCAAAGATACCCGTTCTCAGGCATCACAGGCAAAAGAAATTTCCTTTTGTCAAAATGGATTACTTTAATTAATTTATCTGTTTACGGCTCATATCGCAGAATCATTTTCGAATCGTTTATACTCCGCTACAGACGATACTGCCTTTACCGAGTCACTTACCCAAAACACCATCGAGTGGTATTCAATCTCGCGGTGGGCAGTGGTTATGACGTTCTGGCTCATCAGCATATGTTTAAGTGGTAGGACGTCTGCTCTGAAAGTGACTCACTGGTGTATAGTTTTACATGGAACTGGAACGTGACGTGAAAAGAGCACGCACGAGAGGAGAACAGAAGCTAGTAAATGTGGTATTAGAGAAGAATCAGGAGACAGCTCACGTGTCCAGTGATGAATACTTTCAGTTACTGAAAACTGTCAATCCACCGCCATAAAACTTGCAAAGTAACAAAATTTTAGTTACTTAATTCGAAGGAAGAAGACAGCATCCTAAAACCTATGTTAGAAGGGAAATATTTACGTCAACGCATGTTCGCACAGTCTTAAAGCTGGTCGTGGGTTGTGTTCAAAAAATGAACAGCATGGAGACAGAAGTGATGACAATTTCTGCAGGACCTGACCATCATTTTGCAAGACAATGCTCAAGCACGTACAGTGCAAACCGTTATTGATTTGTTTGACTGACGGGGCTCCTAAGTGCTATACCACCTACTGCACTCCCCTGACTTAAGCCCTCGTGAGTTCAACTCGATTTGTAAAGTGAAGGAAACACTTCACGGCATTCGCTTCAGAACTGCTACAAATTCGTCGGGCAATAGACCGCGCCACTCGAACTGTCAGCACAACTGGCACTACTAAGAGAATCCTACGACTTCCACATCGCTGGCAACGGGTTATGCACAATGCTGGTGACTACATTGAAGGACAGTAAAACTTTGAAGCACGTATCTATTTTGTACGACCTATAAATAAATAATTGCCATTATTAAAGTTCCAACCCTCGTATATTGTTTACACAAGTTATTTCGCTGACGAAAGTCAAGTATGAGTAACAAATCCCATTCTTGCATCTTATAGATCATCCAGTGTTCCCTACAACACCATGTTGTATTACCCGCGGATGACCAACCATTTCCCAGTCACGGAGCTGTTTCTCAACATCCTAGGAACCAAAAATATGTGGCTGATGTATGCATAAATCTGAAGTTTGCCTCATAACAATCTTTCTTACAGAGAAAAGAGACATATATCGGTCGTTTCCGTTCTATTCTCTCTCGGTCATTGATCCACTGATTTCCAGAATGTAAGAGATATACATGAGAAAATATTTTTATTCCATTAACACAAAGTATGCGAAGTTTCTTTAGTTAACTTGCTATGTGTCAAGGTTTCGTGTTTTCTTCATGTTTTCTTGTTACCGTAGTACTTTAACTCACTCTGCACTTCTATACCGAACTCAGATCGTATTGCAGCTATAATCAGAACTTTTTCTACGTTTACATTGCGGTGAACCTGTCAGACAGAAGTTTTAGTTACATAACGGCTCCGCTAACATTGACCGATTTACTGGGGCTACGAATGTCCCTCGCATATTTTTATTGCAGTAAACATTAAAAATGTGCAAGGGATGTTCACAGCCCCAGGAATTTTCAAGTGTGTGCATACGTGGCCTAGTTGTAGTGTCTTTGATTAGTAATCAAAACGTTCTCCGTCCCGTGTTTGAAACATGGCACCCTCAGCATTGGCGACCGATGACTTCCGGCATAAGAAGTCACCCTCGTTCTGCCATCGGCCTTGTTAAAGGCGACGGAGGAGTGAACCGAGTTTCAGGGCACTTTCTTGTCCTTGAGGTGGGAAACTGCCCCTAAAGGTGGAAAAATCAGTAATGATCAACGGCATGAAAATGCAGAAGGCAATAGAAACCATTGCATTAAAAGACACATAATGTATATGATCAGGACATGTGGCCCGTAACTGAAAAAGTGTCATTATGATCTCTCCATTGGCTAATAGTCCACCATTCGGATCTCTTGGAGGGGACGAGCAAGGGGAAGATGATAATGAGAAAAAGATTCAATAACCAACAAATGGATAACGTTATACGAGTCGGTGCGTGGAATGTCAGAAACTTGAACGTGGTAGGGAAGCTAAAAAATCCGAAAAGGGAAATACAAAGACTCATGCTACACATAATAGGGGTCGGCGAAGTGAAATGGAAAGAAGACAAGAATTTCTGGTGAGACGAATATAGGGTGATATCAACAGCAACAGAAAATGGTTCAAATGGTTCTGAGCACTATGGGACTTAACTTCTGAGGTCATCAGTCCCCTAGAACTTAGAACCCCTTGAACCTAACTAACCTAAGGACATCACACACATCCATGCCCTAGGCAGGATTCGATCCTGCGACCGTAGCGGTCTCGCGGTTCAGGACTATACATCCATGACCGAGGCAGGATTCGAACCTGCGACCGCAGCGGTCGCGCGGTTCACGACTGTAGTGCCTAGAACCGCTCGGCCACACCGGCCGGCTAACAGAAAATGGTATAATGAAACAAGAACTAGTTATGAATAGGAAGGTAGAGCAGAGAGTGTGTTACTGTGAGCAGTTTGTGATAGGGTCGTTCTTACCAGAATCGACAGCTAACCGACAACGATAGTTCAGCTATACATGCCGACGTCGCAAGCTGAAGGTGAAGAGACAGAGAGAGAAAGTGTGTGAGGAGATTGAAAGGTGTAGAATAAAAGATTACAGGAGAATAAGGGCTCTAGAAAAGGAATGGAAGATGAGAAAGACTAACTGAGTTCCCTTATAAATTTCAGCTAGTAATAGCAAATATCTGTTCAAGAACCACAAGAGGAGGAGGTATGTTTGGAAAAGGGCGGGTGATACGGAAAGTTAGATTACGTCATTGTCAGGCAGAGATTCTAAAATCAGATACGAGATTGTAAGGCTTACTCAGAACAGATACAGACTCAGATCACAATGTAGTTAGTAGTGATGAAGAGTGGGCTGAAGTTTAAGAGATTACTCAGAATGATTCAATACGCCAAGAAATGGGACACAGAGCTACTATTTAATGAGGAAATTCCCTTGAAGATCTGTAAGACTATAGACACAACAATAAGGAATAGCTCAGTAGGCGGTACAGTTGAAGATGTATGTGCGGACAAACGATAGGTAGCAGAAAAATATTTCAGTTGATCGATTAAAGAAGAAAGTACAAAAATGTTCAGGGAAATTCAGAAATACAGAAATACAAGTCTCTAAGAAATTAAATAAATAGCAAATGCAAGGAAACTAAGACGAAATGGCTACATGAAAAATGTGAAGCATTCGAAAAAGAAATGATTGTCGGAGGACTTACTCAACTTATATGAAAGTCAAAATAACCTTCGGTGGAATTAGAAGGATGGGTGGTAACATGAAGAGTGCAACGGGAATTCCGCTGTTACATGCAGAGGAGAGAGCGGATAGGTGGAAACAGTACACTGAAGGTCTCTGTGAGGGGGAAGATTAGTCTGATGTAATAGAAGAAACAGTAGTCGATATAGAAGAAATGGGTGATCCAGTATTCGAATCAGAATTTAAGAGAGCTTTGGCGGACTTATGTTCAAATAAGGCAGAAGTGTCCGATAACATTCCATCAGAATTTCTGAAATCATTTGGGGAAGTGGATTCAGAGGGACCGTCGGTGTGTAGAATGCATATCACTTGCCCCATATCACTTGACTTTAGAAAACGTATCATCCACACAATTCCGAAAACTGCAAGAGCTGACAAGAGCGAGAATTGTCGCCCAGTCTGCTTAACAACTCATGCACCCAAGTTGCTGACAAGAATAATATACAGACGAATGTAAAAGAAATACACCGTTGTGTTAGATGACGATCAGTTTGGCTTTAGGAAAGGTAAAGGCACGTGAGAGCAATTCTAACGTTGTGGTTGATAATGGAAGCTAAACTAAAGAGAAATCAAGACGCATTTATTGGATTCGTCGATCTGTAAAAGCCGTTCACCAATGTAAAATGGTGCAAGATGTTCGAAATTCTGATAAAAATACAGGTAAGCAACAGTGAGAGACGGGTAATATACAATGCAAGAGCCAAGAGGGAATAATAATAGTGGACGATCAAGAACGAAGCGCTCAGATTAAACAGCTTGTATGACAGGGGTGAAGTCTTTCGCTCCTACTGCGCAGTCTGTTCGTCGAAGATGCAGTGATCGAAATAATAGAAAGATTCAGTAGCGGAATTAAAATTCAAGGTGAAAAGATATCAATGATACGATTCGCTGATGACATTGCTATCCTGAGTGAAAGCGTAGAAGAATTACATGACATTCTGAATGGAATGAAGTCTAATGAGTAAAGAGTATGGACTGAGAGTAAGTCGAAGAAAGACGAAAGTATTGAGAAGTAGCAGAAACTAAAACAACGAGAAAATTAACATCAGGATTTTTGGTCATGAAGTAGATTTTATTTATTTAATGGTATGGCTAGGGCCCCCCATCGGGTACACCGTTCGCCGTGTGCCGGTCTTTCAATTTGACGCCACTTCGGCGACCTGCAGTGGGTGAGGATGATAGGAAGATGATGAGGACAGCACAACACCCAGCCCCTGGGCGGAGAAAATTCCCCGACCCAACTGAGAATAGAACCCGGGCCCAGAGTATTGAGAATCCGTCACTCTTACCATTCAGCTACTGGGGGCGGAAAATGAAGTAGATCAAATTATGGAATTCTGCCACTTACGCAGCAAAATAACCAATGACGGATGGAGCAACGAGGACATCAAAAGCAGACTAGCACTTGAAGAAAGGCCGTCCTGGCCAAGAGTAGTCTACTAGTATCAACAAGTTTATGAGAATATACACATGGAGCACAGCATTGTATGACAGTGAAATATTGACTGTAAGAAAACCGAAACAGAAGAGAATCAAACCATTTGAAATGTGGTGTTACAGACGAATGTTGGGAATTAGGTGGACTAATAAGGTGAGGAATAAGGAGGTTCTACGCAGAATCGGAGATGAAAGGATGTGGAAATCACAGACAAGGAGAAGGGACAGGATGATAGGACATCAGTTAAGACGTCAGGAAATGACTTCCATGGTACTATAGGGAGTTGTAGAGGGCAAAAACTATAGAGGAAGACGGAGGCTGGAATATATGCAGTAAATAAGTGAGGACGTATGTTGCAAGTGCTACTCTGAGATGAAGAAGTTGGCAAAGGAGAGGAATTAGTGGCAGGCATCAAACAATTCAGAAGACTGATGACTCAAAAACAATAAAAACATTACTACCAGAAAACATTAATCACAGTCAGAGAATACGCACATGACTTGGCACAGTTAACATCTGTCATGGAGCACTGGCTGGTGAGTTGGTCCAGTGACATACGAGTACATAGTTATAGAAACCTAGAGTGGCATCTCTTACATCCAGTTATTAATCAGAGTATGCTTTAACTTTTTTAATGGTCGCTATAAACCCATATAGGCCTCTCACAACATAAAATGTCACATTTCATTCAACTTTTTGGATCGAACGCCGAAAAAATAAAGTCTGACTTACAAACAAGGTACATAAAGAGGTAACATTAGGAAAATTTTGACATTGCTACAAACTTCGTGAAGGGCTGGGAAAACTGAAGAAGTTAGCACTATTCGTAAGATAATATGCAAACTTTACTGTCTGAAAGACAAAAAAAATGAAGAATAGGTGAATATACCGAATACGAGTGAAAGAATTTTAATGACCTTTGAAAGATTTGAGAGTACTATTCTCTTTACAGCTGCTAAGAGAGAAATATAATAACCGTTGATGATCTTGAATTATAAGAAAATTATTTTATAATAGGTGTCCAGGATGCTGCACACTTATGGAGAGTATAGAGTACAATCCAGAGTTTCGTCAATGTTTGCAAGTATTCAGTATAATGTTATATGAAACATGGAACATGATAAAAATAACCTAACGTGAAGTATAAGATCTAGAATGCAACATGACCATTTTCATCGTGATTATGGGTATAGGACCACAAGGTACTGACATCCGCCTCAAATATAGTTGTTATAGACAGATCAAAAACTACTTTTATTGACACCAAGAAAAACGTTGAAAACCTTACACATAAAAAAATATCGAATCAAAACACCTTCGCCCTTCTAAATTTATAGTTGTTATCTTACTTGAGCAACCGGTTTTAGCCCAATATTGCCCCATCTTGAGGCCCCCTGACCAACGTGTAGAAATAATACCACATCTGCCCCATTCAAAATAAGCGTCAACTTTCACCAATTTGTATCTATAGATTTTTAACACAGAGAGCTCTTCGATTACCATAATGCTTATCGATGCCTGATCTGCAACTGAAATTGGTGTGGACTGAAAAAAGATTTCCTCTCCTGTGTTCATAAAATTTATACTTATTGCAAGAAATAACAATCTGCATGTAAGATATACAAGACAAAAGAATTACATCTTACAGTCAATTTATTTTACGGAAACATTGCACATCTCTGATTGCATCCTTTTGCGGAAACGCCTTGGCTTGCAGTACTAAACAGAATTTTTTTGCATCTCCTCTATATCCATAAGCTCTGTAGCACAATACAAGATACCAGATGACCATAAACATTGAGCCCAGTCGTTCAAGTAGTTATAGGCTCAGTCACAACAATTAGCTTCCCAGTTATCATATTAGTTGTTATGATGTAAGAGTCGATTCGGTACTTTTGTTGCCAAACTGCTGTACTACTTTTTGACTATCCTGCCTCCTCGAGACCAATGGTAATTAAAAATTCTTTCATACGACGTAAGTACATCCTGTAACATGCGTGAGAATTGCCACATGATGTCTGAAGTCAGCGGAAAAGCCTTCCCTGAACCAGATACGTATGGTGCCATTTGCAGAACTGCATTACAATACTTTTGCCATCGCCGACTCGTACACTCCCAGCCCACTTAATCATGCGTAATATGCAACCAGTTATTTGCTCAAATGGTTCAAATGGCTCTGAGCACTATGGGACTTAACTTCTGAGGTCATCAGTCCCCTAGAACTTAGAACTACTTAAACCTAACTAACCTAAGGACATCACACAACATTCAGTCAGCACGAGGCAGATAAAATCCCTGACCCCGCCGGGAATCGAACCCGGAAACCCGGGCGAGTTATTTGTTGTCCGTTCATGAAGGAACTGTGATGATTTACGGAAAACATCGCAAATTTATGTTTTACGGAAAATGTCACAAATACATATGGAGAATATGGTAATTCAACATAGCCGGCCGGAGTGGCCGAACGCTTCTAGGCGCTTCAGTCTGGGACCGCGCGACCGATGCGGTCGCAGGTTCCAATCCTGCCTCTGGCATGGATGTGTGTGATGTCCTTAGGTTAGTTAGGTTTAAGTAGTTCTAAGTTCTAGGGGACTGATGACCTCAGCTGTTAAGTTCCATAGTGCTGAGAGCCATTTGAACCATTTAATTCAACATTATTGTTGAGTTAATTCAACATTATTGTTGGCATCCCTTCGCTCACAGCTGCAAGCGGCGCTGACTTCGGTCACGCAGCTTGAGGCTGTTGCCAATGGGCACCACTGTGGGGAGCCGGACTTGGGTGTCACGGGGATGTCAACTTCGTCCCGTCTGTCCCCAGATCGGTCTGCCGCTGTGGTTACCACGGTTGCTGCCCGCAGTGGGGCTGAGCCCTCGCCTGTGGTTGATTGGGAGGTCGTTTCAAGGCGTGGCAGGCAGCGAAAGACGTCCCCGGAGGCTGATCAGAAAGCCTCCCCGCTGCGTCTGACAAACAGGTTTCAGGCACTGTCTCTGGCTGAGCCAGATGCAGCTGCCTGCCCTGTTTCAGAGGATGATTCTCAGCCTTCAAGGTCCGGGCAATCACAGAGGGTGGGCTTATTGGTAGTTGGGAGCTCCAATGTTAGGCGCGTAATGGGGCCCCTTAGGGATATGGCGGCTAAGGAGGGGAAGAAATCCAGTGTGCACTCCGTGTGCATTCCGGGTGGAGTCATTCCTGATGTGGAAAGGGTCCTTCCGGATGCCATGAAGAGCACAGGGTGCAGCCAGCTGCAGGTGGTGGCACATGTCGGCACTAATGACGTGTGTCGCTTTGTATTTGCAGAAATTCTCTCTGGATTCCAGCGGCTATCTGATTTGGTGAAGGCTGCCGGTCTTGCTTACGAGATGATGGCAGAGCTCACCATCTGCAGCATCGTTGACAGAACCGACTGCGGACCTTTGGTGCAGAGCCGGGTGGAGGGTCTGAATCAGAGGCTCAGACGGTTTTGCGACCGTGTTGGCTGCAGATTCCTTGACTTGCGCCATAGGGTGGTGGGGTTTCGGGTTCCGCTGATAGGTCAGGAGTTCACTACACTCAGCTGGCGGCTACACGGGTAGCGAAGGCTGTGTGGCGTGGACTGGGCGGTTTTTTAGGTTAGAAGGCCTCGGGAAAGTACGGGGTGGCCTGCAATCTCAAAGGGTGCATGGCAAATACAGGACGTGCTTGGATCAAGGAACAGTCGGAATTGTAGTTGTAAATTGTTGTAGTTGTGCTGGGAAAGTCCCTGAGCTTCAAGCGCTAATAGAAAGCACAGAAGCTGAAATCGTTATAGGTACAGAAAGCTGGCTAAAGCCTGAAATAAGTTCTGGAGAAATTTTTACGAAGTCTCAGACGGTGTTCAGGAAAGATAGATTAGGCAGAATTGGTGGTGGAGTGTTTGCGTCTGTCAGTAGTGGTTTATCTTGTAGTGAAGTCGAAGTAGATACTCCGTGCGAATTGGTATGGGTGGAGGTTATACTTAACAGCCGAACTAAGTTCATAATTGGCTCCATCTACCGACCCCCAAACTCCGATGATGTAGTTGCTGAACAGTTCAGAGAAAATTTGAGTCTCGTAACGAATAAATACCCCACTCATACGGTTATAGTTGGTGGGGACTTTAACCTTCCCTCGATATGTTGGCGAAAATACTTGTTCAAAACCGGTGGTAGGCAGAAAATATCTTCCGAGATTGTCCTAAATGCTTTCTCCGAAAATTATTTCGGGCAGTTAGTCCATGAACCCATGCGAATTGTAAATGGTTGTGAAAACACACTTGACCTCTTAGCGACAAACAATCTAGAGCTGATAGACAGCATCATGACTGATACAGGGATTAGTGATCACAAGGTCGTTGTAGCTAGGCTCAATAGCGTTTCTTCCAAATCCACCAGAAACAAACGCAAAATAATTTTATTTAAAAAAGCGGATAAAGTGTCACTAGAAGCCTTCCTAAGAGACAATCTCCATTCCTTCCGAACTGACTATGCAAATGTAGACGAGATGTGGCTCAAATTCAAAGATATAGTAGCAACAGCAACTGAGAGATTTATACCTCATAAATTGGTAAGATATGGAACTGATCCCCCGTGGTACACAAAACAGGTCCGAACGCTGTTGCAGAGGCAACGGAAAAAGCATGCGAAGTTCAGAAGAACGCGAAATCCCGAAGATTGGCTAAAATTTACAGACGCGCGAAATTTGGCACGGACTTCAATGCGAGATGCCTTTAATAGGTTCCATAACGAAACATTGTCTCGAAATTTGGTAGAAAATCCGAAGAAATTCTGGTCGTATGTAAAGTGCCCAAGCGGCAAGACGCAGCCAATACCTTCGCTGCGCAGTGCCGATGGTACTGTTACCGACGACTGTGCCGCTAAAGCGGAGTTATTGAACGCAGTTTTCCGAAATTCCTTCACCAGGGAAGACAAATGGAATATTCCAGAATTTGAAACACGAACAGCTGCTAGCATGAGTTTCTTAGAAGTAGACATCTTAGGGGTTGCGAAGCAACTCAAATCGCTTGATACGGGCAAGTCTTCAGGTCCAGATTGTATACCGATTAGGTTCCTTTCAGATTACGCTGATACAATAACTCCCTACTTAGCAATCATATACAACTGCTCGCTCACCGATAGATCTGTACCTACAGATTGGAAAATTGCGCAGGTCGCACCAGTGTTTAAGAAGGGTAGTAGGAGTAATCCATCTAACTACAGACCTATATCATTGACGTCGGTTTGCAGCAGGGTTTTGGAACATATACTGTATTCAAACATTATGAATCACCTCGAAGGGAACGATCTATTGATACGTAATCAGCATGGTTTCAGAAAACATCGTTCTTGTGCAACGCAGCTAGCTCTTTATTTGCACGAAGTAATGGCCGCTATCGACAGGGGATCTCAAGTTGATTCCGTATTTCTAGATTTCCGGAAAGCTTTTGACACCGTCCCTCACAAGCGACTTCTAAATTTCAAATGGCTCTGAGCACTATGGGACTTAACATCTGTGATCATCAGTCCCCTAGAACTTAGAACTGCTTAAACCTAACTAACCTAACGACATCACACACATCCATGCCCGAGGCAGGATTCGAACCTGCGACCGTAGCAGTCGCGCGGCTCCGGACTGAGCGCCTAGAACCGCGAGACACAGTTCATCACAAGCGACTTCTAATCAAGCTGCGGGCCTATGGGGTATCGTCTCAGTTGTGCGACTGGATTCGTGATTTCCTGTCAGGAAGGTCTCAGTTCGTAGTAATAGACGGCAAATCATCGAGTAAAACTGAAGTGATATCAGGTGTTCCCCAGGGAAGCGTCCTGGGACCTCTGCTGTTCCTGATCTATATATATGACCTGGGTGACAATCTGAGCAGTTCTCTTAGGTTGTTCGCAGATGATGCTGTAATTTACCGTCTAGTAAGGTCATCCGGAGACCAATATCAAAGCGATTTAGAAAAGATTGCTGTATGGTGTGGCAGGTGGCAGTTGACGCTAAATAACGAAAAGTGTGATGTGATCCACATGAGTTCCAAAAGAAATCCGTTGGAATTAGATTACTCGATAAATAGTACAATTCTCAAGGCTGTCAATTCAACTAAGTACCTGGGTGTAAAAATGACGGACAACTTCAGTTGGAAAGACCACATAGATAATATTGTGGGGAAAGCGAGCCAAAGGTTGCGTTTCATTGGCAGGACACTTAGAAGATGCAACAAGCCCACTAAAGAGACAGCTTACACTACACTCCTTCGTCCTCTGTTAGAATATTGCTGCGCGGTGTGGGATCCTTACCAGGTGGGATTGACGGAGGACATCGAAAGGGTGCAAAAAAGGGCAGCTCGTTTTGTATTATCGCGTAATAGGGGAGAGAGTGCGGCAGATATGATACGCCAATTGGGATGGAAGTCATTAAAGGAAAGACGTTTATCGTCGCGGAGAGATCTATTTATGAAATTTCAGTCACCAACTTTCTCTTCCGAATGCGAAAATATTTTGTTGAGCCTACCCTACATAGGTAGATAAAATAAGAGAAATCAGAGCTCGAACAGAAAGGTTTAGGTGTTCGTTTCTCCCGCGCGCTTTTTGGGAATGGAATGGTAGAGAGATAGTATGAGTGTGGTTCGATGAACCCTCTGCCAAGCACTTAAATGTGAATTGCAGAGTAGTCATGTAGACGTAGATGTAGATTGTTTGCTAACTGTCCCTGTAAGTTAACTGAATTGCAAGCTGTAAATTTTTGCTACTAAAAGGCTGTTTGCAGTGGTCACTAGAGATGTACACACCAATTCCCGCAAGTGATCAAACAAATTTTCTTGCAATAAAATATACAACTTACCTTGCTGATCAAGGGCATTAGCAAGCTGTTCAAAGGTATTACTATTTAATGCTTGTTGTAGGACACCTGTTGAGACGTTAGGGAATAAATTCCATGGTACCAGAGGCAGCCGTAGACGATAAAAACAATAGAGGAAGACAGAGCTTGGAATATATCCAGCAAATAACTGAGGACGTATGTTGCGGGTGCTACTCAGAGATTGGCAAGGTAGAGGAATCCATGGCGGGTTGCATAAAACCAGTTATAAGATAACAGCTAAGAATTTCTAAACCGATTGCCTTGAATAAAAATATTTTCTGCAATCTCTCGCATCCGTCACCCGTCGTAATTTAATTTATTATTTACTACAGAAATTGATTGGTAATGGTGATTGTTGCCGACTTACGTGGTGGGTCTTAATCAAAATGATATTTCATTCAACTTTGATTTAAAATTAAATGCTTTTGTGAAGTTCTCTTTTTTAACAATATTAATCTTCAGTGGAAATTATTTGTTACGTTAATGAACGTTATACTCGCTGAACCTTAAAACATGAGCATATAAGTTAACCAATGGCACAAACTTTTCATATTAATTTCCTCGGCTGGTCAGTTCACTTTAAAGCAAAAAATCTTTAGTTATTAGTTACAACTGCGGCCCACACACGCGCGAGAGTATTTCTTCTTACCTCCGTTAACCATTGCATTGTAGTCGGAGTCCTGGCTCTGGATCTCGGCTCTTGTACCAAAAATAAGAACCTTAAAGCTACGTATTTTCTGCAGCGTCGGACGGCTGTGGATAAAAATGTATATTATGTTAATAGCGGACTTGTTTTCGCTTCCGCTCAGTTTTATAAGTTAATATCGCCACGTAATGGCGACGTTTGCTGCATCGGCCGCTCGAATGCAGGTTAATTCAAGGAAGGCGGACATGAAATAGGGATCACCTCTTACAAATTAAAAGTGAACAATAATATTAAATCAATATATTATCTGCTTAATTAGTACAAATATGCTTACATTTGCCAGCACTCGCAAGATGTCCGTCTACACGCAACCAAGACAAGAGAAGAAGTAAAGACGACTAAAAAATTAACAAAAGAACGTATCTTGTCGTCTCTTTAGATCATTTTGTTATATTTCTTTGCACTCGAAACTTACACAGAGAAATTATTATAATATGGATACATGAGAAAAATACATGTTCGCCTCAATGGCTAGTGTCTACTTATTATTCAATTTTTAAATCTCTCTTCTTTATAAATACTGTTTTTTAAGTCTTTTCTTAGTATTTCAATGGGGACGCTATAGATCTTGGATTTTGAATCGTTTTTAACCATTAAACCAGCGTACCCTTCAACAATCTCATAATGAGAAGATTCAATCAGTCAAAGTCTGATGACTTATACAAAAAAAAAAAAAAAAAAACAAAAAGGAAAGAAAAGAAAAATCCTGAGCTATTAGTTCGTATGTAACTTGTAACAGTTGTGGTAGGTGTTGGCTTTATGTCTTTTTTTTGGTTGTGGTAATGTTAATGGCATATTAAAGATGGATTTGTGTACTGCGACACTACTTCAGTGTTTGGTTACACAATTGACACTTCCATTGTAGCTAAAATATGTGATCTTAAAACAGCAGGTACTGGGTATCTACTGTGAGACATTTTCCATTATAAATTAAAGCCTATCGCCTAAAAGGTAATGTACTATATTTATAATAAATTGCATTTAAGTACCGCAAGTTGCAATACTGAATGTTGTTATCGTCATCGCAAGATTTTGCTGAAAGGAAATCGGTTTTCTAAATGTTGTCGGTTATACGAGACAGGGTACCACTATGAACATTATTTCATCGTATTAGTTGAGGGAGAAATAATAAAACGTGATTAATGAAATATGTGAAAGAATATGTCGTAAAGAACATGAAGAAGCTGATATGTCTTCAACCAACTTCGTCTTTCTTTCCTACAGAAGCATGGTGTAGTTAACCAAACACACGGCGCGGTTCAGTGTGTCTCCAAGCACACCTCAGAGGCTATCCCTCGTTGCTTACCACTAGAGTCTGCCGTTCTCAGATGGGAACGCCAATTCTGCTAGCCTACTGGACCTCTGTATTGGAAACGCTAAACACTTCGCCTACCTTGGTTACGGAAGCAAGCAAATTGTGAGTACCCATCTGTCATCGCTCGAATTCACCTGTACAGAACATTGTTCTCTCCACGAATGACACTTGCAAACCTGTTGGGGACATTGTACAGGTTTTCTCCGTGATCACTTAACAGCACTACCCGCCGGCTTTGCTTGCATCTGGATTTATGTTCAAACATGGACTTCTAGGCGGGTAACCCATATTTCTGTCGAGAGCTCTGCAGTTGGAGATTGTAGGTGGTCTGTGAGTCGTTATAGACTATGATGGTGACTCAAGCACTGGAAGACGTGACGTCAAGTAGGGAAATGAACCTCGATCACGATCTAACACTCATAAATCAAAAATCACAAAAAATCATCAAGTAGGTTGTAAGGTGGCTATAATTTCGCACCTTACAAGCACTCGTCTACATACTTTGCCGTGATGTGCAAGCACAATTAGTTATCATTTGATAGGTTGTACATCGTATATATGAATATTTAAAGAGACTGTCATTGTCACGTATGCTTGCCAATAATTGTTAACGTTTTTGCATCAAAGGGGACGGAGTACCTTTATTATCAAAACGTCGTAATGAATGATTGCCTATACTAGTACAGGTTAGAACGCCAACAGAGATGAAATGGCAGGCGGAACTCAAGCCCTGTGTGGAAGGCCCACACAGGTGTGTTGGTCATGCTTAAACACAGGAGGTAGCAAGACAGACGTTGGGGCACCTGAGCGCTGGAGCACAATAAGGTCGCGGCTGGTGGATATTGTAGCCGGACCGGAAGGATAACCGGGAACTCTGAAAATCTTGGACACAACTGAGAGGAACAAGGAAGCGTCACCTCGGAAATGACGTAGGATTGGTTACTTTCAAAGGTTTTTACTCAGAAGCTTACCATTGTACTAGTATAAAAAACTTTCCGCTCTGGACGACAAAAGACTAAAAAATAGTTGGTCGCTGTTCAGACGAATCTATAGACAGGGAGAATAGTTGGTCACTGTTCAGAAGAATCTATAGACAGGGAGAATATTCCGGTATTTCGAGAATATGATTCGCCTTCTGCAGTTATGAGGGAGAGGAGACGAGTCTTGCTGGGAAGCCAGCGCAGGAGAGGGAGTGGTCTTGCGTTTTGAGCACCCATGTGTTATAAAGACTCCTTTGGAAAAAAAGAAAAATTTTTTTTGTTTAGCACTACTACTGCTACTAGGCTAATTACTGTTTAGCTCTACAGGACCTTTATACTGAAATGTTTCCCCACACCACCTAGTATTGTCTTTCTATGTGTGTGATTAACTGTATGTTCACTGTTGTGGGTAAATACATACAGGCGTACACAGGGCGATGTGTGAAACTGATAGCGATTAAACGCTTCCGCTGTTGTAAAAATCTGCTCCAGGTGCTGCAGATACCGTGTTGAGCTGAAAGTGGTAACCAAAGTACGGAGAAATATTCTTCGGGTCTCTGTTGCATAGCAATCAGATTGCTTTCAGTTCTGAGAAATGTCCAGTTACTATTGTAGATTTGAATGATCCATGAAGTGACTTCTTTTCCGAAGAAAACATCGAACTATTTCACTAGAACTGAACGCTCCCGTCGGAACTGTTCTCAAGCTGGTGTTTATTAGTAAATCACAATAGAAGTATATCGCTGGGTGCATAATAACACGTACCTTTTTGAAATGAACAATATTTTATTGTTCCATTAACTGATTTCGTTCCATATACACATATATTTTGCAATGTGAATCAAAAACTCGCAATGGCGTCGACTTTTACATCACAAGAATGGCTCTGTTCTACTAAAATTTTACTCTTAAGAAGAAGAAAAGCTCTAAGAGCTCTATCTCCTAAGAATAACTATGTGAGCGCTGACCGCCACAGAGTAAAACAATATCTTTGTCTCTCTCTGTCTCTCGCACTGTCACAGCAAGTTACGCTGCATGATACATCATAGTGTGATGGTCGCTCAGTATCAGCTTTGTTGGTACAGACGGACTTGCTGTCTTTGCTCTCAGGAGGGTTATAGCTAGAACGGTTAGGCACTGTACTGTTAACGAACTTATACGATTCTGGACTTCGCCTCTGGGTTGGATCTCGTCGTTGAGTACGCAGCGTTCAGTGATTGAGAGCACTTCTTCTGCCTATACTTAAGTTGAGACGTTATTTGAACTCTGTCCTTGTGGCTGGGAGTTCGCGTTTCTCGACTGTAGAGCATAGAGAGCAGAAAACAGTATTAGAGTATATTATTCAGAGGACCGCCTTCTGACATACTAGTGTTTGAAAGAGTTTCATTTTGTGACTGGAGTTCTTCCATTGTCACAGGCGTGTATGAAAACCATCACTCCAAACAACCGGACGCAGTACATATAGTGATATTGCTAATTGCTTCAGCTTATTAGGGTTATAAAGCTAAGTATCTGTGATCACGCTAGTTTATTTCCACTGAGGTTCCACACAACCGTAGATCATCTTTGAAAGTAGTGTTTTCTAGCGTTTGGTACGTAGATGATGTCAGCCATTTCGCGTGATTTATGTTAGATCGCGTGACCATGAAAAGGGGCAGAGTTGGGCAACTGATCAGCAATTTTAGTCAGGAAATATAGACAGTTGTAATACAAAGAGCTGTATTAATCTACAATAAATGTATAGTAAGAAACAACATTTATCATATGGTAATATTAGTTGCCTTAATCATTCATTTATGTTGATGTTGTAATTTGTATGTTAAAGAATATTAAGAGATCCTAAGATCTGCTTCAGGGGGATAGCCAGAGAGAGCCATATCATCAGTTTAGGATTCATTATTTTCCGTTCCACACACTAATTTTACATCCGCCTGAAGTAGCATCTTGTAAGGTAAATTCCGGCCCTGAAATGAAGTATTGCATGGTTAACACATACACCTAGTTGACAAAAGTCATCGGATATTTCACAACATCGTCTCGAACCTCCTGGAGTAGTGCAATAAATCGACGTTGCATCGACTCAACAAATCCTTGGAAGTCTCCTGAAGGAACGTTAAGGTATGCTGCCTCAACAGCCGTCCACAAATGCGGAAGTTTTGCCGGTGCAGGATTATGTGCACGAACAGATCTATCGACTATATCCCATAAACGTTAGATGGGAGTCATGTCGGACGATCTGGTTGGCCAAAAGATTCGCTTCAATTGTCCAGATAGTTCTTCAATACAATCGCGAACAACTGGGCTCCGACGACCTAGTACACTAACATCCATAAAAATTCCATCGTTCTTTCGAAGCGTTAAGTCCTTAAATGGCTGACAAGACAGGGCAGCATCGAGGAGTGCAAATTCCGGAGTAATATAAGCAGTAGCCGAACATAAACATATCCGTGTGAACACCGCCCACACTATTATGAAGCCATCACCAGCATGAACATTGTTTTGATAGCAACATGGGTCCATAGTTTCGTGGGTTTTGCGCCGTACTCGAACACTACCATTAGCTCTTACCAATTACGAGCGGGACTCATTCGACCATGCCACCGTTGTCCAGTCTAGGGTCCAACCGACGTCGTCGCGGCCCAAGGAGAGGCGCTTCAGGCGACGTCGAGCTGTAAGCAAATGAACTCGAGTCACTAAATTTCGCAGCGCTGTCCTAATGGACGTGTTCATCGTACGTCCCACATTATACTCTAAGATTATTTCACGCACTGATCCTTGCCTGTTAGCACTGACACATCTATGGAAACGCTACTGCTCTCGGTCGTTAAGTGAAGGCCGTTGGTCGCTGCGTTGTCCGTGGTTATAGGTAACGAATGAAATTTGGTATTCTCGGCACATTCTGGACACTAAGAATCTCGGAATATTGAATTCCCTAACGATTTCCGAAACGGAATGTCCCATCAGCCTAGCTGCAGCTACCATCCACGTTCAGATTGTAAACTTCCGTCTTGCGACCGTAATCACGTGGGTACAAATGAGAACTCCGCTAGTGCACAGCTCTTTTAAAGGTTGTATACGCGATTCTGCCGCCATCTGTATGAAGGGTGTTACAAAAAGATACGGCCAAACTTTCAGAAAACATTCCACACACACAAATAAATAAAAGATGTTTTGTGGAAATGTGTCCGGAAATGCTTACTTTCCATGTTAGAGCTCATTTTAGTTTCGTCATTATGTACTGTACTTCCACGATTCACCGCCAGTTGGCCCAAATGAAGGAACGTAATGTTGACTTCGGTGCTTGTGTTGACATGCGACCCATTGCTCTACAGTACTAGCATTAAGAAAATCAGTACGTACCAACAACAGGTTAGTGTTCATAACGAACGTCGTTTTGCAGTCAGTGCAATGTTTACAAATGCGGAGTTGGCAGATCCACATTTGATGTATGGATTAGAGCGGGGCAATAGACGTGGCGCGGTACGTTTGTATCGAGACAGATTTCCAGAACGAAGGTGTCCCGACAGGAAGACGTTCGAAGCAATTGATCGGCGTCTTAGGGAGCACGGAACATCCCAGCCTATGACTCGAGACTGGGGAAGACCTAGAACGACGAGGACACCTGCAATGGACGAGGCAATTCTTCGTGCAGTTGACGATAACCCTAATGTCAGAGTCAGAGAACTTGCTGCTGTACAAGGTAACGTTCACCACGTCACTGTATGGAGAGCGTCACGGAGGAACCAGTTGTTTCCGTACCATGTACAGCGTGTGCAGGCACTATCAGCAGCTGATTGGCCTCCACGGGTACACTTCTGCGAATGGTTCATCCAACAATGTGTCAATCCTCATTTCAGTGCAAATGTTCTCTTTACGGATGAGGCTTCATTCCAATGTGATCAAATTGTAAATTTTCACAATCAACATGTGTGGGCTGACGAGAATCCGCAGGCAATTGTGCACTCACGTCATTAACACAGATTTTCTGTGAACGTTTGGGCAGGCATTGTTGGTGATGTCTTGATTGGGCCCCATGTTCTTCCACCTACGCTCAATGGAGCACGTTATCATGATTTCGTACGGGATACTCTACCTGTGCTGCTAGAACATGTGCCTTTACAAGTACGATACAACATGTGGTTCATGCACGATGGAGCTCCTGCACATTTCAGTCGAAGCTTCTCAACAACAGATTCGGTGACCGATGGATATGTAGAGGCGGACCAATTCCATGGCCTCCACGCTCTCCTGACCTCAACGCTCTTGACTTTCATTTATGGGGGCATTTGAAAGCTCTTGTCTACACAACCTCGGTACCAAATGTAGAGACTCTTTGTGCTCGTATTGTGGACGGCTGTGATATAATACGCCATTCCCCAGGGCTGCATCAACGCATCAGGGATTCCATGAGACGGAGGGTGGATGCATGTATTCTCGCTAACGGAGGCCCTTTTGAACATTTCCTGTAACAAAGCGTCTGAAGTCACGCTGGTACGTTCTGTTGCTGTGTGTTTCCATTCCATGATTAATGTGATTTGAAGAGAAGTAATAAAACGAGCTCTAACATGGAAAGTAAGCGTTTCCGGACACATGTCCACATAACATATTTTCTTTCATTGTGTGTGAGGACTGTTTCCTGAAAGTTTGGCCGTACCTTTTTGTAACACCCTGTATAATCATGTCGGTCTCCAATGACTTTGCCACCCCAGTGTAACATTGTCTTAGTACCACACATCGAGTACCGCTGTGATGAATCAAAATATTTGTATAATTACAGGAAGAATTTCCTACTGTTCACATGACTGACCCAAATCTTTGTCGACAGGTGTGGATTTCAAGACGCCAGGTTATCTAAAAGTTAACGGGCAATATACCATAAGTGAACAGCAGCCCTGTCGCAGGGTTTGTTAGAGCCTCCTACTACAGATGTGAGGAAGGAAGACAGAGAGTTGCTTCCGCGCACTCGTGGGAGATGGCTCCTCCACTCCAGCGAATAAACGGCCGGCGAAACGTGTTCTCCACTCCCACTCGAATTCCACGACCACAGTTTAATTTCTCTCGCGCCCCGCTCTGAACGCTCGTGTCGGCTCTCCTTGAACCGCGGTTCCAGCGGATGAAAAATGACTCCTCGGCCAGGAATAAATTCGGAGTGGCCGGCGAGGACTTCTTGCACGCGCCCCTCCGGCGCGGCGGGTCTTTTTTGCGGACCTGGTGCGTGGGAGCCGCGCAGTGCGTCGGTGTGTGGGTGTAGGAAGCCACCGGCCAGGTTCGAGAAGGGGCCGCCTCCGCTCCCTAACAAATGGCCGCCCAGCAGCGCTGGGAGGGAGGGGGATGATTTGCTGGCCTCCGCCTCCCTCTTCCTCTCCCACCCCCCGGGCGCGCAGTATTATTCAGACCTGCCGCCACGTGGAAACGCCGCCGGCTGCCGTCGGTCGTTTTTAGCGGTAGGGAGTCCGCTCGTCCGGTCATTCGGCTGGCGAGCCGTGGGGACGGAGGGCAGCGAAGTCGGCGAAGCCAGCCTTGCGCGGGGGCGTTTCCGTCCCTGGGATCAGCACATTCCGTCAGGAGCCCATGGAGCACCTTAGACGAGACGCACCACCACAACTGGCCCGTGGTACCCATGTATAGGGTATTCAAAAGCAACTGTAGCGTGCTCCTACTGGAAAAGTTACCGTTTGGAAGCAGATGAATGTGCATATGCACTCAGGTGATAAAACACATCGAGTAGCGATATGTACACTACTGACCATTAAAATTACTACACAAAGAAGAAATGTAGATTATACACGGGTATTCATTGGACAAATATATTATACTAGAACAGACATGTGATTACATTTTCACGCAATTTGGATGCATAGATACTGAGAAATCAGTACACAGAATAACCACCTCTGGCCGTAATAACGGCCTTGATACGCCTGGGCATTGAGTCAAACAGAGCTTCGATGACGTGTACAGGTACAGCTGCCCATGCAGCTTCAACACGATACCACAGTTCATCAAGAGTAGTGATTGGCGTATTGTGGCGAACAAGTTGCTCGGCTACCATTGACCAGACGTTTTCAATTGCTGAGAGATCTGGAGAATGTGTTGGCCACGCAAGCAGTCGAACATTTTCTGTATCCAGAAACGCCCGAACAGGACCTGCAACATGCAGTCGTGTATTATCCTGCTGAAATGTACAGTTTCGCAGAAGTCGAATGAAGGGTAGAGTCACGGGTAGTAACACATCTGAAATGTAACGTCCACTGTTCAAAGTGCCGTCAATGCGAACAAGAGGTGACCGAGACGTGTAACCAATGGCACCCTATACCATCACGCCGGGTGATACGCCAGTATGGCGATGACGAATACACGCTTCCAATGTGCGTTCACCGCGATGTCGCCCAATACGGATGCGACCATCATGATGCTGTAAACAGAACCTGGATTCATCCGAAAAAATGACGTTTTGTCATTCGTGCACCCAAGTTCGTGGTTGAGTACACCATCGCAGGTGCTCCTGTCTGTGATGCAGCGTCAAGGGCAACCGCAGCCATGGTCTCCGAGCAGATAGTCCATGCTACTGCAAACGTCGTCGAACTATTCGTGCTGATGGTTGTTGTCTTGCAAACGTCCCCATCTGTTGATTCAGGGATCGAGACGTGGCGGCACGATCGGTTACAGCTATGCGGATATGATGCCTATCATCTCAACTGCTAGTGATACGAGGCCGTTGCGATCCAGCACGGCGTTCCGTATTACCCTCCTGAACCTACCAATTCCATATTCTGCTAACGGTCACTGGATCTCGACCAACGCGAGCAGCGACGTCGCGATACGGTAAACCGCAATCGCGATAGGCTACAATCCGACATTTATCAAAGTCGGAAAGGTGATGGTACGCATTTCTCCTCCTTACAGGAGGCATCACAACAACGTTTCACAGGCAACGCCGGTCAACTGCTGTTTGTGTATGAGAAATCGGTTGGAAAGTTTCCTCCTGTCAGCACGTTGTAGGTGTCGCCACAGGCGCCAACCTTGTGTGAATGCTCTGAAAAGCTAATCATTTGCATATCACAGCATTTTCTTCCTGTCGGTTAAATTTCGCGTCTGTAGCACGTTATCTTCGTGGTGTAGGAATTTTAATGGCCAGTAGTGTATATAAAAGGTGTAAATTTTAAGTTGACAAACCAGAATAACTCGAAAAGTAAGCTTCACACGAAGATATATGTAGAACCCAAAGTTGATTATTTTCGAGGGGGACATCTGCTGATGCTAAAATTAAGCCGCCACCCCCAGTCCCTGGTGGTGGGGCGGGAAGCAACTTTCAAATTTCAAATGGGAACCCCCATATTTTATTGCAGAACCAGATTCTACATAAAAACACTACGTATATTTCGTCTTATTACATTTGTTTTGATTCTTGGTAGTTGGCGCTGTAATTCAAGAAAATCCATATTCTCATTTTTTGCGAGGAAAATGGTTACGGATAAATAAAAAATACTTATTTACTTCATAAATTTTGATTCGCTAAAACCAAAACTCTCCCTCTGTCCCCATACGGTGGAGTTGGAGAGAGAGGAATTAGTTTTACAAATGTGGACCCAAACATTTGTGTCAACTTTTGTAAAACTAATTCCTCTCCCTCATTCCCGACCCTACGGGGAGAGAGAGAGAGAGTTTTATTTATAGCGAATGAAAATTTATGAAGTAAATAAGTATTTTTTATTCATTCGTAACCATTTTCCACGCAAAAATTAGAAGATTGATTTTCGTGAATTACAGTGCCAATTACCAAGAATCAAAACCAATGTTTAAGACAACATGTAGTTAGTTTTCTTATGTAGAATCTGATTTTGCAATAAAATATGGGGGTTCCCATTTGAAATTTTAAAGTTGCCTACTACCCCACCCCCAGGGGGCTGGGGTGGTGGGCCAATTTTAGCACCAGCAGTTGTCCCCCTCGAAAATAATCAACATTGAATTCTACACATTTTTTCGTGTGAAGCTTATTTTTCGACTAATTCTGGTTTGTCAACTTAAAATTTCCACCTTGTATATGCAGATGGCGGTCGTATTGCATATAGGAGTAGAAAAGGGCAGTGCACTGGCAGAACTGTCATTTGTACTCTGGTAATTCATGTGAAAATGTGTTTGACGTCATTATAGCCACACGATGGGAATGAATAGACTGTGGAAGTGCAATGGTATTTGGAGCTAGGCTAATGGGGCGTTACATTTCGCAAATCGTTAGGGAATTCAGTAAACAGAGATCCATGGTGTCAAGAGGGTGGCAATAATACCGAATTTCAGGGATTACCTATCACCACGGCCAACGCAATGGCCGACGGCCCCCACTTACCGACCGACAGCAGGGGCGTTTGCGTATTGTTGTCAGTGCTAACATACAAGCAACACTGCGTGAAATAACGGCAAAAATCAATGTGGAATGCACGATGCACGTATCCATTAGCATAGTGCGGCGAAATTTTGTGTTAATGGGCTATGGTAACAGAGGACTAACTCCAGTGTCTTTGCTGACAGCTCTGAAACGCCCCCAGCGGGTCTCCTGGGCTCGTGACTATATCTTTTGGATCCTAGACGACTGGGAAAACGTGGCCTGGTCAAATGAATTCCGATTCCAGTTGGTAAAAGCTGATGGCAAGATTCGAGTGTGGTGTGGACCCCACTAAAGCCGTCGGCACACGGACCTTGCTGTCGGACGTCAACGTTGAGCGTGCTGAGTTCAACGTACTGGTGAACGCTCAGAAACGATGTGAGTTGTGCATACGGTACGTGGGCCCCAACGTGGTATACCAGATCACAACGCACTCCAGCGGCAGTCGCGGGATGTTTCTAGTTCGTAAATCACACTGCTTACTAAACGGGCGCGCGTAGAATTCCCACGTTAGCTCCATTAAAACGCACATTTTCTCCATTGTCCATATGCTAGTCACGTTGTTCTATGTGGAATGTACACAAATAAAAACTTCAATATCCATGTACATCTTTTAAGATGAAAAGGCAAGTACCATGTCCAACCAATAAGGACAGAGGATTATAAGCGTTCCATTACAAACAGTGCGTTACAAATTTGCAATAGTTCTCCACATAAGTTAAACATTATTTCATCATTTCCACATTATAATAAAACCTCAAGGTCATACTTGATCACTGTTCCCATCTAGTAGCAAAATCTTTGCAACATGCGGATTACCAAACTTAAAAGAAAAAGGAGCGAAATATCTAAATAGCTTTCCACAAGTAGCCCAAGCTGTCCTGTAGATTAAGCCAATCGAAAAAACTCACTCCTCAAAAAAAGGTGAACTTTTATTTACATAACGAAAAATATTATAGTATGTACTTATATCCAACTAATAATAAAGCACCAGAACCTATTAAAACCGCAGATCATAGCAAAAGAAAAAAGCGTTTGATGAAGGTAGAGGCGAACCACTGCCATGTTACACACATCGCGTTAATGACAGGAGCCAGTAACGCTATTCAGTATCCTAAACCGACAACACACATCTGGTAGCCAATCTTAGCATGTTACCTCGTGCTAAAATCTTTAATTGTAGCTATGTTACTAACTGAAATTTAATTATAACAAATTGTACCAAGAAGATGGCGTTTTCGGTGGATCCTCAATGTGTCGTTGCCTTCAAATGGCATAGTTTCATAATAATTCTTTTGCTACGAGTATGATGTTTCTCATTATTTTATTGCAACGAATCACACAGCCAACGTGTTTTCGAGTGATTCTCAATCTGCCGGCGCTCAAAATGGCATATTCAGGGTGGATATATTCCGTAAACCACATCAAATACTGACGAACCGATTCCATAGACCGAACGTGTGGAGAGGGGCTAGTGTAATTCTTTAATGCAAACCATACAAAAATGTACGGAGGTATGTTTTTTAACACAAACCTACGTTTTTTAAATGGAACCCCGTTAGTTTTGTTAGCACATCTGAACATATAAACAAATACGTAATCAGTGCCGTTTGTTGCATTGTAAAATGTTAATTACATCCGGAGATATTGTAACCTAAAGTTGACGTTTGAGTACCACTCCTCCGCTGTTCGATCGTGTGTATCGGAGAGCACCGAATTACGTAGGGATCCAAAGGGAACGGTGATGGACCTTAGGTACAGAAGAGACTGGAACAGCATATTACGTCCACATGCTAACACCTTCTTAGTGGTCTTTTTCACTGATGCACATGTACATTACCATGAGGGGTGAGGTACACGTACACACGTGGTTTCCGTTTTCAATTACGGAGTGGAATAAAGTGTGACCCGACATGTCAGGCCAATAGATGTTCAATGTGGTGGCCATCATTTGCTGCACACAATTGCAATCTCTGGCGTAATGAATGTCGTACACGCCGCAGTACATCTGGTGTAATGTCGCCGCAGGCTACCACAATACGTTGCTTCATATCCTCTAGGATTGTGGGCACATCACGATACACATTCTCCTTTAAATTACCCCACAGAAAGAAGTCCAGAGGTGTAAGATCAGGAGAACGGGCTGGCCAAATTATGCGTCCTCCACGTCCTATGAAACGTCCGTCGAACATCCTGTCAAGGGTCAGCCTAGTGTTAATTGCGGAATGTGCAGGTGCAACATCATGCTGATACCACATACGTCGACGCGTTTCCAGTAGGACATTTTCGAGCAACGTTGGTAGATAATTCTGTAGAAACGCGATGTATGTGGCAGTGCTCTCCGATACACACGATCGAACAGCGGAGGAGTGGTACTCAAGCGTCAAATTTAGGTTACAATATCTCCGAATGTAATTAACATTTTACAATGCAAAAAACGGCACTGATTACGTATTTCTTTATATGTTCAGATGTGCTAACAAAACTAACGTGGTTCCATTTAAAAAAACGTAGGTTTGTGTTAAAAAAAATACTTCCGTGCATTTTTGAATGGTTTGTATTAAACAATTACACTAGCCCCTCTCCTCACGCTCGGTCTGTGGAATCGGTTCGTCAGTATTTGATGTGGTTTACGAAATATATCCAGCGGTAACGTTAGGTGACTCACCCTGTATACATATAGGCTTGAAATGAATGCCAATATGGCGCCTCACAACTCTGTGCTGAAGGGAGATGGCGTGCGTGTGACGTAGGTGGCGTTGTGCCATCTCATTGGTCAACGGTCAGAGGCGCGTTCAGAATATCTGACATGCTAGATATTGCTATGCACGTTCGGAAAGGCTCTCAAACGTGCTGTTCCACGCTATGACGTCAGAAACTCGGCACTTTCAACGTTCGGATGCACAGTCCGTGTGCCGACGGCTTAAGTCATGGACCCGTGTTGTCAATTGCTTTTACTGACTCCTTCATGCCTACGTTTTCTCTCAGACAATGTTTGAAACTAGGACTAGCAAGATAAACAAAGCATGAAGAGTCACAATTTTTCCACAAATTGTCAAATTGGAAGTCAAAGAGCCAGTTGCATAAATTACGATGACAAAAAACGTTTTTTAAGTGAACTGATCACGGGAGGCATCCAACGCATTTATAGTGTGTTACACGCACAGTATGTAAACTGGCAACGCCACCAACACACAATACCACTAACAAGGGAACCTCCCTATCGTACCCCCCTCAGATTTAGCTATAAGTTGGCACAGTGGAAAGGCCTTGAAAAACTGAACACAGATCAATCGAGAAAACAGGAAGAAGTTGTGTGGAACTATGAAAAAAAATAAGCGAAATATACAAACTGAGTAGTCCATATGGAAGATAGGCATCATCAAGGACAATGTGGGCTCAGGAGTGCCGTGGTCGCGTGGTTAGCGTGATCAGCAGCGGAACGAGAGGTCATTGTTTTAAGTCTTCCCTCGAGTGAATAGTTTAATTTTTTATTTTCAGACAATCATCACCACACGTACTGTTTATCAAAAAATGTAGGAAATAACCATAGAAATGTTCGACAATCGTTCGGTCCCTTAAGGAACTTTCCGATTCCTTACAGTTCGAAAAATATTCATTGACTTTGTTATTAAAGTCGCGAGCTATATTTTCTGTATTCATATTGCCCACGGAATACATCTCACGTATTTAAAGCACTCTCGTCCAAAGTAGTGAACAGTCAACTGCCAGCCAGGGAGCCTCGCTGGCAGGAATACTCTCTCTTGCGTGCGCTGTAGTCGACTGACGTCGTGTGTTTCGATGTTTGATTAGGTGTGGCGTCCCCATACTACGGCGCAGTTACGTCGCATCGGACGGACAGACGGACGGACAGATAATAATTGTATGAAAATAAAAAATTAAACTTTTCACTCTAGGGAAGACTTACACCTAGAACCTCTCGTTCCGCAGTTGCTCACGCTAACGACGAGACCACGGCGCTCGTCAGTATACACCGTCCTTGATGTTGCTTATCTTGTGCAAGGACTACTCAGTTTGCTTATTTTTTTCATAGTTCCACACAACTTCTTCCTCTTTTCTCGATTGATCTGTGTTCAGTTTTTCAAGGCCTATCCACTGTGCCAACTTATAACTAAATCTGAGAGGGGGTGCAATGGGGAGGTTCCCTTGTAAGCTACGAAACAACTGTAGCAAAACGGAGCATCCTTGTTATCCATGTGATGGATAAGACGACTAATTCGCAACATAAATGTCAATGTAAGCATCAATTTCTATTGGAACGTGTTTCCTGGACCAAATAACATACATTTCCTACGTCTTCAATGCGAATCATGTAGCAAATGTAATTTAAAGAACATAAAAATGTCGAGTGAATTTACTAACATAATTATGAACGACTCACGAACGTAAAACGATGGTCACATAGTTGTCAAAAGTATTCTACAGTATTTCCATTGTCCATTAGACTAGCAGCAGGAAGAAAACGTTCGCTCAGCTGTGCTGAAATATCTTGCACTGACGAAGCTCGCGCTTCGAAGACGCCACAGCATCGTCTGACACCAATTCGTGGGAAACGAAATATCTCAAGTGTACGCCAATGTGTTGCAATCACATATCTATGTGGCGCTAAAGTGTGGTTATGGATAATACGTATTCTGAGATTGCGAATCTAACATCATAAATAAAGTGAGGGAAATGAATTATGCGTCCTTCGTCTTCCGTAACATCAAATGTATTTTAGTTATTCTATTTTAAATGAACTGCGCATAAAATCATTCTCCAGAAGTAAATTACTTCTTAGCAACATCAGAAGATATTAACAGCTTGCCGGCGCGGGTTAGCCGTGCTTTCAAAGACGTCATATCGCGGAACGCACGGCTGCTTGCGCCGCCAGTTCGAATCCTTTTCCGGGGATTGGATGTGTGTTAGGTTAGGTTAGTTTAAGTAGTTCTACGTCTAGGGGCTGATGACCTAAGCAGTTTGGTCGCACATTTTTTGACCTTTCACGTAAACTTTCTTTACATAAACGGCCATATCTTTAGATTGCGTTGACATAGAAGCTCACTCTTTTTACACCACCAAGTGACCGGTTACCGCAAGAAGTGCGATACATCTCCGCTTATTATGTCTACCCGTTCTTGAGGTAAACGGGTTTTAAGGGTTGGGTAGACCGATAGACTGTCAAGAAAGTGAGACTAGTAGGGTTCCGTTTTTACCGGTTAAGGTGACGAAATCCTAACAGCGAAAACAGCTACGACAGTTACTGAAGATGAGGGCCGCATAAATAACACCCCCTGCTCTTTATTCGAAATGTTCTAGTTGCAGTCGATACATCAGCATATTAATCGTAGCTACGCTTTCGATCCAAATCACGTTTACAAGAATGCAAATAGAATCCATTTGCCTATACACGTGGTAATTCACATCCCAGTATTAATGCCACCGCGTTTTAGAAGTGCGAATATTCCCATTGCCAGCTAGCTTAAGAAACACTTCGGATAATGAACATTTTCTGGCTGCGGCGAGCCTAGTGGAGAATTCTAAACAGCGTAGAATACCTTTGGCAGGTATGTAGCCGTTTATTTCCTGGGGTGGTGCAGAATTATCCTACTAAATTTACTTGCTAATAACAGTATTTTGTTATTTCGATAAACATCCCGAATGACTGTCACATAAGCGATGACATAAAGGTAGAAAATTCCTGTTTTTGAGTTCAGAAAGCTCTATGCAACAGAAATTGCAGTTCATTTTGCCATTGTCATTGCGAAATTGCCGGCTTATTCATGTCAGGGGTAATAATCGAGGGCTGTTTGCCTGGGTTGTCTGCTAGTGTAGTGAAAGGAAGGTCTCGTTTGTTTTCGGTTCTAATCTCGATGGAGGCAGGTAGAATATCAGTAAAGCAATTTTAAGAAATTCTCGCGCCCCCAATACTTTCTATCGCTACCTTTATTCTATACTGTGGATGTCAATATGACACTTTTGTAGAATTTAATACATGTTACTGCCTACGTTATCCGCTTCTGTCAATAATGGAATTGACTTAAGTGTGGCACTGAATGATTTTTAACTGAATTTCATTATGAATCTTCACGCATTGCTAAATTTGCACACTTTCGTGGTAGGTCAGCAACAGTAATCCAGTATGACTGGTCTGAACGTTGGCACAGACCGTTTCGCGGCCGAATGCGGATAATATTTTGCTAATTCGTAACGATCTGGGGTTCTTTGTCTTACTAAAACAGTTATGTTTTCTCGATAAGTTGAAATTCATTTTTATTGGTACAGTTCATACCAATTAGCGTTTCTTCTTTCATTTCTGTCTTATATTTACGTGTTGTGTTTAACACATTAATCAGCATTAACATATTCTTACAAATTATGGAAAACAGTCAAAAAAAGTTCAGGTAGTTTGTCAATTTCACGCCTGTGCATAGTATGTTGGTAGCAGTTCGTCGCCTTGCCTGTTATGCTGTGCAGCAGACTTTAAAGCCGTGCGGATCAGCATAACGAAAAGGCGAGGGGTCTCGCTCTTTTTGTCCACGACTGTACCACTAACCACACTAGTCGTTTCGTTTCCTGCTCCACTCGCAAATAGAGCGAGGGAAAAACCATCATCCATACACCTCCATATCAGCGCTAATTTTTCGTAACTTATCGTCGTGGTCCTTATGCGAATTGTATGTTGGTGGCTGGAGGATCGCTCAGCTTCAAATTCTTTTTCTCTAAATTTTCTCATTAGTGTTCGTCGTATAGAACGTCGCCTTCCCTTCAGGAATTCCCCTTCGAGTTCTCGAATCATCTCCATAACACTTACGTGTTGTTGGAATCGACAGGTAATAAATCTACTAGCCGGCCTCTTAAGTGCTCCGATGACTTCCTTTAATCTGACCTACTGCTGATAACAAACACTTGGCTAGCACTAAGGAATAGGTAGTACCAGCGTCCTACATGCGGTCTGCTTTACAGATGAATTACAGTTTCTGAAAATTCTCCCAATAAACCGAAATCGACCATTCACTTTTCCTAACACACTACTCACAAGTCTGTTCCATTTCATGTCGCCCTACATGGTTACACCCTGATATTTAAACGACGTGACTGTGTCAAGCAGGACACTACTAGCGCTGTATCCGAATATTGTGGGTTTGTTTTTTCTACTCACTTGCGTTTTTCTACGTTTAAAACCGGCTGCTATCCACGACAACAGCTATAAATTTGAAATGAAGTTAAATCAAGACCCTAAGCTGTCGACAGGCGTTGATATACATCAACGGGAACCGTTGAAAGTATGTGCCACGACAGGGACTCGAACCCGGGATCTCCTGCTCACATGGCAGATGCTCTATCCATGTTAGCCACCGAGGGCACAGAAGTAGTGCGACTGCAGGGACTTATCCCTTGTACACTACCCGTGAGACACACACTCCCATCTTAACGTCCACACACTACATTCGTAGTGTCCCTGCCCATTACACTCATTACTCGCGGCAGACAATCTTACCGAGTCCCGTAAGGGTTCGGGCAATGCGTGTGCATCCTGCACAGAAGAAGAAGGTCAACAGCCTGTTCGCCTTAACTATATCTTCATGTAAGTATAAATTTTGTCAGACACATCTTGTGTCATCTTGAAGTCACTCATCTTTGACACCTTACGGTACACCACGGAATCATCAACTAATAACTGAAAATTGCTGTTCACCCTGTCCACCAGACAATTTATGTATATAGAAAACAAAAGGGTCCTATTACGCTTTCCTGGGACACTCCCGAGGATACCCTTGTCTCTGATGAACACTCGCATTCGAGGACAACAAACAGGGATCTATTGCTAAAGAAGTCTTCGAGCGACTCACATATCTAGGAATCTATTCTGTATGCTAGTACCTTCGTTAACAATATTTAGTGGGGCACCGTGCCAAATAATATTCGGAGATCTAGACCTATGAAATCTCCTTGTTCCTATTCATCCATAGTGGTAGTATACCTGAGAAAAGAGCAAGTTGGGTTTCACATGAGCGATTCTTTCTACGCTTTTCGCTCTGCAGAACTAAGAATATGTTCTAGAATTCTGCAGCAAATCGATGTTGAAGATATTGGTATGTAATTTGGTGGGCTCATATTTTTACTGTTATTATATGCTCGATCACCCGTGGTCTAGAGGTAGCGTCTTTGATTAGTAGTCAAAACGTCTTCGGTCCCGGGTTCGAAACCAACAACCCCTTAAATTCTGATTTATAATCAGCATTGGCGGCCGAAGACTTCCGCCATAAAAGATCACCCTCATTCTGCCAACTACCTTGCCCAGTAGAGCGGCGGAGAGGAAAGAGGTGGAGGACACTCTCTTGTCCTTGCGAGGGAAACATGCCAATAAGGGAAGAAGAATCAGCAATGATCAACGGCATGAGGATACAGAAGACAATGGGTACTCGTGCTTTAAACCTCATTCGGATATCCGTGTGGCCACTGTCCAAGCGGAAGTGGCCAAGAGAAAAAAAGATGAATAATCAACGAAAGGATAACTATCTACAAGTCGAGGCGTGGAATTCAGAAGCTTGAACGTGACATAGAAGATAGAAAATCTGAAAAAGGAAACGCAAAGGCTCATTCTAGGTATAGTGGGGGTCAGTGAAATGAAATGGAAAGAAGATCAGGATTTATGATCAGATGAGTGCAAAATAATACCAACAGTAGCAGAAAATTGTGTAACGGAAGTGGTTTCGTTATGAATAGGAATGTAGGGCAGACAGGTAGATACTGTGGACTTTCAGTTACAGGGTTGCCCTCATCAGAATCGACAGCAAACCAACACCAACAATGGTAGTCCAGCTGCAGATGCCTGTGTGCAAGCTGATGGTAATGAGATAGAGAAAGTATACGAAGATACTGAAAAATTAGTATACGTACGTAAAGGGAGATGAAAATATAATAATCGTGGGGGACTGGAATCCAGTTGTACGGGAAGGAGTAGAAGAACAGCTTACAGGAGAATATGGGCTTGGGGCAAGGAATGAGGGAGAAAAAGGATTAATTAGGTATCTGTAATAAATTTCAGCTAGTAATAGCGAATACTCTGTTCAAGAATCACGGGAGGAGGAGGTATACTTGGAAAAGGCCGGATAATACGGGAAGATTTAAGATAGGTTACATCATGGTAAGACAGAGATTCCGGAATCAGATACTGGATATTAAGAAGTAAGCAGCTGCAGATATAGACTCAGATCATACTGTAATAGTGATGAAGAGTAGGCTCAAATTTAAGAGATTTGTCAGGAAGTTTCAATACGAAATGTAATGGGACACAGAACTTTTGTAATGACGAGATACGCTTGAAGTTCTCTAAGGCTATAGACACAGCAATAAGGAATAGCTTTGTAGCCAGTGCAGTTGTACGTGCGAAGAAACCATGTGCAACAGAAGAAATAATTCAATTGATCGATGAAAGAAGGAAGTACCAAAATGTTGAGGTATAGTCAGGAATATAGAATGACAGTTCTCTGATGAATGAAATAAGCAGGAAATACAGGGAAGGTAAGATGAAATGGCTGCAAGAAAAATCTGAAGAAATCATAAAGGAAGTGACTGTCAGAAGGACTGACTCATCATATAGGAAAGTCAAAACAACATTCGGTGAAATTAAAAGCAATGGGAGTTCTACTGTTAAATGCATACGAGAGCGCACATAGGTGGAAAGAGTACATTGAAGGCCTCTATGATCGGGAGAGAGAGAATTGTCTGATGTTATAGAAGCAGAAAGAGCAGTTTATTTGAAAGAGACTGGGAATGCAGTATCAGAATCAGAATTTAAGAGACGTTTGGATTACTTAAGATCAAATAAGGCAGAAGGGATTTATAACATTCCAACTAAACGGCCATTCACGTTGGTGAATTGAATGTATGAGTCTGGAAGCATGCTATCTGACTTTCGGTATAATATCGTCCTCACAATCCCGAAGACTGCAAGAGCTGACAAGTGTGAGAGTTATCGTAATATCAGCTTAACAGCTCATGCATCCAAGGTGCTAACAAAAGTAACATGCAGAAGAATGGAAAAGAAAACTGACGATGTGTTAGATGACCATCAGTTTAACTTTAGGAAAGGCAATTCTGTCGTTGCGATTGATATTGGAAGCAAGATTAAAGATAATGAAGACACGTTCATTGGATTTGTCAACCTGGAAAGAGAGTTCAACAATGTATCACAGTGTAAGGTGATCAAAATTCTGATTAAAATAGGTGTAAGTAAGGGAGAGATGTGTAATATACAACATATTGGCCTACAAAAGCCAAGAAGGAATAATAAGAGTGGACAACCAAGAACGAAGTGTTCTAATTCAAAAGAGAGTAAGACAGGGATGTAATCTTTTGTCCGTACTGTTCAATATGTACATTGAAGGAACAGTGATGGAAATAGAGAAAACTTCAGGAGTGGAATTAAAATTCGAGGTGGAAAGGATATCAACAATACGACTTGCTGATGACATTGCGATCCCGAGTGAAATTGAAGAAGAATTACATGATCTGCTGAATTGAATGAAGAGTCTAATGAGCAAATAATTTGGGTTGAGAGCAATTCGAAGAAGGCGAAAATAAGAAGAAGTAGCAAAAATGAGAATAACGAGAAGCTTAACATCAGGACTGATGGACACGAAGTAGATGAAGTTAAGGAATTCTACACCTTATGCAGCAAAATAACCAATGACGGATGGAGAAAGGAGGCATCAAAAACAGACTAGCACTGAAAAAAAGGGCATTGCCGGCCAAGATGAGTATACTAGTATCAAACATAGGCCTAATTTTGAGAAAGGAATTTCTGAGGATGTACGTCTGGAGCACAGAATTGTGTAGTAGTGAAACATGGTCTGTGGGAAAAGGGGAATAGAAGACAATCGAGGCATTTGAAATGTGATGCTACAGACAAATGTTGAAAATTAGGTAAACTGATAAGATAAGGAATGAGATGGTTCTCCGCAACATCGGGGAGGAAAGGAAAATGTGGAAAACACTGACAAGTAAAGTGCTCAGGATGACAGGACATCTGTTAAGAAATGAGGGAATGACTTCCATGGAACTTGAGGCAGCTGTACAGGACAAAAACTGTAGAGGAAGGCAGAGATTGGGACATATGCAGCAAATAATTGAGGACATATGTTGGAAGTGCTACTCTAAGAGGAAGTGTTTCATACAGGAGAAGAATTCGTACGAAATATTGCCATACGTCTTAAGGAGTGCATCTTAGAGCCCATGTCTACTAGCTTTTCTTGCTTCGAGTGGTCGTTCCTCTCACATGCTCGAGCAATCATGGAGGTGGGGCATTAAGATCGCTTGAATATCAATGTGTGAGCAGGAACTGCCAGTGGTACACCCACGCCGCTATAGACTACAACAAAAAGATTAACAAGTGCTGCTTATCACCAGTTTCGGCTCGATGAATTAGTACCGCTAATGGGAAAAGTAACACTTGCACATAGACACCGACTGTTGTTTGCACACGACCGTGCATTATCCCATTTTCTAGCGACAGTGCAACGTTTTGTAGGAGATGGACTGGTTGAGGAGGTCCGATACCATTGTCTACCCCTTCACCAGGTCTGAATCCATTAGCATTCTGGGTACGGTGACATTTAAAGTAATTGTTGGACGCCTAACCAGTTGAAAAACTGTATGCATTAGGAGAAGGTGCGACAAAAGCAAGTTTAGCAATTGAAATCGAGCCAGGCGTATTTGAAAGAGTATCTGATAAACTACGAACCTAGTTCTAAACAGCTGGGAATGAGAGGACAAATTCAATCATGTCTCACCAAGTATTGGTTTCACAACAAGTAATTACATTACCGTTTCTACTAGTTCTGAACAATGATTCCTCCCATACGAACATCTGTACGGATATATTAAAATTTCACCCTGTGCACCTAACCGGAAATTTGTGATACTTACACCCAGTGTACCTGGAAACTACCTGCTCACTACGTCACAGACTACCTGCACCACGAGGCCTCATCATCCGCTCCATATGCCTGCAATTAGGTGCTGTGCGACCCTGACGCAACCGCGTCGACACCACCATGCATAAAACCAATGTGAACAAAATATGCCACTGCTGGAAGAGGAGCAAGAGCGCTACCATCTGCCTACATAACGCTCTATGAAATTCCCACTTACATAAGCACGTGTCACTGACCGGTTGGACTTGTTTTCGTGTTTGCATCCCACTATTCCTTCTTTTATGAAGCATAGCTACATCTACATGGTTACTCTGCAGCTCAAACTTGAGTGTCTGTTCTAGGGTTCATCGAACCAATTTGACACTATTTTTCTGCAGTTCCAATATCGAACAGTGTGATGGAAGAACGAACCTCTGCATCTTTCTGAGCCAGATCTGATTTCTCTTTTTCTATTACGATGGCCATTTCTCGGTGTGTAGGTTGGCGTGAACGAAATACTTTTGCAATCAGGGGAGAAAGTTGGAGATTGAATTTCGTGAACGGATTTCGCCATAATGAAGAACGCCATTGTTTTAATTACTGACACCCTCAACTCTGAGTCACATCCGCGACACTCTCTCTCATATTTATCGATAATAAAAAACTTCTTTGAAGTTTCTCGATATCCTCCGTCACACTTCCCTGGTAAGGATTCCATGCCGTAAACCAAAACTCTAGCAGAGGACGGACAAGCGTAGTGTAATCAGTCTCTTTAGAGGGTTAGTTGTATCTATTGATTGTTCAGACAGTAAACAGCAGTCTTTGAGTCGCCTTCTCCACAACATCATCAGTGTGATCGTTCCGATTAAAGTCGTTCGTAACTCTTACCAGTAGATATTTAGTTGAAGTGACAGTCTTAGAATTAAATGACTTATCGTGTAAGAGAAATTTAACGAATTTCCTTTGGGACTCGCGTGGATAATTTCGCATGTTTCATTATTTGCGGACACAATTCCAACTTTCCAGGCCACTCAGATATTTTGTCTAAATCACTTTGCAGTTGTTTTTGATATACTGATGACTGTGTTCGACGGAAAATGACAGTATGACCTGTAGGCAATGAAAGATGGCGCCTCAGATTGTCTCCTAAATCATTTATATAGATTAGAAACAGCCGAGTGCCTATAACACTTCCTTGGGGAACGCCAGATATACACTCCTGGAAATGGAAAAAAGAACACATTGACACCGGTGTCGCAGACCCACCATACTTGCTCCGGACACTGCGAGAGGGCTGTACAAGCAATGATCACACGTACGGCACAGCGGACACACCAGGAACCGCGGTGTTGGCCGTCGAATGGCGCTAGCTGCGCAGCATTTGTGCACCGCCGCCGTCAGTGTCAGCCAGTTTGCCGTGGCATACGGAGCTCCATCGCAGTCTTTAACACTGGTAGCATGCCGCGACAGCGTGGACGTGAACCGTATGTGCAGTTGACGGACTTTGAGCGAGGGCGTATAGTGGGCATGCGGGAGGCCGGGTGGACGTACCGCCGAATTGCTCAACACGTGGGGCGTGAGGTCTCCACAGTACATTGATGTTGTCGCCAGTGGTCGGCGGAAGGTGCACGTGCCCGTCGACCTGGGACCGGACCGCAGCGACGCACGGATGCACGCCAAGACCGTAGGATCCTACGCAGTGCCGTAGGGGACCGCACCGCCACTTCCCAGCAAATTAGGGACACTGTTGCTCCTGGGGTATCGGCGAGGACCATTCGCAACCGTCTCCATGAAGCTGGGCTACGGTCCCGCACACCGTTAGGCCGTCTTCCGCTCACGCCCCAACATCGTGCAGCCCGCCTCCAATGGTGTCGCGACAGGCGTGAATGGAGGGACGAATGGAGACGTGTCGTCTTCAGCGATGTGAGTCGCTTCTGCCTTGGTGCCAATGATGGTCGTATGCGTGTTTGGCGCCGTGCAGGTGAGCGCCACAATCAGGACTGCATACGACCGAGGCACACAGGGCCAACACCCGGCATCATGGTGTGGGGAGCGATCTCCTACACTGGCCGTACACCACTGGTGATCGTCGAGGGGACACTGAATAGTGCATGGTACATCCAAACCGTCATCGAATCCATCGTTCTACCATTCCTAGACCGGCAAGGGAACTTGCTGTTCCAACAGGACAATGCACGTCCGCATGTATCCCGTGCCACCCAACGTGCTCTAGAAGGTGTAAGTCAACTACCCTGGCCAGCAAGATCTCCGGATCTGTCCCCCATTGAGCATGTTTGGGACTGGATGAAGCGTCATCTCACGCGGTCTGCACGTCCAGCACGAACGCTGGTCCAACTGAGGCGCCAGGTGGAAATGGCATGGCAAGCCGTTCCACAGGACTACATCCAGCATCTCTACGACCGTCTCCATGGGAGAATAGCACCCTGCATTGCTGCGAAAGGTGGATATACACTGTACTAGTGCCCACATTGTGCATGCTCTGTTGCATGTGTCTATGTGCATGTGGTTCTGTCAGTGTGATCATGTGATGTATCTGACCCCAGGAATGTGTCAATAAAGTTTCCCCTTCCTGGGACAATGAATTCTCGGTGTTCTTATTTCAATTTCCAAGAGTGTAGCTACCCGTTTCACTCGGTAATTCTCCGTCATTTACTCTGAACTGTGGTCTTTCTGGCAGAAAATCATGAATTCAGTCACACAACTGAGACGTTACTCTATAGGAACACTATTTCAGTAGAAGTCACTTGTGACGAACGGTATTAAAGCCCTTCTGGAAATATGGAATCAATTTGTGATCCCATGTCGATATCACTCACTATTTCATTACAATAAAGGGCTAGTTATGTTTCACGAGAACGATTTTTCTGAATGCATTCTGTGTGTCAAAAGGTCATATTGTTAGATACTGTGTTCGAACACAGAATTTGTTCCAAAATCCTATTGCAAATGAACGTCAGTGACATAGGTCTCTAATTCAGAGGACTACTCATATTTCCTTTTCTGGGTATGGGAGTGACGTGTCCGGCTTTCCGCAGTTTCGCCCAGTATTGAGACCGGCGCAAGAAATATCGACCACAGAAAACATACTTTACAGCAAAGCGCTATGGCGAGTGACGTGTCCGGCTTTCCGCAGTTTCGCCCAGTATTGAGACCGGCGCAAGAAATATCGACCACAGAAAACATACTTTACAGCAAAGCGCTATGGCGAGACGCCAATGACGGACTACGAAGAAGCCGTGTCTCCAGTAGTTTCGATGCACCACCGCCGCGCCTGTCATTATGTACCGTCGAAAGAGGGCAGGAGGGCAGTTCTGTTCGAGGTCGGATCCTGGCCGCTTCCAGGAAATTCCTGTCGGAGTAACGTGGCGATGCTGCCTTCTCACCGTGACACAGCCCGTGTCAACTGCCGGGGCGTGTCTACGAACTTGTGGTTTCTAATGACTGTACTGAAATCACAGTACTGCCATTCTGAACTTTTATCAATTAGCCACTCAGTAACATGGCTCAGTCATATGACTACAAGCTCACGCTTGGAGTTTCATAGCTACAGCCGAGTCTGGAGAGCAGAGCTAAGTTATTTTGTAACTAACAAAATGTTACTTATTCAAAGTGTTCGAATTAACCGAATTATTACTAGCCACCTCAGTGTCCAAGAAGTCAGTTAGTCGTACACCAATTACTTTAAATGACACCGTACCCAGAATGTTAATGGACTCGGACCTGGTGAAGGGGTAGACAGTGGTATCGGATCACCTCAACCAGTCCATCTGCAAAACATTGCACCATCGCTAGAAAATGGGATAGGGCACGGTCTTGTACAAACAACAGTCGTTGTCTTTGTGCAAGTGTTACGTTCCCCATTAACGGTAGTAATTCATCGAGTTGAAACTGGTGATACACAGCACTTGTTGATCTTTTTGTTGCTGCGCAAGATTAGCCGAGCGGTCTAAGGCGCTGCTGTCAGGTACTGTACGGCTGGTCCCGGAGGAGGTTCGAATCCTCCCTCGTATGGATGTATGTGTTTGTCTTTAGGATAATTTAGGTTAAGTAGTGTGTAAGCTTAGGGACTGACGACCTTAGCAGTTAAGCCCCATAAAATTTTTGAAAAAAATAATCTTTTTGTTGAAGTCTAGCGCCGGCTCCGGTGGCCGAGCGGTTCTAGGTGCTTCAGTCCTAAACCGCGCGACTGCTACTGTCGCACGATCGAATCCTGCCTCGGGCATGGATGTGTGTGATGTCCTTAGGTTAGTTAGGTTTAAGTAGTTCTAAGATCTAGGGACAGATGACCTCAGATGTTAAGTCCCATAGTGGTAAGAGCCATTTGAACCATTTGAAGTCTATAACCGTATGGGGGTACCACTGGCAGTGCCTGCCCATACATTGATATTCAAACAAACCAAATGTCTCACTCCTGATTCCTCGAGCGTTTGTGAGTAGTGTTAATAAGCAATGAACAGCAACAGTAAGACGGCCTACGCCACCGATTACTACACATTATTAGTCACAAGTAAAAAGACCCATTTCTCGACAGGTATCGATTTCCGACCATACAGGATGTCCCAGGAGAAATGGTTAATACTCAGAACTATGAGAGGAACGATCATTCGAAGCAACAAAGGCTAGTAAACATGAGCTCTAGATGCACTCCTTAAGAGGTATGAGCACTACTTCATCTTCAATACCGTCAAACAAAGCAATTCTACTGCAAGCTGCCTGCTTTCCATCTTTTGAGAAGTAGTTATATAGAAGATAAGAAAACGAAAGATGAAGTTTTGAATTCAATGTTTAAAAAATCGTTCATGCAAGAGAATCGTAGAAACTTACTCTTGTTTCAAATCGCACAGAGTTTCGTATGGACGACACAGTTATACGCATTCGTGGCGTAGAGAAACAACTGTAAGAGTTGAAAACAAATACGTCGCCAGGTCCGGATGGAATCTCAATTCGGTTTTACGAACAGGACTTTACTGCGTTTATCCCTTACTTAGCTGCACTTATCGCGAAACACTCGCCCAGTGAGAAGTCCTAAGCGTCAGGAAGAAAGCGTTGCTGACTCCTGCTATTTTTTTTTTTTTTTTGACTCATCAGCCTTCTGAATGGTTTGAGGCCCGCCAGTAATCTTCCTCCTTTGCCAAATTCTTGATCTGAGAGTAGCCCTTCCAACATACGTCCTCAATTATTTGCTGTATGTATTCCAATTTCTGCCTTCCTCTACAGTTTTTGTACTCTAGAGCTCCCTCAAGTACCATGAAAGTCATTCCCTGATGTCTTATCGGACATCCTACCATCCTGACCATTTTCCTTATCACTGTTTTCCACATTTTTCTTTTGACCCCGACGCTGCGGAGAACCTCCTCATTTCTTATCTTATCAGTCCACCTAACTTTCAACATTCGTCTCCAGTATCACATTTCAAATGCCTTGATTCTCTTCTACTCCGGTTATCCCACAGTGCATGTTTCACTACTATTCGTCCACGAGACTCAGAGGGCCAAAGACACGGGTTCACAGTTAGACGCCGTGTTTCTAGACTTCCGCAAGGCGTTTGATACAGTTCGCCACGATCGTTTAATGAACAAAGTAAGAGCATAAGGACTATCAGACCAATTGTGTGATTGGATTGAAGAGTTTCTAGATAACAGAACGCAGCATGTCATTCTCAATGGAGAGAAGTCTTCCGAAGTAAGAGTGATTTCAGGTGTGCCGCAGGGGAGTGTCATAGGACCGTTGCTATTCACAATATACATAAATGACCTTGCGGATGACATCGGAAGTTCACTGAGACTTTTTACAGATGATGCTGTGGTGTATCGAGAGGTTATAACAATGGAAAATTGTACTCAAATGCAGGAGGATCTGCAGCGAATTGACGCATGGTGCAGGGAAAGGCAATTCAATCTCAATGTAGACAAGTGTAATGTGCTGCGAATACATAGAAAGATAGATCCCTTATCATTTAGCTACAATATAGCAGGTCAGCAACTGGAAGCAGTTAATTCCATAAATTATCTGGGAGTATGCATTAGGAGTGATTTAAAATGGAATGATCGTATAAAGTTGATCGTCGGTAAAGCAGATGCCAGACAGATTCATTGGAAGAATCCTAAGGAAATGCAATCCGAAAACAAAGGAAGTAGGTTACAGTACGCTTGTTCGCCCACTGCTTGAATACTGCTCATCAGTGTGGGATCCGTACCAGATAGGGTTGATAGAAGAGATAGAGAAGATCCAATGGAGAGTAGCGCGCTTCGTTACAGGATCATTTAGCAATTGCGAAAGCGTTACGGAGATGATAGATAAACTCCAGTGGAAGACTCTGTAGGAGAGACGCTCAGTAGCTCGGTACGGGCTTTTGTTAAAGTTTCGAGAACATACCTTCATAGAAGAGTCAAGCAGTATATTGCTCCCTCCTACGTATATCTCGCGAAGAGACCATGAGGATAAAATCAGAGAGATTAGAGCCCACCCAGAAGCATACCGACAATCCTTCTTTCCACGAACAAAACGAGACTGGAATAGAAGGGAGAACCGATAGATGTACTCAAGGTACCCTCTGCCTTACACCGTCAGATGGCTTGCGGAGTAAGGTTGGTTCAAATGGCTCTGAGCACTATGCGACAACTACTGAGGTCATCAGTCGCCTAGAACTCAGAACTAATTAAACCTAACTAACCTAAGGACATCACACACATCCATGCCCGAGGCAGGATTCGAACCTGCGACCGTAGCGGTCGCTCGGCTCCAGACTGTAGCGCCTAGAACCGCACGGCCACTCCGGCCGTCGCGGAGTATGGATGTAAATGTAGATGTAGATGTAGAATGCTGTTCTCCAGACGTACAATCTCAGAAACTTCTGTCTCGAAATTAGTCCTATGTTTGAGACAAGTATACTTATCTTGGCCAGGAATGTCCTTTCTGTCAGTACTAGTCTGTTTTTGATGTCCTCCCTTCTCCGTCCGTCATTGGTTATTTTGCTGTAGAATTCCTTAACTTCATCTACTTCATGACCATCCGTCCTGATGTGAAGCTTCTCGCTATTCTCATCTCTGCTACTTCTTCTTATATTCGTCTTTCTTCGATTTACTCTCAATCCATATACTTTGCTCATTAGACTCTTCATTCCACTCAGCAGATCATGTAATTCTTCTTCAATTTCACTCGGGATAGCAATGTCATCAGCAAATCGTATCATTGATATCCTCCCCACTTCGAATTTTAATTCCACTCTGGAAGTTTTTTCTATTTCCATCATTGTTTCTTCAGTGCACATATTGAACAGCATGGACAAAAGATTGCATCTTTGTCTTACACACTTTTTAATCCGAACACTTCGTTCTTGGTGGCCACTCTTATTATTCCCCCTTGGCTTTTGTGGGCCTACATATTATCCACCTGTCCCTTACTTACCCGTGGTTTCTTCGCACAAACATCTTCGACTTTACTGCCTACTAAGTTATTTCTTACTGCTGTGTCTACAGCCTTAGAGAACTTCAAGTGTTTCTCGTCATTACAAAGGTTATGTATGACATTGCTTTTCGTACTGAAGCTTCCTGACTATTCCCTTAAATTTCGGCCTACTCTTAATCACTATTACATTTTGAACTGAGTTTATATCTCCACCTGCGTACGCCTTAATATCCAGTATCTGATTCCGGAATGTGTCTACAGCCTTAGAGAACTTCAAGTGTTTCTCGTCATTACGAAGGTTATGTATGACATTGCTTTTCGTACTGAAGCTTCCTGACTATTCCCTTAAATTTCGGCCTACTCTTAATCACTATTACATTTTGAACTGAGTTTATATCTTCACCTGCGTACGCCTTAAAATCCAGTATCTGATTCCGGAATCTCTGACTATGGTGCAATCTGTCTGAAATCTTGCCGTATTACCCGGCCTTTTCCAAGAATACCTCCTCCTCTTGTGATTCTTGAACAGAGTATTCGCTATTGCTAGCTGCAACTTATAACAGAACTCAATTAATCTTTCCTCTACATCATTCCTTGTCCCAAGCCCACATTCTCCTGTTACCTTTTCTTCTACTTCTTCCACACAACTGCATTCCAGTCCCCCACGATTATTATACTTTCATCTCCTTTACGTACATTCTTACCTTTTCAGTATCTTCATATACACTCCTGGAAATGGAAAAAAGAACACATTGACACCGGTGTGTCAGACCCACCATACTTGCTCCGGACACTGCGAGAGGGCTGTACAAGCAATGATCACACGCACGGCACAGCGGACACACCAGGAACCGCGGTGTTGGCCGTCGAATGGCGCTAGCTGCGCAGCATTTGTGCACCGCCGCCGTCAGTGTCAACCAGTTTGCCGTGGCATACGGAGCTCCATCGCAGTCTTTAACACTGGCAGCATGCCGCGACAGCGTGGACGTGAACCGTATGTGCAGTTGACGGACTTTGAGCGAGGGCGTATAGTGGGCATGCGGGAGGCCGGGTGGACGTACCGCCGAATTGCTCAACACGTGGGGCGTGAGGTCTCCACAGTACATCGATGTTGTCGCCAGTGGTCGGCGGAAGGTGCACGTGCCCGTCGATCTGGGACCGGACCGCAGCGACGCACGGATGCACGCCAAGACCGTAGGATCCTACGCAGTGCCGTAGGGGACCGCACCGCCACTTCCCAGCAAATTAGGGACACTGTTGCTCCTGGGGTATCGGCGAGGACCATTCGCAACCGTCTCCATGAAGCTGGGCTACGGTCCCGCACACCGTTAGGCCGTCTTCCGCTCACGCCCCAACATCGTGCAGCCCGCCTCCAGTGGTGTCGCGACAGGCGTGAATGGAGGGACGAATGGAGACGTGTCGTCTTCAGCGATGAGAGTCGCTTCTGCCTTGGTGCCAATGATGGTCGTATGCGTGTTTGGCGCCGTGCAGGTGAGCGCCACAATCAGGACTGCATACGACCGAGGCACACAGGGCCAACACCCGGCATCATGGTGTGGGGAGCGATCTCCTACACTGGCCGTACACCACTGGTGATCGTCGAGGGGACACTGAATAGTGCACGGTACATCCAAACCGTCATCGAACCCATCGTGTCAATAAAGTTTCCCCTTCCTGGGACAATGAATTCACGGTGTTCTTATTTCAATTTCCAGGAGTGTACTTTCTCTATCTCATCGTCAGTACTTTCTCTATTTCATCATCGTCAACTTGCACGTAGGCATCTACAGCTGAACTACGATTGTTGGTGTCGGTTTGCTGTAGATTCTGATTAGAACAACCTGATCACTGAAAGTTCACAGTAACTACCTCTCTGCCTTACCGTCCTATTCATAACGAATCTTTCTCCCTGTACACCATTTCCTGCTGCTGCTGATATTACTTTACACTCATCTCACCAGAAATCCTGGTCTTCTTTCCATTTCACTTCACTGTCCCATACTATATCTAGATTGAGCCTTCGCATTTCTTTTTTCAGATTTTCTTGCTTTTCTGTCACTTTCAAGCGTCTGAATTCAAGTCCACGACTCGTAGACAATTGTCCTTTCGTTGATTATTTAAGCCTTTCTCTTGGCCACTTCCGCTTTGACAGTCCCTATCAGGATATCCGAATGGTCACGGTTAAAGCAGGCTCAGACATGGTAATTGGATGTCTCTATAGGAGCCCTGGCTCAGCAGCTGTTGTGGCTGAGCACCTGAAGGATAATTTGGAAAATATTTCGGGTAGGTTTCTCCACCATGTTATAGTTCTGGGTGGAGATTTTAATTTGCCGGATATAGACTGGGACACTCAAACGTTCAAGACGGGTGGCGGGGAGAAAGAATCCAGTGAAATTTTGTCAAGTGCTTTATCTGAAAACTACCTGGAGCAGTTAAACAGAGAACCGACTCGTGGCGATAACATATTAGACCTTCTGGTGACAAACAGAGACTAACTATTTGAAACAGATAACGCAGAACAGGGAATCAGCGATCATAAAGCGGTTACTGAACCGATGATTTCAGCCGTAAATAGAAATATTAGAAAACCTAGGAAGATTTTTCTGTTTAGCAAAAGTGACAAAAAGCATATTTCAGAGTACCTGATGGCTCAACACAAAAGGTGTGTCTCAAGTACAGATATTGTTGAGGATATGTGGACAAAGTACAAAACCATCGTACATTATGTATTAGATGAGTATGAGCCAGATTGTAAGAGATGGAAAAGAGCCACCGTGGTACAACAACCGAGTTAGAAAACTGCTGCCGAAGCAAAGGGAACTTCACAGCAAACACAAATATAGCCAAAGCCTTGCAGACAAACAAAAATTACGCGAAGCGAAATTTAGTGTGAGGAGGGCTATGCGAGGGGCGTTCACTGAATTCGAAAGTAAAGTTATATGTACGAACTTGGAAAAAATTGTAAGAAATTTTGGTCTTATGTCAAAGCGGTAGGTGGATCAAAACAAAATGTCCAGACACTCTGTGACCAAAATGGTACTGAAACAGAGGATGACAGACTAAAGGCCGAAATACTAAATGTCTTTTTCCAAAGCTGTTTCACAGAGGAAGACTGCACTGTAGGTCCTTCTCTAGATTGTCGCATGGATGACAAAATGGTAGATATCGAAATAGACGACAGAGAAATAGAGAAACAAATAAAATCGCTCAAAAGAGGAAAGACCGCTGAGCTGATGACATACAAATTCGATTTTACACAGAGTACGCGAAGGAACTTGCCCCCTAGGTCTCTAGAAGAGCGTAGCGTTCCAAAGGATTGGAAAAGCGCACAGGTCATCCTCGTTTTCAAGAAGGGACGTCGAACAGATGTGCAGAACTATAGACCTATATCTCTAACTTCGATCAGTTGTAGAATATTGGAACACATATTATGTTCGAGTATAATGACTTTTCTGGAGATTAGAAATCTACTCTGTAGGAATCAGCATGGGTTTCGAAAAAGACGATCGTATGAAACCCAGCTCGCGCCATTCGTCCACGAGACTCAGAGGGCCGTAGACACGGGTTCACAGGTAGATTCTGTGTTTCTAGACTTCCGCAAGGCGTCCGATACAGTTCCCCACAGTCGTTTAATGAACAAAGTAAGAGCATATGGACTATCAGACCAATTGTGTGATTGGATTGAAGAGTTCCTGGATAACAGAACACAACATGTCATTCTCAATGGAGAGAAGTCTTCCGAAGTAAGAGTGATTTCAGGTGTGCCGCAGGGGAGTGTCGTAAGACCGTTGCTATTCACAATATACATAAATGACCTTGTGGATGACATCGGAAGTTCACTGAGGCTTTTTGCGGGTGATGCTCTGGTTTATCGAGATGTTGTAACAATGGAAAATTGTACTGAAATGCAGGAGGATCTGCAGCGAATTGACGCATGGTGCAGGGAATTGCAATTGAATCTCAGTGTAGAGAAGTGTAATGTGCTGCGAATACATAGAAAGAAAGATCCCTTATAATTTAGCTACAATATAGCAGGTCAGCAACTGGAAGCAGTTAATTCCATAAATTATCTGGGAGTACGCATTAGGAGCAATTTAAAATGGAATGATCGTATAAAGTTGATCGTCGGTAAAGCAGATGACAGACTGAGATTCATTGGAAGAATCATAAGGAAATGCAATCCGAAAACAAAAGAAGTAGGTTACAGTACGCTTGTTCGCCCACTGCTTGAATACTGCTCAGCAGTGTTGGATCCGTACCAGATAGGGTAGATAGAAGAGATAGAGAAGATCCAATGGAGAGCAGCGCGCTTCGTTACAGGATCATTTAGTAATTGCGAAAGCGTTATGGAGATGATAGATAAACTCCAGTGGAAGACTCTGCAGGAGAGACGCTCAGTAGTTCGGTACGGGCTTTTGTTAAAGTTTCGAGAACATACCTTCACCGAGGAGTCAAGCAGTATATTGCTCCCTCCTACGTATATCTCGCGAAGAGACCATGAGGTTAAAATCAGGGAGATTAGAGCCCACACAGAGGCATACCGACAATCCTTCTTCCCACGAACAATACGAGACTGGAATAGAAGGGAGAACCGATAGAGGTACTCAAGGTACCCTCCGCCACACACTGTCAAGTGGCTTGCGGATTATGGATGTAGATGTAGAATGGGGACTACTCCAGAATGTTTTGCCGATGGAAAGATCGTCATCATGATACTTTTTCAATTACAGGTGAAATGTCTTGTGGATACACGTTATGTGTTTTTAAAGCAGGGGTTTCCATTGTCTTCTGCATCCTCATGTCGTTGATCAGTGCTGATTCTTCCGCCTTTATTGGCATGTTTCCATCCCAAGGAAGGACAAGAGAGTGCCCTCCACCTCTGTCCTCTCCTCCGCTCTATTGGACAAGGTAGTTGGCAGAATGAGTGTGACCTTTTTTGGCAGAAGTCTTCTGCCGCCAATGCTGATTATAAATCAGAATTTAAGGGGTTGTTGGTTTCGAACCCGGGGCCGATGACGTTTTGATTACTAATCAAAGACGCTACCTCTAGAACACGGGTCATCGAGTATATAAGAACGGTAAAAAAAAATGGACCCACAAAATTACAGACCAATATCCTCATCATCGGTGTGCTGCAGAATTGTAGAACGTAATCTGAGTTCGAATATAATAAACTTCCTGCAGAGCGAAAAGCTTAGAATGAATCACTCATGTGAAAAACATCTTGCTCTTTTCTCAGATATATTACCAACTGTGGATGATGAGGTATAAGCAGATTTTGTAGGTCTAGATTTCCGAAAATTATATGGTACGGTGCCTCACTGCTGCCCTACTCTCAGCCACACATCAGACATATGTAACAACAACTACTGAAATGGTTACAATTCGATTTCCAAAATATACGACGGGGTGCTGACATTTAATGCCTCCGAAACTTTTATACGAAAACTCTAAAAACTTTTTAAATAAAAAAAATACGTTAATAAAATTCTACGTCCATATGTTTCGCGTCTACACATTTAATTCTGAACATAGTCAACCTGGCGACGATCAAATTTCTTCCATCGAGAGAACATTTCTTGATATCGTCTCTGGGGAAACTTCGACTTTGTTGACGGAGCCGCAAACCTCACCTCTGCTTGCACGACTAGTCGGGGTCGTATGGATTCTGTTCAATGACAATAAATGCAATGTGTCGGATTGTTGCAGGTGTTGCAATGCTCGGTGTGGTCTGGCATTGTTATGCTGAAGGAGAGATCGCTGGATAAACTCTCCTGCTGTTAGGAACTTCATTACAGCACGCTGTATCTTAGGCACCGGCATAGTCACGTTACGCAGCGCAGTGTTGCGCTTTAGAATTCGGAGGCCTCTAGCTACAAATCTGTAGATGTGGAGAACAAGGATGTAGAATGTTAATGACGTTCGTTTTATTTTAAAAAAAAGTTCGAGGGCGTTACTTTTCAGTATCTACTTACACATTTATTGACTAAGAGATTCTCAGGTTCAAGAGATCGTTGTTCAATATTCGTAGCCTGTGATTGTACTGCTCTGAATCCAACTGTAGCAGAATACAGCCCTATATCCTGCTGATGCCCTTTCCAAGAGCGGCGGATCATTTATGGACGGGTGAAATGCGATGACTGGGACTGAAATGGTGACAGCGATTGGAAATTGGAAGCTCACTGTCGAAGACATTCTGCAGACTACTCTTCGAACACTCCGCCAGTTAATCCGTGGAGCAAGACATATCCTAGTGGACAGTGATATATCCACACTGTATTTTCCGTGTCAAATTTTGCACGAAACATAATTCCGCGCTGCTAACGAGTTCCGCAGCCGGCTGTTAAATGTCGCTGGCGTACTCGTATCGCCTGGACGCGTAGGCAGTGCCATTCGACCATTGTTGCTGGAGGGATATCTACTCTACCAGGTTTGCGACCCGACCTCACAACAGTTGTCTCCGGCAGACTAATTTTTATTGCTATTGCACGAGTTCATTTTACGTTTTACCTAATTCAGCCATCCCCTAATAGTTTTATACACAAATAACGAAAGTTATCGAACAGGCATCAGTAATGAATACGTTTCTACAGTTACAAAAAGATGTAGAAGCTATGAGCATTAGTGCAGTGTCTGCACTTAGCAGGGCCTGTATAGTTCGATGCAAAGTTCTTTCAGACGTGCATGCATTTGCGAAGGAGCAAAAATTGCTGACGATGGACAATCGTATTAAATCGTGAAATGTATTCGCAAATTGCGAATATGTTGAATGGTTATTAATGGGTGAATGGTTAGTGGAGAGTGATTTGCAAACAGAAACTGGGTGAAGTTAGCCAATATGAAACTCTGAAGTCTACTTTAAGTTTAATGGGCCACAAAATTTTGTTGGGTCACCACCTAATTTAATTAAAATTGGGAAAATGTAACATAATAACTGAATTAATCACTGAATTGGTAAACACAACTAACGTGTTAATATTAATAAAAGTATCCAGTGACTATGTGGAGTTGGCATATGGGGGACAATTTAAGTACAGCCATTAAATCAATTAATTCAGGGCAAGCAGGAGCTTATGCCTCAATCAAAAGAATAAGATAATCAGACAAAGTCTACAAACAAAAGCCTACCTTTTGTGCTTCAGAAACGCCAGGTGGGATGTATTAAAATAATCTTACAAAAGGGGAATGGTTTGTCCGAGAAACAGTCATCACTCCAGAATGAGATTTCCACTCTGCAGCGCAGTGGGCGCTGATATGAAACTTCCTGGCAGATTAAAACTGTGTGCCGGACCGAGACTCGAACTCGGGAACTTTGTCTTTCGCGGGCAAGTGCTCTACCAACTTTTTTAAATTATTTTTTTATCTTTCTTTTATTCCCACTACTTTTTCTTCCTACCAACTTTTTTTTCTTTTCTTTTTGTTTTAAGTTGCAGGTAAGGATAAAACAAATAAAAACCTCTTGCGTATGAAAATAAAAGACGACGTTCTTCATAAAACTACACAATATCCTTTGAAAACGTAAAACATAAAAGGAAGCTATATTTCCGTAACAGCCTTCTTTTTTATTTTTTTTTATTTATTTTTTTTAACAGAAATGAGTATACAGTCTCACCATCAGCAACAACCCATTTTTTTTTTGGAGCACAGGAGAAAGAAAACAAATAAGCTGTAGATAGAGAGCTATGCGTGAAAAGGATAAACATGTGTCAGGAAAAAAAACTTAGAAGAGGAGGAGAAAAGAGAAGTGAAATAAAATAGAAATACTTTTCGCGCCATGCTCCATTTTGGCGCCCCATCAGAAACAAAATGAATTCTATCATTGACCACTATAGGGGAACGTGGGATCGTCCAGTCTTGGCTGGCACGGTTCGTTGAGATTCCAGCTTTGAGGCTGGTTGGTGAAAATACTCTGTAAATAGTTCGCGAAAGTGGCCCGATAGTGTCGATGTCGGCGAAGGGTGTGGTGACGGAGGCGTGTCCAAAAGTCCGCCGGATCGACGATATCGTCCCGGAGTTGACAACCATGCCACTGATCCATGTGATGGCGTGCCACTTAGCCGATGGAAAGTAGGTCGTGTCGGGATATATCATCATGGTAGGAGAAACGTGATGTGGTGGTACTCGGAGGTAAAAAGCCACTATCTTCTGTACGAGGGTCCAGACAGCTGCTGCTGGCCCACACTCAAAACGATGTAAATCTGCATCTTCGACATTGCACTTGAGGCACAGGGGTGAGTCCACCAGTGCGATGCGATGCAGTTTCGGTCTTGTAGTATACTTGCCGTTGACGAGAAGGTACCACGTAGAGGTGGTGTCAATGGTGTGATATGGTTGGTGGATCGTTTTCCAAACTGTAGGCCGTGAAACCTGGGGGTGACGTGTTTCGACAGGGTTGCGGGGTGGAGACTCTCGGAGAAGGCAATAGATGTCGCGTGTGGTCGTCTTCCTCGTCCTGGGGAGCTCGGTGCATATGTAGCTGTACTCCAAAAAGAAACGGCCGATATGTGGCATCGGAGGTGGGATGTGTGCCAGAGACGTCGGTGGGCGTCTCGAAACAGGTGCGAGCTCGGTGGTCAACATTCCAGTAAAACTAGCATTTTGGCTTTTCCATAACCGGAGCATAGTATTGGTGTAAAGTGCCCTTGTCCTGGCCCTTACATTAACCAGATCGAGGCCACCGTCCCGCTTCGGTAAGGTGAGAGCTTCATACTGGACTTTTTAAGATGTGTCCAGAACAAATAAAATAGCCGAAGGCCGCCTGTAATCTGGCCGCCATTGTCACAGTGATGGGCAGAATCTGCGCTATATTGGGTATCCGGGATGCCAGATGGGTATTGACGAAGGTGACTCTCTGGCACATATTCAGCGGGCGTAGTATGTGATTTTGTATCTTGGCCCGGATGCGTTGCAGTAGCGCCCGAAAATTGATCGCCGAGGTGCGGTGAATGTCTCATGTGTACACTAATCGGAGACAACGAAGGGTGTCCACCAGTTGAAATGGAACTACGCTGTCTGCGGGAAGGCCGCGGCCGATCTTCATGGCGCACGATTTTGCCACGTTCATAGCGCTCCCTGCCCCTGCACTGTAACGGGTAATCCACTGCATCGCAGCTTGTACGTCGGCCGCTGAACGTACGACGAGGGCCAAGTCGTCCGCGTAAGCTCGGCAGCGGAACATATGATCCCGGAGTGGAATACCTGTCAAACGTCGCCGTAATCCGCAAATGAGTGGTTTTATTGCAAATGGCATAAAGCACCGTCGAAAAAGGGCAACCCTGCCGTACTGAGCGTTCTATCCGTATAGATTCTGTAAGTTTGCCATTGACGAGAAGTCTGGACGTTGCTCCACGAAGGAGCCGCATAATCACTTACGTGAACGTCGGGGGAATTGCCATTCGGTCCATCACTGCGTTGAGGAATGCATGATTGACGCGATCAAACGCTTGGTTGAAGTCGATGGACATTAAAGAGCCTGGCAGTCGCGAGAGTGTTGCCACAGCGATCACATCTCGATAGTCACTGAGGGCTGTCTGTATATTACGATCGCCGCCTAAGGATGTTTGTTCGTGGGAAACAACGTCTCGTAAGACATGTTTGAGTCCAAAATGGTTCAAATGGCTCTGAGCACTATGGGACTTAACTTCTGAGGTCATCAGTCCCCTAGAACTTAGAACTACTTAAACCTAACTAACCTAAGGACATCACACACATCCATGCCCGAGGCAGGATTCGAACCTGCGACCGTAGCGGTCGCGCGATTCCAGACTGTAGCGTCTAGAACCGCTCGGCCACTTCGGCCGGCCCATGTTTGTGTCGCATTGCGCCAACTGAGCTACCGAAGCACAACTGACGCCCCGTCCTCACAGCTTTACTTCTGCCAGTACCTCGTCTCCTACCTTCCAAACTTTACAGAAGCTCTCCTGCGAAACTTGCAGAACCACCACTCCTGAAAGAAAGGATATTGCGGAGACATGGTTTCGCCACAGCCTAGGGGATGTTTCCAGAATGAGGAGCGGTCAGGACTTGTAAGTGGGCGTCCAGTACTGCCGTTAAATGACAGAACAGAAATGTAGGTAAAATAAATAGACTGTATTTCAATGTGTGATGTACAAGGGGCGCGTCTAGGATCGGAAGTTACCATGTTTAGGCCAGTCTAGGAGGATGAACAACTAATTGAAATGGGCAACATAAGGGGAGGTGGCTCATGTTACCTTACGTTGGTGGCCGGTTATCGAACGCAGAGTCGGAGGCTCTGCCTCCTAAGAAGACGTCTGTTCTGCTCAAGTCCGCATCACAAGAGAGAGAAGTAACTGCGTTCTGCACTGCAGAATCCTCCAGAGTCCACACACGTGAATTTTATCCCATGTATGCCATCGGCTTAAACCTATGGCGTGAATTCGCTAGCAGATTTATCAGGGACCTTAAGGCGTCTGTTGTCAGCAGCTGTAATTGGACAGATAAGCCTCGTTTCTGAAAGGTAGGCAACTTGTGTCACGTAGGCACAGCGGAAGTTGCTTTGGGAGAAAACTTGTGAAGATTTGACTAGGGACTTTGAAATAAAACTTTTAAACTAATTCCCTAAAATATTCTTTGACAGGCTGCCAACTTGTAAATTATTTAGTATTTACTGACATGAAAACAAGACATAAGAATGGCGTGTTTAAAAACTGATATCCTTTTAGCACACCAGCTTCAAATTGCGCTGTATCTGTTGATTACAGAAAAAAATTAATTCATATCTTTGGCAATTAAAAGCACTTCAGTTATGTGCATTAGTGTCCAAAGTATAAAACAAAACAAAGATCAATCTGGTAAGTCTCAGCTTCAAGTAATTTCTCAAACCATAATCTTGAGCAAATTTTATCTCAATTCTGTTCTGGGTGCATCAGCACATCTACTTCCATATTGTGGATTTCCTCACTGTCTCTGTGTTACAAACTCAGTTAGCATATCCTCTGAAAAAATACATACCTGTAGTGGTGTACGCCGGCCGCAGTGGCCGTGCGGTTCTAGTTGCTGCAGTCCGGAACCGCGGGACTGCTACGGTCGCAGGTTCGAATCCTGCCTCGGGCATGGATGTGTGTGATTTCCTTAGGTTAGTTAGGTTTAAATAGTTCTAAGTTCTAGGGGACTGATGACCTAAGATGTTAAGTCCCATAGTGCTCAGAGCCATTTGAACCATTTTCCCATAGTGCTCAGAGCCATTTGAAGTGCTTTCCCTCTGAGTCCATAAATATGTTCTATATAATTTTGAGCAGACGTCCTTTAGGTTCCTCTACTGACTACTTGCATGGGTTGTGCCCTCAGAAGGTCTTCTTTTTTTGTTCCTTCACCAATTCATTCACCATCAGCACTCTGATACGTCCATAACATACACTCCTGGAAATGGAAAAAAGAACACATTGACACCGGTGTGTCAGACCCACCATACTTGCTCCGGACACTGCGAGAGGGCTGTACAAGCAATGATCACACGCACGGCACAGCGGACACACCAGGAACCGCGGTGTTGGCCGTAGAATGGCGCTACCTGCGCAGCATTTGTGCACCGCCGCCGTCAGTGTCAGCCAGTTTGCCGTGGCATACGGAGCTCCATCGCAGTCTTTAACACTGGTAGCATGCCGCGACAGCGTGGACGTGAACCGTATGTGCAGTTGACGGACTTTGAGCGAGGGCGTATAGTGGGCATGCGGGAGGCCGGGTGGACGTACCGCCGAATTGCTCAACACGTGGGGCGTGAGGTCTCCACAGTACATCGATGTTGTCGCCAGTGGTCGGCGGAAGGTGCACGTGTCCGTCGACCTGGGACCGGACCGCAGCGACGCACGGATGCACGCCAAGACCGTAGGATCCTACGCAGTGCCGTAGGGGACCGCACCGCCACTTCCCAGCAAATTAGGGACACTGTTGCTCCTGGGGTATCGGCGAGGACCATTCGCAACCGTCTCCATGAAGCTGGGCTACGATCCCGCACACCGTTACGCCGTCTTCCGCTCACGCCCCAACATCGTGCAGCCCGCCTCCAGTGGTGTCGCGACAGGCGTGAATGGAGGGACGAATGGAGACGTGTCGTCTTCAGCGATGAGAGTCGCTTCTGCCTTGGTGCCAATGATGGTCGTATGCGTGTTTGGTGCCGTGCAGGTGAGCGCCACAATCAGGACTGCATACGACCGAGGCACACAGGGCCAACACCCGGCATCATGGTGTGGGGAGCGATCTCCTACACTGGCCGTACACCACTGGTGATCGTCGAGGGGACACTGAATAGTGCACGGTACATCCAAACCGTCATCGAACCCATCGTTCTACCATTCCTAGACCGGCAAGGGAACTTGCTGTTCCAACAGGACAATGCACGTCCGCATGTATCCCGTGCCACCCAACGTGCTCTAGAAGGTGTAAGTCAACTACCCTGGCCAGCAAGATCTCCGGATCTGTCCCCCATTGAGCATGTTTGGGACTGGATGAAGCGTCGTCTCACGCGGTCTGCACGTCCAGCACGAACGCTGGTCCAACTGAGGCGCCAGGTGGAAATGGCATGGCAAGCCGTTCCACAGGACTACATCCAGCATCTCTACGATCGTCTCCATGGGAGAATAGCAGCCTGCATTGCTGCGAAAGGTGGATATACACTGTACTAGTGCCGACATTGTGCATGCTCTGTTGCCTGTGTCTATGTGCCTGTGGTTCTGTCAGTGTGATCATGTGATGTATCTGACCCCAGGAATGTGTCAATAAAGTTTCCCCTTCCTGGGACAATGAATTCACGGTGTTCATATTTCAATTTCCAGGAGTGTATTCCGTATCGTGTTCACTTTTAGGCTCAGGATAATTTTCTTTAGCAGTTTCAGCATCAGCGTCTTCAATGTCTTCCACCTCCTGTACCCACGGGGTGACGGTAGCCTCAAAATATGGATTTTAACATCCATTCTGTCCTTGTTAGCCGTACCGGGTGATGCCCCTGTAATTAATCGAAATATAAAGTGCTTAAAATTATTGAGCTCGTAATGTAAACTGTGTGGTGGGGTCGCGTCACACCACCAGCAACTTATTGTACTTACCAAGTCAAATTAACAACAGCTCGCAACTATGACTGTTCACAAGAAATGCTGATCACGAACTGAACGAAAGCTACTGAGCAGCAGAAGTGCACCGTACTCCAAATTCCTTGTCATGTGCATTGGAAAGTTTGCGGAGGTATCCTCATACCCCAAAATACCGATTGAGGGTGAATACGGCTATCGATGTCAGCAATTTCTGTTCCTTCGGATACACACGGATATCTGAAGGACAATTGTATCGACTTATGCTGTTAAATGTAAATGCCGGGTTAACGTATCTCACACCAAATCCCAGGCAACCTCACGAATAAAAACAAATAAGTCTCTTCCCGCGCGGAAATCACATAATTGTATTAGCACTGTGGGAAGCAAACACCGGTACATACAGAGATTTGGGTCGAACTTGCAAGCGTGCTTGGATAGCTGAAGTGCTTCCGACAGGCAGCAAATCGAGATTCTAATCCCGGTCCGGCACCAATTTTCCTACGCTTCCAGTAAAACTGTATAGCTCTTGTGGTATCACATTAGCAGCCTGCGAGTACATTTCATAACAGAAATTATGTATATGGGGACAACTTCAGACGGACTGAAGTACGCGGTCAGTGGCTGGTAGCGATGGGTTTATGCTCTGTACACATGAGCCGGTCCTCGCGATCATACCACAGAACAGGGGAGGGCGTGAGAGAACAGGGGATGCCTCGGAGGGCGCGCTCCCTTATTCAGGGCCGTCTGCAGTATTCATTAACGGAGGCGCGCACCTCGCGGCGGCGGGGCACGTGTTTTATTCATACCCGCAACTCCCATTCGCCACCCACGTGGCTCCCGTGGGCGACCATCGAGCGGCGCCGACCTCGCCATCTTCTGGCCGTGTCGTTTTATTGGGAACACTTCCTACACGCGGCGTTCGGATCTGCACGTCTCAGCAGAGGCAGTTGGCAGTAACTGAACGTTCCCTGCGGCGAGAGAAATCTTGTCGGAAGACACTTTGCGACAGAGGAAGTGTGAATCGGAATGAAAAAAAAAAGTGTTTTCTTTTAAATCATGTTACGCGTTTCGGACCCTGTGGCTCCATCACATACAGCAGTTAGTTTAATACATTATTTTACCTATTCTTGAGCGAGATGATACGAAATGCACGCTGCTGTTACGCGAATTGTACTGTCTGCCATCGGGTTCCCCTAAATGTTAGGCAACACCGTATAATAGACACGCTATGAGGGAAACAAACCAACAGCCAAACAGGCGAAGACATCAGGTAAACACGCCGAAGACTCCAGTCGATTTATAGGAATCTTTCCCTGCAGAGGTTGCCGCAACATATCCGGCCACAGATTCCTACGCCGGGTTTCTGTTGGCTCCAGCTCACTATATAGGCCCGGCCGGTCGAAGGCAGACCAGTCTTCGTCCGCTGCTAATGGCAACCGCTATAGCAGATTCTCCGAGAAAATATCACCCAAACCGCTGTACTGCACAGCCGATCGAAGTACCAGCCGACCGAGAGGAACTACATTTCCGGCTAGATCGACGGACGTCTACATCTATTGTACAGCCAGCTATTATATTGTTGAAGAAGTTACGTTCAATAAACTGTTGGAGAACACAACACGAATGTTTGATGCTAAACTTCGAAATTCGTTAATCATACGGCGGATAAAAGATGACGAACAGTGAAAAAATTCACCGAAAGTTCAAGGAAGAATATTTTTTTGTGCTGTAATGTCGCGAAACGTTAATTTACCCCTTCTCTAAATGAACGCGTGTGACGGAAGGCGCACTCTTGTTTCTACACTTCGAAACACTTCACAGATACCGTACAATATGAGACTATCTGAAATGAAGCCTGTTATGTTGTATCGGGTATCATAATGGTAAAACATACTGCCTTAATAAAAAGCAGCCAAACCTGGTCACATGTCAATGTACTTATACCTTCGTAAATGATTACAGCTGCAATTCTGTGTGACAGATATGACAGATACGACGGCCACCAGTTTGCTTTAATGTTGCTCATGTTTAGTCCTGTTAACAGACCTGTGAAAATATAAGGGGACGGAGGGGAGGGATGGACATAAATACGGAAACGTCAGAAACACAACACATTACCCTGCCAAATAACGTGTAGACGTGTAGAAAACCTTTGGCATTCAAAAGAAATTCCATCCGTCTAGAAATGGATAAATAAGTTCCTGCAAGTGTTTTTTTTTTTTTTTTTTTTTTTTTTTTTTTTGGAATCTTATACCATTTTACCTGAGAAACAGTGGGAAGACTACAAAAGTTCGATAATACGGAGACATTGTAACTGGAACGGCCAGAGAAAATGTGACAATTCAGCCTGTTGCCCAGAAAACCAGTACTGCACGATGCGAACTGTGTCAACAGTGGGCCTCTCGTCTTGGAACATAACGTCACCACTGAGAAATAAATACTGTACCATGGAATTGACCTGATCAACCAAAATTGGCACGAAGTCCCTGCCAATAATGCTACGTTGCTGTATACTTGTGGAGACCACGATATTGCTGCCCACATAAACATCGACCCCAGCCACGTTTCACTCTTTGGATGTAAACGGGGACAGAAGTTGGAGACAGTGTGCAACAAGACTTATCCGGAAAAGTTGCTTTCATCTTAGATATAAATGCATGCAGCTGAAGCGGTTATTAATACCCAAGATGACTACTCTAACCATGGTTGCCCCACCTACAAGGTTCTCTACAAATTACTTTCATCCGTTGCTCCATGTACCATTTTTTACGTGCTCAATACCACATTTTCCTGTTACGGGCATCTGACATACGGACAAGTGGTTCTGAAACTCCTGTTCGCCCTGCACTTCCATGCTTATGGAGCCCCCTTCGTATTGTTTTGTTTGTCACGGGGTTCACGTGTGATACAATAAGTTCTGCAATGACTTCTGCAGCTATCGTCCTGTTATTTTTCGACATAATCCTCTTCAATGATCGTCCGTCGTCATCACTCAACACGCTTTCGTCCGCTTTGTGACTTTGTGGGTGATGTTTTTCCGCCTTCCCTGTGAGCGGTATAAATTTTCGATCTGGTGCTTCCTGAAACACAGGACACCTCGGCAGCCTTGGTTACGGAATTTCCCACCGCACCAGATCAACAACCTGCCCAAGTACGAATGCAGTTGGATTCGACATAATGCACTCACGACTCCGACCACGGCTGACAGTTCCGTCATATTGAGAACATTGCAGAGGCGCCGTTCTTAGTCAAATACAGCAGCACAAAATGCAGTCTAGGCTAGAATTTGGATTTATTTTCAAGCATACGTTTTCGCGATCTTTACGTATTTTGGTCTAACCGTCTGAATGAGGCAACGCAAATTGCCATATAAAGTACTAAATTTAAAATAAGTCTTTACGGTCATAGGGTAAGGATTTTTGATTTTATGGAGGCATATCTCCTTTTGCAACTAATATATTTGCTATAGTTCTGGTGTCAACCTACAGTGTGTATAGCGTGACTTCATGAAACAGTGTCTATTAGATGAATGAACAGTGTACCACTATCGTTATAAGATATTAAATAACTTATTTGCCAGACAGTATTCTACACTAAGGATAAACCGAACAAGGTTGAACACTTCTAAAAGATCAGACTTGTATTAGTTCCAGTCTTCGTCCAGTTAACTCGATTTAAGTTGCCTGTAGTTTCCCAAAATTATTTCAGGCGTTGCCTCTAAAGTTCCTACTGCAGGGCCACGGCCGATTGCCTGTCTTATACTTGAGAAACTAGATCTGTAGATATATAAATAATACGTGACAGGAATAACTTTAGGCTACTTGTAGAAAACGCAAACTATGAAGAAGATGCGCCAAAACCTCGACCCAAGAGAGTGTGGACAGATGAGCAGAGACGAGCAGTTGGCGAGAAAATGAAGAAGTACTGGGAAGAACGGAAGAAAAAGAAACACCATAAGTCTTAATTTGTATGCGGTCCATAGCTGGCCAAACTCATAATTTAAAAAAATGCTTGTGCATTAAATTACGTTAATGATGTTATTCCTAAATTGTAATATGATGACGCGTTCAGTTTCCTTTTAAAGGCGCTACACGAATTAATAAAAATACGAATACTGCTGTTGTTGCTGTTGCTCCTGCATTTAAGTGTTTGAAAACGTACGACATTATGTCAGTTTGACTAATAGCCCGTCGAATTTGTAATGGTCAAATTATGTACACTTTTTAATCTTCGTCCCCCGCCCCCCTAAAGTATTAATTTAACCATTTGTTTGCCAGTGTCTGTAGCAGTTCCTCTCGATTCTGTAGCCTACTTTTTCTTGAGTAACGACAACTGCTTATACCCGGAAAGAAGTAGTCTTGAAGACGAGTTACTATACAAATGTGTTAGCAACTGCTTATCTGGAACATCACAAATGGACTGATCATTTCCGGGAAGATGAGGCCTGGCTTTGGCTAATGGATGGACTACGAGTCCAGAAGAAGAATAGAACTGCAGCGCCAGTGAAAGTGGGTGATGTATGATATGTCTGCTGCAAAGAGATTTGTTTCCCAGTATCAAAGATCGAAAAGTTCTCATAGCTCTTAATGTAAGCATTTTGTGACGACCGTATAGTAAGATTTACTTGCTTCTAGCACGGTGTATTGTCAACTGTATTCGTCTACGCCATTAAATTGGTGTTACGTTCCTATGTGACCAAACTGCTGAAGTCATCGGTCCCTACGCTTACATATTAGATAATCTGACTTAAACTAACTTACTATAAGGACAACACACACACACATGCCCAATGGAGGACTCGAACCTACGCATAATACACGACTCGTTCGTCTGTAATGGCAAATCTCTAGCAGGGACATATATCGTACAAAAGTTATCTCCAGCTATACTCACTCTATCTCGAGGGACATAGAGTGGTTTAATGATGACGTCACTCCTAAAGGTCACTTCGCTACCGTGTTGTGTCTCGACATACCGCCGCTTTGAATCAGTGTAGCATGATGTAAAGTCAGGAAGTCCTAACCACCCGACTGTGTAAAGACTCGTGGATCATGTTCTACTTTATCAGTGCTGTACCACTGTTTACATCGACCTTATTATCTACTTTACCGAAATGTCAGTGGACGCCTCAGGACGAAGGAACAGTCAAGTGGGCATGGGAAAGTGCAGATCATTTACCACAAATCATTTGCTAGTTAACAAGAATCCAACACTATTTTATTGCACAGATAAATCTTTTAATTCAGCTGCCTGGCAAAAAACACATTTCTTCTGAATTCTCTTATTTCATCTTATCACCATAAATATAGAGCAGTTTTCAAACATACACTAAAAATGGAAACACTTTAATTCAGATTTACAGGTAAACAGCACACAAAAAGATTCAATGTAGGTAAATGTAGAAAATAAATTTCTTATAACACTGGCCAAATTAAATCATATAATTCTGAAAACACGTTTGCTCAATCAAGGAAGGCACTTGGGTATATTCAACATACTGACGTTGGAAAAAATGAAATACCATTTAACAATTGAGCATTACTTCAGTATTAAAACTATTACGTTAAAACTCATACTTCAGAGAAGGAAACCACTGAAGGGGTAGGTACGGCAAGCCATGTCTGAATAAGATAGTTTAGAACGACGAGCACTAGTGGCAAATTACACCCTATTGCTGCAAGACAGAAACTCAACTTGTGAGGGATGCCGTAGCAAGCCGGGAGGCCGTAGCGTCTCAGAGGTTACAGTGAGACGGGAAGAGGCGCACGCACACAGCCGTCACGGACAGGCTAACAAGGCGACGGCACGACCGTGGGGTCGGGATTTGTCCGAAATTTTGTGTGGTGAGAGAGGACCCCTAACACCTCACGTGGTTAAAATATTAGGTCGCACTACCCCGAAAATCCCGGGAAAAATTGATCCAAAATTTCTTAGGTGCCATATGAGTACAAAATGGTAGTGCATTGCAGAGCCGCCGTCTGTCCTAGATGTTTAGGGCTCGTACTCTTACGCCAGAGGTCTCGGGTTCGATTCATCCTCCGGCACTTTTTTTTTCCTCTGTTTCATTTTCTTTTGTTATTCCACCAATTATTCAGAAAGTTTCCCAAACCTACATTATCTTTAACACATTACTTACATTATTGAATAAAAATTATTTTATTTTTGTCCAACAACACAATTCATGGCGGTGGGTTTTCCATTTATCATTGTAAAGTATATGAGGTTTTTAATCAGAATAACAAAGTCGATTTGGAAACATTCAGTTTTTATACATATAATAATTATAAACAAGAACCGCAGTGGTAATTATCGTAAAAGCAAATAAAGCAATAATTTTTGCGACATCTTACGCAACATATAAAAACGGATTTTTTACAGTCACAGGGCGTTTGCAATAAATCTGTACAAAAACATGCCCCATTAACATTTACGAAAATGTTTTGAGTTTCTGGTAATTTTGAGGCAAACCAGGAATATTGAATCATCTCTCGGAATATTGGTGCCGATAATTGATGGTGAATTATAGAATGAATTTTTATACAATCTTCCCGGGAATTATTTTCACGATTCTCCTGTAACAACCAGAGGAGGAACCGAACCCGAGACCTCTGGCGTAACGGTCCGAGCGCTAACCATGTAGGCTAAACGGCGGCGGCTCGGGAATGGACTAACATTTTATACTCATACGGCACCTAAGAATCTTTGGATCGATTTTTCTCAGGATTTTCCGAGTAGTGCGTCCTAATATTTTAACCAAGTGAGGTGTTAGGGGTCCTCTTTCACCACACAAAATTTCGGACAAATCCCCGACCCCAAGGCTGTGCCGTCTCCTTGTAAGCCCAGCGGTCCAGCGGATAACAAATAACACCACGGAGCAGCGCCTCCAAACCTTACAGACAGATCGGAAGACCAGGTAAAACAACCAGGCATATAAATCATTCATGGTAATCATGGAACATATGAAAATGTTCAGACCAAGACGAGAAGCTCATGTGAGCGTGGCCCCAAGCCTCCACCAAGTATTACGTGTAACAACAAGAATTTTAGAAGAAGAATTATTAAAACGATTAACCGGTATATTTTCCAATAAAATTTAACGTGTAAATGGAATAATCACACAACCCTCAGACACGTTAACTTAAGCGGAATAGGGTGTAACATGCAAATCTTGAAGGCTAGATCTCACACAACTACAATCGTAATCATATTTGAAACAAGTCTCATTAGAGTTACGGCACTCAATTACACAAAAGAGCCACGATCCATGGGCCACTAGTGTTTGCTTACCACAGCGGTAGGCAGTTTTATATATACATCAAAATACGTTTTGCATCACCCCGGTTCACAGAACTCCTGAAGATAAACGTTGACTGTGCATACTACAAATATATCACAGACATAGATCTCACTAAACCCGCCCAAAAATGTAAACAACCTTGCATGAGCAGCGGCTATTAGACAGAGGGGGTCCGACAGCCGATCAGTTCCAGTCATTCCACCACGAAGAAGGAACACGGCTCGTGTTGTCTGTAGTTGAACCATGCCTAGGCGGTCAACATCACGGTTGGATCGCATCCGTGTTGTTACTTTGTGCCAGGAAGGGCTCTCAACAATGGAAGCGTCCAGGCGTCTCGGAGTGAACTAAAGCGATGTTGTTCGGACATGGAGGAGATACAAAAAGGCAGGAACTGTCGACGACATGCCTCGTTCAGGCCGCCCAAGGGCTACTACTGCAGTGGATGCCCGCTACCTGCGGATTATGGCTCGAAGGAACCCTGACTGCAATGCTACCATGTTGAATAATGTTTCTCGTGCAGCCACATGACGTCGTGTTACGACTGAAACTGTGCCGAATAGGTGCATAATGCGCCGCTTAACTCCCGCTGTCCATGGCGAGATCCATCTTTGCAACCAGGACACCATGCAGCGCGATACAGATGGGAACAACATGCCGAATGGACTGCTCAGGATTGGCATCACGTTTTCTTCACCGATTAGTGTCACATAGGCCTTCAACCAGACAATCGTCGGAGGCATGCTTGGAGGCAACACCGTCAGAATGAACGCCTTAGACACACTGTCCAGCGAGTGCAGCCAGGTGGAGGTTACCAGCTGTTTTGGGGTGGCATTATGTGGGTTCCGACATACACCGCTGATAGTCATGGAAGGCACTGTTAGCGGCTTTACGATACATGAATGCCGTCCTCCGATCGATAGTGCAACAATATTAACGAGGCATTCGTCTTCATGGAAAATAATTTGCGCCCTCATCGTCCACATCTTGGGAATGACTTCCTTCAGGATAACGACATCACTTGACTAGAGTGGACAGCATTTTCTCCAGACAAGAATCCTATCGAATATACCTGGGATAAATTGAAAAGGGCTATCTATGGACGACGTGACCCACCAACCACTCTGAGGGATCTACACCGAATCGCCGTAGAGGAGTGGGACAATCTCGACCAACAGAGCCTTGATGAACTTGTGGATAGTACGCCACGACGAATACAGGCATGCATCAATGCAAGAGGACGTGCTACTGGGTATGAGAGGAACCGGTGTGTACAGCAATCTTTGCCACCACCGCTGAAGGTCTTGCTGTGTGGTGGTACAACATGCAATGTGTGGTTTTCATGAGCAATAAAAAGGGCAGAAATGATGTTTATGTTGATCTCTGTTCCAATTTTCTGTACATGTTCCGGAACTCTTTGCAACGGGGTGATGCATAATTTATTTATATATGTTTAGTTGCTACATTAGTCAGGTAAGCAACAACTTCCATTACAAGTCAGACTCAACTTCGACCTCAGTGGTCACAACGACGCTTGACAATTAATTTGAGGCGCATCTGACAAATAAAGGCACATTAAATAAGTTGTAATTAGAAAAATATTTTGAATGACACAATTGTGGCAATAAAATAATTTTAAACAGAGGCACCAAATCGTAAACTGATTTCTTCAAACAGAGTGATGGAGAACCAAAGGCAATCCAACTTTGCGGGAGCAGCTTCAACATGGAAGCACATGCGTCAATCAAGTACCGTGTAGCATACCCCCGAAGAGAAAGCAGACGGCATCAGAAAATGAACAGCACACCAACACCCATAACAGCAACTACGCCTCCTCAGTGCCGCGTAAGTCGGCTACGTCCGAAAATACAACCTACACAACTCTTGTGACGACTGGCCACTTAGACAACCGTGCGCCCGTATGTTCCGTGAACAGTCCGCCGTATGTCGCATGTGCCTCCTATCTCTGTCTCTCGCCCTGACTGCGACCGACCGACTATAGATCTGGTCAACAAACCGCCCAAGTAACTACAACCAATGATTAAACTAACAGGCTACCGAAGCGCTAACCGGCGACTATACAGAGACGGATGACGCCAGTAGGCAAAGATGCAAGAACTTACTTCTGGGAATAGAATTCAATAACTATACTCTAGGTAATTTCATACCGCCAGACTGTCCTTTCTCCTAATACACATTTTATCAAATATTCATCATATTACACTACAATATATCAGTGTTTCCTGCTGAGTTGGTGCGCTAAGATTCTATTATTCACATTCGTGCAGTACAAATTGTATGTAATATGTATGGTCCAGCGACACTAATGTGACCACCGCCTATGTTAGACATCAAAGTGCAATAACGACTCACAGACGGTAGGTGACAGCACTAGCAGAGGAGGGTATGTAGAACATGTCATCGGGACCAGGGTAACAGTGCAGGCGTTGTTGTAATGCGGAAATGGAGCAATGTATCTGACGTCCAAAGGAGCATGATGATTGGCTTTTGGGCCAAGGATGGAAGCATTCCGAACTGGCTAAGTTTGTGTACTGTTCGTGTGCTGCAAAAATGGTTCGAATGGCTCTGAGCACTATGGGACTTAACATCTGAGGTAATCAATCCCCTAGAACTTAGAACTACTTAAACCTAACTGACCTAAGGACATCATACACATCCATGCCTGAGGCAGGATTCGAACCTGCGACCGTGGCAGTCGCGCGGTTCCAGGCTGAAGTGCCTAGAACCGCTCGTCCACACTGGCCGGCTCGTGTGCTGCCATAGTTGAAGTATACCGTGCATGGCGAAATGACGGTACCCAGAACAGGCGCCGAGACAACTGAGGTGCACCACACGCCATAGATGAGAGGGATGAAGACAGCCATGATGTGTACGGGCAAGTAGATGTGCAGCTGTTGAACCACTGAACAAGAAGATGAACCAAAAATCTGCCAAAGTGTCTTCTCAACAACTCTTCAGCGATCGTTGATGCCTGGTTCATGCACCTACGATGGCTGATGCTCATCAGCGACGAAGATTGGAATTGGCAAGCCAGAGCCACAACTCGACCTTCTCTGAGCAGCAACAGGTGCCCTTCTCAGATGAATCACGTTTTGTACTTCATGGGACAGAAGACACAGTGTAGCGACTGAAAGCAAACATCCTGCAAGAATCGTCAGAAGAAACCTAGGTGGAGGAGGGAGCGTAATGGCCTAGGCAATGTTTTTGAGGCATAGGCTGGGTGATCCCGTCGTCCTGGAAGACACGATGGATCTACCCAAATATGCGTCTATCCCTGTGGCTCATGTCCATCCGTACATGCAGTTGCAGTCACGATTGCATCCACCAGCAGGGTATTGCGATGCATCACACAGCTCGCAATGTACTTGCTTGGTTTAAAGAGGATCAAGATGAGTTTGCAGTATATTTCTTGCCACCAGACTGCAACATCTGAACCCAATCGAGAATCTGTGAGACTACTTCGATCGGCTGTTCACACCATGGACCCTCTACCGAGAAACGTATCGCAGCTGACCACGGCACGGGAGTCGTCATGGCTCCACATCCCTGTCCAGAACCTCACTGCCTCCCTTCTCGCACGTCTCGCAGGGTCTGCCCTGAAAACCTAGTTGTTCAGGCTTTTGACAGTTAATCACACTTATGTGACTGGACAGCGTAGGTCTCACATAAATCTTTCTTGAACACATTACCTTAACACATACTTTTAACTATTCCCAGTACTCACTCTTCTTCACTACTTTCAAGGCCGGCCGCAGTGGCCGTGCGGTTCTAGGCGCTGCAGTCCTGAACCGCGGGACTGCTACGGTCGCAGGTTCGAATCTTGCCTCGGGCATGGATGTGTGTGATGTCCTTAGGTTAGTTAAGTTTAAGTAGTTCTAAGTTCTGGGGACTGATGACCTAAGATGTTAAGTCCCATAGTGCTCAGAGCCATTTGAACCAACTACTTTCAAGAATGGATGCTTATATTTACTTACTAGTTACAATGTCCTATGTTTTCTCCGTACCCATTGCCTTTCTCGCCTTAATCACACAGTATCTCTGCACTCAGCCAACTACATCTTGTGATTCAGTGCATGGGGCACTGTGTGGAAATCTAAGGCATTAATCATTCAACCCTTGGGCCTTACCAAACACTATAACTATCTCTAGATCAGACATACTGAGAAACAGTTCGATGGGAATATAACGATACAAGAATGCAAATATACAATGATACAAGAATCCCGAGAGAGATAATACAAAATCTGCGCTGCTACATGTACATGTTGATACTGTCCAAGTCGATATACCGTTTCAGTCTCCGTCTGCTTCTGTTGCCAAAACGAAGCAAGTCCAAGTCTTCTCTATCGAACGATCAGTCTTCATATCATTCCACTTCTGACGTCAATATCTTGCGATAAATTTGAGCAATTACTGCTACATGGTGGTGGGGGTCGTCCTGGGGTTTGTCAGAAGGTGTTCGATTGGTAGCTGGAAATTTCTGATTCGTATAATGACAAGAGACATTGCCCATTGAGGCCAATAGATTGTTTGAATCTATGGTTTCTGTTCTTTCATCCATGTCGAAAAGAACACCAAAACAACGAACACCACACATTCATATATAAATGATTCGCTTCAATGGACAATGAATGCACAACCTTCTGTGTTCTTTAGGACATGTCAAAAAGAAAAGATAGTATGTAAAATCCATAACTATGACACATGTTATGGAAACTGTAGATGTAGACGGGAGAAAAAGGAAAGGGATAGAGCCAATGACCTCAGCTGCAATTGGAAATTATGTGAAATCAGCGGCGGTGCGTGAAAATACGTGCCACACCAGGAGTCGAACCTTGGATTTCCTGCTCTCTATGCAGTTGCGTTAACCACTGCACAACTGAGATACAGTGCTTCTCGCATATTCACTGGCTATCTCGGCACGGTGCCCAGATAACACATTCTCACCACGTGCCACCTCCCTGCAGTCCATATCCATTTCATCCTTGCTCACTAATTTTAGGTTCCTGCACGAAGACAAACCTAAATGTGCATTTGCACTGATTGTTTAGGATTCATCGCCTATCGAGATGAATCGATTGTATGAATGCATGGTGTCTGTTACTTTCTGCGGGATCAGAGAAAAAAGTGATAATGTGCACCGGACTGTGATACCAATCGGGGATCGCCCGCGTTAACCAATACACCAACCGGACACTTCGTATGTCGCAAATATACGGACTGTTTCAGCATACTCTACAGCTGAATAACGCTCTCACCCAGCGCGACGTATCCCCAGTCCCTGTGCATGTCCTCCATGCTCATTAATTTTAGATTCCTACTTGAGGTCGAAGTTAAATATGCATCTGCACTGAATGTTGTGGATCATTGCCCATTGAGGCCAATAGATTGTTTGAATATATGGTTTCTGTTCTTTCATCCATGTCGAAAAGAACACCAAAACAACGAAAACCACACATTCATATATAAATGATTCGCTTCAATGGACAATGAATGCACAACCTTCTGTGTTAATGCATATTTACACTCAAAACTCCAGTGGGAACCTAAAATTAGGAGCATGGAGCACATGGACAGGGACTCCAGGTAGGTAGCGGTAGCAAGGCATGTAAGTCAGCCGGGAAGCATGCTGAGATAATTAGCGCATTTGTGAAAAACGCTCTATCTGGGTGGCACAGCTGTTAACACAATAGTCCAGTATGTAAGATATTCTGTAGGGAGTCAAGCTCTGGCACGCATTTTCACTCGTCGCCACTGAATCCTCATAAAGTCTTGAAGCTGCTGGTATCATTATCTCCTTCCGTTCCCTTTCCTTTCTTTCACTCCTCCATCTTCAAAAGTTAACCTGGCAAAATTGGGATGCACTGATCCAAATGATATTCGGTGTGAATGTGGAGAAGAACAGACAGTCCAGAACATGCTTCGGTGTCGATTGTGTCCAGTCTCCTGCACAGAAGATGACCTTCAACAAGCAACAGAAAATGCCCTGGTTCAAATGGTTCAAATGGCTCTGAGCACTATGGGACTTAACTGCTGTGGACATCAATCCCCTAGAACTTGGAACTACTTAGACCTAACTAACCTAATGACATCACACACATCCATGCCCGAGGCAGGATTCGAACCTGCGACCGTAGCGGTCACGCGGTTCCAGACTGTAGCGCCTAGAACCGCACGGCCACTCCGGCCGGCAATGCCCTGGTAGTGGCCAAGTTTCGGTCAAAAGTAATTTAATCATAACTGTGTAAATTGCATGAACATGTACCTGTATGTTTCTGATACGAGAATAATAATAATAAAGAGCAGCGCATTACGTGTGGTGTCTGTTTTTGATGTCTGAAAGAAGAGACACCACGTATTCATGTAATCGATTTGCCTCAATTGGCAATGAATCCAAAACCTTCACTGCACATACAGATTTACGTTACACATCCAGCAGAGATCTAAAATTAGCAAACATTGAGGTCATGGACAAGAACAGAAATTATGTCAGGCTATGAGGGAATGTGAGTCTGCCAGGGAGCGTGTTGAGGTCCTCTGTGGATTTGCGATAAACGCTGTTTCCAGGTGGAACAGTAGTCATCACAACTGCCTGGTGAGCAAGACGTCCCAGGTAGAGTCCTGGTCGGCGTATGTTTTCACTCGTTGCCGCTGATTGCGCGTAAGTCCCAATGCAGGTGATATCATTTGTTCCTTGCCATTTCTTTCTCTTCTCTGCCTATCGACCGTCAGTTTACATATTACTCAGCGTCGGATTTCACCTGATGTTTGCTCTTTTGGGTGCAAAGTGATTATCAGCAATAGTAGCCGCAACAATGGCGGTGGCGCACGCTGTTAATTGCCTTGTCCTGCCATCAACGCCTTGTGAGGAAGCTATTAGCGTGATTCACAGTTGCCACAATAAGAATGAAGGGAATCACAATAAGCTGTTCTCGCAATAGATGGCACCCTCAAAGGTGGTCTGTCATAACAGATTCTTGAAAATGTCAAAATAGGTGTTCTATCAGCTCGATTTGTTCATTTACGGATTTCACGTAGCTACTTTTTCTATTAACACAGATTTCGGCTTCTTCTAGTACGTTAAGAACCATTTTGTTCTCGGTGTAGCCGTTTTAAGTCGGTCTGGATGGCTTTCCTAATATTTCCAGTGGCGATGATGTGTTCACTGCATGGTATTTCATTCCTTTGTTTACAAATGCGTTCTTATCTTCTCTGAAAAAATTCTTGCCCATTTGATTGACATATTGTATAGCACAGCTCCCAGTCTGCGCTAGTACACCTAAGAGATCAATAATTTATTATTAATGTTACATGGAACATGACGCATTAGTTTGTTCCCTAATGGAAAAGCAATACCGAAAAAAAACGTTTGTACCATTATGTGTATTTGTTGAATGCTAACCAATAGACATTGCAAGACCAAATTTGTTTGCAATGTCTGTATTGTCTCTGAAAAGAATTTAAATTGCTTTTTGATCCAGTCTGCTGCTGCGAACTAAACTTCGGTCCACCATTTCTAAACTGAAACCAAACAACAATAAAAGGTTAGTTCATTGGACCACACCAGAATAATTTATTTTTAACTGCTCGCAAGTTTTCTGGTATACAAGGGGGACTTCTCTTATCGACGGCATTGAAAACATTAAATAATATTAGGCAGGCTCCTTGATTCAAGTGAAGGATATGTAAGAATATGAGAAGAGGAAGAAAGCATAAAAAGTTCCAATGATTTAGTTGGTTATTTGCTTGTTCCATGGTTCGCAACTACAGCTAATCGACATGATGTGAAATGAATCAGTTTTAAAGTTATATCACAATTTCTCACTGAAAGATATGGTTCTTGCCTTATGCTTCAGACGACTTGCTGTCGAGTGGAATCATTTGTTGACCATAAAGGACTTCATTTCTTTTCCCATAGTTGCTCGGTATAGCGAAACCAAGATCTTGTCGTACTGTCATATACCCATTTGCCATAAGTGAACTTGAACTACAAGCTTCATTTCAAAACAGCATTTTCCTTTACATCAAATACATGCATAAAAAACGCAGACTCTTACATCTCTACAAAATATTCTGTATTCCTACAAAACCATATATCGTTATAATGGAAAATGGTTACAAAGTACTCTTTCTCACTCTCCATTTTAAAAACTCACAAAATACGCCTACTCTTCCAACTTTGTCCAATTTTCTGACCCTGGATTCGATATGTAATTCTTTCCTATAGTTCCAATACATTAATGTGTCTTTTACGGCATTCTCTAGGATTCAAATGTTTCAGATATACTATGTTTTTAGAGTATATCATTTATTGAACTTAGGATATAATGGCAATATACACTGTGGTACGGGTTATGTGCAACTTGAAATTGTCCTTTAAACAACTGAAATAATGTTGAAAATTCAGAACAGATTTCCTTAAATCTATGATGGGCTCCCAGTAGTACCAGATCCGCTTTTAATTTTCTCCAACTTTCTCTACCATTTTGTGTTCCTTTGCTAGCTTCTTTTTCTTTTTCACCAACTTCTTCCTTCGCACCTCCCCAGTTCAAGTATTTTCTGACAGTAAAATACATAATCTCTGCTACTAAACTTGAACTCCTCTTGCTCAACATTACCTCATGTGGCTTGAGCCCAATTACAGCAATCTCCACGATGTCAAGTACTTTTCCTGTATCTACTACAATGTTTCCACGAGAACCAAGCTTATATAATAGTATGTCCCGCATAAATCGTCAGTTTTGCTTGTATACTGTTGTACTGTATTACTCGAATAGTAATTTGTGGATTTGTGTTTTACTTTTACACCCTGATAACAGAATTTCCTTCAACCTTTTAGATTGGGGACCATTGTCTCATAGCACTGATTCAAGATTACTGTACTTCACAAAATAATCTATCTCCAATCTCTGATAATATGCTGGTTTGATTCTACACTTTTACCTTATAACAATGGTCGCACACCCATATCATCTCATGTACTCTTTTACCATATTGCAAAACAGATAGTATCATTCAGTTTTGCAACAAATTTTCTTGGCTCTACATACCCATAACTCAAATGGCAGTAATCAGTCATGTCTTCCACAATAAACCCTGACCAAAACCCCTCCAATAATCTGTATTTTTCTGGGTCCTCATAAACAGAATTCTGTCATGTATTTTATAAAATTTTGGCAATTTTTCGTTTTTCTGTACCTCAACTTTTCTTAACTGATTTCCATACATCATATTCATTCTGGTTCCTCCTCATGTTATTGCACAGATCTATTATTTTCTTTCTCTGCTGTCCAATTTAAAAAAATTTGAGTCGGGATATTCTTGTATATTACCTATCCCGTTATCCCCATTCTCTCTTACAGGTAACCCCGACACTGCATCTAGCACCCTATCATGTATTCCTTCAATGAATTCAATTTCATACTGAATCTCTAGTAGATACAGTGTCCACTGAGTTAGTCACTCATGACCTACCCAGAATTTCTTGGCAACACTAATGCTTGATGATCAGTGTATATGTGTCATATGAGCGCACAGATATATCCTGAATTTCTGTAAATTGCAAACTATGGCCAGAGCCCTATACTCCGTTACACAGTAATTTTTTTTCTACCTAGTCAAAGTGCAGCTCCCAGATGAAGTTGTTTGAGTATCTGCATTATCTTCATCCTTAATTTTTTGAGACTGCATTGTTTCTATTCCAAATCCACTATTACCAATACTGATACAGAGATACCTGTTGAAATATGGATGATGTTATATTCTATCAAGTGCTTCTTTCTGATACTCGATTGCTTCCTGACATTTGTCATTCTGCTCACATTTTTTCTTTGGATTCCGTAACCTGTTCCCCCCATGAACCATGGACCTTGCCGTTGGTGGGGAGGCTTGTGTGCCTCAGCGATACAGATAGCCGTACCATAGGTGCAACCACAACGAAGGGGTATCTGTTGAGAGACCAGACAAACGTGTGGTTCCTGAAGAGGGGCAGCAGCCTTTTCAGTAGTTGCAGGGGCAACAGTCTGGATGATTGACTGATCTGGCCTTGTAACACTAACCAAAACGGCCTTGCTGTGCTGGTACTTACTGCGAACAGCTGAAATCAAGGGCAAACTACAGCCGTAATTTTTCCCAAGGGCATGCAGCTTTACTGTATGGCTAAATGATGATGGTGTCTCCTTGGGAAAAATATTCCGGAGGTAAAATAGTCCCCCATTCGGATCTCCGGGCGGGGACTACTCAGGAGGACGTCATCAGGAGAAAGAAAACTGGCGACCTACGGATCGGAGCGTGGAATGTCAGATCCCTTGATTGGGCAGGTAGGTTAGAAAATTTAAAAAGGGAAATGGATAGGTTAAAGTTAGATATAGTGGTAATTAGTGACGTTCGGTGGCAGGAGGAACAAGACGTTTGGTCAGGCGAATACAGGGTTATAAATACAAAATAAAATGTGGGTAATGCAGGGGTGGGTTTAATAATGAATAAAAAAATAGGAGTGCGGGTAAGCTACTACAAACCGCATAGTAAACACATTATTGTGGCCAATATAGACACGAAGCCCACGAGTACTGCAGTAGTACAAGTTTATATGCCAACTAGCTCTGCAGATGACCAAGAAATTGAAGAAAAGTATCATGAAATAAAACAAATTATTCAGATAGTGAAGGGAGACGAAAATTTAATAGTCATGGGTGACTGGAATTCGAGTGTAGGAAAAGGGAGAGAAGGAAACGTAGTAGGTAAAAATGGGTTGGGGCTAAGAAATGAAAGAGGAAGCCACCTGGTAGAATTTTGCACAGAGCACAACTTAATCATAGCTAACACTTGGTTTAAGAATCATGATAGAAGGTTGTATACATGGAAGAACCCTGGAGATACTAAAAGGTATCAGATAGATTATATAATGGTAAGACAGAGATTTAGGAACCAGGTTTTAAATTGTAAGACATGTCCAGGGGCAGATGTGGACTCTTACCACAATCTATTGGTTATGAACTGTAGATTAAAACAGAAGAAACAGCAAAAAGGTGGGAATTTAAGGAGATGGGACGTGTATAAACTGACTAAACCAGAGGTTGTACAGAGTTTCAGGGAGACCATAAGGGAAGAATTGACAGGAATGGAAGAAGGAAATACAGTAGAAGAAGGATGGGTAGCTTTGAGGAATGAAGTAGTGAAGGCAGCAGAGGATCAAGTAGGTAAAAAGACGAGGACTAGTAGAAATCCTTGGGTGACAGAAGATATATTGAATTCAATTGATGAAAGGAGAAAATATGAAAATACAGTAAATGAAGCAGGCAAAAAGGAATACAAACGTCTCAAAAATGAGATTGAAAGGAAGTGCAAAATAGCTAAGCAGGGATGACTAGAGGATAAATGTAAGGACGAAGAGGCTTATCTCACTAGGGGTAAGATAGATACTGCCTACAGGAAAATTAAAGAGATCTTTGGAGAAAAGAGAGCCATTCGTATGAATATCAAGAGCTCAGATGGAAACCCAGTTCTAAGCAAAGAAGGAAAGGCAGAAAGGTGGAAGGAGTATATAGAGGGTTTATACAAGTGCGATGTACTTGAGGACAATATTATGGAAATGGAAGAGGATGTAGATGAAGATCAAATAGGAGATATGACACTGTGTGAAGAGTTTGACAGAGCACTGAAAGACCTTCGTCGAAGCAAGGCCTCAGGAGTAGACAACATTCCATTAGAACTACTGACAGCCTTAGGTGAGCCGTTCCTGACAAAACTATACCGTCTGGTGAGCAAGATGTATGAGACAAGCGAAATACCCTCAGACTTCAAGAAGAATATAATAATTCCAATCTTAAAGAAAGTAGGTGTTGACAGATGTGAAAATTACCGAACTATCAGTTTAATAAGTCACGGCTGCAAAATACTAACGCGAATTCTTTACAGACGAATGGAAGAGCTAGTAGAAGCCGACCTCCAGGAAGATAAGATTGGATTACGTAGAAATACTGGAACTCGTAAGGCAATACTGTCTCTACGACTTATCTTAGAAGATAAATTAAGGAAAGGCAAACCTACGTTTCTAGCATTTGTAGCCTTAGAGAAAGTTTTTGATAGTGTTGACTAGAATACTCTCTTTCAAATTCTGAAGGTGGCAGGGGTAGAATACAGGGAGCGAAAGGCTATTTACAATTTGTACAGAAACCAGATGGCAGATATAAGAGTCGAGGGACATGAAAAGGAAGCAGTGGTTGGGAAGGGAGTGACACAGGGTTGTAGCCTCTCCCCGATGGTATTCAATTCGTATATTGAGCGAGCAGTGAAGGTAACAAAAGAAAAACTTGGAGTAGGTATTAAAATCCATGGAGAAGAAATAAAAACTTTGAGGTTCGCCGATGACATTGTAATTCTGTCAGAGACAGCAAAGGACTTGTAAGAGCAGTTGAACGGAATGAACAGTGTCTTGAATGGAGGATATAAGATGAACATCAACAAAAGCAAAACGAGGAAAATAGAATGTGGTCGAATTAAGTCGGGTGATGCTGAGGGAATTAGATTAGGAAATGAGACACTTAGAGTAGTAAAGGAGTTTTGCTATTTGGGGAGCAGAATAACTGATGATGGTCGAAGTAGAGAGGATATCAAATGTAGTCTGGCAATTGCAAGGAAAGCGTTTCTGAAGAAGAAAAATTTGTTAACATCGAGTATAGATTTAAGTGTCAGGAAGTCGTTTCTGAAAGTATTTGTATGGAGTGAAGCCATGTATGGAAGTGAAACATGGACGATAAATAGTTTGGACAAGAAGAGAATAGAAGCTTTCAAAATGTGGTGCTTCAGAAGAATGCTGAAGATTAGATGGGTAGATCACATAACTAATGAGGAGGTACTGAATAGGATTGAGGAGAAGAGAAGTTTGTGGCACAACTTGACTAGAAGACGGGATCGGTTGGTAGGACATGTTCTGAGGCATCGAGGGATCACCAGTTTAGTATTGGAGGGCAGCGTGGTGGGTAAAAATCGTAGAGGGAGACCAAGAGATGAATACACCAAGCAGATTCAGAAGGATGTAGGTTGCAGTAGGTACTGGGAGATGAAGAAGCTTGCACAGGATATAGTAGCATGGAGAGCTGCATCAAACCAGTCTCAGGACTGAAGACCACAACAATAACAACAGTAACCTGTTATAATTTGGATCATTGGAAATTTGCTGGTGCAAAATTCTCTTATAAGCTGCACATCCCTAAAAATAACTTATTTTTCGGTCTGTTCTTTGATTTGGAACACTCCTTCAACAACTTTATTTTTCTGGGTCTGGTGTGATATATTTTGTTGCAATATTTCAACCAAAAACGTAATTACTTAATTTCGATTTACGAATGCAATTTTTTTTAATCGAAGGATCATTTCTCATTTAACAGTTCACAACACTCACTTGCAGTGGATGTAGTAACTAGAAAATCAGCAACACATACAACATTTTTTGCACTTCATTCACGTAACAGTACCAATGCTATGGAAAAAGGGACACACTGGTACTCAGGCCAAATGGCAATACCTCGAATTCATATTCCCCCCCCCCCCCCTCCTCTCCGCCCAAAAGATAGAGTATGCTACTGGTATGCTTATACTAATGGAATTTTCGAATACATAGCAGTTGAACTTCGGCTTCTTAAATATGTCACAGCCTTAAATTTCTTATAAGAATCTCTTCCACAATCTGCACTAGCCATTTCTCTTCTAATAGTTATGTTAAGTTTTTCCACATACATTCCTTTGCACACCCCTCCATTTTTTTCCCCAGCCACCAGTAATGAGTTCACTCATTCGCTTATACGTCTCTCTATTAGACCTCACCTCAAATTCATTTTAATTTCCCGTCTTACAGCCTCCCTTTTTGTGAATGGTACGGGATATATTTTTTCTGGAAATAGTTAATTTAATTTTTCATGAAACTTTAATTCAATATTCTTAATTCTACCTGGCTTCTTAGAAAATACACCTCTATTCATCCATAGAACAACTGTTAAGTTTTACACTCAGTTATACCTTTCACATGACCCATGATTCACTCCCACTTATTATCAATCACTTTGGTTCCTTCTTCTTGATCCTGTTTGTCGTTCTTGTCTCCGTTTTCCATTCTTGTCCTATGGACATAGCTGACAATTTTAATATACTGTTTTAATCCATCAGCACCATTTTCTGCTGTCAACTGGACTATATAGCGGTCACAAATTATACTAGCTTTAAAATCTGTCAACACGTCCATTCCGATAATTATACATATATTCAGATCAAGAATTACAAAAAGAACGTATTACACCAACTTTTCCTATTCGAAATTCTGTGATCACTTATCACTAAATATTACTAATTAGTTTCCCTGCTACTCCCACTATCACCAATCTTGATACTTTGGAATCCACTATTTCTTCTTCTTTCTTTATTTTCCCACAAAATAACACCACTCTAACTGCCTGTATATAGCAACGCTCTTTGTTCTATGCCGTGTTCTTTGAAAAGCACTAACTGATTTTGTCTGTTACCAAGAACACTGTTATGATCTTCCTGCAAAAGATCGTCTTCAGTTGTCTCCTGAGTTCACTTACCTAACTCTTCCTTTACATCTATGATACCAACTTCTTTTATTTGATATAATTTCATCTCTAGCTCCCAGCTGTGTTCAATTGATTAGCTGTCCTTCAATATTTCTCACAACGAACAATTTACGTTCTTCTTCTTTGTCTAGTTCCTCAGTACCTCTTCTACACCTTCCAAATAACACATGTTGTTTGTGATATTCAGCTCCCTTTCACATTGACACATTCATCTTCATCTCTGTCTCATACTGATGGGCCTCAGAATATCTATATCACATGCTCTCTCGCTATTTCCATAATTACTACTTTCACTTCCACAACATTTGTCATTGCTCCATTATTTTCTTTCTTCGCTCTTTCATTAAAAAACAATGGCCAAACAGGCTTTGAAGGCCCATCAGTACCGCCCGACCCCAGTGTCATCCTCAGCTTTTATTCGTCACCAGACGTGTGGTTATCACGCCACTCTCCCAGACGTTGTCAGTTTTCGTGACCGGCGCCACTACTTCTTAATCAAGTAGCATCTCAATTAGCCTCAAAAGGGCTGAGTGCAACCCACTTGCCAACTTCAGACACGTATGGTGACCCATCCAAGTTCTAGCCAACCTAACAGTGCTTAACTTCGGCGATCTGCGGCATGGCTGTTGGCTCCCTCATTCATTATAAACTGTTATCTATTGCTTACAGTTACACCCATTCAATCCCTTATACATCTCATATAATTCAACATACTGCTCTCATATTCTCCATATCTTGTGCATCATCGCTCGCTAGCCACTTCTGACTTTATATTGGGTACCACAAACATACAAACTTTTTTCAGAACTGCCGGCGGGAATGGACGAGCGGTTCTAGGCGCTACAGTCTGAAATCGCGCGACCGCTACGAATCCTGCCTGGGGCATAGATGTGTGATGTCCTTAGGTTAGTTAGGTTTAACTAGTTCCAAGTTCTAGGGACTGATGACCTCAGAAGTGCTCAGAGCCATTTGAACCATTTTTCAGTTTGACATTATGTACCTTACCTTTTTGTGATCGAACTATGTAATCATTTTAAGACTAAGTGTGACAATTCTATCAGTACACTGGTTCTCTCCTGTCATTCACAACAGGCTGGACCCCAACTGTTCCAACATGTCCGATTCTATACGGGATTCTGAACTTTGGTTACAGAAATCGTCACATCCTCTAAAATTACCACGACTCTAAAACCTGTTGATCTCATATGATTCACAAATTTCCCCATACGAATCATCTTTGTACAGGGTGGTTGCATGATAATGTTAGAAAATTTCATTGGTGATGAAGAAAGATAAATGCGTCAATCAGCGGTAAGGGACCCGGTTCAGAAGTGCACAAGTCGAAAATCATGAGCGAAAATTATCACGATGTCTCTGGAACACATGTACTAGTACATTTGTCGCTACTATTGTAGGGTAGGTAACTTTTAAAGGTAGTGTTACAGGCGAAAACAAGAAAAGAAGTGTAGTGAACACGTGCTGTTAAACGATTGAATTCTGTGTGCTGTAATGTGCTTGAACATCATATCTTGTAAAGAGCAAGTGCTCATAGCTCTTAAGGTATGCGTTTTAGAATCCATGTTTACTGGTCTATTCTTTTTTCTTTTTCGGTGGAAACGGCCACCTCCTAAAGTTCTTTGCTACCAAATTTTGCAACAGTAGTGATGGTCACGCAGTCTACCATTAGAACAATCAGATCGATTTTTCGGTTATAATTTTCGATTCAGCCTTTCCCAGACTAGGATCCTTTGCCCCGAATTAATATGTTTACCCTTCTGCATCTTCGCTGAAAGTTTGAAACATGGTCATGGGATCACCCTCTATCTCGAATTATAACTGTCTTGCCACCTATCGAATTCTTCTGATATATTATTGTTACTACTTATCAGATTAACCGTCTCATTATAAGGTACCTTTCTCCTTAATAGATTTATGCTACTATTTTCTATAGAGAAATGGTACAAGTGCTATATTTTCTGGACAGTTCTTCACAATATTGCTTGAATATTTTCTCCGACTGACTATGTTATCTAGATTTTATTGTATTAAACTCTCTATTACTGCTTCTTACATAGTTTTGAACCAATATATTTGCAACAAAATTTAAACAAAAGTTTAAAAATTTTCAAATCTTTTTCGAATATTTGCACCTTAGCCCAAACTTTCACATTAAGTGATGAAAATGGCTCACCTTAAATTATTCTTCTCTGTCCAGCCTTAGTGGAATTATGTTTTTGAAACTATTCATGAAATTAATTAAATTAAATGACATCTCTGGCTCAAAACCCATCTTTTATGTGTACTGCCAGAAGCTGAGTTGCAATATTCCCTTTCTAAATGGTTCAAATGACTCTGAGCAATATGGGACTTAACATCTGAGGTCATCAGTCCCCTAGAACTTAGACCTACTTAAACCTAACTAATCTAAGGACATCACACACATCCACCCCCGAGGCAGGATTCGAACCCGCGACCGCAGCGGTCACGCGGTTCCAAACTGAAGCGCCCAGAACCGCACGGCCACACCGGCCGGCTATTCCCTTTCTAAACTTTGTTTTAAAGTGACTCCAGTCCTTTCTATATAGAAGAGGTGGTCTTTGTTATTTTCTTCATCTCTTTTCTAGCTTGCTCCCTATGCTCTTCAAAACGCTACATCCAATAAATTTTAACTTTGTACCAGCCTTCCCTTCATACGTTAGATTGGTCTTCAACTGTTTTATCCAAATTCTTCTTTTCCGGTATCGAATTTCAATGCCTGTTTGTCCTGAATAGTCTCTGTATCATCTGAAATGATTTCTATCTCTCCCTTTTTAAAAGCTGATTCCTCTTTAAATCCATTCATTGTTTTCTGAACCTTGTCTTCAACTCTTTATTTATCCTTAACTCAAACTTTCCTCATTGGTTTTTAAGCCTTATCAATTGCTCATCTAATACCTTCACAGATTTATCCTTCATCTAGAATCTCTTTCGAATTTTTAATTCTATTTTAAATCCAACACCTTTCTGTTCACATTAAACCCCATGAATTTTAGATTTTGTTTTCAGATTCTTCACCTTTCGTTTAACTTCAGACCCAACCCCTTGAATCGACTCAGTTATATTTTGAATATAGTATCAATACTCATACTCTTATCATGTTTTGTATTTATAACTGTTCCCATTTCTCTTTCGTCACTGCTACTTTTCATTCCATACCCTGATGCTTTATCCTCTACCACTTGAGAACTAGATTTCATTTCTTCAACACTTACAGTCCTTTTGAATAATCAGTTTAATTTCACTTAACAATACTTGACTTCTTCCCTCGAACTACAGGCTGAGGACCCCATAATAGAAAATTCTGAAGCCCCATCACACACATTGCCACATGTAACGAAATCAGGATTCCCTCCTCCCCCATGTAGTGATCTTTCGTACCATCAGTTGCCATTTTGTGCAAAAAATGTAGCAATATTCAGTTGACCTGTTAAATCGGTACAAAATATGGTGAATAATGTTAGAGAAATTGGAAGAAACCTGATTACTCATTAATGAAACGAGTGAAAGTATGATGTATTTAATCTTGGAACCACTGAAAAAACTGTAAAGTTTGACTATTGCCAGGATTTATCAAACAATAGAAACCAAATATCCATTTTAAAGCTTTCCTGCTGTCTTAGCATTCTACCTTTGAAAACCACGATACTGTGTTCCTTTTGGCCGAAGCTATATGGTTTAGCTACATATATTTTTCACACCCATATTTCTCTAACAATGTATATTAAATATTGCATAAATTACTAAAAAGTCTCACTAAACATACGAATGAAAGAGCAACTATTATTAACATTGCAAATACCAATTTACATACAGTAAGAAAAAACACAGAAAAGTAGAACATTTCTTTTTACAGTAGGATGTTAAGTATGTGTAACACATGCTAGTGCTGAAAGAATTTAACGAAAACAGATATCATTCTAATTAACGCCTTACTGTAACAAGCATTACACAGTGAGTTTAAATCACTGTTTACAATTAATGGAAAAGTTATTTAAATGAATGTCAAAAAGTTGCGTGAGGTGGATGAACAACATAGAAAAATCAGCATATGAACTGGTCAAAGGGAAGTTACGTTTTAATTTAGTAAAGATGTTCAGAAAGAAATTTGGCTGTCGGAAACGGCGTGTAGTTGTCCCACTTTGACGACACACAAACGTACTTCATTTACTGTAATTCTCTTTAAATAATGCCACTTCAACTTTCCTGTCGAAAATGGTGCTTAATGTTAAGATGCAGTAAAGAATATTTACTGTCTTGTTGTCGGAAACGTTGGTGGCCAACGATGCAAATGTAATGCGACGTTTGCAAACGTCGCTACATGTAATAAGCACTTGCAAACACCGTTAGAATGTAGTAGTTCTCGTTTATCGCACACAGTTCTGAGAATGTGCTCAATATTGAAATAACTCGGCAAACGCCCCTTAATAGCTTCTGATTTCATGTCTGTACACGACACATTAATTGACAACAACAAGCACTTTGTCATTGGTACACAGTTCGTAGAACTATAAATGCTCAATATGGATGTCAGTTCATTCAATAAACCTTTGATTCCGCAGTCACTGCTTTCATATTCATCCACGATAGATCCTATCACAATAATAACCGCAACGACTTAGTGAAATTTTTAACACGTCTGTTCGCGATGTGCTTTGTAAGCCGTCCAGATAATAAAGGTGTCTCTCCACTGGCCCCTTATCACAGTCTTACACCATTGCACGGAAGATTAAATAAATTTTGTTCACAATTTTTTTCCACAAAAATTATGTCACTAACCTCTCTCGCATACCGACAGCAATCCACCACTCATAGGTAATTACTCTCCACTCAGTGTTTATCTGAAGTCGCTTCCTATCGAAACATATCTAAACTCTCGCAAAATATTATTACAATTTAATCTCATTAATTTAAACACAGAGAGATGATTTCAAGATTAACATTAAGTATTAAATAAAAATCAGTAAACATGAAAAAGTAAAACGCATTCTGTTTCTGACGGTTGCAGAAGATGCACAAAATGTGATGCATTATATAATATACCAATATTACTATATACAGGTATTTAGATTTACAATGTTACCTTAGCACTGGGTTAATATTTAATCTGTTATTATTATTATTATTATTATTATTATTATTATTATTTGTGTTGCGTGATAATAATGACAGAAGAAACTTGTACCATGAAAATGGAGCAATGTTGTGTTAACAAATTAGTAGTGTGTCAGTCCTACATGAGAAACAGCATGTTTTGAGATAACTTTTTCGGAACATAGTAAAATTATGTGCCACATTCCACATGGAAGCTTGATGGGACACTTACGACCTCTAAATTTATATCAGCCGTACAATCGTTGTGTCAGAGCATGACAGATTGCAAGAATCTTTGTCTATTTTTACTTTGGTGTAGTTTTTATCTATTCTCCATTAGTACATGGAGTGAACGGTTGGGCAAGCATGAGCATAACTTGTTGTGATTTGATTGTGCCACCATTGCCTCGGTGGCCTGTTATCATTATTTTTCGTAATTATTGTCACATGTATGATCACAATTCCCATTATATATTCTCCAACTGATATTTTACATTTGAAAACGAAGACGTAGTTTGTTGAAACTGGTAATGTAACCCCCTTTTTTAAAGAAAACATTATGTACCGTGACTATGGCTTCAGTATTGTAATGTCAAATAGACATTTAACTAATATTATAGTCACCGTCCTTTACGACAGTTATGTCGGAATATAGAGTAATGTAGATGATTTTAACTCAACAGGTAACTTTCTCGTCTAGACTCTCAAGCTTTGCAAGATGCTACACAGAACGAGGGTTTAGTGTCGGTTGTTGTTATGACTTATCTAGCAACGAAGCCCCAAATAGTTTTCAAAACTACTAGTCACTTTCGATTCACAACAACACGATGCACTCTAGTGTAAGTACTTGTTCTTGTTCTTGTTGTTCTTCTTCTCCTCCTGCAGTCCGTGACTAATCAGTGTTGCCTGCATCGTCTTCAAAACTCATCTGACAATCGTTTTCTTGATCTTCCGGCATATTTTCTTCCTTTAGTTTTGTAGACGACATGCTTCTTTGGATACCTTCATTCGGAACTCCTTGAATCCTTCGACTTGCTGCCTCCAAATGGTTCAAATGGCTCTGAGCACCATGGAACTTAAACTCTGAGGTCATCAGTCCCCTAGAACTTAGGACTACTTAAACCTAAATATCCTAAGGATATCACACGCATCCATGCCCGAGGCAGGATTCGAACCTGTGAGCGTAGCGGTCACGCGGTTCCAGACTGTAGCGCCTAGAACTGCTCGGCCACTCCAGCCGTGCTGCCTCCAGTCATGTCTATAGTGTTCAATTTTTCCTTGCAAAGTATTTATTCCTAGTTCTTTCCTTACTTTTTTTTCATTTGTAAGGTTACATCCCTCTACTGTTCCCATGAATTTCATTTCGGCAGCCTGTATCCTGTTTTTATTAGCCTTCGTCAACCTCCAAGTTTAAAGTCCATAGAAAAAGGGGGCACAGATATTATTTTGTGGCAGTTTATTAGTGTTTCTTTTCTGGTTTCAGTTCTTGGGTTTCTATTTGCTGTACCGCATTTTTGCTGGAACATGGACAATCCGTTTCATATTTATAACTGACACATGTTCCGAAATAATTAAGACCCGTGACTTGTCTAATATATCATTTGGATTCTAACAGTATATTTACTGATACCATCGAACGTCATTGTTTTTGTTTTATTTGTGTAAAACTTCCTGCAAGAGCGGGACCAACGACGAATGAAGAGAATCCTTCAACGTGACAGAATGAAACCCTTCCGAAATAGCTGCAAATATCAATGATGGGCCATCAGAAAACATCAGCGTTTGAACCATTCAACGAAACATCATCCATATGTGCTTTCGGAGCCGAAGGCGCACTCGTGTACCCTTGATGACTGCACGATACAAAGCTTTACGCCTGAGCCCGTCAACACCCACATTGGACTGTCGGTGACTGGACACATGTTGCCTGTTCGGACGAGTCTCGTTTCAAATTGTATGGAGCGGATGGACGTGTAATGGTTGGAGACAATCTCGTGAATCCATGGAAAGTACATGTCAGCAGGGAACTGTTTAAGCTGATGGAGTCTCTGTAATAGTGTGCAGTTGGAGTGACTGCGGACCCTGATACGTCAATTATAGACTTCTGGAGTGTCGCATTGTCCTGCTAGAACTGTCTAAGTCCGGACATGGATGCATGCAGGTGATCAGACGGGATGCTTACGTAGGTGTCACCTGTCAGAGTCCCATATCACTCTAACTGCACGCGATCGACGCCATTACAGAGACTCCACCAGCTTGAACAGCTCCCAGCTGACATGCAGGGTCCATGGACTTATGAGAGATTCTCCGTACCCTTAAGACGTTCATACGCTCGATACAATTTGAAACGTGATTCGTCCGAACAGACAACGTGTTTCCAGTCATCAGTAGTCCCATGTCGGTATTGACGAGTGCAGGCGAGGCGTAAGGCTTTTCGTCGTGCAGTCATCAAGGGTACACGAGTGGGCCTTCGACTACGAAAGCCCATATCGATGACGTTTCGTTGATAGTTCACACGCTGACACTTGGTGGCTCAGCCTTGAAATCTGCAGTAATTTACGGAAGGGTTGCGAATCTGTCACATTCGAGGATTCTCTTCAGTTGTCGTTAGTCCTGTTCTTGCAGGATTTTTTTTTCGGCTGCAACGATGTCGGAGATTTGATGTTTTACCGGACTCCTGATATCTACGGTACGCTCGTGAAATGATCGTACGGGAAAATCCCCACCTCATCGTTACCTCGGAGACACTGTGTCCCATCGTTCGCGCGCCGACTTCAACACAACGTTTAGACTCACTTAAATCTTGATAACCTGCCATTGTAGCAGCAGTAACTGATCTAACAACTGCGCCAGATACTTATTTTCTTATACAGGTGTTGCCGATCGCAGCGCAGTATTCGGCCTGTTTATGTATATCTATATTTGGATACGCATATCAATACCAGTTTCGTTGGCGCTTCAGTGTATAATCGTGACACTAGTTGTCAAGCTTGTTCTGAAAATTACGTGGTCTATTTTCTTCCGTTATTACGTAGTCACTTTTTTGCAAGGTAACGTAATCAATAGATTTTTGCTGCAGTATTAAGCGACAAACTGAAACTTCTTAAGTGCACAGCTGAGGAAGAGCGAACAGCTATCAGCAATAAAATTTTTCTTGCAAGTGACAGAGCCATGCTGTTTAATAACGGACGTTTCGATCACTGTTGTAATGACCTTCTTTCGGATAACATTTTTACCGTAGTAGTAAACATCCCACCCTGGTGAAAGTCAATTGCAGAGGCCAAAACGTTGGCCTATACAGGGTATCCCAGCTATCTTGTCCACTCAAAATATCTCTGGAACAATAACAGCTATTGGAAAACGACTTCCACCGGTATCAATGTGGGGCTGGGGCCAACGAATGTACATATTTGGAAACATTCTAAAACGAAAGCATATGTGTTTTTAACGTAAACTTATGTTTTTTTTTAATGGATCTCCGATATTTTTTCTTCGCCAATCCATAGCATGACAAAGCACATACACAATGGAGTTGATTGCATAGCAATATTCCCATTACATCCCGAGATATTGAGACGCGAAGTTGACGCTTGAAACACCCGACATGCGCTGCTAGCGCACGTCCTGAGGCTCAGGAGTGAACCCCATGCTGCCCGTAATCGCGATGTGATTGGCACGTGCAATCACACCTCCATACTTATCAAGAGGTCCGAAACGAATAATACGGTCTGCTGCCATCAACTCTCATAAGCAAATAATGGTTTCCCTCTTGCACGTTTTACGTATCTACGTACACAATATGAACCAGTACCGATCGGTGTACACCCGTCAGGTTGTCTTATTTATCCTGCACACCCAAAATAAGGTTTATCTAATGCGTTATATGACCCATTGTGCCTGTCGCGCAGGGCCTTGCTCTACCTAGTCAAGTGTCCAACGTAGTTCCCAGTACTGCCACAGTTACCACTTCGCCTTGTTTATGATTTGCGACCCATGCAAACTCCTGTACTCCACCACCCTCCGAGCATCCCATTTGTTGTTGCTATGGCGTGCAGTACACCGCTTGTCAGTGTAGTCGTGCATCAGAGTAATCTAGTGACGGCACGGAGGTAGTACACATAGTGAATAAACGTTGTGTTGTGGAACTTATACTGTACAGTATAATGTACACACATGAAGATATGGTAGAAATGCTGCTGGTCTATGGAGAAAGTACATTGACGGGAAATACGTTATGAGATTGCTTGTTTGTTGATAGTACTGTTAGCGAACATTATGATTATTAAGTTAATACACTCCTGGAAATTGAAATAAGAACACCGTGAATTCATTGTCCCAGGAAGGGGAAACTTTATTGACACATTCCTGGGGTCAGATACATCACATGATCACACTGACAGAACCACAGGCACATAGACACAGGCAACAGAGCATGCACAATGTCGGCACTAGTACAGTGTATATCCACCTTTCGCAGCAATGCAGGCTGCTATTCTTCCATTGAGACGATCGTAGAGATGCTGGATGTAGTCCTGTGGAACGGCTTGCCATGCCATTTCCACCTGGCGCCTCAGTTGGACCAGCGTTCGTGCTGGACGTGCAGACCGCGTGAGACGACGCTTCATCCAGTCCCAAACATGCTTAATGGGGGACAGATCCGGAGATCTTGCTGGCCAGGGTAGTTGACGTACACCTTCTAGAGCACGTTGGGTGGCACGGGATACATGCGGACGTGCATTGTTCTGTTGGAACAGCAAGTTCCCTTGCCGGTCTAGGAATGGTAGAATGATGGGTTCGATGACGGTTTGGATGTACCGTGCACTATTCAGTGTCCCCTCGACAATCACCAGTGGTGTACGGCCAGTGTAGGAGATCGCTCCCCACACCATGATGCCGGGTGTTGGCCCTGTGTGCCTCGGTCGTATGCAGTCCTGATTATGGCGCTCACCTGCACGGCGCCAAACACGCATACGACCATCATTGGCACCAAGGCAGAAGCGACTCTCATCGCTGAAGACGACACGTCTCCATTCGTCCCTCCATTCACGCCTGTCGCGACACCACTGGAGGCGGGCTGCACGATGTTGGGGCGTGAGCGGAAGACGGCCTAACGGTGTGCGGGACCGTAGCCCAGCTTCATGGAGACGGTTGCGAATGGTCCTCGCCGATACCCCAGGAGCAACAGTGTCCCTAATTTGCTGGGAAGTGGCGGTGCGGTCCCGTACGGCTCTGCGTAGGATCCTACGGTCTTGGCGTGCATCCGTGCGTCGCTGCGGTCCGGTCCCAGGTCGACGGGCACGTGCACCTTCCGCCGTCCACTGGCGACAACATCGATGTACTGTGGAGACCTCACGCCCCACGTGTTGAGCAATTCGGCGGTACGTCCACCCGGCCTGCCGCATGCCCACTATACGCCCTCGCTCAAAGTCCGTCAACTGCACATACGGTTCACGTCCACGCTGTCGCGGCATGCTACCAGTGTTAAAGACTGCGATGGAGCTCCGTATGCCACGGCAAAGTAGCTGAGACTGACGGCGGCGGTGCACAAATGCTGCGCAGCTAGCGCCATTCGACGGCCAACACCGCGGTTCCTGGTGTGTCCGCTGTGCCGTGCGTGTGATCATTGCTTGTACAGCCCTCTCGCAGTGTCCGGAGCAAGTATGGTGGGTCTGACCCACCGGTGTCAATGTGTTCTTTTTTCCATTACCAGGAGTGTAGATCAGCATGGCATACCAACACAAAATATAGACGCTCTAATATACGTTCCCCAAGCGATATGGAACTACCCGAAATACTCGGAGAAGAACGATTTTTACCTGAAGAGGTGAAAATTCCAGCACCCGACGACATCGGTATAATGTTATTCATCGGGATCAATATGGTCTATGTAAAGATCGTTAACGATGCGACATGTGAAGGCATCTTATGAAAGAAGAAATGGGGCTCCGATTCTGCCACGTTGATGGCAATGTGAGTACCATGGGTGCTAATCATGTTGGTTTGAGATTCCGGACAATCAGCATATTCGAACTTCAGTTTGACTTCCATCGGCAGATGACGACTCTGCACTTTGCCCCTACGATATGTTGAGTAGTCATGTCACGGAAAGATGCTGACAGTTACGCATATATGCTGTTCTGAACGGATTCCGACAAATCCGAATTAAATTAAAATCGAAGTTCCCTCACAACCGTGATTCTCATTTGCAACGAACAACCAAAAACCTGTTCCATCTGTGGGAAGGAGTGGCACTTCCGATCCGAATGCATCCAACGCCGGTTCACGGAACTACCACCGGCAGACGTGGCGCCGCCGTCGCAGGTGATGCTGCTACCCGTGCCACCCTCACGACTGCTGCCGCTTCACCGCGGCATCCGACACCCCCTGATGAATAAACGCCGCATCCTCCGATGTGGCGGGAAAATGAAGTGCCCTTTCTACTCTACTCTGACAGTGCCAGCCCCGTTGACAGACGACGAGTTCATGGCCACAGTCATGCTGATCGTGTCAATCGTGGCCTTTGTTCCGGAGTTCCGTGTGTCGTTGTCTTCGTCTGATACACAGGGACAGAAGGATACATCCAAAAGCCACGATCCCCAACGTACCTTAAGCTGAGATGTAGAGCAAATTAACAATAAGTCGATGGGCCATACCACCCAATGCAGAACGTACACTGGTGACATTCTATTGGCAGCCCAATCAGGTGGCGAAGTGCGCTCTGTTCTCGAATGGATCATGTGATCATGTGATATGTACTGGCGGTGAGAAGTCACACAAATGTAGCCAATACGTAGATGATGCATATTGCGAGGAGCCTTCAGGATGGCTGCATGGTGCACTTCCACAGGTGGATGTGTTCAGATATATGGGCATTACATCTACACAGTACATGCGCCGCATGACTACCACGAATTGTGGATGACTACCGCAGGTGATGAGCACGTAAATTCGCCAGAAACTAATTCGGCACATGGATTTCCTATGCCGTGTTCAGTTTCTCAACCTTCACTTGCTATCAAAGTTGATACACATGGCTCAGAATCTTGCACTGCCGTCAGCGGTTGCCCACTGAATAATTGCATCATTTGGATATAACCTTATTGCTGGAATCCTATTTCATGTCTTCTGCCACACCCTCACCCTCACACTACAGGAGGACGGATCAGGGCATAAATGTCTGAATGAGGTCTGCAGCTTTATATTTGCACACAATGGCTAAGCTATGGACTCGTCAACATACTTCACTTCCGGGACATCTGTCGGAGAAACTGATGCCCGTAGCCACCCTGCCACCTGTTACGTTTGCGCACATCGCCCTCTCTCTTTCCCACATCTTGGCATTCATACTCGAATGCAGTTATGTGCACCCCGATCTTCCCACTACTCGGGCTCCAAAGGCGAGATACATTTATCGTTTGCTGCTGAGGTCCATTCCTCGGAACTGCGCACCCTACAATGTGGAGAGTAGTCAAACAGCCATTCATCCCTACACGGGTACGAACAACATAGTACAAGGTTTCTACAAGAAATCCTCGGTGAGAGACAGGTTACATGGCATCGCACTGATAAGAGTCTTCGTCTGCTTGCAGTGCCACATGCTGACACTGGAGAATACCGTTTAATGAATGTTTGGATCACCTTTGGAAGTATGGATGCTGGTAAATAATATCCTCGCCTGTTTCCTTTGCGCTCTGCGTTGCAGGAGTAACCACGGTATCGTCCTTTGCCCGAATTATACCCACTTCTCAACCGTAAAGACCTAAAGGTATGTCCACTTGCTACTTATTCTGAGATGAGAAGATGGTTCTTGAGTATTGGCAATAAATACAAGACAATCACAGCACATTTGAAAACACTGTCTACATCTCTTCACAAATTATTTGCGCAGAGCCTTCGTAACGCCCCTCACCCATCCCCTCCACACACACACGACACACACACACATATACACACACACACACACACACACACACACACACACACACACACACACACACACACACACACACACAGCTGGGCAGTACCGACCTTATAACTATAGCAATTTCCAGTTTCATTATTTTTCTTGCCGTCTAGATTCCCAAAAGGCTTTTGACATTGTACTTCACAATCGGCTTTTAATAAGATTTCGTGCTTATGGAATATCGTCTCAGTTAAGCGACTGGTTACATGATTTCCTGTCAGAGAGGTCACAGTTTTTAGTAAAACAGAAGTAATTCCTGGCGTTCCTTATCTGTGTAAACGTTTTAGGAGACAATCCAAGCAGATTCTTAATTTGTTTTTGGATGATGCTGTCTTTTATCGTCTAGTAAAGTCATCAGAAGATCAAAACAAAGGGCAAAACTATTTAGAAAAGATATTCGTATGGTGCGAAATTTGGCAGTTGACCCTAAACAATGAACAGTGTGAGATCATCCACATGAGTGCTAAAAGAAATCCGTCAAACTTCGGTCACACGATAAATCAGTCAAATCGAAAGGGTTTAAATTAAACTAAATACCTAGGAAATACGATTACTAACAACTAAAATTGGAGAGAAAACAGAAAATGTTGGTGGGAAGGTGAACCTTATTGGCGGGACACTTAGAAGATAATGATAATGATGAAAGGTGAGGAAATGAATTGCAATTAGTATTACGGCCGGGACTCGAACCCGGGTCTTCTTGCTTATTACGCAGAAGTGCTGACCATTACACGACCGTAGCACTGCTGTCAATATTGCTGCACGAACTACCCAAGTCGATTGCCCTCCCCAACAACAAACTTCATATCTTCAGCTTATTTTCCCCCTAAACTGTCACTATTGGCAGAAAAAAAATGGTTCAAATGGCTCTGAGCACTATGGGATCTAACATTTGAGGTCATCAGTCCCCTAGAACTTAGAACTACTTAAACCTAACTACCCTAAAGACATCACATGATGTGTTGGCAAATGTGCCAACACCTTGTAGATAGAGGAGGCCGAAAAGCACGCTATCTAACGCAGACGGGCGTGAATTCTGGAACAGGATAAGTAGTGAATTCTAATAAGAAAAGTATGCAGCTCCTCGAATACTTATCTTTTAATTATCCTTGTTGGTTTACAACGTTCTTGATGAGACATTTCATACGATAACTATCAAACTATGTAAGGCTAATGGCGCCTTGCTAGGTCGTAGCCATTGACTTAGCTGAAGGCTATTCTAACTATCTGCTCGGCTAATGAGCGATGCTTCGTCCGTGTAGTCGCTAGCAAAGTCGTCCGTACAACTGGGGTGAGTGCTAGTCAGTATCTCGAGACCTGCCTTGTGGTGGCGCTCGGTCTGCGATCACACAGTGGCGACACGTGGGTCCGACATGTACTAAATGGACCGCGTTCGATTTAAGCTACCACCTAGCAAGTGTGGTGTCTGGCGGTGACACCACATCACACATATCCATGCCCGAGGCAGGATTCGAACCTGCGACCGTAGCGGTCACGCGGTTCCAGACTGTAGCGCCTAGAACCGCACGGCCACACACTATTGGCAGAGCCCTCCGGCATTGGAACTATATTATAGCCAATTATAAGATAACACTGCCACGTTACAAAAACAGCTAATTTAAGCTCATACACTATGCTCTAAGGTTGCACCAAAACCACATCCACATACATCACATATCTGGAGAAACAACATAGTTTACAAACTAACAGAGGTACAGAACGCACTTATCAACAGCTCACTTACACCATGCGCATCGTAAACTAATGGTGTCATAAAGGATTTTATGGGTCAAAGCGGACGAGTGGAATCGTACCATTTGCTTGAACAAGAAACATCTCTATTTTGAACTGAAGGCCATATCCGGAAAATACGTTCCTATTAATAAAGCAACATGCTATTTCTGCACTGAAGTTCACCTAGCAAATTTCACAGTTGTCGAGATAATTTAAACCATGAGTAATGATCTGGTTTCATCCCGTTGTTCGCCTATTCGGTTAACACTGTTTTCCACCGTCGTGACAGACGATACGAAAACAGTATTCTGAAGCCAGCATGGGACTCAGTGTCAGCTCTACTTAGCGGTGAGCGCATAACCATTAACTACTCACAGTGAGTAGCTGCCCGCTCTTGTAGCTGCAGCGAGAGGAGCGATGCAGACGCCATCAATGTTGTCCACTGCGTGATTTCCGTGGAAACCGCGTCGGAAAGACAACAATTGCCAGCGTTAGCAAATGTTAGCAAATGCTCCTTTATGTGATCTTTGTAAACTGACGAACGCAGTTCCATCACTGAGACTATGACTCTCAATACATTAAATCCTGCTGAGTGTGCAATATAAACAACGAAACATAACGTGTTCACACTGTGGTAAAGGGTTAAATATTTTCAAACTGACATTACTCATTAAATATTTGTCAATTATTTCGACATGCAGTCTATATGAAAGCTTAAAGTTATTATTTGGTGCGTCCAGTAGCGGAAACTTCCACATTATCCCCAATATCAACTCCACGAAAGTGACATTTCAAAGAAGTATTGCTAAACATCACGTGTAAAAACTACTTCGGAGTTATTCTACTGGTGTAAACTGAAAATACACAGCGGCTCAAATAGGGAAAAAACTCGAACAGATGTCCCACTAAAAGTGTGAAGATTAGTGCTTAAGAACTGAGATTTATCTCCGAAATTGGCAATTGAACCTAAATAACAAACAGTGTGAGGTCATCCACATGAGTGCTAAAAGAAATCCGTTAAACGTCGGTTACACGATCAATCATATCCAAAGCGCGTAAATTAAACTAAAACCTGGGAAATACAATAACTAACAACTTAAATTGATGAGAACACATAAAAATTGTTGTTGGGAAGGCGAAACTTACTGATAGAACACTTAAATGATGATAATGATGAAAGCTGAACAAAAGAATGATAATTTCTGCTACTGCCGGGACTCGAACACGGATCTTCTTGCTTACTAGGCAGAAATGCTGACCATTACACTCTTTTTTTTTTTTTTTTTTTACACCAGCGCTGCACTATGGTGAACATTGCAGCACGAACTACCCAAGGCAATGCCCTCTCCAACACAGACTTCAATTCATATCTCCACCTTAAGCAACAGATCTGCTAAAGAGACTGTCTATATTACTATTGTCCGTCCTCTTTTGACGTACTGCTGCGCCGTGTGGGATTGTTGCCTGAAAGGATTAACGGAATGCACTGAGAAAGTTCAAAGAAGAGCAGTATGTTTTGTATTGACGAGAAATAGGGGAGAGAGAATCACGGACGTGTGGTGCGGACATAATTAAAACAGAGACTATTCCCATAGCGGCGGGATCTTCTCACGAAATATGAAACTTTCTCCTCTGAATCACCACCTTTCTCACTGTAGTATGAGATATGATCTAAATAAGGCCAAAACTGACCTAAACTAACCACTTTGAGAAAAATAAAATAAGTAATTGACGCAAGGATAATATGTCTATTTTCAATTCTAGAGTAATGTTACAGTATTTGGCGCCCTTACGAAGTAGGCGTGGCAATAAATATCAGATTCAGAGAGGCTGTGATAGGATCGTAACATATCAGTATAATGTGTAACAAAAATTTTCGGTGTACTTAACGGGGAATCCCGAATATACAATATGGCGTACGGTACTTCTTGCGAAACTCTGCTATGTATCTGTAAGGGAATTCGTGTCCGAAGAAGGTTGCGTGACAGTTGCGCTATCCCCGACAGTGTTCTCGCGCATGGATAGTGATAAGAACATGGGTTATTAAAGAGCATACACAGGTATGCACACAGTTACAACATCGCACGATATGTGAATGAAAAATTGCAGAGGATCAATAATATTGATACTAAGTACACTCTGCTATATCCTGTGCACTGTACAGCGGCTTGCAAATTATATATAAACTGATCGGCAAAACTGAAGGACGAGATAGAGAGAGTAAAATAAACTATTAACTACTGGGTGGAAATGAATGAAACTGCAGGAAGATGTTTCCAGAATTCTCCCAGACGTGCACACTATGCTGGACTCACATTGTGTGCTACAGTGCCAAATGTGGCTGGATCTGACACACGAGGCAGTTGAAGGAACAAGAAAAGACAGTCTGTGCCAATAAGCGAGTAGTTAAGGTATGCAGTGATGGTGTTCGTCATTACAACATGTTCCAGAGACAACAAATGGCTGATCTCGCAATGGAAGGAATAATCTGGAAACTGGGGGAAAGACGTAGTGCGACGAGAATAGCCCAGAAGTTTGGTTTTGCTCACAGCATTGTTTTATGAGCATGAGTAATGCTCCGAACCACAGGCGTCGCTGCCCTAAGGAGAACAAGTTACTGTCCACTATCAATTGTTGTTGTTGTTGTTGTTGTTGTTGTCTTCAGTCCAGAGATTGGTTTGATACAGCTCTCCATTCTACTATATCCTATGCAAGCCTCTTCATCTCCAAGTAACTACTGCGATCTACATCCTTCTGAATCTGCATAGTGTATTCATCTCTTGGTCTGCCTCTACGATTTTTACCCTCCACACTGCTCTCCAATACTAAACTGGTAATCCTTTGATGCCTCAGAGCAATTCCTACCTACCGATCGCTTCTTGTAGTCAAGTTGTGCTACAAATTCCTGTCCTCCCAATCCTCTTCAGTACCTCCTCAATAGTTACGTGATCTACCCATCTAATTTTCAACATTCTTCTGTAGCACCAGATTTCGAAAGCTTCTATTCTCTTCTTCTCTAAACTGTTTATCGTCCATGTTTCACTTCCACACATGACTACACTCCATACAAATACTTTCAGGGAAGACATCCTGACACTTAAATCGATACTCGATGTTAACAAATTTCTCTTCTTCAGAAATGCGTCCCTTGCCATTGCCAGTCTACATTTTATATCCTCTCTACTTCGACCATCATCAGTTATTTTGCTTCCCAAACAGCAAAACTCATTTACTACTTTAAGTGTGTCATTTCCTAACCTAATTTCTTCAGCATCACATGATTTAAGTTGACTACATTTCATTATCCTCGTTGCGCTTTTGTTGATGTTCATTCATCTTATATCCTCCTTTCAAGACACTGTCCATTTCGTTCAACTGCTCTTCTGAGTCCTTTGCTGTCTCCGACAGAATTACTGACTCATCGGCAAACCTCAAAGTTTTTATTTATTCTCCGTCGATTTTAATTCCTACTCCAAAATTTTCTTTTGTTTCCTTTACTGCTTGCTCAGTACACATATTGAATAACATCGGGTATAGGCTATATCCTACCTCACTCCCTTCCCAACGACTGCTTCCCTTTCATGCCCCTCGACTCTTATAACTGCCATCTGGTTTCGGTACAAATTGTAAACAGCCTTTCGCTTCCTGTATTTGACCCCTGCCATCTTCAGATATAGAAAGAGAGTATTCCAGTCAACCTTGTCAAAAGCTGTTGTCAACTACATCAGCAAATGAACGCAATATAGTGCAGCAGGCAGGAAGGGATCGTCGTCAAACAGCAGACGCAACTACAAATACATTTGACAGGTTTGGAAGGCAAGATCCGCAGTGGTGTGGTGACTGCATGTGTGTGGTCTCTTTGCCCGACAACCACTAAATTATATCAGCTCCACGGCTGCAAAGTTTGTGATGGTTCTAAGAGAATAGGGAGTGGGCTAAAGAGGAGTGGTGTCGCATCCTCTTCTCGGACAAGAGCAGACTCAGTCTGAGTAGCTATTCAGGACATACCATCATATGGCGAGAATGGGAACTCGTAATGCATCCAGAAACATTGTCGAACATGATCATTTCGGTGATACAGGTGTTGCGGCGAAGGGAATTATGATGTTGCATGGATGCACCGAACTCCATATCTTTGAACACGATACACTGAGTGGTCAACGTTACTGTGCCACTGTAGTCCTACCCAATGTGTGTCTTTTGAGGGATGCATTCGGCAGCGATTTGATTTTTGTGGGTGACAATGCGTGACATGATCGAAAAGTGCAGCTGAAGGAGCTCTTCGGACGAGAGAATATTCGGCGAGTTGACTGACCTGCCATGCCTGTTCCCATCGAGCACTTGCGGGAGCCATTGGGAAGACCTAATTCAGTCCGGAACCGTGCGACTGCTACGGTCGCCGGTCCGAATCCTGCCTCGGACATGGATGTGTGTGATGTCCTTAGGATAGGTAGGTTTACGTAGTTCTAAGTTCTAGGGGACTGATGACCTCAGATGTTAAGTCCCATAGTGCTCACAGCCATTTGAACCAGTTTTTGAAGACGTAATACAGCAGGCTGATATGAACCAACGACCGCCCAGCATTTACCAGTGGCAGTCGTTGTAGAAAGGCACATCGTACCACTATAACGCTTGCCAGCCTTGCGGCCAGAATGGGAGCAGGTTGCGGATTATGCAATGCTGACTGTGCTGATTGGTTGTTCTATTAAGAACACTACCGTGCCATTTGTAAAATCCTAGGGACCATCACAAATAGCGGAGACTGCAGTTTCTAAATAAAAGTGTCATTTCTGTTAGTCTAATTGCGCAGTTCTTTAACTTAACTTCTGCTGTATAATGTTGCATTTCTTTCTGTACATGATCCATGCTTCATCGAGCTATGCTACTTGACAATGCAAAAGTAGTTTTGCATGTTAACGTGCAGATGGTGCACTCTAAGGCAAAAAAGTCAGATACCGCATGATGAGGGGATTATCTGAATGAGACGGAAATCGGTAGACTGATTACTGTTTCAGAAAACCTGGATAACTTACTTGAGAGAAAGAGTTTCACAGATAGAGCAAGTCAATTTCCTGTTGGTACATCTGTGACCCTTATGCAAGTAATTATTCGGCTTGGTTTTGATTGTTGTCGCACATCCGGAGGGATACTGTGACTACCCATAATGATCGAGACGTTCTCAATTGGGGAGGGATTCCATGACCTTGCTGGCAAAGATAAGGATTGGCAAGTACCAAGACAAGCAGCTGAAATGATCACCGAATGCGATCTACGTTATCTTGCTGGAATTTAAACCCAGGATTCCCTGTCATGAAGAGCGATAGTAATGGAGACGCTATCGAAGACAGTGCTGCGAAAGCGATTTACTAAACACAGCCTTCCGAAACGCCTTCACAAAAGAAGACGAGGTAAGTATTCCAGATTTCCAATCGAGAACAGCTGCCAAAACGAGTAACGTAGAATATCCTCGGAGTAGTGAAGCAACTCAAATCACTTAATAAAAGCAAGTCTTCTGGTCCAGAGTGTATGCCAGTTAGCTCCCTTTCGGAGTATGCTGATACATTAGCTCCATACTTAACAATCATAGACAACCGTTCGCTCGATGAAAGATCCGTCGTACCCAAGGACTGGAAAGATGCACAGGTCACACCAATATTCAAGAAAGGTAGTAGGATTAATACACTAAATTACAGGTCCATATCGTTTACGTCGATATACAGCAGGATTTTAGAACATATATTGCGTTCGACCATTATGAATTACCTCGGATGAAACGGTCTATTGACACACAGTCAACATGGGTTTAGAAAACATCGTTTCTGTGAAACACAAATAGCTCTTTATTCGCATGAAGTGTTAAGTGCTATTAACAAGGCATTTCAGGTCGATTCCGTATTTCTGGATTTCCAGAAGGCTTTTGACAATGTACCCCACAAGCGGCTCGTACTGAAGTTGCGTGCTTATCTAAAATCGTCTCAGTTATGTGACTGGGTTTATGATTTCCTGTCAGAGAGATCACAGTTCGTAGTAATTAACGGAAAGTCATCGAGTAAAACAGAAGTCATTTCTGGCGTTCCCCAAGGTAGTGTTATATGCTCTTTGCTGATCGTTATTTATATAAACGATTTGGGAGACAATCTGAGCTGCCGTCTTCGGTTGTTTGCAGATGACGCTGTCGTTTATCGACTAATAAAGTCATCAGAAGATAAAAAAACTGCAAAATGATTTATAAAAAATATCTGAATGGTGCGAAAAGTGGCAGTTGGCCCTAAATAACGAAAAGTGTGAGGTCATCCACATGAGTGCTAAAAGGAACTCGTTAAACTTTGGTTACACGATAAATCAGTCTAATCCAAAAGCCGTAAATTCAACTAAATACCTAGGTATTACAATTACGAACAAATTAAATTGGAAGGAACACACAGAAAATGTTGTAGGGAAGGCTAACCAAAGACTGCGTTTTATTGGCAGGACACTTAGAAAATGTAACAGACCTACTAAGGAGACTGCCTACACTACGCTTGTCCGTCCTCTTTTAGAATACTGCTGCGCGGTGTGGGATCGTTACCAGATAGGACTGGAAGAGTATAATAAGTTCAAAGAAAGGCAGCACGTTTTGTATTATCTCGAAATGTGGGAGAGAGTGTCACAGAAATGATACAGGATTTGGGCTGAAAATCATTAAAAGAAAGGCGTTTTCCGTTGCGACGGAATTTTCTCCCGAAATTCCAATCACCAGCTTTCTCCTCTGAACGCGAAAATATTTTGTTGACACCGAGCTACATGGGGAGGAACGATCACCACGATAAAATATGGGAAATCAGAGCTCGTACGGAAAGATATACGTGTTCATTCTTTCCGCTCGCTATATGAAATTGGAATAATAAAGAATTGTGAAGGTGGTTCGATGAACCCTCTGCCAGGCACCTAAATGTGATTTGCAGAGTATCCATGTAGATGTAGATTTAGATATAGATGAAGGCCAACAAACGAGGCGTAGAATGTCGTAGACGCACCATCATGCTGAATGCGTGCCGTAGATGACAAGCAAAGGTCTTCTGCTATGAAAAGAAATGTCACCCCACACCAGCACTCCTCATTGTCAGGCTGTATAGTGGGCGACGGTCAGGCTGCTACCCTACCGCTGTCCAGGTCATCTCCAGACACATCTTCGACCTGGAATCTCTTTGATTGGAGTAGAACTGTGTTCAGTGACTGGTTCCGGTTTCCCTCTTCGAACTGAGCCCCAAGGACCAACGAAGACCTGTTTGGAGGCCGCCAAGACACCATTGGGATACGAACTTGACCGTCGCCAGCCATGCAGTCAGACGTCCAGGAGTGACAGCCTGGTATGACATTTCTCTCATAGCAGGTACCGTTTGATTGTCACCCGCAGGACTGTTTACAGCTCAGCGGTACGTCGACGATCTTCCACGACCCTTTTTTTTTTTTACCTCCAAGGCAAGTCATTCTGGGATTATATTTCAGCAAGATAATTCCCGTCCACATACGCCGAGAGTTTCTACTTCTTGTCGTCATCCTTACCAAACCCTACCTTGGCCAGCATGGTTGTCGGACCTCTCCTCAACTGAGAACCTTGGAGGATTATGTGCAGGGCTTGCCAGCTATGTCGGTATTTTGTCGACCTAACCAGCCAAACTGGATACCTCTAAGGACATCCAACAACTCCATTAATCAATTCCAAGCCGAATAAATGCTTGCAAAGGGCCAGAGCTGGACCAACGTGATATCGGCTTGCTCAGTTTGTAAAGTTCTTTGTCCTGAACAAATGATGCAATTGTTGTGAAACTGTAATTACTTGTGTTTCGTCCGCCTGCTTAGCTGAGTGGTAACGTGCTTGCCTCCCATGCAAGCGGGCCCGGTTTCGATTCCCGGCCGGGTTGTAGATTTTCTCCACTCGTGGACTGGGTGTTGTGTTGTCATCATCATTATTTCATCCTCATCTCCGCGCGCAAGTCGTCCAATGTAGTATCGAATGAAATAAGAGTTGCACTTGGCGGCCGACCTTCCCCGAATGGAGCCTCCCGGCCAACGGTGCCATATGCTGATTTCCATTTTTTTATATGTTTGTCTGTACATGTACACCACATTTACCAATTTCCGTTCCATTTGGATAGTTCCTTCCTCGTGCAACGTGGTGTTTTATCATTGTTCACAAAACGGTTGCCCAAATATGGATGTTTAAAACAAAAAATAGGAGAAGATATCCAAGCAAAGAATACGAAAGACGAATTACGTTTAAACAGAAAATATAGCTCATCCAGCTTGAATATGAGAAGGGCGACGACGAAATCTCAACATCGCTGCTCTGCTCACCACGGATGATTCGACCTGGCCTTTCCCTCCCCAGTTACTGTCGCCAGAGCTGGAAGCCTCGTGTATTTACAACTATGCCATTCCAGGCAATTAAATATTATGGCCCCCAGCAGGCGGGTTTAGAGGCGAGACGCGAGTGAAGAGCTCAAAGAGCCCTCGGGGCAGAGGCTGGGGGAGGCGGTAGAGAGCTAACCTCCACATTTATTGCCTCCGCCCACTCAATTTACTGCGTTACTGCAGAGCCAGGCCCACTGCTGTCCTGCGGCTGAGGCCGCAGTAGGCGGACGGCGCAAGCCGCCAACGAGACGTTGGTGGCACTTGGCCCTCTGTACAGCGACCCATTATCCGCTGCGGACGATTTGGAAGGGATGATTAGTGCCGATATAAACGTGCCACGGCGCGACCCTTTAATCTGAGCTTTTGAGTACGAGGATTCCGGTTAGCAAGAAGCAGACGTGGACCTGAAATGACCTCCATTTCCTCGAATGTCTAACACAGTGGTCCGATGTTGTTTGACGGAGACAATATATTAATCATCTCAAGTAAACAGACCAGAGTACAAATTCGTCTTCTCTAGCTTCTACCGTCATGATTAACCCTAAGAGCTGTCGTAAGATTTTTCGGTTAATAAACAACCTCGATCCACGGACTATCATCAGGTTCATAAAAGCATTTACATCGTATTAATCGATATAAAATGAGTTCTGACTGTCGAGGTTCCATGAATGAGTGCACTGTCTGGCAAAATTTCTGATTGATGATATCGTAATTTATATTATTACTGGCTGAGTATCCGGCGTTGCCCGGGTATGTATTTATTCCATGCGTCTCCTCCTTCCCCTCTCTCCTCCCATTTCCTTCTTCACCCACAGTCCATCTCCTCGAGCAACGAGGTACTTGGTACGTTTTGTGAAACACGCTGATACACTTGGCGTCTCGCATCACGTGATACTTCAGTTGATGTATCCACTCACTAGCAGTTTGTGAAGTCACAGGTTGGCTGAGGTTCTGGAAGATTTGGGAACCTTAAGGTACTTAAGGAGAAAGGCTGTCTGAGAGTTAGAGGCGAGCTGATGAATACATATTTTCTTCGCGTCCAGTCACAGGGCGAAACAGTCCTTCAATATATTGAAAAGTACAACATTGGAATTGTCAGTAACTGGGAGAAAGTCGTTGAAAATACTGTTGAAAGCATTAAGCCGGAAAACAAGTTTTCCCGGAGACCAGCCACCTTTTCCGAGTTAGATGAATTAGTATTTAAAATCCAGACAATACGCTTCGCTGATGAGAAACGGAGTTCTGAAAGAGAAGTGTAAGGCGAACGTGTGGAAAGGCTTCAGACTAAGAGGAGTAGGCAAACGGTTCCATCAAAGGTAAGAGGTTGTTTTAGTTGTGGCGATACCTATCATTTTGTGCGCCCATGTCATCTACAGCGTATTGTGCGTCCGAGCAGCTGAGCCTGAATCATGGGGGTCCTAGGGGCCTTTACGACCCGCACGGTGTAACCTTATCAGGACAGTAACTAGTCAGTTCTTACCTTATGTTTGTGCTTATGTCAATCACGAACCTGTCTGTGTCTTTATAGATTCAGGAAGTAGTATTTCTCTTATTGATCATGACTGGTATTTGTAGAGGCGCGGCATTTGTAAGTTCGCTCCAGTGCAGGAAATTCAGCAGAGATGTTGTACTGCCAATGGGTAGGTATTGCCTCTAGTGGGTCGTCTCACGGAAGCTCGGCTATACACGGATTTTGGTAGCTAGCGGAATTAAGTCATCAAAGGGTTACCAGTTAATCTGTCATTGGGCTGCAACTTCTTGCAGTGAACGAGCTTAATTCTTAATTATGCTGACAAGAGGTTTTCTTTCAAAATTTTTCCATGCAAGGATTTTGAGTTGTGTACTTCCTAGAACATCCAAACGGTTCATAGTGTCGCAGTACCTGGTACTCAGTTCCAGGTCAGTCATTTGGGGTGTTGCGATGCTAAAGTTCTGTTGGAAGTATTTGGGCGCTTTCCTAATGTACTGACCAATAACCTGGAAGTCACTAACAGAATCCAGCAAAAATGAAAATAACATGTTTAAAGGACGACTGATACGGTTGTCAACCTCTTCATATGTGTCGGCCATATTTTTTTGATACAGAAGGGGGAAACGTAATTATCGTCCGATGGTGGATTGTATAATTCTCAATCCATAAGTCATTTTAGAGTCTGTACCACTACCAGATTTGCAAAACTGTTTTGCGTGATGAGACGGGGCGCGTTACTTTACCGTCTTAGACTTGATGCACGGCTACCACAACATTCCTCTTCCTGAGGTTTCTGAGCATGTGATAGCGTTTAACACTGATTGGAACATATATGAATTTAATCATGTCCCATTTGGCTTATTACTGATGTGGTTGTATTGTCACATCTGTTAGAGTCTGTTTAGGGTAATCTGAAGTTCGAGTCAGTTTGTAATTACTGGGACTATGTAGTCGTGTATAGTATCGCCTTTTCTGAACACCTCTAGCGTACTGAGCAGGTGCTCGTTCGTCTGTGGGCAGCAGATCTGAGCATGAAAGCGTCGATGATTAACTCAGTGATGTATCCTTTATAGGACATTTTTCACTAATGACGGGGTTAAAACAGATCACGAAAGGACCCGAGAACTTCAGAAATTTCCACCCCTAATAATAAGAAAGGAATAGCCCGCTTCATTTTTTCAGAAGATTTGTGCCCAATTCTACCAAACTGGTGGCTCCACTGCACAACTCTCGCAGTGAGTTTCCAGTGGGGGCAAATGGAGCAAGTTGTCTGTAGCTTTAAATAGCCTTCTCGTTTTGTTTATTCCTGATTTTGAACAAACTTTTACTGTGCAAACTGACACATTCAATTCTGGAGTAGTTGCCGTGCTTTTACAAGAACAGGAGGGCGAGCATATGCTTCCAAAGCCATGTCGCCAGCACCGGCCGGTGTGGCGGAGCGGTTCTAGGCGCTTCATTCTGGAACCACGTGACTGCTACGGTCGCAGGTTCGAATCCTGCCTCGGGCATGGATGTGTGTGATGTCCTTAGATTAGTTAGGTTTAAGCAGTTCTAAGTTCTAGGGGACTGATGACTTCAGATGTTAAGTCCCATAGTGCTCAGAGCCGTTTGAACCATAGCCAAGAGTGATTTCCCGCGTTTTTTAATGTCCAAGAGAACATGATAAACAACGGTAACTGACATTTAATAAGTGATTCAATTCTGTTCGTCTCATCGGTCATCTATTTCAGTTAGCTTCTGCACTGTAGTTAGACCCTCCTTTTATGGATAGTCCCAGTTTCATCGAGCTGTTACTTGTGAGTGACACATCGTGTGAGAGTTACTTTCGCCAGCTTTGCACATCAGTGTTCCTGTATGCGTGCGTGCGTGCGTGTGCGTGTGTGTGTGTGTGTGTGTGTGTGTGTGTGTGTGCGCGCGCGCACGCGCGTTTGCGTATGCCATCAAATCTTTAGTTTAGCTTGTGTGTGTGTGTGTGTGTGTGTGTGTGTGTGTGTGTGTGTGTGCACGCGCGCTTGCGTATGCCATCCAATCATTAGTTTAGCTCATGTTCAGGATGGCAGTTATCATCTCATCTTTGGCCTAGCTCATGTTCAACATTTCAGTTTCCAATGGGGCACACCCCTCTGTCGTACTGTTAATGTACTCTATGTGATCAGAAGTATCCGGACACCTGGCTGAAAATTACTTACAAGTTCGTGCCGCTCTTCATCGGTTATGTTGGAGTTCAATATGGTGTTGCCCCACCCTTAGCCTTGATGACAGCTTCTGCTCTCGCAGGCATACTTTCAGTAAGGTACTATAAGATTTCTTGGGGGTTTTGAACCCAATCTTCGCGGACTATTGCACTGAAGAGGCGTATCCAAGTGGGGCCGTGAGAGCTGGCACGAAGACGTCGTTTGAAAACAAACTAAAAATGTTCTGAAGGATTCAGATCCGGACTCTTTGCTGGCCAGTCCGATACAGGGATGCTTTTGTCGTGGGGCGGTGAGGGCTGGCACGAAGACGTCGTTTGAAAACAGATTAAAGATGTTCTATAGGATTCAGATCAGGATTCCTTGCTGGCCCAATCTTCACGGACTACTGCACTGAGGAGGGGTATCCAAGTGGGGCGGTGAGAGCTGGCACGAAGACGTCGTTTGAAAACAGACTAAAGATGTTCTGTATGATTCAGATCAGGACTCTTTGCTGGCCAGTCCAATACAGAGATGTTATTGTCGTGTAACCACTCCGCCACAGGCCATGCATTACGAACAAGTGCTCGATCGTGTTGAAAGATACAATCGCCATCCCCGAACTGCTCTTCAACAGCGAGGCGTCGTTTGGCATTTACCGGTGTGATGTGTGGCTTATGAGCAGCCGCTCGACCATAGAATCCAAGTTTTATCACCTCCTGCGTAACTGTCATAGTTCTTGAATTGGATCCTGATGCCGTTTGGAATTACTGTGTGATGGTCTGTATAGATTTTGACCTATTACACATTACGACCCTCTTCCACTGTCGGAGGTCTTTGTCAGTCAACAGACGAGGTGGGCCTAAACGCTTTTGTGCTGTACGTGTCCATTCACGTTTCAGTTTCACTATCACATCGGAAACAGTGGACCTAGGGATGTTTAGGAGTGTGGAAATCCCGGGTACAGACGTATGACAGAAGTGACACCCAATCATCTGACCACGTTCGAAGTCAGTGAGTGTCGTGGAGCACTACATTCTGCTCTCTCACGATGCCTAAAGACTATTGAGGTTGCTGATATGGAGTACCTGGTGGTAGGTGGCAGCAAAATGCACCTAATATGAGCAACGTATGTTTTTGGGGGTGTCCGGATACTTTTGATATCATAGAGTATAAAACAAAACTTACCTTAAACGAGTAAAATGTACGGACAGTAGGCATGGTAAAAGATTTTATAACCCAGAAAATCATGAGTACTCTGTTATATTGCGGGACAAAAATGTGAAATTTCTTCGGGGAAATCCTCGCTGTCATCAGAGGATGGGCCCTGGCCATAAACCAGTTGCGATGACAGAAGAATCAGTCATTCAAACAGTTGGGCGGGTGCAGTTTCTGTTATTCGTTGGAAAACGTGTGTTGTCTTTTATTGCACTCCACGTTATCCTAGTTATGGTACTGGGTCTACAGCAATGTTTTCGTCGAACGCAAAGCAACGATGTCTCGTACTCCTGAATTGGCTCTTTTACCATCGGGCGATGTGCAAAACTCGCGCCTGCTCACAAATCCTGTCCGTGCTGTAACTGTGACGCCGCTACTGTCCCACATGCCTCTTCACAGGACGTGCGCGCGCTTGTGTGTATATGTATATGCGTGTGTGTGTGTGTGTTTTTGAGCTGAGTGTACACCCGGTCCTTCGCTACGACTATCTGCGCTGTAATTCGGAATAGATAATGGATCTACTGAGGGTGCTCGATCCACCAGAGGTCCATTACGAGTCCACTCCTTCAGCACTATTAAGCACACACACACACACACACACACATATGCACACGCACACACACCCACAAACACAATCTCACACACGCAAACACACACACACACGGGCGCTGGCGCGCACGCACAGTACATTACTAACTGCCGCCGCTAGCTACAACATATCCACTAGAGGGAGGTACTAGCTCCACTCGGGCAGCGGTCAGACGCTTTGCCACACTCTCACGCTGACAGGCACCGTGATTCATTTTACCCGTCCACCTCCCAACTCTTGTCGCCCTAAACGTCCGGGCCGCTCGCTGTGAGCATACATGCCGAGTAAACAATAATGTATGCTGTTAGCGCTGATTTTCGTAATTGAAATCCAATAAACAGCGATGCGGCGCTGCCCGCCCGGATAACACCTGTTCTGTGCAGATATGCGGGTAGCTTCCTCGTGCACTCTGAGTCTGTAGCTTGTTTGCGGCTTTGTGGCTGCTCTCTTAATTGGTTTACGTAATGTTAGAGTGTACCGGAACATTTGTTATGGCCGATTCTAGATTTAGTAGGTCATCAAGCACTCCTTGCGTTTCTTTTCGAAAATGCATTTGCTAAGCTGATCTACATTGTCCAATGCAAGAAATGACAATGCCTGTTAACGTAAACACATCCGCAGTTCTCCCAGCGGTGTATTGCGTATATTGAACAGGGGACCTAGAAACGACAGAGAAACTTTCTCTGTGGTAGCCAAGAATCTTGTGTTTTCTTTTCGGAGCAAAAATAAGTTTTTGCTACGTTCTAGTTACAAAATGTGTTTCACAGTGAAATATAAATATTAGAAAACTAGTTTTTTAATCATAGGTAGTCAGCACTGTTAGCTTTAATTTGGATTTGTTGAACATATTTTACATCAACTGTACCGTCTTCCATCACGTGTCTTCTGCTGAATGTGGTTCACTTGTAACCCTTGTAACGTCGATGGCCACATTTGGACAGTTTATTCCGCCCATGATGATTCTTCCACGCAGGAACTTCAATGCTGAACTACTAGACGGAAATGCTCGAGGTAAAATCGGTGCAGCTCATCCTACTGGATGGATAGAGCTGGACTTGTTCACGAAATCATTCCAGCACTTCAACAACATTGTCAAACGATCCAAAGACAATCCAGTTGTCCTGATTTTAGACGGCCACAGTCGTAAAATCCACATTATTCAGTTTAGTGTTTCCATAGTTTGCCTGCTCCGGGCTGGACTGATAAAATACAACCACTGGACGTTTCCTTTATGCTACCATTAAAATCACACTACGCCCAAGAAATTTGAATATAGTTAGATCCTCATGATAACAGAGCTGTTACTATCAAATAGGTGCTCTGATGGGTCATGCTTACACGAGAGCAGCAAATATGACAATAGCTATCAATGGGTTTATATCCATGGGAATTTTCCCTACGGATGAAAATATCTTCGACTCACATGTTATGCAACCAGACCCAGCTCCAGAAATTGATAATCTTACCGTATCACCTAATAATGTTCCACCTGTGCCTGTCATCGAGCCAAATACTTCCACCCGACGAGGTTCAGCTGCCCTTATCACAGGCTTCCCTAAGAAAAATATTATTGTGGAGTCACATTAGCGAAAGCTAGACAAGGAGGAACGAGCTGCAAGAAATAAGTTTCTGCCTCTGAACCCCCTGCAGATTCTGTTGCTGAAGAAGATTTTGAGTCAAATTCTGATGAAGTAAGTGTTAGTGATGAAAACGACAACGGCGAAGATGGCAAAATACACAGTGTGCAACAAACTGTATTCGCAGAACAGCAAAGGACAAAATGGATTCTGTGAGCACAGTGCTTTTTTTGGAGCCGTGAAAAATGCGATAAACGGATGTCACGTAAAACTACATTTATTTTCACGGGTTTAAACTTATATATTAATACTCGAAAGTTTTGTAGTATTTCCTAATTTTTGTAAGTTCTTATGCGTTTTGCGATTTTATTAGGAACTGTCAAAGCTCTATGTGCCTTTAATACATAGGGGCCATATTTGGATCTAGCAGTTTGATGGATTTACAAGTGACAATGAGAAAGGGGGCCGTATTGGGTGACCTTACCTTAACAACAAACATACATAGATAGCTTTCTTATCAAATAGAAATGTAGCAATCTAAATGTTAATGATTCTCCGTAACTACAGTAGTGGCATAGGGAGAGAGGGATGTAATATCCATGCGACACTGGATCGCTACCGTCTGAAACATCAGCAGCAGTGGAACACGATACTGCTCTGAACAAATAAAAAAATAGTCAAATTAAGTTGAATTGTTAGGATATTTTGGCATGTTAGACATTTAATGAGAAATGCACTAGCACTATCATATGGGTCAGGTATTATTTCCGCCGAACTGGTTACATCTACATCACTACTTAACAAGCCACCTGACGGTGCGTGGCGGAAGGTACTTTCGATACCACTGACTGATTTCACCTCCCACCGTCCCCAAACCTAATCCATTCGTGAATGGCGCATGGGAAGAATCAATGTTGGTAGAATTGTATCTCAGCTATAATTTCCAAGTTACACCAACATCTCTGATATTTCGAGAAAAAGAGTAACGAATAAAAGCGCTTTATTATTTTACTTTTAAATGATAGAAGTAACCGCAAAATAGTAAACAGTTTACAAATCAAAACTTATCTAGAACATTGTATAACCACAAATCCCTCGTAACAGCCGTAGTACCCAAACGTGAAGGAGGAGGCTTCGATTTCTGTGAATGACTTGCAATTCTTTCCGTTTGCCAGACAGAGGTACGGGTAACGTTTTATGCAATTTCTTTTCGTTCTGCTATTATAGTACTCATATTGACAGGTTCCTGATGATAAACTGTCAACCACTGTGGACCACTATTGCTAGCCCAGATGTGATTTTGAATGAGGTTTGTATATCTTTGTATTTTGTGAGATGTGTAACTCATCTCTTAACAGTGAATCCGATGCTTCTCTTTGCTCTTTCTGTCGGGGCAAGCCAAAAGTGTCTCTGCCGAATTAGGTCGCCAGTCTTACAGATTCTACAAATCATCTTGAATAGTCTCTTGGTTTCCACTTTCCCAATTATTTAGGAAGTTCCAATGGAATGGTCGGGCCGTCGCCCAATTATTGTCAATAGTAAGCATCGAATCAGAGAGTGTTAACATCTATAAGAACTGTAAGGCAACGCTTTCATACAGGGTGTTCGGGATTTTCCGTTACAGTCTTCTAGCAGAGGAGAGTCAGTACACAATATTTTGAATGGGAACCGATTTCAAGAACCTTACCCTTTTCGTTCTACGACGGTTTCAATGCAGATGTGTAACGCCTTCACGTCTGCTGAGTAAAGATTCAGAGTTGCTTGCCCTGCTATGCAATAGGCTAAATATGATGACTTGTTGTACGTCGGACGGTCCCCTGACGTCACTTAATGTCATATTCAAAGTTTAATTTACGATACTCCTGTAGAGACAGACGCATTTCTACTGGCACCAGTTTTGGCCGCTGCATTAGAAGGGGCACCAGGCGGGATGGAGAGTGTGTGCCAGAAGATGCTTCGTTGATTCAACATCTGTAGCAATGTTGGTGGTCACCACATCGAGCCTCTGTTACAATGCATCAGTACTGTTCTGTACCTTCAGAATGCTGGGTTCTTTTTTGTTTCGGGATAATGTAGACACGTGATGTTTAAGTGTTAATACAAACAAATGTGCTTGAGCGATAAATGGATGTTTTGTTATGCTTCCTTTCGAATCGTTACCAAATAAGTGTACTGCGTCGCACCTAATTCAGTTCAACGAGCAGAGGTGGATGAGTTAAACATCTGAATTGAAACGCCGGCCGGGGTGGCCGAGCGGTCCTAGGCGCTACAGTCTGCAACCACGTGACCGCTACAGTCGCAGGTTCGAATCCTGCCTCAGGCATGGATGTGTGTGATGTCCTTAGGTTGGTTAAGTTTAAGTAGTTTTAACTTCTAGGGGACGGATGACCTCAGAAGTTAAGTCCCATAGTGCTCAGAGCCATTTGAACCATTTTTGATTTGAAGGAACATAAGAATCTTAATACAAGTCGATAAGTTGGGCCCAATTTCCGAAGTAGGCTCCAGTGTACTAGTTGCTGAGTCCAGTCAGTATCTTCCTAAGACACTCTCAATTGGAGGGAGGTCTGGCGACCTTCCTGGCCAAGGCACGAACTGACAAGCACGAAGACAAGGCTAGAAACTCTCGCTCGTGCGTAAGGGCGTTATTTTGCCGAAACGTAAGGCCAGGACGGCTTATCATGAAAGGCAAGAAGACGGGGCTTAGAATAACGTCGACATACCACTGTGCTGTAAAGGTACCGTGGATGACAACCAAGGGCGTCCTGCTATGAAGTGAAATGGCACCCGAGATCATCACTCCTGGTTGTCGGGACGTACGGCGGGCGACAGATAGGTTGGTTTACCACTGATTTCCGCTGGTCATCGCGACTCAGTTCGAAGCGGCACTTATCCATTAAGACAGTTCTACTTCAGTCAATATGACCAACGAAGACGTGTATAGAGACGTCCCGGGCAGTGGTGAGATACCAGTCTGACTGTCACCGGCCATAGGCCCCGACAGCCAGGAGTGGTGCGCTGGGTGCTACTTCATTTGATGGCAGGACTCATTTGGTTCTCATTCGCAACCCCCTTACAGCACAGCGATTCGCCGACGGTATTCAACGACCGGTTTTGTTGCTATTCATGAAAAGACATCTGGCGATTACACTTTAAGTTAATGCCGGCCCACTAACAGCGAGAGTTTCTACTGCTTGTCTTCGGACTTACCACATCCCACCTTGGACAGGGAGGTCGCCATATATCTTTCCAAATGAAAAACTTTGGAGCGTTATAGGCAAGGCCCTCCAACTAATTCAGAATTTTGCGATATTAGGCGCCGAAAGACAGAATCTGGCACAATATCCCTCAGGAGGACATCAAAAAATTCTGAATGAATGCCAAGCAGAATAACTGCTGCCACGCCGGCCAGAGTGGCCGTGCGGTTCTAGGCGCTACAGTCTGGAACCGAACGACCGCTACGGTCGCTGGTTCGAATCCTGCCTCGGGCATGGATGTGTGTGATGTCCTTAGGTTAGAAGGTTAATTAGTTCTAAGTTCTAGGCGACTGATGACCTCAGAAGTTAAGTCGCATAGTGCTCAGAGCCATTTGAACCATTTGAACTGCTGCCAGAAGGGCCGGAGGTGGACCAACGCGTTATTGACTTGCTCAATTAGTGAAACTCATTCTCCTGGATAAATCGTCCAATTTTCTTGAAATGATTTCTTTGTCTGTACATGTATGCCACATCCACATATTTCTGTCCCATTCGGAGAATTTCTTCGTAATGCATCTTTTTGTCATGGTGTATTTGCAACTAACTTATCAAATGGTTCAAACGGCTCTGAGCACTATAGGACTTAACTTCTGAGGTCATCAGTCCCCTAGACCTACTTAAACCTAACTAACCTAAGGACATCACACACATCCATGCCCGAGACTGGATTCGAACCTGCGACCATAGCGGTCGCGCGGTTTCCGGACTGAGCCGCTCGGCCACCTATCTTATCAATTGAGTCTCAAGGCTGGTCTGATATTCCATACACAACTTTTCTTTTTTGGTATGCTTCTCTACATAGAAGTACGATGAGATTTTGATGGGTCGCACGCTAGCCGGAAAACTGAATATAATTGCAGTATTAAATGTTGCGCACATACGTAGTATGCGAATAGATTCTGATTGTCGTATCGAGTTGTGCTGGCTCGGGACTTGCAAAGCCACTCATAGACTGATGATACATTCATACTATGGATTCCAAATAGTATTGTTTAAGGTTTTCTTCCTCATCCCATTAGCGTTTCTCCCGCGTATGATGGCTACCACCGTACTCAGTGTTTGTCCAGTTCATTTTATTTAACTTTGCATCCGCGTGCCGTTCCTATGGCGGTAGTCACAATTAGCGAAGTGGGGAAGTTATGTGAACCACTCTCATGTGAATTCTGTGAACTTGATTCTGTGTGTGATGGTATTTTAACTGTTTTTTTTTGTCGAAATATCTGAGGGAACGGTCAACCAAGTGCCTAAACGAGCGTCTGAAATCCCCCAAAAACCACACACAATCTGGCTAGTGTAACAGCCGCTGTCGTTAATGCGCCGCGTGGGTTCGGTTCTGGTATGTCTCATAATTCTGTGTCACACGCTAACGCGTTACGTGTTAATCTATACGAGCAGGTGCTTTATTTGCAAATAACGCACATATGCCTGTAAGCCTATATTTTCTCATCCGGTGTTTGGAAAACTAGAGGACGTCCCCTTAACAGAAAATTGGAAATCTACGGTAATATTTGCTTTATTAGTTAATTTCATTGCAATTTGATACTAATCAGCTTTGATACTTTTATATACACTCCTGGAAATGGAGAAAAGAACACATTGACACCGGTGTGTCAGACCCACCATACTTGCTCCGGACACTGCGAGAGGGCTGTACAAGCAATGATCACACGCACGGCACAGCGGACACACCAGGAACCGCGGTGTTGGCCGTCGAATGGCGCTAGCTGCGCAGCATTTTTGCACCGCCGCCGTCAGTCTCAGCCACTTTGCCGTGGCATACGGAGCTCCATCGCAGTCTTTAACACTGGTAGCATGCCGCGACAGCGTGGACGTGGACCGTATGTGCAGTTGACGGACTTTGAGCGAGGGCGTATAGTGGGCATGCGGGAGGCCGGGTGGACGTACCGCCGAATTGCTCAACACGTGGGGCATGAGGTCTCCACAGTACATCGATGTTGTCGCCAGTGGTCGGCGGAAGGTGCACGTGCCCGTCGACCTGGGACCGGACCGCAGCGACGCACGGATGCACGCCAAGACCGTAGGATCCTACGCAGTGCCGTAGGGGACCGCACCGCCACTTCCCAGAAAATTAGGGACACTGTTGCTCCTGGGGTATCGGCGAGGACCATTCGCAACCGTCTCCATGAAGCTGGGCTACGGTCCCGCACACCGTTAGGCCGTCTTCCGCTCACGCCCCAACATCGTGCAGCCCGCCTCCAGTGGTGTCGCGACAGGCGTGAATGAAGGGACGAATGGAGACGTGTCGTCTTCAGCGATGAGAGTCGCTTCTGCCTTGGTGCCAATGATGGTCGTATGCGTGTTTGGCGCCGTGCAGGTGAGCGCCACAATCAGGACTGCATACGACCGAGGCACACAGGGTCAACACCCGGCATCATGGTGTGGGGAGCGATCTCCTACAGGGCCGTACACCACTGGTGATCGTCGAGGGGACACTGAATAGTGCACGGTACATCCAAACCGTCATCGAACCCATCGTTATACCATTCCTAGACCGGCAAGGGAACTTGCTGTTCCAAAAGGACAATGCACGTCCGCATGTATCCCGTGCCACCCAACGTGCTCTAGAAGGTGTAAGTCAAATACGCTGACCAGCAAGATCTCCGGATCTGTCCACCATTGAGCATGTTTGGGACTGGATGAAGCGTCGTCTCACGCGGTCTGCACGTCCAGCACGAACGCTGGTCCAACTGAGGCGCCAGGTGGAAATGGCATGGCAAGCCGTTCCACAGGACTACATCCAGCATCTCTACGATCGTCTCCATGGGAGAATAGCAGCCTGCATTGCTGCGAAAGGTGGATACACACTGTACTAGTGCCGACATTGTGCATGCTCTGTTGCCTGTGTCTATGTGCCTGTGGTTCTGTCAGTGTGATCATGTGATGTATCTGACCCCAGGAATGTGTCAATAAAGTTTCCCCTTCCTGGGACAATGAATTCACGGTGTTCTTATTTCAATTTCCAGGAGTGTACTTATCCGTAGGGGAGGGTGGGGTAAAGTGGCCGCTCTAACCGAAATTGAATTTTCATGAAATCATGGCTATGGCTATTAACTGAAGCTTGTGGCATATATATCTAGAACCTACAGGGTGTTTCAAAACTGACCGGTATATTTGAAACGACAATAAAAACTAAACGAGCAGCGATATAAATACACCGTTTGTTGCAATATGCTTGGGACTACAGTACATTTTCACGCGGACAAACATTCGAAATTACAGTAGTTACATATTTCAACAACAGATGGCGCTGCAAGTGATGTGAAAGATATAGAAGACAACGCAGTCTGTGGGTGCGCAATTCTGTGCGTCGTATTTCTGCTGTAAGCGTGTGCTGTTCACAACGTGCAAGTGTGCTGTAGACAACATGGTTTATTCCTTAGAACAGAGGATTTTTCTGGTGTTGGAATTCCACCGCCTAGAACACAGTGTTGTTGCAACAAGACGAAGTTTTCAACGGAGGTTTAATGTAACCAAAGGACCGAAAAGCGATACAATAAAGGATCTGTTTGAAAAATTTCAACGGACTGGGAACGTGACGGATGAATGTGCTGGAAAGGTAGGGCGACCGCATACGGCAACCACAGAGGGCAACGCGCAGCTAGCGCAGCAGGTGATCCAACAGCGGCCTCGGGTTTCCGTTCGCCGTGTTGCAGCTGCGGTCCAAATGACGCCAAAGTCCACGTATCGTCTCATGCGCCAGAGTTTACACTTCTATCCATACAAAATTCAAACGCGGCAACCCCTCAGCGCCGCTACCATTGCTGCACGAGAGACATTCGCTAACGATATAGTGCACAGGATTGATGACGGCGATATGCATGTGGGCAGCATTTGATTTACTGACGAAGCTTATTTTTACCTGGACAGCTTCGTCAATAAACAGAACTGGCTCATATGGGGAACCGAAAAGCCCCATGTTGCAGTCCCATCGTCCCTGCATCCTCAAAAAGTACTGGTCTGGGCCGCCATTTCTTCCAAAGGAATCATTGGCCCATTTTTCAGATCCGAAACGATTACTGCATCACGCTATCTGGACATTCTTCGTGAATTTGTGGCGTTATAAACTGCCTTAGACGACACTGCGAACACCTCGTGGTTTATGCAAGATGGTGCCCGGCCACATCGCACGGCCGACGTCTTTAATTTCCTGAATGAATATTTCGATGATCGTGTGATTGCTTTGGGCTATCCGAAACATACAGGAGGCGGCGTGGATTGGCCTCCCTATTCGCCAGACATGAACCCCTGTGACTTCTTTCTGTGGGGACACTTGAAAGACCAGGTGTACCGCCAGAATCCAGAAACAATTGAACAGCTGAAGCAGTACATCTCATCTGCATGTGAAGCCATTCCGCCAGACACGTTGTCAAAGGTTTCGGGTAATTTCATTCAGAGACTACGCCATATTATTGCTACGCATGGTGGATATGTGGAAAATATCGTACTATAGAGTTTCCCAGACCACAGCGCCATCTGTTGTTGAAAATTGTAACTACTGTACTTTCGAAAGTTTGTCTGCCTGAAAATGTACTGTTGTCCCAAGCATATTGCAACAAACGGTGTATTTCTATCGCTGCTCGTTTAGTTTTTATTGCCGTTTCAAATATACCGGTCATTTTTGAAACACCCTGTATATACTGTAAGGTATCACACCAAATATTTATTAGTTCTTACATAGTGACCACTTTCCCCGATTAATGGAGTAAAGTTGCCAGACCTTTGCCACCATTCCCAAATGGATTTTTTAGTTATAAAAAACTGGGTAGGCTTATGGTTTTAATTTCAGCATTGATTATTATTAGGAGAACAATAACACAAATAAGAAAGGAACGTGTTTCAATACATTGTTGCACAAAAAGTTCAACAATTATTGATGACATAAATAGATACATAAACGGTTAATTATAGGTTACTATTTCAGTCCAATTAATTCACAAATTATCCACTCACAAACAATATTATATCATGTACAAAATTCGCTGGTGAAGTTGTCACCGTCCTCATCACATCCAGAGCACAGTGCATGAGCCCGGCGTCTAAAGCTCCGACATTTTTCCACCCAGTCCTAGCCTGCCATTTCAGACTCTTTATTGAAACGATATGGTATTTTGTTGTACTTCGCCAAGTGGAATGCTAATCGTCGCAGGTCATTCACTATGAGTCTATAAAATTGCTTTTCCATTTCAAAAATGTAATTAAGGTTTTCTTGCTCTTGTTCTTCACTGAACACTGCCCTTAAGCTGCTCATAACCTTTTTACTGCCAGCTGCACCTCCATTTTTCCACAGCACTCTTCGTTTTAGCTTATTACCTGGGGTATGGAATTTGTCAGCGTGGAATGGTAGCGCGGACTGCGCGGCCCCTCCCGCCGGAGGTTCGAGTCCTCCTTTGCACATGGGTGTGTGTGTTGTTCTTAACACAAGTTAGTTTAAGTAGTGTGTAAGTCTAGGGACTGATGACTTCAGCAGTTTGGTCCCTCAGGAATTCACACACACACAATATTGAATTGCTTTGCTGCTGTTGAGAAAGACATGTTATCATTCTTTACTGCCTCAATTACCTTTTGCATCGCAACAGGGTATCACATTTGTTGCTCTGTTTTCTGGATGTATTTTCTAGGCTTCTTGAAGCTCTTGCAAACCCTTCCAGAAGATTAGTACAGTATATAGGATATTACTTTTGCGTTTGAAACGATTTCTAATGTTCTAATTTCAGTTGTTATACTATGCATAAAATATGAAATTGTTAGTTGTCATTGGGACAGACAGACTGAAAATGAACTGTCGGAAACATTGTCCATCTGTGTAGCGTGGCCAGTTTCCCCAGTCTAACAGTGTGTCCGTGTCAGTGACTCACACGCAAAACAATACCCCAAAAGCAAATGACGGTGAGTGATATTTGTAGGCCAAAAGGAATTGCGTGAAGCGTGATAGCGCAAAAACCTATACTTCTATATAAAAGTGCAGCAACTAAAGTGATGTCACTTACTTTTCATGAACTGACCGAAAAACCTAAATGTTTTCAGAGAAGGATACCGGAGAAAGCTTTCTTTGTCGACAGTAATGGTCTCGATTACAGCTAGTCTGGCCACTTCTCGGTAGGATGCAGCACTGTTGAAGACATCAAATAAGCAGTGGCCGCTTTTCCCAACCTGGCCACTTTATCCTTCTTTTCCCTAAATCCCGATTCTTTCAAAAATCCAACTCTCATGTAAAACACAGCTTGAAACATCTGATTACAAATGAGTTAGTTCGTTAAATATTTGACTTTAAGGACGTAAGTGAGCAAAACTTTACGATCGGTTTGAAATTATACTTAGAGTTTGTGGGAATTTGCTTGTGATCTCATTTTCAAACTCAGGATTTGCGTCCGTATTCAGAAATCCGTGCCTTAATCTGAAAAAGCGAAATCCTTACAGCATCGTTTTGCTGTCAGTCTGCCTGTGTGTCAGCCTGACTAACCGATTGTTAAGAACCGTTTCTCTGGAACGAGTAGAAATAGCACGCACACATTTATGTCAAGTGTTAAGGTCAGCGATCCCTTTTTTGGTGGTGTAAAAATTTTACGCTTCCAAGTCACTTAAATCAAACGATACAGCCATTTTGTCACATACTTTGATACTCGAAAACACACTCATAGACACCTATAGGATGCTTCCGTTGACCTAGAATTATGAAATTTGGGAACAAGCAAGGTTTCGCAGAAAGAATGAAGGAAAGAAATTCGAAAATCGTTAATTTGTAATTATATCACACCTCACTGTGGCTACAGTTGCCTGAGACTGCAGACGTGTGTGCGAGTAGCGTTTGCGTGAGTAGTGTGTGTGTGTGTGTGTGTGTGTGTGTGTGTGTGTGTGTCTGTTGTTAACAAAGGCCTTAATGGCCGAAAGCAATAATTGTGTGAACGTTTTTGTTGTGCCTATCGCGACTCAGCATCTCCGCTGTATGGTGAGTAGCAACTTTCCTTCTCTAATATTGTTACATTCCATCCTGGATTTTACATTGTTTGAAAAATATATTTTTGTCATTTTTATCCGTCTCTTAATAAGAATATGTACTGCTTTAAGACGCCTTCTTTTCTGAAACATGTTCGAGTATCAAGTTCATATTTGTAACAAGTGCTGAATCGTATGATCCATTCGCCGCGTAACAAATTTAAGCTTCTAAATCAATGCAATCAAAAGGTTCGGGCATTTATGTCCCACGCACCAGGCAGCAACGAAAGCACAGGGAACGTGGAGTACAGGGACGATGAACATAGTTTATTTATTTATGTCCTTTTTTTCCCTTAACATTAATACCACCGGGAATAGTAGGAGACAGGTGTCCCGAGGAAGAGGGTGCAGCAAGACGTCAGATTCATTGAGACTGTCAACGTATAGTTATCCCGAGAAAAATATTCCGATGACCAGGTGACCCATCGGTCTTAAGTGTGAAAGAGGCGGGGATCAGCCATTCATGACAGGAACACCCCAGCTCTTGATGGGTTACGGAAGACACTGCGAAGGAAATTAGAGAAAAGTTGTCTGTATTTTGGATTGCGGACAACTACACAATGCTGTTCATTAAGGAACTGACATAAGTCAAGGATACTTTTCTCGCCTTCAGCAAACAAGTGTGAGCTGCGTGTCCACAAATCCACTTCAGAGTTCGTCTTCGCTTGCCAGAAGTATCCCGGATTAGGACTACTCTAGTCCAGTGCTCTTCCTAACACAATCTTCAATTCACGTCTGTAGCTTATTTTCCCCTTCTTAAATCTTCACTATTGCCGAGGCTTCCCGGTACTGGAATATTGCCCTAGCTTTGTACATAATGATGCAATCCTGCCTGTACCTCAGGCGTAGGTCAAGTTGTATTTCAAAAATTACTATTTTTAGTATTATAATAGGACGAATGTACAGGTCATTCATTGTTTTTGAAACTGGTGTAGACACACACTGGAGGGCAGGTTTGAGAAAGCGATGAATACCTAAGTAAATTAATTGTGCTTTGAAGTTTGTGTAAGTTCGGAAAACCCTGCTGGTGAGGTTTAAGGTTTACATTTGCAGTCAAATTTTTACGAACGAGAGGATACGTATGTTTTATTTAAGGACTGGGACTGAACGAATCCCTGCTTCTTCATTTTTTAGGCAGTAACTGTGGAAAACATGCGCCAATGGTACTACTAATAGCGCTACTTGAAAATGTTCCAAATAAACTCTCATTTAGTGAATGGACAAAGGCTGACAAAGAGCTCTGTAAAGTTGGCCATGTTGAGATACGAGAATGGGCAATTTATCACCTCAGTAAACACTTATCAACTGAGAGCAATGTAATATATACTTAGTTACATTCACAGTGACCAAATCATACTCTGCGCTGCGGTTTTTGTTCTGCATACTTCTGTAACACTGCGACCGAGCCTAGGAGAACATTAACGAGGAGATACTAGAGCCCCCTGCGGCGTATAAAACGCTCCCTCGCCTCCGGTGCCAGAGGAAAGCACTTGGCGACAACATTAAACGCTGAGCCCATGCCGAGCTGTCTCTGATGGCTCGAGGCAGGCTAAGAACCCCGCGAGACAGAACGGCACACAGCACCCACCCCTCCGAACGGTCGGCCGCCATTCAATCTCGATCTATTTTTACGTCTTCCGCAAAGCCCCCTCCGTCACTCCGCCCACGCTTCTAAAAGGGAGGAAGATACTTCATCGCATCAATCGGCTGCCCATAAACCACGAATAGGATATCGGGACGAACATCGCAAAAGTATTTTTCCTCCGTCACGGCCTGCGTGCGTTTATGGCACGGAGGAATACCAGCGGGAGTGTTCGCCGTCCCATACACCACGCCATCCCCAGGCCCTCCCCCCCCCCCCCCCCTCCTGATATCGCCGGCCGCCCACTGCCACCCCCAACCCCCTCTCCCGAGGAAACTCTCGGCATAAATATAGCCCCCGCGTGGCGCCCGAGTGGAGAAAACAACTCGCAATCCAGGCGGCACTCGCCTTGTAGTACCCTCTTCAGCTAGTTTCGGCGTGCCAAGGTAGGAAAATCCTTTCAAACAAAATTAAGTATTGTGTACGGTAAGTAAATTACTTGTGTATGTGTTTGTTTGTGTGTGTGTAGTAACAGAGCTGGTGCTAAAATCTGTTCACAGATCGAACAGGAGATTTATTTTCTGTGTAATGTGTCAGTAATAAAATCATTATTTAAATGTTGGAAACATTTGAACTACTGTGGGGCGTCAGTTTTATTCCTATAATGCACCATGCATACAAATTACATTACTGGCAGCATTCTGCCTAAGACCATTATCAAGTCCGTGATACTACGGATGTGTGTGTGTGTCACACTTGAAAATCTTTGCTGCATGTCATTTGGGGATAGGCACGCTCCCACACATACACTTGTCAAAAATTAAAGATCAGTCTTGCACATTCCCGTCAGATTAACAAGAACAACTTTAACAACACAGCATGTAGGAAAACATCTTACAAACAGATTCCTTACTGGTCCTTGCATATTTGTTTAGTAGAACAATATGTACAATTTCACACTCATATATCATAACAGAACCGGTGCCGAAATCCGTTCATGGGCTGAGTAGAACCTTTATGTCCTGTGTAACACATCAGTAAAGCAATTATTTATAATCTCATACATGATATAACATGTATATGTACGATTGCAGAAAGCTACAGCAGGCTGATCAAGAAGTGTACAAGGGGCAGTATGCTACTTCTCAGTAAGATTTTTCCCAAGATGTCGTGTTGTGAAAGTTGTTCTTGTAAGGTGATGGGTATGTGCAACGCTGTATAACCTTCGACATGTGTATGTTTGGGAATGTTGCTGTCCCAAAGAAAATGAAACATTGACTTTCAAATGTGGCACACAAATCGCAAATATCGTACATCTGATAACTTCCTAAGCCCGAAACTGGCCAGTAATGTCTTTAGATTCAAGAGGCATTACAGGAATAATACTAATAGCCTACAGTGGTTAAAATGGTTCTATCATGCAGACGATATATTGCGACGGCTGTAAGATTGGCTGTATCTTGACGTCAGCTCCGTGTTTAAAGGGTGTTTTCGTGTGAGAAGTGCCACTTTTGGCAAGTCGTTTCTGTACTCACGAGGAGTGGAAGTGTTAGTTAGTCGAGGTGCATTTTCTCGAACAGGCGTTGAGAGTAAACGTATTTTTAGCTATCGGAAATAAGTAATTAATACATAATTTATTACTATCTAAGGAAATTTGTTTTGTATGGCCAATTTTAGCTTTTTAGATAATGAGCTGTAACTATGAAGAATAAATAATTAAATGAATACAAAAATGTTGAAGCTGTGGACCCGTACATGAAGAAATTATTGAAATTATTTATCCACTATTAAATACCTTTAATACATATTATACTTTCAATATACGGCTTCTATGAAGTGAGAAAATAATGTTTTTTCTTCATTCAAGAGAGGATGTGGTTTTGTACGGTAGAGTTGTGGAAGACATCGGCTGCGGGGTTACAATACTGCAAGTAGTTTATTCGCTGTGCATTCCGCCTAACCGAAGTACTCATTCTCAATTTATGCACTTCCTTCCTTCCATTCTTCATTGCTGTGGCGCTGTCGGAATCTGTCAGTGTCTATAAAAGTACTAATACAAATCTGATTTCTGCCCAAAAAGCATTAAAAAGGAAGAGTGGGAATGTCAAATGTTCAGAGTGCCAATTTTGTTTTTAAACGACAAGCGTTTGAAATCTGTACTGTCGAAAACTGACATTCTGAGCCCATGGCTGGATAAAAAATATAGGATGACTCTTACATGAAAGATGACACCAACCAGCCACTTTTTGCAATGCCATTTATTTACTTAAATAGCGCCGTTACCGGTTTCGAACACTACAGTTCAATCTTCAGACGGGTAATTCACGTTAAGATACATTTTACGTTAGCTATTACTTTTTGTTTTTCCTAATAATGAAATTGGCTTGGGTGGTGGTGCTCTGCAACCAAAACAAGATGTAATACAGTGTCTTTCTAACCTCACAACGATTTTGATGATGAATGATTTGTGGTATGCTAAACTGCGCGATTATTAGCGCCGTACAAAGCCCTAGTTTTCACACAGTCCAATCTGATGATGATGATCATGATGATGATGATGATGATGATGATGATGAAATGATTAGGACAACTCAAACACCCAGTCCCAATACAAAGAAAATCCCCAACCCAGCCGGAACTCGAAGCCGGGACCCCGTGATCGAGAGGCAACAACGCTAGCCACTAGATCACGAGCTGCGGACGCAACGATTTTAAAAGATGTACACAAACTATTAAAGTTATTGTATTTTAGTTACTTACGTAATAGTACGTAATAGTTACCGATTACCAAAAGAGTACAATAAGCAATAGCGGTTTCCGAGAACGCATGTAGGTCAGTAAGGGTCAAACATTACGGCCGTATTTCCATACTTGTAATAACACAAATGAAGCGTAGTGCCTCAGTATTAATGGCACATGAAAGAAAAGCATTTTTATTGGCACTTAGAACCACTCAGTTTTTAATTTATCTACATTCTTTGCTGTAATGAGGTGAGAAGCGTAATTCTGCGATATCTGAGTACCTTATCATTTTTTTGGATACAAATTACTTGTGACCAAAAGGAGATTTTTCTCTTGACACGTGCGACATTTAGAACTTACAACGTTTAACGATTCCTCTTTCCAAATGGTCAGCCGGATATGTTGTGTGTGTGTGTGTGTGTGTGTGTGTGTGTGTGTGTGTGTGTGTGTGTGCGTATGAGAGAGAGAGAGAGAGAGAGAGAGAGAGAGAGAGAGAGAGAAAGAGCAATCGCATCAAGGTGTGCCGGAATTTGAGCATGTATACATGAGGTACGTTGATTTATAAACCTGCGCAACAGATAAGGTCTGCCACCGCGTGCTCCAACACCGAAATATATTTGAAGAATATATTTTGGCAAACCAAAAAATAAAATTATGTGTCTCAATACTGATACACAGCCCGTCTATAGCCATAACTTACCTCTAGCAATCCATATTAGTCCACAGTTCGTGGTCGTGCGGTAGCGTTCTCGCTTCCCGCGCCCGGGTTCCCGGGTTCGATTCCCGGCGGGGTCAGGGATTTTCCCTGCCTCGTGATGACTGGGTGTTGTGTGATGTCCGTAGGTTAGTTAGGTTTAAGTAGTTCTAAGTTCTCGGGGACTGATGACCATAGATGTTAAGTTCCATAGTGCTCAGAGCCAATCCATATTATTTCAAGTATGAAATATAGCTTTGTAATAAAAATGAGTTGTGGCATGATCTATGGCACTACTCCTGGCCTTCTAAATCTAGTCTGAAAACATGTCAAAGAGTGCCTGAGGTACGTCAGATTCCGAGTTCCTTTTTGCACTACCCAAAGAACGTCTGCACGTCGTCACAAAGAAACATGCGTAACTCTTTCGCGCCACTGATTGTAGCAGAGATTCCCCTTCATGTTGATGAGTTAATTGGTTCTCTGGTCATTTCACATAAAAGCTAACAGCACGTTACTTGTACTTACAACTGTGTACTGCAACAGACAGAGCACAAGCATATCCAGCATCTGTCAAACGTCGCTGCCAGAGACTTGCTAATAGTCCCAGCTATGGCTTCCCTCCAAGCTTCCGCAATACCACACGTATCAATTAACGCAGTGCTTTCATTCGATTTCAACGCCTCTGTCAAAGTGGACTTGAATTAACGCAACGCATTACCAGCAACTGCACTTTCCTCATACATGCGACCGTTACGCACATGTATTGACATGTAAACGGGAAATATCTTTTCAGTGGTACAGTATGATACGCAACACTAAAGCCATGCACAAAATTTGAAACACCTTTGCAAACCTTCCACGTCTAAAGAATTTAAAAGGTTATTACAATAGTTAACGTTTAAATGTGTACTTAAAATGCAAGATTAGTAATTTGAAATAACTAGATAGCAACAGCGCTGAGCTTCATGTGTTGTACATGTAATCCATGAATACTATTTACAGAACGGCGAACACAAATGAAAACGGCGGGAAACGTACGGTATTTGTGTAGGAAATTCACTGTTCACACAGAGCCATGATGATAAACAAATAATCATCTATCAGACAAACACTAAACGAGAACCAGATTTACGCTACCACGTACCACTTACCATGAGGGAAAAAAGATAGCAACTGAATCAGTTTCGTCGCCATGGTTGTTGTCAGTGAGGATGAGTTGAATGAACTGCTGTGACATGAACAGATATTAGAATCTTTTGACTTTTACTACGATGAATATGTTGTGACTCACGAAGGTCCGTGTCAGACTTTGTCTCCAATTGGGATTTTTTACTTTTAGTGAATACTGAGTCGTATATATTTTCTCTCCTCGTCTGCAACATGGAACTTCTCTGTCGAGAGATAATATTATTTGGCTTGGGTAAAATAATGCTACGAATCCCACATCTTACAATTAATTAAATCAAAGTATACGTTCTTGGTGTGGGGTGGAGCAGGTATAAAAGAACTTGAATCCTCATTTCTGTCGATGTGTAGCAAATTAATCTGGGAACACAAATTTCTAAATGGGCTAGTTGACATATGTAAATAACAGAATAATGACTTCTTTTTCGTTTTTGGCTCATTACTGCTTCGAGCACGTAAGTTAACAAAACTAAACTCATATTACATTTGAAATATATTTGACTTCCTTTCTCCGAAATAATATTCCAATGCTTATGCCTCTTGTAATGGCGACTAGTTCTGTATGACGGAGACCATCACAAAAAGAGTGTAATTGAACGACCTGATGAACGCAAATTGGTCTTTCTGCTGTAGTTCAAATATTCGTAAAGAGAAGGACAATTGAATTTACATCATAAAATAGCTACACTGAAGGCGAAAAAATCAGATTGAAATACCGCATAAAATTAATAATCAAACTATTTCAGCGCGTCTGCAAGTTTGTCTCCGACACCTGGAGGACAGGAAATAGTGGAGAAATAGCCTAGCCACAGCCTACGGTATAGTTTCCAGCAAATCAGAAAAAAATCACCTATGTTGTGGCAAAGGACAGGTGTACAAAAGGGTTAGTACTTTACAGTACATGAGGTTGTCGTAGGTTGGGACAGATCCTCATTACGTGCATTGAAATCTCTACTTTGAATGAGGTTACACAGTGATAAGACACTTGACTCTTCTTCGGAAGGATAGTGTATCGAAACCCAATCAGGCCATCCAGATCTAGGCTTTTGTAATTTCCCGAAATTACTTGAGGGGAACACTGGGATGGCTCCCTTGAAAGAACTTGCCGATTCGCTCCGCTTCTAGTGTCTCTGTCGTCGACAGGACATTAAACCCTACTAGTCCTTCTTTAAAGTATCCTCAAGGAAGGAACGACAGGAGGTGCTGTGTTCAGTCCCTCAGAGCCTTCTCAACTAGAGTGGAGTTTCGAAAGGTAAGTTACACGTTATCATGACAGGTCAAGTAACTTTTATTCAAGGGAGGAGGAAGCGCAATTAGGGTTTATCGTTCCGTTGACGTCTAGGTCTTTAAAGACGAACCTTTGTTAAATGCTACACTAGACTTGAAAGTGCAGAGATACACTACACTACCTTTCATCACTCATCCTGTCACAATGGTCAGAATATTCTAACAATCGTTCAGTTGGTCGGTGATAAATCTGCTCAGCGATCCCAGAGTCGTAAGAGAACCGCTGTATGAACGTCCTCATCATTGGAAAATCTGTTTCCCCAGAAGTTCTTTTAGCGTGCAGAAAACATGGAAATCAGATCGCTCAATAGTTGAACTGCATTGCCGATTAGCATCACGCATGTTTTGCGTGCCTTGATAGAGCTGATCATACAATGTAGGCTTCCACGGCCGGTATTGTCTTCACTTAAAACTTCCGGGATGATAGGTGGTGGTCGATGTATAAAACCGTTCTCTGACGTTTCGTCTCCATGCTCCGAGGTAAAGTTGTGAACTGCGAAGAGAACTCGAGGAAGCGCTGATTATATAGGCAGTACAGAGGGCGCCACCATCCTGGTAAACATGTTCCGCTACGGACGATTTATCCGTCCGACCCAGGCGACAATTCCTCTTATGTTACAGAACGAGTGTACACACTTCTCTTATTGGTACCGATATAAACCTGTCTACAACTACAAGTAATTTTATATACCCACGGTGTAGCCAAAGGGTGTCGTGCATCTTTTGCCGATCTTAAATATTCTTTTATTTTCCTGGTGGGTCTGAAAATAGTTTCCACCCCATACTTGCTTAAAACTTTTCCAATGTAATCTGTGAACTTACTAATGAACGGAAGAAAAACCTTGCCCTTGGGTGAGTTTTGTTCGTCGTTGCTCCTGATTCTCTGCCTGGGGCAAAGTGGTACAGTTGTTGGCATCATTTAACTGTAGCTGGTCGCGATATCGCGTTTGGTCCATATACCGCCAGATTTTCTAGGTGAATCCGTGTGTTAGTTAGACGTTTTGACCACAAAAACCGTACTGTCTCGTGAATTTCAACTTCCGAGTACGTTTCCAGTTGCGACGCCATTTCATTCACAGACCCAGAATAAAGAAACGTGTGAGGTCATTCACGTAAGTACTAAAGGAAATCCGCTAAATTTCGATTACGCGATAAGTCACGCAAATCTTAAGGCTAGAAATTCAACTAAATACTTAGGGAATACAATTACAAATAACGTAAATTGGAACAATGGCACAGATAATGTTGTGGGTAGAACAAACCAAAGACTGCTATTCATTGGCAGAACGCTTAGAAGGTGCAACATGTCTTCTAAAGAGACTGCTTATACCACACTTGTTCCCCCCATTCTGGAGTACTGCTGTGCCGTGTGGGATCTGCATCAGGTGAGACTGACGGATGACATCGAAAAAATTCAAAGAAGGGTGGCTCGTTTTGTACTATCCCGAAATAGGGGAGATAGCGCCACAGTCATGATACGTGAATTGGAGTGGCAATCATTAAAACAAAGGAGTTTCTCGTTGCGACAGGATCGTCTCATGAAATTTCGATCACCAGTTTTTTTCCTCCGATTGCGAAAACATTCTGTTGGCACCCATCTACATAGGGAGAAACGATCATCACGATACAATAAGAGAGATCAGGGCTCGTAGAGAAAAATTTAATGGCTCGTTTTTCCCGCGCGGCGTTCGAGAGGGGAATGACAGAGAGACACGTTGAAGATGGTTCGTTGAACTCTCTGCCAGGCACTTTATTGTTATTAGCAGAGTAATCAAGTAGATGTAGATATAGATAGACTAGGATGTACCGATTACGAGTGTCGCAGCAGACTCTCATTTGACAATGTATCAGTCTCATTATGTGAGGATCTTAGTTTGGGACGATATGTGTAACTTACTTTCTGAGCTCCATCGTCAGTATCCGATAAAAGGTGCACAGGAACTGCACACAAACTGATCAAAGGTACCCAGATACTTATTAGTGGTCATTAATGTGGGCTTCCTCCTCCTTCCGCTTTTTAGCGGCTTTGAAACTGCTGGAGACAGTGTCATGGCGGTGCCTCAATATCTGTGGGGGAATGACAATCCATTCCACCTCAGGAGCCGAAACCAAAGTAGATAGCAATGAAGGATGCTGAGATCTGAGCAAAGTCAGCCTCTAACTCATCCCGAAAGTTTTCTGTTGTGTTCCTTTCTGGGATTCTGGGCAGGGCAGTCTATTTTAGGAATGTTATTGCCCAAACACTTGCCTCACGGATACCGCTTTATGGTCATCCTGGTACAACCAGCCATTGTCTCCTAACTGTTCCTTTACAGTTGGCAGTACACCATGCCGTGAAATGTGTTCGTATCCCTCCACATTTGTCGTTTTCTTAACCACAGCAAGAGACCACACCAAACGGTGGAAAACACGCCCATGCCGCTAACACCACCTGCCCATACTTCACTACTGGTAATACACATGACGGCACGTAGCGTTCTAGAGGTGTTAGCCAAACCCAGAACTTTCCATCGCATTGCCACAGTATACAGTCCAAATTACTCGGAAATTACGTAACATGTGCACGAGCACAGGTTGTACCGCACGAACGACGACATGTGGAAGTTGACGTCTCGTCGCGGGTCGAGCACCGATAGCCAAAGCGATTGAAGCGACCGCTCGCGTAAAACAGGAAATTCGTGCTCAGATGCCATTCCGGCACAAATTTTCATTGTCGTCATGTCCGTATACAGCTGATGGTTGTGCGTATTCGCAGTTGTGAATAAATTTCATTTATTAAATCTTTGTTCTCGGGCCATATGGCGGGCGACAGCCCATTTGATATCCCATCGCTGTACGGGGCGTTTCCAGAAACGTCTTCGGCCTGGAGTCTCATTGAGTGGAGTAGGACTGTCTTCAGTGATGATTCTCACTTCTAACTGGGCCTCGCTGACAAATGAAGACGTGTCTGGAGACTGCCCAGACGACGGTGGAATACCACCCTGACCATTACATGCCACGCTGCTCGACAAACAGGAGTGATCTTCTGGTACGCGATTTCTTTTCATATCTTGACAGCTTACATTGGAAATTTAGGGTGAGGTTCTATGGGACCAAACAGCTGAGATCATCGGTCCCTAGGCTTACACACTACTTAATCTGACTTAAACTAAGTTACGCCAAGGACAATACATACACCCAGGTTTGTCACCATTTATGGCAAGCCATCGTGGGCTTACATTTCAACAAGATAATGCGCGCCCGGAAAGCTGAGAGTCTCTACTACATGTGTTTGCCAAACGCTACCTTGGCCAGCAAGGTAATCGGATCTCTCCCCAATTGAGAACTTTTGGAGAATATGGGTAGGATCATCCAACCATATCGGGAGTTTGAAGCTATAACTCGCCATCTGGTAGAATTTGGAACGATATCCATCAGGAGGACACCCAACACCTCTGTCAATCAATACCAAGCCGAATAACAGTTTACATAAGGGCCAAAGGTGGACCAATGCGTTATTGACTTGTTCAATTTGTGATACTTTTTCTATTGAATAAATTACCCAATTTTTCTGAAACTTTAATCATTCATTTGCCTGTACATGTACATCATATCTACCAAATTCCTGCCCATTCGGATAATTCATTCGTAGTGCATCCTGTTTTTGTCTTAGAGTGTATACTGTGAAGTGAATATCCGTGTGAATATAAGTGACCTATGTCGACGTGGGTGAAGCTGTGGGCAAGTCTAGTTACAAAATAATCGTACTTGGATACAGCACTTACAAATTGTAGCACGAACGTCAGTAAAGTGCATTGGAATCGCTTTACTTCCTCTAATGTTTTGTTTTGGACCACACCGTCATCCAAAAAACCGTTGTGAAACAGTTAATATCTCTCCATCACAATGAGTGAAAAAAAGGATACAATAATACGCTCATTACAAGAACGGTAGTTTCAAGGTTGTTTTTCCTGCATTTATTTATATCTCACCGGAGTACAATATTGGCAGACAGACTGTTTCTAATTGCTTATCATTGCCTGTTAGTGTATACAGGATGTTGGCGATGAGGAGATACTGCTTGCTTGAGATTAGATCATTAGTGAGCATGTGGTGCCTGCTATCACATATCGTTAGTTGCACGTAAGGCAGAATCAAACCTCCAGCGTTGTCATTATTTGTTCTATGATCCATGTTAAGTGTGACCACTCGGCAGACTTTTCAGTTCCTATAGTGAAGTGTTCTAGTGAACACTAGGAGGATCAATAATCCAAATTCTGTGAAATTTACACAGAGATATGTTTAATTTCTCCAACAGCTACTGGTTGTGTGTCCTGCTGATGAGCCCCTATGTCCGTCTTCCTCGATTAGCTTTTACTATGCACATACCTTTATCGCTGTAGGTCCAAACACCCCCTGTATGGCGTCCTGTTTGTCCTGCCATAGAATGACAGCTGGGGGTTGTCCTGGGCCGGAATTTTCCAGCGGCTGTCACTGTTCTGTTTGGAGCCTCCATGTAGCCATAAGCCCACTGTGGCTCACACTTAACACAGCTTGTGGCATCTCCACAAGAGTCACAGAACACACATCATTTCACTACTTCGTACTAATTATTTTATCGCTCGTAAGGTGACGTCTTTGTGGCAGTAGATAAGGTCTGATTCAAGAATGTAAGGGAGCCAGCAATTTAGTGGCATCAACTCCATCCTCCAAACATAATTAGATATCATGTGGCCTAGATCAGCGACAGAAGGAAAGATGGAAGATTAGGGTTTGGTTTGACTTCCAATCTACATCGATGTCATAGAAAAGCACAGATTCACGATATTTCAAGGAGAAGAAAGGAAATCATTTGTACTCTTTCAAAGGAACCGTCCTGGAATTTGCTGAAGCGATCTGGGGACTCGCTGAACATTTGAACCACCATCGTCCCGAAAGCGAGTCCGGTGAGATAACCACTGACGCCACCTCGGTCGGTGTCAGTGACAGGTGGTCCATTAGTGTGTAGATGGTGAAGTGAGGTGCCCATGAACTTTGACAGATGTTGATAAGATGTGAAAAATCATCCGATATCGGAGCCAAGCCGTAAATATATGTTGCTAGTAATTAACTAAAGCCACATTATTTACTGTGGAGTTAGATGGCAAGCTTCTGATCTGATGTTTTAGATCAGCGGAAGGCAGGAGGCTTGGTCTTTCGGCGTACAAGAAATCTTCGCACACTGACCGGTACTTCAACGAAAACAGATTTCGCCAGCCTGTATTCAAGAAAGCCATCCTGAACGTGACAGTATACAAAATTATTTCTGACGACTATCATCTAGCATCTGAATTTCAGTATATGAAGCGTATTCAAAGAAAACAGTTACTGCAAAGGAAAAATTTCAAACACTTTCCGATGTCACCGACGAAACACGCATCTTGAATCCGTAGAAGAGGACACGCCAGGTGCATTCTGTGATGTCACCGCCAGACACCACACTTGCTAGGTGGTAGATTAAATCGGCCGCGGTCCATTTAGTACATGTCGGACCCGCGTGTCGCCACTGTGTAATCGCAGACCTAGCGCCACCACCAAGGCAGGTCTCGTGATACGAGAGAGCACTCGCCCCAGTTGTACGGAGAACCTTGCTAGCGACTAGATGTACGAAGCCTTTCTCTCTCATTAGCCGAGAGACAGAATAGCCTTCAGCTAAGTTAATGGCTACGAACTAGCAAGGCGCCATTAGCCATACAGTGATTGTAATTAAAGTCTCCTGTGTATAGTCAAGAGCGATGTACCACAATGATTGAGTAAAGTTAAGTATTAATCCAGCTACGTACTTTTCTTCCTAACATTAATTACGTATCCTGTTCCAGTACTTCACGCCCGTCTGCGTTAGTCTAGCGTGCCTTTTCAGCCATCTCGAACTTCAAGGTGTCGGCCCAGCTGCCGACACATCACATTCCTTCCACACAGTGGAGCAACTGGGAGCAAGATAGGACGCGTACTGAAGGGCCATAGACTGAGACCAGTGCTTTGGCTCGAAACAAGGATAAGTGATATGTTACGCTGTGTTAAAGACAACATAGGTCTCATAGTTGCTGGCGACTATGTTGTACCCTGTGAATGTGGTGCGATTTATGTACACTATGTGATCAAAAGATCCGGACACCTGGCTTAAAATGACTTACAAGTTCGTGGCGCCCTCCATCGGCAATACTGGAATTCAATCTGGTGTTCGCCCACCCTCAGCCTTGACGGCAGCCTAGGCTCTCGCAGCTATTCGTTCAATCAGGTGCTGGAAGGTTTCTTGCGGAATGGCAGCCCATTCTTCACGGAGTGCTGCACTGAGGAGAGGTATCGATGTCGGTCGGTGAGGCCTGGCACGAAAACGGCGTTCCAAAACATCCCAAAGGTGTTCTATAGGATTCAGATCAGGACTCTGTGCAGGCCAGTCCGTTACAGGGATGTTGCTGCCGTGCCTTATGAACAGGTTCTCCATAGTGTTGAAACATGCAATCGCCATCCCCGAAGTGCTCTTCAACCGTGGGAAGCAAGAAGGTGCTTAAAACATCAATTTAGGCCGTTGATGTGATGGTGCCATGCAAAACAACAAGGGTTGCAAGCCCCCTGCTTGGAAAATATGACCACACCATAACACCACCACCTCAGAATTTTACTGTTGGCAATACACACGCTGGCAGATGACGTTCGCCGAGCATTCGCCACACCCATGCCCTGCCATCGGATCGCCAAATTGCTTACCATGATTCATCACTCCACACAACGTTTTTCCATTGTTCAGTCGTCCAATGTTTACGCTCCTTACACCAAGAAAGGCGTCGTTTGGCATTAACCGATGTGATGTGTGGTTTAAAAGCAGCCGCTCGACCATGAAATCCCAGTTTTCTCACCTCCCGCCTAACTGTCATAGTACTTGCAGTGGGTCTGATGCAATTTGGAATTGCTGTGATGATCTGGATAGACGTATGCCAATTACGCATTACGATCCACTTCAACTGTCGGCGGTCTATGTCAGTAAATTGACGAGGTCGGCCTGTATGCCATTGTGCTATATATGTCCCTTCACTTGTCCACTTCACTATTACATCGGAAATAGTAGACCTAGGGATGTTTAGGAGTGTGGAACTCTCGCGTACAGACATATGACACAAATGACCACTTTCGAAGTCCTTGAGTTCCGCGGAGGGCCCCATTCTGTTCTCTCAAGATATCTTATAACTACTGAGGTCGCTGATATGGAGTACCTGGTAGCAGTTGGCAGCACATTGCACCTTATATGAAAAACATATGTTTTTGGTGTGTCCGGATACTTTTGATCACATAGTGTAGATCGAACTATTTGCTCTGTTGCTGAGCGTTTTACAGATCTTCCACGACATATTGAACAAAGGATAATTCAGAATTCGGGCGTGGCTGAACTTTTACTAGAAAACAGGCATGAAATAATTTTTAAAAGAGGCTTGACGTTTGCAGGGGAGTGGCTGTTACAAACGTGGCGCCGTTCTCTCGAGCCATCTGACGTCAGTCGGTCGCCCGGTGGGACGGAGGTGCTACAGCTACAGAACGTTCCTTTTACGCATCCATCATACTTGCCCTATCCGGAAGGTTCCAGACGCTGCCGCTGCGTCTGTATAAAGAGTACACCGTGTCGGCCCCCGCAGTCAGTGATATTAACTCCTGATGACGATGATGGAGTCAGCTCTCAACTGTTCGGGTGTTCTATTCGAAGTGCCGTAGCTTGTAAACCGAGATTTTATTAAGGCATGCCACCGGGAAGGACTCCAAGAACAAATGTGTTGGAAACGTAAATTCATAAATCCGTGCCCATAAGTTCTTTCACAGTAAATCGGATCTTTATGGCGGTGAATAGAAATGCAGTCACACTTTTTCATAAAAAAATAATGTTAATATTTCATTCAAAACCCTTTGCTGCTTTTACAGTGCACGTTTTGCAGCCTTAGGTTCAACGAAATGTATTATTCCGTCCTGAGAAATACTTCTCTAATCTGATTGCAGATTTTAATATAAATTTGTTTCGGTAGTCTCACCGAGTCAGAGATCTTTCCGGTCTCTCCCCCCGAGGCCCCTCACACCCACCCACACACACATAATATGTCACGTTTAAGTCCGGGTGTTGACTTGATCACATTAAATTTTTTAGATTTTTTCCCTAAGACATTCTCGGACGCACACCGGAAGGTGCTTTGGATCATTGTCATTTTAAGAAATCTATTCTCGTGGAGTATGCTTTGTAAGATTTGGTAACCTATGTTTGTCAAAATAACCTGATGTCGGACGGTTCATGGTACCCTTTGTGTACACCTTTTATGGATATTCATCCCCAACACGTTTCCTCCTTCATGCTTCATGGCTGGAATCTGTTAGCGTGGATGGTACCTTTTACCTGTAGAACGACGTAGGTACTGAATCTCGGAGGTACACGAGTGAATTTACTTTCGTCACACTACGACCACACAATCTCTTTACGTCCACTTCAATTGTCCCCTAGCAAGATCACTTCTCTTCTTCCTATTTCATTAACTATCGAATGGTTTCTAGCAAGGTCGGCGGCCTGTCGAATTAAAATGACATTCTCCTCATTAACGTTTGTTCAAGTCGTAAATAGTTTCGCGTGTTATGAGGATCTTCTACGGAGACTGATGGTAGATTTTCGTGGATAGACCTTATTGTGGTGGTTTTGCTCATTTAATTCCGAAGTAACACCATCTGTGTACATATTCCAAATACATGACCAATCACAGGCTGTGTGTTACCTTCTTTCAAAGCATGTATTTGTGCATCAACATTTGGAGGATATTATTTTTACTGTTTGACGTTAGCGTAGTTCTACATACTTTTGCATTAATGAGCTTTAATTTAACTCGAGAATATAATAGTTCACTATTAAGAAAAAAAAAAGAGACTTTTAAAAGTTATATGACCCCAAATTTTAGCCTTGTATTGCAAGTACTTCCCTAGTCATGTTAATTACTGTGCTGTGGAACAATGATTGATTACCACGTACCCGTATGTCCTCCACTTTGTAAAGTACAAGACACTTTGTAAATACACTTTTGAAAACAACTGTATACAAATCATTATTCAAAAGTTGCAGTACGCACGAAATTAAAACAAGCTGATAGTCACTGCTCACACATGATGTCCACACGACCATTTCGTGTTGAACTTTGTCTAATAACAGTTGGTAAAACGCTGGTCAAATCATGGGGCGTGAATAGGAAGAAATCAAATTATATGTCACTATCGACAATGACGACATTTCTGATTTTTTTGTTTTAAGCTTCGAAATGTACCGTCTGGTCTTTGAAATTTCATGGATTCTCGCATAGGATGTCATGCCAAGCAAATAGAAGGTTTCTTTACCAACGGATGACATTTGTACCACTTATTACATTCTTAGTAACAGCAATTCAGGTGTTCGTCCTTACTCTTAACCAGGCCAACAAAAAGCAAGACAGCTAATCACAGTTGGTAAGTGTCAAAAATATGTGTGTTAGCAACTGATAAAACACTCACCACGTGGTTCGCCCTCAATTGCAACTTACCGCTCTGTCACTAGCTTACCAAGCATAGTATGTACTCCATAGTGAGCGACAATATTTTGTGATTTGGTTCAGTTTTTCTCGTTATCATAAATCATCTTCACTTGCAGATAGGAACCGAGAAAGGCACTACATGCTATTTTAGTGAAACCCAATCACACGGTAATAAGACTGAGTTTCGGGAACATCAAGTTTACATCTCTGCTATTTAAATGGTCCCATGTTGATGTTCCACTTTTTTACTAGTGATTATGATACATCATAATCCTCGTTATTTCTTATGTTTCCTCAGGTGTTACCCCTTTTTTCTGCCCCGCCCCGTTCCCGCCACACGTAATCTCTCTCTCTTCCTCTCTCCTTTTGTCTCAACCACTCTCTTCTTCTCTCTCTCCCTTTTTTTGCAGTTCCTTTAATGTGAGTGTGGCGCAGACATTTATAATCGGTTTCTCTCCTACGACTGTCCTGTCTATATGGAAGTTTTCCTATATGACCAGCTTGTGATACGAGTTGTGACTAGATCTGTATCAATTTTTCTTCGATTGCATTGCGGACTGTTATGTTGTAGGCAATCCTGAGCAACATTACTGCTTTCTAAGGTTCTGACGTATTCAAAATAGTGAACTCCAATATCCGATTCAACGAAACATTAGTCTCTTTGAAGTGTCACTCTTTTTTTCAACGTCGAGCAAGCGGGTGCAATGGTTAGCACACTGAACTCACATTCGGGAGGACGACGGTTCAAGTCCAAGTACGGCCATCCTGATTTAGGTTTTCCGTGATTTCCCTACATCATTTCAGGCAAATGCCGTGATGGTTCCTAAGAAAAATGGTTCAAATGGCTCTGAGCACTATGGGACTTAACTTCTGTGTTCACCAGTCCCTAGAACTTAGAACTACTTAAACCTAATTAACCTAAGGACGTCACACACATCCATGCCAGAGGCAGAATTCGAACCTGCGACGACAGCGGTGGCGCGGTTCCAGACTGTAGCGCCTAGAACCGCTCGGCCACTCCCGCCGGCGGTTTCTAAGAAAGGGCACGGCCGATTTCCTTCCCCATCCTACCCTAATCCGAGCCTGTGCTCCGTCTCTAATGATCTCGTTGTTGACGGAACGTTCAACACTAATCTCCTCCTCCTCTTTTTTCAACGTTTAACAAGCTGTGTTTAAGATTAACTCTAATGTACAACCATGCATCAGCGACGACTTGGACAACTTTGATCAGCGTCAGGTTATGTTCCTGCGAGAAACTGGACGGACACATCGAAGAGGAAATGCATTTAAGGGCACAATGCACCGGTGGTGCGTGGCTGCTTCCAGCCGTTGTCTGTGGAAGGATCCCATACCCGTAGACCGGATTCTGAACGTCCACCTATTACAGACCAACATCCGGATCGACGCATTCTGACAACCGCACGCAACGACCGAACATCATAGAGGGAAGAAATTTAGCACATGTTGCACCTGATGTCTCACCAAGCACCACTGGAAGGCATATACTTGGAACAGTATTGGAGAGCGGAATTAAAAGCAGACTGGAGAGTGTAATGGCACTCTTTTGCTTTAAGTGGTGAGAGTAGTTCTTCCTTTAAGAGTCGCAGCCACTTTTGTTTTTTCTGCGAGTAACCATTGCCCGCTACAATGCGCAGGCTGTTACCCAGCGCTACTGCCACTATTTTCGACATACAAGATGTGTGTGCTTTTCCAGCAGGACGGTGTACGTCCACGTACTGCTGTTGCGACGCAACGTTCTCTTGATGTACAACAACTTCCTTGGCCAACAAGACCGCCAGATCACTCTCCAATTAATCATGTATGGTCATGTTGAAGCGAGCACTTAACCGTTCCTCTGAGCCAGCAAGAACCGTTACCGAATTGCCTGGGAGAGTTTGTCGCAGGGTGCCATTCGGTGCCTTGACGATCGTTGCATGCAAGAATACAAGCTTCCGTTGCCCCCAGAGGAGGCTGTGCTGTGTATTGATACGACTGTTTGGATGCCTTTTACTGTGGTGTGTGTTTTTAATTTGGTCTGAATTTGTGACAGTTTTCAGCTACTTGTCACATCACTTTCCTACAAATTGACCTAGTATTTGAGGATGTTGAGGAGGGTATGCTAAGATTTCTTTTGTAAAATGACTTAAAGCTTTTTCAACAAAAATAAAAACAATATTATTACTGCTTCTGTAGACCTTAAAGCTACATATTTACAGACTTTGCCCTTAGAGATCTCCGAAGTGTAACGCTCAATATGGCGGTAACTAGTCCGTGCATGAGAAACAGCGTCTCGTAACAGCTGTAGACTTTATAGCTACATATTTACAGACTTTGCCCTTAGAGATATCCGAAGTGTAGCGCTCAATATGGCGGTAACTATGTCCGTGCATGAGAAACAGCGTCTCGTAACAGAATATTTCGTCCACATATGGAGCACCTCACTTTCAGCATGACAACGTCACACTAGTTATCAGCACTACGACCTCTAAAACAATCCGACGCTTTGGGTTCACTGTCGCTGATCATCCTCCCTACAATTCCAACTTTACCCCCATCCGATTTTCATCTGTTTGAAAACTTAAGGAACACTTTCGAGAAGTGGTGAAGCGGTGTAGTAGAGATCAGATTATTGCTCCGTCATCAAAATCAAACATTCAACAGGGAAGGTGTCAACAAATTGGTCGCTCGTTGGGAGAAATGTGATCGTCGCCATGGTGGTAAGCTGTCGAAAATTCTGAGTAACGCTGTTGCTTTTTAAAGCCCTAAGGTGTTCAAAACGTTAACATTAATTTGCCTTTCAACAAAACATTAGTCTTTTGGAAGTGTGACGCTGTTACATTATAAATACCTGTATTATGAAACTAGGTAACTAAATACAGTATGGAGACATGAAGAATAGACATGTAGAATGTTGATAACGTTTGTTTTATTTAGAGAACCTTAAGAGTTCTTACATAAAAAATTAGGAGGCACTACTTTTCAGCACGTCCGTTTCTTGATGGGTGGGGGCTGGGTAGGGAGCTTTTTGCACAGTGCCTCAGAGTGCGGTATACCTGATGGCTGCTCTTTGAGAGACGATACAAACATATATTGTACACCGTTTAGTTAGCTCTATACATTAGCTAGAGCTGTCAAGCTGTTTCAAGGGAAATTCATTAAGCCGCAAATTCTTGGACAATGCCTTGCGCTCACAGTCCCGCGCTTGCATTACCACCTTACAAGCTAATAACTCACTTCCTTCTCTACCATTGATGGATGCAAGACCGCAGGAACAGACGAATCGCATCACCTTGTAAGGAGCATTAAATTCCCGGGCTTCTACATCTACATGATTACTTTGCAATTCACACTTAAGAGCTCGGCAGAGGGTTCATCGAACCACAATCATACTATCTCTCTTCCATTCCACTCCCGAACAGCGCGCGGGAAAAACGAACACCTAAACCTTTCTGTTCGAGCTCTGATTTCTCTTATTTTATTTTGATGATCATACCTACCTATGTAGGTTGGGCTCAACAAAATATTTTCGCATTCGGAAGAGAAAGTTACCGGCTTGATGTGTGGCTTAAGAGCAGTCGCTCGGTCATGAAGTCTAAGTTTTCTCAGCTGCCACATAACTGTCATAGTACTTGCAGTGGGTTCTGATGCAATTTGGAATTGCTGTGATGCTCTGGATGGATGTCTGCCTCTTACACATTTACGACCCTCTTCAACTGTCGGCGGTCTATGTCGGCCAATAGACGAAGTCGGCCTGTACGCTTTAGTGCTGTGTGTGTCCCTTCACTTTTCCACATCACTATCACATCGGAAACAGTAGACGTTCAGGAGTGTGGAACTCTCGCGTACAGACATATGACAAGTGACAACCAATCACCTAACCACTTTCGAAGTCCATGAGTTCCGCGGAGCGCCCCAGTCTGCTCTCTTAAGATGTCTAATGACTACTGAGGTCGCTGATATGAGGTACCTGTTAGTAGTTGGCAGCACAATGCACCTAATATGAAAAACGTATGTTTTTAGAGGTGCCCGGAAACTTCTGATCACATAAAATAGATCGAACTATTTGCACTGTTGCTGAGCATTTTGCTGATATTTCACGATATAATGTCAAAGGATAATTCAGAAGTCGAGCGTGGCAGAACTTTTACTAGCAAACAGGCATGAAATAAGATTTAAAAGAGGCTTGACGATTGCAGAGACGTGGGAGTGGCTGTTTCAAACATAGCGCCGTCTTCTCGAGGGTTCTGACGTCAGTCGGTCGCCCGGTGTCTCGGAGGTGCTGGAAATACACAACATGCCTTCTGCGCATCCGTAATACCTGTCCTATCCGGAAGGTTCAAGACGCTGCCGCTGCGTCTGTATAAAGAGAACACCGTGTCGGCCCCCGCAGTCAGTGATATTAACTCCCGATGACGATGACGAGGCAGCTCTCTAATGCTCGGTTGTTCTATTCGCAGTGGTGTAGTTTGTAAATTGAGATTTTATTAAAGCATGCCACAGTGAAAGACTCCAAGGATAAATGTGTTTTAAACGGAAATTCATAAATCCATGCTCATAAGCTCTTTCGCAGTAAATCAGATCTTTATAACGATGAACAGAAATGTAGTCACACTTTTTTCTAAAAATAATGTTAATACTTCATTCCAAAACCCTTTGCTGCTTCTAGAGAGAAAATTTTACACCCTTAGGTTCAATGAAATGTATTATTCCGTCCTGAGAAATACTTCTCCATTCATCTTGTAAACTGAGATTTTATTAAATCATGCCACCGCGAAAGACGCTAAGGATAAATGTGTTAAAAACACAAATTCATAAATCCATGCTCATAAGTTCTTTCACAGTAAATCAGATCTTTATGACGGTGAACAGAAATGCCGTCACAACTTTTTTTATAAAAAATTATGTTAATATTTCATTCCAAAACCCTTCGCTGCTTTTACAGAGCACATTTTACAGCCTTAGGGTCAATGAAATGTATTACTCAATTCTTAGAAGTACTTCTCCATTCAGACTGTATATTTTAATATAAATTTCTAATTTCTTTCGGTAGTCTCTCCGAGTCAGAGATCATTCCGGTGTCCCATCCCCTCCCCTCGCCCCCCCCCCCCCCCACCTCCATCACATCCACCCGCACACTCGTACACAATCTGTCTGGTTTAAATCCGGGTGTTGACTTGGTCACGTTAAAATTTTTAGATTTTTTCCCTAAGACATTCTCGGATGCACACTGGAAGGTGCTTTCGATCATTGTCATTTTGAGAAATCTAGTCTCGTGGAATATGCTTTGTAAGATTGGATAACTTATTTGTCAAAATAACCCAGTTGTCGCACGGTTCATGGTACCCTTTGTGTACACCTTTGCTGGATATGCATCCCCAACACGTTTCCTCTTTCATGCTTCATGACCGGAATCTTTGAGCGTGGATGTTACCTTTTACCTGTAGAACGACATAGGTACTGAATCTCGGAGGTACACGAGTGAATTTACTTTCGTCACACCACGACCATACAATCTCTTGATGTCCAATTGAACTGTCCCCTAGCAAAATCAGTTCTGTTCTTCCTATTTCATTAACTATCGAATGGTTTCTAGCAAGGTCCGCAGCCCGTCGAACAATGATCACGAATGAAAATGAAATTTTCCATAATAACGTTTGTTCAAGTCGTAAACAGTTTCACGTGTTATCTTATGAGGATCTTCTATGGAGACTGATGGTAGATTTTCGTGGATAGACCTTATTGCGGTGGTTTTCCTCATTTAATTCCGTAGTAGCACCATCTGTGTACATATTCCAAATGTATGACCAATCACAGGCTGTGTGTTACCTTCTTTCAAAGTATGTATTTGTTCATCCCTCAACTTTGGAGGATATTATTTTTACTGTTTGAAGTTAGCGTTGTTCTACATACTTCTGCATTAATTAGTTTTAGTTTAACTCGAGAATATAATAGTTCACCACTAGGAAAAAGAGACTTTGAAAAGTTAGATGACCCTAAATTTTAGTCTTGTATTGCAAGTATTTCCCTACTGTGGAACAACATTGAATTCCATGTACCCATATGTCCTTCACTTTGTATAGTACAAGACACTTTGTAAATACACTTTTGAAAACGACTGTATACAAATCCTTATTCAAAATTTGCAGTACGCACGAGGCTAAAACAAGCTGATAGTCATTGCTCACACATGATGTTGTCCACACCACCGTTTAGTGTTGAACTTTGTCTAATAACAGTGCGTAAAGCGATGGTCAAATCATCGGGCGTGAATAGGATTAAATCAAATTATATGTCACTATCGACCATGACGACATTTCTGATTAAGCTTCGAAATGTACCGTCTAATCTATGAAATTTCACGGATTCTCACATAGGATGTCATGCCAAGTAAATAGAATGTTTCTTTACTCACGGATAACATTTGTACGAATTCTTTCATTCTTAGTAAAAGCAATTCAGTTCTTAGTTTTTATACTTAACCAAGCCAACAAACATCAATTGGTAAGTGGCAAAAAATATTTGTGTTGGCAACTCATTAAAGACGCACCACGTGGTTCGTCCTTAACTGCAACTTACCCCTCTATCACAAGCTTACCTAGCGCAGTATGTACCCCATAGTGAGGGACAATATATTGTGATTTAGTACAGTTGTTCTCGTTATCATAAATGCTCTTCACTTGTAGATAGGAAGCGAGAAAGGCACTACACGCTATTTTTGTGAATACCACTCACACGGTAAAAAGACTGAGTTTCGGAAACATCAAGTTTACATCCCTGCTATGTAACTGGTCCCATGTTGATGTTTGACTGTTTTACTGCTGATTATGATACAACATTATCCTCGTTATTTCTTATGTTTCCTCAGGTGTTACCTCTTCTTCCTGCCCAACTGCCACATTTAATCTCTCTCTCTAGGCGACCTGTGTGGCCCTACGGTTCTAGGCGCTTCAGTCTGGAACCGCGCAACTGCTGCGCTCGAAGGTTGGAATCCTGCCTCGGACAAGGATGTGTGTGATGTCCTTAGGTTAGTTAGATTTCAGTAGTTCTAAGTTCTAGGGGACTGATGACCTCAAATGTTAGATCCCATAGTGCTCAGAGCCATTTGAACCTTTTCTCTCTCTCTCTCTCTCTCACTTCCTCTCTCTGTCTGTCTCAACCTTTCTCTTCTTCCCTCTCTCCCTATTTGTGCAGTTCCTTTAATGTGAGTGTGGCGTAGTCATTTATAATTGGTTTATCTTCTACGGCTGCCCTGTCTATAAGGAAATTTTCCTATGTAGCAACATCCGGATCGACGCATTCTGACAACAGCACGGGGCGACCGAACATCATAGAGGGACGAAATTTAGCACATGTTGCACCTGATGTCTCACGAAGCACCAGTGGGAGCCATATGCTTGGAGCCGCACTGGAGAGCGGAATTAGAGGCCGACTGAAGAGTGGAATGGCAATCTTTTGGTGAGAGTAGTTTCTTCCTTTATGAGTCGCAGCCGCATTTGTTTTTTCTGCAAGTAACCATTGCCCGCTACATTGCGCAGGCTGTTACCCAGCGCTACTGGAACTTTTTTCGATATACAAGGTGTGTGTGCTTTTTCAGCAGGACAGAGTACGTCCACATACTGCTGTTGCGACGCAACGTCCTCTTGATGGTGTAAAACAACTACCATGGCCAACAAGATCGCCAGATCGCTCTCCAATTAATCATGTATGGGTCATGTTGAAGCGAGCACTTACCCGTTCCTCTGAGCCAGCAAGAACCATTACCGAATTGCCTGGGAGAGTTTGTCGCAGGGTGCCATTCGGTGCCTTTACGATCGTTGCATGCAAGAATACAAGCTTCCGTTGCCCCCAGAGGAGGCTGTGCTGTGTATTGATACGACTGTTTGGATGCCTTTTACTGTGGTGTGTGTTTTTAATTTGGTCTGAATTTGTGACAGTTTTCAGCTACTTGTCACATCACTTTCCTACAAATTGACCTAGTATTTGAGGATGTTGAGGAGGGCATGCTAAGATTTCTTTTGTAAAATGACTTAAAGATTTTTCAACAAAAAGAGAAACAATGTTATTACTGCTTCTGTAGACTTTATAGCTACATATATACAGACTTTGCCCTTAGAGATCTCCGAAGTGTAACGCTCAATATGGCGGTAACTATGTCCGTGCATGAGAAACAGCGTCTCGTAACAGCTGTAGACTTTATAGCTACATATTTACAGATTTTGCCCTTAGAGATTTCCGAAGTGTAACGCTCAATATGGCGGTAACTATGTCCGTGCATGAGAAACAGCGTCTCGTAACAGAATATTTCGTCCACATATGGAGCACCTCACTTTCAGCACGACAACGTCACAACAGGTATCAGCACTACGACCTCTAAAACAATCCGACGCTTTGGGTTCACTGTCGTTGATCATCCTCCCCATCCGATTTTCATCCGTTTCGAAAACTTAAGGAACACTTTCGAGAAGTGGTGAAGCGGTGTAGTAGAGATCAGATTATTGCTCCGTCATCAAAATTAAACATTCAACAGGGAAGGTGTCAACAAATTGGTCGCTCGTTGGGAGAAATGTGATCGTCGCCATGGTGGTAAGCTGTCGAAAATGCTGAGTAACGCTGTTGCTTTTTAAAGCCCTAAGGTGTTCAAAACGTTAAACATTAATTTGCCTTTCAACAAAACATTAGTCTTTTTGAAGCGTCACGCTGTTACATTATAAATACCTGTGTTATAAATCTAGGTAATTAAATACAGTATGGAGACATGAAGAATAGACATGTAGAATGTTGATAATGTTTGTTTTATTCAGAGAACCATAAGAGTTCTTACATAAAAAATTAGGAGGCACTACTTTTCAGCATGTCCGTTTCTTGGTGGGTGGGGGCTGGGTAGGGCGCTTATTGTACAGTGCCTCAGACTGCGGTATACCTGATGGCTGCTCTTTGAGAGATGATACAAACATATATCGTACACCGTTTAGTTAGCTCTATACATTAGCTAGAGCTGTCAAGCTGTTTCAAGGGCAATTCATTAAGACGCAAATTCTTGGACAGTGCCTTGCACTCACAGTCCCGCGCTTGCATTACCACCTTACAAGCTAATAACTCACTTCCTTCTCTACCATTGATGGATGCAAGACCGCAGGAACAGACGCATCGCATCACCTTGTAAGGAGCATTAAATTCCCGGGCTTCTACATCTACATCTACATGATTACTCTGCAATTCACACTTAAGTGCTCGGCAGAGGGTTCATCGAACCACAATAATACTATCTCTCTACCATTCCACTCCCGAACAGCGCGCGGGAAAAACGAATACCTAAACCTTTCTGTTCGAGGTCTGACTTATTTTATTTTGATGATCATTCCTACCTATGTAGGTTGGGCTCAACAAAATATTCTCGCATTCGGAAGAGAAAGTTGGTGACTGAAATTTCGTAAATAGATCACTCCGCCACGAAAAACATCTTTACTTTAATGACTTCCATCCCAACTCGCGTATCGTATCTGCCACACTCTCTCCCCTATTACGTGATAATACAAAACGAGGTGCCCTTTTTCGCATCATTTCGATGTCCTCCGTCAATCCCACCTGGTAAGGATCCCACACCGCGCAGCAGTATTCTAACAGAGGACGAACGAGTGTAGCGTAAGCTGTCTCTTTAGTGGACTTGTTGCATCTTCTAAGTGCCCTGCTTCAGATTGATAAAGAAATTAGGGGGGCCTCTGTTAATTTGCAATAAGTCAAAACATTTTCAGCACCTTTGGCCGTCAAACTGTGGGTGGGGTTGGGGGGTGTTAGGCGTGGTCGAACATGTACGAACAATGCAAATCAGTGTACGTAGAGGTTTTCGTACTTTACGTAGCTGTACTGTAAACTTTTGAATTACTGGTGCTAAATAATCTATCGCAAAATGTTTTATACATATTGTCAGACACGTGCGTAATTTTCGTGCTCAATAAAAAGTGTCTTGAATTCCTAATTCCTTATCTAGGAAAAGGTTTCCTACTACTGTCTGGCCAGTTCAAATGATTCAGATGGTTCAAATGGCTCTGAGCACTATGGGACTTAACTTCTGAGGTCATCAGTCCCCTAGAACTTAGAACTAATACCTAAGGACATCACACACATCCATGCCTTCTTAACGACAGACGAAGAAACACTGATCAATGAAGAACCAAAGACGCTCAACATACTGTGACATGTCTGCTCTACAATTCACATTTAAGTGCTTGGCAGAGGGTTCATCAAACCGCTTTCACACTCTTTGTGTACCGTTCCACTGTCGAATAGCACGCAGGACAAAGCGAACTCTTAAACCTTTCCGTGTTAGCTCTAACGTGTTTTATTTTATGACGGTGATTATTTCTCACGATGTAGGTTAGCACCAACAAAATGTTTTCACATTCATTGGTAAGTGAAATTTAGTGAAAAGATCTCTCCACAATGAAACACACCTTTGATTACCATCCCAAATCTCGTATCAGATCTGCGACGCTCTCTCTCCGATTTTGCGATAATACATCACATGAATATTTTCTGCGTCTGCATGAAGTACGCATGTCCACTGGTGACAACCATCCTAAGTTACAGAACCAGTTGCACTCTTACGTGCGTGGTAGTTGTGTTTTATTTTATTTGATCTGGTCCTCGGCATCTGACGGCATTTAACCAACTAAAGGCTGAATAATTGATATACAGTAAAAACACTAAGAGATGATATAAAATCAGAACATATAAATACAAAATTAACAGAAGGCTATTTCAGCGTATTATTGAGAGATATGTCCTTAATGCCTTGAACAAAAGGTTTGATTAGTTTAAAGGAAAAGGTAGAGGAACATAGTAACAATATTAAATACCAACAGCGTAGCTTTGTCGAAACCGGTATTTTTTATTTTTTATTTATGAATTTGCCAGCTATGGATGGCATACAACTTAAGATTTATGGTGTTTCTTTTTCTTCCGTTCTTCCCAGTACTTCTTCATTTTCCCGCCAACTGCTCGTCTCTGCTCATCTGTCCACAATCTCTTGGGTCGAGGTTATGGCTCATTTTCTTCATAGTTTGCGTTTTATATCATTAACCTGAAGTGATTCCTGTCACGTATTATTTCTTCTGTAACACCCATTTTGTTGACGTCTTTCTTTACTGCTTCTATCCGTCCTACAGTTTTTTTCAGCTTACTGACGTAATTAAAAATTTTCTTTGTAATCCGTGTTTGTTCCATTCTTTTTAAATGTCTGTTAAACTCATAGGAATAATATCGCCTGACTGATGCACTAGACTTTGCCAGTAATGCCATATAGAGCCGTTTTACGTGAGGTATTGGAGCGCGTCTGGACGCTGTTCGCCCTCGTCCTCAGGCAACAGTTTGCACTGGAACAGGCGTTGTCCCCTAAGGGCATGTAGGGCAGAAAATCCCGTATAGTGTGCGGCGCTGTTTGCTTGTTCGTCGAAGTTCACCTGCAGGGTCACGGCTTACACTCCCCAGCGAGAAAAAAGAAACACTGGACCTGGAGTCTGCAAAGCCTCGACACAGCGTCCGCCGCTCCGTTCCCTTGGAATAAAAAGAAAGTCCTACAGCAGCGGACTGTGAATTCAGCCTCCAGCACACGCTGCCTGGCAACCGGTCGACAGAGAATTTCGCTGTCCACACGAGAAAAGCTCTTGAGGGAATCAAATTGCGCCGATTTGTATTTGCTGTGATCGATACCTACCCAGAGGCAGAATAACAGCAACTTACGGCGGTACTCTCCCACACATTACACAGCTAATTCCAGCCCTCGAATGGTATCTCCGAATGGCATTTTCCGTTTAATATTGGATCTTGAGGTTATCATTACGTTTTATAGACGACGGGAATGACGTGTTCACGTATCGGGTGCTGCATTGATTATGACTTTACCTTGATTTTGGGGCACGTCATCCCAATGGCGGTGTATGCCTGAAATTTAAACAAGTTACATTTTAACATAAAACAGCTAAGTAATTACGTCACCAGAGCTCGCAAAACCATTACATAAACCAAACTCTCCTACACCCATTACTTTACTACCAGAAACAAGAAAACCTATGGTATCAATATTAGATAAGCGCCTTCAGTTTTTGCTGAAGTATAAAAGGTAATACCTGATACCCAAATAGAATTTACAATACAGCATTAAACCATTGCGATATGCTAATACTCTGTAAAAGCATCACAAAAGCAATACACATTACGCATTTTACCTAAGCACTTTCGCCATTCCCGTCAGAAGTGTACCTGACACAGGGATGTATCCACAACCCTCATTAAAAAAAATAAAAAAAATAAAAAAAATACCTCTCCGATTTTCTTTTTCTGTTATATCAAACTCAGTGTTTCGGGCAGCTCACATCTATTAAACAGTATTAAAGTAAGTTAAAATGTGCTTCTAAACCAGTGATTCCAATGTTCCACAGGAAAAAAATGTAATTAAAATGTAAAAGTTGTACAACATACTATTTCCAGTAGTTACATAGTACCATAATCAGTCTTAAAGGAGCCACTGTCATGTACCAGGAGTCCTAAATAAGTGAGCCGTGCATGGCTTGCGTTTATCCCATTTATTGTTTGTCATCTTCTACTACGGTACTGCCACGCAGTTTACTGGCGTCACTAACTTCCTGTCTTACTTGCCTGTGAGCGGCAGCAGCAGCACGTGTCGGTAAGTGCACTGCAGTACCATCTCTGGAGCGACCGATAGTATTTCCGGGTCATCGTGCGTCTGGGTGTCAGTTCGGGACAGACCAGCAGTGCATTCAGACGCAGCAGCAGTGAAGTCGGGGGACGGAGTGCCGGTGAGGCGCCGACAGCCAGTGCTCGCCGAGCACTGGCGACACCCATCAACTGTCCGGCGGAGGGAGATCTGAGTGCGACGGCCGTTGGTTGGTCGTTCGGTTGGTCGTCTCATCGGTCGACGTATACCTGGTCCTTTCACCGTTTCCGGGCCTGGGAGCTGGTCGGTTGGCGTGGAGCAGCGAGAAAATCTCCGCGGTGCGTGGTTTGGCTGGGCCTGCTGGTCGCCTCTATGTGATGTTGCAGTGTGTGGTTCTGTTCCCATTGCTATGAGGTTCGTAGCTCACCAATCCCGGACACGAAAGTTAAGTCTTCACTTAGTCTGATTTTGAAATTAAGTTATTTGCTCTTTAAGTGTCAGATTCTTTGGGCCTTCCGCCTAATTAAGGAACTGTTTTAAGGTATGGCTTTGCCTTTAAAATTTCTGATTTTGGTTGAGCCTTAAGCTATTGGTTTCAGCCGAAATTAAAGTGGTCTTGTCCTTAAGGCATGAGATTGTACGGCGCATTCAGCCTCTAATTAAGTTCCAAAACTAAATCTGTGTTCTTTTTTGAAAAAAAAAATATTCTTTGCTCTTGTAATGTTTGATCAAATAACAGGTTGTATGTTCGAGTGTAACTGACAGCCACTTATTTTGGCCCCTTTCCACAACTTAAACTACCTGTCCTGTCCTGCGGGTTTAGCAGGGCATCTCAATAAGTAATGCAAAACATTTTTTTCTCGGTAAATTTCAGTTGAAGAAAAGGCGGAATTTGTTTATTATATCGTGGAATATTCCGGCCTCGGCCCCTACAGTTTCACAAAGTTCCGATAGGGGCCTGCGTTATACGTAGTCTTCAGTATGGCTTCTGTAACGATGCTGCATTCCAAGCACAGAGCTGCTACTGAGCTTTTTTTGGCGGAAAACCTGAGCACCGTGACCGATGGAGTGGCGCCACACAACCTCTGCTCGGAAGATAATGTTCAAAGCCGCTCCCTCGGCCCACAAATTAATGGCGACGGTATTCTGAGGTTCTGAAGCTGTTATACTGTTGGGTGTCCTACCTCGTGGTGCAACAACCAACTTTGAAACGCAATGTGGTACCCACAGTAAATTGATGAAACGACTTCAGTGTGTTCGTCGTCACAAAATGCATATCAACTTCTGCCACTCCATGACAACGCAACGCTTCACACACAAGTCTATGGATCCGAGAGTAGCTTATAAAACTTCAATGGCCTGTTCTTCCTCATCCATCCATAAAGCCCGTAACCCGCACTTTCCGACTTTCATCCGTTTGGCCCAGCGAAGGACACACTCCGCGGAAAGACGAGGTGGGTGGTGGGAAGGTTACTGATGCAACAAGACATTGGCTCCAACGTCGACTAGTAGAGTGGTACCATGAGTACGCCCTACAAGTAAGCTGGTGTAAGGTTGTCGTATTGAATGGAGATTATGTCGAAAAACAGTATTTTGTAGCCAAATATGAGCATATTTACATGGTGTATTGGAATCCTGTTTAAAGCCAATCTGCTTTCAGAAAGAAATAAGTTGCATTACTTACTGGACGACCCTCGTAGTAAAGGCTTAATTTTATGCTGTAGGTTTATATTAAAATTATAAAACAAATTTGGCTGATATAAAAAGGTCGTAGTGTTAATGAAATACTAACGGATTCAAAAATATATCTTGAAATAATGTATGTACAAAACATGCCACAGCATTAATCATTACAGGATGACTTGACTGACAAACATGTTTTATTAAGGGGAAACAGTTTAAAGAACTTTCAAGAATGTGTCCTCCTATTCTTCACAAAGTCTTCTTAGAATTACCTGCGTAAAATCCAGGCAGAAAGAAGCGCCACGCTGAAGTTTCCTCCGTCGTATCAGACTCGACACAGCGGCCATAGGGCACGACGTTACGCTCCAGAAGATGCGGGGTAAATCATCCTCTCCTGTCCCTACACTAGAGCTGATAAACGCTAAGAGTGCTCTTTAAAACTTTCATAATCAGTATCGTGCGAAAAACGACTTTGTTCGTTCAGCAGTTCCGTGGTCTTTTTTTTTTTTTTTTTTTTTTTTTTACGTCTGTTCTTCAACTGTACGAAGTTCATACACACTGTTTTCTTTATGTGTCCCAGCTACGGCTCTGTTACAATGCCCACAATATCCTTTAACACACTTGCAATGCTTCGTTCAGTTCGGTCTGTCTAATACACACGTCAAAAAATTTTGCATCACCTCGGTTCCCAGAACTCCTGAAGATAGACGTTGACTGGATATTGTATCACAGTCACAGTCCCCTTCACTGTTCAGACTGTTCACTAAGGGTGGGCGAACACCATATTGAATTCCAGCATTAGAGGGTGCCACGAACTTGTAAGTCATTTTCAGCTAGGTGTCCATATACTTTTGATCGCATAGTGTATGAACGGCCGGTGGCACCCGGGAGACCTCACAGGTTTGCGCGACCTTGTTGCGATGATGACAGACGCCTCACCCATCGATTCACCGTGGTTTTGTTCACTGACAGTTCTCCGCAAACATTCTGCGAACGCTTATAAATAATTACGATGCTCTGGCTTCCCGCCAAAAACAAGTGAACGAAAGCTCTCTTCTTGGCACGGAACTCCATTACAGACCCATTTTGAAATGTTCAAATGTGTATGAATTCCTAAGGGAACAAACTGCTGAGGTCATCGGTCCCTAGACTTACACACTACTTTAACTTAAACTAACTTATGCTAAGAACAACACACACACCCGTGCCCGAGGGGGGGCTCGAACCTCCGGCGGGAGCAGCCGTGCAGTCCGTGGCATGGCGCGACCACACCGCGTTGCCCCATATTGAAGGTTACCCGTAGCGCCTCCACCCATCGGAGCATCATGAAATTGTAGGGGCTGAACCGGAAATAATTCTCAATGTCCCTAAAGAAAGTCCGCATTTTTTCAACTGAAATTGGCCGAGAAAAAAAAAAAGTATTGCATATTGAACACCCCTCGTATTTTTTCCCCTGATTTCTTTGGTGATACTAAAATACGGCTGTAACATATCCACGAATAACGCTATGTGCCACGTTTTCCGGGTATTACTTGTTAAAGAAATAATACACTACTGGCCATTAAAACTGCTACACCACAAAGATGACGTGCTACAGACGCGAATTTTAACCGACAGGAAGAAGAGGTTGTGATATGCAAATGATTAGCTTTCAGAGCATTCACACAAGGTTATCACCGGCGGCGACACCTACAACGTGCTGACATGAGGAAAGCTTCCAACCGATTTCTCATATACAAACAGCAGTTGACCGGCGTTGCCGGGTGAAACGTTGTTGTGATGGCTCGTGTAAGGAGGAGAAATCGTACCATCACGTTTCCGACTTTGATAAACGTCGGATTGTAGCCCATAGCGATTGCGGTTTATCGTATCTACATCTACATCCATAATACGCAAGCCACCTGACGGTGTGTGGCGGAGGGTACCTCGAGTACCTCTATCGGTTCTCCCTTCTATTCCATTCTCGTATTGTTCGTGGAAAGAAGGATTGTTGGTATGCCTCTGTGTGGGCTCTAATCTCTCTGATTTTATCCTCATGGTCTCTTCGCGAGATATACGTAGGAGGGAGCAATATACTGCTTGACTCTTCGGTGAAGGTATGTTCTCGAAACTTTGACAAAAGCCCGTACCGAGCTACTGAGCGTCTCTCCTGCAGAGTCTTCCACTGGAGTTTATCTATCATCTCCGTAACGCTTTCGCGATTACTAAATGATCCTGTAACGAAGCGCGCTGCTCTCCGTTGGATCTTCTCTATATCTTCTATCAACCCTATCTGGTACGGATCCCACACTGCAGAGCAGTATTCAAGCAGTGGGCGAACAAGCGTACTGTAACCTACTTCCTTTGTTTTCGGATTGCATTTCCTTAGGATTCTTCCAATGAATCTCAGTCTGGCATCTGCTTTACCGACGATCAACATTATATGATCATTCCATTTTAAATCACTCCTAATGCGTACTCCCAGATAATTTATGGTATTAACTGCTTCCAGTTGCTGACCTGCTATTTTGTAGCTAAATGATAAAGGATCTATCTTTCTGTGTATTCGCAGCACATTACACTTGTCTACATTGAGATTCAATTGCCATTCCCTGCACCATGCGTCAATTCGCTGCAGATCCTCCTGCATTTCAGTACAATTTTCCATTGTTACAACCTCTCGATACACCACAGCATCATCTGCAAAAAGCCTCAGTGAACTTCCGATGTCATCCACAAGGTCATTTATGTATATTGTGAATAGCAACGGTCCTATGACACTCCCCTGCGGCACACCTGAAATCACTCTTACTTCGGAAGACTTCTCTCCATTGAGAATGACATGCTGCGTCCTGTTAACTAGGAACTCCTCAATCCAATCACACAATTGGTCTGATAGTCCATATGCTCTTACTTTGTTCATTAAACGACTGTGGGGAACTGTATCGAACGCCTTGTGGAAGTCAAGAAACACGGCATCTACCTGTGAACCCGTGTCTATGGCCCTCTGAGTCTCGTGGACGAATAGCGAGAGCTGGGTTTCACATGACCGTCTTTTTCGAAACCCATGCTGATTCCTACAGAGTAGATTTCTAGTCTCCAGAAAAGTCATTATACTCGAACACAGTACGTGTTCCAAAATTCTACAACTGATCGACGTTAGAGGCATAGGTCTATACTTCTGCACATCTGCTCGACGTCCCTTCTTGAAAGCGGGGATGACCTGTGCCCTTTTCCAATCCTATGGAACGCTACGCTCTTCTAGAGACCTACGGTACACCGCTGCAAGAAGGGGGGCAAGTTCCTTCGCGTACTCTGTGTAAAATTGAACTGGTATCCCATCAGGTCCAGAGGCCTTTCCTCTTTTGAGCGACGTTACTGCTCGCGTTGGTCGAGATCCAATGACTGTTAGCAGAATATGGAATTGGTGGGTTCAGGAGGGTAATACGGAACGCCGTGCTGGATCCCAACGGCCTCGTATCACTAACAGTCGAGATGAGAGGCGTCTTATCCGCATGGCTGCAACGGATCGTGCAGCCACGTCTCGATCCCTGACTCAACAGATGGGGGCGTTTGCAAGACAACAACCATTTGCACGAACAGTTCGACGACGTTTGCATCAACTCAGAGACCATGGCTGCGGTTACTCTTGACGCTGCATCACAGACAGGAGCGGCTGCGATGGTGTACTCAACGACGAACCTGGGCGCACGAATGAGAAACCGTAATTTTTTCGGATGAATCCAGGTTCTGTTTACAGCATCATGATGGTCGCATCCGTGTTTGGCGACATCGCGGTGAACGCACATTGGAAGCGTGTTTTCGTCATCGCCATACTAGTGTATCACCCGGCGTGATGGTATGGGGTGCCATTGGTTACACGTGTCTGTCACCTCTTGTTCGCATTGACGGCACTTTGTACAGTAGACGTTACATTTCAGATGTGTTACGACCCGTGGCTCTATCCTTCATTCGATCCCTGCGAAACCCTACATTTCAGCAGGATAATGGACAACCGCATGTTGCAGGTCCTGTACGGGCCTTTCTAGATACAAAAAATGTTCGATTGCTGCCCTGGCCAGCACGTTCTCCAGATCTCTCAGCAATTGAAAACGTCCGGTCAATGGTGGCCGAGCAACTGGCTCGTCACAATACGCCAGTCACTACTCTTGATGAACTGTGGTATCGTGTTGAAGCTGCATGGGCAGCTGTCCCTGTACACGCCATCCAAGCTCTGTTTTACTCAATGCCCAGTCGTATCAAGGCCGTTATTACGGCCAGAGGTGGTTGTTCGGGGTACTGATTTCTCAGGATCTATGCACCAAATTGCGTGAAAATGTAATCACATATCATTTCTAGTATAACATATTTGTCTAATGAATACCCGTTTATCATCTGCATTTCTTCTTGGTGTAGCAATTTTAATGGCCAGTAGTATATTTAAGATAAAAACCAACGTCATGGTGATAGTCCTCACGGTATACGACATGTCAGAGTGCAGCTCTGCAGGCGATCACAGGCGACTGTCACGCTGCCCTGTACAACAAAAACTACGTTCTGCGAACTTGGCTGTCAGCAGCAACGACAATTTCACTTGTAAAACAAACGAAAAATGTAACTTAACAGAGACTGGTGCACAGAACCTGATATGTTGATTTGAAGCACAATTTAAGAAATGTTGGTCTCGGAGATACCACTTTCAAACATAAATGAATGGAATAACGCTGTATTTAAGAGTTTTGTAAAACTGCTATCTGTTTGAGAAATTTTCGTAATGCAGCGGACTGCTGCCTCGTGGGCCCAAAATTTGTAGATGAAGTAAGCAAACTTATTCCATCGCTGAGTAATGACTTTGTTCTGAACTCTGACCAATCAGGATTTGAAGAGGAAATGCATATGAAAGAAACTAAGAGAGCTGTCTCAAGAGCAGCAAATATCAATGTTTTAACGTACTGGTATACAATTATGCTAACTGTTGATCTGAATGGTAAATTGGCTGGAACATTATTTATTGTGCTGCGAGAAGCTGGAGGTTCTCTACCCCCTGCAATTCTTTCTCGTGTGCGTGACCTTTCAGGAGCAGTAGGGAATATTTACGTCAAAGCAAGTGGGAAAATAGGCTTAAGAGAACTACAGCTACGGTATGAGAACGGCATTTGGCCAATAGCTGGGCAAAACAACTTGATTTTGCTTGACTCCTGGTCTGCATATGAAAATCATACTTGTTTAGACCGAAATGTCTCTCCTGAAAGGTGTGTGCCATTACAATTCATACCACCTTTACTCATTGGACAAATTCAGCCTGATTGTTTCTCTTTCCGTGCCCATAAAACTTGTTGTTGCACTAGCTGCAGCTAATCTCTAAAGGATAACCAGTTTCACAATAATCTCCATGACAGACTGTTTCGCATCCGGTTGCATGCCATTACATTCCATCAATTCTCACCACCCCGTTACACCAATATGATTCTGTATGCATTCTTTAAAATTGCGTACCTAGCTGAACGTCGTGCACGGTTTGTGACTCCCAAGGAGTTCGCCTTCAACCTTGTTGGGGAAAACCTTTGTGATCAGTGTGGTACGCCATTTCTCATTCAGCGTTCATGGCTCTAGTTAACTGCTTGTTTTGAAAATTTTTGAATGTCAATGCTGTTAATGATGTCCATTTTGTGAAATGTAATACATACATCCCTAGAAGGTCGATCTCTGCACCTACCAGATACTTGATTTATGTAGCCCTCCTGATGCTCGTGATGAGTGGCAATTCTCAACACCACACTTTGAAATGAGCCTTACTAACAAATGAACTTGTGACCTCACACTCAAGGGTTTCCTTGTCAAGCAGTTGAAAACGATTTAATATTCATGATCGGGAGGGATGGGCAGCAAATGAAAAGTAATTTTTTGTTGGTTATCTCGAAGATGATGCCGACACAGGAGTTCACAGAGCCTTCGAAAATTGCAACAGTTACATGGAACTCAAACAAACGTTCCCATGTAAGTACTGGTATAAAGACACTGGTAGGCGGCGTTGTTCATGATGTTACCAGTCGGAGTTCTATATTTTGAATAATTATGATGTCGTCTGTATTTTACTGTCGCAATAGTAACCCTCCTGTACTAGTTTAGGATTTCATTTACTAATACAATGCCTTTGGCACCACCAGACCTCACTATGCTTCTTGACTTTCGTTTTACATTCATTGACGTTTATCTTCCTATAATGCTAGCTCTGTGTTACAAATTAGAGAACATGGCAGAATGTCTACAGACGCGTTTGTAGGGCCTTGAAAACTACTGCCCCGCCCCCATGTCCGTCGATTCATGTAATTGTTGTCTTGTTACCTAGTAAACTGTGGATAATCCATCGCTCCCAGAATTTTGTATTTTTCGTTGTATAGAAATGCAGAAGATTAGATTGCAAAATTGGATGACTAATAAAGAAGTACTGAATCTAATTGCAGAGGAAAGAATTTAATGATACAACTGACCATCAGAAGAGACAGACTGATAGAGCACATATTTAGGCAACAAAGTATAGTTACTTAGACACTGTAGAGAAGTGTTACGATCAAAAATTGTAGAGGGAGATCAACGTTCAAAAGGAGTAAGTAGGTTCAAGTGTTCAAGTGGATGTTCAGTAAAGTGGTTGTACAAAGAAAAAAGGACTTCCACATATTGGCCTATTATGAAGACAACATCATCAGTTTTAGTACTGAAAACTCTAACAACCACATGTCAACAGCGTTAGAAAACGCCTGTGCAGAACAGTGGACAACACAGTGTACCAAGGCGGATCATTTAAAACACAGCAGGAGAGTCGGTAGAAGACGTTTCCTCAGAGCAACTGACTAAGGTCGTAATAGTGGCATAGAAAGTGGCTGCACTGATATGCACTGATACTCTCATCGAAACGCTGTGAGCAACAGGATAAATGTTGTCTAAAATAAACCTGCATTTTCCAACAATGTGGTATTCTCGTCCATTGTCACTGCCTCTGGTAAGAGCGTGGCAGAGCTCCATTTCAAAAAATATGACGGTAGAACGCGTACAGGATGACTTGTCGTGTACATGCGCACATCGAATGGTGTGAGATAACGGTAGTGGTGGGGGCTCCGTTCTAAGCTGCTACGACGCCCTATGGCAGGCGAACTAGAGGTAGCGAATCTGCAAACACCGTATGAACAGGCTGTGTTGGTACAACCGAAAATACAACAAATATAGACGTCCAAAGGCAATAGTTTGTCACTCCAGTACCGAAAAAGTAATAACCACATAATAAAATATTAACCGACGAAAAATTGTCTTATTATGCTCTGTCAGAAGGAAACAGGTGAAACAAACCTAGCGTAGCAGACAATGTCGCTTACTACAATGCTGACAATGTAAAATAAAGAATATATCATACTCAAAAACTGCATCGCAGTCCTCTGAGTCACCACTCTTACAACGTGTTATTAATAAAGTCCCCCTCAGCGTTTTTCTGTCTGCACATGAAGGCTAATCTGAAGAGCTACTGTACGAATTTCTGTTCGTGTTTCACATACAGACAGTGTGATTCACGATGAATGTTCCTGTATGGTATAATTTATTTCCGCAACGTGAGAAAATTGACCAGCCGTACAAAGCAAGGGCTGATCGCTGTTGGTACGTAATTATGTAGTTTTCTCCCACTGCTTCCACGTCCGTCCTGAAGTCGCCTTATGCGATCGTTGTAATTATGATTCCCTGCTCCTCTTTTATATTCTTCGTTATGTGACTGGAATTGCTAGAGGTTCATGCAACTTTCTCGAGTGCAGCTTTTGATGATATTCACACTTCCTTGTTTGCTCTGAGCACTATGGGACTTAATATCTGATGTCATCAGTCCCCTAGAACTTAGAACTACTTAAACGTAACTAACCTATGGACATCACACACATCCATGCCCGAGGCAGGATTCAAATCTGCGACCGTAACAGCAGCGCGCTTCCGGACTGAAGCGTCTAGAACCGCTCGGCCGAGGTACAAGTTATTTTGCGCAAGCTCTATACATTATTAACATCACCACGTACCTCTTTCATGGGCACCACTCTGCTGCTACAGTCGCAGGTGCGAATCCTGCCTCGGACATGGATGTGTGTGATGTCCTTAGGGTAGGTAGGTTTGTATAGTTCTAACCCTAGGGGACTGATGACCTCAGATGTTAAGTGCCATAGTGCTCAGAGCCATTTGAACCTCTTTCATGAGCTTCAACAACATGGTGCTGACGCTTCCTTTGGGATCACACTTGGGTTCATAGGGCCTAACCAATGGCTGTAACTCCCATTGTCGTCACCACTTGAGATTTATAATAGCCTTTGGTTCCCTGAGTTTTTGAATAAATGTGCCGGATTAATATTATGCGCTAAAATAGTAACGAAACAGGACAACTAAGATATTTTTCAAAAAATGCACTGATGCAACGGGCTATCAGTCTGCTCCTGGTCACGCAAAATAATTTAGGAGTACAGGTAACATCTGCAGTAATTTCAATGAGTTCAGTGCACAAGCTATGACGGTACACACAGAATTTAGTTGAGTAAAGGAAATGTTGGATCATCTGCCTTGGCAGTGCATGGCCTACTGTGTAGAAAGTATATCTTGGAGGCGGCCGTACGACCCGTCTGCTCTGTACCGCTGCCCGACTAGATGCCACCATTTATCCGACCACGAACACTGCTAACCTTTCTTCGACGGTTGGGTTCAGGGACTCTTTTGCAGTGACTCCACCAAAATTGGCAATACATTTGGTGTCGTAGGCCCGCTTCTTCCTTAGAAATGACTGAAGAATATATTTCCGTTAGATTTCTGTTAGGGTAGATTTCTCTACGAGGCCTGTGTCTCAAACATTATTTTTTCTTCTCTGCTGAGGCTGAACTTCAAGGCTTCAGTTTCTGTTACAAGAAGCGACCGTTGTGTAAATTTGCGTCAAACACAACCAAGACCAAAGTGTAACGAAGTTCATGCCATGTTGTTCCTCTGTTATCTCCATAGTTCACTAGTTTGAAAATATGTCTGACAATATACAGCGTGGTTCTGAGGACAAATTGCGGGAAACTATTCTTAAGAGGATAAGAAGTGAAACATGTGATACAGACATTTGGTTGCAAATGTGTTGAAAAGGAAGTACACCTTTTTGAAGACAGTCAAAATAAATCTTTGAAAGAGTAGGTTTAAGTGATTGAAAGCACTCATGAGAAAACAGCACAAAAATGGGAATTATCTGTCTGTACTAGCGGTTTAGTAGTGTGGTGGTAGCGAATCATCACCACCAGTTCAATATCAGTGTGCAGTCCGGGTAGATGTCTAGATGTCTCCATATGGTAAAGTAGAAGTTAGCTGGAGTAGCATCGTATATGTGTTACATTACTCGTCCTACCACCAATGGGACGACTTCCAGCAGCGGAGGCAAGGTCACCAATAGGAAGTGCAGACATGCCTCACCTTTGAGACGTAGTGAAAGCATGACTGGTCCCACGATGCGGTCGCCAGTGGTACCTGCCCATAAACTGAGTCGGAATCGGCGCCGATGGCTTACAGCAACTATACCACTGTAACACTAGATTCTGCTTATTCTCCTCCATTTTTCTATTGGTTTCATTTTGCAATGAGACGATCTGGGAATCAGCAGCAGTCGAGTAATCTGCCTGCCACACTCACAACTCTTTTTGTTTTTTCTTTTCTATCAGTGATTTCACGCCTTCGAAAAATTAATGAGATCTTTGCACGTTGTATAATCATTCGAATATACAAATCAAATGTTTCCACTGAAAACTCTCAAACTGATCTCAGTGGTGGTACTTGTACTGCACAGAACCACCAGTATAATGAAAGCACATGTTAAAGCAAGCTTATTTGATTGAACGTATTTATAAGATTTTCAATAATGAAGCATTGGCTATTCTGAATCACGAAGTTGAGACAAATCAGTTAAAGGGTCACTTTTGGTTAATCAAGTTTACTTCTTAACACAGAGTATACAGTATGTGAGGTCAACGGTACTCATAAAAAATAGAATTAGTTTCAAGAATGGTATAATAAAAGAAAGTTGGTTTAAAATTTAAAATTGTAGAATCTTAATTATCCAAGCAATTCTCACAGATCCGGAAACTTTGATGTGCAACGCCATCAAGATAATTGTTAACAATAATTTTTCAACCAGCAAGATCGAATTATCAAACCAGACGATCATTTATACCAATATTCTTTATGAGGAGCCACGCGTAGTGGTCGCTTAGTTTGAGGAGCCATGTCACGGATTTGCGCGGCTCCTTCCCGCCGGAGTTTCGAGTCCTCTCTCGGTAATGGGTGTGTGCGTTGTTCTTACGCGGTGGTCTCGCGGTTCTAGGCGCGCAGTCCGGAACCGTGCGACTGCTACGGTCGCAGGTTCGAATCCTGCCACGGGCATTGATGTGTGGGATGTCCTTAGGTTAGTTAGGTTTAAGTAGTTCTAAGTTCTAGGGGACTGATGACCACAGCTGTTAAGTCCCATAGTGCTCAGAGCCATTTTGTTGTTCTTAGCATAAGTTAGTTTAAGTAGTGCGTAAGTCTAATGACCGATGATCTCAGCAGTTTGGTACCTTAGGAAGTCACACACATCTGAACACTTTATTTCTTTTTTACGAGCAGTTGAAAGAAGTAATAAGGAATACTGCTATCGGACGTGCAGGTGGCGTCCCAATAGGTCTGAGCAACTCACAAATGCAATTAAGGGAAACTCTTGAATACTAAATCCAACTCTGAATTAATAAAAATGCAACACAAGTTTTAAAGGACATGCATGTTGCGAGTCTCCCAGAGGTAAAAGGACTGCGCAGCTGCGACATCTAGACACTTACTCAAACAGTAACTGTGACCAAGAGTGTAGACCAGCGTCCCAGCGACCTAAAATCGAACTTCACATATCTACGCGCCGCTCTCTGCTGCCTCCACACTCCACACCCCCGCTCCAAAACACCAGATACTAGGGAAAAGGCCTGACTACCCAGCATTTCTTTATCCCGTAGAAATTGCAGCGGATAAACTGCTAAAACATCTTATAAATCTTATAAATACGTTCAATCAAATAAGCTTGCTTTAACATGTGCTTTCATTATACTGGTGGTTCTGTGCAGTACAAGTACCACCACTGAGATCAGTTTGAGAGTTTTCAGTGGAAACATTTGATTTGTATATGAAATGAATTGGCAATTGCGAATAAAGACTACCATCAGCCGAATAAATTGACGACAACGAAAATTTGTGCCTGATCGGGACTCGAACGCTGATTTCCCTTGCCTTACCATTTGGCTATGCACTGATCACGGCCAGACGCAAACTTCGATGTGTCGTCAACCATGCGTTTATTTGCAATTGCGAATTAATTCTATGTGTTTCGTAACGGCTGTGGTCGCCACTGTGCCTGTTCCTTTCGACATGCGTGCTGCTGGAGCATCCAGAACAAGAAAGTTCTCACGCTATGGAAGTACAAACGGTGGAGTCGCACACTCCAGTGCCCTGCAGGAGGGGCAGATTCGTCACACTTCCGAGCACTTCCGGGGCTCAATACTACTTCGTAAATTCGAAGGGCGCGATCTGTGCTGCTGACAAACAAGAACGATCACAACCATCCTGTGAGTTCTTAGACTTTCGCGACCGTTGAGGAGCTTTGGGAAAGGGTCTTATGTTCGAAAGCGACCAGCCCTTCCAGACATGATGCTGACTCGCCCGAACTGTTTCATACAAGAGAAACCACTATATCTGTTTGTTCTTCCAGTGAACAGTTTAACAATAGACCAAAATCGATGGCGAATTCAGTTATGAAAGGAATATGATACGTTCGTAGATTTTCATAGCCTGTATCTATTTCAATAAAATCCTTTTGGGGGTTCGGGCACGTCATTGTAAGGCGGTGAAACATTTTTAGTGGTCCTTCTGGATTCTGGGTATGGTCATCCCTGACATACGCCGTTTGACAAAGAAAAGGTGAAGCACCCAGAGGGGAAGGTGGAAACTTAACGAAACTACACTATCTCAGATGGTATGTGATGTCGCTTCAGCTATTACAAAATCGCGTTAAATATGTTAAGAACTCAGTTTTCAGTATGACGTTGCACTATTACTCAAATGGAGGCATGGATTAGTTCCATTGCGAAGGGTGTCATAAAGTCGTTGCATTCTCTCCTGACACAAGCTGACCCAAAACTGATGTATTGAGCCTTGATGTCTTGAGTACTGGCTCCGGAACGTTGTTGACGTCCGAACTTGTCCCACCCGTGTGGTGTCGGAGTACAGATGTGGAGATACTGCTGGGCGGGAGTTCCTCAAATCTCGCAGATAGCTTATAGAGTCACTTGACATGTCGACGAGTGTGGTCTTTTTGAAAAGTGGTACCACGAAACAATCGCATGAGACGTGGTACTTGAGGTCGCAAGGTGTTCGTGTTGTTCTGCCATCAGACTACCTTCGGTCAGCACCGGCCGTGACCTGAAGTCGTATCAGCGCCATGACGCAACGAGTGACGTCGCTGTGCCCTCCGAAACAGTGGAAGAACGGCACCTTTCCCCAGATCTCCTCCATATCCATCGACGATGTCCACCGCTGAGCACAGTACGACTCCATCCATCAGCAGCCCATGTGCCCCGGTCACTGTACCACTCCAGACGCAGCCGTTTGTGCGTTAGTCGCTGTCTCCGTATTTTGGGGTAATTCTCAAGTTCGGCTGCTGCTAATCTCCAGCCATTCGTATGGGATGACAAAAAAATTATGCAGCAAATCTGTTAATTATTATCTAAAGACAGGGACAGATGTGAAGCAGTTACGATGTGTTTGATGCACAATATGGTGGTTCAGCCTTATGGTAGTCAGGCGTGTTCGACAGGAACTTTAACTATGAGTTTGCCTTCCCTCACTTTTCCATGCTCTCTATTATCTGCCTACTATCACATCCGAATGCTCCACAAATCTAAATACTGTACGATTCGACCAGCACGCCAAACGGAGACCCACAATGACAACCCGTTCAAACTCTGTTAGGGGCTGATATTGCTGTCTTATACGAGTGCGATGAATCTCCGTGTCACTCGACATCTGACATTGTCAAAGCTTATACAGTGTGATTTTTTCCACCTTTGTATAAACCGTAGGTATTGATTAATAGTAGGATACGGAAATACATGCTTTCTATACCAGAGACCATTTAGTCAATCAAACATTGTTACAGAGACTGCGGTCTAATACTCGCTGTACCATGCAGCGACAGTTACAGTACGAGTTGAAAATGTTTTCCATTTGCCTCAACGCATGCGTGTACACGCCGTAGCATGTTCTGTCTCACACGTTCTCATTGGCCAGGTTGCATCCGAATAGTGTCAAAGGCAGCACCAATACGCTGCTCCAGTGTCTTCACACCTGGAATGGGCTCTGCATACACGGTACTTTTGAGACGGCCCCATTTCCAGAAATCGCACTGATTGAGATCCGGTAAACGAGCAGGCCATGCAACTGCAACCCCACGTCCGATTCGTCGACTAGGAAAGACACGATTGAGATGCGTACGGACGTTAACGGCTAAGTGGGCAGGAGAAACATTATGTAGTAACCACGTAACCCCTAAAATCATCAACGGTACCTCTTCTAACAGGGGAGGCAAAGCTACCGTCAAGAAACGCCGATTGTTCCGACCTGTTACGTGACAGACTGGTCCCAAAATATGGACGCCGGTTATCCCGGTCCACACATTCCGCCTTCACCGATGTTGATGATTCGCTGTTTCCATACCATGTGGGTTCTGCATACTATCCCACAGGAGACTGTTATTAAATTTGAAGATATGACTCCGGGGAAAGGTGACCTTAAATGCGAACAGGATCGATGACACAAACCCCGGAATCGTGGTTTTCTGGTGAAGAAACCAGTGCCAAAACTGCTCATATTGTGGAACGTCTGTCAGTAGTAAGCCATGCACACGCTGTGAGTGATAAGGGTAGTAAGAATTGTCATGGAGAATGTTGCATACAGTCGTCTGGCTTACCCTGTACTGGAAGGCCAACTGCCAGGTAGTGACACGGCGGTCGCCTTCCACAGTGTTAATCACATTTTCCTCCAAGTCTGGAGTCAGAACATTTCGCGTACGTCCTTCATGATTTCCTGCGTTTTGAACCGACCCTGTATTGTTAGCATAAAGACTCCAGTTATAGTTACCAGTGACAAATGACTATTTATTTATGTTATTTCATTTTATTTATTTTTATTTATTTATTTATTTTTTATTTTTTTTTGAGGTAACAGTCTTGTGATTGGTTTCATGCGTCCCGCCACCAACTTCTTTCCTGTGCCAACCATTTCATCTCAGAAAGCACTTGCAACCTACGTCCTCAGTTATTTGCTGTATGCATTCCTGTCTTTGTCTTCCCCTATAGCTTTTATCCTTTGCAGCTTCCTCTAGTACCGTGGAAGATATTCCCTGATGTCTTAACAGATGTAGGCTACTATCACCCTCTCCGTCTTGTTAGTGTTTTCCATATATTTTTTTCCTCCGATTCTGCGCAGAATACCCTTATTCTTTATCTTATCAGACCACAAAATTTTCTAAATTCCTCTATAGCACCACATCTCGAATGTCTCGATTCTCCTCTGTTCTGGTTTTCCCACAGTCCATGTTTTACAATGCTGCGCTGATAATGTACAGTCTGAAAACTTTTTCCTCAATTTAAGACCTGTGATTGATACTAATAGATTTCTCTTGAACAGCAAAGCCCTTTTTGCCAGTGCTAGACTGCTTTCGATATCATCCCTGCGTCGTCCGTCATTGGTAATTTTTCTGCCAAGGTAGGAGATGTCCTTAACTTCATCTAGTTCGTGACCATCAGTCCTGATGTTAAGCTTAACGCTTTTTCCGTTTCTTCTACTCATTACTTTCTTCGATTTACTCTCAGTCCATAATCTGTACTCATTACACTATTGATTCCATTCAGCAAATCATGTAATTCTTCTTCGCATGTCATCAGAAAACCTGATAATTGATATCCTTTCATCTTGAAGTTTAATTCCGCTCCTAACCTTTCTTTTATTTCCACCATTGCTTCTTCGATGTACAGGCTGAACAGTACGGGCGAAAGGGTACATTCCTGTCTTCCGCTCTATTTGATCGGATCGTTCTTCGTCTTCCACTGCTATTATTCCATCTTGGCTCTTGTGTAAGTTGTATATTACTCGTCTTTCCCTATAGTTTGCCCAAACTTTCCTCAGAATTTCGAAAGTCTTGCATCATTCTACTTGCCGAACGATTTTGCAGGTCGAGAGATCCGATCAGGGTGTTTTGACTTTTCTTTAGTCTCGCTTTCATTATCAACCGCAATGTCAGAAATGTCTCCCTAGTGCCTTTACCTTTCATGGAGCCAAATTGATCGTCATCTAACACATCCTCAATTTTTCTTTCCATTCTTATGTATAATATTCGTATCAGATACTTTTATGCATGAGCTGTTAAGCTGATTGTGCAGTAATTTTCGCACGTGTCGGCTGTTTCAGTCTTCGGATTTGTGTCGATACTTTTCCGGAAGTTAGGTGGTATATCGCCAGTCCCATCCATCCGACAGACTAATATGAGTAATCGTTTTGCTGCTACTTCCCCAAATTATTTTAGGAGTTTGATCTCAAGTCCTCCATAGCTCTTTTAAATTTTGATCGTAATGTTGTATCCCCTATGTCTCCGATATCGATTCCTGTTCCTTTTTCTATCACATAAGGAAAATATTTCCCCTTATAGAGTACTTCAGTGTATTGCTTCCATCTACCCGCTCTCTTCTCAACGTTTAAAAGTTAGATTCCCACTGCACTCCTAATGCTACTACTCTTGCATTTAGTTTCATCGAAGGTTCTTTTGACTTTTCTGTATGCTGGGTCAGTCCTTCCGATAATCATTTCTTCATCGATTTCTTCACATTTTTCATGCAGCCATTTCTTCTTAGCTTATTGCAATTTCTTTTTATTGCAATCCTCAGTGAGTTGTATTTCTGCGTCCCTGAATTTCCCTGAACATTTTTGTACTTCCTTCTTTCATAGAACAGCTGAATTGTTTCTTCTGCTTCCCATGGTTTTAAGAGACTACCTCCTTCTACTTATGTTTTTCTTTCCAACTTCTAAGATTCCCTTTTTAGAGATGTCCTCTTCAACTGATCTGCCTACTGAGCTATTCTTTACCGCAGTACCTATAGCCTCAAAAAACTTCAAGGTATCTGTTCATTCCCTAGTACTTTAATATTTCACTTCTTTGCTCATTGATTCTTCCTGACTAATCTCTTGAACTTCAGCCTACTCTTCCTAACTACTAAATTGTTATCTGAGTCTATATCTCTCCTGGGTAGGCATTAGAATCCAGTATCTGATTTCGGAATCTTCGCCTGACCATGATGTAATCTAACCGAAATCTTCCGGTATCTTCCAGGCCTTTTCCAAGTATACCTTCCCCTCTTGTGATTCTTGAACTGAGTATTCGCTATTACTGGCTGAAGTTTATTTCAGAACTGAATTAGTCTTTCTCTTCTCTCTTTACTGGTACCACGCCCACATTCAGGTGTAACCCTCTTTTACTCCTCCCCTTACAACCACATTCAAATCACGTTTGACAATCAGATTTTCATCTTCCTTTACGTAATGAACTTCCCGTTTAATTACCTCACATACTTTCTCGATCTCTTCATCTTCGGCTTGCGACATCGTTACGCATATCTGTACTATTGTTGTCAGTGTTGGTTTGCTGTCGATTCTGATCAGAACAACCCCACTACTTACTTATTGCCGTACCTTCCTACTCACAACGAATCCTACTCCAGTTATTCTGTTTTCTGCTGCTGTTGATATTACCCTACACTAACCAGACGAGAAATCCTTGTCTTCTTTCCATCCCCTTTCACTTATCCCACTATACCTATAATGAACCTTTGCATTTTTCTTTTCAGATTTTCTGGATTTCCTAGCATGCTCAGACTTTTGACATTCCACACCCTGATTCGTTGATGGTTATCCTTTCATCGGCTATTCAGTCTTCTCATGCTCACCTTCTGCTTGGAAATCCCCTCCCAGAGATACGAATGAGGTACTATTCCGGAATCTTTTGCCAATGGAGAGATCATCATGACACTTTTTTTAATTACAGGCCACATGTGCTGTGGATACATGTTGTGTGTCTTTAATGTAGTGGTTTCCACTGCTTTCTGCATCCTCATGCCGTTTATCATGGTTGATTCTTCCGCCTTTAGGGGCAGTTTCCCACCCAAAGTGCGAGAGTACCCTGAGCTTCTGTCCGATCCTGCGCCCTCTTTGACAAGGCAGAACGACGGTGACTTCTTATATCGGAAGTCATCGGCCACCACTGCCAGTGATTTTTATTCCAAATGTAAGGGGTGGCCTAGTTCTAACCGAGGACCGAGGACATTTTTATTACTAACCAAAGACGCTAATCATTTTTTCCCTTTCACGGGAAGTGCTCTACCAACTTCTTTTCCCACCTGGACAGGAATGGGAAACTACAAAAAAAAAAGATTTACTTGTCACCGCCTCTTGAGTCCTAAGACAACAAAGAAACTGCAACTCTTCAGGCGTTGGCGCCTATCTACTCCTATCCCAAAACAACCAACCTATTACTAAAAGGGTGTAGGAAAGGAACAAAGTAGGAGAACATACAGAGTAGCGATAAAAATGAAAGTAGTTCTGAAGGGGCTTTTGGTTTCTTAATTTATTTTCTTTTTAATTTTGATTTTTTTTGTTCTTGTTCATTTATTATTATTTATTTATGTTGATGTACTTGTTCGTACTTTTTTTTTCATTTTTGTTTTTTTATTTCATGTACGAGAATTGCAGGACTAATTACAGCCTTCGGATTTTCGGAACATCCAAAAGTGAATTCTCTAAATTTTAATGGAGATTCCTAGTCGTTCAGAGTATCATGTTGGCAAAATAAGCATCAGCATATCATGTCTTGGACATTCCAGCTGCAAGGCAGGTCACGAAAGGTGCTCCATAGAAAATTGGAAAAGAACTGCTTGTTACTGGGGTTGCAAATGATTGCATAGTGTCGATTGTTAGGGTATGTCCAATAACTCAGTTGTGATTTCTCGTTGAGGCCAAAAAGGTAATGGACTGCATGGGGCGTATCCATTTCACAGCGTTAGTTTTCATTGTGGTGTAAGGAATCACGTCCGCGAATAAAAGAGTCTGGAAAGTGATCTGAGCTGGTGTCTGTCGGGTAAGGAAAGCCAAGCTATGCTGCGCGAGCCTCCAGACGTCGCACAAGATCACATGAGAATCGGTAGCCTCTGTGTCGTCCATACCATAGTGATTACGTCGGGGAGTGTAACCGAGTTGGATACGGTGTTAACGAAATTGGTGGTCCTGTTTGCATTGACGGTGACATACCCGGCGGACTGGACGCTGGTATCGAGCAAACCTTCATGCTTCGCTTTCCATACACGCCGCCATACGATCTGCGGAAATTCGATAGGGTTGTGGCATTTGTAATGCGTCGTGTACAGTCTTTGTCTGGAGTAAACGTGGAACTCGTAAGGAGTGGAAGATGTCATTTAATTCCAGAAAGAAATGCCTAAAGTGATAAAAGGAGGGTGGAATGTCTCATAACATGACTGGCGCTGACAAGCAGACTGGCGCATATTCATCCAAAGCAGTCCGGTCGGACTCGTTGGACAACGGCGCCAGACTTTCAGATGGGAGCTAACGAAAAGTGCCGTAACTCTGTCTGGCATGTGAAATAAGCCCATCCCACCATGTTCCCATGGGAGGGCAAGGGAGGAATATTGAATCTTAAATAATAATCCAATACAGACAAAGAATCCAATTACCATCAACATACACCGGGAGAGGGTAAATGGGTGCGGGAACACTTTTGCCACATTGGGGATGCCGAGGCATGGTAGACATTCACGTACTGCGCACGCTGTACGATGTGGAAGGGTCTAAGCCGGTAGTTCGCGAGGCCAGCCCTGATCGTTTGGAGGAGACGCCTCTTTGCTGCCGCTGAACTACGGAGGTCATTCATGAAATCAATGCCCGAACAGCAGACGCTGGTGGTCACAATTACGGGAGAGACGTATCTCTCATGGTAGGCCCTCAACAATGACCAGAATCTTCGATTTGGAAACGGTAAGAGAACTGCCCGATGCCTTGCCATATGTCGCCACCCAAATCAGAGTCGCCTGGGTATCATCTTCATTGCGTGGGTAGAGGTCAAGATCGTCAACATAGGCCATACAACAGAAGCGTCCATGCAATGTCAGATTCATCAGGTGTTGGTGAAATCCCTGCATTAGGCACTTTCACGCCATAGCATATAGTATGAAGGAATGTCGGCAACTTGTGGGACAGATTGCTCGATCGCTAGCGCCGCGGCGAAGCGACCGTACAGAGAATTCTTGAAGCCATGCTGCTCAAGATGTGCACTGCCACTGTTACTTTATAAGGCGGAAAAACCATGTGCTGGAGGACTGTGGTCGACACTGATGGAGGACTGTGGTCGACACGGTCGAATATGTGACTGAAGTCAAGCGATGTCAATGTACTAGCTTGATGTTGCGACCTGGCGAGTGCGATCATGCCCTGTAATGGTAAAGGGCCATATGAATAGTGTCGTCATCACCCAGCGAAGTCTGATCAGGGTATGTCATGTATCTTGCTGTCTTCTTGAGTAGTGGCGCCAACAAATGGGCGAAAATTTTCATGTCACTGTTGAGTAGAGTGATGGGCCGGTAATTACAGATCCGTGATCGCCCATGTGGCTTAGGGACCAGAATGATGACCCCATCAAGGAAGGTGGTTGGGGTCGTCGTTGTTGGTGACTTCAGTTCCCGACAGATGGACCTCCAAGTAAGGTACTAATAGATAGCTAAAACAGGTGTAAAATTCGATTGGGTGGCAGTAAAGTCCAGGGAACTTACTGGCAGCTTCTAGGACTTCATCGAGAGTCACTTATTCCTGAAGTTCTTGAACCACGTCCTTTGGCACAGTATTGACTGTGAATGCCACAACCTTCACAATTAAGGTCGGGTGATGTGGAACGAAGAGTACAGCTGGCTGAAATGAGAATGGAAAGCCTCACCAATGGCGCATTGCGTTGTATATCGGTCCTTCCACATCGGTGAGGTGATGTATGAGATCTCTATCATGGCATCGGCGTTCTGTGTAGGGTCGGTTTCACGCAAGGTAGCCACCAGACTAAGGATGATGTGTAGGTGAGCGACGTCAACAACAGAGGGCCTACACATCCTCAACGATCCGTTGACAATCAGGGACAGTAAGGTGGGAAATGTTTAAGCTGTGCGTGGCTCGTGTTCGTGTCATGTCTTATTTGACATCCTGTTTTTACTGAACTGCCATCTCGATACGTTAATTTCAATTACTTGGGTCACTGAGTTGCCACGTTGCTCACCCGTCAGCGACAGCAGCAGCGTTTATCGATATAAGCCCTGGCATATTATCTTTGCAGACTGCTATTAGTTCATGGTTGTCGTGTGTTGTGAGTGAGTTGGGATCTGCCAGTCAGTTGGAACGTGCCAGGAGTGCAGTTCGGACCTGCCAGTTGGGGAGTTGGAATGCGACACTAGTTCATTCGGGTTAGAGAAGTATTGAGGCCCACATTTCCATGCATCGCCCGACCGTTGCCGCCATACGTCACTTGAGCCAGGGACAGCCTTCGTGAATCGTAGGTCGTTCGTCCTACCAGACGACGTGAATTGGCTCGCCGATCGCTTATGGGTTGGCTGTGTGTGTGTATCGACTCCCTTTTTGTCTTCGTGATTGTACAGCCACTGCTTAGTGTCGTTCAAGTCCTGGTGCAAGTGTTTGTCAAACTGTTTGTGTAGTTGGCGTCGTTTCAACTGACAACTTGTTTTAAATGTTGTCGGCGCACTTGGAGTAAGTCAGTCGGTTAGTGTGGATCAGCCAGGAAATCTCCGCGCGGCGCAGTGGGCCAAGGCCGCTGCAGGTCTCTACACGATGTCAGAGTGTGTGGAAGGTGTTTCGATTGCTACGGGGTTCGTGGCCGACGCAGGACATAAATGTTGAGTGGTGATTTAATTACCGAAGCCAGACTGTTCGCATTGTGCTGTTGGTTTTCATGGTTGGCTGTTGGGGGTATTGCTGTGAGCAACAGCGAGTTGGCGAAAGTTTGTCCACCATCCGGTGGAGATTTACTGTATTTTGGATATTTGAATTCCAAGTGCACCAGCGGAACTTCCCGCCTTGTGGCTGTTAGCGTTCCGGTTACCTGCCCTGGCCCCTGACTGTCCTTTCCTCAAAGCGCTGTCGCTGTCCAACACGTATGTGTGGTTTTGACAGCTTATGCATACTTGGTTGTGGGCGGTTACGCCTCTTACGTTTTGGCTGCATTGTTGGGACAACTAAATAAAGTTGTATGTTTGAGTGTAACTGACAGCCTCTTTTGGCCCCTTTCCACAATTCTAACTACCTATTCGGTCCTGTGGATTTAAGCAGGGCGTTTCAATGTTTAGTTTCCACAGGTCGTGACTGTACCACACTATTTGGCAGGCGAGGACGACACAACAAATGTAGGCCTCATGATTGGAGACAGACAGAGGCCAAACTTCGTTATGTCGAGTGTCACCAGTAAGGGAATGTATTACATATACACAGTCGAGGTGACTGGACGTGTATGTCATATAGTATGCGAAACCCGTGTGGGCGGCATGAACGTTTGTCAACAAGCTGAAGTCAGTCGTTGATGACAGAGAATGCCACACACGGGGAATGTCATGGAAGTCAGCAGGCTCTTGTGTGGAGTTGAAGTCGTAACCGAGTACCATTTCACCCAGAGGACCCTCAATAAGCCTTGTCAGCAAAGAAGGTGCGCCGTTCACGATTTCTACTGGAGCCAGATGGCGCATATACATTGAGGATGCGGACGCTGAACAGTGTGAGCGCCATACCTCCAACATTAGGAAGGTACACTACACCTTCAGCAGGGAGCGTGGGATGTGTACGCCGAGTAGCCAGTGGCGACGTAGAAACCAGTGACGATAAATTCTTGGGGGGGGGGGGGGGGGGGAGCAATAGTCTCTCGAAACATTGCTAGTTTATGGGACCCAGAATGGTGAACTAGATTCATCAGTGCAGTGCAGTAGTGTTGTGGATGTGCTCCTGATATTGGCATGGACGGTCCAGCAGAGACATCTGGCTAATGGGAAACGTCCAGTGCAGCCACTGTGGCCACAATTACTGGGTGGGGCATTGGTGCTGTAGGGCATTGCCTGAGGGTGAGCCGCCATCCTGATCTGCTCCATCGTCAACATCATCAGCCCAGAAGATCAGAACAGGTGGCAGGCGACTCACACCCATCGAAGGCTCTGGAAGGTGATGCTACCTCAGTGGGATCCAAGGAAACTCCCTCCACTGGATCAGTCATTGTCAGGTGGGATTGCAGGTGGCAGAATAGACGATACCCAGATGGGACAGCTGCAGCAGTAACCACCCCTGTCATCACTTCAGGATGCTCGAAGGGAGATCACTGTCTGATATCCAGTCCACTGCCTGTGATGGATGCTATATGAAGAAGTGTGTCATCGGAGGGTGTTCGACTTCGCTTCTTCCGTTTTCGGGGTGACCACAGCTTTCAGAGGTGCTGTTCCGTGTCAGACTGTGGACGTTCAGTGTCCAAAGTCACGCCAGTTAGAAGGAAAGCAGAGGCAGGCACCGCACTTGCGTCGATGTCCATCGTAACAGGCGAGCCGTTGATGGACTACTGGAGAGTTGATGAACCGTGAAAGGAGATGGTGCCGGTGAGATCTTCGCCGCATCGTCATTCCTAATGGGGAGAACAGACGGATCCTGAAGTGACGCATCTGAGTTGTGCTCGGCTGTGGCTTAACTGTCTGGTAAAGATGTGACCAGCGTCACTGGTTAGGATCTGTAGCAAAGGGCGATGGAGACGATCGGACCTAACATGGCCCTCTTATCCACATCCGCAGCTGGCCATCATACATAACGATAGCTCGTACACCACTTATCAGCAGACAGAATGGTATGTGCTTGGAACCGCAAGACCGCTACGGTCGCAGGTTCGAATCCTGCCTCGGGCATGGATGTTTGTGATGTCCTTAGGTTAGTTAGGTTTAACTAGTTCTAAGTTCTAGGGGACTAATGACCTCAGCAGTTGAGTCCCATAGTGCTCAGAGCCATTTGAACCATTTTTTTTGGTATGTGTTTGGAAAGTTCGATCTTGATCTGTCGGACACCATTTAACACGCAGTATGTCGAAAACGTCTGTCATTTTTTCGCGATGTATCCCACGACATTGTTGGAGTCTCGGATGGCTTCGGCGACCTTGTCCTCTGGAAGACCAAGATCAGCGTGATCTACTGTTACCTCCACAACATACTCGTCAAAATACGTAAACTTGAGTCTGTAATGGTGTTGTCGAACTACGCCATCACATACTTCCTCGTCGACATTTTAATGTAGACGATACTGCCGCTGATAGAGAATACCTGTCACATCCTGTGGTTCCAGACGTAGCTCTTCCCGAACAAACTGTTCGATTTCACAAGCGCGTGGTTACGCATATTCGGCTTGGAATGTTGCTGTAAGTGCGCTCTGCGGTAAGAGTGCACCATGAGGTACAGTAGTGACAGACGCTACACAACACAAATACCGCGACGCAGAAGTAAACGCGGGGCCGGTCCACACGTGACCACGACGAAACGCCAACTGACTTTTAGAACACGGGTACACAGAATGTGGACGGCTTTCTTCACGAGCCAGTTAATGACGAACAAGCAAATAGGCTCATGTAACTACCTGATGATTTTGTGACTTTGGCGTAGAGCATGCGGTACGCATACATCTGATTTTTGATACTTTTCAGTTGCAAGCAGATGTTACAGGATGGCGGGATAATGACATATAATCACTCGTGTCAGTTTTCGAGTACACTGACCTTGTTTTAATGCGTTGAAACGGTCTTCATCAAAACCTGAATGTCTTCCTGAACGTAGCACAGTATTATTTTGTGCTAGATGGTGATGTGACTCCATGTTTAGATATTTGTTGGTGTGTATCGATTTCCTATATACTTCCCTAAGCTGTCGCTACATGTTCTGCACAGTTCCGGCTCCAGGAAAGGAGTCGCGCCGTTATTCTCTTTTTCCAGCCTGAACTGTACGTTTTTATGTAAACTTTTGTGATTATGTTGGATAATTGTAAGCGGCTGATGCTATCTGAATCAATATTTTCGCTTTTTCCTTTGTCACTTCTTCGGAGCCGGTCCATCAGCCGCGGTACGTGCGAGTAGCAGCGTGGCCCTGCCTGGAAAAACGGGAAGCGCGGCTAGCGGCGGAGTGGACGCTGGACACGCCTCCAGTTTAATTTCCTGCGTCATCGCTCAGCCGCGGCGCCACCATTACTCGTTTTAATGAGATGCCCGCCGAGGATCTCGCAAACCGCCCATTGCTGGCCGCACACTTAAGCCCCTCTGTCCCCCTGTCCCATCTCTTTCTGCCCCTGGCGTCTGCGACGGACACTCTGCCGCAAGGGCTACGAACGCACACGCTTACGTCGACTCGCAGCAAGTACTGCGGTCTGGGAAGGTGATATCTGGCGTGTTTTTGCTATCTGCCAGGAATGGAACTTGCTAGAAATCAAGGCATAGATGTATTAGAATAAAGTTAATGCGCTGTAATGCAGATGGAAGAATTTCTCCTGTATCCATCAACTACAATGTTGCCGCATGGTTGTCGTATGAGCAGATGACCGCTTACCAAATGAGACTGCTCTTGGATACCAACAGTCCTAAATGTGGCCAGCCGGTGCGGCCGAGTGGTTCTAGGCACTTCAGCCTGGAACCGCGCGACCGCTACGGTCGTACGTTCGAATCCTGCTTTGGGCATGGATGTGTGTGATGTCCTTAGGTTAGTTAGGTTTAAGTAGTTCTCAGTTCTAGGGGACTGATGACCTCAGCCTCAGATGTTACGTTCCATAGTGCTCAGAGCCGTTTCAACCATTTTTTTGTCCTAAATCTACCAAAACAATTTCAAAATTTGTTTTATAAATATTTTATACTGCTGTACATACGTTAACTAATGCCGATATTAGTTCCGAGTTCAACGATAAACTTTTCGGCTACAATAGTAACTGTCGGGAAAGTCAGCAGTTCCATTAGTGTCTGCCACATCAAACCAGAAAAATTCTGAACAAGTAATTTAACGCTATTTTCTGTGAATGGATACACACCGACTAGGAATTTTCTGAATGTTTATATACTTCCGGCAGTTCTCACTTTGTGGTTTATTTTCTATACTACTCTACCAGTGCGGAAGTTTTAAAGGGTACAGATACATTTATTGGTCGCAGGAACACAAAAGGGACAATGGGAGGCAGAGGAGGATTCGGGAAAAACTTAGCAGAACTTTCCTTCAGGACACGTGCTGCCTTGTTCGGAACGCTACCTGCATGGAACAAAATATGCAGAGCATTTGTTTTAAATGAGACAACAAAATTTCTCTAAAACAGGCCATCTGCTAACTGCCGCTCCTGACTGAGCGAGGGTCAGCTTCGAATTTTCGCACGGTAATTCCCATTTTTAATGTGTATGCGGATTCTATGCAAAAAATACCTATAGTTTACTCATACCACTGTTCCCCATTCGTGATAGATGGCGCTGTAATCGACATATATCAGATATGCCTGTATTTGCAATTAAGAACAGACGCGTTTGATTCTACATTTCACTTACGATGTAAATGTGAACCTTAGTGTTCTAACGGTTGGTACTGTTGTTCACATTTTACGTGACTGTTGCAAATGTGATTGTACAGTACAAATGAAGTGAACAGACATTAACGTTTCTGGGAAATAAGATACTTGTAACGCAACAAAATTTTCTGTTCCCTGGGTGGTTGATTGTGGTGTGTCCCCGAACCATCAGAATTCTTTGTTTACGTGACCGTTTTCAAACACCGCCATCAGGGTGACTGATGTCCAAGTATGTTTCCACCCAACAGCCGTTATTCTCGCGCTGTCGGCTACGCGGCTACCTGCGGAATAACAACCACAACAGAGTAATACGGTAAAATGTCCATACAATGGAAATGACCGGCTCACTCGCCCTGGGTACTCACCGAAATCAAGCGCCCCAGTGGTGAGAGACAGGGGGGGCTCACTCCCGTTGGTAACAGAAATAATTACATCCGCGTCTTTGTTCCTATATCGAGCTAAACGTAGTTTCTAGCCAGGCATCAAATGGCTAACCATATTGTCCCGTAGAATCATATTGGCAACGCTAACGTACATTTCCAACTTAAATATCAACCGTCATAAATGTAATGGAGAATCAAATGCGTCGGTACTTAGTGACGAAAACAGACACTTTCGATATTTTTCAATTAGAGCGCCAATTATAACGAATGGAAAACAACTGCTTCGGTAAACAGTACGTATTTTTAGGCGTAGAATCCGAATACATAATAAAAAAGGGAGTTCTCATTTTAAAATACAAAGTTGATCCCGCGCACGCTGCTGTGGCACAGACAAATGTCCACTTTACTGATACATATTAACTTTTCAGCTTGAACATTAGTTGTCATACGATAAGTCGTTTTCGAGATACTTAGTTGTCTCAAGTTAAAACAAACATTCTGTATACCGACAGTGGAGCGTTCTTTTCTGCCTCCCCGTCCGCTGAACTTAAAAGCAGAAGCTGGCGCAGAACGCACCCTAGTTGTCGCTCGCTTGAACCATTCTATTGGAAACTATGTACACTTTAGGCGAGACGATTTAATGGCAAATGGCAGGTACTTCCGTGCACGAAGGTACGAAACATGACTTCGCAGCGAGTGGGATCGTGGCAACGGCAGGCTCTCATGTACAGATCTGTTTATGCGTCTTCATACGCAACGGTAAGGAGAGGTGGGCTACAGAGTGCTGCAGCAACTGTCGTCGTAGGAAAGCTGGACAGAAGCTGAAATGAATATCTAACAAGTTAACACAGTAAACAGAAGACTTACTTAACTTGTATTTCTCCAAGCTTACGAAGATTCATTACAAATAATGCAGCAGGAAATATAAATGTGTGAAAGCTTATGGGACTTAACTGCTAAGGTCATCAGTCCCTAAGCTTACACACTACTTAACCTAAATTATCCCAAGGACAAACACACACACCCATGCCCGAGGGAGGACTCGAACCTCCACTGGGACCAGCCACACAGTCCATGACTGCAGCGCCTTGAAATAGAGTCCAGTTGACACAATAACAAGGATGAGACGCTCTGAACCAAAGCACCAACAATGGTGTCGGAGTCACGGTCAGGTGGCGTTTGCACAGCCTCTCACAGTGAAGAGGCTCCAAGTGCAAGTGTACTGTGTCGCTTCCCCCCGGCCTTCTCATATCGCCGCGGCAGAGGGCGCTCTTGGTGTGGAGCTGCTGGAGGTATGGCTCAGTGGTTGCACACCATTGGGACCACCATATCCCTCGTGACTGTTTCCAGCGCCTGGCGGAAACTTGTAGTTTGGTTGCCAACTTTGACACCTGTGGGGTGATTCTGTAAACCTCAAGCACAATGTCTCATCAAACTTTATCCTGGGCGTCACAGCAAGGGAAAGGACACAGACTTCTTTCTCTGCGTCAGCACCACTCATTCGCCTCTTTGCTAATGTTTACCGATTTGGTGGGAGTTACCGACGGCAGCAATGCTGCTACCTCCTCTGTGTGCAGCTATTCAGTGAACCGCCTGGAAATAAAGTTGATTGTTAAAATGTATACATTTATAATCTGCACAATCATTCTTCGTATCTATCATGTGAATATGTTTCAGTCGTTGAGATAGGGAGCGAACATGGCAAAGGGTTCCACGGTATTGCCGATATGGTACCGCGCGCCGCGGATTTTGAATCTGCGCCAGATGGCATGGACGTCGAAGACCCCTACAGGTCTCTGCATAATCGCGCCGTAAGCCCACGTTTAATGTGAAGGCGCCACGGTGGAACACGTGATCCCGGCGCTTAATAGCGGCGTCCCCGATCATGTATTTAAGCGCCTGCCACTCGCTCAGCCAGTCAATCTAATCTTTGCGTGCGTCTATTGACATCTCCCCTCAGACAGCGTATTTACGTTACTTTGTTCCGCTTACGAGTGACGTGGTTGATTTGTGAGGTTTTCTTGTGACTCCGCTGCCTCTTGCTTGTTGTGGTTCTTAAGGTTTTGCTCGGTTGTCCTTCGTTGTTTGCACCCGTCTTCTCCCGTTTGTGTCGTTGTTCGCGGGCCGCTCCGTGGGTCCCGCCGCGCTTTCCTTCACGGCAACCAACAGTCGAAGTTAAATTCCATCGCACGAAAACATTTGAGTCATTGAGGTAGGACGCATACATACCAAAGCATTGCCCCAGCATGTGCGAGATTCAGTTCCTCTTCTGAACCCCCGAGAGTAAGCTTATGAGTGTTCCTCTGGCTGGGAAAGGAGAGAGGTCGCTAGTAATGCAATGAAGAGCCAAACAAAGTGGTACACCGCATAGTATAGGGTAGCGTCCCGCAGGCACGCAGAAGTACCGCAACATGACGAGGCATGGACTCGAAAAATGTCTGAGGTAATGCTGGAGAGAACAGACACTAAGAATGCTGCAGGACTGTTCATAAATCCGTAAGAGTGCGATTGGATGGAGATTTCTTCTGAACACCACCCGCTGCAAGGCATCACAGATGTGCTCAATAATCTTCATGTCTGGGGAGTTTGGTGGGCAGAGGAAGTGTTAAGTCTCAGAAGAGTGTTACTGGAGCCACTTTGTAGCAATTCTGGACGTGTGGGATGTCGCATTGTCCTGCTGGAATTGCCCGACGGAATGCACAATGGACATGAATGTATGTAAGTGATGAGACAGGATGCTTACGTACTTGTCACCTGTCTGAGTCGTATCTAGAAGTATCAAGGATCCCATATCGCTCTAACTGCACACGCCCCAAACCATTACAGAGCCTCCAACAGATTGAACAGACCCGTGCTGACATGCGGGGTCCATGTATTCCTGAGGTTGTCTCCATACCCATACAAGTCCATCCACTCGATACAATTTGAAACATGACTCTCCGACTAGGCTACAGGTTTCCAGTTACCACAGTCCAATGTCCGTGTTGATGGGCCCTGGTGAGTCGTAAAGATTTGTGTCGTGCAGTCATCATGGGTACACGAGTGGGCATCGGGCTCCGAAAGCCCTTATCTATGATGTTTCGCTGAATGGTTCGCACGCTCACACTTGTTGATGGCCCAGCATTGAAATCGTCGGCAATACGCGGAAGCATTGCACGTCTGTCACTTTGAATGATTCTCTTCAGCCGTCGTTGGTCCCGTTCTTGCAGGATCTTTTTCTGGCCGCGGCGATGTCGGAGATCTAATGTTTTACCGCATTGCTGATATTCACAGTACTCTCCTGAAATGGTCGTACGGGAAAATCAGCACCTCATCGCTACCTCGGTGATGCTGTGTGCTATCGCTCGTGCGCCGACTGTAACACCACGTTAAAGCTTTTTAAATCTTCATTAGCTGACAGTGTAGTGGCAGAAACCGATCTAACAACTGCGCCAAACACTTGTCTTATATAGGCGTTGCCGACCGCAGCGCCGAATTCTGCCTGTTTACGTATCTCTGGATTTGGATACGCATGCCTCTTCCAGTTCAAATGGTTCAAATGGCTCTGAGCACTATGGGACTTAACATCTGTGGTCATCAGTCCCCTAGAACTTAGAACTACTTAAACCTAACTAACCTAAGGACATCACACACATCCATGCCCGAGGCAGGATTCGAACCTGCGACCGTAGTAGTCGCGCGGTTCCGGACTGAGCGCCTGAACCGCTAGACCACCGCGGCCGGCCTCTTCCAGTTTTTTGGCTCTTCAGTGTATGTGCATTTGTGTTAGTGGTCAAGACGGACACTGACCGGAAATCAACAATCGACCTAAACTGAAAGGCTACAGCCCACAACAGAAACAGTTAGCGCGTTCTTCTCCATTTTGATGGAGTGATTATCTTACAGTCATTAACGGTGTATTCAGTTATTTGTTGAAGCTTGATATTCATATGAATATTCATCTGTTCTGGTAGTCTTCTTCCATAGAAGAATAAACACCGTTCATTATCTTTTAGAAACAAATTTCTCAATCTTAATTTTGGAAGAGAAATCTGAAGTAATGGATCTTGATAAACCGATGCCTGAGCTCGAATTAAAACAAACGAAAACTAGTCTAAGTAAGACAACTTGCATATTTTTTAGTGTAAATATATGTAAAAGAAATAGTTGGATTGCGATTGATTTGTTTTTCGTTTTTGCTGTTTTTCTTAGTTTAATAACGCAAGCTGGAAACGCACTGGAGTGACAGATCTAAGACAAGTAGCAGAGAAGGTCGAGAAGAAGGAGGAATTTATTGCACAGAAGAATGCTTATTTAGATTTATCAGTCCTTCGAAAAGCAAAAGTTAGGCAACAATTTGGATCAGCTTTCAGACAAAATGGAGAAACAACAAACGCAAGGCCAAATCACTACTTTATTTCGAAAATAATTGACTGTATTAAATTCTGCCGTTAGTTTAAACTTGCCTTTTGTGGACGTGATGAAACAGCTGAATCTAAAAACCCAGCAGTAATCGGGAGGCTAACAAATTTCATTTCATTAGATGCAGTAGTAAAAGAGCATGAGAACAATGCTAGAGTCGTTAAGGGTACATTCAAGGATATACAAAATGATTTACTAGAGTGTATGTTAAACACGCGTCATGAGGATATTTATGCAGTAGTTATTAAGGCAAATTTGTTGTCTGTGATAAAAGATGAAAATTCCTATGTAGCTCTTAATTTTCAGTTTGTTGTGGTATTATGTTAACGTTATCTACTGGAGAACCTATCGGAAGACTTTGGACATTTTTAAATCCCTGTCCTTAGCAGCTTGCATTGAAAGTGCCCTCTATGATATTCTATAAGAACAGAAGGAAAAAATCATCTCAAAGGTATGATGCTGCTTGTGCCATGCGTGGCCACCATTCAGTGGTCCAGATCAATGTAAGATCAGAATATCATTTCGCTTATTACGAGCATTTGCTATGCAAACCAACTGAACTTAATTCTTTCCCACTCTGCAACTCAAGATATGCAAGTAAAACTGTTTTTCAGTATTATGGCAGAGGTACCCATATTTTTCTTCCATTCATTTCAAATAATGGTTGTTCTATATGCAACTATGAAACGAAGAGTCCCTCATGAATCAGCCGCAAGACGGAACATCAAGTCAAGTACAGTCCCGACAGTTAACATATAGTCTCTGAATGAAATAGCCTCAGCCAAAATTTTCCTTTAGGTTAGAATGATGTTATAAAATAATGTTTCACTTGGATATCTTGTACAGCCAATTACAAAAGCACACCATTGATTTAGTCTCAATATAGCACGCAATAGTATCATTCGAAAATGAAATTTTGAAACTTAGAGACAATGTTGATAACATCATAATCGAGGAAGAGCACAGTGTAGCTAAAAAGAAGATGCGGGGGCATGTATAAAAACGGAATGTAGCAGCGAATGAAGGATGTGACAAAATACACTATGCGGTCAAATGTATCTGGACACCTCCAAAGACATACGTTTTTCATATTAGGTGCTTTGTGCTGCCACCTACTGCCAGGTACTCCATACCAGCGACCTCAGTAGTCATTAGACATCTTGAGATAGCAGAATGCGGACAAGTGATTGGATGTCACTTGTGTCATATGTCTGTACGCGGGATTTACAAATTGCTAAACATCCCTGTTACCGATGTGATAGTGAAGTGGGAACGTGAAGGGACACGTACAGCATAAAAGCGTACAGGCCGACCTAGTCTGTTGGCTGACAGACACCGCCAACAGTTGAAGGGGGTCGTTATGTGTAATAGGCAAAAATCTATCCAGACCATCATACAGGAACTCCAAACTGCATCAGAATCCACTGAAAGTACTATGTCAGTTAAGGCGCATGTGAGAAAACTTGGATTTCATGATTGAGCGGCTGCTCATAAGCCGCACACCACGCCGGTAAGTGCCAAACGACGCCTCGCTTGGTGTAAGGAGCGTAAACATTGGACGATTGAACAGTGGAAGAATATTGTGTGGAGTGACGAATCACGGTACAAAATTTGACGATCCGATGGCAGAATGTGGGTATGGCGAATGCCCGATGAACGACCTCATCCAGTGTGTGTTGTCTCAACAGTAAAATTCGGAGGCGGTGGTGTTATGGTGTGGTTGTGTTTTTTACGGAGGGGGCTTGCACTCCTCGTTGTTTTGCGTGGCACTATCACAGCACAGGCCTACACTGATGTTTCAAGCACCTTCTTGCTTCCCACTGTTGAAGAGAAATTCGGTGATCGCGATTACATCTTTCCACACGATCGAGCACCTGTTCATAATGCACGGTCTGTGGGGGAGTGGTTACACTACAATAACATCCCTGTAATGGACTGGCATGCACAGAGTCCTCACCTGAATCTTGTAGAACACCTTTGGGTTGTTTTGGAACGCCGACTTCGTACCGGGCCTCACCACCGACATCGACACCTCCCTTGAGTGCAGCATTCCGCGAAGAATAGGCTTCCATTCCCCAAGAAAGATTCCGCACCTGAATGAAACTATGGCTGCGAGAGTGGAGGCTGTCATCAAGGCTAAGAGTTGGCCAACACCATATTGAATTCCAGCATTACCAATGGAGGGCGCCATGAACTTGTAAGTCATTTTCAGCCAGGTGTCTGGATACTTTTGTTCACATAGTGTACTTCAGAAGAAGAAACAGAGGTGTGAATTCTCCATCCACTAGTTGGCCCTTAATTTACTGATCATCAGTTCTGCCCTTCACTCAAGAATAAATTCACAGGAAAAATTTTTTCTACGTTTTCTGCGGCTCTGGAGTCCTATCCACTTTTAAACAACGCTCAGTTAAAAACAGAACCACAAATGATTTAGCCTAGACATGATTTCAGTTAAATTAAGGGTGTAATAGACCTCCAAAACAACGTGCGAGCACCTTTTGGTGATTATACGAAATTGTTCAGTTTAGTAGTTAGTATTGTAATAACAACGCGTGAAGCAGAGAAGTGTTTCTCTACCTCTTCTCGGGTAATGACATTTCTTAGAGGTACCATTGTTGAAGAAACTCCGTCTGCTCTTACAGTTATATCTATTGAAAGGAAAGTTATCCACGAACTTCCAAACTTTAATTACAAAGTCATGGACAGATTGGCAAGAAAAAGAAATGGAAGGTGGATTTCCGTTGTAGAAATATCTCTTCAGGACATTCAGCGCCATGAGCGCTGCTCATTTTAAGATAAGTATAAAGTAACAAAAATATTTTAAGTAAGATAGAATGTTAAATTACTTGGAAAGGAAAATTGAATAATGCTGCAAAAGCAACTCCATTTACTTTAGGCACAAGCCTCCATTTCGCCTAGTATCGTTGGTGTGTGGTGTTAGCCTGCCTGTACCGATCGCCGCGGTTTACACTTCAAAGCACCAGCATATAAGGAGGAATTTCTTACCTCGAAACGGACAATACCATTATCAGTCGAAATATAGGCGGCTTTTGACGAAGTTTCCCGACTGCATTTGCGCGAGATACTCTGACATTATAAGTCCTGGGAAAGCTTTAAAAATTCAAATTATTAGTTATTTTTCCCACAGATAAGCACTTAGCATTGGCTGGTTCTTATATGGAAACAACTTGTGGAACTTGTGGAGGTTTTCTTGTCCCACATGCTCTTATGTTCTTCGAGTGCTGGTTTTCACTCAGTCTACTGGCCTGAGGAAAACAGACTAGACGTCGACCCTCTGAGAAACCACACAAAACGGGGCATTAATAAAAATCTTCTAACAGTTACGGTTTTACTAATTATTAACAAACTCTGACTAAATGAAATTCGTCCAAGCACAAGAAGTCGAGACAAAAATATGTAACTATGAAAGTACATAAAAAATTCACCAAAGAGTGGCCTCATTGCCGCCGTGTAAGTTAACTGTCACTCGTGTAATCTGTTCCCTGTTTTCAATCAAGACTGTTACTGATTGAGTTCAAACTATACCAGGGTATTTTGTAACTACTGAACAGAAGAAGTCGCCCAAGTCCAAACTACTAATCACTTCCAACAGTATTCAAAATCAACAGTGCTGTATTTTTTGTATATTCATACACCAATGCGCCACTTAAAATCCTTACCTTGATGTCAATTTAAATATAACATTCCAGAATAAAAACACAATATTCCAACTTGACAATGTCTGTATTAGTACATGACCAAATCCAACATACTACTGTTTTTCTTTTTTTATTTCTTAATGTCTTAAATGACTCCCATCCTCACCAGTCCCGATTATGTGCTCTTTGTAACCTGCTACATTCCCGCCAGGCCTTCGGCTATCCACTGTTAGTGGCCCGATGTTCTGTTCAACTATCGTAATACTGACGGCATTGCCCCGCGATGCACATTCTGCTTTCGGCAAGGTATCACGATTAAACATAGAATTTTCCTCGTTATGGAACATAGCTGCGCTCTCAGATGTCTCTTCGTTAATCATCATCTCGGTTTTTGAATATGTTACCCATTTTATGTGAATTTTTTGTGGTTGCTCACTCACTGTATGACATTTTTTGTTGTAGTGTAAGTTTTACGAGTTAGTGTCGTTCGGTTAGTTTTTTCATTATGTGTCTGTTTATTTTTTTGTTTAGTTTTCCTACAATTATTCCTTTGTGTCCATTTTTAATGCTATTTGTTTTATAGATTCAATAACCATTGTAAACATAATGATCTTATGCCTAAATACGTAAAAGTATAGATCAAAAACAGTTCGAAAACAGCAAAAGTTGCCAGACAGGCCGCTAAAAATTCTTGGCTGAAACACGAAATTAAATCACTACATACAAAGAAACAGACATTAAACGAGGAATTATGCAAAATTCACTTTTAGCTGGCACAGAAATGAAATAATCCGGCTATTTTTGTTTCCATTATGCTGCACATGTGGAGCTATAAACAAAATGTGACTAAACCATAATAAGAGATGTGAAAATCTCAATTTGCAACACACAGTAACAGCAAACTCATTCACACACACAAAGTCTATACTAGGGTGGCCAATCTTAGAGACGTAACACTAGATGAAAGGTCTTTAAAACACAATGTTGACTCACCAGCAAATGAAAAACAGATATAAGATCTCATTATAAAATCTGAATATATTCTCACTATAGGAGAGAAAGTTAAAACGGTAGTGTAAACACAAGGCTAACTAGAGAGTTAATAAAACAAGAAATTAAAAACATAGCAACGCAGATTAAAAATAACAGTAAATTCAAAAATAATTGTTATGGAGCACTGCTTATAAGTCTAAACGAAAAGCTGCAAGCAGAAAAAGACATTATAACAATATCTGACAAAGGTAATAGTGTTGTCATCATGAAAACAAAAGAATACATAGAAAATACAGAATAATTCATCAGCAAAAACAACAAAAAAGTTAAAATCAAACCCAACCAACAGATTTCAAATATATGCTAGAAACACACTCAAAAACGTGGAGTATAAATTTACAGAGGGAAACAGCGACTTGTAGTAAAAAACCTCAAACCCTCAACATGAGATGTCAGCCAAGGGTCCATAAAGATCTTTATGCAGTCCATCCAGTAGTAAATTTCAGAGCAGCTCCTAGTCACACATACGCAGTCACACGTCACCCAGTATTATAAACTAGAAAATGATAAAACAATCAGAAATACCTCTCGACTGGTAGGACATACAATAGACACTAAAATCTCTGACACAGCAGCACTGCTCTCCTTTGATGTGGAAAGTATGTGCAGTGACATCCCTGTTAATGAAATCATAAAAATAATTGAAGAAAACCTGAAAACACACAAACAGCTATCTCATGAACACACAGATGAAACAATAAAATTATTACAGTTCGTAACACAACAAAATTATTTTGCATTCAATCAAGAATACTACATACCAGAAGAAAGTTTACACATGGGTTCACCTATTTCAAGAACTTAGCTAACATTTTCATGAATCATATAGAAAAATCAATATTTGAAAATATAAAAACAAAGATAAGCTACAATGTCGTCTACTGGTAGAGATACATGGATGACCTAATATTCATAGTAGTTGAACGTAGAAACAGAATACAGCGACTACACACAGTCAGATATACACGAAAACATAAAGTTCGCAGTAGAAGGAGAAGAAAGAAACTCACTCAATTTTTTAGATATAAGCATAAGGAAAGACAATAATAAACACACGTTTGACATATAAAGAAAACCAACAACAAGTGACATTATCTTAAAAGCAATCTCAAACAACCAGCAGAACCACAAATAAGCAGCAGTCAGATATATTTAAACAGTCTGAACAGGATCTCCCTAAACACTTCTAATTACCAGAAAGAACTAGGCATTATAAAACAAATAGCATTAAAAGTTTCTTGAAAAGAAACAATGGTAGACAAACTAAGCAAAAAAGAGACAAATAATGAAAAAAACCACACTAACTCGTTCAACTTGCACTACAACCAATAAATAGCATACAATGACCTACCACAACAAACTCACACGGTAAATAAGTTATGTATTCAAAAAACAAGGCATAAACATTGCTTAAAAAACAAACAGTCCCATACAAGAGCACACCCCAAAACTGAAATCAAAACCATGCAGATACCAACAATGTGGTATCTATCAGCTCAGTTGCAGAGATTGTGAGAAGATATACATTGGAATGAGTGGCAGGAAATTCGGCCCAAGATACACGTATGAAGAACACATCAGAGCATTTAAATACTGTACAAATCATTCAACATTTGCGGATCATCTAAAACGAGGTCACCAGAGACCATTTATTGAAAATAAATAAGTGAGAAATAAACCGAAAATCGCCGTTCGTACAATTCAACTTATTCTTAACGAGCTGTTTTTCGATCTAAAAGGAAATCAAAATGTAAATGACTTAATTACAGACCACTGATGATTCTTTACCTCAATAAAGTGAAACGTTCCTCGTGAAAAATGTCACGCATTTTTGTGGCTGCAACGACAGAACAAAAATACCCTCAAGAATTATAGAGCAACTACGGACACTATGACCACACAAATTAAGAGTCTCTGAACTGTACAAATTTGAAAAGAAAATTAATAGTTTTTGTATCTTCACCAGGAACGGCCTCTGTTGATGTTCACGTCCTTCAGCTTGGACAGAGAATCCACCCCACAACCATACAGCCAACCTCTCTCACATTTGCAATGCTAACTTCAAACTTCATGTGCAACATACTATCTACTTTTGTGTACATGTTTCTAAGAGCACAGATCATACTTGTAGTCCTCTCTCTAGGTTCGCTTCTCTTAACGAATAGTAAATTTTCCTTGGTGGACTCCACTGAATCCTTATCTGTTAAATCTACCTCACTCCTGCGTTCCACAGTCTCCGATGGGGTCTCACAACTGTCGATTAACTACACCTTACAGATGACTTATTTTTGTAATCCAATTCTGACCCTTTGGATCTAACATCAGCAGTTTCAAGATCTTCGTCACTTACTACCATTTCATTGTCTACCTCTTCAAAACCACGCTCAGCACTGACCTCGGCGAAGTCCAGTTTATCACGCATGTCCTCCTGCATTATGTCCTACTTCACTGACAAATAATACGTTAACACCCATCTTATACTAAGCCGAACGCACTGACGTGTCGATAGTAACGATGGCTGCCGACGTAGCTCAGCAGGCTGTCGAAGGGCCCCCTGAGCATCGAACTTCGACCAGCGCCCGTCGGTGATTGCTCGTAGTTGTTGACCGGAGCAGTGTTCTTCAAGCTGCCGCTGACTGTAACTGAAACTTAATTCGTCATCTCTCACATAAAGTAGCTTCAGAAACGATTCTTGACGTCTGTTTTTCTTCTGAGCTTGAATATCTGCAGACAATAACTTTTAGGAATGTATTTTGTCATTCGATCAACAGTTAATAATGTGGGTACTTCAACTCTGTATCTTGGCAAATTTCCTCACGATTCCTGGGCAATATTTTCCTCCACTTCAGTACGGCTTAAAGTGTCTATGTTTGAGCGAGACGAACGCTGAGTTCTTACACCATCTTTCTCGTGTAATCCAGCGCAACTCCCACAACATTTAACTGATCTACATAAACAACAGTTCTCTGAAGAATCTTAGTAGATGGAAGAAAACACAAGTTACGCCTGTCTAAAGGAAGAATTGTAAAAATTATTAAAAGAGAATATTGCCTATAATCTTTGACCTCTGACACGTTCCAATATTCTACGACAGACGCATGTGAAATATAATTTGTCTATCAGAATAATCTCTCCCATGCCAACCGGCATGACCTCGAGGAAGAACAGGCATGCGAAACGTAACTAGTAATTTTCTCATATGACATATGAAAAGCCATATATAAAGGCAACAAGATAAATTCAGTATTTACTGACTTCCGGGAAGCATTTGTACCACATTTATTAAAGAAAGTAGGATCGTATGGGGCGTTAAACACAATTTCTTAGTAGTTCAAAAGATTTTTCGTACGGCCGATGCAGCCCGATATCCTGGACAGTGAATGACCGAAATATCTACGTCTGCGTTACTGCTCTGCAATAAGTGTGGCACAGGGTTCAACGAAGCGCTTTCACGCACTTTCCCTACCGTTCCACTCTCGAACAGCGCGAGGGAAACACTAGCACTTAAATCTTACCAAGCGAGGATTAATCTCTCTTATTTTATTACGATGATCGTTTCTCCTTATGTATGGTGAGCGTGAACAAAATATTTTCCCATTTGAAGGACAAAGATTCAGATGGAAATTTCCGAAAAACAAAGATGCAGACATTTTATGAAAAGTTTTCACCGCTCCGAAAAACACCTTTGTTTTAACGATTACCACGACAACTCACGTGTCATATCTGTGGCACTCTTTCCCCTACTTCTTAGAATACAGAGCGAGTTGCTTCCTTGAAGATTTTTCATGTCTTCCGTGAATCGTCTCAGGTAAAGCTTGCACACCGCACAGCAGATGATGGATAAGCATAGTACAGGCAATTCCTGTAGTGGATTTGTTTAAAAATAACTCCAGGTGTGGCTCACACAAGTGTGTTGGGACCCTTTCCGTTCATATTGTAAGTTAAGGATAAGGCAGGCGATGTTAACTGTAACCTCACACCTTTTTTACATTCTTCAGTTATCTGTACTGAAGTAGAGTCTTAAGGCAGCAACACAAATTCCTTTAAATGTTCTAAAATAAAATTGAGAAACATAGTATCTTACTACTACTGTCTGCATGGGTACTAAATTAAATCAGTCAACTTATACAAATGTTTTGGTGCGACACTTTGTAAAGATATCCCATGGAATAACTCTTTAGGCTTAGTCTTTGGTAATCAGGTGGCAAACTTCGGTTCAGTTGTAGAATACTAGAACAAGGAAATCAATCTGTGAAGGAGATTACGGCAACGAAGCTTTTCGTGACGCACTCTTGCATAAAATATTCTCGGACTTTTTGCCCTGCCAGTTCCTGGTATAACCTTGAGCTTTGACGGTTACCGACGTCTTCGTAATGAGCAACTGGCCGTGTGGGTGGCTGCTGTGGTGGCATCATACACCTCATGAATGGCTACTGATTATTCGATAATTACTGTTATGCTTGCAATTATGGAGTTAAAATCTGCGCTAATGGCACCACAACTAGCGTGAGTGCGTAATGAATGCGGCGGAACTCTCTATTTCTTAAATAAGCCTTGTAAAACTAAGTAGATTTCCCAAGGGTGGGGTTCAGGATATTTGGAATCTTCGGTGGGACACCTTTGTGATGATAAGAATCTACTATGTGGAAGTGTATTGTGGCTGGTAAGGACACAGACCGAACATTGTACGTAGATTGGTCGAACATACAGTATTTGTTTGTTGTAATTCTACTCTCTACACATCCAGTGCACGTGAAGAAAAATGGTGCAGAGTTGTGTCACGTATAATTCCGTGATTGCATTCGAGGAAGTGAAAAATATTACCTTTCACAGGTGAAGAAGGTTAGATATTTTACTTTACGGGCTTTCTGGTAGAGCACATATATTTTCAGAAGGGATACGTCTCTAACATTACCTTCTTGTTTTACAGTAGGTCTTTTTTGTGGCAGTATTCGTGGACATGAGATTTAAAACATTTCATTTTGTGGTGCTGTAAACCAACGCAGATGCTGGTGAGAACACAACACATCAGGCATCAGGATTCACCAGCATATAGCAAATTGTATGAAACGCTAGTAATGTAGTGTGCCAGACACCGGAAAAATTATGTGAAACCAAATAAATTACACTTCAAATTTTTGGAGCAGTAAACAATGAAACGCTGCAATTCGCGCTCATTTTAACGTAATAACCTGCACTTCGTAGTGAACAAACTGTTATGGTAAATATTTAGTAGTACGCAAAGCAAATAGTTAAAAAGTGACTAGCTGACATTTTTAATAAATTTATTTGCTAACTTGTAGTTACATACGTAAATGAGACGCTATGTTTGTCACATAACTCAAAGGGAGATGTGTTACAACTATGGCCGGAATTTGAAAGTTGTAACCTTGCAGAACTAAAAAGAGGCTACGTTGTACAATGAATAAGAAAGGTTAAACAGGGCTATCGTGGAAAACGTAGAGGTTAAAGAGGTCTTCCACAGACGAAAACGCTTTTGAAATAGATTTTCTGCGTTAATACTGAAAAGTTCGAAATTGCGAATTTGTACATTTTTAAGAAATGACGTAATAAGGAAATTTATACATTGCAACGGAATTCATTACAACACTAATATCGTCTCAGAAAGTACGGTACCAATTCAGCTTCTTAAAAATACAGTGAACGGTCATACACATACATAAGGAATAGGAGAGGAACCGAAAGAGAAACCTGTGAGACTTACTTTGCGATTTTTCCCTTCCCTACTAAAATTTTCTACCTTTCCAACAATACCTGAATCTTTCAGCACAACATTTTGCATTCTGTTCGTTAATTACGATTCACAATAATTGAGTGTGAAGGCATGAATTCCATAAAACTTAAGATTTACAAGATCTACACAACAAAATGCCATGGAAAGATCACAACGAATACGAACGCCCAATACTTTACGACAGAAGCCTTATAACAATTTGTGTGTGTGTGTGTATGTGTGAGTGAGCGCATATGTTCTTGTGGGTGCACTCTCGGTCGAGCAATCCCTCTGGAACCCAGAATATGATAAGTATATTATTTCTACTTACGTGTGGATCTAACCTTGAGCACATTACTTTTACGTATGTTGTGGAAGAAGATTTCACTAAGGAAATAGCACCATAAAGTGTTAAATCTTTCTTTCCATCTTTCATACAAAGTGGTTCAACAATCACATATTTTAATGTATCTGGAAAGATTTTCAGTGCGTGTGATGCATTACATACATCACTAGAAACATTACTTACTAAGTACGACCCACTTTTAAGAATTCTGTTTGCTGTGGGGGATTAGCCGAGCGGTCTTAGGCACTGCAGTCATGGACTGTGCAGCTGGTCCCGGGGGAGATTCGAGTCCTCCCTCGGGCATGGGTGTGTGTGTTTGTCCTTAGGATAATTTAGGTTAAGTAGTGTGTAAGCTTAGGGAGTGATGACCTTAGCAGTTCAGTCTCATAAGATTTCATACACATTTGAACTTTTTTTTTAAAAAACCATAAGAACTTTCGGTCCGTTAGAGTGTTTATAACTCTTTTAATTTTAATGAAAAATGTTGATGCCACATCTAGTTGCTCAAAATTTTGTGGAACGGTATTTTATTACATTACTTTACTTCTTCAAATGAAGTACATAGTCCTATTGTTACTGCTACATTTAGAAAGTGATTGGCAAAGATACTCGCAGCTTGTGAAATACCAGTCACAACAATGAAATTTTCACTCTGCAGTGGAGTGTGCGCTGATATGAAACTTCTTGGCAGATTAAAGCTGTGTGCCGGACCGAGACTCGAACTCGGGACCTTTCCCTTTCGCGGGCAAGTTCTCTACCATCTGAGATACCCAAGCACGTCCTCACGGCTTTACGTCCGCCAGTACCTCGTCTCCTACCTTCCAAACTTCACAGAAGCTCTCCTGCAAGTCTTGCGGAACCAGCAATCCTGGAAGAAACGATATTGCAGAGACATGGCTTTGCCACAGCCTAGGGGGTGTTTCCAGAATGAAATTTTCACTGTGCAGCGGAGTGTGTACTGACATGAAACTTCCTGCCAGATTAAAATTGTGTGCCGGACCGAGTTTTAATCTGCCAGGAAGTTTCATACCAATCAAACATTGTCAATTACTTTGTTATGGTGCCTTGTACACTGTTTGGCTGTCCTGCCTTCTTTTTAACCCCCTCAGGGGCTCACCAGTCGTTTTCTGGGTACAGGTTGGCCACCCCAGGGTTTCTGAGGTGGTAGTTGGTAGGTGTTGCCTGTCACTGTAAGCGCTTTGGACATGCTTCAGAGCGCGCTCTATGAAGAGGGATCTTTGCCTGACCTGGATCGCAGGAGCGGTCAAAACCTTTATAAGGAAAAACCTTGATCTCTACGTGTGTTGTGCGCCGATGATGAGATGCGTGGTTGTTAAGGTGCACAGTTTTTTTTCCACCTTGGAGCCTTAGAGTATCACTAGTAACCTACGTCCTCAATTTTTTGCTGACCCTCTAGTACCACCGAAGTCATTCCCTGATGGTCTTAACATGTGTCCTATTATCCTGTCTCTTCTCCTTGTTTGTGTTTTCCACGTGTTCCTCTCCTTTCTGATTCTGCGCAGAACCTCCTCATTACTTACCTTATCAGTCCACCTAATTATCAACATTAGTCTTTAGCACCACATCTCAGATTCTCTTCTGAGCCGGTTGACACCATATTTCACTACCATACCATGCTGTGATCCAAACGTACATTCTCAAAAATTTCTTCCTTAAATTAAGGCCTATGTTTGGTACAAGTAGACCTCTTGACCATGAACGAACTTTTTGCCAGTGTTAATCGGCTTTCGATGTCTGCCATTGGTTATTTTGCTGCTTAGGTAGTACAATTCCTTAACTTCATCCACTTCGTGATCACCGGTTTTGATCTTAAGTTTCCCGCTATTACCATTTCTGCTACTTCTCATTACTTTCGTCTCTACCCGGTTTCTTCTCATTCCATATTCCGTACTCATTAGACTATTCCTTCCATTCAACAGATGCTTTCATTCTTCTTCGCTTTCAATCAGGACTTCAATGTCATCGGCGACTACTATCATTGACATGTTTTTACGTTGAATTTTAAGCCCATCCTTGAACCGTTCTCTTATTTCCGTCATTGCTTCTTCGACGTATAGATTGAACAGTAGGCGCGAAAGACTAGAAAGACTACATTCCCGTCATACACCCTTTTCAATCTGATCACTTCGTTCTTGGTCATCCATTCTCATTAGTCCCTCTTGTTTCTTGCACGTATTGTATATCACCCACATTTCCCTGTAGCTTTCTCCTATTTTTCTCAGTCTTCCAAAAATATTCCACCATTTTACACTGTCGAACGCTTTTCGCAGGTCGACAAATTATGTCTGTATATTATTCTTGTAGGCAACTTGGATGCATGAGCTGTAAACTTGATTGTGCGATAATTCTCGCACTCGTCAGCTCTTGCTGACTTCGGAACTGTGTGGATGCTGCTTTTCCGAAAGTCAGATGGTATGTCGCCAGACTTATACATTATATACACCAACGTGAAAAGTCCTTTTGTTGCCACTTCCCCAAATGATTTTAGAAACTGTGATGGAGTGTTATCTGTCCCCTCTGCCTTATTTGATCTTAAGTCCTCCAAAGCTCTTTTAAATTCTGATTCTAGTAGTGGATCCCATATCTCTTCTAAATCGACTCCTGTTTCTTCTTCTACCACATCAGACAAATCTTCCCTCTCATACGGGTTTCCAACCTATTTTTTCCACCTACCCGCTCTCTCCTCTGTATTTAACAGTGGAATTCCCGTTGCACTGTTAATGTTATCACCCTTACTTTTAATGTCACGAAAGGTTGTTTCAACTTTCCTGTACGCATAGCCTGTCCTTCCGATAATCATTTCACATTTTCCTGCAGTCATTTCGTCTTAGCTTCCCTGCACTTCCTATTTATTTCATTCCTCAGTGACTTGTATTTCTGTTTTCCTGAGTTTCCTGAAACATTTTTGTACTTCCTCCTTTCATCAGTAAACTGAAGTATTTCTTCTGTTACCCATGGTTTATTCGTACCGTCTTTGTACCAATGTTTTCCTTCCCACCTTCTGTTCAAAAAATCAAATGGCTCCGAGCACTATGGGACTAAACTTCTGAGGTCATCAGTCCCCAAGAACTTGAACTACTTAAACCTAACTAACCTAAGGACTTCACACACATTCATGCCCGAGGCAGGATTCGAACCTGCGACTGTAGTGGTCGCGCGGTTCCAGATTGTAGCGCCTAGAACCGATCGCCCACTGCGGCCGGCCCACCTTCTGTGATAGCCCTTTTTAGATATGTCCATTCCTCTTAAACTGTACTGCCTACTGAGCTATTCGCAAATCGCGCTTCCTTTGTGGAGTTACTGTCGCCACAGAGAGATTGGAAAGTTGTTTGGTCCAAATTCCCTATAATAGAAATGGCGCCTTCATGGTACGAAGTCGTTCATAACCTTGCTCCAACCAACGTTTGACGTTTTCGCATTGGCCTTAGCGAGACATACCGATGCGTTATTATGAAACGGATACATTACGTCATCGGTTGGTCACCAGCGGACACAGACAATGATCTTGGCTCCGCCGACGATTGGGCTTTTTTCCCCGGACGACGGAAGCGGCAATCTACAGTGAGAGTCTGCTGCGTCCCGATTCAGCCTTCTATCCCAGCGTGGCTTGTCGTGCATTATGTTCATTACGTGGTGGTTAGCAGGTATGACCCGGACCTTCGTGCGTTTTACCCATATATGTTTATGGCTCATCGTACGTGGCAGAGGATGCCATGTTATCGTGCTCTTTTTGCGTATATGCTGTATCTAGTATTCAAACGTGAAGGAGTTATATGATGTGTAGAATCCCATTTCTGATCTGATGTTTCATTGCTGTTACCTTTCTTCCGGTATTTTTTTAAAAAAATGAGTTAGTCAGTCCTCGTGGTATTCCCGTCATGGTTCCTTTTCAGGTGTATCGTCACACAGTTTATTTTATTTTTGCTGCCAGGATTGTCTTGTTTCTTTAATTACCAAAAATAAACAAGAAATGGTTGCAGGGAGCGACTGGAGATAGTTTTCTTTTCTTTTTCAGCGGCGCATACCAAGCAGGATTAACTCTGATTTTGCTTCTTTCCTTTTTGAGTAGCGCGATGTGAGGTTTACAAATTGTAAAAAAGTAAAAATAAGAAAAGGCCCCTGGCATGTGAGGGACCAGCACATAGATAGCCGGTGGGCAGGCGTCGTAGCTAGGTGTTTGCACTTGAAGCGGAAGACATTCTTAAGTTTCAGTTTTAACAGTCTCACTGGCGACAAGAATTTATCTTGTTTAAGAAAGAGCAGCTAGCAGGTAGAGCGACAACCAGTAAGGAAATACTACGAAAACTTCTACACCATAAGTTTTGTCCCCACCTTTATTCTGTGCCATGTAGATGTGAAGGTGAACTGAACACTTGTTAGTATCTCCTTTCCCTGATTCTGTCAATTTTATTGGTTTAACTGCAGCAATAAATGATTTTTAACTGATTTTTTAAATATATCTAACCCCACTACTCCTTATACGTACTTTAGTTGTAGTCCGCTACTTTAACACGACTGTGGACTGAACGTAGAAACATACGGTTTCGAAGGAGGAAGTTCGTATTATCCTGCTAATCTGTGACAATTTAGGAAACGTTGTTTTACAGAAGGTTATCATGATAAGTTGCAATTCATGTTTATTAGTACAGTGCATTATAAATAGCATTTCTTCATTACTTTGTTGAACACAGGAGATAGACGCTAGAAATAATTTTGTCCCATATTATCTAAAACATTGTGACATGTTAGGATAGTTTTTCGACTTCAGAACTATAGGCAATATTTTGTTAGCACTTCGTCTCCTTGCATGTTAAGCTATGTTAGCAGACAGTGACGCTACGTTGTTTACCTCAACGATAACGCAAGGGGGCTCGAGAGTTCTGTCACCAGCTGTGCCTCAAAATATGGCATTACATCAGGAATCCCCCGGCCCTATTTAGTGAACCACACATACATTTTTAAAAATATCACAGAATTTTTCTTCTCTTTCCTCTGTTGTTTGTTACTGTTTTGTAGTTATCTCAACTGTCAAAATGTCTTACCTACCCAAAATCACTTAATTTTTCATCACATTCGTACTCTTCTGATGTATTTTTTTACTTTTAATTACATTTTTGCACATCCTCTGGAAGAAATTTCCGGTTTGTTTAATTTAGCATATTCCATGACGTCCTCTTATCGTTTGGTTGAAATTCTCGCTTCCTCTTTGACAGCAACGTTGATAACATTTGAGTTCGGTCGATCTTTTTCTATGCAATAATCCCTACAATTGCCTTAGGTAGCTTAGTCATACCACAGGGAAAACACAGAAGGGCGGACGGGGATATTTAGTGTAGTGCTGAGTGCGAGTCCCATTTGTTAACCTCTGCACCACGTCTCTCTAGAAACTACTTTATCTGAGATGGTGTCACACATTCAAATGTCATCTAACGCTACGCTTGGGTAGGTGAGATGCATAGCGAAAAGGTTAATCAAAGTAGAAGACCCACGGTAAAGTACACGCCAAAACGGCCTACATTTGTCTACTTCATGTGTTTCATAGAAGCAGAATCTCTGGGTAACTTCACAACGATGTTCTGCAGGAGACGTTAAAAGAATTCCCCCATACATCTAGCATGAGCTCTACAAATTACACGTGGGTGTAACAGTAAAAAGCAGGTTGGCCACATTGCGGCGACACAGCAAACAAACATTACTTGTGTAGTGGAAACAGTGTGCATCTTTCCCTGTTTTAATTTTAAAAAAGTAATTTTCAGCACAGTGCTTGTGGTCGTGCAACTGCGCATCACGCCAGCTGCTCATGTCCATGTAACTTATAAAAAGCGCCAAGAACGCGTACGCAGAAGGAATGTCTGCAGCGCTGTGCAGCAGTCGCCCTCAGTGCTGGCACGACCTCTCTCTTCTCTGCTGCTCCGGGCACTTCTGCGTAATAAATGGACAGACGTAATACAGACTTCGTTGACCAGAGCAATACTTTCACTAATGTGCCATTTTGTAACTGTGCTACAACTTGCGTACGCAGCTCTGGCAGCCGCTAATGACGCAACTACTGTGTCATGTAAAGACCTGTCTAATGAAAGCGATGAGACATCATTCCACAAATTAGATGTGTATGTCTGAAGAACACGTCTTTTCGCCACTTGTTTCAATAATTATTCTGCGACCTATATTTCGGGTTATTAGCACAGAGCCTAGCATAACTGACAAAGATGTGGTTTTGCGTAATGGTATAAACGCAAACAGCAAACAATTTACAATCAGCAAAGAAATTATACATTTATAATCATATAATTCGAACATATATAAATAGATAAACATAGCTGTATAGTGGAGCATATTGTCCTTGGAGTGGTCTTCAGTCCGTAGAGTGGTATGATGCATCTCTACGGCCCCTACATCCTGTGCAGACTCCACCATCTCCCAACATCTACTGCAACCTACATACTTCTGAATCTGCGTAGTGTATTCATCCCCTGGTCTCCTTCTACGAATTTTACCCCACACACTTCCTTCCAGTACTACACTAATGTCTGAGAACGTATCCTGTCAACCGACCCCTTATTTTAGTCAAGTTGTGTCACAAATTCCTTTCCTCCCCAATTCTGTTCAGTACCTCCGCATTAATTACGCGATCTGCCCATCTAATATTCAGCATTCTTCTGTAGCACTCCCTATAACTAGCTTCTGGTGTCCGTACAAGCTGTATATAGCCTTTCGATTTCTATATTTTACGCCTATTGCCTTCAGAATTTCAAAGAACGTATTCCAGTCACCATTGCTAAAAGCTTTCTCAAAGTCGGCAAGCGGCATAACCATACGTTTGCCCTTTCTCAGCGTAACCTCAGAGATGTCGTAGGGTCTGTACTGCCTTGCGTCTTTCTACATTTCTCAGGAATTCAAATTGATCCACATTGATTCAATACAGTGGGGCATAGTTTTAAAAAATGGACTAGCTAGCTAGTAAGGTTTAGTAGTGTCAAGAAACGGAGGGCGCGTGAAGTATTTTTGTTAATTCGGTAGCGATTCCAGATGAGTCTAGTAGTGTCTCTCGATCTCGAGTATTTCAAGCAGTGATAATACTTTCGGCTCATTGTGCGTAGAGTGCAATACTTCTGAGTCCACAGGCTGATACATTGTTCATATCACATACTCAAAAGGGATGCCATTTTCTGAAACTCGTTTTGCGATAATGTTTGGAAGAAATCCGCAGAGAGGTTGTAAAATTGTTGTTTATTAAAACACAGCCGGTTTCGCGGCCTAAAGCCGTATTATCAGGTGCAAACTTCACGGGAAAAGGCAAAGTACAACATTACCACATTTTGTGGGTATTAATGTTAATAAAGGAATGTCTAAAATATACTCACATCGTTAAAAAGTCATAGGTATAGCCAACGCATCTAGCCAAATTTACTATTCAGAGAATATCGTCAGTACTATGACGATATTCTTTGCTTTTCACCGTGTATGTTGCACCTCATGATATGGCTTTTGGCAGTGAAACCGGTTGTGTTTTAATAAACAACAATTTTACCAGCTGTTAGCAAAGTTCTTCCTAAAATCATGACTTCCAACAGCTTCGACTGCCCAGAATATAAGATAGTTCGTTTTACCATATTTGGGGACACTTTTGGGCACTGTAACACATAAGTTATTAGTTAACCGGTGGTTCGATCAGTGCATGCTGTCTGTTCTATAGATTCTTCCTTTAAGGTCGTGCCGCAGGACGAAGGCTGAACTTAAATTGAGAGCACGTGGGGACCATTATTCCATAAAGATTATTGCATAACGACAGAAGTTCCTTATGAAATGAACACTTTCATTAAATTTGTAACAAGTGTCTCCGGCGCACAGCATCTACACCTACATGACTGTTCTACATTTCACAATCATCTGCCTGGCAGAAGGTTCGTCGAACCGCCTTCAAGCTACCATTCCACTCTCGAACAGCCGATGAAAAAAACCAACTCTTTAATCTTTCAGTGTGAGTTCTAATTTCACTTATTTTATTATAAGGAGTGTTCAAATTAAAAGGAACGAATGGCCAAATTCAAGTGGGAGCAACTAGATCATCTACCCTACAGGCCGGTCATTTTACTTTGTGACTGCCATGAGTTTGGTCCTCTAAAAGAAATCTCAAAGGGATGCGCTTCAATTTGCACGACGAACTGAAGGACACAGTGGAAGACTGGCTCCTGTGACAGCCACATCAACTCTGGTAGGGGGAATCTTTTGGCGCTCGGGACAGTTTTGCTGCAGCCTCTGGTGATTACTTTTGAATAAAGACTGCAGTTACGCCCTCCCCTTTGCACCGCACCTTTTCATTCGAACACCCCTCTTACCATGACCATTTCCCCCTATACAGATGGGCGCAAAATAAATATTTTCCCTCACGGGGTAGAGAGTTGGAGATTGAAACTGGACGATAAGATCCTGTTGCACCTAAAATGACTGTGTTTTAATGACTGCCACTTTATTTGCGTATCACATCCCTAGTATTTTCTCAGATTTCACGATGATAAAAAACGAGTTACTCTAGTTTAAGCTTTCTCGATGTCCTGTGCCAGTCCAATCTGATAAGGATCTACACGACGTGGCAATACTCCACTAGGGGACGAACAGTGGCAGGGACGTGTTGCATCTTGTGTTGTGCTAATAAATCACAGTCTTTGTTTAGCTTTTCCCATAGCATTATATGTATCCTCGTTCCAATTTCAGTCCTGGAAAACTGTAATCCCTAAGTACAGGGTGACAATTATTGAACTATACAATATAAAATCGTCATAAATTTCCGCGGGGCATGATGGGAATTAGTAGACGAATGCATGGTTTGGTTAAGCGAAGAAGCCCACTTCCATTTGGATGCATTCGTCATTAAAGAAAATTAGCACATTTGGGGGACTGAAAATCAGCATTTCGCAACAGAGATATCTCTTCACGCTCAGCTGGTGACTGTGTGATGGGCAATGTCAAGTCACTGACATTGATAGCAGGGTGACTGCCGAACGGTACGTGAAGGTTTTGGAAGATAATTTTAACCCCAATATTCAAAATGACCCTGATTTCGACAAGATGTACTTCACGTTCGACACCATCGAAGCAGGAGAGGGTCTGTGTGCCGGAAGAGCACTTTGGAGGCCGCCTTCTGGCTCTGGGGTCACAGGATTTGAACACATGCGATTCCTTTTTATGGGGCAATAATTCCAAAACCATATCTGAGCTAGGAACAGCCATTCAGGAGGTCATCGACATTATCGATATTCCGACACTTGAACGGTAATGCGCTACATCATTGCCAAGGATGGCAGGCAAATCGAACATGTCATAACCTAAATCTGAATATTTGTAGTGAAGTTTACATGTTGAATAAAGTGTGTGCACGTCGTGGTTTGTCACTAATTTACGTTTTTTTGTGTAGTTCAATTAATGTCACTCTGTATTTAGTTGAATACTCAAGTTTTAGATTTGTGTTGCTTGCTGTTTAACCATAAGGTAGCAAATGCCTTCTAATACTGATATGGATGAATTAAATCATGCTTTTCAATATCTAGTCAAATAAATACACTCCTGGAAATTGAAATAAGAACACCGTGAATTCATTGTCCCAGGAAGGGGAAACTTTATTGACACATTCCTGGGGTCAGATACATCACATAATCACACTGACAGAACCACAGGCACATAGACACAGGCAACAGAGCATGCACAATGTCGGCACTAGTACAGTGTATATCCACCTTTCGCAGCAATCCAGGCTGCTATTCTCCCATGGAGACGATCGTAGAGATGCTGGATGTAGTCCTCTGGAACGGCTTGCCATGCCATTTCCACCTGGCGCCTCAGTTGGACCAGCGTTCGTGCTGGACGTGCAGACCGCGTGAGACGACGCTTCATCCAGTCCCAAACATGCTCAATGGGGGACAGATCCGGAGATCTTGCTGGCCAGGGTAGTTGACGTACACCTTCTAGAGCACGTTGGGTGGCACGGGATACATGCGGACGTGCATTGTCCTGTTGGAACAGCAAGTTCCCTTGCCGGTCTAGGAATGGTAGAACGATGGGTTCGATGACGGTTTGGATGTACCGTGCACTATTCAGTGTCCCCTCGACGATCACCAGTGGTGTACGGCCAGTGTAGGAGATCGCTCCCCACACCATGATGCCGAGTGTTGGCCCTGTGTGCCTCGGTCGTATGCAGTCCTGATTGTGGCACTCACCTGCACGGCGCCAAACACGCATACGACCATCATTGGCACCAAGGCAGAAGCGACTCTCATCGCTGAAGACGACACGTCTCCATTCGTCCCTCCATTCACGCCTGTCGCGACACCACTGGAGGCGGGCTGCACGATGTTGGGGCGTGAGAGGAAGACGGCCTAACGGTGTGCGGGACCGTAGCCCAGCTTCATGGAGACGGTTGCGAATGGTCCTCGCCGATACCCCAGGAGCAACAGTGTCCCTAATTTGCTGGGAAGTGGCGGTGCGGTTCCCTACGGCACTGCGTAGGATCCTACGGTCTTGGCGTGCATCCGTGCGTCGCTGCGGTCCGGTCCCAGGTCGACGGGCACGTGCACCTTCCGCTGACCACTGGCGACAACATCGATGTACTCTGGAGACCTCACGCCCCACGTGTTGAGCAATTTGGCGGTACGTCCACCCGGCCTCCCGCATGCCCACTATACGCCCTCGCTCAAAGTCCGTCAACTGCACATACGGTTCACGTCCACGCTGTCGCGGCATGCTACCAGTGTTAAAGACTGCGATGGAGCTCCGTATGCCACGGCAAACTGGCTGACACTGACGGCGGCGGTGCACAAATGCTGCGCAGCTAGCGCCATTCGACGGCCAACACCGCGGTTCCTGGTGTGTCCGCTGTGCCGTGCGTGTGATCATTGCTTGTACAGCCCTCTCGCAGTGTCCGGAGCAAGTATGGTGGGTCTGACACACCGGTGTCAATGTGTTCTTTTTTCCATTTCCAGGAGTGTATTTATAGAAAATTGCTTTTTATCTTCTAATGACCTAACTGGACTCTAAATGACAGCACTACTTGTAAACAATGTAAGAAAGCTGCTCAAATTGTCTCCTAAATCATTTATATGGATTAGAAACAGCAGAGGGCTTATAACACCTCCTTGGGGAACGTCAGGTATCACTTATGTTTCACTCTAGGACTTTCCGCAAAATTACTACGAACTGTGACCTTTCTGACGAAATCTCAGATCTAGTCACACATCTGAGACGATACTTTTTAGGTAAGCAGTTTTATTTGTAGTGTCTTGTGAGAAACAGTATCAAAAGCCTTCTGGAAATCTATAAATATGGAATCAATTTAAGATCCCTGTCAGTGTCACTCATTACGTCGTGTGAATAAAGAACTAGTAGTGTTTGACAAGAACAATATTTTTTGTCTGTGCTGACTGTTTGTCAATAAATCTGCCCGCATCTCGTGGTCGTGCGGTAGCGTTCTCGCTTCCCACGCCCGGGTCCCCGGGTTCGATTCCCGGCGGGGTCAGGGATTTTCTCTGCCTCGTCATGGCTGGGTGTTGTGTGCTGTCCTTAGGTTAGTTAGGTTTAAGCAGTTCTAAGTTCTAGGGGACTGATGACCATAGATGTTAAGTCCCATAGTGCTCAGAGCCATTTGAACCATTTCTTTCAATAAATCGTTTTCGTCATAATGTTCGAACACAGTGTATGTTCCAAAATTATACCGCAAATCGACGTTGGTTATATGGGTCTGTGATACAGCAGGTTGCTCCCGTTTCGTTTCTTGAGTTCTGGTGTGAACTGTGCAAGTTTTCAGTCCTTAGGTACGGATCTTTCGTCGAGCAAGCGATTGTACGTGCAACGATCTATAACTTCAAAAAGTGAAATAAACAGTATAATGAAGACCTGGTGCACATCCCCTGTTCACCCTAGGTTCAAAGCAAATAGGACCCACTATTTGATGACGTGATATGGCAAACAACACTTCAATTTGGTTTTCGGTTAGTCAATTTCTTGTATTTTGACTATTCAAGAATCCAATAGGATGTAACGGCGCCTCATCAGTGAAGGGAACACGATCAAATTCTGGAATTCCGTGGATGTCAACAAGTGACCAAAACCATTTACAGTAACGCTTCTTTATCCGACGCATTCGATTCCTGCACACTACAAAGCGATTTGCTCGAAATTTTAAGTTTTGCATCACGTTCTGGAAATTGGACAGGTAGTGTCCTCAGACTTTGTGAAGACGAACGCATCGTCACGTCGTTCACCTCATACGGCTTATCAGCCGTCCAAATGGGCGGTCTCTCATTTTTCTTCTTGTCTGAAACTGGTCACATTACCGGAATCAGGCGTCGGGGGATGTATGTAAAATTGGTCAACATCTTTGAAAATCTTTTTTGCCAGCATATAATTCTGTAGTAAGTGAGAAATTTTGTATCCAATTTCCACAGTTTATTTCGTGCTACAGATGATGTAAATGCCATCTTGTTTCAACCAATGCATAGTGCCACGCCCCATTTTCTGCATAACACTGTCGTTGTTTGCGATATTTTGTTACTTCCTTCCATCAGAGAAACCATCTGTTTACTATAGGAAGCTGTGACCCTATTCACGATGCGATTAAATACGATTTATTAAAGAAATACACACATTGCGGAAAAAAAAACTAAATCATTAATAAGCTCATCTAGAACAGACGCCAAAAGACAAAATTTTGCTCATCGTTATATGATGTTTGTCTGGTATTCAGTGATGGTAATCCTGGAGTAATCAGGATCCTCATGAGACAAGGATCTGATGCACGCTACTGCACCGAAAACCCACTGAAGAGTGTTAACTGCATATTGCTAGTTCTGAAATGTCACTGAAGGATACAGTCAAAAGGACCCGCTAGAAGGACCAGACTAGAAGAAAAGACCTAGATAAAGACAAAAAAGGCCAAACGGGTGGTTATGGCCACTATTAGGAGATTTGCTTCTAACTTAAATACTAGTAACATCTTTTTTCTGCATGCCCCACAACTTCCATTTTTCAGCGTATGAGGATTATTTTCTGCTGAACAATTGCAGACAAAAAAGTTAAATTTGGTGCAGACCTTGTAAATTCTGTAACACAACTTCCTGTGGTGCAATATTTATCGAAGTGCGTTGTTGTCAACTTTATTTAAATTTATGCGAGACAAACTTCGATATGTGTCATGCACATAAATAATCTGATTACTAAGAATAACCTACCATAATTTTCAAGTGATAAGTTAAATAACCCTTGAGAAAAGTTCCTCATACAGTAGTACGCGCTCTGTAAGTATGCAGCAACATCCTCATCAAATTAAGTACTTCACAGAAATTTCCAGATTATAGTCAGTAATATAATGATAACATGTGCAAAATTTGGTTAAGTTATTTCTCAAACAGCAAAAATTACATTAGCTTATACATACCTGTGTATTTTGTCATACGTCCCCCCTTCAGCTCGATATTGTCGAACTGTGCGACACTGTGGCATTAGGATATTTTCCCCGAAATGTGTCTAAAACACGTGACTGGAAACGACCGGGAAAATGGTGTTCAACAAAGAAAACTCGTCGCTGTTGGAAAGACGAAATGATTACTAAGCAATGAACGACGCAAAGCCGGCCCATTGTGGCCGAGCGGTTCTAGGCGCTTCACTCTGGAACCGCGCGACCTCTACGGTCCCAGGTTCGAATCTTGCCTCGGGCATGGATGTGTGAGATGTCCTTAGGTTTGTTAGGTTTAAGTAGTTCCAAGTTCTAGGGCCCCTCCCATGAACCATGGACCTTGCCGTTGGTGGGGAGGCTTGCGTGCCTCAGCGATACAGATAGCCGTACCGTAGGTACAACCACAATGGAGGGGTATCTGTTGAGAGGCCAGACAAACGTGTGGTTCCTGAAGAGGGGCAGCAGCCTTTTCAGTAGTTGCAAGGGCAACAGTCTGGATGATTGACTGATCTGGCCTTGTAACAATAACCAAAACGGCCTTGCTGTGCTGGTACTGCGAACGGCTGAAAGCAAGGGGAAACTACGGCCGTAATTTTTCCCGAGGGCATGCAGCTTTACTGTATGATTAAATGATGATGGCGTCCTCTTGGGTAAAATATTCCGGAGGTAAAATAGTCCCCCTTTCGGATCTCCGGGCGGGGACTACTCAAGAGGATGTCGTTATTAGGAGAAAGAAAACTGGTGTTCTACGGATCGGAGCGTGGAATGTCAGATCCTTTAATCGGGCAGGTAGGTTAGAAAATTTAAAAAGGGAAATGGATAGGTTAAAGTTAGATATTGTGGGAATTAGTGAAGTTCGGTGGCAGGAGGAACAAGACTTCTGGTCAGGTGACTACAGGGTTATAAACACAAAGTCAAATAGGGGTAATGCAGGAGTAGGTTTAATAATGAATAGGAAAATAGGAATTCGGGTAAGCTACTACAAACAGCATAGTGAACGCATTATTGTGGCCAAGATAGATACGAAGCCCACACCTACTACAGTAGTACAAGTTTATATGCCAACGAGCTCTGCAGATGACGAAGAAATTGAAGAAATGTATGATGAAATAAAAGAAATTATTCAGATTGTGAAGGGAGACGAAAATTTAATAGTCATGGGTGACTGGAATTCGAGTGTAGGAAAAGGGAGAGAAGGAAACGTAGTAGGTGAACATGGATTGGGGCTAAGAAATGAAAGAGGAAGCCGCCTGATAGAATTTTGCACAGAGCACAACTTAATCATAGCTAACACTTGGTTTAAGAATCATGATAGAAGATTGTATACATGGAAGAACCCTGGAGATACTAAAAGGTATCAGATAGATTATATAATGGTAAGACAGAGATTTAGGAACCAGGTTTTAAATTGTAAGACATTTCCAGGGGCAGATGTGGACTCTGACGACAATCTATTGGTTATGACCTGTAGATTAAAACTGAAGAAACTGCAAAAAGGTGGGAATTTAAGGAGATGGGACCTGGATAAACTGAAAGAACCAGAGGTTGTACAGAGTTTTAGGGAGAGCATAAGGGAACAATTGAAAGGAATGGGGGAAAGAAATACAGTAGAAGAAGAATGGGTAGCTCTGAGGGATGAAGTAGTGAAGGCAGCAGACGATCAAGTAGGTAAAAAGAAGAGGGTTAGTAGAAATCCTTGGGTAACAGAAGAAATATTGAATTTAATTGATGAAAGGAGAAAATATAAAAATGCAGTAAATGAAGCAGGCAAAAAGGAATACAAACGTCTCAAAAATGAGATCGACAGGAAGTGCAAAATGGCTAAGCAGGGATGGCTAGAGGACAAATGTAAGGATGTAGAGGCTTATCTCACTAGGGGTAAGATAGATACTGCCTACAGGAAAATTAAAGAGACCTTTGGAGATAAGAGAACCACATGTATGAACATCAAGAGCTCAGATGGAAACCCAGTTCTAAGGAAAGAAGGGAAAGCAGAAAGGTGGAAGGAGTATATAGAGGGTCTATACAAGGGCGATGCACTTGAGGACAATATTATGGAAATGGAAGAGGATGTAGATGAAGATGAAATGGGAGATACGATACTGCGTGAAGAGTTTGACAGAGCAATGAAGGACCTGAGTCGAAACAAGGCCCCCGGAGTAGACAACATTCCATTGGAACTACTGACGGCCTTGGGAGAGCCAGTCCTGACAAAACTCTACCATCTGGTGAGCAAGATGTATGAAACAGGCGAAATACCCTCAGACTTCAAGAAGAATATAATAATTCCAATCCCAAAGAAAGCAGGTGTTGACAGATGTGAAAATTACCGAACTATTAGTTTAATATGCCACAGCTGCAAAGTACTAACACGAATTCTTTACAGACGAATGGAAAAACTAGTAGAAGCTGACCTCGGGGAAGATCAGTTTGGATTCCGTAGAAATACTGGAACACGTGAGGCAATACTGACCTTACGACTTATCTTAGAAGAAAGATTAAGGAAAGGCAAACCTACGTTTCTAGCATTTGTAGACTTAGAGAAAGCTTTTGACAATGTTGATTGGAATACTCTCTTTCAAATTCTAAAGGTGGCAGGGGTAAAATACAGGGAGCGAAAGGCTATTTACAACTTGTACAGAAACCAGATGGCAGTTATAAGAGTTGAGGGACATGAAAGGGAAGCCGTGGTTGGGAAGGGAGTAAGACAGGGTTGCAGCCTCTCCCCGATGTTATTCAATCTCTATATTGAGCAAGCAGTAAAGGAAACAAAAGAAAAATTTGGAGTAGGTGTTAAAATCCATGGAGAAGAAATAAAAACTTTGAGGTTCGCCGATGACATTGTAATTCTGTCAGAGACAGCAAAGGACTTGGAAGAGCAGTTGAACGGAATGGATGGTGTCTTGAAGGGAGGATATAAGATGAACATCAACAAAAGCGAAACGAGGATAGTGGAATGTAGTCGAGTTAAGTCGGGTGATGCTGAGGGTCTTAGATTAGGAAAGGAGACACTTAAAGTAGTAAAGGAATTTTGCTATTTGGGGAGCAAAGTAACTGATGATGGACGAAGTAGAGAGGATATAAAATGTAGACTGGCAATGGCAAGGAAAGCGTTTCTGAAGAAGAGAAATTTGTTAACATCGAGTATAGATTTAAGTGTCAGGAAGTTATTTCTGAAAGTATTTGTATGGAGTGTAGCCATGTATGGAAGTGAAACATGGACGGTAAATAGTTTGGACAAGAAGAGAATAGAAGCTTTTGAAATGTGGTGCTACAGAAGAATGCTGAAGATTAGATGGGTAGATCACATAACTAATGAGGAAGTATTGAATAGGATTGGGGAGAAGAGAAGTTTGTGGCACAACTTGACCAGAAGAAGGGATCGGTTGGTAGGACATGTTCTGAGGCATCAAGGGATCACCAATTTAGTATTGGAGGGCAGCGTGGAGGGTAAAAATCATAGGGGGAGACCAAGAGATGAATACACTAAGCAGATTCAGAAGGATGTAGGTTGCAGTAGGTACTGGGAGATGAAGAAGATTGCACAGGATAGAGTAGCATGGAGAGCTGCATCAAACCAGTCTCAGGACTGAAGACCACAACAACAACAACAAGTTCTAGGGGACTGATGACCTTAGAAGGTAAGCCCATAGTGCTCAGAGCCATTTGAACCATTTTTGAAAGTTAGGATCATGTTCGGGTCTCCGTATATGTGTGAAAGGTATTTCTCCATAATGATAATGAATAAATCTTCAGAGCTACTTGCTTTTATCAGTGTGCCGTGCTTTTGTGCCCCTAATTAACTTTATCGTCTCTTGTCATGAATGATAAACATTTCTTTCTTTTCCTAATTCCAAATTGTTGTTTACTAACTGTGCCTCATCCTGATTCATGTTATGTAGGCGAACATTGTTACCTGAAAAATTTGGTATTAACTGGTTATTCAGGGCATACTTACATGGTTGAAATTTATCCTTTAATTATTGGGAGACATGTTTGATACCATTGTCATGTACGTTCCTAACGTGGGGGTTAAACCAATCCGAGATATTTGTTTTTCTGTTTCGATTTAGAACCGTCACATATGTTGATAAGACGATGAAATAACACGATACCATCCCATGACTGCATTGCACACTGTGAAGACAGCACGAGAGTGCTGCAGGTAGAGTGTATCCCAGCTTATGGCTAAAACGAAGGGGTGACATCTATGCTTAGAGACATACACTAAATGAGCGATGACGCTTGCGTTTCCCTATTTAAACGTCTGGCAAGTTGTACACTGTCACCAGGAATTCTACAAAAAATGGTACATATGGCTCTGAGCACTATGGGACTTAACTTCTGAGGTCATCAGTCCCCTAGAACTTAGAACTAATTAAACCTAACTAACCTAAGGATATCACACACATCCATGCCCGAGGCAGGATTCGAACCTGCGATCGTAGCGGTCGCGTGGTTCCAGACTGTAGCGCCGAGAACCGCTCGGTCACCTCGGCCGGCAAAGTTTTACATTTACAGCAGTTATGTACGTGTGCAGAATTTCTGGCAGTCACTGTCCTAGAGGAGGTAGAGGGTATTTAGCAGAAAATATTTTGATTAGGAACCCATTCCCGAAAATGAACCCTCTAGATGCAAAATAAGTTTGAAGTTCGGATCACTTCCAAACTTCTCGCTTCACGGCACGCACACAGCAGGGAGAACTAGCTCTGGTCTATATGCTCTAGACGAGCCCATAATATTGACAGTGTCGTTGGGTTCTCCTGTACATGACGAAGGAAGTCCTTCTCAAAGCCGAGAGCGCTGCGCGTCCGTGGAGCCTGACGGTCAATTCACCCACCTGCGAACATACCAGTTTCTCGCAGGCATTGTTGTCATCGGGTGAAATTGTTGTGCGATGTAATAATTATAAGAACAACTGACGACGGAGCCCTCTTCTCCGTTTGCGTGCGTAACTCGAGATTTCGAAGTGATCCAATCATCAGATTTATTTGATATTATTTTGGGGCATGGAACGGTTACCAGAACTTTGCCCTATTAAGTACTGTTGGAAGTAAAATTGTGAGGATTGGTCGTGTGCTTGGGTAGCTCAGTTCGTAGAGCCCTTGCCCGCGAAAGCAAAGGTTCCGAGCTCGACTCTCGTTCCGGCACAAAGTTTTAATCTCCCAGAAAGTTTCGAATCGTCGCACGATCCGCTGCAGAGTGAAAATTTCATTCTATTAAGTCCCGTCTACAAAGTAGCCTGTAAAAAGAACTTTGAAACATCTTGTAGAATAAAAGGAAAACTAACCGATAATGAGCACTTCTTGCTGAAACTGGTTGGGGGAGAGATGGGCGGGGGGAGGGGGGGCAATTGACATATTGTTTGCATATAGGCCGACCCAGTAATACTACATTGTTTTTCTGCAGAAACAGGTCAGTCAAGAGTAGAGTTTTTTTTTTGGTCATCACTCTACTGACTGATTTGATGCGGCCCGCCACGAATTCCTTTCCTGTGCTAACCTCTTCATCTCAGAGTAGCACCTGCAACCTACGTCCTCAATTATTTGCTTGACATATTTCAGTCTCTGTCTTCCTCTACAGTTTTTACCCACTACAGCTCCATCTAGTGCCATGGAAGTCATTCCCTCATGTCTTAGCAGATGTCCTATCATCCTCTCCCTTCTCCTTATCATTGTGTTTTCCACATGTTCCTTTCCTCTCCGATTCTGCGTAGAACCTCCTCATTCCTTACCTAATCAGTCCACCTAATTTTCAACATTCGTCTATAGCACCACATCTCAAATGCTTCGATTCTCTTCTGTTCCGGTTTTCCCGCAGTCAACGTACTGTACTTCAGACGTACATCCTTAGAAATTTCTTCCTCAAATTAAGGCCGGTATTTGATATTAGTAGACTTCTCTTTACCAGAAATGCCTTTTTTGCCATAGAGAGTCTGCTTCTGGTGTCCTCCTTTCTCCGTCCGTCATTGGTTATTTTACTGACTAGGTAGCAGAATTCCTTAACTTCATTGACTTCGTGACCATCAATCCTGATGTTAAGTTTCTCGCTGTTCTCATTTCTACTACTTCTCATTACCTTCTTTCTCCGATTTACTCTCAAACCATACTGTGTACTCATTAGACTGTTCATTCCGTTTAGCGGATCATTTAATTCTTCTTCACTTTCACTCAGGATAGCAATGTCATCAGCGAATCGAATCATTGATATCCTTTCACCTTGGATTTTAATTCCACTCCTGAACCTTTCTTTTATTTCAATCATTGCTTCCTCGATGTACAGATTGAAGAGTAGGGGCGAAAGGCTACAACCTTGTCTTACACCCTTCTTAATACGAGCACTTCGTTCTTGATCGTCCACTCTTATTATTCCCTCTTGGTTGTTGTACATATTGTATATGACCCGTCTCTCCCTATAGCTTACTCCTACTTTTTTCAGAATTTCGAACAGCTTGCACCATTTTATATTGTCGAACGCTTTTTCCAGATCCACAAATCCTATGAAAGTGTCTTGATTTTTCTTTAGCCTTGCTTCCATTATTAGCCGTAACGTCAGAATTGCCTCTCTCGTCCCTTTACTTTTCCTAAAGCCAAACTGATCGTCACCTTGCGCATTCTCAATTTTCTTTTCCATTCTTCTGTGTATTATTCTTGTAAGCAGCTTCGATGCATGAGCTGTTAAGCTGATTGTGCGATAATTCTCGCACTTGTCAGCTCTTGCCGTCTTCGGAATTGTGTAGATGATGCTTTTCCGAAAGTCAGATATATAGGCAGACTCATATATTTTACACACCAACGTGAATAGTCGTTTTGTTGCCACTTCCCCCAATGATTTTAGAAATTCTGATGGAATGTTATCTATCCCTTCTGCCTTATTTGACCGTAAGTCCTCCAAAGCTCTTTTAAATTCCGATTCTAATACTGGATCCGCTATCTCTTCTAAATCGACTCTTGGTTCTTCTTCTATCACATCACACAAATCTTCACCCTCATAGAGGCTTTCAATGTATTCTTTCCACCTATCTGCTCTCTCCTCTGCATGTAACAGTGGAATTCCCGTTGCACTCTTAATGTTGCCACCGTTGCTTTTAATGTCACCAAAGGTTGTTTTGACTTTCCTGTATGCTGAGTCTGTCCTCCGACAATCATATCTTTTCCGATGTCTTCACTTTTTTCCTGCAGCCATTTCGTCTTAGCTTCCCTGCACTTCCTGTTTATTTCATTCCTCAGCGACTTGTGTTTCTGTATTCCTGATTTTCCCGGAACATGTTTGTACTTCCTCCTTTCATCAATCAACTGAAGTATTTCTTCTGTTACCCATGGTTTTTTTGCAGCTACCTTCTTTGTACCTATGTTTTCCTTCCCAACTTCTGTGATGGCCCTTTTTAGAGATGTCCATTCCTCTTCAACTGTACTGCCTACTGCGCTATTCCTTATTGCTGTATCTATAGCGTTAGAGAACTTCAAACGTATCTCGTCATTCCTTAGTACTTACGTATCCCACTTCTTTGTGTATTGATTCTTCCTGACTAATGTCTTGAACTTCAGCCTACTCTTCATCACTACTATATTGTGATCTGAGTCTATATCTGCTCCTGGGTACGCCTTACAATCCAGTATCTGATTTCGGAATCTCTGTCTGACCATGATGTAATCTAATTGAAATCTTCCCGTATCTCCCGGACTTTTCCAAGTATACCTCCTCCTCTTGTGATTCTTGAATAGGATATTCGCTATTACTAGCTGAAACTTGTTACAGAACTCAATTAGTCTTTCTCCTCTTTCATTCCTTGTCCCAAGCCCATATTCTCCTGTAACCTTTTCTTCTACTCCTTCCCCTACAGCTGCATTCCAGTCGCCCATGACTATTAGATTTTCGTCCCCCTTTACATACTGCATTACCCTTTCAATATCCTCATACACTTTCTCTATCTGTTCATCTTCAGCTTGCGACGTCGGCATTTATACCTGAACTATCGTTGTAGGTGTTGGTCTGCTGTCGATTCTGATTAGAACAACCCGGTCACTGAACTGTTCACAGTAACACACCCTCTGCCCTACCTTCCTATTCATAACGAATCCTACACCTGTTATACCATTTTCTGCTGCTGTTGATATTACCCGATACTCATCTGACCAGAAATCCTTGTCTTCCTTCCACTTCACTCCACTGACCCCTACTATATCTAGATTGAGGCTTTGCATTTCCTTTTCCAAATTTTCTTGTTTCCCTACCACGTTCAAGCTTCTGACGTTCCACGCTCCGACTCGTAGAACGTTATCCTTTCGTTGATTATTCACTCTTTTTCTCGTGGTAACCTCCCCCTTGACAGTCCCCTCCCGGAGATCCGAATGGGGAACTATTCCGGAATCTTTTGCCAATGGAGAGATTATCATGACACTTCTTCAATTACAGGCCTCATGTCCTGTGGATACACGTTACGTGTCTTTAATGCAGTGGTTTCCATTGCCTTCTGCATCCTCATGTCGTTGATCATTGCTGATTCTTCCGCCTTTAGGGGCAATTTCCCACCCCTAGGACAAGAGAGTGCCCTGAACCTCAATCCGCTCTCTGCCCTCTTTGACAAGGCCGTTGGCAGAATGAGGCTGACTTCTTATGCCGGAAGTCCTCGGCCGCCAATGCTGATTATTTATCAAAATTTAGGCAGTGGCGGGGATCGAACCCGGGACCGAAGACGTTTCGATTATGACTCAAAGACGCTACGCCTAGACCACAGGTCTAGAGTTCACGTACACATTAACCAGCGGAACAATACTTCTGTTGCAGCACAATAATGGTGAGTATGTTCCTGTTTAAAAGCCTTTGACAGAAGAATGGGCAACAAGGTGCCTCAATCTAGATTTCTCCTTCTCCACCATCAATTTTGGTATGCGAACCTATTCACGGTGTCTTAACTCAAAAGGTTCTCACTGCCCCTGACTATATATATCTTTCTGCCCATTGCCTCTTTTCTCTCCCATTGACTTGCAGTATATGCAACAGCTATTGTCACCTCTCTCACAATGTAGCCTTTTATCTTTCTTGCCCGCTGCCATTGCCACTGTTTCCACCGTACCTCGGCAGTTCAGGAATTCTGGGGAGCCGCGTGGTCCGAGGCACCTTGTCACGGTTCGCTTGGCTCTCCCCGTGGGAGGTTCGAGTCCTCCCTCGGGCATGGTGTGTGTGTGGGTTGTAGTTAGCGTAAGTTAATTTAAGTTAGATTATGTAGTGTGTAACTCCAGGGGCCGATGACGTCAGCTGTTTGAACTCACAGAAGCTTACCACAAGTTTCCAACTTTCCTAATTCTGGGTAGTGAAACTTATTCTTCGCCTATGTCCACGTCTTTAAAATTTCGTTCCAAAGAGCGCCTTGCCGGTGTCGGAGCTTCCAGATCCTCCCAACCACGTGTATGGTCTCGAGTAAGCTGTGTTATCCTATTCTCCTATCTCTCTCTTTTTCTTTTTTTTCTTCACTGCTTCTGTCTCCATCCACCTCTCATTCTCTTCAATGCCACTGTCACTATCTCTCACTGACCATCAATATCTCCTCCAATATTGTTTCTCTCTTTGGCTCTCGCTGCTATTGCGTTCATCCATTTCTCTTTCTCTTTTATTGTCTCCTCCCTCCTTCTCTGGCACTGGCACTATATCCTCTCTCTTCCACCATCACTGGGGCCGGCCGTGGTGGCCGTGCGGTTCTGGCGCTGCAGTCCGGAACCGCGGGACTGCTACGGTCGCAGGTTCGAATCCTGCCTCGGGCATGGGTGTGTGTGATGTCCTTAGGTTAGTTAGGTTTAAGTAGTTCTAAGTTCTAGGGGACTTATGACCTAAGATGTTGAGTCCCATAGTGCTCAGAGCCAATTTGAACCACCATCACTGTCTCTCTTTCAGCACAAAAAAACGCGAATACGTCCGCACGCAAAAACTTTTGGTGACGAAGGCGGAATGAGGATTGAGGCACCTGGTTCCCCACATTTCTGTCAGAGTCTTTTAGAGAGGAACGTATTCACCTTTTTTGTGCTCTGAAAGAAGCATTTTACAGCTGGTTGCCTTGTTTTCTCTGTTACAGCAGGGCGTGCTGCTTACATAGAATGACTTCTATAGGTTAGTAAAGCTTAACAGATTATTTACATACATCGACGTATTTATATACCTTGATAAACATTAACAACAAATAAGTACACTTGATGTAAGATTGACACAAAATCATTTGCTTTACAGTCTTTGTGAATGTTTTTCTCACCGATAGCAGTTCATCGAAACTGCCCGGCTTATGATGTGTAAACATCTCATTATAAATACGTTACTGAATTACATAATTTTGGCAGTAATTTTACGTTCCTTACACGCTTTTTAAGATCGTTTTTATCTCTTTTTTGTAACTGCAGTACGACTTTGGATGTATCTGTATGGACGTGAAGTGCCCACTACGCAGAGAAAGGTCGTCGTGAAGCTTTATTGGTAAAAAATGCTCATTAAAATGTAGGTTGGTGACTTTTGACCCCTTGCACTGGTCCCAGAACCCCTGCTATGTGTTCCCTACGTCAGCTAAAAGTACATCTACGAGCCCAAACCGGATTTATGAGCATATTTTGCGGCATAAGTACGGCAATCTAGAACCTCTAGATCTCGGTAGCGGATAATTACATCGAAAAAAATTGCAGGTTTCCCTAAGAACATCATCTAAAAAATTTAGAGTAAAAATTCTACCATTTACCATCAATTAAAATTATAGAAATCACTATCCCTTCAATTCGTATTTTTGCTATCCAAAATTCGTAGTTTTTTTGGCGTATTTCGATGGCGGATACTGATTTTCGAAAATGGGAAAATGGTACCTAAGGAACGTAAATTTGAAATTTCAGGCATTTTCCATGGTTAATTATTTAGATAATTGCGGCCCACGGTACAAAACGGCTAAAAGCCAGTTATCGCTGGTTTCTGCGTTAGTATAGTAATTTTAAACCTCTGGAACTCGGTAACGGATAATGATACGGAAAAAGTTTCGAAACCCTCAGAAAATGACATTTTAAGAACATATGGTCAATATTTTGAGAGTCTGCCTCAAACAGAAATTATAGAAATGGCCAGCAACACAGCTGGTATTTTTCGTGCCCAAAAATCATTGTTCTTTGGAGTTTTCTCAGAAACGGCGCATGAACAATTGGTGCTTACATAAGCCATCTAAGGTTCGTCCTAGACGACAGCTAATTCAAATGAGCCATCCGTTTCGCTGAATTTGCCTGGGCTAAAGGAAGTGTAAAATGTTTCAGCTACACTATGTCCCTTTTTCAGATAGGTATACATGTGGTCGTCAATCCAACGGCTATCGAAAACTCTTGACCCCTTATTTCTACGATCAATAGTTACCGAGATATGACCCGCCGGAAAATCACATCTTCGCGCAACGGCTTTGTGGAACATACTGGTACCTTGCACTGTCGTGAATGGACCTATAGCATAAAAGGAACGTCGTTGCAGAGTCAATATAAGTCGAAGTACACGTGGCGGTCCTGTTCCGTGTTGAAGTGGCTATCAGGCCATCCGGTATCTGTGCTGCGCGAGCCCGGTGGTCGTGTGCCTGGTCGGGCGGACGGCCGGGCGCATGACGTGGACGAGATAAGCCTCGTAAATCGGCGCTTGCATAAAGCGGGGCGCGTTGTTTCGGCCCGGGCGCCCATCCGCGGGCCTAATCCCGGGGCAGCTTATCTGCCGCTTTCTGCCGACGTGGCCGCTGAAGACGCAGCTCCGGCGAATGTCATCCCGACGCGGCCGATCGCATCCGTCGGGTAATCCGGTCGGGACAGAGCGCGCCCTCGCCACAGTAGGGCAGAGACTAGAGTAGGGGGCGCAGTGGTAGCGCCTTGCTGACGGGGTTCAGCCGCAAGTGCTTGGTGCAAGTGCGAAGAACACACACGAGGTCAAACAAGGGTAGCAGGTACGTCTTTTAATTTAACGGTTATTTAATAACCCCTATAGCTTGCAGGATACTTGCGACTGAATTACTGAATGCCAGGTATTTCATCAAAAAATGTAAGAAGGTAAAGTAGCAGTTATTCCATCATTTTTCTGGTAGTGAATTCGGGATATTATGAACTCATGTAGCGATATTTCGGGTGACAACCTTTCAGCCATTCTCAAGATTCTTGCACTGCTGGACATTAAAATTGCTACACCCCGAAGATGACGTGCTACAGACGCGAGATTTAATCGACAGGAAGAACAACCTGTGATATGCAAATGATTAGCTTTTCAGAGCATTCACACAAGGTTGGCGCCGGTGGCGACACCTCCAACGTGCTGACATAAGGAAAGTTTCCGACCGTTTCTCATACACAAACAGCAGTTGACCGGCGTTGACCGGTGAAACGTTGTTGTGATGCCTCGTGTAAGGTGGAGAAATGCGTACCATCACGTTTCCGACTTTTATAAAGGTCGGATTGTAGCCTATCGCGATTGCGGTTTATCGTATCGCGACATTGCTGCTCGCTTTGGTCGAGATCCAATGACTGTTAGCAGAATATGGAATCGGTGGGTTCAGGAAGGTAATAGGGAACGCCGTGCTGGATCCCAACGGCCTCGTATCACTAGCAGTCGAGATGACAGGCATCTTGTCCGCGTGGCTGTAACAAATTGTGCAGCCACGTCTCGATCCCTGAGTCAACAGATGGGGACGTTTGCACCAACAGTTCGACGGCGTTTGCAGGAGCATGGACTATCAGCTCGGAGACCATGGCTTCAGTTACCCTTAACGCTGCATCACAGACGGGAGCGCCTGCGATGGTGTACTCAACGACGAACCTGGGTGCACGAATGGCTAAACGTCATTTTTTCGGATGAATCCAGGTTTTGTTTACAGCATCATGGTGATCGCATCCGTGTTTGGCGACATCGCGGTGAATGCACATTGGAAGCGTGTATTCGTCATCGCCATACTGGCGTATAAACCGGGGTGATGGTACGGGGTGCCATTGGTTACACGTCTCGGTCACCTCTTGTTCGCATTGACGGCACTTTGAACAGTGGACGTTACATTTCAGATGTGTTACGACCCGTGGATCTACCCGTCATTCGATCCCTGCGAGACCTTACATTTCTGCAGGATAATGCACGAACCCATGTTGCAGGTCCTGTACGGGCCTTTCCAGATACAGAAAATGTTCGTCTGCTGCCCTGGCCAGCACATTCTCCAGATCTCTCACCAATTGGAAACGTCTGGTCAATGGTGGTCGAGCAACTAGCTCGTCACAATACGCCAGTCGCTACTCTTGATGAACTGTGTTATCGTGTTGAAGCTGCATGGACAGCTGTACCTGTAGACGCCATCCAAGCTCTGTTTGACTCAATTACCAGGCGTATCAAGGCCGTTATTACGGCCATAGGTGGTTGTTCTGGGTACTGATTTCGCAGGATCTTTGCACCCAAATTGCGTGAATATGTAATCACATGTCAGTTCTAGTATAATATATTTGTCCAATGAATACCCGTTTATCATCTGCATTTCTTCTTGATGTAGCAATTATAATGGCCAGTAGCGTACCCCACGTTGCACGATGTACTAAACGCGCATTCATCAAAGAAAATACTGTTGTAACAAGATCGTTAGTCAGAGATAAAACTTGAAAATTGCTTAAAGGTTGTCAGCCGAAATATCTGGACACGAGTTAGTAAAAAGTTAGTAATATCCTGGATGCGCTCCCGAAAAATGATGTAAAACTTCAGGAAGGACACAGCTGATTAATTTTCTGATCATATTATGGTGTTTTGATGCCCATTGATTCTCATATGAGTGTGGTACAAGGGTTTCTCCCGGAAACTGTGGCTTGGGAAAATGGGAAGTGTTGCGGAGGATATTACGTGGAACAGGACATCGGACATGTATTTGGTATGGGGCTCTTTAGTGTTGGCCAGAGATTGTGATACCAGCTAAGGAAAGATGAAGTGCACCGGAAAGTGGGTTTGGGGGGGGGGGGGGCAGAATAGGATAGGATTTCAGGGACGCGATCTTAATTAGGGAGGCAAAGGCGATTTAAATTACGTTGGGGAACGATAAGATGTGTTTGATGAGACAGGAAATAAGTTCCAGAATGATTCGCAGGAGAACTTCCGTGAAAGTTTGAAGGTAGGTGATGAGATACTGGTGGAAGTAAAGCTGCAAGGACGGGTCGTGAGTCGTGCTTGGGTAGCTCTATGGGCAGACGAATAGTCCACCATAGGCAAAGTTCCAACTTACTGACGACGGTGCTGAAACGCGATTCCGTACTGAACACAATGCGACGCCGTACATGAGCAGTTCATTATTTCCGGTCAAGGCACCATTCCAAACTCCGGCCTACACTCTGTGCGGTAGTTACCTGGCCTGGTTGCTGGTACTCTCCGACCAACGGTGCGGGGGGGCATTATAGTTGCAGGAAGTCCGTTTCTTGTTGCTTTTCCTAGTATTTAGGAGCAGATTTGAAGGAGTCGTGGTGTGCCTGGTGCACAATACAGTCACCGCTGTACTTGGTGCACGATACAGTCACACTCCCTTATGGAGGTCACACTTGGTTGACAGGTACCTTGACAACAAATATGCATAACACTTGCCAGGCAGTCCAGAATCGATCCACTATCACATCTGAATGTCCTGCAGAGATGGATATTCCATGATTCGACTATCTGTTCAAATGGAGACTCATAATGAAGACCCTCTCAAAGTCTGTCAGGCCCCGATAACGCTGCCTAACGTAAATACACGGCATTTCCGTGTCTTTCACAATAGTTACTCAGTACTGACACCGCTGGTGCGCCTTGTATGTCCTACCAAACCTAATAATATCACTAAACTGGAAAAACACTAATGCACCCCAGTGACAGTTCTACAAACAATGCCAGCAGAAATAGGCATATACGCTTTGCAGATGATGTATTCAAAAACTGATATTAGTCTCGAACCTGTATTCATTAATTTTATGCTGGCTGAAAGGTTTTGGTCTCACGCCATTCTCAAAGGCTCTACAAGAAAAATACATGAACGGCTATAAGCAGTAATACATTAGTGCAGTTACATAAAGCATATTTAGCACAAACTGAAGCACCAAGCACTCAGTAAGAAAATGATTGAACACATGAAATGCACAACATGAAGAAAACAAAGGGTGGTGTTATTCATTAAAATATCTGTAACACACTCTTAGAAAAAACGAAACTGAATCTCTTAAGCATGGATACGAAGTATCTGAATTACATTACTGGATGATATCTGAATGCAAATTGACTCACTGTACCCACCGAAATATTAGGTGAAGAAGCCGCCAGGCGGCAATATTATAGGGCGTTAATGAAAATTTTATGTTTTAAAAAACGGAAGTATTGATCCAATTGAGTAATACTATATAGTTTTAAGCGAAAAATAACATTCTATTACATCTATCACATCGCCCAGATTCTTTACCTAATATTTCTGTATGTACAGTGAGTCAGTTTGCACTCAGATGTCATCAAGCAAAGTAGGTCAAATACTTTGTAGCTATGTTTGACAAATTCAGTTTCTTTTTACCTAAGAAGGTATTAAAGATATTTCAGTGAATAATACCTCCCATTGTTTTTACGATCTGCATTTCATGTGTTTAATTATTTTCTCTTGCTGAGTGCTTGGTGCTTCAGTTTGTGCTAAATACGTTTCAAGAATTGTACCAACGTATTTCCATTGATACTCTTTCATGTCTTTCTCTTGTAGAGCCTTTAAAATGCTAACAATTTGAGATAGTAAACCTGGGGTCGGAGAACCCAGCTTATGAAGATTTGAAAGTAAACTTGTCTACCGCTTTGTCTAGCATTACTATTTTCCAGCTTATTCACAACTAACATGCGTAAAAGTTTTCACGTACTGTACTGTTAATTTAGATGTTTATTCTTTATTTCCTCCAAGGAAACAAGGAGGACGAGTCTGAATATTAGTAAGTGGTGATGCATGTTTTGTTTACTTTACATGTCCATAAGTTGGCGTTGTTGTATTTTATTTACATTGTCCCATGACAGAACGTGTTACGAATTAACGACAGACCCATTCATTACTCACAAGGGAAACTCTCCATTCAGATTTATTGGTAAGAGAGCCCAGTGGATATCCCGTCAAAAAACGAGCACAGATCAAGCATTAAAACAGGAGGACGGGTACTGAACAGTGAAAAAGAAGCAGAATATTAACTTTTAAACATTTTTATTGGCTGGGATCCAGCAACTGTACGCTATTTTGTTACTGGGTGTGAATACAGCTACATTAGTTGCAACCGATGTGCCTATATATACATCCTGTAACAGAATAGAAGCAATGAACGATTCAAACTCAACAAGTCCAACTTTCTGATAAACAGAGAAACAACGTCTAAGTGGTTAGGTAGTCACGGTGTTGGAATGCCACGTAGAAAAGCCGTTGTCAAAACTCCCTCGTTCCCGTTATTTTAATTAATTTATATTTTCACAGCACTATGAACTTTTCGTTTGTTCTCTTTCTGCAGTCTTGGCAGTTGTCATTCTATATATTGGTTATAGAATACGAGTCATGTTGTAAGAATACATTACGTCGCAAGCAAATGTGATGAATAGTGAGAGCAGGCGAGATGTCATATAAACGTCTCACAGAAATAAAAACAGCAAGTAAACTACTGAGAACTTCGTTACAACAAAGATACTCAAGAGTCAAAACATCCAAAACGCAACGCAACTTAAAAAACATTAAACACTTATGTTTTGACGGAGCCCGGAGAAACTGTGTGATTGTGAAACTGTTGCGTTCGTTTGTTGCTGGTCATGTTACGAACTGTTATTTTTTCATCGTTTCCTTGGGAGTGATCACATTCACATTCAAATGAACACCTAAATCGGGCAAGGAGACGTATCTCTCTCAATCACCAGGCGTACCAGTTAGGTGTGTCAGTAAGAGATTTCTATCATATGACACACGTACTGTCACTAATGCCATGTATGACACTCTAAACGTGTTTTCCGGTGGAGAATTCGGTTGACTTGTCGCCTTGTCATCAAACGTTTGCAGTTACCATTTGAAAGCGACTTCCTTTCGGCTGCTAATAGGGTAGTTGTGCAGAATCAATTTTCATTGTAAGTCCCTAACTTACACCTAGTTGTTTGCAAACGGACGTTACACCAGTACACAGACACAAACTTGAATGAACCGGAAAAAGGAAAACGTAGCATTCAACAAGGGCCGCCCGCTAGACAGTCCAACACCAGGACGCCGTTATTTAGCCACGCTGCTGTATCTGGCTCTTCTTGTGCTTAGGCCATACAGTGTTCCTATTTTGCTTTTTTTTTCACAGTTCAGTACAACTTCTTCCTGTTTTCATGCGTGATCGGTGTTCAGTTTTACCAATAAATCTATGGGGGCGCGATGGTGTTTCCCTTATCAGTGCTATTCAGGGACGTACAGTGAAGTACGATGGAGCAGTACCGGTACAGTATTTCCTGGTCGCTGGATTGGAAGGTGAGGTCCTATTCCAATGCCTGCGAGGTCACCTGACCTGAATCCCCCTGATTATTTCCTATGGGGACATCTAAAGTCACTTGTATATGAGATCCCAGTGCACACGGAGATGGAATTAGCTGCCAGAATTGTAGCTGCCTCTCATGTGATTCGAAACACGCCAGGGATGTTTGTCAGGGTGGGTCAGAATCTTGTTCGCCGATGTCGTGGTTATACGGAGGTTGACGGCCGTCAGTTTCAGGACATTTTGTAGGATACACAACAAATGGTATGTTCATTGTGTCAATGATGGTATTGTATTTAACTAATGTAAATGAAAAGTACACGGTAATGTGATTTTATTCCTATTATCTCCATAAGACTGCCTTCTCCAATCTAGGTTCCCTACCTCTAATGGTTTAGTAGAGCATCCTCTACGACCTGTTAAAAATGCTTGCACGCTCGCAGGAGACACCTCGTACAATTCTTCTCATTTACATACATGCCGATGGTGTGTACGTTGTCGATGACTTCTCAGTACTTTAAAAACATGTTTATTCAGTCTCTCTAGACTTCAAGTTTGTAATCTGTAGACCTTATCTCCTTTTTCTGGATGCTCACAACTTTCTTTAAAATGTAACAGCGTAAAATCGTAGGAGATATAAAAAATTAGGCAGCACTAAATTTTTATCAGATCACCAAGATACTGAGCAAAGTCAGGTACAAGCCTTTGGCTTGAGGTACATACGCTACGACAGCGACCGTATCAAGAAGGTTGAATAACATTTCTTTGGGTTTCTCCTTCCGACGGTGAAAACTGGAAACGACTTGTCAGCAGAGATACATTGGAACAAATGAACACGTAATCGATATGAAGAAAAGCAACAGCGAAAAGAGAATAAAGCAGCTTGCCACATTACAGGGAAGAAGGTAAATGTATATCGCATTTGGGGGAACCGTGAGCACCAGAAGGCCGGTTTCTCAAAAATGAGATAGACTGTACGGTGTTGGAATTCAGTTTTTCGAAGGTTTTGGGGAAGGAAAGTACTCTAGGTGGTTTAGCAGGTGCAGGAACTTTGTGAGCTTGTGTAGAGTATGAATGCAACTTCCCGGTTTCACGCGTAAATGGAGGTGCGTCGTTCAGTGATTTGAAGAGAGACATAAAACTGGGGGGTGGACGTCATAACTCTGTTGTCTTAGGTAGGGGTGGGACAGAGAAGGATTTCATATTTATGTTGTTTAATAACCAGGTCCGGCGTTACTAGTGTTAGTCTAATGTAGACTTTTATTCGGATGGATATGAAGTGACAGCTCCAGGTCTGATTTTCATCCAATATATTTCTTTGTGTTAATTAGGTTGTTTGATGTCTGCGACGTAAAATTCTCCGGTGGTTTTAAATTTAATTATGGTCTTTTTTTCAGGTTTCGAATCAGATTCTCAGCCCTCGCTATTTATTTTTCTCACGTTCCAAGGTGGAAGTGAGTTACAGCTATTAAATTCACACACACTACGCATTTAGCCTAAATGTAGCACAGCTGGCGTCTAGCAAAAAATACACGTTTATTGCGTCTGTCTAGCTTCGAGTCACCCAACTAGACCATTACCGATTTCCACTGTTTAAAGTCATCTAACATCCAGCAATTCAAGCTATACGAAGACTGACACAGAGACTGGGATTGAAATTATTTGTCAGTCACATAGCACTCACAAATATAGGCCTGCAACAGGTACCTCGATTTTCCGAAGCAGGACTTTAGTCTGAGGCTCTTATTGATCGCATTTTTTGCTTAAGCCAACTGTGGCTTTGTTCATCGGTCCTATTGACACTTCGCTCACTTGCAGTTGCGGCGTGCACACTTGTCTGTGTTTTAGGTCGTCGATTAAGCATCGATCTCTGATTCGAGACGCGACGTAGTTCTTGGCACTAACCTGCTTGGTTTGTGATCCGACGGTAGCAAATGTGGCCATTAAAAGACAATAAGACTTCTACAAAAATTAACACATTAATAAGTTTATTTCGAATATACACACTTAATAACTGAGATAACGTAACTTTGTATACATGTATAAGGGGAAGTCAAATGAAAACCAAACCCGCGCCACAACGGTACCATCGAAAGTTTCCATTCAAAAATAATCACCACTCACGTTAAGAAGTTTATTTCACTGGGAGACGATCATTTCCAGCTTCGTAGAACGCGGTCGACCGCTGGCGGATCCTCAACCGCACCCACTCTCGCACTTCCTCGTCCGACTGAAACTGACGTCTACGCATTTATTCCTTCAGGTCGTCAACGAAGTGAAAATCACACCGTTAAATACCCGGGTTGTACAAAGGATGTTGCAGTGTATCCCAACCACATCGCTGAAGCATTGAGTGAGAGAGGGCCTTATCGTACAAATGGATGATTCCGTCCGACAGCCCGAGCGCAAACTGCAAAGCCGTCAGTGGAAACATCCCATCCGTCCCTCGCCAAAGAAATCTAAAGCTGTTCACTCACGTTTCGGCGAAGTCACGGTGACCTCCTTCGACTGCAGGGGCTCTCCGCTCCAGGGCGGAATCATCTTGTCGCATCATAATGCCCGCCCCCAAATTGACAATCGGACTAAGGCTACGCTCCAGCGATTTGGTTGAGAAACACTGTAAGATCATCCGCACAGCCCAGATACTTCACCGTGGGATTTCCACATCTTTGGCGACCTGAAGAAAGACATGCGTGGACGTCGTTTTCAGATGGACGAGGAAATGCAAGAGTGAATGCAATTGTAGATCCATCGTCTGCCTGCTGTGTTCTACGAAACAGGAACTGTAATAATTATCTTAACACACTCTGATAGGTACACAAAAGAATTACGGACATTGGCTGCGAGAGGTCATTGGTTGAAATTAGTTGACAAAGATGAAAATTTGTGCCAGACAAGAACCCGGATCTCCTGCTTGCTAGGCAGATGCTCTGACCACTGAGCCATCTGGACACAGTTGTCATTACAGCTGCACGGTCTACACTAGCACTGTCAGACCCAAATTCTCAACTTATCCACACACTTCAAATTTATTGCCCCTTGCGCATTATCTTCATTACACGTGACATTTAGCCGATTTCCGTAAGAGTCCGAACCTGGTGTGTATTTGCACTAAAGAGATCATTGGCCGACGTCACGCGTTCAGAAAGAATAGCCCCCGGCCCCCACGCAGACATTCACCCTCTATAGGTACTTTATGATAAGGTACTGACACGCAGTGACGTTTAATAGCACGAAAAATCTCATCACATGACCCATTTAAAAAGGAGGTACGAATATGGATAGTAAAATACAATGAAACCAAGGCAGACACTCAAACCAACTTTCACACGGTGGTAGCAAGCACGTGACTACTTTTCATCGTAAATCCTCAGGATACGTATAGCCCTTCGTTAAAAGTTCAATAGAATATGTCCAGAGACACGCTCACAACACGTGCACTATAATTTAACAAAGCTTTAAACATAAATTTTGATTTTTAATTTCATACTAAATTGTGGTAAAATACTTGTGCGCTACGTGCAGACGCGTTAACGTGAAGTGGCGCTATTGGCAGTGAACAGGGGGTAAGTCCCGGCGCACTCGCTCGCCCCTGTATCTCACACATGATACAGCGCTTGGTTTACTTCAACATGTCCCCTACGCAAGTAATATTTCGCTGGCCTGGAGACGCAGTTATACTCGGTGGGCGGCCTTTGGTGCGGTAAAAAGCTCTGCTTATTGTTATGTACACCTTAAAAACCCTGCAGCAGACGTTGTATGTGGAGTAACCTGCCTACTGTAAGACAGCTTGCTGAGTGCGGAAGGCTAAAGTAGCATTATGTCAGTGCCTGCCACTGGATTTTTGTAACTGTTGATTCACGTGTTGCCCGAACGAGCCAATGAAGCACAAAGGAGTAGATGGCGCCAACCTGAAGGCATATCACCCTTGAAGCAATTGTAATAGCAAAAGCAGGATATCTGGCAACCAAGGCAAAGGAAAATAGATAAAAAATTGGAAGAATATACCTGTTCATCGTGACAGATACCAAAATGTCACGTTCTCCAGCGCCCGCCAGATAACATCCCTATGTGCAGTGCAGTGTCACTGGCTGCATAGTCAACAGGCGCGGACATCCGGCAAGGCACATTGCGACGACTGACCCAAGAGGGGATCACAGCAGATGGAAGTACATTGCTACACGTTCGGTAGACACCAATCACCTGACGGATGACATCAAATTACATGGCGGGCTAATGAAGAAGCAGCTTGTCATCCTATCCAGGAGCAGCCATGCACGCATACTGAGCGCACACATTTACGTGAAATTATACCCAGCATCGTCGTACTTCTAGGGCCAGTCCACTTTCGGTCTATAGCGAGTCCACAGCGAGTTCATGGTGCGACCAGTCCACAGTCAGGGTCCACACTAAGAAGCAAGCGATGCCACCGTCAGTACAGTAGATCTCCACTCAGTCATTTTGGAATTTAACTTGGTGGGTACGGACTTGTAAGAGCGGGACTGCATGTGAAGTTGCGCGTTTAGTTACTGGAAGTTGTCTATTTCAGGATAGGCTGTTTGTGTTCAATTAAGCCAGAGTTCTATGTTATTTCTGAGTTTTCTAATAAATGCAGCTATTGTAGTCGCATTATTTATTTGTGTAGTTGCCTTCAGCACTACCACTGGCGCAGTCGCCCTGAATTGACATGCCTCTTGGACAGACAGACACATTCACGTTACCGATCACTGTTCATTGTTCATTTTCCAGAACGCGTTTAGAATATTTAAACTTCCACCGCCAGGATGATTTACGTTGATCGATATGGCATATTTGTGTTATATTACAACTTTGGAGTAACCGCTGGTACTGTCTGTGAGACGAAGAACATAAACCCAAAATTTACAGGTACAAAGCTAACCGTGCGTTGGTATCAGGTTCCACATACCTAAGAAAACCTAGCAATGGCTTGTCGAATCCATTACACGAGACTTGCTGCTATGTGGGTTACGAAGGTGGACCAGAAGCTTTTAATCAGACAACCATAACGTTTTTGGCTCGTCTATGTATTACACGGTTTTGAATACTTGGGAAGCAAAAGGTGTTTGAATTAGAATTAGTATTATCCAATAAACGCTCTCGCTAGAAGTACACTCTACCAAAACTACGGTGCTGTAATTTTCATGCAGTACATCAGTGGCGTAAAAAGCAGTAGGATTACTGGTAATATTTGTAGCGTTGGTGGGAAAAAGAAGATAAATGAATAAACAGCAGAGGAATTGAGTTCCGACGAATTCTCTTGGTTTTTTGTTTCTTTGACTGTTTGTTTCGCACATAATTAGAACTGCACGTATATAGTGTTAGTCCATTGTGCATTGAATATAGCTATAAAATATAATGCGCATTTTGTTGTTGTTGTGGTCTTCAGTCCTGAGACTGGTTTGATGCAGCTCTCCATGCTACTCAATCCTGTGCAAGCTTCTTCATCTCCCAGTACATACTGCAGCCTACATTATTCTGAGTCTGCTTAGTGTATTCATCTCTTGGTATCCCTCTACGATTTTGCCCTCCACACTGCCTTCCAATACTAAATTGGTGATCCCTTGATGCCTCAGAACATGTTCTACCAACCGATCCCTTCTTCTGGTCAAGTTGTGCACAAACTTCTCTTCTCCCCATGCGCATTTTATAAGTAATAAAATTAGCTTATACCGTTGCTTCTGCCCTCTCATGTAACCAGAGGAATCACTTCTGATACAGCTGAGGTTTACAAACAAAAACGTTAAAAAATCTATATAATTATTGTTGTCATTTTGTAATGAATACAACATTCTTATCACGATCGAAAGAAAAGTTGCCTGTCATTACTGACAAGCGCTGAAATTATTTATGAGCGACAGAAACACGTTTCCTATAATCTCGGCGTAGTATTAAAGGGATAATTGATATGGTTTTAGCCGGACGGTGTGGCCGAGCGGTTCTAGCACTGCAGTCTGGAACCGCGCGACCGCTACGGTCGCAGGTTCGTATCCTGCCTCGGGCATGGATGTGTGTGATGTCCTTAGGTTAGTTAGGTTTAAGCAGTTCTAAGTTCTAGGGGACTGATGACCTCAGAAGTTGAGTCCCATACTGCTCAGGGCCATTTGCACCATTTGATATGTTTTGTTTCAGGGATTTCTTTCTTTTTTTTTATTCTCACTACAGCGTCCTCCCGCTTCAAGTTTCAAATCAACAATTTTCAAATAAAACCTGATTTAAACATTTCAATTTCAATTTTACTATAAATACGGTTTATTTTTAAATAAAAGGCAGGAGGAACAGTTAAGTAGAACAAAAAATATTCTATAGGTTACGCGGCCGATTTGTACATGATGCAGTACCATTAATTAGACCATCGCTTGTGTTGGACGTCAACGTGCAATAAACACCCCCTCCCCCCCCCCCCCAAAGACAACAGGTGGAAGCACTAGCAGTGGGTGCTGTACGAAGTGTGGGAACGCGGGAAACAGTGCAGCCGTTTACTTAATGGAGAAACGGAGCGATTTATCTGACGTACAAAAGGGCATGCTCATTGGATTTCTGGTCTATGGTGGAAGCATTGCTTGTAAACTGTTCGCGTGCCACTGTGGTTAAAAAATACCATGGAAAATGGCCCTTTCCAAAATCGTCGCGGAAGCAACTGTGATGCACCACAGGCCATGGACGACAGGCGTGATCGACGGCTGCTGAGTTTTCTAAACGAATACACGTGCAAAGTTGAGCAGCTCACCGCCCAGATGAACCAAGGGGCTACGAACCGTGTCGCTCCAACCACCGTTCAGCAAACTTGTTGCTTATCGACGCCGGCAGCAGGCGCTTGGTTCATCCACCCTCTCTGATGGCTGATCACCGACGCTGAGGGCTGGAATTTGAGCGCCAATACGACAGATGGCGACAGATGGCCATTTCAAATGAATCACGTTTTATGCTAAATCGGGCAGAGCTGTCGTCTATAGTTCTGCAACAATTGCCGGCAGGGTCCAGGACGGAGGAGAGAGCATAACGGTCAAGGGAATATTTCGTGGCATTCCGAGGCTTATCTCGTAATACTGGAAGGCACAATGGATCAAGTGTGCATCTAACTTTGGGGACCATCTCCGACCCTACATGCAATTTATTTTTCCTCGCCATGATGGAATCTATCAACAGAACAATACAAAGTGCCACACAACTTGTTGTGTGCGTGGATAGTTAGAAGATAACGAGGATGAGTTTACCGTACTCGCCTGACCACCAGACATCCAGGATTTAAACACATTTGAGAATCTGTCGGTTCTTCTCCATTTCACAGCTCGAACCAACGATCCTCAACCGTGAAACCTATCATAGTTGTCCACTAGAATCGGTGTGGCTCCACGTCCCCGTCGAAACATTCCAGCACCTCGCTGACACTCTTCCTGTACGCCCGCGCTGAAAAAGTTGGTCAGTCAGGCTTTCGACAGGAAGTTACATTAATTTGACAGGCCGTACATATCCTCAGTCAGTTTCCAGATGGTTCACCGCCTCCTGTTTCTCAAGAAAGACACAAATCGTACACGCAAACAAAGTGATCGAAACGCGGCAACGCCCAATAGATATGCAACATACATAACCTACAGGTAACCCAGTCAAAATCTTACACTACCGGCCATTAAAATTGCTACACCACGAAGATGAGGTGCTACAGACGCGAAATTTAACCGACGGGAAGAAGATGCTATGATATGCAAATGATTAGTTTTTCAGAGCGTTGTCCGCAGCTCGTGGTCGTGCGGTAGCGTTCTCGCTTCCCGCGCCCGGGATCCCGGGTTCGATTCCCGGCTGGGTCAGGGATTTTCTCTGCCTCGTGATGACTGGGTGTTGCGTGATATCCTTAGGTTAGTTAGGTTTAAGTAGTTCTAAGTTCTAGGGGACTGATGACCATAGATGTTAAGTCCCATAGTGCTCAAAGCCATATGAACCATCTTTTTTTTTTCGGAGCATTGAGACAAGATTGGCGCCGGTGGCGACACCTATAACGTGCTGAGACGAGGAAAGTTTCCAACCGATTTCTCAAACACTAAAACAGCAGTTGACCGGCGTTGCCTGGTGAAACGTTGTTGTGATGCCTCGTGTAAGGAGGAGAAACGCGTACCATCACGTTTCCGACTTTTATAAAGGTCGGATTGTAGCCTATCGCGATTGCGGTTTGTCGTATCGCGACATTGTTGCTCGGGTTGGTCGACAGCCAATGACTGTTAGCAGAATATCGAATCGGTGGGTTCAGGAGGGTAATACAGAACGCCGTGCTGGACGCCAACGGCCTCGTATCACTAGCAGTCGAGTTGACGGGCATCTCATCCGCATGGCTGTAACAGATCCTGCAGCCACGTCTCGATCCCTGACTCAACAGATGGGGACGTTTGCAAGACAACAACCATTTGCAGGAACAGTTCGATAACTTTTGCAGCAGCATGATCAGCTCGGAGACCATGGCTGTGGTTACCCTTGACGCTGGATCACAGACAGGAGCGCTTGCAATGGCGTACTCAACGACGAACCTGGGTGCACGAATGGCAAAACGTCATTATTTTGGATGAATCCATGTTCTGTTTACAGCATCATGATAGTCGCATCCGTGTTTGGCGGCATCGCGGTGAACGCACATTGGAAGCGTGTATTGGTCACTGCCATACTGGCGTATCACCCGGCGTAATGGTATGGGGTGCCATTGGTTGCACGTCTCGGTCACCTCTTGTTCGCATTGACGGCACTTTGAAGAGTGGACGTTACATTTCAGATGTGTTACGACCCGTGGCTCTACCCTTCATTCGATCCCTGCGAAACCCTACATTTCAGCAGGATAGTGCACGACCGCATGTTGCAGGTCCTGCACGGGTCTTTCTGGATACAGAAAATGTTCGATTGCTGCCCTTGCCAGCACATTCTCCAGATCTCTCACCAACTGAAAACGTCTGGTCGATGGTGGCAGAGCAACTGGCTCGTCACAATACGTCAGTCACTACTCTTGATGAACTGTGTTATCGTGTTGAGGCTGCATGGGCAGCTGTACCTGTACACGCCATCCAAGCTCTGTTTTATTCAATGCGCAGGGGTGTCAAGGTCGTTACTACGACCACAGATGGATGTTCTGGGTACTGGTTTCTCAGGATCTATGCACTCAACCTGCGTGAAAATGTAATCACATGTCAGTTCTGGTATAATATATTTGTCCAATGAATACCCGTTTATCATCTGCACTTTTTCTTGGTGTAGCAGTTTTAATGGCCAGTTGTGTAAATGACCAAGGCTCCTTCTAATACTACGGTAGTCTACGGTGGCCAACGGTAGTCTTACAACTTTAGGTCTGACTCAAGAGTTGTGCAAGACTTGAAAAGAGACGTGGTTTCACAGTTAACGATGATGAAACCAAATTTGAAACGTGAAACGGGAGGGATAGAAGAAGAAGATAATAGAGCTGATTTCGATATAATCGCACAGATCCGCAGTGGTGCTTCCCATGAACGCCGTGTAGCTTTTGGCGCCGTCTTGCGAACTTCCGCGAGACGGGCGCCGCCTTGTTGCGCTGGTTTATTGCACGTGCAGTGGCCCAGACGCTCCTGCCGTACTTGTTGCCGCCGGTAGGCCCTTTCTGCGCCGCTGAAATATCAGACCGTAACTCAGGCCGGCGTAACAAAGCCGGCGTTAACTGCGGCGCCACTTTATGCCTCGCGAGAGCGCGACCAACAGCCCCCCGGTCGCGTTATCAGCGCCCGTAAAGCTCTCAGCCGGCAGCCGGAGCTGCGGATGCGACACTGTGCCACTGCGCAGTGGGGCGCGGCGCAGACTCCCCTGTGTCTCGGAATGGCTCCCTAGGCGGTCTCTTCTTAATAACACTGCAATAACTCCTAATTCTAAATTTCATTGTGTTCTGTTATTTATTCCACGCACTCACTGTATCTTGTAACTGTGTTAAGGGGACCACACCGTGGTTCAGGTCGAAAAGAATCGATTTTCGATTTTCCTCATATTTAGATAGATTAAGGTTTTATTTAAGTACTCTTAAAAGGATTTTGCTGAAAAAACTTTTTCGAGCATTTAAAGGCACGTGTGTTCATGTGCCACGCCTACTTTTCTGTCACCCACTGTCAACCCGCCCACTGTCAACTCTAAACCATGTGGAGATGCCATTATTAGCAAAATAAAATGTGTGGGCCATGTTCAAAAACGTTTGGGAACAAGGCTGAGAAAACTAACTGTTGATATAAGAGGAAAAAAATTAGAAGATGTAAAACTGTTGACTGGACAGGGTCGGTTAACTAAAAGTGAAATAGGAAGGGGAGCAGGTATACTATGAGCAGGCAATTAGAAGAAATAAGGACAATCTTTCACTCTGCAGCGGAGTTTGCGCTGATATGAAACTTCCTGGCAGATTAAAACTGTGTGCCAGACCGAGACTCAAACTCGGGACCTTTGCCTTTCGCGGGCAAGTGCTCTACAAGTTTTCAGGAGTGCTAGTTCTGCAAGGTTCGCAGGAGAGATTCTGTAAAGTTTGGAAGGTAGGAGACGAGGTACTGGCAGACGTAAAGCTATGATGACGGGGCATGAATCGTGCTTGGTTAGCTCAGATGGTAGAGCACTTGCCCGTGAAAGACAAAGGTCTCGAGTTCGTGGCTCGGTCCGGCACACAGTTTTAATCTGCCAGAAAGTTTCAATGAAGAGAAATGTTTGGGCAATATTCTTCCATAAGTCCTCTGCTGATGATAAGCCATGTCATGGATTGTGTCCATCAGCAGAAAATTCGTGCTGCAAATACAACAGGGCTCAGGCAACTGGAGAATCTAATTCTCTCCAGCATTGTCTTCCTGCTGCTGTTATTACAAAAATGAAATCTATTTTCAGAGACTTGGCTCATCCTGGCCTTCCAAGGAAATATCTGCATGGGCAGACACGGAGCCCAAATGAATGTTTCAACAGCATGATTTGGAACCGCCGTCCTAAAACTGTATTTGTAGGCTCATGATGCTGTTATTATATTAAATTGTGGTGATATTGGAAAGTGTTCGGTACTGAAAAAGCTGGGAATTAATCCTGGTGAAAATATGATACTGGACTGCAACATTGCGATAAAATGAGGATAGACGATGCTGACCGGTCTGCATCTAGTATGGCCAAGAAAGCAAGACAATCATCCAGGAAGATGAAAAAGAAGCTGTAAGGCCTGCTAGAGGCCAAAGAAGGGACATCATATGCAATAGAACAGTTTTAAATAACTGTAAGTAAAAAATATAAAAAGTTTTTCTTTAAAGTCAATTTCCCACAAACCAAAATTTTTAGAACATATGCCCCATTATATCAGAAACTATCAGAGACATAAGAATGAAATTTTCAGAGACTCTGCATAACATGAAAAGCCACCTCTGGTACTACATTCATTAATATTCCCCCGTTAGGAAGTTAGCAAAAAATATTTTCTGCAGAAAAATCTTAATATTTTTTGTTAATAAATTTACAAAAGTGTTTCTTAAAAACTGTAAAATGGATAAAGTAGATTTTAGTCTAGTTGACTCTATTGGCATCATGTAACATACAGTAAAAATATTAAGGTCCTGCATCAAATAGTTTTTTCAGAAATGGGTCAAATACTTGCCTAAATTAACATAGGTTGGATAGGCAGGGTGTGGTCCCCTTAAGGGGCTCCGGAAAGGCTCAAAATCATGAAAAGTTCAATTTTTACTTTTTTGCGTTTTCTGAATCTGCAGACTATTACCTTTTAATAGATATATAATTTATTCAATTCCGAAGACTACAACTATTTTTAATTTTTTTTTGAAATGTGTTCTACATGGGCGTGACCCACTGTGGCGCTGTTAAACTGCTGTCAAATGGTGTTATTATTAACGTCCGTGTTCATCAGGTACATTTTAGTGATGTGAGATAAAGTATGTGTTGTGGCTAACCTGTGATGGTTCAATATATATCGCTGGTGTGATCGTCGATTTTTCATGTTTATTTACTCTGTCGTTATCTCGAAAAATTTCGTAATTAATTCTGTTTCTTGAGTCTCTGTTTTGTTGAAGTATAATAATGAGTAAAAGTAAAGTTATTAGAAATCCTCTGAAGGCTTTTAAGAAAAGGAGAAATGTTGGAAAGCCAAAGGTATGTGTTATTACTGTAAACAATAAAGACGATAACCAAGTGAGTGAACCTAACCTCTCAAGTACACCTGCCCATAGCAGTCAAAGTGGGAAAGAAAATACTTCACAGAAGAAGCTTGGTTCAATGAGTGAAAACTATGAATGTTTTATGGGCGAATCGGATGTGAATGAAATATTTCATATGTCGGTTCTCAAAGGAATTTTTTCAAACTGTGTAAGATGTATTCATTGTAGTGAAGTTGGTCTGGAACTCTCCAAAATAAAGCACGTAGGACTTGCTAGTGAAATACAACTGAAATGTGATAAGTGTTCATACATGAACACCTTTTGGAACAGTGTTGCAGTAACTGCAACTGAAGAAAATGGTAGCAAAATCTACGAATATAACAATGAGCGATGCTTGCTTTAGACAAGGAACGCCTTCGGACTGCAGACAGGGTTGTAAAGAGTCTAGAAATACAAGCAAGAGTAAACAGGAGGCGGAAGAAGAGGAAGCTGGAGGAGTAGTTTGCAGAGGATGAAGATAATCAATCCTATCGACCTGGAATACACTAACAAGTTAATCCAATCTTTGTCGCTCGATTCCCAAAACTTTTATTTTCTCATACTAATTAAATGTTTTCTAAGGATCTTCCAAACATATTTGTTTCAAACTTTCAGTAAATGTTACACAGTACCTTCTGCATAATTTAACACAGCCTTTTTCCAAAAAACTGTATATTTTTGAATATATAAATAAAAAATTGCAAAAAAATGTTGTGAATTTTCATTACAATTGAAAAAAAATCATCTTTAATAACTGAACTAAAATTTTGTAAAATCCCTGTGTTAAGTTGTAGCCCATATTCCAATAAATAATCTGTAAAAAGTTCAACTTCCTACCTCAAATACTTTGTGAGGAAAGATGTAATTTATAAGTGTTATTTTAACATTGCAAGTATAGGGCGTTCCGGAGCCCCTTAAGTGGATAGCGATTAAATCGAGAAGAAATAACATTAGGGTTCCCATCGACGGCAAGGTCATTAGATATGGGTTTGTAGCTCGGGCTGTGGAAAGAAACGGAAGGAAATTGACCTCGTCCTTCTCAAGGGAAACATTCCGGGGTTTCCTAAAATCGATTTACGGGAAACCACGGAGAAGCTAATTCTAGCTGGCCCTACGTGGACTTCAACCGTCTCCTGTCCAGTACGAGACCAGCGACTAACCACTATGTCACCTGACTCTGTAACAGCAGCTCACTTCCGATATAATAATAATTTAAAAAATAATAATAATACACAGCCCATTCACACTAATGTGTCCAACTGTTGAAAGCCTGTGAGCTCTGCGCGGCTCGCGGTTATTGCCGTTTACTGCTCGTCATCATGTTTCTGTGGTTCTGTACCTCGTTTTTCTTTTAATTGGATTTAATGGCGTCACTAGGTTGCTGCTTTGCTTGCCCGTGAGTGGTAGCAGCAGTGCTTATCAATAAGGCCACTGTCATACCATCTCTGGACCGACCGCTAGTATTTCCAGATCGTCTTGTGTCAGTTGGGAGTTCAGTCCGGACGCAGCAGCAGTTAAGTCTGGGACGGAGCACCAGTGAGGTGCGGACAGCCAGCGCTCACCGACCGCTGGAGACACACATGAACTGTCCGACGGAAAAAGATTGGAGCGGGGCGACCGTTGGTCGGTCGTTCGGGTGGTCGTCTCATCGGGCGACGTCTATTTGGTCTTTTGACCGTTTCTGGGCCTCGTCACTTGGTCATCTTGCCGGAAATAGGTCGGTTCCTTAATTGTGCAGAGATGTCGAGGCTAATGGGCAAGAATTACCTCTGCATGGATGGGTCCTAGCCAGGGAGCCCGGGTCACCGTGTCTCTCAGTTCCGAACGGACATGAGTCGGGTTGGAGCTGCAGTCAGATTCGGACAGCCAAGTCCCGCCCGACACACATAACTTCAGTTCGCTCGGTAGTCTCATGGGACGACGTGTATTTGGTCGCAGACCGGTTGTGCAAACTATCTGTGTGTTAAATTGATTCGTCCCTGTTGTTCCACAGTGATTTCTTTTACTATTGTTCGAGTTCTTGTGCAAGTGTGTTTACATCCAGTTGTGTATAGCTTCTGTGATTTCCACTGAGCAGATGAATGCTGTCTGCGTACTGGAATAGGCAGTGGTTGGCTGCGTCAGAGGGAATTGATTAGGTTGTTGGTTGATTAGGTTGTTGGTTGATTCTTCAGCCGTCTCTAGGTCGTGTTGCAACCCTATCGTTTAGTGTTACGATTGGCTGCCTGTCTCACGTAAACTGTGTTTAGACTTTCCTCCCCAGGCCGACTTTTGGAACCCTTCTGAGCACCACTGTTTATTTTTTGTGATTGTCATTTTATTTGGTCGTAGGTACTGTGCCAGGCCTTCACCCGTGTCTGTTTTATGTTTAGTATATGGCCTTCAGCCGAACTTCATAACAACTTTAGGCCTTCAGCCGAGTTTCATTTAAAATTCTTGTTGCTCGGCATTTAGGCCTTCAGCCGCGTTTGTTTCAGAATCTGTGGCTGTAACATGCAAATCCTTGTCTGTAAGGTTTGTGTTTAATTATCTTGAATTCTCGAAACAACCTTCAGCCTTGTTCTGTAATTATTCTTGAGTAGTTGTTTGGGCCTTCAGCCGATAACATACTTAAATTTTTCTTAAGATGTCTTTCTGTTGTACTGTGTAAAGGCATATCTTTAAAGTCTCTCATTTTTCATCTAAAGAAATTTTTTTTTTTAAATTTGGCTTTCAGCCAAAGAATTAACTTAAATTATCCTTAATATGGCCTTTAGCCGGAATTTGTAAATGCTTGGCTTTTATAGAATTTCCTTAGCTGATCTGAAATATTATTTCGGCCTTAAGCAGAGAAGATATTGTAATTTTACTTAAGTGAGGCCTTCAGCCGTTACTCTAAATCCTGGTGTTTTAAAAACAATCATTTAAACTTATTATGGAGTACTTGGACCCTCAGCCGTGAACTGATCTTTGTTGTTTTAAATAGAAAACTGTGCTTTGGTTTGAGGAATAAAGTTGTGTGTGTTCTTTTATATAGAACAGTAATTGACCTTGGCCCCTTTCCACAACCTGATCCGCTCTGTCCTGCGAAACCAGATTTCAGCCTGATTAACAAACTCAGCGAGATGTGCAAGAAAAGAGTCATTGTGATTGTGGAAGGTACCGACAGGGATGTGGAGCCATGCCGACTCAAGTATCGTGGTCGCCTGCGTTAGATTTGTCGGCTGATGATCCCTGGCACCAAGTATCTGATCAAGGTGGTCCCACAGATACTCGGTTGTATTTAAATCCGGTGGGAAAGAGAGTACGTTATGTTCCTCCTAATGCTCTTCGAACCACACACGTATACTGTGAGCTGTGGGACACGTTGCACTGTCTGGTGGTAGATGTCATTGTGCTAAGGAAAAGCTAACTGCAACTGGAAGTTGAGAAAGTTCCCAAAAATACATGTATAGAGATATATGAATTGATCCATTGTGTCTTCTAGAATGCCAAGATCACCTGAGGAATGCCAAGGAAATGTTCTCCAGACCATAGCGCTCCATTCTCCGCCCTGAACCCTTCCGACAATTGTTGCAGAGTGTTTGCTTACAGACGTTCAACGTGGTATACGCCAACGGCCGTCCGTCTGATGGGAGCATAAATCGTGAGTCATCTGTCGACACTCACACCCAGCCCTCCAGGTGTCAGGCACTCAGATCGGTGCGAAACGTTGCGTGTCGATAGAGTGCTAACTAAAACTCCGATTTAGTTCGTACCACGTATTGTCGGATGGCAGACCGGACGTAAACTAAAGCAGAACTACAGAGCACAGGAAATGCATACCCCTGAGTAACACATATATCTTACGTGGGTGAGTTAGTAGAGTGTTAAATAGTCGTATCAAGGGGCCTGGGCCCAAACCTCAATGAAGATATTTTCTTTACTGTGTTGTAAGTAAAATGTTGTATGGGACTAATACCACTTCCGCACGTGAGATGCAGTAGAATACTATTCCGATTGTTTATCGTTTATCCTGCTAAGCTACAAATGTAGTTGTTGCTTCGTCACGAATGGCATCTGTTATGTCACATGTGTCCAACGGAACATCGCACCCATCTACAGAAACATACACTACAGATTTGCTACTTCCAACTAACCAAGTGAAAGCAGATTGCCAAAAGAACATTGCTTCCAACTCCGGAAAGTCATTTCACATATCAGGAATATGTTCCCCCATATAACATTTTCACCTGCAAACCGTTAAAAAAATTGTTACCAGTGAGGTGTGAAGGTGAGACATTTGGTATGATGACCTCACGCTCTGCCAACTCACAGACGCGAGATCTGCGAAACTGTGGCTCGCAGGTACGCCTTTCGTGTGCTCCGTAGCTCTGGTGCTACTTTTAATTAACGTTTTCGTGTCTTCTACTGGACGACAGCCCAAAGTAAGTCGGTGTTTCGGTTGATCCTCAAGCGACATACAACGTTTCGTACTGATCAGAGCGCCTGCAATATGGATGTTTGGGTGTGAGTAGACGCCCAGCTGCAATATTGGGGTGTAAATTCCAGTCTTCGTCACCGATAAACAGCAGTCAGCGTGAATGCATAAACCAGGCGGATGCGGCGACAGCCCACGCTCAGCAACGTTCACTGAACGGTTGTTGTCGAGACATTGTTGGTAGCCCCTAGGTTCACCTGGGTGGTGAATTTCTCAACAGTGGAACTTCTGTTCTGGATACCACCATTTTGCTATGCACTGTATACTCTGACCACAACGGCACGCGAACAGTTTCCAAAATCACCCGTTCCGTAAATGTTTCTACCCTAGGTCTTAAAGCCAATGATCGTCTCGTTTTGGACGTCAGATACATAGCACCATTACGACAACGACTGCACTGTTTCCTGCGTCCCTCAGACACGCTTTATGTATCCTCCACTACTAGTGCTGCCGCACGTCGTCTGTGAGTGTTTATTGCACGTTGATATCGAACGTTGGTGGCAGTCACATTGATGTGACTGGACCGCGTGGTACACTACTGGGTATTAAAATAGCAACACTATCAAGACTACATACAAAAAACGTCAAATCGGCGTGGAGTGCATTTCTTCGATTATCATTTCAGTGCAGTTGCACAAGCGACACTGGTGTGCAAAATGCAATGACGATAGAAATTTTCAGCTGATGGATCACTGCAACATGTAGAATCTCTGTCTTCCTCTCCAATTTTTGCCCTCTACAGCTCCCTCCTAGTACCATGGAAGTAAGTCCCTCAAGTCTTCACAGATGTCCTACCATCCTGTCCCTTCTCCTTATCAGTTTTTTCCACACATTACTTCGATTCTGCGCAGAACCTCCTCATTCCTTACCTTATCAGTCCATCACCTCAAGATTCGTCTGTAGCACCAAATCTCAAATACTTCGTTCCTCTTCTCTTCCGGTTTTGCCACAGTCCATGTTTCACTGCCGTACAATGCCGTAAATTCTCAGAAATTTCTTCCTCAAATTTAGGCCGATATTTGATATTAGTAGATTTCTCTTGTCCAGGAATGCCTTTTTTGCCATTGCTAGTCTGCTTTTGATGTCCTCCTCGCTCCGTCCGTCATTGGCTACTTTGCTGCCTAGGCAGCTGAATTGCTTAACTTCGTCTATTTCGTGACCATCAAATCCTGATGTCAAGTTTCTCGCTGTTCTCATTTCTGCTACCTCTCATTACTTAGTCTTTCTTCGATTTACTCTCAATCCGTACTCTGTACTCAGACCATTCTGTTCAGCAGATCATGCAATTCTTCATCACGTTCACTCAGGATAGCAATGTCATCAGCGAATTGTATCATTGATATCCTTTCACCTTGTATTTTAATTCCACTCCTGAACCTTTCTTTTATTTCAATCATTGCTTTCTCGATGTAGATTGAACAGTAAGGGTGAAAGGCTACATCCCTGTCTTGCACTCCTTTTCAGTACGAGTACATCGTTCTTGGTCGCAAACTCTTATTATTCCCTATTGGCTGTTGTACATATTGTATATGAACCGTCTCGCTCTATAGCTTACCCCTACATTTCTCAGAATTTCGAACATCTTGCACCATTTTACATTGTCGAATGCTGTTTCCAGGTCGACAAATCCTATGAACGTGTCTTGATTTTACTTTAGTCTCGCTTTCAGAATTGCCTCTCTCGTGCCTTTACTTCTCCTAAAGCCAAACTGATCGTCATATAGCTCCTCCTCAATTTTCTTTTCCATTATTCTGTATATTATTCTTGTAAGCAACTTGGTTGCATGAGCTGTTAAGCTAACTGTGCTGTAACTCTTGCACTTTTCGACTCTTGCCGTCTTCGGAATTGTGTGGATGACGCATTTCCGAAAGTCAGATTATATGTCGCCAGACTAATACATTATACACACCAACGTGAATAGTCGGTTTGTTGCCACTTTCCCCAATGATTTTAGAAATTGTGATAGAATGCTATCCATCCCTTGTGCCTTATTTGATCTTAAGCCCTCCAAAGCTCTTTTTTCTGATTCTAATAGTGGCTTCTCTGTCTCTTCTAAATCGACTCTTGTTTCTTCTTCCATCACATCAGACAAATCTTCCCCCTTATAGAGGCTTTCAATGTATTCTTTCCACCTATCCGCTCTCTCCTCTGCATTTAACAGTGGAATTCACATTGCACTCTTAATGTTATCACCCTTGTTTTTAATGTCACCGAAGGTTGTTTTGACCTTGATGTATGCTAAGTCTCTCCTTCCGACAATCAGTTCTTTTCCGATGTCTTCACATTTTCCCTACAGCCATTTCGTCTTAGCTTCCCTGCACTTCCCATTTATTTCATTCCTCAGCGGCTTGTATTTCTGTATTCCTGAGTTTGCCGGAATGATTTTCTAATGACTCAAACTGAAGCCTACTCTTCATCAGTACTATGATGTGATATGAGTTTAGATCTGCTCCTGGGTACGACTTACGATCCAGAATCTGATTTCGCAATCTCTGTCTGACCATGATGTAATCTAACTGAAATCTTCCCTTATCACCCGGCCTTTTCCAAGTATACCTTCTCCTCATGTGATTCTTGAACAGAGTAATCGCTGTTACTAACTAGGACTTGTTACAGAACTCAGTCTTTCTCCTCGCTCATTCCTTGCCCAAGCCCATATTCTCCTGTAACATTTCCATGTACTCCTTCCCCTAAAACTGCATTTCAGTTTCCCTTGACTGTAAGATTTTCATATCTCTTTACATACTGTATTACCCTTTCAATATCCTAATAAACTTTCTCTATCTCTTCATCTTCAGCTTGCGACGTCTGCCCTGTGCATCCGAACTATCTTTGTCGGTGTTGGCTTGCTGAAGATTCTGGTGAGAACAAGCCTATCACTGAATTGTTCACAACACACACTCTGCCCTACCTTCTTATTCATAACGAATCCTACTCCCGTTATACCGTTTACTGCTGCTGTTGATATTAACCTATACTCATCTGACCAGAAAGCCTTGTCTTCTTTCCACTTCATTTCACTGACCGCTACTATATCTATACTGAGAGTTTGCATTTCCCTTTTCTGATTTTGTTGTTTCCCTACCACGTTCAAGCTTCTTACATTCCACGCCCTGACTCATAGAGCGTTATTCTTTCGTTGATTATTCAATCTGTTTCTCAAGGTAAACTCTCCCTTGCAGTGTCCTCCCGGAGATCCGAGTGCGGGAGGATTCTGGAATTTTTTGCCAATGGTGAGATCATCATGACATTTCGTCAGTTACAGGTAACAAGTCCTGTGGATACACGTTACGTGTCTTTAATGCCTTCTGCATCTTCATGCCGTTGATCATTGCTGATTCTTCCGCGTTTAGGGTTAGTTTCCCACCCCTAGGACAAGAGAGTGCCCTGAACCTGTGTCCGCTCCTTCATCCTCTTTGACAAGGCCGTTGGCAGAATGAGGGGTGACTTCTTATTCCGTAAGTCTTCGGCCGTCAATGCTGATAATTAATCAAAAGTTAAGCAGCGGCGTGATTCGAACCCCAGCACCCCAGCACTGCACAGCCGTCATTCCACCGCTTTCTTTTTTTGTTATTTCTATTTTTCTCCTTTTTCGCTACTTCCTCCCTCTCCCCAACTCTCCCCCTGCCGCCGCCTAACCTGCAGCACTTCACTGTCTGCCATCCCCACGATACTATCCCCCCGCCCCCCCCCCCCCCCCCACTGACCGCCCCAGCCTCTTCCTTACCCCCTCCCAGTTACCACTCCCATCATACACTGGCGCTCCTGTTTGCAGTGTGGTTTCAGTTGCCTGAGACTGCAGTCCTGTGTGTGCACTGCGTTTGTGTGAATATGTGTGTGTGTGTGTGTGTGTGTGTGTGTGTGTCTATTGTTGACAAAGGCCATTGGCCAAAAGCATTAAGTGTGAAAATCTTTTAGTTGTGCCTATCTGCGACTCAGCATCTCCGCTATATGGTGAGTAGCAGCTTCCCTTCTCAAAATATTTATGTCTATACTTAACTGTTTTTAACACCAAAACTGCTTCTGATACCACAAAACTAAAAAAAAAAAAAAATAAATAAATAAAAAAAAATCAGCTAGTTATCCAACTACTGATACCACTGTTGGTACTACAGAATTCGTTCTTATTTTCATTTATTTCGGTGTACTTAACGTGCAGATGTTTCCTTCCGCTATTGGACCCCCCTCATACTACTCCAGTCAACAGCCATTGTCTACTGGCTTCAGTCTCCTGGACGTATGAGAGGCGGGAAATGGTTCTTCACAGGCTGTGTGTGATCACTACAGACGGCAATTCACGCTCTGCAACCTGCTCCCAAGCTGACCACAATGTTCTTGTAAGAGAAGGTTCCATTTCTTCATTGATCAGACTGTTGGTACATATCTGTGTAATACAACACGTGTATACAACGCATTCCACACGTGTTCTATGGGATTTAAATTGGGTGGACTGACAGGCCAGTCCAATCCTCCTTTCATTCCAAGATCCTCCACGCATAATTTTCGATGCGCTCGTTTATTGTGATCCTTAAAAATGACGTCAGGACCAAATGCACCCTGAAATTACGCCATGGGGAAGGAATACAATCTGACAATAGTATTGACCTGCGAATTTATCGTGTTCTAAGATTTGGATGTCAGTAAACTGATGCAACATAATGCTTCCCCACACTGTAACATTTGAACCACCAAAACGATAGTGTTCTTGGCTGCATTACATGACACCATGTCTTGCCATATGAGGGTACGATCAGAATCACTACTCAGACAATCTGCTCTCATCTGAGAACAACAAGCGACCCCTCTCCTCGTTGGTCCAGTTCCTATGTTCTTATCACCAACGCAAAGGGTCAAACGGTGACGTCGATATGGGTGTGTCAATGACTCAGATGCCTTTGAGCACTATGAGACTTAACATCTGAGGTCATCAGTGCCCTAGCACATAGAACTACGTAAACCTAATAAACCTAAGGACATCACACACACATGCCCGAGGCAGGATTCGAAACTGCGACAGTAGCAGTCGCGCGGTTCCTGACTGAAGCGCCTACAACCGCTCTGCCACAGCGGCTGGAGGTGTGTGAATGGTAAACAACGTAATGGTCTATGTGTGTTTGCAGGTTATTTAGCCGCCAAATAATTGTTAAAATTCATGGTGCATCCTTCAGCTGTCATTTATTTAGCACAATTTCGGCCAGCGAGCATTATAAAGCTTAGCTGGGGTAAACGGCGGTAAATACTTAATTCTCTGTGTATTATTTTATAGGGTTTCTCAAACATTCATTCTGGTGAAGATATCCTTAGATGTGTCGAGACCTACATCAATGCACCAAACAGTTATTTGCAACCGGTTGGCTGTAAAATTACTACGTTAAAAGTTATTTATTGTTTCTGAGAAACAGCCATGTTTAAAATTGTTATACCATAATTTGAAAAAAAAATAATTTGCTCTTTTAAACCCATCATAGTACATACAAAATTTGTCATACTAACAACTGTGTATGATAATTTTTGTCAGGAAGCAAGTCCACATAGACAGCTAATAACAAAAAGCTAAGCTTGACAATGGCCGACGACAGAAACTAGTAAAGAATTGTGCAAAATAAATGAGAGCTGAAGGTTTCACCTTGACTTTTAACGAGGTGATGGTCATCGGGCAAAAGGATCAGGACCGTGCAGTCGCTGTACCAGTGTGGAGCGTGAGATGGTCTGCCTTGCAGTCCTGTTAACTCTGTTTGCAATCACAGCTATTGTGCGTCTTGCCCGTTAACACCGTGAAACGGTCACCTGCTGCTGTGGCTGACCTTGGTCGGCCACTCCGCAACTTCCTGTAGCAGTGCGTGCTGCTCGGAATGCCCCCCATGCACATGAAACAATGCTGTGCGCAATATCAAACTCCTGAGCTACTCACGTCATACTTTGTACATATTCCGGATTACCCATTATTCTTCCACGTGTGAAGTCATCCAGATGTTGTCTCCGAGCTATGTTCCAATAAAGAATAACTCTGCAGTTCACCGCAACAGCTCGATGATTGCCGTACACTGCCTTTCCAGTTTCTTCAGTTGACTCGAGTTGCAGGGAACTTGGCGCTATAGTTATGCTGATCTCAGAGCGTGTGACATCAACTTTCTATGCAGGGCTGGAGAATCTATGGCAAGCTGCTCTCACATTTCCGTTTATTTCCACCTGAAACGTCCCCTTAGAAAAGTTATTGAATTACTGTGCTGGTAAACCCTTTACGTTATTTGATTTTCAAACAGCTGACCAGAACTGAACGTACTCAGACATTTCGCTCTTTACTTATTCTGAACAACACTAAACTGATACACAATATTTTTAGCATAACACAATTTGACCTTCAATAATCCCTACAAAAGAATGGCCCTGACTAACAATAACCTATAACTTTCATGAATCACTTACTTCACAAAAATCTTCGTTACTCGAACTACTGCAATACAGCGAGCGCCACTACTGCCAGCTAAGTAAGAGATTCTAACTACTGAAGGCACTAACTGCTGATAGGTATAGTTAGCAAATGAAAGATTTTGATAAAGAACAAACAATTTATTTACCTTAATAGTGCTCAAAAGTCATAATATATATATATATCAGTTCATGACATCCACTCTTACAAATTTACTGTCTCTGATGGACACACGTCCAGATCATCCGCTCTCAAAACTGCGCCATCTCTCTCCCCACATCCACCACTGCTGGCGGCTCACCTCCAACTGCGCAACGCTACGCGCTGTTAACAGCCAACTACCCAACATTACAATAGAAAATTCCAACAATGCAAACCAGCCATAGACTGCACACAGCACAGTCAGTGATTTCCATATAGAGAGCTACATGGCGTTACAAACATAAAAACCTGAACAGCCTACTTACACACCGAGTTGTTAATATGTTACGTTAGTTTATCTATCCCTGCCTTAAGTTCTGCAGAGTAGTTTATACAGACATTACGCCATACACATTCTGCATTTATTGAAAAACTGTGTACCTGTTTCCTCATCCAGAAATAACGTTAAGTGCTGGTTGTCTGTGACAAGATATTGTTGCGTCGTGTATAATAAGGAGAGATACAGGTATCTATCGCCACTTAATGGAATTCAACAGTAGCAGGATCGTAGCCTATCGAGACTCTTGTTTATCGCTTCGTAATATTGCTGCTCGCTTTGGTCAGCGCCCCACGACTGTAATGGGAACATTAACGTCTATGGTTGGCAGTAAGGCATCCTCAACACCGTTTACACAGCCGGTAATTTGTACGGTAGGCGTTATGTTACTGACGTCTTGAGGGCCGTGACTTTGCCCGGGCCGTGACTTTGTCCTGCCTAGGATGCCTCTGTGGCGCTATGTTTCAAACATAAGACCACATATTTCCCGTGCTGTCCTGATCTACCACAACGAAGACTGTGTTTCGCTATTGCTCTGCAGGTCTCTCACCCACTGCAAACATCTGATCATGGGCTGCCGAGAGACTGCTACGCCACATCTCGCCATCTACTATGACTGACGAACATTAGCATTTAGTTGGAGCAGCCTGGTGTCACTTACCCCATCTGTCATCCCAGTCCAGTTGGACTCGATTCCCTGTCTGGTTAGAGCCGTTGATGTCTGCAGACATGACAACTCTGTATAGTGTCTTTCGAACGCTGTATACCCTCAAATGACTCGTAATTTTGGGTGGTTACTACTATACTGTACAAGCACATTAAGTGAATTTTTTTAATGTCCGGTATGACCTCTGTTCACAAATTTAAATACCTTCTAAAGTTTTTGCCCTAATTATGGCCATTGGAACATGGCGTTTTCAGAACGTACTTCTGACCAGAAGCGATTCTGGTAGCTGGAGTCAAAAATTCTTGTTAATCACACCTTTTGCGCTCTTATTGTGATATTTCCATAGAAGCTTTCATCCGCTAACATGTAGTTCTTTACATCCATCCGAGAAGTGAAACACTAATTTTCATAAATTTAGCGTAATAACTTTTAATACAACCAGGTATTTTCTTAAAAATTTTCATCCCCTTAGGGTCTGAATTTCCAGAAAGAGGGAAATACTTTATCTTTATTTATAACACAGAAGTCAAATACCAGTTTTCATAGCTTTAAAACTACTTTAGTAGTAATAATTGATTTTCAAAATAACTTTCACAAACCATTTTACTCGCTTAAATTTCTATAAGTGCTGAAACACGTATTTTTTAAATTTCTCACTGACAAATGAAATACAAGTTTTCGTAGTTCTAGCTTCAGTATGACTTAATATCGGAATATTTTCGAAACCCCTTTCATTCCCTATTTCATCTTCTCAGGAGTGGAATTTGAAACAGTGTTTTCGTAAACGAAGCCTACAATGTAAGATGAATATCCTCCCCAAATTTCAAGTTTCTATCCTTGACATTATTCACTGGACAATGATGGGTCACTCTAGCCCTATTTCACACCGCTTAGGGACTGAATTTCCACAAAGAGCGAAACATATTTTTTTCGTTTTTAACTGTGAAGCCAAATACAATTTTTTAAGGATTTACCTTTAAAAATGTTTTCACAATGAAATCTTTTCGTAAAACATTTCACGCCAGATTTCACGTCCTTTAGGGGTTGAATTTCCAAAACAGTGACATGCATTCGTTTTTTCTTTTGCAACAAAGAAGCCAAGTATAAATGTCTAATTGAGAATTTTTTTACCCGGGAGCTAAAACAGATTTTTACCCACTATTTCATCTCCATAAGGATTAAATTTTCAAAAATCCAGAAACACATATTTCTTTACTTCTGAAAGAGAAACCAAATACCAATTTTCGTAGTAATACCATCAAAGTCGCCTCATCAGCGAAACGTTTTCAAAAAGTTCTATTCCATAATTCACAAAAAGTTCTATTCCATAATTCACCCCCGTAGGGGCTAGAATCTAAAAGAATACGTCCTTAAACGAGTCCTACACTATAAGATCAACGCTGTTTCCAAATTTCTACCCTTACTGGTTTGGGCTGGGTGATGTTGAGTCTTTTATTCAGGACATTGCCTTTTATACGAATAGATAATAATGTTCTCACGAGGAACTGAGTTTGGGGTAGATGGTGTGTTGTGCAGAGAGCGCAACTGTGGTCACCGCAAATGGAATGTTATGTTGATACGTATATTCGAGGGGTGTTTGTTTTGTATATTGGTATTCCGGTTGATACGGGTTTATTTATCAAAATGGTTCAAATGGCTCTGAGCACTGTGGGACTTAACTGCTGAGGTCATCAGTCCCCTAGAACTTAGAGCTACTCAAACCTAACCAACCTAAGGACATCACACACAGCCATGCCCTAGGCAGGATTCGAACCTGCAACCGTTGCGGTCGCGCGGTTCCAGACTATAGTGCCTAGAACCGCTCGGCCATTCCGGCTGGCGTTTATTTGTCGATTGTCATTTTTTATTTGTAGTTCACCATTGTTCTTTGACTTTTCTCATTTGGAGACAGCGAGTGGAGCTGCGGATGGTAGAAAATGCAGTACCAAGTGGAGGAATCAGAACATTTCCGATATATTCTTCTGATTGATTTCGGTAGAGGCGTGTCAGGAACGGACGCAGCCAGAAAGATTTGTACCGCGTGTGGGGATACTGCCACTGGACGGCGCTTGGCAAGAAAATTGTTTTCTCATTTTAAGGAAGATCGTTTTGACATTAATGACTCTCCACGTTCATGAAGACCAAAGACCTCTGCGGTTTCGTGAAGATCGTTTAAGCACATTAATTCACGATTGTCGACGCCATTGTGCTCGAAAATTGCCAAATCTGATGAACTGTGATCATTCCACCATCGTACGACATTTGCATACAATGAGGAAAGTTCCAAAATAGGGTGCATGAGTACTGCATTCTCTGAGCCAAAATCACAATATTCAGCATGTGGTCGTGTGTGCCTGTTCATCATCAATTTCCTCGTGAATAACACCGACCATATCTATCCTCTATGGTTGCTGGTGACGAGAAATGGTGTCTTTATGCTAACATAAAGAAAAACAAGTTGTGACTGAGCCAAAACAAAGCACCAACTCCCCATACAGAGTCCTGGGCGCATTTACAAGTGACAATGTTATGGAACAACAAAGGTGTGGTCTACTAGGAATTACTTCCCCGACGTGTTACCATCATTGCTTAAATTTATTGTCAATAACTGAAACGTCTTGTGGACGCAATCCAAGAGAACCGAGTAGGCAGTCTGTGTAAAACGATGCTACCCGACGATTATGCACGGCCGCATTCTGCTGGGCCAACAAAAAACAGAGGAGTTGATTTGGGAAGTCATTTCGTACGCACCTTGCTCACCTGATCTTCCGACATCAGTTTTTCACTTTTTCTACTCTCTATTGAACAGCCTTCTAAGCGCTTTATTTCCGGATGGAAATGCGCTCCAGACATGTCTCCATGAGTTCTTCACCTTCAAACCATTTGATTTCCACAGTTGCGGAATCAAAAGCTAATACAGTATCGGCAAACTGTTATAGACAATAAAGGAGAATATATTATTGACGAATAAAGTCTCAGCCGGCTGGTGGTTGCCGAGCGGTTCTAGGCGCTTCAGTCCAGAACCGCGCGACTGCTACGGTCGCAGGATCGAATCCTGCCCGGGCGTCGATGTGTGTGATGTACTTAGGTTAGTTAGGTTTAAGTAGTTCTAAGTCTAGGGGACTGATGACCTCAGCATTTAAGTCCCATAGTGCTCAGAGCCATTTGAACCATTTGAATAAAGTCTCTGTTACGTGTATCTTCTGTGCTACGAACCTGTGAAAAACCAATACTTTAAAGTATCACATCACTTGGCTATCGTTAGACCCCATGCTGGACGTCGTGTTTATTCGAGTTCCACATCATATCACCAGATATTGATGCATTTGATCGGGGCCAGATCATTCGTGCATGATACGTGGCTTCTTCCAACTCTAAGGCCGCTCAGACACTTGGCGTTTAGTGCGCTTCTTTTTCGGGGAAAAGCCGTCGACAACAAACAGCCTTGGCAAAACGCGTCGCTAACAAGTGTCGCTGTCGATCAGGGTGAACTAAAATAGCTGACGGACGGGCAAACGACAGCAGACCACTCACCTATAGAGCAGTGGACTGCTGCAAATAGTGAACAGCCATGCCATCCTCAATCACCTTCTTGCTACCTTGGGGCACTATGGGACTTAACAGCTGTGGTCATCAGTCGCCTAGAACGTAGAACTAATTAAACCTAACTAACCTAAGGACATCACACACAACCATGCCCGAGGCAAGATTCGAACCTGCGACCGTAGCGGCCGCTCGGTTCCAGACTGTAGCGCCTAGAACCGCATGGCCACTCCGGCCGCCTTCTGCTCTTCCCAAAATTGTTACATTCTGCTGACTGCTTGCTCTTATGTGTGTTTGCATCTGATGACGCGAACTCTGGTAGACTCGTATTCCTGGCCCGGCATCCCAAACGACACAACTTATGCCTGTACCCCTGACCTACGTTCCACATTTCGCTGCTGCTGTTCTGCATAACTTTATTAACTAGAACTTGCAGTGGAAACGATAGTGAGGAGAAATGGTTTGTCCACGTCTTACGGGAGTGTTAGCAGAATGCAGTTTAACCGAGGGTGCGTTGTTTTGATGTTCAAATGTGTGTGAATTCCTAAAGGACCAAACTGCTGAAGTTATCTGTCCCTGGACTTACACACTACTTAAACTAACTTATACTACGAACAACACACTCTCTCATGCCCGAGGGAGGACTCGAACCTCCGGCGGGAGGGACCGCGCAATCCGTGATATGGCGCCTCTAACCACGCGGCCACTCCGCATCGCCGTTGTTTTGAAACATCCTCTCAGATGTCGCTTTTGGTGGACCTACAGTGTTAATCTTTTATTGTATGTGTCTGGAAATCAGGCTACGCGAAAATTGCAATTTCTGCAGCTGCCAGCTCACTCTGCCCAACAGAGACGCAGAATTAAAACCACAATAAAGGAGGGAGAAACTATACGATTATGGACATCTGACTCATTCTTTTGAAGATCACCTGTCAGAGAATTGCAAATTTTCTAAACACCTAATACTTTCAAATTTTATTCTTCTTCTTAGAATCCAATAAAAATCTCACGAAGCAGTCTCCAGAGAATGTGATATTTACAAGTGTAGTCGCAGATGGACAAAAGTTTCAACTTTAGTAACAACAGGCAGAATACTGTTGTCCTGTTTCATGGTGTAGCATGGATCTCTACTGATGCATGTGAAACTAATAATATTCTGTACCAAATGAAATAACTTATTGGCAAAGGCAATGACGCAGCACAAACGATTTTCACCACATTATATCTTAAAGAGAAGCTGGAAAAGTACGAACTAGAAGTAAAAGAATCTGAGAATTGTTTGGGGTACTTCATACCTCAGCAAGGTAACATACGTGTGAAATTAGTTACCGGAGATAGGGTGGAAGTAAAACTACGGCTTATTAACAGGATTAAGTGTCTGTGGAGTCAAAGACATGTCAGGGGGAAAGATGTGCACCTTTCTTGCAATAGTGGCGCATACATGCAGACAATAATACAAATTAAAGTGGCTGCGAAAGTGGATACAGCATAAGAGCTATTTAAAAACAAAATTATATTTTATAAATCTACATATTTTATGAAATATACCAAACAAGTAATGACTAGCTATTGAAAAAACGTCAACAATTGCACAGAAGCATGAGCGTATTAATATCCGCTGCCCTCTTACCTTATAAAATAATCATTTAAAATGGAAGAGGCTATATAGAAATGTATCCTTGGCTAAGAGATGGAAAATGTGGAACGAGTGCGTAAATTACTTCATTTACTCTGTACGTTAAAACATGTTTCGTATTACAAGCGGGAAAAGAACATCTTACCCGTCATTCATCATCGCTTGCCTGGGGACTGAGTACCCAGTAAATGTAATGTGCACTAGACGGAATCCTTGAAGAAAGGACAAGGAATGCGATGCGGTGACTTCCACAGTCTTTATCTTTTTAAAAACTGATAATTAAAGTCGTATTGCAATGAAGTCAGTCGTTGATGTTTATTTTCATACCACCCCTGTAATTTCAGGAGCGTTTGCAAAGTGATGGAAATGTGTGATTTAGTTCTTTCCATTTGCTTGTAAGTGATATAAAGTTTTAAAATTAAAAATATAATTGGTCCTTACACAGTGAGACAACTGTTTCTTCTCCTTCTCCTGATTCTGCTTCTTCTTCTTCTTCTTCCACAGCGTTTATCCGCAATGTAGTGTAGTTCACGCCTCTGGCTGTCTTTCTCCAGTTGATACAATAGTTACTTTGATCGGAGGCGATTCCAACTCTCTTAATGTTTGCTATATGGAGGGTACCTAACTGACGTTGTGTCGGTCTCCCAATAGGTCGTTGACCATCAGCTTTCAACGAAAATCTGCGTTCTGCTCTTGTTTCTTGATCTCCTCGCGGTATGTGTCCACACCACTGTAGACACATTAAAACCACAATGAAAGTTAATATCAAAAATATATAACACCACAAAAGACTACCGACTGGCGCAATTCATCCAGTGCCTGTTGCAGAATAGACGGTATTTTGTCACGCTGCAGTCGAAGAAGAGCCGATGGTGGACCCAGAAAAACGGCCTACCTCAAGGTAGCGTCCTCGCCCCATTGCTGTATAATATTTATACCAATGACCAACCGATCAACATGGACGCTCGCTCCTTCATCTATGCAGACGATACAGTCGTTGCCACCCAGGGAAAAACCTTTGAAGAGGTAGAAAGTAAATTAACTTTAGCGATTGAAAATCTGGGTGACTATTATGATAATAACCACCTCAAGCCAAACCCAGCAAAAACCCAGGTCTGTGCTTTTCAACTACGTAATAAGGAAGCATGGAGGAAACTCAACATAAGCTGGAAGGGACAACATCTATCTCACTGCGACACACCAAAATATCTTGGGATTAAACTTGACCGTGCTCTCACCTACAAGGAACACTGTTTGGCCACAAAGGTGAAAGTGAGTGCCAGGAACAACATCATCCGCAGGCTAACAAATAGCAGATGGGGAGCGCAACCTACAGTTCTCCGCACGTCAGCTTTAGCTTTATGTTTCTCCACTGCGGAGTACTCGGCACCCGTTTGGCAAAATTCCACCCACGCTGAACAAGTAAATATAGCATTGAATGAGACTGGACGCATCGTGACAGGATGCCTCCGCCCAACTCCCACAAAGCAGCTGTACCACCTCATGGGCATAGCCCCGCCAGACATCAGAAGAAGGACTGCCGCAGAAATCGAGAAACATAAACAGGAGACAGATCCCAGGCATCCAATGTTCGGATACAATCTTCAACCACGCCGACTTAAATCAAGGAAGAGTTTCCTACGAACAACTGAAGCAACTCTTTTATCGCCTAGAGCACGACGAGAAGAGATGTGGTACAATGTGGACCCAGGAAGACCAGGGAATAGCCCCAGGGAAGAACCCACAGCTGGCTCTGAACTCCCATATACGACCTGGAAAGCCCTGAATAGACTACGAACAGGCGTATGAAGATGTAGAGCAAACTTGGAAAAATGGGGCTACATCAGTGCAGACGAGCCCTGCGAGTGTGGAGAACAGCAAGACCCACAACACCTACTGGTCTGCAGGAAACTAAACAACCCGTGTTCGACTCAAGACCTATTTGAAGCAAATGGCAAGGCTATTCAAGCTGCAGTGTATTCACGTGGGATATGAAAATCGCTCTGTTTCGCATCCTTAGCGCTTATCGTTATATGTTACATACTTTTCTATATTATTGTAGTTAATTTACCTTATAACCATGTACTATTGTATTATAACTGCTTCTCTTGCATTGTAATATAATTTTTTTTTGTAAAATGGTGATGTCTTGGATACGATAAATAAAATAAACTGTGGACTTCTTTCATTCTTCTTCTCATTCAAATCCATACCGCCTGCGAATTTCATCATTGGTCACATGATCATGAAGATTTAGGCAAAATGTGCACAAAAACATTTTGGTTTCGAATTTTATTTGCATTTACAACTTTTAATTCGAGTGTTTCGTGCGAGAATCCCCGCAGCTGAGACGCACAAATGTTTCGAAGTCAGACGCAGTAACGTATGTTGTACTAAGGAAACATACTATTTCTGGGATATTTTTAGTCAAGCTGTTTAATATCTGTGGTTCAATTATAATCATACAGATTATACAAGGATCTGTAATCGATTACAAACGTTAGCCCTTGGGATCAAGTTTATCTATTCCATTGAGTTAGAATTAGGAACCACCACAAACTAGATGCTCGTCATATGTTGTTTCGCTTGGAGCACTCAGGAACGCAGCACCTTTATATATAATTCCCTTTCCTTTGTTAGTAACAATTATTACAGTCTTTAATATTAATAAACCACTTCAGGCATGTTTAGTCCTTCATTTTTACATACTATCGGATTCATGGCACTAAAAGACACGTCTTCAGGTGAAACCCGGTAATGATCTGAAAATGGAGTACTACAAACAGTTGAAGCGGTTTATTAATACTCAAGATGATCACCCATAGCTGTGGTTGCCCTGTCTATAAGGTTGTCTGCACGGTTATTATAGTGTGCACATCCTGATTCGGGCTTAGTACACACGAAATAGATGAGATTGAAATCCCATGTTTAGGCTAATTTTTCAAACCTCAGCTTTCAACACTTATTATTACACTTTCGCCGCTCTCCATTTCTGTTAGCATAATCTGAGCAGTACGCTGTGAATAGGCTCGTTGTTTATAGTTCTACTACTCGTATTTTCCTGAAGGAGGAGCAGTTAGCAACAATAAAATCAATATAATTACAAATGAGTTATTTCCTGGCACAAACGAGCATGTGTGTGTGTTCGTATGCGCCTGCGCTCATTTACCATTTACCATATTTGACCTTTTCTATTTCTGCAGTAGTCTCCAAAGGAAAAGCACTCATGGATTTTTCATACTTTTTTTCCACATAATATTGAGAATGCAGATTCAAGAGAATATTTAAAATATTGTAGGCTGGTTTAAAAGTGCCGTGGTGATTCAGGTGTGAGATATTCTCGTCTACGCTAAAAATATAGCACGCAAATGCCGAAAATTTATAACCGTAATGAGAGGGTTAACAGAACAGGCAGAAAGAACGCAGGAGCAAGGCGCATCCTCGCGTGTTTTAAACGCCCCACAGGAAATGTAGGCAACGAAAGGGAAGCGTTACTACAAGCGGAAGTGCATTATTTGCGCGTCAACGAAATATCTCCATCGCGCGGCCATTATCTGGGTGATAAATTAAGAGAAAATTACGGGAGCGCTGCTCGCGAGTGGGGCTATCGGCTCCGGCACGTGAACACAGCGAGAGTAGGGGCCGCCCTGTGACGTAGTTAACACTGTGCGAATGGCCGACCCACTGACCCGAATGCAGCGCAGGTCTAGCAGGCGGTGACCTCTCACCTGCCCACAGCGGTAAACAAAGAGGAGTTCTTTGGAGTGGGACGGCGACAGCACCTCGACTGTGGTCTTCTGCGGTTGCGCCGCTTAAAGAAATGAACTTTGCTAGAAATCTTTATTGTAGCCTTATAATGGACTATGAAATGGAACTGGTCAGTGCCACATTTTGTACTTCTCGACACACCAAAATAAACTGGTTACTAAAATAAACTGGTTGTACTCAGATTAAATATATGGATAAATCGATGTACACATTATTTATAAATCACAACAGAAATCTGATTTTTAGTTACTTACAAGCAAATATTAAAAATCATGTAATGTGGAATTAACAGGTTTTTCCAGATTTTGAAAACACATCTGAAATAATAATAATAGTAATAATTATAATTATAATTATTATAGTTCTTGTTATTTCTATAATTTTTACGATAATTTGAAAATAGGTGTTAAGTGAATTATTAATCACATACGACTTTCTCTGAATATATAAACCGATTACTGGTAATACCTTTGCACTGCATAATTCGCACTTTTCAGCACGTATTACTAGAGTTGTATTGGAGAAATGTTTCTCTATATGACCAATGCTATTTCGTCACATGTTTGATGGTGATGTGCTCATATTTTCAGACCGAAGCAATAACCAATGAAGGTGGAAAAGCGCCACAACGTTTTATTATACAATTTAATGCAGAAAATGGAAATCATGGATGTCTGCTTGCCAAGCAAGAACTTGTCCACGTGGACACTGAGCAGCGAGACCTAAGAAATTTAGAAAAGACTACATAAGAGAGACATGTTAAGCAACATTACTTCCCGTATACGAAGCATGTTCAGAGAGTAACTGTATTAGATTTTTAGAAAAATAGTATTTGAAAAAAAAGAAAAACAGTATCTGTTCATACATTTGTTGACTATTTTTCCACATAATGGCCAACCCATTCAATGCGTATGGTGACCTGTGGCACAAGCTCATTGTGCCCTTCTCGAAGAATTATCCCGCCAGCTTCTTGCTATGCTTCAGAACGTCTACTGCACCTGCCCGTCGGTTGAAAATTTAATTCATCACTGGTGTGCCTTCAGAGAAGTGAAAATTTGATAATCTCATGGCTGCAAATCCGAGAGGGCTCCTGTGTTGTCGTGCAACAAGCACACTTCTCTCGTCAGCATTGCCCTCCCTTTGTTCTGAATGTTCCTTTTCAGTTTTTTAGGGTTGCGCATTGCTTGTCTCTCGCTGAGGCAATAATTTGATCAAAATGATGCATTTTCGGTCTCAAATCAGAGGCCGTCATTTTTTTGCCGAAATTGTGGTTTTGAATATTTTGGCAGTTCGGAATTTGGTGTGACGCCACTCGGACGACTGTCTATTTGTCTGAAGCATATAATGAGTTTCCCTCACTTCTTATGCAGTAGCAAAGGAAAACCCTCGCGTTCCAGTTCAAGTCGCTCAAGAAACTCGTAGGCGCTACAGACATGATTTTTCTTGTCCCGCTCCGCCAGTTGCTTTGGGATATATCTTGTGCACATTTTCCGATTATCTCAGTGTTTCTGTGAGTGTGTCGTATAAGATAGTTCTGAAGAGTTGTGGAAACATGGCAGAAATTTCATGCATTGTCAGTCGGAGATCTTCACAGATAGTTCCCTCGACTTTTTGCATCAGTCTAAAAGGAAGGACTTCCCCACCTCTGGTCATCACGAACATTTACTCTGCCGCCACTAAAGGCCCTTTGCCAATTAAATAGGCTCGTTCTGTTCATAACACCTTCGCCGTAATGCGTTCTGATTCGAGAAAAAAATCTGTAGTTGTTATTTTTCTAACGGTACGACCGGCCGCCATGTCATCATCACCCCTTAGGCGTCACGGCATGCAGATAAGGAGGGGCAGGTGGTCAGCGCATCGCTCTCCCAGCCGTTGTCAGTTTTACGACTAGGAAGCGGATCACAAGGAACGGCTAGCACTCGGAGGGACACTTTTCACGCAACTGGACACTGTAACGTGATTTTACGTACTACCGTGTTACTTACACACTCGCTCTGCCCAGGTGATCCACCTCTACCACTCATTGTTGCCGACAATTAAAAACAAAAAACCACAGCCCGTTAACGATACAGTCTACATACTTCCTGAACATACCTCGTAGTATTCTGTTTGCAACGTCGTAATCAATCGCCCCTCCGTTTGTACTTTATCATCTGCAGCATACAGCAATGCGCACCTTTGACTGTCTGTTGACCTGCTTCTGTCAATGATACGCGTAGCTTAAGTTCGTTGAGTTTTTGTTTTGCATGTTGATATTACAGTTATAGGAGTGTTTATTAACTGTCTTTTATTATTTGTAGCCCTTTGTTGCTGTTTGAGTTAACATATTGTCATTTTGTAATCTGTAAGCAGTGACTGGAGCTGTAGACGTAGAAAATGGAATACCAATTAGAGAAATGACAACGTGGCTGCCATATTCGTTTGTTTTAGTACAGTGGCGGGGTGAGAGCAGCGAAGGCGACCAGAGAAGTTTGTGACGTGTATGGTGATAATGTCACTGGATGGAGCACTCCTAACTTTAGGAAGGATCGTTTTATCATAATTGACTCTCAAAGTTCAGTAAGGCTTGAGAGTTTGATGAAGAGCTCATAAACGCATTAATCCACAATGCTCCACGTCAGTGAACTCATCAACTGGCAAATGTGATGAAATGTGATCGTTCCACCATGATGCGTCATTGGCATGCAGTGGGTTCAAAAACTGGATGCTTTGGGACGGCATGCTCTAGGTCACAATAACAATAGCATCTTAGCTTGCTCGTCAATTGACACGTGGACAGCTCTCACCATTCCTATCTTGTACCGTTAATGGTGACGAGAAATTGTGTCTTTATGCTAACATAAGGAAAAGAAGGGAATGGTTGAGCTGAAGCAAAGCAGAAAATCCACTTGCAAAGACCTGGGCGCATTCAACTAAGATAATGTTATACATCTGGTGGGACAGCGACGGTGCGGTGTACTACGAATTGCTTCTCCGAGATGTAACTGCTAACATTTATTGTCAACAACTGAGACGTCTTGCAGATGCAATCTAAGTACAAGGACCAGGAAGACTGCGTTAAGCTATGATAACGGCCCCTGGCATTCTGCCAGATTGACAGAAAGCACTAATACCCCACCAACATTACGCACCTCATATTGCGCCCTCTCTATTGAACAACCTTCAAGGAAATTCCTTTGCGGTTGAAAATGCTCTCGCAACACGGCTCGATAACTTATTAGCCTCAAAAGCGCGTGATTTCTACGATCGCGGAGTCGAAAAGTTACGCCACCATTGGAAGACCGTTGCAGATACTGAAGAAGACTATATTACTGATGACTAAAGGATCCATTATGTGTATCTGTTGTGTTTATCAAACTTACGGAAATAGGCTATGAACTTAATAAATAGCACAACATATAGAGGAAGTCAGAATTAACTTCAAAGTAAAGTAGTGAAGTGGGAAACAAACACAGACAAAATTAAAACGATAGTTATAAAAGGATGTCCATAGGGCCGAGTGTATGGCCTTATATTTTGGAATAATAACTCCACTATTTAAGACACTTCAGACGTATTCATTCACTGATTGTGTCATAACATGTGCTGATGACATGATGATGATTGTATCTCACGACTAGAGAGAATAGTTGGAGACAATAAAAACTGAGATCTCTGCAAATAAGACGACATGTATTCTTCTTCATGGGAAACTGGTAAAAAGTACCTCTTTATAGCTAGATGGGGTCTCTATTCGGGAAAGTCCAATTTGAAAGTATTTGGGTGTCCTTCTACATGAAAGGTGGAATTCCATAGCTCATATTTGTAAAGGACTACAAAAGTTAAGCAGAAGATTCTGACACTATTTATAAACGAATACCGACCACCAGTACTGGCGTTTATAGTGTATAACTGTCCCATTTCGACAGCAATGTTTAGCTTCGCTGCAAATGAATAGGACTCGAAATTAAGAAGTGAATATGTCGTCGCAGTCAAACTGCAACACATCCAGAAAGGAATATTGCTAAGTCTGATAGATGCTCTTAGTACAACGCCTGTCAAGGTACCCCTGGTCTTGCTAAGAATTGGCCCATTGGCAAGAAAGTAAAATATCCACAAGTCGGCACAGTTCATCTAGAAGACGCTAAGTACTGAGCTGCCCAGAACATCACTAACAAGAACCTATTAAAAAACGGGTACTTGCCAAATGACAGCGTGACGCAGGAACAACAGCACGGAGGATGGATAGGTTTTTCCCTAGTATACATGAAAGATTTTAGCGCTGTTATGTGAACCCCTCCAAAATGGCGTCTGAGATTATCACAGTTTCTAAAGCGGATCCCATTAACACAGTAGGGGTAAACCTGCATCTGATATAAGTCTGCTAACCTGCTGATGTCCCAGTGCAACCCCTTCCCCGACAGAAAAAAATTACTACAGCAATTAGCCCAGATATAGATAGAAGCCTGATTTTCTTTGAACGAAATTCATAAACACAGAGATAATATAATGGTGTTTATAGTCAGTTCTCAAATTCATAATAATAAAAAGAGAAATGCAATAGACCCTACACAAAACTGTTAAAATTTTACCACTTTCGCTCCATCGTCACCAAAAGCAGAAGGCTTTCCTTTACTAGAAGTGCATTCTGTCATCTCATCTAAGTATGAAATGAACGCACTTAACATGTGGTTGATACTAAATATTCACACCACAAACATAACAGATAGGGGCATCATCTCATTGGTGTAGGACAGTGGCGTGCAAATAACTGCCACTAAGTGAGTTTTACACTCAGACCAGAGTGTAGCAGAATATTTAAGTAGGGACCTACACTCTACTGTAGCCAAAGACGAGACAAATGTGTTCAACTTAAAAAATTTTTGTGTATTTAGTATAAACTCTACGACATTCTCAATCAAGTGATAAGCCAGTCGCACTTACCTAATGGGAACGGTTTGTGGGGTCTTCTGATATTTTCATAGTTTATTATCTTTAGCTAGTTTGCCACTTTAAGTCACGCCAGTCTCAGAAACTATTTTAATGTAGGTACTAAGGAGACTGCCTTTGAGCGCCGATGCAAACACGAGAATTTGCAGCCTACGGCTTTTAGCGTAAGGAATAACCGTTGTTCAAACAGTGTACTTGCTGAAAAGGGCGGAGAAGAGGCCACCCTCTTTCCATGCGGTTGGCAAACTAGTCCTAAAAGGTGGCGGAATTAGCAATGATCAGCAATGGAAACTACTGCATTAAGGATACGTAATGTATATCCACAGAACATGTGGCGTGTAAGCGAAAAAGTGCCATGATGATCCATCCTTCAGTCAAAAATACCGAATGAACCTTCCATTCCTAACTCAGTGAGGGATCTGCCAAGGGGCAGTTGATCATGAGAAAAAAAAGAGGAAAAACTAGCGAAACTGTAACATGGTATGTCTCGGAGCTTGGAACGACAGAAATATCAACATTCCAGGGAAACGAGAATGTAGAGAGATTAATTCAAAGGCTCGGTTCTAATAGAGTGAGGATCAGAAAAATAATATGAGAAGAAGAAAAGTGTTTCTGGTCAGGCGGAAACAGAGTAATACCAGAAAAATGGTTCAAATGGCTCTAAGCAATATGGGACAACATCTGAGGTCATCAGTCCCCTAGACTTAGAGCTACTTAAACCTAACTAACCTAAGGACATCAAACACATTCATGCCCTAGGCAGGATTCGAACCTGCGACCGTAGCAGCCGCGTGGTTCCGGGCGGAAGCGCCTAGAACCGCTCGACCACAGCGGCCAGCTTATACCAAAAGCATTAGAAATTGGCGCGAAGGGGATAGGATTAATCGTGAACAGAAAGGTAGGGCAGAGGATGAGTTACGATAAATAATTAACCGACAACCAACCTACGCCAACAACAATAGTTCAGGTATACATGACGACATAAGAAGCAGAAGATGAAGAGACAGAGAAAGTATATTAGGATACTGAACGTGTGTAAAGGGGATGCTGCTAATAAATATGGGCAGTTGAAATTCGGTAGTAGGGAAAGGAACAGAAGACAGATATACTAGAGGTATAAGCTCAGGAATCTGAAGTACTAACTACTAATGAGGTAAGTCTGAAGTTCTCTGAGTCTGTAGATATCAAGGTAGTGAATATCGCAATAGGCCGTTCAATTAAGGTTAAAATCGATATCCCTCTTAAAGGACACTCGTAAAAGGATGCACAAATATGGACACAAGGAAGGTAAATGCTAAGAAACCTTGGAGACAGAAGAAATACTTCAGTTGATGGATGAGAGAAGTAAATACAAAAATATTCATATGAGTCAGGAATACAGCAGTGTAAATCATTTAGGAATTAAATACTCATTATTAGCAAGTCCAGGGCAGCGAAGCCGAAATGGCTGCAGAAACGGTCGTCGGAAAGGCTGATTCTTCATACAGAAAAGTCAAAATAATCATCCCTGAAATTAGGAGTAAAGCGTCAATGTTAAGAATGCAATGGGAATTCCACTATTAAATGCAAGGGAGAGAGCAGTCATGCATAAACATTATACCGAGACTCTCTATAAGAGCTACAAACTGTTTGACGACGTGATAGAAGAAGAAATGGGAGTCTCTGTGAAAGATTTTAAACACAGCTTTAGAAGACTAGAGATCAAGTGGGGTGGAAGGCATATTTAACATACCATCGGAATTTATAAATTTTTCGGGTGTCAACTAACTACTTTGTGATTTCTCAGAAGTATGTATGAGTCTGGAGATATGTCATCAGACTTTCGAAAAAATATCATGTACAACCCGGAAGATATCAATGGCAGATAAGTGTGAGAACCAGCACACAATGAATTTAGCAGCTCATGTAACCAAATAGCAAGAAAAATGGAAGCAAGACTCAGGATAAGTCAAGACACATTCATACAAATTGTTGACCCAGAAAAAACGCACAACAATGTGAAATGGTGAAAAATATTCAGAAACCTCAGAAAAATAACTGTAGGCTACGGGGAAAGACGGGTAATATTTAGTATCCACAAGAACCAAGAGGAAAATGTAGAAGGGGTAGATCAAGATAAAGAGGTCGGACTGGAAATGGTGTCAGAGAGGGATGTAGTATTTCGCCCTCACTGTTCAGTCTACACAGCGCAGAAACAATGGCAGAAATAAAAAAAAACTATTCAGGAGAGTAAAGTTTAAGATTAAAGGGATCAGTGACTAGATCGATTGATAACAGTGTTTTCTTCAGTGAAGTTGGGAAGAACTGCCATACTTTCGTGTGAAATGAGCGCTCCTCGTGACTCGTGCGAAAGGTTAGCTTTACCACCATTAACGGCTCACTGTAAAGCTATGGTGACAGATGAATGTACTGTGTATCTCAACTCCCGCTCTCGAAATGTTTGTGCGTGGACGAAAGACAACCCTGAGAATGACCACATCCGAAATGCTGCGCTGTGGAAGCAGTCGCACGTGGCACAAATGTAACTTTGCACCGAAAATGTTGGTCAGCATACAAAGATGGTTTTAAATATGTAATAAATATGTAACAACATTCTTTCCCGTGTTACTACATTCTTTCATGTGTCTTCTTCTGTTAAATACAATTTCTGATAGAGTTAGGCAGCCATTTCATGTTTCTGTTTGCCTTTTATGTTGATTCTTGTTTCAGTAAAATAACGTTTAACACTTCTGATAGTGACATCTGGCCAACTGGCGGACAACACTGGAAGCTCCGCGATGCTGTTCACGGAAGACGCTGTTATCTCTAGGAAGGTAGTAACGCCAGAAAGCTGGAGCGAAAGAGCGCCACAAATCCCCACTTTTTTTTCTGCCGTTTGAAAAACAGTGATCCCTAACGTAAACCAGTTCGACCACGCAATGAAAATCCTAAATGTAATAACTAAAGGACTGACCCTTTTAGAGGAAACAGAAATATACTCAAACCAGTATAACACCCAGACAGAATCTTGTAACCAGACAACATCGTTGACTTCCGGCAAGTAAAGCAGCCATATTTATAGAACACGAAAAAGGAGAAGACCTGCAGGGGATCGACTATTGGCTGGGAATTCCATTTGACCAGAGCATAAATTATTGTAATGTAATGCCCATAAACAGCATAAAAATGCGCAACCTGAGCGAGCTAAAGCGCAGTGGCACATAAAACCAGTTGTGGCGAAATGATATGCTGGATGGAAATTCATTAGGAGGAATCTTGAAGAAATGTAATTCTTGTACGAATGGGGTGGTCCACAAAACTCTTAGTCGACCGATTCTTGGCTACTGTCAGTTTATCTAGGACTCTCTCACCCATTTAAAAAAAAAAAAAAAAAAAAAAAAAAAAAAAAAAAAAAAAACTAGTCAGTGGCGCAGAGCCGGTTCCAAGCGACCAGACGACTTTCCACAGCTGACGACAATGGTAGTGTAGTGCTGTGCCCATGTGCCAGTCTGCTGTATGGAATCATTGCAGTGGGACTGATCGACGTGGAGACGTGGGAGAATGCCCACCCCGTGAAAGAATTCGCTCGACTGCCCAACGTGTCAGTGAGGAATGGTATTTATTTCAGATCCTGCAACATGGCGTAAGATCATTGGTCGTAAACATATCACAACTGACAGGCACCTCAGAAGAGTGTTACATCTTGCAAAAGACCCCCAGTTTCCAATGCGACAGGACTTGCTGCTGTCAATGAATAGATATCCATCTCAATTACTTTCCTAGCCAACGATACGGAGACCATGCAATCAACATTTTGTAGCCTAGAATCTTGAAGAAGCGGCACATGAAGCTGCGAACCTTCAGTGAGGCAGTCAACAGAAGAACGGAACTGAAGCTGACTGGAAACACGTGGTTTGGCCCGACGTGTTGCAATATTGTCTCTCTTCAAATGACGCCAAGCAACGAGTACCCCGATGGTTCCATGACTCATCTAACCTGTAGTGTACTTCAGGCGGCAAGTTGTTCAGTGATTTTTCCCATCTCTTCAAATGGTTCTATGAGGCGTTTAACTGCTGTATGCACTGGGTGCATTTCAAACCACGTGTGGTTATTTTTTCTCTTCTTGAGATGACGCAAGGCACCGAGTACCCCAATGGTTCTATGAGGCGTTTAACCTACAATGTGTAGTGGGTGTTCTTCAGGTCACACCTGGTTATGTGAATTTTTGCGAATGTTTTACATAACGTAAGTTGGGCCCACGCACTCTGCTTACCATCAACGTGAACCAGGATGTTTATATCAACACAATCCGTCTTCGTGGTAAGCATGACGGTCTCGTCTTCCACGATAACAGCATTTGCACACATACGTTTCTAGTTTGATGAACAATCAGGTATCGTATCAGATCTCCATTGTACGTCTATATCTTAATCTCGTAGAAAATACGCTGGGACCATTTACAATAGCATTTTTTTTATTAAAAATGAAATTCCTCCAGCCGTACTTAAGATTTTTTATTTACTTCGCTACTAGTTTCGACGTTGCGTCAACGCCGCCTTCAGGCTCATATACTTTGATGAAATCAGTTGTGTATGGCTCAGTCTAGAACTGATTTCATCAAACTGTATGGGCCTAAAGATGGCGTTGACGCAACGTCTAGTAGCGAAGTAAATAAAATATCTTAAGTACAGCTTGAGGAATTTCATTTTTAATAAAAAATTATACCAGCTGTGTCCCACCTTCATCCATTTTAAATAAGAATGTGCGAAGATTTACAATAGCAAGTGAAACGTAGTAATTACTATTCATGCAATTTGGTAGCTCTACTGGGTCTAATCATTAATGAGTAGCTTCAGCTGGATACCTGGAGAAACATGTAGATTCTCTTCCTCGCCGAACGTAGCATGTCACGGAGGTTAAAGGCGGTGTTACACGGTATTACCTATATGTCATTAAGGGATGATTAATTTTTTGTCTGGTGCGTGAAAATCAAATAACAACCAAACACGCAACATCCGGTATTCGTATCATTTCCTCCACTTGTTCTGGGACCTTAACTATTTCCTTAAGACAGTATGTTAGAATTCGCATTCGCGAGGCCTAGTAGTGTCGAGCACAGTGAGCTTGCCCATAGCTAAGGGGAGCCACCAGCTTTGCCGCTGCGGGCTGTTGTTTGCAGGAATGCGGTGCCGGGACCCTGCGGCCTGGCACGCAGCTAGGGGATTCCCGGCGTGGCCGCTGCCCGCCAATCAGCGCGCTGTCAGCACGAGCGTCCGCAAATTGCATAATATCTGCCGCCCAGTGGCCAATCAAACACACGTCAACGTGAGAGCCCTCCCCCTTGGCTACCGGAGCTCCGCGCTGGGACATGTCGACAGCTTGCCAACTCTTCGACTGAAAACACAACATGAATTTGCCGTATTGAATACACACAGTCTGGTCCCTTTAATCCCGCAAACCAACCAACCAATACACACGCTTGACAGCCTTCGCTGCAATGCAGGTTCTACGTAAGAAACTGGCGCTATTTTCATAAATTTTTATTTCCAATCATTGCACTGTACTGACGATGGGGATGAAATCGTCTTCTGGAACAGCTGAGTACAGAAAGTGGTTTCACAGAATACACAGAGCAAATATCGTTTCACAGTTCTTCGGTGATTGCTGGAAACTGACAGAGCGAAAGAAGAGCAATATATATTTATGGGCGTGGCAGTGTCGCGTGTTTGTTTGTGTGCTAGAGAGAGAGTGTGAGTGAGAGAGAGAGAGAGAGAGAGAGAGAGAGAGAGAGAGAGAGGTGGAATACACCAGCTGCAAAACAGAAACTCTTTGATACAAAGTAGCCACAAATAATTTATCGAGTTACAACACATGGTCAAATGTTACATCTTGACGCACTCGCCCGGTATTTATTAAACTTTGAGGAGATGGTCATCATCTAATGGGTACTGATGATTAAACTATCACTCCACTCTAAACCAACGGCCACCATTTATGAGGTCCGCAGGCGCGAATACACTCTTGTATTCGTTGTGACATGGGAGCAAACAGCCTCCCAATGTCATTTGGAAAACATTTTAGCCATACCTGAACATGTGCTATGACAACGTAATAACATTGCTATAAGTCCTCCAATTGCATTCCAGGCATGTTCACGTGTGACATACCAAGCGACCAGGAACACCACTCAAGTATCCGTAGATAGTCATACCCCAAGGTTTCCCTGGCGTGGACAGCAGTGTGGGGATTTTGCTTTATCCTGCAGGAACAAGTAAAGAGTGGAACAAGGAAAGAGTGGAACAAGGAAAGAGAGGAACAGAGAAAGAGTGGAACAGGGAAAGAGTGCAACAGGTAAAAAACTTAACAGGGAAAGAGCTAAACAGGGAAAGAGCAAAACGAGGAAAAAATAGTACAGGGAAAGAGCGGTACAGGGAAAGAGCAGTACAGGGAAAGAGCAGTACAAGAGATAATATTGCTACAAGCAAACCAAAGCAAATGAGCTTCAAGAGCCCATGGAGGCACGGGACATCTCCCCAAGAGAGGGAAAAGGATAGGAGAAGGGGAGACAAGCAGCACAGAGTGAAAAGCGGTGTGTAATGTGACAACGTCCCCCCATGAACCATGGACCTTGCCGTTGGTGGGGAGGCTTGCGTGCCTCAGCGATACAGATGGCCGTACCGTAGGTGCAACCACAACAAAGGGGTATCTGTTGAGAGGCCAGACAAACGTGTGGTTCCTGAAGAGGGGCAGCAGCCTTTTCAGTAGTTGCAGGGGCAACAGTCTGGATGATTGACTGATCTGGCCTTGAAACGCTAACCAAAACGGCCTTGCTGTGCTGGTACTGCGAATGGCTGAAAGCAAGGGGAAACTACGGCCGTAATTTTTCCCGAGGTCATGCAGCTTTACTGTATGGTTAAACGATGATGCAGTCCTCTTGGGTAAAATATTCCGGAGGTAAAATAGTCCCCCATTCGGATCTCCAGGCGAGGACTACTCAGGAGGACGTCGTTATCAGGAGAAAGAAAACTGGCGTTATGCGGATCGGAGCGTGGAATGTCATATCCCTTAATCGGGCAGGTAGGTTAGAAAAATTAAAACGGGAAATGGATAGGTTAAAGTTAGATATAGTGGGAATCAGTGAAGTTCGGTGGCAGGAGGAACAAGACTTTTGGTCAGGTGAATACAGGTTTATAAATACAAAATCAAATAGGGGGAATGCAGGAGTAGGTTTAATAACGAATAAAAAAATAGGAGTGCGGGTAAGCTACAACAAACAGCATAGTGAACGCATTATTGTGTCCAAGATAGACACGAAGCCCACACCTACTACAGTAGTACAAGTTTATATGCCAACTAGCTCAGCAGATGACGAAGAAGTTGATGAAATGTATGATGAGAAAAAGAAATTATTCAGGTAGTGAAGGGAGACGAAAATTTAATAGTCATGGGTGACTGGAATTCGAGAGTAGGAAAAGGGAGAGAAGGAAACATTGTAAGTGTATATGGATTGGGTGAAAGAAATGAAAGAGGAAGCCGTCTGGTAGAATTTTGCACAGAGCATAACTTAATCATAGCTGACACTTGGTTCAAGAGTCATAACAGAAGGTTGTACACATGGAGAATCCCGGAAATACTAGAAGGTATCAGATTATATAATGGTAAGACAGAGATTTAGGAACCAGGTATTAAATTGTATGACATTTCCTGGGGCAGATGTGGACTCAGACCACAATCTATTGGTTATGAACTGTAGATTAAAAGTGAAGAAACTGCAGAAAGGTGGGAATTTAAGGAGATGGGACCTGGACAAACTGACTAAACCAGAGGTTGTACAGAGTTTCAGCGAGATCATAAGGTAACAATTGACAGGAATGGGGGAAAGAAATACAGTGGAAGAAGAATGGGTAGCTCTGAGGGATGAAGTAGTGAAGACAGCAGACGATCAAGTAGGTAAAAATACGAGGGCTAGTAGAAACCCTTGGGTAACAGAAGAAATATTGAATTTAAGTGATGATAGGAGAAAATCTAAAAATGCAGTAAATAAAGCAGGCAAAAAGGAATACAAACGTCTCAAAAATGAGATCGACAGGAAGTGCAAAATGGCTAGAGGACAAATGTAAGGATGTAGCGGCTTATCTCACTAGGGGTAAGATAGATACTGCCTACAGGAAAATTAAAGAGACCTTTGGAGGAAAGAGAACCACATGTATGAATATCAAGAGCTCAGATGGAAACCCAGTTCTAAGCAAAGAAGGGAAAGCAGAAAGGTGGAAGGAGTATATAGAGGGTCTATACAAGGGCGACGTACTTCAGGACAATATTCTGGAAATGGAAGAGAATGTAGATGAAGACGAAATGGGAGATACAATACTGCGTGAAGAGTTTGACAGAGCACTGAAAGACCTGAGTCGAAACAAGGCCCCGGGAGTAGACAACATTCCATTAGAACTACTGACGGCCTTGGGAGAGCCAATCCTGACAAAACTCTACCATCTGGTGAGCAAAATGTTTGAGACAGGCGACATACCCTCAGACTTCAAGAAGACTATAATAATAACAATCCCAAAGAAAGCAGGTGTTGACAAATATGAAAATTACCGAACAATCAGTTTAATAAGCCACAGCTGCAAAATACTAACGCGAATTCTTTACAGATGAATGGAAAAACTGGTAGAAGCCGACCTTCGGGAAGATCAGTTTGGATTCCGTAGAAATATTGGAACACGTGAGGCAATACTGATCTTACGAATTACCTTAGAAGAAAGATTAAGAAAAGGCAAACCGACGTTTCTAGTATTTGTAGACATAGAGAAAGCTTTTGACAATGTTGATTGGAATACCCTCTTTCAAATTCTAAAGGTTGCAGGGGTAAAATACAGGGATTGAAAGGCTATTTAAAATTTCTACAGAAACCAGATAGCAGTTATAAGAGTCGAGGGACATGAAAGGGAAGCAGTGGTTGGGAAGGGAGTGAGACAGGGTTGTAGCCTCTCCCCGATGTTATTCAATCTGTATGTTGAGCAAGCAGTAAAGGAAACAAAAGAAAAATTCGGAGTAGGTATTAAAATCCATAGACAAGAAATACAAACTTTGAGGTTCGCCGATGACATTGTAATTCTGTCAGAGACAGCAAAGGACTTGGAAGAGCAGTTGAACGGAATGGGCAGTGTCTGGAAAGGAGGATATAAGATGAACATCATTAAAAGCAAAACGATGATAATGGAATGTAGTCGAATTAAGTCGGATGATGCTGAGGGAATTACACTCCTGGAAATTGAAATAAGAACACCGTGAATTCATTGTCCCAGGAAGGGGAAACTTTATTGACACATTCCTGGGGTCAGATACATCACATGATCACACTGACAGAACCACAGGCACTTAGACACAGGCAACAGAGCATGCACAATGTCGGCACTAGTACAGTGTATATCCACCTTTCGCAGCAATGCAGGCTGCTATTCTCCCATGGAGACGATCGTAGAGATGCTGGATGTAGTCCTGTGGAACGGCTTGCCATGCCATTTCCACCTGGCGCCTCAGTTGGGCCAGCGTTCGTGCTGGACGTGCAGACCGCGCGAGACGACGCTTCATCCAGTCCCAAACATGCTCAATGGGGGACAGATCCGGAGATCTTGCTGGCCAGGGTAGTTGACTTACACCTTCTAGAGCACGTTGGGTGGCACGGGATACATGCGGACGTGCATTGTCCTGTTGGAACAGCAAGTTCCCTTGCCGGTCTAGGAATGGTAGAACGATGGGTTCGATGACGGTTTGGATGTACCGTGCACTATTCAGTGTCCCCTCGACGATCACCAGTGGTGTACGGCCAGTGTAGGAGATCGCTCCCCACACCATGATGCCGAGTGTTGGCCCTGTGTGCCACGGTCGTATGCAGTCCTGATTGTGGCGCTCACCTGCACGGCGCCAAACACGCATACGACCATCATTGGCACCAAGGCAGAAGCGACTCTCATCGCTGAAGACGACACGTCTCCATTCGTCCCTCCATTCACGCCTGTCGCGACACCACTGGAGGCGGGATGCACGATGTTGGGGCGTGAGCGGAAGACGGCCTAACGGTGTGCGGGACCGTAGCCCAGCTTCATGGAGACGGTTGCGAATGGTCGTCGCCGATATCCCAGGAGCAACAGTGTCCCTAATTTGCTGGGAAGTGGCGGTGCGGTCCCCTACGGCACTGCGTAGGATCCAACGGTCTTGGCGTGCATCCGTGCGTCGCTGCGGTCCAGTCCCAGGTCGACGGGCACGTGCACCTTCCGCCGACCACTGGCGACAACATCGATGTACTGTGGAGACCTCACGCCCCACGTGTTGAGCAATTCGGCGGTACGTCCACCCGGCCTCCCGCATGCCCACTATACGCCCTCGCTCAAAGTCCGTCAACTGCACATACGGTTCACGTCCACGCTGTCGCGGCATGCTACCAGTGTTAAAGACTGCGATGGAGCTCCGTATGCCACGGCAAACTGGCTGACACTGACGGCGGCGGTGCACAAATGCTGCGCAGCTAGCGCCATTCGACGGCCAACACCGCGGTTCCTGGTGTGTCCGCTGTGCCGTGCGTGTGATCATTGCTTGTACAGCCCTCTCGCAGTGTCCGGAGCAAGTATGGTGGGTCTGACACACCGGTGTCAATGTGTTCTTTTTTCCATTTCCAGGAGTGTAGATTAGGAAATGAGACACTTAAAGTAGTAAATGAGTTTTGCTGTTTGGGGAGCAAAATAACTGATGATGGTCGAAGTAGAGAGCATATAAAATGTAGACTGGCAATGGCAAGGAAAGCGTTTCTGAAGATGAGAAATTTATTAACATCAAGTATTGATTTAAGTGTCCAGAAGTCGTTTCTGAAAGTATTTGTATGGAGTGTAGCCATGTATGGAAGTGAAACATGGGCGATAAATGGTTTGGACAAGAAGAGAATAGAAGCTTTCGAAATGTGGTGCTACTGAAGAATGCTGAAGATTAGATGGGTAGATCACATAACTAATGAGGAGGTATTGAATAGAATTGGGGAGAAGAAGAGTTTATGGGACAACTTGTCAAGAAGAAGGGATCGGTTGGTAGGACATGTTCTGAGGCATCAAGGGATCACAAATTTAGCATTTTAGGGCAGCTTGGAGGGTAAAAATCGTAGAGGGAGACCAAGAGATGAATACACTAGGCAGATTCAGAAGGATGTAAGTTGCAGTAAGTACTGGGAGATGAAGAAGCTTGCTCAGGATAGAGTAGCATTGAGAGCTGCATCAAACCAGTCTCAGGACTGAAGACCACAACAACAACAACAACAACAACAATGTGACAACGTGCCGTCTACTGAATGGCAGGCATAGTCAAAGCGCAACGGTAGAGAAAGTGGACACACATACCATCTGTGGGGCAGAATTTAAGGCAAAGCGGAAGTGCTTCCGCCTGGTCGCAGCTTAATTAAAGAACGATATGCGGAATACAGTGTCTGGCTTGTGCTGCACTCTGGCAGCGAAATAACAAAAGTGTTAAACTAAATAATATTGTTACATGTAGTAAAATATAAATGTAATATTACTTTAATATACGAAAATGACTGTAATTGAATGTTGTAATGCAAAAAGGTGGGAATTTAAGGAGATGGGACCTGGATAAACTGAAAGAACCAGAGGTTGTAGAGAGTTTCAGGGGGAGCATAAGGGAACAATTGACAGGAATGGGGGAAAGAAATATAGTAGAAGAAAAATGGGTAGCTCTGAGGGATGAAGTAGTGAAGGCAGAAGACGATCAAGTAGGTAAAAAGACGAGGGCTAATAGAAATATTTGGGTAACAGAAGAAATATTGAATTTCATTGATGAAAGGAGAAAATATAAAAATGCAGTAAATGAAGTAGGCAAAGAGGAATACAAACGTCTCCAAAATGATATCGACAGGAAGTGCAAAATGGCTAAGCAGGGATGGCTAGAGGACAAATGTAAGGATGTAGAGGCTTGTCTCACTAGGGGTAAGATAGATACTGCCTATAGGAAAATCAAAGAGAGCTTTGGAGAGAAGAGAACCACTTTTATGAGTATCAAGAGCTCAGATAGCAACCCAGTCCTAAGCAAAGAAGGGAAGACAGAAAGGTGGAAGGAGTATATAGAGGGTTTATACAAGGGCGATGTACTTGAGGACAATATTATAGAAATGGAAGAGGATGTAGACGAAGACGAAATGGGAGATAAGATACAGCGTGAAGAGTTTGACAGAGCACTGAAAGACCTGAGTCGAAACAAGGCCCCGGGAGTAGACAACATTCCATTAGAACTACTGATGGCCTCGGGAGAGCCAGTCAAGACAAAACTCTACCATCCGGTGAGCACGATGTATGAGACATAAGATTTTTTTTATGGAATGTATTGTGATAGCGCTAAGAAGTAAAATTAAATTATGAGAGGCACCCACATGCCTTGCTCATACTGTGGCATCAAGCAGTCAGGCCTGCAAGATGAGTGGTCTGCCAAGCGAGTGGATTCATTGTTATTGATCGAGTAACATGAACTCTCGTACTCACAATTTAGTTACAAATTATCCTCTTGTACGAATAATACGCAACGGAAACGCACATCTGACTATCAGTAATTTACAGAACTCTGACTGTTCACTACGCACTGGCAATACCACATTTTCTTTTTGTCTTTTATTTAATGGCTTTTATCAACACGTGGCCATCTCACTGAATATGAGTGGCACACACATTATAAATTCTGGATATCATGACAACATACAACTCGAAGGAAAAGGCCACCAATCTTTTTCTTTTCACTATCTTATTTATTCCGATAAATTCTATAACCTAAACACACAAATTCTATAACCTACAACAATAACACACGAGAAATTCCGCCCAGTGGGCTTGGCTTTACATTCGTGAATCTCTATCTTGTGGTCTCATAATTATTTAACGCTACAGTGCACTTTCTGGATAGGATGGTGGATCTTTTATTATATCTCACACTTCGACTCTCACAATCATCATCACGAAACTTTCCTCCAGAGCGAGCAGTAGAAAAGAAACACGCATAAACCACTAATCTTTTGAAACTACCTCGCTACTCTCCCATGCAAATCACACATACCGAAATTACATGACATACACCACACTACAATATGAAATACTACACAGGGAAAAGTCACAACATTATCACTGTCAGCTTTCCCACTTCAATTAATAATTATCCCAGTTTCACATGACACTACCCCACTTCGTAATTCTACTTTCCTACTTTGAACTCTGGAGATATATGCACGTCTTCCTGTGCAGTGCAAGCCAAGTGGCGTTGCTGGATAGACGGCCGACTCACTTTGCTTCTCTCTCAGAGTTTGAATCTAGCGTCACACGGAATCATATCACGCAAAGTAATATTAAGAACGTATTCATCACACACGCGAGTCCTCAACTGATACCATGGACGAGTACTTCTCTTTATCTTTTGTCTCATACACAGTTTGAGACTCACACAGTACTCACCATGTGGAAGTACTCGTCTCTAATTTCAAGTCCTGAACACGCCATTTCTTAAATATTTCAACTTATGGTACACACGCTATTTCTTAAATATTTCAACTTATTGTACACACGCTAGTAATTCAGCTTAACTTAAGCACGCGGAAGTATTTCAACTTATTGCTACACGTGGTTTCATTGTGACCATTGGTCACATCCGAAGATTACTACGATCCCATTAATATTACCTGCCTGAAATTTAATTCTCCCCACAAAAGTTCCTGAAATAGAGAAATTGTTATTTCAAACTACTCTTAAATATTCCACATGCACACCATGTCTCCACTGTTTTGTCTTTACGGAGCACAACTAAAACAGGTCTTAACAGCACAAGATCCAGCGGCAGAGTGCTGAAACATGGGCGTTCTTCAGGTGATCTCGTACCTCTGTCGAGGTGGGGGAAGACCATGCTACCGTATTGGTCAGCCACATTTCAGGCGCTCAAAGCTCCGATAAGTTTCATCTCTTTGGTTCCACCAAAGGTGGCCAAAGGATCGTCTCAAAGATGATCATATATTCACATTCACTATCTGCAGTTAGCAGACGACCATACATTCATTCATTTCACAGATCTCACCAAACTGGATGTAGGGATTTATTTTGTGGGAGTGCACATGTGATCAATTGAATAAATAAATTGTCATTCTTTTCCACACTGGTATCCAGGTTCGCTGTATTAATTGAAATTGAGTTATTATTAGAAAAAAATGTGCTGTTCTGACAAAAATAATGAAGTATGTTGTACCTATTTTGAATGTTGGGCGGACTGTACCCTTTCACCACCGGCTACCCATGCAGAAAAAAATGACATGGTACTATCCTTGCAATGCGAGGGTAGTTCCGAACATTTTTTTTAAGAAACCTGTATTAGAGCAAACGTAGCAAGTCATCAAAATAACCAGGAGGAGACCTTAGCCCCTGGTGACCTCAAATAGACGACCAAATGCTGTTACTTTACCAAATTATTGACACAGTTGTTGCATTATTGTACTCTCCACAATCCGGAGTAACGTACACATACAAATTTACAACAATCCACATGACAAATAAAACATCACATCATACAAATAAAAAAATAATGTTGAGGTAAAAATTTGCTTAGTTACTGGGATCTTCGTTATTTTTATGAGTAATCCGGACTTCACTAATTCTATGACAAATAAAAAAAATACTAATTGTTCTCATGAAATTTTAAATAGCTCACCGTCCAAACACAGAGCAAGTACTCTGACATTCATAAATTGCGTTGTAATAATCTTTTAGACTGCAATGTCTATATACAAAACGAAATCAACAAAAGAAAAAAAGTTGCGTACACTTGTTACATGTAGAAGACAGGCTCCATACCATTACTCTAAAATATACATCAAACCTACAGAGAAATAAAGCTGAGAAGAAAAACAATGATATATACCACAAGTTACATACTGGTTACGTAATATAGTTCGTCTAAACATGTCATACCTCATTAACTATCATCACCTAAGCAATTGCCACCACTACTCGACTGTGAGTTTAACCTTATCCTCGTCCACCAGTACAAATACCTGCTGCTGAGCTAGTCAGTCCATCAACTTTGATCAGTACACGCAATAAATAGTTAGCAATAAGTGCTTGAATCCACCAGTAGCTCTCGTATCTTACTCTACTGCTCATTTCTCTTTTGTTACACATTTAGATGACAAGAACTTGTATTTCGACTAGCCTTCGTGACACTTTAATGTGAAATATCACTACTGTGATAATGAAAATAAGTGGCTTCAGTCAACACACCAACAAGATCATTACTGTCCACGACATCAAAATGCATCAGTTAATTCCGATATTTGTTGTGCTATGCAAACCCTTGTCCCCTGTGACAACCTTATTGATCAATGCTACGTTGGTATTACGCCACTGGCTAATAATTAAAGCACCATTGTACTAAATATTCTAATAAACATGCTACGTGAACTTGATAACCCAGAATAAACAAACAAAAAAAACTCTAACTATTCTAAACACAAATGTTACTGAAATACAATTACACTTGCTGTCCCTTCAGGAATGAAACATATAAAAAAAATTACACAATTACAAGTAGAAATACATTATTCCCTATCTTGCGAGTCACACGGAATCATTTCATTCTGTGATTTTCTTGGGTTCTAAAAAGTTGCTGACAGGTTCCCTAGAAACACTGTCTCGGTGTCAAAGCTCTCCCATGGTTACCCAGACGAAAGTCTTTAAGTCACTCAAATTGGCATTTTGAACACGCACTGAACAGCAAACTGTATCTCACATTAAACACAAATGTCATAGTCACTCTCAGCGTACCATCCACACGAATCTGGTCGTCCAGAAATGGCCCTACGACTACTATTACCCACGGTTCTGTCCTTTCAGTTCATGGTGTAATTAAAAGTCGTAAGTTCCAACAAACAGCACCTATTCCCACACCAACTAAAGAAATGTCTCCTACTACAGACGCAAATGTCAATGTCCCACTCTAGTTTCTTGCGTTCGTACAATAATTAGTCACCAAACGACAACTGTCCTCTTTAAGAATACCAAGCGTCCCACATGCAATTCACAAAGCACACTTAACCAGTCACTGCCAAAGGTTTATGGATCCCACCGTTCAGTGGTCAAGACAAAACAAAACAATCGTCCTGTCAGTATTGGGACAGGGCCGGCACCATTCCAAAATACCGAATGTATCCGGCACGTGTTGCCTCTCTAGTCGTTATTACCGTAGCGGGTTGCGACATAGAGAGAGTCCTTTCCTAAGCATCGTTAGTAGACAGCAACAAGGTCGCACGCAGTGTATCCGGCAAGTGTTGACTCTCTAGTCGTTATTACCGGCGCGGGGTTGTGACATAGAGAGAGAAACCCTTTCTGGAACTCGAACCCTGCTCCTCCTGGGTGGAAAGGCCAAGTGCTCCCACCTAACACAATTAAACCACCAGACACACATGGAATTGATGGGAAATTAAAAATGCCGGAGCCCTTTCTGGGACTCGAACCCTGGTGCTCCTGGACGGAATGCTCAAGTGCACCCCCAACACATGAAACCTGTCTAGATGCGGGAGAGGAAGGTTAGGTTAGTGTACTTTATTTATTTTGGTCGAGAAACTGACGCAAAGATCGATCCTAATTGCGTAATTAATCACAAAGATAGGTCCTAATTACACAACTATATGCAAAGCACTACAGAAGGACGGCATAAAATCGCAATACGCCGCGGAAACTGACGATACCATACAACTGGTGTTATCCTGCCAAGAAAAAAATTCTCAGAACCACTCGAAACCAGCGACAGAAACATCGAAACTCTACCCTACACCTACAAGCTGCCAGAGTCGATATTAGCTAACTTTGAGACGGGTGTATTTCCTGCTTTTCATGTATGCGTGTTTCTACTGCATTACAGAGAAGTTATTATCAGGGTTTTTTTTATTTGTATACGTCTACGGCATTGCATGTTTCGAATTCTTTAAGTTCAATGGGCCCCCATGTACAATTAATCTTAAATAGAGTGATGGTAGAACTGCTGTCTGGACGCTTCCATATGAGGTCTACTTTTTTCGTATTTGGTCTTCGTGGTCCTTATGCGCAATTAATGTTAGCTGCAGTAGAGTCGTTTGGTAGTTACCTTGAAATGAGGGTCTCTAAATTTAGTGTTTACAGTTCCTAGGAAAGAACACCGTCCTCCAAGGACTTCTGTTTGAGTTCTGAAAGCAGCTCCATGGCACTTACAGGTAACAAATCTAGAAGCCATTCGCCGAAATTCTTCAACATGACCTGGAACGGATCAATCCCACCAGTGAAGTAAGCAGGACGATAGTAATACTTCACCTGAATGTTACTGGTTTATTATTCCTACTCATCAGCATTAACTTGCATTTTTTCCGCATTTAAGGCTAGCGACCATTCATCACACCAAATGGAAATTTTGTCTAAATCGTCTTATGTCCTCCTACAGTCACTCAGCTTTGATGACTTATCGTAGACCGCTGCATCGTCGGCAGACTATTGACCCGCCAAATCATTTAAGTATAAAGAGAACAGCAGCTATCCAATTGCACTGGGCTACATATTGGATATAGCCACTCTCTTATCCCTGAGCCTGTTAAATATGCTCGTGCCTTCGTTAACGGGCTGCGATGGGAGATCGTGTCATATAACTTCCTGAAATCTAGAATATCATAGCTGAAGCAAATTTTCTATACTATGCGACCCAGTGGTCCCCATACAACAAAATTTAACATCAAACACATAATATACACACAATCCATGCCAAAATAAGACAAGCACATGAAAATAGGAAAATAAATACACACAACATAAAACAAATAATCACAAAACACAAATAAAACAGTGCCTATACTAACACAAATAAACATCGCCAACAAATCACAAAAATCTAATCTAATTATACACTACTTTGTTCCCGGCCGCGTTCTTCCGCTGCCGAGTGTGCCGCCCTAGTCATTCTTGTCTGTTTTGCGCAGTTTGCATACGGCCAGGGTTCGCAGGACGTATTTTGATTATTTGTGTAGGTTCTGGATTGCGGTCTTCACTCGCTCTCCAGTTCTGCACTGGTTGATCCCTTCCATTTTTATTGGTTGGTTTCCAGTTATTATTACCCTGGTTCCACCTACGTTCCTGTGGCGGATAATGTTTGTCCTCTATTATCGCGTCACTTCGGATTGTTTCTTCAAGTTGCATGCTTTGTGGGCTGCACCGCGTTCTGCACTGGTTGATCCCTTCCATTTTTATTGGTTGGTTTCCAGTTATTATTACCCTGGTTCCACCTACGCTCCTGTGGCGGATAATGTTTGTCCTCTATTATCGCGTCACTTCGGATTGTTTCTTCAAGTTGCATGCTTTGTGGGCTGCACCGCGGAACTTACCCGTAAGATGACAATGGTCTCTATGAGGAGTCTCAGCTTTTCTATCTAAGGCCAGCCCGCAAATATGACAATTAACGGCCTTTTCATACAAGTCATCATTTTCCTTTGATTTGGTCATGGGAATATTGATGCTGTAGAGCTTGTGAACTTGCCATGAAAGTTTTCCAAGCTCAGTGAGAAGCCAAACCGCCGGATCGCCCCCTACATAAGACTGATAGCTATTAAGTTTACAATCATATGCGCATACAACTTGGAACGCAGTCGCATAAGGTAAGTGTTTTTGTGTGAAGGTTGTGTATGAGGCTAAGGGGTTCCCTTCACAACGAGTAATAGGAGCCAGCAAGCATCAAAATCGGCGTACACAACAAAAGGACAACGCTGCTGGTGGTGAGCATTTTTAAATTTAATGAAGTTATTTTCCTCAGTGGGCATAACAACACGTACCGGGTCCATGCATGCACAATCTAATAGATGTGTCGCTAATAACTCTTGAGATGAAAAATAATTCAAACACCTTATACAAATATGTTGTTTATGTTCATTTTTACTTAACTGGGAGGAAATGAGTCGGGACATGTCTTTGATCCAGACGTAGTGATAATTATCACGTTCAGAGAAGAGCAGCATGTTGACATGCAACTCTCGCTCACATGCAAATTTTGAGAAATGGAGGGGGTCTACTAGTGTATGCTTGTTCTGCTCATCTGACTTGCTTTTCCTCTCCAGGCCACAAACGTGGACCGATATTGCGGTATTCTGAGCTTAAAACTTAGGTATGTCCTGGATTCTTAAAGGGAACTCTATTCCATCAAAGTTGTACTGTCTCTTAATATCTTTGACTTTGTAACTGCTGGGACGCTCGGGATGATGTTTGTAATTGTAATTGTAATTGTAATTTCTCTCGCAAGCCAGGACTGACCATGCAAAACACGCATTATCATACTTATTTTGAACATTAATGCACGCCTGCTTTTTCTCAATATCTATAGGGAGTTTAACTGGACCCTCCATTCATTGGATCATAGACATGTATATGGATGTCGAGGTGTGGTATACTACTGAGCGCTTTAGCGGATCCACGTACTTCCATCTCGGAAAATTGGGCCATAATAGCGCTCAAGGTGGATTCTCGGTACAACTCAGCAATCGATGTGCTCCGATAAATAACACCATTTTCACCCCATATATAATGCAGAGTAGCCGTCTCCGCGTCACCTTGATGTTTAGGGGGGTGACTCAGTTCACTGCATAATACCGCACTGCATTTAAAGGCGTTAAATTCCGGATCTTCCAAGAGTTTGAGGAGCTCGGTCTCCAAGACGGGGAGGCACGCCTCCAAAAACCTTACAGGATCGCGATACCTCCTGCATGGATTCTCAATTCTGGTGAAAGAGATTCGCCCCTCAAACGCTCTAGCAACTGCTGAGTATTCTAAGGGAGTCATTACGCCGTTATTCTGATCGAATTCGTTATCGATAGGACGGGGGAGAGAACTACCGTTAGCCATAAGGAAATTACTATTATTACTGTTGCTACAACTAGGAGTCCACCCGATAGATGAATGGACTGGTGATGGGTGATCGTAATCATCATCATTTGCGGGGAGAGGCATACGTCTCGAAAGGCATACCTTGCGTGGTCGGCGAGCTGCTGTTTCTAGAGGAGGAGGGGGTGACAGCCGGTTTGAAGGGTCAGGCTGTGGCGACGGCGGACGGGCTGCGCAGCCAAACGGTTGCGACAGCGCTGGGGGAGGAGATGGCGCTAACTCTCTCTCTATGTCACAACCCCGCGGCCGCGGCCGCGGGGTTGTGAGAGAGAGAGTTAGCGCCATCTCCTCCCCCAGCGCTGTCGCAACCGTTTGGCTGCGCAGCCCGTCCGCCGTCGCCACAGCCTGGCCCTTCAAACCGGCTGTCACCCCCTCCTCCTCTAGAAACAGCAGCTCGCCGACCACGCAAGGTATGCCTTTCGAGACGTATGCCTCTCCCCGCAAATGATGATGATTACGATCACCCATCACCAGTCCATTCATCTATCGGGTGGACTCCTAGTTGTAGCAACAGTAATAATAGTAATTTCCTTATGGCTAACGGTAGTTCTCTCCCCCGTCCTATCGATAACGAATTCGATCAGAATAACGGCGTAATGACTCCCTTAGAATACTCAGCAGTTGCTAGAGCGTTTGAGGGGCGAATCTCTTTCACCAGAATTGAGAATCCATGCAGGAGGTATCGCGATCCTGTAAGGTTTTTGGAGGCGTGCCTCCCCGTCTTGGAGACCGAGCTCCTCAAACTCTTGGAAGATCCGGAATTTAACGCCTTTAAATGCAGTGCGGTATTATGCAGTGAACTGAGTCACCCCCCTAAACATCAAGGTGACGCGGAGACGGCTACTCTGCATTATATATGGGGTGAAAATGGTGTTATTTATCGGAGCACATCGATTGCTGAGTTGTACCGAGAATCCACCTTGAGCGCTATTATGGCCCAATTTTCCGAGATGGAAGTACGTGGATCCGCTAAAGCGCTCAGTAGTATACCACACCTCGACATCCATATACATGTCTATGATCCAATGAATGGAGGGTCCAGTTAAACTCCCTATAGATATTGAGAAAAAGCAGGCGTGCATTAATGTTCAAAATAAGTATGATAATGCGTGTTTTGCATGGTCAGTCCTGGCTTGCGAGAGAAATTACAATTACAATTACAATTACAAACATCATCCCGAGCGTCCCAGCAGTTACAAAGTCAAAGATATTAAGAGACAGTACAACTTTGATGGAATAGAGTTCCCTTTAAGAATCCAGGACATACCTAAGTTTTAAGCTCAGAATACCGCAATATCGGTCCACGTTTGTGGCCTGGAGAGGAAAAGCAAGTCAGATGAGCAGAACAAGCATACACTAGTAGACCCCCTCCATTTCTCAAAATTTGCATGTGAGCGAGAGTTGCATGTCAACATGCTGCTCTTCTCTGAACGTGATAATTATCACTACGTCTGGATCAAAGACATGTCCCGACTCATTTCCTCCCAGTTAAGTAAAAATGAACATAAACAACATATTTGTATAAGGTGTTTGAATTATTTTTCATCTCAAGAGTTATTAGCGACACATCTATTAGATTGTGCATGCATGGACCCGGTACGTGTTGTTATGCCCACTGAGGAAAATAACTTCATTAAATTTAAAAATGCTCACCACCAGCAGCGTTGTCCTTTTGTTGTGTACGCCGATTTTGATGCTTGCTGGCTCCTATTACTCGTTGTGAAGGGAACCCCTTAGCCTCATACACAACCTTCACACAAAAACACTTACCTTATGCGACTGCGTTCCAAGTTGTATGCGCATATGATTGTAAACTTAATAGCTATCAGTCTTATGTAGGGGGCGATCCGGCGGTTTGGCTTCTCACTGAGCTTGGAAAACTTTCATGGCAAGTTCACAAGCTCTACAGCATCAATATTCCCATGACCAAATCAAAGGAAAATGATGACTTGTATGAAAAGGCCGTTAATTGTCATATTTGCGGGCTGGCCTTAGATAGAAAAGCTGAGACTCCTCATAGAGACCATTGTCATCTTACGGGTAAGTTCCGCGGTGCAGCCCACAAAGCATGCAACTTGAAGAAACAATCCGAAGTGACGCGATAATAGAGGACAAACATTATCCGCCACAGGAGCGTAGGTGGAACCAGGGTAATAATAACTGGAAACCAACCAATAAAAATGGAAGGGATCAACCAGTGCAGAACGCGGTGCAGCCCACAAAGCATGCAACTTGAAGAAACAATCCGAAGTGACGCGATAATAGAGGACAAACATTATCCGCCACAGGAACGTAGGTGGAACCAGGGTAATAATAACTGGAAACCAACCAATAAAAATGGAAGGGATCAACCAGTGCAGAACTGGAGAGCGAGTGAAGACCGCAATCCAGAACCTACACAAATAATCAAAATACGTCCTGCGAACCCTGGCCGTATGCAAACTGCGCAAAACAGACAAGAATGACTAGGGCGGCACACTCGGCAGCGGAAGAACGCGGCCGGGAACAAAGTAGTGTATAATTAGATTAGATTTTTGTGATTTGTTGGCGATGTTTATTTGTGTTAGTATAGGCACTGTTTTATTTGTGTTTTGTGATTATTTGTTTTATGTTGTGTGTATTTATTTTCCTATTTTCATGTGCTTGTCTTATTTTGGCATGGATTGTGTGTATATTATGTGTTTGATGTTAAATTTTGTTGTATGGGGACCACTGGGTCGCATAGTATAGAAAATTTGCTTCAGCTATGATATTCTAGATTTCAGGAAGTTATATGACACGATCTCCCATCGCAGCCCGTTAACGAAGGCACGAGCATATTTAACAGGCTCAGGGATAAGAGAGTGGCTATATCCAATATGTAGCCCAGCGCAATTGGATAGCTGCTGTTCTCTTTATACTTAAATGATTTGGCGGGTCAATAGTCTGCCGACGATGCAGCGGTCTACGATAAGTCATCAAAGCTGAGTGACTGTAGGAGGACATAAGACGATTTAGACAAAATTTCCATTTGGTGTGATGAATGGTCGCTAGCCTTAAATGCGGAAAAAATGCAAGTTAATGCTGATGAGTAGGAATAATAAACCAGTAACATTCAGGTGAAGTATTACTATCGTCCTGCTTACTTCACTGGTGGGATTGATCCGTTCCAGGTCATGTTGAAGAATTTCGGCGAATGGCTTCTAGATTTGTTACCTGTAAGTGCCATGGAGCTGCTTTCAGAACTCAAACAGAAGTCCTTGGAGGACGGTGTTCTTTCCTAGGAACTGTAAACACTAAATTTAGAGACCCTCATTTCAAGGTAACTACCAAACGACTCTACTGCAGCTAACATTAATTGCGCATAAGGACCACGAAGACCAAATACGAAAAAAGTAGACCTCATATGGAAGCGTCCAGACAGCAGTTCTACCATCACTCTATTTAAGATTAATTGTACATGGGGGCCCATTGAACTTAAAGAATTCGAAACATGCAATGCCGTAGACGTATACAAATAAAAAAAACCCTGATAATAACTTCTCTGTAATGCAGTAGAAACACGCATACATGAAAAGCAGGAAATACACCCGTCTCAAAGTTAGCTAATATCGACTCTGGCAGCTTGTAGGTGTAGGGTAGAGTTTCGATGTTTCTGTCGCTGGTTTCGAGTGGTTCTGAGAATTATTTTCTTGGCAGGATAACACCAGTTGTATGGTATCGTCAGTTTCCGCGGCGTATTGCGATTTTATGCCGTCCTTCTGTAGTGCTTTGCATATAGTTGTGTAATTAGGACCTATCTTTGTGATTAATTACGCAATTAGGATCGATCTTTGCGTCAGTTTCTCGACCAAAATAAATAAAGTACACTAACCTAACCTTCCTCTCCCGCATCTAGACAGGTTTCATGTGTTGGGGGTGCACTTGAGCATTCCGTCCAGGAGCACCAGGGTTCGAGTCCCAGAAAGGGCTCCGGCATTTTTAATTTCCCATCAATTCCATGTGTGTCTGGTGGTTTAATTGTGTTAGGTGGGAGCACTTGGCCTTTCCACCCAGGAGGAGCAGGGTTCGAGTTCCAGAAAGGGTTTCTCTCTCTATGTCACAACCCCGCGCCGGTAATAACGACTAGAGAGTCAACACTTGCCGGATACACTGCGTGCGACCTTGTTGCTGTCTACTAACGATGCTTAGGAAAGGACTCTCTCTATGTCGCAACCCGCTACGGTAATAACGACTAGAGAGGCAACACGTGCCGGATACATTCGGTATTTTGGAATGGTGCCGGCCCTGTCCCAATACTCCTGTCTGCTAAAGACAAAATATTTTCCACCACTCACAACGTGGAAACACCAGTCCTTCACTTTCCACCTTATGGAGACATACAAGCAGTCATCTTGTTTCACGGCCCCACAGACCAGTACTAGTCAATAGTTGCTGGTAAAAAATGCCCGCCAGACTCTGCCGTCGCTCCGCCGTTGAGCAGAAGGAACCACCCGCTGTTGTCTCTGCGGGATACTGTCCCCAGTCGTAAGGGTGGCGGAACTTATGAATGGCCAGTGGTACGTGCGTGTCGCCCCAGGCCGTTCACCTGCTGTAGCGGGTGCGTGGAGTGTACCCCGACCGGCAGTGGAGTGGGGAGTGCCGCGGTTCTGTTGCCAACGTCTGCTTGGCTTATGTGGTACGGGCGTGTTCTGTGTAGCCCCTCAACGCTACGACACCCAATCAGTCACACCCTTCCATGCATCTCGCAACATTACAGACAAAAGGATATTCTTACATTATTTAAATACTCATTGATTACATGTATGATCTATCAGGTACATTGGTAATAAAAGAATCTTTGTTCTGAAAAAAAATAAAATTATACACCCTAGTTTTCTACACATACAACTTCAACTTTTATCCCTTTTCTATATACAGCCCATACTTGTGCTACTGATTGTACCTGTCGTCCCGTATACAAAACATGAAAGTGTTAAAATAAAACAAAAGGAATGAGAAACAATCTATACAGCTCATAATTACAATATCAAATAGCAGACTACTCTATCATCCTATCACAGTGAAAATATTAGAAAATGTCGATTCTAAAACTACAATATACAGTGAACCTTTGTGCTTGTGACAGACCGAAATTAATACCCCTTGAAAGTTTTCTAACAAAAAAATAAGAAATAATCTACACAGCTCACAATTACCTACCACATGTTATTAAATAGTAAACTACTTTAACATCCTAACACAATAAACATTTTAGAAACTGATGATTCTAAATCTACAACGTACAATGCACCTTTGTGCTTGTGACAGACTGAAATTAGTATCTTTTTATATATTTTACCTTTTTATTATATATAACAACATTTCTAGGACATGTATGAACCATCTACATGTCAGATCCTGACCTGACATCGAGGTTCATCCCAATCAAACAATAACACAATAATGTTTTAGTTATGTATCGGTAGCACCCCTTTACAGGAGTGTGCGCATTGATCACACTACTCTACGACTCTCACTCACCAGACATCACATTTTCCTTCTCATTCAACCCATTAATACACTAACAGAATAGGTCTAGAAGTCAGCTAACCTTAACACCACCACACTCACGACAACATACCATACCTTTGCTCCCTTATACTCAACCACATAACACATGAAGCTGCTTCGAAGATAGCTTTCCAGTCTCCAAATTCGTCATTTCACTCTGGCACCTCTCTCCATCGGCTTACCTCTGCATTCAATTTACCGATTATTCATCCTGCTAAATATCAACTTAGAATTGCGACATTTCATCTAAGAACAAAAAATACACAAATTATTCATCCTGCAAAATAACTGTACACATTATTGGTACCGATTTGATTAGTTATACTTCAACAACAACAACAACAAAAATTATTTTTTTTATATAGCAAATGTTATGGTAAGAATTAGATTTACACTTATATTACATCTTACGTCGGTATTCCACAACGTTCACCATCTGGATGTCATACTCCCTTTATGTCCTTTCACGTTGTGCAGTTGTCCTCATCTCTTCATTCGTGTTTCGGCTCTCCGTCCTTCCATTACTCCATCATTTCCTGGTCTTCCTTCGCCATTCGCATCTACCTCGATTGCAGCATACACCGGCCTCTCTGTAACATACATCTAAGACATCTCCACATTATTCAATTCTACTCACCTTTATTTACCACTGTTTCATCACGTCGAATCTCTCTTTATTAATCACACTGCCTCACGTCGCTTCTCTCCTTAAATATCCCCTTTATCCACTACTATTTATCACGTCGCTTCTCTATCTGCCATCTTTATCCACTCATTAATCATCACCTCGTTTCTGCTTGATCCTTATTCATATGACAAAAAATACGTACATACGCCACTCTGTCGACTCCTGTTCATGACTCATTCGACCAGTCTATTCCGTCATACTTCCTGACATCCCGCCTGATAATTGTTATGTTCGATTTGACCCTGCACAACGTTACACACCACAAATAAATACACTGACTATCTACCATAAATTGCCTACTTTAGATCTATCCTTAACTTTTCCATAATTTGATGTTAGGAATGTGATGAAGCCCACGAGATTGTTTTCCCTTGATCGTCTCAATCAGTACAGCATTTTCATGGACAATCCGCCTCACTCTGAATGGTCCACTATACACAGTAAAGAATTTGCTAGTTAGGAATGTGAGCTTACATGAGAATTAAATGTGTGCAGAGAATATACAAGTTGGGAGAAATGGGCAGCCCAAGTGTTAGAAACTTAGGTGCTAGTGGCCTCTTTCCCTAACACCGGATTCCGAACAACCATACACACCACTTCATTATAACTATCACCACGACAATGACATACTATAGATCAGATGGCATCTGATTTAAAAACTTCTATCACATTACTGATGTTACCTGTAACAGCAGTATAAACGTACCCTATTCCATACAGATCACAATGTTTACGTTTTACATTACGTGTTAAGTACCTGCAATAGTCAAATCACACTAATTAAACTGGACTCATTGGCATTGTTACATAACATTTTTTTTAGCAACTGGTTTGTTTTGAGGAAACAGTCCTTTTACTTAGGTGTTCGAAATAAAAATTTGCAAATTTTGCTCTGGGAGACCAGCCTAACAGATGCCATTACTGGTGTTTTATTCTCTGATCAGAAGTATGGTATTTGCATTCCTACATATTAGTAGAGTATGTCTGCTACATAGACAATTTTCAGTGCCAGCGGCATGTGTTTTAAGGCAAGATGCTGAGGGCTGATATGTTGGATTAGTTTCTCCTATCCATCAATCCATTATGAAAAGAATGAAATGCCAGGATTCCATGCTCTCCTGTCATTCTGATAGTGTCTATCCTCGACACTATCTGACCTATGAGTCGTGTCTCCGTTCACCATATTGCTCTCATTACCCAATCCTTGTAACAAGTGCTGAAATGACGCAGAATTGTCTACGCCTCTGCCTGCTATCGCTATATCTCTGCGCAATTTCACTGGCAACTTCGCTATACAGATCCTAATGAGCTCCCCAGGTTCGTATGTCACATCCAAATACCTGTTTCGTCTGAGCATTTCCTGATAGCACGCCACTGGATCTCTTATACCACCTTCGTTACAATTTGGCATCATCAATATGCTTTGCTTAACCTGGTCCTGCTTACTTTTCGACCAGAATTCATTTAAAAACTTGTCACAAAATATCTTGTAGCTACTACAGTCTTTAATAACTTCCTGCATTTTCGCTCTAGCCTCGTCCCTCAAATGGTTACACACAAACTTCATTTTGAGGGGCAGTCCCCACGATGAAGGTAATGAATCTTGAAATTGAGACAGCCTTGGACTACACCCAGTTGGGTTTGCCACCTGTTTTATCCGACACAACCGTTCTTCTAACTCTCTGAGTTCGTCTTCTGCTTTCTGCCTATTTTCGTTTTTTGAATTTATCTCCCTCTCCCTCTGCAATCTACCTGGTGGTGTGTCACCTTCGCTACTGCACGCTAATTGCAACTGTGCTAGTTCTTCGCTATGTTTCCTATTTATTTCTAATTGCGCCTCTTTAAGTTGTAATAGTGATTGTATCTCCCCCTGGTTGGCATAAACCTCTCGCTGCGTACTGTCTGAGCCTGTCTCGCCTCTTATACTGAGCTTTTCTACACCTGCACTAATCGTATTCATTCTCACCACTACCTCTTTGATTCGCTCATCCGGCAACACGTCCCTACATTCAGTAGTATCACTCTCTATTGTAAATACTCGTACCTCCAAATTATTGGCTTTTTCTTTCACGGCGTCACATACTTGCTTCAACGCACCCAGATTCTTCTCCCCCTCATCTATCCGATTATTAACTGCGGGCAGACGCTCATCGATAACTGTGTGTAGCTTCGTCATTGACTCCTCGTTTCCCTTATCCATTGCCTCCAGTCTTTCCTTATTTGCTTCTGATCTTTCCTTCACTATCTTATCCATCGCATCCAATATTTCCTTAAACTCCCTATCTCTCTCCTTATTATCTCTATCCATCGCTTCCAATCTTTCCTTATTTTCTTTATCCATCGCTTCCAATCTTTCCTTATTATCTCTATCCATCCTCTGTAAAAACTGCAGTAGCACATTGTCATTGGCTACTCTCGGTGCGCTCACCTCGTTCGCCTGAGAAACCGTAGCTTCGCCAAGGGTAGCTTCGCTTTCACTGCATACCTGACCTAGCCCGGCTCGCCCGCGTCGTCGGGAAAAGCCCCCAGTTGCGGACAAAGCCCGCCGCTCAAAGGATCACCTAGCCGCGGTCCACTGAACAATGCAGCCCCTTCCGAGAGTTTGCCGTTCCCGCTCATTAGCCCATGGTCGACACCTACTTCCTGCTGCACTGCTACATTCACCCCAGAATCGCTATTCTCCATGGTGACTACACTTTTCGACTGCGACCTAGTTACTACGGACATAACGCAAAAAAAATTATACAACGATCTTCCAGCCTTGGACGATATAGCAATTAATTACATAAAAAAATAAAAGATCCTCACCAATCCAGAAAGAAATTGCAAACAGAAAAAATTTTACTTCTTAGCGCTATCACAATATGTTCCATAAAAAAAGTCTTAACAGCAAACCCTAACAGCAAAAAATCCTGGAAGAAAATATCCTGGCTGAAAACAATCCTGGCAGGGTCGAAATTATGAGAGGCACCCCAGAGTGCTGAAACATGGGCGTTCTTCAGGTCATGCTACCGTATTGGTCAGCCACATTTCAGGCGCTCAAAGCTCCGGTACATTTCATCTCTTTGGTTCCACCAAAGGTGGCCAAAGGATCGTCTCAAAGATGATCATATATTCATATTCACTATCTGCAGTTAGCAGACGACCATACATTCATTCATTTCACAGATCCCACCAAACTGGATGTAGGGATTTATTTTGTGGGAGTGCACATGTGACCAATTGAATAAATAAATTGTCATTCTTTCCTACACTGGGATCCGGCTTCGCTGTATTAATTGAAATTGAGTTATTATTAGAAAAAATGTGTTGTTCTGACCAAAATAATGAAGTATATTGTACCTATTTTCAATGTCGGGCGGTACTGTACCCTTTCAGTATGTGCTACGGTAACGTTGCTAACAGACCATTTGGAAGTGAGCTGAAAACAGATATGGACTTCGTTTATTGTATGGCTACAAGCTACCGTAAATGGACACTAAGGCTTGTAAAATGCGGTATTTCGACGGAGATAGGCTGTGAGCGCCAAAATAGTACGGTTTCCCACTCTGAGGTACATGGCACTGCATGGTGCAATGCAGTGTTAATTGCGACGAGTAGCTTGTGCCAACGGCGAGGTGTGAAGGGACCGGTAGCCGCATCCAACGGCGTATTGTGATCTCAATAACTGATGGGGTCCACTGGTGACCTCACTGTTGTAGCAACGAACTAGAAGTTATCTTACAAGAGTATTATTATGAACAGTGGTTGTTATACCGACGCCATTACCAGTACATTTATATTTTGTGAATCTGTTTGTGTAATAGTCAAACCAAGTTCTCTACAGTGTGTAATGTTTGGAGGAAATAATAATTTTGTGGTTTAAATTGCATTCCCCGAGTGTAATCAATTATTTAAAGGAAACAGCTCATTATTACCCCATATCCAGTGGGAACATCAGTGAAAAGTTATGGTGCGTGAGTATCGACGTAGCTATATTACAAGAGAAAATAGTCGGAATTAACGCCGAAATTGCCTGCAGACGGCGCTTCATGCAATGGATGGAAGATATCAGGTACTATGGTGCCACCTTAATTACTATCCAGCTCGATATGGTGGCTTTTCAGTACATTGCCATAGTCAAAAATGACTCGGTTCCGCCCGAGCAACATGATTCTCAATCAGTGTTTGCAGTAACTATATTGACAAGCAGTTCTATATTGTTCTTTAATTAAGTGTTCAAGGAAATTGGTGCCACCACAGTACACATTGTGCCTTCAGCACAATGCAAGCTCAATAACATTAAATTCAGTAATTATAATTTGTGTAGTTAACATTAACCTAAATCAAGTTCAAGTGTTTATCATATGTGTTAATGTATTAGGAAACAATTTCAGGCTTTGGTATTGTTTTAAATGAATAGTGTCCTCTTGCTCGGCAATATCAAACATACAGAATTAAGTGCTCCCTGTTCAGTCACTTCAAAGATATTATCAATGCTACTAATAATCAAATACAGACGTAAAAATAAGTTTGTTACGCACCATTATCATTATTTATTCCAAAAATTCCATGTAGTAGTTGGATCATCATAGGGAGTCTATTCTAACCTATTACACGCGAGAGCCACTTTCCGGAAGTCCGATGCCAAATGGTCTAGTCATAATACAGTCAGTTCGGGTAGTGGCATTGCAGGTGCTGCAAGGGCTGGGGCCCCGTGGTCGCCAAGCACGTACTCATCAAAGAGCGGTGAGCCCCCTGGTGGGCTTTGATGGAGTAACAGGTAGCAACTATCTAAGAAAAAGTGAGAAATATGTATACTTGCAGTAACGTAACGTATTTATAACCTATATTTATGTGGTGCAAACATTGACTCGAACAATACACATTTGTTTCAGTGGTTGAAAGATATATCAGATTGGATTTGCTGATATAAAAATAATAATTATAATCCCGTGTGAGGTTCTTAGATTCTCCATCGGGCGCCCCTTCAGCTAGCGGATAGAGAAAAGCCTCCCAGATGTGGGTGGTACCGAGGAAAGCAAATACTTGGTGTGGACCAAATACTAACACAATCCTCAGTGGCTACTCAGCCTGTTGAACCCACAATCCTGACAACTCTAAGTGAAAGTCAATTGTACTCTGGTCAGAGTCTGTTAGCTCAATGAGCTCGGCTGGAAACATTTGGTTCCAAAGGCTTCAACAACCTCTGGTCCTATCCGGTCCTGGTATCATTCAGGCCAAACTAATGAAGCACAAACAAACCATTGCAAGTAAATTCAACTTTACCCAGGCGGTACACAACCTGCCCGTTGACAGACGGCAACTGGACTTTCGGATTCTGAGGAGTACAGGCTAGCACAGCAGAGAATATTGGAGATCTCAGGTAAACTTCCCTACAAGCAGAAAACATTCATTGGAACAATAAATATCAATACATTGATCCAAAAAGGTAAACTACATAATCTCACATAAGAAATAGACCAACAAAAATTCTCATCCTTGCTCTTCAAGAAACATGAGAAACTGACAATGAAACCTTGCTATACGGAAACTATCGCTTCTTCAAAACACAACAAAAGGTAGCGAAAGGCGCACTAATCTTCGGCATGGCATTTCTCGTACACAGATCCATCATGAAGTCTGTCAAAGAAATCACAGCCATCAACAATCGACTTATGACTATGTGTACTCAGAGTTACAATAAAAAATATACACACATCAATGCACATGCCTCCACCAACAACGAAAATAAGAAAAACGATGAAAATATCGAAAAATTCTTGAACTCACTCGAAAAAACCAGGAGCAAAATTGAACAATATGATGTGGAAATCCTAATGGGAGGCTTCGACGTTCAATTTGGGACAGAAAAAAACCTATAGAAAGATCATCGGTAAAATTTCAGTGCACCAAAATACTAACAACAACGGCACACTTCTGATTGACATTTGCCAACAATTCAACCTCAGAATGATGTCTACCCACTTTAGGAAAAAAAACAGAAAAACAGAAAACGTCGCGATCTCCGATCCAGCATCTTGGTGAATACCAGAACGGCCACATTGCCATCTCCTATGCCCACTACAGAATAATCCACGTTATTCAAGTCCGACGAGGCGCGAGCATTGACTCAGACCACTACCTCACATGAGTTGAAGTGAAATTCTCTCCGAAGAGAGTTCACATAAAAATTCTCTGCATTCAAAAATTCGACACATTCAAAATTCAAGAAACCAATATCACAGAAGAATGGGAGAAAGAACCGACGAACAGCTCGAGTGACTTCTGCAGAAAAATTATTAGAAAACCCAAAGAACTAAACCCACTTGAGAGAAGGCAAAACACTCATGGTGGGACTCCAACTACGATCAAGCCATCATCAATCGCCGACTTGCCTTCCAAAAACACAACAGCAACACATTGACAGGAACCCTACAACATTTCCTAGACATCCGCAAACAGACAAACAGAACCATCAGGAAAACCAAAAGCGATTTCATCATCAAACAGCTGAAATCAGTTGAGGAGAATTTCAGACACTACAACAGCAGAAATTTCTATAGAACTTTCGCAGACAAAATTAAAGGTTACTCACCACAAAATTTGACCTTCAAGAAACAAAATGGTAAACTCACTCTCACCAACCAAGAAAACTATGAAGAACTTCTCCGATCTCCTTAACTACCTCGAACCAAACTATTCCCACACATATCCCCAAGATACACAAAACCCGAAGGCGATCCACCGACAGAAGAAGAAACCCAGCACCATATCAAAAAACTCAAGAACTGAAAGTCGTCGGAGAAGACGGAATCATCTCATAACTACTGAAAAATCTTGGACCACGATCACTTCAGGAAATAACACAAATCATTCAGGAAATCTGGCGAAGTGGAAAGCTCCCAGACGACTGGAAATGTGCAGTGATCTACCCATTCCACAACAAATGGAGATAAATCTGGTGTGAATAACTACAGAGGAATTTCTCTCCTTTCAGTTTCTTATAAATTCATCTCTGCGTGCCTCTTACACCGCGCACAAGAACAAGTAAAACCCTCAATTGGTGAATACCAAGTGTGATTTAGACCACACGGATTTGGCACCGAACAAATTTTCAACCTGAAATCCACACTGAAAATAAGAGCCATAAGAAATCTTCCAACCATCTGCACATCCGTCGACTTCAGGAAAGTCTACGACTCCATCGACAGACGATCCCTCTTTAATATATTCGAAAAGTAATCTCGACCCTAAAACAGGACGACGCATCCAACAAACCCTAGCAGACAGAACTTCGAAAGTCTAATTCAACGAAGAAATCTTACAACTCTTATCCATTAAGACCGACGTCTGGCAGGACGATGGCCTCTCCCCATTACTCTTCAACATCGTCCTAGATAAAGAAAAAGAAATGAGAAACACAAACATCCTGAGACCCACCAGGCTAGGAAGACAGCAGCATAACATCAACGTCACATGCCCAGCTTTTGCTGACGATCTTATGATCCTTTCCGGAGATGAACAAACAGCAATTCATCGGATTGCAAGTCCCCAAAGAATGTGCCGAGAAAGTTGAACTACAATTTCTTTGTCAAAAACCGAATTTGTGGCCACAAAACACAAAATTTGATCGCAAAATAGGCACAATAAACAAGTCAATTACTTTAAATACTTAGGCGAAATCATTCAACCCATAGGTACGGAAAGATTAGCACAAAAAAAGACACGCGAACTGAAAATGCAGAAAGTATATGGCAAAATCGCGGGCATCTACATCGAGAAATGCTTGAACATCAAACCCAACACCGAGGCTACACGACTATTACCAAACCTGAAGCACTATGCCAGTGAAACGTGTAACGTTCCCTGGCAAACTCACGTTATTTAAAAAAAAAAAAAAACAAAAAAAAAAACAAGAGTTTATTTGTATCATATACGCCGCTCTGGGCAAGTTGTATATATCGTAATTATTGAACAAAAATATTACTGAATGTGGTGTAAAAGACATTTGTTATTCTCCTTATATTTTTTGTTTTAATATTTCTCTGTATTTAGGATAGGAATTTTTCTGTATTTATTATGTGATTGTAAAATGTGTCAGTATTTGCGATAGCAGAGATATGTTGCCAGAAGAGAATAATATCGTCAATTTGCAAAGAAATGTTAATAGTCAGCAATACTATTTAAGCACAATGCATTATGTATTCTTTGGTCTTCTCTGTTCAGAAGTCATTGCGGTAGGACACTGTGAAAGAGTTTTTTACGAATGGGTAGACTTCTTTTGTCTCTGTCTGGACTTAGCCGCCATTAGACGATGCGTTACGAATTAATGTGAGTTGTATTGTTGTTTGATCTAAATATATTAGAGTTTATCAAAAGTGTGAATTATTTATGGAAATTAGCTTGCCCACGTCATCTATAAAATTTCTTTAAGAATTTTTCAGCATTTTTTTAGCGGTGTTGCTGGGCTGTGCCGCGACCAACAATGATAGGCATATAAATATATTTAAAAAATTATCAAACCCGTAAATCGGGAACAGATGCATAAAAATCAATGGTGAATTAAGAAATTGTTCTTCTTTTTCAGTGATCCTGTGGCTGATAAAATTTGAATTAATTATACGTTTGTGCATTCGTAGGCGGATAGCTAATGTTAGTTAACTTTGAAATTTAAACAGTTTGGTTCTCTCAAAATATCTTAAATGTGTAATGAAGTAGGTTTGATCAGTGATAAATGTCGGCTTGGCAATAATTAAAACATTTTCTGCTAATAGAGGTAATCTTGTGTTCTATGGCTAGTGCCGGGATAAAATTCAGTAAAAATATTTAACAAAAAACCCACTGCATCTGGAAAGTGTATGCCAAGGCCGAATGATTTAAAGGACTCAATTCTCAACCTAATATTCTTAACCAGTTCATATGAGTTCACGTAAATATTATTTTTTCTTTAGATGTACGTAATTCTTAAGAAAGTAAAAAATTTTTATTACCACACGAAAATCAGAGTGGTTCTACAACAAAGTTCGCACGAAAGAAAATTAACTTAAAAGCAAAAGATAAAATTTATTATTCTTCTTTAACGAAATTTCAAATCAATCCCATTCATTACGACGATTTCGTTAAATTGGCGCCCAACGTATGGCACGAATATGCAGTGGCCACTAAATACCCGTGAGATAACTAGGGAATTAATATAGTCGAACTTTGTTGCAGAACATTTAATAATTTTTCTATGTATTGTATGTATTGCATAACCAATATTGTGTGGTAATACCTGTGTATGATTTTTTGCATGAGAACACTATGTACCCAGAGGCAAGCTGAAGAAGAGAGCTCAATATTTCGAAAAATCAATTACCTACCACAATATCAGGGGGCAGCTGCACCCAAGATAGATCACCAAAAGGTAAAGCTACAGTGTAGTTGTCCTGTGGGTAGTAAAGTAGCCTCAGTGCAGTGTTCTCGGCTCATTAGTGGTGTGCTTGTTGTTAGTACTTTGTTTTAAAATAACAGGACATTTAGGTAGTTAGTCATTGTAGTATATAGTAAGTGTGTATTAGTTAATGTCCATTTCTTGTGTGATTATGTCAGTGAAACCTGAGTGTTAGGATATTTAGTTCAGATTTTATTTCTTTTGTTTACTATGGTTAGATTGCGTAGTCAGAAAGATATCAACATGGATAATGAGCAACAGTCAGTAAGTAGTGATACCGAGTTGGAAAGTGGGACACAAAGTAATGTTAGTGACGTAGTTCAGGAAGTACAATGTGAGAATCTGGGGGCAGAAGGACAAGAAATGTTGCCACTGCCACCCAGTGATTCAGTTGATAGCGGAAATACTGTGCCATCCGCAAGCACTGGACACGGACCAGAGAGTGGTGTGATGTCAGAAGTGCAATCATTAAGAGTTATGTTCGAGCGCATGCTCAATTTCCAAGCTGAATTTGTACATATGCAAGCAGAGCGTGACCAGAGATTGGTAGCTGAATTTGCATGCAAACAAGCAGAACGCGATAAAGAACGTGATGCTAAACAAGCAGAGCGTGATAAAGAACGTGATGCTAAACAAGCAGAGCGTGACCGACGCCTGCATGAGAGGGACTTGCAGTTGATGCAAACTTTAGAAGTTATGCAAAGTGAGCTTGTTAGTTTGAAACAAAAATATGAAACCATACCCAAAACAGTGCATGAATTAAGCGAAAGAGTAGACAGTATTCAAGTGGCTAACGCCAATATCGTAGAGGAAATTAGTGTCCTGACTAACAGAGTCGAGCAATTGGAAATTGACACATCTCAAGTAATTGAGGGCAAAGTGATCGAACAAGTGCACAAAGTAGAAAATGAAGTCATAAAAGAAATAGATCAGAAAGTGCACGCCGCAATTGAGGCCAGAGATGTGGGCTCAAGTGCGGATGTGCAGGATCTATAAAAGATAGTGCACAAAGACATTCCGCTGTGGCAGCGGAGTGTGGACCGTCGTCTTGCCGAAATGGACCTTAGCTTGCGGCATGACGAGGCACAGGCGTATGTCACGCCAGCCAGGACCAACAATGATAGGCATATAAATACTGCAGTAAAAAATTGCGACTGCGAGACAGAACAGGCAACCAATGTAAGCGAAACAAATAAATGTCATTCCAAAGTAGTGATTGAAGAAAGCTTGATTAGGAACCGACAGTTTCAGATCTTTACAACGGAGAAGAGATCTGTTCACCCTGTAGTGTTTATCAAGGGATTTAGAAACATTTTGCCTAGCGTTTGGAGTCATACCCAGAAAATACAGTTCGTTATGTCTTACATACAAGGAGATGCTGCTCTATGGGCAACCGAAGCAGCTGACAGTTGTGATACATATGAGCAATTTGAAAAAGCATTCTTGGCCAAATATTGGTCAACATGTATCCAGGAGAGATTACGGAAGGAGGTATATAATCCAGAGCCGTATTCTCCACGACTAGGCAATTTGCGAAAATATTTCGAGAAGTACATTAATAAGACCCGTTACTGGGACGGACAGATTTCATCCCGGGATTTGATCAGGCTTTTGAAATCACACTTGCCGATACATGTAAAGGAAAAGCTTATACACGTGCCTGAAAATGATATGGAACATTTCTTGTCTGTTCTGGACTCAATTGACCTGATTCAGGAGGACGTTAAGGCAGCCTCTGAACAGGCTAGAAGTAACGGAAATGGTTATAGAAATGGTAGAAATAACACGCCTCCACCAAGTAATGGAAACGGCGGAGGTAATAATAGGAGACAAGAGTATGCACAAAACGGAAATAGAGGTAGAGACCGGAACGGCAATAGTCCGCCGGTGAATAATGACCGGAAAAGGAGGTTCGATGATCGGTATGAGACAGGCCCACCAAGCAATAATAGATGGAAAAATGCCAGGGGGCCGAGCAATACTAATACTTATAATGATGCAAACCGAACTTGGCCGCAGAACCAGAGGCCCAGTCCGGGCCGGCAAAACAGTGATAGGTATGACAATAACCGACCGCCACCACAAAATGCGCCAATTGCGCAACCGTGGCGGCCGACGCAACACAACGTGCACATAGTGAAGGTTAGTGACACAGAGCAGCCACACCCATCCACTAGCAATAATTCAACAAACTAGATGCAGCCGAGATACGCTCTCCATCGTCGGCTGAGGTTTGGAGTGAGAGCAGCCCGACACAGAACAAAACACCGAACAAAATCTGTATCCTTAGGTATAATGACGGGGTACAGATGGGAGATGAATTAATAACTGAACCATCCACGGGCATAAAGGAGCACAAAGACAAAGTACAAGCGATAATAGGGGTCAAAATTAATAATATTGATGTGCAAGCGGTCGTAGATACAGGTGCTACTGTCAGTGTTATGAGTATGGACTTATTCAAAGTACTGGGGAAGGAAAGGCGTATGCTGACTTTTCCCGTGAATAATTGTAAAGTCACTGGAGCCATAAGTGCACAGCGACAAATAATTAAACTCCAAGTGCGGGTAGAGATGTATTTAGGGGATGAAGCCATAGCGTGCTCATTCCTGGTAGTAAAGGGTTTAAAGGTAGCCTGCATTTTGGGGGTAGATTTTTTAAGAGAGAGGGACGCAATAATCGACCTTTCTCGGGGAAAATTAAGCTTGATGAATGCTGGTAGGAGAATAGAATTGTCCATGCTCAGATCTGAAGAGGTACCTGTACCTAATTGTAACGCTATTAACATAAGGTGTAGGAATCAGTGGATACTACATTTAGACAATCATTGTCTAGGTCAGAATCTCTATTATCCTGACGTACAAGGTGATCAATTAAAAGCAAATGTGGACGCACTTGTGAACAAAGTATCACAGTCCGAAAATTTAAATTCAATGCAACAACAGGATTTGGTGCAGTTATTATTTAATTATGCAGATGTATTTTCTGAACGACCAGGAATTGTTAAGGGATATCAGTACAAGATCGAGGTAAAGCCTCACAAAACTTACTGTCGAGCCTCATACTCCATTCCTTGGCCCAAGAAGGAAAAAGTTTTTTTACGAACATTTGGAGAGTTAAATAAATTGTTCAGGTTATACATTGTACAACCTTACCAGGTGCGCTAAAAAAGGGAAGAAAAATATAATCGACATGTGACGAATAACCAAAAAATTTAGTGTTGGGGACTTGGTACTCTTACGCAATCATCCTAAGTCCTCGGCATCCTTGAAACAGAATAGCAAGTGGCAATTGGTGTACAATGGACCTTTTAGAGTAGTAAGTGTGCCACATGAGTGTAGATATCTCTTAGCAGATCCCCACTCAGGAAGAGTACGGGGACTGTATCCGCGTAAGGATGTAAAAGCATTCCTACAGTAAAAGACTAATAGTCCTATGTGGACACCATTCTTTTCTAAATAATGAACATTAATGATGTGTGATCTTTAGAGATAATGTACTAGTGTAGAAGTGTTTAGTTATAAGAATATGATTGACTTTCTCATGTGTATGGATATTTGTGTTATGTACTCTTTTAATTTGTGTTATCTAGAACATGCTCTAAATGTTTGCACAGATAATCTGATTAGTGCAATTATTTGTAGTGTTAAGCTGTGACAGAGTTCAATCAAAAAGAACATTTTAGTAATGATTAGTTAGTGTACTACATAATTTTCTATGTGCCCAAATTTGAAATATTTCTTGGCACAATTTTTTCTATTATGTGTATGTATGTAGATATGTGTAGCTGTCAGATTGACAGATTCGAACCCAGAATAATATCAATAATATGAGGCCCTGAGAACTTTATTATCTCACCAACGTTATTAGAGAAAATAATGCACCCAGTAGTGACCCGAGGGCACCACGGGAGGCAAACTTGTTTCAAATTTATGTAATGCAAAGTTACGCACAAAGAAGCTTCAATTGAAGCATGTGCAGATTCAAACAGTAAAAAAGTGCTAGCCAGATACAGTCCAAGTCAATTTTTGCCTACAGAGACTACACTGTAGTTACGTAGGACGTTGATAGTAAAGTGTGACATGAGTTCAAAGGAGTTATTGAACAATATGCCTGAATCCGGCTGGAATGCACAAATAAAATCTACTCGAACACGAATATAGATGACTTTTGGGCAAACTAATACCAAATTTTAATATTTTGTTACCATGTACGCAAATATCACACCTTGGTAAAGAGTTACGAATGTGCTATTACAAAAAAAAAAAATTGCACAGCGGACATTGTAAATAAAAATAAAGGAACTTAAACAAAAGTGTAGTATTGTGCGGCAGAGACAGACAGTGACTGTTAAACCTACAGCAATACGTCACGGAGTAGTGGAGTATAAGTAATAAAAAACTGTATCATCGCCGTGTGTGCAAGTGGACAAGGAACTAGCACGACACGAACAGTGAACCGATAACGGACGGTGGATCAAGCTAGTGTCAAACTTTAACTATTTGTGTGTCAAGGGACGCTAGGAAAGCGCATTGACTACAGAGATACATTTTGTCCAAAGGTGAAAACTTGCGTGTGACTAATGACAAGTCATGACACGGTGAAAAATATTGTATGCCCATAAAACGTGTTACTGTGACAACGAAACATTGTGCAAACCAGACTAGTGAAGGCCTACTGAGTAATAACTGCCACTAACTGTGTACGTTCTTTCCCACAGCAGGAAAAATGCCTATAAGGATAGTACACTGTTTCTGAACTTGTTGCATGTTTCCTGGAGCACTGCAAGAAGACGTCGCACGGGCGAGCGGATATCCAACGCGCATCCGGCTACATCAGCTATGCAGCGGCCGCAGCAGCCCGTAGCAGACCAGACAGACAGCCACGCCCCTCCGCGCCGTAGCTGTCAACGCCGGGGGCGGTGACCTACACGGAGTCAGCGCGCCGCGCCGAGCGCCGCTCAACAATCACTCCGCACCGCTCACCAAATACAGCATTATTGATTTTTTTTATATTCACATAAACTGAATAACATGTCAATGACTTCATTTCGATAAACATTGAACGTTTACTACGTAGGACAAGTGACCTTGTAGTGTATCACAAGAATAATAGTATCACACACAAAAAAACTTGAGTCGAACTGTATGTGACTGTGATATTGTCTAATTGTGTAACCGTTTGTGACGAACTGCATTTAATCCAAATGAATAACTGCTAAAAAGACAATATTGACCATGAACCAACTGGGATGGCTGGGCTCCGGCACAGTTTTGCCCAGGTTTCCTGTTTGCCTACGCCCAAATGGGGGAGCCATGAACTTATATAACCCTGGGACTAAATAAAAGAGCCATTCCGTAAAATATACAAGTGTAAAGAACGTTACTGGCACCATTGTGTCAAAGTGTAAAAACTCTTTGCCAAATGCTGCCAGAGGGCAATGTAACGTTCCCTGGCAAACTCACGTTATTAAAAAAAAAAAAACAAAAAAAAACAAGAGTTTATTTGTACCATATACGCCGCTCTGGGCAAGTTGTATATATCGTAATTATTGAACAAAAATATTACTGAATGTGGTGTAAAAGACATTTGTTATTCTCCTTATATTTTTTGTTGTAATATTTCTCTGTATTTAGGATAGGAATTTTTCTGTATTTATTATGTGATTGTAAAATGTGTCAGTATTTGCGATAGCAGAGATATGTTGCCAGAAGAGAATAATATCGTCAATTTGCAAAGAAATGTTAATAGTCAGCAATACTATTTAAGCACAATGCATTATGTATTCTTTGGTCTTCTCTGTTCAGAAGTCATTGCGGTAGGACACTGTGAAAGAGTTTTTTACGAATGGGTAGACTTCTTTTGTCTCTGTCTGGACTTAGCCGCCATTAGACGATGCGTTACGAATTAATGTGAGTTGTATTGTTGTTTGATCTAAATATATTAGAGTTTATCAAAAGTGTGAATTATTTATGGAAATTAGCTTGCCCACGTCATCTATAAAATTTCTTTAAGAATTTTTCAGCATTTTTTTAGCGGTGTTGCTGGGCTGTGCCGCGACCAACAATGATAGGCATATAAATATATTTAAAAAATTATCAAACCCGTAAATCGGGAACAGATGCATAAAAATCAATGGTGAATTAAGAAATTGTTCTTCTTTTTCAGTGATCCTGTGGCTGATAAAATTTGAATTAATTATACGTTTGTGCATTCGTAGGCGGATAGCTAATGTTAGTTAACTTTGAAATTTAAACAGTTTGGTTCTTTCAAAATATCTTAAATGTGTAATGAAGTAGGTTTGATCAGTGATAAATGTCGGCTTGGCAATAATTAAAACATTTTCTGCTAATAGAGGTAATCTTGTGTTCTATGGCTAGTGCCGGGATAAAATTCAGTAAAAATATTTAACAAAAAACCCACTGCATCTGGAAAGTGTATGCCAAGGCCGAATGATTTAAAGGACTCAATTCTCAACCTAATATTCTTAACCAGTTCATATGAGTTCACGTAAATATTATTTTTTCTTTAGATGTACGTAATTCTTAAGAAAGTAAAAATTTTTATTACCACACGAAAATCAGAGAGTGGTTCTACAACAAAGTTCGCACGAAAGAAAATTAACTTAAAAGCAAAAGATAAAATTTATTATTCTTCTTTAACGAAATTTCAAATCAATCCCATTCATTACGATGATTTCGTTAAAAACGCTAAACCTCATTTACAAAGGGGACATCGAGAACATCAAGAAAGCTGGAAGAAAAATCACCCGAAAAATCCTTAGGCTAAAACTAACACATGAAGGATAACGTCTAAAATCACACACAGTAATAAAAAGAAAACACTTCAACATCGAAACAGATTTCCGCAAATGAAGACAGAAATTCTACGGCCACATCACGAGATTAGATGACAGCCAACTAACAAGGAAAATGTTTATGTATCCACAGAAACCAAAAACTACAAGTCTGTATCAAACAAGTCCAAATTGATCTAAAACATGCCAACACCACACCCACAGACATCGACAGTCGAAAAGTCTTCAGACATAAAATCCAACGCTGGGAAACAATTCCAGAAGATAAACCCAACATATCTAGGAGAGAATGGACGGAAGGACGTTGCGCTAAACACAGCTAGATAATGAATGAATTCAGGAAGAACAAGAAAAATAACAGCAACAGATTATAATTTGATTTATGTGATTCTCTATGGGTCTAAGCAATGTAAATAAACAAATAAATAAATAATAACAGTAGTAGCAGTAGTACAAAATTCAGAAAATAAAAATGACCATTCAGGTGCCAGCCAACGCATTATGAAAGACGAGATTCAAAGTAACATCTAATTAAGCAGCTCACGGAATGGACGGCAACGAAGAAAAATACTAATGAGATCAACGCACATGGAAAAGCGTTGGGTACTAAAAGTTAATCACGTCAAGGTCTTCAACTATGTCGAACGTGATCTTTAGTTAACGATAAGAGATGCTTAGTACTAGTAAATAGAAGAATGGTAATAAAAAAGCAAGCATTTATAGCCAAGACGTTTCAAGAAGTAAACGCATCAAAGAGGTAATACATAAATGCAATGCAAAATCAACTGTACCGGATTTACATCTCTATAACTCTAGGCAATCAAGCAGAGAACTTTCTGGAAGCAACAGTAGTTTACGTGCAAGGGACGGTGGCTAGGACAATATGGATGGAATGAATGAAAAATCTGAAAGCACTACGAGATGGAAAGGAAGTCAAATGGGGAAAATAAACAGAAGGAAGATGCAAATCATTTGATACATCTTTATATACATCATCATACTCATCAATGTAGTTACGGATAAGGTGTGAGGCTAGGGGCTACGAGGGCGAACAGGAATCTTTACTTTCAGGACACCATGACCAGAACAAAATGCAACATCAAGAGACTACCAAACGACGGAATATAATGGTTTCTTCGATAAATTGTAGGACATAGTAAGAGAGTGAATCAGTATTTGGGAACTATGAAACAGCTTTCATGCTACTTGTTGTTCATATCTGCAGGAATTAGAGGTCTCCTTGAGGATACACCAGCTCAGCGGTTAGCTTATGTCCTCAAATTTTAACACACGTTTCTCCGTTGAGGATCCCCTCAATATGCCATAGGGGAAATGCTCCCCGAGCCAAGAAGTAGCCCCAAACGCCAACAAAAAAGCGTCTCTCACTTTCCACGAGGTATTTCGGACTGAAATACTCTCCCCGTCACTCTCACCTACAATATCAAAAGCGTTTATCTGTTAATAAAAACGCTGACGAATTGAACACAACCACGCATGTAACAAAGGCGATACCAAACAAATTTAACGACAAAACAAGAAAAGTATTTTACAACTATTCAGCATTAAAATATCGTAAAGTCACTTCTATCGAAAACAGTTTCATTTACAATACTTTATACAACAACTCTATTGATTTATCACCTGAACCGGAGCATTGGTAACGGAAGAAAATATTTTCTCGTCAGAAAATATGACGCTGCTCCAGTCAAACTCGATTTACTCTTCCGCAAAAGCCTTACAGTCGATCTTCTGATAATCCGTCAAGCGTTGCTTTAAAGCAGCACTTCGGCATAAATGTCCATGACCTTTCAGTATCCTTCTCACAGTTCTTAAACTAACAGGAAAATGAATAGCCACCCCCAGTTGACGGCAACTGAGGAATGGATTGGGGTGTATATTGTCCAACATACATCGGTCGCCCCTCTCACTAGACCCACGGGGTCGTCCACTCCCACTTTTACGCCAGATACGGCCTGTTTCGATATAGTTATTCCACCAACGCCGGGACGTCTTCCTCGGTACTCCGCACCTCTCACCGGCTTCAGACGGGCAGTAATATCCATCCTCAATCAGTGTGATAACCTAACTCTAGTCTCTCGATTCCACTGAGCGAGCGTTGTGACTGGTGCTTTTGAAAATCAACCTTGAACGTCCTCATTTGCCTTTGCTTGGGGTTTTTTAGGGTTACATGCTAATAGCTGTATCTCTGTACTCAAAAGTGGACACATTTAGACAGGTTTTTAATGCAGTTCGTCTATTCTACCACCTGCTAAAATATCTACTACTCCTCCTAAAACACCCTGTATATGCTTATGTGTGGTGCCTGTTCTTACAGACATGTCCGAAAGAAAAGACACCACGAATCCGGGTTCGAACCTGGTAAGGCACAAATTTTCATCTGCCGCCCTAGCTGTTTTTAACGCCCTGTGACAGCCTGGACATCTGTCCTTCGATATTTAATTGATTAACAAGCTGTCTGTTTCGTTTCGTAGTATCGGTTCTTTCAGAAATGTCCGAAAGGACAGACACCAAATACACGCATACACACAGATATTTCTATCTTTAATGCTATTTGGAAAATGTTTTGCAACTCTGTTATAGTGACGGACTAGAGCTGCATTAACCTAATTATTTCACTACATATAGTTGTAATTTTCTGAATAGTTCATGTTTAATAAGTGACAATGATTTGGAAAATTTATGTTTGCGAGATAGCTATTTTATGCGTTAATACAGTGTCTCTCATTGTTTACTTTGTGGAAAACCTGCGTCTTTCTGCCCTAGCTTGTACTACAGCAATAAGTGAATGCACACATTCGTGATACTTCACTGGATCTGCTACTGCAACTGTAGCCATAGATTCAAATCCCGCTGGAAAAGTATATTTCAAGTCAGATGGTTTTGCTCTTCCTCTATTGTCGTTGGAAACGATCACAACTGAATTAATTATAGGAATCCTACGAAACCCTTGAGTCAATACTGCGATGCTGTGCAGATGAAAAGAGTAGTTTTTAAGTTAATAGATGACAGATGAAGTTTGCGGATTCCGCTACATTTTAATTGTTGGTTCACAGGCGCTTTTCTACCGCTTATTGTAACTATCTGAGATTGCTAAGGTAGTTTACAAAATATATTGATTATAACGATGTCATTAATCCAGTGTAGTTTGAAGAGCATTTTCGTCCAGAAATGAACTGCCTCAACGGTTGATCGATCAAGAGCGGGAAAGGTAAAATTTTACCATTATACCATCAGAGGGTCAAGTGCCTGACAGATGAGTTCCTCATCAATCTCCTTGATAGTTTTTTTTTCTCAAAACATAGCGCGTTATCATGCAGTAGCACACGTGATGTAGTTTTGTCGGTCGATTTTCTTACACTGCGACCAAAAGGTGTCTCAGTTGTTGGCAACGGTATCCAGCTGTGATGGACACACCCTTGGGGAAGAATTCGTAGTGCAAATCACACTTTTGGAGTTAACATATGGAAACAGTTATGTTGACACTACTCTTTGCTCCAGTTTAAGTCTACTAGGAAGTTACCGATAAAGGCATCTTAACTGGTCACCAGTAACAGTCTTGCATAGGAATGCTTAATGAGCGACCTGATGACGTTCAAGCAAAAATGCAATAACAGACACTGTATTGATTTTTGTTGTTTCGAATCAGAGCATGCAGTACTTCTACACCAAACTTCTGAAACTTACCTGATGAATGCAAATTTCGCATGATGGTTATATGGTAATCCATTACCTATATCAGTAGTTGAGACTTCCTTTATGTGGAATATCATTCATGCCAGAACGATCTTTGTTGAAACAAGGATATCAGTTTCTTTCGTATTTTCCGCAAAAGCACTTGCTGCACACATAGTTCAAATCTTTCGAAATGCCTCCTCTGTATTCACCCCACTACTATACCAGAAGTGAATATCGTGTAGACGATGTTACACCTTTTCCACTTGCGACCCAATTTTCCAACACTTAACCGTAGTTCATGATTTTCAAGTATGCAACATCCTATGGTCACCTGCAAGATGATAACTAGAACTACAAATTCGAAAGTGGCAGTTGATACATACACTGATAGCGTCGCGCCGCGTTCACCCGGGCGGCGCCCGATTTCAGGGGGCAGGTGGCGTCTGGCCGGCGGCCAGTAGCCGCTGCAGCGCGAAGAAACGCTTGAGCGTTAGCTGTTCTGATGGCGAAGCAGCCACGAGGCGTCCTGCGGAATTGTTTCTGGAAGCCTATGTTATTACTGGTGGGTAGAATATGAAGCGGATTTTCTTCTACGTTCAATCAGACTCATAACTGCAGTCGAGGGCCGAAAAACTGTAAAAAAAAAGTAAAATAGGTAGAAATACAGCCGGACGAGAATGCGCGACGATTAGTTTAGAATGCACGAAGACTACTACTATTCTTTTTCATACATTCATGGAAAACATACACTACTGGCCATTAAAATTGCTATACCAAGAACAAATGCTGATGATAAACAGGTATTCATTGCACCGATATATTATACTACAATTGACATCTCATTACATTTTCACCCAGTTTGGGTGCATAGATCCTGAGAAATCAGTACCCAGAACAACCACCTCTGGCCATAATAACGGCCTTGCTACGCGAGGGCATTGAGTCAAACAGAGCTTGGATGGCGTGTACAGGTACAGCTGCCCTTGCAGCTTCAACACGATACCACAGTTCATCAAGAGTAGTGACTGGCGTATTGTGACGAGCCAGTTGCTCGGCCATCATTGACCAGACGTTTTCAGTTGGTGAGAGATCTGGAGGATGTGCTGGTCAGGGCAGCAGTCGAACACTTTCTGTATCCAGAAAGGCCCATACAGGACCTGCAACATGTGGTCGTGCATTATACTGCTGAAATGTAGGGTTTCGCAGGGATCGAATTAAGGGTAAAGCCACGGGTCGTAACACATCTGAAATGTAACGTACACTGTTCAAAGTGCCGTCAATGCGAACAAGAGGTGACCGAGACGTGTAACCAGTGGCACCCCATACCACCAAGCCGGGTGATACGCCAGTATGGCGATGACGAATACACGCTTCCAATGTGCGTTCACCGCGATGTCGCCAAACACGGATGCGACCATCATGATGCTGTAAACAGAACCTGGATTCATCCGAAAAAATGACGTTTGGCCATTCGTGCACCCAGGTTCGTCGTTGAGTACACCATCGCATGCGCTCCTGTCTGTGATGCAGCGCCAAGGGTAACCGCAGCCATGGTCTCCGAGCTGAGAGTCATGCTGCTCCAAACGTCGTCGAACTGTTCGTGCAGATGCATAAAAAGCTCTCGGTTTACTTGCCGCGTCAAATTTGGATAACATTGCACGCTTTCGATGACTACCTCCGTCATCTTCGTCAGGGTAAAACTGACTGTCGTGCACCGGTGAGGCTTCCGCTTTTATAAGCAGTGGACGGCTTCTCATTGGCTGGATGACGTCACGGTGAAAACGGCGCGTACTGAGGTGGCGGCCTCTATATCGATAGATTTTCTTGGCGCGCTTTATCCAGCGTTGCTTGCAGCGCCATCCATCGCAACAGGCGGAGAACTGCGAGGAATGTAAGAAGTCTTGCTCTGCGCCCTTCCTTTATCAATTGCGCGCTTCCATGCATTGCTGAGTGCATAACCGGAGTCTGTGTTGAAATTATTTTCACAGAGTCTAATTTCAACTGCTTCCCTGATGACAGAGTCCCAATAGTTTGAAGCGTGAGCAAGTAGTCTTGTTTCATCGAATAAAATCTTATGTTTATTTAACACACTGTGCTCAACCACCGCTGATTTTTCTAGATGCCTGTTTTTCAGGTGACGCTGATGTTTCACACAGCGATCGGCAACAGTTCAAGTGTGGCAAAATTTATGTGGGCCAGTCTATAAGAACTGTTGCCGATCGCTGTTTGGAACATCAACGTCACCTTGCACGTTGTTAGGCACAATATCATGAGCAACTTGGTACCACGGTGACGCCACTTCCATCGGTAAAATCTTACGGCTAAAGGTAAGTCAAACAATCTTCCTTTCTTGGGAAAGGGCTTCCACAGAGGAAATACTATGAGGAACTGACCAGCGTCACAACAGCATTTTTAGGGAGAGATTCGCTTGGGAAAGGATATTCACTCCTAAATAACTTACTTCAAGAAAAAAATTCTTAACATGCCTTAGTTTATAACTAATCTTACCAATATCTACTGGAGCTGTTAAACTCGCCGGTCGGATACAATCATAAAAGTGAGCTGTAAGTGACTAGATGGCGCGGAGATATGTTAAAACGCTGTGACGGATAAATAAGGCAGGAGCCTTAACTCGAATGTCAGGGAGGCCCAAACCTCCCAGCACACAAGGCGCGCCACTACCCCATAACGCACGTGAAATACAGAAACGTGCCAGATAAACTTGTCAGTTAAACTTTGCAACTTACGGTACATCATCGATGGAAGTGAAAGCATTTGTGCAATAAAATGGCCCGAATCTTATGAAGAAGTGAGAGGGAGCGACGCTCGTGTTCACTGATTGCTCCCTGAAGCTTATCTGTCGTAGACTTCCAGTTAATCGTAGCCATCTTTAGCGGACAACTGTCAATTATAACACCTAACGATGGATATCGGGTGACCATCAAAGCCCATGGAATTTCAACAGCGTCAATCCTCGAAAGGTGAGTACGCGACATTTCTGATCATTAACCCGCTCTCCGGTAAGGTGACAAAAATCATCTAAAACTCCCTTCAGCAGTGGTGAATCATCATGGGTACGGAGAAGAACGATAACGTCATCAGCATATGCACCAACGGTAAACATTTCTCCCAACAGCGACCAGCTATCCAAACGAGCAGCTATAGATCACAATAAGGGTTCCAGAAACAGAACGTAGATCGTCATAGAACATGGACTTCCGAGAAGGATGCCCTGACACACCACGATGGGGGAAGTAAGACGGCCATTTACGTCAATGGACGCCCGAATACCAGTAATTAGAGGGCTACACAGCCGTCGTTCAGCATCGTTAAAATCAAAACTCGCGTAAGGAATCCATGATTATCGCGGTGGAACGCTTGGTGAAAATCAATGAAGAGCAAAGTGCTTGGCACGGGAATGGAGCAATCAACCGAAGTGAGATAACGACATTCAGCAACGGGAGTCAGAGTACGACCCGGAAGACAACTTCGATGGCTCGCGATGATGGTAGCCAATAACACCCATAGTCTGCTATCTACCGCTCGCACCACTATTTTATAATCGTAATTGAAGAGGGGTATCGGACGGACCTGATCCACACTCAAACGTCCCTGCTTTTTGGGGGTCAGGACAAATTTAGCAGCCTTAAATCTGGGCGGGATAAGGCCTCCGTGGAATACTTCATTCACTATAGAAGTTATCGTATCTCCTATCAGGGGCCAAAATCGAATATAAAATTCTTTGGGAAGGCCATCAAAGCCAGGAGATTTGTGGAAAGGAGCCACAATATTATCATCGCGATGGAGTACAGAGAAAAATTTCCTAGAGAGCTGGCGCAACAACACTATCAAGAAGGGAGGTAAAATCAACAGACGGTAGACCGTCTGAATCCACTTCAGTATAAAGTTCAGAAAAGTACTGGTAAAGTTCACGCATGATATCAGATTGGAAGGACCACTCACGCCCATCTAGGGAACGAATGGTAGAAAGACACGTCCTTTCAGATCGCTTGTGAAGCCGGAGAAGATGATAGAGAGATGTCAACTCATCCTGCACGATTGAACGAGGCTGGGAACGCAGTCGGACACCATCCATTTGCCTATGTTTGAGTTGGAGAAGTTTTGCCTTCACACCTTATTTCTGGTACTTTTTCAGCGCTAAAATGCTTGAGTGTATTTCGAATCCGGGGTTTAGCAAAGGTAACCCATCACTCTAGAATTGAATGATATCGCGCCTGGGACTGGATTATCCGCCGCCATACGTCTGCGATGATGCCTTCCAGAGAGGGGTCAGTGGGATGTAAAGTGTTTAGCTTCAATAAAGGGCGCGAAGGATGGAACCGCTGTGAAATGTGGTTAAAATTAATTGAAACAGCACAGTGATGAGTGAAACTGGCAGGAATTACATCAATCGATAGAAGCTGACTACAGATGGGAGCAGATGAATAAATGCGGTCCAATCGGCTACTTGAAGTAGCTGTAAAAAACGTAAACCGCACCAATGTAGGATATCTGCAAACCCGAGCACATCTGAGATGCAAAGACGTCACCATATTATTAAGTTCAAGACGATATGTATAACTGGGGGTCTGATCTACACGACGTAAGACGCAGTTAAAATCGCCCGCCAACGAAACCTTGCACGGGTTCCGTCGGAGGAAATAAAGAGCTTCTTCCTTATAAAACCGATCGCGGTCGGATGAAAGAGTGGATCCAGACGGAGCGTAAAGAAAAATTAAGGTGAGGTCATAAAAACTACAGCCTATACCGCGACTATCATCTAGCGTTTCGAAGTCCGTCAGCGGGATTCCATCTCGATAAAGCAAAGCCATACCGGCAAAATTTTCAGGCGCGACATTGAAAAACAGAGTATCCAGGAAGACAAAACTCATCAAATAATACCTCTTGTAAACACACGATATCAGCTTGGGAATCGTAAATAAACTGGCGTAACGTAGCAGTCCATAATTGGGAACATATTATATTGCTTGAAGGTCTCTCGGGCATGCAGCTGCGTGCCCGAGAGACCTTCAAGCACCTCATTCGCCGGGAAAATCTACGAACACACATAACATATTCTATTAACAGCGAGGGTGAGAAAGTATATGCCTGCATCCGTTAGCACATGTAAGGACAATGAAACAACACTAAGCTAATTGCACTGATCACGCCCTTCTATTTCAACGTCTGGAGGCAGTGGAAAGAAGGCATTGTGCTAATCTTCCCCACCGGAAGCCGAGGAATCCTCAATTTTCTGCACGTGCAGGTTGAAAACGCTGTTTCACACCACTCCGTGAAAACATACACTCTTGATGTGGAAGGGTTTGGGGCACGTCAAGCTCCGATATGATAGAGGAGCTATCTCCGCTGCACTCATCGGAAATCGGGGAGCACAACTCAGAACGACTTACAGTAACACCAGGTACAGAAGAGACAGATAATGCAGTATCGGTGTCGGATTGCATCACCTGATCATCAAGGTGAGAACTCGTAGAATCCCGTTGCCTCACCGTCTCAGCGTGGAGGGGGGGGGGGGGGTTGGTATTTCACTGGAACGCAGTAAATACTGGCCAGCAGGCAACGTCTCTGAGGGAACATCACAACTTGTGTGAACCGTCGCGACTACAGGTGAAGTAGGGGAGACAGATGCAACACACATTTCAGAAGCAGCTACATCGTCTCTGGTAATACTGGAATCACAATTAACGTCAGTAGGCAACTCAATACCGCCAGAAGGTGCACTCTCTGTCAACGCCATATCAGAAGAACAAGACTGGAGAGGGGCGCTCTCGAAATCTGTACCGTCCTCAGTCCGCCGGCGTTTGACTTGCGATGCAGGAACCGTCGTCCCCTCGTGGACGGAGGCCGCACTGGGACGTGCCGGAAGCCGTAGAAATTCGCGAGGGGGAGGGGGTAATGTCGCCCCAACATCGCATAAAGTTGTAGATTGCCTGTCAGTAGATTGCGAAGACACTATGTCTGCTAATGTTAAAGGAAGACGTTTTTGATAAGACGACGTCGGAACAGTAGTACGGCGCGGACAATCGGACCTGACATGACCGCTTTCGTTACAGAGAAAATAGGTTCCTTCTTGCCTTGCATACTTAACATGGATCCGGTAACCAGAAAGAGTTAAGTGGGAAGGAATATTCTTTTTAACGCATATGTCCACCATTGTAACACTGGAAGCGATGTTGTGCTAACCAGCGTTCCCATGCCGTATGACTCCAAACGGAAGCAACGCTGTTTTAAGAAATGAATCGTCCACTTCAGGAGGCAGGTTATAAACTCTAACCGGAGTATACTCGAGTGGCTCATTTTCAAGGAGGACTTGACTAAGGAAACATCTCGATGTGTAAACAACACTTTAGAACCAACCCGAGAGAGAAGCAGTTCTACTTGAACGGGATCATAAAACTTCACAAAGAACGAATACAAATGAGAATCAAAGTAAGCAGTATCTACCTGATGAGGTGTAACAGGGATAACTTCAGCCAACCAACCGTGAATTTCTAAGGAGTCGCGCTGAACACGAAGGGCGTGCTCTTGTCAAAACTGAAACGAACAGTAGCTCGACGAGGAACAGACTTAGGAGACTCGACAGACACCTTGGCGCGGGCAGAAAACACCGCCGCCATGAGAAAAACAACAACAAACTCCGCGACGCAACTACGATGTAACTCCGGCCGATACACCAACAAGACTGAGTAGCTTCGCCACAAGGGGCGCTGCGGCATAGGCGGAAGTTACCCACGACCTGCTCGCTCGACGCGTAGGGCGACACGCCTACTAGACCACGAGTTCACACGATCCAACAACATCTCGGAAGTAGACAGAACTTCCTCCTCACACTTCAGTATCTTACTGTGTTGACAGATTGTGTAGGTGGCCGGACTTAGCGTTGTCAGGGGCGGTCGGAGTTATTGGCCACCTTAGACCTAGTCTCAGTGGCGGCCAGCCGACTGTCAGTTTTTATGTCCAAGACTGTACATTTCGTTTAAAGATCACGAAGGTAAGGTGTGGGAAATTAGGGTTCGTACAGAGTTTCTTAGACAGTGGTTTTTTCCCTTGCTTTATTTGCGGCTGGAACTTTCGCCCTACTGTGGTTTGTGGAATATGTATGTAGATGTATTGTCTAATGGACTTCTTCATAAACTTTTGATCCATAAAGGTACGAATATTTATAGACCAGTGAGGTGGTGAAACATTCCGCTGGAATACGTCGCCGAGTTTCAGGTGGCATAGAAAACTCTTGTAACCTATCCCGATAAACATTAATATTGACCATTGACTTATTGCAAAAGAATGGACCAATCATACATTTGCACATGTCCGCAGGAAACGCTAATCTTATAGATTTAAATCTGACGCGAAACGTGACGACATCAGAGCCGCACATGCGAAGATTCTCACGGTTCATTTTTTCGGATGCATAAAAAGCTGCCTCATCAGAGAAACAAATCTTATGCGAAGACTTATTGTTTGCGCCAATTTTGGCTAACATATCCACCACAAATGTTCGCGATGAGGTTTCTCCTTCGGCCTTGAGGATCTGGAAGAGCAGCTGAACGGAATGGACAGTGTCTTGAAAGGAGGATAGCCGGCCGGAGTGGCCGAGTGCTTCTAGGCGCTACAGTCCGGAACCGCGGGACCGCTCCGGTCGGAGGTTCAAATCTTACCTCGGGCATGGATGGGTGTGATGTCCTTAGGTTAGTTAGGTTTAAGTAGTTCTAAGTTCTAGGAGACTGATGACCTAAGAAGTTAAGTCCTATAGTGCTCAGAGCCATTTGATTTTTTTGAAAGGAGTATATAAGATCAACATGAACCAAAGGAAAACGAGAATAATGGAATGTAGTCGAACTAAATCGGGTGATGCTGCGGGAATTAGATTAGGAAATGAAACGCTTAAAGTAGTAAATGAGTTTTGCTATTTGGGGAGCAAAATAACTGATGATGGTCCAAGTAGAGAGGACATAAAATGTAGACTGGCAATGGCAAGGAAAAAATTTCTGAAGAAGAGAAATTTATTAACATTGAGTATGAGTATAGATTTAAGTGTCAGGAAGTCGTCTGTGAAAGTATTTGTATGGAGTGTAGCCAGGTATGGAAGTGAAACATGGACGATAAATAGTTTAGACAAGAAGAGAATAGAAGCTTTCGAAATGTGGTGCTACAGAAGAATGCTGAAGATTAGATGGGTAGATCACATAACTAATGAGGAGGTATTGAATAGAATTGGAGAGAAGAGAAATTTGTGGCACAACTTGACTAGATGAAGGGATCGGTTGGTAGGGCATATTCTGAGGCATCAAGGGATCACCAATTTAGTACTGAAGGGCAGCGTGGAGGGTAAAACAGATACAGAGGGATGTAGGTTGCTGCAGGTACTGTGAGATGAAAAGCTTACACAGGATAGAGTAGCATGGAAAGCTGTATCACATCAGTCTCTGGACAGAGGACCACAACAATAACAACAGCTGTACATTCATAATGGTTCAAATGGCTCTGAGCACTATGGGACTTAACATCTGAGGTCATCAGTCCCCTAGACTTAGAACCACTTAAACCTAAGGACATCACACACATCCATACCCGAGGCAGGATTCGAATCTGCGACTGTAGCAGCAGCACCGAGCTGTACATTGTCGTCATTAAGATGTAACTTCATATGCAAAACTTTGTTCAATGTTTATCGTGGTATCTCCATCTCCCTTGACGCCGTATGTACTGATTTTGCCAGACTCGTGGCAAACGGATGCCGTCCAGGCCCCCTCTCAGACTTGGCATACGAAACCAATGAGTGACTCACGCCCTGTTTAGGGAGAACACTACCTGTTTGCGTAAACGACGTATGCCAGGCATTAATAGTAGATTGTAACGGTGGTCCCCTTCTGTACTGCTTTCGAAGTTTTGTTCTGTATCTAGCTTCGTCTCAATGGCGGAGGCTACACACTGTTTTTCTCCAGTGGCATCCAAATGTTTCGTCCTGTGGCACTCGGAAAAAAAAATGAAAAAAGAGTGGCGAGTTACCTTCCCACAATTGTTATTGTTTAGTATAGTTAATGATCTGCTTGAAGCCTACAACTAGAAAATTAACAAAATGAAAAAAAGAGGAAAGTAAAGCAAATACGTCCTGCGGACGGGTTGTGATGCTGCCACGGTCGAGCTCTCTGGATTTATCCCAGACGGTTCGCTGGCGGCGAGCGATGACAGTCGCCTTGATACGAGGTAAGTGCCGCCCGTCACTCGCAGTTTATGCACCATATTCTGGCCGACACTCCGCGAGGCACTCGGGAGCTCCTTATTGCCTCCGGCGCGCAGCACGGCTCCGCTTTATGGAATGCGCAGCACCGCTGGCCGGAGCTCGACGGCGCAAAATTGCTCACTCGTCGCCTCGTACTCCACTATCAGCCCTCTACGTGCATAGCAAAACCAGAAACGTCACTGAAACGCGAGAGGCTTCCAATAGCTTCCACAGCGAAACCCTCTCGAAATCCTGAAGGAAATCGAAAAAAGTTCTGAGATCTGAGTAAGGGAGCCACAACTAAATCGTGACAGCGGTTACATCCTTAGCAAGGCGTGGGAACCCGCGATCACCCGGATTAAGAAGAAAAAAGATATTTCCCAGAGTGTACCGACTTCGGGGGAGGAGGGAAGAATAACGAGAGCGGTGCCGGCAGACCCTCCTGAACGAGAAGACCTGGGACGCAGCGCCCAGACGGCGGGAGAACGGACGCTGTACCTGGACCGCGCGCGGGGCGCGGACCGCACCGACTCATAGGAAGCGCCTGAGGGAGGGGGATTGTCCTATATATACATGGCGCCGGCCCACCGCCAAAGACACTGCTAGCTAGGGCATAGCCACCTATGGTAAACTAACATACGCAAACGTCGGCAAGCCCCTGCATATCAGCAACACTGACTGGTAATTACCAGCTGCTACTAGAGCCGACCAACAGGCCACAGCAGGGACACCGACGAGCTCGCCCACTGACGCACAAACAAACCGCCAACATTACCTTACACTGTGCATCCGGTATATGACCTATCGGGCACAAGATAATTAATCGAACTGTTGCAGGTTGCTGACGCTTAACGAGGACTCTACACCGGCACCCAGCGCCAGCCTCCGTTCAACACAACCGCACAACGACAAGGTATCGACATGCATGATACCCACTACTAACAAAGCCTATTCTTGCACGACCTATCGCAGGCAGCAAGACATCCGCAACTGGTCTTACCACCCGACCAAACTATCGCAGAGGATTTTTTCCCTTGGCTCTTGCCTTGGCACTTTTTTTCCTCTGCCCTTCAAACCGCTACCCTTCGTTCGATTTCGACCCAACCTATCTCCAGATGAGTGCGTGTTAATGGTTAACCTTAACCAGACGTACCCACATCCTGCGACACATCACTTTTGTGAATACTAACCCTTATGCAGAGATGGCAGTAGACCTATTGTGTTGGCCATCATGCCGGTGTGGGCGTGGAGGGGCTTCACCTCTTGAAAATTAAAAAAAAAGAAAAACGCCGGTCAGTACATTAGCGCACCTGAAGATGGCAACGTGATCGATTGCCAAAATATTGTGTCCTATTCACACTCATACGAGGCTGTACACCCGAGACTTATTTCGTCAAGTTCTGCTAGTTTGTAAACTGTGCCACCGACAAGACACAATCAGAACCATCACTGCCTCTTATTAATAGCCCTGTTACTGCAGTTGCAGCTTTCCGAATTTCATTCACCGAAAAAGAGGGAGTAAACACTTAAGAATTAGAATCGAGCAAAGCTGCCAACATGAGAAACTGGGAAGTAGATACCCTCGGTGTGCCGAATAAACTTATGTACCTTAATAAACGAAAACATTTCGGAACAGACTTCATACGACTTAGATTCCTATCAGAGTTTGCTGCCCGAAACAGTTCCACTTTCAGCGCAAATATGCAACTACTTGTTCGTCGAAAAATCATTACCCGGAAGCTGGACATTTGTACACGAATACACAAAGTAGAAATAATTCTCTGAATTGTAGACCCATATCATTAACACTGATTTGTAGTTAAGTTATTAATGTACGCTATAGTCGAAAATTATGAAATTCCTCGGAGCAATATATGTGTTGACACATAAGAAGCGCCTTATCAAACAATACCGGCTCATAAAATTCGGACCAAGTAATAAATGCTGACGAGGTGGGATATCTTGTTGCTTCTGTGCATCTAAGATTTCAGAGTGCATTTGACAACGTTCCACATTAGCTACTGTAATTCAAATTGAGTGCCCCTCGAATATCGTTTCAGCTGTGTGACAAGACCTGTGGTTTCATATCACGAAAGCCTCAGTTCATAATAACTGAGAAAATCATGTACCTAAACCGCGGGTTCCAATGGAAGCGTTACAGGCCCACAGCTGCTCTTTCTGTCTCTCTGTCTCTCTCTCTCCCTGTCTCCGTCTCACATACTTTGGTACAAAATGTAAGCAGCCTACATAAATTGTTCCCAAATTATCTCTATGACGTCGTTTACCGTTTAGTAAAATCACCACAAGCTCAAGAACGATTACAAAACGGTTTAGACAAGATTCTATATAGTGCGAAAAGTGTCAACTGAGGTTGGAAAGTGACAACTATGAGGTGCCCCACATGAATACAAAAAACGAATTCCGTTTGATTTCGGTTACACAACAAATCACGCAGATTTGAAGGTTGTCGATGCAACTAAATGTCTAGGAATTGAAGTTACGAACGGCTTAAACTGGACATTCCACATAAAAAACGTTGAGGGAAAGGCGAACGAAACATTAATGTTTTATCCGCAGCACACTTAGGAAACGCAACAAACTTACTAAAGAGTCTGCCTACATTGTGCTTGTCCATTCTTCTCTGAAGTATTGCTGCGTGGTGCGGAACTCTTAGCAGGTAGGTTTGAAGGAGTAAAGGGGAGAGGTGGGCGAGGATTTTTAATACGTGTTAATTTACCTGTTTTGCAGAAAGGGAGCAATAGGATCTAAGTAGGGGTTGTTGCTAAAAATTTCTTCACACCAGAGTATCTACATATCAATGAATTTGAATGAGGCATGTGTGTACGTAAAGGATTTCAATCGGACTTGATTTGACCACTGATGCCATTAATGACAGTTTTATGCAAATGAAAACTTTCCGCCGGCCTGTGTGGCCGAGCGGTTCTACGCGCTGCAGTCCAGAACCGCGCGACTGCTATGGTCGCAGGTTCGAATCCTGCCTCGGGCATGGATGTGTGTTATGTTCTTAGGTTAGTTAGGTTTAAGTAGTTCTATGTTCTAGGGGACTGATGACCTCAGATGTTAAGTCACATAGTGCTCAGAGCCATTTGAACCATTTGAACCAAAATCTGTAAACTACCATTAACAAATGAGAGCTACTGAGAACCTAAAGATGTTCAGTAACCACTATGGAACTGACTAGGGTCACTGTCACTGGTCAAATACCGAACCAATGAAAACCACGTTAAATTTTGTAAATTACAAACAAGAAGAACTTAATTACCCACATCGGTTGTTATCGGTTCGTAATTTTATATACGACTGTAAGAATCATCACACTGCTGCATCTAAAGAACATGTAACAGCATCTGCGTATGACCACAAAGTACAACATCGAGAAAAAATTCTCTCACTAGCGATAAAAATATTCCCAAAAAGAGGACAGCGAAATGTCTTAAAACAACCACTTAAGGCTATAATACATTCATTCAGGAACTTCAAGTTAAGCTTGAATTAAGTACTAGGCCTTGTGGTGTGCTCTCTAACAAAGGATAGATACTAAGACAAATGCTAATTTAGTTAGCAAAGAGTTGGATATTAAAGAGTTTTCTAAATCATTCGGATTTAGAAATGTAGTAAAGAATGATACCATTCACGGATATTTCAGTTCGCGTGGCAACATTTCGTCAAAAAACAAAGGATATATTAAATATCTTAGTGATACATCATCGAAGGTAAGTACGTGATTGTATGAGTAGGATTGAAGTGAAAACGTACTGACGTTCTGCATGATGAAATAACAACTAAAAACCTAACCCCAAACTTTAACAGTAAGTTCACCAAGAATTCGATATAATACTTACAGTATCCGCCGCTGATGGTCAGAAAGGAAGACCCATGTATACAATGAATTCTAAGTTTATTTTAATCAATGCTCCTTCGTTGAGGTCAGTTTGAAAAGAGTCACAGACAAAATAAATTTTATCCTTTTAACACAAATAGTACTTAAGGCAGAAGGCCTGTTAAATGGTAAATAAACAAGCAGTTCTACACTGAAGTCTTTGCACGCTCGAAGTGGACTGTCAAAATCAGAGTTCACAACGTTACTAAGTCTGGCGAGCCAATTATGACGACGTACATGGAATTATTACAAGTCTCCTGATTGGTCACCATGTCAAAGCCACATCTTCTTCTGGAAATACTGCTTTGGAGGTTTTGGGATGCAAAGATTGCCACTGCCAGTGATGAAAGCAATTATGCCGATGGCTCCGGTACGACCATCTGATGGACTAAATGTGACTGCATTCGGGGCAATGACACAGCAATGCTCACTCGATGAGTACCTGAGAAGTGACGTTGTGTCTTCCAGATTCCAATAGGGCAATTTTCACAGCATGGAGGGGATAGATAGCACCTTTGCCTGCCTTGAACCGCAGGTCAACTTGTTCAAAAGTAACACAGCAACTTTGACACTGACTTATCTGTTATTTCTACAATCAGCAAGTTGTTGCTTAGTTGGCATAGCTCACACTGAATGGAGTTAAATCTATAGGCTCATCCAGGATGAAGATCTACCTCTGGTCCCTGCGAAACCTTTCAAACAGCTACTGATTAATTCCTGTACTCACTCACAAAGGTTATTGGGGTGGAAAATGCATTAAGAGGTGTCAATGGGTGACAAATAAATGCATTATCTCGTTCATTCTTCCTTCAGAGACTCCTCACAACTCGCTTCGAGATGGCGAACGAACGTCAAGTGAGGCAGAATACCGTTTCAGATGTGAAAAGTAAGGAGGCTTGTTTTCTGTCAACAAATAGGCGAGACAGTCTCGTGGATATGATACGCGAGTTGGGGTGTCAAACATAAAAGTAAAGGGCTTTTCGTTTCGGAGAAACCCTTTCACAAAATCACCGTCACCAGCTTTCTGCTTCAAATGCAACAATATTCTCCCAGGTAATCACAATGAAATTCCTTGTGGAGGCTTGCAACCATTGTGAATATAATAATTGGAAATAATTCAAAAAGGTTGTGTGGTTGATCGAAAACAGTCGCAGCAAGCTGTTTAATAACAGTCACGATGCATTCCTAGTTTAATACATCTTCTGAAGGCCCTTTGTGAATACAAAGGTAATAGATGTTATGGTACAAATTTTATAGTAACGCAAATTTTCTATAAAAGTCAGTTCTAAAAGAACGTACTCAGGAAGAAAACCTTTTTGATACATAAATATATACCATTTCAGATGGTTGTGAAAACATACTTTACCTCTTAGCAACAAATAATTCGGACCAAATAAGGATCATCGTGACGGACACAGGGATTAGTGACCACAAGGTCGTCGTAGCTACAGTGAATAAAGTAACATCAGAAGCCACCAAAAATAAACGCAAAGTACATCTGTTTAAAAAAAACGGATATAATTTCGCTTGACGCCTTCATAAGAGACAGTCTTCACTCCTTCCAACCTTACTACGAAAGCGTAGATCAGATGTGGTTTGAATTCAAAGAAAGTGTCGACGGAAACTGAGAGATATGTACCAAACAAATTAAGAAGACATGTTACTCATCCCCCTCCCCCCACCATGATACACAAAACAGATCAAAACGTTATTGCACAAGCAACGAAAAAAGGCATGCCAAATTTAAAAGAACGCAGGAACCACAAGATTGACGAAATTTTACAGAGGCACGAAATTTAGCGGGATCTTCAATCCGAGATGCTTTTAACAGTTCCCACAACGAGACGCAGTCTCGAAATCTGGCACATAACCTAAAGTGATTCTTGTCGTATGTAAAGTACGACAGTGGCAAGACGCAGTCAACATCTTCACTGCTCGATCACAATGGTGATGTTACAGATGACAGCTTCCAGCCGTCGTTCATCCGACGAAGTGTACATACGTACAACATTAGGCAAAGTTGAACTTTCACAAGAGGCAGATTACAATTTCATTTTCACAAGCGAACAAATACCCATGACCCGTTACTCACCCGACCTGGAGTGAAATAGGTATAACATTAGATTAAGACAGAATTTCGCAAATGAATGTTTATTAATAGCTCAGATAATGTGATAAGAATGAACAGGATACTGTATTCTTTTATTTTATTTCGGTGGAAGAACAGGTCGTCAAAAACGATAAAAAAACGCAGTTACGGTTGCTCAACGTCTGCTCCTTAATGAAAACGGTTGGTTTCGACCGGTTTTTGACTGTAAAATTTCACTTATTCGAGTATATCAAATTTATCGCCCTCATTTTCACTGTGCGATATTGATAAACGCCGGCCGCGGTGGTGTAGCGGTTCAGGCGCTCAGTCCGGAACCGCAGGACTGCCTCGGGCATGGGTGTGTGTGATGTCCTTAGGTTAGTTAGGTTTAAGTAGTTCTAAGTTCTAGGGGACTGATGACCACAGATGTTAAGTCCCATAGTGCTCAGAACCATTTGAGCCATTTGATATTGATAAACAATTTCCAGTGGAAACTACACACATAAAAAAAATTTTGCATCACCTAGGTTCCGAGAATTCTGGAACCTGTACAGAAAATTGGAATAGAGATCAACATAAACATCATTTCCGCCGTTTTTATTGCTCATGAAAACCACGCATTGCATGTTGTACCACCATACAGCGAGACCTTCAGAAGTGGTGGTCCAGACTGCTGTACACACCGATACCTCTAATACCCAGTAGCATGTCCTCTTGCATTGATGCATGCCTGTATTCGTCGTGGCATACAATCCACAAGTTCATCAAGGCACTGTTGGTCGAGATTGTCCCACTTCTCAACGGTGATTCGGCGTACATCCCTCATTGGTGGGTCACGTCGTCCATAAACAGCTATTTTCAATTTATCCCAGGCATTCAGAATGAGATTTTCACTCAGCAGTTGAGCGTGCGCTGATATGATCTGCCAGGAAGTTTCTTATCGCAGGCATGTTCGATAGGGTTCATAACTGGTGAACATGCTGGCCACACTAGTCGAGCGATGTCATTATCCTGAAGGAAGTCATTCACATGATGTGCACGATGGGGGCGAGAATTGTCGTCCATGAAGACAAATGCCTCGCCAATATGAAGCCGATATGGTTGCACTATCAGTCGGAGGATGGCATTCACGTTTCGTACGGCCGTTAACGGCGCCTTCCAAGACCACCAGCGGCGTACGTCGACCCCACATAATGCTACCCCAAAACAGCAGGGAACCTCCACCTTGTTGCTGAACAATGTGTCTAAACGTTCAGTGTGCCCGGGTTGCCTCCAAACACGTCTCCGACGATTGTCTGGCTGAAGGCATATGCGACACTCATCGGTGAAGAGAACGTGATGCCAGTCCTGAGCGGTCCATTCGGCATGTTGGTGGGCCCATCTGCACCACGCTGCATGGTGTCGTCGTTGCAAAGATGGACCTCGCCATGGACGTTGGGAGTGAAGTTGCGCATCATGCAAGCTATTGCGCACAGTTTGAGTGGTAAAACGACGTCCTGTGGCTGCACCAAAAGCATTATTCAACATGGTGGCGATGCTCTCAGGGTTCCTACGAGCCATAATCCGTAGGTAGCGCTCATCCACTGCAGTAGTAGCCATTGGGTGTCCTGAGCGATGCATATCATCGACAGTTCCTGTCTCTCTGTACCTTCCTCATGTCCGAACAAAATAGCTTTGGTTCATTCTGAGACGCCTGGACACTTTCCGTGTTGAGAACCCTTCCTGGCACAAAGTAACAATGTGGACGCGATCGAACCGCGGTATTGACCGTCGAGGCATGGCTGAACAACAGAGAATAAGAGCCGTATACATCCTTCCTGGTGGAATGACTGGAACAGATCGGCTGTCGGTCCCCTCCGTCTAAAAGGCGCTGCTCATGCATGGTTGCTTACATCCTTCGGCGTGTTTAGTGACATCTCTGAACAGTCAAAGGGACTGTGTCTGTGACACAATATCCACAGTTAACGTCTGTCTTCAGGAGTTCTCGAAACTGGCGTGATGCAAAAAAATTTATTATGCGTGTAAATAATGCTTCTGTTCCCTGTTAAGTGGTGTACAGGGCGTAGCCATTAGTTGTGTATGCACGTTCCCTGAAACGTATTTTGCATTCCCTTCCCATTTGGACAAAGTACTAACATTAACAGGACCCAAATTTGATCCTGTACACGCGGGCATTACAGAACTGATATTTTACGGGCTTTCCAACTATGTCGCTGAATCTGCTCTAGTTTGTTATTGGTTTGGCAACCGAGCCACATACCGAATTTTTTAAACGTATTTGCAATTTTATATGATAACGGACCACAGTAAGGCATAGGGATATGTCTCATGTTTTCCTTACTCATTATTTTATGCCAGGTCGAGTGAGTGAGAACCTGTGAGTCTTTGTTATGTTGTGAAAAGGAAATTATCTCTCATTTGTGAAGTTTTAACTTTGTTTAGTGTTGTACGTATTTGCACATGGTCGAATGAGCAGCGACCCAAGAACTTTTAATCTGCAATAAAAATGACAACGTATTTCTATGCTAAGTTACATAGCCAATATGCGCAGTAACAGATCTGCGTATCAGAATGTGGTTTCTGCCAAGTGGCAAATTTCCCGACGTAAGCAAGTACTTTTTTTTATATTTTCGTGGAATTACGAATATAATTATTTCTGTGCCACTGGAAACAGCCTTCAGGGAGTGACATGAACAAATAGTAACAAATGTCAATGCTGCAAAACACAGAGGTAGAGCACGTACAAACCTATGCCCTTCTGTGCAAACTGTAAGCAGATTTGAAACTTAGTTACGGTTAATGTCGTTATTATTATCGCTGACAGATGAAGTACCCAAAATTGCGACGGTTAGTATTCATACAGGCTGTAGAAAAATTTAGAGATTCCGGACAGACAGTGTTGCGCGTTGAATTTCATTAGGACTTAGCGGAGCACAGGTCAGTGTTAAATGACATTCAATGCCTTCAGAAATCGTCGGCGCTTCATTGTAGATCCCATGTTTTTAGTTTTCTCACAGATAAAACTCCGGAGGTGTTGCACTTGGTGAGTGTCTAGGCCATTTCGTATTCCCCACAAGACCGATTCAGCGCTCTCAAAATGCTTTGCTAAATAAGGCTGTAATTACACGTGGAGACATACATCATGTTTGTACGATGTGGACTGCATGCCTCTCAACAATCACAGCATTATGCCTGTTGGGAGCTGTAGATATGTGCTTGAAGTCATTCAGAGTCTCATCAGCAAAGCAGAGATCAATTGTGCAGTTGTTGGCAAACTCACATCATATGTTGATTGAACATGTCGGATGTTTCTTCCACTTCCTTCAGCCTACGTAGATCTGCGTCTAGTCTTGCTCATTCAGAATATTAATTTTCCCATTTTTTTAAGCGTTACATCAGCGTTAAACGAAAACTAGTACTGAAATGGTGCCTGAATACGCTGTTGCCATGTACACTGTTTCTTGTATGCACCATTCGAAGAACTGCAACAGAATTTGAAAGTCATTACCCTGAAGCCGCTGATGGAGCGAAATGTGGAATGGATGACATGTGTTGGAAAGCAGTATTCGCAGAACACTCATTTGGCAGATCCCACTCGCATATTCAAGCTGCCTCGTAGTTATGCGTCGGTTGTGCGCTACCGCTGATGAAATATGAATTGCGTTTCTCTCATCATGTGCTGTTATATCTAGCTGATGTAGTTTATTCTTCACACGTACAGCATTTTTTGTAGTTTTTGCAAAGAAAATGTGGCGCTGCGATTTTACTCTGAAGGGTTTCCTGATTGTGTCGATCATCCAGGTCACTTTGATCACACTAGAGAGAAACGACAATCTTATCAAGTTTTTTCGGATGACCTTTGCTTGTGAAAGCCTAAAAGCCTTAAGAGCATATTGAGGGACGGCTACAACAGCAAAGAACAGACTGTTCGGCTTCAAAGGCATATAAGATGAAAAGTGTATTCAAGTCACTTTATAAAAACAAGAGATATCCTTTGAAGGATAGTCATGGCCTTTGAGTCCTAGGTGGTTGCTATGTGAATCTTGTAGGCAGCCTTGCAAAAAACCAGCGGCAAATAATTATAGAAATATAGAAAAATCCGCTTCTGCAGAGCACGACTAAACGAAAAAAAAACAAAAAAAAAACGCAAAATCCAAATTGAGCAGGCACGGATTCCACCCCACATATTGAACTGCTGGCACTGAAATCATCAGGAAGGCTATGCGACGTCATAAGAATGTACTTTCGCTGATTTTTTGTAATGTTCTACTACCTTTTGCATTTTGGTCGTTTAAATATTTGGAGGGCTGTATCGGAAATAAATTTTAATCTATAAAACATTTATTTTTGTTGAAATAAGATTTAATTGGCTCGTGAAGTATTACGAACTGTAACGTATCCATCAGACCATCTATTTTGTCAAACAATTTGTCAACTTGTTCCTTGCTGAAATCTGCTACTCGTTGCAAACGCATGGATTTAGCTGTTTTCAGTATTCTTCAATGTCTTTTCACAAAATCATAATAAAAGCCTTTACTTACTTTTATTTTTGTCTTATTCAATCGATGCCGTAATTTCAGTTACTCTGAGAGATATTCAATGATTTATGAATTCATCTTCACTCAACGAACAACCTATGTATCAAACTTTTTTAAGATGATCGTAGATTATTTTTCTTGTTCAGCTCTGAGTATTCTTCGAAGGAAGTTGTTATTTCCTAAATACGTTTTACGACAACCTCTTCCTTTCCCTACAACGATTTAAATCTGTCACTTACAGGACTTCTTGGAACAATATTTCTCACTGCCTCCCCTGGTCATCATTTGAAGAAATCTTTTTCTTCGGCTCCCTTCATGGTACTCTCAACCTATTTATGCACTGATTTCTCAATCATCTGGCTGTTAAAAAAAGAAAAGTCGAAAAAAATCTAGTTTTTATGGTATATGTATTGTCAGATACAGCCCAAAATTTGTCAGATACAACCGGAAGGTAATGTAGTGGTAATTTAACATTTCCGTTATTATTACTTGTACTATAAACTTTCAAAGCCTATAGTATAGAGAATAATATCGATTGTATCTAATGATATCATAAATATTATCTGCATGTAAACAAAACACAAGACTTCGAAGCCCGTGCGTGGAAAAAAAGCACTAGAAATAGATAACTTGTTGCTACTCCGAAATGTACTGTTATTTTTATTGAAAATCACGCGAGTAGTACCGGTACTGTCCCTGCAGTGGTGCGACAAGTGCTGCCACCGGCGGTAATCGAAGAAGCTGATCGTTAGATTGAGATCCGTCCCATATTAATTAGTAGTGGTTCTTTTCAGTGATGTGTCCCTGCGGGCTGTGAGAGGAGCAAAGGGTATCCTAATAGTTTTAATATATTTATATTAGAATTTACTGTGCGTGTATGTGTGTCTCGGTGTGAGCAAAAATTATAATTTGCTGTGTGTGCCAGTGTGCACAAAAATTAGAATTTACTGTGTGTGTGTGTGTGTGTGTGTGTGTGTGTGTGTGTGTGTCAGTGTGTGAGTTCCTTGTACCGAACTCTTACGCTATGTTACCCTATGTTACGTGTTATGTACGGCGTTGGAATCAAACAGTGCAGTTTCATCGCTGGGACCACTGTCAGAACCAGTGTCATCTTTGGTCATAGAGGCACAAGTATAGTAGATACATCTGTCCCATTTCCTTAGCTCTTCGTCAGTGGTTCAAATGGATCTGAGCACTATGAGACTTTTCTGAGGTCATCAGTCTCCTAGAACTAAGAACTTCTTAAACCTAACTAACCGAAGGACATCACACACATCCATGCCCGAGGCAGGATTCGAACCTGGGATCGTAGCGGTCGAGCCGTTCCAGACTGTACTTCGTCAGTGAATTGCTTTCCTTAGGATGAGAGCGTTGGATGTAGCCAAAATATTGCATTTTTCATCGCGAAGCAGCGCTATGACTGCGCCGAGAACATTCAATATAGATTATATATATCCGCTTGTTCATATTTTAACAGTATTTTCATGAAATTCAGCTTAGATAGGAAGCTGTAACACCCCTGCGTTCCAAGACAACGAGAGAGGCGTAACCGCTTCGCGGCTGTAACGAGATGACTCGATTTGCTACCCACAACGAGGCGTGGTATTTCCAAGGGCTGCCGGAGGGTGGCCAAATTCCGGGCGTGCCTACTTTGGTTAACCGGTCACATGGGTAACACGATTTCATTCCCCCTCCGGTATTTGCTAATTTCTTTCCGTTACTCGAACGCGACCGACTCCCCCACACCCCGTACCCTCACCCACTCCCCGTTACCCTCCCAAATCCGCTGCACCAAGAACGGCACAATCCGTGAGCCGCGCCAGCAATTGGCAATTGCCACGATTAGCCCCGCTGCGAGCGGCGGCCGGCAGGGAACGGGCGAGCCGTCGCGATTAGCAGGGGCCGCGACGCCCCACCGCTGGGCGCCTGTCACCGCTGGCGTGGGCGGCGCCGCCCACGTCAATCACGGCGTGCAATTAGCGTCCGACAGGTCACACCGTGCAGCGCCGCGCAGCACGGTGTTCGCCTCTGAAAATCACCTGCGGGCTGCCACGCGCTGCGGGCGTCCGCGGGAGGCATTTTATTGTGTCTCTCTCTGCTGGCTAACAGGGCACGAGGGCGTCCAGGAATACGAAACTGCGGAGGTGCCGGCCGAGGAAGCGTGTCTCCCGAATCAAGGTGTTTAGTGCACTGTGTCCCCATAAACGCTATGTGATGTGTCGGCAGATGGGCCGACACCTTGTAGTTCGAGATGGCTGAAAATGCACGCTAGACTAACGCAGACGGGTGTGAAGTACTGGAACAGGCTACGTAATTAATGCTATGAAGAAAAGTACGTAGCGGGATTAATACTTATCTTTAATCAATCATTGTGGTACATCGCTCTTGACTATACACAGGAGACTTTAATTACAATCACTGTAAGGCTAATGGCGCCTTGCTAGTTCGTAGCCATTAACTTAGCTGAAGGCTATTCTGTCTCTCGGCTAATGAGAGAGAAAGGCTTCGTACATCTAGTCGCTAGCTAGGTCGTCCGTCCAACTGGGACGAGTGCTTGTTCGTATCACGAGACCTGCCTTGTGGTGGCGCTAGGTCTGCGATTACACAGTGGCGACACGCGGGTCCGACATGTACTAAATGGACCGCGGCCGATTTAATCTACCACCTAGCAAGTGTGGTGTCTGGCGGCACCACATTCCTCCCCCGCAAAACGGCGAACGGTCGTGAGATAAGGCTTCCGCCCGCCGTGGGGAGGACCCCATGTTGACGTATGCGATGAGGTGGGGAGCCTAACAACAGACGAGGCTGTGCCACCCGCACCCGGCCATTCGGTCCGAGGGGAGCTAGGAAACGCCTGAAAACCTAGTCCAGGGTGCACGTCAACATGCGGTGTATGCGCCCGTAAAGAAACAGGAGGGGCCGAAGGGTCGACCTCCATTGCGTCGGGGTAGCTGACGCGCGATGACGTCATGTGGTCCGGAGCGGGCGGGAGTTCCATGGCGGAGGACAGCTGGTCACGGGAAGCGATCGGCGGCGCGTGACCCTGGGAGGCGCTTGGCGGCTGCAGCGAAGCGTCGAATGTGGGCGGCGCCGGCGGGAGTACCGGCGGCTGCGGCGGCGGCTGCTGCGGCGGCGCGCCGCCATGGGGCAAAATGGAAGGCATCGTCGGTAACACCTGGGGATGAGGCGAGCCAGTAGATGGGTCCCCAGGGCGCTGACCGGACGGCACCGTCGCTGAAAGCAGATGGGGAGCGGCAAAACCCGTGCGACGACAGAGGCGCAGCTGATTGAGATGCCGGCGCACCTCACCAGAGGCCCCCAAAACCAAATACATCGCGCAGCCGAGGCAGCGAAGAATGCGCCCTGCGAGCCAACGCCGTGAACCGCGATAGTTGCGATAGAATACAACGTCGCCTGGAGCAAAAGCAGGAGTCTGCCGCTGCACAGGAACCTGATGCGGCGGATGCAGAAAAGACATCAAGGTGCGATGAGGACGACCATGGAGCAACTCAGCCGGCGAGCGACCATCTCGGGGCTGAGAGCGATACGAAGACAAAAAGAGCAACAATGCGTCCTCCCGAGAATGCGACTCTTTCAATTTCAACATCTGTGACTTGAAAGTCCGGACCAATCGTTCAGCGGCACCGTTTGACTGAGGCGAAAACGGCGCGGATGTCAGATGTTGAATACCATTGGCCTGGCAGAATGACTGAAATTCTGCGGACATGAATTGTGGGCCATTGTCGGAAACAATAGTCTGCGGAAGACCTTCAATACAAAAGATAGCAGACAACGCTTGGATGGTGGCAGATGACGTCGTGGAAGACATCCGGACAACAAAAGGAAAATAACTGAAGGCGTCGACCAGAACCAACCATCGAGCATTCCAGAATGGACCAGCAAAATCAATGTGCAAGCGTTGCCAAGGGGAAGTGGCTTTTGGCCAAGCAAAGACTTTCCGCGGCGGTGCGGATTGTTGTTCGGCACACGTCATGCAAGAAGAACACATCTTCGTAATCGCAGCATCGATTCCTAACCAAGTACAGTGCTGACGAGCAAGTTGTTTCGTTCGCACTATACCCCAATGTCCTTGGTGAAGAAGCCGTAAAACAGAGGACTGTAACGAACGTGGGATCACGACTCGGGACTGATCATTATCAGAATGCAACAACAAAACACCATGTAGAACAAAAAGTCTCTCCTTGTGAGCAAAAAATCGGCGAACCAACGGATCCTCGATCCGAGACTTTGACAAAGGCCATTGCGTAGCAGCAAAACGCAAAACAGTAGCAAGGACAGGGTCAGCAGCTGTGGCTGTAGCTACACGACGAAAATCAATCGGAAACGATTCGACCACTTCATCGGTTTCCGAATCAATGAACATGCAAGCAAGTTCGGAAGAATCGAATGCTTTATCCTCAGCAACCGGCAAACGGGACAACGCATCGGCGTTTCCGTGCTTAGCAGTGGACCGATACAAGATATCGTAGCGGTACTGCGAGAGGAAAATAGACCAGCGAATGAATTTCTGCGCTGTACGCGGAGGTACAGGCTTGGTCGGATGAAAAAGCGATGTCAAAGGTTTGTGGTCTGTGATGATGGTAAAATGACGACCATACAAGAAATCATGGAACTTAGTGACACCAAACATGAGAGCCAAAGCTTCTTTCTCTATTTGTGAGTAATTTCTTTGCGCAGACGAGAGCAATTTGGACGCAAAGGCAATAGGGCGATCATGCGAGCCAACTTTGTGCGCAAGGACAGCACCGATCCCGAAATCCGATGCATCTACCATCAACAAAAGGGGTTTCTGGGGATCGAAAGGCGTGAGGCAAGTATTAGAAAGCAACGCCGATTTCAACTGGCGAAAGGCGCGTTCGCATTCCGTCGTCCAGACGAACGGAACACCTTTACGGCGTAAGCGATGAAGCGGAGCTGAAATGGAAGAGGCATTGCGCATATATTTGTGATAATAGTTAATTTTACCCAACACACTCTGTAGCTGTTTCACATTGCGAGGGGAAGGTAAATCTTGTATGGCACGGAGGTGCTCTGGACTCGGATGTATGCCTTGGGCATTGATGACATGGCCCAGGTATGGTAAGTCACGAGCAAAAAACACACATTTGTCCTTCCTCAAGCGAAGACCATTGTGTCGCAAGACCTGAAATAACGTTTGTAGGTTCGCAAGATGATCTTCTTCTGTCTGTCCGGAGATCACTATATCGTCCAGATAGTTTGCTGCAGTAGGGACCGACGCACAAATAGTTTGTAAATACTGCTGAAACAATGCAGGGGCGGATGCACACCCGAACGGCAGTCTTTTGAACCTGTACAATCCAAGATGCGTGTTAACCACCAATACGCGCTAGGATTCGTCGTCCACAGGTATTTGCAAGTACGCATCGGCTAGATCCAACTTCGAAAAATATTTTCCCGGGCACAGTTTAGCAAAAAGATCTTCCGGGCGGGGCAAAGGAAAAGTAGCAGTCACTAGTTGTGGATTCACTGTGGCCTTGAAGTCCACGCAAAGTCTCAATTTTCCGGAAGGTTTTGGCAAAATTACTAAGGGTGAGGCCCAGAGAGAAGCTTGCACACGTTCAATTACACCCTGTGATTCTAGATCGCTTAATGTTCTTGCGACCTCATCACGCAATGTGGGGAACATTGCGCGCTCTGAAAAATTTTGGTTGCGCGTTGACCTTCAGTTCCAAATGTGCTTCATAGTTTTTAGCGCAACCTAAGCCCGGTGCAAAAATGTCTGCAAATTCGTCACATAAGCGAGAAACACTGTCTGAAGGCACAGTCTGATGAAGTGATAGGATCTGATTTACAATAGACATGTTAAACAACTGAAAGAAATCTATGCCAAACAAGTTCACTGCAGTAGAAGAACGAAAAACGTAAAATGACACAAGTTTTGATTGTCCCCTATATGTTGCAAGAAGAGTGCATTGTCCTAACACAGGTATTGTCTGTCCGGAATAACTTTTTAACTGAACATTTGCGGCACGCAACGGAGGGGCGCCCAGTTGTTTGTACGTGTCGTGATTGAGCAATGAAACTGCAGCTCCGGTATCGAGCTGGAATGGTATCACTTTGCCTTCAAAGTCTAAGTCCACAAAAAGTTTATTGTCCTGCTGACGACAAGAGCGACTGTTTTGTGCAATAGGAATAGACACTGGAACAGAATCACTTGCTAATTGACGTGATTTCCGGCGACGTTGACGCACAGTTTTTGTGGGACGAACACAGTCACTGTTAGAGAAAGTGGCACTGGACGAATCGGAATTAACTACATGAATGTCCATGGGCGAAGGTCCACGATCCTGAGTGTCCTTTGTTCGATTTCGGCGCGAAGCAAAGGGCCTGGAATGATTGTGATTGTCTGATCGGAGCTTTTTCTGGCAAAGACTTTGAACATGTCCTTTCCTATTGCAGAAAAAGCAAATAGCTTGGCGTGACGGGCAATGTTCACGCGAATGTCTAGTAGCACACCGCGGGCATGATTTCACTGCATTTGTGGGCTGGCGCGGCACACGTGGCTTAGAGCGCGGCGGCAGCTGCGTTTGTTTGCGGAAGGGCAGTTGACCGGACTGCGCAGCTCGCCCGGCGGGCCGGTTAATGTTACACACTGCTGGCGAAGTTTCAAAATATTCCTGAGCACAGTCAAGTGTGTCTTGTCTATCTAATATGTCGATCACTTGTTGAAGGGAGGGATAACCTAGTTTCAATATCTGCTCCCGTATGCGAACATCAGAAACGTTCTGTGCAATTGCATCACGTACCATTGTATCTGAATAAGAAAGACCACAGTCACAGTCAAAAGAACACTCCCTAGTAAGTCCTTGCAATGTTGCTACCCACTCCCTATTAGTTTGACCGGCCGTACATTTTGTGCGAAAGAACGTATACCGTTTTGCAACCACATTAACTGTTTCTTTGAAATAGGCATCTAAAGCAGACAAAATTTCCTCGTAGGACAGAGTTGCTACGTCGCGTCGGGGAAACAATTTCACTATCACACGGTAGGTGGACACACCGACACAAGAAAGCAAAAACAGCTGCCGCTCATTACCTTGAATTCTGTAGGCGGCGAGGTGGAAGGCAAACTGGCGGGACCATTCCCGCCAAGTCTCGTGGGTTTCATCAAAACTTCGAAATGGTGGTGCAACGGCAGGTTGTGGCTGCGGTACCGGTGAAGCAGCGGCGGCCGCATCGGGTTGAATGGCACGTTGACCCTGGACGAGCTGTCCAAGGGCATCCAATAACGCCTGTGTCTGCTGATTCTGCAAGCGATAAAATTCGGACAGTACATCTGGAGAATGTGGAGAAGCCATGACACAAATAAATTAGGGCAAAGTAAAACACAAGATCCTTGGTAGACTCGTCGCCATGTGATGTGTCGGCAGCTGGGCCAACACCTTGTAGTTCGAGGTGGTTGAAAATGCACGCTAGACTAACGCAGACGGGCGTGAAGTCCTGCAACAGGCTACGTAATGAATGCTATGAAGAAAAGTACTTAGCGGGATTAATACTTATCTTTAATCAATCATTGTGGTACATCGCTCTTGACTATACACAGGAGAATTTAATTACAATCACTGTAAGGCTAATGGCGCCTTGCTAGTTCGTAGCCATTAACTTAGCTGAAGGCTATTCTGTCTCTTGGCTAATGAGAGAGAAAGGCTTCGTACATCTAGTCGCTAGCTAGGTCGTCCGTCCAACTGGGACGAGTGCTTGTTCGTATCACGAGACCTGCCTTGTGGTGGCGCTAGGTCTGCGATTACACAGTGGCGACACGCGGGTCCGACATGTACTAAATGGACCGCGGCCGATTTAATCTACCACCTAGCAAGTGTGGTGTCTGGCGGTGACATCACACTATGTCCTCACTTTTGCGGTACAAAGTCATGCGTGGGTGGGATGGTGAAAGGCTGGAAGTGATGCACAGTGCGTTTCGTTTGGTAGAGTCAAATCACCCTTATCCTACCTTCTTTCACCCACTAAGACGAGATAAATTCTGCCGCATTCGCTTGAAAGGTTACCGTCAAACCTCGTTGCCTAGGGACGCCAGATGAAAGTTGATGTCGTCAAGCCCTGAATGAAAATAGCGCAACTGGTAACTTGGGAGGGGACTTTGAGAGCGCTACCTAGAGAGCGTGCCCTTTCTGTACGATGCTAGGCAAGGGGCTGGAGGGCTCACTCGGTGATGTGTGGGTCCCTGCATTCTACACTCCTGGAAATGGAAAAAAGAACACATTGACACCGGTGTGTCAGACCCACCATACTTGCTCCGGACACTGCGAGAGGGCTGTACAAGCAATGAACACACGCACGGCACAGCGGACACACCAGGAACCGCGGTGTTGGCCGTCGAATGGCGCTAGCTGCGCAGCATTTGTGCACCGCCGCCGTCAGTGTCAGCCAGTTTGCCGTGGCATATGGAGCTCCATCGCAGTCTTTAACACTGGTAGCATGCCGCGACAGTGTGGACGCGAACCGTATGTGCAGCTGACGGACTTTGAGCGAGGGCGTATAGTGGGCGTGCGGGAGGCTGGGTGGACGTACCGCCGAATTGCTCAACACGTGGGGCGTGAGGTCTCCACAGTACATCGATGTCGTCGCCAGTGGTCGGCGGAAGGTGCACGTGCCCGTCGACCTGGGACCGGACCGCAGCGACACATGGATGCACGCCAAGACCGTAGGATCCTACGCAGTGCCGTAGGGGACCGCACCGCCACTTCCCAGCAAATTAGGGACACTGTTGCTCCTGGGGTATCGGCGAGGACCATTCGCAACCGTCTCCATGAAGCTGGGCTACGGTCCCGCACACCGTTAGGCCGTCCTCCGCTCACGCCCCAACATCGTGCAGCCCGCCTCCAGTGGTGTCGCGACAGGCGTGAATGGAGGGACGAATGGAGACGTGTCGTTTTCAGCGATGAGAGTCGCTTCTGCCTTGGTGCCAATGATGGTCGTATGCGTGTTTGGCGCCGTGCAGGTGAGCGCCACAATCAGGACTGCATACGACCGAGGCACACAGGGCCAACACCCGGCATCATGGTGTGGGGAGCGATCTCCTACACTGGCCGTACACCACTGGTGATCGTCGAGGGGACACTGAATAGTGCACGGTACATCCAAACCGTCATCGAACCCATCGTTCTACCATTCCTAGACCGGCAAGGGAACGTGCTGTTCCAACAGGACAATGCACGTCCGCATGTATCCCGTGCCACCCAACGTGCTCTAGAAGGTGTAAGTCAACTACCCTGGCCAGCAAGATCTCCGGATCTGTCCCCCATTGAGCATGTTTGGGACTGGATGAAGCGTCGTCTCAAGTGGTCTGCACGTCCAGCACGAACGCTGGTCCAACTGAGGCGCCAGGTGGAAATGGAATGGCAAGCCGTTCCACAGGACTACATCCAGCACCTCTACGATCGTCTCCATGGGAGAATAGCAGCCTGCATTGCTGCGAAAGGTGGATATACACTGTACTAGTGCCGACATTGTGCATGCTCTGTTGCCTGTGTCTATGTGCCTGTGGTTCTGTCAGTGTGATCATGTGATGTATCTGACCCCAGGAATGTGTCAATAAAGTTTCCCCTTCCTGGGACAATGAATTCACGGTGTTCTTATTTCAATTTCCAGGAGTGTATATCCGTTATTTTAAATGAATTGGCTCAAAAATTGTTCAAATGAGTCTGAGCACTATGGGACTTAACATCTGTGGCCATCAGTCCCCTAGAACTGAGAACTACTTAAATCTAACTAACCTAAGGACATCACATACATACATCCCCGAGGCAGAACCTGCGACAGTAGCGGTCGCGCGGTTTTAGACTGAAGCGCCTAGAATTGCACAGACACAACGGCCGTCTTAAATGAATACCTTTAACTTAATTTTTGTGGTATGCTAAAGATTGATGACAGTTGATTACCTATCTATTTTAAACATTATCATTCGACTTTACAGTGATTGCAGGAATTGTTCCAGTTTACAGATATTACAGGTTTACAACTTATAGCTCGGGTATATTATATACTAATCTGCAAGCACATTTCTACAGGCAAGACGGAATTGCGTTGGCCAAATGTATACCGCTAATGTCTCCCAACACTTTACATGGGACATCCACTATCTGAGGAGGATAACGGGCAAACTGAGGAGAAGATACGTTAACACAGTGGGTCAAATTTCCGAAATTATACCAGAACATTCATTTCTTTACACAATCCGAAGCTGGAAATAAAAGAATTAGTGCAAATATTCAAATACCACTCTTCCACGCGTGAACATCGAGACAGCGCACTGAAGGCATGTCTGCTCACTTAACCGTCTTCTGTAACACTCCCAGAATATCGCGGGCACCCGGAGGTCTTCCTGGGCCCCGATGGAGGGGATGGTCGAACCAATTGGCCGTGACCAACCTCTCCACACCATCTTGTGACAATGGAACGTCTTTGACTTTTATCTGCCTATGCTGTCTCTCTGATCCCCTACCCAGGAGTAAGGTTGGCACCACTATGCTACGGAACTACTTCCCAACTAAGATTTGGCCACGCTTTATGGAAAGGTGAGAGGAGGATTAGGAAAGTTCCTGTGCAGATTCACTTTCACGTACAAGAAATGCATGATACACGACACATATAAATACGTATTATGAAGCCTGACACATTTCTTTCCATCTGTCCACATGGGTTCTGTTGCACCCGCGGCCGGCCGCGTCGTGCAATAAAATTGGCGGTACGAGCGAGCAGCGAAACCTGCTGCTTATCGAGCGGAAACTACTGTACGGTTTCACGCTTTCGGATAGGGAAGAGTCTTGTTGGAAAGTGGCATTCGTTCCCTTTATTTCAAGAAAAAGGACAAGTTATAAGTACGGTGCAAGTTGAAAATTCGCTTCACGACACAAACTTTTGGCAGATTGCGGTACTGCAAAGAACGAATAACGTACGTCAGTGAATAAATCCCCACAATGTAGTATTGCGATGTGAAATGCAGCCAGAGTCAAACATCAAACATAGATCATGTTCGCAGGGTAGGTCGTCGACAGATGGTACCCAGAACATATGTTGTAAGCACGTTGATTACTTGTTGTCTCTGAACGGAGTGTTTTATCCCTTCCAGACATCATGGGGTCAATCTTCATGCCGTCCTGTGACAGAAGAGGGCTTCCTTCGAGCCTGTTGTGGTTTGCTAAATGCTTGATGCTTGTATGTTGTACCGCTAGCTGTGAGAGAGAGTAAATATACTGCTAGAAAGAAACTAGTACACCGTTTTAGAGTCTTCTAATTTAGTCAAGATTTTTGTTGTGACAGTGCATATTGAGTACATAAACATAAATGTCGTCTGGCTTGGGCCTGCCATCGGGTAGGCCGTTCGCCTGGTGCAAGTCTTTCGAGTTGACACCACTTCGGCGACTTGCGCGTCGATGGGGATGAAATGATGATGATTAGGACAACACAACACCCAGTCCCTGAGCGGAGAAAATCTCCTACCCAGCTGGGAATCGAACCCGGGCCCTTAGGATTGCCATTCTGTCAAGCTGACCACGCAGCTACCAGGGGCGGACATCGAGTACACGAAATGCTTACATTCACATATCAATAGAACAAGAGGTTCTGAGGTATCAGGTATCGACCCCCGGTGGAAGAGCGTTATTGGTACACGCTGTAGCCTCTACGGGTGACAACGCAGGCAATGACTCTGGCATTCAGTAAACCGTTCAGATGGCGATTCCTGTCCTGAGATACGTTACTTCACGCCGGCTCCATCCGATCACGTAGTTTTGTACGAGTTGTTGGTTAACGAGTCGCTGGAGTCACTTCTTGTTCCAACATTTCCCACCTTGCCTAGTTGGAGGGAAGTCAGGAGATCATGCTGGTCAGGAAAGTAACTACACTTCTTCCAGAACACGTTGGGTCTCATGGGCAGAGTGTGGGATAATATTAAACTACCGGAGCAACATATCACGTTCTTGTTGCAAGAACGGCAAAAGAAGGGGTCTAACAACGTTCTACCTGTCCCGTGCAAAACCACCAAAGGCGAACGAGAGCTGTAACTTAACACACCTCAGACCATAAGGCCTGGGGTGGGGCCAGACAGTCTTGAACGAATGCACTCTGCAAGACAGCGCCCACCAGCTATACGTCATATGCGCAAACGACGTTCACATGCTTGCAGATAGAATCTGCTCTCAATGCTGAAGACCACGGTCTATCTTTCAACTGACACATTTTACCGCATCTACTGAGCCGTACATGTCGATGCTGTGATGTGAATGGAAGACGGGCCAGAGGTGTGGCTACTCATAGTCGCACTACTCATAACTGCTTCGCAACAATTCCTGCTGACAAGTCTGTGATCACAGGCATAACTATCTTTACTATCTGCCACTGTTGCCCTTACAGTACGATGACCCTGGCGGGCGTCTGTGCTACGTGAATTTCCAGAACATCGTCTACGGATGTGAGTAAGTTCCCGCGGCCGCTGATACCAGCATCGTTGCACAACTGACACAGCACGTGTGGAAATTCTCAAAAAGGATTACCGCGCCACTGGTAGACCATAATTTGATCCCTTTCAAAGTCGGTCAGTTGGCTGTAGCAAGTACGAGTTTGTGTCTGTGGCATGGTTGTCTGCTTGTCTACACCTACATCTACATCTACATCATTACTCTGCAAATCACATTTAAGTACTTGGCAGAGGGTTCATCGAACCACAATCATACTATCACTCTACCATTCCACTCCCGAACAGCGCGCAGGGAAAATGAACACCTAAACCTTTCTGTTCGAGGTCTGATTTCTCTTACTTTATTTTGATGATCATTCCTACCTATGTAGGTTGGGCTCCAAAAAATATTTTCGCATTCGGAAGAGAAAGTTGGTGACTGAAATTTCGTAAATAGATCTCGCCGCGACGAAAAACGTCTTTGCTTTAATGACTTTCATCCCAACTCGCGTATCATATCTGCCACACTCTCTCCCCTATTACGTGATAATACAAAACGAGCTGCCCTTTTTTGCACCCTTTCGATGTCCTCCGTCAATCCCACCTGGTAAGGATCCCACACCACGCAGCAATATTCTAACCGAGGACGAAGGAGTGTAGTGTAAGCTGTCTCTTTAGTGGACTTGTTGCATCTTCTAAGTGTCCTGCCAATGAAACGCAACCTTTGGCTCGCTTTCCCCACAATATTATCTATGTGGTCTTTCCAACTGAAGTTGTCCGTCATTTTACACCCAGGTACTTAGTTGAATTGACAGCCTTGAGAATTGTACTATTTATGGAGTAATCGAATTCCAACGGATTTCTTTTGGAACTCATGTGGATCACCTCACACTTTTCGTTATTTAGCGTCAACTGCCACCTGCCACACCATACAGCAATCTTTTCTAAATCGCTTTGTAACTGATATTGGTCTCCGGATAACCTTACTAGACGGTAAATTACAGCATCATCTGCGAACAACCTAAGAGAACTGCGCAGATTGTCACCCAGGTCATATATATAGATCAGGAACAGCAGAGGTCCCAGGACGCTTCCCTGTGGAACACCTGATATCACTTCAGTTTTACTCGATGATTTGCCGTCTATTACTACGAACTGAGACCTTCCTGACAGGAAATCACGAATCCAGTCGCACAACTGAGACGATACCCCATAGGCCCGCAGCTTCATTAGAAGTCGCTTGACCGGCCGCGGTGGTCTCGCGGTTCTAGCCGCTCAGTCCGGAGCCGCGCGACTGCTACGGTCGCAGGTTCGAATCCTGCCTCGGGCATGGATGTGTGTGATGTCGTTAGGTTAGTTAGGTTTAAGTAGTTGTAAGTTCTAGGGGACTGATGACCACAGATGTTAAGTCCCATAGTGCTCAGAGCCATTTGAAATTTAGAAGTCGCTTGTGAGGGACGGTGTCAAAAGCTTTCCGGAAATCTAGAAATACGGAATCAACTTGAGATCCCCTGTCGATAGCGGCCATTACTTCGTGCAAATAAAGAGCTAGCTGCGTTGCACAAGAACGATGTTTTCTGAAACCATGCTGATTACGTATCAATAGATCGTTCCCTTCGAGGTGATTCATAATGTTTGAATACAGTATATGTTCCAAAACCCTACTGCAAACCGACGTCAATGATATAGGTCTGTATTTCGATGGATTACTCCTACTACTCTTCTTAAACACTGGTGCGACCTGCGCAATTTTCCAATCTGTAGGTGAGCGAGCGGTTGTATATGATTGCTAAGCAGGGAGCTATTGTATCAGCGTAATCTGAAAGGAACCTAATTGGTATACATTCTGGACCTGAAGACTTACCCGTATCAAGCGATTTGAGTTGCTTCGCAACCGCTAAGGTATCTATTTCTAAGAAACTCATGCTAGCAGCTGTTCGTGTTTAAAATTCTGGAATATTCCATTCTTCTTCCCTGGTGAAGGAATTTCGGAAAACTGCGTTCAATAACTCCGCTTTAGCGGCACAGTCGTCGGTAACAGTACCATCGGCACTGCGCAGCGAAGGAATTGACTGCGTCTTGCCGCTTGTGTACTTTACATACGACCAGAATTTCACACTTTTGCACCACAGTTCTGGCTGTGAGCATTGCCAATAATAGATGGCGCTCTGGTAGCTATACCACTATGCAATCTGTCGGCGGACGACGATTGAACCATAACTGCTAAGCGCATCTTCTAAATCAGCTAGCTCAATATGATATCTCCCTACATGCTAATTAATCTCTGTGAGGATACACAGTCATATGGCAATGGTAAGAAGACTGATTGGAAATGATGGACAATACCTTCCTGCCGCTAAAGCCAAATACTCCTCAGTGGCGTACATCCTTCCAGCACCGAGGCGAGGTAAATTCCTTTCCATTCGCCTGCAGATGCGGCACGGTTAGATGATAAATTACTTCCTGCTCTGACGAAAACGTCCTCCAACGTTTGGACTTCGTGTCGTCTGTAGGAAGATCAGACTATATTTTTATGTTGCTTCAGGTTCTAAAACCACCAGTACACCTAACGGTCGCACGACCTCTCGGGGAAGCACTTTTCACAAATCGTCGGCAGATACCGAGGCCGTTCGGGATACGTTAGAATCATGACGTGTGCACTCCCTGTTTGGCAGCTCGCTCCGTTTCCCTATCCACAGTTACCAAATTACTACTTTGAACATTAGTTAATTCATTACACGGTGACGCTAACACAATGCTTTCGTCTTCACTGTCATTTCTCAATTTATTTTGCAGCCTAGTATTACGTATTTCACACGCCATTATTGTCACAATATTCAGCACAGAAAAGCACAATTTGAAGAGCAAAATAAGAAAACACATTAACATAGCGTTGAAAATAATATCTCGTTAATTGCAAGCGCAGCTGTGAAATACTTGGTGCAAATCTCCATGCATGCCACAACTGTTTTACTGTACAACAATGAAAAACTACAACTACAAAGTAAATTCTCTCTATAATTACGCGCTAGCAATAAACAATAGCTACACTAATTACAGAAACTACAAGAAAAATCAGAAGGTTCCAGTGAGGTATCCTCGGCTAAGGGTCGACATATGAAACGTCCCCTTAGAAAAATTTATGAATTACTGTGCTGATAAACCTCTTACATTATTTGATTTTCAAACAGCTGAGCAGAACTGAACGTACTCAGACATTTCGCTCTTTGCCTATTCTGATCAACACTAAACTGACACAATATTTTCAGCACAACGCAATCTGACTTTCAATAATCCCTACAAAAGAATGGCCCTGACCAACATTTACATATATCTTTCACAAATCACTTACCTCACAAAAATCTTCGTTACTCGACTACTGCAATACAGCGAACGCCACTACTGCCAGCTAAACAAAAGATTCAAACTACTGAAGGCACTGACTACTGATAGGCATAGTTAGCAAATCAAAGATTTTGATAGAGAACAAGAAATTTATTTTCCTTAATAGTGTTCGAAATTCATTATATATATATATATATATATATATATATATATATATATATATATATATATATATATATATATCAGTCCATGATATCCAATATTACAAATCTACTCTTTCTGATGGACACACGTCCAGATCGTCCGCTCTCAAAATTCGGCCATCTCTCTCCCCACATCGACCACTGCTGGCGGCTCGCCTCCAACTGCGCAACGCTACGCGTTGTTAACAGCCAACTGCCCAACACTACAATAGCGAATATTACAACAACGCTAACCAGCCACAGACTGCACACATCACAGCCAGTGATTTTCATACAGAGCGCTACGTGGCGTTACCAATATAAACACCTAAACAGCCTACTTACACGTTTTTAATTTCACTTTTTCTTGATGCACTGTGTCTCAGTTTCTATCTTTAACCTAATTCACTAATCTTAAAATTATTCACAATTTTTTGTTTTTCTGGTTGCTCACACCGCTTCTTGGTGCCATGAGCTGCCATTTTCGCGCCCTTGTATGTCCTCGGTTGGTCTGCCGAAATTCACAATGCCGAAATTCACGATACATAAAAGACTACCATATGCAACTTGCTTTTGAGAAATGGAAAGAGACTGACAAGGTATTTATTCACTTCCTTTCACTGCTTTTACACTTTTTCAATTCAGTTAAAGTTAATTATTTCAAATGCAACTTATACGTCGAATGAAATGTCTCTCTCTCTCACGGTACCCGTCAGACCGTATACATTATCCTACGATTAATAATTTATGCATAGTTTAACAAAACATGAAATTTCTGCATATGCGCTCACGATAAATGATAAAGATATTATTGTTAAAACAGGAGTAAAAAATTAATGCGACCCGTTCAATAGACGCGTCTCTTTGCGCTCTATTCAATAATGGGTGGAATACTACATTTAAATTATCATTTTCAAGTGATGATAATTTTTAATAAAGATCAAATTTAACACTCAATAGCACAAACTAGAAAACACCTTATTTTCTATACCTATCATAACGACCCTATACCCCTCTTTCCTATATTCAAATATAGTGTTCTCGACACGTAAGTTTTTTCGAGAGCGACCTCGAATCTGTGGAGCACTGCGACCGTGCTACGACTTTGTCTTTCAGGCGTAGCGTGTAAAATGGTAATTGGGAATAAAAAAAAACACTTTTCTTGCACTTTGAACACTATACTCAACTACAGTGCACTGCTTAGGTAATCGTGACCTAGTGTTTCCCTAATTGAAATTTAATTTTGTTATCGAACGTCTCCTGAATCGTTTGGAAGGTAAACAGTTGGGTCATTGTATTCAGCAACACAGTATTCAACGCACTTCGCCGATTACGTTGATTTCGGTTTTCTTCTACGCGCTGGAACAAGATTCGTGACTGAACACACCGTGATAAATTCCTCCTGAAATGTCATGCTTCTATTTACATTCTAAAGGAAAGAATTTTGGGAGTTAAATGTCTTCATTCAGTTTGGAACAGTTGTTCAAGCTAAGTTATAATAAAGTGAAAACTTGCTTTTGAGGAACTGAAAGAAACCGGCAAGGTATTTATTCACTACCTTTCACTAGTTTTGGATTTTTACTGTTAAAGTTATTACTTCTTATTTAAATACAGGGCCCTTGTAGCTTTTTATGCAAATATAGTATACTCAAGTGATGTAGCAAAGCGTCCACGAAACATTGATAATATTAGGACTAAAACTTTAAGAAAATACTAAGGCTATGGCGGCTGCTGTTACAATAGGCATCGTTACGTTTGAATGCGAGACCTAAGGAAACAGAAGTGGATTCTGAAACCAAACAGTAACACTGGGTAGGTGTATAAATGACTGTATACTGTGCAAGATACACTTTCCTTTACAGAATCAATTAAATTTAATTTGATTCTATTGTTCATTAAGGGGAACTGAATGATCGTAGCTTTCCTTGTCATGAGCAGTGCGTGTGCCGAACAACACATTTCAAATACCCTCACTTCTCTGTTTTAAACGATATGACGATGACACCATCTAGGCTTTTTACATTCAACATACTTGAAGTAAAGTTGGGCAACCGCTGCAAACCCATAACTAAGGCTTGTAATTCCTGCTACTAATGCTAGTAATTATCAGACACGGCTTTTTAATACAGAAGTATTATTAAACATCTTCCTCGAATATTTTATGCAGATGTTAGCGCGAAGTATAAAGTTCTGCAGAGCTCACAAGAAGACACTGTCCACTGCCGCTGCTGCGTGGCTACCTCTGCCCTGCTCGGTCTGCCTGTGGTAAAATGTTTTCTATGTAGAAGATGGTCCCCAAACGGAGAGCTGGAAGGTCACCTGTAACCCTAGCGGCTTCCTTCCTTCGTATGTTTGGGTCTTCTACTTTATGGAATAATATATAATGTTACATTACTCTAACAGTCCACGAGTGTACTGACGGTCGATAGTGTCCAACGGGCACAATATTTCGGCGATCAGATATGTCGCCATCGTCAGGTGCGCTGACTAACTGAGCTGAGGGCGGGTTGCCGTCTTAAATCCCTTCCCCTCGCGAGGCGTTGTGCGGGAGCGGACCGCGGAGAGAACGCACCTCGAGGGGAGGGGACTTAAGACAGCCGACTGCACTCGGGAGTAGACATTCCGAGCTGCGATGTCACTTGCGACTGATGCGTGTTCTGAAGCTGAGGGTGTGGCGGATCGCCGCCTGGCGGAGCTAGCTTCGTCAGCGGCCCCATCCAGCCCCCCACCAACGACAACCCGGCCTATTCTACCGGGCTCTGCTATGGCTCGTTCTTTGGACTCTCCACCTTCGACTGAGAGTGCTGCCTGTTCCGCTGGCGGCTTGCCGCCGACACCGGCCCCTTCTGCTGATTCTTCTGGGCGATGTGGCATCGATTCAGGAATCGATGCCGCCGTCCTTAGGCGGTTGGATAGGGCACATGGCGCGTCAGGGCCCCCTTCACGTGGGACCAGCCCGCGCGCGCCGAGGCAAAGGCAGGATTCCACTTTCCTTCGTCCCTCGTCCGCCCTAGACATGCCGGACATTTACGACGCTGTCAATGTGTCCGAGCATTCGGACTGCGCCTCGCTCGACGGCTACATGGACGACAGCGACATCGCGGAGGGTCTGGAGGAACACCTTACCGCTCTCCGTGACGCTGCAGAGGAGGGAGAGTACCCCTTTGACCGCGCCTTGGGAGCTCGGCGGTTCCTCTACCCTCACGCCGCTGCCGCTGACAACGCCGACGACTCCATGCAGTTCGAGCAGGAGTCCTGCAAGAGGAAGCCTGCTGCGGCCTCTTCCGATTCCGAAGCCACCCCCACCGCTGCTTCACGGGGCAAGAAGCAGAAGGCAGCATCCGATGCAGAGGGATTCACCATCCCCCGGAAGACAGCGCCCCGCCGCTACCTTACCGTGCCGCCGACAGTCTCGGTGCACAACTAGTTTGCGCCGATTTCTGACGGCGCGGCAGACACTCCTCCCCCCCTCCCAGCCCTCCCACCCCAAACCTCCGCCGCCCCCTCCCATTCTGGTGGAGTATTCAGAACCTTATACAAATCTCCGACAACTCCTCGACCACATCACTGACTCCGACTACCGTGTGAGGCAGACTGGCGAAGACCTCTACCGCCTCTACCTACAATCCCCCGCCGACCTCGTGAAGGTGCTTCATGTCTTTGGTGACAAGAACATTGGCTGCTCCACCTCCCCACAGAGGTCGAGGCGGCTCCGGGTTGTTGTCCGCGGCCTCCCCTTCAAATATGCCGCCGACGACCTCTGGGAGGCGCTGCTTGCCCTCAACATCACCCCTGCTCTCATCTCACGTGTCGTCTCTCCCCGCACCAAACTCCCCACCCCCCTTTACTTTGTTTCTGCCGACGACACGCCAGAAAATAGAGTCCTCCTGACTCTCCCTGCCATCGACCGATGTCCGGTCACCATCGAGAAGCCCCGTTCCCGGCGCCTCATTCTCATTTGCTACCGGTGCCAGGGCCTGGCGCACTATGCGAGTGATTGCACTCGTGCAGTGCGCTGTGTCAAGTGCGCCGGTGGCCATGAGTCCACCTCCTGCTCCAAACCTCGGGAAGTCCCCCCCACCTGTGCTCGCTGTGGTGGCGCCCACACAGGCAACTAGCAGGGCTGTCCTAAAATTAAAGCGTTTCGCGCCCATCAGCGACGCTCTGCGGCCACTTCCCTTGTGGAGCATCACGGGGTTGGGTCTGCGGGTCCGCCTGCATGGTCCCGTCCGCCTGGCCCATCTTCCCTCCCGCCTTTCCGACCCCCCCCCCATGTAATGCAACCTTCCCCCCCCCTCCCCACCCCCTCCTCACAACACCCATTCCCCTTCCTGGCAACCTCCCGCCCTCCCCCTACCCCAGCAAGCCCCGTTCACCCCAGATCCCTCCCAGCCCCCTCCCCTCCTTCCCCGTGCCCATCCTGGTCCTTCCCCCCACACTCCCCCCTCCTCCCCCGTTCACCCGATCTTTGGCGACCTTCTCTCCAGTGTCGTGGAGGCTTTGACCTCTGCGATCACTGGGGTCCTTGACGCCCTCCTACATTCCATCCCCCAACAAATTGCAGCCGCCCTTTCCCACTCCCTCTCCCCCATCACCGCCACCCTCCCCACCCCCCGTCATGGCTGTTAGACTCCATGGCCTCACCGTCTTCGTCTGGAATGCCAATGGCATCCACCGCCAGCAAGGGGAATTCCGGCAGTTTCTGTAGATATCTGCCTCCTCACCGAGTCCCACCTTAAGCCGGGGGTCAGTGTCCGGGTCGCCAATTTTAGCTGCTGCCGTGTATGTCCGTGCATCCCTCCGCCACCACCCGATTACTCTCCCCGCCCTTGCCACCCTTGAGGCCACCGGCCACCGGCGTCGTTGTGCACACTGTGCGAGGCCCAATAACATTTGTGGCCCTCTACCGTCGGCCCCGTGGCCTCCTCCATGCCCCTGAATTCGCCACAGTCCTCTCTTTAGGCGGCGACCTCTTCCTTGGGGGCGACTGCAACGCCAAGCATGCTGCCTGGCACAGCCGCCTCACGAACACCCATGGCCGTCGCCTCCTTCGCGTGGTCAAAGCACATGGTGCCCGCGTCGTCAGCCCATTCGACCCCACCACCTTCCCCCATCATGGCCCTCCGGATGTCCTCGACATCGCCCTCGTGAAAGGCCTCCCCCTCCCTATCGCCGCCACCACTCGTGCCGCCCTAGCCTCTGACCACGTCCCCATCATCTACTCTATCGACCTTGTCGGGTCCCTGGAGACACCCCGTGCCTCCTTGGACTTGCGAGGCATTGACTGGGACTCCTATCGGCGACGCGTCGAGGCGGCTCTGCCCACCATTCCCGCCGCCGCCACGGTGGGGGCTGACCTCACCCTCGCGCACTTCACAGATGCTGCCGTAGCTGCTGCTGTTGCAGCCACCTCTGCCCGTCCCCCTCATCCTCCTTCTCACTTGCGTCCTCTACCCCCGGCCATCCGTGCCCTCATCACGAGTAAGAACCGGGCCATCCGCGACTGGCAACGCACCCGCGACCCTGCCACCAAGCGGCATGTGAATAGAATGCAATGCGAGATACGGGCCGCTATTCAAGCCCATCGCAATGCAGCCTGGGAGGCAAAGCTGTCTGCTCTCGACCTCCACGACGCGTCTGCCTGGCGCCTGGTCTCCCAGTTCCTCCGGACGCGTCCCCGTATTCCCCCCCTCCTGGTCGGTGATGAGGCTGTGTGCAATCCTGACGCTAAGGCCAACGCCTTGGCTGATGTTTTCGTGCGCAGCTTCACTCCGGTCGATGACCCCATCGACCCCGCCCATGTCCACATGGTCTCGAACCGTGTCCACCGGTTCCTCGGCGCCCATGACCCTGACCATGTAATCACCCGTGTCACGGACGAAGAGGTCGCCCTGGAGCTTCGGTACCTCCATCCTCGGAAACCTGGCGACCCCGACACCTTGACCAACCAGCTTCTCAAACAGCTTCCACCACCCTCTGTTCCCATCCTTACCTCCACCTTCAATTCTATCCTCTCTACCGGGCAATTCCCTTCCACTTGGAAACATGCGGAGGTGATCGCCATCCCTAAACCTGGTAAAGATCGTCGCTCCCCTTCCAGTTATCGTCCCATCAGCCTCCTCCCTGCCTCTCCAAGCTGTTTGAGCGGCTGTATCTCAAGCGTGTCCTCATCCATGTCGCCCGGGAGCGCGTGCTCCCCGACGTTCAATTTGGCTTCCGCCGTGGCCACGCCACCACGCACCAGCTCCTTCGACTTGTTGAGGAGGCACTGGACGCCATCGAGCGTCGGGAGTACTTCGGGGCCATCTTCCTTGATGTCTCCCGGGCCTTCGACTCGGTCTGGCATGAGGGTCTGCTGTACAAGCTATTTGACCATGGCTTCTCCACCTCCCATGTCCGTCTCATCGCCACGTACCTTGAAGGCCGCACTTTCCATGTTTGCATCCCAAGAGGTACCTCCACCAGGAGGCACATCAGGGCGGGTGTTCCTCAGGGGAGTGTGCTCTGCCCTGTCCTCTACAGCCTTTTCACGGCCGACACTCCCACCATTCCGCAGGTTCATCTAGCCCTGTATGCCGAAGATACGGCGGTTTATGCTCGCTCCCGGAGCAAGGCCCTCCTCTGACAACGTCTCCAGTCTGCCATCGACACTCTCATGGAGTATGCCAAAACATGGCGCCTCGCCTTCAACCCTGGCAAAACGCAGGCTCTCATCATGTGCCGGCGCCGGTGGCCCGTTAACTACCCTCCTGTCACTGTCCTTGGTACCCCTGCCCCATGGGCAGGGACCGCCAAATATCTGGGAGTCACCCTGGACAGGGCCATCACCTGGCGTCCCCACATCGAGGACATACGGCGCAAGGCCTTGGGGCGCCTCGGTCAGCTCTAGCCTTTCATTAACCCGTCTTCCTCCACTCCCCGGCATCTTGGCGTCCTCCTCTACACATCCCTGATCCGCCCCATCCTCGAGTATGCTTCCGTTGTGTGGGGTAATGCCGCCGCTACACACCTCCACCGTCTCCAGACGGTACAGAACCGTGCCCTCCGCCTCCCGTACCGTTTCCCCACCCGTGAACTTCATTTTCTTGCTGGAATCCCCCTCCTTCACGAACGCGTCTGCTCCTCTGCCATTTCCTTCTATCACCACTCCCGCCAATCTGCCAATACTCTTATCCTTTCCCTCGGCACTCGCCTCCACCGCCTGGGCACCACCCGATGGCCTGACCTCCTTGCCGTCTGATCACTGGTCGCCCCCTTCTCCCTACCCCTCCTCACTCCCCATGTTCCCTTCCTTTCCTCCTCCCCCCTTCCCTGCCAACTGCTCCATGCCTCCGCTCCCTCAATCTAAGAGTGTCTGCCTCGCCGTCAGAAGGGCCGACCGGCTCTGTTGGTATTCGTTTTTCTAATCTTCTTCTCTCATTCTCTCTTCTGCTTCTTCTCTTCCATCTCATCAACGACCGGCTTGTCAATTGAGCCTTTCGTCTTCCTGCTTCTCTTACTGTCCCTTCTACTATCCTTTTCTCTTTCAAAAAAAAAACCCACACCAGGCCAGCCATATGAGGCCTTTCGTTTTCCTCCACTTCAACTATCTCTCTCTCACTCTCCTGTCTTCTTTGGGTAAAAAAAAAAAAAAAAAAAAAAAAAAAAAAAAAGCAACATGCACACCGCCAAGCCATTCTCAACCGCCAAGACTCCACTCGCCACACCGCCATGAGGAAGGCGAAGCGCACCAGCGCTAGAACTTCCTTCTCAAGCCGAGGGTCCACCCTCACCTGTGCAGCGTCAGCGTCAGCGGGAGTAGACGAGTTAGTGATGTCGAGCTGCACGGACACGCTACTCTGCGATCGCGCGACCGCCGCTTCGGCGACGGCAGCGCCCGCGCCGGCCGGCCGCGGTCCGGTGGGGTTTGCCCCGCCTGCCGCCCCGCCATCAGCCGGCGCGCCTATGATGGACCAACCTGTACCGAAGGAAAGTATTAGTACCCAAGGTGCAGAGCAGCACACGGACGCCGATATGGAATATTCTTCGGATTCCGACGCAAGCAGCTTCGTAGATACGCGCTAGCGCCGACACCAGCGAGAAGATGGGGCGAGAGGGGCAGTCCGTGATCGCTCCCCAGCACGCCGTTCCTCGAGGAGGGACGCACAGGAGGATGTGTTTCAACAACCACCGAAGAAGCGCCAGGCGCGGCGGCAACGCCTTATCGTCGCTAGGGAGCTCCCTGTCTCCAATGCTTTGGAGCCACTGCTGGGCACTGGGGCAACATTGGACGAAGCAGCCACTTCCTTAACGGACCGACAACGGCAGCATGATGGACGAAGAAGCGCGTCTGAAGAGGCGCGACAGCAACGAGCCGACCACGACGCCGAAATGAATAACGCCGACCAACAGCCGCCACCAGTTCAGCAGAAGGTGCCGCCCATAGTGATGCACTCTGCGGGTGACTATAAGCAGTTTCGTGACTGGCATTGTACGCAGCCTTTCCACATCAAGCAAACCGGCGGGGACACGCTGAAACTAATCTGTCAGTGACTGACGACTACGTCCTTGTCATGGAGAAGTTGGGACGTGATGGCATCCCTAACTACACGTTTGCAGCTATCCGGCCACCGACTATCAAGGTTCTGGTCAAGAAAATCCCGAAGTCCCTGCAAAATGAAGACATCAAGAAAGATATTGAGTCCATGGGGTTCGTTGCCACGCGCGTGGACTTTCACAGGATGCCGGGCCCCAATCATGTTACTGGCCATAGGGTGGTTATCTTGCCTGATACGCCTACCCACCGAGCAATATTTCAAGTCACACGGTTTTACAACCGGTGTGTGACTATTGAGAAACTGCGGAAATCGAGAGGCTCTGTACAATGCTTCCGCTGTCAGGGATTTGGGCACGTTTCCCGGCTGTGCACTATGCCTCCCATGTCTGTGCGGTGTGGTGGCGGACACACCGGCAAGGAATGCACCCGCAAATTGGAAGACCCGCCCATCTGTGGCCTGTGCGGTGGGGCACATCCAGCGAATTACCGCTCGCTCCTGCCGTAAACACAAACAGGAGAGCAGACGCCAGCGTGGTGTCCTCCCCCCCCCCCCTCCCCCCCTTGAAGACTACTCTGGCTGCGGAGCTTCGTCGCTGCCGTCAGCCCCCGCCGAATATGGACAAGAGGACTTGGCCGACTCTGATGGAACGGCGCTCGGCTAAACTTCGGGAGGGTGTCAGCATGACCGATGCAGTACAGCGACCGCCTCCCACAGCTGCAGCAATGAACGCGGACGCACAGGGACCTGTGCCACCTGCTACTCACCTGCCTCCGGTTCCGGCTGCGCAGCCTCCCGTGCCATAGAAGCTACAGACGCTGATTGGTCTCCTTACCCAAGTCACATCTACACTGACATAAGTCACGAAACAGCTTGCGCAACTGCTAGCGCTCGTCGCCTCCACTGTGGAATCGACGACCTGCAGAGCCGTCAGGGCAACTCAGGATGCTTCAGCTGCGCCACATCATGGCTAGAGTGCCTCGACTGGACGACCTCCGCATCGTTGCATACAATGCGGACAGTCTGACCCACGACCTGCGAGAACTTCAGCACTTCATTACTGATCATAATATTGACATCTGCATGGCAATGAAACGTTTCTTAAAACGGACATACAGGAATATTCCTAATTGTTGCTGCTATCGAACGGACAGACCTACTTGGGGCGGAGGCACCACTATCTTCGTCAAACGTTCCATCAAGCACTATGCTGTCCGGCAGCGCACCACGCACTTCATCGAACCGACGGCGGTCCTTGTCGACACCCACACTCGACTCATTACATTTATCTCGTTGTACCGCAGTCCGCGCCGCGTCTTGGACCTGGAAGACGCTCGAGCTCTCCTCCGCCATCCTGGGAACCTCTTCATTGCCGGGGATCTGAATTCCAAGCATGCTGCCTGGAATTCGCTGAACACCAACAACAGAGGCCGCCGACTCCTCCAGGTTCTCGAAGAAGTCAATGCCTATGCATGCGGACCCGAGGAGCCTATGTGCTACCTGTCGTCTGATATGGCCATCACCAAGGGCCTCTCACAATTCCTGGACGCCGAGGTGATTCACGAGTTAAACTCGAATCATCTGCCAGTGTTATTTCGTCTGCGGGTCGCCCCAGCACATACCCCAGGACTCCTCAACTTATGCAGAACTAATTGGAATCGATTCCGCGACCATGTGGACTACGCCGGCTCCGTCATGGCCGACGACGAGGAAGTCACTGAAGACACAACTGACCGCCTTACGGATGCCATCAGTGACGCACTGCATGTATCCACCCCACCGCCGAGGCCTCCCGCTCTTCGGACGCCTGATCTGCAACAACATATCCTCGATATGATACACACTAGAAACAGGTTAAATCGGGAATTGCGTATCACTCGTGATGTTGGCTTGAAGAGGAGGATCAACCAGTTATGAGGCGATATTAAGGCAGGAATTTCTGACCACTGCAACCTGCTCTGGGCGAGTACACTTCTGCCCTTCACGGCGGATCCTTTAGGCTGGCAGTCCCTCTGTCAACTGACGAACAGGTGCTCCTCGATGCCGCCCCTCACCATCCATGGCAGGACGGCGTACAGCACAGCGGACAAAGCCATTATGATCGCGGACGTGTTCGAGCAGAATTTTCGCCCCCTGCAGACGATGCTGAAGATGAAGGACACGTCCCCAGCATCACCCCGGAGGAAGTCCAGGAAGGCATCAGGCAACTACCAGCATCTAAAGCTCCTGGCAAGCATGAAATCACGAGCAGGATCCTGAAGCATCTGCCTGGTCGGCGGTCGTCCAACTGTCGGCCTTCTTCAACTGGGTGCTTACCTCTGCAGTCTTCGCCCAGGACTGGAAACTTCACCGCTTCGACTTCCCGGTCCACCTGGTGAAGCGTAAAGCAACCTATCTCCAGGGCCGCACCTTTTGTGTTAAGGTGGGCGATGCGCTCTCAGCGGCACGACACATCGCAGCAAGAGTTCTCCAGGGCTCCGTCCAATGGGCCTGTCGTGTATACGACCTTCACTTCTGACCTCCCGACAGTGCCTCGTGTGGAGAAGGCTGTATATGCAGATGACACCGTGATCTACTCCCAAAGCCGCTGGAAAGAGGTCTTAGTTTCCAGACTACAGAGTGCCTGCAACACCTTGGAAGACTGAGCTGCAAAATGGCGTGTTGGCTTCAATCCTGCTAAGACTCACGCCATCATTTTCACGTGGAAGAGGACGATGCCCCAACGGCAGTTACATCTTTACAATACCGACCTACTGTGGCGGGTGTCAGGTGAAATACGTAGGAGTCCTCCTGGACAAGAAGCTGACTTGGCGACTGCATATCGAAGAAGTCCAGGCTAAGATCAACTGCATGGGTGCTCTCTACCCTGTTTTAAATGAGCATTCCGCCTTATCCGTCGAGAATGACTTTCTTATCTTCCGGCTGTACCTTCGCCCGATTTTTGACTACGCCTGCGAGGTCTGGGGAGGAGCAGCCCCCATCTACCTTCACAGGCTACAGACGCTGCAAAACAAGATCCTGCGTCGGATCTATCATGTTCCCGCGAGGTTCCCGCATCGGTACCTACAGGACACCGCCGATGAGCTGGACGTTATGCAGCGCCATCGAGACATCGTCCGACGATTTCATGCCAAACTGGATTCATCTACTAACCGCCTCATCCGACTACTGGTGGAACCAAACCTACAGCGAGGATCGCATAGGCGTCGCCTCGCACTGCTCGACCATTATAGTTGCCAGGGAAACAACCCCCGCCCTGTAGTTAATTTCTGGAAATAGAAGATCCAAACCATCGTCCCACACATACCTCTGACAAACACTACGATAAAGATGTCCACCTCCTATCCGTCTCAGATAATCTCATGCTGAAGGAAATGCTATTGGGTAAACCCTTCGTTCATTCGCTGTCAGAAGAAGCCAGCAGAATGTGGGCTGGAGCCCTCAGGAGTTCAGTTCATCAACGCACCTGACGATGGCGACATGTCTGATCGCCGAGATATTGTGCTCTTTGGTCACTATGGACCGACAGTACACCCATGGACTGATCAAGCTAGAAATACGCCGGGAGAAACTGAAGAATCACAATATTATGTTACTTAAATCTAGAATAATACTTTAATCATTTATTTGTCATCATAATTAATACTTCAAAAAATTTACTAATGAAGCACTACAGATTTCAACGAGACACTATACACATCAACAATAACAGTTTTCTGCTGTGATATGACATATGGGCACACAAGGGCAGGTACAAGGGAAATGATCATGTGTTACGTTCTGTTTTGCGAGGAGAATATGACGATGTGGCACGTCTATGTGATAAAAAATTATGAAACATATAATTATTCAATGAATAAAATGTATACAGATATCTGCATTTTTGTGACAGTTACTAGTGTCCTACACTTCCGTTTAATACTTCGATTGTCAGTACTGCACGAACCTTTCAATTGTTGTTAATTTTTAAGAGTTTTTGTATAAGAGTGTATATTTGCTGTTACGAAGTAACATCTGTTTTTTTATTGATATACATGATGTTAACGTCTCAAAAGCTGCTCCTCAGTGTCTCTGACTGGACTGGCTTCGCTATACACCAAAACTGTGCACTATTTTTTAATTTCAAAGTTTTTCTGATTAGCCAAAGTCTGTGATATTGACATTGTCGCTATCTTTAAGGCCATCTCCCTTCATCCATGTGCTGCCCAACGGCCAACCACGGCCTCCCTCCCTCCTCCCGCCCTGTTCACCAACTACAAAGGCCTGCTCACCGGCGATCGCATAGCCACCGAAATTGCCCAAGCCATCTACCCTCGCCTCGACCCCTCAGCCAAGTTACAATTTACAACTCCAAGATTCCAGTAAATTCTGGCATATGAATAGTTCTCCATCATACGCATCATGCTACGCACTTCCCTTGCAATTTGTTGCGTTTGTGCTTGTGTTAACTGTTCTTCTTGTTCCATATCAACGGCCTTTCTGAGGTGCATACACCATCTATGAGATAACCGAAGTTAAGCACCTCCAGGCAAAGCCAATGCTTGGAAGGGTGACCGTCTAGATGTGCTGCGTGCTGTTGACAATTTTCCCTTTTGCTTTACGGGAGAGGGGACATGGTGGGTGATGATGTAAAGTTAGTGGTCGCTAGCCTTTGCGCCAGCATCCTGGTCCAATTCCAAATCTATCCACAGTGTCTCATGAACTGAGGTTAACAAATACACGTACACAACTCTCATACTTCGAGAAGGAAAAGTACTTGTGAGCGCAGAGGATACGAAACACCTATCCACTAAAGCGGCTGACCCTGGCCTTCGGGGTCTCCCAGCAATTCATTCCATTCGATCTTATTTGTTCACATATTCATTGCTATGAGATAGGCGTTTCTGCGAAAAATAGCGGTAAGCAATAGGAAGACACGGGTAGCATATAATATTTACAAGAGGCAAGAGCATATAGAAAATGAAGATGACGAAGAACGAAGTGTTTGGATTAAAAAGGGTTTAACGCAAGGATTTAGGGTTCAGGAGTTGAATTAAAATTCAAGGTGAAAGGATATCAATCATACGATTCTCCGATGACACTGCTGTCCTGAGTGAATTTGAAGAAGAATTACGTACATGACCTGCTGAATGGAATGAACAGTCTAATGCATAGAGAATATGGCCGGCCGCGGTGGCCAAGAGGTTCTAGGCGCTTCAGTCCGGAACCGCGTGGCTGCTACGGTCGCAGGTTCGAATCCTGCCTCGGGCATGGATGTGTGTGATTTCCTTAGGTTAGTTAGGTTTAAGTAGTTCTAAGTTCTAGGGGACTGAGGACCTCAGATGTTAAGTCTCATAGTGCTCAGAGCCATTTGAACCATTTTTCGTAAAGAATATGGACTGAGAAAATATCAAAGAAAGACGGAAGTAACGAGAAGTAGCAGAAGTGATAATAGCGAGAAATTTAACATCACGATTGATGATCAGGAAGTAGATTTAGTTAAGTAATTCTGCTACCTAAGCAGCAAACCATGACCATAAGAGCAACGAGGATATGGAAAAGACTAGCACTGGAAAAAAGGCCATTCCTGGCCAAGAAAAGACTGCTGGTATCAAATATAGGCTTTAATTTGAGGAGGAAATATCTGAAAAGGTACGATTGGAGCACAGCATTGTATCATAGTGAAGCATGGACTGTGGGAAAACCGGAACAGAAGATAATCGAATCATTTGAGACGTGAAGCTACAGACAAATGTTGAAAATTACATGGACTGATGAGGTGAGGAATGAGGAGGTTCTGCGCAAAATCGGAGAGGAAACTAATACGTGGAAAACAATGACAAGGAAAAGGGACAGGATTATAAGACGTCTCTTAAGACATCAGGAAATGACTTCCCTGGTACTAGAGTGTGCTGTAGAGGGGAGAAAACTGTACAGGGGGACAGGGCCTGGAATACATCCATGAAATAATCTGAGACGATGAGTTTGACGTGGGAGAGGAATTCGTGGCAGGGCGCATCAAAACGGTCAGAAGACTGATGACCCAAAATAAAAAGAATAAAAAAAAGAGACGTCTCCAAACTACGTCCCCCGTGCCGGATACTGCCCGCGGCAGCAGAACGCCGACAGTACACGAATGTGCTTGATAAAACGTACGGGACACGGGACGTATCTGCCCTACCGCTGCTGTGCAGATTTACTTCGCCTCCAGTCTGTAAACCCTAATGAAGCTTTCGCAGCTGAATGCGCGTATGATGAACAACTCATACTGACTTCGTACCAAATATTTAGAGCAACAACTGGGCCAATATTCAGTAGATCTTCCGATCCTTCTACAGCAAGTGAAGAGTTGCATCTCTGCATTTCACATGCCGCCGGCATCCCGTCGTACGAACTCGGATATCTTTGCATACAACCATCTACCGACAATTCGCTGTTACAAACAGCACAGATGGGCCCTTGTCCCATATTAACAGAAATGTGGCTGACAATTTCAGTTTCCGAATTCGTTTGATTGTAACCTTGATAATGTGAAACTGTTGGAATTTACTGATCTGCAAGTAAATGCCTTGTTGAGAGAGAGAGCCGGGGTAGCCGCGCGGTCTCAGGCGTCTTGTCACGGTCCGCGTGGCTTCCCCCCGTCGCAGGTTCGAGTTCTCTCGTGGGCATGGGTGTGTGTGTCGGCAATAGCGTAAGTTAGTTTAAGTTAGATTAAGTAGTGTGTAAGATTAGGGATCGAGGACCTAAGCAGTTTGGTCCCATAAGATCTTTCCACAAATGTACAAATGTTGAGAGAGAAGCAAAGACAAAGAAAACTTGTTAAATTTTACCGCTGCCTGTCTCATATTCAGTTTGCGAAACGGAAGAAATTTGCCACTGGTTTGGCATCAGTATTACGAAAAACCTATGTCGGTGATCAAACATTTTCAAAAATGAAGTATTTGAAGACAGGACATCGAACGAAATTGACTGAAGAACATTTGAAATCAATTCTCTTGATCTGATGCAGCAATGCGAAATCAAATAGTGATGATATAGTGAAAGTCAAACTTCAGTTCCATAAATTTCAGTAACAGCTTTTGCTGCTTACTTTGTGAAATTCGGATATGTGCATACTACGCCAGATGTAACTATGTTTTTGCTGATGTCACCTTCCCTGATATCTTTTTTAGTAATCAAATACGTTGTCATCCGTGATTTCTGTGAATTACGTGCGCCTCCCCAATGATTTACACTCAATGCTAAACTTAGTTTTTAGTCCTTTTCTCCCACAGCTTTTGCTCATGTTTTCTGTAATGTACAGGAAGAAAATGCGTCCTACGCTCGTGATTTTGTCAATTATCCGGCCAACTGTTAAAAAAAATGGTGACCTTTGATGTAAGAGGTGAACAGCAGTGATACGAAACGAGACTCGTCTTTGATGTGTGGCCCACTTCTGTATATCGGCTGCCTCAAGCCGTTGGCGTCCGCGAGCGCTTTTTCCTTCTAGGCAGTCGGTGACCGGGTCCCTGGAACACCTGGCGTGTGGACTGCGACGCAACTGCGTCGAGTGGGCGCGGCGCCGCAGCCGGAACGAGGGGGTCGTTAAAATTCAGGGCACACCGCGTCCACCTTATAACCCGGCTGCCAACACCGGCGGCCGGCAGAAGAGGGAGTAAACTGAATGTTTTATCAGCGCCGTAAAGGAGAAAAAACTCACTATAAAAGTTGCCCTGATTTGTAGCCCCGAGCAATTCGGAAAGTCGTGCGCTTTTTAATGGAGCTCGCGGAATATTGCGATCGGCTATAGAATATAAATTCGCTCCGTCCGCCGTATAAGTTAGCGCCATGACGAGGGCCGGCCCTGCTCGCGGATATAAATATAAAAGAAGCGGACTGCTACTGCTGCCGCGTAATTCGGCGCTCTTTATGTGCCTCTGTGCCGCCCGGGTTATTAGATATGCCTTCCGGGGATACCGCCCTGCACTCGGCAGCAGTGTACGCAAAGTGTGACGAAACGTTTCACAGCACATGTGCCCTAGAAATTAAGAATACACTGGAATTGTTGCCTAGCAACTGTTACTGCCACGGTTAGTAGACTTACGTCACACACATCCAATTCGTCTCGGCGCAGCAAGTTCCTGGGTACGTAAACTGACAGGGGAAAATGAAGAAAGTTAATGAAAGGAACCAATGATGCCATCTAAATCGGAAATTTATGCAGGATCAGCGGCGACAAGAGAAACTACCGGCATCATCTACATCTACATCTACATTTATACTCCGCAAGCCACCCATCGGTGTGTGGCGGAGGGCACTTAACGTGCCACTGTCATTACTTCCATTTCATGTTCCAGTCGCGTATGGTTCGCGGGAAGAACGACTGCCGGAAGGCCTCTGTGCGCCCTCGAATCTCTCTAATTTTACATTCGTGATCTCCTCGGGAGGTATAAGTAGGGTGAAGCAATATATTCGATACCTCATCCAGAAATGCACCCTCTCGAAACCTGGACAGCAAGATACACCGCGATGCAGAGCGCCTCTCTTGAAGAGTCTGCCGCTTGAGTTTGCTAAACATCTCCGTAACGCTATAACGCTTACCAAATAACCCTGTGACGAAACGCGCCGCTCTTCTTTGGATCTTCTCTACCTCCTCTGTCAACCCGACCTGGTAGGGATCCCACACTGATGAGCAATACTCAAGTATAGGTCGAACGAGTATTTTGTAAGCCACCTCCTTTGTTGATGGACTACATTTTCTGAGGACTCTTCCAATGAATCTCAACCTGTTACTCACATTACCAACAATTAATTTTATATGATCATTGCACTTCAAATCGTTCCGCACGCATACTTCCAGATATTTTACAGAAGTAACTGCTACCAGTGTTTGTTCCGCTATCATATAATCATACAATAAAGGATCCTTCTTTCTATGTATTCGCAATACATTACATTTGCCTACGTTAAGGGTCAGTTGCCACTTCCTGCACCAAGTGCCTATCCGCTGCAGATCTTTCTGCAATTTTCTAATGCTGCAACTTCTCTGTATACTACAGCGTCATCCGCGAAAAGCCGCATGGAACTTCCGACACTATCTACTAGTTTATTTATATATATTGTGTAAAGTAATGGTCCCATAACACTCCCCTGTGGTACTCCAGAGGTTACTTTAACGTCTGTAGACGTCTCTCCATTGAGAGGCTGCTTACCAGGCAGCAGCGTTTACCACTGAGCCAGCCAGACAACATGTTTATCCCATGAGCGCGGATTGTCTCGACACGCTCCCTGACCGACGCAAACTGTCTATCAGGCGTCACCGTCCATATCCTCCAAGCTCGCTAACTTTTGTACCCCTGCTGGAGGTCCAACGTAAATGTGCGTCCGGACTGAATTTTGCGGATTCTATATGAGTGCGTGGTGTCTGTTCTTTCGGACATGCCTGAAAGAACAGATACCACACATTCATATTCTTTAGTGAGCTAGCTGAGCAATGAATCGAACGTTTTCACTACAGATGCACAAATACATCCGACCTTGTGTGAGAATCACGGAGAGTGAACATGGAGGCAATGGACAACGACTGTGGATAGGTGGCACTCTATGGAGATGTGGATCGGCTGTGCGGCGTGCCGAGATAGTCGGCGAAGTTTCTGTGTCCCGGATGGTGCTGTGGTTGACACCCCTCAGTGCTAAGCAGGAAGTCCTGTGTTCGAATCGCCGTACAGCAAACATTTTCACTCGTCACCACTGGATCTGCGTCATGTCCCGATGCAGCTAACAGCAGTGATCACCTCCGTTTCCTTTTCTTTCATCCCCTCTTGACCTTAAATTTACAAATGTTGTCGATTCATTGCCCATCGAGATGAATCAGTTAATAAATCGTGATGTCTATTCCTTTTCATGTGAGGTGTTGGGTTGTCTGCCTCTGTCCCTGCCAATGTCCCGCAAGAAGCCCTGGGAGAAGTATTACAACTCTCTTAATAAAAGAAGATATGGAACCAATTTGTACATGACATACATTCGATGTGGAGAAATGGTGGTATAGTAGAAGAGTTTCAACACGGCACTGCACGTTCTTAAATGTTGCTGCCACAGTATTGGGTTCCCATGTAACTCGTCGACGTGACAGCATCTGAGAAATGTAGCAACAATGAGGTTTAGCGAGCTGAGTGTGGGTGTCGTGTTCCAGTGTAGTGTCGCGTTCCTTGCGGCTTCCTTCTTCCGGTGCTGTTTGATTCTGACAGTGTTTCGACATTCTGTGGAGTGCGTGTTTCCTGTGAAAAAGTACTGGATAAGTGGTTGCTTGAAGGATAAGTAGTTGCATCGAATATTTTTAGAACGCTTGAAATCTGTTCACAGTTGCGGATCTGAACAACCGTCAGTTGTAAAAGGGAATGGCAATGAAGATACATATATGTATTTGCGAAGGAACATTGCATCGCTATTCTTACTTTCCTTAACAACACGGGCACTGAAATATCGTATTTATCCGTCGATTACCGGGCAGCGACTTCATACTAAAATGCTCTACTCTGTACAGAATTAGATAATGTTTGTACGAGTACAGGTGACTCAGTAAGTGGATGCTTTGGTCCACCCGTGAATCGTGCACCGATCTCCAAAGCGGTCACCGAGCGAGGTGGCGCAGTGGTTAGCACACTGGACTCGCATTCGGGAGGACGACGGTTCAATCCCGTCTCCGGCCATCCTGATTTAGGTTTTCCGTGATTTCCCTAAATCGCTTCAGGCAAATGCCAGGATGGTTCCTTTGAAAGGGCACGGCCGATTTCCTTCCCCATCCTTCACTCACCCGAGCTTGCGCTCCGTCTCTAATGACCTCGTTGTCGACGGGACGTTAAACACTAATATCCTCCTCCTCCAAAGCGGTCAAGTTCATCGCTCGCGTAAAGCAAGTAATTCAGGTTCGAGAGGCACATCGGCACAAACTTTCACTGTCGTCATTGCATTATACAGCTGCTGCTTGTTCGTATTCGAAACTGCGAATACATTTCGAGCACTTCATAACAGCTGTAGTCGTCGCAGTGCCTGTTACATCGAATATGCATCCATTTGCGAAGGGACACTGCATCTTCTTCTTAACAACAAAGGTACTTCACTATCGTATCGTTTTTAGAACGTGATGGCGATCGACAAGCCTCGGAGCTGGAGACAATGGAAACACTGTTAGATTTTCACACTAGCGGGCGCCTTCATTACAGGTCTCTGTGGCCGAGCGGTTCTAAGCCCTTGAGTCCGGAACCGCGCGCCTGCTACGGTCGCAGGTTCGATTCCTGCCTCGGGCATGGATGTGTGTGATATCCTTAGGTTAGTTAGGTTGAAGTTATTCTAAGTGTAGGGGACTGATGACCTCAGATGTGCCTAGAAGCACCTGAAGCGCCTGAATTTATAAGAAGAATTGTAAATTAGGAAAAAACTTGATTGCAGCCGTCGCCCTCAAAGTTTCAGAGTCAACCGTTGTGCATGAACTGTTACAGGCTGACCATGACAAGAACCTAAGATTCTGCTATTGGTTTCCGCGATTTATCGCTGAAAGGCCAGGTTCAAATGGTTCAAATGGCTCTGAGCACTATGGGACTTAACATCTATGGTCATCAGTCCCATAGAACTTAGAACTACTTAAACCTAACTAACCTAAGGACAGCACACAACACCGAGCCATCACGAGGCAGAGAAAATCCCTGACCCCGCCGGGTTTTGGTACAATGATGAACCCAGTTTCCACCTGGCGGGATACGTGATCTGACAAAACAAGCATGTATAAAATAGTGACAACCAGCATGCAGTCGCTCAGGAACCCCTCCAGTCAAAGAGAATGGTCGTGTTCTGTGCATAATAACAGCTGCGCATCGTCAGGCTAAAATTATTCGACGGAACTGTTACAGGCGAAGTGCACCAGGTATTGTTTCACGAACCTGTAATTCAGCTGGATGATGAGAAACTGACACGTGGCTGGTACCAGCAATACGAGGCATCATGCCACACGTATAAAGTGACTACGCCTGTGGTGTCCATTATAATTATCCGGGCTGTTATGTCGTGGTCGGTTGACGAATTCTGTGTCAATTATTTGGGTACTACAAAAAGAACTGTTTCAAAACGTTTGGAAGAGCACAAGGGCAGTTGTAGAAGAGGAGAAACAGAACGATCAGCTGCTGCGGAGCATGCTTTCCAGCCAGGGAACCACCATATTCGTTTCCAGGAGACGCAAGTACTAACGGCTACAAGCGGATATTACGAAAGGCTCTACAGGGAGGCAATCGAAATCGCTAACACCCTAATAATTTCAATCGAAAGGAGGAGGGCGTGAAATTAAACGGTATATGGATGCCGGTGTAATAGAAACTGTGTACCACCCGTCCACTAGTGGGTGATGACAACGGCGATCGACTGCGACGGACAGCGGCCAATTGCACTGACGTTTTCAAAACACGTGACGTCACGCTGCCGCACGGGAGCGCGCGGACACGGAATTTAGCGGCAGTCGGTAGCGAGCTAGTGGGTGTGTTGGACCTTCCATCGAGCTACAGAGCCCTTTGAAGATGTCTCCCGCAGACGGGGACGAAACGTTGGGAATGGACACAGAATTCATCAAGCGACCACGGCATAACAGCCCGGATAACTATAATGGACATGACATTTCCGGCCGTGAGAGTCTACATTTTAGTACGCCTGTGGTGGCGTCATTTTTTATTTTCAAGGGATTGTGGCCTCCACAGTCACGTGACTGACTTTCTTCTGTGTGGTCACCTTAAAGGTAATGTGTACTAAAATAAACGACGCATCAGCGGTGAGTTATCGGGAACAACTGCCATTTGATCCAGGCAGACACTCCCAATAGTCTGGCAGCCACATTTACAAACATGCAGTGCCCTTCTGAACTATGTATACAGATACGGGAGGTGACTGACAGCACTTCTTGTAATGTACCTCCGTTTCTCAACCATGGATGTAAGTCATGTGCAAATTTCTTATTACATCCACTATTGTTAAAAATTTTGTAACACTTTTCCTGGTGCCCCTTACGGCTGGTAGATCCGTTATATGCTATTCGATGCGTATCTATATCTTCATCTCCTGCCACAGCCCGCAAGTCAGATTATGGTGAGCAGCGGAGGGTACTTCAGCGACGACTATATTTTGGCCCCTTTCCTGTTCCGTTCACGAACGGCTTGCGGAAAGAATGACTGTGACTGACAGTATGGCAAGTAATTTCTATGATTTTCTCGTAATGATTATTTCGGGAGATACATATGGGAGAAAGTAAAATATTTCCTGAGTCTCCTAGGAGTACACGCCATCCAGATTACACAAGTAAACGCCTTTGTGACGCACAACGCCTCTTTTGTAACGTCTGCTACTTGAGTTTGTTGAGCATCTCCGTAACGTTCTCCCGCTGAGTAAATTACCCCGAGACGAAACGCGCCGTTCCTTGTTGGATCTTCTCTATCTTCTTTTAATCCTAATTGATAAGGCATCCATTCTGATGAACAGTATTTAACAATCGGTCGAAAGATTTTTTCAAGCAGCTTCCTTCATTGATGAAGAACAGATTCGTAAGATTCCCCCGTTGAATATCAGTCTGGCATTAGCGTTGTTAGTGTTTATTTTATGTGGACATTCAACTTTAGGTGTCTCCAGATGGTTACTCCTAAGTAATTTAAGGTATTTACTGTTTCTAGTGATACGTTGTCCACAGTGCAATGGAACAGTAGTGTGTCCCGTTTGTTATGTGCAATACGTTATATTTATTTATGTTGAAGGTAACTGCAATTACCTGCACAATCTTTGATCATGTACAGGACTTGTGTCTGCTACATTCTTAAGGCATTCAAACTTCCATATAGACAATAACATTGTCCGCGAATAGCTACGCGGAGCGTCACCGCTATACATTACCCTTAACACAGGGCGTCCGAATTCGCATTTACCAGCGTAACTCAATTAAGAGCAAAGTTACATGTTTTCGAGTGTCAGTGCTGGTTGGTACATATTCTACGCGAAGCTACAAACGCTTCTGACATCAGCTGCCATGTGGTGAGTGTTTCGATCATTTATAGAGTGACGTAATACACTCCTGGAAATGGAAAAAAGAACACATTGACACGGGTGTGTCAGACCCACCATACTTGCTCCGGACACTGCGAGAGGGCTGTACAAGCAATGATCACACGCACGGCACAGCGGACACACCAGGAACCGCGGTGTTGGCCGTCTAATGGCGCTAGCTGCGCAGCATTTGTGCACCGCCGCCGTCAGTGTCAGCCAGTTTGCCGTGGCATACGGAGCTCCATCGCAGTCTTTAACACTGGTAGCATGCCGCGACAGCGTGGACGTGAACCGCATGTGCAGTTGACGGACTTTGAGCGAGGGCGTATAGTGGGCATGCGGGAGGCTGGGTGGACGTACCGCCGAATTGCTCAACACGTGGGGCGTGAGGTCTCCACAGTACATCGATGTTGTCGCCAGTGGTCGGTGGAAGGTGCACGTGCCCGTCGACCTGGGACCGGACCGCAGCGACGCACGGATGCACGCCAAGACCGTAGGATCCTACGCAGTGCCGTAGGGGACCGCACCGCCACTTCCCAGCAAATTAGGGACACTGTTGCTCCTGGGGTATCGGCGAGGGCCATTCGCAACCGTCTCCATGAAGCTGGGCTACGGTCCCGCACACCGTTAGGCCGTCTTCCGCTCACGCCCCAACATCGTGCAGCCCGCCTCCAGTGGTGTCGCGACAGGCGTGAATGGAGGGACGAATGGAGACGTGTCGTCTTCAGCGATGAGAGTCGCTTCTGCCTTGGTGCCAATGATGGTCGTATGCGTGTTTGGCGCCGTGCAGGTGAGCGCCACAATCAGGACTGCATACGACCGAGGCACACAGGGCCAACACCCGGCATCATGGTGTGGGGAGCGATCTCCTACACTGGCCGTACACCACTGGTGATCGTCGAGGGGACACTGAATAGTGCACGGTACATCCAAACCGTCATCGAACCCATCGTTCTACCATTCCTAGACCGGCAAGGGAACTTGCTGTTCCAACAGGACAATGCACGTCCGCATGTATCCCGTGCCACCCAACGTGCTCTAGAAGGTGTAAGTCAACTACCCTGGCCAGCAAGATCTCCGGATCTGTCCCCCATTGAGCATGCTTGAGACTGGATGAAGCGTCGTTTCACGCGGTCTGCACGTCCAGCACGAACGCTGGTCCAACTGACGCGCCAGGTGGAAATGACATGGCAAGCCGTTCCACAGGACTACATCCAGCATCTCTACGATCGTCTCCATGGGAGAATAGCAGCCTGCATTGCTGCGGAAGGTGGATATACACTGTACTAGTGCCGACATTGTGCATGCTCTGTTGCCTGTGTCTATGTGCCTGTGGTTCTGTCAGTGTGATCATGTGATGTATCTGACCCCAGGAATGTGTCAATAAAGTTTCCCCTTCCTGGGACAATGAATTCACGGTGTTCTTATTTCAATTTCCAGGAGTGTACTTGATTCTTTTTTTTTTTGTTCTACGAAGAAATTTATTCGGGTGTTAACGGATTAATTTGAAATTGATATACCCAGGGCGAAGAAAAATTCGCGCACTCGGACTTCGCAGTGCTATTCCTTACATACTGGCAATAGCAAATGTCTCACACAAAATTTTGTCCTATGCCTATTTCGGGCAGTAAATGGACGTTAAAGCTCGGCAGTCTGGCAGTACTGTAATCACATGTACGGTAACTACCTCTGTCAGCACGTATTACACTTCTGTGGAGTAGGTGCAGTGGATAGTGTTTTCAGTTAGTATGCAGGAGGTCGAGGGTTCAGTTCTGGGTGGAGGCTTATTTGTTTTTATTTGCTAAAAGTAGTCCGTGTGGGTGTATATCTGGCGCCTTAATCGTCATACAGCGATTATAGTGAGTCTTCTACAAAACATTTGCAGTTACGCACAACGAACACAGAAATGGAAGTGCAATTGTTTTCATTGTTCAGATTTTAAAAAAGCCATTTTCACGTCGTCGGCGCGAACCGTTTCGAGCCACTGCATCTATTAAATTCCAAAACTGATTTTTGAGTACCCTCCCCGAATGCGGCCATTGCATTTATTTGCAAAGCCCGTTGCTAGCCCTATTGGTAACGGAAGGCCTTAAGGAAATGTAATGGACCTGAATGTGGCAAGAATAATAATTTGTATCAATCGATGAGTCCACCGAGAGAGGGCACACATAAAAAAAGTTTGGAATCTAGTAGATGTAGTGCTGCGAAACAATTTGCGTCCGCGACGTGCAAGAAGTCTCCTTAAAACTTGAGCAATAAAAAGTATTGTATTTCCTTTTCTGTGTTCATGGTAAGTAACTGCAATTTTTTGTAGAATACCCGCCCTTATCACCAACAGTGCGTTTTAAAAAGAGCTCCCTAGTTGTAAGTATGAATTTAATTTGGAAATTAATGAAAAATTACATCATTGAGTATATATCATGAAAGAGAATTCCTTCAAGTTTTGCTTAATATTAGTAGACTTCAATGTGGGATCCATTTGTTGCCCTGCACACGTGGAGACGATACTCCACTTCTGGCCGCGTATTCACAAATATTTCAGGTGTAACAGTCCCAACCGCCACGACGACTGTTTCCCGAAAATGATTGACGTCTCTGATCTTTTCACTGCACACACCATTTTTTATGTGGCCCTAAAAGAAAAGGTCCAATGGGGTTAAGTGTGGGCTTCGTGGTGGCCAAGGTATTGGGCCAACCCTGCGTATCCACCTTCCTGGGAAACGAGTGTCAATAGTTGAACGCACATGGTTACTGCAATGAAGTGGGACACAATCTTTCTGGAAAAACACAAACCCCTTTTCCGCCTCAATGTTGTCCATTTTGGGAAAGATGTACTCAGTCAACAAGTCACAGTAAACGTCCCCGTTTATTGTTTTTTTCTACAAAAACGAAAGGACCAATCACACGATCTTCCATCAAACTGCACCAGACATTAACTTTGGGAGAGTCACCTTGATGCTGAATAACTTCATATGGATGCCCTGCGCCCCCAAATACTGCAGGTACGATGATTAACTGTTCCACTGACAAGAAATGTAGTATCATCATAAATGAGAATATATTTTAAAAAATTGACATCATGATCTGTGGTGTCACCGCCAGACACCACACTTGCTAGGTGGTAGTTTTAAATCGGCCGCGGTCCATTAGCACATGTCGGACCCGCGTGTCGCCACTGTCAGCGATCGCACACCGAGCGCCACCACAAGGCGGGTCTCGAGATACGGACTAGCACTCGCCCAGTTGTACGGACGACGTAGCTAGCGACTACACTGACGAAGCCTCGCTCCTTTGCCGAGCCGATAGTTAGAATAGCCTTCAGCTAAGTCAATGGCTACGACCTAGCAAGGCGCCATTAGTAACATTGCATGTATTTAAAGAGTCTCACTTGTATCGCCACAATCTCCAGATGAACCAAAAGGATGGATTAAAGTTAAGTATTCCAGAAGCTACGTACTTTTCTTTATAGCATTCATTACGTATCCTGTTTCAGACCTCACGCCATCCTACTTTAGCTTAGCGCGTGCCATTCGGCTTCCTCTCATTGTGTCTAGGCTGTCTTGTCTAGACACAACATTTTTGGCGACGAGGATGGGATCGAGGATCCGTGGGTTCGCCGATTTTTTGCTCACAGGGAGAGTCTTTTTGTTCGACGTGGTGTTTTGTTGTTGCGTTCTGATAATGATCAGTCCAGGGTCGTGGTCCCACGTTCGTTACAGTCCTCTGTCTTACGGCTTCTCCACCAAGGACATTGGGGTATAGTGCGAACGAAACAACTTGCTCGTCAGCACTGTACTTGGTTCGGAATCGATGCTGCGATTACGAATATGTGCTCTTCTTGCCTGGCGTGTGCCGAACAACAATCCGCACCGCCGCGGAAATTCTTTGCATGGCCAAAAGCCACTTCCCCTTGGCAACGCTTGAACATCGATTTTGCTGGTCCATTCTGGAATGCTAGATGGTTGGCTGTGGTAGATGCCTTCAGTAATTTTCCTTTTGTTGTCCGGATGTCTTCCACGACGTCATCTGCCACCATCCAAGCGTTGTCTGCTATCTTTTGCATTGAAGGTCTTCCGCAGACTATTGTTTCCGACAATGGCCCACAAGTCATGTCTGCAGAATTTCAGTCTTTCTGCAAGGCCAATGGTATTCAACATCTGAAATCCGCGCCGTTTTCGCCTCAGTCAAACGGTGCCGCTGAACGATTGGTCCGGACTTTCAAGTCACACATGTTGAAGTTAAAAGAGTCGCATTCTCGGGAGGACACATTGTTGCTCTTTTTGTCTTCGTATCGCTCTCAGCCCCGAGATGGTCGCTCGCCGGCTGAGTTACTCCACGGTCGTCCTCATCGAACCTTGATGTCTTTGCTGCATCCACCGCATCAGGTTTCTGTGCAGCGGCAGACTCCTGCTTTTGCTCCAGGCGACGTTGTATTCTATCGCAACTATCGAGGTTCACGGCGTTGGCTCGCAGGGCGCATTTTTCGCTGCCTCGGCCGCGCGATGTATTTGGTTTTGGGGGCCTCTGGTGAGGTGCGTCGGTATCTCAATCAGCTGCGCCTCTGTCGTCGCGCGGGTCCTGCCGCTCCCCGTCTGCTTTCAGCGATGGTGCCGTCCGGTCAGCGCCCTGGGGACCCATCTACTGGCTCACCTCATCCCCAGGTGTTACCGACGCTGCCTTCCATTTTGCCCCATGGCGACGCGTCACCGCCGCCGCCACCGCCGCCGCCGCCGCCGCCGCCGCTTGGTCTCCCGCAGGCGACGCCCGCAGTGGACGCTTCGCTGCAACCGCCAAGCGCCTCCCTGGGTCACGCACCGCCTATCGCTTCCCGTGACCAGCTGTCCTCCGTCATGGAACTCTTGCCCGCTCCGGACCACATAGCGTCTTCGCGCGTCGGGTACCCCGACGCAATGGAGGTCGACCCTTCGGCCCCTCCTACTTCTTTACGGGCGCATACACCGCATGTTGACGTGCACCCTGGACTAGGTTTTCAGGCGTTTCCTAGCTCCCCTCGGACCGAATGGCCGGGTGCGGGTGGCACAGCCTCGCCTGTTGTTAGGCTCCCCACCTCATCGCATACGTCAACATGGGGTCCTCCCCACGGCGTGCAGAAGCCTTATAACACGACCGTTCGCCGATTTGCGGGGGAGGAATGTGGTGTCACCGCCAGACACCACACTTGCTAGGGGGTAGTTTTAAATCAGCCACGGTCCATTAGTACATGTCAGACCTGCGTGTCGCCACTGTCAGGGATCGCAGACTGAGCGCCACCACAAGGCAGGTGTCGAGATACGGACTAGCACTCACCCCAGTTGTACGGACGACGTAGCTAGCGACTACACTGACGAAGCCTCCCTCCTTTGCCGAGCCGATAGTTAGAATAGCCTTCAGCTAAATCAATGGCTACGACCTAGCAAGGCGCCATTAGTAACATTACATGTATCTAAAGAGTCTCACTTGTATCGCCACAATCTCCAAATGTACCAAAAGGATGGATTAAAGTTAAGTATCCCAGAAGCTACGTACTTTTCTTTATAGCATTCATTACGTACCCTGTTTCAGACTTCACGCCATCCTGCTTTAGCTTAGCGCGTGCCTTTCGGCTTCCTCTCATTGTGTCTAGGCTGTCTTGTCTAGACACAACATGATCAATTCTGTGTAGAAAGTCAACAGCAAACTCATATCTATCGATTTTATCAGTAGGTTTTACTTCATGTAACAGCTACAATTTGTAGGCGTGCAACTTAAGTCTTTTACGCACAACATCATACACACTACCTTTAGGTACTGCTATTGTAGACTACGTCTGGCCAATGACTTCTTCAGGCTCTGAACGTACGAAACACCGATCTGTTCAACAACTTCTTCAGAAGTTCTCGGTCTACCCGGTGATTATGCTTTTAAAACACTACTGGTTTCTATAGTGTCCCCAGTGCCAAATTTTTATCATGTAGCCGTAAAATAATAATTTCTCTGTGTAGGTTTAGATTGCAAAGAAATAATTTATGACAGAATGATCTAAAGAGACGACAAGATACGCTCTTTTGTTAATTTTTTTTTAGTCGTCTTCACTTCTTCTTTTGTCTTGAATGTGTCTAGAGGGACATCTTGCGTTTGCTGACAAATGTAAGCATATTTGTATGAGTTAAGCATATAATATACCGATTTAATATTATTGTGCACTTTTAATTTGTAAGAGGTGATCCCGATTTCATGTCCGCCTTCCTTGAATTAACCTGCATTCAAGTAATTTACAGCTCAACAATCGCAGCGGCCGATGCAGCCAACGACGCCATTACGTGGCGATATTAACTTACGAAAAATTAACGGAAGCGGAAAACTCGCCAGCTATTAACATAATATTAATTTTTCTCCACAGCCGCACGAAGTTGCAGAAATACTTAGCTTTAAGATTCTTATTTTCAGTACCATAGCTGAGAGCCAGAGCCAGGACTCCGACTACAATACAATGGTCAACGGAGGTAAGAAAAATACTCTCGCGCGTGTGTGGGCCGCAATTTTAATTAATAACTAAAGATTTCTTGCTTTAAAGTGAACTGACTAGCCGAGGAAAGTAATATGAAAAGTTTATTACATTGTTCAACTTAAATATCATTTTTATTAAGGCCCACCACGTAAGTCGGCAACAATCAAAAAATAATAATAACAATAATAATAATATATTAAATTACGACGGCCGACAGACGCGAGATTGGCGCCGCAACTTTGGGGCCCGATTAATATGATTCTATTGTAATGAATGTAATTATGTATGTGTCTAATTGTTGTAAAATATTAATGCTTGTATGAATTCTTTTACATGTACAACAACAAAACCACACCCTGAGGAGATCTGGAGAGGAAAAAGTGTAGAAAAGAAAAAGGATTGCGAGAAAGAAAAATAAGTAAGGTAAGGCCTATTGTGCAAGCATCTTTTGTAGCTCTGTGCGGAATATCGAACCCATGTGCACATGAGATACCTTCAGTGTTTTGTGTATTTATGTGTTTATTTTTGGAGGGGATAATTATTCGTTTTGTGTATTTAATGTTTATTTTTGGAGGGGATAATTAATCGTGTGTGTATCAGTGTTAAAGATTTGTCAGTGGCTTAAAGTGAATTTAGTGTGGGTAAGATAGGACAACCTAAAGCATCTGTACCAGAAGAACAAAATTCTGTTAATATGGAAAGTGAGGATCATTTGCAATACGTAAACGAATCCCAAGCCACCGCCTCGGATAACATAATTTCCGGAGTGGGGGGCGAGGATCTGTGGTCGGTGAATGACGCTCCACAGCAGAATGGGAACAGAGTAACAACTCCACTGCCTGGGCAGGGGGGCCAATCGAGTGCTAGATTAAGCGGGGCACCAGTATGCTCACCGATTGCAGACCCTTTTGCTGAATTTCTGCGCAGGTTAGAAGAAAGAGATAGGGAAAGAGACGAAAAACTGGCTCAGATGCTGCATGAGCAGGAGAAAAAATTAACGCAAAAGCTCATTGAGCAAGAGCAGCGCAGTGAAGCAAAGCTAGATAGTATCCAAAGCGAACTTGCCGAGATGCGGGACGCTTGCAAAGAGATCCCCGATCTTGTGCAAAGCTTAGCCGGAGAGATGCAAAAATTACAGATATCGCAGGCTAGGCTTGAAGACAATGTCCAGACTTTAACCAACCGCGTGGATAATGTGGAGATAGATGCACGGAAAAGTATTGACGCATATTTGGAAGTGCAAGCTCAAAAAGTAGAAAAAGAATTAAATGAATGGCTAGAAGTAAAGGATCGCGAGATATCTGCAAAGATTGAAAGCGATGTAAAAACAGCTGTAGAACAAGCGACTGCGGCCGCGAGTGTAAATATTGACGCTAGCGCTGCCGCACTACGTGCCGAATTAACACAGATCAAATCCCGTGCGACTGCGGAGTTGCCAAATTGGCAACAGGAGGTCGCGCGGAGACTGTCTGCGTTGGAAAGCAATGTAAACAGTGGCGGACAGATCATGAATCCGACTCCGCGTACTGATTACTGTAAGAACGCTGACGGTAGGCAGGGTGCGAGTGCGCAACCGCAACCTAATGCGAATTATGAGCACGAACAACACGCGATACCGTGCAGCGCACATCACGAAGTGATGAATGTCCCAGAATGTAGCAATCAGATGTGCAAAAAAGAGGAGAATGTAATAAAACACAGGACATTCCAACCCTTCAATAGCGAAAAACGAAATGTCCACCCTGTTGTATTTATTAAGAGCTTCAGGAATGTGTTTCCCAGGACATGGACGGAAAGACAAAGAATACAGTTCGTGGTCTCCTTTATTCAAGGTGACGCGGCACTGTGGGCCACCGACGTGTCCGAAAAATGTCTAACGATGCAACAGTTTGAAGGTGTATTCCTGCAAAAATTCTGGTCCGATAGCGTCCAAGAACGACTACGAAAGGAGTTGTACAGTCCAGAAATGTACAATCCTAAGATGGGAACGTTACGCAAATATTTCGAAAAGTATATAAACAAAACCAGGTACTGGGACGAGCCAATGTCCGATCGTGACATAATCAGATTGATAAAAATGAAGTTGCCCAGTGAAATTAAAAGATATTTCATCAATGTGCCGGAATACGATATAGAACAATTCATGGAAATAGTGGATTCTGTTGACTTATTGATCGAAGATATGAAAACCGAAAACAAGTGGAACCACGCAGGCTGTAATCAACAAAAAGCCGATTACAATAGCAGCCACAGTAATGGTAGTAACTTAGTACCAAATGGTAACGGGAATAGGGAAGAGCACCGGCAACAGAATCGAGGCACAAACAATGGCAATGGTTATAACGGCAACGGTTATAATCGTCAAAATCGAAAGAGACATCATGATGGACGCATGAGTAATGGATATAATGGTAACGGCAATCCGCAATGGCGGAACAACCGAAACCAGTGGCGTGGTCGTAACGAACCGACACCACAGTGGCAACAAAACACAGCGCCACAATGGAACGCCAACCCAGGTCCGTCACAGAACATGTCAGGGAGTTACAACCGACCACCACAAAACCAGAGCCATACACAATATCAAAATACACCATCGGGGAGGCAGGGCGGCCAACCCAACAGTAGCAACAACAACAACCAGAACCACAATGTGAGGTTAGTGGAAGTGACACACAACTGTCAACCCACTAATGCTCATCCGTTAAACTAAAGACAGCCACAATACGCTCTCCGTTGTTGGCTGCAGGATGGTGTAGTGAGGGTACATTCACGGATGACAGCCATAAACTTTGTATGCTGAGATACAATGAAGGAACAAAAATAGAAAAGGAACTTGTAGACATACCGCAGAAATGTAACCGAACCGACAAAAGTGTTGTGCAGGCTATATTGCAAGCAGATATGTATGGAGCACCAATACAGATAATAGTCGATACCGGTGCGTCAACCAATGTCATGAGTGCAAATTTTTACAAGTACTTGAGTCAAAATAGAATACCAGTATTGCCAGTGAAGAATTGTCGTGTAACAGGTGCAATAGGTGCACAATCTCATATCATAAAGCACCAGGTGCAAGTCGAGTTTACGGTAGGAAATGAAGCAATGAAAAGCTCGTTCCTAGTAGTTAGGGGATTAGGTGTTGCTTGCATCCTGGGGATGGAATTTTTACGCCAGAGGGACGCAAAAATCGACCTCTTGTGCGGGGAAGTAAGCCTTATGAATGAGGGTACACGTGTAGTTTTGCCATTGTTGAGGACACGGGAAGTGCACGGTAAATATTGCCGGAGCTTCCAAACGAGATTCGAAGGAATACAGGTAATGAATTTATATTCTGACTTAAGTACAAGACAAGTATATTTTAAAGATTTTATTACTGAAGACAAAGAGGAAAAAAGGAAACTGATAGCCATGAAAGTTAGGGAGTCAGAACATTTGACTGAAGCACAACAAAACGAATTGACTCAGCTACTTACAGATTATGAGAGTGTGTTTTCGGAAAAACCCGGTGTTATCGAGGGCTACACCTATAACATCGAAGTGGTACCTCATGATACTTTCTGTCACGCAAACTACACCATCCCGTGGTCAAAGAGGGAGGCAGTTACGAGGGAAATAAGAAAAATGCTTGATTGGGGGATAATTGAACCATCTCTATCCCCGTACAGCAGTCCGCTCGTGGCCGTAGCGAAAGCGGACGGCAGTATACGTCTCGTGTTTGATGCGCGCGATATTAAAAAAATAATTGTACCTGTCAGAACGCGACCAGAAGACCTGGATGAACAGATACAGAAGTTTTATGGAGTTAAATATCTGACCTCTGTCGATATGCGTTCGTCGTATTGGCAAATCCCACTAACTGAATCATCAAGAAAGTACACTGCCTTTGTGTTTGCCGGCAGAAGTTACCAATTTAAAGTTTTACCATTTGGATTAAATGTTAGTGCAGGTGTCTTCATTGCAGCGCTCGATAAAGTATTAGGACCGGATTGTTGGACCGAGTAACGTTGTATGTCGATGACTTATTAATAGCTACTCCCGATTGGGAAAGCCACATGGACACGCTGAGATACGTACTAAAAAGATTTTCTGAGGTAGGCGTAACAGCAAACCTCGCAAAATCCAAATTTGGCAGGGAGAGAATAAAATTTCTTGGTCATGTAATATCACCTACAGGAATTGTGCCCGATCCGAAGAAAATGGCAGCAATTGAGAACTTCCCTCCTCCTAGAACCAAGAAACAGTTAAAGGCATTTTTGGGTCTAGTGTCATTTTTCAGACGATTAATACCTGACCAGCTTTTAAATGATAATACCCTGTTAAACTTGTTGAGAAAGAATACACCCTGGATATGGAATGAACTGTGCCAGCAGTCATTTGAGCAAATACGACAAGCCCTTCTAAATGCTAATCTACTGTCACATCCTGACATGTCAAAGGAATTTTGCCTTGCTACAGACGCCTCCACTGTCGGACTAGGCGCTTGTTTATTTCAAATCGATGAGGATGGTGGAAACAAGAACATAAGAATAATCGGTTTCGCAAGCCGAGTGTTGTCAAGTTGTGAACGATCATATACAGTCACCGAACTCGAAACACTAGCAGTAGTATGGGCCATGAAGAAGTTCAGATACTATGTGTACGGAAAAAATGTAAAAATTTTCTGTGATCATCAGGCCTTAAGTTTTTTGCTGACATGCAAGTTAATGCACGACAGGTTGACTAGGTGGGTGCTTCCTCTGCAGGAATATCAATTTCAAATAATGTATATAAAAGGTTGTGACAACGCAGTACCTGATGCTTTGTCACGGTTGCCGCAAGGTCTGCCTGAGTTAACAACAATACTAGAACAGGCAACAGAGTACAAAATTTTAGTTATGAAAGACCCTACTTGTCGAAAAAAGTTCCTGCAGACGTGCAAGCAACTGCCTAGTTTACAGGACGAAGATACAGCTTGGGGAAAAGTCAAACAAGAACTCCTATCTTCGGGTGGAAATCAGATAGGTAGCCATTATTCTGTGCAAAATGGGGTATTATATTACCGGAAGGATGTTAACATGGACTTATGGTGTATCTGTGTACCGGAAGTATGTATCAGTGATTTAATCTGGCACGTGCACCTTTCGTGGGGACACGTGGGTATTGAAAAATGTAGAGCACTTCTCGCAAGACAATGTCATTTTAAGAATATGAAAAGAATAATTCATAATGTTGTAAGGACATGTGTAGTTTGTCAAAGGACGAAACCTACAAATCTGCCCACTGTAAGTGAATTGCATCCTGTTGTTCCTAACAAACCATTACGACTAGTTTCTGTTGACATTCTAGGGCCACTACCCACTGGCAGAGGTGGTGTGAAATATGTATTTGCTGTATATGATGCCTTTTCCAAATTTCTAAAATTGTATCCCGTAAAAGCTTCAACGGCCACACCCCTCATTGAGAAATTACGAACAGATTATTTTGTTAATGTTGGCAAACCACAGATCATATTATCCGATAATGCCACCTATTTTACTGGTCTCAAATGGAAAACGTTTCTACAAGAGCAAGGTGTTAAACACATTTTTGTAGCTCGATTTCACCCGGAGAGCAGTCTTGTAGAGCGTACCATTAAAGAGTTGAACAGGTTCATGAGAACTTACATTCCGAGTCGCCACACCAAGTGGGCAGAATACGTTTCGACTTTTGAGGAACTCCACAATAGATTGCCACATTCAGCCACCGGTTATACTCCACTAGAAGTCATGTTTGGAAAGAATGAAACCGACAGCTGGCTGTCACCATTACCAACTGTACCACGACAAGTTGTACCTCACGAACAAATTATAGCTGAGACTTTAAATAACTTAACGAGGTGCGCGGAGCGCCGAAAGGAGAAGCATGACAAGAAACTAAAGAAGGTAACAGTGTATCAACCAGGTGACTTGGTGCTAATAAGGACTCATCCCAAGTCATCTCTGTTAGCGAAAAAGAATAAAAAATGGCAACCGGTGTATGCCGGGCCCTACAAAATCATAGACATACCACATGGATGTAGCTATTTGTTGGGTGATGTAGAATCGGGAGAGATTAAAGGACTCTATCCATACAAAGACTTAAAGAAGTTCGCTCAGTAGAGCAACGTTTACATTTGTGTGTAGTAGGTTAAGTTTATAGTGTATTTTTTCTGTGTGTAAATGTTCCGATTTTAGTGTAATATTTAAAGACAATGAGGCACACAAGATTAGTGCGATTCAATTTTGTAGATGTTAAGGAATAATAGTATTTTTAAACGATTGCATTTTGAAAAAAAACGTAGATTTAAGAATATTTTAAAAATTTCATGTTGAAAAATGCTAAAAAAATATATATTAAAAAAAATTTCAATAGCATGTAATGATGACAGATTTTTTCATTAGAGTGTCATGAATATTTTTGAACTGTAGTAGTAATGAAACTTATGAAAATTTAATATTATAATGTATATGTTGTTCCATGTATTTATGTCTATACCGATCTTGAAATATGCTCAATCATAATTTACTTAACAATGTGAGTGCAGGGTGTACATCACCCAAGGTACCTCATGTGTTGTGGACAAGGTACAAAGCAAATCAGTAAACGCGACTACCGCTTAGCAGTGTTAAAATATATTGCCATCTGCTAAGGCAGAGATTTGCACGAATTTGTAGTGCAAACAAAAGTCACAAATCTAACATTAATCTAGGAACTTGCACGCTAGGCCTAGATTATAAAATGTGTACAATAATGCGAGAGGCAAGGTTTTGTAAAGTCGAGCCTGGCTCTGGAGGGCAAGTACGCAATGAGTGGGCAGACATGGCATGGGGACTGACCTCAGATGAGACGGAAATACAATTGTATAGTCAAAAAATCTGAAGGCAAGTACGACTCTAAATGGAAAAGGAAAAGAGACAAGTAGTGCGAGAGACTGGTAAAATCCAGCACAAGCCAAAATCCAGTTCAGACTGAATGAAATACATTAGTGTTTGTGAACTAATCGAAACAGTTACTTTAAACAGTGTGAAATACTGTGAAGGTGAAACTGTGATACGGACAGTGAAGTGCTAGTATTGAACGTTCAACAGCGGTGAGGACGCCAAACGCCAATATTACGCACGAAAAACTGTGAATTCGCTTATAAATGTGAACTGTAAACGTGAAGTGAACCCACAGTCAATATTTTTGGGACAGACTGTAGTTTCAGTGAGCACAATAATGCGAGATTGGAATGCGATGCGTGGACTGTTGCAAAACAGCGACCGCAGAAACGGCGAATGTTTGTGCTAAGCTCGTATTGGGACACTCACCAGTGCCTGCGAGTGCGGCGAAAACATAAATAATTTTATCAAGACATAAATTGACGTGTTATGGAAACAGTATTGCATCAAAACTGCATTCACGGGAGAAGGTCCTTGTCATGTTTTCTGCAAGACAGTGCTAGCTTGACACTCGGAAACTGGCGAAAACTTAACAACAACTGCCGCACTAATAAATGCTCCTTTCCCACTAGCGTAACCATCTGCAGCGGGAAACAAATATTACGTTGGTTGTGTGTGTGTTTCATGTACTACGTCGGAGATGCGTAGCAGAGCTGACTCCTGCCAACAAGAGCGGGGGGCGGATATCATCCCACTCCGCCACGCCCGGCCGAGACAGAAGCGCATCGCCAACGGTGCAGCCGATCAGCTGATTCTGACGTTCCGCGACGGCGAGACACACGCTGGCGTCGAGCGGGCGTTGACCTCTCCGCAGCCGCCGCGACCGCCGAGCACCGAACACACCAACCGACGCCGTCGCGAGACCAAACGTCACTGCGTAGATCATCAACGACACCGCAATCAATTGTTATAATGACCTCATTTTTTGCATAGTGCAACAAAAATATTTGTACGCACATCCTGTACTCCAATGACATTCCAGAAACAATTAAGTGAAAGTGACCAAAGCAGTTAGTCTGTCGCTCCGCCGAGGTTTTCCCCAGGTTTCCCTACGGCCGCGCCAAATGGGGAGCGAACAGTTGACACCCCTGGGACTTCAAATATTCCGGACTAACTCGTGGTTGTATACCTTGAACTTCATCTGTATTACACTTTGTGTGCAACGCACCTCAGTAATTACAACATACGATGTGACATATGTAAACTGTGAAAGAAAAATCTGCGTGTGGACACTGTGGACATGAAAGAGGAAATATTTATGTCAAAAAACATGAACATTTTTTATGACATAAACATTTCGGGGGTCAATATAGTGTCCCCAGTGCCAAATTTTTATCATGTAGCCGTAAAATAATAATTTCTCTGTGTAGGTTTAGATTGCAAAGAAATAATTTATGACAGAATGATCTAAAGAGACGACAAGATACGCTCTTTTGTTAATTTTTTTTTAGTCGTCTTCACTTCTTCTTTCGTCTTGAATGTGTCTAGAGGGACATCTTGCGTGTGCTGACAAATGTAAGCATATTTGTATGAGTTAAGCATATAATATACCGATTTAATATTATTGTGCACTTTTAATTTGTAAGAGGTGATCCCGATTTCATGTCCGCCTTCCTTGAATTAACCTGCATTCAAGTAATTTACAGCTCAACAATCGCAGCGGCCGATGCAGCCAACGACGCCATTACGTGGCGATATTAACTTACGAAAAATTAGCGGAAGCGGAAAACTCGCCAGCTATTAACATAATATTAATTTTTCTCCACAGCCGCACGAAGTTGCAGAAATACTTAGCTTTAAGATTCTTATTTTCAGTACCATAGCTGAGAGCCAGAGCCAGGACTCCGACTACAATACAATGGTCAACGGAGGTAAGAAAAATACTCTCGCGCGCGTGTGGGCCGCAATTTTAATTAATAACTAAAGATTTCTTGCTTTAAAGTGAACTGACTAGCCGAGGAAAGTAATATGAAAAGTTTATTACATTGTTCAACTTAAATATCATTTTTATTAAGGCCCACCACGTAAGTCGGCAACAATCAAAAAATAATAATAACAATAATAATAATATATTAAATTACGACGGCCGACGGATGCGAGATTTCCTTGAAAGATTTTTGCCAGTGACGGATAGTTTCTGCTGTAGGTGGTTCATCACCATGCTGACGTGTAAAATTACGTTGCGCTGTTATTACTGACTCAGTTTTCACAAGCCAAATAACACACTACACTTTCTGTTGCGGAGTACCCATTGTTGCTGAGTTGCTCTCCACTGCACTGCCGCACGCCTGGACTGAACTGAGGGAACAGAGGGAAAAAACAGCATAGGTGCATTCTCGAGGTCAAGCAGACCTGCCAACTGCAGGGGAGCAAAACTTGAATCATACACCACAAATTAGAACACTGTATGTCACTTTGTAAAGATTCAAGGTCACATTGAATCCAGGAAGTTCTTTTTTCAAACACACTGTATAACGTTTAAGGCGCCAGATATCGTACCACTCACACTACGTTTAGCAAATAAAAACAAAACAAATAAGCCTCACCCCAGAATCGAACCCTGAGCCTCCTGCTTCCTAACCCAAAACGGGATCCACTGCACTAACTGCACAGCGCTGCTGCCGTATTCTGAGAGAGGTATTATCGTTCACTTTTCTACAGTATTGCCAGATTAACAATTCAAAAATTCCATTACTACCTGTAGTTTGAAAACATATTATGTAAAATTCATTTATTGAAGCAAGGACCTGCACCATCGCACTTTGAGTTGCACAGCACATTTTTGTTTTTGCGGAAGCATCTCAGTGTCTATCATTTTTGTTGGCATTTGCATTTGAAGAGTCCCTGGCCGCTTCCCATCGACTGAGAGGTCGCAACCGTCCTCAGGGCAACAGTTTTCTCTGCTGGGACTTCCACCTCTGAGATTATTCTTAGAGGGCAAGTACTGGATTGAGACCTGAAACAAAATGTTGTAGTTGTAGCCGCAGTGGCATATCGTATCGTCCCTTCCACAATTATTTAAAAAAAAATTATGGAGACGTTTACCTCCGAGCAAATGGACTCGACCGTCCCACGTCACCGGCGTGCTCGCAGTAGAGGGAAACACAGTCACTTGTGAGCGAGTGGTCTAGCGTAGCGGTGTCACTATGTTTTCAAAACAGGAACAACGGAGTTTGATCAATATTTAATGTGCCAGCTTCCCATCGACTGAGAGGTCGCAACCGTCCTCAGGGCAACAGTTTTCTCTGCTGGGACTTCCACCTCTGAGATTATTCTTAGAGGGCAAGTACTGGATTGAGACCTGAAACAAAATGTTGTAGTTGTAGCCGCAGTGGCATATCGTATCGTCCCTTCCACAATTATTTAAAAAAAAAATTATGGAGACGTTTACCTCCGAGCAAATGGACTCGACCGTCCCACGTCACCGGCGTGCTCGCAGTAGACAGTGTCATCAAAATCTTCAAGAGAAGTCGCGGAATCGGCATTGCCGTGCAGAACAGTGGCATGTTGGGTAAAAGCCTTCTACGAAGGTCGGCAAACTGTGGCAGACATGCACCTTGCAGGTCGCCCTAGCGTCTCTGACGAAGACGTGCATGCTGTTGCCGCGTTAGTGGACAGTGATCGACGCCATTTTTAAGATTCATGAGCTCGCCCACGAAACCGGATTAGCGCATACGACTGTGGTTCGTATCCTGAAGGAACGCGTGGGCATGCGAAAATTTGCATCACGATGGGTTCCGCATGACTTGACAGATGTGCAGAAATGGATGCGTTAAGACGCTGCTCAGACGCACTAAGAGCGCTATGAGCGCGATGGAGAGGCTTTCTTACGCTCTATTGTAACACTGAATGAGTCATGGGCCACATTGTACGAGCCAAAGCTAAAACGCCAATCGAACGCATGGCTTCATTGTGGGTCCCCGCGATAGTCGAAAGTGTGTCAGAGCCCAGTATGGTGAAACTTATGGTGATTCTCGTGTACGATTGTGATGGTGTTATCCTAACGCATTACGTTCCTCCACGGCAGACCGTCAATGCACAGTATTGCTCTTCGTTTTTGGAGCATCACCTGCTATCAGCTTTGCGAAAGAAGCGGCGACACTTTCTGCGCAACCCACCCATCATTTTGCACGACAATGCGTGGACGCATACAGCGCAAACTGTGGCATCTCTGTTCGGTCGATGCGACTGGGAAGTACTGTACTATCCACCATACTCCCCAGACGTAAGTCCTTGTGACTTTGATTTGATTCCGAAGATGAAGGAACCACTTCGTAGCATTCGCTTCTGTACTTTTCCAGATATTCGACAGGCAGTGGACCGCTCCATTCACACCATCAACAGAACAGGCTCTGCTAATGGTATACTACGCTTTCCGCATCGCAGGTAACAGGTTCTACACAACGCTGGTGGCTGCTTTGAAGGTCAGTAACAGGTGCAAACATGTAAATCTTTTGTATCAGTTGTGAATAAATAGCTGCCACTATTTAAGTTCCAACCCTCGCGTATACATATATTTGTAATCATCCCCAGAGAACAGACTTTGTCTAACAACATGCTTCGTAATTTGGATACGGCAAACTGCTCTGAGCACTATGTGACTTAACTTCTGAGGTCATCAGTCCCCTAGAACTTATAACTACTTAAATCTATCTTAACCTAAGGACATCACACACATCCTTGCCCGAGGCAGGATTCGAACCTACGACCATAGCGGACGCGCGGTTCCAGATTTTAGCGCCTACAACCTCTCGGCCACCCCTGCCGGCCGTAATTTGGATGCTGTACTTATATATTTCTGTGTATATTACGATGTATGACTGTTTCATAATTTCAGAGGTATTTTCACGAATAGAAAGGAATGATTTTTTTCGGTATTTCACTACAAAAACAGCTAATTTTTTGTTTTCGTTTCCAATACAAATTTCATAAATTGAATACCCAGATGATACCAGGTTTGTCGCTTGTTGTAAATAATAGTGGACCCTTACACTAGCTTAGGGTACTTCCTAAATTATGTTTAATTCACTTATGTGTATTTTCCTATGTTAAGAACTATCACATAAGTTCTATTTGCAAGATAGTTTTGCATCCAATTACAAATCTGGTCAGAACTGTGTTAAATCGTATTGTGTGCCCGAAGCAACAGTGTAGAACTGAACTTAATGCCTTCGGAAAATTTACAAAGAGAGCAACAATCTGAGCCCCTTTGTAAATAAGTTCGTGTCATTATCACATTTATTTTCCTACTCAAAAAACAATATTTTTACTTTCGATACATTTACATGCTGATATGTATCACTAATATGAACATCTCAAGTTCTTATTTTTAGTTGTTTTCTCTGTAAGCTATTGTTCAGGCTATTGTTTCAAGTGTTCTACTCCATATATGTAGTTGTTTTTCATTATAATACTGAATAAAAATTTCAGTTAATTATAGTTTACAAAATAGTTACAAACAAACCCCTATGAGCTGAGCAGCATTATTCCATAAGTGATTTACACTTCTCACGAGATAACCATTTCGACTTTCCCATAAATTTCTTTAAATTGCCGAAAACTAATTACTTTCTGCAGTAATTAAACTTGATGTTGTGGACAAGTACCGTTTCCCAACGCATATTTTGTAATAACTATTCTTAGATTTCTGATTTCGCCTACATGCCTTTGTTGCTTTAATTTTTCTGTGGAATGTGACCTAACAGCGTTAACTAATAAACTACCTAATTAATAATTTCATTTAATTTACTATTGTTTGGCTTATGGCGTTAGTACATGTAAACGAGAGGGTCTATTTTTCTAAATTTGTGTACATTAACATTTTCTGTAATGTATAATTCTATTGGTTCTTGTACTTTAATAAAAATACTAATTCCAACTTTGCCAAATTTTAAATTGTGACTTTCAAATTAATACTTTCTTCCTGTGACAGACTGTAAGGCTCCCCCAGTTTTGAAACACTGAGTCCATTGTTTGAGAACTAGACAGTAACACCTACACCCTGCATGCTCAGGCTGCCCGAATTCTTACGGGAATCGTCACCTTAGTGGGCATGAGTAATGAGTGGATGGGCAAATATCTATCAGGAACATGTAGATTGTGGACAGTCGGAAATGTGGGTCACACGGTAAGCATGCAAGAGATAAGTCCCTGCACTCGCACTATTCATCTGTGTCCTTGGTGGCTCAGATGAATAGAGTGTCTGCTGTGTAAGCAGGAGACCCCGGGTTCGAGTCCCAGTCGGGGCACAAATTTTCAGCTGTCCCCATCGACGTATATCAAGAACATCTGTCGGCAGTGAGGGTTTCGATTAAATTATCATTTATACATGATTTTTCTGTTGATGTTCTTCATGGATTTCAGAAATAATTGAAGCAAGTTTTTTTTAAAGTGCTGTATCGAACACAATAGTTTTTATTTTATGCATTTTGTTTCCAATCTTCAATTGTACTACTACTTCTTCTTCAAAAACACTTCGATCTAACTCTGTAGGTTGTTGAGTGCATATGGTCGAATATATTTTACTTCTATGAGAAGTTATTAAATCAATATATTTATATGAATCTTCACAGAATAGTATGGTTAATGTTTTAGATCATTAAAGTATATTTGTAGTTTTATCATTCTTGAATGAATACATAAAGAAATCTGTTGTTATCAAAGGAATCACTGTTATATTTAGAAGATCTACCATCTAAATGTAATTTAGACTAAACTGCACTGAATTTAAATTCTTTTTTCTTTGCATAATGCTTAGTTGTGGCAATGCAAATACTCTCTTCTGTCTTAATTTCAACCATATTATGTACTACATCTTTTAATTGAAGGGATTGTCTTTTTCTTCCATTTCTTTTCCTTTTATTTTAAATTTTGTTATAATTCGATTGCTGGTTATTGAGACTGAATGACTTTATATTCCACAGTATATTTCAAGTAACCAAATAGAATTTTGCCTAATGTAACACAGTATTTTGTTACTTGCTTACATTGTTTAGTACTAAATGTAGTAATTGAATCTTTAAAATTAACAACCATTAATAGTAACCATTTCTTTTTAAAAAGATTATTCAGTGTTAATCATTTTATTTTTCTTCATAAGTTCCTATTCTAAAGCTAATGAATATTAATGTTTTACCTGCTTATATTGATCTCATTCATTTAATAAATTGAACATACTTTTCTTTTTATTTTTTCAAAAAACTCTGGGTCTAAGCTTTTAGAGCCTGAAACCCTATACAGAAAAAATGAAATATCCTCAGTAATCAAAACATTCCTTTCCTCAAACAATGCAAAGCAAATGTCTTTAAATCCAAATGGTTCACCTTTTTCTGAATAAATTCATAAGTATTCATCATATATGATTCAGTGTTAGATGTATATAAGAAAACATTTTTATTAGGAAAAAATATTTTAATATGTTCATGTTCCAAAGCACATTGATCTTCATAATTTGCTTCTGTATGTATAAGTTTATAATAATTTCAAGATTGTATCAAATGTCCTTTTGTTTTCCATATATTTCCAGTCTCCAGAATGTTGGATACTTAAGCACCATAAGTAATAAAACATAAAATATTATTTAATCCTCAAAATTTAATAAGAGAGTTTGAAGATGAAGTAAATTCGAATGAAATGTCATCTTTTCCAAAATCGACTGAAAATTTTAAAATGGAATTTAAGGGCCTGTGGAAAGTCCTTTCTTTCCAATGTCAAAATAGCACTTATAAATTATATGTTTTCTCAGAAAGTATTTGAGCAAGAATCTGAAATTTGTAAAGGTTATTTATTGGAGTATTGGCTATTACTTAACACAGGGATTTTTAAAAAATTGAATTCTGTTGATAGAGATTAATAATTTCTATTTCAATGAAAATTCACTACTTTTTATTCCAGTTTTTGTTTATAATCTCTACGATATACACGTTTTTCAAGAAAGACTGTGTTACATTATTTAGGAGGGAATGTGTGACATTTCTTGAAAATACGAAGCAAATTAGTTTGGTAAATTCTGAGAAAAAACGTAATTTGCATGAAAAAATAAAACTTTGGGCAATCGAACTACAAAATTTGGATTACCCTTTTAGCGCATTCCAGCTCCATAGGATGGATTATCTTCACCTTCTGCAAACTACTCCCACAGTTTCATCTTTGCCCTCCTCCTGTATACTCTGCCTTGTATTTATAGGCTTTATAGGCCTTACAGGTTTTCAAAATGGTTCAAATGGCTCTGAGCACTATGCGACTTAACTTCTGAGGTCATCAGTCGCCTAGAACTTAGAACTAATTAAACCTAACTAACCTAAGGACATCACACACATCCATGCCCGAGGCAGGATTCGAACCTGCGACTGTAGCGGTCGCTCGGTTCCAGACTGTAGCGCCCAGAACCGCACGGCCACTCTGGCCCGCCCTTACAGGTTTTATCACCTTCATTACTGCATCAGGTAGACGATATTTATGAGTGTACACTTCACCAGTTAGCAATACCTTGTACTTACACTGTTTTCTCCTTTGGGACACAAGTAATGATGGGGATTCTAATCAGTTGAAAAAGTATGAAAAAAAGAGGCCAAATAGACTTCTTCATTTCATTGACACAGTATATGTTTTGTGTAAATGCCATTCCATAACAGTTATGTGTTTTGTCAGTTAGACTGTCTGTTAACATTCCCTTCCCATCCAACCCTTTTCCATCACTGAGTTTTTGTCTTTTCTATGAAACATTCAGTTACCAAATTCTTCATCCCATTAGTTTCTGTACATGTCCCTTTACCATCACTGAGTTTTTGTCTTTTCTATGAAACATTCAGTTACCAAATTCTTCATCTCATTAGTTTCTGTACATGTCCAATACACTCACATTTCTGCAATACAACATCATCACCATAGGCTTTCAGTTCTTGAATATGTGTGAAACTTTTAGAATCACCATCACCAAGATAATCCACATATTTCACTTTATCACACACAACAGAATATTGAACTATAATAGCAAACCAACCACTTCCATTCCTCCCCTACTGCCACTATAGTTAGCTGTTCTATTATTTTCATGTATAGCTTCATTTTTTCTGGACACCTACAATATTGAGATATTACTACTGCATCTAAAACTTTCTCTGTGTACATAATGGTGTCAGATATTACATCATGAAGAGATGTGTATCCCTGCTTATGTCTGGTACCATCAAGTGCTGCAGACAAGTCTCTGTTACCACAGTTTTCTATTACTGCCTCTGCCACAACTTTCTTCATAGATTCTACACAGACATATTCTACTTTACACCCTATAAATCTATTATAGTTCGTAAACTGCATTGCAGGGATTTGGATGATTTATCATGTGATGGAAAACTGTACACAAGGCATAAAAAAATCTAATGTTGTGTTCATTGATTTTGCTATTATTTTCTACCTTTAGAGTTACTGCAACACTGTTTCGAATGGAGGTCAGGTGTGAACACTTACTACACTTTAATTCTATTCCATTGGCAAGTCCTACATGATATTTATAGGAAGATCAAGACGAGCCTCAGGACACTCTACACATCTTACACAGTTTGCAAAAAACACCATTGCAAACTGACATATCAAATATTTCATTAACATCCAATACGCCCATGAAAATGTGTACTTTTTACTAAATAAACCAACATTCCCCTACAAATTACTTGTTTCCTTACTTTCATTCAACGAGCAGGACTACTAACAAGGTTAGATAACACATCACACATTTGGTTATCGTCTATATTGTTCACAGTAATAACACCTATATTTGGCTGTCCAACATTTCTCCCTTTCTTAAAAACTTTCAGAAGATTTCTACTTTTTATGATTACCCATAATTATCCTTCAGTAAAATAGAGACATCAATGAACAGAATTCACTATGAATATTTTCAGGATTCGAAAAGAGGAAATAAAAACTAAGCACACAATACTTGAGCAAGTGATATATATATGTGAAACTATCAGACTTCAGCCAGGACATTTATGTCATGTCCACGCAGAACAAGTTTCAAAAATATCTTGAAACTAGTTGTAGTCTTCTGAACTGAATAAATTATATATCAATTGAAAGGACAACAACTGTAGATTTTAAAATGCCAAAAGTAAAAATCAAACATTTCATGATTTTCAACCTTACTGGAGATTAATGTTAGTAGTGATGAAACATCACATATTAAAGAATTATCTCAAGACTTTATTAGAGAATACCTAGATAAATTAAATCAGGATTTCTTATCAGGTGATCATAAATTGTCAGAAGAATCTAGGGAAAATCTAAATGGGAAATGTAATATGGCCATGCATTTCTTCAAACACGAAAGACGATCTTGTAGAAATACATGCCAATAATAGTGGGATATGGCATACAGAAACTGATAAAAGTACACCAAATTACCAATCAGATCTATGTGAAGTTTTCGTTCATGAGGTGAAGCATGCCTTAGGTTTACAGCAATTAAATGTTCATGGATCAATACTGGATTCTTACTGTAATAGCTCACATTTATATTTTGTTTCAAGATGATATTGAGCTATTCACATTTTATATAGAAAGAAATACCAATACAACTGACTATACCAAAATTTTGACCAGTTGTACCAACAGTTACTTTAAATAAATTACTTAAAGCACTGTGTAAAATTAGTAAATTTTTTATCACTTTTTATTTGTGAATGGAATTTTATATATTTTTTATCAGAAGTATGCATGGATAAGTGATAATATAAATTCAAAATTGATAACTAATTGGTTAAACGTCTAACTAATTGGTTAAACTTCTTATCACAACATTTACAAGAAATAGATGGAATATATCAAACACCAAATGGTGAAGTTGTGTTATTTGTTGACAAATTTGTGACAAATTTACAAACATTACAATTAACTTTGGGATATCCAAATTCAAAATCTAGTGCACAGTTACATAAAAACTTTTTATTAAGTGCTGTAGTCATCACTTATTTTCTCAAATGTAATAAATTATTTCTACATAAGTGGAAGCAATCAAAATGGAATTGCGTGAATATTGTAACATCTACTGATAATATTACTTCAGAGACATACATGAAAGATGGCTATAGTGTGATGTGTAGGCAATGTGTAGTTGAATATCGTGTAAAAGCATGCTATCGAAAACAAATTCCTTTTGAATGTGTAAAAACATTTTTAAATATTATTATAAAAATCATTTAAATGAAATTCCTAGTGAATAACATTCGAAAATAGTATTATTGATAAATAACGAAGAGCAATTAATTGATCCAGTCACAAAAACATGACTTGGCTATTAAGAAGTTAAAAGTTTTTTTTACAAAAATCCTTCACATAACAACAAACATGATCATCTATCTAAACAATGCATGCAATGTATGACAGAAAATATGAAAAAAGTTAATTTTTAAGTACTTATGAAATAAGAATTACTTCCAGTCAGTATTTGAAATTTTAGTTTTTAAAAAATGTATTAAGTTTTTAATATTAATAAATGGTGCAGTTTACAGTTACCTATATTTGTGATTATTGTGAAACAAATTATTTAAGACAGTATGGTAAAAGTAAATTAATGTGATCTAATTAGATTTATCAATGAGACATCAGCTACCACAGGCTGGAAGTCTTTACCTTATTGTAAAATTAAAAATGATGATGAAATTTTCGGCAGTAAAGAAGATAAACCACTGAAAAAAATATTACATTTTCTAACAATGCCTTTAAGAAACAAAAAACAGAAAATAAGTTACTGATAACTAGTTGATAAAGCACATGCTGAAAGATTGAAATCTACAAATTTTGGAAATAATATAAATATGTTTGAAGCTTATCACTTTTTGACTGTGGTACATCAGAAAATTATAAAAATTTTAAAAGATTATACCAAATACACTATGGACTGAAAGTAACATTTAAACTCTTTTTTGTGTACCAAATACAGTCAAGTGAAAATGTTATGTGATTTAAATTCCAGATAAACTATAGGTTCACAAGTGAAACTGGGTTAATTAAAAAAATTTAAGAATGGTTAACAAGCTATTTTTCAGAATGAATAATTTTCAAGCATGAGGATCAGTGTGATCATTAAACAGAATTATTAGATTGCAACTAGAAATTAACAGATATGTTCCATTGAGAGGATCACCTTTCACTGAATTGCCAGATAAAATAAAAAGTAAAACCCCCTGTATTAATGTAAAAAGTGTAAATGAAAAATGTTTCGTTTGTCCATAGAATCTGCATTACATCCTGTATAAAAATGTTATTTGTCTGATAAAAAATGTCAAAGGTATTCATTATAAATTACGAAATTTAAGAGAGAGAAACATGTGAACCTCCTTTATTTTAAGAATGAAAGTAGTTCACATCATTACACAAAAAATTAATCTAGCCATTTTGAGTCAAATTAATAAACAAGAACAGTTAAATTTATGCTATGTGTTTACTCCATTTCAATAGTAAAGACAAATCCCCCTTTGACCCTCTGAGTGATTATTCAGTGCATGGACAGTTAAACAGTTCTCTCACATACAGTTCTCTCACTCCCCTAATGATAAATATCTCACACTTTGCAAGAGTAATTCCAGGCACAGAAAAATAAGTCAGGAAAGTGGAATGCAATAGCAGACTTTCCAGTGTGCATGTTCATACTGGAAGGAAATATTTTGTGGAGCACATGGTCGGTGATACCTTTCTCCTTTTACAGTCGAACGTCCGTATTTGGTCTTCGATTCTGTCGGATTAACACGGAAATAAGTGGTTTTCGAATCCCAGATACATTATTACAATCAAGAGGAACCAACCTCACTCCACACCTTTCGATACATACTGGATGTACTCGTACTGCATAATTTTGTTATGGTGGTGGTGGTTGTTAGTATTTAACGTCCCGTCGACAACGAGGTCATTAGAGACGGAGCGCAAGCTCGGGTTAGGGAAGGATTGGGAAGGAAATCGGCCGTGCCCTTTCAAAGGAACCATCCTGGCATTTGCCTGAAACGATTTAGGAAAATCACGGAAAACCTAAATCAAGATGGCCGGAGACGGGATTGAACCGTCGTCCTCCCGAATGCGAGTCCAGTGTGCTAACCACTGCGCCACCTCGCTCGGTCATAATTTTGTTATGATATTATGAATGATTACCTACTGTTTGGTGTTAAATTACGTGACTGACACATGCTCATTTTCCGTTGTGCTGATACACATGGCTATGTATATTACAGTGCTAAACCCCTTTACTTACTTATGGTTATGTAGCGTTAGCTAGTTGGATATTGGGTCGTTGACCTTCATGTACCGGATCATAGTGTCATAGATACGAGCTTTATCTAACTAATCATGATAGTAGGTCAGTTCTCAACACAGTACACGCTACTTACTCTTGGCGACGCCTACCAAGATTAGATTCAGTATCATTCGGATTAACAATCTATTGCTAATTATGCAAGTCAAAATTTCATTTTTTCAATGGCTTTTCAGTTTTTCTATACCATTTTCTTCACCAGCTTCTACTGCTACCAATTGTGAGATAAAATGGTTCAAATGGCTCTGAGCACTATGGGACTTAACATCTGAGGTCATCAGTCCCCTAGAACTTAGAACTACTTAAACGTAACTAACCTAAGGACATCACATACATCCATGCCAGAGGCACGATTCAAACCTGCGACCATAGCAGTGGCGCAGTTCCAGACTGAAGGGCCTAGAACCGCTCGGCCACACTAGCTGGCAATTGTGAGATACTCTGCAAGGGATACTACTATTTCATTATTTATTCCTACACTTCATTGAATGAATGGTAGTGTGTGTACTTTCTGCTGTATAATTTTGCTTTTAGATCAGTACTTTATGGTTCTGAAATGTCTTCTGTATAACATTTTTGATTACATGAAATTACAGTGAACATACTACGTTATTTGTCTTAACTGAGCTACATTTGTTTAGTTATTTCTAAACTTTTGGAGCATAAAATGTACTATTTTGTATAGGGACTAACATTAATGTCTGTAGTATTTTACAGTACATAGGTGAGCATTTAATTATTCCTCAAGGCTTCAGTAAAGTGATAATTCTTGTCAGTAGTTTGTACAAAAAACGCTTATTTGCGAGAAGTTATACATTTGTCATCCGAATCAGTTCCTGTGTTGAGTTGTACGTGTATCCATTTTACTGTTGCAATTTTCGGGTACTTTTTTAGTAACACTTAGTGCTAAAGGCTACATGTGATATACTTCATATATGTTTGGGAGATCTGGATCAGTGGGGAAAAGTTTCCTCTAATAAATCACAAATTATGCAGAAGTAATCTGATCAGTAAGATATTTGCAGGGATCACGGTGAAACTATTATTCTCTAATTTCTTTTTTAGGTTAGTTCTTCTTTCCTTCTCTTTGGGCAGTTTATACTATTTAAAAGAAACACTTATTGCCTTTGTGTGGTTTCCAACACAGATAGCTTATCTATGCCTTACAGTGGAGAGGCTTTATGCATTATTCAATATCTGAAAGTGTGGTGAATTATTTTGGGTCATATTGTGGTGGAATACTGCTTGTTGGAGATTTTCAATATTTGTGGGCAAAGACATGCTTCAGAAGTGAAATTTTTTTTCTAAATTTTTTGTTACAATGAACAGCATCTTTCTGTTTGTTAAAGCACAGACATGTGGAGTACTTTGTGAGGGAGAGTTTAGTGTCATGCTATTATACAGTGCAGAGAACATTATTTTCATTGTGTATTCTTGTGTCAATATGGGGACTTTTCTCTTACTTCTGAAAGTATACTGAGATATTAATTTTCTGTGTGTATTCTTTCAGTTTAATTCATCTGTTGAATTGCGTATCTGCATATTTCAAAATACCATGATTCATCCAGGATTTGCATTTGATTTGTGAAATATAATTGCACTTACATACCGCTACAGGAGACATATCTGGGGCTCATTTGGTACATTGCAACAAATGGTTTCCTGTGAGGATGAAACGTGGTGTAATTTTAGCTTACTAATACAGTGTTTGAGATGTAGGAGATTCTTCAACTCACCCTCCTCCCACACAGGTGTTTGAAGGGAGTGAGATTTTGAAGAACAAGGCCTTGTATGGAGTCGATTTCATATGATTAGAGGGTGGTGATTATGTTGGATAAAACCACAACTGTCTACCCTAATTTTTAATGAACTGCCATTAAAGAATTTATGGCAATTAATAAATTATGCTTCTGGATTTGACTTGGGGTGACATGTAGGCTGTGAGGTGAGACTCCTTGTGCCTCTCTGATAATTAATGGAACTTGTCTAATCAATGTATCATCCTGTGGAGCGGTTATCTGAGATTTTATACGTTATTGGTTAAAAACAGTCTTGGTTGCATTTTTTTTTTTTTTTTTTACTTTTCAACGACGCGTTTCGCCTTATTTAGGCATCTTCAGGTTATCTACATAGAAAACAGAGAACAAATACATCTATTTAAGAGTAGCGATCGCTTTGTGCAGACTTGGATAACCTATAACCGAGTATAAACAGATCACCTGTTGAAAGTATAAATAGATCACCTATTGAAAGAGCAAATACCTTAATTTGGTATTTCTTAGAAGAATCCTTTAGTCAGTGTAGCCAAAGGGCATCGTCGAAACTATCAAGCCAACATCGCTTTCTTTAAACTCAGTAAAATCTAGAAATATAAAATAGTAAAATCATTACCTTTTCTAGATGGACGCCAGAGGCACCAAGATCTGCATAACGCGTTCCCGTTCGCAGGAGCGATTGAGATGGGGGCTAACGTAGTAAGCACAGTGCACCGCAGCGTCGTGTGTCAGTACTGAAGCCTAAACAGAATCACCTCAAGAAGTGGCGCTGCGACGCAGCAGTGAATAAAAATGAGAGATCGTAAACTGCATATACATACCCACTAAAATTTTATAAATGTAATGCACATAAAACATTGATAAGATGGAGTTACTAGGAGCAACATCTGTGCTTAACTTATCATAAAATTTGGAAGAAGTAAAATATAAATGAAGGTGGTAAATTAAAAATGAAAAAGAAGGTGTATAATGCAACACACAGATGCAGTACGTAAACAGATTTTTTCTATCATGTACCACTAGAACGAGAACATCAAAAACACAGGACCGCAATTTCAGACAAAGAGGCCGCCCATATAACACTCAATACTGCGTCATTCGGAGCTAGAATGTCTAGCAAGGAAACTTTTTTTATAAAATACGAGTAAAATTATTAGGATTAAAAAATACACACCAACGTGGAAGACGGACGTTATGGGGGTAAACTTCCCTCCCCCTTTTTTTATAGCTACATTGAAATGTGTAAAATGCGTCATCATTTAAAGCGACAAACTCGCAAGTATCCTATTTGAGTCAAAAAAACCCTAATGGCTTGGCTAAGAAGACGACGTAAGACAAGAGAGGAACAGGGCTCATATTTAGGAAGAACTACGAGAGCTCCAGGATTACATTAAAACACCGATTTCATAACTTCTAAACAGGCCTGATTAGCGCCAAATATTTGGTCGTTAAGCAGAGACACATCTTTGTCTTCCATATGCCTAAATATTTCAATTTCTTCCAAGATGTTTAACTTCTTACCCTTTTGCACAAAATGCAAAATCTTAAGATTTTGTACTTGCGGAGGACTGTGGCCACTGGCTTTAGGGTGTTGGGCAAAGTCAGGGCTCTGTTTTACCTGTCCCCATCTATTAAGAAGATGTTCTTGCAATCTAACTTTGAATGTTCTGCCTGTTTTTCCAACATATCCTGCATTACGATCGCGACACTCGAGCAGATATACCCCCGATGCTAAAAGGTAGTTCTTTTTAGGTGATTCGTTATGTATGTACATAAACTGGAGATTGATAGCCGCGGAAAATACTATACGAGAGCCCACTCCCCAAAAAGTTTCGGAGTTCATAACTAAAATTGCCCATAAATGGCAAAGAAATATAATTGTGCTCCGCGACAGAAGGTGCATTGGGTAAACTCCGAAGAGGCATCGTTGTTTTGTCTTGGTATATCTTATCAAAGAGCGCAACGCTGCAGCCATTATTACGGGCGATATACTTTAGATTGTCAAGTTCTCTATTAACTGCGTGTTCAGATAATGGCAATTCGCATAGACGCGTGATCATAACTCTAAAAAAACTAGTGTTAAGCTGGCGAGGATGGCAGGAAGAAACATGAATAATCGCATCTGTGGTCGTGTGTTTCCTAAAAATATCTATGGATACTTTATCATCACGTAGCTGTAACCGCAGATCTAGGTAATTGAGGACTCCGTCAGTATTCATATCCTCATGTGTGAAAATCATCTTTGGATGAAGGGAATTAAATTCATCAACCAAACCCGAAATTTCTGATTCATCGACATTAAACACAACCAGAATGTCGTCGACATAACGCCGATAAAATAAAATTTTTTGACAAAAGTATGAATTGCGTTTAAACACGTGGAGCTCAATGTAGTTAACGAAGACATTAGCTAAAAAACCAGCCAAAATGCTGCCCATAGCCAGGCCATCTCTCTGACTGTACATGTTTTCATTGAACGAGAAATAATTATATTCCGTAAGAATTCGAAGAAGAGAGATAACATCGATAATTTCATCTGTTATCAATCGCTTGTTATGAAAGAGATTCGCCTGGAAAATCATAATGGTTTCTTCTCTCAGCACGTTTGTGAACAAATTCTTTATGTCAAGGGATAACAGACGACTGCCTGTCGGGAAGACCTGGACCTGTAACAACGTAACCAGTTCTTTCCGACTCGTTAACGTCAAAGTCTGCTCAAAAACAAATTCTTTTTTCAAAATCTGGAAGAGAAATCTTTGCGCAGGTTCCCTCTTGCATTAATTAACGTGCGGATAGGAAACCTTCCTTTCCCCTTTTGATCCTGTTTCGAATGCATATGGGTCAATTAGATGAAATAATTAACTATTATTTTGCTGTCAAATTTAGAGTCAGTTGGTCAAAAGAATGTCAGTAAATGCAGTAGTGGGCAATGCTTCTCTTAAATTGCACATTTTCCGGTCCATCTAGCTGTAGTTGGTAGCATAAATCAGAAAAGTACCAATTACTTGTAAAGATCCAGTAGTCGTCTCCCTAAGGCAGTACCCAGTTAGTGTTACCTCTCTTTTAAATTCCTGGCTGAAATGATTAATTTTTCTGTGGTAGAATTCGGTACGGCGACTGCACTTATGGTCGGTTGTCTATAAGGGAAGTATACCTGAACAACCAGAACATTATGACCAGGCAAGAGCAGCGTCACCTGTTGAGAAATGACTGCTAGCCAGACGCACTCAGGGTGCAGGTAGTATCAGTGAGTGCGATGTCCTTGTGGGGAAGGCGGGAAATCTATCTGAGTTTGACAGAGCGCCTATTGCGGTGGCCCTGATGCTCAGCAAGAGCATTTCGGAAACTACACACTTTTTCGTCGCTCAAGGAGTGTTCTTGTGAGTTTCTTCAACACATGGTGAAATCAATGTGAAACCTCGTGCAGAGGTCGTGGAGTTGGATGGCCACCCCTCATTACGGATGTCGGACGTCATAGGCTGAGCAGATTGGTAAAATAGGTCAGGCAGCGAACTGTGGTGGAACTAACATCATGCTTTAACGCTGGGCAAAGTGTGTCTGAACACACAATGCACTGAACCATCGTAACGATGTGCATCCGCAGCCGACGACCCAAGCATGTACCTGTATTGGCACCACGACAAGATAATGGGTCGCTTCACAAAGCCAGGAGTGTTACGGAGTGGTTCGAGGAACACCGTGGCGAGTTCCAGTTGACGTGGTGGCTCCCCCTCTCGCCAGATCTGACCCCAGTGAACGCATCTGGGATGTAATTGAATGTGGCGTCAGAGTTCATCTCTCCATCCCCCGGAATTTACGGGAATTAGGTGATCTGTGTGTGTAGATGTGGTGTCAATCTCCTCTAGCGGCCTACCAAGCATCACTGCTCCCATGCCACGTAGCGTAATTTTCTGACTGATCGTTGTATACCCGTATAGCCCAGAAACGACCAACTGATAGCTATTCACAAGTTTTGTCAGTTACGACCAAGAGTCATTTCCAACAAATTGTTCTATCATTGATTTTAATAATTCAATAATTACCTTTCAGTTGAATTTATGAAGGAAAAAAGAGATGAAAGCTCTAGAACATCCCGAATGGATGGTGGACGTTGCATTGTAAATGGACTTGACTGCTAACTGCTCATAGTATTCTCTCGTATTTCATGACAAATTTGGCGCACGGTGTCAGAAACGAATAACATTTTTAATAATTTGAAGGGTAACCACAGATGTGTTACTATTGTGTGCAACATCTGAATTTCGACTTTCTCATTTATGAGACGGAGACAGTGCACTTTCACCACTCGTAGTTTCTACAGTTAACTGATGATAATACGATAGTTCTACTCTACTGCAAAAATACCAGTGACTTCGAAACTGAAGTATGGCAGTTAAGTACACTTTTCTTTAACTGGACACGCAGATGGTATTAGAAATTGGCTCAGATGGCTCTGGACACTATGGGACTTAACATCTGAGGTCATCAGTCCCCTAGACTTAGAACTACTTAAAACTAACTGACGTAAGAACATCACACAAGCCAGAGGCAGGATTCGAACCTGCGACCGTAGAAACAGCGCGGTTCCGTACTGAAGCGCCTAGAATCACTCGGCCACAGCGGCCGGCAGCATATAATACAAACTGGGTATACAGTAATGTATATAATCCTCTGCATAGTCAGATTCGGTGTTATTATGACTTTTTTATGTATCCATAGCAAAACAGACTAAATCGTAGCGTATTTCTCGCCTTCGAGCACTTCTGCTGCATCTGTGAATGGCTCTAAAAATATCACGGGTTCTTTTGCAGTGCAGTTATCATAATCAGTTAACTTTTTCGGAGGTGTCCTCCTCCGCAAGCATTTGCATGATTTTAACATGCTGTCTGACTAAAAGACTGTACCATTCTAAACAAACTGTTCCATTTTACTTGGGTTTCTGACGGTGAACCTCGATATGAGCTCGTGTTGCAAGCTTGCGGTACACAAGAGCTTCTGCCAGGCACTTAAGTGTGATTTGCAGACTATTCCATGTAGATGTAGACAGTAAGACAATGCAAAGTTTGCAACAACTTATTTTTAATTAAAAAGAAAATCGCATTGTGGAATGGACAAATTCTGGAAAAATTTAGTTCCCCATGTTCACTGGCGTTAAAGAAAACGCGAGGTTTGAAGAATTTGATTATGGCCGTGAAAGATCTACAAAGATGGTTTACTATACGTTTAGAAAGCACTGCCAGTTATCTGTTATCTGTTCAGCTGAAAGCATCTCTTTGCGCGTTCTAGCGTATGTGACTGTTTTCCATTGTAATTCCCGATATAAAAACAAATCCTTTCACGTTAAAACTGTACAGGAAGAATACAGTGACAGAGCTTCCAGGTCTCCATGATGAGATTTGAAAAGTGCTACAATATAACGGTCAACATAGGTGTGTGAAAGACTGTTTTTCGATTCTGAAACTAAATTACTCAGGTCTGTGTGAAATTTTCTGCATCTGCCTCTATAGCGATAATTTGTACCAGACAAAAATTATATTACATCTTCTGGGCGCCAAAAATAATTAAATACTACTGAAAATATGTTTTTTTTTCGTGATCCATGTTATTGAGAAATGTGAAATATACAACCGATTATAGGTAGCGTTAGTGCATTGCCATTTAAATGCGTCATATTCGCAATTTCCCGCTCCTCACGCCTACGCTGCTTGCAGTGACGGTGGCAGAAGCGCCCAGCTACGATGACCACTGCGCAACTCGTTCCAGGACATGGATCGCGTTCCGAATTCTTGGCCTCCCCTGCGTTAGGGTCAGCGAACTCAGAAATTTGAACTCATGGCTTAACATTGTTTAACACCACGTCTGTAGGATTTGGCATGTTGACAATGTCGCTTGAATTGCAACTGAAAAGTGCTCATTGCAACTTACATTTTTATTAAAGTCTTCTTCTTCCAAATTTGATGGTAAAATTGAGCCGTACTGCTGCTCGCATTGATGCTGTTTCTAGGTTTCCGCCCTCTGTTGGAGGCCAGACGGTATCGTTTTTTGGCATGGTTGCTGTTGTTTGTCTTCCTCTCACGTTGCTGCCTCGTTTCCGCAAGCTTTTCCTGTCCGCTAGTGGCAGCAGCGGCGGTTATCGATATGTAGTAACAGTTGCCCTATATTTGGGGCGTCGTCGTTGTTTTTCCGGGTCTTGCGAGTGGGTCAGTTCGATTGGGGACAGGAGGAGCCAGGTCCGCGCAGTGCGGGAACACGCCGGGACCGCTGGCATCATGCATGGACTGCCAAATGGAAGGGTTATGGTACGAGGGTGCACCACTTCGTCGTAAACCGGATGCAGCAAGCTTTAAGATGAGTGCATTTCAGTCCCAGTAGAGAAACCTCCCCCATTGTGATATCTCGCAATTCTCCAGTGACTTGGGTTCGTGTTGCTGCTCGTAGTGTCGCCTAGGCGAAGACCAGGGGTGATTCTTCTACTCTGGTGGTAGTGGTTCCTCTCTCGTTCCGGGCGCTATAAACACAGTATTCTGGGTACGTAGTGCAGACTACCGGTTCCAGCTTTGGAGTATTGTTCCATCGCTGCATTTGGTTTATCGGACGTCAGGTAGCTTCAGAAAGATCATCATCAGTCATTCGTTAGATTGCCACTAGTCTGAGTTACCATTTTAAGAAGTGAATGCAACTCTTCGCTGCTTATCCAATCGGTCGCGAAAATGTATGTTGCCGGACCTCCTTAGAGGTAGATTCCTGTAGCACATTCTGGATCAGTTCCTTGCTTTTGTAATTAACTTTTGCTATTGTATTTGCTGTATTATAGCAGGTTTCCAAATTTTTTTTATATAATTGCCGTTCCTGGCGTGTAAGACCTTCAGCTGTGATTATGGCCATTTGCTTTAAAATTCAAAATTGATGTTTGTATTTACGCAGTAAGCCTTTAAAACCTTATTTACTGCCATTTCTGGTGTCTGATGCCGTCTGCTGTGTTTGTGGCGACTTGCCTTTGATATTTTAATACCTGTAATTTGTAAGTTGCAGCGAGTTTTAAACAATTCTTAACTTATTGCCATACCTGGCGAGTAAGGCCTTCTGCCCAAATCGCAGTGGCTTGCTTTTAAAACATTGTCTGTTGTATCTGTATTTAATGGTGATTTGCTAAATTGTAACTTTCTGAAAACACTATTATTTACACTTGTATATTCCTTCATTAATAATGTGTGCTATTTTTATTTATTGTTTAGTCTGGAATTATTGATTTAAAATAAATTGTGTGTAACTGTAAAAGGCAACGAATAGTAACTGATTAAGGCCCCGTCCACAATCGTAAGTGAAACCTGACTTCCCCTGACCACCAGGTTTCAAGAATATTTTGCACCAATTTGTAATGACCTCTAGTCATCATCTCCAGAACGCATTGCAAATCTATTTCCCTTGAAGGTGATGATGAAAGTTTCATGTTAAACTGCGCTTCCATTTTTACCCACGGTTTTGATTTTCTTTAAATAGTGAAATAGTCTTTGCAATATTCAGCAATGGGAAACTGTAATCAGTATCAATTATTCATATAAAATCTTTTGCCATCCCTCTTTAATGCGTCACTGTAGTGAACTTTCACCTTCGATGAACGACTCGATCTTTAGCCAATCAGGGATTTGCGTATTCAACTGTGCCACTTGGCCGTGTGAATTTCAATTCGCACTGTGTTCCGTTCATCGAAACTAGGAAGCTCGGAGGTGACGCCAGCAATGTTCGCGTGTTTGATTAGACCATTCCGCTTGTTTTGCCGTAGTTGTGTTTATCAACATTTAAACTAATTCAGTCGTCTGATATAAATATCTGCAGAGTTATTTTGCAATCATTACTACTTCAAATTTTGTGACGAAATTCAGTTTGGGCATGAATGCAGGCGCGAAACATTAGAAGAGATTATGGATGACACGCTTTACGTAATCTGGAGGGTCATTATACAATTGAATCATAGTTACCGATTCAATATTACGAGGACGAGTCAAATGAAAACCTTAAATTTGTAAAAACAAATCGAAATATCGCGCCGATATCCTGTAAGTTGGTAAGCGTGCTACGAACAGCGTGCAGAATGGCCTGTAGGTGGCAGCATAGTGCAGATGCACACAAACCGTCGCAGTATCAGCATAAAGACAGCCGCCCCACTTGCGACTAGCACCAGGGAAGAAAGGCTCTCTGTTATTCGGTTTTTGCGTAGTGAAGGTTTGAAACCTATTGAAATTCATCGACGAATGAAGTTTCAGTACGGTGATGCATGTTTGTCACAGCAGCAAGTCTACGAATGGAGTAGGAAGTTCGCAAATGGTGTGACTTCAGTGGAAGATGCTCCTCGTCCAGGACAGGCACAAAGAGTTGTGACTCCACAGAACATTGCAGCAGTTGAAGCCATAGTGAAGGAAAACCACCGAGTGACACTGAATGACATTGCAGCATGTTTACAGATTAGTCATGGGTCAGTACACCACATTGTGCATGATGTGATCCAGTTTCACAAAGTGTATGCAAGATGGGTGCTACGGCAGCTGACGACGTGTTGACGCTTGTGAAGAACTTCTTCGGCGCTTTGAACGAGAAGGTGATGGCCTCCTTGCAAGAATCGTTATTGCGGACGAAACCTGGGTTCACTTCCACCAACCGGAAGCGAAGCGAGCGAGCAAGGAATGGCGCCATTCCTCGTCACCAAAACCAAAGAAGTTTCGAACAGAACCATCATCAGAGAAGGTGATGCTGACTCTCTTTCGGGACGAAAAAGGTGTCGTTTTGGAGCATTACATGCCTAGAGGGACTACTGTCACCAGTGCATCATACAAAGATCACCTAAAAAATCATCTGCGGCCTGCAATCAAATCAAAGCGATGTGGATTGCTCTCAGCAGGTGTCCTTTTGCAACATGACAATGCAAGACCCCACACCTCGCGTACAACAGTTGCAACAATCCCAGACCTTAATTTTGAGTGTCTTCCTCATTCACCATACTCACCACACCTTGCCCCAAGTGATTTCCGTATGTTTGGACCACTCAAAGACGCAATGGCAGGAAAGAAATTCCGTTCTGATTAAGAGATACGCCACGCGGTGCATGAGTGGTTGCGCGGACTACCAAAAGAACTTTTTTCTAAATGAATTTATGCACTTTCTTAGAGCTGGAGAACTCGCATTGAGCGTGGGGGAGATTATGTTGAAAAGTGATACAGCTTTGTACCACTTCTGCACAATAAATAATATTTTAAAAATAATTAAGGCTTTCATTTGACGCACCCTCGTATCATCCTCTCTTCTAGTTTAAATAATACATATCTATCGTCCGTTGCACAGATTTACAGCCGGCCGTTGTGGCAGAGCGGTTCTAGGCGCTTCAGTCTAGAACCGCGTCATGGGTACGGTCGCAGGCTCGAATCCTGCCTAGGGCATGGTTGTGTGTGATGTCCTTCGGTTAGTTACGTTTACGTAGTTCTAAGTTCTAGGGGACTGATGACCTCAGACGTTAAGTCCCATAGTGCTCAGAGCCATTTGAACCATTTGAACAGATTTACGTTAGTGTATGTAACAAGGTGATAAGTTCCTTTAGTTACTTGCGATTAAATATTGTTGACAAACTGAATAGTAGGTTATGAACATTCATGTAACAGAGCATAACTTACAAATCAGTGCTGTGTCTAACTTCTCATGATGGTAGATCAATTCTTGACACCGTATTCACCACTTGCAGTCATTCCCAATCAAGACAGGGACGCATCGACGTGAGAGATGGTTGAAAGTCATAACAATAAATATGTCTATACTGCCAAGCTGTCTGGAAATTTGACTAATTTTTCCAGTCATTGAAATAAAGTGGCATACCCTCACAAGTTGTGAAGTGTGATTATGTTTCCTCCACCCATTCTGGGTGCTAAACTTATTTGTCAGCTAATTTATTTCCGGATGTTAACCTTCATATAAGCCAAAGCTAAACGTTTTCTGTGTGGGTTGTTCAGGTATCCAGAGTTAGGGACTAGTGATCACAGGAGTAGATATTAGTGAGAATTTTATTTAGTTCCAGTACTGATATGTAATAGTTGAATCACAAAAGTTCTAAAAACAGCCGAAATTGATCTTTGATTTGGAAATGTGACTAGACAGTATTCTCAAAATGGTGCTTCTAAGAAAGGGTAGTGTCCACAGGTAATGTAAGCAATAAACTGACTCACACCGATTCCACAAAGACTCAGATATATTGAGGGAAATTGCTGTGAGAACCAGCTGCAACCGACTTGCCGTTGCGCGCTAATGAACTCAACTTCACAGGAACAGTTACGTCAAAGAGATTCACTGGTATACAAACTCAAAGGACGCTCCGAATTTTCCCATTAAAGTTATAACAACGCTGAGATTGTCAGGGCTGTTCTGGTATCATGGTTTCAGCTAATGGCGCCAGAGTGTCGCGTTACGCTGAGCAGCGATAACAAGTGGAAGCTGTGCTGGGCTCCGCAATACAGGACACCTCATGTTACCACTCATTATGAGCTGGTCGCTGCACTGCTGCGTGCAGAGCGGAAAGAGAACGTAATTTCGCGTTGACCAGGTAAGTAGCTCGTTAACAGCTATGTTGCCTTCACACTTTTCCCAATACTCCGTCCCCTGCTTCAGTTCTCTGTAGTGCTATTCATTTGATGTCTCGCTCCATTTATTTTGTTTTGAGAAACCTACTCCTTTTTAATTTTTTCTTCCTTATATATAATTTTTCTTAAATTTCTTGCACCCCTGTAGCGCAGCAGATTGCAACTGTCCATCAAATTTCGCTTGAATTCCTGTGCGAGGCAACGATTTACGTCACGAACTCGGAAATTAATGAAGGTGCCATCATAGTCATTGACTGAAACTGGTCTAGCTACCTATCCTATTTACATTGATATGTATATTTTTGTATATGTCTTCTTGAGTTGCATCATCTCTCGTGTTATCGTCATTCGAGGTTTTTGCTGGGCTACACAAGAGACGCACAAACACACGTAAGATTTCGGAATGATCCATATTTAAATACTATATTTTAAGATGTATAGCTTTTATCAGCTATGTCCTAATTTCAAATGAAAGGCTATTTGTTACACATTTACTATGACCGGTAAAAAGGAAACTTTCTGAAGATACTGCTTTGTTATACAGTTGTAAAAAAGTGCGACATACTTTGAGTGGTGATCGTACATACCAAAATAAGTAGGCAGACCTAGTGAACACTGTCCCTAAAATGTATTCCTGAAGAGCTATGATCACTTGTTCGTCTTCTATAGAGTGAAACATACTTCTTCTACTGATACCTATTTGATTTGTATAGTTTGGGAGGAGCTAGTATGGACGAAACGAGAAAAAATCTAGTAAACATTGGCTCTAAAATGCATATTTTAAAATCGATGACCACTTGTTCATCTTTGCTATTGTGAAATACATTTCTTCTATTCAACCAATGTTCATAGTTCTAGAAATACACATTTTTGAGTCAATGTTTATTGCACACTTTTCCCCTTATTTTGATGAACACGTTCTACCAGATTGTGGATCGCAAAGAGCTTACAACAGAAGAGACGTGTTTCACAGTGTCTAAGATGAAGAAATGCTCATACCTTTTGAGCAATGCATTTCAGAACCCATATTTAATAGACATATGTTTCTTGTTTTGGTGGGTACTACTACCCCTCAAAATATTCGCCACCTTTTTAACATACTGTATAGTAGATACTGGATTGTAAGGCGTACCCAGGAGCAGATATAGACTCAGATCCCAATAGAGTAGTGATGAAGAGTAGACTGAAGTTCAAGATATTAGTCAGGAAGAATCAATACGCAAAGAAGTGAGATACGGAAGTACTAAGGAATGACGAGATACGTTTGAAGTTCTCTAACGCTATAGATACAGCAATAAGAAATAGCGCAGTAGGCAGTACAGTTGAAGAGGAATGGACATCTCTAAAAAGGGCCATCACAGAAGTTGGGAAGGAGAACATAGATACAAAGAAGGTAGCTGCGAAGAAACTATGGGTAACAGAAGAAATACTTCAGTTGATTGATGAAAGGAAGAAGTATAAACATGTTTCGGGAAAATCAGGAATACAGAAATACAAGTCGCTGACGAATGAAGTAAATAGGAAGTGCAGGGAAACTAAGACGAAATGGCTGCAGGAAAAATGTGAAGACATCGAGAAAGATATGATTGTCAGAAGGACAGACTCAGCATACAGGAAAGTCAAAACAACCTTTGGGGACATTAAAAGCAACGGTGGTAACATTAAGAGTGCAACGGGAATTCCACTGTTAAATGCAGAGGAGAGAGCAGATAGGTGGAAAGAATACATTGAAAGCCTGTATGAGGGTGAAGATTTGTCTGATGTGATAGAAGAAGAAACAGGAGTCGATTTAGAAGAGATAGGGAATCCAGTATTAGAATCGGAATTTAAAAGAGCTATGGAGGACTTACGGTCAAATAAGGCAGAATTTCTAAAATCATTGGGGGAAGTGGCAACAAAACGACTATTCACGTTGGTGTGTAGAATATATGAGTCTGGCGACGTACCATCTGACTTTCGGAAAAGCATCATCCACACAATTCCGAAGACGGCAAGAGCTGACAAGTGCGAGAATTATCGCACAATCAGCTTAACAGCTCATGCATCGAAGCTGCTTACAAGAATAATATACAGAAGAATGGAAAAGAAAATTGAGAATGCGCTAGGTGACGATCAGTTTGGCTTTAGGAAAAGTAAAGGGACGAGAGAGGCAATTCTGACGTTCCGGTTAATAATGGGAGCAAGGCAAAAGAAAAATCAAGACACGTTCATAGGATTTGTCGACCTGGTAAAAGCGTTCGACAATATAAAATGGTGCAAGCTGCTCGAGATTCTGATAAAAGTAGGGGTAAGCTATAGAGAGAGACGGGTCATATACGGTATGTACAACAACCAAGAGGGAATAATAAGAGTGGACGATCAAGAACGAAGTGCTCGTATTAAGAAGGGTGTAAGACAAGGGTGTAGTCTTTCGCCCCTACTCTTCAATCTGCACATCGAGAAAGCAATGATGGAAATAAAAGAAAGGTTCAGGAGTGGAATTAAAATACAAGGTGAAAGGGATATCAACGATACGATACGCTGATGACATTGCTATCCTGTGTGAAAGTGAAGAAGAATTAAATGATCTGCTGAACGGAATGAACAGTCTAATGAGTACACAGTATGGTTTGAGAGTAAATCGGAGAAAGAAGGTAATGAGAAGTAGTAGAAATGAGAACAGCGAGAAACTTAACATCAGGATTGATGGTCACGAAGTCAATGAAGTTAAGGAATTCTGCTACCTAGGCAGTAAAATAACCAATGACGGACGGAGCAAGGAGGACATCAAAAGCAGACTCGCTATAGCAAAAAAGGCATTTCTGGCCAAGAGAAGTCTACTAATATCAAATACCGGCCTTAATTTGAGGAAGAAATTTCTGAGGATGTACGTCTGGAGTACAGCATTGTATGGTAGTAAAACATGGACTGTGGGAAAACCGGAACAGAAGAGAATCGAACCATTTGAGATGTGGTGCTATAGACGAATGTTGAAAATTAGGTGGACGGATAAGGTAAGGAGTGAGGAGGTTCTGCGCAGAATCGGAGAGGAAAGGAATATGTGGAAAACACTGATAAGGAGAATGGACAGGATGATAGGACATCTGCTAAGACATGAGGGAAAGACTTCCATGGTACTAGAGGGAGCTGTAGAGGGCAATAACTGTAGAGGAAGACAGAGATTGGAATACGTCAAGCAAATAATTGAGGACGTAGGTTGAAAGTGCTACTCTGAGATGAAGAGGTTAGCACTGGAAAGGAATTCGTGGCGGGCCGCATCAACCCAGTCAGTAGATTGATGACCAAAAAAAAAAAAAAAAAAAAAAAAAAAAGGAAACGCTCTTTTTCTAACTATTCATTCATCTTTCTGTATGCCCATGTGTCGGTCAGACATAGACCAGCTACAGTATCGGCAATTTTATACGAAATAGTGCGGTCACAGTGTCCCATCACTGAACTTAAATTTCTCAACAGTTCAGCGTTTGATTTGGTATCAGCTCAGATTCTGTCTTGTCACTGGGTTCGAGATTTCATGTAACGTACGCGGTATCGCAAGTGACTTTCTAAGTTCCTTATTTCTGATGCACTTCCGTCATTGACAAAGATTTATAATTAATTCTAATAAGAGGTAAAAATTTACCGAATGACTAAGTCTGCTAAGTATCGTGGAACCTTAGTGTCTATACAAGTGAACGTTGTAGTTTGGTAACAAACGCCACACTTCTTTGTATTACTACTTTAATAAACTTGGACTATTAATTCATTTGTTCTGAAATGTTTGCACCTATTTGTGAAACTGAACCTGATCCATGCAATGACGTGTACTAAGACTTTATAAGTTTGTTAACAAACAATTATTAAATGATGAAAGGAAAACGGATAAACTGAGCAGTATACTTAACGTTTTAGGGTTTCGTGCCTCAGTTGGTAAAAACGGAACTCTTATTGCATTCTCTGTTGTCCATCTATCTGTCTGTCGGTCAGTTAAGACCCCTTTTCCCAGGGACGAGAAGAAATATCAAGTTGAAATATCAAATACTATGGTCTACGGTTCCTTAGCGGTGTAAAAAATTCAGAAGAACTGCCTGTATACGTAATTAAGTTTGTGCAGAACACTCAGAGCGTGAGTCCTACTGGCACTTGTCTGCTTTTTTTCCAAACTAACAGTACTTTGACATTTAGATTTATGGACTACATTGGCCCAGATCACTGTTAATTTGTCCTGGGACGTGAAACAGTTGTGTACGACCCACGTTTCATTAATGTGACGATACATCACCTACACTGTACCACACTGCAAGCGGGAATTTGGGGCAGGTGAACTCACAAAAACTCTCTAGACAAGGCGTATCAGCAGGCAACGTCTCACTGTATGGGGACGGTCGCATTGCACCTGGTGAGTCTTTAGCGGCGGATGTGAACTCCCACCATTTCTGCAGGACCTCATCCAAAATACAAGGTTTAACCTCTAATTTCTTACTTATTTATTGCAATTTTCTCCAGATTTCGAAATATTTTCTAAGATAAGTAGTTGAAATTTTTTAATTTCAAAGTGTTGTATAACTGTTCTTGTGTGTCGTCTAGGACTCATCCTTTGAGTTTTCCCATAAAAAATATTCTATTTTCGTAGCCATAGCGTTATTTAATCTGAACATATTATAAGTAGACTTACATATCAGCGATCACATGTAGTAACTACAGTAGAGTGACTTAAATGTGAGACGGATTTAAGAACATTCTTTTAATGATGTTTTCTTTGTTTCAGGTAGACACACGCAAATTAGCAAACGAAAAGCACGGATAAATTGCGCAAATGAACACCCCTACGCCATAAAGAAAGCACATGATGCTTTTTAAAAAAAAACAGTGAAACAATTCAGAACATATGAAAAACTGATAAAACTGATTACAGTTATTATGTTTACAGATGGTGGTGATAGCTGATATGCGAAAAGAATTTGAAAATATGATAAACTATAGAGTCCAGTTGTTCGACGTCTGAGAATTAGCTTTGCGGGCTGCACTTATTTTTAACATACTCCATTGGAGTATTTGTAATACTACATTGCATGTAGTTGTGTGTGTGTGTGTGTGTGTGTGTGTGTGTGTGTAGTGTAATATTTGTGTCTTATGCGCCAAGGGGGCCGCCGAATTTAACGTCCAAATCCAATGGATGGATCACCATCAAAAATGTAGTATGCCTTTACTACCTGAGACACTGCAGAGAGGTTCGGTATTTCAACCAGGAGGCTGACACATAGTCTGATGAGCAGAAACCTTATGCCACCCCGACTCCTCCCCAGGCCGGCCAAATACTGGCAGTGAAGTTTTTTTTCCACAAGCATGATTCCAGTCGGCTTACCCCAGGGCGAGCGCCACCGCATAAACATGCGTTATCGACCTCGGCCATTTGTTACTACTACGGTACATTCTGTGGAGCCTGCTGGTTTTTAATTACTGTCGTCAGTGACGTGTAAAAACATGGCCAAATGAAACTTGAAGCCGGCCGAAGTGGCCGTGTGGTTAAAGGCGCTGCAGTCTGGAACCGCAAGACCGCTACGGTCGCAGATTCGAATCCTGCCTCGGGCATGGATGTTTGTGCTGTCCTTAGGTTAGTTAGGTTTAACTAGTTCTAAGTTCTAGGGGACTAATGACCTCAGCAGTTGAGTCCCATAGTGCTCAGAGCCATTTGAACCATTTTGAAACTTGAAATTATTAATCAACATCCAGGTGTTTGATGTAAACAGGGCGTAATTGCGAGAATGATCGAAGCAGAAGAAATGAATTAAAATTTGTACTGTGGTCGGGACTCGAACCCGGGTCTTCTTGCTTGTTAGGCAGAAATGCTAACCATTTTGTTTCTTTTTATTTTTGTTCGGTATTGTTCATTGCGTTTGCTCTGGGCGGACGTCACAAGTACCAAGTAGACATCAGGTTGAACCACAATAAAGTCAGGAGTGGCGACATGTAGAAACTCTATCACCAGTAACCTTTCTTATAGTAGTTATTTATTTATAGTGACGAAACAAACGCTATGTAACCTCACAGGACACTTATTCCATCTTTTATTTGAGCTTCTGTATGTCGATAAAATTGGTTCTAAACTGGGAAGGCAACTCAGACCGCCCTTAACGCGGAATTTGATACCTTCGTGACAATACAGCTCGACTACAATTTGTTGTTTGTTCAAAACCGCAGATTCCTCAACATCTCCACATATTGCGCGTGAATGTGTTCGAATCCTGGCCCGGCACTAAAGTTTTCTTGTGTATTATCAAGCTCTAGCATGAGAACACTTATCTGCTGGTGGATAATAATTTCGATTTTTAATATATTTTCATTCGTTGTCAACACTAACGATATCTGACGTTTTTGACTCCCAGTGAGACACAGAACTATTTGCGAGACGACTGTAAGTTCAAGGACGTTGTTCCAAGCTGCTGGTGGAGAAAAATTCGGTAGCTAACGTGTCTTTGTGTGTAGTCAGCAACGATATGTGTGGGGTTCGATTACTAGTCAGCACTGAACTCTTCGTCATATAATTTGTAGTTCAAACATGCTCACATGTCTCTTCTGGTGTAACAAACCCATATTTTAAGTTCGTTTTCTATATAATGTAACAGCGATTTGTGCCGGGTTGGAGTCCTGGGAAGGAAATAATTAATGTTTCGTCCCGTCATTTCAGTTAAAACATCCAACTACTACCGAGAAAATCCGATATGTCACTGTTGATTGTGCTTCGATATCTATCTTATTAGGTTCTGGGTTCGAATCCCTCTCCTATATAAAGCTTTACCTCACGGCATTTCAAATAAGTTACTTTTCAAGAAGCAATATTTAACATCTCTCGTAGTTCGTTAACAGGGACAATAGATGCTGGGTAGCAATTCGCGTCCGTTAAAAATGTTTACGTTATGTAATTTAAAGTTGATATTTCCTAACTGATACTAACATCGAGGTATATCACTCTAAGTTTGCCTAGTCAGGAATGACTGTTAGTTACGAAATCTCTGCTTGGTCTGCATGACCTGGGCAGAACGAGACGGTTCGTCGTGTCATTTGAAGTTCATACATACTCTCAACTAGATGCTCGTGAAAAACTTAAGTTTTTAATGTCATTTTGTGTTAAATAGTAAGTACGCTATGTTACTTTGAAGAGTAAATCATGAATACGTCGAACTTACTACGTTCATTACCTATCTGATGTAATAATGAGAGTGGTAACATTTCAGGGATGTCATTTATTGTAATAAATGTTAGCTTAAAAGGCTTAAGGACAGTCTTATCTGTGATAATGTGTTCGCTCCTGTTTGTAGTATCGTGGTATTACTTTACATCTGGAGTTATTGCGATGCAGAGCACTGTTTTCTAGTGGTGATTTGTTGGAACCATTTTCAATAGTCAAACGATTGTACCGAGGAGTGATTACTGACCTGCTAGACAGCTGCGTTATGAGTGTTGTATCCGAATCAGGCGAAATGCAATTCAGGTCGTTCGGATACTTTTGAGCACGACTGTACATGAAATTCGTTATGTAGTTTCACAAAAGCACTCTGCCGCCTTGATCTAGAACTAGACGTAAAATCAGTAATCAGTTTTTTTTTTCTATCAGCAGACGTGCCACATAAATACCCGATCCAGCTCCACAGCTCCGACTCGGGGTAGCTCCTTAATTGAATATCGAAGTCAGCCTTCTCTCCGCAGCGCACGAGACTCACCCCGACCGCCGAGCCCCCTTTCCTAGCGCCGTCTTAATATATGGCGAATATCCGTGTTAGAAATCTCGCCATTATGCGCGCCGCCTTATTGCATTACATTTTCCGATAGGTAATAGCGACCGCCGAGCAGCCGGTAATATCCTCGGCTGGCACTCGGAGATTCTGTCTTTTCAAAGGATCTGCGCCCTCTGCTCGCACCCACCCGATGGCACGACTTGCAGCATTGGTCGGTGCTACGCAGATGTCTTCATGGCCACGGGTACAAAAGTGGCATCGTTACTACACGCTGCCACACGTATGTGGTATCTTTAACATGCCACTCGTTGTTAATATCGGAACAGATTCATCGTGAACAAAATACGCCGACGGAAAAGAAATCGCAGCATCAAGAAGCAGTTGTGTGACGTAAACGAAACGTGATAGGCGTGTTTCTACATATGAATGATGGCGTCTACACAAATTCCGCGCCAGCCACGCAAGACTGGCACTAGTAGGGCCACTATGAGGATGGAAATCAGGTTTGCTTTTAATATGCCGGGTGATAAAAAAGTCAGTATAAATTTGAAAACTGAGTAAATCACGGAATAATGTAGATACAGAGGTACAAATTGACATACATGCTTGGAATGACACGGGGTTTTATTAGAACCAAAAAATTACAAACGTTCAAAAATGTCCTACAGATGGCGCTTCATCTGATCAGAATAGCAATAATTAGCATAACAAAGTAAGAAAAAACAAAGATGATGTTCTTTACACCATCATTCCTCAGCAATTGCTACAGTCGAGGAATAACGTTGTGAACAGCACTGTAGAGCATGTCCAGAGTTATGGTGAGGCATTGGCGTTGGATGTTGTCTTTCAGCATCCCTAGAGATGTCGCTCGATCACAATACACTTGCGACTTCAGGTAACCCCAAAGCCAATAATCGCACGGACTGAGGTCTGGGGACCTGGGAGGCCAAGCATGACGAAAGTGGCGGCTGAGCACACCATCGTCACCAAACGACGCGCGCAAGAGATCTTTCACGCGTCTAGCAGTATAGGGTATTTTTTGGATCTAATAAAACCCCGTGTCATTCCAAGCATGTGCGCCAATTTTTACCTCTCTATCTACACTCCTGGAAATTGAAATAAGAACACCGTGAATTCATTGTCCCAGGAAGGGGAAACTTTATTGACACATTCCTGGAGTCAGATACATCACATGATCACACTGACAGAACCACAGGCACATAGACACAGGCAACAGAGCATGCACAATGTCGGCACTAGTACAGTGTATATCCACCTTTCGCAGCAATGCAGGCAGCTATTCTCCCATGGAGACGATCGTAGAGATGCTGGATGTAGTCCTGTGGAACGGCTTGCCATGCCATTTCCACCTGGCGCCTCAGTTGGACCAGCGTTCGTGCTGGACGTGCAGACCGCGTGAGACGACGCTTCATCCAGTCCCAAACATGCTCAATGGGGGACAGATCCGGAGATCTTGCTGGCCAGGGTAGTTGACTTACACCTTCTAGAGCACGTTGGGTGGCACGGGATACATGCGGACGTGCATTGTCCTGTTGGAACAGCAAGTTCCCTTGCCGGTCTAGGAATGGTAGAACGATGGGTTCGATGACGGTTTGGATGTACCGTGCACTATTCAGTGTCCCCTCGACGATCACCAGTGGTGTACGGCCAGTGTAGGAGATCACTCACCACACCATGATGCCGGGTGTTGGCCCTGTGTGCCTCGGTCGTATGCAGTCCTGATTGTGGCGCTCACCTGCACGGCGCCAAACACGCATACGACCATCATTGGCACCAAGGCAGAAGCGACTCTCATCGCTGAAGACGACACGTCTCCTTTCGTCCCTCCATTCACGCCTGTCGCGACACCACTGGAGGCGGGCTGCACGATGTTGGGGCGTGAGCGGAAGAGGGCCTAACGGTGTGCGGGACCGTAGCCCAGCTTCATGGAGACGGTTGCGAATGGTCCTCGTCGATACCCCAGGAGCAACAGTGTCCATAATTTGCTGGGAAGTGGCGGTGCGGTCCCCTACGGCACTGCGTAGGATCCTACGGTCTTGGCGTGCATCCGTGCGTCGCTGCGGTCCAGTCCCAGGTCGACGGGCACGTGCACCTTCCGCCGACCACTGGCGACAACATCGATGTATTTTGGAGACCTCACGCCCCACGTGTTGAGCAATTCGGCGGTACGTCCACCCGGCCTCCCGCATGCCCACTATACGCCCTCGCTCAAAGTCCGTCAACTGCACATACGGTTCACGTCCACGCTGTCGTGGTATGCTACCAGTGTTAAAGACTGCGATGGAGCTCCGTATGCCACGGCAAACTGGCTGACACTGACGGCGGCGGTGCACAAATGCTGCGCAGCTAGCGCCATTCGACGGCCAACACCGCGGTTCCTGGTGTGTCCACTGTGCCGTGCGTGTGATCATTGCTTGTACAGCCCTCTCGCAGTGTCCGGAGCAAGTATGGTGGGTCTGACACACCGGTGTCAATGTGTTCTTTTTTCCATTTCCAGGAGTGTACATTATTCCGTGGTTTATTAAGTTTTCAAATTTATACTGACTTTTTGATCACCCGGTACACTGTAATGGTGGTTAGTTACCTTTGAGACAGGACGCGGTGAGCTGAAATCGTCAAGAACGTCTTAAAAGTGACAAAGACGCAATTATCAACGTCTCACTGAGTTTGACCGAGGTCGTGTAGGAGGGCTACGAGGAGCTGGATGCTCCTTCAGCGTTATTGCAGAAAGAGTTGGCAAGAATATAGCCACTGCAGCTGACAGCGGTGATTTACGAGAATGTACGATGGCAAGAAGACCGAGCACAAGACGGCCACGTGACACTACCGAGAGGGAAGACCATAGTGTGCGGCGTGTGGCTCTGGCGCATCGTACTGCATCTGCAGAAGCAGTCTGAGCAGGAGTTGGCACCACATTGACACAACCAACTGTTACAAATCTGTTACTTCAAGGATAGTTCCGAGTCAGACGCCTTGGAGCGTGCATTCCATTGATTCGAAACCACCGCCGTTTCCATTTCAGTGGTGTCAAGTGAGAGCTCATTGAAGAGCAGGGTGGAGGTCTGTTTTCAAATGAAAGCTGGTTCTGCCTCGGTGCCAGTGATGGCCGTGTGTTGGTTAGGAGGAGGCCAGCTGACGGTTTGCAACCAACCTGTCTGCATTGAACCTACAACTGAAGATATGGTCTGGGGTACGACGATTGCGTATGACAGTAGGAGCACCCTGACTGCAAAATTGTACGTCAGTCTGGTGATTCGACCCGTTGTGCTGCCACTCATAAACAGCTTCCCAGTTGGTATTTTCCAACAGGATAACGCTCGCCCACATACCGCTGCTGTAACCGAACACGCTCTATAGAGTAGATGTTTGGTTTGTGGGACGGTCCACTGCGCGGTCACAGCGTCCGTACAAAGTCCTAATTATTACACAGTCCATTTTTTTTTTCACAGTCCAATCTAGCAACGGTCAAGAATGATGATGTTAATGATGATGAAATGATGAGGACAATACGAACACCCAGTCCTGGGACAGAGAAAATCCCCAACCCGGCCGGGAATCGTATCCGGGTCCCCGTGATCCGTAGGCGGCAACGCTAGCCACGAGACCACGAGCAGCCGACGTTCTACGGAGTGTCGATATGTCGCCTTGGCCTGTTCAATCATCAAATCTGGCTCAAATAGAGCGCCGGCCGGAGTGGCCGAGCGGTTCTAGGCGCTACAGTCTGGAACCGAGCGACCGCTACGGTCGCAGTTTCGAATCCTATCTCGGGCATGAATGTGTGTGATGTCCTTAGGTTAGTTAGGTTTAATTAGTTCCAAGTTTTAGGTGACTGATGACCTCAGAAGTTAAGTCGCATAGTGCTCTGAGCCATTTGAACCTTCCAATAGAGCACTAAAGGGACATAATCGGACAAAAACTCAAGATTCATCCACAGACAGCATTAACGGTCCCTGTATTCACCTACCAAGTGCTACAGGCATGGAAATTGATCCCACAAAATGTCACCCGGCATCTGTACAATGAAAACTCGTTTGCACGCTTGCATTGAACATTCTGGGGGCTACATCGGTTATAAAAGAATCGGAATTTCATATTTGCAATAGATTTTCCTGCGCTTACATTAACCTGTGAAATTGTAACGTTAATCACGTAAATATATTACCTAGACAAATGTATTCCAGAAATTTCATGAAGTTGCGCAAATTATTTTTTGGTGTCGTGATTATTTTTTCCGTCAGTGTGGATGTCTCCAGAGAAAAGTACATGAAAGAAGTTAACCAAATCAACGAAGAGTAGAATTGCTTTCTAGAAGAGAACGTTAAAATGTTCAACTGTGTCGTCGATGCAGCGCTGTTAGTGCTTTGTCAAATGGCAAGATGCACGTCAGTGAAACCGTTACGTGTCGAAGGATAGGAATGAGAAGTGGTGGCTGAGAAGGAAGGGAGACAAGCTCGTAGCCTATCCACGACTACATTGAACAAGCATTGAGCCACACGAGATAGCCGTGCGGTCTAGGGGCGTCCTGTCACGGTCCGTGCGGCTGCTCCAATCGGAGGTTCGAATCCTCCCTCGGGCATGGGTGTGTGTGTGTTGTTCTTAGCATAAGTTAGTTTAAGTAGTGTGTAAGCTTAGAGACCGATGACCTCAACAGTTTGGTCCCATAAGAAATAAAACTTTGACGTGTGCTGATGAAATTGTAATCGCGTCAGAGACGGACTAGGACTTAGAACAACTGAAAGGATTGGATCGTGTCTTAAAGAGGTTATAGGAGGAACATCAATAAAGTAGTACGGTGGTAAAGGAATATGTTCGAATAAAATCACACTCTCGAAAGTGAATTAGGATACGAAATGAGGCACTAAACGTAGTAGTTTTCTTGTATTTGGGCTGAAAAATAACTGATGACAGCTAAAGAAGAGAGCGTGCAAAATGCACACTGTCTACAACAAGAAAAACAATTGTGTGAAAGAGAAATTTGTTAACCTTTGATACAAACATAACAGTTATGAACTCTTTTGTTATCTATGGCCTTGTTCGGGTGGGAAATGCGGTTAGTAAATAGTACTGAAAAGATATGAAGGACAGATTTTGGATTTCTGGTACATATAACTGTTATGAATACTTTTGTAAAGTTCGTGTGGGAGAAGCGGACAATAAATAGTACAGAAAAACATGAAGGACAGGTTTTGGAATGTGATATTCCAGAATGCTGAAGATTACATGGTGTGATCGAATAACCAACGAGGACGTACTGAATCATACTGGAGAATAAAGAAATCTAACTCAACCAGACTAAAAGAAGGCAGCGATTTCCAGGACACATCCTGAGGGATGGTGGACTCTACAATTGTAATAGTGGGAAGTATGAGTTGTGCGGAGAGAGATGTGCGTGGTACGAGCAGGTGTAAAAACTGGGAGGGAGAGCAAAGCTTGACTACAGTAAGACTGCTGAAATAGATGTCGGTTATTATAGTTAATGCAGATATAAAGAAACACCCACAGTATGGATTACCGTGGGAAGGTGCAAGAGACCAGTCGTCGTACTGAAAACTACAACAACAAGAAAATAAACATCTGCAGAGCCGGCAGTTCAGTTCAGCATACCGGCACTGAGAAAACAACATTCCGTAACTGATTTTTCCGAATTATTATGATTTCTGGCAGTTCGCATACTTGAGTCAGTGTACCTACAGTTCCCACTGAAACGACAAATTTTGAATTTCTCTAGGATGAAAATGAAACTAAAACATCCATTATAACTCAATTAAGGTAAAAATGGCATAAATTCCGCGTGACCAAAAGGGATGAGATACACCGTAACTCGACCTTTCCTTGTGGCTTTCAACGGACGATATTGTCTGAAAAGGGACTGCGTTGCCAGAAGGCTGTAGTGCAGAGCAGGCAGACCTGAACAGGATGGAAAGTTGGTGTAGTAGTAGCAGCTGTCACCACTCACAACAGTTACACGCCCTTCTTTCAGCTCTCTCTCTCTCTCTCTCTCTCCCTCCCTCCCTTCCTCTCCCCCTCCCCTCCTTCTTTCCCCCCCCCCTCCACCCGTCTCCCTCCATCAACTAAAGAACGACTCGAGAACTGCTTTTCCACTCTTTAAGAGATGTTCAACAAGCAAGGAACTAAGAAAGTTTGCTGTGACTGTGCGATCTTTCGCGTTTACGGAACAACTCCACGAAAACTCAGTTACGCGGTATCTTTTCTTCAACGATGAAACAGGAGAGTCAGCATAACTTGCTTTACACTGACTGACACTTATGTAGTTGTCAACTACATAGGTGGGATATAAAGTAGTGTCAGCGCTGTAACAGTTCAATCAGTCTCCATTGACGTAGATCACCGCATTACATGCTCTCGCAAGGGAACCTCCCCATCGCACCCCCCTCAGATTTAGTTATAAGTTGGCACAGTGGATAGGCCTTGAAAAAGTCCATGTGGAAGATAGGCAACATCAGGGACTGTTTGGGCTCAGGAGCGCCGTGGTCCCGTGGTTAGCGTGAGCAGTAGCGGAACGAGAAGTCTTTGGTTCAAGTCTTCCCTCGACTAAAAGCTTTAAATTTTTTATTTTCAGACTATTATCTGTCCGTGATCGTGTGTCAATTATCGAAGTTCAGGCACTCACACATAATCAACTTCGCTCTCCTAAATTCCAGGACATGTTCAGATTTGCTTGGACGTATGCAGGATTTGACGGTCTACACACGTAAAAATTTGAAAACGTTAAACACATGTTTTGACAGTGCACAGGGAAAACTGTGCGACTGTGAAACTGTTGCATTCATTTGTTGCAGTTTATGTGACAAACTCTTATGTTTTCATCACTTTTTTGGGAGTGATTATCACATCCACAAGAAAACCTAAATCGGGCAAGGTAGAAGAATCTTTCTACCTATTCGCCAAGGTGGGTCGACAACATATTCCTGTCATGTGACGCATATGCCGTCACCAGTGTCGTATAGAATATATCAGACGTGTTTTCCTGTGGAGTAATCGGTTGACCTATGACCTTGCGATCAAATATTTTCGGTTCCCATTGGAGAGGCGCGTCTTTTCGTCTACTAATCGCACGGTTTTGCGGTGCGGTCGCAAAACAGACACTAAACGTTTTGCAGTGAACAGAGACGTCAATGAATGAACGGACAGATCATAACTTCGCGAAAATAAAGAAAGTAAAATTTTCACTCGAGTGAAAATTTGAACCAAGGACCTCCCGATCCGCAGCTGCTCAAGCTAACCACGGGACCACGGCGCTCCTGAGCTTATTATGTCCTCATATGTTGCCTATCTTGCGATTGGACTACTCAGTTTGTATATTTTGCTTATTTTTTTCATAGTTCCACACAACTTCTTCCTGTTTTCTCGATTGATCTGTGTTTAGTTTTTCAAGGCCTATCCACTGTGCCAACTTATAACTAAATCTGAGGGGGGTGCGATGGGGAGGTTCCCTTGTCAGTACAATCGCTCTCTATCTCGATCAACTTCCTCCAGACAGATGGAAGGTATCGTACGCCGCATCTGCCGGTGTCTCGCAAGGACCGCCTTATGGAACGGATGACGTCTTCTATCGTATTGTAGAGCTTTCGTTCTATGAAGAGGTTCCTTCATTTTGGCAACAGGTCGTAATCACAGGACTCATATTGTGTTAATACTGTTGATGTTCCAGTACCACCCCACGTACGTAGGAGCTCCTGCTGGAGGTTCGCCGTTGGCATCGTGCATCCTCCTGAAAGAAGATGGGATGCCTAGAGGGTGCTTTCACTTTCTTCTCAATGCGGGACGAAGGTGATGCAGTATTTGGCAGGAGTCACAGTGTGTTAGAGTGCTTGAACTGGTCTCCCGCGCTTACAGCCACTGCACATTGCAACTGACTGACACACAGCCGTCACTGATCGCCGCACTAATTCACCTAACCTTCTGCTAACAGCTGCAGAAAACGCGCATTCTACTTGACCCAAGTCCATCACTTTAAAGCAGTGTTTCATCAACTCATGTACACGAGGAACCGTCCCCCCCCCCCCCCCCTCCCTGCTGAGCCTTCTTCTTTCCAGATCTCCCCAAGTTGAAAGCACAGGCTGAAACGTCCTAAGCCACCTTAAGCCCTTTTCACTCGAGCTGCTCTGTTTACAATGGACTACTCGCTGAGAATCTGCGTCACGTGTTTGCGTGCGAATCTGCTACAAACTAGGTGGTGAGTGAGTCCGTGACGAACTGAATGTTCCGAACATGAAGTTCTTAATTTTTAAGTACGTGAGAACTGCAGCTGTACAGAAACAAGGGACGTCGACGTCGTCTGCTAACATGCGAAATTAACCGTAATCCCGCCAAGCTCCCTTCTGTTGAAGTGATTGATTGTGCGCTTTTGTGGTTTTTTTTCCTATGACTTGCAAAGGTTGCACGAAGGAATGGTAATTTGTTTATATTAGTGTTCTTCCACAAAAGAAATGAAACATCCGAAATAAAAAAAGTGTTTGCGTTTTAAAATATCTGGACAAAAAGCTTACACTGTGCATTAATAAAAATCTATATAGATAAACGTATTAATGAAACTTGCTCAAAAGTGAAAAAATCAGATCTGCTTAAAAAAGAAAATAAGTTTCTAAGCATCTTGGTAGTTGGAAAAAAACGAGATACAAGCACTTTCTAATTACTGTTCCAAGTGTTTGTAAGTGTATATTTTCTCCAGCAAAGAAACTTTTTAAATGTTTTGGCGACACCTTACGTATTGATTCAGTTCTCAGTTTACCATATAGTCACTGCCATGAACACATACTCTGAATTTTGCATTGGCCGTTGCCACTGCTTATTCCTACAAACTCTTGCTGTATTTCGAATTTTTTGTAATAAGGATGTTTCCTCAGAACCTCATTTTCGCCGTTATGGTGCCAAACTGCACAGTAGACAACTCTCCCAACATTCGAGAAAACGGCCACTCAGGCGAGACTCAGTTCAGGATTAAACCGTCAAAAGCGCTGCAGTAGGTTACCTTGCCACAAGTAGTCGAATGAGAGACGAGAAATTCGTTCGTGTGGAAACGGTTTTAGACGACGGTCACTCCCTTTATACGTTCTCCTATCGGTGCATCTCCGTTCTGGAAATTTCTCCCCAGTACAAACAACAACTGGAACGGACTTTACGCAGTGATAATCCGTACATCAAACGGGCATCTAACAACTTCCCGTTTCCGTACACGTCCAATTCCCTGTGCTGGAAACAAAATCCCTGACCAGCACTTTTAGACAGTTATGTGTCCTCCAAGGCCGTAATAACCGCTACAGCAGTTGATACAACGTATGAGTAACGCAATGAATTAAGTGTCCTGCTTACGCTAGCACCACTGAAGGGGAACATTTACGGGGAACACAAGAATTTGATCTTTACATGATGACGTTACCAAGAGCAAATTGCGTATCTGCAATGCAGGAAAGGGTTTTTCTGTGATAAGCAGGGACATTCCGTTGCCATGTCTTGCTCATGAGTAACGTAATATGAAGAGTTGGGGGAATGTGTCGTAATTTAAGAATAAATTGTTTCTGGACCCACGTCCAAAGTAAGGAATTTCTTTTTAAACATGTTTGATTCCCTAGAACCTCGCTGTTGAAACTTGACGAAAAACTGAATCTGTCTTGAACGAACTGTGACAGAATCCCAAACAACAGGGAACTGATGTTCTAGGACATGCATCGATACCATGAAATGGTGTGGTGTCACCGCCAGACACCACACTTGCTAGGTGGTAGCCTTTAAATCGGCCGCGGACCGTTAGTATACGGCGGACCCGCGTGTCGCCACTGTCAGTGATAGCAGACCGAGCACCACCACACGGCAGGTCTAGAGAGACGTCCTGGCACTCGCCCCAGTTGTACAGCCGACGTTCATAGCAATGGTTCACTGACAAATACGCTCTCATTTGCCGAGACGATAGTTAGCATAGCCTTCAGCTACATTTGCTACGACCTAGCAAGGCGCCGTATTCAATTGATAATTAATAGTATGAAGCATGTACCGCAACGAGAGATGTTCTACAATTGTGGATTAAAGTTAAGTATTACATCATCTACGTACTTTATTGGCAATTCTCAAGATATTTTCCTGTTCCAGACCTCACGCCAGTCAGCGCGTAATTAAACGCGTGCTTTTCGGCCTCCTCTAGAAAAACAGTGTTGGCTCTTCTGCCAACACTACAAATGGTGCATTGATAATGACTAGGCACCAGCCAAAATCTATATTTGCCTAATAAAACCTGAATGAAAAGGGCACCTGGATGCTGTGCTCTAGCATTTGAATGTGTATGGACGATTAGTCTACCCGTTTTCTGGCCGTCTGTTATAGAATCGCTAATTTTTGATGTTGTTAGGGTAACTAATCATCACACGCAGTGTACTGACAACAAACATCTCAATTACTCCTTAGAAAGATATGATTAACATACCATCTTCAAAAGTGACAATTTTCGTTCGGTCCCACAGCAAAACATATTTCGGAGTACCTCCTTCTAACATTTGTGCCCCTAGCACAACCACGAAGACATGGTTCATTCCACACATGAATCGATTGGCCTGCAGCCAACCTGAATACTCATATTTATTCCAGAACTCATTGACCAAACAGTACTGAACCTTCGATTGACATACAAACCAAATCTAATTACATGTGGAAGGAATCATTCTGATATAATAGAAGTAAATATAGTTTAGAATATTGACATCCATTACGTCGTATCGTTACTTGATTTTCTCACGTTGCTTGGTTAATCCTTATTCGCCTCCCTTCCTGATGCATTTTAACTTTTTCTTAATGATTCAAATATCACTTCTTTCCTTTATCGAGTGTGAGCGAGTACGTGAGAAGAAGACCTTAACAGAACCTTTGTTATTTTATTATACGAACACTATTGTGTTTTCTTAGAATGCAGTCTATTTCGGCAGATGATAGGAAACGGAATGGGCAATGCGCTGTTTATTACAGACCATTTTAAAGCAGACTTTTATGAGATAGTTCTGCTGAACTGCACACTGAGTGTTACTTTTTGTGAGTGAATCAAATTATGAAGGACGTACTTTATAAATAAGCACTAACGCGTGTTTTATTCATATTACGGCACTGCGAATTTTGTAAGTGGCATTCATTGTTAGTGTGGAATAAAACGACGAAGATAGAATCTAATGCATTCCAGGCTAAATCATCACTCTAAGATTTGACACTAGATAGAAACAACTATAAATTTTGATTAAAAACTTTTGTGATGGTGACCTCGATACAATGGAATACTAACTGCTTTGCAACAAATATTAACCGTCGTTAGCCAACCGAAATCGCTTATCTAGCAGCACTGGAGTACGCTGCGATCAAGACTAATGAAAATAGACGTGTCGGTTTTCTTCTCACGTTTTGCAAACACTATAGCTACACTTGAAGGAAAAGGTGTGCAACACCAATGTGAAACAATTGATGAAAGTGTTTTCTTTCTGGAGAGGACCAAATGAACAAAAAATAGTATATGTTCAACATGGTTTTGAAGCCGATAGCCTCTGTTATGCGTTATGCGTAATAACTATCAAGATTTGTGCGTAACAATTGCACTTTCAAAGTTTTTATTTTTACTTTTGTTTAACATAGGGAAAGTAGTTTGCCGGTCTTCTTTCAGTACAAACAGCTTCGTGTAGTCGTAGAAAGAGCCTACACAGTTGCTGATACGTAATTAATTCTTTATAAAGTCATAAGAAGTTATTTTAATATTCTTTCTTCACTCGAAATAACGATTTTGTGCTATTTGTGTGATATCCTATGACTTTTTACATATGAAAATGTTGAAAGATGCAATAAATGTTCAACCTTGGCAATGTTGTTCAAAATGCGACGATTGTTTCGTCCCGTAATTTTGTCTAGTTTTATTAATTTATTTTTATTACAGCAAAAAACCACCTTACGTTTCAACGAAATTCCGTCCACAATATAGCGGCGAAATTATTAAAAAATGCTAACCAATTTAGTCTAAGAAAGTGAGGTTTTACTAAATGTTTTGAAGGTGATGATGAGCATAGTGGATCATTCTTGGATGTGGTAGATGTGTAGGATGCCAACAACCACGCATGAGCACCGCCTACTTGATGGATGGGGTCCGACAGCCGAACTCTTCCAGTCATTCCACCAGGAAGGAGGTACACGGCTCGTGTTGTCTGTAGTTCAACCATGCCTAGACGGTCAGTATCGGGCATTTTTACTTTGTGCCAGGAAGGGCTCTCAACAAGGGAAGTGTCCAGGCGTCTCGGAGTGAACCAAAGCGATGTTGTTCGGACATAGATGAGATGTAGAGATACAGGAATTGTCTATGACATGCTTCGCTGGGCTGCCAAAGGGCTAATACTGCAGTAGGTGACCGTTACCTACGGATTATGGCTCGGATGAACCCTGACAGCAACACCACCATGTTGAATAACGATTTTCAAGCAGCCACAGGACGTTGTGTTACAACTCAAACTGTGCACAATAGGCTGCATGATGCACATCTTCACTCCCGAAGTCCATGGCGAGATAAATCTTTGCAACCACGGCACCATGCAGCGCGGTACAACTGGGTCCAGCAACATGCCGAATGGACCGCTCAGGACTGGCATCACGTTCTCTTCACCGATGAGTGTCACACGTGCCTTCAACCAGACAATGTTTGGAGGCAACTCGGCCAGGCTGAACGCCTTAGACACGCTGTACAGCGAGTACAGCGCGGTGGAGGTTCCCTGCTGTTTTGGGGGGCATTCTGTGGAGCCGATGTACGCCGCTGGTGGTCGCGGAAGCTGTGCGATACGTGAATGCCATACTTCGACAGATAGCGCAACCATCTCGGCAACATATTGGCAAGGCATTCATCTTCATGGACGACAATTCGCGCCCCCATCGTGCATATCTTATGAATGACTTCCTTCAGGATAACGACATCGCACGACTAGAGTGGCCCTACCGAACATGCCTGGGATATATTGAAAAGGGCTCTTTATTGACGACGTGACCCACCAGCCACTCTGAGAAATCTCCGCCGAATCGCCGTTGAGCAGTGGGACAATCTAGACCAACATTGGCTTGATGAACTTGTGGGTAGTATGCCACGACGGATAAGGCATGCATCAATGCAAGAGGACGTGCTACTGGGTACTGGGAGAGGTACCGGTGTGTAAATCAATCTGGACCACCACCTCTGAAGGTCTCGCTGTATGGTGGTACAACATGCAATGTGTGGTTGTCATGAGCAACAAAAAGGGCGGAAATGATGCTTATGTTGATCTCTATTCCAATTTTCTGCACAGGTTCCGGAACTCTTGGAACCGAGGTGATGCTAACCATTTTTTGATGAGTGTATAATCTGTGAGAACAGAGAACATTATTTCCTGTTTTTTTATTTTCTTCTATCTAAATCTATATATTTTTCGTTTTACTGATTAGTATGGGAATGGCAGCAGAAAAGAATTACTGTAAGGCAAAATTAAAACAGTACTGCTACGAACACTACGTTAACGATGCACGAGTAATATAAGAAGCTGTGAGTAGTTTCGATTATGGACGTGGAAGTTTCTGACTGGTGTAAGTCCGTGTGGATGAGTAACGTGTACAGAGGTTTCTTATCGCACAGCGAAATCCTGTGTCGCGATTATTAAAAAAAATTTCAGTGGATGTTAAAGAACCGACTATGCCAAGCACTGGTTATTACGGACCATTGTAAAGAACGCCTTGACGAAGTTGTCCTGCTGAATTGCCCGTTGTGCGTTAATTTTCTGCGAGAGAATCGGACTGCAATGGACACCTTTAATTTTATGCAGCTTAAAGGCAAAGAAAGTCAGTTTTCTTCCAGTTTGCAATTACTTTCAATGTTATCAGTCTTCCAGTAGACGACGGTATTTATTCCTGTTGTTTACAAGAGTCACAATGCAGTAACAGCATTCCATAGGTTTTGCGTCACCGCAAGCTGTGTTCTGTATTCAGTGAACGAAATACACTCCTGGAAATGGAAAAAAGAACACATTGACACCGGTGTGTCAGACCCACCATACTTGCTCCGGACACTGCGAGAGGGCTGTACAAGCAATGATCACACGCACGGCACAGCGGACACATCAGGAACCGCGGTGTTGGCCGTCGAATGGCGCTAGCTGCGCAGCATTTGTGCACCGCCGCCGTTAGTGTCAGCCAGTTTGCCGTGGCATACGGAGCTCCATCGCAGTCTTTAACACTGGTAGCATGCCGCGACAGCGTGGACGTGAACCGCATGTGCAGTTGACGGACTTTGAGCGAGGGCGTATAGTGGGCATGCGGGAGGCCGGGTGGACGTACCGCCGAATTGCTCAACACGTGGGGCGTGAGGTCTCCACAGTACATCGATGTTGTCGCCAGTGGTCGGCGGAAGGTGCACGTGCCCGTCGACCTGGGACCGGACCGCAGCGACGCACGGATGTACGCCAAGACCGTAGGATCCTACACAGTGCCGTAGGGGACCGCACCGCCACTTCCCAGCAAATTAGGGACACTGTTGCTCCTGGGGTATCGGCGAGGACCATTCGCAACCGTCTCCATGAAGCTGGGCTACGGTCCCGCACACCGTTAGGCCGTCTTCCGCTCACGCCCCAACATCGTGCAGCCCGCCTCCGGTGGTGTCGCGACAGGCGTGAATGGAGGGACGTGTCGTCTTCAGCGATGAGAGCCGCTTCTGCCTTGGTGCCAATGACGGTCGTATGCGTGTTTGGCGCCGTGCAGGTGAGCGCCACAATCAGGACTGCATACGACCGAGGCACACAGGGCCAACACCCGGCATCATGGTGTGGGGAGCGATCTCCTACACTGGTCGTACACCACTGGTGATCGTCGAGGGGACACTGAATAGTGCACGGTACATCCAAACCGTCATCGAACCCATCGTTCTACCATTCCTAGACCTGCAAGGGAACTTGCTGTTCCAACAGGACAATGCACGTCCGCATGTATCCCGTGCCACCCAACGTGCTCTAGAAGGTGTAAGTCAACTACCCTGGCCAGCAAGATCTCCGGATCTGTCCCCCATTGAGCATATTTGGGACTGGATGAAGCGTCGTCTCACGCGGTCTGCACGTCCAGCACGAACGCTGGTCCAACTGAGGCGCCAGGTGGAAATGGCATGGCACAACCAGCATCTCTACGATCGTCTCCATGGGAGAATAGCAGCCTGCATTGCTGCGAAAGATGGATATACACTGTACTAGTGCCGACATTGTGCATGCTCTGTTGCCTGTGTCTATGTGCCTGTGGTTCTGTCAGTGTGATCATGTGATGTATCTGACCCCAGGAATGTGTCAATAAAGTTTCCCCTTCCTGGGACAATGAATTCACGGTGTTCTTATTACAATTTCCAGGAGTGTAGTTGGCTTTTAATTTCTTACGACCGTCACACAGTGCGAAGAGGGACACACAGTGCGAAGAGAAGTCTGAATTGCTATTTATTTCACTTCTCTTCCGTATTTGGATTTATCAAGAAACTGAAGTCTGCAACATTAATTTCTTCACCGGATTTCGAAAAATGGAATGTAGGTGAAGTATTCGCATGCGTTTCACTTTATTGTTTCGATCGAGACCACAGTCTTAGACAGAGTAGAAGAAACAACACGATAGTTAGACAGGCTTTAATTATAGGGGTTCTACGTACGAGATGATGTGAGTCACGACTCTGCTGTATTATAGATGAACTTAAGACACAATATTTCATCACCATTGTTATTAGTATTAATTTTTGCAACATCTGCCACACAAAAATTTAATAAATATAGTGGTCTCGAATACGAGATGACTGTTGAATATAAACAACTGCTTATTTTGAGAGGCTATTAGACATCGCTCGACAAATCAGTGGCATATTTTTTTGCAGAGGCTGTTAAACTATTAAGCCTAAGCTTTGAAAACGCTGTTATTAACGAAACAAAATCTACAAATGTGAAGGTAATTTCGGTAGTACTCAGTGGAGTGTTGTAGTGTCGCTACTGTTTACAATTTCTATTACTGATCTAGTCGATAATGCCGTGGCTATTCGTTTACTATGCTGTCGTCTACATGAAGGCTGCATTACGAGTAGACTAGGAAAATGCTAGCAGTTCTGCAAAGCATAGGCGGTTGCCACAGGAATTGGCAGTTGACCCTAAATGTAAATAAATGTAGCATATCACGCTCAGATAGCTGAAGGAACCCATTACTGTTCAACTTCAGTAAGAATGTCTTCTATCTGCGTTTGCTTTCAGATAAATTTGGATTGTGTCCGCCTTGAGTAAAACACAAAATTACCTTCTTTTTTTCCCACACTTGTTACGCCAAAGTTTCAGCATCATCGGTGGGCTTTTATTTACTTTCTGTTAAAAGGAGCAAATGTTCTTTGCTATTTGTAAACATATAAAATTAAGTTTTCAAGAATATATTACAAAGTTGAATAACAGACAAACTTTTGTACCTATTTATCTTGAAACCACATTCTGCGGTTTTCTGAGTTTCTTGTGTTTTGCGTCATACTCTCTTTCCTTCCAAACAACAAAGAAGAGCGTTAAGAAGTAAAGCTGTCGTTCCACATTTGATGAACACTTTATGGACATGAAACAGACAAAGGGAACGGCAACACCAACTTGAAAATCCTCAAATACGGCAACAGCACCCTACAAAAATTAATAATCGAAGAAAACTAGCAAATACAAACAGCCATAGTCGAAGGAAAACTAATAATAAATGGCATATACGCCTCAGGAATATTCAAAACTCATAATTTGTAAAGAGGAACAGTGAAAGTTAGGTGATGCAGTTGCAATTGTTCATTGCGAGGATAGTACAGAAACCTGAATAAGTAAGAGAAACATACTTCAAAACCAGTCACAAATACACACACACACACACACACACACACACACACACACACAGACAGACACACATGTGCGGGCACACAAAATCTTCCACCCAGAATTAAGCAACTTTTCTATATGGCTACAAATGACAAACTGAAAGGAAAGCAAGTAATACGCAAATCATAAAAAAGCAGGAAAACAGAAATCACAGCATATAGGAAGAAGGTGTACATGTAAAATACTTTCTCTGTTACTCAAGTTTGTAATTGTTTTTCTAGAAACTAAAATTTTTATGTGTTCAAGCAGTAAAGAGCATTTTTTCCTGTATTACAGGAAAAATAAAAGGATGCTTACGAAACTTCAGCGAAACATTCTGGGTAAAGAAGAAAAACAAACAAAAAATTATGTTCTTCTCAAGGCGGAAGCCATCGAGAAACAAATTCACTACCGGTCAGTTGCACTTCAAGCGATAAAAGACTGGAAACACGGACTACCGCAAAATGCGAAAGAGTAACCATGCAGAGTAACCTACAGTGGAATGACGGCATTGAACAAATAACAATAGAAGCAAGTGCCAGACTGAGACCAATTGAAAAAAAAACTTAAGAGGATGTAACCCATCCATAAAGGATGTTGCTTGCAAATCACTCGTTGATCGAATGCTCAGTATTGGAAAGTTTGGAAATTTGTGTAAAGTGTTATGGGACCAAACTGCTGAAATCATCGGTCCCTAAGCTTATACTCTACTTAACCTAACTGAAACTAACTTACGCTAAGGACAACAGACACACCCAGCCCCAGGGAGGACTCGAACCTCCGACGGGGTTGGAGCAGCGCGAACCGTGACGAGACGTCCAAGACCACGCGGCTACACCGCGCAGCTGCTCAGTATTGTTCATCTGTCCGCGACCAAGTAGGAGTAGTAGACGAGGTACCAAAGATCCATAGAAGAGAGACATATTTCGTCAGGGTATCGTTTACTCGGCGCAAGGACGTTACAGAGATACTCAAAAAACTCCTGTGGCAGGTGCTGCTAGAGACGGTTTGATTATGAGGGAGATCTTCAGTGTTGAAATTTTGAAAATACTTTCCAAGACGGGTCAAGCAGCAATTTATTTCGTAGCATATATCTGTGGCAAAACGATCAGGATGAAAAAAACATCAAAGAAATTAGATGTCGTACGGAGATTTGCCCACAGTCCTTGGCCCCACACGTCATCCGCGAAAGGAGGAAAGGGGAGAAGTTGTAGTGGTACCTCTACCGCACACCACAACCTGATTTGTTGATTACGTGTGTAGATTTAGATATAACCATCAAATTTAAAAATAGTCCATGAATTCATAAAATATCTTCGTGTAAAACATTTATGATTGTTAGCTTTGCTTTAAGTTCTGGTCCTACCGCACGTCAAGAAAAAAGCTCTCACGAATACCGCATGGCCTGGGATCTCTTGGTACAAATATTCTGCGAAGTAAGACGTCTTCTCAATTTTTTTATGAACCGTCCAATAGCTCTGCTAGTCGTTGTAAGCGGTTTCCAGTGAGCTCTCGTGCATGAGTTTTACTGGTGATCCGCTGAGATCGACCCGGTCTCTGGTGGCGCCAGTGTTTGCGTAGGCAGCAGGGACAGCCGACTCAAAGGGCCGCCGCGGGCGCCGAAGGCCGTCTTGTTGGAGACAGCCCGCCGTATGTGTGTGTGTGTGTGTGTGTGTGTGTGTGTGTGTGCGTGTGTCAGAGAGAGCCAGAGGGACAGACAGAGAGACAGGCGCTCACGGCATATCCACACCACCTGGAAGTGGAGCGATTCTGTTGCTTACTGCTAGACTTGAGACCGAAACCCACTAACATGGGTTTAAAAGGGTGGAGTGGGGTGGTGCGGATAAGGAAGGAACCAAACTGCTTGGTCATTGGTCCCTTGTTCCTATTGTAACAATTCCACAAGGGAAAAAACAAAGGCCGGCCGGAGTGGCCGTGCGATTCTAGGCGCTACAGTCTGGAACCGAGCGACCGCTACGGTCGCAGGTTCGAATCCTGCCTCGGGCACGGATGTGTGTGATGTCCTTAGGTTAGTTACGTTTAATTAGTTCTAAGTTCTAGGTGACTGATGACCTCAGAAGTTAAGTCGCAGTGGTCAGAGCCATTTGAACCATTTTTGAAAGAATAAAACAAACGAGACATGCAGCACAAAACCGAAAGGAGGGAAAAACCACAAGAACGACTAACATGACAACATTACGGGCTGGCCGTCTTCGATTTTCTTCATGCTTATAGAAATAGGAGGTCAGTGCCCGGACATAAATTCCCTAAAGCAGTGGGACGCAATAAAAAATAAATAAAAAAGGAGGAAACTAAAAAATATTGACTATGAAAATTAAATTTCCGAGGGTTGTTAAGTAAAAAAAGGTTTTGGTTTATTAACGTATTCGCTGGTAGTGAATTGTAATCGTAAACTCACTTGTTCGGATCTCGCTACGAGCATTTTGTACAATTTGGTCTAGATCCATTATTTAAAAACAAGTGGGAAAGTTTTTTAACAAGCATGGAATAGTAATAGTTTAATAACAACACTATGTTTTTATTTTTAATTACTATTCGTATGGAACGGGACTATTAACAATAAATTAAAATTTTCTACAAAAAAGCGAAACATCAAACACAAAAAATTTTATTGTACCATTGATGTACACAATTTATTTCATTTAACAAAAAAGGCATTTCGCTTTTTTCTATCAAACTATAATTCATTTTCAACCAATCGCTAATTAAAAATAAAACAGGCGTTATTTTTATTGAAGCTATTATTCAACAATTGTTAACTAAATTTCAATTTTTTAATAAATATGAAACTTAAACAAAAGTAACTCAGTACCGGCAACTTGATGCAGCCCCACAGTCGCCTGGGAGTGCATCCTACGCTAGATCACTTTGCTATCAACATGTTCTGAGTGTCCCAGCTATCACACGATGAAGTTTCGCTGCCGAGAGCCCTGTGTTTGACGCAGAACCTCTCCCTGTGGCTCGTGCGCTCACGGAGTCTTTTGTGATCTGACCTGAAATTAATAAATTAATGGAAACCAAGTTGAAAATGACTGAATTTCGTCTGATGACGAATAAACCCGAAATTTTCGACATTGCAGAGCAGAGAATCAGTGATTTTAAGACTGCTATAAACAAGAGTACAAAGAAGGTGTGAAGGTCCTTCTGTTATATACTGAGTCCTCCAGAAAAATTTATACACTCTTTGTCAGGCTCTATCAAGATATCGATATTATCGTTCGATTTGAGTTACGAGTGTACTATGGTCTTTGGCTCAACAGATGTTAGTACTTTCATTTGGATATTGAGAAAATAAGATGGCTGGAGCACACTTGACATTCGAGGAACGAGAATGCATTGTGAAGTGGTTTTTCGAGTTTGATATTGTCCTTGAAGTGCAACGCCGGAGGAGGTGGAAGTTTGAAACAGAAACGCCACCCCACCTAAAAATTAAACGCATCACTGACATGCTTGAATTGCATGGAACGATTTGTGATATTCACAAAGGAAGATCAGGAAGACAGCGTACAGCAATAGTCCTGATTCGTCGGCTCTCGTGTTGGAAACCTTTCTTAATTCTCCACAGAAGTCTGCTACGCAATGTGGCTGTGAAGTGGGGGTTACAGTGCAAGAATTCTGAAAGCTACGAAGTGGTAAGTTTACATTCCACGATTACTGCAGCATTCCTGGATGACAATTTTCCGGGGCATTGGATTGGACGAAGAGGGCTCACTGAGTTCCCTCCACAGTCGCCAGATCTAACACCTATCGACTTTCACTTGTGGGGAACTGTGAAGGATACGCACGTTGGAGGAAATTCGCCAGGAGATTACAGCCACATGTGCAGCAATCTCTACTGTAACATTGACGTAGTTGATGCAACCGCTCGTCGTTCTGATATGTGTATAGCCACCAATGGTGAACGTTTTGAACATTTAAATAACCATATGCTAAACTGAACGTTTTACAACATGTGTGATCAATTATTAAATGTAAAATAAACACGTGAGTAATACTTTTCGTTCCTTAAAGTGTGTATGCATTTTTATGGCGGACTCCAGGGCTGTTCTCCATTCACTCCGAAATTTTTATGCGTTACCTCGAAAATTACTTAAAGTCTTATGTCTGCAGCAAGTTGTTGCGGACACTCGCATCTTCATGTCCCACAACCGTTGCCACTGTGACCTACAACCTTAAAGGTCTCTCCTTCAGCACCAGGCTGATGCCTCGCAGCGCTTCTGTAACAAATATACACACATGAGTGATGGGAAGGCAGATCACACGTTATGTTTCTGAAGGGGACGTTGGCTTAACAAAACGATGTGTTTTATTAGCGCAGAAGGCCTCGAACCGTCCTGAGATCCAATGATCACGAACTCGAAGGCCACAGTTCCTCTCCTGAGTCGTAGTAAGCTAGAGGCACGTCCCGTCTATCACTCATGGACCTTTCGCAGAAAGGTGTGCCAAGCGAGCAGGAATAAGCTTACAATTTTTATGGAGCGAAGCTGCACCCATGTTGCTTATCATTCTTTCACACTCACTACAGCCGGCCAGAGTGGCCGTGCGGTTCTGGGCGCTACAGTCTGGAACCGAGCGTCCGCTACGGTCGCAGGTTCGAATCCTGCCTCGGGCATGGATGTGTGTGATATCCTTAGGTTAGTTAGGTTTAATTAGTTCTAAGTTCTAGGTGACTGATGACCTCATAAGTTAAGTCGCATAGTGCTCAGAGCCATTTGAACCATTTTTGAACACTCACTACACTGTTACAATATAAAAATACGTGAAATATTAAAATTAGATATTTGTAGAAATCGAAGGTTCGCTATTCACTAGAACTATGATTCTATCTCACACACTAATCTATATGGAACTTAATTTAACGATAAAGGCAATTAAGTGATTTTATGTAATGCGAAAATACTTTGCAATTAATGAAATATACACTGCTTCATTTTCCAGCTATGAAGAGAAAGTATAGTTCTTTCTCTTTTTTATGTTATCTTACTGGTTTGATTCAATTACTAGTTTGATGCAACTTCCCTCATTTCATCACTCTTCAAAAGCTGTTCTTCGTAGTATGACATCTACATGCAGTACCATTCGCTAGACAATGCAAGCCGAAAAAAGTACACGACAAAAGTATCCGAATGGGATAGAGATCGGTAGATGTAAGGTACATGTACAGACAAATGCACAAAATATCAGAAAAATTGGATGTATTGTTCAAGATCAAGTGCATCACGAATTAAACAAGTTAATAACGCTTTGGTCTGGCCATTGTGAGAGCAGTTACTCTATTCGGCGCTGATTCACAGAGTTTTAGTCTGCTATCATGAGGGATGTCGAGCCAGATTATGTCCAATTGGCGCGTTACATCGTCAGGATTCCGAGCTGGTTGGCCTTGGCCCATAGTGCTCCAAACGTTATCAGCTGCGGAGACCTTGCTGGCCAATATATGGTCTGGCAAGCCCGAAGACAAGCTGAAGAAACTCTCGACGTGTGTAGGTGAGCCAGCTGAAAAGTAACCACAAGATGGCTTTTCATGAAGCTCAACAAAACGAGGCGTACATATCGTCGACGTACCGCTATACTGAAAGGATCCTGCAGGTGACAACCATAGGGGTCCTGCTATGAAATGAAATAGCACTCCAGGCCATCACTCCTGGATGTCGGGACGTATGGTGATCGACAGTCTGGTTAATATCCCACCGCTGTCCCCGACTTCTCCAGACAGGTATTCGCTGGTCATCGCGGCTCTCTTCCAGCCGGGATTCATCACTGAAAACAATTCTACTCCAATCAATGGTATTCCAGACCGAACACGCCCGACACCACTGAAAACGGGCTTGTTGGTGTACAGATGTTAATGATAGCCATCGAAAGCGGAACTGTGCGCTCAGCCCCCGTCCTTTGAGCCGCCTATTCATGCTGCATGTGGCCACTGAAGAACCAGCTGCACGTAGGAACGATGATATGAATCTGGGGCTCCGAGTGCCTCTCTGACGACTGGTCGGCTCTCTCGTTCTGTCTTCACTCTAGGTTGACCGCTTCCTTCTTGACGCTGTGTTCGGCCGTGGTTCACCCACTCCTGCCAACACCGTCGAATGGCGATATTGCTCCAATTCAAATGTCTAGCGATTCGCCAGTTACTTCAAACGGCTTCTTTGAGCCCACCTACACGCCTTCTCTCAAAGGATGACATCTGTGTATACTGTTCTCAAGCCAGTATGCGAGGCATAGCTACTGTTCAGATAAGTATCCGGAATGAAATTCAGAAAGATTTTATGTTGTAGTATCGACATATCCCTTGTTACTGTTTTTGCCGGTTGCGAGGTGAAACTTCGCTGCAGCGGCACACATTCATCCATCGGTCGCTGTAGGTAACAGTTTTGCATTTTCCTTCGGTACCTGTTTGTATGTCAATCTGTGAACCATTTGCATAGCTCTTTGTCTTAGAGTATATGTTGTATGTACTTTAATCAGTGATATTTCTTATAGTGTTTGTGTTCTACAATTGTTCTAGTGCTATGGAAGTTCTGCTAGCTAGTGCTTCCTGTGGTGTCACCGCCAGACACCACACTTGCTAGGTGGTAGCTTAAATCGGCCGCGGTCCATTTAGTACATGTCGGACCCGCGTGTCGCCACTGTGTGATCGCAGACCGAGCGCCACCACAAGGCAGGTCGCGAGATACGGAATAGCACTCGCCCCAGTTGTACGGACGACATTGCTAGCGACTACACTGACGAAGCCTTTCTCTCATTTGCCGAGAGACAGTTAGAATAGCCTTCAGCTAAGTCCATGGCTACGACCTAGCAAGGCGCCATTAGCCTTACATAGTTTGATAGTTATCGTATGAAATGTCTCATCAAGAACGATGTATACAACAAAGGACGATATAAAAGTTAAGTATAATAGCAGCTACGTACTTTTCTTGTTACCATTTATTACGTATCCTGTTTCAGACCTCTCTCTAGATTAACGCGTGCCTTTCGGCTACTTCAGTGTGGCGTAGCTGTCTTGTTACGCCACAACACTTCCTATATATTCTCTGTATCTTCATTGTTGCAAACAAACTTCTCATTTATTATTTTAACAGTCAAATTAATTTTTAGCATCATGATCTAACGCTCCGCATCAAACTTTTTGCTTCTTTTCCGATTTTCCCATATTCTCTGATTCCCCTTGCTGTAATCCAGAAAAGAATTCTCAGAAATCTGATATTTCCTTATATTTGATCAAATTTTTTCCCAAAGTGCCTGAACTGCTTCACTTTGTCTACTACATGGTCCTTAAGTTTGTTGTGACTCTCATTCCCCCTCCTTCTTGATACCCTCGCTTTTCCGTATTCTGGGCTCTGTCCACTGTACATCCCTCTCAACGGGCTACATAATTCTTCCTCATTCTCACAGACAATATCATTGCCATCAGCGACTTTTATCAGTGTAATCCATTCATCCAGGATTTTAATCCCACTTCCGGAAATACTGCACTTCTACCTTAACCCCCTTTCAACAGGTGCGTTTCTCTGTTGATTATCTACGCTTACTGCTCGCTCGTCGTTTTTTAACATAATGTGTAATAAATGTCTGTCCCTATATACTACAGGATGTACCAAGAGGAACGGCCCATATTCAGGATATGTCACGAGCGACCATATAAAACATAAGTCGAGCAGTGGTCATGTACCAAATTGTTTTATCTTGTGACTTTGGTTTTATATATCTTATGGAAAAGAATGATCATGAGAGCAGTTGTTTGTTATTTTTGTGACAGTGACTTTATATCATGTATTGTTATATCCAAATGGTTTATAAATGTTAGTCTACATTCAGATCCGATGATGGCACCTTTAGTGTGTGGAAACCGGTTATCCAATAAACAGTATTTAAGCGAGCTTGGTTTTTGAATTATTTCTACAACAGAGTGATCGCCCCACTACGCACTATGTGTTCACTGTAAACCATAAACCTGTAGCACACATGGGCTCTAAACGCACGCCTTAAGAGCTGTACCTCTTTATTTTCTATACTGTGAAATAAATTTAGTCAACTGCAAGCTCCTTGCTTTGATATTTTGTGAGGTGCTAGTATGAACCAACACAAGGAAAAATATCCAGTAAGCTTGGGCTGTAAGTGGCATATGTTTAAAAGTATGATCTCTTGTTCATCTTCTCCACTGTGGAACACATCTCTTCTAGTTAACGAGAACTCATAGCTCTTCAGGTTTGCAGTTTGGAGCCCATGCACCCTGTATACGAAATTTTCTGATAATACCAAACACTTCCTACTTCTTTTTCTTGCGTCCGTGTCCTGCAACGGCGTGGACTCGGTATGGTTAGTTACCGGGTGACGGGCTTTTCCGTCATCAGCCCATTACCCCTGGGGATGGAATATTTGTACTCCAACTGTCTGTGTGTACTTTAATTAATGTAAAAGTGAGCGAAAGTTTTCTAAATGTTTGCGACTAGTACAAATGAGGTAGTTCTTGGGTGCCAGCCCGGTATTCACCAAGTGAAATGTGAGAAAACTCCTAAAAGCCAAGTCCAGGCTGGCTACCAAACCAAATCTCGTCGTTAATGCGCGAGGCGTATTTGATCTGGGGCCGGCGCACCTGCCTGTCTAGAAAACGGAGCTTTAACAGGCACGATTAACCGTGACAGAGATGATATCACCCACTTTATGCACCACTTTATATTTCCGAACACTTTTTTTAGGAAAATAAATGCTGTAAAAGTGTAAAAATGTCTTGGTTTCCTTTTAAATCTTACTCCCGTTATCAAGCTTGGTCACATAACTGCCTCTCTAACAACTTTACTTTTCCTTAAGCCAAGTAAAACCAAAAGATCATAACCATTTTATTCCCATTATTCTCGTCATTAATGTGAGTGCGTAAGTTGTCAAGCAGACCCTACGGTAGTTTATCTGTCCTTGCTGTCGTTCTATCTTTGGGACTGTGTGGATGAAGTACAAATATTTAAATTATACAGTTTCATTAATATTCGTACAAATTTTCGTTCACAACCTTTGGAAGCACTCTATGGACATCAGTACTCCCGTCACAGGCCCGTGTCATCAGACAGCACTGTTTTGAGTTGTGAGTGAGGAACGGTGGCGCGTGGGCGTTGATTCCGGGAACCTGCAGCGTCACACTAGGCACAGACTGACTGCGGCACCTGTCGCCGATGCGCGTCTGAGAATTCGTGGTGGCAATCTCTGCTTTGTTCTGTCGGCCTACACGATCTGTTGACAGCAGTAGAAACTATCCGCTAGGGCAATTTCCCGTACTCTGTATCGTCGCTTCGAAGAAGTGAATACTTTCCTCGAATACGTTTGTTACTTCTCAGGCAAGAGAGAAGGTGGTGAAGCTCAGCATGCAAGTAATATTGTGATATCAGTTAATTAGCGCTTTTTACTGGACCTCATCATAGGAATTGTTTTGACCATATACTAGAAACGTTACAAGAAGAATAATCGCACCTCCATACTATTCGTATAATGAAAGATCATTTTCGAAAAGGGGCTGAAGTACAGAAAATCTAAATAGAATAAAATCTCTACGGTTTCTTCGATGACACTGTCACTTTGTCAGAGACGACAATAGCCTACGAAAAATCGGTCGAAAACAGGAAATAGTCTCTAGAAAAGACGCTATAAAACATACATTAATTACAGTAAGATAAGATGCGCGGAGTCAATGTAAAAGGCTCACTTCCAAGATATAGGTATCTCAGACATATTGAGACACAAAATTTTAGTGTGAAGATGCAGGGGATTATTTGACAGCATATTGAATTTGTATTGGTAATTATTTTTATAATCTGTAGAGAAAGCAACGAGAGGTACTAATGTGATCCCCAGGTGGAGTAGCTCAAATCGTTCAAATGGCTCTGAGCACTATGGGACTTAATATCTGAGGTCATCAGTCCCCTAGAACGTAGAACCACTTAAACCTAACTAACCTCAGGACATCACACACACCCACGCCAGAGACAGGATTCGAACCTGCGACCGTAGCGGTCGCGTGGTTCCAGACTGAAGCGCCTAGAACCGCTCGGCCACAACGGCCGACGGTGCAGTAGCATTTGGGTATCGAATTCCGTTTACCGAACAGCATTTTGATTAACGAGGCGGCTAGATATTTTTGTTCTTGTTGTTGTTGTGGTCTTCACTATGAAGACTGAAGCGGCTTCCCACTCCAGTCTATCCTGCACAAGCTTCTTCGTTTCTGCATAACTACTGCAGACAACATCCATTTCAAACAACGACGAATATTTTACGGTAGAAATAAAATTACAGGGGAGTAAATTGAAGATTTCCGTATTTGGTGATACTTCCTTTATGTGCATTAAGCCCTGGTCCAAGGCCTACTTCATCCCTCAGTGCTGGAGAGATCATCAGAGGCTTTAAATGTTGAACTAGTTTGACATCATAACTGCTTTCCGAGTCGTTATGGCTTCTGATGGTGCCTCCAGCATCGGAAGACGAAACGTTTGGCAAATAAATGTGCTTAGGACCAAAGCAATGACTTGATAAATGCTAAGGTCTGCAGACAATATAGACCTTCTGGCTAGAAGAGAGAAACACAGGACCCATGTAAGGGAGTGGACAGTATAGCTAGCATGGAGTATGACTTAAGAATAAAGAAAGAAGAAACTAAAGAGGTGTATGGTATTCAGTAACATCTACTTGCTTAACATCAATATTATGATCAAACACAGTAGCGGAAGAAGCGGATGAACAGCCATTTATAGGTATGAAGACAACATATTCCAAGCAAGGAAGGTTTCATAAAAGCAACAAATAAAGAAAGATTTAGTCAATAAAAATGTCCTATTGATATTTGGTAGCGATTTGCAAGATCCCTGAACGTGTACGTCAGGAAGACGAATTCGTACGGAGCTGGAAAAAAATGTTCAACTGTGTGTGAATTCCTAAAGAACCAAACTCCTGAGATCATCGGCCCCTAGACTTACGCACTACTTAAACTGACCTATGCTAAGAACAACACACACACCCAAGCCCGAGGTACGACCCGAACCTCCGGCGGGAGGGACCGCGCAGTCCGCGGCGTGGCGCCTCTAATCGCGCTGTCATTCCGCGCGGCTGGAGCTGGAAAGCTTACACTTGGATAACACGATAAGACGGAACTGGGAGCACGGGAAATGTAGTGCTTTCGTGGAATGTTAAAAACTGCGTGAATAAAGGAAATTCGAAATGAAACAGAACTAAAAAAGGGTAGCACTGTGGCCCCACCAAGTTACGAAACACAGAAACACCCACATACATCGAAGAACGCCAATTTACTTAGCACTCAGGCGTAACTGAGTTAAAGCCATCCTCCAAAAGCAGGAGTACAAGGCAAGAGCTATTGTGTTGGCGCATAAGTTCGTAGCTTTTTTCTATAAGTTACATAAACACAATAGATACATGTAACAGAGTTTTAAGTCATCAATAGTATATTCTCCTTCACTGTTTGCAACACTCCGATAACACTGGGGTAACTCTTCGGTTTCGCGACTGTAGGATCACGTCGAGGCATGTTCGGAGTTCATTTTCATCCGAAAAGGAAGCTCCTTCAAGGCTGTTCGACAGAGAGCGGAAAAAGTGAAAATCGGAGGGCGCAGTATCAAGTGAATAAGGTGCGTGCGGAATAAATTTCCGACCCAACTCCAGTGTTGTGTTTTTTCTTAGTCTAGCAGAACGCGGGCGGGCATCACTTCGCGCAGTCTTCCTGGTAGTTGTTCTTTGATAGTGTCTGCAAGACGTCTCAGTTGTTGACAAAAAAATGTCAGCAGACATGGTTTCACCTCGGGGAAGCAATTTGTAATTTGTAGCACACCATACCATTGCTGTTGCAGTCCATGCGTAACATTATCTTTCGTTGCTCAGCGCATGTCTTTATAGGGGGAATGGCTGCTTTTTTTTGGGCTCAGCCATTCCTTTCTTTTCCTTAAAGAAACCATTTCTCGTCACCAGTGACGATACGGGATAGGAATGGTCGCCGTTGTTCACGAGTCAGTTAATGACGAGCAAGCATATGGCCACTCGCTGATTTTTGTGATTTTGGCTTAGAGCATGCGATACCTATACACCCGATTTTTGAAGCTTCCTCATTGTATCGAAATGTCACACGATGGCGGAGTGGTTACAGTCTATCAAAACTGCCAGTTATCGAGTACACTACCATGAATCATTGTGAATTAATGCGTTTAAACGACCTTCATCAAATAATGCATGTCTTCCTGAACGAGGACATTCACTAATGTGAAAACGATCTTTCTCAAAACGAGAAAACCATTTCCTTGCCGTCCTCTATCCAGAGGATTTATTCCGATACAAGGCACAAATTTTTCTGGCTGCCTCTGCTGCTGTCACATCCCTGTTGAAGTCAAATAGAAGATGACGTCGCAAATGTTCCGATTTCTCCACTTCGCACTCCATTTTCTAGCGACCACAGCTTCTCTTACTCTCTACAAGAGAAAAACAGACAATAGGTGAACTGAAACATCAAAGATGAACTACAAATTAAAAATAACAATCGATAAATAAGCCAGTAGCAACCGGAATACCAACACGCAAAACAGTAACGCAACGAACTTACGCACCAACCTAGTATTCTATGCCTCCACCATGCGTCACTCATATAGTTCCCCAGTGGGCATTCATCCGCCCGTTAACACTGCACTCTAGTTAATACTGCGCAGTGTCAACTCTGTATTATCAATACACCAGAACAGCAACCGGAATCATCCATAGCTGCCCACCAAGAAGAGAGTAACTGACATTCTACGAGTGATCGTTGTTATCATTCACAGGATTCAGCATTAAACTACTGACAAAGACAAATAAGTGGAAGTGATTATCGATCTACTGATGCGCACTATCTTCGTGTTACAGTTATTTATTGCAAAGACTTTGTAAATATATTGTAAATTGTGCCTGATCTTCGTTACTATCATTTTGCCGTATGTCTTGCCTAATCCTACTTCGTCCTGTGACGATGCTGTATAGCTGCTCAGTACATGCCAGCCACCTCAGCACAGCAACTATTTTCGGTCGAAGAAGGTTCTCTTACTACTACTTTTTTTTCGGACTAAGAACATTTAGTTGGTACAACAGCTAAAAACGAGATTCATGTGAGTTTCTTCAAAACGGGAAATGTTAGAGGGACATCAGCTGTAGACCCAGGAATACTTAAGTTTGCAATGGAAGGAGCAGTAGACGGAAAATACCAGGGGCAGGAAAGACAAGAATAGCGAAACAAGATTACAGTGGATGTTGGGTGCAATACATACATTGAGCATAAAAGAGTAACACGAGAAACAAAACAGCAGAGCGATCACCAAACTCATCGAAAATTTTACTCGTTTCTGCTTTAATGTGGAGGGTGGGTATGGATGACCTCTACAGTGGGTGGTGGAGCAGGACTGCTTGTGGTTGGGTAGTCTCCATTCCACCACCCTACGAATAGTTGAAGAGGTATGATAGGTGATTACCAGGTGACTGTGCAACCTTCTGTAATGAAAACGAGCCTGTGAGAACTGAAGTAGGGAATGTGAATGGTCGACTTCCGTTTATTGGGAGAATTTTAGGAAAGAATGGTTACCTGTAAAGGTGACCGCATATAGGGCGCTGGTGCGACCTGTTCTTGAGTACTGCTCGAGTGTTTGGTATCCGCACCAGTTCGGGATTAAAGGAAGCAATTCAGAGGCGGACTGCTAGATTTGTTAATGTAAGTTCGAATAACAAGTAAGTGTTACGAAGATGCTTCGGGAATTCAAATGGGATTCTCTGGAGTGAAGGCGACGTTCTTTCCAAAGCTGTTTCACAGACGAAGGCCGCACTGCAGTTCCTTCTCTAAATCCTCGCACAAACGAAAAAATGGCTGACATCGAAATAAGTGTCCAAGGAATAGAAAAGCAACTGGAATCACTCAATAGAGGAAAGTCCACTGGACCTGACGGGATACCAATTCGATTCTACACAGAGTACGCGAAAGAACTTGTCCCCCTTCTAACAGCCGTGTACCGCAAGTCTCTAGAGGAACGGAGGGTTCCAAATGATTGGAAAAGAGCACAGATAGTCCCAGTCTTCAAGAAGGGTCGTCGAGCAGATGCGCAAAACTATAGACCTATATCTCTGACGTCGATATCTTGTAGAATTTCAGAATATGTTTTTTGCTCGCGTATCATGTCATTTCTGGAAACCCAGAATCTACTATGTAGGAATCAACATGGATTCCGGAAACAGCGATCGTGTGAGACCCAACTCGCTTTATTTGTTCATGAGACTCAGAAAATATTAGATACAGGCTCCCAGGTAGATGCTATTTTTCTTGACTTCCGGAAGGCGTTCGATACAGTTCCGCACTGTCGCCTGATAAACAAAGTAAGAGCCTACGGAATATCAGACCAGCTGTGTGGCTGGATTGAAGAGTTTGTAGCAAACAGAACACAACATGTTGTTATCAATGGAGAGACGTCTACAGACGTTAAAGTAACCTCTGGCGTGCCACCGGGGAGTGTTATGGTACCATTGCTTTTCACAATATATATAAATGACCTAGTAGATAGTGTCGGAAGTTCCATGCGGCTTTTCGCGGATGATGCTGTAGTATACAGAGAAGTTGCAGCATTAGAAAATTGTAGCGAAATGCAGGAAGATCTGCAGCGGATAGGCACTTGGTGCAGGGAGTGGCAACTGACCTTTAACATAGACAAATGTAATGTATTGCGAATACATAGAAAGAAGGATCCTTTATTGTATGATTATATGATAGCGGAACAAACACTGGTAGCAGTTACTTCTGTAAAATATCTGGGAGTATGCGTGCGGAACGATTTGAAGTGGAATGATCATATAAAATTAATTGTTGGTAAGGCGGGTACCAGGTTGAGATTCATTGGGAGAGTGCTTAGAAAATGTAGTCCATCAACAAAGGAGGTGGCTTACAAAACACTCGTTCGACCTATACTTGAGTATTGCTCATCAGTGTGGGATCCGTACCAGATCGGTCTGACGGAGGAGATAGAGAAGATCCAAAGAAGAGCGGCGCGTTTCGTCACAGGGTTATTTGGTAACCGTGATAGCGTTACGGAGATGTTTAATAAACTCAAGTGGCAGACTCTGCAAGAGAGGCGCTCTGCATCGCGGTGTAGCTTGCTCGCCAGGTTTCGAGAGGGTGCGTTTCTGGATGAGGTATCGAATACATTGCTTCCCCCTACTTATACCTCCCGAGGAGATCACGAATGTAAAATTAGAGAGATTAGAGCGCGCACGGAGGCTTTCAGACAGTCGTTCTTCCCGCGAACCATACGCGACTGGAACAGGAAAGGGAGGTAATGACAGTGGCACGTAAAGTGCCCTCCGCCACAAATCGTTGGGTGGCTTGCGGAGTATCGATGTAGATGTAGATGTAGAATATTGAGAAAATTTAGACAACGGGCATTTGGAGCTGACTGCCGAAATGTTCCACATCCATTGCGCGTAATGATCTCGAAGATACGATGCATCCAATCAGGGCTCATCCGAGGCACGCTGACAGTCGCTTCTCCCTCGCTCTATTTGCGAGTGAAACAGGTTACCCTCCGCCGCGCTCCACACCGTGGCTTATGTGGTATCTATGTAGATGTAGATTTAAATACTCTTTTCCTTTCATGACAAACTACATCTTTCATGGCAGTACATCACTCAAAAGGCAAAGAAACTGCCTAGTATCGTGTAGGAGCTCCGCGATCATGCACAAATGCCGCAATACGACGTGTTATGGACTCGACTAATGTCTGAAATAACGTTGGAGGAAACTGACAGCGTCAAGTTCAGAGAGTTGTCCTGTCAACACCGTGAATTCTGCAAGGCTGTCCAAAAATCCCTAAGAGTTCGAAGGGGTGTAGATCCCTTCTGAACTGCAAGTTGCAAGGCATCCCAGATACGCTCAATAATGACCATGTCTTGGGAGTTTGGTGGCCGGCGGAAGTGTTTAAACTCGGAAGAGATTCCTATAGCCACTCTGTAGCAATTATGGACTTGTGGCGCGTTGCACTGTCCTGCTGGAATTTCCACGTCCATCGGACTGCACAATGGCACACGCTCCTCACCATTACAGAGCTTCCACCAACTTAGAGTACGATACTGAAATGCAGGGTCCATGGATGCAAGAGGTTGTTTCCATACCCGTGCACGTACATTCGCTAAATACAATTTGAAACGAGACACGTCCAACCGGACAAATGCTTCCAGTCATGAAGTCCAATGTCGTTGGTTAGGGGCCTAGGCTAGACGTAAATCTTTGTGTCGTGCGTCCTCAAGGGTACACAAGTGGGCCTTTGGCTGCGAGAGCCCATATCGGTGATGCTTTGTTGAATGGTTCACACGCTGACACTTGTTGATGGCCCAGCATTGCAATCTTCTGTCACTTTGAACTTTTCTCTTCGGTCGTCGTTGTTCCTGATCTTGCAGGATATTTTTCTTGCCGCAGCCATGTGGGAGATCTGTTATTCACGGTACACTCGTGAAATGTTCGCACGGGAAAATTTCCATCGCTACCTCAGAGATGCTGTGTCCTATAGCTCGTGCGGCGACTATATCACCAAGTTCAAACTCACTTAAATCTTGATAATCTATCATTGTAGCAGCAGTAACAGATCTAACAATGCGCCAGACACTTGTTATCTTATATAGGCGTTGCCGGCCGCAGCCCTGTATTCTGCCTGTTTACATATCTCCGTGTTTGAATACGGTTGCCTGTACCAGTTTCTTTGCCGCTTCAGTGTATAAGGCGGTCGATATCCCACATGGCGCCAATTGGATTCAGTCAGTGGACCTATCGAGGTCAGCTAGCGGTCTCCCCCCACAGCCAGGGTGCAGTGTCGCTGGGACAGATCTCCACTCCAGGACAGTGCAGACTCAGCCCCGTATGAGGTCAGAATTAGGCAGCAAGCACAAGCAACTGAGGCGAATGACAGGAATAAGCAGCTCGGTTCGATGCACAACACGGCCCGCAGAAGCAAACTGCAGTCGCCAGCACGGTGAATGGCGGTTCACAACGGTGTCGCGTGCCCCCACAGGCGATGGCGGACAGCGACAGAATTTGCACACAGAAGTGGTGACGGACAGGAACTGATAGATGGCTCCTGGCACAATCTGATGGTCCCTGGCACGACCTGGATCGATGGATTCGGCCAACAGCAGCGGTTGGAAGTTAGTCAACAGAAGGTCCACTGGAGGATGGATAGTAAGTCGGCAACATTTGAATTTTGTGCGGACAGCAAGCCCACAGCTAGTTTAATGACATGCCTCGAATCGTACACTAGCATAGACTCCTTGTAGCTGTTTGCTGGTGGACATTCCAGGATGCCTGTCTAGAACTGGAGCTATACATGTAAACGTGGATGCTAATTTTTCAGAGGCGTTAGCGGTTTTTCCCTGGAAGTCACATCCAGACCAAGGTGCTAGATCTGACCATTGAACAACCACAGAAACATTGCCCCTTCTTGCACAAGAAAACCGCTATTGAGGATTCTTGGATGACCTTCCCAATGACGTCTTTTGATTAATATGGTCACAGGAGTCCTTTGCTTTGCCAAACAGGAGAGTGGGGCAACTTTACGAACTTTTCTGTGGACTTTTAGGCACAGTTAACTTGACTTAAACGAGATGCAAAATATTGGCGTCAAAAATCCACCGTGGTTCACAATCGGTTATTTTGTGTTTATTCCAGTTACTAATCACAATGTTATACATCGAGCTATAGATTTTGGTCTGTGATGACCACATTCACAGCTGAGGGCGAGCGGCTTTTATATCACATTGATCCAGAATATGTAAATATGGTACGGTCAAAGTATTAAACCAAAGATTCTTTCATGTTATTATTTAAAATTGTAATTGCCACATTTATATTCTTGCAGATATGTTGACCCTGCGGTCTGTTGGCTGAAGGATTAGTTCTTTGTTGACTTACTAAATGGTGTAGGGATGGAATATAAAACCCACCAGGAAAATGTTTCAAGTACCTCGAGGTAGGCTATTCAGTTTACATTAGTCGCGCTTGAGGTAGATGTAAGTTGAGCTGCCTACTTTAAGGTGCACGGAATAACGCTTGTTTCTCTTTTATTATTCACAAATCGTGAGATGTCTATATCTACATAGATACTCTGAAAATCACATTTAAGTGCCTGACTGAAAGGCTTAAACCAGGGAATATTCCTTTCAGAGGGCTTTGTTTGGTAGTATGTGCCTATGTTTAACGTAACCTTATAATAGATGCAACTAAGCACCAATATTGACAGATCGGAAACATTTTTGTCTCCCAGATATCGGAAGGTGAGAATACAGGATAGGAACAGAGATTTAATTAATGTACGCCGTAAAACGTACTTTTATGTAGATTTACTGTCTGTTCTTTGTAAGATCTTCACGATAATACGATGACTATTCTCTTGCATGAACACTTCATAGATAATTTCATGGCATTATCTAAATTTTTAATGGAGCGTTTAGTCGTATCATCAAACAAGAGTACCAATTAAATAGAGAATAATTTATAGAGTCTAAACTGAAACAGTATTATCAATTCTTTAGTTGTATTAAAATGGAATTGACAATAACTATCGTTTCTATAGCTGCATTACGTCACGATTCTACCATTACAGACACTGTAATACCGTTACATATCCTCAGTTTGCGTGCTTAGGCAATTATCCATCTTGCACATCTTGTACGAACGTGTGAGCCATAAATATCTTGCATGTTCCTAAAGCGTATTATGCAAAAATACTCATATTTCAAATGCATTATGAATGTAACAGATTATTTACAGTAGAGATGAAAAACCGCACGCTGACATTATTTAAATACGGAGCTCTCTCTCAAATGAAACATGACACATTTTGCTCTAATTAATGAGCTGATGGTTAAATATTACATTTTTTATAACTGGATGTGAAACATGTTTTGTAATCTGTTGACAGCGCATTTATCGGCTGCGTTTTTAATTTTTGTGAACGTATTAAACTCTACACTTACACATTTCATCGTATGTGTCAATATTCTGAAGTTAGTGAGTCTATCAAAGTTGACGAAGAACCTATGAAAAGGACCCAGTATTTGCAAGAAAGCAAGTTTGAATTTCTAAAGACACTCCAATTACGAAAGTTACAGTTCTGTGTGGTGACCCTGCGCAATTTTGCTAATACCAACAGTTGTATTTCTCGTGGAACCACTTACTATATTGCACTGTTAAGCTGCAAGTAGGAACTAGATCACAAATGGGCTATCTATACATCTCAATTTATTTACTTTACGTCCCTACTGTAGAATTCTTTGTACTGTAGGTTGCTGTTGCTCTAAACCTCATTCATGTTTTCCGTAATATTTTGTTTTTTTTTACCTCCGTTGAGATCCCATACGGCATCTTACTTCAGTAAAGTACATTAGTAATTACAACAGTTTAGTAAATTTTGTTACAGTGGTTTTTTTTAATTCCTCTGCAGTACTGCATTAAAGCAATTGAATATTTTCATTGTATTTTCAAAGTGTTTTAGTTATTACCTCGAAAAAATTAAGTTGCATACTTAATGTTTTTGTTAGTCTGCATGCTGTCATCTACAGTTCCGGTATGTATTGAAATGTACGTTTCACAACCCTTTAACACACTGCTACGAGAGCTAAAACAAAATGACACTGTCCGAAATTTCTCGACCATTCGCAGTCCCACGGTTCTTGGTATCATTCTTAGATTGTCCACTTGTTTCTTTGTGCCTTCTTGTGCTGTCACTATGTCGATCGCAAATTCTGTCCACGTGGGTCTTATTGTCATCTTTTTCCAAAACGTGAGCCTTTGGGTTTCTCATTAGTGTTGTCTTACTTTTTAAAACTTGGCTTTCAGTGCTTGTAACCAAGACTGTTTTTAATAGTTACAGTGAAGACAACAGGTAAGTAATTGGAGAACAGTAATTCCATCACTTTTACATTAAATCGTTCTGGCGACTAAGTACGGAAAAGGAGAGATAGGTTAAAGTGCAAGGACCCGTCAGAATCGTGGTCACTATCGGCACGTAACAATCTCCAAGGATGTCGTGTGATTACATCATGAGTTTGTTGGTCACGAATTAACTAAAAAAAAAATTCTGTCGACCGAAATAAAAACACTGCAATTTGTTAGTAATTCTAAAGAGAATATAACTCTAATCATATATTCTTTTCTTCGATAGTTACAGAAGTGAAATATGAGTATAAGTTGTTACGAAACCTGCTCTGAATTAAACTACTGAATTTTAACCGTGTATGTGCCTAAATATTTAACTAAAAAAGAAATGAAGCATCATTTTGTCACTTAAGAGCTATAAAAACCCTTTTCCGATACCAAATTTACTATAAAAGTCACGTTCGAAACTAGCAAACAAACTTACGAAATATAGCACTTAAATACATAAAATTAATTGACAGTGATACACACACCTACTGAAACGCATACCCGAAAAGACAAGGAAAGAGACACACAATGACAAATAAAAGCGAAAAGAGATGAAGATGGCGAACAGTAGAGTTAGGTAAATAATATGGGAAACTATGATAACATGGATTTATAAATCTACTGGCCATAGATTAAAATTTATTGAAAAAAAAAGAAATAGATATTTGATGAAGTTAATTAAAATTAAGTTAATCGAAAATTATTTAATCTTCTTTTAAAGTCTTTACGGAGACAGAGCTTGACGCGCTACAAAATTTTTAAAGCTACTTAACTGTGGGATGTCATCAGTAGCTACATGGTGGCGTCTTAGGAATTGTAGCAGGTCAATAAATGTTGAAATGCAGTATTTACATCTTCTTGACATGTACATAAATCATTTGGCGATGACGGTATTACCCCGTCGACTCCCGCTGGATGAAAGCTGGTCGGAACTACAAGTATTGTAGTTCACTGATATTCATATATACATGTGGATAACACTTCTGACACAAATTACTGTACTTTACCCCTTACCTCAGAAGGTGACTTTTCTGTAACATGTACTACGACGTGGGACGTCTACGTTTAAACTGAGATTCGCGGGTTAAATCATTTACAAATTCTCATTTCAGTTACATAACATTTATTTTTACAATTATTTCACTATCGTTTAAATACTCGTGGCTGATTTTATTGCACTATAAGGCGTGCAGTATTTTACTTTTTATTCTACAAAGAAAGCGTAATTTTGTGCGGTTTTTTGAGTAGTACACATAAACAAACTGTTTGAGAGCTGAATTTTGCATTCTGAAAGTTATAGTATATCACGGCAGTTAAATTTCCACATGAAACTTCCACGTAAAAATAGGGTAAACTGACATTCACTGCTGGGATTTACTGTTTCCTTTACCACCACTCAACAAACGTATGATGATAACTAGCACTTCATGTATTTTTTGCAGAAGCGGAAAGATTCCCAACACCATTTTCCTGGAGTTTTTCATCTGAATAATATTCTTGTTCGCTAACAGAGTTGGTCATTGGCTATTTCAAAATCATCGTCGTTTTCGTTCGTTCCTTGATCTATGTTCCTCTATTCACCAACTAACAACATCATCAAACTTAGGATTTTTTAGTACAGCATATTTTACGCTATTCTAAAAAAAACTGGTATCTAGTTCACGAGGTGTGATCTAGGAGACCCATACACGCGTCAATAACAAGTGTCAGCAACAAACAAAAAGAAGAGAATACAACCGAGAATAAAACATAATAAAGCCGGCGATTTGAGGAGGGTAGATGACGTATAGAAGCACTCCTCCAGAATTTATGGGTTGTGAAGCCCACATACTATAAAGTGCGCAGAAATCATGTCAACCCACAGATATGAAACTACAGTGTCCAATTTTCGCTACATTTTCCCAACCCTGAAATCACAGTCTGGTGAATAAAATTTGCATATAGAAAATTGTTTCGTTGCTTTTATACTCAGTTTTACTGCCTTAATACGTGAAAACTAGCTTTAAGCTCCAAATAAAAAATATAGACTACATCATTGTTTCAACTCATTCCAGCCAAGGAACAATCGCGGTATGCTCGCGTAAAGTTTGTCAATTAGTCGCTTAACGAGGCACACTCTATTTGTAGTAGTCTGCTGCATTCCTCCGACGATGTTCATGAAGTCTAATAGTTCGCAATTTAAGTCTCCGGCAGTGCATGATTCACACACTATTCCTCCAGGAAACCGATTCGCTACTCTGATTCGACGGAAACTGTACGACATACAGTCAATGTTTAACTCTCTCGATATAAGACTTGCACTCTCGCTCTCGTGTAATTCGTGTTTTGTACGCTATATATATATATAAAATACCAATTTTTGATCAGAGGCTCAGTACTATTCTAATGATACATGTGCGAAGTGTAGTAACTTCAAGATTCTTTAGTTCAGTTTAGTATAAGCGGAGAGCTGTCATTGAATACCTTTTGGGGGGAAATCAGAGCATCGCTGATATTTATGGCCGCTTTCAGTATGTCTCCGGATATTTGGAAGTGAACGAAAGCACGGTGAGTCATTAGGCGAAACGACAAGGTCCGAGTTCCGCGTGCCAGCAGGCCGCACACAGCTGTGACTTCTGCAATGTTGGACGTGCGTACATTCTCATTCGAGGTGATCGAAGGATCACAGTCGCATACCTCTTTGCACAAATGGACGTGTCGTTTGGTAGTGCTTATACACTCGTACACTAGTTGAGGTATTCAAAGATATGTGCCTGCTGAGTTACTCGCCGCTTACCACAAGACAATAAAGGGTAACGAAGGGAAATCTGTGCGGAGTTGCTTCTGGATGATGCGGAGATTATTGCCACAAGTTGGCTCCGCCTTCACCCAGTAGAGTGGTGTCACGTGGGCACTCAGCCTCTCACAGTAATGTGGCGTAAGGCTGTCGGATTGAACGTGGATTATAGTGAAATAAATAGGACTTTGATGCCTAAACAATGGGGAATAATGTGATGAATTGGAATGCTAAATAAAACCATTCGTCCTCAAATAAAAGACGAGTGCCTCTCGCACTATTGAGAATTAGCAATGTATTCATATGGTACTCTGTTAAGAACTAAACAGACTTGGTGCTGGATAGTGTAATTCGCGTTTTGTACGCTATATATAAAAATATCAATTTTTTATGAGAGGCTCAATACTATTCTAATGATGCATGTGCCTCTGGTAGTAACTTCAAGATTCTTTAGTATCACTGGTTCGGTGGAAGGAATTTAGGAAGTCCTCAGTTAAAGTAACATAGGGGCAGATTGGTAAGAGATAACTCAGATATCAAAAAAATAAAATCTCATGAGCAAAACACTGGAAACGAAGTGCCATACAACATGACAGATGGCAACTACAGCAATGTGATGCAGATTCAGAACGCCAAATTCTGTAGAGCAGTTCCAGTATCAGAACAATTCAGAATGATTTAATAAAAGTTTTTTCATATTTTTGGGGACTGAAGCGAGTACTTTGACAATGATAGACCACGTTGGCACGGTATCCAAGTCGGAGAAACGTACATTTCTGCGCGGCCATCTTTGGTCGTTGATTGATAGTGGCACCTAGATGCACTAAATGCTTTAGCGAAACGCGATGCAGAGTGTAATACATAATGTGTAACCGCCAAGCACAACATTCAGAATTTGGCCTACAACGACTCGTTAACGATACTAGCTCGCCTAGTAAACAAATACTGCAGAGAATTGGCTTTGAAGTCAACCTCGGCACTAAGTAATAATATGATTCAGTTTGATGTACAAAGGAAATGATTGTAGATGGGATTAATAGGATGGCTGACAAGAAGGACAAAAATAGCTGAAATAGCTCTGAGCACTATGGGACTTAACATGAGAGGTCATGAGTCCCCTAGAACTTAGAACTACTTAAACCTAAATGACCTAAGGACATCACACACATCCATGCCCCGGACAGGATTCGAACCTGCGACAGTAGCAGTCGCGAGGTACCGAACCGAACCGCCTAGAACCGTTCGGCCATCGCGGCCGGCCAAGAAGGACGCTTAATAACCGTAACCAACAAAACAGGAAAGTACATCCCTGAAGAATACGTAAGCATTAACTTAGAAACACTCAGAAAACGATGTGTCAGAAACAAAACAGAATGCACTAGGATTGTAAATTGCTGAGCACTGTACTACGACAATGAATAGCTGTGGGGTCATATCGCACAACGTAACTATACATCACCACCCATTAAGCAGTGAAGGAAGACGGAAGAAAAGCATTCATTCACACTATCATACTGCAGGTACATAAACGTTAATTATACCACAGAACCATAGTAATCACTGAAAATGCATGATAACTCATCCACAGCTGTACAGACGTCGACAGCAGTGCCTTTTATGTATTGGAAATGCTGTTAAGTATACGCTAACTTCTAAATTTATCATTATAATATCTCAACTATAATGATGTTTATTTAACTATTCAGCACAACAGGTAAAGAATTTTAATAAACAGGGGAAACGAAATTAGGTTTTGACTAAACTTCGGCTGTATTTTGCTAACCATTGATTCTGAGCCAGTTTTTCGAGTTCGAAAATAAGCTGGATCCTTTGTGGACCTGCGTAAAAATGTCGACGTAGCAACCAATGCAGACTTAGCGAAGCAGCGACGCTCGACGCCTCCAGTCTCGTAATTAGAGCAGTCCATGGCTTATTTGAATCTCCTGTACACCTAGACTTCGAAGTCGTTAACAAGCTAGTGGGCACTTCGCAGCATTCGGCCCACAAACCGGTACAAATCTTGTTTTGTTGACTGATGGAAAAGCATTCTAGCCGGCCGGAGTGGCCGAGCGGTTCTAGGCGCTGCAGTCTGGAACCGCGCAACCGCTACGATCGCACGTTCGAATCCTGCCTCGGGCATGGATGTGTGTGATGTCCTTAGGTTAGTGAGGTTTAAGTAGTTCTAAGTTCTAGGAGACTGATGACCTCAGAAGTTAAGTAGTGCTCAGAGCCATTTGAACCATTTTGAACAGCATTCTACTACACTTCGATTCGCACACACAAATAATTAGAGCTGGAAAACAATGGCAGTACTTACCTGAGCATTCATTTTGTAACGGTTCTCCCCTTCATGCTGCTTATTCTTACTAATTAAAGTTAGCAAGCACTTTTGGGTTCCGCCAAAGATGATGTGATTCTCGTCAAAGCTGGTGTTTACAAGTTTCCTTGAGAGTGTGACCCTCCGTACATCGAAAAAACGACTCTTACAGTTCATGGAAAATGTTGTAGATATATTCGTCTCTTAATGCCCATTAAATCAGCAATGGTAGAACACTGCAATGACACCGGCCACTCCGTGCGGTCAAAGAATGTTGAAAATCTGGCGTCGACTTCAGTTTTTTTGGAGTCAATGGTGAAAGAAGCAGCTGACGTGCCTAGAATTTAATTGCCAGATATAGCGACTTCAAACTTTGGATAACATAGATAACGATGTTTTCTTTAACAAATCCACAAAGGTGGCACATCGGCACCGCAGCATGCGTAGAACATGTGGCCAAAAATTAAATTTACGCGTACTCTTTGCCAACGATCGACGCCTCTCGCACTAGAATTTATGCGTCTGCACTCCGAAACTTAATGGATCTGTACGTAACCAGGTGATCTTGTATGTGTTAGTGGACTAGCATTCGCTACTCGGTCAACATGAGAAACTCACAGATAAGGAAAAGTGAAACACAGGGAAACTGAAGGTCAACGAGGCAGAAATTCTGTCCGGTGGCGGTAATACGGTAGTAGACCGGTTAGTACTAACTGAGCGTCAGGAAAGATGAGTTCGTGTTTTTTAGCGGAGTCGAACTTTCTAGTGTTCGCGATAATATCCGTTAAATGAGTATTCGTAGTAAGCGAGGAAGATATTTAAGTGGTCTTACTGGTCAAAACTGGCAAACCTATCTGAATTTCTAAGGCTTCAAATGCCTTGGAGGGATTATACAGAAAACCGGACTGAACACAACACCCAATGAAGAAAGGATCACAATAGTACAAAAGCTTACAAACTTACATGGAACCATTACAACAAAAGAAATATTTCCATAAATGCCAAATTACGACACTACAGTCCATTTGTTTTACCAGAGGTCTCGTATACCTCAGAAACATAACCTCAATTTCTCCAAATTAACATTGACACTCATACCGGAAAAGCAGTCTAATGTTAGAGAATCTTATTATGCAATAATTTGTTTGGAGCTGCAACGATCAATCACCGACATAAATTATAACAAACTTAAATCGCTCTGACCTTGTAACTGGTTTGATAATTCAGGACATGAATAAATGCACTGCCAATATTTAACTTGCCAAACAGTCATGTATTAAACTGATACACCATTGCCTCAGCAAAAAGTGCAGTATACTCTTGACAGGTGGCTGTAACAATATTTGCCAATAGACTAAATTAGGGTCAAGATTTCTGCCTTATGCCTTATGAAGCTTAGGAAGCAGGTCATGAGTTGCCTCAGGATTATCTTTTTTTGGAATTATCGACTTATTTAACGTGCCTACATCCAAAAGCCGTCCAGCTTTTCCGTTTCTTTTAAATGTGGGATGGACTGGATTGCCACAAAGACTCGAAATTCGTACAAAAATGTTTTCATCGAAGATTCAAGTAATACACTCCTGGAAATTGAAATAAGAACACCGTGAATTCATTGTCCCAGGAAGGGGAAACTTTATTGACACATTCCTGGGGTCAGATACATCACATGATCACACTGACAGAACCACAGGCACATAGACACAGGCAACAGAGCATGCACAATGTCGGCACTACTACAGTGTATATCCACCTTTCGCAGCAATGCAGGCTGCTATTCTCCCATGGAGACGATCGTAGAGATGCTGGATGTAGTCCTGTGGAACGGCTTGCCATGCCATTTTCACCTGGCGCCTCAGTTGGACCAGCGTTCGTGCTGGACGTGCAGACCGCGTGAGACGACGCTTCATCCAGTCCCAAACATGCTCAATGGGGAACAGATCCGGAGATCTTGCTGGCCAGGGTAGTTGACTTACACCTTCTGGAGCACGTTGGGTGGCACGGGATACATGCGGACGTGCATTGTCCTGTTGGAACAGCAAGTTCCCTTGCCGGTCTAGGAATAGTAGAACGATGGGTTCGATGACGGTTTGGATGTACCATGCACTATTCAGTGTCCCCTCGACGATCACCAGTGGTGTACGGCCAGTGTAGGAGGTCGCTCCCCACACCATGATGCCGGGTGTTGGCCCTGTGTGCCTCGGTCGTATGCAGTCCTGATTGTGGCGCTCACCTGCACGGCGCCAAACACGCATACGACCATCATTGGCACCAAGGCAGAAGGGACTCTCATCGCTGAAGACGACACGTCTCCATTCGTCCCTCCATTCACGCCTGACGCGACACCACTGGAGGCGGGCTGCACGATGTTGGGGCTTGAGCGGAAGACGGCCTAACGGTGTGCGGGACCGTAGCCCAGCTTCATGGAGACGGTTGCGAATGGTCCTCGCCGATACCCCAGGAGCAACAGTGTCCCTAATTTGCTGGGAAGTGGCGGTGCGGTCCCCTACGGCACTGCGTAGGATCCTACGGTCTTGGCGTGCATCCGTGCGTCGCTGCGGTCCGGTCCCAGGTCGACGGGCACGTGCACCTTCCGCCGACCACTGGCGACAACATCGATGTACTGTGGAGACCTCACGCCCCACGTGTTGAGCAATTCGGCGGTACGTCCACCCGGCCTCCCGCATGCCCACTATACGCCCTCGCTCAAAGTCCGTCAACTGCACATACGGTTCACGTCCACGCTGTCGCGGCATGCTACCAGTGTTAAAGACTGCGATGGAGCTCCGTATGCCACGGCAAACTGGTTGACACTGACGGCGGCGGTGCACAAATGCTGCGCAGCTAGCGCCATTCGACGGTCAACACCGCGGTTCCTGGTGTGTCCGCTGTGCCGTGCGTGTGATCATTGCTTGTACAGCCCTCTCGCAGTGTCCGGAGCAAGTATGGTGGGTCTCACACACCGGTGTCAATGCGTTCTTTTTTCCATTTGCAGGAGTGTATATTCTTCTATTGCCTGTTTCTTGTAGTTAAGGATTGGATATTGTTTCTTTGCAAACAATATCCTTTTTCAATACAGTAAATTGATACAAGAAGTCTGTAGCTTCTCCTACATTATTTGAAAACACATTTTTATGCTTCAAAAGTATATGGCATAATTCATCTCGCCCATATTGAGTGAACTGGCCACAGTTTTGCAGTTTGTTATTTAAAAGACAGCATATCATCTCATCAGTATTGTTGCCTAACACTGTGGCCCTCCTATTGATACATCGTTGTTAGCTCCACATGACTATGTATTAAACAGATCTACAGACTATCTCTCCCTTTCCTAATGGGCAAGGCTTCCTCAAAAGAAATAATGTTCCTTACGTTAAAAGCATACAAATGAGATGTAGGTATCAGCATAATTTAAACACACACATAACATTTCTAAAGACATGTCTATGGCTATCACTGGAATAACATAAAATGCACGTTTACACTACCTAATTCGAGCCCTGAACGGATCTGTTTATTAAAGGTACAATTTTCCATTCAGCGCACATTCTACTTAGAGGTCATATACTGGCAAACATTCCCCATCACACTTTGATTGGGACAACTGAAAAAGGTAACATTCTGTACTGACAGATGGCCTCCTGTATCGATGAGACAAGGAACCATAGTCCCATAAATGTTTATTGTTACCATAGGAATTAACTCTTGGTTGGGTATTGGTAGCTGCTCCTCAGTTACATCACAGCTGACATCACCTTTAACTTTCAGTCTTTTCAGACGTGAGACAGTCCTTGCAGTATAGTTCACCTCACGCACTTTTGAAGTTCGTTTTTGGTTTCTACCGCAGTGATGACCCATGCCCGATTTTCGGACGTTGTAACGTATTAGTTTTTTCTAAGGTATTGGTGGGATGCCTATTCTTTTGTTTGTATATCTGATATTTCTTGAATTTCTTGCATTAATACTGGCAGAGACACATGATCACATTCTTGGCAGTGCAGTAATGGATTTTGATGAAAGCCCTTGGGAGAGTGCTGAAGTTTCATGGGGGATGATGGGGTTTGCTCTTGGATCTGAGAAAGAGCTAGACCTATACTGTGAGCCTGACACACAAGAACTTTTGTGGGGTGGTGGATATCATTTCGAACTCCTAGTTTCATTAGACTGTATCAGCTGAATATTTTAATAAAGAAAATTATTAATAGTGGAGAGGGTATTCCGTTTAAAATTTGGTTTTTGACTATATCTTTTGACATAACTTTTGTTAACCATATTCCTTCCACTTTGATGAACACATCATTGTCCATTATATTTATTTTCACAACTGGTAACCACGTCAGGGCTTTGTTCACTACAGTTAGGAGGGAGGGCATGCTGTGAGTTTGGATAATGTTCATGAGCAGTATTACTTGACTTCCTTGGTAACTACCCTTAGACTCAGCTGTACTGTTTCCATGGATATTTTGGATACGAAATGTATCGATAGACCACAAGGCTTCCAAAATGTCCTCTTCTGAAGTTTGGGAATTCTTAAAATTGTGAGCTGAACATTAATGGGTAACTTTGCAGTAAGCTACGCCCGAAATTCTTGCTGTGTTATGGGTTGGGCTAGACTTCGGTTTTCTTGCCATAACAAAGTAATGTAATATGTTAAACATTTACTGTGAGAAAAGTAAACGATTTCATGAGGTATAATTCTCATCTAATGCCTGCTTGGATATCGAGCGACGAGCGACTATTCAAGAATTTATTTTCAAACTGCGTGAACTCACAGTTTTGAGTAAACTCTAAACAAATAGTCTATAACTCAGGACCGATGAAGTTTAATAGATAATACAGTTTACGTCGATCCCCACAATACTCCCGAAACACGTAACAATTGCGACAGAAAAGATTTTGAAGAAGTTTTCCTATTACGTTTAGCCATATGGAACGATAACGAATTATTTCAATTTTAAGTAAACGTCCGAGTCAACATTATCGTTGGTGGGTGTGCGCCGTGAAGGCGTACAAGTTGTTGGCAATACTGGGCGTTGGTTAACGGTCGTTGTAGATTGACTGCCACGCATCGCATCCAAGTGCGGGAATTACTGTTTCTCCCTAACGACAAGTATTTGCTCCACTAAATCATGGCACCGTACTTGTAATTGTCCAACCACCGGATACAAATCACCCCTTACCGTTGACAAGTTTTCTTCCACTACTTTAGCGACAACACCACATGTGTTAGCAGTTTATTCTCAACAGCACACTGAACTTGCTTTCTCCCAACACTTCATAGTTAATTGTTGTATTTGCTCTGCATGTTGCTGTAACATCATTGCGAGTACTTTAATTTCCTCTGATACTGCTGTTAACAAGCCGCCACAGGCTGGTTAATGGATGGTTGAAGGGCTATTACCCGCACTCAATTCTGTTTCAAGGTTATCCTGTATCGTATTAGTAGCCATAGCAGTTTCCGAATCACTGTCTCCTTTTACCTTCTTTTCAACCGTGTCTAGTTTTGCTGATAAACGACTGAATAATACGCTTGTCTGAGAAAAAAGTTTTTCATTTTGGTTAGGCTCTAGTTAGACAGTGAACAAGGATGTTCGTCTATCTTGCCCACTGACTGATGTTACTTCGGTTATCTTCTCTACACTGACTACTTCGAATTCAGAAGTTTCCCCGACTCCAGCACATGTTTCCATATTAACATCGGTATACTTAATAAAATACATCCGTCTGACTGACACTACTTATACGTAATTACAGAACAACTAATTATATGACAGTAATACTTAAATAACACACACTATGGTCCTGCCAGAATAATAAGAAAATGTGTCGAATTTGCCTCACTCTTCCGGGCGCCAGATGGAAGCTCTGGAAATGTTTACAGGATGTATCTGGGAGTATCTGGTAGAGGGCTTGTATAATGGGTCCTAACAAGCATATTTCACATAGCAACCCCTGTCCGTGTCGCTTAGTATACGGCGCTAGGCCTTGTAGAACAGTGCCAATGTTCAAATGAGTGTGAAACCGTAAGGCACCACACGTCTGAGGCCATCGGTCCCTAGACTTACACATTACATAAACTAATTTATGCTAAGGGCAACACACATACTCCTGCCCGAGGTAGGACTCGAACCTCGGTGTGAGGGACCGCGCAATCCGTACGTGGCGTCTCAAAACGCGCGGCCACACGGAGCGACAGTATAGAGTAGCACTCCGCCCGGGGGATAGGCATACAACGTGCCATCCGGGACATCATTGTAGTAGGCCTGCAGGGCAGCGTTTTTCAATGTATTTCTGACATCAGGGTAAATGACAAGTCGGAGTGAAATTTCATAATCTTATTTGAAAACAATAACAAAATTACGCACTCCTGCAACGACGCTGGAGTAACTGTCCACTCTTTCAAACAGTCATGGCTAGCTGTAAACTGTTTCGGAGGCAGCCATAATGCACGCTGTCAACTCTTAAAGGGTTTCAATGAGTGTTTCGCGGAAACAGATTTCAGATGGCCCCAGAAGAAAACATGAATGGCTGTGAAGTCGGAGGAACTTATAGGCCATGCAACCAGTCCACCCTGCCCTATCAAGTTCTCACCAATGGCTTTACCAAATGGACTCACAGTGCATGTGCGAAGCGCCCAGGTTCGCCCTCGTCATGGTACCACATTCCCAGTCGCACGTTGAATGGCACATGATCCAACAACTCTGGCAGAGTTTCTCGTAAAAGGATTCAGCATCTGTTTCCGTTCAGTCGTCGGGGGAACACGTGTGGTCCGACCACATTTACGCCCATCAAGCCGGCTCAAATGTTGACAGAGAAGCGATCAAGAGTGACCACGAACAAAGAGAGCATGCAGACTTTCCCGTGCCCACACCCATTGATTGTGGCTGTCGAACATAATCTCTTCTGTAAAGAATGCCTCATCCGTAAAAAGTACGCGGTTCGGAAAGTCCGGTTGAATGGCACATATTGGCAAAAACCGATGGCACAACTCATTTCAGCGTGGAACATCGTCTGGGTTAAGGATGTGAATATTCAGAAGCATGCGACACATGCCAAATTGTGGAATGGCCTACACCAATTTCCCGTGCAACACTGTGCGAGCTTATTTGGGTGTGTTTTCCAGCAGTATTAATGCCTTCTCTCCAAGCCCTGGTGTACGCACTGTGCGTTGACTACCGCGTCCGTCAGACATTCAGAGCTCTAACACGAAACGAGTACTTCAGGTTTCGAAGTACGCCGTAAATCCACATGCGCCATTATGAGAATCTGCTAGTGTAAAACGTATCACAAGTGAAACTGTCTCTCCAAGGGAGCTGTGGACAGCAGTAAATGTATGTGGATGTAGCACTCGACGATTTGGAAACTGCCGAATGTACTAACGCTGGGCAGCGTAAGCACAGTGCATGTCCGCTCTTTCCTCCCCATTTCCTGTCCGTTCCACACAGAAACTAACACAAGAGTGTCCCCGGTTGACGGCAAAATGATGCAGGGCGAACCAGACTCCACAGTCAGCACAGGTGCTGCCCTCTATACAACACCTTTCAAACAGCCAAAAGCAACGCGTAAGAGGCGGAAAACAAGCTGCGTTTTCCTGTCTGGTATATCCGCAGCTATGTCGACTACAGCGTTTGAAAGTAAAGGTCATAAAACCTCAACCTGATGTCCCTCTTACTTTGACGCCACAAAGTATATTGAAATCGTTACTCTGACTGCTAGTCAGACACACGCACGGGGCATGTAGTATAAGTGAGCTTCCTATGCGTGTGTAGAAAGGGAAAGGCGCTTGAGCCATCGGGGATTGACGGATAGCAGATTGTGCACGATATGTCAGGAGTTCGAGGAGTGCTGTGGTGAGTGTCTTCAACAAGTGGCGAAACCAAGGTGAAACCACGTCCAGAGGTCGTGAGGTTGGGCGGCTACCCACTGATAATGGATGTCGGACGTCATAGGCTGGACAGACTGGTAAAACCAGACAGGCGGTGAACTGTGGCGGAACTAACACCAGATTTTGATTATGAGGAGAGAATAAGTGTGTCTGAAAACACGGTTCACAAAACACTCCTTACTAGGGGCTTCCGCACCCGACAACCCATGCGCGTGCCAATGTTAAAACCATGACACTGGCAACTCCAACTAAAATGTGCACGTGAACATTGGCACTGGACGTTGGTGCAGTGGCAGAGCATTGCATGGTCTGACGAATCCAAATATATTCTTCTTCACACTGTTGGGATAGTGCGAATCCGTCGTCTTCCAAAGAAACAGCTCCTTGACACCTGTACTGTGGGATGCAGACAAGCTGGTGACGACTCCATTATGCACTGGGGAACACTCACGTGGGAATCCCTGGGTCCAGTAGAGCTCGTGCAAGGTACCTTGATCGCCAAGGAGTGTCGTACGCTGGTTGCAGACCACGTACGCTCCTTCATGATAGTCGTGTTTCCCCTGCGGTAGTGGCATTCTTCAAAAAGATAGTGGGCCATGTCACAGGGCCAGGATGGTAAGGAGAGGTTCGCGAAACAAAGTGGCGAGCTCCAATTGATATTTTTGGCTCCCACCACGCCAGATATGAACCCGACCGTAAACATCTGGAATGTGATTAAACGTGGCGTCAGATCCTAAGGCACCCTTTCCAGGAATTTGTGGGAATTAGTGTGTCTGCAGATGTGGTGACAACTCCCTCCAGCGACCCATCAAGGCCTCATTGCTCCCATGACTTGACGCGTTGCCACTGTTATTCGTGACCGGCTGTTAGATAGGTGGTCATAATGTTCTGGCTGGGCAGTGTATGTGTTTTTCCTGTTAAGTACCCTCATTCAAGCATCAACTCAAAAACTGCAAATTCTAAGGGCCACACAACTCTTTACGTGTTGGCTCCGCATATTAGACCGCCGCCTGGCTATGACGTCAAGATGTCGTTGTTTGGCTTTTTCTCTAGGTGGTGTTGGTCCATGCAGTTTCAGATGTTCGATATCCACTGAAGAGCGAAAGAAAATGGTACACCTGCCTAATATCGTGTAGGACTACCAGGAGCACGAAGGGCGCCGAAACACGACGTGGCATGGACTCGACTAGTGTCCGAAGTAGCGCTGGAATTAACTGACACCAGGAATCCTGGATAGCTGTCCATAAATCCATGAGTATGAGGGGGTGGAAATCTCTTCTGAACAACACGTTGCAAGGCATCCCAGATATACGCGAAGGAACTTGCCCCTCTTCTTGCAGTGGTGTACCGTAGGTCTCTAGAAGATCGTAGCGTTCCAAAGGATTGGAAAAGGGCACAGGTCATCCCCGTTTACAAGAAGGGAAGTCGTACGGATGTGCAGAACTATAGACTTCTATCTCTAACGTCGACCAGTTGTAGAATATTGGAACACGTATTACGTTCGAGTATAATGACTTTTTTGGAGACTAGAAATCTACTCTTTAGGAATCAGCATGGGTTTCGAAAAAGGCGATCATGTGAAACCCAGCTCGCAGCTATTCGTCCACGAGACTCAGAGGGCCACAGACACGGGTTCCCAGGTAGATGCCGCTTTTCTTGACTTCCGCAAAGCGTTCGATACAATTCCCCGCAGTCGTTTAATGAACAAAGTAAGAGCGTATGGACTATCATACCAATTGTGTGATAGGATTGAAGAGTACCTAGATAACAGAACGCAGCATGTCATTCTCAATGGAGAGAAGTCTTCCGAAGTAGGAGTGATTTCAGCTGTGCCACAGGGGAGTGTCGTAGGACGGTTGCTATTCACAATATACATAAATGACCTTGTGGATAACATCGGAAGTTCACTGAGGCTTTTTGCGGATGATGCTGTGGTATATCGAGAGGTTGTAACAATGGAAAATTGTACTGAAATGCAGGGGGATCTGCAGCGAATTGACGCATGGTGCAGGGAATGGCAATTGAATCTCAATGTAGACAAGTGTAATGTGCTGCGAAAAAAAGATCCTTTATCATTTAGATACAATATAACATGTCAGCAACTGGATCAGTTAATTCCATAAATTATCTTGGAGTAGGCATTAGGAGTGATTTAAAATGGAATCATCATATAAAGTTGGTCGTCGGTAAAGCAGATGTCAGACTGAGACTCATTGGAAGAATCCTAAGGAAATGAAATCCGAAAACGAAGGAAGTAGTTACAGTACACTCGTTCGCCCCCTGCTTGAATATTGCCCACCGGTGTGTGATCCGTACCAGATAGGGTTGATGGAGGAGATAGAGAAGATCCAACGGAGAGCAGCGCGCTTCGTTACAAGATCATTTAGTAATCGCGAAAGCGTTACGGAGATAACAGATAAACTACAGTGGAAGACTCTGTAGAAGAGACGCTCAGTAGCTCGGTGGGGGCCTTTGTTGAAGTTTCGAGAACATACCTTCACGAGGAGTCAAGCAGTATATTGCTCCCTCCTACATATATCTCGCGAAGAGACCATGAGGATAAAATCAGAGAGATTAGAGGCCACACAGAGGCATACCGACAATCTTTCTTTCCACGAACAATACGAGACTGGAATAGAAGGGCGAACCGATAGAGGTACTCAAAGTACCCTCCGCTACACACCGTCAGGTGGCTTGCGGAGTATGGATGTAGATGTATATGTAGATTTACTTAACAGTGTTGATGTCTGGGGCGTTTGGTGGTCAGTAAAAGTGTTTAAACTCGAAAGAGTGTTGCTGGAGCCGCTCTGTAGCCACGTGTAGGGGGGCGCATTGTCCTACTGGAATTGCCCAAGCCCGTCGGAACGCACTATGAGCATGAAAGGATGCAGGTGATCAGACAGTACGCTTACGTACGTGTAACCTATCAGTGTCGTACCTACACACCATTACAGAGCCTCCACCAGCATGAACCGTCCCGTGCTGATATGCAGGTTCCATGGATTCAAGAGTGTGACTCCAGCCCTTTACACGTGCTTTCGCTCGATACAATCTGAAACGAGGCTCGTCCGATCACGCAACATGTTTCCAGTCCAATGTCGGTGTTGATGGGCAGAGGGGAGGCGTAAGGCTTTGTGTTCTTGAGGGTCTGGCTGCAGCGACTGCAACTGCTGTGTTCGGAAGCAGGCTGAGTTGGCATCCCTTCGCTCCCAGCTTCAGGCAGTGTTGGCTTCGGTCACACAGCTTGAGGCTGTTGCCAATGGGCATCACTGTGGGGGTCCGGATTGGGGTTTGTCGGGGACGGCCAGCTCGTCCCACGCATCCCCCGATCGGACTACGACTGTGGCTGCCCGGGATACTGCCCACATTGAGGCTGATCCCTCACCTGTGGTAGAGTGGGAGGTCGTCTCGAGGTGTGGCAGGAGGCGAAAGACATTCCGGAGGGCTGAACGGAAGGCCTCTCCGCTTTGTCTGACTAACCAGTTTCAGGCTCTGTCTCAGGCTGATACTGATCTTCGGCCGGACATTGCTGCTTGTCCTGTTCCAGAGGTTGCCCCTCAGTCTGCAAGATCCGGGCGGTCGCAGAGGGTGGGCTTACTGGTAGTTGGGAGTTCCAACGTCAGGCGCGTAATGGGGCCCCTTAGGGATGTGGCAGCAAGAGAGGGGAAGAAAACCAATGTGCACTCCGTCTGCATAGCGGGGGGAGTCATTCCAAATGTGGAAAGGGTTCTTCCGGATGCCATGAAGGGTGCAGGGTGCTCCCATCTGCAGGTGGTTGCTCATGTCGGCACCAATGATGTGTGTCGCTATGGATCGGAGAAAATTCTCTCTGGCTTCCGGTGGCTATCTGATTTGGTGAAGACTGCCAGCCTCGCTAGCGGGATGAAAGCAGAGCTCACCATCTGCAGCATCGTCGACAGGACTGACTGCGGACCTTTGGTACAGAGCCGAGTGGAGGGTCTGAATCAGAGGCTGAGACGGTTCTGCGACCGTGTGGGCTGCAGATTTCTCGACTTGCGCCATAGGGTGGTGGGATTTCGGGTTCCGCTGGAAAGGTGAGGAGTCCACTACACGCAGCAAGCGGCTACACGGGTAGCAGGGGTTGTGTGGCGTGGACTTGGCGATTTTTTAGGTTAGATGGCCTCGGACAAGTACAGAAAGGGCAGCAGCCTCAAAGGGTGCGGGGCTAAGTCAGGACATGCGGGGATCAAGCAGCAATCGGTATTGTAATTGCAAACTGTCGAAGCTGCATTGTACCGGAACTTCAAGCGCTGATAGAAAGCACCAAAGGTGAAATCGTTTTCGGTACAGCAAGCTGGCTGAAGCCAGAGAGAAATACTGCCGAAATTTTTACAAAGGCACAGACGGTGTTTAGAAAGGATAGATTGCATGCAACTGGTGGTGGCGTGTTTGTCGCTGTTAGTAGTAGTTTATCCTGTAGTGAAGTAGAAACGGGTAGTTCCTGTGAATTATTATGGGTGGAGGTTACACTCAACAACCGAGCTAGGTTAATAGTTGGCTCCTTTTACCGACCTCCCGACTCAGCAGCATTAGTGGCAGGACAACTGAGAGAAAATTTGGAATACATTTCACATAAATTTTCTCAGCATGTTATAGTCTTAGGTGGAGATTTCAATTTACCAGATATAGACCGTGACACTCAAATGTTTAGGACAGGTGGTAGGTACAGAGCATCGAGTGACATTATACTGAGTGCACTATCCGAAAATTACCTCGAGCAATTAAACAGAGAACCGACTCGTGGATATAACATCTTGGACCTACTGACAACAAACAGACGCGAACTTTTCGACTCTGTAAGTGCAGAAGAGGGAATCAGTGATCACAAGGCCGTAGCAGCATCCCTGAATATGGAAATTAACAGGAATATTAAAAAAAGGGAGGAAGGTTTTTAGCAAAAGTAATAGAAGACAGATTTCAGACTACCTAACAGATTAAAACGAAAATTGCTGTTCCGACACTGACAATGTTGAGTGTTTATGGAAAAAGTTCAAGGCAATCGTAAAATGCGTTTTAGACCGGTACGTGCCGAGTAAAACTGTGAGGGACGGGAAAAACCCACCGTGGTTCAACAACAAAGTTAGGAAACTACTGCGAAAGCAAAGAGAGATTCACTCCAAGTGTAAACGCAGCCAAAACCTCTCAGACAAAGAGAAGTTGTTTCACAGAGGAAGACCGCACTGCAGTTCCTTCTCTAAATCCTCGCACAAACGAAAAAATGGCTGACATCGAAATAAGTGTCCAAGGAATAGAAAAGCAACCGGAATCACTCAACAGAGGAAAGTCCACTGGACCTGATGGGATACCAATTCGATTCTACACAGAGTACGCGAAGAAACTTGCCCCCCTTCTAACAGCCGTGTACCGCAAGTCTCTAGAGGAACAGAAGGTTCCAAATGATTGGAAAAGGGCACAGATAGTCCCAATTTTCAAGAAAGGTCGTCGAGCAGATGCGCAAAACTATAGACCTGTATCTCTGACGTCGATCTGTTGTAGAATTTTAGAACATGTTTTTTGCTCGCGTATCATGTCGTTTTAGGAAACGCAGAATCTACTCTGTAGGAATCAACATGGATTCCGGAAACAGCGATCGTGTGAGACACAACTCGCTTTATTTGTTCACGAGACCCAAAAAATATTAGATACAGGCTCCCAGGTAGATACTATTTTCCTTGACTTCCGGAAGGCGTTCGATACAGTTCCGCACTGTCGCCTGATAAACAAAGTAAGAGCCTACGAAATATCAGACCAGATGTGTGGCTGGATTGAAGAGTTTTTAGCAAACAGAACACAGCATGTTGTTATCAATGGGGAGACGTCTACATACGTTAAAGTAACCTCTGGCGTGCCACAGGGGAGTGTTATGGGACCATTGCTTTTCACAATATATATAAATGACCTAGTAGATAGTGTCGGAAGTTTGCGGATGATGCTGTAGTATACAGAGAAGTTGCAGCATTACAAAACTGTAGCGAAATGCAGGAAGATCTGCAGCGGATAGGCACTTGGTGCAGGGAGTGGCAACTGACCCTTAACATAGACAAATGTAATGTATTGCGAATACATAGAAAGAAGGATCCTTTATTGTATGATTATATGATAGCGGAACAAACACTGGTAGCAGTTACTTCTGTAAAATATCTGGGAGTTTGCGTGCGGAACGATTTGAAGTGGAATGATCGTATAAAATTAATTGTTGGTAAGGCGGGTGCCAGGTTGAGATTCATTGGGAGAGTCCTTAGAAAATGTAATCCATCAACAAAGGAGGTGGCTTACAAAACACTCGTTCGACCTATACTTGAGTATTGCTCATCAGTGTGGGATCCGTACCAGATCGGGTTGACGGATAGAGAAGATCCAAAGAAGAGCGGCGCGTTTCGTCACAGTGCTATTTTTTTATTTTATTTATTTTTATTTATTTATTTATTGTTCCGTGGGACCACATTTAGGAGAAGTCTCCATGGTCATGGAACGAGTCAATACATGAAATTATAACACGATTGTAGAAACAGATAAAATGAAATATAAGAAACATATTCAGGCGACAAGTCGTTAGTTTAAATAAAGAAAATCAAAAATGTACACTGGAATTTGCTTAATTTTGTATCTCTTCCAGGAGCTCCTCGACAGAATAGAAGGAGTGAACCATGAGGAAACTCTTCAGTTTAGACTTAAAAGTGTTTGGGCTACTGCTAAGATTTTTGAGTTCTTGTGGTAGCTTATTGAAAATGGATGCAGCAGAATACTGCACTCCTTTCTGCACAAGAGTCAAGGAAGTGCATTCCACATGCAGATTTGATTTCTGCCGAGTATTAACTGAGTGAAAGCTGCTAACTCTTGGGAATAAGCTAATATTGCTAACAACAAACGACATTAAAGAAAATACATACTGTGAGGGCAATGTCAAAATTCCCAGACTATTGAATAGGGGTCGACAAGAGGTTTTCGAACTTACACCATACATAGCTCGAACAGCCCGTTTTTGAGCCAAAAATACCCTTTTTGAATCAGAAGAATTATCCCAAAAAATAATACCATATGACATAAGCGTATGAAAATATGCGAAGTATACTACTTTTCGTGTTGAAATGTCACTTATTTCAGATACTGTTCTAATGGTAAATAAAGCGGCATTTAGTTTCTGAACAAGATCCTGAACATGGGCTTTCCACAACAGCTTACTATCTATCTGTACGCCTAGGAACTTGAACTGTTCCGTCTCGCTTATAACATGCCCATCCTGTCTGATTAAAATGTCAGTTCTTGTTGAATTGTGGGTTAGAAACTGTAAAAACTGAGTCTTACTGTGATTTAGCATCAAATTATTTTCCACAAGCCACGAACTTATATCATGAACTACATTATTTGATAATGTTTCAATATTACACACAAGATCCTTCACTACCAAGGTGGTGTCATCAGCAAACAGAAATATTTTTGAATCACCTGTAATACTAGAAGGCATATCATTTACATAAATAAGGAACAGCAGTGGCCCCAGCACCGACCCTTGGGGAACGCCCCATTTAACAGTGCCCCATTGGGACTGAACATCATTACCACTCTCAATATTGCGGAGGATTACCTTCTGCTTTCTGTTCTTAAAGTAGGAGGCGAACCAATTGTAAGCTACTCCCCTTACTCCATAATGTTCCAACTTCTGCAGTAATATTTTGTGGTCAACACAGTCAAAAGCCTTCGTTAAATCAAAGAAAACACCTAACGTTCGCAACCTTTTATTTAATCCGTCCAAAACCTCACAGAGAAAAGAGACTATAGCATTCTCAGTTGTTAAACCGTTTCTGAAACCAAACTGTACATTTGACAGCAAATTATGTGAATTTAAATGCTGCAGTAACCTTGTATATACAACCCTCTCAATAACTTTAGCAAACACTGATGGCATAGAAATAGGTCTATAATTGTCAACATTATCCCTGTCTCCCTTTTTATAAAGTGGCTTCACTACCGAGTACTTTAATCGGTCAGGAAACCGACCACTCCTAAAGGAAAAGTTACAGATATGGCTAAGTACTGAGCTAACATACGTGGAACAATACTTCAGTATTCTACTAGATACCCCGTCATATCCATGAGAGTTCTTGGTCTTTAGTGATTTAATTATTAACTCAATCTCCCTCTTGTCAGTATCATGGAGGAGCATTTCAGGTAACAGTCTCGGAACACTTTTTTCTAAGAGCGCTATATGATTCCCTGTTGGGACTAGGTTTCTATTTAGTTCACCTGCTATATTCAGAAAGTGATTATTAAGTACTGTACATATATGCGACTTATCAGTAACACGGACATCCCCACTACGCACTGATTCTATATTCTCGACCTGTCTCTGCAGACCAGCCACTTCCTTTACGACTGACCATATGGTTTTAATTTTATCCTGAGACTTAGCTATTCTATCTGCATACCACATACTTTTTGCCTTCCTAATAACTTTTTTAAGCACCTTACAATACTGTTTGTAATGGGCTGCTGCATTTAGATTTTGACTGATTCTAACGTTTTGATATAATTGCCACTTTGTTCTACAAGATATTCTTATCCCTTTAGTCAGCCACCCAGGCTGCCTGTTTGTGCTAGTACCCTGTTTTGAACGTTCTAACGGAAAGCAACTTTCAAAGAGCACGAGAAAAGTCTTGAGGAAAGCATTATATTTATCGTCTACTGTATCAGCACTATAAACATCTTGCCACTCTTGTTCCTTGATAAGGTTTACAAAAGTCTGTACAGCAACTGGATCAGCTTTCCTAAAACGTTGGTAACTATATTTAACATGTGTTGCAGCACAAAAAACTTTTAGACTTAAAATTTGTGCATCATGATCTGAAAGGCCATTCACCTTTTTGCTAACAGAATGCCCTTCTAATAATGACGAATGAACAAAAATATTGTCTATGGTTGTTCTACTGTTCCCTTGCACTCTCGTTGGAAAGAATACGGTTTGCATAAGATTATATGAATTAAGGAGGTCTACCAGCATCCTTTTCCTTGCACAATCACTTATACAATTAATATTGAAGTCACCACATATAACTAACTTTTTGTATTTCCTATAAAGTGAACCAAGAACCTCCTCTAGCTTTAGCAAAAATGTTGTGAAATCGGAGTCTGGGGATCTATAAATAACAACAGTAAGAAGTTTAGCTCCACTAAATTTAACCACACCTGCACAACATTCAAACACCTTTTCAGTGCAGTACTTTGAAACATCAATTGACTCAAATGGGATACCGTTTTTCACATACATGGCTACTCCCCCACACCGCAAAGAGCTCCTAGAAAAGCTGCCAGCCAACCTGTATCCTGGTAAAGGAAGCCTCTGAATTATCTCCTTATTTAAGAAGTGTTCAGATATACCAATAATTTCAGAGTCAACATCTATAAGCAGTTCACTAACTTTATCTCTAATACCTTGTATATTTTGATGAAATATACTAATTCCCTCATTAATCGGATACCCAAGCTTTGTAGAGAGTGGTTTCTTTGTTAGAGAGACTTCCCTTAAGCAGGAATACCTATCAGCTGACTTCAATCTAAAAAAGGTACAGCTCTAACACCCACAACTACCGGAATTTTCCCATGAGTGATCCCACCACCCCCACCTATGCTGTCACCTATAAGTTTTGCCAACCTCCCCTTCCCATACCTGTTGAGGTGCAGGCCATGTCTAGTGAAACCCGTCCTACTGATAGACTCCACCGACACCACTGAAATGTGACTCATGCCTTCTGTCATCAGCGCACCCCCAAGTCTCATGTTATTACGCCTGACGGCTGTATTAAGATGAGGCCGATCGTGACGCTGAAACAGTTCCACGAAATGCACATTCGTGTTGCCAGTCTGAGTGGCTATCTTTTCCAGGTCACCATCTATGTCATACTCCCCATCCCTATCAATACTATTACCAGCCCCACCCACAATCACTACCTGATCCTCTTTAGTAAAATCCCTACATAACCCCCCTATGTTAAAAGTCACCTGAGCCAATCCTGCATTAGGCTTCACAATGCTGGTGACCTGGTACTCACTCCCCAAAACTTCCTGCAACTGCTGGCCTACACCTCTACCATGAGAACTACCTAACAGCAGAACCTTCTTCTTTCTCTTAGACTTTGCAACTGTCCTGGCCACCGTAACTGCTGAGGTCTGCTGCATACTTCCTACATCTACAGCTACTAGAGATTCCTCTCCACTAGACTCTGACAGTTGGTCATATCTATTACAAACACCAATAGTAAAACTATCTGAAAATCTCCTTCTCCTAGCAGATCTCTTGCCAACAGCCAGCTCCCATTCCCCAACCCCCTTCTCCCTCCTCATCCTATCTAGCTCCTCCTGTGCGTTTTTCAACTGCACCTGAAGGGCACAGATCTTACGCTCCTGCTCCTCTATCAACTTACTCTTGCTACATAACCTGCAGTTCCAGGAGAGGATCTCACCAGAATGCCCACTGGCTTCCCCACTGCATTCCCCCCAGTGAAAATACTTCGAACAAGTCTCACACCGCAATCCACTACTCACGAACCTACGGCAAAGCCCACACTTCTCACTCATGGTAAAATTTTACAATTATTGAAACAAGAAAACAACTTTATCTAAGTTCCGCTACTACAATAAGAAGATGTTAAAAACTGACTACAATAATGACAAACTTGCTCTACAAGGGAAGTAACTACTATTATTGACAGTATTAATCAACAACAAATGAGAATATAACAAAATACTAACACAGAAAGAAAATCAAACGTCTAATGACAGTAACGAAACTGAAAGCAGTTCGCAAAAATTTCTTCTGAAGTTATTTCACCGGAAAACACCAAGAACACCGGTTGAAGACTACTAAAGTTCCTAAATAAACTACTATACACAAACAATTAATTAGTACTTAGCTTTCGATGCGCCGCTACAGCTGCAACTGGTCAGCGCGGAATGTAAACACGGGTAAGAGGTTAAGTTGCTCGATACGAAACACTCACAAATATCAGGCCACAACACAAGAAATGCAGAGGTGAATGAAGAAACCGTGATGGCGTTACGGAGTTGTTTAGCAAACTCAAGTGGCAGACTCTGCAAGAGAGGCGCTCTGCATCGCGGTGTAGCTTGCTGTCCAGGTTTCGAGAGGGTGCGTTTCTGGATGAGGTATCGAATATATTGCTTCCCCCTACTTATACCTCCCGAGGAGATCACGAATGTAAAATTAGAGAGATTCGAGCGCGTACGGAGGCTTTCAGACAGTCGTTCTTCCCGCGAACCATACGCGACTGGAACAGAAAAGGGAGGTAATGACCGTGGTACGTAAAGTGCTCTCCGCCACACACCGTTGGGTGGCTTGCGGAGTATAAATGTAGATGTAGATGTAAGTGCAGCGATGTCGGGGATTTTATGTTTTACCTGATTCCTGATATTCACGACACACTCGTGAAATGGTCGTACGGGTAATGCTCCACTTCATCGCTACGTCGGAGGTGCTGTGTGCCTTCGCTCATGCGCCGACTATAACACTATTCTGCTTGTTTACATATCTCTGTATCTGGATAGGTATTCCTATAGCAGTTTATTTGGCTCTTCAGTATGTTATAAACATGCGACGGTACAAGAGACATACGGTGTACGAGTAGAAAGTGACGTGGCAGTATCACAAATTCGACTTTTGAACTGCAACGCCGTACGTGTACCAAGGCCGAGGAAGAGCCGGTGGTCCGTGGCCAGCTGTACTGAGCAAAAGCTAGCTGGCGCTGGTGGATCCGCACAGTAGGGCCACGGCGCACACCAGACCAGAGGAGGCCAGACGGATGGCCCTGCGGCGGCAATCTGAGGGCGGCAGCCGTGCCTCAGACACGCCCGCAGCCCATTAAAGTAAGTGATGAGCCCACGGCTAATACCGCGGCCCGGCGAGTGCCATTTAGAGCGCCGACTGGAATGAATAAAATTAAATTATTTCCGCGAGTGGGAGGCTCGCGGTCGGAGATTAGTCGCGTGGAGGGCACGATCTCCTCCTACACCAGAGTTAGTCTTTTTCTCTTTCCTCTTTCTCGCCAGGAAGATAAAGCTCTCCTTCCCCGCTACAACTTGCCTCTGCTTCCACTGCCGACTCTACGCCGTCGTTTCGTTGATGCAAAGACACAAGGACTGAGTATACAATTAAAAATGAATGAAACAGTTTCACGCAATGACTGCTTTATTTCTCAGTGAAAGTCCATCAAAGATTTGACTCGTCAGGACGTCTGTTTTTTAACAATTAAAATTAGTGCTTTACATCGATTGACTGTTCCGTCGATTCTTAGGAGAATATTTTGTACGTTGTGAATGAAAACAAACACGACACTGATGTAAAAGAAATTTAAACACAGTCATTTAATTCGTTATTCAGCTGACTTGATGAACATGTTAAAAGACATGCAAATTGTCCTTAGCGTCAAACTAGTATCTATTTATGTTAGCAATATGGTTACCAACATACGTGTTCAGGGGTAACCAATCACTCTCGAAGACATACTAGATAAACAAGGAGTTAACCCGGATCATAGATGACATAAGGTTAACTACAAAAACCTAACTAACACAAAATTATTTCCATTTGAATGACAGAATATATAAACAGCTGTGCGGTCTAGCCATGGGATCCCCCCACCAGTTCTTGCTGAAATCTTTATGGATAATTTTGAAAAATAGGTTTTGGAAAGTAATACACTCTCTTCCAATGCTGAATACTAGGTTAGGTATATTGATCATATATTGTGCTTATGGACAGGTACTACCAGACCACTTCAGAAATTCCTCATCCAACTAAATTCTAAAGACAACAGTACAAAATTCACTGTGGACCTGCATAAATTATTTAGATATAACTGTAGATATCGGTGACCATATTTATAATTTCAAGATGTACCACAGATATCGTAATACCTGCCAATCCTCAACACTCAGCGACAATAAACGTTCTGCCTTTTATTCAATGACACGGCTCCTACTATCTATCCCCATGAGTAAGGATAACTTACAAATGAAATTGAATACAATTAAAAAAAACTCCAAACAATGGCTGCTCTCATACCTTAGTGGACTCCTTAAAGCACAGAAAGCAGAAACAACACGTGTATTCTCTTCTTTATGCTGTTCTCGACCCACTATCGCAAGGATGTAACAAATGTTGCACGTTTCCATATTTAGGAAAGTCTCAATGGATGTGACCAGAAAGCTTAAACTCAGGAACGTAAAAACATGATTTTATGTGCACAACACTGTTGGACGCTTTTCACCCAATCGTAAAGACAGCTCTCGACCTCTGGAAAATAGTGGAATATGTAGAACACTTATAACTGTCGCAAATTCTATGTAGGTCAGTCTGGGAGGGCTTGACGGCCAACAAAGGGGCTGGGAATTTAGAAAAGGAGGTTCTTCATAAGCAGACCAACTTTTTACAGAAGAGCATATTTACAACATGAAACATCACATGCATAAGGAAGGGAACATGAACTATCTTGACACAAGGACATTAATAAACACGTGTCCATCAACCCTAACATAGTACTGAATGACCAGACACATTTCCCTTACTCGAGACTTCTGACTGCAGATAATCCCACCGAGATCATGTTGGTAATTAGACTTCTTGCTCACATGTTCCTTTTTCCTTTATTTCAGTTACTATAATTCCTCTTGTTGTGTTAAAAAAAATTGTATAATCACTGCTGCTTCACTTACCTGATTACTCTCACTAGTGTAACTTATCTGTTTGTAATTTGGAACCTATTAAAGCCTAAATTATTTTGTTCAGCCACACATTTGGAACATTTCAGCAAAGTTTATTATTCAATTGATTTTCTTTTACTAACAGCTGTTGTAATTTGTGTATTATCCACTAGGTAATGTGTATTATCCACATATTTAATCTAATCCTATTCCGAATTTACACTTAAACAATCCCTTCTGCTTCGCTCCTAAACGTAACATCAGCATTTTTCATCTCTGGAAATGGAGAAACTCTATGGAGGGACCAATTTAAAATTGTCAATACAACAAAAGCTTTACTGCAACTCGAAGCTATGTTTGCACTTGATGATGGCGTGACAGCCGAAAAGCAGTTTGTGAAATAATAAATGCTGTAAGATATTATACCAATGTTATGTGCGTTTTCATTCATAAAGTACATAATTAATTTGTTGAATAAAACTTAAAATTTTATACTTTTATAGTTACAATAAAACTTGCATTTGCTTAATATCTTTGAAAATGTTGTAATATTTCTGGCTTATTCAGCCATCTTATTACGCTCTAGGAAGCTATTCCCAGGGCAGTGGAGATGCAAGTAGCATAGAGATGACGTAATGGGGGACGAGGTACCGGTGACAGATGTTAGATTCGGTACCATTCCCGTGGGAAACACCGCCTGCATGATGCTACTGCTCTGTGATTGGCTGCTGTGTTCGGCGGTATGGCGCCAAAACGTTAAACTTTAGTTGCTATTATTAATTAAACCTGTCATCCAAATTACTTCATTTTCTTAAATAAACATCTCTCAACAACCAGCTATCAATCAGTCCTTTCAAAATTATTAAAATCAAAGTATTACTAAAACAAAAGACTGACGATATTACTGCCGATGCTCTTCGGTGGCGTTCGGGTCACGCCTTGCTGGCTTGGCGCGCGAAGTGTCTCGGGCAGTCCGGCTCTCCAGTTCTGACCGTTCCAGTAGACAGACATGTCTGTTATGGCAGTATTTGATTCATGTAATGTTATTCTCCAGTTCTGACGGTCCAGTAGACAGAAATGTCGTCTGTGGCAGGATGTATTTCATGTTATTTTAGGCAGACATAATGACTGTGGAAAGATATGTTCAATACGTTATGATCAAGAATAGTTTCTCGTGTCTATATCAATAAAAACGCGAGTGGCATCCCAAATGAGTTATAGTTTATTCGTAGCACCAGTTCCTTGCGAAGTTAATTTCAGCCTCAAGAAAAGGAATCCACGACCTGCGTGCTGTTTCCTGCGCTTGGGACATCATCATCATGAAGACAGCAGGTTAGTGAAGTGTACAAGAACTTATGTATTCAACACAGGGCAGTGGAAACAACTAGGCACCTCACGTGTACTGCATGCACAGTACAAATGTGCTCAGTGACACGTCATCTGCAGTAATGCAGAGGAGGTAAAGAAGGTCGAAAGTATTAACACTGTCTCACTTTATTCCTTTTTTCTTGCCGTACATGGCATTCCTGGTGGGGATATCTTCGATGTTTGAGTGCTTTGGAGATATGAGCCTTGATTATTAGCGAGGACTGTGAACTGTGAAAAAAAAATTTATAACACCTAAAGTGACTGTTCTGCTACTACATGACAATAGAAATGTGTAGGAACTGTTTCAAATGATTTTTGAACTATGTTTGTACTCTTTTGAACTTTAGTTGAAGTTCGATTTTTGATGCCACAGACAAGTATTCTTATTCACGAGAACGTAACGTTCTTGTGTAGTAGATGCTGAAAGTATTAAAGTACAAGTGACAAAAAAACAAATATGTGTGCGCGGTCCATGGGATTACGTTTAATTTTCATCGAGATCTCGACGTTCTATGAGGCGTCACAACGCAGCGCGGGGAGACAGAGCCAGCGGCCGCAGTTCTCCGCGTCAGGTGCGAGGATCGGCAGCCAGCAGCGGGGGAGGTCAGTAGCAGCCACTGAACAGGGTGTTCCAGCAGTCCGGACAGCAGTACGACACTTCAGCTTCAGCAGCCAGAGCAGAGAAGGAGCTTGTCGACTTCAGCACGCAGAATAGCATCGAAGAGTAAGTGTTATTCTGGCCCAAATAGCTAATCTCTGTAACTTCAAAGACTAAAATTGATCCCAACATATCTGGCTAAAATTTGTAAATTATCTTAAGTATAAAATCTCTGACAAAATTGAAAAAAGATATCATCTGAGAAGTAGGGAAAGGGATCAAGTAGATATTGATGGCAATGATCCTTCAGATCAGTCACAAAACTCGCACATAGATAACATTGTTGATGATCTATCAGATAATTTGCAAAGTTTAGATAATGAAACTGAAAATGTTTCGGTAAATGCTGATTCTGTGTTAAATGATCGTACTGAGAATGTAGACACTGTCACTCCTGACCACAACGACGTAATAGATTTGGATGATGACGCCTACATTGCAAATGAGCCAACAGTGGAGTCACACAGATTAAGTCATGGCACTGTTTCAGCTTAAACATTGCCAACAGTAGATAATGGGGAGATAGAAATCAGCAAGGAGCAAAATACGTTATCTATGTTATTATTACCTAAATAGATAAAATAGATAAAGGGCAAAATGACACTAAAGAAGAGATAAAAGCCGAGTTGAGAGAAACAAAAGGTGATGTCAGGAAAGCATATGCAGTAATGACTCAAATCAGTAGCAATTTTAAGGCTTTAGAACAGAAGGTATCAAAACTTGAAGCTAAAACTGAGGCTTGTTCCAGTAAAATAGATCAAGAAACAAAAAAATGCGATAAGAAATTAGAATTATATAAGCTTGAGATAAATCAGAAGCTTGATTGTAAAATTAAAAAGCTGAATGATGATATGGGGGCTCAGGATTGTGTAATGCCAACAATAAGTAGTAATGTTAGCCAAGTAATAAACGAGCAGAGCAAGGCTGCTAAAGAATGTAATGATAAACATGAACAGCAGTTATGTGAGTTAGAAAACATCAAAGATGAGTAGCAGGTACTTAGTCGTAAGGTTTCACAAGTAGGTGCTTATTGTAAAGGTACCACAGATGCGATTCAAGATAAATTGAAGGAATTTGAGCAAGCAGTTAAGCAATTTCCTGACAAAACTAAGGACGGAGTGTGTGTACATGCTAGTGATGTAACAAAACCCACTATTTTTTACCATCCTTTCTGTAGTAGAGGTAACATACATCCAGTTGATTTTATTAAACAGTTCAAGAGAGTTATAAATGAGTTGCCTCACTCTACCACAGAAATACCTCCACAAGAACAATTGACAGGTGAGAAAGTACCCAGTATTATTGAACAACAGGTAAGTTTTCCAGCGAGAGATGATCTTCCAATTAATAAAAAAAAGGGACTTAGCTTTAAGCAGGATTAAAGAGAAATCTGATAAAAGACAGAGTAAATACAACAAGCAGGTTAAGAGGAGGAAATATCAAATTGACGAATTGGTATTGATCAAGGCAAGAATCAGGTCTTCTAAGATAAATTCGGAAATTAAGAAGTTTCGTGAATTGTATGAATGGCCATACAAAATAATTAGGATACCACACCCCATTGCCGTGAAGTAGCTAACATAAAAACAGGAGTAAGCGAATGACTACAATATCGTAGACATCAAATATTACTATGAACATTAGTAACCCTCAGGGGGCAATAGCGTTCTTTGCATTGCTAGGTAGATGACGACTACCAGGTACCCGAGTTAACTGCAGCATTACTTCATTTTCTTTCATGCTGTTTGTTCTTCCTCTTCTTTCATTCTGAGCTATATTCTGTCTTCTTTACATTCTTCTTTATCCACGGCTATGACAATTTTATACCCGATTTGTGACAACAAACATAATTAGTGACAGCATAGTAACCCAGCAGTATAAACATCTGCATTGCACGGGTGGAAAACAGGAGTTGACGGAAAATATGTGAACAGCGAGTCTTATAACACCAAAGTAGAAACATCAGTATAAGCTTTTTTTTTAATTTTAAGAACTAGTAAGTACTACACATCACGCATTATGTTTGAAAAATCTGGAAAAAGTAGCAAATAAGTGAAATATGGGCTCTTATTATAGACCTAAGCTGGCAGTTGCTGGAGAAGAGGACGACGCTAAACCAGGTAAGTGAACATGACGAAAGAATGAGATTTGGTGGTAGAAAACGATGTCAGGAGAGTATTAGTGAAAAATTTGTGTTACGTTTTGTGGAAATAAATATATTATATTCTTATGTATGAATTGCCAGCGACCCAATTTCCGCTGAGGCAAGAGGGTACATATTAATAGGCAAGGGATGGTCCTGCCAAAGAGGTTTATGTTATGGAGAAATATTATTTGGCGACAGGTAAGTCGGCCAATTGTAAATGACGAATTGTAAGGCTGCCCATTATTTATGACGTATGAGGAAGTGGAGGTAGAAGGCGACGTGTGAGTCGGCCCATTGTTAAGGAGATATTTATTGGTGAAGTGATTCCGCCAACTGGTTATGAAGTACAAGAGACTAGACGTATTGTTGTTGACGTGAGCAAGACACAACACCAGCACGAACATCTCAAGGGACACAGACACAATACAATTACGATTTAAAGATAGGGCCACATTATATAAGAATGCAGAATAGCTCACTGGTTTATAATAAGAAGTATGAAAACTACAATGCTAGCAATGAATAGTTCAGACAGCCCCTGCATGAAGTCACATAATTTTTATATACAACTTTTGACACAGGAATGATTACAGAAGTATACACATATGAACACATTAATACAGTTCCACTGGTTATAGAAATAGTAACAACGCTTACACGAGAAGAGAAAGGTATGGTAACTTTTACTGTTGAGTGACACAACGTTTCTGACAGCCAAAATATTCATTAAGAGATTTATTCTGAAGTGTTCTCTCAATATCTGTGAATCGCAACTGTGTGCCTGTTAATGATTAAGAAAACTGTTTACGTAATATCTAAAATGATACTGTATTGAAAAATGTAGAAGTAACGTATGAGAATGAGTTGGAGGTGCAGTCATATAAGTCTGCGTAATGAAACAGGTATACAGCGCATAACTGTCTGTCAGAGTTCAAGCGTACGGCAATAGCTGGCGTCTGTATGAATGAGTCATGGCGCTAGTACTGGACGTCACATGTTGTGAATGGACATCGACCCATCATACGCTGCGGGCAACGCCCTAGCCATGTGATAGCAGTCACTGTTTATAAACAGTGGCACTGCATTCAAACAGAATGGAGTTTACTTTTTAGGTCTATTCACGTACATATTTATGGTATTGTATAATCAAAAGTTTATTTCAGGGATTAGTTAAGTTTTATTAGAAATCTAATATAAGGCATTTTGTATTGTTACATGAAATGTACTGGTCCTGTATGCTGGAGTTGGAGACTGAGAATGGACAGTCATTTGTCAAACCCAGCACCAGTTGAGATGAACTATGCAATGCAAGACAACTTAATGGACAACGGAAGCCCCTGTTGCTGTTGTGGGTCACATGCGTTTGTTCCTGTAATAGTGAAAGTGTACGTAGACGTGTGATTTTCAGTCATTTATTTTCGAAAGTGTGAATAGTAATTTTGAAAAAGACGACAATGAGCCGAGAAGGTGTCTCTATTTTAATACAATTTATGTAATGCTGCAAATTCTTTTGAGTTTCAATGGACGGCAATGAGCCGATAATAATGTGAACATTTGTGTGCTGTTAATGTTTTATAGATAATTTTATAATCTTTTTGAGTAAATTTAGAAGACAGCTATAAGCTGATTTTTTCTTGTGTTTCAAATCACTATGTGATTTACTTTGAAAATTCATTTATTTCTCACATGTTTTGTGTAATCACATGATGATATACTATTTGTAAAATGTTTACTTATTCTTCATATTCTTGTGTTAGGAGCTGAAGATGTAACTTTATGTTGGCAACGTTTGTGGTGTAGGGTGTTACTGTTTTGAAATAGACGGAAGGCATCCCATCATTTCCTTCTTCTCAGATTTTGGAATTTTAATAATGATTTTAGGGCAGATTGGTCAAAGCAAGCTTCTTGCACGCAGGTTGATTTTTTCAAGTAGGGACAGTGGATAGCTTGGCTCTTGAGAGATTACCTATCGGTTCACAGTTTTATCAAAATTTGATTCTATTTTCTCATATATTTCCAAAATTAAATGTTGTCTTCGAGAACACCCCAATTTTTTGAAATCTCAGAAGGAAGGGGACGTGTAATATTTCTGGCTTATTCAGCCATCATATTAGGCTCCAGGAAGCTATTCCCAGGGCAGTGGAGATGAAAGAAGCATAGAGATGACGCAATGTGGGATGAGGTATCGGTGACAGATGTTAGATTCGGTACCATTCCCGTGAGAAACACCGCCTGCATGATGCTGCTGCTCTGTGATTGGCTGCTGTGTTCGGCGGTAGGGCGCCAAAATGTTAAACTTTAGTTGCTATTATTAATTAAACCTGTCATCCAAATTACTTCATTTTTTAAAATAAACATCGCTCAATAGCCAGCTATTAATCAGTCATTTCAAAATTATTAAAATCAAAGTATTACTAAAGCAAAAGACTGACGATATTACTGCCGATGCACTTCGATGGCGTTCGGGTCACGCCTTGCTGGCTAGAGCGCGAAGTGTCTCGGGCAGTCCGGCTCTCCAGTTCTTACCGTTCCAATAGACAGACATGTTGTCCGTTATAGCAGTATTTGATTCATGTAATTTTATTCTCCAGTTCTGACGGTTCCAGTAGACAGACATGTTGTCTGTGGCAGGATGTATTTCATGTTATTTTAGCCAGATATAATGACTGTGGAAAGATATGTTCAATACGTTGTGATCAAGAATAGTTTCTCGTGTCTATATCAATAAAAACGCGAGTGGCATCCCAAATGAGTTATAGTTTATTCGTAGCACAAAGTTCCTTGCGAAGTTAATTTCAGCCTCAAGAAAAGGAATCCACGACCTGCGTGCTGTTTTCTGCGCTGGTGACGTCATCATCATGAAGACAGCAGGTTAGTGAAGTGTACAAGAACTTATATATTCCACACAGGACAGTGGAAACAACTAGGCACCTCACGTGTACTGCATGCTCAGTACAAATGTGTTCAGTGACACGTCGTCTGCAGTAATGCAGAGGAGGTAAAGAAGGATGAAAGTATTAACACTATCTCACATTTATTCCTTTTTTCTTGCCGTAATGTGAGCACGACAAATTCCACAGTATGAAAGGGACCTGTCTTATTTGCCATGACCATATCAGGAGATTGTGGCCAAAATGTTGTGACTTGGCAAGACAGCCAAGGCACTATGGGATAGCCGAAGGGCACGCGTTTAAGCTCACGCAGGCTGGCGTGAGGTCTGGAACAGTTAAAGGAGTTGAGTCTAGTAAAAAAAGTACGTGGCTTCTGGAATACTTAACTTTAATCCATAATTGGTAAACATCGGTCTGACGGTACATGCATCACAAGATAAATAGCAAATGATAATGGCGCCTTGCTAGGTCGTAGCAAATGACGTAGCTGAAGGCTATGCTAACTATCGTCTCGGCAAATGAGAGCGTAATTTGTCAGTGAACCATCGCTAGCGAAGTCGGCTGTACAACTGGGGCGAGTGCTAGGAGGTCTCTCTAGTCCTGCCGTGTGGCGGCGCTCGGTCTGCAATCACTGACAGTGGCGACACGCGGGTCCGACGTATACTAACGGACCGCGGCCGATTTAAAGGCTAGTGAGTGTGGTGTCTGGCGGTGACACCACACAAAAATGTGAATCAAATTTCGAATTTGAATAATGTACTCAGTCTCCGTAACATGGATACGATCATATTCTTTGTAAGCCAGTGTCTGAGACCAGAGATCTTAGTCAGAGAGGCTAATTTTGTTTCGTCGGAAAGTAGCTGTAGCTGAGTCTCTCGGACTGACCGGCAATGAACTTGGTTTGAAAAGAATGGAAGCTGGCCTGCTGTGAGTGGAAGCAGCATTATTCAAAAAGGAGTTTTTAATCATATGATTTGGGGAAAGATATTGAGCAAATGAGATTATATTAATGGAAGAATCATAAACGCTAAATTTTAAGGTATTCCAGTTTTTTTTTATATTTATAACTGTGTAGCTTCTCATTGCTAGAAAATTGGGTATGGTTTAAGTTTCTTGTAGAAATTTTGGAATGAAGTATATGGTCTTAGGTTATAGTTGAAACAAGTGTCAAGGGAGGCAAAAGTACGCAGGAGATTTATTAAGAAATATTATGCTAACTTGTCTAGGTGTGAGAACTTAATGAAAAGATATAGTGTTGCCATGGCTTAATGAAGCACAGTTCAATTTCAAATCCTTTTTTTCATTTACCGGACCGGACATTAAGATTAGCTCACCATTTTCATTTACTTTCATGACTCTGTATGGAAACTCGCATTGCACATCGTGGGTTGTTTTTTTACGGACATTGATAAGATACGGTCTTGCATTGCACAGCGAAAGTACGACAAGTGAAATCTGATTTCTGACCGTCATATCATTATTCCTAATAGCAGCAAGTTGCAGAGCAGACGCACGTTCCGTGCGCACAGGTAGGCCGAAAGCTGTAATTACTATCAGAGTTCGTGTCCACAATAAGGCACAGCGATTGGCAGAGGGTATTTGGGAAAATAATATCAGTACCATTTTGGGGGCTTAATACCAATAAAAGATTTCGGTAAAGTGACTTCTGAAATTCTGCCACGATATTTCGGCCCATTTTCATGCAGTTTTATCATGGAACTCGGAGTGCTTTCTCGCAGACGAATTGTTTAATGCTCCGGCTAGTCTCCACATATTTTCGTTCAAAAAAAAAATTTTGGCATAGTTTTGTTGTCCTGCACAGAACTTTACATATTTGGACATAAATATAAGTTTTTAAAATTTCTAAGATACTAACTTGACACTTACGAACACGAGTTTATATATGAAACTTCCTGGCAGATTAAAATTGTGTGCCGGACCGAGACTCGAACTCGGGACCTTTGCCTTTCACGGGTAAATGCTCTACCAACTGCAACCACGACTCAGGTGCCCTCCTCACAGCTTTACTTCTGCCAGTGCCTCGTCTCCCACCTTCCAAACTTTACAGAAGCTCTCCTGCGAACCTTACAGAACTAGCACTCCTGACGGAAAGTATACTGCGAAGACATGGCTTAGCCACAGCCTGGGGGATGTTTCCAGGTTAAAAGTTCGAGTCTTGGTCCGGCACACAGTTTTAATTTCCCAGGATGTTTCATATCAGCGTGCACTCTGCTGCAGAGTGAAAATCTCATTCACGATTTTAAATATATAAGAAACTTTCAAGTATCACTAATCGATAACCTTGTAGTATCGATATCTGTTCGTCGACAGCTACATGTGGCCGACAGAGTGGCAAGCCACGGTTCGAGAGACACTATGATCGATTAACCCTGGCATAAATTGCAAGTAGCATGGAAAAACGTACCTGTACCTGTTATCTGGAGTCAATTCTATCCGACGTTGAGCCTACTTAGACCAACTGGTTCTACCAGACATGGCGGCTCTTTGTTCTGAATTTCGCCATCTATACACCCCACAATCTCTTACATATTCGATCACTTTGCCTTTCTAACATTACGCATACTAACGGTGGCCTCTTGAGTTCGAGGTCGCAAAAGGCAAATGATGTCTGCGGCATTTGATGCCCCACATATTGTCTACCATGCAAATACAATATTGGCTGCTAATGGAAACAGGAGGCGGAACTGAAGATATCCAACAGTGGGTGCAGCATGAAGATGCAGAGCCTCGCTAAAGGACTTAGTCAACAAGTAACTCAATAGTGCTACAGCGCTAGTGGTGCTGATACAAAATAAAGCAATGGCAACGGTAAACAAACGTTGGATTATGTCTACAACAACAGGTGCTGAAGTTCACATTTCGTTAGAAAGGAACCCAAGGAATTTCGCACAGTGAGAGATAAGTGGCAGATGAATTATTAGCGTTTCTGCGAGATGAGTTAGTGTAAAGTGTAGTATGGTGTTCGCTCGACTGCGCGGTACATGTATGGGAGGAGTACAATGATGATAGGTGCTTAACATGTGAAAGGGATACTGAAACAGTTGTCGAGTCATGTAGTTCATAATGAGATTTTCACTCTGCAGCGGAGTGTGTACTGATATGAAACTTCCTGGCAGATTAGGACTGTGTGCCGGACCGAGACTCGAACTCGGGACCTTTGCCTTTCGTGGGCAAGTGCTCTACCAACTGAGCTACCCAAGCACGACTCACGCCCCGTCCTCACAGCTTTACTTGTGCCAGTACCTCGTCAGCGCACACTCCGCTGCAGAGTGAAAATCTCATTCCGGAAACATCCCCCAGGCTGGGGCTAAGCCGTGTCTCCGCAACATCCTTTCTTTCAGGAGTGCTAGTTCTGCAAGTTTCCCAGGAGAGCTTCTGTAAAGTTTGGAAAATAGGAGACGGGGTACTGGCAGAAGTAAAGCTGTGAGGACGGGTCGTGAGTCTTGCTTGAGTAGCTCAGTTGGTAGAGCACTTGCCCGCGAAAGGCAAAGGTCCCGAGTTCGAGTCAAGGTCCGGCACACAGTTTTAATCTGCCAGGAAGTTTCATGTAGTTCATCACCCTTGTCGGACAGAGAGCCACAAATCTCGTCTCCAATGAAATGCAGTAAAGCACAATCATTGTGCAAGTATCACGCAGTAAACAAAATTGCGAACATGGAAGATCATCCACTGCATAGTAAAAACATCATTTATTAATGGATTCCGAATAACTCAGAAGCAACATGATGGTGTAGCCCAGAGGTTCCCAACAAAATTTTCTCGAGGACCCCCCCAAACGAACATAATTGGTACCTTGTCATATGACAGTATCGAGTACCTATAAACGTGAAATTAAGAGTCTTTTTATACGTTTTCTATTTTTGGTACTTATAAAAAACATTGACATATTCATTCTTGAAAAAATATTGAGCGGCCAAAACAAAAAAAGTCTTTTATCGTACGAAATATATTTAATATATTTTTCATTCGAATAGCATCTTGCGGACCTCTCTGGCATAGCTCGCGAACCCTTGGGGGTCCACGGACCACCTGTTGGGAACCACTGGTGTAGCCCATAAGGAAAGATCTGGATGTTCAAGGGAAGAGAAGGCAACTTGTTACAAAAACCGGTATTTTCGCGTTTCAGGGAAGCTCGATACAGTTCGCAGGATGTGCATAATAGTGACCTGCTACGTTATGCACATCAAATTGCTTGCGATGCATATTACAGTGGTTTCAAGAGAAGCAGTGGATGGTTGCATAACTTTAGACAGTGCTACAGAATTGGAAGACGTAATTTTAACCAAAGCTTCAACTTGACGATGCACAGCGAACTGCGCAATCGACTGAAAATTTGTAGATGAGATAACTAAATTCATCCCATCTTTCAGCAAGGAATTTGTAATCTGTTCCGACCAACTGGAATTTAAAAAGGAAATGCTTATGAAAGGAAACCTGAAAATTAGGGGTGCGAAGAGAGTTGCGTCACGATCAGCTACCATCAATACCTTAGCACGTTGTACAGTTATGTGGACAGTAGTTCTGTATGGTAGAAACTGAAATGATCGTATGGTATTGTTGGCAGGAAGGCCCCGTCTGGGGGAAGTTCGCCCGCAGGGTGAAAGTCTTATTTCAGGTGTCACTCCATTCGGCGACTTGCCTATCGGTGATCATGTGATGATGGTGTTGACAACATAACACAAAGTACAGAAGCAGAGAAATTCTCCAACTCGTCCGGCAATCGAACCTGGACCCGCTACATGGTAGGCAAACACGCTACCACTCAGCTATGCAGGCGGACAAGCTGGATTGTAAGTTGCCTGTCAATTTTTGTACTTGCAACATTGCAGCCCAGTCACCAATCGTGATAATCTAATATATAAGGAACTATCAGCCTCGATTGCGGTACTCTTTCTACGTATCAGTACTCTCCTGTGCATTTAACAGTGGAACTCTTAATGTTACAACCCTTCCTTTTATTTTAACCGAAGGTTGTTTTGAATTTCCTTTATGCTAAGTCAGTTCTCCCGACAGTCATTTCTTTTCCGATTTCTTCACGTTTTTCCATCCAGCCATTTCTTCTTAGCTTTCCCGCACTTCCTATGTATTTCATTCAGCATTCCTGAATTTCTCTGGATTTTTTTACTTCTTTCTTTCATCGTTCAGCTGAAGTATTTCTTCTGTTACCTATTGTGTCTTTACCGTTACACTCTTTGTACCTACGTATTTCTTTCCAACTTCGGTGACTGACCTTTTTGAGGTTGTCTATTCCTTTTCAACTCTACTGCAAATTGAACTATTCCTTACTGCTGTATCTATAGTCTTAGAGAACTTGAAGCATATCTTGTCATTCCTTAGTACTTCGGAAATCCCACTTCTTTGCGTATTGATTCTTCCTGACTATTATCCTAATCTTCATCACTCCTACATTGTAATCTTAGTCTATATCTGTTCCTACGTACGCCTTACAATCTGTTATCTAATTTCGGAATATCTGTCTGACCATGATGCAATCGAAGTTGAAATCTTCCCGTATCACCTGGCCTTTCAAAGGTATCACACCTCCTCTTGTGGTTGTTCTTGAACACAGCATTTGATATTAATAGCTGAAATTTTTTACAGAACTCAATTAGTCTTTCTTCTCTCTCATTCCTTGTCCCAATCCCATATTCTGCTGTAACCGTATCTTCTAATCCTTCCCCTACAACTGAATTCCAGTCCCCCATGACTACTACATTTTCATCTCCCTTTATGTACTGCTTTACCCTTTCAGTGTCCTCAAACACTTTCTCTATCCCTTCATCTTCATCTTGCGACGTCAGCATGTATACCTGAACTATCGTTGTCGGCGTAGGTTTGCTGTCGATTCTGACAACAACAACCCTATCACTGAACTGTTCACTGTAACTCACTATCTGCCCGACCTTCCTACTCATAAGGAAACCTACAACTGTTATATCATTTTCTGCTGCTGTTGATATTACGCTATACTCATCTGACCAGAAATCCTGGTCTTTCCATTTAACTGACTCCTACTAAACCTAGATTGAGACTTTGTATTTCCCTTTTCAGATTTTGTAGCTTCCCTATCACATTCAAACTTCTGACATTACACGCCCCGACTCGTAGAACGTTATCCTTTCGTTGGTTATCCAATCTTTTCTCATGTTCACCTCCCCCTTGGCAGTCCCCACCTGGAGATCCGATTGGGGGACCATTCCGGAATCTTTCGCCAACGTAGAGATAATCACAACACTTCCTCAATTACACGCCACGTTCCCTGTGGATACATGTTATGTATCATTAATGAAGTGGTTTCCGTTGGCATCTGCATGTTCATGCCGTTGATCACCGCTGATTCTTCCACCATTAAAAGCATTTTCCCACCCCAAGGAAAAGAGAGTGCACTGGAACTCTGTCCGCTCCTCCGCCCTCTTTGACATGTCCATTGGCAGAATGAAGGTGTCGTCTTAGGCGAAAGTCTTCGGGCACCAATGCTGATTATTAATTTAAATTTAAGTGGGGGGGGGGGGGGTCCGTACCCGAGACCGAGGACGTTGTGACTACTAATCAAAGACATCAAAGACGCTCCCACCGCCCACGAGTCTACACCTAACACTATTACCAGCGCAAATACTAAAACACACAGTCTTAATATCATTCCTATGAAGTGGCGTTGCCAACTGCTAAATAGTTTTCTGTTTACACTGGCTCAAGTAGATCGAGATTAGTTACAACCACACTGAAACCCTTTATAAGATTGTTTTAGATTTCACAACCGGAACTTCCGGATGATGTGCCGGACAATGTGACAGGGGTGGCTCTTGAGCGGCACTCAGCCCGTCTGCAGCGTGGTGTCGGCCTGCCATGTCGCCGCTATGCCAGACACGCGCCGCTCCCTTCTACTAATGCAGCGGCGCGGCGCGATTTACGCGGCTCGTGCGCGCCAGGTGCTGCACGCGTGAATCACGCGGCCGGCAGTAAAACAATCTGCGGCGCCTGCAGAATACACAACGAGGCGACACCCAGCCCAGCAGGCGCTGCATCTCCCTCCAGCTCAGTTGCTCCCGTTACCGATCCGTTCCCCCTGGTGCGTCTTGACACATCCAAACATACTATACTACTGGCCATTAAAACTACTACACCACGAAGATGACGTGCCACAGACGCGAAATTTAACCGACAGGAAGAAGATGCTGTGATATGCATATGATTATCTTTCAGAGCATTCACACAAGGTTGGCGCCGGTGGCGACACCTACAACGTGCTGATATGTGGAAAGTTTCCAACCAATTTCTCATACACAAACAGCAGTTGACCGGCTTTGCCTGATGGAACGTTGTTGTGATACCTCGTGTAGGGAGGAGAAATGTGTACCAACACGTTTCCGACTTTGATAAAGATCGGATTGTAGCCTAACGTGATTGCGGTTTATCGTATCGCGACATTGCATCTCGCGTTGGTCGAGATCCAAGACTGTTAGCAGGATATGGAATCGGTGGGTTCAGGAGAGTAACACGGAACGCCGTGCTGGATCCCAACGGCCTCGTATCACTAGCAGTCGAGATGATAGACATCTTATCCGCATGGCTGTAACGGATCGTGCAGCCGCGTCTCGGTCCCAGAGTGAACGTATGGGGACGTTTGCAAGACAACAACCATCTGTACGAATAGTTCGACGACGTTTGCAGCAGCATGGACTATCAGCTCGGAGCCCATGGCTGCGGCGACCCTTCACGCTGCATCACAGACAGGAGCGCCTGCGATGGTGTACTCAACGAAGAACCTGGGTGCACGAATGGCAAAACGTGATTTTTTCGGATGAATCTGGGTTCTGTTTACACCATCATGATGGTCGCATCCGTGTTTGGCGACATCGCGGTGAACGCAGAATGGAAGCGTGTATTCGTCATCGCCATACTGGCGTATCACCCGGCGTGATGGTATGCGGTGCCATTGGTTACACGTCTCGGTCACCTCTTGTTCGCATTGATGGCACTTTGAACAGTGGAAATTACATTTCAGATGTGTTCTGACCCGTGGCTCTACCCTTCATTCGATCCCTGCGAAACCCTACATTTCAGCAGAATGGTGCACGACCGCATGTTGCAGGTCCTGTACGGTCCTTTCTGGATACAGAAAATGTTCGACTGCTGCCCTGGCCAGCACATTCTCCAAATCTCTCACCAATTGAAAACGTCTGGTCAATGTTGACGGAGCAACTGGTTCGTCACAATACGCCAGTCACTACTCTTGATGAACTGTGGTATCGTGTTGAAGCTGCATGGGCAGCTGTACCTGTACACGCTATCCAAGCTCTGTTTGACTCAATGCCCAGGCGTCTCAAGGCCGTTGTTACGGCCAGGGGTGGTTGTTCTGGGTACTGATTTCTCAGGATCTATGAACCCAAATTGCATGAAAATGTAACCACATGTCAGTTCTAGTATAATATATTTGTCCAATGAATACCCGTTTATTATCTACATTTCTTCTTGGCGTAGCACTTTTAATGGCCAGTACTGTATAAAAATTTATGTATGTATGTACGCAGGCACGTATGTTCCACATCTGCTCCTAAACCACGGAACCAGTTTGAAAGTACGTGTATCACTTACTGCCTGGAAAGAATCACCGTAGGTGTAAGGTCTATCTATCTATCAAACGGCAGGGGTGGGAGTGAAAAAGCAGCGTTGCCCAGAACGCGCGAATGCCCAGAATTTACTCATCCAGTATTTGAGAATGAGAGCACTTGATAACTTGCAACGAGCTTTACAGATAATTTCAAACGGTCACGAAACCATTTCTCGCTGACAACGCCACAAAATTACGAAAGGAGGAAAGTTTATCGCTTAGTGCTGCATTAAGCGTGATGGCTTAATTTATTAATTATTTACTACTAGATCTACTCCCACCACATTTCGCAGATTGAACCCACATGAGACGCTGAATGTATCTACAAAATGTATCATTCTGCTACACGTATTTCAGGAGATAAGGCGTCATAAACAACTGAGCAGCGTGAAAACGAATGTGCGGGGTAAATCTGAGTAAAGATACAGGTGAACCGCGTGTACAAATTGTGAGAAGTATTTTAAAATTATGTGACATATGCGTATGCAGACAAAGTTACATGTAAAATGCTCCTCCTAAACCACTGGGTTGATTCAACCAAGTCTGGTACACATGCTACTTACTTTCTGGAAACTATCTGGAGAGAAATATTATGGAGGTAAGAACAAGGAACTTTCTAGCGAGGTAAGGATGATAACATATGCAGTGACAGGGGTAAAAGGAGAAAGTGGGGGCCGGCCGCAGTGGCCGACGGTTCTAGGCGCTACAGTCTGGAACCGAGCGACCGCTACGGTCGCAGGTTCGAATCCTACCTCGGGCATGGATGTGTGTGATGTCCTTAGGTTAGTTGGGTTTAATTACTTCTAAGTTCTAGGCGACTGATGACCTCAGAAGTTAAGTCACATAGTGCTCAGAGCCATTTGAACCATTTTGAGAAAGTGGGAGAAGCAAGAGATGGACACAAACAGGTGGGACGAGGAGATGGACAGAGAGAGGGGGAGGGTGAAATGGACATACTGGGAGGAGGAATTGATCGACAGGCAGAGTGGGGAGGAGGAGATGGATAGATAAAGAAAATTTGAGGAGATGTAGAGAGAGAGGGAAGGAGAAGATGAACATAGTGAGAGGGGAGCAGATGGACAGAAATGGGGAAGATGGACAGACAGAGGGGGAAGAACGAAATGAATTTCCGGGGAGAGGGGCGAAATAGAGACAGGGAGAGATATAGGAGAGAGAAGGTTTAGGACAGAGATGGAAAGTGTAGACTGATAGGGAGAAGACGAGCAATGGACAGAGAGACGGTGGAGGACAATATGGACTAACGGAAGTTAGAAATAAATGAATAGCTAGGCAGTGCTGGATACTCAACTAGTTCTTGTGGTAGCCTAAACAAGCTTGTCTTATAAACAGCAAGTAATGTACCGAAGGGGTAGTTATCAAGTTTAAGATACAGCATAGATAAAAATCTAGCAGGTGACATGTCAGTTCTCTTTTACACGTTCATTCTTCGATGCGACAGAATTTTCTTAGCAATGAACGATTTGTTGGAGATCTTGGTCGTAGAAATCTGCACTCTAGGCTGTGGAGGAAAATCACCTTGCCATATCCCTGGAAATGTCTGCCACAGATGGTTTCTTTATACGAAGCCACTTGATGTCATGATAGGAGAATACGTGGCGAGACAAAATCTTGCACAAAAAATTATTTGGTTTAAGTTTAAACGCACTTTTGTCTTGCCTACTGGCTATCAGGCCATTCCTGGCGAGCAGTCATCAAGATCACTTCACCGGTAGGTGTGCTTTGTGGTAAAGAAATGGGCAGGTAGTACGCAAAATGAAAGGGCGCCTGTAGTCTAAAGAAGATAACCCTCCTAATTACAGCTGACAGTACTTCAGTAATATGTAAAATTTAATGAGTTGAAGAAGCAGAATGTGTGACTATGTCCCATGAAAAACGAGCTGGAATATTGGCATACAGTGGAGACACCCCCTCGACAACTTCCAGTAATTTTCAGGTTTGCAGCCGGATCCCATCAACATTCTGCCACAATATTTCGGCCCAGAGACGTCCGGCCAATCTCAGCTGAGTGGACGAAGAACTGAGGAGACTTGCTGACCTGCCGCAGTCATGGTATTTATGACGAATTCCGCTCATGCGAATCGTACTGGCGGTTTACGGCGCATACGTTAGGAGGTGACATGCGCGAGGCAACCAAGTTGTCTGTGCTGCCCTCGGTGGTGAAGTAAGAGTGTCGACTGAGCACGTCGGTTCTGTGTGATCGCATAATTTTAAGAACTGGATTCCAATTTTTATCCAGCTGAAAGCCGTTGTCGCGATTTATCAAATCGTCAGCAAGACGCATTTCTACGGATTCTTTAATTACAGAGCCCCAGAAGCTGGAAACCGGTACTAAAATTTTGGTATTACTGTATTTCATTGAATGTCTCGCGGAAATGTAATGTTCTGCCACATGATTTTAAAGGCTGCCGCAGACGGGCGTGTCTTTCGTGTTTTGCACAGCGTTCCTGGACCGTTCATGCAGAGTTACACTCACAGGGATTTTTAAAAACACCCGCCTTCCTCTATTGTAAATCATCTTTAACGGATCCGACTAAGGTCCTGCTCTTTGCTAGTGGACTGCGTTCCTTCCATATGCCGGAAGCGTGTCTTCTAAAATAGGCAGATTCCTTACGAAGAATAATATTAAGGTCATCTTCCGTCCACCAACAAAGAGCAGAGCCTTAGTCGCATCAGTTAAAGACGATTTACGATTGAGGTAGGTGGGTGTTTATAGAATTCCCTGTGAGTATGACTCTACATATATAGGTTTGTGGAAAATGCTTGTTATAGTTACGTGTGCATCACACCACCTCAGCATGATGCGGAGAATGGAAGTGCTTGCCACACGAAAACGTAAATAAAAACGAATATAGGCGCGAAAACATCGCTACAAACTAAATTACATCCTAGAAGATAGGTTAACTCCCAGCAAAAAACTTTCTCATCAGCATCGTTTGGTTGCAGATGACATACTACCTATAGTAATTAACAAACAAGTGATCCAAAAAATTCATGCACACCAAATGTAAAGGTATTTACAAAATGAATCGATCTGTTGTTTGAATTAAAGATGCACATAATTATATAATCGTTTAACAAAAATGTTCACATTACAGAAGAAATAAAAACGAAAACCCACTGATTATGGCACAGTGGTGCCGAAACATGTTTGGGTACTGAAGAAAAACGTTGTTTTGCATAACTGGCGGACCTCACATCCAACAATTTTAACTGCAAACACGGCCAACACAAGGAGCTGCAAACCAAAATGATGAGTATCTATTGCAGTTGAGTCTACATATACCGTGTAGCTGACAAGTATTTGTACGTTTCATCTCCAGTCCTATAGTCTTTTTATATGTAGAAATTCTTTCAATCCATCTGTGGCAGCCGGCCGCGGTGGCCGTGCGGTTCTAGGCGCTGCAGTCTGGAACCGTGGGACTGCTACGGTCGCAGTTCCGAATCCTGCCTCGCGCATGGATGTGTGTGATGTCCTTGGGTTAGTTAGGTTTAAGTAATTCTAAGTTCTAGGGGACTGATGACCTAAGATGTTAAGTCCCATAGTGCTCAGAGTCATTTGAACCATTTTGAACCATTTGTGGCATGAATCAGCAAACCCGTGTTTAACAGTATTAGTTGAAAACAATCTTGGTTACAATTTCAATTTTTTTTATTTATCAGCTACATGTTTCACCTTATTTAGCTATCTTCAGGCTGATCTTATTTTGGTATTTCTTAGGACGATCCTTTGGACAGTGTAGCTAAAGGGCATCGTTGAGTACATCAGGCCAAAATCGCCTTCGTTAACCTCAATAAATACTTTCTAGATGGACGCGAGTGACTCCAAGACCTACACAACGCGTACACGTTCACAGGAGCAAATAATAGAATAAGATGGGACTTAAGCAGTTAGCGCAATGCACCACAGCGTGGTGTGCTAGTACTGATGCCTAATCAGTCAGTGAGGATGTAATTTGTCATAATTACAAAAACCCGGCAAAGCGTTCGACGTCACTGAAAATATCTCGTCCACATCCGATAGGACTCTCTGCACGCAGATGAATCAAATGTTATGAACATCTCCTCAAAAGGGTGTGTGTGTCCACTATTGGACCGCTACATTGTAGAGATACGTGCTAGGTATCCGACATGTCATAGGCAGATTTATGGAAGTACGTGGCATCATACATCTCCTTATAGGTTATGAAAGTCCTGTAAATTACGGCCAGTGGCTTTGTAAGGATGGACCTAGCAACCGACAGCGGCCCAGATGCGTACCATTGCGTTCAGGTCGGGCGAATTTAGTATCAAGTCATCAATACGAGTTAATTTTCGTGCTCCTCTAACGGCCGCCTTGTGACACAGTTAATTAATGCTCTGGGAGACGTTATAACGTCAAGGTAGACATAAAGCACGAAGGGCTGACGGTGATTTACGCAGTGTACGAAGGTAATGTCGACAAGCAAATATCCCCAATTGCGTAATACCACACCAATGGCCTGCGCCAGCTGCCGGTGTATGTTTCAGGCAACCTTTTACCTGGATGATGGCGTAACCGGACATGGTAATCGATATTGTGCTCTAGGAACCATGATACATCCGACCAGCCGATACATTTATTTAGATCCAAGGTCCCATCTCAATGTGTCGGTTCTTAATTGCAGACTCACTTGCCAACGCTATGTACCATGACTGGAAAACAATAGTTTGAGAATTTTTTGGCGTAAAATCCGAATATACAATAAAAAAGCGGGTGTTGAGGGGTGGAGGGGGGGGGGGCGGTTCCAATTTGAAAATACAAATCCCACGTAGGAGGGATGTTTTAGGAGGTGGGCAGTTGTAACTCAGGCACGTTTCTCTCTTTCTACAATTAACTTTTCACTTAGAACATTTTTTTCCGCACAATACGTCGTTTTCGAGATATTTAGCTCCCTCAAGTTGAAACACCTTGTATATTACAGAAATGGATGAATGTTTCAAATCTCCTGCTAAACCAATTTGTCGATTTCACCCAGACTTGGTGCAGGATAAGAAACACCTCCAGTTGGTTTGGGATTGCAGATAAAAAAGGGTACACATAGGAGGTTCCTTCGAGTTTTGAACCAGGGTTCTCCGATTCCCGGCCAGTTAGCTTGACCGTTGCACTATCGGTGCCAACGACGAAAAGCGTTTACCACGTGTGTACAGAAGCGACAGTTGTAAAAGTTTCTTTCCTCGATTTCCGGAAAAGTTTTCGTTTGCGGACCCCATACCTGATGATGAAAAATGTTTTATTTACAATTATCTATCGATGCCGCCAATTTTGAGTCGATTGCTCGTCATAACCTTTAGGGGTGATTTTCTCAAAAACGCGGGGCTGTTGACCCAAAATATTTTAGATTCCTTCGTTTTAGGTTGTACACGAGCGACCTGCCAAATTTGAGCCGAATAGGTGGGCCGTGTCTGAGGCCTTTCCCATGTCAGTCGATAACTTTGCGCGAACTGCTACAAACTATGACCTGTCTGAATTCCTCTTGGAATTCCCGAATCCAGACGCAAAACTGAGACGATATTGCATAGAAACGCAATTTCATTATAGCTGCTGCTGAGAAGCAGTGTCAAAAGCCTTCTGAAAATCTAGAAATATAGAATCAGTTTGAGATCACTGTCATCAGCACTTATTACTTACTGTGAATAAAGAGCTAGTTTTCTTTCAAGACAGACTGTCCGAAACAGGCTGCTGCAACGATCGGAAAAAGAAGATGGTTTTTCGTTGGGCTAAACGATTCAGTCAGAGTCTCCTGGTATTTGGAGCAAAAAATGGGAAAGCTTGAACCACTACCATAAGCACTTCTGACCTACGTATTGGAAGGTACATTTGTCAACGTTTTTCCTTGATAACTTCAGAAATTGCTCTCACTTCCAAATGACATCGTTTGGCGCCTAACCAGTTACTGAACAGTTCATATTTCGAACGACATTTCAGCTACAACGGCCGATTTATCGTAAGGTGGGAATGTTGCTTCCGTTGTCATACTAACCGCCGAAATTTTTCCAGCTATGCTTTATTCGAAATGAAGCAACTGGAACGAACCTGAAGTGCGCCTGCACTTCAGTAACAAGACACAAGTTGTATAAATTGTGTTAAACTTACAAAGAACATTTCATCAGTACAACGATCGCAGTAAAATGTTTAACACAGCATTGGAACTGATGGCCACGGATGAATATACGAATGAAATGGTCGTAACAGTACATCTCAAAGAAGGAGGTGAACATGAGCGGCTCTTCGGTGCTCCTCAAGGAGATGGAGCTGCGGAGGTTATATTCAGTGGCGTTTTTGATCTTCAGGATACTGTAATACAACGGCGAAGCAAAGTATTGCAGCATATTTCACAAACACATCGATCTAATGATGGTCTATGGTGTTGTTGTATGTTGTTGTGGTTTTCAGTCCAGAGACTGGTTTGATGCAGCTCTCCATGCCACTCTATCGTGTGGCAGCTTCTTCATATCCCAATACCTACTGCAACCTACATCCTTCTGAATCTGTTTAGTGTATTCATCTCTTGGTCTCTCTCTACGATTTTTACCCTCCACGCTGCCCTCCAACACTAAATTTGTGATCCCTTGATGCCTCAGGATATGTCCTACCAACCGATCCCTTCTTCTGGTCAAGTTGTGCCACAGATTTCTCTTCTCCCCAATTCTGTTCAATACCTCCTCATTAGTTATGTGATCTACCCATCTAATCTTCAGCATTCTTCTGTAGCACCACATTTCGAAAGCTTCTATTCTCTTCTTGTCCAAACTATTTATCGTCCACGCTTCACTTCCATACATGGCTACACTCCATACAAATACTTCCAGAAACGACTTCCTGACACTTAAATCTATACTCGATGTTAACAAATTTCTCTTCTTCAGAAACGCTTTCCTTGCCATTGCTAGTCTACATTTTATATCCTCTCTACTTCGACCATCATTAGTTATTTTGCTCCCCAAATAGCAAAACTCATTTACTACTTTAAGCGTCTCATTTCCTGATCTAATTCCCTCGGCATCACCGGATTTAATTCGACTCCATTCCAATATCCTCGTTTTGCTTTTGTTGATGTTCATCTTATTTCCTCCTTTCAAGACACTGTCCATTCCGTTCAGTTGCTCTTCCACATCCTTTGCTGTCTCTAACAGCTGTCTCTGACAGCTGTCTCTATGGTACCCAATGCTATTCCCTCGTGTTTAATGTGGATATCATTTTAATTTGAGTTAGATGAAGCCATAATCTGATGTAACAACCAACAAAAAATTTATTGCCATGAATTTTTGAGCAAGCTGACTCATGGTTCGATACAGTGAACAGAATACGTGTTAAACTGCACACAACAGCTTCATCAATTCGTTGTTGATACGAATTCCGAAATACAAGGTGGGCGTCTTCTTCATATTCATCTGAATGATCATAAATTGAGAGCTGAAGAATATATTCATCTGAAAGATGATGTGGAAAATAAGGGATCCTTGAAAATTTCAGTGTTTTAGACGTAATAGCATGTAAGGTTACAGGCAGTCAGACACACGTATGAATTCATGTAGGACGTTGTCACATACATTAGGAAATATGGGGATCACTTTATCTAGTACTTGTGCCTGCAATCCGATTTGTTCTTACCAATGGTTACTTACCTAATGAGTGCAACGACCTGATTGCGAAAATACTGAAACAGAAGCAGTTGAAGGTAAATGACGTTACAATAAAGAACCACGTCTTTGGAGTACCAAGACGCTGCGTGTGCACGACTGAATGAGAAAAGCGAGGAGTCCCACATTAACAAAAACTAATTCGGTTGGAAATCTGAGTTGAGCGCACACAAATCGATGACGTTACATCTACTGAGTAGTCTGACTCAACGCAAGATACGGAACTTTTCTGCACTGGTAACGCAAAACATGGTTCACAGACCACGTGGAAAACTCAGTCTCATTTCTCCGTCTATGTAAGAGAGAAGGTCCACCGAAAAATTACAAGAATATAACTAGACGGTTATCCTTTATATATACTACGAGTTCCGAAAGATGGAAGCTTCATTGCTAAAGTAAATATACACAGACACAGAGAAACAGAAACTGACAATCGTGGGTTTTGCCATTTCCACAACTGCTGACAAAAATGTGTCACGCACAAATCAAAGTAGAGTGCTGAAAACACTTGAAATCGTGTCATATTTTGACGACGTAATGCCTTGCAGGTTGTCACACATAAGGGCACTCCGAGGTAGAAAATCAGAGACACAATGCAGAGACATGCAACAGAGTTAGCATTTAGGTTAGCGGAGCTAATTAGTAGTGGCGGAAATTGCAGACGCTCTGGGCAGCCGCCCCAGGAGACGTTCCACTCCAGAGAATTAACTGGAAGCTCCATTCACCACCTAGATGCTGTAGTAAGGGGTCTCAAAAGAAGATGGCCACGAAAAATTATATATTAGCATAGGTAGCAAGCTTGACACAAGTGGATTTAGTGCTCACGCACTCACACTGAGCCGTGAACACTTCCCAGTTTATCAATGGGGAAGATTTGAACATGGTTACTACTGTTATCGGTGCCATGCGTGCAATGGTCGTGCCAGGCGCGCGATATTGAATCTTTATATTATCGGTAGTGGCGCGAGACCTGCACGACCTTTTAGCAACCGTTATAGTTCAGCATTATTCTGTTACACTAGGGGTGAGTTCACGTAAGGAAAGAGAATGTAAGATTTGCGGACTCATTTACTAAACAGTTGAGAATCGAACAATAATATAACCAAATGGGGTCGGAGGAAGAAAGATTCGAGTTCAGCAGTTTTGTGGCGGCGTTCGTAGCGACAAACAATTCGCTGTAGAAACGGCTTACGAAGTCACCGCCACACTTTTAATAGCGGGCCGACCGGTCCGCTGGAACAGTGAACAGAAAGATGAAAACCCAAACACTCTGATTAAATAAAAGTCGGTACTTATCTTTATTAACGAAGATACAGAAACACAGTAGTGAACTCGGTGTCTACAGAAATCTGTCTAGTTCGAGTCGGAGCGGCTAGGTCAGCGTCGGCTGACGACAAACAACAACTCTGCTGCGATGAACACTCAACTGACTAGCAAGTACACAATTCGGGGGCGAGTATACAACTGAGCGGCGAATACAGAACTGTCCTAGCGCTCGCGACTCCAGCGCTTAAGAAGCCAGAAGCCAGCGGTGGCGCGCGCAGACTTGCGGCGATTTCCTGTATCGCTGGCGCTGCTTATGCGGACGGCGTCCGGACTTTGATGCTGCCAACCTTTTGGCAGCGGGCTCGGCTGGCATTACTGGCTAGGATATAACACTCCTCCCCCACAAATCGCCGCACCGTCGTTGAATAATGACGTGGCGAGCGTCGACGGCGGGGGAGGGGTCTGGCCGCAGGCGTAGCAGAAGAGACCGGGGCGGAGACTGTTGTCGGTGGCAGTCCCCGGTCCGCACCCCAGCATTGGCTGCGCAGGGCCTCGGGAAACACCGACTGAAAACCAAGGTCAGGGTGCACGCCTGTGACCACGGGCGCAGCTTCTGGTACTGGACGCGACAGGGCGTCGGGACCCACGAAGAGAGGCAGCGTCTCCGGACGCTGCGTCGACGGCTGCTGAGTGGGCGCCGGACAAGGCGCTGCGGTGTCATACTCCTTGGGGGTGCCCAAGGAAAGCGGCTGCAGGACAGGCTGCACAGCCACCGCTTGGGATGGCGGCCCGGCTGAGGGGTCGACGTCCATCAGCTCCGAAGGCGGTGGCGACTGAAGAGGGACCGCAGGCGCCCGAGCGACCACCTGGGGCGCTCCCGGATGAAGCTGCGCGGGAGGCATCAACGGGACGGGCTGTCGGCGTGGTAGCGGCGACGGCTGCTGCTGCTGCCCTGGTGGCGGCAGCGAAGTCGGAAGGGGCGGCTGGAACCCGCCGCGGACCAAATCTGTGGACAAAGAACGAGCGGCAGAATCCGGGCGGCCAGCGCGGCGCAACTGGTTCTGATGCCTCCTGTGCACCCCAGTAGCACCTTGAACAGTATAAAAACCGCGACCCTGGACACTTATCACGGTACCACGTTCCCAACGACGGCGACCGTGATAAACTCTGAAAAAAACGGCGTCGTTGCGCTGAAAACGCGTGCGATGCTCAGAAGCGGCGGGTCGATCCGGGGGGTGCAACAACCGTAGTAGGGTGCGATGACGACGGCCGTGGAGAGGCTCCGCAGGCGAAGGGCCGTCGCGTGGCGTGGTCCGCTACGACGACAGGAACGTGATGAGGACCTGCTGACGAGAGCGCGTAGCACGAAGGCGGTCCATCTGATCCTTTAATGTGGGTACAAAACGTTCCGCTGCACCATTCGATTGAGGGTGGAACGGCGGAGCAAGAACATGACGAATGCCATTGGCAGAACAAAAACTTTCAAATTCAGCAGAGGTAAATTGTGGACCATTGTCAGACACTAAAACTTCTGGAAGACCCTCAGTACAAAAAATTGAAGTCAACGCCTGTATAGTTTGTGCAGACGTTGTAGACTGCATGGGCACAACAAACGGAAAATTACTAAATGCATCTATCACGATGAGCCAACGAGAATGCCAATATGGACCAGCGAAATCAATATGTACTCGCTGCCAGGGACCGGCAGGGCGTGCCCACTCAAAATAGCGTTGAGGCGGAGCAGCTTGGTGTTCGGCACACGTCGAACAATCTGTAGACATCTGCGTAATCTGCTTATCAATGCCGATCCATGTACAATGACGGCGGGCAAGCTGCTTGGTGCGGACCACTCCCCAATGACCTTGATGCAACAAGTCGAGGACCTTGGATTGGAGCACTTGGGGAACCACTACACGAAGCTGGTCATTCTCGGTGCATAACAGCAAAACTCCGTGCGAAACAGACAACAGATGACGTTGCGGATAATAGCGACGAACCACAGGATCCGATATGTCCTTTGCCTTGGACGGCCAACCACGTTGAACAAAACGTAATAGTAAACTCAGATGAGGATCCGTAGCTGTCTCACGTGCCACCTGACGATAATCAATCGGAAAATCCCGGAGGTATTGATGCTCATCGGCGTCAATCTGATGGCAAGAGTCGTCAGAGGAATCGAAGGCATCATCCGCAGCAATCGGCAATCTAGAAAGCGCGTCAGCGTTTGCATGCTGAGCTGTAGGGCGATACAGTATCTCATACTGGTATTGTGATAACAAAAGAGCCCAACGTTGTAGTCTCTGAGCTGTCAGCTGAGGAACTGGTTTAGACGGATGAAACAGTGACGTCAGGGGCTTGTGATCTGTTACTAAATAGAATGGTCTACCATAGAGGTAGTGATGGAATTTTGTGACACCGAACACAATATCCAACGCTTCCTTGTCCAATTGGCTATAATTACACTGAGCTTTGTTTAGCAATTTAGATGCGAACGCAATAGGACGTTCGGTGTTACCGACTCGGTGAGACAACACAGCACCGAGGCCGAAAGAAGAGGCATCACAAGCTAACACCAGAGGCTTGTTAGGGTCGTAATGGACCAGACAACGATCATTAAATAAAGCCTCTTTAAGCTGCTGAAAGGCTGATTGGCAATCAGCTGACCACACAAACGGAACATTCTTACGGCGGAGACGATGCAACGGTGCAGCAATCTGTGATGCATTAGGTATAAACCTAATATAACATGTCAATTTGCCAAGAACGGCTTGCAATTCATGCAGATTGCGAGGGGCGGGCAAATCACGAATAGCTGCTAAATGTGACTGGGAGGGATGAATGCCTTGAGCATTAATAACATGTCCCAGATACTCCATCTCCGTAAGGAAAAATGAACATTTATCGATGTTGCAACGTAGGCCTGCCTGAGACAACACTGTAAACAAACACTCCAAATTACGGAAATGTTCAGCAGGCGTCCGACCGGACACAACAATATCGTCTAAATAGTTGCAACACGATGGCACATTAGCCAGAAGTTGTGACAAAAAACGCTGAAAAACAGCTGGAGCTGACGCACAACCAAAAGGCAAACGCAGAAAACGGAACAACCCCAACGACGTGTTTATGACAAAATACTGTTGTGATTGCTCGTCGAGGGGCTATTGCAAATATGCTTCACGGAGATCAATTCTGGAAAAGAAACAAGCTTCCCCTAACTTATCCATCAGCTCGTCCGGTCTAGGCAAAGGAAAAGAATCAATGACAGTCTGAGGATTAACTGTCGACTTAAAATCAGCACACAAACGTAACTTACCAGACGGTTTCTTTATAATAACTAAGGGAGAATCCCACTGGCTCGCTGAAACGGGTTGAATAACACCGTTGTTTTGCCAACGACGCAGTTCATCTGCTACAGGTGCCCGGAGGGCGTGAGGCACTGGACGAGCACGAAAAAATCGAGGCTGAGCATTATCTTTTAACGTAATATGAGCGGCAAAGTTCGCAGTACAACCTAGTTCGTCTTTAAATATGTCACTGTATCGTTTACACAAATCGGTTATGCTGTCTTGAGGAACAACAACAGAATTAATTTGCAACACATTGTCTTGGATAGACAGGCCAAACAAGTCAAAACAGTCTAATCCGAAAATGTTTACACTGTCTGTAGCGCGGAACACTGTGAATGAAACTGTTTTTGTATCGCCACGGAATGTGGCTGGCACGCGACATACACTTAACACAGGAATTTGTTCTCCACTATAAGTAGCCAAAAATGTTTTGCCGCTGAAAGTTTAGGGCGGCCGATAGCCGCATACGTAGCACTATTTATGAGAGTCACAGACGCACCAGTGTCTAATTGAAAATTGAAGGTCTTATCCTGGATGCGTAGCTTCACAAATAGTTTATTACACTGTCTCTGGATCGGTGCAGTGGAGGCGGAAGACACAAAATCAGCGCGTTTAGCGCGTGTTCGCTGCTTACGACAACTCGTGGGTTGGGCGGGTGGAACAACAACTCCCGCTTCACTTGCAGTCTGTACATTACGTTTTACAGCGTTTGAATTACGCTTGGGTCGCATAGCAGAGGGCTGGGTGGGTGGCTTATTGCGAACAAGTTTATTACCCACACGAACCGTGGAAGAGTCTTTAAACACGACCTTCTGGGCGGGCTGGCTTTGAAGAACATGAATATCCATGGGCTGGGCAGCACTAGAATTGTTCTTGCGTTTACGCAAACAAACAGTCTGGATGTGTCCTTTCCTTTGACAAAAGTGACAAACCGCGTTTCTTAACGGGCAACGTTCACGAGGATGAGCAAGAACACACTTAGGGCAAGACTTAACTCTATCATTTTGCACACGCGGCTGACGAATGTGTTTAACATGACGCGGCCGGCTAGTGTTTACAGTCTGACTCTGCCGGTGGGGCCGCGGGCGTGACATAACTTGCTTAGCACAGGCAATTTGAGAAATACATGGCTGATCTAACTCACACTCAGCATAGTCAAAAGTATCTTGGGCTTCAATGATGTTCATCACAGTCTCTAATGACGGGTCAGGCAACTTTAAGATAGCAGCACGAATACGAGAATCTGCAATGTTTTGAGTAATAGCGTCTCGTAACATGACATCACTGTAGGAAGCTCCACACACACAATTAAATCGGCACTGACAGGTGAGGCCCCGTAAATCTGTTAACCACTGTTTATTAGATTGATGTGGCAGTTTCTTTAATCTGAAGAACTTGAATCTGGCTGCTGCCACATGAATTCGCGACTCGAAATACTCAGCAAGCTTGTTAACAACAACGTCATAGTCTAAAGCTTCTGGCTTGGATTCCGGGAACAACTTACAAAGTAGTCGATAGACTTCCACGCCTGCAGTGGAAATTAAATAAAGCTGCCGCTCAGTACCCGTGATTTTGTAGACTGTCATGTGCGCCTGCAACTGCGCGAAATATTCTCGCCATTCTTCTCTCGATGCATCAAAAGCACGGAAAGTTGGTGCTGCCTGTGCTTGTTCCTTTTGTGTTGGAGGATTAGCCGCTTGTTTGGCGATTGCTTCCACCAGACTTTGTATTTGCTGACTCTGTAACAAGATCAACTGTTGTAATTCGGCAGACATAGTGAACACAAATTAAACCAGCCCCAAAAATTTTATCGCTATAATTAGTATAACCAGAAACAAGTTGAACCAGCCCTGCACACGAGTTCGGAAGTCCTCGTCGCCAGTTTTGTGGCGGCGTTCGTAGCGACAAACAATTCGCTGTAGAAACGGCTTACGAAGTCACCGCCACACTTTTAATAGCGGGCCGACCGGTCCGCTGGAACAGTGAACAGAAAGATGAAAACCCAAACACTCTGATTAAATAAAAGTCGGTACTTATCTTTATTAACGAAGATACAGAAACACAGTAGTGAACTCGGTGTCTACAGAAATCTGTCTAGTTCGAGTCGGAGCGGCTAGGTCAGCGTCGGCTGACGACAAACAACAACTCTGCTGCGATGAACACTCAACTGACTAGCAAGTACACAATTCGGGGGCGAGTATACAACTGAGCGGCGAATACAGAACTGTCCTAGCGCTCGCGACTCCAGCGCTTAAGAAGCCAGAAGCCAGCGGTGGCGCGCGCAGACTTGCGGCGATTTCCTGTATCGCTGGCGCTGCTTATGCGGACGGCGTCCGGACTTTGATGCTGCCAACCTTTTGGCAGCGGGCTCGGCTGGCATTACTGGCTAGGATATAACACTCCTCCCCCACAAATCGCCGCACCGTCGTTGAATAATGACGTGGCGAGCGTCGACGGCGGGGGAGGGGTCTGGCCGCAGGCGTAGCAGAAGAGACCGGGGCGGAGACTGTTGTCGGTGGCAGTCCCCGGTCCGCACCCCAGCATTGGCTGCGCAGGGCCTCGGGAAACACCGACTGAAAACCAAGGTCAGGGTGCACGCCTGTGACCACGGGCGCAGCTTCTGGTACTGGACGCGACAGGGCGTCGGGACCCACGAAGAGAGGCAGCGTCTCCGGACGCTGCGTCGACGGCTGCTGAGTGGGCGCCGGACAAGGCGCTGCGGTGTCATACTCCTTGGGGGTGCCCAAGGAAAGCGGCTGCAGGACAGGCTGCACAGCCACCGCTTGGGATGGCGGCCCGGCTGAGGGGTCGACGTCCATCAGCTCCGAAGGCGGTGGCGACTGAAGAGGGACCGCAGGCGCCCGAGCGACCACCTGGGGCGCTCCCAGATGAAGCTGCGCGGGAGGCATCAACGGGACGGGCTGTCGGCGTGGTAGCGGCGACGGCTGCTGCTGCTGCCCTGGTGGCGGCAGCGAAGTCGGAAGGGGCGGCTGGAACCCGCCGCGGACCAAATCTGTGGACAAAGAACGAGCGGCAGAATCCGGGCGGCCAGCGCGGCGCAACTGGTTCTGATGCCTCCTGTGCACCCCAGTAGCACCTTGAACAGTATAAAAACCGCGACCCTGGACACTTATCACGGTACCACGTTCCCAACGACGGCGACCGTGATAAACTCTGAAAAAAACGGCGTCGTTGCGCTGAAAACGCGTGCGATGCTCAGAAGCGGCGGGTCGATCCGGGGGGTGCAACAACCGTAGTAGGGTGCGATGACGACGGCCGTGGAGAGGCTCCGCAGGCGAAGGGCCGTCGCGTGGCGTGGTCCGCTACGACGACAGGAACGTGATGAGGACCTGCTGACGAGAGCGCGTAGCACGAAGGCGGTCCATCTGATCCTTTAATGTGGGTACAAAACGTTCCGCTGCACCATTCGATTGAGGGTGGAACGGCAGAGCAAGAACATGACGAATGCCATTGGCAGAACAAAAACTTTCAAATTCAGCAGAGGTAAATTGTGGACCATTGTCAGACACTAAAACTTCTGGAAGACCCTCAGTACAAAAAATTGAAGTCAACGCCTGTATAGTTTGTGCAGACGTTGTAGACTGCATGGGCACAACAAACGGAAAATTACTAAATGCATCTATCACGATGAGCCAACGAGAATGCCAATATGGACCAGCGAAATCAATATGTACTCGCTGCCAGGGACCGGCAGGGCGTGCCCACTCAAAATAGCGTTGAGGCGGAGCAGCTTGGTGTTCGGCACACGTCGAACAATCTGTAGACATCTGCGTAATCTGCTTATCAATGCCGATCCATGTACAATGACGGCGGGCAAGCTGCTTGGTGCGGACCACTCCCCAATGACCTTGATGCAACAAGTCGAGGACCTTGGATTGGAGCACTTGGGGAACCACTACACGAAGCTGGTCATTCTCGGTGCATAACAGCAAAACTCCGTGCGAAACAGACAACAGATGACGTTGCGGATAATAGCGACGAACCACAGGATCCGATATGTCCTTTGCCTTGGACGGCCAACCACGTTGAACAAAACGTAATAGTAAACTCAGATGAGGATCCGTAGCTGTCTCACGTGCCACCTGACGATAATCAATCGGAAAATCCCGGAGGTATTGATGCTCATCGGCGTCAATCTGATGGCAAGAGTCGTCAGAGGAATCGAAGGCATCATCCGCAGCAATCGGCAATCTAGAAAGCGCGTCAGCGTTTGCATGCTGAGCTGTAGGGCGATACAGTATCTCATACTGGTATTGTGATAACAAAAGAGCCCAACGTTGTAGTCTCTGAGCTGTCAGCTGAGGAACTGGTTTAGACGGATGAAACAGTGACGTCAGGGGCTTGTGATCTGTTACTAAATAGAATGGTCTACCATAGAGGTAGTGATGGAATTTTGTGACACCGAACACAATATCCAACGCTTCCTTGTCCAATTGGCTATAATTACACTGAGCTTTGTTTAGCAATTTAGATGCGAACGCAATAGGACGTTCGGTGTTACCGACTCGGTGAGACAACACAGCACCGAGGCCGAAAGAAGAGGCATCACAAGCTAACACCAGAGGCTTGTTAGGGTCGTAATGGACCAGACAACGATCATTAAATAAAGCCTCTTTAAGCTGCTGAAAGGCTGATTGGCAATCAGCTGACCACACAAACGGAACATTCTTACGGCGGAGACGATGCAACGGTGCAGCAATCTGTGATGCATTAGGTATAAACCTAATATAACATGTCAATTTGCCAAGAACGGCTTGCAATTCATGCAGATTGCGAGGGGCGGGCAAATCACGAATAGCTGCTAAATGTGACTGGGAGGGATGAATGCCTTGAGCATTAATAACATGTCCCAGATACTCCATCTCCGTAAGGAAAAATGAACATTTATCGATGTTGCAACGTAGGCCTGCCTGAGACAACACTGTAAACAAACACTCCAAATTACGGAAATGTTCAGCAGGCGTCCGACCGGACACAACAATATCGTCTAAATAGTTGCAACACGATGGCACATTAGCCAGAAGTTGTGACAAAAAACGCTGAAAAACAGCTGGAGCTGACGCACAACCAAAAGGCAAACGCAGAAAACGGAACAACCCCAACGACGTGTTTATGACAAAATACTGTTGTGATTGCTCGTCGAGGGGCTATTGCAAATATGCTTCACGGAGATCAATTCTGGAAAAGAAACAAGCTTCCCCTAACTTATCCATCAGCTCGTCCGGTCTAGGCAAAGGAAAAGAATCAATGACAGTCTGAGGATTAACTGTCGACTTAAAATCAGCACACAAACGTAACTTACCAGACGGTTTCTTTATAATAACTAAGGGAGAATCCCACTGGCTCGCTGAAACGGGTTGAATAACACCGTTGTTTTGCCAACGACGCAGTTCATCTGCTACAGGTGCCCGGAGGGCGTGAGGCACTGGACGAGCACGAAAAAATCGAGGCTGAGCATTATCTTTTAACGTAATATGAGCGGCAAAGTTCGCAGTACAACCTAGTTCGTCTTTAAATATGTCACTGTATCGTTTACACAAATCGGTTATGCTGTCTTGAGGAACAACAACAGAATTAATTTGCAACACATTGTCTTGGATAGACAGGCCAAACAAGTCAAAACAGTCTAATCCGAAAATGTTTACACTGTCTGTAGCGCGGAACACTGTGAATGAAACTGTTTTTGTATCGCCACGGAATGTGGCTGGCACGCGACATACACTTAACACAGGAATTTGTTCTCCACTATAAGTAGCCAAAAATGTTTTGCCGCTGAAAGTTTAGGGCGGCCGATAGCCGCATACGTAGCACTATTTATGAGAGTCACAGACGCACCAGTGTCTAATTGAAAATTGAAGGTCTTATCCTGGATGCGTAGCTTCACAAATAGTTTATTACACTGTCTCTGGATCGGTGCAGTGGAGGCGGAAGACACAAAATCAGCGCGTTTAGCGCGTGTTCGCTGCTTACGACAACTCGTGGGTTGGGCGGGTGGAACAACAACTCCCGCTTCACTTGCAGTCTGTACATTACGTTTTACAGCGTTTGAATTACGCTTGGGTCGCATAGCAGAGGGCTGGGTGGGTGGCTTATTGCGAACAAGTTTATTACCCACACGAACCGTGGAAGAGTCTTTAAACACGACCTTCTGGGCGGGCTGGCTTTGAAGAACATGAATATCCATGGGCTGGGCAGCACTAGAATTGTTCTTGCGTTTACGCAAACAAACAGTCTGGATGTGTCCTTTCCTTTGACAAAAGTGACAAACCGCGTTTCTTAACGGGCAACGTTCACGAGGATGAGCAAGAACACACTTAGGGCAAGACTTAACTCTATCATTTTGCACACGCGGCTGACGAATGTGTTTAACATGACGCGGCCGGCTAGTGTTTACAGTCTGACTCTGCCGGTGGGGCCGCGGGCGTGACATAACTTGCTTAGCACAGGCAATTTGAGAAATACATGGCTGATCTAACTCACACTCAGCATAGTCAAAAGTATCTTGGGCTTCAATGATGTTCATCACAGTCTCTAATGACGGGTCAGGCAACTTTAAGATAGCAGCACGAATACGAGAATCTGCAATGTTTTGAGTAATAGCGTCTCGTAACATGACATCACTGTAGGAAGCTCCACACACACAATTAAATCGGCACTGACAGGTGAGGCCCCGTAAATCTGTTAACCACTGTTTATTAGATTGATGTGGCAGTTTCTTTAATCTGAAGAACTTGAATCTGGCTGCTGCCACATGAACTCGCGACTCGAAATACTCAGCAAGCTTGTTAACAACAACGTCATAGTCTAAAGCTTCTGGCTTGGATTCCGGGAACAACTTACAAAGTAGTCGATAGACTTCCACGCCTGCAGTGGAAATTAAATAAAGCTGCCGCTCAGTACCCGTGATTTTGTAGACTGTCATGTGCGCCTGCAACTGCGCGAAATATTCTCGCCATTCTTCTCTCGATGCATCAAAAGCACGGAAAGTTGGTGCTGCCTGTGCTTGTTCCTTTTGTGTTGGAGGATTAGCCGCTTGTTTGGCGATTGCTTCCACCAGACTTTGTATTTGCTGACTCTGTAACAAGATCAACTGTTGTAATTCGGCAGACATAGTGAACACAAATTAAACCAGCCCCAAAAATTTTATCGCTATAATTAGTATAACCAGAAACAAGTTGAACCAGCCCTGCACACGAGTTCGGAAGTCCTCGTCGCCAGTTTTGTGGCGGCGTTCGTAGCGACAAACAATTCGCTGTAGAAACGGCTTACGAAGTCACCGCCACACTTTTAATAGCGGGCCGACCGGTCCGCTGGAACAGTGAACAGAAAGATGAAAACCCAAACACTCTGATTAAATAAAAGTCGGTACTTATCTTTATTAACGAAGATACAGAAACACAGTAGTGAACTCGGTGTCTACAGAAATCTGTCTAGTTCGAGTCGGAGCGGCTAGGTCAGCGTCGGCTGACGACAAACAACAACTCTGCTGCGATGAACACTCAACTGACTAGCAAGTACACAATTCGGGGGCGAGTATACAACTGAGCGGCGAATACAGAACTGTCCTAGTGCTCGCGACTCCAGCGCTTAAGAAGCCAGAAGCCAGCGGTGGCGCGCGCAGACTTGCGGCGATTTCCTGTATCGCTGGCGCTGCTTATGCGGACGGCGTCCGGACTTTGATGCTGCCAACCTTTTGGCAGCGGGCTCGGCTGGCATTACTGGCTAGGATATAACAAGCAGCCTGCCCTAACGTACGTTCACAACATGCCACGATAGCAGGAGGAAAGGAATTTTAGAAATGATCGCCGTATTATCAAATAGAATCCCATTCAGTAAAGGAAGAGGTTGCAGGCGTGCAACGACCACCACCAGGAATTAGCCAAAGACTAAGATGAAGCTAGTGTGCGTGAATCGCTCGGTAGCCTCCGGTACTAAAGCAATAAAACCCGCAAGACGCGAAACTATTCACAATGACCTATCAGGTTCCCTCTGGGCCGCAGGGAGCGAATCTACAGTGCACGTCGGCGCTCATGCTTAGTGAACTTCATCTCCGGTCTCCGGCACTGTCACACTAGAACTGCCCTACTGCCCCTTTGTCCACTATCAACCCGCGGAGGGCGGTTGGCGCCTACCCGCGAAAATCGGGCTCGCACCTGAACTGGCCAATCATAGAGCCGGAATTTCACAGGGAGGCGACCTCGCGACGTTAAAATCGAGCAGAAATATCAGTTACAAGGTTGGTAAGGCAGGTTGGGGGACTGAGAACAGGAGAAACTTTGGCCACTACTGAATGTTCAAACGACACCACGTGCTACCCTGGCGATCGGAAAAAGGATGGGAAACGGGAAGCCATCATGGCTGCTAGGAAGACTGCTGCCCTCGCCCATAAATAAAGAAAATTTCTAGCGCCAGGCTCCTCTCATAGATCAGTGTGAGACAAGCTGTAAAAATCATCAAATAAATCAGGCAACTCATAGAAATTATTAATATTATCCGAATTATTATTTTACGGAGTACCAGTATGCTGAGATTATAAATATGAAATACGAGCAGTGAATGGTGAATGAAGTGCAAGTCTTTCACCATGTTTTTGTATTCAGAGGCATTTCTCGGTCAGCTCAGTGAGGCACCGATAAAGTTCAGAATTAGCCTTCAGTGTATTAGTTAATATAATCCCTAATGAATAGTATTCATGGGGTCCCTGAATTCCATGAGTCTCCTGCTGCAAGCATCCTGTCGAGTTCCAAAATTCGCACCTCTCCCAGGTGTCTTGTGACAGTATCTGGCGCTGATCCAAGTCATCAGTCTGCCTTCACTGGGAATTTGTCTTCTTGCATTTGCTCCTCGCCGCTCAGAAACTGCAAACTTACCTGAAACCTCCTGTCTCCCCTTCATCGTCTGTCAGAAGACGACATTAGGTAAACATATTATAGTGTCATGTGTGGGATACGTCCTAAACGGTTTATGAGAAAGTTTCTTCGCATATACTCAACGTGACATTGTTGAACTGACGCAGAGGTCTGATGAGGGAAGAAGCGGCCAGGGCAGGGGTCGCGGGAATGGCCAATCAACAATGAAACAGAGCTACAAGTACTGTCCAGGGTACACCACTAAGGCAACAGCACGCGGCGACTGCATGACCCAGCAGCGGCAGGCGTGCGGCGCCATCTCAAGCTATAGCGGCAGTGGCGGCCAGCGGGCAGACAGCAGGTGGCAGTGGGCAACGGTTCAGCACAGCACAGATGAGGGCAACGCGACACCATGAGTGTTGCTTGCACAGTCACTTCCTGCTCAGCTCAGCTCACTTCACCTCAGCATAGTGCCCCACTTTCAGCAGCGGTGCTGTTTCCTCTTGTCTCTGCACAATGCATCACCAGACAAAAGACATGACCTCGTCTAATAATACAGTTGCCATGATGGAGCAGTTGTATCTAAATTTAGCATCATTGATGTCCTTAAACTCTTTCTACTGGCTGTGGATGGTACAAAATCTGCATTAAATGAATTTATTAATAATGAGGACATAGCTTTTGAATCAGTATGTGAAGCATTCCAGCCAACGCTTTTAAAATTCGTAAAAACCCATTTTCAGTGTGCTGCATGAAATAAACTGCTCCTCTGTAAATTATCTCCCACATGGAAAAAACTGAGAAATATTTCATTGGAAAATAAAGCACTACGCTTCTAATATTTTTTCCAGTAGGCAATGCAAGGGAGAATCAATAGCAGATTGAGCCACTATGTAAGGTGTTAGGCAAATCCAACACCTTCCAGGAAAACCCTGACATGATAAGCAAATCCAGTAGTATGTCACATAGCTCCGAATAAATCGTGACATTAAATTAACCAAAGTAATACGAGTAACGAGTGAGGAAATGGAATACCACAGACTAACACAAGAACGCCTAAATGCATGTCTACATCTACATCTACATCCATACTCCGCAAGCCACCTGACGGTGTGTGGCGGAGGGTACCTTCCACTCTCGTATTGTTCGTGGAAAGAAGGATTGTCGGTATGCCTCTGTGTGGGCTCTAATCTCTCTGATTTTATCCTCATGGTCTCTTCGCGAGATATACGTAGGAGGGAGCAATATACTGCTTGACTCTTCGGTGAAGGTATGTTCTCGAAACTTTGACAAAAGCCCGTACCGAGCTACTGAGCGTCTCTCCTGCAGAGTCTTCCACTGGAGTTTATCTATCATCTCCGTAACGCTTTCGCGATTGCTAAATGATCCTGTAACGAAGCGCGCTGCTTTCCGTTGGATCTTCTCTATATCTTCCATCAACCCTATCTGGTACGGATCCCACACTGCTGAGCAGTATTCAAGCAGTGGGCGAACAAGCGTACTGTAACCTACTTCCTTTGTTTTCGGATTGCATTTCCTTAGGATTCTTCGAATGAATCTCAGTCTGGCATCTGCTTTACTGACGATCAACATTACATGATCATTCCATTTTAAATCACTCCTAGTGCGTACTCCCACATAATTTATGGTATTAACTGCTTCCAGTTGCTGACCTGCTATTTTGTAGCTAAATGATAAAGGATCTATCTTTCTGTGTATTCGCAGCACATTACACTTGTCTACATTGAGATTCAATTGCCATTCCCTGCACCATGCGTCAATTCGCTGCAGATCCTCCTGCATTTCAGTACAATTTTCCATTGTTACAACCTCTCGATACACCACAGCATCATCCGCAAAAAGCCTCAGTGAACTTCCAATGTCATCCTCAAGGTCATTTATGTATATTGTGAATAGCAACGGTCCTATGACACTCCCCTGCGGCACACCTGAAATCACTCTTACTTCGGAAGACTTCTCTCCATTGAGAATGACATGCTGCGTCCTGTTATGTATGAACTCCTCAATCCAATCACACAATTGGTCTGATAGTCCATATACTCTCACTTTGTTCATTAAACGACTGTGGGGAACTGTATCGAACGCCTTGCGGAAGTCAAGAAACACGGCATCTACCTGTGAACCCGTGTCTATGGCCCTCTGAGTCTCGTGGACGAATAGCGCGAGCTGGTTTTCACATGACCGTCTTTTTCGAAACCCATGCTGATTCCTACAGAGTAGATTTCTTGTCTCCAGAAAAGTCATTATACTCGAACACAATACGTGTTCCAAAATTCTACAACTAAACATGTCATACCTCCCCACCGTGAAACAGACGCAGTTTCGAGGGGAGAAACGAGAACAGAAGCCGAGAGCAGAACCGTGTTAAGCTGGAAGGCGCTACGATAAGGGACGGACACCCACGTCGCCAGCTAACCGCTAGGACCCCCACCCCCAGCCCATGTTAAAAGCTAGAGCCCTCCAGAAGAACAGTAGAGATCTTACGATAACACAAAAAGGGTCACCCCAGCCGCAAGTTTAGCGTGAGACTTTTTCGCGTCTCTGTTAGGTTGCAAACTTTAAAAACATTGCCCCACCACGAAAAGTATAACGTTTCTTATTGGATAGATAGAATTTTTGCAGGTGCAGCTTAAGGTTAACATTGAGACCCTGATTGGTCAGATGAAAACACAGCCATATAGTTTTTTAAACCAACTTCGGTAAATTGTAGTAAGGAGAAGTTAGGAGAGAGTTGCTTCCGAGACGGCGAGGTGAGTGGAGTAGTGCTGCCCGCCGCCCCCTGACGAACCTCGACAAGGTAATGAACGCACGCATGCCACATAACAGCGCATAAAGCTTCACTCAGAACTGCAGAAGTCTCATCTATTACACCCCCTTTTTGCGTAATACTAGTGCCGATCGTCAGTTAAAGCTCATGGTGTTCACATTTGCCACTTGAAGTAAAAATCTGAAACGCGATGATTTTTCTGTTATATAGTTATTCAGAAGCCACATCAGCCACTGTAATTTACTACAAGTTAGATAAGTAATTAAAGATAATTGAGGGTCACTGTAGACCATTTTGATAGTTTTCTCTTTTTTGAAACTTAATTTAAACCTAGATTATAGATGTGATATGGCATAGGTCCCCCCCATGAACCATGGACCTTGCCGTTGGTGGAGAGGCTTGCGTGCCTCAGCGATACAGATAGCCGTACCGTAGGTGCAACCACAACGGAGGGGTATCTGTTGAGAGGCCAGACAAACGTGTGGTTCCTGAAGAGGGGCAGCAGCCTTTTCAGTAGTTGCAAGGGCAACAGTCTGGATGATTGACTGATCTGGCCTTGTAACAATAACCAAAACGGCCTTGCTGTGCTGGTACTGCGAACGGCTGAAAGCAAGGGGAAACTACAGCCGTAATTTTTCCCGAGGGCATGCAGCTTTGCTGTATGATTACATGATGATGGCGTCCTCTTGGGTAAAATATTCCGGAGGTAAAATAGTCCCCCATTCGGATCTCCGGGCGGGGACTACTCAAGAGGATGTCGTTATCAGGAGAAAGAAAACTGGCGTTCTACGGATCGGAGCGTGGAATGTCAGATCCCTTAATCGGGCAGGTAGGTTAGAAAATTTAAAAAGGGAAATGGATAGGTTGAAGTTAGATATAGTGGGAATTAGTGAAGTTCGGTGGCAGGAGGAACAAGACTTCTGGTCAGGTGACTACAGGGTTATAAACACAAAATCAAATAGGGGTAATGCAGGAGTAGGTTTAATAATGAATAGGAAAATAGGAATGCGGGTGAGCTACTACAAACAGCATAGTGAACGCATTATTGTGGCCAAGATAGATACGAAGCCCACGCCTACTACAGTAGTACAAGTTTATATGCCAACTAGCTCTGCAGATGACGAAGAAATTGAAGAAATGTATGATGAAATAAAAGAAATTATTCAGATTGTGAAGGGAGACGAAAATTTAATAGTCATGGGTGACTGGAATTCGAGTGTAGGAAAAGGGAGAGAAGGAAACATAGTAGGTGAATATGGATTGGGGGACAGAAATGAAAGAGGAAGTCGCCTGGTCGAATTTTGCACAGAGCACAACATAATCATAACTAACACTTGGTTTAAGAATCATGAAAGAAGGTTGTATACATGGAAGAACCCTGGCGATACTAAAAGGTATCAGATAGATTATATAATGGTAAGACAGAGATTTAGGAACCAGGTTTTAAATTGTAAGACATTTCCAGGGGCAGATGTGGACTCTGACCACAATCTATTGGTTATGACCTGTAGATTAAAACTGAAGAAACTGCAAAAAGGTGGGAATTTAAGGAGATGGGACCTGGATAAACTAAAAGAACCAGAGGTTGTACAGAGATTCAGGGAGAGCATAAGGGAGCAATTGACAGGAATGGGGGAAATAAATACAGTAGAAGAAGAATGGGTAGCTTTGAGGGATGAAGTAGTGAAGGCAGCAGAGGATCAAGTAGGTAAAAAGACGAGAGCTAGTAGAAATCCTTGGGTAACAGAAGAAATATTGAATTTAATTGATGAAAGGAGAAAATATAAAAATGCAGTAAGTGAAACAGGCAAAAAGGAATACAAACGTCTCAAAAATGCGATCGACAGGAAGTGCAAAATGGCTAAGCAGGGATGGCTAGAGGACAAATGTAAGGATGTAGAGGCCTATCTCACTAGGGGTAAGATAGATACCGCCTACAGGAAAATTAAAGAGACCTTTGGAGATAAGAGAACGACTTGTATGAATATCAAGACCTCAGATGGAAACCCAGTTCTAAGCAAAGAAGGGAAAGCAGAAAGGTGGAAGGAGTATATAGAGGGTCTATACAAGGGCGATGTACTTGAGGACAATATTATGGAAATGGAAGAGGATGTAGATGAAGATGAAATGGGAGATATGATACTGCGTGAAGAGTTTGACAGAGCACTGAAAGACCTGAGTCGAAACAAGGCCCCCGGAGTAGACAATATTCCATTGGAACTACTGACGGCCGTGGGAGAGCCAGTCCTGACAAAACTCTACCATCTGGTGAGCAAGATGTATGAAACAGGCGAAATACCCTCAGACTTCAAGAAGAATATAATAATTCCAATCCCAAAGAAAGCAGGTGTTGACAGATGTGAAAATTACCGAACTATCAGCTTAATAAGTCACAGCTGCAAAATACTAACACGAATTCTTTACAGACGAATGGAAAAACTAGTAGAAGCCAACCTCGGGGAAGATCAGTTTGGATTCCGTAGAAACACTGGAACACGTGAGGCAATACTGACCTTACGACTTATCTTAGAAGAAAGATTAAGGAAAGGCAAACCTATGTTTCTAGCATTTGTAGACTTAGAGAAAGCTTTTGACAATGTTGACTGGAATACTCTCTTTCAAATTCTAAAGGTGTCAGGGGTAAAATACAGGGAGCGAAAGGCTATTTACAATTTGTACAGAAACCAGATGGCAGTTATAAGAGTCGAGGGACATGAAAGGGAAGCAGTGGTTGGGAAGGGAGTAAGACAGGGTTGTAGCCTCTCCCCGATGTTGTTCAATCTGTATATTGAGCAAGCAGTAAAGGAAACAAAAGAAAAATTCGGAGTAGGTATTAAAATTCATGGAGAAGAAATAAAAACTTTGAGGTTCGCCGATGACATTGTAATTCTGTCAGAGACAGCAAAGGACTTGGAAGAGCAGTTGAATGGAATGGACAGTGTCTTGAAAGGAGGATATAAGATGAACATCAACAAAAGCAAAACAAGGATAATGGAATGTAGTCTAATTAAGTCGGGTGATGCTGAGGGAATTAGATTAGGAAATGAGGCACTTAAAGTAGTAAAGGAGTTTTGCTATTTGGGGAGCAAAATAACTGATGATGGTCGAAGTAGAGAGGATATAAAATGTAGGCTGGCAATGGCAAGGAAAGCGTTTCTGAAGAAGAGAAATTTGTTAACATCCAGTATAGATTTAAGTGTCAGGAAGTCATTTCTGAAAGTATTCGTATGGAGTGTAGCCATGTATGGAAGTGAAACATGGACGATAAATAGTTTGGACAAGAAGAGAATAGAAGCTTTCGAAATGTGGTGCTACAGAAGAAAGCTGAAGATTAGATTGGTAGATCACATAACTAATGAGGAAGTATTGAATAGGATTGGGGAGAAGAGAAGTTTGTGGCACAACTTGACCAGAAGAAGGGATCGGTTGGTAGGACATGTTCTGAGGCATCAAGGGATCACCAATTTAGTATTGGAGGGCAGCGTGGAGGGTAAAAATCGTAGAGGGAGACCAAGAGATGAATACACTAAGCAGATTCAGAAGGATGTAGGTTGCAGTAGGTACTGGGAGATGAAAAAGCTTGCACAGGATAGAGTAGCATGGAGAGCTGCATCAAACCAGTCTCAGGACTGAAGACCACAACAACAACAACATGGCATAGGTCATCCTTCGATCCATTGTGGAACTTTGAAACCCATTCAGGGAATATTCGTTCACATTTTTGTTGAACGCAGTTGGTTTTTACCATCCTATATTAAAACATTTCCTTTTATCAATAGTGCAATTTATTAACAATGTTTTGTGGGTAGAATAATATTTACAATGGTAAACTTAACTGCTTTTTCGACGTTATTTTACCAGCTAACTAAAAATAGGAAAGCCTTGAACCCCTTCCACTAAATTTAGTTAGTATTAAGATTCTTTTACAGGGAGTGCAGTGGAGCTGACGCTGAAATCATTAAGTATTTGGTTATATCATCGCTAGTCTCACTGAACTCTTCTGAACTCTATATGTCATGTGTGGTCTGGCGTCTCCTTACCAGCAACAGGTCCCAGGCTCAAACTAGTCAATTCCCTAGAAAACACGCTCAGAGCGTGGTTGCGCGAAAGTGGTAGGGAGACACGATATAGAACAAACGGACACCACGCAGAATGTTAGAACTAAAGTAGACAAACATCAGCATCAGTTTCTTGAGGCTGTCCATGGTGCAGTGCCAGCACCAGAACTGGAAGGCTCTTTGTCATTAGTCGGAAAATTAAGCAGAGCAGCCTTCATTTAGGCATCTATGATGAACGCACCAGACTATTGTGCGTGCAGTGGGCGAAAATATCCCCCTGTTGATACTGCTGAATTATCTTTGATGGAAGAGTCATAAGTGATAAAAGTCATCAGGGCAAGAAAGGGAACGTGACCCTAAGTATTTCTCATGTGGACATCCAGGGCACACAATTAACGATTTCAAAAGTAACGTTAAGTGTAAACCTTGGCAACATTGGCACATTTAATGCGAGACTGCCGATTAGAGAAAAGAATTCGCAAAGGAGAATTGGTTCAAGTGTGTCAAGAGTCAGAGGCTCCAAACATTGTCAGGTGCGAAAACAGCAATTTATTGGGACCTAGAGATCCTTATAAGAAAGCGAAGACTGTTGTATGTTTCGCATATCATAGGGCAGGGCACATGGCTAGAGAGTGTACTGGGAATGCAGGATATTGTGTGAAAAATTAGAAGCAGGGAAACGAAGAAAAGCATAAGGGTACAGTCATCTTATGCTGACTTTCGAAACGTATTCAAAGCTGTGAAAGTAAAAATGACATTGTACAATTGAAATGCGCACTGAGTACAGAAAGTACATTAAAATTGCTTCTAGATAATGGAGCACAAATTAGCTTCCTCAGTATGAAGTGTCTGCGAAGCCTGGTCGAGTACAGACCTGAAGAAAGTCTAAAGATTAAAGGTGTCATAAGTCTGTTCATACTTAGGTATAAGATGGCAGTTTTAGATCTTGGAATAGATCAAAAGTTAAAAGTGAAACATAAGTCTCCTGTAGTAGGAGGGGAATTAGACATTTCATACACCAGTTTCATTGGTAGAGACTTCTTCACGAAGGTCAGTGTAGTAATTGATTACGCCAAGGGGACATTGTGGATCAGGGGTAGGCCCGTTAAATTGTGTACAGAGATAGAAGCACAATGCGCAAGTACACAGCTGCAGTAGCTTAGAAAGCCGCAAGATAATTTTGAAACTGCTAGTTGTGAATGCAGTGGAGTTCTCTGTTCAGAGGGGCCAGTAAACAACTGTGTGCCATAGAAATGGCGAAGTAAACAAGGTACTGGTAGACGGATGTGGCACCGATGGGAACGGAGCATCAAGCAGCCCAGGTGGCTAAAATAAAGCTAGTTCCTCGTGAGGAGAAGATTCTGAAGATGAAGGTTGCTGATACGTAAGGGAGAACCGAGAGAGGTACTTAAGGTACCCTCCGCCACACACAGTCAAGTGGCTTGCAAAGTATGGATTTAGATGTAGATACTAACTGAAGAAAAGGCATTGTCAAGAATCAGGAGTTGCAGGAAGGTGTGTACCTATCACAGGCGCTGGTAAGAGTACGAGAGAGCTCTTGTTTAATTAGCGTGTGAAATATACACGAGAAGAGACGTTTTCTATGAAGATGCCTTGCACTGCCATTGAAGAAGTTCCGCCATTTAGCCCGAGTCCGAAGCAAAAGGTATGCAAGGTGGACAAGATCCCAAGAGAGAGAAAAATCGATTATCAGTTTACTAAAAGAAAACTTGTGGTTAGATCCTTTAAATTCAGTGGAAAACCAGTCCATAACAGAGATGTGTTCTGCGCATAATGATATCTTCCATTTCATGGGCCGTAAGTTGACATACACAGATACAATCTGGCTTCAAATAAAACTGATTCCCAAGGCAGAGGGACGAGTGAATTGCTCTCGTCGTTACAGAATACCAGAAGCGAAGAAAGAAGAGTTACAACAGGAAATAAATCAGACGTTGGAGGACGGTACGATACTACCTTCAACCGGCGCCTACAATTTCCAAAAAGGTGGATGCAACTGCTAAAAGGAATTGGAGGGTGGTAGCTGATTGCACAAAACTGACATTACTGCCAACAAAGGGTTTCCCACTTCCACGTATACGTGAAATTTGGGACGGACTGGGTAAGGCAATATATATATAGTTAAAGCTCACCGGCCATTTGAACATCTTCTTCTGTGCGGATGCACAAACAGTGCCCAAACTCTTGCGGGAATCGGCGGTAAAGCTGCGAGAAATGAGTATGATGGGCAGGGGCACTATGAATATAGTGCGGGACAATAAGTTCCGAATGTGGGTCTCACGGGAGGCGTGCCAGAGATACGTCTCTGCAGTCACACTATCCTCTTTGTCCTCTGTGGCTCAGATGGATAGGGCGTCTGCCATGTAAGCAGGAGATTCTGGGTTCGATTCCCGGTCGGGGCACACATTTTCAACTATCCCCGTTGACTTACATCAACGCTTGTATGTAGCTAAGGGTATTCATTTCATTGAAAAAAGAGAAAAGTTAAGTAGCTAATGGTTTAAGCTTATGTGCTACGTAAAACTGAATCGACGTTTGACAATGGTGCTTTTATGCATATTTATCTATGTGTATATAAGTGCAGTGAAAAATGAAACAGTGTTTTATGTTGCTGTTTACGTATCTGCAAAAATGAAGTGAAACACTAACTTCACAGAGTGTAAAATGTAAGGAGAACAGGAGTCATTAACCAAGAATGTCTACAACGTCATTTCTAGAGTTGAGATGTTTAGCTACAGCAGAAGCCAATTTACGAATTTGTTGCTAAAGTAGTCAAAATATTTCTCCCATGGAGGGAAATGTCATGTATTCACGACGAAATGTCTTGTATATCGTTACATTTAAGGCTGTTGGGAGCCATCAGCGGTACTTCATGATAGGAAATCAGACACACAATGCAGATAAAAAGCAAAAGTGTTAGGTTTAGGTTACTGAAGCTAAACAGTTAACTCCACAGACGTGATGACTGCACACGCTCTGGGCAGCTGTGCATGGGGAGAAGTTCCACTCCAGAGAATTAACTGCTAACTCCATCCACTGTCTACGAGCTGTTTTAAGGCGCCACAGTAGAAGATTGTTTTACACAGGTTAGCGTGCTGCTACAACAGTCCGCACGAACATAAGGACTGAAGGTGGAGCCAAGTGAAGTAAAAAATTGTTGTTGCTGGCCGTAATAGGAATAGCAGTGCCGTTTAGGTTTCAGCTGAACTTGGAGTTTCTTAACGTAAAGTCCAGAAGCAACCGAGTAGGGCAAGCGGAGGAATCCAAATGCGACTGGCCATAGGCGCCCTGGAGGTGCAGGGCGAGTCGTCGGATTGGTCGAAGCTTGTTAAGTGCCGGTGGACTAGTAGGTCCACCATAGAAAGGGAGAAGGGGTGAGCCACCATGATTCTTTAAATTGAGAGGGAATGCTCAGTCAGATCACTTGGGCGCGGACTAAGTCTCATTCGTGGCTAGCGTTGGTAAGCTCCGCCATGTCTGTTTTTCTCACATGGAGTCCTGCCCACAAGTTTGTACTTAACTTGCTGCTAGTGTTCGCTACTTTTGCTTGGGCTCCCCTCATGGATCCAGATACTGACATCTGTTGTGGAACCAATTACCTCGCTTTTGCTGGTATTTAGAACTAGCCTTCAGTGTAATAGTTAGTCTATCCGCTAATAATCAGACACCTGAAGTACATGAGTCTCCAGCTGCAAGCATCCTGTCAAGACCCGAAATCACCGGCTCTCATAAGTGTCTTGTAACAGTGTTTCGTAGTGATCCAAGTCATCAACGTGCTTTCACTGGGAATTTGATTCTCTCTATTTGCTCCTCATCTTGTAAGAGGTCCATTACTAAGGAATTTATTGCTAGCGCACTCGAGCAGATGTAATTTCGATGGACTGCTCACGCGCTGCCTGCGGTATGTAAGCTATGCGACAATCTCAGACCAGACAGCAGTGTTGGCTGCAGTAAGACCAGTGCCAGTTGGAGTAAGTAGTAGCTAGCAGTCGGGTGTATGGAGTTGGCTGGACCGGTCGTGGGGAGCGATTGTGGTGTCTGAGCGATGTAGTATAAGGTAAAAGCATCCGCGCGCATATGTACAGGGTTATTACAAATGATTGAAGCGATTTCACAGGTCTACAATAACTTTATTATTTGAGATATTTTCACAATGGTTTGCACACACATACAAAAACTCAAAAAGTTTTTAAGCATTCACAAATGTTTGATATGTGCCCCTTTAGTGATTCGGCTGACATCAAGCCATAATCAAGTTCCTCCCACACTCGGCGCAGCATGTCCCCATCAATGAGTTCGAAAGCACCGTTGATGCGAGCTCGCAGTTCTGGCACGTTTCTTGGTAGAGGAGGTTTAAACACTGAATCTTTCACATAACCCCACAGTAAGAAATCGCATGGGGTTAAGTCGGGAGAGCATGGAGGCCGAGCCATCGGTTTTCCAATCTCCTGTTTAACAAATGCTTCTGCTTTAGCCTTTTCGGTAAGATTTTCCAAACCGTCGGCTGTGGTACGTTTAGCTCCCTGCTTGCTTTATTCGTCGACTTCTGCGGGCTACGCATGAAACTTGCCCGCACGCGTTCAACCGTTTCTTCGCTCACTGCAGGCCGACCCGTTGATTTCCCCTTACAGAGGCATCCAGAAGTTTTAAACTGCGCATACCATCACCGAATGGAGTTAGCAGTTGGTGGATCTTTGTTGAACTTCGTCCTGAAGTGTCGTTGCACTGTTATGACTGACTGATGTGAGTGCATTTCAAGCACGACATACGCTTCCTCGGCTCCTGTCGCCATTTTGTCTCACTGCGCTCTCAGGTGTTCTGGCGGCAGAAACCTGAAGTGCGGCTTCAGGCGAACAAAACTTTATGAGTTTTTCTACGTATCTGTAGTGTGTCGTGACCATATGTCAATGAATGGAGCTACAGAGAATTTATGAAATGGCTTCAATCATTTGTAATAGCCCTGTAGTTTGTTACAACAAAATTTGTACTGTTGTTATTGTAATGGACTGGCCAGACAGCCAATCCACTATGACCGGTAGCCGAAAGGCACGCGTTTAAGCTCACGCAGGCTGGCGTGAGGTCTGGAACAGGTCAGAGAAATAAGACTAGCAAAACAGGAGGTAACTGGTAGAATACTTACTTTAATCCATAATTGGAGAACATCGCTCTTGATGATACATAATTAACAATCTCAGTATAACTGGTAATGGCGCCTGGCTAGGTCGTCGCAAATGACGTAGCTGAAAGCTATGCTAACTATCGTCTCTGCAAATGAGAGCGTATTTGTCAGTGTAGCATCGCTAGCAAAGTCGGCTGTACAACTGTGGCGAGTGCTAGGACGTCTCTCTAGACCTGCCGTGTGGTGGCGCTCGGTCTGCAAACACTGATAGTGGCGACACGCGGGTCCGACTTATACTAACGGACTGCGGCCGATTTAAAGGCTACCACCTAGCAAGTGTGGTATCTGGCGGTGACACCACATTCCTCCCCCGCAAATCGGCGTACGGTTCTGTTATAAGGCTTCCGCTCCACGTGGGGAGGACCCCATGTTGACATATGCGATGAGGTGGGGAGCCTAACAACAGGCGAGGTTGTGCCACGCGCACCCTGCCATTCGGTCCGAGGGGAGCTAGGAAGCGCCTGAAAAGCTAGTCCAGGGTGCACGCCAACATGCGGTGTATGCGCCCGTAAAGAGACAGGAGGGGCCGAACGGTCGCCCTTCATCGCGTCGGGGTACCCGACGGGCGTAGACGACATCTGGTCCGGAGCGGGCAAGGGTTCGATGTCGGAGGACAGCTGGTCACGGGAAGCGATCGGCGGCGCGTGACCCAGGGAGGCGCTTGGCGGCTGCAGCGAAGCGTCCACTGCGGGCGTCGCCGGCGGGAGAACAGGCGGCGGCGCGACGCCATGGGGCAAAATGGAAGGTATCGTCGGTAACACCTGGGGCTGAGGCGAGCCAGTAGATGGGTCCCCAGGGCGCTCACCGGACGGCACCGTCGCTGAAAGCAGACGGGGAACGGCAGAATCCGTGCGACGACAGAGGCGCAGCTGATTGAGATGCCGACGCACCTCACCAGAGGCCCTCAAAACCAGATACATAGCGTGGCCGAGGCAGCGAGGAATGCGCCCTGCGAGCCAACGCCGTGAACCTCGACAGTTGCGATAATATACAACGTCGCCTGGAGCAAAAGCAGGCGTCTGCCGCTGCACGGGAACCTGATGCGGCGGATGCAGCAAAGACATCAAGGTTCGATGAGGACGACCGTAGAGCAACTCAGCCGGCGAGCGACCATCTCGGGGCTGAGAGCGATACGAGGACAAGAAGAGCAATAACGCGTCCTCCCGAGGATGCGACTCTTTCAACTTCAACATCTGTGACTTGAAAGTCCGGACCAATCGTTCAGCGGCACCGTTTGACTGGGGCGAAAACGGCGCGGATGTCAGATGTTGAATACCATTGGCCTTCCAGAATGACTGAAATTCTGCGGACATGAATTGTGAGCCATTGTCTGAAACTATAGTCTGTGGAATACCTTCAATACAAAAGATAGCGGATAACGCATGGATGGTGGCAGATGACGTCGTGGAAGACATCCGGACAACAAAAGGAAAATTACTGAATGAATCTACCACAACCAACCATCGAGCATTCCAGAATGGACCAGCAAAATCAATGTGTAAGCGTTGCCCAGGGGAAGTGGCTTTTGGCCATGCAAAGAATTTCCGCGGTGGTGCGGATTGTTGTTCTGCACACGCCATGCAAGAAGAGCACACATTCGTAATCGCAGCATCGATTCCGAACCAAGTACAGTGCTGACGAGCAATTTGTTTCGTTGTCACTATGCCCCAATGTCTTTGGTGGAGAATCCGTAAGACAGAGGACTGTAACGAACGTGGTACCACGACCCTGGACCGATCATTATCAGAACGCAACAGCAAAACACCACGTCGAACAAAAAGTCTCTCCTTGTGAGCCAAAAATCGGCGAACCAACGGATCCTCGATCCATGACTGTGACAAGGGCCATTGCGTAGCATCAAAACGCAAAACTGTAGCAAGGACAGGGTCAGCAGCTGTGGCTGTAGCTACACGACAAAAATCAATCGGAAACGATTCGACCACTTCATCGGTTTCCAAATCAATGAACATGCAAGCAAGTTCGGAAGAATCGAACGCTCTATCCTCAGCAACAGGCAAACGGGACAACGCATCGGCGTTTCCGTGCTTAGCAGTGGACCGATACAAGATATCCTAGCGGTACTGCGAGAGGAAAATAGACCAGCGAATGAATTTCTGCGCTGTACGTGGAGGGTCAGGCTTGTTCGGATGGAAAAGGGATGTCAAAGGTTTGTGGTCTGTGATGATGGTAAAGTGACGACCATACAAGAAATCATGAAACTTAGTAACACCAAAGACGAGAGCCAAAGCGTCTTTCTCTACCTGTGAATAATTTCTTTGCGCAGACGAGAGCAATTTGGACGCAAAGGCAATAGGGTGATCATGCGATCCATCTTTGTGCGCAAGCACAGCACCGATCCTGAAATCCGATGCATTCACCATCAACAAAAAGGGCTTCCGGGGATCGAATGGCGTAAGGCAAGCATTGGAAAGCAACGCCGATTTCAACTGGCGAAAGGCGCGTTCGCATTCCGTCGTCCAGACGAACGGAACACCTTTACGGCGTAAGTGATGAAGCGGAGCTGAAATGGAAGAGGCGTGGCGCATATATTTGTTATAGTAATTGATTTTTCCCAGCACACTCTGTAGCTGCTTCAAATTCTGCGGCGAAGGCAAGTCCTGTATGGCACGGAGGTGCTCTGGACTGGGTTTGCAGATATTGCTGAAACAATGCAGGGACGGAGGCACACCCGAATGGCAGTCTTTTGATTTGATACAAACCAAGATGCGTGTTAACCACCAAAACGCGCTGGGATTCTTCGTCCACCGGTATTTGCAAGTACGCATCTGGTAGGTCCAACTTCGAAAAATATTTACCCGGGCACAGTTTGTCAAAAAGATCTTCCGGGCGGGGTAAAGGATAGTTGCAATCACTAGTTGTGGATTCACTGTAGCCTTGAAGTCCACACAAAGTCTGAATTTTCCGAAAGGTTTTGGCAATATTACTAAGGGGGATGCCCAGAGAGAAGCCTGCACACGTTCAATTACACCCTGTGATTCCAAATCGTGTAATGTTCTTGCGACCTCATCACGCAATGCGTGGGGAACATTGCGCGCTGTGAAAAATTTCGGTTGCGCGTTTACTTTCAGTTCCAAATGTGCTTTATAGTGCTTAGTGCAACCAAGGCCTGGTGCAAAAATGTCTGCAAATTCTTCACATAGACGAGAAACACTGGCTGAAGGCGCAGTCTGGTTCACTGATAGGACCTGATTGACTATAGACAAGTTAAACAACTGAAATAAATCTAAACCAAACAAGGTCAGTGCAGAAGGAGAACGCAGTATGTAAAATGACACAAGTTTTGTTTGCCCCTTGTATGTTGCAAGAAGGCTGCACTGTCCTAATACAGGGATATTCTGACTGGAATAGCTAGTTAACTTAACCTTTGCGTCGTGCAACGGAGGTGTGCCCAGTTGTTTGTACGTGTCGTGATGATCAGAGAAACTGCAGCTCTGGTATCGAGCTGGAATGGGATCACGTTGCCATTAATGACCAAATCTACAAAAAGTTTATTGTCCTGCTGACGACAAGAGCGACTGTCTCGTGCAATGTGAACAGACACTGGTACAGAAGCACTTGCGACTTGACGGGATTTCCGTCGACGTCGACGCACACTGTTTGTGGGACGAACACAGTCACTGTTAGAGAGAGTGGCACTGGACAAAGTGGAATTAACTACATGAATGTCCATGGGCGACGGTTCATGAGCCTGAGTATTCTTGGTTCGATTTCGATTCCGGCGCGAAGCAAAGGACCTGGAATTGTTGTGAGTGTCCGATCTAAGCTTTTTCTGGCAAACACTCTGAACATGTCCTTTTTTATTACAGAAAAAGCAAATAGCTTGGCGTGATGGGCAATTGTCATGCGAATGTCTAGTAGCACACTGCGGGCATGATTTTAGCACTGCATTTGCTAGCTTGCACGGCGCACGTAGCGGAGAGCTTGGCGGCAGCTGCGCGGCCGAGGGCGAGGGCTGTTTACTGTTCCGTGAAGCTCGCCCGGCGGGCCGGTTAATGTGACACATGGCTGGCGAAGTTTCAAATGATTCCTGAGCAAAGTCAAGTGTGTCTTGCCTATCCAATATGTCCATCACTTGTTGAAGGGAGGGATTGACTAATTTCAAAATCTGCTCCCTTATACGAACATCAGAAACGTTCTGTGCTATTGCATCACGTACCATAGTATCTGAATAAGAGAGGCCACATTCACACTCAAAAGCACAATCCCTAGTAAGGCCTTGCAAAGTTGCAACCCACTCCAGATTAGTTTGACCGGCCGTACGTGTTGTACAAAAGAACGTATACCGTTTTGCAACGACATTGACTGATTCTTTGAAATATGCATCTAATGCCAACAAAATTTCTTCGTAGGACAGCGTTGCCACGTCGCGTCGGGGAAATAATTTCACTATCACACGGTAGGTGGACACTCCGACGCATAACAACAAAAAAGGCTGCCGCTCGTTACCATGAATTCTGTAGGCGGCGAGATGGAATCCAAATTGGCGTGACCACTCCGTCCAGCTTTCCAGTGCCGCATCAAAAGGACGAAATGGCGGTGCAACTGCGCGTTGTGGCTGCGGTAGCGGTGGAGCGGCGGCGGCCGCATCGTTTTGCAGTGCACGTTGACCCTGGACGAGCTGTCCAAGGGCATCCAATAAGGCCTGCGTCTGCTGATTCTGCAAGTGATAAAATTCAGACAGTACATCTGGAGATTGTGGCGAAGCCATGACACAAGTAATTAAAGCAAGTATAAAGAAGAAGACCATTATCCCATCCTCATCGCCAAACTGTAATGGACTGGCCAGACAGCCAATCCACTATGACCGGTAGCCGAAAGGTACGCGTTTAAGCTCACGCAGACTGGCGTGAGGTCTGGAACAGGTCAGAGAAATAAGACTAGCAAAACAGGAGGTAACTGGTAGAATACTTAACTTTAATCCATAATTGGAGAACATCGCTCTTGATGATACAAAATTAACAATCTCAATATAACTGGTAATGGCACCTTGCTAGGTCATAGCAAATGATGTAGCTGAAGGCTATGCTAACTATCGTCTCGGCAAATGAGAGCGTATTTGTCAGTGTAGCATCGCTAGCAAAGTCGGCTGTACAACTGTGGCGAGTGCTAGGACGTCTCTCTAGACCTGCCGTGTGGTGGCGCTCGGTCTGCAATCACTGACAGTGGCGACACGCGAGTCCGACGTATACTAACGGACCGCAGCCGATTTAAAGGCTACCACCTAGCAAGTGTGGTGTCTGGCGGTGACACCACAGTTATATCAAGTCCCATGTAAATGTTTTAAAAAAATCTTTTAATAATAAATAATCTTTTGTATAAATTTACTTTTTGACAATCATTCATTTGAATTTAAAGAATTTACTAATTTCTACAATCCATGGTCATCACGATTACCGTAAAGAAAAATCAGTCGTTTCTTTTATACATGACAAATCTAATGGCCAGCGTTGCACTGGTCTGCGCCAGAAAAATTTCTTATAGGAGAAGATATATACGCGTTATCCGGCGATCTTTCAGGGCCATGACACAGCACTGCTAACGTCCAAAATTTACCAGTTTAAATTCACAGTCAGTTGTTGAAAGGTTATAAGTGAGCCACAATATTATTGAGAGGTTAGTAACGTTGTTACTGCGAGGTTACGGAATGATTAACTGTTGGGAGATTACACTGAATGTGAATGATATACATATTTTTTCTGTTGGTAGGTTACAATCTCCCGGAAATTGCAGGTGACCTCACACTCCCTGTCCGGCCTCTACCTTGCTTTACGATACTACAATCGATTAAATATCTACGGAAAAAAGTGGCGATATGGCATTTTTCAGCATTTGTCGGTATTAGCAATGAGAGAAAAACCGGCGAAGGGATGAAGTATCAATTGGAAAGGTACATTAGCTGCAACGAAGCAGCCGGCCGCAGTGACCGAGCGGTTCTAGGCACTTCAGTCAGGAATCGCGCTGTTGCTAGGGACGTGTGGTGTCACCGCCAGACACCACACTTCCTAGGTGGTAGCCTTAAATCGGCCGCGGTCCATTAGTACATGTCGGACCCGCTTGTCGCCACTGTGTGATCGCAGACCGAGCACCACCACAAGGCAGGTCTCGAGATATGGACTAGCACTCACCCCAGTTGTACGGACGACTTTGCTAGCGACTGCATGGACGAAGCATTGCTCATTAGCCGAGCCAATAGTTAGAATAGCCTTCAGCTAAGTCAATGGCTATGACCTAGCAAGGTGCCATTAGTAACATTGCATGTATCTATGGAGTCTCACTTATATCGTCAATAGCGATGTACCAAGGATGGATTATAGTTAAGTTTTCCAGAAGCTACGTACTTTTCTTTATAGCATTCATTAAGTATCCTGTTTCAGACCTCACGCCATCCTGCTTTAGCTTAGCGCGTGCCTTTCGGCTTCCTCTCATTGTGTCTAGGCTGTCTTGTCTAGACACAACATTTTTGGCGACGAGGCTTAAAAGAGGATTTCGCGTTCGTATTGATCTAATTTAATTGTATCATGGCTTCGCGAGATGTACTGTCCGAATTTTATCGCTTGCAGACTCAGCAGACCCAGGCGTTATTGGATGCCCTTCGACAGCTCGTCCAGGGTCAACGTGCACTGCTACCGCAGCCACAACATGCTCTTGCACCCACGTTCTGGCACTTTGACCCAGCTAAGGAAACATGGACGGAGTGGTCATGCCAGTTTGGATTTCATCTCGCCGCCTACAGAATTCAAGGTAACGAGCGGCAGCCTCATTTATTGGCGTGTGTAGGGGTGCAAATGTACTGTGTGATAGTGAAATTATTTCCCCGACGCGACGTAGCAACTGTGTCCTACGAAGAAATTTTGTCTGCTTGAGATGCCTATTTCAAGGAAACAGTTAATGTAGTTGCAGAAAGGCATACTTTCTTTCGTACAAAATGTACGGCTGGTCAGACTCATAGGGAGTGGGTTGCAACGTTGCAAGGCCTTACAAGGGATTGTGCTTTTGAGTGTGAATGTGGACTCCCTTATTCAGATACTATGGTACGTGATGCAATAGCACAGAACGTTTCTGATGTTTGTATACAGGAACAGATTTTGAAACTAGTTAATCCCTCCCTTCAACAAGTGATAGACATATTGGATAGACAAGACACGCTTGACTTTGCTCAGGAATCATTTGCAACTTCGCCAGCCGTGTGTAACATTAACCGGCCTGCCGGGCGCGCTGCACGGACCGGTACATTGCCCTTGCGCACGTCCACGCAGCTGCCGCCACGTTCTAAACCAGGTGTGCCGCGCCAGCATACAAATGCAGTGAAATCATGCCTGCGGTGTGCTACTAGACATTCGCGTGAAAATTGCCCATCACGCCAAGCTATTTGTTTCTTCTGTAATAAGAAAGGACATGTTCAAAGTGTTTGCCAGAAAAAGCTCAGATCAGACACTCTTAATCATTCCAGGCCCTTTGCTTCGCGCCGGAATCGAACCCAGAATACTCAGGCTCGTGAACCTTCGCCCACGGACATTCATGTAGTTAACTCCACTTTGTCCAGTGCCACTGTCTCTAACAGTGACTGTGTTCGTCCCGCAAATAGTGTGCATCGACGTCGCCGGAAATCACGTCAATTAGCAAGTGATGCTGTACCTGTATCAGTTCAAATTGCACGAGACAGTCGCTCTTGTCGTCAGCAGGACAATAAACTTTTTGTAGATTTGGACATTCATGGCCACGTGATAGCCTTCCAGCTCAATACCGGAGCTGCTGTTTCATTGCTCAATCACGACACATACAAACAACTGGGCAAACCTCCATTGCATGCCGCAAATGTTCAGTTAAATAGTTATTCAGGTCAGAATATCCCTGTGTTAGGACAGTGCACTCTTCTTGCAACATATAAGGGACAAACAAAACTTGTGTCAGTTTATGTTCTCCGTTCTTCTACTGCAGTGAACTTGTTTGGCTTCGATTTATTTCAGTTGTTTAACATGTCTATCGTAAATCAGGTCCTATCGGTGAACCAGACTTTGCCTTCCGCCAGTGTTTCTCGTCTATGTGACGGATTTGCAAACATTTTTGAACCGGCCCTTGGTTGCGCTAAGAACTATGCAGCACATTTGGAACTGAAAGTCAACGTGCAACCGAAATTTTTCCGAGCGCGCAATGTTCCCCAACCATTGCGTGATGAGGTCGCAAGGACATATCACGATTTGTGATCACAAGGTGTGATTGAATGTGCGCAATGCCTCTTCTCTTTCAGCTCCGCTTCATCGCTTACGCCGTAAAGGTGTACCGTTCGTCTGGACGACGGAATGCGAACGCGCTTTTCGCCAGTTGAAATCGGAATTGCTTTCAAATACTTGCCTTACGCCATTCGATCCCCAGAATCCCCTTTTGTTCATGGTAGATGCATCGGATTTCGGGATCGGTGCTGTGCTTGCACACAAAGATGGATCGCATGATCGCCCTATTGCCTTTGCGTCCAAATTGCTCTCGTCTGCGCAAAGAAATTACTCGCAGATAGAGAAAGAAGCTTTGGCTCTCGTCTTTGATGTTACAAAGCTTCATGATTTCTTGTATGGTCGTCACTTTACCATCATCGCAGACCACAAACCTTTGACGTCGTTTTTTCATCCGAACAAGCCTGTACCTCCGCGTACAGCGCAGAAATTCATTCGCTGGTCTATTTTCCTCTCGCAGTAGCACTACGATATCTTGTATCGGTCCACTGCTAAGCATGGAAACGACGATGCGTTTTCCCGTTTGCCTGTTGCTGAGGATAGAGCATTCGATTCTTCCGAACTTGCTTGCATGTTCATTGATTTGGAAACCGATGAAGTGGTCGAATCGTTTCCGATTGATTTTCGTCGTGTAACTACAGCCACAGCTGCTGACCCGGTCCTTGCTACCGTTTTGCGTTTTGTTGCTACGCAATGGCCTTTGTCAAAGTCTCGGATCGTGGATCCGTTGGTTCGCCGATTTTTTGCTCACAAGGAGAGACTTTTTGTTCGACGTGGTGTTTTGTTGTTGCGTTCTGATAATGATCAGTCCAGAGTCGTGGTCCCACGTTCGTTACAGTCCTCTGTTTTACGGCTTCTCCACCAAGGACATTGGGGTATAGTGACAACGAAACAAATTGCTCGTCAGCAATGTACTTGGTTCGGAATCGATGCTGCGATTACGAATATGTGCTCTTCTTGCATGGCGTGTGGCGACCAACAATCCGCACCGCCGCGGAGAGTCTTTGCATGGCCAAAAGCCACTTCTCCTCAGCAACGCTTGCACATCGATTTTGCTGGTCCATTCTGGAATGCTCGATGGTTGGTTCTGGTAGATGCCTTCAGTAATTTTCCTTTTGTTGTCCGGATGTCTTCCACGAAGTCATCTGCCACCATCCAAGCGTTGTCTGCTATCTTTTGCATTGAAGGTCTTCCGCAGACTATTGTTTCCGACAATGGCCCACAATTCATGTCCGCAGAATTTCAGTCATTCTGCCAGGCCAATGGTATTCAACATATGCCATCCGCGCCGTTTTCGCCTCAGTCAAACGGTGCCGCTGAACGATTGGTCCGGACTTTCAAGTCACAAATGTTCAAGTTGAAAGAGTCGCATTCTCGGGAGGACGCGTTGTTGCTCTTTTTGTCATCGTATCGCTCTCAGCCCCGAGATGGTCGCTTGCCGGCTGAGTTGCTCCACGGTCGTCCTCATCGAACCTTTATGTCTTTGCTGCACCCGAAGCATCAGGTTCCTGTGCAGCGGCAGACTTCTGCTTTTGCTCCAGGCGACGTTGTATTCTATCGCAACTATCGAGGTTCACGGCGTTGGCTCGCAGGGCGCATTCTTCGCTGCCTCGGCCGCGCGATGTATTTGCTTTTGGGGGCCTTTGGTGAGGTGCGTCTGCATCTCAATCAGCTGCGCCTCTGTCGTCGCCTGGGTTCTGCCGCTCCCCGTCTGCTTTCAGCGACGGTGCCGTCCGGTCAGCGCCCTGGGGACCCATCTACTGGCTCGCCTCATCCCCAGGTGTTACCGACGATGCCTTCCATTTTGCCCCATGGCGACGCGCCTCCGCCGCCGCCGCTGTCCTCCAGCCGGCGCCGCTCGCAGTGGACGCCTCGCTGCGGCCGCCAAGCGCCTCCCTGGGTCACGCGCCGCCGATCGCTTCCCGTGACCAGCTGTCCTCCGCCATGGAACTCTTACCCGCTCCGGACCACATGGCGTCTTCGCGCGTCGGGTACCCCGACGCACTGGAGGTCAACCCTTCGGCCCCTCCTGTCTCTTTACGGGCGCATACACCGCATGTTGCCGTGCACCCTGGACTAGGTTTTCAGGCGTTTCCTAGATCCCCTCGGACCGAATGGCCGGGTGCGGGTGGCACAGCCTCGCCTGTTGTTAGGCTCCCCACCTCATCGCATACGTCAACATGGGGTCCTCCCCACGGCGGGCGGAAGCCTTATAACACGACCGTTCGGCGATTTGCGGGGGAGGAATGTGGTGTCACCGCCAGACACCACACATGCTAGGTGGTAGTTTTAAATCGGCCGCGGTCCATTAGTACATGTCGGACCCGCGTGTCGCCACTGTGTGATCGCAGACCGAGCGCCACCACAAGGCAGGTCTCGAGATACGGACTAGCACTCGCCCCAGTTGTACGGACGACTTTGCTAGCGACTGCATGGACGAAGCATTGCTCATTAGCTGAGCCAATAGTTAGAATAGCCTTCAGCTAAGTCAATGGCTACGACCTAGCAAGGCGCCATTAGAAACATTGCATGTATGTATGGAGTCTCACTTATATCGTCAATAGCGATGTACCAAGGATGGATTAAAGTTAAGTATTCCAGAAGCTACGTACTTTTCTTTATAGCATTCATTACGTATCCTGTTTCAGACCTCACGCCATCCTGCTTTAGCTTAGCGCGTGCCTTTCATTTCCTCTCATTGTGTCTAGGCTGTCTTGTCTAGACACAACAGGACGCAGGTTCGAATCTTGCCTAGGGCATGGATGTGTGTGATGTCCATAGGTTAGTTGGGTTTAAGTAGTTCTAAGTCTAGGGGCCTGATGACCTCAGATGTTAAGTCCCATAGTTAGGTTTCAGTAGTTCTAAGTCTAGGGGACTGATGATCTCAGATGGTAAGCCCCATAGTGCTTAGGGCCATTTGAACTATTTTTTTGCAACGAAGCAATTTGGCGAATCCTAGGATTTCCGAGTCGTGAAGAACATCCTACGGTTATGCCACTCAGTGTCCATTTGGAAAACCGTCAAGAACTTTACTTCGCAGCAGAGTGCAAGCACTGTGGCAGACTAACCGCCACACACGACATCAACAGCATTCTTTCTACTGTGTCAGCAGGAGCCCTTTGCAAGAAGTCTTTTGTATCTATAAATACCTCAGTATCACATATGGAACACACCGAGGAAAGTTGGGCATACGAGAAAAATTGGCCAAGCTGTTCCTGGATGCGATGTAGTCGCGACTGATATCTTGGGTCGAGTGTACACAGTTCTCTCCAAAAACTTTGAATGTTATTTCCTAAGGATGCTTCTACACTCTGCTCGAGGACTACTATCTGTTGTGAAGCTCAGAGCAGTAAAGGGCGAAGTGTGGCAGTCATTTAGAGAGGGTTGCCAGAGGTTAGATTTACTGGTAGGAGGCCAGCACTGGGATGACAAGCTGCGAGAAGCCGAATCGGAGTCCTTTCCAGAGGAAATCGGGAACCTTTTTGCAATAATATTATCTACATGCAGTTCGTCTAATGAAAACTCTCTGTGGGAAAAGTATTAGAAAGCCCTAAGTGAAGATATACTTGCCAATGTCCAGTGGAAAATTCAACACAGGAAATTACTTTTGTTCCGGACATTTTTAAGAGGTATTTGAATATTCTCAAGGGCAAATGCGTGGCCATAATGAATAAAACTTTCCTGGCTGCATCAGTACGAGGCCAACAAGACATTCTTCAAGAAGCACATTATATACGAGAAATGACTCAGAACGTCGAAAAATTTCGCGCATATGCAGCAGACAAGAAATCACTAACAAATCAAGATCAAAAATAGTATACCAAGTTCTCATGGATGTAGTATCAAAAGTACTAGGTGGTGTTAATTTTCTAGATACTCTAGAGGAACACAGAAAACGTTTTTAATAAATTTCATTCTGGCCAGAATCAGAGCTCTGAGTTGCTTCTGTCGTCGCCTGATCGCGAATTTCGGCGACGTTAATGGAAGGAGGGAGGACGGTTCATAATTTGCCACTGGGCACTGCGAGACAAGGTAATTTAAACTGTTATATAAGAAAGCGAAGTGGTCGAATGCAGGAGGTCAATGCTTCTAAATTAATTGCATGCGCTGAATGAACTGCAGCTCATAAGAAGATTTTGTATCTCCATCTTCCCGAAACGGACAGTCTTGTGTCGCTTGCTCAAGCGTAGATTCAGCCCACACTTCATTCATCCTAGCTCCTGCAGGTATATTGAGAATATTGTTTATAATCCGTTTTCGAGTTACGTAAATTTTAGGTTGCTACCTAAGTTCGTAGAGTTTTTGTTTTACATGTCAGTATTCCGGCTGCAACTGGTTTATTTACCGATTGTCATTTCTTATTTGTAGTTCACTGTTGCTATTTGAGCTTACATATTGTTATTTTGTCATTTGGAGACAGTGAGTGGAGCTGTAGATGCTAGAGGATGGAGTGCCAAGTGGAGATATCGGAACCATTTCCGACATATTCTTCTGTTGGTGTTAAATAGCAGCACACACTCACACAAACGCAACTTATGGCAGATGAAGCCAGACTACCGGTAGTCTGGTTTCAGATGCCGGTGACTGTGGTCATGTGTGTGTGAACTGCGTTTGCTTGAGTGTGTGTGTGTGTGTGTGTGTGTGTGTGTGTGTGTGTGTGTCATCTATTTTTGATAAAGGCCTTGTTAGCCAAAAGCTTATATTGTGAAAGGCTTTTTGTTTTGCCTATCAGTGACTGAGCATCTACGCTATATAGCGAGTAGCAATTGTCCTTTTCATTATACCGTTACATTCCATCCTTCATTTTCCATTGTTTAGTTGTATTATTTCGTGATTTACTTTGCTGCTGAGAACTGCAACGAGTAGGAAAGCTTGTATCGCATACTAAGCAGTCTTCCACAAAAATGACGTACATCCCACAGTGTTAGCGGGACATTCATGATGAAAGTGAGCTTCCAGAGAGTTTTGTGTTTCAATATTTTAGACTACTTTGTGTTAGTTTCTCAGTGAACATTACGAGATCTTATGTTCATCTTGTTTCCAACTTAACTATTCTGTCATCTTAATATTGTATACATCGAGATTTTAAATAAATAAATCTATTATTCAATTCAGTCTTGATTTGTATCTCAGTACCAAGCTACTCTTCCTGTTTAGACGACCCCGTTAAAATAAATAGAACCCTTGCTTTCCCCACTGGACGATGTTCCTTCGCAAATCAGATGCTAACCTTTTTGTTTAAAAATTTAATATGAGTGGACTTTGATCCGTGATTATGAGCTGTGATTTGCGAGCATTGCTATGAGCTAGGCCTTGATGTGCGAAAGGCAGATCCAGAGACAATAGTATAGTTGGCTAAAACCGTTATTTGGTTAATAAATACATTTAAATATTGTTAAGGATTTATGCTCACATAACCCCCAGTCATTTTCTATTCTCATCACATTCTGTCAACGACACTGTATTTAAACATAGTCACAATGTCTCCCTAGAAACGGGTCGGAACTTTCTACCAATCGTTAATTCCGTCAACGATCAAAAAATCGCTCATTGGTCACGGATCCATTCTGTAGCCGTCGTTTGAAAGTCCTAATCACTGGGAAATCTCTTTCCCCATAGCTGCAGTTTCAGCTTGCCGAAAATGTGGAAACTGCATTGTGCGAGATGTGCTCTGTATGTCCCTCCTTCCCGATGAACATCATCCACGTCTGTGTGGCCTAGGTTGAATAGTTGGCAGCATGGCTGGACGCGACATTGCATCTGGTCCACATACCGCCAGATATAACAGTGAATTTGTGTGCAATTGAGACGTTTCGTCCACAAGAATCGTACTTTCCCGAGTACGTCAACTGCTGAGTACGTGTCCCTCACTGTGATGCACTTGTCACCGCACCACAGCAGAAGTGCGTCAGCAAGACATCCAGAATTTGTACTCTCTTCTGAGAATGCACCACGCATGTTGCGCAGTGGTCTTAGTAGGGGAGGAAGACGTGTGTAACGTACTTTCTGAACTCGATACATACGAAGAGCTTCTCGAGCAGACCGCTTCTGTTGGTTTCGGTTCATCTTGGAACACCGATAGGATTACATTCAAGTTTCATCTTTTGTTACGATGGTGTACACGGGTTTCGATTTCCTCGTGGATTTTATTGAATTTTTCCGTATTATAACTGATATGATCCTGGGTTTCAAGTTCCGGCAAATTATGCAGAATCCACCCGGGACGTGCATTTCTCACAGCTAAACGTTTACCCAAAATCTAATATACCTGCCTTCCGTATGCCTAAGGATATTTCCATCGAGCTATAAGTCTGAAGACTATCTTCTTGAGCCGTGTTGCGTGCATTATTGAAGTTTTTTGAGACAACAACAGAGTCTGGTCGATCTTCATAAGGTACATAGTCCACGCCTACATGGAGAAATTCCACATACCGTCTTTGCAAAAGGTGAGTGATTACCAAAGATGAACGACGCTGCTCAAGGTATTTTTGTTGAATTCAATTTTTACGAAAACTGATAAAAAGAACACCCTACTAATACCTTCACAGAAAATTATCCTTCTTTTAACGGCACAAGTTTTGTTAAAGACTCCCTGAAAGCAAACAAGTAGGTCGTTTGGTAATTTTTGTCATTTTACAACGCCACAGTATTTTTGTGTTGGCACAAAATTCACTACATTACATTCCAATACAATTCATAATATGGGAGAGTTACCTGTATTGTACCAGGTTGTAATTTGTGCCACTACTATAAAATTCATACCGATTGTATTGTCTGGCGTTTAGTGACATCAGCGTTAACCACATGCTTCTTGGAGCCATATTGTCAGCTGTTAGTTCCATAGGTTGATGAACATATTTTTCATGAAAGGTATTAATTAAAAAATTGCTTTAGTATGACAAGAGAAACACGTTACAGAAAGTGGAGCCCATACGATTTGGATTTAGCTGTAGCAGTAAACCTAAACTGAGATCACGAATTAAAGGAACGTAAAAAAAATGGTCAAATGTGTGTGAAATCTTATGGTACAACTGCTAAGGTCATTAGTACCTAAGCCGACACACTACTTAACCTAAATTTTCCTAAGGAGAAACACACACACACCCATGCCCGAGGGAGGACTCGAACTTCCGCCGGGACCAGCCGCACAGTCCACGACTGCAGCGCGTTAAACCGCTCGGCTAATCCCGCGCGACCAGACGAACGTAAATGTATATAAAGCACGCCTAAGCCAGAAATCAAGCGGCATGCTGAAAACATGGGCAAAAATAAAAACAGGGATAAAATTTCTTATGTAGTAAAATGTTTAGCAACGCAGTTAAAAACGTATTAGAAGAGCATATTTTTACATCAGAAGAGCTTATGTTTGGGTTAAGTACGTTGTGCGTAAGAGAACTTCGGCACTGAAGAACGAAAGGAACTACGCTCTAATTTTAATGCAGAAGAAGCTATGGCAGGCAAAAAAGGGCTACATAAATATTGCCGAATCTGAAGGAAAAGGAGAAAAGAGAAGAAATCTGGCACTAGGGCTCCGCCTGTGAAAGGAAACTGTTTTGGAGATTCTGTGTGGATGCAATCAACAGAAACTCATTTATAAAACAGGGGACTGGTACACCGAGTTGTGAAGTAGAAATGGGAGGAAAGGAATGATCATATGCAACAAAAGTAAAATATGATATCATGCGGACTGTACACGTGTGGGTAAAAAGAGTGAAAAGGTTGTATTGCAACGTCTGCAAACAATGATGTAAGAACTAAGATATGGAATATTTTCTTATACTTGGTCTACAAAGCGTATTTAAGCTCAGGGACAAAGCATTTAAGGGTCGTACAGTTTACACACCTACTAGCACAAGCCAGAAAACCAGTTTCCTAATGTGTACCATCTACAAATGTTTAGGAAATTACGTATTGGGTGTGTATCTTTTGGAAAATTTCCATTCTTTAAATTACGTACCAAGAACAACATCCTTCAGTTGAAGATGACGTTCATTAATTGATTTTTTATGTTGTTGTTTAGACTACAGTACACGAATTCTCAAAAGTGTTACAGTTTAGTTAACTTTCCTCTCACAAGATTCATACACTGCTCAGTGATGTAATCAGCATCTTCGTCAAAGACTGTCTGCCAACATTAATGTAGCAGTTCTACGAGGACGTGTTAAAAAGTAGTGCCTCAGAAATTTCTATGCAAAAACACTTAGAGTTTTTGAATTAAAACAAACTTTGCCAACATTCTACATCTCTTTCCTTCCTGTCTTCATCTTTGTTTCTTAACAGAGTCACTCTGGTTTCAAACACACTTCACCCAACGAGAAACCAGGTTGTTGATAACGTGACTGTAGAGTTTTTAATTTCGTTGACAGAGCCACAACTTTAAATCTGCAAGCACCGCTTCATCACTATCAAATTGAAGTTCTTGTAGATGTTCTACAAGCTACGAAAACACATGAAAATCGGAAGGTGCCAAGTCTAGACTGCATGGAAGATGATCGATGACAGCGAATGCAGGGCGTCGGGCTGTTGCCTACGATGTAGCTCGTGTGTGGTCTGGAATCGTCATACCAAAGAAGAGGTGCCCTATGTGTGGACGAACTCTCAGAATGGACGACTAGCGTCTGGCGCTGTTGTTAGATCGGTTACTACTGCTACAACGGCAGGTTATCGAGATTTAAATGAGTTTTAACGTGGTGTAATAGTCGGCACACGAACGATGGGACACATCCGCTCGACCATCGTGAATATCAGGAAACCGGTAAAGCGTCAAATGTCTGACACTGCTGCGGCCGGAGAAATATCTTGTAAGAACGGGATCAAGACGTCTGAAGAGAAACGTTCAACGTGACAGAAGGGCAACCCTTCCGCAAGTTGCTGCAGATTTCAATGCTGGGCCACCAACAAGTGTCACAGTCCGAACCATTCGACGAAACCTCATCGATATGGGCTGTAGAAGCCGAAGACCCACTCGTGTACACTTGATGACTGCGCGACACATAGCTTTACGACTCGCCGGGGATCGTCAACACTGTTGATGACTGGAAACATGTTGTCTGGTCGGACGAGTCTTGTTTCAAATGGTATCGAGTGAATGGAGGTAAACGGGTATGGAGATGACCTCATGAATCCCTGGACCCTGCATGTCAGCAGGGGATGGTTCGAGCTGGTGGAGGCTCTGTAATGGTGTGGGACGTGTGCAGTTTCAGTGATTGGAGTGGTGTGGGACTTCTGATACGTCTAGATACGAGTCTGGCAGGTGACACGTAAGCAAGCATCCTGTGTAATCACCTACATCCACTAATGTCCATTGGGCATTCCGACCGACTAGGGCAATTCCAGCAGGACGATATGACACCCTGCGCGTCCAGAATTTCTACGTAGTGGCTCCAGGAACACTCTTCCGAGCTTCAACACTTCCGCTGGTCACCCCAACTCGGAACCCTCTGCCCCCAAAGAGGTGCAGCTAGAGTCAGCGAAGTTAGAAATTCGACCGAGTAATATGCAGACATGTAATGCTTTAACCAATATTGAAAACAGAATAAAAAAGTTCGGACACCATAATTTTTAGCACACCTTCACATATTTCGTTTGACTTCTTGCAACCATTTGTCACTGTTTCTGTACTGCCTCAAAAATATCTGCTCAATAATGCAGATGCCTGTGGCATGCACTGGAGCCTCTTTCAGGAAGAAACGTGTTCTATCACACACTCTGGCAGCATTATTTGTACGTTCACTGAGATTATAAGCGTATGGACAGGTTTGATGATGAAGAGCTACCCGACATTCACTCCTGCATGGGTTCACCAAATGCAATGAAAAAGCGCTATATTCATGCTGTGTTCAGTGTGTGTTACGTCAGAGAAATGATGCACTGCTCTGGATTTTATAGTGTTGCATATTTCGTAATTGTGAAGGTATTTTCATAAAAACAAAGGTAGTTTGGGTAAAAACCCAAAACATCAATTACATTATTATTCTGTATTGAGCTTCCAGGAACATCACGTTCCGTACGATAAATTACTTATAGAATATCCATGTACAATCTCTGGAATTTAGCCTGTGGACTTTGGCTTCCTCCCATGGACGACTTTTTATATGACACTGTTGACCCATCCTGTGTTCGCAGGGATAGCTCAAAGTATTTATGTGGCGTAGCTGTAATTAACTATTCATGGTGTCCCTGGAGGAACAATCATTCAAAGCAAAAAAGTCTATTAAACATGCGCTCTAGAAAGCATACCTTAAGAGCTATGAGATCTTCTCCACCTCCGATACCGTGAAACAAATCTCTTCTGCGGCAACCGCACTGATATTCTAATTTGGGGGAGGAGATACAATGGACCAAAACAAGAAAAAATTGCGTAGTAAACACGGACTCTAAAATGCATACTTAAGAGGAGAAGAAATATGTTACACATTATCGAAGTAAAAAAAGTGCTCTTAGCTCTGAACAAGAGAACCATCGAGTTTTGCAAACCCCCTAAAACCGCCGCCGGGACCAAAATGTTACTTGTCTAGTCCATGGGTTTACAGTTTGTTCTCAGGCTTTTTATTTTAGGGAATGAATTTTTCTGTGATAGATAGTCATGCGAATGGTAGGTTATTTTCGTTTGGTTCTGAACATTAAGTACTGTCACGTCACGTACGTTCATCACCAGGACGAGTTTAATCTTCACCAATATACGAGAAAGCATTCAGCATATACTAAGAATCTTTATCGACAGCCATCTTGTATTCCTGCCCGTACATACAGTTTTTGAAGCAATGAAAGGAGTGAACCGACGTCCAAACTTGGACGGCAACTACTGTTTATCGACATAAATACACTGAAGAGCCTAAGAAACTGGTACACCTGTCTAATATCGTGTAGGGCCCCCACCACCACACACAAGTGCCGCAGCACGACGTGACACGGACTCGACTAATGTCTAAAGTAGTGCTGGAGAGAATTGACACCATGAATACTGCAAGGCTGTCCACAAATCCGTAAGAGTACGAGGGGATGGAGATCTCTACTAAAAATCACGTTGCAAGGCATCCCAGATATGGTCAGTAATGTTCATGTCTGGGGAGTTTGGTGTCCAGTGGAAGCGGTTCAACTCAGAAGAGTGTTCCTGGAGCCACTCTGTAGCAATTCTGGACATGTGGGGTGTCGTATTGTCCCTCTGAAATTACCGAAGTCCGTCGGAATGCACAATGGACTTGAATGGATGCAGGTGTCCAGACAGGATGCAGAGTCGTATCTAGACGTATCATGGGTCCCATATCACACTGACTGCACACGCCCCACACCATTACAGAGCTTCCTCCAGCTTCAACAGTCCCCTGCTGACATGCTATGTCTATGGATTCATGAGGTTGTCTCCAAACACGTACATGTCCATCCACTCGATACAGTCTGAAACGACACTCGTACGTCCAGGCAACATGTTTCCAATCATCAATAGTCCAATTTTAGTGTTGACGGGCCCAGATGAGGCGTAAAGCTTTGTGTTGTGCAGTCATCAAGGGTACACGAGTGGGTCTTCCGCTCCGAAAGCCCGTATAGATGATGTTTCCTTGAATGGTTCGCACTCTGACACTTGTTGATGGCCCAGCATTGAAATCTGCAGCCATTTTCGGAATGATAGCCCTTCTGTCACATTGAGCGATTCTGTTCGGTCGTTGTTCATCCCGTTCTTGCAGAATATGTTTCCGGTCCAGCGTTGTCGGAGATTTGATGGTTTACTTGATTCGTGATATTCACGGTACACTTGCGAAATGGTCGTTCGGGAAAATCCTCGTTACAGAGATGCTGTGTCCCATCGTTTGTACGCCGACTATAGCACCACGTTCAAACCCCCTTAAATTTTGATAACCTGCCATTGTAGCAGCAACAACTGCGCTAGCCACTTGCTGTCTCATATAGGCGTTGCCGTGCTCAGCGCCGTATTCTGCCTGTTTACATATCTCTGTATTTGAATACGCATGACTTGCCAGTTTCTTTGGCGCTTCAGTGTTTATAGATCACGAAGACTTTGCCAGTTTGTTATGACGTGCTCTCATATGAGTAACATGAGAGCATTCTTTAGTATTTTCGACCGTGTCAACCATAAATCGAAAATCAGAAACATCATGATATTCCTGAAGCGACTGCATGACACCACAAAATTGCAAAACTGTTTTCTCTCCTTTCCTCACATCAAAGAAGGTCTACTTCCAGCATTCATTGGAACCCCTAACATACAAAACAGAAAGAAAAACAACCAGCACTTCTAATAGTAATAACTATTTTTCACCTTCCAACGCTGTACGGAACTCTGGTGCAGTGGATTTTCGAATATGTTTGAGAACAGGTTCGTCAATAAACAGACATCAAGCCTCTGACGTACAATGACTCATAACACGACTTTGCCTGTGTGGGGAAGAACCAGAATTCTTCCAAAGAACATTTTGCTTTCTTCCTTCTCGGAGTCTCTATCTTAGTAGGCACTGCTTTCCATTTTCGTCCACCAGGATCTCCAATGTCTGTATCGACAATACAGAGAAAGCATTTTTTACATGAATAACAGCCCCTTTTAGCATCTTCATCGCTCAATCTGGCATCATTGTTATCTTGAAAAATGACAACTGGCTGTGCACCAACAAACCATTGTGGCAGAATCGCCTCTAATACCTTTTCTAGTAAAATGGAAATTGGGAAACAAAAACGTAATTTCTCAGAACCATTGTATTTCTTACCATTTCCATTACTATGTACACATGAAGATTCATCATTATCTTCAGCGCTGCCCTCTGAGCCACTCGTGCTCCCTGCTGCACTTAGTATTACATGATAATCAGAAACGGTTGAAGTATGTCTACATACTCTTTTTCGGAATAAACATCTTCAGCTTTATTAAATCAAAGCTAGTATCTGCTCATCCACGACACCGCGACAACGAGGGACGATACACTACTCCACAGTGCCTGTATATTTTCTTTACATGAAGTTTTATTCCATCAAAGACGTCGCACTTCCAGTCTTAAGAGCAGTTTGCTGAATAGGCCAAAAATGTTACCTCGGCAGTTCTAGGTATTTCTTGTTTTTTCTCGAAAACTACTCAGCTGACTGCATTGACTTTTAATTCAAAATGAAATAAACTAAGGAATATTAAAAGGCAAGAATCATAACACACCTCCTAAAAGAATCGGAGGAGGCAGGGATGTGTCCCGCTCTGGCTTTCTAGTGTTTCGGTATGCATCTTACAGTGTTGACTAGACAATTTTGTCAACTTGTACAGCAGAATAAATGTGTTACACATTACTGAAGGTGAAGAAATGCTGAAGCTCTGGAAGTACGCACTTTAAAGCCCTTGTCTACTGGACGTTTTTCTTACTTTGGTCCATATTACCACACCCCAAAACATGAGAACAAAGAGCTTGCAGTAGGAGAGATTTGTTTTAAAATATCGAAGATTAAGTAGTGCTCCTATCTCTTAAAGTATGCACTTCTTTTTTTGGTCATCAGTCTACTGACTGGTTTGATGCAGCCCGCCACGAATTCCTTTCCTGTGCTAACCTCTTCATCTCAGAGTAGCACTTGCAACCTACGTCCTCAATTATTTGCTTGACGTATTCCAATCTCTGTCTTCCTCTACAGTTTTTGCCCTCTACAGCTCCCTCCAGTACCATGGAAGTCATTCCCTCATGTCTTAGCAGATGTCCTATCATCCTGTCCCTTCTCCTTATCAGTGTTTTCCACATATTTCTTTCCTCTCCGATTCTGCGTAGAACCTCCTCATTCCTTGCCTTATCAGTCCACCTAATTTTCAACATTCGTCTATACCACCACATCTCAAATGCTTCGATTCTCTTCTGTTCCGGTTTTCCCACAGTCCACGTTTCACTACCATACAATGCTGTACTCCAGACGTACATCCTCAGAAATTCCTTCCTCAAATTAAGGCCGGTATTTGATGTTAGTAGACTGCTCTTGACCAGAAATGCCTTTTTTGCCATAGCGAGTCTGCTTTTGATGTCCTCCTTGCACCGTCCGTCATTGGTTATTTTACTGCCTAGGTAGCAGAATTCCTTAACTTCATTGACTTCGTGACCATCAATCCTGATGTTAAGTTTCTCGCTGTTCTCATTTCTACTACTTCTCATTACCTTCGTCTTTCTCCGATTTACTCTCAAACCATACTGTGTACTCATTAGACTATTCATTCCGTTCAGCAGATCATTTAATTCTTCTTCACTTTCACTCAGGATAGCAATGTCATCAGCGAATAGTATCATTGATATCCTTTCACCTTGTATTTTAATTCCACTCCTGAACCTTTCTTTTATGTCCATCATTGCTTCCTCGATGTACAGATTGAAGAGTAGGGGCGAAAGGCTACAGCCTTGTCTTACACCCTTCTTAATACGAGCACTTCATTCTTGATCGTCCACTCTTATTATTCCCTCTTGGTTGTTGTACATATTGTATATGACCCGTCTCTCCCTATAGCTTACCCCTACATTTTTCAGAATCTCGAACAGCTTGCACCATTTCATATTGTCAAACGCTTTTTCCAGGTCGACAAATCCTATGAAAGTGTCTTGATTTTTCTTTAGCCTTGCTTCCATTATTAGCTGTAACGTCAGAATTGCCTCTCTCGTCCCTTTACTTTTCCTAAGCGACTTGTATTTCTGTATTCCTGATTTTCCCGGAACATGTTTGTACTTCCTCCTTTCATCAATCAACTGAAGCATTTCTTCTGTTACCCATGGTTTCTTCGCAGCTACCTTCTTTGTACCTATGTTTTCCTTCCCAACTTCTGTGATGGCCCTTTTTAGAGATGTCCATTCCTCTTCAACTGTACTGCCTACTGCACTATTCCTTATTGATGTAACTACAGCGTTAGAGAACTTCAAACGTATCTCGTCATTCCTTAGCACTTTACAAACAACGTAAACTAGAGTTTTTGGTTCGAATAATCGTCCCTGTCAAATTCCCGAAAATTGGGCATTCCTCCTGAGACACCCCGAATACACAATCCTTGCCCCGTGAGTCGGTTAGCGGAAACCATATCAAAATCCCTATATTAGTTCCGGAGATTAGCGTTCACTTACAGAAATAAAAACGCGGTGGTGGATTCTTTACCGCATCAGAGTTCAGCAAATTTGCACGAAATATTTATTAACTACACGAAACTTTCTCGTGAATCAGTCCGTCTGTTAGTAGAAACCGTATAAAAAGGCCCTACAGTACTTCCTCAGATTAGTGTTCACATACAGACGGAAAAATGCGGCGGGGAACATTAATAATAAAGTAATAATAAAGAATCCAGCAAACATCTGTGTCGTGAGTGGTGTTAATAAGGAACGTAACAACATGTCAGAAGACAGCAGTGAAAAGATGCTCCTTGTCCGCCCACAATGTGAAACTTAGAAGGAACTCTATCGGCTTCGGGCCGTCTTTCTTCCAGCAGAAGTTGGAGAAAGTACTCACAGGCGACCAGTTGGTGGCATTGGTTGTCCTCAGGTCACCTGGCGCTGTAAGAAGAGGAGGAACGAGATGGAGTCTGAGTACCAGGGCTGTGTGAGGGGGACAGCGTTGAAGGGTGGCCAGGATTGAGCCGCGAGGGGAGGGGGATGAGGAGGATAGGGGTGGGGAGAAAAGTGAGCAGAGGCAGGGGTTGGGAGGGGAGGCGCGCGCTCGGGCGTTATGTCGTCGTCGGCTCAATCATGGCGGGGCGTGACCCGAATAGACGGTCTTCTGCCGACCCAGCGCCGTCGCCCCCTCTCAATCTCTCCCAGATACAAAAACCCACGCAGTCCGCTACCGAGTTTCAGCTGACAGTGATATGACGGGGTGCTAACACTACCGGCGAAGGACAACGCCGGGTGCGACTTACCAGTCACAGTGGCGAGTCTAACATCGACAGGCGATCGACTTCATTATTGGTTTTGATTTTTCGAACCATATAATCACCTCTGGCCCATTACAAGTGATTTTTCTGTACTCACAAACTAAAAGCAATAAATTCTCCACCTCTGTCTACATCTACAGAAATATCTACGCTGTCTGATCAACAGTATCCCGACACAAATAAGTGGACGTTAATATGGGATGTGCCCTCTCTTCACCCTTATGAGGACCTCGCCCTACTTGCAAGTGGAACAGGGAAGAATATGAGTAATAGTGGCACAGGTTACAGTCTGCCGCGCACCACACGGTGGCTTAAGGAGATTCTGTGTAAATGGAGATGTAGATGTAAAGACCAATCAGAATTGGAGATTAAAGGCCTATCAGTTGCTGACGTCAGAAGTTTGTAAATTACGCAATATCGAGGGTATTTTACATAAAACCGCTTCCTTATGAATCTTGTACAGCTACACTTAAAACTTCCGGGCTGATAGGCCGTGGTCGAAGTATAAAACTCTCTCCTGACGTTTCGTCTCCGACTGCGGGAGACGAAACGTCAGGAGAGAGTTTTATACTTCGACCACGGCCTATCAGCCCGGAAGTTTTAAGTGAAGACAATACCGGCCGTGAAAGTTTACATTGTATGAACTTGTACAGCTATTTATACAGCATGGACAAAATAAAACTCGACCTTCAAAGACATGTGAGGCCGCTGCTCAATTGACCCTTGATACTGAACAAGAGAACCGCACATCGCAGTAAATGCTAGAAACCATGATTTCAATGCATCGATCGATTGTCGTCGTATTTTCGGTTCTGCATCCATCACATACTTTGTCCCTCATGTTTGCTGTCTAATGCCTGTGGTTCGCATCGCAGTGCGAGTCTTTCGTGAAATTGCTGCTCCTAAATAGCGTGTCCAGAAACTGTTTAACCCATATGTGGATCATCTCTCAGAATATGAGCGACTGTACGGATATTTCAGCAAGACGGAACAACAGCACATAAAGCCCTGACAACTTCGGCACGAGTACGTGAAGCGTTCGTTGAGGAGAAGACAGCCAGAAGAGGCAGTGCAACCTCCTGGCCACCTCCATCCCATGATCTCCCTTCCGGTTATTTTTACCTGTGTGGTTAATTTGAATAACCCTCAGGCTTTGTAACAGCTACAGCACAATGCTAAAAACCCTATTGCAGCCATCAGTCAGGCAGAGTCGCTGCTTACGTCTCACAATTTGATTAATCGAGCACAGTGCTGCATCAACATCAACGGTGAAGTTCATTAACAAGGGTCAGTCGCCCTCCAGTCCTATCGTAAAGATTTTCCAGGGCAGTTTTATTTTGCTTTATCCTCCATAATATAGTGTCTCACAACATAGAAGGCAACTACAGTGTTCAGGTGGTTCAAATGGCTCTAAGCACTATTGGACAACATCTTAGGTCATCAGTTCCCTAGACTTAGAACTACTTAAACCTAACTAACCTAAGGACATTACACACATCGATGAGCCGCGCGTGATTAGCAGAGCGGTCTTAGGCACTGCAATTATGGTCTGTGCGGCTGGTCCCGGCAGAGGTTCGAGTACTCCCTCGGGCATGGGTGTGTGTGTGTTTGTCCTTAGGATAATTTAGGTTAAGTAGTCTGTAAGCTTATGGACTGATGACCTTAGCAGTTAAGTCCCATAAGATTTCACACACATTTGAACATTTTTGAAATCATCCATACCCGAGGCAGGATTCGGACCTTCGACCGTTGCAGCAGCGCGATTCCGAACTGAAGCACCTAGAATCACTGGGCCACAGCGGCCGGCAACTACAGTGTTCTACATAACTTATGAACTAGATAGACACAGGAATATAATATATTAACAACTAAGTAGAAATAAATGAAAGTTCGGAAACATTTTGCCAGAGGTAGCCCTGTCGGCCGTAGAAAGCCGGACATCACATGGGCGTGCCGTCATCGTGACTATAGCACCATATGGAGCTCGCCCCCCAAAACGATAGAGTCGGATGAATGAGAAAATACAGGGTGAGCACAAAGTCTTGCCCTCATTACAAAAATTTATAACAGAATAGTCGCTTGACATAGTATGTTACATTTGATGCCGTTACATTGGTTAGTGTTACCAGTTTTTTTAAGACATCTCACGTCAGAAAAGTTGCCCTGGGTACTGTGACAGAACACATGTTTCGAAACACCTGGCGGGAACTGGAATAACGCCTCGACATTCTCCGAGCTACCAAGGGAGCACACGTTGTGGTTTTCTAACGTAATTATTCTTAAAACAACTACACTACTGGCCATTAAAATTGCTACACCAAGAAGAAGTGATAAACGGGTATTCATTGGACAAATATATTATGCTAGAACTGGCATGTGATTACATTACAGTTTGGGTGCATAGATCCTGAGCAGTCAGTACCCAGAACTATCACCTCTGGCCGTGATAACGGCCTTGATACGCCTGGGCATTGAGTCAAACAGAGCGTGCATGGTGTGTACAGGTACAGCTGCCCATGCAGCTTCAACACGATACCACAGTTCATCAAGAGTAGTGACTGGCGTATTGTGACGAGCCAGTTGCTCGGCCACCATTGACCAGACTTTTCAGTTGGTGAGAGATCTGGAGAATGTGCTAGCCAGGGCAGCAGTCGAACATTTGCTGTATCCAGAAAGGACCGTACAGGACCAGCAACATACGGTCGTGCATTATCCTGCTGAAATGTAGGGTTTCGCAGGGATCGAATGAAGGGTAGAGCCACGGGTCAGAACACATCTGAAATGTAATGTCCACTGTTCAAAGTGCCGTCAATGTGAACAAGAGGTGACCGAGACGTGTAACCAGTGGCACCGCATACCATCACGCCGGGTGATATGCCAGTATGGCGATGACGAATACACGCTTCCAACGTGCGTTCACCGCGATGTCACCAAACACGGATGCGACCATCATGATGCTGTACACAGAACCCGGATTCATCCGAAAGAAAATGACGTTTTGCCATTCGTGCACTCAGGTTCATCGTTGTGTACACCATCGCAGGCGCTCCTGTCTGTGATCCAGCGTCAAGGGTAACCGCAGCGATGGTCTCCGACCTGATAGTCCATGCTACTGCAAATATCGTCGAACTGTTCGTGCAGATGGTTGTTGTCTTGCAAACGTCCCCATCTGTTGAGTCAAGGATCGAGACGTGGCTGAACGATCCGTTACAGCCATGCGGATAAGATGGCTTTCATCTCGACTGTTAGTGATACGAGGCCGTTGAAATCCAGCACGGCGTTCCGTATTACCGTCCTGAACCAACCGATTCCATATTCTGCTAACAGTCATTGGATCTCGACCAACGCGAGATGCAATGTTGCGATACGATAAACCGCAGTCGCGATAGGCTACAATCCGACCTTTATCAAAGTCGGAAATGTGATGGTACGGAATTCTCCTCCTTATACAAGGCATCACAACAACGTTTTACCAGGCAACGCCGGTCAGTTGCTGTTTTTGTATGAGAAATCTGTTGTTAACTTTCCTCGTGTCAGCACGTTGTAGGTGTCGCCACCGGCGCCAACCTTGTGTGAATCCTCTGAAAATCTAATCATTTGCATGTCATAGCATCTTCTTCCTGTCGGTTAAAATTCGTGTCTGTTGCACATATTCGTGGTGTAGCAATTTTAACGCCCAGTAGCGTTGTAACACTAATCTATGTAACGGCATGAAATGTAAATTATTATGTCGAACGGTTATTCTGTAATAAATTGTTACAGTCAGGGCAAGAATTTGTGATCACCCTGTACAGTATATGTGAGTAAACAAATAGCTATCAAACATGGTTTCATTCATTGAAACATGGTCCGAAGAAAACATTTGGATGACTTTAGACAGGGAAGAATCATCGGGAACCAGGAAGAAAGGCGAAGACGAGTTTAGTCCAGGATTTCTTGTTGCCAGCAACAATGTTTTACCTGCATGGGGAGAGTTCCGAATCACAAGCACTGCTGCCCGAAGGAGAGGAGGTGGCCAACCACGATCAACTACGGGAAGAGATTATCTCTAAATTGTGCATCTGGCAAGAAGTTACCCTTGTTAGACAGCGGGCGCAACTACAACCTTACTTAACGTGACTGAAATGCACACAGTCCCACGATCCACAGTGACACGGTGACCGCATGGAGGTGGTCTATTTGCCCAATGAGCAGTACATTGTGTGTGTGTGTGTGTGTGTGTGTGTGTGAGTGTGAGTGTGTGTGTGTATGAGTGCGTGTGTGTGTGTGTGTGTGTGTGTGTGTGTGTGTGTTGGGGCTGATGGGTGCTCAATGTCGAGGTCATCAGCGCCCTGACACACATAAAAGGAAATTAATGTGGACAGACCTAATAAAACTGAAAGACACACGCAAAGAAAGCAAGAAAAGAAGGAAAATGCTACATAAGAAAGTAGAACGTAAGGAAAGGGAAAACGTAGCAACAAGAATGCCACAGTAAATTGTCATTGGCTGGCCACTTACATAAAATGTGGGCAAGCTTGGCACACAGTGAGCAAATTAAGATCCTCTCCCTAAAATCTTTATAAAAACATTTGACATGGCACAGAACTTTAGAACTTTAACCACATTCGTCCGAGTGTTGCCTAAAAGACATGGCAGGTCCGCTGGCAAGTCAGCCGCGGCCCGCTGGTCAGAAAATAAAACGCAATCCAATAAAACGGGGCGCACAGTGACCTGGACGCCACAAGCACCACATATTGTAGGGTCCTTCCGCCGGGGCAGGAAGCCATGCGTCATAGGGCTGTGGCCTATCCGAAGTCGAGTGAGGAGAACCTCGTCCCGTCGACGGGGCTGAAAGGAAGTACACCACACACGCGTTGTGGGCTTGACTATACGGAGCTTATTGTCAGTCACTTCCAGCCACTCATCCTCCCACTGACTCGTGAGCTCAACAGCGAGGTGAGTGCGTACAGGGTATAGCACACTGAGATACTTGTGGATCGAGACACGCCTCCTTTGCTGCGAGATCTGCCCTTTCATTCCCAGCAATGCCGACATGCCCCGGAACCCAGCAGAAAGCCACCACCTCCCCCAATCACTGTAGGTGGAGCAGGGCATCCTGGATTTTCTGGACTATTTTGTCTGCTGGATACAAACGTTGCAAAGAGTGAAGGGCACTTAGTGAATCGGATCAGACAAGAAATTTAGGACAGAAAGAATGTCTCGTCTGCTCCAGTGCCCGGAAGATCGCAGACAATTCTGCATCACAGACAGTAAAAGTCTGAGGGAGTCGGACCTTGAGGACACGATCCGGAAAAACGACAGAACAACCAACGGAAACCCCTTGTTTCGACCCATCCGTAAAATCACTCCGGGCCTCCTCAGTAACCAGTGTGGGAGGCGGCTAAAACCCAGGATTTGGGGTTGTACAGGCTCCACTCCGAGGGACTCTAGCACACGTTGCACAAGGTACATTGTGTTTCACTGGCATCCGCACATTGGCGGCACCGTAGCGATGGTGCCAAGAGTGTAGACGCTAGACCAACGAAGAGTAGAGTCGCCTGCTCTGCTCCACTGGGAAAATACCCTGCCTGTGAAGTGATTCTGGACTGACCCTCACTTAACGAGAAGTCGTAAGACGTATTCCGCTGAGGAATATTGTCGAACATGTTTGACTTAATTGCCTAGGTGTTACAGTACAGGGAGTTACAATGTTGCATGGGCGTACTGATCTAAATCTTTCAAGTAGTTACACTCACCGGTCAAAAGTTTTGTGACACTATACACCTTCTAAATGTGCGTCTTTTCAAGGGCACATCTCACATTCGGCCCTGACTTCATTTTTATAGATAACAATGCGCGACAAGGTCGACCAGGGCAAGTGGAGGAGCTCCTGGAACGAGAGGATATTCGGCGAATGGACTGACCTGCCCATTCCGACGACTTAAATCTCACCTAGCAAGTGTAGGACGCTGCGGGCAGACATACCGCACCACGTCCACGCCGACGACCACTCACCTGTCGTCAATTGCGCTGTTGGAGGAATGGAATGCCCTGCTACGAGAACTCCTCACCAAACTTGTGGCTGGTAATGGAAGACGTAGCCGAGCATGGATTGCCGGCCATTGTGATCAAAAAATATTCAAATGTGTGTGAAGTCCTATGGGACCAAACTGCTGAGGCCATCGGTCCCTAGTCTTACACAATACTTTAACTTATGCTAGCCGGCCGTTGTGTCCGAGCGGTTCTAGGCGCTTCAGTCTGGAACCGCGCGACGGCTACGGTCGCAGGTTCGAATCCTGCCTCGGGCATGGATGTGTGTGATGTCCTTAGGTTACTTAGGTTTAAGTAGTTCTAAGTTCTAGGGGACTGATGACCACAGATGTTAAGTCCCATTGTGCTCAGAGCCATTTTTGAACTTATGCTAAGAACTACACACACACCCATGCCCAAGGGAGGACTCGAACCTCCGGCCGGAGGGGCCGCCATGGTGATCACACATCATATTAAGAATCATCTCCCATCTTTTGTAAAGTCCAGATAACCATGAATAATAGTGGTGACTTCAGTGTAAGTATTGTCTATGAACAAATTGCCATTTACGTTCTCTTTGCATATTTCTGCTGTCTTCTGCACCACACTGTAGAATCACATTCTATATATAGTCCAAGTTCCATCGAGTAATGTTAAATGGCAGTGACAAATCATGCAGATGTTACTTTCGACCTTATGATTTGCACATCAGTGTACTTCCTTTTATTTATAGCTTCAGAGATACAGTTAAAACATAAGGTATGCTGTTCATTGGGTACAGTTAATCTGTATCAGTTGATGACAATAGCGCCTCAGAGAACGGTCAGAAAGTCATAGGGTAGTTGAATGATTGAATTCCGTGTGCCGAAGAGATTAACAAAATTAATTCTTGCTGCTCCAATGTTTCGTGGTGATCGGAAAGGCCGTCGTAACAATATTCGCCTTCTTTACACATTACCATTTCCTGTAAAGTTGTCCACTCACGAAATAACTGACGGAGGGCCGAATATACACACATCAAAAGAAATATTGTATTACCCCGGTTCCCAGAACTCCTGAAGATAGACGTTGACTGTGGGTACTGTATCACAGACTGTTCAGAGATGTCACTAAAACCGTCCAAAGATGTAAACAACCATGCATGAGCAATACCTGTTAAACGGAGGGGTTCCGACAGCCGCAGTTCCAGTCATTCCACCAGGAAGGAGGTACACAGTTCGTGTTGTCTGTAGTTCAACCACGCCTAAACGGTCAATACCGCGGTTCGATCGCGTCGGCATTGTTAATTTGTGCCAGGAAGGGCACTCAACAAGGTAAGTGTCCAGGCGTCTAGGAGTGAATCAAAGCGATGATGTTAGGACGACGTGGAGGCGATACAGAGAGACAGGAGCTGTCGATGACATGCCTCCATCAGGCTGCCCAAGGGCTACTGCAATGGATTATCGCTACCTACGTGGAACACCGACAGTAACGCCATCATGTTGAATAATGCTTTTCGTGCGGCCACAGGGCGTCGTGTTACAACTGTGCGAAATAGGTCGCATGATGCGCAACTTCACTCCCGACGTCCATGGCGAGGTCTACCTTTGCAACCACGACACCATGCAGCGCGGTACAGATGGGCCCAACAATATACCGAATGGACGTTTTCTTCACCGATGAATGTCGCGTATGCCTTCAACCAGACAATCGTCGGAGACTTGTTTCCAGGCCACCCGATCAGGCTGATTGCTTTAGACACACTGTCCAGCGAGTGCAGCAAGGTGGAGGCTCCCTGCTGTTTTGGGGGGGGGGGGGGGGAGAGGGGGGGCATTATGTGGGGCCGATGAACGCCGCTGGTGGTCACGGAAGGCGCCGTAACGGCTGTACGATAAGTAAATGCCATCCTCCAACCGATAGTGCAACCATATCGGCAGCATATTGGCGAGGCATTCTTTTTCATTGACGATAATTCGCGCCCCATCGTGCACATCTTGTCAATTACTTCCATCAGCATAACGACATCGCTCGAATAGAGTGGCCAGCATGTTCTCCAGACATGAACCATATCAAAAATGCCTGGGACAGATAAAGGGCTGTTTCTGGACGACGTGACCCACTAACCTCGCTGAGCGACCTACGCCGAATCGCGGTTGAGGAGTGGGACAATCTGGACCAGCATTGCCTTGATAAACTTGTGGATAGTACGCCACGACGAATACAGGCATGCATGAATGCAAGAGGACGTGGTACTGAGTATTATAGGTATCGGTATGTACAGCATTTTGGACCACCACTTCTGAAGGTCTTGCTGTATGGTGGTACAACATGGAATGTGTGGGTTTTATGATCAATAAAAAAGACAGAAATGATCTTTATGTTGATCTCTATTCCAATTTTCTGTACATGTTCCGGAACTCACTGAAGCGATGTGATGCAAAACATTTTTTTGATGTGTGTAGAAATTAGAATAATAACGCCTGCACGAAACGTGACATGTGCTACGACAATCGACCGTCGTAATGCCTCTACAATGAACGGACTTGACCGGTTCGGCTAATGCACTGTCGCTATTGAGACAGATGGCAAGCAAACCTTCCATTTCACTGCTTTGAATGAAACCACTCCCAATCTAGGTCTATCATCTTTCCCCACTTGGCACCTCAGTCAAATCAGCAAATACTGTTGCCGGGCATTGTATCTTCACCATCATCAGTATTTTAATACACGAGTGGAATAGAGACTAGAGATATAGCACAAAAATTTCGGAAGACCGTCCTCTACACAACTCCCTAGATAGCATGGGCAGCTGCGATTACTACTGCAAAAGCGGCTTACAACTCATGCACCGAGGATGCAATTAATAATAGCGTGTTGAAGGAGCGTAAAGAAAACTGAGGATGTGTTAGACGTCGGTCAGTTTTGCTTTTCTACATCTACATCTACGCGATTACTCTGATATTCACAATAGAGCGCCTGGCAGAGGATTCAATGGACCACCTTCATGCTGTCTCTCTACCGTCCCACTCTCGAATGGCACGCGGGAAAAACGAGCACTTAAATTTTTCTGTGCGAGCCCTGATTTCTCTTATTTTATCGTGATGATCATTTCTTCCTATGAAGGTGGATGCAAACAGAATGTTTTCGCAATCGGAGGAGAAAAATGGTGATTGAAATTTCATGAGAAGATCCCGTCGCAACGAAAAACGCTTTTGTTTTAATGATTGCCACTCCAACTCACGTATCATATCTGTGACACTATCTCCCCTATTTCGCGATAATACACTCCTGGAAATTGAAATAAGAACACCGTGAATTCTTGTCCCAGGAAGGGGAAACTTTATTGACACATTCCTGGGGTCAGATACATCACATGATCACACTGACAGAACCACAGGCACGTAGACACAGGCAACAGAGCATGCACAATGTCGGCACTAGTACAGTGTATATCCACCTTTCGCAGCAATGCAGGCTGCTATTCTCCCATGGAGACGATCGTAGAGATGCTGGATGTAGTCCTGTGGAACGGCTTGCCATGCCATTTCCACCTGGCGCCTCAGTTGGACCAGCGTTCGTGCTGGACGTGCAGACCGCGTGAGACGACGCTTCATCCAGTCCCAAACATGCTCAAAGGGGGACAGATCCGGAGATCTTGCTGGCCAGGGTAGTTGACTTACACCTTCTAGAGCACGTTGGGTGGCACGGGATACATGCGGACGTGCATTGTCCTGTTGGAACAGCAAGTTCCCTTGCTGGTCTAGGAATGGTAGAACGATGGGTTCGATGACGGTTTGGATGTACCGTGCACTATTCAGTGTCCCCTCGACGATCACCAGTGGTGTACGGCCAGTGTAGGAGATCGCTCCCCACACCATGATGCCGGGTGTTGGCCCTGTGTGCCTCGGTCGTATGCAGTCCTGATTGTGGCGCTCACCTGCACGGCGCCAAACACGCATACGACCATCATTGGCACCAAGGCAGAAGCGACTCTCATCGCTGAAGACGACACGTCTCCATTCGTCCCTCCATTCACGCCTGTCGCGACACCACTGGAGGCGGGCTGCACGATGTTGGGGCGTGAGCGGAAGACGGCCTAACGGTGTGCGGAACCGTAGCCCAGCTTCATGGAGACGGTTGCGAATGGTCCTCGCCGATACCCCAGGAGCAACAGTGTCCCTAATTTGCTGGGAAGTGGCGGTGCGGTCCCCTACGGCACTGCGTAGGATCCTACGGTCTTGGCGTGCATCCGTGCGTCGCTGCGGTCCGGTCCCAGGTCGACGGGCACGTGCACCTTCCGCCGACCACTGGCGACAACATCGATGTACTGTGGAGACCTCACGCCCCACGTGTTGAGCAATTCGGCGGTACGTCCACCCGGCCTCCCGCATGCCCACTATACGCCCTCGCTCAAAGTCCGTCAACTGCACATACGGTTCACGTCCACGCTGTCGCGGCATGCTACCAGTGTTAAAGACTGCGATGGAGCTCCGTATGCCACGGCAAACTGGCTGACACTGACGGCGGCGGTGCACAAATGCTGCGCAGCTAGCGCCATTCGACGGCCAACACCGCGGTTCCTGGTGTGTCCGCTGTGCCGTGCGTGTGATCATTGCTTGTACAGCCCTCTCGCAGTGTCCGGAGCAAGTATGGAGGGTCTGACACACCGGTGTCAATGTGTTCTTTTTTCCATTTCCAGGAGTGTACAAAACGAGCAGCCCTTCTTTGTACTTTTTCGATGTCATCCATCAGTCCCACCTGAAGCGGATCCCACACCACACAGCAGTACTCCAGAATAGGGCAGACAAGCGTGGTGTAAGCAGTCTCTTTAGTAGACCTGTTGCACCTTCTAAGTGTTCTGCCAATGTATCGCAGTCTTTGGTTTGCTCTACCCACAATATTATCTGTGATTGTTCCAGTTTAGGTCATTTGTAACTGTAATCCCTAAGTATTTAGTTAAATTTACAGCCCTCAGATTTGCGTGACTTATCGCGTAATCGAAATTTAGCTGATTTCATTTAGTACTCGTGTGAATAACTTCACACATTTCCTTATTCAGGGTCAATTGCCACTTATCGCACCATGGTGGATCAGTACCATCACTTAATAATTTATGTGGTATATATCTCTAAGTTGCTGTCGATACTATCTCTTTGAAAACATTCCACAACTTTTCTACACAAACATGATCAGACCGGAAGGAGTGAAGACTGTCTCTTAAAAAGGCGTTAAGAGCATTTTTATCAGCTTTTTTAAGTAGATTACGTTTCTTTTTGATGGTCGTAGGTGTTACGGTATTCAGCCTAGCACCGACTGCCTTGTGGTCACTAATCCCTGTATTCGTCACAGTACTATTTGTCCAGGATTATTTGTCGCTAAAAGGTCAAGTATGCATTCGCAACAATTTACGCTTCGAGTGGGCTCATGAACTAATTGTTCAAAATAATTTTCTGAGAAATCATTCAGTACAATTTCGGATGACGTTTTATGCCTGCCGCCGGCTTTAAACGTATAATTTTTCCAGCATATCGAGGGTAGATTGAAGTATCCAGCGACTATAATTGTATGAGCGGGATACTTATTTGAAATGAGACTCAATTTTCTTTGAACTGTTCAGCAACAATATCTTCTGAGTCAGGAGGTCCGTAAAAAGATCCAATTAATAGTTTAGTCCGATTGTCAGGTATAACATCTACCCATACCATTTCACACGAACTTTCTACTTCAATTTTGCTACAAGGCAAACACCTCTGACAGCAATAAATATTCCACCACCAACTGTATTTAATCTATCCTTTCTAAACACTGTTAGATCGTTAGAAAAAAATTCGGCTGAACTTATTTCCGGATTTAGCCAGCTCTCTGTACCTACAACTATATGAGCTTCAGTGCTATCTATTAGGGCTTGGAGCTCTGGTTCTTTCCCAACACAGGTACGACAATTTACAACTACAATACCAATCGTTTCTACACCTACCTTACTGTATTTTACCTGCCCATTTTTAGACGGTCGCCCCTTCTGTGGTTCCCAGAGACCCTATAACCTAAAAAACCGTCTAGTCCCTTCGACACAGCCCCCGCTACCCGCGTAGCCGCCTCCTGTGTGTAGTGGACTCCTGACCTATTAAGCGGAACCCGGAAACCCACCACCCGACGGCGCAAGTAAAGGAATCTGCAGCCTGCACGGTCACAGGACCACCTGAGCTTCAGATTCAGACCCTCCACTGTAGATGGTGAGCTCCGCCTTAGTCTCGGAAGCAAGACTGGCAGTCTTTACAGCTACCCGCCCGAAACCAGACAGAATCTAATCCGATCCAAAGCGACACACGCCATTGGTACCGACATGAGCCACAACCTGCAGTTGGTTGCATCCTGTACTCTTCATGGCATCCGGAAGCACTCTTCCCACATCTGGGATGACTCCCCCCGGAGTGCACACTGGCTTCCTTCCCCTCCTTGGTGGCCATGTTCCAACGCGCCTAACGTTGGAGCTCCCAGCTACCAGCAAACTCATTCTCTGTAAATGCCCAGACCTTTAGGGGCTGAGAAGCTTCCTCTGGAACAGGGTGGACGACTGCATCTGGCTCAGAGACATCGTCAGCCACAGATAACACCAACAAACCTGTTCGTCAAACGAACCTGGGAGGCCCTACGATTGGCCACTCGGAAAGATTTTAGCTGCCTGCCAGACTTTGGAGTGATCTCCCACTCGACCACAGGTGAGGGTCAACCTCAGTGCAGGCAGTACCTGGGGTGGTCACAGCAGTGGACCGATCGGAGGACATGTCGGATGTGCTCGACGTCCCTCGCATCCCTGCGTTCGATCCCCCACAGTGACGCTCCTTGGCAGCAGCCTCAAGCTGTGTGACGGAAGCCAAAGCTGCCTGGAGCTGTGAGCAAAGGTTCGCCAACTCAACTCGCATCTGTCCATTACTGCAGTCGCTCCTGTTTTAAGCTCATAAAAATATGCAACAAACGAATGGTGTACTCGTCTTATTAGTAGCAGGAACTAACTGTGCGCTCTCGCTGACGGCCTAACCGCCTTTAGGAAAGATTAAGGCACCAGATGATGATGTTTGGTTTCTGGGGCACTGAAGTGCGCGGTCGTCAGCCCCCGGATAAAGTCGCCATTTTTACACATTCCTATTTTTTCACAATCCAATCTAGCCACTGTCACGAATGATGATGATGAAATGATGAGTACAACACAAACACCCAGACCCCGGGCAAAGAAAATCCCCAACTGGGCGGGTAATCGAACCCGGGACCCCGTGATACAGAAGCAGCAACGCGAGCCGCTAGGCCACGAGCTTCGGACGATTAAGGCACCAAAGGCCGTCCTGACATTGTATTTCGTTATGGATGCAAAAGAAAAATCAAGAAATATTCGTGTGATCTGTTGGTGCAGAAAAAGCATTCGACGATATAAGCATTTCACAAATTTTCAAAAAATTAAGTGCAGCCTGTAGAGAAACAAAGGTACACAGAAGAACGAAGAGCAAAGGATAAGAATGAAGTTCAGTATATAAGTCGAAGAAGCAATGACTGAGACTATGAGAGCTTCAAGTGTAGTATAAAAATACTTAAAAGGTATTACTGATAAGATTCATCATCGACGTTATTATGCCCAGTGACAGTGAAGAGGAATTACAGTATCTGTCGAGTGAAATGAACAGTCTAATGAGCAGACACTATGGAGTCGGAGTAAAGCGAAGAGAAACGAAAGTAATTAAAAGTAGTACAAATGAAGTTAGCCGTAAGCTTAACGTCAAAATTGTGGACTCTTAAGTGGACCAAGTGAGGGGATAATACGGCTCTGGAAGCAAAATAATACGTGACGTTAACAAAGAGGAACGAAAAACGTGACTAGCACAGGAAAAAAAAAGAAGTATAGCTTATTAAGTATTAGCCTAAATTTGAGGAGAAAATTTCTGAGAACGCATGTTTAGAGCACACAATTATGGAATTCAAGCACTGCATGTGGGAAAACCGCCAAAGAATAGAATCAAAGTGTCTGAGATGTGTGCTTACATGCAAGGACGTTGAAAATGTGGAGGACTGATAAAACAACAAATTAGAATGTTCTCTGCAGAAACTGCGAGGAAAGGAACACGTGGAAGACTCTAAAAAGAAATGAGACAAGATCGTTGGACATGCGTTAAGACGTCTAGGAATATCTTCCACGGTACCTGAGGTTGCAGTAGAGCGTAACAACCATAGGGAAATTGAGAAACTGGAATAAATCCAACAAATGATTGAGGACAGTGCGTGTATGTGCTGCTTCGGGATGAAGAGTTGGAGTAGCCCAGGAATTCGTAGGAGGGCAGCATCAGATGAGCCAGAAGACAGATGACCCAGTAAAAGTAAATCTCTCTACGTTCACATAAATAAAACTGAATGACAATGTTCAACATAAATGGAAACGCTTCAGTAATTGTGCTCTGTGAAATTTAAATATGTCTATTTCATTGCCTCAGACTAAGATCTGAGGGTTCCACTCTGATCACGGTGCATAAGTGAACAAATAGAGGTATAGCAGAAACGTTTCTTGAGTTTTGAATATGTGGCTGCCCGAAATACACATGCCTTTTTCATAGACGCGCCACTGCCTGTCTGCAGGAAAGTAGCGGAACGTAACCGAAGCCGCGTTCGGAGTAGTTTTCTAGGAACTGTGTGACAGTGCTGGAATTCCTGATGCAGCCAATTCTGCGCAGCAGCGAAGGGTACGCTAACCTAGAGAGACGCAACTATGCAGTGAAGTCAGGGGAATTTCATAAACTCAGCGAAACTGGCAGTTTCAAAGCCACAAGCCTGTGAAATAGCTACACAGGTAGTCCTGGTGATGAATGTAAGCAGCCAGCGTTAATTTTCCACTCCGCAGTGGAGTCCACGCAGTGATAAATCATCTGTCAACATATTTACAAAAGCCACTTTGACACAAGAGACGCTCTGGTCAGACTCGACTAGTCGTGATGAGTACGTGTGACATGTCAGCGAGTAAACCAGCCACTGACCGCGACGAGTGTCGAGTTCTAAAATGTCGAGTATGCTGGAGACTGCACACTGGTGCACAGGCAACCTATTCTCACCTACTTCGTCCAGTTGTCTCCTTCTATTCAAATACAACGAAATTTTTTCTTTCAGTTCTTCTTAATTTTCATTTTGTTGTTTGTTTTGCTGAAAAGATAACGCGAGGACTTTCTATTATTCTCGTTAGTGTTCATTTATAAGAGCTACCACAGATATGGCAGAAAACGTTATTTCAGTTTTGCAGGACCTCAGAGGGTAAAGATCTACGCTGCGCACAGAAAACAAGGTAAGCATGTAACGGTTCGATGTGAGCCGCTCCATGGCTTGACACAACGTCCTATACTCAAAACACACCTGAGTGCCCTTCCGACACGCAGCGAAAATCAGTATAATTTGGAATTATGATTAGTATAGGTTCTTACTTTAATATTATCACTCCTATTATTGTTTGCTAGTGTGAATGCGCGTCAGTAATTCAAAAACAGTCTTCATCACATTTATTATTATTATTATTATTATTATTATTATTATACCGCCAACCGGTTTCAACCCGACGTAGGTGTCATCTTCTTGGCGTTTACACTGTGAAACTATAGATATCCGTCAGAAAGACTATTATACAACAGCTAAAATTACGTAAATTTAAAATATGCTGGTCGACTGCTGGTGGTGTCACTCCTGTCTATATAACGGCAGAAACTATGCGAGACTAACCCTTCGTATGGGCTTAAATAGCGTGCTGAGGTCACGTGAACAGACGGCAACACCCCCCAGCGGTGATCAACGGCATTTAATATTGAATTATTGATTAATCATACTAATCGCTGCTTCTCGCCACAACCATGTTGTCCAAAAATGAATGCGGGTCGTCTGCTGATGTATGCGTGGGCTGTCTGCTGTGGATTCTATGAACATGTAGAGGCAGTTTAGCCAACCATTGGATTAAGCAGAGTGCGAGTGCACTGGACCAGAGAGACATAAGTCCTCCACGCTTTAGCAGAACCCGTTAGGTTGGCAAGTAGCCGCTGTGCAGACTCTCTGAGCCTGCTACCGTGTGTTGACCCCGGATGAGGAGAGACGATTAGGCATTCCCTGCTTAGACTCTGGTGAGTACGGACGCTCTGTGTGATTGCTCCTATAGTTAGCGAATTTTGAGGCATTCATGCTACTTTGAACTTTCCAGAAGCTTCCCTGCTGATGAAACACACTAAGGTGTTTCTTAAAGTCATCTCAGTTAGGAGAGACAGGCAGGTTGCATAAAATTGAAACTAGATGTTTATATGTCTCACAGATGGGATGTATTTTCATTTTTGTTAATACTTTGTAACGTGGTATTACAGCTCAATTAAATAATGTACTCTCCTTCCAACTTAAAGCGAACCGCTAAGCAGAAATTTTTTGTTGTGGTCTTTGATCATGCAAACGGTCGTAGGCGTCTTTCACAAAAGACACAGATAATATTTTCAAATTGAAGGTGCCTGCCAAGGGTTGCAGAAAGCAAGTATCATGCAAAGGTATTAAAAAAAATTTTATTACAGATTGTTTCAACAGTGAAAATGTCAGCTCTGTTCAAGGAAATAAATGGTTTTGGATGTCACTTGACACCTTGAAAGAAAACACAACGAATAATGAAAAAGGAACGAATAATGAAAAATGATTGCGAAGAGGACACAGCACCTACAAATGGATCAGATATGGATTTCAACACTGCAGCAACAGTGTGTCAATCGATTAACTTCAATTGAGAAAGTTAGAAATATCAAACATCATAGCACAGCCGACGTCATGTGATTGACAGCGGCGCCCTCTGGATGGCTTATATATACGGCGCTCACTCCCGCTCTCGTTGCAGTTCGCCGATTGTCCTCGGAGGATGTCTTCCGCAGTCGAAGGCGAAACGTCAGGGGAGAGTCTTATGATGTACCACGGCATCTCAGCCCGGAAGTGTTAAGTAATGAACACCTACAGAACTTTGGATGAAACCGCTTTGATCACTATCCATAGGCCCCTGACCTCGCCCCTAGCTGCTTCCATTTCTTTCTACACCTGAAGACGTCAAAAATTTAATAACTTTGACGAGTTCGAAGAACATGTTTCCACATCCTTCACAACTCATGCGGCTACGTTCTATGAAGAAAGCGCATAACATCTCGTGCCACGGTGAGACCAGTGCCTAGAAAACCTTGGGAGTCAATGTACACTGCCGGAAAGAAAAATGACGTGAGAGATCTGCTGATTCTGCTGGCCAGGGCAGTTGTACGCCACGAAACATAGCAGCATCCGTGTGGCGACGTGCATTGTCTTGCTGGAAAAGCATGTCATCCTCTCGTCGAAGAAATGTCATTAGCACGGGTATAATAGCCTGAGCAATGTAACGACCAACTTACCCTGCACCAGATGTAACCGCCAGATGTAACTGACCCCTCCCCCCCCTTCCTCCCATCCTATGAATCCTGGAACGATGCTATCGTCTCGTTTGCGAAAGCACTCTGATTCGGCTATCTATCCATGTCTGCGCCATACACGTGTACGTCCGTCACTCGCACACAGACAAAACCTAGTCTAGTCACTGAACACAATAAAGCGCCGTTCCGCTCTCCAGTCAATTCTTTCATGACAAGAGAGTAGCCGCGCTTGGTGTTTATAGTAGCCTAGCTAGATGCATACTTGATCTTAATCCTGCTGCAATCAGAGGGTTCCTAATGACCCCTGATGACACAGCAGGTGCATCATTTGCCCATATTTCGTCCCTGGCTGGTGTTTGGTCAGATACCACTGCACGCACAATGCGTCGATCTTGACATGCATCTGTGCTCCTTGAATGTCTAGAACTTTGTCTACAAGTATGAGCATTTTTCAGATACCACTGTTAGAAGCAACGACGCGCGACCAAAGCATTGTGCCCGTGACAAATCAATTATTAACACTGCAACCTAACCCCCCAAAGACACACTCCAGCACACATATATTATACCCTGGTGCCACCGAAATACACTCTTCGATGCGGCTGCACTTTCTTCCAGCATTTAAGAAATATTTTCCGATAAATAGTTTTACGTTTCGAAATGTTCGGTCGACGAACATTCCACTCTTTCAGTTCTCGTTATTTTGAAGAATCTCCCATGCGTCCTTTGTGAAACTACTATCAAATTTGCTTTCATGGTTAATAATCTCTACTGTCATTGCTAGCTTCTTAATTCTGTAACTGTATTTCGAATTCTTGTAAGAAGAACGGTCCATCACAATATTACTTTCACCGGTCAGGTGGCAAATTGCACAACAGGCAGCTCTCGCACGACAAACAATTTTGCCGCTGACGTGTACACTACATTTGTTATTGTCACAGGCGGGTTTCAGTGCAGTAATAGTTTGTTAGAGGCTCTGGTGTAGTCTCGCTTGCCATGAATAGACAATTAAGGTAATAAAGACAGTCGCGGAAGAGGAGCTTTGCACAGGGACTGAACCTTGGACCTTCATTTTCTGTAGAGAATACGTTCTCATAAGCTGAGCAGCACAGGCTGCCGTCCGGATCCAGATGTTACGCAACACAGTTTTAATCTACCGGCAGGTTCGACAACAAAGCTCACAACGCTCTAGATTGTCATATTTTATTCTGCCAACAACACCTGGGCCGTAGCTTGGCCATTCACTTCCATATCTGTTTCCCGGGAACCGTGACATGTCCACAAAGAATCCTAGACGAACAGGAAAATTGGACAGCACTGAAATTTCTCCTCGTTTCGGGAAAAAAAGTTAAGTTTTCGAGCTCTAGTGACACTTCTGGTTGCATCCTTATTTCAGTTTTTCTACTTCTTCCGTCTGCTAGGTTTGATACAAATTCTGATATCGTAGAAGTGTATGTGTTCCTCATTGATATATCTGAAAGACCCTTCTTTGTAGAACATTTGCTGATACTGCGGCCTTTGTTGGAGGTGGATGATTTTGCTAGTTGAATTATTTGCTGTGTAGTATAAAAGATACTGATGATGTACAGCGTATATGGCAGGATATCACCGCTTGTTATACAGCAAAAGGTTTTTACGATATTATTATGATAATTTCTCTTTTTTTAAAAAAAAAAGTTGCGTTTGTACATAAAAACGAAATGCAGTATACTGGTGTGATACAAATTAACGCTAGGGAATGATGACGCACAAAGCATCTGACTGCAGTAGATGTGGTTCATAACAGAATTACGCATCTGACCACAGGTGGTTGGGTTGCACAACACAAGTACGCCAGGCAACGCGAATAGGGCAGACAATGAGCCTGTACTGTGGAAACTCATTTACAGGCAATGTTAATTTGTGATGAAATCTCTGTTTTCAGAGAGAACTTTACTAGAACATAACTGAGTCTGAGGGGTCATTTTCTATTGTTTTACATAGCGACATTATGCTCGCTTTAAATAGTTATTCCGTGTATGCTTTGTATTAAATGTCATACATTGCTGAATAGAACAGTTTAGTACAGTAGTCCACAGTGGTAACATAATATCTATTACGTATACTTGCATAATTTATTCATGGAACATGTATGTCAGCTTATCATCAAAGTGAAAATATTCTGACCGTGTTAATTCTCTACTTGGTTATTCCGTAAATTGTAAATTACTCGTAACTGTTAAGCTTTCTTGAAGTCTTTAAATAAAGTAAACAGACAATTAATTTGGAGCAAGGCGTTATAGAGAGGATTGTAAATTATCAAAATTCGTATGCAAGCTCTACGTGCGATAGAGAGTACATTAGTGAAACTGAAGAACTCTTAATAAGCTTAAGTAAGAGCTCAGGCTAAATTCTAAGAAAGTTATACAGAGACCTGTGCCATAAATAAATCTAAAATGTCTATTGATGGTTATTGAAAGCTATGTCAACGTTTATTCATACATACGTAAATCAAAAACTCAGAGTAAGTGCCCTATTTGCCTTCTGAGAGGTGGAACCAGAATAACTCACGTCGAAAGTAAAATGTCTCCTACATTTGCAGCTATTTTAGGGATTTCATGTGGTGCTACAAAGAATTTTAGTACTGTAGTGGCCTATGCTATGTATTTGACTGTGCTTTTCCTCTCTTATCCCACATGGACAAGGTGGGGCTCTGCGTTATACTAAAATAAAGTTCAGAGACCTAGTCCAAAAAAATCGGGAATTTTTGCTGTTTTGGAAAGTATTTTACTTATTCGTCTACATCAATATTATACGCTTCATAACAGTCCCCATTAGATATTGATGCCAGTGCTTATATAACTCCTCAAACCCTTCTGGAACTTGATCTTTGACATCCCTTTTAGAGCTGTCAGCAATGCTGTTGATATACTTTCCGGGATGTGAGGTCGTGGTCCAAGAACTTTTCTGCTCCTTACGTTTCGTCCAGGACTACGCTGGACTTCCTCAGAGGCGCTGCTCCGGCTGAGTCTGGCACGTTTCGTCCAGGTCTACGCTGGACTTCCTCAGAGGCGCTGCTCCGCTGAGTCGGCAAGACTCAGCCGGAGCAGCGCCTCTGAGGAAGTCCAGCGTAGTCCTGGACGAAACGTAAGGAGCAGAAAAGACTCCGGCAAGACTCAGCCGGAGCAGCGCCTCTGAGGAAGTCCAGCGTAGTCCTGGACGAAACGTAAGGAGCAGAAAAGTTCTTGGACCACGACCTCACATCCCGGAAAGTATATCAACAGCCATGTCACCCGGTCGTGAAAGCCTTCATTCTACTGTCAGCAATGCGTTTTTAATATCATACTTGTAAACGACGTCCCCGTGAAGTTTTCTTTTTTGTGGAGAAAGGTCACATCGGCGCTTTTCTGATGAATACGGAGGCTGACACATGTTTACAGTATTGGTTTTAGGCAAAAATTTACCATCAAGCAAGACGGTATCAGGATATTTATTATCGTGGTGCGAAAGTCATGAATTGTTTCGCCAGAAATTTAGGTCAGAAAGATCGCTTCGCTCAAACGGTGTAGATCATATATGTATTACTCCTTAATGTTTTTCGATCTTCTGACACGAGCTCATTGTGCACTAGCTAATTAAAATCAAAGACCGCACTTTTCGAGCTCTTTTCGTTCCTGGCGACCGAGAATAGTTCCACTGGATGACTGACCGTCAGTTGCGACGTCATATGGAACCCCATGTTTCATAACCTGTTATGGCAATTTAATTAGTTCTGCATCGTTTCTGAATTCATCTGGAACCGCAAGACCGCTACGGTCGCAGGTTCGAATCCTGCCTCGGGCATGGATGTTTGTGATGTCCTTAGGTTAGTTAGGTTTAACTAGTTCTAAGTTCTAGGGGACTAATGACCTCACCAGTTGAGTCCCATAGTGCTCAGAGCCATTATTTTTTTAATTCATCTAGCAAATCCTGAGCAACTAGCATTCGCCGTAGTTTTCGACAGAGTGTGGGCGATTTTTGAACGAATTTTGCTGTCACACGTTTGAAACACTGAAAATAATTTGGCTAAGATATAGTTAATGATAGCGACTTCTGTTGCTGTCATTCGGCGGTATCTCACAATCTGTCTTTCTATTATTCCACGATTTTCGTCAACTGATGATTTGCAAGTGCGTCACGGGAGCTTGTCGTCTTCTTCTTCATGACCTCACCGTCTTCTTTGAGACGCTTATACCACTCGTAAATGTTTTACTCTCAGGTGACTCACCAAAAGTGGTGCTGAACGATTGTCAAACCTTACTGCAGTTTACTCCGGTCTTTTAGTAAAATTTAGTACAACAATATTTGATGACTTTTTATATTAAATAAATATTCGCCTTCAGAACCAAAGCATAAGTAGTCTTTCCGACGTCATATTCCGAGTGTATAACATTGCACAGATACCTTTCAGACAGTTTTACTGACACAGTAAGGAAAAAATTGTTCAGTTCGGACAAAAACAGCAAGGCAGACTGAAAAGTTTCCGCTACTTTTCAACGCTCCTTGTATGTATTGTGGGTAGAAGGGCGAACTAGAGGCATAGCAGTTAGATGGTAAACATGCTGGTAAATACTTACTATACACATTTAGTTCAATTGAAACTTTCGGGCTGAAATGAAATGGTCGACATACAAAATTATTTCGGGACTTTAAATCTCCTGCTGCGTGAGATATCAGAAGAAGGAGAGCGGCTAGATGTCACCTGTAGTTCCAGACCAAAAGTCAAATATTTTACGTATCGACCTCGGCCTTTCAAACAGGAAGTGTAACTAAAGCAGTTAACCGCCGTGAAGGACTACATAGTACGATCAACATGTGTTGTAGCTGGTATTAACGATATGTGAAACTCATGTGCGTTCCAAATAATCGAAGATATACACAAGGAAAGTGTTATCCATTTGCAACACCAAGATATCACACGCTAATTTTACAATGGCACCAGGAGACTGAGATTAACCAGCCCGGAAACATGAAGGATAGTGCACGTGTTGTCTCAATCTCTAGAAATAAAGTGCAAATAGGAAAAGGGTAAACCTACACAAATATTTCTCCTTCTCATACATAGTCCAGATCACTGTCAAGTTACATACGTTGTATGATACAAAATAGTGAGTCCACCTTGACGCAAAACTCTTTTGTTTGATTCTTTCCTCAGACAAAACTGTTTTGCATCAAGGCGGACCTGCAATCCCATATCGTTCTACTCAAGGACCAACAGAAAAACTTTCCATTTAAAATGATACTTTTTACGACTTAGCAAGTTCTAGATAATTGTGGCTGAACAAACATTATTTAGCCACGACCCCATCAAGAACAACGACATGAAAAACGTGTATAAACATTGTGGTTGATGTTTGCGACTCTACAGCACGGTGCAGCACTGCATGGTGGGAGATGCGGTCTCATTCACACCCCAAAGACAAACGAGAAGCCTTGAACACTTTCCGATTAGGATTAACGGCAGAAGAATTTGCCATAGGCAACCTAACCTTCATACCACTTATCTCGAAGACCTAGCAGGCCAACGCCCAAGTTTCCACCAATGCAAAGAGAAAGAACTTTAGTACATCTCGATTCGTGCATGACGGTAGGATGTGAATGATAATTATGGGAGAGAGAATAAAACAGTACATTTTCAAGTTGTAGAGATGATGGCTCAGAAATAAGCATGTGGTATGGATTTCAGTTGGGATATTAATTTTATATATGGCAACCGTAGTGTCACATACCCATTCAGACACTGATAAGGGAAACTCCCCAACGCAGGCCGCTCACATTCAGTGGTAAGATGGTCCAGTGGATAGCTCATTCAAAACTGATCACAGATCGAGCAAGAAAACAGGAAGAAGCTGTTGTGAAATATAGAAAAGATACCAAATAGAAACTGAACACTCCAATGTCAAGCAAAGCTGAATAGCTGCGGTGTCGTCACGATGTTTGACTAGCAACAAAGAGATACGTGTTCAAACCTTCTTTGTACTTCAATTCTTTTTCATGAAAATATGAACTGTCCTTTCGGTCATTGACGCATCTGTTCGCCGTATTCAAACGTGTGCCTGTGTCGAGGTGTAACGTCCATTTGCAACAGCGAGGTATACGAAAATGGGCCTCCAGACGTACGTATCTCGTATTTGTCCTACACAAGTACCACTTCGCGTTTTAACTCTTCAATTTATTTGTTGCAACATAGTTCACAGCAGCGAATTTGTCGTTTTTCTGCGAGAGGTCTATGTTCTCACTATTCATCACATTTACTTGCAACGGTAATATATTCTTACCAATGTGACTCATGTTCTATGACCATTGTATAGTATTACAACTGCTAAGGCTACGGAAAGAGAACGGACACGTCAATGACTGGACGGAAAGTTTATAATTTTGTGAAAAAAGGCACTAGGGAGGCTTGAACACCGATACCCCACTTCGTAGTCCAACACGATGGCCACCCAACCACGACTGCGCGATTATCGCAATTCGCTCGATGTTGCATACCTTGATCTTGGTGCATTCACTGTTTGTAATCTGCTTTTTTTGTCACAGTTCAGTACACCTTCTTCGTGTTTTTCCTGCTTGATCTACAAGGAGCACCTGCTGTCGACAGAAGTACAGTCAGTCGCCGATCATGTAGGGTGAGATGATCAGAAGGCGGTTCGGCGGAGCTCCGCGATTGGCAGCGGTCGGGGAGACCTTCCACGGCTACGACTGGACTCGCATTCGGGAGGACGACGGTTCAATCCCGCGTCCGGCCATCCTGATTTAGGTTTTCCGTAATCTCGCTAAATCGCCCCAGGAAAATACCGGGACTGTTCCTTTGAAAGGGCACGGCCGATTTCCTTCCCTGTCCTTCGCTATTCCGATGGGACGGATAAACTCGCTGTTTGGTCTCCTCCCCAACAGCCCAGAATGTTATCCTTCCACGGCTGTTACACCTGACATGTTCCAGCGAGTTGATGTTGTTACTCGCGAGGATAGACACATTACGACTCAGCAGCTGACGCTGCTTCTGTCAACCAGCAAAGGAAATTCACACAGTGAAGCACTGACTCCTCCACCAGAACAAGGATTGGCACCGGCAGGACATATAGTCCTTGTTTAGCGCTGCAGGAAGGCCATGGAAAGGGATGGATATTACGTGGAAAAATAGGGTGTGTACGTAAAATACCATTCTTTCTTGTGTGTAATTCTCATTATGCTCAATAAAGAATTGTTGAAGAAAAAAAACGGTGGTGCGTTACTTTCTGGACAGCCCCGTGTGTTGAGTTTTTTACGGGTTATCTACTGGGCCATTTCACCACTAAATCTGAGCGGGTGAAATGAGGAGTTTCCCTTCTAAGAGAACTACAGTATCCACGGACGCCTGAGAAACGTTTAGAGACTAGACGACACTGTAGTTACGGGTTGGCGTACACAGGGGCGCCGTATTTTCCGCACTATTTTACAGCGTTTGCCACGTGAGCGCCGGGTATTTAGAGGGCTCCATGGCCTAACGACAGCAAAGTGAAATGGCGAATCATCTGAGGTTCGACGGGAACTCCAAGGGGTCTACTTGCAGGGCTGGACAACAGCTTACCACTCGCGTTCGGCGTCCGCCGCTCCCACATCAACTCATAGCCCCATCGATTGGACTTACGGCTTCTTTGGAGTGCAAACTCTTCTGCTCAGCGATTTGATACATGGTGATTACTAGCCAAGTATATGCTCCTATTTTCGATGCTTTTCGTAGGAGAGAAACGTGTTGAATATATTTTATTTACTAACAAATACCATAAACTTACACGCAGAATTGTCATCAATAGGTCTTAGCCACTGTGATACATCTGATATAGTACTGTAGGAGCCTTGGTTGTGACCTCTACTGTTGTCATGCATGCATACTTGAAGGACATTGCATAGTACACCGTAGAACACAGACACTGCGTGTTCGAGTAGCCGAAGTATTTAAGAAGACAGGTCGTGCAAAGCAAGATATCCGCGTTCAAGTCGTAATGTGGCACAAATTTTCATATGTTCAAATCAATTGTGCAGCTGAAGTCTAATTGTATTCTAAATTGGAAATACAATATTTCTATTTCATGCAGCTGTAGATTGTAGCAGTCTGCTCCTTCAGACTTGCGTAGCGCACCTCAAAACACGGACGCTAGAAAATGGTACACAATGAACTTACTTCAGAAATTTCAAACTTTTTGGATCCCAATTGGCATCAAGAGGTACTATCAGGCCCAACTTCTTTCTGTGTCGGGAAATTCTGCTGCCAACTTTCGTTGTGCGTTCCTTCCATGAGGTCACCTTTTTAAGATAAGGTTCAGTGTATTCACGTTGCCTCCCTCGCGACGTTGCCTCATCAGAGTCCATAACCAATATTCGATGTCTTGATTAGTCGCATGCAGAAGGAAACTCAACGGTCTTCTTTGAAATCTGTTAGTTAGTGCCAGCCAGGGTGGCCGAGCGGTTCTAGGCGCCACAGTCTGGAACCGGGCGACCACTACAGTCGCAGGTTCGAATCCTGCCTCGGGCATGGATGTGTGTGATGTCCTTAGGTTAGTTAGGTTTAAGTAGTTCTAAGTTCTAGGGGACTGATGACCTCAGAAGTTAAGTCCCATAGTGCTCAGAGCCATTTGAACCGTTTGTTAGTACGAAACTGACGAATCTGATACTCCCTATTTACCTAACAGCAGCTATCCCTGCATATCTGCACATTCGAAACTACTATTGCAGCTACGATCGAGCAGCAGTGGCAGCACTAAAACTGTTTTCGAATAGAATAATATACCGTGTGACTCCTTGACAGTGCTACAAGCTTACAGGAATTATAGAGAGGGGTAAATCTATCCGTTTGAGGGACGAGTCCCTGATCTGCAACAACGGAGTCGAATGTTATAACCGAAATTTGTTTTGATACCTCTGACAGTGGTCGTCTGTTACTTCAAGCTCTTTGTTTTCCATATTTTTGGAGGAGGTAGAGCGGATTAAAATACAAAATTAATGGGTTTTAAAGTGCAGACGCTAAGAGATATGACCACTTGTTCAACTTTGCTGCCGAGGTACACAGTTCTTGAATTGAACAAGTACTCAAAGGGACTTTGTTACGCATTATAGAATCCATTTTTACTAAACCATTTTTTTTCTTGTGTTGGTTCCTACTACCTCGTCCAGAAATATAGAAATCAAAGAGATTCCAGTAAAAGAGGTCCATTGTCAGAGATATCAGAGCGATCTTCGTTTATAACTTTCGATTAAGCCGTTTCCAGACCCTGGTGCCTTACCTCAAATTGATACATTTATCCTTGTCCATCATCCCTGAAAGTCTGTAACATCACAAAAATCGCCCTTTATGATATAACACTACTAACTATTGCCAACCCGATCTAGCAAAAGAAACTGCAACTCAACTGATCGATGCTATGGAATAATACTGATCAAATTTTCCCCCACTATTGTTCCCATCGTTATGGTACTTAATTGCGAGTGGCGGATTTCCCTTGAATCATAGATGCCACAGCATTCATCAATCTGACAATGTGAATTACATGTAAACAATCTTTATTACACAGATTACCTTGTTGAACCGAATCGGCAAATTGAAATTCCGTGTCCACCGCTTGTTAATCATCAACTGAACGAATCCAAGTCTTCTCAGAGTAAGGGAAGTCTTCATCCGTGTGCGCTACCCAAGACCGAAATATAATGCTATTCTTTGGATGCTGGGACACATTGCCACATACGTCATCGCAAATCGGGAAGCTCCACTTCTTCAATAGCTGCCATGCAGGGAGTGCTACTTTTGGTAGATACCAGGAAGAAATAAGCACAAAACTGTAGTTGGGAATATATTACATATCATGGTCAGTGCGATCGTTGGACAATAATCTAGAAAATACAACAGTCAATGAATACAAACCAACCTCAGCCATATAAAAGATTATAGTGGTATGGAATGTATGGTACTTCTGAAAGCACACTCTCCGCGGCGAACATTTGCTCTGCTGCACAGGATACAGGATGAGGCAACTAAGACAGGCCACCCAAAGTATATCCAGAATGAACACACACTGAGATCCTGTTTTCACCAATTTATAGCGGACAATATGGTGAATAACCTGTCAGTCGAAAGTAATTTTTATCGTTTATAATCGCCGAATTACGACACTGATTTTGTTCTCCTGGAACGATATGTTTTTCTCTGTGACTTTTGAAAGAAGCTTCTAAGAGAACTTCGTCGGCATATGTACAGTGCTCGATTTAATAGCAAGAATATAATGGGGCCACAAATCACTGTCCCACCGTCCAACAAATGTCTCCCCTATTACATCAAATGTGAGTAGTCTCGTACCTCAGGTACTTTTCGTATGTTCATTATCAAGACTGTCATACCAAGTTATCAAAATGTTTTCTTTGAGCGTTGATACAAGTTACAAAGTGATTCTGAAGTTAACGGTGGCCCAGACCCGTGTAATCAGGTGTTTCATGCCTTTAGCAGTCACTTTTGTTCCTTAATTGACCTCTTGCTTTTATTATCGCGAGATGCTAAGTTTCGCGAGTGTGCAGACCATTTTGCGTTTCCTGAACGACCAATCCAATGCTCTCCAAATATTAAGAGGATCTGTCATTAGACGTGTGAAACAGGAGGAACATCGGCCACGTTGGCATCACACTGACTGCCTTTTGTCTGGTGGGAAGTCTACCAGTAAATGTGGCAGTAACCTATCTTAGGATCAAGAGCAACTTTATTCTGTGAACAAGGACCGAGGATACGGGTATTGGCAAATACGCACCTAGACCAAGAACATTGTTTTCATCCACTTGTTTGAGCCAGAGTGGATTTTCAACTGACGATTAGTGCATATCGCAAGGGCTGACTTGCACGTAGTTGTAAATTCTGCTCCTGCCTTAAACAAAAATTTGCATAGATGTGAGGCATCACTTTCCACTTTTCGTAGATAACGTACGGAGAATTGTAGCCAGTTTTGGAATTCATTGCCATGAAGCTATACATGTAGCGAAAAGTGAAGAGGAATAAATGAGAGGGAATATAATGTCCACAGAGCACTCGTTTGGTTGAGACCTCCCGTACTTGCGAGATGGCTGTTACTGGCATTTACATTGTATTTTATCGCTACTAAAATGTTAGTTTCATTTCTTTCATCAGTTGCGGTTCTTTTTTCTTGGAGTATTCTGTTCTCCACATTATCTTTTTTTATAATTTAATACTTATTTATTATATTACTATTATCATAATTTTTATAATGTTTTCAAGATGGATCGTGAGTGCGTGGTACAATTTGGATATTCTTCAGTAGTATACCGCAGCTACAATAGTGGCGACATTCGCCATAAACGATGTTCACTTTTCTGACTGGTGTATACACTGTGGCTATGTCGATAACTTTACGACCAAGTTATCTAATTGCTATAACACCAAACCACAGACTGATGGGCTTCAGACCCACAGCTGAAAACAAGAACAGCATTTGAGTTATGTGTTTGCTTACATTTGGTATAACAGGGCAAAGTTTGTGAAATCCCTTTGTTGTGTACATAGTTCCGCGTAGTCAGCGCGTACACAACTTTCCCACTAGAGCGCGCCTCACTAAGCACAACAGCGCAGGCTCGTCCATCTCCGCACTACGAGATGGCGCTTCCTTAGAGACGGACCAAATTCTGGTTCCGCCAATCCACGTATTAATATGTAACGCAGCCAGTGAGATTGCTGCTAACGTAGTACCTTTTCTCCTCGCGGATCACACTCGCGCAGTGATACATGAACGCGCGAGGTATTATAACGAGTGTATAGACCTCCGATTAGTCAGTCTGCATTTGTCTGCATTAGTCTGTACCAGTCTACATTTGTCTGTACCAGTCTATAGTCAAGTTTCAGTCTGCACCTAACAAGATTACCATATTCCTATACATAGCCATGAAGATAAATGTATAGACACTTTTGTCAAGTATCAGAGATATGTGAGAATAAGATTAACGTACCAAGACCAAAGGAACTTCAGATTGTCAATTGTAAATACCATCCTGAATCAAGTTACGTAAGTTTTATGCTTGTTACTATTTTAATAAATACGTGTGAAAATTAATCAAGTTCTGTTTAAAGTTGGTCACCATCACTCTGCTACTCTAAGCGTGCAAGTGGCATTTCTATCGTCTGACCTAATGGCAGATGCTAAACACGCCACGATAAGACCACGAGACATATTGCTGACACTCGCCTACTTCGTTAGAGCGACAAGTCATATAATCTGATGGTGTGCGTACCGAAGGTCTTACAGTACGCACACCACACCATTCTTTTGACGTCGGGTACAGTGGATTGCGGGCCTGTTATGTTGATACTAGTTGATCAAGTCCCACTCATGTTATGTATTTCATAATCTTTTAGAACTATCTTTGAAATACCACAGAAAAAATTATATACTTCCACCAGAAAAAGTTTGGAATCGCAATTCAGCGACTAATAACGATAAGAATTACTTGCGAACATCAGGAAATGCGGAATATTGTCCACTATAACTTGGCGAAAACCACTTGTCGACAAACACTGACGGAAAACCATCGCAACCACAAAAATTATTGTAATTAATGTAGAGTAATGGAATTTTGCGAATACATTTTTCTAGGTAACAGACTTAAGTGATTAACATTGTAAGATCACAGATTAATGTAAGCATGAGATAAGATATTGCATTAATATCCCGGGTTACCGACGGAAAGTTGAATGTAAGCAGTGGACACGTGCATGCATTGCGTTGTTCAAGTACCAGATGTCAGTTTGTGGAATGGAGTTCCATGACTATTTCACTTCATCAGTCAATGTAGGGTTAGGTTAATGCTGGTTGAGCATGACGTTGCAGTTGTCGTCCGACGATGTAGCGTATGTGTTCGATCGGAGGCAGGCAGATCTGGTGACCGAGCAGGCCAAGATAAAGTGTCCGCACTCTGCAGAGCATTTTGGGTAACGACAACAGCACTTGGACTAGGTTTATCCTGTTGTAAAACAACCCTTGGAATGAAACTTCCTGGCAGATTAAAACTGTGTGCCCGACCGAGACTCGAACTCGGGACCTTTGCCTTTCGCGGGCAAGTGCTCTACCATCTGAGCTACCGAAGCACGACTCACGCTCGGTACTCACAGCTTTACTTCTGCCAGTATCTCGTCTCCTACCTTCCACAGCGCACACTCCGCTGCAGAGTGAAAATCTCATTCTGGAACCCTTCGAATGCTGTTCATTAATTACGGCATAACAGGTCCAATAACAGGTGTACAGATGTGAATGGAATAACCACGTGTGTTCTCCGGCTTTAATGCGAAATCGTACCACAGACGATAACTCCAGGTGTAGATGAAGTGTGTCTAGCACGCAGACAGGTTGATTGCAGCCCCGTAATTTCCAACCTCGTAACCAACACACGGCCATCATTGGCACCGAGGCAGAACCAGCTTTCATTAGAAAACACGAAAGACCACCACCATGCCCTCCAGTGAAATCTCGCTTCCCACCAGTGCGGTTTGCAAATGGCGGTGCTCTTGGTTCAGAGGAATGCTCGCTACAGGGCGTCTGGCTCAGAGCTGTCCTTAAAGTAACCGAGTCATAACACTTCGTTGTGTCACTGTGGTGTTACCGCAGATGCTGCCGCAGATGCAGTACGATGCGCCAGAACCATAACTTGATCACGATGGTCTTCCCTCCCGGTGGTATCACTTGGCCGTCCAGAGCCGGGTCTTCTTGCGACCGTACATTTTCGTGACCACCGCAGCCAGATATCACGAACCGTGGCTACATCCCTGTCTAACCTTTCTGCAGTATCACTGAAGGAACGTCCAGTTTCTCCCAGTGTTATTACAGGACATCGTTCAACTATGTGAGGTACTGATAACGGTGTCTTTGCCGCCTCGAAGGCATTATTGACTAACATCAACTCACAACGTCCAATCTGAAACGTAACTAATGCTCAGGACCGTTACACCGAGCGGGGTAGCGCAATGGTTAGCACACTGAACTCACATTCGGGACGATCGCAGTTCAACTCCGCGTCTGGCCAACCTACTGTTTTCAACACGGCCGGCAATTTACAACAGCGCACACTTCTGTGCATACTGAAAGGTTATGAATGGAATAAATTCCTTCAATTCTTAACATTAGGGGGCGATTTTCTCATACATTCTGAAGCCTGATATACGTAGCCGTGGAAGCCAGTCTTCTGGAAGAGACAGCCAACAGGACAGATTAAAGAATCTCTGCTGAGAAAATAAAATTTATGCTTCGGAATATATGACAATAGATATTAGGCAAATAGAAAAACTGAAAAGAAGTTATAGTGTCTGGAGCATAGCATTCAAGAAACAGTTCAGAAGTGTCCGCTTTGTTGGGAAGGATACACAAGACGGAAAAAGCGTATGCTTTACGTAAGAATACTTGCAAAAAAATAATGCTTATCTCGAAACGAGAAGTAAAGCACCACAACACAGTAGTGAAACCAGAATGCCTGTAGGATAGCGAATGTCTAGCATCAAATTAAAATCTTGATAAAATAGAAATATTAGAAAAAATTATATGAAAATGTTCGGCCCTTAGAGAAGTGCGTGATTTCGGAAATTAAGGACTAATGATGAAATTGATCGGAAGACAGAAAAAAACAGAAACAATAAGGAAGAGGAGATTACTACTTCTTTCACGTATTTATAGAATGGATGACAGCAGACTCTTCAAATATTCTAGGGAAAAGAAATTGAAAACCATCTGAATTCAAGAGTTCAGGACTTAGAAAGGAATGACCTAAGAAGGGAAGATATATTGGAAAGGCTGATATCTAGGGAAAAAGTTTTAAAACTGGAATGATTGCATGATATGAGGAAAAAGAAAGCTGACACAAAGTGGTCTGAAGACAGTGAAAAGAAACACAGTTTAACAGTGAAGGTATACTGAAAAAAAGAATGTAATTGCAGAGTACAGAGAATTGAAACTGGTACGTGGACCGTAGAAGGCCTTAAAGTAAGAAGAAGAAGTTTCTTAACTCTTCTCAAAACGTGTGCCCTCGGAAAATACATTCACGTGATGAAAAACGGATTTAGTGCTACGACTCCGTCTGAATATTGTCCATATTACTTTCATACGCTATTGCGCTCTACAAACAAACCTGACACGAACACTTCTTCTCTTCATTAAATATCCTCTGTGTCTGTATTTAATATTGTTTTATAAAGATCCATATTTTGACAAACAAACCTAATATATCGTCGTAAGATGATTTTGCAAAAGAACTTTTCTATGATTGGATGACATTAATTTTAATGATATTCAGCTTAGTACGAGGTACCCTCCGCCACGCACTCTATGGTGGTAGATGTAGCAGTCTTTACGGCAACTAAATTTATGGAATCGCCCTGTCCTAGATCGCCTCTGATGGACATACCTAAAATTTTGACACCTGTGTCTGAATCTAGTCAACATCTTCGTCCATAATATGGAAACTTATTCCGTGGCAGAGTATACTTAGCATGTCATAACATGTTGGCGTTTCTGCCCGTTCCGATACCGTATGGAGCGCGGAAGATGGTCACTGTAAGTGCCTCCATGAGTGCCCTAATTAGTTCCTCTTGTCATCAGGATCCCTACGGTAGCGACACGTGGACGGCTGTAGAATATACAAAGAGGTCACCAATGTCGTGGTATAGCGATATGCACATATTCATACTGCGACAGGATCGCGGATCGAGGTATAAAAGAGCAGTGCATTGGTAGAGATGTCATTTTACTCAGGTGATTTATCAGGAAGTGTTTCCGACGTGATTATATCCGCATAACTAAAATTAACAAACTATGAACGCAGAATGGTAGTTGGAGCTAGGCTAATGGGACATTCAATTTCGGAAATCGTTAGGGAATTCAAAACTGCGAGATCCATAGTGTCAAAACCGTGCCGAGAACATCAAATTTCAGACGTTATCTCTCACCACTGATAAAGCAGTGGCCAATGGGGTTCATTTAACGACGTGGAGCAGCGGTGTCTGCATGCAGTTGTCAGTTCTAACAGAGAAGCAAATGTGCGTGAAATAACCGCAAAAATCGATGTGGGACGTATGGCGACTTATCCGTTAGGCAGTGCGGAGAGATTCGAAGTTAATGGGATACGGCGACTGACGACCGAGGCGACTGCCTTGCTAACAGCACTACATCGCTTGCAGCGCCTCTCCTGGTCTCGTGACCATATCGGTTGGGCCTTGACAACTGAAAAACTGTGACCTGGTCGGATGAGTTCCGATTTTACTTGGTAAGAGCTGATGATGGTGTTCGAGTATCGCACAGATCCAACGGAACCACGGACCCAAGTTGTCAACAGGCACTGTGCAAGCTCATGGCGGCTCCATAAGTATGTGGGCTGTGTTTCCACGGATTGGTCTGGATCCTCTGATCCAACTGACCCGATCAGTGATTGGAAATGGCTACGTTCGGCTACCTGGAGATTATTTAAAGCTACTCATGGAATTCATGTTCCCAAACAATAATGGACTTTTTTTTGGATGACAATGTGGCATGTCACAGGGCCACAATTGTTCGCGATTGGTTTGATGAAAATTCTGGAGAGTTCGGGGAATGATTTGGCCACCCATGTCGTCCGACACATCGACCATCTATAACACGTAATCGAGTTGTTAGTTCTCACTCAACATCTTACACCGACAACACTTTCGTAATTATGGACGGCTACGGAGGCAGCATGGCTCAATATATCTGCAGAGGACTTCCAACGACTTGTTGAGTCCACGTCACCTCGCGTTGCTGCGCTACGACGGGCAAAAGGACGTCTGAGGAGGTAACCCATGACTTTTGTCACCTCAATGAAGAGGGGTTGGGCAAAAATATTGAAAAAGCGCGAGAAAGGGATGCTTGAACATAAATGCAGATGCTAGCTGAGCCTGCAGGTGACAGTGTTGTATTTGACCATGAATGGCACCTGTATAATGTCTTCAACACTGGCAAGTGTCAGCCGTAGTCAGAAAAGTGTTTCGTGTAGCTGTGAGTGGATTATGTCGGAGAATTCGATCGTGGGCAGATTGTTAATGCTCGTATCGTGGCCGTTTCTGCAACCAAAGTAGTCGATGTGTTTGGTGTTTTAAAGAGGCACCGTATCGAGGATTTATAGCGCTTACCGGCAAAGCGGAAAATCATCAGCCGCTAAACGTAAACGAAGGCTTCCGCGGCCGTTGTTACAGCCAATAAAATTCTTCTGGGTTTGGGACCGCATTGTCAACCATTAAATTCCGACTAGCGCCCATTCAGCATCCTGAGGAAGGCGTCTAGCAATAGTCACTGAAACGTCGGAATTTTATGGTTGACAATGCGGCCGCACACCCAGAAGAATTTTATTGACTATTAGCCGCTGAGTTACAATGTGGACTAAAACGGGTGTTACGTTACCGCGACCATCATTCAGTAGTAACGCGGCAGAAAAGAAGCTGCTAAGGTCACTGGAGAAATCAATGTCACACTCGTGAATCGTGGCACAACCAAACCAACACGAAGGGAGCTATATAAGGAGGGAATTGTACGCCGGGATGGAATTCCGAGATCACTCATCATTGGTGCAAACAAAGGCACAAAACCTGGACTGTGGAGCAAGCGAAGAACGTTATTTGATACAATGAGTCTATTTCACACAGTTTTCAGTTTCTGTCGGAGTACGCGTCCCAAGAGTGAAGTGTGATGGGGTTTTGATAATGATGTCGGCAGATATACTGTGGTAGTCCATAGGCCTCATGGTTACTCTGGAAGGTCATATTAAGGCCGAGTGTTTGCTGATTATCCATGGGTCAATGTTCCTTACCCAGTGGTGACGCTCTGTTCCAAGAAGACAGGGCCCCTGATCACACAGCTCGCTTAAACCACGACTGGTTTCGTGAACACGAGGATGAGCTGTCGTGGCCTTCCCTGACCACGGTCACCAGATACCAAAATTATTGAGCCTTTGTGTTATACTTTTGAGAGAAAGGTTCAGGATCGCTATCTATAGCCATCATCGATTCCTGAACTTGCCACTACTTTGCTGTGGAAAGGATATAAGATTCTCTTTTCAAAAATACAGAAGCTGTACTTATCCATTCCAAGACGATTGGAACCTGTTTTGAATGCCATCGAGTGTCCTGTCGCGCGTTAGGAATGGCAATGTGTTATGTCTTTGGGGTTTCCATATTTTTCCCCAACTCTGTACCTAGATTCTTTACTTAATACTTGTTCTTGAAGTTGTGTAAGCAGGCTCTCGTGTGATAATTTCCATCTATCTTCTATAATGATTCAAGTCAGGTTATTCAACATTTCTGTGGTTTCCTCTCACGAGCCCAACAAACCAGAGACATTTCTTACTGTCTTTTTGTGTCAGTCTTACATGTTATGAGCCCCACACACTTGAAAATTATTTTAAGAAGAGGTCTTCTAGGCTATGCAGTTGTAAATTAGGATCAGGGCTTTCAACTATTTAAGTGATAGATCTTTATTAATTGACGGGCCAAAGGCACGCAAGTCGCCAAAATGGCGTCAGCTAAAAACTCTTGGGCCAGGTGGCCGGGCTCCCCGCAGGTGGGGCCCGCAGTCTAGCGAAACGAATTATCAATTCAGTGACAAATAGGAGTCGAACTGAAACAAAAAATTTAAAAAATAAAAAACAGATAGAAAAACGGAATATTACGAATAGGACACACGCTATGAGGGTTCGGTACAAACTTAATTATGTTTGTAGATAGTTCATTATAATTTTTGGTAAGTAAGTTTGCGAGTCAATCGCCGTATATTTTGACTGAATTGGCCTAGAAGCTTAATTTTTTTACTCCGCCAAGTAAATGTAGACCTAACGTCTCGACACAAATTTCAACTCGGTAGCTTTAACCGTTCGTCAGAAGAGGTGACCTGAACAGACGGACAGACACACGGACGGACAACAAATGGCAAAAACATATTTTCACGTGATATAACCATAAATGATCAATTTTTCCTTTATTTGTACAGTGATACCTTGTTTCTTGCCAAATTTCATGATTATAGGTCAACAGGAAGTACTGTACAGTATATGAGTGAGTTTGCAAGTACCAACATATGTGACATAAGTAGCCGTATCTTTTGACTGCACTAACACAGAAACATACACTTTTTATCTCATCAAGTGGAAGCAGACCTTAGTATTTGGCATTAATTTCAACTTGATACTTCTACTTGTTGCTGAGTAAAAAGGTCATTAACAGACGAGCAGACAGACGGACAACAAAGTAATCCTATGAGGATTCCTTTGTACCGACTGAGGTTGGGAACACTAAAAACGAATTATTATCAAAATGGTAGTGGGCTAAACTATAATTTCGTTTCGTGATATTTTTTTGTCTTACGCTTAGAGTGGTACTTGAGGTATTTTGCTCACTAACAAGAAGTATTCACATTCGACCAACACATGAATATTACTCGTTTTTCTCGGATCCTTATCACGTAAAACTGATAGTGGAAATAGTAAATACCCGAAGAAGAGCAGAGCGTTTTGTTATGGGTTCATTTACGAAGTGCAGTAGCGTCACAGAGTTGTTCCAGCGTTAAGTGCTGCATGAGCGGCGTTTTGCATCATGGCGTGGTTTATTTTTAAACTTCAGAGCATGTACATTCCTAGGAGAGACAACAAAATACACTGAAGAGCCAAAGAAACTGGTACACCTGCCTAAGATGGTGTAGGGCCCCCGCGAGCACGCAGAAGTGTGGCACCACGACGTGGCATGGACTCGACTCATGTCTGAAGTAGTACTGAAGAGAACCGACACCATGAATCCTGCTGGGCAGTCCATAAATCCGTAAGAGTACAAGGGGGTGGAGATCTCTTCTGAGCAGCATGTTCCAAGGAATCCCGGATATGCTCAATAATGTTCATGTCTGGGGAGTTTTGTGGCCAGTGGAGAGTGTTCCTGGAGCCACTCTGTAGCACATACAGGATGCTTACGTACGTGTCACCTGTCAGAGTTGTATCTAGATGTATCAGGGGGCCGGCCGAAGTGGCCGCGCGGTTCTGGCGCTGCAGCCTGGAACCGCGAGACCGCTACGGTCGCAGGTTCGAATCCTGCCTCGGGCATAGATGTGTGTGATGTCCTTAGGTTAGTTAGGTTTAACTAGTTCTAAGTTCTAGGGGACTAATGACCTCAGCAGTTGAGTCCCATAGTGATCAGAGCCATTTGAACCATTTTGTATCAGGGGTCCCATATCACACGCCCATTACAGTGCCTCCACCAGCTTGAACAGTCCCCTGTTCACTTGTAGGGTCCAGGGATTCAGGAGGTTTTATCGCTTCCCGTACACGTCCATCCACTCGATACAATTTAAAACGAGACTTCTCCGACCAGGCAACATGTTTCCAGTTATCAACAGTCCAATTTAGTTGTTGATGGACCCAGCGTAAAGTTTTGTGTAGTGCAGTCATCAAGCGTACACGAGTAAGCCTTCGGCTCCCAAAGCCCATATCGATGCCGTTTCGTTCAATGATTCGCACGCTGACAGTTGTTGATGGCCCAGCATTGAAATCTGCAGCAATTTGAGGAAAGATTACACTTCTGTAGCGCTGAACATTCTCTTCAGTCGTCGTTGGTCCAGTTCTTGCAGGATATTTTTCCGGCCGCAGCGATATCGGAGATCTGATGTTTCACCGGCTTCCTGATGTTCACAGAACACTCGTGAGATGGTCTCACGGGAAAGTCCCCACTTCATCACTACCTCGTAGATGATGTGTCTCATCGCTCGTGCACGATGTTCTAACTCACTTAAATCCTGATAACGTGCCATTGTATCGGCAGTAACCTATGTAACAACTGCCAACGACAGCGCCGTATTCTGCATGTTTACATGTCTCTGTATTTGAATACACATGCCTATACCAGTTTCTTTGGCACTTCAGTGTACCAGGTGATAAAAAGGTCAGTATAAATTCGAAAACTGAATAAATCACTGAATAATGTAGATAGAGAGGTACAATTTGACACACATGCTTGGAATGACATGGGGTTTTATTAGAACAAAAAAAAATACAAACGTTCAAAAAATATCCGACAGATGGCGCTTCATCTGATCAGAATAGCAATAATCAACATATCAAAGTGAGACAAAGGAAAGACGATGTTCTTTACAAGAAATGCTCAATATGTCCACCATCATTCCTCAACAATATCTGTAGTCGAGGAATAATGTTGTGAACAGCACTGTAAAGCATGTCCGGAGTTATGGTGAGGCATTGGCGTCGGATGTTATCTTTCAGCATCCCTAGAGATGTCGGTCGATCACGATACACTTGCGACTTCAGGTAACCCCAAAGCCAATAATCACACGGGCTGAGGTCTGAGGACCTGGGAGGCCAAGCATGACAAAAGTGGCGTCTGAGCACACGACAATCACCAAACGACGCGAGCAAGAGATCTTTCACGCGTCTAGCAATACTTTTTTTTGGCTCTAATAAAACCCCATGTCATTCCAAGCACGTGTGTCAATTTTTACCTCTCTATCTACATTATTCCGTGGTTTATTGAGTTTTCAAATTTATACTGACTTTTTGATCACCCGGTATATTGCTTCCTTTCACGTAAATCTGGAGAAAAGGCCATGAAGAGTAAATTAGATTCATAGCTCACGCGAGACTTACCGACAACCGTTCTTTCTCCAAGTCATTTACTGGAAGATGAAAGAGGTGAGGAGGGGACGGAGGGCTAGGAGTGACAGTGGCACGAAAGGTAGTCGCCGCCACACAACGTACGGTAGCGTGTGGGATACAGATGTGGATGTCGATGTTGTGAACCAACTGTGTTAGTTCAAAGCTGCTGGGGAGCGCATTGTAGCAGACATTAGGTCCTCATCATAGTTGCTACGTTACTATTCATAGAACAGGAAGAACCGTGCTTGTAACGGGACTGCTCATGAATAGAAACAAGAAAGAGCTGGTCTTTCATTTTTCTCAGTACCCAGTGCTAACGCGTCGTCCACTAGCACTGTAATTGCACTGTGCTACTCAGGTATGGAAATAACCAGCGAAACTGCTACTATATCCGAGCTGGCAGTAGTCCGCGTAGTGTTCTCGGACAGGTGCGTACTGTACAACTGAAAGAAAACAGGAAAAAAAAGAGATCTTCATTAATTCGTTTGCTCCAGACAAGAGGGTAACAAGTTGTGCAGAATGCGCACTGTGCCCCAGAAGACAATCTTTGTTTGCTTCTCGGCAGCACGGCCTCTGCGAAAGGGACGATTCGCACCTCAGTGATCAAAGAAGCGCGAAACAAAAGTGCGCGACTCGATTGCTTTCTTTTCTGTTTTTTTGTCATCCGCCTCTCTCGCACTTCTGGCTGTCAAAGTGTTCCAGTGCCTGTTATTGCGCAGGAGGCAGCGCTCTTCCATCTGCCGTCTCCCTCGGTGTCTCGTTAGCCCGAAAGAAAGGACGCGAGCAGCGAGCATTCTTCACGCCTGTGTGTCACATCTGGAGCGAATAACAGTGACAAGGGCCCGCTGCAGGCCTGTGTTTTGCTGCCCTTCTCGTCTAGACGTGTCACAATAAAAATGTGTCCCGTTCTGTTTTCAGCTCATGTTGCCGAAAGCGTTCCGGTGACGACGACAGTGACCTGCTCAGAGACACGCGTGTTGCGGCTTCGTTCCAGTAGTTCCTTATAATGGAACTTCTGACGCACATTTACAGTCAGTGCCCAACATTGCGTCAATGTAATATCCAAAACTACCGTCTTCAGAAATCCGTACTGCAGATAGAGTGTCGCGGTATTCTTCTGGCCTGGTTGTGCTATATCCGAGGGATATTCTCTCGTGCAACTACGATAACGCTACAGGTGTGGCCTGGTCAATTTCATCTCGTGACGCGTTGAAGGTCAACATCAGACATCGCAGCGAGTGGTCCGAAGAACGTTGATCCTTACTATGGGAGACTATTAAGATTTGTAAGTAGGCTGTTTAGGTTTTTCATTGGTAACGCCACATAGCGCTCTGTATGAAAATCACTGGCTGTGCTGTGTGAAGGCTGTGGTTGGTTTGCATTGTTGGAGTATATGCTATTGTAGTGTTGGGCAGTTGGCTGTTAACAGCGCGTAGCGTTGCGCAGTTGGAGGTGAGCCGCTAGCAGTGGTGGATGTGGGAAGAGAGATGGAGCAGTTTTGAGAGGGGATGATCTGGACGTGTGTCCATCAGAGACAGTAAATTTGTAAGACTGGATGTCATGAACTGCAATATATATTATGATTTTTGAACACTATTAAGGTAAATACATTGTTTGTTCTTTATCAAAATCTTTCATTTGCTAACTATGCCTATCAGTAGTTAGTGGCTTCAGTAGTTAGAATCCTTTATTCAGCCAGCAGTATTGGCGCACGCTGTATTGCAGTATGAGTAACGAAGATTTTTGCCAGGTAAGTGATTCATGAAAGGTATAGATTATTGTTAGTCAGGGCCATTCTTCTGTAGGGATGATTAAAAGTCAGATTGCGTTGCGCTAAAAATATTGTGTGTCAGTGTCAGTTCAAGCACAGTCATTTATAATTTCTCTAAAGGGAGGTACAAAGCTTGACATGCATCTTCCAGATTACCAGAAGATTCCAGGTTCGAATCCTGGCAGATTCCTTTTAAGAGACATGCATGTCAAGCTTCGTACCTCCCTTTAGAAAAATTATAAATGACTGTGCTTAAACTGACACACAATATTTTTAGCACAACGCAATCTGACTTTTAATTATCCCTACAGAAGAATGGCCCTGACTAACAATAGCCTATACCTTTCATGAATCACTTACCTGACAAAAATCTTCGTTACTCAAACTACCGCAATAAAGCGTGCGCCAATACTGCCAGCTGAATAAAGTTAGCAAATGAAAGATTTTGATAAAGAACAAACAATGTATTTACCTTAATAGTGTTCAAAAGTCATAATATATATTTCAGTTCATGACATCCAGTCTTACAAATTTGCTGTCTCTGATGGACACACGTCCAGATCATCCCCTCTCAAAACTCCGCCATCTCTCTCCCCACATCCCCCACTGCTGGCGACTCACCTCCAACTGCGCAACGCTACGCGCTGTTAACAGCCAACTGCCCAACACTACAATAGCATATACTCCAACAATGCAAACCAACCACGGCCTTCACACAGCACAGCCAGTGACTTTCATACAGAGTGCTGTGTGGCGTTACCAATAAAAATCCTAAACAGCCTACTTACAGATTGAGAGTAAATTACTTTATACGCTTTAGTATAGTATAGTATTGGGTAAGTCCTGTTTAACGCTATTCTGTATTATGTATTGTGTATTGAACCAGGGACCTAGAAACGATGGAGAGGCTTAATTCCGCCATCGTCCTCAGTGGTTCACAACCCCACAACAGGTCACAGCAGTCCACCCACCCCACCACCTCCTCACACCGATCCCAGGGTTATTGTGTGATTCGGCACCCAATGGACCCCCCCCCCCCCCCTGGAACGTCTCATAACAGACAAGTATAGCCCCAAATGTTTGCGTGGTAGAGTAATTATGGTTTACGCGTACTTGGAGACAGTGTTTGCACAGCAATCGCCGACATGGTGTAACTGAGGCGGAATAAGGGGAACGAGCCCGCATTCGCCGAGGCAGATAGAAAACTGCCTTAAAAACCATCAGCCGGGCGTATTCGATCCAGGGCCGGCACGGCACGCCTTCCTGCTCGGGAAGCAGCGCGCTAGACCATGCACTTAGGCAGGTGGACTGGTTAACCCTAGGATGCAATGTGTCAAAATCGAACATGAATGCATATGCAGAGTCTGCGAGGCCCTGTCCTTATTTTAATTTGTTCTCTTTTTATGTACCCATTTTTTGTTCCATTTTTTTGTTTCAGATTTATCGAAATGTTCCTAAGTTACACTAAAAAATCTGGTGGTACTGCGTAATATTTCATTATTTTTGTACGGTCCGTGCCTCAGTCTTTAAACATGGGACTTTTATAGGACCGCTTCGTTATCTGTCTTTCTGTTCGATTGTTAAAAACCCTTTTTCTCTCGAATTGGTAGGAGAACCACGTTTAAATTTATGTCACATATTAAGGTGTACGGTCCCTTGGAGGGTTAAGAACGTTAGGTTTCTAAGTGAATTCAGTCAAAAGACAAGGCCATGTACGTCACGTATTTTGATACTTGAAACCTAACTCACCAAAACCAGTAGTGTAGTTCCCGTTGCGTCTGCATCTCGTGGTCGCGCGGTAGCGTTCTCGCTTCCCACGCCCGGGTTCCCGGGTTCGATTCCCGGCGGGGTCAGGGATTTTCTCTGCCTCGTGATGACTGGGTGTTGTGTGCTGTCCTTAGGTTAGTTAGGTTTAAGTAGTTCTAAGTTCTAGGGGACTGATGACCATAGATGTTAAGTCCCATAGTGCTCAGAGCCATTTGAACCATTTTGTCTATATGCAGTAAATAATCAGGTTTGTAGGGAACCCTCAATGCGCGGGTCCTACTAGCACCTGGACAATATTTAAAGCTCTCTTTGATGTTTATCACCTACTCTCACATGCATACAACGTATATATATACGAGGCCTGTTCAGAAAGTAAGCTCCGATTGATTGCCAAATTGAAACCACAGTGAACATCAGAAATGTTTTACTTCTAACAATTAGCTACACCTTTCGGCTACTTCTCTACGTAGTCGCCGTTCTGACTTAGACTTTTGTCATAGCGTTGTACCAACTTTTCAATAGCCTCATCATAGAAGGCAGTCGCCAGTGCTTTCCGCCAATTCTCCACGCTGGCCCACACCTCGTTGTCTATGTCAAAATGTTGTCTTCAAAGACAGCGGTTCATGTGACCAGAGATGAAACTCAGGGGGAGACAATTGCGGACTGTATTGTGGGTAATCTAACATTTCCATTTGAAAACGATGCAGGAGCATCTTCATTGCCCCTGCAGAATGCGGCTGAGAATTGTCTTGAAGAAGAAACAGCACGACAGTTATGTAATGTTAGCTGCATAGCTTCAGACGAAATTTCTCACCAGGCCCTCGTACTTGGCGGCAGACACTATTTTCTAGACATCTTTACGCACTCACTGCGAGCTCAGAAATGAGAAGAGCGACGTGATGCTAACTGGGGTTATACTAGAGACACTACCCAACACATCTGTGCAAAGCTTTATCGGATTTTCATAGTCGTTTCCATTTCGCGACCGATCGGAGCTTACTTTCTGAACGCCCCTCGTATATATATATATATATATATATATATATATATATATATATATATATATATAAAATTGTGGTTCTAGATGTTACAAGAATTATTAAGCTCCGTACCTTGTATTACAACGTCCTTATTTTAGAAAATTATAGGAATTACAAGCTTTATTCTGACAAACAATTGTTGCACATTTTTCACAAAATCTTGCATTTTTCTCAGTTTACGTCTGACAAAGAAGAAGCAAAAGTAATGCCACTATCTTCTTCACAGATGTTGTTTCTTTACTTCATACATATCAGGGTGCTTTTCCTGTGTTTGTTATATGGACAATATTTGCGCCTTGTTTGTCTTTCCTGATAAAGCTAATTGGTTCAGTACTGAGACATCTTTTCGCACACCACATCTGTGCATGGCATCATCTGTTTTCTTTGGGATGTTGTGGATCTGAATACGAGGCTCCATTAGTGATGTTACCATTTCCTCCAGTAGATCTCTTAGGAACAAACACCTTATATCGGTTCTTCCACTATGGTATGTTGGATATATATAAATGATCTAGGAGAAAGCGTCAGATGCACTTTAAGGCTATTCGCAGATGACGTAGTTGTTTATACCAAAGTAGCAACGCCAGAAAATAGTAAGAACGACCTGCAGAGAAATGATAAATGGTACCTAATCTGGCAGTTCACACTGAACGTAAATAAATGGAACATATTGTGCATGCATAGGAAAAGAACTCCACTACTGTACAGTTACACTATTGATGACAAACAGCTGTAGACAGCGTCTTCTGTAAAATATATAGGCGTAACTATGCAGATCGACCTTAAGTGGCATGACCATATAAAACAGATTGTGTGAAAAGCAAACACTAGACTCAGATTCATCGGAAGAATCTTAAAGAAATCTAGCTCATGCACGAAAGAAGTGGCTTATAAGCCGCTTGTTCAGTATTGTACATCTATCTGGGATACATGTCGGGTAGAACATAGAGGAGGTCGATAAGATCCAACGAAGAGCGGCGCTTTTCTTCATGGGATCGTTTAGCTGGCGAGAGAGCATTACGGAGATGCTAAACAAACCCCTGTGGCAGACGTTACAAGGAGAGATTTACTATTGAAATTTCGAGACAGCACTTTTCAGGAGGAGTTAGGCAATATATTACTTCACCCCCACATACATCTCGGGTATTGATGACGTGGAGAACATTCGAGAAATTAGAGCCAATACAGAGGCTTACCGACAATCATTCTTCCCACGCAGTATTCGCGAGTGGAACAGGGTTGGAGGGATCAGACAGTGGTATCGAAAGTACCCTCCGCCACACGCCATTAAATGGCTTCCGGAGTATTATGTAGATGCAGATGGTTAATAACCGAAACATTTAGATCACTAATGGGACAAATAAACAGCTGATGGTTGAAAAGCATTTTACAAAATACATTACGGCTGTTGAACCTCACGTTATGCAAACATTACATAAATGCAAAACTCCGGCCCTACAACACCTCCATTAGACAAGAAAACTTTCGTTAAATACAGCCAGACGATTAGGGGAAACAGAGAAGAACGGAAGGAAAATAATGACGATAATTTTGGGACTAAAATAAGACAAGTGTAAATGAAAGTTGAGAAGTAAAGGAGTTTAGGAAAACAATAGAACGAATATTATACACAAAGAGGAAGAAAAGAGTGGCAGTCCGTGGACACTAAAAAGGCTGTATGAAAATAGTATACTAAATAATTAACAGGGAAGAGCATGAAATGATTTTGATTTAAAACAGGGTGTATGTTAACGATAATGCTCTATAATATCATTGGTTAATACAGTCTCTATGCCTGTACATTAACCAACTTGCGTTGTAATAGCTAACACAATAAATACTTCTTTCTTAAACTCGGTTTGAAGCAATTAAACAGAATGCAAATCTAGCCACCCTGGCTCTGAAGGAGCTTCATTAACTAACCAGCCTAGTACATGAGGACCCTCAAACTTTCATGCATTGAAGAGCCATGTTCATTAACAAAACTACGCTAGTATGTAAGAAAAAAGGTTAGTACTAACATCAGAAACTGTTAATTAAATAAAGCACAACAAACTATAACTCTTTAAACAAAAAATGTGCTTTGATAAGTAGTCTTTTAACCTACTCATCATATAGTTGGCTGTGTAAATGCTAACACAACATTAAATTCAAGTTCATCACTTTCTCATGAAATGAACACTAGTAAAACTTTGTAACTCTGATCAAAGTGCAAAAATGCAACAATTAATAATCTTTCCTCCTTCAGATCAACTTTACTATTTTCAGGCAGCTTTTCAAGTAAGGCAAATTATTTAAAGAAATGGCTGCAAATTGATTTAAAAATTCACTGGAAGTGGAGTATTTCTCAAACTATAAAACTGAACTTTAAACACTATAACTCCACACATCAAAAACCAATCACAACTATTTTTACAACTGCCGAATAAGTCCTTCTATAATAAATTAGGACACTCGGAATTAAATTCACTAGGACAGGATTCCTGTCCAGGTTTATGATTTGGAATCATCACGGGTGTAAGACAGGAGTTTTAGCAACACCACGATTATTATTAAAATTAACCAAATTTCACCAACACCTGCTCCCTTTACAGAGCACCAAATATAAACAATTTTTCGGAAGGCTCGTGGTACTGGTAGCGTAATTTGCAGCGGCTGTTAACATGACGGTGAAGCAGTCATGGCAGTATTGTTGGCCTCGCCCTGTTACAGATCTTTTCGGCATCGGAATCATACTTCTATAGGGCCAAAAACGATGCCACGATAATGATGTCACCAAATGTAGCATCCGAGGACCATAAACACTGCTCTTAAGCTCCTCTGGCCTCAAAATTCCAAAAATATGAGCCACAATGGTCCGCCACTACTAGCGAGATGTTAACCACAGCACAGCTCAGCCCAGACTCCTTACCCGTCACAAAGGACGAGTTGTCACTTGCGCGCCAACCACACCTTTTCCACTCTACCAAGCTACTTCCGTAGCTGCAGGACTTACCCACATCTTCTACATCTACATCTACATCTACATCTATACTCCGCGAGCCACCTTACGGTGTGTGGCGGAGGGTACTTATTGTACCACTATCTGATCCCCCCTTCCCTGTTCCATTCACGAATTGTGCGTGGGAAGAACGACTGCTTGTAAGTCTCCGTATTTGCTCTAATTTCTCGGATCTTTTCGTTGTGATCATTACGCGAGATATATGTGGGCGGTAGTAATATGTTGCCCATCTCTTCCCGGAATGTGCTCTCTCGTAATTTCGATAATAAACCTCTCCGTATTGCGTAACGCCTTTCTTGAAGTGTCCGCCACTGGAGCTTGTTCAGCATCTCCGTAACGCTCTCGCGCTGACTAAATGTCCCCATGACGAATCGCGCTGCTTTTCGCTGGATCATGTCTCTCTCTTCTATTAATCCAACCTGGTAAGGGTCCCATACTGATGAGCAATACTCAAGAATCGGACGAACAAGCGTTTTGTAAGCTACTTCTTTCGTCGATGAGTCACATTTTCTTAGAATTCTTCCTATGAATCTCAACCTGGCGCCTGCTTTTCCCACTATTTGTTTTATGTGATCATTCCACTTCAGATCGCTCCGGATAGTAACTCCTAAGTATTTTACGGTCGTTACCGCTTCCAATGATTTACCACCTATGGCATAATCATACTGGAATGGATTTCTGCCCCTATGTATGCGCATTATATTACATTTATCTACGTTTAGGGAAAGCTGCCAGCTGTCGCACCATGCATTAATCCTCTGCAGGTCCTCCTGGAGTACGTACGAGTCTTCTGATGTCCCACCCTACGTTCCCTAATAATGGACCAAGTTATATAACAATCAGTCCAGTAGTTATTTAAATCCACAAACACATTTTAAACACCATTGTTCAAAAAATTCACATAACTGAAATATGTATACATAGTCAAAGACTTTCCATAACAGATACAACACTGAACACAAGCAACACTACAAATTGACACAGAACTATCGATATACATACAAAACAGGTAGAAAATAAAACTTTGAACATAGCTGCTAAGGTTCAGTGAACGTGTCAGAATTATATTGTAACAAACAAGCCCTCGGTCACAAATATTGAGTCAAAATTAACCTGGTTTCGACGCTACTATGAGCGTCGTCTTCAGATTTAGACTAACTGTACTAAAACATTAGGTTTATAGTACATTAATAAAATTAAAGTTTGTACTGACTCGAAAAGATGCAGTATTTACAAGTCACATATTAAAAAAGATCTAAGCCGGAAAGGCGACGTCATGAACACTTGTGAGATGGCGAGCCGCTAAGGGCTGCTCGTACTGTGAACAGCGTCGAAACCAGGTTAATTTTGACTTAATATTTGTGACCGAGGGCTTATTTGTTTCAATATAGGTAGAAAATAGGTGTTACAGGCTTCTGGGAGAAAACGACGAAAAAGATAAGCTCAATATCAACAGAAGAAAGGAGAGAAGAACTTGAGGGAAGTGTGAAAAAAAGCTGCAAAGAATGAAAGAAGAAAAGAAGGAAGTTGTTCTTAGTAGATTAAACCAATAAAAAAAGCGATGGCTACTTCCTCAATTCATCATAGCTCACAAACTTAAATCTTAAGCTTAACAAGCCAGTCTTATTTAGATCTCTAAATGAATGTTGGTGTTTAACAGTTTATTAGGGAGCATTTATTACTTATTTTGCAATAGTTTTATGAAAGACTTTCAGTTTTAGCTTAGGGCTGTATTGCAAAGTTTTGTACGTGATTTGAGAGATTTTTGACATCATATGATAAAAGCTAAAACTGCGTTTGTTCCTTATGTACTTAGAAGAGTGGTATTTCTTTGAGCAACCTACTGGGTTAGTCTCACTCCTGTGATGTTCATCGAATGAGATAAATGATACTTGGAGGACCGTTTATTTAAACTGCGTCGTTCGTCAGGGAGGGAGAATTCATCACTTGCATGCGACACATATGACCGAGTTCACGGACTCGACGCACGGAATTCACACAATGTGGCGCGAGAATTTATGCGTGGTTGCGGGCAGCCACGCTTCCGTCTAATTTGACTACACAATCACGGCCAGCGGTGCGATTCGCGCTGGTATGTGGTCCTGCCTGATAAACGCCACATGACGCACGTTCTACCCGTCTGCTCGTCTCAGCTCTAAACTGGACGTCGACAAACTGAACCATGCCAACGACTAACGTAGCTGACGCAAACAACGACAGTAAATTTATTTCATAGGTTTACTATGAGCCGAACAAGGGAGGAATCACTGAACAGAACAACGCATGTTTGCATCTGCGTCATGGAATCTAGTAACTAATGAAATAAGGCTGCTTTAGGAAGTTTCTTCGAATTTCACAACACTATTACTCCCCACTAAATGAAGGCAGAAGCTTGACGTAAATTTTATCTTACTGACAGTGCAATGATGGAGTTAAATACTCTTGCTACAGAAAACTGTCAACACACCTTTCGTTGATTTCGTCTTCTGCAGCAACTCGCAAACCTTCCCTTCTAGAGACGAAATCAGTGTTGCTCGACTGGATAAGCTTGTAACACGCCCGGGGGTACAATTGGGTGGGGTACCTTAAAGTGGTTGTCGTTCCTTGACCGTGCGCCCTGTCCACACGATGTACCTGGCAATCCCACGGCGGTCTTACTGTTCTGCTCCACACTGCTGCTGGCTTGCCTGGAATTATCTGTCGAAATATACAAGCGAGTTAGGGGAGCCACTCAACGTCAAAACACAACACTGTCTTACGTTTGGTATGAACAACTATACTCCGAGACGATAAAAGAAGAACGCATTTTGCACTGTTTACATTCTAAATGCTTATCTCAATTAACAATCTTGAGCATTATCTGTCCAGAATATCACTCAGACGAGCGTACACGTAACCGACTCGACGCGGATGACTGTTGATGATGCGGAGGCCGACTGATCGAACGGAAGTTCTTACGCTCGTCACACATAGAGATATCTGGTAATAGTCCTTCTCTACACTAGTAATAATATAACACTGTTCGTAAAGTTAATTTTTCAGTTCTCAGTTCTCACTTGTACGAGCGTGCGCGTAGCCGTCGCGGTGCGGCTAATTGTTGATAATGCGGAAACGCGATGATCGAACACACGTTCTCACGCTCGCTACAAGACACTGGCACTTAAATGCACACTTTTATGGTAACTAATTTTTGCTGATTCACATTAGTTCATTCTGAGAGACCGAACACGGCGCGGATGATTGATACAGTACGGTACGACAGGCAACGAGAGGATACGCAAATACGTTATCGGCCGCACTGCTCATTTTTAATTACATCTTGACGCACTTTCGATGAAGCACTTCCATATTTCATCACTTTACTGTAATAGCACTTGAAGCAACTGTTCAACCTCCATACTAACAATGCCTCTCACATGCTGAGCTACCCACTACACAACATAACAGTTCCGTGTCCCGCGCTCGACTCTGCAGACGCGGCTGCCCGCAAAGATACTCCACAACTATGCCAGCGATATGACACTACGCTTACAAGCTGTAGCAGGATCAGACACGGTAACTGTGCCTAAAGGGTGCAAAAGATGTACTACTACCAGGTTAACAACAAGCTCGTAAATGAAAGCAATGTCTTCGTACGGAAACTGAACTGTACTGTCACTTCTTTGCTACACAACAACCGCCAAGGTCATGCTAGTCTGAAGTTACAGTCTCGACACTTACACACGCAGCCGCAGTCATTCTTAATAGCCAGCTTACGGTATTCAAACGACATTGTTACCGAAATATTGGAAAACGAATTGTCTGTGACAGAATGCTCGCTCAAATATTCCACAACTGCATCCCTTTGAAAGTCTAGTTCTCGTTCCCGACTTACACAATACGTTACGTGGAATTTAGGTAATGGAAAAGTTACATTTTACACTTAAAATCCGAATTTTCAGTCGTTCGTCTTTCTTATTCGTTCCCAGTCACTTTACAGCACTCCGTGGTCACACTTAACTCTCAGTGCCGCAAAACTATTACTCGTACTTCTATTGAGAGCTCTTAATACACACGTCCTATCGTCATGTGCTACTCCCTTAGCCCGCGAAGTACTCGCTAACATCCACTTTCCTCATTGCCTGGGCTATACTACAGCCGATAACCTATCGGTATAAACACGCACTATTCCGCGTCTTCTACAATGAAACAATCACAACTTACTATTTTTCGAAGACATTTATCAAATGAAGAAATTTAGAAACCCACAAATATCAACATAATTTCCTCCTTAAATATATGAATTACCGTAATATGTTTCTTGGTGCCCCACACCATAACTGTAAAATATATTTCACAAATGTCCCCTGGGCGTATGATTCATTCTGTCAGACACAATTCCCACGTTGTCAGTTAGTTAGCAGGAAAAGAATATTGATTTGTCACACTTCTTCACATTCACATCTCCATTAACACTAATAACTAAACGTATTAAATCAGAAGTGTTAACAAAAGCTATAGTATTCACAAAAGTTAAATTTACATTTCCAAGTCACGTTGTTTTGACGGATTAAGATTTTATAATCCGTCGGTAGTGTGATCGTTCGGCAACAGCTGTTACTGGTTGGAATTGTTGCAGGATTGCAAGAGCACATCTGTTCCGGTAAAACTAGATTAATCTCTGCGTGAGTATACTTGCTATCATTAACTTTTGTTTGACCGATGTAAAGGCACTATGCGTCAATACGACTACGGAGCTCCTTACTTTCAAAAGAACCATCCTTTATCTTTTATGTCCTTCCACATATAACTGGGAGTACTCTTTAAAGAGTTTAAAATTACTTTTCAAAAACTTTAAATCTGCCCTCCACCGTACCGACCTCAAATATTCTCACGATAGTCACACTCATGCTACTGTGGAGCTACCATGTCTGAAGGTGAATTAACGCATTCGGTGTTGCGACTGCGAGGCATCGCAGCAGTTCACGGATACCTACTTTTGAAGTGGAGGCACATAGACGGAGTCTTTCTTAAAACGAAAACAAAAAAGCAACAAAATCATGGACTGCCACACGCCATGAGCACGACTTTTGATATCAGTAGTGAAATGTGAGAACTGTACTCCTCTTATACAGTGTAATACGGTTTACGTTGAACAGTGTTAAGGTAACTGCGCTTTTTGAAACCTAGAACCCAAAAAGATTTCTTTACGGGGTTGCTATCTCGGCAAGACGCACGTAGGCTAATGAACGGGCGAGCTAGCTACCTGTACCAGAGGCCGGTAATCATAATAACCGTTGACTTAAAGCGATTTCCCGGTATAGAGGTTTAAAAAACAGTAATTTTGGTTATTTTCGCTCCTCACTGCCTTAACAATACTCGATGAAGAGGAATTTGGCGGGGAATTGTTGCCTGTACCAGAAAATTACGTTTCAATGGAAGAGCGCAACGACCACCCTGGCCGCTCTTGGCGCTTGGGCTGATTGCGAATCCGATCGACATCTCTTTCTCTGTAAAGCGATTGTAATATCGTCTGTCGAAGAAAATATCGATATAGGTGTTGCACCTGATCACGAGATGTCTCAGGGTGCATGACAAAGAAATTGACCGTCATTGTACTACCTTTTCAGACGAATCATGATTCCACCTAAAAGGTACGTTAATTTACAAAATAACAATTACTAGAGTTCTGAGAAGCCTAACGTTATACACGAGGCACACTTGCATCATCAGAAAATAGGCGTGTAGTAGGCTATTAGCGATGAGAGAACACATTTCTTTTCCAGGAATCAGTTAACAGTGAAAGATACTTGGAAAATATTCTGGTGACTTTTTTTTGACCAAGCAACTGGCCTTCAACAGGACTCTGCGACAGCACATACAGCCAACTCCTCATTACAGGCAACTCGAGACGTGTTTCAAGATAGAGTTACCACTAACAACATGTAGCTTCCTCGTTTTTCCAATTTAAGCCCATTTTTATCTCTATGGTGTGAGGGGTGATAGAAGAGAAACTGTAAAAATCAGATCCTCACACTTTATATGAACTTACGACTAACATTTGTTGAGAAATTGCTGCCATTTGTCAGAGGGAACTGTAGAGTGTAGGCCTAATGAGCAATTTTCTAAGCATGTCTCATAAATGCTTGAAAAACGAACGGTGGCAGTTCCATCGTCACTTCGATTAATATACTTGAGTAATTTGCTTACCTTTTTAAGTTTTGTGTGTATGATAAAAATAACTTAACTGACAAACTATACTATATTTACTGCGGCTTGTCAATCGCACCGCGAACACAGCAGCTGGCCACGCTGGCAAACAGCATACTGCGAAAGCGGTTGCGTTAACGATTGATCGTACTTTATATGGAAACCATGATATTAACTCCAAGTATGGAACTAATTTCACACACAATTCAAAGATGCAGAATGAATATGCAGACACTTAAATAATAATTACTCTTGACCGTAAAGACCAGCATCCTGCACAAATGCGCAGCCACGAAATAAAATCGGAATATGAGTGCCTTTTTTACATCATCCTGTCTTTTTTTCCAACTATGCCGTCAAGGTAAGCAGGGATTCCCTGTTCTATACCACGAGCCAAACAGAAGAAAGAATTTGCTTTATCCTTATATTATGAAATCTTTAAAATAAGGAATGAGAGACACGAAGAGTACTGTTGTGTAAGTTCCACGTGATCTTCCACTGAATCAGCAGCTGATAACGACACATAATACTATCCCAAAAATTCCAACTCATCTAAATACGTACATGTATATGTCTATATTGATAACAAGTGTACCATGTCAGTTACTGTATGTGTACTGGAACAACGTCCGTTGTCATCTGCCGTGTTGCCAGGAGAAAACTTTAATACTTTAATCTGTACAATCAAATGATCTATACACGACTGCTTAAGTCTTTTATTGCCCTTTGAATCTTTGGAAAGTCATTGTTTATTAGTTTATTGATATTCGAAAATTTTTAACGGTCTTTGCAGTCGAAAAGTAAATAAGAAAGTGGTGACTATACTAAGACTACCCATTTTTTTAATTGTAATTATCTAGATGACTGCATATAAGAATCTGTTTCATTCTTTTTTAATTCCGTTGACGTCTATTACTATGGTTTTTATGTTTCCTCTCACATTCAAACAACCTTGTCTATCCAAGTGGGGTTCTTTGCACCTTCTTCAGCCCTGTGATCGCCAGTTTTTATTGTCCTTTGGAGCTTTGGTAAGTCGTAGTTTCTTAATTTATTCATACTCAAAATTTTTGAAAGGCCTTTGTCATTAGTCTACTGACTGGTTCGATGCGGCCCGCCACGAATTCCTTTCCTGTGCTAACCTCTTCATCTCAGTGTAGCACTTGCAACCTACGTCCTCAATTATTTGCTTGACGTATTCCAATCTCTGTCTTCCTCTACAGTTTTTGCCCTCTACAGCTCCCTCTAGTACCATGGAAGTCATTCCCTCATGTCTTAGCAGATGTCCTATCATCCTGTCCCTTCTCCTTATCAGTGTTTTCCACATATTTCTTTCCTCTCCGGTTCTGCGTAGAACCTCCTCATTCCTTACCTTATCAGTCCACCTAATTTTCAACATTCGTCTATAGCACCACATCTCAAATGCTTCGATTCTCTTCTGTTCCGGTTTTCCCACAGTCCAGGTTTCACTACCATACAATGCTGTACTCCAGACGTACATCCTCAGAAATTTCTTCCTCAAATTAAGGCCGGTATTTGATATTAGTAGACTTCTCTTGGCCAGAAATGCCTTTTTTGCCATAGCGAGTCTGCTTTTGATGTCCTCCTTGCTCCGTCCGTCATTGGTTATTTTACTGCCTAGGGAGCAGAATTCCTTAACTTCATTGACTTCGGGACCATCAATCCTGATGTTAAATTTCTTGCTGTTCTCATTTCTACTACTTCTCATTACCTTCGTCTTTCTCCGATTTAATCTCAAACCATACTGTGTACTCATTAGACTGTTCATTCCGTTCAGCAGATCATTTAATTCTTCTTCACTTTCACTCAGGATAGCAATGTCATCAGCGAATCGTATCATTGATATCCTTTCTCCTTGTATTTTATTCCACACCTGAACCTTTCTTTTATTTCCATCATTGCTTCCTCGATGTACAGATTGAAGAGTAGGGGCGAAAGGCTACAGCCTTGTCTTACACTCTTCTTAATACGAGCACTTCGTTCTTGATCGTCCACTCTTATTATTCCCTCTTGGTTGTTGTACATATTGTATATGACACGTCTCTCCCTATAGCTTACCCCTACTTTTTTGAGAATCTCGAACAGCTTGCACCATTTTATATTGTCGAACGCTTTTTCCAGGTCAACAAATCCTATGAAAGTGTCTTGATTTTTCTTTGGTCTTGCTTCCATTATTATCCGTAACGTCAGAATTGCCTCTCTCGTCCTCCAGCCATTTCGTCTTAGCTTCCCTGCACTTCCTATTTATTTCATTCCTCAGCGACTTGTATTTCTGTATTCCTGATTTTCCCGGAACATGTTTGTACTTTCTTCTTTCATCAATCAACTGAAGTATTTCTTCTGTTACCCATGGTTACTTCGCAGCTACCTTCTTTGTACCTATGTTTTCCTTCTCAACTTCTGTGATGGCCCTTTTTAGAGATGTCCATTCCTCTTCAACTGTACTGCCTACTGCGCTATTCCTTATTGCTGTATCTATAGCGTTAGAGAACTTCAAACGTATCTCGTCATTCCTTAGTACTTCCGTATCCCACTTCTTTGCGTATTGATTCTTCATGACTAATGTCTTGAACTTCAGCCTACTCTTCATCACTGCTATATTGTGATCTGAGTCTATGTCTGCTCCTAGGTACGCCTTACAATCCAGTATCTGATTTCGGAATCTCTGTCTGACCATGATGTAATCTAATTGAAATCTTCCCGTATCTCCCGGCCTTTTCCAAGTATACTTCCTCCTCTTGTGATTCTTGAACAGGGTATTCGCTATTACTAGCTGAAACTTGTTACAGAACTCAATTAGTCTTTCTCCTCTTTCATTCCTTGTCCCAAGCCCATATTCTCCTGTAACCTTATCTTCTACTCCTTCCCCTACAACTGCATTCCAGTCGCCCATGACTATTAGATTTTTGTCCCCCTTTACATACTGCATTACCCTTTCAATATCCTCATACACTTTCTCTATCTGTTCATCTTCAGCTTGCGACGTCGACATGTATGCCTGAACTATCGTTGTCGGTGTTGGTCTGCTGTCGATTCTGATTAGAACAACCCGTTCAATACAAAAGTAAATAAGAAAGCGTTGACTATACGAAGGCTGCAGTCTGCCACGGACTCTATTCAGGAGCTTAATTTGACCCTTCCTAATTTCAGTATATTCTACGATTGTTTTAGCCCGGTGGCAGGTTCGAATCCTGCCTGGGCATGGATGTGTGTGATGTCCTTAGGTTAGTTAGGTTTTAGTAGTTCTAAGTTCTAGGGGACTGATGACCTTAGAAGTTAAGTCCCATAGTGCTCAGAGCCATTTGAACCATTTGATTGTTTTAGCCGTTATCTACGATGCCATATTGTGGACACGCCCACGGATTCTTAATGTTCTCTTCTCAAAGTACGCTTTAAGATTGTCAGTTTCCACAAACACTAATAAACAAAAACCACTACGACCAGTGCCCTTCTGCGTGAGTCAATTCCGCGATTTCCCACTCATCTCTGCTCCGCTTGTACGCTTTGATTACCGTGCCACTTGCCTGCATCTCTGTAAAAGCCTGTAGGGAAATACAGGACCAAAAATCTAACTCAGTACTTTCCTTTCCCAGATATTTAGCTTCTACTCCGAAGCCTCTGTCAGCACCTGTGCCTCACTGCCATACATAAGACCTGATTTGATCATTGTTTTGTAAAGTGGCAGCTTTTATTTCCTACTTAGGTTCTTACTTTTGAGCATGGTATATAGTGCTCTATATGATCTTTCGGCAGCTTAAATTGGGTTTGTTATATCTGCCCCCACTTTGTTTTCTGATGTTATTACTGAGCCAAGAGAAATAAAGCTATCTACTCTTTCAACGTTGCACTCTTCTTACTGTAGATCATCTGTGTTTCTTCTAACTCTCTCGGTTACCATATACATAGATTTTGTCTCACTGATTTCTAAACCAAGGTTCTTCGCAGCGGCTTCAAACTTTTTGAGGGCTGACGTGAGGGCCTCCGTACTTCTGGCACTTCATCTGCCTTCATCTGCATAGGCTAAGATTTGTAAAAGTCTATTGTAAATATTGCCACCTGGGTTTGTGGTTATTGATCTTACTGCATTCTCTAATACCTCGTTGAATAGTATTGGGGATTGTGGACCTCCCTGTCTTAGGCCTTCTTCCGTTGGGAATGATCTCGACAGACATCCCTGAACTTTAAGCTGGCTTTTGCTGTTTTCCAGGGTCACCTCGGTTAATTTTAATAGCTTCTTATGACATTTGAATGTCTGCATTGTTTCCCACAGTGCTGATCTTTTAACTCTGTCATAGGCCTGCTTAAAGTCTATAAAGAGATGTTCTAATATTACATTATATTCGTAAGTCTTCTCCAGCGTCATACATACTGAAAGCTGTAGACCTCTCAGATACAAAACCTGCCTGGTACTCGCCTAGAATCTTTTCTGCTCTTCACCTTACTCTCCTTGTTATAGCTGTAGAAAGGATTTTGTACGTCTACAAAATACTAAGCGGCGATATTCATCAGTAGTTCTTGCACTGCATGCGTGATCCTTTCTTATGTATAGGACAGATGGTTGTTAACGTCGAGTCTTCTGGCATTTTCTCTGTTTTTCAGGACACTGTAATTATTTGTGTACCCATACTAATACTTCACTTCCATATTTTATCATTTCCGCTGTTACCAGGACGTGTCCAGGAGCTTTGTTATTCCCAAGTTGCTTTATAATTTCCCTTAACTCTTCTATCGATGGTGGTTCTGCATCCACTGCATCATCATCTCCATCCACCTCTTGCTCTCCTTCAGTTTCTTCGCTAGCCCCTCCATTTGTCTCTTCACTTACGATGTGTCTGTTTGACAGTAAAACTTCAAAATGTTGTGCCCATGTATCTATTATTTTTGCCTTTCCAAATATCAAACTGCCAGTCTCATCTTTCAGCATGTCCGTCCTTGGGTGGTATCGTCTCCTTACGTGTCCCATCCCATCAAAGAATTTCCTCTCCTGCTTATTTTCAAAGTTCTTCTGTGTTTCATCCATCCTTTCCCATTCCTCTACTCTCTATTTAATCCGCGCTAAATTCTTAGCTAACTTTATCTTCTCTTTAAAAATAGCCTCATTATTTCGTGTAGGTCTCTGAACATTCTTTGTCGAGCATGAGTTCTATCATCTAGCGCCTTTGACATATCCTCATCAAACCATCCGTTTCTTTCCTGTTTTCCTCTTTCTCCAAGTACCTCTTGAGCTGGTGTATTTTTGCAACTTCTCTTGCACTTTGTTCCTATACTTTTCCTTTTTCTTCTGATCTTTGACCATCTCCACATGGTAGACCATACTTTTCTACAAGCCAGACCTTCTGGCGTTAACTGCAGTCCATTCTAAGGTTTTGATTCTTACCAAAAGTAGGCCTGAGTCAATATCCCTCCTCGACGGCTAATCACATCCAAAATATCTGAGGCATGCCGGCCATCTATCAGTACATGATCTATTTGATTTCTCGTCCACCCATCTGTGGATACCCAAGTCTCCTTATGAATGTCTTGTAATCACTAATCCTTTGCCAAAAGCAAATTTCATCAGTTATCAACCATTTTTATTTGATTCCACGTGTTTACTATGAAGACCTGCCACTGGTTGGTTCTCTTTCTCTTTACCTACTATAGCATTACTATACCCCAGGATAATATTACGTCATACTTTGGTAGCTTATCATATATTTGCTCCAATTTCTCATAAAATTCTTCTTTCTCTTCTTGAGCTTCATCTTCCGTTGGGGCATGCTCACTAATCAGCGACAAGTTGGAGAATTTTCATTTCAGCATCAGTCGGCATAATGTGGGGTTCTTGTTTCATATTCCACCATGGCTTGACTGGTGGATTCCTTTACCATAAAACTTATTTCTAATCTATCTGCTGTTGATCAAGGTATAATGCTCAAAATCAACCTTCTCTGTTTCTCTCCATCTTATCTCCTGCAATGCTGCAAATTCAATGGCAAAGTAACTAGAACGAAAACAAATGACTCGGCTAGGAACACTACGGAAAAGTCGTCGTGAAATATCTGCAGAATTTATCGAAACACGGGGAAGAACTGCAGATTCATGTCTCTTCAGATTCCACGTATCAGCTACGATATCTCCTATTGCTCAAAAAAGAGTAAGACAGTGACATTGCTGAGTTCTACGCATTTCAGAGGAAATATATGGCGGCGAAGCAGCAAAACCTATTATAATCCTAGATTATAATGCAACTAAATCAGGTGTAGACACAATGGACAAGTTAGTCAGGACCTACACCACAAAACGTATAACAAGAAGATGGTCCATGGTTATTTTTTATAATATCTTCTCGTAGAAGAAGGTGTAATTAGATGAATGACGAACACTACGTTCACTTAACGAAGGTTTATTCAGCACTTGCACATACAAGGGCGTGCAGCGAACTACCTCCGGCCATAACACATACGGTATACTCGTATATACAGTTACAGAATATTCCTGTACAATGATTCTTGACATTTGTCGATACTTCTAGAATGTACTCGAACCGAATATAGAAATTAAAATTTTACAGTTCAGGTAAGTTTATAACTCACGACACTCCATGTAACTGTTTAGTATCATAACCACTACACTACTGTACTACTCAGCGTCTTCTGCGACAGTGCTCCCTCCTTAAGAAAACAACGTCTCGATGTTACGTCATCCTAGTCCGGGAACGAGTCATCGGTCCTGCATACTCCTACTCCCTATGACTGATGTTCACCCTGGCGGTGACCTACTTAGAACTTCCCTTGCCACTACGCTCCTCGTCACCTTTCCGCTTGTTGCCTATCGCTGGAGCTTCGAATTTACCCTGGGTTACAGGATACTTATAGGGCTTCATTTGAAGGACGTTGACCATATCTCTGATCTTTCGTCGTCGCGTGTGGCCATCGAAATCTTCAACTTCATAAGTAACATCAGACAACTTACAACCTTATAAGGTCCAAAGTAGCGCCTGAGGAGCTTCTCAGAGAGACCAACCTTCCGAACAGGAGTGAAGGACCAGACGAGGTCACCAGGCTAGTAGACAACAGGGCGGTGGCTAAAGTCATACAATCGGCGATCGTTTTCTTGAGCCTGCAGCGTGTGGAGTCAAGCTAACTGCCAAGCTTCCTCAGTTCTGGTTAACACGTGGCCGATATAGTCGTCGTACACGTCATCAGGATGTAACAGAAGCACAGTGTCCATCGTCGTCGTCGCCTCGCGCCCATGCACCAGGAAAAATGGCGTCAATCCTGTGGAGTCTTGTTTGGCGATGTTGTAGGCAAACGTCACGAAAGGTAGCAATTCATCCCAGTTGCTCTGCTCAACATTGACGAACATTGATAGCATGTCTGCCAAGGTCTTATTAAGACATTCAGTAAGCCCATTAGTTAGTGAATGGTAGGCAGTCGTCATGTGATGAGTAATGTTGCACCGACGGCTTATATCTGTCACAAGATTTAAATTTTTCCCTCGATCCGTAATTAACGACCTTGGGGCACCGTGTTTTAATACATTGTCTTCTGCGATGAATTTGGCTACCTCGAATGCTTCGGCTGTTTTCACGGCTTTTGTAATGGCATAGCGTGTCAGATAATCAGTGCAAACAATAATCCACCTACTGCCACTAGCAGACGTTGCAAATCGTTGGAGGAGGTCAATCGCAACACTTTGGAAAGGCGTTTCGGCTGCTGAAATTGCTATGAGTCGGCCGGGTGGTTTCTAAGGAACTGCCTTTCTAAAATGTTCAAATGTGTGAAATCTTATGGGACTTAACTGCCAAGGTCATCAGTCCCTAAGCTTACACACTACTTAACCTAAATTATCCTAAGGACAAACATACACGCCCATGCCCGAGGGAGGCCTCGAACCTCCGCAGGGACCAGCCGCACAGCCCTCGACTGCAGCGCCACAGACCGCTCGGCTAATCCCGCACGGCGTGCCTTTCTCCTCTTGCACTGTCGACAGTGCGACACATAGTGACGGTCACTTCCAAATAAACCTGGCCACAAAAATATGTTGCGGACCGTTTCGTATGTCTTAATAAATCCTAAATTGCCAGCCTCAGATGTGTCATGGAATTTCTGTAGAACATCTAAGCGCATATAGGAATCACTGGTAGCCACCTCTTTACAAACGGTTCCAAGTTTTTCTTGCAAGTAATCCATTAACTACCTTAAATTGTCCTTCCACATTCTCTGACCGATTTAAGGCAAACATAATTTGAGATATCTTGGCGTCCTTCTTCTGCTCAGCAGAGAGATCCTGGAGTGCAGTGAGACAGTCACTATTTTCATATGCTGGAGTGCAGCGAGACAGTCACTATCTTCATCTGCTGGAGGCGCCGGGTATTGTTACTTGTGATAGCGCGCATTACCGACGACACAGTAGCTCCCATCTGGCCACGACAGAGCCGCCGTTTACGTGGCGAGAAACCCGAATTCGAGCCACATTCAACAGATCGCAATGTATCGGAGACAGAAGAAGAAGAGGACGTTACGTGACAGAAACTGCGTGCCACCACATGAGACATCCTTCCGGGTTTTCTGGTGACGATGGCCAAGATCCAAACAGGTGGCTGAAGGTATATCAGCGTAGAGCCAAATTTAACAAATGGCATTACACCGTGTGGTTGGCTAACGTATTTTTCTACTTGGAGGGCTCTGCCAAGCAATGGTACGAGAACAACGAGGAGAAGTTCACAAGCTGGGAAGTATTGCAGGCGAATCTGCGCAAGTATTTCGGCGACACACAACGATAGAAGTGCAAGGCTGAAGATAAATTAAATTGCAGGGCACAGCGTCCAGGAGAAACGACAGCACCCTACAAATGGTTCAAATGGCTCTGAGCACTATGGGACTCAACTGCTGAGGTCATTAGTCCCCTAGAACTTCGAAATAATTAAACCTAACTAACCTAAGGACATCACACACATCCATGCCCGAGGCAGGATTCGAACCTGCGACCGTAGCGGTCTCGCGGTTCCAGACTGCAGCGCCAGAACCGCGCGGCCACTTCGGCCGGCGACAGCACCCTACATTTAGCAAGTTTTGGAGATGTGTAAAATAGTGGAACCTAGAATGAAGGAGGAAGATAAGTTTGCACATCTCATGAAGGGTGTTGTTGAGGACATGTATCAAGCCCTACTCCTGAAGGAGGTTTCGACAGCAGACAACTTCATAAAATGGTGCCAGTATATCGAGACAATGCATCAAAAAATAATTACACGCAAGAAGTTTGAACGGCTTCCAAACGTCGTATCGATGTCTGTGATAAAGAAAGAAACCGATTTCACAAGTGTTCTTCGTCAGATAGTGAGAGAGAAAGTTCAGAAGGAATCTGGATTGCACGGAGAGCAAAAAGCCGAGACGCTTCAAGAGATCATAAGGAAGGAAGTGGAACAGATATTGAACTCAATCTCTCGTCCTTCATTTCCCTTTAAAATGGTAAAAAAGTCGAGATCCGGCGAAGTTACGTTCCTACAATGCTGCATGAGGAACCTGTTTGGGCACCAAGGAAGACTGACGTCTGGAGGATCCAGGACAACCAACCAGTACGTTTCCACGTTACCGGGACATGTGGTGCGCTATTGTCGAGAAAGGCGGCGGATATTTGATGGCGACCGCTCCACAAGACAGCAGACCGATATTAGCCGACGCCAACTCTGGGACGACGAAGACGAAGATGTGGATGCAGGACGACGAAGGTTACTATCGCCGCAAGCTAGCCGCTGGAGAGGACGCTCCCCAACACGCCGAGCAAGGTCTCCATCGCCGTTTAGAAGCTCCAGCCGATGATCCAGCCGCCGCAACCTGGAAAATTAAAGGGTGCGCCCTTCCTTGGAGGTGAGGCCGCCGAAGACAAAAATCCTCCGCCGTCGATCACTACAAAATCACTGATATCCTCATGGATGGCCGACCAGTCTAAGCTCTTGTGGACTCTGTTGCATCATATTCAGTTATTTCGGAGAAGTACCGTCGCCAGTTGCAGAAAATCGTATTCATCGACAATTAAGCATGTCTACTGATGGTGGTTAATGGGAAATATGCAAAACCTGCAGGAAGATGTGTCATTCGTGTGGGTATAAGTGGATATACACAGCCCTTAGAATGCATCGTCTTACAAGAGTGTAGTTATGACGTCATTCTCTGATGGGACTTTTTGAAAGCTTCTCAGGAAATTATAGATTGTGGTCGCTCGAAGATTATGCTAGACGAGATGAGATACTGTGGACAGGAAGATGCGCATCCGAGTGTGTGGAGACTATGTGTGCTGGATGGAGAGATCACTCCTGCAATCAGCGCTAGAAAGGTAACTGTCATGTGTCATGCCATGCATCAACCCATGGATCTTGTAGTGGAATGTAAGAAAAGCATACCACTGAAGAATAACTCGGTCATCCCAGCCTCTGTCGTCTCGTTTAAGAACGGATTTGGTGAATTGTCGATAGTTAACTGTCGCCGGGAACCGCAGATCCTTCCAAGACGCATGTGCGTTGCAAAAACTGAGCCGTTAATTGCAGAACAGCTGAGCGTCATGGAAACCTTCCATGCCGAGTCTGTGGGCGAAATTTGCAATACTACTACAAGGCAAGATCTTCTAGCTCGACTGCCACCAGATGTCACTAAGGAACAACAGAAGAAGCTACTTGCCCTTCTTCAAAAGTTCTCTGAATGCTTCAATCCACAGGTCAAGAGAAAATTAGACAAATCGACGGTGAAGCACCGAATTAGCGCTGGAGACCATAAACCAATAAGCCAGAGAACATACCGTGCGTCAGCAAAGGAACGTCGAGTAATTCATGACGGGTTAGAGGAAATGATGAAGAATGACCTCATTCAGCCTTCTCAGAGACCATGGTCGTCACCAGTGGTTCTCTTAAGGAAGGTGGATGGCAGTTGGCGCTTTTGTGTTGCTTACAGAAAGCTTAATAAGATAACTAAAAAGGACGTTTACCCTCTTCCACGAATTGACGATACACTAGGTTGTCTGAAAGGGGCTAAGTTTTTCTCAACTCGGGATGCAGGCAAATCGGTGGCTGATAGAAAACTGCATTCATTACCCCTGAGGGCCTGTATGAGTTTAAGGTAATGCCGTTTGGTTTGTGTAATGCACCAGTAACTTTAAAACGGATGATGGATAATCTTCTAAGTCACCTGAAGTGGACGATGTGCCTTTGTTATTTAGATGACATTACAGAGTTCTCACAGACATTTTATGAACACATAAAAAGACTGAAGGCCGTTCTTAAGTGTATTCAACCAGGCGGAGCAAAAGAAATCAAAATACTTGAACACCTTGTGTCAAACGAAAGTGTGTGGCCAAACCCAGAAAAGGTGAAATTTATAACGGAATTTCCTATTCCTAAAAGTATTACAAATTTGAGAAGCTTCTTCAGCTATCGCTTCGCGTGCGAGAGGTACTGGGATGATGGATAATCTTCTAAGTCACCTGAAGTGGACGATATTAGTGCCCTAAGTGCTTTCATAATTTCGCTGGACTTAAATCCAAAATGGAATAAAAAAATAAACAACTGCAAGAGAAGAGCATTTCTTCTGGAACTGGGAACAAGTCTAGTACAGAGAAACAGAAGTCGGCGCAGCAAAATTTCCCTTCCCCATCCTCCTCCTTCAGCAGAAGTGTTTATCGGGTCAAAACGTGGACGGTGCTCCCTATGCGAACGTTCAGTGGATAGAAGACATTCAGACACGTGCATAAAAAGCTTTTCTTTTGTTTGTAAGCAAATTTGTTTCAAATGTAAGCATCTAGAAGGTCAAGAATTAAGACAAGATCTGGATGTGCTTAAATACATAGTTCACATCGTTTTAATCAGTAATATATGCTTAGAAGGCTTTCACGACCGGATGTTTCAGCTGCCGAGAATTCTTCCGGGTTGTATGGCCGCGGTCCATAGAACTCTTCCATCCCTGACGTTTCGTCCAAATCTGTGGTGGACATCTTCGGAGGTGCTCATGGTTGTGCTGAGTCTTGCCGACTGACAATCGAGCTTCGAAGAGCGGCCTAAATACCGGGGAAAGGGGGCGTGGTCTGGATTTCACGTGAAAGCAGAGATAAACCTTGTCAGTGATAATAGAGAACCCATCGAACTATATAAACATGAGGGTAATCTTAACAGAAAAGTAGAAGCTATGAAACTGAGCGATATATGGACAGTGGCGTTACAGAATCTATGAGAAATTTTTATTTTTGACATACTATGATCGATAGTTATATTTTATCATTGAGAAAGTTTATCTCTCCTATCACGAGAAATCCAGACCACGCCCCCTTTCCACGGTATTTAGGCCGTTCTTCGACATCCGACTCGTCAGTCAGCAAGACTCAGCACAACCGGGAGCACCTCCGAAGATGTCCAACGTAGCATTGGACGAAACGTCAGGGACTGAATAATTCCATAGACCACGGCCATACAATCCGGAATTACTCTCAGCAGCTGAATGCATGCTTTTATGTCCACATCTACATCTACATACACACTCCGCAATCCACCATACGGTGCGTGATGGAGGGTACCTCGTACCAAAACTAGCATCTTCTCTCCCTGTTCTACTCCCAAACAGAACGAGGGAAAAATGACTGCCTATATGCCTCTGTACGAGCCCTAATCTCTCTTATCTTTGTGGTCTTTCCTCGAAATATAAGTTGGCTGCAGTAAAACAGTACTGCAGTCAGCCTCAAATGCTGGTTCATTTCCCCAGTAGCGATTTACGAAAAGAATGCCTCCTTTCCTCCAGGGACTCCCACCCGAGTTCATGAAGCATTTCCGTAACACTCGTGTGGTGATCAAGCCTACCAGTAACAAATCAAGCAGCCCGCCTCTGAATTGCTTCTATGTCCTCCCAAACGCTCGAGCAGTACTCAAGAATAGGCCGTATTAGTGTTTTGTAAGCGGTGTCCTTTAGAGATGAACCACATCTTCACAAAACTCTACCAATGAACCGAAGACGGCTATCCGGCTTCCCCACAATTGCCATTACATGCTTGTCCCACTTCATATCGCTCTGCAACGTTACACCCAGTCCGCAGCTCGTGGTCGTGCGGTGGCGTTCTCGCTTCCCGCGCCCGGGTTCCCGGGTTCGACTCTCGGCCGGGTCAGGGATTTTCTCTGCCTCGTGATGACTGGGTGTTTTGTGATATCCTTAGGTTGGTTAGGTTTAAGTAGTTTTAAGTTCTAGGGGACTGATGACCATAGATGTTAAGTCTCATAGTGCTCAGGGCCATTTGAACCATTTGTTCCACCCAAATATTTAATCGACGTGACTGTGTCAAGCGCTACACTACTAATAAATGTCTGTTGATACTACTAATAAATGTCTGTTGATTAAAATAAATAAAATGATGCAAATATATCACGTATTAATTACTTGGGGTCATATTGACCCCAGCGGTACTCAGCGTATCAAAAAAATTCTGGTAGTAGGAGGGTTAAGCAATTCACGAAGTGTATAGTCGAAACTGGGTTGCCAATAAATCGATATTGAAATAACAGCTGACGGTAGTGTTGAAAATTGTAATATTCTTATTGGCTGTGGCCCTCACTTCCTACTTTAGAAGGATGATCACGTCGAAATTAGGGGCATAACGTTTTTCTCGTTTGTGCACACCGTACGTCATAATTTGTATTCTGGTCCGTTTTTCCTAGGTTCTAATATGTTTCTCAGAATTTCTTCATTATTTCTTTTCTTTTCCTTTCTTTATTTATTTCTTTTCAATTCCTTTCTTTATTTATTTCTTTTCTTTTCCTTCTTTCTTTATTTCTAAATCGTCTCCTACACGATGACTGTCCAATGAAATTCACTCAACAATGTACAGACGTTGTGTTCTTATCACTGAACTGCAGTACAAGTGATCTGCGTTGACTGTGATACTGATAATTGAATGTAATAATTAAAAATTTTGCCAAGAGATCTCTGGACCTGTAGTACTTATAACTCAGACATTTCCGCTCTCCTAGCTTTGTCTACGCGACAACCGTCGGCGCTCCTCCAGTGATGGCGCTTTTCCGCCAACTAACACTCATCAGCGGCGGCGGCGGGGTGGCGTCCGGGCAGACGCGGGAGGGCTCTTCAGAGCTCCGCCCCTTTGCTTGTGGCATAATCCATAAACCGTCTGATGACTTTATTATAACTTGCCCCTTTCATCTTTTTTGTGAATTAAGTCCCAGCGAAAAGAAACAGAAAAAAAGGAACAAGGATACTTGACTGGCGGTATTGGCGTGGTTACTTTCCTCGCTTTTTATTTTTAACCGAGATCAAAGAGCGTCCGCCGTAATTACGCGGCGCGGCTATTGTCGGCACGGCGAGGAAGCTCGCGGCGCAGAGTGGCTCTGCTGGCTGCCGGGGCCCACCAGGCGTTACGCGCGGGGTTAACCCCGCACTCGCGCCCCAGGGGGCGATTCTGCAAATACGACGCGGACATCCTCGGCGGCCGTCGCTGCAGTCCACTGTCCAGAGAGCTGGTCCCTCTTGTGCTTAATTAAAGCGAGAGCCCGCTCCTCGCTTTTCCTCTTAAAACTTTCTTCCCCCTTTACCCCTCCCCTAACCCTCTCATCCGCCTCCTCCCCCACCCACCTTGCTGCTCTCCTTCGAACCCAATCCGACCGCCATCTTTTTATTTTTCTTTTCTCCCTGCCGTCCCACTTTCCCCCTTGCCGAAACCAAGTGCTCTGGTGCCATCATTTAAATTCCTGCGGAAGACAACGTTCATGGCCAGTATTTCGCTAATTGGTTTCCTGGAAAACGAAAGGCGCTGCCCGGACTGCCCTAAATGAGGTCTGCAGTTGTTCCCGATTCCGACGTAATGGCGCACTTAGTAAGAGACGAACGGCCTCCTCCCTCCTCTCCACTCCCTCTTTTTTTTATATAAAGCGTGAAAATTGTCTCGCCACGCCGTCGCCAGTAGGCGCTCCCCCAATGGCGAAACTTATTCACATATTTATATGACGACGGAGCTGAAGTGAAATCGGCAAAACACATTTCCTTAAAGCTCCAAACTCATCACAGACAAGGAAGCGTAGTCAAAACATTAGAGTGCTACAACTGATGTTACACGAATCGAATTTTTTTGTGCTGGTCTTTCATTATCGTTTACCTCTCTTATTTCCTTTTACAATCTCCGGAAGGCAGTGAGTTTCCTAATGCGGTGCCCACCGTTTGGGTATACGTCAGGCGCTGCGAATTACAAACAGATGGCTTCAGTTACCGACTCGATAGGGTCAACGGGCAACCAGAATACAATAGTCACAGGTGTAAATAGATCAGTATTCCCTTACAGTATTGTGACCATGCTGTGTAACTACTGTTTCCGTAACACCTCTTGTCATGCCCATAAATCCAAACACCGTCCGCACATAGCACTGTGACATGAACAAGTGGCTACGTTGTTGCTGTTGTGGTCCTCAGTCCGAAGACTGGTCTGAGGCAGCTCTCAATACTCATCATCTCCGAATAAGGACTGCAACCTACATCGTTTAGAACCTATTTACTACATTCATCTCTTCGACTCCATATACGATTTTTACCCCGCACATTTTCGTCCAATACTGAACTGCTGATGACACAGTGTCCCAATCCATCCCTGCTTTTAGTCAAGTTGTGCTACAAATTTCTTATCTCCCCAACTCTTTTCATTGCCTCCTCATTAGTTACTAATTTTGCCTCCATAATCTTCAACATCCTTCCATAGTACCACATTACAGAAGACTTTATTCTCTTCTTGTCGAAAGAGTTTACCTTCGATGTTTCATTTCCGAACACGGCTACACTTCAGACTCTCTGACAGGTTTAGAATGTTACCACCAAACCTCATAGTTTCCATTTCTTCTGACTGAACTTCAATTACTACTGCCAATTATTCTTTGGTTTTATTTATTGCTTGCTCAGTGTGCACATAGAATAAGATTTGGGATAGGCTACAATCCTGTCTCACGCTCTTCTCAACCACAGCATACCTTTCATGCCCCTTGACTATTATAACCGCTGTCTGATTTCTCTACAAGTTTTAAATAGCGATCCGCTGCCTGTATTTTACCCCTGCTGCCTTCAGACTTTCAAAGAGAGTCTTCCAGTGACTATTTTAAAAAGGTTTCCTTAGAACTACAAATGCTATAAATGTAGCTTACACCTTCCTTAACCTATCTTGCAAGATAACTCATAGGGTCAGTATTGCCTCACATGTTCCTACATTTCTCCGGAATCCAAATTCATCTTCCTGGACGTCGACTTCTACCAGGTTCCTCATTTGCATGTAGAGAATTCATGTTATTATTTTACAACGATGACTTATGAAACTGATAACTCAAGATTATTCATACCAATCATTACTTCAATTAGAATTATTACAGTCCTTATAATATAACATTCCTTATACTATTAGAAATAGAGGTCGCGTGATGAGCAAAGTTTTCTTCATTACCTGTTTCGAAACTTACTAGTTATCGTCATCAGATTCTCAGATCTCGTAGAAATGTAGCTACACACCAGTCTCTTCGACACACTGAGAACATGCTCCAATTATAATAATACAGCTCTACACTGGTTTGTCGAATTTATAACACTTACTAGTTACTGTCAAAACTGGTAATGATATAAACTGTTTCACATGAAACTATCTTGACCTCTGATATTATCAGTTACAACATTAGATCGCCCAACAGCATTTGTAAATCATATTACATTCAGTTTGAACTCCGAGGTTATTTCTCCTCTTTCACACATCTTGCAATTAAACTCTCCTCGCAGTGTCTGTCATATATACCATCTAATCTTCATCTACTACCTCTTAACTTTCTATGCTATTGCCTTCAAGCTCATTTCTCTTGTATAGACCTTCCCCCCACTTCTCCATACTTTCTTTTCTCTATGTTTAGTACTAGTTTTGATATTTATACAGCTGCTTCTTTGTTCTCCAAAGGCCTCATTAATTTTCCCAGGACCGTCTCTATCTTTCCTCTACAGATACACGATTATATATCCTTACATTTGTCCTCTGGCCATTCCTGACTATAACACAAAGGATACACATTCCATTTGAGAGAGCATATGCAGCTGAAACCAAGAAGTCATCGCAATATGTAAGACAAAATGACTGTTAAACCCAAACAAAACAACCCATTGTGGTATACTGACATCATTGAAGAAATTTACCATGGCTGTGCATCCATTGTCATCAAAATACTTAAAGATCTGCATCACCCATGTATAACCTGTTATTAGAATATGCACATTTGTGCCAGAACATTTTGACCACTTTCTGAATAGAGTGTTGATCCATATTTGCAAAGGAGTTCATTGGGGACTTATCGTGGCTTAAAGTTTATAAGTCACTGGTAGCTTTCCAGAGGTTTATGGCAGTAGATGCTGACGCACAGGTTACACAGGTTACCGTGATTTACAGACCGGTATTCAGTGTGCGCACAGATGAAGCATAATAGCGTTGCAAACGTTATCCATGGTGATCTTACCAGTAGGCATTTCGTGGCAAAGACTGTAACGTGAGTTCCTAACGATGTTTTGCAAAACACTGTAGCACGATTCCGGTTTTGTCGCACGGAGTGTTACCCTGATAGAAGATAGCATCGCTGTCGGGGCAGGGATCGGCGGAGAAGGAATACAGCTGACTGCAGTTCTGTTCTCGTAGGACAGTACTGTCGTAATACCTTCGATTCCTAACACAGATCTCGTGGAAGCCCAGGTTAAGATCCCCGATACTGTAGTAATGACCCGCCGGTCCTTATCCAAGGTATGCAATATGCTTCGAGCAGTAACGAGAAACGTGATGCATCCAACTATGCGAAACGTTTCCACTGATCGAAGCCCCAGTCTCGATGAACCAATGCCCAATGCAATCGTAATTGGTGATGTCACTGGGCCAACATTGTAACTCTGTGGGTCGTCTGCTGCGGAGCCCAATTTTCAACAAGCTACACTGAATAGTGTGCTGTGAAATAATAGTGATTCTAGCAGCAGAGTAATCTTTCGTAAGATTTTTCACAGATCGCCACTTATACTGGTTTACGGAGTGGACAAGCCACCAATCTCCACGTTCTCTGCTCAGCGGTCTACATACAACGCCATGTCGCCTACTTAAGGCTTCCTTGTCCTTCAGCCATTTTCTATATGCGGGCAAAACGGTAGCACGTGCTTACCCGACCAGCTTAGGCGCGTCATGGAAGTCTGCTCTTTGTCAAAGTCACTTAGGTCGGTTGGTTTTCCCCATTACCTGCCTACATCGTCGGTAGAATGATACCATACTCGAACAGTTGAGCCTGTGCACGCCCAAACAAGTAAAACTTTTTACCATCACCTCTACAGAAGAATTAATCTTCTGTTGGGGCTCACAGCATCAGATCTGTGTTATGGTCCATACATCTGCGTATATACATAGATCATAGATACACTAACATAGCGCCATCTGGGAGGTAGGAGACATAAGGATTTTGGAGGGTAGCTGTTGTAGGGGATAAACTGCTACAGCATCGACTATGGGGAAAAAATTCCTCTGCAACAGTCTGGACGGATGGTAGGCGTACTGCCGAATTTATCTGTGTGTGTGTGTGTGTGTGTGTGTGTTTATATATATATATATATACTCCTGGAAATGGAAAAAAGAACACATTGACACCGGTGTGTCAGACCCACCATACTTGCTCCGGACACTGCGAGAGGGCTGTACAAGCAATGATCACACGCACGGCACAGCGGACACACCAGGAACCGCGGTGTTGGCCGTCGAATGGCGCTAGCTGCGCAGCATTTGTGCACCGCCGCCGTCAGTGTCAGCCAGTTTGCCGTGGCATACGGAGCTCCATCGCAGTCTTTAACACTGGTAGCATGCCGCGACAGCGTGGACGTGAACCGTATGTGCAGCTGACGGACTTTGAGCGAGGGCGTATAGTGGGCATGCGGGAGGCCGGGTGGACGTACCGCCGAATTGCTCAACACGTGGGGCGTGAGGTCTCCACAGTACATCGATGTTGTCGCCAGTGGTCGGCGGAAGGTGCACGTGCCCGTCGACCTGGGACCGGACCGCAGCGACGCACGGATGCACTCCAAGACCGTAGGATTCTACGCAGTGCCGTAGGGAACCGCACCGCCACTTCCCAGCAAATTAGGGACACTGTTGCTCCTGGGGTATCGGCGAGGACCATTCGCAACCGTCTCCATGAAGCTGGGCTACGGTCCCGCACACCGTTAGGCCGTCTTCCGCTCACGCCCCAACATCGTGCAGCCCGCCTCCAGTGGTGTCGCGACAGGCGTGAATGGAGGGACGAATGGAGACGTGTCGTCTTCAGCGATGAGAGTCGCTTCTGCCTTGGTGCCAATGATGGTCGTATGCGTGTTTGGCGCCGTGCAGGTGAGCGCCACAATCAGGACTGCATACGACCGAGGCACACAGGGCCAACACCCGGCATCATGGTGTGGGGAGCGATCTCCTACACTGGCCGTACACCGCTGATGATCGTCGAGGGGACACTGAATAGTGCACGGTACATCCAAACCGTCATCGAACCCATCGTTCTACCATTCCTAGACCGGCAAGGGAACTTGCTGTTCCAACAGGACAATGCACGTCCGCATGTATCCCGTGCCACCCAACGTGCTCTAGAAGGTGTAAGTCAATTACCCTGGCCAGCAAGATCTCCGGATATGTCCCCCATTGAGCATGTTTGGGACTGGATGAAGCGTCGTCTCACGCGGTCTGCACGTCCAGCACGAACGCTGGTCCAACTGAGGCGCCAGGTGGAAATGGCATGGCAAGCCGTTCCACAGGACTACATCCAGCATCTCTACGATCGTCTCCATGGGAGAATAGCAGCCTGCATTGCTGCGAAAGGTGGATATACACTGTGCTAGTGCCGACATTGTGCATGCTCTGTTGCCTGTGTCTATGTGCCTGTGGTTCTGTCAGTGTGATCATGTGATGTATCTGACCCCAGGAATGTGTCAATAAAGTTTCCCCTTCCTGGGACAATGAATTCACGGTGTTCTTATTTCAATTTCCAGGAGTGTATATATATATATATATATATATATATATATATATATATATATATATATATATATAATGCATGTGTATACATACCATAGCATGTTCTCTCTCAAACATTCACATTGGCCAGGCTGCATCCGAACAGTGTCAAAGGCTGCATGAAACACTGCTCCAGACTCTCCACATTTGGAAAGTACTCTGCATACACGATACATTTGAGATGGCCCCATGACCAGAAATTGCATGGGTTGAGATCCAGTGAACGAGTAGGCCATGCAGCTGGACCCACTCGCCCAATTCATCGGCAGGGAAGATATGACTGAGATGTGTCCAGACGTTATCGGCAAAGTGGGCTCGAGCACCATCATGTAGCAGCAACGTAACTCTTTGAATCATCAATGGTGTTGTATTGTATTGTATGTTAACCGCGGGCCTAGAAACGACAGAGAGGCTCCGTCCCCGCCACAGCCGCAGTGGTCCACAACCCCTGTCCACTTCACCCCTCCGCCACCCCACATCGAACCACTCTTTCAGGGTTATTGTGTGGTTCGGCCACCGGTTGATCCCCCCGGGTAACGTCTCACACCAGACGAGTGAAATCCCTATGTTTGCGTGTAGAGTAATGACGGTGTACGCGTACGTGAAGAACTTGTTTGCACACCAATCGCCGACATATTGTAGCTGTGGCGGAATAAGGGGAACCAGCCCGCATTCGCCGAGTCAGATGGAAAACCGCCTAAAAACCATCCACAGACTGGCCGGTTCACCGGGCGGATTCATGCTGGGGACCAGGTGCTCCTTCCCGTCCGGAAAGCCATGCATTGCACAGTATGGCTAACCGGACAGGCTATCACCAACGGTTCTTCATCTAGCAAGGAAGGCAAAATCACCCGCAAGAATTACCGACAGTTCCAGCCTGTTTGGCGACGTGGAGGGAATACTGGTGCCAAAATACGGTCGCCAATTTCCCAACCTTCACATTTCGGCTGCACCGATGCTGTTGATTTGCAGTCACCATGTATGGGGGTTCTGCATATTATCCCACTTATGACTGTTATGAAAGTTTAGGATACCACTCTGCATAAAGGTGGCCTCATCTGTGAATAGAATGAGTGACACAAATCCAGGAATCGTGGTTGCTTGGTGACGAAACCAGTGACAAAGCTGCACCTGACGTAGAAAGTCTGTCGCTGCTAACAACTGTCATGGAAAATGCTCCACACGGTCGTCCGGCTTACCCTGTGCTGGCCTGCCCAACTGCCTGCTAATGACACAAAGATCGCCTTCCACAGTGTTAATCATATTTTCCTCCAAGTCTGGTGTCCGAACATTTCGGGTACGTCCTTCATGATTTCCTGCTTCCTGAAACGACCCTGTCTCGGACCAACGGCGAAACACTGTTGGAAACTTTGCAAACATGGTCGTCGGCACGCATAGGTCGCCTGATACAATCTTGCTGCCCGCCGCCCTTTGCCATTTGCCTTTCCGTAAGTAAACACCACGTCAGCAGGCTCTCGATTCGAATATGAAACCATTGTGTGGAATGTTGTATCAAATCCTCTCCAAGGTGAATTGGACACTAATGACTGCGGCAGGAGAGAGCGCTAGAGCATGACGTATGAGGAACTGTACCACCACTTGGGTAACTAGAGGTGCATGTTACAGCGCATATTAGACCGCAGTCTCTGTAACAAAGTGTGACTGAAGAAATGGTCTCTAGCAACGACATCATGCATTTGCAGACATAGGTCCATTAGACCTTTCTTGTTCTGTATCCTCTCATCGATCAATCTCTAGAGACTGTACACGGCGGAAAAAAACACGCCTATAGGGTATTTGTTTTATTTTGAGGTAACCAAATATCTCTCCTGCATCGCACGCACGAAAGAAATGTTCTAGGTGAAAAGATTAATATTAGTGAAGGTGACATGTCTGTGGTGCACTGGCCACCTCCTAACCGCCTCTCCTGTGTGAGTGGGGTCAGCTTTGTATTTTTAGACGGGAATTTCCATTGTTACTGCCTACTCGTATTCTGTGCCAAAAGATAAGTATGGTTCATTCAAATCATGGTTGTCCACTCGTAGCACACTGTAGTGTAATTTACAATTATTATATGTGCACGGTTTTGCAATTAAGAACTGATGCATTTGATTCTATATTTCATTTAAAATGTAAATTTCAAGTTTTCTGTTCTTACTGATGATACTGAGGTTGGAAATTTATTTTAGTGTGCAAATTTGATTGTACAGTACAATACGATTAACCGTTTCAACGACGGTTGGATGGAAACACACACTAAATTCAGTTGCTCTGATGGTAGGTTTGGGGGGGGGGAGGAGGGGGAGGAGGAGTGCGACCACCGAAATAAAGAGTTCCGATGATTTGAGGACGCACCACAATCTACCCTTTAGGGAATAAAAAACAACGTTATCATAAAAGTATTTTTTGCCAAAAACGTCAATGTTTAGTCATATTATTTCTAGTGTACAATAACATTTGCAACACTCAAGTACAGTTCGAACATTAGTACCAACCGTTAGAACACAGAGGATTACACTTACATCGTAAATGATGATGATGATGATGTATGGTTTGTGGGGCGCTCAATTGCGCGGTCACCAGCCCTCTTACAAACCCCCAATTTTTGCACAGTTCATTTTCCTTTCACATTCCAATCTAGTCACTCTAACAAATGATGATGAAACGATGAGGACAACACAAACGCCCAGTCCCCGGGCAGAGAAAATCTCCAACGCTGCCGCGAATCGAACCCGGGACCCCGAGATCCAGAGGCAGCAACACTGTCCCCTAGACCACGAACTGTGGACATCCTAAATGAGATGTAGAATCAGATGCGTCAAATAGTAACTGCAAAAACAGTCACATTCGATATTTGTCAATTCCAGTGCGTTGTGCTACGAAAGGGAAACAATATTCTGAGTGTTCCGTAAGTATTTTTTTGCCATGCGAACCGAATATGCTATAAAATGGGAGATTCTCATGCCCCCCCACGCAAGAGGGGTGGTTACGAGAAAGCCACTTGTACCAGAGACAGATGTCCCATTTATTATTATCGACTTTTCACGTAGAACAAATTTTTCGAACGATGCGTCGTTTTAGAGATATTTAGTTGTCTCAAGTTAAAACAAACACCGCATATATATACAGGTTGTAACGGTTATAAGTTCATATGCTTCACTTGGGGGCTGAAGAACATCTACCGAACAGCATTACATCAGTATTTATTGCGTCATTTGCTGACTAATAATTTATCCATTACAAGTCGTATGTTTTTTATAATCTGTCTTGATTGCAAAATTTTTTATTCATATGACCGGTTTCGGTTCATTCAGAACCATCTTCAGAGCTGATAGTTCAGTTACAGGAGTAACCCGTCCAAATCCAGATTTATAAGTAATATTATACAATCACTGATTGCTGCTATCCCATCAGATATTATGTCTGTTTTTGGAAAGAATGCTTTTAGGTTGGTTAGCACCTCCAGGTACACCTGCAAGAGCAAACCCGTTCATGCTTACTTACCTGGGCAGCACGTGAGGTGTTGGAGTGTGTACATGTCGATAGCAAATGCTATAGTGATAGGGGTAGTGCACTTATCGATACAGGTACAGACACGCGGAAAACATAGGGTTGTAAAGTTTGTGACGTATTTGTGGAAGACTGTTCGATGCAGAGGTTGGTTGGTGCGTTGATTTTGGGGAAGGGACCAAACAGGTAGGTCATCGGTCCCATCGGACTAGTGAAGGATAGGGAAGGAAGTCGGCAGTGCCCTTTCAAAAGAACCATCCCGGCATTTGCCTGAAGTGATTTAGGGAGATCACAGGAAACCGATATCTACAATCAATTACACGGAAAAATTGAATATATTACAAATATAGGTCACCTGGTGCTGACGAATAACAAAAGAAAAGATGGAAACGTATTCGTATTAGCATCTCAGACAAGTGACTTAACTACGAGCATGCCAATAAAATTAATAAAATTTTCCTCACAATAGGTGGTTGACGTAATTACACTGTAGATTTTTCATTATATTAACAATTATTCATTTTTTCATCATCATCTCATTCCAAGATATCATTTAGCTCTGCGGTTGATCACAATTAGTATTCAGTTCCATATAATAAATTTTTACAATTTGTTCTGCACTGTGACTTTACCAACTACTAACTGTAAACTGCGCTGTACCAGCGACAGACTAAAACTACACTGTAGCTGCGAGCGACTGCAAGTGCCGCAGAGACTGCTCTGACCTGCGACTCTACTGCAGCTCTGTTTTAACAGGGCCAAAGATATTTTATGTCTCAGGCAGCGCCTGTCAATTGTCTTTCTAGCAAGTGAGCAATACATGGAGATTACATTTGCTCCAGCAGGGTGATGAACCCCTCACACGCTTTTTGCAGGAGTCTAGTGAGAGTCGTTCACGAGATGCCTTATTTCAATAAATTCTCACACCGACCATGTTTGTACTGTTCGACTTGCGTAATTGCTATTTACGATGTTGTTATGTTTGGTTACCGTGCGCTTGCGGGTTCCTTGAGTGCACTGCGACTTGCTAGTCACTTGGCGTATGACAGTCCAAGCAGTAGACAGTGAGTGGACGATGCGATTTGCCTGCGCAGAAGAAGCCGACATACTCATGGTGTATGGAATAATGCAGTCGGTCCTTGTACGGTGTATGTGGCAAGATATCCCAGTAGACGTCAACCATCTCGGTGACAATTTATCAACCTCATGAGGCATTTACGTGAACGTGGTAATGTGGCACCTAGACAACATAACAGAAGGTAACAATTGAAGACAGAAAGGGTGAGGGGGGGGGGGGGGGGGAAATTACTGTTCTTGCTGCTGTTGCACCTGATCCGCAAGTCGACTCCAGCACAATCGCAGCAAGAATTGGCCTGAGTCAGACAGGCGTCCTATGCATTCTCCATCGACATAGGTTTCAGCCATATCCCATCTCTCTCAATCAAGAGCTGCATGGAAATTATTACGAAAATACTGTTAACTTCTATACATGGGCATTAAGATAGGACTCTCCAAATGCATCGCCTATCTTTTTTACTAATGAAGTTAAATTTACCAATCATGGTGAGCTAAACCACCGAAATATGCACTATTGGTCTGTTGACAGTCCTCGTTGGCTTCCTGAAGTGGAACATCTGATGTGGAATAGTGAACCATCAGCTCAAAGGCCTGTTTTTCACAGACGGAACACTAACGCTCACAGCTATCGCAGCCTCCTAACAGACCATCTTACAAGGATACTAAGTACTGTTCCTCTGCAGAGTAGCAGGAACCTGTGGTACGGACATGGTGGCTATCCAGCCTACAGCGTACGAAATACTACAGCATGTTGAGCCGTGGTTTATTTTCAAAGAATTTTCTTAAGAATTTATTTTATTTACTAGCGATTCATCAAGAACATTAACACATTTAATCACAGTATGTAACTGATGAAATCATAAGCAAATTCCTTTTAACAAATGGGAATTTTATTCACTTTAATAGTGCCTAAAAGCATTTTTTAAAAGAAACAGATTTAAAATTATAATCAGAAAGCACCCTCTAAATATCAAGTTACAATTTATTCAGAGACAGAAAGAAACAAGTTTTGACTGTATGAGCTATCGGGTAGAGAACCTTGCCGCTCCCTTTTCACACGGCCGTAGTTACGACCGCTCACAACAGCATCTGAAAGACTACACAGGTGCAAATCTGTAACACACCAGATTACTTTAAACTAAAGGTTTTAACAATTTACACAAGCACACAAACTGGTAGAACTTGTTTGTGCAGCAATTGCCGACATAGTGTAGAAGAGGCGGAATAAGGGGAACCAGCCCGCATTCGTCGAAGCAGATATAAAACCGTCTAAAAACCATCCACAGACTGGCCGGCTCACCAGAGCTCGACACAAGTCCGCCGGGCGGATTCGTGCCGTGGACCAGGCGCTGCTTCCCAGTCCGGAAAGCCGTGCGCTAGGCCGCACGGCTAACCGGGTGGGCAATAATTACCATGGTGACTAACATACAGTTAAGGTGTAAAATATCGAAATGGGTACTCTAGTTGTATGTAAGTCCTATAGTATTTTTCTACATATGTCGCTTAGCCACTTCCAGTTGTTTTGATCATCATCATATTATCTGTTTTTTATTTGATCTCCAACGTAGAGTAAGGAAACACGTAATTGAGTGTGAACCGTCTGATGATCGGCAGAAGCCCGAAGTAAGTCGTGTGTTAAATAAACTCACCTTCTGTTGTGGCTGGTGGCGATTATTACTCTAGATCCTATAATTATCCCAATGTTTTGTGTCACAAGCGTACGTTATAAAGATACAAACAGCAAATCATATTGTTGCCTTAGTTTTCGATAGGTACGGTTTCGCAGCACGGTATGAAACTTCACGCTGCTGTGTATTTCAATTCGTTCTGAGTTAACTACCTTTTTGCGGATCACGCTGAACAAAATTGTACATAAGCTGACCTACAACGAACTACTTTGGCATTTATTCGATGCCGAATGTGTTGTTAAATGATTCGCGCTGTCGCGAGCAACTAGCCGGCCGTCTCTTTGTCGCAAACAACATACGCTGAAATTTGATATTTCGACCGGCCCCGATTTACATAGCAGAACGGCGAAAACAACGAGTCAGTAAATGGGGTGGTAATGTATGTAGAATGGACGGCGCCGGGCCCTGGGCAGCGGCCACGCGGACATACATTATTCAGCCGGCCACAGGCCTGAAACCGCCGTGCGGTCGGCGCGGCGCCGAGGCGCGGCGCAGCAAATGGAATCACGGCCGCATCGCCGCCATCTCGTTCACCTCCCAGCTGGTCCCCGATACGCGCCCCGGTCGCCAGCTCTCCGTGCGGACGGCGACAGAGGAGGTCCCAGACTGCGATGCAGGGTACAGTTTAAAGATTCCGTAGGCGTCAGCAGTGTATTACTGGAACGTAAACAAACACTTCACGTGTCCACTTTCATTGTATACGTTTACTGGTCGCAGTAAAATGAAATTCATCTCGTCAAATACAAAACAGAAGCAAGAAATACGTGGTGGAACTGCTGTGAGCTATCATATCATCAGGAGACCTGGCAACAAATTAATTACTTAATTGGCTGAGCACCCCGTGTTGTATCGGTCCGTCTCATCCTTTCCCTTTCCCCTCTGTTCATCCACTCCTTTCATCCCTCTCTGTCCATCGACTCCTCTCACCTCTCTCTGTCCATGTGCTCCTTCCCACATTTGTCCATTAGCTCCTCCCTCAATCTCATCGTCCCCCTCCTATCTCCTCCTCATCCCTTCTACTTCCTCTCCACCACCTGTAAGTCCATCTCCTCTTCCCATGACTCGCTGTTCGTCTCCTCCTTTCCTCTTTCACTGCCACTGTCCAATTCCCCTTTCGCCACTCTCATCCCGTTTAGTCCTCTTCCCTTTCTCTGTCCTCCCTGCCCCTGTCTCTGTATGTCTGCTCCTCCCCATATCTACATCCAACCCTTCCTAACCTCCCTCTCTCTCTTCCTCCCCATTCTTTCTCCATATTATCCCCCCACCCAAAATTCTGGCTATTACCACCATAACATTTCTTTCATGATAGTAACATCTGTATCCAGATCAGTTGAAATCAATCCAGAAGTTTAGGGGGAACTTTTTACTCACAGCTTTGCCCGCGTGCTCACCTGTTACCTATATTTAACATAATTCAGCCACAATTGTATACGTAGTTTACCTGTATCCATAGCATATTTCGCCTTGCAGTTTCGTTTTCACACAGTTCCATATTTACGGCGTCATATCTCCTGAACTACGTGTTGTACAGTGATATAATTTTGCAATCTTATGTAGTGCTACGTGTGGATACTGTCTGTGAAGTATCTAGCCAATACAGTTAGTAGTAAAGAAGTAATAAATTTAAACGACATGTATGATGCAGCAAGTCGCGCATCTCCGTGTTGATGACATTGCCTCTACATCTACATGTACGTGATTACTCTGGTACTCACAATAAAGTACCTGGCAGAGGGTTCAATGAACAACCTCCAAACTGTCTCTCTACCGTTACACTCTCGAACGGCTCGTGAAAAACGAACAATTACATTTTTCTGTGCGAGCCATGATTTCTTTTATTTTATCGTGACGATAATTTCTCCCTATGTAGGTGGGTGCCAACAATGCTTTCGCAATCGAAGGAGAAAAGTGGTGATTGAAATTTCTTGAGAAGATCCAGTCGAAACGAAAAACACCTTTGTTTTAGTGATTTCCACTCCAATTCACGTATCATGTCTGTGGCACTATTTCGATAATACAAAACGAGCTGACCTTCTTTGTGCTTTTTCGATCCCATCCGTCAGTCCCACCCGATGCGGATCGCACACTGCAGAGCAATGCTCCAGAATAGGGCGGACAAGCGTGGTATAAGCAGTCCCTTTGGTAGACCTGTTGCACCTTCTAAGTGTTCTGCCAATGAATCGCAAGTCTCTCGTTCTCTCTACCCACAACATTATCTATGTGAGCGTTATAATTTAGGATATTTGTAATTATAATCCCTAAGTATTTAGTTGAATTTACAGCATTAAGATTTGTGTGACTTATCGTGTAATCGAAATTTAGCGTACTTCTTTTAGTACTCATTTGAATAACTTCACACTTTTCTTTATTCAGGGTCAATTGCCACTTTTCGCATCGTACAGATATCTTATCTAAATCATTTTGCGATTCGTTTTGGTCATATTATGACTTTACGAGACGGTAAATGATGGCATCACCTGCAAACAATCTAATAGGGCTACTCAGATTGTCTCCCATGACGTTAATATAGATAATGAACAATAGAGGGCCTATGACACTTCCTTGCGGAACACCGGATATTACTTCTGTTTTACGTGATGACATTTCGTCTATTACTATGAACTGTGACCATTCTGACAGGAAATCACGAATCCAGTCGCACAACTGAGGCGATATTCCATAGCCACGAAGTTTGGTTGGAACTACCGGGCGATCAATAACTCAGTACAAATTTGAAAAATTTAATAAACCACGAAATAATGTAGACAGAGAGGTAAAAATTGACACACATGCTTGGAATGACATGGGTTTTATCAGAACCAAAAAAAAAAAAAAAAAAACAAAGTATTGCTAGACACGTGAAAGATCTCTTGCGCGCGTCGTTTGGTGATGATCGTGTGCTCAACCGCCACTTTCATCATGCTTGGCCTCCCAGGTCCCCAGACCTCAGTCCGTGCGATTATTGGGTTTGGGGTTACCTGAAGTCGCAAGTGTATCGTGATCGACCGACATTTCTAGGGATGCTGAAAGACAACATCCGACGCCAATGCCTCACCATAACTTCGGACATGCTTTACAGTGCTGTTCACAACATTATTCCTCGGCTACAGCTATTGTTGAGGAATGATGGTGGACATATTGAGCATTTCCTGTAAAGAACATCATCTTTGCTTTGTCTTACTTTGTTATGCTAATTATTGCTATTCTGATCAGATGAAGCGCCATCTGTCGGACATTTTTTGAACGTTTGTATTTTTTTAGTTCTAATAAAGCCCCATGTCATTCCAAGCATGTGTGTCAATTTGTACCTCTCTATCTACATTACTCCGTGATTTACTCAATTTTCAAATTTATACTGACTTTTTGATCGCCCGATATATGTCGTACAATCATACAATTTTTCAGTCACATTGAGTAGTATATGTGAATAGTATCTGCAAAATGTGTCATGAATGCATAAGTATTAAATTAAAACTTTATATGTGATGAGACAGTTTTACTGCATTAACGGCGAACATTTAGTAAGCGATGTATCTTCTTTCTTTCATCATTTTGTGGGCGTAGTCAGCTAGAAAAATTTTCGTATATGTTTAAAATTATGTGTAAACTTTGTTGCAAGTCAATAAATGCTCTCATTATCAAACTCTGGATGAATAAAATCTGAGTATTCGTGTGTCGTGGGCTACATTGATTTTTCATCCCCATCCCGACGTCTTTGATAGACAGAGGTTTCTTATCCCCGCAGCGTTCTTTCCAGACAGTAATTGACACGTGTTACGGTTTTGGGTTGAAATCCGTCCAGTGGTTTAGTGGCGGATGTGGAACATACAAAGATACGTACATTCATTCATAGATACATATCACAGGGAGAATCACGTAAAACTTGCACAATAAATATTGTAGAAATCGAAAGTGGTATTGATGTGTGGTTTCCACAGAATGGATTGTTAACCAAGGGCTCGTGTAGTTAGCCAATCAACGTATTGTTATAATTGTTACAAAGTGTATTATTCGCGCAAACACCTACTTTTTAAATGTAACAATAGTTATTGACATTAATAATCTAAACATAGCGTAAATTATGTCAGTGGTGTTTATTGCAGGATTATAGTCCGAGTCGTTTACGAGGTATCGTATTTTGAAAAGTTCCCGCTTCGACACTTGTTCAATAGCTGCTGTAGCATACACTCAGGAAAAACACGTTTCATACACTACTGATCTGGGTTCTGACCAGTAACGAGACAACTGACAATCATAGGTCGTGTTTAAAATGACCAGCATTAACGATAATATACATTTCCAGTCTGGTATGGAACGGCAGTTGCGCACATGGTAGAATTTCAGCGGAGATGCCCGAGCAGGTTGGAGAAGTACGTCATTGCATATCATCCAGTGTAACTGGTATGTCCTCGTAGACAGTCTTTCAGCTTTCCCCACAGAAAAAGAGTCAACAGTTGTTAAATCCGGAGAAGTGACCGGCCACGGTATATCATCTCTGCATCCAATCCACGATTTGGAAACAGTTCGTAAAGACATGTGAGCCATGGGAAAAATTGCTGTTTTGAAGGGCGCGCCGCAGCCCGTAGTGTGAAGCAGTCGCCCTCCGTTTTTGGTGGTGGCGCCGCTGTGGCAGTCGCAGCTTTGGTGTCTCCCTCTGGTGGGAAAGGGGAAAGGTTGCCTGTTCACGAGCATTTACGGGGAGATATGAGCTCGCCAGTCAGTCAGTCTGGGTCAGTCTCTCGTCCCCGGCTTGCTAGTCTGTCTCTCGTCCGCATTTGTGAGGCAGCTAGTGTCTGTCTGTCGTCCGGAGCGCTAGTATGTCTATCGTTCCTATCAACCTTTAAACCCGACAAAATGAGAGTCTATCCATTCCGCCAGTAAGAGAACTCAGCGTGTGGTCGCTCGGTCGGGGCTTAGTTCCTGCATCTGAGTCTGCGCGTTAGGCCGCCAGTCTGCTCGAGTTTGCTCAGGCAATGGTCATTGACGGTTGGATCGATCGGTTGGTCGGTCGCTCACTGAGACACGAGATGACTTGTCCGTCTTGAGCGTCGGCGCATGTGAGGTCGCCACGTGAGTACGGTGGGCTGCGGCGTATAGGGAGGGGTAATGGCTTCGCGGTCGACACGAGAGCAACAGGAGTCCAACCCACGACATCGGTCTGGCCGGTGCGAGCTGCGACGCCGTGAAATGGGAGATCAGTGCGCCTTCCTGCGTCCGTTGAAGCGGCTGGCAGCGGACGGTTCGGGAGAGCGATTTGATGGTGCTGCGCCAGGTCTTCTCGAGAAATCACAGTTTATTAGAAGCGATTGATAATACGTTGTTTCATTTACTCTTGTTAAATTCTACTTGTTTTCTTGGTGAGGTCACCAGCCGTTTTGTTTTGGGGTCGTCCCACAATTCTTCTCCGTTTGACCACCCGTGGGAATGGGGTTGTTTATAAATTGGGTGGTCCGTTTTTCCGGTGTGGAGTTGGAGGCGGGTTAGAGCAACCTGCGGTTCGGGTTGTTCGGTAATCTGCCTATCAATCTACCGTACGTTAGTAGCTGCCTCTGTTATGTTTGTCGGATTTGGTGTGTCTACGAATTTATTGCTTGGAGTGTAACGGTCTAATTCCTGAAATATGTTTTGATCTATCCTATCATCTTGAGAGGCGGTATTTGTGTACTGTAGAGCATCTTAACTTGTTTCGCCAACCAAGTAGAATTTTATATAAGATAGCATTTCATGGGCTTTTATTTAAATGATCTCTTTAGTATATAATGTTGCCATCCTTTCACCGTAAGACTTTTCTCAGAAGCTAGAATCTAGTTGCACCTTAGGTGGCAAAGTTAATATTTTAATTTTTAGTGTTTTGTACCATTTCCATCCATCCTACGGAGGTGCAAGTACGCGTACACCACCATTACTCTACCACGCAAACATAGGGGTTACACTCGTCTCGTGTGAGACGTTCCCTGGTGGGTCCACCGGGGGCCGAACCGAGCAAAAACCCTGAAGGAGTGGTTCGGCGTGGGGCGGGGGATGAGTGAAGTTGACTGCGGTAGTCGTTGTAGGGTTATGGACCATTGCGGGTGCGGCAGGGACGGAGCCTCTCCGTCGTTTCTAGGTCCCCAGTTACAATACAATACAATACAATGGTAATTATTGGAGCTTCCATATTATGCTTTTCATACAGTAGTGTCTCTGGAGATTTTAGTAACTTCAGAAGCATATGCACTCTTAGCACCCAACGTGTTTACATTGTAGGTTATTTTCAGTGGTTTAGATCTCATATTAACAGAATTTTCTGTCGGTACTTAGCAGAGACTGATAATAATATCAAAAAGGAAAGCACTTCCTCATGTTCTGAAGAACTGTGTTTATTGGTTAAGAAGAGGCTTTCGGCTTTACAGGCCACCTTTAGGTGCCAACTGGACGTTGCAAACACATATGGATATGATGTGTGACTTACACAGGTATTATACAAAAACGACATAGGAGAATATTTCATTAACTAAAAAACGGCCAAAGAAAGTTTTCATCTTGAGATAAATTTAACATATGGTGAAGAATAAGACAAATTTACAGTTTGAATGTAGTATTTGCAACGAGTACTTAGTTTAAGAAAGGTAAAATGGGAATTGAGTCTATTTGATGCTAGGCTGGCATTCTGGAATTTTGCATTATGGAAAGGCGATTCAACCTTTGCTGATCATCTTTTGGCAAAAAAGCATTCATATTATGTAGAACACACCACACACTCTGTCAAGAAACGAGAAATGTGACCCTACATGAAAACTAGAAATCAACGAACCCATGACACAGAATTCCAACCTAGTGTTAAAGGATCAGAATTTCCGTTTTGATCTTTGTTAGACTACGTTTTCGTTAGAGATACTAGATTCAACTCGTAAATTAATCTTATGGCTCATCAGTTGTTAAATTCATCTCTGCATAAAAGCTTTGTTTCCCCCTTTTTTAGTTAATCTCAATCGGTGGCAGTCAAATCAAACACTCAGCGCTGGTTTTTAACCCACATGGGCGGTGCCTCCACTACCTTGCTATTATATTTTTCAGCACATGTCGCTTAGCCACTTGTAATTGTTCCAGTTGTGTTTATTCACTCATCATCACGAGTACGCCACAAGTTGATGGATGTCCACGCCGCATCAGAAAATGGGGTCGGAGGCTTGCCCATTCTATTAAACAGGGCAGATGATGATCTTCAGCAGATCTTATGAGCACAGTGCTGGTGCAGGCACGACTGTGTTAGCACACTGTTCAGAGGAAATTGTTGAACATAGGGCTCTGCCACAGACGACTCCTACATACTGTACCAAGTTGACCCAACGACATTGTCAGTTACGACTGCGGTGGGCAAGGGATCATCAAGACTGGAACGAGGATAAACGGAAACGTCTTCCTGGTGGGATGGATCAGCTTTTGTTGTTACACCAGGTCGATAGTCGTGCGCGAGTATAGTGTCGCCCAGGCAACAGGCTACACGAAACAGGAACAGTGAAACGGTTTCGGGCCTGTAGTACAGTATTATACTATTGGGGATAATCACCTGCTCTTCATTGGGACCTGTGGTAGTTATCGAAAGCACCATAACCGATGTGGATTACATGAATATCATTGTGAGCCACCTATATTCCTATCCCTTCGTGTTTGGTGTCTTCTCCAACGGTGGTGGAACCTTCCATAATGATAACAGCTTATGTCACGACAATAGAACCATACTAAAGTGGTTTGAGGGGGATTATAGCGAACTCGTTTTGATGATTTTCCCACCAAATTCGCCTGATCTGAACCTGATGAAACACGTCTGCGACGATATTGGGCACCAGTTCCGCACCCACAAATCGACAGTCCTCACGGGAATTACACGACCTGTGCGTAGACACTTGTTGCCACATTACTCCGAAAACATACCAAAGACTTATGGAATCCTTACCATCAGAATTGATGTTATATTGTGTTGTAAAGTTGTAACACATATTCATAATGTTTGTCTTATTACTTCAATGTTGGTGTTGTGGTCTTCAGTCCTGTGACTGGTTTGATGCAGCTCTCCATGCTACTCTATCCTGTGCAAGCTCCTTCATCTCCCAGTACCTACTGCAACCTACATCCTTCTAAATCTGCTTATTGTATCCATCTCTTGGTCTCCCTCTACGATTTTTACCCTCTACGCAGCCCTCCAATGCTAAATTTGTGATCCCTAGATGCCTCAGAACATGTCCTACCAACCGATCCCTTCTTCTAGTCAAGTTGTGCCACAAACTTCTCTTCTCCCCAATCCTATTCAGTACCTCCTCATTAGTTACGTGATCTACCCACCTAATCTTTAACATTCTTCTGTAGCACCACATTTCGAAAGCTTCTATTCTCTTCTTGTCCAAACTATTTATCGTCCATGTTTCACTTCCATACATGGCTACACTCCATACAAATACTTCCAGAGACGACTTCCTGACACTTAAATCCATATTCGATGTTAACAAATTTCTCTTCTTCAGAAACGCTTTCCTTGCCATTGTCAGTCTACATTTTATATCCTCTCTACTTCGACCATCATCAGTTACTTTGCTCCCCAAATAGCAAAACTCCTTCACTACTTTGTCTCCGTTCCTAATCTAATTCCCTCAGCATCACCCGACTTAATTCAACTACATTCCATTATCCTCGTTTTGCTTTTCTTGATGTTCATCTTATGTCCTCCTTTCAAGACACTGTCCATTCCGTTCAACTGCTCTTCCAAGTCCTTTGCCGTCTCTGACAGGATTACAATGTCATCGGCGAACCTCAAAGTTTTTATTACTTCTCCCTGGATTTTAATACCTACTCCAAATTTTTCTTTTGTTTCATTTACTGCTTGCTCAATATGCAGATTGAATAACTTCGGGGAGAGGCTACAACAATGTCTCACTCCCTTCCCAACCACTGCTTCCCTTTCACGCGCCTCGACTCTTATAACTGCCATCTGGTTTCTGTAAAAATTGTAAATAACCTTTCGCTCCCTGTATTTTACCCCTGCCACCTTTAAAATTTGAAAGAGAGTATTCCAGTCAACATTGTCAAAAGCTTTCTCTAAGTCTACAAATGCTAGAAACGTAGGTTTGCCTTTCCTTAATCTTTCTTCTAAGATAAGTCGTAGGGTCAGTATTGCCTCACGTGTTCCAACATTTCTACGGAATCCAAACTGATCTTCCACGAGGTCGGCTTCTACAAGTTTTTCCATTCGTCTGTAAAGAATTCGCGTTAGTATTTTGCAGCTGTGACTTATTAAACTGATAGTTTGGTAATTTTCACATTTGTCAACACCTGCTTTCTTTGGGATTGGAATTATTATATTCTTCTTGAAGTCTGAGGGTATTTTGCCTGTCTCGTACATCTTGCTCACCAGATGGCAGAGTTTTGTCAGGACTGGCTCTCCCAAGGCCGTCAGTAGTTCTAATGGAATGTTGTCTACTCTCGGGGCCTTGTTTCGACTCAGGTCTTTCAGTGCTCTGTCAAACTCCTCACACAGTATCGTATCTCCCATTTCATCTTCATCTACATCCTCTTCCATTTCCATAATATTGTCCTCAAGTACATCGCCCTTGTATAGACCCTCTATATACTCCTTCCACCTTTCTGCTTTCCCTTCTTCGCTTAATCTGGGTTTCCATCTGAGCTCTTCATATTCATACAAGTGGCTCTCTTTTCTCCAAAGGTCTCTTTAATTTTCCTGTAGGCAGTATCTATCTTACCCCTACTGAGATAAGCCTCTACATCCTTACATTTGTCCTCTAGTCATGCCTGCTTAGCCATTTTGCACTTCCTGTCGATCTCATTTTTGAGACGTTTGTATTCCTTTTAGCCTGCTTCATTTACTGCATTTTTATATTTTCTCCTTTCATCAATTAAATTCAATATTTCTTCTGTTACCCAAGGATTTCTACTAGCCCTCGTCTTTTTACCTACTTGATCCTCTGCTGCCTTCACTACTTCATCCCTCAGAGCTACCCATTCTTCTTCTACTGTATTTCTTTGCCCCATTCCTGTCAATTGTTCCCTTATGCTCTCCCTGAAATTCTGTACAACCACTGGTTTAGTCAGTTATTACTTCAGTTATTACTTCAAGTTGCATTAAAATCTCTGTTCACTTTTTGTTTTTCTCATGATTACTCTGCAATTCGGACTAAGTGTCTCAAACGTCACACACACTACTGCAGAGTGAAGCACTCATTCTTGCATATTTAAGTGAGTATGAAACGGTGTAAGGCACTAGCTGTATCTCTGCCGCTCCACCCTGGTATGAAGAGTGAGAAACGTTACGGCGAAAAGTCAAGCGCCGTCACGCCAATCGCGACACAGAGAGCAGATAGTGCTGTGAAGAAGACGTCAGCCAATCGCACGCTGACCGACCCTTCTCTGGGCGACAACGCGACAACAGCGGCCTCTACGTGAAGAGGCCATAAGCGCAGCGCCGAGTGGTCACGACCCAGTTCTAAGGAAGTTTCCCGACAAGAGACCTGAACAGAAGAGTCAACTGTATTACTTCACTTGTATTAGGAGTTGTATATACTGAAGAGATTTGTTACTGGCATGTCGTCCTTAGCTCAAAAAACTTCTTTGTTACTGTCAAAGTTAAGTATTGTCATTGTTCATTTCGTAATAAAACTCATTAATACGTTTGTTTGAATGTTGTCTAGCGATCCGAGGACACCTACCTATACACCATCTCTTTTCCCGCGGTGGCTTCCATCGACTCCCTCTCCCGGATGATGCCCTCTCTCCCACCTTTTACCTCTCCTATCAATACTGATCCTCACTTTCCCCCCCCCCCCCCCGCCCCTCCCTTGCTCAATCCTTTCGCCAGGGCTCCCTCTCCCCCCCCCCCCCACTCCCATCCATTTTTTTCCCTGCCTTCCTTCTCTCCCCTGAGTCCTTTTGCATTCCCCTCCTCTGCCTTTCCCCACTCCCTCTCGCGTCTGCCCTGCCCCCCCCCCCCCTTATGAGTCCTCTCCCTCCGTTGGTTCCCCTCTCTCAACTTCGTTTTTCCTCTCCTCCCCCCTTTTTCCCCTCATATGTCCAGGTTCCCCCTCCCCCATCTGCCCTTCGCAGTGGTGTGTCACCTTCGTGCCAACTTTTTAGTGTAGTGTTTCAAGTGAGTGTTAAGCGTTGTGCGTCTTTTCCGAAGTGTTGCGAACGGAAATCATACTGTCCTGGCTGTGATTTTTATATCTCTTGCGAACGCAGACCAGACTGTCGCCGTGTTGTTTTTAATTGTCTGTCTACTATTTTACCTGTCTGTTTCCTGAGTATTAGCATCGCCAACTTCCACAATTTTCCGCCATTTTACAATTTGAGTCACTGTTTTTAACGCCTGCTTTTATTGTTTACTATCTTCTTCTTCCGTTTTAAAAATTCTGTACGCTGGCAGCTGCTGCCAGCCCGCCACCTTCAGGGGGAATCGAAACTCAATAAAAAGAAAAAAAAATCCGAGAAGGCAGGCTTCCTAGAACCCACGTATTTGACTTCACGGTAGGATTCAACAAGAAAAATGAAATCGTAAATCTCTCTTTGCGTGCTCTGATTTCTCGTGTTGAACCGCCACATTAATTACTCCCTATGGAAGTGGAAGGCAACAAATTTTATGGTAAGGTTTCGTAGCAATGTAAATACCTTTGTTTTAATAATTGTCATCCCAAATCGTAAATAATATCCATAAGACTGTCTGCCCTATTTCACAATGACAGAAAATTTATTTTAAATATTCGCTGTCTTCTGCTAAAATTATCTAGTAAGGGTCCCATACATTGCAGTAATACTTGCGAAGATGACTGGCTAGCGTACTATAAGCAGTTTATTCAGTAGATTTGTACGTCTTCTTACTGTTCCCCAATAAAACGCAGGTTTTGGTTCGCCTTCTCTACGCCATTTTCCGTATCGTTGCTCTAAGTAGTCTTCCTGTGTTTTACCTCGAGATATTTAATGGAATCCAGAATCTCTAAATCTGTGCTATTTGTAGTGTAAATGAAATTCTTAACATTCGTGCGGATCACCTAAAATTGTAAAAAGTCAGAATTCGCTTGCATATTTATTTTCTGCTTTCAGTTCGGCAAACTACAAGGTTGAAAAGAAACTGCAAATTGACTTTTCCAGTATAGCATATTTTTATTTGCCTGCTGGCATCCTGGAATACACTATAAGACAGAAAAACGACGCGTAACTAATGAGTTATACAAATTGATCATTAACTGATATTCATATAGATATCTACTGAAAAGGCAAAATTGTAAGCTTTGGCTCCGACGGATGAATACGTGACGCTGAAGAGCAGTTTCATTGTGCAGCTGGCAACGATGATAAACAGGTGGCACGTCGATAAAAGGGCATAAGGTCTTGGCAAATTTCATTCGGTGTACTCAGTTGGACAGTAACTATGCATCGCTCATAGGAGCAAAAACAATATACGCAGATGGAAGCATTTGACAAGGACCTGCAGTTGGGCTCAAAGAAGGCGGATAGAGTAATCGGCAAATCGCTCGACATTTGAATAGGAGCGACGCCGCTTTTCGAAGATGTTGTCATGAATGATTGAACTACTGTCGGACTCAGCGTCAAGAAGGATGCAGTTCACCCAGAGAGATGACAGAACGAAAGGACCGAACAATTGTCAGAGGGGCGCTCAGACCGCCAGATTCATCATTGTCATCGTTCCGTCGCGCAATTAGTGCTTCAGTGATCACAAGGACCGTTCACGGAAATGGGTCTCACCTCAAGGCGTCTCTTGCGCCGACTACGAATGACCTCCGTACACCAACAAGTCCATCACTGCTAAGTGACGCTTGAGGTGTCGTAAGGAACAACAGCACTGGATAGTATGTGACTGTAAACCAGTGATCTGTAATGCCGAGTCACACTATACCGTGCGGAAACCCGATGGATGGGTTTGGATTTGGTGAATACCTGAAGAACATTACCTGCCACCATGTGTAGTGTGAAGCACGAAGCATGAAGGAGATGGTGTGTGGCTACAGGTGTGTTTTTCGCTGTTAGTTTGTGGTCCCCTTATTGTGTTTAAAGAAACGCTAAATTTAGAAGAATAAAAGTACATTTTACGGCATTGTGTACAGCGTATACAAGAGGAACAGTTCGAAGGCGATGATTGCATCAGCATGACAATGCACCCTGACCTGCGTCTGCCAAGCAGTGTCTTGTGAACAATGACATCCCTTAAACGGAATGGTCTGGCCAGTCAAGATCTGAACAGAGTGGAACTCCTTTGGGATGATTTAAAACGTCCACTTCGCTTTAGACCACAGCGTCCAACGTCACTACCTTCTTTCATTTCGGCTCTTGAGGAGGAATGGGTTTCCATGCCTTCACAGATATTTAGCTCTCATTTACAGTAACTCCAGCAGAGTTCTGAAATGCTGTAGGGAGCTGGTTTTGAGTGGAAAGGTACTGAGTCATAATGAATTTATTAAAGTTTTTACTTTTGAAAGCAAACACCCAAGAATAACATTAACTGAAATGACTAAATTTCAATAAGCAACTGATGGCAAACACCTCAAAAGGGCAACCATATAAAATCAATTCCTTTTGTACAGAATAGTGAATGAAGTAAGAAAAACATATTTACAATACAAACAGAAAAACATATGCTCCATTAAATTTCGGGAATGCAGCCGCATAAATTCTGCTTCTTCTTCTAATATTTCGGCTGTATATCTTTCAGCCATCTTCAGAGAGAGCCGTACGACTGACGCTCCAGCGTTCGCTCCATCCTTTTAAACTCGCGGACCGCGCCACTGCGCATGCGGCCACTGATGAACAAGGCGCCAGTGATGTTGATCGGCGGCAAAGACGTAACATATGCATGAGTTACGCCTGTGGTTGCGCATTCGATCCATGCTGGGAGATCGATGTATTACTGGGAGCTGAACTGTAGCGACGTCTTTGTAAGTTCAATATTGAAAGTGCCGGATTCCATGATCTATCTAATGTGAAACCGCTGTCTCTATTAATTAAATTCTTCGCCAAGCGGATTTAATGGCCTCTTTTACTACGGAGTCCCAGAAAGATGAAACAGAAGTCAGAATTTCGACATTTTCATATACCATAGAGTGACCTGAATCAATACTATGCTCTGCCACGGCCGATTTACTGGGTTGTAAGAGCCGAGTGTACCTGCGATGTTCCGTACACCTCTCTTGGACTGTACGATTCGTTTGTCCGATATATGAAAGGCCACATTCACATGGTATTTTGTAAACTCCAGGTTTGCGGAGTAGTAAGTCATCTTTAACGGAACCCAGGAGTGCAGCCGTCTTCGCCGGTGGACGAAAAATCACTTTTACTTTATGTTTAGTGAGGATCCGTCCTATTTTGGATGAAAGGCTTCCCACATACGGCAGGACAGCCATGGATTTAAATGTTTCCTCGTCATCTTCTGCATTCCTTACGGACACCTTAGGTTTTATTTGTAGTGCCTTACGTATCTGTTGTGGAGAATACCCGTTGTCCTCAAAAACTCTCTTCAAATGTAAAAGTTCGTCTTTTAAACTACTTTCATAAGATATGACGTGTGCTCGGTGTACCAAAGTTCTTAGAACACTACTCGTCTGCGAAGGATGGTGACAGCTATTTGCATGTAAATATAAGTCCGTATGGGTCGGTTTCCGATATACTGCATGACCCAGAGTGCCATCTTCTTTACGCCGAACCAAGACATCCAAAAATGGAAGACATCCCTCGTTTTCCACTTCCATTGTAAACTGAATTTGTCCATGGATGGAATTCAGATGGTTTAAGAAGTCCTGCAATTTGTCCTCGCCATGGGGCCACACTACAAAGGTGTCGTCAACGTACCTCCAAAAAACTGTAGGCTTCAAACTAGCAGACTCCAGGGCCTTCTCCTCGAAATCCTCCATAAATAAATTGGCCACCAAGGGTGACAAAGGACTACCCATGGCAACACCGTCAGTCTGTTCAAAAAAGTCGTTATTAAATCAAAAGTATGTGGAGGTCATCACATGGTGAAACAAAGCTAAAATCTCCTTATCAAAACTTTTTCCAATGAGATTTAAAGATTCAGAGAGAGGTACCTTAGTAAATAGCGACACTACATCAAAGCTGACTAATAGATCAGAGGTGTTCAGTTTCAAAGATTTCAATTTGCCAATGAAATCTGCAGAGTTCCTTATATGATGATCACATTTTCCCACAAGCGGCCTCAATAGTGACGCCAGGTGCTTGGCACAATCATAGTTGGGAGAACCAATATTGCTCACGATAGGACGTAGAGGAACGTCTTTCTTATGGATCTTTGGGAGACCATAAAGCCTTGGAGGCACTGCACCACTTGGTTTCAGTCTTCGTATGACTTCCGGTGGAAATGGGAAGGCATTCAAAAGCGACGCCGTCTTCCTTACCACCTTGTTGGTGGGGTCCTTACTGATCTTCCGGTACATACTATCATTCAGTAAGCTGTATATCTTATCATGGTAGTCGTCACGGGACATTAAAACAGTGGCATTAGAGATTTGGACGACGCTACGATGATGGTCTTAAGCAAAGGACTGAATTTTGCACCCACGCCAAAGGTTTTGCCTATACCTGCATTCATCAGTGCCGTTGAAGAAGCTGTTCGACCACTCTCTACGGATTCTGCAGATGAAATAAGACGCGAAACTTGTCGAGCTGTTATGAAGGCTCGCCCCCAAAGAAGCAATATATCAGTGGCAGAGAGGACTGCACTACGTATGCTCCGCCAAGATACCGAAACGGTGGTTCTCCCTGCTGATAAAGGTAATGCCACTGTTTTAATGTCCCGTGACGACTACCATGATAACATATACAGCTTACTGAATGATAGTATGTACCGGAAGATCAGTAGGGACCCCACCAACAAGGTGGTAAGGAAGACGGCGTCGCTTTTGAATGCCTCCCCATTTCCACCGGAAGTCATACGAAGACTGAAACCAAGTGGTGCAGTGCCTCCAAGGCTTTATGGTCTCCCAAAGATCCATAAGAAAGACGTTCCTCTACGTCCTATCGTGAGCAATATTGGTTCTCCCAACTATGATTGTGCCAAGCACCTGGCGTCACTATTGAGGCCGCTTGTGGGAAAATGTGATCATCATATAAGGAACTCTGCAGATTTCATTGGCAAATTGAAATCTTTGAAACTGAACACCTCTGATCTATTAGTCAGCTTTGATGTAGTGTCGCTATTTACTAAGGTACCTCTCTCTGAATCTTTAAATCTCATTGGAAAAAGTTTTGATAAGGAGATTTTAGCTTTGTTTCACCATGTGATGACCTCCACATACTTTTTATTTAATAACGACTTTTTTGAACAGACTGACGGTGTTGCCATGGGTAGTCCTTTGTCACCCTTGGTGGCCAATTTATTTATGGAGGATTTCGAGGAGAAGGCCCTGGAGTCTGCTAGTTTGAAGCCCACAGTTTTTTGGAGGTACGTTGACGACACCTTTGTAGTGTGGCCCCATGGCGAGGACAAATTGCAGGACTTCTTAAACCATCTGAATTCCATCCATGGACAAATTCAGTTTACAATGTAAGTGGAAAACGAGGGACGTCTTCCATTTTTGGATGTCTTGGTTCGGCGTAAAGAAGATGGCACTCTGGGTCATGCAGTATATCGGAAACCGACCCATACGGACTTATATTTACATGCAAATAGCTGTCACCATCCTTCGCAGACGAGTAGTGTTCTAAGAACTTTGGTACACCGAGCACACGTCATATCTGATGAAAGTAGTTTAAAAGACGAACTTTTACATTTGAAGAGAGTTTTTGAGGACAACGGGTATTCTCCACAACAGATACGTAAGGCACTACAAATAAAACCTAAGGTGTCCGTAAGGAATGCAGAAGATGACGAGGAAACATTTAAATCCATGGCTGTCCTGCCGTATGTGGGAAGCCTTTCATCCAAAATAGGACGGATCCTCACTAAACATAAAGTAAAAGTGATTTTTCGTCCACCGGCGAAGACGGCTGCACTCCTGGGTTCCGTTAAAGATGACTTACTACTCCGCAAACCTGGAGTTTACAAAATACCATGTGAATGTGGCCTTTCATATATCGGACAAACGAATCGTACAGTCCAAGAGAGGTGTACGGAACATCGCAGGTACACTCGGCTCTTACAACCCAGTAAATCGGCCGTGGCAGAGCATTGTATTGATTCAGGTCACTCTATGGTATATGAAAATGTCGAAATTCTGACTTCTGTTTCATCTTTCTGGGACTCCGTAGTAAAAGAGGCCATTGAAATCCGCTTGGCGAAGAATTTAATTAATAGAGACAGCGGTTTCACATTAGATAGATCATGGAATCCGGCACTTTCAATATTGAACTTACAAAGACGTCGCTACAGTTCAGCTCCCAGTAATACATCGATCTCCCAGCATGGATCGAATGCGCAACCACAGACGTAACTCATGCATATGTTACATCTTTGCCGCCGATCAACATCACTGGCGCCTTGTTCATCTGTGGCCGCATGCGCAGTGGCGCGGTCCGCGAGTTTAAAAGGATGTAGCGAACGCTGGAGCGTCAGTCGTACGGCTCTTTCTGAAGATGGCTGAAAGATATACAGCCGAAATATTAGAAGAAGAAGCAGAATTTATGCGGCTGCATTCCCGAAATTTAATGGAGCAATCTTTGCGCCGCGAAAACCTGAAGATTCACAGAAAAACATATGATCATAAGATTATGTCACAAATATCAACCCTCGGCTATTGCCAGTAATTATCAAAACGCCATTGCCTTCGAAGTAGCCAGAATGCCTGACAAAGGCGGTTCAAATTTACGATGATAGAGGCGGTGGTAAAGGCGACGCCAGTAACAATAATTCCCCCCTCTCTGCCAACATAGGACGGCGGTTGCCGCTACCACACCACTAGAAACCTTCACTAAAAATATCAGCCATGCAACTCAGGCATCTTTAACAAGATATTAGTTAACAAGAGATACAGTCACCTACCCTGTAGCACAGAGACAACTCGTTAATTAATTAGTAAAAATTAACATATTACAAACGCCGAAATTGTTTTTTACTTCTTTTTCTTTTTTGGTACATGCAAACAATTTAGTAAACAGCTCGAGCTCGTGATACTATCCAACAGGTAGCTATAGACATGCATCAGAAGTAAGGTAGCTACTTTCAACAGTTTTCACTCACTATAAAATACAATTCGTAAATGGCTCTGAGCACTATGGGACTCAACTTCTAAGGTCATTAGTACCCTAGAACTTAGAATTAGTTAAACCTAACTAACCTAAGGACATCACAAACAACCATGCCCGAGGCAGGATTCGAACCTGCGACCGTAGCGGTCTTGCGGTTCCAGACTGCAGCGCCTTTAACCGCACGGCCACTTCGGCCGGCTAATTCGTAAATGAGAAGAATTACATCTCTATTCTATACCCTTAGATTCTAAAATAAGTGTGGAGTAGTGACAGCCACAAACCCACATGCATTGATAGAACTGGACTCAAACAGTACCAGGCGAAACCTTCATGAACAACACATTTATATACCGGGTGATCAAAAAGTCAGTATAAATTCGAAAACTTAATAAATCACGGAATAATGTAGATAGAGAGCTAAAACTTGACACACATGCTTGTAATTAGATGGGGTTTTATTATACCCTAAAAAAAACAAAGCTCACAAAATTTCAGATTATTAACTGTTTGTAATTTTTTTGGGTTTAAAAATATGTTCAAAATGCATGTTAAATAACGATAATGGATGTAACTTTGAGTCTACTGTAGCGAACTGGTGGGTGTGTCTCATTGCCGTGTGGGGGACGCGGGTTTTATTTCCGGTATAGTCCGCGCAGAGAGCCATGGTCAGTAGATGCGCAGACGACAGGGCACGCATGGGAAGAGCGGTAGTGATGGGAATTACGGGCAGGCGTTGTAGAGGACATGCCGAATGCTGCAGGGTAAGTGCCGATCTGAATTGAAACCTACACTCACATTTTTTGTAACTATTAAGTGCAGCCACTCCATGCCCACACTTGCATGCTGACCATTCGAAAAGATCTACTGTCACCTCTGTTTTGGTTAGTATTTAAACAGAATTCGACCAAACATGCAGTGAGTTATTTTCGCCTGCCTTGTTAACCATTTGCAACCTTCAGAGACGCCTCACGAGTGCCGAATCTACACTTTCTCTGGTTTTCGTATTAAAATTTGCTTCTTTTGCCAAAACACAGCGGAGTTTACACAGTCTTACCTGATTAACGTGTTGTGCAGTCACAACTGCGAGATAATTCTGAAACAGTGTGAGCCGTGCGCGGCTCGTGTTCGTGCCGTTTATTGCTTGACATCTTGTCTTTGTGGTACTGCCATCCCGTTTCTTACTGGCGTCACTAAGTTGCTGGCTTGCCTGCCGGTGAGTGGCAGCAGCAGCACTTATCGATAAGAGCACTGTCGTACTATCTAAGGAGCGACCGCTAGTATTTCCGGGTCATCGTGTGTCGGGAGTTCAGTCGGGACGGAGCAGCAGTGAGGTCCCGACAGCCATGACTCGCCCGACCGTTGCCAACACGCATGACTTGAGTGGCGACGACCTCTGTTGGTCATTCAGTCGGTCGTCTCATTGGACGACGCGTATTTGGTCGCCGACCGCTTCTAGGATCTCCGTGTGTGTCAACTTGTGATTCGTCCTTGTTGTTCCAAAGTCACTGATTTGAGTATTGTTCGAGTTGTTTTTGGAAGTTTTTAGTGGAACCATGTGTAGCTTAAGCGGTTTTGAGCGAGCAGTTATTTTAATGCTGTCTGTTTGCTGCATGTAGTTGGTTGGTTGGGACAGAGCAACGAGGAAGTCTCTGGTCAGGCCGAGACCACTGGCAGCGTGCACGCGCGGCCGGATCGTGAGGCACTAGCTGCAAGAGCTACAAAGTTCGTTGCCCACCGAACCTGGACAATGAAGTTGAGTGATCAGTTTGCCTCAACTGCTGTGACATCTCTTCGTTCATTGCCAGTTGCTGCTTCCTGGGGCGTTCCGGCTAGCAGCAACGTATGGTGTGTCGGAGTCGGCGAAATTTTGCAGCATTCTTCCTCTATGGTCTTTAACTGTTAAATTGGTTGTTACTTATCAGTGAAGTGTATCAGCGGTATTTTCTGCGTTGTGGCTGTTTATGCCCCAGTCACCTGCCCTGGTCATTAGCGTAGTTTTCCAGAAGTGTGTTTTCCCTCACCGTGTTGATGCTGTTCAGCACGGCATGTAGTTCGACAGCCTTTTAGTCGTTTGTTCTTTTTGTTTTCTTTTTTTCGAGTAGTTATTGTACCTTGGCTATTTTTAGACGCCAATTTTGAAGACATAGTGCGGCTAGTATCTTCGTCCTCGGCTTATATTTTCCGTTGTCGTACCGTTGGTCGGGCGGAAGGTAATTGATTAGGTTGGTCGGTCCTTCAGCCGCCCCCTGGGTCGGGGTGCCATCCGATTATTTGACCTTACTCTTGGCTGCCTGTCTCACCTCACCTTGCGTTAGAGCTATCTCCTCAGGCCAACCCTTGGAACTCTTATGAACACCACTGTTTTGTTGGTTTTAGATTTTGATTTTAATTTTGGTCTGATGTACTGTGAAAGACCTTCAGCCGTCTATTAATTAAGTTTGTTTTAATTTTAAAATAAGTCCTTGAGCCGACTTAAATAAAAATTTGAAGATTCATTTGTTTAAAAGCTAAATTTTGAAAGTTTGTTCTATTTGAAATTCTTGTTATCCAGGCGCTTAGTCCTGAGTTGTTCAATGTCCAGTGCGTGGCCTTTCATATGTGAAATATTTGTAAGATAAGGCCTTAAGCCATCTTAAATTAAAATTTTGAAAATTGATTTGTTGAAAACAATTTTTTTTAAATTTGCTCTATCTGAAATTCTTGTTATCCAGGCCCTAAGCCCTGAGTTCTCCAATTCCTTGTGTGTGGTCTTCAGCCGAGCATTCAAGTGAATTTTTTTTTTTTAAGTGAGGCCTTGAGTCGCGTGTATTCTTTAAAGTAATTTTTATAACTTGTGTTCAGGCCTTCAGCTGTTCTTGTTTTTGGAGTGGTTTTGAGCCTTCAGCCCAGGAGGCATCACAACTTTTTTTAACTATGCCTTCAGCCGTATTGTTTTAATTTGATCCTTTTAAGGCAATGTGTGCCGGCCGAAGTGGCCGTGCGGTTAAAGGCGCTGCAGTCTGGAACCGCAAGACCGCTACGGTCGCAGGTTCGAATCCTGCCTCGGGCATGGATGTTTGTGATGTCCTTAGGTTAGTTAGGTTTAACTAGTTCTAAGTTCTAGGGGACTAATGACCTCAGCAGTTGAGTCCCATAGTGCTCAGAGCCATTTGAACCATTTTTAAGGCAATGTGTAATTAAGTGGTTCTTAAGAAAATAAAAGTTTGTGTGTTTTGTGCCACTAACAGTAACTGATTACGGCCCCCTCCACAACCATAACCTGACCCGCTCTGTCCTGCGAAACCAGATTTGACAGTGGTTTATTAAGTTTATTAAGTCAGAATCTAAGGAAAAGTAAGGTCAGTAACTTATGAAAAAGCACACATTCCGCATAAAAAACTTGTAATGTCTTTACTTACTGCATGTTCTTTCAGAAATCATGGCATTTCTCGTTTCACCAGCTACTGATGGCCCTTAAAAACTACATTATTTCACCAAAATAGTCTGTAGTTAGTGTAATAACACGGTAGATAAAGAAGTTTTACATAATAAAGATATCGAAAAATACTCTTCTCTTGGTGAGCTTTCATTTTGAAAAATCTCATTTGGTTATCTGAAACCGTTTATGAAATATGATCGATGTCGTGGACACATCAATCTGGCTTTATTGCTGGCACAGTGCGACCGTAAATGAGTGTGCTACGTCAGATTAATTTTCTCTAGATTGGTGACAGATACATACGTCTACGCAAGTGTAAAGAAAAATTCAATATGTTAGCTGATTTTCATATCCAGCAACATATTATAGATATACACCAAAAGCAAAATCATAGCTACCTCTATTTTTCATTGCAAACTTTTACGAAGTTCGCATTATGTCTCACTTCCATGTAAATATCACAGTAACTATGACCATTAACAAAATGATGTGCACATCATCTTGAACCCGATACATGAAAATATGTCGTTGTTGTTGTGGTCTTCAGTCCTGAGACTGGTTTGATGCAGCTCTCCATGCTACTCTATCCTGTGCAAGCTTCTTCATCTCCCAGTAACTACTGCATCCTACATCCTTCTGAATCTGCTTAGTGTATTCATCTCTTGGTCTCCCTCTACAATTTTTACCCTCTACGCTGCCCTCCAACACGAAATTCGTGATCCCTTGATGCCTCAGAACATGTCCTACCAACCGATCCCTTCTTCTAGTCAAGTTGTGCCACAAACTTCTCCGCAATCCTATTCAATACTTCCTCATTAGTTATGTGAACTACCCATCTAATCTTCAGCATTCTTCTGTAGCACCACATTTCGAAAGCTTCTATTCTCTTCTTGTCCAAACGGTTTATCGTCCATGTTTCACTTCCATACACGGCTACACTCCATACAAATACTTTCAGAAACGACTTCCTGACACTTAAATCTATACTCAATGTTAACAAATTTCTCTTTTTCAGAAACGCTTTCCTTGCCATTGCCAGTCTACATGAAAATATAGGTAAGGCAAAAATGGAACTTTTTTGCCTAACGGTTTCTGCAAAATCGTTTGAGAAACATTGCAGGGCGTGCGCCTCGACTCTGTTATCGATGACCGGTCGAAATGCGGAAAAGACTTGTCGGCTCCCCTTCTAAACGAACAAAAGAAATCGCCCGGAGCTTTCGACGAAAACTGGTCACTGTGCATTGACCACGGTATGCCGCGCGGGTTCTACTACCGGGGCTGTTTCCTTGGTGGGAGAAGTAGAACGAGTTGCTCTTGGCCTCAGTGTGCCAACTGATCAGCTGCTTGACTGAGAAGAAGCAGCTCAAAGGTCTGTGAATGTAACAATGACCGGAAGGGTGATGTGCTGACCAGGTGCTCCACAATACGGCATCCGAATGAAGCCATATGGCACAGAGTGTCACAGCGGCCGGTCGGTACAGAACGGCCCAACAGAGCCAATAGACGGCGTTTTAGCTATTCATTGTCACTGTAAAATCTGCAGAGGTAGATACTTCTTTTACGAGTAAAGTCTTATATCAACAAACAAGGAGAGGATTTTACTCTGTTTACAAAATTTCGACGTCTACGTACTGCCCCCTTCAGTATTTTCGTCGGGCTTGGTGTTGTAGTGGTAAACTGCGTGCCTGGAAACTGAGATGTTGCGGAGTGATTCCTGTTCGACCAAGGTAATTTTTATGTGTGCCTTTCACGAAGACTTCACTTCGGCAGGAACGACATGTGGTTCTCAATCCACGTTAAATTGTAAGTCCGCTTTCCTCGTAGGATAACTGTGCTGGGTTAGGGACTCGCAAGTCACCGAAGAGGGGTCCAGTTGGAAGACTTGCAGTAGGCCAGAGACAATCACGAAATTATTAACTTTCAGTATTGTTGATAACGTAACAGAAACTGCTTTCAGCATGTGCCCCTAGGTGTAGTTTTATTATTTTTTAGCGTTACGTACAAAGTTACATGGCATATATTATGGATACAATGATTGCTTCTTTCCTCATTTTATATACTGACAGTCTGAAGACAACGGGAGGCCGGTCGACGGGACTTATAGCGCTGTGAAGTGCTCATGTAGTGTACTGCGTCATTCAGAAGATAGGGAACACAGTCATACACAGAAGACCGCCGAGTCCCCTCTTACTAAGGTGCCTACCTGTTGCAACAAAGGAAACACCAAGCAAACTCTATTTTACGCTTCCACCTTAAGTAACACAAACAGTTCCCAAGTAATGTAATCCCTCAGGAGCGCAAAATGAATAATAATGATAGTAATAACATGGCACAAGATGTGGAAGCATACTATTAGGTCCCAAATGCACATCCATCTACCAAATGTGTGTATGAGCCGACACGTGACTCCATTCAAGACAGTATATAATAGAATCAACAGTTCCACAGGGCAGCATCAGAACTCAGGTGTAGTTGGCGCCAAGAAGAGACAAACTGGCCGTTCTGCATACTAGTGATCATTCACCTGATTCAGAACTAGACAAATCAGACGGTTCAATACAAGTGAAGAATGAGCTATTGACAGACATTATTACTACATTTAAGGACTCATAAAGATTCTGTTCAGTGCAAGCGAAGAATGAGCTATTGACACACATCATCTTTATACTACATTTAAGGATTCATAAAGATTCCGTTCATAAATTGTCGTAAACGGTGGCTAATTGTTGTTGCCATCATTTTGGCATATTTACTGCCTAATCCTGTTTGCCCTGTGAGGAGGCTTTACAGTCGCTGTGTGCAAGCAAGCCACGTCGTGACAGCAGCTACTTGCGTTGGTAATGCATTTTCTTCCTCCTGTTATCATGTTAAGCCGGCCGCGGTGGCCGAGCAGTTCCAGGCGCTTCAGTTTGGATCCGCGCGACTACTACGGTCGCCGGTTCGAATCCTGCCTCGGGCATGGATGTTTGTGATGTCCTTAGGTTAGTTAGGTTTGAGTAGTTCTAAGTTCTAGGGGGACTAGCCGGCCGCGGTGGTCTAGTGGTTCTAGGCGCGCAGTCTGGAACCGCGCGACTGCTACGGTCGCAGGTTCGAATCCTGCCTCGGGCATGGATGTGTGTGATGTCCTTAGGTTAGTTAGGTTTAAGTATTTCTAAGTTCTAGGGGACTGATGACCACAGTAGTTAAGTCCCATAGTGCTCAGAGCCATTTCTAGGGGGACTGATAACCTCAGATGTTGTCCCATAGTGCTCAGTGCCATTTGAACCATTTTGTTATTATGTTAAGAGACAAAATTAATACGTCGCGAAAATATAAAAAAAGCAAACTAACATGAACTTAATCCCAATGTCAGTACCGTTTTTCCATAGTAAACAAGAGTTACTGCTGTATGCATTGAATACAGATCACGACATTCTCACAGCGACTGTCCAAGGAGCTGGAGCAATTGTGTCCAAGATGGGTCGCTCACACGTACGGAACGAGGCAGAAAGCAACCTCGGGAAGACTGGGCGGCGCCGTTCTAATCAGGAGCGCCTGAAAAGCCCGCTGCAGGTGAGGCGCCCGAGTTGTGAAGGAGCTCATCAGACTGAGGCGCCGCTGAATGCCCGTCTGCTCGCCTGCGCCGGTATTAGCGCCGTAATTGAACCCTCAACCCTCGCCCTGTCGGACAACACGCTGCACTGCTTGCCACGTCGTCCGCCGTTAGGGGCAGCAGGCGCCGTAAACTCCGGGCCAGTTGCGGCCGCGTCTGGCTGCACTGCCCCACACGTGACCACTCTCCTCCGGATTAGAGCGCTGCTCTGAAAATCAGCGGATACTGTAATTTGTTTAAAGTATTCCTCTTTGGGTCGTCAATATCTTGATCATTACTGTGCCAACCTATTCCATCTCACAGTAGTACATGAGAATAACATACTCTATTTTCTGTTGCATGTATTTCAATCTATAGCTTAATCTAGAGCTCCCTGAAGTATCACGGAAGCTACTCCTGTAGTGTCCTGTAGTCGGCAGGAAAGAACAGACGATCCAGTTTGAACACACTTTAACTAAAACGCCTTCTTGGCGTGCACTAATTTCCAAACTCAAGAATAAGAAGAAACACAATAATTCTTGTGGTGGCAAAAACCAGATAAAGTTACAAGACAATGAAACGGAACAATAACAACCAAAATAGTGCGCTACATAATTCTAAAGTAGCGTTCTACAGAAGACTATGGCGAGTGTCTACTGGGCTACAGCCAGCGTAGGTATTGGTCAGAGTTGTCCTACCTATAGGTACTCACTGCTGGTCCGACTCTGCTAGCGTGCTTATAACACCAATTCTCCAGGGTGCTACACTTAGTCACATTAGTTCCAATTGGTGGATCCCTGTTACATGGCTCTTCACTAAGTAGTGCCTTGTTTATATGGAAGGTCTATTGATGTTTATATTTACTGGCGATGTTTCGAAAAGAGCTCTTGAAGGAAGGTAGGCAGCCCACCTTGCTTGTCTGTCCTGCGGTCCTCTAACTGATACGGGGCCGCTACGACGATTCCCTAATGTCTTTACATCTCTCTTATCATTCTGGATCTTCTTCTTGTGTTTTTTTATGTGTATTCCTGTCAGTACCGGTTCTGCGGATATCCTCCCCACTTATTATCTTATCAATCCACCTAACCTTCAACATTCTTCTGTAGTATCGCAACATTGATGCTTCAAATATCTTCTTTTCTGGTATCCCACAGTCCACGGATCACTTTGTTGGACTAAAGCCGAGGATTTAGCATACTAAGGCACTGACAAGATCTGAACTCGGTGGCCTATGCAGTGAACAGACTATTCCCCAAGGAATTGCATAGAATATTAAGAAAAAAGTCACCCAACGGAAGCGATTAAGCACCTCAATTAAACAGGTGTGGCCCAACTAAACATGATGTATAAGGGTACTATAGTCCATATAGATGTAATGAGGGAGGCCTTTCATCAGTCTTTGGACTGAAAACAAAGGTCATAATGAAATCTCTTTATTACAAAAGACATTAATTTTATCTCAGTAGACAAAACAATTAAAAACAAAGTGCAGAAAGGCTCAAATGAATTATAAAAGGAACACAGTGAGACCTTGGCACAGCAGTGCAGAATAGAAAATGAAATGATATGATTAGCTAGATCCAAGTAAACCCTCGGAATTCGACATACTGACGAAAAGAAATCAGAGAAGTACATGTGAACACCTATACGCTTTCCTAATCACATGCTGACTTTAAATTTAAATCTATGAACTGATATAAATAAGCATGACTCTAATTTGCCACCACCAACTTCATAGTTCCCTTGCCAGGGCACGTGTAAAATATGCTGCTTATTATTTCCATCAGTCAAAGACTTTGGCACAGAGGATGGCTGCAGTGATAGCTGAAAGTTGTGGTTTTAGAGGTACGACCTATGATCAACTCCAGAAGGCCATCATCCTTCTCTGCAGCTCTAAGGTGAAAGCATCTCTCCCTCTGATGGCCCAAGACGACACGTTGCTTCTCTGCAGTCCAAGGACGAAGCGTCTTACACGCTACTCAAAAATCTAGCTGGTTCTTCCTGTATCAGGTTTACTTCATTCAATCGCTGTAGACCTCCTTTGTACGAACCGCTGAAATGTTTATAATTATTGGACTTCTTTTCAGTCATGTGCCTTGATGAACCGGTACTGAAAGTCTTTTTACTAGACCGAGCTGGAAAGCAGAACTTCTCTCCCATCGAGAGTTTCAGCCAATGGTCAGGGCTACACGTATGCTCTCGCAAGTCTTCATGCTGTGAAAATTATTTTGGCCAACCTATCTGGGACTGCCTTATAAAATTTAAACAAAAATTCCTACTCAGCTCCTCTGGGTCTATCAGAATCTTCTCGGCCTGAGTGCATCGTGTTTGCAACCTCCACGTAGTTTCTTATATTTTTCAAAATCACTCCTTCCTCCATTTGTTACAACGTCAGCTTGCAGTCTGGCGAAAGTCTCCTTCATGGCTCTACGAGGGTACTGTCTACACGTGGAACATTGCTTTCGACAACAGCCGCCCGTTCCAAATACCTGCCTTGGGGCGAGTTCTTTCAGCTACGAACATTTTTACAACGTGCAACGTATAACATTGGAAACGTGTGCCCCCCCCACTTTCCCGCAGTCTGCCAGTGGGGCCGTCTCACAAAGAAACATTTCACCGAAAAGAAATGAAACTGAGAAATGCTTATTAGCTGTTTTGTTCCTTTTCAATTTACATTTGGAAGCGTCGCTGGTTATTTGAACGTAATTTGATGGTTTAATATGGGATAGATGGCTATTAACGATGTTACGGAACAATTTTTCGAAAAATTATTGTACAAAGCTGTGATGCAAGTGAACATTATCACAAACATCTTTCACAAACTAAACCAAATGCTTTTCATATTCTTCTGCTTTCCACCATGAATGCCGTCTTTGCCTGTCCTAGTCTGCTTTTTATATCCTACTTGAAGCATCTGTCGTATGAAACTTTTACGGATCTATGCCGAACGTCGTAAGTGCCTCTCCGGTGCCTTTATTTCTTCTGAGTCGAAACTGATAGTCATCTAATACATGTTTTATTTTCTTTTTCATTCTTCTATATGTTACAATTGTCAGCAGGTTGGATATACCTATGAAGCCATTTTGTGCAACAGTTATATCATTTCTCTGCCCTTACTTAATTCCAGACTGTTTGGATGATATTACCCTTAACGTCACCAATCCCATAGATTTATCACACTATGCCGTTTGGTTGTCATTGCCTTCAATGGCTAAAGAAATTCCGAAGGAACGTTATGTAAACTTTCTGATTTGCTTAATAGCAAATCTTTCAAAGCTCTGTAAAATTCAGACTTTAAAACTGAATCCACTGTGGCCTCCATATTGACTCTCATTTCTTCTTCTATCTCGTCATCAGATAGTTCCTATGGATCACAGAGATCTGCACTGCGAATTAGGGCGAGGTAAATGTTGATATCATCATTAATAGCTTTCTGCTACATTAACAAATTGCTTACGTCTCCATTTCCTGCGATCCATTGCTTCCTTCTTAATACCGATGTGAGTGGTGCCATCCACCACATCATCCATTATCTGAAATCTCTTCCTCCCTCACCTCCCCTTTTCTTTCGCATGCCCTTCTAAGACTGTTTTTAGAGTCCCCTAGTTAATTCTTAATGTATGTATCATCCAGTTTTGTTTCCTTCTTTTTGTTACATCCAATAAATGTCTTCGCTCTCCCATACATCTCAGTACCTGTTCATTTTTTACTGCATCCACCCAACTTAATCTTTCCATCCTTCACCCTGACCACATTTCAAAGGCCTCCAGTCTTGACTTTTCTTTGTTCCTCGGTGCCACGTTTCAGCACTACACAGGAGGCGCTCCACACAAAACATTTTACTAGCTTTTTCCTTAAATCTGTATCCACACTGTTGCAGAAATTTGTCCCTGTCTTAAAAAATGCCTCTTTCACAAGTGCTATTCTGGTTTTAACTTCTGTGCTATTTCCTCTTTTGTTTTCTTTGTGTGTATTTTCATTCCATAAATGTTTCCCGTAGCGTCAGTGGTAACTATAACATCCTGATATTTATAATATTACTTGAAAATACAGCTCTTCGGTTGCACAGGTAAAAAATTTTCAACTTTACCTAGGTTTCAACTGCTCTAAGGCAGCCTTCATCAGAAGCAAAAAAATTTTACATTACATAGAGTAAATAGTTATGAAATGGTTTAGAGCAACAGTGCTCACGTGAGAGCAACCGAAGAGCTGTATTTTCAAGTAATATTACAAATTTCGTCTACGGTTGCTGCATTATCGGCCATGTTCAAAATTGTAACATCCTGATATTCTTTTTGGCCTTTGCTAGGAGGACCATGTCGTCCGCAAACCTCAAGAACCATACTCTGCCTCCTCCAGTTTTTTCCTCCTTATCATCTAGTGGACAATGGCCAACCGTATTTTCTATGAACGGACTGGGACTGGATGCACGTGCGTGCACCAAACTGCTCTCCACGCCCCATTCCCCCCAATCCTACCCCCCCCCCCCCCCCCACACACACACACACCGAACACACACATTTAAACCCACACAAATCAAATTTGTTTTCCACTGGCTCTTCAAGCACAAAACCGCAAACAGTTAAAATTAGCTCTAAATTAGGAAAAAGAAAAGATGGTAAACAAGGGAGCAGTGAAAGTAACTCTCGATGAGTGTGGCGACATGTTGTTGATGTGCTCTTCAGTCCGAAGATTGGTTTTATGCAGCCCTCCATGTTACTCTATCCTGTGCGAGCCTATTCGTCTTTGAATAACTACTGAAACCTTAATCCTTTTGAATCTCCTTATATCTCTTCGTCTCCATCTTTGATTATTACCACCCACACTTCCTTTCAGTTGTAAAACGGTGATATCTTGAAGTCTCAAAATGTGTCCTACCAACCAATCGCTTCTCCTAGTCAGGTTTGCTCCCCAATTCTGCTAATTAGCACATCATTAATTAAGTGATCTATCCATTTAATCTCGATGTTAGCAAATATCTTTTCTTCAGAAATGTCTTGTTGCCATTGATAGTCTAAATTTTATATCCTCTCTACTTCGGCCATTACCAGCTATTTTGCTGCCCAATAGCGAAACTCATGTGCCACTTTAAGCGTCTCATTTCCTAATCTGATTCCCTCAGCATCACCTGATTTAATTTGAATACATTCCATTATCATCGTTTTGCTTTTGTTGATGTTCATCTTATATCCCCTTTTCAAGACGCTGTCCATTCCTTTCAACTAACCTCCCATGTCCTTTGCTGTCTCTTACAGGATTATAATGTCATCAGCAAACCTCCAAGTTTTTATTTCTTCTACCTAAACTTTAATTTCTTCTCCAAATTTTTATTTGTTTTCTCTTATCTCTTCCTTCAATGTACAGACTGAATAACATCAGGATAGGCTACAGCCCTGTCTCACTACTTAACTACTGACTCCCTTTCATGCCCTCGACTGTTATAATTGCCGTCTGGTTTCTGTACAAGTTAGCATTTCGCTCCCTGTATGTTACTCCTGCTACCCTCAGAACTTGAACGAGAGTATTCCAGTCAACGTTGTCAAAAGCTTTCTCAAAATCTACAAACGCGATAAAATTAGGTTTGCCTCTCCTTAGTCAATATTGCCTCATATGTTCTTACGTTTCTCAGGAATCCATAAAAGAATTTGTGCTAGTGTTTTGCCTCATGAGTTCTTACGTTTCTCAGGAATCCATAAAAGAATTTGTGCTAGTATTTTGCAGCATATTTTGGTAATTTTCACACCTGTCACTATCTGATTTTTTTTCTTTTTGGAACTGGTATTATTATTTTCTTCTTTCAGGCTGAGGGTATTTCGCCTATCTCATACATCTTTCTCACCAGATGGAAGAGTTCTATCATAGTTGACTCTCCCAAGGCTATCAGTATTTCTACCGCAATTTTGTGTACTCCTGAGGCCTTTCTTCGACGTAGGTCTATCAGTGTCCTGTCAAATTCCGGATGCAGTGTCATACCTCCCATCTCACCTTCATCTACAACTTCTTCCATTTCAATAACATTGCCCTTAGGTACATCTCCCTTGTATAGACCCTCTATACACTCCTTCCACCTTACAGCTTTCCCTTCTTTGCTTAGGACTGGTTTTCCATCTCAGCTCTTGATATTCGCACAGTAGTTCTCTTTTCTCCATAGCTATCTAACGTTCCTGTAGGCAGTATCCATCCCCTCCCCCCCCCCCCCCCCCCCCCAATGAATACAGATAGCCGCGCAATAGGTGCAAACGCAATGGAAACGTATCTGATGAGAAGCCACACAAGCGTGTGGTTCCTGAAAAGGGGCATTAGCCTTTTCAATAGTTGCGCAAGGGCTACCGTCTGGGCGACTGGCTGATATGACCTTGTGACATCAACCAAAACGATCTCGCTCTGCTGATACTTCGAACGGCTGAGGACGAGGGGAAACCACAGGCGTTATTTTTCTCGAGGACATGCAGCTCTACTTTATTGTTAAACACTGATAGTATCCTTCTGGGTAAAATATTCCAAAGGTAAAGTAGGTTCTCATTTGGATCCATGGATGCAGACAATGTGGAGGATGTAGTTATCAGGAGAAACAAAACTGGCATTGTACGATCGGAGCATGGGACGTGAGATCCCTTATTCAGGCTGGTAGGTTAGAAAATAGGTTAAAGTTAGATCTTGTGGGAATTAGTGAAGTTTGATGGCAGTAGGAACAGGAGTTCCGATCAGGTGAATACAGAGGTGCAAATACAAAATGAAACAGTGCTGGAAGAGTAGGTTTAATAAATAATAAGAAAATATGGCTACGAGTAAGCTACTATGAAAAGCATAGTGAATGCATTAATGTAGCTAAGACAGACATGAAGGCCACACCCACCAGAGTAGTACAAGTTCGTATGCTAGCAAACTTCACAGATGAGGAACAGATTGAAGAAATGTATGAGATAAAGAAAATTATTATGATAGTTAAGGGAGATGAAAATTTAATAGTGGAATTCGACAGTAGGAAAAGGAAGTGGAGGAAAAATAATAGGTGAACATGGACTGGGAAAAATAAATGAAACAGGAAGCCGCCTCGTATAATTTTGCACAGAGCATTAATTTAATCATCTGGATTAAGGCTCATGAAAGAATGTTGTACATGTGGAAGAGACCAGGAGGCTTCGGAATGTTTCAGGTTAATGATATAAAAGATAGAGATTTCGCAATCAGATTTTAAATTGTATGACATTTACAGGAGCGTATGTGGACAATTTTTTGGCTATGAACGATGAGTTAAAACTGAAGAATCTGCAAAAAGGTAAGAATTTAAGGTGATCAGACCCTGGTAAACTGAAAGAACCAGAGGTTGATCTGGCGACATACCTGTTCCGAAATGTTGTTGTTTATGTGTCAAGAGTTGCAATGACAGGTGAGTGATATGAACAAATTACAGTGCAGGGTGAAATCCTACACCAACCAAATTCACAATATCTATTATACAGTCACACAGTAGATGGATAACGTAAAGTAGGTATGGAACGGCGCTACAACGCATAGGGGAAATTACAACGATCGACAGTCGATTTGTATGGGACACATTGTTTTGTACATAAAAAACCAATTTGCGTTAAATATCCAGGCGTAGAGTACATAATGAAATTAGTGGTACAAATACCAAATTTTTTGAAATTCTACAAGTTATTATACAGTCACGAGCCACAGTTTTTGATGGGACTGAATGAAGAGTATGGAGACGTTACTTACCACTGCCAAGTACGTTGGTCCAGTCAAGGGCCATGCCTTGATTTTTCGAATTAAGGATCACCATTGTTGGGTTCCTAAAGGAGAAAAGGAGGCAGGAACGAAAATTAGAACGATTGAAATGGACTGCAGACCTCGCATTATATGTGGCCTTTACTGCCCACTGCCCACAGCAAGATGAGAAACAACTTATTTCTGCGTTGATGGAAATGCATTAAAAAAGAAATTCACTTTTAGGAAGCGACAGCTTCTGACAAAAAGCACCATACATTTCCCTAAACTACCTGGCCTTAAACAGAGCGCGGCTTTTGTGCAATTCGTTGTGGCGTTAAAAAGATATACAGGTATCACAAAATCTTGTACGTGGCTGCACGTTCAGAGACCGTGAGTAGTTACAATTGAAAGAAAATCAGCCATCGGTCACTATTTTCAACAAATTAACCTGGTTTCGACACTGCTAGGAGTGTCTTCCTCAGAATTTAAATCAAAGAATGGTCTATATTCTACAACATGGTCACAGAATTATGACTAAAACGTACGATAATGTACCGAATCGTCGTGAAAGACTGGCAGTACTTATGCGTCATTTATAAAATAATAAATATGCCAAAAGGGCATTAGTCACAAAGATATTTAAGATACAGAAAATTGTGATGGCGAGCCACTAAGGGCCGCGCTTTACTTGTGTGGTGCAGGTTACGAAACGGACTTAGTGACTAATGCCCTTTTGGCATATTTATTATTTTATAAATGACATCTTTCATGAAGATTCCGTACTTATACTCTATCATACGTGTTTAGTCATAATTCTATGACGATGTTATAGAATATAGACCATTCTTTGATTTAAATTCTGTTGAAGACACTCCAACCATGTTAATTTGTTAAAAATAGTGACCGAGGGCTCATTTTCTTTCAATTGATATACAGATATATTTTTCTAAACTTCTGAGGAGACTGATAGTCTTATATCTGTTTTTAAGCTGTTTTAAAGACAGTGTACTATTTCAGCTGATTGAGCCGTTGTGCATCTACAGATGATTTGCAATGTAGTCCCCATTTAAAAGACAATTAATTTTACGTCAGAGCTGTCCAGAAACTCTACTTTATTTTCTCGAGAAGAATTTCCACGTTTCAATAATGTGGTTATAATTGCGAATATTTTGATCAACATCTGTGGGTGAAGGGCTTTTTTTCGATTACGAAACTAAATGAGACTCGTTTACGTGGCAACCCGAGTGCCAGAAATATGCGGAATTATCTGCACCTTTCGGTATACTGACAGTTTACGTCAGATACAGATTTTTATTATGTCTTCAGCACGGCCAAAATAATTTACTAATAATGAAAATATGTTCTGTTTGTGATCTGTGTTGTTGAGAAATATGAAATATCAAATGTGATATGAGACACACATCACATACAGTCAACTTTTTCGCTATTGTGCAGACATTTTGAATGCAGAGTACATCTACATCTACATATATACTCCGCTAGCTACCAAGCGGTGTGTGGCGGAGGGCACAATTCGCGCCAAAGTCATATCCCCCCCCCCTCCTCCCTCTGTTCCACTCGCGGATCGCGCGAGGGAAAAACGACTGTCTGGACACATCAGTACGAGCTCTTATTTCTTTTATCCCCCCCCCCCTCCTCCCTCTGTTCCACTCGCGGATCGCGCGAGGGAAAAACGACTGTCTGGACACATCAGTACGAGCTCTTATTTCTTTTATCTTTGAATAGCGATCATTGCGCGATTAGAAAGTTGGTGGTAATAATATATGCTCTACATCCTCGGTGAAGATCCGATTTCGGAATTTAGTGAGCAGCCCCTTCTCTTTGTCTATCTGCAAGTGTGATTTGAGATTTGTAACGCTCTCGCGTTGGCTAACTTTACCAGTCACGAATCTTGCCACTCTTCTTTGGACCTTCCCAATCTCTTGAATCAGACCCAACTGGTACGGGTCCCATACAGACGAACAGTACTCCAAGATTGGACGAACTAACATGTTGTAAGCTATTTCCTTCTTGGAAGGACTGAATCACTTCAGGATTCTACCAATAAACCGCTATCTAGAGTTCGCCTTACCCGTTACTTGTGTAATCGGATCATTCCATTTGAGATCATTTCGAATAGTTACACTCAGATGAAAAGATCAGTCGTATTAAATATCAAATGAAACTGTAATGAACCATCGGAGACCACAAGTCACTAATACCAAAATGCTCTGACAACATTCCCGCACAAACTGTGAATTTTTGGATCCATTTTGTATAATTAGTACCTATAAATAAACACTTGAAGAATGTACAATGCGAGAGACACCAAAAGTACAGAACATCCACTCCAGTTACCCACAGGGAACATACACAAATGGCTCTAAGTACTATGGGACTTAAGATCTGAGGTCATCAGTCCCTAGAACTTAGAACTACTTAAACCTAACTAACTTAAGGACATCACACACATCCATGCCCGAGGCAGGATTCGAACCTGCGACCGTAGCAGCAGCGCGGTTCCGGACTGAAGCGCCTAGAGCCGCTCGGCCACAGCGGCCGACGAACATACACAAAAACAGATATATTTACTCCTGATACTTTACAAGTGACATAACGTCGCGGTATAACACGAACAACTTGTACAGACTCTTCCCTAACATTTACATGCTATTGTTTTTACACATACTATAGAAAACGAACCAAAAATTTGGTATAGTAGTATATTACGAAATAAAAATAAGATTCAAAGAATATCCCACACATTTACCAAAATATTGTATTGTATGAAACCAGGGACCTAGAAACGAAAGAGAGACTTCGTCCCACTGTAAGACGTGTATAATTCTATTGTTTATTGTCAAATTACAGTTTATGAAAGATGTTTATATTTTATTAATAGGATTAAGTAGGAATAATTAATATCTGTCATGCTGGAAATAATTGTGGTAGCAGGGAATGTCTGCACCAAAGTATTGTCGACAAGAGAGACTGCAAATTGATACAATTTTAAAAGTGGCGGGAGAGACCGGGTATGGATACATTTTAAGAAAAGAGCGGGAAAGACCGCGCATTGATACATTTTGTAATGGTAGCAGGGATTGTCGGCACCAGAAAGCATTGTTGGCAGGAGAGACCGCACTTTAGCGTTCGTAGGAAGTCAGTAGTAAGCGAGAAGTGAAGCGAGTCGGTAGCAGGTCTGAAGCGAGAGGTTGAGAGGAGCGGTGTGCCTGCCAGCCACTAGCTATGATTTACAAAAGATTGTAAACGGATGTACAGAGACATCAGCTAACTATTATAATAAGAGGAACTCAATATTATTGAATTAATTTTTTCGAGAAACTCAAGACTACTGAAGGTATGTTTGCGCATTGCTAGTTGTGAGATTATTGTAAAAAGTAAGTCCCATGTGAACGTTTGTAAAATTATTTAATTACTAACAGTAAATATTTGAAGCGTTTTCAGAATATAATTAATTTTTGCCAGCAATGTTGCATTACTAATTATAATCCATCCCAAAAACCATCAACGTAAAACTTTGCAAAATTTTATTGTTGTCAAGAAAAAGTTTAATTATGAATTACGTAATTTCAGTCAAATTAATTATAGAATAACGTCAGCTTTGCTACTAAAGAATAACGTCAGCTTTGGTAGTAAATACAGCCACTTCATATGAAAGCCCACCAGCAGCTAATAGAGTATAGTAAAACAGAGTAAGTATATTCATGTCGCAGTTCGATGTAGCAGTCAGATGGCGATCCAGCAACAGCAAAAACGGTGAGGAACAGTTTTGGGTTATTGCAGATAACGACTGAGGGCCACGACGACGACACAATCTATGTTTCGTCGAAATAATCTGAAAATCACTTTTAATAAGCAGCAATTAAATTTGTATGCTAAGATAGAGAAAGAGAATAAATTTCAAAGGGAAGATTTCATTTGTTATTATTAGGCAAGAGAAAGAAATCCTAAGGAAAGGTTTCATAGGATGTTGGAAGGTTATCAATAACACAAGAGGTATAGAGGAGACGGGAAGGTTTCACCACCGTAGCCCTCATTGGTTCACAGCCCCTCAACAGGCCACAGCAGTCCACCCACTCCACCGCCGCCCAACACGGAACACAAGGTTATTGTGCGGTGAATCCTCCGGGAACGTCTACTACCAGACGAGTGTAGCCCCAAATGTTTGCGTGGTAGAATAACTATGTTGTACGCATACGGGGAAACAGTGTTTGCGCTGTGTAACTGAAGCGGAATAAGGGGAACCAGCCCACATTCGCCGAGGTACATGGAAAACTGACTTAAAAACCATCCATAGGCTGGCCGGTACACTGGACCTCGACACTAATCCATGGGGCGGATTCGTGCTGGGGAGCGGCACGCCTTCCCGCTCGGGAAGCAGAGCGTTAGATCGCGCGGCTAGCCGGGCGGGCTACCGAAACATGATGAAGCAACAAATAACAGAAAGAAGAAAAGTATTGTGTTTTGCAGAATGATACTGTGCGCTATGAGAAACTTGAATGTCGAGTATATTGACGTATACTCGTAATTTCTATGTCCTTTAACTACCTTCCAGAGACGTTAATGACATTAGCACCTAAAAAGCTGATCTGTTTCCCCACATCCGAAACGTTCCTTCTCAGACGCCGGGACGAACAATTTGCTCTTCGACGAAGTCGTTTATCTCACGCGATTTTCTCATTTGCCAACCACATTGCCCATTCTGATTCACATACATACGTACTTTCGTTACCTCGCCACGTGCCCGCAATGCATTAGATGGCCATCAGTCTCGCACCCGACAGTGCTCATTATGTTTTCGGTGTTCAGTGTAAGTGAACGTAAGATATGTTGATCTAACTTGGTTTATTGTTGCCCTTGTTGATATTCCTGCAGTTCACTGTGCATATGAATGGATGCTGAGTCTTCTAGACAGTTACAGGGTCCTGACAACAACCGTTACGTGCCATCATCTCGTACGTAAGACAGTCCCCGACCGACCTGGGTTTAGCTCGAGGCGTCTGGACGTTCCAGCCAGCCACCTCGGTCTGTAGACCGTGTACACCGACCCCAATGTGTAATGACACCTGCTGTGAAGTTGACACCTGATTTGCGTTAGCAAGTGGATCCTCACCGGCAGCTGCTCTTACATTGTCTTATAGAATGGTCAGTGTATCTCTTCTCGCCATGTATCGGAAAATTCATACACATTAATTCACAACAAGATCCAAAGGGATAAAAATCGTAATTCTGCATGTTCTCTACTTGTGGTGGAAGAATAAAAGTAAAATTATACTGGCTGAACATACAAACTGCAGGGACGAATTCCTGACCGGGAATGGAGGAAACCAAGTAATACAAACATGTGCCCAGAATGTATCGTTACCACAGTAGATGGGGCTGACGAATGACAGTTCTTCTGACCACATACCGTGTTCCGTGTGTGTTGCAGGCTGTTTGATTGACGCAACGTACTGTAAGCAGCAGAATGGTTCGGTATTCGTGTCAGGAACAAGTCGAGATAGGGTTTGTGTACGGCCAAGCTGATGGAAACGGACGAGAAACAGTTTTGCTATATCAAATCAAGCACAGTCACACACATCCACCACGTATCGGAACATTTCCAGCAGTTTTTGGGCGTTTGTGGAATCATGAGTCCTTCCAAGCCAACGAAGGTGCAGGGAGGCGGTGGACTATGAGCACATCAGCTTTTGATGGCCGGGCTCTACAGGATACTGTAACGAACCCTAGTAAGAGCTCCCGGCGATTATGTGTTTCCTGATTGCACGGATATAGCTAGGGTTTTGTCGAAGAGGGCTTCAGATTTGTTAAGGAGGAAATTAAAAAGCCTCACGTTTTCCATTTATTCGTAAAGTTTCAGTAAGAATGATAAACAATTTTACTCGACAATGATCTCAGAGTTTTCAGCAAGCAGAGATATAATCTCGTTACATAAGAGTGCTGTATCTTGGCATGCCACTTAGAAGCAGTTATGTTCCATTCTCCCTTCACCCTCCCACATCATTATACATCCTTTTTCTTTCTATCTAGCTTTGAGTTGAGAAAGTGATCAGGAGTGGACGAGCGCGAATTTGTCAGGAGACTGTGATTAATAACTATCAGTCTTTGGGAATAAAGAGATCTCTGTTCTACAGAGAAGCTAGAACAATTTTTGATGGCGAAAATGCGAGGGATCTAGAATTATTCAACCTTACACTTTCCCAAATTTCCTCGTTTAAGTATGCATCTCTCACTTCTTGCAGTGTAAGAAAGTTCATTTTCTGCCTTATAGAGTGTCCCGACAGACAAAGGCGTGAATTTAAATGAGGAAGATTTGGATTATTATTTATTTATTATATGGCGTTTTGCGCCGGGAGTCTATAAAGAGATGCTCGGCTCGCCTTACATGGAGCTCTTTTCACTTAGGCAGAGGGGTACTTCTCTAAGGGTATTAGAACTTGTCAGTAAAGAATGGTATTCGGTAGGAAATGGCTATGACCTTCCGTAAGCAACCAACCCCGGCATTTGCCTAAATTGAAATAGGAAAATCTCAGGAAACCGTTTTGAAGTTTGCCGGCGGATGGATTCAAACCACCTCGCCTCCTGAATCCAGGGACTGCTAGCTCAGCGGCTCAAAACGCAGAGGTACGTCAAGTTGGTGGAGAATTTGGAAAAAATTGTTGTTTTACATTATTTTAAAATAACATAAATTGTACCATAACAAAAGATCGAATTCTGAGATGCGTGTATTTCCTTTAATTGTGTATGTTTAGTCATTTGATAATGCATGAATGCTAGAATATTTTAAGATTTAATTGTGCATGAAATTGCTAGCTTCAGTTGTTATCGTATTTCAAGAGCGTAAACACATTTGGAACGAAAGATGGAGGGAGAGATGTAGGGCGCAGTCGGCACCCGATGAATTCAAGCAGCCCGCTGAAAAACTCTTTTAGAAACGAACGAACTGTAGAATGTGCTGTTATCATATACCCCTTCAACTCTCCACATACCACTCACCATCCTTCCATATCGGAAACGTTTTCATAATTGAGTACCACCCGGGTGACCAGAATGGGAGTTATTTTATTTAAAGCAATTATTTATTTTATATTATTTTTTTAAAGAAATGTAACTATCGCAGTTTGGGCGATATTTTCGTTGGGCAAGGCGATTTTTGGGTGATAGAGACAAATCCGTGAGTATTTCTATATACTGATTTTAATTTAATGTTATTTCTAACGATATAAACGGCTCTACTGCCTTACGAAATTCTGTCGTTGCACACACACACCTCAATTTCCAGAGACGTGTTCATAGGCTCTTTTTTCCTTCATTTCCAGTCAGGAATTGGTCCCAGCAGATTGTCGGTTTTATTAATGATCGTCCAGCATTTTCTTTTCATAAACGGAAATAACACACGAAATCAACGTAAGAAATATTTTCAGAAAATATAATTACCTTTCATATTTACAATTTGACTTGGAACTGTAATTATATTTAAAATTTCTGTCGTTATCCCTATTTTATAATTTATTCTGAAAACATTTATAAGATAATTATTTAATTATGCATGCAGTTCTTCGGATGTGCAATATCTATGTTTTATAAAATCACTGAAAGCCGCTTTTTGTATTTTTTCTCTTTCTAGAAGTATCTGTTGTTATGGAGACGACGCTAGGGGTAGTCATGAAGAAGCTGATATGAGGTCATGTTGGACTGCACAAGAATGGAGACCAATTTGTGAAATTATACTGAAATACGACATGAAGAAATAAAGGAATGACGAACAAAATTTGATCATATAGTGTTCAAATTGTCAGACTTAAAGAACCTTACCATATGTTCAAACAAATTTCGCCGATCGTCGTTAAATACCTCGCACAATATTTCAACTGGGCACCTGCCACTCATCTTCAGATGAGCCATAGCAGACTGACGAAAACGTCCTTCATTGCACAATGTAATTAAAATTCACAAATTTGCCATACTCTGTAGACATTTTGCTTTCAGGGATCCATGGTACTCAACGAGCCAGGTTATCGATGAGAAGCTACAAAAGCAGATGAGTTACTTGTTTATTAATTATTTAGAATAACCTTCTCTCTTAAAATGGCTGCACTGAATTAGTGTTAGTGCATCTAAAAAGTGCGCACGAATAATAATAAGTGGCGATGTTTAGTATTAATAGCTGGGTAGTTCGTAATAGGTGCCACAGCATTCCACCACTGTAGTGAACTCACTTGCTGACTGATAGCTAAGGCTGGTGGGTGGGCCGCAGTCATCGACTTACTTCTTTAGAAGCATTCAGTAATAAAGATATGTTGTTGTTGAGTAAGCGTGCTTCACTCGCCACTCGCCGTGGTACAGGATATCCCAAAGCTCCACACGCACGCCGCTAATGGAGTCTGTAGTAGCGATCCTGCTAGGCTTGTCTCACCCTTGGTCACAGCACAACACGACCAGAAGACAGCGATCGGTCCTGTTGTACAGTCTAGTTATGAAGAAACGCCCACAAAGATGCCTGTGGGTGTAAGACGGGAGCGTCTGTCTATATAGCTCTAAACTGGTATTGCTGGCTGGCTGCTGGCTGTGCTTCTGGAGCTGGCTCCTGTTTCATAGGGATGCGGGAAAAGGAAAACAGCGGCCGCAGCATCACTGGGCGCCCTCTCCTATCCCACACTACCCAGCCCAGCCCAGCCCAGCCCAGCCCAGGGCGGCCTATCGAGGCGGCGTGGCGGCAGCGCCCCGTGAATGCTGATGGGGCGCGAACGCTCTGTGGGGACTCGCCAGCGGCGCAGCGCCGCTTTAAGTCACAGCGGTAACCCAAGAAAGCCAGAGGAACACACCGCAGCAGCTGCGGTTCCGCCCGACGTTATCCCTTCTGCGGGGAACTGGATGGAAACTGACCATCTCACTGACAACAATTAGAGGGGTAAGAATGGGAAGCAGATATGCTAAGTTCGATAAAAACTGAGAAAGCGAAGAACCAGAAATGTAATGAGCCAAAATCTTAAGAGAAACAAACAGAAAACATGAAGCTAAAAGAGCATTATTCCAAGTGCGGGCTATGCAAAGAAGAAATAGACGAGATAATTTAGGATCCCAGTATATTTCGCATATAACTAGTAAACTCGTAGCTATATTTTATGCCGTATGAATGGTACACACCTTTCTGTTTGGTAGTAAATTACAAATACACCTTCACTGTATGATTAAATGATAATGATAACCTCTATGGCTAAAATGTTATCGAAATAAAACGGCTCCCCCTTCGGATCTCCTGACGGAAACTACTGAATGGTATGACCGTAAAACGAAACTGGCATTTCACGAGTCGGTTCGTGGAATGTTAGATTCCTTAAATGTTTAGAAAAGATCTTTCTGGAGCCATAAACTTGACGTTCGTTCAAACAACTTACGGAAACAGAGCCGAGTGGAGTGGTACGTTTGACGATATATCACCAGTAGAACACCTGATCATTTCGAAAGAATGGTTGTATTCTGCGCAAACACGGCGTGAAGTCTGCTTCTGGGCCACAGTTTAAGAATGTGTCCCTCCTAGGATCTGTAACGAATGACTTCAGTTTAATACGGCGTGTGTCTACTGTACCTCATGAAGTTCTGGCATGTCACACACTGGCCAGACCATTGGGAGTGCAAGTAAACATCACAGAAAAGCTGCCACTCAAGGTCATTGCTTTGTCACTGGTCGTCTATGGGATGTAACAGCACAGAGGTTACAGTGTTCACTTACAGCTACTGGCATAGTGCTATTCAAGAAGCAGTAGAGTAAAGATATGATATTACAAATAGAGCCGGAGGTTTATCCATCAAGTCTCATTAGAGTTCTGCTACCTCCATGATCAAACAGTCCAGCGAAGAGGTTAATGCTACATGTCCATCAGTAGGTAATGATGATATTTGGTCTGAAACCAATCCAAGCAACTTGAGAGAGGACCAGTTACTCTCTCACCTATTTCCACATACAGAAATTTAGGAAAGATTTTATCACAACCTGACGCACATTGAGTGAGACTCTAGAAAGTAACAGCCTGAGCAGATGGTGATGGAGCCTGGTAGGGCACTAAGAGCACGAGGCATTTTTATGGTTTTTAGCTCGCAGAAATGGCATGTTGGGAGTTGAAAGCAATTGGCGGCGAGCCCATCCCTTAGTAAATCTAGCCAGGCAGGTCCACAGCCATACAGTCCAGACAGGACAGCCCTTCATCGAGACAGGTCTCCTGCAGAACAATGCCGAGCTACCTGTCGTGGCACCAGCGGAGGCCTGGAGTAGGGGCGACGGTCTGAAAGAATGCGTCTACATAGTGCAGTCCTAAACCGGACATTGTGTGTAGAGCCACGCGTAATAAAAACTCACAAGTTTTAGTGATTGCCGATAGTGCAAATAGGCCAGTGAACCACTTCCTTTGGCCGCTTTGGTTGTATAAGTAAAATCCGGCGCCTGAGAAACGTTTAGAGATAGAATCTTTATTACACTTCACGGGTAGGACTAACAAGATCCAACGCACAGGCGATTTAGATAAAGATGTTTAAGACTGTATCTGTTTGTTTGTTCCCATGGGAAGTGACATGACTACAGAGAAACTCATCTTCCCCCTCCACGAAAACTTAAGAAAACCAGTAATCGGCGGTTTCTTTTTTTTTCCAGAAATGCAGGTTTCTTAACTGTTTTCCTGGCTCGACATAAGTTTGTGCTCTCGTGTGGGAGTGGAGATTTAACGCCTCTAGAGCTCTGTGATTGGCTCAAGACGGTTCATGCTCTTTGCGGGAAAACAAAATTTTTTCTGGAGAGGTGCGAAGCACTCGGATGCGGGACTTTGGTCTGGAAGCACTTCTAGTCGAGGCTCTGGCATGTGTGGTTGGTGCTTGGGACCTGTTGTAAGTAGGCTATTTATGTTTTCTCTATGTAAGTAGGCTGTTTATGTTTTCTCTATGTAAGTAGGCTGTTTAGGTTTTTTTATTGGTAACGCCACCTCTGTATGAAAATCACTGGCTGTGCTGTGTGCAGTCTGTGGCTGCTTTGCATTGTTGTAATACTCGCCATTGTAGTGTTAGGCAGCTGGCTGTGAACAGCGCGTAGCGTTGCGCAGTTGGAGGTGAGCCGCCAGCAGTGGTGGATGTGGGGAGAGAGATGGCGGAGTTTTGAAATTTGTCATGAACTGCTATATTTATATATGATGATATCAAGGTAAATACATTTTTTGTTCTCTATTAATATCTTTCATTTGCTAACTATCCCTATCAGTAGTTAGTGCTTTCCATAGTTTGAATCTTTTATTTAGCTGGCAGTAGTGGCGCTCGCTGTATTGCAATAGCTTGAGCAGCGAAGATTTTGTGAGGTAAGTGATTTGTCTGTACGATTGTTTAAAGGGGACGTTTCACTGTTCTGAGATTAATTTCACTTGCGAGTAGTTTAGACTGGGGAGCTTGTGGTGAAGTTCTTACTTTACCGAGAGTGTGACTTCAAATATCTTGGACTGCTCGTTTGCCGAGGGCACACTTATTCGTTGATGGTTTATCAGTCTTGATGTTGGTATCCTTGTGCGCTCTGTTGCATAAGTGAGCCAAATTGGTCCTGTCACACACTGAAATCTACCGTGATTTCAGGGCTCTGGTAGAGATTAAATTGCGATCCGTCTGCCTGATCGCATCTCTTTCGTGGCCGCGATCGATTCACGGGTGCCGCCTCCACGTCTCACCTCCGCCGCACACATCTCGCCACCTGCAATTTACATCTTCGCACGAAGCAAACAGGGTAACATACTGTCGCTGCGGCGTTGTCAATCGCCATTTGCTCTCAGCACCAACAATATAGAGAAACTATAGTAGATTTGACCAATCAAAGTCTGCTCAGCGTCAGATCAACTCAGATTTCGTTATCCACATTTTTAGGGCCAGAGTACTTGACTCACTCCACTAGTCATATTGTCTCTGACACCTAGGATCCTCGTCCAGTGTAGTCTTGAATCACCTATTAGTTGTTTACGGTATTCAATCAATAACTTGTTTAGCATAATTTATGTCTGTTTTAAAGAAAAAATAAATGTTGCAACACTACAATTCCGCCAACATTCTCAATCATTTAAACAGTCCCCACCGGGTTACATTTCAAATTGATTTAGAAGTGCAACCCTCTCGTCCCCATACTTGCAGATTACGTATGACTGTAGTCATTATTTGGCTACTGCGCACGATGGACACACCGTCACACTAAAAACATGAACTTAGAGTGCACCTCGTTGTGTTTGTTAGGAGAGAAGCTGTAGGAAATACAGTTCACAAATGAAAGCCAATTTCTTAACTACCAAAATTTTATGCGATTTAAAAAAAAACAGCTTGAAGTCTTACTGCAATGTTACTAATAAAAAGAAAAACAGAAATCTGGAGTGAATAAAGAAAGGTCTCATCTGGCCAGTTCACATTTTCAAAATAACCAGAGAAATAACACAAATAATTTAATTCAATACACAATCGTATAGGTTAAATTTGAGCTGCAGAGAATATAAACTGTGAAATACAACTTACATCTCATGCTATCTCTGGCCCTGCAAAAACGATAGTTACATGTTCATCTGGTTCAACTGGCCCTGACCACTATGGGACTGAGGTCATCAGTCCCCTAGAACCTAGAACTACTTAAACCTAACTAACCTAAGGACATCACACACATCCATGCCCGAGGCAGGATTCGAACCTCCGACTGTAGCAGCCACATGGTTCTACTCTGAAGCGCCTAAAACCGTTCGACTACAGCAGCCGGCCGGTGTCGTCTGCGCAGGATCTTAATCACAATGTGGACTGACGTATAGTAAGTCATGTTTAATAGAGTGAGAAAGACAATCTCTCCTAGGATACTTAGTACAGGTGGTTCTGAAACGAATTATGACTCTTATGAAGTGTATAAGGCCGCAAACATCTAAATATTCAGTTTAATGACAGTGCGCTGGCGTAAGCTGTCGCCAGCACACCAGTCGGCAAAGATGAAGTGCAAATATCGATTATATTACATGTTACGATTATTAGGCACCGCATCGAGCGTGCATATCGTGAGAGAGGCCAGAGACACACTCACAAGCACTATGCCGCCAACGCCCTCTCGACAGCATGTATTTAGGCCGCCGCCGCCGACCAGGGGGCTCACTCACTCACTCACTGACTCAGCCAGATGGCGTCTGTCAGTTTATTTGCAGAGTTTAGTTCGTCACAGGCTACGACAGTACATAGCGACCAGATAGGTAACTACAGTGAGACTAGTACCTTACATCAATCTGCAAGAGGACTTTTACTTATGTTGTACCATAAAACGTGGACTTCATTGAAGTTAAGGAACAGGTTTCTGCTCATGTATATAAAGAACTGTATTAAACCACGTGTGCATTTGTAATGTAGACAGAGGATACCAGCCACCCACAACAACATCGTCAGCCTTGCTTCCTTGCGGTACAAGACTCTACAGTGGCGAACGAGGATAATTCAGTAGCGATCGAAGATATTCAACTTAGCCTAAGATTTTGTTTGCTTCTCTTGAGTTTTAGCTTGCAGGGGTGATCGTGTTCAAGTGTTTCTATTTACTAATTTTTTTTGTGTTCTTTCAGGTATTCCAAGAGGGCAGCCGCAGAACTAATCAACTTTATCTGTTCAGAGGCCTTGCTTGCTTGTGATATAAGGTATATGTGTAAACCATGAATTCCCCGGCTCTCTCCACCCCCTGCCCCCGCTCCACAGCCAACGTGAAGGATCTAACACAAGTTTTTCAGTTTCAGAACCAACAAATCGCTACCTAGTGACAATTCCTCGCTACACAACTGCGTCGGCCGCACAAACACAACCGACCAACAAACCAGCCTAACAAGTGCCGCCGACCAGTATAGCAACAATCCGGCAATTTAAGGAAACAGAGAAGGAATGGATTGAACACCAGGCTCAGTTCCAAGTACATTGTCAAGTACATCGTGTTCAAGGCACTGTAAACTTACAATACGTATTTTTGATTGCGGGGTCCCCAGAGTTCAGGTTAATAGAAATACCATTCCCAATCACATCGCACGACATGCTCAGCTATCACGAAGTAATCGCTGCATTAACTCAATACTGTGACCAAAGTCCACGTAGCTGCAGCTAAAGATAAGTTCTTTCGCCTGCGGAGAAAGGCGGAACAGACTTACCACCAGTAGTACACAGAAAGCCCCAGGACCTGATGAAGTATCAGTGGACATGATAAGAGCAGCAGGTCCAGTGGAAATGCAATGGCTGTATAGAGTACTATCAAGCGTGTGGAGAAATAGTACAATACCTGACGAATGGAGAACGGGAGACATTGTTACCATCTTCAAGAAAGGCAATAAAAGATTGTAAAAACTACAGAGGAATAACCCTTATGAGTCATACAGCCAAGATTTTTGAAACAATTTTACTAAATCGAATAAGTGAAAAGATAGAAAAGGAGCTGAGTGAAGAACAGCATGGGTTTAGGGAAGGAAGAAACACGAACGATCTGATATTTTCTATCCGTCAACTGATGGAAAAAAGTTGGGAGTGTAACAAAAGGGTGATAATGGATTTTATAAACATATAAATAGCATATGACTCAGTTAATAGGTAAAGACTCTGGGAAGAAATGAGGAAGATAGATACAGAAGATGGATACATTAATGTAATAAAGACAATGTACAGAGGACGGAATTGTAGAACACCATTGGGGAACTCTGAATACTTCGAAATAAGACAAGGACTTAAGCAAGGAAGTATTCTATCTCCTGCACTTTTTAATGTTGTGATGGAGGGAAAGAATAGGGCAGTTAAAGATATAGTAAAAGAGAAAGACAAAAAGATGATTTTTGCAGATGATATGGTAATATGGGGTGATAAAGAGGTAGATGTACAGTTACAGCTTGAAGCGTGGAAAGGAATAATGAAAAGGTATGGATTAAAAATATATAAAGATAAGAGTGAAGTAATAGTATTTGGAAGAGAGAAAGGGATCAACGGAAATATTACGTTGACTGGAGAACCCCTCAAAGTGGTAGAAAGTTTCACTTATTTAGGGAGTGAAATATCTATGGATGGAAGAATAACTAACGAAATTAATAGGAGGATACAGAAGGGAGGCAATTTCTACCAAACAATAAAACACCTGGTTTCGAATAAGGAAGGTTCAGAAAAAGCAAAACTCCTTACGTATAAGAATTATTACTTTCCTATTGTCCCTATGGTGGAGAAACATAATGGCAGAAACGGACTGGAGCAGACTGCAAGCAGGGGAAATGAAATTTCTCAGAGCAGTTAAAGGAAAAACAAAAATGGACAGAGTAAGGAATGTAAAGATTAGAAAGGACCTTAAACAAGAAAGTATGTGAGAAGAAATTGAAAAAAAGAGATTAAGATGGTATGGACATGCTAAGAGGATGCATGGGCAGAGACTCCCGAAAATTATGGAAGAACTAAAGATGAATGGGAAAAGACCCAGAGGGCGCCCAAGAACACGGTGGAAAATGGGAATGAGAATATCTGTGGAAAGGAGAGATGTGACCTGGCAGCAAGTGGAGCAAGAAAAGTGGTGAGAGGACCGAGCCAAATGGAGAGGACTCGTCAGCACCCAGACCCGGCAGTAGCTGGAGCGGGATCCAATAGAGTACACAGAATTTACGGGCATGACTAGGGAGTGTAAATTTAAGTGTAGTTGTGAGAGAGTGTAAATTTAAGTGTAGTTGTGGCAACTTTTACAGTTACTTAATGATACCTGACTCAATAACATTCCATGTCTCAAATAGTATAATACGGGGACGGATTTTAAAGTACTTTGATCTATCACTTTCTCAAGTATTGCAAACAGTAGAGCAATATGATTCGGGAGCCATAGCAGCCGATAAGTTTGATCAGGCCCCGATTTGTAGGGTCGAGTCGCCCCCTGCTCACGATCGCCTCAAGCAGCCACAACAACAAGCGAGTAAACAGCCGCGCCGACAACCACACAGACATGTAAACATGTCTGTGAATTTAGTAAAGTCTTCCTCTAGATGGTTCACTCGCCATAAAAGACAGGATTCCCATCACGTAATGCAACGTGTTACACGCGTGGAAAGAAAGGCCCTGTCCAAGCTGCTTGTTTGCAACGGCACAAAAACGTCAACTTTGCCCGCTCGCAGAAAAACAGGCTGCGAACAGTTGTAATGGGGCGGGTAGTGAACGCTGTGTTTTCAAAACCTACAACATGTTGTGAAAAAGTAAGAGTAAGGTTGTACCCTCTTGTTGCACTAGTCCTGTGCAACGACATTCCGACAAACTATTTGTCTCATTACGAATTGCTGACCATCGTGTGGACTTTCAGTTAGACACAGGTGCCTCAGTAACTTTGCTTAATCGTGCCACGTACGAACAGTTAGGCTTACCACGCCATTCTAAATCTACCAACCACCGCACTGCTTACAACGGACAGGAAATTCCAGTGCTTGGGCAGTGTAATTTGCCTGCCACCAACATATCTCACACTAGGACAGTAATTTTTACTGTGTTGAAACCAAGAGACAGCCGGCTGCTGTGGCCGAGCGGTTCTAGGCGCTTCAGCCAGGAATCGCGCTGCTGCTACGGTCGCAGGTTCAAATCCTGCCTCAGGAATGGATGTGTGTGATGTCCTTAGGTTAGTTAGGTTTAACTAGTTCTAAGTTCTGGGGGACTAATGACCTCAGCAGTTGAGTCCCATAGTGCTCAGAGCCATTTGAGCCATTTGAACCTTAGGTTAGTTAGGTTTAAGTAGTTCTAAGTCTGTGGAACTGATGACCTCAGATGTTAGGTCCCATAGTGCTCAGAGCCATGTGAACCATTTGTTTTTAAATCAAGAGACAGTGAGAACATATTTAGCTTAGATTGATTTGTATGGACTTAGTATCCACGGCCATGTACTTTCAGTGTCTGTTTTTCAACCAGAAGGCAGTGTACCTACACTCCTGGAAATGGAAAAAAGAACACATTGACACCGGTGTGTCATACCCACCATACTTGCTCCGGACACTGCGAGAGGGCTGTACAAGCAATGATCACACGCACGGCACAGCGGACACACCAGGAACCGCGGTGTTGGCCGTCGAATGGCGCTAGCTGCGCAGCATTTGTGCACCGCCGCCGTCAGTGTCAGCCAGTTTGCCGTGGCATACGGAGCTCCATCGCAGTCTTTAACACTGGTAGCATGCCGCGACAGCGTGGACGTGAACCGTATGTGCAGTTGACGGACTTTGAGCGAGGGCGTATAGTGGGCATGCGGGAGGCCGGGTGGACGTACCGCCGAATTGCTCAACACGTGGGGCGTGAGGTCTCCACAGTACATCGATGTTGTCGCCAGTGGTCGGCGGAAGGTGCACGTGCCCGTCGACCTGGGACCGGACCGCAGCGACGCACGGATGCACGCCAAGACCGTAGGATCCTACGCAGTGCCGTAGGGGACCGCACCGCCACTTCCCAGCAAATTAGGGACACTGTTGCTCCTGGGGTATCGGCGAGGACCATTCGCAACCGTCTCCATGAAGCTGGGCTACGGTTCCGCACACCGTTAGGCCGTCTTCCGCTCACGCCCCAACATCGTGCAGCCCGCCTCCAGTGGTGTCGCGACAGGCGTGAATGGAGGGACGAATGGAGACGTGTCGTCTTCAGCGATGAGAGTCGCTTCTGCCTTGATGCCAATGATGGTCGTATGCGTGTTTGGCGCCGTGCAGGTGAGCGCCACAATCAGGACTGCATACGACCGAGGCACACAGGGCCAACACCCGGCATCATGGTGTGGGGAGCGATCTTCTACACTGGCCGTACACCACTGGTGATCGTCGAGGGGACACTGAATAGTGCACGGTACATCCAAACCGTCATCGAACCCATCGTTCTACCATTCCTAGACCGGCAAGGGAACTTGCTGTTCCAACAGGACAATGCACGTCCGCATGTATCCCGTGCCACCCAACGTGCTCTGGAAGGTGTACGTCAACTACCCTGGCCAGCAAGATCTCCGAATCTGTCCTCCATTGAGCATGTTTGGGACTAGATGAAGCGTCGTCTCACGCGGTCTGCACGTCCAGCACGAACGCTGGTCCAACTGAGGCGCCAGGTGGAAATGGCATGGCAAGCCGTTCCACAGGACTACATCCAGCATCTCTACGATCGTCTCCATGGGAGAATAGCAGCCTGCATTGCTGCGAAAGGTGGATATACACTGTACTAGTGCCGACATTGTGCATGCTCTGTTGCATGTGTCTATGTGCCTGTGGTTCTGTCAGTGTGATCATGTGATGTATCTGACCCCAGGAATGTGTCAATAAAGTTTCCCCTTCCTGGGACAATGAATTCACGGTGTTCTTATTTCAATTTCCAGGAGTGTAGTTTGCTTAAATAATTTCCAGAAATATTTTCAGAAGGAATGAGAAAAGGTAATAACTTTGTAGCGCATGTTGAATTGAAAGACAATGCACAGCCTAAGGTTTTCCGGGCCCGCACCATTCCAATTGCTTTAAGGGACAAGGTAGCCAGTGAACTGAAAGAATTGCAAGATTATGTGTGCAAATTTATATTAAAAATATATAATATAATTAATTAAACTAATTGATTTTTCGCACATTTATCATTTTGATTCCTTATAGGTTTTTAAGTGAATGCAATGTCTTTCACTTATAACTTACATCGTTTCCTGTATTCGCTTTGCTGTTGAGATTTACACAAGTTGGTTAAATGGTTCTCCTACCGAAATAATTAGTTCTCATTCTTGACCGTTTGTACAATATTGATTCCTAATCGGACTTCCTCTTCTGATGTAGGCAGCTACAGTGACATGACATTAGGATAAAGCGCTGAGGAAAACTTTCGTGGTTTTGCACAAAAACGAACTCTCAGACTTCATATTTTCATAAAATTATTATTCACACAACATACTGTATCACAAGAAATACGTCTTCTCGCCACGAGAACTAACGACAAAAAAAAAAAAAAAGCTTCCATCATTTGTCTTTCGCCTTCCGGCGTAGTAAAATGTCTCTTTGCCGACGCTTACAGTGGCCGCGCTAGTGTTTATTGTCATTGGTGATAAGTTTTATCGTAGCGTGTCGGGGCTTTTCCTTACGTACCTATACAAATGGTCTAATTGCTCCCCTTCAAGCTAGTCAATGGACAAGTCCTCCCGTTTTGTTGTCTAAGCCTTCTGGTAGCATTCGCATTTGTGTCGACATGAAATCTATAGCCAACCCTCGGACAGTAGTTGACACTTACCTGTTACATAGCCCTGAGGAGCTCATGGACAGGTTTAGTGCAGGACGTAACTTTTGCAAGATAGATTTGCGTGATGCCTATTTGCAAGTTCCATTAGATGACGAATTACAGAAAGCGTTTGTTGTAAATTAACACTTAGGCTGTGCAAGTATTTACGTTTGCCCTTCAGCAGTGCCTCCGCACCTGCCATTTTTCAGCGTTACTTGGAACAGCTGACTGCAAAAGTGCCATTTTGTTCAAACTACCTAGACGATCTTGTAGTCTCAGATCGTACAGCAGAAGAACAAATCGACAATGTGCCTGCTCTTTTTATGAGTGTTCTGAAACCAGGACTCAAGTGTCGTCTGTAAAAGTGTGACTTCTTTCAAACTGAACAACAGTACTTAGGTCATGTGCTGAACAGTAAGCATGTGCACCCCCTCCATTCTCATTTCTCATTTGCTTGCAATTGGTGACCTGTCAGCTCCTCGCTATGTGTCTCAACTGCAGTCTGTACTAGGGAAGATGACATACTACATTCGGTTCATAACGAATGCCGCTCCGATGACGGCTTCATTGCATCCCTTTTATCGCACAATGTACCTTTTGTGTGAAGACGCATATCAGGAACTAAAATATGCTATGCTTGGTGACAGATGTTTAGTGCATTTTGACCTTGCCAAGTGAGCAGTTTTGCAAGTCGACGCTTCCTCTTACGGAATCGGTGCTGTACTTTCACACAGAATTGTTGGACAAGACAGGCCCATTGCTTTTGCCTCAACGTTGCTCACTCAATCTCAGTGCAATTATTCTTAAATAGAAAAAGACGCTCCCGCATTTGTGTATGATGTGACCAAATTCCATCACTATTTATATGGTTGGAACTTCTTTTAAGTAACAGATCACAAGGCACTGCAGTCCTTGTTTCATCCGTCAAAGCCGGCTCCTGCTCGCACTGCTCAAAAATTGCAACGGTGGGCTTTGTTGCTTTCGCAGTATCAGTATGGAATTGTGTACAGAGTTACGGCAAAGCATGGCAATGCAGACGCCCTGTCTCGTCTTCCGATTGGTCCAGACTGATTTCGATGCGTCTGCCGCATCTTGTTGACAAATCGATGTGGATGACTCTGAATTGGAGGAAACTTTTGCCTTTCGCTATAGGAAAATTGCACATGCCACTGATGCAAATTCAGATCTCAAGATTTTGTTGCATTACATTCGCACGTCTTGGCCTCGTCGATTGAACAGTATCTAGAACTATGTTTGAGCCATGCATGATTTCTGTTCCTGCCATTTATTGTTTGTCACCTTCTATTACGGTACTGCCGCCTCGTTTTCTTATTCAATTTGCTGGCGCCACTAACTTCCTGCCTTACTTGCCCGTGAGTGGCAGCAGCAGCGCGTATAGATAAGTGCACTGTCGTACCATCTTTGGAACGACCGATAGTATTTCCGGGTCGTTGTGTGTCTGGCAGTCAGTTGCACACGGACTAGCAGTGCAGTCGCGACACAGTGAAATCTGGGACGGAGCGCCGGTGAGGCGCGGACAGCCAGTGCTCGTCGACCGCTGGCGACACACATGAACTGTCCGACGGACAGAGATTGGAGCGGGACGACCGTTGGTTTGTCGTTCGGTTGGGTTTCTCGTCGGCCGACGTATATTTGGTCCTTTTACCGTTTCAGGGCCTGAGCAGTTGGTCGGTAGGAGTGTAGCAGCGAGGAAACATCCGCGGCGCGTAGTTTGGCCGAGGCCGCTGGCGGCGTCCACGCGCGGTCGGAGTGTGTGGTGGTGTTCCCATTGCTACGAGGTCCGTGGCTCACCGACCCTGGACACGAAAGTTTAGTTTTGACTTAATGCACCAGCAAGTCACGACGGTTCACGTTGTGTCCTGTGGATTTCGTTGTCGGCTGTTTGGACATTCCCGCGAGCAGCAATGTGTATTTTCAAGTTGGCATATTTCAGCCATCCTCCGGTGGAGTTTAACTGTACTTGGTAAGTTTGAATTGAAGTCCACCTGCAGAATCTTCTGCCTTGTGGCAGTTGACGTACCGGTTACCTGCCCTGGCCGTTGACGTAAATTCAGGCAGTGTATTTCTTCATCGTGTTGTTGCTGTCCAGCACGGTGTGTAGTTTGACAGCTCAATGTATAATTTGTTGTGGGCTCCAATACTTTCTACGTTGTTCCATGTAACTCCCTGTTGCGTGCTGGTCTGGTGGAGAGCAAGTTATCTTGTCGGTGCGTCCATTGACTGTCTGTCGGTTGGGTTGTCGTCGGATCGAGAATGGTTGGGCCGACTGCCTGTCTCACCTAAGCGAGTGTTAGTGTTTGAATTCCAGGCCGACCCTCGAAACTTCTGAGCGCCGTTGCATGTACTGCATTTTCTTATTTGTTCTTGTTCTTTGTATTTGTAAGGCTTTTAACCGATTTTTAAATTAAGCTGTTTAGCCCTGAAGGCGTAAGATTGTTTGGGCCTTCAGCCTAATTTAAGGAACTGTTTTAAGTGAGACCTTTGGTCTTTTTAAAAATTTAATTTTGTTGAGTCTTAAGTTATGGGCCTTCAGCCGATTTTGAATTGAAGTGGTTTTGCTCTTAAGGTGTCAGATTGTTTCGGCCATCAGCCTAATTTAAGAAATGTTTTAAAAATTTAATTTTGTTGAGTCTTAAGTGATGGGCCTTCAGCCGATTTTGAGTTAAATTTGTTTGCTCTTATGGTGTCATATTATTTGGGCCTTCAGCCTAATTAAAGAACTGGTTTAATATAAGGCTTTCTGTCTTTTAAATTTCTGATTTTGGTTCCAGTTTTAAGTTATTGGCTTTCAGCTCATTTTAAATAAAGTGACCTCCCCTTAAGGAATGAGATTGTAGGGCGTATTCAGCCTGTTCTAAAAATTAATGCTGTGTTTTTCTTAATTTTCTTGGCTCTTGCAGTGTTTGGTCAAATAAATAAAGTCTTATGTTCGAGTGTAACTCACAGCCGCTTATTTTGGCCCCTTTCCACAGTTTAAACTACCTGTCCTGTCCTGAGGTTTTTGCAGAGCGTTTCAAAGTTGTGCACCGATATTTTGCACATCGGCATTACCTTTCAGTTAAACAGGGTGTGATTTTAGTTCAAAATGGCAGTGAACAAGCGCATGAGCTTATTCCCAAAGTGTTGCAAAAGGATGTGTTGCGATAGTTCCATCAAGGACGCTAGGGAATTGTCCGCACTAAACACTTAGCAATGTACTTAGCAGGACTTGGACACCCATACTGAACAGATGACATCATAGTGTCGTGCATGCACAGACGTCAAATACGCTCCGCCACAGACATTCACAGCTTGGCCTAAAATTCAATCAAAAGGGCAACGAGTGCATATAGACTTTGCAAGACCATATTGGAACACTCGCTGGATCATAGTGGTAGACTCTTCCAGCAAGTTCCAATTTGCGGTACTATGGCTTCTACCACATCACGTAACACCATTTAAGCGTTGTCCATATTTTGCATAGAAGATTTGCCAGAAGAACTTGTGTCGAACAACGGACCACAGTTCACTTCACGCGATTTTGAACAGTTTTGCGAACGAAATGGCATTCGGCATCCAACAAGTGCTCCGTTTCAACCGCTGTGCAACGGAGAAGCAGAAAGCTTCGTTCGCGTTTTTAAACAACAGATGTCCAAGCTTCGCACTACCCACACACGGAAACAGGCGCTGCAACTCTTTCTCGCCACCCGCGGGACGGACCATCCCTGACGGTATTTCTGAACGACCGCCGCCATCGGGCGCTGCCACACTTGCTACACCCAACACAGCATCCGGTACCGGCAAATGGTCCGCAAGTATCGCCTTGCGGTGCGCGATTTTGTTCTTTTCAGGGCTTATGGCAACAGTGGATGCTGTAAAAGAGGCATGATGTAGGAACCCATTGGCTCTTTTATATACTTGATTACAGGTCCCGATGGGTTGCAGTGCCGCCACCAGAACCAATTTCGAGCGTGTCATTTGCTCCGCGTTCCTGCTGCTTTCCTTCCCCCGTTTTCACGGTCTCTCAGTAACGCGTGGCCTCCGCAGCTTGTGCCATCAGGGCACATCAGGAGGAGCAGATGGACGATGCCCCCTGCCTCCACCGTCTCCGCTCGCCGACCCGATGGACGTGGACCTATCATCGCCGTCGCCGTCATCGCCCCAGGATACGCCCTCAGGCCTGGACGTGTGCCCAGATAGCGTTTTCCAGAGGATGCTCCCGTTGTCTCGCAACCCAGATAGCGGGATACCGGTCGGCAGTACGGTTCCCAGCTCATCTCTACGTGTAGCGTCATGCCTCCCCACCTTGTCGTTCGAATACTCACTAAATAGCAGTGCGGCATATCGGGGGAGGGGGGGGGGGCGATGAATGTGCTGGCGTAAGCTGTCGCCAGCACACCGGTCGGCAAAGATGAAGCGCGAAGGTCGATTAGAAGGTGCTGGATTAAGCGCGCTTATCATGAGAGAAGCCAGAGACACACCCACAAGTAACAGGCCACCAACGCCCTCTCGACAGCATGTATTTAGGCCGCCGCCAATGACTGGACGGCCTCACTCACTCACTCACTCAGTCATCCAGTTGTAGTTTGTCAGTTTATTCGCAGAGCAGGTTTAGTTCGTCACAGGCTACGACATTACATAGAGATCAGATTAATGACTGTAGTGTACTTTACATCTGTCTGTAAGACGACTTTTACTGATGAGCTTGTACCACAGAAATTGGGCTCTATTCAAGTTAAGTAGCAGCTTCCTGTTCATGTAAATAAAGAACCGTATTAACCCACGTGTGCCTTTGTGTTGTAGAAAGAGGATACCGGCCACCCATAACATCATCCACTCCCTTGTATCCTTCCAGTACAAGGCTCTACAGACAGTTGTTAAACATTGTCAAGAGAGGTTTCTTAGAGTGACAGTACATATCTGAAAATCAGTGAGTACTCCCTGTTAGGCCTTTCCAGAAACTCCCAGTTCCTGAGCTTTACATTACGCTTTCAGAGACGAGTGCGCTGCGCAACTCATTCTGACCATACACAGTCAAATTACTTAACTTCGAATGGAGACAAGTGCGACACATCACTTGTTCCTACTTGCATTTTGACACACAGAAAATATCAGATATTGTTTGTTGAGAATGGACGCATTCTGATACCTTCTTCACAATAAACGACAACTGCGAGACAGCTCTCGTTCCTCTTTATATTCTGACATACATAAAATATCAATTAAAATATCTTCAACATTTCGCAGCCCTGTCAGCAACTGTATAAATATTAATGTTAATTTTAATAATGAGCAGCCTCAGTTGCACAGTTTACCTAGAAATGTACTTAGGTTTCAGTCGGGATAACTCAACCTTCTTCAGAATCACAGTATCTATCGTTTGTCCATAGTGGACATCATAAAGCTAAAACTACAAAACCGCGCGACTGCTACGGTCGCAGGTTCGAATCCTGCCTCGGGCATGGATGTGTGTGATGTCCTTAGGTTAGTTAGGTTTAAGTAGTTCTAAGTTGTAGGGGACTGATGACCACAGTAGTTAAGTCCCATAGTGCTCAGAGCCATTTTAACCATTTTTTTAAAACTACAAATCCATAAATTATCGTCAGAATGTAAAACTTATCTGGCACTGCCTCTGCCCCACTTAGCGACCGCGATGCGGCAGGCACGACTGCTGTACTGGAACTGATCGTAGCGTCATAAGGCCCGTTTAGACGGACACAATACCTTGCGCCTGCGCATAAACTGTACGATAGTTACTTGATGGGACAATACGTGAACTTAACTCCTGACCTTGAATTTACTAGTAAAGTGAAATAAAAGGTACAGCTGAGGAAAAGGACATATGTGTTAACCTGTTCAGAACGTACTTAGATCGACTGTCTTAATATTTATGAAGAATTCATTGGTCATGATATGAGGAAGACATCACGTGCTTACAAGGTATGGCCTATGTAGGAAAATTTTTGTGCATAAGCATGAAGTTTAATCACCTAAAAAGAAGTTGGTAATGGGAAAGTTAATATAAAGCCAACATCGTCGTTGTTACGACTAGGTCTAGATAATTTTTTAAGACGTAATTGTTATGCACTTGCTGTATGAGCCCATTGGCCTAAATGTTCGGCAAATGTCGAACCCCGTGTGCAATCTCCAGTTTTAGTCGGAATATGCTCCTTGTATCTTGTTAATAAGGCTCTTCCTGTTTGACCAATATAAAATTTCGGACATTCGCCACAAGTGTATACTCCGGATAATGACAATTTATCTTTAGGCTTTTTTAAACTATGAATCAGATTCGTCTGAGGAAAATTATTAGTGGAAAAAACTGTCTTACATCCCTGGTTTTTCAAAAGAGGCCCGATTTTATACGAAACTTTGCCTATAAAAGGAATAGGTATCACGGCACACGGAGTGACATCTGGCGCGGTGCCTAACGTAGAAGCTGTCATCGTTCTGTTATTGTTTACTTTATTGTTACAGAGCCGCCTCACAATTTCGAGCTCATGTCCATTATTTCGGGATATTGTTTCAAGAGTTATCAATTCGTGCTCCAAGGCTTCTGCGGATAAAGAAACCGACATCGCTCTATGTAAGCTAAAATGAAAAAATGCCATTTTATGTGCTAGCGGATGGGCCGAATCAGCAAGTATAATATTACCCGAAAACGTACATTTCCTAAATATGTTATATTCTATGTGATTATCTACTACAGATACCGTCAGATCTAAGTAGTTCAATGTCCTATTGAGTGGCCGCTTCTCAAGAGTAAAATTAATTTTCTCGTGGAGATCGTTAAAGGTTAAAAATATCTGATTTATGTCTTCTTGGGACCCGTCAATTATCGTGAGAATATCAGCTACGTATCTTGCATGGAACTGTATTTTCTTGGCTACTTCTACATTACTTGCAAAAAATTTAGATTCCATCGCCTTCATAAAAACCTCGGAAAGAATGCCTGCTAGCGGGCTACCCTATGCTAACCCGTATGGCTGGCAATATAAATTATCATTGAAAGGAAAATAGTTATATTTCAGAACAACGTGCAGGAGATTCATGAGTTGTCCATTTCAGCATCTGGTAACTTGTTATCAAAACTTAAGTTGCGCTGTGAAATATTTAAAGACTGATCTACAGGTATATTAGTGTAGAGGCTGATGATGTGTAAGGAAGTCAGCTTTGATATGGCATGGCATATTACATTATTTAATTTATTAACCAGCTCGGTAGAATTTTTGATCGAATACTTTTTCTCGAAGACAAAATTGTCTTTGATTTTATAATGTAGGCACCGGGTCAGTTTATGGTACGCACTATTCGTAATGTCCACAATCGGACGGATCGGGCGGAAGTTTTTATGAACCTTAAACTGGCTCCTTAGTATGGGCGGCTTCGGGCTCATATTCAGAAGCCATTTCTTTTGAAACGTTCATATCAATTTACTAGTATTATGTAAACCTGTTCTTATCTCCTTCTGTAATGCTTGAGTAGGATCTGAATCCATGGGAGTTATACCATTTTGATCTCAAAATGCCTGTGTTTTCTCTATATATTCCGCTTTGGACGCTATGACTAATGAGTTCCCCTAATCGGCTTTTGTAATTAAAGCCCTATTCTTCTGCAGTTTACGGTTAATACTTTCTACTGTTCTATATATGTAAGGTTTTGATTGAGCAACTGATAGTTCGTTTTCCAAGAATCTACAGGATTCATAGGCTAATCGTGTTGGGACATTCTTCGGTGTTTTTGCACGTTCTAAACCTAATTTAAGGTCTGCTATAAAATTATCTACCACATACTGTTTTGTAATCGCAGGCACAACATTGAATTTCAGCCCTTTAGAAAGTAACTGGGCTTTAGCTGGTGAAAACACTATGGCAGTTTTATTAATAACGCGTTCGTAGAACGTGGGTGCCAAACCTGTATTACTGCCCCTTCTTTCTTGACTACCGCTAATAACCCCACTTCGACAAATTTGACAGCTTTTTCGCATGTACTGCTGAGGCTGTTCATTATTAAAATTTAAAAAAATGAAATATCAATATTACTCATTGCTACTAGAGACAAGCTCTCTAGCACTTATTCGTCTGTAACATGCTGAAAAGTCAAGATAGTAACTGTTGCTGAATGTTTATCGGAAACTCCTTTGAAAGAGTACAGTCTTCTCGGTGTCTTACTGCAGCGGCATAGAAGTATAGCTCCATAATGTCTTCGAGGGTCAGTTGTGGTACTGCTCGCGATAACTACTAAGTGCGACCGCTTCCCGGTAATCAGTACTTCCATCTCATGGTATTAACGGCATCTTACTGCCGCTCTTTACGGCATGTAGTTCTCTTGGCTAGCCGCTTATGTACTGGTTTTCATGGATTCTTCTGCAAATTTCTTCGTTAGATTTATTTTCCTCTGACTGTTCCGAAGGCCTTTTCAAGGGTCAACATTCTCACAGTACATTTCAGACTGTTACTTAACAATCTGGCTCTGTGCCAGCGTCTGTTAGTCACCTTGGACGCTGAGAGTGTTATCCTCACTAGCTGTTACAGCCCCGCTCTTTCCCTAGCAAATCTGACTTCATACAGAATACTGGCCCAATTCCCTATGAACGCCTGACAGCATGTCTTGAACGTTGTCATAATATTACTCTTAACAAAACTCCTCTCTTTTCCTCGCAGCCTGATCAACTCGTTCTTATACACAGAACAAATGTAAGGAAGCTTACACAAAATCATGAAGCGATATGTTCGAGTCATGGTACATCTCCTCTATATTCTTCCAAAAGCTGATACTAACGTTTTTTGTCTGCATTCGTTTGTCACATGATTTGAGCTTTGCCGACAAATTGGCCATTAGTACAGTTCGAAGAGAAATGGAAACCTATTAGTCTTTTTACTCGAAAGTTATACTGGCCACTTATGTTACTGCTTAAGATAAAATAAAATAAAATTAGTCAATGCTGCGGATTGTGCTTATTGAAAAGTCAAACACTAAGGACTACTGTGATAAATTGAGACTTCATTGCCACATACAAAAACATTATAATAATAATAATTTATTTTCTTTCCTCCTTTGGGAGTTGAAGCATGATATAATGTAACACGGATATTCACTAATGACTTAAGATCTAGCAAATTTATCTGCACGGCTGCAAAGAGTTCAGGAAATTATGTATAGATCATTCGGAAAGGATATCTTCCTGTGATGAATACTTCAAAGAGAAAATTAATCATACGATTAAAAGGACATGAATAAACATTTATATCTGAAATTACTCATTTTTGTTAGTATATATATTGAGACCAAAGTATTTTCTTCCGAATCTGTAAACATAACAGGAAAACGTTTTTTGCACGACAAAGAGGAAAACTTATTTTTAAATATAATTCATACTATGAAAGCAATTTCCGCAGAACCTAATTGCAAGTTGATAACATACTTTCGGTTCTAGTCTTTCAAAGAAACAAAATGAGATATCAATATAATGGTAAGCGATAAAGGTTAAATCTTTGTGAGGGTGGAAAAGGTATTTGTACACAAATTCTTACAACTGAGTATACAACTTAGCGAAAATTTATGGTGTTAAAAAATGGCATGCCAGCTAGTACGAAACAAAAGAGCTTACATTCAAAAGTTTTACTTCGTATGTAATGGTGAAGATGTTCACGAGTGAAAAACCTTACAGCTAAATATACAACTTTGACCAAATTAGCTTAGATAAATTAGTTTAGAAAAATGATACTGAGTGTTGGCTTGCCAGGGGCTTAAGTTAAACACGCACCTATTGCTTAACCGGTAGTTGTGTAAACAAGAACGACACTGTCATCAGATTCTTCCATATTTAGTGCACGTGTAACCACGAAAGGTAAAAGGAAAGTTATAGTACATAAACCCACAATCATCTTGTTTAATGAAATATTCAAGATGATACCAACACAGCTTGAACAGTTACGTTTCCTGTTTGTAAAAATTTTAATTGTTTCTGTTAAGTCTATTTGAAGTTCTACGCCAAGGATGAAGCATAAATAAAACGTTATTTTTGTCATAGGCGCTGTTTCACTTGTTCGACCTTGTAATTATGTGGGTGAACTGCGCACTTTACAATGAAAGTGTGTATTGGGTAGCGAAATTTAGGGGAAAACGAACTGTTGCTACTGGATTTTTAGTAACAGTTGAAACTGACATGGAGAAAATAATAGCCCCTAAGACAAATAAAAATCAAGGTCGTCCAGTGCTTCCATGGAATCCTGGAATCTGATACAAACTCTCAAATCATTCACTAAAACAAATAAAATACAAAATCGCTTAGTCTTTCATTGGCATACTGGCATCTGACAAAAGTCTCACAACCTATCTCAAAACTTCTAGCCAATACGGGGTGTTACAAAAAGGTACGGCCAAACTTTCAGGAAACATTCCTAACACACAAAGAAAGAAAATATGTTATGTGGGCATGTGTCCGGAAACGCTTACTTTCCATGTTAGAGCTCATTTTATTACTTCTCTTCGAATCACATTAATCATGGAATGGAAACACACAGCAACAGAACGTACCAGCATGACTTCAAACACTTTGTTACAGGAAATGTTCAAAATGTCCTCCGTTAGCGAGGATACATGCATCCACCCACCGTCGCATGGAATCCCTGATGCGTTGATGCAGCCCTGGAGAATGGCGTATTGTATCACAGCCGTCCACAATTCGACCACGAAGAGTATCTACATTTGGTACCGGGGTTGCGTAGACAAGACCTTTCAAATGCCTCCATAAATGAAAGTCAAGAGGGTTGAGGTCAGGAGAGCGTGGAGGCCATGGAATTGGTCCGCCTCTACCAATCCATCGGTCACCGAATCTGTTGTTGAGAAGCGTACGAACACTTCGACTGAAATGTGCAGGAGCTCCATCGTGCGTGAACCACATGTTGTGTCGTACTTGTAAAGGCACATGTTCTAGCAGCACAGGTAGAGTATCCCGTATGAAATCATGATAACCTGCTCCATTGAGCGTAGGTGGAAGAACATGGGGCCCAATCAAGACATCACCAACAATGCCTGCCCAAACGTTCACAGAAAATCTGTGTTGATGACGTGATTGCACAATTGCGTGCGGATTCTCGTCAGCCCACACATGTTGATTGTGAACATTTACAATTTGATCACGTTGGAATGAAGCCTCATCCGTAAAGAGAACATTTGCACTGAAATGAGAATTGACACATTGTTGGATGAACCATTCGCAGAAGTGTACCCGTGGAGTCCAATCAGCTGCTGATAGTGCCTGCACACGCTGTACATGGTACGGAAACAACTGGTTCTCCCGTAGCGCTCTCCATACAGTGACGTGGTCAACGTTACCTTGTACAGCAGCAACTTCTCTGAGGCTGACATTAGGGTTATCGTCAACTGCACGAAGAATTGCCTCGTCCATTGCAGCTGTCCTCGTCGTTCTAGGTCTTCCCCAGTCGCGAGTAATAGGCTGGAATGTTCCGTGCTCCCTAAGACGCCGATCAATTGCTTCGAACGTCTTCCTGTCGGGACACCTTTGTTCTGGAAATCTGTCTCGATACAAACGTACCGCGCCATGGCCATTGCACCTTGCTAATCCATACGTACATCAAATGGGCATCTGCCAACTCCGCATTTTTAAACATTGCACTGACTGCAAAACCATGTTCGTGATGAACACTAACCTGTTGATGCTACGTACTAATGTGCTTGATGCTAGTACTGTAGAGCAATGAGTCGCATGTCAACACAAGCACCGAAGTCAACATTACCTTCCTTCAATTGGGCCAACTGACGAAACTAAAATGAGCTCTAATATGGAAATTAAGCGTTTCCGGACACATGTCCACATAACATCTTTTCTTTAATTGTGTGTGAGGAATGTTTCCTGAAAATTTGGCCGTACCTTTTTGTAACACCTTGTATATCAACGCCTTTCCTGACTTCCAGCAGTATGTCATGTTCATAAAAAAATTACACAGTGCATTCTTATGACCACTCAGATTGTCTAAGAAAAATCTGAAAAAATGTTTCATGTGCCTTTCCTCCAACTTACACATTATACATAAATAAAACCAGCTTCATCCTTCTAAACTTCATAGGAACGGAAGAGAACATAGTCTCCAAAAAACCTGTGTATCTCACAAGATGCAATATATTTAAAATAACTGGCAACGAGACAAATGAAATGAAACATAACTTCTGCAATTTTAATATTAAAGAGGAACGATATTTAGTTACCCTTACCGCCGAAATGCCACAGCGCTGAATGAGAAAAGATATAGTGTCGGTTCGAAAGGACGTTTTTCTTCACAATTGCTGTAGCATTTTATCAAAACGTTTGAGGAATTAGACTTTACATTCTTGCTCCACAGGATTACAATGAGATGTGCTTACTGATTGACAAAATCAAAAGATACTGTTGACTCAGACAAAAATAGCACTCGTCCCGAGAAAACATGAAATTTTTCTCAAACTTACGCTTGATGTACTGAGACGCGAGACACATCTCATTCCGACTCCGTACATACGATTTCAGTTGCAAAGTCAGCCCCTTAGCTGAGCGTCCAGCGCATCTGACTGCTGTACAGCATGCCAGGATTCGATTCCCGACAGGTTCGGAGACTGGTAGCTGTGTTGTTCTCTTTATCAGTTCATTATCATTGAAATACGAATCGCCATTCAACCACAAAATATAAAAAATTTGTTCATGTACATGATCACTGATTTCAGGAGTGCCTGTCAAGAGCACCCTTTGCAGCACTTCACATGTTTCGCCATAACATAATATTGTACCACGGCCACATTGTTGCACGTATTTATTAAGAACAAGTAGCTGAATAACTATACAATGCCAAACAAAACCTTATGAGAAATATAAATGTTCAAATGTGTGTGAAATCTTATGGGACTTAACTGCTAAGGTTATCAGTCCCTAAGCTTACACACTACTTAACCTAAATTATGCTAAGGACAAACACACACGCCCGAGGGAGGACTCGAACCTCCGCCGGAACTAGCCGCACAGTCCATGACTGCAGCGCCTTAGTGAGAAATATAGAGACTGGAGCAGACATACCTACTTCCAGCATCCTACACTTCCACATCCTTTGAGGCAGGCACAAGAACATAGATGCTGAATGGCTAGTTTTGACAGGACAGGCCACCACTTCGGTTGGACGATGACTCTCCGCCTATTGATGGCCTTCTTGCTTCTCCTTTTTCTTTTACTTCTCACGATGGCATTTCTTCATTGGAATATTCGCGGCATTCGCTCCAACCTAGAGGACTTAAAGTTGCTGCTACGCTTGCACTGTCCGCTCGTAGTAGCTCTCCAGGAAACGAAACTACGCCCACGCGATCGTATTGACTTCGTACACTATACCTTTGTGGGTTTTGACAGGTATTCCGGCTCATGGAGGAGCTATGTTGCTGGTCCGGGATGATATCTACTACGATCCCATCACATTGCACACCGATCTGCAGGCAGTTGCCGTCCGAATTACTCTCCCCACTTTCACATTTTCCATTTATACTGTTTACACTCCATCGTCGTCTGCGGTTACTAGGGCAGACGTGATGCAAATTATTGCTCAGCTACCTGCACCATTTTTGTTGACTGGAGACTTCAATGCCCACCATCCCCTTTGGGGCTCTCCAGCATCCTGCTCCCTCTTAGCAGACCTTTTCAACCACCTCAATCTTGGCCTCAATACTGGCGCCCCTACTTTTCTTTAGGACACAACTCATTCCCATTCAGACCTCCCTATAAGTATTACCCTACTTGCACGTCGGTTTGAGTGGTACGCTCTTTCTGATCCGTATTCGAGCGACCACTTCCCTTGTGTTATCCATCTCCTGCATCATACCCCATCTCCATGCTCAACTAGTTGGAACATCTCCAAAGTAGACTGGGGGCTCTTCTCTTCCAGGGCGACATTTCAGGGTCGAAACTTCGTAAGCTGCGATAGTCAAGTCGCACACCTCACGGAAGTCCTTCTCACTGTTGCTGATTATTCCATCCCTCATACTACTTCTTCTCCACGTCGCGTACTGGTCCCCTGGTGGACCGCAGCATGTAGAGACGCTATACGTGCTCGTCGACGTACTTTACACACCTTTAAACGCCACCCTACGATGGCGAATTGTATTAATTGTAAACGATTACGTGTGCAGTACCGTCGTGTTATTAAAGAAAGCAAGAAAGGCAGCTGGGCTGTTTTCACAAGCTCCTTTAACAGTTTTACTCCTTCTGTTGTCTGGGGTAGCCTGCGCCGGCTACCTGGCATTGAGGTCCACTCACCAGTTTCTGGCTTGACGGTCGCGAATGACGTCCTTGTGGCCCCTGAGGATATCTCCAATGCCTTCAGCCGATTTTTCGCAGAGGTTTCGAGCTCCGCTCTTTACCACCCTGCCTTCCTTCCCCGAAAACATTCAGAGGAGGCAAGGTCACCTAACTTCCGCTCCTCGAATCATGAAAGTTATAATGCCTCATTCACCATGCGGGAATTCGAAAGTGCACTTGCCTGGTCACGGTCCTCCGCTTCGGGGCCTGATTCTATTCATATTCAGATGCTGAGGAACCTTTCTCCTACAGGTAAAGGTCGTTTTCTTCGTACTTATAATCGCATCTGGATTGAGAATCATGTTCCCACATGCTGGCGCGAATCCATTGTTGTCCCGATTCCTAAGCTGGGGAAGGACAAGCACTTACCTTCCAGTTATCGACCCATTTCCCTTACCAGCTGTGTGTGTAAGGTGATGGAACGAATGGTTAACTCTCGTTTGGTTTGGCTACTCGAATCTCGACGCCTACTTACCAATGTACAATGTGGATTTCGTAGGCGCCGCTCTGCTGTTGACCATCTGGTTACCTTGTCGATCTTCATTATGAATAACTTCTTGCGGAAGCGCCAGACGGGTGGCTTACGACACCTGTTGGAGGGCGGGCATCCTCCGCACCATGCATATATGGGGCCTTCGCGGTCGCCTCCCTCTTTTTATTCGTGCATTTTTTATGGATCTAAAGTTCACGGTACGTGTGGGTTCTGTCCTGTCCGACGCCTTTCGCCAGGAGAATGGGGTTCCACAGTGCTCAGTTTTGAGCGTCGCTATCTTCGCCATAGCGATCAATCCAATAATGGATTGCCTCCAGGCTGATGTATCAGGCTCTCTTTTCGTGGACGATTTTACCATCTACTGCAGCGCGCAGCGTACATGTTTCCTGGAGCGCTGTCTTCAGCGTTGTCTTGACCGTCTTTACTCCTGGAGTGTCGCCAATGGCTTTCGTTTTTCTGCCGAGAAGACGGTCGGTATTAACTTCTGGCGCTACATAGAATTTCTCCCCCCCTCCTTACATCTCGGTCCCGTTGCTCTCCCATTCGTGGAGACAACAAAATGTTTAGGTGTTACATTTGACAGGAAACTTAGCTGGTCTCCACGTGTCATATTTGGCTTCCCATTGTACCCGTTCCATAAATGTCCTCCGTGTTCTCAGCGGTACGTCGTGGGGAGCGGATCGAACCGTCCTACTTCGCCTATATCGGTCGATCGTTTACTCAAAGCTGGATTATGGGAGCTTTGTATACTCCTCTGCACGGCCGTCCATCTTACGCCGCCTCAACTCTATACAACATCGGGGGTTACGTCTTGCGATCGGAGCGTTCTATACTAGTCCCGTCGAGAGTCCTCATGCTGAAGCCGGTGAATTGCCACTAAACTACCGGCGCGGTATACTGCTTTGTCGGTATGCCTGTCGGCTATTACCAATGCCCGACCACCCATCTCATCGTTCCTTTTTTGACGACTCTCTCGACCGTCAGTACGGGTTGTATGTATCTGCCCTGCTACCCTCTGGAGTTCGCTTTCATCGCCTCCTTCAGCAACTTGAGTTTCCACTCCCTGCAACCTTTAGAGTGGGCAGAGCCAAACGCCACCTTGGCTCCAGGCTCAGGTTCGCGTTCACCTTGACCTCAGCTCGCTCCCAAAGGAGGTTACACCAGTTTCGATATACCGCTCGCGGTTTGTCGAACTTCTTTCGAAGTTCATTAATACGATCTTCATTTATACAGATGGCTCTAAGACCAATGACGGTGTCGGGTGTCCTTTTATTGTCGAGGCACACAGTTTCAAATACCGGCCCCATGGCCATTGTTCGGTTTTCACAGCTGAGCTATTTGCCCTCTATCAGACTGTTCTTTACATCCGCCGCCACCGACATTCTGTTTATGTCATCTGCTCTGATTCCTGAGCCCCATCCAGAGCCTCAGTGATCCGTATCCGGTTCACCCTTTTGTGCACCGGATCCAACACTCTCTTCAGCAGCTGGCGGACGACGGTCCTCCGGTTCCCTTTATGTGGGTTCCTGGCCATGTCAGTATCCCTGGGAACGAAGCTGCAGATGCCGCGGTCAAGGCTGCGGTCCTCCAGCCTCGGACAGCTTCTAATTGTGTGCCTTCATCTGATTTTAGCAGGGTCATTTGTCAGCGCATTTTATCGCTGTGGCATGCCGATTGGTCTATACTTACTGAAAACAAGCTTCGGGCCTTGAAACCTCTCCCCACGGCTTGGACGACCTCTTCACGCCCTTCTCGGCGGGAGGAGGTCGTTTTGGCCCGGTTACGGATTGGACACTGCCGGTTCAGCCACCGCCATCTGCTGACGGCTGCGCCGGCGCCGTTCTGCCCATGCGGGCAATTGCTGACCGTACGCCACATTTTAACGTACTGTCCGAATCTTAATACACTGCGCATTGATCTTGGCCTGCCATGTACTCTGGATGAAATTTTAGCGGATGACCCAGGAGCAGCTGCTCGCGTTCGTTTTATCCACGTGACGAACCTGTCTAAGGACATTTGATTATGCTGTTTTCTTTTAATCCCTTGCCTGTTAATGTGCCTTTTATAGTGCTGTCCTTGTTAGTTGCTGTTTTAACATTGTGCCTCGCAGTGCATTCATAATATAGTCTGGGCGCTAATGACCACTGTAGTTGTGCGCCCTAAAACCACAAAAAAAAACCACTTCGGTGTTGCTCATCTCGGCCAAAAAGTAACATATCTGAGGTATAAACCTGGCCCTCGTTGCACCTGTTTTCCACTCATATGCAAGGCAGGCCTGTTGATTCTTGTCTGGAACTGACTGCGAATTTCAGTAGCTTTGTTACGTTCTACATGCTCCTCGTTCGCCGTGCGTAAAATCTGACTGGCAGAATCTATCTTCATTATTTCGCTGACAGTTGCTGCTGTGGGTTTGGAATCTGTTACCGCTGTTTCTCTCTACTACATTTCCGTCTGAGTAGTGATCGCTATTTGCGTTCCTGTACTGGTTTCTTCTCGGCGCCAAATTTTCCTTCTTGTCCTCTATTAAGTATTCGTCCAAGTCGGTTAAAATTAATCTGAAACTTTCGAAGTCAGTTTCTCCTACACAAAGCAGGCACTCCTTCAGATCCATCAGAGTGGTGTAGACAAAAAAAAAGTGAGTAAACTTTGCATTGTTAAACGGTCATTAGCCAACTCCAAGTTCGTTTTGAATCTAATCATTGGCACTGACGGAGTTATGACGACACTTATTCGCATTCTGTATTGCTCCGCAGTTCAACCAGTGTTGTTTCATAATTTACACTTCGAGATCGGGATGTTACTTGCATAATCATCTAGCCACCTCTGAGTCTGATAGTGAACTCGAGAGTGCACAGGATCGGCCAGGAATTCAGCAAACTTACCTGCTGGTGAGGTTAGAAAAATGCGCAAAGGAACCAAAAATATTTTCCATCGAAATCTTACCCGGCGATCGACATTCCGATGCAACACCCAAATCTGTCTTACAGTAAGCCTTTCTTGTACTGGTGGAAACTTAAACCCGTCTGAAAACATCCAGAAACTTATTGCTCAGTACGCGACACTAAAATTTCTCCTACATCTAACGCTATCGAGAACATGGTATGTGGTCTCTGAGTTTACCGTTTTAGTTTGTCGACGAGCGTGACAAACTTCTCGGACTCGGAGAAAAGTGAACTGTCTTAGTTGCCTCTAACACAGTCTGCTCCTCCACTGCACTACTTCCTCTACCATTTTCCCTGGCGTGTCCAACCTGTTCAGGGCTAGACACGATCCTGAGCCGTTTTGTCCACGTTGTTCATTTTTTTAACTCTCTGAAACTAAATTGGAGTCAACGCGTCTGCACAAAGCTTGCATATCTAACCTGCATTGCTGTCTGTCGTACTATGCTCTTTGTCTACCTCTGTTTTTCTCTCTCTTTCCTGTGCCTCCATCTAAATTTGACGTTGTTTTAACATCGTCGTTGAGGTACCCTGAACCACAAAAAACGCACACACACACACACACACACACACACACACAGTCTACATCTACTTTCTATCAACTTCTCCTTTTCTGTTCTTTCCTGTGCTTCCCTTCTATCAGGCGTTGGTTATCCTAAAATCTGTTCTGCCCAAAAAAAGGGATACCGCCCTTGGTTCCAGAATTTGAGTTATTCTGCGCCACCATGGTTTCCATCGCGCATGCTGAGCTAGCCGCATTTTGATGAGAAAATGCCGCTTTTTCTTGGACGTCAGGCAACGGGATGGCCACCGACGCGTCTCCCTCGGAAAAATCTGTCATAATATCCCGTGATTCCATACAACCTTTGTGGTTAATTATTAATCTTTCTTGCTTGCCTCTAACGATGCCTACCAGCGTTGTCCATTACACAAATATAGTAGCTCGATCTCAAAAATCACAAAATACTGTAACAGTAAAGTTTTAACCAAGAAAAGCAAACCCTAAATAAACGGTAAAAAAATCATGTCATGAAAAATTTAACACGCAAAGGGAAAACGCGCTAACCATCCCCACAAAATACAGAAAAACAGAAGGATAACTAGTGAAATTAAAAATGACATACACAACACAAGCAGTGACTTCTCAGCAGCCAAGGGAAATGTGCAAACAACTCAAGGAAAGAGAATGCATCACTATAACTTCTGTGCTCTATGATGCACTTCAGCGTGGTTTTCTGACTAAAGGACACTAAGAAAACCAGGGGACAGTACCCTGAAAAAGGGTAGCCACGAAACCGACTAGTCAGAAGCAGAGCTGTGTTATAGAAAGTGCTACCTAAACCCACTCTTCACAACATTTGCGTACTGTGTATCACTACACGTACTGTATGGCCAATGTGATCAATGTAAACTCCATCACATTGGAAACATCAACTCATCGCACACCTGGTTGTATCTATTAAGAAAGATCGCTGAAACACGGGAGAAACTGTCGGAAATAGCGTTCTCAAAAGTAAGTTGTTTCAGAGATATCAAACTTTTATTCAGTTTTAGTATACAAACTTGCTGTAAAGCAACGCTTAAATGCATTGAGTAAACTAATGGGAGTAACTGAAGTCAATTATTTGTGGACTTTGACTGAAATCATTAGAAGACTGAAATAAAAACAAAATAGTCTTTATCTAACCAGATTGCATTTTCAAAATAACAAGAGAGATAACGGAATGAAGTCCGAATTCAAACAGAAACGAACAAGTTAAATGCGAGTTGATCAGAACATTTTTGCTCTGAACTTCTAACATTGCCTGCAGCTTTGTAAAAGCGACACGTACATCTTCATAGTCCACAGTCAACACGGGACGAAACAAAGGAAGCGAATGCACAAAGTTCCGTGTGCTCCATAGTGCGTAGAACACCAGACGCACACTCTTTTCGAAGGTGCGACAGTATTCTTGTTGATAAAGTGACGACGTGAGTGTGTCTTAAAGCTCAAAATAGACAGGGACGCAGCTAAAATTTTTGCAACATGGCGTGCAAATATGCATTTTACCATCATCAGGTTGGTACCGAGTTTGAACGGTACTTTACTGTTTGTAGGCATAGTACACACATTGTGTAGTAGGATTGGCTATACACACTATTGGACCCACAAAATTGTTGTGGAGATTGTACGAATTTTTCCACGCTTCAGTGGAAACGAAAAGGCAGTGTACTTATTGCTTTAAGTGCTGAACAGGTACTTGTCGCAGCTCAAGCGACCAATCGAGGGCTTAGACGCTCCTACGCCTCCATATCGGTATTTTATCCAGATAACCTCCAGAATACGACAACTGGGTCGCCACAACTTGTATGTGGTAGGCTCCCTACTCTGACTCTCTCAAGTCTTGAGGGAAGCTGTTCGGCTAAGATGGACAGTAAGCACGGATGGATCGGAATTTGATTTCTTTCCAGAGAACCTTCAACCACCTCCAAAACGTACTGCCCTCTTTTATATAACAAATAAATGTGACTGACGTGATACAAAATCATGAAGTGATACAAGCCTGTCATGTTATCGATTGTGTACTAACACTACTTTTTTACGGTGAGCGTGTATTTTCCGCTTTTACCATACTATGACTTTTGCCAGCGTAGCCCCGCCTATAGACTTAAAGATTTTCGCTCAGCGTCGTCTCTCGTCACAATTTTGCCTTGAAAATAGCGGTGTGTTCACTCGTCGGTAAATCACCGATAGCAGAAGACATGTAGCTTTAGTCCCGTAAGCTGCGTAGAAAGTTTTGTAACATGGGGGAAACCCATATTCTCTGTTGGCAATGCTGTTGGCCTTTCTCGACGTATTCACCTTTGTTGCGGGACGTTTACCGAAACGCTTGATGACGTGGCTGGAACCATAAATCCAGAGTTTATCACTTTCCACTTTGAAAATCAATTAGTCGTCGTTCTGGAGCTGCCTGTTACGTAATGGTTCCTCAACCGAGGAAGGGGCAAGAAATCACAGGGTACCTCGTCAGGAGAATACGTTGGCATAGTTGTGCACGAAAAGCAGCTCAAGGGACATGACACTTCAGCTTTACAGCCTCCCATAACTTCGTTAGGCGATTGTGCCAGTGTGTTCCTTTTACAGAGAGCCCTTTTGTGCATAATCAGTTAGCACTACACCCCGAAAGTGCCAAATAGCCTCAGCATCTCCCTGTCAGTTGACAGTTGGGATTCCCCTTTCTACGGCATTATCATTCCAATGCTTGGTTTGCCCTTTCTCTCGTGTTTATTGTGGTATTACCAACACTTACGCGTATTAGCACGGCTAAATAAGTTATCTGGAATCGCCTGACATAGCTGCAGTTTTTTGCCGTTGATTCGTTTCTTCGCAATTTTTCAATATTTTCCAGCTGTCTAGCAGTTGGCAGCGACCTCTGTCATGTTCAAGATATCGGGTAAGATGTTGAAAACAGATCAATGAGAGATTTTCACGTTTCCCACTATGCCCTACATCGAGCTACGCCGCTCTGCGAGCACCAGGGCCTCCTCTTCGACTCCAGGTTCCTCACAGAGGGATGGTCTTTACGACACTGGAAGCGTGTACGTAAACTGATCACTGTGTCATGTGTTTGCTCGTTGTTGCCACGTTGCCGTACAAATTCTCGTTAAACGGAGAACGCTCCACTTCATCGACAGGCTACACAATTTTCTTTTGAGTCCTTCATGGGCGTGCTGTGCCGCGATGCTAGGATTTCAGTGTGCATCAGAAGCTGCTAACAAACAGACGTGCGAACATAACAAAATTTGACAAGATCTATGCTCAAGGCATGATTTTCTTTCCCTTTCCGCCAGTTTATTGTTTTACGTATTCAAACATTAGGAAGTATCATTAATATCAACAGAAACTATTTGTACAGTCCACAGACTACCTTGCAATGTTTGACGAATAACTGCAGGAAAATTGGAGTTACAGCTCTTTTTATTTTGTCTGTCGGTACTGTGCTCGACCATTTTGAACTTCGTCAATTAACTTACTGGCCACCTTCGGCTCATAATTGTTTAGAGCTAGCTACTTCAGCAATATTTGACAGTGAGGCAGAAAATTACCCTATGTTCCCACACAAAGTAAGAAGTAAATCACAGCACATCTTAGGTTCTTTACGACAGCGAACGATACCGCAGCTCCGAAATATTCTACGCGGCACTCTCCTCGCTTTTATGCCCCCTTCCCTCCAGCCTTCCACCCCCCCCCCCTCCAAACCACTTTTCGTGCGAATCTTTCCCGACATCCGATCTGCGAGATAGGCTTGCACAATCGAAACTAATTCCGAGTCAACAGAACTCGGCGTCGGGTCTAGAGAGAAGAAATCTATTCGTGGGTACGGCGTCGTCGGCGCCGCAAGGAGACGACCGGAGCGAACTTTCCAATTTACAACCGCCCCCGCCGCCCTCTCGCCCTCCTCCAGAGGGCAGAGTGCGGCGAAAGCGCCCCCGCCCCTCCCTCCCCCTGTCTTCCTCCCACGCAACTTGCGGCCCTCTCTGTCGCACTCGACGCCTCGGGGACTCGCCGGCGCCGGGTGTCGTGGCAGATGTAGGCGGCCGGAGGGCGCATTGTGGCGCTCCTGTCACCGCCAGCCGGCCGACCAATCACGGCAGCCCAGCGAAATACCCCTCCCCCCCCCCTCCAGCCCCTTCACACGCAGAGTTGGTGCCGTATTCCCGTGAAGTCAGGCCGCTGTTCGCTTTCTGCGCTGCTGTGCCGGCGGGGTGATGCTGCAGCAGCCTTCTGGCACAGAGCAACAGAACAGAGCCTTATTGATGCCACCATGCTGAAGAACGTGGCTTAGTGGCAATGTTCGCAATTTACAACGGCCCCTGTATACATCAACGTCTATACTCGACAGACCACAAGGCAGTGTGAGGTGAAGCTTACATCTAGTACCACTAACTGATCCCCCCGGCCTATTCCATACGCGAATGTCGCATTCGAAGAATGATTGTCGCTAAACATCTTTATTAGTTCTAATTTCTAGAATTTTCTCGTTGTGGTTATTTCGCGAGACATATGTGGAAGGAAGTAATATCTTGGACAACTTCAAGTACTGTAGTGGTCGAAACTTCCTGGCAGATTAAAACTGTGTGCCGGACCAAGGCTCGAATTCGGGAGCTTTGCCTTTCGCGCGCAAGTGCTCTATCAACTGAGCTACCCAAGCACGACTCACGACCCGTCCTCAAAGCTTTAATTCTGCCAGTACCTCGTCTCCTACTGTAGTGGTCGCTTACTTCTGGGCTGAAAACGTCTACCATTTCTTCAGGGTTGAGGCCGAGGAGCCCATGTGGATTCGTGAGACCCAATAAAACAAGATTAAGTAATACTTCTTTTATTCTTCACAATAAATTTCTTCGCCATGTCTTCCATGGCGGCTGGGTGGTTCGGAAGCTCGAGTATTGAGTCCAGAGCCAGACTCAGGGCTGCCAGGAACCGCTTCATCAGCTCCAAGCACAGACCGGTCATTCAGATTGCAAGAGGCCGCTTGCCCATTGGTTTGGAAACAATTCCCGACAGCTGGTCAGCTACTGACGATGCCATAACCGTCAAATTTGTGTGTTTGGCTCACAAGCTCTCCTGAGGGTTCTTGGTCCCTCTCAGGTCGCTGCCTGTGTTATCCCATCAGATGGACCATTATGCTGGATGCTCCGATGTCATGATGAATGGTGATCCTGACCTCTAACCTGAACGATGCTAAGTTTCAGAGCCGCTGGTGCCCTGAACTGAAACAGTGTTGGCAGACTCATGTACATGAGGCGTCAGTACTGGATTTTTGTTCAAATCGTCTCTGGGTATGGGTTGGTGTGCATCGTATTAGGCAGCTAGTGTCTGACCAATGCTACAACAATTTCACACGAGATGTTATAGTATAATAATCAGAGAATCGAATGAAAATGACAAAAACGCTATCGATCGTACTGATAGGCTGCTCATAGGCTAGGAAGATGGAGTATTTATGACATTAGGGAGCGGTTTGCTGTAAGATCTTAGTAGTGATGACGGAATCGGTCTCACACACTATAAATTGTTCATGGTCATCAGTTTGACCCCTTGGCTTAATCAATTTGTTTCAGTATAATAACGGCTTCGTCAAACACCTAATAGGCGTTGTTGCATCCAACCTAAAACTTCTTATACTGAGTTGCCCTTATCACCGGCTTTTATGCAGACCGCGATGCCCTCAAACGTCAAGATTTTCGTACACTCATTCGCTACATGCAAACTACATACATCAAAAAAGTTTAGCATCACCCCGGTTCCCAGAACTTCTGCAGATAAACGTGCACTGTGGATATTGTATCATAGACACAGTCCCTTTGACTGTTCAGAGATGTCACTAAACCAGACCAAAGATGTAAACAACCATGCATGAGTAGCGAATATTAAACGTAGGGGGCCGGCCGCTGTGGCCGAGCGGTTCTAGATGCTTCTAGACGCTGCTGCTACTGTCGCAGGTTCGAATTCTACCTCGGACATGGGTGTGTGTGACGTCCTTAGGTTAGTTAGATTTAAGTAGTTCTATGTCTAGGGGACTGATGACCTCAAATGTTAAGTCCCATAGTGCTTAGAGCCATTTGAACCATTTTGAGACGGAGGGGGTCCGACAGCCGATCAGTTCCAGTCATTCCACCAGGAAGGAGGTACACAGCCCGTGTTGTCTGTAGTTCAACCATGCCTAGACGGTCAATACCGCGGTTCGTTCACGTCCGCATTGTTACGTTGTGCGAGGAAAGGCTCTCAACGAGGGAAGTGTCCAGGCGTCTCGGAGTGGACCAAAGCGATGTTGTTCGGACATGGAGGAGATACACAGAGACAAGGGCTACTACTGCAGCAGATGACCGCTACCTACGGATTATGGCTTGGAGGGACACTGATAGCAACGCCACCATGTTGAATAATGCTTGTCGTGCAGCCACAGGACGTTGTGTTACGACTCAAACTGTGAGCTACAGGCTGCATGATGCACAAATTCACGCCCGACGTCCATGGCGAGGTCCATCTTTGCAACCACGACACCATGCAGCGCGGTACAGGTGGGCCCAACAACATGCCGAATGGACCGCTCAGGATTAGCATCACATTCTCTTCACCTATGAGTGTCGCATATGCCTCCAACCAGACAATCGCCATAAAAATGTTTCGAGGCAACCAGGTCAGGCTGAACGCCTTAGACACACTGTCCAGCGAGTGCAGCAAGTTGGACGTTCCCTGTTGTTTAGGGGTGTCCTTATGTGCGTCGGACGCACACCGCTGGTGGTCATAAAAGGCGCCATAACTGTTGTACGATACGTGAACGCCATTCTCCGACCGATAGTGCAACAATATCGGCAGCATATTGGCGAGGCATTCGTCTTCATGGACGACAATTCGTTCCCCCATCGTGCACATCTTGTGGATGACTTCCTTCAGGATAACGGCATCACTTGACTAGAGTGGCCAGTATGTTCTCCAGACATGAACCTTATCGAACATGCCTCGGATAGATTGAAAAGGGCTGTTTATGGACGACGTGACCCACCAACCACTCTGAGGGATATACGCCGAATCACCGTTGAGGAGAGGGACAATCTGGACCAACAGCGCCTTGATGAACTTGTGGATAGTATCCCACGAATCAGTGCAAAAGGACGTGCTACTAGGTATTAGAAGTACCGGTGTGTACAGCAATCTGGACCACCACCTCTGCAGGTCTCGCTGTATGGTGTTACAGTACGCATGTGTGATTTTCATTAGCAATAAAAAGGGCGGTAATGATGTTTATGTTGATCTCTATTCCAATTTTCTCTACAGGTTCCGGAACTCTCGGAGCCGAGGTGATGCAAAAGATTTTTTATGTGTGTATTATGACTTTAGGAAGGCCAGGAAATGGTAGAAAAATGGTTCAAATGGCTCTGAGCACTATGGGACTTAACATCTTAGGTCATCAGTCCCCTAGAACTTAGAACTACTTAAACCTAACTAACCTAAGGACAGCACACAACACCCAGCCATCACGAGGCAGAGAAAATCCCTGACCCCGCCGGGAATCGAACCCGGGAACCCGGGCGTGGGAAGCAAGAACGCTACCGTGAAATGGTAGAATTATTAAAGTAGACATATACATTGAAGGTTGCTTCTTGAAAGGCCACTTTCAATATTTAGATGATACACCTTCATTAACTCGCGATTTTGTCTGCGCTGGCACTTTACTTACATGTTTCTGCAACCTGTCTCGATAAAATCAGTGTAGGTATTTCAGTTGTTTCTCTCAGATTCTGGACGGAAGCTTTCGGTCTCGACTTTCCGCGCAACTGGCCAATCAGCTTACCTAAAGCTGATTGATAATGCCTGCGAATAGCTTTGCAATACACACTTCTTCCAGGGCGCTTGGTATGGCTAGACGTCTTAGTTGGAGTTAGATGCGGCGGTAACGGGTCTGCAGTGTCGGTGAGAAAGTTCCATTTTTCGCGGTTATTCGAAGTTGTCGCTCGTATGTAAGGTCTTCTATTAAAAGTTTAGGGTCGCGTTCGTATTCCACAGCTGCTATTCACTAACTTCGTGTGTTAAACTTGCTATGAATTCCGAAAGTGGCCTGGTATTCATGCGCATAGTATTACGAAAGGTTTGTATTTTTATGAATCTAGGACGCTTAAGGCTGGTTAAGGAATTGTGTTCATGTATTTTTATCCGAAAAACTGCACTGAAATTAGTCCCTCACACCTTTCAATTCAGTTTATTTGGTGATTTTCTGGAAATGATTGTACAAGTTACTACTCATTTCCATAGTCCTAATACAATAACTGAAGATTCAAGTACATAGCCATTACGTGATCAAGTGTTACAAGGTGCCATCCGTGTCCCTGCCAATTGTTGAACTTGATACTATCTGCCAAGGTGACCGGGGAGATACTATGGCTGATTCTGTCAAGCGTATTTGTTCAGTCGCACAACTAAAGAGTTTACCACGCTGTACCAAGTATTACCTGGCATCTGATGCGTATTCAAGTCTTTCGCATGGCAACCTCATGCTATCGACTATATGTTGAATTCCTACCAATTCTTCCGTTCTCTTCGACCCCATCGAACAGTAAAAATAAATGAGTTGACGTCACTTCTGCGACCTGCGTGTCGATGGGGATGAGATGATGATGATTAGGACAACACAACACCCAGTCCCTGAGCGGAGAAAATCTTCAACTCAGCCGGGAATCGAACCCGGACCCCTTGGCATAACAGTCCGCTGGGCTGACCACTCAGCTATCGGAGCGGACCATCGAACTGTGTTTGCCTATAAGATGTTCACTATCACACTTAAGTGGCTTTAATTGGATATTACGAGTGGTTTTCATGTTGATCGATGTTCTGCAATTGATAATATGCCTGCCATTTATTAAGTTGCGAGTATTAGGTTCATTGAAGGTACTCATTTCTTTTTTTTCCCCCTTGCATATTTAGATGAACCATTGACCTTGTCGTCGGAGGGATGGCTTGCGTGCCTCAGAAATACAGACAGCCGAACCGTGGGTGCAACCGTAAATAAGGGGTATCTATTGAGAGGCAGACAAACGTGTGGTTCCTGAAGAGGGGCAGCAGCCTTTTCAGTAGTTGCAGGGGCAACAGTCTGGATGACTGACCGATCTGGCCTTATATCATCAACCAAAACAGCCTTGCTGTGTTGTCTGTGAATGGCTGAAAGTAAGGGAAATCTAAATCCGTGATTTCCCCCGAGTGCTTAAAACTCTACTGTAAGGTTAAATGATGATGGCGTCCTCTAGGGTAATATATTTCGGAGGTAAAACGGTCTTCCGCTGGGATGTCCGAGCGGGGACTACTCAGGAGAATGTCGTCATCAGGAGAAACAAAACTGGCATTCAACGGATCGGAGCGTGGAATGTTAGATCCCTTAATCCGGCAGTTAGGTTAGCAAATTTAAAAATGGAAATAAATCGGTTCTACATCTACATATATACTCCGCAAGCCACCCAACGGTGTGTGGCGGAGGGCACATTACGTGCCACTGTCATTACCTCCCTTTCCTGTTCCAGTCGCGTATGGTTCGCGGGAAGAACGACTGTCTGAAAGCCTCCGTGCGCGCTCTAATCTCTCTAATTTTACATTCGTGATCTCCTCGGGAGGTATAAGTAGGGGGAAGCAATATATTCGATACCTCATCCAGAAACGCACCCTCTCGAAACCTGGCGAGCAATCTACACCGCGATGCAGAGCGCCTCTCTTGAAGAGTCTGCCACTTGAGTTTATTAAACATCGCCGTAACGCTATCACGGTTACCAAATAACCCTGTGACGAAACGCGCCGCTCTTGAAGTTAGATATAGTGGGAATCAGTGAAGTTCGTTGGCAGGAGGAACAAGACTTCTAGTCAGGTGAATAAAAAGTACAGAATCAAAGAGTAATGCAGGATTAGGTTCAATAATGAGTAAGAACATAGGAACTTGGTAAAGCTACTACGAATAGTATAGTAAGTGCATTATTTCAACCAAAGTAGACACGAAGCCTACGTCTACCACAGCGGTACAAGTTTATTGACCAACTACCTCCTCAGACAATAAAGAGATTGAAGAAATGTATGACGAGATAAAGAAATTATTTAGATATTTAAGACAGACGAAAATTTAATATTGATGGATGATTAGAATTCGGTAGTACGAAAAGGAAGAGGAGGGAAAACAGTAGGTGAATATCGGCTGGAGGAAAGGAATGAAAGAGGAAGCCTCCTGGTACGGTTTTGCACAGAGCTTAATTTCGTATAAGAGTTATAAAAGATGGTTGTATGCGTAGAAGAGACCTGGAGACACCGGAAGGTTTGAGATTGATTACATAATGGTACAACAGAGCTTTAGGAACCAGGTTTTAAACTGTAAAACATTTCCGGGGGTACATGTGGACTCTGACCATAAATTACTGGTTATGAACTGTAGATTAAAAATTAAGAAATAGGACAAAGATAGCAAATTAAGGAGATGGGATCTGGATGAGTTGAAAGAATGATAGGTTGCTGAGAGGTACAAAGGGATCATTAGGCAACAGTTGACTAAAACAAGAAAAAGAAATACAGTGGAAGTTAAATTATTAGTTTTAATAGATAAAACAGTGAAGGCAGCAGATGATAAAAAATGTAAAAAGGCAAAGCCTAGTAGAAATCGTTGGCTAAGACAGGAGATATTGAATTTAACTAATCTCTCTCTTCCCAACGGTCACAGGCCCTGTAGACCATGCGCTGCATAAACGATCTGCTTCCACCACCTTCTATCTCTCGCACTCTCTCCACCCTGCGAAAATTCCTGATGCTGCGAAGTCCTTCTCTATGACATCTTTCCACCTTGTACGAGGTCGACCCAATGGTCTTGATGTCTGGAGAGTTCCTTCAAATGCTTTCTTGGTGATTCTGTTGTTTTCCATTCTAGCCACATGTCCAGCCAATTCCAGTCTCCTATTCTTTGATTTCTGGATGATAGTGGGATGCTTCATTAACTGATAAATTTCATTGTTCTTTAGAATTCTCCATATGCCATTCTCCAACACAGCTCCACAAATTTTTCTAATTATTTTTCTTTCGAAAACATTCAGTTTTTCTCTTTCAATCTTTATAAGCGTCCAGCATTCTGAACCGTATAATACTATGGGGCAGATGATAGTGTTGGTGACTGACAAAGCTTTACTTTTGAGTGGGTTGCTTAGTGAGTACAGACATCTCGACCCCGAAGCTATTCTTTCGTTTATATCCGTTTTTATGATATTTTTACTGTTGAAACGTGGTCCAAGGTATTTAAACTGAAGAACTTTTCTGAATTTATGATGTTGATCAATTTCAAAGTAAGGATTTGGGTTTATGACTCGATCTGTTTCCATTTATTCTGTTTTCTCTTGGTTAATCAAAAGCCCCATTTTGCTGGCACTGTGCCTGAGAGATCTGACCATGTCTTTCAGTTCCTCTTCAGTTTCATTCAGCAAAGCTATATCATCTGCATAAGCCAGGAGTTTTACTTCATTGAGTTCGATTCGGAGACCATTGTATAGACGTAAATTACTCTACCGAAACACTTTTTCCAGTGCAAGGACACATGAAAGAGGAAAGAGCGTCTCCTTGTCGTAAGCCTGTTTTAATTGGAAAGATGGGGGGATATGGATCCTCTGAACTTCACTACTGCCTGGGAGCCATCCATGCACTGTTGTATCATCCTGATTTTACGGGGTATACTAAATTCTCGTAATGTGTTGTAGAGGCTACTTCTGTGGATGCGCCGGCCGAAGTGTCCGTGCGGTTAAAGGCGCTGCAGTCTGGAACCGCAACACCGCTACGGTTGCAGGTTCGAATCCTGCCTCGGGCATGGATGTTTGTGATGTCCTTAGGTTAGTTAGGTTTAACTAGTTCTAAGTTCTAGGGGACTAATGACCTCAGCAGTTGAGTCCCATAGTGCTCAGAGCCATTTGGCCATTTTTCTGTGGATGCTGTCATAAGCTCGCTGGAAGTCAATGAAGAGACAGTGGAAGTTTTTGTTAAATCCCCAGTATTTCTCAAAGATCTTTCGTATAGTAAACAAATTATCAGTCGTGGAACGGTTTGTTCGAAATCCAGCCTGGCAATCTTGAATAATTTTTTCTGCGTAGGGTATGTATGTTATGTTCAGCAAACTGATTCCTCTCTAATTTCCAAGTTCCATTCTTTTCCTTTCTTGTGTATGGGACAAATTATTGCAGGCAGGTTCAGTTTTCCAGATCATTGTGCTAAGGTTATAAATTTCTTTCTGTAGTTTGCTTCCGCTCTCTTTTAACATCTCTGGCCGGCCGGAGTGGCCGAGCGGTTCTAGGCGCTACAGTCTGGAACCGTGCGACCGCTACGATTGCTGGTTCGAATCCTGCCTCGGGCATGGATGTTTGTGATAGGTTAGTTAGGTTTAAGTAGTTCTAAGTTCTAGGGGACTGATGACCTCAGAAGTTAAGTCACATAGTGCTCAGAGCCATTTGAACCATTAACATCTCTGCTGATATGTGGTCCTCGCCTGCTGCCTTGTTGTTTTTCAGCTTTCGAATAGTGTGGATCACTTCTTCATTATTAAAGCTGTCACTCTCAGACATAGCGCAATTAAAGGTTATGTAAGGATCAGTGCAGTTTAACATTTCTGAGAAATACTCTTTCCATCTTTAGAATATCTTCCACCTGTGTTAGCATATTTCGATTTTTATCTTTTATGAACAGGTTTGGACTTTGATAACCTCTTTTACTTTTCTTTGTATAATGGAACGACTTCTTTGAGTTTCCATTCCTGCTTTCCACTTCTGTAGATTCTAGGACTCCAGTCTGATATTTCCTTTTCTCTGTTCCTAGAACTCCTGCTGTTTCTCTTCTAACGGCCTTGGAGATATCTCTCCTGTCCTCCCCCCACACAGTGAGATGATCTATGGCCGATCTCCCACTACTGTATAACGATCTTGATTGTTCCAGGAATGTAGCCGCTGCAGCAACTGGGACACATCGCCATCGCTTGTCACGGTAATGATGCATGATACCTATACTAACAAATCCAACCTTGCATGAGCTATCGCAGCTAGTAAGCCACTACTGCTCTTACTACCCATCCCACTGTCGCAGAGGTTTTTTTTCCCACGGCACGAGCCATGGCACTTTTTTCCCTCTGCTCTTCAAATCGCTACCCTCACTCGCGTTTCGTCCACTATCTATCACCTGATGGACCGTGTTAATGCGTAGTCTTACCCAGACGCACGGACAACATCACAGCCCAGCATCCTGTGATCCACTTACTAGATAACTAACATGTTTACGGAGGTGACAGTAGAACTTTTGGTTTGGTCACCACGTTGGTGCGGGCGTGGAGGGGCCCCATCTCTCTTTTTTTCCTGTCCTCACTCTCCTTATTATTTAGCCACAGCATCGTGGCTGCTTTCCTCTTTCCCACTGCTTTCTGACATTTTTCGTTGAACTATTTCTGTTTCTTCGTTTTCTTTTTCCTGCTCAGCGTTTTTTCTGCTTGCATCTGTTGCTACAGTCTTTATTCTTTCCCCAGCCTTCTCGACACTATATTCTTCCTCTGCTTCTTGCAATGCTGTAAATCGGTTTTTTATTTCAATCGCATGGGTTTCTTTAACAGACAGTTCCTTCAGTCGTTCGATGTCTAAATCAGGTTTTGGTGTGGCTTTTGGTTATTGATTCCAAATCATCTTGATTTTCATCTTTCCTACCACTAGGAATTGATCCGAGCCAATTTGAGCTCCTTTGTACGTTCAGATTTCTCTTACAAATGAACTGCAACGTTGATCTATCATAACATGGTCCATCTGATTTACTGTTTTGCCATCTGGAGAGCACCATGTACCTTTGTGTATTTCTTTGAGAGGGAACATCGTCAAGCAAATTCTCATATTCTTCGACAGTGCGAAGTTGATTATTTTTAATCCGTTTTCGTTTGTGGTCTTGTGCTTGCTATGTTTTCCTATTGTGGGGTTGAACATATCCTCTTTACCTATTTTCCCGTAGGATAATTCTCATGTTTCTTGTTGGAATACTTTCGATTACTCTCTCTAATTTTCCATAGTACTCATCTTTCTCATTCTCAGCTGAATCTTCAGTCCGTGCATGAACATTTACGAAAGTTATGTCGTACCACTGCTGTTTGATTATCATGTAAGTCATACTTTTGTTAATGGGATGGAATTCCTTAACCCGATTAACAATCCTGTTCGTAACAGCAAAACCAGTACCAAATTCGTGATGTTTTTCATCTCCCCCCAACAAATATGTCACAATTATCCTCCGTGTGTATCCCTTTTCCAAGCCACCTAACTTCCTGTAGAGCTACAATGTCTGTCTTGTATGTTTTTAATTCAGGTATCAAAGTCGATGCGGCAGTTTGTTTATTAAGACTACGAATGTTCCATGTCCCAAATGTGAAGCAGTGTTTCTTGTTTTCATCTCGCGAATTCCTGTTCCTTAGCCTCTGTGCGGTTCCTTTGAATCCTTAATCCGAGGCAAATCGTTGATGTGAGCCAGTAGGTATAGAATCTTCTGGCCGCGTTACGAGCGCTGCGCAGGTTAAGCCTGGTGATGGGACCGCCATCTCACAGCTTCCAAGCTCGCTGAGTAATATTTTGGATTACCATTTCCTTGGCAGCTTGCCTTTCCCAGGCTCTGAGCTCTGCCTGCCCCGTAAAGATTCCGTTCACCTCTTCTACCATTGGAATGCTATAAAAACATTCTCTTCCGGCATCCGAGTCGTTGACTTCCTCTTCACTGCTTTGGTCCACCCCGGGTATTTTATTTCCCCGGTACCCACCATATCTGAGCATTCCCCTATCCGCCACCTGGGAAGGAGCCCGTTAGGGGACCAGCATCCCTTCACGCAAAGGTGAAAATAGAAATATGCAGCAAATGAAGCAGACGAAAGGGAATACAAAACGTGTAAGAAATGAGATTGAATAAAACGCAAAACTGCTACGCAGGAATGGATAGAGGACAAATATAAGGATTTAGAAACATCATTGGAAAGATAGCTACCACGCATAGGAAAATTAGAGACCTTTGGGGAAAAAAAGCAGCTGCATCAATATTAAGAGCTGAGACTGGAAACCAGTTCGGAGTATAGAAGGGAAAGCTGAAAGGTGATAAACCGGAAGGCAATATTATAGAGACCAAAGTGGACACAGATGAAGGTGAGATGGGATATTGAGTCTGCCAGGAGAATTGAAGGATTTAAGTCAAAACAAAGCCCCAGGAATGATTACCATGGGAGAAATTTAGGAACACGCGAGGCAATACTGCTGTCGAGACATCTTCGTGGGTACCTGGCGCGGTTGGGCCACCCTCTCCCCAAGGGGAGTGGCGGGTTCAGCGGCGTTCGCGGCGCACGAGGCGGAGGGTCAATGTGGAGGCTGGCCGTGTGGCATCGCCCGCTCTGCCTGTGAGTGCACATGTGGCCGCTCCTTCAGCAAGGTCCTAGCAGGCACACGGGGGGAGGGGCTTATTAGTTATTGGGAGCTCCAACGTTAGGCGGGTGATGGAGCCCCTTAGGGAAATAGCGGAAAGGTCGGGGAAGAAGGCCAGTGTACACTCTGTCTGCTTCCCGGGGGGTCTCATCCGAGATGTGGAGGAGGCCCTGCCGTCGGCGATAGAGAGCACTGGGTGCACACGACTGCAAATTGTTGCTCATGTCGGCACCAATGACTCCTGCCGTCTGGGTTCAGAGGTCATCCTCAGTTCGTACAGGAGGTTGGCGGAACTGGTGAAGGCGGAAAGCCTTGCTCGCGGGATGGAATCTGAACTAACTATTTGTAGTATCGTTCCCAGAACTGATCGCGGTCCTCTGGTTTGGAGCCGAGTAGATGGCGGAGACCTGGCGTGCAAATTTCTCGACCTCCGCTATCGGGTGGAGAAATGTAGGGTCCCCCTGAATAGGTCAGACGTGCACTACACGCCGGAAGCGGCTACAAAGGTAGCGGAGTACGTGTGGAGTGCACATGTGGGTTTTTTAGGTTAGAGAATTCCCTCCGTAGGCCCGACAAGACGCCTCCTGAGACGCGGCAAGGTAGGAGTAGGCAAAATGCAACAGGGAATAACAATATTAATGTGCTAATAGTAAACTGCAGGAGCGTCTATAGAAAGGTCCCAGAACTGCTCTCATTAATAAACGGTCACAATGCCCATATAGTACTAAGAACAGAAAGTTGGCTGAAACCAGACGTAAACAGTAATGAAATCCTAAACTCAGATTGGAATGTATACCGCAGAGACAGGCTGGACAGTGAAGGGGGAGGCGTGTTTATAGCGATAAGAAGTGCAATAGTATCGAAGGAAATTGACGAAGATCCGAAATGTGAAATAATTTGGGTGAAGGTCACGGTTAAAGCAGGCTCAGGCATGGTAATTGGATGTCTCTATAGGCCCCCTGGCTCAGCAGCTGCTGTGGTTGAGCACCTGAAGGATAAGTAGGAAAATATTTCGAGTAGATTTCCCCACCATGTTATAGTTCTGGGTGGAGATTTTAATTTGTCGGATATAGACTGGGAGACTCAAACGTTCATAACGGGTGGCAGGGACAAAGAAACCAGTAAAACTTTTTTAAGTGCTTTATCTGAAAACTACCTTGAGCAGTTAAACAGAGAACCGACTCGTGGCGGTAACATATTAGACCTTCTGGTGACAAACAGACCCGAACTATTTCAAACAGTTAACGCAGAACAGGGAATCAGCGATCATAAAGCGGTTACTGCATCGATGATTTCAGCCGTAAATATAAATATTAAAAAAGGTAGGAAGATTTTTCTGTTTAGCAAAAGTGACAAAAAGCAGATTAGAGAGTACATGACGGCTCAAAACATAAGTTTTGTCTCAAGTACAGATAGTGCTGAGGATCAGCGGACAAAGTTCAAAACCATCGTACAATATGCGTTAGATGAGTATGTGCCAAGCAAGATCGTAAGAGATGGGAGAGAGCCACCGTGGTACAACAACCGAGTTAGAAAACTGCTGCGGAAGCAAAGGGAACTTCACAACAAACATAAACATAGCCAAAGCCTTGCAGACAAACAAAAATTTCGCGAAGCGAAATGTAGTGTGATGAGGGCTAATCAAGAGGCGTTCAATGAATTCGAAAGTAAAGTTCTATGTACTGACTTGGCAGAATATCCTAAGAAATTTTGGTCTTATGTCAAAGCGGTAGGTGGATCAAAACAAAATGTCCAGACACTCTGTGACCAAAATGGTACTGAAACAGAGGATGACAGACTAAAGGCCGAAATACTAAATGTCTTTTTCCAAAGCTGTTTCACAGAGGAAGACTGCACTATAGTTCCTTCTCTAGATTGTCGTACAGATGACAAAATGGTAGATTTCGAAATAGACGACAGAGGGATAGAGAAACAATTAAAATCGCTCAAAAGAGGAAAGGCCGCTGGACCTGATGGGATACCAGTTCGATTTTACACAGAGTACGCGAAGGAACTTGCCCCCTTCTTGCAGCGGGGTACCGTAGGTCTCTAGAAGAGCGTAGCGTTCCAAAGGATTGGAATAGGGCACATGTCATCCCCGTTTTCAAGAAGGGACGTCGAACAGATGTGCAGAACTATAGACCTATATGTCTAACGTCGATCAGTTGTAGAATTTTGGAACACGTATTATGTTCGAGTATAATGACTTTTCTGGAGACTAGAAATCTACTCTGTAGGAATCAGCATGGGTTTCGAAAAAGACGGTCGTGTGAAACCCAGCTCGCGCTATTCGTCCACGAGACTCAGAGGGCCATAGACACGGGTTCACAGGTAGATGCCGTGTTTCTTGACTTCCGCAAGCCGTTTCATACAGTTCCCCACCGTCGTTTAATGAACAAAGTAAGAGCATATGGACTGAGATTCATTGGAAGAATCCTATGGAAATGCAATCCGAAAACAAAGGAAGTAGGTTACAGTACGCTTGTTCACCCACTGCTTGAATACTGCTCAGCAGTGTGGGATCCGTACCAGATAGGGTTGATAGAAGAGACAGTGAAGATCCAACGGAGAGCAGCTCGCTTCGTTACAGGATCATTTAGTAATCGCGAAAGCGTTACGGAGATGATAGATAAACTCCAGTGGAAGACTCTGCAGGAGAGACGCTCAGTTGCTCGGTACGGGCTTTTGTTAAAGTTTCGAGAACATACCTTCACCGAAGATTCAAGCAGTATATTGCTCCCTCCTACGTATATCTCGCGAAGAGACCATGAGGATAAAATCAGAGAGATTAGAGCCCACACAGAAGCATACCGTCAATCCTTCTTTCCACGAACAATACGAGAGTGGAACGGAAGGGAGAACCGATAGAGGTACTCAAGGTACCCTCCGCTTCACACCGTCAGGTGGCTTGCGGAGTATGGATGTAGATGTAGATGTAGATTTTAGAAGATAAATTAAGGAAAGGCATTTGAAAACTTAAAGAAAGCTATTGACAATATTAACTGGAATACTTTCTTTGAAATTCTGAAGATAGCGGGGATAAAATACAAGGAGCTAAAAGGCATTTACAACTTGTACAGAAACCAGACAGCAATTATAAAAGACGAGGAGCATGAAAGGAAAAAAATGGCTCCAAGCACTATGGGCTTAACATCTGAGGTCATCAGTCCCCAAGACTTATAACCACTTAATCGTAACTAAGGACATCACACACATCCATGCCCGTGGCAGGATTCGTACCTGCGACCATAGCAGCAGCGTGGTTCCGGACTGAAGCGCCTAGAACTGCTCGGCCACATTGGCCGGCGCATGAAAGGAAGCAGTGGCTGAGAAGAAAGGGAGACAGGGTTGTAGCCTGTCACATATGATAGTTCACTCTGTACATTGAACAAGCAGTACAGGAAACCACAAAAAATTTGGAGTAGCAGATAAAGTGCAGGAAAAAGAAATAAAATATTTGACGTTTGCCGATGACATTGTAATTTTGTCAGAGGCAGCAAAGCATTTGGACGAGCGGTTGAACGAAATGGACAGTGCCTCGAAAGGAGGATACGAGATGGATATTACAAAAGCTATAGAAGGCAATGGAATGAAATTAATTCAGAAGATGCTAGGGGAATCGAATTAAGAAAAGAGACATTTAAAGTAGTAGATGAGTTTTGCTATTTAGGCAGAAAAATAATTAATTATGGTCGAAGTAGAGAGGATATAAGCGGCAATGTCAAGAAAAGCATTTCTGAAGAAGAGAAATTTGTTACCTTGTGATATATACTTATGGATAGGATGTCTTTTGTGGCCGGCCGATGTGGCCGTGCGGTTAAAGGCGCTTCAGTCTGGAACCGCGTGACCGCTGTGGTCGCAGGTTCGAATCCTGCCTCGGGCGTGGATGTGTGTGATGTCCTTAGGTTAGTTAGGTTTAATTAGTTCTAAGTTCTAGGCGACTGATGACCTCAGAAGTTAAGTCGCATAGTGCTCAGAGCCATTTGAACCATTTTTGTCTTTTGTGAAAGTAATTATTTGGAGTGTAGCCATGTATGGAAATGAAACATGGGCGATAAATAGTTTAGGCTAAAAGATAATAGAAGCTTTCGAAATATGGAGCTACCGAAAAAAGTTGAAGATTAGACGGATAGATCTCGTTACTGCTGGGTAGGTACTGAACAGAATTGGTGAGACAAGGGGTCTGTGGCACAACTTGACCATAAAAAGGGATCGTTTGATTGGACACATTCTGAGACATCAAGGGATCACCAGTTTAGTATTAGAAGGAGGTATGGAGAGGTGAAAATCGTAGAGGAAGACCAAGAGACGAATACAGTAAGCAGATTCAGAAAGACGTAGGTTGCAATAGTTATTCGGAGATGAAGAAGCCAGATGAGAGAACACAATGATTTGAACTTTTTCGAAGTCGCTGTGTTAGTTGATCTCCCCATTTGCGACCCATATCGCTGACAGAATGATTCCCAATTCGTCTCTGCTCCCCTTCCATATTATATTCCTTACCCCGTCATGTGCCAGCAAAGCCATTAGCCGGCTTAAATCTCTCAGGGAGCAGTAGTAATAGTTTTTTTCGCTCGTTATTGTACACAGTAAATCTGTTTCTGACGCCGTACAAACATCAACTCGTAGATTCTCGTATTCATATGAACGTATTATCGAACGAAATGTTTAGCATCGTAGCTTTGACTCATTCATTTCGGAGCTATGGTTCTTTATATCACATTCATACAGTTTTCCTCCCAAATAGACCAAATAGACCGTGAAATATTTTTATAATTAAAGCAAAGAAGAAAGGCACCATATATACTTTTGTCCTTTTTATTCGAATAACATAACAACTGCCGGCCGCTGTGGCCGAGCGGTTCTATGCGCTTCAGTCTGGAACCGCGAGACCGCTGCGATCGCAGGTTCGAATCCTCCCTCGGTCATGGATGTGTGTGATGTCCTTAGGTTAGTTAGGTTTAAGTAGTTCTAAGTTCTAGGGGACTGAGTCCGCAGCTCGTGGTCGTGCGGTAGCGTTCTCGCTTCCCACGCCCGGGTTCCCGGGTTCGATTCCCGGCGGGGTCAGGGATTTTTCTCTGCCTCGTGATGACTGGGTGTTGTGTGATGTCCTTAGGTTAGTTAGGTTTAAGCAGTTCTAAGTTCTAGGGGACTGATGACCATAGATGTTAAGTCCCATAGTGCTCAGAGCTATTTTCTAGGGGACTGATGACCTCCGAAGTTAAGTCCCATAGTGCTCAGAGCCATTTGAAGCATGGATAACAACAAAATGCAAAAAGACGCTGGTACACCTGCCCAGTATCGTGAAGGTCCCTTGCGAGCACGCAAAAGTGCCACAGCACGACATGGCATGGACTCGACTAATATTTGAAGTAGTGCTGGAGGGAATTGGCACCATTAATCCTGCAGGGGTGTTCATACGAAGGGGTGAAGATTTCTTCTGAACAGCACGTTGGAAGCCATCCCAGATACACTTAATAATTTTCATGTCTGGGAAGTCTAGTGGCCATCGGAAGTGTTTAAACCCAAACGAATGTTCCTGGAGCCACTATGTAGCAATTCTGGACGTGTGGGGTGTCGCATTGTCCTGCTGGATTCGTCCAAGTCCGTAGAAATGCACAAAGGAAGTGAATAAATGAAGATGATCAGGCAGGATTCTTACGTACGTGTCACCAGTCATAGTCTTATCTAGACGTATCAGGAGTCCCAAATCAATCCAACTACACACACCCCACACTATTACAGAGCGTCCACCAGCTTGAGCAGTCCCCTGTTGACATGCAGGCTCCATGGACTCAGTCCGCGCTGCTCCCCCCGTCGGAGGTTCGACTCCTCCCTCGGGCATGGGTATGTGTGTGTGTGTGTGTGTATGTGTATGTGTGTGTCGTCTTTAGCGTAGTTAATCTAAGTTAGATTAAGTAGTGTGTAAGCTTAGGGATCGATGAACTCAGCAGTTTGGTCCCATAAAACCTTACCACTAATTTAATTTAATTTTTCCATTGATTCATGAGGTTGTCTCCATCCTCGTACACGTTCATCCGATCGATACAATTTGAAATGAGACTTGTCCATGCAACACATTTTCAGTCATCAACAGACCAATGTCGATGTTGACAGGCCCAGGGGAGGCGTAAAGCTTTGTAACGTGCAGTCACCAGCTGTACACGAGTGGGCCTGCGGCTCCGAAACCCCATATCGATGTTGTTTCGTTGAATGGTTGGTACGCTGAGACTTGTTGATGGCCCAACATTGAAATCTGCAGCAGTTTGCGGAAGGGTAGAACTTCTGTCACGTTGAACGATTCTCTTCAGTTGGTCCCATTCTTGCAAAATGTTTTTCCGGCTGCAGCGGTTTCGGGGATTTAATGTTTTACCGGATTCCTGATATTCACGGTAAACTTGTGAAACGGTCGTAAGGGGAAATCCCCACTTCATCGCTACCTCGGAGATGGTGTGTCCCATCGCTCGTGCGCCGAATATAGCACTCCGTTCAGACTCACTTGAATATTGATAACCTGCCATTGTAGCAGCAGTAACCAATCTAACAATTGCGCCAAACACCTGTTGTCTTACCGAGCGAGGTGGCGCAGTGGTTAGCACACTGCACTCGCATTCGGGAGGACGACGGTTCCACCCCGTATCCGGTCATCCTGATATAGGTTTTCCGTGATTTTCCTAAATCGTACAGGCAAATGCCGGGATGGTTCCTCTGAAAGGGCACGGCCGATTTCCTTCCCAATCCTTACCTAAGCCTAACTTGTGCTTCGTTTCTAATTACCTCGCTGTTCAAATGGTTCAAATGGCTCTGAGCACTATGGGACTTAACTTCTGATGTCATGAGCCCCCTAGAACTTAGAACTACTTAAACCTAACTAACCTAAGGACATCACACACATCCATGCCCGAGGCAGGATTCGAAACTGCGACCGTAGCGGTCGCGCGGTTCCAGACTCTAGCGCCTAGAACCGCTCGGCCACCCAGGCCGGCACCTCGCTGTCGACCTCCACCTTTTGTCCTATAGACGCGTTACCGATCGGAGCGCCGTATTCTGCCTAAGTACATATCTCTGTATTTGAATACTCATGCCTATACCAGATTCTTTGGCGCTTTAGTGTATTATCAAACGAAGGGCGACGATGGATCGAGAATGGGTCCACACAATTTGAGCATTTGGTTACAGATTTGTGAACGATGTGTTGGTGCGATGAAATAATTCCTGGAAAGTAATTCCGAATCACAGTCGCTGCAGAATTCACCAGATTTATATATTGGATTTGGTAAGTATCAATCTGCCAGGGAAATATACTCTGCTTCCATAAAACGGAATAGAGAGCTGCCTTTAAAGATGAATCTTCTAGTGCTTCCACTCGTATCCGCTGTCCCAATGCGGCTCGAGTAATCCAATTTTATTTTCAAACGCTTCCCCCGTACTGCTGCGACGTTTAACTAGCTTGACGACATGCTGCCTGCACCTCATCTCGTTCAGTCACGTCGTTTCATCCTGCGGCAGCTACGGTGCGCAGTTTCGTCGCTCCGCCGGGCCAGAGACCGGCAAATACTGGAATGCTTGGGCAGTCTGTTGCGTGTCGTTACTTACAGGAGTGGTGGAAGGGGAAAGGGGTGGGGGGAGTGGACTGACCTGCACGTCCCCTACACAGCCGCTCCCATGCCTACTAGTGACCAAGCTCTCTGTCCCTATCTCCCTCCCAGACACTCGCGCACACATTTTCTCCCGCACTCGCCACTCCACTTTGCCTCCTTCGCTCCTACCCTACACCGACCCCGCCGGCGGGAATTGCAATTTTCCAATTTCGATTCGGCCAGCCGTGGCGCCAACAGCGGCGGCCACTCTGGCCACCCCGCCGCGTGTCAATTTGCATGAAGAATTCAATTTGGCCGTCGCCGGGCGAGCGGTGACTATCCGCTGTACAGGCGGCTGACGGCGCGACCCCACTCACGCAACAGCCGACGCCTCGCGCCGTATCTATTGCCCACAGCAGTGCGCATGCGCTCTGCGTGCGGCTGACCGTGTCGCGGCGCAGCAAATTCAGCGCAGGGCTTCGCGGATTGTGTGGAGTAGCTACTACGCACCAATACACTACTGCCCAATAAAAATTGCTACACCAAGAAGAAATGCAGATGATAAAATGGTATTCATCGGACAAATATATTATGCTAGAACTGACATATGATTACATTTTCGCGCAATTTGGGTGCATAGATCCTGAGAAATCAGTACCCAGAACAACCACCTCTGGCCGTAATAACGGCCTCGATACGCCTGGGCATTGAGTCAAACAGAGCTTGGATGGCATGTAAAAGTACGGCTGCCCCTGCAGCTTCAACACGATACCACAGTTCATCGATAGTAGTGACTGGCGTATTGTGACGAGCCAGTTGCTCGGCCACCATTGACCAGACGTTTTCATTTGTTGACCGATCTGGATAATGTGCTGGCCAGGGCAGCAGTCGAACAGAAAGGCCCGTACAGGACCTGCAACATGCGGTCTTGCATTATCCTGCTGAAATGTAGGGTTTCGCAGTATCGAATGAAAGGTAGAGTCACGGGTCGTAACACATCTGAAATGTAACGTTCACTGTTCAAAGTGTCGTCATTGCGAACAAGAGGTGACAGACGTGTAGCCAATGGCACCCTATACCATCACGCCGGGTGATACCCCGCATGGCGATGCCGAATACACGCTTCCAATGTGCGTTCACCGTGATGTCGCCAAATACCGATGCGACCATCATGATGCTGTAAACAGAACGTGGATTCATCTTAAAAATGACGTTTTGCCATTCGTGCACCCAGGTTCGTCGTTGAGTACACCATTGCAGGCGCTCCTGTCTGTGATGCAGCGTCAATGGTAACCGCAGCCATGGTCTCCGAGCTGATAGTCCGTGATGCTGCAAACGTCGTCGAACTCTTCGTGCAGATGGTTGTTGTCTTGCAAACGTCCCCATCTGTTGACTCAGGGATCGAGACGTGGCTGCACGATCCGTTACAGACATGCGGATAAGATGCCTGTCATCTAGACTGCTAGTGATACGAGGCCGTTGGGATCCAGCACGGCGTTCCGTATTACCCTCCTGAACCCACCGATTCCATATTCTGCTAACAGTCATTGTATCTCGACCAACGCGAGCAGCAATGTCACGATACGATAAACGCAATTGCGATAGGCTACAATCCGACCTTTATCAAAGTCGGAAACGTGATGGCACGCATTTCTCCTCCTTACACGACGCATCACAACAACGTTTCACCAGGCAACGCCGGTCAACTGCTGTTTGTGTATGAGAAATCGGTTGGAAACTTTCCTTATGCCAGCACGTTGTAGGTGTCGCCACCGGCGCCAACCTTGTGTGGATGCTATGAAAAGCTAATCATTTGCATATCACAGCATCTCCTCCCTGTCTGTTAAATTTCGCGTCTGTAGCACGTCATCTTCGTGGTGTAGCAATTTTAATGGTCATTGGTGCATTCGAATGACTTATTGTACGCCAGAAAGGACACTGTGTCCCACAATATTTACAAACATCGACTCAATTTGTTAATGATTAAAATGTCAATGTTCGTACAGAGTCTGTACCCTCACATTACAATGTCCTCCAGATGGGGATGCGTATCTGCAGGAACAGACACTGTTCTGACGATTACAATTATTTAAGTACACTGCCGGAAAAAATTTAGTACACCCTTTTAGAGGTTTCCAATTCGCTTAAGATTTATTATTGCAACATCGTATACGGAGTACATGAAGTGCATGCACTTATGTATTAATAAGAAGGGGGTGGTGGTGGTGGTTAGTGTTTAACGTCCCGTCTACAACGAGGTCATTAGAGACGGAGGATTGGGAAGGAAATCGGCCGTGCCCTTTCAAAGGAACCATCCCGGCATTTGCCTGAAACGATTTAGGGAAATCACGGAAAACCTAAATCAGGATGGCCGGAGACGGGATTGAACCGTCGTCCTCCCGAATGCGAGTCCAGTGTGCTAACCACTGCGCCACCTCGCTCGGTAATAGGAAGGGGGGCTCTGATGTGCCAGCTATTGATCCATGCTGAAACACCTGTATTAGTACGTGCTGTAGCCTTCACGGCCGGCAATGCAGGTGCTGAATCTGGTAACCAGTCGATCGTACAGATGGTGAATACTGTCCTGAGATACGCTATGCCAGGCCTGTTCGGCCTATTCACGTAGTTATGTGACAGTTGTTGCGTGACGAGTCGCACCAGTCTCTACTCGTCTCATCATATCCCAAATCTGCTCAATTAGCAACGATTTTGGATATCATGCTGGCCATGGAAGTTGCTGCACATCTTGCAGGATGCGTTGAGTTTCACGGCCAATGTATCGGTAAGTATTACTCTGTTGGATGAAATCATCATCTACCTGTTACAAGAAAGTCAAAAGAACGTCTCTAACAACATGATGCACGTACCGAGTGCTGGTTATCGTCCCCTCCAAAAACAGCAAAGCTGCGCGAGAGTTGTACCTTATCGCACCCGAGGCCATGAGGCCATGGGTGGGACAAGTGTGTCTTGGACGAATGTACTGCGCAAGGCAGCACTGACCTGGTCCACGTCGTATTCGCAAAGGAACATTACTTGCATAAAGGAAGAATCTGCTTTCACCGCTGAAGATCTCAGCGCTCAGTTCCATCTGCCAAGTGACCTTCTGACGGCATCAGTCGAGTTTTGCGCTGCGATGCTGTGGCGTCATTGCAAGACGGGCTGGAGCTGTGCGTGCCTCTAGTCCCACGGCTAATGGCAGGTTAGCTGCAGCTCGTGTTAACACGTCTGGGATCAAAAGCTCTCTTATGTGTGCTGTAATAGTTGTATGACCTGCCGCTGCTGCCCTTACAAGACGACGATCCTGGCAGGAGTCTGTGCTCGTCGACTGTTGCGAGAATGTTCACGTGACGGCTGATGCCGGCATCGTTGCACAACTGAAGCGGTACGTCGAACTTGTGCGCAGTTCTCCAGAAGGACCATTCCGCCGCTTGGAAGGCCATAATTTGACCTCTTCCAAACTCGCTCAGTTGGCTGCACGAAGCACAAGTGCTTCTCCGTGCCATAGTTCCCTGGTTTCTTCAGATCTCTGCACCACATTGAGTCTTCTGGCTCTGCGTATTCCCAATTAAATAGCAGGCGAAGATAGCGCAGTGGTACCTATGTCACTACGCTGTTCATTGGCGGACGACGATGAAACTTGTAATGCGGCGTGCAGATTATATTGCCACCCCGTGTCGCAGCGGACAGATTAGAAAAAAAAGATCCACTTCTTCAATCATGGTGTACACAGCCCAATTGACAACGAACGATTAGATGCTACACCGTACTGAATATGATGGAACTTGGCGGCAGCTATGATTTGTTAGACGAGCCACTTTTGTAGTATCCTGTCCTAAAGTAAACTGTGGTATTTCGTTTACAACGAAGTATCCACCAACGACGTAACTAATGGCTGACCTCCAAAGGAAGAGTGCCGCTGACAAGCACAATACCAATCTGAGCCTTGACACAATACTAATTTTGGGATAGATATTAGATATAGTAGTTGAAAAATATTTTAGGGTAACGCATCTGACTTTAATTAACAAGAAGAATTCCAGAGTTCCAACTATAACCAGTACCTATGAGACTAGTTTGGCAGGCATTAAATAAATACGACAATGTTAAAACCTATGTATGCTCACCTCATTAGCATGCAGCTTTTCGTAGTCCAAAAAAAAAAAAAAAAGAAAACAACTCACGTCGAGACGTAGACACCAGGTCTCAACTTTACTCTCCGAGTATTATGATGGAACACACGCTAATAGCGATCGACTGATATAAACTTAACCAAAGATCTAGTATACTTTCATGAAATATTATGTATTTGTACGCCGTTCGCTTCTGATGAAACAACGATATTACTATTACGTCTTATTTACGTTCCGTTGCGAACCAGCCACTGCATTATTCGCAACCTGAGAATTCATCATTTTTATCCCAATGTTCCAAGACTATTGCGAACCTGTTCTTTCGTAATTTTGCCTCTATTTCAGTATTTGTACTATCTTTTGCTTTCCAAAGATTTCTTCTTTTGCCCAAGTCCACCTCAATACAGTTATTATTATATGTTTCTCAAAAAACGTATAGCTAGATCTTTGGTTTTCTATGTTAACGTAATATTATAATCTTGCCCCTTGCCAAGTCCAATAAACGGAATTAACTTTATTTTAATTAACTTTTCCTAAAGCAACTCTGAAAAAATTTCCTTTTCTCTCTTTCTTTATTTATCTCAGTCTCTTTATCTCGTTCTTTCTCTTTACTAAGAGAATGAAAACAGTCTTTAGTTCTTTCTCTGTACTACAAAAACGTACGCGGCACACAGTTTTTAACTCTCACATAGTCGAACAATTTTATTTTTATCTTGAAAATCTCAATGGTCGCAGTTTGTAATGGTTGGTTCAAGCGCTATTTATTAGCTATTCACCTTCTAACCGGAAAACAAACTCGAAGCAGAAACACGAAGAAAACCTAAGTGTCACCGGCACTCTGTATTCTACTTCAAGATTTTAGCCAAATTTAGACCGTTTCAGGCGTTGACATTCGCGTACGCACTACACCTTCAGGTTACTAAATCAATTACAGCGCTTGAATCGTAAAAGGTAATCACTGTACGCCCCTCCTTTAAATGGTTCTTGACAGGATCGTTTTCTGTCTTGACTCTGTGAAAAACATAGGAAGACAGACTGTTTCCAAAGACAATCGCTATATATGGTATAGTATATTAACGTACAACGACGTAAAGCTTCGCCGTCTGGACCTCAAAACTACGACTCTCACCTCAGTAAGTGGTCGTGGGGCTCTCAAGCGTTCTTCAAATACTTTATAACACGCAATAATAATGATCCTAAGTGGCCGATATTCACTCCGTATTCCTCTACATCCACTATTATACCAGACGTGTCGCCCTCTATGGTGCACGCGATCGATACTCGAAACTAACCAGAATATTGGATAGTTAACGGATGAGTTCTCCAACATTCACATGAATCACTAAGTAAAGAAACCTCCACAACAATTAATAGCCGCCGGCCGCGGTGGTGTAGCGGTTCTAGGCGCGCAGTACGGAACCGCGCGACTGCTACGGTCGCAGGTTCGAATCCTGCCTCGGGCATGGATGTGATGACCACAGATGTTAAGTCCCATAGTGCTCAGAACCATTTTTTAAATTAATAGCCTGTACTACCAGCTGTTCTTCAAAGTTCATCAACAAAATTACCATTTGATCGCGTACAGTATTTTCGTACTCATTATCCACATTGCGTAGCGTTACACGAATCCCCAACTAGCTATCTTCCGACTCTCAATTATCATGTGCTCGTATAGGAATAACGTTGAGCTGCCACGCAGACAACAACACTTCTCAGTACTAATCCAGTCGATTAAAGTCCGGACCTCAACACTGGCTGCCGAATCTTGAAAAAATTAATTTCAGTTAAATTGTCAGAGTATATCATTACTGATGAAGAACTAGAGTTCAGAATCAAACCATGACACGTCAGTGTCCTGTTATACACCGTTACCACAGACCATTACCTGTCTGCATCGTAACAGAGACTACTTTCTGTTCCTTTCTCGAGGATCGAACTAAGAACCATTTGTGGAACAATCTTAGAACGGTAGTTATCACTTGTACATGTTAAGTTCATACTTAGTAGCCTTCGGTAACATTTCTGGTGGGCAGCTGCAGTAGTTGTATCGTCGCTGACTCGCGCTGCTACCCACTCGCTCTGGTGATGGAGCATCTCTGATTGCTACCTGGTCTTCGTCACAAGTTTTCATGTGTCACAAACGGCTGACGTCAACCCAAATTCACAAAACGGGTATTCACAGAACGGTGTCGGTTCCTGCAGATTTTCAAGCATGTTTGAAAAACATTGTAATGTGAAGATACAGACACTGCATAAACACGAACATTGTAACCGTCAATAATGTATCCATGCCCTGATAAACAAAAATGACGATACAATATTCGGCTCCCCGTGCGGAAAATACGAATTATGCGAGTATATGTGTTGTGGACTCGGTGATAAATGGAACTATGGATCGGTTCTGGTGGCAGGCTCGGATAGCCGAAATTGTTAAGGCAACCAGCTCGCAACAAAAGGAGAATCTGGGTTCGAGTCCCGATCCGACACAAATTTTCATGTATCGTAAACAGTTGACGTCAGTCTAGATTTAAAAAAATGTGAATTTAGTTCGTTATATCACTACAAAAATTGAGATATGCTGCAACAGATCGGCTATACACGCCACAGGTATGCTTTTTTTTTTTTTTTTTTTTACTCTCCGTCAAAGTGTTAGCTAAAAATTTGGTAATGGAGCGATGCAACAAATATGTTTTCTCAGTAACTGATTTAGGGCTGCGAATGGAGATAATCATGTTATTAATTGTTTTGCAAGATCTGTTATGTGTTCTATGCGGCTGAGAGCTGCACAGCCTACACCCAGCTGCAGCCACAAAGGAACTGAATGCCTGCACGGAGGTTGCTTGAGCGGTGCGGGCGATAAATCAGTGGGCCCCACAGAATGGGATTTATACACGCCGTTGTCGTGCCAGAAGAAGATTTGCTAAAGCCCTCTAAAACAACAGTCATTGTGTTCTTTGAGGAACTCAGTAACTGCGTGAAGTTCTCTTTCTATTTCCATGCAGCGCATATTTTCTTTTTGTTTCATGAATATTACGTGAGATAGGAAGATAAAATTATTCCTTGATTGTGGCGGTTTACCCTTTGTGTTATAATACGTCGGGAGTGGCGAAATTCTCATTACCGTAGGAAGCGATCACAAACGTTCTCTAGCTCAGATCACAAATTTAGGAGCACAGGAAGACATTACATACCTGATCCGTTGCTATTATTGAGATATTTTATGTTAGGCAAGTATAATGGATATTTCACCTAAGAAATATTAGTGGAACAGATATTAAACATACAGTTAGCGCCTGTAAACCTGAAAATTGACTGTTAAAGTTCTCTTTCATTTTTTACGACACTATTTTTTCTTTCTAAAATCGCGAATTTATCATTGCAAAGTTCTTTACGATCATCGTTTGGTCAGCTTCGATTAATAGAGGCAAATTCTTTGGTTTATTTCTTTACGGCTCTACTGAAGCATGTTTTTAGCTTTGGCAAGTTGCTAGGATTTGCAGCCAATGGGAACCATTGTCGAGCGACGGGAATATGTAGATCAATTGTGAAGTCGCCATCCCCTATTTGATTCTGCCCCTGGCTTGTCTGCCTTCTGTTCCTGCCTTAAGTGTGCTGCTATTAGAGGCCACCAGTGACGAAGGCTCAAAATGGTTCAAATGGCTCTGAGCACTATGGGACTTAACTTCTAAGGCCATCAGTCCCCTAGAACTTAGAACTACTTAAACCTAACTAACCTATGGACATCACGCACATCCATGCCAGAGGCAGGATTCGAACCGTAGCGGTCGCGCGGTTCCAGACTGTAGCGCCCAGAACCGTTCGGCCACTCCGGCCGGCCTAGTGACGAAGTTTCATGGTGAGATCTTTACGATTACTTGCCGTTGTGTCTAACATTTGAGGCGCACGTTATTTCAGTCATACGTTCTAAACATTCGCGCAGTTACTTTTAAAACGTTCTGTGCACGGAGCTTGCAGTGAATTATAACGTGAAATGACATCATTGTGCTGGAAAACACATAAGCTACTAAGTTACTTGCTTTTTATAGGATCGAGTAACACCTTTTCAACCTGTGGCACTACAGATACAAACCAATCAAGCCCTCCTGTGTGACGAATGGTTTAAGGCTTGCTGGAAGACGTCTCTTGAAAGACATGTAATTTCGTATCTTCTTCGTAAGTTTCATCTCATGTTAGATTCATTGAAAATCATTGTAGTTATTGCGGTAAGACTGGACTGTCTTTAGAACAGTATATAAATTCCAGAATGAAACATCCCCTACGCTGCTGCTAACCCATGTCTCCGCAATATCCTTTCTTCGAAGAGTGCTGGTTCTGCAAAGTATGCAGGAGAGCTTCTGCGAAGTTTGGAAGGTAGGAGGCGAGGTAATGGCGGAATTATAGCAGTAAGCATGGGGCGTGATTCTTGCCGTTGGTAGAGTCTCGGTCCGGCACACAGTTTTAATCTGCCAGGAAGTTTTAATATATACATTATTTTTATTATTTCTCTGAAATTATTTCTGCCACCCCAAGTCAATCACTGACTGTTGTATATAAAATACACTGCTTTGCAGATGAGATAAAGTACCGCTACATATTGAAAATTCGGTGGAAATTAATGAAAAGATGGAAGCATGTTTCCAGTGGTCTCCCTGTAGTGCTCAGAAAGACGAATGTCACATGGCGTGAGGTCGGCGTGCCATAGCAGTAAAAGAGGGTGACAGTTGCAGGAACAGCAAAACACAGCGCTTGTCAATCAGAGAGCAGTTACAGTGCACTGTGGTGGTGGTCTTCATTACGACATGGACCGAAGACAACATTTGGATCACTTCAAACGGGGCATAACAGTCGAGAAAGGCTTCGGAGAGTAGACCAGGAATTAGGTATCGTTCACAGCATTGTTTCACGAGCATGGGGACCTTCTCAGCCACAGAACTGCTGCCTGAAAGAGAGAAAGAGAGGGGGTTGTCATCAGATGACGGCTACCGTGTGGAACTGGCAAGAAGGGACCCACGTTGTACAATGAGTGCTATTGGAACGTCATTTAAGAGGACTACAAAGCAGTCTCGGGCTCCATTGCATGGGTGTGGTCCCTTTGCCAGACGACCAGTACGTTGTCTTCCGTTGACACCCCTACATCGACGGTACAGTTTACGATGGTACCAAGACCATAGGGATTGGACCAACAACGAGTGGGGTCACGTCCCCGGATGAGAGCACGTTCAATCTAAGTAGTGATTATGGACGTACTCTGAAGTGGTGAGAGGTGGAAACACGTAATTCGATAGGTGACATTGTCTAGCATGATCGATTTCGAGGTCCAGGTGTTACGGTGTCTGGAGACATAGTACTGCATGTGTGTGCTGACGTGAAAATCTTTGAACAGGACACACCTGCTGCACAACGTTAATATGGTACTGTGTTCCTCCCACGAGTGAGTCTTCCCGCGGTGCATTCGGCCCCGACTTGGTTTGATGGGTGACAATGAATGATCGCATTGAAAGCGAAGGTGGAGAAGCTCCTTCAGTGAGAGAGTATTCAGCGAATGGACTGATGTGCCCGTTTCCTCAGTTTTGATCCCATCGAGCACGTGTTTATGCATTGCAGCACGTCCGCATAAATCACACTGGTGAAGGAATGCCACGTCCTTCATCAAGAACCTTTTACCAATCTCGCGCCCTGCGTGGGAGTCCGTTGCAAGGCATTTATTGCTGTCCTTTGAGACGGCACACACTTGCATTCGGTCACCGCGGCGCTCGGAGTCACAGCACCAAATGTGTGTGTCCTCATATTCTTGGCATATTCTTTTATCCTGACAGTTGTCTGTAATACAGTCTAGTGTCACTTTGGTACTGACGTAGGTCTTACACCACATGGCCCGACCAGTAGTTTTTTAAATTTTTTTACGGAATCTTTTTTGTTTTTCATGTGTATTGCTGCGTGTAAAAATGATCTCCCATCTTATGCTATTTTCAGTACGACAGCTGAAGGTGGGCGTGTAAGAGCCCGAAACCGGTCGGGTCCTAAATAAAAGAACCTTACAACTGTATCGGTATTTTCAACCCCTGCTATTAAGAACCATTTCCTGTAGTTTTTGATGTACAGGGGATCATCATAACTCGCAGTGACCTCATAATAACTAATATCTTTGAATAAAAGTATCGTGTATGTTAGTATGATTGCGTAACTCTCAATTACCTTCTGTACAACACTATAACAGTTCTTTCTATGTATGATTCAAATTTCATCAAACTATGTTCCGTGAAGGTCTGTGAAGTTACTCCTGTGGATATCAGAAAGATTTGTACTGGCTTATCTGACCGATAAATAGATCGTTCTCCAGAAAATTATGCAAAATAAATTACAGTTATATTGCGACGGATAACTTAAAGAAACGAGTCTATTAAACACGGATGGCACTAACGTACGCCGAACTTGGGTGCTGCAACTGAAAAGGGATTCTTCAAACTACTGAATGAAACAATTCAGATTAAACACAAGACCAGAAAGGAACGAAACCATTACATTCATTAAGCGTTAACAGGGGTCACAATGGAATTAGAATATCCCTATTTTGGCAAATATCAAATAAGGGTCGTGATGTGAATATGTTAAAATGAACACAAGAATTGGGGAAACAACCATTTTCGTCACTGTCGTGGACGTTGCACAGTGACTGCCGAACGTTATTCACAAAGGAATGAAAGAACTAGAGAAGGAATCACGCATGCATCTTCTGTCTTGATTTATCACGTGTTGAGCCTACAATCTACTTACAATGATTAGCCAGACCGTTATGACCACCTACTTAAAAGCGTGTTGGTCCACTTGTAGACTGCAAATCAGCAGTAATTCTGAGTGCAATGGATTCTACAAGTCCTTAATAGGTTTTCAGAGGTTTGTGGCATGAGATTCGTACGCGTAGGTCACACACACACCGTAATGTATGGGCGTTTGGTTTGTGGGCTCGGAGCTGGCCCCCGATAGCGTCCCAGTTGGATTTCATCGGATTCAGATAAGCCATATTTGATGGCCAAGACACCAAAGTTAATTCACTACCATCCTCCTCAAACCATTACAACATCATTCTGGCCCTGTGACACAGACAGCTATCCTGCTGGAAGGTACCATTGCCACTGAGGAAGACATCAAGCATAAGGGGTTACATGTGGGCCCTAATTATGTTCACGAAGACCACAGCTGTCATGGTGCCCTCAGTCACTATCGCAAGTCCAGGGAAGCCCAGATGAACGTCCCCCAAACCATAATACTGTCCCCACCAGCTGAGCCTTTGACGCGCTGCATGTTCCCAGGAACCGTTCGTCTGAATGACCGACACGATCGTCGATGTGGTTTAACAATAAATGGGAATCATCCGACCGGGCAACACGATTCCACTGACCCTCGGCCCAATCTGGACGATCCCGCACCCACTGCAATCATAATTGACGGTTTTGTTGAGTCAACGTGGGAACACGTACCTCTGCTCCGGAACGCCATATTCAGTACTGGGTGCTGAATGGTTTGCTCCAAAACACTTGTGCTTGCACCAAGACTGTACTCTGTAGTAAGATCTGCCACATATCGCCGCCTATCCTGCTCTAGAGAGAGTGGAAATCCTCCGATCCCTATGCTCTGTGATGAGGTACGGATGTCCAACTTCTTGTCGGCTATTCGTGGTTTCATCATTCTTCAACCACATTCCATAGATGCTCACGGCAGTAGCGAACGAACAGCTGACCACCTTCGCCGATTCCGAGATGTTCGCGTCCAGTCACTTGGCCACAACAATCTGGCTTTTGTCAAAGTAGCTTAAATATGCGGATTTCCGAATTTGTGGCACTTTTTGTCACTAGAATGATTCCCCATTATTCTTTGCTGCGCTCATATACTTCTCTTCCCGCGTCACGTGGCCTCAGTGTCACCAGATAGCATATAACCTCGCGCTGGGCAGTGGTCATAATGATTTGGATCATCAGTGTATATAACAAGCAATGTCCTGACTGACTTATCATTGTCCAGCTCAAATCGCTAAGGTCAGAAACTTGAAAACAGGAGAGGTTATTGATCTTATACTGTAGGCGACCATTAGGAAGGGATTTTTTGAAACTCCACCACACAGTTTCAAAATTCACAGTCAAGCAGAATTTACAGTCATTTGGATATTTTTTCATGGAGTCACTATAAGGCGCATATGTCTTTATACAGCGTCTCCGTTTTTATGTTAGTTTGCTGTCACGGGTAGCATGATATGGATACGATAAAGGCTATTTCAATTCGTGTCCTTCAAGAGTGGGTGTCAAAAGCTGGGATATGGTGCATTGAGGTGATGCCTGGGTGGGTCAGCTGCCGATAACGAGGTTACATGTAATCAAGGACAGGATGCAGGTGACGGTTGTCGGCTGCATAAGAACCCTTCGTGATGGCCAGGATCCTGATACTAAGGTCAGTGACCAGAACGGCAGGTGGAATGCTTTCCTATAGTCGTGATTGAAACTCAACGGTTGTAAAAGGACTTAAAACTATGTAATGCACGACTTATATATTTCATGCTGAATATAAGAACTTTGTTAACAGACAAACAATCCTTCACATGAGTAAAGTTGATAGGGAATAATACAAGTACATGAAATGAATTCGTGTTTAGTTTGGAGGACCTTTTGTATTCCATTTCTAAATTGGTACCCGTGTCCTGGACACTACGATTTAAAGCATGAAATTGATTTAGGAGATGATGTCAACAGCGATCTTATGTTAATAGTTCAAATGGCTCTGAGCACTATGGGACTTAACTTCTGAGGTCATCAGTCCCCTAGAACTTAGAACTACTTAAACCTAACTAACCTAAGGACATCACACACATCCATGCCCGAGGCAGGATTCGAACCTGCGACCGTAGCGGTCGCGCGGTTCCAGACTGAAGCGCCTAGAACCGCACGGCCAGCCCGGCCGGCCAATTCGCTGATCTCAGCTCAAGTATCTGCAGAACACTACACAGAAAACTGTTGCTGTACTTGTTTCCGTTATGTTTTTGAACACGCACTTGCGCCATACGAACTGATTAGTATTGTTTCACCTCATACTCACTAACGAAGAAACATTTTGTACCATGTTCTGTGTTTCGTAGTCTCTCTGTTCTCATTCCTCATAAATACATGCATTAACGTCAACTGACATGGATCCCAACATTTTAGGGAAATAGAATACATGTAAGATATTTACAGGATAAATAAACGTATTTCAGTGAGAATCATATCAATAATTCATAACAGAAAACGAAGTCCATATCATGGTATAGTTTTTTTCACGACTTTGGTCTGAGTTAGTGAAATCTCAGAATTATTTTGTGCTTCAGGCAGTCCAAGTCAGCGTCATTTATTCAGTCCTTTGACAAATCAACCCTCATGTATTTGCATCAAGTTAAATGAACGCAAAAGCTCGGGAGAGCACAGACAGGACAGAAAGCAAGTTCAAATAAGACCAGAATATTTACTAAAAAGCCGCTAAGTGTCAAATCAAATGCAGTCACTCGTAACCTAGCCATATGTAGTAAGTTATCATTCGCATGACTTTGAACTCTATTAACACTGACACACATCTTCAGCTTTATATTATAATCACAATTTATAACATATATTTGCAAACAACTAGTAAGGATGGTATTTTACTCAAAAGTCGGTCTCTGATTTCAGTTGGTCCAGCAGTGTTAAGAAGAAAAAGAAAAATTATTAAAACTAAATACTTAATGCTGAACATAAGGGATTATTGTATGTACCTTGTGGAGTATCACACCATGTAGTCTTCATTACCATAGTCCACAGTCAATACAGGCTACTCACTAATGCTAAAATGTCTCTGTTTTGCATCTATAGTAGCTTCTGTTTACACACATACATTCTAGTTAGTCATTGTGTGACAGCTAGTCCAGTCAGTGTACTGGCTAGTATTCAGTTGTTTTGAAAGTAAAAAGAGTGAGGCAAAACTTTAATCTAATCATTGCAATGTCGTCCCTATAAAATGAAAGAAGGAATAAAGTTGAAGTGAAATGCTTGTTTTCCATTATTCCGAAAATTTATTGTTTGAAGTCGAGACAACATCATAGTGACCACAACACGAGCAGAACATTAAAAGGTGTATTAAACTATCAGAATATTCTCAATCTTGAATGACTTTTCCAGCATATGGTGTAAAAAAGCGCTTCTGGTTACCAACTTTAGTAGTCGATAGGCCCAGAGACTTTGTTGGCGATCAGATAAGTTTGGTGACGGTGGACCGTGTTAAAATTAAGTATAAGGCAATAAAATGTTTTTATTATATTATATTATACTATATTATTGTACTATATACTATTATACTATATATTATACTATAAAAACATTAATCAGACTTCGTGAGTGAAATTTAGACTGTGAGTGAGTCATTAAAATGTATTATTTATTGCAAATTAAAGATAATTATTATTATCTCTGATAACAAGTGTAATATAAAAGTGTGTCCTCAGAATGACATGGACGGATCAAGACAGACCTAAGGTAGGAAACTATTCATGCCTCATTTATTTTTAAAATTGGGCAACGAAATTAAACTCTGAGATTTTATACAATGATAGTTTTATCATTATAGTTGTATGTATCGTATAATTGTTTGACATGCAAAAATAAATTAATTACAGCAGTAACTGTCTAAATGTCCATCAGCAATAAGTGTTTGAGTACCACTAGCACTGAAGATACAGGCTTCTCTCAGTTCACGTGGATTCCATGTAGAGATATGTTGTCAATATTTGCTTCAAATGTCACCAGTTAATTACCAGTATACAACCAATTATTCATATACTTACAGATGTTATTAGAAGATAAACAAGGTTAGTCGTCACTGCAGATACTTCTTAAGATCATGATTTGAATACAATACCTTAGTTTGTTAGCTCTAAACAGGTTAACAAGTAGCTCCCTTCATGAAGATTCCTAGCAATCTTGTAAGAACCTCAGTGCAGTAGCTGCCAGTTGCCGTTCTTATAGTATAAGAGAAGATTTTGTGTGCTTCTTCAAAAGGATATTGCCTCCTCCCTGATACCCTTTTTTCAACAGATTCGACGTGATTTCCGCAATCGCACTGTTGTGCGGGTTGTTACTGCATAAATTACCCTCTAAATTACACGATAAATTAAAATCAAAGGTAGACAGGTAGGGCAATCTGGGAGGCCTAAACCAGCGGAAACTATATGTTCTTCTCCGAAAGGGACGTATAAAATCTGAAGTATGCTCCGTAACGTTGTATTGGTGCAAAATCGGCTACTCTCGTTCTCCCTCCGTTAGCTGCGCCATGAATACTTTCAACAATCCGTTACATACACTTGAGAGTCAACGGTGTAGTTAAAGAAAATGGGTCCTAAAATCCCTTGGTCTGAAACTGCCACCAAGCGCCTACTTTCAAGTCACTTCCAAGTCATGCAGCATTCTCTGATATTGTCTCTTGACCATTAGCATGTGTTCTGAGAGTTCACGTACCCACTAAGCTGAAATCTTGCTTCTTCTGAGTTGAAGTAAGGATTTACAAATCGCAATATTGCTGTCGTTGTGCGTAATCCGTAGGTTTTAATGCTTGCATCACTCTCACTTTGTATGTTCGCATATATAACAGCTTTAACATGTTCTGGCATGACGTTCGCTTCATGTTTATTTGGGAGGATAGAAGTGTAGTTCATTTCCATGGGCTTGTTACTGTAGTCTCGTAAACACAATTAATATTTTCTGGCGAACAAATTTTTTACACGGTTGCGTTTTACTTCAGCGACTCAGCCTGTTGCTCTAAAATTAGTGATCAAATTCTGCACAACACTTTTTGCAGGAGCCGCTGTCTCTCGATGTTTTATCACTAACCTTTCACTTAACCTTTTAGACGACTTACATACAAAAAAGTTTCAACAATAAACACCCTTCGTTTGATAGAAAAAGGCATTTGCAGTGCAGTGTTCACAACGTGAAAACTGACTACTGGCAACGCAGCGTTGATCACTAAATCACCTCTAGATTTGACGTAGCATCACGTGACCTCTCTCTAACGTAAAAGACATAAGTACACCCAGATAGCTACAAATATCAGGTGTAGTGGAACAAGGGACTACTTTTATCTTGGCCACCCCATAGTTGAGCTAGTTGTGTACTGTAGTGTATAATTGCAGATTGTTTACTATTTGCTTAAGAGCTTCAAGATACTGTATCCCACGTGTTTCTTGGTTAGCTGCATAAGTGTAGATGAACCTATTGAACTCAAAAAAGATTCTTGCCATGGCGTTACTTTTTGGAAGAAATTTTGATATTATAATACGTTTGATTTGGTGTTCTTGTAAATACGGTTTCAATTTTCTCTTACTGAAATGAGATAAGTTGTTAGGAAGCAAGGCAGCAGGTTCCTCAGCTGTTGGTATATCGTCATTCTGAATTTGCCTAACCGTTTCGCTGCTACAGAGTATGTTCCATGCATTTCTTGCAGAGGGCACTGTAAGGGTACTGCTCATCGAATGCTGGTCTGTGTGCTTGGAGAGGGCGTTCCGACCGATATTAAGTACTTATCACACGATTCTAAGAAAATTATTCCATGAAAAATTTGATTTCTGCACATCTTAAAGCCTGGTACCTTTACTCGACAAACGACGAAATTTCTTTTCGTTCTGTGCCATAGTTCCTGGGCTACAGCAAATAAAGTAAAGTATAGCGCGAAATTTTAAAGACTTTTCTGAGGTAAAACTACACTGCCTAAACTTTGTGTATGGTTGCTCTTAGCTGCTACATTGCAGTGAATGAAATGTGTATAGATACCGAGAATTTATTTAAAATTGAGAACTGAACGATATCTCATTTCGTTCTCGAGCTATTGCGTTTTATATTCAATTGACGATAGCAAATGATAACATGCAATGAAGCATATATGTTCAGTCATAAATACTCAAAACTTTTTTAGACACTGAGGCATGGAAATATCTCGTCAGTGGCAGTGAGAGGTCAGCAGCTCAGGATGGATACAGACATCGATAGCACTGTAGAAAAACCCAAGTGTACATGTCCACAGCACTTGAGGATCAGCGTAGCAGGACGTGTATACAAAGTTCACAGTAGCGATAGCTGTGGTAGATTTTGTGGCATCTAATTTGACATATTTTGAAAAAAAAATATATATTCAAGTGCTAATAAATATTTTACTCCACACCCAGCTGGATACCATCTGCAATGGTTAGGTTGGTAGTACAGGACGCAGTTCTGTGTGACAATATTAGTTTTTATAACTTCCTTTTCTGGCATATGATACACGTTTTTAGAAACAATAAAGATCTATCTTTCTTGAACATCTGGTTCCGTCATAATACTCCCTTACGAGATGTATGTACCAAATATAACCATCTTGACATGTAATAGGAATAAAAACACATCAAAAGTCAGACTCCACTTTTCACCTAAAAACCAGTACGTCATTATGGATCTTTGGGCTAGTTTTTCAGTGGGGTTGTGTGAAACAAGTAGTTTAAGTTTCCCCTAGCAATGTTCAGCATTCTAAAAATCTGCCATATTATTACACATGCCTAAGAAATACAGTCTGTAATTGCTGCCTTTTATTAAGAATAATCTTTAATGTGATATTTGCTCTATGAATTCTGAAAATTCAGGCAAGCCTTGTGGCAGCAGAGACGAACTGTATGCTTATTTCCAGGCCAGGTGTGCAAGAAGCAGTTTACAAGTCATAACTAAAGTTTGATGCTCACAGAACATTGTAATATGTCCTCTATATACGTAGTTATTAAACTTTTTAAATCCGGAATAGAGCCATGATCTCTAGTTCGTGGCAGAATATGGTCGTTGGCAATCAGAAAGTTTATGGCTAGCTTCCCACTGAATATAATTTTTACAATTTTCTTCATGACTCTGAAATATATATGCCCCCAATCATGAGAAAGAGGCACCAGTAGCAACACAAAAATATTTTGACATGTCAGGGTGATGTAAATTTTCAGGGTTCTAAAGTTTGTTTGACTGCATCAAAGTCCTCCTGACAGTTCTTTGGCCATTTACATGGTGTATGTTTCTTTAACCAACCTAGTACTGCTGAGCTATTCAGGAGCATCTTACTTATGAGACTTGTAAAATTCTGTACTGCTCTCGTCTTATCTGCATACAGTGTTACACAAGCAGAAGAAATTACATGGCTTACAATTTTAATCTTGTTTCTCCCAAAATATGATTCTGGAGATTAGCTATGACTCCTGCATCTGGCAACTTTTGTCACGTCTTCTCTGATAAATCAGCTTGTTCATCCCTAGTTGTGGTAGTTATTAATAGGTCATCTACATACAGAATTACTTTGTCCAGTACTTTACGCTGTAATATAATATCTAATGCAATGATGAGGATGCTGGAACTTATATTGAGTCCAAATTGTTATACGCATTATTAATAGCTTCTTCGTGCAAATATGACTGCCGCATTATTTCTAGATTCTTGTGAGAGGCTGACTTGCCAGTACGAAATTCTCAACACCTGTAAGAAACTTACCATCATGACAGTTTTGCAACTTTGCATATCTGTTTTCTGGTCTACTTCGAACTGGGACAATGATTTGATTTACAGCTCAAGCATCTAGTACTAGACAGACATTACCATCAGGTTTAACTACTGCTAATAGAGGGCTGCATTAAAAGGATGGTGAGGTTCCTCAATTTCCTGCTGTAATAATTGTCGTATTTCCTTGGTAACGATCTATCCTTTTGTAAATGGGATGGCAGCAAATTTTGTGTGGATGTACTTCCATATGATATTTGTATGTATGTCTGATACCTGGTATTTTACCAAAAATATTTATATACTTTAATAGCAAATTCTTCAACATTGCCATTAATAACTGAAGATTTCATAACCTTGCCATAAGTGTGATCTTCGTCACCCTCTACCAAGCCACAGTGTGGAGGTTAATTACTGATGTGTGAAGCTTTTGTCTTAATATACTTGACTTTCATGACCTAGTGGTATCATGTTTAGCTCTAGTTTTCATTAAATCTATGACAATATTTTCACCATCAATATTCAGATAGCACTAGGCTGAGGAGAAGTCAATTATTGTGTCCTTCTCCCTCAGAAATTCTCTCTCCCAAAAACTCATCCTACTACTAAATAACTTACAATTAAGAATGGGCAGACTATGGCTCCATTTCCTATAACTACCTCAGCCTGTATTTGCACTCTGACATGTCGTGACCTCACACGAATTGCTTCAATAATATTGCATTTTTGTGTTGGGTGAGAAGGTGCCCTCACAAACTCACTAATTTTACTAAATAAATAGCAGGCCGGAATGGCCGAGCGGTTCTAGGCGCTACAGTCTGGAACCGCGCGACCGCTACGGTCGCAGGTTCGAATCCTGCCTCGGACATGGATGTGTGTGATGTCCTTAGGTTAGTTATGTTTAAGTAGTTCTAAGTTCTCGGCGACTGATGACCTCAAGCCCCATAGCGCTCAGAGCCATTTGAATCATTTGAACTAAATAAACAGACTGACAGCACTTTTACAGCAGCACACGAGTCAAGAACAATTGCAGTTGGACCTTTTTCCACAAAAGCCTTAACAGCAGTGTGTAGCTCAGCCTAGATCATGGAATTTATTGTAGTCATTGCTAAACTCATCTCTGTGTCATTATTGTACCTCAACAGGTTCACTGACTTATTTACTGTTGGATTCTGTGTTTGCCAGCTCTTGTCTTGCTCACCATGTTCAAGCGTACTGTTTACGTCTGACTGACTGTGCCTTCCATGTTGGAATTCCCTTGGTCATTAGTATTACCGTACTGCCGTTGACCTACGTCGTTCTTATGGCATTGGGGTTGGTAGTTATTGTCAACTCTTCTCCTTTTGTTAAAATTCAGCGGACCGCGCTCAGCAGGTTGAGCAATGTCCAGCGGAGGTGCCGTCTGCTGCATTACAAAGTTAATATGACAATCTTTTGATCTGCTGTGATTGTAAAACAGTATGTATTGTTGAGAGAGCTGACCTGCGTCACCATTGGTATTGTTATTCATCTTAGAAACTCCCTGTATTAGGTCAGCAGAGTGTATGAAGTATGGTCATGAAGTGTCTCTGGAAAATGGGAAAGCTTTCCTTTTATATTAAGAGGTCACTTTGCTTTTAGTATTCGCAATATGTATCTGTTTGTAATGGATTTGTCCCAGTACCTAGTCTTATTAAATACTTTTTTTAAATATTTTCGAAGATTTCCTTGTCCGTTATTGAATGACTGGGTTGAACATCTGTTTCCTGTATGCAATTTGACCAGTATTTTGATAAGAACACCTTATCAAATTGCTCATAGGTTTTGCCGTATAAAAAGCTGGGACCAAACTGTTTATTGTTTAAAACAATCGTGGAACAGTCACGCACTGTCATGAAATATTTTCATATTTTTCACAAAGAACCTGCTTTCACACAGAATTACACCCCAATCAGCCTTCACTACATGAGAAGTTCGATAACTTAAACAGTCAAGTGCCAATAAACAAAGAAGGAAGCTGACGCAACAGAGTACCCTGATTCGAATATCGACTTTCAACGGAAAGAAGTCATTTTAAAGTAATTTTATATATAAATGTTCGTTTCGATTCACTCGCTCATATGAAAACTTAATGGAAATTTATTTCTCTGCAGTCGCATACTTAAGAGAGCAATTCTAAGGTTGCTATACAATTTAGGTGATAAAGTACGCTTCACATGCCGGGAACTGAAATGTTTCAGTCATCAAAAATGCAGTACACTTTGACAGTTTTCCAGAAAAATCTGCAGCCTTTATCCCCTAACACATATCATATAGCACACTGCAAATCCTAAAGAACCCTAATGCATTTGCATGAAACTGCCAATGATCCTGTAAAAAGCTATTTTCCTAATAATTGTTTATCCCCTCAGGCGTGATACTTAAAGTGACTGAAATGTTTATTCACTGAAAATGAGCAGGAAGATTACTATGTAAAGTAGATAACAATGAATTTTGAATCCTGCTTTTTAAGGATCTTCCTTTTCTAACTTCGCTTCGCAGTATAATTACTCCTTAACAGTTTTTGTTACTGTTAACAAAATGAGGTTTCATCTGAATTGTTATGTACACAGTATTAGAAATAATTTTAAGTACATTTTGCCTTCTTCAGAGTGGAGATACAGACTCTGCTGGAAAGTTACGGTATTATTTAATCTTCCAACTAATGTAAAGGAAGAGGTTGGGAATATCTATCACTGCAAGATAAAGGTTTACTTAATTATTAATGCCTTCTAATCATTACCTGAAGAACTGGAATCAAGAATTAAAAAGTTGTGTCAGTTCCATGACAAGTACGATTGTTGATTATAGAGCTCCATTCAATAGCTGGAAGTAACTATATTGTTTGATAAATACCAGTGTAACGTATAACTGTGGAAGCAACGTTTTTTGTCAGAGCAGTAGATTTCTCTTTAATTTACAAAAGCAATGATTTTCGTATATGCTCAAACAACTTTTTCGCCGTAATCGTTAGGAAAACTGGCAAAAATCTCAAGTGTAAAGCGAAATCATCTCAAGATCCTTGGAGTGATACTTCTGTGAGTTGAAGGTTGGTCCTTAACTGTAGGACACGATGAATGACTGATTTTACGACGGCAGAAGATTAATATTTAACTCAATACAGTACTTTTCCCTATAATCAACATTTTATGATATATTATGCTTCCTATCTTCATACTTTTTCGGTATCTGTGCTGAACTAGGCAAAAGTTATAAAATACAAACGCTTTCTTATGTGTAATAACCGAACATTGTGGATGTAGACTGATTTCATCCACATAGATCATGAAAAGAGAGAGAGCGAGGGAAGGAGATGGACAGAGAAAGGGGCAGGAGGAAATAGACACATAGTGGGGGTGGAGGTGGACAAAGAAATACGGTGGTGGAGACAGAGAGAGGGTGGGGTGGAGGTGATGGGCAGGAACAGAGGAGCTCTAGGAGAGGTGGATATGGAGAGAGAGGTTTGGTAATGAGAGGAGGAAGGAGGGGATGGATAGAGAGAGGGGAAAGGAGGAGTTGGCTAGAGAGTGGGCGAAGATGGACAAAGTGAGGAGGGCGGAGGAGATAGACTAACAGAAAACAGAAGTAAATAAATACCTGGTCAAGGCCAGGTTTCTCAGCCAACTCCTTACAAAAGCGTAGTAAAATATTTCTTACACATTGTTGAACAATAGCTAGAAAACTAATGTTACGAAATAAAGTCATATTTTGCCTTGTACTGTTATGAAGCGGTAAGACTTACTGTGCAACTAAACGAGAACTGTAATAACTGTAGAAATGTAACTCTGTTCCATGTAAAAGGAACTGTCAATACATTTCACTTGGTCACATATAAAAACTGTAGCCATCGTATAAATACTAGCAATTTAGGAAAAATTAGGTTATCTGTACTACTAGATGAGGAATAGTAATACAGCAAGCCTTTCTGTTGTTGAAACAAATTCTTAATTTCAGCTACAAATGAGAAAAACTGTAACAGTCAAATCGACTTCACAAGGTGAGCAGCAAGAGATACACCTTTTGCCTACTTAGACGTTAGTTTGAAACTTCAACACGTCGGTCATAGAGGCACGTGCGGTCTATGTTATTTATGGTCTATGGATGCTAGCAACAGTCCTCTTTCTCGAAACGATACTCATTTACAGATGTAATACGCGCACAATACTCTAATGAATGTGAAATATACCATGTGTCTTTCCTCTATATGATCAGGCGAATTCTCTGTCGTTTTTTAGCAGAAATGTGCAGTTTCGTTCTTGCGAAGTACAGCCGAAGTCAGCCCTAACAAATACTGCTAATTATGTCTTTCATGCGACGCCCAGATAGCGTTTGTTTGGTTGCCACTACAAACAAAACTATTTTTAAATAGGACTTTCACGTGCCCAGTCGATAAAGTGGTCTAGTGCGATATCTGTTTTATCGATATCGACAGGGACAGTAAAACACGAAGAGTAACCGGTACACCAAATGCGACTGAGCAGCGCTCCCTCGTGGCAGTGCGTGGTCAGTGCGTGACAGGGCGGTGCTGTCGCTGCTGGCTTACTGATTATTCCTCGTGTTTTACTGTTCCTATTAATACGCGACCATGAAGTGAATGTCGCAGTCGACTAATCTGGAATCGCTCTGTCGAATATACACGTAAAATTCCGATTCACAAATAATTTTCTGTGTGCAGGGAAACAAACCGACACATCACGTCGACATTGGATATCGCTTGAAAGACGTGATAAGCCGTATTTGTTTGGTCTGATTCTAGCTACACATCACCAAAGCGAAACAGCAAATGTCTGCCGAAACACCAGAGACAACTCCTCTGACGGCTCTTAGGCGTGCCACCCAGTGTATGTGTGAGATATATGTGGTGATTTTGTGGCGATGTTACAGCTTCAGGGTTGACGGCTAAGGGTAGACGTATCAATCTGAGGTAACGGACCTTCGTCTGAACACAATCGAGTCTAAGATTATAAGTTCTTATACCTCTGAGTGTGGAGTACAAGTACCGGTACAGTTGTTGCTAAAACTGAAGGGAAGGGAACTTTCAGAGGTTGTGGTATGGACCAAAAGAAGAGAAGAACGTGTAATTAACATGGGCTCTAAATTTTTATCTAAAGCGTTACGCGCACTTGATCATCTTCGACACAGTGGAATACACTATGTGATCAAAAGTATCCGGACACTTGGCTGAACATGACTTACAAGTTCGTGGCGCCCTCCATCGGTAATGCTGGAATTCAGTATGGTGTTGGCCCACCCTTAGCCGTGATGACAGCTTCGACTCTCAGGGACATGTTCAGTCAGGTGCTTGCAGGTTTCTTGGGGAATGATAGCCCATTCTTCACGGAGTGCTGCACTGAGGAGAGGTATCGATGTCGGTCGATGAGCCTGGTATGAAGTGGGCTATCCAAAACATCCGAAAGCTGTGCTATAGGATTCATGTCAGGACTCTGTACAGGCCTGCCCGTTACAGGTATGTTATTCTCGTGTAACCACTCCGCCACTGACCGTTCGTTATGAGCAGTTGCTCGATCTTGTTGAAAGATGCAACTGTGGGAAGCAAGAAGGTGCTTAAGACATCAATGTAGGCCTGTGCTGTGAGAGTGCCACGCAAAACAACAAGGGGTGCGAGCCCCTTTCATGAAAAACACGAACGCACTATAACACCACCGCCTCCCAATTTTGCCGTTGACATTACAGACGCTGATACATGACGTTCACGGCGCATTCACCATACCCACACCCTGTCATCGGATTGCCACATTGTGTACCGTGATTCGACACTCCACACAACATTTTTCCACTGCTCAATCGTCCAGTGCTTACGCTCCTTACACGAAGTGAGGGGCCCCTTGAGATTCACCGGCGTGATGTGTGGCTTATGAGCAGCAGCTCGACCATGAAATCCAAGTTTTCTCACCTCCCGCCTACCTGTCGTAGTACTTGCAGTGCATCCTGATGCAGTTTGGAATTCCTGTGTGATGGTCTGGATAGATGTCTGCCTATTACACATTACGACGCTCTTCAACTGTCGGCAGTCCATGTCAGTCAACAGACGTGATCGGCCTGGACGCTTTTGTGCTGTACGTGTCCCTTCACGTTTCCACTTCACTATTACACCGGAAACAGTGGACCTACGGATGTTTAGGAATGTGCAAATCTTCCGTACAGATGTATGACACAAGTGACACACTGATCAAGTTCGAAGTTCGGGAGTTCCGCGGAGCGCCCCATTATGTTTTCTCGCAATGTCTAATGACTACTGAGGTCACAGTACCTGGCAGTAGGTGGCAGCACAATGCACCTATTATGGATAACGTATTTTTTGGGGGTGCCCGGATACTTTTGATTTCCTCTATATCCTCTAATGGAAGCTCTTGTTTCCACATTTTAATAGGAGGCAGTACGGATCGAAACACGTAACAGCGTCGGATAAATATCGGCTCTAAAACGCATACTACAAAAAGCTATTGCCACTTTTTCATCTTCGCACTGTGAAACACTTCTTTTTGCTAATTAATGTCTATATCTCTTAAGATGCACTCCTTAGAGCCATGTTTACTAGACAACTTTTTCTTGTTTAGGACCACACTACCACCTCTGAAAGTTGCCAATCCTGCAGTCCTAGTAAAAACAGGACCGCTATAAAAAAGATTTTCGGTTATAACTCTGCATCGCCCCCAAAGTTGTAACTCCGTAAGGACGCCACCCTGCACTTGTGACAAAAAGCTAGCCTTTCGTAAAGTTAAGTCATTTCGCTGTATTTCACTTAAATAAAATGTACACCCTTTAATTATTCACACATTACAGAAGTGCCCCTCCTCTGAGTACTTGGCTTAGGGCGATACATTGTAAAGTTCATTGTTTTCGGTGAAACATAAAAGGTACAGTTTTACTAATTCTACTCGTATTGTTCTTCACTTTAGGATCTGGGGTATATATTCAAGTATTTATGATACAGATTTTCGGACCTTAATGCAAATGTCTGAAAATAACAGGCTTCAGGGTTTAACGTATGGCAGGGATTTGATGGAAGCAACAGCAAAAATGAAACATTTGTCGTGGTACCAAAATTATGTTTTTGTAATATGTCAGAAATGCTGTGACTTCGTAATGAAACATTAGAAGTCAAGTAGGGATATGGAAGTGTCGTTTTTGACGGCGCTGCAGGAACACGCGCTCTTTATATCGTAATGTTAAATATCGAGCATCAAGGCATACAACAAGCTCTTCACTTACCGAGAGTGAATTGGCAACGCTCTGCTGTATTTTACACGAAAACCTGCGGTATGAATAGATAACACGGTACCTGGGAGCCGACCATTATGTTCCCCGAATAAAGAGCTTCGTTAAGTTCACCAATATCGACAAACGAGTTCCAGCGAAACGGCCTGGCGCACGGCTGTTTCATTTCATACTCTGATGTCGCAGTTTTTGAATCAGCTTTATCACAATTACAAAGGCAATTGCCGAAATGAGGTCGCGTGGTTGGTTCGTTGCGCCACACAACAACGTGCGCTGTGTACAAATGAGCATTTTTCATGTGGGACATGCGTGTAATGTGAATTGTGGCTCTGTGTGTGCGTGTGTGTGTGTGTGTGTGTGTGTGTGTGTGTGTGTGTGCACGCGCGTGTGTCCTCGTGGTCAGGTGCGTTATATGAACGCAAAGGGAAGGTAGACAGAGTTTTTCTTTCCACTAACGTGCAATAGTTTCATATTTGCAAAATTGTTTCCTGTTGATTTTAACTGCCAATTAATTTTTTTGCGAGGCACAGCTATCTTTTCCAGGAATAGTGCTATCAAAAGGTTCAGTAGATATGGACTCCTAATGCCCGAGAACGAGTCCCGGTCAAGTACGAAATTAGACTTTTCTCACATAAACAAATATATTTTACGTATTATTGTGTTGTTATATGATAGACATCGTTGTCGGATGAAACCCCCATGTGCACGGGGGCTAAAACCATCCAGAATAATAGATTCAAGCTTTCCAGTACAGGGATTTGATCGCTGGTTCTACGCTAACCGACTTGCTAAATCTGTTGCTCTGAAAGGAAATACACGGATACGTAGGTCTAATGATCTTGGATTTAGAATTGATCAAAGAAAGCCATCGATATGAGAATCCCGTAGATATCCGTATTTCACTGAAAAGTGATAACTACTTATCGTTAAATTTTTCGGTAGTTATTTCATATTTGGTTCAGAAAGTTGTAAAGCGAGAGACAACGTTTCGAAATATGTCGTCAGTAATTACGGTTGTGAAGTGATAATCGATGGAACTGTTATCAAGCGCCATTTCTTTCTAGAAGAGAGACAGCTGAGCGAGGGATAATTGTGGAGAATAACTAAGGAAATATCAGTGTTATTGCCCTTTCACTTATTTTCATTCTTTATCAGAATGACTTCTAGAAATGCTGTTTGACGTACATACTTCCGGCCCAATGGACTGCAACTGCCGGTATCGATGAATAGTGACGCTGATGTATCTGAGCGGATATTTCACGGTTTTGCTCGGTACCGCCACTTTTCATTGCTATGACCGTGGCAGTCGCACTTTAGACCTATACGGTTACTCTAATATTACGTGGTAATGGACAATAAATTGTGTTACCTATGAACTATGTTACCTATGAATTGTGTTACCTAGAATGACATAATTCTATCGCATTCCCCACCTTTCTTGTACCTCAACATCAATTCGTATCTAATCGCTTGCTTCGAATGGTAGGTTCTTCGTTTACCATATTTTAATTATATATATATATATATATATATATATATATATATATATATATATATGTAATTTACATTTTCACTTTTTTTTGTTATCCCCACGTTAACATGATTCAACCAGTGTTCTGGAAATATGATGTGCTCGACACAACCGAGAGTCTGTGAAAGACCCATAACTCATTTCTGACCTACTGAAGTTTTTTTTAAAATTGGTCTTCAAGCTCTACAAATGCTACTTTGATTTGTAAGATATGTTGGCTGTCGTTATAAGAATGACGTCACAAGCCGACAACTGCCACTGCTGACCGGAGCAGTTACGGAAAATTTTTCAGTGAGCTACAGCAGTTACTAGCAAAATGAGCAGAGCAACGTGTATTTTTTTAGTCTGAAAGCTTGCAATGACACTGGGTACCTTCGACTCTGATAAGTGGTATGGTGGCTACAATGACAACAATCAGTTTGTAGTGGAGCAGCTTATTATTACGCTGCCGGGCAAAGAAAGTAAAGCATCCAGAAGTTGAAACAGAGTGAACCTTCGAGGGTTGAGATGGTACTTGAAAATATTTCAGTGATTACAAGTTCAAAATGGTTCAAATGGCTCTGAGCACTATGGGACTTAACATCTATGGTCATCAGTCCCCTAGAACTTAGAACTACTTAAACCTAACTAACCTAAGGACATCACACACATCCATGCCATTCGGTGCTATTGAGTACCGAAACGATCGCCACAATGGCGGAAAGGTACAGAATAGGCACCCAGGGTGGGCGGTATCCCACACCAGTTGCTCGGGGAAGGATTTTCCAACTTGAAAAGAAACTTCTTTTGTGAAACGGTGGTGCAATGTCATACTTCAAAGAGGGGTCATACTGACAAGTTTTTGTAAATTTTACTCGATACTGTAATCACTGCCGGCCGGTGTGGCCGTGCGGTTCTAGGCACTTCAGTCTGGAACCGCGTGACCGCTACGGTCGGAGGTTCGAATCCTGCCTCGGGCATGGATGTCCTTAGGTTAGTTAGGTTTAGGTAGTTCTGAGTTCTAGGGGACTGATGACCTCAGAAGTTAAGTCCCATAGCGCTCAGAGCCATTTGAACCATTTTTGTTGAAGTAGAACGCATGCGCTGGATAAACAACCTTTTCGAGTAAACATGCAATAACAGAGCAGATATCGCGGTTTCCTAATTGTACAGATGGTTTATGAAACGATAAGCTCATGCAGCGCTCTCCATTCTGGTGTCTGTCAAGGCTTCAGTATTAATAACGTTCAATAATCTTTTGACCCCCTCCTTGCGTTTTCCGAACTTCAGTCAAATCGTAGTCTGTGCTTAATTTCATATCTATGTGTTCTAACCACCATTTTATTTTGAATTATATTTATTTTGGCACTAATTAAATAAATGTTTGGTTAGGGCCAATTTTATGAAACAAATTAATCCATTGTTCACAATGCTATTAATGTTCTTGAGCAAATCTTAGTCATGCCTCTAACAACCAACATCACCTTCCCATTCAATCCAATATCAGGATAATTTCACTTGTGAATACCGCACAAACCTGGATACTGCACTACTCGACCACACGGCAAATGCGATGCCATGGTGAGGTTCTTTTCAAATTCTGTAAGGGCTGTTAAAGCTGTCTCTCAGTACTACGCGACAGCTCCATGTACTTCACAATGATCCCTCAAGATGTAATGCTGTTCGCTCCCCTTGTATACTCTACCAGACCTGGTAGCACCACGAACGAAGCTAGTGCAGTCTGTTGGCCGTTCTACGGGTCACAGAGTATTGCAACTCTAATAATTTGCGTACTTCTCGATGGTATGTGCGCGTACAACGTTATATTAAGATCGAAATATGTCTCCTGGGTGCTTCATTTTTTTGTCAGACAGTCTACTCTGTGCTGAATAACAATGACCAAACATTACACAAAGTTTCAGTTCCTCATTGAAACCATTCCAATAAGATTATGTGAATATACGGATAAGAGGACTGCAAAATTTTTTAAAAAATGAGAGAGAAAAGAAGAATGCGTACTCCAACTGAGTTGTGATTTTGTTTTGACAGACTGCTAAATTACTGGGGTTTGGCATTGTACAGAAAACTGAGATAGATCTAGAAGTGGTGTGTTTGGCCATATTTCCACAGCCTGAAGTTAGTTTCAAAGTTAAGCTGTGCACCTGTTCCTGACTGCGCGGCAGGAGAGTACTAAACACCTCTGGTGATGACCCACGAAATCAGCTTAGCGGCTTATACTGCATCGTTATTCGGAAGCACTTATTATAAATTTTTCAGAGGATTTCGTATTTGCTGTTGACTTTAAAGATTATTTATTTCAGTATTGTGATCTCGGCCTACCGGTCAGTTTCAAGTATACTACAAAAGATTTTGCTTCAGTTCATATCAGACTTTAAATTCCTCCGACATGTACACGTGTTGTCGTCAAAAACAGGCTTTTTAATGTAGACATACAGTAATATCAGGTTAGAATCAAGGTCTGTGCGTAGTGAAATCTTTTGCTGTACCAGTTGAAAATGGTCGCAAAGGCTGAAATTCTAGTAGGGAAACAAATAATTTCTACAGTCAACAGCAAACATGACGGCCTATAAAAAATTCGACATGACTGTGAAACCCGACCATGAGGAAAAGAATATTGACGTATTTGTGAAGAGCAGCAGCTGAGGGGAGAAACGGAAGAGAGAGTTCTGTGTGGCGCAACTGGGCATTTGTTTGAAAGTATTATTCGAGAGCTAGAACGAAGGATTATTATAGATCTTAACGTCCCGTCGACGTTGACGATAGTGGAAAAATCCTCGGTTTCAATAAAAACCTGATGCTGGCAACGGTTTCTGGAAACAGTGGTAAATAACTGGTTATTTTTGGATTTAACAGTCCCACAATTGAGCACATGATAGTCTCACTCCTTCCTGGTGGTTATAAAGCACATACAACTAGAGTTTTCGCGATCCGGGGTTGGCGATTTCGCGGTCTTCCTTACTTATTTCGTCTGTTTTGTGTTTCTTCTGACAATTTCGGCCTCCACACGTCAGCTAAGATCATTTGAAGAGCCTACGTAGTCACACTGTCGTCAAACCCTCATATCGTTGGACAACCATAGCTCGTATAATTACTGTGCTCTGTACAAGTCAACGCAGCGCAATGATATAACATGATCTCAGATGCGGATCTGATAAACTGCTATTTGATGATTTGAATCATACACCAAAACGCATAAGTAAGTAGAGCTCATTAGGAACCCGGTGAGTGAGAGGTAGCAATTTCAATCCTTAATAAGATTCCTTTGAAAGTATTGTCTTAACAATTACGACAGGGAAGTATCACTTGCTAATGACTCACTACGCGCATCAGGAGGGCAACAGAAAATGAGTGACCGGGAGGTGCACAGAACAACCTTCTGTGAGATGTATGTATTGCACTTCGCAGACATTTAAGAAATGTTCAAAGCAGACCATTAACTTGCACAGTGAAAACCGAATGAAAAATGGCGCGCGGCAGTAGTCATCAAGTTTCTCACCATCAAAATCGAAGATGAACTCCTTGAGAGTTCCACACCGTGCAGGACATTCAGCTAGGTATCCACTCTTACTGAATCCATATTGAATCATATTGGCGTAACAGGGTGATCAGAATTGATGAAATGTGATTGGAATGTGAAAATGCAGGCTCTTAATCTCGCCAGGAAAGGGAAGCAACGAAGGGCTACAACAATGGGGATTTGTCACAAGTTCATTCACTGGTACAGCATACAATTTATTTTGCACAGAATGAATTTAATCAAACAACAATCAATTTGAATACTGGATAATAATCAGTGATGGCAGAAAATCTCAACTACACCTCGCTCGCAGTCAGTGTTTGCCAATTCATAAGATAGAAGGCCAATGATATGAAATTCAAGCCAAATCTAGTCAGTCATTAAAAGTACCTAAATGTCATGACCAGGCACCAATAAAAAATTTAACATAAATGAACCGATCACATAATAGACAACTGCCAAAGAATTCTTATACTAAATTACAAAATAAAAAAGTCACCAAAGAACAAAATTTTTGAAAACTCATAAGACAGACATGGTAGGAAGAGTTACTGGGCTCCACAACAATATTCAAATAATTGAAATTTATATTAAATAGGAATGACTATTGAGATCTCAACCACCTGTAAAATGTTTACGTAGGCTAAAAAAGCAATAAGTTTATAAAGGAGAGCCTCTTTTAATTAACAAGTAGAAGGACTCAGAATAGCTATAAAATTCAAACGTAACATTAAACAGTAGCTTCAAAGTCCACGGCTGCGCTTCGAAGAAACAACACCGCATAAGGCGGACAGCTCGAGCTTTCGACGCCCTTGGCTTGTGCACAGAATTGCGTAAACAGCTTCTGTATAAGCCGACTGTGCCCAGAATGAGTGGGCCTGACAAGGATCGATAAACAACACCGATCCCAGAGCACAAGCGGTTCAAATGCGTGTGAATTCCTAAGGGACAAAACTGCTGAGGTCATCGGTCCCTAGACCGAACTTATGCTAAGAACAACACACACAAGCATGCCCGAGGGAGGAGCACGAGCACTCTTTTAACAAAACTCACTTCAGCGCAGATAGATTCCAATAAGTGCAAGCTCAAGTCACAGCCAAGATTATAATAAATAACGATTACGCTCCCAATAGTTACTGCAATTTCTTACGGAGTGCAACTCTAAACTTAACAGTGTATTAACAAGTTAGTAGAAAATTTACATCACCTACAGTTGGCTTCAGGAAACTTCAGAATTAGTCAATTACACCAAATTCTTCTGCAACAAATGATGAAGCCAACCTCAAGCCAATTGCCTCAAATTCTAGGCCTCCTGGACACGTACACAGTTCAAGCCAAGCTCAGAACGCATAATGCGTCCTGAAACGAACTACAATTTCCATACAAACCCCTTAAAATAGACATACGATATACATGACCTGAAGCAGATAACTAGTACAGTAGCCTCAATGAATAAGACACAGCGGAGCCAAGTCCAGAAAGACAGTTAATGTTCTGCCAAACGAAAACTACAAATTGAGCACACCATTTATCCAACATTTTCAAATTAAACGTAAATCACACGGTTCTTAACACCGACCCTGATAACATTCGCACTAGGTGTAAGTCCACCTACACGCCAGAAATAGACCATCTGTGACAATATTAAACATCCAGCAATACCGTGAGCCAGAACTAATATTAGCTGGTAGTTAATTGCTTCAGAATTAATAACGGGCAGGTAGAAGCACTTAAACACACATAAATATCGCACTGCCAAAGAACTTCACAATAAGTTTCCTTGTGAAGGCGAACACTAACATTAACCCAAATTCAAGGAGCCACGGACACGTAAAATTCACAGATAAAGTTTCCAGTAAGATGAAACGTACAAAGATCTAATTACAATGTTTAACAGACCTTTGTAACACATAAACTCTTGCTCATACAATTCAGCCAGCAAATATCAAGGACGGTAGGACTTCAGTACCAATAAACAGAGCTGGAGCATCCAGAAATTCCGGAAGACACGCCTCTGACAGCTCGCCGGGTTTTTAGTAATCTATTCCTGAGGTTCCTCAGCACTGAAAGCCAAACACAGGCCAAAATGACCCCTGCATATCCTCCCGAGTTTATGCCAGCAGAGAGACAGGCGAGTGGCGACGTAAGGCATCAGTTCATATTGGTAGCTCCACTGACCCTCCCGGGATGATGCTGTCATATTGCCCACGCGGATCCAGCAAGCCGACCCTCCACGGCACGCCAGAAGGAGCTGCCATCGCTGGGCAACATTTTAGAGCCAAAAATATGAGTATATCGATATCGGTACAGAACGACAAGCCGCCACGGCTCAGTGGTGGCAAGCAACCGAGTGCGAAACATGTCTGACGTGCAGCTTGTGAAATTGGCGAACCTATAATGCGTAGAATGAGGTTTTCACTCTACAGCGGAGTGTGCGCTGATATGAAAGTACCTGGCAGATTAAAACTGTGTCCCGGACCGAGACTCGAACTCGGGACCTTACTGGCACAACTGAAGCAGTGAGGACGGGGCGTCAGTCGTGCATGGGTAGCTTAGTTGGTAGAGCACTTGCCCGCGAAAGGTAAAGGTCCCGAGTTCGAGTCTCGGTCCGGCACACAGTTTTAATCTGCCAGGAAATTTCATATCTTTAATGCGTAGCTAAAGATAATACGAAAAACTGTTTTATAGGTACAAAAAAACCAAACTTCCAGAGGATGAATTAGTCCATTGGGTCCATGTGGTATGAATTGGAATATCACACACTTTTCAGGAACGATAGTTTGCACTAAGGGAGTATGACCTTTACACACAGACCCCGAATCAAGCAATAGCAAGATATTTGGACCATCTATTGGCCAAAAGCAGTCATCATACCATAGTTGAAGTTCGCTAGCGCCCATTTTTCCACTTTTGCTTGCTTTGTCGTAAACATTTCATACTGCCTTTGCAAGAAAACGCACACGAGAAAGAATGGTAGGGCGCAGTACAATAAATAATTTAAATAACTTTCCAGCCAATTTGCGATCCAAATAAACAGTCAGCATAATTGTATACCAGTGCGTTAAGGCATTTATGTTAAATGATCTTGATACAACTCTCGTGGTACCTCTAATTTCCAGGGTTCCTTTCACATAAATTCCAGATCCCGATTGTTTGGAGTTGGAAACAAATTTCTTACTGAACGATGGGATAAGATTGTTTATCACACCTAAAAATTTTGGAACCCATTCCGCAGTTTGCTGTGCATCGTTAAGTGACGCTATGTTTGAAATTTCGTTACATTATGTCTTACAATTCTAAAGCACTGTTTCAAGTTATGCTACCATTTACTGCTATTTGACGTGCTTAGCGGCGTAGGTCACTATCACGCCCTTCCTGTAAACTGTATCGAGCATTCTTTCAACGCAGAAACAGTCTTTCTAACAAGTGCGCCTTGTCCTCTCTTGATATCCGTAGTTTTTCTTATGCATTACATGGTCACATTCCTGGGGACTTATTCGAAATGTGTTCTTAATTGTTTTTTCAGTACGCTGCGGATGATCTTCAGTGTCCACTCCTTGGACAACGATTGTCCCTTATTTCGTTTCACTGTAGACGTGATTTGTGGCTCCCTGTCCGGAAGGATGATGAACTACATCGCTAGACACCTGTCGCAGTAACACTTTCACTTGTTAAGCACACATCGTGATCGTTGTACTCCTCAGATATACTGTCCACACAATCGATCTTATACGACTCCACACATTCCACTGACACAAATTGCAGAAACGCTAATATTTCATCTGCGAAAATCCCCGAGTTCCTTTCTGACAAAATGTGAACTTCCGCAATTGTTGTTGCAGATATAAAGCTATGTTTGCCTTTTTTAACGTTGCCATTGCTCTTCTTTCTATAAACACCACTAGCACTGTAGTACTGTTGTAAGTTACTCGTCGACTCAGCAGTTAAACTACGCTCCGCAGCCTCATTCCGTTCTCATCATTGGATACCCACGAATCACGTCTTTTGTTGCAAATATTAATCAGTATTGTAGTTTCATGGTAGACAATATGTTTTACGGCAAGTTGAAAAGAATGGCCGGCCGCAATGGCCAAGCGGTTCTAGGTGCTTCAGTCCGGAACCGCGCTGCTGCTACGGTCGCAGGTTCGATTCCTGCCTCGGGCATGAATGTGAGTGATGTGGTTTAAGTAGTTCTAAGTCTAGGAGACTAATGACTTCAGATGTTAAGTCCCATGGTGCTCAGAGCCATTTGAACCATTTTTGAAGCAGAATGTTGTCACATACGATGTGCCACTGATCTCATTTTTACTAAGACTGCAGTATACGCGAGGTGCCTATTTAATTCCACCGCAGTCTTCTATAGTTCTTGTCCCCTGCTTAGAAAACAGAACGGAGGTCGTGCATCCGTCATCTTGAGGCTGTAGTAAACTCTTGAAGAGGTGTTTATATTTTATAACTAATGAAATTTCCAATTACTTTGTTAATACGGGATGGCATTTGCTTTTTATAAGCAGAATACGAGAAACTACACAATTATGTATCGCTTTATGACTCACAAATAATCCCCAATCTTCACACATCCATAAAAACAAAACAATGAACTGCGTATTTTCTTAATTACTGTCAAATTGTTCTGTATTACTTGCCCACATAACCAGAAATTTAATAAAGTCTTAACTGACACCGACCGCGACAGACAACATGTCTGTCCTCCGAGTTTGCCGATTCAGCTCTGATCCTACAGCCGAACCACCTCGCTCGTCATCCAAGTTAGGTGCGCTCCGAAACACACCGTAATGCTTCGTCTGCGTTTTAGTTTAGCAACTGTTTACTATTCGGCTGGTAATTAACACTTTTGAAGTAATGGAAGGATAGCTTGCTGTTGAGAGACGCTTTTACGCAAAATGTAAGTTAATACATTGTTTAGTTTTTCTAATATTAATAAGAGAAATTATCTTTCGGCGTGCTACTTATGAGCGCAGCAGCCAATCGTGGAGAAGGACCACAATTTAGGCGGTCATTCTCATGATATCGGTACTGAACAAACTCAAGTGTCATCGGTGTCTCACACCGCATTACGTCATATTTCCTCTGCTGGCTCCTCAGCTATTCTATTGTACCCGAATACGTTGGCTTTAAAGTCAGAAATATTGCAGTTGGGCGTCGATTGCGTAGACATCATTGGCCTTTTGCTACTTCGCACTCAAGGGGTTCCTTGTCAGTACACTGATTCTGTATGGATGGACCTCAACTCTCTGCTTCCAGATTAGTGCAAAACACTTTAATTTAGACGCATACGTGAAAATATCTTCAGTGTTGCCAAAACCTCTATACTCAACAGCATCACATCGTCAATAACGATTCTCGTCAACTTATGTATTTTACACGAGGAAGTAGCAGAGTATGCAGCTATAAATGAGTATGATGAGTAAAAAAATAGAATCTTTTCCCGCTACTAAGACCTTATTCAGTTGAGGATCCTGTATGAACTGTGCAGTGTTGACAATAAAAGTTTGGGACTCCTATGCAGATGATGAAACCAAAATCAGAAGAAGAGTGACAAGAAGAAGAAGAAGATGATGATGATAATGCTTAGGGAATCCGAAAAAGAGCTGATAGTTTTCCACTACAGATAGCGCACACCAGTATTGTGCTTCAGCACTTAATACTACTCGAAGCCATACGAATCTGTCTAAGGGAAAATTTATTAGTAATTTTGAGAGGGGTGATTATGGGTTTTATCGTCACGTCAACAAAAAGTCCCTTTGGGTCATGGCACAAACTGCTATCGGGAATGAGAGGGAAACGAAACTGACCATGTTGTTTTCAGTGGAAACATCATAGCACTCACCTAAAGCGATTTGCGGAAACTATGGGAAACTTAAGTTTAGATGATTAAATTTGAACCGCTGACTTCCCTAATGAGAGTTCAGATGTTTGAATCACTGTTCCATCTCATTCGGTACAAGACATTTCTTTCCTGTTGTAGGTTTGTAACTTACCTTGCGTCCAAGAAGCATCGAGACTGATTTCATTCCTGGGGCATAAGTGGCGTCAGCGCAGCAGCTACTGTGACGGCTTGAAGTGGAAACTGTAAACAACAGATGTGCATTCGATCAATTTGTTGTGTGCAGTTAGTGTTAAGTGATGGACAGGCGGCCTTTATGTGCCAACGAAGTTGTGTTACAATCCATAATGGAGCAATATCTCTAAGTCGAGTTTTCAAAAAATTCTTCAGAGTGTATTCATGAAGAGAGAAGTGTGTGCAAAGATTGTGTCGCACACCTTGTCTCCCGCAGTGGCCGATTTACAGACCCACTAGGCACGAGTCTAGGGGCGGCATTTTTTGCTCTGTACTCAAACGACAAAATTTTTTAATATTGTTAAACAGCTTTCTAGTTGAAATAAGCCTTAAGAACGAAATTCGACAATACAAGCTTGGGAATGTGTGACTGAATGGAAATTAAACATTGGGTTTCTGTCTGATAATATCTTCATCATTGTTCAAAATATTTTGAAGTTAGCTGTCAGGACGGCAATCTACAATACAATGTTTGAAACGCTACTATTCCGAGAATGTTGTCGGCTTCTACTTAACCCTACCATACTTTCCCCGTGGAAATACCGCGAACCCTGAAAAGCTGTGGTAAACTAATCAGCAGGTTCTTAAATTCTTTAACGTGTGTGGCCCTCAGTATGTAAAACCCGACTCTACTTAAATTTCCTGTAGAAATTACGGGGAAGCATCAAGCCAACCCTCCATTACTGTAATTAATGTGAAAGCTCCGCGCCGCGAGGGGTAGCCGCGCGGTCTGGGACGTCTTGTTACAGACCGCGCGGCTCCCCCCGTCGGAGGTTCGAGTCCTCCCTCGGGCATGGGTGTGTGTATCGTCCTTAACGTGAGTTAGTTTAAGTTAGATAAGTAGTGTGTAAGCTTAGGGACCGATGACCTCAGCAATTTGGTCCCAAAAGACCTTACCACAAATTTCCAAAAAAAAAAGCTCTGTGGCCTTCAATATCTGACACCCGTTTAACAAAACATGTTGATACTGGAAATGTTTTACATTTTTAGAGACATGTTTATACGAAAAGAACATAAGCAGAATATCTAATAATGTGCGAGATACACTTCACAATTGTTTAAAAATTTTATTTATTTATTTACTTAGTTCACTTTTTAGGCGAAAAAAGGACAAACCAACTTTCGTTTTTCTCATTTATTGTGCATCAGCCTGCACGATATCAACGTTCCCACTCTGTGCAATCGAATAGTACGTGGCATTAAAATTTTTTATTATACTTCTTTATTAAGCTTTTTTTCTTCGAGGAAAGGTTATTTTAATTTTATTTTGGAACAAAAGGTGCATTTGCTTGGAGACTTAACAGCAGTGAACACGCAAATGACAACAAACCTCATCAACCGCTATCAAGAGTACTTAAACTTTGATAGTCTGCCTTCTCTGCTAACAGAAACCGCTAAAATGTTATAAGAATAAGTGGGATAAGAGTCGATCCAGTACATCCCACTGCAAGAAACTGCAAAAATTATTTGCTTTTTAAAATAAGAAAGACAGTGTCAAGAATATTCAGAATATATTTGCGTCCCAGCTAAAATTTCGGCGACGCGGGAAACAGAAGCCAAGAAATGGACTGTCCGTTTTCTTTACGAGACGAATTCCAGCAGGCAGGTGTGTTTCTAATGTTCACTGACAACAGAGAAAAAGGCGACAGTGAAATTAAATTATTCTGCATTGAGGTTCTTTCATACTTAGCACAGCTACGTCGAGTAATCCGAGTTGGTCAGTTCATAGCTCCATGTTTAAAGGAAAAATTTTTGTGCTGGTGTGCCGTGTTTAAAGTAAAAAGCTTTGTGCTCATGTGCGGTGTAGTACGATTGAAACTGGATACAGTCTTTCTTTCCTTTTACAAATTTTTTCTTTTGTTTTGAATGTTGGTTGACAATTTTGCCTTAACACGAGTAACAGTGAAAAAGCAAACGTGCAAAATTAAGTGGGGTGGTATTTCGGAAGCGAGAACGAGAAGCCAGTGTTCTAAAAACGCTTGGCAGAGTTGATAAATTTTTTGACAAAAAATGTTGCTGGTTCTACTTCGAGTTCAAGTAGTACGGATGATATTTCTGGCACTGCAGCTGTTATAAAAGAAGTAAATACAGACGAAACAAAAGTTAAAAATGAAGAAAAGCTAATTGTTCCTGATTTCGACTTTCACGAAAAAATTAAGGGTCGAATCAGACACTACAAAAAGAAACAATCTCGTTAGTGATGATCCTGAAGAATGGTGTGTCAATGAATCAACAATCGACATCCTCTTACAACGTAGCGTTAATCAAAATTGTAACAATGATTTTTCTAATTCCAGAAGATCAATAGGTGATAAAACCAGATATTTGAACAAAACTCTGTTTTAGCGTAAAAATTTAAATTGTGAATCAACTTTGATTTTCTGGTATACTCTTGTAGCACCGGTTCTGATTTTGCGTACAATGATAATTGTTCGGACGTATGGCCGCGATTGCTACTAATGGTATTGCAGATTGGAAAAATATTTCAAAAATTTTATCTCATCATGAGATTTCACTTGAACACAAAAATTCTGAGTTATCACTTTTAACAAGAAAAAAGCCACTTGCAACCATAAATAACCATTTCGAGTAATATGTTGAGACAGAAAAATGTACTGGCACAGTCTGTCGAAAAGGGTGTTTGCAGTAGTGAAGAAGCTAACAAGTCGTGACTTCCCCTACGTGGACACGTTGAATGATTGCATTCATTACATAATGGTCAGTTTATGAACTTATAGCCGAGTTTGATCGTTTTCTCGCAGAGCACATTGAATGACATGGAAATCCCTGGCAAGGACATACAAATCTTCCTTCAACAATGTGTGACGAAATAATAGAGCTCCTTTCTGAACGAATAAAACAGGCCAAATAGTTCTCTATAATAGTAGATTTTACTGTGGACATTTCATATATTGATCAATTATCTATCATATTAAGAAAACTGAACGAGAATGGTGAGCCTGTTGAACGTTTCATTCTGTTTTACCGAACCCAGGACACAAGTTCGAAAACTTAGCTGAGGCTGTACTAAAATTGCTGTCTACAAATTCCAGTTTTATTACTGACTGTAGAGGCCAGTCGGCACTAGTGCCGCAGGCAGTTGTCGGGAAGCATGTTCATTTTTCAGTGTAGTGCAAAACCTTTATAATTTTTTCTCTGCTTCTACGCACAGCTGGGATAAACATCTTTCTTTCATGAAACCAGGAAGCAAAACGGTAAAAAGTTTATGAAAATCACGTAGGTCAGCAAGAGAGGAAGCGTGTGTAAGTCTAAATGAAAACTGGGAGGGCGTTATCAATGCCCTCGCACATATTGCCAATAATACGTTTGAAAAACCACTTGTGCGAAATGAGGTTTCAGCTTTATTGAATCATCTCAGCAGCCTAAACAGTATTCATGATGACGGTTTTGAAGGACATACTCTAGAGATTTAATAGCGTAAATCTTAAATTCCAAAGTGTCAATATTGATACTAAAATAGTGAATGAATTATATGAATCACTTGTAGGATTTTTTGCGTCTATTCGTGGCGTATTCGACTATTATGAAAATAAATCTATGGAGATTATGACTGATATAGACTATGAATGCACATGTGAAAGTTCACAAAAACACAAACTTCATGATTGCGAAGAAGGGGGGACTGAAGAAGTTTTTCGGACTGGAAGGGAAAATTTAAGAGTCGAAACATTTCTCTCTGTACTCTACAACTTGTACGCCGAATTAGTGAGGAGGAAGGAAAGCTATAGAACACTGCTGGACTCCACAGTTTTCAGTAACCTTAATAACTGTTCACCTGACGATATTGCTGAACGTGCAGCAAAACTCCAAGCGTCATATGGCACAGATTTGGAGCCTTTCTTCCATAGTAAATGTGTACATTTCGCGGAACTTTTGAAATCTTCTGATATTAGTGATATACCAGTCGAAATGAGTAAACTTTTAAGAAAACAGAGGTTACAGTCCGTGTTCCGAATGTTGACATTGCTCTTAGAATATTTCCATGTATGGCACTTACAAATTGTTCAGTAGAACGCTCGTTTTCGGCTCTTAAAAGACTGAAATCGTACCTAAGTCCTACGTTGTCTGAGGAGAGACTGAACGCCTAGCCCATTATTCACAACGAAGCCGACCTCCTTACTGATAACCGTCTGAGCTATGAAGATACGATCAACGAGTTTTCTGCCGTCAAAGCCAGACGCAAACTTTGCTGACTGGTGAGTTTGTTTATTTATCCGTATTAGTTTTAAAAATTTAACATTATAATGTGATTTTTATTATAACTTAGAGCGTATTCATAAGATTGATAAACTACGTATTACCTGTTTATTTTACAATTGCCGATGCCAGAACGCGGAACTAAACTTCGTTTACGTGCAGACGTGACCGAAGACGCCCGACAATATTAAAAGTACCCGAATGACCCAGGCCGCTCGGCGCTGTACACTCAAGTCGTACCAATACTGTATATAGCATATTACAACAGATGCGTATTCTTGGCGTCTACAGAAATGTATAGTTATCGTGGAAATATACTTTATCGGAGAGTGTTAATACATAACGTAGTTCAGTTCTCTCAGTAAATACGTAAAAGGTTTGCTACTAACGTTTGAATGAGCTATGGTGAGAGCAGTAGCTGCAGTACAAAACTGTTCAGCCCCTACGTGGCTTAAATATATTGTTTACAGTTATTATGTAGCATTTAGCTGCACAGACTCTAATTCTTTACACCTTAACCATTAGATTATAAAACAAATTTGATTTTCTCGCAATAGTCTGTAAAATTACGTAAGAGCAAATCCAGTTCTGTGTTTGTTCGTCTGTATTATTAGTTCGTGCACCGAAATCTCTATTTCATTTTCATTTCTTACGCTTTCCTGTAGATTCACGTATTAATACCGAAGGTGTTTTTTTCTTCTACACATCCAAATTATTATATCGTAAAACGGCACTTTAATTTTAATTTTGAACCCATCTCTGTAAAAGTACGTATTCATTTTTAATATACGAGGGCAATTCAGAAAGTAACCTCCGATTGGTCACAGTGCGGGTTGTGGGGGGAGTAGCGACGCCATCTGTGCGTTCACGCACTCAACAGGTCAGTCGGCATCAAGCCGTGGTCGAGTGAAAGTCGTACCTGCGCTAGTTTAGTTTTTGTGGCAGTTTGAAATGTGTGCTGCAATAGAAAACCCCGCCAAATGTAAAGTGCGTGCTGTCATAAGGTTTTTTACAGCCAAAGGATATTCTGCAGCAGCTATTCATCATGAGCTTTGTGTCGTGTACAGACCAAGAGTTATGAGTGAAGGAGTTGTCCGTGAATGGGTACGTTTATTTAAAAGTGGACGAGAAAACGTTCATGATGAAGAGAGGAGTGGTAGACCATCATTGGTGACTGACGAACTCGTTCAGACAGTTGATGCAAAAGTTCGTGAAAATCGACGTTTCTCAATGTCGGAGTTGTCTACTGGTTTTCCACAGATTTCTAAGACTCTCTTGTACGAGATAGTGACACCAAGATTGGGTTACCGTAAGTTCTGTGCACGATGGGTGCCCAAAATTCTTACCGACCACCACAAAACTCAAAGAATGGCCTCTGCATTAGACTTTCTGTCACGTTATGAGGACGAAGGAGAACCATTGTTAAACAGAATCGTGACCGGTGACGAAACCTGGATTAAGTACGTGAACCCTGAGACAAAAGAACAATCAAAGATGTGGGCACATACAAATTCGCCTACCAAACCAAGAAAAGCCTCGCAAGATTTTTCTGCCAGAAAACTGATGGCAACGGTGTTTTGGGATGCCAAAGGGGTGTTGTTGGTTGAATTCATGGAACGTGGTACGACCATTAATCAAGACGTGTACTGTGAAACAATAAAAAAGTTACGACGGGCTATACAGAACAAACGCCGTGGTATGCTGACTTCCGGTATCGTTTTTTTGCACGATAACGCCCGTCCTCACTCTGCTCGCAGAACAACGGCCCTTCTTGAGTCCTTCAAGTGGGACGTTATCAACCATCCACCTTACAGCCCAGACCTGGCGCCAAGTGATTATCACCTCTTCATGCATTTGAAGAAATGGCTCGGGTCACAGCGGTTTGATGACGACGAAGAGCTCAAAGATGCGGTCACAGGCTGGCTCCAGGCACAAGCGGGTGATTTTTGTGCAGAAGGAATTTCAAAGCTTGTGAAGAGATACGATAAGTGCCTCAATCGCTATGGAGACTACGTAGAAAAATAGTGCAAAGATGTAGTTGTAAGATGTATATATTAAAATATTTTTATTTAACTTGGTGTATTTTTTTAAATCAACCGGAGGTTACTTTCTGAACGGCCCTCGTATAACACGTTCGCTTAAATTTTTAGATCGTAACACAACTCTTTTATTTTCATTTTCAACGGTTTGTGTGAAAGAACATATTAAAAGTGAATGTATAACAAAAATCCGTTGTCTCCTACACGCTCTGCTGAATTTTTAGGCCATAAAAGGAAAGTTATTTTCCTTGCCGTCGTTTCTCTTGTCTTTCGACAGATGAATGTGTTAACACAATGCAGTTTTAAGTTTGTTTTATCCGCTACCGTACACCAAGTACAGTTCAGGAAACATATTACATTTTGATTGATCGCGACTAGACCGCTGACGCGTACTTCAGAACAACGAATAGCAGAGTACGGAAACAGCTCAAACCGCTCCCACCCAAAACGGCAATAGTGAAGTGATCGAGTAGTAATTATTATTTAAAACATGTATTTTGGGGGGGTAGGCGTATATAATATTGTGTGCCAAGGGGTGCAAAATTTTTAAATCCGCCACTGGTCTCCTGAACAAAAACGATGCATGGGTTCATGCCGCGACTTGATTGAAATAAGAAAAGTGGACAATTTTTTCTGGCGAAAATTATCACGCGTGAGAATATTTGGTGCAATCAATGTGAACATAGCACAAAACGATAATGTATAGAAATTCACATGAAGGGTTAGCGCTCTGACTACGTAACAAACACTGCTGCCAATGTGACTCGCCTAGCAGTACTTTTCTGACAGTTTCAGATAGTTGTGTGAACAGCGTGTGCGTTGCACTCAAGTAGGGATGGAGTATGTAGAACAGCTCTATTTTTTACACTACTGGCCATTAAAATAGCTACACCACGTGCTACAGAGGCGAAATTTAACAGACAGGATGAAGATGCTGTGATATGCAAATGAATAGCTTTTCAGAGCATTCACACAAGGTTGGCGCCGGTAGCGACACCTACAACGTGCTGACATGAGGAAAGTTTCCAACCGATTTCTCATACACAAATAGCAGTTGACCGGCGTCGCCTGGTGAAACGTTGTTGTGATGCCTCGTGTAAGGAGGAGAAATGCGTACCATCACGTTTCCGACTTTCATAAAGGTCGGATTGTAGCCTATCGCGATTGCGGTTTATCGTAACGCGACATTGCTGCTTGTGTTGGTCGAGATCAAAAAATGGTTCAAATGGCTCCGAGTACTATGGGACTTAACTTCTAAGGTCATCAGGCCCCTTTGAACTTAGAACTAATTAAACCTCACTAACCTAAGGACATAACACACATCTATGCCCGAGGCAGGATTCGAACCTGCGACCGTAGCGGTCGCGCAGTTCCAGACTGTAGCGCCTAGAACCACTCGGCCACCCCGGCCGGCGGTCGAGATCCAATGACTATTAGCAGAATATGGAATCGGTGGGTTCAGGAGGGTAATACGGAACGCCGTGCTGGATGCTGGATCCCAACGGCCTCGTATCACTAACAGTGGAGATGACAGGCATCTTATCCCTATGGCTGTAACGGATCGTGCAGCCACGTCTCGATCCCTGAGTCAACAGATGGGGACGTTTGCAAGACAACAACCATCTACACGAACAGTTCGACGACGTTTGCAGCAGCATGGACTATCAGCTCGGAGACCATGGCTGCAGTTACTCTCGACGGTGCGTCACAGACAGGAGAGCCTGCGATGGTGTACTCACGACGAACCTGGGTGCACGACTGGGAAAACGTCATTTTATCGGATGAATCCAGGTTCTTTTTACTGCATCATGATGGTCGCATCCCTGTTTGGCGACATCGCGGTGAACGCACATTGGAAGCGTGTATTCGTCATCGCCGTACTGGCGTATCACCCGGCGTGATGGTATGGGGTGCCCTTTGTTACGCGTCTCGGTCACCTCTTGTTCGCATAGACGGCACTTTGAACAGTGGAAATTACATTCCAGATGTGTTACGACCCGTGGCTCTACTCTTCATTCGATCCCTCCGAAACCCTACATCTCAGCACGATAATGGACGACCGCATGTTCAAAATGGTTCAAATGGCTCTGAGCACTATTGACTCAACTGCTGAGGTCATTAGACCCCTAGAACTTAGAACTAGTTGAACCTAACTGACCTAAGGACATCACACACATCCATGCCCGAGGCAGGATTCGAACCTGCGACCGTAGCGGTCTCGCGGTTCCAGACTGCAGCGCCAGAACCGCGCGGCCACTTCGGCCGGCGACCGCATGTACGGGCGTTTCTGGATACAGAAAATATTCGACTGCTACCCTGGCCAGCACACTCTCCAGATATCTCACCAATTGAAAACGTCTTGTCAATGTTGACGGAGCAACTGGTTCGTCACAATACGCCAGTCTCTACTCTTGATGAACTGTGGTATCGTATTGAAGCTGCATGGGCAGCTGTACCTGTACACGCCATCCAAGCTCTGTTTGACGCAATGCTCAGGCGTATCGAGGCCGTTATTACGGCCAGAGGTGGTTGTTCTGGGTACTGATTTCTCAGGATCTATGCACCCAAATTGTGAGAAAATGTAGCCACATGTCAGTTCTAGTCTCATATATTTGTCCAATGAATACCCGTTTAGCATCTGCATTTCTTCTTGGTGTGGCATTTTTAAGGGTATCGAAACATTAAGTCTGGAGCGGTAAGATTTTAGGTACCGATATCGCTGTGCACCTAAGGCGACCGAAGCGCCGGCGCAGTCTCCTGCCGTAGTGTGGGAAGACCGAGTGCCTGCGTGCTGACACTGAGTTGGCCACTTTGCAAATCCTCCCCAGTGCGCAGCAGCAAGAAGTCCGTAATGGCCAGTGGCCGGCGGCCTGAGGCAGACTAGCGGGCAAGAACTTCCGCCCCGCGATGACACCCTCCCTCTGGACTCCGCTGCGGCGCCTCTGTTCATTAAGTTCCATCCGCTCTGATTTACTTGTACCGACACCTAGTTCTGGTAAAACATAAAGTGTCCGCATCATGCCCGACGCACTGTTGCGTTAGGGAGTCTTTTGAAGTCTTGAATTTTTCAGACGAGTGTGCCTCAATAAGTCGAGCTACATTCGTACTCGCTACTTGTGCGGACTGTAGAATCACGATGGTCTTTATCCAACTTTCTTTCATAGATGTCTTGAAAAACAAAAGACCACATGCTTACACTTAAAAGTTGATAACTCAAAACTGTGCTAATTCTGTGTATTCTATTGATCGCATACAGTTCCGTATAAGTCACTGTTCTGCATTAATGAACGTTTGAAGCTAGTTGAGAATTCAAATGACTGTGACTTCGGAACTCGTTCCTATTCCCGTGTCAGTGTAAGTAGGCTGTTTATGTTTTCTTATTGGCAACTTTACGTAGCGCTCTGTATGAAAATCACTGTCTGTGCTGCGTGCAGTCTGCGGCTAGTTTACATTGTTGTCTGCCATTGTAGCGTTGGGCAGTTGGCTGTTAACAGCGTGTAGCGTTGCGCAGTTGGAGGTGAGCCGCCAGCAGAGGTGGATGTGGGGAGAGAGATGGCGGAGTTTTGAAATTTGTAAGATTGGATGTCATGAACTGCTATATGTACTATGACTATTAAGGTAAATACATTGTTTGTTCTCTATTAAAATCTTTCATTTGCTAACTATGCCCGTCAGTAGTTAGTGCCTTCCGTAGTTTGAATCTTTTATTTAGCTGGCAGTAGTCGCGCTCGCTGTATTGCAGTAGTTCGAGTAACGAAGGTTTTTGTGAGGTAAGTGATTTGTGAAAGGTATAGGTTAATGTTGGTCAAGGCCATTCTTTTGTAGGGATTTTTGAAAGTCAGATTGCGTTGCGCTAAAATTACTGTGTGTCTGTTTAAGCACAGTCTTGTATAATTTTTCTAAGGGGACGTTTCATATGGCGACCCTGCCAGGATTCGAACCTGGAATCTTCTGATTTTTTCTTGTAGTTTGTGTAATTAGTGTAGCTTTTGCTTATTGCTAGTGCATAATTACAGAGAGAATTTCCTTTCTAGTTGTAGTTTTTCATTGTTGTACACTGTTGTGGCATGCATGTAAATTTGCACCAAGTATTTCGCAGCTGCACTTGCAATTAACTAGATACTATTTTCAATGCTATGTTAATGTGTTTTGTTATTTTGCTCTTCAAATTGTGCTTTTCTGTGTTGTCATGTGAAATATTGTGACAATAATGGGGTGTGAAAAACGTAATACTAGGCTCCAAAGTAAACTGAGAAATGACAGTGAAGACGAAAGCAGTGTGTTAGCGCCACCGTGTAATGACTTAACTAATGTTCAACGTAGTAATTTGGTTATTGTACATAGGGAAATGGAGCGGGCAGCAAACAATGGCATAGACAGTGAAACAAATAGTGAACAGGGAAGCATTATCGATCGATTGGTCGGCAACAGCTCGCCTCAGGAATCCGAAATGACAGGACACAATCTTGCAAATACTGCAGATTCAGGTTTTGCGTCCTCACCGTTTTCTCAAATAAGTCAAGACACATTTTCTGCTTTTCAAAATGCAAATGTTGGCGGTGAAAATGCACTGCCAAAAAGCATAGAGAAACACATTCCAGACACTAATACATTATTATTGCAATTAATGCAACAAATGGAACAAAATCAGAGACAAACACAGCAAAAGCTTCAAAAGTTAGACACAATGGAACAAAATCTTCAAAAGTTAGACACAATGGAACAAAATCAGAGACAAACACAGCAACAGTTAGACACAATGGAACAAAATCAGAGACAAACACAACAACAGTTAGACACAATGGAACATAATCAGACACAAACACAGCAAAAGCTTCAAAAGTTAGACATCACACTTGAACAAACACGTGAAGATTTAACTACTGAGTTGCATAACATTGAATCGAAATGTCAAAAAGCCTGTAATGACGTAAAAACACAAATTTGTTAGCATTTTCAACCTATTTTTTCGCGGCATGAAAATGCATTAAGGAATCACGAAGCAGCCATAAAAAACTGCAAATTGTTGTTAATGAAAATCATGAGACCTTGCAAGCTAAAATTGACTCTGTTGCATCTACCGATTCGGTTACGCAACTTGCAAAAGCTCAGGAAAACTTGAAGGACACAGTAGGTACGATTTCAACTCAAATAGACACTCTGAAACTTGGTTCAGAAAAACACACATAGGAAATAATTTCACTATCGGATAAAGTAGCCGAACTTTCAGATCAATTCACTAACTTTTCTACAAAGGTAGATGATGATCTGAATGACACAAGACCTGTAGCTTTCACTGACACTGAAGAGTATAAACAAATTAGAAAATTCAAACAAAATCAAAATCAAATCAATACACAGTACAAAAGAGAAATCCTGGAAGTACATAATCAGTTGGCACAAGTAATACAAGAATTACATATTTCAGAGGACACTCGCGCTCCAGTACAGGAAGAGGGACATAGAAATACGGAGCAACCACAAAAGAATAACACAGGACACTTCGGAAATTATGAAAGAAATTGGCAAGGCGCATTGAATTTTGAGATGGAACCGCCGAAACGAAGTAACAATGAGCGATGTTCGACTCGCCGACACGATGATTTTGACTATAAGCTGTTCATTACTACACGTAAATTTAGAACATTTAAGAATTCTGGCAACGACATTCATCCACGAGCATGGCTTCATCAATTCTCTCACTGTTTTCCTCCCAACTGGTCATTGCAGCACAGATTAGAATTCATGTGTGGCTACTTAGAGAATGAACCAGCTGTAAGAATGCGATCGGTCATTCACGATTGTCACAGTGAAGGAGAATTTTATCATTCCTTCCTCTCAGCATATTGGTCTCCAGCTACACAAGACCGAGTAAAACATAGCATCATAATGATGAAACATTTCGAACAATCTGAATTCTCCAGTCTTGTGAAATATTTTGAAGACATGTTGCACAAGAATCAGTACCTGTCAAACCCATACAGCCCCTCAGAACTCATCCGCATTTGCTTAATCAAATTACCTGAACATTTACGACATATTATTTTGGCAGAACGTTGCAAAGACGACACTGAAGCTTTTGAGGGACTCTTACAAGAATTAGAAATTGACACTGATAATCGCGGAACGTGAAAACAGGAACACAACAATTACAGGTCACATCCGTCGCAATTCCGCGATGAAAGAAATAATAACTGGACACAACAAGGCTATTCTCACAACACAAATCGTGACCAAAACAGACACCACCCGTATGACAACCGTTGGCAGAGTAGTAATAACTCCAGGGAAAGATCACCTCTCTGCGGTAATGACTATCACAGAGACAATCAGAGAAACAGACAATATGGGAACCAAAATAAATATTATCAAGGGAGACAGCATAACTTTAGACGCAACGGACCAACGCGCAGTTACGATTCAGGGAGAAGTTCTCCACCACGTGACCGACAAGAAAGTAATTATGGAACCTACCGACATGACGACAGACGATATGATCGTAACGACAGACCTGAACCGCATCAGAACTGGCGGGATTCAAACAGAGCAGGGCCCTCTCGACAAGGTGAATTTGTAGAAGTTAGGTCTCCAAATCCCAATAACGACGCGCGCCAACAAAGAGACAATAGGCAATGACTCATACCGCTGGCAGCCACGAAACGTACGTATGAAACTGACGACGCAGCTGCCGTAGCTAGTAATTACGTAAAAATGGAAGACATTAGGAACATCTTACTCCAGGAACACGATGTAAAACATAACAACATTGCATATCCTGTGATTCACATTACAGTAAATGAAGTAAAATTTACGGCAGTACTTGAGTCTGGCAGTCCCATTTCAGTAATCAGTGAAACAGCCTTTAGCAAATGTAAAAAGTCTGAATTCGGTAGGTCAAAGGTGAGGTTTTTGGGACATATTATTTCTTCTGAAGGCATTCAGCTGGATCCTGAAAAGTTAGTAGCAATCAGAGCCATTCCTGTTCCATCCACAAAAAAACAAGTCCGCAGTTTTCTAGGTCTCGTAAATTTTTACCGTCGTTTTCTGAATATGCAAATTCTTGTTACACCAAAACTTTGTTCTCTCACTGGAAAAAATACTATTTGGAACTGGGACGAACAAGCACAGTTGAAATTCAATTCTTTGAAAGAATCGCTACTTAACGCGCCAATGCTAGCTCATGAAGATCTGTCACAAGATTTCTGCCTTAGCACGGATTCTTCTAAAGTCGGTCTTGGTGCCCATTTATTTCAAGAAGCCGTAGAAAATGACACTACCGTTCAGAAAACCATTGCTTTTGCTAGCCGAGTGCTAACAAAATCTGAAAAAAATTATTCCGTTACTGAATTAGAAGCTTTAGCTATCGTTTGGGCATTTACCAAATTCCGTTTCTTTCTTTCTGGTAAGCACGTAAAAGTATACAATGATCATCGTGCATTACAATTTCTTATGTCCTCAAAATTAAATCATGACAGGTTAAAACGTTGGGCATTGTTTCTGCAAGAATTCCACTTCACAATAGTCTACATTCCCGGCAAGGAGAACATTGTTGCGGACGCACTGTCACGCGCACCGGCTGGGATTGAGAAAAGTAACACAGAAGGCAATCTCGAGATAAATTTCAGTATTCTTTACATTCAGAAAGTCGCCTTCGAAAACTTCACCACCACATCTTTAAAGGACATTGCTCATGAACAAGATAAAGATCCGATTTGGAAAGACATCAAAAGTAAATGGCATGAAAAGACACACACACAGATTCGGCATTATTATCTGGTTAGAAACAACATACTGTTCAAACGCTGCACTGTTGACGACAAGCTATGGATACTTTGCATTCCTGACGATTTTGTTAATAAGTTCATTTGGTACATTCATTTCAGCTATGCACATTTTGACCCACGAAAATGTTATCATATTCTTCGACGACTTGTTATTTTAGCAATATGAAAAAGAGAATTCGAAGAGTGTTGTCTATTTGTAAATTTTGTCAAAAGGCGAAACCATCTTCTATCTCCCTTCGTGCTCCGCTGTTTCCTATCATTCCTTCTAAATTAAAAGAATTTGCTGCTGTTGATCTCTTGGGACCGCTTGTCAGAACATCTAATGGATTTTCGTACGTTCTAGTCGCTGTTGAACTTACTTCAAAATTTGTTTCTTTCACACCGTTACGTAAATCCACTGGACGGTCTGTATCCAACGCCTTTGTTAAAAAAAATTTACGTGAAGTTGGACACGTTACTAAAGTCATTTCAGATAACAGACCGCAATTCATATCTGCTGTTTGGTCACACATGCTTCGGAATCATAAAACCAAACCTGTTTTTATTTCATTGTACTCACCACATTGTAACCCCTCCGAACGGATTATGAAAGAAATCAATAAGCTTTGCAGACTTCATTGTCACAGAAAGCATCAGCATTGGTACAGATATTTACACTTATTTCAAAATGTGCTGAATGAAATGCCTCATGACCCCACTGCTTTACCACCTATTCTTGTACTGAAGAATGAAGAACCATCGAACAGAATCAGAGAGCTTGTACCTTTCCCGAATACACGTAAACTTCGACACAAAGACATAATTGATTTGGCTATTAAAAATATAAAATCTGCAGCAGACAAAAGGAGAAAACTACACAGTAAAGCAAATGCAAAGAAATTATACATTGGTCAGAAAGTTCTCATTAAAGCTCATTCATTGTCACATAAGAAGAAACACTTGAGTCACAAATTCTTTCTAGTTTACAATGGACCTTACAGAATCCGACGTATACCACATGATAATTGCGTTGAAGTTCAAACTCTGCGAACTAGGAAGAGTAAAGGTTTACACCACATTTCACATGTAAAACCGTTTATTGAAAGATAATCTGCTTTTTAACTTTGTCTTTGCCGTATAACTTTTCACTTTACATTGTTAGTATGCTTTGTCAGACTTATAATCTGTTAATATGCAACAATGTTTGAAGTTAAATATCCAGTCAGGAACCAGGAGAACTTATTTAAACAGAAATTACGAATGTATTGTTATAGTGAACAGACGACACAGAGTTATTGTGTACATTCTTGCTTGTTAGTTGCACGATTACGTAACGACTATAAGGCTCACATACTTAGAACATTTACCGGTACTGCTAATGAGATTTTAATGCAACATTTTGGTTTACTTGAAAATATATTCTGGATTTGAAGTACTTTCTGTGAGATACCAGATGACACAGTGGTTAGTTTATGTGACAGCTACACGATTTTATCACGACGCTACTAATGAGTGACAATTTACAATGTTGCTTTTGCGGTGTTTCTGTTTCATATCTGCACAGTTTTTCTGAATTATTCTGGAAAGTAAAACATGTTTTAGTAATACCTTTTGTGGTATAGCTACAGTGAGGCAGCCTTTTCCGTAGCACACCAATACGTTACAGCACAGTACTTTCTTCATCACGGCAATAAGCGTATTAACTAAGGTATCTATACGCAAAGCATTTCACTTTTGTTTATCATGAGGTAAGTATATTGACTTCTGCAGAACTTAGCTTTCGGAGGACAATAACTACGACACTTCCACAGAGATTATCTTACAGCAAGACGCACATTTAGCGCTACAGGACACGTATTTAAGTGATTAATTTTGCTCTTAAATCATTTATTTTTAAAGATATTTGAACTACAATGATACAAAGGTTTTGCGTGATACATTTCATTCCATTGCTGTAATCTGTAACACCTGAGGGTATAATTACATTAATCCCCAGGGAGGTACACGCTTACTTTGTGTACCATGTGTATGGCAAGCTCAAGGACCCCTAGCTAATATGGTATTTGCTTATACAACTTTACACATCGGTACCATGTTTCTCTAACACAGAATTACACAGCTATCTGATTATTTAACTGAGGGAGACAAACATTTATTTTACTACATCAGTGTCAGATGTTTACGTAATTACACCGTTGTTTAACTTTACACTTATGAAATTGTATTTTGTCCGTACTTTGTGAACGCTTCATATTTTTTGGAACCATTGTGATACTATGAGAGCTTTGAATGACGTATTTGGTACGGGATCATGATTTTTAAAGTACGTTTGAGGTAGATAACACTTTTGAAATGAGCAGAGAATTTTTTTTTAGGTTTTAAAACATTCAGAAAGCTACGACGATTTTGAGATGTGATTGATCTGTTATGATATTATTACGACGACAATATGTGTTATGCTGTTGAGGTATGTTTATGATCAATGAGATGATGCTATATGAGGAATCTGATTATGCTATGTATTTACTATGATGAAAGATTGAAGACGTATTGATGAATATGTATATGTGTAATAAGGTAAGGAATAAGGAGTAGTGGTTAGGGACTCTGACTTGTGAAAAAGGATGTTGGAAAGCAAGAATCGTACTTAAAAAATTATGAAATGTATGTAAATGCGTGAATGTATTAGAATGACGACGAACATTTTTTGGACACTGTTATATCAATAGGATTTTGTTTCTACAGATTTGTAACGCAAATTCTTGACCTGTAAAATTTTTTATATTATACTGTCACTGCTGTCGTAAAAATTTCTGTAAGAAAGTTAAGTGACCGTCACGTAATGCGTCGTGGATGCCCAGCTGTACCACCTGCCTTGAAAAAAGCCATTAGTGTGTGCCTTTCAGAGGCACAGGTGGAGAAAGAAAGAGGCTGTTATCCTCGCTATTGACATTTCTGTGTAGAAAACATCGCAAATATGACACGCTCATTACTTGGAAACATGATTACTCGTACTTTGTGCTACTTATTGCAAAGCTTATGAATTGATGGGAAATATTCGTACATCTGCACACCTGATTATGACAAGTGTCTTTCTACAAGAATTGAGAGAATTTCTACTGACTTATGAAATGCCACATAGCTGCTGAATGATATTTTTATGCTTTGGTTTGCATAATTGTTTATTTCATTTGATATCTGTTTTCCAGCTGTGTTGCAGCATTGGTTTTATAAAATAAACTTAAATGCATTTGCTAATGTGAACACTTTCTGCCAACAGATCTATTAAATAATTACTTTATGATCCACATTCTTCGAAAAAGGAGCTCTTGGAATGGAAAGAACAATAAGAAGGGACTAATAACAGTAACTGCACACATAATTTTCTTTTCAAGTACTTGGTAATTTATTTCATAGAATAAGTTTTTGTGGTGCACCACTTTAATTATACAGACATTAAGATGTGAATAGACATCTCCCTTATCTACATTGTTTACTTAAGTGTACTATTTTTTCTGCTTGAGCTTTGTCATGTTTAGATATTAGTTATTGCATTTGGTGCTGCTGTTTGCCAGGCATAGTGCTACCAAATTTCACTTTGCATTACCCTATTAAGCCAGTTTTACTACTGATTTATTTTTCTTGTTTGCTGCTCATTGCCTTATATTGGTTGTAATACTGCTGCTTGCTTTGCCAATTTGCACTTTTTGTCATTGCTGTTTGTATTAATTGTTTCGTGCTGCTGCATTTCCTCATCCCTTAGTATAGCATCTGAGCTCAGTAGATTTAAGTTAGCTTAAGATGGGGTAGGCTATATGTGAGAACGAATTGTGATATATTGGAAGAAATGCATTGAGAAGTTATATGAAAACGATTTGGGCCAAAATGAGTATTGTACAATGAGCCATAATTATTTTGAATGAAATATGGTTAGAATACAGAAAAGAGGTATATATAGGACTTTTTGGGAATAATGATGAACGAAGGGAGATCTCCAAGAACAAAAAAGGTTTTGTTCGCAAAATACTGCAATACCAAATGTTACACTGAAAACGAACCCTGTCCTTTCCATTGTATTATCCCCCTATGTGTTTGTGTACCCTTGTGTAATTGTGTTCTTCCTGTCTCTGTGTACTGATTCATAGAATTTTTTTCTCTTCTAATACTAAGCTACATGCACTATGATGAGGAATACAGTTATCCTCAAATATAATTGGCATCAATAATATGTTATTTACTTTGTAAAGATGTTTAGACATTATTTATTCTGTTTTGTTTTAAAGCTCATGTGTGAAGTTGATGTTTCAAACGTTATTCTGACCTTTCATATATTTACTTATGTCATAATTCCTGTAACACTGATGTATACGTCTATTTCTATTCTTTTGTAAAGCCTGTTTTACCACAAATGTTATCTGTATTGTTATGTTCTTTAATGATGTATTTTGTACCTTTGTAATTGTATTCTCATGTTATAAAATTGTAATTGACACCAGTTCATCAAATTAAGTAACTTGTAAGTTACATTTCACTGCACACGTTTCTGTTGGTCATAGTATATGGAAATATGTGAGAAGTAGGGAGTGATAGTGTTTGCACGTGTGTTAGAATTCAGCAAGGGACTGGATAACAGCGTTGCTGGTTCTAAGGACATTTCAAACAAATTTTTTGTGTGTGGACTTGCTATATTCTCCTCAGGACTCTTCGATGGCGATTGTGCACCTGCACAGTCGCAACAGATGGCTGCTGGCCGTCTCTACATGGACTACAGTGGGTCTGCATCTTTGATGGCCCACCAATGCCATTATATCTACAAGGACTGCAGTGGGTCTGCACCTCTGGTGGCCCACCAATACCATTATTTCTACAAGGACTACAGTGGGTCTACACCTTTGATGACTTACCAATACCATTATCTCTACAAGGACTATAGTGGGTCTGCATCTTCGATGGCCCACCAATACCGTAATCTCTACCAGGACCACAGTGGGTCTGCTCTGTGATGACCTACTTACCAATATTCTTCAAAACTTCGGCTGACTCTGCTGTGGGTTTGCTCTGTTGTGGCCCATTACCTGTCTGCATGTCGAGAGTCAGCACTGTCTTTCCGTTGGAAGGACAACACTACTTCTTCAAGACTGCATGGAAATCCACTACTTCCATGTGGATTTTCTTTTACTGCTCAGACTTTGAGAGAGACACTGCTATTTTACTGTGATGAACGATCAGGACTGTCTTTATGGACTGTGAGAAAATTTTAGCTTTTGACCAACATTGTATCAATAAGTACGTGCAATTGATTTCTTTGTTATTGTAATTATGAAAAATTTTATCAAATCATTATTGGCCACTGCCCAAAACAATTTGTAAAATTTTTTGTTGGGAGCATGGGGGCTATGTAAGTAGGCTGTTTATGTTTTCCTATTGGCAACGTTACGTAGCGCTCTGTATGAAAATCGCTGGCTGTGCTGCGTGCAGTCTGTGGCTAGTTTACATTGTTGTCTGCCATTGTAGCGTTGGGCAGTTGGCTGTTAACAGCGCGTAGCGTTGCGCAGTTGGAGGTGAGCCGCCAGCAGTGGTGGATGTGGGGTGAGAGATGGCGGAGTTTTGAAATTTGTAAGATTGGATGTCATGAACTGCTATATATATTATGACTATTAAGGTAAATACATTGTTTGTTCTCTATTAAAATCTTTCATTTGCTAACTATGCCTGTCAGTAGTTAGTGCCTTCCGTAGTTTGAATCTTTTATTTAGCTGGCAGTAGTGGCGCTCGCTGTATTGCAGTAGTTCGAGTAACGAAGATTTTTGTGAGGTAAGTGATTTGTGAAAGGTATAGGTTAATGTTAGTCAGGACCATTCTTTTGTAGGGATTTTTGAAAGTCAGATTGCGTTGCGCTAAAAATACTGAGTGTCTGTTTAAGCACAGTCTTGTATAATTTTTCTAAGGGGACGTTTCATCAGTTGCTAATTCGTAGAACAGTATGGGTGCCGGTGGATATCAATCCATTTCTCAAGCATGTCGTGCTACCGGTTCAACAGCGAATTTGGTAAAACCTGTTTAGCACCAGTGTTTCACGCCACTCGTCTAAGTCTATAGAATATACATAGTGGTCCATTGATCGTGACCAGGTCAAATATCTCACGAAATAAGCGTCAAACGAAAAAATTACAAAGAACGAAACTTGTCTAGCTTGAAGGGGGAAACCAGATGGCGCTATGGTTGGCCCGCTAGATGGCACTGCCATAGGTCAAACGGACATCAACAGCGTTTTTTTAAAATAGAAACCCCCATTTTTATTACATATTCGTGTAGTTCGTAAAGAAATATGAATGTTTTAGTTGGACCACTTTTTTCGCTTTGCGGAAGATGACACTGTAATAGTCACAAACATACGGCTCACAATTTTAGACGGACCGTTGGTAGCACGTAGAATTTTTTAAATTAAAATACAGAACGTAGATACATTTGAACATTTTATTTGTGAACTTATCATTTCTGAGAACGGATGCTGTTACAGCGTGATTACCTGTAAATACCACATCAATGCAATAAATGTTCAAAATGATGTCCGTCAACCTCAACGCATTTAGCAATACGTGTAACGACGTACCTCTCAAGAGCAAGTAGTTCGCCTTACGTATTGTTCCCACATGCATTGACAATGCGCTGACTCATGTTGTCAGGCGTTGTCGGTGGATCACGATAGCAAATATCCTTCAACTTTCCCCACAGAAAGAAATCTGAGGACGTCAGATGTCAGATCCGCTGAACGTGCGGTCCATGGTATGGTGTTTCGACGACCAATTCACCTGTCATGAAACATGCTATTCAATACCGCTTCAACCGCACGCATGCTATGTGCCGGACATCCTTCATGTTGGAAGTACATCGCCATTCTGTCATGCAGTGAAACATCTTATAGTAACATCGGTAGAACATTATGTAGGATATCAGCATACATTGCACCATTTAGATTGCCATCGACAAAATGGGGGCCAAATATCCGTCCTCCCATAATGCCGCACCATACATTAACCCGCCAAGGTCGCTGATGTTCCACTTGTCGTAGCCATCGTGGATTTTCCGCTGCCCAGTAGTGCATATTATGCCAGTTTACGTTACTGCCGTTGGTGAATGACGCTTCTTCGCTAAATAGAACGCGTGCAAAAATTCTGTCATCGTCCCGTAATTTCTCTTGTGCCCAGGGGCAGAACTGTACACGACGTTCAGAGTCGTCGCCACGTAATTCCTGGTGTGTAGAAATATGGTATGGGTGCAATCGATGTTGATGTAGCATTCTCAACAGCAACGTTTTTGAGATTCCCGATTCTCGTGCAGTTTGTCTGCTACTGACGTGCGGATTAGCCACGACAGCAGCTAAAACACCTACTTGGGCATCATCATTTGCTGCTGGTCTTGGTTGACGCTTCGCATGTGGCTGAATACTTCCTGTTTCCTTAAATAACGTAACTATCCGGCGAACGGTCCGGACACGTGGATGATGTCGTCCAGGATACCGAGCAGCAAACATAGCACACGCCCGTCGGGCATTTTGATCACAATAGCCATACATCAACACGATATCGACCTTTTCCGCGATTGGTAAACGGTCCATTTTAACACGGGTAATGTGCCACGAAGCAAATAGCGTCCGCACTGGCGGAATGTTACGTGATACCAAGTACTTATACGTCTGTGACTATTATAGCGCCATCTATTACAAAGTGAAAAACGTGGTCCAACTAAAACATTCATATTTCTTTACGTACTACACGAATATGTAATGAAAAATGGTGGTTCCTATTTAAAAAAGAAGCAGTTGACGTCCGCGTTTGAGCTATGGCAGCGCCATCTAGCGGGCCAACCATAGCGCCACCTGGTTTCCTCCTTCAAGCTAGACGAGTTTCGTTCTTCGTAGTTTTTTCGTTTGATGCTTATTTCATGAGATATTTGGCCCGGTCACTATCAATGGACCACCGTGTATATCCGGCTGTGCAGTACCAGGACAGCTATCTCCTCTTAAATGTCTTATCAAACACCGCGGCCGCCTGGTGCAAACTATCCTGCGGGAACAAGAATCCGCTAATGGAGTGGCCTGCGGTGTCTGCTGACACGGAGTATACAAGCATGAGATTCTTTGAATCCTATGTTACTTCCCAGGAACCCTCTTCGTGGTATTTTATGAAGCATATGGTCCCACTTTTCATGGCAGTGTCCAAGATCTTGTACGACTGGGTATTCATTTCTTACTTCGCTCGTCCTGTATCTTGATGGTCTGCTGTTCCTTGGTGTCGTAAACACCTACTGGGAATATGACGTTTTCATTGTGCCGCGAAATAAATATTTGTTTAAAATTTCATAAGGTTTATTCTTTAATTTGCCACACCCACTGAACCATAGCCCAAACAGTTTCGCAGATGAGTCCATCTACTTAACAGCATGTTAGTCCACATTCTGAATACTGTACGTCAATGAGTGTCCATGGCAGATAAGTGGCGCCATATGTCTTCGTATAGGCAAGTAAATGCTGGTGGCTTATGGGTGCCCGGCAGCGTCCCAGGTGCGTTCTGTTGGGTTCCAATCAGGCTAATTTGGCGGTCCAGACATCAGCGTCAGTCCACTGTTATACTCCTCAAAGCCCCGTAGCACGATGCTGGCCTTGTGGCAACGATAGTTATCCTATTCAAAGATCCGACCTTCACCTGGGAAGACATCAAGCATAAAGGTGCGGTATCATAGATCTGTACCATCCCCACTGGCATCTCACAGTTGGCAACGGAAATGCGCGGTTCTGACAGACGTCAACAGTGGTTGTGCGGGTAACTGAAGGATTCAACTATGCGCTCCTGCTGAACCAAGCCCTCAGCAGCTCCAATTACAAGTGCGCTTTGCCACTGCAGTATAGGATGGCTAGCGGCAGCCACACAAGCCAGTCTCAGTCGCAGCCCTCGACGATCTTCAGTCTTAGTCACACTCCGACAGCTCACTCGTGTAATAGTAGCGACAACCTCACACTGCATGACACCCCTTTAGTTTCTTTTTTGTAATAGCTGGACTCATTTCTGTCTGTTGTTTTGTAAAGTTTCTTCACAACGCTTTAAGAAATGCGTAAGCCAAGTAAAACTACTTCTTAGCGTGCTTATGTGATCGCTAATCATTTCTCTTCTTTCCAGTTTCCCTACAACGACAGCTGCAGCACCACTCTCAAGCCGCGCGGGATTAGCCGAGCGGTCTAGGGCGCTGCAGTCATGAACTGTGAGGCTGATCCCTGCGGAGGTTCGAGTCCTCCCTCGGGTGTGGGTGTGTGTGTTGGTCCTTAGGATAATTTAGGTTAAGTAGTGTGTAAGCTTATGGACTGACGACCTTAGCAGTTAAGTCCCATAAGATTAAAAACAAAGAAAAAGAAAAGAAAACACTCTCTAGCCCACCTTTCCTTCTCTTTTTGTACGAAGTAGTACCCACAGAAGGGAAATCCGCAGTACGCTATAACGCCCACGAAGTCTAAAATTGTCGTGGTGTCTCCGATTACTACCGTATGCCCCACGGACACCATTTGAATAGCGTCCATAGCACAATACTGCCGACCTGCAGCCGTTCATCTCAATGTGAGCAAATCCGGACAAGTAATCGACATGGAGTTACTCGAAACACGATTCATCCCACCAGGTGACATGCGTCCACTGATTTTCGCTTTTGCTCGTGGGAACGCTTCTGAAATGGTAAAAGATGCACAGAAAACTTTTTCTTGTGGATAATAAAATTATATATTCCGCCAACCAGCGTCAGATTCCCATCAGAACGACGAGAACGTTGACCGACGGCATTGTTTAGGGGGCAGTGACCGATCTCAAAATCACGCAGTTTGCGTAATTACTTTGCCCGGATACTGATAGAAAAGACTGATAAAAGAGCTCTCAGGGATGCTGAAATAAATGTTTGATAAAGTAATAGCTGAACACTAGTAGCGTTCCACTGTGGCCTCCAAACAATTCGTCGGCAACTAGCCTTCGCTGCAGCCTGAAAAAGTTCTAAAAATCCAGCATAATAACATGTGGAATTAATGGAAAACGAAAGTAGATTCTCAATTCAAACACGGCTATTGTAATTAAATTAGCGTAATTATTTAACCAAAAATTATAGATACGAGAGCGACTATTTTGTCAGACAGCCATCGAAAACAACAGAGGGAGAGAGAAAGAGAGAGAGAGAGAGAGAGAGAGAGAGCTCTTACTGCTCTTGCTTTTGTATAATCCAAAACAAATTATGGTGACTGCCTTCAATTTGCTTTACAGTTTCGATACACAAAAATTTCTCTGGAACATTCTTTACTGGAAAAGGAAAACAAATATATTTATTACCTATAATCGTGATATTGTCACCTTACTTTACAGATTTATTTACACGGAGAAAATTTATTCTTAATCTATTTTAGCTTTAAATAAACGATTGTCGCATATTCTACTTTTTATTCAAAAAGCATCATTTCATTGTCCCCTTGAGCACTTGTTTCTTATTTTGTCTCTATAAATACAAAACAAGGCTTCAGCTGTGGAAAGATGAGTACAAGTATATATTGTGTTACAGAGGAGTGAATAAATATCATATTCCCACAGAATCATTAACAAAATACACTGTCCATTTAGCAGTTCGTTTAGAGAGAATGTTTGGTACATAGACTTTTCACATTACTGTCTTTGTGTACCTGTTTCTTAAAGTTTGTTGAAATACATTTGATTTTTTGAAAATGTTCGAAAACTATTAGTAAATAAATATGAATATAGCACTACATACTTAAGTTCTTTCTGAGTTTGTTATCTCTTTTTCCTTTTAACTGATTTTTTCTAATAAAAATCTTGACGCACTTATCCTTAACTACAAAACAAGCGCGGCGCGTCCGATTGACACATCACTACAGTGGCCTCTGACGGCGATTCCAGGAAACCCGCCGCCTAGCTAGATGCCCATCGTAGATGGAACGCGTGCGAACGGCTCTGGCGGCTGGCCACACCCCCAATCCTGCTTGGTACATACACATGACGACCGGTTGCGGCCGTTAATACACGAAAATCAAAACAAAGCAGTACCAGCTCTACAAAAATTAGTTCAATATTGCAGAACTACCCTAGAGCAAAATTTGATTAGTTCAACAGATTTCACTTGCATTATTGTCTTCCGTGTATATTGTTCTTACGATCCAGGTCTGTCTTTAAGGAACTTTATTTCTCACTAGTTTGTAGTTGGCACCGCTGTCTAGAGATCGTGGCGTGGTTTCAAACTAAGTGAGTCGAGTTCTTAACCGCTGAGTTCTTCAACAAGCAGTACTCGTTTAAGCTTTTTTTGTGTCCTCTACAGGCATTTCGAGAACGTCTCTGCACAGTTACTGGTTAGAACTGTTAAAAAAATTTGCACTCAGTGCAGAATTGCAAAGTTTGTGTTTGCGACAATTAATCACCTTTCACACGGTGTTTGTTTATTGACGTGGCGGTTTTTTACTTGTCCATTACCTCGATAGTGCAATAATACTTTTTGTAAGTTCACGTAGTCACTTTTGTGTGCGGTTACATGCGTCAACGTGTGTGTACACGTCGAAGACAAGTCATGTGCACCAGACTTATTGCGTTGGCTGGCGTGCAGTTCATAATGGTCAGTTTGACATATAAACTTTTTACTTCACGTAACAATTATTTACATCATACATTTTGGATTCACAACGGCACTCGCCTGAGTGCCCTATTGCGACCATTCTCCACCAGTTTCTAGGCGCTTCAGTCTGGAACCGCGTGACCGTTCCGGTCGCAGGTTCGAATCTTGCCTCGGGCATGGATGTGTGTGAAGTCCTTACGTGGTTAGGTTTAAGTAGTTCTATACTGTAGGGGACTGATGACCTCAGATGTTAGATCCCATAGTACTCAGAGCCATTTGAACCATTCTCCACCAGTTCACGTTGCAATCTTCTTTTATAAAAATACTCACAAATAAATGAGTCCCTTTTCCTTATCCACACCAGTCTGTTCGTTCCCTGGATCGCATTTACTTCTTGCACAAATTAACTGACAAACTTTTTCCATTTGTCTTTCTTACAAGTGACATACTTACCTAGGTTGTTGTCTTGTTACCATGTACCCTCGAGATAATCCCATTCTAGGTACGGATCGGCAATGATCAAAGCATAAACAACATCCAGACAATACAGACTGCGATCACGAAATTAACACATACGTCCGAAATCTCATGTGGCAAAAATCAAAACTCCTGCTCCGCATAAACTCACATAGCTCATGGTCTCACATCGTTTAAAATATAATGTATCATGGTGATGAAATTGTGACAGTATCCCTTTGCATAGCAATTCTCTAATTTAGTACAGAATTCATATCAACTCACTTGAAATAGATACGTAAGAGATTAGCATACACGTGAATATTCACATACAAAATAAAATATGAGTCCAATAGCTCCTTGTACTAACTTCTGCTGGACTTATCAACTAGAAATGCTGCATCCATGCTAACAGTTTGACTATATTTATTGCTTGGCCTGTACATCTTCCTTTCAGTAAATGATCGGCTCAGTTTTGTGTCACCCTATATAGCATAAGTGTGACCTGAGAATACACTCTGTTAACATACAGTTCACTACCAGGTTTAACTAATTGTCCTTTACTTGGTAGTATGACATATTTGTGCCATAGACATCAAATTTGAAAAAAAGAAAAATGCTTACCACAAGATAACTAGTTACATTCAATATTACGTCTCGTGCTCTGTATACACTTAGTTGTAGTAACAGTTCATCTCTTTATGTTTGTACTAGGCACCAAATTATAGAAACATAACTTTGCTTGCCATTTGGCTTTTGTTTAGTACTTTACCCTTATCCTATACTTTAAATGATTTCTACAGAAATATCTTACATAATAAACTTGCCAAACGTCTAGACTTCATGTAGCTAATGCTGAAAATAATCTATTCACTGTCAAAATACTCAGCCCTTGTTTCTGGTTTTATTGTTGTAGTGAGATACTTTCTCGTTACATACTTCTATGAAAACACATAGAAAAACTTCCTAACTACTACTTATATCCAGAAAATACTTAAAAATAAAAGATCATTATTTCTTATAATGCCAAACAAAAGTTAGCAGTTTTATCACCTTCTAACGCTGTCTACATATCGTTGATAATATTTATACCTTTAGTTTTGGTACACTAGTACACGTTCTTCATCGTGCAATAGACTTTCATGGTGTGACAAGTTCAGCATAAAACTTCAAAGAGTGTATATATTCCCCATACAGGGTGGTAGTTAAAATATGAAAAATAAAATGCTTCGATATCTGTGCAAAGATTCTTACTGAACATATTTCTTCAGATCCTTTTGGTGATAAACTTTCAACGATACAGGATAGGCCAATAGGTAACTTCCTTTATGAGAACCAGTGTACATTAGTTGCCATTTCTTTATGGTGTGTTCTCAACCAAATTTTATCTCCAATTTTGAATTCTTATCATACGCCGATTTTCTCAAAGCGGCTGCTGAGCTAAGAGCAACCAAAGCTTGCCTGATGCTTTCCTCACATGACAATTTACTCTCTGCAAACTGCGGAAGTTGATTCAGCCACTCATTTCTCTCAGGCATATCAAACATGAGCGACGCTGGCGTTTGCTGTGTGGAAGTATGCGGCAGGTTGTTTACCACTTGCTCAAAAGGCGTGACGAATTCAACCCATTTGGTTTGCTTGTGGGGTAAATATGTTCTAATGAAGCTGTTGAATTCTCGAAACATCCATTCAGTGGATTTGATTCGGGATGAACATTACTTATTAAAATCTCCTTGACGCTATTTTCTAGCAAAAAACTTTTCCATTTTCTGCCACTTCTTCCTTGTTGATGTCGATCGAAATAATTTCTCCAGGTTTGTGAGTCAGTATAGGATGCAGAGCTCTTTGCTAGAAAGATTAGATGATATAAGTTTCTGACACACTGTACACATGCGTAGCAAACGATGCACGCACCGGTACAAATTTCTAATGTAACAGTACTGTGCGATGTTTCGTTTGCATTTCTCGACCCCAAAGTGTCCCCATGTTACATGTGTATGCCGTATAACATGTTCTTTAAATCAGTCTGGAATTCAAATACACCACATATCCGTTTGGTTTCTTTGCCTATGAAACAATACATTATTGAGCACTTGGTAGTACCATGACAACTTATGATTAGGCTATTCTGCGAGCGTGCGCTTTACTTTCGCCCATTTTGTATCTGCATCCTGTACTGTTCTATATTTCTGCACATTTCTAGATAATACTCTTCACGCAGTGGATCTTTCATTAAAAGTACTTTGGAATGCGACATCTGTTCTATAAGACCCGAATACTCTGGCAGACCTTGCGAAAGCCTAGATAAAGCATCCGCTACCACATTGTCCTTGCCAATGATATGGACTCCTTCATAATAATACTCATGTAACAGGGGAGTCCATTTGGCTTGTTGCTGGTGTAACAACTTAAACGTCAGCAGAAAGCTCAAGGCTTTATGGTCACAATACACTCTCATACGTTCACCATGAATGTAGTAGTTGAACTATTTAATGGCCCAAATCACAACTAATGCCTCTAATTCTATGGCAGAGTGCGATCTTTCACATTCCGTGAGCACGTGGCTTGCAAAATTAATCTCCTTAATTTCGCGTTTCCTCTCGACGTCGTTTTCTTGAAGTAGGCACGTCCCCCAAACTGGAACACGACGCATCTGTCGCAATGCAGAAATTCTCCTGCATGTTCGGGTGGTGCAAGATATTTTACCAGTGCCTGTCTAATTATGTTAAATGCCTCCTGACATTTGTCGGACGATTCTTTCTCAATAAGATCATTCATAAACCGATCTGGCACGAACTTTCTGAAGAAGGAAGCGAGGCTGAGAAACACCTTTAACTGCTTCTTAGTTGAAGGAAGTGGAAAATATTCCAAGGCACTAATCTTTTCGGGATCAGGCAAAATTCCTGCCGGCGAAATGATGTGAGCAAGGAATTTCATCTGGTTCCTTACGAATTTAGACTTGTTAAAGTTAACAGTAACTCCGTACTCCGAAAATTTATTGAGCGCACTGTCCAAAAAAGACAGATGTTCCTGACAGGTAGCTGTTGAGATTAAAAAATCGCCAAAATATAGTGTGACCTAGTTGAACAGTTTGGGTCCTAAAACTGTATCTACTGCTGAAACAAATACTCCGGCACTGACATGCAGACCAAAGGGAAGCACTCGAAATTGTTATCATCTCCCGGCGAAGATAAAAGTGGTTTATTTCCGTGAATCTTCTGAGAGCACCACTTGCCAGAACGAGCAGCAGAGGTCTATCGACGACAGATACCGAACTCTGTGGAATTTCTGTAGCTGTTCCTCTAAATTTCCATCCTGGTTCTTACCGGAAGAATTATTTTGTTGATAGATCGTGCATCAAGAACAAGGCGCACCCCTCCGACAGCCTTGCTCATAGCTAATAATGGGCTGCTCTATGACGAAAGGGAAGGTTTCTATAACACGCCAGTGTATCATCTTCTGAAGCTCCCGTTTGGCAGCTTCCATTTTGGACCACAGCGCGGAATAGGTTGCTTGGCAGTAAGTTTTATGCGCTGTGACTTCCATCCAGTAAACATAATCCTTAATCAAGCCAGGCTTTAATGAAAATACCTCGACGTATTTCTCGAGTAACATATATAATTCCATTTTCTGTTCATCCAATAAGGTTTTCGCTTCATCGGATTTGCATCGTATGAGCGAAGAATCTATTTCGTTTTGCGCACTGTTCTTTAGGTCAGGTGCAAGCTTCGTATACTGTGAATGGTCTTGCACTCACAGCACTCTGTTCTTAATTATTTTACTTTGTATTCCCTGGCACAGTCTGCTGTGTTTTGCTTTTGTTTTTATCAAGTTCAAAACAAATTCTTCACCTCCTACCCTTCTATGGCGTTTCCTATGCGGGAGGTCGATCTTTACATCACGTTCCCGGATTCCATGCCTACGAGACGGGACATGATTAGATTTTTCACGACGAGAAACGTGCATTGATCCGTTCCGTTCTCGAATTCTATACCTATCCGTGCCTCCAACGTAACAGTCTGTCCTCTGGCACCAGTAGCACCATATACCACGCTTTGCTGAACAGACAAAGTCGGAATCTTTACAGACTGCGCTATTTTCCTTAAGAAATTAGCTTCCATCACATTTACTCTTGCACCGGTATCTAAAATCAATGTCGTGGTAATACCTCCCAAAACTGTTAGAACAGCTGCATGTACGTACTCCAAGGGACCTTCACTATTATTGTCTACCAAATCAAATAACTCTTGACGGATGTCAGTCTTGTCGTTATATCGGAGCATGTTTACCTGTTCATTCAAACTACTGCCCCCGTTGCAGCCCGCGACTGGCTTCAGGGAGCTCGATATAGTCGCGTTTAGTTCGACGCCCCTGACGTTGTCGTTGGCTCTTCAACCACCTCGACTATCCGGACGTCCTGATTGTAGTTATTCCTATTTTGGTTTACAGGAGTACCTTGCTCTTAATTATTTTGCGACCACTGATTATTGTGGTCTTGATTCCTATTGTTTTGTCGGTTCCCGTTTCGATTATTCTGATAACCGGGATGGTTCCGATTACTATTTCGTCTTTGTTTTTGAAAGAATGCCTGTCCGTTTTGTGGACCACCATTGTTGCCATTCTGATGTTCGTGTCAGGTTTGCGACGTGCCTTCGTTACTTCGTGACCCGCCCTTACGGCTATTATTGTCGCGGTGTCCGTTCTTTTCCACGGACTGCAAGCCATTGTGGCCAGTGCTGCTTTTCGCATCTTCTCGTGTTAGGTCCATGGTATCAAGCACTGACAAAAAGTATTAAAGGTCAAAATCAGGGACTGTTATTAACTTTTCCCTTATGTGGACAGACAACTTTGCCTTTAAGAAGCGCAATACATCTTTGTGTGCGGCCGGCTCGTCCCAGTATCTCGTTAAATTAATGTATTTTTCGATATACTTATTAAGCCCTCCCTGCTTTGGGTTGTAAATTTCTGGGCTTAAGGCCTGTTTTCTAAGGCGTTCTTGTATGATTACTGACCAGTACTTAGCAAGAACACCCTTTTCAAGTTCTTCATAATTTATGCAGTTCTCTGCGGCTACAGTGGATTCACCGGTTCCCGTGAGATCACCTAAGTTAAGCGCTGTGGGGCGAGGCTGGCACTTGGATGGGTGACCATCCAGCCACCATGCGCTGTTGCCATTTTTCGGGGTGCACTGCCTCGTGATGCCAAGGTAGGACCTACTCCACCGAATAGTAGCGGCTCCGGTCAAAGAAAACCATCATAACGTGCTGACCACACGCCCCTCCGCGTCCTCAACTGAGGATGACACTGCGGTCGGATGGTCCCGATGGGCCACTTGCGGCTACGGTAACCCATAAAGCGCGGTCTCCTTGTATTGTGAGGCAACGAATTGTATTCTCTGCCTCTCACTCCACGACCTGAGCAATACGTTCCGGAATGAACGTATAAAAATGACGGGATGGAATTGTCTTTTGTCTGGGATAAAGACCTGCATTTGCGTATCGATAGTCGGTGCTTCTAGTGGCGGCTGTGGCATTGTTTCCACTGGTCGTCGCACTTTTCTTAGCTGCGACGAAACATCGTCTCGTCACTGTGGAACGTCATGATGTATCATGTGCTTTATGTGAGCGGAGCGTTGGTTTTGCCTTACCGAATTCGGCCATCGCTTTGCTCCTAGCGCGTTTAATTGCGCCTTTCCACTCGAATTTATTTCATCAGTGATAATTTTGTCATTTGGTTCAATTCACTTGGCAAATTGGGTATTTAATTTTTCACTTTCCTCATATAGCCTGGTTTTTAACACTTAATCTTTTTCTACGAACAGGTTGTCGACACGTTGTGTTAATTCGCGCATAGTATCTTCCATCGTCTTCTGTGTTAATTGCATTGTTTCCACATCTTTTGATAGTTTGGAAACGGTTTTTGGTAAACCCTTACATGCCTCCTTTAGGCTGGTAGTTTCGTAAGCTATTGTTCCTAAACCAGTGTTTAATCTTTTTACTAATTCTTCATTTACATAAGTGGAAATCTGAGTGACGAACTGTTTGTCACGTTTAGTCAAGGTATTATTTGTTTGAGTTGTCAGCGCTACATTTCTTTCAGCAAGAGTAGTATTGACCTGCGTAGAGATTTGTAAAACTAATTGTTTATCCCTTTTAGAAAGGAAGTTGTTTATGTGTGAAGCAAGTGCTACATCGCGTTCGTTTAATGTAGTATTTATGCGTGAAGCAAGCGCTTCATCGCGTTCATTTAACTTAGTATTTATGCGTGAAGCGCACTCCATCGAGTGCGTTAATCATCTCAGCAATTTTATTGGATAACAGGGAAATGGGATCTACTACGGGAGGAGGTATTTGCTCGGCACTTTCCATTGCTTGTGCCTGCGTATTAGTTTCTGACTCCACATTTTGAGCATCGGATTCTGCCACCGTTGGATCGGTACTACTGTTAGCACCATCGACGTTATTTTCAGAAACACTGTCATATGCGGAATCCACGTTTTCACGTTTACCTATCTTTGTCATAACGCAAATTGGATATTTACTTTGAAATAAAATTTCTTGACAACACACTGAATAATTAGCGTCAATTGACCAGAAACTAATTGTTGTGTTACTAAAATGACAATATGGATGCTTCAAACTAAAATAATCCACTATCGCTCGTTTTTGTTTCCCTTCCGTTCAGGGGAAAAGTATTCATCTTAATCCAGCGCTTAGCAACCATGCATACTGCAATTACAAAAAAAAAAAAAAAAAAAAAAAAAAAAAAAAAAAAAAATCAAAATGCATGAAATCCCAAATTTACCATGAATTAAAAGAGCTACGGGTTGCAGACTACGAAAGCAGAGGCAACTGGTAACATGTTGATAATCATACCTTTTTTTTCCGCGTTGTTACTTGGAGTTTGCTTTGATTCCCGTTACATTAGTTAATTTCATTTATGTTTCGTGTACCCGTCATTAGTTTGTCCTTGACTCCAACTATAAAGTCGATTCATGAAAAACACTACAAAAAAGCATCGATTAATGTCATATAATTTCGTTTCGAGCAACACGTTCACTGCGCGAATATACAGGCAATATTTAAAACAATAATGTTATATTGTTATATATCACTGTTGCTAGTGGCAAAGCTTCTGAAATGGTAAACTGGTGCAAAGAAATTTTTTTCTTGAGATAATGAAATTATATATTCCGCCAACAAGGATCAGATTCCTATCAGACCGACGAGAACGTTGACCGACCACATTGTTTAGCAGCCGGTGACCGATCTCAAAATTACACAGTTTGTTTAATTACATTGCCCGGCTACTGATAGAAAAGACCGGTAAAAGAGATCTCATTGACGCTAAAATAAAAGTTTGATTAAGTAACAGCCAATTGAACTCGTTGGCAACTCTCCTTCACTGCAGCCTGAAAAAAAGTTCTAAAATCCAGCACAATAATATGTGTTATTAATGGAAAAGGAAAGTACGTTCTTAATTCAAACACGGCTATTGTAATTAAATTAGCGTAATTATTTAACCAAAAGTTGTAGATACGAGAGCGACTCTTAGATTTTGTGAAACAACCATCGAAAACAAACTAGAGAGAGAGAGACAGACAGACAGAGCGACAGAGACAGAGTGAACTCACAGCTCCTGCTTTTATATAATCCAAAAACAAATTACGGCGACTGCTTTCAACTTGCTTTACAATTTCTATACATAAACATTTCTCTGCAACATTCTTTACCGGAAAAGCAAAAAATATATATTTCTTACCTTAATTCGTGATCTTTTGTCCTTACTTCACAGATTTATTTGCACATAGAAAATTTCTTCTTAATGTATTTTAGCTTTAATTAAACGATTCTGGCATATTCTACTTGTTATTCAAAAAGCAACATTTCGTCTGCTTATCATGCATTACAGAGCTGGCAATCCTGCGTTCTCTACTTTGCGTGATGAAGCGTTGACTTATAATACGTTGTCGTCTACTCGTCGTTTCACAGCCCTTAGCTACTTTCCATTAGCGCTCACGACAGTAGCACACCAACAGCAGACCGCCTCCGTCGTATCCGTGATGCTCGTTCCTACTGCTACGCCATAACAGTCTGACCTTCATTAACGATTCTTATATAAGTGGATTTTCACACAGCCGTCCTGTGCCGTCGGTACAATGATCTGTAATTCGTTTCGGCTCCGCTTCTACGCACTATCCGATCAATTGTATCAGAGCGCCCTTTACGACGGTGCCAAGTTTACTAAGGACACTTTAAATTACGTATCTGAAAGTCTGTGGAAGAATAACCGTCTGGTCAGGAGCATAAATCAGAGAACCTGGTGATCACTGACACTGAAGGTCTACAGAAAAGTGGAGTTCTAAGTGATCAAGAAGGTATTCCCTTAGGTTGGGGCTCGTGGCAGGCCAGGCCATTTCAGAGATGTTATTGCCAACAAACCACTGTCTGACATATGCTGCTTTATGATAGGGTGCATCATCATGCTGAAACAAGCTCCGAAATGATCTTCTGCCGTTCGCAGCACGCAATGTGGTAACGCGTTCATATCCTCCCACAATTAGCCTTTGGTTAAGCGCAATAAGGAGAGCACACCATGACCAAGAAAAACACATCGCAACGTAACAACACCAACACCGTACTGATGTATTATTACTACACCTGAAGCCGGAACCCTTTCGTCAGACGGCCACAGGGTACAGCGTCGTCAGCGTCGTCCATCACTCGAGGTCACTCTTTCTCGTCACTCACTGTCCCGTGGTGTCGCTCGTTACACACCTCCAGCGTAGCTTAGCACTGGTTACAGAAATATACGGCTTAAAAGAGCTGCACGATCATTGTACTCCACTGACTGTAGCTCCCTACATACGGTATTTGTGCTTTCTTGTAGCATTTCGGAGCTCACGCGTGATTCCTTCCGTTGGTTTAATGTGGTTTTTTTCTTAATCATCCTCCACAACGTTCGAGGGTTCCCGCCAGTCAGTACATGACGACTGCTTACGTTCGCATTCCAACTTAGCGCACGCGTCACCTACAACCGACTCTGGCACCTTTACGAAGTTTGAAATGCCCTTTATTGATTGTGGCAGAGGAACTAGTCCTCATTCTAAGTCACTAAGCTCTCCTGACCGAGTCGTTCTGCTGTTACTTCTTGCCTGCTGACAGCAGGGTGCTCCCCTCCATACACACCCCACCCCAATCCCTCCCCCACCCCACCTTTTATGTTGTAGTCAACTCTGCATTACACAGAGGTGTTGAGATACTTTTGATCAGCCGATGTACTTTCCTTATCTTGTCTCGTGCCTGCAATTCCTACAGGCGGCATACAATTTCGCGGTGGGCAGTGCTCATAATGCTTGGGTTCATCAGTTTGTACAGGTGACGCAAAGTCACTTTGAGCGTTATATAAAAGAACTATCTGAGTACCTGACATTCCCGGGTTCGATTCCCGGCGGGGTCAGGGATCTTCTCTGCCTCGTGATGGCTGGGTGTTGTGTGATGTCCTTAGGTTAGTTAGGTTTAAGTAGTTCTAAGTTCTAGGGGACTGATGACCATAGATGTTAAGTCCCATAGTGCTCAGAGCCAGTACCTGACACGGCCAGCGTATTTATTCCAAACTGCTATCAGTCCACTTCCTTGTTTGGCCTCGGTCTGTCCATCTCCTCCTCTGCAATCTTTACCTACGACCGCCTCCTCCTTCTCTGTCCATCTCTTTCTCCTCGAGCTCCCTCCACCTCCCCAACCTCCTCCTCCTCTACTTACCCATGTCCTTTTCTTTCCCTGTCCGTCTGCTTCTCTGTCTCTGTCCATCCCCTCCACTTTCCTCTCTATATCCATCTCCTCCTCTGTCCATTTGCTCCTGTCCCATCCTTCCCGTCGTTCCATCTCCTCCTCCACCTCTCTGTCCACCTACGTCTCTTCCCCTCTCTGTCCACCTCCTCTTCCTCCTCCCCCTCCCCCTGTCTGTCCATCTGCTACTCTCCTGTCTGATTACATCTCCTCCTCTTTTCTTTCCTTGTCCATCTCCTTTTCTCCCCTCTCTTTGTCCATTTCCTCTTCTTCCCTTTCTCTGTCTGTTTCCTCTTCCCACTCTTTCAGTCCATCTCCCCCTCCACATTCTCTCTGTTCATCTCCTCCTAAATACACTCTCTGTCCATCGCCTCATCTTTACTTTCTCTGCCAATCTCCTCCTCCTCATCTCTGTCTCTCTGTCTGACCCCACCCCCTTTTCTCTCTACGTTATCATCCCAATCCAATAGGTAGATCGTGGTTCTCACCCAATAGTACCTCTTTACAGATAGTAAGTTTGTCTGAAATCGAGTGAAGGTTTAGGAGGAGCTTTTTATACATAGATTTGCCCACATATACAGGTATGATGTATATTTATCATATATTTAGTATATTTCATTCATATTTGTAGACATGATTGACCTGCTCTCTAGCGAATTTCGCCATGGAGTTTCCTTTTCACGCAGCTCAATGGTTATTACCGTCATATCTCCTATATTACTTGTACAGTGATTTAATCTTGTATGTACATTTAGCGACATCAGTTGACATTGTTTCAGAAATGTGTTGCATAGAGAGTAATTAGTAAAGAAGTAATAAATATAATTGTAATGCATGAAGTGGTATCTTTTCACACACTTAATTGTTTACGACATTATATGTCCTGAACTATGTGTCGTACAACGATATAATTTTGCAGGTGCTTTCTGAGGTACAAGTGAATACTGTCTGAAAATATGTGGCGAGTAAATTTAGTAGTAAAGAAGTAATAAATTAGAAAGTGATGCCTGGCGCTGCTGTTTTAGCTGCATGAAGAGCGAAAATGTAATAAACGGCAGCCATTTTTCCTTTCATCATTTTGTGCTAATCGTCAGAGAGATAAATGTTTCTTAAAAGTTTCAAGATATGTGTGAAGTTTGTTGCGCGTCCCTAAGTGCTCTAATCCTCAAATACTGTATAAATAAAGTCAGAGTATTCGCGACTCATGGGTTACATTTCTTTTTCAGCCCCATACCCACCTCTTTGACAGATAGATCGTTGCTACTACACAGCGATTCTTTGCAGACACTATGAGATATGTGTACCAAAGTTAAAATCTTCTGGGTTATTAGGCCACGTCATGTTTTTTTTCTAAAATGATCGACGTTTCGGCCCCTCTGATGGGATCTTTCTCAGGTTCTTCTGGTGTCTACTACTGCTAGAACACAGTGTTCTAGCGGTAGTGGACATCAGAGGTTCCTGTGGAAGATCCCAGTAGAGGGATCGAAACGTCGATCATTTTATAAAAAACTTGACGCGGCCTAATAACCCAGAAGATTTTAACTTCAGTGACAACGGCCACGAAAGCCTGCAGACTTACATATGTGTACCAAGTTGGCTGAAAAACGGTTTAGGTGGAGATTTGGAATGTGAATACGTAATACATTTTTGTAATATGTATAGATACCGTAACAGAATCAGAGATTATCTGAGTAGTGGCTGATGGGGACTCGGTGGAGTTGTCGAAGGAACTAGGGAACAGCGCAGTTCCGTGTCGCAGACTGCGTCCCTGAAAAACCGCTGGCTGGTCCACTCTCTAATCGGAGGCCCGCGAGATTAATGAGCCCCTCAGGGACGGGATGGGATGGGATGGGATGGGATGGGATAGGATGGGGATGGGCGGCGGGGAAGGCGGCGTCGGCGGAATGCCAGGCCGGCCACGGCGAGCGCGGTGCGGTCCGCTGTCGTCGGGCGGCCGCCGCGGTTCCTCGGGCCGCAAAGAAAAAGGCCGGGGAGGGGCAGAGCAGAGCAGCGCAGAGCAGGGCCACGGCAAGAAAAAATTTAATTTGCAGCCGCACAGAGGGGCACGCCGCCGCGCCCAGGCCGCAATTCGCTTTACGGTCCGCGCCGTCGCTCGCTTCACTGTGTGAGCTCTGCTGTGAACAGCCGCTTGCATCACCTCTCTAGAGATAACATGTACCTTCCACATGCTTGCCTTTATTTTGAATTTTTCACCGACTCAGAATTAAGAGACATTTCTTGGCGTTGGATGTGTTAGCGGGATAATTGAAAGGTGACATCAATAGAGAAGACGTCTTTGGGCTTCCAGTTACGTAGCCTCCCGTCTACATCCCTGTAAAAGTACGTATTAATTTCTAATGCATGACACCTTCGCTTTAATTTTTAGATCGTAACACAACTTTTTTGCTTTCATTTTCTACATCTACATCTACATACATACTCCGCAATCCACCATACGATCCGTGGTGGAGGGTACCTCGTACCACAACTAGCATCTTCTCTCCCTGTTCCACTCCCAAACAGAACGAGGGAAAAATGACTGCCTATATGCCTCTGTACGAGACCTAATCTGTCATGTCTTATCGTGGCGGTCTTTCCGCGAGATATAAGCTGGCGGCAGTAAAATTGTACTGCAGTAAGCCTCAAATTCTGGTTCTCTAAATTTCCTCAGTAGCGATTCACGAAGAAACGCCTCCTATCCTCCAGAGACTCCCACCCGAGTTCCTGAAGCATTTCCGTAACACTCGTGTGATGATCAAACCTACCAGTAACAAATCTAGCAGCCCGCCTCTGAATTGCTTCTATGTCCTCCCTCAATCCGACCTGATAGGGATCCCAAACGCTCGAGCAGTACTCAAGAATAGGTCGTATTAGCGTTTTATAAGCGGTCTCCTTTACAGATGAACTACATCAACCGTTATTAAGAAAGTAAACACGCAGCGCGAGAAACATCTTTCAAATGGCTCTAAGCACTATGGGACTTAACATCTGAGATCATCAGTCCCCTAGAACTTAGATCTACTTAACCTAAGGACATCACACACATCCATGCCCGAGGCAGGATTCGAACCTGCGACCGTAGCAGTCACGCGGTTCCGGTCACAGCGGCCGGCCTACGAGAAATACATCAACCAGGAAGCCACATCTGCGACGTGACAATAATACACTCTAAGACAAAGAAAGTGACGCACCACCAAAGAATTAAACGAATGAGACGTAACTCGGTGGGTGCGGTACCCGTGTACAGACAAACAAATAATTAAAATTCCAAAAACTTTTGATGTTTTACTGAAGAGGAAGTGCTTCACAAGTGGAGAAGTCAATAACGCGTTGGTCCATCTCTGCTCATCGAAAAAGTAGTTATACAGCTTTGCATTGATTGACAGAGTTTCTGAATGTGCTCCTGAGGGGCGTCGTGCCAAATTCAGACCAACTGACGCGTTGAGCTGAATGGAGGGTCCTGCTCATAATGCTCCAAGCTCAGAACGGCTTACCGTGAAGAGCAACGAAGTGGGGCATAGAACAGCGTCGATGTTCAGATGTGCTGTAACGGTGTCGCAGATGACAATCAAATGGATCCTGCTATGAAGCGAAATGGCGCCCCAGACCATCACTTCTGCTTGTCGATCTGTATGGCGGGTGACAGTCAGATTGGTATCACGTGTTGCCTCGTACGTCTCCAGATGCGTCGTCGCTGAATCAGGGCTCAGTTCCAAGTGGGACTTATCATTACTAGAGGCCGAAGATGTGTCTGGAGATGCCACGGACTGAGGTGGGATACCAACCTCATTGTTGCCCACCACACGACCTGGCAACCAGGAATGGTGATGTGAAGTGCCATACCATTTCATGGCAGGACCCCTTTGGTTGTCATCCGCGGCACCCGTAAAGCACAGCCGTACATCGACTATACTTTATGCCCCGTTTTGTTGCCCATCATGACATTACGTCAAGATAATGACAGCCTGCGTAAGGCGAGAGTTTCTAATCGTCGTCTTCGTTCTTATTAAACCCTAACTTGGCCAGGAGGATCTCGGATCTCTCCCCAATTGAGGACGTTTGGAGCATTATGGGCTGGGACCCCCAGTCAACTCGGAGTTTGGATGGTCTAACGCGCCAGTTGGACTAAATTTGTCACGGTACTCTCAGGAGGACATCAAACAACTCCATCAATCAAGAAGCTGAATAACAATCGAAAAAAATTTCTAATTCAGGACGAAGTGCCTCTTAATTTTAAGGTAATTGAAGGAAAAATCTACTTTGTTAGGCTGCGTCATGTTCCTCTTCAATGTCTCCTAATTACACTCCATCGACACCTCTGCTGGGATTATCTTCAGTATGCTCTGGTATTCGCGGTTAGCTGAAAATTGTCAAAGATCAATGTGACATTCATATATGAAAGGGAGTTTTGTCCTGCTCATGCATTGGGTGAAATTTCTCTGGGTACTATTGGTGGGCTATCGTCACTGGATAGAAAGCGAAACTGGTGGAGTAGGAGACAAAAAAATAAAAAAGAATTAAAAAATAAGACGAAGTACCACGAAGAAAACTTCATATCAGCGCACACTTCGCTGTAGAGTGAAAATTTCATTCTGCCACGAAGAAATTAGCCGAATGGTGCAGAGGTCGGTAGATGTAATGTACTTACAGATACAGGCAAATAAATGATTACAATTTCAGAGAAATTCAATTGTTCATTCATGAGAAAGACCTTTACAAAGTCAGGAAGTCAATAACGCGTTGATCAACCTCTGGCCTCATGATGCAACATTTCTGACTAAGAGTTATTGTTTTATTCCTAAAGATTACAAATGAATTGAGCGAGCTTATTATAAGTGACTCATGTCATAATGTAGGATGAGGGCACCACAGCGTATGATGCAGATGGTCATGCATATTGCACCAACAGAAGCTACCTATGGCTAAAGAGCATAATCCTCTTCTCTGCATGCGAACCTACTTATTTTTATTTATTAACTTTCAGAAAAAACCCACATTGCACGGGTCTTTATTAACGTCTGTGCCCAAGGCCTCATATCCAAGGAATTTGTTTTTAACTTATGGATCTGCTTTGCGTACAAAGTTTGAAGTACTAGCGTTGAGGATATGAACAAAGAGCTTGTTTGCTTCAGTAACACGGAAGAAAACTACGCAGAGCCTCTCCCGCTTTATTTATGGTCACGGCATAACATAAGCTCATCATGAATTATTCATTTTTAAACCTAAACTGTTTATTGTTAGGAATAAGGGGGATTCGGGTTATTAAAACCTGTTCGCCTGTCACATCCCATCAAATTTTCTGCTTCTGTGATGTTATGTTGGAGAGAAGTAACTTCAAGCTTCTGAGAGTGAAGAGCTCTGAGATGCGAGATTATTAACGATACTCTCGATCAGAGGTATGTCGCGCCTAGGTTTCTGAAGGAATTTCCAAACAGGAGGTTAACGCGTAATGTTCTTGAGTCTCACTATCTGCATTGGATTCTTAAGACCCCATATTCCTTAGTCTTTTAGCAGTTTCGGTGTATTCATAAAGGCTCGTCGGTTCTCAAGGCATTTTTATTAGTAAATAAAACAAAATAAAAACCCATAAGTAGGCACCCAAATCACAAAGCAAACTTAATACATGTTTTTTTTTTATTGCATTTCGATTCGCCCGTTCCCAGAGGGGGGAAAACGAAAGGACTCGGGGAGAAAGGGAATCAGAGAGAGCGTAGGCGGGGAAAAAACAGGATGGAAGGGGGGAGAGGGAGCCCGAGGAAAGGACAGAGGGCGAGAGAGAGGAGGAGGTGAGGATCTGAGTCTATAGGAGGGATAGGTGAAGGGAGAGAAGACATCATCCACGAGGAAGAATTGATGGAAACCATCTTGGGAAAGGAGATGAAGAGTGTAGTCGTGGAGGGTAGGGAGGATACAACGGTGAAGGCACGGCAGAGGGCGGGGGTTCGAGAGGAGAGGAGCAACCAGGGGATGAGGAGGATCAAGTCGGCGGGAGATGTAGAGGACGCGGATATGTTCGAGGAAAAGGACCAGCGGGGGGAAATGAATCAGATCATAGAGGATCTGCAAGGGGGGACGGGAGGCATATACGAAGGCGAGGCAGAGTGCATGGCGCTCAAGAATCTGGAGGGACTTATAGAATCGGGGAGGGGGGAGAGGTATATCCAGGCGGGACTGGCATAACAGAGGATGGGACAGATTAAGGATTTGTAGGTGTGGAAGATGGTAGAGGAGTACAACACCCATGTCCGCCCAGAGAGGCGTTTAAGGAGTCGGAGGCGGTTGTGGGCTTTGGACTGGATAGAGCGGATATGAGGAATCAGGTGAGGTGACGGTCAACGGCGAGTCCAGGGTAGGTGAGCGTGGGGAAGAGACGGACAGGACGGGCGTAGATGGTACGGGAAAACTTAATATGTTTCTCCTAAGATAAAAACAGGACCTATCGACAGAAGCAAAGCAAATCCATACATCTTAACCAAGTAAATCAAATGTTAGTTTGTATTAGTAAAGATAATAATGTGGCACTTAACTCTGTCACTGGCGTAGACTTCCGAAAATACATCTGTCACTGCGATAAAAAAAAAAAAAAAAAAAAAAAAAAAACTAACAGTGCCAACTACTGGTTCTTCCGTGGAATACTCCTCGATGATTACACAGCCGAACAACTAAGCTGATATAATGCCGAATAAAACGTTAAATTACGATACCTTAATTTTTCGTGTTCCGAATTTGAGGACATAGACTAATATTGACCCAATCTACGCTCAAGTTATCGGTGAAAATCGTTTTCAGACATATGAGACGGTTTTAATGTTTTATTATTAGTGTAGGCTAGCGAGCCGCATTGCCTTCACACGGTTAGCGTTAAATATCTATTGTCAAATGTTTCATCTGGAATAGCGGTAATAAATTATATATACAAACCCTCCATTTGAATCTGTCTGTCTATTACTGAAAACCGTATCAAAAACCCTACTGTGGTTTCTGAGATTAGCCTTTACACAAAAGCAGAAAAATATTTGACGGAGGACTTTATAATATATTTCGATATTGTATTGTATGTTAACAGGGGACCTAGAAACGACGGAGAGGCTCCGTCCCCGTCACAGCCGCAGTAGTCCACGACCACACGACGGCTGCGGTGGCGTTCTCGCTTCCCGCGCCCGGGTTCCCGGGTTCGATTCCCGGCGGGGTCAGGGATTTTCTCTGTCTCGTGATGACTGGCTGTTGTATGATGTTCTTAGGTTAGTTAGGTTTAAGTAGTTCTAAGTTCTAGGGGACTGATGACCATAGATGTCAAGTCCTATAGTCCTCAGAGCCATTTGAACCATTTGAACGGCTACCGCAGTCCACTTCACCCCTCCGCCGCCCAACACCGAACCCAGGGTTATTGTGCGGTTCGGCCCCAGGTGGACCACCCAGGCAACGTCTCACACCAGACGAGTGTAACCCCTATGTTTGCGTAGTACAGTAATGGGGGTGTACGCGTCGCGGAGGACTTGTTTGCGCAGCAATCGCCGACATAGTGTGACTGTGGCCGAATAAGGGGAACCAGCCCGCATTCGCCGAGGCAGGTGGAAAACCGCCTAAAAACCATCCTCAGACTGGCTGGTTCACCGGACCTCGACACATATCCGCCGGGTGGATTCGTGCCTGGGACCAGGCGCTCCTTCCCACCCGGAAAGCCATGCGTTAGACCGCACGGCCAACTGGACGGGCTATTTTGATATTAGTGGTAGACGTGTGCAGATTCTGGTCAAGCTTCGCTGCTCTGTGTAGATGCGTCTGCTATTGCGTTACTGCTTTTCCCGCCACATTAGGCCTCCGCTGTTACTGGCCAGATAATAACTCCCGCTATTGTCATGATATGTCCCTCCAAGCGCCAACTGAATGCTAAGTAGTATAATTATAAAAATGTGCACAAATATCACTCTTAGTCCAACTATTAGTGAAAATTGAATCAAAATCCCAGTTCGATCTCTGAGATTAGGCTTCAAATACAGACAGAAAAAAGCAGCGTTGGACTTTAAGTTCTACATATGTGTGGATACTAATTAAATTAATCCTGAATAGATTGTCAAATAGCACGAGTGATCGACCCAGTACTACACTATTATGAGGTATTTAGATCATCATTTTACAGTTAACTTGATGTAAAACATTGATATACTACGAGCTTACGGAAAACTTGGTGCAAAATCGCCTACAAAGCGAACGAAAGACCGCCCAGAGAAGTGATTCACGCCAGCCAGACAGTGCAAACTACGATGGCACAGAGTAAGGACGTTAAGATCGGTCATTTGCGAGCGAACTACATTACATTAAGTGTTCGTGTACTTCTAATACCTCCTGTGACATGTTAGTAGTACGTAATGTTCAGTTATAAAGTGATAAATACCCGACTTTTGATTAATTGTACCCATAGATAATACGTCATGTGACCTTGATAGGTGCATGCTAGATTGCACAATATTGTAGAAGTCAGACAGTCTTTTTTTTTTTGTTTTTAACAGTATCCATACCTCTGTTTGTCTACTCCATATCTCCTCCTAAACCAGTAGACCGATTTCATAAAAATATGGTACACATATCGCATAATACCTGAAGGTATCGCTGTAAGGGTAAGCAGACGCCAGACCACACATGACATGTAGAATTCAGAAGAGTTCAGTGAGACTAGCGATGATGTAACCAAATACTTAATGATTTCAGCGTCAGCTCCACTGCACTCCCTGTAAAAGAATCTAAATACTAACTAAATTTAGTGGAAGGGGTTCAAGGCTTTCCTATTTTTAGTTAGCTGGTAAAATAACGTCGAAAAAGCATTGGAAATTTTATTCTACTCACAAAACATTGTTTATAAATTGCACTATTAATAAAAGGAGATGTTTTAATACAGGATGGTAAAAACCAACAGCGTTCAACAAAAATGTGAACGAATATTCCCTGAATGGGTTTCCAAGTTCTACAATGGATCGAACGATGACCTATGCCATATCACATCTATAATCTAGGTTTAAATTAAGTTTCACAAAAGAAAAAACTATCAAACTGGTCTACAGTGACCCTCAATTATCTTTAATTACTTATCTAACTTGTCGTAAATTACAGTGGCTGATGTGGCTTCTCAATAACTATATAACAGAAAAACCATCGCGTTTCAGATTTTTTACTTAAAGTGGCAAATGTGAACACCATGAGCTTTAATTGACGATCGACACTAGTATTACGCAAAAAGGGGGTGTAACAGATGAGACTTCTGCAGTTCTGAGTGAAGCTTTATGCGCTGTTATGCGGCATCGCGTGCGTTCATTACCTTGTCGGTGTTCGTCAGGGGGCAGCGGGCAGCACAGCTCCGCTCACCTCGCTGTCTCGGAAGTAACTCTCTCCTAACTTCTCCTTACTACAATTTACCGAAGTTGGTTTAAAAAAACTATCTGACTGTGTTTTCGTCTGAGCAATCAGAGTCTCAATGTTAACCTTAAGCTCCGCCTACAAAAATTCTGTCTATCCAATGAGAAACGTTATACTTTTCGTGGTAGGGCAATGTTTTTTAAGGCTTGCAACGAAACAGAGACGCGAAAAAGTCTCACGCTAAAACTTGCAGCTGGTGTGGTCCTTTTAGCGTTATCGTAAGATCTATACTGTTCTTCTGGAGGGCTCTATCTTTTAACATGGGCTGGGGGGAGGTCCTAACGTAACAAAGACGCGAAAAAGTCTCACGCTAAAACTTGCGGGTGGTGTAGCCCTTTTTGTGTTAACGTAACATCTATACTGTTCTTCTGGAGAGCTCTAGCTTCTAACATTGGCTGAGGGGTGGTCCTGACGTAACAGAGACGCGAAAAAGTCTCACGCTAAAACTTGCGGGTGGTGTGGTCCTAGCGGTTAGCTGGCGACGTGGGTGTCCGTCCGTCCCTTATCGTCGGGCCTTCCAGCTTAACACGGTTCTGCTCTCGGCTTCTGTTCTCGTTTCTCCCCTCTGAACTGCGACTGTCTCACATTGGGAAGGTATGACATGCATTTAGGCATTCTACTGTTAGTCTGTGGAATTCCATTTGCTCACTCGTTACTCGTATTACTTTGGTTAATTTAATGTCACGATTTATTCGGAGCTATGTGACATACTACTGGATTTGCTTATCATGTCAGGGTTTTCATGGAAGGTGTTGGATTTGCCTGACACCTTACACCTTTTAATACATAAATACGTCGGTTTGTCAATGATTCTTGTCCCTTGCCAGTGAAAGAATAAAAATGAAAAATTTTTGTCCTCATTTAAACAAATCAATCATCACAAATAAATGCTTAAGTTACTACACAAAACATGCCCTTACGAACTGGAAACAATAAACAACAACTTGAACCATTTCTAGCAAACATTCACAAAACGCTAAGAATCATTGTGAATTCAAAAGTAATATGTAAGTTATTCATCAAAAATTATTTTTTCTAATTGATATCATCATTAAAGAATAAGCATATGTTTTACCCTTACAGCGGAGACAGGACCACACCGCCCAGCCGCAGCGGCAGCTTTGCCTCCCAGGTCCCGAGAACTCAGTCAGTGCGATTATTGGCTTTGGGGTTACCTGAAGTCGCAAGTGTATCGTGATCGACCGACATCCCTAGGGATGCTTAAAGACAACATCCGACGCCAATGCCTCACCGTAACTCCGGACATGCTTTACAGTGCTGTTCACAACATTATTCCTCGACTACAGCTATTGTTGAGGAATGATGGTGGACATATTGATCATTTCCTGTAAAGAACATCATCTTTGTGTTACTTTGTTATGCTAATTATTGCTATTCTGATCAGATGAAGCGCCATCTGTCGGACATTTTTGAACGTTTGTACTTTTTTGGTTCTAATAAAACCCCATGTCATTCCAAGCATGTGTGTCAATTTGTACCTCTCTATCTACATTATTCCGTTATTTATTCAGTTTTCAAATTTATACTGACTTTTTGATCACCCCGTATATAAGACAAGTGTCTGTCGCAATTGCTAGATCGGTTACTGCTACTACAATGGCAGGTTATCAAGATTTAAGTGAATTTGAACTTGGTGTTACAGTCGGCGCACGAGCGATGGGGCTCAGTATCTCCGGGGCAGCGATGAAGTGGGGATTTTCTCGGACGACTGTTTCACGAGTGTACTGTGAATATCAGGACTCCCGTAAAACATCAAATCTCCAACTGGGGCCGGAAAAACATCCTGCAAGAGCGATACCATCGGCGACTGAAGAGAATCGTTCAACGCAAATTGGGCCATCAACCAGCATCATCCTGCGAATTATCCAACGAAGCGTCATCGATGTGAGTTTTCTGAGCCAAAGGCGCAGTCGTGTACCTTTGATAACAGCACGACACAAAGCATATGGAAACATGTTGCCTTGTTGCACGAGTCTCGTTTCAAATTGTATCGAGAGGATGGACGTATACGGGTATGGGGACAACCTCAGGAATCCACGGATCGTGCGTGTCAGCAGGGTACTGTTGAAGCTTATGGAGGCTCTGTAATGGCGTGTGGCCTGTGCAGTTTGAATGATACGGGACACGTCTGGCAAGTGACACTTACGTAACCATCCTGTCTGATCACGTGCATCCATTCATGTCCATCCCGACGGACCTGGGCAATTCCAGCAGGACAATGCGACACCTCGCACGTCCAGAATAGCTACAGAGTGGCTCCAGAACACTCTTCTGATTTTCAAACACTTCCACTGGCCACCAAACTCCCAGGTTATTCAGCATACCCGGGATGCCCTGAAACGTGCTGTGCAGAAGAGACCTACATCCCTTCGTACTGTTACCGATTTATGGACAGCCCTGCAGGGCTCATGGTGTCAATTCCCTCCAGTACTACTTCAGACACTAGTCGAGTCCATGTCTCGCCGTGATGCGGCACTCCTGCGTGCTCGGGGGGGGGGGGGGGGGGGGCGGGGGGGGGGGGCGTTACACGATATTAGGCAGGTATACCAGCTTCCTTGGTTCTTCATTGTACCTGCAAAATTACATAATTTTAGGACACCGAGTTCATAAGATATGTGGCCACAAATACTGAGATGCGTGAAAAGCTGCCACTTCATGCATGACATTTCAAGTTGTTTCTTCTTTGACACTAACTCTTGTAAGACGTATGCGTTGCCGGCGATGGGCGAGGCATGGCAGAGTCTCTGACCAGAGAGTAGTATGTAGTTAGTTGTTGCTTGTCGCTAGTCGGCGCGAGTCGGCGTCAGTCAGTCTGTAGTCTGCGCTAGTAGGCAGTCGGTTTTAGTCTTTAGTCCGTGCTAGTAAGCTGTAGTATGCAGTGGTCGGCGCGTGCCCGCGCGTGTCGGCAGTCTGCTCTGCTCGGGACTCTGGAGAATGAGTATTATTGTAGAAGGTAAAGAAGCAGCCTTGCGCATATTTAATAATATATGTTAATTGTAATTTAATTTGTTCAGAAAAAATGCCCCAATAATAATTTTTTTATAAAGTAAATCTTTTAAAGAAAAGTAATCATTTCAATTTAAAGAATTTTTCCACTCTTTTGAAGAAAAAGCATTCATTTCAATTTAAAGAATTTTTCCTATGCATCCCTTCGAAGAATCAAAAAAATATATATATACGCCAGCATTGCACGAAGCTGTGTCGATAAATAAGAGCAGATATAGTTGCAGTTTTTATTGAGGTAAGAATTTTTGCTTTCGTTATTCAGAATACAGGGCCGAAGGTCAGCGCTGCTGTCCTTATAAAATTTACCAGATATTATTATTTCTGTTAGGAGGTTACATTTCGTTCATGGTTCATTATTTAATTAATATTATTGTTGGTTTATGGTTCCATTTTGCATTATTATTAAACATTATTTTTGTTAGGAGCTTACATTTGGCTCCATTTCACAAATTCTCATTTATTAAAATATTGCGGGGAGGTTACACTTGGCGACATCCGGACCAGGATCGTATTTCTTTGTGAATCTTCTGATAAGTAGTCAAATATCTGCTATTAATTACTTAAATGTAATTAGCATTTGGCGCAACGCATTTACTAATTTGTCACTCTTTCTTCCACAGATCATCGGCAATTTGTTGCTGTTTGTTATTATAGTGTCTGTTGGATTTTTCATTGTCTTTGTTTCATTTGTGAATAATTTTTGATTAGTAAAAAATGCCACGAAAAACTGTTAACAGTACATCGCGATATATAATGAGTGAAATAGCCGACTCAAATAACTTGACCGATAGTACTTGCGACATGCAGTGTAATGATGACAATCCTCCATTTACAGACAATCAGTGCGTACCGACTACTTGTAATTATTTTTATCCTAGTGATGAACAAACGAATTCAATTGTGTCCTCTGTTAATTTAACGACAATTGATAACGCGGGGCGTTCTGTTGCAATGAGCGCTGCCCAGCTTGACACACCCGGTTTGCAAAATTTACGTGATAAACAGACAAATTTTTCTGATGAAAATGAACAGTGTACTCCAAGTACGTCAGATTTATTTAATTCCGATTTAGGGACTAACAGTGCACATCCGACTGGCGAACATTTTCAAGAATCACAGAATAACCAAATGGTTACAGAAAACGTGACAATTGCAGATACGCCATTAAACAGCACAAAGAATACAGTAGCTAATTTTGACATGGATTGAGTCATAGCATTAATGATACAACTTAACGAGAATCTCAGACAAGAAAATAGTGAAAACTTCAAACAAAATAGTGAACAGAACAAACAACTTAATAAAAATTTCAAACAACTTAGTGAAAAACAAGACAACAATTTCAAACAACTTAATGAAAAACATGACACCCTTAATGAAAAATTAGACAACAATTCCAGACAGCTTAGTGAACAGATTACGGCCGTTGCCGCACAATGTCGTGATACTAAAAAACAATTACGTGAGGAAATTGAGGCTTGTGCTAGGAAAAGTAGTGAAGAAATTAGATCTGTTGCTCAAGAATTAAGGGATATGCAAACAGCTACAACAGAATCAATTAGAGACGAAATTAGTGCAGTCGGTAAACAATGCTCGGAAAAAGCAACACAGTTACGCGACGAGTTTAAATTAATGACAGCAGAACTTTCGCGCACACTGGATGCAAAGGTAGACGCGAAATTCGACCATCAGAACAGTCAAATTGACGAACGTTTTAATCAGCACCTACAAAACAGTGAAACGCGTTTCCGTAAATTTATACAGGAACAGAATAAAGTAAAGGGACAAGTTATGGAAACAATTACCGCACAGAGACAGGAAGATAAACGCAAATTGTTTACGAAAGCAAAAACATACGTAGACAACAATATTGCTACTGTATCGGACGAAATTAATACAATCAAACAGTTGAACACCGAATTGCGTGATGAAATTTCTGATCTTAAAACAAAAACAGATACACACACAACAGATTTTCAGACAGTGACCGACAGACTCGAACAATTAGAACTAACACAGGATTCCGATGTCATCAAAGCTGAAGTTAAAAAATTGAATGAAACCACACGTAAAATACAAAAACAAATTAATGCTTCTGACACTAAAAACGATGATCAGGTAAAAATACTGACTGAAAAATGTGATGAATTGGCCAGTCGTATTGACGTTATTGAAAGTAATAATGACAGCAAATCAGACAATACTTCACCGATTTCGTTTAATCAAACACCTGAATTCCAAAATTTACAGCAGACGATCAGTGAGATAGATTCGTCTAATAATACATTACATAGAAAATTGTCAACTTTACAGCAAGAGACAACAGAGATGAAAAATGTTTCAGCGTTTAATACATCACAGTAGACGCCACTTGGCGAACATTTGTCAGACTCACACAACCATTATAATTTAGGTAATTTACAGAGAGTACGTGACTTAGATTGCGAACAGTCACAGACAAATAGATTCTCATACAATCATGAACCTGTTCAGACGTACAGAGACGATAATTTTGATTACAAACATTTTCTATCAGTGAGAAAATTTAAAGTATTTAAAAATGACAGAACACAGATCCACCCCTTGGATTGGATACAAAAATTTAGCTTTGCTTTTCCACCGACTTGACCTGTAACGCATAAACTTGAATTTATTTGCAGTTTTTTGGAAGGCGAACCTCCAACTCGTATGAGACCGATCGCGAGACAATACTACTCAGTAGAAGAATTTCAGAATTCTTTTCTGTCAGCGTACTGGTCGAAGACGACACAGCGCCGAATTAAGGATCAAGTAATTAGTTTACCAAATTATGAGAACTCAAATTTTCCCAGTGTCACGCAATTTTTTGAGCACATGGTCCAATAAAACCAGTACTTAAGTGAACCATACAGTGAATCTGCACTTATTCAATTATGTATTTCTAAATACCATGATCATTAAGAGTGTCACTTTTAACGGGTCATCAGAAGGAAAATATTTCGGCATTCAGAGATCTGTTACAGCTTTTGGAAGTGCAACAATCGGATTATTCTTTTATAAACAAAAACTTTTCGTGTAATAACCAAGGTCAACAAACATACAGCAATTACGATCAGCCACGCAATTTCAATAGCAAAGTTAATAGACGCTTCAGGAACGACAACCACCAGAACTTTAATAACAGGCAAAATTTTAATTATCTGTATCGTCAAAATTATCAGCAACAGGAACCACATTTTGGTAACAATAGAGGTTTTTCCCAACAACAGCAACAAAACCAACCGGTTAGCATACCTAACCAACAATGTAATGTACAAGGTCAACCAAGCTTAAATGTTTCACCGCGTACGCGTATAGCGTCGGCCCCAACAAATAGTAATGCACAGCAACAGGGGAATCAGTACGTACAGAAAACACACTATTTCAATTCCTATCGCAATGCGCCGTATAGAAATGACTATCATGACAGACGTAAAAGTAATGAGCACAATTTTCAGCGTACATTTAATAACAGTCGGTCTTATCAGCAGCAAGAACATCCGCCACAACATATAATCATGAATGAACCAGACAGTAGGTATCATCCAGAGCATAATACGTCTGGAAGAAATAACAGAACAGTTCAAATAGTCGAAATGCCACAGAATCCTTCTGAAAATAATAACACGTCAGATAGAATTTGACTAGATACAGTACAGGTTGCATCTTCCAGCAACGTAAGCAATACTTCAGATACACAGAATCTTGTTCACGAAAATGTTATTACTTTTGACGATATCCGAGACACTCTTTTGCAGGAAAGACCAGTTGTTCAAAAAACCATTTCACACCCTGTCATCGAAGTTAAAATTGGATCATTGAAATTTTCACAGTAATCGATTCTGGATCACCTATGTCAGTTATAAATGAAGAAACTTTTAACGAGTGTAACAAAGAAAATACCTATCCTACGTTACCTTTAGGCAAAACGAAAGTAAAAGGAGCAGTATCGAGTAGAGGAGTAGATGTAAAATTACAGACACATTTCATTCAAATTTTTGGATTATTCCGTTATTGACGACAGACATTATTTTAGGTACGAATTTTCTAGTACAACACGACGCAGTTATTGACTTTCAAAACTCCTATTTAATGTTAAAGGATGAAAATGTACAACTGGCTTTAGAATTTCAGCACTCTTTATCTGCAGAAGAACAAACAATTAATCGTACTGAGGTCGTTTCCGCATCACGTAACATAGACTGTCATTCCACATTGTTAACAGATACGTACGTACACAACTATAATACTCCAGACGAAGCCGACTATGACGTTATACAGATGATTTCTGATAAAGTTAAACACAGCAGTGCAAATACAGACGACGAGCACACGCAACTACGCAAAAGTCTTTTACAGCAAGCTCCAGTTTTTGACAACGTGCCTGGTACTACGTCCGGTTTTATGTATGAATTTCAAGTTAAACAGCACGACACATTTAAAGCCAAACATTATCCCATTCCGTATATTCACAGAGAACAAGTTAAGAAAGAATTGCAAGCTATGCTTGACCAAGGAATTATTGAACCGGCAGTTAGTCCATATATAAACCCGCTCCATATTGTTAAGAAAAAGGATGGTTCACTTCGCCTCGTACTTGATTCGCGTCACATCAATGACATTATTATTAATGAAACAGATCGCCCACAGACTCTAGAAGAACTTCTACAGAAATTTCATGGTACTGCTATTTATTCCACATTAGATTTGAAATCGGGATTTTGGCAAATTCAGCTCCATCCGAACTGCAGAAAGTACACGGCTTTCCTCTGTTTTGGTGACTGTTATCGATTTTGTAAATTACCGTTCGGTTTAACTATGTCTTCAGCAGCATTTATTCGCGGTTTGAATACAATACTTCCGACAGAACTTAAAGACAGAATCACAACGTATGTAGACGAAATTCTTATTGCAGAAGCTAACTGGTCTGAACACAATCTGATTCTTGAACAACTGTTACAAACTTTTTGTGCACAAGGACTCACAGTTAATCTCAGTAAATCGCACTTTGGTAAAACTTCTATAAAATTTCTTGGACATGTAATTTCAGCAGAAGGCATTGCGCCTGACCCGGAAAAACTTCAAGCTTTACGTGACATTACTGTTCTTACGACGAAGAAACAACCACGCAGTTTTTTGGGTTTAATTAACTTTTTTCGTAAATTTATGCATTACTCTGCTTTAGACACCCCTAGATTATGTCAATTGACAGGTAAAAACGCTATTTGGTCCTGGGATAGGCAAGCACATTCTGAATTTGTGAACCTGAAACAAGCCTTGTTGAATGCACCACTTTTATCGCACCCAGATCTTACCAGAAATTTTTATATTGCCACCGACAGTTCTAACACCGCATTAGGCGTACATATTTTTCATGAAATTGAAGAAGATGGTTGCACAGTAATTAAAAACATCGCTTTTGCAAGTCGCATTCTGTCACCTGCTGAACGTAATTATTCTGTTACAGAACTTGAAACATTACGTGTTGTATGAGCTTTTACCAGATTTAGGCATTTTCTTTATGGAAGACACACTACAGTTTACACAGATCATAGAGCGATACAATTTTTACTTTCGGCTAAATATACACATGACAGATTAAGTAGATGGAAACTTTATTTGCAGGAATTTAATTTTACAATTGTTCACATTCCCGGCACACAAAATGTTATAGCAGACGCACTATCCCGTTCTCTCAGCAACAATCAGCAAGACGTCGCAACCAACTTCTGCAAAGCAAATTTCAGCGTCATGTACATTCAACAAGTTGCATTTGAAAATTTCATTTCTTCGTCATTACAAGACATAGCACAAGAGCAGAATAAAGACAACGTATGGAAAGAAATCAAACACCTTTGGCAAGATAGGAATAATGTTACCATTAGAAACCATTACACAGTACGCAATGACATTCTGTTTCGCCGCTCTCATCCTGACAGCAACAATTGGTTATTATGCATTCCTGACGAACTTGTTAACAAGTTTAAGTTACTCACATTACGGAGCTAGAAAATGTTTTCTTATACCAGAACTGTTATTTTACCAACATGGAGAAACGTATTCGACGAGTTTTAGCGTCATGTAAAATCTGCCAGAAAGCTAAGTCAGATACGACTTCACATATTCCTCCATTACATCCCATTGTACCTGTTAAATTGAGACACATGGCCGCTGTAGACGTTTTTGGTCCGATTCCCAGAACTAATAGAGGTTTTTGCTACATCTTTGTCGCTGTTGAACTCACTTCAAAATTTGCTACCTTCACTCCGTTACGCAAAGCTACTGCTAAAACTAGGTACCATGCTTCTTCGAACCCTTGTGAACGATTAATGAAAGAAATTGGTAAACTGTGCAGAATATACTGCCATAAAAAACATACTGATTGGGACACACACATACTCTCATTCCAGGATGTAATTAATTCCATACCAAATGAATCTACTATGCTATCTCCGTCTGTTATACTGAAAAATGTTGAACCACCTAACAAAATTAAAGAATTAGTAACCTTTCCTACATCTCGTCGACTACGACACCATGAAATAATTGACATTGCGCTGAACAACATCAAACGTGCCGCAGAGCGCCGGAGAAGACAGCAAAGACAGGTTTGTACACGCCGTGACTTTCACATTGGACAGAAAATATTGGTACGCACACACTATTTATCCAACAGAGGAAAGAACAGATGGAGTAAATTTGAGCTTCTATACGCAGGTCCATATCGATTTCGCAGCATTCCTCACCCCAATGTAATACACGTCGAAACTCTGAGAACCAGAAAAAGCAAGGGCAACCACCATAACTCCAACATCAAACCCTTTATTGAATGAACATACTTTATGATTTATCACACTGTAATGCCATTTACTGATATTTTTTTATGACCACTTATGCAATTATATTCACAGAACACTTACTGATGATTATCGTATTTTTTCTTGACAAGTGCCCGGCAAGGTAAGGTTAACAGGTCGCTTTTTTTGTCGTTACACATCAGACCGTGCACATTTCTCCAGATGAACTTACACATTTTATGACCACTTATGCAATTATATTTATGTGATTACTTACTGATGTATGATTGTTTTCCTGTTTTGTTTGTATGCACTATGTAGTCTTTAAGATATAACAAAAAACCATCTGACTTTGACATTTTGCCTTATGATATCTCAACATCGTGACTATTTTTACATTTTTTTTTTTTTTGCTGCTACATTGTGATACTCTGTGTACATTTTTTGCACCTGCACACTGTCTATGTTTTTGACATATTACGTTTTCTGTCATGCTATGCTGTATGCTCAATTATATCACTAGAAACCAGTTTTTATTTAATGGGTATATGATTTAAATGCAAGACATTAATCATTGTTCATCATTTTCATAAAGAAATAACGTGTAAAAGAAATAAATTAAACAGAAATGGGGATTTCACCTTCGGAATGAACGAAAGAAGATACAATACGTCGCCAAGAAGAGTAAATGGATCAGAATTAACAAGCATTAACAAGAACATACTATACACATCCTATGATAGCAGTCTTAACTAATTTTTTCTTTCAGAATACGAGGCGATTGATGCAGACTGTCAGACAGAACTACACATCTTAATTTTAGTGATGAAATATGCTAGAAATAAGGAATAGTTGTATAATGAATAATTAAGTGACTTTATTGCAGATGATAATGAATGGTGATGAATAATGATGACGAATATGCTAATATGGATAATGAAGTTTTTCTTTACAGGTGATGATAATAATGATAATGAAGTTTTCCTTTGCAGGTGATGATAGTAATGATAATGAAGTTTTTCTTTGCAGATGAAAATAACAATGAAGTTTATGTATTTACTGTTAGTTAAGAAATGCTATGCAGTTATTTAGGTATTTGTTGCAGTTCATTCTGACAGTATGTCTTATGTCGCATGGTATGATGACTGAAGGTTTTGGAAAGGACAGCTAAAGAACATATATATATATATATATATATATATATATATATATATATATATTTCACTACCTGTTAATTCGAAGTTCACTACTTTTCAGCATAATATGCGTTTCTTCTTTCAGCCTAATAATCCATTTTGTATTTTTTGCAGGAGAAATTACTCACGAAATTAACACGCTATAAGCAGTTAATCATTAAACCTGTTCTAGTACTTGCATTTTTTCTTACCGATTTTTGTGTGTCATTCATGAATGTGATCACATATACTCTATTTGTTTCATAACCTTGCTACAGCTGACTCACGACGAATGACGTTACACATCTTCATTTGCCACAATAACTCAAAAGCAAATATTGTTATGCCTCAGTAATTAATTATCGATCCCAACGCAATGCATTGCTAGCACAAAAAAATGTATTACCAGTCCCAAATAATGCAACCAGTTTAAGAGAGTTCTGAGTAATACTGAATAGTGTTTTCTAGTCACAGACCTTGAATAATAGTTACAGTATGTTACGTTTTCAATATGTCCTATGCCACTGGAATGATCAGCCCTGAGTAATATGTCATTTGAATGATGAATTCTGAGTAATACTGAATAATGTTTTCTAATCACAGACCCTGAATAATAGTTATAGTAGGTTATATTTTCAATATGTCCTACATCACTGGAATGATTAGTTGTAATAGTGAATGATATTTTGTAATAATGCATAAATAGTATGCCCATAATTTCTGTAAATAATATTTGGTTATACTCTAAAAATGCTACGCCAATAATTGACTCTCATTTTGAATGATAACTTCTCAATACTACTGAATAAGATTTTGTAAAACTATATGAATACTTTGTAACTGGCCAATGAGTGCCAACAATTACTGCAATCAGATGAGTTATGAATAGTGTTTTGTAATATTCAATACTTGCTACATGTTTATTAACTAGCCAATGAGTGCCAACAATTATTTTAAATATGTCGTATGTCACTTGAATGATGAAAAATGTTTTGTACTATTCAATACTTGCTACATGTTTTGTATCCGGCCAATGAGTGCCAATGATTACTATAACTAAGTGAATTATGTTAATACTATGCCATTCATTAGCTCCTGTGTTGAATGATGACTTCTGATGGTTTGCAACTGGTCAATGAGTGCCAATGTTCTCTGTAAACGGATTACTTATGAACATTATTCTGTAATACTTCATACATGGTACAGAAATGTTCAGTAACTGGGCGATGAGTGCCACCAATTACTTAAATCAGTTGTTAGACTGGTGTAATTCTCAATGAAGACTAGTATGTAACCTAATGTCCTTCACCTTCTGACCTAATTACCAGAAATACTGCAATATCCGCTTGTCCTGTCTATCCTCATGATCATGGAGCACTATATTTGGTTTTTGCACTAATTCTACGATGGTGTACCTTACAAGAACGTGGTGTTGACACGACATGCTGTCCACCACCTTGAGCGATGGAGATGTTATTATGGTCCCACTGTTTGGTGTACCTAATGTACTACCAAAATGATAACATGGAATATTACTACGACATTTCAGTGTCTTGGCTACACTGATTAATACTTCAAGGAAGAGAACTTCAGATTGTCTCACTTGGTGTTGTAATTCTGTAGAAAGATGTGGACTTTCAGTGCAGCTGCGTGCAACCTAGTGTGCTACAACCATGGTGCAATCCTTCCCATTCCTTTCCTAGTTCTTGTAAAATGATGATGACATATAGAGTGCGTGTGCACTTTATTTCACTCCATGATATGTTATGTTAAAATGGTAAAGACTTCTACAGTGCGTATGCACTTTATTTCAATCCATGATATGTTATGTAAATATGCTAAAGACTTTTACAGTCCGTGTGCACTTTATTTCACTCTATGATATGTCATATAAAAATGCTAAAGACTTCTACAGTGCGTGTACACTTTTTGTCATTTGTTAATATGATTTGTATTCATTGCCTATACATTTGTGATTTCCTGATCTGTTCTGTACTATAGTGCGTGTGCACTTTTGTCATTTGTTAACATGATTTGTACTCATTGCATATACATTTTGTGATTTGCTGGTATATTCTGAACTACAGTGCGTGTGCACTTTTGTCATTTGTTACTATGTTTTGTACTCATTGTATACATTTTGTCATTGCTTGATATATTCTGTACTCAGTGCGTGTGCACTATATTTTATTTCATGTTCTGCACTTATATGTATATATTCTGTGATTGTAAACTTAGTTAATCAGGAAAAATTTGTTGCTCATGGCAAGTCTAATTGACTCACCATCGCTGCCAAATTTTTGGCCCCCCTAGTGGAGGGTTATGTAAGACGTATGCGTTGCCGGCGATGGGCGAGGCATGGCAGAGTCTCTGACCAGAGAGTAGTTTGTAGTTAGTTGTTGCTTGTCGCTAGTCGGCGCGAGTCGGCGTCAGTCAGTCTGTAGTCTGCGCTAGTAGGCAGTCGGTTTTAGTCTTTAGTCCGCGCTAGTAAGCTGTAGTATGCAGTGGTCGGCGCGTGCCCACGCGTGTCGGCAGTCTGCTCTGGTCGGGACTCTGGAGGATGAGTATTATTGTAGAAAGTAAAGAAGCAGCCTTGCGCATATTTAATAATGTATGTTAATTGTAATTTAATTTGTTCAGAAAAATTGCCCCAATAATAATTTTTTTGTAAAGTAAATCTTTTAAAGAAAAGTAATCATTTCAATTTAAAGAATTTTTCCACTCTTTTGAAGAAAAAGCATTCATTTCAATTTAAAGAATTTTTCCTATGCATCCCTTCGAAGAATCAAATATATATATATATACGCCAGCATTGCACGAAGCTGTGTCGATAAATAAGAGCAGATATAGTTGCGGTTTTTATTGAGGTAAGAATTTTTGCTTTTCTTATTCAGAATACAGGGCCGAAAGGCAGCGCTGCTGTCCTCATAAAATTTTTTTATTATTATTTCCGGATTTACGGATTGAATTTTGAGATTACATTAAATGTGAATGCATTTCTGCACAGATATTATAAATGGGAGCCAATTTTGTTCAGAGATTACATTAAAATCACTTTTGTTCAGAGGTTACAATATTTAAAAAAATTCATTTTAATTAATATTTTTGTAGGGAGGTTACGCTTGGATCATTTTAATTATTAATTCCTGTGCGGAGGTTCCTGGTTCATGGTTCTTGGTTTCTCATTTAAATATTTCTGTGGGGAGGTTATTGGCTCATTATAATTATTATAAATTTTTTTGCGGGGATGTTACACTCTATTTGCAACTCATTTCGCAGACAGTTTCCACATGTACCACAGGATGTGCCTGCAGAATGATACCATTGTACTGAGTTCAGAATACAAAAAAAAAAATTAATAGAATTGGGGACAGAGACATCTATTAAGATGGCAGTGACTTCTAGTTGTTCCCAAAGCGCTTATGTCATTGCCCTCAAATCACTCGCAAGCGTTAACTGTAAGTGCTTGGTTCAGTTCTCCATACTAGGAGACTTTGCAGTTTAACTCCTTTAAGAGTTAAGACGAGCCTGTGCATAAATCTTCACATGATTACTCTCGCAATCATCTAAGTGTGGCGTGAGTCGCCTTGCTCAAATACTCGTCGATTTGCTGCAAGAGAAGAGTAAATTTCCCTGTCTGCATTTGCCTATATCAAAGCTGGTGGCCACGCATTTTCTTTCAGGGCCATCAGAGCGTTCATACTTGTTATAACTCCACCCACTAGAGTTTCTGTAGCCTATCAGAGGCGTCGTTTCTTTCCTAGGGCAGAGTTTAATTTCTACTACGTAATACTGAGATAAACTGCTTCTTTCAAAACATCTTTTTATACAGGTGGCCACAGTGTGTTAGCAGTCTTTTGAGTTGGATTTCTCCTGACGTTTATCTGCCATCTCCAGCCGTGTTCCTATAGAAAAGCTTTCCAAAATGTCATTTTTAAAAGTAGGGGAAAGGGCGGCTGTTGCCAATGGCCTACACAGCGGCTCTGGAGTCTCACTGTTTCTGCTGGATGTCCCGCTATGAAGGTTTTCGCGTACATAGGATGGGAATTGCCATAGTAAAATTCTCCTTCCCTCAGAACTGCATCTCGTAGCTCTAGTCCGGGAAATTATTTGCGTGCAATTACTAGTGTGAGTGTTAGTGGTTTATATTCACGAAATTCCGGCTGGCTTATTCAATTTGCCTATCAATAAGATTCGTACAGTTTCATGTAACTATGTCATGTGACATACCAATGCAAGGTGTGTTATTTGTTTGATGCCTTACATATCACCACCCTTCTGCAAAAATTATGCTTTTTCTCGAGAATTGAATATTGGTCAGCGACTTACTATAGTGCTTATTCTATTTAATTCTATTGGTGTGTATAGTTTAGTTTTTAACATGGTTAACTTTGTTAATGATTTACTTGGCTCCCTTAAGTGAAGACTATTACTATCTTTGTTAATAGTGGTATCAATATCTTTTTCTTATTTATTTAAATGTGTTGTGTATACTTTAGATTTTATATCGAAGATAAGGAACATCTCACATCGATCTTCAATGCTATTTTCTCAACCACTTACAATTTAAATCGGCTAAAAAGTTAAATGACTTTATACATACTGTAAAAGTACAATGTTTACATTCTGTTGTCTGTTTTTCAAAAATTATGATTCTAACAACTAATGTAAGCGTCAAATTAATTCCTTAGCGAATCCTACTGATGTCAAAATTTTAAACCATATATTAATGATTTACGCAAAGTTCAATAATATTATAGTCACAAACAATGTTCATACACATATATTACTCTAAAAAATGTTATTGCAATAGATGATATGGTTTTTAAGAAATTTTGTGTTGATAATTACGCACGAATAAAATTTTAAAATATTACACTCACAAACCATAAATTGACTTTACAAAAATGTTGCTTATATATAGATTTTCTTTTTAACATATTATTCCAACTAACATTGTAAGTACATAAAACATTTCTTTGCAAAAAGGTTTCTCTTGCATGACTCATGAAACAAAGATTATGGAAACGCTGTTATACAGTTCTTATTCAGACACTTACATATATTGTATAGAGAGATGTAAATTGCATCAAATCGGTATAAATACATCAAAGACTTATGTTAATTGTTGTGCTTTTTGCATCTTTTTTACTGTCTGACACTGATCTTTACCAAATTTTGACCACTATTTTCATACAGTGCCTACAAATGTTCTTGCTTTAGGTTGGGGACGATTGCTTCTGCACGAAGCTGAAGGGCTTGTGGAAGACGTTTGTTGGCAAACATTTGGATGGGCAATGTCGCCCTTTATCAAGTTTTTCAAGAGGATGTTGCCGTAGTTTGATGTGGCCTTCATAATAATGTGGAAATTTTAGTCTCATGGATTCTTGGCTTTAAAAAGTGTATATTTCTACTTAAGCCATTGCTGAAGGTATTTATATTTTTATGGCACTTTGCAGGTAGTTTATTTACAATAGGATGGGTATTTTGGAAAGGCATATCTTGAAATATTTTCTTCCATCTTCTTTTTTCAACATCAGTCTTGGGACTCTTCATCTTCAGTTCTTTCTAGCATCTTCCTTTCTTCTCACTTGATCGTTGTCTCTTCTCGGGACAGGATAGGGGAAATTATTTATTACAAGTTGTTTTGATGTCTCTCGTCTGTTAGTGTAGTTCAGCATTGACTGACTTTCCTCCAGCTCTGTAGTTCAGTCTAATATCGCAGTCTGCTGGCGACAGTGCGATTTTACTTGTAGTTTTCTGTGCTAAATTGTGCCTTAGCTGAGCCGGGGTTACAGTTAGGCATTTTGTTTTTACTCCGCGCGCTGGCTGCTGTTCCACTTTTTGTGGCCCGTCATTCCTTATCGTCCTTCGGACTCCGGCCGAAAGTGAATCCTCGCTTGGCCTGGACGCAATGTCGATCTCCTGCTGCTCATCCAACCTTCTCGTAATTTTTTTATCACGGCAAGGTTGCTATCGCATCTAAGTACAAGGGTTGCCATGGTTACACATCACCAACCTTTTCAAGCCATTTCTGACGCTTCTGTATGGTATAAAATCGTTGATCCTGTCCATTCACGTCCCATATATATTTTCAACTGTCGGCACCGCATCGTCGTGGGCAATTGTTTCTTGCAGGAGGTACAAAAATCTTTTATTATAGTCTACATTACGCCTATTGCCTAATTTACACCTCTTAAGAAATTATTTACATGGTACAGCGTCCTATCTCTGCGTTACAGTTCTAGTTTCTCTATCAGGTTCCTACTTACTCCTCATATCTTAAGCTAATGGGGCCCCTTGTATTCGTGGTGTCGTGGTGTGGTATGTTGGCATGTCAAGCTATTAGACCATGATTTATCCGTTTCACCTTTGCAAACTCTATGTATCATGGTAGTTGCTACATGTTAAAATTGAAGGTACTTCTCATTTCTCTGTCTCTTCTTTTCCTCAGACACCTGGTCACGTCCTGTCTGAAACGTACTTGACAGGGACTTTGTTATTATTTTTGATGTCTATAAGTGATTATTCTTCACGCCATTTAACGTGGTTTACATGTTGAAGTCCGAAACTGTTACCTATCTCATTCTATGCTCGGTTCATTCTACCTGTATCATTTTGTTTGAGTGATGGAACATCGTTTCATAGGTCTGGTAGACTCTTGCTCTTCCACTTGTGTAGCCCTGGGTGAAAGAGAAGTTTAATGCTCTCAAAACCGACGCTACCTTGAGTTCGTTTTCACTGGTCAGTAGTTCGTTTTCTTCATTGATATCCTACTACTTAATTTCTCACCAGCATGATGTTGTTTTCCTGCCTTCGTTTGATCCTTGCGATCCTACTGCCTCATTTATTACCTGTCATGACAAAATGTTTATTTTTCTCGACGGTACTTTATCCTTTTGGAATAGGCTCTTCCTTGTTGCAGTGTTAAATAACTCTGCAATTCTAATTACTTGCCCTTTTTACAACTCCCGTCACTTTGTTCCGGTAGTCTTTTTTTTGCGAAATCTTCCCAACTAATTCCTGTCCGACCAGATGTTCACGGCGTCTCGACTTCTCTCGGTCCCTGTGGTTCTGTTCCTTCATATTTCACCTCTTGTGATAAGGGGATTCTTTCTCCCGTTACGTTGCTGCTGCTTGCTTGGGTAGGTGCGCTGTTCTCCTTGGCTTGGGCGGTCTCTCGTCAATTCGCACGCTTATCAGAGCTTGGTGGCTTTATCTACTCAATAGGAATCAACATGGATTCCGGAAACAGCGATCGTGTGAGACCCAACTCGCTTTATTTGTTCATGAGGCCAAGAAAATATTAGATACAGGCTCCCAGGTAGATGCTATTTTCCTTGACTTCCGGAAGGCGTTCGATACAGTTCCGCACTGTCGCCTGATAAACTAAGTAAGAGCCTACGGAATATCAGACCAACTGTGTGGCTGGATTGAAGAGTTTCTAGCAAACAGAACACAGCATGTTGTTATCAATGGAGAAACGTCTACAGACGTTAAAGTAACCTCTGGCGTGCCACGGGGGAGTGTTATGGGCCCATTGCTTTTCACAGTATATATAAATGACCTAGTAGATAGTGTCGGAAGTTCCATGCGACTTTTCGCGATGATGCTGTAGTATACAGAGAAGTTGCAGCATTAGAAAATTGTAGCGAAATGCAGGAAGATCTGCAGCGGATAGGCACTTGGTGCAGTGAGTGGCAACTGACCCTTAACATAGACAAATGTAATGTATTGCGAATACATAGAAAGAAGGATCCTTTATTGTATGATTATATGATAGCGGAACAAACACTAGTAGCAGTTACTTCTGTAAAATATCTGGGAGTATGCGAGCGGAACGATCTGAAGTGGAATGATCATATAAAATTAATTGTTGGTAAGGCGGGTACCAGGTTGAGATTCATTGGGAGAGTCCTTAGAAAATTTAGTCCATCAACAAATTAGGTGGCTTACAAAACATTCCTTCGTCCTATACTTGAGTATTGCTCATCAGTGTGTGATCCGTACCATATCGGGTTGACGGAGGAGATAGAGAAGATCCAAAGAAGAGAGGCGCGTTTCGTCACAGGGTTATTTGGTAAGCGTGATAGCGTTACGGAGCGTTCAAGAGGCGGATTCTGCAAGAGAGGCGCTCTGCATCGCGGTGTGGCTTGCTCGGCAGGTTTCGAGAGAGTGCTTTTCTGGATGAGGAATATATTGCTTCCCCCTACTTATACCTCCCGAGGAGATCACGAATGTAAAATTAGAAAGATTCGAGCGCGCACGGAGGCTTTCCGGCAGTCATTCTTCCCGCGAACCATACGCGACTGGAACAGAAAAGGGAGGTAATGACAGTGGCACGTAAAGTGCCCTCCGTCACACACCGTTGGGTGGCTCGCGGAGTATAAATGTAGATGTAGATGTAGAAGTCTTCTTTCGGTCCTTCCTTTGTCAGACTTGGTGACATGAGTTTCGTTCCTGGTAATTTGTCTGCCTGTTTGTCCTCCAATATCCACTGCAATGGCCGTTATTCCCACTGTAGCAATTATTGTCTTCTTGCGTGGATAACTGTTTCCACTTTCTGTCCCGTAACCATTTCTTTTTTGGAATCTATATTGTCACTTCTCGTCGCTAAGTTATCGTGCGGTTCGTAATAGCTGACATTTCTTCATGACGTATCTGGCATACGTTGTGGTCTTTTCGTACACGTTTTCGCGAGGGTTTCCCTTTTCGCTTGCCTCATCTCCCAGGAATATTAATTCTAGTTCTCTCAAAATTTCTTTGAAGGCTTCCACGTCGTTGTCTCCACGCCCTACCAGTGACTGTTGGTATTTTTCTGGCAGCTTCACGGTACACAATTTGATCAATTCTCCATCGCTATATGGCACATCCAAACATTGGTTTTTTGGACATTGCTTCAAAAAATTCTCTCCTGAATTCACAAAATAGGGATTTTGCAGTAGTTAATACTTTATTCTATTTTGCGCTTCACTCGACCAATAGCGTAAGAGAAACTTATCTGTGAAATCTTCATATGATCGACATGAAGATGCTACATTTTGCATCGTTACTGTCACTGTTCCAGACGTATGGCCACATATAAAGTCTAGTTTGTGTGCTGATGTCCAATGTTCTGATAGCCCGACTCTGAATTCATCAATGAAATTTGGTGGATGCAGTGAGTTTCCTTCACGGAAATGCTGAAACTTCCTTGCAGTAAGGAAATTATCGTTATCGTACCTTGTCATGGTACGCAACGACTTTCTTCCATCGGCTTTGCGCGAGTGGTGGTATGCATTGCGCGACCTTGCATTTCCTTGTCACGTGTTGGTTCGGTGTCTTGCCTGGCTAATCTTCTCACTCCATCATGTGGTCCAAATTGTTCCGAAAAGTATTCTTGTGATACCCGATGTCTCCGTGGTGTCGTCTGTTCTTCGCAAGTTTCGAAACGTGACTGTGGCATCGCAAGTGGTCGGCTATCGCATAACTTCTTGTGTAACTTCTTGCCTCTCTGGTGACGTTATTCAGTTAGAAGTTGTTACGGATTCAGAGCTTGTATGATCTTGATCACTTCACTCTCGTATAATTCGGAACAGTTTTTCTTTGAGTTTTTCGAACTGATTCTTCGTTTTTGCTTCTATTATCGCGATACGAGTATCATACCTCTTCAGAACTGCTTCTTTATGCGTTTTTGCTACACTATTTGTCGTGCTGTGGCCGCCGCTTGGCGTGTAATTGCATTAATCTGTTTGATTATCCTTTTAGTTTCAACATGAGTATCATCACGTAATGTTTTGATTTCAGTGTGCATGTCGTCACGCAATGTTTGTATGTCCTCTTGGACCTTGTCAATATCTGTTCTTAATAGCGTGTGACCTGCTATTAAGTTTGCAATCACATTTCGAGATTCTTTTGCCTCCTCCTCTATTTGACCTAACTGTTGACTGATCATACGCAGTTGTTTCGCTGTTCCCGCACTCTGTTCACGTATCTGTTATATCTCTCTGCTTTGTATCGTTATGGTGCACGTTAATTGCTGGAGAATTTACGACAAGTTAACAGGTCCTACTACCTCGTTCTCCAAAGCGTTTCGTTCTGCGTTTATAGTCTCGTGTCTGTCCACGACTGACTGCAGTGAACCATTGGGTGACACATTTCGACTTGTATCGCCTGTACTCGGTTGTGATGGAGGTCTTATTACATGTGTTATGGGTTCTACCTATTGAAGCGGTTCGCCATCTTCCTGTGCGAAAGCCGCTTTCAGCGCCTTGTTGTAGGGTACTTACATTCTGCTGCACCCTCTGTCCTATTTCTCATGGCGTTGTGTCGTATGTTGTCCCGTCCTGAGGTTACCGTACGTTATCTTGCTGGATGTCAGTCTCAATTCGGTCACGGTCTCGATCTGCCATTGCTAATCTTTCTGATTCCCGCCTTTGCCAGTTTAACTGACGCGCCCTACTCGCGTAATCATGCGATCGTACAACCTTACTCAATCCATAAACGCATTATCTTCCCCTTTCTCTACTGTTCCTAGTTTCCTTGACAAAATAACAAGACTGTACGACCGGCACTAACTAGTCAGGAAAGAACCAATTTATCATCGCTGCGTCAGTCACAAACACACTTGCAAGAAAAATTTAAACCTTACTGTTATATTACAGGGATACTGCGTACATCTCTCAGTGCATTGCACGTCTCTGTCTCCCTATTCACTTGTCAGTAGCCACTGATATTTACCGGTGGGTGATACAACATAGAAATATAGTATGAAAATTTTTAAGATGATATTTTTCTATATTACTATTTACCTATGGTCAACCACCTTACCACAGCATCCAGGCAGGGTCGCCATTATTTAACATGTGTGAGACTGGTTCTGCGCTATCTTCCACCACAGTTGCGCAAGGACGCCCTGTGAGTGTTTTAGGAATTTGTGTTGAACCTACGGCTTGCAAGGTAGGAAGACACCAGTTCACCGTGCAGAGTTCAGAAGAGTGCAGCACTAAGGACAGTGATGTAATCAGACAATGATCTCAATGTCGGTTCCACTACACTTCTTGTAAAGGAAACAATTTCGGGTGATATTTTATCAGTACCTCCGGAATTAAACATGTATTTTCGCCAACACATCGAAGGTAAAATAAAGACGCCACCAACTATTATCGTATGAGTCGGGTAGGTGTTTGAAATGAAACTCGTTTTTTTTTTAACCTTTCAGCAACCAAATGAATTGGGAGGTCGGTAAAAGGATCCAATTATTATTTCATTCCGGTTTCCAACAATGTCCATACTAACTCACAGGAACTATCTACTTCAATTTCGCGACAAGTTACACTACTTCTAACAGCAACAAACACGCCCCCGTCAACCGTGTTTAGCCTGTCCTTTCGGAACACCGTTGGGCTCTTTTCAAAAATTTCGGCTGAGATTATCTGCGGGTTTAGGCAGCTTTCAGTGCCTATAACGATTTGAGCATCAGTGCTTTCTATTAGCGCATGCAGCTCTGGTACTTTTCCAACAAGGCTACGACAATTTACGACTGCTATACCAACGGTTCTGTATCTACGTTCTTCCTGTGTTTGGCCTGTACCCTTTGTGACTGAAGCCATTCTTGTGTTTTCCCGAGACCCTCTAACCTAAAAAACCACCCAGTCCACGCCACACAGCCCCTGCTAGCCTTGAAGCCCCCTGACCTATTCAGTGGAACCCGAAACCCAACCACCATTTGGCGCAAGTCGAGGAATCTGCAGCCTTTACGGTCGCAGAACCGTCTGAGCCTCAGATTCAGGCCCTCCACTCGGCTCTGTGCCAGAAGTCCGCAGTCGGTCCTGTCGACTATGCTGCAAATGGTCAACTCTGCCTTCATCTTGGAAGCAAGACTGGCAGCCTTTACCACTTCTGTTAGCCGCTCGAAACCAGATGGAATCACTTGTGATCCAAAGTGACACACATCACTGGTACCGACATGAGCAACCACCTGCAGTTGGCTGCATCCTGTGCTCTTCATGGCATCTGGCCTTCCACATCTGGAATGACTCCACCCGGTATGCACAATGGTTTTCTTACTCTTCTTGCCAGCCAAGTCCCTAAGGGCCCCACAACGCGCCTAACGTTGGAGCTCCCAACCACTAGGAATCCCATCCTCTGTGATTACCCGGATCTTGCAGGCTGAGTGGTTTCCTCTGAAACAGGACAGGCGAAGTATCTGGCTCAGCGACATTTTCAGCCACAGACAACCACCTGGAACCTGTTTGACATCAAACTGGGGAGGCCTTACGTGCGGCCGCCTGCTTCGCCCTGGGGCGACCTCCCACTCGACCACAGGTGAGGGGTCAGCCTCAGTGCGAGCAGTAATGGGGTTGGCCACCGGTGAGGACCGATCGGAGGACTCGGACGTACTGTACGTCCGTTGGATCCCCACGGCCGGCCCACAACAGTTGGGCGCATCTACTGCAGCCTCAAGTTATGTAACCGAAGCCATCACAGCCTGAAGCTGAGAGCGAAGTGTCGCCAACTCGGCTCGCATCTGCACACAACAATGGTAGTCCCTGTCCATACTAAAGACCGTGGAAAAGTGAACTATGCAGATAAACGGACTATCGGCACGTGTTGCACAACTCTACTGCAGACCTTGACGAAAACGCAGGAACTGTGTCTAATAATACGCAGATATTCAAAAACCTAACTACGGAAGCGCTCAGGTGAAACTAAATAATTCGTCCCTGACTAGGGACTGATGCAAACGAAAACGGACAGTGGCTATTAGATATTACATTCACACGCAGAAACTCAAGAAACTAAACTATTAAATCACACAGATGATATAATAAAATTCGCTCCTGGTTAGGAACTCGTAAATGTCACAAAGGCAGTTACTTCCCTGTTGCTGCGTCTGTCTCGGTCGGCTACTATTGCCTGAAATTTCTATGATAGCGTACAAATAAAGTCAACTAAAGTGTAGAGGCAGCCACAGAGCCGAGAGGCAGAGCAGCAGCAGCACTTGTCTGATAAACTGTAAATTAAGTTAGTCTTTGTTATTTTTCACGTGCTTCTGCAAAGACGTGAACTGTACATGTGTATTTTACTGTGTAGACTAGTAGTGAGAAAATTAACCGTAGTTTTTGTTTTTGCGTAAGTCTTGTGAATATCCTTGTGTAGGGCTGCTTCCTAGTGTAAATCTTCCCGTCGCCTGAAACTTCGTCACGCCACTAAGTTTTAATTTTGTGCTAGTAGACAGCACACAGTTTATATCAGCGCATTCTAGTTTGAATATTTTATCTCGTGCAGTAACTTTTAGGCAAACAGGATTTCTAATAACAGACATCTGTAAATACATCAACTTCACTAGAGAAATTTATTTCTGTTTAATAGCTTGCAGTCTCAGAGTACAGTGAGAAATCTGCACAGCAACTTTTAGTGTTACTTTGTTTTCCTTTGGTATATTTTAAAACTCAGTAGCGCCATTCTAGGACGTATATCTATTTTATACACAGTACGATATGGCTAGGAACTGTGCTTGTTGCGAACTAATACAAGGAGAGTTGGCTGCTGTCCGTAATCAGCAGGAAGCTGCGTTGGCTACCGTCGACAGACTTCTAGCTAATGCTCAAAGTTGTGGTGACGTCGGGGAGCCAGTAACGAGACCTGCGACACCTTTGGTGCCACTGGAATCTCCTGGTGACCCGGACCTCGCTGCAGCTTCTGATATGCAACATGTGACCGGTCCGTTCTCACTCTAGAGTGGGTGACAGACAGTGGTGGGTTAGCTTGGCAATGGGCGGAAGGAGAAAGAGTCTGGCTCCCTACGCTTTAGCAACAGGTACGAGGTTCTACCTAATGTTGGTGATAACTCTGAGGCAGCACGGCCTCTCCTGTTGGGCCAGCGGTCGATTTTCCTACCCAGTCTCGACACTATTCGCGAATGGAACGGGACTGGAGGGATCAGATAGCGGTACCGAAAATACCCTCTGCCACACACCATTAGGTGGCTTCCGGAGAGTGATGTAGATGTAGATGTAATATGCTTATTGTAATAATTATCTAGGGTAATTTTACTGACTTTTATTTATTGCTCTTAAACCAGTAGCACATTGACAACTAGACTTCTACCGGGTAGCTTTGGTGCGTGTCATTATCAGGCATTGCACAGTGGGGAATTGACGATGCGAAAGTCGTGCTGTTCTTGCCCCATGTTGGAGCTGTCGCAGCAAGTGGATGGAACTGGCTGGGCCTCTCTGTGTTTACATCTACATCCACACTCGGCCACGTCATGGTGAGTAGCGGAGGGTACTTTGCGTGCCAATGCCAATTCCTCCCTTTCCTGTTTAGTCCCGAATGGTCCGCAAGAAGAATGATTGTAGGTAAGGCCAGTGTGATCTCGAATCTCTGTAACTTTACCTTCATAGTCTTTTCGCGAGATATTGCGGGAAGAACAAATATACTCATTGACTCTTTTAGGAACATACGCACTCGGAATCTTGACTGTAAACGACGAAGTGATGCAGATACGTCTCTCTTTCAGCGTCTGCACTGTTTGTGGCTGAGCAGCGCTTGCTAAATGAACCTGTGATGAAACGCTCTTTTGTTCTTTCAATCTTCTCTATCTAGTCTAAAAATCCTGCCCTATTTGGATTCCGTACTGACAAGCAATATTCAAGTATTAGACGAAATTATGTTTTGAAAATTGCTTCTCTTGTGTGTAGACTATATTTATTGACGATTATGTTAATATTTCTCAATCCGGCATCTACCTTACCTTGCGACTATTTTCATGTGGTCATTCCTACTTAACTCGCTTGGTACGCCTACTGCCAGATATTTACTGTACGTGACCGTTTCCAACGAGTGTTCTCCAATCGTGAAAGCACATAACAGTGTGTCTTTCTGCCCATTTAAGCACAGTTCGTTTCATTTGTCTATGTTGACGGTCAAATATCAATCCCTGCCGTCATATACTTTTAGCTACAATTTTCTAGGGTTGTGACTTCTCTTTACAACAGTATCATCCGCGAAAAGCCTGATGCAACTTTCGACGTTACGTGTGTGTGTGTGTGTGTGTGCGTTTTAATAGTACTAAAACACTCATCTGGTGTACGCCCAAAAATAATTTTCCATCTGAACATTTATCTTCGTTTATAATGGGATGCTGTCTTCCGTTTGGCTGGGAAAACATGATATTCAGTATCCACACATACGGACATAGTTTTTGGAGATGCTTAGTAATGGTACGTAGAGATCGCCATTAATGTATCGGAAGATATTACACATCTTTTACATCTTGACTTATTCTGAAAACATTTTGTTAGATCAAGTGCCAAGAGCAGTAAAGGAACAAAGGAAATTTCTTAAGAAGTTATAAGCAGATTATTGATTTGGATACTTAGAATATTAAAATTCCCGTGGAGTGAACCTTCAATGAGTTTCTCTTCCGAGGAAATTAGCCCGTGAACCTGATATGGCACCACAACCATATAGGGTACTAAAATCAAGAAAGATTAGTGAACATTTCTGAGTTCCACTAAAGGAACACACTGTCTTGGAGAAGTTGTTTAGCTGCGGATTGCATCGAAATAACGACATACTCGTGAAATTATGCAATGCTATTCCACTTTCATACTGAAATGCGAAGAGTAGTATTAAACGCGATGTAGAAATCAGAGAAGACCTAACGTACTTTCTGGCTTGGAATCGCGTTTTCCCTTATGTCGCTAGATCCTCTGTTGCACACAGGAAATTGCTTCATAAATCCTCGTCGAGATTCGGAAGGGTGTTTTGTACTGAAATACGTATTATGCGGAACGATGTATTGACGAGATACTTCATACAATGGGAAAGTTAATACAAGAAGGAATTGTAGAGCTTTCGGTATGCAATGATAATATTCAGAAATAAAAATAGGTAGTCATGGGAGCGATAAAGCAAGGAGACCAAATATTTTTAAACTGGCGATGAAACGGATTGCAAAATGAGAAAGACAGCGTACTCTGAGTTTTTCGTGTTTGCACGTCTTTGTGCGCGTTTCCCTCTGTCTGGTCATCGTAAAATTACGGTTGAGCGGGAGGATATTAGAAGGAACTTGAGAGGTTGGAAGAAATGATGCGCGAGTACAGCCGGCAAAAAGAAAGTCTATGGGCTTCCTTTTGTCTCATATCACTCGTATTTGTACAATTAGTACATCTGTTTATTGCCTCATTACAATGGCGGAGATTTGCCTCGGCTTAGCAAAAACCTGAATAGCTGCCGGGTAGCGGCTGGACGACCGGATTGTTCCGGTCCGAGAATTTATCCCTGAGGGCGCCGTTACATCAGGCGGGCACTTTTTGGTCCTGCGAATCGGCGCGAGCGGACGACCAGGAGGTGGAAAGGCGAGCGATTGTTCCCTGTGTGGGCAGGCGGCCCTTTGTGCGCATCCCCCCCCCCCCCCCCCCGCATCACACCCTGCCTTGCCGAACCTCCCCGCGCCCCCCCAGCCACCTCCACCGACACCCTCGTTCGCGCCTGCCTCTGCCATCGGAACCACCGATACTAACAGCGACGAACAAGAACAAGGGGGGCAGAGCGCGCCGAGGATCAGCGCCCGGGAATGCAAGGGCTGCGGGCCCGACCGGCTTTTCAAAAGGTCCGCATATATCAAGCACAATAGTCGCACATTCATTTTCGCTGCGAAATTCGGCTGAGGAGAAGAAGCGGTGGCGCCCGTTTAACTTTATCGCCGTTATTATTTGCAGCGCAGTTAGCGGGCTGTAGGTACGAGGGGCGGGCCTTGTAGCGGCCTGTTGTGCGCCACAAAAGGTAAGGCGAGGGCGGCGGCAGCGGCAGCAGCTTGTCGGCGCGCCTCGTTACATAAATTTGGCCGCGATCTCCCCATTGTGCGCAGGCGCCGCCATCGCGCTGCCTGTGTAGCCGCCCGGAGCCGTCTGAATGACACTCGGTTCCGAGCGGAGTTTACGAGCCGCGGTGTAGCGCCGTGCGCCGTACCATCATTACCGCATCCACACACACACACACACACACACACACACACACGCACTACTTGCTACTTCATGCTATTGTTAAGCTACATACTCTGGGGCAACGCGTTTCGTGCCACACTTAATAATGAATAGCAATTATATTTCAAATACCGACATCTACATTCATGTTCCGCAGGCAACCTTACGGTGTGCTTCTGGCAGTGATACAAGTATATGAGAAGTATGAGTGTTCGTTTCTGTGGGTATTGATGTATTCATTTTACTTCGCAGTGTAGTATCGATAAGTTCAGTATGTTATTCGCGTACCAAACATCCCGGATTTAATTTTGATGTGGGGATTGCAGAGGAGTAGGTATTACACTCTAATTAAAATAACGTTTTCACTGCTGTTTCAGCCACCAGAGAGGTAGCGGCCAGTCATCGGCCAATCGCATTTCTTTTCCAGAGCGGCACGTGTTCGCTGTGCTGTGTGTGCACACAATTCTTTCGTCAAGGGTGCCTGGCTGCACGCTGCGACACTGTGTCCCACCTCTGCAGTCTTCTTCTTCTAATTCTTCTACCTCTTCTTCATCCTACACGTACTGGGCATTTCCCTTTTGGTTCAAATTATTATTCTTTGCAGAAAATTCATCGGTCTTCCCAAAGATACTGGGTGATTTTTTTTCTTTTTTTTTTTGGTCACCCGTCTTCTGACTGCTTTGATGCGGTGCTCCTCTACGAGGTCCTCTCCTTTGGCAAACATTTCGTCTCAGACTAGTAACCGACATCGTCAATTGTTATAAACTGATCGTATACCAGTATCTATTTTCCACTACATTTTTTATCTTCTAAACGCATCATTATTTTTTGTGTTATTTTCCATTCTTGGGACACGGTTGAGCCGTAGTTGTGTCCGGCTCTTGGAAAAGAGTGCCAGGTGGAGTGCTTCCGCTTTGCGTCTAGTGTTTGCGCTGGCGCTTTCGGTTTGGCGCGCTGTTTGGATCGCTACTGCCCTCTGCCGGGTGGTGGAGCAAGTGTACGGTCGCGTGACGATCGAGGAGTACGTACTGGGCGGTGACCGAGAGAGGTGGTGGCGCGAGCGGGGCCCTGCTGTTGGGGGTCGTCAACTGCTCGCCACGTGCTTTGGCCGACCTCTTCGCTGTCAGGGGCTAAGTCTGCCTTACCCGCATGTACGTGGCTTATGAAGCTTAGAAGCCGTGGTGCAGGAGATCGGCGTGTGGGACCGTATGTCTTCTTGACGGCCGTAGAAACCACTGGCATCGGTTGGCTCTGACGTGCATTTGGAAGTGCGACGTGTTCCCGGCACTGGGGTGGAGTCTGAGAAGTTGAGTACTGTATATATATATATATATATATATATATATATATATATATATTTTTTTTTTTTTTTTTTTTTTTTTTTTTTTTTTTGGGCATCAGTCTACTGGCTGGTTTGACGCGGCCCGCCACGAATTCCTTTCATGTGCCAACCTCTTCATCTCAGAGTAGCACTTGCAACCTACGTCCTAAATTATTTGCTTGACGTATTCCAATCTCTGTCTTCCTCTACAGTTTTTGCCCTCTACAGCTCCCTCTAGTACCATGGAAGTCATTCCCTCATGTCTTAGCAGATGTCCTATCATCCTGTCCCTTTTCCTTATCAGTGTTTTCCACATATTCCTTTCCTCTCCGATTCTGCGTAGAACCTCCTCATTCCTTACCTTATCAGTCCACCTAATTTTCAACATTCGTCTATAGCACCACATCTCAAATGCTTCGATTCTCTTCTGTTCCGCTTTTCCCACAGTCCAGGTTTCACTACCATACAATGCTCTACTCCAGACGTACATCCTCAGAAATTTCTTCCTCAAATTGAGGCCGGTATTTGATATTAGTGACTTCTCTTGGTCAGAAATGCCTTTTTTGCCATAGCGAGTCTGCTTTTGATGACCTCCTTGCTCTGTCCGCAATTGGTTATTTTACTGCCTAGGCAACAGAATTCCTTAACTTCATTGACTTCGTGACCATCAATCCTGATGTTAAGTTTCTCGCTGTTCTCATTTCTACTACTTCTCATTACCTTCGTCTTTCTCCGATTTACTCTCAAACCATACTGTGTACTCATTAGACCGTTCATTCCGTTCAGCAGATCATTTAATTCTTCTTCACTTTCACTCAGGATAGCAATGTCATCAGCGAATCGTATCATTGATATCCTTTCACCTTGTATTTTAGTTCCACTCCTGAACCTTTCTTTTATTTCCATCATTGATTCCTCGATGTACAGATTGAAGAGTAGAGGCGAAAGGCTACAGCCTTGTCTTACACCCTTCTTAATGCGAGCACTTAGTTCTTGATCGTCCACTCTTATTATTCCCTCTTGGTTGTTGTACATATTGTATATTACCCGTCTCTCCCTATAGCTTACCCCTACTTTTTTCAGAATCTCGAACAGCTTGCACCATTTTATATTGTCGAACGCTTTTTCCAGGTCGACAAATCCTATGAACGTGTCTTGGTTTTTCTTTAGCCTTGCTTCCATTATTAGCCGTAACGTCAGAATTGCCTCTCTCGTCCCTTTACTTTTCCTAAAGCCAAACTGATCGTCACCTAGTGCATTCGCGATTTACTTTTCCATTCTTCTGTATATTATTCTTGTAACCGGCTTCGATGCATGAGCTGTTAAGCTGATTGTGCGATAATTCTCGCACTTGTCAGCTCTTGGCGTCTTCGAAATTGTGTGGATGATGCTTTTGCGAAAGGCAGATGGTATATCGCCAGACTCATATATTCTACACACCAACGTGAATAGTCGTTTTGTTGCCACTTCCCCCAATGATTTTAGAAATTCTGACGGAATGTTATCTATCCCTTGTGCCTTATTTGACCGTAAGTCCTCCAAAGCTCTTTCAAATTCCGATTCTAATATTGGATCCCCTATCTCTTCTAAATCGACTCCTGTTTCTATTTCTATCACATCAGACAAATCTTCACCCTCATACAGGCTTTCAATGTATTCTTTCCACCTATCTGCTCTCTCCTCTGCATTTAACAGTGCAATTCCCGTTGCACTCTTAATGTTACCACCGTTGCTTTTAATGTCACCAAAGGTTGTTTTGACTTTCCTGTATGCAGAGTCTGTCCTTCCGACAATCATATCTTTTTCGATGTCTTCACATTTTTCCTGCAGCCATTTCGTCTTAGCTTCCCTGCATTTCCTATTTATTTCATTCCTCAGCGACTTGTATTTCTGTATTCCTGATTTTCCCGGAACATGTTTGTACTTCCTCCTTTCATCAATCAACTGAAGTATTTCTTCTGTTACCCATGGTTTCTTCGCAGCTACCTTCTTTGTACCTATGTTTTCCTTCGCAACTTCTGTGATGGCCCTTTTTAGAGATGTCCATTCCTCTTCAACTGTACTGCCTACTGCGCTATTCCTTATTGCTGTATCTATAGCGTTAGAGAACTTCAAACGTATCTCGTCATTCCTTCGTACTTCCGTATCCCACTTCTTTGCGTATTGATTCTTCCTGACTAATGTCTTGAACTTCAGCCTACTCTTCATTACTACTATATTGTGATCTGAGTCCATATCTGCTCCTGGGTACGCCTTACAATCCAGTATCTGATTTCGGAATCTCTGTCTGACCATGATGTAATCTAATTGAAATCTTCCCGTATCTCCCGGCCTTTTCCAAGTATATCTCCACCTCTTGTGATTCTTGAACAGGATATTCGCTATTACTAGATGAAACTTGTTACAGAACTCAATTAGTCTTTCTCCTCTTTCATTCCTTGGCCCAAGCCCATATTCTCCCGTAACCTTTTCTTCTACTCCTTCCCCTACAACTGCATTCTAGTCGCCCATGACTATTAGATTTTCGTCCCCCTTTACATACTGCATTACTCTTTCAATATCCTCATACACTTTCTCTATCTGTTCATCTTCAGCTTGCGACGTCGGCATGTATACCTGAACTATCGTTGTCGGTGTTGGTCTGCTGTAGATTCTGATTAGAACAACCCGGTCTCTGAACTGTTCACAGTAACACACCATCTGCCCTACCTTCCTATTCATAACGAATCTTACACCTGTTATACCATTTTCTGCTGCTGTTGATATTACCCGATACTCATCTGACCAGAAATCCTTGTCTTCCTTCCACTTCAATTCACTGACCCCTACTATATCTAGATTGAGCCTTTGCATTTCCCTTTTCAGATTTTCTTGTTTCCCTACGACGTTCAAGCTTCTGACATTCCACGCCCCAACTCGTAGAACGTTGTCCTTTCGTTGATTATTCAATCTTTTTCTCATGGCAACCTCCCCCTTGGCAGTCCCCTCCCAGAGATCCGAATGGGGGACTATTCCGGAATCTTTTTCCAATGGAGGGATCATCATGACACTTCTTCAATTACAGGCCACATGTCCTGTTGATACACGTTACGTGTCTTTAATGCAGTGGATTCCATTGCTTTCTGCATCCTCATGTCGTTGATCATTGCTGATTCTTCCGGCTTTAGGGGCAATTTCCCACCCCTAGGGCAAGAGAGTGCCCTGAACCTCTATCTGCTCCTCCGCCATCTTTGACAAGGCCGTTGGCAGAATGAGGCTGACTTCTTATGCCGGAAGTCTTCGGCCGCCAATGCTGATTATTTATCAAAATTTAGGCAGTGGCGTGGATCGAACCCGGGACCGAAGACGTTTTGATTATAAATCAAAGACGCTACCCCTAGACCACGGGGTTCTAGTGAAGTGTATGAATTTTTTCACCACTGATTTTGTTGGGGTCGTCCCACCACAGTTTTCGTTTGCCTGTCCGCGGGAATGTGGTAATTACTCCTTGGTCGGGCCGTTGTCGTTCACACCTCGATTGGGTAATTTAGGATCGGTGTCACGGGTCTCTGTTGTTCGGAGTCTGTGCAGATACCGCCCTTGCTACATCTACTGGTTTTGAGTAAATCGGGGGGGGGGGGGGGGGTGGCGGCTTGTAATGGAAGTTTTGGCGGCTTGTAATGGAAGTTTTGGGGCTGATCTGCTGTGTCCCTGTAGACCACCAATAACTATTCGGCCTAATGTGATTTGGGCCCCTTTACACGTGTCACTCCCTCACCGAGCTAAGGATTTTTTTTTCTTTTTTTTTTGGGGGGGGGGGGGGGGGGAACTGCCTTTAATGTGAAGGTTTGTGTGCTGGTTTATTCACATTTATCTTGTAACAAATATAAGTTATGTAACTGGCGAGAGACAACTATTTTTGCTTAAAGTTCTTTTTGGAATTGTTCCCTTATTGATATAACAAGTTAAAAATCTTATTGTTAACGTCAACCCTTGCAATATCCTTTACATAGAGCTATATTTAAAAGAGTTTTTTTTTACTGTTGTCTCATATATATATATATATATATATGAAGTTAAAATCTAATTATTGGCTCTGAGCACTATGGGACTCAACTGCTGTGGTCATAAGTCCCCTAGAACTTACAACTACTTAAACCTAACGAACCTAAGGACAGCACACAACACCCAGCCATCACGAGGCAGAGAAAATCCCTGACCCCGCCGGGAATCGAACCCGGGAACCCGGGCGTGGGAAGCGAGAACGCTGCCGCACGACCACGAGATGCAGGCATCTAATTATTGGCAAGTTATTGATCTCCTTTTCATAATGAAAATTGTCAAGCTATTTAAAATGGTTTTGAAATTATTTTTATTAAAGAAATGCTAGACTTAAAATTTATTATTGAGAAAGTTTTAAAATAAAAAGGTATCTTTAGCAGTGTGTGTTATTTCATCAGCACCTCCTGGCCCCTACTTCCACGATAACGTTTTGGAATAACATGTGCACTTGAGTTGTTGTTTGTGAACCACCCGATCTGACTGTTCAACGGTCCTTCCATAACTAACGCCATGTTCTAGGAAACCGCCCTCCCTTTTCTTATAATGAATAAACACCGTCGGCATCACAACGCTTTTGTAAGCTGCTCTTCCAGCGCCATGTGCACGAGGTCGAGCAGGAGTTCAGGACCAACCCGCGATTCCAGGGCTCGACCGTCAGGGTGTTGCAGGAAGCCAGCGACCAGTTGAAAGACGGCAGCCTGTGCGCCATCCACGCCAAGCGCGTCTTTATCACGCCCAAGGGCATCCAGCTCGACATCGACACAGTGGCAAAACAAAACCGAACGGCGTCTGGATCACAACTAAGGTGGTGTTTATTTATGGTCCTCCCAGTTGTTCCTGTATTTCTTGATCTGCTTATTTAAGATCCATCACGCGACGTACTCTGCTGCCATGCATAATTCTTCCAGGTGATAGATTATTACTAAGAACGCTCCGAGAAAATCCTCAGATGAAAAACTACCAGTCAGTCGCAAAGTTTGTTTAATCACAGTACTTTTACCACATCACTCTATTTACCTTTTCAGTTTACTACAAGGGATAAATATTTTATTTTACACGTTTAATATCATTATTTAATGTACCAATTGCACATAAATCCTGAAAGCAAAAGGTATTATTCGATCCTAACTCAGATCTTACTAATGTATTTTGTTTGTATTTTAAAGCCTTTAGGTTGGTGTCGAGTGCTTTTTCGCAGGAGAACTTCTGTGAGGTTTGGAAGGTAGGAGACGAGGTACTTGCGGAATCAATACTGTGAAGATGGGCCTGGCCCCAAAGGCGGGGTGGAGGATCCGTGGGCATGTTGATTGATGGTAGCAGAGGGTGTAGTGCCTAAAGTTGGTTCTACCGGAATAATAATAATTAGCATAAACTAGGTCATCTTTGTAGCACACTTACGAAACCCAGATGTTAGGAGAAAGAAATAAAATACTAAATGCTGTCACCGCCTTTTCTAACACAAGAAATGATAAAATTCCACTCTAACTGTTTTGAAAATGTTGTATACTGTTCTCGTTTTAGTATGTGCTTCCGTAAGCTTTGCTTTTTAATATAGCCATCTCAAATAACTGTCTCTAAAAGTTTTTTCTTTAAGCTCGAAGTACATCGACAAAGACGTTAAATATTCTCTTAACATTTTCTCAGTTACAAGACACATACTTCTTCATGATTTAATTCGATAAAATATAGTGTTTCTTTTAATACGTTAATAATTCGGTTTGTCAATGATTCTTGTCTCTTGCCAGTGAAAGAATAAAAATGAAAAATTTTGTCCTCATTTAAACAAATCAATCATCACAAATAAATGCTTAAGTTACTACATAAAACATGCCCTTACGAACAGCAAAAAATAAACAACAACTTGAACCTTTTCTAGCAAACATTCACAAAACGCTAAGAATCATTGTATATTCAAACGTAATATGTAAGTTATTTACCAAAAATTATTTATTCTAAGTGATATCATCATTAAAGAATAAGCATATGTTTGGAAAGGTGTATCTTAGAGTTACATTACGATAATATCCGAGGTCATGTTAATTTCTCCATATTAAAGAGCGCCATTAAAGATTTCGCTATCTCTTCTGTTTGCTTTCGATGTTAATGGTCGAACGCATCTTCCTGAGTAATCAGAGTTTTCAGCATTTAGCATTTTAGATCTTCGAGCATCATCGCTGAAGATCTGCAGCTGCCGCCGTTACGTAGTAAATATGAATTCAACTCTGCCAAAGACGCACAACCTGCAACGATTTAAATTAAGGTGTTTCATTTTCAGAACAGCACAGAAGCTGAGCATTACAATTTCTATAAATTTTCTTACTGAAATTTGACTTGAAGTTCATCCTGGGACTTGGCCTGGACTAACGAAGGCTCCTACAATATTTTTGTGAACAGTAAAGAGGGTTGCTACATAAAGTCAATGCAAGCATTAACTAATATAACAGTGACGTTCCCCATATGAACCATGGAACTTGTCGTTGGTGGGGAGACTGTTGAGAGGCCAGACAAATGTGTGGTTCCTGAAGAGGGGCAGCAGCCTTTTCAGTAGTTGCAGGGGCAGCAGTTTGGATGATTGGCTGAGCCGTAATTTTTCCCAAGGGCATGCAGCTTTACTGTGTGGTTAAATGATGATGGCCTCCTCTTGGGTAAAATATTCCGGAGGTAAAATAGTCCCCCATTTTGATCTCCAGGCGGGGACTACTCAGTTCGACGCCGTTATCAGAAGAAACAAAACTGGTGTTCTACAGATCGGATCGTGGAATGTCAGGTCCCTTAATCGGGCATGTAGGTTAGAAAATTTAAATAGGTTAAAGTTAGATACAGTGGGAATTAGTGAAGTTAGGTGGCAGGAAGAACAAGACTCCTGGTCAGGTGAATACATTGTTGTAAATACAAAATCAAGTAGGGGTAACGCAGGAGAAGGTTTAATAATGAATAAAAAAATAGGATCGAGGATAAGCTACTACAAACAGCATAGTGAACGCACTATTGTAGTCAAAATAGACACGAAGCCCGCGCCTACCACAGTAGAAGATTTAAGAAATGTATGATGAGATAAAAGAAATTATTCAGATAGTGAAGGGAGACGAAAATTTATCAACCTGAGCCTTTGCAGGCTGGTGTTTATTTAATTCTTTATACTTTGGTTGCTAGATTGCCTTTGTTGTTGGTTTTATTTAGAGTTAGATTTTTCTAATAGTTTATATTTACCTTCATTGCTTGATTTTGGTTCTTATTATTTTATATTTTACGATTTTGGCCTTTTTAGTTAAGATGCCAATATTTTTGGTTCATTTATGGGTAGTCTGAATATCGTCGTGGTATTCCTGCTAACCCTGGGGACTGGAATTCGATAGCAGCAAAAGGAAGAGAAGGAAAAGTAATAGGTGAATATGGAATGAGGGTAAGGGATGAAAGAGGAAGCCGACTGGTAGAATACTGCACCAGAGCATAACTTAATCATAGCTAACACTTGGCTTAAGAATCATGAAAGAAAGTTGTATACATGGAAGAGGCCTGGAGAAACTACAAGCTTTCAGATAGATTATATAAGACAGAGATTTAGGAGCCAGGTTTTAAATTGTAAGACATTTACAGGGGCAGATGCGGATTCTGATCACAATCTATTGATTATGAGCTATAGAGTAAGAGACTACAAAAAGATGAAAATTTAAGGAGATGGAACCTGGATAAACAGAAAGAACCAGAGTTTGTAGGGAGTTTCCGAGAGAGCATTGAGGAACGATTGACAATAACAGGGAAAAGAAATACTGTAGAAGAAGAATGGGTAGCTTTAAGAGATGATATACTGAAGGCAGCAGAGGATCAAGTAGGTAAAAGGACGAGGACTGGTAGAAATCCTTTGGTAACAGAAGAGATATTAAATTTAATTGATGAAAGGAGAAAATATAAAAATGCAGTAAATGCAGCAGGCAAAAAGGAATACAAACGTCTCAAAAATGAGATCGACGCGGCAAAATGGTTAAGCAGGAGTTGCTTGATGAAAAATGTAAGAATGTAGAGACATATATCACCAGGGGTAAGTTTTGATTTCACTTCTCAGAACTCCAATTTTAAAAGCAAAGGTACACTACTGGCCATTAAAATTGCTACACCAAGAACAAAATGCAGCTGATAAACAGGTATTCATTGGACAAATATATTATACTAAAACTGACATGTGGTTACATTTTCACGCAATTTGGGTGCATAGAACTTGAGAATTCAGTACCCAGAACAACCACCTCTGCCCGTAATAACGGCCTTGATACGCCTGGACATTGAGTCAAAGAGAGCTTGGATGGCGTGTACAGGTACAGCTGCCCATGCAGCTTCAACACGATACCACAGTTCATCAAGAGTAGTGACTGGCGTATTGTGAGGAGCCAGGTGCTCAGCCACCATTGACCAGACGTTTGCAGTTGGTGAGAGATCTGGAGAATGTGCTGGCCACGGCAGCGGTCGAACATTTTCTGTGTCCAGAAAGGCCCGTACGAGACTTGCAACATGCGGTCGTGCATTATCCTGCTGAAATGTAGGATTTTGCAGAGATCGAATGAAGGGTAGAGCCACGGGTCGTAACACCTCTGAAATGTAACGTCCACTGTTCAAAGTGCCGTCAGTGCGAACAAGAAGTGACCGAGACGTGTAACCAATGGCACCCCATATCAGCACGCCGGGTGATACGCCAGTATGGCGATGACGAATACACGCTTCCAATGGGCTTTCACCGCGATGTCGCCAAACACGGATGCGATCATCATGATGCTGTAAGCAGAACCTGGATTCATCCGAAAAAATTACTTTTTGCCATTCCTGCACCCAGGTCCGTCGAGTACACCATCGCAGGCGCTCCTATCTGTGATGCAGCGTCAAGGGTAACCGCAGCCATGGTCTCATAGCTGATAGTCCATGCTGCTACAAACGTCGTCGAACTGTTCGTGGAGATGGTTGTTGTCCCCGTCTGTTAACTCAGGGATCGAGACGTGGCTGCACGATCCGTTAGAGTCGTGCGGATAAGATGCCTGTCATCTCTACCGCTAGTGATACGAGGCCGTTTGGATCCAGCACGGCGTACGTATTACCCTCCTGAACCAACCGATTCCATTTTCTGCTAACAGTCATTGGATCTCGACCAACGCGAGCAGCAATGTCGCGATACGATAAACCGCAATCGCGATAGGCTACAATCCGACTTTTATCAAAGTCGGAAACGTGATGGTACGCATTTCTCCTCCTTACACGAGTCATCACAACAACGTTTCACAAGGCAACACCGATCAACTGCTGTTTGTGTATGAGAAATCGGTTGGAAACTTTCCTCATGTCAGCTCGTTGTAGGTGTCGCCACCGGCGCCAACCTTGTGTGAATGCTCTGAAAAGCTAATCATTTGCATACCACAGCATCTTCTTCCTGTCGGTTAAATTTCGCGCCTGTAGCACTTCATCGTCTTTGTGCAGCAATTTTAATGGCAAGTAGTGTAGTATCTTCAGTCCAGACTTCAACTTTATTATGAGGTGAAACGCCAAATTACGTCTGTGGGTCTTAGCAAGCAGTGATACCCCAAATACTTATTTAAAAGTAGCTGAGTACTCGGCGTTGAGCAGGTGTGTATTTATTCTAATATTCTATTAGCCTACCTGCTCCTTCCCCTCTCTCTGTCTTTCTTCTCGTTCACCTCCTCTATGTTCATGTTCTACACCCACTCCCTCTATACACCACCTCCATTCCCCCCTACCCTCCCTTTTCCTGTCTTTGCAATACCTCTGCCCCATTCTCTATCTATCTCCTTCTCCCCACACTTTCTGTCCATTCGCTCCACCCCATCTGCTCCTTTCCCTCTGTCTGTTACGTTCTCCTCTCTTCTCTGTCTGCATTATCACGTTCGCCGCAAGAGGAGGCTGGTTCTTCTTACCCCCATAGCATTTCTCTCCAGATCGTAACTAATAGATGAACCAAATTTGGCTGAAACCATTCCAGGAGATTAAATTGGCATTTTACCCATGGCTTTGCTAACATACGCCAAAGTCAAATATATTTTACATATTTTAAACATATTTCAAAAGTATTTGTACACATATTTCACCTGTATATCTGGCGAATTTAGCTCTGCAGCTCCAATATCACGCAGCTCAGTATTTATGATGTCTTATGTCCTGAACTATGTGTCATATAGTGAAACGTTTTTCTAGGTATGTTTCAGCGACGTAAAAGGATTACTACCTGTAGTATGTAGAGAAAAGAATTGGAAATAAAGTAGTAACAAAAAAAGTTATACATGACGCCTCAGTTTATCAGTAATTGACGTCACACCTTCCGATGTAGTGGTCGTACAATGATACACACCTTAAGACAAAAGAAACGACGCACCACGAAGGCATTATCCGAAAGAGAAGCAAATCGATAGACACAATGTGCATGTACAGACAGACAATGGAATACAAGTTTAGAAACTATTGATGATATATTCAATAGAAAGAGATTCACAAATTGAGGAAGTCTATAATGCGTTATTAATATTTTCTGTTAAAAACAGTCTTGATCGCAATTTATTTATTACGGTGTCCTGTTTCGACCACTACTGCGGTCACCTTCAGACCAATGAGTAAGAACCTCCTTCTGCTGGAGAATCACTACCGGTTTCGACCACTACTGTGGTCACCTTCACACTAATGAGTAAGAACCTCCTTCTGCTGGAGAATCACTAGTGTCAGTAGTGATTCTCCAGCAGAAGGAGGTTTTTGCTCATTGGTCTGAAGGCGACCACAGTAGTGGTCGAAACCGGTAGTGATTCTCCAGCAGAAGGAGGTTCTTACTCGTTGGTCTGAAGGTGACCGCAGTAGTGGTCGAAACCGGACACCATAATAAATAAATTGTGATCAAGACTGTTTCTAACAGTAAATATTTGTAACACATTGACCACTGTCACTCCCATAATATGTTCAAAAGTAATCTATAATGTGTTGTTCCACCTCTGGTCCTTATGCAAGCAGTTACTTGACTTGTTTCACAGAGTTATTGAGCGTCCTACTCAGAAATGTCTTGCCGAATTCTGTCCAATTGGATGGCTAGATCGTTAAAATTCCGAATTGGTTGGAGGGCTCTTCCCATGATGCTCCGAACATTCTTACTTGGGGAGATATCCGGCGACTCTGCTGACCACTGTAAGCACGAAGACAAGCTGTAGAAACTCCCGCCATGTTAGGTCGGGTATCATGTTGCTCAAATTTAAACCCAGGATGTGTTGCCATGAAGGGCAACACAACGGCGCACATAATATCGTCGATAAACCGTTGTGATGTAAAGGTGCCGCGGATGACAACCAAAGAGGTCCTGGAATGAAAAGGAACGGTACCGTAGAGCATCACACCTAGATGTCGGACCACACGGCGGGCGACATGGAGGCTGGTACCCCACTGCAGTCCAGGGCTTCTCCAGGCACCACTTCGGCCTGGAATCTCATTAACTGGAGAAGAATTGTCAAGTCATGAGTCCGTCCTCGAACTGAGCCCCGTTGTCCAGCAAAGACGTGCCTGGAGACGCCTCGGAGAGCGGTAGGATACGAAGCTGACTGCCGGCCGTCATACGGTCCAAGAAACATTGCATTTCACAGCAGGAACCCTTTGGTTGTTATCTGCGGCACTCTTACAGCAAAGCGGTACGTCGACTATAATCTGTGCTTCGGATTACTTTAACCACAGCAGTACATGTACACGTTACAAACAGACCGAGCGAGGTGGCGCAGTGGTTAGACACTGGACTCGCATTCGGGAGGACCCACGGTTCAATCCCGCGTCCGGCCATCCTGATTTAGGTTTTCCGTGATTTCCCTAAATCGCTCCAGGCAAATGCCGGGATGGTACCTTTGAAAGGGCACGGCCGACTTCCTTCCCCGTCCTTCCCTAATCCTATGAGACCGATGACCTCGATGTCTGGTCTTCTTCCCCAAAGAACCCAACTCCAACCCACGTTACAAACTTAGTCTGTTCAGAATAGACGTCAGATAGATCGCTCTGTTTCCGCATTACGACAACGACTGCACTGTCTTCCGCCCCCCCCCCCCCAACCCCCCTCACCACACTCTGGTACCGCGCGCCGTGGAATTTGAATCCGCGTCTGACGTCATGGACGTCGAAGACCCATAGAGGTCTCTGCACCATCGCGCCGGAAGCTGTGGCGGCGTTCGCCTCCTGGCCCGCTTTTAGTGTGAGGGCGCCACACTGGAACACCTGGTTCCAGCGGCCAATAGCGGCGCCCTCGATAGCGTACTTAAGTGCCTGCCTCTCGCTCAGCCAGCCAGTCTAATCTCGCGAACGTCGCTTGACACCTCGCTTCGCGCTAGACAGCTTACTTCGTTGTTCTGTGTACGAGTGGACGTGTTTGTTTTCTTGTGACTCCTGTTATATCCTAGCCAGTAATGCCACCCGAGCCCGCTGCCAAAAGGTTGGCAGCATCAAAGTCCGGACGCCGTCCGCAAAAGCAGCGCCAGCGAGACAGGAAATCGCCGCAAGTCTGCGCGCGCCACCGCTGGCTTCTGGTTTCTTAAGCATTGGAGTCGCGAGCGCTAGGACAGTTCTGTATTCGCCGCTCAGTTGTATACTCGCCACCGAATAGTGTACTTGCTAGTCAGTTGTGTGTTCATCGCAGCAGAGTTGTTGTTTGTCGTCAGCCGACGCTGACCTAGCCGCTCCGACTCGAACTAGACAGATCTCTGTAGACACGGAGTTCACTACTGTGTTTCTGTATCATCGTTAATAAAGATAAGTACCGACTTTTATTTAATCAGAGTGTTTGGGTTTTCATCTTTCTGTTCACTGTTCCAGCGGACCGGTCGGCCCGCTATTAAAAGTGTGGCGGTGACTTCGTAAGCCGTTTCTACAGCGAATTGTTTGTCCCTACGAACGCCGCCACAAAAACTCCGTTGTTCGATCTTGTTGTATTCGTTCAGTCCTTAGTTGGTCGAGTCTGTCCTCTCCCGTTGTGTTGTTGTTCGCGGGCCTCTCCGCGGGTCCCGCCGCGCTTTTCGTTATTGCTACCCCGCGACCGTCCCGGTCGCAGTTGCAACAACCCTCCCCCCCCCCCCCCCCTCCTTCGAGACGCTTTATATACCCACCACTGTTAGTGCTGTCACCTGATTTCTGTAGAAGTTACTGCACGTTGTCGAACAATAGCGGTGGTCACATTCGTGTGACTGGACTGTGTCCAACAACTACTTCCTCAAATAAGTAAAAAATAATTTTAGAAAACACATCAATCTTACGGTTTGTGTTCAGCCGCAAGGGGCGCTAGTGTGCTTCCGCCAGACTGTCAATTTTCACTGAGGTGAATGTCGCTGTCGTATATGTTAGACTGTGTTGTAACCCATATAAATGTGTAGTTTTATAATAAATAGGCCTACACTGAATTAGCATGCGTAGGTAAATGTGGTCGTCTGCCCACACAATCACCAGGGACACTGACGGACCAGGACGAGCCAGGCAGTCGCTTGATTCTAGAGCGTGCAGTCTGGCAGCAGCAAGAAACTTTTCAAGGGGCTAATATCATTTACGTATATTTACAGCAGCCGTACGCAGAGCTTGCCTTCAAAGCCGGCGGAAGGCGCCAAGTCACGGCAAACTCGCCCGCCGCACCCTCGAGCCTCCCACCCCCGCCAAGTTATCGCTGCGGCGGTGGAGGGTGCCGCGGAGTGGCGGCAAGGAGGCTCGTAAAAGTTGGCGCGACTTGAGCGGCGGCGGAGTGAGGTATGGAGACGGGGGCAAGTTATACACCTGCAGCTGCAGCCACGGCTGGGGCCCACTGGCCTGCCGAAACTGTTTCGAGCTGAGGTGAGGCGAGCCAAGGTGAGGTGAGGTGAGGTTCCCCTTTTTCCCAGTCGCTCACACTGCGATTCCGATAGCAGGGAACTTCTTCTTCTCGCCTCGCCTCGTCCCCCGACCCCTCCCCCCGCTACTATGCCATACCTCCCCCATCTTTTCGGGACCCGTCCGCAAAGACCGTCTTACGGCGCCGGCCGCCGGAGCTGCTGTGAATAAATTGCGCGGTACACCCCCGGAAATATTCCAGCGCTGGTTTGCGGAAGAGGGTCGCACCCTTGAGCCCCCTTCACGACTCGCTCTCTTCCGGCGCTTGACCTCTGCCGGGGAAAAGTTTCCTCCCGAGCGCCTTGTTTTTATTTATGGCCACTTCTTACGCTGTTCCCAACTTCCTCCCCCGATGGTGGCACTTAAATGCTCCACACTGCGCTCGATATCTCGTATCTGTTCCTGTGAAAGGTGCGCAGCAGTAAGGAGTTTGATATTATGCACGTAGTTACCCTGCAAGGCAGGATAGGTCCCACATGAAGCAGTTAACTTAGCCAACAACGTGTGTCGACATTATATCAAGCGAAGCTTCTTAACCGAAATCTGAGTTTATGCTCATAAACAGTCCGTCAATATTGACTTCTGCTACTTGGTTCGTGGGTGTGTACACACTTCAAAGAAAGTTTTCCATCACGTCGGTTCCGAGAGTTCTGGAACCTGTACAGAAAATTGGGATGAAGATCAACATAAACATCATTTCCGCCCTTTTTAGTGCTCATAAAAACCCCACATTGCATGCTGTACCACCATACAGCGGGACCTTCAGTGGTGGTGACTGTACACACCGGTACCTCTAATAACCAGCAGCACGTCCTCTTGCTTTGATGCATGCCTGTATTCGTCGTGGCATACTATCCAGAAGTTCATCAAGGCACTGTTGGTCCAGATTGTTCCACTCCTCAACGGCGATTCGGCATAGATCCCTCAGAGTGGTTGGCGGGTCACGTCGTCCATAAACAGCCTTTGTCAATCTATTTCAGGCATGTTCGATTGAGTTCATGTCTGGAGAACGTGCTGGGCACTCTAGTCGAGCGATGTCGTTATCCTGAAGGAAGTCATTCACAAGATGTGCACGATGGGGGCGCGAATGGTCGTCCATGAAGACAAATGCCTCGCCAATATGCTACCGATATGGTTGCACTATCGGTCTGAGGATGGCATTCACGTATCGTCCAACCGTTGCGGCGCCATCCGTGACCACCGGAGGCTCACGTCGGCCCCACATAATGCCACCCCAAAACAGCAGGGAACCTCCACCTTCTGCACTCGCTGGACAATGTGTCTAAGGCGTTCAGCCTGACCGGATTGCCTCCAAACACGTCTCCGACGATTGTCTGCTTGAAGGCATATGTGACACTCGTGATTCCAATCCTGAGCGGTCCATTTGGCATGTTGTTGGCCCCATCTGTACCGCTCTGCATGGTGTCGTGGTTGCAAAGATGGATCTCGCCATGGACGTCGGGAGTGAAGTTGCGCATCATACAGCCTATTGCGCACACTTTCAATCATAACATAAACGTGTGGCCGCACGAAAAGCATTATTCAACATGGTGGCGTTGCTGTCAGGGGTCCGAGCTATAATCCTTACGCCACGCGAGATTTGCCGAGCGGTCTGAAGGCGCTGCAGTCATGGACTGTGCGGCTGATCCCGGCGGAGGTTCGAGTCCTCCCTCGGGCATGGGTGTTTGTGTTTGTCCTTAGGATAATTTAGATTAAGTAGTGTGTAAGCTTAGGGACTGATGACCTTAGTAGTTAAGTCCCATAAGATTTCACACACATTTGAACATATAATCCTTACGTAGCGGTCATCCTCTGCTGTAGTAGCCCTCGGTGGGCTTGAGTGAGGCATGTCATCGACACTGACTGTCGCTCTGTATCTCCTCCATGTCAGAACATCGCTTTGGTTCACTCCGAGACACCTGGACACTTCCTTTATCGAGAGCCCTTCCTGGCACAAAGTAAACAATGTGGACGTGATCGAACCGCGGTACTGACCGGCTAGACATGGTGGAACTACAGACAACAGTAGCCGTGTACCTCCTTCCTGGTAGAATGACTGGAACTTATCGGCTGTCGGAACCCCTCCGTCTAATAGGCGGTGCTCATACATGGTTGTTTATATCTTTTTGGCGGGTTTAGTGACATCCCTGAACAGTCAAACGGGCTCTGATACAATATCCACACTCCACGTCTATCTTCAGGAGTTCTTGGAATCGTGGTGATGCATAACTTATGTTGATGTGTGTATTATGCGGACAGTATGTCGTGGCAGTCGGCCTCGGCGGTAAACAAATAAGCAGGTGGGGGCTCGCGGGTGGAACCGACGCACCCGGACCACGGTTCCAACCGCAAGCCCAGCGCCTGTATCCAGCTGAGGAGGTCCAGGCAGACTCACTCGTCGGGTGGCTCAGCAGACAGGTCCACCTGCGAACTGGGGCCCTGACTCAATTACTGCCAGTTCACACTCCATCAGTATAGTGTGCCCATCCTGTGCTATTTGTTAGCAGGTAGGGTCTGTCAGTCGGTCGCCGGTCGCCATGCACAGCCAGACGGGTTGCAGAAGGGGTTGTGCACGTGCGAGGATTTCCTAAACACTCAGTCTGTAAATGGGCGCTTAAAGCTTGTACCTTCAGTTAATTGTTGATATATTCCTACCCTATAGTTTTCACCCACTAGACCCCTCTCTAGTACCATTAAACTCATTCCCTAAAGTCTTAACAGCGGTTCTCCCACCTTGTCACTTTTCAGTGTTTTATGCACATTTCTTTCCTCGCCTGTTGTGTGGAGAACCTCATTTCTTATGTACTAGTCCATCGAATTTTCTACATCCTACTCTAGTATCTCATCTCAAACGCTTCGATTATCTTATCTTACAGCTTCCCCACAGTCCATGATTCACTTCTGTATAGTGCTGTGATCCAGGTAGACATTTCAAAAAAATTAAAGCAAATATTTGAGTCTAGCAGACTTCTTTTCGTTAGGACTGCTTCCTTTGTCTCTGATACTCTGCTTTTTGTGCACTCCTTGTTTCATTTGCCACACATTATCTTACTTCTAAGGTAGCAGAATTCCTTCAGTTTTTCTACATTGAGGTCCCAAATGATTTTTTCACGTTTATCACTAATCTCGTTTCTGCCACTTCTTATTACTTTTGTTTTTCTTCTGCTTACTCCCAATCAATATTCTCTATTCATTACACTGTTCAAATAATTCGATATGTCCTCACTTTCACTAGCATCAACAAATCGTATCACAGATAGTCTTTCACCCCGAATTTTAATTCCATTTCCGATTGTACTTTTTCTATGTGATTGCCTATTCGATATACAGATTGAATAGTAGGGAGGAAGACTGCATTCCTTTTTACACCTTTTCTTAAATCTGAGAATTTCATTGTTGACCTTCGTTCTTGTTATTTCTTCTTAGATTTAACACACATTGTTTATTACCCATCTTGTAGCGTATGCGAATATCTGGACACATGCATGACTTTCATTCCTGCACCTCATCTCTACAAATAAACCTGAACGTAAAAACCTAATATGTAAATTTTAACCACTGTTCATAAAATTCATTCCGCCAGGTATAACACAGGCCAACGGCTTTGCCCCAGTGATAACACTAGTCCCCGTCAGATCACCGAAGTTAAGCGCTGTCGGGCTGGGCTAGCACTTGGATGGGTGACCATCCGGTCTGCCGAGAGCTGTTGGCAAGCGGGCAGCCCTTGTGAGGCGAACTGACGAGCTACTTGACTGAGAAGTAGCAACTCCGGTCTTGTAAACTGACAAAACGGCCGGGAAAGTGGTGTACTGACCACATGTCCCTTCAATACGCATCCAGTGACGCCTGTGCGACCGGCCGGTCAGTATCGTGGCCTGTTCGTGCGGGGTTTTCTTCAGATACATCACAGAAAACGCATCTTATCTCTAGAGACTAAATTTGTGTTGTCATTTAAATATGTGAACTAAGGTGATAATCTGTTTTCAGTTTAGATTGAGAGCAATAATATGGTTCCCTCAAAGCAGCTTATGAAGCACAATATGATTTTCGATAAGTATTTTAGTATGAAACTTACATATAAGTATCGAATAAAACCTTATTCTCCATAGTGTGGAGCCGAAATTGTAGTTAAAGCGTGAAACCGAGATTATTGGATGGAGAAAGGGAAATATGACAGTCAAACATCAGCAGATTGAAAGAATACATGGGCTGCATTTTCAAATGACAGCCGAAGTAGTGGATTGCTATCTCTATCATATAGTTCACGTGAATTAGATTTATGCGACTTATACACACTATATGAAAGAAACACAGCGACTATCTTCTATATTTAGTTCACTAATTTATTTTTTTAGCCGTGTATTGCACAAATTCTATCATAACTGGTCTCGAGTCCTTAGAAATTCATCATTAGTGTCAGATGTTCTGTCTAAACACACAGAGAAGTAACGGTCCGGAAAATGCTAAGAAACTGATTTACAAAGCAATCCACACAACTGCATTCAATCCTGAAAGTACAACAGTACATGCCAGCAAACTTGCTTGAGACACAGACATACTAGCTGTTGACAATAACTGTGCTTGCATAACAATATTTTTGTTATGTTGTGTGATAGTGAGTAAGCTACAATATGTGCAATAACGTCAGCTACCGTCAGTTATCTACTCGTTTAGGTTGGCATAGTTCGTGATATGTGTTCTCCCGCTTTCAATTGCCTCAGTTCAGCAAGATGCGGCGGGAACGGCAGCAATGCTGTGAAGGAGTCTGTGGGGAGTTGTGGACTGGAGCACCAATATATGCATCGAGCTATAGATGCAGCTATGGATATAGATATAGATATGAAAATTGCAGGAAATAATAAATAAATAGCATACAGATTACAAAACGTCTACATCATGCAACAACTTTAACAGGTGTTCCGTTCCCTATTTCACATAACAACCTTTTTTTCTTAAGCAGTTTATGTTTACTGCCAAAATTCAAGCTATCGCCATACCAAATGTCATCGATATCGGTTCATTGGTTTAGTCGTGAAAGCATAACAAATAGAGTTAATTTTCCATTTATAATATTGGTATCGGTTTGCAATATTATTGGTGGAATTGCAGGCAACCGTTAACCACATAATAATACACTCAAGAGGCAAAGAAACTGATACATCTGCCTCATATCGTGCATGGCCCCCCGAGCCCACAGAAGTGCCGCAACACGACTCGGCAGGGACTTGACTAACGTCTGATACCACGAATCCTTCAAGGCTGTCCGTAAATCCGTTAGAGTACGAGTGGATGGAGATCTCTTCTGAACAGCACGTTGCAAGCCATCCCATATATGCTCAGGTCAGGGGAATTTGGTTGCCATCGAAAGTGTTTACATACAGAAGAGTGTTCCTGGAGCCCCTCTGTAGCAATTATGGAAGTGAGAGGTGTCGCATTGTCCTGCTGGAATTTCCCAACTCCGTCGGAATGCACAGTGAACATGAATGGATACAGGTGATCAGTCACAATGCTTACGTACGTGTCACCTGTCAGTCTCGTATCCAGACGTGTCAGCGGTCCCGTATCTTTCCAACTGCACATGCCCCACACCATTACACAGTCTCCATCAGCATGAACAGTCCCCTCCTACCATGCAGGATCCATGGATCCATGAGGTTGTCTCCATATCCGTACACGTCCATCCACTCGATACAATTTGAAACGAGACTCGTCTGACCAGGTAACATGTTCCCAGTCATCAACAGTCCAGTGTCGGTGTTGGCGGGACAAGGTGAGGCGTAAATCTTTGTGTCGTGCAGTCATCAAAGGTACACGAGTGGTCCTTCGGCTCCAAGAGCCCATATCAAAGATGTTTCGTTGAATCGTTCCTACGGTGACACTTGTTAATGCCCAGCACTGAAATCTGCAAGAACATGCGAAAGTGTTGCATATCTGTCACTTTGAACAATTCTCTTCAGTCGTCGTTGGTCCCGTTCTTGCAGAATCTTTTTTCTGCGGCAGCGATGTTGTGGATTTGATGATTTACCGGATTCCTGAAATTCACGGTACACTCGTGAAATGGTCTTACGGAAAATCCCTACTTCATCACTACCTTGGAGATGCTGTGTTCCATCGCTCGTGCGTCGACTATAACACCATGTTCAAACTCACTTAACTCTTGATGACGTGCCATTGTAGCAGTAGTAACCGATTTAACAACTGCACCAGACACTTATTGTCTTATATAGGCGTTGCCGACCGCAGCGCCGTATTCTGTTACTTTTCAAATCTCTGTATTTGAATACGCGCGCCTGCACTAGTTTCTTTGTAGCTTCGGTGTATGAAACTTTGATATATTCAGAATGTAGCATTTATTGTCAAATTTACTATGGTCAAAGTAAGTTCTATTAAAAAATTACTTAATCACAGGTGTAGGTGAATTAGATGTATACTGGGAACAGGTTAGATGACGCTAGCCCATAAGCGCGTGTTAAGAGTGGAAAAATGGTCGCTGGCGGATCAAGTGTTCGTTAAACAGCCGATATAGTACACTTCATAAGTCGATGTACCATCAAACATGTGCAAGCTAAAAAAATAACCCCAACATAGAAAATAAACAAAAAATACTGAGAAGGTAATAGCAAGTACTTCAGAAAAGGCTTCGTTCTTTTAACAGTTGATGAGACTGTTCCTTATCGAACATGTTTTTTATTCAGTAAAAGTTTCATGCTCTTCTAGTGTACCCAACTGGTATCATTTAGGAACATCAGGGCTGCTATGAAGATTATCTGCATTTCCTCATATGAGTATCTGCATTTCCTCATATGAGAAGCATAGACTGTTTTATTACTACCTACATTTATTGCAGATAAACACAATGGGCAATAACATTATAACCACCTACTTAATGACATGTTGGTGCAACTTCGGAACTTCACACAGCCATGATGAATGTGGCATGGGTTCTACGTGTACATGGTAGGTTTCTGGAGGTAGCTGGCACTGGGTTTTTATGCACATATAATTTATTATCGTATCAGAAGTACGCATTCCATTATCTACAAAACAAAATCGATCACTGACATCAGTGTATACGGTGGATGACCAGCAATTTTCCACGTCTAGGGCATTCAGTGTAGGCATTCAGTGCGACACTTATTAAGTCTCTCATAAGGCATGTGGCTGGAGAGGAAGAATACCGTATTAGATGGTTCTTAGCTTGCGCAGCACAAGAAGAAAACGACTTCTCATGAGGACCCCATAACTGCAGGTTTGTCTTGCATCTCGTTGGTCTTGAGCGCAGTCTGTTGAGAGCTGTACATGTTTTTCACTTCTCAGAATGACATGGAGGGAGCTCTTTCTTCGTAACCATTCATTTCTCCAAATGCTGACATACCCGAGCCACTTTGAGACCCTTGCTTGCAATGGTGTTCCTGTAACAGCTTCAGTAATTGCCAAGAAGCTCCTCCTTGATTTCGATTGAGGATGTGGTGTCTGAGAGTCATATAAGTGATGGGTTTCTGCAGTCATAGCCTTACTTTTCGCGCATCAACCAGCTATGTTGCGCCTAATTTCAGGAGCGGTTATGTGAGCAAGACGGTGTAGTCGATCTACGGGTGTAGGTCTTATACTACCTGAGATAATGTGACAGATCTCATTAAGAGGCACGTCTATGTTTCTAACATGGTTGGACTTTTAACACGCGTATCAGTACTGGAGCAACACAGCACTACCGCACTAGTACTTAAAGTGCGTGGGTGAGCTCCCCATATATTATGTGTCGGTTTCCGTACCATGTTGTTTCCTACATACCGTTCCTGTTTCATGTTTAGGCAGTGTTTCTCACATGTCATTGTACGCTATAGAGTCACTCCTAACTATATGAGAGCAAGACGCAGTTTAAGAACCGATGATCTGAAGGTTTTTAGATGCTTGTTTGTTCCTGAGCACGGATACACAGGTCAGAGTTTAGGCAGGATTCTGTTTCAGGTGATTGTCATTGTAGAAGGTGATAAATTATTCCGGGGCTCTAGACAAGGTTTGTTCGATGTTTTCAAAATAGGCCTTAGAAGTGGTTGCACAGTTATCTGCATAAAACATAGTTCTGTGCTCTTTCAGGTAATGGCTGCTCACTAGCGTTAATGTTGAATAAGAATGGCGCGAGCACACTGCCCTGTGGTAATCGATTTTTCTGTGTTCTCCATCTGTTTGTTTTTCTCCCTGAAATTCCACAAATATTCCTATACATTATGGGGTAGTTGTTTTTGGGTACCCGATAGCATCCCACATGTGTTCCATCAGCTTCAGATCAGGCGAATTTTGTGGCTAAAACATCAAAGTGGATTCACTGTCCCCAAAACACTATCACATGATTGTGGCTTTGTGACACAGACATTTATCCTGTGGTAAGATGTTGTCGCTGTCGGGGAGGACATGAGGTATGAAAGGGTGCAGGTGGTCCTTAATGATGTTCATGTGGTCCACAGCTGTAATTGTGGCTTCCATTACTACCACAGGTTGTAACAACAACAACGCTGTACTATTCCACATATAATAATTTTTTCTTCTGATTTTCGATAAATTAGTGTAATCGATGTTCTGAATTCATTTCTTTTCTTTTCATGTCATTATGTTAAAGAAACTGTACACAATTTTCGATGTAAATATTAATGTTTATGTCAAATTGCAAGCAATATTATAACAAAATTGAAATGTAAGAAATGTTGAAACTGTTGTAAGATGTTAAAGTTGTAATTGTGCGCCTGGTCCATACGTAGGCAATGTATTAGGATATGTAGAATGCAAAACCTCGGGTGAATACTCTGTCTGTAGGGGAGCGGTAAAAGGTGGATGGTAGGCGAGCGCGGGAAAATGCACACGGGCACTGTACGGCATAACGGGCTCAGCAGTAGTAGTCGGAGTTAGGCATCGGTCTGAGAAACACGCTCTGGATCGAGGAGGCTCTCCTGGAAGACGTAGTTTCATTGAGCCTCGGATGTGCCGTTTCCGACGACTATACAGCATGGCAAAATTCCATAGGCACTAAATGGAAAAATATTGCGACGCTATGAAGAAGTAAAGTGCCGATACATCAAGAGCCATAGCTGTGATTGTATGTGTGCTTTGCGCCTCGCCATCTCGCCGCCCGCCAACCGCCGCATCGATACGAACAGGTTGAAACTTTTAGTACTGTATTCGTGTGGACCAGTGTTACTTTTGTTCCTCACTGTTCAATAACAACTTAACTTTTACCAGAACTGTCTTATCATTTAATTATCCTCATCACTAACCTAGACAGGGTCCTTTCCACATGTTGTGCTATCCGAGTGTCCCGAGATGAAGATTTAAAGTTTATGTTAATAATAATTACCTGCAGACCTATCTATGTTAGAATGATGTTTAAAGAACTTTGTTGTTAATGAATATATAGATAAATAATATAGGTCTGACAAAGTTGGAAGATAATGTTGAAATTGGTTTAGTAATGAAGGCTAATTAATTTGAGACAAAAATAATGGTAGTTAAATGGGCAAGAAATAAGACAAAAAGAGTAGTAACTCATATATTGGAAATTTTGAGTGCTTAACGATTTCGATAATCAAAAATTTCAGTACAATCATCATAACAGTTTCAGGGTCCTCCCCCCCCCCCCTCCCCCCTCCTTGTCTTTTCTATGCATTTAAATTCTGAAGTGTACTGAACTAATTTGACCAGCAAAGTTAAAGTCAATATAAAACCAAAATTTATTAGTGTTTTACCTTTTTCAAAATTGACATTGTATATGTGTTTCGAAAGTGCTATTTCTAGGGTAACCTATGCCCGATTTTAATCAGATCCATAGACAGTACGAAGTTTGTAGTAAACATTATAGTGTATTGTTGTGTATTTATGGCTTGTTCATATTAGTACAGAAAGTGAAATTATTAGTTCAGTAGATTTTCTGGTTCAAAAATTTACCATATTATGCAGTGTTATTACGTTTTGTTTTACATACACGTACTTCAACTTGTACAGGGAAGAAACTCAATTAATGCCTAATTAGGCTGGCGACCGTTTTATTAACAAATTGGTAGCATCTGCTGTGTTGTTTCTTGTCCGTCCTAACGTGTAGTTGCACTTCAGACTTTCTTGACGTATCATTGTTGTTACTGAGTGGGTGAAAGTCTGATTTTGCGTCCATTCTGGTACACGCGGTCAACATATATACCAAAATCCTTTCTTATAAGGTGAAGCCCGTCAAATTACCATAGTACAGGCTTTAATTAGTATCGTGCGCCCGAGCGTAGGGTTACAAGGTCTCTTCCGAGCGCAGGAGAGCGCCATCCATCCATAATACTGCCGCCAACGGCCTGCATCCGTCATGCGGTGCTTGCTTCGAGCTGCCATTTGCCTGGCTAATGTTGTATCCAGACTCGATCGTTGACTTCGAATAACAAGGTACGTCATTCATTACACGAGGATAGACGTTTAATCTGATGCAGAGCAGAATTTCAGTGATCCCATGAATACTGCAAAGGTAATTGACGATATCGTAAATTCTACATGGAAACGCATACAGATCGCCTGCTACTAGGAGTCGCGTTCGCTGATCGGTGTGCTCTGAAATAGTTTTTATGAGATCTACCGTAGATCGCCGCACCAAATGCAAGTGGGCTGAGCTGCTGCCGCTAGCCATTCTACATCACGACAGCAGAGGGCGCTCACGATACGGAGTCACTGGAAGCGTGGTTCGTGGGAGTACATCATGGTGTGCACCAGATTCCAAGTGAGTGCTATCGGCGTCATACGGGAACTTGCAATTCAGTTGGCAGCTGCAGGACGCCAGTGGGGTGGTATCGATAAGTGATACCGAAGCCGCCAGCAAACAAGCCTCCGAACTCAGAATTTTGTTATGAGGCATAGGCGTCCAGTACCCTGTCATCTACTCATGGTTCATCATGATTCAAGCACTTTGCATGGATGCTCATCATAGTAGCATGCTAACAGCCGATCTGCTATGCCTTTTCCGTGGTATTCATTCCTAAGCTATAGGACTTAAATACCTGGTCATTTGTTACGAAACTTCCTGGCAGATTAAAACTGTGTGCCGGACCGAGACTCGAACTCGGGACCTTTGCCTTTCGCGGGCAATTGCTCTACCAACTGAGCTACCCAAGCACGACTCACGCCCCGTCCTCACAGCTTTACTTCTGCCAGTACCTCGTCTCCTACCTTCCAAACTTAACAGAAGCTCTCCTGTTGTTGCTTATGACGGTGGAATTCCCCATTTGTATCCTTATAGTCGGCAGAATCATTCGCACTCCGTATCGCTCCACTTGTATACTTCAGTTATTACACCATGTGCCTGAAATGTTACCTGGCGTATCTCGCTGTAGGCAGTGATCAGAATGTTTTGGGTCATCAGTTGTAAGGTAGCAGGCTTGTTGGTATATTGGGAAATATTCTTTAATCCCTCCTTACTATCGCCGTTTCTGGAAGAACGCTTTTTCTGTGCACAAAACCAAAATAAGAAAGGTTTAAAGTTGAATCGTCTCGATGTCAGTGTCCAGTTACATGAGTGTATAGGGGCCATGTTGAAGTTTAGTCAGGACAGGAGCATGCCAACAACTGTCTATTTTTAAGACGCCATGATCGCATCAAACCCTGACGTTTTAGCACGTCGTCTGTTCGGCACTCAAGGATAGTCCTGCTCTCCCACAATAATTAGTAAGCAGTAATCTTAATAAAATGAGATAACTTCAAAAGTACAAGGTCAGCCACAAATAAAAAGATGGGAACTGTTGAAGTTAATTAAAAGGAACATTGTCCTCTTTGAAGCTGCAAGCCAACTTCACGAAGAGATGGATTAATACAGTTGTAAAGGGCATTTATTGATTTAGACGAGTGAACATCTTTAGTACGAAAAAAGTCCTCACTACAGAGAGAAAATATCCGGACTTAATCATTCAAACACACGACCTGTCGGCTGTCATGCTATAGGGAAGCAGCCTACTTACACCATATAGACTTCATATGCTTTCCATTGTGTGCCAGCCTAGTCGATAGTAACTACCTATGACATCACGAATGTTGTGCAATACCTTAAAAGTAAAGTAAATAATCTGAAAAGTTAATAGCATGTCAGGAGTGATGCTAAACTTATAATGCGTTAAGTTTCAGTTTAATAAGTTTTACAGTTTTTCGAAATTTGGATGTTTTACATAAAAATCAGCGGCGCAACAGGAAGGAGCTAGAAACTTCAAAATTTATATTCAGATTCCTTTTTCATTGTCATTTGATGGAAACAGCATGCTGGCTCTCACAAAGCAATATTTTGGTTGAAATTCACGATTTTCTGCTTTTGTGTCCTAAAAGTATGGAAGCAAGATAGATTAAGTAAGTGATTACATAAAGCTATAATAACAAAGATGTGAGAAGTTTCCAAAAGGTAGCTATAGAACTATAGCTGTAGCATCTCTCCAAAGGGGAAGATAAGAGCTCATCTATTGCGTGCAGTGCAACTAAAATAATTCTCTCGCCAAAAGTATTTAACCTAGCCACATCAAAATTTTATTATAGAGACGTACCTGTGTGCTGATTGCACAGTTAAATTGAGATCTTAATCAGCGAATGAAGCAATTAATTATTTAGTAACTTGAAGTGGTGCTCTACTATCCCCAGCAGCTAGTCAGGAAGGCAAATTTTGTCAGCTGCGCTTTCGGTGGTCCGCTCTGCGTCTATATAAATAAGAGCGCTGCGAGCTAGAGTCAGGCCCCCGATTCGTATCAGCGCGCACTCCCTGTCGGAAGCCGTGTCGCATCTGTGCAGTGGCAAGGACAGCCTTGGACGCCGCATTAGGTAACTCGGTATGCACGTAAAAATGAGTTCGCATTGTGGCAAAGTGTTGATTGCAGAACGACCTCAGTGATTTATTCTCAGTTTGTGTATGTTGTATTTTCACGTGTCGTCGCAGGACAGACATTCTACCGTTACTAGCGTGGCGTATGATGAGTATTAACATCAAATTTTGCCGAGGATTCACTTTGAACATCTTCATTGATAACGATTATTGAACAGTTTCGTTATCTGGGGATAATAGGATCTGCGCAATACACTCTGAACAGCTCTGATAGTACAAGAACTGATAGTAGCATTGCTTGGGTAAACTTTTGTCTGGAATACAGTGAAAATTGTTATAGTAAACTGCATTTTCTGTGAATCCCAGACATAATCCTAAATCCTCACCGTAATGAACTTCAATGATCAATAACTATTTCTCCATCACAGTGGGCACAGTGAGTTTAATTACAGGCATCACGTTTTTGCTAATCACTTTCTGGTTGCCAACATTGTAATTAGAGAGCCTGTGTTGAGAATGGCAACAATAGAAAATTTTCCACCCGCTGCCCACAATGCAACTGAGCAAAAGATAAAACATCAGAAATTCTCGCTAGTCTGTAATCACTTCCTGTGCAATACGCTACTTCTGTGTACCTGGTGCGACACATTTGCAGTCACGATGCAGATGCTGTTTCGGAAACTCGAAGCAGTTTCTGAGAACAGTATTAATTACCAACTACTAAATTAAATTCCAAATGAACTTCACAGAAACGTTCGTACATGTGACCTACACTGAACAGCCAAAAAAGTGTGGCCAACTGCTTAATTACTTGTTTACCAGTCTTCGGAACGAAAGGAACGAAACAGATCGCTGTTTCTACGTATCAGATATCCGACAGTTTTTTGGTACGTGGCACGCACAGGTCACGTAATTTGCCTCGATAACGGGCCGCTGATTTGCGTGCTTGGCGCCCGATAGCGACGCAGAAAAGATTCCATAGGATTGATAGCAGGCGAATTTGGACGCCGAGACATCAACGTCAGTTCACTGTAACGCTCCTCAAACGACTGTAGCACGGTTCTGTCCCCGAGACACGCACAGTTATAGTGCTGAAAAATGACGTCGCCGTCGGCGAACACATCAAGTATGAAGGGATGCAAGTGGTTCGCAACTGTCGACGTGTCTTCCATTGTTACCACAGGTCACATGCGAGAGCAGGAGAATGTCTCTCATAACACTACCCCCATCAACATGTGTCAGTGGCGAGCCAACGTTCATCTCGATGAAGGCTTTCGTGGAGACGACCAGCGACCTAGTGTAGCAAGAATGTGAGTCACCCAAAGAGCCAGCAAGTTTCCGTTGATCGATGGTCGAATCCCAATGGTCCCGTGCCCACTACAGTTGTAATTGACGATGCCATTGGGTCAACATGTGAACACGTAGGAGTGGTCTGCTGGAGAGCTTCGTATTCAACAACGTAGAATCCTACTTTACAGAGCAGACCATCCCCCGAAAGGCACGTTCCGTGAAGAGTCTTGGATGTCCATCTACCTCTTTCCTTAGATACTCATGACAGTAGCACGTGAACATTCGACCAGCTTCCTCGGTTTCGAGACACTCGTTCACAGACGCTGCGTAATAATAATCTGCCCTTTGTCTTATCTCAATCAACTTCCCCATTGGCAGCCCATATCTTCGCTACGATGATGCCCCGTCAGTGTCTGATCCGTTTACACACTTTTTTTTTTTACCGCGTCATGTGCCCGCAACGCCATCAGGCGGAATCCAATTTCACGGTGGGCTGTGGTCATAATGTTTTGGCTTATCATTGTATCTCCCACGCTGTCTAGCAGCGTCTTGTTGTTCCGAGAGCAGCAATACCGTAGCTGACACTTCTCTTCACTGGAAACATTCTTCCGCACCTTGAATAATAACAAACGTGCTCAATTTTGCAGTGAGCGAAAGCATACAACAACTGAAAGAAGAAAGTAAATCATTAGGTGCTGTCCTCCATTACTTGTTTTCAGAACGTTATTAAAATAAATAATTCTTAACCTGAAGGGTTAAGAAAGTACAGGGATTACTTCACGACGTTAGCGATACATTGAGATATCGCATAGCGGACCAGTATGTGGATTCTCCTTCGACATATCCGTGCATCGCGCTTTTCAGCTCACAGAAAGTCTACCTATGCCAGGACTGTTGTAGGACATTCTAGTTGCTCTCTGACTTCCTTACGAAATGGCGCTGTCATATATCTTCAGTCTTCATAAACAATCGAACCTTGCTGCCCTCAGCGCCTGAACAGTCAACCTTCGTAAAGTCAGTGTGTCTGCCTCTCTAACGTCACTTCGAGTGCTCTCCCTCTTAAGCGAAATTTATTATAAAATAAATTGTTTATTCACGTTACTTTACTGGCGTCGTGAACACTCCACTTTGAATTTAGCTGAAGCCTTTTACACTATCATTATTTCGAAAGAATTACTTTTCACTTTAAATAAAGTAAAAAGAAAAGGAAGAGACATATACAGGGGGTTCCATTGATAGTGACCGGGCCAAATATCTCACGAAATAAGCATAAAACGAAAAAACTACAAAGAACGAAAGCTGTCTAGCTTGAAGGGGGAAACCAGATGGCGCTAGGGTTGGCCCGCTAGACAGCGCTGCCATAGGTCAAACGGATATCAACTGCGTTTTTTAAAAATAGGAACCCCCAATTTTTATTACAAATTCGTGTAGTACGTAAAGAAATATGAATGTTTCAGTTGGACCACTTTTTTCGTTTTGTGATAGATGGCGCTGTAATAGTCACAAACGTATAAGTACGTGGTATCACGTAACATTCCGACAGGGCGAACGCTATTTGCTTCGTCATACATTACCCGTGTTAAAATGGACCGTTTACCAATTTCGGGAAGATCGATAGCATGTTGATGTATGGATATTGCGATCAAAATGCTCAACGGGCGTGTGCTATATGTGGTGCTCGGTATCCTGGACGACATCTATCAAGTGCCCGGACCGTCTGCCAGGTAGTTACGTTATTTAAGAAAACAGGAAGTGTTTAGCCACATGTGAAACGTCAACCACGACCTGTAACAAATGGTGATGCCCAAGTAGGTGTTTTAGCTGCTGTCGCGGCTAATCCGCACATCAGTAGCAGACAAATTGCGCGAGAATCGGGAATCTAAAAAATGTCGGTGTTGAAAATGCTACATCAACATCGATTGCACCCGTCCATATTTCTATGCACCAGTAATTGCATGGCGACGACTTTGAACGTCGTGTACAGTTCTGCCACAGGGCACAAGAGAAATTATGGGACGATTGCAGATTTTTTGCACGCGTTCTGTTTAGCGACGAAGCGTCAATCACCAGCAGCGGTAACGTAAAACGGCATAATATGCACTATTGGGCAAAGGAAAGTCCACGATGACTGCGACAAGTGGAACATCAGTGACCTTGGCGGGTCAATGTATATTGCGGCATTATGGGAGGAAGGATAATTGGCCCCCATTTTATCGATGGCAATCTAAATGGTGCAATGTATGCTGATTTCGTACGTAATGTTCTACCGATGTTGCTACAAGATTTTTCACTGCGTGACCGGATGGCAATGTACTTCCAACATGATGGATGTCCAGCACATAGCTCCCGTGCGGTTGAAGCGGTATTCAATAGCATATTTCATGACAGGTGGATTGGTCGCCGAAGCACCATACCATGGCCCGCACGTTCACCGCATCTGACGTCCCCGGATTTATTTCTGTGGGGAAAGTTGAAGGATATTTGCTATCGTGATCCACAGTCAACGCCTGACAACATGCGTCAGCGCATTGTCAATGCATGTGCGAACATTACGGAAGGCGAACTACTCGCTGTTGAGAGGAATGTCGTTACACGTATTGCCAAATGCAGTGAGGTTGACAGACATCATTTTGAGCATTTATTGCATTAATGTGATATTTACAGGTAATCACGCTGTAACAGCATGCTTTCTCAGAAATGATAAGTTCACAAAGGTACATGTATCATATTGGAACAACCGAAATAAAATGTTCAAACATATCTACGGTCTGTATTTTAATTTAAAAACCTACCTGTTACCAACTGTTCGTTTAAATTTGTGAGCGATATGTTTGTGACTATTAGAGCGCCATCTATCACAAAACGAAAAAAGTGGTCCAAATAAAACGTTCATATTTCTTTACGTACTACACGAATATGTAATAAAAAATGGCGGTTCCTATTTTAAAAAGCGCAGTCGATATTCGTTTGACCTATGGGAGCGCCATCCTGCGGGCCAATCATAGCGCCATCTGGTTTCCCCCTTCAAGCTAGACAAGTTTCGTTATTTGTAGTTTTTTCGTTTGACGCTTATTTCGTGAGATATTTGGCCCGTTAACGATCAATGTACCACCGTGTATATACCGTATTACTACATAACACAGTTATTACGTTAAACAATCTTATGAAAGGTCGAAGCACTTGAACTATGCATTATTTTCGACCAACACCGCATTTCATCTTATGCACACTTTACAGTATTCAATATACCAGTTCTCTGTGCCGTATTTTGTGTCCAGTATGGACGTTTGTGCGGAATACGATTTATTAGGCAAGGGATTTAAGTGCTTTCGAGGCTTAGATACGAATGTTATTTACGGAATAATTATTCTGCACATTAGCGGTGATTCAAACGTGGTCAACAATTCGTGAAAGACGGGCTCAGACTTGTGCCCTGAGAGAACATGTAATGCCATGCGAAACGGATCACTGCACCAAGCTCCTAACCGCACTCTTGTTGTAGCTTCACTTCACCGCCAATCGATGTGGCAGACGCTGTGTCTGAGCTAACAGGGGTACTACTCTCAACAGATGTTGTCAGGCAGACATATACATAAATATCACAACTAGTGAAGTAACTGTAAGTGTCTATGTCTAATAGACTTATTTACTCATAAACGGCGGTCGGTGTGGCTGAGCGGTTCTAGGTGCTTCAGTCTGGAACCGCATGACCGCTACGGTCGCAGGTTCGAATCCTGCCTCGGACATGGTTGTGTGTGATGTCCTTACGTTAGTTAGGTTTAAGTAGTTCTAAGCTATATGGGACCGATGTCCTCAGGTGTTAAGTCCCATAGTGCTCAGAGCCATTTGAATTTGAACTCATAAACACAAATACCGACCATCATGTGATCATTGTACACGTAATTCTAGTCGGTGCTAGTGCCCCATCTAGAGACTACTTCCAAATTGTTGAATTTGTTCCTGGTGTTGACACTGTTACGTGGCGATGTCCTGCGTTGTCGCTGAGCTGCTGATTTCCCGTCGGACTCGTAGCTTGGCGTTTAGTTGGGTGAACAGCTGGATGTACTTCGGTAGGTGAGCTTCGATGTAACACCTGAGAGAGCCGCTCTTTACTCCACGTGACACGAAACTGCGCACTGTTTGCACCTGTTATACTGGTGGCCTCTGTTATAGGTCGCTCGACACGCTACCTTGTCCGCCTCCGCAGAAGCGTGGTCAGCGCAGCGGATTGCTAACCAAAGGGGCCCGGATTCGATTCTCGACCGGGTAGGAGATTTTCTCCGGTCAGGGACTGGGCATTGTGTTGTCATTACGATCGTTTCGTCATGGCGTTTCGAATGGCTCGTCAGTTTTCGCTTATCGAGTTGTCTCTTTTTCAGATTCTCGCCGTCAGCCAGAGAGGCTGTGAGCGAGAATAGCGCGATTGTTCCTCCAGTGCAGTCTAGCCCTCTCTCTAGCGACGCAGGTTGCACGGGGTAGCCTCCTCACAAGGCGGAGAGTGGCCGGTAACATGTATTTCAGTCACTTTTTTTAATTTATTGGCTTTCAGGTCATGTCCCTACAGCCATCTCGATAGTTTACTGTCCAGTATCCGGCTGAAATGTAGGGTTTCGCAGTGATCGAATGAAGGGTAGACCCACGGGTCGTAACTCATCTGAAATGTAACGTCCACTGTTCAAAGTGCCGTCAATGCGAACAAGAGGAGGTCGAGACGTGTAACCAGTGGCACGACATACCGTCATGCCGGGTGATACGCCAGTATGGCGATGACGAATACACCCTTCCAATGGGCTTTCACCGCGATGTCGCCAAACACGGATGCGACCATCATGATGCTGTAAACAGAACCACGTTTTGACATTCGTGCACCCAGGTTCGTCGTTGAGTACACCATCGCAGGCACTCCTGTCTGTGATGCAGCGTCAAGAGTAATCGCAGCCATGGTGTCCGAGCTGATAGTCCATGCTCCTGCAAACGTCGTCGAACTGTTCGTGCAGATGGTTGTTGTCTTGCAAACATCCACATCTGTTGACTCACGGATCGAGCCGTGGCTGCACGTCCGTCGCAACCATGCGGATAAGATGCCTGTCATCTCGACTGCTAGTGATACGAGGCCGTTGGGATCCAGCACGGCGTTTCGTATTACCCTCCTGAACCCACCGATTCCATATTTTGCTAACAGTCATTGGATCTCGACCAACGCGAGCAGCAATGTCGCGGTACGGTAAACCGCAATCGCGATAGGCTACAATCCGACCTTCATCAAAGTCGTAAACGTGATCGTACGCATTTTTCCTCCTTACACGAGGCATCACAGCAACGTTTCACCAGGCAACGCCGGTCAACTGCTGTATGTGTATGAGAAAACGGTTGAAAACTTTCCTCATGTCAGCACGTTGTAGGTTTCGCCACCGGCGCCAACCTTGTGTGAATGCGCTGAAAACCTAATCATTTGCATATCACAGCATCTTATTCCTGTCGGTTAAATTTCGCGTCTGTAGCACGTCATCTTCGTGGTGTAGCAATTTTAATGGCCAGTGGTGTACCAAACACCGGGAGCCTATGATTAAAGTACAGCTTATCGCACTGCTGTTGTAATTATCGTATGGCAGCGAAACTTGGTAGATACTGTAATACGTTAATATGCAACCGATATAGGATGGAAAGAAATTAGTTCCAATTTTGGCCACCATGTGCAAATCTGACGTAGTGAATGCAAGGAAGTGTTTCCATATGTAATGTCTTAGGACGTTGGTAGAAAAAGTCAAATAAGTGAGGAAGGGATAATGTTGTTGTTATTATTAACTGCCGCTTATTCAATTTGTTCAATATGTGCTCCAGATGCGCGACAATATGCTGTACAGCACCAGATTTGCAAAATGGTTCAAATGGCTATGAGCGCTATGGGACTTAACCTCAGTCCCGTAAAACTTAGAACCACTTAAACCTAACTAACGTAAGGACATCACACACATCCATGACCGAGGCAGGATTCGCACCTCCGACCGTAGCAGTGGCGCGGTTCCAGACTGAAGGGCCTAGAACCGCTCTTCCACTGCGGCAGGCTACCTGATTTGCAGCTGGTGGCCAAAATTGGAATTAATTTTTTTGCCAACGTAAATGGTTTCCATATTAACGCAAGAGAACATCTACGTAGTTTCGCTGCCATAGCATAGTTACAGCTCACATCGGACCACGGTGAGTAGCTGCGCTTTAATTATAAACACATGGCATGTCCAAACAGGATCACCATGCTGTAATTCCATCCTTGGCTGCCGAAGGACAAACACCAGTTGACATCTGTCAGGGAAAGAAGACTGTGCTACACGTGATTCGATACAGGGCTCTGGTCGATCTAGGAGGCTAGCCTTATCCGTTACAGACATGTCAGAGATATCTGAATACCCATCCTATAGTTCTGATCTCTCCCAATTACCACTCCTTCCACCCCTTAGAAATGTCTTGAAGGATCGACGATGCTAGTTGGTCGAGGATGGGCAGCAGACAATTGTGGACTTCTTCACGCAGCAGCACATTGTGTTTTACTAAAAGGGTGTCTTAAAACTGGTGCGTTGGTGGCGTGATTGCCTCAAAGCGTACGGCGATTTTTACTGATCGGCATACTAACAGCATACTGTACGGCCTTCGAATGGATTGGATCGCTCCTTGCACAAAGATCACGTAAGTAAATAAATTACCAAGACGTAGGTTTTGACCTACACTGAAGCACCAAAGAAACTGGCTATGTGCATTGAATAGACAGAATACGGAGCTGCGGTCGGCAACGCCTATATAAGATAACAAGTGTCTGGTGCAGTTGTTAGGTCAGTTAGTACTGCTTAAATGGCAGGATATGAAGATTTAATTGAGTTTAAACGTGGTGTTGTAGTCGGTGCACGAGCGATGGGACACAGCATCTCCGAGGTAGCGATGAAGTGATGACTTCCCCGTACGGTGAATATCAGGAATCCGGTAAAACATCAAATCCCTGACATCGCTGCGGCCGGAAAAAGATCCTGCAAGAACGGGACCAACGACGACTGAAGAGAATCGTCCAGTGTGGCAGAAGTGCAACCTTTCCGCATGTTGCTGCAGATTTCAATTCTGGGCCATCAACAAGTGTCAGCGAGCGAATCCTTCAACGAAACATCATCGATATGGGCTTTCAGAGCTGAAGGCTCACTCGTGTACTCTTGATGACTGCGCAACACAGAGCTTTAGGCCTCGCCTGGGCCTGCCACCACCGACATTCAACTGTTTATGACAGGAAACATCTTGCCTAATCGGATAAGTCTCGTTTCAGACTGTATCGAGCGGATGGACGTGTACGGGTATGGACACAACCTTATGAATCCATAAAGAGGCTCTGTAATAATGTGGGATGTGTGTAGTTGGAGTGATATGGGATCCCTGATACGTCTAGATATGACTCTAACAGGTGACACGCACGTCATCTGTCTCTTCACTTGCATGCATTCATGTCCATTGTGCATCCGACGGACTTGGGCAATTCCAGCCGGACAATGCGACACCCCACGCGTCTAGAATTGCTACAGAGTGGCTCCAGGAATACACTTATGGACAGCCCTGCAGGATTCACTGTGTCAATTCCCTCCAGCACTACTTCAGATATTAGTCGAGTCCATGCCACATCGTGTGTCGCACCTCCACGTGCTCACGGGGTCCCTACACGATATTGGGCGGTGCACCAATTTCTATCGCTCTTCATTGAAATCTACGTTCAGATTTTTTTTTTTTTTTGGGTTATCAGTATTCTGACTGGTTTGATGCGGCTCGCCACGAATTCCTCTCGGGTGCTAACCTCTTTATCTCACAGTAGCACTTGCAACCTACGTCCTCAATTATTTACTGGATGTATTCCAATGTCTGTCATCCTCTACAGTTTCTGCCCTCTACAGCTCCCTCTAGAACGATGGAAGTCATTTCCTAATGTCTTAACAGGTGTCCTATCATCCTGTCCCTTCTCCTTATCAGTGTTTTTCACATATTCCTTTCCTCTCCGATTCTGCGTAGAACCTCCTCATTCCTTACCTGTCCACCTAATTTTCAACATTCGTCTGTAGCACCACATCACAAATGATTCGATTCTCTTTTGTTCCGGTTTTCCCACAGTCAATGTTTCACTACCATATAATGCTGTACTCCAGACGTAGATTCTTAGAAGTTTCTTCCCCAAATTAAAGGCGATATTTGATATTAGTAGACTTCTATTGTCCTTTTTGCCATTTCTAGTCTGCTATTAATGTCCTCTTTGCTTCATCCGTCATTGGCTATTTTACTGTCTAGGTAGCAAAATTCCTTAACGTCATCTACTTCGTGACCACCAATCCTGATGTTAAGTTTCGCGCTGTTCTGATTTCTATTACTTCTCATTACCTTCGTCTTACTTCGATTTAGTCTCAACCCGTTCAGCTAACATCCGTAAAAAACTGAGCCGCATCTACGCATTGTCACTGGCAACCGATATATCTTGCTCTGACGACGAAACTGGGTACGTGTGGCTGACAGTTTGTTCTGGACGACACTCGCGCTTACCGTCCTCTTATGTGAAGTCTCACGACTTGAACGATGACTTAGTACTGACGACACCAGTCCTTATTCGGTTAAGGGACCTCCAAGATTCCAGTCGTTGTCGTAGCCAGCCGGCAGATGTTCACGTGGCTCCATGCAGTCCTTGTGCTCAGATTTCCGCAATGAAAGTTTTGTGTAATCTGGAGGTGCTTCCAAGGACTTTGCAGTATGGAGGGAACTTTTCCTTGAATCAACTTCGATGACCAAACACTGAGTGAGCTTCAACGTTCTCAAGCAGCATGTCTCTTTGATCAGTTGCGTCTTTCCACATATAAATGTACCTCTGCACAGTCAAGATCGGAAGCATGTATCAGAGACAACAGGCGGGAATTTCATCTGCGGACCACTGCCAGTCACAGTGCAGAGCTGGCCATAGTCTGAGCTGTCGAGGTCGCGCTGCAGTATTCGTGCAGTCTGCTTCGTAGTTATCATATCGTATGGTACACTCTAAATTTATGCAAATAATGCCAGCGCGAGCTGCACAAACGGGACTGTCTTGTGCATATGCAGAACGGTCGATGGTCGGATCAGTGAATTTCCAGAACTTATGCAATGCCTGAGCTAGCAGGACAGAGCGGATTAGGTTGTGGAAAGGTGCCAAAATAAGTTCCTGTCAGTTGCGCTCAACATACAAACTTTATTTGTCAACACACAATATTACAACAAGGATGCAAAACACTTAAAACTTTAATCGACCTCCCTTGATTAAGGGCCTAAGTAAGAAATTGAAATACAAGGTTCTTCTGGAGGTTTAACCCCGAAATATTTTCTAAATCTTCAATCTAAACAGGCTGAAGGCCTTAGCAATTTAATTTTAACGGAACTTGGCTGGAGGCCGCACATTAAGCTATAAGAAGAGTTACAATCAAGAGGCATAAGGCCTTATCTTAAAACATTTCATGCAAAAGGGAAAGACGAGAACATTAATTTAAGAGATATTAAAACTCGGCTGAAGGCAGCGCATCAACCAAATAACTAAAACCCAAATAGGGAAATTACTGTGGGACACACAAGGAACGGCGCTCAGAAGTTTCCAAGGGTCTGCCTGGGATTCTAACACTAAAGCCCGTTTAGGTGAGACAGGCAACCTGTCCAACGACTTCTTAATCTGAAGGCAACCCAACCGACAGACAGCTGACCGACCAATCAGCAAAATCACTTCCGCTCCACACAACCAGCAAAACGACCACAAGATTTCAATACAACGACACACAGAATATTAAGTGAGGACTCAACTTTCAGGTACAAGATCGGTCGGCGACGAACCGAGCTTCGTAGCACTCGCTAGCAGCACCTTACATTCCAACCACGTGTGCACGCCATCAGCTGCTCCGGCCCGACTCCGAGTGACAGGGACTTCCTTGCTGCTCCACGCCAACCGACCGACTACCCAGACCCAGAAACTGTAAGGACCAAATATACGTCTGCCGATGAGACGACTAACCAAACGACCAACCAACGGTCGTCCCACTCGAAACTCCCTCCGTCGGACAGTTCATGTTTGTCGCCAGCGGTCGGCGAGCACTGGCTGTCCGCGCCTCACCGGCGCTCCATCCCCGACGTTACTGCTGCTGCGTCCTGACCGCACTCTTGGTCCGTCTCCAACTGACTGACTTCCTACTGACGGACGACGTCCCGGAGACACTGGCTCAGACCCAGTCATGCAGAGGAAACACAACCAACATCTCTGCACATGAAGGAACCGACCCAAATACACGTCGTCGATGAGGCGACCGATCGACCGACCAACCAACGGTCGTCCCCGCTCATACTTGCTGTGCGGACTTCCCTGGGGCTCCGCACCCGACTGCACTGCTGCAGCGTCCGGACTGCAGTGCTGGTCCAACTCCAACCACTCCAGGTCCCATCTCCCTCCACGACACACGACGACCGGGAAGTAATAGCCGTCCAGGAAAGATAATATGGCAGGGCTAATGTCGATACGCGCTGATGCTGCAACTCACGACATGCAAGACAGAAATTCACTGACACCAGTAATTGAAATTAAAATGACGAGGCGGCCATACGGTAAAAACAAGTTGTTAAATAATATATGGCACGAACATCAGCCACGCACGGCACAACTTATATTTGCTTTTTTGCTCTTGCCTGCAAGTGGCACACATTAATTTTCATTGGTTTTGTAAGGAATTCTTCAGCTGAAAATAAGGCGCTGACAGGCGAAGTAGATAACGACTGCTGGTCACATTTTAAAGAAAAAATTGTATGGAGCCGGGAGAAACGCACTCGTTGCTTAGCCGCCCAACTACAAAGGGTTTTCTCTGTCATCCCACGCCGGCCGGAGTGGCCCTGCGGTTCTAGGCGCTACAGTCTGGAACCGAGCGACCGGTACGATCGCAGGTTCGAATCCTGCCTCGGCATGGATGTGTGTGATGTCCTTAGGTTAGTTAGGTTTAATTAGTTCTGTTCTAGGCGACTGATGACCTCAGAAGTTAAGTCGCATAGTGCTCAGACCCATTTGAACCAGTTGTCATCACACAAAGGCCCCTTTCCTTGTGGTGTGTCAGATATGTATCTTAAGTTTACCTGTTGGTGTGTCTGTATGTGTAGGTGACTCTAACAGATGTATGTAGGGCATTGTGCTGCATGGGATGAGGCAAGGGCGAAGGCAAACTTGTTGCCGGTACTTAGTTCAAAAGAGGCCAATGAGTATAACATCCCCTTCGGGTAGATGAATCCCCATAACCAGTCCTTACTCCTTCAGGTAATGCGTAGAAATTTGGAGTTCAGTCCAATACAAACCCTGGTAATCAGGAAATTTGAGGTACGACCTCTCATCGCGCTGTCGGCCAAAATATTGCTGGCGAATATTATGCCCACTACCGGGATTCAGACCGAATATATGCGACTTGAACGCCACAGCACAGGTGCGTATCAATTGCGGCAAAATACGTTAGAGTGAAGTACATCACATGGATAAATGTGGCTTTCATTTTATCTGCTTATGACATTGTGAAAGAATAGCAGCGAGAAAATGCAACTGTTTCGAGCTTCTTAATTTGATGTTTGTATGGATGATTAGGATGTACTTTCGTCTTCTTTCCCATATTGTTCGATCGGTGCATTGAGCATGTAGTAAAGGAAACTAAGGAGGAATTTGGAAACGGGTGTCAACTTCATAGAGGAGGTTTGGTGAAGACATTGCAATTCTCTCTGAGGCGGCAAGAGATCTGGCAGTGCAGGGGAACACAATCGACAGTATCTTGAAAAGAGTTGTCAGATCAATATCGACAAAAATAAGAAATGCTAAAAACAGCTGACAGAAATGGAACTCGCACATTTGAAGTTCCCTCCACAGCTGGACGGTAGTGGACTCCTAGAAATAGACTCCAAGGTGGCGGCAGCTTCGTCGTATTCACCCGGTCGTTCTGTAGTTAGTATAGCTGACCTTGGGCTACACCACCGTTGCCTACTCGCCGAGCATGCTCCAGTTATCGTAGTCAGTTTCTACGAAATTTTATTCCTCAGATGATTTCACCCGGGGGCACTATTTTATTAGATTAGGAAATGAGTTACCAACTCTAGTAGCTGACTTTGCTACTTGGTTTGCAAAGCAGTGATGGCCGAATTAGATACACTTATCCTACAGTGTAGACAGTCAGTGTCTTCATGGGAAAATGTTAGCGGTTGCCTGTGGAACCACTAATGAACGCAGCCATTCACCTCGTCGTCCGAAGCAAATTGACGTCCACAAATACACTATGTAATCAAAAGTATCCGGGCACCTGGCTGAAAATGACTGACAAGTTCTGACATTCTTCACGGAGTGCAGCACTGAGGAGAGGTACCGATGTCGGTCGGTGAGCCTGGCACGAAGTCGGCGTTCCGAAACATCCCAAAGGTGTTGTATAGAATTCAGGCCAGTCCATTACAGGGATGTTACTGTCTTGTAACCACTCTGCCAAAGGCCGTGCATTATGAACAGGTGCTCGATCGTGCTGAAAGATGCAATCGCCATCCCCGAATTGCTCATCAAAAGTGGGAAGCAAGAAGATGCTTAAAACATCAGTGTAGGCCTGTGCTGTGATAGTGCCACGCAAAACAACAAGGGGTGCAAGCCCCCTCGATGAAAAAGACGATCACACCATAACAGCACCGCCTCGGAATTTTACTGTTGCACTACACACGATAGCAGATGACGTTCGCATTCTCCATACCCACAACCCACACCCTGCCATCGGATCGCCACATTGTGTACCGTGTTTCGTCACTCCACACAACATTTTTCCACTGTTCAATTGTCCAAAGCGAGGTGTCATTTGGCATTTGCTGACGTGATGTGTGGCTTATGAGCAGCCACTCGACCATGAAATCCAACTTTTCTCACCTCCCGACTGTCATAGCTCTTGCAGTGGATCCTGACGCAGTATGAAACTTTTTTGACGGTCTGGACATTACACATTACACATAAGGACCCTCTTCAAGTGTCAGCGGTCTCTGTCAGCCACTAGACGTGGTCGGCCTATACTCTTTTCTGCAGTGCGTGTCTCTTCACGTTTCCACTTCAGTATCACATCGGAAACAGTGGACCTAGGGATCTTTGGGTGTGTCGAAATGTCGCGCACAGGCGTATGACACAACTGACACCGAATCAGCTGACTACATTCGAAGTTCGTGAGTTCCGCGGAGCGGAGCGGAATATTCTTCTTGAAGTCTCTGGGTGTATCGCCTGTCTCATACATCTAGCTGACCATATGGAAGAGTTTTGTTATGGTTGGCTCGCCCAAGGCTTCAGTAGCTCTATCGGAATACTGTCTACTCCCGGGGCCTTGTTTTGACGTGTCTTTCAGCGGTTTGTCATCTTCCTCACGCAGTGTCATATCTCCCTTCTCATCTTCATCTACGTCCTCTTCCATTTCCATAATTTTGCCCTCAAGTATCTCTCCCGTGTATAGATCCTCTGTATACTCCTCACACCTTTCTGATTTCCCTTTTTTCCTTCAGCTTCCGAAGCTACCCATTCTTGTTCTACTGTATTCGTTTCCCCTGTTCTTGTCAATCGTTCCCTATGATCCCTATGAAGCTCTCTACAACCTTTGGTTCTTTCAGTTTATCCACGTTCCGTGTTCTGAAATTTATGCCTATTTGTAGTTTCCTCAGTTTTAATCTGTAGTTAATAATCGATAAATTGTGGTCAGAGTCCACACCTGCCGCTGGAAATGTCTTACAATTTAAAACCTGGTTCCGAAATCTCTGTCTTATCATCATATAATTCATCTGAAATCTTCCAGTATCTCCAGGGCTCTTCCACGTATAATACCTTCTTTCATGATTTTTAAACCAAATGTTAGCTATGATTAAATTATGATCTGTGCAAAATTCTACCACGTGGCTTCCCCTTTATTTCTTTACCCCAGTCCACATTCACCTACTACTTTTCCTTCACTTCCTTTTCCTGCTATTGAATTCCAGTCCCCCATGACTATTATATTATCGTCTCCCTTAACTATCTCGATCATTTCTTTTATTTCATCATATATTTCCTCAATCTCCTCCTCATCTGCGGAGCTAGTTGGCGTATAAATTCGTACTACTGTGGTGAATGTGGGTTTGGCTACAATAATGCGTTCACTATACTGTTAGTAGTCCTTGTTCCTATCTTTTTTTACTCATTATTAAACCTAGTCCAGCATTACCCCTATTTGAATTTGTATTTATAACCCTGTATTCACCTGACCAGAAGTCCTGTTCCTCCTGCCACCCCACCGAGCTTCACTAATTCCCACTACATCACACTTTAACGTATGAATATCTCTTTTTAAATTTTCTAACTTACTTGCCTGTTTAAGGGATCTGACATTCAACGCTCTGGTCAGTAGTTTTATTTCTCCTGATAACGGCATCCTCATGAGTAATCCCTGCCTGTAGATCCTAATGGGAGACTTTTTACCTCCGGAATATTTTACCCAAGCAATCGTTATTAAACCATACAATAGAGCTACATGCCCTCGGAAAAAATTATGGCTGTAGTTACCCCTTGCTTTCAGCCATTCACAATACCAGCACAGCAAACCCGCTTTGGTTGATGTTACAAGGCCTGAAGATCAATCAGACTGTTGGCCCTGCAACTACTGAAAAGACTGCTGCCCCTCTTCAGGAACCACACGTTTGCCTGGCCTCTCAACAGGAACCCCACCGTTGTGATTCCATATACGGTACAGCTGTCTCTATCACTGAGGTACGCAAGCCTCCCTACCAATGGCAAATTATGGTTCAATAATTGCCACCCTGTACTTGCATGGTATCACAAAGGGGCGGCTCCTGTATAGGTTTGCAGGTTTGCGCTAACCCCAAGGAATAATTTTGTTCAACGGTGTTCGCCTTCTATACTAGTGGAGAAGTAGCGCGCCGTTTATCTCTTTTGAAATGCCCAGGCTCCAAACGCCGAACGCAGCGGAGTTGGACGAAATGTGCCGACGGCGACAGTGGGCTGCACTGTGGCTGCGAACGCAGACTTGGGTATCTCAGACGGGGTGCGGGGGCAACGCTTGGCATCACTGTACTCGTATGCGGGCCTTGTGTGTATAAACACCTCACCTGGGCCACCCTGCCAGCAGCAGGAAGACGGCCCGAACTCTTCCCAAGGCAAACGGAACTATCGGATCTTCGAACAAAGCGGGATTCTCGCGCCACCTCACCAGTTCAGGTGTAGCTGAGAGCGAACTATTTCCTGTGCGTTGTGTTAGTTATTTTAGCGTGTGCTACAGTGAATTTTGAGGCTCAAGTGACAAGTGAATACGTGAAATAATGAATCAGGTAATTTCATTGCTCTCTGAACCCTTCAGTTCACGGAAGTTTGAAGAAAAATTAGAAATCAGGAGCCTAGGTAGGCCGACTCCTGCTTTAACAATTTCGCAGACCGTTAAAACTAAAAGTCGCCAATTCAATAGGAAGTTTAGCTCTGAATTGTACAACAAGCATGAATGGCTGTGTGGTTGTGACATCAAAAATGCCTTATTTTGTTTTCCTTGTTTATTATTTGGAGTAGATCTTTGATGGTCTAAACACGGAGTCTGTGACATTCAACACCTCCACGAAAAAATTAGAAAACACGAACTTTCTTCAGTCCATGTAAATAACGTTTTGAATATATCAAGTCTAGGCAATGTAAATATAGCTACCCAATTAGACCTTGGGTACAGAAGGTCCGTGACATTACACAACCAAAAAGTTACCAATAATAGATACATATTGAGTCTAATCATTAACTGTATTCGTTTCTGTGGGGCGTTGGAACTTGCCCTTGCAGGACGTGATGAGACTGAGTCATCTTTTAATCCTGGTGTTTTTTGGTCCTTGATTAATTTTAGTGCAGAATTAGACTCGGTACTACAATCACATTCAGAGAAAGCTACAGTTTTCAAAGGAATCTCAAAAACCATCCAGAATGAACTCCACCGGTGCATGCTTCATGTCTGCCAAGAGGAAATTAGAAAGGAAATTAAGGGTGCTGAGTTGAAAGATGTTGGGACTTCATAGCACCAGAAAAGCATGATGCCCAGTCTTTGGTAACGTCCATCATCGAACAGATACATAATCATTTGGGGAATTGTCCACATAACCTGATAGCGCAAACATATGATGGTGCAGCAGTCATGAATGGTTCGTCATGTGCGGTGCAGGCTCTTGTTAACTAAAAGTTTCCCAACGCTCCATACATTCATTGCTATGCCCACCAGTTTAATCTCATTATGCTTAAAGCCGCTTCCATTAATAAAAATGTGCGAATGTTCTTCACTAAACTTCAGAGACTTTGCAGTTTCTTTTCAGCATATCCTCAAAGAACAGCAGTTCTCGACGAAATAGTACGAAAACGACTGCCACGTTCCATACCTGCTCGTTGGAATTTTCAGGCAAGGAGCGTCAATACCGTTTCGTAATATAAGGAAGATATTATTACGTGCGTGAATAATATGAGCCAAGGGAAAAAACTGTGTGCTGAGAACACGATCCTGCAAGCCTGTGGCTTAGTAACAATTTTGGAGGATGAAAAGTTCATTTTTTGGCTTCCATTTTTTCATAAAATTATGATCCATGTGGTTATTTTGTATAATCAGCTACAAAAAAGGCATATTGACCCAACTTACGCACACAATCAGCTGACAGCTTTTGAGCGTGAAATTGCGAACATTAGGGAAGGAGTGAGTGAAACTTCAACAGGCACAGCTGAAGATGGCGCAGAGAGCAGCGATGTGTAATCTACTGCATGAGGCAAAAGAAGTATGTGATATCGTAAGTTACGAGGCGAAAGGAAGATTCAAGTTCAGTGGACACCTAGCTGCAGCCTCTCTCTTTCTACCAGAGAAATTCGCTACTTACCCTTCCAGTTTTCCAGAAACTTATTTCAGAGCTGCTATTGAATGCTACTCTTTTTTGGAAGCAAAGAAACTTCGAACAGAACTCTCTGTTATTTATGGAAGAGAGAGGAGTTCAAAAGCATTTGTGGAGCTTTGAGCTTTCTGGATTACATAACACACAATAATCTTTGTGATACACTGAGCGAATCTGTGAAGCTCCTGAAAGCGATAATTACAATTCCAATGACCACATCAGAAGCATAACGTTGTTTCTCTTCGCTGAAACGCATCAAAACCATCTTGCGGAATGCTATGGACCAAGAAAGACTATCAGCACTCGCGATTCTCTCTATTGGACGAGACCTCGTTTTAGGAATTGCAGACTTCAATTAAAGAGTGAGTGAAAGATTTGCAAATATGAAGGAAAAAGAATAGAGTTCCTATACGAGGTGCATTCAAGTTCTAAGGCCTCGGATTTTTTTTCTAATTAACTACTCACCCGAAATCGATCAAACTGTCGTTACTTCTCGACGTAATCGCCCTGCAGACGTACACATTTTTCACAACGCTGACGCCATGATTCCATGGCAGCAGCGAAGGCTTCTTTAGGAGTCTGCTTTGACCACTGGAAAGTCGCTGAGGCAATAGCAGCACGGCTGGTGAATGTGCGGCCACGGAGAGTGTCTTTCATTGTTGGAAAAAGCCTAAAGTCACTAGGGGCCAGGTCACGTGAGTAGGGAACATGAGGAATCACTTCAAAGTTGTTATCACGAAGAAACTGTTGCGCAACGTTAGCTCGATGTGCGGGTGCGTTGTCTTGGTGAAACAGCACATGCGCAGCCCTTCCCAGACGTTTTTGTTGCAGTGCAGGAAGGAATCTGTTCTTCAAAACATTTTCGTAGGATGCACCTGTTACCGTAGTGCCCTTTGGAACGCAATGGGTAAGGATTACGCCCTCGCTGTCCCAGAACATGGACACCATCACTTTTTCAGCACTGGCGGTTACCCGAAATTTTTTTGGTGGTGGTGAATCTGTGTGCTTCCATTGAGCTGACTGGCGCTTTGTTTCTGGATTGAAAAATGGCATCCACGTCTCATCCATTGTCACAACCGACGAAAAGAAAGTCCCATTCATGCTGTCGTTGCACGTCAACATTGCTTGGCAACATGCCACACAGGCAACCGTGTGGTCGTCCGTCAGCATTCGTGGCACCCACCTGGATGACACTTTTCGCATTTTCAGGTCGTCATGCAGGACTGTGTGCACAGAACCCACAGAAATGCCAACTCTGGAGGCAATCTGTTCAACAGTCATTCGGCGATACCCCAAAAAAATTCTCTCCACTTTCTCGATCATGTCGTCAGACTGGCTTGTGCGAGCCCGAGGTTGTTTCTGTTTGTTGTCACACGATATTCTGCCTTCATTAAACTGTCACACCCACGAACGCACTTTCGACACATCCGTAACTCCATCACCAAATGTCTCCTTCAACAGTCAATGAATTTCAATTGGTTTCACACCATGCAAATTCAGAAAACGAATGATTGCAGGCTGTTCAAGTAAGGAAAACGTCGCCATTTTAAGTATTTAAAACAGTTCCCATTCTCGCCGCTGGCGGTAAAATTCTATCTGCCGTACGGGTGCTGCCATCTTTGGGACGTATTGACAATGAATGCGGCCTCATTTTAAAACAATGTACATGTTTCTATCCCTTTCCAGTCCGGAGGAAAAAAATCGGAGGCCTTAGAACTTGAAAGCACCTCGTACAAGTGATCACCACCACATCCAAATTCAGAGAATTAATCGAACGGCGTTAACATTAGTCCTGCTGAAAATGGTTAGCAAGGCATGCCTGCCACTATTTGAGTACATAGAGCTGCAGTTGATTTTAATTCCTCTTATTTTGCTAAAGTAATACTTTTTTCTGCGTACACCTTTTGGTTCTATTATGAGTAGATGCAAGAGTGAAAAGAGTGAGCGGTCTGTTTATATCAGGCATTACAAAAACATTGAGCAGTGTACTGATTTTCTCTCTTTTGTTGATGTTTTCCTTCGTGAGTAAAGTGCACCACCATCTTCTTTAGTCACGAGCCGCCACTGGTATCACATAGAAAGACATTTATTGTGCCCGGAAAGCGACCCTGATTTCGACACAGCAGATATCGACGTTATCCAGTCTGTGAGGTTACGGGACCATCCAATTTAGGATAGCAGGCGCTGCCAATGTTTCAGCTGGTCTCGCCAACCAGAGGCCAGAACGCTTTTGTAAGCAGCGGCCAAGATCTCCACTAACAAACTGTTCGCTAAGTGAAGGCTTTCGACAACATGCTCGTCACGCATTACTGTAAGTGGCTGGATAGCCTTACAGTCCAATATCTGATTTTGAAATCTCTTTCTGACCATGATGTAACCCAGCTGGAAACTTCCCATGTCTCCATATTTTTTTCCGAATATACCATCTCTTGAACAGAGTATTCGGTATTACCCTCTCTTCTCTCATTCCTATTGCTTATTGTACTGTAACTCTATCTTCCATTCCTTCTCCTTAAAAAAAAGTTCCAGTTTCCCTTTACACATCGAATTACCAGTTTAGTATCCTCATACACTTCCTCTATCTCTTCGTCTTCCGCTTGCAATGTCGGCATGTACGCTCAGCGGGCAACAAAATTCGTCACTCCAGTGTGCACGCACTGTAGGGATGTATTACGCTGTTAAATTCAGAGGTCAGCACAGGTTTTGTCAGATCAACAGGTATGAGAGGCGACACATGCAACAGCCGACCGCCACCGATATAATCGCTTCATTCTGCAAAAGATAAATGACACATTTCTCAGACACCAAAAGTCGAAGTCACCAGCGTGCTTTCACTTCAGCGATGCGTGAGATTCGAGTAATTATTCGCATTCTCTCGTGTCCATGTCAGCCACACAATTCACGTGTGATTTTGAGGTTTAAATTTAAGGAAGTGATCCAGCTAGCAATTATTGCCCTGCTACAGTATTTTATATTGTCACGATATAGAATTTTGATTTTAATAGCAATGTCAACTGAAATACTTTTAGCAGGTTTTCGGTGTTAAGTTACTTCCGACCTTAATCAGTATTGTCCTTGTGTTTATTTTTCTACGAGACCTTCTTAGTTTATATAGGATTTTCCTAAGATTACTATTTCAGCGTCTTGAAACCAAATGTGTATGGTTATTAATGCAATAAATTGTTTTGTACTGTAGTTTATCGTAAAGTGAAGTTTCCCCCTTTACGCACTTACATATTTTAGGTACACCAACGGCAGCTATTCTTCTGATGTCTGCTATTCGGCGTGGCTGGGATTTCCACACCTGGCAGGGCCTGGGTTCACCGTCTTGAGGTTTGATTTTCCTTTTCAGAGCATTCCTTACACGCTAAGTGGTGGGGTGGGTCACATCAAACCAGCACCGGCTCGTTAGAAACAGACATTCGGATAGGAGGTGATCTATAATTTTGTACTGTAGTCTGTTTTTGAAAACCAATTTATTTGCCAAGATCGCTACGTTAACGCAATTAGCGTATTATTAGTGTCAGCAGTATTGGCAACTCAGATTAAAAAAAACAGCCATTGGTTGTTATGTCGCATAATGCTTACACCACTCTATCACAACAGGACTATACAATATGTATGGCATTGTTGGTGCTTCATGGCAGACTGCTTTTCAACGTACCTACAAGTCGTGTTGTAACACACGTGGCCACGAGGTACGACGTCAGAACCTTGGATGGGAAGAGATCCCGACTGAGAGGGACCGAAGATACATTTCACGGCTTGTGAATCACAATCGCTTCCAAACTCAGCAGGTATTACTACAGTGAAGTCTCATCCCAATCTGTTAGCGAGAAAACATTCCGTCGAAAACTACGTGCTGGAGTCGGTCACCTTACAAAATTCCTTCGATCACAGAGGCACATAAAGATGACAACAGCAAAATTCTTCTGGTTGGAAGAATATGTGACTTGTATTCTGAACATTCGCAAGCCGATTCCATCACGACTGGCCTACAAAACCACTTGACATGAACCCCATAGAAACTCTGTGAGATATGTTGAAATATCGGATAAAACGCTGGCATCTGCGTCCCGCAGTTTGGCGGAATTGCGCGATCAAATCCTCAGCGAGTTGCTTTACCTGTATGTGACATACATGCACAACCTTGTGGACTCATTTCCTAACCGAATCCAGGTGGTTATCAAACCCAGGGTGGAATTACATGGAATTAAATGATATTAGTAATGACTTCTCGAGAGGTTTTTGTATGGAGAACTTGTATCTGAACTATCGTTGTCGGCGTTTGTTTGCTGTCGAACCTGATCAGAACAATCCTATCACTGAACTGTTCATAGGAGCTCGATCTCTGGCCTACCTTCCTATTCATAACGAATCCTACTCCAATAACACTCACTTTCGGCTGCTGTTGACATTACACTATATTAGTCTGACTGTCAATTCTTACCTTCCTTATCTTTCACTTCAGTGACCCAACTATATCTAGACTGAGCCTTTGCGTTTCTCTTTTCATATGTCTTAGCTTTCGTACTCCAATTAAACTTCCAACATTCCATTCTCCGACTCGTAGATAGTTAACCCTCTGTTGGTTATTCCCTATTTTTCTCATGGTCACTTCCCCCTTGGCCGTCCCCTCTTGGAGGTCCTGCCGGGGCTAATCTATTTATTTTCCAATAGAGAGGTCATCATGACACTTTTCCAGTTGCAGGCCACATGTCACCTACATTCAAAGCAGTGGTTTCCATTTACTCCTGCATCCTCATGTCCTTGATCATTGCTCAGTTTTCCGCTTTTTTGGGTCAGTTTCACATCTCAAGAGGAAGAGAGAGCTCAGAACCTCTGTGTCCTTCTCCGCCCTCTTTGGCAAGGTCACTGATAGAATGAGGGTGACTTCTAATACGGCAGGTCTTCGGCTGCCGTTGCTGATCATTTTTAATCACATTCAGCCAGTGGCTGGGTTCGAACCCGAGACCCATTACATTTTGCGTTACTAATCAGAGACACTACCCCGCCCCCCCCCCCTTTGTCCTCTTCATTTGTCCGTTTTTGATCTGGTCATCTGGTCTGGGCAGATGTCACATGACACCCGCTCAGGATCGTAGCTGTACATTTCATCGAGTTTTTACATTACAGAGCGCAGGCTATCCTCTGACTGAACACACTAAGTACCTACTACATGAACAACAGCTGTATAAGCTCTGTAACGTCATAGAAAATACTGAAAATTGATACACATATATATCGAACGAACCCATTTCTCTGCGCTTGCGTTTTCTCATCTGAAAAAAACAAAAACAAAATGTAATCTTTATAAATAGTGAATTGGCAAGATGGTGATACACAGATCCAAATGATTTTCGGTGTGACTGTGGAGAATAACAGGCAGTTCGGCACATGCTTCGGCGTCGATTGTGCCCGGTCTCCTTTACAGAAGAGGATCTACATCAAGCAACAGACAATTCACTGGAAGAGACCAAGTTTTTGTCAAAAGTAATTTAATCATAACTGTATAAAATGCATGTACATGTACCTGTATGCTTCTGACACGAGAATAATAATGGTAATAGTGAATAAAATCTAACTTTAATAGCATTTACAGATTTTCTGCACGTGATGAAACTAGGAACTGCAAGGAGGGCGAAATTACCAACCTTCCTCTTCCTACATCTACATACCTACTTTGCAAATCACTATAGGGTGCATGATGAAGAATATCCTCTCCCACCACTAGCAATTTCCCTTTATGTTCCACTTGCAAATACAGAGAGGGAAGAGCGACTGTATATATGCCTCCATATGAACATAGATTTCTAGTATATTATCTTCATGATCCTCACACGAAATGTATGTCAGCGGCAGCAGAATCATTCCGCAGTCAACTTAAAATGGCGGTTCTCTAAATTTCCTCTGTAGTGTTGTTATAACAAGGGACGTGACGGAACATATGCCAAGCCATTACTATGGCAATTACATACCAGAAACTCCAACACACGATTGAAATTCTCGCAGAATTCAATATCTGAACGCAAATAAATGTTCTAATTAGAAATAGCCGACTGCTAATTTGACTGATGTACTAACTCATTTCGGTATCAGAAATGAATTCCCTCTTGTAAGGAACTTAAACTTGTCACTCACAAGAAAACTCTCAATAAGACAATTGAATGACGTTAACCATGCTGTAGCAGTTAAGCATTTCTTACCAACTGTGGAAACCGGAAAATTCTATGGGGACGAAATTAGGGACATGAGCGGAATTAGAGTTCCTACTCTTACGGCTGCCCTTACGTTCGCATGCAGTTCAACAGCAGCTCGACGCCAGGCGTTATAACAACAATAATTACACACCACAGTCACAAGTGTAAGGAAGTACTAAACTATGTCGGCGACGCCTTGTTGTTGATGAGTCAAAGATAAACCTGAGAGGAAGGATATTGTCTCTGTATTACATTTCCTAAGCACCAAAATATCGTTATACAATATGAGTGGTAGGAAGGGAAAGAAGGAAGATTGTATCTAAACTGTGTGTATAAAGTTTATAGAGAGGTCTTATGTACGTACATTTATGTTAATATAGAACTAATTAAGTATCATGACAATAACATTATAGAAATAATTGTTAATATAGCATACTACAAGTAAATCTATGACAATACGAAGCACAACATCGCATCTGCCTTTTTAGGAACAACATCAATAAGAGGCCTCCACATAATATGATAAAAACAGTAGAATAAGTCCAGGAGAGTGGGACCACTTTTTTCTTTAACATAAAATGTGTATTTTTAACTTTTCTGACTTCCGCCATTACGTTCGTATAGGGTGTCATGTAAACATAAGTACACTATATTACTGAGACACTGCCACTTCAATTACGAGGGATATGATAAAATTAGATGAGTGGTCCATCTCAGCTGTATATGTATGAGTGAGAGGGATCAGTGTAGTAGGAGAACGCATCGTATAAAGAATTATTTTACACTAATAAAAGAGTCAATTAAAATTGCTTACTTTTATTTGGAATGTGTTTTAATGAACACAAAATTATACGTATTGCAAGTATTGGTCGAACATTGGGTTTTATAATGAGTTGTTGGTTTTGTTCAAGCACTAGACTATCTTTCTCTTATCAGAACAATTACTTGTAAATGCTGAACAACATTCATGTTGTAAGTAGGCTGTTTATGTTTAGGCTGTTTATGTTTTCTTATTGGCAATGTTACGTAGCGCTCAATATGAAAATCACTGGCTGTGCTGTGTGCAGTCTGTGGCTGCTTTGCATTGTTGTAATACTCGCCATTGTAGTGTTAGGCAGCTGGCTGTGAACAGCGCGTAGCGTTGCGCAGTTGGAGGTGAGCCGCCAGCAGTGGTGGATGTGGGGAGCGAGATGGCAGAGTTTTGTAATTTTTCATGAACTGCTATATTTATATATGATGATATCAAGGTAAATACATTGTTTGTTCTCTATTAATATCTTTCATTTGCTAACTACCCCTATCAGTAGTTAGTGCCTTCAGTAGTTTGAATCTTTTATTTAGCTGGCAGTAGTGGCGCTTGCTGTATTGCAGTAGCTTGAGCAGCGAAGATTTTTGTGAGGTAAGTGATTTGTGAAAGGTATAGTTTAATGTTAGTCAGGGCCATTCTTTTGTAGGGAATTTTGAAAGTCAGATTGCGTTGCGCTAACGAAGTATTGTGTGTCAGGTTAAGCACAGCCTTATATAAATTGTTCAAAGGGGACGTTTCAATGTGATCATCATGAACAGGAAAGACAACGAATCCAGATCTCTGTTTGATTAGTTTTGTAACAGATTTCACCAAACCCAACACCTTCATATTCATCCCAGTCATCAAAGTTAATTGTATAATCTTTTACAATGTCTTCAATGTGTACTTTTCTACTTCTGATGAATTTGGCAAGCTATTTTCTGTATTTTTCCTTTTGCAGCTTCTTCAGTCTGGTTTTTCTCTTCCCTAGGATCTTGCTTTAGTGACTTTTTTCCCTTTTTTCTTTTGGCTACTTTTTCTCATCCCTCTTTTTCTTTACAGTTTCAGTATTTTCAGCAAAATTTATCACTATGCGTACAGTTGTGGTCTCTCTCTTTGAATTAGTAATTTTATCTATAGTAGGAATAGGTGATATTTCTTCCAAATGCTTTAGCGGTGTTGGCATAGGAATAGTCAGTTTTGAAGTGTAATCTTGGCTGTTTTAGGTTTAGTAAGAGTGGAGCTTGTCTCAGTGAAGAAATTTGACTTGTGCAGATGGCTCCGATCTTTTGAAGTGCTTGGCATCACAGTGTCTTATGAGGAGCTTTGAAGTGGCTGGTTGAAATGTGTGTGAGATTATGCTCTTCCGTTTGTTGGCACAGACGTATCTTCCAACATCTAAGGTTAGCCTTGGATTGTGGCCATACACAGTGGCATAACTCTACATCCTTTGAAGCCACTTACATCATTTTCAGGTACGCCGATTTAGCTTTTTTCTCCATCGCTATTAAAGTAACATTTGATTGCTAAATAGCTACCAGGTTTGTTGTTCAGCTGCTGTCCGGTTTCCTCCATGATGTAGATGTGCCCTGGTTGGCTAAACAAGTCATTTTCGTACATCACAGTTTCAAGAAGTCTTAAACATTCTTTTACTGTGGCGTTCACTACGATGGCTCTAGCGTCTGACACACCTCTTGCTTTCTTGTAACTATATTCTGATTGCTTCTAACATAAGTGTTAAGCCAAATGTAACCAGGTTTTTTTGATTTCTTATTGAAAGTATGTGATATATTTAGCCATTCTGCTAATTCAAATACCATGCACTTTACTGAATCTCTGTATCATGCGAAACACTGCTCATTCTATTTCTTAACATGAGCAAAGAGCTTCCGTTCAGTCTCTGTCCTCAGTAAGATTTGAGGTGGCATACTACTCTTAGAATAATTTATTTACCCTAGCATGCTTTTTGATGTGGTTTTATGTATATTGAAAGCTTTGGTTGCTGCACTGACAAACACGTAAGTGTCCTACACATTATTCACGGCCTTCATCAACTCATCTTCAATCAGTTCGCCTCGCAGACTAGACCTAGTTCTATTGTAATTAATTGCCATTTTCCTGAAACAAAAAAATGATAACTATGGAAAGATACATGTTATCGAATCTCCTTTCAAAATGCGAACTAAATTTCCATGACCATCGAAGCTAAATTTAATTGTGGTCCATCTCTCCCATATTGAAACACGTGCTCCACCTCTATCAAGTAACGCTGATCCATTTCTGCGATTGTCTGGGAGGGATGGACCACGACAACCTCTATCTGCAGGAAGCAAACTCGATGGCCGTTTTAGGTTAGTTTCAACACTAATGTATTTTCCTGTAAAAATATTTCATGAAAGTTGTTACGAAATTACATGGCTTCACACGCCAGCAGATACGAATTTATATCACGTAAGATCCTGTTTACATTCATAGGAGTTGGATGTATTCACAGTCTAACCGGAATTTGTTACCTCAGAGTGGGTCCTCGGTCACTAGTACAAAATAATTCTTGTTATTGTAGCCAACAACATTTAAGTCTGTATAGAAAATCAATTTAAAACTGCCGTTCCAAAATTTCACAAAGATGGCGGCTAACATAAGACAATCACTTATTCATTCTGCTTCAGGTTGTATTCTACTCGTAATCTTTTCTCACCGTCACTATATGCATTAACATTCGAAAATGTTCCAAGGCACATTAATATTCACCATTTAGCAGTAAACTACGCTGTAGATTAATAGCGCTAATGGGTGCCTCATTGGTAGATGAGCAGAAACTTAACATTTATATAGGTCGATAATTACAATGAGATATAACTCTAAACAAAGAAGATCCAATTCAATAACACATAAACTCTATTTTCAAATATCGGTTAGCAACATAACAATATTTTAGTACAGTGTTTTAGAACCTGTGTTACGAGTCATCAATCACGTCCTATGAGAACAATAGTTCGAACAAGAAGAAGAAGGGTTTTTCTACAAAATCGTAGATACCAATAGATTAAGATTTTCATTACTTTTATACATGAAAATTGTCTGAGATACAACTTTTTTCAAAATATTAAATTATGTCATAGACAACAATTATTTATTATTTTATAAACGATGAAATCCTATTTATTAGTATTACTAGAATAGGATCAAAGTTCAGTTACATTCCACATAAAATGCTGTTGTGGACATTATTTTGAATAAAATATGGGCTTAGATATTACAATCTTATTTCTTTCCAGATCTAACACGGAAATAACAGCCACATTTTTGCACCGTACCCATTCACAAAAGAGCTTCCTCACAATTAGCGGCGCATTTGTGAAAATGGCAGTGGCCCCTCTCACCCAGTGGTCCAACTCCCTCGGACGAACCCTACTTAAAAGTGACAATATTTTGATAAAAGTCTCGTTTTGTGTGGTATGCCATACTAACTGCAACAAAGGACCGCGTGTCATCTCCTGACTTCCTTTATCTCAACAGTAATCATAAAAATTACCCCAAAAGGACGGTATGTAAAATACAAACATAAATGTCCGGGTACTCAACCTCTTACAGGAGCCAGGTATAGTGTACTCATAGATTCAGAAGTTAATATGTGACAAGTCAGAAATACCAGAAAATTATATTGCAATGTGAAAGTATACAAATGAACTGTCATCAGTTTTTCGTCGTTCATAGTAATAAAAGATCCAGGTACTTGTTGGAGAGGTAAATAGATATAAGATAAGAGTTACGGCCTTCGCAATGTCACGAATGAGAAACTTGATTTTTTCCACAAAGAGATGTAAAAATCAGGATGTGAAACAGTATATAGCAACGATTCTACCAAAACAACATGGAATCTCACATTTATTTCTCTTTTATCTTGGCTGGGGGCTGATTTGTAACTAAAATGGTCTCATCAAAGGGCCTTAATAATAACTGGTAAATTCGCTTTCTTTCGTGGTCAGTTACATTAGGGTGGTGGAAGAAAGGCATTATGCAACACAACGATCACCCAGCGAAAGCTTTTTCCTCATGTTGTGGCTGCGTAACACGCGGCCCTGCGCTGCCTGGTTAAGGTACATGGCAGCTTCGGTAGACGCCTTTGTCGGTGGTCCCTGGTTAACATCGGTGACAAACGTCTCCACGTATCTGCGGTTTCCTGGAATCTCGTGCTAACTCGCGGGGTTGTTAGCAAAGACGGCGAATGCCCCCGGCGGCGCGCCTGTCACAGAGGCAGCGCAGCACTCCATCAGAGGCACATTCGGCGCACGTGACGGTGACACGTGCCACAGCTGTGTGTGCGTCACTCTGCGCGGCTTTGATGTCGGCCGCTCAGCGCCTGGGGGCGGCTGCTGGGGGCCGACGTCACAGGCGCTGTGGACTGCCCGTGTCCGCCGGCACACACCGGCCAATAGAGGGGCTGCCGCGGTCCGCCCACGGTCGGCTAACACGGGAAACTCTCCGCCGCAACCCCGTCACATTTAGTGGTGGAGTGACCCAGTGGATAGCCCTCGAAAACTGAACACAGGTCAAGAATGAAAATAGGAAGATGGTAAACTGAACTGTGCGAAAGGAAGCAAAACAGTGAACGGTCCAGGTTCAAGATGTACTACATCAAAAATGGCTCTGAGCACTATGGGACTTAACATCTATGGTCATCAGTCCCCTAAAACTTAGAACTACTTAAACCTAACTAAGCTAAGGACATCACACAACACCCAGTCATCACGAGGCAGAGAAAATCCCTGACCCCGCCGGGAATCGAACCCGGAAACCCGGGCGTGGGAAGCGAAAACGCTACCGCACCACCACGAGCTGTACTACATCGAGCGAGGTGTGAAAGTCATGTCGTCTTCGTTCTGTGGTCACGGTCTTCGCCTTTTTTTTTTTTTGGTTATCAGTCTACTGACTGGTTTGATGCGGCCTGCCACGAATTCCTTTCCTGTGCTAACCTCTCCATCTCAGTGTAGCACTTGCAACCTACGTCCTCAATTATTTGCTTGACGTATTCCAATCTCTGTCTTCCTCTACAGTTTTTGCCCTCTACAGCTCCCTCTAGTACCATGGAAGTCATTCCCTCATGTCTTAGCAGATGTCCTATCATCCTGTCCATTCTCCTTATCAATGTTTTCCACATATTCCTTTCCTCTCCGATTCTGCGTAGAACCTCCTCATTCCTTACCTTATCAGTCCACCTCATTTTCAACATTCGTCTATAGCACCACATCTCAAATGCTTCGATTCTCTTCTGTTCCGGTTTTCCCACAGTCCATGTTTCACTACCGTACAATGCTGTACTCCAGACGTACATCCTCAGAAATTTCTTCCTCAAATTAAGGCCGGTATTTGATATTAGTAGACTTCTCTTGGCCAGAAATGCCTTTTTTGCCATAGCGAGTCTGCTTTTGATGTCCTCCTTGCTCCGTCCGTCATTGGTTATTTTACTGCCTAGGTAGCAGAATTCCTTAACTTCACTGACTTCGTGACCATCAATCCTGATGTTAAGTTTCTCGCTGTTCTCATTTCTACTACGTCACATTACCTTCGTCTTTCTCAGATTTACTCTCAAACCATACTGTGTACTCATTAGACTGTTCATTCCGTTCAGCAGATCATTTAATTCTTCTTCACTTTCACTCAGGATAGCAATGTCATCAGCGAATCGTATCATTGATATCCTTTCACCTTGTATTTTAATTCCACTCCTGAACCTTTCTTTTATTTCCATCATTGCTTCCTCGATGTACAGATTGAAGAGTAGGGGCGAAAGGCTACAGCCTCGTCTTACACCCTTCTTAATACGAGCACTTCGTTCTTGATCGTCCACTCTTATTATTGCCTCTTGGTTGTTGTACATATTGCATATGACCCGTCTCTCCCTATAGCTTACCCCTACTTTTTTCAGAATCTCGAACAGCTTGCACCATTTTATATTGTCGAACGCTTTTTCCAGGTCGACAAATCCTATGAATGTGTCTTGATTTTCCTTTAGCCTTGCTTCCGTTATTAGCCGTAACGTCAGAATTGCCTCTCTCGTCCCTTTACTATTCCTAAAGCCAAACTGATCGTCACCTAGCGCATTCTCAATTTTCTTTTCCATTCTTCTTTATATTATTCTTGTAAGCAGCTTCGATGCATGAGCTGTTAAGCTGATTGTCCGATAATTCTCGCACTTGTCAGCTCTTGCCGTCTTCGGAATTGTGTGGATGATGCTTTTCCGAAAGTCAGATGGTATGTCGCCAGACTCATATATTCTACACACCACCGTGAATAGTCGTTTTTTTCCCACTTCCCCCAATGATTTTAGAAATTCTGATGGAATGTTATCTATCCCTTCTGCCTTATTTGATCGTAAGTCCTCCAAAGCTCTTTTAAATTCCGATTCTAATACTGGATCCCCCATCTCTTCTAAATCGACTCCTTTTTATTCTTCTATCACATCAGACAAATCTTCACCCTCATAGAGGCTTTCAATGTATTCTTTCCATCTATCTGCTCTCTCCTCTGCATTTAACAGTGGAATTCCTCTTGCGCTCGTAATGTTACCACCGTTGCTTTTAATGTCAGCAAAGGTTGTTTTGACTTTCCTGTATGCTAAGTTTGTCCTTCAGACAGTCATATCTTTTTCGATGTTTTCACATTTTTCCTGCATCCATTTCGTCTTAGCTTCCCTGCACTTCCTATTTATTTCATTCCTCAGCGACTTGTATTTCTGTATTCCTGATTTTGCCGGAACATGTTTGTACTTCTTCCTTTCATCAATCAACTGAAGGATTTCTTCTGTTACCCATGGTTTCTTCGCAGCTACCTTCTTTGTACCTATGTTTTCCTTCCTATCTTCTGTGATGGCCCTTTTTAGAGATGCCCATTCCTCTTCAACTGCACTGCCTACTGCCTACGAAACGCGAAATCCATGTTCATATCTCCCTTGTGCCCTTTTTTTCACAAAATTATGAACTTCCCGTCCGGTCATTGCCTGTCTGTTCTCCTACTGTAGACTTGGCAGTCTGTCATACTATACACTGACTACAGAATATGAGTCATGTGGTAAGAACGTATTACTGCGGCGAGAAAATGTGATGAATAGTGAGAGCAGGCGAGATGCTGCGTAGACCTTTCACAGAAATGAAAACAGCAAATAATCGGTTGTGATCTATGTAACAACGATGGAATTAAAGAATCAAAACTTCCAAAACGAAACGCAAGTGTCCAAAGATGTGGTATTTGTGTAGAACAAATAGGAGGTACGTACACCTGCAGGTCCCTTCCTTACTCCTAGCTGTTGCAAAAGGACGCTACACCACGAGACAGACACAAATTTTAGTACAGCAAACAGACCGTCAGTGATCGAACTGTCAGTTCATAATTTCATGGAGAAAAAAAAGAGTCATTAAGCAGATCTGTATACGGATCGTCCGCTTCGAAGCCCGACACCGTGACCACACAACTACGACGACGTAACTCTCGCCCATCGCTCGAAATTGCAGATCTTGATGTTGGACCGTTTACTACATCTATTTTGCCTCTTTTTTCACAGTTTAGTACGACTTATTCCTGTTTTCAGGCTTGATCTGTTTTCAGTTTTTGACGGGCTATCCACTGGGTCATCTTATCACTAAATCTGAGGAGCAGTTGCGATGAGGAGTTTCCCTGCAAGTAATGACGCACGGGCAGTCTCCCAGTCTACTATTGCGCAATATGTACTGCTTAGAAGAACCGCCTAGCCACCTGTAATCTAAAGCTAGTACCTAACGTTCTGCAAGGGCATTTCCCATTGCAACTAGGTAGCTTCTATCATTTCAGTACTCAGGTGCTCGCAACAAATTATCCGCGGAAGTTAATATTTCTCATGCGTGTTGCGCTGCCTCAGAGGTTAATTTCCAGTAGCACTGGTTGATGCAATCTCAACACGTGCCTTGCTAACTCATTAAAATATTTCTATGTAGATTTTAGTACAGAACTAGCGACCTGGGTACGCACGGGTAGCACAACGTTTCTACGGCTACGTAGCTTAATTTTGGTTATGTGACTTCTACAGTTATTCAGAGAACGTTAGTTACCTGAATATCAGTGCTTTCATCTAACCTAAACATCACATGCCACGAAAGTTCTCATAAAGCATGGAAGTTACCTGTTCCATATTTAACCAAAGGAAAAATGTGTGAGTAGGCTGTTTAGGTTTTCATGTTGGTAACGTCACGTAGCGCTCTGTATAAAAATCACTGGCTGTGCTGTGTGCAGTCTGTGGCTGGTTGGCATTGTTGGAATATTCGCTATTGTAGTGTTGGGCAGTTGGATATGAACAGCACGAAGCGTTGCGCAGTTGGAAGTGAGCCGCCAGCAGAGGTGGATGTTGGGAGAGAGATGGCAGAATTTTGAGAGCGGACGATCTGGACGTCTGTCCGTCAGAAAAAGGAAATTTGTAAGACTGGATGTCATGAACTGATATATTTACTATTAAGGTAAATACATTGTTTGTTCTCCATCAAAATCTTTCAATTCCTAACAATGCCTATCAGTAGTTAGTGCCTTCAGTAATTAGAATATTTTATTTATCTGGCAGTATTGGCGCACGCTGTGTTGCAGTAGTTCGAGTAACGAAGATTTTTGTGAGGTAAGTGATTCATGAAAGGTATAGGTTGTTGTTGGTCAGGGCCATTATTTTGTAGGGATTACTGAAAGTCAGATTGCGTTACACTAAAAAAAATAAAAAATAAAAAATAAAAAATAAAAAAACAAGGGGGGGGAATCAGAATAAGTACAAAGTAAAGAGAGAAATGTCTGAATACGTTCAGTTTTGCTCAGCTGTTTCAAAATCAAATAACATAAGAGGGTCCGCAGCTCGTGGTCGTGCAGTAGCGTTCTCGCTTCCCACGCCCGGGTTCCCGGGTTCGATTCGCGGCGGGGTCAGGGATTTTCTCTGCTTCGTGATGACTGGGTGTTGTGTGATGTCTTTAGGTTAGTTAGGTTTAAGTAGTTCTAAGTTCTAGGGGACTGATGACCATAGATGTTAAGTCCCATAGTGCTCAGAGCCAACGTAAGAGGTTTACCAGCACTGTCATTTATAAATTTTTCCAAGGGGAAGTTTCAAACGCTCCTATCGGAGCACAAAAAAGGCGAATACTCTCTTGTTTATTAAAAGGCTCTAATCGAAAAGTGCTGTACCATCTCGATAATTCTACCTTCCTCAGCACCTTTAAAGGTTTTAGCAAAACGTTTGGGATGCTAACATATTCGCGCTCTTTCTAAGATTTAATTCCCCTCTCACTCCCACAAAATCCCCTAACTGTAACTCGCACACACCCAACAGTCCAACGCTGTAAGTCAATCACACGCATCCACTCCCACTTGCCCATTATCACTCACGCATCGTCCCCTTCCTCACAGCAACAGCCATCCTCGTTCTGTTCTATTACTACTGCCTCTTGCCACTGGCACCTTCACCCTCTCGCTCACTCTTACTACTATTATCTCATTGATTCTTTCCCACTGCTGCTATCTTTTCTCACAGTCACTCCCCCTCCTTGTTGTCATTGTCGTAGACTCTGTCACTCATCATCACTGCCTCTCAAGCACTTCCACTTTCTCCTTAACTTTATTCCTCTCCGAGTGGTACTGTCTGCTTCACACTTTTCCTAGCATTATTCTGTCGCTGTCAACTATGTTCCACTGTAACAGTAGCGCTGTCTCTCACACACACACATTGCCATTGTCCCCTTCACTCTTTCTATACCACAACCACTGTCTACTATCTTCCAGAAGTCACTACCTCTCTATCTCTTTCACTGCCGGCCGGAGTGGCCGAGCGGTTCTAGGCGCTACAGTCTGGAATCGCGTTACCTCTACGGTCGCAGGTTCGAATCCTGCCTCGGGCATGGATGTGTGTGATGTCCTTAGGTTAGTTAGGTTTAAGTAGTTCTGAGTTCTAGGGGACTGATGACCTCAGCAGTTAAGTACCATAGCGCTCAGAGCCATCTATCTCTTTCCCACTGTCACGGAGTTCTTTTCTCTCAACATAAAAACTAACAAATACATGTGCATGGAAAAATTTTTGGGAGAACTTTTAAAGGTGTTGAGGAAGGCAGAGCTAGGCAGCTGTTGTCCGTCTTTTAATAGACAGGAGCATATTCGCCTTTTTCGAGTTCCGCTAGTTCCCTTACATTCACAGCTACAGTAGGGCATGTCACTCGTATCAAGAGAACTGTAGGGTCAGTAATGTTTTGATAATTCACGCATGTTACATTGAAATAACGCAATAAATTGAAGTAATCTTACACCTCAGACCAAATTTTATGTGCACAAATATTTTGCATGTGCTTCAGTATTACAACAGTTCCCAGCAGGTACTTTAAAGCATAATTCTCCCTCCAGGATCATTGTATTAACTACATTTTCGCTTCACACTGGATTTTATATGCGAGTTTTACGTGTACAACTAGGGTAAATCTGAAAGCCTGAATCTCGGAAACAAATTTTCAACGCTGTTCGAGACCGGGATAGTAAGAATATATCGCAAAATTTAAAGCCATTTTCCTTCCCTAGCCGTCTCGGAATCCGCGGTCTTGATACTCAGAAAACATGGTTTGGGGTTTCCTTAGCAATTTCACATGAACTATTTGGTGTCTCCATAAGCTCCTTAAGGCGCATCGTAGGCCACAAACAATCCGATTTGCTCCATTTTCCTAAGCTGGAGGAAGTGAGTAATATTCAAACTCTGACCTTGTACTGTTGAATGGTTACACTAAGACGATCCTTCTGTTTGATATACACATAGTTCCTATCCAAAACACTTGATCCTATCTTTCTATCACCGATAGATACCGAGGTATGAGTCTCGGAAAAATACTATTTTTATGGCGGCGGTTTAGAACATATTAGGTAGCACAAGTTATCGTATGCGTACCTATTAGCTTTTCGAATGACTTCTCATGACAGCTATGAGAGTACATGATGATGTGCTATATAATCTCCTTACTACCAACGCAATGATTCTATGCGAATCGTGGGTGCAGCTGTGTGTGTGTGATTGCATATATATTTGGATGTATAGCATATCAGGTGTCGTGAACGAGCTTTGTGGATCAGCTGTGAAGACAATAAAGAAAATAAAATAAAAAGAAGGGAAAAAGCCACGCGTGATATAAGTAAGCAGCCCGTGATGGCAATTCTGTTGTGAATCTTAGTATCCACTATTCACTGTTGAGTCTCGTTGCTGCAATTCTTGGTCACTTTATGGAATACTTTGTCGTCCTACCACACAAAATTAGGAGCACTGGTGAAATTAGGGCTCCTAATCTTATGTGCGATTCAAGGAGAGGAGGAAGTTGTAAGTTGAGTCATGCTGAAAGCTTCCTTCGTATAAAAGAAGCAAAACTGTATCCAATACAGGAGTAGGTTGAAGGAGACGTTTTACTTTCTACGTAAAAATTTAAAAACCACCGATTTTGGACTAGTCTACATTTTCACTGAGCAAGTGTTCTGAAAGGATTACAATTAACTGGACGTTATTTAGGCGACTTCAGTGTCCCTAACCAGTTATCTGACAGGGGAACGGGCACCAACAGTGCAATGTGAAACCCAAACTACATTTCATTTCCCGTGAATCTCCACAGCAATGAAAGGGGAACGCTAGGTTAAAAGGTTGTTGTTGTTGTTGTGGTCTTCACTCCTGAGACTGGTTTGATGCAGCTCTCCATGCTACTCTATCCTGTGCAAGTTTCTTCATCTCCCAGTACCTACTGCAACCTATATCCTTCTGAATCTGCTTAGTGTATTCATCTCTTGGTCTCCCTCTACGATTTTTACCCTCCACGCTGCCCTCCAATACTAAATTGGTGATCCCTCGATGTCTCAGAACATGTCCTACCAACCGATCCCTTCTTCTAGTCAAGTTCTGCCACAAGCTCCTCCTCTCCCCAATTCTATTCAATACCTCCTCATTAGTTATGTGATCAACCCATCTAATCTTCAGCATTCTCCTGTAGCACCACATTTCGAAAGCTTCTATTCTCTTCTTGTCTAAGCTATCTATCGTCCGCGTTTCACTTCCATACATGGCTACACTCCATACAAATACTTTGAGAAACGACTTCCTGACGCTTAAACCTATACTCGACGTTAACAAATTCCTCTTCTTAAGAAACTCTTTCCTTGCCATTGCCAGTCTACATTTTATATCCTCTCTACTTCGACCATCATCAGTTATTTTGCTCCCCAAATACCAAAACCCCTTCACTACTTTAAGTGCCTCATTTCCTAATCTAATTCCCTCAGCATCACCCGACTTAATTCGACTACATTCCATTATCCTCGTTTTGCTTTTGTTGATGTTCATCTTATACCCTCCTTTCAAGACACTGTCCATTCCATTCAACTGCTCTTCCAAGTCCTTTGCTGTCTCTGACAGAATTACAATGTCATCGGCGAACCTCAAAGTTTTTATTTCTTCTCCATGGATTTTAATACCTACTCCGAACTTTTCTTTTGTTTCCTTTATTGCTTGCTCAATATACAGATTGAATAACATCGGGGATAGGTTACAACCCTTTCTCACTCCCTTCCCAACCACTGCTTCCATTTCATACCCCTCTACTCTTATAACTGCCATCTGGTTTCTGTACAAATCGTAAATAGCCTTTCGATCTCTGTATATTACCCCTGCCACCTTCGGAATATGAAAGAGAGTATTCCAATCAACATTGTCAAAAGCTTTCTCTAAGTCTACAAATGCTAGAAACGTAGGTTTGCCTTTCCTTAATCTTTCTTCTAAAATAAGTCGTAGGGTCAGTATTGCCTCACGTGTTCCAACATTTCTACGGAATCCAAACTGATCTTCCCCGAGGTCGGCTTCTATCAGTTTTTCCATTCGTCTGTAAAGAATTCGCGTTAGTATTTTGCAGCTGTGACTTATTAAACTGATAGTTGGGTAATTTTCACATCTGTCAACACCTGTTTTCTTTGGGATTGGGATTATTATATTCTTCTTGAGGTCTGAGGGTATTTCGCCTGTCTCATACATCTTGTTCACCAGATGGTAGAGTTTTGGGTTAAAAGGTAATATGAAGAAAAAGATCCAGCCGGTATTTGATCCTGCGACTTGCCACTTTCTAGGCTGGCACAATACCGCCACAACACTAGGCCTAGTACCGTACTTTGTCAAAGATTGCTGCTGTCTCGATAGGCTTGTGCTGGCTAGAGTTATACCGGAGAAATATTTTTGCCGGCCGGAGTGGCCGTGTGGTTCTAGGCGCCTACAGCCTGGAACCGCGAGACCGCTACGGTCGCAGGTTCGAATCCTGCCTCGGGCATGGGTGTGTGTGATATCCTTAGGTTAGTTAGGTTTAAGTGGTTCTAAGTTCTAGGGGACTGATGACCTCTGAAGTTGAGTCCCATAGTGCTCAGAGCCATTGGAACCATTTTTGAGAAATATTTAAAATTATATGCACAAACCTTCTTCGTGAATCAGTGTATCTATTAGTCAGAACCCGATCAAAATCCCTACGGTAGTTACTGACGTTAGCCATAATATACAGGCGGAAGAGAGCAGGAGATTTCATATATAGACTGCCGGGATAAATATTAGTACACCCTTTTAGAAGCTTCTAGTTCATTCAAAATTTTTGTTACATCAGTGCATGAAATGATTATCTTTACCCATCAATAACACCAGTGGGTCTTAGGTACCAGGAATGGGCCCATGCTGAAACACTCATGTTACTACGTGGTGTAGCCTTCACGGCCTGCGTTGTAGGCACTGACTCTGGCTTCCAGTCAATCATACAAATGGCGAATACTGTCTGGGGTACATTATGCTGCACCTGCTTGACCTGTCACTTTTTTCTGTAGGAGTTGCTGGCTGACGAGTAGCACGAGTCACATCTGGTCCCGTCATGTCCCAAACGTGCTCGATTGGACATAATTACGGAGTTTGTTGCACGTCTTGAAGAGCACGTGAATTTCAAGAGGAGTTTACTGGCAACCATTATCGTGTTGGATCTACAAATCACCTTCCTGTAGCAAGAATGGCCAAAGAAGGCTTGTTAGCGACCCGTCCACAATGACCAAAGGTGAACTAGAGTTGTAGCTTATCACACCAGGATCATAGGGCCTGGGACGGACTCAGTGTCTTGGACGAGTGCACCCTACCAGACAGCCTTCACTGGGGCTACGTACAAATGACCATCACATGTGTGCAGGTAGAATCTGCTTTCATAGCTGAAACACCCGGTGTGCCAGTCCTTCAACAGTTCACGTTAACACACGTTAACACGTCTAGGCTCACAAGCCCTCTTTCTGTGCTACGATCTCTGCTACTGCTGTCCTTACAATACGACAATCATGGAGGGCATCTGTACTGCATGGATGTCCAGGCCCTTATCTACAGGTGTGAGAATGTTCACGTGGCCACTGATACCAGTGTCATTGCACAACTAACGCAGCAACTCCAACTTGTGTGGATACTCTCGGAAAGGACTATCCTGTCCTAGGAAGGCCACAATGCGATCCCTTTCAAACTCACTCAGTTGGCTGCTGGAACACGAGTGCATCTCCGAGTCATGGTGGCCTGCTTCCTTCACTCGTTGCAGCACACTGAGGATTCTGGTTGTGATCATTCTCTATTAAAGGGTATACGTAGATGTCGATCTGGTTGCTATGCCACTATGCTATCACATGACAGACGATGTTGAAACCACTATCACTACATCTACCATCCCCCAGGTAGCATTAAAGAGAAACATTATGACTATCCACTTATTATCTTGTTTGTCTGTCTTTGGAACGAAACACGTCACTGATCCTACAGTTTGTTGGTAGTTTTGTAGCGGTACGTGGCTTAGATGTCTTCGCACAGGCGATGCAATTCGCGTAATAATGAGCTGCTGATTTGTCTGTTCGGCGATGACGACCAATAACGACGCAGATGGATTCCATAGTATTTACATCAAGCGAATTTTGTCACCGAGACATCAACACGAGTTCACTATAACGCACCTCAAACCACTGTGGCTCGGTTGTGGCTCTGACACCAAGACAGTTGTGTTGTTAGAAGATGACATCGCCGTCGGGGAAGACATAAGGTATCAAGGGATGCAGGCAGTTTGCACCAGTCACCGTGGTTTCGGTTACTTACACAGGCTGCATGCAAGAGCAGACGAATGTCTCTCATAGCATAATACCGCTCCCACCAGGCTGCGTCCATGGCGGAATACACGTTTCGAGCCGCCGTTCACCTCGATGACATCATTCGTGGAGACTACCGTCGACTTACTGTAGCAAAAATGCCATTTCCCGAAGAGCCGACACGTTTCCATTGATCGACGGTCGAATCTCCATGGTAATCGTAATGGACGATGTCGCTGGGTCAACACGTGAACCGTAGGAGAGGTTTGCTGCGGAGCGCCGTGTTCAACAGTGTACGATGGACAGCACTGTGTTCCTTCCTATTTTAGAGAACCTCACATTCTGTGAAGAGTTGTGGACGTCAAACCGTGTAGCGCCTAACTGTAGTATTCGCTGTACTTCTACTTCTCTCTTTAGATTCTCACGACATTTGCACATGAACATTAGACCATCTTCGCAGTTTTTCGAGATACTCGTTCACAGGTTTTGCGTAATAATAATCTGCCCTTAGTCAAAGTCATTTACCTAAATGGGTTTCCCAATCTGCAGTCCATATCTTCGCTAGGGTGATCTCCCGTCCGTGTCTACTCCGGTTACACACTTTTGTTGCCGCATCATGTACCCGCAACGCCACCAGGCGGCATCCTACGTTGCGTTGGGCAGTCGTCATAATGTTTTGGCCGATCAGTGCATGCCGTCATCGCGTTGAAACAGACGTCTTCTTTCTAGGCGTAGTAGTGTTTTTTCTTCGCTGCGGCATATATATATATACTTATACTAAGTAGATCAAGTTTGACATACGAACCCATGACCGGAAACCGCTCGTTTCCATGTTACAAGGAAACGAAAACAATATGTACATAATTCAATCTTATCTAACGTGACAACAATATGACAACAACCAAGTTTGGTGCAAACACCGTACCTTCGCAGTAAGCTCACTTAAAGTCTGTCCAATATGCCACGACCCATGCAGCTAGATCTTCCGACTCCACAGGGGTCTCGTAAACAAGGAAAAAGTCCAGATGTTTTAAATCTGGGGTCCATCTCGACCAATCCACATGCCCCCGGAGACTACGTCTGTATGGGACCCTTACCAGTTCGGTCTGATTGAAGAGATTGAGAAGGTCCAAAGAAGAGCGGCAACATTCGTGACTGGTGCATTTAGCCATCGCGGGAGCGTTACAAATCTCACAGAAAGTTTGAAATGGAACACACTTGCAGATAGACGACGCTCTATACAGAAGGAGCTGCTCACTAAATTCCGAAATTCAATCTTCACCGAGGATGTACAGCATATATTATTACCACCAACTTTCAAATCGCGTTATGATCATCATTCAAAGATAAGGGAAATAAGAGCTCGTACTGAGGCGTTCAGACAGTCGCTTTTCCCTCGCGCGATCCGTCAGTGGAACAGAGGGGGGGGGGGGGGGGGGGGGGGGAATATGACTTAGGCACGAATTGTGCCCTCCGCTACACACCGCTTGGTGGCTAGCGGAGTATATATGTATATGTAGATGATTTCGGACGCGAACTGCAGAATGTAATGTGGCGTCATCGTTTTGGACGCACATTTTGTGTCGACTGTCCAATGGCACGTTTTCCAAAAATTCCGTCGGCACTTGCTGCAGGGGTATCAAGTACCTGACATCCATTAGGTGGGGAGGCAGGATGTATGGCCCAATCACACGACCATCGGAGATACCTGGCTGGACATTGATGCTGAAGGTTAGCTGAAGTCTTCATGTACACGTGTACTTACAAGGGAACCTCCCCATCGCACCCCCCTCAGGTTTAGTTATAAGTTGGCACAGTGGATAGGCCTTATTTTTTCACAGTTCCACACAACTTCTTCCTGTTTTCTCAACTGATCTGTGTTCAGTTTATAAAGGCCTATTCACTATGCCAACTTATAACTAAATCTGAGGGGGGTGCGATGGGGACGTTCCCTTGTTAGAATTTTCTTGATTCCAGATGTGGCGCTTTCGATCGTTCAGAACACTTTTCCTTTGTAATGCGCTTTGTCAGATAACAAAAACTGCTTCGGGCATTGACGAAAATCCACAAAACGGTGTAAAAACGAAGTACAGAAGTTTCAAAACTATAGCCAGCAGCAATCAGACGTCATTTCCTTTCCACCTTTATTAAAGCAGATTCAGATATCGCCTAGTGACTAGCCATTATCAGTGTAGTATTTCAGAATCATTTATGCATGCCGTAGTACGTCTATACCTGTCGTTTGGGCTCCTTCTTGAATGAACTGTGACTAGCCCCAGTACATCTGCGCCTGTTTGTCGGACTTTATGAACTGAAATTGTGGTGTCACCGCCAGACACCACACTTGCTAGGTGGTAGCTTAAATCGGCCGCGGTCCATTTAGTACATGTCGGACCCGCGTGTCGCCACTGTGTGATCGCAGACCTAGCGCCACCACAAGGCAGGTCTCGAGATACGATAGAGCACTCGCCCAGTTGTACAGACGACATTGCTAGCGACAATAAGGACAAAGCCTTCCTCTCCTTTGCCAAGAGTCAGTTAGAATAGCCTTCTGCTAAGTCCATGGCTACGACCTAGCAAGGCGCCATTAGCCTTACCTACTTTGAGAGTTATAGTATAAATGTCTCAAGAAGAACGCTGTATTCATCAAAGAATAAAAGTGAAGTATAAAGCAGCTACGTACTTTTCTTGCTACCATTTAATAGTTATCCTGTTCCAGAATTGACGCCAGTCGGCGTGTGTGTACGCGTGCCTTTCTTTCGGCTACCCGTCACTGTGGACTGGCTGCCTTGTCAGTCCACTTCATTGGCGACGAGGGAAAAGTGTTCTTTCTGATTGCTTACATTTACTTGTGTCATGGCTTCGCCAGATGTACTGTCCGAATTTTATCGCTTGCAGAATCAGCAGACGCAGGCGTTATTGGATGCCCTGGGACAGCTCGTCCAGGGTCAGCGTGCCATTCAAACCGATGCGGCAGCTGCTGCTTCACCGCTACCGCAGCCACAACATGCAGTTGCACCGCCGTTTCGCAGTTATAATGCGGCGCACGAGTCGTGGACTGAATGGTCCTGACATTTCGGCTTTCATCTAGCCGCCTACAGAATGCAAGGTAATGAGCGGCAGCCGTTTTTGCTTTCTTGTGTCGGTGTGTCCACCTACCGTGTGATAGTGAAATTGTTTCCCCGACGCGACGTAGCAACTCTGTCCTACGAAGAAATTTTGTCTGCTTTAGATGCCTATTTCAAAGAAACAGTTAATGTGGTTGCAAAACGGTATACGTTTTTTCGTACAAAACGTACGGCCAGTCTAACTAATAGGGAGTGGGTAGCAACATTGCAAGGACTTACTAGGGACTGTGCCTTTGAATGTGACTGTGGCCTTTCTTATTCAGATACAATGGTGCGTGATGCAATTGCACAGAACGTTTCTGATGTTCATATACGGGAGCAAATTTTGAAACTAGTTAATCCCTCCCTTCAACAAGTGATAGACATATTAGATAGACAAGACACACTTGACTGTGCTCAGGAATCTTTTGAAACTTCGCCAGCCGTGTGTAACATTAACCGGCACGCTGGACGTGCTGCGCGGCCCGGTAACCGGCCCTCGCGCACGTCGACGCAGCTGCCGCCGCACTCTAACCCGTGTGTGCCGCGCCAGCACACAAATGCAGTGAAATCATGCCCGCGGTGTGCTACTCGACATTCGCGTGAACATTGCCCGTCACGCCAAGCTCTTTGCTTTTTCTGCAATAGGAAAGGACATGTTCAAAGTGTTTGCCAGAAAAAGCTCCGATCAGACAATCACAACCGTTCCAGGCCCTTTGCTTCGCGCCGGAATCGAACCATGGACACTCAGGCTCGTGGACCTTCGCCCATGGACATTCATGTCGTTAATTCCACTTCGTCCAGTGACACTTTCTCTAACAGTGACTGTGTTCGTCCCACACAAACTGTGCGTCGACGTCGCCGGAAATCACGTCAATTAGCAAGTGATTCTGTACAAGTGTCTGTTCAAATTGCACAAAACAGTCGCTCTTGTCGTCAGCAGGACAATAAACTTTTTGTAGAATTGGACTTTAATGGCAAGATCATACCATTCCAGCTCGATACCGGAGCTGCAGTTTCATTGCTCAATCACGACACGTACAAACAACTGGGCGCACCTCCGTTGCGTGCCGCAAATGTTAAGTTACATAGTTATTCAGGACAGAATATACCTGTGTTAGGACAGTGCACTCTTCTTGCAACATATAAAGGACAAACAAAACTTGTGTCATTTTACGTTCTTCGTTCTTCTACTGCAGTGAACTTGTTTGGTTTAGATTTATTTCAGTTGTTTAACATGTCTATTGTAAATCAGGTCCTATCAGTGAATCAAACTGTGCCTTCAGACAGTGTTTCTCGTCTGTGTGACGAATTTGCAGACATTTTTGCACCGGGCTTAGGTTGCACTAAAAACTATGAAGCACATTTGGAACTGAAAGTCAACGCGCAACCGAAATTTTTCAGAGCGCGCAATGTTCCCCACGCATTGCGTGATGAGGTCGCAAGAACATTAGATCACAGGGTGTACTTGAACGTGTGCAAGCTTCTCTCTGGGCCTCACCCTTAGTAATTTTGCCAAAACCTTCCAGAAAATTGAGACTTTGCGTGGACTTCAAGGCCACAGTGAATCCACAACTAGTGACTGCTACTTTTCCTTTGCCCCGCCCGGAAGATCTTTTTGCTAAACTGTGCCCGGGAAAATATTTTTCAAAGTTGGACCTAGCCGATGCGTATTTGCAAATACCGGTGGACGACGAATCCCAGCGCGTATTGGTGGTTAACACGCATCTTGGATTGTACAGGTTCAAAAGACTGCCGTTCGGGTGTGCATCCGCCCCTGCATTGTTTCAGCAATATTTACAAACTATTTGTGCGTCGGTCCCTACTGCAGCAAACTATCTGGACGATATAGTGATCTCCGGACAGACAGAAGAAGATCATCTTGCGAACCTACGAACGTTATTTCAGGTCTTGCGACAAAATGGTCTTCGCTTGAGGAAGGACAAATGTGTGTTTTCTGCTCGTGACTTACCATACTTGGGCCATGTCATCAATGCTCAAGGCATACATCCGAGTCCAGAGCACCTCCGTGCCATACAAGATTTGCCTTCCCCTCAAAATGTGAAGCAGCTGCAGAGTGTGTTGGGTAAAATTACCTACTATCATCGCTTTCTGCGCAATGCTTCTTCCATTTCAGCTCCGCTTCATCGCTTACGCCGTAAAGGTGTTCCGTTCGTCTGGACGACGGAATGCGAACGCGCCTTTCGCCAGTTGAAATCGGCGTTGCTTTCTAATACTTGCCTCACGCCTTTCGATCCCCAGAAACCCCTTTTGTTGATGGTAGATGCATCGGATTTCGGGATCGGTGCTGTGCTTGCGCACAAAGTTGGCTCGCATGATCGCCCTATTGCCTTTGCGTCCAAATTGCTCTCGTCTGCACAAAGAAATTATTCACAGATAGAGAAAGAAGCTTTGGCTCTCGTGTTTGGTGTTACTAAGTTCCATGATTTCTTGTATGGTCGTCACTTTACCATCATCACAGACCACAAACCTTTGACATCGCTTTTTCATCCGACCAAGCCTGTACCTCCACGTACAGCGCAGAAATTCATTCGCTGGTCTATTTTCCTCTCGCAGTACCGCTACGATATCTTGTATCGGTCCACTGCTAAGCACGGAAACGCCGATGCGTTGTCCCGTTTGCCTGTTGCTGCGGATAGAGCATTCGATTCTTCCGAACTTGCTTGCCTGTTCATTGATTCGGAAACCGATGAAGTGGTCGAATCGTTTCCGATTGATTTTCGTCGTGCAGCTACAGCCACAGCTGCTGACCCTGTCCTTGCTACCGTTTTGCGTTTTGTTGCTACGCAATGGCCTTTGTCAAAGTCTCGGATCGAGGATCCGTTGGTTCGCCGATTTTTTGCTCACAAGGAGAGACTTTTTGTACGACGTGGTGTTTTGTTGTTGCGTTCTGATAATGATCAGTCCGGAGTCGTGGTCCCACGTTCGTTACAGTCCTCTGTTTTACGGCTCCTTCACCAAGGACATTGGGGTATAGTGCGAACGAAACAACTTGCTCGTCAGCACTGTACTTGGTTCGGAATCGATGCTTCGATTACGATTATGTGTTCTTCTTGCGTGGCGTGTGATGAACAACAATCCGCACCGCCGCGGAAAGTCTTTGCATGGCCAAAAGCCACTTCCCTCTGGCAACGCTTGCACATCGATTTTGCTGGTCCATTCTGGAATGCTCGATGGTTGGTTCTCGTAGATGCCTTCAGTAATTTACCTTTTATTGTCCGGATGTCTTCCACGACGTCCTCCGCCACCATCCAAGCGTTGTCTGCTATCTTTTGCATTGAAGGTTTTCCGCAGACTATTGTTTCCGACAATGGCCCACAATTCATGTCCGCAGAATTTCAGTCATTCTGCCAGGCCAATGGTATTCAACATCTGACATCCGCGCCGTTTTCGCCTCAGTCAAACGGTGCCACTGAACGATTGGTCCGGACTTTCAAGTCACAGATGTTGAAGTTGAAAGAGTCGCATTCTCGGGAGGACGCATTGTTATTCTTTTTGTCTTCGTATCGCTCTCAGCCCCGAGATGGTCGCTCGCCGGCTGAGTTGCTCCATGGTCGTCCTCATCGAACCTTGATGTCTTTGCTGCATCCGCCGCATCAGGTTCCTGTGCAGTGGCAGATTCCTGCTTTTGCTCCAGGCGACGTTGTATTTTATCGCAACTATCGGGGTTCACGGCGTTGGCTCGCAGGGCGCATTCTTCGCTGCCTCGGCCGCGCGATGTATTTGGTTTTGGGGGCCTCTGGTGAGGTGCGTCGGCATCTCAATCAGCTGCGCCTCTGTCGTCGCACGGGTTCTGCCGCTCCCCGTCTGCTTTCAGCGACGGTGCCGTCCGGTCAGCGCCCTGGGGACCCATCTACTGGCTCGTCTCATCCCCAGGTGTTACCGACGATGCCTTCCATTTTGCCCCATGGCGACGCGCCGCCGCAGCCGCCGCAGCAGCCGCCGCCGTCGCCGCCGCCTGTTCTCCCGCCGGCGCCGCCCGCATTCGACGCTTCGCTGCAGCCGCCAAGCGCCTCCCTGGGTCACGCGCCGCCGATCGCTTCTCGCGACCAGCTGTCCTCCGCCATGGAACTCTTGCCCGCTCCGGACCAATGATGTCTTCGCGCGTCGGCTACCCCGACGCAATGGAGGTCGACCCTTCGGCCCCTCCTCTCTCATTACGGGCGCATACGCCACATGTTGACGTGCACCCTGGACTAGGTTTTCAGGCGTTTCCTAGATCCCCTCGGACCGAATGGCCGGGTGCGGGTGGCACAGCCTCGCCTGTTGTTAGGCTCCCCACCTCATCCCATACGTCAACATGGGGTCCTCCCCACGGCGGGCGGAAGCCTTATCACACGACCGTTCGCCGATTTGCGGGGGAGGAATGTGGTGTCACCGCCAGACACCACACTTGCTAGGTGGTAGCTTAAATCGGCCGCGGTCCATTTAGTACATGTCGGACCCGCGTGTCGCCACTGTGATCGCAGACCTAGCGCCACCACAAGGCAGGTCTCGGGATACGATAGAGCACTCGCCCAGTTGTACGGACGACATTGCTAGTGACAATAAGGACAAAGCCTTCCTCTCCTTTGCCGAGAGTCAGTTAGAATAGCCTTCTGCTAAGTCCATGGCTACGACCTAGCAAGGCGCCATTAGCCTTACCTACTTTGAGAGTTATAGTATAAATGTCTCAAGAAGAACGCTGTATTCATCAAAGAATAAAAGTGAAGTATAAAGCAGCTACGTACTTTTCTTGCTACCATTTAATAGTTATCCTGTTCCAGAATTGACGCCAGTCGGCGTGTGTGTGCGCGTGCCTTTCTTTCGGCTACCCGTCACTGTGGACTGGCTGCCTTGTCAGTCCACTTCAGAAATAATGCTGCTCTCTATCATTTTGAACGTAATCTCACAGTGGTTGAGCGTATTCCACTCTGCTAATGAACGGTAATTTTACGAAGTACAGAATTTGACATGTGCCACAAAACTCGCCGGGAATATGGCATGTACGTTCTGCGGGTCATACGGGTGGAGCTGGGGTTTTCTTCCAGTTAATGAAGCACTTCCTCTTCCAGAACGAAAGCGCTCCGCCATGTTGGAGTAGCACATTTTGCTCTTTCGCTTTTGAATTTCACAATTCCCCGCAGCCGTTTTTTTACTCTGGCAAACATGGGATGAGATGGAGTCAGAACTCGTGTCACAGATGCTGATCTTCTCTTCCATTACGGCGACCTTCACCGTAAGTTAACAACATGTCGGTGTACTCTGCGAACGTGTACTCGGGCATACTGTTACTCCAATACTAGTCACCGTAATGTCAAATGACGCATCACTAGGAAGCATGAAAACAATGCAGATGGAAACAGAGGAGACCACGTGACATCACGGCATGGTACAATTCATTAATGTGGATAGCCTACCGTAACAGGCGAACTGCCTAAGAAACATCTGGAACGTGACTGGGAATCTCATGATTTCCTTATGACATGGAAACGAACCATGTCGAACATGAGTTATTACGTAAAATTTAATCTATTAATTCCCCTCTAGAACTTCTAGAAGTGTGTAGTGAGTAACATGAATTGCGAAACACTATTTATGAAAAGAGAAGGAATAGCAAAGAAAAGATGTATTAAAAAAAAGGACTGGAACTTTATTTATACATAGTTACATGTCTTTTCTGTGTGAAGAGGTTCAAAATACAGTGTTTTACTGAGAGGAATTCCACAAACATTCTGCACACTAATATGATGTCTCTTTCAGAAGGCGCCTTCTTGTGCATGAAACACGCGTCCTTATCAGTCTTTTCTGCACCGTGCTTGGCAAAAATTCTGGGAAACGCCTGTCTACAAGACGCCTCGCTTTTTCGTGTACGAGGCGGGTGTCTCATTGATGAACGTTATCATGCAGGGAAGCTTTAGCCGTGGTAACAAATTTGCTGTTTTGAAGAGCGCGCCGCAGCGCGTTGTGTGAAGCAGTCGCCATCCGTTTCTGGCAGTGGCTCCGCTGTGGTAATCGCAGCTTTGGTGTCTCCCTCTGGTGGGAAAGCGGAAAGGTTGCCTGTTCACGTGCATTTAAGGGGCGCTATGAGCTCTGTAGAGGAGAGTCGGTCAGTCATGGCTAGTCAGTTGGTCAGTCGGCTCAGTGTGGGGCAGTCAGTATCTGTCTGTCGTCGGAGCGCGACTATGTCTGTCGTTTGGACCAAACTTTAAGCCAGGAAATGAGAGTCTTGCCACTCCGCCACTAACAGAACCCAGCTAGTGATCGCCCGGTCGGGGCTGAGTTCCTGCATCTGAGTCTGCGCTTTAGGCCGCCAGTCTGCTCGAGTCGCTCGAGCAACGCTCATTGGCGGTTGGATCGGTCGGTTGGTTGCTCGCGCACTTTTTGAGACACGAGATGACTTGTCCGCCTTGAGCGTCGGCGCATGTGCGGTCGCCACGTGAGTCCAGTGGGCAGCGCCGTATAGAAAGGGGTAGTGACTTCGAGGTTCACACGAGAGCAACAGGAGCGAAACCACGACATCGGGCTGGCCGGGGCGAGCTGCGACGCCGTGCGACGGGAGATCGGCGCGCCTTCCTGCGTCCGTTGAAGCGGCTGGCAGCGGACGGTTCGGGAAAGCGATCTGAGGGTGCTGCGCCAGGTCTTCGCAGCAATCGCAGTTTATTAGAAGTTAAGTGATTGGAGATATGTTGTTTCGCTTACGTGTCAAATTCTACTAGTTTTCTTGGCGAGGTCACCTGTCTCTTTGTTTTGGGGGACGTCCCACCATTCTTCTCCGTTTGCCCACCCGCGGGAAGGTGGTTATTGCGAATTGGGTGGTCCGTTTTTCCCTTGTGGAATTTGGGGAGGTTTAGAGCAATCTTCGGGTTGGGTTGTTCAGTAACCCCCCCCCCCCCCCCACCCACCCACCTCCCACCGTCAATCTGCCATACGTTATTAGCGGCCTCTGTCATGTTTGTCGGATTCGGTGTTAACGAGTTTATAGAATTAAGGTAAGGGCCGAATTCCTGAAATATGTTTTTATCTTGCCTATCATCTTGCGAGGCAGTATATGTGTAATGTAGAGCATATTCTACTCTTTATGTAAGTTTGAATTTCATGGGTTTTAGTAAAATAGTCATTTTTATAAATTCGCCACCCTTCCACCGTAAGAACCCTTTTAAAAACAAATTGCACTTTTGGTGGAAAATAAGTTCTTAGTGTGAGTGTATGTACCATTTCCATCCCTCTTACGGAGTGCATAGTTAATGTGTTCGTGTGAGTTGTTAAAATTTTTAGTTTAAAGTAATCTGGTGTGTTGCAGATTTGCACCAGTGTAGTCTTTCAGCGGTTGTTGTGAGCGGTCGTGACTACGGCAGAGTTAAAAGGGAGCGACAAGGTTCTCAGTCCGAAGGCTCCTACTGTAACAAAAAAAATTCTATTCTGCCTCTGAATAATTGTAACTTGATATTTCGAGGGTGCTTTTCTGCTTATAATTTTAAAACTGTTTTCAAAAAGCTTTTAGGAATAAAATTCACATTTGTTAAATTGTAACTCGATATTTCGAGGGAGCCTTTCAGCTTATAAATTTTAAATCTGTTTTAGAAGAGGCTTTTATGATTAAAATTTCCATTGGTTGAAATTTAATTGTTTCCATCAGTTACTCTTTGGCAACTACTTCCACGCTCACATAGTGTGCTAATGTTCTTGATGAATCGCTAGTAAATAAAGTAAATTATTTAAGAAAAGATTTTGAAAGTAAATTTTCACGGTTGAAGGTCAGCGGTGCACCAGACTGATCGTGAATTTAAATCTGCTTTTTTGCTGCTATATTTTTCGTGGTGAACGTATGCACGTAAGTGTGCAACGTCCAAAAAACGGCTAAAACCCTTCTAATAACATTTTTTAGCCTGCTTCTAGCCATTGTGTATCTTCGCAACTGGCAATCGCTCCTGCCTACACATCCTACACTGATAAGCCGGAAAGTTATCACCATCGCCCACAGCGATGTTGGATGCCGCCTGGTGGCGCTGCGGGCACGTGACGCGGTAACAAAAGTGTATAAGAGGAGCAAGACACGGACGGGGGCTCACCCTAGCGAAAATATAGGCTGCAAATGGGGAGTCCCACTGAGATGAGTGACTTCGACAAAGGGCAAATTATTATTACGCAGAATCTGTGACTCAGTATCTCGGAAACGGCAAAGCTGGTAGAATGTTCACGTGCTACTGTCGTGAGCAGGTAGGAGGACAGTGAAACTACCACTAGGCGCTAAATGGTTCGACGTCCACGACGCCTCCCAGAACGGGGATTTCGACGGCTTGTCAGCCCTGTAAAATAGGAAAGAGCACAGTTAGGGTGGACGTTCAAGTGTTTCTTAGCACGCTGTTCGTCGTACACTTTTGAACGTGGAGGTCCGCAGTGGACTTCTCCTGGTGTTCACACATTGAACCAACGACATCATCAGTTACTATTGCAGGGGGCACGGGATTATCGGGATTCGAAAGTAAATCAATGGAAACCTGTCAGCTCTTCGCGTGTACCACATTTTTGCTACACTAGATCGATAGTCTTTTCCCGATCGCCGTCATCCACGTGAAGGTGTTCGAAGCGTGCAACGCGACACGGGCGCAAGGTGATCGGAGCAGTATTATGCTATTGGAGACATTCTCTTGCACTTCCATGGGACCTGTAGTAAGAATCAAAGACACGTGGACAGCGGCGAACCATATGCATCCCTTCATGCTTGATGCGTTCACCGACGGCGATGTCATCTTTCAGCAGTATAAATGTCCGCGTCTGTGAGCCAGAAGCGTGCTACAGTGCTTTGAGGAGCATTATTGCGAATTGACCTTGATATCTCGGCGACCAAATTCGCCTGATGCAAATCCTATGGAACCCATCTGCGCCACTATCTGGTGCCATCACTGAGTGTACAAATCAGCGTCCCGTTATTTGAACGAATTACATGACCTGTACGTAGAACTCTAATGCAAATACCTTAACAAACCTACTAAACAACTGTCGGATCCCTGATACGCAGAATCAATCATGTATTTCGTTTCAAAGACGGAGAGACAAGCTATTAAGTGTGTGGACATAATGTTTTGTCTTATCAGTTTATATTCTTGTTGTAATTTGCGACATTACTTGGCTTTTGCACGATGTAATTCTTGGAATGTTCTGATCCTCATTACGTGACCTGTCTTGTGTTTTAGCAACATCTTTCCGCCGTTACGTTTTCGACCTTCTTCAGTTTTTCACTCTTCATACGGTCGGGGATCTCTTTACAGTTTCACCACATTGTGCAGTAACGTTGCTGTTATTACTCGTTAGTAATTCAACCAAACCTAGACTAGTGTATCAACTGACGATATAAATGCAATAAGCCAAGAAATCAGAAGTACTCCTAAGCAAGAGAGCATTTGTAACTTCATTTAAGTCAGGAATCATTCGCTTGCTTGTTGATTGTAATGATTTATAATTACACCCTCAAAAACTATCATCACTGAGGCTTCACTGAAGAGGAAATGTATTAATTTTTAGAGGAAATGCGTGCCTCTTTTATAAAACAACGCTCAGCACGAACGACTGTGGAAGCTGATGGCAAAGTTACTTGGTCCTTCGTAGGACACTGACCTTGCCAATTTCGATGTGTATCTGTTTCGTCCGATCAAAGAAGTCATGCGTGGCAGCAAGCTGAACGGCAAAGAGATGGTAATGAGAATAGCACAAAATTTGCTTCGAGATCGAGGAAAAGAGTTCTTAGCTAAAGGCATTACAAGACTCGCAAGAAGATGGGACATATTCATATAAGCCGGTGGGGATTACGTACAAAAATAGACAAACAACTGCACTGATTTTGTGAGACTTACATGTTCTCACATACCATAGTATGTATTACATTTATGGCTGGCCATCACAGCTCAATTAGCAGCGGCACTCATCACTGAAGACAAGTCTTCTCCAGTCCATGCGATTCCAGGTCGAGGACGTCTCTAGAGACGCCCATCACAGACGGTGGGATACCAGGCTGACTGTAGCTGACCATACAGCCCATCAACCAAGAGTGATGGCCTCGGGTGGCATTTCACTTGCTTGTCACCCGCTGCACCCTTTCAGTTCAGAGGTTCGTAGGCGCTGTTCTACGTCCGGTTTTGTTGCCCTTCAAGACAAGTCATCTTGAGCTTACAATTCACCAATGTAATGACCATTCCCACACGGCGAGAGGTTCTACTGCTTGTCTTCGTTGCTTGCCTAACCATACCTTCGGCAAGAAGGTCACTGGATCACATCCCAGTTGAGAATGTTTGGGTCATTATGGGCAGGGCCCTCCAACCACTTCAGGGTTCTCACGATCTAACGTGCCAATTGGGCAGAATCTGGCATGACATCGGAGTACATCGCACAAATCAATCATTGCCAAGCCAATTAAGTGATTGTTGCGTAAGGGCCTGAGGTGGAGAAACGTGTTATTGACTTGCCAAATTTGTGAAGCCTTTTCTTTTGAATTATCAAATTTTTCTTACATTATAATCATTTGTTAGTCCAAGTACATCAAACCTATAGATTTTGCCCATTAGCATTTTCGCGATGTGTCGTTTCTTTTGTCTTAGATTGTAAACGGAATTTAAGAAATCTGAGTTAAAATTCAGTAAATGAGGATTGGCGTGTTGGTAGTTTCGTTAGTTTTGTATTAAAAACCCATCGATGACCTCTTAGATGGTCTCCTATGCGCATATTTTTGATACTTTTTGTATTGAGAACAATGAGAAACCGTCAACAATCGACGATGGCATGCATCGCGCCGCTGGCCCGGCCGCCATGCAGTAGAGTTGGGCAACACGTTTCTTTTCCCCGATTCGATTCCTACGATTCAATCTCACATTGCGAATCGATTCCTACGATTCGTTCACGATTCTTTCCGATTCATTCTAGTCTGCGATGGCACGATTCTTAATTTCTTACGGAATGCAAAAAGTTCTTCATCTTACTCAGAGATGGCAGGACATGTCTGAAATTGTCAATGGGGTTAGAACCGAACTGTGTCATGATAAGATATGCCAGAAATAGTTTATTTATGAGTAAACATGCATATGATGTTACAAGTGTGAGCCTCGATTTATACGTGTAATGCCTTAATTGATGAAAGGTCACGTTTGATTTGATTGCATCTATTGTTTTATTTCAGTATGCCAGGAAAGAGGATTCTATTTGTGCGAAAGGTGGTGCGAAATTACGTGGTATGCCAGTTTGGTTGTGTGGCTTGATCGTATCTAACTGCAGACGTCTGTTTTATAGTAACAAAATCTAGCAGTGAGGCAGACGTGGTTTGGCTCATATCATCCTATGTTTTTCTGTGCTAAGATGTCTTTCCAAGTCCACATCACCGTTGTAATTCATAACGCTGCTGACAGCCCTCCCACACAGCAAATTTAGCTTAACTTTCATTTCTTCTAAATACAAAGCATAGGTATTATGCTTTTAATTTGTCTGGGAACTTGCCGCTGTCACTACTATTTACGTGAGAAGACGACATACTTCTAAACAGTAGGATTCAATCGTATACAGCGACATTACGTCACTAAAATTTGATATGAATCTGAACACGATAACATTCGAAAACTCGAACTTGAAATTATAAAATTAAAAAGCTTTTCTTTAAAGATAAACTTGAAAATCAAAATCCGTATCTAAATATAAAATTTTATCCAAACTCTATTTTGTCGAAAGTCGACATGTTGAGAAACGTGGCTGTTGTACTTTAGGTTTATAATTAATATAAAAAACAGCTACCAGCCACATGTATGGTTTAAATAGGTTTATTATCTTCAGACCATGACCGGTTTCGGATTTTTCTTTCCAAATCCATCTTCAGATGGCAGTTACAAGCATTCTTAGTTGGACCTAGAATGCTTGTAACTGCCATCTGAAGATGGATTTGTAAAGAAAAATCCGAAACCGGTCATGGTCTGAAGATAATAAACCTATTTAAACCATACATGTGGCTGGTAGCTGTTTTTTATATAAATTATAAACCTTTATCCAAACTGTTAAAGCCGTTTCCAAGAAACACGAAATTCGCATTTTTATTTAAAAAATTCTTTTGTGTAAAATCGCGTGCTGTAAGGAAAGACATCTATATACAGATAAACATAAAAACCAAAACCTTGACTACATTCAATATGTACTAACAAAGTTTTACGAGATGGCGTTATAAAAACATGTGAAATAGCGTTTTTACGAATGGAACTATGTAGGATATATATATTGCAAAATTGACTTTTTACGAAAGAATGGAACTATGTAGGTGGACTCAAAAAGCAAAAGCCAGCCTAAATACAAAATTTCATCCAAATCGTTAGGGCTGTTTTCGAGATACGCGAAATATAATACATAATCCAAGTGCTATTGCTCGTGTGTATAGAAGGTGTGTGTGTGTGTTTTGCATTGCATCTGCAACAAATAAGAGGTATGTATTTATTCATCATACTCGGATTTCTTGATTTTAATCGTGTGTATTGGGAGCTGTGTACTCGCTGTATATCGTTTCTGTCATCACTAGTTCGTGTATTACTCGCACAAACTAAGCGGACGTCGGCGCGTTGGCTGATGGTAGCGATAGTAAATGGGAAATGCCTTTACGCTCATTCACGTCACCCACCGCCAAGTGTCAGCTTCGTTTTCACGAGTAATATTACGGCCCACGAACTTCGTCTGTTCGTCCCGAGCTTCCTTTGTTCACGCGCATCCTCCACTTGACTGCCATCTGGCGGTCGTAATCATTCAGGACGACTCGGCATGATTTGGAGGTTGCCTTCGAAGCATAGTGTACTAAGAATCGATGAATCGTTGGAACTTGGAATCGTCACGACTCAGAAACACGCAATCGTTCTTACGATTCTTTTGAACGACGATTCGTCCGTATCACGATTCGATTCTTACGATTCTGTATTTAGAGTCGTTCAAATGAACGATTCATTCACGAATTGCCACAACTCTACCATGCAGTTGTGTGCAGGCGAGCCAGTTCAGCAAGTGTGCAGTTCATTTCACGCGTCCGTTCCGCAAACGTAATATTTCGAAAATGCTGTACACTTGTTAAGTAAACTGTGTCATTTATATCCGTTCAGATTGTTATATCTCTTCATGGCCTTATTTGTATCGGCCATCTTACCGTCGAGGGACTGTATGTGTCCGGGAAAATAATACGATTTGAGCCCAATAATCGGGGGTTCATAGTTTCTGTGAGTGATAATAATCTGAATGTATCGTATAAACACGTACTACACCATGCAGTATTGGAAGCTTCTTGCCTGCTGCAGTATTTATTCTAAAATTTTAGGTGCAGAATCGCACGTCTTTCAACTCCCCCCCCCCCCCTCCCCGCCACCACACACCAATGGGACGTGAAAGTAACAATATTTACATATCGGCATATCGGCTGGAAAGGTAGCAAACTTTAAATCGCACGAGCGCTTTGTATTAGACCAACAGCTAATGCATAAATAATGACCTGGAAGAAAAAATATTTCGTGAAAGCACATTATACAGACACTCATGATTTTCAAGCACTTCTTACGTTTTTGTTTCTCACTAACTTAGCGGCATAGAAGCATGGTTTTCTCCGAATGTACTTCAGAACAAAAGTCCAGCGTTCTTGTTAATCAGTTTTGCTTTCTTGTGGTGTAATTTCCACACAAACTTTCAGCCCGTAGTAACACATATTCCTTTATAGCCGTGCGAGAAGTGAAATATGAATTTTCATAGATTTAACTTAATAAACTCTTTGATACGACGAAATATTTTCTTAAAAATTTTTATCCCCTATTTCACCATTTTAGGGGCTGAATTTCCCCGAAGCCAAATACAAACTTCCTTAGATTTAGCTTCAAATTTCCTTGCATGATGAAATTTCCAACAATCCCTTTCTTAATAGACGCCTACAGCACAAAATCCATACCTTCTCCAAATTTAAAGATTCTGTGCTTAATGGTTCAGGTTCGACAATGATGAGTCAATGAATCCCTATGGCCCTATTTCAACCCCTTAGGGGTTTAATTTCCAGAAACAATGAAATGCGTGTTTAGACCAGATGCCAATTTTCGTATATTTAGCATCAGAAACGCATCTGTAATGAAATACTTCCATAAAAATGTGCATCGCCTTTTACACCTCTATAGGACTTGAATTTACAAAAACAGTGAAACACGTATTTTTTTTATTTCTCATTGATAAGCCAGATTCAAATTTTCATAGGTTTAGCATTAAAAATCCTTACAAAATGAAATATTTCATAAAAACATTTCACCCCCATAGGGGTTTAATTTTCTAAAATATAGAAAAAAAGAGACATAGAGACCTTTTTTTTATTTTTAACTGAAACGTCAAATACCAATTTAATAGATGTAACTATAAAAATAAATCAGTAGTTCTTTAATAATGAGTTATTTTCGAAATAACTTTCACCCACTGTTTCACCCTCATAGCGATGAAATCTCGAAAGATGCTAAAAACACGCATTTCTTTATTTCTGACCGAGAAACCAAACACGAAGTTTCGTAAATGTAACTTCAAAATACCCTCAATAGTGACATATTTTCGAAAATCTGTTCATCCCGTATATCATCCCCTTAGGTGTGGAAATTCGAAAAATCATTTCTTAAACGACGTCTAGAATATAAGATCAACACCCTCTCCAAATTTCAATCCTCATCGGTTTGGCCTGGGAAATGGAGGATCAGTGAGTGAGTCAAGCAGTCGGGATATTCCCTTTTATATGTTCACAGAGATTGACACATGAAACACAGGACGTCACCATGCTACCAGATCGTTGAAGTTGCTGGCAGTCCTAAACAAAGGGCCATCTGTACCGATCACAGTTTCGGAATGAAGCTCAGTATATCTTGGGTACATACACACACACACACACACACACACACACACACACACAACGTTCCTGCCGAAATGAAGCAACACCCAGTCATGATTTTGCATTTCTAATGAGAAGCACTGTATTTCGCCCCCATAAAATGGTGCGATCCTCCCACCGTCTCCCTTAAACGACTGCGAGTTACCCTAATTCAGGCTAGAGAACGATTGGAGCGTTGCTGCAACAGGATCGCTGCTACCCCGCTTGCCCGCAGCAGGGCACGTTGCGTCTGAGGCGGCAGTAACACATTCATTCGACAGCAATTAGGTGGCAGTTTAGCAGGCCGTTCGGACAAGTCGGAGCTGCGCTGACCCCCTCACGGCGACATCCTCGGCGGTGGACCGTCGCATCGACGACGCCACGACCATCGACCCGGCCTCCTCCATTACCGCCCACTACCATCCCCCAGCGCATCCCCCTCGGCCGAGTTCTCCGCCTCCGCAACTCGTCTGCGAAATAAATTATTCCGCCTAACGACCGCCACTGAATCGGTCTTTAAACACTCTTTCTCCGGAACGGTTACCTACGCTTAAGTACTATTTACTGACGTAGTAGTTTGTACACTTGGAAAGCCGGATTAGCGGAGGAATTATTTGTCGTGGCACTCGGCTGGAGGTTCAGAAAATGATGTGCTCTACAAAGTATAACACGAGCTAGTTTTCTCGAGTTGCAAATGATTACGAGTAAAGGCGGTGAACATATAAATAAATTTACTTGACAAGTATAATATGCTGTGTGTCCCAAGAGGAGTGCTCAGTATTCATGGATATAAGAGGAACGTTGAGGCAAAAAAGTCTAGTAAGCATGGACTATAAAATCCTTACGTTGGGAGTTACGACAACATAGTAGAAGATATGTGTTTCAGAGCAGCGAAGTATTCACAGCTCTTTAAGGGTGCACTTCGCTGCTTACTGGTGGGCAGTTTTGTCTTGGTTGGCCCACATTACAACCTCCTAAAATATGGAAAGCAAAGAGCTTGCGGTAGAAGTGATATGCTTCTGTACTGAAGATGAAGGAGATCTTATAGCTCTTAAGATATGCATTTTGGAGATCTTGTTTACTAGACATTTTTGCTTATGATCGTTCCTGCCATATTCCTGAATATTGACCATTGCTCCATTGCTCCTGGGTCATCTTCCATACCTGATGTCTTAATATGAGTTCCGAACTCAGCAATCTACTCTTGATTTGATCTTCACACTTCCGGAAATTCAAGAAAGATGCAACTCGCAGAAGACCCCATTCTTGATTGCTTGTATGAACTTAAATAATCTACTTTACGCACTTAAGAGGGAGGGGTTTATACTTTACTAGAGAGGGCAGGGTGTCTTGCGAGACTGCTACGTGTGATCAGAGTTTCTCACAACAGTATGGAAGGCGCCGTGGTATTTTGCGGAGCGACGTCTGATCCTTTTGTAGTGCAAAGGGAATTTCGTGAAGACAGCGTACTGACCCCCTAGCTTGTTTGATATTTATTTGCTTTTGGCGAAACAAACATGGGTATCTATTTACATGCCATGGCTAACGGAAACTGTTACACCTCGCTACTCGTAATAAAGGTTCAAATGTTCAAATGTGTGTGAAATCTTATGGGACTTAACTGTTAAGGTCATCAGTCCCTAAACTTACACACTACTTAACCTAAATTTCCTAAGGACAAACACACACACCCATGCCCGAGGGAGGACTCGAACCTCCGCCGGGACCAGCCGCACAGGCCTTGACTGCAGCGCTTAGACTGCTCGGCTAATCACGCTCGGCGTAATAAAGGATTATTGTGAGTATTTACTTGTAAATAACTCTTCAGACGCTCACTATGCAGCATACGTTGCACATAATGTAGACGCCCTACAGGGGTGTGTGGATAAATTCGATATTGCGTGCAAGCTTGTTTACGTGAGGGTTATTTATTTACTTTTTTTTTGAAGGTGCAATAAGATGCGGAATGGAAACAACAGTACAAATTAAAAGCGATTTATTTGAAACATTTGCCTACACCTTCGAGCTGCTTCTCTAAGATAGTCGCTGCTCCGACTTAGTCATTCTGTTTGCAAGTGGAACAGGAAAGCAATGGCTGGTATTGATACAGGGTACCCTCTGTCACGCAATGTATGGTACTTGTGGAGTGTGTATGTAGATGTAGAAACTGAAGAGAAACAAATTAAAGTATTATGAACACAGTGAAAAATTTCAGATTGTCAGTAACTGTTGAGATGGTGGGGCGGGGGAAGGGGGGGGGGGGGGCTTCATCCACTACCTAATTTCCATATACAGTAAATGACTGTGTGGTTTAGTTCTATTATATCCAATCAATCTTTCTGTACCTTTTTTTCCTGTAACTTCCTTGCCTGTCTTGAAGACAATAACATATCTTCAAATACCATCCCCTGATTATGTCACTTTGTTCTAGCAAATGCTAGACTGATCAGTAAATGTTTTCTAAAACAGGAACATTACGTGAAATTTGATTCATACAGATTTGGTAGGTGATATTTATATGGATACACCTATTTATTCAGCAGTAAAGCTTCAGTTCAGAATATGCATTAGTCATTACTCATAACGTGGGACCAACTCTGCTACAACCTCGCCGTAGAAGGTCTGTGATTTCAGCCAATATTCTCTACGCTGGTCTGCAGCTCCTTGTCTGTGCCAAAATGCAGTGCTCATAGCCACCGGTTCATGTCAACCAAAAGGTGAAACAATTTCAAACATGGTTGACAGCTGCAACTGTAAATAAATTTTTAATGTGTAAGATATGCAGCCAACCGGTCGCAAAAGTTTAATATAAAAACCTTGACTATGTTCCAATACCACTAAGGATATCTATTTCAGAAGAAAGTCACATATACTACATGACAATTCTAACCTCATATAATGTATGTTACTTCCTTCTGAACAAGATACCCTTAGTGGTATGGAAATCTGATCAGAGTTTTTTACATTTAACTCCTGCAGCTTGTTGGCTGTATATTTGTTGAAAGGTGTGAAAATCAGAGGGGGCGAAGACCAGATCGAGACTGTAAGGTGGGTGCTCAAACACTTCCCATCGAAAACGCTGCAGGAGTGTCTTTATTGCAATTGCAGTGTGGTGAAAATCGTCATGAAGAGGGACAATTCTTGATGGTAACATTCGTATTCGCTTGGTCTGAATTGCCCTCCATAGCCGATTTTCTCTAAATGTGTGATTCACTCGCTGAAAAAGATCATCGGTTGACACTCGCTTCCTTCCATATACATCTACATCTACATGCAAATCACACCCAAGAACCCGACAGTGGGTTCATCGAAGAACCTTCACTTTAATTCTCTGTTATTGCAGTCTCGAACAGCGCGCGGAAAAAACGAATGCCTCTATCTTATTTTATTATGATGACCGTTTCTCCTTTTATAGGTCGTCGCCAACAAAATATTTGCGCATTCGGAGGGGTAAGCTGGTGACATTCCGCCGCAACGACAAACGCCTTTAATTTAATCATGTCCATCCCAAATCATGTATCACGTCAGTTATTCTCTATCTCGTATTTCTCGACAACACAAAACGTGCTGCTCTTCTTTAAACTGTCTCGTTGTACTCCATTAATCCTATCTGGAAAGGATTCCACAATGCGCAGTTGTACTCCAAAATAGGACGGACAAGCGTAATATAGGCAGTGTCTTTAGCAGATTCTTAGCCGGTAGCATCAAGAACTCTGCGCGTCCTGCTTCAAAGTTCTTGCACCATTGCCGTACTTTACCGTCAAGCATGACAGTTACGTTACGTGTGCTGCGTGAACTCAGGCGGAACCCTCAACTTGATGTAATCGAATGATAGGAATCACTTCACACCTGGCGTGAAGCTCTGGTGTTCTAGGTATCTTTATGTGCTCATAGTGCACTCGGAATTGAAAAGTGTGACGTAATGCGATCGATGGGCATACTAGAGACACTGCGCAACAAAACTGCGCAACGCTTCATCGGATTTTCACTGCAGTTTTAATTTCGCGACAGAATGGACGCTGAAAAAAAAGCCTTATAAATATGTGAATGTAATGAAGGTTGTGGTTACTGCGTAAGGATACACGAATTTGCCGGCCAAAAGGTTAGATGGTTCCTTATTAAATGTAATCGACAAATTCTACTACCTTAGCTTTATAGTTTCGTAAATCTCTCTTTGAACGACGAGATAAACACTAGGAATTCTAAAGCGGTCGACATTTGTGTGAGCTCCGTACAATGATACCTGACGACAAAAATATTATCGTAACCAAAAAAAATACTCGTTTATTCAATATATGTGCAGAGCACGCTTTTCTATGGAGCCAGGATCAGGACCTAAGCTCAAAACTTCGCGTCTACGGTGTTTACGAAGTCTATTAGGGGTAACGTGGAAGGACAATGTTACAAATGAAGTGGCCCTGAATTGCGTGAAGCTGCGAGTATGACAGCCAGTCTCAAGCAACGTCGGCTCCGGTGGTTGGGAGACTTACATCATATAGACCACTCCGGTTTTCCCTGGCGCACACTACTCAGTGACACAGCACTTACCGCAAGACTGCCTTGAAGACCTGCATTGGCCTTTAAATGTTGCGATATGAAGGTATTCACTATTGACAGCGATAAACGTGAGGAGCTCACCGGAGCTCGCAGCTAAATGTGGAAACTCATCGAGGACGAGGTTAGTTCTACGACAGCCCTTGGGCCAACAACTAAGCTGTGAAACGTGTGTGCAGACACGTACTTACGACGAACCCCTCTTTTGAGGGATAAACTCTTGATTAACCAGTGGGTACCAAGTGCGCTCTTGCATCGGACTCCTCAGTCACGCATGAAACCGCTTGAGTGGTTTGTTTTGATCATTCACTACTTCTGCTACACGTGAACGTCTTCCCATATGGTGCTAATATTCTCATCCTTACAGACATACTGTAGTCGTTTTCTACAACATGTTTCATGTTTCGCTTACTCAAGCCTTTGTCTGCTCTCATGATTTTTCCCTCCACTTCCTCCCCATTTAAGTTAACTATATCTGGGTGCAGTGCCAGATGTACCACAACACGTCCTCCTCCTGGTAACATTTTCCTATGGAGTATTTTCCTGTGTAGACTTTCAAGTCCTTCTACATTCAGTTAATAATTGTATGTGAACTTGATAATGTGGTTCTCTTCTAACACATTTCAAAGCTTTCGTTTTCTTCTTCTCGAGAATCCCACAGTCAGCTTTGCACTCTGGCGAATCGTTTGTCTGGGGTCAATTAATAAGTCTGGTCCTCCAGCACCATACAAACACACCTTGAGCATTTCAAGAAAGTAATTCGATGAGTTTCATGGTGATAGTTGATTCCAGGTCTATGGCCCAGAAGTTCACTTTTGCTGTCAGTTTTTATAGCTAGGGGCAAGGTAAATACTGAGAAATAAAAAAAGTTAACAAATTACAATATATTGATAAAAGTCGCATGTCACCGTCATTTGGAATGTTCACACTCCTTTTCCAAACAAAATTTGGCTTCATTTCGGAAAAATAAAATCACAGGAGGTTTACGTGACGTATCATAACATTAAGACGCTCCCAAGTGAGTTTTGGTGTCTACACAAATTGTATTTCAAAACATCACCCTCCTCAGCAATTTAAGGGATGTGATATCGCAGGATGGCTCATGAATACGTATGTAGTAACAGAATTACACTGGCTCAAGGCTAGCTTTTTCTTCCTTAAGATCAGAAATAATTTACATTCATTTTTCTGTGCCATATAAAATCTGTTTCAGTGTATATTAATGAGATAGTCCACTATTATATCTTGAAACCCGCATGGCAGATTAGCAAAATAGAATAAGTAAAATTTCGGCAAAATTTAGAAGAACTAAGAATTTCTGTATGAAGTGTCTCACATCAAAGATATTTTGATGTTGATTGCAAAAAACTCGTAGAATTTGCGAGCCTGCAATATTTTAAAAATTATGGAGGATTTAACATTCTGATTTATGGTTTAGTAACACTAATTTGTTGATGAGTTTAGATTATTGATGTACGTCTAAATCATGATCATTTGTCCTCCTGCATCTGAAGAAAAATTTTACTTTTCAAAGCAGTCATTTAACTGAACACGAATAATATGCAACATCTTCCTTTGTTCCTGTGCTGTGGAATTCTGTATTTAGCCAAAAGAGTTGGCTCTCCCACGAAACCTCTTATCCTCCTATGGTTTTTAGCTGCTACCATATTTCCTGAATTATTCGTGATAGCATAATAGCGATAATATATTAAAGAGGGTTCACATTCGAGAAATGGCTCTTTTACAGTAATCCTATAACCCAATTTTGTAACGATTTTGTCGTATTGTCAGAATCAGCAACCCATCAACAATAATATATTTTAATCAATATGCCTTACCTTGTTTTTTTTTTAAAAATGTAATATAAAAGATATCGTTAGGTTTAGCACTCCCACACGAATCCATACACCAATCTCACGCTGATGAGGACTCCAGAAGTGTCACTTCAGTATTGACTAAAAGCAAAGTTCCCACTTTGTACCTGCCTCGGGCATGGATGTGTGTGATATCCTTAGGTTAGTTAGGTTTAAGTAGTTCTAAGTTCTAGGGGACTGATGACCTCAGAAGTTAAGTCCCATAGTGCTAAGAGCCATTTTAAACACATTTTGTAACAAAGTTTCTTTATATCAGTATCAACTTAGTCTGCGAAATATTTTGTCTCTTTAGTTCGTTCTGTTCCTATGCTATCCCTAATTTTGATGTCTGCTACGTCACTATTCCCCTTTCTACTACTCTTCATCTCAGTATCCTCAGCTTAGTTTACGCGTTATCGGTATTCTGCTCATACCATTTAACAGATCATCCATCTAAGTTTCCTTCATTTGCAATCTGAAGAACTTAGCAATGGTATTGTCCAACAAGGGCTTGTCATTATCATGGGTCCTGAGTTAGTCTGTAATCCATTTTACTCTACGTGTCTTACTAAAAGATGTTAAACTGCACCTCAAAGGTGTCTAAAAAAGATAATCCGAACGAAAAATTGTATTTTCGACTGTAACATGCAATGTGTTAGCAGACAATGAATATATATCCTACCAACAAAAATAGACACGTCAATCACCTTTTCGAATGTTCACCATGACACTGTTGAGCTAGAACCCATATAATTCAATACTTCAGTACCATATTAGCAAATAAAAATGACTTGAGTTGGTAGACTATGTAGGGATCCACTTTATTCCTAATTTATTTAAGCATCGTCAGCAGACAATTCTCCAAGTTCAGCACAGTGCACAGTAAACGATAAAAAGCACACAGATTCTCTGATGGTCGTTACTGTAAAAGAACTAACAGACCACGCAAATCTTTAAAGTCCATAACAGTAACATATACTCAAAAATTATGTGAGTATCGGGAGTGCCCGCTCGAAGTCTTACCGATTTTACAGCTGATATCACACAACCGGAATTTCGACTATCCTGCTCTGAGAACTGCCGAAACTCGAATGCTGATACACGGTTTTGCGCCCGCTGTTTATACCTTAATAGACCATTTTAGTTACCGATATTCCTTATATTTTGTTAAAGACACTGTTATGTAGATATGTCATGACTCCTTATGGCTATTTCAAATCTATAAACGGCGCACGGATTTCAGCTGATAATTTGATTGTGATGCTTGGTTATTTTCCACTGTTTATGAATCTGTAAATAATTGGAATTTCATCATTACACAGCTGCGTCAAATGTGCCTTTAAAATTAATATTGGAAAACCAAGTAGCACATCTGCAGTATGGAAAGTGATCTCCCATTAGCATTGGTGTTACCAAATTATCAGAATTTGGGTACTATTGTATTTTCCAGTTTTGTACTATGGGTATATTAAGCAGTGTAGTAAAAACCGTCTTATTATTATTAAGAAGAATTACGTTAGACAATATGACAGCTGCGAAAAGTGTGTGTTGTTGGAATCTAGCACATACTACAGTCCATTCCTGCGTTACGGTTAAATATGATTAGTTTCGAATTATTTTAAGTATCTTCTTCTAATTTCGCTCAGTACAGGCGAAATATTATTCTGCCGGGTAATGTGAATAAATTAAGGCACTCCTTTGTCAGAAATGTTTAACATGATATATCGGTTATTGATATGTAACGTAGCATTTGGTAGTTACCGATTTTGTGACTACTTTACCATTCATCTAAATTTCATAGAACATGTATAAATCTCCATGTATGGAAAGACACAAAATATCTATTTATTTTGACCGAAGTGCTCTTTAAATGAAGGATTGATCTCTAAGGTAAAATTTGCTAATCCTTCAAATATTACTACCTGTGAGACAAACTGAAGAGTACTGTATCTCTTCTTTTACAACTGTCGCTCTCTTCAAACTGTCATGAGTTTCGCCAGCAGGGTACATGAGTTCATCAAGTGGATCTGGCTGAGCTACACCTGCTGGCGTACGACGTCGCTTGACGCTATCGGCCATTTCACATGCACACAAATTCTGAGTGTAATGTCGTAAGATACTCTTAAACACAGAACCTTAGCTTTAGAACAATTAAATGTTCATGAAAATGGTTTATGGATTCTATAACATTAGTGATACAAACCAGGATACAAAAAAACTGAACAACAATCCCAGTTATTAGTGCGTTTCCACTGCAACCAATAACTTCCCGTTGCTTTTCACACTCTCCATATCCACCTGTCGACCGTCATAAGAAAACCATTTTTAGTTCATAGTCCGGGCTGCAGTCAAGCGAAAAAAGTGAGAGTCACTCGGGTAACATGTGAGTATCTTATTCCGTGTTAAGACCCTTCACGGAAAGTAACTGTGAGAGGAGCTGCCAAAGGTGACTGTTCTTGGTGGAGCCTGGCTTTCTCTGCAACCCTTCCAGCTCCCGTGTAGCACAGAGTAGCCGCTTGCGGACAGTCAGGGGCCGCAGATAGGCGAGGGCCGGCCGGATAATGGCGACATTGGCTATACAGCGGCAGCAGCTAGCCTCGCTGCGTAATGGAAGCGCCGGGCAGAACAAGGCGCCTAATGAGCTCCCTCCTAATTAACAGGACGGCCGTTGCGTGGGTGTGGGCCCCACTGTGTGGGCGCGCACCGCCGCTGCGGTCAATTGTCTCAAGTACACCTGGGCCACCTGTGAACACGTGTCCGCAGCGAATTGCGACCGCTGTTTGCACATTACCTCAGGATACATGTAGTCCTGCGGTAAGCGCACACAACCGTTTGCAGGTAGCCATGGTAATTTATGGCGTGCCTGTCCGCGTAGATCATCACAACGGCCATTGCAACCTATCAATAGTTTTCCTCCATCCGTAGCGAATTCTTATTCGGTTATCTACTGCCAGTCACGCAATAATGAAACTAACGTCAAGCGCTGACTTGCTACGTAATATAAGAAACACGAGCAATCTTCCTTACAAGATATTGCGAGGTCAGACGGAATTTGTTTTCTTATTCACATTATCTTTAGCCTTCTCACAGATAGCCGAAGGATATCTTGCAGACCTCTTCAGGCTTGGCTAGCGCGGAAGTTCACACAGTTGAAAGGAGATTGATATCTTAAATTGAGAGTTGTCGTCAGAAGTAGAAATAACTTCAGGCATGCCCCAGGTAAGAGTGTTGGGGCGCTTGGTGTTGAGGTCGTGTATTAATGACCTGGCAAACAATTTTGCTAGAAACCTCAGGCTTTTGCGACATGATGTAGATCTATTGGAATATATGAAAACAGCTGCACACATATTCAGTCAGTTCTTTATAGAATTTGTAAGTGGTTCAAGGGTTGACAAGTTACACTGCTCACTACTGAGACTTACCATTTCAACTCTCTCACTGTACAGACCGCCAATGGCTGAACATAGATCAAGCACGAAAACAAGAAGCTTAACTGAACTGTGAAAAAAGAAGCAAAATAGAAGTGCCGAATGGTCGAAGCTCAGGATGTGCAACATGATTAGTAGAATCCTGGGGTTGTGGTTGTGGTGTGTGTGGGGAGTACAGTAGTCTCTTCTGCCAAGTATGATGTGATTGCTGAGCAACTGCACCCAATTTCATGCAATAAACGTAACGTAAATGTCATGCATTTCCTTTTTGAAGACAATGCTAGGGCATACACTGCAGGAGCTACAACAACACACAGCCCAGACATGCCACCCGTTGACTTTCATTTCTTTGCACACATGAACCGCTGGCCATAACAGCATTTTGACACTGAAAACGAACTGCAGTCCATCGTAGGAAATTAGAGGAAAGCACAGGTGGCTGCCTTCTATGAAACTAGTATTGGAAAGTCGGTACAACTCTACGACAAATGTCTTAGTCTGAATGGAGACCATGTGAGAAATAGCTGGAAGGTGTAGCTAAACGATGCAAATAAATCATTTGTGATTTCTACAGTGGTTTGCACTTCGTAACTAATCTGGGCTGAAATAAATAGCCCTCATACTATTGACATACTATACTTTTGTTTATTATGAAGTACACTTTCTTGCACTTCTGACACGGCAAACTCTCCTTCACGCACCCCTAAGATTTAGTGGTACGATGTTCACAGATCAAGCATGAAAACAGGAAGAAGTGTACTGAAATGTGAAAAATGAAGCAAAATACAAAGAGTGAACGGTTCAAACTCAAGCTGTGCAACATCGATCGAACTGAATGAGCCACGGCATTGTAGTTATGTAGTCATGGTATTGGACTGACTGAAATTCAATATCATGAATTGATTTTTCTTTACTTTGCTTTTTATGCCGATAAATAAAATTTAGTACATTAATTTTCTCAAATTAATCATCTCCTGAAAAGATTTTAAAGTAACAATATGGAAGAGTAATTTTATTTTCGTCAACTAAAAGTAATAAAACTTTTTCACCATATTCAGTTATCAAAATTTCAGATTCTAAAATAATTTACGTATTTTTTTAGTTCTGTTGATCAGTGAACACTTCTGTCCAACCGTTACTATAACCGTTAAGTTCACTTACTAGATTTTCAACACTACCATTCATGTTCATTTTGTTTTGCTTTTATTTACATAGAAAAAATTATATTTTAAAAATTTAAAATGAGGAAATATAAAAATAAAAATCTGTAGGCGACTAGAAGATGTACAAGAAGGATTCAAATTAATTATTTCTAATCTTACCATCGAAAATTATCATGGAAAAGATATATTTTTAAATTCGTAAAATATACTAGATTTTATTGTTCTAATTATTGGTTAGAAGACGAAATTCAAATAAAAAATAAATCTATGTTATAAGATTAAAGTTAAATGAGATAAAATTAAAATAACACCAAATAAAAATAAACAAAGCCTTGTGTTTGTCGTTTAATTTAAGTTTTAAGGTTGTTGTTTAATTTTTTATGTTTCTGTTTTAATTGTTTCAGATATCTCTGGTATAACTATTTTATTTTGTTTAAAAAATCTAACGTTAATGGCCGTTATTCTAAACTAATTTGAACTAAATTTGCTGTATATTTACGAATATAAAAATTTCCAAAGATATAACAAAGACGAATTACAGTTTCATCTTCTGCAGAAGAAATATGGTAAACATCCTAAATAACTAACACAAACCATTCCTTCAGTATTATTTCCTTTGTTTTGTAAACAAAAACTCCTTTATCCCAAGGTTCAATTTCTTTAGGAATAATTAGTTTTTCCATTTACTGTAATTAAAATTATTATGTTAAAAAACCCTGCTTACCTGCTTTGCAATGCTTATACGTAGTGTGCGAACAGTACATCCATGTTAAGCAGTACACAATGCTATAAAATGTGTTTATATCCTTCTGCATTGTGCGGTTTCGTAGGCACAGTAAGAGGGCGCGCCATAACTACCAAAAACACCACCATACCGAAAACCAACTCCTCTGCGCTACAGAGGACACACGTCACGTTCTCTAGGCTGTCGCCCAACCCAAATCCTTCGACCGGATTGCCACATAGTGTAGCGTGATACAACATTCACTCCTTTCCAGTCATTCACTATCCAGTGGCTGACAACACAATACTCCCACCTGCTTTTATACTGACTGATTTGCCTCTCGTGACATCTAGTAGTCAATTCCATATAACTTTGTAGTGTCCGGATACTTTTAAACGGGTAGTGCATGTTAATCACCCGTCAGACAATATTAATGTTAACTACAAAATATTAATAGTAACTACAGTGTTTTGGAAGATGACATTTTTATCTGTAACGAAGGGCTAATTGAAAAACTCTGTACAAATACTCAATCATATCTTTATAAATTAATGGAAAAATAACGATAGTAAAAATGAACTCTTCACAAAACAAACTGTAGTATCTAAGTCTACAATATCAGTAAGTCGCAATAAGAGTTAGTCGCTTTATATATAAAATTCTGGACGTGTCAATTTGTGAAGATATTAAATGGAATGGTTGAATACACCCAGCCGTAGGTAAGGCAGGCGTCAGACATAGATTCCTTGGTAGGAAACTAGGTTAAACCCATCATTCTACAAGAACTATTGCTCATATCACACTCGGTTACCTTAGAATATTAGCGAACTATCTGGGGTCGGTATCAAGTAGGACTTACTTGAGATGCTGATTGCTTACAAAGAAAGGGCGTACAACAGCCCCAACGGACAACTCCCTTAGGGACCAAGAAAATGGGAAGAGGCTGTTTACGGCACTCACATGCGTTCCACACTATACAGGAACAGTTAATAGCCTATATATTAAAAAAGGTAGGCTACATATTAAAAAAGAAAGAATCACCTGCCTTCAAGTTCTTTGCTGAATGTGATTGTCCATAGCTGAGGATAAAGGATATAATGCGCTGTGGATAAGGAATAGATATGAACAAACAGAATAAAGGGAGATGCATTCAGTGTACACTCATATGACTTCGGTCCCACAGTCTTTGAGTCTGAATAACTTGTAATTAGTCTGACACATAGGTGATGAAACGGGAAATACTCCACTATGCAGTCGATTTTCTTTGGGATCTACGATCTTCCTGAGGCTGGTACGAAAGTGAAACTGGACGTGGAGTAAAGTTGACATTGATGTAATGGTTTTAGTAGCAATGATAGGACTGAGCTGACCCGTGAGTGAACACATGCATTTCACCATTTACTTATAACCATATAAAATCTCAGTTTAAAAAATTTCATTAAAAACTGTTCCACTTTTGAATCAGTCACCTGGATAGCGCAGACAACAAGAATTTATTGACAAGATAATGCTTCTTCAACAAAAACCACATGCAAGAGACAGTAGCGACTAATTTAAACTCACAGCGATTGCTCAAGCTTAAAGAGCAAAACAGTAAAAATAGAAGTCGTCAAATGAGATAATGAACTTACACTATTAAAGAAAAGAAAGGTAGTCATAACTCCACTGTACAGCATATTTAATAGTCAATAATAATTGAAAGTATGCTGTAAAACTGGTGCAATAATTGTTGCAGTTCTGTTCGCGCAGTACTTCAAATTGCCCCTTTTGTGTGACGTCTAGTGATGCCACAATTGGGATTACGAATGATTACTAAGAAACTATCGTAATAACTTCTCTTAAAACGCCTGTACTTTCACAATACCAAGCCTCCGAATTTATATTTTTAGAAATAGTGAAAATCTCTTATTTTTTATTATTTCTACCCGTTTCTTATATTACTGGTTCGTTTATTATTATCATTATTATTATTATTGTTATTACTATGATTAACGTCGTTGCTACTATTATTAATTTTTTATGGTTTTAGTTGGAATGTAGTTTTAACATAAATAACAATGGTTAGTACATACCTATGGACACTGTCAAACTGACTTTCCGCTGCCATGGAATGAGAGCACAATATTAATCTGCAAAATTACTGTCCATATGACTTATTTGTGTGACGGCACATACATAACGTTACATAAATACGTAATGCACTTCGGAGCTAGACCAGGGAATTAAGAAATACACTATGTGACCAAAAGTATCCGGACACCTGACTGAACATGACTTACAAGTTCGTGGCGCCCTCCATCGGTAATGCTGGAATGCAATATTTTGTTGGTCCACCCTTAGCCTTGATGAGAGCTTCCACTCTCGCAGGCATACGTTCAATCAGGTGCTGGAAGGTTTCCTGCGGTATGGCAGCCCATTCTTCGCGAAGTGCTCACTGAGGAGAGGTATCGATGTCGGTCGGTGAGGCCTGACACGAAGTCGGCGTTCCAAAACATCCGAAAGGTGTTCTATAAGATTCAGGTCAGGAGTCTGTGTAGGTCACTCCATTACAGGGATGTTATTGTCGTGTAACCACTCCCTCGACGGCCGTGCATTATGAACAGGTGCTCGATATTGTTGAATGATGCAAACGCCATCCCCGAATTGCTCTTCAACAGTTGGAAGTAAGAGGTAGTTAAAACATCAATGTAGGCTTGTGCTGTAATAGTGCCACTTCGTGAAAAACACGATCACACCATAGCACGACCGCCTCCGACTTTTACTCACACTGGCACATGATTTCACTGGGCATTCGCCATACCCGCACCCTGACATCAGATCGCCACATTGTGTACCGTGATGCGTCACTCCATACAACATTTTTCCCACTGTTCAATCGTCCAGTGTTTACGCTCCTTACACCAAGTGAGGCGTCATTTGGCATTCACCGGCGTGATGTGTGGCTTATGAGCTACCGCTCGACCATGAAATCCAAGTTTTCTCACCTCCCGCCTAACTGTCATAGTTCCTGCAGTGGATCCTGATGCAGTTCGGAACTTTCGTGTGATGGTCTGGATAGATGTGTGCCTGTTACACATTACGACCCTACTCATCTGTCGGCTGTCTCTATCAGTCAACAGACGAGGTCGGCCCGTACACTTCTGTGCTTTGTGTGTCCCTTCACGTTTCCACTTCACTATTACATCGGAAACAGAGGACCAAGGGATGTTCAGGAGTGTGGAAATCTCACTCACATACGATTGACACAAATGACACCCAATCACCTGACCACGTTCCAAGTCCGTGAGTTCCGCGGAGCACCCAGTTCTGCTCTCTCACGATGTCTAATGACTACTGAGGTCGCTGATATGGAGTAGCTGTCAGTAGGTGCCAGCACAATGCACCTAATATGAAAAATGGGTGTTTCTGGGTGTGTCCGGATACTTTTGATCACATAGTGAATGATATTTTATATTACTGTCATCCGACAGATCACTCACGGTATCATCAAACGGCCTGGATCAAATAAAACAGTAGTGAAACAGTAATAATCGGTAACCATGCTTTTATATTCATGCATAAATGACTCTATGGGACCCAAACTTTTTGCATTTTATGCCATTATTTTAGACTAATAAAAACATCTTTTGGTTAGGACCTGTAGCATCCAAACGAGAGCGCATGTACTTTCGAGTGGCTCATTAACTGAGATTTTCAGTTGTCATTATTGTTCCACACAGACTGCTGCTGTGGCCATCCTGTTTTCAGCACCGAAACGAAATATTGCCATTAGAACGGGATTATAGGACATGTGTTGAGATATCTAGGAATGACTTCCATGTTACTACAGTCAGCGGAGGAGGTGGAAAAGTATAGGTAGTGTGCAATGTGCTGGTGATTTTACTGGACATAAATTTCAAGCAATGGTGTATTGATAGGAACCGCGCGACTGCTACAGTCGCAGGTTCGAATCCTGCCTCGGGCATGGATGTGTGTGCTGTCCTTACGTTAGTTAGATTTAAGTAGTTCTAATTTCTAGGGGACTGATGACCTCAGATGTTAAGTTGCATAATGCTCAGAGCCATTTGAACCATTTTTTTAAATTTATTGATGAACAGGCAAAAAGCGTATTGTAGATCGTGATAGGAGCAATTATAAAATAGTTGATGATAACACAGTTTAGAAACCTCCTGCATTTCATCAATTACCCAATGTAAAAAGAATTCTTACTGCTTGCAAGCCACTAAAATCATTCAGAAGTCAGTTCTCGATTTCCTTTAAAACCAATTTGTAACACATAACTCTAAAACCATTCATATAAACATATATCAGAAGGCGTCACATATACGAAAACTTTCAAGTAGCCTTAGCACCTCTAACTCACTAAACCTTCATATAGTTAAAGTGAGGACCTGGGACCAATAGCTCAACAGGATTTATTTAATCCACCATCTGTTACACGATCTCGGCGCTGGTGAATATCTAAAAACTGAAAATTGTGGGAACCTCCATAAACTTAACCTTGAATCACGAATGAGATCCCTTTACACCACATAAAAAACGACAGTTACAGCATACATAATCAGTAAAAGCTAAACTTAATACTGAATTTACAGATGGGACGAACGAGGAAAAAAATTAGCATCCAAAACAAAGATCTCACAACAGAGACAAATACACTAACACACGTAATTTAACAAATCAGAAGCTAATTTTAGGAGGCAAGTCAATCCAATCCATGACAACAACAATGGAAGAAGCAACTAGAAAGGGAAACAGACTAAAAAGCCGCTAAAAATGGTTCAAATGGCTCTGAGCACTATACGACAACATCTGAAGTCATCAGTCCCCTAGAACTTAGAACTAATTGAACCACACTAACCTAAGGACATCACACACATCCATGCCCGAGGCAGGATCGTAACCTGCGACCGTAGCAGTCGCGCGGTTCCGGAATGAAGCGCCTAGTACCTCTTGGCCACAACGGCCGGCAAATAGCCTCTACCAGACAATAAATTCACTGTGGTGTTGTCTGACGTGCCGGCTATATATCCTCTTGCAATTACAACTGAGCACCATGCTAAGAAGGTCACTTTCACAGCCATCCTCGTCAGTAGGTGACAGACATAGCATCCACCTTTGCGCCGTCCCGTGTGCGCGCCAGGAGGATGTAGCAGTTAGGCAGCCCAGGACACATGCTTGCAGCACTTTATCGTCCTCCCGGGCGTCGTATTTTCTACACGGCAGCAAGAAAATAGCAGGCAGACAGCCAGTACGTATTGGCTGCTACTCCACAATCCCCATCCAAGTGCCATACTCCGCACACGGCGGTAAGTAGTGAAACGAAGACAACCCGCACTGTATGTCTACAGCTCAGCACCGTCCTCGTCATGCAGCGGCCGCTCCTCTGTGACAGCAGGACGCAGACTGGCTGCCCCGCAACGCACTCAAGTCTACAGTCTGTCCAGCGTCCCCAGGAAGACTCGACGAGACTCCACACTGGCCATCAGTCCTTAGACCTCCTCCATAGACACAGATAACACCATCACACTGCGTTCAGGGCAAGCCTCTCAGACATCAATAGGCAGAGACATTCAAGGAACGGTTCAGCACCAAAGAGTTTAGCGAGGAAAGACATCTGCGTAACAATCTTACTGGAGAAACGAACATGTTGCTGCTACAGCTGTTGCGAAATCGAAGGGTTATCATCTTTTCGGATAGATGGCGCTCGGTGGGAGTTTGGATCACCGTGAGGCTTAGCGTGATAGTCCATGCAGCTGCTAAAATGGGCTGTCACGGATGGCGCAGTGGTTACCGCACCTGTTTAGTAAGCAGGAGATCCTGAGTTCCGAATCCCAGTACGGTACAGATTTTCGCTCTTCGCCGCTCATTCAGCTTAATGTCCCGCTGCAGTTGGTAGCAGTCATCCCCCTTCAGTTTACATATAATGTTATCTTTTCGTTGAAAGAACGAAGCAAAATATAGTGCTGGTAAACCAAAGTCTATAGAAAATAGTGAATAGAAGATTTTGGGTGTAGTGGTTACATTATTGTGAAATAATAAACACAAGAAAATGCCAGTTTCGTACGGAAACTACGTATTATTTTCAATCGAGGACACAATTGAAAGCAACCACTATATGACAACTCCGAAACCAAAGAAAGAATGCTAGCATGTCACACTACTTAGAGATTGAATTTTCTTATTTTGAGAGCACTGAAGGGCGATTTGTTTTAATTGTAAAAAAGCCATTCAACAGCCGAGATTGCATAAAATATTCCTCTATTTAAGACAATCTGTTATCTGCAGGTCTTAAAATGTTCTGATTTTTATCCACTTGTCTTCTTGTGCGAGAGGTTCAGCGTAAAATGAACATGTTTTACAACAAACGGATTTTAAGACCTAAAAATGACAGCAAAGTCTGTTGAAACCGGTTGTCTTAAATAAAGAAATATTTTATGCCATCTTGGCTGTTGAATGGTTCTTTACTACACAGAAATTTTTTTCACGGCCCGTTAATTCCATAATTCCCAACTCTTTTCGACTTTCAGCTGTGTCCTTACGCAGTGTCAAGTTTCAACCAAACCGACCACTTCTCCAGCAGGTCACAAGCAGCAGCATACTGTAGATGCTTTCCTGCTTTCCTCCGGATGTATCTACGAGGTCTGATATAAAGCAAACAATACTTGTGAATATCTCTATTTAGCAAATACATTCAGTTATCGATACTCGATTTCCAATTAGCACGCATTTGTCTCTACGTGCCTCTATGTCTGCGAGAGATTGAGCTGCCAAAGTGGAAGAGACACTGGATACGTGTTAGAATTGTCAGTGGTGAAATTCCTGGTCCGGTCATCCAGACTAAAGTGTTCTGTCGTTTTTCTACATCACTTGACATAAATGCTGGTAAAAGGAGACGGCCGAATTCCTTCTTCAATGAGTGTTCGAGCGACGTCTCTTATGACCTCCTTGTTGACGGTGCAGCAGTCGCTGTCAGTATGTTATATTATCTTCTTCACTGTCTGCATTTGTTCTTCACGTGGTTTTTCGTGAGCATGCACTGTTCCACGCATTAGGTGGACCGCTGAGGCACATCAGTGGTAAGCAGCTTATCCATTTCGTCTGAAATTATACCTGTTAATGAACCTTCAAATAGCGTAATGCCACAGTTGGAGGTTGGAAAACAGCCATGCACTAAGGGTCAACTGTGAACAGTTATATGGTGAAGGAAGCAGTCTCTCTTCCTCTGTATGAATGATTTAAATGGATATATTTTTTATTTAAAAGTTATGTTCACAACGTCTGCCCTTTCCCCCACCCCCAAAGAATTATCAGGGCTGTCTGTGATCATGTTGACACTCTTCAACCATTCACTTTTATAAAACAATATATTAGCGCCCGCTGCTTCCCTCCCGTAGACTGTATGGTCTGCATTTTTTTTTCTTTAATAGAATTTTTATGCTATTCGCAAACTGCAACATCATCTAAACTTTTCACGGTCATTAAGGCCACAAAAGCACGGTCTTTTCCGAATGTACTTCTGACCAAAAGGAGATTAGGATAGAGCTGGAGGTCTTTGCTAAGCCTGCCTTTCAACTTCTTGTGGTGGTATTTCAATAAACCGTTCATCCCCTAATACATTTTTCCTTAGAAGTCAAATACCAGTTTTCATAGATGCAGCTTTAAAAAAATAATGCTGTAGTAGTGCTATAAAATGACTTATCTTCGATATAAACTTTCACCTACTTTTTCGCTTGTAGTAGTGGATTTCTAAAGATGCTGAAGCATATATTTTTTTTATTTCCGGCCGAGAAACCAAATAACGATTTTCGTAGGTCTCGCTTCAAAACTGCCTTAATAGTGACATATTTTCATTAGACAGAAATTGGAAAGTTGTGGCAAGGACTATGGGACCAAACTGCTGAGGTCATCGGTCCCTGCCGCACGCTGTGACCGAGCGGCTCTAAGCGCTTCAGTCTGGAAACGCGCGACTGCGACGGTCACGAGTTCGAATCCTGCCTCGGGCGTGGATGTGTGCAATGTCCTTAGGTTAGTTAGGTATAAGTAGTTCTAAGTTCTATGGGGCTGATGACCTCAGATGTTAAGTACCATGGTGCTCAGAGTCATTTGAACCACTCTGAATCATCGGTCCCTAGGCTTACGCACTACTTAATCTAACTTAAACTAACTTAGGCTAAGGACAACACGCATACCCATGCCTAAGGGAGGACTCGAACCTCCGACGGTGGGAGCCGCACGAACCTTGACAAGACGTCCCAGACCGCACGGCTACCCCGCTTGGTTTTCATTAGACCTTTCATCCTCTACTTCACCCCCTTAGGGATGGAATTTCGAACAATTCCATACTAAATGATACCTATAGCGTACGATCGACATCCTGGACAAATATCTAGTTTCTAGTAATGGCGCTTTTGGCTAGTCGATGATGAGTCAATATATCAGACACGTCCTATTTCACCGGCTTAGGAATTGGCTTCCCAAAACCGTTGAAATACTTATTTCTATTATTTCTAACCGGGAGGTTAAATAACAATTTTCATAGATATAGCTTTAAAATGCTTTATTTATTATTTTCTAAAGAATTTCATCCAATCTTTCACCCTCATAGGGGTTAAATTTACAAAAATGATGAAACATATATTTCTTCATTACTGACAGAGAAACCAAAACTAAAATCACACTCCTAGCTTCAAAATTACCTTCATAATGACATATTTTCATAAAGCTATCAGCCCCTGTTTCACCGTCTGAGGGGCGGCATTTCGAAAAATCCCTTCCTAAACGACGAGTATAATATAAGATCAAAACCTACACCAAATTTCAATTTCCTATCCTTAGCGGAAACTGCTCTGTACTACACTTTAATTAATACAATATTTTTAATAACACAAAACGACTGATCACAGGAGTATCAATGGTCTAAGAAATAATTTCTCATATTCAGAAAAACACTAATACAACTAATGCACCATATTTACCTAAATAGCAATGAAATGCCTGGGCTAGTAGGACACAGCGGGTTAGGTTGTGGAAAGGGGCAAAAATAAGTTGCAAATAACAACGACCAACAACACCTCAGCTGTCGAACTACACAACGCGCTGGATAGCAACAACACAACGAGGAAAATACACTGCCGAAAATTACGTCAACGACTAGGACAGGTAACCGGAACGTCATCGGCCACAAGGCAGAAAATACCGCTGGTCAACTTCAATAGCCGGGGATAAATTAAGTTAAACACCACAGGAAGACGGCTGGAATCTTAGCCGACTTGAGTACACGTTGTTGCTCGCGGGAATGTACCAAAAGCAACAACCAGGATCAAACGAAGAAAGGTAAACAGTTGAGGCTCGATAGTAGGTTAAGCGAGGACTCAACTTCCATGTCAAAGATCGGTGGCCGACGAACTTCGTAGCACCTGCAAACGACACCTCACACTCCAACTGCACGTGCACACCGCCAGTGGCCCCGGCCGGAGAACGCGCTCCATGCCTACCGACCAACTGCCCAGCCCGGAAACGGTAAAAGGACCAACTATGCGTCGGCCGATGAGACGACCAACCGAACGACCAATCAACGGTCGTCCCGCTCCAATCTCCCTCCGTCGGACAGCTCATGTGTGTCGCCAGCAGTCGGCGAGCACTGGCTGGCTGCGCCTCACCGGCGCTCCGTCCCAGACTTCACTGCTGTTGCGTCCCGACTGCACCGCTGGTCCGTCTCCAACTGACTGCCAGACACACGACGACCCGGAAATACTATCGGTCGCTCCAGAGATGGTACCACAGCGCGCTTATCGATACACGCTGCTGCTCCCGCTCACGGGAAAGTAAGACAGGAAGTTAGTGACGCCAGAAAATGGAATAAAAAAACGAGGCGGCAGCAGCGTAATAGAAGATGACAGAGAATAAATAGCATAAACACGAACCGTGCACGGCTCAAGTAATTCAAATTCAAAGTAGTTTCACTTCAATTCAAGGCTCACCTGGGGCAAAATACAGGGCAATTCAAAGAGAATACCACAACACTGAAAATCTGTATTTAACCAAAGAAACAAAATGGACCCTTGGGTAACTAATCAATATGAAGAGTACTTAACAAAGTCTTTTTTCAGTGGAAAACAAGTCCACAAATTTTCTATATGACCTCTCCAGACTCTGCAGCGACATCAACCCGATACTCGAAGTCGTTCCACATTCCATGTAGCATCTCTGGAGTAAAAGTTTGGATAGCTGGAGTTATTTCTTCCTTTTAATTGCTCAGTGTTAGGTGGTAGAGGTGGTCGAAACATTATGTCTTTAACATACGCCCCACAGAAAAATATCACAGGGGCTGAAGTGTGGGGTTCTTGGAGGCCAGTGATGTGCTCTGTCACGAGCTGTCTAGCGGACGATCCATCGCTGTGGGTACCTATCGTCCAAATAGGCAAGGACGGGTAAATGCCAACCGGTGGGGTGGTGTCCCATCCCGCTGCAATATTATTTGATGTGCTGCGTCTTCAAGATGATGGGACAGCAAATTCTGTAATATTTCCAGAAACGTTTGCCCAGTTACAGATGCATCTTCGAAGAAAAAATGGACCACAGCCGAAATGGCCCAGAAAACGTCCACCTTAGGTGAATCACGTTCATGACATTGTGAAGACTGATTTTCCTTCATGTGTGAAATGTTGCTTCATTGATAAACCTAGCTTCGAAAAGAACCTCCTATCCATTTTGATTCGTTCAGCGACATACTCGCATAACTCGATTCATTTCACCTTATCAGCCTCGAAAGGGCTTGAACCGATAGTAGACGATAAGGTTTCGTTACTAACCTTTTCCTTAGGACTCTCCAAATGGTCGTCTGCGGAATTTGCAGCTCTCATCTAGCTCTGCGGGTCAATTTTGCTCCATAATGCCATTTTCTTATTCCGCAGCAGTGGCGTCCGGATGTTCCTTGGCTCCATGTGTACTGTCGTCCTGCAGTCGTTGCTGACGCAGCGCAGCGTATGTGCAATCACCTCCCCATGCACATTCGGATACTCTGTTGCTCGTTAAATTACACGGGTTTCGGTAATAGTTTTTTACAAACACTAGCTCATGACATTCCCGCACTCCCAGCAATTTTAATCGAAAACCTCTGTTTTTCCCCATGTACACAAGGATTAAAATTTCGTTCTTATGGCCGTCATAGGTGATCCGTTTCAGGCACAGACGTCTAACATCTTCACCTTCGGCGACTTCCCGTATACAGTAGCAAGCGAACAACCGGCCGATTCACCGTTTCCGAGATTCTCAGGCTTGGGACCATAACAATCTGTCCTTCGACAAAGCCTTTACGTCGCTGAATTTCCACATTCGCGAACCGTATCGTCACTACAACGATTCCTCGTTCGCTTCTGCTTCACTGACATACGTCATTTTCTTAGCGCGTCGTATCATCGCACTGATGATGACAGTGCTCATAATCTTTCGGTTCATCGGATTATATTCTTAGAACAATTCTGCAGACGCATAGTAAGTAAAACTTCATTCCTGGATTGTTTTCCTGATGTTACAATTTTAATATCGAGCAGTCTAGATTATCTATACAAAACTAAATTACAGTTTCAACATTTTTGTGTATCTGAACTACATGCATCCATAATAATAGTAGATACAGGGTGAGAGTTATTGAAGTATATGAAAAAAACGTAAACTAGTTACAAACTACGTCGTGCCCACACTTTATGCAGCATGTATATGTCACTGCAGATATTCGGATCTAGATTGTGACACGTTCGATATGCTTGTCATCACTAGCGATGACGTGGTGCAGACGATTAGCGAAAGTGTGCCTCAGCCTCTGAAGCGTCGGAACATCGATGCTGCCGACGACCTACTGAATGGCTGTTTTCAGCTCAGTAATGGTTGTAATTATTGCTGTACATCTTGTCTTTAATATATCCCCACAAAAAGGAGTCTCATGTGCTCGGATCCGGGAATATGACGGCCAATCTAGGCTCAAGCCAGTGGTCTCTGGGCCCGCAGAATGCGGACCCCAAAGTCCTCCTCCAGGGCATCAAACACTCTCCTGCCTCAACGGGGTCGAGCTCCGTCTTGCATGAACCACATCTTGTGGAAATGAGAGTCACTTTGGATAAAGGAGACGAAATCATCTTCCAAAACATCCACGTACCGTTCCGCAGTGAAGTACCATCAAGCAATATAGCACTGATTACTCCGTGACTGGACATTGCAAACCTTACTGTCATCCGTTGAGGGTGAAGAGACTTCTAGATCCCGAAATGTGGATTGTCAGTCCACCAAATGTTCCAATTTTGCTTGTTGACGAACCCATCCATGCATGCGCATGTGCATACTTACTCCCACCATGACCCACGGGCAACCGTGCAGTTTGAACGTCCTAACGCAAACCGTTCAGAAGTTACAACGATTGTATTTAATATAGTTCAATAATGTCACGTTTTATTACGTTATGGCACTATTATTAGCCATTATGTGGGAGTTCATGCACAGCGTCCAGGAAAAGGTAGACGGATTGTCGGCATCTGCAAGTGCTTAAGATGGCGACATGTCTTTCTTCCTGGTTTTCCTCACAATTACCTGTCGGTAATATATCCGTCTCAACTGCAGCTGCCCGCATCTCGTGGTCGTGCGGTAGCGTTCTCGCTTCCCACGCCCGGGTTCCCGGGTTCGATTCCCGGCGGGGTCAGGGATTTTCTCTGCCTCGTGATGGCTGGGTGTTGGGTGCTGTCCTTAGGTTAGTTAGGTTTAAGTAGTTCTAAGTTCTAGGGGACTGATGACCATAGATGTTAAGTCCCATAGTGCTCAGAACCATTTGAACCATTTGAACCATCAACTGCAGCTGTAGTAGGACTTTTTCGTTAGCACGGCCAGAAGTCACTCACGCAATCACTAAAAGACACCACAGTGCTGCATGGAGGCTAGTCTACGGTACTCCAGCCACAGAAATATTCGCCTCATGGTCTATCTTCTGCTTATGTACAAAATATAGCGCCACGTAAAATCAGCGAATCCCTCAGTGATTATCTGAAATGGATTTAGAAATTGCATGCATTCATGCATGAATTGCATGTATGGCATGTTAACTAATACGTTCGTATCGATATGTTTTGGGTAAACTGGCGGCGCTGCTTTGATTTGGAGCTCTTTGACAGTCTGCGAGAGCGCGCTGTTGCTGACAGTCGGCGAGCAGACGCCGCACAGACACGTAAGAAACAGAAGGGCCCGGCACTCCAGAGCGACGAGTGTACAACCAGTCAGTATTTCTGAATGCGGCCGCTGAACAGTGGAGTGTCGGTTTAGGAAGGCGGCTGGTTTTCCTAGATGGAGGTGTCTGCATTGATATGGCCAAACAAAACGTGAGTACTGAATTTAGAAACAAGGCCAAGGGAACATGGAATGGATAGGCAAGCTTAAGGGAAAACACCTTTTACCATTTAGTTTGCACACTTTATTTAAACAACACCCAAAATTTTTCAATAAGAAAAAATTTTAGGTGTTTTAAGAACATAATAACACGAAGTTTAAAGAATTGAAATAAAAGCACGTAGCGTAAACTACAGGGCTACACAAGCGCTTGAGAAAGGTTTACAATTGCCCGAATCATAAAAGGCGTGTTAACCACTTAGGAAAAAAAACTGTTTGAGAGACCCACCAAAAGTTAGCTTACAACTTGACTTAGCAGATATTTATCAAATCCTTTATGATATTAAAGTCCTAATGAGCAGAATATTTATCAATCTTGCACTTTTCTTTCGTTTAAACAAGTAACAAGAAAATTGTTTTTTGCAAAAAGTATTAACCATTTAAGGAAAACAACCATTTAGGCTCAAAAATGGTTCAAATGGCTCTGAGCACTATGGGACTTAACTGCTGAGGTCATCAATCCCCTAGAACTACTTAAACCTAACTAACCTAAGGCCATCATACACATCCATGCCCGAGGCAGGATTCGAACCTGCGACCGTAGCGGTCACGCGGTTCCAGACTGTAGCGCCTAGAACCGCTCGGCCACTTCGGCCGGCCAACCATTTAGGAGACACCCCCAAAATGTGCTCTCATGTCAAGCTTGCAATTATGTGCAATTGCGTTACGTAAGTTTTGATTTGGTGAGCCGGTTGCAGAGCCGTCGTCCCACGGTAGTCACTGGTCGAGGGCGTCCATTCAACCTGTCAGACCGGCGTCGTCTTCTGCAAGGCGTACCCCTCATGCTGGAACAACTAGAACACACTAAATCGTGTGTTAACACCACCTGCCGAGACACACACAGGAGGGGAATATGAGTCCGGAGCGAAGTAGCTCAGTGCCTTTGTGAAAGCACAGTAAATATGGAAAGACCGAGTTACCAGTGGCTTAAAAGGCCCCGGACAGAAACTAAGGCCAGCAAGCTCCACGCGACTGTATCGAACCAAAACACAAGAAAGACGTTACGGAGACCCAGAAAAACTCAAAATGTGGCTGGCAGACGCAGAGGTTAAACCAAACAGCCATCCAACTTACGTCAGCTTCTGAGAAGACAAAAACTTGCACAGTTCAAGGGTGGGATTTAATGGTACTCACCCATTACCCCGAAGGTTTCAGGGAGTTTCTAGAACAGAAAACCAGGGGGCATTCAGACTAATTAAGTAAATATTAAACAACTGCCTCCAAGTCGACAATCTCCAGGCTCATTCATTCGGGAATTCACGTCAGTAAACAGCTAAAGCATCAGTCCGAGTCTGTAACTACGATCAAAATGTGTGTCTGGGATCACAGCACTACAGCCACTTCACCGAATAACAGAAGTTAACGAAGGTCACTAAGCAGTGGAAAAATGACCAGGACGGACGATGATCCCCTTTAACCGAACACAAACGTCTGTGAGCCTCTCATTCTGAAAAGAAATGGAGCCGCCTCCTGTGTGTTCTGGCCGTCGTGTTCTAACTTATGCTGCGACTTCCTTCCGGCCAGAGCTGCTCCAAACGTCTGCCTTGCATCGATCACCCTGACCGTTGTACAGCCTGTCGCTCTCTCTCGCGGCCACCGTCGCTGAAATCGAGGTGCCGTCGAAGGTCAGCGCCTCCAGCAGTACAAGAACATCTCAGGAGTGAACAAACAAAGGAAAGACAGACCCCGGGAATTTGAAGGAAGCTGAGCTGCGCGGCTCATGCACAGCTTGTAGCCACATCTAAAGCCGTCACATTTTCCAGGCATCTCCACTGCTGCTGTAGAACATTCGATGCCGTGGAACCGGGTTTTAAATCGACCACGAATGTACTTCGTCAAGGTTTACCTATTGCAAGCCGTGTGGCAGTTATCAGCTTCGTATAACGAAAGTTAACGCTGAGCTCCTGTCTGCCGCATTGCATCTTAATGGGGGAACAAAGGGAATGAACTTACTTTGGTGCGATTAAATGTTGACTGTGCTTACAGGAGTTCGCATACCTCTGCATTTAAATGTTCCTTGTTTAAAATTTCAAAAACGGAGTGCCAGTGATAGCTTGTGCGTGCCTTGGGCGCCTCGTAATTGTAACTACGCAAAGTCTGGGCGGGACATTGCATTAAGCAGTTTTGGCGCTTAATCATTTGTTCTGCCACCCGGTTTACTTGATAAATACATTTATGTTCATAACTGGTAAATGGAAGGCAGAGGAGCGTTCCTGGTGGTATAAAGCAATTTCTGATAAGTGGTCTGAGCTACTTTGGGGCGTATTTAAATAATTATGGCTCTTGTTACTGGCGCCTCTGAAACAATTTTGCATTACTTTCAAAAATAATTTTAATAAGTGGTGTAACCTGTTGAGCGCATTTAAATAATCATTTCATACACGCTGTTCATGGTAAAGTGCATATATTTTTATTGGTGATTGAGGACAGTTTATTGAACAATATTTCATCATTATTTCATAACTATAGAAGTTAGGAGGAGTATCTTTTTATCTTGGTTAGTACCTCCAAGTCCCTGTGTGAAGAGAAAGTTATTAATGCTTATTTTCCCCTGGATAGCTCGTAAGTTATAGAAGTGGGGAAGCACGGACGGAAAACGATTAGTCTATACTCATAAGTGTAGTCCATTTAGTGGTTCAGCTACGACTGTGCAGCAAACATCAGGTAGCAAATTATTTGGTGTGCTTGCAGGAAGACTGTTAGATGCAGAGAAAAAGGAGCTAACACACTGAAATCGATACGCGTTAAGATGTCAGTGAACACAATGTCTGCTCTTATATCCCTTATACCCTGTAAAGTCCCTGATCACCGCCTTTGTAATCTGTTGGGGGTGTCACAATTCAGTAAATGTAAATCTTTAATAAATGTGCTGAGGTTACCGGTGTGTGTTTGATGTAAATTTTTGGTACTAAAATAAAATTGTTAAATTTTTCTTCTAAGTCTGGGCCCAGTAGTATACCATTCCCGGATCCTCGTTCTTTTACAATTTCATTAACACGGTTTAACTTCACGGCGAATTACTGTGTTTTACGATCTATACGACTTGGATGGCGGGCGAGATGGTTCGGCTGTCAGATGAGAAATCGATATGATGTCTCGGAGGGCAGACAAGTTGTCAGCCGCAGTCGGTATTGGTTAACAACTTAATTAGAAATCTCTGGTTTCTCGTATTCTGCTAATGAAAAGCGAGTGGTATCCTATTTCAACAAACCAATATAAAATTTAATTATTCATACACTACCAGTCACTCGGTAGCAGTTTATTATATCGTCAAGATTCCGAATTTACGACCTACGTGCTGTTTTCTGCGCAGACGACCAAAGCTATACAGGTTGGTAAATATTGCTCAAAACTTACGCATTCCACTCAAGAAGGTGGAAGCAACTAGACCACCTCGCGTGTACAGTACAAATTAGATCAGTGACACGTCATCTGTGGTAAGAAATGGTTCAAATGGCTCTGTGCAGTATGGGACTTAACATCTGAGGTCATCACTCCCGTAGAACTCATAGGACTACTTAAACCTAACTAATCTAAGGACATCACACAAATCCATGTGCGAGGCAGGATTCGAACCTGCGACCGTAGCGGTCGCGCGGTTCCAGACTGAAGCGCCTAGAACCGCTCGGCCACTCCGGCCGGCTCTGTGGTGAGACAGAGGAGTATGAAGAAAGAAAGCTTTCGAGGAAAGGAAACTCTCGTTATAAATACTGGCCATTAAAATTGCTACACCACGAAGACGACGTGCTACAGACGCGAAATTTAACCGACAGGAAGATGATGCTGTGATATGCAGATAATTAGCTTTTCAGAGCATTCACACAAGGATGGCGCCGGTGACGAGACCTACAACGTGCTGACATGAGGAAAGCTTCCAACCTATTTCTCATACACAAACAGCAGTTGACCGGCGTTGCCTGATGAAACGTTGTGTGATGCCTCCTGTAAGGAGGAGAAATGCGTACCATCACGTTTCCGACTTTGATAAAGGTCGGATTGTAGCCTGTCGCGATTGCGGTTTATCGTATCGCGACATTGCTGCTCGCGTTGGTTGAGATCCAATGACTGTTAGCAGAATATGGAATCGGTGGATTCAGGAGGGTAATACGGAACGCCGTGCTGAATCCCAACGGCCTCTTATCACTAGTAGTCAAGATGACAGGCATCTTATCCGCATGGCTGTAACGGATCGTGCAGCCACGTCTCGATCCCTGAGCCAACATATGGGACGTTTGCAAGGCAACAACCATCTGCACGAACAGTTCGACGCCGTTTGCAGCAGCATGGACTATCAGCTCTGAGACCATGGCTGCGGTTACCCTTGACGCTGCAACACAGACAGGCGCATCTGCGATGGCGTACTCAACGACGAACCTGGGTGCACGAATGGCAAAACGTCATTTTTTCGTATGAATCCAGGTTCTGATTACAGCATCATGATGATCGCATCCGTGTTTGGCGACATCGCGATGAACACAAATTGGAAGCGTGTATTCGTCACCGCCATTGTGGCTTATCACCCGGCGTGATGGTGTGGGGTGCCATTGGTCACCCCTTGTTCGCATTAACGCCACTTTGAACAGTGGACGTTACATTTCAGATATGTCACGACACGTGGCTCTACCCTTCATTCGATCCCTTCGAAACCCTACATTTCAGCAGGACAATGCACGACCGCATGTTGCAGGTCCTGTACGAGCGTTTCTGGATACAGAAAATATTCGACTGCTACCCTGGCCAGCACATTCTCCAGATCTCTCACCAATTGAAAACGACTGGTCAATGGTGGCCGAGCAACTAGCTCGTCGCAATACGCCAGTCACTACTCTCGATGAAGTGTGGTATCGTGTTGAAGCTGCATGGGCTGCTGTACCTGTACACGCCATCCAAGCTCTGTTTGACTCAATGCCCAGGCGTATCTAGGCCGTTATTACGGCCAGAGGTAGTTGTTCTGGGTACTGATTTCTCAGGATCTATGCACCCGAATTGCGTGAAAATGTAATCACATGTCAGTTCTAGTATAATTGTCCAATGAATACCCGTTTATCATCTGCATTTCTTTTTGGTGTAGCAATTTTAATGGCCAGTTAGTGCAACGTACATTTCCTTAAATCTGGCGCTTTTACTGGGCTTGTGTAAGCCGCACATCGGCGTAGGAGCGGCTACCGTCGTACGGAGGAGGCGCCGGAGCCGCTCTGCCGGCGCGCATGCGCAGTGGAAGCGGCCTCCGGTGTGCGCAGCGCGCGCCAGCCCGCCGGGCGCCAGAGCGGCCGGCGAGACGCTGCCGGTCCCTGCCCCACGCCGCCGCCGCCGCCGCCGCCGCCGACGCCTGCCGACGCCGACGCCGCCGCACTCGCGCATCGGACGCGGACGGGCGAGCAGCCAGACGCTGCCCACGCTAGTTCGCCGTGGTCAGCGCGCGACGCACGGCGGCCGGGGCCGTACGAAAAGTGCACACTTCGCCGCGTGGGGGCGTGCCCGTGTGGCGCCCCAGCTTTGCAGCGATAGCCGACTCATGTTCCCCCACACTAAAATGAATTAACCAGTTCTCCATACGAGCACAGGGGACTGAATTTCTGCTATTAATTGTGCAGCTCCGAATTTCAGCTGCCACCTCTAGCGTAAAAATATCATACCTAGTGGCTGGTGTTCTTCGAACTGTTTCCGTAACTCACACACAAACATTTACATATTCCTTCCTCCAGAAACAATGTGATTTTTGACGTTCTGTCGCTTGTGACTTATCATAGTTAGCTACATGGTTTTCTGAATGGTCTGTGACAGAAACGAATAATTTTAAGACCTTCAAATGCGACAACTATCACGCGAGCTGACTAGAACAAGTGCGATTCCTGTGACCAACGGCGTCATCTAGAGAGTATCGCAGATAACTTGCATAGGGAACAGAACAAGTGACTTCCATACTTTGCAGTCTGCTACACGCACTCTCCCGTCGGACTCCCCGTCAAGGACGATGTGCCGAAATCTGCGAGTGGAAGCCTCGAGACTCGACTGAGGTGCGCCGCATTCTCCGCGATGTCCGGTCATAGCGCAGCAGTCTTTCGAGTCCTGTGGGCCAGCTGCGTCTTCGCCGTCATCCGCGCTGCAGCGGCCGACTCCACAGACGCCGGCAACCACGGCACGCCGCAGACAGGTAGGGATCGACACGCTCCGTTTGTCTCCGCGTACCGATACACGCATTTTTCGCAAACTCGAGTATGAATGCAATTTCTAATACAAATACCATCCCCTCATACGATGTTCGACGCAATCTAAGAAGTTATCACGGGACCTCTATGCAATAGTATTACGCTATGACTGCAAGAAAACGAATCGGACACTTCGGTGTTTGCCCAAAGACGCTTCATTACCCTCTCCTCTCGCTATCCTTTCACGAAAACTAAAATCACCCGCACTACTGAGTTTTAAGAATTACAAAACCAGACGAGTTCCGAAATTAATTTCTTGTATCAAACAGCCACGGTTCCAGAGATGTACTAAAGTGGCAGCTGTTGGGTCGCTCTATAATTGTTAGATATGGCACAAGTGAAATTTGTAACATGATTCTCATTCGTTCATAGGATCTCTAGTGCTGTCAACAAAGATGCCACCGTGGCTCGCGAGAAACTACATGACGCCATAAATTCAAGAAAACAAGCCAGACTCTTCGCTGGTCACTTAGAAATATTTAAGGCCCCTCATTCTTCACACGGGTTTAGCACAAAACTAGAGAGCGTCCCTATATGACCTCTTGAACTTTATAAATTTGAAAACAAGACAACGTACGAAATTACTCTCTCTAAACCAACAGCCACTTTCCCATCTAAATACTCACGCTGAAACGTGGTCATCTACTGGCGCAAGAGGAAATTTGGATATGATTGTCATGCATTCACACACTGCCCAGTGCCATCAACGGATATGCTGCCATTCCTCAAAAGAAACAACGTCACCCTGTGATTACAACAAAAAAAATTCGGACACCTTAGCTATCACCAAGAAACTACTACTTCCCCTCAACTCCTCTGCATTAACAAATGTTAAGTGTTCATGAACAGTAACAATCATGGACATGTAATGAAGTTCCGTCCTTACTGTTGTTCTAAATAGTGGAATATTGTTGTCTTTGATACAGAAACAATGCTAAGATTTTTGTGTTCATAATATTTCTATTCGAAGAACTGAAAATATAGAGTGTTTTTGGCATTTTTCTGCTTCAAAACGAAACGAAAACTAATGCTGACTTCTCAGATATTGTAAAGTATCTGCGCATTAAATGATGACTCGCGATATCTAACAAACCGGTGACACATTAGAATTTTTTATGAAAATAAAAATGGACTTCCGAACATATTGCTTCGCCATGTTCAAAGTGAGGCAGTAAATCCCTGTGAATAGGATTTACGAAAGCCTTATGACTGTGTGTTACGTTGTGCTTGAGCTTTTAGGAAGGAAGAATATATCCAACAAACGACCAATCTATGAATTTCTATTCTTCATCACGTTAAGAGTATGCGTTTTAGTTCATGGACCTATCCACACTTAACATCTTTTATGTTATCTTGAAAGGACCTATACATGAAACACATTGGTAAGTCATACTCATCAATTCCCACCAAATTCTAGCAGTCCTTCCTGTAGAATATCGCTAAACTTTATCTATCCGGTTAATAACTTTGGACTGAGTGCTGATACTTGTTCAATATTTTTACCACCTCCCTACTGTCGCTGACGTCTTTTGCACCCGGTATGAGTTCGTTATCAATTATGTAGTGAACATTTAAGAACATTTCCACAAATATCCTGCAGTAAATGCCACCCATCATTACATTCAGAGAGCGTGTTACCGAATCATCGAAATTTGAGAGAACTGTGCTTTCCCCATGGAATGTGCTCGTATTACAAGCGAATAAAAACATGTACACAGGTAGAGAACAAAAGCAATTATAACACCTACCGAGACAAATGTAATTAAAAATCTAGAGACGTCACTGTTAGGGAAAGAATTTAATCTCGGTGCGACGGCTTGTATGCGTGCCTATGTGTGTGTGTGTGTGTGTGTGTGTGTGTTTGTGTGTGGGCGCGCGTATATATGTAGAGAGAGAGAGAGAGAGAGAGAGAGAGAGAGAGAGAGAGAGAGAGAGAGAGAGAGAGAGAGAGAAGAAGAGAGGGGTTATAAAAGTACAAAATAACGTGATTGTTGTATCAAATCTGTCTAATATTCATGACATGTGGGCAAATATATGCACAAAATAAATTTTTTTAAAACATTGCCAGTGATCTTATATTAATATTATAATTAAAAGAACAGTCTTGATCGCTCCGATTAAAAGAAATTTGCGAACAAGACTGTTTTTTAATTATCATATGCAGAAAACCTACACGCTGCTATGGGGAGTAGAACCTTTAATATTATGTAATCTAGATAGGACACGGAATTACAGATAACTGACAGTAGTGAACGAGTCAGGCAGAGAAAAGAAAATGTAGATGTCGTTTAGCATTGCTCAGCCGACTATGCAAAAGGATGTCCTTTCTCCGCTCACATTGGTCCCTTTCCGTGCAGATATGACAGTTCTGTTGTACGTGTATTTGTACAGGGCAGGAGAAAGACTATGGGGGATGCCAGTACAGTTCAATGTTATGTTTATGTTGTATAACGATAATAACGAAAGGACAGGGTTAAACCCGTTGACGCCAAATTGGATACTCCGAGGATAACGTCCGCATCCGGGAGACGGATTGCCATCGACATTCTCACATCCCCTCACTTCATGAGGCACTGCGGAGGGGTTTGGAATTTAATCCGGCACATTGGCCGATGACCAGGAATTTCACGCCACCACCCCTCCTACCCTAGCCAGCCAAACACAAGCAGTTAAAATTTCATCCACCACCAGGATTAGAACTGGCGTACGCCCGAATCGAGCGCCACCGTGCAGTCGACATGAGATACAGAGGCGAGTGTCCACTGCAGTGACGTTGGTAAATGAATTTAGCTCGAAACTAAAATAGAAGACGCGCTCATCATCGATACAGCCGTGTATGTTTGAATGGGTGGGCGAGGTGTCGGTGCTTGCATCACACGATCCAAGTAGACATGAACTGTTCCCTTGATCCATCTTTGCTCTCAAACATTAACCAAGTATACTCAGAACAATGTATGCACTAACGGCTAGGGTTCCGTCCTTTCAGAAGCTGATAAAAAAACAATAGGTGATAGTCTGTGTAAGACAAATAACAATTGTCAAATTAAGTCGATTGTGAGAGATACACCCACGTAGTCATTCAGCCATCGCACCCTTTACGGAAATAATCTCCCCATCCTAGTGGCAAATGAATATATAGATGCCATTTCCTAGAAACTAGAAATAAGTTGCGTTAACTATTCCGTTTCTACTTTGAGTAACGCAGAGCTACATAGGCGCTACGTCTGGACTTGCGTGTAGCACGTCTCATCTCAGTCTCATTCACTATTCAGTCATACATGTTCGTGTTCTTTGTTTCTGCCACCATGGTGTCCACTGGTGAAGGATATTGGTTTTTTATTTTCGTATTGTACTTCGACTTGGCGCCATTTCAATCCAAGTATAGAAATAACGTCGAATGCTCCACCATGTCTTAATAGTTGTGTAGGACATATTTCCCATGATAAAATATGTATATTTATTCGTTTGGAAAACTGAGGGCCGGCCGCTGAGGCCGAGCGGTTCTAGGCGCTTCAGTCTGGAACCGCACGACTGCTACGTTCGCAGGTTCGAATCCTGCCTCGGGCATGGATGTGTGCGATGTCCTTAGGTTAGTTGGGTTTACGTAATTCTAATTTCTAGGGGACTGGTGACCTCAGATGATAAGTCCCATAGTGCTGAGAGCCATTTGAACCTTTCGAAAACTGAGGATTCGGAACATAGATAGTAAGTGTTTACACCTCGCACAACGGCCCATTGGAGGTTGCCGAGCGTATTTCCCAAGGACTACGTTTATCAAACAGGCACGTCTTTGAATATTTTTACCATTAAACTAACTTGGTGCAGATTATACAACGCTGTTACTAATACATCGAAGAGTGTTTTTCAATTGATCTCCTTCCAATATGAATAATATTTTGTAGAATGTCTTCAAACCTATTGCGTCATGGAACTAGTCGTTGAAAATGTAACAAAAATAAGGGGAACCACATCCAGTCATCTCTCAGCAGTAGTGTGATTGAACTATACCAGAGCTGTAACTACATCAATTTTCAGTAAGTCACCTGACGGTGTGTGGCGGAGCTCATATCTGATACCGCTAACTGATCACCCCTTCACCGTTCCACTCGCGAATGACGCCTCTGTATTAGCTATAATTTCTCATCGTGATCATTTTGCGAGATGTAATAGGTTATCCGTCTCTTTGCGCGAAATATTCTCTCGAGATTTCAGTAGAAAACTTCTCATGATACAGTACGGATTTCTTTTAGTGTCTCCAACTGGAGTCTGTCGCGCCAATTAAACGATTCCGTGACAAAACGTGCCGCTCTTCATTGGACCTTCTCTACCTCTTGTATCAGTCTCACATGGCAGAAGTCACAGCTTGATAAAAAATACCTGAAGAGTCGGTCGAACAAGCGCGTTGACAAACCACTTTTTCCTAGATAAGCTACATTTCCTTTTCACCCATTCGCGCGCGTTACCTCCGTCTTCGGAGAGGCATATGCCAGTCTTTCTAACTGCTGACTATTTGATGGCTGTCCAGCATTTCGTAATAATTACCTAATGGTGCACCCTCCCATCACAGAATGGAGATCTGAGTGGAGCCACGAATATAGTTACAACCCCGGCACACTCCCTTTTTGTATGTCAGACGCTATTTTCTGTATTCACGATGGCTCCTCTAAGAGAACAACACAGAGAAAATCTTCGATGGGACAAGACGTCTGACTTCCCGAAACATCATTCTTTTTTTCTAGTTAGCGATCAGCGAAACTGAAGTGAGACGGGATCAGCTTTTAGCGCAGGGCCTACAATCTTTCACATCTCACAAACGGAATAGCGACGTTTGGAGAGTCCATGTGCGTTTAGTTCGTATCCTACGTTTTATTTTCGTCTTCAGTTCGAAGGGATTCGATGTAACTCTCCAAGCTGGTTTTTCCTGTGCAAGTCTCTTTTCCTCGGCGTAAATATTGCAACCTACATCTATTCTTACTTGGACCTGATTTCTGTCTTCAGTCTTTGGACTCTCTCTACAGTTTATTCCCATCACAGTTCTCTCCATTAGCAAACTCACAATTTTTTGTTGTTTAGGACATATCATATCAACTAACCTCTTCTTTAAGTCAAGTTGTACCGTAGCATCACTTTCTCCGAAATTCGATTAAGTGCGTCATCATTAGCTACTACTCGATGTTAACAAATATCTATTTTTCAGTACCACTTATCTTCGTACTGTTATAATCCATTATATCCTTCCTGCTTCAGCCATCGTTACTTATTTTGCTGCCCAAACAGCAAAACCCATTTACTAGTCTTAGTGCTGTGAAATGTAGGGTTGTCGAACTGGAGCACGTGAGTTGTTTTAAAATCAATCGTTTGTATGTAAATGTGTCGTATTAACAGCTAATTGTATGACGTAATCTGCCTTTTGATAGTTATTTCAACGGACAGCTAAAAGAGATAATATAATTTAGAAGTCGCGTTATATATCTGTAACAAATCTTCGGATATACAGTAACTATCACTGGCAACTGCGTATTTTAGCAATAAATATGTCATGCTGATTATGTATAGACACATGTATAACTCATATAATAGTAATTTTACGCGATTATTACGAAAAATTGCTATTGGCATACCGGTATGCGAAGAAATATTAAGTATAAGGCAAGTCACATTATAATGACATGAAAAATCACGTAAAACACTACTGAGCTATACAGCACAAGTAACGTATTTTAAGAAATATGTGTATTTTATAATACAGATACCGCCGATGGTGGGTGAGTGCCCGAAACGAGTCCGATAAAATAAGTTCCTCCCAACAAGCAGCTTACGTCGAACAATTAATTATCATTATTGCTTATTTACAATTTGTTTAAGTTGCCGAGCACCAAATCTACAAGACGATCTTTTATTTACCAGTGTCTTCATCTTATCTGGTGGGTTTATGACAGGTAACCAGTTAACGAGTGTCTTGTTACGAAAGTAAGGACTTTCGAAAGTACTTTCTTAAAAAGATTCTGATGGCCAGTCATTAGACTGTAAGTAGGGTAGCTTTCATAAATCCACCAAACGCGATGAAGACATTAGTGAATAAACAAGTACAGGGCCTCAAATCCTAATATAATTTCCACAGCATCCCCTACCCAGATTTGACAACACCCCGCTACTCTTGTTTTTCTCATGCCGATTATTACAGAGGAATCGTGAAGTCTATAAATAAGACATCATACGATGATTCCTTACTATTACAACCTATGGCGCTCTGTGTCTATGTGCATTCCAGTTCCCTACCGTCCGTACAGTGTCCCACATATTTTCAGTTCCGCAATAAATGTTTGGTTGTGTCCACCCTGACCGTGTTGCTAAAGGAAATAAGAACCGTAAACTACTTTACTAAATTAAGGCAACTTCTAGAGACCAATTACCATTAGATTAAAAATAGAAGACCGCATGTTAAGGTCTTTTAGAGAACAGTAGGGGAGAAGATTTGTCATAGCTGTGATGGGGGAACCATACCAACGTTCACCAGCACAAATCCAAAGAAACTCACGCGAAATATAAATAGGGACGCACTGACTCAGGTCTGAGGCCTATTGTTACCAAATATGGTTTCGCCTCCTACAGAAACATCATTCGGGATGAATATCGAGTCTCAATTTTGAACAAAGTGGGGAAGAAGAAGGAGGAAGTACATATTTACCTGTACATGTTTACATATCGCCAGTTACACGTTTCCTGTTTCTTGTACTTGTTACTCATCGACCTTCCTATCAGAACTTTGCACTATCTCGGTCACAGGAACGCTGTTACCGAGGGAAGTGGCTTTAATAAAAACGATCAAACGGAAATCTGAACATATAATACGAAGAAACTTCAATTATGTAATTGTATGCTCTGGCCATAAAACCTTCAATCAAAGACTAGGGGGGATTGTTCTAAGGTGACTGCTGTAGCCAAACATGGGCAGGAATTGAAATTCGTATACGTACATATTTCCACCAAGTAAAATATTTTAGTATCTCTCTCTCTCTCTCTCTCTCTCTCTCTCTCTCTCTCTCTCTCTCTCTCCCTCTCTCGTATCTTTCTCCTTCTCCTTTTTGACTTAAAGGATCTCTTGTAAGAATTAGCAGCGTTTGTGAATACTTATACATACCAACGCGTAACTCACATAATACTGTATTGCATTTTTTCATTAACGATTTCGCCTATGAAGACTCATCTTCTGGTCTGCGTTAGAGTTGTTGCAAAGGAAACTGATCACTTTAAACATTACATAACCAGCACACTCTTCACTGCTGTCATACGTGTACTGCAGAAGGAGCCTGTCAAATGAGATAACATCTGCTCCACATGACCCGTCGAATCTACGTTAGTAAATCTCCGCCCTTGGTAGCTGAGTGGTCAGCGCGACGGGACGTCATGCCTAGCTGCTCGGGTTCGAGTCCCGGCTGGGTCGGAGATTTTCTCCGCTCAGGGACTGGGTGATGTGTCGTCCTTACCATCATTTCATCCCCATCGACACGAAGGTCGCTGAGGTGGCGTCAACTCGAAAGACTTGCACCAGGCGAACGGTCTACCTAACGGGAGGCCCTAGCCCAAGGGCATTTCCATTTTTACGCAGTTACATGCTTGAAGCTAGGGAAACATAGCTTCGTAAAACGCATATAAAGTCTGATCCTTTATATGCGAAGTTGTAACGAATTCTGTAGATGACCGTTCGTAGACGGAACTGTTCATGGAAAAACGTAAAAATGCAGTCTAGATGAATGATACATTATTTATGTGACTGAAATATTTGGTTGGTTTAATCTCCGACAAGCACTGATTGAACGATTACCTTACAATGTAAGTTTCAAATGCATATACAAGCTTCAGCTTTTTTACATAAATTAACATCAGAGTACCAAGACAGAAGAAAAAAGGTTTTGTGGTTAACGTTCCGTCACCAACGAACTCATTAGAAGCGGAAGACATGCGCTGTTTCAGGAATAAGGGTGGAACTAAATCGTTAGTGCCCTTTCAAAGGAACCATCCCGGTATTCTCCTCAAGCGATTTAGTGGAGTCACGGAATACTTAATCTGGATTGCCGGAAGCGGATATGAATTCTCGTCCTCTTGAACGCGAGTCCCGTGCCACCAGCACTGTGCTACCGCCCTCGGTTACCAGAGTACTGCCGGCCTAATTAGTAACACCAGATCATTCAGTAAGCAAATTATAGGATGTAAAGATAGATTATGGGCTGCTTTGCTGCATAAAATTTCGAGGCATTATTCAGAGAGTGCTCGCGTCGAAGAAAATCTATTGCCGTGCCAACACAAGCGTGCGTCATTCTTCTTGGCACTGTTAACAGAAAGGAATTTGAACTCCAAGAATTTTGCCTTTTTACCCATCATTGTGGGGAAAGCCCTAAATTAACTGGAATCAAATCGATAATTCGTAGTTTCCTTCCGGACTCGGTGGTAAATTACTTGAATATTATTCACATGTAGCTGGTTTCTGTCCTTGAGACAGACTTGATCTGTCACAATTCTGTAATATCGATGGAATTCTGACACGATCCTTCCTCTTTGTTTACCTTGGCGATGGGTACACCAAAAGCGTTGCTTACATCCTGTCACAGAATTATTCTCATAGCCGAGACACTAACCTCTTGCTACAGAAGATCGCGGTTGACATAAACTTACCGCAATCCTGATTAAGTTTTCCCATTGGTTCTGTGAGCTATTTAAGGCGACTGTCGGTATTATCCCTCGAACATCACAACCTCATCTTTTCTTCATTCAGCACTGTACTTGTCTCTAATTAGCTAGGCGCCGACGAATCTTTAAACTGACCCGTGAAGTTCCTGCTACATTCTAAATAACCACACGAATTTCTGGAGCGGTCTACAGGAAACGGAGTGAATGTGACGCTATACTGCTGGTAAAATATGTTGTCCAGTAAGAACTCTGACCATTTTTTTCTTGAGGTGTTTGTCTCTTATATATTCATGTGCGATTTCAGAGGTACGATTTTCCCGGCAAACAGCGCCCACTAGAGTTTTAGAACCAGTCACGCTTTTGCTGAAAATACGGGCGCCCACTAATGACCGCCCGGACTGAACTGAAACTGATTTCAACTACCAGTTAAGTGATGGGTAGTCTCGCTCAAAAGGTTCTGAATGCTTAGTTTTTCAGTGAGCACCAATAAAAAACATTACCGGCAATCAAGATAGTTTTCCATTCTCTGTGATCAATACGATCCACGAAATCAAAACAGTACCGACTCAAGACAATTTCGTAATTTGGAACAATGTCGTAATGCAAAATGATAATGTGAAACTAAAAACCAAAGTGTAACAAATCAAAATTATAAATGGAATTAAATAAAAGAAAATCACGAATCTGTAGCATTTATGATTAATGCGACGTTCTTCTTCTTCTCTGGTTCGGAGTTAATTGTAAAAGAAATTTTGCTAATGGAATTGAAAGAGCAGCATTATTATAAGGACACGCGAGACGTCCTGATAAAGAAAATGAAATGAACAAAAACATTTTTTTCTTAAAATCGGCGCAGCTGGTTTTCGCGGTTAATCATTAACAGGGCTGAGGACCAATGACCCACCGCCCGGGGTGGCCGAGCGGTTCTAGCGGCTTCAGTCTGGAACCACGCGACCGCTACAGTCGCAGGTTCGAATGCTGCCTCGGGCATGGATGTGTGTGATGTCCTTAGGTTAGTTAGGTTTAAGTAGTTCTAAGTTCTAGGTGACTAATGACCTCAGATATTAAGTCCCATAGTGCTCAGGGCCATTTGAACCATTTGAACTAATGACCTTTGCAGTTTCGTCCTTTCGGAATTCACACACATTTGAACATTTTGAAAATTAACAGGGCGATGCTAGATCGTGTATCAGCAGCAAAGGTTTATACTACCAATGCTGGCGTGCATAAAAATGCGACAACAAATTGTAATCGGACTTCGTAAATCATGAGAAGATAATGAACGCAGGTTACATTACTGACCACGGAAATTTACATATAGGTTCCTACAATGATGGCCGATCAGTTGCATCACCTTATAAGGACTTCCAAGTCTCCTCGTCTCAAATTAACGCTGAAACAGATAAATACAGGTTAGGACAAGGTAGCTGGAGTATTTCACTTTAAATAAGAACATTTCAGAATTTAAGTAATTATTTTAACATAAAATATGCAGGTATTAAAACTACCAAACCTCCTACAAAAGCCTGCATCTACATTGGAAGTTAAGACAGCGTGAGGAGACAAAATTCCTCGCTAAAAACTCTAGAATAATTTGTTTCAACACACATTATTTCACATTTGAAGAGTCTCCGATTACGTTTACTTAAATTTCTTGCTAAGTCGCGTCCTTCCATCTGTGGAGCGGTCGGTTATCCAGTTAATTTACGAGGGCTATTCGGAAAGTGAGGAACGATCGGTCGCGAAATGGAAAGCACTGTGAAACCCGATGAGGTTTTTTACAGACATTTTGGGCAGTGTCTCTAGTATGCCCGTCGATCGCATCACGACGCTGAGCGCTCTGTGAGCGAGTAAAGGTGCCTAGAACAACGATGTCTCCCGCCAAGTAGGAGGGCCCGCTGAGAGGCTTCGCCTTAATGAATGCAGCCCACCTAACACAACTGCCACGCACTTCCTTCTTCATGGCAATTCTCAGCCGCACTCTGCAGGGGCAGTGAAGACGCTCCTGCAGCCTTTTCGGTGGGAAGTGTTCCATCACCCACAACACAGCCCTAATTGGCTCGTCCTATCATCTCTGTTAACATGAACCGCTGGATACGAAGATAACACTTGGGCGCAGGCTGCGCTCTATAGACCAGCGTAGAGAATTGTCGGAAAGCACAGGTGGCTGCCTTCTATGACGATGGTGTTGGAAATTTGGTATAACGCTGTAACAAATGTCTAAGTCGGAGCGGCGACTATGTGGAGAAGTACCTGAAAGCTGTAGGTACGTGCGCAAAGAAAATAGTTTTGATTTTCACTGTGGTTTCTATTTCGCGACCGATCGTTCCTTGCTTTCCGAACAACCCTCGTAGGATAAGGATTATCACAAAATGAATAGCACTGATAATTGATTTTTACAATTAATGCTACATTTTGTTAAGGGCATGTGACTAAAGACTTACAAATGAAATACAAATTAGTAGTATAGTTACTCCTCTGTGACTACTATAAACGTATAGCGAAGACATGATTTGCAGTATACTCTTGTACAATAGGTGATAAATTCATTTGATTAAAGTTATTATGTCAGTGGATAATGTACTATTAACATTAGTACAAAAATTAATTCGACATCGTCACATCCTACCGCCCCTCCTACAACAGTACTATTTAATTCGCCGGGCTGGAAGATTCTGCCATCCATCATTATTAACCACTCTAGAATGCTAAGAGCACAGTTTTGATGCTTATCAGAAATCGCCAACAGTAGAATCTTGGTTCACCGTTACCGGAGATTATAGCAGAAATCTTAACAGCAGTGTAAGGGCGAATTTCTGAATGACATAGTATTTTATTTTCAAATGTAGACAGTACCTAGCCTTTGGTGAAATTATGAAAACATATTCAATTTTGGTACATTAGGCATTTTCGACGTATTATGAAATGGACATATTCTAGTGTACTTAGCCGGATGGCGTCGACCAATTAGCACGATATCTCGAAAGCTGACATGTCGTCATCGCCAAGCATCTCTGACGACTACTTTATCTTCCGTTGAGTGCCATTTTCAGCTTACCGAAATGTCCAAGCTTTCGGTCGACACCACCCGGCCAAATAACCAAGAACATTTCAAAATAGCCAACTTTTTACGTCTTCATCATTGCAATTTTGTTTAGTAAAATATCCTTAGACGATACCTGCGCTGTTGATACATTAACGTTATAAGGGAGGCAGAAATATTTACGCTTTAAAACGTTTCCGTCGCCGATAACAGAAGACTGATTTGTTCCACAATTTATTCTTTCTAGTTGTGATGGCAATGCTACGAATTTTATAATCATTAGAATTGAACTCGTAATTCTATTCCAATTTCTTCAGACAGGAGGCATTCAGTACATCTTTCTGTCTGTAATAGCGATGATACGCCTTTTATAATTATTGAATTATGAACTACGAATTCTGTTCCAACTTCTTCCGACAGGAGCCTTTCAGTACATTTCCAGTACATAGTTCGACAGTTAAAAAAGTTAAAAATTATTTGATCACGCCATAAAATTCGCTACATCGTCAGCTATAATTTAGCAAAGACCGCACTTTGATGTATTTTCTCTCGTGCTGCGTGTTTTGGGATAGCATTCCACAGCTGCCTCGTCCTGAATACAATTTCAGATTATGTATTTTGAAAAGTAAATCATCTCCAGTTTATAAAGCAAATGAAATTGTTGCCAGAAGACACACGCGCACTAGCATTCGCAATAACTGTTACTGGAGGTGCATTCAGTCGGTGCCCGGGTTTGAGTCACTAACAAGTGTCTCAATACGTAAGCTACGAAAGTTACAAACTTGCTGTAGCTATGAACGTTTGCACGAATAGCCTTTCAGTGACGACCCTGGTTTACTCACACACTGTAACCCGCCACGCCTATGTTAGGTATCCCCACTAAGACAATACTGCCGGCCGCGGTGGCCGTGCGGTTCTGGCGCTGCAGTCCGGAACCGCGGGACTGCTACGGTCGCAGGTTCGAATCCTGCCTCGGGCATGGGTGTGTGTGATGTCCTTAGGTTGGTTAGGTTTAAGTAGTTCTAAGTTCTAGGGGACTTATGACCTAAGATGTTGAGTCCCATAGTGCTCAGAGCCATTTGAACCATTTTTAAGACAATACTACGGTGCTTTCATAATAACATTAAAACTGATGTGAACATTACACCATTCTTCCGTGTTTGCCATAATCTCATTGGTTTCTTTTCAGGAGGAGCGGTAGCCAGGTTGGCTCGAGTGCAATCAAGCAGGCCTACTTGATAGGTTTCACGCTGTGCGTTACGAGCACATCGACTCAGTAATAATACGGGAGAACTACTTTACCGACACATCTAATTCTGACAGCAGTTTCAAGCAGTTGGTCTAGATAACATGCAGTGAAGTGAACAGTTGCATCTAAGGCGTAAAAAGAGACGAGCAGAGAAATGGCATTAACTTTTTAACACGAGTAAACAATTTATGGTAAAATTTCAGCAATACCCTTCTTAGGGGCAGATGGAAAAAGTAACATGCTCTCGTTCGTTTCTGTTGAAATTACAAACAAGTACGATGAAAATTCGTAAATTAAGGACAGGGGTGAAGTTTCTACGTGAGCTATGTGTGACGTAAATGCGTAATGCAGAGACTTCACCGTGTAGTTAAATAATGAAATCTCTGACAGTGTCACATACTGTCAGTCGTCTAGTAATATCGGAACTCCTTCCATATCCGAATCCGAGAAATACATTCCAGTACTGGAACTGTCATCTTCTACGTTGATAACGATGCTACCAAGAAAAGAATTCACGAAGTAGTCCGAGTACAACATTTTCTCCTCTTCTTTTCGGACGTGCGGTTCGACATCTCGCCATGCATTATTTCCAGCACTTCCGGCAGCCTAAGTATTCGCAACAAAACTTTTAACTTGGCTCCAAACTAATTCTATTGGATTCAGAATGCAGTGGTATGGTAGCAACTGCAAAAATGGAGCATTTCTACGGTGCGTTCGATGCCGTGGAAATAATTGTTTTTTCATTTTTATACGATGCTTACAATAACTCTGGCTAATGTGAGACTTCATCTGCGGTATAAAAAACGGACAGTCCAAACCAAAAGTGTTTAGTTTTTCATTTTTGTCCCAAAATTTAATTTTTAACATTTTCTTAATGTAAGCAATTTTATTAACAATCTTCTATACAATTTCGATAATTTGGAATTTATATTTGCAATGGGAAATAGGAATTTTGCGTGCGATATGTAATTAGAAACAATAAGACGTGCATTTTAATAAATAATGATTATATGTTTTACCTAGCATATATTTGATGACTGTTATATTTAAATGATGCATATGTTCAAACTGAACAAAAAAATCGAAAAATACAACCACTGCGACATTCGAATCAGTGACTCACGGAATACCAGACTACTAGACCCCAACGGCACCGATTAAGCCAGGCAGCTCCTGTGCAAAAATGTTGTACCTTTAGAAAACAAAATCCCTTGGTAAAGTTCAAAGCTGATTTTCTCTGTAAACATGTGAAAAAAAATGAAGAACAACCTATATCTCGCCATTTTAACGATGTTCCATGCGTGTTTCGGTACGGAGCAGGAAGCAACATAAGTCATTTTCACAGTGTGTATTAACAGCTCAACAATCAGAGCCTAGCTAACGTTTACAGAGAATGTGACTGTACGCGACTTTTGATATAAAAATTACATAGCTAAAGAATGATTAATAAAAACTTTGATGGTTGTTTAACATTTTAAATACATTTACAGTAACATAGTAACAAGGAGGTACTTCCAAGAGCGTAGCAACACCAGTGTAAGCGTATTACGGCTGCAGGCAATCATCGTTTGAGTTTGTTTACATCAGGTTTATTCTTATGGTGAACGACACATAATATGTAACTCGTTGTTTGCTGCGAAGGCAAGAGGGAAGCATCTGCAGCGAGCTGATGTGGTCGAGGCTAAGGCAGCCTCTTGGGAGCACCTAAGCAACAGATCTAGCCTGACTGGCACGCACTTAATTTTGACTTTACGATGATAATTCTCTCTCTCTCTCTCTCTCTCTCTCTCTCTCTCTCTCTCTCTCTCTCTCTCTCTTTCTCTCGCTCTCTCCTATGGAGTTCCTGCAGCTATCGCCACATACAACATATCTATCGCCATCGATTTCTATCTTCCAATGATTCATGGTATTCTTCCGATTCTCTTTCTTTATTCGCCTCCTTCACCCTATCTAACCAGGCAAACTTCGGTCTTACTCTTCTGCTTCTTCCCTGGGGTGGTACATCAAAATCCTCTGTTGCCATCTGTCATCTGTCGTTCGCATTGTATGTTCATACCAAGCATGCCGCATTTGTTCCATTCCGTCTGTGACGCTTTCCTCAGTCAGTGCCAGCTCTCTACCCTACATAACGTCACCGACATACTCTGCACGATCTTCTGAGATAGTCCATTCACATAAATCTCAATATTTTTTTCTTCTAATCCCCAGCACTCAACTCCATATGTGGTTATATTTTTATCAGCCCCAACATTATTACCACCTACATAGTAGCCGGTACGTTCACCTTCGGCGCCAGAACGGCGGGACACGTCGAGGCATGGAAGCAATGAGACGTTCGTAGGTCGCTGCAAGGAGCTGGCACCGCATCTTCACATGCAAGTTACCTGATTCCCATAAATTCCGTGGAGGGGGCCGTGACCTCTGACGCCACGTTCAATCACATCTCAGATGTGTTCGATCGTGTTCAGATGTAGTGAGTTGGAGGGGGGCGGGGGGCGGGCAAGCACATCAATTGGAATTCGCCATTGTGCTTCTCGAACCATTCCATCACACCCTGGTCATGTGACATGGCGCATTATCTTGTTGAAAAGTGCGACTGCTGTCAGGAAATGTAATCGTCATCAAGGAGTATACGTGGTCTGCAGTCAGTGAACACCTTGGATTTTATGGTGTCTTGCACGAGCTGCACTATAGCCATGAATGCCCACTTGAATGTTCCCCAGAGCATAATGGAGCCGCCGCCAGCTTGTCTCCGTCCCGCAGTACAGCTGTCAAGGAGATGTTCTCCTGGAAGACGACGGATACGCGGGCTCTCCCATCAACAAGATGAAGAAGGTATCGGGATTCAGCAGACAATGCAACGCTCTGCCACTGCACCAAAGTCTATTACCGACAGTCGCGTGCTCATTTCAGTTGTAGCTGCCGATGTATAGGTGTTAAGAATCGCAAATGTGAGGGTTGTCGGCTGCGGAGGCCCATCGTTACTAGTGTTCGGTGCACTGTTCGTTCAGACGTACTCTGCCTGCCACAGTTCGCCGCCTGCCCTGTTTTACCAGTCCGGGTCCTGGTTTAGGAGATTTTCCATTTTACACTTCTTCCGCAGATCGTTCTGCTTCTGCTGCATTTACTGGGTCAACATTTTTCCGTAGAGTTCTTTTCCGTTTTGTAAGAAACTTTTTATTCTGCGAAGAGACACTGAAACCTGGCAGACATTAGTACAGTCCAACCACATACGAAACGCTGTATTTACAATAATATACGAGTAAATATACACCTTCTCCCGCGATCTATATTAATTTATGAAGTTTCAGGAGGTGGATGTACACATAGGCAGCCGAGAATTGAGGCTAGAGACCACATACACGATTTCATTTTGCATGCTACTCGTACAGCAATCAAGTTGGAAAAGGGCTGTAGCAGTACTCGACTGAGAGGCAGGTCGTTAGCTATGGCGGCAGTAAAACGAATGTACAGTCGCAAGAAATGCCTCTCTCAGCTGCTGCCAATCGAATATGCGATGTCGTAAGGTCGTAGCGCACAACATGAAACACGAAGGCGCGACTAGGTCACAGCGACGAACTACATGCCACCGCCCTGCCGTACGAAATAAGGCAAGCAAACAGCTTTTGGCGCGTAACGGTTTTTGTTAATCTGTTTCAGCTACTTAAATGAAGATGAATGTGTTTTCGAGACATTATTAAGCGATTGAATGACGACACTAGTTTTTTTCTAATGTAATCATGCTATATTTTTGTTTTAGAATAGACTAGTTAATCCGGCAATGCTTTATAGTTGCTAAATATACGTAAGAGTTGGCTGTCCATCCTAATCTCCCTATCTTCCACTCTCTTTGTCCACCTCCTCTTCCCCTGTCTCTCTCTCTGACCTTGAGCCTAGATCATTTTTATTGCCGACGACGCTAAGTTAGAGACAGATGGCGCTTAAAATGAATAGGTGTATCGGTTGGGATCACTGGCATGTGGATTATGAGGAACCTCTCCAGCTGCTAGATTTGTGAGGATAGTAGCTTCTATAACATTATTTTGCATAGTTTAACGTGCAGACCGATAGAATTAGGAAGTTTTGAATGATTCAGATTCGTAGTGATATTCTAATCATAAGCTGATAAGACAAACACAACTTTCTTATTTTCTGTTAAAACCGACTGTGGAGAAGAAAACGAATCAGTTTTTGTTTAAAACTATAAACATCAAGAAACAATATATATGGGAGAAACGATTTGTGTACTGTCGCAGTTTAACATTTATTGCCTTTCTCCGTCTCAGTGTTTGTTAGAGAATAGTCAAAAATTTAAAGGAAATCGATAAAGAATTTTCTAGACTTTTGATAACAATATCCCCCTCAAGAACCATTCGAAATTTTTCAATAACGATGTTGAACAGCGACAACTCTTTATATGGCAGTACAATGAGATCAGTGGTATAATAGTTTCGTAGGTGAGAGGAGAGATTCAGCAACAGTCACCATAGGAAACAGCACAACGCTGTAGACACTATTATCTATCTCTCGTCATCGGTACAATTCCGTAGCAGTAGTTGCAGTTCATTCAGTTGCTCACATCTAGCATCATATGTATCTGCTGGAGGCCTGCCTCTTGATTTTCTACACAGAGCCGGCCGCGGTGACCTAGCGGTTCTAAGCGTTTCAGTTCGGAACCGCGCTGCTGCTACGGTCGCAGGTTCGAATCCTTCCTCGGGCATGGAATCGTGTGATGTACTTAGTTAGGTTTAAGCAGTTCTGCGTCTAGGGGACTGATGACAGATGTTAAGTCCCATAGTGCTTAGAGCCGTTTGAATCATCTACACAGAATTTGTTCCTCAAACACGTTCATTTTAATTTTGTTATACCGGATTCAGTGTCTAGTTAATGTAATTATTCTTTTCTGTAAGGCGCTGACTAGTACTATTTTTGTTCATTTCCCTACATACTTAGGCTTTACATTGTCTTTCAGATCAGAATTCCTTCCTGAATATTCTTCATATCGAAATATCTGTTTGATCCCTTTCTTTTTTATTGTGATCCCGGCATTCAACCCTTTCCAGCCACACCGAAGAACACGGCGCACATCATTTGAAATACTTTATTAGCTATGAGTCGAACGACATGGAAGGGAGGGCGTCAGACATGAATGTTGCCTGCCCCAAATGTTACACAGTCTGTACACTGAGCAAGCAATAAATGGAATGAAGGAGAAATTTGCAAAGGGAATAAAAGTTCGTGAAGAAGAATTAAAAATTACGATGTTTGCCGATGACATTTAAATTCTGTCAGGAACAGAAAAGGATTTATAAGAAGAGTTGCACACAATGGATAGTGTCTTGAAGAGACGCTGTAAGAGGAACACCTATAAAAGCAAAACGAAGATAATGAATTATAGTCGAATTAAATGAGACGATACTGAAGGAATTAAATTAGGAAATGAGACATTGAAAGTAACAGCTAAGCTTTCCTATTTTTGTAGCAACGTAAACGATGATGGCCCAAATACAGAAGGTGTAAAATGCATACAGGCAATAGTAATAAAGCCTTTCCGAAAAATAAGAATTTGTTAACACCTAGCACAGTGCAAGGAAGTCATTTGTGTGGGTATTCTTCTGCAGTACAGCTTTGTGTGGAAGTAAAGTGTGAACGATAGGCAGTTCAGACAAAATGAGGGGAGAGGCTTTTGGCATGTCGTGCTACAGGCGAAGAGACAAGAGAAATTTGTAACAAACATGACTAAAAGAATGGACAGGTTGATACACACCCTGAGACTTTAGGGTAGATGGAAAGTTAATCATGAATACAGTACTAATTTCAAATTGAGGTAGGTTGAGGTAGTTATTCAAAGATAAAGAGGCTTGAAGAAGACAATAATAAAAACAGTATCATCGTAACCTCTACATTCCAGAATTTGTTTTTAAATAAACTCTTTTCATTTACAGAAGCATGATTGATAAATGCCTTTCTTCTATTAATACATCTTCCACCTTCTTACACCCTCCACGTCCCCTTCAGAGGGCTGTCGATTAAGATTCTGCCGAAGTATCAAAGAAAGTTAATTATTTTAAAGTTTTAATTATTGTTTATTCTTCTTTGCCTGTTATAATTTATCGATCAGTGTTATTTTGTTTGCGACTATCCATAAGGCACTCTATTAATTAAATTCGATTGCTTTTCATTAATTTCTTATCCTTTTCCTGTGACATTTTAGTTTCCAGTGTACTGTCTGCAAATAAGTTACGAAATACGGATAAGTCTGTAAATAAATCGCGAAATAGGGAGAAGTAAAAATACTGACAGTTTTTCTTACTCTAGTCTTTTTCTTAAATCAAACAATTTACGGTTCTATTGCTGGTGATGTTTTCCTCTCCAATTCCAAATTCATCTTCTCCATAGAGTTGATTAATCTCAACTTTAATTCCTTCTTCAACATCATTTGACATAATTCCTGAAACATGAGAGATAAGAAGGTAGCACAAAATTTTATCATTTGAACGTCCATTCGCACTGCCTTCATTGCGACCTGGAATCATTTTACGTCTTGCAAATTCCGCCTTTGGCGTCCCATTTTTGTAGAATACACATATAACTTTCTACGGATGTTAATCTTATAAACGTAATTGGTTGATATCTCACAGCCAGTTGGGATATTGTTTGTTCTTGTCGTTACGCTACTGTTAACAGTGTTTATATCCTTATTGCACTGTGGGCTACTGATGTGGCCTAAAATGGCTTTACCTTCTTCTTCGTCATTACAGTGACACATTTGATCTACCGACCCGCTCACCATTCGTATATTTTTGCCGTAAGTTGGATACTGAGAAGAGCACTGAAGTGAAAATAGGGAAGTTTTAGGATTCAGCATAGGAGAAAAGACATAACTCGTAAAACTGGAAATGAGGGAGATACACAGTAAAATGAACGTATTTAACATACTGAAGCTGCTCACACTGCGGATAAGCATCTTACGAGCGGGTGGGATAGTAAGAAAAAAGTATTTCGAGCGCAGTCGTGTCGTGTTCAGACAAGACAGGTAGAAGAAGACATTTTATACACTAGAATCTTAGTCTGGTGCACCATTCTCGTAGCTAGGGAACTTTTATCTCGCCTCCCTTGAAGAACGAGTAAATTTTCTCACAAAATTCAAACGGCTGATCAACTAAGCCTGATAATGAATGTGTCACAAATAGCACCCTAACTGCCAATAGATATGTTCATTTCTTCAACTGTGAAATAAACGAAGATACCATAAGCTATACTCATTAACAACCACAAAACCTACCTCGGTCATAACCTATACTTCACCATCTGGCCCATTGGCAACTGCAGATGTCTTTACAGAAACTATACTACGCGTCTGTATGTGCATAGCCCTATTTTCAATTCAACAGTTTCATACTCGATTTAGAATATTTCCGACTTCTTTAGTGTAGTAAATGGGGATTAGGTATAAAACAATAGTTAGTTGTCTGTAATTTGAATGTTTTCCGCAATTAGTAGCTCGCTTGTAGCTCATATGGTAGTAGATATGATTGTTTTGGTAATATTAACTCTGCAAGGTTACTCACCTGCCGGTGTGAATTAAACTTCTATGACTTATGAATATACACTCCTAAGCTATGTCCGAGTTCTCAAAGTGCTTCTTATATATTAATTAATTTAAGAGTCTGATATCTTTCGAGCAGCAAAAATGTTAAATCTTGTTACATAGCCGTTCATGGTCTTGAGAAAGATAATTACAGTTTGTTGAACGGCAGCACATGTCTTGTAATCAACCATTGATAAGACTCACAGAAACTTCAGTATCGTGATAGTTTTGTAATAAGGGGAAGGTGACGGCAAAGTTTTTCAAATTAATGTCCATCACGTTAAATTCCACAAATTTGAAGTCAGTAAGTACGACAAAAGCTTTACAATATGACGAACGCGCTGTACTGTAATGATCGAGGACATTTTAATCATTAAAATAAACGAAAATTTATGAATGATTACGATTTGTAGACATAATAGGACTTATTTAACGTTTTGAGATTGCTCGAGCGCTCTCAGTGAAACAAGCATTAATCCAGCTGTGAGTGACATTTCCTTAATCGCACCATTAACCAAGTGTCTCTCGGAAGAAGAGTGCGGATCAAAGTAATATAAATTCACCTCTCATAACATTTATCAAATATCGTACTCCAAAGAACAGCATGAGGAACAAAGCGGCGCAGAAGTTTTACAAGACTTCAGCGGAACTACTTTTTACAACTGATCTTTTGGAATTTATTAGTAATGTTATAATGTTCAATTCAGGCCACGGAAATGCGGTTTTCTCAGTCGGCTACTGACGTAGCTAAGAGTGATATTACGTAACAAAGAAATACGCCAATCCCTCAGTATCTCAGTATTTAGTCTTAAATCATGGAACACCGACAGAATTGGAGATTTCTTGTAGAATGGCAGACTAACGCAAATGTGCATAGCTCAGTCAACAAACATCAGCTTAGCGCCTGGAGAGACCGAATGCAGACAAGGGAGAGCCACAGTGAATGGAATCTGAAGTCCAGCACAATTCTGAAGGCCTAATGCTCGAATCAGACGACGATGATACTGCCGGTAGACATTTTGGAGGGAGAAACATCGTATAATTTACATGCCACCCAATATGATTATTCTTGCTTTCAACATTTTTAAGCTTGGAGGCGATATTATAAACATTTTATTGTAAAAATTTTAAGGAACATAGGAAATCGTCGGCCCGTGACTCTCACCATAGGTAGCTAAATTAATCGACCAATTCTCAAACGATGGAACGGTTTCTGAACTATTTATGACGTTATGAAAATTAATATTGTCAAACACTCTCTATTCACCGCACACAACCATGAAGGTTGTGCACCACGTTTTTGTTCAGCATCTGGCTTCTTCATATGTGAGATGGCAGTTCCAATCGTGATAACAGATAAATAAATCCACTGTCGAACGCTTAGTCAGTTATTGGCTACAAATGATTGGGACTTTATATGTGACTAATGACATCCGGAGTATTCAACGTGTGAATTTGCTTAGCCTTCGTGTTTCGCATAAGAAAGGAAATAATAATTTTAACACTTTCAGAGACCGTCATATTGTCAGCAGTCTCTTGCTAATGACACTGGTATGTACTTGTCTGATGAGATATCTTGTAGATATGTTTTCTTTTCATTCTAAAGACAGTGGATATTGGCCGAAATGCTTGATATGTTAAGTTTTAGAATTTATAAATTGCGATGCAGACTGAACTTTTGTACAAGTACGGCTACAATCGCGGTACTCCACTCAAGTTTGATACCTTCAGTGATTTTATAAAGTCATGACGTAACACATAGAGCTATTGGAAGACGATTCCCTTGTACTATCGGAATCAGATGTGGGGTAAGATAAAAGCCCTCAATAAATCTGGCTGTCTACCGCATATCGGACGTTTAAACAACTTTGTACCGAAAATACATTGTCTTCTTCAAATTAATACTTGGTGTAATGTTATTTGTTTTTAGCAATAATGGAATGAAAATTTCTGCAAGTCAATCTAGGAATGGTAATCAATACAAAAAATTAAGTGTTTGTGGACGAAAGTGACGGTACCTCCTAAACCCTCACCACCATTCTTTACCCTACGTTCCACCGTTGCGCGCTGTAGCGGCTGGTGGGCAGTAGCTACTGCGGGTCTGGAGAAGTGAATCTAAGGAGTGGTCGACATCACCATGCTGCCGTCACCACATCTTCTGCCTGTTTCGCATCACTGTATTTTCTGGGAAACAAATCAGTGATGTTGTATGATGTCACATTAATATTCTCCAATGTTAAAGAATGATTCTGAATGTTCTATAGTATTCTCGAAAGTTCTAAAATGCAACTGGAAAACGACACATATCACATTGACCTGCACTTCCGAAAAATCGTTTTGACCAATGAGCTTTGCCACTTAGTAAAGAAACAGCCCCAACTCACAGAAAATGTTTATGTATGTATACGTAAACAAAGGATAGTTCCAGGAGCGAGCAATTTTAGCAATAAAAAGTGACGTAGTTCAAGGAACAAATCAGCGGATAAAGAATTTGATAAAGAGTAAGAAAAATAGTTAAATGCTGAACCAAGACGAAAAAGTAACTGTCTCAATAGAATTCCTAAATTAGTTCACCGATCTCAGTATGTCCTCGCAGGAAAGCTTGTAAACAACGTCGTAGAAGCGGAAAAGGCAAAGCAGTATACATACCAGAAATTCCACAATTTTAGCTTTAAAAGGCTCTAATTTCGAGTAATATTAGAGCGAAGTACGGCTATCAATAAAGCACAAACAGTCGGATATTGCGGAGTGAATTTATCAGATTCGAGTTTCTCACGCGAAAAACTAACCGTTGAACTATCACAAAACTTACTCGTCTTTGCATCTGAAGGCCAACCACATATCACCGAGTGAGGTGGCGCAGTGGGTAGCATACTGAACTCTCATTCGGGAGGACGACGGTTGAATCCCGCGTCCGGCCATCCTGATTTAGATTTTCCATGATTTCCCTAAATCACTCCAGGAAAATGCCGGGATAGTTCCTTTGGAAGGATACGGCCGACACCCTTTCCCATCCTTCCCTAATATGATAAGACCGATGACTTAGCTGTCTGGTCTCCTTCCCCCAAAACAACCCGGCCCACCAACCACCTACCACAAAACTTAAACTAAAATGTTCAAATGTGTGTTAATTCCTAAGGGACCAAACTGCTGAGGTCATTGGTCTCTAGACTTATACACTACTTTAATGAACTTAAATTAACTTAGGAACAACGCACACACCCATGCCCGAGGGAGGACTCGAACCTCCGGCGGGTGGGGCCGCGCAATCCGTGACATAGCGCCTCTAACCTCACGGCCACTCCGCGCAGCGAAACTTAATCATCTTTGCACCTAAAAGCCAGACACCAAATACAGATCATCAGAATGTACTTTGAATAAGTTATACGCTGTGAACTGTCGGAATTTCTAGAAGTGATTCATTAATTGTGTCCTTCCGGTTGCCCTACCGAGTTGTTGTTCCATTTTATGGATGTTATGGAGACGAGGCGGCGAGTACACGTGGCAGAAGAACTGACAGCATCTGAAGAAGGCAGCTGGGTCGGCCCCCGAAATATTGTGCATAAAATGGAAACAACAAGTCGACAGACCATTCGAAGGGACACCATTACCTCCTGTGCGAATGATATTAATTAAAATTGTTCTCCAGTTCGGAACACAAATAAAACCGAGCGAGGTGGCGCAGTGGTTAGCAAACTGGACTCGCATTCGGGAGGACGACGGTTCAATCCCGTCTCCGGCCATCCTGATTCAGGTTTTCCGTGATTTTCCTAAATCGCTTCAGGCAAATGCCAGGATGGTTCCTTTGAAAGGGCACGGCCGATTTCCTTCCCAATCCTTCCCTAACCCGAGCTTGCGCTCCGTCTCTAATGACCTCGTTGTCGACGGGACGTTAAACACTAACCACCACACCACCACCACAAATAAAAATAAAATCCACGAACGAAGCTGCTGCTTTTCAACTGGTTCAAAAATGGTTCAAATGGCTATGAGCACTATGGACTTAACATGTGATGACATCAGTCCCCTAGAACTTAGAACTACTTAAACGTAGCTAACCTAAGGACATCACACACATCCATGCCCGAGGGAGGATTCGAACCTGCGACCGTAGCGGTCGCGCGGTTCCAGACTGAAGCGCCTAGAACCGCTCGGCCACACCGGCCGGCTTTTCAACTGGTCTAAAATAAAGTGGTTAATACTCGTTCCATTATCAGTGTAATAAATAACACGTTGTCCTATTCAGAGGCTACAGTTTTGTTGACGTGAAACGGAAAATAATAAGCGAATGAGTCATGATCTAGAACCGGTATTGAGAAACCTATAAAACCTTTATTCTAGCTGAAATTTCTGTAGTATTTGGTCGTTATTCATAAACATATGGAAAGACACTTATCCGTCCGCTCGTGAGATGTGAAAACGCATGTGGTTGTGGGGATGGTGGCGCCACAGCGTTGATTTCTGTGTTCCACTACACTGCGGAGTGTGGAATAAAGAATCTGGCGTGTCAGACTTTTGCCTCGTACAGAGGATCGCAACCCTTGAGATGCGACATCGTTTTCTCACAAGCAGAACACAGGAACCGCCATACTGAATTGCGTAGAACATCGTATCTGGCGGATTTTCTTGCTCATGCGGTACGTGGTACGAATATCAGCAGTTTCGAAGCAACAACAAACTGAGGATCCCTCTTCTTATGGTAAGGTTAAGATAACTACAGATAAATTGGTAAAGGCTTCTTATAGTGAAAGTCTGTAGTGTTACAGCTTGTGCGATACGAAAACATACCGTTTCAGTTGTGCAGCACAGTGATAAGCTATCAAAAGCGCGCCTTTTTGGGACAATTTTTAAGTTAAGTATCAAATGCTGACGTTTGTAGATACTGTCCAAAGCCACGGAAAGCCACATGGAGGGTCGGGTGCTGCCTCGAAGATATAGCGCAGTCTATAGCGTAATTCCGCTTCAAACGACGAGCGGCAAAGTTCTTGTTTATCTCAATTACCGTAATTCCGCTTCAAGCGACTAGCGGGAAGGTTCTTGTTTATCTCACTTGCCGCAGCGTCACTTTTGTGAGGTTTTCCTCGTTAGTGTTGTTTCTGTTGGTCGAGTGAGTCTTAGCGCCTCCGCTCCGCCTTACTGCCTGTTTGTGTTCGTCTGCTTACAGCGGTGTCGTCCATTCCATTAGTATCGTGTCACTCGCAGATGCTAAAATTGACTATACCAGTGTTCGAGTGTTCAATCTCCCGCCGAAGGTAGACGACAACTTTCTAAAGCGACTTGAGAACCATGTCCTGAGAGTAGTCTTTGAACATGAAGGGGATCCATTAATTTCACGTAAAACTCCCCTACGTCAAAACTGGCGGTGTGGACCTGGTCACTGTGCACATGAATTGAATCGGCAAGCCAATAGTGGATTTCTAGAGACCCGCGCTGCTCGTGTCGCGCTGTCTTATCTAAAGTAAAACTGGCAGTCCTTATTCGCGGAATACACAATGAAACCGTGGTAGCCATAGCGGAGCGGACGACACCGCTGTAAGCAGACGAACACAAACAAGCAGTAGGGCGTAGCGGAGGCGCTACGACTCACTCGACCAACAGAAACAACACTAACGAGGAAAACACACAAGCGACGCAGTGGCAAGTGAGATAAACAAGAACCTTCCCGCTAGTCGCTTGAAGCGGAATTACGCTATAGACTGCGCTATATCTTCGAGGCAGCACCCAACCGTCCGTGTGGCTTGCCGTGGCTATGGACAGTATCTACAAACGTCAGCATTTGATACTTAAAATTGTCCCAAAAAGGCGCGCTTTTGATAGGTTATCACTTTGCTGCACAACTGAAACGGTATGTTTTCGTATCGCCCAAGCTGTAACACTACAGACTTTCACTATAAGAAGCCTTTACCAATTTATCTGTAGTTATCTTAACCTTACCATAAGAAGAGGGATCCTCAGTTTGTTGTTGCTTTGAAACTGCTGATATTCGTACCACGTACCGCGTGAGCAAGAAAACCCCCCAGATACGATGTTTAACGCAATTCACTATGGCGGTTCCTGTGTTCTGCTTGTGAGAAAACGATGTCGCATCTCAAGGGTTGCGATCCTCTGTACGAGGCAAAAGTCTGACACGTCAGAATCTTTATTCCACACTCCGCAGTGTAGTGGAACACAGAAATAAGCGTCTGTCGCAGTCTGCTCTGTGGTGGTCAATCCACCCTAATCCGCCAATTGCTGTTGAGCGGGAGGGCCGCGCCGCATATGCAACATTCACAGTTTATAACAACACTTTCATTAACTTTTCTTTGGCCAAATAAAATTTTATCTTTAAAATTCAAAATTCTTACAAGCACGGGCAACCGCCCTATTCAAGCATCAACATTAAGCTTTAACCAAGCATTAAGTAATTTGCAAGTTAATTAAATTCTATACACAGTAAATCCCCCAAAAGGAGACTACAATAATGAGATAAAGTTTAACTAATAATGGATATCACAATTTTTTTTAACACAAAAGAAAATACCAACAGATACACCCCATTGCGACACATTTTCAAAACGGGTGACGTCACATAGGCACGGGCAAATTCAAGTAGCAGAAGGGGGCCCACTGGACCGAGAGCAGAGGCGGCTGGACCCAGAACCCACAGCAAGCGGGCGAGCTGGACAGGGTGCCGCACACAGTACACTATAACACACTGAAAAAAAGGTCTTAGAGCCCGTGCTACTACACAATTTCAAAGAAAGGGTTGGGGGGGGGGGGCGGGGAGGGGGGGGGGGGAGAAAACACCAAACATTAATTCCTCAAACGTAAAATAACTGCGATGCATAAAATGATAGCCTATTTCATGAACATTGAAATAAAATAGTCAAGGGTGAATCAATAACTAATGCCCTTGACGTAACCTTACAGGACGAGGGCGAATAGCATTATACCAAGTCAGCTTAGAAATTCAAACTACACTAGTAGGTAACATATGCTCACTGAAATTGGGGAGCTCATTTAAATTACCCCTTAACAGGATACTGATGAACTTAAACAGTCAAGTAAGGCTACCATTTCAGAGTTTACGAGTGAACAAGTAACGCAATTAGATAACACAGAACGTACAGATTCACTGTTAAGCCTATAGTTTGAACCAACTATAACAACGTCCACACGGCTCACTGTACCAAGAAAAATGTTACAGCTTCACCATACTGGCTTATGCCGTCCGTCACTCCGAACAGCAATAGTACCAATTAATATACCTCGCTACCTTGGACTGTATCACATCACAAAATCCAGATAAATCTTTAACCAAACACAATAACACGTATTTACGTAAACAGCACTAAATAGAGGGGACCTTTCGGTTGACAAGACAACAGTTTCCGGTCATGGTGCAGATACTTGGGAAGCAAGGATCAGTATAATATGCGCACCAAAAATACATGACAAGCAATCCTCACCAAATCTTCTATAAATTCCTTTACAGATCTAAATCAGGGTCCAGTTCCCACACTACAAGCCAGGTTCGGTCTTGCAAATGTTTCAAACACACCACAGCCTCTGCGTCGGGCCCCGGCCTGCTCAACCACGGTCGCCTCAGATTCTCACGCGCCGCGCGGCTCTCCGGCTGTCCCCTCTCTATCCCACACGCCCGTCGCGGCCAAAAGCCACGACAAACGGCCGAGTTCAAAGATCACACCATGCTGACCCGATCGATCAATCGATACGAGCCGGCACGGCTCATGCTCAACACAGATTACAGTGTTACATAGTGGAATTCGTTCCCTGGAAACGCATATCAAACGCAATATTGCATCACATTTACAAGTATGTGATTACCGCGTTCGTGTCATGTATGCTGGTCAAGAGAGAACCTGCCTTCTATGTAAGGAAAGTGGACACGTTCTGTTGTGACTTGGTAAGACAGCCAAGTCACAATGAGAGGAAGCCGAAAGGCACGCGTTTAACTCACGCAGACTGGCGTGAGGTCTGGAACAGTTAAGGGAATTAATAGTAGCAAATAAAGTACGTAGCTGATGTAATACTTAACTTTAATCCACAATTGTAGAACATCTCTCTTGACGGTACATGTTATAACCACAATATAAAATAATACCAATTGCTATGGCGCCTTACTAGGTCGTAGCAAATGACGTACCTGAAGGCTATGCTAACTATCGTCTCGGCAAATGAGAGCGTAGTTGTCAGTGATCCATCTCTGGCTAAGTCGGCTGTACAACTGGGCCGAGTGCTAGTAAGTCTCTCTTGACCTGCCGTGTGGTGGCGCTCGGTCTGCAATCACTGACAGTGGCGACACGCGGGTCCGATGTATACTAACGGACCGCGGCCGATTTAAAGGCTACCACCTAGCAAGTGTGGTGTCTGGCGGTGACACCACACGTTCAGTCTAATTGCCTGCAGAGAGTATTTCTCGTTGTGGCCGAGCGGTTCTAGGAGCTTCAGACCGGAACCGCGCTGCTGCTACGGTCGCAGGTTCGAATCCTGCCTCGGACATGGATGTGTGTGGCGTCCTTAGGTTAGTTAGGTTTAAATAGTTCTCAGTCTAGGGGACTGATGACCTCAGATGTTAAGTCCCGTAGAGCTCAGGGCCATTTGAACCATATTGAAGAGTATTTCTATTAAAGCCGTCATTAGTGCAACGTGGCCAATTAACGGTTACTGATCTTCTTCCTTCCACTCGTCGGACCTACTTCTGCTTCGGATCATAATGGCCGAAAAAACAGTTCTGATAATCGTCTAAATGAATTTCCCCATTTACCTCCGCGACAGGATCAGAATCCTATTACTCACAGGGTAGAACCTGGAACAGTGGAAACAGTCGCACTCACGACGGTGAGGATGAGGATTTGGCTGTGCCATCTTCTGCCCCAACTTCGTCCCCATCGATTTCATCCATTGTTCCTCTCAATGATACGATACGTCCCATCCGTGGTGAAGTGAGTGGCGAAGAAGCTATCTTCCTCTCTTTGTATTCAGTGACGGCTGCTTCTTCTCGTAGTCTTGCGGATGCGCATCCCTACGGCACACGAAGTAGCTCCTTTCGAGCAGGGAACGGGATTCCTCGTTACAGTCCGAGATGTGGCAACGTTCTCCTGCTCCTTCGTCTTCAACCGCCGGCGGTTTCCTGAGTTTGCTACTTACATTAATCCAGAGAAGAACAAAATTAGCCATAAAGTATCACCTGCAGCATTCGTGGTTCCACAGAATGCTTCTGCCTTAGTGACTGGATCTGAATTACAGGGGCAGGAAGTTGTGCCTATGAGCCATCCCACACCTCCGTCTGCAGAGGCTCAAATGCCACGTAGCCAACAGAAACAACGTATACAACCAGGCCGTGCGGTGGCACATAATAAATCTAAGAAAAAAGATTCCGATGACGTGGGTTCTGGTTTCCCCGATGCCGAAAGTATGATGGATATTAAATTGAGTTAACGAACAAAGTTCTTGTAGAATCTGTCTCTCATAGTTGTACAGCATTATGTACTGATCCACCTTCTTTCTTGAAAACTAGTATATCACGAAAATTTAATTTTCCACCTGCCGCTTCCTCCTTGGTAAACAGTCTTCGGATTTATCCCGTTCAGATGTTTGTGAAAACGATCCATTTCCTCTCGGCCATGCCACTGCAGCACAAATATATCTCCCACGTAACGGAACAAGATATTCGGTTTCCTGCTCGCTGTTTCCAATGCATGCTCCTAGAAATTTTCCATAAATAAGTTCGCATTAACCGAGCTGAGAGGCTCCCCATAGTGACACCATCCGTCTGTTCATAGAGCTCTGCGTTACATTTGAAATACATGGGTATGAGGCAATATTTAAACAGTTCTGCAACATCGGGAGGAAAAATCCATTTCAGCAATACTTCATTGAGTGGAACCATAACGAATAGCGACACCACATCAAAACTAACTAATACACTATGTGATCAAAAGTACTCGGACACCTCCAAAAACATACGTTTTTCATATTAGGTGCATTGTGCTGCCACCTACTGGCAGGTACTCCATATCAGCGACCTCAGTAGTCATTAGACATAGTGAGAGAGCAGAATGAAGCGTTCTGCGGAACGCAGGACTTCGAACGTGGTAAAGTGATTGGGTGTCATTTGTGTCATACGTCTGTACGCGGGATTTTCACACACCTAAACATCCCTGTTCCGATGTGATAGCGAAGTGGAAACGTGGACACGTACAGCACAAAAGCGTACAGGCCGACCTCGTCTGTTGACTGACAGAGACCGCCGACAGTTGAACAGGGTCGTAATGTGCAATAGGCAGACATCCATCCAGAATATCACACAGGAATTCGAGACTGCATCACGATCCACTGCAAGTGCTATGACAGTTAGGTGGGATGTGAGAAAACTTGGATTTCATGGTCGAGCAGCTGCTCATAATCCACACATCATGCCGGTAAATGCCAGATCACGCCTCGTTTAGTGTAAGGAGCGTAACCATTCGACGGTTGAACAATGGAAAAACCTTGTATGGAGTGACGGATCACGGTAGACAATGTGGCGATCCGATTGAGGGAGTGGGTATGGCTAATTCCCGGTGAACGTCATCTGCCAGCGTGTGTAGTGCCAACAGTAAAATTCTGAGGCGATGGTGCTATGGTGTGGTCGTGTTTTTTCATGGAGTGGGCTTGCACCCGTTGTTGTTTTGCATGGCACTTGATTTTGGGATGTTTTGGAACGCAGACTTCGTTCCAGGCCTCACCGACGGTTTTTGATACCTCTCCTCAGTGTAGCACTCCGTGAAGACTGGGCTGCCATTCCCCAAGAAACCTTTCAGCACCTGACTGAACGTATGCCTGCGAAAGTGGCAGCTGTCATCAAGTCCAAGAGTGGGCCCACTCCGTATTGAATTCCCGCATTACCAATGGAGGGCATCACGTACTTGTAAGTCATTTTCAGCCAGATGTCCTAATACTATTGACCACATAGTGTATGTTCTCCGGCTGAGCCACTATGCCTTTTAATTTACCGATAAAATGTGCCGAATTCTTGATAAACGAATCCGATTGGCAATCATACGGTCCTAATAATGTTTTCAAGAATTTGGCAATCGAATAGGTGGTCAAACCAATAGCACTCACTATAAACCTTAGAGGAACATGTTGTTTGTGCACCTTCGGCTAGCTATAAAACGTGCCTGGGTAGTTGAATTGAACAGACTTTTCTGAATGCTATGTTCCATAGAGGTCTTATTTATCAACCGAGTCATACGTCTGTACGCGGGGTTTTGACACACCTAAACATCCCTGTTTCCGATGTGGGAAAAATTCCAAGAATTTTATCTGTGGGATCTTTACTTAGTTTCCTATATGTTTGTGGATCTAATAAGTCGTTAATCTTACTATAACTGTCGGTCACATTCAAAACTACCGTTGCATTTCCCTTGTCAGCGGACAGATTGATAACACCACCGTCCTCATTGAGGCGTTTTATGGCATTTCACTCACCCATAGTTAAATTTCGTTTTGGAGGCTTTGCACGAGACAGTAATCCTACAGCTTGTATACCGATTTCTTCGGCAGTAACCTTCTGCACACTACTAATGCCTACTTCTACACCAGCTAATATTTCTTTCGTTGGCGCAACTCGCTGGCTAATGGCAACATTTCCATCCCTGGCACGCACAGATCTCTCATCATCAGTGAACGGACGTCCGAATAAATTGATAACCGCGTGGGAAGTGGTTAAATGGTGGATCAACTTATTAGGTTGCAAGTTATAAAATTTCTTCGTGTCTATTAGATGTTGTCAACATATGCTTCCCTGTAGCATCGTGCAACAGATTGCTGTTTTCATGATGTACTAGTTTTTAGGAAAGAAGATGGTAGCTTGGGCAACACGGTTTACCGAAAACCCATGCACACAGACCCTTACCTACAGCTGGATTCGAACCTCTACCCACAACAAATGCGAGACGACATAAAAACGTTGGCGGATAGAGCAAGGAAAATCTCCGAACCAGACCTGCATGACGCAGAATTAAAACATCTCACCATTGCATTCGACATGAATGGTTATTCGTTCACTGAGATGAAAAGAGCGTTATGCTGAAACGCCGATGAAATCGAAATTTTTCCTGCCATTCATTAAGGATGTGACTGACCGCACAGGAAAAATCCTGAAAAGTGAAACATCGCGGTAATCTACATACCTACATGGAACATACAAGATCACCTAAAATCGGCCAAGGATGCTCGCCAACCGCTGGGAAAAGGTGGAATTTTATTGGATTCGGTGTAGGTGTGGGAGATCAGTTGTTGCGGAATATGCGTTACAGCCCATCACATTCATTTTGATAAAATTCTAGTACAGGCATAAACAAGCGGATATCATAAAAGGCTGTAAGAGAGGCCATAGGATTGCAAAACATCCCAGGAATTTCAGTAGGAAGGAGGAGGGCGTGAAATTGAATGGCATTTAGAGTCTGGTGCTGAAGAAGTTTAGTACCAGTCGTCCTCATGGGATGATAGAGGAAGATGGCAGTCGATAACAGCCAGTTGTGCTCGCGTATTCAAAACATGTGACGTCACGCCACAGCGCAGAAGCTCATGGAAGCGGAATTTTGCTGTAACGACTAGCAAGCCAGGGTGTGAAACGGATATTCAACAAAGTTGCAATCCGTCTTGAAAATGTCCTCCGGAGATGGGGACGAAACGTCGGGTTCTAAAGTGAAATCCATTCGACAACGGCATAATAGCCTGGAACATTTCATTAACTGTAAGGTCACGCAAACCTATCCGATTCCCGATTCCCCCCCCCCCCCTCCCCCCACCCTCCCCTGCCGGCCAGACGCATACAGCTGTGTAATGTTGAAGGTGTGGACACTCATTTTAAGAATCACAATTAAACACCTTTCTGCACAACGGGACGTCGCTGTTGGTAGCGCTGACGGACCCGGCCGCCAGTTGGGATACTCAACGGTATGTGTCTGTTGGGTTCCTCGCCGCCCAGTGAAGGCACTACTCCGCGTGAAATAGTGTGGGATGGTTGGGAGGTTATTTATGGAGGAAGACGTTGGCTTCGACGTCAATGGCAGCGTGGTACCATGCGACTATACAGGCCCATCTTGTAACGTGGCGTAAAGTCGTCGCTTTGATTCAAGATTCTGCTGAAATATAGCGTTCGGATAATATTGTACTATGGTATACATGGAGCGAAAGGCTATTTACAATTTGTACAGAAACAAGATGGTAGTTACAAGAGTCGAGGGGCATGAAAGGGAAGCAGTGGTTGGGAAGGGAGTGAGACAAGGTTGTAGCCTCTCCCCAATGTTATTCAATCTGTATATTGAGCAAGCAGTAAAGGAAACAAAAGAAAAATTCGGAGTAGGAATTAAAATCCATGGAGAAGAAATAAAAACTTTGAGGTTCGCCGATGCCATTGTAATTCTGTAAGAGAGAGCAAAGGACATGGAAGAGCAGCTGAACGGAATGGACAATGTCTTGAAAGCAGGATATAGGATGAACATCAACAACAGCAAAACGAGGATAATGGAATGTTGTCGAATTAAATCGGGTGTTGCTGCTGAAATTAGATTAAGAAATGAGATCCTTAAAGTAGTAAATGAGTTTTGCTGTTTGGGGAGCAAAATAACTGGTGATGGTCTAAGTAGAGAGGATATAAAATGTAGACTGGAAATGGCAAGGAAAGTGTTTCTGAAGAAAAGAAATTTGTTAACATCGAGTATAGATTTAAGTGTCAGGAAGTCGTTTCTGAAAGTATTTGTATGGAGTATAGCCATGTATGGAAGTGAAATGTGGACGATAAATAGTTTAGACAAGAACAGAATAGAAGCTTTCGAAATATGGTGCTACAGAAGAATGCTGAAGGTTAGATAGGTAGATCACATAACTAATGAGGAGGTATTGAATAGAATTGGGTATAAGAGAAATTTGTGGCGCAACTTGACTGGAAGAAGGGATCGGTTGGTAGGACATATTCTGAGGCATCAACGGATCACCAATTTAGTATTGGAGGGCAACGGGGAGGGTAAAAATCGTACAGGAAGACCAAGAGATGAATACACTGAACAGATTCAGAAGGATGTAGGTTGCAGTAGGTACTGGGAGATGAAGAGGCTTGCACAGGATAGAGTAGCATGGAGAACTGCAACGAACCAGTCTCGGGACTGAAGACCACAACAACAACAACATGGTATATCGGAACCCTGAGCAAAACCAACCTGTTTTCAGAAAAAAACGTGTGTTGCATTAAATATTGAACGCCCCTTGCATTTTAATAACCACAAAATCTGTTGATGTCACTAATGTTTCGAATAAAGTACATAAAGATCTATTGAATTTATATGAATATCCTCTTGAGTTTAAGGAAAAGTGAGAATTTATACCTCGATGTGGACTACAATCACTGTTGTGTGAAAATACAGACGGATCACAAAGGAACGGCTGTCTGCTAGTCGCAAGCAGTAACTTCAATAAACTGCCGGATACAGTGTCCTTCCACCTGAGTCCAGAGAGGCCATGTCGCAGAGATGGAGATACATTGTTGAGTGGTGACTGCTCGTTGTCGTGGAGAAAGCGTGTAGTAGTGGTTGAAACGCCGAGATGAGTAAGTCACGGCGTACTTGCCAGCACGTGACGCATTGGAAACAAGTAGTGTCGTGTAGGGCGACCAACTTTTGGTCATTCTTTTAAAGGATTTCCCAACATCTGACCGTGAATTTAATGGAGCTTTAAGAGAGAGAAGCAATAAATGTGAACTGCACAACTACATCGCATTCTCTAGAAATGGAGTTCTTACGTCTTCATTTACACCGCGGGAACACATGATGAAAATTGATCCAAGTTAGAAGTAAATAAAGACACATGTGAACGATAACCAATATAGTTGGTACAATCACGGAAAGAAGACTACACAAATTTGTGTTGACCATTCTCTGTTTTCGATTGCTGCCAACTATCATTACTGGGTCTTCCGAACGATTTCTCGAGATTCCCCGATGCAATAAACAAAGAGTTTTGAGGAAGTGTTTGTGCTGGACTTCCACAAGGCACGACAGGAGGACAGCCAGTCGCAGCTTCTGGAGACCAGAGAGACGGTGGAGTCGCTTGGCATTGCATTGGCTCGCGCGCTGCCTGGGAAACTTTATGGAGGAGCAACTTGGGCAAGGGGGTGAGAGGAGACGGGCTGGAATGGCGGGCGGCCCGCCCGCGGCATACTTGCCCAACAATCCCGGGGTGTCGCTCCTCTCCGGCCTCATTAAGAAACAGCAGCGGCCACGTCGGCCGACGCTTCACAACTGCCACCCGCACAGAGTCTATACACAGCGGCCAGGCCTCAGGCGACTTCCGCGGTTTTTCCAGACTGCGTGCAGGATGTAGAGTTCCGTAACGTCACTAAGTAAAATATAGTTCCCCATCGGCTACAACAAGACGTCGATCTGAGCCGTGGCACCTAAACTACCTCCTAACGCTTTGTGTGGTACGTGGCTAGAACGAATACCGTTCCTGTGGGGTATAGTGTATACTGAACAGTGAGGCGTGAAGCAATACATACGTCAGACGAACGTCAATGTAAATGAAATATTATCAGCGATTTATTGCAGTTTTCATGACGATCTGAATTGTCGCGTCCCAGCACAGTTCTGTAGGAACGTTGACGACAACCTGAGGGTTGTTTGAGTGTCCACCTTTATTGTCGGAGATGAGAGGGAGAAAGCTCTCTGAGGTAGACTGGGTGGTTATTGGATACAGTGGTAATCTTTTAGGATTAATGGCAGATTGGGTATGCTGCAGAATTCAGTATTCATTTAAGTAATATCTTTATTCTCTTTATAACTTATAAAAGAGGTGCCAGTTCCTAACCCCTTTCTGTACTACTTGTCAGACTCAATTTTATCAGGAGGCCACTCGCCTAAACTTACAAGAGACAGTTACTATTCCGTAAATTGTTCTTGTTAATTACGAAGCTAGAAATGCTACCTGTTCCTTGAGACAAAGACAGATCGTCTCTGTTCAGAGCTATTCCCCAGAATAGATAATGATTAAATGGTTCAAATGGCTCTGAGCACTATAGGACTTAACATCTAAGGTCATCAGTCCCCTAGAACTTAGAACTACTTAAACCTACCTAACCTAAGGACATCACACACATCCATGCCCGAGGCAGGATTCGAACCTGCGACCGTAGCGGTCGCGCGGTTCCAGACTGAAGCGCCTAGAACCGCTCGGCCACACTGGCAGGCAGATAATAATTACTTATCTTGCAGGTGCTGTGTGTGCCTCCAGATCTGATCACCGACTTCTCGCTGTAAATATTACTTCTGCATACTCATGTTGCGCAGCGGACTGGCGTACTACTGCTTTCTGGCTCCTCCATCAGACTACTCCATCACAATTCTCCATCAGACTACTCCACCAGAATTCTCCATCACACTGACTCTTCTCATTTTACCTCTTCTCATTTTATCTCCTGCTTATATAGCGTTTAAGTCGTGGCTGACCCTCGATTTGATTTCTCCTAAAGGTTTCAGCTCGATGTTCCCACTTACGTACACTGGAAAGTTTCCGTTGACATCAGGGCTTGTATCCCCTGGCACAGTCTCAAATAGTTCCATCACGTGTTTAGTCCCTCTTTAGTCCGTGATCTGGAGGTCCCTACTTTACATAACATACGGAAAACTTGATTTGTCGTCCAACTGCGGTTGAACTAATGTCTTAATGTACGTGTTTTGATTGTATGCGTCTTCTCTCTCTCCCCTTCACAAATATCCTCCACTATGGTTTCTCAATGCTTAAACACGGAGGCTTCTAACTTCATGAAGTGACAATTATTCTCTGCTCATTTTATCTGACTATTGTTGCTTAATAAAATCATTATTAATTTGTTTTTTTCTTGGGACTGGACAGAAAGTAATCGGCATCGACCAGATTAAATTTCTTTTGTTTTAATTCAAGTGTTCTGAGGCCATTTCAACTTTTACTGCAGGAATACCCATCGTTGAATGTTCCATGTTTTGAGTATATTTCCTTCGTCCCAGCATAATATAGGGTATCACTGGTATAAGTGCAGATATTATTGGTGACGTACTGAACCACTTTGCATCGGTTACTTCCATCATTTGTAGACTAACAGTTATAGATATTAGGAGTAATAAGTTTTTGGATCCTTTCGTTCCTTGAAGTACAGGTGGCAAGAGAAAACCGTTAATGCTTATTTTCTACTAGGCAGGCAGTAAGATGTCCAAGTGTGGACACGTGGGAGCAAAACGGCGAGTCTACTGACAGGTGTAAACCACTTCGACCACTTAATTATGCAGTTACCTCCGTGAAGGAAACACCAGATAGTTAATTATATGACGTATTAGCGGGAGGACCATTTGTCGGCAAAAAAAAAGACTGGCACTCTAAAGTGTGCACATATTAAGGAATCAGTGCCCACAATATCTGCAATTATAACTGTGAACACTACATAAGGGCTGATCAAAAAGTTTACATCTGAGGAAGCTGCTGAGGCATATTGCGACTCCCATGCGGGTGTAGATGCAGCGACATGATCGCAGTGGCTTAGTGCAGCATTCGTGTGACTCCAACGTGCGTGCGGTAAATGCGGAAACGTGAACATTGACGAAGTTATTACCAAAAGCGTCCATATAGGACAAACGCGCTGTTACTGTTTTCTTAGCTGTCATCAGAGAGTGAAGAATGTGTATAGACCAGTAAGCGTGTCGAAAATTACCGTAGTAGAATGGTGCATCAAAGGGTGCTGCCGCTTCATGAAAACGTATGCCCCCATATCGCAAATGTCGTGGCGCAGAAGTTACGTCAACGCAAGTTCGAGTTACTCGAGCACCGGCCTTATAATGTCGATTTCTCTCCACGCGATTATCATGCCTTCGGTCCTGCAAAAACGACCTTGAATCGTCAACGATTCCTGTCGGACGAGAATGTGCTGCAGGGAGTTACGGATTTCTTCAGGTAGCAAAAACGGTGTTTTACCACACACATATTTTCAACCTGGCGCATCGGTTCCATGATTGCCTCAAAGCTCGCAGCGATTTTTTCACGATGTTAAAATCACCAACTTTATCTTCCGAATGCAAAAATGTTTTTTTGAGTCCTAGCTACACAGGAAGAAATGACCAACATAATAAAACTGAACAGGCCATGAAGGCCCAACATTAATCATTGGCCGCTGTGTCATCCTCAGCTTATATACGTCAGTGTATGAAGATATTGGAGGGGCATGTGGTCAGCATAGCGCTCTACCGGCCGTATGTAAGTTTCCGAGACCGGGGCCGCTACTTCTCAATAAAGTAGCTCCTCAGTTTGCCTCACAAGGGCTGAGTGCACCCCGCTTGCCAACAGCGCTCCGCAGACCGGATGGTCACCCATCCAAGTGCTAGCCCAGCCTGACAGCGCTAACTTTGGTTAACTGACGGGAACCCATGGTACCACTGCGGCAAGGTCGTTGGCCGACCATCATAATAAAGTAAGAGAAATCATAGCTCACTCCTCGCTACAGCGTAGCTTCAAAAATGGCTCTGAGCACTATGGGACTCAACTGCTGAGGTCATTAGTCCCCTAGAACTTAGAACTAGTTAAACCTAACTAAACTAAGGACATCACAAACATCCATGCCCGAGGCAGGATTCGAACCTGCGACCGTAGCGGTCTTGCGGTTCCAGACTGCAGCGCCTTTAACCGCACGGCGGCGTAGCTTCAGCTTCGCGTTATGACATTGACATGCACACTGTGATTATCGGAACTTCCTAGCGCATTAAAACTGTGTGCCGGAGCGAGACTCGAACTCGGGACCTTTGTCTTTCACGGGGCAGTGCTCTACCTTCTGAGCTACCCAAGCACGACTCAAGCCCCGTCTTCACAGCTTTACTTCCGCCAGTACCTCGTCTCCTACCTTCCAAAATTTGAAGAAGCTCCCCTGCGACCTGCAGGGGAGCATCTGTGAAGATTGGAAGGTAGGAGACGAGGTATTGGCGGAAGTAAAGCTGTGACGACGGGGCGTGAGTCGTGCTTGGGTAACTCAGATGGTAGAGCACTTGCGTGGGAAAGGCAAAGGTCCCGATTTCGAGTCTCGGTCCGGCACACAGATTTAATCCGCCAGGAAGTTTTATATCAGCGCACACTCAGGTGCAGAATGAAAATCTCGTTCATTACGTTGATTATTATTGACAGAATTCATAATGCAGTGTTTTAAAGCAAACTAAGGTGCTTCCCACAGGGTGTACCCAATCAGCAGTGCCACGCTTACATGTCATACATGGATTACTAGCAGTGTGATCGAAGAATCGTGACAAATCCTATGACGTCACAGGAAAGCATGAGAGCTCACGCCACAAATCAAATCTGTGTGATTTTCAGTCGGAGTGTCCCTATGTTGTCTCATCTATGTGGTGGGTGATAAAATTGCAGCATAGTGAAACTCTATGGTTGCTGCAGTTGCAGAGTGCTGAATCAGTGTTGTACGATGCAAGCATGGAAAGTTACAGAGATACAGACGTAAGCATGGCAGCGACAAGGAGAATTTCCAATGCACTTGCAGTACCTGACTTACAGCCAAAAGAGTTAACATCAAAATTTGAAAACCGAAGTAGTGGTTATTGCCAGGGGATGAAGAGGATGCTATTTCATGTTTTTCTTCTCTCTTTAAAATTTTTTTTTTAAATCGGTCGAGAAATGGAAATCACAGTGGAAATCAAAAATGATCTATTTGCAGCATTCAGGTACACCTTCCAGCTACTTCCTTACATAGTCACCGCTCCTACTTGCAAGGGAACCTCCCCATCGCACCCCCCTCAGATTTAGTTATAACTTGGCACAGTGGATAGGCCTTGAAAAACTGAACACAGATCAATCGAGAAAACAGAAAGAAGTTGTGTGGAACTATGAAAAAAATAAGCAAAATATACAAACTGAGTAGTCCATGCGTAAGACAAGCAACATCAAGGATTACCTCAGCGCAGGAGCGCCGTGGTCCCGTGGTTAGCGTGAGTGACTGCGAAACGAGAGGTCCTTCGTTCAAATCTTCCCTCGAATGAAAATTTTAATTCTTTATTTTCAGACAATTATTATCTGTCCGTCTGTCCGTCCGATGCGACTGTGAAACTGTTGCATTCATTTGTTGCAGTTTATGTGACAAACTCTTATGTTTTCATCACTTTTTTGGGAGTGATTATCACATCCACAAGAAAACCTAAATCGGGCAAGGTAGAATAATCGTTTTTCCCATTCGCCAAGTGTACAAGTTAGGTGGGTCGACAACATATTCCTGTCATGTGACGCACATGCCGTCACCAGTGCCGTACAGAATATATCAGACGTGTTTTCCTGTGGAGTAATAGGTTGACCTATGACCTTGCGATCAAATGTTTTCGGTTCCCATTGGAGAGGCACGTCCTTTCGTCTACTAATCGCAAGGTTTTGCGGTGCGGTCGCAAAACACAGACACTAAACTTATTACACTGAACAGAGACGTCAATGAACGAACGGAAAGATCATAACTTTGCGAAAATAAAGAAAGTAAGCTTTTCACTCGAGGGAAGACCTGAACCAAGGCCCTCTCGTTCCGCAGCTGCTCACGCTAACCACGGGACCACGGCGCTCCTGAGCTCACACGATCCTCGATGTTGCCTATCTTGCGCATGGACTACTCAGTTTGTATATTTTGCTTACTTTTTTCATGGTTCTACACAACTTCTACCTGTTTTCTCGATTGATCTGTGTTCAGTTTTTCAACGCCTATCCACTGTGCCAACTTATAACTAAAGCTGAGGGGGATGCGATGGGGAGGTTCCCTTGTTAGAGATTTGTCGTAGCCTGATACCATCTTACCAATATCCTCGTCACAGAAGAAAGCCATCTCTGGTTCCGCCTAGTCTCTAAGCTATTCTGTCTCTCGTTCTCTGGGCCAAAATGCTGTCCCCACACATATCGTGTATGTGAGCTAAGAGCTGAATATAAGACTGAGGGAAGTCCGGCCCGCATGGTGGGTGATCAAATATTTCCCATCGAAAGTGTTCTAGGAACGTCTTTGTTGCAGCTGTTTTGTGCACCCCGATCATTGTCACAAAGAGGAACAATGCCTCATCACAACCTTCCTCTTCTCTTGTTCTGAACTGTCCTTCGTAGACAATTTTTCCAAATCGCTCCATCTTACTGAATAAGATCATCGCTTGAGACTCGCTGCCTTCTGGGAGCCCCTGCATCATGAACGTCTGTACGCCCAGCTTCAAAGTTCGTGTGCCGTTGCCAGACTTTGCTGTCACGCATGGCTGTCACGATATGTGGGCTGCATGAAATCAAGAGGAACCCCCGGCATGAAGAAATCGAATGGGATACTCAATTCACGCTTGGTGGGACACTATTGTTTTTCTACACGATTCGTTTTCCCTGATGAAATAGCAGCAAAAATTGAAGTCTGTTTTCCGCGATCAACTGAATCATATCTTCGTTGAGATTTCAGTCCCTTGTAGCAACCATTGGTTGGTGGGGTCAGGCTCGCGAAAGCTCACATTTGTATTCTCTTGCAATGGAAACGTAACTTAAGACTGTAACAGTTGCTAGAACAAATTTTTCTCTAGAAACTAGGGAGCTTTAACGTAACTATTAAGGTAATATTGTCTACCAACCAAAATCTCATAATTCACATAAAGGGTCACATGAAAAACATCCGGGAAGATGGACGCAAAATTATTAGAAAGAATCTCGGTCTGTAACGAAACAGGAACCTCCCTCTATGTAAGTACTTGGCCTTTTCTGTTGTTTTTTTTCTCGCTATTTCTGTAGTAAAATGGCTCCTCAAGTTATTTATATAAGAAATAGAGTGCACTTCCCCATTAGAATAAAATCTGTATTCTCTACCAGCACATCTGCCAGAGATTATTCTGTAAAATTTTTATTTTCAGCTGTCTTTCCTATTTATCCACCCTATTCTCAATCTCGTAAGTCATCTCTTTCGTTTCTTGCATGTGTGTCTCATTCTTCCTACTGTTGTTGTTGTTGTGGTCTTCAGTCCTGAGACTGGTTTGATGCAGCTCTCCATGCTACTCTATCCTGTGCAAGCTTCTTCATCTCCCAGTACCTACTGCAACCTACATCCTTCTGAATCTGCTTAGTGTATTCATCTCTTGGTCTCCCTCTACGATTTTTACCCTCCACGCTGCCCTCCAATACTAAATTGGTGATCCCTTGATGCCTCAGAACATGTCCTACCAACCGATCCCTTCTTCTGGTCAAGTTGTGCCACAAACTTCTCTTCTCCCCAATCCTATTCAATACTTCCTCATTAGTTATGTGATCTACCCATCTAATCTTCAGCATTCTTCTGTAGCACCACATTTCGAAAGCTTCTATTCTCTTCTTGTCCAAACTATTTACCGTCCATGTTTCACTTCCATACATGGCTACACTCCATACGAATACTTTCAGAAATGACTTCCTGACACTTAAATCAATACTGGATGTTAACAAATTTCTCTTCTTCAGAAATGCTTTCCTTGCCATTGCCAGCCTACATTTTATATCCTCTCTACTTCGACCATCATCAGTTATTTTGCTACCCAAATAGCAAAACTCCTTTACTACTTTAAGTGCCTCATTTCCTAATCTAATTCCCTCAGCATCACCCGACTTAATTAGACTACATTCCATTATCCTTGTTTTGCTTTTGTTGATGTTCATCTTATATCCTCCTTTCAAGACACTGTCCATTCCATTCAACTGCTCTTCCAAGTCCTTTGCTGTCTCTGACAGAATTACAATGTCATCGGCGAACCTCAAAGTTTTTATTTCTTCTCCATGAATTTTAATACCTACTCCGAATTTTTCTTTTGTTTCCTTTACTGCTTGCTCAATATACAGATTGAACAACATCGGGGAGAGGCTACAACCCTGTCTTACTCCCTTCCCAACCACTGCTTCCCTTTCAAGTCCCTCGACTCTTATAACTGCCATCTGGTTTCTGTACAAGTTGTAAATAGCCTTTCGCTCCCTGTATTTTACCCCTGCCACCTTTAGAATTTGAAAGAGAGTATTCCAGTCAACATTGTCAAAAGCTTTCTCTAAGTCTACAAATGCTAGAAATGTGGGTTTGCCTTTCCTTAATCTTTCTTCTAAGATAAGTCGTAAGGTCAGTATTGCCTCACGTGTTCCAGTGTTTCTACGGAATCCAAACTGATCTTCCCCGAGGTTGGCTTCTACTAGTTTTTCCATTCGTCTGTAAAGAATTCGTGTTAGTATTTTGCAGCTGTGACTTATTATTCCTACTATGTTGCTGGAAAAGCTGATCAGTACTATATTTCAGGTTTCCCTTGCTTATATCGACAGCTTGGGTTATAATTTTTTTATCAAAGCATCCTAACTTTTCATTTATGACGTTATCAAATTTTCCTTCTTTTACAGATACGTGAACATTAACCCCTTTGGTTTTGAAACTTCATTTATGACCTTACTAAAACCTTTATTTACCTTTGACTTAACTTCGGAAATTTTATTTTCCTTATCCCAATTCTCATTTCTTTTTGAATTGCTTCTATTCTTTCTCGAATTTTTCACCTGGCTTTTCTATCTTTTCACCCACTTCTGTTTGTGGTTCTCCAACAGTTGCTATCGTTTTATTAATTTCTTTTTGTGATATTTCCACTTTTACCAATACTACCTGAAACATAATTTTTGTTGCACCTTTCGAATTTCCCTCCATTTCAATACCTAGTTGTGATTTCATAACTAGCCATTCCTCCTTATTTTCCGTAATAGGTCCCGTTTTCTTTTCTCCCATCTGTCCACTTTCTCATATTCGCAAACTCGCTTCAATCGTCACGTAGCAGACACCCCCCCCCCCCCCCAAAAAAAAAACACCAAACAAAAAAAAGCTAAATCATCCATCTATTAAATTTCGAACTTTGATCCCACAGATTTCAGTGTTTACGTAAGACAGTATTGAAAACAGAACGGTTCTGTCAAGACACGACGACGTATCTAACGAAACAGGGACCTTCCTGACTTTACTTCAACCAGAAATGACCGTTTTGTACAAAACTTGTTAATACGTTTTTATATGAGAATCAGGGAAGATCAGTTTGAATTCCAGAGAAATGTAGGAACATGCAATACTGACCCTGGACTTATCTTAGGAGGTAGGTGAAGGCAAGCCTACGTTTATAGCATCTGTAGAATTAGAGAAACCGTTTGATAGTGTTGACTGGAATGCTCTCTTTCAAATTCTGGTGGTGGCAGAGGTAAAAATACAGCGACCATAAAGCTATTTACAACTTGCAGAAAAACCAGGCGTCAGTTACGGGAGTCGAGGGGTATGAAAGGCAGTCAGTGGTCAGTGGTTGACAACGGGGAGGAAAAGATCTTTATACAATCCCTGAAGACATTCAGTCTGAACGTTGAGCAAGCCGCAAAAAAAACCAAAGAAAAATTTGGAGTAGGAATTGTTAAAGCCCAGGGAGAAGAAAAAGGCAGAGGGCAGAGGGGAAAAAAAGTGCCAATCCAAGACCCAAGGAAAGAAAACTCTGCGATAGCTGGGTTGAGATGTAAGAGCGGTATCGGTTTTCTTGCTGCTTGCGACAGGTCATGTAAGGGTAGGCGTTGTTAGTAGTGGGTATCATGCAGGCTGATACCTTTGACGTTACGGAGCGGTGTTGCTCGGCGGTTGCAGCTGGGTACCAGTGTTGGCTTCTCGGTCAGCATCAGCATACCTGTAATAGTTGGGTTCATCATTGTTTAGTGTCCGATAGGTCATATATCGGATTCACAGTGTAGGGTAGTGTTGGCGGTTTCTTTGTGCGTTTGTGTGAGAGCTTGTCGGTATCCCTTCTGTAGCCTATTGGTCGGCTTTAATAGCAGCTGGCGTATTGGGTAAGTGTATCTGATTTTCAGGGGCTTGTCGATGTTGTCGCTTGTGGGTGTATGTTAGCTCGTCATTGGTGGTTATCCCCTAGCAAGCAATATCTTTGGCCGCTTATGCTTCCACCCACGGATGACCATTCCTCTTGAGACATCCTGTGTCAAATACGTCGACTTCACAGCCTACATGAAATCTGTTATGTAAACAAACAGTTTCTGTAACGATTTCTTGGTTTGGAATGGAATGTGGTTACCTATTACTCATAGTTTATGGTTTAGCTCATCTCTAGTTTGCTCAGCAGACACCTTAAATACAAAAGCGGCACATTGTGGTTTTATAATTCTGCATCTCGCACGAATCTTCGTAACCCCATCGTCTCTAATATGTCGACATTGGCAGCATATTAGGATATGCTTACACTGTAAAATATTGTCCTAAATGCTATTGCGATGTACAGCCACCTTCAGCGGTACAGTAACGAAGAAGAGACTGAATGTTAGATTGTTTGTACTTGAGTAGCTTGGTCAATAGTATGGAACAGTATCTTTATGATGAATAGTTACACGGTTTAAAGATACGTTCTAAAACATAAGTGCCTACTCGTAAATTTTTGCCAGCGGAAGCAACATATCTGTAGAAAATGGTTCAAATGTCTCTGAGCACTATGGGACTTGACTTCTGAGGTCATCAGTCCCCTACAACTTAGAACTACTTAAACCTAACTAACCTAAGGACACCACACACAACCATGTCCGAGGCAGGATTCGAACCTGCGACCGTAGCGGTCGCGCGGTTCCAGACTGTAGCGCCTAGAACCGCTCGGCCACCCCGGCCGGCCATGTCTGTAGACCCATGCCTGAAACGTGATGCACATACAACATCAGAATGAACTTCCACTGTGCAGTGTGCTTTTTTTCAAACTTCCTGCTAAACTGAAAACGAATATCTTACCAGTACTCGAACTCGGAAACTTGCCTCTCGTGAGAAATCCCCTGCACAGCTGAGCTATCTCTCTCCTTTTTTTTCTGCGTTCGTCATTTAACTTCTTGAACTTTGCTAATTTCAAACAAAATATGATGCAGTGGTCGTGCCCATACACACAATGATGTCAGATGCAGTTTCATTGTCCTCCCCGCACTGTAACTAAGAAAACGATTTTCTTTATCAGTTACATGCCATCGATAGTCGTAAAGGCAGCATCGGTGCCGGCCGCGGTGGTCTAGCGGTTCTAGGCGCGCAGTCCGGAACCGCGCGGCTGCTACGCTCGCAGGTTTGAATCCTGCCTCGGGCATGGATGTGTGTGATGTCCTTAGGTTAGTTAGGTTTAAGTAGTTCTAAGTTCTAGGGGACTGATGACCACAGATGTTAAGTCCCATAGTGCTCAGAGACAGCCAGCAGCATCGGTCGTAAAGTTTTAATCTGTTGCAACAAACACATTAAAAATTTACGATCGGTACTGCCTTTCTTCGTATCCTGGATCTCATTAATACCGCCGTGGAGCACGCTGTTCCTGATGGAAGAAAACCTGAAGTTACAAGCCATGTTTGTATTACCTTTCTACATAATTGATTCCATCGTTACTGATTAAAAGCAGTTGATGGATTATAGTAGGTGAAATGGGTTCTATGCCTTCTTTATAAAGCAGTGAATCAAATCATCTCAGGATTAAAATTTGTAAAAAGCGAAACTGTGTAAGACAAAACCGAGTAGTAAAAATATAGAACAGTTTAATAAAACAGCAATTCTTGAATGAGTCGAACACTTCTTTCGACGTTAATTACAGCACAATTGAAACACAATGAAGTTCATTCAGGTACGAATGTGTCGAAAAAATTTCACTTGCTTTAAAACTTGACGTCTCCTGGAAGCAATGTTGTCATTTAGCCTCGCAGTGACGATGCGTTTATATGTAAACATACTCCCGCTTTTTCTTTGTGTCTGACTATTAGAGTTCTTAAAGGCGTGGAGGTAACTAAGTTCAAGAATACTAGAGCATGGTTAGCAAAAATCTCTCTCTATTTTCGTTTCACCTGCAGTTCGTCATGCCGTGTTGTGATTCTGCATTTGAGTTTAAAGGGCTCTGGTTCGTCCACACTCGTTATACAGCGGAGAAATTGACCAGACAACCGTATTTTGCTTATAGGCTAAAAATCGCTCAGGATCTGGTCGTATCACCTATTGTACAGTGGATGGACGAAAGTGTGGAAACTGTTCCGGCGTATCGACAAGCGCCGGCAGAAAGATGAAGAGCAAAAAAGCAGAGAAGGTTGTGAGAGGACGTCAGCTAATAACCCGCTGACTAGGACCGCACCACGACAGGAACGGCATCAACGAGAAGAGAATATAATCGTCCCTGCTGCCAGCCTCTGCTGCACAGTACTACACCGGTACTAGGAGAGCACCACGATAGCAGTTATTAGTGATTTATATCCATTGCTTGTACGGACATAGCTTATAGAGAAATACACTGACCGTTTGCCTGTCTCCCATCGCTTGAGACACGTTCTTGTAATACAAAGTTAAGTATTGTCTATCTTCTTTATTGTAATAAAATCTATTAATACGATTAGCTTGAATTGTTGTATAGCATTCCGAGAACGCAGCTTCCTTTAGGCATCCTATACGAGACGAGTGGGCAGAACCCCTCAGAAACACCGGAAGACATGTTTGCTTAAATTTAAACGCAGATGCTAGTCGAGCCGGCATGTCGCGATGTTGCATTTGTCCACGAACGTCACAAGTGTCAGTCGTGTTCAGATAACGTTCTGTGTAGTTGTGGGTGTATTAAGCCGGGGCTCGATGCAATCGAATGTTGGCAAATTGTTCTTGCTAGTGTGGTGGATGCCTCCATAACCAAGGTAGCCAAGGTGTTTGGTGTTTCAAGAGCTACACAGCGAAAATATGTACAGCATACAGGGAAAGCGGAAAAACAAGAACAGCTAAGTCACATCGCAGACAAAAGCATATATTGAATGGTCGTAATGGACGGCCTTTGGAAAGTATTCTGACGAAAATGTGCGACAGCTACAAAAGTCACTAGAGAACCGTCGCACTCTCAAATCTAGTCGGCACGAAAACGACACGAAAGGAGTTCCATAAGCAGGAAACAGCCGAGCGATCTGAAACTCCAAAACCATTCATCAGTGATGCAAATGTCCTAAACAGGAGAAGGAGGTACCAAAGCCATAAATCCTGGTTATGGAGTATCTGGAGAACATCATTCGTTCAGTTGAGTCTTGTTTCACAATTTTCCCAAATTCTGCTCGTGGTCTAGCGGCTAACGTTGCTGCCTGTGGACCTCGGGGTGCCGGGTTCGATTCCCGGCTGGGTTGGGGATTTTCTCCTCCCGGCGACTGGGTGTTTGTGTTGTCCTCTTCATTTCATCATCATCATCATTCGTAACAGTGGCTAGACTGAAGTGAGAAGAAAACTGGACAATGTAAGAATTGGGAATTTGTACAGGCGCTGATGGCCGAGCAGTTGAGCGCCCCCAAACCAAACATCATCATCATCATCCCAAGTTCTGGCCGAGTTTATGTAGCAACAGTGAAACATGGTGGGATTTCAGTGATGATTTGGGCAGCAATATTGTGACATTGCATGTGCTTCGTTCAAAATCGTTCAAAAAGCTAACAAGCACTATGGGACTTAATTTCATTGCGGTGATATCCTTTCACGAAGTTATAATCAGCAATTTTCTGAGGTCATCAGTCACCTAGACTTACAACTACGTAAACCTAACCTAAGTTTTCTTTTGGTCATCGGTCTACGGACTGGTTAGATGCGGCCCGCCAAGAATTCCTTTCCTGTGCTAACCTCTTCATCTCAGAGTAGCACTTGCAACCTACGTCCTCAATTATTTGCTTGACGTATTCCAATCTCTGTCATCCTCTACAGTTTTTGCCCTCTACAGCTCCATCTAGTACCATGGAAGTCATTCCCTCATGTCTTAGCTGATGTCCTATCATCCTGTACCTTCTCCTTATCAGTGTTTTCCACATATTCCTTTCCTCTCCGATTCTGCATAGAACCTCCTCATTCCTTACCTTATCAGTCTACCTAATTTTCAACATTCGTCTATAGCACCACATCTCAAATGCTTCGATTCTCTTCTGTTCCAGTTTTCCCACAGTCCACATTTCAATACCATACAATGCTGTACTCCAGACGTACATCCTCAGAAATCTCTTCCTCAAATTAAGGCCGGCATTTGATATTAGTAGACTTCTCTTGGCCAGAAATGCCTTTTTTGCCATAGCAAGCCTGCTTTTGATGTCCTCCTTGCTCCGTTCGTCATTGGTTATTTTACTGCCTAGGTAGCAGAATTCCTTAACTTCATTGACTTCGTGACCATCAATCCTGATGTTAAGTTTCTCGCTGTTCTCATTTCTACTACTTCTCATTACCTTCGTCTTCCTCCGATTTACTCTCAAACCATACTGTGTACTCATTAGACTGTTCATTCCGTTCAGCAGATCATTTAATTCTTCTTCTTTTTCACTCAGGATAGCAATGTCATCAGCGAATCGTATCATTGATATCCTTTCACCTTGTATTTTAATTCCACTCCTGAACCTTTCTTTTATTTCCATCATTGCTTCCTCGATGTACAGATTGAAGAGTAGGGGCGAAAGGCTACAGCCTTGTCTTACACCCTTCTTAATACGAGCACTCCGTTCCTGATCGTCCACTCTTATTATTCCCTCTTGGTTGTTGTACATATTGTATATGACCCGTCTCTCCCTATAGCTTACCCCTACTTTTTTCAGGATCTCGAACAGCCTGCACTATTTTATATTGTCGAACGCTTTTTCCAGGTCGACAAATCCTATGAATGTGTCTCGATTTTTCTTTAGCCTTGCTTCCATTATTAGCCGTAACGTCAGAATTGCCTCTCTCGTCCCTTTACTTTTCCTAAAGCCAAACTGATCGTCACCTAGCGCATTCTCAATTTTCTTTTCCATTCTTCTGTATATTATTCTTGTAACCAGCTTCGATGCATGAGCTGTTAAGCTGATTGTGCGATAATTCTCGCAATTGTCAGCTCTTGCCGTCTTCGGAATTGTGTGGATGATGCTTTTCCGAAAGTCAGATGGTATGTCGCCAGACTCATATATTCTACACACCAAAGTGAATAGTCGTTTTGTTGCCACTTCCGTCAATGATTTTAGAAATTCTGATGGAATGTTATCTATCCCTTCTGCCTCATTTGACCGTAAGTCCTCCAATGCTATTTTAAATTCCGATTGTAATAATGGATTCCCTATCTCTTCTAAATCGACTCCTGTTTCTTCTTCTATCGCATCAGACAAATCTTCACTCTCATAGAGGCTTTCAATGTATTCTTTCCACCTATCTGCTCTCTCCCCTGCATTTAACAGTGGAATTCCCGTTGCACTCTTAATGTTACCACCGTTGCTTTTCATGTCACCAAAGGTTGTCTTGACTTTCCTGTATGCTGAGTTTGTCCTTCCGACAATCGTATCTTTTTCGATGTCTTCACATTTCTCCTACAGCCATTTCGTCTTAGCTTCCCTGCACTTCCTATTTATTGCATTCCTCAGCGACTTGTATTTCTGTATTCCTGATTTTCCCGGAACATGTTTGTACTTCCTCCTTTCATCAATCAACTGAAGTATTTCTTCTGTTACCCATGGTTTCTTCGCAGCTACCTTCTTTGAACCTATGTTTTCCTTCCCAACTTCTGTGATGGCCCTTTTTAGAGATATCCATTCCTCTTCAACTGTACTGCCTACTGCGCTATTCCTTATTGCTGTATCTATAGCGTTAGAGAACTTCAAACGTATCTCGTCATTCCTTAGTACTTCCGTATCCCACTTCTTTGTGTATTGATTCTTCCTGACTAATGTCTTGAACTTCAGCCTACTCTTCATCACTACTATATTGTGATCTGAGTCTATAACTGCTCCTGGTTACGCCTTTCAATCCAGTATCTGATTTCGGAATCTCTGTCTGACCATGATGTAATCTAATTGAAATCTTCCCGTATCTCCCGGCCTTTTCCAAGTATACCTCCTCCTCTTGTGATTCTTGAACAGGGTATTAGCTATTACTAGCTGAAACTTGTTACAGAACTCAATTAGTCTTCCTCATATTTCATTTCTTGTCCCAGGTCCATATTCTCCTGTAACCTTTTCTTCTACTCCTTCCCCTACAACTGCATTCCAGTCGCCCATGACTATTAGATTTTCGTCCCCCTTTACATACTGCATTACCCTTTCAATATCCTCATACACTTTCTCTATCTGTTCATCTTCAGCTTGCGACGTCGGCATGTATACCTGAACTATCGTTGTCGGTGTTGGTCTGCTGTCGATTCTCATTAGAACAACCCGGTCGCTGAACTGTTCACAGTAACGCACCCTCTGTTCTACCTTTCTATTCATAACGAATTCTACACCTGTTATACCATTTTCTGCTGCTGTTGATACTACCCGATACTCATCTGACCAAAAATCCTTGTCTTCCTTCAACTTCACTTAACTGACCCCTACTATATCTAGTTTGAGCCTTTGCATTTCCCTTTTCAGATTTTCTAGTTTCCCTACCACGTTCAAGCTTCTGACATTCCACGCCCCGACTCGTAGAACGTTATCCTTTCGTTGGTTATTCAATCTTTTTCTCATGGTAACCTCCCCTTGGCAGTCCCCTCCCGGAGATCCGAATGGGGGACTATTCCGGAATCTTTTGCCAATGGAGAGCTCATCATAACACTTCTTCAATTACAGGCCACATGTCCTGTGGATACACGTTACGTGTCTTTAATGCAGTGGTTTCCATTGCCTTCTGCATCCTCATGTCTTTGATCATTGCTGATTCTTCCGCCTTTAGGGGCAATTTCCCACCCCTAGGACAGAGAGTGCCCTGAACCTCTATCCGCTCCTCCGCCCTCTTTGACAAGGCCGTTGGCAGAATGAGGCTGACTTCTTATGCCGGAAGTCTTCGGCCGCCAATGCTGATTATTTATCAAAATTTTGACAGCGGCGAGGATCGAACCCGGGACCGAAGACGTTTTTATTATGAATCAAAGACGCTACCCCTAGACCACGGAGGTAACCTAAAGATATGACACACATCCATGCCCGAGGCAGGATTCGAACCTGCAACCGTAGCAGCCACGTGATTCCATACTGAAGCGCCTAGAACCGCTCGGCTACAGCGGCCGGCATGGGCTTCGTGGTCGCTTTTCAGTATCGCATTACTGCCAAGGATTATGTACCACTTTGGATGGTCAGGTCCTCCCCATGGTACAACCTTATTCTCCTACGGTGATGATATTTACCAAGACGACGGGATACACAGTTTTGTCCAAGAGCTATTTTGTGAGCATGAGGATGAACTGTCGCATCTTCCCTGGACACCACATCCACCGTATCCCAATATTACTGACCCTTTGTATAATACATTTGAGACAAGGATATCTGATTGCTGTCCACTTGCATGATCGTTACACTATGTGATAAGAGTATCCGGACACCCCCAAACACATACGTTTTTCATATTAGGTGCATTTTGTTGCCCCCTAGTGCCAGGTACTCCATATCAGCGACCTCAGTAGTCATTAGACATCGTGAGAGAGCAGAAAGACGCGCTCCGCGGAACTCACGAACTTCGAACGTGGTCTGGTGACTGGATGTCACTTATGTCATACGTTTCTACGCGAGGTTTCGACAGTACTAAACATCCGTAGGTCCACTGTTTCCGATGTGATGGTGAAGTGGAAACGTGAATGGACACGTGCAGCACAAAAGCATATAGGCCGACCACGTCTGTTGACTAACAGAGACCGCCGACAGTTGAAGAGGGTCGTAATGTATAATAGGCAGACAACTATCCTCACCCTCACACAGGAATTCCAAACTGCATCAGGATCCACTGCAAGAACTATGACAGTTAAGCGGGATGTGAGAAAACTTGGATTTCATGGTCGAGCGGCTGCTCATAAGCCACACTTCACGCTGGTAAATGCAAAACGACGCCTCGCATGGTGTAAGGAGTGTAAACATTGGACAATTGAACAGTGGAAAAATGTTGTGTGGAGTGACGAATCACAATGTGGCAATCCGATGGCAGGGTGTGGGTATAGCGAATTCCCGGTGAAAGTCATGTGCCAGCGTGTGTAGTCGATTAGCAGTTAGGTTTTGGAACATATACTGAATTCGAACGTTACGAAGTACCTCGAAGAAAACGATTTATTGACACGTAGTCAGCAAGGATTCAGAAAATATCGTTATTGCGAAACACAACTAGCTCTTTATACTCATGATGTAATGAGTCTATCGACCGGGGATGTCAAATTGATTCCATATTTTTAGATTTCCAGAATGCTTTGACACCGTTCCTCACAAGCGTCTTCTAACCAAACTGCGTGCCTATGGAACATCACCTCAGTCGTTCGACTGGATTCGTGATTTCCTGTCAGAAAGGACTCAGTTCGTAGTAATAGACGGAAAGTCATCGAGTAAAACAGAAGTAATATCCGGCGTTCCACAAGGAAGTGTTATAGGCCCTCTATTGTTCCTGATCTATATTAACGATATAGGAGACAATGTGAGTAGCCGTCTCAGATTGTATGCAGATGCTGCTGTCATTTAACGTCTTGTAAAGTCATCACATGAGCAAAACGAAATGCAAAATGATTTAGATATCTGTGTGGTCAGAAAAGTGGCTGTTGACCCTGAATAAAGAAAAGTGTGAATTTATTCACATGAATACTAAAACAAATCCACTAAATTTCGATTACGCAGTAAGTCACACAAATCTGACGGCTGAAAATTCAACTAAATACTTAGGGATTGCCATTAGAAATAACCGAAATTGGAACGATCACATAGATAATGTTGTGGGTACAGCAGACCAAAGACTGCGATTCCTTGGCAGAACACTTAGAAGGTGCAACAGCTCTACTATAGAGACCGCTTACACCGCGGTTGTCCGCCCTATTCTGGAGTTATTGCTTTGCACTGTGGCATCCTCATCAGGGGGACTGACAGGCGACATCGAAAAAGTACAAAGAAGGGCATCTCGTTTTGCATTATCGCGAAATAGGGGAGATAGTGCCACAGACATGATCCGTGGATTGGAGTGGCAATCATTGAAACAAAGGCGTTTTTCGTTGCGACGGGACCTTCTCATGAAATTTCAATCACCTGTTTTCTCCTCCTATTGCGAAAACGTTCTGTTGGCACCCAGCTACATTGAAAGAGATTATCATCACGATAAAATAAGAGAAATCAGGGCCCGCACAGAAAAATTGAAGTGCTCGTTTTTCCCACGCGCCATTCGAGAGTGGGACGGTAGAGAGACAGTTTGTAGGTGGTTCACTGAACCCTCTGCCAGGCTCTTTATTGTGAATAATAGAGTAATCATTTAGATGTAGATGAACCTCGTGACATATTTTGCGTATTTACATTCAATGTCTTGTGGAATAGTTATCTACGGTAACTGATGATTTAGAAGGAAAATAATGACTGGATAAATGGCTGTTGTAAAAATAAAATGTGGTGGCCACCCACGGACGTCATGTATATACCTCTTCAAGTAGCTGGGTCCCTTATTACGACGTTACAGTAAACATATTGGCTAAAGAAATTCGTCATAAATTATTCTTCACAATTTGAGAATAACAGTGATGTCCATACCTACAGCACTACAAGGAAAAAATGACCTTTTCTACCCGTCAGCGGCTCAGGAAGGAGTTCAGCTACGGAAACAACTGTGTTTGATCATTTTCCCAGTAACACCTATTGTATAATAGGTGCTAAAGTACGTTTTAAGAATGAGTAGACTAAAACAGTATTGTGTTCAGTCATGTTAAAATTAATCATATATACATATTTTGTAAACTGACTCGTTCCTCATCGTTTCGCTACAAGAACCGTTCAAATGATCTACGGAATATCTAAGTAACTTAAGGTTGGTACATACTGCTCAAACTGATAGTAGATATGAGATTCTAAACAAGTGACGAAATTGAGTACGATTTGGGTAATAACATTTCCGGTTGACACGGTTTCGCTGTTGAAATGTTTACGATTTTTGTTCCATTGTATCTACGCAGTGCAGGAGAGATGTACTGGCGGAAGTAAATTTCCGACCCGTTTCTGGATAAATATATTAACAACCATCAATTAGAGCGACGTATCACGCTGACGTGGTACGAATCATTGTGATACATAGTAAGCTACATGCTGTTCACCGAACCGATTTACTCAACAGAACACACATATTAACACACAGATTCACACATTGTTCAGCCAACGATATATGACAAAGGCTTCAAAGAAGACTTGATGTCACTCTAAGACGACCTAGTAGGTTCATTGACAAAAATATGGTGCAATCGCAAACACAACATACTACCGTGCCTAATACGGTGTAGGAAAACCGTTGTCATTCAAAACAGCTTGCAGTCGTTTCGGAATAGCTAACTCAATGTCGTGTATCAGTTTCACGTAAGCCTTATAAATTCATCTTCCAAAATAGTGGCAAATATAGGCAGCCTATGTGATCAAGTGTATCCGGAGACGAGGATGAAAATTACTTACGAGTACGTAGCACCCTCCATCGGTAACGCTTGAATTCAATATGGTGTTGGCCCACCCTTAGCCTTGATGACGGCTTCAACTCTCGCATGCATACGTTCAGTCAGGTGCTGGAAGGTTTCTTGGTGAATGACAGCCCATTCTTCACGGAGTGCTGCACTGAGGAGAGGTATCTATTTCGGTCGGTGAGGCCTGGCACGAAATCGGCGTTCCAAAACGTCCCAAAGGGGTTCTATAGGATACACGTCAGGACTCTGTGCACGCCAGTACATTAAAGGGATGTTATTGTCGTGTAACTACTCCGCCAAAAGCCGCGCATTGGCTCGATCGTGTTGAAAGATGCAATCGCCATCACTCAATTGCTCTTCAACTGTAGGAAGCAAGAAGGTGCCTAAAATATCAGTGTAGGCCTGTAATTCAGCAGATTACTCGTACTTCCGTTTTTGGGTATTGGTGTGACTTGAGCAATTTTCCAGTCTTTAGGTACGGATCTTTCTGTCAGCGAGCGGTTGTATATAATTGCTAAACATGGAGCTATAGTATCAGCATAATCTGAGAGGAATCCGACTGGTATGATTCGTTTGTTTGCAAGTTTCGCAAATACACGGAGATCAAAAGCAGCTGAACGTAATAGTATGGGAATCTCAGCAATATGCTTCTTCCAGTCCACGGTTCCATCACTATGTACACCCGAAAATTAGTTGCATTCTATCCTATTTACCGACCCCTGCTCATGTTCTGTATCAGTTGTTGGATAACAATTTGTTATACAGTAGTGAATAAATTGTGTTTCTTCTTTTAAAATTTAGGGAGAGTCTATTTTCTGAAAAAAACATTTATTAATCTTTGGAAAATATCATTTGCCACATCTTCTGTTGCTTCCTCTCTCTATCGTCTGTAAAAAGTACCAATTCTGATTGTTAAATGTTGAGCACAATAACATTCACGTGTGTAAAGAATATGAGTGGACCCAGAATTGGATCCTATGGGACTCCCTTTTTGATCTCTCGCCAGTCAGCAAACATTACTATCCTTTCGACATAGTTTGAACTACTCACCACAACCCTTTGCATTCTGTTTATGATTCGAAGAGCTGTGCGAAAAACCACCAGTTCCACGAAGCTTCAGTTTTTCTGAGAGGGTAATATGACCTACACAATCGAATACCTTAGAAAGAACACAAAAAATACCAGCTGGCCATATATTGTTATTTAAGGCTTCTACTATTTGAGGCACAGTACCAGTGGTCTAGGGGTAGCGTCTTTGATTCATAATCAAAAACGTCTTCGGTCTAGGGTTCGATCCCCCCACTGCCTAAATTTTGATAAATAATCAGCATTGGCGGCCGAAGACTTCCGGCATAAGAAGTCAGCCTCATTCTGCCAACGGCCTTGTCAAAGAGGGCGGAGGAGCGGATAGAGTTTCAGGGCACTCTCTTGTCCTAGGGGTGGGAAATTGCCCCTAAAGGCGGAAGAATCAGCAATGATCAAAGACATGAGGATGCAGAAGGCAATGGAAACCACTGCATTAAAGACACGTAACGTGTATCCACAGGACATGTGGCCTGTAATTCAAGAAGTGTCATGATGATCTCTCCATTGGCAAAAGATTCCGGAATAGTCCCCCATTCGGATCTCTGGGAGGGGACTGCCAAGGGGGAGGTTACCATGAGAAAAAGATTGAATAATCAACGAAAGGATAACGTTCTACGAGTCGGGGCGTGGAATGTCAGAAGCTTGAACGTGGTAGGGAAACTAGAAAATCTGAAAAGGGAAATGCAAAGGCTCAATCTAGATATAGTAGGGGTCAGTGAAGTCAAGTGGAAGGAAGACAAGGATTTCTGGTCAGATGAGTATCGGGTAATATCAACAGCAGCAGAAAGTGGTATAACAGGTGTAGGATTCGTTATGAATAGGAAGGTAGGACAGAGGGTGCGATACTGTGAACAGTTCAATGACGGGGTTGTTCTAATCAGAATCGACAGCAGACCAACACCGACAACGATAGTTCAGGTATACATGCCGACGTCGCAAGCTGAAGATGAACAGATAGAGAAAGTGTATGCGGATATTGAAAGGGTAATACAGTTTGCAAACGGGGACGAAAATCTAATAGTCATGGGCGACTGGAATGCAGTTGTAGGGGAAGGAGTAGAAGAAGAGGTTACAAGAGAATATGGGCTTGGGACAAGGAATGAAATATGTGAAAGACTAACTGAGTTCTGTAACAAGTTTCAGCTAGTAATAGCGAATACCCTGTTCAAGAATCACAAGAGGAGGAGGTATACTTGGAAAAGGCCGGGAGATACGGGAAGATTTCAATTAGATTACATCATGGTCAGACAGAGATTCCGAAATCAAATACTGGACTGTAAGGCGTACCCAGGAGCAGTTATAGACTCAGATCACAATATAGTAGTGATGAAGAGTAGGCTGAAGTTCAAGACATTAGTCAGGAAGAATCAATACGCGAAGAAGTGGGATACGGAAGTACTAAGGAATGACGAGATACGTTTGAAGTTCTCTAACGCTATAGATACAGCAATAAGGAATAGCGCAGTAGGCAGTACAGTTGAAGAGGAATGGACATCTCTAAAAAGGGCCATCACAGAAGTTGGGAAGGAAAACATAAGTACAAAGAAGGTAGCTGCGAAGAAACCATGGGTAACAGAAGAAATACTTCAGTTGATTGATGAAAGGAGGAAGTACAAACATGTTCCGGAAAATCAGGAATACAGAAACACAAGTCGTTGAGGAATGAAATAAATAGGAAGTGCAGGGAAGCTAAGCCGAAATGGCTGCAGGAGAAATGTGAAGACATCGAAAAAGATATATTGTCGGAAGGACAGACTCAACATACAGGAAAGTCAAAACAACCTTTGGTGACATTAAAAGCAACGGTGGTAACATTAAGAGTGCAACGGGAATTCCACTGTTAAATGCAGAGGAGAGAGCAGATAGGTGGAAAGAATACATTGAAAGCCTCTATGAGGGTGAAGATTTGTCTGATGTGATAGAAGAAGAAACAGGAGTCGATTTAGAAGAGATAGGGAATCCATTATTACAATCGGAATTTAAAATAGCTTTGGAGGACTTACGGTCAAATAAGGCAGAAGGGATAGATAACATTCCATCAGAATTTCTAAAATCATTGGGGAAAGTGGCAACAAAACGACTATTCACGTTGGTGTGTAGACTATACGAGTCTGGCGACATACCATCTGACTTTCGGAAAAGCATCATCCACACAATTCCGAAGACGGCAAGAGCTGACAAGTGCGAGAATTATCGCGCAATCAGCTTGACAGCTCATGCGTCGAAGCTGGTTACAAGAATAATATACAGTAGAATGGGAAAGAAAATTGAGAATGCGGTGGGTGACTATCAGTTTGGCTTTAGGAGAAGTAAAGGGACGAGAGAGGCAATTCTGACGTTACGGCTAATAATGGAAGCAAGGCTAAAGAAACAAGCGTTCGACAATATAAAATGGTGCAAGCTGTTCGAGATTCTGAAAAAAGTAGGGGGAAGCTATAGGGAGAGACGGGTCGTATACAATATGTACAACAACCAAGAGGGAATAATAAGAGTGGACGATCAAGAACGAAGTGCTCGTATTAAGAAGGGTGTAAGACAAGGCTGTAGCCTTTCGCCCCTACTATTCAATCTGTACATCGAGGAAGCAATGATGGAAATAAAAGAAAGGTTCAGGAGTGGAATTAAAATACAAGGTGAAAGGATATCAATGACACGATTCGCTGCTGACATTGCTATCCTGAGTGAAAGTGAAGAATTATTAAATGATCTGCTGAACGGAATGAACAGTCTAATGAGTACACAATATGGTTTGAGAGTAAATCGGAGAAGGACGAAGGTAATGAGAAGTAGTAGAAATGAGAACAGCGAGAAACTTAACATCAGGATTGATGGTCACGAAGTCAATGAAGTTAAGGAATTCTGCTACCTAGGCAGTAAAATAACCAATGACGGACGGAGCAAGGAGGACATCAAAAGCAGACTCGCTATGGCAAAAAAGGCATTTCTGGCCAAGAGAAGTCTACTAATATCAAATACCGGTCTTAATTTGAGGAAGAAATATCTGAGGATGTAAGTCTGGAGTACAACATTGTATGGTAGTGAAACATGGACTGTGGGAAAACCGGAAGAGAAGAGAATCGAAGCATTTGAGATGTGGTGCTATAGACGAATGTTGAAAATTAGGTGGACTGATAAGGTAAGGAATGAGGAGGTTCTACGCAGAATCGGAGAGGAAAGGAATATGTGGCAAACACTGATAAGTAGAAGGGACAGGATAATAGGACATCTGCTAAGACATGAGGGAATGACTTCCATGGTACTAGAGGGAGCTGTAGAGGGCAAAAACTGTAGACTGGAATATGTCAAGCAAATAATTGAGGACGTAGGTGCAAGTGCTACTCTGAGATGAAGAGGTTAGCACAGGAAAGGAATTCGTGGCGGGCCGCATCAAACCAGTCAGTAGACTGATGACCAAAAAGAAAAAAAAGCTATTTGAGGAGCGACTGTATAAACAGCATTGTCAGTCAAGCAACTCTTTTGGAATCCAGACTGTGAAACACGAAGTAAGTTATTTCCACTTGAAGGTGAGGCTAGTCTTGAGTATATTACTTTTTCGCACAGTTTCGAAAAATATGTTAAAAAAAGTAACTGAGCGATAATTGATTAACTCTTTCTTATTACTTTTCTTGTGAAGAGGCTTAACACTTACATGTTTTCACCTGTCTGCAAAAATTCCTAATTTGTAGTTGTTATTGACCACTACAACATGAACCATCAACGACTTATCCCTCACTATTATGGTTGATCCATTTCACGAATGCGCTGAGGCGCACTCTTATTCGGTGGACATCATCCCGTATTTCTCGCCCTTCAGGAATATTTCTGGCTTGTTGACAGACCAGGCAGTCTGTACATGCGTCATTGTCTCGTTCGCTATTGGAGGCATGGCGCGGTACACTCAGGGTGTAAATTAGCATTCACCTCCATTACAGAGGTGGATGTGCGTAGCAATTTGCAGACGTCAAAAGAGTATTTAGAGATATGCACAAACTATACAAGTCACGAGAGGTGAGCAACACCTTTTTTTCGGGCAATTTATTTCACTCCTCCCGGCGGTAGGAGACCTACCTTGTCAACCCCTGCAGCTGCATGTAATTCAATTAGTTGACAGTGCTCACGGGCAGCTATAAATTAAGGATAAACAGAATTCTGCAATATTGATCAATAAGCAAGCGGTTTCCACCCATTTTGTTCTTATGGACGTGAAAAGCAAACAATATGTATACACAATGTACTGACGGTGATCGTTCAGTTACAAAATTATCAACATAAAACTATTTTAGGATATGTAAAGCTATTATAAAGTCCACGAAAGATTTTTAAAAAATCGGTACAGATGCATCATCAAGGACAACATAACGAACAATATCGTATGCGGAAGGCGAACACTCAAATATCTCTTTCTTTCTTTTCTTTTTCTTTTCATACATTTTCTACGTGTCAACCGTTCGTCACACACCACAAATCTAATCGGTTGTCCAACGCCGCCCATACCTGAACCAGTATGTAAGGGATGACAAAAAGAACAGCTTCTGTGATGCGGTGTCGCAAGTTTTTAAGGTTATGAGGTAGACGTGTAGGCCTAACACAAACGCTATCGTGAATACAACCCCACAAGAGGAAACAGCAAGACGCCAACACTGGTCATGGTGGTAGCCACTTCAGTAGCGCCAGATCAGTGGACGCATCGCGGCCTATCCAACGACGTGTGCAACGTCTCATTCAGGTAATCCTGTACACTGGTTTGGAAATGGGCAGAGGTGTTCATTTCTGCACTAGATCGATCGATAGACTTCGTGGGATTTGGCACCAAACGATCCTTCATGCGAATCCTGCCTCGGGCATGGATGTATGTGATGTCCTTAGGTTAGTTAGGTTTAATTAGTTCTAAGTTCTAGGCGACCGATGACCTCAGAAGTTAAGTCGCATAGTGCTCAGAGCCATTTGAACCAATCCTTCACGAGGTCCACTATGTCTTATGACATGCACCGTCGGTGAGAATATTTTGCATCACACAAACAACCATCCTCGTCGATTTTCCTGCATCACTTCACTAAGCTGTTGTAAACTGATGGTGTCTCGTCGAACTACCTACACTCACCACTCTTTGTAAAAAAATGCTTTCTCTGCCGTGTTCGCCGCCATTTTCAGCAACCTTCGTCGGTGGCGCCACTGTAGGCGGTTTTCCCAACTACCTTGGCAGCATTACGTTGAAAAAATAAAATCTGTGGGATGAAACTTGCTGGCAGATTAAAACTATGTGCCGGACCGAGACTCGAACTTGGGACCTTTGCCTTTCGCGGGCAAGTGCTCTACCAACTGAGCTACCCAAGCACGGCTCACGCCCCGTCCTCACAGCTTTACTTCTGCCAGTACCTCGCCTCCCACCTTCTGTAAAGGTCCCGAGTTCGAGTCTCGGTCCGGCGCACAGTTTTAATCTTCCAGGAAGTTTCATATCAGCGCACAATTCGATGCAGAGTAAAATTATCATTCTGGAAACGTCCCCCAGGCTGTGGCTAAGCCATGTGTCCGCAATATCCTTTCTTTCAGGAGTGCTAGTTCTGCAAGTTTCGCAGGAGAGATTCTGTAAAGTTTGGAAGGTAGGAGACGAGGTACTGGCAGAAGTAAAGCTGTGAGGACGTGGCGTGAGTCGTGCTTGGGTAGCTCAGTTGGTAGCCGGCACGGTAGCTCAGCGTGTTCGGTCAGAGGGTTAGCAGCCCTCTGTCATAAAAAAAACTGAGTTAATAGATCAACAACGAACTTAAACGGATGTCTTACGACTTCCGCCCCGATCAGATGCAACGAACGAAAGCGAACAAAATGAGATGAAAAAAAAGTTGGTTGAGCACTTGCCCGCCAAATTCAACGGTCCCGAGTTCGAGTCTCGGTCCGGCACACAGTTTTAATCTACCAGGAAGTTTCATATCAGCGCACACTCCGCTGCAGAGTGAAAATCCCATTCTGGTACTGAGTTTTTAAAAGGTGTCATGGACTTCATAATTACCTCATATACTCTCGAGCAGATCAATGAAGAAGAGAATCAATAATTATTTAAATAAAAAGCTTTTTAGTATTACATATTTTTAAAAAGGGACTAAAAAGTCGGGTTCCTAATACCATACAGACAGTCCTGAGAATCGGCAGTTGTGAATTCCTAAGAGCTATGTAAGTGATCGTAAAATTGAATACGTAAAACTTGGGGGCATGCTATAGATAATTGATGCACGAACAGTTCAGCTAAGTCATTATATTGCGCTGCAAATGATAAGTCATGCAATTTTTCTCAATTGCTCACTGCATTCCGTTCTATTATCTAGTGCAACCGCCCAGATTTGTCGTTTTCAATTTTACAAATACTGTCATAGCTAATAAAAATGCACAACAATAAATTCTAAGGGCTACCCGTATTGGCTTAGGAATTTGTATGAGGCTATAAGAAGTTATTTTTTACTTTTTATTCGTTTTAAAAACATGTTACATGAAAAACTTATTATTTAAATAATTATTTTCTGCTTTTTAACCTTGAATTTGTGAAATTCTTCAAATATTTTGGTGAGATTGCAGCAGTGAAATGCGGTAAGTTTCAGATTTATTTCTGTTTCTCTTCACCTGAGTCAGCCAACATATTTCATCTTCCTACGCATATCTCGCGAAAAGACCGCGAAAGTAAAAATTAGAGAGAATCGTACTCATACTGAGTCTTACAAGCAATCGTTCTCACTGCGAAACATTCGCGAGTGGAATAGGAAAAGGGGAAATAGCAGTGGTACACAAGGTACGCTCCGTCACACAGCAATCAATAGAGGTAATACCGCATTGCCCTCAATTTCTAAGGTGTGTTACACATTTCAAATCTCTAGCTCATCACGAAGTTACATTGAAATCAGTTACATAATTTGTATCAAACAGACCGAAGGACAAAGTAGAAAATGGAGTTAATATTGCAATGTAATCCAGTTCTGATCTATGTTGAAAGCTTCAAATATGTAGCTCGTCGGAAGGTTAGTTTAAAACCAATTGCAAAATTTGTACCAAACAAACAACAAAGCGACCTAACGAAAACGACTTAAAAAGGGATGGCACGTCCTTCTGTTGAAAGAAATGGCAACCCTGCTTAGAAACAGGTAAATGCGAGAAAATAAGTGTTCCGAGAGAAAGAGATTACAGGAATCGTTACTGTTTGACAGCCGAAGATGATTTTTTGGGGTAATGTACGGTGAACTAATAGTAGCGGACCTTTGCGACCTGCAACGTTACACGATAATGCCGCTTCCGCCGTATCCACTCGCTAATAGCGCTTGACAGCGTAGCCCAAGTTGGTCTCAGCATGATTTTGGGGATTAATTCGCTGCATCAGCGCTGTTTAGCTCTTACTCGTTAGCACGGGAGCCGCTCTACAGTGCTCGGAGGTCTTCTTGCCAAATTTATGGGCTAATTATTCCCATCCCTCCCTTCCCTGCTGATGAATTCGCGCTGCCCTGTGCCCACGGGCATCGCAGGGATTTGGTCAGCTGCCAAATCACTTTCGGCCAGCTCTTCACCTCACAGGCAGTTAGCGTTCTTAAATTGCCTCGGCAACTTTCATCATCTTATGTTACGTCCACTCATTAAGTCTGGGAAACGGACCAGAATTTAATTGAAATTCCCCTCGGCGTAAGATTAATACGTGAAATTAAGTACGGAGACCCCTGCCAAAAAAGAGAAGGACGGGTTGGGGAAAAAAAATGAAGGTCTCGAAATGGCAGCATCTCTGATAAAATGGCGGCGCGACTGATAGGAGGGAAGAGGGTATCTCCTTTGCCCGTGGCGCGCGGGCGGCCGCAATTTAAGAAATCAATTGCTAGGGAGGGGTAATCAGAGACGCAGTCTGTCCGCAAGTCGGCTTCGATTGCATGCGGTTTCTCAGCGATCGTGAAAGCAACCATGAGTGCCATTGTCTTGGTGAAAATGCTATTTATAAATTTAATATGACCTCACTAGCCGGCCGCTGTGTCCGAGCGGTTCTAGGCACAACAGTCCGGAACCGCGCGACTGCAGGTTCGAATCCTGCCTCGGGCATGGATGTGTGTGGTGTCCTTAGGTTAGTTAGGTTTAAGTAGTTCTAAGTCTAAGGGACTGATGACCTCAGATGTTAAGTACCATAGTGCTCAGAGCCATTTGAACCATTTTTGACCTGATTATGGCCACCAGACCCTCTCTTACAATGGACCGGGGCTTTCAAATCACATTTACGTAAGAAATAACATTTTTAATACGCCAATGGCATTAAAATGATTTGATTGTCTATGATGCCAATGTCAGTAAATAATACTGACTGAGGTGATTAAAATTCCACCGACGAGGTTTCCAACCGATTTTTCGAAGCAGTCGCAGGATCCACGAAATGATAGGTTCCACGAAGGATGTGGTCAACAGCCTTAACACTGCAGGTGTTTACGAACTACGGTGTGAGTGCGGAGCTATGTACGTAGGAGAAACAGGGAGACCTGTCAGCTTACGAGTTGCAGAACACGAACGCTATGTACGACTACAACAACACAATAAATCGGCGATAGCGGAGCACGACCGTGACTGTGGACAACCTATCAGGTTCCAGGAAGCCCGACTACTGGCGAAAGAATCGTGGGTGCGAGAACGCAAAATACGGGAAGCGATCGAAATTATTAAGCAGTCTGACGACATCAACAGAGAAGATGGCTACAAACTCCCGGAGTCCTGGCTGCCGGCCATCCCTGTCCAACGGGCTGCGAGCGGTCGCGGGGCAGAAGCTACACGCGACACGGACGTATCTGCAGAAACAGCTGTAGAACAACTGTCAGTCCACTTCCGCGCACACCAGGAGGAAAACTTGCCGACCAGAAGCCGAACGCTGATTGGCGAACAGCTACCAATCGTTAACGACATGGACATCCACGAATAGCCTCTTTCCTTCCATCTTCCATTACGTCATGACTAGCCAATCATATTAGAGTGGACCAATTAAAAGTTTTACAACAGTGACGTCAGACATCGATAGTCTGTAATAAATAGAAGCACTTATGCCCATGCAAAACCAGTCGTACCCTGAGGAAGGCCGTTGCAATTCGGCCGAAACGTCGCTTTTAGTTTATTATTGTTGTTAGTTTTTAGCAATGACGTGGCATAATTATCAGAAGAACTTTAGTTACTATGGCACCGGCCACGGAAGCCTACGTTCTTATAATAATGACTGTGAACCAATAAAATTGTCAGTACTTATCCTATTGGTGCTGCTGCCGCTAAAAGTGATATCGTAACAATAATAATAATAATATTAATACATTCTTGCGAACAAGAACAACCACCAGGGAATGGCGACAGTGAAAATTTCTGTCAGATCTGGATTCGAATCCGGACGTCCCTCTTTACGCCAGCGGTCGCCTTAACGCTTTGACTATCCGTGTACGACCCACTACCAGACCCAAATATCCGTAAGTCGCCATCCCTCCGTCACAACCTGTACTAGTACACCCATTATGCAATTTCCGTTCAAGGGAGCGCATTTTAATTGAAAGTTGCAGCCCGGTATCGGCTGATGAATACAATATTGCAGTGCCTGTGTTGGTAAGAACAGCGACGCACTGTCCCTCCTGAAATGTATGCATCTTGGAAAGAAGATCTATGTAATGTGCCTTCTGATATGAATGCATGCTTTACCAAAGGAAAACCTCATCGGTCTTCTTAAAAACACAGGCGCTGCAATATCGCACTTCTCAGCGCACACCAGGCAGCGTCTTTCAATTGAAATGTCCTCCCCTGTACGGGAATTACATAATGCGTGTACGGGTACAGGTTTTGACGCAGGAACGACGACATAATGGAAGCTTCGGTCTGGCGGTGGATCTTGCACGGATAGCCGAAACGATTCCGGCATGACGAACATGAAGGCGGTGACATGTGAAGTCCGCCTAGACCAAATGATCAGAACAATAAAGAACAAAGTAATAATAATAAGAAGAAGAAGAACAAGAAGAAGAAGAAAAGCACTTAAGATGACCGCTCGCGTAAAACGGAAAATCCCGACTCGAAGCCGGGTCCGCCAAAAATTTTCACTGTCGTCATTCACTTATGATGGTTCCAGAATGAGATTTTCACTCTGCAGTGGAGTGTGCCCTGATATGAAACTTCCTGGCAGATTAAAACTGTGTGCCGGACCGAGACTCGAACTCGGGATCCTTGCCTTTCGCGGGCAAGTGCTCTGCAAACTTTTTTTTTTTTTAATTCCATTTTGTTCGTTTTCGTTCGTTCTATCTGATCGGGGCGGACGTCATATGACACCCTTTTAAGTTCGTTGTTGATCTATTAACTCAGTTTTTTTGTTACACAGAGCAGCTAACCCTCTGACCGAACACGCTGAGCTACCGTGATGGCTTACTTCTGCCAGTATCTCGTCTCCTACCTTCCAAACTTTACAGAAGCTTTCCTGCGAAAAGTTTGGAAGGTAGGAGACGAGGTACTGGCAGAAGTAAAGTTGTGAGGAGGGGCTGTGAGTCGTGCTTGGGTAGCTCAGTTGGTAGAGCACTTGCCCGCGAAAGGCAAAGGTCCCGAGTTCCAGTCTCGGTCCGGCACACAATTTTAATCTGCCAGGAAGTTACTTATGATGGTTGTTTGTATAAGAAGCAGCGAATACATTTCACGTATTTCATAACGGCTGTAGTCATCGCAGTGTCTATCCTTAGAACATGCACGCATTTCGCCGGCCGGAGTGACCGAGCGGTTCTAGGCGCTACAGTCTGGAACCGCTCGACCGCTACAGTCGCAGGTTCGAATCCTACCTCGGGCATTTATGTGTCTGATGTTCTTAGGTTAGTTAGGTTTAAGTAGTTCTAAGTTCTAGGAGACTGATGACCTTAGAAGTTAAGTCCCATAGTGCTCTGAGCCATTTTTTTGCATGTACTTCCGAAGGAACTTTGTATCGTTCTCCTTAACGACACAGGCATTGCGATATCGTAAAAGTAATAGTGACGATAACAACTATAATGATAGTGGAAGACATAAAACATTTCTGTATCTAATATCGATGGTGCTGGTAAAGGTACATGTATTAGCAGAATCACCCGATCCATTAACCAATGGTGCTGCAGTACCTGGAAGTGTTTTTTTAGCCTCTTTTGCATTGTTCCCCTTTTGCACTCGTCCAGTACGTTTTCCGGAATCTACATCCATTGCACTCATACAGGGTGGCGCACGAAATATGTTATCAATTGTTTCTTTCACAATTTACGACGCACATTAGATATCCCGCTGGAATCTCTACAGCAGTACCAGCAGAGCTTGGAAAAACAAATGAGTTACGAAATGACGTGTAATTCACGATATTGCCGCTAGGAGACTAGTAAGCAGCAATGGTTGACAATGGAAGACTGACGACACAGCAACGATCGGCAATATGTCATGAAACGAAAAGCCTTGTTGTGACTCAGAGGCGTTTTCGACAACAGTTTAACACACGATGGGTCCCTTGCAAGAAGACCATCCACAGGTTGTACGATAAATTTGTACAGGAAGGAACAGTATTGGAAACGAAGCGTCCTCTGCCTAAGCCTGTTTGTTCGCCGGAGAATATTGAAGCGGTACGAGTTACTGTACAGAGAAGTCCCGGAAAATCGTGTAGAATGGCAGCAGTGCAATTGGGAATATCCAGACGCTCCGTTCAACGCATTCTTAAAAGTGACTTCCATATGTACCCATACAAGATGGCCTGTGCACAGAAGCTCACTGAAGAACACAAGCAGCAGAGACTACTTTTTCTTCAGTGGGCGGAGGATAGGGAAGAAACTCTCAACAACGTTTGGTTTTCAGACGGGCGCATTTTCATTTAGACGGTGTGGTTAACAAACAAAATGTACGCTTTTGTGCCACTGAAAACCCGCAAGTGCTTCATGAACGACAACATTATGCTCCGAGGGTTACAGCGTGGGCTGCAATTTCCAGTCACAGACTTATTGGACCCTTTTTCTTTGAAGAAACTGTGAACAGCGAGCGTTATTTGAGCATGCTTTGCAATAGCTTCATTACACAGCTTCTTGCCACTGCCTTGCCCTTCAACATGCAGTGGTTCATGCAAGATGGAGCAATGCCACATACTGCAAACACTGTGTTGGAGTTTTTACACGAGCATTTCGACATTCCGATCATTGCTCTCAGGTTTCCAGGTCGCTTCAATGACGGACGAAATTGGCCCCTCAATAGTCCAGACCTCAGTCCATGTGACTTTTTTCTTTGGGGGTACCTAAAAGAAAAAATTTTCCCGAAACGTCCACGTGATTTAATGGAGCTCAGAAGACTTATTCTTCAAGCTTGCAGTGAAATACGGAAGACATGTGCCATAGGGTAATCACTAACTTCAGTGTTCGTTTGAAGGAAGTTAGGAAACGAAATGCTGGACATATTGAGCATGTGCTGAGTTAGAACAAATCTCCATGGACGGCTCTTCACTGTAGTATATGTTCCTTTCAGATTGTATTGACAATAAAGTTTATATTCAAAAAGAAAATGGTAACACGTTTCGTGCGCCACTCAGTATTTGTGTCAGAGTCGGAATATGGCACCAACGATACACGTGGGTTGTGATCCTTTTGTTCTTCGTCCGAATGGTGCATGTCGTCTTCAGAGAGGTTATTTTCTGCCTCATGGACAGTTTCTCCAGTTGATGCTAATGATGTACTTCCCGAAGATGATGGGCGTTCGTGATCCATATGCAAACCGCGACGTATACATGACATCAGCCATTGTTCATATGCATAACGTTTCTGGCATTCATGCATTTGATTCCAATCTGGACGTTCCCAAGGAGGCCAATCGTAATTCTGAAGGCAAGAAACGTTATTTTTGATTTAGGAATATGATAAATAAATTACTTATCAACTATACATACATGCGTAATAATATACATACCTTCCTGTTTGGCATCAGGTTGTTTCGGATATAATACTTTTTCCAATGTTTTTTCAACATTTGTTTTCAATTTCAATCCGTACTTTCCAGCAAAGGAGTGCCAATTTCGTGTATGACTCCAATCAGTTGCAAAGTCTATAACAGCTTTAGCATCCAACTGCTGTACTCGTTGCTTAAATTCTTCTTCAGTAAAAACGCGTTCTCGAGCTTCCCTTAATAAAAGATCATACCCAACATCGTGTTCTTTCACAATGGCATCTCCACCAATTCGTGGTGCGTCTATATTTATAGGGTTTCCAGTGCCTACGTAATCGCTGCCAGGTAACGTTAATCCTTCGCATTTATTCGGTCCACTAGTCTTTTAGTTCCGTATGCAATACCAGCGCCAGCTAAAGTGGTTACATCAACAGCACCAGCTACTTGCGCTGTTGATAACGGGGTGCTTAAGGTCGCTCCGACAACTGCTGTTTCAGTCGCTCCAAATAACAGCGGCGTAGTTTCAGTTCGGGAAAGCATCATCCACACAATTCCAAAGACGGCAAAAGCTGACAAGTGCGAGAATTATCGCAAAATCAGCTTAACAGCTCATGCATCGAAGCTGCTTACAAGAATAATGTACAGAAGAATGGAAAAGAAAATTGAGAATGCGCTAGGTGACGATCAGTTTGGCTTCAGGAAAAGTAAAGGCACGAGAGAGGCAATTCTGACGTTACGGCTAATAATGGAAGCAAGGCTAAAGAAAAATCGAGACACATTCATAGGATTTGTCGACCTGGAAAAAGCGTTCGACAATATAAAATAGTGCAGGCTGTTCGAGATCCTGAAAAAAGTAGGGGTAAGCTATAGGGAGAGACGGGTCATATACAATATGTACAACAACCAAGAGGGAATAATAAGAGTGGACGATCAAGAACGAAGTGCTCGTATTAAGAAGGGTGTAAGACAAGGCTGTAGCCTTTCGCCCATACTCTTCAATCTGTACATCGAGGAAGCAAGTATGGAAATAAAAGAAAGGTTCAGCAGTGGAATAAAAATACAAGGTGAAAGGATATCAATGATACGATTCTCTGATGACATTGCTATCCTGAGTGAAAGTGGAGAAGAATTAAATGATCTGCTGAACGGAATGAACAGTCTAATGAGTACACAGTATGGTTTGAGAGTAAATCGGAGAAAGACGAAGGTAATGAGAAGTAGTAGAAATGAGAACAGCGAGAAACTTAACATCAGGATCGATGGTCACGAAGTCAATGAAGTTAAGGAATTCTGCTACCTAGGCAGTAAAATAACCAATGACGGACGGAGCAAGGAGGACATCAAAAGCAGACTCGCTATGGCAAAAAAGGCATTTCTGTCCAAGAGAAGTCTACTAATATCAAATACCGGCCTTTATATGAGGAAGAAATTTCTGAGGATGTACGTCTGGAGTACAGCATTGTATGGTAGTGAAACGTGGACTGTGGGAAAACCGGAAGAGAAGAGAATCGAAGCATTTGAGATGTGGTGCTATAAACGAATGTTGAAAATTAGGTGGACTGTTAAGGTAAGGAATGAGGAGGTTCTACGCAGAATCGGAGAGGAAAGGAGTATGTGGGAAACACTGATAAGGAGAAGGGACAGGATGATAGGACATCTGCTAAGACATGAGGGAATGACTTCCATGGTTCTAGAGGGAGCTGTAGATGGCAAAAACTGTAGAGGAAGACAGAGATTGGAATACGTCAAGGAAATAATAGAGGACGTAGGTTGCAAGTGCTACTCTGAGATGAAGAGGTTAGCACAGGAAAGGAATTCGTGGCGAGCCGCACCAAACCCGTTAGTAGACTGATGACCAAAAAAAAAAAAAACAGTTTCAGCTGTACCCATTTCTATTGCTGTGTGACCTTCCTCGTCGAACTGATGTGGATGGCGCTGGCGCAATCCAGTATCGACATCTTCTGCCGGCTTTGGCTCCAATTCAAATTCATCAACTTCTTCGTCTAAATAATCATATGCTAGATTTTGATCAAATATAATTTCATTTGCAGTATCTTGCCTACCAATTGTCCTTATAATGTTGCTTCTATCAGCATTAAAATTGTTCCCCTTTTCCGCCATTTCAATATCGTCCACCGGTCCTGGATATAAAGTTCCTCTGTCGTACTGTATTGAACTATGTTGTACTGTGCTTACTCATTTAACCACGACATTGCAGCTACTTGAGTAATATTTATGTAGTCAGCACATTTATATAATTTACAAAATAAAAATCTGTCACCGCATAACGCTCACATTTCAAAATTTCTGCACGTGCCAACCTTTTGCTGGCGTGGGTGCTCGCCCAGATAATGTCCTAACCGGACTATTAGCGGGACGGTGACGCCGCCTTGCTGACCTCAGTTGTCCCCGGTCGGGACACAGCGACCAAACGACCTTGTTTTCTGATTTATCGAGTTCTGAAGACAACAAATTTAAGGGTACTGCTCATGTTTAGATTACTGCGAAGGGAGGAAGATCTGGTTGGAAAGAAGGATGTAAAAGGGTAACAAGTGCACACAGGGACAATGCTAGACATTAATATTGCTTTAGAAGGTATGTCATTGACTGTCTTCTAAAGCTGGAGATGTTATTCAGTTCTGCAATCCGGGTTCCAGACAGAGTCTGGTTTCTGCTACTGAGAAGGACTTTCAGAAAGTGATTGAGCTGTAGAGAGGGACAGAAAAGATTTTGCTCTGATGGGAACGGGTGATTTTGCCGTGTTGTTCAGACGAGAGTGTTAAGGTCGAGGATAGATATGTGGGACAATATACGTTGGCAATAGAGAAGACAGAGGATATGGAAATCTCTGGGCCTGTCTGCACGCATCCAGGATAGCTGTGCATGTGACGATAAAATAGAATCAAAGAGTCAGACATAACAGATATAACGAACACAGGCATTCGTAACCAGTCCCAGGCGCCGTGAGCTTTCCTAAGAAAGGCTTTGCGGTATAACAACACTGTAATCAATAAGTGGAAGTGTTAGTGTTTGTACAAGAGTCTTTCCCAGTTCAAGAGGGAAGGGCATTTTATATTTTGGTAGGATATGAGATATGCTTACTCCCTATGCACATTGCAGTTCAGCGCTCAGTCCAATTTAAACTTTCGTCTATTATTACTCTCACACTCTTTGGTGAAGGAAGGAATTTGATGTTTTGTCCCATTTGCAGTCAAAAATTGTAGGGATTGGCGATATTTCGGACTAAAGGGCCTATAATGATCAAACAGTACAGCTTTTCGATGGGTTGGGCTTTAATCCTATATCCTGCAACCATTTTGATAGTGCACACAGGTCAGTATTGAGAGTCTCGATTTCTGTCTTCAGGTTTGCTAGATTTGCACTTAGACACAACTGAGTAGCATCATCGTACATGATGTATTTGCTGAGGACTACTCTCCGAGGAAAAATAAACTCGTTTACTGTACAGGTTGTTTGCTAACTGGATAGGAAAGTCGTGAACCCAATACGAGAGCAGACTTCCCGCATTGGAGCTGTACCTCGCGAGCATACAACTCTTCACCGCTAAAGTAAGTCATAGCAGTGAAATCGTGCTTAACTTCCATTCAGTAGTACGTCATCAGTGTAGTAAGGTGGAGAAGTGACAGTGGCAGAGAGCAATTACTGTTTTTTGGTCGTGTCGATGAGTACACTGTGTATAAAGGTGACCGTTTCGTTGACGTATCAATACAGAAGGTCGAGCGTGCCCACAAGGAATGGTGCACAATTCACAGCTAAGTAAAAAGACTGACCTCCTGACTCAACGGACCACACAAAATGCATCCAGTGACGTGCTATCCCCTTTCTGTTTAGTTCGGCCCAGTGACATGCATTAATGTCCTTTTGTAGGGTTTTCAGTTCCAAATGTTCGTTTCACGCAGTTTCCTTTGCAGTGTTCGTTCAGAAACTGGTCGATATGTATCTGCATTCACTGACAGCAGTAATTCATGTAGGCCTCGAAACCGATTGCCACTGACAAGGCGTGATAGTTGCGTTCGGGCCCAGTCGGTTAAGACGTTCTTACGACAACCGATCTTGTGTCGTGTTACACAGTCCAAGGTAGCGTACTTTTCCTTGCAGGCAGAGTGAACAGATCGTGTTGGTACATCAACGAAACGGGCAACTTCGTACACGGTGTGTCCACGCACACGACCAAACACGATATTTGCTTCGTGCCATTCTGTCGCTTCTGCACGTCGACCAGTCTCTTTAAACTAATTCCATAGAACTGACAAACCCACATGACCCCTACATCACTACCGCGTCTCACATCGGCAGTGACATCTCGTATGATAGCAAGATAGTAGTTCCACTCCATCCACAGAGCTCCAGAGCGACCAATGTTCTCTTTCAAGACGATAAGGAGACGTCCATTAACAGCATGAGCTCAAAATAGGGTGGAGGGGGAGGAAGAGGTCCGGCAAAATCTCATCATATCTCATTTAAAGGGAGGAGGGATGAAAATCTCACTCCTTATGTCAGAGGATACACATTATTATAAGAAATAACATCTTGCTTTGTATAATGAATATCGAACATAGACAATATTGCCCACCAACTTTCTGGCCTCTGAGCTGAGCTCAATGCCTTACATGTGTGCTTATCCACAATTTTACGATTTGAGAGAAGTGCCAGACAAGTGTTACATTTCTGGAGTTCTCAGCTGCATTGATCGAAATCAATGCGTGTCAGTGAGCCAGTTGCGATATTGTACAACGCGTAATCAGCCGATGTTACTGTGTTCAAGACGAATTTGTATGAAAAGTTTTACAGCGTGTACGTTAAGTGGTATGCCGACATGTCGAAACACATGTGCGACCAAGAAGTTAATCGGAAAGAAGTTAATCGTTTATGGAAGGAAGCAAAGCCGCAGTTAATCGATCGCATTCTCTTAATGGACATATAAATCAAGAGATAGCAAAGCTACGTAAACGTTTCAAAGTAGCATCAGTGTCATCTTTCATCTGCAAAGTAAGTAAGGTTTGAATAACTTTGCATGTACATACTATGCCAATAAAATGTATTTTTAGGGATCCGTCAAAGTGTTTAGTACTATTTTCGTCTGTGTCTTTGTGCGTATCCATCCGAATATTATTCACGGTTGCCGTGCGTAAAATACAGTGTTTGTGATCACTGGTTTCATTAAAGAGCTTTAACCAATTTTTAGAACAAATTAAAAATGTGTATGTATTTTTCCATATTCATAATCAATTCAGTATAAACCGAATGTTACGGGGAGAGGGTGGGGGTGGGAGGGTTCCACCTCACCACACCAAATTTCACCGCTGGGGAGGTATATTTTAAAGAAAATCCTTCATGTAATTAATGAACGTCCCCTAACGAGTATTTTGTGCTTTGAGCCTACATATATCCTGAGTACAGAATGTAAGGGGTAGAGAGGTCGTGCAATTTAAGATGTCGTATTAACCCCTATGTGTTCTGTGTTTTCACGCCAGCCGCTGTGGCAGAGCGGTTGTAGGCGCTTTAGTTCGGAACCGCGCTGCTGCTACGGTCGCAGGTTCGAATCCTGCCTCGGGCTTGGATGTGTGTCATGTCTTTAGGTTAGTTAGGTTTAAGTTCTAAGTTCTAGGGGACTGATGACCTCATATGTTAAGTCCCATAGTGATTAGAGCCATTTTTTTGTGTTTTCACATTACATGACTTTAAGTACTATGACATAAATGTATCAAGCGCTTACAATTCGGTGACAGAAGTAAGCTGCATATGAAAGACGTTACTAAAGAAAATGAATTTTCTATATGAGTTTGCGATCGTTACGAATAATTTTGTGAATAAATCGTCTTTATCGCTTTAATAAATTTCTTTATTGCTCCGCTTGGTCGACAAGTATCATCACATACCAGAAACTTAGGAGCATTATAAGGATCAGTGTCAATATTAAAAACCTACACCTATTCGCGGCGTCAAGTTGCATACGAAAGCCTTATCGCAGATCCGTGCGTCTTAGGCCAGCATTCCTATCATCTATATGTACACCTTACCCCATACCTTTAGTGCAGAAATCGTAAAGAGGCAGATGAACTAAAAGTGAGTTCTTTGAGATAAGAGGATAATGGTCAGATATGAATATCATTTTTTCCCTGATATGAACAACCGACACCTCACAGCGACAACCATTCTGTTTCTTGTCACTGTCAATGCATGTGCCATAGCGAAGTGCAAGTTTCAGGGAACGCATACGATCGCTGGCGACGGTGCATCTTTACCGACTCCATCAGTGAAAATGGATTACTGGTTCCAGTTTTGCCAAACAACACACATTCACTAGAGATAGTGCACCAGCGTCAGTTGAGGTGAACCTTCACTGCCGAGAGTTAATGAATGCGAACCGTGGCTGCCGTAACAAAACGGTCATATTTCGAAAGTTGCATTCCATGAACTGTAATTTGAAAGCATTCGCTAGGGATAGCGCACCAGTGGTGCTGGAGGTGCGTCCTCACGGCCAGTATGTAACAAACCCGAACCAAGGTTGCAATAACAAAACGCAGTCACACTACGATAGTTGCATTTTATGAGCTGCAATTAGAAAACAAAGTCATAATACATACAACTCATTTATAGCAGCAAGGACGTGCACCATGGTACTTAGAGTTGTATAACACACTTTTCTTTTTGCAAAAGCACTTCTGAGTCCTACATTTACGCTGGTAGTAGCATATGAAGAACCCCTGGCCGCCAGTGTCAGGGCAACGGTTTCCTCTGCTGGGAACTATTTCGGCCGAGATTATTCTGACAGGACGAGCACTGAACGGGATCTTAAACAAAATGTCGCAGTCGTAGTCGCATTTCCATACTTGAAACCTTCCCGTCTCCTCTAGATCTCTTTTGTTACGCAACCTTCCCTTCTACAATAACCTATGAAACCTACCCTTCGGATTTCTATCTCTTCCTTAATAATAGAAAATGAAACCTTCCCTTTGAAATTAATTCTCTTTCTCAATAATAGTAGGTGCAATCTTCGCATACAAATTTAAATGCTGCTTATTAAAAGTGATTTGCTGATTATTTCGACAAAACATAGAATGTGTCGTCGTTTCTCAGTATTAACACTCACTTGATTAAATTTATTTTCAAGATTGTTCACAGAGTCAGCGTTCGCCAATGCTTCAAGGGATACACTTGATGATCAAATGGCTCTAAGCGCTATGGGACTTAACATCTGAGGTCATCAGTCCCCTAGACTTAGAACTACTTAAACCTAACTAACCTACAGGCCACACACAAAACAGAAGTTCAAGGCACTCTCTTGTCCATGTGAAGGGAAACTGCCCCCAAAAGCTAAAAAATCAGCAATGATCAACGGCATGCGGGTCCAGAAAGCAATGGAAACCACTTCATTGAAGACACATAATGTATAACCACAGAGCGTGTAGCCTGTAATTGTAAAAGAGTCATGATGATCTCTCCATTGGCAAAATATTCCGGAATAGCTGCCCCCCCCCCCCCTCCCTTTCGGATCTCCAGGAGAGTCTAGCCAAGGGGAAGGTATCCACGAAAAAAACAACGAAACGATGACGTTCTAGGAGTCGGGGCCTGGATGTCAGAAGCCTGAACGTGGTAAGGAAGCTAGAAAATATGACAAGAGAAATGCAAAGGCAAAATCTAGATATGGGGGGGGGGGGGGGGTCAGTGAAGTGAAATGGAAAGTGGAAAGTAGACAAGGACTTCTGGTCAGATGACTGTAGGGTAATTTCAACAGCAGCAGAAAACGGTATAATGGGATTAGGATTCGTTATGAGTAGGAAGGTAGGGCAGAAAGTGAGTTACTGTGAACAGTTCAGTGACAGAGTTATTCTCATCAAAATCGATAGCAAACCAATACCGAGAATGATAGTTTAGGTCTACAGCCTGACGTCGCAAGCTGAAATGAAGAGATAGAAAAAATATATGACCAGGTAATTCAGTACGCAAAGGAAGACGAAAATCTAATAGTCATGGGGGACTGGAATGCGATTGTAGGGATAGGAGTAGGAGAAACAGTTACGGGAAAATACGGTGTTGCTACAATTGAGTTCTGCAATAAATTTCAGCTAATAAGAGCGAATGCTCTGTTTACGAATCACAAGAGGAGGAGGTACGGAAGATACGGGAAAATTTCAGTTAGATTACGTCTTGGTCAGACAGCGATTCCGAAATCAAATCTGGGTTGTAAGGTGTACCCAGGAGCAGATACAAACTCAAATACAATACACAGACTTCATCAAATCAAGTGATGAAAAGTTGGCTGAAGTTTTAGATAATAGTCAGGAAGACTCAATACGCAAAGAAGTGGGACACAGAAATACTAAGGAATAAAGAGATACGCCTGATGCTGCAATAAGGAATAGCTCTGTAGACAGTACAGTACAAGAAAAATATATATCTCTAAAAAGGGCAATCACTGACGTTGAAAAGAGAAACGTAGGTACAAATAAAGAAACCGTGAAGAAACCTGGGTAGATGAAGTAGCTTTCCAGTTGATCGATGAAAGAAGGAAGTACAAAAATGTTTAGGGAAATTCAGGAATTCAGAAATACAAGCTGCTGAGGAATGAAATAAATAGGAAATTCAGGGACGCTTAAACGAAATGGTTGCATGAAAAATGAGAAGAAATCGAAAAACAAATGACTGTCGGAAGGGCTGACTCAGCATATAGGAAAGTCAAAACAACGTTCGATGAAATTAAAAGCAAATGTAGTAACTCTATGAGTACACTTTTAAATGCTGAGGAGAGAGTAGATAGATGAAAAGAGTACACTGAAGGTATCTCTGACGGGAAAAATTTGTCTGATGCTACAGAAGAAGAGACAGTAGATTTATAAGATATTAGGGTTTCACTATTAGAATCAAAATTTAAAAGAGCATTGGAAGATTTAAGATCAAATAAGGCAGAAGAGATAGATAACGTTCCACCAGAATTTCTAAACTCATGTTGATGTGTATAATGTATGAATCTGGCAGTATATGATCTGACTTTTGGAGTGCGGTAGCGTTCTCGCTTTCCGCGTCCGGGTTCCCGGGTTCGATTCCCGGCGGGGTCAGGGATTTCTCTGCCTTGTGATGACTGGGTGTTGTGTGATGTCCTTAGGTTAGTTAGGTTTAAGTATTTCTAAGTTCTGGGGGACTGATGACCATAGATGTTAAGTCCCATAGTGCTCAGCGCCATTTGAACCATTTTGACTTTTGGAAAAACATCATTCAAACAGTTCCGAAGACAGCAAGAACTGACAAATGCGACAATTATCGGACAATCAGATTTACAGCTCATCCATCCAAGTCGCTGACAATAATAATATACAGAAACGTGTAAAAGAAAATGAGGACGTGTTAGATGACGATTAGTTTGGCTTTAGGAAAGGGAGGGCACCAGAGAGGCAATTCTGATATTGTGGCTGGTAATGGAAGGAAAAGAAAAGGCGCGTTCATAGAATTTGTCGACCTGGAAGAAGCGTTCGTCGGTGTCGAATGGTGCACGATGTTCGAAATTCAGAGAAAAATAGGGGTGAGCTATAGTGAGAGATGCGTAGTATACAATATGAACAAAAGACAAGAGGAAATAGTAAGGGTGGACGACCAAGAACGAAGTGCTCGGATTAAAAAGGGTGTAAGACAGGGATGTAGTCTTCCGACCCTACCGTTCAATCTGTACATCCAAGAAGCAATGGTGGAAATAAAAGATAGGCTCTGGAGTGGAATTAAAATTCAAGGTGAAAATATCAGTAATACGATTTGCTGATGACATTGCTATCCTGAGTGAAACTGAAGAAAAATTGCATAGTCTGCTGAATGGAATGAACAGTGCAGCATAAGGACTGACACTAAAACGAAGAAAGACGAAAGTAATGACCAGTGGGACAAATGAGAACCGGGAGAGACTTAACATCAGGATTAACGGTCACGAAGTATATGAAGATAAGGAATTCTATAACCTAGGCAACAAAATAACCAATGAGGGACGGAGCAAGGAGAACATCAAAAGCAGACTAGAACTGTCGAAAATGGCATTCCTGACCAAGAGAGGTCTGATAGCACCAAACATAGGCCTTAATTTGAGGAATAAATCTCTGAGAATGTGCGTTCGGAGCACAGCATTGTTTGGTAGTGAAACATGGACTGTTGGAAAAACGAAACAGAAGAGAATCGTATCATTTGAGACGTAATGGTACAAAGAATGTTGAAAATTAGGTGGACTGATAAGGTAAGGAATGAGGCGGTTCTGCGCAGAATCGTAGAGCAAAGGAATATGTGGGAAAAACTGGCCAGAAGAAGGGACGGGATGATAGGGTTTCTGTTAAGAAATCAGGGAATAACTGCCGTGGTAGTCGAGGGAGCCGTTGAGGATAAAGGCTCTAGATAGAGGCTACATTACATCCAGCAAATAACTGAGAACGTAGGTCGCAAGGAGAGTGATTCGTGGTGGACCGCATCAAACTAATGAAAAATGAGGTGCAGAATAGGCGAGATGTTGTGTTTCATAGCAGGACTACTGATCTTCGTCGGGGTGGGATCGTTACAGACCCAGCACGTGGAAGGGAGAGTGCTGTCCGCCAAGCAGGAAGACGTGGTGATCACTGGAGCACTGCGCCACGTGGCGGAGCCGCGTGAATAGCGCTCTTCTACGTCACTCGCTATGCACATGCAAGCGGAAACACGCGGCTGGCAGGTCACTCGCTCGGTATCACGCAGCGCGGGGCTCACTCACCGAGTGACGGGCTACAGTCGCGTGGCCTCGCCGTGTCGGTCGAAACAGACGCGCAACAATAATGCCGTCTGTCTCATCTGTCTCGCACGCTGCTCTGGCCGCTGCGGGTGACGTCAGAGGCCACAGCAGTCCGATTACAGCTTCGACACAACCTAATGGCACTAAAGGCCCCGTCAAGCGTTCAAATGCCTTTAGAATTATAATTTCATTTTTCCGACGATTTTCATGGTTTTTATCAAACCATGGATGGAGGGTATCAGACGGCTGTCATATGGGATTGGTTCCCAAGTATGTGAATGGCTCGAAGACTTCTTAAGTAATAGAACCCAGTACGTTGTCCTCGATGGTGAGTGTTCATCGGAGGTGAGGTATCATCTGGAGTGCCCCAGGGAAGTGTGGTAGGTCCGCTGTTGTTTTCTATCCACATAAATGATCTTTTGGATAAGGTGGATAGCAATGTGCGGCTGTTTGCTGATGATGCTGTGGTGTACAGGAAGGCGACGTCGTTGAGTGACTGTACGAGGGTACAAGATGACTTGGACAGGATTTGTGATTGGTGTAAACAATGGCAGCTAACTCTAAATATAGATAAATGTAAATTAATGCAGATGAATAGGAAAAAGAATCCCGTAATGTTTGAATACTCCATTAGTAGTGTAGCGCTTGACACAGTCACGTCGATTAAATATTTGGGCGTAACATTGCAGAGCGATATGAAGTGCGACAAGCATGTAATGGCAGTTCTGGGGAAGGCGGACAGTCGTCTTCGGTTCATTGGTAGAATTTTGGGACGATGTGGTTCATCTGTGAAGGAGACCGCTTATAAAACACTAATACGACCTATTCTTGAGTACTGCTCGAGCGTTTGGGATCCCTATCAGGTCGGATTGAGGGAGGACATAGAAGCAATTCAGAGGCGGGCTGCTAGATTTGTTACTGGTAGTTTTGACCATCACGCGAGTGTTACGGAAATGCTTCAGGAACTCGGGTGGGAGTCTCTGTAGGAAAGGAGGCGTTCTTTTCGTGAATCGCTACTGAGGAAATTTAGAGAACCAGCATCTGAGGCTGACTACAGCACAATTTTACTGCCGCCAACTTATATTTCGCCGAAAGACCACAAAGATAAGATAAGAGAGATTACGGCTCGTACAGAGGCATATAGGGAGTGGAACAGGGAGAGAAGATGCTAGTTGTGGTACGAGGTACCCTCCGCCACGCACCGTTTACTGGATTGTGGAGTATGTATGTAGATGTAGATGATTCAAGAAGTGTTGCCACAGTATAACAGAAATTAAAGTGATAATCGAATATTGAACGGTATTGAAGGGTATTGTTTCATTTGTGGAATAGCATATCTCTGTGAAATAATAGCTAATGAATTAATGCTCACTTTCAGTTAGCTGTTAAAATCGTACTGACATTTAGACCATTTTGATCAGAAGAAATTAAAAGGATTTATTTTGAGAGTGTGACAAGAGACTATAATTCGAGCAAGTGAAGTGCGAGGGTTGCTCAGAAGGTAGTAGACCAAATTTTTTTTTGTCAGCCAAAAACAATGCTACGAATGCGTAACGTTACGCATGTATTATTTGGAGTCTCCTGAGTGAGCGCGCCAAGTTTCCGTTACTTCCGACCGACCGCGTGGCTGCAGGACTGTTTCAAAATGGCAGTCAGTAGCTGATGTACGTTACAAGCAACGTGTCGTCATTGAATTTCTCGCTGCGGGGATCGAAACTGTCGGGAATATTCACAAACGCTTGTGCCAAGTCTATGGAGAACCTGCTACCTTCAGAAGTACAGTTAGTCGCTGTGCACGGAGGGTGAGGTCATCAGAATGCGGTTCGGCGGAGCTCCATGACTTGCAGCGGTCCGGAAGACCATTCACGGCTGTCACACCTGACATGTTGCAGCGAGCTGATGTCATTCGCGAGAACAGACGTGTTACGACTCGGCAGTTGGCACTGCACGTGTCATCAGCAAAGAAAGTTCACACAGTGAAGCACTGGCTCCGCCACCAGGACAAGGACTGGTACCGACAGGGCATACACGCCCTTGTTTCGCCTTGGGGAATGGTCATAGAACGGGATGGAGATAACATGAAAAAATAGGGTTTGTGGGTAAAACACCATTCTTTCACATGTGTAGTTCTCACTATGTTCAATAAAGAATTGTTGAAGAAAAAAATGCGGTGCATTAATTTCTGGGCAACTTTTGTAGTATGATTCGTGACATTTGATAATATGAACAGAAACAGAAAGGAAGTGTAATGTAGTGGCGAAAAGAGTTGGGAATTATTCGAACAGATTTCTATCTAGATGATTATGTAAACAAGCAGGTCACTCAGACAAATTTATTCGCCAATAAATTATCCGTAAATTAAGTAACGAAAAACATGTAATATCACTGCATTTTATTTCTTTACTTCTTGTACAAAATTAGTATTTGTTCCCTTGGCCCAGAGCAGTTTCTATTTTATAAATAGCTCATTAATGTTTGGTCCAGAAATGTGCATCTGTGTCTAAATTCCAGACTACAAAACGTAGGCTTAAGTTTCGAAACCCGGTTTTTCGACCGGTTTTCTCTGTTATTATAGCTTTTTTCACCTGTGACAATGACAATTATGTGAAGTCAAGTTGCACCGTATTTCGGAGTATATGTTGATGTGGAGAAGCCCCTCTAACTGGCTGTATCTGTTGAGAGATGCGAGAGGTCAAGGGCATACAACAATGCCCAGTAAAGCACTGCAGTGCTGAAACATTCCTTCGAGTTGAGCACAGCTTTACTTGATTTACGGCGTAACATGAAACATAAAAGTGCTTATGGGGCTACATCGCGCTAGGCAGCCAATTTAGTCAGCCATTGACCGTCAGTCATGACCGATTTGCCAAGCGAGATGGCTTTTTTTCTCATAAGAAACCTAATTTACTATAATTATAAATTTTCTGTCATTTAACTTCCATTATGCGCTACATATTACAATTTCACTTTGTTGGAGCATACACAGTCAGCTTTGCAATGAAAATCTCGTTAGTAAAAATTTGCAAATATCGAAAAAATACCCATATAAAACAACGGAAAACAACGGTGTACCGATACTATGCGTCATTGTCGTTGTCTAGGCATTAGCTGTAACTGAATATTCAGTGCTTCATTATGTAGAAAGGTGTTTAACAAGCAATAAGAGAATCTTTAAAATCCGGCTTTGTCGGCCTAAGCGGTTTATAGAATGCATTTTTCCAATAAATGGAGAACGGAGAATTTTTGATCGCCTAATGGATGTCCGAGATGAATTTGCAACTTTCGTCATGAATGCATGATCTATTTTACAAAATAATATGTCAGAAAGAGATGACTATAAATTTTAAGTAATACTGCATATCTCTCCAGAAGTGGAAATCCTCCCAAGTCCTCGGAAGTCATCATCAGGATGCAAGGAAGGTCTGGCAGCTTCGACGACTGCACGGATACTGAAGGCTGCCATATAAGTCCTCCAAGAGACAATCTGCCCACAACTGGCAGCGCGGTGCCAGCTGGCTGTCGCTGCTACCCAATACACGGGCTGCAATCAACGACTTTTCTTTTGAAACTTCCTGGCAGATTAAAACTGTGTGCCGGACCGAGACTCGAACTCGGGACCTTTTCCTTCCGCGGCCAAGTGCTCTACCAACTGAGCAACCCAAGCACGACTCACGCCCCGTCCTCACAGCTTTACTTCTGCCAGTACCTCGTCTCCTACCTTCCAAACTTTACAGACGCTCTCCTGCAAATCTTGCAGAACTAGCACTCCTGAAAGAAAGGATATTACGGAGACATGGCTTAGCCACAGCCTGGGGGGTGTTTACAGAATGAAATTTCCACTCTGTAGCGGAGTGTGCGCTGATATGAAACTTCCTGGCAGATGAAAACTGTGTGCCGAGTTCGAGTCTCGGCCCGGCACCCAGTTTTAATCTGCCAGGAAGTATCATATCAGCGCATACTATGCTGCGGAGTGGAAATCTCATTCTGGGGACTTTTCTTTTATTGGCTGCAGTGGACAGCCTGCCTAGTGCGTTACGGCCTCGCTTCACTGCAGACTCGGCCCCTTCATGTATCTCTGCACCTGCCAAAACGTCTCCCACTCCCATTGCTAACATGCCGCAAGAAATCTACGTAAGCAGCCAAAGATGAGAATGCAGCCGACAAAAATTCTCTGTCTTGAAAACCTGTATTCGGTATCTAACACTGTCAAATATGCGCGTTGAATTGTTAAAAATGAGAGAACCAAGCGAGAAGCCAGTGGTTCCTAAAATTTAACATCACCAGAATTTTAATTTAATGTCTCTTAAAACGTTTATGGAATCTGCTGGACGTCCAGAGACATCTAAACTGTTTTAGGACCAACTCTGAGTCAGCCTGTCGTTAGAAAGTGAAATAGTTTTTCGATCCGACATCCATCTATTCAGTTACATTGACCTTGGAGATTCAAAAATTTGTGAGGGGATACTGGGTTGTTTATACAGGGTGTAAATTTTAAGTTGACAAACCAGAATAACTCGAAAGATAAGCTTCACACGAAAAAATGTGTAGAATCCAAAGTTTATTGTTTTTGAGGGGGACAACTGTTGGTGCTAAAATTAGCCAGTCACCCCAGCAATCTGGGGGTGAGGCGGGAGGCAACTTTAAAATTTAAAATGGGAACCCCCATTTGTTATCGCAAAATCAAATTCTACATAAAAAACTACGTACATTTTGTCCTAAACATTTGTTTTGATTCCTGGCAGTTGGCACTGCAATTCAAGAAAATCCATGTTCTCATTTTTGCTTGGAAAATGTTTACTGATATATAAAAAATATTTATTTAGTTCGTAAATTTTGATTCGCTAAAACTAAAACTCTCCCCATAGGGTGGGGTTTGAGAGAGAGGAATTAGAGTTTTACAAATGTTGATCCAAATATTAATTTTTTCCGCAGATTCGGATAAGTTTTGTTTGTTTCGGCATCAATAGGCCACACAATTTTTAATTATCAAATAAATCACCTGACTAGCTAACTGACTAACCAATCATCCTACTTACTAACGAGTGAACTGATTTACTAAAAAACTAATTAAGAAACGTAATGATAACATGGATTTTCTTGAATTACAGCGCCAATAACCAAGAATCATAACAAATATTGAAGACAAAATGTACGTGCTTTTTTATGTAGGATCTGATTCTGCGATAAAAAATGGTGGTTCACATTTGAAATTATAAAGTTGCCTCCCGTCTCATCCCAAGGGAGCTGGGGTGGTGGGCTAATCTTAGCACCAGCAGATGTCCCCCTCGAAAATAATCAGCTTTGGATTCTACACATTTTTTCGTGTGAAGCTTGTTTTTCGAGTTATTCTGGTTTGTCAACTTGAAATTTACAGCCTGTATACTAGAGTTCATAATGTTGCAGCACATTTCCCACTTGTGCATCGTGAAAGTGTCAAGAGACGATTGTAGGACGTATTTCACCTTTCAATACCAACTGCAATTATTGCAGTAAGGTCTTACACACGATGTAAAAACAAATAATCCACCTATACCGCCCACCATGACCAAGGAAGGTATACAACAAACATCAGACATATAATAGCCAAAGAAGTGGGGTCACGAGTTTCGAATGACATTATGACGTAAAAAGATTTTATTAGAAACATTATTTGAGAAGTGAAGTTACATTCGAATCACAACGGATTATTTGCCAACTTCTCAATTTTTGCTGAAGATTATGAGCTGAAAGTGATACATGGAAGTCATGATTAAAGACGAATTCAGGAATGCATTGCATGTGTAGAACATATTTTCTTCAGTGTAACGGTACATTTCAGTAAACCAAATAATGTTTCTCATGAGAAGTTTTAAAAAAAAAAAAGAGTCTGCACCAGTCTGTACCAGTCTGCATTAGTCTGTTCCAGTCTGTACGAGTTCTACATTTGTCTGTACCAGTCTATAATCAAGTTTCAGTCTGCGCCTAATAAGATTACCATATTCCTGTACATAGCCATGAAGACACTTTGTCAAGTATCAGAGATATATGTGAGAATAAGATTAACGTACCAATACCAAAGGAACTTCAGATTGTCAATTGTAAATAGCATCCAGATGTTAAGTAATTTTTGTGCTTGTTATTATTTTAATAAATGTGGGTGAAAATTAATCAAGTTCTGTTTAAAGTTGGTCACCGTTAATCTGCTACTCTATTCTTGCAAGTGGGATTTCTATCGTCTGACCTAACGCCAGAAGATAAACAAACGACGATAAGACCACGAGACATATTGCTGACACTCGCCTACTTCGTTAGAGCGACAAGTCAAATAATCTGATGGTGTGTGTACCGAAGGTCTTACTGTACGGACACCACAAGTACATTCGTTCAGTTAATGACAAAGAATTGGAGCTGTAAATGCAATTGCATTTCAGATTTGTTATCCTTAACACTTTTTATTCACAATGACAATTACATGCTTTTATTCATGTAAGTGAAAAATATGCGGGGTAATATTTGTTATTTACGAATAACAAATAGTATTTTGTATCTGTATTCGTTATTCGCCATTTGCGTGAATTTCGTCCAAGTTTAGTGCGAAGCGATGCTCTTCGCTGACGAACAGAAAATTCGCGGCCTGTGTGGAAGTGAGTGCAGGCCCATGAAATCTGCGTGGCCTCACGGCTGGGCCAGTCACAGCTCATGCGGCTGTCATTAGCATCGGTCATCTACAGCAACTTTCGCCAACGTTCGCGAATCGTATTAGCAACCTCACTCGCACACCATAGGAGCATGCGGCGCACCACATAGGTCAGCACTCGTCGTTGGGTGATACAGGTGATATTCAGCGCATGGGAGATTTGTAGCGAGATGAAGAGTTCGGAAGAAGTATTCGAAATATTCAGTTAGTGAATGGAAAGGCATGTGGTACTCAAAAGAAGTGCCAGGGTACGTGAAAGAGTACATGGATCATACGAGAAATTAAGGGGTGAAATAACCCGTGCACTGGGTATTATTCCACATACGCGAAGCAAGAGGGTTGGATCGGTACTGGAGAGCGGCTTACGAAAATAGTATTTGGCACTGCTGATGAGGAAGACATACAAAGCGTGAACGACACCGTATAAGAGGTTAAGCTGTGAGTGAAAGGGAACAAAACCGTCAGTGACTGGCACACTATGCAGACTGCGAGTTTAGAGAAGGACGTCTTGAGTGACAAGTACTATGACAACTGACTGGAGGAGTAAAGTGGTATGTCAGAACTGCAAAAGATACAGTTGCTCAAAATACCAGGGAGCTACTAACCGAAGTAAAAGTCTTAGACAGGAAGTAATAATGAGCAATAACGAGAAAATGGTTGCAATCAATAAAAAATAGTGTTTGGGAAGCGCAAGAAAAAGTAACAGAACTACAGGTAACTAAACAACAGACTGTAAGAGATTAACTAGGGGTAAACGTAGTAGCCGGCCGTGGTGGCCGAGTGATTCTAGGCACTTCAGTTCGGAACCGCGCGACTGCTACTGTCGCAGGTTCGAATTCTGCCTCGGGCATGGATGTGTGTGACGTCCTTAGATTTAAGTAGTTCTAAGTTCTAGGGGACTGATGACCTCAGCAGTTAAGTCCCATAGTGCTCAGAGCCATTTAAACGTAGTGAAGCCAGAGCAATATGTAGAGAGTCGAAGGAAGGTACAGAAGGAACTACCACCAGAGTTGCAGTTGGTTATAGAACCCGAGCACAAAAACCTTTTCATTTCCAGGCAGCCACAGTATAAGTGAGAGCTGATGGAGAGAAACTTTACATTCCCGTTTCTGACCTAGTAGCAGGGAAACAAGCACATTACGTGTGCTACATAGTCCATCTGCTTCTTGTCAAGTGGGGGAAATTGAGGAAATATGTAAAAGTAGGCGACTATTATTAATCGCCAAAGATGTCGGATAATATGTAGAAATGGAGGAAGTAAAGTTACAAAAATACTACTGAGTGGAAATCACAGTCTCTCTGAATACGATTATAAGAGAGGGGCAGAATTCCTATGCAGCGAAATTGCTAATGGGACAAAAGGTAGTAAGAAAATGCAACAAGGAAGTAATCGAGCCAGAATTATACTTTCGAGGTGCACTGATTGTACTCTAGCTAGTATTGCTACTTATTTTAAGCAGAGAGGTTAGAATTAAGCTGCAGTGGTTTGTTATTAAATAGAACAGCGTGCGAGACAATGAGGCCTACATTCCATCTACCTGCCACGGTAGGATTTCAAGGATAACTCGCAACCTCAGTTGCTAGAGAAGTCCAGGAAAAGCTACCTGCGCAGATCTAAACACTTTTAATCAAACTCTAGGGCTAGAATTAATTCGGTCTATGAACGGGTTTCTGAACTAGCAAGATGGCTCGCCCTGGAAACCTTACTGGGAAGATCAATATTGAAATGAGACAACATTGACTATTGTCATACCAACCACCACAGAGGCATTGTTCTGCTAAGTGTAGTCCTTGCTTTGGTACCTAGACGTTGAACCACAAGGCTGAGCTCGGAACTAACAATCGTTCAGATTCCAGCGGACTGGATACCCCAAGTATAAAAGTACAAGAAGGAAGATAAATGATGGGCGATAATATTAAAGATAATTGATTCACTTTAGCTTGTAAGTCTGGAGTAGAGAATTAGAAGTTATTGTGCAAGAAGTCTGTTTATGAAGCCTGGTATTTGAGTTAAGGAGCAGGGCAAAGCGCACTGTAAAAATGTATGAGATTAAATTACAGCGGTTAAGGAAACGAACTGTTCGAATAATTTTTAAGAGGCGAAACAGGGACAGAAAGGGCAGTCGCCAGGAACTCTAGCCCAGGGAACAATCTAGTTTGGTCAATCCAAAGGACCAGGTCATGACAAAAAGGAGGGCAACGTGGTGTATCGATCATAAGCGTTAAAAAAGTAAGCCGGAGCGGCAGCGAGTTGCAACAGAACCGTTCACAGACGGGCAACAGTATTACGCACTGTGAAGCAAAACAGGGCTGACATTCATTGAGCAGCAGACCCATCTGGGTGCAGTACAGCAACAGCCAACACTGCAGTATGCTAGCAGAAGGACAAAAGCCTTTCCTCACTTGGCACTACAGAAGTTTTTATACTATGTGCCTTAAGCCCTAAATGAACATTGTATAGGTACTCAGATTTTTAAGTACTAAAACTGTCTCAGTATCACAGCCTACACCACCAATCTGTGACACCAGGAGTGACGTCCTGGAATGGAGTATGGAGTCTACTGCTCAACCACGGGTTAGGGCAGCCTGCTCTGAGTCACGCAAGCAGCCGCCTCTGGAACAGAGAGGCGGCCCTCACTGGAGGCAGGTCATCGCTGCCGCATGGAAATGTCAGCTGCGCCGCCACGCTGTCATCAGAGTCGCAGCTGGTGGACGTTGCTGACAGCGGCATTCGATTTATGCACGCTCGGCCCCTGTCTTTGTGCTGTCGGCAGTGCTGGACGTCTATTGTTTTACATCACAGGAAACTGGACGCCTCCACCAAGCTGCTCGTGATGTATTGTGGTTGAGGGCTGGAATAAAGAAGTTAATTAAATAAATCTTCTGTCGTCCTTACGCCTCATTTCACTCTCGACAGGTGACAATCCATGCGTCATCGAATTCCTCCTGACACTTATAACTGCTATCTCGTTTCGTACAAGTTATAAATAGCCTTTTGTAATTCCACCCATTCTTATAACTACTGTCCGCATTTCATACAAGTTCTAAATAGCCTTTTCCTCATTGTATTTTACCACTGCTACATTCAGAATTTCAAAGAGAGTATTCAGTCAACGTTCTCTAAAACATTTTCTAACAAGGGAACCTCCCCATCGCACCCCCCCCCCCCCCCTCAGATTCAGTTATAAATTGGCACAGTAGATAGGCCTTGAAAAACTGAACTTAGATCAATCGAGAAAACAGGAAGAAGTTGTGTGGAACTATGAAAAAAAGAAGCAAAATATACAAACTGAGTAGTCCATGCGCAAGATAGGCAACATCCAGGATAATATAAGCTTATGAGTGCCGTGGTCTCGTGGTAGCGTGAGCAGCTGCGGGACGAGAGGTCCTGGATTGAAGTCAGTCTGCTTTCGGCCGGTGAGCGGCGAGGACGTCTTGTTTACGTCCCGTCCGCAGAGTCGTGGTCCCGTCCGCAGAGTCGCGAGCGCGCGTAGTTTGTTTACTTCCTCGCCGCAGCTAATACTCGCGTCCGTTAACACTGAGTCGCCATGGCTAATTCGTACAGAAAAGCTACCATCAAGATCAGCTTCCAGCCCGACTACGCACGACCACGAGCCTTTGAAGTCGAACGATTCATCCGTGACGAAGTTCAAATACCAACACAGCACATCATCGGTATCCACCTATCCATCACAAGCAGCGTCGTTTACGTCAAGATCGTCGATGACAAGTTATGTCACGTAGTTGTGAACAGATGCGTGAACACTCTCAAGTTCAAACACTCCGATGGTCACATCGGAGAGGTTACTGTTGACCATGCTGGACTAGGATTACGCACACTAAGAGTCTTCTAACTCCCTTTGGAAGTACCACCGGACATCGTTACCTCAGCTTTCCGCCCTTATGGGACGGTAATTAGCCACGTGGCCGAAAAATGGAACACCTTCGAGACGTATCAAGTCCTCAACAGCGTCCGACAAGTGAAAATTTAATTAAAGAAACACGTGCCATCCTACTTAGTCATAGGTGGCTGTCGAGCAATAATCATGTACGACGGCCAACCTCGTACTTGTTCTGGTTGCGGCCAGGAGGGTCATGGGCGCTCGGCGTGTATTCAACGTCAGGTTACACAACTTCCATTGCATGACACGACACCACCTCCTACGCTCACGGCCCTCCCCCTCAATTACGGAGAGGTGACACGATCGACCGTCATGACAGACGACAACCCCCCCGGAAGACAGGAAGCGTTAGAATGCGCACCTGTCGCCGGTCCTGGATTGACCAACGCCATTACGGTGTCTGCAGGGGTTGAAGAACGCCGCCCATCGACTCCACATGAAGATTCGGACGAGAGAATGGAACTCGACGCTAGGGTTGTACCGACCTCTGCCTTTCTCCCTGAGGGGGATGCTATACGGGAACCACAAACTCTTTCGGACACAGAAACCCACGTCCGCAAACAAAGGTCACCGAGAAAACATAAAAAGCGACGTCGCACACCCTCAGACGATTGCCTCCAGCGGACGTCTTCTCCAGTTGACGACCGGACGGCCGACGAAACGACGAGGAGAATAGATGACACGAGATCGCCCTCACCTGTCACTTTGTCTGATTTTGACAAACCCGATTCCGCTCCCTCGGACAAACGGATGGCCAGCACAGCGCCCGCCGTTGGTACACAACCGGAAACAACTGCGGATTCACCCTTAGTCACTCAGTCCACAAGTGTTCTACCGCAGCCACCGTTAACTTACGGACATTGGGCGGATGACATTGAAGACGATTCTACAGCCGCTGTGGTGGATGAGGAGAGGGGTCTCTCCTCCCACACCTCGGCCCCTCCCGAGTAGCAACAGATGACGGCGCGGACGCGGCCAGCAGATCACAGGCTCCACCTTTTACGGCGACACTGACGGCAGCCCCCACCTCAGGAGACGATCTACAAATCTATCGCTTAACGACCATCAACATTAACACCACTCGGACACGTACGAAGTTGTCGCTGCTCCAAGACATGCTCAATGCAGCAGACGTTGACATTGTCTTTCTCCAAGAAGTCTTCGTCGCCGATTTCCCGGGTATGTATGGTTATACGGCTCATGTGTCCCACGCCTCGCCAACTAACAGTGGAGTCGCCATTCTCCTCAGAGAGGGCCTCGAGGCGGACGAAGTCCGATATCTCCCCGACGCTAGAGGAATGGCCGTAACGGTGCAAGGCGTCCGGTTTATCAATGTGTACGCCCCTTCCGGAACGAATCGCCGTCGTGACCGATCGCTCTTCTTCGCAGAAGGAATAGCACCGCTTTTTCAGGGCAGGCACGATGACTTGATATTAGGGGGCGATTTCAATTGCACTCAAGCACCTAAAGATCAGCTGCCACGCCATTCACCGTGCCCCGAATTTGGGACACTCATCGGCGATCTCCAGCTAGTAGATACATGGGAACATGTCCGAGGAAATAGAGCGGGATACACCCGTTTCACGAGTCACTCGTCTAGTCGCATCGATAGGATTTACGTCTCCCGTTCTCTTGCGGCAACGGTGAGTGACGCGGAGGTGTGGCCAGTAGCCTTTTCTGATCACGAGGCCTATATATGTGCCGTCACCCTTCGTCGCCAACGGGTGTGGCGCAGCCGACATTCCTGGAAATTAAACCTTGCTAATCTCGCTTCTCCGGATTGTCGACGCGCCATCGAAGACACGTGGAGTTTGTGCGTCCGCCGCCTCCCAACGTATCCTACGTCGATTAGTTGGTGGTTAGCCTGCGCCAAGCCGGCCCTACGGCGAACCTTTATTACGTAAGGTCGTGAGACTGCTGCTTGGAGGCGGCAGACCCTTGATTTTTATTTCACCGTCCTTCGCGAATGCGCCTCCTTGCCACCCACACCAGAACGACAGCTGACAGTTCAGCGTGCGAAAGCACAGGTCGTAGCCCATATGCGCCGACACCTCGAAGGGACGATCGTCCGAGCGCGGACACAAGACAGACTCGCAACGGAACGACCCACCATGTACCACGTCATCCGAGAACGTACACTGCGAAGACGGGCGCTGATACATGCCATCACCACTGAGGACGGCCATCATCACACCACACAACGCGATATTGCTGCAGCCTTCTTCGACCATTACGCACGACTTTATTCTGCTCAATGTTCCGACCCGACGACGGTGACAGCAGTCTCACAACTGGTTTACGGCACTGTCCCACAGGATTTACAAACTGAATTATTGAACGACATTACGGAAGACGGAGCTATCGACGCCATCGGTAAAGGAGCGGCGAATAAGTCTCCTGGGCCCGACGGGCTCCCTGTGGAGTTTTATAGAACTTTCCAGTATTTACTGGCTCCCAAGTTAACAGACATCTGTCGGGAGCTTATGTCCCCCGCGGTGCCGCTCCCTGCGACCTTCGTAGAAGGAATAATTATACCGGTTCACAAGCCTAAAGGGGGGGCTCGAATACAAGATTACCGCCCGCTAACACGCGTCAACTGCGACATGATGATATTCACCAGACTATTAGCAAACCGTCTACGACCGACCCTACCTTACGTCATCTCGCCAGATCAGACTTCCCTAGGGGGTATCAACAACATCCACACAGCACTGTGTCGATACCGTGACTTAATAGCCCTAGCCAGGGCACGCCGCATCCCGGGAGCGCTGGCATCACTAGATTTCAGGCAAGCTTTTGATCGAGTGGATCACGCGTACCTAACGTCCGTTCTCCAGCACATGCAGTACCCACAGCAATTCACAGACGTCGTGATGCGCCTACTCCGAGGGGCGACTTCCAAAGTGCTCGTTAACGGGCGTCTCTCGCAGTCCCTCCCGATTTTCCGCTCCGTCCGTCAAGGCTGCCCCTTGTCGACCTTACTATATGCTCTGGCATTGGAACCGCTCCTCTGTGGTCTCCGTCAACGCCTCACCGGTCTTACCCTACGTGACGTCACATTTCGCTGTACAGCATATGCAGACGACCTGGTTCTCGTGTTCCACAATCGCGACGATGTCAACAGAGCACTAGAATGGATTACCACGTACGGTGTGGCTTCCGGCAGCTGTCTCAACGTCGCCAAATCGGACGCCATGGCCATAGGAGACGGGTTGAACCCAGCGTGTGTCGAACCCCTACAGCTTCGTGGCTCTATCAAATGTCTCGGAATAGAGTTTCACGACGACATACGGCGCACCGCGGCTCTTAACTACCGCCGCTTATTACAACAAATTCGGGTCCAGATCTTCAACCTTCGTCTGCGGACCCTCGACATTCTCCAAAGGACACACTTCGTCAATGTTTACCTCGCATCGCGACTTCCACACATAGCGCGTGTTCTCCCAATACCGTTATTAATGGCTCGACGTCTATTAACGGCATTCGGAGCCTACGTCAGTGCAGGCATGTTCTTCAAGGTCAGTTATGAGTCACTGACCCTTCCCCCAGAAAGGGGAGGTCTTGGTCTAGTCCATGTCCACGACAGAGCTGTGGCCCTGTATGTCAGCTCACACATCAAGCTGTGGCGCCACCACCCAGAAAGTTTGACAGGTTTGCATTGGAGTCCTTAGCTCCGCCCTCCATTATGCCCCCACTGACGACGCAAGACATACCCCCACCCTTCTACTACTTCGGGAACTTTTACATTGAACACAGCTATGTCCGTATCGCAGTACTACCGACGAAACAGGCGTCGGCGCGGGATATATATCGTGACCTACAGCAGAGGCATCCACCAAACATCGTGGAGACCAAAAGCCCTCAGGTTAATTGGAAGGTGGTGTGGAAGACGATTCACGCGATTCCACTGGACACAGCCGTGCGATCCACATGATACATCACAGTCAATGGTAAACAGATCATCCGATCACACCTCCACAAGATAAACATGGCGGAATCGCCTCTCTGCGTAGACTGCGGGATACCAGACACGGACGAACACCGTCTCACATGTGGCGCGGCAGAAGACGTATGGCGCTTGGTGCGACAAATTTTGTCGTATTTTGTACGAGTGACTCCGGAACACATTACACCTCGGCTTCTACTATTTCCGGATCAACAGTATTTCCCGCGCGCCAAGACCAACGCTGTCACGTGGATCCGTGCGCATGCGGTACACTACTTATTTCACGATGGACCTACAGATGTATTAGACTTTTGGAACTACCTACAAGAACGTCATTGCAAGATCGTACGGAACCCAAAATACAGACAGTATTTTTCTAATTACTTAGGGAGTGCCCTACGCGACCCTCCACGCAGCGGGGTCATCAACAGGTAGGAGAAGATACCCATTGAGTGAGCTGACATGACTAAGTTCGATTATCGGTGGAACAGCATGATATACGTGAAGGCGTACCTGGATGATGAAGCGTAAGGAGAGTAGCGACACACCCTTCTGCATCCTGTATGAAGCACTTTTTTTTCGTTTTGCCCATATACATTACTTCGGTGTAGGAACGTGCCGAGATATTGTTTTCTTTTTCTCAGAGCACGATGCGGTGCTAAACACATTTATTTTTGTTGTGGTATAAAGTAAAACCACATTAAGAATGTATTAAAAACGGAAAATAAAAAAAATGTCTTCCATCGAGTGAAAATTTTACTTTCTTTATTTTCGCAAAGTTATGATCTGTCCGTTCGTTCATTGACGTCTCTGTTCACTGTAATAAGTTTAGTGTCTGTGTTTTGCGACCGCACCGCAAAACCGTGCGATTAGTAGACGAAACGACGTGCCTCTCCTGGGAACTGAAAACATTTGATCGCAAGGTCATAGGTCAACCGATTCCTCCACAGGAAAACACGTCTGATATATTCTATACGACACTGGTGACGGTATGTGCGTCACATGAGAGGAATACGTTGTCTACCCACCTAACTTGTACACTTGACGAATGGGTAAAAAGAATCTTCTACCTTGACCGATTTAGGTTTTCTTGTAGATGTGATAATCACTCCCATAAAAGTGATGAAAACATAAGAGTTTGTCACATAAACTGCAACAAATGAATGCAACAGTTTCACAGTCGCACAGTTTTCCCTGTGCTCTGTCAAAACATATGTTTTTAACGTTTTCTAATTTTTCCGTGTGTAGACCGTCAAATCCTGCATATGTCCAAGCAAATCTGAACATGTCCTGGAATTTTGGAGAGCGAAGTTGATTATGTGTGAGTGCCTGAACTTTGATAATTGTCTGAAAATAAAAAATTAAAATTTTCGTTCGAGGGAAGACTTGAACCAAGGACCTCTCGCTCCACAGCTGCTCACGCTAACCACAGAACCACGGCGCGTCTAAGGTTACACTCTCCTGGGTGTTGCATATATTACCCATGGACTATTCAGTTTGTGTATTTTGCCTATTTTTTTCATAGTTCCACACAGCTTCTTCCTGTTTTCTCGATTGATATGAGTTCAGTTTCTCAAGGCCTATCGACTGTGCCAACTTATAACTAAATCTGAGTGGGGTGCGATGGGGAGGTTCCCTTGTAAGTCTACAAATGTTTTAAGCGTACGTTTGCCTTTCCTTAATCTATCTTCTAAGATAAGTCATAGTAGATCAATCCAAATTGATCTTGACAAGGTGAGTTCCCGTCAGCTTTTCCGTTCTTCTGTAAGAATTCCTGTGAGCATTTTGCAACCATGAACTATTAAGCTGATAGTTCGATAATATTCACACCTGTGAGCACCTGTCTTCTTTGGAATTGGAATTACTACATTGTTCTTGAATTCTAAGGGTATTTACCTTTCCACATATGTCTTGCACACCGTATGGATGAGAGTTCAGAAGTGGTTCAAATGGCTCTGAGCACTATGGTACTTAACATCTGAGGTCATCAGTCCCCTAGAACTTAGAACTGCTTCAACCTAACTAACCTAAGGACATCACAAACATCCATGTGCGAGGCAGGATTCGAACCTGCGACCTTAGCGATCGCGTGGTTCCCGACTGTAGCGCCTAGAACCGCTCGGCCACCCTGGCCGGCTGGATGAGATTTGTCATGGCTAACTCTTCCAAGGCTACCAGTAGGTCTGACGGAATGTCGTCTGCACCTCTGGCCTTGTTTTGACATAGGCTTCTCAGGGCTCTGTCAAATTCTTCTCACAGTGTCATGTCTCCCATCTCTTCATCTCTGCCCTCTTCCATTTCTGTAATATTGCCTGTAATTTCATCTCCCTTCTATAGTCTCAAATATCCTCGTTCCACCTTTCAGCTTTCCCTTCTTTGCTTAGGACTGGGTTTCCATCTCTCCTGTCGATATTCGTACAGCTACCTCTTTTTTTCTCCAAACGCTTCTCTCACTCTCGTGTAGACAATATCTATCTTTGACCCAGTGAAATATGTTTCTAAATCATTATGTTTCTCGTTTAGCCATTCCTGTTTAACATCTGTGCACTTCCTGTCACTCTCACTTTTTTGGATGTTTGTACTCCCTTTTGCCTGCTTCATTTTCATATTTTCTCCTTTTATCAAAGAAATTCAATATTGCTTGTGTTATCGAAGGATTTCTATTCGGTTTGCCTTTTTACTTACTTAATGATCTGTTGGTATCATTATTCCTTCTCTCACAGCTACCGATTCGTCTTCTATTGTATTCCTATCCCATGTTCTAGTCAATCGTGACCTTAAGCTTCTTCTGAAACTCTCATCAACCTCTGGTTCTTTCAACTCATCATGTATTCATCCTACTATACTGTTACAAGAAAACACTGGGTCAGTGAGAATAAACGTAAATATTAAACTAACGACTTGTGTCGAGCAGCCAGCAGTTCTGGGCGCTTCAGTCCGGAGCCTCGAAGCTCCTACGGTGGCAGGTTCGAATCCTGCCTCGCACATGGATTTGTGTGATGTCCTTACGTAAGTTAGGTTTAAATAGTTTAGGGTATTAATGACCTCAGATGTTCAGTCCCATAGTGTTAAGACCCATTTTGTGTCGAGCATCCCCTCTCGATGTGTAGATCGCACAAATACTATTTAGATTTAAGGTTATGAAGCATACACAAGGGAACGGGGCAGGTGGTTGCTCCTAAAGAATGAATCGTAGCTGTGTGTCATGCATTAAATTAATAAACGTGGATGTAGGGGAGTGGGCGTTCATGTATTGAAATTAAAATGGAATTAATTGAAATTATGATTTGTTTGCAAAAGGTGACTGCATGTGAAACAGCACAGGACATGAAAATGCAAATCTCATTTTCTCACAGACCGAAAATGAGTGCAATGCGCAATTTGGATCCGTGAAAATTAGTTTTCTTTATCATATTGAATCAGAAAAGATACCAGATGCAAGAACGGAAGAAACTTTGGTAATAAACGAGCGATATACGTAACTGAGTAGAGAATGCAGGGTCACATGGATGATGATCACTGGTTCGATCAAGAAAAGAGAAGGGAACGAGCAGACATGAAAAACAAACTGCAAAGCAATGGCCGTGGTACCAACTGGCGAGGCTTTTGCCAATCTAATTCGTAGTTATGTCGCTCATAAAAAGGCACCTGTTCCCATGTAATGCTACTGACCCGCCTCACTGCTGCGTGAATTTACATTTATTCTTACAACGAGCTGGAGGACGGGCTGGCGCTGCGGCGGGTGATGGATTGCAGAAGGCCGTCGCGCATCTCTCGAAATCCAGAACTTCAGTGGCCAATTCCGAACGGTGAATGTGAAAGCCGTACCAATCTCCATGTCGAAATGGCGCTAAACATGCTCTCTGCCGCATCTTTTCAGGCTAAAATTACGCGTAATCAAGTCTGAAGCATCGTCTCAACCTTGGCCAATAAGAATGCACGTCACTTATATTTATCTCCGTTATACCGAATTTTGTAATTGCTCTAGCCATTGGTGTCAGTTTCATTAGAGTAAGCAAGTGGTGGAAGGTTGAAGCTTGCGAATTCTGACCAACAGCAGAACTCAGTTTCTGAAGTTTGCTCTGCCCAAACAGAATGCGGCCTGGTTTTTGTGTTAGAACTCTACGAGGACCGTTCCTAAATAGCGCGCCAGCAAGACATCAGCAGACTACAGAGTTGTCCCCTAACGCTGGTGCCATTTGTATCCCACGTTATGAGCAGATCTTACACGCTCGGCAGCCAGGAGGTGTTCGTTGTTCACAGGCCGACGTCCGGTTAACCTTAGCCACCTTTGTGTCGTCGCCTGCATTCTGTACTACTGATAAATGCCATAGCCTTGTGGTTGTGCTTTAGAGTACAAATGGTTCAAATGGCTCTGAGCATCTGAGGTCATCAGTCCCCTAGACTTAGAACTATTCAAACCTAACTAACCTAAGGACATCACATGCATCCATGCCCGAAGCAGGATTCGAACCTACGACCGTAGCAGAAGCGCGGTTCCGGACTGAAGCGCCTAGAACCGCTCAGCCACAGTGGCCGGGTGCTTTGAGTGTAAGAGAACCACCGCAATTCCCAATTCGCCGAAACGTTAATCCTTTCAAATGTCGCTTGCGAAGAGCCTGCCTGAAATCACACGATAAAACGGTGGAGACCACAGCCCACAACGGATCAGCTACTGATCACTTCCGCAGCCCAGTCCTCACCTCCGTTATTGCGGTCCAAACTCATCAAGCTTGGCCAACGATCGGCTGCTACTGGGTGGTTATAATTAAATGGCAGCTATTCACAGAAGTCCAGTGTCCACTGTAATTATTGCATGGCGGAGAATTTGGTAATTGTTATAATGCCTTATTGCGGAACAGATTTAAGCTGAAAAAAAATAGTTCCAATTATGGTAACCAGGTGAAATTCTGGCGCTAGAAGGTCATATAAAAATGTTGCCATATGTAATGGATTAGAAACGGGATTTGGGAAGGAAAGGTCAAAGAAGTGAGAAGGGCGTAATGTTGATGTTATTATTAACCGGTGCTTACAAAGTTTATTCAAAGTGAGCACTGGAGCCAAGATGCTGTACAGCACCAGATTTTCACCTGGTGGCCAAAATTGCAACTAACTTTTTTCTCGATTAAATCGGTTCTGCATTAACACATTAGCATATCTACCAAATTTCGCTGTCATACGATAATGACAGCCCACACTGGACCCCCGTGAGTAGCTGCACTTCAATTGTAACCACTTGGTACCTACAGACACTCTACAGAAAAAAAAAATTAAAAATTGGGGAAGTGTGATTTCAGCTATCACAATTTCTGCCCCATATATGAATCAAATCCCACACTATGCACGCATTACTCCATCACACACAAAATCTACATAGCCCATCATGGCATTAATTTAAGTGCTTAATAAAAATTAAATGTGAGGCTGGCTATAGTGGGACACATTTCACTGTGCGTGTGCAGTGTAGAGACTTGTACCACAAAGAAACAAGGGAGATGATGTGGTTATGGGTGGCTGGTATCCTCTTTCTACAACAGAAAGGCAATGTGAATTAATATGGTTCTTTATTTACATGGACTAGCACATTTACTTAACGTGAACAGAGTCCATGTTTGTGGTACAAGTTCATCAGTAACAGTCCCACTATAGTCACTAATGTGGTGGCTATGTACTGTCATAGCCTCTTATGAACTAAACCCACTCTGGGAGTAAACTGACATACAACAAACTGAATGAGTGAGGCCCTCCAGTCAGCAGCAATGGCGTAAATACGTGCTGTTGAGAGGGCTTTGGTGGCGTGTTGCTTGCGGGGGTATCTCTGGCCTTTCTTGTGAAAGAGGAATTTGATCCAGCGCCTACTGATCGATCTTCGCGCTTCATCTTTGCCGACTGGTCTGCTGGCGACAGCCTACACAAGCACATTTCCCTCCCCCCCTCCCCCCCCCCTCCACCCACCAAAGGGCCACACCATTGTCATATAGGATAGATGCAAACGATAATGGGGAGGTGGGAGGAGGACACTGCACGCAGAGATTAGCCGTTACTGTGGAGGAAACAGTCTCCCTAAAACTGCTACTGGGACACGTGTCCTGGCCTGAGGGTGTGTCCCAGGATCATGACGGCGGCGGCGGTGGAGATGACGGGTCCACATCCAGTGGGTCGCCGAGTGGAGACGATGGGGGCGAGGGTGCCATCCACCATCCGCTCCTCCTTGTGTGCCCCTGGTGGCGCCAGTGGGCGGCTGCGAAGGCCGTGCAGTACTGCGAGGCAGCTGCGAAAGCCACACAGTCCTGTGAGGCCATGAATCTGGGGGAAGAAAAGCAGGAAATCACGGGGCAAGTGACACTCTCGAATTTGGTTCACCCTGCAAGCCACGTGACCTACAATCAAGTACATAAAAGAGACAATGCGTTCCTGCATTGCTCCTCTTTCCCCGCATCCATGGTTGCTGTAAGTCCTGAGAAGAACAAGATCGCGCCGGGCAAGGCATACGTGCAGACCACTGGAGGCGCTGGATGCTGCGGTGGGTGTAGAAAGTGTAGCAGTGTTTGATGGCGGCGGCCATGCCGAAGTTCCGCTTGTGATGATCCGTCTCGTGGATGGGTGCGATAGGAGGCGAGAAAGAGTTGCTGTTCCTGTGCCTGTGCATGCGTGGTGCGAAGCTTGACTGTTTCTTGCTTAAAAGTGCATACGAAGCGTTCTGCTTCTCCTTTGGACTGGGGGTGAAATGGAACACTTGATGACAGATGCCATTTTGTTCACAAAAGTGCTGAAAATCACATGAATTGTGGTCTGTTACATCTGGTAAACCTTCTATGCAAAAGATGGAGGACAAAGCTTGAATCGTGCTACCTGATGTGGTAAAATTCATAGGCACCACAAATGGGAACTTGCTAAACGAACCACTATGAGCCAACGATAGTTCCAAAATGGTCCTGCAAAGTCGATGTCCACTCGCTGCCATGGGGATTGAATCTTACATCGCACCCCCCTCAGATTTAGTTATAAGTTGGCACAGTGGATAGGCCTTGAAAAACTGAACACAGATCAATCGAGAAAACAGGAAGAAGTTGTGTGGAACTACGAAAAAAATTAGTAAAATATACAAACTGAGTAGTCCATGCGCAACATATGCAACATCAAGGAGTATGCAGCATAAGGAGCGCCGTGGTCCCTTGGTTAGCGTGAGTAGCTGCGGAACGAGAGGTCCTTGGTTCAAGTCATGTCTCGAGTGAAAATTTTACTTTCTTAACTCTCGCAAAGTCATGATCTGTCCGTTCGTTCATTGACGTCTCTGTTCACTGTAATAAGTTTAGTATCTGTGTTTTGCGACCGCACCGCAAAACCGTGCGATTAGTAGACAAAAGGACGTGCCTCTCCAATGGGAACCGAAAACATTTGATCGCAAGGTCATAGTTCAACCGATTCCTCCACAGGAAAACATCTGATATATTCTATACGACACTCGTGACGGCATGTGCGTCACATGACAGGAATGTGTTGTCGACCCACCTAACTTGTACACGTAGGGAATGGGTAAAAAGATTCTTCTACCTTGCCCGATTTAGGTTTTCTTGTGGATGTGATAATCACTCCGAAAAAAATGATGAAAACATAAGAGTTTGTCACATAAACTGAAAATAAAAATTTAAACTTTTCACTCGAGGGAAGACTCGAACCTAGGACCTCTCGTTTGGTAGCTGCTCTCGCTAACCACGGGACCACGGCGCTCAGTAACACCCACCGTCCTTGATGTTGCCTGTCTTCGCTTGGACTACTCAGTTTGTATATTTTACTAATTTTTTTTCATAGTTCCACACAACTTCTTCCGGTTTCCTCGATTGATCTGTGTTCAGTTTTTCAAGGCCTATCCACTGTGCCAACTTATAACTAAATCTGAGGGGGGTGCGATGGGGAGGTTCCCTTGTTAGGCGAAGCTGAGAATGCCTGTGGCACGGCGGATAGGGTTTCCACGCATGCGCAACACTGTGACTCCATCTGTTCAATATGGGCGTCCATGCCCTACCAAACACAGTACCGTCGGCTAACTGTCTAGTGCGAACAATTCCCCAATGACCTTGATGGAGGAATCGCAACACATCCTTTTGCAGCACTTTGGGAATAAGTACGTGGAATTGTATACTGTCATTTTGAACTAGAATCACACAAATGTTGATCTGAAAGGTTATGCCGACGTGCATTATATCGGCGAACAACTGAGTTCTGGATACTGCTCAGTAAACGGCACCAAGACGAGCGAATGTAATGCAAGCAAATCTTGAGATGTGGGTGGCCTGTGCAATTTTTCTGTAGTGCAAGAGAAAAGATTCCAGCAATTCAGAGTCCTGCGCATCGATTTGGCGACAAGGTGAGGAAGATGAATGAAAATCAGAGTCTGGGCCCATCGGAAGGCGAATAGGGCGTCTGCATTGCTATGCTTTGCGTAGGCCGGTACACGATTTCATACTGATTTTCCGAAAGCAACGAAGCCCAACGTTGCAATTTTTGAGCTGTGCATATAGGAACCGGCTTTTATGGATGAAACACGAACTGCAAATGCTTATGATCTGTCACTAAAAAGTACTTGCTACCTTGCAAACAGTGATCAAATTTTGTCACACCACACACAATAGCGAGAGCCTCTTTATCTATTTGTGAGTAATTGCACTGAGTTGGAGATAACACCTCTGAGGCAAAAGCAATAGGTCTGTCTTGTGCACCATATCTCTCCGAAAGCACAGCCCCGATTCCGTAGGAAGAAGCGTCGACTTGTACAACTGTTCGATTGGCAGGGTCAAAATGCACAAAACATCTGTCAATAAGCAAGACATTTTAGAGTTTCCGACACTCTTTGGACCACATGAGAGGCACATTTTTGTGACGCAATGGAGCTGCAATCTGAGTGGCATTCGATACGAACCGAACGTACTGTGTCATCTTGCCTAATACTGACTGCTGTTCAGACACCTTGCAAGGAACAGGCAGGTCACTGACTGCAAGCAAATGAGACTGAAGGGGGTGCACACCCTGACTGTTTATCAGATGATCTAAGCGCTATAAAAATGGCTCTGAGCACTATGGGACTCAACTGCTGAGGTCATTAGTCCCCTAGAACTTAGAACTAGTTAAACCTAACTAACCTAAGGACATCACAAACATCCATGCCCGAGGCAGGATTCGAACCTGCGACCGTAGCGGTCTTGCGGTTCCAGACCGCAGCGCCTTTAACCGCACGGCCACTTCGGCCGGCTAAGCGCTATAGTTCAGTTTGAAAAAAGTCCCACTTTTCAAGTCGGCACTTGAGTACTGATTCTGACAACACTCGAGAAAGAGTATGCAAGTTGGCAAAGTGTTCCTCTGGTTTACGACCTGAGACAACAATATCGTCAAGGTAGTTGAAACAAATTAGCACTTTTGCAGTCAGCTGCTCCAAGGAACTGCCGAAGGGCAAACGCAAATATTTGAACAGTGCTAAGTGTATATTTACAACAAACACTTCCTGTGATTCTTCATCCAATGGAAATTGCAAGTAGGTATCACGCAAATCTATCTTAGAAAAGTAACGTCCTATACTAAGCCTTCCCATGAGTTCCTCAGGGCGAGGTAACGGATGTCAACTACTGTCTATGCGTTTGTAGACTTGAAGTCAACACAAATGCGAATGCGACGAGAAGGCTTAGGCAAAAATGAGAGGACTTGTCGAGAAGACTTGCCCATGGATTAGCTTGAATGGGAGCAATTACACAATTATCTTGCAATGATTTCAATTTACTGGCTATTTTGTCTCTTAAATCACGTGTAACGGCACGGGCCCAGAAAAACTTGGGCTGTTCAATTGTCTCTTACAATGTAACATACGCTACAAAGTTATTAGCTTTTCCAATTTCTTCGGAAAATAGTTCGACGAACCCTCTGCCAAGCACTTAAATGTGAATTGCAGAGTAGTCATGTAGATGCAGATGTAGATGAAGATGGCGTGCTGTACGCCCCTTCTCTCCCCACTAAACCGCTGGTGACATCAGCCACCATCTCTTCCCTTAAAACAGACACATTTTACCTTATACTTTCCCCGTTGCTTTCTGCGCATGCACACTTCCGATTTACACTATTCTGCAAATTTTACTCTTTTCTTCTGCTCTTCAGCAGCCTCTGGTCGGACCAGTCCACCTTCTGCATCCCCAAGAGGTGTCCGCCTGTTGATGCTGCGTCGTATTTCTAAGCTAGCCCTGGCTTTTCTGTGTCCTCCCGCCTTCACGTTACTCCAAGTCACCGTGCTGGCCTGCCGCGCCCGACTCAGCTCTTATCGTAACCCTTCGGCACGCTACCTCCGCTCTGGCCGTACGTCTGATGGCCATCCCGCTGCCTTCTAATCAGCGCTCGCTTAATTAAAAAGGCTAGAGTTTAGTTTCATTGCCCGTACAACAACAGGGTATTTTTCTGAAGCCACCTCTTATTCTTAGCTATCAAATGTGCTTAAAACTATTGCTTATCTCAAGCGTGGTCATTCGTGCACAGCACATTGCCACGTTTCAAGCAATTAGTAATGAGACAAATAGTTTGTTAGAACGTCGTTGCACAGCACTAGGGCTAGAAGGAGTCACAACCTTAACCATACATTTTTCAGAACCTGCTGGAAGTTTTGAAGCCGGCCGGAGTGGCCGAGCTGTTCTAGGCGCTACAGTCTGGACCCGCGCGACCGCTACGGTCGCAGGTTCGAATCCTGCCTTGGGCATGGATGTGTGTGATGTCCTTAGGTTAGTTAGGTTTCAGTAGCTATAAGTTCTAGAGGACTGATGACTACTGCAGTTAAGTCCCATAGTGCCAGAGCCATTTGAACCATTTTTTTGAAGTTTTGAAAACACACCGTTCACTGCATCTACACGATCATGTCTTTTTTTTCTGGGAACGGGCGAACTTAGCGTTTTTGTGTCGTTGCAAGAAAACTGCTTGGGCATGGCCTTTTTTTTCCACATGGGGAACACTTTGCGGTCGTGAAGAGCAATCCTGTATTTTATGGCGAGCAAAACAAAAATCAAATGGCTCCAAGTACTATGGGACTTAACATCTGAGGTCATCAGTCCCTTAGACTTAGAACTACTTAAACCTAACTAACCTAAGAACATTAGACACATCCACGCGCGAGGCAGGATTCGAACCTGCGACCGTAGCAGCAGCGCTGTTGCGGACTTAAGCGCCTAGGACCGCTCGGCCACAGCGGCCGGCTTTCTTAAATTGCTGGAGCAGTAGTATATTGGTCGGAAGCACTTGTTGGGCTGGTCGGTTGGTCGGTTGTGGTTGTGCGGCCGACACAGCTTGTACAGCCAGCACTTGTTGTACCGTCATCTGTCAGGTAGCGATTTTTTGGTTCATAAACGGAAAAGGTTGTATTGGATACTTCACATTGGCCATATGCGGCTGAGGAGCGGGAAATTCATGGTTTACACGAATATGTTCTATCAAAAAGCAAGCAAAGCCTAAAACAAAGAAATTTGATTAGTTCTGATTAGATGCAAGATGCAAGAACACAACAAATTAGCAAATAGAAACACTGGAACACCATCATCTCTGCAAGTTAAAACACAGGAGAAGCAAACAAAATCTTCGGAAAAGTTGATTATCTGCGATCGCCACTGAATTATTCTCTTTCGCCACCGTAGAGTCTTGCACCGCAAGGAAGCAAGGGGGAGGATTTTGCAATGGGTGGCTAGTATCCTCCTTCTACAACACAAAGGCACACATGGGTTAATACGGTTCTTTATTTACATGAACTGTAACATTTACTTAACTTCAACAGAGTCCATGTTTGTGGTACAAGCTCATCAGTAATAGTCCCACTACAGTCACTAATCTGGTCGCTGTGTACCGGCATAGCCTGTGGTTAACTAAATCTACTCTGCGAGTAAACTGACAGACGCCAAACTGAATGAATGAGAGTGATGCCGTCCGATCAGCAGCAGTGGCCTAAATACATGCTGTTGAGAGGGCGTTGGCGGCATGTTGCTTGTGGGTGTGTCTCTGGTCTCTCTCATAATAGGCGCGCTTGATCCAGCGCCTACTAATCGATCTTCACGCTTCATCTTTGTCGACCAGTGTGCTGGCAACAGCTAACACCAGCACACACAGTTAATAGGTTTCGTTGTTTTCTGTTCTTCCATGTTTTCCAATTTGGATGGACAACAGTGTTTTCTATTTCAAATCTTCTCGAGAAGTATTGGTACCTTACACTAGGATTGGGATACCTTTAAGGAAAACACATGGAAGTTGGTCATATATCTTTTGTCACCTGTTGTTTGCTATAACTCAAGGTTGCTGCGCCTCCCACACAGATGATCTTACCATTTAATTCCGTCCGTTGAACTTATAACACGGAATACACGTACACTTGCATGAGATGTGGCCTGGAACACAAATTGTGATCAGTAATACTCGCCAGTGTTCATGCACTCAGTCACTCGTAGGCGCATTAATATAACAGGTCCAATTCCACGTTATTCAGGTATGGTGTTACAATATTAAGTATTCAGAATAAGAAAACAACACTTAGCTCCACTCAGATGTGATGGTGCCGTGACTTTTAGGATTCCAGTTAGTGTGTTATTGCCTTCAATTCCTACAGGCAGTCTTCGAGGTCCTTGCAGAGTACGCTGGGAAACTATCGACCAGGCTGCACGCAACTCGCAACTTCTGTTGGTCTTCCCTCAACTCGCCGCTACCAGTCCTTAAGCGAGCCGGCAAGACTTGACTGACTTAACCATTCGCGGCTTTTCGAGGCCCATACCGGACAGCCAGACTTCCCCGAAAGCAACCACGCCAACCACGTGCGCTCCAGACAACTCCTTCTCCAGGCCCCCCCAAATCGACAACACACACACCTCCGACCAAAGACCGTAGCTAGCGACATACGAACAGATCGATATTGGCAACCTGAATAGTTAGTGACGCCAGTTGAGTGCACTGTCGCCAAGATTAAAGCAGCCACGGCTCAAGCATAACGCACAATGTGTTGGCACGCTAGAAAGGACGGGGACGTAGACTAGGATCAAATCTGCGTAGCACACTGACGGACATGTCTGGTGCAGTGGCCATCCTGTGTATGGTTTTTAGGCGGGTTCCCTCTCTCATTTAGGCAAATTCTGGGCTGTTCTTCAGTTTCTACCGATACATTGTCTGGAGTAACGTAATGGTACACCTACCAGTGGGCATTAAGACGGTGTGCCGGCCGCTTCAGTCTGGAACCGCATGACCACTACGGTCGCAGGTTCGAATCCTGCCCCGGGCATGGATGTGTGTGCTGTCCTTAGGTTAGTTAGGTTTAAGTAGTTCTAAGTTCTAGAGGACTGATGACCACATATGTCAAGTCCCATAGTGCTCAGAGCCATTAAGACGGTGTGTTTCCACACTTCGCTGGAACTCTGCTTTCAATGAGGTGTCTCAATGCCCGCGAAGCAATGGCAGTCCATTCATGCTGAAGACCCAAAACCATGGATAGTAGGGATGTCAGACACCAGGACGTGTAGTGAAATCGACATTATAATTCATTCCTAATTTGCTCAATTGGGCTGACGTCGGCACTGTTGCCAGGTCAATCCACTTCGGATTGCCTCACAATTGCTGCTTTATGACAGGGTGCAGCGTCATTCTGGCACAATCCGACCTCTTCCTCTACTGAACACAGTGCACCAAGCTGTAAAATACGTTCATATCCTGTACCTAGCGTTTTCTTAACGGCAATAAGAGGACCAAAACACTAAACAAAAAAGTACCCCTGCTGCTGTATCACCACTTTTTCCATACTTCACGCTTAGCGCTACATGTGATTTGAAGTCACGTTTTCCAGGCATTAGGCAAATTCGAGGATTCATCACTCGAAATCATTGGTCAGCCGTCATGTACCGTCCAGTTCCAATTACACCATCTCGAATGTCGCTTAGCAATGACTGCAGAAATGTGTGGCTTTTGAGGAGTTGTTCGACCATTGTGCTCTTTTGTTTCTAACTTCTTCAGAACAGTCACTGCGCTACCTAAGTTGCTGGTAGCACTTTGGGAGCCGGCCCGTGTGGCCGAGCGGTTCTAGGCGCTACAGTCTGGAACCGCGTGACCGCTATGGTCGCAGGTTCGAATCCTGCCTCGGGCATGGATGTGTGTGATGTCCTTAGGTTAGTTAGGTTTAAGTAGTTCTAAGTTCTAGGGGACTGATGACCTTAGAAGTTAAGTCCCATAGTGCTCAGAGCTAGCTAGCTAGCACTTTGGGACTCTACACTGATTTTTTACAACCACCCACCGTAATGTTCGACGGCCCCTGTCCATCAGTAGGCGAGGTGTGTCTGGTTTTGGTTTACTTGCAGTTCCTTCGCGTTGCCACTTCACAATCAAGCCACCAACAGTCGACTTGGGCAGCCTTAGAAGGGTTGAAATATCCCTGATGGACTTGCTACTCAGGTGACCTGCAATGAGTAGTCCACATTAAATGGCAATGAGCTCTCCTGACCGACCATTCTGCTGTTACAGCTTCTCTGACCAAATACAACTCTTCACCACCTTTCATATTCCCGGAACCGCTTCCCGTGACATTATTTCTGCGTTATATAGGGTGTCCGGACACCTTTGATCAGACAGTGTTCTGCACAAATGCAGTCAGTATGAATTCGATATTAGCTATTCTTTATGTTGTTCCAGTTTATTGCGGACTACAATGACGTAGGTAATGTTGACTATCTATTCATAAGAGAATTCTTGATCGCTCGGGGCAACGATCCACGGCTTTTGTTACCTGTTGCTCACATGAAAAGGATCTATGGAGGAGACAAAAAGAATGAGATACACAGTACGTGTCTACCAACTTTTCATTACATAAATATTTACCATCGAATATTCCGTTTTAAAAAATACAACAATCAGGCACTCTCTTACGTATTTATATTTAAGCAAATTATCATTTCGAGTGTCACTCACCTTCATTTAGCGTAATACATATTTTAATCTTCAGTAAGCACATCTTTAGAACATCAACGGCGAACCGGGTGCTGCAGTTGCCAAATGACAATTTTATTTAGTTAGTACACTTTCTGAGGTGTCTGTGTACGATATATCGCTTGTCATTATTTACTTACGTACTGCTTACTTTGTATGGAACTGGGGACCTAGAAACGACGGAGAGGCTTAATCCCCGGTGTAGCCTTCAGTGGTTCACAACCACACAACAGGCTGCAGCAGTCCACTCACCCCACCGCCGCCCCACACCGAACACAGGGATATTGTGCGGTTCGGCGCACAGTGGAAACCCCCGCCCTCCAACCCGGAACGTCTCACACCAGACGATTATAACCCCAATGTTTGCGTGGTAGAGTAATTATGGTGTACGCGTATGTGGAGAAACTATTTGCGCCGCTATCACCGACATAGTGTAACTGAGGCGGAATAAGCGGAACTAGCCCGCATTCGTCAAGGCAGATGGAAAACCGCCTTAAAAACTATTCACAGGCTGGCCGGCACATTGGACATCGACATTAATCCGCCGCGGGGCGGATTCGTGTCCGGGACCGGCAACCCGCTCGGAAAGTAGTGCGTTAGACCTCACGGCTAACCGGCCAGGCTCTACTGCTTACTTACTACTCTGTTTGTTGTTATTCCGATTTCCGCATTTATAGATGTGGCACACACACTTTTATACTTCTATATTGCATGAAAGCAGTCCAGTATCCGTCCGATTGCCGTTTGACATCCTTGTTTACATTCGAAATTTATATATATGGTCAAAGCTATCGTTTGGTTACATGTTCAAAAGCACTATTTCTAATTAATTTGACACAGAAGCTTAAAATAGAAATAGTACTTTCAGAACCTGTAAGCAAAATAGGCATACAGCATTGACCATAGATATAATTTTTAGACGCAAACAAAGATGTCAGTCGGAAACATGGAGGATATGTGCATATTCCACGCATGACAGAAGTGAAAAAGTGTTCGTGCCACGTTTATAATTGCGAAAATCGGAATAACAACAAGCTGAATTGAAAGTAAGTACAGCAACATAACGTAAAGACGCAATTCACGAATTGTAGGATCTAAAGAAAATTGCTTTCGTAGGGCAGCTGCAGCAACCAGTTTGATGTTAGTGTTTTAACGATGTAGTTACTGAAGTTTCACATATCAGTTACGCTAAACTAAGATGGGCGAAAGCTCGAAATGCGCATTAGCTCGAGTAAAAACGCATAAAAAAAGTGCCGGCCGGGGTGGCCGAGCGGTTCTAGGCACTGCAGTCTGGAACCGCGCGACCGCTACGGTCGCAGGTTCGAATCCTGCCTCGGGCATGGATGTGTGTGATGTCCTTGTGTTAGTTAGGTTTAAGTAGTTGTAAGTTCTAGGGGACTGATGACCTCAGACGTTAATTCCCATAGTGCTGAGAGCCATTTGAACCATAAAAAAGTGGCTGGTTGCTGTACTTCTTAAAATAATATAATCTACAGGCAAGTAGCTCAAAAACCAGTAAAATGGGTAAATAATTATCTTTGAACATTATAGAGAGACGTACTCAGAACTGCGCTGGAGCTCTAGCAGCGGGTGTTGCGCGCTGCCCCAGCGCCGCCGCCGCTGCCTCATGGCAAAATAGCGGCCGCACGAGCAACACTTGTCCTACACGACGCCACGCCGCGGCCCCCTGAATATTGCGGCTCATTACATTTGCATACATCGACCCGTCTTCCGATACGGCACAGCGGCGGGACGTAACGGAAGATAATGTGCCTCATTAATGTTGTGCCCCTTATGGGAGGCCGTTTCGTAATGGCGGACGTCCATCAAATGGCCTGCGTCGCGCACGCTGCCATTACTCCACTGCTGAGTCTGCAAGGAACGTTTTAATTCCGCTTCTACACCAGCATGCATTTTCAGGCATAAATCGCAGTCGCAAAAGGCTACGGATTATTCAGCAGTTCTAATAAACACCTCCCTAGGTGTCTGATTCAGTCGGTGTCTCAATGAAAAAGTGATTCCTTTGATTACTAACGACGTACAAATTACGCAATTCGGAAATAGCTACGTACATATACGGTGAATCAGAAGTCCGCCGACAAACTTTCAGAGGTGGTAAAAAAGAAAAACGGATCCAGTAAACACGAGCTCTAAAGTGCATATCCTAAGAACTATGAGAACCTTTTGATCCTCGTTACTGAGAGACACATCTCTTTGTTTCCGTATTTTCAGATATATTTGTATGGACCAAAACAATAAAAAAAGATGTCTAGTAAAAATTGGCTCTAAAATGCGTACTATAAGAGCTATGAGCACTTATTCATATTCGTTACTGTGAAACACATCACCTCTACTGAACAAGTGCTTATAGCTTTTAAAGTACGCATCTTAGACCCCATGTTTACTAGAAATTTGTTTCTTGTTTTGGTCCATACTACCACCGCTGAAAGTTTGATGTTGGAGCTCAGGTTCACTCTGTATAGGTAATCAAGCAATCACCCCGTTATTGCCGGCCGATGTGGCCGAGCGGTTCTAGGCGCTTCAGTCCGGACCCGCGCTGATGCTACGGTCGCAGGTTCGAATCCTGCCTTGGGCATGGATGTGTGTGATGTCCTTAGGTTAGTTAGGTTTAAGTAGTGTTAAGTCTAGGGGACTGATGACTCCAGACGCCCCATAGTGCTCAGAGCCATTTGAACCATTTTTTGAACACACTTATTGACCGCTCCCTGAAAAGTACATAAACGTAGGAAACCAAACAATTACCATTACTTCTACATGTACGACTACTCTGCAGCTCACACCTAAGTGCCTACAGAGGGTATTAATTTCCCAAACCAGTCACCTCGGCGAGAAATACACTTCTCCCCACTGTAGAACGTTTGACGAAGCTACGCCCTCACCTCTGTTTGCATCGCTTCATCACTATACAGGAGAGGCCCCGGAAGATATACTTTACGTTTTGGAGACAGATGAAAATCAGATGGGGCCACGCCCGGACTGTGCAGAGGATGATCGATGATAGTGAACGCTAGGCGTCGAATTTTTGCAAATGTCGCAGCACTCGTGTGTTGTTTGACGTTGTCATGTCGAAGGAGAGAGTGTTCCCTGTGTGGACGATCTCTTCGAATTCGAAACACGATTGCAGTAAGCCGTTTCCCATGCCTCCACATAGCTACGTTACACATCGCCATGTTACACGCTACAGTTCAAGCTCTCGACAGCATAAGGTTGGAAATATATTGGAGAATAAAGATGCAGAATGTTACTATCTTTTGTTTTAATTCATAGTCTGGAAGAATCAAGATGTAGAATGTTACAATCTTTTGTTTTAATTAAAAAGCTTTAAGAGTTTTCACATAAAAATTCCGGAGGCGTTATTTTTCAGCACGCCCCTGTGTATACACAAAAACATTTGACGTGTATCATAAAGCCATGCTTATGACTTTAAAACAGCTACAAACGCATACCAACCGAATAAAGTAAGTCTAGAAAGAAACTTAAAATGGAAACATTACATGAACAATTTAAGACTATTAGACGAGTTTAGACTAGTTCAACAAGGGACTCAGTCCCGCCTAAATTATTTACTGCAAATTCAGAACATAAATTTTAGTAGATTAGACTCCGGGCCTAAGAAGTCGGAATTAGATAGGATCGTCACCAAATGAAGCTATAAGACGACGGAGACGGCCCAAACAAACCTCTCAACAAAAGTAATTGACGAAAAAACCGATCACAAAAGTCGCAGCGAATTGAAACAAGTACTGACTCAGTTAATAACACGAACACGAATACACGCGAAAGTATTAATTTCTCCGACATGTTCTACTGTTCACCCCAGTCAGCAACTTGAAACTGACACCCACTTATCGCACATACGGAAACAGTTTTCGATTCTTTGTGAAAGCGGACGTAAAGTAGTGTCTAAAAAGAAAAATAATTTCCACTTCACTATTTAATCTACCCACACATATAGCTCTCCGACGTAATCTGTCAGCTGTAAACAGGAAAACAAAACCAGAGTTATGCAAAGCGTATTGAAAAGCAATACAAAAAATCTAACACGGAAAGACAGTGTCAGAAATAAAGACTTCAAAAGCAAAACAGAAGTCAACAATGGGCTGCTTCAGAGTAAATTTCAAGTAAAAGTAAAGTCTGTGGTTCAACCTTGCGTCTGTGCTATTGTCCGGACTGTAGCTAGTGTGCAGTCTTTCTTCGGTGCGGCACTAGGACGGGGAAAGTGGTGGATCATTAACCCCGGCTGCCTTTTCCTCTAGGCAAAGATGGACTTGAGGGACTGGAGCAAGGCAAAGTCTCCACCCCTGTCCAGGATTGAACCCAGTTCTTCCAGCGCCTGAGTACTGTGCTCTATCTGCTAGAGAACACTATCCACCAAAAGCAAAGAACAGTATTTTCAAAACTTTCATCTGAGTTAATATCACTTCTAGATGAAAAATAAACGAAACACGGGGTCAGTCTTAATTTACGCATATGGCCACAACACTTTATCTTCAAACACAGGGGTAAGATTTTAAGGGTTATATCTTTTACTTGCATGTACATAACCTTAGGGTGAATTTCGCAATTACTTTTGGTACCAAAGTTTTAATTTGCCTTTCAGAAATGTCCAGTTCATTTCCCCAGATTTTGCCATCTTTCAAATGTGAATTTACAGTTAATAAAGACCACCAGTCATCGTCGATTAGTGAGTATGGTGTTGCATTCTTTAAAATATATACCTCCCATTACCATAATCCTACCAACTTGCTACGCTGCAGTGACTACACATATTGTTAATTGATTACGAAAGAAAGGAATATAATACGCTGAAAAATCTCTTTTTTATTCATTTTTTGCAACCTCACAGTGCAGCTTAATCGGAGGAGATCCATAATTTTGATATTTTTCATTCAGATCATAATGCTTACAGCAAGTTACAGGAAAGAAAACCATAAGACAAGCTACTGGAGGTTGAATTTAATTACCCTTTACTTATACAGAGGTACATTTAAACATTTTACTTTCAACATATTGTCTTCAAAATGGTATCCACTCTGCTCTATTCATTTGAAGAGTCCAGTCGGAAATTTCGGTCCACTTTGTCCTCCATGTCTCTGTCTACGTTGCCAATACACACACAAATATAGTTCTGCAGCTCACCCAGTGTCCGTGGACGACTGGTATGCATAAAAAATTTAAGAGCGCCCAATAATAAAAAGTTGCGGGAACTCAATCTGGTGACCTTGCTGGACACTGAAGATCGCCCCTCACAGAAATGGAAAGGTTGGGGAAGTCTTCGCGTGGAAGAGTCATTGACTTTTGTGATGTGTGAGCCATGGCGTCGTCTTTTTGGAACCAGATATCCCCCACGCCCATTTCTTCAAGTTCGGGAAGGAAACACTGCTCGATCATCTGGGCATAACGCTCAGGATTGGCCGTAACTGCACTATCGTTCTCTTCAAAAGGCCATGGGCCAATAAAGCCAATTGTGTATAAAGCACACCAAACAGTCACACGTTCTGTATGCAGGGGTTGCTCAAGAAGTTCTCGGGGGTTCGTGCCAACCCATTGTCGCATGTTTTGTTTATTCATGCTTCCAGAAAATGAAAATGAGCCTCGTCCTGCCAGTTTGTATGGATGAAATTTCAAGTCTTCATAAAAAAAAAATCGTATCACCATGCGATCACAAACTGCAGGAGCAGCTAAAAGTTTGCGTGCAACTTGCTTGGAGCATCTAAAATCGCCAGCCTTACTTACTCGACTTTTCCTGCTGACATAGTGGTTCCTGAAGGTCCTAGTTTCTTTTTCTGTACACTACCAGTATCGATAAACGTGCCCATTTACAAAACAATCGATTTTAGATCAGATACCTGCACCCACGATATTAAACTGTTCCCTCAACGCACACTGACCTGCGATGACCAAACGGCAATTGGAACAGTACGTCGTCAAGGCGAACGCGCGCTCGTCTCACGTCCGCTGCATTATCGCAACTAAACTAACCTTAAACAAGTTAGTTCCTCCTTTTCGACTAGGAAAACCCCACACAACAATGGATAACAGCCAATGTGTGTCACGTGTTTCAAATAAGAATGTTCTCGCGCCACACCCTGTACATACGTAGAAATAAACACAGCACTCTTAAAAACTTGGAACACAAATCTACGTGAAATATCACGTAACAATGATATACATTGTGCAGAAAACAAATAATAGTCAATTACTTTCGACCTACGATGTCTCTGTAAGTATCTTATAAATTTTTAAAAGTTTACATGCCGGGTGATCAAAAAGTCAGTATAAATTTGAAAACTGAATAAATCACGGAATAATGTAGATAGAGAGATACAAATTGACACACATGCTTGGAATGAATGGGGTTTTATTAGAACCAAAAATGTACAAACATTCAAAAAATGTCCGACAGATGGCGCTTCATCTGATCAGAATAGCAATAATTAGTATAACAAAGTAAGACAAAGCAAAGATGATGTTCTTTACAGGAAATGCTCAATATGTCCACCATCATTCCTCAACAATAGCTTTAGTCGAGGAATAATGTTGTGGACAGCACTGTAGAGCATGTCCGGAGTTATGGTGAGGCATTAGCGTCAGATATTTTCTTTCAGCATCCCTAGAGATGTCGGTCGATCACGATACACTTGCGACTTCAGGAAACCCCAAAGCCAATAATCGCACGGACTGAGGTCTGGGGACTTGGCAGGCAAAGCATGACGAAAGTGGCGGCTGAGCACACGATCATCACCAAACGACGCGCGCAAGACATCTTTCACGCGTCTAGCAATATGAGGTGTTTTTTTTTGTTCTAATAAAACACCATGTCATTATGAGCATGTGTGTCAATTTTTACCTCTCTATCTACATTATTCCGTGGTTTATTAAGTTTTCAAATTTATACTGACTTTTTGATCACCCGGTACATTATTAAATCTGAGACACTTGCACAGCTCCTAAGCATTAACACTTTCCTCTTCTTTCTCGCCGAAACCACTGTCCTCTAGCCGCAGCGTCATGATACATTCAGGATATTTTTTCTTCTGAGTGGTCTGAGTGACCCGTAACGAATTTCTCTCCGTTGCTCAAATGGTTGGTTCAAATGGCTCTGAGGACTATGGGACTCAACTGCTGTGGTCATAAGTCCCCTAGAACTTAGAACTACTTAAACCTAACTAACCTAAGGACATCACTCACATCCATGCCCGAGGCAGGATTCGAACCTGCGACCGTAGCGGTCGTGCGGTTCCAGACTGTAGCGCCTTTAACCGCTCGGCCACTCCGGCCGGCTCTCTCCGTTGCCAACGTTTTCATCCCGGAGTAGCACTTTTAACCTACGACCTCAACTATCTGCTGGATGTATTCCAATCTCTGTCGTCCTCTATAAGTTTTACTTCCTACAGCTCCCTTTAGTACCATGTAAGTTACTCGCTGATGTTTTAACAGATGTCCTGTCATCCTGCCCCTTCCTCCTGTCCTCGCTGGTTCTGTGGAGAACCTACTCATCCTTTACCTTATCATCCATCCAATTTTCAACATTTTTCTATAGCACCGTATTTCAAACGCTTCGATTCTCTTCCGTTCCAGTTTCCCCACAGTCCATATTTCACTGCCACACAATTCTGCGCTATAAACGACCTTTCTTGGAAATTTTTTCCTCATATTAAAGTTTGTGTTTGATACTAGTAAAGTTCTCTTGGCAAGAAATGCCCTTTTTGCCTTTGATAGTCTGTTTTTTTTTTACATCCTCCTTTCTCCATCCATCATGGGTTATGTTGCTGTTTAGGTAGCAGAGTTCCTCAACTTCATCTACTTCTGTACCACCAATTTTGAAGTCAAACTTCTCGCTGTTCCTATTTTTGTAATCCATGGTCTGCGTTGATTAGATGATTCACTCCATTCAACACATCCTGTAATTCTTCTTCACTTCCACTTACGATAGAAATATCATAAGCGAATCTTATGATTGATATCATTTCATTTTGAACTTTAATTCCACTCTTGAATCTTTCTTTTGTTCCCGTCACTGTTTCTTCGATGTACAGTTTGAACAGGAGGGGAGAAAGACTACTTCTCTGTCATACACCATTTTTAATCCAATCACTTCGTTCTTGGTCGTCCACTCTTGTTGTTCTCTCTTTGATCCTGTAGATATTGTATATCGCACGGCTGTCCCTAAAGGATACGCCTATTTTTCTCAGAATTTCGAACATCTAGCACCATTTTACATTGTCGAATTTTTTTCCAGGTCGACAGATTCTATGAACGTGGCTTGAGTTTTCTTCGATATTACTTCCATTATCAACCGCAACGTCAGAGCTGCCTCTGTGTTGCCCTTACCTTTCCTAAAGCCAAACTGAACGTCATCTGAAAGTTCCAGAATATTTAGGACGTCTGGGCCCTTATTAACTACACCAACGTCATTCGGTGACCGCCGGCCGCTGTGGCCGAGCGGTTCTAGACGCTACGGTCATAGGTTAAAATCCTGCCTCGGGAATAGATGTGTGTGATGTCCTTAGATTAGATAGGTTTAAGTATTTCTAAGTCTTGGGGACTGATGACCTCATACGTTAAGTCCCATAGTGCTTAGAGCCATTTGAACCATATCATTTGGTGACCACCAGACGTACAACAAACATCCAGATGATAATCACACTCGCCACATTCTTTTGCAGGAATGTCTGGAATTGCTTCACACACCCTTTCACTACTATTGCTAAGCGGTGTCGCATTTCAGTCAAAAGGGATGCACACAAACGAACACTCCTACAAACCCCAACAGAAAACCACATACTGTTATATCAGGTGACCGGAGAGCAGTCGTGGGATGTGCTATCTGTTCGCCACACACTGCCGACCAGTTGTTACAGCACCTACGCTCGACGAAAGTCGCACAGTACAGTTACAACTGAACTGCTCAGTTGGTAGAGCACTTCCCCGCGAAAGGCAAAGGTCCCTAGTTCGAGTCTCGGTCCGGCACACAGTTTTAATTTGCCAGGAAGATTCATACCAGTGCACACTCCACTGCAGAGTGAAATTCTCATTCTGGCAACATCCCCCAGGCGGTGGCTAAGCCATGTCTCCGCAATATCCTTTCCTCCAGGAGTGTTAGTTCTGCTAGGTATGCAGAAGAGCTTCTGTGAAGTTTGGAAGGTAGGAGACGAGGTACTGGCGGAATTAAAGCTGTGATGACGGGTCGTGAGTCGTGCTTGGGTAGCTCAGTTGGTAGGGCACTTGCCCGCGAAAGGCAAAGGTCCCGATTTCGAGTCTCGGTCCGGCACACAGTTTTAATCTGCCAGGAAGTTTCATACCAGCGTACAGTCCGCTGCAGAGTGAAAATTTCTTTCTGAACTGCACCCGTTCAAAGGGAGAATGCAAAATGAATTTGTTGCTGTGTTATCGCCACATCTGTTCAACGCAAAGTGTGTACTGAACGAGTAAGCAAGTGGGATAATGAACGTTTTAGCTGCACCGGAAACCACATGAACTTAAAACTGCCGCATAGCCGAGCTTCGATGCAGAACAAAAAATTTATCCTGAGATTCTATCTTCATTCACACAGAAAATACACTCCTGGAAATGGAAAAAAGAACACATTGACACCGGTGTGTCAGACCCACCATACTTGCTCCGGACACTGCGAGAGGGCTGTATAAGCAATGATCACACGCACGGCACAGCGGACACACCAGGAACCGCGGTGTTGGCCGTCGAATGGCGCTAGCTGCGCAGCATTTGTGCACCGCCGCCGTCAGTGTCAGCCAGTTTGCCGTGGCATACGGAGCTCCATCGCAGTCTTTAACACTGGTAGCATGCCGCGACAGCGTGGACGTGAACCGTATGTGCAGTTGACGGACTTTGAGCGAGGGCGTATAGTGGGCATGCGGGAGGCCGGGTGGACGTACCGCCGAATTGCTCAACACGTGGGGCGTGAGGTCTCCACAGTAAATCGATGTTGTCGCCAGTGGTCGGCGGAAGGTGCACGTGCCCGTCGACCTGGGACCGGACCGCAGCGACGCACGGATGCACGCCAAGACCGCAGGATCCTACGCAGTGCCGTAGGGGACCGCACCGCCACTTCCCAGCAAATTAGGGACACTGTTGCTCCTGGGGTATCGGCGAGGACCATTCGCAACCGTCTCCATGAAGCTGGGCTACGGTCCCGCACACCGTTAGGCCGTCTTCCGCTCACGCCCCAACATCGTGCAGCCCGCCTCCAGTGGTGTCGCGACAGGCGTGAATGGAGGGACGAATGGAGACGTGTCGTCATGAGCGATGAGAGTCGCTTCTGCCTTGGTGCCAATGATGGTCGTATGCGTGTTTGGCGCCGTGCAGGTGAGCGCCACAATCAGGACTGCATACGACCGAGGCACACAGGGCCAACACCCGACATCATGGTGTGGGGAGCGATCTCCTACACTGGCCGTACACCACTGGTGATCGTCGAGCGGACACTGAATAGTGCACGGTACATCCAAACCGTCATCGAACCCATCGTTCTACCATTCCTAGACCGGCAAGGGAACTTGCTGTTCCAACAGGACAATGCACGTCCGCAAGTATCCCGTGCCACCCAACGTGCTCTAGAAGGTGTAAGTCAACTACCCTGGCCAGCAAGATCTCCGGATCTGTCCCCCATTGAGCATGTTTGGGACTGGATGAAGCGTCGTCTCACGCGGTCTGCACGTCCAGCACGAACGCTGGTCCAACTGAGGCGCCAGGTGGAAATGGCATGGCAAGCCGTTCCACAGGACTACATCCAGCATCTCTACGATCGTCTCCATGGGAGAATAGCAGCCTGCATTGCTGCGAAAGGTGGATATACACTGTACTAGTGCCGACATTGTGCATGCTCTGTTGCCTGTGTCTATGTGCCTGTGGTTCTGTCAGTGTGATCATGTGATGTATCTGACCCCAGGAATGTGTCAATAAAGTTTCCCCTTCCTGGGACAATGAATTCACGGTGTTCTTATTTCAATTTCCAGGAGTGTATATGGGGGTTTGACAAAATATCGAAACACAAATATAAATGCTAGCCAAGGCGGCCTAATAGCGCTGTTATATCTGGCCACGAACGGCACTTGTGCACCTGTGCAACGCCCTCAACACATTCCAGTGCCAGCCGTGGTCAAAACAGTGTTCTGTGCAGCTGCGGATGCATTACGTCTGAACAAAGTCAGTTCGAACGTGGGAAAATTTTTGATGCTCGTATGGTGAATGCTTCCGTAACCAAGAGAGCGGAAGATTTTCCTGTTTCGAAAAGCACGGTACAGAAGATTCATACCACGTACAGGTAAATTGTAAAATCCTCATCCGCTTTCTAGGGACGAGGACGACAGTGTGAGCTGAGTGATTGTGACAGAAAGTCATTGAGGAGGAATGGACGAAAAATAAGATGGCAATGGCTGCAAAAGTCACAGCAGAACTGATCGTCGCACATATGAACACAATGAGAGCACTATGTGCTGGGGATTGCACAGCGAAATGCAATTCCAAAATCGCACATCAATGATGAAAATGCCCCAATAGCAAAACGTTGAGATGAAGCCCTAAAACCTAGACTATGGAGCAATGGAAGAAAGTCATTTGGTCGCACGAATCTTATTTCACAGTGTACCTACATTCTAACCGATTTTTCGTCTGGCATACGCCGTCCCAAGGCTAAGATGCAGACTGCTTGCTCCCATGAGTAAAACATGGGGGGTCGGCTATGATTTGGACAAAAAATCGTGGTATTTCTAGGCTTCATGGCTACTCTGCAAGGACAGATTGCCGCGCGGGATTAGCCGAGCGGTCTTAGGCGCTGCAGTCATGGACTCTGCGGCTAGTCCCGGCGGAGGTTCGAGTCCTGCCTCGGGCATGGGTGTGTGTGTGTGTTTGTCCTTAGGATAATTTAGGTTAAGTAGTGTGTAAGCTTAGGGACTGATGACCTTAGCAGTTAAGTCCCATTAGATTTCACACACATTTGAGTATTTTTTGGACGGATTACTGCTAAAGATTATGTATACGTTTTGGCTCGTCAGGTCCGTCCTATGGTACAACGTCTGTATCGAATAGTGATGCCTTTTTTAACACACGACTGGTTTTGTGAGAAAGAGGAAAAATTTTCGAAACTGCCCTTGCCACCACAGTCACCTGATCTCAATTTTATTGAGTCCTTGTCATCTAGTGTGGAAAGAAGGATGCGCGATCGCTTTCCACCTCCCATCATCGCTACGTGACCTTCCCTCTATTTTGGAGGAAGAATTGTATAAGATTTTGTTGTAAACTATAAGAACCTGTATTTATCCATGTCGAGACGACTGGAAGCTGTTTCGAATGCTAACGTATTATGAAACCAGGTAATTATTTCTTTGATACTACCTGTGCCACAAGGGAACTGGTCGGTCACGACACGAGAAGATTTCAAACCAAATGGAAGAAATCATGAACAGAATTGCCACCGGTAGAAGGTATAGGGGGAAAAGACATGTAAGGGGAACGATAACGATCACATTGTGAAGGTCTGTACAAGGCATAGAGCATTTTGTCTATTCCATGCGAGTGTTCATATATTGTTCATAATCACAGCCTGTTAACTGAAAAGCTTAAATAGGCCACACAGATCACATTTCCTTGGATAGTAATAAATTTATATATTAACTACGTACTCCTGATAGTTAATTTTTTAAAAATTACAACTAATTCTGCTAGTACAATGAAACACTAAACCAATTACCCAACTGCTAATACTATGATAAGCCCTGCAGAATCTTCTCTATTTGTTTATTTATTTTGGTGCATTTAACTTGCAGGCAGTGATTTCCGCTGCGGGATCCACCCGTATACTATCCCGATCAAAAGCCCTTGTCTGCTCGATTCTTTGGGCGTCGCGCAGCACGTCAGCTGCCTACCACTGTAAAATGCAATTCCACCCATCACTGTTGCTCTTTAAGACCACACTTCCATGATCACTTGCACCAATGCAGTGTAGTTTCTTGAGAAACTATTTCATTCGGTGTCGCCGACCACAGTTACTTCTCTCCACCTACAGTGTATGTTGTCTAGCCTGGATGGCAGCATACTGACTTACGGTTGAAAGCCTTGTGAAGTCTTCCTTGGGCTTCGTAGGTACTGCGGCTGCAGTATCGACCAAGATGCGACAGGTCGACTTGCACCTTAGTGTTGCACTGGGATATAACATCCAGTATTCAAGAAAGATAGTACGAGTAATCCAGTAAATTACGGGCCCATATCGTTAACGTCGTTATGAACAGGTTTTGGAACATACATTGTGTTCGAACATTATGAATTACCTCGAAGAAAGCGGTCTATTGACACACAGTAAACATGGATTTAGAAAGCATCGTTCTTGTGAAACACGACTAGCTCTTTATTCGCATGAAGTGTTGAGTGGTATTGACAAGGAATTTCAGATTCATTCCGTATTTCTGGATTTCCGGAAGGCTTTTGACGCTGTACATACAAACGGTTTGTAGTGCAATTGCGTGCTTATGGAATATCGTCTCAGTTATGCTACTGGATCTGTGATTTCCTGTCAGAGAGGTCACAGTTCGTAGTAACTGACGGAAAGTCATCGTGTAAAACAGATGTGATTTCTGGCGTTCCCCAAGGTAGTGTTATAGGCCCATTACAGTTCCTTATCTATATAAACGATTTGGAAGACAATCTGAGCAGCCGTCTTAGGTTCTTTGCAGATGACGCTGTTGTTTATCGACTAATAAAGTCATCATAAGATCAAAACAAATTGCAAAACAATTTCGAAAACATATCTCAATGGTGCGAAAGTTGACAGTTGACCCTAACTAACGAAAAGTGTGAGGTTATCCACATGAGTGCGAAAAGGAATCCGTTAAACTTCGGTTACACGATAAATCAGTCAAATATCAAGGCCGTAAATTCAACTGAGTACGTAGGAATTACGAACACCTGAAATTGGAAGGAACACATAGAACATGTTGTGGGGAAGGTTTATTGGCAGGACACTCAGAATATGTAACAGTTCTACTAAGGAGACTGCCTACACTACGCTTGTCCGTCCCCTTTTAGAATACTGCTGCGCGGTGTGGGATCCTTACCAGATAGCATTGTCGGAGTACTTCGAAAAAGTTCAAAGAAGGCAGCACGTTTTGTATTATCGCGATATAGGTGAGAGAGTATCACTGAAATGATACAAGATTTGTGCTGGACAACATTAAAAGAAAGGCGTTTTTCGTTGCGACGGAATCTTCTCACGAAATTCCAATCACCAACTTCCTCCTCCGAATGCGAAAATATTTTGTTGAAATTGACCTACATAGGGTGAAATGATCACCACGATAAAATAAGGGAAATCAGAGCTCGTACGGAAAGCTATAAGTGTTCGTTCTTTCCGCGCGCTATACGAGATTGGAATAATGGAGAATTGTGAAGGTGGTTCGATAAACCCTCTGCCAGGCACTTAAATTTGATTTGAAGAGTATTCATGTAGATGTAGATGTAGATACATAATACTTGACGTCCATTACCCGCCTCACCTTCGTGGAGCTCGCAGTCCGACAATGTGTGTTCTGGTGTGCGTTAACTGTCACCATCTGTCTTTCTGTATTGCACAGTTATGTAGCATACGGACCGTAGCCAGTCAGGTAATGTATCAATCCACTCGACGGCTAGAAAATCTCATTTTTAATCTCTCCCTGACGATAGAGAGAAATTTGTATGCCCTACTACCTGTGCCTGTAGTGTCCCATTCATTTCGCCACAGTCCTCACAAACGATATTTTACTGTGCTTTTCGAACTGGCCTCAGTTCCTAGCACCCTTCGCACTTCTATTTCATTGCCTTTCTTTAACCAGTAAAAGTCTTCCTGTTTCCTAATTTCCAAGTTCTATGGGCATATTCCTAGAATTACTAACTAAACATCATTCGAGATTTTGCAGGAGCTGCTCGTTAATCTTAGTAGCACTCCTCTTCGAACTCGTCTCACGACTGAGAATGATTCCACTGGCTGCAATCTATGACCCCAAATGGTCGCATCATATCTTACGAATGATGGTAATATACACTCCTGGAAATTGAAATAAGAACACCGTGAATTCATTGTCCCAGGAAGGGGAAACTTTATTGACACATTCCTGGGGTCAGATACATCACATGATCACACTGACAGAACCACAGGCACATAGACACAGGCAACAGAGCATGCACAATGTCGGCACTAGTACAGTGTATATCCACCTTTCGCAGCAATGCAGGCTGCTATTCTCCCATGGAGACGATCGTAGAGATGCTGGATGTAGTCCTGTGGAACGGCTTGCCATGCCATTTCCACCTGGCGCCTCAGTTGGACCAGCGTTCGTGCTGGACGTGCAGACCGCGTGAGACGACGCTTCATCCAGTCCCAAACATGCTCAATGGGGGACAGATCCGGAGATCATGCTGGCCAGGGTAGTTGACTTACACCTTCTAGAGCACGTTGGGTGGCACGGGATACTTGCGGACGTGCATTGTCCTGTTGGAACAGCAAGTTCCCTTGCCGGTCTAGGAATGGTAGAACGATGGGTTCGATGACGGTTTGGATGTACCGTGCACTATTCAGTGTCCGCTCGACGATCACCAGTGGCGTACGGCCAGTGTAGGAGATCGCTCCCCACACCATGATGCCGGGTGTTGGCCCTGTGTGCCTCGGTCGTATGCAGTCCTCATTGTGGCGCTCACCTGCACGGCGCCAAACACGCATACGACCATCATTGGCACCAAGGCAGAAGCGACTCTCATCGCTCATGACGACACGTCTCCATTCGTCCCTCCATTCACGCCTGTCGCGACACCACTGGAGGCGGGCTGCACGATGTTGGGGCGTGAGCGGAAGACGGCCTAACGGTGTGCGGGACCGTAGCCCAGCTTCATGGAGACGGTTGCGAATGGTCCTCGCCGATACCCCAGGAGCAACAGCGTCCCTAATTTGCTGGGAAGTGGCGGTGCGGTCCCCTACGGCACTGCGTAGGATCCTACGGTCTTGGCGTGCATCCGTGCGTCGCTGCGGTCCGGTCCCAGGTCGACGGGCACGTGTACCTTCCGCCGACCACTGGCGACAACATCGATGCACTGTGGAGACCTCACGCCCCACGTGTTGAGCAATTCGGCGGTACGTCCACCCGGCCTCCCGCATGCCCACTATACGCCCTCGCTCAACGTCCGTCAACTGCACATACGGTTCACGTCCACGCTGTCGCGGCATGCTACCAGTGTTAAAGACTGCGATGGAGCTCCGTATGCCACGGCAAACTGGCTGACACTGACGGCGGCGGTGCACAAATGCTGCGCAGCTGGCGCCATTCGACGGCCAACACCGCGGTTCCTGGTGTGTCCGCTGTGCTGTGCGTGTACAGCCCTCTCGCAGTGTCCGGAGCAAGTATGGTGGGTCTGACACACCGGTGTCAATGTGTTCTTTTTTCCATTTCCAGGAGTGTAGATTGGTGCCGGCCGAAGTGGCCGTGCGGTTAAAGGCGCTGTAGTCTGGAACCGCAAGACCGCTACGGTCCCAGGTTCGAATCCTGCCTCGGGCATGGATGTTTGTGATGTCCTTAGGTTAGTTAGGCTTAACTAGTTCTAAGTTCTAGGGGACAAATGACCTCAGCAATTGAGTCCCATAGTGCTCAGAGCCATTTGAACCATTTGAACCATAGATTGGTGGTATACTCCGATTGTTTCCAGAGGCAGCCGAAATTGCCTATTTGGAATGGTTATAATTTTATTCATACGTTTGAACCTTTCCTGTCTGCTTCCTTTATGTAATGCGCAAAATTACGACGTTCATATGAGTACATTTACAATCAGTTAGTCTACTAAAAATGACCATCTTATTTACTGTACGAACAGCCCTGCCCAAGACAATCGAACAAGCAGCGTTTCTACCATACATGAAAAGTACACAAAGAACTCCCTAAGGAAGTTAAAGAAATAACTAAACCAAAATTATTGAATTGTGTAAAGGGTACTTAAAAGTACCTGGTGCGCAATACATTTCATACAATGAAGGACTACTTAGATAATACACAGTAAGGATTTGGTGAAACATGTAACGAAAGTAAGTAAACAATAATAAGTACAAAGTGTAATAAAGTTCATCGTATTACTAAAAATGCCTATAGGAAACAATGCTTACCTAAAGAACTTAAGGTAACTTGAAGGTTACAGAGCCCTTACTAAAAAACTTGAAAGCGTAGTAGAACGAAAACTGCCGAAGAAGAGGAGTATTTATTGCTGAACATTTTCATGTACAGTCAATCACATTAGTTCTCACGTTGACTTTATTACAATCTTTATGTGAAGATTGTTGTGTCTAGACAAGACAGCCTAGACACAATGAGAGGAAGCCGACAGGCACGCGCTAAGCCAAAGCAGGGTGCGTGAGGTCTGAAACAGGATACGTAATGAATGCTATACAGAAAAGTACGTAGCTTCTGGAATACTTAACTTTAATCCATCCTTTTTGGTACATCTGGAGATTGTGGCGATACAAGTGAGACTCTTTAGATACATGCAATGTTACTAATGGCGCCTTGCTAGGTCGTAGCCATTGACTTAGCTGAAGGCTATTCTAACTATGGGCTCGGCTAATGAGCAATGCTTCGTCCATGTAGTCGCTAGCAAAGTCGTCCGTACAACTGGGGCGAGAGCTGGTCCGTATCTCGAGACCTGCCTTGTGGTGGCGCTCGGTCTGCGATCACACAGTGGCGACACGCGGGTCCGACATGTACTAATGGACCACAGCCGATTTAAAGCTACCATCTGGCAAGTGTGGTGTCTGGCGGTGACACCACAAAGATCAGCAAATTACACTTTATATGCCGGTCCACATTTGAAATCTATGCACTGATTATCTTATTTAGATGCTTGAATTTTTAAGTACACATTTATAAACTACAATCATGTCATTCCACCCATAAGTTTTTATTTTAGGAATGTTTACATTTGATAATCAAAATTAGTGTTTTATAATTAATCAGTGTGTATTTTCCTTTCTGTAGGTTGTACGTAAGTTTATAGAGTCTACTTTCTTCTAAATATTACACTGAAATATCTCAAAAAAATTCAGTCCTCTAGTTCAAATATATTTTCTGTGCATAAAGTAAACACGTAAGAAAATCTGACTCTCAGGAAGTTCAATATAAAATTTTGTTTCGTCTGTGACTCATCTCTGTTGTTTCTAACACACTCGAGTTGGATTATCTTCCTCATAATGTTCCTCATCTCCTGTCTTCCCTTTCTTATTTCTCCTCTTTATTTTGGCGTCTTTAATTCTCAAGGACTCACTATTCAGCCTCGGTCACTCTCACGGAATCAATTCCTAACAGTGTCTGTCTCACATTAAACCCAGAATTTATTCATAGTAACACTAGAACTTTGTGGTGTCACCGCCAGACACCACACTTGCTAGGTGGTAGCTTAAATCGGCCGCGGTCCATTTAGTACATGTCGGACCCGCGTGTCGCCACTGTGTGATCGCAGACCGAGCGCCACCACAAGGCAGGTCTCGAGATACGGACGAGCACTCGCCCCAGTTGTACGGACGACATTACTAGCGACTACACTGACGAAGCCTTTCTCTCATTTGCCGAGAGATAGAATAGCCTTCAGCTAAGTCCATGGCTACGACCTAGCAAGGCGCCATTAGCCTTACATAGTTTGATAGTTATCGTATGAAATGTCTCATCAAGAATGCTGTATGCACATGAAGGAATAAAAGTTAAGTATTCGAGGAGCTGCATACTTTTCTTATTAGCATTCACTACTTATCCTGTTCCAGAATCCACGCCCGTCTGCGTTAGACAGCGTGCATTTCGGCCTCCTCTATCTACAAGGTGTTGGCACATTTGCCAACACATCAAACTTAACATCTGCTAAGTGCCTCACATTTAAACACATGGCAAGCATAATAGTTTTCGAGAATGACAAAAGTGCACCAACACAAACATCATGAAAAGTTTATTTGGAAAACAACAAGGGCGACATAAGAGTATCGCAAAGCATACCTACCAAGAGAGTTGTCAACTTGAAAAACAGTGATATAGTATGTGTTTCTCGAACAGGAGTCTAACGACAACACTAACGTGGGTAGCAGCAGGAACATGGGTGTAGACGCACACCGAGTTTTTAAACAACATCCTGAGGACCAATTCAGTTTTTTAATTATATTCTGGTCAAAAAGCTCTAAACATCGATTTCAGAAGGAAAACAGAAATATCGATTTTCTGAAGCGGATTCACAGCCAAGTTACCTTAAGCTAAAGCACTACGACACAGTAGTGAATCCAGAGTGCATGTATGCTAGTGAATGTCGAGTGTTAAATTACACGCTTGATAGATTAGAACTATTAGAACGAATAACTATACGGAAAATGTCGTCAGAAAGATTCAGCATTTAGGGAATGACGAAATAGCAATGAAATTTATTAGAACATAAAAAATATTTCAGAATCAATAAGGAAGGGGAGGCAGCCTTTTCAAATATATTTCCAGAATGGACGACAGGGAAAAGAAAATAGCAAATGTATGAGCTTAGGATAAATTTGGAAACGAATGATATATAAGATCAAGAAATATTGGAATGAGAGATTTTTAGGAAATAGGAGTGCAGTCCCTTGGCTGAGTGGTCATCGTGTCTGACTGCCATGCAGCAGGCCCAGGTTCGATCCACGGCTGGGTCGGAGATTTTCTCCGCTCGCGACTTGGTGTTGTTTTTCCTCATCATCACCATAGTCAACCGAAAAGACTTGCAATTCATCCGCAGAACTTCCCCCTGTGGGGTCTCCCGACCATCAATGAGGTATGATCATTTCATTTCGTTTAGGAAACTGGAAATTTGTGCTAAGTTCCTATGGGACCAAACTGCTGAGGTCACCGGTCCCTAGGCTTACACACTATTTAATCTAACTTAAAGGACAACACACACACACACACACACACACACACACACACACACACACACACACACACACACACACACACACACACATACATGCACACACACCCATGCCCGAGGGAGGACTCGAACCGTGGCATGGCGTCCCAAACCCCGCGGCTACCCGTGCGGCTTTCGCTTAGGAAAAATTATTTAAATCTGAGAGGAATTCAAGGCAGGAGGGACAGAAAAACCGATACAAAGTGGTCTGTAGACAGGTAAAAACGAAGTGTCACAGTGAAGGAGTACTGTATGAAGAGGAAAGAACAACAAAAGAATGAAAATTGGACGTGTTCCCAAGAAGGTCTAAAAGGGAGGAGAAGAAGAAGAAAAATTAAAGATCTCTGGTGGTTTATTCCAGGTTTTCGCACAATAATGTCTTGCTTCTTTTTTGATAAACATTGAAAATACTAACATGTTATCCTGTTTATGAGCTCAGCATCTCATTCATGACTTAGGTATGTTAACTCACTTCGTTCGGCGAGAAAATGAGAAGCTATGGTAGCAAAAAGTGGAAGCGAAACATCGTAACTAACTGTTGATGCCAGTTCATGGTGTGTTTGGTGTTACATTACGAAATAATTTATGTATAGCGTGTGTAGTGCGTGTCGTGATCAACAATGATAAATTAATGAACGATGTGGCACTGCCTTCTAAGATTACTAGGGGTTGCGCACTCTCTATGGGAGGCTCGAAATTTCTGTTTCTTACTACTACACCCTACATGAGTATTTTCCACAGGTTTCAGATCTTTATAAATTATTTCCTTCATTGGCTGTTGCTTTGACTAAATTGCCTGAGATTCACAAACTTTTCAGGAAGAAGCCACCTAACAAAGCGAAAGGCAACTGACTAACTGCATGCGTTTTCCTCAAGTACAACTTTGAAGAGTGAAGTTCTCGTGTATGTCCTTACCCTTTTTAACGTTAGACGCTGTTGCTGTGTTGTTTATAGAGGAGATGGTAGAAACAGGTTGGTGCGGTGTAGTCATTGACTCCGGTGTTTGTTGTTCAATTCGGTGAAATGGAGGAATGGACTGTTGTAACAATGTCTCACGGATCAAAGCGGGGCTGACCACACTGAATATAGTTTGACAGCGTAAGAGGAACTGTACATAAGGGTTATCCAGGTCAGGAGACACATATTTCCGTGGAAGTGTACGGAGCAATAGCACGTGTGTTTCGGTTCAAATGGCTCTGAGCAGTATGGGACTTAACATCTGAGTTCATCAGTCCCCTAGACTTAGAGCTACTTAAACCTAACTAACCTAAGGAGATCACACACAGCCACCCCCGACGCAGGATTCGAACCTGCGACGGTAGCGGTCGTGCGGTTGCAGACTGAAGGGCCTAGAACCACTCGGCCACAGCAACCGGCACGTATGTTTTGTATCGCGCGTTGTACGGCGCTAAGAGTTCGTAGACTCCGATGGGGCTACGCGTGGACTACATCTGATGCTACAGAAGATCCGAAGCTGCGGACGACAAGGAATGTTTCGGCCGATACTTTGTAACGGTAAGAAGTATCGTTAGTTGGCCGCAGTTGTCTAGAGGGCAGAGCACTGGACACTGAGTCTGAAGGTACCGGTTTCGACCCTAGAGGGAGGAGGATATTTTTCCTGATTTTAGTCATCCAGGGCAATCCCAGGACCATTCGGCCTGCTACGAGATGATTAGGGGACGTAGGGTAAAACAGGATACTTCTGATTTACGCAGGTTATTTTCAGTGATCAATAAGTTTGCAAATTACGGTGCTTTAGATATTTAAGTACATGGTACTAGTCCGGTTTCACTTTAAAACAAACCACTCCAGCAAAAAAATAATAAATTTAGTTAGGTACAAAAATCGGTTTTGCCCTACCCATTTAAATTAATACAACTTGAAAACAAGAAACAGGTTTTATTTTAGTGCAAAAAATGCGTGAAAACATGTAGAAATCGTTGAACATATTACCGAGGGATGCGATAAATGTATTCTGAGTAGTATAACTGGTTTTTAACAAATGTGAATTTTGGAAGAATTCAAAATATTTCACTAATATAGGAAAAGTTCTCAATAACTGGCCGTAATAAAGAAAAAAGCGAAAACACACTTTATTCAGAACAGGATCCACAGACGAAGTACAGTAGTTGTCTGCTTCTTCAGCACTGGAAGACTGTTGATGAGCCCAGAGACAAGACAGACACCTCTTCGGCCTTTCTTTGATAACGAGTATGAATATACGCCCCTATACAATATACACTCTTCGTCTGAGTGTTTCTCACCGGTCGAAGAATCTTGATTTCTCATTTATTTATTTATTTATTTTTCTTTATTTATTTATTTATTTTTTGAGCTAGTCTGGTCTTTGTAACTGTCGTTTTCTGCTTCTTCGCCTACGTTTCTTCCTCGCCAAAAACTTCTGTTTTCAGATTTTCTTTTCTGGCTTTTTTTTCAGTTTCCAAGTCATTGTTGTATAGAGCGGAGGTCAAAATTATTTCTTTGCCCTTTCCTCTACTGGTGATTTTTTTTTTTTTTTTTTTTGCACTTTCTACCAAGTCAACCTCGTGAGGCGGCATTAGAAGCTTTTCCAAATCGGGTTTTGCCGCACCCACAGTGCAAGGCTGAACATAACATGGCACTGTAATGTTAGTATTCACATAAAGTCCTTTACACAAACATTGAAATACACTGAAAAAGCCGGCCGATGTGGCCGAGCGGGTCTAGACGCTGCAGTATAGAACCGCGCGACCGCTACGGTCGCAGGTTCGAATCCTGCCTCGGGCATGGATGTGTGTGATGTCCTTAGGTTAGTTAGGTTTAAGTAGTTCTAAGTTCTAGGGGACTGATGACCCGAGCCGTTAAGTTCCATAGTGCTCTGAGCCATTTGAACCATCTGAACGCTGAAAAATGCTTAACTGAAATAGTTACTTATCTATTCTATGAGATGCCAACGGCCTTGTCGTAGTGCTAAGACCACTTCCCATCAGATCAGAAATGTGAAGCCCTGTCGGGCTTGATGAGCACTTGGATGGGTGACCGTCTGGGTCTGCTGAGCGCTGTTGGCAAGGTGGGTGCACTCAATCCTTGTGAGGTCAATTGAGAAGCTGCGTGACAGAGAAATAGCTGCTCCGGTCACGAAAACCGACAACTATCAGGAGCGCGGTGTGCTGACCACACACCTCTCGGCTGAGGATGACACGGCGGTTGGGTCTTCCGAGGCCTTTTCGGTCTGAGTACTTTATCAGGTAATGCTTCTTTTCAAGACACTGCTCCAGGAAGCACCAACAGTAATCTGAGCAAACTCTTTAAAACTGCCTACAAGAAAAAGCAACAAGTAACCGCCAGTGGTGGTTTTTAACAACTTCAGCAATGACGTTTGCTAATAGTTCTGAGTATTATGAGACTGATGGTAGCAGTAGTCACGGAAATATGAATCTATCCAGCTTGATGCACATATTCGGCTTTACCCTACTGTCCTCTACTAATGGTTTATCCCTGAGGCGAAAGATCACCCTTGACGATGAGTCCACCACTCTGCCTTACCTATGCTTTTATTTCGTAAACTGTAATACCACATGTCCAACATCCTTGCAAGAGTGATCGGCTTAGGAATAAAACTCCCCCCACTATTGTTGCTGCTGCCATTGCTACTACCCCTACCGCTGCTGCCACCACCACCACCACCACCACCACCAGAAGAGGTATGAGCATTTGAAACACCGTTATGACCAACGATAGCATGGGACTGTGGAAAAAGTTCGGAGAGTCCTTTGGCCACCCGTCGGTCGACTAAACAATGCCTCAAAGGACTGGGAGGTACAACTAAATGGTTCAAATGGCTCTGAGCACTATGGGACTCAACTGCTGAGGTCATTAGTCCCCTAGAACTTAGAACTAGTTAAACCTAACTAACCTAAGGACATCACACACATCCATGCCCGAGGCAGGATTCGAACCTGCGACCGTAGCGGTCTCGCGGTTCCAGACTGCAGCGCCTTTAACCGCACGGCCACTTCGGCCGGCTACAACTAAATCTTATGCGAACCTACGTAGGAGGCTCCCCCTAGCCCCTGCCTCCCTCTGCCTATCTCGTATCTCACTTCTTTAGACGGTTTACTATTAGAGGAAGAAGCGTCGCACATAGCCCCCGCCCTCTTCCAGAGTGATGGCAACAATAACAGAGGAGCCCGTTCGCGAACATGGCCGTAATTAGGAGAGTCTGTGCGGATTTTTGCGCTGCGTAATCAACGGCCCCACACCAATGCCGGCGGCAGCGGCGAGCCTAAGCCGCGACGCTCTGGCTCGCAAGTTGGCGCTCCGCCCCCGCGGGGTGCGGGGCAGGGGGTGTTTGCTCCCGCGTCTGAGTTCGCTGCCCTAATGGAAAGAGGAGGCTGCGTAATATTCCGTTTCTGCCCCCACAGGCTGGGGACTGGGGACTGCCTCTGTGGATCCGACAAGTTTCTGCCAAGTCCTTTCGCGGCAGTCGCTTCTCCTAGAGCCCCCCCCCCCCTTTCTCCTCCCCCTTGCACCCCCAACCCTTTCCCCTACTTCGTATTCTGAATAATTTCTCGTAATTCGGATCCTACACAAAGCAGATCTATCCGGCGATAGAAGCGGCGTGCCTCCCGCTATTTCCTCCCTACCCCCTAACCCCCTTCGATATTAGCGGCGGTATTAATTTTGTGCCGCCCGGCGCCTGCCGAAGTGAAGGAAATGATTCTGCAATTAAAACTTCTGTGCGTCGCGTCGAGGGAGGAATTAAGCATCGGCGTACCCGGAGCGACGTCCCGCGTACTGCGCCATCTAACTTACTTCTCTCATTTTGCTTTATTGTTCGCTATTATGTACGCAATTGGGACTGGGAAACGTCGCCATTATTTCCCCGCATGTAAAAATTAAATGCTAAGAATTCTGTACAGGACGGCTTGAGAAGCTGAACCAATACCAGGCTGGGGGCTGATCCTATGCCAGGCTGGGTTACCGAGTGAGTACGTCAGAATCCAAGAGAACGACTGCTAACACTGTCATTATTTGACTTTCGTCTTCTCCAACTTTCAGTGTTCCCATACCAAGAGAACTTGCTTCATACTTCTTTGAAGTATTTCTGAGTCGCCCAGCTTTACCCACAGGACAGGACAGGTAGGTTAAATTGTGGAAAGGGGCCGAAACAAGGGGCTGTGAGTTACACTCGAACATACAACTTCATTATGTTATCAAACATTACAAGAGCCCAAAAAAATTTTTGTTTTTCTTTAACACACAGCTTTAACCTTTGGGACTTAATTACTGGCTGAAAGCCACTTTAATTTAAAAACGGCTGAAGGCCACTAACTTAAAACGCAAGCATAATCAGAAATTTAAAAGGCAAGCCGTATCTTACGACAGTTCTTTATTTAGGCTGAAGGCCCAAAGAATTTGAGATTTTCAGAGCAAATTATTTGAATTCAATATCGGCTGAAAGCCCAACACTTGAAACTCGATAACACTATTTAAAAAAACAAAAAAACAAAACAAAGGACTTATGTGAAACAGTTCTTTAACTTAGGCTGAAGGCCTTAAGACCAAAACAACTCAAAAGCGGCTGAAGGCCTAATTCTTAAAATTCAACAACATTAAAACCTACAAAATGCCATAGGTCTTACATGAAACAGTTCTTTAAATCAGGCTGAAGGCCTAAAGAATCTTACGCATTAAGGGCAAGAAACCTTAATTTTTTTAAAAAATCGGTTTCAAGCCATGCAAGTACAAACAACAAGATCAAATAAAAAAAACAGTACACCCAAGGACGCTCAGATGTTTGAGGGTCGGCCTGGAATTCAAACACTAACGCTCCCTTGGGTGACACACCAGTCGGCCCAACCATTGTCGAGCCGACGACAACCCAAACGACTGTCAACGGAACAAGCGACAGGATAACTTATCTTCGTGTCCGGGATCTGTGAGCCACGGACCTCGTAGCAATGGGATCAGCCCCTTACACTCCGACCGCGCGTGGACGCCGCCAGGTCCCGGCCAGACGCTCGCCACGGAAACTTCTTCGCTGCTCCACGTCAACCGACCAACTGCCCAGGCCGGAAACTGTGGAAGGACTAAATATACGTCGGCTGATGAGACGACCAACCGAACGACCACCCAACGGTCGTCCCGCTCCAATCTCCCTCCGTCGGACAGTTCACGTGTGTCACCAGCAGTCTGCGAGCACCGGCTGTTGGAGCCTCAGCGGCGCTCCGTCCCCCGACCTCACTGCTGCTGCGTCCCGACTGCACTGCTGGTCCGTATCCAACTGACTGGTCAGACAAACGACGACCTGGAAATACTATCGGTCGCTCCAGAGATGGTACGACAGTGGTCTTATCGATACGCGCTGCTGCTGCCGCTCACGGGAAACCTACTGACGCCAGTAAATGGAATAAGAATACGAGGCGGCAGTTCAGTAATAGAATATGACAAACAATAAATGGCATGAACACGATTTCTAATAACAGAGAAGTCAATAGTTTATACAATGTAAAATACAGACTTAATATTCAAAACTGTACCAGGCCGTTACGTGGCACCTAATAAGTTAATTCCATCATCAACACTCACATTAGAAATGGACACTACAGGCAAAGAGAGAAAGCAAATAATGACATGTAAGCATTTCTTCATCTGAATACCCCCTAGTTTACAGCTGGTTGGGAAAACTCTTCCTCCCACCTCGAATTAAGATGAATATTTAACAGTCATAAACGTTTCAGCAGACATCGATATTAAATAGCCACTAATAACTTAGGAATATGAACGTTGGCTGAATTGAATCAAGTGTCAAGAAAAGCCTCGACAAACCTCATGTGTTAGTGAGTTATCTTCGCCCAAAGTTTGCACAGATAGAATTACAAGCGAAAGGGAACCCGTAACCTGAAGAATTCAGATTTAATGCCTAGTATTGATTCTAGATATCTCAATCACTTTACTAGCCCAAGGGCTGCAGAGTACATTGCTAAACTGAAATCACGTACGCAGAACGTACGTGATCGGCATCACGAGATCTGGGGACCTGTTTTATCAGTTTGTATCTTAACTGGCGAGAATAGTGTTTTTATATGCACACAAAACTATGCGCCAACCAAGACATTATTCTGACGAATAACCTGAAGGTTTTTCTTAAAAAATTAACGCTGGTCTGCGAGGATAGCTACACACCAAGTCTCTCGCAGCAGTGTAGGTAGACCATTTTAGTCGACAGCACAGTCAAAAATCTGTTACAAGAGACATAATCGGAAAATGGATTAGCAACAATAGTCTCAAACTAATAAGCTGTACGTACGCGAATACTTGTTAATTTACCTTGTTCCTTAGCAATTATTTATCGCTGTATGGTAGTTATATATCACGAGCCCTTAGCCAATAATCCAAACCACAATACAGAAAAATACGCGCAGTTACGAGTACAGCAGAATTTAGGTAATTCTCGCTAGCACGTACAGACAGGAAGTGCACAGTCATAGTGATAAAACAATCGTTGCGAGATGAATTCGCACTAACTGTTCAGTATCCTACCAACAACTTATATCAGAAAGAACACATAGAACATGTTGTGGGGAAGGCTAGCCAAAGACTGCATTTTATTGGCAGGACACTCAGAATATGTAACAGATCTACTAAAGAGATTGCCTACAATACGCTTGTCCGTCCTCTTTTAGAATACTGCTGCGCGGTGTGGGATCCTTACCGTATAGAACTGACGGAGTACATCAAAAAAGTTCAAAGAAGGCAAACACGTTTTGTATTATCGAGAAATAGGTGAGAGAGTGACTTGGCGTGGACATTATTAAAACAAAGGCGTTTTTCGTTGTGGCGGAATCTTCTCACGAAATTTCATTCATCAACTTTGTCCTCCGAATGCGAAAATATTTTGTTGACGCCGACCTACATAGGGAGGAGCGTTCACCATTATGAGATAAGGGAAATCAGAGCTCAGCCGGCCAGAGTGGCCGTGCGGTTCTGGGCGCTACAGTCTGGGGCCGGCGACCGCTCCGGTCGCAGGTTCGAATCCTGCGTCGGGCATGGATGTGTGTGATGTCCTTAGGTTAGTTAGGTTTAATTTGTTCTAAGTTCTAGGCGACTGATGACCTCAGAAGTTAATTCGCATAGTGCTCAGAGCCATTTGAACCATTTTTTAAATCAGAGCTCGGACGGAAAGATGAAGGTATTCGTTTCTTCCGCTCGTTATACGAGATGGGAATAATAGAGACTGGTGAAGGTGGTTCGATGAACGCTCTGCCAGGCACTTAAATGTAATTTGCAGAGTATCCATGTAGATGTAGGTGTAGATGTCTTCGACAAGGACGATATTCATTATAATATAAATTTAGTAATCAAGACAAATTAATGTTCTTCTAAACTTTAATGGATACAACACTTGAGAGAAAACTGAGCTAAATAAAGAAAAGCGCATCAAATCTGATCCGCTGTTTTATTACCTTATTCCTGCAAGAGAGGTGAGCGCAGTTCTCCCCTCTGCTGTGCACCGGTACCAACAAAATTGCCGAGTAGCAGGAGATGGCACTACTGTTTCTATCTGTAGGGGCAGCGAAGGTGAGTTTGCTTTCAAAAGTTGGAAAAAAAAGACAGAGCGGTCGTGGATCCGTATTCGTTAAGGGGCATCACCCCCAATTTGTTTTAATGGAAATGTGCCAGGATCTCCCTCCGCGCAGCGAGCGATCCGGCGTTTTCTGGCGTGGCCAAAGTAGACAAGACTTTTGGAACGAACTGTCCGTCGTCTTACTCGTAGTAACTTTCTTAAATGCTTGAAAGTGAGGTGATAACTGCACGGTAACCGTAAGATATCTAATTTCTCAAAGGGATAGCGAGGTGGCAAGTCGAATGTTAATTCTTTCATCTGGCGCAATATTAGTCTACGAATTATTAACTAAACACATAATCAAAATTCTAAAACAAATAGCCTCTTGCTCTACGATTCCTTAATCACTCCTAACGATTATCAGTTACCATTCGTGCTTCGTCGTCTACATTACTCAGAGAAATGGGGCTTCATAATGCACATAAATTCGGACCACGCTACTGTTACAACCTTCTGGCGGAGCGCAACACCTTCTATAGTGCTTTTCCATTGCAGCTAAGTTGACTGTTGACTGTTGAAGCTGAATATCACTCCGACGTAAGGCCTCGAATAGTATGTTATTTATACTAGGGGTCTCGCTCCCTTTTTGTCAAGCCTAGTACGCACAGAAGAAAAAATAATTTTCTTCGCCTCTGTAACACATATATCGACGCTGATTATAAAGTATGCATATCTGACAAAAAAGAAAAGTATTACTCAACGAACTTGGAGGAGCATTCCATAGAATTGCTGAAGCACTTACATCAGTATGTATATTGTGAGATATGGCTGGTACAGCAATAAAAAACGTCAAACTTTGCTTACTGTCGTTCTGTAATAACGTTTGATATCACTTTTTTGGGTAACAAGAACGATTCGTTGTGTGATATCACGAATGTCCAGCATAGGAACTGTGGATACTACAAGCATAGCGGAATAACCAATGCCCAAAACTTCCTTCTTAGAACACATTTTATTTTTAAGAGGTGTAATTATCAATATCAGTCATATCTTCTACATGTACTGTTGTTCTAGTTAGTCTTCATCACGTTCTGAGGCACTATGTAAGAGCATTTTATTCTCTTGTGATAAAAGCTCTTCCCCTGTACTCGAAGCCATGTTTTCATTGTATGAATTAGACTCTCGTCATTTTGAAAGTGTATCTAAAGTAGAGGATCCTAAAATTCTTCAACTATATAGAATTCCGTGAGCTCCTCGTGTGGGCTATAGAATGGATGCGGTAGCGATGTCCATTGTAATTAGTTAAGGATTTCCCAGGTTCTGAAATTTGTGCGTGGTTTTTTATTGCCCTATTGAAGCAAGATTTCTTTTGGATTCCCGTCGAACCGAACACAATGGAAAAGGGTCTTCGCGTAGTCCTCTGAATTAATGGTTGATGCTTTTGTCAAACATCCACGATAATGACCATCCTATGACCACCGACCTACTACAGATATTAACCCGTCCAGGCACTAGCAGCGTCACCTGGCGAGGAATGAGTGCTGGGCAAACACACGCACGGTCCATGTAGTATCAGTGAGAATGTGTAGAATGCATGCGATCTGTCTGAGTTTGACATAGTAAAGATTTTGATGGCCTGGAAGCTCGGCACAGGCGTTTTGGAAACTGCAAAACTTGTCAGGCGTTCGAGGAGAGCTGTGGTGAGTGTCCTAAACATTACTGAAGATGGACACTGTAGGCTGGGCAGACTGGTAAAACAGGACAGGCGGGGAACTGAGGTGGAACTAGCATGTGCCATCGTCAACAGCAGCTACGACTGAAATGGACGCGTTACCATCGAGAGTGAGCGTTGGCGATGTGGCAGAGCGTTGCATCGTCTAATGAATCCCAGTACCTTCTTCATCACTCCGATGAAGAACAGGGACAAGCTGGTGGCAGCTCCTTTATTCTCTTGGGAACGTTTACACGGGCATCTATGGGTCCACTGGAGCTCTTGCAAGGGACCATGATTGCCAAAGAATACCGTACACTGGTTGCAGGCCACATACACCCCTTCTTCACCATCATGTTTCCCCACAGCAGTGGCATACTTCGGCAACATAATGCGCCATGTTACAAGGCCAGGAGTATGATGGATTGGTTCGAGGAACACAGTGACGAGTTGCAATTGATGTGCTGTTCCCCCACCTCACCAGATCTGCACCTAATCAAACACATGTGGGACGTGATTGAACGTGGCGTCAGAGCTCATCACCCCACCGCAGAGGGAGTCTACCACGAACGATAGACTTACTTTCGAAGATTATCGTCTTCCTTCCACAGCTGTGGCCTAACGAATACGACATGTGTTTTGACAGACGCAGCTGACTTCGGAAGAGCCTGCTTGTCCCAGAATGAACAAAGGGTGTTTTTCTAAAGATAGCAGCTTCATACAACTTGACAGCAAACAAAAGATGCTTTATAAAGTTCCCTCTGTCTCGGAATTTTTTTCGCCCTTACAGCAGCGTTATGTTTCTCAGTCACCTACATCAGGTCTGCTGCAGCTTACTTGAACAAAAAGAAGGCATGTTATTACTGGCTGGTATGGCGTTCTGAGTTCCTGTTGGTCGTCTGCAGAATAGAGGGCGGAATCTGAAGATATATAAAGCCCAACCACAACTCCCACCACCCACAACCATCATCAGTCTTTGGCAGTGCATGGTCCTAGTTGGGCCCCTGTGATTCTCGCAATATGAAACGGCCAGCGAGTAGCAGTGCCAGAGTCAGTGGTGATGGGAAATGGCCAAACTTGAGGAAAGTGCCATTTAAGTGACAATAAGAGAATTATGAGTTCAAATTTTTATAAAATATCGTCACGAAGTAGTCGTCTTTTTCGAGACTGCTATACATTATTGTAACAAGCCGTTATAAAAGTTAGTTTTTCGTGCTATTGCAGTAATAATTCCCGAAATGCTGGCTGAATTAGAGAATCAGTTGGAAACTGAAAGTCGCCTGCAGCAGGAAGTCGAAGAGAACATGCTACCATCATGTAAGTACATCTCAAAATTCTGTGTGTGGTAATTTACGTGTTCATAAAACATCTCTGAAAATATTCAAATGGTAACAAGTGCTGATAACATTTCTACTGTTGTTCTATCATCAGAGCAGCAACAACTAGATGGTGAAAGTCAACAGCAGCAGAAAGCCGAAGACATCATGCTACCGTCATATAGGTACATCTCCAAATTCAGCGTGATAGATTACATGCTCAGAAAGCAGCTGATGTATTCAAATTGTAACATGTGTTCATAAAATTTTTGATCTTGCTGTTGAAGTAGTAGAGCGGCGCCTGACCGAACTTGAATGGGTGCTGGAGGCCGAAATGCAGCGAAATCGTAATTAAATTTGTAATATCTTGCTGTTAGACCTGTTTTTCGTCATAAACAGTTGTGTGAGATGTATACATTGTTCTTCATTGTTGTAGATGTTGATATGGAGCAAGAGGAGCACAGGAATCTAAGAGGGGTATGCGTCAAGTACGATGACAAGGAGTCATCACTTTCATCTGGAATGAATGTTTTATTTTTTTGTTCATAATTATGTATAATCAATATCTTGCTGTAGGAAAATTCACTGCCGATTTTATTGTTGTTGTTTCTTAAAATCAGTATCTTGTTGCAGTCGACTTTCATGAGATGGATCAATGGCTCCACAACAACGCCGGCCTGGGTGGCCGAGCAGTTCTAGGCGCTATAGTCTGGAACCGCGCGACCACTACGGTCGCAGGTTCGCATCCTGCCTCGGGCATGGATGTGTGTGGTGTCCTTCGGTTAGTTAGGTTTAAGTAGTTCAAAGTCTAGGGGACTGATGACCTCACAAGTTAAGTCCCATAGTGCTCAGAGCCATTTGAACCATTTTTTTCCACAACAACAACAATTGCAGCGAGGATGAAATACCAGAGTGGGTAGCTACATGAGATGGCGACTACTGAAGGTAGTGGTGCCATCTCACCCTCTTGGATGATGAGGAGGAAATATTTGATTGGGTGGGAGAACTAGCAGAAAGGTCGACTGAACTGCTCAGTCCTCGGACCCAGCGTGTAAAAGGTGAACATAATGCAACCGTCGTCGTTACAGCATATAATTATTATTCTGAAATGCTGCTGAACTTACTTGTTGTTTTTTGCAGCATATATTTTTAATAAAATCTTGAGGGTGGAGAAACTAGTGATGCCAAAGGTTACGCTCCACTTCCTTGACTCTTTACATTTCATGCAGACTTCACTCCAGAAACTTGTTGTCACTCTACCTCAGGAGGATATACACATCATCCAGTCTGCATACCCTGATGAGAAAAAGTTTCAGATTGTGACTAGGAAAGCCGTATTCCTTTATGAGTATCTGGACAGTAAGGCAAAACTCTGTAAAGCCAGGCTGCCCGACATATCTTTATGTACCAGTACTCTGACAGGTGATGCCATATCTAATGCAGATTATGAGCATGCCGTGAAAGCCTGTCGGAAGTTCAACATTTCCAATTTGGGTGAACAGATTATACATCGCCACATGTATAGTCCACATCTGTGCTTGGTTCCGAATGTCTTTGGAAAGTTTTGGATTGTATACATATCCATGTGCTCTTTGGACCCCGCCTTTTATTACAAGGCACCTGGGATGTCCTGGCACGCGATGATCAAAAAAACGAGGCGCAGCAACGAACTTATGAATGATGCTGATATGTTTCTTTTCTTTGAGCGCAGGTTCTGTGGAGGACTTTGCCAATGTGTCCATAGAAACACCAAGGCAATAATTCATGTATGGGTGCAGGGTTCAACACATCCCTCGATTCAAGTTATTTTCTATATTTGGATGTGAATAACTTACATGGACATGCTATGATGCAGCCTCTTCCGCTTGGTGGGTTTCAATGGGTGCCCAAAACCCCGTTAGAGGGATTAGGTTCAAATGGCTCTGAGTACTATGGGACTCAACATCTTAGGTCATAAGTCCCCTAGAACTTAGAACTACTTAAACCTAACTAACCTAAGGACATCACACACACCCATGCCCGAGGCAGGATTCGAACCTGCGACCGTAGCAGTCCCGCGGTTCCGGACTGCAGCGCCAGAACCGCTAGACCACCGCGGCCGGCAGGGATTAGGTGGAAATATAGTGGGGTGGTGGCTGATATAAGTAGAGTTTACGAAACGTATCAACTTGGGTATGTGTATGCTGGATATCTCCAAACTCCACACATACCACTTCCACTATGAGTTTGCTAAAACTCATTTCATGGAACCAAAGCTCCTTTACATAGATGCTGATAGCTTTAACTCTTGTGTGAGGAATTGCCATCCATACGAAGTAATTAGGTGTCCTAGTAATGAATTCGACACATCAGGCTACGCAGCCGATAATCCTTACGTTATTGTTGCTCAGAACAAGAAGTTTATCGGCCTAATGAAAGATGAGAGGGTTTGATTGCCGATTGTGGAGTTTGTGGGTCTAAGATCCAATGCGTATGCATAATGTACAATAGATGAGGCCAACCACAGGCGGGCTAAGGGTATGCAACGTGTGTCATCACGTTTCCTCAAGGTCGAAGGCAACCTGCAGTGCCTGTATGGTACTGTTTGCAATGCTCCACCGCAGCCTCCACATTTGGTACAACAAATCAGCATTCGATCATCAGGTCATGAGGTGTATAGTGTGCCGCAATCTAAAGTCGAATTGCCACCTCATGGCGACAAAACAGCCGCTTGTGACGGCAGGATCAAAGCCCTCCCGTAATCACACTATTTACTTAAATCGTGAGAGGGGTTAGGGGACTCCGACAGTGTGAGCAAGAGAGGGTAAGTGACTGGCTGAGTGAGAGCATGTGTCAAATACTCGTAGTATGGCTCTTTTATAAAAGTTCAAATATTATATGTATGTAATATACTGTGTGTCTGCACGTGTGATTCCTTATATGTCTGTGTGTACGCTTGTGAGTGGATCTGAGTGTGGGTACCTGTGTAAATATGTATGTCTGTGTGAATATATTCTCTTTATTTTTTCCTTAATAGGTAGCATACTATGTATGTGTGAATACATAAGCAACACGTCCTGGAAGAAAAATTGTAAATTGAGGAAAAAAATCGGTTCTACCGTTTTAGTCGCTTTTGCTCTTCATGATGAACATAGTTTTCACTATGTGTTCTACCCAGTTTATTCTAGTGCTTTTGTTTGGTATGAACATTTTAGGGCCATCCACTTCATTGTATTGTTAAATTATTTCAGATGCTTGAGGTGGAAAATTTTATGAGCCACCCAGTTCAATATATAAATTAAGTCTTCTGTTTGGGGGGAATTTCACTAGTAATAGTAATAGTATTAGTAACAGAAACAGTACCTCTACAATAGCTGGAATTATTACTGGAATGGAAAATAAAAAAAATTCAACCAGCACTGTTATTTGTAAAACCCAGAACTGTGAATTTAAAAGCAGTGTTACTACATGTGAATGTAAACCTGTATTATTACTGTGAATATTTATGTCTGAATAAATAACTGTTATCGTTACCATACGTCTTTATCTATATTTCACAAATTCCTACCCTAACAAATGTATATAAAGGCTGTGCAAGATGCACAAGGTATTAGTTTGAAGCATAAGGAATATGGCGTTTAAAATGGAGGAAAACAAAATATACCATATGTAATTCGCCTATCATGATGAATATATAGGTTTTTGCGAATAGGCAGCGCGAGATCATGTCTGCTTCCAAGGACATATAGAAAACACGTCTGAAGTTGTATCACCTGTGGTTGAACGAAAGCACAGCTGTAGGATCTGAGCAATGCTCCATTCTAAGTGGGAGCTAGGAAGAAAGAAAGAAAAACACAGGATGTCAGGTAAAAATACATTTACTTTCATTGATCCAACACAAAAGTAATTTTACATTTTCATAAGCAGACACAACACTATTTCTACAAACCTTCTTCTTGTTGAGCTGATGGATAGCAGGGCACCTGTAGAATTCCAGGTCTTAAATAGATGAAAACTTGATGATTAGTTGCATCAATGTGATCCTCTCCTCACCTTTGACGTACATCAAGGTATCAGGATGATCGATTATTCGAAGTGACGGCATCATATCATTAAAAGCTATACCAGGATCGTCCCTACAGAGCCCTCATAGAAACGTGTTAACCACTTAGCACTTCTCCGTGTCCTAGCACAATTCACATAATTGAAAGGCCTAGGTGATGCAATTCTTGCAGAAGATTTTTCTGTTAAAGCAGCATCTTCTGTGTATGCTATGAATGCAACATATTTAAATATGAATTGTCTGCACTCATCATTATAGAAACCTTGAATTTTAGCAACGACGTTCAACTCTAAGCTGTCTTTATGAAATGCTCTGGGTATGTCACAGCGTATGGTCATTTATACAGCGCGCTCCACAACACTAGTAAGTGGACAACAGTTAATCATACGGCCATGTGGAACTAGAGCACGTGCTGCAGTGCGTTCTGGGAATTTGATGATGATTCAGATTCGTTTCGTACATCTAGTGGTCCTGATTTATCTATTTCATTCTGCTTAAAACGATCTGTTACAATGGTTCCTACCAGCTCTTTGAATTTTCGTGGACTGAGTAGGCATTCTTCCTCTTCAACACCTTCATAGTAAGAATCACAGAACCTTGAATAATTGTCAAATGATCCTGTATACAGTCTGGCCCCACTGTAGCAGTAAATTATCATAAGGGTAGATTTCTGAAATGTAGTAGACTCAACAGTCCTATACTCTGTTCAAACTGATGTTAAGAATCCGTAAATTGAATGACTTAATCTATTGTTGACATATAAGTTCGTTGCAATGGTACATTCAACGCCGATTATACTGACAGGCAGAATATCAAATGTCTGATTAGGATTTGTAAAATTTACTGGGGTCCACATTCAAAATCCGTCCCTTTGTGAAACCCAGTATTGGGCCTGCTTAAAGTCAGTCGATGCTTTCGCCGTCCTTCTTTCAGATTTAAGTGTACTGATGTTTGCACAGGCTCTCCAGACTGTTATAAAACTCCGTTTAGATCGTTAATATCGTATGCACCCGGTTCAATTTCCACAGTTTCGTTCAGGTCAGCACTGCCTTGGGGGCCATTTTTGAAATATCCACCATTTCTTAAATTCCGGCCAAAATTCGAAATTGCCGCCAATATGTTAGGTGAGGGAAGAAGAGAGGTGTGGGAGGGGGTGGGGACCGACTTGCCAGCTGAGGAAAACTCACGACGTTATGGGGGGTGGGATTGGGGGGGGGGTTGTTGTTCAATTTAAATAATTTGTGTGTCAATTTTATATGGAAATTGGCGTGGTACTGCCCTTACCCCCCTACTATTGCTTCCATGCCACGATGTGTAGCTGCTGTTATCTATGCTAAAGATGGACTTACCCACTATTAGAGAGCTAGTCATCAGATTCTGTGTAGTCAGCATATCTGAAATGAAAATAGAAAATGAGACGGCTCGTAGAGTGGGTCATAACAATCATATTTCACATAGCAACACAGGTCCGTATTCTCTAGCGCATGGCGCTAGGCGTCGTTGAGCAGCGTCGTGTGGCACCAAGAGGGTGAAGCACACAACATGCCACCCGACCCGTTATCGTTGTAGGTTTGCAGCATAAAGTTATCAATGAATTTGTGGCATCAAGGTAAATAATATGTCAGGGTGAAGCTTTATAACATTTATTTCAAAACAGAAAAGTGCTCGAAATTACGCTCTCCTCCATAAATGCGAGTCGTGTACGATGCTGGAGAGACTGTCGCACCCTTTCAGTCACTCCCGGCAAAATGGAATTTTGATTGGATACGCGCTATCAGCTTTTCATGAATCTCAACCGACCCCCAGTACGGGAATCAATGGGAGTCAAGACGGGGAAAGCTGCAGGCCATGCCACATGCCCACCGCGCCCTATCTATTTCTCACTAAAGGTTTAATGTGAACCTGTCTCTCGAAGGGACCTGAAGATCGCAGTAAAGATACGTGGATCTGGCACTCGACTGTTCAGAAACATTAGGTAGCCTGAGTATTTTCGTCCGCCGCCGCGTAAGCACAGTGCATGTTTGCACTTTCCTCCCAAAACATCGCTCCACTTCCTGTCCGCTCCACACTAAGAAACCAAGAGTGTCCCCGCTTGATGCCAGACTGACGCAGTGGGAGCCGGCCGATGTGGAGAGCTGTTCTAGGCGCTTCAGTCTGGAACCGTGCAACCGCTACGGTCGCAGGTTCGAATCATGCCTCGGGCATGTCCTTAGGTTAGTTAGGTTTAAGTAGTTCTAAGTTTTAGGGGACTGATAACTTCAGATGTTAAGTCCCATAGTGCTCAGAGCCATTTGAACCATTTGACGCAGTGGGAACCAGACTTCGCAGGGAGCTCAGCTGCTGCCCTCATGCAACGCCTATCAAACGGGAATTTGCACAGCCAAAAGCAACGCGTTCACGTCCCAGTAAGGGGCGGAAAACCCGTAGTGTTGTCCCGCCTGAAATATCGGCAACTATATAGACTACAGCGTTTACAAAAACCCGACGTGTCTTTCACCGTGATGTCACAAACACACTTGAATCGTTGCCCCTGGGGATGACTCACTTTTGGCTGATTCACGTTCTACACACGAATGTCTTAGTAGCTCATATTATGAGAGCGTTATGTAGAGTTTGATTTCTGCAAATATTCAGTGTAGGAATGTCAACAATGTAAAGAAGTGTTGTAAACTGAGTTTACGATGCATGCCTACATTTGCCTAAGAATTATCATATCAACCTTAGCGTATTAACAGATTTGTATGTTTTATGACAAGAATATTATCTGTAAATTGAAAAAAAATTTTTAACATTTCACATCTACGAGGACCATTTTACTTAGAATATGTGTAACGAACATTAAACTTTCTCTTATTTTTAAATATGTATTATATATTCTTTTTTATGATACATCCTACATTTATGTGTATATATCTCCTTACTACAGATCTATGTAACAAAAGGTACATATGATCTAACCTAGAGGATAAGGAAATGGGGTCTTCCTAAGGCAACGCAAATACAGGATATAATCTCAGATAGAAAGTAATTTGGACTAATTGAATCGGTCGTCTCTAAAAGATAGATTCTCACATTTTTCTTATAAAACTCCTTTCTTGTGATTTTCTGTTCATCGCGGATAGCTACGTCGCACCATGCTACTGCGGCCTCATTACAGTGGTAAATAAGACGTTCTCCAGAAGCTGTTGTAGACACAGGAAGCTGACACAATTTCCATGGCATTTCTGTAAGGCAACTTTTCCTGTTGTATATCAAGGAATCGTTATTGAAAACTGTACTAAACGAAGTTACCGTGCACATGCTGAATACGGAAGTCATTTTATGTTTTAGTAGGCAGTCGCCGAATTTCTACATGAAACGTATACTGTCACTGAAATCTCGAAGAGAAAAGTTGAACTAGAGCGTATGTTCAATTCTGCTAGATATTCAGAGTTCAGGCACAAATTAAACAAGCCACATGCGTGTGTGTGTGTGTGTGTGTGTGTGTGTGTGTGTGTGTGTGTGTGTGTGTGTGTGTGTGTGTGTGTCCCTCTTTGATTTCATATGCTCAATTTAAAGCAGAGTTTCCACGTAAGTTAGTAAGAACAGAACGTATGAGGCTGCTTTAGTTTCGAAGAAACATAAGAAAATAGAAGAGTCAAAAATCTGCTATATACAGGGTGTCCCAGCTATCTCGTCCACCCAAAATATCTCTGGAACAATAACAGCTATTGGAAAACGACTTTCACCGGTATCAATGTAGGGCTGGGGCCCATGAATGTACATATTTAGAAACATTCTGAAACGAACGCATATGTGTTTTTTAACACAAACTTATGTTTTTTTTAAATGGACCTCCTATATTTTTTCTTCAGCAGTCCATACCATGATAAACCACATACACAATGGCGTTGATTGCATCGCAATATTCCCATTACATCCCGAGATATTGAGGCGCTGCTAGCGCACGTCCTGAGGCTCGGGCGTGAACCCCATGCTGCAGGATGGCAGCAGACCGTATTATTCGTTTCGGACGTCTTGATAAGTATGGAAGTGTGATTACGCATGTCAATCACATCGCGATTACGGGCAGTATGGGGTTCACGCCTGAGCCTCAGGACGTGCGCTAGCAGCGCATGTCGGGTGTTTCAAGCGTCAACTTCGCGTCTCGATATCTCGGGATGTAATGGGAATATTGCGATGCAATCAACGCCATTGTGTATGCGCTTTGTTATGCTATAGATTGCTGAAGAAAAAATACAGGAGGTCCATTTAAAAAAAACATAAGTTTGTGTTAAAAAACACATATGCTTTCATTTCAGAATGTTTCCAAATATGTACATTCATGGGCCCCAGCCCTGCATTGATACCGGTGAAAGTCGTTTTCCAATAGCTGTTATTGTTCCAGAGATATTTTGGGTGGACAAGATAGCTGGGACACCCTGTATACTAACAGTCTGTGCAGTAGATGCTTTGTGTCTTTCAAGCATTACTAAATGCGCTGTATATGCCCCGTGCAGTAATACCCCCTACATAGTAAACACGTACTCAACGTTATTCTAACACCTTAGCGCCTGTATGAATACCATTAAATATTCAGTACGTACAAAAATGTTTACTTATGTCAATGCCAGAACGCCTGTATTTCGTATAATTAATAAGCTTATATCTTTTTTCCCTTAGGTCGTAAAAACTAATTTTGTTGTAGAATATGTGCTGTACGTTCATCGGAGGCTAAATTGTTTTTATGGAACCTGTAACTTGATTCTGGAACATATTTTTGTGTTTCCTCGAAGCTGGCCTATGTCGATATGGGGTGTTTGAAAAATGATCTATTCCCCCCAGAAAAGCACCATCTCGCATCTTCATTAACGTATGTGGCACAAACAACACCTGAAGAACCATAATCATCTTCAAATCTATAATTCGAAGTAAAACATCAGTATGCTCCTACCTGAACATACAGAAAGGTCCTGAGGACAGTTAACGACTGAATGACGCGCACGCTCAGGATCCTTTCTGACTTGCCGTCATGAATCTACATCTACATGACTACTCTGCAATTCACATTTAAGTGCTTGGCAGAAGGTTCGTCGAACCACAATCATACTATTTCTCTACCATTCCACTCCCGAACAGCGCGCGGGAAAAACGAACACCTAAACCTTTCTGTTCGAGCTCTGATTTCTCTTATTTTACTTTGATGATCATTCCTACCTATGTAGGTTGGGCTCAACAAAATATTTTCGCATTTGGAAGAGAAAGTTGGTGACTGAAATTTCCTAAATAGATCTCGCCGCGACGAAAAACGTCTTTGCTGTAATGACTTCCATCCCAATTCGCGTATCATATCTGCCACACTCTCTCCCCTGCTACGTGATACGAGGTGCATTCAAGTTCTAAGGCCTCCGATTTTTTTTCTCTGGACTAGAAAGAGATAGAAACATGTGCATTGCTTTAAAATGGGCCCGCGTTCATTGTCAATACGTCCCAGAGATGGCAGCACCGTATGGCAGATGGAATTTTACCGCCAGCAGCGAGAATGAGAACTGTTTTAAATACTTAAAATGGCGACGTTTTCCTTACTTGAACAGCGTGCAATCATTCGTTTTCTGAATTTGCGTGGCGTGAAACCAATTGAAATTCGTAGACAGTTGAAGGAGACATGTGGTGATGTAGTTATGGATGTGTCGAAAGTGCGTTCGTGGGTGCGACAGTTTAATGAAGGCAGAACATCGTGTGACAACAAACAAAAACAACCTCGGGCTCGCACAAGCCGGTCTGACGATATGATCGACAAAGTGGAGAGAATTGTTTTGGGGGATCGCCGAATGACTGTTGAACAGATCGCCTCCAGAGTTGGCATTTCTGTGGGTTCTGTGCACACAATCCTGCATGACGACCTGAAAATGCGAAAAGTGTCATCCAGGTGGGTGCCACGAATGCTGACGGACGACCACATGGCTGCCTGTGTGGCATGTTGCCAAGCAATGTTGACGCGCAACGACAGCACGAATGGGACTTTCTTTTCGTCGGTTGTGACAATGGATGAGACGTGGATGCCAGTTTTCAATCCAGAAACAAAGCGCCAGTCAGCTCAATGGAAGCACACAGATTCACCACCACCAAAAAAATTTCAGGTAACCGCCAGTGCTGAAAAAATGATGGTGTCCATTTTCTGGGACAGCGAGGGTGTAATCCTTACCCATTGCGTTCCAAAGGGCACTACGGTAACAGGTGCATCCTACGAAAATGTTTTGAAGAACAAATTCCTTCCTGCACTGCAACAAAAACGTCCGGGAAGGGCTGCGCATGTGCTGTTTCACCAAGACAACGCACCCGCACGTCGAGCTAACGTTACGCAACAGTTTCTTCGTGATAACAACTTTGAAGTGATTCCTCATGCTCCCTACTCATCTGACCTGGCTCCTAGTAACTTTTGGCATTTTCCAACACTGAAAGACACTCTCCATGACCGCACATTCACCAGCCGTGCTGCTATTGCCTCAGCGATTTTCCAGTGGTCAAAAGAGACTCCTAAAGAAGCCTTCGCCGCTGCCATGGAATCATGGCGTCAGCGTTGTGAAAAATGTGTACGTCTGCAGGGCGAGTACGTCGAGAAATAACGCGAGTTTCATCGATTTCGGGTGAGTAGTTAATTAGAAAAAAAATCGGAGGCCTTAGAACTTGAATGCATCTCGTAATACAAAACGAGCTGCCCCTTTTTTGCACCCTTTCGATGTCCTCCGTCAATCCCACCTGGTAAGGATCCCACACCACGCAGCAATATTCTAACAGAGGACGAACGAGTGTAGTGTAAGCTGTCTCTCTAGTGGACTTGTTGCATCTTCTAAGTGTCCTGCCAATGAAACGCAACCTTTGGCTCGCCTTCCCCACAATATTATCTATGTGGTCTTTCCAACTGAAGTTGTTCGTAATTTTAACACCCAGGTACTTAGTTGAAATGACAGCCTTGAGAATTATACTATTTATCGAGTAATCGAATTCCAACGGATTTCTTTTGGAACTCATGTGGATCACCTCACACTTTTCATTATTTAGCGTCAACTGCCACCTGCCACACCATACAGCAATCTTTTCTAAATCGCTTTGCAACTGATACTGGTCTTCGGATGACCTTACTAGACGGTAAATTACAGCATCATCTGCGAACAACCTAAGAGAACTGCTCAGATTGTCACCCAGGTCATTTATATAGATCAGGAACAGCAGAGGTCCCAGGACGCTTCCCTGGGGAACACCTGATAGCACTTCAGTTTTACTCAATGATTTGCCGTCTATTACTACGAACTGCGACCTTCCTGACAGGAAATCACGAATCCAGTCGCACAACTGAGACGATACCCCATAGGCCCGCAGCTTGATTAGAAGTCGCTTGTGAGGAACGGTGTGAAAAGCTTTCCGGAAATGTAGAAATACGTAATCAACTTGAGATCCCCTGTCGACAGCGGCCATTACTTCGTGCGAATTTTGGGACTTTCCTAGCAGGTAAACTACCACGCGGTGCAAAAATGGTGATTGACTTAATTATAAGAAGATGAACCGAATGACGATGATCTTATGGTCGGTAGATGGCATATAAAGGAAGAAAACAGAATTACACAGAATTTTCAACTGGAGTACGTAGCGCAACAAAGATGTTCAGTTGTGAACATCTGAACCATTGCGCAGTTTATTCCAGAACGCTGTTTCCTTCGCAAAGTTGTCCCCGAAACCCCACAGTTCACAACGTATGCGTAAATTTATCAGAAAACCCGAAAACGAGGGATGCATGGTGCCAGCAGATAACGCGGATTTATCGGCGATGCTGTGATTTGCCAACAGTTAGGCAGATCTCCACTGGATAGCATTGCCGTATCAATTCCCATCAATCAGTTCCGTGTTTGACACAGGTCTGCCGTAGCTCTTAATTGAAATATGGCCGCACTACCTAATTTGGCCGGCATTAATGTGTCCGTGCTGAGTAATTATATTTTAATAGCTCGCACCACTCCCACCTACCGATCCATCAACCTCTTTGTGTTCGTTACACCACGTACAGGTGACGAATTAACAGTATTTTGTGGCATTATGCGGTTGCGTGTTAGGTACTACGACCGGAGAATATCACGAAGCGGTTCTCGGCGTTAAAATGCTACTATAAATGCTAGGCGATATTCGTTTTACGTTCTTCGAATTAATGAAAGTATTTATAGAATGTTCTGCCGCCACCTTAGGCATTAGAGACAAGGAACAACGTTAAATGATAGAGAAGGGAGTCTTCCGTGGTCTGATGAAATCAGTCATCATTCCTTTAGGCAGAGATATAGTGTCACAATCACTAAAAACCGAGTAAGGAAGGCCGGATGGAAATTAAAGCAGCACATATCAGTCCAGTTCCTCAGCCACAGCGCCATCTTTCTCGACCTTGTAACAAACTGCACTCAGTATTTTCTTGACACTATTCTTGCGACTAAGATAAGTTCTTTAGTACGCGTATCCATTCTGGTTCTTGTGTTGAAACACATCAAGTTGACAAAATGTACAAAACTAACGGGTATTCAAACAAATAGATGAAGAAAGTAGGCTATAGAAAATCAGTACAAGATGAAAGGGTAATTTAATATATGTTTTCACTAGCACACTAAGGAATACTCCATAAGATACTTCATCAACTTTATGGATAAAATTAAACGAAATAAATAAAAAGTAAATGTAACTGTACGGGCACAAAAAGATATGAATACGTTAAGCCCGTTTAAGATGACAGTACGTGTAATAAGATATGCACAATTCTATATTAGAAATTATATTATATGGTTCTCTTTGTCAACTGCTATAGTCTGTTAAGTAAGATCGTAGTCGAGTTAATCAGTAGAAAAACGTATTTTTACAATAAACTGAAACGTATACATACGTCACATATGAACAGAAGAAAAATGCAATTACAATTAATACTAAGTCACGTCACCGGTAGTGTCGGTAAAATTGCTTGACATCTCCGAGGCATACTTGAAACGAAGTTTTCCGTGTATACACGAGGTAGAGCCCTCCAAATGCGACGAATTTGCTTTAAGAGCTGTTTCAAAATGAAGATCTTTTTTTCCCCGCAAATTTCTTTTTTTATGCAAGACCACACATTTTCAGTAGAATTAGCGTCAAGCGACTGTGACGGCCAATCCAATACCTGCACACATCTCTACTTTTCCCAGTCTCTGCAAGGCCCGCTGTGATGCTGCGAATCAATGCGCTCCTGCAGAATTTGACATTCGATTTTTGTTTATGAACCAACGTTTGACAGTTGCCATCAAACTTTCGTTTTTACTCCTCAGACTTCCTCCAGTCCCATAAACTAAAGTCTAACGGTGTAAGCTTCGGCGGTATCGGTATCCGCGTAACTGTACCATCACGACCAACCTAGCGATTAGCGTAAGTGCGGTTGAGATGTTCCTTCGCCATGCTGGAAGTACTTTGCAATCCGCGTGGTTAAAGGGACGTCCTTAACGTGTTCAACAAAGGAATTTTCCAGGAAATCCTAGTAATTCTGCCCTTTCATTCACTTTTCGAGAATACCTGGACTTATCAAGATGTTGTTGACCACGCCGCACCAAACATTGATCAAAAAACAAACATGGACATGGATTTTCCTTCGAACATCGATGGTTATTCCGTGTGTTTTGGCTGCATCAGCGGACCGTATTAATGGAAGCAAATGTCGACTGTCATTTGAAGGGCTTATTCCAACAGTGGTATAAGTCCATTACCTCCACTTTTCTGCCTATAATGCTTCTGAAATTAATGATCCAAACAAACAGAAAGAAAGGTTCATCTCTAGCAAGAAGCCAGTGCTTGAATATTTCTGGTATCTCAACTGCAGATTTTTCAGCGCTCACTTAACTTTAGGACTCTGTATTTCAACATGAACAAAAATGGACTTGTACCACTATTGAAATACGCCCTTCATTTAACCAGTGACAAAATTCAAGTGATGTGGCATTGTCGTCAGTGTGAAGATTGTGGGGTCGTTGCGTGTGAAATGGGTGTAAGCTTTCCACATGTAATGTTCGTCATACACTTGTTCGTGGGACATGGACAGATGCGTAAAGTCGTCTTGTGCTGATAGTAGGACTATGCTACAGAATTTCAACCGTATGTTGCTCTTCCTGCAAAGGTCGTTGCACAACACATCCAGAACGAAAATGGGAACTTGGAAGAATACCTGTCTTCATGAAACTCGGCTAAACACTCTACGATCAGGAATTCGACGTGTCGGCAAGCACTGAAGGTATTCTTCTACAGCAGCAGGTGGTGGTGGTGGTGGTGGTTAGTGTGCAACGTCCCGTCGACAACGAGGTCATTAGAGACGGAGCGCAAGCTCGGGTTAGGGAAGGATTGGGAAACAAATCGGCCGTGCCCTTTCAAAGGAACCATCCCGGCATTTGCCTGAAACGATTTAGGGAAATCACGGAAAACCTAAATCAGGATGGCCGGAGACGGGATTGAACCGTCGTCCTCCCGAATGCGAGTCCAGTGTGCTAACCACTGCGCACAGCAGCAGGAAAAATACCCTCGCAGAAAGCATAAAGATACATTATATCTGCCGATTCTTCATTAGTACAGACGTGTGAAATTTTAGCCACGGCATGAATACTGGCTATCAAGCTAAGGGTGGATGTGTTCCCAAAATTGATGACTTTGTGCATTGTTTGCGTGCCACTGTTTGCATAGCGACCGTGCATGCTAAAACGGCGCTATCCAAACCTGGCGCGAAGGCAACTGTGGTGCACAGCGGGCTAGGATGACAGAGGCGAACGTCGACAGCGCGGAGCTGTGATTGGGCTGTTGAACAGCTGACCGCCCAAATGAACCAAGGGACTACCAATAGTGACTCCTCAATGACCAGTCAGCGAAAATTGCTCTGCATGGGTCTTCTTGGCAGGATCCTGTTCCCTGCATCCATGGTGACTGCTGTTCATCGGCGAAGAACGCTGCACTTTGTATGTCAGTCCCACTTTTGGACGTCCAGTGAGTGGTGAAAGGTGTGCTTTTCAGATGAATCACGTTTTATAATCCATCGGAGAGATGGCTTTTGGCGAGTACGCCCTGAAAAGTTTACAAGCAAACACTCTGCAACAAACTTTGGAAGTGTACGGGTACGGGCCGGAGGACGGAGCGTTATGCTCTGGAGAATGTTTTCGTGGCATTCCCTGGGTGATCTAGCCAGTCTGGAAGGCACATTGGACCAACATAAGTGTACATCTATCCATGGGGACTACGTCCACCCCTTCATGCAGTTTGGTTTTTCCAGGCATGATGGAAATTACCAGCAGGATAATGCGACGTATCACACAGTTCGCGGTGTACACACGTGTTTCGAATCGCACCAGGTAAGTTTAACGTACTCCTATGGCTACCAGATTCACTGTATTTAAAGCTAATCAACAATTTGTTGAACCACATTGATAGTGCTTATTATGCCACGGATCCTCAGCTGGAAAATCTAGCGCAGCTGGCCACAACACTAGAGTCGGTATCGCTCCATGCCCCTGCTGGTATTTTGGAGAACCTCATTAATTTATTCTGAACCCTGAACATCTAGCAGTGGTCTGCGTAGTAAAAGGTGGTTATTCAGCTTTTTGAGAGGTGAATAATGTGGACGAAATTGAACGTCCTGTCGCCAACGAGGTCATTAGAGGTGGAGCACAAGCAATGGTGAAGAAATGACGGCGGAGGATCCTTTCGAAGCAAACATCCCGGCATTTGCCTTAAGCGAGTTAGGGAAATATTGGAAAACCTATTTCAGGATGACGTCATCGAGAATGCGAGTCCAGTGCGCTAAATCTGAACCACTGCGCTACCTCTCGGTTCTCATACAGAGATCCTCGTCTATGAATAGCCTCAGCGGAAGTAGTCTTCTGATACTCTCTCATTGTCATATGTCTATTCAAAATTTGACGAAGTTCCTCATACTTAATGAGCCTAAGAACAAAACGCGGCAGGTACTAGAGCCATCTGGCCTACGCATAGCGAGACAGGGTATCTGTGTGGTACGGCTGACCGTAGCCATACAAAACCTGACTGGGGCACCAGCTTCCCGACCAGAGTTGACTTATTCGGGCAGCTGGCATCGCCTATTCACATTAATGTGATCAGCGGCCAAAAGCCTGAACAACCACCTTTTACAGTGCGGGTAGCTGCGAGACTTACAGGAAGACAGTCAAGAAGGTACCAACCGGTTTCTCAGTTGAAGATCAAAGGCGCGAACAGCCCTAGTGAGGTGGTTCCACAGATTTTCAACTGGTTTCGAATCTCGTGTGTTTGGTGGTTAGGGGAGTACGGAAACTCATGCCGCTGCTCTTCGAACCATCCACGTACACTATGAGCCATGTGACACGTTGCACTGTCCTGCTTACAGATGTTATCGTGCCGAGCAAAAGTATACTGCGTGCAGGGTGGACATGGCCCCAACGAGAGCTATGTTGATTCACTGCGGCTTGAAAATTGACGACATGACCCAGGCAATGCCATGAAATCTTTCTACAGATGATAATAGCCCATCCTCCGGCCTCGACCCTTCTGACGATCGTTGCACTGTGTTTCCTTTCAGACTTTTCACGCCATTCACGTCAACAACCACTTGTCTCATGAGGCATAAAACGTGATTCATCTGAAACGATCACCTGTCGTCATCCAGAGGACGTTCAGTTTCGGAATTCGCATGCAAATTGCACCATTCGTCGATGATGAACAGCAGTCTGCCCGAGCGTTTGAACCACGTACCTGCTGCACAGACCCATACAAAGCAATGTTCGCTGCACAGTCTTTGAGGAGACACTGTGCGTATTCCCTCGGTTCTTGTGGGTGGTCGGTTGCACAACATCTGCACGTCTATTCGCCCGTACACATACCCGCAGCCGTCGTTCCCACCTATTTCAACCGCGGTGCACCACAGTTGCTTAGGCGTCAGTTTTGGACGGCGTCATTTTGCCATAGACGATATACTTTAACCACGTCGGCACTTGAACGGTTTACATACTTACCTGTTTCGGAAATTCTTCTACCCTTGTCACGAAGGCCAATGATCATATTCTTTTGGACGTCAGATCAATCGCTCCGTTTCCGCATTACGTCAACGACTGCAGTGTTACCGTGTCTCCCCAACACGCTTTATCATCCACTGCTTGTGCTGCCATTTGTCGTCTCTGACTGATTATTATACAATGACATCGAAGATAGATTGTGCTCACATTAATGTGATTCTAACGGCTCTAAGCACTATGGGACTTAACATCTGAGGTCATCAGTCCCCTAGACTTAGAACTACTTAAACCTAACTAACCTAAGGACGACACACACACCCATGCCCGAGGCAGGAGTCGAACCTGTGACCGTAGCAGGAGCGTGGTTCCGGACTAAAGCGCCTAGTACCGCTCGGTCACAGCGGCCGGCCACATTAATGTGACTGGACCATGTATTCCGAAGCAGTAAAGAAACGATACGTACTTCCCATGTACGCTCCCTTAAGTCGTATTTATAATGTCCACGCACTGATAGTGCTAGGGTGGAGCTCTGCTACGACTAATGGAGGATATATCCAGTACCACATGGATGTACGCCCATGTAATACTGCCTTAAACTGTCACGCCCACTCCTGTATGTAAGTGGTCAGCTAAGGTGACTACGATGCGGAGGACGCGGGTTCAAGTGTTTATCCTTGGTGGGAGAAGTGCGACGTGGTGCACTCAGCCTCGTGACTCCAGTGAAGGAGCTACTTGAATGAGAAGGAGCGACTCCAATTAAGGAGCTACTTGAATGAAAGAAGCCGACAAAGGCCGAGAGAGCGGTGTGCTGATTCCATGTCCCTTCATCTACATCTACATTTACATCCATACTCCGCAAGCAACCTGACGGTGTGTGGCGGAGGGTACCTTGAGTACCTGCATCGGTTCCTCCGTCTATTCCAGTCTCGCATTGTTCGTGGAAAGAAGGATTGTCGGTATGCCTCCGAGTGGGCTCTAATCTATCTGATTTTATCCTCATGGTCTCTTCGCGAGATATACGTAGGAGGGATCAATATACTGCTTGACTCCTCGGAGAAGGTATGTTGTCGAAACTTCAAGAAAAGTACGTACCGAGCTAGTGAGCGTCTCTCATGCAGAGTCTTCCATTGGAGTTTATCTATCATCTCCGTAACGCTTTCACGATTACTAAATGATCCTGTAACGAAGCACGCTGCTCTTCGTTGGATCTTCGCTATCTCTTCTATCAACCCTATCTGGTACGGATCCCACACTGGTGAGCAGTATTCAAGCAGTGGCCGAACAAGTGTACTGTAACCTAGTTCCTTTGTTTTCGGATTGCATTTCCTTAGGATTTTTCCAATAAATCTCAGTCTGGCATCTGATTTACCAACGGGCAACTTTATATGATCACTCCATTTTAAATCACTCCTAATGCCTAGTCCCAGATAATGTATGGAATTGACTGCTTCCAGTTGCTGACCTGCTATATGGTAGGTAAATGGAAAGGGATCTTTCTTTCTATGTATCTGCAGCACATTACACTTGTCTACATTGAGATTCAATTGCCATTCCCTGCACCATGCGTCAATTCGCTGCAGATCCTCCTGCATTTCAGTACAATTTTCCATTGTTACAACCTCTGGATATACGACAGCATCATCCGCAAAAAGCCTCAGTGAACTTTCCATGTTATCCACAAGGTTATTTATGTGTATTGTGAATAGCAACGGTCCTACGACACTCCCCTGCGGCACACCTGAAATCACTCTTACTTCGGAAGACTTCTCTCCATTGAGAATGACATGCTGCGTTCTGTTATCTAGGAACTCTTCAATCAAATCACATAATTGGTCTGATAGTCCATATGCTCTTACTTTGTTCATTAAACGACTGTGGGGAACTGTATCGAAAGCCTTGCGGAAGTCAAGAAACACAGCATCTACCTGTGAACCCGTGTCTATGGCCCTCTCAGTCTCTTGGACGAATAGCGCGAGCTGGGTTTCACACGACCGTCTTTTTCGAAACCCATGCTGATTCCTACAGAGTAGATTTCTAATCTCCATAAAAGTCATTATACTCAAACATAATACGTGTTCCAAAATTCTACAACTGATCGACGTTCGAGATATAGGTCTATAGTTCTGCACATCTGTTTGACGTCCCTTCTTGAAAACGGGGATGACCTGTGCCCTTTTCCAATCCTTTGGAACGCTTCGCTCTTCTAGAGACCTACGGTACACCGCTGCAAGACGGGGGGCAAGTTCCTTCGCGTACTCTGTGTAAAATGGAACTGATATCCCATCAGGTCCAGCGGCCTTTCCTTTTTTAGCGATTTTAAATGTTTCTCTATCCCTCTGTCGCCTATTTCGATATCTACCATTTTGTCATCTGTGCGACAATCTAGAGAAGGAACTACAGTGCAGTCTTCCTCTGTGAAACAGCTTTGGAAAAAGACATTTAGTATTTCGGCCTTTAGTCTGTCATCCTCTGTTTCAGTACCATTTTGGTCACAGAGTGCCTGGACATTTTGTTTTGATCCACCTACCGCTTTGACATAAGACCAAAATATCTTAGGATTTTCTGCCAAGTCGGTACATATAACTTTACTTTCGAATTCACTGAACGCCTCTCGCATAGCCCTCCTCACACTACATTTCGCTTCGCTTCGGAAGACTTCTCTCAATTGAGAATGACATGCTGCGTTCTGTTATCTAGGAACTCTTCAATCCAATCACATAATTGGTATGATAGTCCATATGCTCTTACTTTGTTCATTAAACAACTGTGGGGAACTGTATCAAACGTCTTGCGAAAGTCAAGGGCGCCGTCGGCGAAGGACGACATGGCGGGCGGGCGGTACCGATGTGCCCGCAAGGCTCTTCGCCTTAGTGTTAATGAGCGATGTGCTGGAGCAGAACATCCACGAATAAATCACGGCGTGTTGTTATTACGGATGTGTTCTTAGAAGAAAATTGCATAGATTGCTCTCCCGCCGCTTTACCTCTCAGGTGCGGAAATGTGAAAGCAGAAGGCGCACAACTAGAGGTGAGGAATGGGAAGGAAGCCCGCGCTTCTCTGATGGCACGGTTTGCGCCCGGGCCGAGCAGAGCTCACGGCTGGTAATTCGTGGGGCCGGACAGTGGCGTGGCGTGCCTGGCCACCATTAGGTGGCACGTGTTTATTAAAGGGCGCGCTATCTGCCGCTGAGTTACGACCCGAAGATCGCCTTAAGCAAACCGGAGCGCGGATCCAGATAACGGGCCGGCCTCTGCCCGCTGGCCGCTGTCCGCCCACACTCCGTCACACGCGCCTCCTCGCGCACACACACACACACACACACACACACACACACACACACACACACACAGAGCGCACGCGTGCACCCTCGCAGCCCCGTATCGGGAGCAGCGAAGCGACGCGGGCGTGCACGTGTAGCAGTGGCTGTTCCCAGATATAGAGCGCCCTCGCGACGTGACCGATGACCCAACTAGCAGCGACTCAACTCGAGTGTCGCCCTCTTTGCGCTTTCCTGTAGCTGTGGTCGCTGCAGACGCGCTGTTCTTATTCACAGAGCAGAAACATCTCTGGAGTGAGCATTCAGAAGCGCAGAATTGATTTTGTGTTGTCAACATACGTTGCCACAATGGTCACGTGATCTCGGGACGCCCTAGATTTGTCCGACATTTATCCTATAAATATTGAATGTTGTCATATCGCTAGTAAAGACAGATTCCCTACGTAAGTGCTGTGGATTTAGTATAGACGTTTTGCAGGCACCGTAGTAGTTTACGTCTGATATTTGAAATAAATTGGGCTCTTAGCTTTGAAGAGCAAAATGAACGAGCATGACCTCACAGAAGCTTCACGTCAGCATGTATTTACATTGTCTTTCATGTCACATCACGTCAAGTCGCTTAACACAGTACTGAACGGCGAAATTGGGGTTTTCAGTCACTATCCCTAATATGCATAAAATGTTATATTATCAGAACTGAGGAGCTAACAACGACAAAATTTGTCAATGGCCGAAGCAAACTTTGTAACCTATGTTCTTGATCAATTATATTTGGTAAATTACTGAGAAGTGAGACAACGTTTCAAAACATCGACAATTATTTGCTAGGGAAAATATGTACATTCATACACATCAAAGAAAGCTTCAAGCGAATTAATGAAGCCTGTTAAACTTATCCATTATGTTTTTTCTTACGTAATTAATAACGTCATAAACAGCTTTAATAAAGGAGTCATCCTTCATTAAAGCTGACTTTTTTGCTTAAAATGTCATATGGTGGAATTTGCTTCGTCTACTTATGTTCTTATAAATATACATTGTGGGCGTCAGTGCCGTTGTGTTATCGTAAAACCTAAATAACTTTTCGCCTTCAGACATACGATCTCGGTTGTGTAAGAAAGTGAAAAAAATATCCCAGTCGTCATGGAACATCTCCAATTTGTCACTATAACAAAGCGCTATTATAAAATAAAGATTATGAAGATACAACAGTACAAAATCCACTATTATAAGGAGAATGAGCGCAGAGAAAATAGGTTAACTTAAGATGTTAACAGACTGGTACCATCAACATTTTCTTCCCGAGAAACCTTGATGTACCGTGAAATGACGTGACGTTCCGTTGACGACCTGTGCGAATGCCTCCATTCTAAAGGTATTGTAGAACGTTTTGGTGTTGTGTGACGAGGCGTGACGTCCCCTGATGGCGGACGCGAATTGGCGTTAAACAATCGACGTCGTCCCTAGATCACGTGACAATGCCAGTTTAATGTTGACAACATGGGCAGGACGCAATGCTCACTCCAGAGATATTTCTACTCTATGTGCTTATTACGATCGCGAGCAGCGTTCTGTGGTATGCGCGTCGCTGAGAGTGTGAATTGCGAAGCCACGGATAGAGTTTGTAACCGGTTCAAATGGTTCAAATGGCTCTGAACACTATGGGACTTAACATCTGTGGTCATCAGTCCCCTAGAACTTAGAACTACTTAAACCTAACTAACCTAAGGACATCACACACATCCATGCCCGAGGCAGGATTCGAACCTGCGACTGTAGCAGTCGCGCGGTTCCGGACTGAGCGCCTAGTTTGTAACCGGTATTAAGGCTTTTGACACTGTACCACACAAGCGCCTCGTAGTAAAATTGCATGCTTATGGAATATCGTCTCAGTTATGTGACTGGATTTGCGATTTCCTTTCGGAGAGGTGACAGTTCTTAGACGCAACGTCATCGAGTAAAACAGAAGTGATTTCAGGCGTTCCCCAAGTTAGTGTTATAGACCCTTATCTATACATGGTGGTCCATTGATAGTGACCAGGCCAAATATCTCACGAAATAAGCGTCAAACGAAAAAACTACAAAGAACGAAGCTTGTTAACTTGAAGGGGGAAGCCAGATGGCAGTATGGTTGGCCCGCTAGATGGCGCTGCCATAGGTCAAACGGATATCAACTGCGTTTTTTTAAAAATGGGAACCCCCATTTTTAATTACATATTCGTGTAGTACGTAAACAAATATAAATGTTTTAGTTGGACCACTTTTTCGCTTTGCGATATATGGCGCTGTAATAGTCACAAACATGTAAGTACATGGTATCACGTAACATTCCGCCAGTGCGGACGGTATTTGCTTCGTGATACATTACCCGTGTTAAAGTGGACCGTTTACCAATTGCGGGAGAGGTCGATATCGTGTTGATGTATGGCTATTGTGATCAAAATGCCCAACGGGATTGTGCTATGAATGCTTCGCGGTATCCTGGACGACATCACCCAAGTGTCCGGACCGTTCGCCGGATAGTTACGTTATTTAAGTAAACAGGATGTGAAACTGCCTGGCAGATTAAAACTGTGTGCCGGACCGAGACTCGAACTCGGAACCTATGCCTTTCGCGGGCAAGTGCTCTACCGACTGAGCTACCCATGCACGACTCACGACCCGTCCTCACGCGCTTTAATTCCACCAGTATCTCGTCTCTTACCTTCCAAGCATCACAGAAGATCTCCTGCGAACCTTGCAGAACTAGCACTACTGGAAGAAAGGATATTGCGAAGACATGGCTTAGTCACAGCCTGGGGGATGTTCCTAGAATGAAATTTTCACTCTACAGCGGAGTGTGCGCTGATATGAAACTTCCTGGCAGATTAAAACTGTGTGCCGGACCGGTAGAACACTTGCTCGCGAAAGGCAAAGGTCCCGAGTTCGAGTCTCGGTCCGGCACACAGTTTTAATCTGCCAGGAAGTTTCATATCAGCGTACACTCCGCTGTAGAGTGAAAATTTCATTCTAGAAACAGGAAGAGTTCAGCCACATGTGAAACGTCAACCACGACCTGCAACAACTGGTGATGCCCAAGTAGGTGTTTTAGCTGCTGTCGCGGCTAATCCGCACATCAGTAGCAGACAAATGGCGCGAGAATGGGGAATCTCAAAAACGTCGGTCTTGAGAATGCTATATCAACATCGATTTCACTCGTACCATATTTCTATGTACCAGGAACTGCTTGGCGACGACTTTTAACGTGGTGTGCAGTTCTAACACTGGGCACAAGAGAAATTACAGGACGATGACAGATTTTTAGCACGCGTTCTATTTAGCGACGAAGCGTCATTCACCAACAGCGGTAACGTAAACCGGCATAATATGCACTATTGGGCAACGGAATATCCACGATGGCTTCGACAAGTGGAACGTCAGCGACCTTAGCGGGTTAATGTATGGTGCGGCATTATGGGAGGAAGAATAATTGGCCCCCATTCTATCGATGTCAATCTAAATGGTGCAATGTATGCTGATTTCCTACGTAATGTTCTACCGATGTTACTACAAGATGTTTCACTGCATCACAGAATGGCGATGTACTTCCAACATGATGGATGTCCGGCACATAGCTCGCGTGCAGTTGAAGCGGCACTGAATAGCATATTTCATGACAGGTGGACTGGTCGTCAAAGCACCATATCATGGCCTACACGTTCACCAGATCTGACGTCCCCGGATTTATTACTGTGGGGAAAGTTGAAGGATATATGCTATCGTGATCCACCGACAACGCCTTACAGCATGCGTCAGCCCACGCCCGGGTTCCCGGGTTCGATTCCCGGCGGGGTCAGGGATTTTCTCTGCCTCGTGATGGCTGGGTGTTGTGTGCTGTCCTTAGGTTAGTTAGGTTTAAGTAGTTCTAAGTTCTAGGGGACTTATGACCACAGCAGTTGAGTCCCATAGTGCTCAGAGCCATTTGAACCATTTTTGAACCATGCGTCAGCGCATTGTCAATGCATGTGCGAACATTGCTGGAGGTGAACTACTCGTTATTGAGAGGAATGCCGTTACACGTATTGCCAAATGCACTGCCGTTGACGGACATCATTTTGAGAATTTATTGCATTAATGTGGTATTTACAGGTAATCACGATGTAACAGCGTGCGTTCTCAGAAATGATAAGTTCACAAAGGTAGATGTATCACATTGGAACAACCGAAATAAAATAATTAATAAATTGTGAGCCATATGTTTAATACTGTGACATCTACCATAAAGTGAAAAACGTGGTCCAACTATAACATTCACATTTCTTTACGTACTACACGAATACGTAATAAAAAATGGGGGTTCCTACTTAAAAAAACGCAGTTTAGATCCGTTTGACCTATGGCAGCGCCATCTAGCGGGCCAACCATAGCGCCATCTGGTTTTGCCCTTCAAGCTAGACAAGTTTCGTTCTTCGTAGTTTTTTCGTTTGACGCTTATTTCGTGAGGTATTTGGCCCGGTCACGATCGATGGACCACCCCGTATAAACGATTTGGGAGACAATCTGAGCAGCCGTCTTCGGTTGTTTGCAGATGACGCTGTCATTAATAAAGTCGTCAGATGATCAAAACAAACTGCAAAACGATTTATAAAAAATATCGGATTGGTGTGAAAAGTGGCAGTTGACCCTAACTAAAGAAAAGTGTGAGGTCATCCACGTGAGTACTAAAAGGATCTCGTTAAACTTCGGTTACACGATAAATTAGTCTAATCTAGAAGTCGTAAATTCAACTAAATACGTAGGTATTACAATTACGAACAACTGAAATTGAAAAGAACACATAGAAAATGTTGTGGGAAGGCTAACAAAAGACTGCGTTTTATTGGCAGGACACTTAAAAAATGTAACAGACCTACTAAGGGGACTGCCTACACTACGCTTGTCCGTCATCTTTTAGAATACTGCTGCGCGGTGTGGGATCCTTACCAGGTAGGACTGACGGAGTACATCGAAAAAGTTCAAAGAAAGGTAGCACGTTTTGTATTATCGCGAAATATGGGAGAAAAAAATGGTTCAAATGGCTATGAGCACTGTGGGACTTAACTTCTGTCATCAGTCCCCTAGAACTTAGAACTACTTAAACCTAACTAACCTAAGGACATCACACACATCCATGTCCGCGGCAGGATTCGAACCTGCGACCGTAGCGGTCGCGCGGTTCCAGACTGTAGCGCCTAGAACCGCTCGGCCACCACGGCCGGCGAAATATGGGAGAGAGTCTCACAGAAATGATACAGGATTTGGGCAGAAAATCATTAAAAGAAAGGCGTTTTTCGTTGTGACGGAATCTTCTCACGAAATTCCAATCACCAGCTTTCTCCTCCGAATGGGAAAATATTCTGTTGACACTGACCTACATAGGGCGGAACGATCACCACGATAAAATTAGGGAAATCAGAGATCGTACGGGAAGATGTAGGTGGTCGTTCTTTCCGTGCGCTGTACGAGATTGGAGTAATAGAGAATTGTGAAGGTGGTTCGATGAACCCTCTACCAGGCACTTAAATGTGATTTGCAGAGTATCCATGTAGATGTAGGTGTAGATGAGTTTCAGTGACATCACAAACGATTGTATGGAATGTGTGAATGATCTGCTCATACATCCTAAACTGTAGCGCGCTAGCTTGCGACACAAGATAACACGGTTCGATTTCGCACGACAGCCTAACAACCATCTTGTGATACAGAGGCCATTTTGAGTGTGGTTTTTAGGCGTTTTACCACATTCTTTTAGGCAAATGCCGATATCGTCCCCAAATTCCATGTCAGACAATAGGAGGGATCTTCAATAAGTAATAAAACACTTCTTTTAATTGGTCGATTTCGGTTGTACAAATTCGAAATTAGTTTTGGGATCTCGTGTAATACGGCCGCTTCAGCCCCTAGAGTTTCATGAAGATTTATTAGATGGCGGCTATACATAACCTTCAAAATGGCGTCTGTAAAGTATTGCGTTACAAGCAGAGAGCAGTAGATGACTTTGTTCTAGCGGAAAAAGCGGTGCATCGGAGATATTCATAGGCGCTTACAATGTGTGTACTCCGACCTGTCCGTGAACAAAACCAGATGAGTCGTTGGGCTAGCTGCCTATCACAATCGCAACAAGATCGCGCAAACCCGTCCTACCTACCGCGTGTCGACCGGTAGCACACAGCTGACTCCTGTTATATTGTAACTCGCGGTCTCTCTCGTTCGAGCTGATCGACGGATCACAGTCACATACCTCGCTATTCGACTGTATGTCTCTGTCGGTAGCGCTGACACATTCCTGCACCAGATGGGACATTCTAGTTGTGTGCCCGCTGCCTTCCAGGTCGCCTAACAGACGACCATAAAGAGCAACGAAGGATCGTCTGTGACGTATTACTTGCGCGCTACGAACCTCATCGTGACAGCTTTTGGTCTTAGATCGTCACCGGGTATGAAACATGTGTTCATCAGTTCGAACCGGAAACAAATTGGGGATCCATACAGTGGCGACACACTACCCTGAAGGAAAAGCTCAAAGCCGGAACCTCAGCCTGTAATGTGGTGGCGATGGTCTTCTGGGACGCTGAAGAAGCTAACCTGTTTGATCCAATCCCTCATGGTGCAACGATGACTTCTGAAGTGTACTGTGCTGCCCGCAGGACATACAAGAAACGCCTTCAGCGAGTCCTTCGTCACAAAAATGCATGAGAACTCAAGGCTTCAAGCAAGTCTGCGCATGCGAGAGAAGCTTAGAAAAGTTCATTGGACTGTTCTTTATCATTCACTCGACAGAACAGATGTCGCTCCTTCTGTCTTCTTACTGTTTGGCCCAGTGAAGGATACAATCCACGGGAAACAGTACGTCGATGAAGGAGAGGCTGTTGTTTGAGCAGGATGTTGACTCTGTCGTCGACCTGAAGAGTGTTACCATGCGCTCACATGCCCCAGCAATAAGGTAGCGTAAGGCAGGGGCACTGAATGGATATTATCATGAAAAATAGGTTTTTGTATGCAAAAGAGTCGGGAATACATTACTGGCCATTAAAATTGCTACACCAAGAAGAAATGCAGATGATAAACGGGTATTCATTGGACAAATATACTAGAACTAACATGTGATTGCATTATCCCGCAATTTGGGTGCATAGATCCTGAGAAATCAGTAACCAGAACAACCACCTCTGGCTGTAATAACGGCCTTGATACGCCTGGGCATTGAGTCAAACAGAGTTTGGATGGCTTGTACAGGTACAGCAGTCCATGCAGCTTCAACACGATACCACACTTCATCAAGAGTAGAGATTGGCGTATTGCGACGAGCTAGTTGCTCGGCCACCATTGACCAGACGTTTTCAATTGGTGAGAGATCTGGAGAATGTGCTGGCCAGGGTAGCAGTCGAACATGTTCTGTATCCAGAAACGCTCGTACAGGACCTGCAACATGCGGTCGTGAATTGTCTTGCTGAAATGTAGGGTTTCGCAGGGATTGAATGAAGGGTACAGCCACGGGCCGTAACATATCTGAAATGTAACGTCCGCTGTTCAAAGTGCCGTCAATGCGAACAGGAGGTGACCGAGACGTGTAACCAATGGCACCCTATACGATCGCGCCGGGTGATACGCCAGTATGGCGATGACGAATACACGCTTCCAATGTGCGTTGACCACGATGTCGCCAAACACGGATGCCACCATCATGATGCTGTAAACAGAACCTGGATTCGTCCGAAAAAAATGACGTTTTGCCATTCGTGCATTCAGGTTCGTCGTTGAGTACACCATCGCAAGGCGCACCTGTTGGTGATGCAGCGTCAAGGGTAACCGCAGCCATGGTCTCCGAGCTGATAGCCCATGCTGCTGCAAACGTCGTTTAACTGTTCATGCAAATGGTTGTTGTTTTGCAAACGGCCCTATCTGTTGACTCAGGGATCGAGACGTGGCTGCACGATCCGATACAGCCATGCGGATAAGATGCGTGTTATTTCGATTGAAAGTGATACGAGGCCTTTGGGATCCAGCACGGCGTTCCGTATTACCCCCCTGAACCCACCGATTCCATATTCTGCAAACAGTCATTGGCTCTCGACCAACGCGAGCAGCAATGTCGCGATACGATAAGCTGCAATCGTGATAGGCTACAATCCGACCTTTATCAAAGTCGGAATCGTGATGGTACGCATTTCTCCTCCTTACAAGAGGCATCACAACAACGTTTCACCAGGCAACGCCGGTCAACTGCTGTTTGTGTATGAGAAATCGATTGGAAACTTTCCTCATGTCAGCACGTTTTAGGTGTAGCCACCGGCACCAACCTTGTGTGAATGCTCTGAAAAGCTAAACATTTGCGTATGACAGCATCTTCTTCCTGGTGGTTAAATTTCACGTCTGTAACACGTCATCTTCGTGGTGCAACAATTTTAATGTCCAGCAGTGTAATAAGGTTTATAGAATCCTGAGGAAAACAACCTGCTTTCAGAAATAACCAATTATAAAACGCCCCTGATACATGAATTTAATCGCTCACACATTCGTACCTCACAAAGGTTAGCGAGTAATGATAAGGTAGTATATGAGACACTGATACCAAATATAATGAAAAATGAGATAAAAATATCAATCCGATTCCCAAAGCGATGTTTCTACCTGGCATGATTAAAAAGGACATTATCCGCAGAATAGGCACTTCACTGAACACAGTGAAATTAAGTGCGTCGTAAGAGCATGAAATGTGGATAAACTGACGCCTTTCAGCCATTTGCGACACGCAAACGTTAGTACGTGCGTGCAATTAATGGAACTTGCTGGCACGAATTGTTTGGGGAGGCACGATGGCCACGATGGAAGCTCTTTCGACAACTGTTCACTGGATTGCCTGTCTGGAAGTGCGAATTACAGTGATTCAGTGTGATAACGTGGAGTGGATTGGTTTGTCATCATATAGTGACACACTTGACCATGCTGCGGCACATATTAGGAATAAAATCTGTAAGAGATGTTCTGTCCACTGGTACGCATCATATGTATTGTAGTTTATCGTACAGTCGTCAACCGAAAGTGCAGACGTAGTTATCGTTGTGTTCAGACGAAATTACTCTCGTCCGGCCATAACTGCAGGATCTTTGATTGCTCTGGGAGAAGGATCATCAAACTGGAACGCATGGAAGATTTGCGAATGTTGACATAGTGCTTTGGACAGTATTACTGGTTAATTTTCTACTGTCATTGACGGCGAAAGAATTATTTGATGCACAGATTATCAAACTGTTCTCTTGCAGTAAAAAAGGCGACATTTACAAAACTGTATTTCACCATAAACTATCACAGTCTAATGAGATAATGTTGACTGCTGTAGCTGATGTCTCCAATTGGCTGATCTCTTGCTTGCTCGACTCTATGTCGACGTCAGTGTGAGGGCGCTGCTATGCTGAGATGGAGGTGTGGTCTTCTGAAGTGCTTCCCATTTCTCGTTATGGATTGCAGCGAGCCCTCTCTAATGTATCGATTCATGTTACTTACTTTGATGTGCCACAGCGATATCTGGACGATACAACATTTATGAATAACCTGTATATTTTTTATTATTCTGTACCTCTAATTGTTTCATTGTACGGGGTACTTCAGAAATATTCTTCTGATTTCAAACACCTATATACCGCATGAGTAGAGAGAGAATTTATTGTGAATATTAACTTGCCTATTGAAATCAGAAGCTTAGCTTCGAGCCAGTTATATCTTCATCTACGTCATTTTCCATTGCCATACCATTGTCTCAAGTACTGATATTCCAGAAAAAAAATAATTAAAAAAATAGACACAAGGAAAGTATATGTGTCAGTTATGGATCTACAAATAAACATCTCCTTCTAAAGTAATGTAGAATATCATAGTAACAATAATTATAACTTGTTGGGGGAACCGTAAAATATGGATTGAATGCTATTCTTTCTTTATACCAACTCTGCAGCGAATTCCAATTCCAAAGAAACCAGGTTTTGCAGGTGTGAATATTACCGAACTATCAGTTTAATAAGTTTTAGTTGCAAAATAGTAGCAGAAATTCTCTACAGAAGAATGGAAAAACTAGTGCAAGCCGACCTTACTGAAGATCAGTTGGGATTGCGAAGAAATCCTACGACTTAACTTAGATTAAGGAAAGGGAAACCTACGTTTATGATACCTGTAGACTTAGAGAATGCTTTTGACAATTTTGACTGAATACTCTGTTTGAAATTTTGATTGTAGCAGGGGTAAAATTCAGGGTGGTAAAGGATATTAACAACTTGTTGCAGTAACCAGGCAGCACTGTTCTAAGAGTAGACGGGCATGAAAGGGAAGACATGGTTGAGATGGGAATGGGACTGGGTTGTAGCCTATCCCCGATTTTGTTCAATCAGTTCATTGAGGAAGCAGCAAAGGAAGCAAAAGAAGAGTATGGAGTAGGAATTAAAGTACACGGAGGAGAAATAAAAACTTTGAGGCTTGCCGACGACATTGCGATTCTGTCACCGACAGCAAACGACTTGAGAGAGTAGTGGAACGGATTAGACAGTGTTTTGAAAGGAGATTATGAGATGAACATCAACAAAAGAAAAACTAGGATAACAGAATGTAGTCGAATTCAATCTGGTTATGCTGAAGCAATTAGATTAGGAAACGATAGAGTTAAAGTAGTAGATGCGTTCTGCTATTTGGGCAGAACAGACTAATGATGGCCCAAGCAGCGAGGACATAAAATGTAGACTGGCAATGGCAAGAAAAGCAATTCTGAAGAGGAGAAATTTGTTAACAACGAATACAGTCTTAAGTGTCAGGCAGCCTTCTCTCAAAGTACTGTATGGAGTGTAAGTATGTATCATGATGATAAATAGTTTAGGCAAGAAGAGAATAGAAGCTTCTGAAATGTGTTGCTACGGAAGAATGCTGATGGTAAGGTGGGTAGATCTTGTAATTAGTGTAGAGATACTGAATAAAACTGGGGAGAGGACAAATTTGTGCCACAACCTGATTAGAAGTGACAGGTTGATAGGGCACATTCTGAAACATCAAGGGGTCGCGATCATCGCCAATTTAGTACTGAAGGAGAGTTTGGTTGCTGGGGAGGGGGGTGGGGGAGAGGAGAGTAAATATCGTGGAGAGAGACCAAGGGATGAATACAGTAAGTCGATTCAGAAGGATATAAGTTGCAGTAGTTACTAGCAGTTGAAGAGGCTTGCACAGTACAGAATAGTATGAAGAGCTGCATCAATCAGCCTTTGGAGTGAAGACTACAACAACAACAACAACCGACTGTAGCCATTCATTAAAATTACCTGTTTCTGATTAAATGAAATAAATTCAGACGTCGGCCGCAATTTGGGACTGAAATGAATTCAGTGGTGGCAAGTGAAACTTTGTGCCAGTGATTGGATTCAGGATTTCCTAGAAGAAAGAACACAACATGTCATTCTTAACGGTTCAAAATCTGCAGATGTAGAGGTAATTTCGGGAGTACCGCAGGGAAGCGTGATAGGACCTTTATTGTTTACAATATACATAAATGACTTAGTTGACAACATCGGTAGCTCCGTGAGGCTATTTGCAGATGACACGGTTGTCTACAAGAAAGTAGCAACATCAGAAGACTCGTACGTACTCCAGGAGGACCTGCAGAGGATTAATGCATGGTGCGACAGCTGGCAGCTTTCCCTAAACGTAGATAAATGTAATATAATGCGCATACATAGGGGCAGAAATCCATTCCAGTACGATTATGCCATAGGTGGTAAATCATTGGAAGCGGTAACGACCGTAAAATACTTAGGAGTTACTATCCGGAGCGATCTGAAGTGGAATGATCACATAAAACAAATAGTGGGAAAAGCAGGCGCCAGGTTGAGATTCATAGGAAGAATTCTAAGAAAATGTGACTCATCGACGAAAGAAGTAGCTTACAAAACGCTTGTTCGTCCGATTCTTGAGTATTGCTCATCAGTATGGGACCCTTACCAGGTTGGATTAATAGAAGAGATAGACATGATCCAGCGAAAAGCAGCGCGATTCGTCATGGGGACATTTAGTCAGCGCGAGAGCGTTACGGAGATGCTGAACAAGCTCCAGTGGCGGACACTTCAAGAAAGGCGTTACGCAATACGGAGAGGTTTATTATCGAAATTACGAGAGTGCACATTCCGGGAAGAGATGGGCAACATATTACTACCGCCCACATATATCTCGCGTAATGATCACAACGAAAAGATCCGAGAAATTAGAGCAAATACGGAGACTTACAAGCAGTCGTTCTTTCCACGCACAATTCGTGAATGGAACAGGGAAGGGGGGATCAGATAGTGGTACAATAAGTACCCTCCGCCACACACCGTAAGGTGGCTCGCGGAGTATAGATGTAGATGTAGATGTAGACACCAACCCTGAGTTCCCGCTTTATGCGAGCAGTCGCGTTAATCGTTTCGGCTATTCGAGCACGCTTTTCCTGCGACCCAGATTCCTAGCTTGTAGCACGCTCCTTACGTAGCGTCCCATGTCCGAACGATGGTGTCTGTTCTTTCGGATATTTCCGAAAGCACAGACGGACGTGTCCGAAAGAACAGACCCATAATATACAAAGAATTACGTATTTCGCCATTTAACAAAGACGTGTCGAACCGTAGGATCTGTGAGAGGATTGTACTTGTCTCCTTTTGTGATATTGTCGATTACTGTATGTGCAATGTCGTGCGAAGTCAACATAACGTTAAATTTTAAGCCCTCGTAAATCGGTAGCCTAGCATTTAAGGTGAGAAAAGGAAAACGCTGTGGCTTCGACACGACTATACGGTAACGCTCTATCCTTTAAGAGTTAATGATGTATAGTGGAGCGAACTAGCCTTTTCAGAATTATATAAAACGACAAAGTCTTTTCGGGAGTTGGTGGCTCTGATCACTGGATATCCAGCAATTACAAGAGAAAGAGAGTAATGTAAACGACAGATTAAGTACTAACAGATTAACAGTTATAACAAATGTGTTCTACTACTACACAACACACAGCAATACATGATGAGATGAGAAGCTTGTTCTGCGCTGTCCCTTACGTACACACATGGGCAACATTAATAAAGTTCATCATAATCAGCAGTATAGATACCTCATGATGAGATTAGGATATAAAGTCTGGGGATTGTTGGGGAGTGAATAAATCTGTAACGCGTCTCGAATGATCACACACAGCACCAAACCGACGGAATTATTATGCACTGTATCAATAGAAGAAATCTCATTGGTCACAAAAGGCTACACCCGACAAAAACTTATTTTTTCTGCTAAATTGCCATGTAGGTAAATATTACTATGCATACTACACGCACAGGATTTATTTTTGTTCAGGAAAGTTAGTACTATGAAATCAGAGATCAGTAATGAATTAGCAATGGAGCCCAGAGCCAACTCTCAAAAAGCAGAATAAATTCGATAAAACGCGATGCACATAAACGTTACTATAAGTATAGGGTTTCGTACCATATAGTAAATTAGGCTCAATCTAAGAAGGATGTTCCCTAACAGCAAATCACGAATTTGATTACACGTGATGGTCGTTGTCGCACAAAGAACAAGTTAAACCTAGAAGATACGAGAAATTTCACTGGTGTTACTCGCTCCAGCGAAAGCGACAGCCCACGCACTAGCATGCATTAATTATTACTCACGGGGGATACATTGAACTTAATCAAACTAGATCTCCTGACCACATGGGCTGATCCGGACTACGCACAAAGCGTAATTACAACGTCGTGCATTATATGCAATTTTAATTGGAATAAAAAGAGCGGTCGTCATAAAAAAAATTAATGACTCTTCAACCGATATAAGCGTGCTAATTCCTTCGTAGCAATCCATAAATTAAATTACACAAAACAATCTGCGTAATGAACTATGTTGCAAAGAAGAGAGATATTTCATGTTACTGCATCTACTGTATGAGAAGGACACTATGTTGTTGGTACAACCATACTCTGAGAAAACGAAACTTCTCTTACACTTACAGATGTATTTCAAGTCATTCACTCATGCTTCCACAAACCAAAGAAAAATATTCAAGGCATGGGAGATAAAATTAAGTGGTTGCTAATTTGAAAATAAATAAGTAAAAGTCGCTACATCGTATTGCTTTCTAATGTACACGTGAAAAGCACAACTTGAGAGAGAAAAACAATTTGCAAGATTCAGGCAAGAGATAATAAGGCACAAGACTACAAATAACGTGAATCTGGGCTGAAACGAACCCTTTTCATTAGAAAACTTTAATCGTAAACGTAATTGTATAAAGTACCCGAAGCTGTAAGTGGATGCTTGAGGGAGTTATTCCCTTGTGACAGTGGATGATTTTATGGAAAAAAATATTGCGCTCCTATGTATAAGTAAATACACTCCAAGTCTCTACATTTATTCATGTAGAAGATATAGTATCGTGAAATGGAAATCAATTATAAAGTGATTGTATTAAAGGAACTCATATGTTTACTGTATTTCGTTCATGTTTATCAGGTTCCTTTACACGTAATTTTCGCATGAAACGATGTATTAAGCGCTGAACAGACCCTGGTACAGTTACTCGCACACATTTCTGTAGCCCAGATGCAATTAGTGAGATCGAGTTTCAGCAAATCTGAATCAAAATGTTGGAGAACTATACATCACAGTCGAAAAGGTGCGTCTACAAGCTCGTAATGATAATGATAATAATAACAGAGTTGTTTTACGGATTTAATTGAAATCTCATATCCCAGTTTGTCCCAAAACTGTCTTAAATATGAATGAGGAATGTATTCGCTGGGGTGTGCATCTAGGAGAAACAGAAAACAAACAACAACAATATAAACATGTCGCGGCAGCATTTATAATTTATATTCGAGTCCATTTTTCCAAGTTTTCCTAGGAAAGTAGGCGTACTGATGTGTTACTACGTCGTATAGAAGAAGCCTCCGTGTCGTTTATTCCGTTAATAACTGCACCTTATAATTCTCCAAACACATCAGCGTCTCGATCTATCTAATGGGAAGCTACGATCAACCACATCATAACACTTTCCATGAAGGAACTGTGACAGTTACTCTGGAGCCACATACCAATTTTCGTGTACGGGGCTGCAATTTATGTTTATGATTTATTGACACGTTTTTTAACTTCTGAATAATAGATGTGTTTCCAGGACGAAGAAAATGCTCAAGTTTTCGACGATTACTGTTAGAAATTCATAAACTTATGGGGCATCCATTAATAAGAGTAGTACTTAAATCGTGTTATAAACTGTATTAAGGCAGTGAGGTAGCATTTTACGATCACAATCAATAAGTGGAAATGAAGTCTACCGAACATATAAGTGTACAAGGTGTGCCTACTTAGAGTCGTCATGCTCGTTTTCTCTGGTCTTTCGGCTGATACTTGCAGTTTTTTGCAATGTACAGATGGAGGCAGTCCAAACATATACTGGTTATCATTCGATGCCCAGTGTCGACGAGAACAGTCGTTTTGCTTTCCGTTACGAAGGAAACTATTTTTTAGTTGGAATTTTACGGGCTTATTCGATTCAGCGGTCCCAAATTAGTGAGATACTTATTTTATCGATATGTACTAACAGGGACAGCAAAACACCAAGAATAGTCAGTTCTTCAGCAGCGATGGCATCGCCCTGGCCGGCAGTGACTGCCCCCGCCATGCTGCAGCGCTGCTCAGTCGCTGCTGGAGTACCTGTTACGCTTCGCGCTGTAGTGATAATACATATAGCTAAAACGAGTATCACATTACATTAATCTGGGACAGCTCTCTCTGATGAGAACGTAAATTCCGCTTTAACAATCATTTCGTTAGTAACTGAAAACAAACCGTCGCTTTCCGTCGACACTGGACGTCGCATGTAAGACCTCATGAACAGTAGTTGTTTGGCCAAACTCAGGCTACCCAATGCAGAAACTAAATTGCAAATATCTGCCAAAACGGCAGTGAAAATGCACCTCACGGTTCTTAGTAGAGTCACCCTGATCATTTTGCCCCAAGTATCTAATCGAATCTCCTGTAACTTCAGATCTGTGTCGAGATGCATGACTAAATGTGTTTTTGTTCACCTCCTACGCAGCGAATAACCATTCGCATGAACCAGTATATTTAAAGAAGTACCTGCACCCATTATGCGCATTCCACATCTCCTTCTAAACCAATGGAGCAGCTTCAACCAAACTTGGCAAACGTATTACATTGAAGAGCCGAAAAAATCGGGTCACCTGGCTAATATCGTGTAGAGGCGCCGCGATCGCGTTGAAACGCCGCGACACGACGAGCAATGGACTCGACTAATGTCTGAAGTAGTGCTGGAGGGAATTGACATCATAAATCCTGCAGGGCTGTCCATAAATCTGTAAGAGTATGAGGGGGTGGAGACCTCTCCTGAACAGGACGTTGCAAGGCATCCCAGATATGCTCAATAATCTTCATATCTGGGGAGTTTGGTGGCCAGCAGAAGTGTTGAAACTCAGAAGAGTATTCCTGGAGCCACCCTGTAGTAATTCTGGATGTCGCATTGTCCTGCTGAAATTGCCCAAGTCCGCCGGAATGCACCATGGACGTAAGTGGATGCAGGTGGTCAGACAGGATACTGACGTATGTGCCACCTGTCAAAGTCGTACCTAAACGTATCAGGGGTCCCATATCACTCCAACTGCACACGCCTCACATCATTACAGAGTGTCCACCAGCTTGAACAGCCCCTGCTGGCATGCAGAGTCCATGGATTCATGATGTTGTCTCCATACCCGTAAACGTCCATCCGCTCGATACAATTTGAAACGAGACTCGTCCAACTAGGCAACTGTTTCCAGTCATCAATAGTCCGATGTCGGTGTTGAAGGGCCCAGGCGAGGCTTTGCGTCGTGCAGTCATCAAGGGTATACGAGTAGGCATTCGGCTCCGAAAGCCCACATTGATGATGTTTCGTTGAATGGTTATCCCAGTATTGAAATCTGCAGCAATTTGTGGAAGAGTTGGACTTCTGTCATGTTAAACGATTCTCTTCAGCCGTCGTTGCTCCCGTTCTTGCAGGGTCTTTTTCCGGCTACAGCGATGTCGGAGATTTGATGTTTTACCGGATTCCTGATATTCACGGTACACTCGTTGAATGGCCGTACGGGAAATTTCCCGTTTCATCGCTACCTTGGAAATGCTGTCTTCCATAGCTCGTGTGCCGACTATAACAGCACGCTCAAACTCAGCTGTAGCAGCTGTAACCGATCTAACAACTGCGCCAGACATTTGTTGCCTTATGTAGTCGTCCGCGACCGCAGTGCCGTATTATGCCTGTTTTCGTATCTCTGTATTTGAATACGCATGCCTATACCAGTTTCGTTGGCTCTTCCGTGTATTTACTATGTAGAAAAGAAAGAAGGGACACGTGTGCGTCAGCTTTCACCCGTAGGAACTGAGAAGTAGGGATGACACGTGAGAATAACCGCCATGTATGAAAGCCTGGAAAAAGATTTCATCTGAAGCTATGCAACCCACATAACATAACTGTCATGTGGTTCGTTCTACTCGGCAATTCTCGGCCGCACTCTGCAGGGGCAATGAGGAAGCTCCAGCAGCGTTTTCGATGGGAAGCGATGGATCACCCACAATACAACCCGTAATTGGCTACCCCTGAGGTTCATCTCTACTCAAATGAACCACTGGCTATAAAGACAATATTTTGACACAGACAACCAGCTGCAGTCCAGAGTAGGAAATTGTCGAAGAGCACTAGCGGCTGACTTTTATAACGAGACAATTGAAAATTTGGTACAACGCTACGACAGGTGTCTAAGTCTGAGCGGCGACTGTGTAGAGAAGTAGCTGGAAAGTGTAGCTAACTGTTACAAATAAAACAGTTTCGATTTTCACTGTGACTTCCATTTAGCGACCTATCGTTCCTTACTTTCCGAATAGCCCTCGTATAAAAAGAGAGGAACAGATGCATAAGTTAAAAAACGTAAAAAGCATGTGTGTTGACTGATTAAGATAGAGACATACGTACATGAATAAAGTGAGGAGGGACTTAACTGCCAGGAAGAGGGATCGTGATCATGAGAACGTAGCTGTTGGGGTATTAGTGTGTGTGTGTGTGCGTGTGTGTGTGTGTGTGTGTGTGTGTGTGTGTGTGTGTGTATGCGTGTGTGTGTGTGTGTGTGTGTATGTGCGTGCGTGTGCGTGGTGGCGGATGGTTGGAGGAGGAATTCGGGAGACCAAAGAGGGATGCCACTCTGCGGGAAGCCTTTGGATGTGGGTGGAGGGAAGAGGAAGGAATCCCTGACCATGGGATGTGGGGTGGGTTGTTTTCGGACCTGGCAGGATGGGTATATATCACGGCGTATTTCATGGTCGAGTAAGGGAATGCAATTAAAATTTCGTTGGCAGAGGATGAGGAGAGTGTGGAAGGGTTGCGTTGACGGAATGCGGTGGCAGTTGCGTGGTAGATTACCAGGGTCCGTCAGCATTTGTTGAAGAACCTGTAGGACGCTCACCCTCCTAATGGGGTGAGCGAAATGAAATGACAGTTAAGAAAAAAAACAAGAACCACCACGAGGCAATTCGGGCTTCGAGAGCATCCCCTTGTCCAGGCAACGGATGCTACTCATCAAATAGGATTGCTTGAAGGTTCATCGTTAGGGACAGCAGAAGATGGGTCGGATTGTGGAAGGATGTAATCCCCATGTTCGGCCGATTAGTAGTTTTAGTAATTTTAGCCTATTGTGAACTTTCTGCTGAATGGTTAGTAGATGGAGTTTCCATGTTAGTCGGCGATCAAGTGTTAGTCCGAGGTATTTTAGTACGGAAGCTGCTGGGGATTCGGCCTATAATTATTGCCTGGCTTTTAGCAGGGTTGATTTTGTGGGGGTAAACTGATTGAGGTAGAAATGGAGGGATCGTTTGGATTTCTGGAGGATCGGGAAGTGGACGAGGAATGCTGTGTTATCGGCGTACTAGAGGAGGTCAACAGGGGGAATTTGACATATCGGCCATGTAGAGGACATAAAAGAGAGGAGAGAGGAGAGAGGAGACTCGTGCTGTCCTGTAGCCAGCTTGTAAAGTTGCCTGCGGCCGAAAACTGTTGGAACTAGTTGTCTGACATGTGGCGCACGGACGCGAATGGATTCCCTGTTGGTGGTGCCAACGGCTGGTGGCGGCTTCGCCTCCTGGTGGCCGGTTTCAGCAGCGTCCTGTCGTACTTGAGTGGCTGAGATGTGCAGGGGCAGTGGTCGCTGACCGCGTGGTACGGCTGCGCGAAGGGCTGCCGACACATTAGGCGAGAGTCTCCGACGTGGTAGTGAGATTGATACAATATTGCAGTGCCAGTGTTAATCAGAAATACGATGCAACATTGCGTCGTAATTTGGAATAACACAGGCACTACAATATCGTATTTATCCGCCAACACCTGACAAGCGACTTTCAAGTAACAATCGCCTATATTGGAATATACGTACTGGGTGTGGACACTTGGTTGACGACAAACAGAAGTTTAGGTCTGGCTGTGAGTCGTTCTCAGACAGCCAGCGATAAGCGGGAAATGCAGGTTAGAATCTCAGTCCGTCACAAATTTTTATTCTCATCATTCCAATCATTCCATTATGGAGATGGTGGTGGTCCATATACGCAGCTGTGAATAATGTATGACAATGAGATGTTATTTTTGGATGTGCATACGTGCACCTGGGAGTGTGCGTCTGCGCATGAGGGAAAGTGGCTGTGTGAGAATTATTGGCTGGGTAGGTGGGTGTAAGTAACATACCGTTGGAGAAGTGGTATGTAAAGAATCAGATTTGTGTACTTGCTAAAGGAAAATAAATAAAGATAGTGAAATTTTGAATAACTTTCGGAATACAGTCAGGTCATCGTCATCATCACTATCATCAAATTTCGCCTCATCCCTTAACACATTGTCCTAGCAACATTTTTTTTTTTGTAAGGTCCTCTATTTGTCGTAATATATGTCCCATCCACTACCGTTTTCTAATTTTCAGTACATTCAGCAGTTTTCTCAGCGCTCCCACTCTTCTCAATACCTCATCATACTTTTCTCTATTCATCCAACATTTATTTCCCATTCGTTGCTACATCCATATCTTATATCCTCCATCCTTTTTGTAACTTAGTTTCTCATTGGCCACGTCAGTGTCGCACACGAAAACACAAAAAAAACGCATTATCAGTGTTTTCCTCAGATCTTTGCCACAGTGGTGCAGATAGCTATCCTTTCCTTACAAAATGCTTCTTCCGATACTGCTATCCTCGTTTTAATTTTTCTGCTACTCATCCAGTCAGTCCTGAGGTTTAGGTGTTTAAGATTTTGCACATTTTCTAATCGTTCTCCTTTCAGATCTTTACGTTTTATTCTTTTTCTTACTGTCATTACTTTTATTTCTTTTTATTGATTTTCATTCCATAGTTCTTTCTTCTAGCACCACTTGCTCCAATATTTTTTTGTCCGCAACTCATGGTCTCGCAGTTGCGTTCTCGCCTCCCGAGCACGGGGTGGCGGGTTCGATTCCCGACGGGGTCGGGGATTTTAACCTGCCACGAGATGATTGGGTGTTTGGGTTGTCCTCATGATTTCATCATCATTCATGAATGTGGCGAGTCTGGGCTGAACAAAGGTTGGGAATTTATACGGACGCTGATAACCGCGCATATGAGGGCCCCAACAGCATATCCAATATTTTTGTGCAACTCTTCGTTGTATGTTGCTAAAAGAATCATCTCGTTTGTAAATCTCAAACACCGAATTATACAGCATCGAATTTTTCCACTTGTCATCTAGTGGGCACTACACAATTCATTATGGCTGGAAGTAAATTCATAGGCGCATTATCGTCAAAGTAACTGATGTTACGCCAGGTAGTCGCCCCGTCATGCTCAGGGGTGAACTGCAGCGTGCTATGGTTTCTATCAGCAAATTAAACGTCTAGAAGATTGTTGTCCTGTTGGGCATTATGGGATAGGATGCTGGAATACAAAATTGTCTATTTTGTCATCCGTCAACCGAACTTAGCAATTCCAGAAATGTTATAAAAAACAGTAACTCACATAGGAATATGGGACACTAATTTAATCTTGACATATTGGGTTAGAACTGTCCAAACAGTTTGCAGTGGAGATCGAAATCTTTTTAGCCTTCATTGAGTAGACTGTTTGGAGACAACGTTCCGTGACAGAAAATTTGCTTGGCTGTTGTAAACGGATGAGGCGCATTATGTAATGCCATGATCTTCAACGGTCCAGGTTGTCTGCAGTTACATATGTCATGACCCAAAAAGGAAAAAAAAAATCTGCCTCACTCCAGATGGCCAGAGAGTCCCTTTAAGCAGTCTCACTCAGAACTTCTATCCAGAGAATCAGTGAATCTACAGACTCGTATGAACCTTATTACAGAAGACAGCAGTGAGGAAATTACATCGACGTAGCACAATGCTACTAAAAATTCTGCATGGCAGGGGTTTATCGGTTTGTATCAGCAGTCAAGACTATTTGTTTCTACCAACAACGTTGCTCACATTGCATACAACTGAGTACTACAAAAGGAGTTTCATCATTTTAAATGTTACGAAGCATATTCCGAATGTAAGGTCTGATCGGTCGCGAAATGGAAACCACACTGAAAATCCGATAAAGCTTTGCATAGGTGTTGGATAGTGTCTCTAATATGCCCGTTGATCGCGTCACGTCTGTCATTTTAGTTCAGAGCGCACAGTGAGCACGGAAAGATACCTAGAAAACAATGTCTCCTGCCTACTATGATAGATTTCGCCTGATTTGATGCCCACACAACATAACTGTCAGGCATTTCATATTTCATGACAGATCTCGGCCGCACTCTGCAAGAACAATGAGGACGCCCCTGCAGCGCTTTCGATGGGAGGTGTTTGATCACCCACATACAGCCCGGACTTGGCTCCCTCTGATTTTCATCTCTACTTACATGAACCGCTGGCTATGAAGTAAACGTTTTTGCACAGACAACGAACTGCAGATCAGCGTAGAGAATCGGCGAAAATGCAGGCGACTGCCTTCTATGGTGAGGGTATTGGAAAGTTGATACAACGCTACGACAAATGTCTCAGACGGAGTCGCGACTATGTAGAGACGCTGCTGGAAGGTGTGGCTAACTATAGTAAATAAAACACTTTTCATTTTTACTCTGGTTTTCATTTCGCGACCGATCGGACCTTACATTCCTAATAGGCCTTGTATGTATATCTCAGTTGTAAAGTATACATGTTGCAAATGAACTTGTTAATCTGTTGTCTTTTCGTATATGTCTGATTGTCTTTATTGGCCACCTCTATTACTCACACACTACATTTCATACTGTATCTCCTCAAACCATGACCGCTTATGTTTGTAACTATTTTTGTGTAACTCTAGGAGCCTCCACCTCACTACCTTACTATTTTAATTTCCTACTGGTCGTTAACAGAATTCATCCAAGCTGTCGTTCACAGTAAGAGTCCAGGTGAAAGGGGCGAAAAGTATACTGGTGGTCTGCCTGCCCGGCTGACATGCTGGTATCGGGCCTGTGAACCAAGAGGTGATGTGTCTCTCACATTGGGCTAGATGACGGCGCAAACTCGTGTGCGGTTACTTTCTACTGTCAGCATTTCCAAAAGCTATGCGAATAGCCTAAGCGACGAGGAAATTTTGCAGAATAAAATACCATTTAAATGTTTGCTAGACTAGGATCCGATACGGAAGTGTTATTTTTCGAATACTACACTACTGAGTATTAAAATTTGAACACGATTAAGGTGACGTACTACATATTCCTAATTGTTTTTTATACGAAAAGCATTGGCGTTTCACCATAACCTAACAGAGCAGGTATGAGTAATACCATTTACATTATGCACACCTGGGATCCTGGAAGAATGGACATTACTCATGTATATGGCAGGAATGATCATTTGAAGCAAAAAAGTCTAGTAAATATGGGTTATAAAATGCATACCTTAAGAACTATAAGCACTATTTCATTTCAAGATTGAGAAACAAATATCTGCTACTACAAGCTCTTCGCTTTCCATATTTTTACGGACAGCAGTGTAGACCAAAACAAGAAAAAAAGTTCCAGTAAGCGTGGGATCTGAAGTACGTACCTGACGGGCTATCAGGACTTGTTCATCTTCGCAACTGCGAAACATATGTTTTGCACAAGTGCTCATTTCCTTTAACGTGTGAATTTTATAGCCTGTGTTTACTAGAAAATTTATTCTTGCTTCGGTCCGTATCACCTCCTCCTAAAATAGGGAAAGTAAAGAGACTGCAGTAGAAAAGATTTGTTTCGCAGTACAGAAGACGAAGAAGTGCCCATAGGTTTTAATGTATGCATTTTAGAGCCCATGTTTAGTGGACTTCTTTGCTTAAAAAAAATGTGCAAATGTGTGTAAAATCTTATGGGACTTAACTGCTAAGGTCATCAGTCCCTAAGCTCACGGACTACTTAACCTAAATTATCCTAAGGAGAAACACACACACCCATGCCCGAGGGTCTATGACTGCTCTGTTAATCCCACGCGGCGGACTTCTTTCCTCCAAACGATCGTTCCTGCCATATCCCTGAGAAGTGAACATTCCTCCTGGGACATCCTGTATAAGGGAGATTACGCCCCGGGACTTTTATTCAGTAACCTCATTTTAATGTTAGTTGTTTGAGGGAAGATCATCCAGTGCCTTTTTTAAAGATGACTTTTTTTCAGTACATGTCGAAATTGGAAGGCATCAGTCCTAAGACTTGCCGAGGTGACAGTTTGTCATTCAACTACTTTGCTTCTCGCAGTGGTCGGATCTCACAATCTCGATGCAAATATGGAATACATGGGTTCAGCAAGGTCATACTCACGGATTCATTGTTCGCTTGACTTTGCAGGATGATACAGTCACGTCACATATCTTTTATTGGAAAAAAGACTTGTTTGCAACAATTAAGTATCCACATGAGGAGTGCGATGACCTCTATAGTATCATGGGCTGTTTGTACGGCGACCATCTCTGTGGCTTCCTATGATGCTGTAAGACAGAGCTGCACAACGGCAGCGATACTCCTAATGATGATACTGGAAACAGGAACGGCACCACATCGTTTTTTCGTACGAGCCCCATTTTTGCCTACACCATCAATAAGAACGTACCAATGTGCGGAGGTTTCATGGGTAACGAATGCTGCTAAGTTGCATTCTTCATGAGGCTCAGCACATGATGTGACGGTATTCGTCACGAGACAGTCATCTCTAGTTCATATAGCCAGTAATTTGCGCAGGGGCTGTTAACTTTTTCACGTGTTCATATCGGTGCCTGTCCTTTATTTTGGAGCTCTCTCAGATAAGATATAACTGGGCTTCGCCCGAGCTGTCCCGATTACCCCAGTGCTGAGAATGCACGACTGTTGCCCTCGCCATAAGGCTCTCCAGATATCTCGCCAACTGGAATTTTTCTTTTGTATGTACATCCTTCAGATTGAAAGTTTAAGGGACTTCGGCCATTCTCTTATGTAATAAATTGGAAAACCTACACCCATCAACCACCAACTCAGTCGTTAGTTGATGGTTGGAGCCAACGTCGTTGTTAAAGGTAGGCTGCGAAATCTAGCTCACAGATTTTGGCCACTGACGAATCGTGTATACGATTGGAGTTAAACTCCTCAGCGTCAGTTAAAGCCTGAAGATGGTGTACTGAAGCAGCGAAACTGGTAACCATACAATAAATAACGTCCTAAGGACGACTGTAGGTGTTCTATTTTATTACGTAGATGAAGGCACGATTTTCTAATGGACTAGAAGTCACAACCCGCCAGGAGCTACGATTTGTGACCTCTTTCATACAACGGAAGAGGTACGGAATGATTTGCCTGTACTTACAAACAAAGCTCGACTGAAAGTGCATCAGAACCATTTTTGCTGCACGTGATGGGAGTTCTGCATACTGGATACTCCTGAAACATCTGCAGATTTAATTAGTTATTCTTCCCACTAGTGCACACATGCAGCAGGTAAATGTTTGTTATTTGTTATCCTTTCTGAGATTGCAGTATTAATGTCCAATAGTGCAGTCATGACAAACGCTTAACCTCAAAAAGTTCATCACTGTCCGATTCTTTGGCCTCAAGTAAAGCCCGCTTCAAATGCAGAAGTCAGTCGGTTGATTTATAGCGGCCAGTCTACCATCCACATGCACAATTCCTCTGTAGGATCGGTTCTGTGGCTAACTCTTTGGAAATGTCAGTATTATATTATATACCAGTCTGGCAAACAGTAACATTTTTCCATGTCAAATATACCATACAATAAGTTTAATAATCCATATTTGTTTAGCGATGTACATAATCAAAAGGTTAAATCCTTGTTGCTGCAACCACTGTATTCTGTAAATGGCTGTTCGTTGCAGATCCATTTAATTGTCACGTCCTATCCTCTTCTCGACGCCTTCCAAATACTACTTCGTAGTCATGAAATACATTCGCAGACTGCGAATACGGTACCTCAATAGCAATACTATGTACCGCAACACGAGAAATTTGTACCGGACCAAGACTCCGGATTTACTTCCTGTCGTTAGTGATCTCCAACTACTTCGGCTATCTGACCACGCTCCGAGGACAGACAGTCACCTCCATACTGCTCGCACAATTATGTCTCCCGGACATGCTCGCTTGTCCGAAGCAATATTGCATTGAACTATACAAGCACGGTCAAACATAGACACTGCACTAATGCAATGTAAGTGTCGAGTCTATTGATATGTCCAATGAATTTAATGTTTCTCTTTTCAGTTTCCTTTAATAATCTTCGCTATTTTTTGACTTCATTGAAGACATCCAGATTGGTTTTCCTTTCCGCGTGGCTGTTTGTTGTCAGTTGCCACCATATTTATTTTTTAGCATCTTTCAAATCGATTCCTTTTCAATTTACTATTACTACAACTTTCACTTCCATTTCATAGCGTATTTCATGCAAATGATATTGCAAAGGATTTTACATTCATACATGTATACATTTGCTGCATAAAACGTTTTTCTTAGTCATAAACGCATTTTTTTCACTTTCATTAAGAATCTGAAGTCCACTGTGATTACATTACCGAGATAACAAAATTCACGTCATCAGTTTTGATATTTCTTTTAATTTCTTCCATATTTTTCGGTCGCACCATTATTCTCATTTTCCTTTTGTTCACTTTTAACTTCAACAGTTTCTGAGTGACTGGAATGATTTGAATTCTATTCATTTATTTTTTAGAGTTTGCAGCTATTACGCCATTAACAAACCTGATGCATCATTTCACTAAAGACTCTTATTTCCTTTGTCTTCTCGTTCACGATCTGAATAGCTCCCTCAGTGAACACATTAGATAAACTCGGAGACACGGGACGTCCTTGTCTAACCTCTTTTCTAATCCTGGTCTCTTCATCTAATCACCTTATTCATGTTTATTTTTGTGCTTTGGTTCTGAAATCATTGATTAGTCATTTTCTGTCCTTCCTGTCAGCCATTCAAGACTTATTTTCTACACATTTTTAGAGTAGTTCATACTGTCAAAAGCTTTTTAATCATCTTTCTCTCCAGCTGTATGCGCTAAGTGAAAACTGCTTCTATTCTTCGTCTGCTTGTATTTAGCTGAAAAAAAGTGTGCACAAAATGATTCTGGTACTGCAAGCCTACCAGGAAAGCTATGGTTTCTGAAATCACTGGTGTATTTTTTTCAATGATTATTCTGAAAATGGATGCCATACAAATTCGAAGTACGCAAGATTATTACCGGTCAGATTGACACATTTACAACATTTCATTTCTTTTTAGATACATTCTTGCATTTGTATCAGTTAAAACAATTCAGATTCCTTTAAATTCCATCTTTCTTTCTGTTTTAGGTGAGCTGGAGACCGCAGTGTCATTCTTCTCCTTGGCTTCGCATTGTAGTTGCAGGAAACGGCCTGTGAAAACCTGCAACGAGAACTTATCAGTTCGTAAGTAAAATATTTCATGTTCACTTTCGCAATGGCGGCCGTATATTTTCTACAGTATTTGTTCATATCGAAATCGCCTTTCAGTAATAAATGAAACAATACAAGCAACACATAAAACTGTCTATGAAATACAGATATGTTTACAGCATATCTCTTATCAGCAAGACTTCTTTCTGAGAAAAAGAGAAGCGCGCCTCCCAATTCCCTCCCCCCTCCCCCCCATCGATTCGGACAATTTTTTAAAATAATGTTCGTAATGGTCCGAATAATGTTTTTAGGAAACGGAAAAATTGGAAAAATCCGACAAATAACAGTAAACGTGAAAGTGCATTTTCGATGGGATATTTGTATGAGCTCAAGACTATAACTCACCATTCGGACGATGGATCTGCTAATCTTCTTCCTCTTTTTTTTCGTAATGGTACTGTAAATGTTTTCAGGTAAAAGATCGGTACAATTACATAGAAAACGACAAAAACCCTAATTTGGATATGCATTCTCGATCATAACAAATAACACAAAAGATGTATTTGGTTGATTCTTTTTTGTTTTGTTCGTTATGGTCCAGGGATGGAAACAACTCAGTTGAATGTTTTTAACTGAAAGAAGGCTGGAACATCCGGAGAAAGATCCTCAAAAAAACACACATTCCAGCCTCAATTAAAATAAAATTACATTTTTTTACTCTTTTTCACTACCTGCCCAACAACTGCAGTCATTTTTATTCTGTTCCAGTTCCAGTTTATTTCGATACATCGTGCGCATATGTCCTTTGACAGCTGAATGTCAAATTGTGAATTAAGCCAGTCAGTTATGTGGTGGAATTTAGTTGTTTATTGAACCGTTATTGTGTTATATGTTGATCGCAATCGTTTTACGAATTATCTAGAGTTCGTCTCTTTCTATCAAAGAAATTTACTAGTTTACTTACGAAACAGTGTGAGTATTGAGGTGACAAACGGTTATACGATAACAACAAGTGAGCCAATTGTCGATTTTCGGATGAACTGTGATTATTCGCATTTCACGTTGTGTCGCAATCAACACAACTGAATCGAATTGAAAAAACTGATCACATTGTAGTGCTCCCAATAAGACGGAGCAACTTAGGTCACAGAATTCTCAATGTTAGAAACAAAATGAATTTCGATATAATTGAACTGCAGGGGAAATGAAACTAAACGGAATCGATAGTAAAACATACGTACAGGTCGTACACAAGAAGAAGGAGAAAACGCTCACGAAAATCATAGACATCGTATGAGACGTCAACGAGCAGTAGAAATCAATCACACGGAATGTATTTGAATAATCGTGCGATAGGAGAAACAAATGTTGCGTCGTATTTTGATCGAGCTGCATTCCGCTATAACGTGACAATTGATTACGGTGCAGACTAATCCGTTGCTTCCAAATGACTTCATTTGGAAAAGAAAATGTGGTGCGGGACAATTTCATACCCAATTTCCAGGTTACTGCAACACGATCATCGATAACGTCATTCAACACTTCCACGTAACATGATTATTCGACAACAGCATTACTATCATTATTTTATGTATGAAATTGTTGCGTGAGTTCGTAGTGTGTTGGTTTTGCATGTTGGTATTCCGGTTACTACGGGTTTTGTTTATCGATTGTCATTTATCATTTATAGTTCGATGTTGCCATTTCTGTTTACATACTGTCATTTGTAGATAGTGAGTGGAGCTGCGGACGCTAGAAAACGGAGTGCCAAGTGGAGAAATGAGAACATTTCCGACATATTCTCTTGTCTGAGTTCAGTATAGAGGTAACGGCACTGGAGGCAGCCAGAAACATTGGCGCCGTGTATGGGGATAATATCAGTGGACAGAACATGGCAACAAAATGATTTTCTAGATTTAAGGAGGATTGTTTTGACATTAGTGACTCTCTACGTTCAGGGAGGCTTTCAGGGTTGAACGAAGATCGTTTGAATGCATTAATCCGCAACGATCGACGTCATTGCACTTGACAACTATCAAATGTGATGAACAGTGATTAGTCGAACATCGTGTGACATTTGTCTACAATGGGAGAGGTTCAAAAATTGTGTGTATGGCTACTGCATGCTGTAAGTCAAAATCATAATAATCAATGGGTGGTCAGTTACGCACCTCTCCTTGATCGTCATCAACTGGCTCTTGAACAACACCGACCAATCCCATCCTTTATGTTTACTGGGGACGAGAAATGGTGTCCTTATGCTAACATAAGGAAAAGAAAGGAATGGCTGAGCACAAAAAGCAGCAACCACCCATACCAAAATTCTCGCGCATCCACAAATGATAATATTATGCATCTGGTGGAACAGCGACGACATTGTATACTACGATAGGCGTTTGAAATGTCGGTGCAGAGTTCGAGAGATGGCACCACCGGCGCGTGTCAAAATGGCTCTGAGCACTAAGGGACTTAACTTCTGAGGTCATCAGTCCTCTAGAACTTAGAACTACTTAAACCTAACTAACCTAAGGACATCACACACATCAATGCCCGAGGCAGGATTCGAACCTGCGACCGTAGCGGTCGCGCGGTTCCAGACTGTAGCGCCTAGAACCGCTCGCCCACCCCGACCGGCCGACGCGTATCGAGGTCCAGTTTAGTTAGTAGCATCTTTGAAAAGTACACACACCAAGTTTCAGCCATATTTGTCTTTGTGTTTGGCATTCGTGTGAATCAAGGAAGTCAGGTGATCTTCAAAAAATGGACGAAAAAGGATTTTTGTGCGGTGATTAAACATTACTTTATGAAAGGCAAAACGCCTCAGGACACTAAAGAAAAGCTTGATAAACATTGCGGTGACTCTGCAACTTCGATTAGAACAGTGTATAAGTGGTTTCAAAATTTTCGGAGTGGCCATATGGGCACAAGTGATGCTGAACGTTCTGGACGCTCTGTGGAGGTTACGACTCCAGAAATCATTGATAAAATCCATGATATGGTGATGGATGACAGAAGAGTTAAGGTGCATGAGATTGCTAGTGCTGTGGGCATCTCGAATGAACGGGTACATAATATTTTGCATAAAAATTAGGACATGAGAAAGCGAAGACCATTCCTTCGGCCAGAAAGGCTGTGGCGACTGTCTTTTGAGATTCGCAAGGGATAATCCTCATCGACTCTCTGGAAAAGGGTAAAACTATTATTGGTGAATATTATTCATCGTTATTGGACCGTTTGAAAACCGAGCTGCAAGAAAAACGCCGGCTATTGGACTGCAAAAATGTCCTTTTCCATCACGGCAATGTACCAGCACACATCTCAGCAGTTGTGGTCGCAAAATTATTGAAAATAGGATTCCAACTCGTTTCACATCACCCCTATTCTCCAAAATTGGCTCCCTCGGACTCCTATTTGTTCCAAAATTTTAAGAAATGGCTGGTGGGACAAAGATTTTATTCAAACGAGGAGGTGATTGCAGCAACTAATAGCTATTTTGCAGACTTGGACAATTCCTATTATTCGGAAGGGATGAACAAATTAGAACAGCGTTGGACGAAGTGTATAAGTCTAAAAGGAGACTATGTCGAAAAATAAAAAAGGTTTACCCCAAACACGTTAGTAGTTTTTATTTTTGAACGGACTTTTCAAACGCCCCTCGTTCGTATTGCTTCCCCCAGGTGTAATCATCACTGCTGACATTTATTGTTAGTAACTGATATGTCTTGCAGTCGCAATTCAAGAACAACGGCCAGAAAGACAGCGTGAAGTAACGATCCTACACGCTAACGCCCGAAAGCATTTTGCTAGACTATCAAAATGCTATACAGCAATTGTGTTGGGAAGTCATCTTATATTGCTACCTCAGATTTTCACCTGTCTCACTCCCTGTCGAACAACGTTCAAGGAACTTTCTTTCCAAATGAAAAAGCGCTCCGAACATGGCTCGACAAGTTCTTCACCTGAAAACCACGTGATTTCTACAGTCGAGGAATCGAAAATTTACCCCAGTCCTGACAGACTGTTGTAAATAATGAAGGAGAATACACTCCTGGAAATTGAAATAAGAACACCGTGAATTCATTGTCCCAGGAAGGGGAAACTTTATTGACACATTCCTGGGGTCAGATACATCACATGATCACACTGACAGAACCACAGGCACATAGACACAGGCAACAGAGCATGTACAATGTCGGCACTAGTACAGTGTATATCCATCTTTCGCAGCAATGCAGGCTGCTATTCTCCCATGGAGACGATCGTAGAGATGCTGGATGTAGTCCTGTGGAACGGCTTGCCATGCCATTTCCACCTGGCGCCTCAGTTGGACCAGCGTTCGTGCTGGACGTGCAGACCGCGTGAGACGACGCTTCATCCAGTCCCAAACATGCTATACAGCAATTGTGTTGGGAAGTCATCTTATATTGCTACCTCAGATTTTCACCTGTCTCACTCCCTGTCGAACAACGTTCAAGGAACTTTCTTTCCAAATGAAAAAGCGCTCCGAACATGGCTCGACAAGTTCTTCACCTGAAAACCACGTGATTTCTACAGTCGAGGAATCGAAAATTTACCCCAGTCCTGACAGACTGTTGTAAATAATGAAGGAGAATACACTCCTGGAAATTGAAATAAGAACACCGTGAATTCATTGTCCCAGGAAGGGGAAACTTTATTGACACATTCCTGGGGTCAGATACATCACATGATCACACTGACAGAACCACAGGCACATAGACACAGGCAACAGAGCATGTACAATGTCGGCACTAGTACAGTGTATATCCATCTTTCGCAGCAATGCAGGCTGCTATTCTCCCATGGAGACGATCGTAGAGATGCTGGATGTAGTCCTGTGGAACGGCTTGCCATGCCATTTCCACCTGGCGCCTCAGTTGGACCAGCGTTCGTGCTGGACGTGCAGACCGCGTGAGACGACGCTTCATCCAGTCCCAAACATGCTCAATGGGGGACAGATCCGGAGATCTTGCTGGCCAGGGTAGTTGACTTACACCTTCTAGAGCACGTTGGGTGGCACGGGATACATGCGGACGTGCATTGTCCTGTTGGAACAGCAAGTTCCCTTGCCGGTCTAGGAATGGTAGAACGATGGGTTCGATGACGGTTTGGATGTACCGTGCACTATTCAGTGTCCCCTCGACGATCACCAGTGGTGTACGGCCAGTGTAGGAGATCGCTCCCCACACCATGATGCCGGGTGTTGGCCCTGTGTGCCTCGGTCGTATGCAGTCCTGATTGTGGCGCTCACCTGCACGGCGCCAAACACGCATACGACCATCATTGGCACCAAGGCAGAAGCGACTCTCATCGCTGAAGATGACACGTCTCCATTCGTCCCTCCATTCACGCCTTTCGCGACACCACTGGAGGCGGGCTGCACGATGTTGGGGCGTGAGCGGAAGACGGCCTAACGGTGTGCGGGACCGTAGCCCAGCTTCATGGAGACGGTTGCGAATGGTCCTCGCCGATACCCCAGGAGCAACAGTGTCCCTAATTTGCTGGGAAGTGGCGGTGCGGTCCCCTACGGCACTGCGTAGGATCCTACGGTCTTGGCGTGCATCCGTGCGTCGCTGCGGTCCGGTCCCAGGTCGACGGGCACATGCACCTTCCGCCGACCACTGGCGACAATATCGATGTACTGTGGAGACCTCACGCCCCACGTGTTGAGCAATTTGGCGGTACGTCCACCCGGCCTCCCGCATGCCCACTATACGCCCTCGCTCAAAGTCCGTCAACTGCACATACGGTTCACGTCCACGCTGTCGCGGCATGCTACCAGTGTTAAAGACTGCGATGGAGCTCCGTATGCCACGGCAAACTGGCTGACACTGACGGCGGCGGTGCACAAATGCTGCGCAGCTAGCGCCATTCGACGGCCAACACCGCGGTTCCTGGTGTGTCCGCTGTGCCGTGCGTGTGATCATTGCTTGTACAGCCCTCTCGCAGTGTCCGGAGCAAGTATGGTGGGTCTGACACACCGGTGTCAATGTGTTCTTTTTTCCATTTCCAGGAGTGTATATTGTTGACGACTGACGTTTCTGATATGTGTATGTGTTATGTTTATTAAATTTATGGAAGAAAGCTATGAACTTATGCACCAACCTAATATCATTAAGCTATTAGAAAATATATATTTATCTTAACATATTCAGGGCAAAATATATCATCTAGCAGGTTCGCTATTGACACCACTGGATGCAGACTATGAATTTCCGCAGATTTATATAATAGTCAGTTCTCAAGAAGTACATTAGCGTTGTGCACACAACAGTTCGATGAAAATACCAATTGTTTAACAACTGCAAATTTTTTCATTAACACAGTGAACTGTCTGCATAGTTCTGAACCGCAATGGACTGCATGCCCTGTGATGATCACAAAATTGTAATCACAGTCTATAAGAAGCCTACGGGATATCACGAAAAACGTTTCAATGCGCCAGCAATTGATAAAGTCGCCATTGTCGTCGTTGGTGAAAATCTGAAACCCCATGACATCTTTCTACGTCGGCTGAACGTTCGGCTACAACATATGTACTAAACGCACTGATCATATGATGCGCAATAATACCATGTAAAATTTTGGCAAGGTGAAGACGATTATCATTTCTCGATCCAGACGATAAATCCACTTACAAGTGAACAGCCACACAAAATTTTTTTTGTAACAAGGTTAGTTCATTTCATTGATAGAAAAATTCATTTCCAGGCACTAAACAAAAAGAAAAGTCAGTTCAGTGAACTATTCTTTATGTTGACTAATGGTTCGTGAAAATTAGGACAATGACATCATGAAAAGTGAATGAATATGTTGTCGATATGTGCGTCAAACCTGAAAATGAGCGATTAACATTCGTCAGATTGAACCAGACAAAATTCCTTTCCGAAGGGTGCATTCGCCTTAGAGATATCTTCAATACTGATGGAAACGCACAGAATGTGGGCCGAATGACAATTCTCCCAACAACGTACGTCAGATGTCCGCGACATATATACGAATCTGCTCAAGATGAGATTTTGTATTTTCGCCATTACGGCACGAGAGATTTTCTTCATCACGTTCTCGTGCAATCCGCAGTGGGCATAAATTCGAAGCCGGCCGGTGTGGCCGTGCGGTTAAAGGCGCTTCAGTCTGGAACCGTGTGACCGCTACGGTCGCAGGTTCGAATCCTGCCTCGGGCATGGATGTGTGTGATGTCCTTAGGTTAGTTAGGTTTAATTAGTTCTAAGTTCTAGGCGACTGATGACCTCAGCAGTTGTGTCGCATAGTGCTCAGAGCCATTTGAACCATAAATTCGAAATTGAAATCTGGACACGAGAATGTCTGTCGGGTCAGTCGGTTTTTAATAATGTAGGAACAACCACACCTGTTACTCTCTTTTAGCAAGTAAAAGTACTATAACATTTACAAATTAAGTGTTAAAAGATTGTAATAAATTCTCGGAAGAGCGTAATTGTAAGAGAAACCTCATTTCATTATACCGGTAATGAAAGATTCAGAGAAAAGTAGGGATTAGCAGATGGTTATTTACGTTAGCGGCGAAGCAAGCAGAAAAATGATACGTCGCATCAAACGAGCTTTCTCATCGACCTTCGAATAAAATACAAACAGACCGACACGTTTATCTGAATGTTAAGTTTCTGTAAAAGGAGAGTGAGATCTGTGGAACATCACTGTCTGGAATAACCACAGGGTGTGCGGTTATTAAATTCTAACGGAAAATCCAATCTACCCATTGTGGATAAAAAAGGATGAAATATTGAATAACGCTTTGAAATATTGTCACACAGAGCCCACAATCAAGCACCAATAACAAGAGCAGGGTCGTGAAAAAGAACCGACACGTGACACTGAACCACGTTTACTGTGCATGCGGAGTATCCCTGGAGCAAAAAAAACTTCTCAGTAGAATGTATTCCACGAATAACTATGCCCTGGAACGTCCACAAATTAGAACTCTTAAACGACAGATAATAGCAGTTGAACAAGTGATTCGCACGACGTCCGCCAAATGTGTAAGTAGGCTGTTTAGCGCTCTGTATGAAAATCACTGGCTGTGCTGTGTGCAGTATGTGGCGGGTTTGCATTGTTGTTTGCTATTGTAGTGTTGGGCAGCTGTATGTTAACAGAGCGTAGCGATGCGCAGTTGGAAGTGAGCCGCCAGCAGTGGTGGATGTGGTGAGAGAGATGGCGGAGTTTTGAGAGCAGATGATCTGGACGTGTGTCCATCAGAGACAGTAAATTTGTAAGACTGGATGTCATGAACTGATATATATATTATGACTTTTGAACTACATTAAGGTAAATACATTGTTTGTTCTCTATCAAAATCTTTCATTTGCTAACTATGCCTATCAGTAGTTAGTGCCTTCAGTAGTTAGAATCTTTTATTTAGCTGGCAGTATTGGCGCTCGCTGTATTGCAGTAGTTTGAGTAACGGATTTTTGTGAGGTAAGTCATTCATGAAAGGTATAGGTTATTGTTAGTCAGTGCCATTCTTTTGTAGGGATTTTTGAAAGTCAGATTGCGTTGCACTAAAAATATTGTGTGTCAGTTTAGTGTTGATCAGAATAAGTAAAGAGAGTAATGTCTGAGTACGTTCAGTTTTGCTCAGCTGTTTGAAAAGCAAATAACATAAGATGTTTATCAGCACAGTAATTCATTAATTTTTCTAAGGGGACGTTGCAAGTGTAGAACTACTAGCGGCAAGTAGAGAGAGCAGGTGGTCATCCTATATGGAACGTACGGTGTTACAGGAACTGCTTGCAAGCGGATGTGTAGGGAAGAGGCTATAACGCCCCTATCCCCGCCCCCAGCACATTCAGATACTTTTAAGAGGTCGCAACAGGATAGGGACTGACACAGGTGATTCTTGATTCCCTCTGGCAGTTCATGTCACCTGTACATCCATCAGATTCATCACACAAGATCAGTGTATCGTGGTCCGTTGACTCTGGACTCTTTCTTCTGGCTTTTGATTGCTTGCGGATTCGAATAAGTCACACGAACAAGTTTGACTTGCTTTCCATACTTGTATATTTTATCTTCCTGTTTTCGACAAGTTATGCAAAAATTTTGTACTATACTGCAACTTGTCTGTTATACAGGACTGTTGCTTTTCCTCTATTACGTAATACCAAGATTTGCCGACGATACGATTTAAGCTTACTGTATACGTTGACGCAATGCCTATACCACACAGATATGAGAATGGTTGTGTGAAGAACTATAACTAGCGTTTTCAGTAATGTGTTGTTTGTGATCTATAAAGCTAAAAGGTATTGTATAGTTTTTCAAATTTTCTGAACATGCCAAACAATATAATTTTGTTATTTTTCACTTTTCTCACAGTCCATGATTCACTTCAATTCACTGTGCTTCAAATGTACATCCTCAGAAATTACTTCCTCAGACAATGGCTGATGTTTCGTGCTAGTAGGTTTCATTTGGTCAGGAATCCCTTAGTTAGTCTGCTTGTTCTGTCATTCTTACTTTACCCGTCATGTGTTAGTTTACTTCCAAGGTAGCAGAATTCCTTAACCTTCTGTCCATTCCGTCCCCAGTTTTAATGGTAAGTTTCTCACTATTATCATTTCTGCTGCTCCTCATTGTTTTCATCTTCATTCGCTTTACTCTCAATCCGCATTCTATACGCAGCATTCCGCATTCAATTCGGTATGTCCTTTATTTATTCCCCATTTTCCTCAGTGTAGCAGCATCATTACTAAAGCTTACCATAGATATCCTTTCACCCTGTATTTTAATCACACTCCTGAACCTCTCTTTTCTTTTCGTTGTTGTATCTTCAATCTATAGACTGAACAGCGGGGGAAAGACTGCACCCCTGTCTTATATATTTTTCGTTGTGACAATACAATGGTGTCTAAAAGTTCAGGACGAAAGTAGGTATTGCATGATGTGTCACTGCTGAGTAACGAAATTCCGGTGACTTCACTTCAGTTGTTGTCTTTGAATAAAAGTGTGAGTTCTGTTCGTCTCTTTACGTATTTTTTTCGATTACCCTTCTATACGGTACAGTAGCATATTTTTCTGTGCATAGACCAAGTTTCATCAAGCCATGTTACCTGGCAGTGAAACGTCATTTCAAAGATACTTTCGTCCTTCAGTTTTGCACATTGATGTAGATTACATAGCCAATGGTAAAATATATCATCAGCGTTACTCTTCGTTTATACACAGAACTTAAACACTGTATACAACACTGTATGTAGTATATCTTCAAGTATTATTTTCAAATGTACAGTATGGCTACCTTTTGTCATACTGCAAATGTCTCATTTAAAACCAATTTACTACCAAATCCTATAGAGCAAGCCTTGATTTATGGCAGGACTGCTTGTGTTATCTACTGACACAGCTCGTTGACATTTACCGGAAGCAGAGAAACAGACATTCTGTCTTAAATATAACCCCATGCACAGAAGTCCATTGTGTTAAATCAGATGATCGTGGTGGCCAGGATATTGTTCTGCCACGTCCAGTCCAAGTCACCACATTCACACGGAGATGCCCAACAACTTCACGATTAGAATGTGGTGGCGCGTCATATTGCTGGAAAATAAATTCCGTGTTCATAAACAGTTGTAATCGAAGTATTATCTGATGTTCAAGCATGTCTAAGTATGACATGCGAGATACAATGGACTCTGCAAAAAAAGGACCGTAAACCTTGTTACGGCACAAAAAAATTACCTTAAGCGAGTCTCCTACATGTGGGATTATGTGACGTGGTTTCTGCTCGCCCCATATCGAAACATTATGCCGCTTCATTTTACCACAGATATCCAGTTCTAAGCTGACACATCTGATTTACCCAGACTATGAGTAAAACTGCCGTATTTGTTCGGTTGCTGTGTCACAGACTGCCGGCCGATCCTGACGCGGCGTGCCACGTCATGCACAGGGATTTAGTTTTTGTGGTGGTCGCTCGCGATACTTGGACCTGAATAGTCTCTGAGCTGTAGAAGCGAATTTCGAGTCATGAAACCAGCGCACACACTGCACCGTTATACGACACCATGACAGCTGCTGGAGTAACTCATTCGCACATGCCATCTAGAGGAAACCTCGGGAACTAACACCGTTAGGAGGGAATTAAACAGGAGTACACAGGTTTAATCACCTAAAACATGCATCGCAAATATGAGGAAATGGAAAACGCTATTGATGTGAAGGTTTTTACATTTTGGATTGATAGTCAGAGGCTCGTACTCTCAGCCAGTAAACAGAGTCTAATAATATTTAGAAATTGTATTTTGGTGCATAATATACATTTCTTTAAATGGAACAATGTCTGTCGACAATGTAAGAGTAGCGTATAATAGAAAATCTGTGGTGTTTATTGTAGGATTGTAGTGCGAGTCATTTACGAGATATGTATTTGAGAAGTTTCCATGCCGACAATTGTTTGTGCAGTTCAAGCTACGTAGTTGCTAGGTACGAAGTTGTTGTATTCTTACAATGTGCTTGTGTGTTCCTTGAGAGCCCTGCGACCTGCAAGTCAGTTTGTGCGCTACAGTCCAAGCAATAGGTCGTGAGTGGACGATGGGATTTATAAACCACAGTAGAAAAAGCCGACATGCTCATAGTGTACGAAGAGTGTAGGAAGAATGCAGTTTCTTCTTGTACGGTGTATGTGCAAGACACCAAATTGGCGTCAACCTTCTCGGTAATTATTCATCAATCTCTTAAATTATTTACACGCGAGTGATAGTGTAACACCTAGCTAACGTAACAGAACCGTACGAGTGACGACAGAACATGGGGAAATTAATGTTCTTGCTTCTGTCTGAGTTGTTCCGCACATTAGCTCCCACGCAATAGCACGAAGAAGTGGCATGAGTCAGGCGAATGTGCTACGCGTTCTCCTTCGACGTGGGTTCACCTCTGTTACACCTCCCTCCATCAAGAGCTGCATGGAAACGATTACAGGACTCCTGTCAACTTTTGTACAAGGGCATTAAGATAGAATACTCCGGATTTATCATGTATCTTGTTTAGTAATGAGATCAAATTTACCAGTTATGACCAGGTAAACCACCAAAACATGCACCATTAGATTTTTCATACTCCCCATTGGCTTCTTTAGGTGTGTATGGAGTGCTAACGTTTTATCTGGGACAGTGAACCATCATAGGGTCATAGGCCCATGTTTCATTGTCGGAACACTGAACTCGTCCATATATCGCAGCCTCGTAACAAATCATCTTCCACGATGCTAGAAGACGTTCATCTGCAGACTAGGAGTGAATTGTGATACCAACGTGATTGGACTGGACACCTAGGACCGTTACCGTGGCTTGTCCGTTTCCCGAATTTGACACCTGTAGCTTTTATTCTGCGTGGAAAGCTGAAAGACGCTGTCTATGGGGACATACTAACTACACCCTATGATATGCAACGACGTATTACAGCAGCCTGCTCGGACATCTCCGCTGAAGTGTTAGCACGTGTGCATCAATCGTTTCATACCAGTCTGGAAGCGTTAATGCTGCTGCCGGTGGTGCTTTTGAACACAACCTGTGATGGTCAGTTGTCTCGTTACTGGTCAGAATCCAAAATAACGAGTGGAAATTTGTGGTAAGGTCTTACGGGATCAAACTGCAGAGGACATCGGTCCCTAAGCCTACACACTACTTAATCTAACTTATACTTACACTATGGACAACACACACACCAAGGGAGGGCTCGAACCTCCGACGGGGCGAGCCGCACGGACCCTGACAAGACGCCAAAGACCACGCGGCTACTCAGCGCGGCACACATAACGAGTGTATGCGCTTGTGTTGTTTTTTAGTTTGTGCTATCACAGGTATTGTACAAGTTTTGGTGTGGGAGTTTTACAAAATACGATACCTCGTAAACGTCTCTCGCGAGAATCGTACAAGAAACATCACTTACTTTCTGATATACCCTACTTTTAGTTTGTTAATGTGAAGAGGCAGGCACATTTTCTAAATGGTATTTTTTTTTTTTTAGTCATCAGTATTCTGAGTGATTTGATGCGACCCGCCACGATTTCTCCTTTTGCGCCAGCCTCCTCATCTCAGCGTAGCACTTGCAACCTATGTATTTTAATTATTTGTGGATGTATTCCAATCTCTTCCTCTACAGTTTTTGTGATATCGATAGCTACGATGCCACGGCGTAGGTGCAAGTTCTTCGGTTGGCTCTACGACACAGACACCGACGACAGCGCCCTCTAGCCGGCGCTGTGCAGACTACGAGCTCCGCTCCAGATTCAGCCCATCTGATTTCGAGGAGAGGACATTGTTTCTATTTCATAGTGGGCAAACTACTACTTACAACTTTGTAACTTGATGTACGGCTTCGCACCTACGTGCTCACCTCAGTGCAAAGTTTTATATTCATCTTCCTGCTAAAGTAAATGTTATTTTAATTCACTCTGCAGTGCCGGAAGTTCTACCCCACCTGCTCCTCCTAGCTTCCTACACTCGGCCTACCCTTCAGTTTTCAGGAGCAGACCCACGCGCCGCCTTCCAGCTGGGATACAAAAACTGGGCTAGAGGGCGCTGTCGTCGGTGTCTGTGTCGTAGTGCCAACTTAAGAACTTACACCTACGCCGTGGCATCGTAGCTATTGATACCACAGTTTTTGTCCTCCACAGCTTTCTGTAGTTCCATGGAACTCATTCCCTCATGTCTTAACAGATGTCCTCTCGTCCTGTCCCTTCTCCTTTTCCAGGTTTTCCACATTTTTCTTTCCTCTCCGATTCTGCATAGAACCTCCTCATTCCTTACCTTATCAGTCCACCTAATTTTCAACATTCGTCTGTAGCACCACATCTCAAATGCTTCGATTATCTCCTGTTCCGCTTTCCCCAAAGTCCGTGTTTCACTACCGTACTATGATGTGCTCCAATTACACATTCTAATAAATGTCTTCCGCAAAACAAGGAATGCCCCTTTTGCCAGTGCTAGTCTGCTTTTGACGTCCTCCTTGATCCGTCCGTCATTGGTTATTTTGCTCCCTAGGTCGTAGAGTTCCTTAATTTCATCTACTTCGTGACCATCAATCCTGATGTTAAGTTTACCGCTATTCACATTTCTGATATTTCTCATCACTTTCGTCTTTCTTCGATTTACTGTTAATCCATATTGTATACTCGTTAGACTGTTCATTCCGTTCAGCAGATCCCGTAATTCTTCATTTTCACTCAGAATAGCAATGTTATCATCGAATTGTATCACTGATATCCTTTCGCACTAAATATTAATTCCATTACTGAACCTTTCTTTTATTTCCATCATTGCTTTTGCGATCTATATAATGCACATTAGATGCGAAAGACTACATTCCTGTCTTACAACCTTTCTATACCGAGCGCTTTGTTCTCGGTCGTCCACACTAATTATTCTCTCTTGGCTCTTGTACATTACACGTGTCTCCCTATAGCCTAGCCCTAGTTTTATCAGAATTTCGAACATCTTGCTCTATTTTACATTATCGAACGCTTTTCCAGGTCGACAAATCCTATTAACGTGTCTTGATTTTTCTTGTCTTGCTTGCATTATCAACCGCAACATAAGAATTGCCTCTCTGGTGCCTTTATCTTTCCTAAGGCCAAACTGATGGTCATCTAACACATCCTCAGTTTTCTTTTCCTTTCTTCTGCATATTATTCTTGTCAGCGACTTGGATGCGTGAGCTGTTAACCTGATTGTGCAATAACTTTCGCACTTGTCAGCTGCTGCAGTCTTCGGAATTGTGTGGATGATATTTTTCCGTAAGTCAGATGGCATGTGCCCACCCGGTTAGAAGTGTGGTCTAACGCACGGCTTTCCGGGCGGGAAGGAGCGCCTGGTCCCCGGCACGAATCCGCCCGGCGGACTTGTGTCGAGGCCCGGTGAGCCGGTCAGTCTGTGGGGGATGGTTCTTAAGCGATTTTCCGTCTGCCACGGCGAATGCGGGCTGGTTCCCCCTCTTTCCGCCTCAGCTACACTATGACGGCGATTGCTGCGCAAACAAGTTCTCCACGTACGCGTACACCACCATTTACTCTACCACGCAAACATAGGGTTTACACTCGTCTGGTGTGAGACATTTCCTTGTGGGGCGGGGGCGAGTGGGGGGAGGGGGGGGCGAGGGCGGAGTCCACCAGGAGCCGCACCGCACAATAACCCTCGGTTCGGTGTGGGGCGGCGGAGGGGTGAAGTAGACTATGGTTGTCGCCGTGGAGTTGTGGACCACTGCGGCTGCGGCGGGGTCGGAGCCCCTCCGTCGTTTCTAGGCCCCCGGTTAACATACACTACAATACAATAGAGATGGTATGTCGTCAGAGTCATACAGTCTACGCTTCGCGTTTCCCACCATGATTTTAGAAATTCTGATGGAATGTTATTTATCCCTTCTGCCTTCTTTGATGTTAAGTCCTGCAAATTCTGATTCTAATACTGGATTCCCTATTACAATCTGTTTATTGGCTAACGACACGAGGTCCTGACTGTTAATCCATTCTGCCAAAACTACTTATCAACAGCATTTTCCATTTCTTCAATATTAGCTGTGCAAGTTTCACTGGATTCATCATGTGTACTAGTTTCAGTGCTGAATCAAACATTTCAGTAAGTTATTTAGACTTTTCACTGTTAAACTTTACTTTTGTACAATAATTTCTAAACGCACATTAAAACACTCTGGTTTACAGTCGAGTGAAATAAATGCGGAATAAAACATAATATCGAATGCTTAGTAACTGTCTTCCATACGTCTGCCCCAAGACTAGACGTGTGTCTAAACCCCTTTACGAGATATCTGACGCTGGTAGGCAGCGGCGTACTCGCAGAATGCCTCAGCGGTCCGCTTTAAACGAGTCATGTGGCGCGGCGGTCCTCTCCGGCTTAACAGCGGCGCGCGTCTCGCGGCAGCCACTCGCACGTGCCGCGAGGGCCCTCTTGACGTCACACTCTGCGGCCGCCGAAAGCCAGTCGCGTAATTTACTCTGAGAGACCAGCCGGAGCGCCACCTCACGCCGTCCGCCGCGCCCAGAGAGCTCTCCGCGTTAATAACGTGTTACGAGTGTCGGGATGCGCGGCTCTCAGGTGCCCGCGTCGCGATGCCTACAGCAGGTAGAGAAACCCAGAGCTGTCGCTTCCGTCTGACATCTCCACGTCACACTTCTCTGTACTTGGTTCAGCCCTTTGACACCCAAAAATATTGCAATAATTTCAGTAGTTTTCGGAAAACTGAGCTTTACCGTCACAGTAAGCAACTAATACGAGAAGAAATTGGCGATAAGTAAATAATCAGTCATTTTAAGAAGGTGGTTTCACTTTGGAAGCACTGTGACATACAATTTTCAATGACCCATCAGCCACGCGGGATTAGCCAAGGGGTCTGAGGCGCTGCAGTCATGGGCTGTGCGGTTGGTCCCGGTGGAGGTTAGAGTCCTCTCTCGGGCATGGGTGTGTGTGTTTGTCCTTAGGATAATTTAGGTTAAATAGTGTGTAAGCTTAGGGATTGACGACGTTAGCAGTTAAGTCCCATAAGAGTTCACAAACATTTGAACATTTAAACTTTGAGCCATCATTTCATGTGATATACACTCCAAGACACAAAAAGGTGAAAAAAACGCACCATGAAGTAATTATCCGTATTGACCGGAAATCTGTACGTGTGATGTAGATGTACAAATAAACAAACGATGCCAATCTGTTTCAAGAGAAAGTGCTTCACTAACTGAGCAAGTGAATAACGCGTTGGTCCAACTCTGGTCCTTATGAAAACTGATGACTGATTCCAGAACGAGATTTTGACTCTGCAGCGGACTCTGCGCTGATACGAAACTTCCTGAAAGAGTAAAACTGTGTGCCAGACCGAGACTCGAACTCGAGATCTCTGCCTTTTGCAGGCAAGTGCTCTACCATCGATATAACCAAGCACGACTCACGTCCCCTCTTCACAGCTTTACTTCTGCCACTACCTCATCTTATACTTTCCAACCTTCACAGAAGCTCTCCTGCGAACCTAGCAGAACTAGCATTCCTGAAAGAAAGGATATTGCAGAGACATGGCTTAGCCACAGCCCCGGGGATGTTTCCAGAATGAGATTTTCATTCTGCAGTGGAGTGTGCGGTAATATGAAACTTCCTGGCAGATTAAAACTGTGATCCGGACCGAGACTCGAACTCAGGACCTTTGCCTTTCTCGGACAAGTGTTCTACCATCTGAGCTATCCAAGCACTACTCACGCCTCCTCCTCACAGCTTTAATTCTGCCAGTCTCCCACCTTCCTGAGTTCGAGTCTCGGTCCGGCACACAGTTTTAATCTGCCAGGATGTTTCATATCAGCGTACACTCCGCTGAAAATTGAAAATCTCGTTCTGGAATAATCCCCCAGGCTATGGCTGAGCCTTGTCTCCGCAGTATCTTTTCTTCCATGAGTGCTAGTGCTGCAGGGTTCGCAGGAGAGCTTCTGTGAAGTTTGGAAGGTAGGAGACGACGTTCTTGTTGACTGATTGATTGGTAGAGTTGTTGGATGTCCTCCAGAGGCACGTCGTGCCAAATTCTATCCAACTAGCGCGTTAGATCGTTAAAATATCGAGATGGTCAGAGGGCCCTGCCCATAACCACTCACAGACCGTAAGTGGCAGCCGTGGAAGTGGGGGGTATACAAAGCGGGCCGGAGGGGGGTGAGGGGGTGGGCCATGTAAAACTGTTCATTGTCGTAGTGCGGAAGCAGAGCAATTTATTTGGTGTCCAGAAGGGCGTGGACATTGGCTTTCGGGCCGAGAGTGGAAGCGTTTCCAAAACGGGTAAGTCTGTAAGCATCTCATATGCTTCTGTGATTAAGTATACCGTTCACGGAAAAATGGCGCTGTCCAAAACTGGCGCTGAGGCTACTATTGTGCACCACAGACCATAGATGACAGCGGTGAGCAACGTCTGTCGAGATTTGTTTGGGCGAACAGACGTGCAGGCGTTCTGCAACTGACTGACGAAGAGGCTACCACCAGTGTCGTCTCAAGAGCCGCTCAGCAAACGTTGCTGCGTTTTGGTGTTAGCAATAGACGCCATTTCATGTACCCATGCCGACTGTTCATCATCGCCAATGAAGACTGGAATTTGCAAGCGAGTACCGCAACTTAGCGTCCACGCTGTGGCGTCAGGTGCCTTTTCAGATGAATCATGTTTTATGTTCCATCGACATAAAACGTCTGAAAGCAAACACCCTGCAACAATACTTGTCGAAATGATACAGGCCGAAGGAGGTATCGTTCTGGTATTGGGAATCTTTTCATGGCATTTCCTGGGTAATGCCATTATTCTGGAAGGCACAACGGTTAACACAAATACACGGGGTGTTCAAAAAGTCTCTCCGCAGTGCCGTATGATTGTTAGCTGCGCGTACCGTACGCCGCAGTGAAAACACCGAAGTGAAACTCAGTAAAATAGAAGTTATTAATTTATTGAATATACATTTTTACTTACAAATTTTCACATTAAATGTTGAAAGTGCCCCCACCCCCTGTTGTTGAATACACAATTCAATTCGTCTAATCATGTTTCCAAACACAAGCTGTAACATTTCTTCTTTAAAAGAAACAGTGAAAGTGGATGTTGTAGTTTTCAGTTCACTGATGGTCTTTATAGACAGTTGCTTTCGCTGCACCCCAGAAGAAAAAGTCAGATGGTGTTAGGTCAGGCGATTGTGGAGGCCAAAGTCCCTGTAAAATTATGCGATCACCAAAAACATCAGCAAGCAGTGAAATTGAAACGCGAACTGTATGCGCGGTTGCACCATCTTGTTGAAAACAACCATTCAGTATTTCAGTTAACACATTTCTTACTGACTTGTTCGGACTCATGGACATTTTATCGGAAACATCGAGTAGTTTATCCTCAGACAAAACGCTAGGGCGACTACTTCTCGGTGCACCTGTCACTGAACCCGTACTTCGAAATCTGTTAATCAAATCTCGCATAGTATCACGATGTGGGAGTGTTGCCTCCGGGAAAAGTGAATTAAATGTTTGACGAACTGAAACTGTGTATTTAGCGCCAGCTTTGAACATTTGTTCGACTAAAAACACGTTCTTCAATGGTTAGCATTTTAATAGTGACAAAAACGAAATGGACGAACAAAGGAACTAAACAAACGTTCATGTCAACACGTAACGACACACACCAACGATACTACTGACGCTGGCTGAGATAAGCGAAACAGTGGAATGTTGGGGGAGTCCACCTGAAGGGAAGTAACCCAGGCAAGCGAACAATCATACGGCATGCGTGGTTAACAATCATACGGCACTGCGGAGAGACTTTTAGAACGCCCCGTATATCTATCCTTGAGGACCATATCCACCCCTCCATGTAATTTGTTTCTCCTCGGCATGGTAGCATCTACCAGCAGGTCAATGCAACGCCTCACACAGTTCGAAGTCTGTATGCGTCGTTCGAAGGGTACCAAGATGAGGTTACCGTACTTCCCTGGCCACCAAACTCCTTATATTTAAACCTGATCGAGAATCTGTTAGGCCACGCTGCTCGGGCTGTTCGCACCATCGATGCTTAACCGAGAAACAAAGCTCATCTGACCTCGGCACTGGAGTCGGCATGGCTTCATATCCGTGTTTGTACCTTCCATAACCTCATAGTCTCCCTGCATGTCTTTCAACGGTCTGCGCTGCAAAACATGTTTATACAGGCTTTTGACAGGTGATCACAGTGATGTGACTAGAAAATGTAAATATGATGTATAGTGTCCGTAGCCAACTACGGAGTGCACCATTCCGAGTTTTGACTAGAAAAATTGTAATTTTAGCCACTATTGCTCACGAGGAGAAACGTTGTCACTACTGCGTACTATATGACAGGTTTCCCGCTGTTTATGTTACATGACATCCTAAATTTCATGTTGGCTGAATACCCAGTCCTAATAGTGTGTGTAATTTTGTCGAATTGCTACTAAATATGCAGCAGTTGGTAGCTTTACCAATTTCTGTGGGAACAGCTGCAGTATAAATCGTGATTAGTTCTTTGAAAGTGTCCGAGATTTCTCACTACTCCTGGGACAATCAGTTCTCGAGTCGCTTCTTACGACCATGGCAGGTCTCTGTCTCTTCAGATGCATAAATACTGCCTGTAACGTATGGCGTGCTGCAGGGCACGGAAGCACGGAACTGATACTAAGCTTAAAAATCTTACTTCCGACGAAAGTGGGAGAAACAGCGAAGTCCAATTCTCACTCATTAACAAAATGTGAAGGAAGTCCATGGCGTCGTGATTAGGCCGATTCATTAACAACATTTTTTTGTCGTACACAGCTGTTTACGATTGGAGCGAAACGATAGTGACCTATTCGTATAACATTACGCTGGGAGTTGGGAAGAGAGGACACCAACAGGGAATATTAGGAGGGCTTAACCAGTTCCGGTACCCGTTTCATAACGAATGGAAACCAAGCGGAAACCGAAGACTGAACTGGCGTACAAAATTTTTGTAACAACAGGAAGAACGGTACAAACATTTTTGATCAATGCCAATACGTTTGTTGAATTCAAAAGTTGCTTCCTTGAATACTTTTCTCAACGCGTCGTAGAGAACTCCTTTTATCGCACAGACATATTGCCTCTAATAACATTCAACTCATGGAGAAGCCTACAAAGAGCATGTGTAACAGATTACCGAAAGTTTTATCTCGATATAAGGACACGCTCGGCACGGAGGAAACGGTCCTGTCTCTTTCAAGAGATGCTGCTACACAATGTTGCATTACGAATCGTAATTTTCATTAGCTAGTAGTGCTGGGACGTTGGATATACAATGTACCCCTCATTACGCGCAGTTATATGTGGGCGTCTCGTAATGGGGGGACTAGAACTGTAATCTTTCCAGATGGATTTAAATGACTTCGGATCACAGTTAACAATTCCGTGTTTTTACAGTTTAAAGTCAATATTAAGTTTAAATTTAAACTTATTTTAGGGCACAGTTCCGAATGGCAGCTATAACTGCTTTATTTATGTAAATGTAACACGGACCCCTCCTGCTAATGAGTAATGCCTCGATTTACGGATATATGATTTTGGGTAAATGATCGTACACAAAATGCGCCGATTTTGATACGTTTACATTATGCAGGCAGTCCCTGACACCTTGAAAATAGTCGAAAAATATGTTACTGACTGAAAATAATATTACCAAGTTCGATCGCAAAGAACATCTCCAGGTATCATATATGACAATGAAAAAGTACAAAAACATTTGACGTTAATCATAAATGTGAACTAATTGTTGTACACCAATTATTATTTTTACTTAAAAAAATGGTTCAAATGGCTCTGAGCACTATGGGACTTAACATCTATGGTCATCAGTTCCCTAGAACCTAGAACTACTTAAACCTAACTAACCTAAGGACATCACACAACACCCAGTCATCACGAGGCAGAGAAAATCCCTGACCCCGCCAATTTTTACTTAAAATGCCAATCAAATATACTATTTCGCCAATGATAAAAAACAATCTGTAGGGTTCAATGCAGTCGTCACGACTACGGAGAAACAGAAATACAAGCCTAAGAAATCGACAGTAAAATCTTTTTCCTACTGCTCCCAAAAACTCAAAAACGTATATATTAAAAAAATTCAGTATGCCTGTCACAAATATTTAACACTAAATGCTGAGTTTTAGTACCACACTATGAGTACTTTTAACTACAATCGCATCTAATCAGCGTACTAGGAAACGCCCACCGTCACTGAGTCATTTTCGTAAGTCGATACCCGGTTTGTTCATAATCAGGGCATTAAAATTTTTAATATGCAAAGATCTACTAATGGCTGCTTGTCATCTAGCTTTAATGTATTCACACTTTTTGAGCATATCACCCACGGTACACCATTTCATACCATCAAAATCGTTTATTGTCATCTAGCTTTAATATATTCACACTTTTTGAGCATATCAGCCACGGTACACCTTTTCATACCATCAAAATCGTTTATTAGCATCTGAGATCTGCATGTAGATATGTTAACGCCAAGAAGGAATTAGTTGGAAACTTATTTTGATGGTTCATCGGTTGGATTTTCTATGTACAGTCATCACGTACAGCTAGTTTCCATCATAAAAATCAAAATGAGGGTTAGAACAACTGTACGAATCTTGATTGATGTCCTGTGCCTGATCAACGACAGTTAGATGAATTAAACATTGAAGTGAACGTGTAACGGAAAACCATTTATTCATTTACATACCACGAGACATCTCCGACGGCGACACATGATCATAGAGTATAGAAGACACAGCACGTCACTAGGCATTTATAAAATATTTTGAAAGAAGAAAATGTTTGTACAAAATCAAAAAAATTACTTATAAAAATTCATGAGAAATGTAATAATAACAATAATAATGTAATAATAATATGAGTTGGCATGTAGCTACTAAGATGATCTGTTATTTTAACAAATTGGTTTTACTGATGTTACAAGCCCTTGATTCTAGGAGCCTTAACTTTTACATATGAACTTACAGACAATTGCCGACACATGTCATTTGTAGATAGCTTTACTGACTGATTGCTAATGTAAAGTTAGTTTGTACTTTTGAGGAAGACGGGTTTAAATCAGTCGAAACCACGGTAAGGGTTATTTGAAAACCACCATTTATTCCAACTGGTTGGCTGCCTATTACATCTGCAAGTTTGTTCCGAGCGATCGTTTGTTTTAGGATAGCTAGCTGGGGCTGAAGAAGGGAGTCAAACGCTAGCTTTGAACACGGACGATCATATTACTAGTGCAAGTCAAAATAATGTGTAAAATGAAGGAATATTGAGTTCCTCACATTTGATATGTCTCATGACAAAGGCTGACGTTGTTACGGATAGTTTTGTGAAGTTCGGAAGTTTTAGAACTGTATTGTTGGAATGATATTCGCGTGTGAAAATTTGGCCTTCGTAGTATTCGCGTGGCATGTTTCAGTATTCAACCCTGAGCACTTTTGGCGAGCAATTTCTTTTTTGAAATCCACCAGAAGGACCGAATGTAATAACTCATGTTAGTGGTGGAATTAATAACTGTGGAAACGTTGTTTAACTCGGGTCGGACATGGACAGATTTCTTGCTGCTGTGCGTGGGAAAAGAGTGTATGAATTGTGAACTTGACGAAAATAACCGATAGTTGTAATGTGAACTGAAAAATACCATTTCTTTGGTGATAAGAACAAAAAAACATATTTGTGTGCAAATTTCGGACATTATTTTCCAGAAGCCAATCCATTATCTTACCGCCCGATAATTTTTTTACTGACAGTTTATCTACAGAACTTTATTTCATTACTAGAGTTGCGCGGCCTCAATAATTGTAGATATTAGATGGTGTTTTCTTTTTATCAACGCTGCTTTTACATCGTCTTGTAAGTATCTACGTTTCCGAGTGAAGGGACATCGAGGAGACACCGCTCCTGAGGTAGGCGAATTTCTAATTTGCAGCCTTCACATTACACTGAATTTCAAACCCTTCCACGCTTCATACAGCGCAACCATGTTCAAACTGTTTATTCCACCAATCTTAATATTGAAGACCCAAAGAGGGAGATGTTACCCATAGCCAATCATTATATCTCAATTCAACCTTCACAACGGATTACATGGAAAATCAGTGGAAAATCCATGGAATCACAAAAAAACCCAGAGTTTACTTTACTACGAATGGGACTCCAAGAAGCTATCACTGCGGTTTCTGTCAAAAATCAGTGGACTAATACAGAACTGAACTGAACCAACAACAGACACTGATGTAGTTGTGACGTCGTAATATAACGTAAAACCTATGAAATTTCATGTATAATATGGTTAGCTGATGTTATTCTCCTTCTTGGCTATCCGACGGAACATTATGCCACTAGCTGGTCTCTGAGAATAAAGAAAAGTTCTCACAAAGAATGCTGAACATGTTGCACTGTTAAAGGGCTTGTGAGAACTGGAAGACTTTTTATTTCTTGTGAAGAGCTTACACTTACTTATCACACCTGAAGTCGATGCGGAAATCATGTTGAATGATACACTGGTACACCGTAGGGACACCAGTCAAAGACTGATATTAAGTAAATCACTACCTATCGATTTACCAGTCAATAACTTGTTAAGATCGTTATTAGCCACTGTTGAAATACAAGGCAGTTTTTATTTTCTGGTATCGCACAAAGGTCTCTGTTTTAAGCCAAAACTCGTTTCTGCTTCATTGGAATTGCCATCAAACTCACGCAATAACCCGATTACCCGCGAGTGCACGCGTTTACGTAATTAACGAACTTCTCGTGCCAGAATGTCGCTGCGACCGGCTTTATTTCTCCGGCCGCCAGCTAATGGGAGGAGTTTTGCTGCTTTCGGCTGACGTCGAGGTCGACACAGCTGAGTGGCCAACTTCTTAACATTCTGTCGTCCATTTACGCCACTGCTCGATTACCGAATTTCCTCGAATATCCTTAAAAGTGAAATGACGATATCTAGGATCTTTCCAGCCGCATCATAACGTGTGATACGAAACTTTTTACATGTAAAACATGCCGTGAACAACGACAAAGATATTAATTCTGAACAAAAATAAACAATATGTACGAGGACTGAATGAAAAGTAATGCCTCCACCTTCGTTAATTGGGTTTGGATGGGAATATTTTAATATATCAAACGCATAAATAATCCTTAGAATTGGATCTTTAACTACCAATATTCACTTTTCCACATAATCGTCAGCCAACTGGATAAATTTCTGCCAAAGAAGAACAACTTTTCTAAAGTCGTCACGGAAGAAGTCGACACTCTGTTTCCTCAATCACAGTCTCACAGTTCTCTCAATGTCTTCATCAGAAGCATAATGATGTCCCACAACTGAATGCAGAAAGACGTCATCTTCATTCTCGTAGCGCGAGAGGAGTTCCTGGCAAATTTCAAGTCTGTGCGCTTTCATTTCAGGCGAAAGCATCCGAGATAGCCATCGTACTCAGATCTTCCGATTGCCAAGCAAAGCAATAATATGATCCACACGCTCTTGTGAAATGCCGATTGTGCTTGCCATTTCTCTTTGAGTGATACGACGATCGTCCTGAAACAATCTGTCAACATTCTGCTTGTGAACCTGGGTGGCTGCTGTCACAGGACGTCCAACTCTTTGTTTGTCACGCAGGTCAGATGTTCCCGCCTCAACATCTTTAAACTTACTTGCCCAACGACGCACAGTACTCATATCAACACAATCACCATAAACTGCTTTCATTCTCTGGTGAATCTCCTTTGGGGTGACACCTTCTACTGTCAAGAATTCAATGACTGCACGTTGCACTGTAACAAAACAACCGTTCAGTGCTAGGGATTCCCACCAGCTGGAGCTGTAGACGTTACAGAGCAAGCCAGTACCTACAGCATACCAATGCTGCCAACTGTTGAAGAGTTACGAAGGTGGAGGCATTACTTTTTAGTCAACCCTCATATATCTGATATTAATGAAGACATATTATAAACAATATAATAAACACAAACATGCGTTTCCTGTGGAACGAGGGACGTAAAATCACCAAAGTGAGAAGGAGATGGAAGGCTAATGCTGAAAAAAGTTGGAAACCCATGGCTTTTGAAACGAGCGTCTGCATAAGGAGCCAACGGCCTTGCCGCAGTGATGACACTGAAGTTCAGCGCTGTCGGGCTAGGCTAACATCGTCCCCGTCTGCCGAGTGCTGTTGGCAAGCGAAGTGCACTCAACCTGATATGTCTGCGTAAGCAGAAGAAACTAACGATCATAGCCCGACACAATTTATTGGACTGTTCAATTAACCAAAACAGATACTCCAAGTATAACACCAACACAAAACAGTGATCCGTCTTCGAATCACAACTACGTACAAGAATAAGATAGAAAACAACTGAAACAATTTCGTACTAGTCTCCGCCAGAAGCTTCTCCGATACACCAAGCCTAATGAGAAGATCCAAGCTGGGCTGCCGGGGCGGCAGCCATCCAAGTCTGCTGGCGGTCGAGGAACGGCCGATGTGCGGTTTTTTTTTTCTTTATTGTGATTTTAAAACCCGTAGAACAGGTAGGCTGGCAGCAGCACAATACGCCGCTCTTCAGCCAAAATAGTACAATGATAAAAGCAGAAGACACATGAGTTGGAACAAAACGGCGGGGAAAAAACAGTAGACACATGAACATAAAAAACATGAAGCCGTTCACACTCGATGACAATCCACACTACAAACTGTTGACACGAAGCACAAACACTGGAGATGTCAATGGCACTGGTGAACGATGGAGTGTGACGGTGAACACTGAACACTAAACACGACGGCACACACGAGACACTGATGGTGATGATCTCCAGCGCGCGAATGTCCACTTAGCGTGTGCGAGTCCAGGGACATACCAAGAGGGGAAGAAGGGTGGGGGGGGGGGGGGGAGAGGGGAATACAAAGATGCCAATGGCTGAGGAGATGGGGGGGGGAGGAGGAGAGGGACAGGGGAGGGGAAGCCCGGGGGAGGAGTGGGGAGAAATGGTGGAGGGAGGGAAGAGGGAGAGAAGGGAGGGAGGGTGCCCAAAGGAGCAAACACAGGAAGAGGGTGGGAGGATCAAAGCTGGTAGGAGGGGTAGATGGAGGGGAGGTGGACACCATCAGGGAGAGGGAGCTGGCGGAAGCCACCCTGGGAGAGGGTAAGGAAGGTGGAGAGATGGAGACCGGGTGGGACTTGGGAATACAGGCGCGGCAGTGGGCGGGGGTGGGAGAGGATGGGCGAGACAAGCGGGTGAGGAGGATTGAGCTTGCGGGAGGTGTACAGGATCCGTATCCTTTCAAGGAAAAGGCGGAGGTGGGGCAATGGAATGAGATCGTACTGGATCCGCATGGGGGAGGGGAGATGGATGCGATGGGCGAGGTGGAGAGCATGGCGTTCAAAAATTTGAAGGGATTTATAAAAGGTAGGGGGGGTGGGCGGAGATCCAGGCCGGATGGGCGTAACAAAGGATAGGGCGGATGAGGGATTTATAGGTGTGGAGTATGGTGGAGGGGTTCAGACCCCACATACGGCCGGAAAGGAGCTTGAGGAGATGGAGTCGGGAGCGTACCTTGGCTTGGAGTGTCCGGAGATGGGGGGTCCAGGAGAGTCGACGGTCGAGGGTGACGCCAAGGTACTTAAGAGTGGGGGTGACGGCGATAGGACGGCCATAGATGGTGAGATAGAAATCAAGGAGGCGGAAGGAAGGGGTGGTTTTGCCTACAATGATCGCTTGTGTTTGGAGGGATTCACCTTGAGCAACCACTGGTTGCACCAAGCGGTGAACCGGTCAAGATGCGATTGGAGAAGGTGTTGGGAGCGCTGCAGGGTGGGGGCAAGGGCAAGGAAGGCGGTGTCATCGGCAAACTGGAGAAGATGTGCGGGGGGTTACGGCGGCGGCATGTCCGCCGTTTATAAAAGGTACGCCGATGTGCGGCCGAGCGCCGGCCTTTAAAGCGCTTCGGCGGATGAGTATCTCTGAACTATTTTCCATCACGTGGTTGACAAGCGAAAAGAGTTTCGGGATCTGCAGCGACCTCTTCCTTATGTTTATGCGGGCCGTTAGTGGCCCCTGGTGTCTTTGCTGTGGTGATGTTGTGGTGGTTGTTGCTGTGGCCGTTCATCAATATTGCCTGTCGGTTGTGTAGTGCTTGGGTGTGCCTGCGAAGGCGGGCAACCCGCGGCTGCAGGCTGTCAGTTTGGTTGCTGATACTGTAGGCGCAGTGATGTCTGGTGGAGACGGCCACAGCACAACCCTTGTGAGCTACTTGATTGAGAGGTAGCGGCATCTGTCACGAAAACTGACAACGATTGGGAGAGCGGTGTCCTGACCACAGGTCCCTCCATATACGCATCCTCTGACGGTTCAGGACTGAGAATGACTGGGCGGCCGGTAGGTACTGTAGGGCCTTCAAGGCCTGTTCGGACGGTGTTTTCCTGGTTTTTTTTCTGCATAAGGAATGTTTGATTCATTTAATTAGTACACACAAGAGGTTAATGGTGTACAAAGAGCAACAAGTTCAAATGGTTCAAATGGCTCTAATCGCTATGGGACTAACATCTGAGGTGATCAGTCCCCTAGACTTAGAACTACTTAAACCCAATTAACCTAAGGACATCATACACATACATGTCCGAGACAGGATTCGAACCTGCGACCGTAGCAGCAGCGTGGTTCCGGACTCAAGCGCCTAGACCCGCTCGGCCACAGCGCCCGGCAGCAACAAGTAATCAAGGACAAAATAAAACGTGCTAATGCATCTGACAACATTTCTTCTCGACAGTATCAGAGTGCTGTAAGAAAATGAAATAAAGCCAAAGAAGACATAAAAAGATAAATATTCACATAAAAGAAGGGAAAAAAGATTAGGATTCACTTCCTCATCGATGTTTAGGATATTACATAGCTCTGTCATGGCTAAAAGACAGGATAGAAACTGGCCTTGTCCATGATAAGGATCTAACCTTCCATTTGGCTTAATTTCTTTACATACCTCTTGGATTCACTACCAAGGACGCTTCTACATTACCTCCACTACATATATCTGCCATAAGGATATTCCCATTACACACATGCGTGGGGCTGGATAGTCCAGAGAACGTCAGGCGACCTGCTCAGGGATATTACCGTGGCCCAGTTGGGCTCAATGCTAGCGATGCCCACACCTGTTTCATAAGCAAATAAGTCCCTCAACGCCATCTTTAGCGACGTACTGGCTGATAATGATATGCAGTGAAGCGTTCCAGTAAAAGTCTGACATTGTTTGTTTGTCAAAAAACAACCAGGAAAGTAACCAGCGATAATTATTAACGCAATGGTCATATTATCGTTCTCTTTTTAACCTTAGTGTGTGATGGAAAGTCAGCATTAGTTCCAAATTTTTTTTAAGGTTATGTAGAGTCAAGTTAGTTGTGGCTCAAATTAGAAGCACAAAAATTTTGCCTGCACAAAGGCAACTATGACGCTCATTAAGTATAATCCTGAAGCTGATAATCTAATCTTTCCACTTGTTACTGATTGCAAATGCTATGTTCAATTGTTATTATTGTAAGGAATATCTGAAATTAATGGAAATTAGCATCACATTCTGTATATGAGTATTATACTACTCTACATCTGCCATCACATAGATTAGCTTCCCAACGTGGGACTGACACGCTGAACGCAACAAGGGTTATAACAATGACTGTTATGTTGTAAATATTGTTTACCACAACTCTCAATTATCATTTGCAGGGTGTTTATAAATTACTTACACAAAAGTAACCATCATTGTAAAAAGAGTAAATGACCTACAGAAATATTGGAAACAGTGCTGATTTAGTATATCATCAGATCTTACTCCAGCGCAAAACTGTTAGTTCTCGATGTTCCCGCTAGGTGGCATATATGATGAGTTATTCCAACAGTCATCAAGGAGTCGTATAAAAGTGCAGAGCATGTGCAGTGTCATTTATGGTTTCATGAATCAAAATCCGCTTCTACAGTCCAGAGACAATTGAGGGGTATCACAAACCACCACCATAAAGAAAAATTGCTATTAATTGGTACAATCGTTTCACCGAAAAGTGGCTGTGTATCACATAGGATCCCGCCTCAGAGTCGGCCAACAATCTGTGACACAGCAATTGGAGAAGTTTGCCACTCTTACATTCGTAGTCGTGGAAGTGCCAGCTCAAAATTTAATACGCCTAGTGTGGAAGTTACTACGGAAACACCTGACATTCGAATCCCAAAAACTGGAAATTTTGGAAACTTTAAGTGAAAGAAAAACGGGTTTTCTGGAGAAATGTTTAACGCAGTGCAGACTATAGATGATCTTCTGAATTAAGTTACTTTCGGTGGCGAAGCGACGTTCCATACTACGGTAGTGTGAATCGCCATAATGTTACAATATTGGGTGAGGAGAAATCACGTCACGTAATCGAACATGTATTGGACTTGCCTAAAGCAAATGTTTTTTGCATTGTAGACTGTAACAAGATCTACGGTTCGTTCTTTGTAGCCGAGTCAAATACAACAGGCATGCCATACCTGGACAAATGGTTCAAATGGCTCTGAGCACTATGGGACTTAACATCTGTGGTCATCAGTCCCCTAGAACTTAGAACTACTTAAACCTAACTAACCTAAGGACATCACACACATCCATGCCCGAGGCAGGATTCGAACCTGCGACCGTAGCAGTCCCGCGGTTCCGGACTGAGCGCCTAGAACCGCTAGACCACCGCGGCCGGCATACCTGGACATACTACAACATTATATATTACCCAATTCCAACAGGACATGCACAGCGAATTTATTTCCCAGCAGGATGGCGCTCCACCGCATTATCCCATTGAAGTTATCGCGGATCTCCGTTGGAGTGAGCCGACTTGGATTGGACGTGGTCGAACAGTATCCTTTTCACTACAGTCACCTCTTTCAACCCCAATGGATTTCAGTGTACGGGGAATTAGAGCAGGCCGATGTGGCCGAGCGGTTCTAGGCGCGTCCGCTACGGTCGCAGGTTCGAATCCTGCCTCGGGCATGGATGTGTGTGATGTCCTTAGGTTAGTTAGGTTTAAGTAATTCTAAGTTTTAGGGGACTGATGACCTCAGTTAAGTCCCATAGTGCTCAGAGCCATTTGAACCACTTTTTTTGGCATTAGAGCAATTACAGACAAGTGTTTGTTCCTCAGCTTACGAGGAACGTCAACGAACTGCGACAATGGGTAGCACCAGCAGTTGTCACCATACATCAAGACTTATTTCATAGGATTTGGCATGAAAATTACTATATACGGGACATTTGTCGTGTCATAAAAGGTGCTCACATGGAACATTTGTAAATAAAAGTGTAAGCTGTAAATATTCAGTGCTGAATCAAACATTCTGTAAGTTATTTGCCGTTTTCACAATTAAACATTACTTTTGTAAAACTACTTTATAAGAGTCAGATATTTAGCACAACAGCTGCGATACAAAAAGCTATGTTTCAAGGTTTATTAACATAATGTAATGAGAATCTAGTAATTAATTATAATTCTGGTTCCTTACTGCTGCAATACAATACTCAGTAGACAAGTGTTTTGATTCTAGTGCTGTTAATTAATGTAAATTAAGGTAATAATATTTTAAATAGTGGCGTGTGTTTTTCATTTCAGTGTGCCGTATTGACCTGTTGCAATATAAAAGGACAAAAACAGTAAGAATGTACACATTATTTTGCGTCAGGCTGACTTATAAAAGTCCTACATCGAACAAAGCCTGATAAATTCTTTCCTCTTGTAAGGGTTCGTTGGTTGTGATTACAACCAGTGGGGATCTGCCCCTTCAGGCAGAGAGGCGGTGAGCTGTAATCAACCGTGGTGCCGTGTTATTTTCTGATCTATGCGCTCCGTGTAGATCCTTAATTAACTTTGGGCCATTCTGTGTAGCGCGGCTTCCCTGCGCACAGTAACGCGGCCGTGACAAGGGCCGAGGGCTGGCCTGTGCTGTCCTGCGGGCCGCAACGGGCGGCCTACAGAGGCAGGAGAGGGGAGGGGAGCCCCCGAGTCCCGGTGTCCCTCAAAGCGCGCACGCCATGTTGGCGGCGAGAGGGTTCCCCTGCAGTGGCACGCTGCCGTACAACTGAAAACTGCCAAAAGCCACACTTATCGACTCGTTTTGTTTCCATAGAACGGAAACAGATAATGAAATGCAAACAAAACCGACCCTTACGAACAACAGACTGCACAAAACCACATACCATGGAAGAAAGAAAATAAGTTAGACTGTGCGGTAATAATTCGTAGCGTATACGTCGCCTGTTGCGTAAATAGAATTTGCAGCGTATATTTCTGCATTGCAAACTGGGGCGTAACGTTAGGGCCTCCAGGGCTTGTAATGCAGGGGCGCCTATTGCTTTAGAGGCCCACAGAAATACAAATATATAGTGTTATTGCTATTATTATTAAGATTACAAATGGACAGATAAATTGAAATGTATACAAATGTAACTAAAAAAATATGTATCAGATAATTAGTTAAGTCAAATGCCAGCTTGCACAGAAATAGTTTGATCAAAACTGTTTCGTAGAGACATCAACGATGTACTGAGTATAGCATGGCTGCAAGAGTGTGTAAACAATGTCTTGTTTTGCTATATCTCTGATCACCTGGTTTACAGCATAATATTGTTTGGCCATCACAAAAGAGAGCGGATATTAGTTATTGCAAAACAACGAAATCAATGAAAATGTACTAAGAGTGTTCAATAAGTAAGGGAACACATTTATTTCTAGATCAATTTGGGATGAAAAAATGCGGAATTTGTTGTGGGACGTCGTGATATATACTCGCTTCATGAAATCCAATAGGTTGCGGCGTTATACCAGCCTTCAGAATGGCATCTGTAACGGAGGTACGTTCCAAGCGCAGCACGTCTACGGACTGCTCGCACTGAAAAAAATCGTGATGAGTCGTTGTGCAAGGTGTCCATCATCATTGCAACAATGTTATGCAAACCTGTCCCGTCTCGAGTGTACAGGCCAGCCACATATAACTGTGGCTGCTGCACGTTGGAACGTGAGGGCACTCTCATTCGAAATGATCGACAGATCACAATCAAAGACCTTGCTGCTAAACTGAAGACTCTGTTGACAGTTCTGACACACTCGTCCACCAGTTGGGGTACTCAAAGCTGTGTGGCCGCTAGGTTTCTCGTTGCATTACAGAAGACCATACAGAGCATCTGTTTGTCCCAATGAAGTATGCACTCCATGGGAAGCAGTACTTAGATGCTGAGGAGGTTATTAATGCAGCAATGCGTTGGCTCCGACGTCGCCCAGTAGAGTGGTAGCATGCGAACATGCAGGCTCTCCCAGTACGGTGTCGTAAGGCCATAGCAGTGAATGGAGATTGTGTCAAAAAAACAGGATTTTGTATCGAAAGAGTGGGAAGTAATATGGTGTATTGGAATCCTGAATAAAACCTATCTACTTTCAGAATCAAATGTGTTACGTCAATTACTGAACGCCCATCTTACATCACAATAACACATGACGCTACTACATTATTTACTTCTTAATGTGTAATGTACCTGAGATTGCATTATGCACATTTTTTCTACATATTTAACTTCTGTCCCATCTTTATCCGACAACAGTGTCAACAATCCGACAAGAGGTTGCGATGTAGAACGACCATTCAACAGTCAACTCAGTTTCTGACGAGCTGCCTCTACGGGAACTTAATAATATGTGCATCGTTAAGAGGTGTGATATTTATCAAACGTGGTTTGAACAGTTCAAAATTTAAGATTTTTCGTATTTACCTGAGTGCTTTTACGGAAAAATAAAACTTTTTAAAGTAAGAACTTCTAAGTGGTGCAGAAAAATAGAAGAAGAAGCGAGAAATAGAAAAAGAAACAAAGAAATTAGTGAGCATAAATAATTATTTTCTAGTGATAGGGCGAGCTTAACGTTTTATACCTGCTGTAAATAAAGTTATGTTAGTTACTGATAGGTTATACATGTTATTATAAGGGGCCCGGATTTTTATTTTTGCAGGCACGCCCACATCGCGTACCGTACGTTACACCTCCGTTTACATGATCTGAGATTTACACTGCAGCCTATCAACATTGCAATACCTTGACGACAGCTTGCAATAAATGTCAAACAGCCATGAAGTGTACAACGTGCTTTGATATCCCAATGATCAGCATATCAGAGCAACTGCTCAAACTAAGTAGGAGTACAATAATCCACATCTTTACATGTTGTAAATTCAGGTCCCCCGCTGCGTTTTTATGTCTGCATTTGAAGCTAATCCCAGTAAATACCGAAATGATTTTGATACGGTTTCGACTGTTTGACTTACTCACGAGGAAGGTTTGTGTATTTAAGGTATTACCGCTACCCCACACAAGTCGTGCTGGGCAGGTTCCAAGGAGCGGGATCGACTTTTCCAAACCATCTGTAATTCTGTACGGTGGTGGTGTTACGGTCCCAGGCATCACATACTGCAGAACCTCAACTTAGCACGCCCTTGTTTGCGAGTAATCGACGGAAAAGAGTTTCGTGAGAAGCTCTACAGTAGAGGTCGTCAAGCTTCTTTCTCAAGATCCTGCACTGACATTGTGAGGCAGCATCGCGGGCCGCATGTGTACCGATATTAATGTTAATTGGTAATCTACATAAATTAGTATGTTATGAGCCCCCAATAGTCTAGCTATAGTAAGAACGCTGTAGTCCCCCATGTACTGATTATTAAAATCCGACACCAATCGTAACACTTCGCGTCGACTGTTCTCTGTTTCAGTTTCCTGCCATCCTCAGCGACACCAAAATGGTGACATTGTAATTACCTAACGAAGTATTGTGTCTTCTGTGTGGGAAGATGACCAACAACAGTTATTAGGCTTACTTTTCAGTGCATTGTGCAGTATGAAGCAAGATCACAAATATTTACTAAATCTGTTTGCACGTCATTTTTCTTTTATTCACTGCATTGTATTATGAACGTCTTAACTTAATATCATGTTGCTACAAGTAAGTACCGCAGTTGAAGACGTCTGCCTCTATAATGCTCATTCACGAATCCATATTACTTCCATGTTAGGCACCCACAGTCTCATGCTAACCACACCCTCAAGGTCCTTTAAAAATAAATTACATAAGCAGCATACCATTGCCACAGTTCCAGATAAAGGCAACAGTACTGTCCTGTTGACCAACAGTGATTATGTGGATAAAGTTAATGATTCCATGAATTCCTCATGCTTCCAAGTCCTTCCTAAAAACCCTACCAAATTACTGAGAGATGATATTAAATTTCTAATCAGTTCATGCAAAACCAAATTTTCTGATTCTGAATTAAATCTGTTAATTAACGTGAACCCAGTGCCTTCTTGACTATACGGGCTTCCTAAAGTACTTAAGCAAGGTGTACCTATCCATGGAGCTGTACCATCACTCACTGTTCCGTCTTACAAACCGGCTAGTAAACTGTACACCTCAGTCAAAAACATGACTAAATCCTAATCAAAGCATGATATCTCATAATAAGTGAACATTGTAAATTAGATAAAATAACTATTTGTCACACACAGTGCTAAATTAGTATCCTTTTATGTCTGCAGTTTGTTTTCCAACATTGCAGTAGGGCAATGTGGTGATATTCGGACAAAGACGATATATGAATCTAGCTACTCAGACATGACAAGCATTCTATTTCCAGTTGCAAGGTAGTGTGTATGAACAGTTAGGTGGGTTAGTACACTTTGTCCTCTGTTAGTACACTTTTCGCTCAGATATGCATGGATCTTTCTGAACAACTTTCTTTTTTTTTTTTATAGAAGAATCTTTCAGTTCAAATATAACATACTGTTTCAGACATGTGCACGATGTGCTGTGTAAGTGAACATACATGACAAGACAGCTCACCATATTTTTGCATAACTTAAATAAGCAACATAAAAATATTCAGTTCACCATGAAGACTGGTAACATATCCTTAAACTTCCTAGATCTCACCGCTGACATCAGTACATAGGAACATAGTTCCAAAATTACAGAAAAGCTACAACTACAGACACTTTACTACTTTTACGACTTTACATTTGCTGGGCATGTACTGAGTGAAGGTCACAACCACGAGCCACAACCCCATGTTCTTCAGTTAGCAAACAAAGGCCAAAAATTCAACCCGTAGCAAGCCCCGGCAATCAAAAGACGTCTAGGTCACAGTTCTGATTTAACCTTAAAAGACCAAATACAGCTCAAAAATGCTCCTCTTATAAACTTCAAACAATCCTCTCAGTTTCCCATTGGTTCCAACATTGTCTGTTCCTTCTCAGTCCTACGTTTTTCTGTATTTACTCATATTTTTTTTATTTTATTGTGATTCCCTATGTATTCTATGTATTTTGCTGTTGGAACTATTAATTCTACAGAGCTATACAGAGCTGCCGAAGATAATCTGGGACACAAAGTGTACCGGAAACCAACGCACACTAATCGGTACCTGCACGCGGAGTGCCACCACCACCCAGGTCAAAAGTATTCTTTTCAGCATACGTTAACTGCCCGAGCCTACCGCATAAGCGATGAAAATAACATCATAGAAGAATTAAAGGAGCTACAACACACGTTTCGTGCCAACGGCTATGATGACAACATCATAAGAAAGGTAGCTAAAACCAAAGGGAGCAGAACACGAGAAGAAGGCAAAGAAGAGAAGCTTGCATTGGTACACTTGCGTATGTAAAAGGCGTCAGTGAACGGCTAGGCAACGTCCTCCGCCGACGAGGTTTCATACCGATTTTTCGAATTAGTCACAGGATCTACGAAATGATTGGCTCCACCAAGGATGTAGTCAACAAACCTAACACTACAGGTGTTTACGAACTACGGTGTGAGTACGGAGAAACAGAGAGACCTGTCAGCTTACGAGTAGCAGAACACGAACGCCATGTACGATTACAACAACATAATAAATCGGCGATGGCGGAACACTACCGAGTACTGGTGAAAGAATCGTGGATGCGAGAACGCAAGATACTGCAGGCGGTCGAAATTATTAAGCAGCCTGAGAACATCTACAGAGATGGCTGCCGGCCATCCCAGTCCAACGGGCCGCGAGCGGTCACAGGGCGGAAGCTACACGGGACACGGATGTATCCGCACAAACAGCTGTAGAGCAACTGTCAGTCCACTTCCACGCACACCAGGAGGAAAGCTTGCCGACCAGAAGCCGAACGCTGATTGGCGGACAGCTACCAATCGTTGACGACATGGACTTCCACGAATAGCCTCTTTCTTTCCATCTTCGCTCACGTCATAACTAGCCAATCACATTAGAGGGCCAATTAAAAGTTTTACAACAGTGACGTCAGACATCGACAGTCTGTAATAAATAGAAGCACCTATCCCCATGCAAAACCAGTCGTGCCCAGAGGAAGGCCGTTGCAATTCGGCCGAAACGTCGGTTTTAGTTGAATATTGTTGTTAGTTTTTAGCAATGACGCGGCATAATACCCAGAAGAACTTTAATCACTATTAATTCTTATTTTGTATGACTCCGCACAGAACGGTAAGGAGAAGTGGGCTATGGAATGGTGTGGCAGCCGTCACAGAAATGGTAAGCGAACAAGTTAACACAGCAAACAGAAGATTTACTTAACTTGTGTATGCGAAGACTCATTACAGATAATGCAGCAAGAAATGGGGAAGAGACTTCCTGTACTAAAGCATGAATGTTGGTGTCGGTGCTGTAATTAGGCGGTGTCTGCGTAGCACCATGTGGGGAAGTGGCTCCGAGCGCGAGTGTGTTGAGTGGCCACAGCCGGCCGCCCTGTATCATGGTGGCAGAGTGCGCTCCTGATACGGAGTGACTGGAGGTGTGGCTCAGCAGGCGCGTGCACGACTGCATCTGTTAGATCCAGCTCGACCACTGTCAGCGTCCGACAGAAACTTGTCATTCCATTGGCAACCTAAACATCGATGTGGCATGTTATCGATATGTGATACCACAATTCTCTCTTTAATTGGCCTTTGCATCACTTTGTGTGTGATAATCCGTCTACCTGGTTTGCTCTGCAAATATGACATTTACTGACTGTTCGTGTCTCAGTTTAGATAGGTCCTATAACATCTTTTCCAGTGTTGTTTACAAATATTATAACATCGTTGATGATGACAACCAGTTAAAGTCTGATTATTGCCTCGTAAACCAAAAACTGGTTAACCTGAATGCATTAATCTCCTGTGTAGAACATATGCAACATACAGTAGAATATTTGTTTATGTCCAGGGTGTACTGTCATTCCCAGCACTATTCGTCGATTCTCTGTAGGTGTCCTGTACTTATTTTTTATCGTTATAACTTGTATGTATTCAACAGCATCTTACGCCAAAAGACTATTACAACACAAATAGCTGCGTATCCACAAACAGACATTTGCCCATAAAAGACTTCTGCCTTTTGGACGCGGCGATGTCGCATAAAAAATATTGCGTACAGCAGTGAACAGACTGGGCGCTTCCGAGATGATGGGGCTGGCAGGCTGCGGACACAGGAGACACCCAGCAGAGGCAGATTCGCGGCCTCCGCTGGCTCCCCTGCGACAATCCGACCATTCAGCTGCCTCCCCCCGGCGCGGGCGGCAATTCGTTTCCATTCACAGGACTGAGCCCTTCCTTTCCTGCGGGCTCGCCGGCGCTCATCTCTTTCGACCCGAACCCACGCTATCCGGCATCGATCGCTTAACGCCCGGCTCCGCTCGTTTGTTTCAGTGGGCTTCCTAATTAAAGCTATTAGCCAGGCCCGTCGCTTTGTGCTCGCATTCAGCGCAAGCTCCGCTCCTTTCGTTCGCTCGCTCCCCTCTCCTACCTCGCCCCAATTCCCTGCCCCCCCCCCCCCCTAGTCCTGTCCCTTATTCCAACCGCTGTCTTCCCAACTGCACGCCGGGGAACCCCCTGGCGCATTCCGCGGCGACCGCAGCGCCGCACCGCGGGACGGCGAGGCACGAAGTGCAGCTCCCGGACTAGGGGCCACGCTTTTGTGCGCAGCACGAGGCACACCGAGGGAGATTTGCAGATTTGTCTACCCGCTAGCGGCTCAGGCCGCAGAGCCGTGAGCACGGGTTTCGCCGATAAATGCGCCACATTTACCACAGCTTGCTCCCCGTTCAGCAACTCCCCAAGCCTTTCACAGCGTGCGGTTCATCCGTAATACTTAACTCTCTCTTTTTTTTATCTCTGTCTCTTAGTATCACAGCAAATTCCACAACGTAAAATTGCGCTCTCTCGTAGCAACCAATCCATGATTACTGAGAATAAATTAAAGTATTTCAGCGAGTAAAATTCTTCCACTCCATTAAAAATAGGAAAATGGTTCAAATGGCTCTGAGCGCAATGGGACTTAACAGCTGTGGTCATCAGTCCCCTAGAACTTAGAACTACTTAAACCTAACTAACCTAAGGGCTTCACACATATCCATGCTCGAGCAGGATTCGAACCTGCGACCGTAGCAGTCGCGCGGTTCCGGACTGCGCGCCTAGAACCGCGAGACCACCGCGGCCGGCTTAAAAATAGGAATTTGTGCTTTTCTATACATTATGAATAAAGTCGGTATCATTACTCACCAGTAACACATTACAACAAGTAGGAAAGCAATTTCATGGTGTAAGCATCAACAGAGACGCCAAGGAATGGCGCTATGTGAAGACAGTACCATTGTACATCAACATATGGGGCTGTCTGTATGAACTTTATGGTATAGTCCATTGGTGCCACGAACGATGCCGGTCGAGTTTTTACTTATTCTTCGCACCTGTGTCACACATTCTCAGACAGCCAATGAGCAGTCAGCAGTGTATGGAGCTTTCTGCAGTGAATATCGTGGCAACGCGAGCATTAAATATCATCGTAGCCAATTACTCCCATTTGCTGTGAGTTGTCGTCGTTGATGCTGGTAGTAAGCGGTACATTCTACATACGCAAGTGAGGGCGTAAACTGCAGCATATAATCTTCCTTCAAGGGCAAAACACGTGCATGCGCGCACCCCAACTGTCGCTTGGTACGGGTGACGATGCAGCCTCAGCCATGCCTCGACCTGCGCGAACCGTCAGAGTTCCTGAATCGAATTATGGTCACTGTTACTTGAGGAATCATAGTGGACACATTTCGTCAATTGTTTATCTGCTGCTGGTATGTGTTGTTGTGTGATACACTTTGTCTAAGCAGATTATTTACATCACTGTATCATACCCTCTACCTGGTAATTTAATGAATAGTTGTCGTTTTTGCCATTCAGTAATTTTTTTTATATATTCTTTTGTTTTCGCGTAGTAAAAGAACAGAAAATTAATTAATGTTATCTCCAAATATTAATTAGGGACATAAAAAGGTAGGGTACTAAAAAATCAATTTTCATCAATTTAATGGGTTTACACACTGTTTGTTCAAATTCATTTTTAACTTTCTCTATATGCATCTCTTGTGCTTGTGATTTTCGTATTTTTTAAGATACCATTAAAAATGTGACTGAAACATTCTGGTTCCCAGATTGAAGGCTTCCATGCCAGTGAGACATCTGACAGCGATATTGCTCAAATATTTGGTGTTTATTTAACTTTGTGTTGAGAGTGATGGTCGTAACGTTAGTGACAGCAACGCAGTTGTATGACCAAAAATTTCATACTCGTGAAGTTGCCTAACGTCTAAATTTCTCAAATGACTAGCAGCAAGGGCAGAAAACCATTGGAAAGACAACCGTAATAGATGTTATTCGAAGATAGTCCGGGGGAAAACGTGCTTATGTCCCTATGTCAGCCCAGGAGGGGAGAGAGAAAGGATGCACATTTTGTTTATAAACGAGTCAGAGCACCTTTTGCTCCAGACTACAGGGTGCAGTCTACAAAATACTGTCATTCACAAACGACTGTATAATTTACAGCTTATACGATTTAAGGAAATTTTATTTTTGTTGGCCATCTACCTAAAAATATCCAAACAAATCGAGGAAGCCAGTTTTAAATTTGAAAAAAGTGAGCAGGTGCATACTGAGCCCAAAAGCTGAATTATATTACATAACTGCAGTGAAGCGCCAAATGGAAATAGAAATGAGCGTTTGGCGTCATTGGCCGGCAGGCCCCTTGCGGGGCAGGTCCGGCCACCTGGGTGCAGGTCTTATTACATTCGACGCCATTTTGGGCGACCTGCCCGCCGGATGGGGATGAAATGATGATGTAGACAACACAACACCCAGTCCCTGAGTGGAGAAAATCTCTGACCCTGCCGTAATTGAACCCGGGCCCGTAGGACGGCAATCCGTCACGCTGACCACTCAGATATCGGGGCGGACAGCGCTAAAGAAACTGCTATAGGCATGCGTATTGAAATACAGACTTATGTAAACAGGCAGAATACATAGCTGCGTTCGGCAACGCCTATGTAAGAGAACAAGTGTCTGGTGCAGTTGTTAGGTCGGTTACTGCTGCTACAATGGCAGGTTATCAAGATTTGAGCGAGTCTGAACGTGGCGTTATATTCGGGGCACGAGCGATAGGACACAGCATCTCCGAGGTAGCAATGAAGTGAGGATTTTCCTGAACGGCCATTTCACGAGAGTACCGTGAATATCTAGAATCCGGAAAAACATCAAATCTCCGACATCGCTGCGCCCGGAAAAAGTTCTAGCAAGAACGGGACCAACGACGACTGAAGAGAATCGTTGAACGTGACGGAAGTGCAACGCTTCCGAAAATTACTGCAGACTTCAATGCTGGGCCATCATCGAGTGTTAGCGTTGTAAACATTCGGCGAAACATCATCGATATGGGCTTTCGGAGCCGAAGGCCCACTCAAGTACCCTTGTTGACTACACGACACAAAGCTTTACGCCTCGCCTGGGCCCGTCAACGCCGACATTGGACTGTTTATGACTGGAAACATGTGGCCTGGTTGGACGAGTCGGGGTCAGGGATTTTCTCTGCCTCGTGATGACTGGGTGTTGTGTGATGTCCTTAGGTTAGTTAGGTTTAAGTAGTTCTAAGTTCTAAGGGACTGATGACCATAGATATTAAGTCCCATAGTGCTCAGAGCCATTTGAACCCATTTGGACGAGTGTCGTATCTAATTGTGTTGAGTAGATGGACATGTACGGGTATGTAGACAACCTCATGAATCCATGAACCCTGCGTGTCAGCAGGGGACTTTTCAAGCTGGTGGAGGCTCTGTAATGATGTGGGGCGGGTGCAGTTCGGGTGATATGGAATCCCTGATACGTCTAGATGCGATTCTGACAGATGACACTTACGTATGCACCATCACTGATTACCTGCATCCATTCATGTCCATTGTGCGGACTTCGGCAATTCTAGCAGCACAGTGCGACGCCCCACACCTCCAGAATTGCTACAGAGTGGCTCCAGGGACACTCTTCTGAGTTTAAACGCTAAATTCCCCAGATATGAACATTATTGAGCATATCGGGGATGCCTCGCAACGTGCTGTTCTCCACCCCCTCGTACTCTTACTGATTTATGGACAGCCCTGCAGAATTCATGGTGTCAGTTTCCTACAGCACTACTCAGTCATTAGTTGAGTCCATGCCACGTCGTGTTGCGGCACTTGTGCGTGCTCGCGGGGGCCCTACATGATATTAGGCAGGTGTACCAGTTTCCTTGGCTCTTCAGTATATGGCACAGCGATCGAGTAAGGTGCTAAACCGCACGCTGAATGGCTCTCTGTAACCTTAAGAAAGCAGCAATTAGACATTTATTTTTCAAGTGGACGTACGTAATGGCGTGACAGAGTGGCAGAAAGGGGAAATCGTTTTTGACCGTACCCATAGCCATAAGGCGTGTAAAGTTGGAGTTTCGAGGCTTACTGTTCAAGTGTTTACAAGCACTGGTGTAACACACGTGACCACGAAACACGACGACAGAATTATGACGGTTAACAGATCCTGACTCAGAGGTGTGGGGAAGTATTTCCCAGGTTGTGAATCAAATCGCTTACAAACCCGACAGGTATTGGTATAGAGGCAGTGAAAGATGGTTCATTCCCAGCGAGAGATCACTGCGACCGGAACTGCATGCAATTAACATTTGGAGCAGGTCACCACGCAAGAGACATTGGTCATACAGATAGTATAGCCTAGCGGTTCTAGGCGCTCAGTCCGGAACTGCGCGAACGCTACGGTCGCAGGTTCGAATCCTGCCTCAGGCATGGATGTGTTTGATGTCCTTAGGTTAGTTAGGTTAAAGTAGTTCTAAGTTCTAGGGGACTGATGACCACAGATGATAAGTCCCATAGTGCTCAGAGCCATTTGAACCATTTGATAGTATAGCTGGACCTTCAATGGGCTATAAATCACCGAACGTGGACGACATCTGACGGAGAGAACGTAATGTGATCTGAGGAATCAATTTTTTGTTTATATTTAAATTACGTACGTCGAGTGCACTTAACGCCAAATGAAACATTTCATCCTGAATGCGTGCAAGGTCAAGTGCGATCCAGAGGAGGATCTGTGATGATTTAGGGGTGCTTTTCTTATGATGAATTGGGCCCGCACACTGAGGTTACCACTACCATGAATCTGAATTTTTTTTAAACATTCTGTTTGATCGGGTGTTGCCTTTCAGCCTACATTCGAATGATGGGAATACTATTGATAACACTATTTTTCAAGACGACGGCAGCAGAGTTCACTCAGGTGGAAGAATATGCGCGTGATTTTCTGAACACTCCTCCACCCAACTACATCTCGACATGCCTCCAAAGTCGTCTGACTTGAACCTCATAGAAAATCAGCGGGACGTGTCGGACAGTGGGTAAACCACCGACATCAGAATCTTCGCAATATGGAGGAATTTCGCTATCAGCACCTGAGCGAGTGGCTTAAGGGCGGTAGGACGTCAAACGGGCCGACTTGGAGCAGGAGAGGCACCACGGAACATTTTAATTTTCACTGCCTATACTTTTGCAAATAAATTCATAAAACTTTGTCAGCATGACCAGAAAGGTCTCAGGATTCATACTCATAGCAGTGGAAAAACATAACAAAATAATTTTTTTGCATGTGAAATTTCTTCATTTTTTCACTTACTATTGGCTGCATTTGTTGCATAGGTACACTTCTCTTCATAAATAAGAGGGATTCTTCGATGAATTTTGCACAGCATACAAACCATACTTAGAGGTGTATTAAAGTCTAGAATTTATTTAATTTATGAAAAAAAGAATGAGCTGTTACATTTTAAACTTCATGTTTAGAAAAACTCAAATTTTATAGTTAAATATCTCAATTCTTACCACAGTTTTTAACAGATTTGAAAAATTGTAAAGTTACGTACACCTGTAATTATGGTTTGTTTGCTATGAAAAATTGTCAAAGAATCTCTCTTACTTTTGAAAAAAAGTGTACCTATAGGAATAAATGCTGCCAATAGTAAGTGAAGAAACGATGAAATTTCACATGTAAAAGAAACTTATTCTGTTGTGTTTTTGAACTACCACTGCTATGAGTGTGAAACTTGAATCCTTCCTGGTCATTCTGACAAATTCTTATGAATTTATTTGCAATAGCGTAGACCGTCGAAATTAAAATGTCCTGTGGTGCCTCTCCTGCTCCAAGTCGGCACGTTTGACATCCTACCCCTCTTAACCGCCATATGATGTACCTGCATAACATTGTGGACTCATTCCTAACTGAATCCATGGAGTTATGAAGTCCACAGGTGGAATTACACCGTATGAAATTATGCTTGTAATGCTTTCTTCAGGAGTGAATAAAATTTTGTCTGGCGAGCTTATGTGTATTCCACCGCTGTATGAAAGAAGTAAGCTATTTTTATTATTTGAAAAATAGTAGTTATTATTCTTCAGTAAATATTATTATTATTATTACTGTTATTACTATTAATTTGACTTATCGATTTATGTTTATTCACACGAGTAACAGTAAAACAGAAGAAAAAAGGGTTATTTGAGGACCGGAATATTGACCGCTGTCATATTGGCTACTGGCTGTCCTTCGTGCACGCCTAAACGCCTATCTACTAAAGTTACTTGGTTCAAAAATGGTTCAAATGGCTCTGCGCACTATGGGACTTAACATCGGAGGTCATCAGTCCCCTAGAACTTAGAACTACTTAAACATAACTAAGGACAGACTGAAGCGCCTAGAACCTCTCGTCCACAGCGGCCGGCAAAGTCAGTTGACGACGGCCTCTGATGAAGAATTCATCGACATGGGACTTCGTCGCTAAGTAACTACTCATTCAACAGAATAATTTTACAAAAACCACTCCTTATTTAAATGTGTAACAATTACATGAAATGAAAACTTACCTTTGATCGAAACGGCTCAACATCATGCAAAAGGTGACAATGTGATATCCTGGCTGCTTCAAATGACTTCGTTACTGAGGGGATTTCGAATGACATTTTTATGCACTTACGGTACGACGGCATCACGGACTCACAAGTTCAAATGACCCTTATGCAACCAGCCGGGCTGGCCGAGCGGTTCTAGGCGCTACAGTCTGGAGACGTGCGACCGGTACGGTCGCAGGTTCGAATCCTGCCTCGGGCATGGATGTGTGTGATGTCCTTAGGTTAGTTAGGTTTAAGTAGTTCTAAGTTCTATGGGACTGATGACCTCAGGAGTTAAGTCCCATAGTTCTCAGAGCCATTGGAACCATTCTGAACCCTTATGTAGCCACTGTTCGTTATCCCGGCCTTCCTCTGTGTATGCAGTTGCAAACGTAGACGAGTAGACCTAATTAACTTGAACTGTCACCAAGTGAAGGCTTTTCTCTGTCACTTCACACACTCACGTCTATTTCCTACGTTTTACAACTGCAAGTACCCTACTCACTGGCGGTAAACGTACGCCTTCCGGATCGCGCAGGCCTTTGGGCGGAGCGCTGTGTTGGCCGGTTGGGAGGGCGCAGGGCGCTAAGCCGGCAACGAAAGCCGCGCTATTGGCCGTCGGCCTCGCCCGGCCTGTCCGACAATGGAGGGCGTTTTTATGCGCACTCACGGCCGCTTCCGAGCTGAGATATGCCCCAGCCGAGCGTCGCAAAAATAAAAAATGCTCCTCATTTTCCCTCAAAATCGTTTGCCGGCGTGTCGGGCCCGAAGCGAACGCGCCGCCTGCGGCGGGGGGTGGAAGGGGAACGCTTTATGGAAAAAGGCGGTTTCCTTTCACCATGCGTCATTCGACCGCGCCGCGTTTTTCATTTGTGAACGATTTGAATGTCGGGTATAAACTACCTGTCCCCTCGCGGCTTCCGCCACCTGATGGGAGATATAAATGGCGGCATTATTTTGAAAAACGGCCTGTTGAAAGGTGATTACTTTCCCTCCTTTAAATTGCGAGAACATTTAAGCGGGCGAGCTCTCTTCGCTTGTCCATAAGTCACGTCCGAATATTTGCACGGAGACCGCCGACTTCGCAAACGAACTCTTTACGATTCGACTTTAATGTCGGTGTACAGATAGCAGTACGATGCAAGGTAACACACGTGCAAGCAAACCTGAAGAACAAAAGACTGAAAACTAGGAAGCTATTTCTCCAAGTTTTCGTGAACACTTTGGCCGAGCGGTTCTAGGCGCTTCAGTCCGGAATCGCGCTGCTGCTACGGTCGCAGGTTCGAATCCTGCCTCGGGCATGGATGTGCGTGATGTCCTTAGGTTAGTTAGGTTTAAGTAGTTCTAAGTCTAGGGGACTGATGACCTAAGCTATTAGGTCCCACAGTGCTTGGAGCCATTTGAGCCTGCCGGTGTGGCCGGTGGTTCTAGGCGCTTCAGTCTGGAACTGCGTGACCGCTACGATCGCAGGTTCGAATCCTGCCTCGGGCATGGATGTGCGTGATGTCCTTAGGTTAGTTAGGTTTAGGTAGTTTTAAGTTCTAGGGGACTGACGACCACAGAAGTTAATTCCCATAGTGCTCCGAGCCATTTGAACCATTTTGAACCATTTGAACAATTTTTTTTTTCGTGAACAAGCGGGACACAAAGGCCACAGAGTGGTCACATAGTCGTTAGAACAGTGAACTATTCGAGATTTATAGTGTTACAGTTACAGCATGAAATGACGTTAGTAAGAGTTGCTTCAAAAAGTAAGTTACAACCTATGATGGCAGACGAAATAACTTTTATTGGACGCTGCACTACATTTCAAAGTGAAGTAGACCTACAATACTGCCCATTAAAATTGCTACACCACGAAGATGACGTGCTACAGACGCGAAATTTAACTGACAGGAAAAAGATGTTGTTGTTGTTGTTGTTGTGGTCTTCAGTCCTGAGACTGGTTTGATGCAGCTCTCCATGCTACTCTATTCTGTGCAAGCTGTTTCATCTCCCAGTACCTACTGCAACCTACATCCTTCTGAATCTGCTTAGTGTATTCATCTCTTGGTCTACCCCTACGATTTTTACCCTCCACGCTGCCCTCCAATACTAAATTGGTGATCCCTTGATGCCTCAGAACATGTCCTACCAACCGATCCCTTCTTCTGGTCAAGTTGTGCCACAAACTTCTCTTCTCCCCAATCCTATTCAATACTTCCTCATTAGTTATGTGATCTACCCATCTAATCTTCAGCATTCTTCTGTAGCACCACATTTCGAAAGCTTCTATTCTCTTCTTGTCCAAACTATTTATCGTCCATGTTTCACTTCCATACATGGCTACACTCCATACGAATACTTTCAGAAATGACTTCCTGACACTTAAATCAATACTGGATGTTAACAAATTTCTCTTCTTCAGAAACGCTTTCCTTGCCATTGCCAGCCTACATTTTATATCCTCTCTACTTCTACCATCATCAGTTATTTTGCTCCCCAAATAGCAAAACTCCTTTACTACTTTAAGTGCCTCATTTCCTAATCTAATTCCCTCAGCATCACCCGACTTAATTAGACTACATTCCATTATCCTTGTTTTGCTTTTGTTGATGTTCATCTTATATCCTCCTTTCAAGACACTGTCCATTCCATTCAACTGCTCTTCCAAGTCCTTTGCTGTCTCTGACAGAATTACAATGTCATCGGCGAACCTCAAAGTTTTTATTTCTTCTCCATGAATTTTAATACCTACTCCGAATTTTTCTTTTGTTTCCTTTACTGCTTGCTCAATATACAGATTGAACAACATCGGGGACAGGCTACAACCCTGTCTTACTCCCTTCCCAACCACTGCTTCCCTTTCATGTCCCTCGACTCTTATAACTGCCATTTGGTTTCTGTACAAATTGTAAATAGCCTTTCGCTCCCTGTATTTTACCCCTGCCACCTTTAGAATTTGAAAGAGAGTATTCCAGTCAACATTGTCAAAAGCTTTCTCTAAGTCTACAAATGCTAGAAACGTAGGTTTGCCTTTCCTTAATCTTTCTTCTAAGATAAGTCGTAAGGTCAGTATTGCCCCACGTGTTCCAGTGTTTCTATGGAATCCAAACTGATCTTCCCCGAGGTTGGCTTCTACTAGTTTTTCCATTCGTCTGTAAAGAATTCGTGTTAGTATTTTGCAGCTGTGACTTATTAAGCTGATAGTTCGGTAATTTTCACATCTGTCAACACCTGCTTTCTTCGGGATTGGAATTATTATATTCTTCTTGAAGTCTGAGGGTATTTCACCTGTTTCATACACCTTGCTCACCAGATGGTAGAGTTTTGTCAGGACTGGCTCTCCCAAGGCCGTCAGTAGTTCCAATGGAATATTGTCTACTCCGGGGGCCTTGTTTCGACTCAGGTCCTTCAGTGCTCTGTCAAACTCTTCACGCAGTATCGTATCTCCCATTTCATCTTCATCTGCATCCTCTTCCATTTCCATAATATTGTCCTCAAGTACATCGCCCTTGTATAGACCCTCTATATACTCCTTCCACCTTTCTGCTTTCCCTTCTTTGCTTAGAACTGGGTTTCCATCTGAGCTCTTAATATTCATACAAGTGGTTCTCTTATCTCCAAAGGTCTCTAATTTTCCTGTAGGCAGTATCTATCTTACCCCTAGTGAGATAGGCCTCTACATCCTTACATTTGTCCTCTAGCCATCCCTGCTTAGCCATTTTGCACTTCCTGTCGATCTCATTTTTGAGACGTTTGTATTCCTTTTTGCCTGTTTCACTTACTGCATTTTTATATTTTCTCCTTTCATCAATTAAATTCAATATTTCTTCTGTTACCCAAGGATTTCTACTAGCCCTCGTCTTTTTACCTACTTGATCCTCTGCTGCCTTCACTACTTCATCCCTCAAAGCTACCCATTCTTCTTCTACTGTATTTATTTCCCCCATTCCTGTCAATTGCTCCCTTATGCTCTCCCTGAATCTCTGTACAACCTCTGGTTCTTTTAGTTTATCCAGGTCCCATCTCCTTAAATTCCCACCTTTTTGCAGTTTCTTCAGTTTTAATCTACAGCTCATAACCAATAGATTGTGGTCAGAGTCCACATCTGCCCCTGGAAATGTCTTACAATTTAAAACCTGGTTCCTAAATCTCTGTCTTACCATTATATAATCTATCTGATACCTTTTAGTATCTCCAGGGTTCTTCCATGTATACAATCTTCTTTCATGATTCTTAAACCAAGTGTTAGTTATGATTATGTTGTGCTCTGTGCAAAATTCTACCAGGCGGCTTCCTCTTTCATTTCTGTCCCCCAATCCATATTCACCTACTATGTTTCCTTCTATCCCTTTTCCTACACTCGAATTCCAGTCACCCATGACTATTAAATTTTCGTCTCCCTTCACAATCTGAATAATTTCTTTTATTTCATCATACATTTCTTCAATTTCTTCGTCATCTGCAGAGCTAGTTGGCATATAAACTTGAACTACTGTAGTAGGTGTGGGCTTCGTATCTATCTTGGCCACAATATTGCGTTCACTATGCTATTTGTAGTAGCTTACCCGCATTCCTATTTTCCTATTCATTATTAAACCTACTCCTGCATTACCCCTATTTGATTTTGTGTTTATAACCCTGTAGTCACCTGACCAGAAGTCTTGTTCCTCCTGCCACCGAACTTCACTAATTCCCACTATATCTAACTTCAACCTATCCATTTCCCTTTTTAAATTTTCTAACCTACCTGCCCGATTAAGGGATCTGACATTCCACGCTCCGATCCGTAGAATGCCAGTTTTCTTTCTCCTGATAACGACGTCCTCTTGAGTAGTCCCCGCCCGGAGGTCCGAATGGGGGACTATTTTACCTCCGGAATATTTTACCCAAGAGAATGCCATCATCATGTAATCATACAGTAAAGCTGCATGCCCTCGGGAAAAATTACGGCTGTAGTTTCCCCTTGCTTTCAGCCGTTCGCAGTACCAGCACAGCAAGGCCGTTTTGGTTATTGTTACAAGGCCAGATCAGTCAATCATCCAGACTGTTGCCCTTGCAACTACTGAAAAGGCTGCTGCCCCTCTTCAGGAACCACACGTTTGTCTGGCCTCTCAACAGATACCCCTCCGTTGTGGTTGCACCTACGGTACGGCTATCTGTATCGCTGAGGCACGCAAGCCTCCCCACCAACGGCAAGGTCCATGGTCCATGTTGTGATATGCAAATGATTAGCTTTTCAGAGCATTCACACAGGGTTGGCGCCGGTGGCAACACCTACAACGTGCTGACATGAGGAAAGCTTCCAACCGATTTCTCATACACAAACAGCAGTTGCCCTGCGTTGCCTGGTGAAATGTTGTTGTGATGCCTCGTGTAAGGAGGAGAAATGCGTACCATCACGTTTCCGGTCGGATTGTAGCCTATGACGATTGCGGTTTATCGTATCGCAACATTGCTGCTGGCGTTGGTCGAGATCCAATGACTGTTAACAGAATATGGAATTAGTGGGTTCGGGAGGGTAATACGGAACGCCGTGCTGGATCCGAACGGCCTCGTATCACTAGCAGTCGAGATGACAGGCATCTTATCGGCACGGCTGTAACGGATCGTGCAGCCACGTCTCGGTCCCTGAGTCAACAGATGGGGACGTTTGCAGGACAACAACCATCTGCACGAATAGTTCGACGACGTTTGCAGCAGCATGGACTATCAGCTCGGAGACCATGGCTGCGGTTACCCTTGATGCTGCATCACAGACAGGAGCGCCTGCGATGGTGTACTCAACGACGAACCTGGGTGCAGGAATGGCAAAACATTTTTTTCGGATGAATACAGGTTTTGTTTACAGCATCATGATGGTCGCATCCGTGTTTGGCAACATCGCAGTGAACGCACATTGGAAGCGTGTATTCGTCATCGCCATACTGGAATATCACCCGGCGCGATCGTATGGGGTGCCATTGGTTACACGTCTCGGTCACCTCTTGTTCGCATTGACGGCACTTTGAACAGTGGACGTTACATTTCAGATGTGTTACGACCCGTGGCTCTACCCTTCATTCGATCCCTGCTAAACCACACATTTCAGTAGGATAATGCACGACCGCATGTTGCAGGTCCTGTACGGGCCTTTCTGGATACATAAAATGTTCGGTTACTGCCCTGGCCAGCTCATTCTCCAGAGCCCGCATCTCGTGGTCGTGCGGTAGCGTTCCCGCTTCCCACGCCCGAGTTTCCGGGTTCGATTCCCGGGTCAGGGATTTTCTCTCCCTCGTGATGGCTGGGTGTTGTGTGCTGTCCTTAGGTTAGTTAGGTTTAATTAGTTCTAAGTTCTAGGCGACTGATGACCTCAGCAGTTGAGTCGCATAGTGCTCAGAGCCATTTGAACCATTTTTTTCTCCAGATCTCTCACCAACTGAAAACGTCTGGTCAATGGTGGCCGAGCAACTGGCTCTTCACAATACGCCAGTCACTACTCTTGATCAACTGTGGTGTCATGTTGAAGCTGCATGGGCAGCTGTACCTGTACACGCCATCCAAGCTCTGTTTGACTCAATGCCCAGGCGTATCAAAGCCGTTATTACGGCCAGAGGTGGCCAGTAGTGTATGACATTGTTTCCCAACATAATCACCCAAGTCTCTGTAGGCGATAGTCAGAACGTTTTTATCAATCATTCAGCTTTTCGAGCCGGCCGGTGTGGCCGAGCGGTCCTAGGCGCTTCAGTTTGGAACCGCGCTACCGCTACGGTCGCAGGTTCGAATCCTGCCTCGCGCATGGATGTGTGTGATGTCCTTAGGTTAGTTAGGTTTAAGTAGTTCTTAGTTCTACGGGACTGATGAGCTCAGCAGTTCAGTCCCATAGTGCTCAGAGCCATCAGTTTTTCGACGGTAAAAATCCTCTCCTTGATGATGGATTCCTGCCGTGGGAACGTCCTCATCGTTGGAAAATTGTCGCTCCCGCCCCCGTCCCCTCTGGAGACCCTGATGTTTTTTTAGCTTGCCGAGGATATGGAGATCGCATGGGCTTCCCAATCATATCGTTCTTGTGTGTGGCATGTTCGCCACATGTTTGACACCAGTTTACTAAAGCTGGACGCGACACAGCATTTTCTACTTGTACTGCCAGAAGTTCAAGTTGACTCTCAGTGCAGTAGAAAGTTTTCCCATAAGAATGGTAATGTGCCGCCTACTTCACCTTTGGAGTATGTTTCGAGTTGCCACTTCATTTCACTCGAACACACTGGTGCACCTGTTATCGTAGCAGAACTAAGTCTGCAGGAAACCTGGAACACGTACTCTCGGCTGACAATGAACCACTCTTTTTGCACAATGGTCTGACTCACTTTCTGAAGTCTCTGATCTAAATCAAAAAGCTTCCGTTCTAAAGCCGTACATTATAGAATCGATAAGTCAATCAGAAAAAATCGCCGTGCACGTTGTTGAACGTAGGGCTCCGCGGCAGACAACGTCTACGTGTTCAAATGCTGGCCCTACGACTTCGTCAATTACTATTGCAGTGGACATGGATTCGTCGAGATTGCGCCGTGGATCAATGGGAACATCTCTCCTCGTCGGATGAGTCACGTTTTTGCTTCAACAGGTCGCTGGTCGTCTCCACAAACGCTGTTAATCAGCGTACGACGGTTTAGAATGTGCATCGCAGCAAGGATACAGTCTGGTGGGAGCTGTATTATGCTAAGGGAGGCATTCTGATGCGCTCACATGGGACCTGTGGTAATAATCGAAGACACGCTGACTTGGAACCCCGGTACCCCTTCGTGCATGGGGCAATTATCCCATCCCACCGGCACACCCAGCGGAAAATGGCCCTTTGGTAAAACATCGTGTCGTTCTACGTTAAGAAGTCCGTATCTGCCTGCTGCACTGTCCAAATCCTACCTGTACAGGAACCGTCAACCATTCAGAACCTTTACCAAGAGGTCAAAGACGTGGTAATCGCAACGGTGACAGATCAGAACTGGAGGGTGGGTGCTCGAGTGCCTCCTTCCTACGTTTGCGTGACTTTTGCGTTACGACGTCTTCGATATGAGCACTTGCGTTATCATAAGGCAGCAGCGCCCTATTTCGCAGTATTACCGGACATTTCGCCTTAACTGCGCGCCCTAATTTTTCAGCGTTGTGTAGTACCGTTCCACAGTGATGGACACACCACGTTCTTTTAAATCAGTAAGCAATGGGCACCGGTAATCAAAAGAGCAACGTGAGCATCGCACTTCCAGTAGATGGTTCGCTTTTGAACTTGGGACGAGGGTACGATGGATTACACCACCGAATCGTCGACGCTTCGACTCCGGTTCCCAGTGGCGGTACCAGCTGTTGTCACCTGCAACACGTTACCTTCATCACTGATACGCATCAGGTGCTACAGACAAACACCCATCCAATTTGCACACAGTTTTAACCTGCCAAGAAATTCCAATTTGCTTTTTGTTCGACATTTAACGTCCGGGGTAGCCACTGACTCCAGACCTTACGGCAGCTTAATTACTGCCGGGTAATGTGTTGCAGGCTACTGAAACTGATGTTGAGATCTAATTGTATCATCAACTGCTCGCTTGTTGTTGTTCGCAAAAGATGAGGCTGGCCAGCGTCTTCTGTCGAATCGCGACCAGCACGAAAGTTGTATCGTTCCACAGGAGTGGTGTTCGGAAGATATGCTGTCATATTCATTTAGTTGACTCTCCAATTAATGGCCTTCTGCCATTAATAACTAACTGCCATTAATACTAACAGAACGTTGGCGCTGTCTGGACGCACTTTATAATCACGTCGCCATAATTCACATTTCCGCGTACAGCGGACGCATGTCAGAAAGACACGAATGCCATACTAATCCCTTGCCTAAATCTCGGTATTAAAATACATCCGCATCAGAGTCGCAGTGGGTTGCATATAGGAAGCACTAACACCCTAAAATGTGAACTTTTTAATCGCTACAGAATATAGGAACGTACAAAGAGAAGTGAAATAATTGTTAAAATTCAATCGAGAGAGAAAAACTAATCAGATTCCGAGAAGACTGCACCAAAATATACACGTAAAAAAAAGTTTTGCAACAACTCGGTTCAGAGAGTTCCGGAACATGTACAGAAAATTGGAATAGAGATCAACATAAACACAATTTCCGCCATTTTAATTGCTCATGAAAACGACACACTGCATGTTGTACCACCATACAGCGAGACCTTCAGAGGTGGTGATCGAGACTGCTGTACACACCGGTACCTCTAATACGTAGTAGCACGTCCTCTTGCATTGAAGCATGCCTGTATTCGTTGGGGAATAGTGTCCACAAGTTCATCAAGGCACTGTTGGACCAGTTTGCCCCTCTCCTCAAGGGTGATTCGGCCTAGATCCCTCAGACAAGTTGGTGAGTCACGTCGTCCATTAACGACCCCATTCAATCTATGCCAGGCATGCTCGAGAGGGTTCATGTCTGGAGAAGTGCTGGGCACTCTAGTCGAGCGATGTCGTTATCCTGAAGGAAGTCATTGACAAGATGTGCACGACGGGAGCAGGAACTGCCGTACATGAAGACGAATGTCTCGTCAGTACGCTGCCGGTATGGTTGCACCATCGGTCGGAGGATGGCATTAACGTATCGTACAGCCGTTACGGTGCCTTCCATGACCACCAGCGACGTACGTCGGCCCCACATAATGCCACCACGAAACAGCAGGGAACCTCCACCTTGCTGCACTCGCTGGACAGTGTGTCTAAGGCGTTCAGCCTCACAAGGATACCTCCAAACACGTCTCCGAAGATTATCTGGTTGAAGGCATATGCGACACTCATCGGTGAAGAGAACGTGATGCCAATCCTGAGAGGTCCGTTCGGCATGTTGTTGGGCCCATCTGTACCGCACTGCATGGTGTCGTGGTTGCAAAGTTGGACCCGGCCATGGACGACAGGAGTGACGTTGCGCATCATGAGGCCTATTGCGCACAGTTTGGTTCGTAACACAACGTTCCGTGGCTGCACAAAATGCATTATTCAATATGGTGGCGTTGCTGTCAGGGTTCCTCCGAGCCATAATCCGTAGGTAGCGGTCATCCACTGCAGTAGTAGCCGTTGGCCGAGTGAGGCATGTCATCGACAGTTCCTGTCTCTCTGTATCTCCTCCATGTCCGAACAACATCGCTTTGGTTCACTCCGAGACGCCTGAACACTTCCCTTGTTGGGAGCTCTTCCTGGCACAAAGTAACAATGTGGACGTGATCGAACCGCGGTATTGACCGTCTACGCGTGGTTAGAGTACAGACAACACGAACTGTTTACCTCCTTCCTGGACGAATGACTGGAACTGAAGGGCTGTCGGCCCTTGCGTCTAACTGGTGCTGCTCATGCATGGTTGTTTACGTCTTTGGGCGGGTTAAGTGACATCTCTGAACAGTCAAAGGGACTGTGTATGTGATACAATATCCACAGTCAACGTTCATCTTCAGGAGTTCTGGGAACCGAGGTGATGCATACCTCTTTTTGATGTGTGTACATTGCATCGAACATCACCTGCTATCCTCACGAATATTTGGCGAATTGATACGTGAACTGTGGTTTGCTGCTATACCGTGCAATATCACAGTACATTTTATGAGTGCAAACAATATATGTTTCTCTATAAGCATTGAAAGCAACCATGTAATTGTAAATAGGTGGCATTTGCAGCGTGGGGTAGGTGTATGGACAATTACTGCTTCTCCTGTTTTTACGACCAATAGTAGCTCAGCATGTGTAAATCATCAACTGTAAAATAATAAAATTATTGGATTTCATATAGAAAGCTCTTGTATGCGCCTTACAATCCCTTCCTGGAAATTTATTTACCATGCCAAATTTTTATTTCCTTTGTTTTCCATGCCTTTCACGTAAATATTCAAATGGATCAAATGGCTCTAAGCACTATGGGACTTAACATCTGAGGTCATCGGTCTCCTAGACTTAAGCCTACTTACACCTAACTAACCTAAGGACATCACACACATCCATGTCCGAGGCAGGATTCGAACCTGTGACCCTAGCGGCCACGTTGTTCTGGGCTGAAGCGCCTAGAACCGCTCGACCACCGCGGCCGACACGGAAATATTAATAAATGTTGTACACTGAGCTTTTTTTTTTGTTTGTTGGCAGAGTAAGTGACGTTAAAACTAAAATAAAAAGATGTTTCTTTGTGGGAAGTGGAACACACAACTTTCTGTTTAGCATTCTGTACTCCTTCCGATGGTGACTAACCTTGCCTGTAAGCTCTTGCCAAGCCCGGCCCGCTCCAAAAGCACCTTTTTTTCTAAATGCTTGGCCACCTGTAGTTCCCACTTCAGTCAAGCCCTGCATATATCATAAATCTGGACGTAATCGGTGAGGACAAGGGGTCGTCCCTTTGTAAGAGAGAGCTCTGTTGTACCACCATTAAGTCGTCTCGTTAGAGACGGCTCACACGCTATGGTAGGATCCGAAGGAGGTGGTTGTTTCGCTATAGAGGAAGTGAGGTAAAATCACGCTTACGATACATACCAAGGCGCCACACTGCTTTGGTCACCCGAAAGTTTTTGTATATTATACGGTACCAACGCTTTTTATTGCGAGTCGCTGTGCGTATTGATTTGTGGGACATATCCAGGTACCCGAAGATGAATACTAGGAGAAATTGCATTAGCAATAAATAACATGATATTTCACTGCCGCAAGTGTAAACGGCTATGTTTGACAAGTGAAGCTGTAAAATTTTCCACGTGCTGCGCTGTGTTGTGATGGTGAATATGATGATGACGCATGGCTCATGGGATGGTTTGCCTGCTAGCTTGCCACTGCCGCTGATCACTGCAGTGGTGCTGCCTTCCCTCGTAGGGGGCGCGGTAGCAAATGTGTCGCGTGTCACCGTGGCCCACGCACCGCACCCGGGGCTACACGCTGCTCTACCAGCGCCGTCTGTCGGGAGGCCGTTCGACATCCGGCATTACTATGTGACCCACAGCCCAGGGAGCTGCTAAGCGCCGCTCATGTCCGGCCGCGGTGGCGCGATGGTCCAACATTAGCGGCCATCGCCACACAGTACTACCGCGTGGTCGCCAGGGAAACGGCCGCTGACCTCTGCCGCTGCTGGACTGCGCTCGGCCGAGCGGAAAACAGACCGATCCTATACAGGGCGCGCTAAGCAGAGTACAGAGGTATGGCACTGTGAGGAACGACATACCAAAGACAGCTACAAAATCCTGCGGACGTGTTCTCTGCACAGACAATTGCCTATGCACTTACAATCATAGGCTACAATTATGTCTTTGAAAATAATATCCTTGACTGCGAACTCCAGTCACTAGATTACATTAGATTAGATTAGATTAGTACTTGTTCCATAGATCATGAATACGACACTTCGTAATGGTGTGGAACGTGTCAGGTTAATAAAAGGTATCTATACAAGATATTACATTACACAAAATATTACATGACACTTAAAATATTTTTAATTTTTTTTGTTGGTGGTTGGGGAAATTACCCACTTACTACATCCAAAAATTCAGCTAATGAGTAGGAGGAGTTGCCATTAAGAAATTCTTTTAATTTCCTTTTAAATGCTTTATGGCTATCTGTCAGACTTTTGATGCTATTAGGTAAGTGTCCAAAGACTTTTCTGGCAGCATAATTTACTCACTTCTGAGCCAAAGTTAGATTTAACCTTGAGTAGTGAAGATCACCCTTCCTCCTAGTGTTGTATCCATGTACACTGCTATTACTTCTGAATTCGTTCGGATTGTTAATAACAAATTTCAAAAGTGAATATATATATTTTGGAGCTACAGTGAAGATCTCTAGCTCTTTAAATGTCTGCAGAATGATCTTGGATGAGCTCCAGCAATTATTCTGATTACACGCTTTTGTGCAATGAACACTCTTTTACTCAATGATGAGTTACCCCAGAATATAATGCCATACGAAAGCAGAGAATGAAAATAGGCTTGGTAAGCTAATTTACTCATATATCACCAAAATTTGCGATGACCCTAATAGCATAAGTAGCTGAACTCAAACGTTTCAGCAGATCCTCAGTTTGTTTTTTTCCAGTTCAACCCTTCATCAGTGCATACACCTAGAAATTTTGAATATTCTACCTTAGCTACCGATTTCTGATCGAAGTCTATATTTATGAATGGTGTCATTCCATTTACTGTGTGGAACTGTATATACTGTATTTTGTCAAAGTTTAATGAAAGACCTTTTGCAGAGAACCACTTAAAGATTTTCTGAAAAACATCGTTTACAATTTAACCAATTAATTCTTGTCTGTTGGGTGTGATAGATATACTTGTATCATCGGCAAAAAGTACCAGCTATGCATCTTCGTGAATATAGAATGGCAAGTCATTAATATATATTAAGAACAGCAGAGGACCCAAGACCGAACCTTGCGACACCCATTCTTGATTGTTCCCCAGTTTGAGAAATCACCAGTTTTTTGCATATCATGTGAACTGCTTACTTCAACTTTCTGCACTCTTCCAGTTAGATGTGATTTAAACCATTTGAGCACTGTCCCATTCATACCACAGTACTTGAGCTTATCTAGAAGTATTCCACGATTTACACAATCAAAAGCCTTTGACAGATCACAAAAAATCCCAGCGGGTGACTTTCGGTTACTCAGAGCGTTTAATATTTCATTTGTGAAAGTTAATCACTCCGTACATTATTGTTCGTCGGTGGTACTGTCTATCAATATTCGCCCCTACTGCTCGTCAATTGCGTGCTATTTCAACAGACGTGTCTTTTATAGGGTTTTCAAACAGACCGGGACATAATCTCATAGCCTCAATTACCAACGCATACAGGTTGAGGCAGCTAAGACAGGCTACGCAAACTATAGTCAGAATTAATAGATACGTCGAGGCGCGATTTTCGCCAAGTTAAAGTAACAATATGGCTAATTTACAGACGTTCGCAGATAATTTTTATCGTTTATCGTCCCCAAATTACGAGACCGATTATGTTTTGTTTTTCTGTACTCGGCATCAGAAAGAAGCTTCTAAGAGAACTTCAGCGACATAACTTGTATCGTTCTTGAACAAATCGTATCTAGATAACAGCGCCTCAGATCTCTACTCCGCGGTCAGGGGAACAGATTCCACAAACGTTTATACCAGGCGCAAGCAAACACGTAACTCAGGCGCGGCTCCTCGTAACACATATGTCATACCAAGTGCTCAAAATGTTGACCATGACCATTGCTGCACGCTGTAAAGCGATTCTGCAGTAACAATACTGCTCGTTAAACTTCATCTGAAATTAACGGCAGCACAGCTGTTATAAGGCATTTCATCCCTTCGGCAGTCGTTGTTGTTTCCTAATAGACCTTTTCTTTAACTTTCGCCAGAGATAAAAATACAGAAGTGCTAAGTTTGGTAAATGGTCAGACAGTTTTGCGCTTCCTGAACGACCGTTGCAATGACCTCCAAATATTCTCTTGAGAGGGACTGTCATTACACTTGCGGAAAGCGAGGTACATCTGATATACTGTTGCACACTGATTGCCGCATGTCCGGTGGGATGTCTTCAGATGACTGCGGCAGCAGCATATCTTAAGAACTCGAGATACTTGAATGTGTTTAGATTACCGTCAATAAAACAAATGGCTCTGACAAGGGAACCTCCCCATCGCACCCCCCTCAGATTTAGTTATAAGTTGACACAGTGGATAGGCCTTGAAAAACTGAACACATATCAATCGAGAAAACAGGAAGAAGTTGTGTGGAACTACGAAAAAATAAGCAAAATATGCAAACTGAGTAGTCCATGCGCAACATAGGCAACATCAAGGAGGTTGTAACCTCAGGAGCGCCGTGGTCCCGTGGTTAGCATGAACAGCTGCGGAACGAGAGGTCCTTGGTTCAAGTCGTCCCGCGAGTGAAAATCTTATTTTTTTATTTTCAGACAATTATCAGAGTTCAGGCACTCACACATAATCAATATCGCTCTCCAAAATTCCAGGACATGTTCAGATTTGCTTGGACATACGCAGGATTTGACGGTCTACACGCGGAAAAATTTGAAAACGTTAAAAACATATGTTTTGACAGAGCACAGAGAAAACTGTGCGACTGTGAAACTGTTGCATTCATTTGTTGCAGTTCATGTGACACACTCTTACGTTTTCATCACTTTTTTGGAAGTGATTATCACATCCACAAGAAAACCTAAATCGGGCAAGGTAGAATCTTTTTACCCATTCGCCAAGTGTGCAAGTTAGGTGGGTCGAAACATATTCCTGTCATGTGACGCACATGCCGTCACCAGTGTCGTATAGAATATATCAGACGTGCTTTCCCGTGGAGGAATCGGTTGACCTATGACCTTTCGATCAAATGTTTTACGTTCCCATGGGAGAGGCACGTCTTTTCGTCTACTAATCACACGGTTTTGCGGTGCGGTCGCAACACACAGACACTAAACTTATTACAGTGAACAGATACGTCAATGAACGAATGGAAAGATCATAACTTTGCAAAAATAAAGTAAGTAAACTTTTCGCTCGAGGGAAGGCTTGAACCAACGACCTTTCGCTCCGCAGCTGCTCACGCTAACCACGAGACCACGGCCCGCTTATGCTCTCTTCCTCCTTGATATTGCCTATGTTGCCCATGGACTACTCACTTTGTATATTTTGCTTATTTTTTCATAGTTCCACACAACTTCTTCCTGTTTTCTCGATTGATCTGTGTTCAGTTTTTCAAGGCCTATCCACTGTGCCAAATTATAAGTAAATCTGAGGGGGGTGCGATGGGGAGGTTCCCTTGTGAGAACTATGCGACTTAACTTCTGAGGTCATCAGTCGCTTAGAACTTAGAAATAATTAAACCTAACTAACCTAAGGACATCACACACATCCATGCCCGAGGCAGGATTCCAACCTGCGACCGGAGCGGTCGCTCTGCTCCAGACTGTAGCGCCTAGAACCGCACGGCCACTCCGGCCGGCGTTAATAAAACAGGGACCAATCATGTGAGTCTTGAAAAACACGCACCAAATGTTGATAGACCAAGAGAGCTGTTTTTATCCGCTTCTTAGAGTCGGCGTGGAGTTTCAACTGACAATTAGTGCGTATTTCGAAGATTAACTCTTCCACGGACTGTTAACGATGCTTCTTCACTGAACAAAATTCTGCATAGATACGCAGCATCACTTTGAACTTTCGAAAATTGTAAGCGATTTAGGAAGTCACTGCCATGAAGCAGTAAATCCAGCGAAATGTATAGCGGATGAAATGCGATGAAGTGTAATGTCCGCAGATCCCTCTCGCTCATTCGAGATGATTCTAAGTGACATAATCATTGTGTTATTAAAATGTCAGTTTCATTCCTTTCATCAGTTCGTCTTGTGTGTCGTTAGCATATTTTACTGTCCACACTTCCAGTTTCAAGGAGCTCTGTTTGTAATTTTTACGAAGACTGACCCTGAGTACTTGGCACGATCTGGACACTCTTCAGCTTACACTCGCGTCGCTGTTATACTAGTATGGCGATATTCGCCATTCAACTATTTTACACAAACATCAAAAAAAGTTTTGCATCACCCCGGTTCCCAGAACACCTGAAGATAGACGTTGACTATGGATATTGTATCACAGACACAGGCCCTCTGACTGTTCACAGATGTCACAAATCTCGCCAAAAGATGTAAACAACCATGCTCGAGCAGCGCCTATTAGACAGAGGGGGTCCGACAGCCGATCAGTTCCAGTTGTTCGACCAGGAGGGAGGTCCACGGCTCATGTTGTCTGTAGTTCAACCATGCCTATGCTTCTGCATTGTTACTTTGTGCCAAGAAGGGGTCTCAACAAGGGAAGTGTCCAGCAGACTCGGAGTGAACCAAAGCGATGTTGTTCGTGCATGGAGGAAATAAAGAGAGACAGGAACTGACGATGACATGCCTCGCTCAGGCCGCCCAAGGGACACTATTGCAATGGATGACCGCTACCTACCGATTATGGCTGGGAGGAACCCTGGAAGCAACGCCACCATGTTGAATAATGCTTTTCGTGTAGCCACAGGACATCGTGTTACGACTCAAACTGAGCGCAATAGGCTGCATGAAGCGCAACGTCACCTACGACGTCCCAGGCGAGGTCCATCTTTGCAACCACGACACCATGCAGCGCGGTACATTTAGGCCCAACACCATGCCGTAAAGATCGCTCAGGATTGGCATTGCGTTCTCTTCACCGATGGCTGTCGCATAGGTCTTCAATCACACAATCGTCAGAGACGTGTTTGGGTGCCACCCGGTCAGGCTAAACGCCTTATTCACTGTCCAGCGAGTGCAGCAAGGTGGAGCTTCCCTGCTGTTTTGGGGTGCCATTATGTGGGGCCGACGCACGCCGCTGGTGGTCATGGAAGGCGCCGTCACGGCTGTATGATACGTGAATGCCATCCTCCGACGGATAGTGCAACCATATCGGCAGCACATTGGCAAGGCATTCTTCATGGATGACAATTCACGCCCCCATCGAGCACATATTATGAATGACTTCCTTCAGAATAACGACAACACTGGACTAGAGTGCCTATCATGTTCTCCAGACGTGAACCCTATCGAATACACCTGGGACAGATTTAAAGGGGCTAATAATGGACGACGTGACCCACCAACCACTCTAAGGGATCTACGCCTAATCGCCGTTGGGGGGTGGACAATCTGGATCAACAGTGCCTTGATGAACTTGTGGCTAGTATGCCACGACGAATACAGGAATGCATTGATACAAGAGGAGGTGCTACTGGGTATTAGAGGTACCGGTGTGTACAGCAGTTTGGACCACCACCTCTGAAGGTCCCGCTGTATGGTGGTACAACATGCAATGTGTGGTTTTCATGTCCAACAAAAGGAGTAAAAATGATATTTATGTTAATGGATTTCAAGCGCACAGGTAAACACAAGAACCGTACCTGTGTTGCGTGTTTGCTTACATATGGTGTAATAAACCAGACATTGTCGAAACGTTCCCTCCTGATGGCGAGACAGTGGTTTGTGACCCTGTTATCTTCATACTATTTGATTCACTACCGTGTTATATCAGTGATGTTCTCTTAGAAGTACGCTACTAATATTTCTGAAAAAAATCTGTAGCCCCATTATAAAAAACAATGTCGGTGAGGTAGTTCGGTGACTGTAAACGAGAAAAAGTGCTTGCTAACGTCTGGAAATTCGCCATATTGTCAGCTGTAGCTTGGAGGAAACCGCACCTCGTATTTATTCACTCTTGATGTATTGGGGTAACATGTCTCAGATGCCTCTCCCGTTATACTGGGATTGCTCTTATTTAAGAGCGGCTGTAGTTCAACCCATTTCATGCAAAAATGACATTTATAAAATTTGGGCTAAGCAGAGTAAAGCGCCGGCCATTGTGGCCGAGCGGTCCTAGGCGCTTCAGTCTGGAACCGCGCGACCGCTACGGTCGCAGGTTCGAATCCTGCCTCGGGCATGGATGTGTGTGATGTCCTTAGGTTAGTTAGGTTTAAGTAGTTCTAAGTTCTAGGGGACTGATGACCTCAGATGTTAATTCCCATAGTGCTCAGAGCTATTTGAACCATTTTGAACCAGAGTAAGGCAAAAGGGTGGTCCTAGTGTCTTCAGAACAGGAAAACCAAGAAAAATTATCAACTTCACAAATCATTATTTCTCGGCTGAGTGATTTATAACCACTGCAGACATTTTGCTTGTTTCGAGTTTCCTTAAAAATATTATATTTCTCCCGAGTTTCCTTCAAGAATAAGATACTCTCGTTGCATTTGCCTCACAACATTGTACATAGTAGACTTATAGGTTTACCTTAATCCTCCTTCCCCGCTCCCCCCCCCCCCCCTCCCAACACCTCCTGAAGAAAAGGAAAACTGATATATACTGTAAAGGTATGTTTGTAATCCTTATTATTATTATTATTATTATTAAGCATTACAATCCATGAAGGCTTTTTGCTGCAGAATGGACAATGTTGAACCACTTTGCTCTGTCTTTACAAGTAATTTGCCACTGTCTGTCATGTCCTAGTTTTCTGAGATCGTCTTGAATATTGTCCAAGTATCTCATGCGTGGGCGTCCAAGAGGTCGTCTTCCGGTGGGAATCTCTTCAGTCACTTTCTTGATGGTCCTGTTTGGTGGTGCTCTGATGACATGCCCTATCCATTTCAGTCTTTTGGCTTTAATTTTGGCCACTATATCGGAGTCTTTATATAATTTGTAAATTTCATTGTTATTTAGCAATCTCCATTCATCACTGATCCTATCTCTTATGGGTCCAAATATTTTTCTCAAAATTTTTCGTTCAAATACTCTTAATCTGTTTTCCTCTTTTTTTGTGAGAGTCCAGGTTTCAGATCCATAGGTGAGTACTGGTATAATCAATGATTTGTATACTTGTAGTTTGGTGTTCCTAGAAATTAACTTGCTTTTGAAAACTGTCAAGAGACTATAGTAGCATTTGTTAGCCTTCTGAATTCGTGATTCTATTTCAATTTTTATGGAGTTGTCAGAGGTTACTATTGTACCAAGGTAATTAAATTCATTTGTCTTTGTGAAAGCTGTGTTATTAATTTGCAGTACATTATTATTTGATGGATAGCGGGATAAGATAAAGTACATTGTTTTGTCTGTATTCAGCTGGAGGCCTGTGCCATTTGTGGCTTTAATTAATTGTGCTGTAAGAAGCTTCAAATCATTCTCACTGTCAGATAGTAATGCAATGTCATCAGCGTATGCTACAATGTTAATTTTGCTTTCCAGTTGTGCTCCAATTTGTAGTAGCTTTACTTTTTGGATTATTCTATTGATTACTATGTTAAAAAGAACTGGTGAGAGTGAATCCCCTTGTTTGACTCCAGTTTTAACCTCAAAGTCTTCAGAAAGTTTGCTAGCTACTTTTATTTTGTATTTTGAGTTTAAAGTGCAAGATTTTATTAAATTTATCAATTTGTTAGGGATGCCAATCTGCCTCATGCACTTCCATAAATATTCCCTGTTGATACTGTCAAAAGCTTTTTTAAAATCAATGAAAAGCATATGTACATTTTGATTGAATTCATATTTCTTTTCACCCAACATCCTTAGGACATATATATTGTCAATAGTCGATCTGTTAGGTCTAAATCCACATTGGGCATCATCTAGGGAGTCTTCAACGTAAGGGCTTATCCTTGCTAACAGTATATTTGTCAGAATTTTATATGTTGTGTTTAGTAACGCAATTCCTCTGTAGTTTGAACAATTTGTTGGGTCCCCCTTCTTGTATATAGGGCACACAACTACTTCTTTCCAATCATGTGGGACCTGTTCCTGCTTCCAGATGTTGGTGATGATTTTGTGTAAGCAGTTTACAAAAGGAAATTTACTGAGCTTCCATATATCTGTGTCTATACCATCACTTCCAGGAGCTTTATGTCTCTTCAGCTTCTTGATGCTTTCTTTAATTTCTGCTAAGCTGGGCTCTTCGTCCGATGGGTCAGCAGTAAGATATTCATTGTCATCTTCCTGAGAGACGCTTATAGTTGGAGCATTTAGTAACTCATTAAAATATTCCTTCCATCTGTTAGCAATGTCACTTCTTTCTGTTAGCAAGGAGCCATCTGGGTCTGTTATGAACTGTCCATAATTTTTTATATTCCCACTTTTAAACATATTTATGCTCTTGAAAAATCCTCTGGAGTCTGTGGTACGGTCATTCTCAGCTCTTTTTAATTTGTAATTCATAAAATCCCTTTTCTTTTTCCTAATGAGTTTCCTGGCAAGTTTCTGTTTCTCTTCAAAAATAAGTTTGTTTTGTGTTATTGGTTTTTGTAGGAATTTTTCCCTTGCTAATTTTCTATCTTCGATAGCGTTCGAGCACTCGGCATCAAACCAGGGGTTCTTAGTTGTAGTAAAATGTCCCAAAACTGAGGTAGTTGCTCGTGTGATATTTTCTTTCAGAGCGTTCCAGGCTTGATTAGTATCATCATTGTTAATTTTACTTTCCACTTCAGGTTTGTGTGTTTCTAATTCTCTAATGTACTGGTTGAGAATGTTTGGGTTTTTCAGTTTCATTGTATTAAACCTAGGAACACCGTTTAATTTAGACCATTTATGTCTTGAGAGTGAGATCTTGAACTTGGCTTTTACAAGAAAGTGATCCGAATCACAGTCTGCTCCCCTTTGACTTCTGATATCATGTATGCATTTATGATGTTGTTTTTCGATTAATACATGATCAATTTGATTTTTTGTGATGCCATCTCTTGAAGCCCATGTTTGTTTATGTATATCTTTATGTGCAAAATATGTACTTTTGATCAACATGTTTTTGGAAGTGGCAAAGCTAATAAGTTTTGTTCCGTTTTCATTACTCTGCTGATGTAGACTATGAGGTCCAATTGTAGGTTTATAATGATTTTCATGTCCTAACTTGGCATTGAAATCTCCTAGAATTATTTTAATTGAATTTTTCGAGAATGTATCATATACCTGTTCCAATTTGTTGTAAAATTCTTCTTTAATATTGTCCTCTTTATCCTCTGTTGGAGCATGGCAATTTATAACATTTAAAGTCTTATATTTGCATTGAATCGTAATGTGAGATATCCTTTCATTCACTGCCTCAAATTTCCTAATAAAAGGTAACAATTTGTTGTTTATTATAAATCCTGTCCCTAGTGCATGTATTTGTGTATCATTTCCCCCATACATTATTGTATACTTATTTTTGTTTATACTTCCATTACCCGTCCATCTGGTTTCTTGTACTGCAACTAAATCCATTTTATACCTTTCAAGTTCCTGTATGACATTTATCAGTGATCCTGATCTATAGAGACTTAATACATTCCATGTTCCCATATTCATAACCTTTAAATTTTGCAAGTTCGTCATCAAGTTTGGTGGCCCAGCATTCTTGTCATTCTGATTCGTAGCAATCCATTTTCTCCTACAGGATCCTGTGATAGGGTCGCTGGCCCTAAGCACAACCCCCAACCTGGAGGACCAGGGTCTTGATTTCGGGGATGCCTACCCCTAGAGCAGTTGCTTTCACTTCAGCTAACGAACTTGCTCTGCCCGGCCTGTTGGTCCGCGGGAGGTATTTGATTTCCCTCCTACCACCCATATCTGGGAGGCGTTCCCCGATCCGCCACCTGGGGACGCGCCCTCTAGGAGTTACAGGCTCTCCCGAGGGTTTGTAATCCTTGAAATGAGATAATTTTGTAACTGTTGGAGACTTCTTATGTTCTGCTGTTTTTTCAGTAATCAGGGTTTGATTTCTTAAAAACGATTTCCTTTTATGTCAAACTTGCGCTCATGGTTCATAGTACAGTTTTGAATTCTTATCGTGTGTGCATTACACCTTGCGCCACCCAACGCAGCAGCTTTTTCTGACAAAAGGAATTTACAGTCGATTAATTATCTTTAGCAGCTGCATCTGCTGATTTGTATTTGCTTTTGAGAACGTCAGAAATCCCAACACAAAGAAACAGCATGCAACAGATTGTGATTTCCTGCATCTGTAACTGATTCAGTTTGGAAGGTACTTTATATGTTGGTAACACTGCTTGTTTCCAGCATCTGTAAATGATCTTCGTATTAGTAAAGTGTTTTGTTATTTCCTATTGAAACTTTGTTGCCTAAGTGCTACAGATTTCTTAGAGTTCCGATGTTCACTAGTGTGCAATAAATACTAGCAATACCACACACAAAGAAAATCGATAAGAGAAAATTCGAGGGTAACTAGTTTACGAACAAAGTAAACCTTTGTATCAGTCATGAAGAGATTATTCAAATTTTTGTGTAAACAGTGATGTTGTTTACAGTGGATCCAAACCCTTTCTGCATGTATGTTGGTCAGTTTCTTTTATGCAATCTACACCATTTCATAGTTTCTATTTCGCTACTTCCTTTTCATCAAAGAAGATGCTTCGATAATCAATAACCAATTATAAAATTATATCTCTATATTCCCATGAATTTTACGCTTAATGACAAAATTAATGTAGCATTCCACTGTTTAAGCAGACATAATTTCTTTTAAGCAAACATATATTGAGTTATGTAAAATATATTTATTTCCCTAGTAATCTCACGCAACAAAAAGAATTTAACAGTCAGTTTTGCAAAAGTATTGGGATATAAATATAATTAATATACATTCACCAAAGAACCAGTAACGACTAAAGAGAATGTCAAGTCGAAGCTTGAAGACCAGGGAATGTAGTGGGATGAAAATTATGCTTCAGTAATTTCATTAATGCCCTGAGCTACGTTTTAATATGATTCAAATCTAATTTAGAAAATTGCCGCAAGTCGCAAGGTGTACTTTTCCGAATTCAATTATGTCCCTCACCACTGAGCTACTTTTAGACCTAAATATTACTGCAGGTTCAATTAAATTACAGAGAAATAAATAATTTTATGAGGAAAAATAATGTAAAGATTAAAATACATAGGATACAATATTTTTTATTCTGGATAATGTAGTTGATGTCTGTGGACGAAATAGATCTAGTGTCTCAGCCAAAATGTCGTACATATCTGGTAAAAACTTTGTCTCTCTCACAAGTGTATTATTGGATCTCATGGTACCTTAATTTGAGGAAGCATTTTAGACAATCTTGTCCATCTCTTTTTAAATTATTGTTTTTCATAAGCAAATATATCTTAAATTGTTCGGATTACTTGCAGTTTGTTTGGAGAGCAATCTGCGGTAAGTGTGATAAACTACAAAACTGAAAAATTTTACAAAAGAAGTAGTGCATGAAAGAAGTAGATGCTGATTTTCACAAAATATGGATCCGAACGAATACTGTGTGTCCTTACTTTCTTCCTCCACGGCGACTAGGACTGTGCAGTAGAAACCAAACTGGCAACTGGCTAAAACTGCTAGAAATCGGCAATCGCATACATCACTAAGAAACATGGGGGTTTCGTTTCGGAATATGACCGTGTCTTGGATAAATGAACAGCAGTAAAGAAGGGAGTATGGGAATTGTGGGTTCAACAAACTAACTTAATCCAATGCCAAACATGAGGAAACAACACTGACGTATTCTTCAGAAAACAATGAGACTGATCAAGGAAGAGAAATACAGCGTTTGCTGTACAAGAAGGTACTGCACCATAATGGTTCACTGGAATCGTGAAGAGAATTTTAGTCACAAACTAAAACCATAGTCTGTCCCTATTGCCAGCAAGGTATTTAGCACAATAATAATTGATCCTTACCCACAGTATATTTTCACCTACTGCTTTTCCTTCACTTGCTTTTCCTACTATCGAATTCCAGCCTCCTGTGACTATTAAATTTTCGTATCCCTCAACTATCTGAGTAATTTCTTTTATCTCATCATATATTTCCACAATCTCCTCCTCATCTGTTCAGCTAGTTGGCATATAAACTTGTACTGTCGTGGGTGTGGGCTTCATGTCTGCCTTAGCTACAATAATACATTCTCTATGATGTGCATAGTAGCTTACCTGCGTTCGTATTTTTTTATTCATTATTAATCATATTTCTGCATTATCCCTATTTGATTTTGTATTTATAACCCTGCAGTCCCTTGACCAGAAGTCCTGTTCCTCATGCCACCGAACGTCACCAATTCCCACTTTATTTAACTTTAACCTATCCATTTCCCTTTGTAAATTTAACCTACTTGCCTGATTAAGATACCTCACATTCTAAGCTCATATCCGTAGAACACCAGTTTTGTTTCTTCTGATAATGACATCCTTCTGATCTATTAGGCCGAACTCCACACTAATGTTTTACCATAATCACACTGTAAAGAGAATTTTACACGTTACATTCAGCAGGGTAATTCCTCGTCAATTTCAACAAGACTTGACGCGTGTCTTATGAATTGGCTAGCTTACTCATAAGTTCAACTTTCTGGGAATCTTTCCTGATTCATTACCAAATTGATTAGTTTGTAGATTCACTTATGCAGATCAATTCCCTCACTTTTCAATAGTTCCGTTGTTATTCCCTCAGTTTTATTACACTTATGGTTGGTTCAAATGGTTCAAATGGCTCTGAGCATTATGGGACTTAACATCTAGGGTCATCAGTCTTCTAGGACTTAGAACTACTTAAATCTAACTAACCTAAGGACATCACAAACATCCATGCCCGAGGTAGGATTCGAACCCGCGATCGTAGCGGTTGCGCGGTTCCAGACTGAAGCGCCTAGAACCGTTTGGCCACAACGGCCGACTCATTTATGATTGAATTCAACAAAAAACTATTTGACCAGAACACACTTTAACAGAAACTTTCACTTTATTGGAGAACGATCGTAAACACAACGAGAAAATTTTAGCTCATTCCATTCACTTCGCCGTGAGCAGCAGCACGAAATTAACGTTATATTTTTGTTACAACGTACGGCCAATGGTACGAGATTTACAAATAAATTTCCAGCGCAGAATGAGCCGTTGTTTTGAAACTGCCGTGCAGAGTGAAAATTCTGAAAGTTGTTTTTCGCCGTACAGTTTATTTATTTGTAGCTGGTGGTCCATATTTTCGTTCAATACAGCGCGGCGCGTGGCCGGCGATATTGTTTCCGCGGGACATCGGTCACCGCGGCGTGTCGCGCAGCTGGAGGCTGGGCAACGCCCACCAGGCCAGCATCTGCCGTGTCCAGAGGCGGTGTCGGTAGGGGGGTGGGGGTGGCGGGGGGTGGGTCGGACAGTGCGCTACTACATCATTTCTTTGTTTTATGCGGGAGAGGCAGGGGAAGCGACACGAGATATATCGCTTTATAAATTAGAACCGCGACCGAACGTCTCGCTGCGAATATTCCGGAAACGGGGGCGGTGCCGGCTGGTCTCATTCCGCCGCGACCATTCCGTTGATGGCTGGCTGCGTCGCCTGCCAGTTTTTCAGGATTAGGGCCGCCTCCATGTCCGAGTCTAGCGGCTCGTAGACGCGCTACGCTTTACAAACGTCTCCCTCATTCCTGCAATAGCCGTTAACAGTTAATCAAGTGTCGCACGGATCAGTCGTGAGCGTTTTTGAACTGAATCAGTCGATAGCATAATTAGCTCTTCTACGGTAGGTGATCCAGAGACTACTGGTACTGGATAAACCTTTAAGTGGCACTGATCCAAACGCCTCTATGTAATAAGCAATTGCGCAATACATAAGTGCCACGAGAAGCGGATGCACCAGTAATAGATATTTTTAAAAATATTGATATTTAAAAGTATTTTATTATTTTCCTTCGATATATCGAATATTACATAGATGAAAAAATATCGATGTACGGGCATATAAAATATTGCCTACACATTGTGAATATACTACATATTTAAGTATTGATTTATTATTAGATATTCTGTATATCAACAAGCTAGTTGCCTGCTTATCCCCGTTAGAGCAAGAACTCAAAGGAAAACGATGCACGTTCTCGCTTTACTAACATTGGCACATGCATGCAAGTGGCACAATAACAAGTGACCGGTAGGTCCATCGCTCAATTTAGTCTGGAACACTTCATACTGACATCCCCGTTTTTTCCATTTCTACAAACGCCAGCGATTTAAATGTCGTAGTGTCAAAATTGCGTGGTGAAGTTAAACGTTGCAGTTTCTGCTGGTAGCGCCGTGCGCCAATTACGGCAGCATATCCCCCCACACGTCTCCGACCACCACAAAACCAAATCTTCTCATTTAGATTATGGTCACCTTTTTCAGCAACTGTTTCTGAAGACCACCGATATAAAGAAATTGTACACAAGTTGCGCTAAAATTTGTTTTTAACGCAACTGATGTGCTATTCTTCCACATCGGCAATCTTGTTATTCCATTCACATCGCCCCCGCCCAGTGCAATCAGACTACTTCTTTGTCCCACTTATACTTGCTTCACATAGTCTAAGACAAAGACTGGATGTGATGAAAGCGCCAAAGAAAATGGTATAGGCATTCGAATTCAAATACAGACATAAGAAAACAGGCAGAATTCGGAGCTACGTCGGTAAGGCCTATACAAGACAAGTGTCTGGCGCAGTTATTAGATCGGTTACTGCTGCTACAATGGCAGGTTATCGAAATTAAAGTGAGTTTGAACATGGTGTTACAGTCGGCGCACAAGCAATGGGACACAGCATCTCCGTGGTAGCTATGAAGCGGGAATTTCACGATCATACCACGAACATCAAGAATCCGGTAAAACATCAAAAGTCCGACATCGCTGCGGCCGGAAGAAGATCTTGCAAGAACGGGGCCAACAACGAGTGAAGAGAATCGTTCAACCTCACAGCTGTCCAATCCTTTCGACTATTGCTGCAGATTTCAGTGCTGGGCTGTCAACAAGTGTCAGCGGGCGAACCATTTAACGAAGCATCATCGATATGTACCTTCTGAGCCGAAGGCCTATTCGTACGTCCTTGATGACTGCAAGTCTCACCTGAACCCATCACATTGGACTGTTGATGACTAGAAGCTTGTTGCCTGATCAGACGAGTCTCGTTCCAAATTGTATGTAGCGGATGGATGTGTGCGGGTGTGGAGACAACCTCATGGATCCCGCTTGTCAGCAGGGGACTGTTCAAGCTCGTGGAGGCTCTTTAATGATGTGGAGAGGTGTGAAGCTGCAGTGATACGGGGCTTTTGGTACGTCTAGGTTCGACTCTGACAGATGGCACGTACGTAAGCATCCTGTCTGACCACCTGCATCCATTCATGTCCACTGTGCATTCCGACGGCTTTGGGCAGTTCCAGCACGACAATGCGACATCCCCAGGTCCAAAAGTGCTGCAGAGTGGCTCCAGGAGCACTCTTCTGAGTTTAAACACTTCCAATGACCACCAAGCTCCCCAGACATGAACCTAATTGAGCATATCTGGGATGCCTTGCAACGTGTTGTTCAGATGAGATCTGCAACACCTTGTTCTCTTACGGCTTTATGGACAGCCCTGCAGGATTCTTGGTGTCAGTCCCCTCCAGTAATACTTCAGACATTAGTCGAGTCCATACCACGTCATGTGACACTTCTGCGCGCTCGCGGGTCCCCTACACGATATTAGGCAGGTGTACCAGATTCTTTCGCTCTTCAGTGTAGAATATTTACCGCAAATTGCGAAAAAATATAATGTAAAATAAAAATATCGCCACTCGAATTTGCCATTTCGATATCGATATACAAGCGAAAAACATGTCGCCGATATAGATCGTTTGTTGGAAAAAGTATCTATATATCGATATTTTATTAACAGCCAAACTAGTATAAAAGGTGGCGGGGAGTGTTGTGTAGACAGTAGAGAGGCAATTAGTAGCAGAATAGGTCGGTCAGGAGAGAACGGCTTTAAACGTGGACTATTTGAGTAACAAATCAATCAGAACAGCTGCTGAAATCGACTGGTGCTAATGTGGTTGTGAACTGGAAACGTGAAGGCAAGTAAGCCAAGACGCCATATACTGACGGGTAGTATTGCGGAAGGTGATTGCCAAAAAATCACATAAAATCAGCGGAAGGAATCATTCGTGCGTTCCAAAGCACCAAAGAGCTCGCAGCAGGCCGCCTTGTACAATTACTTTGCGAAGGGAGTTAGAAATAATGGGGTACAGTGGTCCAACAGCTCGTCAAGGCCACACATTTCTGCAGTCAATACTAAGAGGCGCTTGAGGTGCGGTAAAGAGCGATGCCATTGGAAAGTAAGCAACTGGAAACAAGTGACCTGCAGTAATCAATTGCGATACACCATGTGATAGTAGGAAGGACGGGTTTGTGTTTGGTAAGTCCCAATCACTCGATCAGCATGACAATTCCACCGGTCATGAAGAGGCAACTAGGAGGAATTGGTTTATGGATAGCAACATTCCGGAAATGGAATTTTGTTCTGTGAACGTCAACAGCCTCAACACGTTTTAAGAAAGGAAACGTAGCACAAACTGCTGTAATAAATTTATTGTTAGTTTTCTTTCTTTTTTTATATAAGAGTGTAGACTATTGACGTGACAGAGCTTGTGATCAATTTTACCAATTGACCCTCAAATAAAATCAACGACTGATCAACATACCTCTTGCAATATAGTACTTTGTTTGTCATCAACATAGCTCTTGCAATATAGTACTTTGTCGTCTTTGCGATTATTTTAAAATACTAATTTTTTGTGGGTGGTTGACGAAAATGTCCACTAAGGTACCACCAAGACAATTACCCACAGCAAATCCTTCAGCTTATGGGTGTATCATATCCCCAAAATTAAAAAAAAAATTATATTACAGGGTAAAAATGGAATGACCGTATGGCATTATTGTCCGGGAGACCCCCATTTTGGATTGTACGGCCGCCTGGTGCAAGTCCTTTTACCTGACGCTACATCGGCGAACTGCGCATTGTTAATGCTGAAACGATGATGAGGACAACACCCACGTTGGAAAAAAGTATTTTCGTGTATCTCTGGTAGGCTGATCCTCTTACATCTCAGTAAATTACAACTAGTAAGTTCTATGGTTTCTTTGACTGGCACGCAAGCGTAAATGTTGGATGCGTCGAAGGAGTCACGGTTCCCATTCCCTGGTAAGTTACAAGTTCATCTCTGCGGTTCTAGGGCGAGGACACCTCGTCCTCTGACGATCCAAGACGGGGTGTCTATATGCTCTCCTTCTCAAAATCACGCCGGGTATGCCAAGATTTTAGTTAGTATTCCCATCAATGGTATATTTATAACAATAGCAACACAATAGCAGAAGCATCCGAGATCTATGCTAAAGCTTAAACGGAACGCAGCAGGGCCGGCCGCTGTGGCCGAGCGGTTCTAGGCGCTTCAGTCTGGAATTGCACGACCACTACGGTCGCAGGTTCGAATCCTGCCTCGGGCATGGATGTGTGTGATGTCCGTAGGTTAGTTAGGTTTAAGTAGTCCTAAGTTGTAGGGGACTGATCTCAGCCGTTAACTCCCATAGTGCTCAGAGCCATTTTAACCATTTGTCTTTATAATTGCGTTGACGACTGTACCTGAATTCTTAAAATTTGATGTTTGGTTTGTGGGGCGCCCAACTGCGCCCGTACGAAGTCCCAATCCTTTACATAGTCCAATCTCGCAAATTTCACGAATGAGGATGAAACGATGAGGACAACACAAACACCCAGTCCCCGGGCTGAGAAAATCACCAACCCGGCCGGGAATCGAACTCGGGACCCCGTAATCCAGAGGCAACAACGCTAGCCACTAGACCAGAAGCTGCGGACATTCTTAAAAGAGGATATGCTTTCGAGTGTGTAATATTCTTTGATGAGAGAATCTAACATTTTACTGAGTTTATAGGCTGGGCTGTCTATGCGACTGGAAAATTATCATTGTGCAGCTGGAGTTGGACACGTAATTTTGGGCTCTGTGGTTTCACGATAATGCACTTCTTGCGATCTGTGTTGGAAAGAATGTAGTTGCAACATTGAATTCGTTGGTCGGGTTGATACATATAGTGCAGCATGTCAGGTCCATGTTTTCTCTTTTATGCCTAAAATGGACTGGCCTGCTCAGGGTTCAGATCAAAAACCATTGTAACGCGTTTGGATTGAGCTAAAACGTCAAATTCGGTGCATGGGCTGTCATTATCCCACAGACTTTCAGACACGTCACTAAAAGCGTGCTGAGCAGTCTTCAAGCAGTCATAAAACCAAAGGGTGGACCCATTTCATAATAACGTCCACTGATAGTGGAAACGTTTGATCAGATAGTGTATATCCGTCCAAGGGCTGCTCGCTCTCAGTAGATTCAAGGCATACAGCAAATGGCCAAACGTGTAACGGTGAAGAGAAAGAACTGCATGCTAATGAAATGAAAGGACAAGACAGAGATCGTGATGGCCATCACGTTCCATGACGAAGCATTTTAAGAAGTGTACTGAGAGAATGAGATGATGCAAAAGCCAATTATTGTGACGCATTGCAAGAAAATTGTGAGATGCGCGGATAGTAGTAGCAGCCAGATGCATAGCCACTAAATAACCAGGAGCAGATTTAAAAATACGACGGCGTGCTAAAAAGTAATGTCACCAGTGTTTTGTGTGAAACTTTGCACCATGTAACATGGCCATGTATAAAGTAACTATGGCTATGCGTGAGAAACAGCGTGCTGTAATGCAGTTTCGAATTCGAAGAGGTTCTCCTGACATGGAGCGGCTTCTCCTTCAGCATAATGCTAGACCAGGTACGACCGCTGCATTTGTCATCGGTCATCCTCCATACAGTCCCGACTTGGCTCCGTCTGATTTTCATCAGTTACCTATACTTTAAAGTGCACTTTAGAGGATTTTACTTTGATAGTGAGGAAGCGGTGCAAGCAGACGTGAGGTTGTGGCTCCGTCAACAAATTCGAACATTGTACAGTCAGGGTATCAAAGAACTGATCTCCTATTGGAAGAAACACATTCGTAGTCAGGATAACTGTGCTGTGAAATAAATATGTAGACATGAAGACTAACGAAGCAGAATGTTACTAAACTTTGTTTTATTTAAAGAGCTTTAACCGTTTTAGCGTAAAAAATTCGGAGGCATTACTTTACCAGAAGATTTTCCGCCATTTATTAGACGCTGCTTCAATGGTGCTAAAAAAAAGCAGACTGGAATTCATGATTAGTCTCGGGGAACAATTTGTCTCATCTCCTTCACAGAAAGAGTCATCAATTGGCCGCACGGCGCGAACACCAAAAGGGACTCGTCTTCCGCCCAGTATTAAGACGGATTGATTTAACGGATCAGTCATGGGGTAACAGAATGCCCGAATGTTCGTCAAATTACGAACGTATGCGTGCACCCCTGAGAGTATGGTCGTTGTCATCTTCGAAGGCGAAAGTGTCCACAGAAGGTGCGGCTCGTGGCTTCCATACTGGGAAAGTCTGCGACATTAATCGATGGGAACTAGCCTAGACCTCGAGCTACGCCACTGATCTGCATGTCACCACAACCAAGAGTTCGTGTGGAGGAGGGGGGGGGGGGGGGAGGGGTGAGGGTTATATCACACTCCAAACATTTACATATTATATCTTCTTTCTACTTCATAGCCAACAACAAAATAACATCAAAAGATAGCTCCAAGACAAAATATACAGGTAGTTTGTTTGTCCCCTGACGTCGCATTTCCCGACAGTTTACCATGACAAACCATTTTAAAAGATGTAGTTTGGAGATATCCTTGATTCGGTATATGGTAGTTTCGCCGCTCGCTTAATGTGTCTGGTGTTTTCATTTCTAAGCTTCGTACGTTTAATCTTTTGTGTACACAGACGGCGGTGTTTGAGTTCGCGTGACGAAAAAGTGATGTTTCCGTGACCTCACACGTCGTCTGATGTGACTAGCTGATATGAGCAATCGCCAAATTAATTTACCTGCCGTATTTTTCATACTATTTATACTTGTATATAATAAATTTATGCATTTTAAGTGATTGAGTGCCTGAAATGTTTCTCCCAAACGTGTAGTTTCTAGTACGGTTTCTTGTGCTGAATTTCGGCAAATTTGACATTTAGCTCAACAAGCCGCGCCATGAACGAGGATGCGTTTTTAAAAATACCACGAAAGTGGCTAAACGTGTCACTACCCTTTCTTATGAACTTAATTTCGTAAGCAAATCTGATGGTAAGAACTACAGTGGTCTAGGCATAGCGTCTTTGATTAATAACTTGAGCGTCCACAGTCCAGCATTCAAAATCCGCCACCCCTTAAGTTTTGATTAATAACAAACATTGACGGCCGAAGACTTCCGGCATAAGAAGTCACCCTCACTCTGCCAACAGCCTTGTCAAAGAGGGCGCAGGGGAGGGTAGACATTCAGGGCATTCTCTTGTCCATGGGGCGGGAAACTGCCCCCAAAGGAGGAAGAATCAGCATTGATCAACGACATGAGGCTGCAGACGTCAATGGAAACCCAGCATTAAAGACAACGTCTATCCGCACTACACGTGGCCTGTAATTGGATGTCACGATGGTCTCTCCATTGGCTCAAGAGTCCTGAATAGCCCCCATTCGGATATCCGGAAGGGAATACCCAAGGGAGAGGTAACAATGAGAAAAACATTGAATACCCAACGGAACGTTCTAAGACAGGGGCCTGGAATGTCAGAAGCTTGAACGTGATAGGAAAGCTACAAAATCTGAAAAGAGGGATAGTGCGGACCAAATGGAAAGAAGACAAAGATTTATAATGAGTGTAGGGTAATACCAGCTGCAGAAGAAAGTGGTATAGCGAGAGTAGGATTCGTTATGAATAGCAAGGTAGGGTAGATTCTGCGCTACTGTGAACAGTTCACTGACAGAATTGTTCTTATCAGAACTCCTGTTCACGTTTCCAGATTCTGCAAGTGTCCTTATTCACTTGTCCACACATGTGGAATGTACTTTATCAGTGATGTGCCCTCCTGAAGATAAGGGGCACACCCTACATACGAGAGCTCCGAGCTGCCTACAACCCACGCGCTAGGTAAGGTAAGGCGCTCATGGCAAGGGAAGTGGGAACTACTCAACCCTTGGAAGGGGCGGTATAAAGGAGGTTGAAGAAGTTGCTGACCAAAACCGCTGATATTGATATTCAGCACGTTTAACATTTGCCTCCTGCTAGGGTACTTCCCCTACAACTGGAGGATTGCTCACACAGTACCACTATCAAATTCAGGGAAGCACCACCGAAAACTGCAAAACCATCGGCCCGTCAGCCTCCTCCCGACATCTCCAGAGTATTGGAACGGATCGTACTCCGAAACGGATGTGATACGGCTGCATAAATTAACCACCCAGCACCAATACTGTTAACTTATCTCCATCCTCCAGTTTACAGACTATATAGCATATTATATGGATCTTGCGAACCATACAGCGGCAGCCTTTCTCATTGTTAAAAAGGCTTGTGATCGGACATGGAATAATAAGCTGCTACCCACACTGTATGACGTCCCCACCATCCTGGACAACCGCAAGAAGATTATCGACAGCTATCTTCAAGATTGATGCTGCTTTGTCCGAATGGACTGTCAGTTCTCCAGCATTCAACAATTGCTGCAGGGCATCCCTGAAGACTCTCTTTTGTCCCCGACTCTATTGGTCTTGTACGTGAATGACCTGCTGCTACTTCCATAAATCGGCCTTGGGCAGATCGCGGACGACACGACGATAGTTACCAGCAGCCGCAGAGTCGATGCTACGATAGGACGCCTCTAACGTCAGCTTATTAAACTACGGACAGCAACAAACCCCATTATCCTGAATGCGGAGAAAACACAATCCATTATGTTTACCATCACTGGAAATTTGTACGTCAGTCTCGTGATTCGACCTTTTGTACTGCCATTCATGTACAGCATTCCAACGGGGTGTTTACCAACAGGATAACTCTCGTCCACGTACCGCCGATGTAAACCAACACGCTCTACAGAATGTCAACAAGCTGCCTTGCCCTGCTCGATCATCAGACCTATTCCTGTCGAGAACATATTGGACATTGGCAGAGTCATCCACAAACTGTACTAACCATCCCTGTATAGACCGACCAATTGCAACAGGCATCGAACTCCATCCCACTGACTGATCTATGGAACACAACACATGCACATTTGCATGCCAGCATTCAACATTCTGGTGGCTAATCTGTTATTGATGTACCAGCATTTCACATTTGCAATTACCTATATCGCGCTTACTTTAACCTGTGACCATACAATGTTAATCACTTAAATATGTTACCTAGACAAATGTTTTCCAGAAATTTCATCACACTTCATTAATTATACATCCATCAAAAAAGTTTTGCATCACCTCGGTTCCGAGAGTTCCTTAACCAGTACAGAAAACTGGAATAGAGATCAACATAAACATCATTTCCGTCATTTTTATTGCTCATGAGAATCATACTTTGCATGTTGTACCACCTTACAGCGAGACCTTCAGAGATGGTGATCCAGACTGCTGTACACACCGGTATCTCTAATACCCACTAGCACGTTCTCTTCCATTGATGCATGCCTGTATTCATCAAGACACTGTTGGTCCCGATTGTCCTCAAAGGCGATTCGGTGCAGACCCCTCAGTGCGGTTGGTGTGTCACGTCGTCCATAGACAGCCTTTTCCTATCTATCCCAGGCATGTTCGATGGGGTTCATGTCTGGAGAACATGCTGGCCACTCTAGCCGAAGGAAGGAAGTCATTCAGAAAATGTGCACCACGTGGACGCGCATTCTCGTCCATGAAGACGAATGCCTCGCCAGTATGCTGCGAATATGGTTGCACTATCGGTCGGAGGACGCCATTCACCTATCATACAGCCATTACGGCGTACGTCGGCCCCACATAATGGCACCCCAAAACAGCTGGGAACCTCCACCTTGCTGCACTAGCTGGACAGTGTATGTATGGCGTTCACCCTGACCGGTTTGCCCCCAAACACGTCTCCAACGATTGTGTGGTTGAAGGCATATGCACCGGCCGCTGTGGCCGTGCGATTGTAGGCGCTTCAGTGCGGAACAGCGCTGCTACTGCGGCCGCAGCTTCGAATCCTGCCTCGGGTATGGATGTGTGTCATGTCCTTAGGTTAGTTAGGTTTAAGTAATTCTAAGCCTAAGGGAACTGATGACCTCAGATGTCCCATAGTGCTCATAGACATTTGAACCATTTGAAGGCATATGCGACACTCGTCGGTGAAGAGAACGTGATGCCAGACCTCAGCGGTCAATTCGGCATGTTGTTGAGTCCATCTGTACCGCGCTGCATGGTGTCGTGGTTGCAAAAATGAACCTCGCTATCGACGTCAGGAGTGAAGCTGTGTATCATGCAGCGTGTTGCGCACAGTTTGAGTCGTAACACGACATCCTGTGGCTGCACGAAATGCATTATTCAACATGGTGGCGTTGCCGCAATCCGTAGGTAGCGGTCATCCACTGCGTTAGTAGCCGTTGGGTGGCCTGAGCGAGGCATGTCATCGACAGTTGCTGTCTCTTTGTATCTCCTCCATGTCCGAACAAAATCGCTTTGATTCACTCCGAGACGCCTGGACACTTCCCTTGTTGAGAGCGATGGAACGGCAGTATTGACCGTCTAGGCATGGTTGGACTACAGACAATACGTGTACCTACTTCCTGGTGGAATGACTTGAACTGATGGGCTGTCGTACCCCCTCCGTCTAATAGGTGCTGCTCAAAGTGGTTGTTAACATCTCTGGGCAGGTTTAGTATCATTTCTGAACAGTCAAGGGAACTTTGTCTGTGATAAAATACCCACAGTCAATGTTTATCTTCAGGAGGTCTGAGAACCGGGGGAATGCTAACTCATTTTGTTGAGTGTATTTGATGTTGCAATTTTTTTCCGCCAGTGTACACTGAAGTAAATCACTGTTGGTGGGGAACTGCATGTAGCATTGAGTGAGCTACCACTGCGGCTCTTCAACTCCCGTCCTGTATTCGCGGTCGTCACGGCAGGCCTGCCCATCAGCTGAGCGCCCGCCATGTTTGCCGGGTGGCTCCCTTCCCTCGAGATGAGGCCGCATCCTGCTGTCCTTTACGGAGGCCAGTCGCCGCGTACTCGTCCGGGGCGCATTAACATCGAGATAAGGCGGCAAGGGGGAGCTTTTTACGGCGACCATTAAAGTGGCAATTAAGAGCTCTCTGCGAGTACGAGGGCCCGCGCCGGCGCCGGCTAAGCCCGCAGGCCTCTAGCCGCCTCACTGTGACGTCATCCACTCGCCCCGCCGTGCGGCTCTTTTCGGCAGGCGACCTGTGTTCTCGCAATCTCCCTCCCATTTTTACTGCGACCCCACCGCCCCGGAGTGAGGTGACCCTGCAAGCGTGGCGGTCGTTTAGCAAACCACAGGCGTATAGGCGAAGGGTTACTGCCGGAAACATCAGCGCTCACTGTTAAGAATCATAATTTGCGAATCATTCATTAGAGTTTCCGGTCATTTCTTCACTGTAGCATCTTTATGACAATACTACAGCAAGCTGAAAACCTCGCCAAAAACGCACATGTAGAGAAAATCGGTGTTAAGATTTCAGAGTACTAAAGTACTGGGCCGTCTTACATTGTTATTGCTGTTGTTTTGATCTTCAGTCCAAAAAGCGATCTTTGCATAAACCATCCTAGTCTGTCCAGTGCAAGCTTCTTCTGTGTAACCGTTGGAAGCTCCATCATTAAAAGTCCACCCTTGACCCCATCTACTACTAGCTGCCCCATCTTCCCGTTTCTCTTTGCTCTCTCTCTCTCTCTCTCTCTCTCTCTCTCTCTCTATCTCTCATTCTGACACACACACACACACACACACACACACACACACACACACACACACACACACACACATATATATATATATATATATATATATATATATATATATATATATTACAGGGTGTTACAAAAAGGTACTGCCAAACTTTCAGGAAACATTCCTCACACACAAAGAAAGAAAATATGTTATATGGACACGTGTCCGGAAACGCTTACTTTTCATGTTAGAGCTCATTTTATTACTTCTCTTCAAATCAAATTAATCATGGAATGGAAACACACAGCAACACAACGTACCAGGGTGACTTCAAACACTTTGTTACAGGAAATGTTCAAAATGTCCTCCGTTAGCGAGGATACATGCATCCAACCTCCGTCGCATGGAATCCCTGATGCGCTGATGCTGCCTTGGAGAATGGCGTATTGTATCACAGCCGTCCACAATAAGAGCACGAAGAGTCTTTACATTTGGTACCGGGGTTGCGTAGACAAGAGCTTTCAAATGCCCCCATAAATGAAAGTCAAGAGGGTTGAGGTCAGGAGAGCGTGGAGGCCATGGAATTGGTCCGCCTCTACAATACATCGGTCACCAAATCTGTTGTTGAGAACCGTACGAACACTTCGACTGAAATGTGCAGGAGCTCCATCATGCATGAACCACACGTTGTGTCGTACTTGTAAAGGCACATGTTCTAGCAGCACAGGTGGAGTATCCCGTATGAAATCATGGCGGTGAATCGAGAAAGTACAGTACATACTGACGAAACTAAAATGAGCTTTAACATGGAAATTAAGCGTTTCCGGACACATGTCCACATAACAGCTTTTCTTTATTTGTGTGTGAGGAATGTTTCCTGAAAGTTTGGCCGTACCTTTTTGTTACACACTATATATACTTCCATCCGTTACCAAAGTTACGAATGCTTGTTATCTTAGTACGTGTCCTATCAGACGATTTTTTCAATCCATCAAACAGTGCAATAAATTCCTTTTCTTTCCAGTTAGATTCGGCAACTCATTAATTATCGGATCTACTCATCTAATTTTCACGATTTTCCTCTAGCATCACATTTCAAAAGCTTACATGCCCTTCTCGTCTGATTGCTCACGTTTCACTTAAGCAAAATTTTCTGACGAGATTTCCTAACCTTTAAATATATATACTATGTTACAAATTTCTGTTCTCCATAAAAACTCTTCGTGCTGTTGCCAAACCGCATTTTAAAGTCTCTCTCAGTCGGCTAACGTCTGTTACTTTGATGCCAAAAGAGCAAAACTCAGCTATAGAATCTAGTAAAAGGCATCTTCAATACAGCATCAGCTGTGCTAGAATTTTTTTATATGTGAAAACCGATTTTGGGGTCTATAACAAATCACCAGTTGCACTTCGTACAGAGGAACAAACAACTATATTTTCATCTATGTCTACAAAATCATAACTATATGGTGTTCCATTGACAGTGACCAGCCTAAATATCTCACGAAATAAGCATCAAACGAAAAAATTACAAAGAACGAAACTCGTCTAGCTTGAAGGGGGAAACCAGATGGCGCTATGGTTGGCCCGCTAGATGGCACTGTCATACGTCAAACGGATATCAACTGCGTTTTTTTAAATATAGGAACCCCCATTTTGTTACATAATCGTGTAGTACGTAAAGAAATATGAATTTTTAGTGGGACCACTTTTTTCGCTTTGTGATAGATGGCGCTGTAATAGTCACAAACATGTAAGTACGTGGTATCACGTAACATTCCGCCAGTGCGGACGGTATTTGCTTCGTGATATATTACCCGTCTTAAAATGGACCGTTTGCGGTAAAGGTCGATATCGTGTTGATGTATGACTATTGTGATCGAAATGCCCAACGGGCGTGTGCTGTGTGTGCTGGCCGGCCGTTGTGGCCGTGCGGTTAAAGGCGCTTCAGTCTGGAACCGCGTGACCGCTGCGGTCGCAGGTTCGAATCCTGCCTCGGGCATGGATGTGTGTGATGTCCTTAGGTTAGTTAGGTTTAATTAGTTCTAAGTTCTAGGCGACTGATGACCTCAGCAGTTAAGTCGCATAGTGCTCAGAGCCATTTGAACCATTTGTGTGTGCTGCTTGGTATCCTGGACGACATCATCCAAGTATCCCAACCGTTCGCCGGATAGTTACGTTATTTATGGAAACAGGAAGTGTTCAGCCACATGTGAAACGTCAACCAATACCTACAACAAATGATGATGCCCAAGTAGGTGTTTTAGCTGCTGTCGCGGCCAATCCGCACATCAGTAGCAGACAAACTGCGCGAGAATCGGGACTCTCAAAAACGTTGGTGTTGAGAATGCTACATCATCATCGATTGCACTCGTACCATACTTCTATGCACCAGGAATTGCATGGCGACGACTCTGAACGTCGTGTACAGTTCTGCCACTGGGCGCAAGAGAAATTACGGGACGATGACAGATTTTTTGCAAGCGTTCTATTTAGCGATGAAGCGTCATTCACCAACAGCGGTAACGTAAACCGGCATAATATGCACTATTGGGCAACGGAAAATCCACGATGGCTGCGACAAGTGGAACATCAGCGACCTTGGCGGGTTAATGTATGGTGCGGCATTATGGGAGGAAGGATAATTGACCCCCATTTTATCGATGGCAATCTAAATGGTGCAATGTATGTTGATTTCCTACATAATGTTCTACCGATGTTACTGCAAGATGTTTCACTGCACGACAGAATGGCGGTGTACTTCCAACAGGATGGATGTCCGGCACATAGTTCGCGTGCGGTTGAAGCGGTATTGAATAGCATATGTCATGACAACGGATTGGTCGTCGAAGCACCATACCATGGCCCGCACGTTCACCGAATCTGACGTCCCCGGATTTCTTTCTGTGGGGAAAGTTGAAGGATATTTGATATCGTGATTCACCGACAACGCCTGACAACATGCGTCAGCGCATTGTCAATGCATGTGCGAACATTACGGAAGGCGAACTACTCGCTGTTGAGAGGAATGTCGTTACACGTATTGCCAAATTCATTTAGGTTGACGGAAATCATTTTGAGCATTTATTGCATTAATGTGGTATTTACAGGTAATCACGCTGTAACAGCATGCTTCCTCAGAAATGACAAGTTCACAAAGGTACATTGGAACAACCGAAATAAAATGTTCCAACGTACCTACGTTCTGTATTTTAATTTAAAGAACCTACCTGTTACCAACTGTTCGTCTAAAATTTTGAGCGATATATTTGTGATTATTACAGCGCCATCTATCACAAAGTGAAAAAGTGATCCAACTAAAACATTCATATTTCTTTACGTATTACACGAATGTGTAATAATAATGGGGGTTCCTATTAAAAAAAAACGCAGTTGATATCCGTGTGACCTAGGACAGCGCCGTCTAGCTGGCCTACCATAGCGCCATCTGGTGTCCCGCTTGAAGCTAGACAATTTTCTTTTGTTGCATATTTCGTGAGATATTTGGCCCGGTCACGATCAATGGACCACCATATATATATATATATATATATATATATATAACTACAATTATCATTCCGTAGAAATCGATGCACGTACAGTTGTTTGCCCCTGTGTATCAAATGCCACTGATGATTTGTTGTAAACCCGAAAACCGATTTTGACAAATAAAACTATTGTATTGAAGCTCATGCTGTACTGAAAATGTCTTTAAAAAAAATCTGAAAGCTGCGGAGCAAAATGCATTCAAGATTTTTACAACTTTTAGTGTAGTAGTCTAGCTCCCTGAGCATCTCTTGATGTAATTTTACTACATTCTGTTACCCCTTAAGTTTCCTATAGGCGACATTTATCTTTCCCATAGTCACGCACGCTTCCAGAGTTCTACGTTGCCACTTTGCTCTTATTGTCAATCACATTTATACGTTATTTGGCGTGAGAGACGACGTCTACCAGGATTTTATTCCAACTGTCTTGTACAATGAATACTGCAGAGGCAATAATCTAAGGTACTAGTGATGTACACGAATTATTGCACACTCATTATATTGTATACTAATTGATATCTACTCTGTGTGGCACTCCAAAATTGGCACCTCTTCTGATAGTTACCACATTAGGGCACAAATCATATCATATGCAAACTGATCAAAAAGCAAAGCAACTAAGAAAAATGGACTACAACAAAATAAAAAGATTTTCTTGAGGGCTGCTCGATGGCCAATTCCTCTGTTAAAGAAGTCTAACAGTATCAAATAAAACTTTACAAGATTACACACAGAGTTACTTATAATTGTTCCTGATAACATGTTACGTCCCCCGTATCAAGAAATCCTTATACAGTTACACATCTTGTTTCACATTCCGTATGAAAATACTTTAGTTAGCAATCCTTGATATGACAACGAGTCAAACACTTTTAAGAAGTAGCCAAATACAGCATCTACCGTGTATGTTGAACCATGACTTCCAGTAATTAACGTAAGCAGGAGATGGGATTCACATGACCAATGTTTTCGAAATTGATGCTTGTTGGCATGGAGGAAGTCGTTCTGTTCCAAATACCTTATTACTTCCGAGGTCAAAGTATCTTCTGAGATTCTAGAACACAGGATGGCACGGGACTGGACGGTAATGTTGCGGCTCAGTTATACTACCCATCTTGTACACGGCTGTGAATAATAGTTTCTTCCAGCTACTGAGCACTGTTTGTGGTCGAGAGATCTACGGATGTTACGAGTATGTGTGAAATATGCCAGTCTGTTCGTTTCATACAGTTTGATTAAGTCTGTCACTCGCGCGCCACGGTTTCTGCTCTGTTTTGAGTCTGCGTTGTCTAATAGCGTTGTTAATGACATTGCTTGTGTCTTAATTTGATGACTTCACTCATTCAAGAGCGAATGTTCATGTGAAATTCATTTAAGTATTCAGACTGACTGTTAAGAACATTAGGCATTATTTTTGTTTTCATTTTACATGCACCATTTTGACCAAGTACGGTAAGGACTAAGATCGTAGTAAGCTTTAGCAAGATGAATGTGACCGCCCTCTCTAAAGCTAGAAGTTTCGACACGGTGACTGGACAGTGGGCAACTGCAGCCGAAGGGCACATTCCAGCTTGTGGGGATGGAAATACTGATGCGATCGAAACTCAGGCAATACAGGTGGAAGATGGGTCGAACAGACACCATGAAAACAATGAGGGAACGGATCTCCACTGAAGGAAGAAAAGGGATAATGGCCCCAAAAAAGGGAAAAAGCGAGCATAAAAATAATTCGTCTTTTCCCGGTAGAGGCAAAATGTATCTCTTAGAAGAGTTGGAACTAACCCAAAGAAAAAAGACGGGCATCTTAAAACCCTAACCCTGGTAGTAACGATGTAATAGCATGTAACTTTCACTTAACATATCGCTGCCAGAACGGATGCAGTTAAGAGCTATGTTTCAGTTAACATCTCCATCACAAGGTAGTAGTAACATGTGAACAGCAACCTTTCACTTAGCTAATGATGTGTGATAGTAACGTGTAAACAGCAATCTTTCACTTAGATTACTCAGCGAGGCTATATCTTAAACAAAAAATTACATCAAATAGTTACCTTTCAAGAAGAGGGATAGCTAAGAGGAAAATTCTGTATAGAAGCTTGTAGGGATACCGGTGGTCTCAGGGGCTTTGTTCAACTATAGTGATTTTACACCTCTTTCAACGCCACTGACAATAATATCCATATCACTAAACTTCCACAGTTAGGCGTGGATTAAACTGGATAAGTTACTCTGGATCATGATTTGCAAAGGAATATAAGCATTGCTAATTTTACTTCGCTACCCTCAATTTCAGTTCGTGTGTCGTTCTTGAATGTGTGAAGATTAACTTTGATGGCACTCGCAGACTTCACATGTGATAAAAATTTCTTTTTAGTTTGTGAACGGTTACTGGATAAGATTCCGTTACGACCTTTGTTGAAGGTTTCATCTTTCACACATTTTCTCTTTCGCTCTGTGTTTTTATAAGAACCTACTATTCAGAAGGTGTAGTTTCTGTAGAAGTTTCCTTACGTTGGTAGTATACCAGGGTGTGTCACTCTCATCACAGATTTTTTATATTTACAAGTCTATGCCACTTAGTCAACTTTGCTTCTGAAAGTAAGTCACAGATTCTCTATAAGCTGCTCTCCAAAATCATCGATCAGATATGACACTATTACCTCATCATCTAGTTTTGATTTAATACATTTCCGTCACGAGTGTGCATCGACACTACATAGTTCTCAGAGAAAGTATTCATTATTATATCTCAAGATCTCTTCCCTCACCCATTGTTTACTAAACTACAGTTATCTTAATCGACTGCAGGTTGTTTGAAATGTTCTTGAATTATTATAACATGAATAGTGAATGTATGTAGTAGAAAACTGAAATTTCATGTAGGGTTTTCGGCTATATATGGGTGTGTGCCAGGCGACCGGTAGTGAAGTCGAACACACTAGAAGCCAGTGTCCAAACATGGCCTTTAACGAGAATAATTTTATAGAAACTGATTGCAGCCGTGAAAATCTATGAATATGTGATCAAGGATATATATGATGTATATATGAATACTGAAGCAGCTTTCCTGCCCACTACGCTGATGTGCTAACCACTAGGCCATCCTGGCACAGTGGCTTTGCACATTCGCACAGACTACCCTAAAATGCCTCTCTCCTCAATCCAAATTTCCATTCACGTCTCAGCCCACCTAGTATTCCCTGTGAACTCGAACAGCATTGCAGACGTATTGGAATAACATTTCAGTACCAAACTAAATGGGGAATTCTGCCTGAAACCCAGCCAAACTATATGTTTTTAGAGATCTTCGTTCAAATTCTTATTCGTTATTTCAGTATGCATACATACATCACAGATGCTTTACACTTGAAGAGGTCTAGCAGTTAAATGCACAGAAAAAGAACAAATTTTGACATCGTAGAAATTAAAATGTAGTGTTTAAACGTACTACCGATACAGAATATGATAATAGCAGATTGTACACGTAGTCATAAATAAAAAAAACCAAATGCCTTTCTATTTCCAAAATTAGCGATCACCTTGTATATAACTAGCCACAAGTCAGATCACTTAAATGGGATAAAAAGTAAATTACCATCTACCGCTGATTCCTTTCCTCCTAGTAGCATTTTCTTTTTTTTCGTTTCGAAATAAAATCTATCGTTGAAGACTCGTTTTACACCGAATAAATGTCGGTGCATTCAGTGCTTCACAGAGGACGAATGTGACCGACGCCGCATCTGTACTAAATGATGAAGGTATGTAAGCAAATGCATAATTAAAAAGCTCGCTGACAGCGAATAACGGACAATCATTTGATTATTGCGCAGTTCACAGATGTTACATTTCACCGTTTGCTTTAATGGGTGGTATCAAATGCGGCTTTGTAGCTATCACAATGCTGCCAAGGGGCAACCACAATGTTAGGCTAGTACCAGATGCAATATGGACATGTTATGCGATATTCTGATGCAGGTATTGTCTCTCTTTTCAAACTTTTTGACGTGAGGCTTTTTCTCTTTTTCTCCCTTGCTTTGCAGCTGTCGGAATTTCACAAAACGGTCAGCTGTCGTTCTTTTTTTTTTTATTTTATTCTCCAACAGTGCTTCGACCGCCGTTACTGGAAAACAGCTGCTACTTTTCTAAACATGTACAGAAGAGTCGTAATAAAGTGTAAGTTCGGAGAAAAGTTCCTAAGAAGAGACATCGATTAAGAAATCTCAGACATTATCATTAAAAATTGTATACAGCTTCGTTTGCAAATCTCGTAGATGTGGTTTCTTTCAAATGTACTTTAATATTTTATACAAATACTTCCTTGTGCGTCCGAATCGATATTGAATGGCAAAAGTTGTTCGCTACTGAGCCATATATTTAGGATTACTCCATTCCATTCACGGCTGGAGTGTGGGACAACTGCTTGCTTGAGTATTCTTCTGCCCCTTCTGTCCTAATCGTATTTTGCGCCATTTACGGTAACGAGACAGAGGCGGCTGAAGAAGTACTGGGTATCGGTTACTCCTGGCAAGCAAACAACACTTCTTCATGTAAAACCCAAATATGTTTCAGCACCTTTGTGCCATTGTCAGTATTAATCTCCATTCAGTTCAATAAACTGTAAACGTGTTATACGTAATAATTATTCTAACGAAATAAGGTGTGCCCGCCGTTGTGGCCGAGCGGTCCTAGGCGCTTCACTTTGGAACAGCGCGACCGCTACGGTCGCAGGTTGGAACCCTGCCTGAGGCATGGATGTGTCTGATGTCCTTAGGTTAGTTAGGTTTAAGTAATTCTAAGTTCTAGGGGACTGACGGTCTCAGATGTTAAGTCCCATAGCGCTCAGAGCCAAATAAGGTGTAAACAGTTTTGTCTGTTGCTGTCGTTACCTTAATTTTTCTACACATTGTTGAAAGATGGTAGCTTGTCATAAGCAGTTAATTGATTTTACCATTAGTTTGACTGGCGAGTTAACAGTTCGGTTTATAAACGTAATTTTGTGGTGCAAAAATATTTCGCGACTATATTTTACGATTACTTACAGCTAGTAGCAGAATAAACTTTCTTATCTGCGTATTAGTGTAGTCCATTATAATCTGTTTCCCTTCTGATAATTCCTTCCGTACGTGGAATTTTCTTCTAGTGAAAGTTCGTGGTCTCAGCCGTGGCTGGATTTTAGAATTTTAAATATTTCCTATGTTAGTTGGCCGATGGTTTTAGTCTATTAAGTGGTCGTGAAATGTGCTATGAAAGCGGTTACTTTCTTTAGAGCTACGACGTGTCTGACTGTATGTTTACTCTATAAATATTGACTGAAAAAAGTTCGTACATGCCTGGCATATTGAATTTATATGTTTGGCTCCCCCTGTATTCTGTACGTTTTCTCATCTGTACTCTACTTTAAATCCCTGTTTCTTTATAATATTGCCTATTCTGTGAACTATTTCATTATTCTAGGTAAATACTAGGAGAAGATCAATTTGGTTTCAGATCCTGAAAAGGAACTAGAGAGGCAATACTAGCTCTGAGGATGGTATTAGAAAGACGAATTGGAGTTAATAGGAAAACCTACTTGACCTTTATACACTACTGGAAATTGAAATAAGAACACCGTGAATTCATTGTCCCAGGAAGGGGAAACTTTATTGACACATTCCTGGGGTCAGATACATCACATGATCACACTGACAGAACCACAGGCACATAGACACAGGCAACAGAGTATGCACAATGTCGGCACTAGTACAGTGTATATCCACCTTTCGCAGCAATGCAGGCTGCTATTCTCCCATGGAGACGATCCTAGAGATGCTGGATGTAGTCCTGTGGAACGGCTTGCCATGCCATTTCCACCTGGCGCCTCAGTTGGACCAGCGTTCGTGCTGGACGTGCAGACCGCGTGAGACGACGCTTCATCCAGTCCCAAACATGCTCAATGGGGGACAGATCCGGAGATCTTGCTGGCCAGGGTAGTTGACTTACACCTTCTAGAGCACGTTGGGTGGCACGGGATACATGCGGACGTGCATTGTCCTGTTGGAACAGCAAGTTCCCTTGCCGGTCTAGGAATGGTAGAACGATGGGTTCGATGACGGTTTGGATGTACCGTGCACTATTCAGTGTCCCCTCGACGATCACCAGTGGTGTACGGCCAGTGTAGGAGATCGCTCCCCACACCATGATGCCGGGTGTTGGCCCTGTGTGCCTCGGTCGTATGCAGTCCTGATTGTGGCGCTCACCTGCACGGCGCCAACCACGCATACGACCATCATTGGCACCAAGGCAGAAGCGACTCTCATCGCTGAAGACGACACGTCTCCATTCGTCCATCCATTCACGCCTGTCGCGACACCACTGGAGGCGGGCTGCACGATGTTGGGGCGTGAGCGGAAGACGGCCTAACGGTATGCGGGACCGTAGCCCAGCTTCATGGAGACGGTTGCGAATGGTCCTCGCCGATACCCCAGGAGCAACAGCGTCCCTAATTTGCTGAGAAGTGGCGGTGCGGTCCCCTACGGCACTGCGTAGGATCCTACGGTCTTGGCGTGCATCCGTGCGTCGCTGCTGTCCGGTCCCAGGTCGACGGGCACGTGCACCTTCCGCCGACCACTGGCGACAACATCGATGTACTGTGGAGACCTCACGCCCCACGTGTTGAGCAATTCGGCGGTACGTCCACCCGGCCTCCCGCATGCCCACTATACGCCCTCGCTCAAAGTCCGTCAGCTGCACATACGGTTCACGTCCACGCTGTCGCGGCATGCTACCAGTGTTAAAGACTGCGATGGAGCTCCGTATGCCACGGCAAACTGGTTGACACTGACGGCGGCGGTGCACAAATGCTGCGCAGCTAGCGCCATTCGACGGCCAACACCGCGGTTCCTGGTGTGTCCGCTGTGCCGTGCGTGTGATCATTGCTTGTACAGCCCTCTCGCAGTGTCCGGAGCAAGTATGGTGGGTCTGACACACCGGTGTCAATGTGTTCTTTTTTCCATTTCCAGGAGTGTAGATTTACAAAAAGCATTTGACACGGTTAATTGGAAATCTTGATTGGAGGGATAGAAGATTAATCTGGAACCTGTACAAAAGGCAGGAAGCAGATGGAAGTGAATGGTATGAAGAACAAAGCAAAAATAAGGAGGGGAGTAAGGCAAGGATGCTCATTATCACCATATTTGTTCAATTCATTTATTGAAAAAAAAAACATTGAAAAATTGAAAAGAATAACCAAACGGATTAAAATTAACGGGGAAAGAATACACTGTATCCATTTTGCAGATGATATAGTAGTACTGCATCAGACCAGTCTCAGGACTGAAGACCACAACAACAACAACAACAACATAGTAGTACTGGCTGACTCAGTAAAAGAAATGGAGTTTATGTTGCTAAAATTTGCCAAAATCCTAAGACAATTTAATCTAAAAATAAATAAGAAGAAAACAAAAACTGTGGTAGTAGGGAAGACAAAATTAAATGGTAAAGTTAATATTAAACTAGAAGATGATGTTCTAGAGCAGATTGAGAACTTCTGTTATTTGGGAAGCGCAATCACTGACGGCAATTAATGTATCACAGATGTAAAGAGAAGAATAGCCTCGGCAAAGCAAGCTTTCCAAAATAAAAGGAATTTACTAACAGACAATCATATAAACCTAGTAAGTAGGAAAAAGTTTGCCAAAACGTTTGTCTGGAGTGTCGTAACATAAGGATGTGAAGCATGGACTCTGGGAAAGGCAGAGAAAAAGAGACTGGAAGCAATGGAAATGTGGATATGGAGAAGAATGACGAAAACAAGCTGGGTAGATAGAAAAAGTAATGAACAGGCCTTAAGGAAGTGAATGAGAACAGAACGCTGCTAAATTATATACGAAGAAGAAAATAAAAAATGATAGGGCACAAAATGAGACACAACGAGATCCTAAGGAATGTATTTGATGGAAAAGTTTTAGGGAAAAAATCAAGACGCAGGCTAAGAGCAACGTATTTTAATAACATCAAAGAAGATATGGGGATAAAATCGTATGAAGAATTGAAGAGGATGACAATGGAGAGAGAGACGTGACTAAATCGACAAGGCATAGCCTTTAGTTCGTGGTGATGAGGTAAATAGGTGCCATTGGTTTTCTGTGGAGGTTCTTGCTCCGTTGTGTATTGTGTACGGTCGTTGTGTGTAGAGTTGTTCTGTCTTATCAAGTAAGGTCTTGTGTACATATGGCCTATTCATTCCTTGTCCACTTACATGTGTTTTTGTTTGGTTTCTCTGTCATCATACGGCTATCATTAGGATTCTCCACTACTAGTTATTTTACTGTATTTTACTTCTGGTTGTACTTCTGTTTCTGTCTCAGTAGGTAGTCTTACTGATTGTTAATGGTGGTGCTACATATTGTTTCTTGTATATTTTGAAGAATATAGTAAACTTAGTCACAACAGTCGTTCTTTAAAATTTCACGAGTAGGTTTTCGCGAGACATTCGGTGTTTTTCATCCAGTTTTTCCCTCGTTTCTGTCACGATCTCTCACCAGACAAACAGGCCACTGAGTATACAAGTTGCCCTTCTTAGTCTGCTTTATACCACGTACTTGAACAGTGTTCCACGCTGAGCCACAGAAGAAAAAGACCACACTTACGTTTCGTACCCCCTTGAACTGAATATCATCAGTTTTCAAATCAGACTGATATTTAGTTCGATATTCTGTCTCACTAAAAACAAAGCTTCATCTGTGGAATGATACTTCCGTATAGACATTCCACTGCTGACATTTATATCAATGTGTCTGTGGTGTAACGGCAATCCATTCCTCTCCAAGAGCCGAAGCACAGGAGGCAGGGATATTGGATGCTGGAGTGGAGAGAAGTCGATGCTCTGACTCATCCCAAAGGCGTTCCGTTGGTTCATGTCGGCACTCTGGTTAAGCGAGTCCATCCCAGGCAAGTTACTGTCCACAAACCGTTGCCTCACAGATGCCGATCTTTCACAGGGGGCATTGTCATGCTGATACAAGTAACCATCGTCTCTGAACTTTTCCTGTACTGTACGCAGTACATAGTGTTATAAAAGAGGTTCGTATGCTGTATTTTGCTGTATTTAGTGGTTTGTTAAGAACAACAAGCGGACGACACCCTAACCACGAAAACCACTACCATAATATCAGCTCCTCCGTATTCACTATTGGTACTACACATGATGGCCGGTTACATTCTCCAGGCACTTACCAAACCTTCCATCAGATTTTCAGATACATAGCGTGATTCACCACTCCAGTTCTTTCGTTTCCAGTCATCTATTATGCGGTAGCGTCGCTCCTCACTCCACCTTAAGTGTCGCTTAATGATTTTTGGAAAAATGTGTGGCTCGTAAGGATATGCTCGACCATTGCAGTCCATTCTTATTAACTCCCTAGACACAGTCCTAGCACCAAGCTGGACGGCTTATAGCATTGGAACTCAAGAGCGATTCCTTCCGCTGATATGCGACTCCTTGCACCTTCTGCAACGCTCCTCGACGGTCCCCATTCCTCAGTACAGTGTGGCTTTGACTGTTCTTTCACGTTTCTGCTTCGAAATCGCCTCACCAGCAATCGACTTGGACAGCATTAGAAAACTTGAAATTTTCCTGGCGGATATGTTACTATGGCGACTAGTCGACGTTCTAAGTCAATAAGTTCTCCTGACATACGCATTCTGTTCTCATTACTTCTCTCTTGACAACACAACAGTCCATTCTCCCTTTATTTATTTTTTTTATTTACATGGCAAACTCCGTAGAACAAAATTGAGGAGCAAATCTCCAAGGTCATGGAACGTGTCAGTACATGAAATTAAAACGTAAAAGTAATAACACATAAAAAAATATTTATGAACCCAAAGTACGTCAAGCCGTAAGTTTAAGTAGACGCAGTCAATAATGCAACATAAGAAACAGCTTAAGTCTTCAAGGAACTCCTCGACATAGTATTAGGTGCTACCCATGAGGAAACTCTTCAGTTTCGATTTGAAAGTGCGCGGATTACTGCTACTAAGATCTCTGAATCCTAGTGGTAGCTTACTGAAAATGGATGCAGGAGTATACCGCACACCTTTCCACACAAGAGTCAGGCAAGCCCGATCTAAATGCAGGTTTCATTTCTGCCGAGTATTAACTGAGAGAAAGCTGCTTATTCTTGGGAATAAGCTAATATTGTTAACAAGAACTGACAGCAAGGAATATATATATATATTGAGAGGCCAATGTCAAAATACCCAGAATAGTGAACAGGGGTTGACAAGACTTTCGCAAACTTACACCACTTATTGCCCGAACCGCCAGTTTCTGAGCCAAAAATATCCTTTGAGAACCGGAAGAGTTGCACCAAAACATAATACATATGACATAAGCGAATGAAAATAAGAAAAGTAGAGTAGTTTTCGTGTCGAACGATCACTTACTTCACATACCGTCCGAATAATAAAAATGACAGCATTAAGTATTTGAACAATATCCTTAACGTGGGCTTTCCTCCACAGTTTACTAACTATCTGAACACCTAGAAATTTGAACTGTTCAGTTTGACTAGTCATATCCTTGCTAGTCCACCTCTCGTGACATCTAGTGGTCAAGTCCGTGTTTCGTAGAGCTGCCTGGATACTTTTGATCAGAGAGTGTACGTAACATTAATGGCCAAGGGAAGAACAGAATGGTTCAGAAGTCAAGAGGGAAGAAACTTATAGATGATATTGAGTGAAGACATTGCTGTTCTCTGTGAAATTAAGAAAGATGTACAGAGCCTATTGAACGGAATGAACAGTGTACTGAACACATTATGTCGACTCTGACTACACAAAAAAAAAAAAAAAAAAAATGAAAATGTTGAGGAGAGCAGTAATTAAAAAAGGAACAAATGTAACATCACAGCCGGTACCATATAGTAAGCGAAATGTAAGTATTCCGTTATCATGGAAACAAAATAACACATTGCGGTCGAAGATGTACTACATTCAAAAACACACTTTAGTATGAGGAAGGAATGCGTGAGAATGTACACCTGGAGTGCAGAACTGAGTGTAACTGAAACATCGACTGTGGGAAACCGGAAAATAAATCTTCAATATCACACATTCCTCACAAATTATACTCTTGTGTTTTGTATGTAAACTGGGATCGCATCACGGAAGTTTTAAATAAAGGCAGGTTTCAATTCGTTTTATTTTAACGTTGCAGGTGTTAATCATGTCTTGTCTCATGTGAGAGAGGTTGTAGATAGGCTGTTTAGGTTTTTATGTTAGTAACACCACGTAACGCTCTGTATGAAAATCACTGACTGTGCTTTGTGCAGTCTGTGACTGGTTTGCATTGTTGGAATACTTACCATTGTAGCGTTGGGCAGTTGGATGTGAACAGCGCGTAGAGTTGTGCAGTTGGAGGTGAGCCACCAGCAGTGGTAGATGTGGGGAGAGAGATGGCAGAGTTTTGAGAGCGGACGATATGGATGTGTGTCCGTCAGAAAAATGAAATTTTTAAGACTGGATGTCATAAACTGATATTGAACACTATTAAGGTAAATACATTGTTTGTTCTATATTAAAATCTTTCATTTGCTAACTACGCCTATCAGTAGTTAGTGCTTTCAGTAGTTAGAATCTTTTATTTAGCTGACAGTTTTGGCGCTCGCTGTATTGCAGTAGTCCGTATAACGAAGATTTTTGTGAAGTAAGTGATTCATGAAAGGTATAGATTGTTGCTAGTCACGGCCATTATTTTATAGGGATTATTGAAAGTCAGATTGCGTTGACCTGAAAATATTGTGTGTCAGTTTAGTGATGATCAGAATAAGTAAAGAGAGAAATGTCTGAGTACGTTCAGTTTTGATCAACTGTTTGAAAATCGAATAACGTCGAGGTTTACCAGCACAGTAATTCATAAATTTTTCTAAGGGGATGTTTCAGGGTAAACGCAAAAAAATGAAGTTTTAAATTTTGTAAAACACACATACCCACACACACAATACACACCCACACCCACACCCACACCCACACCCACACACACACACACACACACACACACACACACACACACACACACACCCCACACACACACACACACACAGGTGAAGCAAAATTCTTGCACTCGTACTTCGCAGTGCGATTCCTCATATACTGGAAATACAAAAATGTCTCTCACAAAATTTCGTCCTACGCATATTTGTGGCTATAAATGAACGTTAAAGATGCAATGTGGCAAAATTGTAGTCACATGTACCGTAACTACCACTGTCAGCACAAAGACCAGTGTTGTCTAGTTGATGCAATGGATAAAGTTTTGGATTAACTTGTGGGAGGTCTAGGTTCGATGCTGGTTCGAAGCTTATTTGATTTAATTTGCCAAGAGTAGTCTTTGTGGCACGATATCTGACTTGTTAATCGTCATACAGCAATTACAGTGGGTCTTCTACGAAAAATTGTAGTTACGTACGACGAACACAAAAATGGAAACACAATCATTTTCATTGGTCAGCTTTTAAATAAGCCTTTTTCACGTGATGGACCCAAATTATTTCATATCACTGCATCTAATAGATTCCAAACTTGTCTTCTGTGTACCCTCCCCCAATGGCCCCTCAAAATTATTTGTAAAGCACATTACTAATCCTGGTGCAGTAAGTCTCTAATGAAATATAGTGGACCTGAACGTGCTAAGAATAGCCTACTTGATGTTATTCATCGATGGAACTATTGTGGGTAGGTACACACAGACTTTGGAATCTAGTAGATGCAGTGTTGCGAAACAATTCGCATCCACAATGAGCAAAAGATTTCTTTAAAAGCTGATCAAAGAAAACTATTGTATTTCCATATCTGTGTTCGTAGTAAATAACTGAAAATGTTTTGTAGAATCGCAGTATGACGATTAAGACGTCAAATACCGTACCCTACAGACTACTTTTAGCAAATAAAAATATATAAGCCTCGATCCATACTCGAATTCTTGGTCTCCTGCATGCTAATCCAAAACGCTCCCCAGCGCACCAACTGCACAGTACCACTGCTATATCCTGACAAAGGTACTTATCGTACATGTGATCACAGTGTTGCCAGATTGCCAGTCTGTAACATCCTTTTACTGCCCAAAATATTCACAGGACAATATTTTGTAACAGGCATTTTTGTATTGCTAGTATGTGAGGAACTTTTCTATTTATAAAATTTATTATTTTTCACATCCCTTCCCAAACCACTGCATCGATTTCACCCAATTTAGGTACGCATACTATACGGGCAAGTATCAGCTGGCTATCATTGGGTTGGGGTAACAGAGAGTTTGACAGAGAGAGGGGTGAGGACTGGACAGAAAGAGAGATAAGGAGCAAGAGATGAACAGACAGAGTGGGTGAGGAGGAGGATATGAGCACAGAGAAAGAGAGGAGACGAACAGACATAGGTGGAGGTGGAAATGAACAGAGAGAGAGGTAGGTGGACAGATGGAGACGGGGGAGCAGGGAATGCAAAGAGATGTTGGAGATGGAGATTGACAGACAGAGCAGAAAGGAGAAGATGGACAGAGAGAAGAAGAAGGAGGAGATTGACAGAGGTGGGTGGGAGGAAGATACGGGCAGAGATAGTCGGAAGGGGGAAAGTACAAAGAGAAGGTGAAACTAGGAGATGGACAGATGGAGGACAAGATGGACAGAGTGAGGGGGCAGTGTATGTGACACACATATGCATGGGTAAAGCCCCATATAAGAAGCTAGTAATATATAAAACATTTTATAGTGGAAAATCCTTAATTTTTCATGATAATAGAAATAGTGAAAACACCGAATACTTTGAGTGGCGATTAATGGAATTTGTCTCTGACCGGTAGAAAATCCCTGATAGCAACATGAAGACGGAAACAGCAGCAGTATTAATAGCCTGAATCATGTGTACTGTGTACTTAGTGCACAATTACATTTTTCACATAATATTTCGTATTTATTTCAGCTAAAGGGTGATATTTTTTCTTCTGTCAAGCCATTAAGGAAGGAAAAACGGCGGAATTACTTTGTTTCCCTCGCTGTAAAGATAGTGAAAGCGCAAGCATCCCTCGTCCCACCGCACTCTTACGCAAGAAGCGGAACTTCCCATCCTCCTGTGGCACTGAGCGTCCTTTTAGTATGTGCGGCACACACAGATCGTGACTGTCCTAAATCCCTCGTAAACGCCCAGCGAAACTAAAAACGAATTTCTCTCGAATAAAGTTAATTAATCTCATTTCTGGTCCTCACCCGGGGCGATTATTAATTAAAGTTGTCACATAATTCTTTTTTTCCGCGCGTTTGTTCCCATTTTTTCCATTTTTTGCCCCCGAAGCAAATCTGCCTGTATGGAACCGTGCACCGCTAACGATTTCACAGCTTGGGATATTCAAATCCCCACCGATTCTGTGTGCGGAAAATCATTCTGTATTTAATCCGGCGAAAGCAAAACTGTACCAGATAGCCATTCGGCTCCAACTCCGGCCTCTCTGTTATGTTCTTTTTTTTTCGGTATTACTAAACGTTTGTATATCTGGTTAAATACAGCAAGCGATTTCCCTCACCTCCGCACCTCTCTCTCCCTTCACTTTTTCGATATGCTATACAGAACTTACTTGAGTCCTCGTATGTGAAGGAAGAAGGAGATCGTGCTACACATTAACTTGCCGTAGACAAATTGCATATAGGATGCTAACGGACTGTGGCTCTGAATATTGAGCCAATTACGATTTGGCCTTGCTGACATAAATAAATCACGAACAACTGGAAACGTTTATTTCAGAGACCGCTACCGATCACAAATTTTACACTACTGGCCATTAACATTGCTACACCAAATAGAAATGCAGATGATAAATGGGTATTCATAGGCAAGTATATTATACTAGAACTGATATGCGATTACATTTTCACGCAATTTGCGTGCATAGATCCTGAGAAATCAGTACCCAGAACAACCACCTCTGCCCGTAATAACGCCCCTGGTACGCCTGGATATTGAGTCAAACAGAGCTTGGATGCCGTGTACAGGTACAGCTTCAACACGATACCACAGTTCAACAAGAGTAGTGACTGGCGTATTGTGACGAGCCAGTTGCTCGGCCACCATTGACCAGACGTTTTCGGTTGGTGAGAGAACTGGAGAATGTCAGGGCTGCAGTCGAACATTTTCTGTATCCAGAAAGGCCCGTACAGGACTTGCAACATGCGGTCGTGCATTATCCTGCTGAAATGTAGGGTTTCACAGGGATCGAATGAAGGGTAGAGCCACGGGTCGTAACATATCTGAAATGTAACGTCCACTGTTCAAAGTGCTGTCAATGCGAACAACAGGTGACCGAGACGTGTAACCAATGGCACCCCATACCATCACGCCTGGTGATACGGCAGTATGGCAATGACGAATACACGCATCCAATGTGCATTCACCGCAATGTCGCCAAACACGGGTGCGACCATCACGATGCTATAAACAGAACTTGGATTCATCCGAAAAAATTACGTTTTGCCATTCGTGCACCCAGGTTCGTCGTTGAGTACACCAGTGCAGCCGCTCCTGCCATTGGAATGCAGCACGGCGTTCCTTATTACCTTCCTGAACCCACCGATTCCTATTAACAGTCATTGCATCTCGACCAACGCGAGCAGCAATGTCGCGATAAGATAAACCTCAATCGCGATAGGCTACAATCCGACCTTTGACCTTTCTCAAAGTCGTAAACGTGATGGTACGCATTTCTCCTCCTTACACGAGGCATCACAACAACGTTTTAACAGGCAACGCGGGTCAACTGCTGTTTGTGTATGAGAAATCGGTTGGAAACTTTCCTCATATGAGCACGTTGTAGGTGTCGCCACCGGCGCCAACCTTGTGCGAATGCTCTGAAAAGCTAATCATTTGCTTATCACACCATCTTTTTCCTATCGGTTAAATTTCGCGTCTGTAGCACGTCATCTTCGTGGTGTAGCAATTTTAATGGCCAGTAGTGTAGTTAATTAACTTGTATTATATAATAAAGCCACATTTTCTTGACACAATCCTCATGTCCGGACAATAGAAAAAAACTTAAGAAAGGCAAACACTGATAATAATCTTGTTCTTTACGGCCTTGGAGTGTGCTCCCGTCATTATACGTAGGTGGAGAAGGGTAACCAAATTCACTGTACAGTCACATTAATGCGACCACCAGCAAAAAGCATAAGTAACCACTCTTTCTACATCTACATCTACACCTACATGACTACTCTGCAATTCACATTTAAGTGCTTGGCAGAGGGTTCATCGAACCACAATCATACTATCTCTCTACCATTCCACTCCCGAACAGCGCGCGGGAAAAACGAACACCTAAACCTTTCTGTTCGAGCTCTGATTTCTCTTATTTTATTTCGATGACCATTCCTACCTATGACGGTTGGGCTCAACAAAAAATTTTCGCCTTTGCTAGAGAAAGTTGGTGACTGAAATTTCGTAAATAGATCTCGCCGCGACGAAAAACGTCTCTGCTTTAATGACTTTCATCCCAACTCGCGTATCATATCTGCCACACTCTCTCCCCTATTACGTGATAATACAAAACGAGCTGCCCTTTTTTGCACCCTTTCGATGTCCTCCGTCAATCCCACCTGGTAAGGATCCCACACCGCGCAGCAATATTCTAACAGAGGACGAACGAGTGTAGTGTAACCTCTCTCTTTAGTGGACTTGTTGCATCTTCTAAGTGTCCTGTCAATGAAACGCAACCTTTGGCTCGCCTTCCCCACAATATTATCTATGTGATCTTTCCAACTGAAGTTCGTAATTTTAACACCCAGGTACTTAAAAAATGGTTCAAATGCCTCTGAGCACTATGGGACTCAACTGCTGTGGTCATAAGTCCCCTAGAACTTAGAACTACCTAAACCTAACTAACCTAAGGACAGCACACAACACCCAGCCATCACGAGGCAGAGAAAATCCCGGACCCCGCCGGGAATCGAACCCGGGAACCCGGGCGTGGGAAGCGAGAACGCTACCGCACGACCACGAGATGCGGGCACCCAGGTACTTAGCTGAAACGCAGAGTGCTGTGAGACGTGCAGGAAGAGACTCAGTGGAAGATACCGACAGGAATGTGAAGCCCCATGCCGACGTCAGTGCCTTGGCGAGCTGCGCTAGGTTTCTCGGTTAAGGACCCGTTGCTCGAAGAGTACGGTCGAAGTGGTCCCACAGATTCTCGATTAGCCGGCAGGGGTGGCCGAGGGGTTGTAGGCGCTACAGTCTGGAACCGTGCGACCGCTGCGGTCGCAGGTTCGAATCCTGCCTCGGGCATGGATGTGTGTGATGTTCTAAGTTCTAGGGGACTGATGACCTCAGATGTTAAGTCCCATAGTGCTCAGAGCCATTTGAACCATTTTTTGATTCTCGATTGGGTTTCAACCCGGGGAGTTCTGTGACCAGGGGAGTACGGTAAACTCGTACTGGCGCTGTTCGAACCAAGCACTTACACTGCGAGCTGTGTGACACGTTGCATTGCCCTGTTGGTAAATGCTTTACGCCAAGGAACTCGTGTGGGGACGGACATGGTCCCCAAGGATAGTGCATACTTGTGTTGATCCACTGCTCTTTCAGAATGATGAGGTCACCCAGAAAATGCAACGAAAACATTCCCCAGGCCATGAAACCTCAGTTGGTTGCAAGGTGTTTGTCTTCAGAAGTTTCATGCCGTACACATCAACGGCGGCCCGTCCGGTGGAGCATAAGACGTCATCCGTCCGATGAAGCATAAGACGTGATTCATCTGAAAAGACCACCTTTCGTGATTGCATGAACCAGGCGTCGGTTACGGAGGACCATTTGCAGCAACGTTCACTGCAGGGTCGCAGAGGAGACACTGTTGGCAGCCCCTTGGTTCGTCTGGGCGGTCAGTTGCTCAAAAGTTGCACGTCTTTTCACCAGTACACATTTTCGCAATCGTCATTCACCCTTGTCATCTACGTCCTATTGTGCACCACTGTTGCCTCGGTGCCGATTATGGATAGTGCACAGCATACTTTAACCACGCCAGCACGCAAATAGTTCACAAATTCGACCGCTTCCGAAACACTTCCACCGTTGGCCAGAAATTCAAAGATCATGCCCTGCTGCACTTCATAAAATAGCTCCGTTTCTTATTCGCACATTTAGAAGAAAGATATTCAGTGACTTTGTTCATGTGATATGGCTGTCTCTTTTTTTTTTTTTTTTCAGTTACGTCCAATTCTGTGGCTCCTAGGGTGCTCTTAAATCACTGTTTTTGCTGCGCGGAGTGGCCGCGCGGTTCGTGTCGCCATGCACGGATTGCGCGGTACCTCCCGCCGGAAGTTCGAGTCCTGCCTCGGGCATGGGTGTGTGTGTTGTTCTTACCATAAGTAGTTTAGGTAGTGTGTAAGTCTAGTGACCGATGACCTCAGCAGTTTGGTCCCTTAGGAATTCAAACATATTTGAGCATTTTAACAAATCACTGTTTAAAAATGATCGAAGGACGCTTAAAACAATTGTAATGTGCGTTAGAAAGAAGATGTTGGTCAAAACAAAGTTTATTCCGATTTAACTACACAATATCAGGACCACCACAACAATGGTTAAATCAAAATATGTTTTGATTTTATCTGCAATTGTTTTAAATTTCCTTTTCAAATTTGCAAAGAGTAGTTAACAAGATCAAAGGATCCATAGCAATGGATGTAACTGAACGCACCACAAGAATCCAGCCAATTCATATGTATGAAGTACTGCTTATTTAAGTAAATTCTTATGTCAAGAGTATACTAACAAACGAGTTATAAATTCCCTGATATTAGGTTGTCCTTCCCCTCCTCTACAAGAGGGTGAGAGTATATGCGAAAGCAATACAGAAAAACTTTAATATCTATATGTACTTTCATTAAATATTTTTGTATTGCCTGAATATTAGGTTCGTGTCTCGAAACATGTTGCTTCATTAAATAATTTAAGGAAGTCGTCAGAAATTTGTGACTCGTAGCTTAATCTCTGAACGATTTTTTTCATATTTTGAGTCAGTTGTGGTCAAATCCAGGTGAGGTCTGAACCTCGCCCATTTCCGTAACTGTGCCTGTTTGGTCAGTTTCCTATTGGGTGCGACATGGCATCTGAACCCTTAATGTTCCTTGCCTGAAACAGCTGAAAGAAGTCCAGTGATAAGACATGCTGAAGACTTCGTGCTTCTCAGAGGAATTATGGAAGAATCAGTGATGCAGTAGAATGAATGAACAGTATACTGATAACAGAATATTGAGTGAAAGTAAACCAAAGAAAGAAGAAAGTAATGAGAAGTAACTGAAGTGAGACTACCAATAAACTTAACGCCAGGGCCGAGCAGTAGATGAAGTGAAGGAATTCTGCTACCTTAGGAGCAAAATAGCCCATTAGGACAAGCAATATGGATATAAGAACAGACTACTGTATGGAAAGAGTGTATTCCTAGTAAAGGAACGTACTAATATCAAGCATATGCCTCAATTAGAGGAACAAATTTCTGAAGACAGACATCAGGGGTATAGCATTCTATATCATAGTTTGTATGACGGAATAGGATGGTAGGATATATCCGGAAACATCAGGAAGCAAATTTCATGATTAGCACAGGAGTCGAAGTGGTGGATGGGTCGTATCAAATCAGTCAACAGACTCATGCTGAACAAAATGCACAAAAACAAACAGTATGTAGGTCAGCCCTGCTAACCATTTTGCAAGGTTTCCAGTTCCATATAACGGCTAATTTGGCTAGATGATCGGCGTCTAAGGCAGCGGTTCTTCTGCGTCAGAACAAGTGAAAAAATTTTATGCATTCAAAGTCAAAGCTAGTTTCAGCCAAGGAGGGCCATTGTTTACAGTGCGCTTCTGCTCACTACTAAAAATACTAACAGGGAACTCTGCACCATGTGAATACATTTACCAGTCAGTTGTACACATCAAAAATAACATTGGTAATTGCTGCACAAACAGCTCTGTCCATGACCACGAAACAAGAGCTAGACTCAACTTACATTTACCAAGAATAAATAAACATGAAACTCAAAACAGCATTTTCTACCAAGAAATAAAAGTGAACAATAAATTACCAAAAGAGATTAAAGAAATTTCAAAAATACAATTTAAAAGAGCAGCTAAAAAGTACCTGTCATACATTGAGAGTAGGGGTTTGGTAAAAAACAATGTTACACAAATAAATAATAATAATGATTATAAAACATCCAAAATTCCACATAACACATTGACACTGTGTTTTTTCCTTCTTTCTTCCTTTTCTACAAATACTACCCCCAAGCTATGCACATCACAACACTAACACCTCTTCCTCTTCCTGACTTCAACATCTCACTCATTAAAGAGGGATGGTGACTCAGTTTTCAGGGTAGCAAATGGGAGGTCACCGGTTGTGTGCGTAGTGAGTGAAGTGTTACGAAACACTGTGTGTATAGTGTGTGCAGTGACTGATAGTGAGATATGAGTGAAAAGTGTGGCTTTACATTATTTAATAAGTTGTTTGTAAAAAAAGAATTGCATACCAGGAGTAAATCTAATGATTGTCTCTAGGTAGACGTCTGTAAATGTATGTGTATACGAATTAGCTTATATTAAATTGGTCTAAACTTGTAAATACTGTGAATGTCTTATATCCTTGTAAAAAGAGATCTACGGATGAATAAATCTACCACTACTACTACTACTACTATTACTAGAGAGCCAACTTAAGCCAAAATCCAACGTCGCCTATAGAACAGGCGTTTTTCTACTACGCCTACTAAGTAGAAACCGATAACACACACGAATTACCTCATTATGAACCTCTAAACATAATATCGATGAGGGTAATTAGATGACCACCTGCATCTTCTCTGTCTCTTTTGATTGAAATCCAGCTGAAAAAGAAAATAACAATCGCATCGAGTTACGTTAAACTGTCGTATGTCTTCTGGAATCGTGTTGGAAAGGAACAAGCATCAAGTAGCTGACCGGCAGTCCGGAAATATTTTTTCCATAGTTTCCATAAATTGATTAAATGGAGTTACGATTCCTTTCGCAAATGGCATAGTCGATTTTATCGATGGTATTTTAAACTCAGCTCATTCCTTTTATCTAATGGCATACACCTACAGAAACGTTAAATTTCGCCATTTCTTCCTTTGCGCAATTATTATACAATAACAACCATTTCTGAAGCTCTACGCCCAGTCTCTCCGGTGCTAGCATTTCCACATGATACGTTCTAAACGAAGTAATTGATTTTGTTTATTTACTTATTCCATGTGGTTCAAAATGAACAAAATACAAAAGTAGTTTCGTATATTTGAAGGTAATCAGAAATGGAGCTGATCTTAAAAGGTTTGTAAAAATATATATTCTTCGACTACGTTAAGGGGAACCATTACGAAATGTTCTGCAGCGGCGTAGCTCTCACCTGCCAAACACAATCACAACGGATATATACCTCGCTCCATATCGTTCTTTTCGTTCCTCTACTGACCTAACACTCAACTTTGCACAGAAAGTATTCGTGGTTACTGGTTTATCGTCGTGTGACATGGCACGAAAATTATACATACGTTGACATCTCTGCATCCTAGAAACTAAGTTTCTACTTGCGAGTTTTCTGAGTGGAACCGTTATACTAATACACTTATTGTAGTCTTACAGCCAGAAATGATTTTCTTGAAGAATGTCTTAAAACACCGGTTGTATTTTATAGTATTGTATTCTTTGACGCAGCGAGAACAAAATGGTAGACCAGTAAGTCTGAATACATTATTTTAACTCTTGGCGTCGTAGGTTTATGTAATGAATGGTTTTCACTGCATATCGTACAGAGGAAGTCTTCTTACATAATTGAACAATTATGGGCTAAAGCAAATAATAATTATACTGCCATGTTTTAACCCAGAAAGTATCGCCAATATATTTACAGAAGTGAGCGTTGCTTTCAGTAATGGCCAACAACCGAAATTTGCAGATTGTTTGAACGCAAGGATTAGTGAAAATACCAATATCACCATGTTAAGCTTACTACAATTAATTAAGAAGAGTTTTACACCAGGCGCGTTTCGCTTTTATTTTTTGATCATTGTGGAAATATGGATAGGTATGTTGGTATGTTTGTACTTTTGGTTGTTATAGATTGCAGGCAGTATTTCTTTATAGAGTGCATTTTACTTAGTGTATTTTTGCCTTTGGTCCACATGTTCTTTAAAACATTGTTTTTGCTTCTCTATTAGCGGAGGTACAAATCGAAGGAAGCTTTGTTGTGCACATACATTGACAGTTTTTTTGCCTTTTTGCACACTCTCTTACGCTGTATTGGTGTTCGTTTCACCTCACTTTCATTAATTACAGTATTCTCAAGGCACTGAAAGAAATAATAATTGATTTTAACAACTGATGCGGAAAATGGGCATGCAAACAGACATAAAATAGTAATAGTACAGACGTATGACAGTTGGAATAATACTACGTTGTTACATAACAGAAGATATTTTCGCTATAGCAGTTACTCTTGACAGTAGTTTGAACGAATTAGGAATCTTGTACTCTGATAAATACCGCGTAATGATGTGTACTGTATCTTATGCAACAATCACCAATGTCTTTGCAGAAGTGTACCGTGCAGTCATTATATTACCGATGAATATAACGAAGCTTACTAATGGTCTACAAGAAAGCTGTGATCGAAAAATTTTAATAAATGATGTCCCTGTGAGGTTGGGACAAGCGAGAGAGAGAAATGGTGGCACTGATGAGCAACGGTGTAGTATGATGACACGTTACCTACACTGTGTGCCGTAGCATCTCGCTGTGTTGAGCCGACTGCGGCTGGCGGTTTTTTACGATGACCTCTGTGATGGACACAGACACCACGTGTGGAGTCCTTCTTTAAAACAAGGCGTTTCTCGAACAGTCACAATTACTTTGGTGACCACCAATAAGTATAGTTTGAAAAGACGGAAATTATTCGCGTACAGTGGGAACACTTTAAAGTAATGGGCTGTTTTGCTTTGTCAAAAATATGATTCTGTTTGTTGTTATGCTGAATGATAGTAACATGTATTTTAAGCTTAAAATGATTGAATTTCAAGATTTGGTCACGTGATCGAAAGCAATGTTAGTGGTTGTAGCTCTGGCGACGTCACAGGCTAGCAGAGACAAACTTATGTGTTTTATAGGAGTGTAAACCGGAGTTTCTAGTGTATCACCGAATTTTTTATGCAAGTAGTTTATTTATTTAGTGATGGAAAACGTGTTCACAACTTGTAGGAAACAATGGAAAGGAATTTTGTGGATGCTGACAGTGGAAAGCTTCCTAAATCTGACGCATTTATGGTGTCTTCGTTCTTCAAAAACAACCCAGATATTTATGTTCCGGAAGTAAGAAACGTGAAATTCGCATCGTAATTAAAACGTATCTCCATTTTAAAACTAATTATTGTTAGAGATATTTGAATAAAATTTGAAAGAAAGTGTAGTTGTTTGTGCCAACGGACTGACTGTAAAGCTACTACGTATTATAATACGCGATAAATGTGTTTGCAAATACGGGTGGCCAGTCATTGTATTCCTACCAAATGCGTTTCACTTTTGCATTAACATTCTCATCTGTGATCACACTAAAAATTACTTAGTATGTGCGCGTTTGTGCACTTACAATTCGGATTCGGTTTAATTTGTGCGTATATATAAGCTCAACTGGTGCATTTGTCACTTTTCACAAATCATTAAGCCCAATAGTTTTGTGTTGTTTGTCTACGAAGAAAACTGTCAGATTAAATCGCGTTAGTGACACTCTTGATTTCTCTAATTATTGAATGTGGAGGGATTAGATATTAGGCTGTTCTCTGGCCGTTAATATACGTATATAGATTGCAACATCTGCTTTGTCAAAATGACTTTCTTTCTTATCCCATTCGTTTCCCACCTTCAGTATGTACCACGAAACTGTGCTTATTGCTGATACGCTGGGGTGTTTACTTATAAAAGTGATAATTAAATAAATAAACACACATGGTGACCACTATGTCGTTTGGACCTCTACGAGCGAGTCTAATACCATCTTCTCATCCTTTGAAGCACTGCGAAACAATGTTTTTTTTTTTTCAGGACATCATATAGATGTATTTGTACATAGTGTTACTACACACTAACTTGCCCGCCCGTCTAGCCGCACGGTCTAACACGCTGCATCACGAGCAGGAAGGCGCGCCGGTCCCCGGCACAAATCCGCCCAGCGGATTGGTGTCGGGATCCGATGTACCGGCCAGTCTGTGAATGTATTTTAAGGTGGTTTTCCATCTGCCTCGGCGAATGCGGGCTGGTTCCCCTTATTCCGTCTCAGTTACACTATGTCGGCGATTGCAAACACTGTCTCCACGTACGCGTACACCATAATTACTCTGTCACGCGAACATTGGGGTTACACTCATCTGGTACGAGGTGTTCCCGGGGGAGGGGGGGGGGGCGGTCAACTGGGGGCCGTACCGCACAATAACCCCGGGTTCGGTGTGGGGCGGCGGTGGGGTAGGTGTACTGCTGTGGCCTGTTGTGGGGTTGTGAAACACTGTGGGCTACCGCAGGACGAAGCCTCTCCGTCGTTTTAGGCCCCGGTTCAATACACAATACACTATTTTACCCACTTTTAGAAACATAAATTCCGAAACAGTATACCAGCGTGAATAGGTAGTAGGAATAGATAGTACGAGCAGTGTGCTAGCCAGTGACGTCACAGGCATCACATGACTCAAAAGGAGCCATTTAGCAGTCTTGCAGATTATATGATTGTGTTTCGGTTGTCTTTTTTTGTTTTAAATGCAGAAGTTACTGAGAAATATGTGAATGAGCATAAAGTGACATAATTAACAATTTAAAACGATATACAGAAAAGAGAACTCTATTGTCGACTCGTGGCATCTCGGGGACACGCAGAAAACCGAGACGCAGGGTTTGTTTTATTTTAATTAATAGCTTAATTCCTTAGTGAAATAAATTTAGTATCACACGGTGCAACAGTCTGAAATCTGTTACGCTTCCATTATATTTCATTATGCACAAAAGCGAGCTCAGAATTGTAACAACACAGTGTTTTCTAATGCCGGCGTACGCAGCACCTTCCAATATTCATTCCCGAGGTGAACAACTTGAGAAAAAGAGGCTGCCGGAGCCCATACATAATTAATAATTACCCCTACAGCGCCTGCGGGGGCCGCCGGGCTATTGGCTATTTTGCATGCCGGAGCTGAGAGCTGCGCCGGTGGTGGGTGGCGGCGAGCGGGAGGGGGAAGAGGCGGCGACGAAAAAAACTTTAAATCTGTAAATTTACTCCGGCATTTTCGCCCGAGAGTAAAGCAAACAGCGGGCCATCAGCGGAGGCGAATCTCTCACCGAGCCGATGAATGTTTCACCACGGCGCGTCACCAGCAGCAGGTAGCCGTCCCGACCGGGAACGATGCGAAGTGGGCCCGCCCAGCCGAAACATCGAGCCACGTCTCGTGTTAGATTGTGTCTCGGCATGTCGTCAGTGTTAATCAACACACACACACACACACACACACAAACACACACACACACTGATAAGTGAAACATCCACTCCTAGCCGCGAGACACAGAGTCGCATGGTGACGCTGTTGGCACTTTGGTGCGGTAAGCGAAGTAAATAAACGGAACAGAGAGGGAAAAATGGTTCAAATGGCTCTGAGCACTATGGTACTTAACATATGTGGTCATCAGTCCCCTAGAACTTAGAACTACTTAAACCTAACTAACCTAAGGACATCACACACATCCATGCCCGAGGCAGGATTCGAACCTGCGACCGTAGGGTCACGCGGTTCCAGACTGAAGCGCCTAGAACCGCACGGCCACACAGGCCGGCCGAACAGAGAGGAGAGGAGAATAGTTGCACGAAAAGCTTTTATATAAAGTTAGTGCTGGGGGTCTCCATATCAAACGTTTAAGTTACCGGAAACCCACCTCTAAGACAGGAGTCCGCAGCTCGTGGTTTAGTGGCTAGCGTTGCTGCCTCTGGATCACGGGGTCGCGGGCTCGATTACCGGCCGGGTTGGGGATTTTCTCTGCACGGGGACAGGGTGTTTGTGTTGTCCTTCTCATTTCATCATCATCATCATTTGTGACGGTAGCTAGATTGGATTGTGTAAAAATTGGACAGTGCCAAAACTGGGACTTTGTACGGGCGCTGATGATCGCGTAGTTCAGCGCCCCACAAACCAAACGTCATCATCATCTAAGAGAAGACTTCAGCCGTTCGAGTTGGCGACGCAGCCTCAACCCAGCGAGGAATGCTGCAGCAGTCGGTGTGTGGTCTGGTACTGCGTTCTGCATACACCTCGAACGTATCCCAGATGTCACAAGTGGTATGTAAAGGGATAGAGCTATACACGTGACCTGGAACCAGCAGAGGAGTGCCATGTCGGAACCAGGGCACCGCCAAATCGGTCGCAGCTGGCGAGCGGATTACTAGGTAAGCGGAATGGTAGTTGGAGCTAGATGAATGGGACATTCTGTTCCAGAAGTCGTTAACAAATTCAGTATTCCGAGGTCGAAAGTGTTAAGAGTGTCCCAAAAATACAAAATTTCAGGCATTACCTCTTATCACGGACAACGCAGTGGGTGACGGACTTACTTTCCCTATATTCACCCAAGAAACACGTCAACCATTCGCCTTCCCTACCTTCTCGTTCCATTTCATATCGCTTTGCAACGTTACGCCCATATATTTAAAGGACGATATTGCGTCAAGCAGTACACTACTAATGTTGTATCAGAATATCACAGGTTTGTTTTTCCTGCTCATCTGAATTTTCTCACATTTAGAGCTAGCTGCCATTCATCACACCTACTAGAAATTTTCTGTAGGTTATCTTGTATCTTCCTACAGTCACTCAACTTCGCCACCTTACCGTACATCACAGCAACAACAGCAAACCACCGCAGAGTGCTTCGCACCCCGTCCGTCAAATCATTGATATAGAGAGATAACAACAGCGGTCCTATCACACTTCCCTGGGACACTCCTGACGATACCCTTCTCTCTGATGAACACTCGCCGTCGAGGGCAACATACTCGGTTCTATTATTTAAGAAGTCTCCGAGCCATTCAGATATCTGATAACTTATTCCCTATTAACGACATTTAGTGGGGCACAGTGTCAAAAGCTTTGTGAAAGTGTACAAATATTGAATGTGCTTGTTGGCCTTCACCCACAGTTCGAAGTATATAATGTGAGAAAAGGGCCAGCTGAGTTTTGCACGAGCGATTGTTTCTAAGACCATGCTGACTGGTGGGCGTAAGCTTCTTAGTCTCAAGAAAATTTATTATATTCGACTGAGAATGTGATCAAGGATTCTGCAGAAAACCGAAGTTAGGGATATGGGTCTGTAATTTTGCGGGTCTGTTGTTTTACCCTCTCACTTGCGCTTTCTCCACTCACTTGGGACTTTGTGATTGGCGCGATATTCTCTATAAATGTAAGCTAATCAAGAGACCAATGCTGTTAGATTACTCTTTGTAAAACCCGGTTGGGATTCCATCCAGACATGCTGACTTAATTGCTTTCAAATCTTTCTACGCCAGGGATGCTTATTACTGTGTCGTCCATATGGAAGTGTGTCCGATGATCAAATGACGGTGTGTTCGTACGATTCTCCTGCGTGAACGATTTCTCGAACGTGAAATTTAAAACCGGTTTTCGCTTCGCTATGTTCAACTGCCACACCGGACTGGTCAACACCAAACGAGAAAGCGCAGTGGTTAGGACACTGGATTCACATTCGAGGGGACGATGGTTCAATCCCGTGTCTTTCCATCCTGATTTAGTATTTCGTTAAATACTAATCTAAGCCCCTTCCTACTGGTCAACAGGGGATTGAATGGAAGCCTTATACCCGCTTAGTGATTTAATATAGGATCAGAATTTGCTCGGATTCTTTTCCATATCTAGTGCTAAGGTATCGTCATCGTCGAGCAGATGGACATTGATATGACGTCGAGCATGTGCTTCTCCGCGCCGTATCGACGACTCAGACGCTTTTGTCTCTGCCGCGACAGGAACTGCTGTTTGGCGACTAAGCCTTTCTCTGGACGCAAGGGATAGCTCCATACATGGTCGTCATCTCGACAGTACGACGGGAGTTTCCAGCCAGCTCTGCTCCCACCGGGATGCCAACAGAAGACCACTATGCAACGAGCCCAGAAGCGTGACACACCTCGGCGTCACCATAGGCGCCGCCGCCAGCCGCACTCATTGTTGATTGAAGATAAACCTCTTTGCAACCGTCATCGGGCCTTCCTCGGTTGTACAGCATCTTTTCTCAGTACAGAATCCCATCCAACACTAAGCCATCAGAGCCATCCTGCTATAGATGCCAGTAGTCCACTCTGATGACATAGTGATTATCACAAGGAGCAGAGCCGCTCGAAGTAGCCGCGCCGTCTGTGGCGTCTTGTCACGGTTCGCATGGCTCCCTCCGTCGGAGGATCGAGTCCTGCCTTGGGCATGGGTGTGTGTGTTGTCCTTAGCGTATGTTAGGTTAAGTTAGATTAATTAGTGTGTAAGCCTAGGGACCGATGGCCTCAGCAGTTTGGTCCCCTAGTCCTTACCACAAATTTCCAATTTCCAAGGAATAGGTGGCGTCAAGCTATACACGGAAGACTTCCAGAAGTGTGTCAAACGGTGGAACCCTGGGCATCACTATGGCACTTGGCTTCAACGTCACTAAGAGCCACGCCACGAAAATTACAAAACACAACAGACTAGCCATCCCAGAAGTCCAGATTCTTGGAGAAACGATCAGGTGGACTGACACAGTGTGATATGTTGGCGTCGTACTCGACAGGCAACGTACGTGGCGGCAATATATCCAAGATGTTAGAAGCAGTGCGTTGGGAGTTGTTCCCATCTTTTAATGCAAAATCTGAACTTTCTATCAACTGCCGACAATGTACAGGAAGTTACGGACTACATTTGCATTGTTTGGGGCATGCAGACAAAACCCATACACATCATTGTCAGAAACAGTCTGAGAAGCTTATAAGGCTGTGATTAAAAATAGTTGTTAGGAAAAAAATTCAGTACTTTGCGCCGTTTCCGACTGAATTACCAATGAAGTTAGTGAATGAGGTCGTTGCGCGCAAATTCAAGCAGTTTGCCAGTGAGTGTCGCCAAACGTAGCGTTTGCTGGCGTAGCCTAAATTCATCACATCCGAAAACGGCACATTTTTATAGCAAGCATCTGAACAAGGGGCAAATCACGGACCCATAGATGTCTGTGAATCACAGCAATTTAGCTCGTACGAGTACTTGAATTTGCGCCTGCAACGGCCTGAAGGCTAACGTCCATGCTAATTAAAACGGCGCAACGTGTCCTATTTTTTCTTAACAGTTATTTCTCAGCACACCCTACCCCGAAACAGTCTTACAAACTTTTCAGGCTGTTTCTGTCCACCCTGGAGAGGCTCCAGGCACTACAAATTAAGGCGCCATGGTGATTTCAAGTGGCTTCCAATTTCCCAGCAGGCTGCTTATGCGAAACCACCGCAGCGCTGTAAACCCCAGAAAGATTGAAGGAGACAGTTGTAAAATTCTACAAGCAGACAAGAGCATCAACCAACCAACCAACCAACTTTCCGGACAATTAGTAATGCCACATGGCTAACGAGGCCGCTGTAAGAAACTGGCAATTGTGCTAAGCATGCAGAAGAGCTCCACCTGAAGCAGATTACCAGACAATAGTTCCCGCTAAGGGAATAGATGTCCCCTAAAACTATACCTTACCAAACCTTGCCGTAAGTGACACATGGTAAGCACGGCACCTAACTCCTTTTAAAGACAGAAGAAAGCGACCGTATGCGAAGGATCATTCGAGTGGCGATGCAAGCACAAATCGCATATAAATCTCAAGGGTCACTTTTACAGCCCTTAATACCCGACGTTAACGCTACGTTAACGCTACACATGACGTACTTCAAAACAATGGCATACCAAAACTCGCTGCTCTGACTGTATGGTGGGCTAAATCGGGTAGACCAGAATAAATTTAAAAATGTGGCAGCTCACTCTATATAAGATAGTCATCAGTTGCACTGCATCGAAAATAACCTTGTAATTCTTCATGCAATGAAGAAGGGCTACTTCATCGACATTTTTTAAGAGAGAAAAATTTAAGTTCACTTGATAAAAGCCAAGGGAAAGCAGCTTAAGGAGCAGTCGACATTAAGGTGCACCAGTTTGTTTCATATCTGCCGCCCGTTATTGACAGCTTCCTTTAAAGATTTTCCGCGAGTTCGCCGCTATAGCTAGTTGTTTGTAAACATACTGTTGTAAGCAGTCGATGTTGCGTCCAAGCTACGCCAGAGCCCTCATCAGTTTCCGGTGGTTAAAATTTTACTCGTTACAGGCCGTACCTTCACGCCCGACTCGGAGACTGTTCATTCCCACTACTTTACACTTTTATCAATTCCAAATAATAACTTTCAGCTATTATTTAAAAAAATGATACCTTTAACTCTGAAACACGCCACAATAAAACTCTTTTAAGCTAAAGCATGTCAACACTATTTCGTATTGTACGTTTTTACAATTAGGGCACTCCCATTTTTCTCATGACATCATTGGACGCAAGACTTTTTTAAAAATTCACTTGACTTCTATTATTTTTTTTCATATGACGTTGCTTCTCTACAGCCTAACGTAAGCTCTATATTATTTCTGTATTCGTTCCATACACAAATAAGCATTCTCGTCTGCTCTCTCTCTCTCTCTCTCTCTCTCTCTCTCTCTATATATATATATATATATATATATATATATATATATATATATATATATATATAGAGAGAGAGAGAGAGAGAGAGAGAGAGAGAGAGAGATCTATATGCCCGTCTTATTAACCCTTACATTTAGCAGTTTCAGCTACTCTTGCCAGTGGTCTAATATAAAGGGCGAAACTTAATAAAGTTCTAAAAGAAGCAACTGGAGCGGCTTTTCATTAAAGGAGCAGATTTAAGATAATTCTCAGTTATTGTTCCGCAACAGTTGCACGTTTTAAATTAGATTGCTTGTTTCGATCACTCAGGATCATTTTTAGGTCAGTTAGACCAGTGCTGTCTGTTCAGAGTACTCTGACAAGGGAAGCTCTCCATCGCAGCCCCCTAGGATTTAGTGGTAAGAGCGCCCAGTGGGCAGATCAGGCATGAACAGAGGAAGAAGATGTATTGAACTGCGAAAAAAAAGTACAATAGAAACAGTGAATGGTCCAAGGACTGTGAAACGGTTAAGCCGTGTTCAAACCTTTTTCTGCAATTTTTTTTTTCTTTTTCGCTGTTCGCTCCATTCCGATTTGCGCCTGTGTCGTGGTGTAAGAAAGGAACCTGTAATGACAGTTGATTCTGCACACCTACTCTATTAGCATCGGAAAGGAAGTTGCTTTCGAATTCGAACCGCAAACCTTTGATGACAATGCAACAAGTCAATCGAATTCTCCACCGGAAAACATGTCTGCTGTGTCACCCAGCATTAGTTATAGTATATGCGTCATATAACAGGGATCTCTTACGGACGCATCTAATTTATACAGCTGGTAAGTGAGTGAGATATACCTCTGCCCGGTTTAGATGTTCGTATGAATGTGAATCTGATCGCTCCCAAGGAAATTACTTGTCACATAAGCTGCAACAAATGAACCCAACAGTTTCACAATCACGCAGTTTCTCTGCTGTCTGTAAAAAAAAAAAAAGAAAGGTGTAACATAGTTCATTTGTTCACAGTTTATTTTTGGTTTTCACCTCTGTGAGACGTATCTCGCTTGCTCTCACTATTCATCACGTTTATTTGCGACGGTAACGTACACTCCTGGAAATTGAAATAAGAACACCGTGAATTCATTGTCCCAGGAAGGGGAAACTTTATTGTCACATTCCTGGGGTCAGATACATCACATGATCACACTGACAGAACCACAGGCACATAGACACAGGAAACAGAGCATGCACAATGTCGGCACTAGTACAGTGTATATCCACCTTTCGCAGCAATGCTGGCTGCTATTCTCCCATGGAGACGATCGTAGAGATGCTGGATGTAGTCCTGTGGAACGGCTTGCCATGCCATTTCCACCTGGCGCCTCAGTTGGACCAGCGTTCGTGCTGGACGTGCAGACCGCGTGAGACGACGCTTCATCCAGTCCCAAACATGCTCAATGGGGGACAGATCCGGAGATCTTGCTGGCCAGGGTAGTTGACTTACACCTTCTAGAGCACGTTGGGTGGCACGGGATACATGCGGACGTGCATTGTCCTGTTGGAACAGCAAGTTCCCTTGCCGGTCTAGGAATGGTAGAACGATGGGTTCGTTGACGGTTTCGATGTACCGTGCACTATTCAGTGTCCCCTCGACGATCACCAGTGGTGTACGGCCAGTGTAGGAGATCGCTTCCCACACCATGATGCCGGGTGTTGGCCCTGTGTGCCTCGGTCGTATGCAGTCCTGATTGTGGCGCTCACCTGCACGGCGCCAAACACGCATACGACCATCATTGGCACCAAGGCAGAAGCGACTCTCATCGCTGAAGACGACACGTCTCCATTCGTCCCTCCATTCACGCCTGTCGCGACACCACTGGAGGCGGGCTACACGATGTTGGGGCGTGAGCGGAAGACGGCCTAACGGTGTGCGGGACCGTAGCCCAGCTTCATGGAGACGGTTGCGAATGGTCCTCGCCGATACCCCAGGAGCAACAGTGTCCCTAATTTGCTGGGAAGTGGCGGTGCGGTCCCCTACGGCACTGCGTAGGATCCTACGGTCTTGGCGTGCATCCGTGCGTCGCTGCGGTCCGGTCCCAGGTCGACGGGCACGTGCACCTTCCGCCGACCACTGGCGACAACATCGATGTACTGTGGAGACCTCACGCCCCACGTGTTGAGCAATTCGGCGGTACGTCCACCCGGCCTCCCGCATGCCCACTATATGCCCTCGCTCAAAGTCCGTCAACTGCACATGCGGTTCACGTCCACGCTGTCGCGGCATGCTACCAGTGTTAAAGACTGCGATGGAGCTCCGTATGCCACGGCAAACTGGCTGACACTGACGGCGGCGGTGCACAAATGCTGCGCAGCTAGCGCCATTCGACAGCCAACACCGCGGTTCCTGGTGTGTCCGCTGTGCCGTGCGTGTGATCATTGCTTGTACAGCCCTCTCGCAGTGTCCGGAGCAAGTATGGTGGGTCTGACACACCGGTGTCAATGTGTTCTTTTTTCCATTTCCAGGAGTGTATTTTTACTACATGACTCATATTCTACAACCAATGTATAGTATGACAACTGCCAAGACTATAGAAAGAAAAGAAACATTTCAATGACCGAACGAACGGTTCATAATGTTGTGACAGAAAAGAAATCATGAAACTGTTTTCAACAAGGCTCATCCACTTCGCAGTCCAACACTCTGACCATGTAACCGCGACGTCACAGCTGTTAGTACTTCCTCGATATTGCACAAGCTAAACTTGTACCATTCAGTGTTCCTATTTTACTTTTTTTTCACAGTTCAGTACACCACCTTCCTGTGGTCATGCTTGATCTGTGTTCAGTTTTTAACGAGTTATCAACTGGGCAATCTTACCACTAAATCTGAGGGGGTTGCGATTGGGAGTTTCCCTTCTGAGTAGACAAGACGGGGTGCAGACCCAACTACTTAGATTTGAAGATGATCCTGAGTGATCGAAACATGTAATCTAACTAGAAATGTGTAACTGAGGGGGAACAGTGATTGAGAATTACGTTCAGTATCAGAGAGTTTATGATTCTCAGAAGTCGAATATAGCGGCTGTATTGAAAAAGAGCACATTGTCATTACACGCTGCCTGGCAACTAACATCTCAGAAACGACGAAACTTGTTGGCTGTTCACATGCTACTCTAGTGAGCATTTACGCGAAGCGATTGAAGAACAGTGAAACCACACGTAGGCAAAGAGGTACTGGACGTCCTAGCCTCATAAGGAGAACGTGGTTTCAGTGCTATACGGTGTCCTGTAGCATGTTCCTTGACTAGATCCAGGTAACAAACCATGGAGAAAGTCTTTCCGACATGCTGTAGTGCACGGCACATGGTCTTCGTGCCAAGCTGTGCTTCGCTCTGGAATCACAAAATATAAAAATTATGAGAAATGGTTTTTCTTGACTATAGTTTTTCTTGACATAGTTCCTCAGAATCGATAGCACTCTGAACAAAAAACTTCTTTTTGTGATTTTGTGAAAACTGATATTTTTGACGTCATGGCAGTGTACAAAATACGAGTTGGTACTTCCAAAGAAGGAAACAGCAATCAGACACCGTTAATAATGCTGTTTATTCGCACAAATAGAGCTGTTACCAATTTCGCACAGACAGTTTCATCTTCAGACGTCTTTGTATTATAAGGGGCGATCAAAAAGTTTCCTTTCGAAGGCCTTACAGTTCAGAATTGGTATGCCAAAGAACAAAATCGCCGTCAGCATCGGGATACTCAACCCACCGTCGCACCAGGTTGAAGGTATCCGTTTGATAAAACACCGTGTCTTGCCTCTTGAAAAAGTCCGCAGTTGCCTGCTGCTCATCGTCTTCCGACAGGAATCGTCCAGCGTTCAAGGTCTTTTCTACGGGACGGAAGGCGTAAAAATCGCGTGGAGAGAGATTAGAGCAATAGGGTGGGTACTCGAGTGTCTTCCACTTGAGTTGACGTAACCTCTACGTTACGATATTTGCGCTATCGGGACGTGTGTTATCGCGACCAACACAGAACTTGACGCACCATTCCGCAACGATGGTTTTCGGCATTTCACACAGATCTTTCATTCTCCGATGGATGTTCTTCGGGATCCAAGTAAAGAATAGCAGCATGTTAGTCCTCTCTGTATATTTTTAGTAAGAAAATAACCATAGTTCACGTTTCCTCATTTTCCGCACGCATGTCATGCCACAATACTCCCCTCTCTGCACGCAGTTCGTGGTCTTGTGGAAGCGTTCTCGCTTCCTGCGTACGGGGTCCCGGGTTGGATTCTCGGCGGGGTCAGGGATTTTCCCTGCCTCGAGATGGCTTCGTGTTGTTGTGTCTTGTTCATCATTATCATTCATCCCCATTATGGTCGGAGGCAATGGCAAACAACCTGCGCCAGGACCTTGCCTAGTGCGGCGGTGTGAGTCTCCCGCATCGTCCCCTACGCTCCTCGGAGTATGGGACCTCATCATGATCATCATCATCATCACCACTCCCTTGCATACATGTCAATGCTTATATACCCGCATCGGAGTCTCACTACGTTGCATATACGCTACAGAAACTCCCTCCAATGGAAGCATTTTGAGGAGCCCATCTGTCATCTTTCATTTCAGTTGTAGAAAAAAACAGCCAACAACTAATGTAAACAACATCAACTGTAGTATAAACATCAACAACCACCTGACGCTGAATCTGTCGGTTCTAAACTGATAACAGAATTATTTGAGTAAATAAACAGCATTAATAACAAGGGATGGTTGCTGATTTCTTCTTTGGAAGAACCCATTTGTAAAACTTTCTTTCTGGCACATAGAACCAGTCAGTTTTCTGGTATGTCACTTGAGTCATAATTGATAAGTTGTAATTCAGTAATTTGTCTCGTTATTTTTTTGCGCTTATGTAGTGATCAGCATAATTTTGCCGTATCAGAATACCTTCTCCATTTTTTTAAACAGATCAGTTAGGTATAAAAGTAGATACATTGGTCTTCATTCTCCTGATAAATGTCAGATTTGGTAATAAGATTTCCATTTCCAGAATTCAAGTCCTTCGGTGCACGCCGTACACCTCACATGGTTGAACGTGCGGCTCCGCAGCAGACAACGCCTACGTGATTCCATGTCAATAATAATATTCAGTTATACAGTTTAATGTAAATAACCAACCATTTCGACGTTTTCTGGTGGTCACAAGCTGCTGCTCGCTGCCACATTCGCTTGTTGATATATTTGTTGTGATGCCCAACACGTGGCAGCACTTGTGGGTGATGAAAAGTTTGAACATTGACAAACGTGTACATGTGGTTTACACTGAGGAAAAATATTTCAGTTGCAGTTAAGATACAGTAAAAGTTAATGCCCACAATTGTAGCCAGCTGTGTCCGTTATGATGGCAGTGGACGCGGGATGATCAAGACTGGATCGTGGATCACTGGTAATGTGTTGTGTCGTCAGATGAACCGCGATCATCTTCACCATGCCTAGTCTGTCGTATCAGCCATACAGTCCAGAAGTTAAAATTCCTGGGCGTAACGTTGCAACGGAACGAGCATATGAGGATTGTGGTAGGGAAGCCGAATGTTCGATTTCGGTTTATTGGGAGTTTTGTGTTAGCAGAAGAGCCAACACCGTGTTACGAGTGGAGGCCGAAATGCATGCGTTTTAGCTCACGCAGGCTGGCGTGAGGAGGGAAGAATTATACTGACGTGAGGTCTGGAACATGACAAAGAATGAGAATTCAGAAAATGAATTAGTTTGATACTTAACTTTAATCCATTAATGATGAACTTCGCTCTTGACGGTACATGATTCACAATATTATCTGTTCAGAATACATTCTTGAAGATAGTAATTATAGTAACTGAATATGGCACCTTGCTAGATCGTAGGAAATGACGTAGCTGAAGGCTATGCTGAACTGTCGTCTCTACAAATGAGAGGGTATGTAGACAGTGAACCATCGCTAGCAAAGTCGGCTGTACAATTGGGGCGAGTGCTAGGGAGTCTCTAGACTACACCTGCCGTGTGGCGGCGCTCGGTCTGCAATCACTGACAGTGGCGACACGCGGGTCCGACGTATACTAACGGACCGCGGCCAATTTAAAGGCTACCACCTGGCAAGTGTGGTATCTGGCGGTGACACCACAGGGAGAATTTCAGGAGAGTGTGTTAAAGGAGACCATATATAAGACACCCACGTATTTTTGAGTACTGGGCGAGTGTTTGGGGTCCGTGCAAGGTAGGATTAAAGGAATATATCGAAGTAATTCGTAGGCGCACTGCTAGATTTGTTGCCGGTAGGTTTGATCAGTACGTATTACGAAGAGACTTTGGGAATTCAAATTCGAAACCCTGGAGCGGAGACTACGTTCTTTTCGAGGAACATTACAGAGAAAATTTAGAGAACCGGCATCTGAAGCTGGCTGCAGAACGATTATACGGTTGCCAACATACATTTCGCGTAAGAACCACGAAGATAAGACGCGAGAAATTAAGACTCAAACAAAGGTGTATAGACAGTATTTTTTTCCTCATTTTACTTTCGAGTGGAACAAGAAAGAAAAAGAGTAGTTTGGCACAATGCACCCTCCACCCCTGCCACGCTCCGTACGGTGGTTTTCGGAGTATGTACCTAGATGTGGAAGCAGATAGCATGTTCTTCTAACGCCGCTGTTCTCGTATAGTGTTAAATGCACACAAAAAACTTTTAACTTCGAGTTGTTGAACTCGCTTGAGAAGCGCGTAGTCCTAGAACAACATTCGTTACGTATGTATAATAAACGAATGAAAGATGAGTGAAATCGGTGACCCATTGTGTGTGGGCTTCCTGGTGAGAATCGAAGCACTGATAAGTTCATTGCTTTTTGGAAGGCATAGGCGAACCACGTATAATGCAAGAGCGGACGATATCATTAAAAAAAAACTATACGTTTCTCCTTTGGCTCAAGCTTTGCTGTTGACTTGCTGTTGACAAAGTCGATACATTTTTATCGCAGTTGGGAGGGAAAAACACAGTTCCACCCCGAAACGCACTGCGTGGGGCGGCAGCAACGGACGAGATAGGCGGTTGTATAAAGATGGGATTTGCATGGCCGGAGTCTGTCCCGGCGTGGCGCCGCGGTAATAAATCGCGTTGACTTTTATGCTCTGAGAACTCCCGCGGCGCCGCGCGGGGCCAGAAGATTTGTCGCCACGGCGCCTAAAGGCCGCCCCCGGCTGCCGCGGCAATCTGGCTGGCGCTAGCCCGCGCTGGCGCCAGGATTTCCTCCCCCAGAGGCGCCCGCCGTGTTGGCGGGATGGCGGGCCGCATTCCGCGGCGGCGGCCAGGGAAAGGATGGGCCAGAGAGCGCCACAGCCGCCAGCACTTTCTCTCCGCCGCCAGTCGCCGCAGTAAATGACTTTACGCGCTACAGCATGCCAACTTCAGTAGCGCGTGTGAAGTGCTTAAAATTTTGAGAGTAGGTTGTAGCGCGTGGAGATAAGAATCAAGGGGAGGAATAAGAGAGAGCATGTTGTTGTCCTTCATTCGTGAAGTGTTCACAGAGGGCCAGTGCTGCAATCCAAAGAAATGCAGTCTGTAGTTATCCAACAAGGTTCAATTATAAGACTTATGTGTGGAATGGTTTCCCGTGGTGTGTCTACCTACAAGGTCATGTAAATCACACCTTAAAAATGCTTCTTGTGGTATATCTATATTGAAAAGTATGCTTTTCCCTGACAGCAGAAAGGATTCTCATATTTGTAACGAAATCATACAGAATCATTTCTGGTTACTTGAGTCCACAGTAGTACACTATTTCAGAAACGTCAGGAAAATGATTAAAATGAGGTCAATGTTGGAGCATTACATACACTGATACCTACTCTCTGGCCAGAGTTCTACAATTATTCGGAAACATCAGCGAAGTGTTGGAAATGAAGATTATGTGACTACTATCGACATGCGCACTTACACCCTGCTTACTTACTTTGCGCACTACAGCATTCCAACCTCAGCAAAGCATGCGAACTGCTTAAAATTTTATGAGTCGTTTGTAGCGTGTAGACATAGGAAGCAGAGGGAGGAGCAGGAGAGAAGAGATGTGGTAGTACTTCATTGGTGAGGTATTCACAGTAAGTCAATGGCAAAATCCAAAGAAATGCAGCCTGCAGCTGTCCTACAAGGTTCAGTTATTGGACCAATGTTTGAAATGGTTGCAAATTGTGTGTCTATCTGCTAGGTCATGCAAATTGTGCATTTGCACATTTATCTTGTGGTACGTCTATATTGAAAAATATGCTTTTACTCGATGGTACATAGGTTCCTCACATTTGGTGCGAAATAATAAATATTATTTCTTTCGTACCAAGTCCACAATCTTACAGCGTTTTAGAAACTTTATCGAGTGTATGATAATTAACTTTACGCTGTGAGCACTACAGGCGCTGTCACTTACTCTCTGCCACCATTTGCTGCAATACATGACTTTACTTGCTACAACATAGCAACACCAGTAATGCATGTGAACTGCTTAAAATTTTGTGAGCTGGTTATAGAGTGTAAAGGTAAGAAAAGAGGGGAGAATAAGGGAGCTACTAGGTGGTAGTCCTTCATTTGTGAGGCATTCACAGCGTCATTGGCGAAAAGAAATGCAGTCTGCAGGTGTCCCACAAGGCTCAGTTATTTGACAAGGCTGCACATTGTGTCTAGCTGCTAGTCTTTCTAAATGTATATTCATTAATAGAACTTGTATTTGCTTTACTTAAGTTGTGTGATCAATCATACCTGGGCATTGTATTTGAGTTCTGCTTTCTGTATCGATACCAAAGAGTGTTATAACAAAGTGGCTTTCACCATTCCTCACAGTGAGGAAGCTTCAAATGATGTACAAGCGAAAAGTGACGCGTATGAAGGTATAAGATAATAGAAGTAAAGTTTTTGCTTTACACGGGGATCGCAAACTTGCCATTTGTGAGATAATCGTGAATTTGTTATTAAGGGCCACTACAGACTTCAGTATGAAATATCGTCCTGATTAGTACTGATATGTTTGAAAAGTAACCTTTTAAATTACATCGCCATCTAATTGGGATCGAAATCACCCAATGTCTACCTTAAGAAGAAATACTAATACTGCTTCAGCACATGATATACACTCCTGGAAATTGAAATAAGAACACCGTGAATTCATTGTCCCAGGAAGGGGAAACTTTATTGACACATTCCTGGGGTCCGATACATCACATGATCACACTGACAGAACCACAGGCACATAGACACAGGCAACAGAGCATGCACAATGTCGGCACTAGTACAGTGTATATCCACCTTTCGCAGCAATGCAGGCTGCTATTCTCCCATGGAGACGATCGTAGAGATGCTGGATGTAGTCCTGTGGAACGGCTTGCCATGCCATTTCCACCTGGCGCCTCAGTTGGACCAGCGTTCGTGCTGGACGTGCAGACCGCGTGAGACGACGCTTCATCCAGTCCCAAACATGCTCAATGGGGGACAGATCCGGAGATCTTGCTGGCCAGGGTAGTTGACTTACACCTTCTAGAGCACGTTGGGTGGCACGGGATACATGCGGACGTGCATTGTCCTGTTGGAACAGCAAGTTCCCTTGCCGGTCTAGGAATGGTAGAACGATGGGTTCGATGATGGTTCGGATGTACCGTGCACTATTCAGTGTCCCCTCGACGATCACCAGTGGTGTACGGCCAGTGTAGGAGATCGCTCCCCACACCATGATGCCGGGTGTTGGCCCTGTGTGCCTCGGTCGTATGCAGTCCTGATTGTGGCGCTCACCTGCACGGCGCCAAACACGCATACGACCATCATTGGCACCAAGGCAGAAGCGACTCTCATCGCTGAAGACGACACCTCTCCATTCGTCCCTCCATTCACGCCTGTCGCGACACCACTGGAGGCGGGCTGCACGATGTTGGGGCGTGAGCAGAAGACGGCCTAACGGTAAGGGTGACCGTAGCCCAGCTTCATGGACACGGTTGCGAATGGTCCTCGCCGATACCCCAGGAGCAACAGTGTCCCTAATTTGCTGGGAAGTGGCGGTGCGGTCCCCTACGGCACTGCGTAGGATCCTACGGTCTTGGCGTGCATCCGTGCGTCGCTGCGGTCCGGTCCCAGGTCGACGGGCACGTGCACCTTCCGCCGACCACTGGCGACAACATCGATGTACTGTGGAGACCTCACGCCCCACGTGTTGAGCAATTCGGCGGTACGTCCACCCGGCCTCCCGCATGCCCACTATACGCCCTCGCTCAAAGTCCGTCAACTGCACATACGGTTCACGTCCACGCTGTCGCGGCATGCTACCAGTGTTAAAGACTGCGATGGAGTTCCGTATGCCACGGCAAACTGGCTGACACTGACGGCGGCGGTGCACAAATGCTGCGCAGCTAGCGCCATTCGACGGCCAACACCGTGGTTCCTGGTGTGTCCGCTGTGCCGTGCGTGTGATCATTGCTTGTACAGCCCTCTCGCAGTGTCCGGAGCAAGTATAGTGGGTCTGACACACCGGTGTCAATGTGTTCTTTTTTCCATTTCCAGGAGTGTAGTTTACTGTACACTCGAACCTGTTAATGGCTGTGTTCCACGTGTCGTCCTCGCAAATGCAGACAATATTGCTCTCGTTTCTGCAATAAGTTCCATCTTCATCTACATCCATACTCTAAAAATCACACTTAAGTGCCTGCCACGCAGTTCATCGAACCACCTTCAAAACAATTATCAATTTTTCCAATCTCGAACAGCGCGTCAAAAGGCAAACACCTGTATCTTTCCGAGCGAGCTCTGGTTTCCCTTATTTTATGATGATGGTCGTTTCTCCCTATGTAGATCGGCGTGAACAAAATATTTTCGCATTCGGAAAAGAAAGTTGTTGATTGAAATTTCGCGAGAAGATTCTGCCGCAACGAAAAACGTCCTTGCTATAATGAGATCCACCGCAAATCCTGTTGTAATCAGGTCCACCCCAAATCCTGTATAATGTCAGTGACTCTCTATCTCGACAGTACAAAACGTGCTGCTCTTCTTTCACTTTATCAATGTCCTCAGTTAATCGTAATTTGGATCTTGCTTCATTATTTTCTTCATCTGGTTCGTAGTCATCGCTTGACGAAACCTCACCCTCCACTTCCTTAAATTCACCTCGTTCGTAGACCTCTTCAGAGCAAATGGTAGAGCACTTGCCCGCGAAGGGCAAAGGTCCCGAGTTCGAGTCTCGGCCGGGCACACAGTTTTAATCTGCCAGGAAGTTTCATATCAGGGCACACTCCGCTGCAGAGTGAAAATCTCATTCTGGAAATCAACTCATCATCGCCCACAAACATCTACTACTCTCTTGCGTGTTTTACTTGCAGTCTGAATGTGTTCTACGGTTATTACACTGGAACTTTCTGGTGGATCACATCGTTTTCACCCAGGAGATGTAAATTATAAGGGGCATTCAAAAATAAATGTGCCAGAGGCATAATTACAGAAACCAGTTGCTGTATGTTACAAATTTTGACCCTGGCTGTTGAGACACTTGTCCCACTGTGACACAAGGTGGTGAATGGCTGTCTCATAAAATTCCCGCGATTGCGATGTTAAACAGTTCTGCACGTACAGCTGGACGTCATCGTCCGAGGTTAATCGTTTGCTCCTCAGAGCCATTTTAAGGGGACCAAAAATGGGGTAATCACAGGGAGAGAGGTCCAGACTCTATGGAGGGTGGCCGAGAACCTCCCATTTGAATTTCTGCAGGAGTGCCGCGACTGTTCTGGCCGTATGAGGCTTTGCATTGTCATTGAGCAGAATGACCCCACGGGTGAGATTGCCTGGTCGTTTTGATTTGATAACTTTGCGTAAGGTGGTCAAGGTTTGCGAGTAACGCTAGGCATTCATTCTTGTGTCACAGAAGAGACAAGTGTCTCAACAGCCAGGGTCAATACTTCCAACATACAGGTACTGGTTTCTGTAATTATGCCTTCGGCCCGTTTCCTTTTGAGCGCCCCTTATATAATCCGACGCTGTTTCCAATTTTTGCTGCAACGTTTCGTTGTGGATGATACAATCATATTGCTCATGTTCTTCTTCCACCGATTTTCGAAACACATCAGTGTTTTCGTTTTTACTGTCAGATATTTTCGGCCGACTCGGTATATTTCAACATAATCTACTTTCTTTTAATAGTATTGTCAAAAAATTCTCGCCACTTAGTTGAGCTCGGTAGCCGTAGCTAGCGTTAGCAGCAACCACAGACATACTAAACGTAAGATCGTTAGTGTAGCGATCCAGTTTTGAACACGCTGTTTGCAGGGCGCTTTCAAGTGGAGGCCACGATTTTGAAACCACAGATTTATTTCGAACTTGGTACTCCTTTAGAGGGTCATTAAAACAACATAGTGCACAGTTAGTAAGGTGCACTACTCGGGCAATTCCGAGAAAATCACAAGAGAAGTTTTACACATCAATGGTCTAAGTCATGCATCCGTGCGAAGGTGCCGGTCAATAGAGCTCATGGTAGTCAAGTGGTTGGCGTTCGCGAGTTGCAGGCGGGGTGTTGATCAGCAGGCGTCTCGAATCCTTCTACCACTTACTTTTTAACCTTTATTTTTTTCGTCACTGGTCACATTATTCAATTTATATGACATTTGAGAATATAAAGAAAAAAACGCACGTTCATTTTCATAAAGCCGTAATAAATTTCATATCTTACTTGACTATTTACTATTTGTAATTAAATTTTTAGCCAACAGCCTTGCCGCAGTGGTAACACTGGGTCGCGTCAGATCACGGAAGTTAGCTGCAGTCGAGCTGGGCTAGCACTTGGATGGGTGACCATCCGTACACTGAGCCCTTATGAGGTAAACTGATGAGCTACTTTGCTGAGAAGTAGTGGCTCCGGTCTCGTAAACTGACATAGTCTGGGAGAGCGGTTTGCTGACTACACGCCTGTGGTCTGAGGGTGACACGGCAGCCTGTCGCTACCGTTGGGCCTTCATGGCCTGTTCGGGAGGAGTTTGGTTTTAGTTTTTAATTAACTTTTCAAGTACAAGGTGCAGGCCTGGAAAGCCCGAGTGAAGCTTCGGTAAATAATTCTGTGAATGACGTGATTGACAATTAGTAATATGGTCAGTCACAATGTGCCAGACCACCAGAGTAATGTAGAGATAGTCGTCGGATGTGCTCTCGATATCAAACGTTCCCGGGTGGTATTTATCGTACAGACATGGAAAACACAAACTGAAACTTAATTCAAATATACGTGTTTTTTTATTGTTTTATCTCTCAAATGTCATATAAATTAAATAACATGAGCAGTGATGAAAGACGTAGATTCATTATTAAGTCTGAGCGAGAGCTGAATCGTCGTCTCATACGAAGCTCGATCGCTGACCACTTGACCACCACGGACTCTAACATCCGGCGACTACGCACGGATGCAAGCCACACAATATACGCGTAAAACTTCTCTTGCGATTTCCTTGGTATTGACAGAGAAGTGAACATTACTACTTGCACATTACGTTGTTTTAATGTCCTACTAAAGGTATACAAAGTTTGAAGTAAATCTATCTTAAGATAGTGGCCCTCCTTGGTAGTAAATGTCAGTAGTGGAGAAGTACACAACTGCCCATTAAAATTGATACAACACGAAGATGACGCACAGCAGACGCCAAATGTAACCGAAAAGAAGAAGATGCTGTGATAGGCAAACAATTAGCTTTTCAGAGCATTCACACAAGGTTGTCGCCGGTGGCGACACCTACAACTTGCTGATATGAGGAAAGTTTCCACCTATTTCTCATACACAAACAGCAGTTGACCGGCGTTGCCTGGTGAAACGTTGTTGTGATGCCTCGTGTAAGGAGGAGAAATGCGTACCATGACGTTTCCGACTTTGCCATCTCTTTTAGACAACACTCGGACGAATGTGGTTAAAGTTCTAAAGTTCTGTGCCATGTCAAATGTTTTTACAAATATTTTAGGGAGTGGATCTTAATTTCCTCACTGTGTGACCAGCTCGCCCACATTTTACGTAAGTGGCCAGCCAATGACAATTTACTGTGGCATTCTTGTTGCTACGTTTTCCCTTTCCTTACGTTCTACTTTCTTATGCAGCATTTTCCTTCTTTTCTTGCTTTCTTTGCGTGTGTGTTTCAGTTTTATTAGGTCTGTCCACATTCGTTCCCTTTTATGTGTGTCAGGGCGCTGATGACCTCGACGTATACGTATAGCGCCCATAAGCCCCAACACACACACACACACACACACACACACACACACACTCACACACACACACACAATGTACTGCTCATTGGGCAAATAGACCACCATCATGAGGTCACCGTGTCATTGTGGATCGTGGGACTGCGTGCATTTCAGTCATGTTAAGTGAGGTTGTAGTTGCGTCCGCTGTCTGACGAGGGTAACTTCTTGCCAGATGCACAATGTAGAGATCATCCTTTCCCGTATTTGATCGTGGTTGGCCACCTCCTCTCAGCAGAGCGTGTGGCTCAGTACTCTATCCATGCACGTGAAACATTGTTGAGGGAAACAAGAAATCCTGGACTAAACTCGTCTTCGAGCTTCTTCCTGGTTCCCGATGGTTCCCTGTGCAAAGTCATCCAAATGTTTTCTTTGGGCTATGTTTCGATGAATGGCACGAACACCAATGTTTCACAGCTATTTGTTTACTCACACGTACTGTACAGGGTAAGCAAAAAGTCTTGCCCTGAATGTAACAATTTATTACGGAATAACAGTTCGACATGATGATTTACATTTCATGCCGATACATAGGTTACTGTTACTACACTACTGCCCATTAAAATTGCTACACCTAGAAGATGACTTATTGCAGACGCGAAATTTAACCGACAGGAAGAAGTTACTGTGATATGGAAATGATTAGCTTTTCAGAGCATTCACACCCACAACGTGCTGACATGAGGAAAGTTTCCAACCGATTTCTCGTACACAAACAGTAGTTGACCGCCGTTGCCTGGCGAAACGTTGTTGTGATGCCTCGTGTAAGGAGGAGAAATGCGTACCATCACGTTTCCGACTTTGATAAAGGTCGGATTGTAGCCTATCGCGATTGCGGTTTATCGTATCGCGACATTGCTGCTCGCGTTGGTCGAGATCAAATGACTGTTAGCAGAATATGGAATCGGTGGGTTCAGGAGGGTAATACGGAACGCCGTGCTGGATCCCAACGGCCTCGTATCACTAGCAGTCGAGATGACAGGCATCTTATCTGCACGACTGTAAGGGATCGTGCAGGCACGTCTCGATCCCTGAGTTAACAGATGGGGACGTTTACAAGAGAAGAACCATCTGCACGAACAGTTCGACGACGTTTGCAGCGGCATGGACTTTGAGCTCGGAGACCATGGCTGCGGTTACCCTTGACGCTGCATCACAGACAGGAGCGCCTGTGATGGCGTACTCAACGACGAACCTTGGTGCACGAATGGCAAAACGTCATATTTTCGGATGAATCCCTTCATTCGATCCCTGCGAAACCTTACATTTCAACAGGATAATGCACGACCGCATGTTGCAGGTCCTGTACGAGCCTTTCTGGATACAGAAAATGTTCAACGGCTGCCCTGGCCATCACATTCTCCCGATTTCTCACCAACTGAAAACGTCTGGGCAATGGTGGCCGAGCAACTGGCTCGTCACAACACGCCAGTCACTACTCTTGATGAACTGTGGCATCATGTTGAAGCTGCATGGCCAGCTGTACCTTTACACGCCATTCAAGCTCTTTTTGACTCAATGGCCAGGCGTATCAAGGCCGTTATTACGGCCGGAGGTGGTTGTTCTGGGTACTGATTTCTCAGGATCTATGCACCCAAATTGCGTGAAAATGTAATCACATGTCAGTTCTAGTACAATATATTTGTCTAATGAGTACCCGTTCATCATCTGGATCTCTTCTTGGTGTAGCAATTTTAATGGCCATTAGTGTATGTTCTTGAAACGGCTCTCCGTGCAGCGCTAGTGAGGGCCTATGCTGGCATCTTGTCGGTACGAGTCTGCGGACGGTATATATGGTGTCAGATAAGAGTACAATGATTCCACTCCTGTCGCTACATTTGCGGTCCGTCGGTGCACAAACTCACGTTTGTTGCTAAAGGGATCGCCTTCAATGCCTTGTGGCGCCGTTGGATGACGTTTCCTGATGTGTATTGCTATCCTCCACCACCACTATAAATTGTTCGGAATCATTTAATCGCACCCTGCATCTGACATATCGTAGCTGATCCTGTTTTCCACAAGTAGCGCTTCTTTGTCAAATGTTTCGATCGACTCCACCGCCCTCTGTCGATCCGCGACCGAATCAGCAGGGAGTCCAATATCAGAGAGACCGTGGCACCGTTGGCTGCGGCCCAACGGCGGTACTGTTCCGGCGAGAAACGACCCCGTCGATAGTTATGGGTGCGAGCGCTCGCACGCTGCGCTGGCACAGTGCGGCGACGGAGCCCGTGCGATCGGGATAATCGCCACAATCTAATTGACATCCTGCGAACGGTCACCGCGACTCGATGTCGCCCGAAATTACTGCTACACGGCCGATAAATAACGGCGACCCGCGCGCGGCGCTGCGGCCGTATTTGCTCGCGCCGCGCCGCGGCGCGTCTGCGGACGGGGACAGCTACAGGGCTGACACAGGGAAGCTAATGACGGCCGCGCCGGCCGGCATTTACAACGGCGAGTAATTATTTATCGTGGCCGCAATGAGCGCCAGTTTGTTGTGGGCGGGCAGGGCAGTGGTGAACGCATGTGTTAACAGCGGACCCGCTAATGGAAACTGCGCCCGTAGGCCGCGACGCGCAGCGCGCGGTTCGCGCACGCCAAACAGTCGCCCGGACGGCTGGCTGTTCCGCTTTGAGCGTTGCCTAGCGACGCGCTGCGACGCGTTTGTACCGCAGCGTCGGATGACTGCGCGCTCAGTGTCGCGAGTCGCTCTCACAGGCCACATCCTGCAGGCGCGGCGCCACACGGTTAATGAGGAACAATAGGGTAACAGTCGAAAGAGTTCGGAATTTTTTTTTATTACCAATTCAAATGTATATACATTGCAGAATTACGCCCCAAAATATTAGGGACGAACTCCAAAAGGTAACGATTCCGTGAGCACGCCTCGGCGCTAGAGAAATGGTTCCGCTCTCACGCTCCCTTGATTGCGTTAGTGAGATGTGGAGGGCTGACTCTAATGGTGCAGATGTTTACCACTTTCCTGGCTGAGTTAGCGTCAGAGACGAGTGGTTTTATTGTTCGGTGTAAAATGAAAGTCAGTTTTGTTTGGTATTCTTTACATTTAGTGCGCGTGGCTAAGGTCCTTCAAATCAAAATCGGCCATGAAACACGCCAATTCTGTCAAAATAGAGACGCCAGCGGCGGTGCGCTTAGCTTATAAGGTCAAAGTACCAGAAAGCGGCCATCCAATGGCCGCGGCGATAGTTATTAGCCGCGCGGGATTAGCCGAGAGGTCTCGCGCGCTGCAGTCATGGACTGTGCGGCTGGTCCCGGCGGAGGTTCGAGTCCTCCCTCGGGAATGGGTGTGTGTGTTTGTACTTAGGATAATTTAGGTTAAGTAGTGTGTAAGCTTAGGGACTGATAACCTTAGCAGTTAAGTCCCATATGATTTCACACAATATTGAACATTTGATAGTTATTACGGACCAGGCATCGCTCATATCCCGTAGGCTTCAAGCTTTCTCCCTATTCTTTGTATGACAAATACATGTCAAACTTTAAACTGCGTTTTTCTCGAAACCATTTTTTCGGCATGGTTGTTGTAGCCCAGGCTACAACTTTATTTTCATCCGATTTTAATCATTTTTGGTCTCCCTTGAAGCAAACTGAATTATCTGCAGTTCATCGTAGCCAATTTTTTTAGTTCATATTTAGTATTTTTTCGCTCAAAAAAGAGGGTTCCACAAATTGGCCATTTTTCAAATATCTATAACTTCGCAATTTTTTTTCCCTTCTTTGCGAACACCTACGATGAACGAAAATTATATCTGTAAGGGTAAGGGTGATATGTTAATTTCATGTTTCAGATAACCGGAGTTACAGACAATTCGTCGATCCATCTCCTTTCAGAGCTGCCTCGGGAAAATTCCGATTACACAGTGAAGATATTAATATTTTTCAATAGAAATGCCAATAAAAACTGCTTTATCCATTGCAGCAAACCCCACTTGTGTATTACATTCCAGTACGGAGAAAAAATTCATGAATTTGAGCAATATTTTCAGCCGTCACACTATCGTTCCTTCTTAAACACCTAAGTTCGCTAGAAAAACGGGCTGTGCAGCGTACGTCACAGCACGCGGCATTGCTGGTCTTATGGTACGCTCGCAGGTTCGAATCCTGCCTCGGGCATGGATGTGTGTGATGTCCTTAGGTTAGTTAGCTTTAAGTAGTTCTAAGTCTAGAGGACTGATGACCTCAGATGTTAAGTCCTATAGTGCTCAGAGCCATTTTAATCATTTTTTGATGGTCTTACGAGTGCCAGACGACGTTTCCCACAGGAAGCGAGTAGCTATCTCAGAGAGTTACGTAACTCTTTACTGCGCGTTTAATTGCATGCAAGTCCTCGATAGCACATGACAAAATTAAGACCTTTAGTGGGTACCTTTTCAATTACGTATTGACTTCCTGTGTACCCTGCACGGAGCCGAGGGCTCGCGAAGCGTGGCGGACAAGACGATTAGTGTGATGTCACAGGTTCGTTGCGAGGCCCGTATTTCTCATTGACCCTGATTCTAAACAAGCCATCGTGGTAGAGAACAATCACGAGTAATACACGTTAGACCATACCGATGCTGAGGAACCTGAATTGACAGACTGACGAAAAACTGAAATTGTTACAACTTAAATTGTTGTGGGGAAGGCGAACTAAAGACCGCGTTTTATTGCCAGAACGCTTTGGAGACGCTAAAGTTCTACTTAAGAGACTGCCTACACTACGCTTGTTCGTTCTATTTTGGAGTCCTGCTGCGCGGTGTGGGATTCTTACCAGATAGGATTAACAGAGTACATCATCGACAGAGTTCAAAGAAGAGCAGCACGTTTTGTGTTATCGAAAAATGAGGTACAGAGTGTAACGGAAGTGATACGGGTTGGGGTGGACATCATTAGAACAAAGGCGTTTTCGCTGCTGCGGGATCTCCTCACGAAAATTCCAATCACTAACTTTCTCCTCCGAAAGCGAAAATATTTTGTTGACGCCGACCAACGTAGAGAGAAACGATCATCATAATAAAATAAGGGAAATAAGAGCTCGCACGTTCGTTTTTTCCCCGCGCTGTTCAAGGTTGGGGTAATAGAGACTTATTATGAAAGTGGTTCGAAGAACCCTCTGCCAGTCACTCAACTGTGAATTGCAGAGTATCTATGCAGACGTAGATTTCGATGTACGCCAGTTATTCCTCGAAATAACATTTATAAATTGTCAAGAATTAGTACTGATGAATCTATTCTGTAACTGCCAATGCATTACCCAGGTAATACAAAGGCAAGATTAGACTAATTACAGCCAATAATCTTCCTACAATAAGCTTGTTGAACCATGATTTATTTTTAAAAAATATTCTTAAGAATTTATTTTAATTACTAGCGATTCATCAAGAACATTAACACATTTAATCACACTGTGTAAGAATGGAAGTAGTTACAGGGAGTAACTGATGAAATCATAACCAAATTCCTTTTAACAAATGGGAACTGTATTCGCTTTAATAGTGCCTAAAAGCAGTTTTTAAAAGAAACAGATTTAAAATTATAATCAGAAAGCACCCTCTAAATATCAAAGTTTAATTTATTCAGAGGCAGAAAGAAAGAAGTTTTGACTGTATGAGTTTCCGGGCAGAGAACCTTGCCGCTCCCTTTTGACACGGCCTTAGTTACGACCGCTCACAACAACCTCTGAAAGACTACACTGGTGCAAATCTGCAACACACCACATAACCTTAAACAAAGAGTTTTAACAATTTACACAAGCACACAAACTATGCACCCGCCCCCCGTAGGAGGGATGGAAATTGTACAAAACACTAACAATTAAAATATTAACCTTGCCACCGAAGGTGCAACTTGATTTTACCTTCTAACAAAAGTCTTACGCTGAAAGGCTGGCAACTTTATATACTAAAATGATCATTTAAATTAAAGCCCATGAAATTCAAGCTTATATAAAATTCTACAAGGTTGGGCAGATACCGCCTCTCCAGATCATAGGCAATAATATCAAAGTTTCCAAAGATAAAAACATATTTCAGGTACTAGGCCGTTACACTCCAAGCAATAAATTCGTTAACACACCAAATCCGACAAACATGATAGAGGCAGCTACTAACGTACGGTAGATTGATAGGGAGATTACCGAACAACCCGAAACGCAGGTTGCTCTAACCCGCCCCTACTCCACAAGTGAAAAACGGACCATTCAATTTATAAACAACCGCCGACCGATGTGGCTGAGCGGTTCTAGGCGCTGCAGTCTGGAACCGCGCGACCGCTACGGTCGCAGGTTCGAACCCTGCCTCGGGCATGGATGTCTGTGATGTTCTTAGGTTAGTTAGGTTTAAGTAGTTCTAAGTTCTAGGGGACTGATGACCTCAGATGTTTAAGTCCCTTAGTGCTCAGAGCCATTTCTTATAAACAACCACCTTCCCGCGGGGGGGCAAACGGAGAAGAATGGTGGGACAACCCCAAAGCAATACGGCTGGTGACCTCACCAAGAAAATAAGTAGAATTTAACAAGAGTAAATCAAACAACATATCATCAATCACTTAACTTGTAATAAACTGCGATTTCTTGAGAAGACCTGGCGCAGCACCCTCAGATCGCTTTCCCGAACCGTCGGCTGCCAGCCGCTTCAACGCAGGAAGGCGCGCCGATCTCCCGTCTAACGGCGTCGCAGCTCGCACCGGCCAGACCGATGTCGTGGGTTGACTCCTGTCGCTCTCAAGTCGACTGCGAAGTCACTACCCCTCGCTATTCGCCGCGGCCCACTGGACTCACGTGGCGACCTCACATGCACCGACGCTCAAGACGGACAAGTCATCTTGTGTCTCAGTGCGCGACCGACCAACCGATCGATCCAACCGCCAATGACCATTGCCTGAGCAAACTCGAGCAGACTGGCGGCCTAACGCGCAGACTCAGATGCAGGAACTAAGCCCCGACCGGGCGACCACTCGCTGAGTTCTCTTACTGGCGGAGTGGAAAGACTCTCGTTTTGCCGGCTTTAAAGGTTGATCCGAAAGACGGACATACTAGCACTCTGAACGATAGACTAACTACCTAACAAATGCGGACGAGAGACAGACTAGCAAGCTGGGGACGAGAGACTGACCCAGACTGACTCACTGGCGAACTCGTAGCGCCCCTTAAATGCACGTGAACAGGCAACCTTTCCTCTTTCCCACCAGAGGGAGACACCGAAGCTGCGATTGCCACAGTGGCGCCACCGCCAGAAACGGAGGGCGACTGCTTCACACTACGCGCTGCGGCGCGCTCTTCAAAACAGCAGTTTGTACCAAGGCTCACTTGTCTGTCCTCTTCGTTTATTTCTGCCCACTACACGACATTTACTACACAGCATCCTTACGTGAAATGTACGTTGGTGCCAGTAAGATTGTACTGCAGTCAGCTTAAAATGTTGCTTCTCTAAAGTTTCTCAATAGCGTTTCTCTAAACTAACGTCGTCTTCCCGAAGCATCGCCATAATACACCCGTTTTCAGAAAAAAATACCTTGAACGACTACTTCACATTCACAGGGCATGTACATCAGTATGTTCTGCACAAATGATTAGCATTTTAACCATATCGGCCAGCGGGATCAAGGTCAACATTGACATCGCGGCGCAACACCACCTACCGGCAAAACGTGCCTGCGGCTCTCGTTGTCGCTGTAAACGGAAGATAATGGATCAGTGTGACCTGAGCAGGCGTGCTGGATCCCTTACACACTTATGCCCGAACCGTACCGTGAAATCAGTGAGCTTGATAGAGGGCGCATTATTGGCGTGAGAGAATGTGATGCATCCATCCGGAAAATTGCTGCTCGTGTGTGACGAAGTGTTAAATCAATGCTACGGGTGTGTACAGAATGGTTCACGGAAGGCCGTAGAACACGACGAGCTGGGTCAGATCAACGTCCTACAGCCGCCGCCCCCCTCCCCCCGCCACCACCCGAGAACAGAGATACCACATCTGAATGGCATTGCAGCACAGATCTGCATCCTCCTCGGCCCTGGCGCAACAGTGTAACACATCGTACGTTGTCAGGGGTGGGTTACGTGCGTGTTGTCCACTTCTCCGTTTACATTTGACGAATGTGTTGAAACATGCTAGACGAAAATGGTGTATGGAACGACTTCCCTGGCAACAGGAATGGCAACAGATGATGTTTTCGGACGAATCTCGGTTCGATTTGTTTGAAAAAGATGACCGCATTTTGGTTCACTGCAGACAGGGGGAGTGGCATCACAGGTACTGCGTTCGCGCGGTACACACATCGCCAGGTCAAAGTCTTGTGATGCGGGGTGGTATTGGGTACATTCACAAATCACAGTTGGCGCGTGTCCAGTGTGACCTTCGTGAATGACATCTTGCGACCCGTAGCCATACATTTTCTAAACCACCCTAGAGGCCATTTTTCAGTAAGACAATGCACGACGACATGTTCCTGCATGAACACGTGCCTTCCTGGTGTCACAGGACGTCAGCCATTTGCTGTCGCCCACCAGATCACCAGACTGGTCGACAATCTAAAATGTGTGGGATATGGTGAAATGACAGATGCACCGTGACCCAGTGCCAACCACCACAGATGAATTTTGGAACTAGGTGAATGCAACTTGGATGGCTATACCACAGGACGTCATTCGCGCCTTGTATGCGTCATTGTCATCACGCATGGAACAAGTTGTCAGGGCCCATAGCGGACCCTGTACCTACTAGGCAACAGGACACATGCTGAACCAAGGTGACTGTAATTTCTGCAGAACGTACTAATGTACACGTCGTATGAGTGTAAACGTCCTATCTCTCCTCGTTCAAAGTGTTCCATTTTTTCTTAACATGAGCGTGTTCATCGAACGTGCCGGTTAGAAATCTACTCCCATCTCCGAACTTCTTGGATGTTTTCCTGTAATCTGGCCTGGTGGGGCTCTTAAACACTCGAGAAGTATTCAAGAAGGGGTTGCACGATTGTTCTACATGAGGTCTCCTGAAAGGTGAACCACACTTTCCTAAAACTCGTCCAATAAACCGAAATCCCCTCTACAATCCTTACATGCTCGTTCCATTTCTTATGGCTCTGAAACGTTACGTTTAGATATCTGATCGACCCGACTACGTCAAGTAGCACATTACTAATTTTGAACTCGAACGTTACAGGATTTTTTTCCTACTAATCTGTGTTACCTTAAATTTTCTACATTTAGAGCTAGCTGCCATATATAATACCAACTAGAAATTTTGTCTACCTCATCTAGTAGCCTACTATATGCGGTCAAGGACGACACCTTCCCGTACATTACAGCATCGTCAGAAAACAGCTTCAAATTGCTGTTACCATGTCAGATCATTTATATATATCGAGAATAACAGTGGTCCTTTCACACTTCAAGACGATACCCTTGTGTCTGATGAACACTCACCATCGAGGAAAACGTAATGGGTCCTATGACATAAGAAGTCTTGGAGCCTCTCACGTACCTGGGTGTCTATTCCGTATTCTATTGCCTTCGCTAATACCCTGCAGTGGAGCACTGTGTCAAACGCAATTCGAAAATCTAGGAATTGGAATATGCCTGATACTCTTCATACGAAATTGGCAGGATATCATGTGAGTAAAGGGCAAACTGAGTTTCACTGTACTGATATGTGTTAGGGAGGGTACTTATTTAGGCTAATCCGTGCAGGAATGCTACGTATATTGCTACTGTGGTGTAGTGGCTAGCACACCTACATAGTAAGTAAAGGGACACAGGATCAACTTTCAATTCATTTCTTCAGCTTCCATCGGTATCGCAGAAGCTTTTGAGTTGCAAGTAAAATTTATTATGCTCATACTTAGAATACGAGTGTCACTCCAAAAGAAATGCACACTATTTTTTTAAATCCATATTTTATCCTACATGGTTCAAAGTGTTACAGTGTGTAGATACATCCTTTAGGAACAATATTTTCATTTATCCACAAAGTTTCCATCCCTCTCAACTGCCTTACGCCATCTTGGAACCAGCACCTGTATACCCGCACGGTAAAATTTTGGACCATCCTGTTGGAGCCACTGTTTGGCAGCGTACACAAGGGAGTCATCATCTTCAAACCTTGTTCCACGAAGAGAGTCTTTCAGTTTCCCAAAGAGATGATAGTCACATGGAGCCAGGTCAGGACTGTAAGGCGGGTGTTTCAGTGTTGTCCATCCGAGTTTTGTGATCGCTTCCGTGGTTTTTTTACTGAGATGCGGCCGTGCATTGTCGTGCAACAGCAAAAGACCTTGCTTTTGCCGATGTGGTGGAACACGACTCATTCGAGCTTGAAGTTTCTTCAGTGTCATCACATATGCATCAGAATTTATGATGGTTCCACTTGGCATGATGTCCACAAGCAAGAGTCCTTCGGAAGCGAAAAACACCGTAGCCATAACTTTTCCAGCAGAAGGTGTCGTTTCGAATTTTTTACATGATGCCACTCCACTGATTGCCTCTTCGTCTCTGATGAAATGTGATGAGCCATGTATCATCAACTGTCACTATTCTTCCAAGAAATTAATCTCCACCATTCTCGTACTGATCCAAAAGTTCGCCGCACACACCGTTTTTCTTGTTTCTTTGTGAGCTACTGTCAACATCCTTGGAACACACCTGGCACAAACCTTTTTTAACGCCAACGCTTTCAGTATTTTGCAAACACTTCCTTCCCCTATCCCAACGTAGCGTGACAATTCGTTCACTGTGATGCGTCTGTCAGCAGGCACCAATTCGTTAACTCTTTGCACATTGTCTGGGGTGTGTGCAGTACGAGGCCTGCCGCTGCGAGGAAAATCCTCAATATTGTCGTGCTCGCCTTCATCAGCACGCAACCTGCTTGCCCACCGACTAACTGTACTGCGATCGACAGCAGCATCTCCATACATCTCCTTCAACCTCTTGTGGATGTTTCCGACTGTCTCGTTTTCACACCTCAGGAATTCTATGACAGCAAGTTGCTTCTGACGAACGTCAGGTGTAGCAGCCATCTTGAAGTCATGCTGTGACGGCGCCACTCACGGGAACAGGATGAACTAAGTTTGAAAACAAGCGGGAAGGATGCTTCTACACACTGTAAAACTTGCACGCATGCAGAATGAAAACTGTATTTTTACAAAAGCAGTGTGCCTTTCTTTTGGAGCAGGGCTGGCCAAACCCTGCACAGTGTGCAGACGTGCGGAAGTGCTGCACATGTGCTCACGTGTGCGACAGCCAGCGGCAGCGACTTCTGTTATTACACATGTGTCCTAAATGAACGGCGGCGGCTCCACTTCCCTGTTTATATGGTACAAGCAAGAGCGCAATGATCTACAGATGGAACTGATCGACCTACATTGCAATACAAGACTGAAGGACAAGTTCTTCGCAGTGCGAAGTACAAAAGAATTGGACGAAAATTTTTGACAACAAGAATTTCCACGCCTGCCCCGTGAAGCCGCAAGAGTTACGTCCATGTTCGGGTCGACATACGTTTGTGAAAGATTTTTCTCGGTGATGAAAATGAATAAATCAAGGTTTCGATCAAGCATAGCCGGCCGAAGTGGCCGCGCGGTTCTGGCGCTGCAGTCTGGAACCGCGAGACCGCTACGGTCGCAGGTTCGAATCCTGCCTCGGGCATGGATGTGTGTGATGTCCTTAGGTTAGTTATGTTTAACTAGTTCTAAGTTCTAGGGGACTAATGACCTCAGCAGTTGAGTCCCATAGTGCTCAGAGCCATTTGAACCATTTGAGCCATCAAGCATAAGTGATGAAAAATCTTCGCAACTGCTTGCGTTTGTCAATGAGCCGTGCTTTTGTGTCCGATATTAACTATATCTCTTCGCAACTGCTTGCGTTTGTCAATGAGCCGTGCTTTTGTGCCCGATATTTACTATATCGTTTCTCATTACCAGCGATAAACGTGTTTGGATTTATTCCTTCCATAATTAAAAGTTATTGTATACTAACTGCGCATTATTGCCTCATTCTGCTCCATGTTGTATTATTATCAGGAAAATCGGTCATTAAACCGATTGTTCCAATGTATACTTACATTTAGATTTTTTTTAATGTGTGAAGGGCTACGCTCAGCTGAAGTCGATAAAACGTAACATTCCTCTAATTGTCGGTTATTAAGCAGATTTCAGACGGAACTGATGAAAGATATAGCAATAATGGTATTGAAATAACAGGTGATCATCGAGAAGTCAGTGAGACAGAAATTATGTGGGTGTAACTGAGGGCACCGAGAATTAGTTATAGGAAACCTTGCATTAGTTTAATGTTGTTTGAAATCATGAATAAGGTCGTTGGAAGTCGCTAAGTGCTCTCTTTCTTAAATACTAGATCAAAAAAATTATGCGTATTTGCGTGCCGTCAGTCAAGCTGCCTTAATAAAATCCCACGGTTGTTAACTGTATTACTTGTATTACTGGGTTAAACTGTTAACATAAAAGTAGACGTCTCAATGAGCAGACTGTGACAGTATTTTAAATGTTTAATACGCGAAATACCTTCCCATGGTTGGCTTGCAAGCTGTGAAAAGAGCACTAGAATTCGCCGGTACAGAGTATCCCAGCAAGTGGATAAAGCGACATCCGTGGGTAGAAACATGCACTACATGAACGCTGACGGCTGCGGCGTGCACGCTGTGACCCGGAAGTTGTACATGAGCAGGAGCACCGCACGCGTGCAGAATTTCTGGCCCGCCCTGTTTTGGAGTGACTCTCGTATGATGAAGAAGCCTGCAGAAAACCGGTGTTAATGGTACGGGAAACATCCTCTCTCACGTGGGTCCACGCACAATGAATGTGCTCGATATCGCGTGTCACCACGATCATGACGTGATAACGAGGGTTCACTGCAGTGTGCTTGAGAGGAAAGTCGCTGTAACATCGCAAACAGCGCAAGGGAAAAGGGTTTGAATTAGGGAAGGAAAAAAAGGAGAAGGAGGAGGAGGAGGAGAGTCTCCTTGCAGATGCATATGTTTGTGGGCGTGCCTCGGCGTCTGTTGGAGGAAGAAAAAGGAGGAGGTGAGGCAGGATTAAAAAAGAATAAGGAAGAGCAGGGAGAGATTTATTTGGGCGGCGTCTGCGCGGCTGGCAGGAGATACTGCGGCGCGGGGCGGTAATTTGTTTAGGAAGGGCCTGGCAGGCGGCCAGCAAAGGGGCGCCAAGGTGGGCCGGGCCCTTCCCCGCCCTGCGCGGCCCTTATAACGAGCGAGCGGCTGTCTGCCAGGTGTCCCCGTGTCCCAACGCAGCCCAGCTGCGTCACGTCCTACAGCATTTATTTGCTCCCCAGTTTTCTACGTTTATGTATCATAATCTACTGGAAAGTCAAGACGGTTTTAATTTAATATACACTCACGGCTGAAATATTTGCTGTGATGAATGGAAACTTGCTCTAAATGTGAAAAATGTAAGTTAACGTAGACAGGTTGGAAAACAATGCCGTAATGATCGAATGCAGTATTACTGGCGAGGTCGATTAAACGTCCAGAAGTAGCATTATAAGCGATATAAAATGGAAAGAGCACGTAAGATAGGTTACAGGAAGGGCGAAAGGTAGTCTTGAGTTTATTGGGAGAATTATAGGAAAACTTTGCTCATTTATAAGGGAGACGGCATACAGAACATCTGTGCGACCGATTCTTGAGTGCTGTTAGAGTGATTGCAATCCCCAACCGGTCGGATTAAAGGAAGGCATCGAAGCATTTTAGATTTGTTTGCAGCAGGTTCTGCCAACATTACAGAAGAACTCCGTCAACTAAAATGGGAATCACTGGACTGAAGACGACCTTGTTTTTTTCAGAACACTATCGAAAATCTTCAGAGAACTGACATGTGCGACAACTTGCAGAACTGCTCTACTGTCACCCACGAATATCCTAATGTTAAGACAGCGAAGACAAGATGAGAAAGATTCTTAAGGAAACTTACAGACCGTCAGTTTTCCTTTGCTGCACTGGCAAGTGGAACAGAACTAACAGTGATACCCTGCGCCACATGCCCTATGGCGGCTTGAGAAGCAGAGGTGATGGAAAAAAAAGTACAGAAACACAGCAAACACAACCCAATGCCATGCCTAATACAGTGTAGGAAACTCGTTGACTTCCAAAACAGCTTTCCAGTCGTCTCGGAATGTATAAATACACTGTTCTTCCTGCAAAGTAGGGAAACGTTCAGCTGACAACGGTGGAGCTGGATAGAGATCACGCACATTTTTCTCTCAGGTAGCCCACAGACGCTCTATAACATTGAGATCTGGCGACTGCGGTACTCAGGAGAGATATTACAATTCATCCCCTTTCTCATAAAACCAGTCCTGGATAATGCGTGCTGTGTGTTCAGGCGTCCTCTCATCTTGAAACACAGCATTACCATTGGGAAGGAGGGGGGGAGGGCGGGTAGGGGGGGGGAGGAGCTTATCAGCCAAAATGGTCACACAATCTGTGGCAGTAATGTGACCTTGCAGCGTTAGTATGTGGCTACGGAATACCACGACATGCCTACACAAATCATCAGTGGGACCACGCCATGCTTCACTCTTGAGACGTAAACTCTGACGGAATTTGGAAACTTTTGGGTCTTAGAGTACCTGTTTCGGTTAGCTAAGACCATGCGACAAAACGTGGGCTATGAAATACAACTAGAGGATAGATAACGACTTAAAACAAACCAATACGGCATGACTCTCATGGATGTGGAAACATGCGTTTAAAATACACTCCTGGAAATGGAAAAAAGAACACATTGACACCGGTGTGTCAGACCCACCATACTTGCTCCGGACACTGCGAGAGGGCTGTACAAGCAATGATCACACGCACGGCACAGCGGACACACCAGGAACCGCGGTGTTGGCCGTCGAATGGCGCTAGCTGCGCAGCATTTGTGCACCGCCGCCGTCAGTGTCAGCCAGTTTGCCGTGGCATACGGAGCTCCATCGCAGTCTTTAACACTGGTAGCATGCCGCGACAGCGTGGACGTGAACCGTATGTGCAGTTGACGGACTTTGAGCGAGGGCGTATAGTGGACATGCGGGAGGCCGGGTGGACGTACCGCCGAATTGCTCAACACGTGGGGCGTGAGGTCTCCACAGTACATCGATGTTGTCGCCAGTGGTCGGCGGAAGGTGCACGTGCCCGTCGACCTGGGACCGGACCGCAGCGACGCACGGATGCGCGCCAAGACCGTAGGATCCTACGCAGTGCCGTAGGGGACCGCACCGCCACTTCCCAGCAAATTAGGGACACTGTTGCTCCTGGGGTATCGGCGAGGACCATTCGCAACCGTCTCCATGAAGCTGGGCTACGGTCCCGCACACCGTTAGGCCGTCTTCCGCTCACGCCCCAACATCGTGCAGCCCGCCTCCAGTGGTGTGAATGGAGGGACGAATGGAGACGTGTCGTCTTCAGCGATGAGAGTCGCTACTGCCTTGGTGCCAATGATGGTCGTATGCGTGTTTGGCGCCGTGCAGGTGAGCGCCACAATCAGGACTGCATACGACCGAGGCACACAGGGCCAACACCCGGCATCATGGTGCGGGGAGCGATCTCCTACACTGGCCGTACACCACTGGTGATCGTCGAGGGGACACTGAATAGTGCACGGTACATCCAAACCGTCATCGAACCCATCGTTCTACCATTCCTAGACCGGCAAGGGAACTTGCTGTTCCAACAGGACAATGCACGTCCGCATGTATCACGTGCCACCCAACGTGCTCTAGAAGGTGTAAGTCAACTACCCTGGCCAGCAAGATCTCCGGATCTGTCCCCCATTGAGCATGTTTGGGACTGGATGAAGCGTCGTCTCACGCGGTCTGCACGTCCAGCACGAACGCTGGTCCAACTGAGGCGCCAGGTGGAAATGGCATGGCAAGCCGTTCCACAGGACTACATCCAGCATCTCTACGATCGTCTCCATGGGAGAATAGCAGCCTGCATTGCTGCGAAAGGTGGATTTACACTGTACTAGTGCCGACATTGTGCATGCTCTGTTGCCTGTGTCTATGTGCCTGTGGTTCTGTCAGTGTGATCATGTGATGTATCTGACCCCAGGAATGTGTCAATAAAGTTTCCCCTTCCTGGGACAATGAATTCACGGTGTTCTTATTTCAATTTCCAGGAGTGTATGATGACGCATGGCTGTTTGATAACTTGTCCTAATATAATAAAACCACAGTGGCATCGTAACAAAATATACACAAAATCAGCTTATCATGGACGCACATATTTTAGAGATTGGTGTAAGCTAGGCGACGGTGCCGGCGGACTCATACTGTCAGTAGCGCTACTATTCACAATAAACTGCGGTACAGCAGCCACAACGGTTTGTGCCGTAAGCTCGTTAGGTATCACTACTGTAAGTCTACACACATTAGTCCATTATAAAATTCTATAAAATGCCATAAATGAAGATTGTAATAGGTAAAATGTGTAGTGGGCTTATAAAATGTGTGTGTTATTACAGTGGTAAAATGAAATAAGTAAAAACACGAATAAAGTTAGATATAAATTTGCGAAAAGGAAGTGGTTACATGATAACATTTGATTCTGAGACGATCCTGTGGTCATTCTAGATAAAAATAATAGCATACAAGAAAACAAGTTTACGGAGCTGATGAAATAGTACAAAGTAAATAGAATAACTAGGAAAAGAAGAGAAAAGGATGAAAACAAAAGACTACAGTAAGTAATCAACCGTATCTGTTGCCGTAGCTGCCAGAATGCAGCATAGACGAGAAGTCGGAGGAACTTAACCTCCAGAAGGCCTCACGTACCCTGTACCGTTCCAAGAAAAGTATACTAAAATATTTTAACCATCACTTAATGGGATTACCTTGTTAGTGAAACGTATTTCATAAACAGAGAAGGGAGAATCAGAGATGCTAAGCTAATTTTATGTAATTTTGTGACGATGCCACTATGGATTGGGTTGGGTTGTTTGGGGGAGGAGACTAGACAGCGCGGACATCGGTGTCATCGGAATAGGGAAGGATGGGAAAGGAAGTCGGCCGTGCCCTTCCAAAGGAACCATCCCGGCATTTGCCTGGAGCGATTTAGGGAAATCACGGAAAACGTGATAAAAATAAAATAATTTCATTCTGCTTGGATCACTATTTTAATCCGCGACCATGTCGCAACTGGTGAAAGATGATGGAAACAGCGTGAAACAAGGCTCATCTCACCAAACGATTTTCGCCCGTACTCTATAGTCTAGGTTTCAGGGCTTCGGCACCACGTTTTCTTGTAGCCGTCTTTGCATCACTGATGAGTGGTTTTGGAATTACAGCTCGGATGTCGAGCTCCATTGGTGTTGGTTTAGGCCACAGGGCGTGACCGCGCGGTTTGAGGCGCCACGTCACGACGTCACGGATATCGCGGCCCCTCCCGCCGGAGGTTCGAGTCCTTCCTCGGGCATGGGTATGTGTGTTGTTCTTAGCATAAGTTAGTTTAAGTAGTGTATAAGTATAGGGATCGATGACATCAGTAGTTTCGTACCCTAGGAACTCATACACATTTCAACATACGCGGCAATCAAATCAGCAGAGTCTTTTGTACGAGGTGCATTCAAGTTCTAAGGCCTCCGATTTTTTTTCTCCGGACTGGAAAGAGATAGAAACATGCGCATTGTTTTGAAATGAGGCCGCGTTAATTGTCAATGCGTCCCAGAGATGGCAGCACCATACAGCAGATGGAATTTTACCGCCAGCAGCGAGAATGAGAACTGTTTTAAATACTTAAAATGGCGACGTTTTCCTTACTTGAACAGCGTGCAATCAGTCGTTTTCTGAATTTTCGTGGTGTGAAACCAATTGAAATTCATCGACAGTTGAACGAGACATGTGGTGATGGAGTTATGGATGTGTCGAAAGTGCATTCGTGGGTGCGACAGTTTAATGATGGCAGAACATCGTGTGACAACAAACTGAAACAACCTCGGGCTCACACAAGCCAGTCTGACGACATGATCGAGAAAGTGGAGAGAATTGTTTTGGGGGATCGCCGAATGACTGTTGAACAGATTGCCTCCAGAGTTGGCATTTCTGTGGGTTCTGTGCACACAATCCTGCATAACGACCTGAAAATGCGAAAAGTGTCATCCAGGTGAGTGCCACGAATGCTGACGAACGACCACATGGCTGCCCGTGTGGCATGTTGCCAAGCAATGTTGACGCACAACGACAGCATGAATGGGACTTTCTTTTCGTCGGTTGTGACAATGGATGAGACGTGGATGCCATTTTTCAATCCAGAAACAAAAGCGCCAGTCAGCTCAATGGAAGCACACAGATTCACCGCCACCAAAAAAATTTCGGGTAACCGCCAGTGCTGAAAAAATGATGGTGTCCATGTTCTGGGACAGTGGTGGCGTAATCCTTACCCATTGCGTTCCAAAGGGCACTACGGTAACAGGTGCATCCTACGAAAATGTTTTGAAGAACAAATTCTTCCTGCACTGCAACAAAAACGTCCGGGAAGGGCTGCGTGTGTGCTGTTTCACCAAGACAACGCACCCGCACATCGAGCTAACGTTTCGCAACAGTTTCCACGTGATAACAACTTTGAAGTGATTCCTCATGCTCCCTACTCACCTGACTTGGGTCCTAGTGACTTTTGGCTTTTTCCAACAATGAAAGACGCTCTCCGTGGCCGCACATTCACCAGCCGTGCTGCTATTGCCTCAGCGATTTTCCAGTGATCAAAACAGACTCCTAAAGAAGCCTTCGCCGCTGCCATGGAATCATGGCGTCAGCGTTGTGAAAAATGTGTACGTCTGCAGGGTGATTACGTCGAGAAGTAACGCCAGCTTCATCGATTTCGGGTGAGTAGTTAATTAGAAAAAAAATCGGAGGCCTTAGAACTTGAATGCACCTCGTACCTTCGTCGCCTGATCACCCAACATACAATTTCTTCCGCGTTGTAACTTAGCGGATGATTTTCCTCTGCTTTCACTACACGCGGTACAAATCTTCGATAAGATTTGCAACGCCAGACACTTCGACTGCCTTGGTTACGGAAGTACCCATCATACTAGCACCAACAATTTTTAAACAACCGAATTCACTTAGATCGGACATAATACACTGTTGCGACCACCGCTGACCTTGCAACGTATTGAGGACTCTGCGAAGGTCCCGTTCGTGTTCAGATACAACAGCGCAAACTGCACGCTTTGCTTTCATCTGTATTTGTGTTCCAGAGTGCATTTCTCGCACTGTTTCCATATTTTTGTCCAGTCCCTGTATATCCGTACACGTAAGTGAAGGAAGTGGGTTTCCCCTGGCTTTTCCACGTCTACATCTACATTAACATGTGTTATGGTATAGATAGCTACGATGCTACGGCGTAGGTACAAGTTCTTAGGTTGGCACTACGAGAGCGGACGATCCACACGTAGCCGGCGCTGTGCAGCTCTACGAGCGCCGCTCCAGATTCAGCCCATTTGATCACGAGCAGACGACCAACCAACATTGTTTCATTTTCATGGTGGGCGAGCCACTACAGATTTTCCATGTGTAACTTCTGTTAGCTTTGATACATCCGACTTCGTACCTACGTGCTCCTCAGTACAAAGTTATGTATTCACGTTTATTATTGTGCTGAGATATAGTAAAACCACTTTGCTTGCAGTACCGAGAGTTCTACTTCACCTGCTCCTCCTAGCTTCCTGCATGTGACCTACACTCTAAATTACAGGAGCATACCCACGCGCCGCCCTTCCAGGAGAGATACAAAATGTGTGTATACATGTATACATGTTGTAAAGTCCATGACAGAGGACACGCCCTGGTGTAACACCTACTAACGTTTCCTTTCAGTATATTCGTGTATTGAGCGTAACAGGAATGATTGCTTGAATCTCTTTGTGCTTACTGTAGTAGCACTAATCTACGGGGATGATATAATTCCCTGGTTCGCGAAAGTAGTCTTTCGTGCGATAGTTGGTATGCAATTTCAAGCACTACTAATTGAAGTTTTTCAGCACCTCTGTGACGCTCTTCCATAGGTAAAACAAACTTGTGACCATTTGTGCAGCCCTTCTTTGTACACTCCTGGAAATTGAAATAAGAACACCGTGAATTCATTGTCCCAGGAAGGGGAAACTTTATTGACACATTCCTGGGGTCAGATACATCACATGATCACGCTGACAGAACCACAGGCACATAGACACAGGCAACAGAGCATGCACAATGTCGGCACTAGTACAGTGTATATCCACCTTTCGCAGCAATGCAGGCTGCTACTCTCCCATGGAGACGATCGTAGAGATGCTGGATGTAGTCCTGTGGAACGGCTTGCCATGCCATTTCCACCTGACGCCTCAGTTGGACCAGCGCTCGTGCTGGACGTGCAGACCGCGTGAGACGACGCTTCATCCAGTCCCAAACATGCTCAATGGGGGACAGATCCGGAGATCTTGCTGGCCAGGGTAGTTGACTTACACCTTCTAGAGCACGTTGGGTGGCACGGGATACATGCGGACGTGCATTGTCCTGTTGGAACACCAATGGTAGAACGATGGGTTAGATGACGGTTTGGATGTACCGTGCACTATTCAGTGTCCACTCGACGATCACCAGTGGCGTACGGAAAGTGTAGGAGATCGCTCCCCGCACCATGATGGCGGGTGTTGGCCCTGTGTGCCTCGGTCGTATGCAGTCCTGATTGTGGCGCTCACCTGCACGGCGCCAAACACGCATACGACCATCATTGGCACCAAGGCAGAATCGACTCTCATCGCTGAAGACGACACGTCTCCATTCGTCCCTCCATTCACGCCTGTCGCGACACCACTGGAGGCGGGCTGCACGATGTTGGGGCGTGAGCGGAAGACGGCCTAACGGTGTGCGGGACCGTAGCCCAGCTTCATGGAGACGGTTGCGAATGGTCCTCGCCGATACCCCAGGAGTACCAGTGTCCCTAATTTGCTGGGAAGTGGCGGTGCGGTCCCCTACGGCACTGCGTAGGATCCTACGGTCTTGGCGTGCATCCGTGCGTCGCTGCGGTCCGGTCCCAGGTCGACGGGCACGTGCACCTTCCGCCGACCACTGGCGACAACATCGATGTACTGTGGAGACCTCACGCCCCACGCGTTGAGCAATTCGGCGGTACGTCCACCCGACCTCCCGCATGCCCACTATACCCCCTCGCTCAAAGTCCGTCAACTGCACATACGGTTCACGTCCACGCTGTCGCGGCATGCTACCAGTGTTAAAGACTGCGATGGAGCTCCGTATGCCACGGCAAACTGGCTGACACTGACGGCGGCGGTGCACAAATGCTGCGCAGCTAGCGCCATTCGACGGCCAACACCGCGGTTCCTGGTGTGTCCGCTGTGCCGTGCGTGTGATCACTGCTTGTACAGCCCTCTCGCAGTGTCCGGAGCAAGTATGGTGGGTCTGACACACCGGTGTCAATGTGTTCTTTTTTCCATTTCCAGGAGTGTATATGTTCTGGGTTGATCCTGCTAAGAATGGGTCCCACATACTTGAACAATATTCTAGAACGCATCATGTAACTCATTGGCTTCGACAAGCACGTGGCAAGGCCAAAGACCTGTCCAGACCAGGCCTCACCACAAAGGAGCAGAGATAAATAAAATTATTCCTTTAATTCCGATCACAGATTCGAACTCCATATGAAATTCACAGGTAACTGATACCTAACTCCGACCAGTTAAATAATTAACAATTAATCAACTTGATCATTGTTTTAATGCCACTAAATTAATTTTCCCAAGTCCACAGACACTACCGAGGTACTGTATATGTAGTGGACCATCGGTTAGAGGGGCAAAATAATTTTAGTATTCCCCGTTTAATTGATATAGAAAACGGCCAAGATGGCGAAATATAGCTTGCTGTTCTGGAAAACTGTTTCAAACCATCGTTGGAGCACGCGGTGGCGGGGACACACACGATTCTCCTGCCTTCTAAGAAATCTCGTCAATTCAGCGCTTGAGCGGCGGTACTCTGCCAGAACAGTAGCAACCCTTTTCAGGTTGACTAAGAGGACCTTTTCGCGTACCGCGGAGGTGCACTGTAGCTAATCTACGAGCCTTTAAATAACCTGGAGAGCAGCTCTGCAGCCCAATTCCGTTGCAGTCTCTAGAGGAATCACCATCGCGTAGTTCAGTGTACGGCTGTTACTGTCATTTAATGGCTAGTGTTTCCGATTGTCCTGGGAACTGCATAGGTCTAGTCCTCCGCGAAACATTCGTGATGCTTCTCAAGCACTCCGCAATTACGATGATCGCAACAGCGTTAGTGCTACGCCTGTATGGTAATATACTAGCGCTACAGACCGACATGTAGCGTAGTGAGCTGTTATGGGCGGCCCCTGCCGCTGTTAGCGTGACCCTTGGTTACTTTCTCTGGTTACAGTGATACCCGCTCTTTCATTTCTGTGCTCTCTCTGGGACTGGTCTTCATACTGAAGACCGGTTTGTTAGTGATCCTGTGTACTATCAACTTGTCCTACAGCGATTTTGATCGCCCAGCGGCTACAATCCGTGTCTAACATCCAAACTTATGTCTACATCTACATTGATACTCCGCAAGCCACCCAACGGTGTGTGGCGGAGGGCACTTTACGTGCCACTGTCATTACCTCCCTTTCCTGTTCCACTCGCGTATGGTTCGCGGGAAGAACGACTGCCGGAAACCCTCCGTGCGCGCTCGAATCTCTCTAATTTTACATTCGTGATCTCCTCGGGAGGTATAAGTAGGGGGAAGCAATATATTCGATACCTCACTCAGAAACGCACCCTCTCGGAAACCTGGACAGCAAGCTACACCGCGATGTAGAGCGCCTCTCTTGCAGAGTCTGCCACTTGAGTTTGCTAAACATCTCCGTGACGCTATCACGCTTACCAAATAGCCCTGTGACGAAACGCGCCGCTCTTCTTTGGATCTTCTCTATCTCCTCTGTAAACCCAACCTGGTACGGATCCCTCACTGATGAGCAAAAGTATAGGTCGAACGAGTGTTTTGTAAACCACCTCCTTTGTTTAAGGAATACATTTTGTAAGGATTCTCCCAATGAATCTCAACCTGGCACCCGTCTTACCAACAATTAATTTTATATGATCATTCCACTTCAAATCGTTCCGTACGCATACTCCCAGATATTTTACAGAAGTAACTGCTACCAGTGTTTGTTACGCTATCACATAATCATACAATAAAGGCTCTTCCTTTCTATGTATTCGCAAAACATTACATTTGTCTATGTTAAGGATCAGTTGCCACTCCCTGCACCAAGTGACTATCCGCTGCAGATCTTCCTGCATTTCGCTGCAAATTTCTAATGCTGCAACTTCTCTGTATACTACAGCATCATCCGCGAAAAGCCGCATTGAACTACCGACACTATCTACTAGGTCATTAATATATATTGTGAAAAGCAATGGTCCCATAACACTCCCCTGTGGCACGCCACAGGTTACTTTAACGTCTGTAGACGTCTCTCCATTGAGAACAACATGCTGTGTTCTGTTTGCTAAAAACTCTTAAATCCAGCCACACAGCTGGTCTGATATTCCGTAGGCTCTTACTTTGTTTATCAGGTGACAGTGCGGAACTGTATCGAACGCCTTCCGGAAGTCAAGGAAAATGGCATCTACCTGGGAGCCTGTATCTAGTATTTTTTGGGTCTCATGAACAAATAAAACGAGTTGGGTCTCACGCGATCGCTGTTTCCGGAATATATGTTGATTCCTACAGAGTAGATTCTGGGTTTCCAGAAATGACACGATACGCGAGCAAAAAACATGTTCTAAAATTCTACAACAGATCGATGTCAGAGATATAGGCCTATAGTTTTACGCATCTGCTTGACGACCCTTCTTGAAAACTGGAACTACCTGTGCTCTTTTTCCAATCATTTGGAACCTTCCGTTCCTCTAGAGACTTGCGGTACACGGCTGTTAGAAGGGCGGCAAGTTCATTCGCGTATTCTGTGTAGAATCGAATTGATACGTATGATTTGAGAGGGTTCATCTGAATTTCTGAATATTCTTCAGACTACTGCGACTTTCACTGTCGGTGGCTTCTCTACCGTTCCTTTTGTAAACCAGTTTCCTACTAGGCTTTGAAACACCTGCAGAAGAGACCAAGTCCGACTCCTGGGGCAGAAGGTCCTCAGGTGAGTGAACTCCTGGGGACCTTTTTATGTTTGAGATCCATTGCTTATGTGCTACAATTACTTCCATCAAAAATCCAAACGCTACGCTCGCCCGAATCTTCTGCAAGCAGTCTTCTTTGTAGACTAATTGTGTTTTCCGCGTATCATACGAATGACCCGAATTCTGCCACCTGACTTCGCTACGACGGAGCCTGCCTAAGTGACCGTTGCATTTCATACTTCTACAAAATTTTACACCCAGGTTTTCGTATTTGTACGAGCGGACCGATTCCATTTCTCATTCACTGGTATTGCAGTCTTGACAAAATACTTGTCTGCCTTTTGTAAAGTGAAAGATATTACTTTTGTGAAAATTGAAAGTAAGTTGCCAGTCAAGATCTTACATGTATCTGCGCAGTTTTTTCCAGTCTATACTTCACTGCATATAATTACAACACCTGTACCATCTAGAACACTGTGCGTGCACCAGCGTTGTGCTCTGTCGTGAGATATGACGTAGAGCGCCACCTCTCCTGATTTATAAAGTGGAAAAGCGTCACATCTCCATGTTTGGAACTCTGATTTTACGCATAATGAATGTGGAGTCAAATTTTTAAAAGTCATTGTGAAAATGTCGGCGTAAACGCCTTTTTACAGTATTAAAACCACTAGAGTCTATGCTTTTCGAATGTCAAGCTTTCATCATCTCAATTGCCAGGCAAGGACCTCGAAGAATGACCAAAATAAGACATAACAAGAGCAACAAAAAATAAAATTACATGGCTCTTTTTCTTCCAGCCGTCTGTTTTTAAGATGTACCTTCTCATCACCGCCAACTCATAAAACGGCTTGGCTCACATATGCATTGGTGTTAAAAGATGGATATCTTGCGGTTTTTCCATAGTTTTGCCCAACACCTGTACCTAGGTATGGTGTCAGAGGTAACAAGAGACCTCCTGACCATCAGTTCCACGCTTTCTTGCTCTCACAATAGCTTCTCATCACCGCCAACTCATAAAACGGCTTGGCTAACATATGCATTGGTGTTCAAAGATGGATATCTCGCGGGTTTTCCGTAGTTTTGCCCAACACCGGTACCTAGGTATGGTGTCAGAGGTAACAAGAGACCTCCTGACCATCAGTTCCACGCTTTCTTGGTCTGACAATAGCTTCTCATCACCGCCAACTCATGAAACGGCTTGGCTAACATATGCATTGGTGTTAAAAGATGGATATCTCGCGGTTTTTCCGTAGTTTTGCCCAACACCTGTACCTAGGTATGGTGTCAGAGGTAATAAGAGACCTCCTGACCATCAGTTCCACGCTTTCTTGCTCTCACAATAGCTTCTCATCACCGCCAACTCATAAAACGGCTTGGCTAACATATGCATTGGTGTTAAAAGATGTATATCTTGCGGTTTTTCCATAGTTTTGCCCAACACCTGTACCTAGGTATGGTGGCAGAGGTAACAAGAGACCTCCTGACCATCAGTTCCACGCTTTCTTGCTCTCACAATAGCTTCTCATCACCGCCAACTCATAAAACGGCTTGGCTAACATATGCATTGGTGTTCAAAGATGGATATCTCGCGGGTTTTCCGTAGTTTTGCCCAACACCGGTACCTAGGTATGGTGTCAGAGGTAACAAGAGACCTCCTGACCATCAGTTCCACGCTTTCTTGGTCTGACAATAGCTTCTCATCACCGCCAACTCATGAAACGGCTTGGCTAACATATGCATTGGTGTTAAAAGATGGATATCTCGCGGTTTTTCCGTAGTTTTGCCCAACACCTGTACCTAGGTATGGTGTCAGAGGTAATAAGAGACCTCCTGACCATCAGTTCCACGCTTTCTTGCTCTCACAATAGCTTCTCATCACCGCCAACTCATAAAACGGCTTGGCTAACATATGCATTGGTGTTAAAAGATGTATATCTTGCGGTTTTTCCATAGTTTTGCCCAACACCTGTACCTAGGTATGGTGGCAGAGGTAACAAGAGGCCTCCTGACCATCAGTTCCACGCTTTCTTGCTCTGACAATAGCTTCTCATCACCGCCAACTCATAAAACGGCTTGGCTAACATATGCATTGGTGTTAAAAGATGGATATCTTGCGGTTTTTCCATAGTTTTGCCCAACACCTGTTCCTAGGTATGGTGTCAGAGGTAACAAGAGACCTCCTGACCATCAGTTCCACGCTTTCTTGGTCTGACAATAATGTCCGATACAACCAGGAAGTGCGACCGGTTAGTATTTCACAGTTATGATGTATTTAAGCAGAAAAGGAGCATTCGTAGCAAGACCGGGATTTGAACCATGATCTCCCGCTCAGTAAGCAGATGCGCTAACCACTACGCCACACTGGCGTGGCAGCTTTGCACAACTGCACGGACTACTTTCGCACGCTTCCTTCCTCAATCCAAATTCCCACTCATGCCTCAGCCTACTTGGTATTCCCTCAAAAAACTAAAGCAGAATTGTAGAGGCTGTCCAACAGCACTGGAATAACACCTTTGTATCGAACGAAGCGAAGACCCAGGCTGAAATCCAGGTGTGGGTGATTTTAATCAAATGAAACTATATGGTTACAGAGTCCTTTCCAAGTCTCATACATCTATGACAAGGGTGTACATGACCCCAGTTGTTTTTGCGCTCTAAAATAAACAAACAAACAAATAAACAAGCGGTCCACTTGCGGCCCAAAACAAGAATCAAAGTGGCCCAAGAAATAAGCATCTATGAGACGGGCGTAAAAGAACAAAAATTCGATTACATTCAGTTTATATAAATTTATTATAAACTGAATAGTTGCAATATGAAACTCCTGCCTTACGATGCTATTCTCTCATTGATTCAACCTCTCCTTTTTTTCCAGTATTCTTATATAACTGTCGGCGCAAGAACACTTGTCTGCTTCCAATGTGGCCCATGTAAGCTAAAATGCTGGGCACCTTGGTCTAAGCTGTATATATGCAGACTTAAGCGACAGATGAACATTTGTACCAAAGCCGCGACTGGAACCTGCGCCATCCGCTCACAAGGCAGATGCGTTAAGGGCTACGCCATCTTGGCACAGTGGCATTACACAACTACCTAGCACGCTCCCTCCTCAACCCAATCTCTCATTCACGCCTTGTAACGAGTCACTCTCCTCTAACATTACCTTTTTTTATAGAAATAACCGATACCATGTATACAATCGATTCTTGCGGAGGTTAAAATTATCTCAGCTGTTTCACTAAAAGAATCCATATGATTTTGTATACGATCTATTATATTTCAGGCTAAAATGTATAAAAAAGAAAATAACGTGTTACAATCGATATGGACTAACAGCTGAAATTACTTTTCTTTTACAAATATTTGAAATTACGAAATTAAGGGCATATTTAAAATTCATATAATTAATTGTGCGATCAAACGCTTATTATTAATTTTGTTTCTGGAATGCTTTATGAAATAATGATATAATTTCGTAAAGATTCTTCACCTGTGGAGAAAGTTTGTAAGCTCTTTGCCTCTGTAAACTCTTTGGAAATTGTGAGTACCGCAGAAAGAAGTTGTGGTGGGCTTGCCTCTGATGGAAGCAGATCTTTTTCTATAGTTGTCAACGAGAATGTAATTTTGTGGTGTGATAAAAGCGAAAATTGTAAAGTATGTGTGATTTAGAAGAATGGGATAAAAATATAAGATATTTATAGCAACAGGCAAATCCTCATCAGTTACACTCCTGGAAATGGAAAAAAGAACACATTGACACCGGTGTGTCAGACCCACCATACTTGCTCCGGACACTGCGAGAGGGCTGTACAAGCAATGATCACACGCACGGCACAGCGGACACACCAGGAACCGCGGTGTTGGCCGTCGAATGGCGCTAGCTGCGCAGCATTTGTGCACCGCCGCCGTCAGTGTCAGCCAGTTTGCTGTGGCATACGGAGCTCCATCGCAGTCTTTAACACTGGTAGCATGCCGCGACAGCGTGGACGTGAACCGTATGTGCAGTTGACGGACTTTGAGCGAGGGCGTATAGTGGGCATGCGGGAGGCCGGGTGGACGTACCGCCGAATTGCTCAACACGTGGGGCGTGAGGCCTCCACAGTACATCGATGTTGTCGCCAGTGGTCGGCCGAAGGTGCACGTGCCCGTCGACCTGGGACCGGACCGCAGCGACGCACGGATGCACGCCAAGACCGTAGGATCCTACGCAATGCCGTAGAGGACCGCACCGCCACTTCCCAGCAAATTAGGGACACTGTTGCTCCTGGGGTATCGGCGAGGACCATTCGCAACCGTCTCCATGAAGCTGGGCTACGGTCCCGCACACCGTTAGGCCGTCTTCCGCTCACGCCCCAACATCGTGCAGCCCGCCTCCAGTGGTGTCGCGACAGGCGTGAATGGAGGGACGAATGGAGACGTGTCGTCTTCAGCGATGAGAGTCGCTACTGCCTTGGTGCCAATGATGGTCGTATGCGTGTTTGGCGCCGTGCAGGTGAGCGCCACAATCAGGACTGCATACGACCGAGGCACACAGGGCCAACACCCGGCATCATGGTGCGGGGAGCGATCTCCTACACTGGCCGTACACCACTGGTGATCGTCGAGGGGACACTGAATAGTGCACGGTACATCCAAACCGTCATCGAACCCATCGTTCTACCATTCCTAGACCGGCAAGGGAACTTGCTGTTCCAACAGGACAATGCACGTCCGCATGTATCCCGTGCCACCCAACGTGCTCTAGAAGGTGTAAGTCAACTACCCTGGCCAGCAAGATCTCCGGATCTGTCCCCCATTGAGCATGTTTGGGACTGGATGAAGCGTTGTCTCACGCGGTCTGCACGTCCAGCACAAACGCTGGTCCAACTGAGGCTCCAGGTGGAAATGGCATGGCAAGCCGTTCCACAGGACTACATCCAGCATCTCTACGATCGTCTCCATGGGAGAATAGCAGCCTGCATTGCTGCGAAAGGTGGATATACACTGTACTAGTGCCGACATTGTGCATGCTCTGTTGCCTGTGTCTATGTGCCTGTGGTTCTGTCAGTGTGATCATGTGATGTATCTGACCCCAGGAATGTGTCAATAAAGTTTCCCCTTCCTGGGACAATGAATTCACGGTGTTCTTATTTCAATTTCCAGGAGTGAATTTAGTGCAACAAGAACCCGCAACATTAAATCAAAATTTTCAATAGCAAGAATGTACTCCTAGACACAACAAGATTTTTAGCCAGCATCGACAACAACAACGAGATAATCAAAATAAGTAAAAAAGTTCTTCTATTGTAATCTTACTCCTCTCGAAGTTTTCAAAATTTGTGCAAAGAATGAGAACTTTAGTGGTGATGTGTGGGATGGTAAGATTACAGCCTCAACACAGCATCGCAGAGGCTCCCCTCCCCCCCCCCCCCCCCCCCAATCCCAGCTGTATTAGAACAGCACCTCTGTATCGAACGAAAGTAGGAATCCTGACTGGAACATAGGCATAAGTGCTCTAATCAAATGAAACTGTGCGCACGGGCTCTTCCTCCCGTGCTGGCACATTGGAGTGTGAATGTATAGTGCGAGAGGACTCACTGTCCTCCCCTTGTTTCCACTCACAATAACTAGACGGAACAAGTTGTCTGGTATAAGTGTTTATTACATTAAACGTTACAACTTGCACAGGCAGCGCGCCAACTGCAGCTCCTGGCTTAGCTGGAAGACATACACGCCCATCCGCTACGGGGTCTCGCAGCTACCTGCTCGGCTGTTACAACGGCTAATCCTACCTGCGCGCACAAAGGACCTGGGAGGTCCACTTCTGCACGTAGGTTGCAAATTCTTCCAACAGGGAGCAGACTATAATGGACAGCCTGACCTGCCCAGTTTGAAGCTGCCACCAGATGGCAGTTGGAGTGAGTAGCAGAGTCCAAACATACTCCCACTCTAAAATGAGTTTTCTCATTTTACAAATAACAAAATTTTAAGAAACAACAAAACCAAAATAAGTTGTTAATAAAAATATAACTAGGTACAAGATCAATGCACATAAAACATGAATACACTAACATTTGGGATGCCCACATCACAAAAACACCACTGTTACGCTGCATGTGAAACATGATGGGTACTAACATGTAGGACACAAAACAATAAAGTATTAATATTATAATGCATAAAAACATGAAATCAATACTAACAGCAGTTGGTCCACAAGAAACATCCACAGCTTTCCAAGCTGATCTTATGAATTATGAGGTTGTTCCAGTAAATGGCAATTTGGCAGTGGCCCTGTATCATATACGACTACACAGATCTAAGGGAACACTTAACTGATTCGCTGCTTGGGTAGGGGACACAATTTTGCTATAGGCCTCTTAATCTGCCCATTAGCAGTTTTTACCATCACCACACGCACACACTTATCAGGACTGGGAAACAGCTGGTCAATGACTCCCAGCCTCCACACCAAGGGAGGCAAATTATCCTCCTTGACCAGCACATGATCGCCAATCTGGGGTTGCCATGCTCCTTCCGATGTCCATTTTTGCGTTGCTGCAGATCATGTATGTATTCTGTGGACCACCTCTTCCAAAAGGACTGATGCAACTGCTGCACAAGTTGCCATCTGTGCAACCTGTTGGCGGGAACCTCAAGGACAGAGGTTTCAGGATGAGCACAAAGGGGCTGTCCGATTAGGAAATGACCAGGAGTGAGAGCAGCAGGAGAATCTAGGTCATCAGAGAGAAGACACAACGGCCTTGAATTCAAGTGTGCTTCTATCTGAGTTAACCCAGTAGTCAGTTCTTCAAATGTCAGCACTGCATTGCCGATGACATGTTTGAGATGCGACTTCATGCATTTGATTCCTGCCTCCCAGAGTCCACCAAGGCGAGGGGCATGAGGTGGAGTGAACCTCCGACTGATTCCCTCTGAGGTCGAAAAATTCACCACACCTTCAACTGTAACATCATTGGAGAGAAACATTTAAGCTCATTGTCTGCACCTACAAATGTGGTGCCATTGTCACCGTACATGTGAGAAGGTTTCCCTCTTCTTGCAATGAATCTCCTGAGGGCAGCCAAAAATGAACTTGTTACCAAGTCACTAACTAATTCTAAGTGGATGGCCTTGGTTGCCATGCAAATGAATAAAGCAATATAATAAGCCTTGGTAGTAACCTTACTTCGTCTTCCACCATGCTTTACAGCAATAGGGCCTGCGTAATCTACTCCACAGTGCTGAAATGGATGAGACTGGTTTACTCTAGCTGCAGGTAGCTGACCCATGAGTTGAACTGCTGTCTTGGACTTAAGCCTAAAGCATTTTAAACATTTTCTGATCTCCCTTGACTATGTTATGCCCATTGGGGATCCAAAACCTCCTACGCAACATAGCCAACAAAAGTTGTGACCCAGCGTGCAACAGATTTTCATGCTCATCTATTATGAGAGTTTTTGTCAAATGATGCATAGGCGGTACGATATAGGATGGCGCTCATCATATGGTACACTAGCATTCATTAATCTTCCTCCCACTCGTAAAATACCTTCGGCATCAACATATGGGTGCAAATCCCTTAATTTGCTATTATGTAGAATAGGGGAACTGGCCATCAGCAAAGCGATCTCATTGCCATATTCATGTATGAATGCAGCGTATTCACTCTGCAGATTCGGTTGCCTTTTAAACCTCCTCTCAAGATGCGCCATGTCTGGCTGCAATTATTTTTGGGTTATTATACCTCCGCGTAATAAGTCCCCAGGCTATCGCTAGATTTCCTGCTGTGACAGGTATATGTTTCAAAAGGTCTTTAGCTTCATCTCGCAAAGACGAATTAAGGTAGTGAAGTTTTCGAACGTCATCAACTGAATTGTTATTCATAATGAGACTCAAAATTGTATCCCTGTATGATGACCACTTAAGGTAGTCACCTTCAAAATTTGGGAAGTTAATTGCAGGTAGTTTCAAAGAACTGACACTGACTGATGGATTCGAGCCCAAAGGCTGCGGAAGCTGGGTGTGCCTCTTCATTGAACCCTTGATAGTGGATTCAACAAAGTCCCACGAATCCTCGAATTCTGCCCTGTCCTTACTATGATCTGCTGATTCGTCTTCAATTTCCAGCCGTGTTTGAGACGACTCAAAATCAGTCTGAATCCGAGTCAATCGACTTAATTTTGATTCCAACATTTCGATTATGGCACTGTGTGCAGACTCACAAAGCTCGCTAAGCGCGCGAGAGCGGCCTTTGCTACACCTCTTTGCTTGACTAATTTTGCTTTCTCTGAAGGCTCCATTTTAGGACCAGGAAGATGATAGCAGGAAGCCAACAGTTGCACTTACCACGCTGCAGCGGCAATAGGCGGCAGTACGGACTGGAACAGCAGCGGCGTCACGGGCACGGGCACGGGCAGCTGGCGTGGCAGGCGCTGCAGTCTCTGACGGCGCGAAGTTTCAGCGGGAGCAGGAGATGACGTCACCGATGATGCTGGCACCGACGCGTTTCTGTGCCTCTCGCGTTTGAATTGTAGACACATTAACTGTTCACAAGTATGTCCCCGATCGCCGTTGTTAAGGCTGTTATTGTCGAAGTCCCGAACAGGCCTTGGAACGCTTGATAGCAGTCAACAACGAAACCGATAACTTGTGCAGCTCACACGTGGGTTTTTAGAAGTTCACAAATACCGGAAAATAAATCCGCGCGAACGTATAAATTCCGCGTGGTCACTATCCGGCCCGGAGGACCAAAAAATGTGCGCGCGGGCCCTTCTTCCCTAGGTGGCACATTGGAGTGTGAATGTATAGTGCGAGAGAACTTACTGTCCTCCCCTTGTTTCCACTCACAATAACTAGACGGAACAAGTAGTCTGGAATAATTGTTTATTACATTAAACGTTACAACTTGCACAGGCAGCGCGCCAACTGCGGCTCCTGGCTTAGCTGGAAGACATACACGCCCATCCGCTACGGGTCTCGCAGCTACCTGCTCGGCTGTTACAACGGCTAATCCTACCTGCGCGCACAAAAGACCTGGGAGGTCCACTTCCGCACGTAGGTTGCAAATTCTTCCAACAGGGAGCAGACTATACTGGACAGTCTGACCTCCCCAGTTTGAAGCTGCCACCAGATGGCAGCTGTAGTGAGTAGCAGAGTCCAAACAGAAACTATGTGGTTCTGGAGATCTTTACAACAACTAAGATCCATACATGCAGACGGAAGCCTTGGAAAAAATTTCCATTCGTCACTTCATTATGCATATATACAGCTTAGATCAAGGTGTCCAGCACATTAGCTTACGTGGGCTATATTGGATGAAGACAAATGGTATTGTGCAGACAAATACACTCCTGGAAATTGAAATAAGAACACCGTGAATTCATTCTCCCAGGAAGGGGAAACTTTATTGACACATTCCTGGGGTCAGATACATCACATGATCACACTGTTAGAACCACAGGCACATAGACATAGGCAACAGAGCATGCACAATGTCGGCACTAGTACAGTGTATATCCACCTTTCGCAGCAATGCAGGCTGCTATTCTCCCATGGAGACGATCGTAGAGATGCTGGATGTAGTCCTGTGGAACGGCTTGCCATGCCATTTCCACCTGGCGCCTCAGTTGGACCAGCGTTCGTGCTGGACGTGCAGACCACGTGAGACGACGCTTCATCCAGTCCCAAACATGCTCAATGGGGGACAGATCCGGAGATCTTGCTGGCCAGGGTAGTTGACTTACACCTTCTAGAGCACGTTGGGTGGCACGGGATACATGCGGACGTGCATTGTCCTGTTGGAACAGCAAGTTCCCTTGCCGGTCTAGGAATGGTAGAACGATGGGTTCGATGACGGTTTGGATGTACCGTGCACTATTCAGTGTCCCCTCGACGATCACCAGTGGCGTACGGCTAGTGTAGGGGATCGCTCCCCACACCATGATGCCGGGTGTTGGCCCTGTGTGCCTCGGTCGTATGCAGTCCTGATTGTGGCGCTCACCTGCACGGCGCCAAACACGCATACGACCATCATTGGCACCAAGGCAGAAGCGACTCTCATCGCTGAAGACGACACGTCTCCATTCGTCCCTCCATTCACGCCTGTCGCGACACCACTGGAGGCGGGCTGCACGATGTTGGGGCGTGAGCGGAAGACGGCCTAACGGTGTGCGGGACCGTAGCCCAGCTTCATGGAGACGGTTGCGAATGGTCCTCGCCGATACCCCAGGTGCAACAGTGTCCCTAATTTGCTGGGAAGTGGCGGTGCGGTCCCCTACGGCACTGCGTAGGATCCTACGGTCTTGGCGTGCATCCGTGCGTCGCTGCGGTCCGGTCCCAGGTCGATGGGCACGTGCACCTTCCGCCGACCACTGGCGACGACATCGATGTACTGTGGAGACCTCACGCCCCACGTGTTGAGCAATTCGGCGGTACGTCCACCCGGCCTCCCGCATGCCCACTATACGCCCTCGCTCAAAGTCCGTCAACTGCACATACGGTTCACGTCCACGCTGTCGCGGCATGCTGCCAGTGTTAAAGACTGCGATGGAGCTCCGTATGCCACGGCAAACTGGCTGACACTGACGGCGGCGGTGCACAAATGCTGCGCAGCTAGCGCCATTCGACGGCCAACACCGCGGTTCCTGGTGTGTCCGCTGTGCCGTGCGTGTGATCATTGCTTGTACAGCCCTCTCGCAGTGTCCGGAGCAAGTATGGTGGGTCTGACACACCGGTGTCAATGTGTTCTTTTTTCCATTTCCAGGAGTGTATATACTTGGCACTAGAAAAAAAGAAGGGAGAAGTAGAACCATTGAGAGAATATCCTTGTGTGGCGGTTGTTTTATACTGAAAACAATTTATGATAAAAGGAAAAGGACTCTGGAACCATATAGTTTCATTCCATTACAATGATAATATGTACACAAGGCGATCTGTGTAAGTCAGACAACGGACCCTTTCGTAGTCGTATTGGCACAATCATATACAGGATTAAAATTAAATTTTAGATATGTAGTGGGTTGTATGTTTTCTAGAAGAGCTTCATTTTTAACCTTCACAAACATGTTATACCCGTCAGATTGGTCGTTTGATGTGGACGTGCACAATATGTCAGGAACCTTACGCTTCTTATATAGTGCATAAAACTGTTATCGGCTCGACCCTGGTATGCACACATTTGTTTGCTTATCCTCTGTATCATAAGCCGCTGATGATAGCTAATACCAGTCTGGCAAACAAATGTTTTTGAAGTGTGTACCTAGTGTGCAACAAAACGTCCTTCGTCAGGTGGACCAAGGATTTTAAGACGGAATAGTGTTTCTTTTCATTCTTTTCAAAGAAGAGCACAAGAATTAGTACTTTAAGACATCGAAGACCCGCATAAACATTATCACCCTGCAAATACAGTTGACGATTATCTCATGTTGGTACGGAAGATAACTAAATTCCATTTATGTCTGTGGCTTAAGTAAGTGTTCCAGGTGGCGCACTCTTCAACCTTTCGTCGCAATGAAATTGCGGAACAACATGTCTGTGCCACGTCAAAGGCGGCACACAGCTTGTGAAAACCGGTAATGAGGCACATGGCAGCTGGATATTACAGCCCCATACAAGATTAACACAGTGCTTTATGAAACTTTAGCTCATAATGTGCCAAATATTTAGTTACACGTACTCCTCGGCCTAGGGATCCACAAAAAATATACCACGTATTCTCTGAAACTTGACGCTTGGAGCTCAGTCTTTAAAGGAAGGCTGCCTGGTGCGAAAAAGCCACCTCTGGAGCAACGAAGGGAAAACCTGGAATCTGAATGTGGCAGCGTACTCGAGCTTCTGGGATGATGTTTTCCTGGTATGGAAGTGACGCAGATGGCGTAAGATCACGCCTACAAGGCAGAGATAGAACCTGTTGAGTTAAAGAGAGACGCTGAAGATGCGAAGGCTATTCGAAAAGTAAGGTCCGATAGGTCGCAAAAAGGAAACGACGGCGATTATTCGATGAACTTTGCGAAGACGGGTTTGCCAGTGTCAGTAGACTTGTAGAGTGTCTACGTATGGCGTCAAGTCACTCTTCGTTCTGAGCACACAGTGCGCATGTAAAGATGCCTAGAAAATTTAGTATGGGTGCCTTCTGAGAGTTTCGCCTGATTTCATGCAAGCTCAAGTAACGCACCTATTCCCTGTTTCATCTCTCAAAGCTACTCACTCTTCTCCTACTGTATTTCTTTCCCCCGTTATTGTCAGTCGTTCCCTAATGCTCTTTCTGAAACTCACTACAAACACTGGTTCTTTCAGTTTATCCAAGTCCCATCTCCTTAAACTTCCGTCTCTTTGCAGTTTCCTCAGTTTAATCTACAGTTCATAACCAGTGGTCAGAGTCTAAATCTACCCCTGAAAATGTCTTACAACTTAAAACCAGATTCCCAAATCTCTGTCTTATCATGATATTACCTACACTACTGTTCATTAAAATTACTGCACCACGAAGATGACGTGCTACAGATGCGAAATTTAACCGACAGGAAGAAGATGCTGTGATATGCAAATGATAAGCTTTTCAGAGCATTCACACATGGTTGGCGCCGGTGGCGACACCTACAACGTGCTGACATGAGGAAAGTTTCCAACCGATTTCTCATATACAAATAGCAGTTGACCGGCGTTGACTGGTGAAACGTTGTTGTGCTGCCTCGTGTAAGGAGGAGAAATCCGTACCATCACGTTTCTGACTCTGAAAAAAGGTCGGATTGTGGCCTATCGCAGATTGAGGTTTATCGTATCACGACATTGCTGCTCGCGTTGGTCGAGATTCAATGACTGTTAGCAGAATGTGGAATCGGTGGGTTCAGGACGGTAATACGGATCGCCGTGCTGGATTTCAACGGCCTCGTATCACTAACAGTCGAGATGAAAGGCATCTTATCAGCATGGCTGTAACGGATCGTTCAGCCACGTCTCGATCCTTGACTCAACAGATGGGGACGTTTGCAAGACAACAGCCATCTGCACGAACAGTTCGACGACGTTTGCAGCAGCATGGACTATCAGCTCGGAGACCATGGCTGCGGTTACCCTTGACGCTGCATCACAGACATGAGCGCCTGCGATGGTGTACTCAACGACGAACCTGGGTGCACGAATGGCTAAACGTCATTTTTTCGCACGAATCATGATGATCGCATCCGTGTTTGGCGACATCGCGGTGAACCCACACTGGAAGCGTGTATTCGTCATCGCCATACTGGCGTATCTCCCGACGTGATGGTATGGGGTGCCATTGGTTACACATCTCGGTCACCTCTTGTTCGTATTGACGGCACTTTGAACAGTGGACGTTACATTTCAGATGTGTTGTGACCCGTAGCTCTACCCTTCATTCGATCCCGGCGAAACCCTACATTTCAGCAGGATAATGAACGACCGCATGTTGCAGGTCCTGTACGGGCCTTTCTGGATAAATAAAATGTTCGACTGCTGCCCTGGCCAGCACATTCTCCAGATCTCTCACCAACTGAAAACGTCTCGTCAATGGTAGCCGAGCAACTGGCTCGTCACAATACGCCCGTCTTGACGAACTGTGGTATCGTGTTGAAGCTGCATGGGCAGCTGTACCTGTACACCCCATCCAAGCTCTGTTTGACTCAGTGTCCAGGCGTATGAAGGCCGTTATTACGGCCAGAAGTGGTTGTTCTGGGTACTGATTTCTCAGGATCTATGCACCCAAACTGCATGAAAATGTAATCACATGCCAGTTCTATTATAATATATTTGTCCCAGGAATACCCGTTTATCATCTGCATTTCTTCTTGGTGTAGCAATTTTAATGGTCAATAGTGTATATGAAACCTTCTAGTGTATCCAGGCCTCTTCCTCGTATACAAGCTTCTTTCACGATTCTTAAACCAATTGTTAGCTATGATTAAATTATGCTCTGCACACAATTCTATCAGGTGGCTTCCTCTTTCATTCCTTACCCCTATTCCATATTCATCTAGTACTTTTCGTTCTCTTCCTTTTCCTACTATCGAATTCCAGTCCCTCGCGACTATTAAACTGCAAGTTAAATTGACAATTCCTGAATTTACATATTGACAAAGGTATGGCGGAAGCAAATGGGGACATGCAAACAATCAGAGTCCTTCGGTATATACTATTTCTATGCAACCAAAACAATCCAGTTCATGAGTCACTGCTGTGGCGTTTGAATGACGGCTCAACTTCCACTCCGCCCGCGGCTAGGCGGCGCGTCAGTTATGTTCTCTTCGTATAGATTCCACTCCTGTCTTGATATCGCCCTAGTCAGCGTACTATTGGTTGGCGTCGTCTCACAACCTCCTCTGCTCTTCCGTTCTTCATCGTCTTGCGGCGCTTGTCGTTACACCAGAACAAAAAGATTTGATGACACGTATACCACAGGATAGCCCGTGGTATAAGGATAGCGTCTTTGACTAGTAATCGAAACGTCTTGTGTCCCGGGTTAGAACCTCGCCACTGCTTACAATTTGAATCGTCATGGCGGCCGAAGACCTCCGGCATAAGAAGCCACCTTTGTTCTGCCAACAGCCTTTTCTCAGAGGGAAGAAGAGCGGACAGAGGTTCAGGGCACATTCTTGACCTTAGGGTGGGAAACTGCACATGAAAGGTGGAAGGATCAACAATGATTCACGGAATGAAGATGCAGAAGGAAATGGGAACCAATGCATTCAAAACTCATAAGGTGTATCCACAGGATCTGTGACCTCGTGATGATCTCCCCATTGCAAAGGAATTCTGAACTAGTCCCATATTCCAATCCCTTGAAGAAACTGCCAAGGGGTAGGTAACCACGAGGAAAAGTTTGAATAACCAATGTAAAGGTAATGTTCTACGAGCTGGTGTGTGGAAAGTCAGCAGATAATGTTATAATCGGATTAGAATTCGTTATAAATAGTAAGGTCGGGCACAGAGTGAGATGCTGTGAACCGTTCAGTGATAGGGTTGCTCTCGTCAGAATTGACAGCAAAAAAAACCCTACAACAAGAGGTCATGTGTAGACGCCGATGTCGCAAGCAGAATGTGAAAAGTTAGAGGAAGTATACGAAGATATTGAACAAGAAACGATGAGGAGTAGGGTCAACCTTAAGAGACTAGTTACGAACAATAAGTGCGCAAAGGAATGTAATACGGAACTACTAAGGAATGAAGAGATATGTTTGATGCTTCCTGAGGCTGTAGATACTGCGATAATCTCAGTAGGCTGTTCATTTGAAGAGCACTGGACGTCCCTAAAAAGGGCAATCACAGAAGTTGAACAGCAAAACATAGGAATAAGGAAGGTTCAAAATGTCTCTGAACACTATGGGACTTAACTTCTGAGGTCATCAGTCCCCTATAACTTAGAACTACTTAAACCTTACTAACCTAAGGACATCACACACATCCATGGCCCATGCAGGATTCGATCCCTGCGACCGTAGCAGTAACGCGGTTCCAGACTGTAGCGCCTAGAACCGCTCTGCCACTCCGGCCGGCGCAAGGAAGGTAACTGTGAAAGAACATGGATAACAGGAAAATTCACGAATACAGAAGTAAAAGTCACTTAGGAACGAAATAAATATAAGGCGAAATGGCTGCATGAAAAATGCAAAAAATCGAAAAAGAGACTGTCGCAAGGACTGATTCAGCATATAGATAAGTCAAATCAACCTTCAGTAAAATTAAAAGTAACGGCAGTAACATTATTAGTGCAATGGGAATTCCACTTTCGAATGCAGAGGAGAAAGCGGATAGGTGGAAAGAGTACGTTGAGCGTTTCTGTGGGGGAAGAACTTGTCTGATGACGTGACAGTCGATTTAGAAGAGGTAGGGGATCCAGTGCTGGAATCAGCTTTGGAGCTTTGGAGGACTTAAGATCAAATAAGGTAGAAGAGATAGATTCCATGAGAATGCCTGAAATCGTTGGGGGAAGTAACAACGAAACGACTATTCACGTCGGTGTGTAGAATGTATGGGTCTGGCGACATACCATCTGACATTCGGAAAAATATCATCCACACTATTCCGAGGACAGGAAGAGCCGACAAGTGTTAGAATGGTTCAAATGGCTCTGAGCACTATGGAAATTAACATCTATGGTCATCAGTCCCCTAGAACTTAGAACTACTTAAACCTAACTAACCTAAGGACATCACACAACACCCAGTCATCACGAGGCAGAGAAAATCCCTGGCCCCGCCGGGAATCGAACCCGGGAACCCGGGCGTGGGAAGCGAGAACGCTGCCGCACGACCACGAGCTGCGGACTAAGTGTTAGAAGTATCACACAATCAGCTTACCAGCACATGCATCCATGTTGTTGAGAACAATAATACACAGAAAAATGGAAAAGAAAATTGTGGATGTGTTAGGTGACTATCAGTTTGGCAAGAAAGATAAAGGCAGCAGAGAGATAGGTCTGACGTTGCGCTTGATAATGGACGCAAGACTGAGGAGAAGTCAAGATACGTTCACTGGATTTGTCGACTTGGAAAAGCGTTCAACAACGTAAAATGGTGCAATGTTAGAAATACTGAGAAAAATAGGGGAAGGCTAAACGGAAATACCGGTAGTATGCAGTTGCACCGTACACAAAATTCTTGACGTTTGGTGAGGTAAGATGGCGGCATCAGGCTTCTGTAACATGTGCATCTTTGCCAGTCTAGTAATGTGTGTCTCTATGCCCAGCTAACCGCTGAGCTTGCGGACGTCGCTCTCTTTCGAAGAGACACAAATCATACCTACTATACTTCATATCGATAGCAGTTACCGAACATCTTTCCTATATTTTAGCAAAAACTAGTTCGCGAGTTTTTGAAAGCAAAACTACCGTAACGTCATTTGACAGGCAACTTTCAAATGCTACCAAATCGGACGCTATTTTTATCAATGGGCTGTTCCACTTAGTTTATAATGTACTAGCGGCGAGCTATTGTAATATGCCGCCATCTACATCTACATCTACATGGATACTCTGCAAATCACATTTAAGTGCCCGGCAGAGGGTTCATCGAACCATCTTCACAATTCTCTATTATTCCAATCCCGTATAGTGCGCGGAAAGAATGAACACCTATATCTTCCGTACGAGCTCTGATTTCCCTTATTTGATCGTGGTGATCGTTCCGCCCTATGTAGGTCGGTGTCAACAAAATATTTTCGCGTTCGGAGGAGAATGTTGGTGATTGGAAATTCGTGAGAAGATTCCGTCGCAACGAAAAACGCCTTTCCTTTAATGATTTCCTGCCCAAATCCTGTATCCTTTCTGTGACACTCCCTCCCATATTTCGCGATAATACAAAACGAGCTGCCTTTCTTTGAACTTTTTCGATGTACTCCGTCAGTCCTACCTGGTAAGGATCCCACACCGCGCAGCAGTATTCTAAACGAAGACGGACAAGCGTAGTGTAGGCAGTGTCCTTAGTAGGTCTGTTACATTTTCTAAGTGTCCTGCCAATAAAACGCAGTCTTTGGTTAGCCTTCCCCACAACCTTTTCTATGTGTCCCTTCTAATTTAAGTTGTTCGTAATTGTGATACCTAGGTATTTATTTGGATTTACGGATTTTAGATTAGACTGATTTATCATGTAACCGAAGTTTAATGAGTTCCTTCTAGCACTCATGTGGATGACCTCACACTTTTCGTTATTCAGGGTCAACTGCCACTTTTCGCACCATTCAGATATTTTTTCTAAATCCTTTTGCAGTTTGTCTTGATCTCCTGATGACTTTATTAGTCGATAAACGACAGCGTCATCTTCAAACAACCGAAGACGGCTGCTCAGATTGTCTCCCAAATTGTTTATATAGATAAGGAACAGCAAAAGGCCTATAACACTGCCTTTGGGAACGCCAGAAATCACTTCTGTTTTACACGATCACTTTCCGTCAATTACTACGAACTGTGACCTCCCTCACAGGAAATCACAAATCCAGTCGCATAACTGAGAAGATATTCCATAAGAACGCAATTTCAATACGAGCCTCTTCTGTTGTACAATGTCAAAAGCCTTCCGGAAATGCAGAAATACGGAATCGATCAGAAATCCCTTGTCAATAGCACTCAACACTTCATGTCAATAAAAAACTAGTTGTGTTTCACAGGAACGATGTTCTCTAAACCCATGTTGACTGTGTGTCAACAGACAGTTTTCTTCGTTGTAATTCATAATGTTCGAACAGAATATATGTTCCAAAATCCTGCTATATATCGACGTTAACGATATGGGCCTGTAATTTAGTGGATTAATCATACTATCTATCTTGAATATTGGTGTGACCTGTCTTTGGGTACGGATCTTTCGTCGAGCGAACCGTTGTATATGATTGTTAAGTATGGAGCTAATGCATCAGCATACTCCGAAAGGAATCTAATTGGTACAGTCTGGACCAGAAGACTTGCTTTTATTGAGTGATTTAAGTTGCCTCACTACTCCGAGGATATTGACTTCTAGGTTACACATGTTGGCAGCTGTTCTCGATTCGAATTCTGGAATATTTACTTAGTCTTCTTTTGTGAAGGCATTTCGGAAGGCTGTGTTTAGTAATTCTGCTTTGGCAGCACTTGTCTTCGATGGTATCTCCATTGCTATTTTCAGAGAAGGCATTGATTGTTTCTCGCCGTTAACATACTTCACATACAACCAGAATCTCTTTGGATTTTCTGCCAGGTTTCGAGACAACGGTTCATTGTGGAAACTGTTATGGGCATTTCGCATTGAAGTCAGCGCTAAATTTCGAGCTTCTGTAAAAGATCGCCAATCTTGGAGATTTTGTGTCTGTTTAAATTTGGCATGTTTATTTCGTTGTTTCTGCAACAGTGTTTTAACCCATTTTGTGTACCAAGGAGGATCAGCTCCGTCATTAGTTAATTTATTTGGTATAAATCTCTCAATTGCTGCCGATACTATTTCTTTGAATTCAAGCCATATCTGGTCTACACTTATATTATTAATTTGGAATGAGTCAAGTGAATTTTTATCAGCTTTTTTGAATAGGTATAATTTTCGTTTATTTTTCGGGGGTTTGGGGATTACAATATCAAAGTGTATTCAATCAATGAATTAATTGCGTAGTAGTTCAAACTGTATGACTGTCCGCCGTATGTAGGCTCCTAGTCGTATGCGGCGCGCTTTCGCTGCAGCATTCGCCGCCGGCAGGAGCTGCGTGGGTCCGGCCACTTCGGCGCCTCATCAGTATTCTGCGAGCGGCCGGCGGCAGCGTGTGTGCGCCATCAGTCTCCGGGCTGATCCCGGGGAATTACTGGCCTGCCGCCGACTTTCGGAAGCCTCGAATCCCGCGCCGCAGTCCTCTGGCGCGTGGCGGTGTCGCGTGCACTGTTCCACACAACACTTCTCTGTACTGCCACACTGCGTATTGCTCCACCCACTGACTTACGACTGTCCTAGAGGACAGTAATTTAAAGCCATTATGTAAAATTGCACACATGTAGAATCACGCCTATGTGGCATGTGTTGCTTTGTTTAAAACCGTAGCCGGCCGGGGTGGCCGAGCGGTTCTAGGTGCTACAGTCAGGAACCACGCGACCGCTCGCAGGTTCGAATTCTGCCTCGGGCAGGGCTGTGTGTGATGTCCTTAAGTTAGTTAGGTTTAAGTAGTTCTACGTTCTAGGGGACTGATGACCTCAGAAGTTAAGTCCCATAGTGCTCAGAGCCATTTGAACCATTTTTTTAAACCTTAATCCCATTATTTGGGCTCGAAATTTCACGAAAACATGCATCATATAGGACGACATGTGTATAAATCAATGATAGTGCGTGGAAATATGGAAGTACCACCGCTTATAAATGGCACAGATGTTGCCTGTTCTTACGCACTTTCTGGACATTTGATGATTACTTGTGTATTGTGTTGTGTACTGAGATAAGTATTTTTTTGTAATATGTAATTAATATGTGTTCTGTATCCTTGAAAGTAACATAAAATTAATATGACAGGATTGTTTTTAAGAAGTATACAATGTATACAAGTTTAATACTACAGATACACGAAATCAGTCTAAGGAGTAGGATATGTGATAAATTATCTTTAAATAGAAAGTAGAACTTTGCTGTGGTATACAACACACAGCCTAGTAGTAAAGAACAGATGTAATCATAGGAAAAGTGTAGTATATGTGCCCATTAGCAGATATTACCAATGTAAACCCTTTAGTAAATGTGTATGTAAGCAATATGCTAAAAACATAATATAAAATGGAGCGTAGCACATTTGCAGGGCACACACATAGTACAATGCAAACCTTTATGCACATCATATGAACACATCAGTACGATACTGTTGTGTACATAGTTCCGCGTAGTCAGCGTGTACACAACTTTCCCACTAGAGAGCACCCCACTAAGCACAACAGTGCAGGCGCAGCGCTCGTCTGTCTCCGCACTACGAGATGGCGCTGCCATAGAGACGGACCAAATTCTGCTTCCGCCGATTATTAATATGTAATGCAGCCAATGAGATTGCTGCTTACGAGGAACCTTTTCTGCTCGCGGATCACACTCGCGCAGTGATACATGAACGCGCGTACGAGTTCTACATTTGTCTGTACCAGTCTATAGTCAAGTTTCACTCTGCGCTTAATAAGATTACCATATTCCTGTACATAGCCATGAAGATAAATGTATAGACACTTTTGTCAAGTATCAGCAATACGAGGTGTGGCTAGAAAAAAATCGGACTAGTACTGGTGAAACAATAAAACGAATGCAATAAGGCTGAAAGTCGCGTGGCCTGTCACGTGACTCTCGCTCCGCCTACTGCTCGAGTTTCATCTGCCTCCTGCACTCAGTCTGCCCGTGGCGTCTGTTTTAAGTAGTTGACGTTTTGTCTGTGCGTCGGAAAATGTTGAGTGTACAGAAAGAACAGCGTGTTAACATCAAATTTTGTTTCAAACTAGGAAAATCTGCAGGTGAAACGTTTGTAATGTTACAAGTGTACGGCGATGATTGTTTATCGCGAACACAAGTGTTTGAGTGGTTTAAACGATTTAAAGATGGCCGCGAAGACACCAGTGATGACACTCGCACTGGCAGACCATTGTCAGCAAAAACTGATGCAAACATTGAAAAAATCGGTAATCTTGTTCGACAAGATCGCCGTTTAACAATCAGAGCAGTGTCTGAGTTGACAAGGAAAGTGTTAGGCAGATTCTTCATGAAAGTTTCAACATGAACAAAGTGTGTTCAAAAATGGTTCCAAAGTGTCTCACAATTGAACAGAAGGAACACCGAAGGATGATTTGTTCTGACATCCTGGAAAACATTGAAAGTGATCCCACCTTCTTACAAAATCGATGCATTGGAAAACTCCTGGTTCTCCACGACAAAAAAAAAAAGCACGAATGTCAAAATCGAAATTCAAGGCAATGATGATTGTTTTTTTTTGACATCAGAGGGATTGTGCACATTTATTGGGTACCAGAGGGACAAACAGTGAATCAGCATTACTACATTAGCGTCCTGGCTACCCTACGTGAGCGAGTACGGAGAAAACGGAACGATTTGTGGAGAAAAAAGTCATGGATCCTTCACCAAGACAATGCCCCAGCTCACAGTGCGTTGTCAGTGAAGACGTTTTTGGCAAAACACAACATTCCCATCTTAGATCATCCACCCTACTCACCTGATTTGGCCCCCTGTGACTTTTTTCTTTTCCCTAAAGTCAAGTCAGCTTTGAAAGGAATTAGATTTGAGACTGTTGAAGCAGTAAAAGAAAAAGCGACGGAAGTAATGTATGGACTTACCGAAAATGATCTGCAGCATTGCTATGAACAGTGGAAAATTCGTATGGAGCGGTGTAGAGACCGAGGAGGAGAGTACATTGAAGGAGATAACATGAAATTGTAAATAATTGTAAATAAATGTTTTTTCCAGCATCAGTCCGGTTTTTTTCTAGCCGCACCTCGTATATGTGAGAATAAGATTAACGTACCAATACCAAAGGAACTTCAGATTGTCAATTGTAAATAGCATCCATAACCAAGTGAAGTAATTTTTATGCTTGTTATTAATTTAATAAATGTGTGTGAAAATTAATCAAGTTTTGTTTAAAGTTGGTCACCGTAAATCTGCTACTGTAAGCGTGCAAGTGGCATTTCTATCGTCTGACTAACGGCAGAACATAAACACGCCATAATAAGACCACGAGACATATTGCTGACATCGCCTACTTCGTTAGAGCGAAAAGTCAAATAATCTGATGGTGTGTGTACTGGAGGTCTTATAGTATGCACACCACAGATACGCTGACACCTTTCGAGTTACCATACCATTTTTGGAGAAAGGGAACCTGTTACTTTCTATACTCCTCTACATAATTCTAAATCTCTATCTCTTTCCCATAACCACTACAAATAGATTTCTACCTTGTTACTTTTAATCGTCACTCTATATCTAAACTAATTTTGTCTTCACTCTCCTTTGCAGAATCTCGTATCCATCTATCGTTATATATCTTCCTTCTCTTACCAAATTTACATTCTTTATTTTTCTAAAGTGATATCGATTTTAATTCACTATGTTCTTATCTTTTTCTTTTTTCTTATTTTCATTCGTTTGCTTAAGTTTATTAACATTGTAATACTTTGGAAATGTAACACCAAATCCCGCATGCAGCATGTGATGGCGCAGATCTGGTCCGCCATCTCGTGGCTAGGGACAGAAACGGTGCCATTACTCGCAAATAAACCATTTGCGAGTGGCTGCAACGGCTAAGAGACCATGACTTGCTGCATGCATACTGAATTCAGTTAGCTAACAACCCACCTTAGTTGTCAAGGCGGTGGGTTTTGCATGTGGTTAAATGAAAAAAAAAAAAAAAATGTCTTCGAGGAACAAGATCTTACTCTCCAAAGATACACCTCTCAGCAGCGTTCAAATAGTTTTACTATCCCGTCAATGTCACGGCTGTGTCCATTTTCGGCGAGGCTATCAGAGAACAAAACTAAACGATCGAGCGATCGATCACAAAGGATTTATGAGTCGATCTTTCAACCCATTGTCCGAAATCGCTTAAATGAGCTGATATTGTAAAATAACAGTAACTGTTTCGCACAGTATTTGTAGGCGGCAAGTGTAACAAGACTGTGCCCACCTCTTTCGTCGCCATCTCCATTTCACCGCCTTAAACGCTCGCGTCAAGCGACAGTCTTTCCTCCTGCATGGTGGGGTTACTGCTCGCGAGCTGTAACTTGTCGTGTAGTGAGCGGGGATCGCCGTGAACGGGGAGCACGCTCAGGTTTAGATGCGGGAATGAACCTTTAGATAACACAGTCACAGAAATTAAGTGTGAAACACTTTTCCCAAAAACAATCAGAAGTGAGAGATCAGCAAACGTCACTGGACCAAGAAGCAGCAAAGAAATAAACGTCCAACCTCACAGCACTGAAGACAGAGTATATTAACCGATTTTCAGATTTCAAGGCAATGGAACCTATTCTAGTTTTCATAGCTCGACTTTCCCAGAAAGTAGATGTGGAAGATACACTGCTCAACAAAACAAGGGGATCATGTGAGATATCATACACAACAGACATATGGTAACGTATTTTATTCAGACATCAGTTACAACTGTCATTTGTGTGGGTACAGTACGATATTTTGCTGCCTCTTTACGTGGCGTTTATGTACAGCGAGGCACCATGGGGCTACTATGATAGTGAAACAGTCATTCTCGCTGCCCTCTAATATGGTGTGTGATCACGTCGGACGGCCAGTGCAGTTGTAAACCTGCGTGGCGTGGACAGTATGAGGTTATGAATCAGTTCTTGAGGGATATTTGACCATTCTTCCATGAGTGCAATATCCAGCTCTGCAACCGCTGTGGGATGTGCTGGTCTGGCTGCATTGCGTCTGCCAAGTGAAACCCAGGCGTGCTCAATCGTGTTCAAGTCCGGTGAACAATTTGGCCACTCCATTCGTTCAGTTCCCTCAGCTTCAAGCATGTAGTCTACCAGCGCAGCTCTTTGGGGACGAGTGTTATCGTTCACCAGAATGAACCCATCTCCTATGGCACCAACGTTGGGCACAAAAAAAGGTCGAAGGATCTCGTCTCTATACCTCTGAGCAGTCAAAGCGCCATTCTGAACGGCATAGAGGTCCGTGCGTCCGCCAGTACTGCCCCCTGCCAATACCATTCGTCCACCACCATGATATGGAGATGTTTCTGCACACAAGCAGGATTGTTCCGAGTTCCACGTTTTTTCCAACTGAGAGAACGACGATTCTCCGGCTGATCACAAAATCTTGACACATCTGCGAACAGCAGTCGGCGCCATTCGTTACGACTCCAGTTCTCATGTACCGCCGCCCAGTTTCTGCGGGCTAAAGGATGTCGTGGTTTTAATGGGACACACAAAATAGGCTTTCGTACGTAGAGGCCACATTCCCGAAGGCGATCTCGCACTGTTTGTGTTGATACTGCGCCTCCTGTTGCTGCCTGGAGGGTGCGTTGCAGTTGAGTTGAATTCTGTCTCGACCGGAGATAACGGTCATCTCTTGCTGATGTTACCCGTGGTCGACTTTGGCCTTGCCTTCTGTTAACTGTTTCTGTTGTCTGAAGTCGCGTCCAGGTCCTGGAAACTACCCTTTGGGGCATTGCAATAGCTGCAGCCACCTCCCTCTGTGTCTGTCGCTCTCCAACCGCCGTATGGCTCTCCATGCCACAGATTTTGGTGAGTCACGTTGTTGTTGCATTGCCCTACCTGCTCACTACACTATATGAACCCAGCTGCTTATGTAATTCCTTTGGTAAACACAAGTCAACACTAACACATTCTGCACCAACTTTCCGTTATTACCACTATCTCGGTGATCGTAATCTTGTTTCCAATCCGTAGAACCGAAAGAAAGACGTCGAGCCATTTTAGTTCATTCGGCCAATGACAATACATCAGAACCTAGATATCTCAACGAAGCCCCTAATTGTTTTTACCAGTGTATTTCAAATACCTTGAGAACTGCGTACCAGGCCTGCAACTTTTGATGGAGAGAAAATTACCTTTAATGTTTTTCTGAATTAAAATGCTTAATTTTGGATACGGTGTTGCTTTGTGGCTAATCCTTTATCGAATTGTAAATCAGTAGATGTTTAAATGGATTAAGATGCTTGTAGTAAATCTCAAGCCACAAAGCTTGAGCACCCCTGATCTGCTTCATTACTTCGCAATTCACGATTAAGTGCCTGGCAGAAGTTCACCGAACCACCTTCAAGCTATTTCTCTGTCGTTCCACTCTCGAAAAGTGCACGGTATACATGACCTCTTAAATCTTAATCCGAGTGCTCTTGACTTCTGTTATTTTATAATAATGATTTCTCCCTATGTAGGTGAACACCAACAAAATATGCTCGCATTCGGAGGAGAATGACTGTTTCCAACAATAACTGTTCCCAACTACCACAGTGGTGTGGGGAAAATGCAGACGAAAATATTGATACATGATACTTGCGATCTATCAAGCTGGGAAACAGCTCGTAGGTGGAGTTGAAAAGCCACTAAGCCACAGTGCGTGCCCACTGAACGTGACTTTCAATACCCAGACGCCGCCGGCTTAGTCCACTATTTCGCTAACATTATTTTTTTGTTGTAGATACTACTAGTAGTCAGGTTGCGCAGTGGTTAGTACACTGGACTCGCATTCGAGAAGACGGTTCAAATTCGCGTCCGGCCATCCTGATGTCGGTGTACCGTGATTTCCCTAAATATCTTCAGGCAAATGCTAGGATGGTTCCTTTGAAAGGACACGGCCGACTTTCTTCCTCATGCTTCCCTAATCCGATGGGACCGATGACCTCCTTGTTTGGCCGTCTCCCCAAAATCAGACAACTACCAGCAGTTCTGTAGTCAGGGGGAAAGCGCAGGAGCTCGAAGGCATGAATCCTGCATCGCTGTTCTGAACAAGATCCTGGTAGATACGGTTTTCCATTGCCGTCCCCCGACCAGAATGAAGTGCCAAGTGTGTATCTGCATTGCGTGTATTTCTGTGGTGAGTGCCTGTGCCGTGTAGTTTTGAATCTGTAGCAGCATGTATCAGGGGAAGGGAGAAGGTGCAACCCGGTGCCAGCATATGATGTACACCTTCGAACGGCACCAAAGGGGCCGCCGAACCTAACGTCCCTGTCAGACAGACGAATCACCATGGACAATGTCAGATCCCCTCGTACCATAAGGCAACGGCCTTGCCGCAGCGGATACACCGGTTCCCGTCAGATCACCGAGTTATGCGCTGTCGGGAGAGGCCGACACTTGGATGGTTGACCGTCCAGGCCGTCATGCTCTGTTGCCATTTTTCGGGGTGCATTCAGCCTCGTGCTGACAATTGAACAGCTATTCGAGTGAATAGCAGCGGCTCCGGTCAATGAAAACCATCATAACGACCGGGAGAACGGTGAGCTGACCACACGCCCCTCCTTTCCACAGCCTCAGCTTAGGATGACACGCCTGACGGATGGTCCCTATGGATCACTTGTGGCCTGAAGACGGAGTGCTTGCACCATAAGTTCCTCAAAATAGAGTTGGAATTTAATGAAGAATTTTGAACAAAGAACGATGATTAAGAACTTCACGACACACCTTTGCTTCGCTTTGCCGGCCAAATAGTAACAGTGAAAATGTCCCAACACGGGAATTCGAAACGGCGTACCTGCCCATCGAGTGCCAACGTACAAGCGCCAGCCAGCGACCTCGGCTACGGAGGTGGTTCTTCCGTGAGAGTAATTAAAGAAAAAAAGAGTTTTGTAAACGTTGTGAAAAACTCTTTTTACACTTAGATATAAACTTAACCCTTATAATTTCAATAAAGTAGTAAGAAAAAAGAGAGTCAACTGTTGATTTTCCACTGTTAAAATTCACTCTGTGTTGGAGACTTTCAATTTGGAAGAGTGAAAGCAAGGGGCTTTTAATATTCAAGTACGGTTGTACACAGAATCTCGCGCGGATCGCATGCGCTGGTATCTTAGCGAAAAGCAACAACAAGTATTCAGTTAAAAAAATCTTTTTGAAGACAATTATTAATTATTCAAGAACATCCGTAAAACAGTCAGAAGGAGAAATTAGGACTTACATCCTGTCTTGCATATGACCGGTTTCTACTGTTTCATTGTCACGTCCTGATCCGGCCAGAAACGCGAATGATGTGGAGAGACTGAAAACACCCTGAAATACACAAGTGGCGATTAAAATTGCAACACCAGGGAGAATAGAAAATCATGAAATTTTATTCATTACGTGTATGTAAGTTTGTTGCTGATTTGGGGCCATACAGGGCGCAGAACGCAGTGTACAGAGTTCCTAGCTGTGGCTGCAACCACTATAGCCGGAACCTATCTAAGGCCCAAGCGACTCAAGAGGCCGCTTGAAGTGCCAAGCGGTGAAGGATGGCAGAGGAGCCCAGGTGCGTAATCTGTGTATGCAGGGTGTATCACAATTACTAGCGACATGTGACATACTGGAACTTACGATTTTCCCAGACAGTGCAAATGTATGTGAAATGTAGGAAGGTTTTAAGGAAAGAGATTGTTTAGGATTCGTAAATACGGAGTTCAAACAAAGTTGGCAAGAACAAGGGCATCTTTGTTTCATAGCGGAATGTCGTAACTTCTTTCACAATCGTCGATTTTGTCCTGCTAAGAATAATATGTCGAATGCTATCTGCTGATGAGTGACTACAAAGGCTTCAATACAATGATTTTATTCGAGAAAAGAATTGTTAGTGCAATTATAGGAAGATTTTATTAATACGTTAATCTCTCTTGTACCACACACAAATCTACTTTATGCTTTTCAGTTGTGTGCGTAAAAGTTTTCATCATGTTTACCAGTTTGCAGCTACTCTCATGAGAAATTTAAAAAGGAAAAACAACCTATTTCCACCATCACAGATGTAGAGTTATTGTTAAAGGTTTTACAAACAGCGCAAGGAAAGAGCACTGATTCTATCTTGGGTGGGGGGTGGGGGGGCCGATAGGGGTTGAGGAGTCCGAGGAGGAGACGTGCGTCAAATAATAAGTCACTTGTGCGGAAAAATGTTCACGAACCGGCCCTGGATACAAGCCGGCTGGGCATGGAGTTGTGAGCTTAGATGACCTACACGCGTCCGTCATTCCATGCTGTTCCTGTTGTATGTCTGAGACCATCAATCATAGTGGCTGGCGAGTGGTGGGGTGTCAATCCATAAGCAATATATCTCTATTTGTTTTTAAGGAATGAGAAATTAGGAAAAGGTGCTGACCAGCACAACACTCGAAGACCCGCTGTATATCGGTAGTTAAGGATTTCACGTGCAGAATCCGTTATCTGGTTGAAAGGTAATGCCACAAAGACCGCGAATGTCGGGTTTCATAACTGACGTCATAGTGTCAGAAGAGAGATCGCTGCCCTCGAAACTACTGGCTATGGGAACCAGAAGTGATCATGTTGCATACACAAAGGTGCCCTATTACAAACTGCCATGCTGTGGGTATGTTGTTCGATGATGAATAGTCTGGCAACTGTCGTTTTTCTCGGAGCCTCCACAAATACTAACGTCGATAGTAAAGCTCTGCATAAAACAGTAACTCGTCATAAAGACGACTTGGTGCCAGTCCAGTAGCCAGTGCTGCTGGACGAATCACTGTCGACGCAACTCTCAGTGCCAACTCGCCAAAGGAAGTCGTGTCAGTGGTCTCAAGAAGGACTGAAATCAGCCGGTTTCATTTATTTCTTGAGATAGAGCCAGTAACATGCAGCTTTGAAGAGACTCAAGCAGTCGCCAATACTAAGTAGGAGAGAGTCAGGCAAAGTGGCAGGTAAAGTGGCTATTGGGGCCCTGGGCGCTATAAGTTGCTGGCATCGTGCGGAAAATGTCTTTACGATTTCTCCATGGAAGGCTCACACACATGAAGTCTAACGTGTTTGCTGCGCCGCTCCTTGAAATTATGATAAATTTTGTGGTAGCAACCCCGATGTAAGGGAATTCGTCAGTTTGTGTATTTATTATGTAAAGGTCATTTTGATGAAATTGTGTTGAAAGAGTCATTTCCTGACTACATAATCATACCTTATTTACTGAAATTTCGGTCATGCTATTAGTGGCTATACAGCTTTTGTGTAATAGCGCCAGCCGGCCGCGGTGGTCTCGCGGTTAAGGCGCTCAGTCCGGAACCACGCGACTGCTACGGTCGCAGGTTCGAATCCTGCCTCGGGCATGGATGTGTGTGATGTCCTTAGGTTAGTTAGGTTTAAGTAGTTCTAAGTTCTAGGGGACTGATGACCACAGATGTTAAGTCCCATAGTGCTCAGAGCCATTTGAACCATTTGTAATAGCGCCAATGCAGGGAATCTGGCCATATTGGCGCAGGCTCTGGCCACTTCGCGGATGTTGAAAAAGTAAAAGCAGTGGCCGTAGGAAGGGTTCTGCGGCAATACTTGAGACAAGTCCGTATATCAGTGATGTAGAAGCGACACACAAAGAAAAAGAAGAAAAAAGTAAAAATGCAAAGAAAAGGAAAGTAGCAGAAGAGAAGAAAGTCAGTAAAAACAATATTTCGAAGAGCAGGGAACCTAACCCTAGAAGAGTTCATTTTTACAACTATGAAGACACGGAGTACATGTATTACGAAGCAAAATTTTCAGATCCAGGACCAGGAGAGCAATGGATTAAGTACCATTTGTGCTCACTCCGGCCTGAAGAACTCGGTGCATGAGTTGAGGAACACAGGTTGATTTTTATTTTCTTTTTTCTTGCTAAAAATATACTTAGTCCTTTGTAAAACAAGTTTTTATCCCACATTGTCAGTTTTAAGCTAAGTGACCACTTTACTAACTCATGTCTGGTAAAGTGTCCATTTTGTCATTTTGTGATAACTGTAGTGCACTTAATTTGATCCTAAGGAGATAGAATTATTCCATATTACACTTCAGTAGCGGTAGGTTATAATCACTCATTTCTGTGCATTTATTTACGAGTATTTTGCCATTCCGCTTAAAAACATTAATTTTCCAGCCTGGCCACTTTGCCCAGTTGTCCCAACGCATACGCTTTTTGTAATCCAAAAGTTACAGTATGGTCTGAGAAGCTACAACTTAGCGGGGATAACAAGAAGTCATGTGTTTATAAACAATGCGAATGACAGACATACACGTAATACAGAATGTTTAAATGTCTCCCATATCATTATAGGAATTTGCACAGGTTAGAAGTAGAAGAAAATGTTCGACTAACCAATACTTCTTGTGATATCATCATTTCAGTTGTGTCCATGATAGTGCGCACTGGTACAGGCTGTCGTGCAGATGTCCTTCATTGCCCAATTCTTATTGGTCGAGTTTGCACAGTGATTTGCAGATGCGGAATCATTGTCTATAAGTTCAAGGCAATTCGGTAGTTGTCGCATGGTTTGCACTCCGCATAAGGAGGAGCTAGTGTTACGACGTACCGAAGCCGGTGTTGAAACAAGTGTGCGAAGAACTGTAGCTGATCATTGCAAAAACCACGCTATTACGTGGTTAATCTTGTACTGTCAGTTACTTTTTACACACAATCTCCATTGTGTCTGTTTACAGTCCTGACAACAGATTCTATGACCAGTCACTGAAGAACCGTAGATAACATCTTGCCCAGTTGAGACGGCATTGACTCAGAGTGGGGTAAACAACAACGTGTAGACAGATGCAAATTGCTCCACCGATCTTGGGAGCAAGCCATCGGTTTCGCATTAGTATCAATGTGAGTGCAGGAATTTTGCGTGACAGGCTTTAGGGCCACACACTTCATCAAATAACGCAGTGATTCGTCAGGTAGGACGTGGCGAGGCCACAGTTTCTGTCCTAACCAACCATTACAAAGGAACTAAACCCAGCCGAAACACACCATAAAGGTCCAACGGTGCCGACCGGCCGCCTTGTCATCCTCAGCCTAAAGGCGTGACTGGATGCGGATATGGAGGGGCGTGCCGTCAGCACATCGCTCTACCGGCCATATGTCAGTTTACGAGACTGGAACCACTACTTCTCAAACAAGTAGCTCCTCAGTTTGCCTCACAAGGACTGAGTGCATCCCGCTTGTCAACAGCGCTCGGCAGACCGGATGGCCACCCATCCAAGTGCTAGTGGAGCCCGACAGTTCTGAAATCGGTGCTCCGACAGGAACCGCTGTTACCACTGCGGCAGGGCCGTTGGCCATCACAAAGGAAGAGAGAGTAATGAACCTAACCGTTTAATTCTGATCACAGATTCGAACTCCCACTAAAATTCCGCGTAAATTGATGCCATACTCAGACTGGTAAGTTAATTAACTAACAAGTCGTCAGCTAAATTAAACATTTAATACTACTAATCTGATGTTCTCAAGTCCACAGACTCTCTGAGGTATTGTCTACATAGAGCATCGTAGGTTGAAGGGGTCGGGATAATTTTGGCATCCCTCAAATATCTCTCTAAATAAAAGGAAATATCTCACCGCCGTGACCAAACCACTACGCATAGAAATTTGAAATTTTTAGAGGATGTTGATCTTATATTGTACCCATCGTTTCAGAAGAGATTTTTCAAAATTCCACCCTTCCGGAGGAAGAAAGGACTTTTGTATACAGGGTGGTCCATTGATAGAGACCGGGCCAAATACTCACGAAATAAGCATGAAATGAAAAAACTACAAAGAACGAAACTCGTCTAGCCTGAAGGGGTAACCAGATGGCGCTATGGTTCGCCCGCTAGACGGCACTGCCATAGGTCAAACGGATATCAAAAGCGTTTTTTTTAAATAGGAACCCCCATTTTTGACTACATATTCGTGTAGTACGTAAAGAAATACGAATGTTTTAGTTGGACTACTTTTTTCGCTTTGTGATAGATGGCGCTGTAAAAGTCATAAACGTATAAGTACGTGTTATCACGTAACATTCCGCCAGTTCGGATGATATTTGCTTCGTGATACATTACCCATGTTAAAATTGACCGTTTACCAATTGCCGAAAAGGTCGATATCGTGTTGATGTATGGCTATTGTGATCAAAATGTCCAATGGGCGTGTCTATGTATGCTGCTTGGTATCCTGGACGAGATCATCCAAGTGTCCGGACCGTTCGCGGGACAGTTACGTTATGTAAGGAAACAGGGAGTGTTCAGTCACATGTGAAACGTCAACCACGACTTGCAACAAATGATGATGCCCAAGTAGGCGTTTTAGCTGCTGTCGCGGCTAATCCGCAGATCAGTAGCAGACAAATTGCACAAGTATCAGGAATCTCAAAAACGTCGGTGTTGAGAATGCTACATCAACATCGACTGCATATTTCAATGCACCAGGAATTGCATGGCGACGACTTAGAATGTCGTGTACAGTTCTGCCACTGGGCACAAGAGAAACTACAGGACGATCACATTTTTACCACGCGTTTTATTTAGCGACGAAGCGTCATTCACCAACAGCGGTAACGTAAACAGGCATAATATGCACTATTGGGCAACGGAAAATCCACAATGGCTGCGACAAGTGGAAAATCAGCGACCTTGGCGGGTTAATGGTTGGTGCGCCATTACGGGAGGAAGGCTAATTGGCCCCCATTTTATCGATGGCAATCTAAATGGTGCAATGTATGCCGATTTCTTACGTAATGTTCTACCAATGTTACTACAAGATGTTTCATTGCATGACAGAATGGCGATGTACTTCCAACATGATGGATGTCCGGCCTATAGCTCGCATGCACTTGAAGTGGTATTGAATAGCATATTTCATGACAGGGGCTTGGTCGTCGAAGCACCATACCATGACCCGCACGTTCACCGAATCTGACGTCCCCGGATTTCTTTCTGTTGGGAAAGTCGAAGAATATTTGCTATCGTGATCTACCGACAACGCCCGACAACATTCATCAGGGCATTTTCAATGCATGTGCGAACATTACGGAAGGCGAAATACTCGCTGTTGAGAGGAATGTCTTTACACTTATTGCCAAATGCATTGAGGTTAACGAACATCATTTTGAGCATTTATTGCATTAATGCCGTATTTACAGGTAATCACACTGTAACAGCATGCGTTCTCAGAAGTTCACAAAGGTACATGTATCACATTGGAACAACCGAAATAAAATGTTCAAACGTGTCTACGTTCTGTATTTTAAGAAACGTACCTGCTACCAACTATTCGTCTAAATTTGTAAGCCACATGTTTGTGACTATTACAGCGCCATCTATCACAAAGCGAAAAAAGTGGTCCAACTAAAATATTCATATTTCTTTACGTACTACACGAATATGTAATAAAATATCGGGGGTTCCTTTCTAAAAAAAAAAACGCAGTTGATATCCGTTTGACCTATGGCAGTGCCATCTAGCGGGCCAAACATAGTGCTATCTTGTTTCCCCCTTCAAGCTAGACAAGTTTCGTTCATTGTAGTTTTTTCGTTTGACGCTTATTTCGTGAGATATTTGGCCTGGTCACGATCAATGGACCACCATGTATATGTCGCTATTGAGGGAATTTTTAAGGTAGAACTGCGAAAATTTGTACCCGTTTTCTCGGTCAGAAGCAAAATAATACTCATTTCAGGATTTTTAGAAATTCAGCCCCTGGTATGGACTGAGATAGTGAATGAATGTTTTTTTAATAAATCATTATTAAAGAACTACTGAAGCATTTTTAAAGCTACGTCTATGAAAATTAATATTTAGTTTCTTACCTAGGAATTTAAAAAATGCGTGCATGAGTGTTTTTCGAAATTCAGCCGATAAAGGGGCGGGGGGTGGGAATAGGGCAGGAAAAGTTTTATGAAAGCATTTCGTTATAAAAGAATTTTGTAAAGCTAAAGCTACAAAATTTGAACTTGGATTCTCGGTTATAAATAAAGAACAGGTAATTCCATCTTTTTGAAACTTCATCACTTAAGGATGTGAAGCAGAAGTTGATCGGTTTTATGGAAGTATTTCATTACGAAAACATGAAATCACTTTTGAAGCTAATCTATGACGAGTTAAATGTTCTTATAAATTCAGCCTATAAGTGGGTGAAATAGGGGATGAAAATTTTTACGAGAATAGAAACTTGAAATTTGGTGAAAATGTTGATCTTATAAACATACATTGTTTAAGAAGGGATTCTTCGAAATTCGATCTCTGAAGTGGTGAAATAGGAATGAAAGGTAACTATCAAGGCAGTACTGAAGCTACAACTACGGAAACTGGTATGTTGTTTCTCAGCCAGAAATTAAAAATTATGCGTTCCAGCATTTTCGTAAATTCAGCCTTTAACGGATTGAAATAGTGGATGAAAGTTTTTTTAATAAATCATTATTAAAGAAATTTCTAAAGAATTTTAAAGCTACATCTAGGAAAATTGGTATTTGACTTCTCCTTTAGTAATGATGGAATAGTGTTTGGGAATGAAAGTTTCTACGAAAATACCAGCACAAGGACTCGAAAGGAACAACAAAAATCTCCAAATCTACCAGAATCCCTTTTTGGTCAGAAGTACATTCGGGAAAGATAATGCTTCTATAGCCTTAATTAGCTTGGAAAATATAGAAGGCGCAGTTTGTGTATTGAAGAAAGCTATTTAATAGTCACCATGAGCAACGAACGTAACAACACACAAATTAGATTGCAGAAAACGAAAATAAAAGTCTGCCGAGACCACACTGTCTATGCGAGCGCGAAGCAGAGGGCGCTAAAGTGGATGATGGTTCAAATGGCTCCAAGCACTATTGGGACTTAACATATGAGTTCACCAAACTGGTTGAACATAGGAAACATTCACGATGGTGAAATCTAGTTTCCTGGCAGTTATTTCAAATCGTCGTTGAAGTCACGCGGTGCCGGAGACGCAAAAGTCTTTTGCGTTCTGGGAATAGGCACCAGCTCGGGCCACCTAACTTGATGGCGGGATCTTGATCACTACTGTCGACTTGAACAGCAGGAACGGTCACACCTCCAACCTCTGTTAGATTGGCTACAAGGACCTGTTCCTATGCAGCGGAACTGCACTGTAGTTCATCGATCTAGTCTTTTGTAGCCCAGAAAGCAGTTCTCCGGCCCATTCCATTGCAAAATGTGTGGGTGAATTCCTAAGGATCCAACTGGTGAGGTCATCGGTCCCTAGACTTACATACTACTTAAACCAACTTATGCTAAGAACAACATACACACCCATGCCTAAGGGAGGACTCAGACCTCCTGCGGGAGGGGCCGCGCAATCCGTGACATGGCGCCTCAAACCACGCGGCCACATGTCCCGGCTCATCCCGTTGCAGATACTAAAGGTGTCGATTCGCGAGGTTTATCGTGCAGCAGTCATCACCATTCTGTGGCAAGTGTTGTTTTCCATACCATGGGAGCAGTGTTGTGTTAGCCATCCGCTATCTGCTCGTGATGTTTAGATATACGAAGCACGCTGCAACCACGATCATTGCGTCTGTACTGTCGCCATGTGATTATCGGCGCTACAGATCGACATAGTGTAGTGAGCTCTATCGTCCAACCGCTGTTATTGTAACCGTATTCTTGATCCATGGCTAGCTTCTTTCGTTACAATGATTCATGTAAATGCTTTGGTCACTCTCTCTAGAGACTGATTTTTATTTTGACCTGTCCTACAGCAAGTCCATTGCCCGCCCAGCTGCTGTTTTGTTGTGAGTGACAGTTTAGGAAACTTATAGCGGGGCAGGTTCTCATTTACACATCCATTTGTAAAGAGATGGACTGCCACACTAGACTTTCATCGGTGTGTAGCTTTCCTGGAATCCTTATTTTGTTAGTTAATTATGTATTAGGCGAAGAAACACCTACTGTAAGAGACGAAGTCCGACACATGGAATATAAGATCAGCAGGTTAGTGACATGCTAGGGAACAATGATCACTGGTACGTCTGCTAAAACCATTTATTCCATCTTTCGATAGTCTGTATTGATCTGACTCTTAAGAGGAGAGATGAGAAAGATCCCAGTAAAAGCCACAGCTATTCACGTAACAACAGGCGCTGTTACCAGACAAATAGGCACAGTCATTTCTGCGTTACAAATTACCTCCGCAGCCGGAAAATGTTACCCATGAAGAAAGACAACGATTATGGTACGAATGTGGTTTGTGCACGACCGAACAACAGCTTATTTCCTGGACCTCGTGCGACAATACCTATTACGAACGTTTGCCGAAAGCTGGATTGGTCGTTAAGGTCCAGTATAATTAGCGTCCCGATTTACCAGCCTGAGCTTCGTCAGATTTCCAGAACGTTTAGAACACTAAATATTCGTGAGGAAGATACGCAGCGGCAACTCATATGCGCGTTAACTGTTTCTACGTTTGACGTAAAACCGGTACTCTGTATTTGTTTTACATTCGATGACAAGTTTGTGACGTGGAAAATTAAAAGCCCTGCCGACACCTCCGCGGGTCGCTGGGGCCGGGGAACAGAATGGAGAAGCAATTTTCGCTAACGCAGACGTGGCAGAGGCAAAATGAATATAAAAAAAGAAGCGAAAGCGTTACTGCGTGAAAATAACGTGCAGAGGAAGTCCGTGGCAAAAGAGGAGGGAGGGCCGTACATTTCGTGTAATTGCAGCGCGCAAGCGGACGACACTGCCACCGGCGCCGCTTAGGTGGCAGCACCGTCGGGCGGATTCTACAATTAGGCTGCGGGCGGCGAAATGTTTGCGCGCGGCCGCCATTTTGCTAATTGTATTGTTGGCGCGCCGGCCAGCGCGTTAGCTGGTCGTACAGAATTATATAGTGCGCTTAGCGCCGGATTTAAGGTGGCGGCCGCTCATTTGCAGGAATTAAGTTCATTAGGGAGCTGTCCGTGTTCGCCCTTGCCGGCGGTGAAGGCAGCCTTGTTATCTGATGAGCGATTGTTAGCGGCGTCGCGCGGAACGCAGCGCGGGCTGCTTCGCTTTCGCAAGCCGAGATCCTTAGCCTGACAAGTGTTACGTGACGTGCTCGTCACTTCCTTCTCCCTCCTCTGTTTCCCAGCTGAGGAGCAAGCATGTGGGAAACTACGTCTGTAGGAAGTGTTGTTCGTCCCTTTCTTAAATGCAGACGTGTTTTATTTGTTACGGAGTGGTAGGGAAATTTGAAGACGAAAGAAATTTTCGCATGGTACTTCATTGCGAAGCTCGATGGAACTTGGACCAAACGTGTATAGAAATGCCATATTATAGAACATAATGTAACTGAAATAAATCTTCGCTAATTTCATATACAACCGTCGTCCCTGTCTGCCTATTTGAATACGATACTCTCCAAAACTACTAAACAAATTTTCATGGGATCTAGACATGTAACGTGAGCGTAGCTTGGGGCAAGACACAGGTTCTATGTCATCAAAATCTGATCACAAAGAGGAAGGCACTGTAATTTAAAGTTAGATAAATGCAAAAGTATGTTTGTCTGTTACCTTTTCAGTATCAAACCGCTGAACAGTTTTCGATGAAATTTGGTGTTGAGATCGCTTGAACGCCGATGACGAACATAGGCTACGTGAGAATGTGTGCAGCGCAAGATATTGGTTGCTTCATGTTACAAAAATTAGGGAAATATATCTACTCATTGAAAAAGCTACTTATTCTCTGACTTTTGACCTTAATCATATTTCTGATAATGCTTTTATTGATTGGTGTGTTCTGCATAATACGATTCAACGTAATGAAAACAACGCTTATAAAATACGTAGCATGTGTATTCTGTCCTGCTGTACTATAGCATAATGAATGTGAACAAAACTAGACAATCAGTTTCGATGAAATTTGATATGGGGAACATTTTTAAATTAGTCAACACAAACGATGTCGAAAAAATTAAAAGTTTTTGCGTAATGATCACCTGCCAATGCCTTTACGCATGCAAAATTCAGCTACATCGCTGTATACACTGAACAGAAAAAATATTGTGACCACTGCCACCACGAAGTTGGACACGGGGCGCGTGAAAACTATGTAAGCACAGCAGAGGCGGATGGATCTCACCCTGGCGAAGATATGGGCTGCAAATGGAAAATTCCATTGCGATAAGCGACTTAGTCAAAGGACGGATTATTATTAGGCAAAGGCTGAGAATGAGTATTTCGAAGACGGTGAAGCTGGTCGAATGTTCACGTGCTACTGTCGTGAGCAGCTACGGAAAGAGGTAGAAGGACCGTGAAACTACCACTAGGCGCTAAATGGTTAAACGTCCACGATTCTTCGCAGAACGTGTGGTTCAGGGGCTCATCTGCTCTGTAAAGTAGGATGGGTGGTGATCTACGGCTTCTTTGCCGAAAGAGCACAAACCTGGTGCACGTACAAGTGTTTCGGAGCACACCGTTCATCATACATTGTTGGACATGGAGTTCCGCAGCAGATCACCCCTGCGTATTCACATATTGACCCAAGGACATAGTCAGTCACGATTTCAGTGGGCACGTGACCATCGGGGTTCGGCCGTCGATCAATGAAAAAGTGTCGGCTGTTCGGGTGAATCACATTTTTGCTACACTATGTCGATGGTCGTCTCCAAAAACGCCGTAATCGAGGTGAACGGCGGCTCGAAACGTGCAGCGCGCCACCACAGACGCAGGTTGGTGGAAGCAGTATTATGCTATCGCAGATATTCTCATGCAGTTAAATGTTACCTGTGGTAGTACCCGAAGGCACGCTTCCAGCTGCAAATCTCCTGCACCCCTTCATGCTTGATGTCTTTCCCGATGGCAATGTCATGTCGCGGCACTATAATTGTCTGTCTCGGAGCCAGCACCGTGATGTGAGGAGCTTTATGGTGAACTCACCTGATGTCTCAGCCACAAAAATCGCCTCATGTAAATCCTATAGAACTCATGTGGGTTGTCGTCGCGCACCGTTACCGCGTACGCAGAGCAGCGACCGATTACTTAATGCCGCATACCTCCACAACCCTGTCAACAAACTTTGGATCAGTGATACCCAGAATCAGTGATGTATTTCGTTCCAAAGCCGGACAAATAAGCTGTTAAGCATGCGGTCATAATGTGGTCATGTGGTCATCAGTGTATACAGCACGTCGTCATGCGGTAGAGTTGTTGAGAGGTGGGGACCATGTAAGCATCGCGCTACGCTTACGAGAGCAAGCAGTCACTTGGGAGCAGGTCACACTGTTGCACGTACAACCGCTCCCTTACTTACCATCAATCACTATAGTAAAATTACTGATGCGCAAGCCTAGCCGCAGGTAAAAGTTAGTACGAGTAAGTCGATCAGAAATGACACTTCTATTCAAAGAATATAATTACACTGAAGTCGCAGCGATTTATGCTGGTCACCTGAGTATTAAAAACGACGGGATATGGTTTTGAATATGTCTTTTATAAATTATGTGTCCTTTGGAAGTCAGATGTGGAAGCTGGAGAGATCTGGAGAGAATGAATAAGAGTCTCTAATCGTTCTTTCCACCAACCTGTCGTCTTCTAAAGCTGTGTCCCCAGCGCAGAACACAGCTCGTCCGTCGTGGCATTTTCTTCGGCAGAGGCTGCTATGCTGTCATCTCGAACCTCTGCTTGTGCTTTTTATGGAATGCTACTTGTCCAGGTTAGTCTCTGTATCTACAGAGGGCAAGATGACAGTGATGGTAGGTGACACCTCTCATTTATGTATCCTGCTTGGTTATTATTTAAATATCCACACATTATACACTGTCTGTTACAACACTCGACATAGCTTTCTCAATTGTACTGAATCTTCTCTGATAACTTCCTATGTAGACTACGTTATGTCCGTCCCTCCAGAACGCCCGAAGCAGAGTGCAGCCAAAGTACTTCGTCTACCAGGCGCGCAAAAGCGATCCGAAGGTGTCCGAAGCACTTTGGTTGCAACATCGCTACACTTATATTCATCAAAACTAGTGAAACTTAATAAACAAAAACAATAGACTCGTAGGGTAATCATGAGAGATTTTCATACTAAGAGCTGCGTTAAATAAAATGAAAAGTATATAAATAATTAATAAGAGAAGTTAGGCGTTTTGGCGCCTAACCCCCGAATGTATAGACCAATCAGAAGCTAGTTCAGTACAATTGGCGGACTCTCCCGTGGGACTGGTACATACTGTACCATCTATCGCTTGTATCTCACTCCACTTTTGTGCCATATGCTACTTCTGCGTGTATCAAGCTGCATCAAGGCGAGCTCCTAGCAAAATAAAATACTGGCGCCCAGAGCTCGGAATATCACACGTTCCAATCCTTCTTGGTTTTCCGGCCTGCCGCTGAGGCCGAGCGGTTCTAGGCCCTTCAGTCCGCCACCTGTTTTTACGCCAGCCTTCCGACACTTGTCTCTTGCCTGAATATACGCAGGAGGTTGTTAACCCTACTCTTGTTGAAATGAATTAGCTTCTCCTGTACAAACACAGGAAACTTAACAACTGTTATTTCTACTAAGTCAGATTCACGTAAACAATCAGTTGAATACTGGTTCTATTCGCAGTAGAGCTGAAAGAACTCCTTATAACTATGGCAGCCATTGTTGCCAAAGTTCCTAGCTGCAAATATTTCTGTTCTTATACTGTTTTGTGTATTTGTGGACCAGTATTGATTTAATAATGCCCTAACAAACTGTTGGTACGTTTTACATGTGTTACTGCCTTCTGTTCCCCATGATGTTGTGTACCCTTCAAAACGACTGGCTACAAATTTGATTTTTTGCGGTTCTGTCATGTTGTCAGATATGATGCCCTCAAATTGAGAAATCAGCAGGATGTATACTACATTTGCTAGAAAAGTTATGAAATTTGTAAGCATTGGCATTACTGACTCCTTCATTAACATGAGCAACACCCTTACGTTTTCCTCTTCAACCCACGTTTCCATTGGATTGGGGTTGGTTTGGTGGAAGAGACCAAAGAACGAGGTCAACGGTCTCATCGGGTTAGGGAAGGATGAGGGAGGAAGTCGGCCGTGCCCTTTCAAAGGAACCATCCCGGCATTTTCCTAAAGCAATTTAGGGAAATCACGGGAAGTCTAAATAAGGATGTCCGGACGTGGGATTGAACCATCGTCCTCCCGAATGTGAATCCAGTCCGCTACCCACAGCGCCACCTCGCTCGGTGAGCGTTTTTAGTTCCTGTTTTAATGAAACTTCCATATTATCTGTATTTTTACTCACCTCACTTAGTTGAGATATGTTTTCTACCTTCTATTTCTCACAAACGACACTGAATTGTATTTGTATTACCAGTATAAATAGATTCCATTCGTGATACTTTATGGCTAAGGACTGAATTTTCGACTTTTACATCTACGACTTGTTTGTTTTGCTTTTCATGGGTGTCCTTGCAAGTTTTGTTTATTTTACTCTCACCATCATTCAGTTAGATGACTTCATCTCTAACTGACAATACAAAAGTATCTTGAATTTGCATGAGATTATTTATTTTCACTACATCATCAAACTTACGATTAATCTCTTGCTTACACTTATCTTTGTCCCCATTCTTTACCCTAATGTTCGTTTCTTTTCTCACAAGCCTCTATTCCAGTTTCATGAGAATCATCCCTGGTCTCTAAATGTTTAAACTCACCATTAATTTTTTCTATTTCCTCGTTTGTTGCTTCTATGTTATCAACAAGTAACTTTTGCCATTTTTTAAATTCTTTTTGACCCTGTTCTATCTTTTATTCTAGCCCTAGTTTAATTCATTTTGTCCCTGTTCTATCTGTTTTTCTACCCATATTTTTTATTCTTTTTACCCCTGTTCTATTTATTATTCTTGAACACTCAGCGGTCAACATATTGCAACACTGTACTCTCCCCCTTGTTTGCCTTTACAGTTGTGTATTCGACCCTGAGTTACTTTTTGTACTCGTGTGACAATATGCGACCGCACTGTAGAAGATTAGGAAAGCGACAATATTCGGCGAATAGACTGGCCTTCCCGTACCCCTGACTTAAGCCTTTCGAGGACTTGTGGGTACATTTGTGCGACTTACTGCAGCACGTCCACATGTACAAGCGACCATCCAGCAGTTGTCACATGCGCTGATGGAGGAAGAGAACTCCCTGGCACAGGAACTTCTTACCCACCTGATGGCCAGCTTGGGAATGCGTTACGTAGCATGCATTGCCGTCCGTGGTGATGAGACATGTTATATTCCTGGCTGTGACCGCCAGTATTTTATTTTGCTAGAAGCTCTCCTTGATGCAGGTTGATACACGCAGCAGTAACACATGGTACAAAAGTGGAGTGTGATACAAGCGACAGATTATACAGTATGTACCAGTCACATGGAAGAGTCCGCCAACTGTACTGAACTTGCTTCTGATTGTTCGGCACATTCGGGTGCTAGGCGCCAAAACGCCTAACATCTCTTGTTAATTATTCATATAGTCTTCAGTGTATTTACCCATTTTTTTAGTATGACAATCTCTCATGGTTACCCTACGAGTCTATCGTTTTAGTTTATTACATTTATTATTTTAAGAAACATAAGAGTAACGATACTTCAACCGAAGCGCTTCAGACAACTTCGGGTCGCTTTGGCGCAACAATGAGACGAAGTACTTCAGCTGCGCTAGTCACTCTGTTTCGGGCATTCTGGAGGAACGGACACGGAACTCAGTTTCGGGCGTACTATGGGGACATGACGTACTCTGTATCGGAAGATATCAGAGAATTTACTGTACAATTAAGAAAGCTATGTCTAGTGTTGTAAAAGACAGCGTAAAATGTGTGAATATTTAAATAATAACCAAACACGCTATACAGTATGTGATCAAAAGTATCCGGACACCTGGCTGAAAAATGACTAACAATTTCATGGCGCCCTTCATCGGTAATGCTGGAATTCAATACGGTGTTGGCCCTCCTTTAGCCTTGATGACAGCTTCCACTCTTGCAGGCATACGTTCAATCAGGTGCTGGAAGGTTTCTTTGGTAATGGCAGCCCATTCTTCACGGAGTATAGCATTGAGGAGAGGTATCGATGTCGGTCGGTGCGGCCTGGCACGCAGTCGGCGTTCCAAAACATTCCAGAGATGTTCTTTAGGATTCAGGTCAGGACTCTGCGCAAGCCAGTCCATTACAGGGATGTTATTGTAGTGTAACCTCTACGCCACAGGCTGTGTATTATGAACAGGTGTTCGATCGTGTTGAAAGATGCAATCGTCATCCCCGAATTGCTCTTCGACAGTGGAAAGCGAGAAGGTGCTTAAACATCAATGTAGGCCTGTGCTGTGATAGTGCCACGCAAAACAACGAGAGAGGTGTAAGCCCCCTCCATGAAAAACACGACCACACCATAACACCACCGCCTCCGAAGTTCACTGTTGGCACTACACACTCTGACAGATGACGTTTACTGGGCATCGCCATACCCACACCCTGCCATCTGATCGCCATATTGTGTACCGTGATTCGACACTCCACACAACGTTTTTCCACTGTTCAATCGTCCAATGTCTACGCTCCTTACAGCAGGCGAGGCATCGCTTGGCATTGGGCATATGTGGCTTATGAGCAGCCATGAAATCCGTGTTTTCTCACTGCTCGCTTAATGTAATAGTACTTGCAGTGGCTCCTGATGCAGTTTGAATTCCGGTGTGACGGTTTGGATAGATGTCTTCCTACTACACATTACGACAACTATCGATAGTCTGTCAGTCAGCAGACGAGGTCGGCCTGTATGCTTTTGTGTTGTACGTGTCCCTTCTCGTTTCCACTTCACTATCACTTCGGTAACAGTGGACCTAGGGATGTGTAGGAGTGTGGAAATCTCGCATACAGACGTATCACACAAGTGACCCCCGATAACCTGACCACGTTCGAAGTTCGTGAGTTCCGCGGAGCGCCCCATTCTGCTCTCTCACGATGTCTAATGACTACTGGATTCGCTGATGTGGAGTACCTGGCAATGTGGAGTATCTGGCATAGGTGGCAGTACAATGCACCTAATAAGATAAACGTATGATTTTGGGGGTGTCTGGATACTTTGGGCCACATAGTGTATTAATTAAAATTGTCGACTACTATTGTTACTACAGATCGCTCTCTGTAGATACAGAGACTAATCTGATCAAGTGGCATCCCATAAAAAGCACAATCACAGGTTCGATATGACAGCAGAGCAGCCTCCTCCGAATAAGATCCTTCAGCCAACGAGCTTTCTCCTGCGCTGGGGACGCAACCTTAGAAGATAGCCGGTTGGTGAAAGAACGGTTAGAGAATCTTATTCAATATCTACAGATCTATACAGCTTCCAGATCTGCCTTCCAAAGGACACATAATTTATACATGGCATTCCTTGGGGGAAATTTGTGTTTGAAGGAGAGGCTACTATCCGTTAACGAGAACTATGAAATGGCTGAGATGTGAAATCATAGTGAGAACAGTGGACTGTAATGATTATCATAAAAACGCCCGGATCAGTAGAATATGAACAGTGAAAAATATAAAATGCGACACTGTGTGAACGGTGAAATTATGACCTGTTTGAACCGTTAGGCAACAAAATTTATAAATGCAGCTAATTAATCCACGTCGCGTAGTTGAAAGTGAAAACTCGAAAACGCAAATCGAAGTTACAGGTGTGTGCACCGTCTAAAGGGATTACGTTTTGTTTCACCGCTAAGAGAAACAACGCTTCAGGGAGCCGTTAGCAGAGCAGCGTACAGCAGGGAAGGCGGATGACATGGAAGCAACACCTGACGCCTCCACCAACTGCAGTCCAACGTTAGCGAGTGGCGAATGGCAGAGATAGGCGTCTGTGGTTGACTACGGCGGCCAAAGACACCCAACCGACAAAAACAGTGCGGCGAGCAGCAGAATCGCGCCGGAGAAGAAGGTAGCGCGTACGCTAATCACTCCACAGCTAGGGAGAGGAAGCTGACATTGACAACCATAAGGATTTTTTAAAAATATTGTTGTTTTGGAATAATTTCTTTAATAGGAAAATGTCAGCGGAAAATGAATCGCGGTACAATCTTAGAAGTAGAGAATCAGTGCCGTCTTAGTGTAATGAAACTGAAGAGTCAAGCCAATTACAGGGCACGCCCGATGAAATTAGTGATGTAAGTAAAGAGGAAAGTGTACAAAATCAAATGGATGATAGCTATTTACCAGAATCATCTAATGTAGAAACTAAAGTTTTCCAAGAGAACATAATTTCAAATTTCGAGAGGTGGATTCTGATGTAGATGACACGAACGTTAATGATAAGTTATATAATGTAGGTGGTGATTGCAGAGGTGATGACTCTGACACCGCCACTGCTAATGAATCAGCAAGTAGAACAAATAGATTAAGCCGTGGAACAGCAACAGTAGATACATTGCCTATACAAGATAATAAAAAGTATGGTTGAAATATTAATGGAGTTAGTAGTTGGGCAAACAAGGGTGTTGTAACTGACAGTTCGAAAGTTTTTACAACACAACTTCTATTTATGTGAGTCTACATGGAAACGACTGAATAACAACGAAAAGTCACAATCACAAAGCTAGTAAGAATTTCCTACTAGAGGCAACAAAAGATAACTTCCTAAGTTTCCCACAAGAGTCCGTGGTAACGCACATAATTCTAAGTCCCATTCCAATGGCAAAGACGTAGTCTTCCATGGAGACGTCCTTGAGGTCGGTATTCGGCGTGAATTGACGTCCGGTGCTGGTTCTACCGTTGAAATAGTATTGGTCAGCCAATCAGATGTTGATGTAGTAATACTTCCTGTAGGCCATCTCGAGCTCCCTCTGCAGGAAGTAGTACGCCGAATGTCTGTTTAAACAGCCGATGTTTACCATTGCTTATGCCTTGGGCATAGACAACCTGGACTGTACACGACAACATAACTAGTAGTGATCATAATGTCATAACATACACACTAACTCACACTCAGAACACAATGACCAAATCACACACCAGACACTTGCTGTTGCGCAAAGCATACTGGATCAAATTAACGGAAATTATCCACCGACACGATCTAGAAAACATCAATGGAAGTATCGATAATAGAGTACACAAGTTAACACAGGTAATATAACATGCACAAAACACTTCAATACTGACAGCAAAGAACACAAAATGCTCACCAGTACCATGGACCAACGAACTCGCGAAACTCAAACAAGCCGCAGGACGCAAACTAAAATAATTTCAAAGGGCGATAGCAGACAGGGACAGACGAATAAGACTTGAAGCATATAGGCATGGACAAGACTTATATAGACAGACCCTATACAACACGCGTAGACAACAATGGGAGCTATTTGTAACAACACACTTAGAGCAAAATATGTGGGGGGAACAATACAAAATACTGACAGAGAAGATAAAAACCTCACTAGTTCTGGGAACGCTAAGGCGGGATGACGGCACGATGACGAGGGGATGGAGGAATACAGCGGAGTTTCTGCTGTATAAACTGCTCCCTGACGACGTTATCGATACAGACACACAATATCATGCAACACTAAGAGAAAACCTACACACACAGTACAACACTGCAACTGTCACTTGTCCTTTTGCGCAAGAAGAGGTTGCGCTGGCATTCTCAGAGCTCAAAAACAAAAAATCACATGGACCAGATGGTATCCACTCGGAAACACTGAAAAAACTAGCACCGCAGATCACTCCGTTCCTAACAACGTTACTGAACGATGCCTTACGGCTGGGCAGGGTACCTACAGTATGGAAAACCTGCAAAGCAAGCATTATTAAGAAATCAGCGGACAGGGATCCTTCAGATCCAAAGACTTACTGGCCAATATGCTTAATAAACACCCTAGCAAAGATTCAGGAGAAGCTACTGTGTAAGCGCTTGCAAACACACAGAGCTCTCAGGGGTATGAGCCAACACCAGTTCGGCTTCAGAACTGGCAGATCAATAGATGATGCCATCAACCTGGCCCTGCACATAGTTAACACCACAAAACATAAATACGCCATGGCAATAATGATTGACATTGCCGGAGCATTTGATAATCTCTGGTGGCCCGCACTGTTTCAGAGGCTAAGACATTTGGAGGTACCGCAGTCACTGTACAACAGTTTTCTAGGCTACTGTAAAGACCGAGTAGTCGAATGGCAGATGGACAGCCGGAAAGTAATTAAAAGAATTACCAAAGGCTGTACTCAAGGGTCGATCTGCGGCCCCATCTTCTGGGACATAACAATCGAACCCCTCCTACAACTGGAAGGGGATGACAGGTCAGACGGAATTGTCGCCTACGCAGATGACCTATTAGTTGTAGTCACTGAAAACAACAGAGTCCAGTTAGAAGAAAAAGCCAGTGGAATACAACAAACAATTACTCAGTGGTGTCACAGCAACAAACTCAGGATAGCCGAAAACAAAACAACATACACTTTACTGAAAGGATCACCCCAAAGGAATCCTTCGGTTAAAATTGGGGACACAAACATCAAACGAGCACACATTACGCGCTATCTTGAGGTACACATAGATGAAAAATTGAATTTCCACGAACACATAAGGCTAACAACAGACAAAGCAGAAAAAATACTACACAAACTGGTGAGGCTAAATTCAAAACAGTACAGACTATCTCTACCAGTCATACGTACATACCACTGTGCGCTCTTCGAGTACTCAGCTGGAACCGTGCGGCCGCTACGGTCGCAGGTTGGAATCCTGCCTAGGGCATGGATGTGTGTGATATCCTTAGGTTAGTTAGGTTTAAGTAGTTCTAAGTTCTAGGGGACTGATGACCTAATATGTTGAGTCCCATAGTGCTCAGAGCCATTTGAATCATTTGAACCAAGTACTCAGCTTTGCAGCTAACACACGGGCACATAGACTGAACGTGGTCACCAACAAAGCATCCGTCAGACGAGGGCAGAGAAATGTCCTTCTTAGGCTATCTGGAGCCTTCGGTACCACCTCAGCGGATGCACTGTGGGTGGTGCACGGAATATGCCCCATAGATATCACGATCAAATACAGAGCTGCAAGGTACTGGTTAAAGGTGGGGAGACTAGATAGGGTACACACAATTACCGGTGTGCCGATAGAGACGATATGTCACCTTAAGAGTTGGCGTTTGGATACATGGCAAGGTGAGTGGGATGTAAGTGGTAAGGACGTAGTCTGCACGACTTCCTCCCTGACATAAAGGAGCGGTTGAGAATAAGACATATCGATCCCAGCCGCGGTATGGTACATTTCTTAACCGGACACGGACCTTATCCCACGCACTTAAACCGCGTGAGTCTGAGGCAGACACCTACATGCACATACGGGGAAGAAGGTTCCCCAGAACACACTGTCATTTTCTGCGGGCAATACGCGAACAATAGACATACACTACACTTAGACTACACAGATACAGACATAGATATATACACAGTAATAAGAGACGGTGAACAATGGGCACAATTACACGCACTGACAAACAGTATTTCAAAAACAACACATGAAGAGTACATGCGTACACGACATTACAGACATGCCTATGTGCAGCGTAACAACAATCTCCAGAGGATGGACAGCGATACGCACAGTGACAGCGCAAATAGTGACATTGAGGAGTACCAGGAGGAGGAAGCTGCGACGTGACAGTAGGAAAGCAAAAGTGCTGGCGACCTAGACAAGAAAACACCAAATACTGTATATGGATGGGCATCAACAGTAGTTAATACATAGGATTAGTAATAAATAGGATAAGCAACATTATTTCTCTACTAACAACCATTTGTGTGTGTGTGTGTGTGTGTGTGTGTGTGTGAGAGAGACTGGCGGTCAACGGCTCGAAGAAACCATTCCGAGGTATTCACCGTCAGTCACATTCGGTGTTGGTGCTAACAAATCTCTCCTCTATCATATCTTCTTTTTATATTCTTCTTAAAAAAAAAACAAATTTTATTTATATTTCAACCTTAAATTATTGTTATTTTGAAAAGTATCATTCTTTGTAAATGTTGTAGGTAAAACAAAATAAAAGAAAACTGTAAAAAGATGAAAAATGAAAATTGTAAGATGTACGACCTGTTTTAAACATCAGGTAACAGGTCTATGTCCGCTGCTCGTGGTCTCGCGGTAGCGTTCCCGCTTCCCGAGCACGGGGTCCCGGGTTCGATTCCCGGAGGGGTCAGGAATTTTTCCTGCCTCGAGATGACTGGGTGTTGTTGTGTCGTGTTCATCATCATCATTCATTCCCATTACGGTCGGAGGAAGGCAATGGCAAACCACCTCCACTGGGACCTTGCCTAGTAAAGCGGTGCGGGTCTCCCGCACCGTTCCCCTACGCTCTGTAAAGAAGCATGGGACTTCATTTCCATTTCAACAGGTCTATAATTTGGCAATAAATAAAATAAAATAAAAAATAAAAATAGACAACCTCCTCGGTCCTGTGTGGTGTTAGATGTGTTGCCGGTCCACAGGGGCTACCTCTGGCGACGGCGTAACAAAGGAGGAAGAGTACAGTGTATTGCAATAATGTTGACCGCTGAGTGTTCAGATATTTGGATGTCAATACGAACACACAAAGTCATTCTTCCTCACACCATAACACCTGAAGTACATAGGAGAGCTCGTCGACAATCACTACTCTGAGTCTGCTCCCATCCGAGAAGACCGCGCAAACTCACCCCTCGTTTGTCCAGTCGCTATGCTCTTGGCACCATCAGAAACGGTGCCGCTGACGTGCGGGATCAACGGAACACAACGCACTGGTCGTCGTGCCACTATGAGGCGTGACCTTGCGTGCCTCTCAGTCCTGTTAACTGCTGTTGCAATTGCACCCACTGGTTGATGTCCTTCCGTTCTTGGCTGGTGCACAAGGCAGCGGTCATCTGCTGCTGTAGTTGAGCATCGTGAACCACATTATTATTTACTTTATGGGAAGCCCCTCGTGATCATAAAGTTACAGGGGTGCGTAATTTCGGCGAATGACATGATCGGTAATTTTTTTCTCCAGAGTAAGGCTAGTAAGAGAACTGGTAATTCAGTGTGGTTCGCCGAAATAATTCATAACTGTCTGTTACGATAAGTCGCTCTGTTTTCAATGAATGATTACGCACTTTTGCAACAAAATCTGGCTACAAGCCACAGCGATCTCAATGAGGGCTGTGAATGTTTTATTGTGTTTTATCTCTCGCAATGGAGATATCCCTTGGCCCCATTGAATTTTTCATGATAGTGTTTCAGGATTATGTACCCATCACAAACCGAGACAGGACTCCAACACTGCCAAACACATTGCGAAGAAAATTTTTCAGAATCATTACATTCTGAAATCTTCCCACTTAACTGGTGAACCTTGTATTTGACCCAGGTATAGAGAGGGATAATGGTGATTCACCTACAACGCTGAGCATCAACAAGCGAATCTTTTATTACTTATATTTACTGTTTAAATGTAAATATGCAGCTCCAGCCGTACTGATGACGCTACTTGCACTGAGAACGTGTTATTAATAATTTAAATACCACTAATTTCATGAGGAAATGGTCATTGCAAATTTTAGTTACTGTCAGTGCTTATTGATGGAAAGGATGGACCAATAACAAGTGCACCCCGAGAGGATAGGCGCCGAACTGATAGCTCACTATTTGTGTACGATCTGTTTCCGAGGATTTAACACGTGAACCGGTGTATAAAATGTGACCTCATGTAAAGACGGGACAGTTTGCTGAAGAATCGCCTCGGACGGCGTACTCGTGCGATGTGGGGTTAATCCAAGGTTGTACTATCGGTTTTCGAGATCGCAAGATTGAAATTAGTGTGTACAGATGCAATTGACTGTTAAAGGTATCTCCGAAAGCATATTTGCGCTAGCTCATGTCGATGCTAAGACCGCGTGAAGCAGTTTTGCGGTGCTTGGGAACTGACGATTAATGACCGAGACTCTTGTTCTGAGTATTAACGACAGACTGGCTCTAGAAATCGTTTTACTTATTTTGCGTCTGGTGAAATAAAACAAGATTAGTCCCTATCAGAACATTTTACGATTCTTATTATGCTTAGCATTTAAACCTACCCACTTGTCATATTATTATGCACTGCTTGTTGCACATGCGTTACAGTTCGCAGCTGACAGAGAAGAAGTAATGGGGGCCGCGTACGAGACGGCATGTTGACTGCTAAACAGTTACGACAAGTAGAGGGCGGCCATACTAGACTTTCATCCGTAAATAACACGAAGCATCACTGTGCGTCCCCGTGTATGTATTTTGGCAGTCGATATTTCGAACATCCATTCTTCTGTCTGCCGTGATACACTTACATTTGGTATACCGTGTGTAGGGAAAAATACCTTTAAACGGTGGTTAATTTTAATAGTGTCCATTACACCTTCGTTGTAGTGTCACAGTGTCTTGCTAAATGAAATTTTATTTGGGACGCTACCATTAATTGCCATTTTTTTATATATGTGATTCATATATATTACTTTCTCAAGCTGGATGTTTCAAGCAAGCCATCACCATTTAAATAGTTTTCAAAGTGTTTCTTACAACTGTACACTTTCAAGTTATTCACCATACCAGACAAACACTGCAATCGACACGACCATTCTCTCATTATTCTCAGACATCCTTTAAGTGTAAAACAAGTAAAGTCACATCTCTGCGTTGATGTAAGCTGTAACGAAAATTCATTTCAATCAGTAATGAACCACGGTGTAAATCGGTCGTCCATCAAAGTCAAGTCTCATGTCAAATTGCAGTGCCTGAGTTATTAAGAATTACGATGCAATATTTGTTTGGGTATGCATTCATGTCCGAAGGAACAGGCGTTGCAGCGATAATAGCTGTTAAGGAACACGTGCATTCATGTCCAAAAGAAGATCGCATCGTACTTCTTAATAATATATGCACTGCTGATTCACATTTATTTGTCAATACCATACCTTTGATTCTCAATAAATGTTATGTACTAGTGAAAATCTTTACACATGGACGGCGACATATCGAGGCATGGGCATGGCCGCGATTCGTGCATGGATAGCCGAAGCAGTTAAGGCTATCGATCGCGTAAAACTGGAAATCTAAGTTCGAGTTCCGGTTCGGCGCAAATTTTCACTATCATAATTAGAACATAAGCCGACTGGAGTTCATATTCGCAACTGTGAATACATTTCTGGTGTACTGTGATCTGAAGACAATGGTAGAAAAAACTATTTGCTGTTCAACAACCTGATAGTCTGTTCTAGCTTAACACACTGTACGTGCAGAAAAATTTCCGCTTTTATCGCAAATAGGTGACGATCATAATTTAAAACAAATGATTTGAGCGGAAGAAGACTTACACTCCATAAGGACTCGGAGGTTCACTGATTTCTAGATATGAATGATCTAAGCATGACTCTGATAGACATTCACAAAGAACATTGTTACAATGTGTGAGATTTTTAGCATTGTAATGTACAGGCTATGCTACACAAGTAAAAGTTGCTATCAAATGATTCAGTTCGCGAGATGAAGAAGCGATGCAAGGTAATGAGACGTAAGGAATGGGCAACGTCTGATGTGAAGTCACGAATACTACTCGTGGAAGGTCGCTCAGAACTGGTGTTGAGCGACTGAAACGACTGTAATTGTGAGTCCTTGGTACACAGCTGACACTTGGTCCAGCTCAACCCATCTGCTTCCGCACTTGCAGCCACTGCCGTGCAAATGTTATCTGAAGAGTCAGTCAACACCACATAACACCCACACGCCGCCTGGTAATGAGACGCACAAAGGTATAAACGAAAAGTTTGTTCTGTTTGTTCCAAATTAAGATCTGGCACCCAGTAATGGGACCTTAAAGTAATTACTAACAGAACAGGCATACAATTGTTCTCATTTTATCTTACTGCATGAGGGAAAGATTTCAGTCTGTTCGGAGTAACTTTAGTAAAGAGGAACTGCTATCAGATAACCCTTGGTCCTGAGAAAGATGAATTTTCTGCAATCGACACTAATTATAGTGCAGTCCGTTTACACTGCTGCAGCTGGCACACGAAACACATATGCTTGATACTGAGTTCAAATGTACTTCTGAAGTGCATTTTATAATTAACAAATGTGATCATGTGAATAAATTTCTTAAACTAAATACAGTAATAAATCCATGACTACTACAATGTGCTTCTAGTAACTCCAGCATTTCAAGTTAATTCACCATTTCAGACGACCTTGTCTTCGAAACGGTGTTAATTTTTAAACTTACTGCTCTTTTTAATTCTTCATGGGTATCTTTCGATTCAAAGAAAATTTTAAAATTAGTGTAATTTCTATGGCCGTTACCCTTTGGAAAGTTTCGTTTTCTAAGTCAGTTACGTAGTTATTGCACTAAACTCTTCACTGGATAGAAGCTGTAGATGATTATCAAGAGAAGAAACGATATAAGAAAGAGAGAATTTACTGTCGGCATCAAGATCTTTGTCGTAAAGAAGCAACTCAAGCGAGTGTTGACAGGTCATTATATACGTTCTGGCTTGGTAGAGGAAAATCATTCTGTCAGTCGCTGGGTTAAGGCAAACTGAGGGAAGCCTATATCTTGATGGCAGCCACGGGCATATAAACTGTGCTCCGCCAGAATATGAAATCAGGCTCTTAACGACAGAGCAGCCTCGCTGGATATCAACGAAGCAGGCTTAACTTTAACGACCCGTCCACGTTATGCGAGATGGAGCCGTAGCTCAGAATGGGGCGGAAATAGGCCGTGATCTCAGCGAAGCAGCCATTACGGAAATCGCCTCTGAGTGATTTAAGGAGACAATGGAAAGTAAACATAGAGCTGACTCACGGATTTTCAGTTCCATGTATCTGATTCGACCTTAGTCTTAACCATTAAGATTAAGCTTATCTATTGCGAATACCTTTCCTAGGAGAGACTTCATACCAGACTGCCAACCTCTTCAAGGCCGCAACATAAAACCAGCTTCTTCACCAACAACAAAATAAAGAATAAAGTCATCTACAGTACCGGAATTATTGTACAACAATACCAATAATCGGGTATATAAAAACTCATTTACAGCTGAAGTCCTAGAGTCAACACAGCACAAACTCGTAGAAGCTTATATTCCAGGTAATGTTAATGTAAGAATTGAAATAAGACAGTAGTTCATTTTTAGCTTCGCTCTTGTTTTCTTAAATGGATAGTACATGTGCATTTTAACAGCCACAATCCTCTGCAAATACTGTAGTCCTATTTTATTTTGATTACTTACAATCGGTATGTATAAATAAATACCCTCTGAAAAGTGAGTAATGCATAACCAATTCTCAGTCACAATGGAAGTTGATAGATGCATAGTAATATCTAAGCGACCACACAGTCGCAGTAAGTACAGAATTCATTTTTCGGATCCGTATTGCCATATAAATAATTCTCATGGAGATACTTTTCTAATTAGTTTTTCATGGACTTGGTGTCCTCGTTCGGTCGGAATTAATGAGCCCCATTCAGGTGTGCAACCGGTTTCACGAGACAAGTAATCTCTTTTAGACGCAAAAGTCAAGTGTCCATTAGCTATCCAGTGAACAAATAAGTACCATTTAGTTTCCTCGCGACTGAGACTATATGGTAGTTTCACCTTACGTTTACTTACATCGTATTTTAACTATGAAAGTAAACGTTTCATGAACTACACTGCCCTCAACGTTTAGAATCACTTTTCAGTTTTCACTGTACTGAAATTCACACTCCACGATAACACACACGTTGCATATTGTGTTACCAGCGAATCAGTCGTAGTCTAGTCACAATTCCGGTGCGTGAAGGGATATTTACTTCTCCGCCTCTGAATGACTTCTTCCTCAGCGGTAATGTGTTGCGTCTGCTTGTCAATAAACGTTCATATGCGTCGCTAGTCTGACCAGATAACCCTTACGAATTATCCTTTTCAGTTGGCATCGGCGTTACACTAAGAGTAAAGCTCTCGGAAAGAAAAACAGATCGAATGTTACACTTGGCATCCATATTTATATTCTTGGTATTGTGTTGAAGTCCATCACCATGAACTTCTTTAACGCTCTATTAAGCCGTCGTGCAACACAGTAGATCATAGTGCGTCGTTTCTTGTGATGAATTTGAAGATCACGTCTGCTTGCGATACCTGTGTCGTACTTTTTCAATCCATCATTTGTCCACTTACGTTTTATAACATTTTTAGGTGAAACGTGTGATGTGTTTGTAAGGAAACATGGATAGTTAAGGAAAGTAGTCTTCAACGTAGGAAGCATTTAAGCATATACTCTACTCCATTCGTATCTTCCACTGCTCGGTTCATTTCTGTACCTTGTTTTTTCCTGAGACTACTCAGGAATTACGCTATAGTTAGCTTCAAGCAGTACACAAGAACATGTCTGTACAGCCTGGATGCTGACACCTCAGATCGTCCATTCTTTTCCACGAAAGCGCAGAAACCACCCAATCACGAATGGCATTTGGGCAGGTGGCAGGAACTATGTTGAGGTGCTTCAAAATTAATGAACTCGTAGTGCAACATTGTAGTCAGTGTCGTCCTTGAAATATTGCCTGTATCATCTGTTCCCTACCGTACTACGTCCACAGCGATGTACGGTGCGCGTGAATGAAGTGAAGAAGCGAAAGCGTGCTACACAGGTTGGCGAATTCATGGAGTGCTTTCAATACTACTGAATGTATATGGACGGAAATGAACCATTACTGAGACACAAACAACAAATAATACGTTTGTTTGTGTGGCCATCTTCCGCAGCAGCTATTAAAATCTGTTATTATAGCTTATCTGTCTTGAGCTGACTGCAAAGTAATTAAAAAGAACTACACCGCACGCGTTTCGCTTTTATTTAAAAATCATCTTCTGTGGCATTGGTGTTTCTTTACGTAGTCTGCAGCTTCCACTCTTCCTAGCAGTGGCTGACGTCGACAGACTTCACTTCACATCTGAAGTTTTTTTTTTCATTTTGCGTTGTTTCCTGCGCTGCACTACTTATAATTGACTTTCTTAACTGTTATACGTTCATCACAGCTGCAGTGATGAACGCACGAATAGGCAGTAATAGGTAATATGGTATTTATCTGTCGATACCGGGTAGCGGCTTTCACGCACAACTTCTGACTTGAATGGGAATATACGTAATGGATGTACGAGTACAGCTCGTAGACGCATAGTTGACGGCATTTGGAAGTTTGGGTGTAGCCGTGGGTAGTGCACGGACAGCCACATTGTAAGGCGACCGTTCGCGATAAGCGGGAAATCCGGATTTGCTTCCCAGTCTGTCACAAATTACCATTGTCGTCATTCTCTTCTACAGCTGATGGTCGTCCTTATTCGCAACTGCGATTTCATTGACTGTATTTCATAACAGCTTTAGTCGCCGCAGTGCCTGTTCCTTGCGTGCATACATGCATGTCCAAAGGAACTTTGCATCGTAATCAGAACAGCACAGGAACTGCAAATATCGTGGAACAAAACAGTGAGCAGCGGTGCAGGTGTCTTTATACAACTAGCAAAGGACTGAAGATATTTTGGAAGACTGTATATGTATAATCTGCCTCTCACAACTACAACACACATACGTATATGCAGTGGACGCTACATTTAGGGCAGTCACACCCTGGATTAATCACTTTGAAGATAAAACCACTTCATCTGTAAGTACGAACTGTTTCGCAGCATTTTAGTTGCATCATAAGGTGCAATAAAATCAAGTCATGTTCTGTTCAAAAAAGAGAGCGGGATGACCTAGCGTTCATAGTCAACAACTTTTCGCATTTAACGTCCGCTACAAAGCGAAAAATTGTTGACTACAAACGCTGGGTCATCCCATTACCTTTTTTGATCAGAAGTTTTTATTTTATTACACCTGATGATGCGGCTAAAATGCCGCGAAACTGGTTGTGCTTATGAATAAAGCACTTACAGCCAAAGCTTTTTGATCTTCAAAATGATATGATAATCTTGATGATAAAATCATCTCGAGTTGACAGCCGAGCCAATGCGATGTTCTCCAGCAACGTTCCAGCAAGCTTCTTCCTTGCCATCTTCAGGGAAAGTGTCGGGTTCACGTCTAGATCGGATCTTTATAACCGCTGGATCACGACGCTGTGGATGCAGAGAAGCCCGTGGACAAGTGGCTATAAAGATCCGGACGAGACGTGAAACCGACACTTCGCCTGATGATGGCAAGTAAGAAACTTGCTGAAACGTAGCCGGAGAACAACGCATTGACTCGGCTGTCTCTGTATCTTCTGTTAATCCAACTAGGTAAGGGTCCTAGGCTAACGAACAATGCTCATGACTCGGCCGAACAAGAGACTTGTAAGCCACTTTTTGTGTGTTCAAAATGGTTCAAATGGCTCTGAGCACTATGGGACTTAACTTCTGAGGTCATCAGTCCCATAGAACTTAGAGCTACTTAAACCTAACTAACCTAAGGACATCACACACATCCATGCCCGAGGCAGGATTCGAACCTGCGACCGTAGCGATCGCGCGGTTCCAGACTGTACCGCCTAGAACCGTTCGGCCACCCCGGCCGCCACTTCTTGTGTGGATGAAGATGGTATCTGTTCTTTCGGACTTGGTGATCTTGCAGCTCTCAAAGAATGAAACTACAATGAAATCCAGATCCCTGTTTGCTAGTATAACTGTCTTAAATGGAGCACAAAAAAAGACTCTAATTTCGATGCTACGCTCCTCACCTTCAAATCAACCTTCTGCAGCTACGAGAAAGTGATGGACACTCTGCCAAATGTGAAAGGCGGAAGCGTGTGAATTCGACCCTTTTCTGCAAATGTCCTCTTCACTAGAGTGTGCGCGCAATTTTATGGGACCGTAACTCCAGTTCCTCCTCTTATGAAGACTTTCCAGAAGAAAAAAAATCGTACCACTTTACCTATAAATGCGCGAGCCCTTTTATTAAACACATAAGGAATAGCCGGGGTTCCCTATTTCACCCCCGCATGGGCCGAAATGAAACTGTCACCACGCAGAGCTGCTGCCGGTATCAGCGGTGCGGTTCCAAAAATATGGCGACCACTCTGTGTGCGCCATAGACGGCGGCTGTTAAATCCGCTCCCACGTCTGGGGAAATGCACCCGGCAATTGCGGGCCTCGGGGGCTGTTGATTTACACCACTCCGCGCCAGCCGCGGAAACAATCGATCGTCTGAGGTGGGACACGCGAATAGCGTTAATTTCCTGCTCTCCGCCTGGTCCCCCAGACGCGGGGACTCTGAGGAATGTCTGGGAATGACAGTGACCCGTACTGCGTGATTTTCTGTCAGATTTGGCTACATTAATGTCCAGTGAGTGACTACAGGTTGAACCTGAACTCGACGGTCAAAATATTGAATATTTTCTTAGTATTATACATACTAAAACTATGGTCTCAAAGGTCACAGGGTACCATGCCACAATCGGTAAAAACAAACCCTTGCACCATAGAGTTTTTGTCCGTCTAACTCTCTGTCGCTCTGTTCAGTCTCCTTTTTCTCAGGACTGGCTAGTCATATCAAGTTGAAATTTATGTCACATACTAACGTTTACAACCCCTTGGGGACGTAACACGCTGAAGCTTTTAAGTCATTGGAACAAAAAGGTATGGCTATTTATGTCAGGTGTTTTGATATCGGCGAACTCGCTCATCAGAACATGTAGAATTATAACCGTTGGCCTAGAATCATGAAATCTGAAAGAGGCAAAGTTCCATAGTACAAGTAAAGGAAAAGACAGAACCGTCAGTCTCGGTTGCAAACCGGTTTTTTAATTAGTTAATTTCTCTTTCACAAGACCACAGCAGACATCTGGAGGGGAAAACAAGTTTCCTAACTACAAATTTATGAGCCAGGAATCAGTTATGAAGCTATATTGTGAGTTAAATGAAGCAACTGGGGAACCACGATCTGAGTCGTGTGAAAAGAGCATAACCAGAGACTAACTCACCGAGTAAAAACATTCGAAGACTACTGGCAAGAGTACAGAACGTCCCGCTCACACCGACTTCGTCCAATAAACAAAGATCCACCTACGGAAATAAATAAGAATATATTTTATTTCCGTAGGTGGATGCGTCCTGTGTATTTTATTGGATGACGTGCCATTTTTGCTGTTTTCAGGACTTCCTGTACATTTGCCAGTGGTCCTCGTGTGTTTCTACCCCGTGAGTATGGGTCTGGTTACGCCTTTTTTCACAACTTAGGTCGTGGTTTCCGAGTTTCTTTATTAAAGTGACAATGTAGCTGTAGCTTTATAGCTAATTCCTGGCTCATAAATTTGTATTGAGGAAACTTCCCCAAGAAATTGTCCCCAGATCTCTGCCGATGCTCCTGTGAGAGTGAAACGCGTCACAGATTAAATATATAAAAAACCATTTTGCAACCGAGACTGCCTATTCTTTGTTGACCATCTCAAGAGGTTGCTGTACCATGGGCCGAAAGATGGATTGGTGTCATTTTCAGTAAAGGAAAAAGTTGAAAGGTTGTCAATTTGTAATCATCTTACACGAACAAAAATTTTTATCTTTCTCGAGAGTTTTGGAATTACTGTGACCGACATCTTGCCAGTAGCGTATGGATAATAGGGAAAAACCCTCGAGATTCTTGATTCTAGATTCCCAGGATTGATGAACTATCTACATACATGATTAAATTTCAACGGAAACGTGGGTGACGAGTCTCAGTCGTACTTAGTCGGACTTTTTCAATGCCTTTTTCAGTTGAATGTCTGGATGAACATACATTAATGACGACTGACAGGCTACTGAAATTAATTCGAAATCAATTCGCTTAATACGATTATCTTTGCATTTGTGCCAGACCTGTTCTCGTCGCGAGTAGTCGCCACAACTACTTTGCCTATACATACGTGGCTCGCAGAGCGACCTTAACTTCCGTATGTCGTACTGTCTACGTCCCTGTACCATAGTCCCCCACATTCATTGCTGGCTACATTACAGCCCCAATGAATGACTACAGTTTGACCCGGACCTCGGCTGATAAAATTTGGATGCTGTTTGGGGATATCTTCTGAGTATTTTGGCATACAGAAACTGTGGTCTCCAATGCCTAGTTTCAAACAAATTCTATTTCTTTTGCATTTTACTTTGAGTCAGTCTGGAAGGCAATCGCGGGTAGTAGTAGAGGTTAAGGCGACCGTTCGCTGTATGTGGGGAACCAAGAATCGAGTCCCGGTGTGGCACAATTTTTCGTATGTCACTAATATGTAGCATAATGACAATATTACACTGTTGGCCATTAAAATTGCTTCACCAAGATGAAATGCAGATGATAAACTGGTATTCATTGGACAAATATATTATACTAGAATTGACGTGTGATTACATTTTCACGCAATTTGGGTGCATAGATCCTGAGAAATCAGTACCCAGAACAACCACCTCTGGCCGTAATAACGGCCTTGAGATGCCTGGGCATTGAATCAAACAGTGCTTGGATGGCGCGTACATTTACAACAGCCCATGCACGATACCACAGTTCATCAAGAGTAGTGACTGGCGCATTATGACGAGCAAGTTGCTCGGCCACCATTGACCAGACGTTTTCAAATGGTGAGAGATCTGGAGAATGTACTGGCCAGGGCAGCAGTCGAACATTTTCTGTATCCAGAAAGGCCCATACAGGACCTACAACATGCGGTCGTGTATTATCCTGCTGAAATGTAGGGTTTCGCAGGGACTGAATAAAGGGTAGGGCCACGGGTTGTAGCTAGCCGAAGTGGCCGAGCGGTTCTGGGCGCAACAGTCTGAAGCCGCGCAACCGCTACGGACGCAGGTTCGTTCCTGCCTCGGGCATGGATGTGTGTGATGTCCTTAGGGTAGTTAGTTTTAAGTAGTTCTAAGTTCTAGGGCACTGACGACCTCAGCAGTTAAGTCCCATAGTGCTCAGAGCCATTTGAACCACGGCGTGTAACCCATCTGAAATGTAACGCCCACTGTTCAAAGTGCCGTCAACGCGAACAAGAGGTGACCGAGACGTGTAACCAATGGCACCCCATACCATCACGCCGGGTGATACGCCAGTATGGCGATGAAAAATAAACGCTTCCAATGTGCGTTCACCGCGATGATGCCAAACACGGGTGCGACCATCATGATGCTGTAAACAGAACTGGGATTCACCCGAAAAAATGTTTTGCCATTCGTGCACCCAGGTTCGTCGTTGAGTATACCATCGCAGGTGCTCATGTCTGTGATGGAGCGTCAATGGTAAACGCAACCATGGTCTCCGAGCTGATAGTCCATGCTGCCGCAAACGTCGTCGAACTGTTGGTGCAGATGGTTGTTGTCTTGCAAACGTTCCCATCTGTTGACTCAGGGATCGAGATGTGGCTGCACGATGCGTTACTGCCATGCGGATAAGATGCTTCTCATCTCGACTGCTTGTGATACGAGGCCGTTGGGATCCAGCAGGGCGTTCCGTATTTCCCTCCTGAACCCACCGGTGCCATATTTTGGTAACAGTCATTGGATCTCGACCAACGCGAGCAGAAATGTCGCGATACGATAAACCGCAATCGCGATAGGCTACAATCCGACCTTTATCAAAGTCGGTAACGTGATGGTACGCATTTCTTCTCCTTACACTAGGCATCACAACAACGTTTGACCAGGCAACGCCGGTCAACTGCTGTTTGTGTATGAGAAATCGGTTGGAATGTTTCCTCATGTCAGCACGCTGTAGGTGTCGCCACCGGCGCCAACCTTGTGTGAATGCTCTGAAAAACTAATCATTTACATATCGCAGCATCTTCTTCCTAACGGTTAAATTTCGCGTCTGTAGCACGTCATCCTCGTGGTGTAGCAATTTTAATGGCCAGTAGTGCAAGTAGAAGGTAGACTGCTGTGGTATTGGCCAACGAAAGTGCGGCCACACCAAAGTCGGGAACGCACATTGATATCATAGACAACAACGATGTCTTGCAACAATCCGCAGTGATGAGTGGAATAGAGTGAAGAAAACATTTTCTCTCTCTCATATCATCGGCACCCTCGCACAGAGGTCAATATAGAGCCGAGCTAGGAAACGATCAGCTGAAGATGTCGAAATCATCGAGTAGGACTACGTCTCATGTAACAGAGTGAACTAATATTTGGTATGTTGTAGTTCAGATGAGGCGGCTCTTAGAGCAGTCAAAAAACCCGTAGTCGTGGTCGGACGATTATGGTTTCGTCTGGTCATAACAATTGCTATTCACCACGCAGAAGAAATATTGAGGCTCAAAGAGATTCAACAAAGAGCCTGCTGTACATTTTAGCTTTCCTTCTTCTAAAGTAGAAAACACACACACACGCACGCACACACATTCAGAGAAGCACTTCTCACACACACACACACAAGCAACTGTTGCTTGCCACTGTGGCAGTGGCCAGAGACAATGGCAGCACTAACAGCAGAATGAGTCCATTAGAAAAACTCAGTGACTCCAGCCATGAACTAGTCACTGCATGTCATCCGAGTAACAAATTCACCATCGTTTCAACCTTTCAAAGAAGCGCAAGCGTACACTCGGTGATGTGACTGTGAAATAAAAACGCGAGGTAACAATCACAGATAAACTAAGGCTATGCGGACGTCATGTACTCACGGAGAAGGACTGTCAGTGGTGAGTGGTCAGCGTGACAGACTGTCAATCCTAAGGGCCCGGGTTCGATTCCCGGCTGGGTCGGAAATTTTCTCCGCACAGGGACTGGGTGTTGTGTTGTCCTAATCATCATCATTTCATCCCCATCGACGCGCAGGTCGCCGAAGTGGCGTCAAATCGAAAGACCTGCACCAGGCGAACGGTCTACCCGACGGGAGGCCCTAGCCACACGACATTTCCATTTTACGGAGAAGGACTGTCAGTGGTTCCGGCGGTTGACGATAAATCCGCAAGTAATCCATGGAATGAATCACTCGTGAGTCCAGAAGTGCTGCACACAGTCCAGATAGCATCATGAGTGTAGGTAGTCAATTAAAAGCAGTGGAAAACAGTGGTCGAACAACTCCCCATAAGCCACGCATTTCCGTAGCCAGTGCTGAGGGCCCTTGAGGTGGTTCAGAAAACCATCATTGGACAGTGGATGAAAGGAGACATCTGGGATGACGAATCACACTATACCTTGCGTCAATGGAACGGAATGTTTTGGGTTTGACAAATCCCGGAACACGTCAGTTGCCATCACGTGTAGTGACAACAGTACGAATCAGGACTGTTTCTTGTGGTTAGGGTGTGGTCTCCTTACTAAACACTGAATGCGGAAGAAAAAGATTGGACTTTACAGCACTGTACTCTGCGGGCAGTAGAGGAACGTTTCGGAGACGTTGTTTGACTGTATAAGCACGAAAATGCACCCTATAATAAAGCAGCAGCTGTGAGACAGTGGTTTGTGAACAGTAAAACTAGTTAAATGAATTCGCCTGCCCAGAGTGCTGACATGAACCCAGTGGAATACCTTTCGGATGAAAAGTGTCAAATCAAACACCTTTTAGCCGTCTAAATTGTTATTTTATTGGGTTACCAGTTTCGGCGATATATTATGCCATCTTCAGGCCCCCTGTTTGAAGTGATGACTGTCTCAAAAATGTAGGGATACCAGCGATTGAATGGTGGCTCCTATTTTGACTGGAAAAAACGTGGAAATCTTCCTACACTCCGGTAAGGGGCTGAAGACAGCATAATATATCACCGAAACTGGAAGCCCAACAAATTAATAATTTACAAGCTTGAAAGGCATTTGATCTCACATTCTGTGCTGAACAGCCGAGGTCCCACAACCGTCTGTGAAAAGATGGACATACAGAGACCTGTTGATTGAGTTGGAACGTCTTCTTCGCTTGAGACTCTAGCGTCGAACATCACTAACTGCTTTGGTTTCGGTTCTTGAGGGGGAATAGCCGCTCTTGCTCTGAATACTCGTACATTCAGACTCTCCATTGATTGTGTCGCCAGAAAAGTTCAAGCCGTCATAAGGCGTAAGATTGGACAAACCCAGCATAAATGTCTACTAAAAGTTGTCCAGATACTTTGATTAGGTAGTGTATGTACCTACACTTTCATTTGTGTTTTATATTTTGATTAATGCGTATTATAGACTTTTTCGCTATTTTAGTTTACAGAAACAAAGGTAATTGAGGAGCAAACCGAACAAAACCTAATTACAGTGGAATGTGTCACGTTGGAATGCTTCATAAAACTATATACTAAATAGATAGTTTTAGGTCCTATAGCTTACTCTGAACAGCCATAGTGCTTCTGGACGAAATACCTGATACGTACTCGGATATTGCTAGAAATAAAATGGAATATTAGCGTTAGGTGACAGCTTGGAATTGTGACAGTCACCCTTTTCCAGGTAATGTTCCCTTCACGTAATGTGAGTCCTGCGCAGGATGATAGTAAGAGTATTCCGAAACCTTGTGCGCCAAGCCCGCGACATTTTGTGTGCTAAGAAGGCTTTCCGCATTTCAGTAGTTGGCAGTTCTAACAAGTAACTCTTACCCCCGAGAAAGTCCCGTTGGGGGTGGGACTGGCCCTGTCGAGTGGTGTCTGGTCTGTGTTACCGCTGCCACCGGAGGAGTGCAGACATAATTGAAAAATGCCACCAGGCGTTCAGTAATGGTAAACATAGCTCATACTGATTCTTACCAACGGTATAGTGAGCGGGGTAGCGTAGTCTACACGAAAATATAAATATTCACACAAGAATTAAAATCAGCTGATAGATCACTAAATTATTTTGATTTAACGTTGACTATTAAAGATGCTAAAATAGAGTTCAACATATTCCGGAAGGCAACTTATTCAGACAACATCATCCCGGCCGATTCCACCCACCCCCAAGCGCATAAAATGGCGTTTTTCTATTCTAGTATCCATCGGGCGATTTCTATTCCATTGTCAGATGTCAACCTCGAAAAAGAATTAAAAATTCTCGAGAGTATTTCACAGAATAATGGCTATGATCCAAAGATAGTGAGGCAGTTATATCATAAGAAAATGCGAAAAAGGACAACGACTTTAGTAAACACAAATACTCAAACCCAAGATCAGACCAAGAAATGGTTGTCGGTTCCTTATATAGGTAATGTCTCCTACAAGATAGGGCGCCTGTTGAAAAATTCAGGTTTTAAAATTTCCTACTCGACGAGTAATTGTTTAAAGCAAAATTTGGTTCATTCCCTTGGGAAAGACGGTGACAAGTCAGCGAAATCAGGCGTATATAAGATTATGTGTGATGATTGCCCATGTTATTACATAGGTCAAACAGGCAGAGCTACAGCAGTAAGGTTTAAAGAACATCTTCCAATAAAGGGCGTAGGAACACGGGGGTCAGCCTTTGCGGAACATTTGGTGAAAATGGCTCATACACCTAAACCTTTACGTGACATGCAGCTACTACATCATGAAGTTAAGGTATATAGACTCGACACGCTTGAGGAACTGCAAATTTATGCACACCTAATTACAGATAGAGGCAATTTACTGAACAATCAACTGCATCTAAAACATAGGGCATACTTCGAAGGCTTCCAGCCTATATTATGTTTACAATAATTCACAATGCATGTGACCATTACAGTATCTGTAATAATAGAACCTTTCTTACAGATGTTCATACGAGATTTGTTGGTCAGTTTATAAGGCTCTCTAGTAGAATATAAAGCGTAGTCATGCTGGATACTGCAGTTAACTTACAATAGTAAAATATAAAATTAATTCATAGCAAAAAGGTTATCTGACGCGTGCGTAATAAGAGTTTGAATCTATACGTCTCGCGCATGCGCGCTGCCCTCTGTGAGGCAGACTGCGAAGCCCTCGCGGTCCGCAGAGTCTAGTCACACGACGAGGTCCATACAACGGGCTTAAAGTGAATTCGCTACAGCTTGTTTAACAGAAGTGACAAAACCTTATGGTTATGCAATAAGTTTTGTAAAGTTGACTTAGGACATGGCCAGTTTTAGGCAAACATTTAAATAATATTTTATGTAAGTACTACACGTTGCATCCTGTAGGATGACCATATCTAATATAATTTACTAGCGCATCATAATATTAACTTGTTGCAGGTTCTGAAGAAGACGTTATTACTAACGTTGAAACCTAGGTAAACGATAAAGTTAACCTGCAACTGTAGGCTGTATATTCTTTATAAACAATAGCAGTTGCTGTTGCTGCATAAAAATGTTAAAAATTATGAAACTCTGTAATGACTACACAGGCTGATTAAAAGAATGAATCACATATTCCTACAGGATGTAGTACTGGCCAAAACTAGAAGACAAGTTCGTGTATTGACCTCTCCGGAAACAAACACTTATTCAAATATGGGCCGTTTCACCTGAGACGAGTAATGTATAGTATTTGGTGTGGACCTAGTCACTTTCAGTATTACTGCAGTACGGACGTCTGAGCTTAGGCAGATCGCCGGCCGCGGTGGTCTCGCGGTTCTAGGCGCGCAGTCCGGAACCGCGCGACTGCTACGGTCGCAAGTTCGAATCCTGCCTCGGGCATGGATGTGTGTGATGTCCTTAGGTTAGTTAGGTTTAAGTAGTTCTAAGTTCTAGGGGACTGATGACCACAGCTGTTAAGTCCCATAGTGCTCAGAGCCATTTAGGCAGATCCTCAAGCAATCGTAGAGATGAGTCATGAGGATCGCTTCAACTCATTGTATGAGCAGAAATAGCCGGTGACAGATTCATATAGTTGTACGCTTCACCAAACAAAGTCTCTGGCAGATTAAAACTGTGCGCAACACTGACACCTTTATCTTTCACGGAAAATTGCTCTATCGATTGAACTATCGGAGTACAACGCCCCCTCACAGCTTTACTTCCGCCAGTATCTCATCTCCTACCTTCCAATCTCGGAGAAACTGGCGGCCTTGGAGCTGTCACAGCACGTCGTGAGGTGTTCTTCGATATTTTAGTCGACTGAGCACTTCCTCTTGAAAGGCAAAGGTCTCAGGTTCCAGTCTCCTCTGATACACAATTTTAGTATGCCAGGAAGTTCCGAATCAGAGCACACTACTTTGTAGAATGAATATTCACTCTGTTTCGCCAAACAGATTAACAGATGTTGTATGTCACCAATTTCGTGCAATGCGTTACGAGCTCTATGGGATAACTTTACTCTTGCAGAAAGACAAGTAGTGTGCTTTGTACCAGTGGTTGAAAAAACATCGACACATTGATACCTTTTCCAAGAAGCTTCCATACATCGGTCGGCATATCGACATCGAAATGGCAACATCGAGGGACAATATTTTTACTTTATATTTTCTGTATGAAGGAGTCTTACTGCTTTTTGAGCTTTCATCACGTTCAGTCTTTCTCTTTGTCTCTTTGACCGAGTGAAGCAAGTATAGCAAGTATAGATGGCACAAAGAAGAAGTGCACTATGGTGGCGGGGGGGGGGGGGGGAGGGGGCGAATGAAATAACAAGATATCCGACGTGAAAAAAAAAAGCAATTTTTAATGCATCGGCATTCTTCAAATACAGTTGCTGAAACTGATGAACAAAGATCTAAATGAAAAGATTGGTCTTTGCAGTTGGCCGAGACGTGTGAGGAGAAATGCTGACATAATCAGCGCTCGGTACTACCAACAGAAACTGCAACATTTAACTTCACCGTGCAATTTTGACACAACAACACCTAGGTCGCTGGCGTTTGCAAAAATTAAAAAATAGAGATGTCGACATGAAGTGTTCCAGAAAAATCCGATATATAACGAAACCAAACGACGGGCGTATCGGACACATTTATTATGCCACTTACCTGCAGTTATCATTGATGGCAAAGTGGTTATCGCCAAGCGTGAAGGGGAATAAGCAGGCTGCTAGCTTGTTGATGTACAGGATATCTAATAATAAATCAATACTTAAATTTACAACTCTAAAACTGGCATTATGTTGACAATGTGCAGCCGATATTCTTTTTGGCCCGTACACCAATATTGTTTCCGTCACCGCACCGTTGTCTCGATAATGATATAATATCAAATATCGGATTCTCGATATTTTTTAAAATATCAACAGTAGTACTATATAAATCAGAGGTACCATCTAGTTTTCTACGGATAGTGCGGCCATACCGCACCGCAATGTTCCATGGACGATGACTGGCCGAAGAGGTCCGATAGCATGGCCTCCCCATTCCTCAGACCTCAATCTATTGGATTTGACCATGACCCGCCAAGGCCCATCGAACATAGGCCGGTGTGAGGTGGAGCGTACACCATTAAGTTAAGTAGTGGTTTTGACTTTGTACATATGTACTGTTTGTGTTTTCCTTTTCTTTTTCGTTTATAAATGGTTAGCTATGGGGTTCTTTTAATCATTGACAAAGGTCTTCTTAGGCACTTGCGGGTTTTATTGTTGTTCTGAAGAAGGTGTACTAATCTACACCGAAACCTGGATTAACACTTAACACTAGGTGCTTTTTTAGCAATCGAGGCAGGTTTTTAGTTTTTTAATATATTAATCAACGATTGCTGACCCGCTGCGATGTTGAAGGTTCTTAAATACCTAACCTATCACCGGCCGCTGTGGCCGAGCGGTTCTAGGCGCTTCAGTCCGGAACCGCGCTGCTGTTACGGTCGCAGGTTCGAATTCTGCCTCGGACATGGATGTGTGTGATGTCCTTAGGTTAGTTAGGTATAAGCAGTTCTAAGTCTAGAGAACTGATGACCTCAGATGTTAAGTCCCATAGTGCTTAGAGCCTTTTTTGAGCCTAACCTATCTGACTACGTTTTTGACCAAGAATCTTCAAGTGATACAGAATCTGACTTATGCAACGGAATTTACTGGATTAGAGTACATGACATGTGGTGGGTCAGTGTTTTGGCCATAAGTTTTGCACTGACCTCTTTAGATGACTGCCTTTTTCCATGTGGTTTACAGCAATTCAAAAAATGGTTCAAATAGCTCTAGGCACTATGGGACTTAATATCTGAGGTCATCAGTTCCCTATAACTACTTAAACTTAACTAACATCACACACATCCATGCCCAAGGCAGGATTCGAACCTGTGACCGTAACAGCAGCGCGGTTCCGGACTGTCGCTCCTAGAAACGCTAGAATAAAAAGAAGTTTGCTTGGGTCGTGTTAACCACTAAATAACTCGCGAGAATAAATTTCAAAAATTAAATCTATTTAAAACTTCACAAATCATCATGACCAGTATTAATGATGACAATGACAATTACAATGACATAGGTATCAATAATGGCTGAGTGCCAGACTAACAAATTATATCAGTTTCTAAGTTTAATTAAGTAGATGTGGAGAATAATAATTATTATTTGGCGGATAAGGAGGCTTCTTTAACTGACAAGCAAAACGTGCGATTATTAAAAACTCGGACTAACAATCACGAGCTTAACCCTGCAATTGATTTTGCACTATGCTTGCGAATTTTACCTTGAACTTCATCTCCAAGCGTAGTTAAGCCATTTGAATCTCTTCTGGCTATATAAATGAAATCAGGCCTTGAGTGCGATATGATCTGCCATCACCGACATGAGGGCAACGTGACACGTCTTCTGTGTCCGAGCTGTCGACCGACACTACTACTTCCACTCTCGCACACAGACATCGTCTCACAAAAATGCTTAGAGCCGCGCTCCCATCTTTGGCCCTCAGATTGTTATTATCGATATCTGAGTGCTCACACAAAGCAAGGAATAGCGTTAAGTTGGCTATACTGTTATCATGGTAATGGAGAGTTGTGACACATTACTTACAGCTTATAATAATAAAATCGATGTTAGATCTTTCTCACTTGTTTGACCTTTTCTGCTCACATTCTGTTCTTAATTCATTGCTTATGCATGTTCCATCACAGCGCCAGATTTGCACGGGGTGGCCAGAATTGGAACAAATATTTTCCTAGCTTATATCGGTTCCGAATTAACATATTAGCATGTCTAACATGTTTTGCTGTCATATGATAATTACAGCGCAGACTAGGACTGTGAGAAGCTGCGCTTTAGCAATAACCACTCGGTATCATTACATGAACTTTTATTCTAGATTCGGTCAGTAATACCTCCTTTAGGAATATCTACGAGGCGTGTTTTTTAAGTAAGTACCGTTTTGAAATTAAAATGGCTCAAATGGCTCTGAGCACTATGGGACTCAACTGCTGAGGTCATTAGCCCCTAGAACTTAGAACTAGTTAAACCTAACTAACCTAAGGACATCACAAACATCCATGCCCGAGGCAGGATTCGAACCTGCGACCTTAGCGGTCTTGCGGTCCCAGACTGCAGCGCCTTTAACCGCACGGCCACTTCGGCCGGCGGAATTAAAAGAAAACGTGCTAAGATATCTCAATAATTTTATTTTTACATGAAAGCCTGTACCTTAATCTACTTTTCTACATAATTCCGTCAATATTGAGGCACTTGTCATGACGTTGTACCAGTTTTTGAGTACCCTCCTCATAGAAGTCTGTCGCCTGACTTGTTGACCACTACATCACCACACTTTTGACCTCGTCATCGTCTTGAAGACGCTGACCGCCCAGGTGTTTCTTCAAGTGCAGGAACAGATGGTAGTCATTGGGCGCAAGATCGGGCCTGTACGGAGGATGATCTCGAGTTTCCCATCGAAAATATGTGATGAGATCTTTGGTCTGATTCGCCACATGCGGACGGGCATTGTTTTGCAGCAAAACTATGCCCTTGCTCAATTTCCATGGACTGTTGCTTTGATTCTGGTGTGACGTAGGCCACCCATGTTTCATCGCCCGTAACAATTTGACTTAAGAAATCATCACCGTCGTTGTGGTACCGCTCAAGGAAAGTCAATGCACTGTCTAAACTTATGGTTTTGTGCACATCAATCAAAATTTTCGATACCCAACGTGCGCACAATTTTCGGTAATTCAAGTGCTCGGTCGCAATGCCATACAAAACACTACGAGAAACTTTAGGAAAGTCATCCCGCAAGGAGGAAATCGTAAAGCGTCTGTTTTATCTCACCTTATTGTCCAATTCCTGCATCAAACTTTCATTAACGACCGAAGGACGCCCACTCCTTTGTACATCATGCACATTGGTGCGGCCATCTTTAAATACTCTCACCCACATTCTTACCACGCCATCACTCATAATGTTTTCTCCGTAAACTGCACAGACCTCACGGTGAATATCGATCGCTTTTAGGCCTTTAGCACTAATAAATCTTATAATAGCCCGTACTTCACAGTTGGCGGGACTCACGACTATCGGAGGCATCTTTAACACTCAGTACACAACGTAAACAAGGAAGAATCAGACTGTAATGGCGTCAGTGCGTAGATTAAGGTACAGGCATTCATGTAAAAATAAAATGATTGAGATATCTTAGCACGTCTTTTTTTATATTTCAAAACGGCACTTACTTAAAAAAACACGCCTCGTAACAATTTCTTATTATCACCCTGTATCCGATCTGCAACAGTCCTAATAGGAACTGACACGTTGTGTGGTGTGACAGTATCGGAAACCATCGCCAGCCACCAGCCGGACAGCTGAGTAGGCATTCCTGACGTGGCGTGTGTATCAGCGGCGGCGGTAATGAAATTGTCGTCCAGTGTCACCTGCCCGCCGTGTGCCGTCCCCTGGAGCCCGCCTCCAGCCGGCTCCGGGTGTCTGGAATTTAATAGTCGCTCCAAAGTGCCCGTCCCGGCGCGTCCTGCGGCTGCGGAGATTGGCGGCCGGGGCGGAGCCGCGGGGTGACCGCACGGCCCCAGCCGGGCAGTCGCAGCCGACCGTAGGCGACGCTGCGGCCGGCCCGCCGTGCAATCGGAAATCAAAGTTCCCCCAGCGGTGCGGCTCTCGCCGCGCACAGTGGCCGGCGTTCCGACGGACCTCCGCGCCAAAGCGATTTCCCGCTGCCGTACCCCTGTGTGAGCCGGGCCTCGTAGCAATTAACTCTCGTTTATTCGGAAACAAGATCACCAAAAAAATACCCGGTAGCTGTAATTAAAGTGCAGCTACTCACAGAGGTTCTGTGCAGACTGTAAGTGTCGCGTGGGAGCAAAGCTTGGTGGATATTCTAATGCGTTATTGCGGAACAGATTTCAGGTGGAAAACTAAATTAGTTCCTATTTCAGCCACCGCTGTGAATGCTAGGAAGACGTGTAGAATTGTTTTCATGTGTAATGGATTAGGAGGGGGCGTGACCAGTAGGGCCAAATAAGTGAGAAAGGCATAATTTTAATGTTATTATTAATCACCGCTTACAAAATTTGCTCTATGTGAGCACCAGAGACATCAAACGAGGTTCTGTAAAGCGCCACATTTCAGCCTGGAGGCCAAAATGGTAGCTAGCTTTTTCCAGCGTAAATCGGTTGCGTAGTAACGCATTAGCACATCTACCAAGTTTTGCTGCCATACCATAATTACGGACCAAACTTGGACCTTCGCGAGTAGGTGCACTTTAGTTATAACCACCGGTATCAGCTCTGTAGAAGATTTGGAACTGGTATCAAGCGGCCATGTGCCTTCAACTACTGACATGGCAGAGAAAGTGTGTGCATGTGCCAGCCCTTTGTGTGGAATTAGTGCAGTAAGGCAGGTCGACAGGGAGACATGTCACAATGGCAGAGAGGAATAATGGTATTTGGACGTGACCATGCTCGCACCGAGAATGAAGTGTTGTGGCCACATGTAGTAAGCGTTGCTTCACGCAGTGTAGAATCGCAAAACAGAAGCAGCCAGCGACCGAGGCGTTGTGAAGTAAGTGCGGCACAAATAGCCTTGCTGACAGTAGCAGTCTACCAAACAGGCTGACGCAAGGACACACACAGACCGAGAAGCCTGGAGAGTGCTGAGTAAGGGAAGGCCAGCACGTTAGGTTACGCTGCAATATACTGCGGGAGTAATAACAAAAAGATACCACCGAGGGTAAAAAACGTCCTCTTGCCGGTTATAAATAGTGGAGCGCAAGCAGCAACGGACAGAAGCCATTAGGAAGCAGTTCGGATCTGAGGGCGGACGTGGTCCGTGTCCGAATGTTCAATCTTCATAGGTGACGATTCCGGAAGTCTGTTCCAGCTCGCAGGAGTCATCCGTTCGCCGCCGGATGTCAACTTCGGCTCTGGGGGTCGGCCCGAGTTCGGTCGGCACCATGGCTGACTAACTACAGCGAGAACATCCAGCAGGACCGGCCGCAGCGCGATCTTGGTCACAGGCGCCGCCGAGGACTGACGCCCGGCCACGCCGCGTGGTCCGTCCATGACGGGACCTCGCGGATATTGCGACTGACGGCTTCCCAGCCGCCGGTGCAGCAGGCGTCGGCAGCTGACCTCACGGCGACGCGGCCGCCGAGCGACGACGAGTTCATCTCAACCACAGGGCATCCTGACTTCAGCGGAGCACTGGTAGCCTGAGGCTACCGAGTGCGAAAGGCGGCGCGCGTTGCGCGCATTGTCGGAGAATCTACACAGCAGCAGCCAGGCGGAGGGATCCGCAGAGCTGGGCGGCGACGACGAAGGAAAAATTGTGAAGAAAGTTCAATAAATAATTGTTAAACTCCACGCCGTCTCAGTCTTTGGTGCTGCCACTGTGTCTGCTGCTAACGAGTAGCAAACGGCCGTAACAAGAGCTGCAAAAGTCGTAACAAGGAGCATCTGCCATAACAGAAGTTGTGCGAACCGTTGTTTATTAACTCGGACTGTCCAACGCGTCTACAAGAAATGGTGTACCACTCACGGCCATGTAACACGGTGTAAGAACAGTGGTATTGAAAAGATACTAACCGGGACTGAAGGCAAGTGTCGCGTATCGCCAATGGTCATCTTAAATCCGACGTATTTAGATCTGTATATACTTACAGGGGTTGGACAAAAGCATGGAAACACCAAAACCACAGTGTAGGAAACCCGCTGTTATTGAAAACAGCATCCAGTCGTTTTGGATAGGATCAATAGAGGGCATTTATGCTTCTCAATGAAATCTTTTGTTCCTGCAAAACAGTAGCGTATTGATGTTACGATGGTGGAAGTGGCACTCTTAGACCACAAAGGCTCAATAACATTGAGATATGGTGACATCAGAGGCCTAGGGAGATTCAACAATTCATTGTCGTACTCACAAAACCAGTCGTGGATCATGTGGGCTTTGGAAATAAAGATCCTGTCGATTGAGATTAATGAATCATCACTGAGGATGAACTCTGGACCATGGGATGGAACTGGTCACCCAAAAGGATCAAATAAACATTGGCAGTAATGTCACCTTGCAGAGTACCATGGCCCCTATGACCATGATATGGTTGTCTGAATCATCAACGAACTCCCGTCGCGTTTTACTCTTGCGACGTGAATTCGGACAAGTTGGAAACAATGGCAAGCATGAGTCATACAACCAAATGACATTCTTTCATTGCTCCATGATTCAAGTTTTATGGCTTCTGCAATACGTCTTCCTGTTGGGGGCAGTTTAATCACTGAGGAGTGGCTTTGTAATTACGCATCATCCTGCAATCCCCTGCTTATGAAGCTACCTCTCGTGTTGCTTTGGTACTACCGAGGTTCGCAAATGTGACATTCAATTCAGCAGTGACTTCTACAACTGTCGCAATTCTCTTCGACGACCTCCTGCGGCGAGCACTCAACACCACTCAATTCCGTCCGCGTTATGACTTAGCGGGTGATGTTTCCGTACGAGCTCTGATTTCTCTTATCTGGTCTTCATGTTCCATAAGCGAAATGTAGGATGGTAAGAGTAGAATCGTTCTGCAGTGAGCCGCAAATTCCGGTTCCTCTACATTTTCCTGATAGCGTTTCCCGGAAGGAACGTCGTTTTCCCGCCAGAGATTCCCATCTGAGGTAGCGTCTCCGAGATACTAGCATGTTGATGGAACGTACCGGAAAAAATCTAGCAACATGCTTCTGAACTGCTTCCACGTCTTCCTTTAATACGACCTGCTGGGGTTCCCAAACACTTGATCAGTACTCAAGAATGGGTCGCACTAATGTTCTATACGGATTCTCCTTTCTAGGTGAGCTAAAATTTCCTAAAATCCTCCCAATAAAGAGAAGGCGATCATCCACCTCAGTAACTTCCGGGCGTGCTCATGCCATATCATATCTTGTTGGAACAAAAAAGCTAGAATGGGGCAAAAAGAAAAAAAAACAGAAATTGGACAATAGAATGAAGTAATGTAGACCAACGAGTTGCAATGTTGCCCTTTTTTTTTGGGCAAGGCAACGAATGCACCGCTGGTTAATGGGGCGTCCTATCCGCGGCATGATGGACGTAGTTCAAGAGGTTCTGTGACATCTCGCGGCTTTATTTGCACCCACCGTTTCTGGTTAGTGTGAACATAAACCAGGATGTTTGTTTCAACATTCATGCTGACTAAGTGTTGGCCTTGGTTCTACAGCTTGCAATGGGTTCTCTATTTACGTGACCATTATGGCACTCCAACCCCAGTTCTCGATACCAGTAATATCGTACTACTTTTCTGCGACGTTACAGATATATTTTTGTGACAATATTCACATTTGGTTTTATTAATGTATATCGGTACTCCGATGCATCGATATATTACAGTGATATAGTTCTTGTGTGTATTCATTTCTGTGAGACTGTCGTAATCTTTGACTTACTTGTAACCGTTTTGGCGCGAATGCGCACAGAGCAGACTTTGTTTCACTTTGCAGAAGTTAAGTTGTTATTTCGCTTTGTAAAAGAACAGTCAAGTCTTGTGTTTGCTTAAAGTGGGAATTAAATATATGAAGATTGATACAAAACTGTTTTCTTGATGATGTGACAATTAAGAAGAAGTATATGTGAATTTACAAGAAGTTTAATAAAAATGTGGATCGTGAACACCAAATCAAAAATTATTTCTACCATACCATTGTTCTGATCTGGGATTGTTTGATCATTATGAATTTCCTGGAAAACGCATTTGTTAGGTCTTCAAATATTGCTAAAATACAGATCTGGACCTTCTAGCCGTCAAAGTGGAATCGCCCTAGAATCAACAAGATGAGCCATAACAACTTCGACGAAATCTACGTGGGAATCCATTCAAGATAAGTGCCCAAAATTAATGACTTTTTTACAGTGACTTCATTATTTCCATTCCGACGATACCAACCACAGTCAATAACTTTGTTGTTGCCCGATAAAGCGAACATATGCTGCGTGAGCAACAGTATTAGTCTGATTTATGACCTACTTTGCAAGTGGTGGTATTGTTAGAAGCTTCATGATCATTGTGCTGCACATACACACACCATCGTACATGACAACAGTCGTATTCACAGAGCTGTACGCATAGCCTCCTTGGTTGACGAACGCTCATGGACTATATCGCACCTGGACTGATGCGCAACATCACCCGATGTTAATTCTGTAGAAAATGCATCACGACTATAAAGCACAACTACCCTGCCCATTTTCGAAAGCTTTACCACCTGCTAAAGTAATATGCGCTTCTGCAGCCTCTCTCTCTCTCCCCCAACAGTTCTGGTGCGACAAATGTTCCGTTGATTATCCACTTTAATTTTTCCTTAAAATTATTCTGCGTTACAGACGGTGTCATCAAGTAAATTCGACCAGTGCTGCAAGTGGCCTTCACCAGGGTTCGTAATACTATCAAGAGTTAGTACACTCAAGTATCTGTCGAAAGAGAGTTTTGTAAGATACTTCGTTTGTGGGTGGGCTACATGTCCAAACGAATACTCGCCCACAGTTAAACCTCAATTATTTGCTTTACGGTTTCGATACGAATCCATTAACATATCTCAGAGACTGGTAATTCAACTTTTCGAGATAAACGCGCTTTTATAGGACGAGCTGCGCGACGCTTGGTTGCGGACATCAGCACAGTCATTGTGTTGGTGCTCCGTTAAATGTGTCTGCAGTTCTCAACGTACCATTAAGTGGTTCGAGTCGTGTTGTAAGCTACGTTAGTTTCCATCGTGTTTGTGTTTCTTATTGTAGAGTACTGTCAACACTGGTTGTGTATCATGGTGTTTTACCTTCTTCGAAACACGGATTCACTTACGTGTTTATTGTCTTTGCGTCATTTGTACGCACAAATGGAGTTCTATAGTTACATTTTCACTCCTCCACCACTTGCTATCGACAGGAGCCTACTAATCGCGAAGTTAAATGGCGGATATGATGTTCTGCTAAGCTGAAAAATACATACAACACGTGAGTACCCTCTGATTAGCTGTTCGACAGACTTTTCCATCGTGCGGGGAACACAGGTACCCTTGCACCTCAGAATACTGACAGTAGAAGGTCTCACACAGTCTGTAGCCCTGACGTGGGAGGAGCAAGTGCTGCATTCGCTGAAAAAACCCTGGGGTCAGCGTGCGACTGTTAGCAGTAGAAGTCGTGTCGCACTCTCTTTTGAGGGGAGTACTCCATGAACAATAATCGTGGTAGACGGCGGTTCTGTCAATCGCTGTTGCACGAGCGTGCCGCAAATCCATTTCTCACATTCAATATTTTATTTACTGAGGATTCAGGGTTCACAAAACATGTGTTGGGGCTTTATACAACCAGAATGTCTGGACAGGTGTAAATCCTCAAGCAATTCAGGGAAGAGGGCATTAACACCTGTTCGCAATCAACGTATGGGCAGGCGCATTTACCGATAGATTAACTGGCTCATATGTGCTCCGACAAAGGTTAACTGGGGTGAATTATCTGTACATTCTCATTAACGTATTGCCTACCTTGCTAGAGGTGTGCCATTGGCACAACGAATACAAATGTGGTTTTTACATGATGGCGCACCAACACACTTTCGTCACAGTGTGCGCGGGCATCTGACGCACACATTTCAGGACCGCTGGATTGATCGGGAAGGGGGGGGGGGGAGGGGGTGCGAAACACTGGCGTGCTCGTTCCGTAAATCTCAGTCCCCTAGAGTTTTGCTTGTGGGGACACTTAAAGGAATTAGTCTATGCCATGCCTATCAACGATAATGCGGACGCTATAGGATCCCGCTATAGGATGCGTGCTGACAGGTAGAGCAACAACTGGATATACTTCAAAGGGTGCGCCATTCCTTACACCGGAGGACAGAGGGATGTATTGTCGTGATTGCTCGCCACGTTGAACACCTCCTGTAAACACCTGTTTATTGCAGAAGGAATGCATTTCTGAACCCATGTTTATTGGACTTGCTTTTCTTATTCCGCTGAGTGCTACCACCTCGGAAAGTATTCGGCACCTTTTTAACGCCGACTGACATTCTGTGGACATATGCATAGAATAAACAACAGACTCGTAAAGAGGATGTTTGATATAGTAAATAGTTGAATAAAAAAATTAGTTTCGAGAAATAGAGGAAAACCTAATACAAGCAGGTATCCGTATAGAAATGATAAATGAAAGAGAAAAATTCAGAAACAAAATCATGAACACGAAATTTGAAGCAAGAGAAAGGAATAAAACAGGCAAAATGTGGACAAAGGAAAGGAAACAGGAACACAGCCTAAGAATGAAGAAGTTTTGGAAAGACAAAGAGAAGAAGGAACCAAGAAAAAAAAAAGAATAATCATGTAACTTCAAGTCAATCACTGTCCTATAGACAAAACTGTGTAATAATAATTATATATCTATTAGGCGTTGTTTTTAACAGGCCAGCCAGAAATACACATATCTGGCATAAATCTGTATACAATTATTGATCGTATAATATTATGAAAGCCACCGATAAAGCAATCAGATAGATGCAGAATTTCTTTATTTTTGAAAACCATTTGCCTAGCTACCACATCAACCATTACCAAATAAAAGTGCGATTAAATGGGATAACGAGCAAAATTTGTGACTGGCTGAAGATTTCTTGATTGGAGAACACCACAGGTTACTTTGAGTGGAGAGTCAGCAACAGAAGTAACTTGCTTTTTGTTCATGCTGTATAGTAATGACGAGACGATAACATTAACAGCAACCTCAGATTCCTTGCATATGTTGCAGTTACCTATAAACAAGTACTATCTGGGAAAGGTGCGAGAAATACTATTCTGATCTTGATAATATTTTTTCATGTAAAATTTGCGAAAAGATATTTCGGCTATTTGAGTAGACATTGTAACGTTCCTATTACACTATACAAATTTTGGCCTTAGGCCATTTTCAAGTGTTACGTCAAAAATCGTCCGACTTGTGTGAAACCAGATCGAAATGTAATAAACACTTTATATACTGTTGCAAGGCGGAAATATCGTTTCAAAAATTATATTTATGTTAATTTAAAGTTTATATAGATTGACAGCTTGCTTCAATTGGCCATGAATTTAAAGCTGAGCCTGTGACAAAATGTATAATAGTAGTATTCTATGACTGCAACGTCAGTGAGTCACAGAATCAATCGACTACTGCATTTACATGGGCGTAATATGTGGTAGGAAAATAGAATGGGACGATACATATGAAGGGTAGTGAAATGAAAACCGTACGACAGGATTCTGACAGCCTGTGGGCAAACGGCAGAGTCAACAGTAGAAACATCCCGCAATCCCCCGACGAAGAAATCCAAAATTGTTCAAAGAGGTTCCGGTAAGGTCATGACGACGTTATTCTTCGACTGTAGGGGTCATCTACTTGTCGAGTTCGTCGATCGTGGAACCACAACCAATGCGGAGCGCTATGAAGACACTTCGCAGGAACTGCGATTAGCCATAAAAGCCCAGGAACACTGTAGGACTGAATCACCCTGTAGACTGATAACGCCGGCCCCTACATTGCGGTTCGGACGAAGGCTATGCTTCAGGATTATCCTTCAGCTATCTGGTTGGGAAACACTGCAAATCCTTCGTGCAGCAAGGACCTATGGCTTCGTGAAAAAAGACACCCATTGACTCTGGTTCCATTCGGACGAGGAAGTGCTGGAGTGGATACGGTTGTGGATCTTTCAGCGGCCGACCGGGTTCTGCGAAACGGGAATTGATCGTATCGCCTCCCACTGGAATTAACATCTCAACGCGTGTAGTGATGACTTGTGAGTGGAACCGTTCCACGGCCCCGTTATGGCATGTTTCCGGTTTTCATTTGACTGCTCCTTACAGTTTCAGTCGTACATGGGTCGCAAAATATGTGGTACAAATTTTTTATCTACTGCGACATAAATAGAGGGTGGTAAATTATCGTTAACATCTTTACCCTGTAGCAGCCAGCCTGAAATTTAACAGGAAGGGTTTTCAAGGAGCTTTTCTTCTACAGTAAGGAGTGTGCAGAGTCTTGAACTGAATTCCGAACTGAATTACTGAAGATCATCATTCCCGACTGCATGGATCTTTTGATATTCTAATACGAAGGTCGAGCAGTATTTCAGGTGCACCTTCGAAGTCTCTGTCCTTTAGAAAGTCCCAAAAGAAGTAACCATAGGGACTGAGATCGGAACTACAAGGGGTCCATTCTAAATCGTATCCAGCGGCTTCAGCATGTGGATTCACAATTCCCCACTGAAGCTGATTCAGTTTGTTGACTTCCCCATGCGGATGGAAGCATGTTTCATGACTACACTTGATTCTTAACAACTGTACCATTTTCAAACGTCTGAATCTCTTACCTAGAAAAGAATATCGCTGCTCCACGTCGCTGTCCTTCAAAGTTTAGTTTGGCATAGTTCAATTTTGTTAGTGAAAAAGCTAAATTTCTGTTTCATTATCTTCATGAGTGGCTGTCATTTCGATGCGCTGTGCTGAATGTCTTTTGGGTACAGTGTGCTCCCTATTGAATAGCGTAGCCACTCGTTCTACATTCTCCTGTGTTTCCGAGGTTTCCTTTGGTCATGCCGAGAACCAGTCTTTTCATAAGGTTTAAGCAAGCCTTTACGAAAAATATTAAACAAAATTCGTACCAGAGGATGCTTTAATTTTTATCATAACAACTGGACTTCCTTTCAGCACTGTAATTACTCGGAGAAATAGTCATTGTAAACGGTGCCGTTTGATGTAAGGCGCTGTTGAATGCGCGTCTCACCATAACAATGCGACCAGAATTTGTGTAAAATACCTTCTGCGGTAAACAGTCGTTGTTCCAATGTTCCTGCTTCCATTTTGAAAAGGGAATTGCGACATTATCGAGGAGTCTATAGAATTCTGAGAACTAAAAATGTGAATATCACAATGGCACCCACTTATGATATACGTTTAAACTGCAGTAAACACTTTCTAACACCTGTTTTGCGACAACCTGTAGGTAAAGCAATTAACTGGCTCATTCGCAGGATACTGGGAAAATAAAGTCAATCTACAAAGGAGATTGCTTACAAACACTCGAGCAATCATTCCTTGAATATTGATGTAGTGTGTGGGATTAATGCCAAACAGGAGTAACAAGGGACGTTGAAGGTATATAAACAAGGGAGGCATGATTGCTGAGTGGTTTCACTCATTGCAGAAACTAACGGAAATGCACAGAAGCATTTAGGTAGTCCATAGGCGATTGAAGCGGGGGAAAACCCTCAACATGTGGTATAATGCCAAGTACCCTCTGCCATTTAAATCACAGTAGTTTGCACTGTAGGGTAAGGAGACAATTAAAAAACCAACGCTGGATTCGGACTAAATGCAGTACTGCCGTCTTTAACGAGTCTGGCTCAAGTATGTGGATGTTCATTCCACTGTACGTGTTATTATTTTTGAAATATTACAAGAATGTGGACGCGGCTGAATAAAAAATAATCCCCTGTAGGGGAAAAACGGCTCAGACGAGTTCACACTAAAAACCCGATGTTGCTGATGCAGTCACTGCAACGCGATGTTGCTGATGCAGTCACTGCAACGTCGCAGGACGTTTACCTTATTATATTTCATTTTGCAGTGCGATAAAATGATAGCTGGTTTCGTGTGTATGGTTTTGTGCCCATGGATTGGCGTGCCTGAATTTCACCAACTAAGTCATCTGCCGTCCCAACATAGCATTTTCTGCAAATGCGAAGCAGGATTATAAGGGAGGTGATGGGCCCTGAATGTTTGCCTTTATGCGCCGCGAATCGCCCCGCCTGTTCCGTGTGGTGAGCGTCGGTCACAGGTCAAGGGAACGGCGCGCGGATCTGATTCACGGCATGCAAGAAAAGAATTGAGAGCGCGCCACGCCGCGACGAGCGTGCGCATGGATTCGACCTCGCCGGCCGAAGCATTCATTTTCCTCAGACCTATCGCCTGCCACTAAAGGGCAGCTGCCAACGACCTGCTACGGTGCACGTCGGTAGAGGGCACAGGATTTTAACAGGACACTTACACATCATTCCGCTGAGAAAACATTATCACGATTACATGTAAACATTGTGGAACGCTGTGGCAGTTCTTTAAGTGAACACATCAATAATATTTCATAACCGAATAAAAAATATACAGCAGTTTACGAGCCGATACAAGTCCTATTTTTTGATCTCGCCGCCATATCGAGTGTGCCAAGATGATGTGATGACCCTAGTCCAACTCTCCACTTCAACTGACGAAAAAAATCGTAATACCAAAAAAAAAAAAAATGAAATTTCCAGAATACATTTGTGTAAGTAACATACACTCCTGGAAATGGAAAAAAGAACACATTGACACCGGTGTGTCAGACCCACCATACTTGCTCCGGACACTGCGAGAGGGCTGTACAAGCAATGATCACACGCACGGCACAGCGGACACACCAGGAACCGCGGTGTTGGCCGTCGAATGGCGCTAGCTGCGCAGCATTTGTGCACCGCCGCCGTCAGTGTCAGCCAGTTTGCCGTGGCATACGGAGCTCCATCGCAGTCTTTAACACTGGTAGCATGCCGCGACAGCGTGGACGTGAACCGTATGTGCAGTTGACGGACTTTGAGCGAGGGCGTATAGTGGGCATGCGGGAGGCCGGGTGGACGTACCGCCGAATTGCTCAACACGTGGGGCGTGAGGTCTCCACAGTACATCGATGTTGTCGCCAGTGGTCGGCGGAAGGTGCACGTGCCCGTCGACCTGGGACCGGACCGCAGCGACGCACGGATGCACGCCAAGACCGTAGGATCCTACGCAGTGCCGTAGGGGACCGCACCGCCACTTCCCAGCATATTAGGGACACTGTTGCTCCTGGGGTATCGGCGAGGACCATTCGCAACCGTCTCCATGAAGCTGGGCTACGGTCCCGCACACCGTTAGGCCGTCTTCCGCTCACGCCCCAACATCGTGCAGCCCGCCTCCAGTGCTGTCGCGACAGGCGTGAATGGAGGGACGAATGGAGACGTGTCGTCTTCAGCGATGAGAGTCGCTTCTGCCTTGGTGCCAATGATGGTCGTATGCGTGTTTGGCGCCGTGCAGGTGAGCGCCAAAATCAGGACTGCATACGACCGAGGCACACAGGGCCAACACCCGGCATCATGGTGTGGGGAGCGATCTCCTACACTGGCCGTACACCACTGGTGATCGTCGAGGGGACACTGAATAGTGCACGGTACATCCAAACCGTCATCGAACCCATCGTTCTACCATTCCTAGACCGGCAAGGGAACTTGCTGTTCCAACAGGACAATGCACGTCCGCATGTATCCCGTGCCACCCAACGTGCTCTAGAAGGTGTAAGTCAACTACCCCGGCCAGCAAGATCTCCGGATCTGTCCCCCATTGAGCATGTTTGGGACTGGATGAAGCGTCGTCTCACGCGGTTTGCACGTCCAGCACGAACGCTGGTCCAACTGAGGCGCCAGGTGGAAATGGCATGGCAAGCCGTTCCACAGGACTACATCCAGCATCTCTACGATCGTCTCCATGGGAGAATAGCAGCCTGCATTGCTGCGAAAGGTGGATATACACTGTACTAGTGCCGACATTGTGCATGCTCTGTTGCCTGTGTCTATGTGCCTATGGTTCTGTCAGTGTGATCATGTGATGTATCTGACCCCAGGAATGTGTCAATAAAGTTTCCCCTTCCTGGGACAATGAATTCACGGTGTTCTTATTTCAATTTCCAGGAGTGTATTTAAGCGATTAAGACTGCAAGGCTACAGGTTAATGTAAGCGCGAGATAAAACATTGCATTTGCGAACTGCTGGTACATTAACAATCGATGTAACCATCAGAATGTTGAATGCAAGAATACAAACGTGCACGCATTACGTTATGCCGGAGGTCATTTTGTGGCATGCAGTTCCATGCCTGTTGCACCTGGTCGGACAATACAGGGACAATTAATGCCGGTTGGAGATGATGCTGGAGTTGTAGTCCCATGATGTCCGGCATGCGCTCGATTGGATGCTTATATGGGGATCGAGCAGGCCAACGCAACATGTAGACACTCAGTAAAGCGGGTTGGCTTGCAACAGCGGTACGTGGGCGAGCGTTATACTGTTGGAAACCACACCTGGAATGCTGCTCATGAATGGCCGCACAACAGGTCGATTCGTCAGGTTGATGTACAAAGTTACAGTCAGGGTGTTTCGATACCCACGACAGCGCTCCAGCTGATATACGAAATCGCACCCCAGACATTAATTCCAGATGTAGGTACAGTGTATCTAGCAATAAACAGGTTGGTTGCAAACCCTCAACTGGCCTCAATGTAACCAAAACACGGCCATCATTGACACCGAGGCAGAACCAGTTTTTATCATAAAACGCAACAGACTTTCACCCAGTCCTTCAATGAGTTCTCGTTTCACACCACTGAAGTCGCAAAGTGTAGCGGTTTGGGGTTAGTGGAGTGCACGTTATATGGCCTCTGGCTCGGAGCTGTCCTTGAAGTGAACGACTTGTAATAGTTTGTTGTGTCACTGTGGTGTCAAATGCTGCTCAGATTGCTGGTGCGACAGAGTCATACGCCGAATACGTAGGGCCAGGTGGTTGCCATGAGTCCAGTCTTCTTGTGACCTTACATTCCCTTGAACACCGCCGCCAGCAATAATGTAGGGTGGCTTCAGTGCCAAACAAATTTGCAACACCACAGAAGAAGCATCCAGCTTCATGTAGTCCTCCGTGGCGTCTTTGCCACCATACAGGTATTCCTGACGAACATCAACCCACTACGCCCAATCTCAAAGGTAACTAACACTCACTACTGTTACAGCGGGTACCTAAAGCTAACTTGATACGCCTTGTCATAGTGGCGTTACTAGCGCAATTGTTATGAGACTGGCGGAAAATGTTAACAGAGGTCATGACTCTGATGTAGTAAAACGCCTACCAACTTTAGTTTATGTCGCACAGCTCAATTTTGGTGCTGCGATTTTTTTCCGAACGCTTACATATAAATCGGTTGGTTATAATGAAAGTTCAGCAAGTCATAGAAGTGCAATGTGGGCTGTAAGTATCGTATGGCAGCGAAACTTTATAGATATTCTAGTACATTAATGTAGAACCGATTTTCGCTGCAAAAATGGAGTTCCAGTTTTGGAAATCAGGTGCAAATCCTGCGCTGTGAATGCAAGAAAGATGTACGGTAATGGTTCCATATCCAACGGATTAATAACAAGTCAAACAAGTGAGAAAGGTGTAACATTGAGTTTATTATTAACCGCCGCCTACACAGTTTGTTCAGTATGAGCAACTGAGACGTTTAGAAGAGGCTGCAGCTGTAAAACGACGTGATAAACACTGCCCACAGCAGGTCCTGTGTAGTGGCCTTCGGAACAGGTAGAGACCGAACGTGTACTGGAAAAGCGTTCTGTTAGATATACCAATAATCAAGATCACCAGGCCACGCGTCGGGAAAACCTCTGAATATGACACGTTCGTGGCAGGTTGTGTTAAAAATGATCTTTCACTGGGCGAGCAACACGAGATTTTTCCCCATCTTGCATGAAAACACTGGTTTTCCGCTCTTGCAGAGCTGGAATCACGTGCTGCACAAAGAGGTCTCGATAACGTGCAGACGTCACGTTACGCCTGACAGGCCTTCTGCACGTATTTTCCTGAAAGAAGAACGAACCGAGAATAAAAGTATTTGTGAATCCTCATCACACAATAACTTAACGGCGAGCGCAGTGACTCTTGATGTACAATACGCGGTTTAAAAGCACCCTAAATTCGGCGGTTCTGTGTATTCGCTGCGCCCTGTTGTGGAAAACATTCCTCGTCACTCCGCAGAGTATTATCCGGGCAGATGTAGTCGACTTCGATCCTTGCCAGAAACCGAAGAGAAAATTAAGAATGCTGCTACGGATCATTACGTTTCAGTTGCTACATCGTCAGGATTTTGTACGGGTATCAGTGTAAAACTGACCGCAAAATTTTCCGTACTGTCGACCATGGGATGGAAAATTCTTGTGACACCACACAAGCACTAGCAGTACTCGGGACACGTGGTGCGTGGTCAGTTACAACAACAGCAACCTCGTCGACGAAACTTCCACCGGGATAGGACGCCTTCCTCTTCTAAGTGCCACACGAAGTTCACACGGGTTGTCGACTTTCATTATCATCTTCTCAAAACCAGTTAACAACATCGGGCCTGTCATCAGACCTTTCAGTCGGCGATGATCTCTCAATGGAGCACTTTAACTGCTGTCGTTCAAATAGCTTCACTAACAGCACTCGGTCTCTCTTCTCGACAGCTTATTCATCACTCACGTTACGGGTTGTCAAGTGGCAGCACGGATGTCATACTGTCATACAAACAGCGTAGAGCACCAGATTTGTACCAGGTGGCCACAGTTCGAACTGATTTGTTCTCCAGCATAAATCGGTTCCGCAGTAACGCATTAGTGTATCTGCTAACATTCGCTGCCATACGATAATTATATTTCAGAATGGACCTCCGTCAATAGCTGCCCTTTAGTTATACCACCCCAGTATGTACAACGAATCTTTTTGGTCCACAGAACTCCACCGGCAAGCAGTAGTTCAGGGATACCTTCTGCGTATTTTGTTATAAGGGCTCCACCGTCTCTTGTGGCTAGGTATAGACTTCTTGCATTTCGTTTGATTTCTTCGCCCATTTATCTCTGTGTCTGTATTTCACTAAAAACAGTGCGCAACAATGCAAATGTCGATGATATGTGCTGTGTGTCATGTTTCCATTCGCTCAATGTTCCTGGTGTTGGAAATACTAATGCCCCTAATAACTCGCTTTCAAGATTGCATTCAGTACTGCTCTGTTCTGTCTAGGGTTCTGGTTTCCAACACAGTTAGTTGTGCGTTAACAGAGATAATCAGCACTTCTATGGATACTTCTACTGATGAAGAGTTGGGCGATATACAACGCGTTTATGTGTTCCCATCTACATCTACATGTTTGCTGAATACAATGTAATAGCCGCACAACGTGGCTACGCTGATAAGCTGCGCAGCGACAGCATGCACATCAGAGTCCTTTTACATCTGTACATACATATCTACGTGAAACTAAAGCATTCCGTGGTATTTCCAGAATGAAATTTTTACTCTGCAGCGGAGTGTGCGCTGATATGAAACTTCCTGGCAGATTAAAACTATGTGCTGGACCGAGACTCGAACACAGGACCTTTACCTTTCGCGGAGAAGTGCTGTACCAAGCTTCTGTGAAGTGTGGAAGGTAGGAGTCAAGGTACTGTCAGAATTGAAGCTTTTTTTTTTCTTTTTCGTGTGACTAGGGCCTCCCGTCGGGTAGACCGTTCGCCGGGTGCATGTCTTTCGATTTGACGCCACTTCGGCGACTTGCGCGTCGATGGAGATGAAATGACGATGATTAGGACAACACATCACCCGGTCACTGAGCGGAGAAAATCTCCGACCCAGCCGGGAATCGAACCCGGGCCCTTAGGATTGACATTATGTCGCGCTGACCACTCAGCTACCGGGGGCGGACAGAATTGAAGCTGTGAGGGCGGGTCGTGGGTCGTGTTTCGGTAGCTCTGTCGGTAGAGCATTTGTCCGTGGAAGACGAAGGTCCCAAGTTCGAGTCTCGGTCCGGCACACAGTTTTAATCTGCGGGAAGTGTCATTCCGTACTATGTTTGGCGATTGCACATGGATGTAGTTTTCACCCTTGTGAAGGTATTTTGACAGGAACAAATGAGAATGCGGCAACAAAACTCATAAATAATCATTACTCTGTAACGAGCCACCAGAGACCGTGTGTACTTCGTACCAAAACAGGGAGTATTATTGAACAGTCTGTAAAAGTTTTTTTGTGAAGCTGTTCAGATGTGTGTGAATTCCTAAGAGACCAAACTGCTGAGATCATCGGTTCGTAGACTTCCACACTACTTAAACTAACTTATGCTAAGAACAACACACATACTGACACCCATGTCCCAGGGAGGATTAGAACCTCTGACGGGAGGGCCCGAGCAAACCGTGACAGGGTGCCTCTAACCGCGCGGCCACTCCGCGCGCGTTTGTGGAGCTGTGGTTCATTCTGTATATACGAGGGTGTGCTGAAATGTAATGTCTCTGAATATTTTATGTGAAATTGCTTATGGATTTTGAAATAAAGCAAACGTTGTTAAGATTCTATATCTTTATTCTTCATGTTTACATATTTGCAGATCTCTGCCGCTAGAGGACTCCGAATTGTAGTGTGTAACGTAACGTTGTATAACAATGTCGGTGTATGGGAAACAGCGTGCAGGAATTGAGCTTCGAATTCGAAGAGTCCGTCCTCACAGGAATCACCCTCTCCTTCAATATGACGATGCCAGACCGCATCAACAGTGCGGCAACATCTGCAACCATTCGACGCCTTCCGTTCAATGTCATCCATCATTATCCATACAGTGCCTACTTGGCCCCATCCGATTCTCCTCTGTTTCCAAAAATTAAAGAACGTCTTGGGGAGCTACAATTTGATAGTGAAGAACGGTGAAAATAGAGATGCGCTTATGGCACAGTCATAAAAGCCAAACATTCTACAGTGACGGTATCAATAAACTAGTCTCTCTTTTGGAGAAATGTGTTCGTCGTCAGGGTGACTATGTTAAGAAATATATATGCGACAGCATCGCCCTGGTCTGCACTGACTGCTATCGTCGTGCAGCGGAGCTGCACAATGGCTGCTGAAGTACGTGTTTTATTCCCCCTGTTAATAGATATCGATAAAAAAGTATCAAACTAGACAAATGTGGGACAGCCTATTGAATGCGTTCTTAAAACTACATACTGCAAGAATAAAATCGCTAGGCTGACTCCAGCTACATACCGCGATACTAAAATACCAGCTATATGCCAAAACACTACAGAAAATGTGCCTGACAACTCATTGGAGGGGCGCCTGGTATGTAGATGGCAAAACCACAGACGAACGTACCAGAGAAACAAGACATACAAGTCAACATAATAAACAGTACATTTTCCTCTACTAACTCTGACATACAAAATGGTTTGGGCGTAGATCCCAATAGGGTATACCCCAACCTAGAACACGCACTACAATTAGCACGCCTGGAGGAGCCGGCGGTCCTCACCACAGCCCTGAGGCACGTGGTACGTGTCGGTCATGAATACGGCAGAGACGTCACCTTCTCGGTGATGGAGGCTGTCGACAGAATACAGCTGAAGACAATGAATCTCCCCACCGACTTTGGAGCCCTGCGTGACCTGATCAAAAAAGTATTTGATAGACGAAATGAGAAATTCGATCTAGATGAACTTTACAGTCAATCTGTCATAACAAATGGAAGAATAGCCCACGACTGGAACAAGAACTGGCCCGAATCGCATATTAGAACATATTATGCACGAGACCCATTTAAACGTAGGACAGATTAACTCACATAACAGCAAATTAGTCATGCAGGAACTCCGCAGAGTCGTGGAGGAGAGGAGTCTGGATGTGCTCTGTTTGCAGGAACCATACTCCCTGGCTGGGCGAATCCCATTTGCGGCAGCAAGCTGGCAAGTCATTCACAGCGGAGCAGAACCCAGAGCAGCTATAATGATCATCAACAAAGCGCTAAGAGCCACGGTTCTCTCCCAGTTTTCCGACGATCACTGCAACGTCGTGGAACTACAAACACCAGCTGGAGTACTATATATCATAAACATGTATTTCCAGTACGGCCGGACAATAGATGAATTCCTAGACAAGCTTACACAAGTAACCACGGCGTTGCGGGGACGTCGATGTGTTATTACAGCAGACATAAATGCCAAGTCCCCCCTGTGGTTCAGCGGCACACGAGATGACCGAGGAGAAAAGGCTGAAGAGACCATCATGGCGCTACAGCTAATGGTCGCCAATAAGCAAGGAAACCCGCCCACCTACGCAGGAGGTGGGGGCGAGGGCACTAACATTGACGTTACATTGGTCACGCCCAATCTCGCCACCAGAGTAACAAACTGGATGGTCTGGGACCAGGTAACAACCAGTGACCACAATCTCATCACATTCTCATTGGGAGACGAAGAATGCCGCTGGGACATGGGGTGGGAGACACAGCTAAACTACAACAGAGCTGACTGGGATCGCCTGGCGAGGGAGTGTGAAATACCGACATTGCCCGACGGTGACGAAAATGTCGAAGGATACGCAGAGGAGCTGGTGAAAGCAGTCGTAAGGGCGGTAAAGGCCGCTGTACCAACCAGGAGGAGAGCCGTAGCGGCCTCTCCGTCACCATGGTCAACCGAGCTGGGACAGATGCGCCAGTCGGTCAGGAGGGCCAGGAGGTACTACCAGCGAAGTGTCGTCTGGGAAGAAAAGCAACGTTGGCTGCTGAGATATAGAGAGGCTAAGGAGCACTTCCAGCAAGAGCTTAAAGCCGTGAGGCTACAGAGTTGGGAAAAATATGTACAAACGCAACTAGCTACAGACCCATGTGGTGTACCATATAAGTTAGTGCGGGAAAAGATCAGGTCACCCATGGTGTTGTCCACCGTCAGGGATCAGGGCAGGATGACGGAAACCTGGCAGGAGACTGCTGAGGTCCTCCTCCGTGTCCTGCTGCCTGACGATGGCGAAAATGATGACTCTGAGGCACAACAGCAGATTCGGAGACAAGATCTAGAGGAATACCGAAACAACAATATGGTATATCCCTTCTCCGAGGAAGAAGTAGCTACACAAATAAAAGCCCTTAAAAGAGGCAAGGCTCCAGGCCCAGACGGCATCACCGCAGAGGTGGTGCAATTCCTGGCTCCCCAATTGGTGGCACCTCTCACAAAGTTGTACAACGAGTGTCTGCGGCTCGGGAAATTCCCCCAAATATGGAAAAGGGCTACAGTTGTAATAATCAAGAAAAGTCGAGACAAAGATCCACGAGAACCCAAATCCTACAGGCCCATATGTCTATTAGACACACTGGGGAAACTTTTTGAGAGGTTGCTGGCAGTCAGACTGGCAGCACATCGAGTATTGTGCGGGATGAGTAACAGACAATTCGGTTTCAGGACCGGGAGATCGGCGTCTGACGCCATCGCCCTGGCTGCGGAGGTCTGCGCCTCTACCCCGCACAAATACGTGGTCGGCATCATGGTGGATATCAGTGGCGCCTTTGACAACCTGTGGTGGCCCTCGCTCTTCTCTCGATTGCGAGAGAAGGAGTGCCCAGCGTCGCTATATGGCTGTCTCAGGAGCTATTGCGAGAATAGGGAGGTCTGGCTATCGTCCCCTAGCGGAAGAGTAAGCAAAAAGATCACCAAGGGGTGTCCACAGGGGTCAGTCCTGGGGCCACTCTTTTGGGATGTTAATATGGAACCTCTTTTGGACAACCTTCAGAACAGCGACGATGTGCTAGAGGGCATAGCCTACGCGGACGACCTCCTTCTGCTGGTTGGTGGCCGTAGCCGCGAAGACTTAGAGCCGAAAATTGAAAGGGCCATAACAATCCTAAGTACATGGTGCCACCTGTCCAAAATGAAGATTTCTCCAACAAAATCTACATATCTACTCTTAAAAGGACAACTAGTTAGAAATCCAACTGTGAGGATAGACGGCTCACCAGTTCTTCGACGCCATGAAGCGCGATACCTGGGCGTAGTCGTCGATGAGAGGTGGACATATACATCACACATAGATACCGTTACACAAAAATCTTTGGAAACATTAAATCATCTCATTGCAATTGGACATAAGCGATTCCACTTACCACCAGAACTAATCAAATTATATCATAATAGCATATTGACTTCAATTGTAGGATATGGATCAGGAATCTGGGCCCACAGACTCACGAGGGTTATGCCTGCCATGGCTGTGAGAAGAGTGCAGCGGAGCATGTTACTAAGATCAGTGGGAGCATACAGAACTACACCTGGAGGAGCCCTAACAGTACTGATGGGGCTCTGCCCGCTCGACATTAAAATCCGGGAACAGGCAGCATGGTACTGGATAAAAAAGGGAAACAGGGACAAAGTAGTTGACTTGATGGGGATATACGTGGGGAACAAAACTGAAATCAAGCGAAGGGGGGAAGAACTTTGGCAAGAACAATGGGATAACGAGGAAACCGGTCGGCGAACACATGAACTGCTGCCCAATATTAGGGAAAGGTTACAACTAAAACACTTCACACCATCACGAGGACTGCTGCACTTCCTCACAGGTCATGGACCCTACCCGGCATATCTATGCCGGTTTGGGAAACAGGCGACACCAGCGTGTGACTGCGGGGCCACACCAGGCACCCCGGAACACGTGGTGTATGAGTGCCACCTCTTCGACGATGTAGCCGCGCAACTTCGTCAGCAATTACCAAACCATGACACGTATCACCTGCTCAGGCATGGGGACCACTTTACAGTCTTGAATAAATTATCTAACGAAATATCACTCAAAGTGATAAGGGACTATTTAAGGAACAACAATTAAGATCTAACTATTCCCAAATTAGACTCCGCGCACCTGACCTGTTCCGCCGAGGCGAGGACTTGGCCAGCCGCTTTACGGCTGGAATCCGCCATGCCTAGGATTAGGAGGTAGGGTGCGCCCAACTACCGATTTGAGACACTCACTAACTTTGGCACTAGGTTAAGATAGAGTAGACGTAGGATAAGCTAGGATAGAAACCATTAGCATAGTACTGCAGCGTATCGTAACTCCGGCCAGCCCGGTGCCAGGGGCACGTTCACCGGGATTAGCTCGGTGAACAGGGCCAACAATGTAGGTTTATGCTATTCTGGCACAAATGTAAACGCTGCAGGTAGAAGTAGCTTAGCATAAGTAGAATAAAACAATGTAGGAAGATAGACAGAAGTGCCCATAGTGTGAGCAACAGAAAAGTAACAAATTGTGTTAGCTGTAGTACTAATATAAAATACAAATGTATCAAATAGGACCCACTAATTGTATACGGTGGTGGGTTGTTTGTATGATATAAGAATATTGAGAATAAAGAATTTTTTTTTAAAAAAAAAAAAAATGATAGTACGTAGAGCGGCGCGTAATTTTGTTATCTGTTCAATCCTCTTGACTCTTGTATTATCGGAGGAGTTTAAGGAAAGGGGTTCTCCTTGTTTTTAAATGGAACTGTGCACTTTATTTGACCGATATTCGAAAACTCTTAAAAAGGAGTGCAGAGATATAAGGTCTGTTAAAGTTGGCGCTGAAATTTTTCCAAAATGTATCAAAGACGGCTTCTAAAATTGGAAGGCAAAGTGGCTGAAATCCACTACGACATTGTAAATTCAAGTACGGCCAAGCCGGGCTCTTTTGACAAACTCCATTGTTGTGTCAAATCTTTTCCATAACAGCTGCTCACTAACGCATGAGTACGTATGTACATTTGATTTAGTTTTCCTAACATTAGTCAGACACGCTGGGAGATAGAATGTAGTTTAATTTCAGCAATAGTAGTTGACCCTGTACCTACGTCGTATAAGGTGGGCCCAAAAGAAAATCTGTTTCCTCTGAGCTGCGTACTTTCTCCTTGTTGCGTCTAACGAAGACTCTTGCCGTGAGCCAGTTCCTGCCGCGTCCCGTTTAAGCTTTAGCTTCTCCCAATACTCTCAAATGCTGACATCTGCAGGTGTTGTTTATGCGCCTATCTGCAAGGCATAGCTGCTATTCAACTGATTACACGGAACGAAATTTGGAAAGACTATAGTCCTTTGTATCGATAGGTCTAGTGTTTACTATCCTTGCCAGTTGCACAGCGTCACACATTCATCCATCGGCCTCCAAAGTTTACAATTTTGCATTTTTCGTAGATACGTGTATGAACATGAATTTGTGTAACTTCTCCGTGGTATGTCGGTTTACTTGTCATAGAGTGTATATCGAAATTCTACGATTCACGTAATACGGATTTTCTAGTCGAATCAACGGCAAGGTTTAATTGCTACTTTTGGATTTCGACATAGAGGCCTTTACATACTAAATTAGGATTAATCACTGCCTGACCATCCGTGGTTCTCATTTCTCGGAGTTGTGAAAAATTATCTGTCACTAAATAAACAAAAGAAGCAATCAAATCTCTATTTTAAACAACGTCCGTCGACCAGCCTTGTTGCGTCTCGTGCCCGAAGTTGATATGCTACTATGTGCAGAGGTATTTGACAAGTACTCTCAGTGCCAGCGTTGACATGTCAAGCGTTCTTTCGGTCTCGAAAAATATAAAGGGACGTCTAGAACTGCATGAATAACGACGTGTTGCCTCAAAGGGCCGCTCTCCTCCTCCCAGGAGAATTCCAATAAAGTAACATTGGGAAAGCCTATAAGGCCGTTCGGTTTATTTAAGAGACCTGCATGGAACGCGACTCATGGCGGAGCTGCAGGGACAAAGGAGCTCTAGAGTTCTAATAAAACCGAGGCCGCCCTCTTTCGCGAAATAGCCGTCGGAAATGCTTGCCCCGCCAGTGTCAACCGAAAGATTTCATCAGACTGGATTCCGCTGTAGGTGGGCATGTGCCTATCACGACCACCAAACTTCTAGCTGAAAAAATCCTATACTTTAAATTTCGTTGCGTTTACGCCGTGTTTCAAAAACACTCATCCGAGTACACAAGATATATCTTACACGTGAATAAAGATAAAAATTTGGGGTGAATTTCAACTAAGTTACCGAAAGATAAAGTTTGCCTTGTCGCCAGTTGTGAGTTTTCCGTTCATGTGGCTGTGGATGATGGTCTCCCTAGCATAGATAGCTCGCTCACTCCTTCATTGCCCAATGTGCTGTCGCATCCCGGCACAGGTAATATCGCCGCCTTGAGCGAAGGTGTGGCGAGCGGAGTTTAACCATAACGTTGTCGACAGTGTGCACTAATGTCCGCTAAGTCGGCTGTAATGGAGTGAGAGGGAGAAAGTCTCCTAGGATGGTTAGCACAGGTGATTCTGAAACGGAGAGAAGAATTCGTGATTCCTAGGAAGTGATTAAGGGTGCAATTATTTAAGGATTAGAGTCAAGAACAATTTATTTTCACAACAGTTTAATCTTATTCGGGGAGATGTCTTACAAAGGATGTATGTCTTCGCAAATCTACATCTACATCTACATTTATACTCCGCAAGCCACCCAACGGTGTGTGGCGGAGGGCACTTTACGTGCCACTGTCATTACCTCCCTTTCCTGTTCCAGTCGCGTATGGTTCGCGGGAAGAACGACTGTCTGAAAGCCTCCGTACGCGCTCTAATCTCTCTAATTTTACATTCGTGATCTCCTCGGGAGGTATAAGTAGGGGGAAGCAATATATTCGATACCTCATCCAGAAACGCACCCTCTCGAAACCTGGCGAGCAAGCTACACCGCGATGCAGGGCGCCTCTCTTGCAGAGTCTGCCATTTGAGTTTGTTAAACATCTCCGTAACGCTATCACGGTTACCAAATAACCCTGTGACGAAACGCGCCGCTCTTCTTTGGATCTTCTCTATCTCCTCCGTCAACCCGATCTGGTACGGATCCCACACTGATGAGCAATACTCAATTATAGGTCGAACGAGTGTTTTGTAAGCCACCTCCTTTGTTGATGGACTACATTTTCTAAGGACTCTCCCAATGAATCTCAACCTGGTACCCGCCTTACCAACAATTAATTTTATATGATCATTCCACTTCAAATCGTTCCGCACGCATACTCCCAAATATTACAGCTTACCGCACTGTATGTTCGGCCCTTCCAGCAACTTCCGGTTCCTGAGTTGTATCTTTAACTATTACAGATGACCATTCTGATTGCAACTCGTTAAAATAATACACAAACCAGCTCAATTGCGCACAGGTGTGAGACAAGTTCACTTGCTCCTCTTCACTTTGTGAAAACAGATTCCGCCATTGTTTCTCACTCGGAAACTTTATTAAAAAAAAAGAAAAGAAGTACACCATGGCATCATGAAGTAGTAACCTTGCACTATTTTTTCGACATAATGGCAACCGATATTGAGACATTTTTCGTAGCGTACAATCAGTTTGAAGGAATCACTACTGCAAAACACGGTGCCCTGCAATGCAGGGAAGTGTTGTACAGACTGTTCCATCTCAGCACTGGTTCAGCAGTGACTTCCCGAGAGAACGGGTTTCAATCCGGAGAACAGGTGAGAGACCAGTGGGACAAGATCGGGGCTGTAGCCAGCGTTACCCAATCTCACCCATCGGAAGTGGCGAATCTGATCCTGTGTGAACATTGACGTCCAGTGGCAAAACACTTTCACTCGAGAGCCTCAGTTTCTCCTGTGAAGAGTTTCGCTGTAGCGTCCCGCAGTAGTGGTCCCTTGCTGGAGAAAATCAATGAGAATCACACCATGTTCTGTAGTATAGCACTGTTTTGTCATTAAAGGATCTGTAGGGACGCCCACATCGATCTTTATCCTCCACACTCTGCCTACCTTCTCTGAACATGCAACACCAGCGTCCAACCATGTGAGAAGACATGACCTTTTCACCACACACGTGGATGATGGACGCATCACTCCCACGTGTCCATTCGTACCAGATAAACGGAATGCATTTCCATTGACAACAATCTTCTCAACAGACATCCGTCTGCCATCGTAATGTCCACTCGAATAATACCGGGCACTCCTGGTGGTTTGCTGCTACTCTCTCTCCTGCGGTGCTCCCCTACACTGACGCCCATCCCGTCGTTCATTCAGCAACGGATGCGGATTCATATGGCCTCTGTTTGTGTCACCTGGTGTACTATCTTCTCTTTCAAAAACAATGACGAGGCCTACTTTCGAAACATCCCTCGTATGCTGCCGGACAGAAAGTGTTAACTACTACTTACTTAGAACTACTTACTTATTAGAACTTACTCAGAAGACCGCCAGCACTACTGATATACAGCCTCTTCTGGGATATTTCTGAGTAGTGTGCGAACATTACATGTTCGAGATTGAAGAAGGACATTCAGAACGTTGAAAGAAGGCATTTGATTTTGTAATATAGCGAATTAGGGGAGAGAGTGTAGTGGATTCTTTAAATTTTTTTTTTTACTTTTTTCATTGCGTTTTGGGAGGAGAAGCCAGGGCGTCACATTGGGGACACAATATTAAAACAAACGCGTTTTCACTGCGACATATTGTTTACATGATATTTCAACTACCATCGTTCTCTTCCGAATGCAAACAGTTTTTGTCATCACTGCAGTACAAAGGATATTATTAGAACTGTAATAACACGAGAGAAATTAGAACTCACACAAAAAGATTCTGATTTTCGTTTTCCCCGGACTTCGTACATGGGTGGAATGGTCGAGAAATTGAAGTGATTCTATGAACCCTTTACGAAACACTTAACTATCAGTTACAGAGTAATCGTGTATCAAAGGGATGTAAATGTAACGCTTCAGCAGAAAGCAATTCCACCATAAAGCAGTTACTGTTTCGAAACGATCGTACTTGAAATGATACAGCTTGACTTTATCGATAGCACTCACTCCATTCAGGGCACAGGTGTTTCGAATTGCCACCACTGCTTCCAACTTTTTATTAAACACAAAGAGAACACAATGTCACAAATGTTAAGCGTCACTTCGTTTCCGTTTTTTAATACATAAACTACGCTCCTCATAACGTAAAAAACGAGAAATATTCAAGTTGTCATGGCACGAGCTATGCTACAAAGCTGAACAAAGCAAGACCGTATTTAAATACGCTTATAGCAACATGCCTTAAAAAAACCCATGGAGCATGCACAAACACAGTATTATATCATACACAACGTTTCATAATGTTATACTTGCTAACTGGAGTGCCGAAAAGTCTGCTCGAGATCGTAGGCTTTATGTCCAGTGCGTCGCGTTCGCTTGGACGGACACCGGTCTACATCAAGCGACCGCTGGATGATGGCTCTAAAATTGGTCTTAACGTGACAGACAGTTATGAGTGCTTTCACAAATATGTTTCAGCAAGCTTTTGCTATTGCTGTCTGGTTACAAAATGAACGGAACTGTCTGTGCGATTTTGTCACTCTGATGCTCTTAGAAGACAGATAGAATACTGCTTAAAAAAGAAAGCAAAAGTATGGGAATAGTATGACGGCTTTGCGTTCTCTCTTCGTGGCGTTGACTTCTATACCACTTACATGTTTTTTACAACAACAGATCAAGTGTAAGTCAACAGTTCTCGTTCAGCGTACCCCATTATGACAAAATGTGATGCAAACACATGTGAAATTAGTTGGTTGTTGGACTGAGGCTAGCTTTTAATGGCTAAAGTGGTGGTTCGATTCTCGCTGGGGGGTACCAGCTTTTAACAGCCACATACATCTCCCTTCACAACCACTAACGGCAAGTAAAGACTGCAGCACTGTACCGTGTTTCCAAATCAGTATTAAAGAAGTCCATTCGCTACTGGCTGGGACGGAGTAGGATTACTTTTAGCTGTCAAAGGCGGAAAGCCGCTGGATGCAGAAACTCTGTCTCTGGTAAGCTTTCTTACAGTAGTAATGTTATTTTGGTTCACGAACCAATCGTCATGTAGGCTCATAGGACCTCCATTATTTATTGTAAGTGACCTTGAGATTTTGAAATTATTGCCACCTCACTGGGATTCGAGCTCCGAATCCAATTTGTCTCTGGATTTGAAGCCTTCGAGATGATAATGTCGTATCATTTAGTTGTTTCCTAACGATCCCAAACTCCTCCAGGTCTCTATTTACGGCGTGATCCTTGTTAGTTGTGAAAGAGAATTTGACAGTTGACACCCCTTCACTGTGGGGTCAACAAGGGTCAATGCGCACGGTTGGAATGCTAGGCACCACAGAACTGTCCGTTGTGTTCTCTCTAGCTGAACATGTGCACATCTCGCTACTGGTGAAGAAACAGTAAATATTTCATGTCTATTCGTAGCTACAGGACAATAGCGAAAGTGCCTGAGTTAGAATCCCTGCAAGGCAAACCTCATAGGTATTGTCGTTTCAGGTTCGGTATCACGCTATTGGAGACCATATTTAATATCTGGTATCTGACTGTATTTACCTAACAATTCATATAGGTAATGGGCTCTACTCCCCGCCCGTCACCACAACTGTACTGAATGGCGTTTAACACTTGTGCATCGCACTTTATTACATGCCGTTCGTGGTTACTTCTCAGGGGCAATATAAGCTTCATGGGATTCTTGATGCTTGCTAAATGTTTCGTCAGATATTTCCAGGATCGGACACTCGGCATTGTAAGCTTTTATTGGTGAAAACTTCGATAATTCATGGCTCTTTATACCTAGTCGAGTGTCGATCTGACACACAAGTTTTCTTTGGTTAACAGTAGGTTCAGTTCAGAGCAAGAACAAAAACTCTTCATGCCATTAAAGGTGTTTAATGAGGCTTCCGAGCCCGCCCGGCTAGCCGTGCGGTCTAACGCACTGTTTTCCGAGCGGTAAGGCATGCAGGTCACCGTCACGAATCCGCCCGGCGAATTAGTGTCGAGGTCCGATGTGCCGGGAAGCCTGTTGATGATTTTAATGCGGTTTTCCATCTGCCTCGACGAATGCAGCTGATTCTCCTTATTCCGCCTCATTTACACGATGTCGACGATTGCTGCGCAAACAGTCTCCACATACGCGTACACCATAATTACGCTACGCTGTGGTAGGGGGGTCAGTGAGACACAGTTTGCCGCATTATGTATCAGGTATGAATGTGGTAGGGGGGTCAGTGAGACACCGTTTGCCGCATTATGTATCAGGTATAAATGTGGTAGGGGGGGTCAGTGAGGCACCATTTGCCGTTTTATATATCAGGTATGAATGTGGTAGGGGGGTCGGTGATGGACCATTTGCCGTATAACGTATCAGGAATGTATGTGGTAGGAGGGTCATCGAGGCACCATTTGCCGTTTTATGTATCAGGTATGAATGTGGTAGGAGCGTCAGTGAGACACCGTTTGCCGCATTATGTATCAGGTATGAATGTGGTAGGGTGGTCGGTGACGCACCATTTGCCGTTTTATGCATCAGGTATGGATGTGGTAGGGGGGTCAGTGAGGCACCATTTGCGGTTTTATGTATCAGGTATGAATATTGTAGGGGGGTCGGTGAAGAACTGTTTGCCATTTTATGTATCAGGTATGAATGTGGCAGGGGGGTCAGTGAGGCACCATTTGCCATTTTATGTATCAGGTATGAATGTGGTAGAGGGGTCGGTGATGGACCATTTGCCATATTATGTATCAGGTTTGAATGTGGTAGGGGGGTCATCGAGGCACCATTTGCCGTTTTATGTATCAGGTATGAATGTGGTAGGGGGGTCAGTGAGACATCGTCTGCCGCATCATGTATCAGGTATGAATGTGGTAGGGGGGTCAGTGAGACACCGTTTGCCGCATTATGTATCAGGTATGAATGTGGTAGGGGGGTCAGTGAGACACCGTTTGCCGCATTATGTATCAGGTATGAATGTGATAGGGGGGTCGGTGATGGACCATTTTCCGTATTATGTATCAGGTATGAATGTGGTAGGGGGGTCATCGAGGCACCATTTGCCGTTTTATGTATCAGGTATGAATGTGGTAGGGGGGTCAGTGAGACACCGTTTGCCGCATTATGTATCAGGTATGAATGAGGTAGGGGGATCTGTGAGACACCGTTTGCCGCATTATGTATCAGGTATGAATTTGGTAGGGGGGTCAGTGAGGCACCATTTGCCGTTTTATGTATCAGGTTTGAATGTGGTAGGGGGGTTGTTGAGGGACCGTTTGCTGTATTATGTATCGAGTATGAATGTGTTAGGGGGGTCAGTGAGGCATCATTTGCCGTTTTATGTATCAGGTTTGAATGTGGTAGTGGGGTCAGTGAGACACCGTTTTCCGCATTATGTATCAGGTATGAATGTGGTAGGAGGGTCAGTGAGGCACCATTTGCCGTTTTATGTATCAGGTTTGAATGTGGTAGGGGGGTTGGTGAGGAACCGTTTGCCGTATTATGTATCAGGTATGAATGTGGTAGGGGGGTCAATGAGGCACCACTTGCCATTTTATGTATCAGGTATGAATATGGTAGGGGGGTCGTTGAGGGACCGTTTGCCATATTTTGTATCAGGTATGAATGTGGTAGAGGGGTCAGTAAGGTACCATTTGCAGTTTTATGTATCAGGTATGAATGTGGTAGGGGGGTCGGTGAGGCACCGTTTGACGTATTATTTATCAGGTATGAATGTGGTAGGGGGGTCGTTGAGGGACCGTTTGCGTATTATGTATCAGGTATGAATGTGGTGTGGGGTGTCATCGAGGCACCATTTGCCGTTTTATGTTTCAGGTATGAATGTGGTTAGGGGATCAGTGAGGGACCATTTGCCCTATTATGTATCGGGTATGAATGTGGTAGGGGGGTCAGTGAGGCACCATTTGCCATTTTATGTATCAGTTGTCAATGTGGTAGGGTGGTCGCTGAGGAACTGTTTGCCATTTTATTTATCAGGTATGAATGTGGTATGGGGGTCGGTGAGGTACCATTTGCTGTTTTATGTATCAGGTATGAATGTGGTAGGGGGGTCGTTGAGGGACCGTTTGCCGTTATATGTATCAGGTATGAATGTGGTAGGGGGGTAGGTGAGGCACCGTTAGCCGTATTATGTATCAGGTATGAATGTGGTAGGGGGGTCAGTGAGGCACCATTTGACGTTTTATGTTTGATGTATGAATGTGGTAGGGGGGGTCGGTGAGGCACCATTTGCCGTTTTATGTATCAGGTATGAATGTGGTAAGGGGGTCGATGAGGGACCATTTGCTGTTTTATGTATCAGGTATGAATGTGGTAGGGGGGTCAGTGAGGGACCGTTTGCCGTTTTATGTATCAGGTAAGAATTTTGCAGTCCCTCCGCCTCCGCCCCCATGACACGCCACAGGAGGGTGCGAATCAGAAGAACTGAAAAAGCGTAACCACCCTTTGCTACTTCGCTTCACGTTCAGATTTCGTCGAATAGCTTGAACGTTCCCTAATGGTTCCACGCTGTACACCAGAGCAATAATTGCGGCCGTGCTACACTCCAAAGTTTTTGCAATCACCTTCACGTTCACAAAATAAATGCGCAACAGCTTAATAGTGTTTCTGTAAAATATTCAGTTGATATATAACAAATCGCCCATTATCTTTCAGTAATCCTGCGGACTTACAACCCATAATCACACAATCGTGTACGAAGGTAGGTATCGTCAACTAACGTGCGTGCTAAACAGCACCAAGAAGTCCTTAGACAAGGGTTGAATCACCTATGACCCGTGTCAAAGGTCGTCAGGAACATCGTCATGGTTAGTGCAATGTGAACTGTCGGTTTAGACAAAAATATATGTAGGAATCTACGCCACAGTTGATATACTTTATACCACCCTTGAGGCCTTTTCGCATCGATACCGAGCAACGGTGCGTCTTAAACGATTTCCTCGGCAGCCCATACGAAAAATGCGTGATTACAACGTTGGGTGTCGCAGTTCTGACCTCCATCGAAGAGGCGTCATAAGACAGAGTGTAATGTAAGATGGTGGAGGCGAGCTGTTTGCCGGACTTCTCAGCGTGTGACACATCCACGATGGTGTTGGGGAGAATTGTGGTGAAATTCGGTAAAAATGTAACATCATTAACCCACCTTACACCTCACATGAACTCCTGAGCTCAAGTGTTTCTTCGACTGTGTCGCGCTCTTGCTGTTTGGAGCGTCGCCGATCCCGAGAGTGACGTCATAAATAGAGAGTTAGGTTGTAGGCACCTTTCAATCGGATTTCAAACTTATGAGAGAGAATTACGAGGTTTCGAGAAAATGATACCTCAGTTGCGTTGCGCAGTTTATGTTAGCGATCAGCCAGCCATCGTTCTTGATTTTCTTCTCTGTGGGTTTCCTGCTTTGATGACAATACTTAGATAAATGCGACTGCAGACTTTCTCACTGTATTCGAGTGATGAATTCTTCTCGGGCGATCATCCGAATGGTGGCGTCGTGTTGTCGCAACGTTTCAATGAGTTTCGTACCCACCATCCTCAAGAGAGGACCTCGTTTGAGGATGATGGGTACGAAACTCAGCGAAACGTTGCGACAAGACGACGCCACCACTCGGCTGATCACCCGAGAAGAGTTCGTCAATATTTTGATAGTCCATCTTGTATCGGTTTGCACTTTTATTTACTTTAGAGTGATGTGTGCACAAATGTGAGGAAGAGTGCGAATTAGCGGATGTTACCTTATGTAGTATTTTAACGTGTCTACATTTTCCATGTTTTATCCCTACTCATCTCATACGGTAATTGTAATGATTCTGCTAATTAAGTTTTTGAGCGCTATAAACAACAACAACCTTCTTTTCTTCCATCGCATTATGATTAATATGCAACGCATTTTTTGAGACATTGTTTTTATTTGCCATAAATTTCGACTGGTAACAGCAAATTTATTTTATTTTATTTTGCGAATTGTATCTTTTAGATAACCATTTTCAGTGTCACTTATTTGCAAATTCCTTTCTTATATTTGTCTGGTTCTCTAACTTAAGTAAGCCGAGCATGCTTCAGCATACGCTAGTAATATAGTTGATACCACGGTTATAAGCGCAACGCAGAACACGAAAGGCAGATTATATGTTGTGACCATTACAGTGACACGTTACTCTGTAACACGCTCATTATGCTTCCTCCAATGAGGGTACACTTCCTTATTTCACTATAACAGTTTACAATCTGTCTTTTCTGTTCCATAACTCTGGTGAAGGATGCGTTGTACTTGAAACTGGTGAACCTGCTATCAATTTCTGCAGTCACGACAATTTCTGTGCAAACCTTTGAGGATTGTATTACCTGGTACGATAACACAGGTCTGCAAAAAAATATTTTTTGAAAGTTGTTTTAAATTTGATAAATGACTTTTCTGTACTTTTCAGCTCTGATTTCAAAAATGCAATCCATTTTTATCTATCACGTATGGTTTTCCCACAAAAAGGGAGTATTTTTGGGTATAATAACAAAATTTAAGCAATTTGTGACATTTTTTCCAACGTTATAAAATTTTATTTATAGCTACATTTGCAGTACACTTCCAATTCTCTTTAAGCTCATAAGTCCATATAATAACGCTTTTGGTTTCTGTCGAAGCTTCTTTTATTGCTTTTCCGGTTGTGGACTCGTTGAGGATCATCTCTTTATATCATTCAGCAGTAGTCCGCTATCACGTAGACGTTCCATCTTCCTTGACATCTTCTTTCCATTTCTTTGATGTATTGGTGGAATCATTCGCCCTGTTCTTCACTTGCATCACCAAGGTTTGCAGGGAAGTAGATGTGAGTGGAGTAAATGAACTTTAATGCTCATGTTAAAGTCCAGTTTCTTAAAGTTGTCGAGCACGTCTGCGACGATTGTCTTGTAGTTTGGATCTCTTTTGCTTCCTAGGAAACCGGTAACTAATTTAAAAGAAGTCCATGCTGCCTTTTCTTTTGTTTCCATTTCGTCCACAAAGTTGGGATCTATCATTAGTTTTCTAATGTCTGGTCCGTCAAAGATTCCTTCCTTTAGCTTTGCCTCGGATAAACCAGGAAACTGTCCACAAAGATATCTGAAAAACACCCCGTCGTTTGGCAGTGCCTTAAAAAATTGTTTCATCAGCCCCAACATAATGTGAAAGGGTGGAAGTAACACCTTTTTGGGATCCACAAGGCTTTTCCTCTCAACATTTTTCACCCCTATCTATAAGGTTTTCCTCAAGGGCGAAGCTTTTTTCATGTAGTGTTGCTTTCTGTCTCTCATGTCGCATTCACGGAGAAAGCAAGGGAACTTTGTATAGCCACTTTGTTGACCAAGCAGCATTAAGATCACTTTTAAATCACCGCATAGTGTCCATTTGTAGTCTGAATAGCAGAGGTTGCTTAAAACCACAAATGTAGCAGAAGTGGTCTGGCGAGTTTATAGCTGCTCTGGTAGCTATTGTCCATAAAACAACTTCACAACACAAGGAAACAGTCACTACTTTAAAGCACTAGTAACAACTGCACGCTACCGAGCGGGGTGGCGCAGTGGTTAGACACTGGACTCGCATTCGGGAGGACGACGGTTCAATCCCGCGTCCGGCCATCCTGATTTAGGTATTCCGTGATTTCCCTAAATCGCTCCAGGCAAATGCCGGGATGGTTCCTCTGAAAGGGCACGGCCGACTTCCTTCCCCATCCTTCCCTAATCCGATGAGAGCGATGACCACGCTGTCTGGTCTCCTTCCCCAAACCAACCAACCAACAACTGCACGTGAACAGCACAGAGTGAAGAGGTACCGTGAACTGAAGGACGACAGCAGAAGCTCACTGCTTGGTGATGGCGGGGGAAGGGGCAGCGCAACAGTCAGGCTCTGACATAAAAATGCTGCTGGTTTCTGCTAATTACTCTTTATTTTACGTATATCTAATATAACAGTTTATTGAGATCCTAAAAACCAAAATTCAAACTCACTAGAGTGCTGAAATATCGAAAAAACCTAAAACTATGCAAGCAGTTTGTGAAATAACTGTACGTTATGGAATTTTTCACAATTTTTCCCGAAATCAGCATTGAAAACACTATAAAAATCAATTAATACATTTGAAACAATTTTTATGTCGCAGACCTGTGTAATGTATAAGCAGAAAACATTTGAAAGTAATAACTGGAGTAAGTGATTGATAACGGCTGACAACGACAACTACAATGAACTCACAGATAAGCAAATAATGGATCGCACTGAGTGTCGTCTCAACGACAGGAATCAGGATCAGGCATAAGGCATGAGGATCAGGCGGTACCGGTGGTGTAACGACACTGGTGCGCGTTATTCTGCTGTCCAAATGCAGGTAGCCGATGAAGTCAGCAACCAGAGCCGAGCCACCGGCTGGCCTGGAATTTTAATAAACGGTGCGGCGGTCTGCGGTCTGCGAAGCGAAATCGCGTCGCCAGGTGCTCCACACACGCACGTTAAATTCCTGTAACAGACGCTGTCTGTCACCGCTCGAATACACGTCTCGTTCCAGCTACATCTCTGTCTGTCGCTTACTGCTGAGATACCACTGCTTTCGTCAAACATCTTTAAACTGAAAACACATTCAGAACTGCTCAACGGGATTGAATATTTCTGTGTTGTGCCACTCGTTTCACCGACTGTTTTTGTCATTTTCGTCAAGCGTTGCAAACTGCGTAAACTCTAACCAGAAGACAGGTCGTCAGTTTTATTGCGCACCCGAAAATAAAGCGTCTGTCAGACGCTCGTAAAAATTCAACTACCAGACGTATGGGCTTTTAGGAATTTTTCGAGATAGAGACCTGTCGCTTTCTTTGCAGTACAATGACCTCCCATTAGTGGGAAACATATTTAGGTTACTTTGTACACCCACAATGTCAGCAGCTTATTTTTCGGTTTTACAAGCCGTCAATACTCCGATTGTATTCCGTAGTTATTTCGTCTTGATAATATTTAAATACTGCGTTCAAATGTTATTACTCCTGTTATCCTCAATTAGCTTTTGCTTCCTTCCTTCCTTCGCTCGTGGCCGTTACATAAACGGAAATGATCACTTTCCTATGGATAATTTCAAAAGTTGATAGAATGCCAGCCTTCCGTCGACTAACTGATATTTTTTCAAGAGCACTCTCCAGAATTCACTTCTCGGTTAGTGCTCTTTAGGAATTAATCGGAGACAGATTTCACACCAGAAACAAAAATTAAGCTGCACGTGAATTTTTACTTTCTCTGATATATAATGCTAACGTATACGACGAGATACAAACGAAACTTATTTATTGTTCTTAGTGCATGTAACACGGACGGAATGTCTAACATAATGTCAAAAAATAGAAACAAAATTTAAGTTAAACACAATATTTTGTATTGACTGAGGAGTTGTGGCATCAAACATTTCGGGAGAAAATTTCACCATGGGCCCCAAGAAAGGAGAAAAATAAGAATTTACATACTGAAAGTAAATATGACTACCATAGTTTTCACGAGTGCACGTATGAACTTGATATTTTGTCTCATATCTACATAAAAATGCGGCAGACCATACACGTAAGGTGGTGACGGCCCACGACATGTATGTAAAGTGAAGCAACGAAATGGAATTTGTACCAATGGCGTAATTTGAACCCCTGCTCACTATTCAAATACATCTCCTAAGTCCAGCATTGTAATGCTGTTTGAGTTTACGGGGAATACCAGTGTGCTGAGGCTTGAGTGGTAATTTTGAATGAGGAGGAATGCCTGTTAGGGTAATTCGTGCATTTGTGCAAAGCCACTGTGTATCCAGTGGTGTAGAGTTTACCACATCTTCCTAGTGAGATAGATACTCGGATTAGAGTCCACGGCTCTCCATATTTCAACACAAAGACTTCGAAACGCAGTTAGTCTCATGGTAAATTACGAACTTAGTTTCTTACTACAGTGCAGGCCATTAAAATTGCTACACCACGAAGATGACGTGCTGCAGACGCGAAATTTAACCGACAGGAAGAAGATGCTATGATATGCAAATGATTAGCATTTCAGAGCATTCACACAAGGTTGGCGCCTGTGGCGACACCTACAACCTGCTGACATGTGAAAAGTTTCCAACCGATTTCTCGTACACAAACAGCAGTTGACCGGCGTTGCCTGGTCAAACGTTGTTGTGATTGGTGTAAGGAGAAGAAATGCGTACCATCACGTTTCCGACTTTGATAAAGGTCGAATTGTAGCATATCGCGATTGCGGGTTGTCGTATCGCGACATTGCTGCTCGCGTTGGTCGAGATCCAATGACTGTTAGCAGAATATGGAATCGGTGGGTTCAGGACGGTAATACGGAAAGCCGTGCTGGATCCCAACGGCCTCGTGTCACTAGCAGTCGAGATGACAGGCATCTTATCCTCATGGCTAAACGGATCGTGCCACCACGTCTCGATCCCTGAGTCAACAGATGGGGACGTTTGCAAGACAACAACCATCTGCACTAGCAGATTGACGTCGTTTGCAGCAGCATGGACTATCAGCTCGGAGACCATGGCTGCGGTTACCCTTGACGCTGCATCACAGACAGGAGCGCCTGCGATAGTGTACTCAACGACGAACCTGGGTGCACGAATGGCAATACGTCATTTTTTGGGATGAATCCAGGTTCTGTTTACAGCATCATGATGGTCGCATTCGTGTTTGGCGACATCGCAATGAACGCACATTGGAAGCGTGTATTCGTCATCGCCATATTGGCGTATCACCTGGTGTGATGGTATGGGGTGCCATTGGTTACACGCCTCGGTCACCTCTTGTTCGCATTGACGGCACTTTGAACAGTGGGCGTTACGTTTCAGATGTGTTACGACCCGTGGCTCTACCCTTCATTCGATCCCTGCGAAACCCTACATTTCAACAGGATAGTGCACGACCGCATGTTGCAGGTCCTGTACGGGCCTTTCTGGATACAGAAAATGTTCGATTGCTGCCCTGGCCAGCACATTCTCCAAAACGTCTGCTCAATGGTGGCCGAGCAACTGGGTCGTCACAATACGCCAGTCACTACTCTTGATGAAAAGTGGTATCGCGTTGAAGGTGCATGGGCAGCTGTACCGGTACACGCCATCCAAGCTCTGTTTGACTCAATGCCCAGGCGTATCAAGGCGGTTATTACGGCCAGAGGTGTTTGTTCTGGGTACTGATATCTCAGGATTTATGCACCCAAATTGCGTGCAAATGTAGCACATGTCAGTTCTAGTATAATATATTTGTCCAATGAATACCCGTTTATCTTGTGCATTTCTTCTTGGTGTAGCAGTTTTAATGGCCAGTAGTGTATGTAGATATGGCATCAGGAATACTCTTCCTAACTAAAGTTCCAAATGACGATAATACTAGGCCTCATACTGCAGTTAACGCGAAAATTGCGTTGAAGAATTTGCGGATACTTGAGCGGGCTACCCAGTTTCTGATTTGTCAATATAATATCATGACTCAGGTGTGATGGGTCGACGTATATTTCAACATCTAGCCGGCAGTCTTAATGAACTTACACGGGGTATGTGTCACACGTGGCAAGAAATTTCTCAGGATGTATTTGGAGACTTTCTACCGTATCACGAAGATACTGTCCTATCAGACTAACGATGATGGGCTATAGTGGGTTGAAACGAGACGGAAGTTTCATCATTTAGTACTTTTTTTGTGGTGAATATCTCCACAAAAGACTGATAAATATTGTATATGGTGTTAACACTTCCATCTGCCTCATCTTTAGCTCAGTGGTTCATCTGTTTATAGCAGGGATGGTAAAGAATTCGCCTCATGAACCGCGTCCTGGCATGGGTGCCATAGCACTCTGACTGGTTGTCACATTTCCTCCTGCGCCGCGCCAACTCTCTCAGCACGAAGAGAGGGAAACTGCGAATGCGCCACATTTAAATTTCAATGTAGTTGCATTCACGCTTCTCAACAAAATAGATAAGAAACAAACCCAATTTTTAGTATTACTGTATTCTTTTTGGCGTCCTAAGACTTATAATTTTTATATGGTATAAACTGTCGCCATGCAGGTAAATGCAGAAAATGTCATAGATTTTACCACTCATGTTGCCACGTAATCACGACGGACGTAGTTTCATAATCGAAGAAACTTCTTTCACACATATGTTGGTCGAAATGTTATAGAACTTTTGCACCCTCGTTGTGGATGCAAACTAAATGAGGAAAGTAATTTAGACGTACAGGACAGTTTTAATGTTAAAGCGATTTGTCTTTGAAACGGGATTTACCTTGCAGATGAGGTAGCACATCTGGACATCTACAGGGGCAATTTCATCTGAAATAGCAAACGGCCTCGACAGCACCTCGGAAACTCATGAAGATTCCCAGCGTGCTCAAACCGTTAACGTAACTATCCATGTAATCTTTCAAGACCGCAATGAACTGCTGCAGCCCGGCGTTTTCTTTAACGCTAGTGAGCTTATGGAACTGGATTGCGTTTCTCAGAACGTGTCCCCTCTAGAAAGCGATTTTCTTTTCAATGGATCCCTATCAAGTCAGAGAGATGTTGTTTCTCACCTTGCGTTGTCTTACTGCGGGCAGTGTGCAATCGAGTCGCCTTAAAATACGAGCTCTGTAAACCATTCCAGATGCTTTCTTTTTTGTTACTGCACTCCTTGTTTCTTCATAAATTCTACAACAGCGAGCTTTAAACCGAGAAATTGTTCCAGACGCGCCCCTTGACTTAACAAACGTTCTCTGCAATAATATATAAAGTATCCATATTATTCGCTCACGTCCATCGAAAACTGTTACAACTGACACCCTACATGCAACTTCAGAAATTTTACTATTCGTGTCGTCGTCGACCAGATGCGCAAAACTATAGACCTATATCTCTGACGTCGATCTCTTGTACAATTTTAGAACATGTTTTTTGCTCGAGTATCATGTCGTTTCTGGAAACTCAGAAGCTACTATGTAGGAATCAACATGGATTCCGGAAACAGCGATCGTGTGAGACCCAACTCGCTTTATCTGTTCATCAGACCCAGAAAATATTAGATACAGGCTCCCAGGTAGATGCCATTTTCCTTGACTTCCCGAAGGCGTTCGATACAGTTCCGCACTGTCGCCTGATAAACAAAGTAAGAGCCTACGGAATATCAGACCAGCTGTGTGGCTGAAGAGTTTTTAGCAAACAGAATACAGCATGTTGTTCTAAAAGTAAAGTAACATCTGGCGTGCCACAGGGGAGTGTTATGGGACCATTGCTTTTCAAAATATATATAAAAATGACCTAGTAGATAGTGTCGGAAGTTCCATGCGGTTTTCGCGGATGATGCTGTAGTATACACAGAAGATGCAGCATTAGAAAATTGTAGCGAAATGCAAGACGATCTGCAGCGGATAGGCACTTGGTGCAGGGAGTCGCAACTGACCCTTAACATAGACAAATGTAACACTGGTAGCAGTTACTTCTGTAAAATATCTGGGAGTATGCGTGCGGAACGATTTGAAGTGGAATGATCATATAAAGTAAATTGTTGGTAAGGCGGGTACAAGGTTGAGATTCATTGGGATAGTCCTTAGAAAATGTAGTCCATCAACAAAGGAGGTGGCTTACAAAACACTCGTTCGACGTATACTTGAGTATTGCTCATCAGTGTGGGATCCGTACCAGATCGGGTTGACGGAGGGGATAGAGAAGATCCAAAGAAGAGCGGCGCGTTTCGTCACAGGGTTATTTGGTAAGCGTGATAGCGTCACGGAGATGTTTAGCAAACTCAAGTGGCAGACTCTGCAAGAGAGGCGCTCTGCATCGCGGTGTAGCTTGCTCGCCAGGTTTCGAGAGGGTGCGTTTCTGGATGAGGTATCGAATATATTGCTTCCCCCCTACTTATACCTCTCGAGGAGATCTCGAATGTCAAATTAGAGAGATTCGAGCGCGCACGGAGGCTTTCCGGCAGTCGTTCCTCCCGCGAACCATACGCGACTGGAACAGGAAAGGGAGGTAATGGCAGTGGCACGTAAAGTGCCCTCCGCCACACACCGGTGCGTGGCTTGCGGAGTATAAATGCTGACGTAGATGCAGAAGGAACGAGGAAGCTGGGACAGACCGGGTATTGGCCGGCCCGCGGTCCGCACACCCTCCACGCCGTGGCCGGACATGCTTACATTGTCTTCTCCGGCTTAGCAGACACGTGGCCCCTCTCAGCCTGCAGCTGTGCCGTGCCGCTGCGCACTCCGTCAGCTGCAGCCGGTCAGCGGCTGTGCTGGCCGCCGTGTCTGGCCAGCGTCTGGCGGGAGGTGGCGGTGCTCTGATGCTGGTGTCGGCGGCGCACGCGACCGCTAATGTAATGAAGCAGCCCCGCCTGTACTCTGCCGGCTCGCCTCATAAGCGTACCGTGACAGCCAACACTTACCAACTGCCCCAGCCACTCTGCGGACGAGCCGATCCTGCCGCCGTATTGCTGCTGGTCGATACTGAATTCCTGCGCAACGTTACCAAGCACAACTTAGTTAAAATAACCAACAGTAGCCACGATTGGTATACTGAGAGACAAAACAAAAAGAGACAGGTTCCTTAACACATGAACACATGATACTGGCATGGCGCTAAAATGTATGGTGGACGAAACAATAACTCCCACTTGAATGGCTGCAGCAGTTCTGACGTTTGGCGAGCCAAGTGCGGTGTTGCGTTATCGTGCAACAAAATCAGGCCGGCGCTTGACTTTCCCCGCCGCTTTTCGTAAATTGTCATACGCAACCGGTGAAATATGCCAATATAAAATCCACCAGGCCAAAACATAAATAAATCAAAGTCATAAAAAAGCACTCCGTCTTCAGGCCACGAGTGGCCTACCAGGACCATCCGACCGCCGTGACATCCTCAGTGGATGCGGGTAGGAGGGGCGTGGGGTCAGCACACCGCTCTCCCGGTAGTTATGATGGTATTTTTGACCGAAGGCGCTACTATTCGGTCGAGTTGCTCCTCAATTGACATCACGAGGCTGAGTGCATCCCGAAAAATGGCAACAGCGCATGGCGGCGTGAATGGTCACACATCCAAGCGCCTACCACGCCTGACAGCGCTTAACGTCGGTGATCTCACGGGAACCGATGTATCCATCGCGGCAAGGCCGTTGCCAAATCAAAGTAATAAACTGATGAAAAATATTTATAAGCTAAGAAATATGTAAACAACAACTATAGTATGTAAGAAAAATGTGAAGAAAAATGTTCTGTAAAATTTATTTAAGTTCTTTGCATATCGATAGTGACAGTGAAGTAACCGCACCAAGTTCTTTGTTGACGGGAGAGCCCGCGGATTGATACATAGGGTGCGCGGAGAGAAGCGCTCATCATTGTCGATAGAACACTCTTGAGTAAACCTTTGTGCAGTGAAGTTGTGTGTAGAGACAGAGCGGTGTGCCTGTTCGCCACCAGCTATGTATTACCTAAAGAATACTATAATTATATAATTCCTAATTATTCATGAATTTTTTAAAATCGACGTGATGAAGACATCAAAGGTATTTATGGACTAAATGCATATTCTAGGAACCGAGCAGCCGCTACGGTCGCAGGTTCGAATCCTGCCTCTGGCATGGATGTGTGTGATGTCCTTAGGTTAGTTAGGTTTAATTAGTTTTAAGTTCTAGGCGACTGATGACCTCAGAAGTTAAGTCGCATAGTGCTCAGAGCCATTTGAACCTTTATTTTTTTTTTTTTTTTTGCATATTCTAAGTTCATTGTTACATTTTTAATCTGTTTTATACAAACGATCCCCAAACTAAAGCTTCATAAATTGAATCATTATAAAGAGTTAAAAATTTATATTCAGTCATTTTCAGAATAGATCAGTTTATCTCAGTCAATATCGTATTATTTTTCATTTAACCCAGTAACCATAAGATCTAACTTTTGTTGACTTTCCTCAATTTTTTTATTTAATAATGACATTGAATTTGGCACCAGTAACTTCAATCAAAAAAGCAAATGAATAATAAGTACAGCTTTAGCTCACATATTTGCAATCCTAGTAAATGAATGCCAACCCAAATAATTATCAGCAATTGATCAGAGTGAGTATATTCAGACATGCAGTCAGATGACGTTATCCAGAGGCGACCCAGTAAAATAAAGGGTAAGGAAAAAATACATATGCATGTTTTCAGGTTCGCTCCATAGACAACCAGTACTAAGGGCCACAGCGTAAACTTATGTGTTCACGTCGAAATAATCTTCTTTTGATCAGTCACATTAATATTGTTAGCAATAAAGGCACAAGGCGTACAACACTGTGTACGCTAAAGACTATCAGATCAGACACGTTGTCAAAAGCAAGTCCACACAGGAAAGCTGCAAGGCAAAAAAGTTCAATTCTTTTTATTTCTTTCATTAGACGGAGAGTAAGTTAAATTATTTTATTCTAGACGGGAAGGTTATCGTCTAAACGCATTAAGTTGTCTTGTGACAGCCAGAGCGAGAGCACCAGCAGCAGCGAGTACTGTTTGTATAAAGCGTTTATTTTGCATTTTGTTTACGACCTTCCACTAAGGAAGGGATTCTATTTGTGTTTATCTGCTCTGCATAGTAACTAACAGTTCTTGATAAAACTTTATGTAGTTTTCGTGTTAGATTTCTTAGTGTTTTCTTGATCGTTTAGAACAGAAAGCGCCCTAAAAACGTCTTTTGTTTGTTTCGCGGCCGTTAGCCACTAGTCACTTGAATCAGCAGTTGTCTTGTGACAGCCAGAGCGAGAGCACCAGCAGCAGCGAGTACTGTTTGTATAAAGCGTTTTTGTACTTATTTGCTGCGCTTAGCTTTTAAATAGTTTTTCTGGGAAAACCTAGCGTAGTTTTCGCGTCTCGTATTTCAGTGAGTGTTTCTTGATTATCAGAGTAGCTCATCAGAAGATTATCTTGGGAATTTGTCACCGTATAGAGTAGGGTAAACATAGTCATGTGTAGGGACTGTGGTTGTTGTGAGCGGACGCAAGGAGAATTGGCCACTCTTCGGGGGCAGGTGGAGGCTTTGTCTGTTAGGCTCATCGAGCTCGAGGCGCAGGCGTCGGCTCGTAGTGGCGTTGGGGCAACTGTGGTGAGACCTATGCCTACTTCGGTGGCCTTGGAATCACATGGAACCCCTGATGTCGCTGCGTCTTCCGGCAGTGAGCATCTTACCGGTCAGCCATCACTCCAGGGTGAATGGCGGACAGTGGTGGGCTCGCGCGTGCCTGGCCGAAAGGCGAAGGTGGGATCTGGCCGCGTGGCAGCTGCCTTACCCCTTTCCAACAGGTACGGGGTGCTTCCTAGTGGTGATGACATCGTTTCCGAGCCACCACAGGATGCCTCGCCTGTTGGGCCAGTGGCCGATTCTCCGGCAAGGTCCCGACAGTCACAGAGGGCGGGCCTATTAGTTATAGGGAGCTCCAACGTTAGGCGGGTTATGGAGCCCCTCAGGAAAATAGCGGGTAGGTCGGGGAAGAATGCCAGTGTGCACTCGGTGTGCTTGCCGGGGGGTCTCGTCCGTAATGTGGAGGAGGCCCTTCCGGCAGCTATTGAACGCACTGGGTGTGACCGGCTGCAGATAGTAGCACATGTCGGAACGAATGACGCCTGCCGCTTGGGTTCTGAGGCCATCCTTGGTTCCTTCCGGCGGCTGGCTGATTTGGTGAAGACAACCAGCATCGCACGCGGAGTGCAAGCTGAGCTTAATATCTGCAGCATAGTGCCCAGAGTCGATCGCGGTCCTCTGGTTTGGAGCCGTGTGGAGGGTCTAAACCAGAGGCTCAGACGACTCTGCGACTATAATGGTTGCAAATTCATCGACCTCCGTTATTGGGTGGAGAACTGTAGGGCCCCCCTAGACAGGTCAGGCGTGCACTACACACCGGAAGCAGCTACTAGGGTAGCAGAGTACGTGTGGCGTGCACACGGGGGTTTTTTAGGTTAGAGGGACCCCCCCCCCCCCTTGGGCGAAACGATAAAATACCTGACGGCTTACCAGAGAGGACATTATCATCGTTGATAAAGAACGTCCGTCCTCAGAGACCAAAAACAGGAAAAGTTAACGTAATATTGGTAAACTGCAGGAGTATCCAGGGCAAGGTTCCTGAATTAGTATCTCTTATTGAAGGAAATAGTGCGCATATAGTATTAGGAACGGAAAGTTGGTTAAAACCGGAAGTGAACAGTAACGAAATCCTAGACACAGAATGGAATATATACCGCAAGGATAGGATAAACGCCAATGGTGGAGGAGTATTTATAGCAGTAAAGAATTCAATAATATCCAGTGAAGTTATTAGCGAATGCGAATGTGAAATAATCTGGGTTAAGTTAAGTATCAAAGGTGGGTCAGATATGATAGTCGGATGCTTCTATAGACCACCTGCATCAGCAACCGTAGTAGTTGAGCGCCTCAGAGAGAACCTGCAGAACGTCGTGAAGAAGTTTCGTGATCATACTATTGTAATAGGGGGAGACTTCAATCTACCAGGTATAGAATGGGATAGTCACACAATCAGAACTGGAGCCAGGGACAGAGACTCTTGTGACATTATCCTGACTGCCTTGTCCGAGAATTACTTCGAGCAGATAGTTAGAGAACCAACTCGTGAAGCTAACGTTTTAGACCTCATAGCAACAAATAGACCGGAACTTTTCGACTCCGTGAATGTAGAAGAGGGTATCAGTGATCATAAGTCAGTGGTTGCATCAATGACTACAAGTGTAATAAGAAATGCCAAGAAAGGAAGGAAAATATATTTGCTTAACAAGAGTGATAGGGCACAAATCGCAGAATATCTGAGTGACCACCATCAAACGTTCATTTCTGAGGAAGAGGATGTGGAACAAAAATGGAAAAAATTCAGAAACATCGTCCAGTACGCCTTAGATAAGTTCGTACCGACTAAGGTCCAAAGCGAGGGGAAAGATCCACCGTGGTATAACAATCATGTACGAAAGGTACTACGGAAACAAAGAAAGCTTCATCATAGGTTTAAGAGTAGTCGAATAATAGCTGATAAGGAAAAGCTGAACGAAGCGAAAAAGAGCGTAAAGAGAGCAATGAGAGAAGCATTCAACGAATTCGAACATAAAACATTGGCAAACAATCTAAACAAGAACCCTAAAAAGTTTTGGTCATATGTAAAATCGGTAAGCGGATCTAAATCCCCTATTCAGTCACTCGTTGACCACGATGGCACCGAAACAGAGGACGACCGAAGAAAGGCAGAAATACTGAATTCAGTGTTCCGAAACTGTTTCACTGCGGAAAATCGTAACACGGTCCCTGACTTCAGCCGTCGCACGGACGCCAAAATGGAAAATATTGAAATAAACGATATCGGAATTGAAAAACAACTGCTATCACTTAGTAGCGGAAAAGCATCCGGACCAGACGAGATACCCTTAAGATTCTACAGTGATTATGCTAAAGAACTTGCCCCCTTTCTATCAGCAATTTATCGTAGATCGCTGGAAGAACGTAAAGTACCTAGCGACTGGAAGAAAGCGCAGGTCGTTCCCATTTTCAAGAAGGGTCATAAATCAGATGCGAATAATTATAGGCCTATTTCGCTTACGTCAATCTGTTGTAGAATAATGGAACATGTTTTGTGTTCTCGTATTATGACGTTCTTAGATAATACAAATCTCCTTCATCATAACCAACATGGATTCCGCAAACAGAGATCATGTGAAACTCAGCTCGCCCTATTTGCCCAAGAAATTCACAGTGCCGTAGACACTGGCGAGCAGATTGATGCCGTATTCCTGGACTTCAGGAAGGCATTTGATACGGTTCCGCACTTACGTTTAGTGAAAAAAATACGAGCTTACGGAATATCGGACCAGGTTTGTGATTGGATTCAGGATTTCCTAGAAGAAAGAACACAACATGTCATTCTTAACGGTTCAAAATCTGCAGATGTAGAGGTAATTTCGGGAGTACCGCAGGGAAGCGTGATAGGACCTTTATTGTTTACAATATACATAAATGACTTAGTTGACAACATCGGTAGCTCCGTGAGGCTATTTGCAGATGACACGGTTGTCTACAAGAAAGTAGCAACATCAGAAGACTCGTACGTACTCCAGGAGGACCTGCAGAGGATTAATGCATGGTGCGACAGCTGGCAGCTTTCCCTAAACGTAGATAAATGTAATATAATGCGCATACATAGGGGCAGAAATCCATTCCAGTACGATTATGCCATAGGTGGTAAATCATTGGAAGCGGTAACGACCGTAAAATACTTAGGGGTTACTATCCGGAGCGATCTGAAGTGGAATGATCACATAAAACAAATAGTGGGAAAAGCAGGCGCCAGGTTGAGATTCATAGGAAGAATTCTAAGAAAATGTGACTCATCGACGAAAGAAGTAGCTTACAAAACGCTTGTTCGTCCGATTCTTGAGTATTGCTCATCAGTATGGGACCCTTACCAGGTTGGATTAATAGAAGAGATAGACATGATCCAGCGAAAAGCAGCGCGATTCGTCATGGGGACATTTAGTCAGCGCGAGAGCGTTACGGAGATGCTGAACAAGCTCCAGTGGCGGACACTTCAAGAAAGGCGTTACGCAATACGGAGAGGTTTATTATCGAAATTACGAGAGAGCACATTCCGGGAAGAGATGGGCAACATATTACTACCGCCCACATATATCTCGCGTAATGATCACAACGAAAAGATCCGAGAAATTAGAGCAAATACGGAGACTTACAAGCAGTCGTTCTTCCCACGCACAATTCGTGAATGGAACAGGGAAGGGGGGATCAGATAGTGGTACAATAAGTACCCTCCGCCACACACCGTAAGGTGGCTCGCGGAGTATAGATGTAGATGTAGATGTAAGTTGAATCATTATTCTTTTTATTTGTTCGACGGGAAGGTTTCACCGGTGCAACGTTTGACAGCACGAAGCAGAGTTGATTGTCGTATCTTTCGGCACAGATTCCACGGGCACCGCCATAATGTCAAAGAACACTGTCGCCATCACATTTCCTACTGTCGGTTGGACCTTCCCCTTCTTTCGTTGTGATGTTGTGGTGTGCACCCATTCCAATGACGATTCCTTTGTTTCGGGGGTGAAGTGGTGGATCCACGTTTCACCCCCTGTAATGATTCGCCGCAGAAACCAGTTCCCCTCCACAGAATACTGTTCCAAAGTTGGCAGTGACGACTGGAAACATTGTCCATTGTGAACATCGGCGAGCAGCCGTACACCAATATGGCACCCAGTGTACGATATCCAAAATGCTAGTGAACAGTGGAGAGCACACTGCCATACCAAATGCTTAGCGTGCTGGAAATTTCCTGCAGTGTTATGGGCCGATCCTCGCTAATGATCACATCCACGTGGTCAACATTTGCAAAGGTAGTGGACGCTGCAAGCCTGTCTTCGCGATATTCGTCAGCGAGAACCGTGCGTTTGGTACCTGGAAGAGAGATTGCTTGATTATCATATACAGCACTGATTTCACGATGAATGTCCGTGAAATTGAGCCTTTTAGCGCAAATAAATCTGATCCTTGCACGCACCTTCAATTCGGAGTGAACATCCAGTTTATGCGTCATTGAGCCTAGCTCACTCTGCACAAACAACAAGAGGGGATGTGTCAGGAGTTACTGTCGTGTGCTACACCTTGGCCACGGACACGACACACTGCGTGTTCTCGCGGCGGGCAAGTGTAGCACACTTCCTGATTCGCCCTCGTAACAGGACGAACAGTAGCCTCGATCACTGTTGCAAATTTGCAGCTTCAGGATTCCAGCCGCTGTTGCAAATGCTCTCCATCAGGGAATGAGGCGGAGGATGACATCATGTTGTAAAAGATGTACCAATGTTTCAGCAACCGCTAAAAGTCAGCTTCTCAAGGATACGTAGAAGCAGCCCTGATCGTGTTATAAAATAAGATTCGATTAGCCATATTTGAAAGTTACCTTCACAAGGTTCATTTTTGAGGGACTGTGTCATGTTGTTAAATGATGTGCCAACGTTCTGGTCACTATTGTACATGGGCTTAGCAAGGTATGCAACTGAAGACTGCGTCATGTTTTAGAAAGATGTATCAACGTTTCGGTCACTGTTCTAAGTGGACTTACAACAGGGTATGTAGCAAAAGACCGCCAAATGTTTTCAATGGATGTACCAACTTTTCAGAAATTTCTGCAAATGAGTTTCATCACTATTTTGTAAAATGGTGTCCCTTTAGCCATTTTTGTAAGTTGTCTTCATCAGGATGTGTACCGCGGAACTGCGTCATGTCGTAAAATAATGCAACAACGTTTGAGTCATTAATGTAAGTGGGATTCAATAAAATATGTAGTGAAGAGCCGCTTCACGTTGTAAAATTATATACAAACGTTCTGGCGTCTGTTGCAACTGGGCTTAATAGCGTATGCACGAGAGGAAAATTAGAAGAGATTCGAAGCATTTGACTTGTGGTGATACAAAAGAATGTTGAAAATTAGGTCGGCTGATAAGGTAAATAGTGAGTAGATTCTCCGCAGAATAGACGAGGAAAGGATTGTATTGCAAACATTCACAAGAAGAAGGGATAGGATGATATGTCATATGTTGAAACATAGCTGTGGAGGAAGACAAAGATTGAAATAGGTCAAGTAGATAGGTTGGAAGTGCTACTCTGACCTGAAAACGTTGTCAGAGGAGACGAATTCGTGACGGGCCGCGTCAAACCAATCAGAAGACTGATGAGTTAAAAACATACATTAAAATTAAACTGTTGTAAGTGGACTACAATAGGTTATTTGGCAAAGGACCGTGTCATGTTGTAAAATGATATACAATGGTTTCGACACTATTTCAAATAGTCTTCACCATCATATGTAGTGGTTATTGGGGATAGGGGGGGGGGGGGGGGACGCGGTTGGCTGTGGTGACCACGTCGTAAGTGATGGTCCAAAGTTCCCATAGACTTGCAAATAACCTTTATCAGAGAATGTAAAGGAAGACCACATCATGTAAAATGATGCAACATCGTCTCGACCACAGTTGAGAACGGGTTTCATGAAGGTATGTTGTGGAGGAGAGGGTTGTGTTGGGAAATGATGTACCAACATTTTGGCCACTGGAGCAAGTGGCCGAAACGTTGGTATATCATTTTACAGCATGACATTTTCTACGACAAAGAAGGATTTTGCAGAAATTGGCTTCAGTCACAATAGCTCATGAACTTACAAGTGTTCGTAATGATGGCAAATAACAGCCTTTGGAGCAGTAACCGCTGGCCTAAATAAATGTTTTCCCAGACTTTGCTATTGGAATGAAGTGGCTTACATTCATGAGTAATTCTATTACAGTAATTTATATAAGTAGGTGGCTGCCTACGTAAATGGAAGGTCAGTGCTGGTAACTACCATGCGAGGTACTTTGATTCGATTCCCAGTACTGCCAGAGAGTTTTCTTTGATGGGAGGACTTGTACGGGGCACAATCAGCCACATGAGAACGACTGAGGAGCTGCTCAATTGAGCAGTATCGATTCTAAGGCCGAGAAACCTGACAACGATGGGACAATGGGAGGGCAGTATACTGACCACATGCCCTTCCATATCGCATCCGATAATGCTATTGACCGAAAATGACATGGCCGGTGGTCGGGCCCAATTGGCTCGTCCAGGGCCAGAACGCAGAAGTTTACTTTTACCCTACCTAAAAGTGCGGGAACGGCGTGGCGTGTACGTGACTACACACTGAAAGCTTCTGAGAGCTCTCTTGATCTATGGCTGATCAGCCACCGAGCCTCACTTACTGGCCTGGCCCCAAAACACGAAATTCTCAGTTGACACCGTTGTAGCGGCAACTCGGTTTAAGGTGGGAAAAGGTTAGCTTCGGTGCAATATTTCGGAGCATACATGTTGCAGCCAGGTGCGGGCCTGTTGACAGTAAGTTATGCTACCAGCGGTTGTGAAGTAGAATGGAGGCCACAGGGCTGTAGACCCCCAGAAAAGAGGAAATTCAGTGGTTTGCAAGGCGCAAGTTACGGGCAGAAGGGGCCCACTGGCCTACTTAGGTGTTATGAGTACATGACTCAATGAGTACATGACTCAGAGCAGCGCATTAGCGTGACAGAGGCGCACAGCCACATATAAATAGGCGAGGGTTCACTAATAAGTCACTGAAGTGTGACAGCTCTCATGATAGGCGAGGCGTGTCACACCACTGGCTACACGCAGCAGCAGATGGGGTGCCAGTGTTCCAGTCCATGGCAGGTCACCGGTTCGACCCTCTGAGGCCAACACAGGGTCCACAGCCAGCCAGCGGCAGACCACACCACGGCTCGCTAATGCGGGCAGTCCTGTTGGCTCCCAACACATGCTAGAGGCATCCTAAGGTAAGGGCCACTGTTTCGGACACTGGATCGCGGATACTTATGGTCGCCGCGATCTTAGCCACACCAGCAAGGAAGCATGCCATGGGCTGCCTTGCAGTCCAGCGGGCGGCGCTGAAGAGGCAGGGACACAGACCGCTGTGTCGACTGCCAGTGCATCCAGACATCGACGCAACTCTACAGCCTTACAAGGCTGACACACAACAGGACATTGTATGGGTTGCTGAGACAGCCATTCCGCGCCAACCATTTCACAGACAGCGAAGTGGTGTCCTCAGCATTGCGGGACCTGGTGACTCAGACCGAGAGGAATGGGGGTACTGTAGCTGGAAATAATAAATCACTTAGGAAACTTGGTCGACTTTTAATAAAGAGCACCCTAACAGTTTCCATCCATGACCAACAACTCCTCTACAGTGTCATAGCTAGACTCAATATGACTGATGACATATGACTAGGGAAGTAACAGAAGCAACCCCAGCTATGTACAATGCTCCTTAGACCTTGACACAGTTCAAATTTGATCAGACGGCGTATTGTGTTGATGAAACTAGCAATCGCCAGAGTGGAGGTAAACCATCAGACGCTCTTGCTTAGGCATTTCTGCATTTGAGAAATAACAGTAAACAGAAACTTGATATGATCCCACCTTCGAGAGTGAAGTGCGTGAATGGGGCCTTGTTACCTTGTTAGTGAGCAGGATGCATGGTCTCAGCCAGCTTGAACTCTGCCTTCGGCAGGCAAAGCATTGTCTTCAGTCCAGACGATCTATTTCCTCCCTTCTTCGATGGCGTTTCTGTGGTATTCGATATGTGGTTAGCAGTAACAGCACACACCTTGTGTCGATCACAGCGGAGAGGTGCTTCCGCTCAACAGTTGTTGACGTCTGGTAACAGATTGGTGAGTAGTCGTTGCACTCTCATCCATCTACCTGCTGCTACAGCCATCTCTGTCGTCATTATATTTTCACGCATCACAGATGATGGTTGCGATTGCGGTTTTCCTTGAATCAAGGAATTCACAGCACTCCCTTGCACAGTGGCATCTTACATCTCAATACCTGTACTAAGTAAGAGCCTACGGAATATCAGACCAGCTGTGTGGCTGAAGAGTTTTTAGCAAACAGAATACAGCGTGTTGTTCTCAAAGTAAAGTAACATCTGGCGTGTCACAGGGGAGTGTTATGGGACCATTGCTTTTCACAATATATATAAACGACCTAGTAGATAGTGTCAGAAGTTTCACGCTGCTTTTCGCGGATGATGCTGTAGTATACAGAGAAGTTGCAGCATTAGAAAATTGTAGCGAAATGCAGGAAGATCTGCAGCGGATAGGCACTTCGTGCAGGGAGTGGCAACTGACACTTAACATAGACAAATGTAACGTATTGCGAATACATATAAAGAAGGATCCTTTATTGTATGATTATATGATAGCGGAAAAAACACTGGTAGCAGTTACTTCTGTAAAATATCTGGGAGTATGTGTACGGAACGATTTGAACTGGAATGATCATATAAAATTAATTGTTGGTAAGGCGGGTACCAGGTTGAGATTCACTGGGAGAGTCCTTAGAAAATTTAGTCCATCATCAAAGGAGGTGGCATACAAAACACTCGTTCGACCTATACTTGAGTATTGCTCATCAGTGTGGGATCCGTACCAGATCGGTTTGACGGAGGAGATAGAGAAGATCCAAAGAAGAACGGTGCGTTTCGTCACAGGGTTATTTGGTAACCGTGATAGCGTTACGGAGATGTTTAGTAAACTCAAGTGGCAGACTCTGCAAGAGAGGCGCTCTGCGTTGCGGTGTAGCTTGCTCGCCAGGTTTCGAGAGTTTCTTAAATAGAGATGGGGCCCCTCCACGCCCGCACCAACGTGGTGACCAAACCAAAAGTTCTACTGTCACCTCCGTAAACATGTTAGTTGTCTAGTATGTGGATCACAGGATGCTGGGCTGTGATGTTGTCCGTGCGTCTGGGTAAGGCTACGCATTAACACGGTCCATCAGGTGATAGATAGTGGACGAAACGCGAGTGAGGGTAGCGATTTGAAGAGCAGAGGAAAAAAAGTGCCATGGCTCGTGCCGTGGGAAAAAAACCTCTGCGACAGTGGGATGGGTAGTAAGAGCAGTAGTGGCTTACTAGCTGCGATAGTTCATGCAAGGTTGGATTTGTTAGTATAGGTATCATGCATCATTACCATGACAAGCGATGGCGATGTGTCCCAGTTGTTGCTGCTGCTGCATTCCTGGAACAATCAAGATCGTTATACAGTAGTGGGAGATCGGCCAAAGATCATCTCACTGTGTGGGGGATGTGTGGAGCTTGTTTGCATGCAGTGTACGGTACGGCTTCCCTGTGTGGTGCCAGTTATTCGGCAGTGTACTCCAATCCAGCTGGATATCCAGTAATGGGTCTGATTAACAGGGGCTCGCCTGTGCCGTTATGTTTGCGTATGCTTGGCCATAGATGTTATGTCCTTACAAGTATGTCTTTTGGTCTTTTATGTTTCCATCTATGGTTGTGGTCGTAGTTCCCCAGATTCAGAATAAACGGGTTCTGCGAATGTCTGGAGTTTCTGTATAGTCTTGTGGTGAGTTTGTGGATTACCTCCGTGAGAGTCTCAAGTCGGTATTCCCGGTGAAGGTCCGCGATGCGTGTGTATCGTGGAGCATTGCTTATGATTTTGAGTACTTTGTTTTGTATGAGCTGCAGACGGCGCAGACGTGTAGGCGCAGCGTATCCCCAGACAGGAGCTACGTACGTCATCAGGGGTCGGATGAGTGTCATGTACATGGACCTCGACACCCTTCTGTTCAGTGTGCTACGCCTGTTGAGCATAGGATAGAGCTGTTTGAGCCTCGCGCTAGCTCGGTTGGTCATGTGTTGTATGTGGTCCCCCCAGAGTAATTTCCGGTCCAGCCAGACACCGAGGTATTTGACTTTCTCACGGAAACGTATTGGGCGTGCATGTAGAGTTATTGGTCTGCAGTAGCGGTGTTTGCGCAGTTGCTTCGGTCTTCTAGTGAACAGAACGGCTTCGCACTTGTCGACGTTTACTCTAACACGCCATTTCTCCAACCAAGGCTCGGCCACTCTGAGTGCAGTCTGTAGGCGTGACGTAATGTTTGATGGTTTCCAATCTTGCGCAAGGATGGCTGTGTCATCCGCGTAGATTGCCATCATTGTGTTGTGTGTGGTTGGGAGATCGTTTATGTAGAGGTTAAACAGCAGGGGCCCTAGGATGCTTCCCTGGGGTACTCCCGCATGTATACCGTGTTGTGTTGATTGTTTTCCCTGCACGTCAGTGTTGAAACTCCTGTCTGTGAGGTATGAGTGTATTAGACGCAGCAGCCCGTCAGGGAATCCCGCGTCGCTGAGTTTGCGGATGAGGCCGTTGTGCCATAGACGGTCGAAAGCCTTTTCGATGTCCAGGAACACTGCCCCTGTAGCTTTGTTTATGTTGAAGCCATGTGTTATATGTTCTACGACCCGTAGGAGTTATTGTGTTGTGGAGTGGTGATTCCTGAAGCCGAATTGCTCCGGTCTCAGGATGTCATTTGTTATGCAGTGCCTAGTGATGCGTTTGAGAATCACCTTCTCAACAATCTTACTGAGCGAACTCAGAAGGCTGATGGGTCGGTAATTTTGTGGGAGGCTGTGGTCTTTCCCCGGCTTCCTGAACATCAGGACCTTGGCCGTCTTCCAAAAGGCGGGGAAGTGTTGGTGTTTTAGTATAGCATTCGTTATGTGTGTTAGGTACTCAGTTGCTTTATCCGTGAACTCCTGGAGGACACGGTTTTGAATGCCATCATGACCAGGGGCTTTCCTAGCAGCGGAATGCATTATAGCCCAGGAGACTTCGGCTGTGCTAGCATGTCGAATGTCGTCGCGCGATGGTTGGGCTAGAATGCGTGTAACCTCTTGGTCAGTAGCAAGTGTGAACACTGGATCTGATGGTACCAGGTTCGGTGTGAATGACGCTGCGAGTGTTCGAGCCATTAGTTCTGCTTTCTCTTCCGCTGAGTATGCAGGTCCGTCAGGCCCTTGAAGCGTTGGGGTGTATATTTTCTCCCTGGTGAAATGTCGGGCTAGCTGCCACACGCCAGGTCGTGCGGTGTCCAGCCCTTCGAGTTTTTGATTCCACTGTTGTGTTCTATGTGTTTGTATTTTATCGTGTATGATGCCCTGTAGTCTGTTAATGTGCCGTTTGAAGTACGGACGCCTGGTGCGCTGCCATTGTCTCCTGAGGCGATTCCTCATTGAGATTAGGCCCAGGATTTCCTGGGGCAGGGCCGCACTGCGTTCTTGTGAGGTGCGATCAGGTATGGTGCCTGCCATTGCGTCCCGGACGGCGTTAGTGAGGGTTTCCACTGCCTCGTCAATTTGTCCTGTTTCGTTAATTTCGTGTATAGGTGGGATGTGGCTATCAAGCGTTTGCTTGAACAATGTCCAATTCGCACGCCCGTAGTCCAACATCTTGCGTTGTTCTGTGTGCTGCAGTGTTTCCTCGATGTATAGTATTACAGGTTGGTGGTTTGAGGGCAGATCGTTTTCAACGGCAACGTTGAGTGTCGCTGTAATGCCCTTGATGAGGGCCATGTCTATCACGTCTGGCCTGTGTCCCCTCTGATAGGGAATGTGCGTCGGTTCAGCCGGCGCTAGTGTAATGTAGTTTCTACCTAGCGAATGTTCGTACAGTTTTTTGCCGTTGGGATTTCGTATGCGTGAATTCCATTCTGGGTGTTTTGCCTTCAGATCTCCAGCGACTATTACTCGCGGTGAAATGTTGAGTAATGTGCTGATATCGCGTGTTGAGATGCCTACAGGGCTGTTGTATACCGATATCAGCGTGGTGTAGGCTCCGTTGAACTTGACTCTGACGGCCGTAGCCTCGATTTTTTCCAGTTCGGGGAGCTCTATGTTTGTGTGCTCAATGTCTTTGTGTATGGCGATTGCAGTTCCACCTGCCACGGCGTCGCCCGGTCGGTCGGTACGATAGACACAATAGCCAGGAAAGTTTAATTGTTTGTGCGGTTTAAGTTTAGTCTCGTTCAGTAGCGCGACAAGGATTCCCTTGCGCTCCATGAACGCGGCAAATTCTGCCCTTTTGTTGTGGATCGAGTCTGCATTCCAGAACAGGATCCGTGATAGTGTATGCGGGTCTGCGTTATGGGCCGGGTGTGGTGTGTTATTCATGTAAGAGTGTGAAAGAGTGTTGTGATGGCAGTGTGTATGACAGCCCAGTATTGCCCGGGTTCGGCGCTCATGAGCTGGGTGATGAGTGTAGTGACGGCCATCAGCACCTTGGTAAGGATTTGAACGGTCGTGTGTCGGGGGAATAGTGTTTCCAGTATTCCCCCAGGTGGTGTGCTGGTGTTGGGTGTGGCAGCCTGAGGTGCTGTTGTGGAGTTAGCGGCCGCTTGTGCGGGTATTGGTGTGTTGTTAGGAGCGGCATTTGTACTTTGTGGCAGAGGTTGTGGCGCCTGTGTTACTTCTGTGGTGAGGGGGATGGTAGTGTGAGTTACAGTCTCGGTGTCTTGTTGACTGTTTTCCTGTGTGTTGCTGTTCCGTTGTTGCTGTGTGGCCTGTTGTGGTGGTTTCGTGTTCCCCGCCCTGTCTTTGCGTGTGCGTCTATTCCTCCTCTGGGCTTGGGGTTCGGGGGGTTCTTGTGTGGGTGTGTTTTCTTGTATACGATGCGTTTCTTCGCAGCGCGTGATTTCCGGGAGTTGGGTCGTGTTGTTTGGGGGCATAGGTGTTGGTACCGATGCTTGCTGGGTTTCAGGTGTTGTCTGTGGTTGTTGTGTGGCTGTTGCAGCGGTTGTTTCACGTGTGTGTGTAGGGCGCTGAGGTTCCGCAGCCTGTGCCGTCCCGCCAGGGCGTGCAACCGTGGCAAACGTTACGCCGTTCCTTACTGGGTTCGGCGCTGGCCTTGGACGTGGTATGTCGTACAGTACCCTACTTATGTCTCGCTTTCGCTTCAGCGCCTGTTTGTATGAGTTGCACTGTCTGAAGTTTGCCGCATGGGGCCCACCGCAGTTGGCACAGCGTCGCTGGTTTGGTTGTATTTGTGTACATGTGTTGGATCTGTGATTGCCAGCGCATCCGCGGCAGCGAGTTGCCAGGCCGCAGCGGAGGGCCGAGTGGCCGAACCGCTGGCAGTTGTTGCATTGTTGGGGGACGTTGGGTGGTTCATAGTGTTCTACACGTACGTCCATCCGCAGAAAGCTCTTTATCTGCAGGATGGCGCGGGAATCGGCCGTGTCGGCTAACTCAACCATGTAGTGTGGTAACGGTGCGTGTGTACGGAACCCTGTCATCCGGGAGGCACTTTTGCAGTCGAATCCCAGATAACAAAGGGCCGCATGTACTGTCTCGTTGGGGGTGCTGGGGTCCACTCCCTTGATCACGTACTGCTGGGTTCTCTCGTCCAGCGTTCTGTACGTGTAATGTTCAATCTTCCGATCTTTGAGGAAGGTCAGAAGATCTTTATATTCTTTGTCTGTGGCAACGTACAGTGAGGCCCTATCCCCCGAGTACTTTGCATGTAATGTGCTGTTTATGTGCCTCTCCGCGAATGCAGTGTTAAGGGCACTAAGGTTCCCGTAGTTTTGTATAACAACCGGGGGGAAACCAGTCTTGTGTTGTATGGGCACTGCTGTGGCTTTGTGTGCTTTGTTGTTGTTCGCCACAGCTGTGTTTGCGTTTGGTTTTGTGTTAATGTTGCTAGCCTGAGATGAGATAGTGGGTGTAGGCAACAGCGCCTTTCGGTTGCCTAGCGAGTTTGGTTGCTTGCTTGTTTGTGCTGGTGTTTTTTTGGGTCTGCGTTTTGGGCCCTCCACCTGCCAGGGCCCTGTGTAGTGGTTTTCTGTATCCTCATCCGCCGCCGCTGCCTCGGTTTCTTGTGGCTGCGACGCCGGTGGGAGAATGGTGCATGACTGTCCAGTGACAGGGGAGTGTAAGGTAATGTTTAGTGTAGCTGTCTTGGTGGGAGAGACGTCCGCCCCGAAAAGTTCGGTGATTAGCCGACGCGACTCGAGCTGCTTTTGCGCTTTCGCGCCAAGCTGTCGAGCGTCGCCAGCCGCTCCCTTGCCTTCGGTAGCGGGCGGGGCGCGGGTTTCGGCGGGTGCAGTCGATCCTCGCGCCTCTTGTGTTGCAGTCTTGCTGCGGGTGATAGCAGGGGAAGTGCTGGTAGCGTCCGCCATTTCGCACTTAGGATTGTTTATTGGGTGGGAAGGGGGAAACGACAATTTTACTTTTCTCGAAAGGCGAGAGAAGTGTGTGCGTTTCTGGATGAGGTGTCGAATATAATGCTTCCCCCTACTTATACCTCCCGAGGAGATCACGAATGTAAAATTAGAGAGATTCGAGTGCGCACGGAGGCTTTCAGACAGTCGTTCTTCCCGTGAACCATACGTGACTGGAACAGAAAGGAGAGGTAATGACAGTGGCACGTAAAGTGCCCTCCGCCACACACCGTTGGGTGGCTTGCGGAGTATAAATGTAGATGTAGATGTAGAATGTGTCGAAATGGGTGTGTTTTCCTAAGTCAAGTCACGAAACGTTTCTACGAGAGCGTGCTGAAAAGTAATGCCTCCAAATTTCTTATGTGAAAACTTTAAGAGCTTTTAAACAAACCAAACGTTATTAACATTCTACAACTTCATTCTTCATTTATACGTATTCGTTTCTCAACATACTCACCCTGGTGACGAACACGTTCGTCCCAACGAGAGATCAGTTTGTTGATACCTTCACTGTTAATGTTTGACTTCGTTGAGGGATGTACAGCCTCACCTCTGCCTGGAGAACTTAATCACTATCAGAACGAAGCCCTTGAAGCTGTTCCTGAAGTTTTGAAAAGAAATGAAAATCGTCTGATCCATTTGTTGACATTGTTTCTTGTTGCTCACCGCTCGAGATTTATAAAAAAGAAAAAGTGTAGCGGTTGGTTAACCCCAGTTCATTCCCTAACTCCATTATAGTCGTCACGGTTAAATTTGATGTGACACAGTGCTTTCATATGACCACATTGAGAGATATAATTATCTTTCTTGGCGAACCCGTACAAGTTATACGCGTATCGGCCACCTACCGTTAAGTAATGTAGCATGTATTCTCTGGGATTTGCATGTCCAGAGCGACGCACACGCGAATGTTCACGAAAATTTTGTGGATTCCTTGGCCCGTTTCACTTGATTACAGTTCAGTGAAAGCACGTCGCACAACACTTGGCCCTGCACATAGCACCAGAAAAACTAGCAGCGTTATAAACGTACACGGAACGTCATCGGTTTCGGTATCGGCAGTCGGAAGTCGTAAAGCTACAGAGCGGTGTGACTGCGCCGTAGCGGCGGGACTGCGGCACTCAATCCGCCGTGCGCACACCACCCTCCGCCCCCCACCACGGGTCCTTGCCTTCAGTGGTTTACGGCGCTCTTTGTTCAACACTTTCCACCATGACATTTACTGACAGGAAACGTGCGGCCTCATAAATCCCTACAGCGAACAGCCAAATTGTTGCGGGAGCGAGTAGCTACCACCGCGGCCATTCTCTGTTCAGCATTAATTCTGTGCGAGGTGCAACCGGCGTATGTTGACACAAACACACACACTTATGCCTACACGTATACATCCATATTCCGTGAGCTACTTTCCGGACCGTGGTAGAGTGTATCTCTGGAATCCGAATCTTTTCTCTCCTTCTCTGTTTCATTCAAGAATGATGCGTGGATAATTATTGACGGTTACAATGTCTGTGCTTATAAACTGTCTGCATTTCACATTACAATGTCTGTCAGAGATGACATTTCCTAGCAGATTGACACTGTGTGCAGGACCGGGATTCGAACTCGTGTCATTTGCCTTTTTCGGGCATGTCGTGCGTCGTGCTCGGGTAGATCAGTTGGTAGAGCACTTGTCCGGAAAAGGCAAAGATCCCGAGTTCGAGTCTCGGTGCGACACACAGTTTTAATCTGCTAGTAAGTTTCATATCACCGCTCACTCCGCTGCAGAGTGAAAATTTCATGCAAGCATGCCTGAAGGAACAGATTCGCATTTTTGCGAATCCGGATTGACGTCATCTGTTTATGACAGATGAAAATTTGTGACGGACCGGGTCTCGAACCCAGATTTCCCGCTTATCACGAACGGTCGATCTTACAACTTGGATTATCCGAGCGTGCCTCCAGGACCGATACAAACTTCCCAACCCTCACGCTGGCGAATTTCGAGGTTCTCACACAGGGAGGGATAAATATTTTATCTTCATTTAATCCGTCGAGGCACGGGTAGATTATCCATGGTTCCACTGTCCGTGTTTATGGATGCCTGGAGAACAAGTTAATGTTATAATGTGAACATACAAACACTGCACAAACACAGATATTTTGACCATCAGTGATGTATCCATACCACGAAGGGCTAAAATGACCACAAAATATTTCTCTCTCCCTGTGCGGATATCACGAAATGTACGAGTGTAAGGGTTGCGGACTCCATGACATCAGGAAGTGTGGGTAGGTCTTTGGGCATGCTCGGATAGCCGATACGGTTAAGGTGACCGCTCGCGGTAGGTGGGAAATCATGGTTCGGCAAAGTTTCCCATTTCTCACAAAGATGTCCATTCTCAAATGCGAACCAATTTCGTAATAATGCGTGGGAAGAACAACGGTCGATAAACCACCGAATGAGCTCTAATTTCCCTGACTTCTTCATCGTTGTCCTTTTGCGAGACGCGTTTAGGAAGAAGTGATGCTTCCGGACTCTGCTTGCAAAGTAAGTTCTCGAAATTTGAAATAATAAACCACTCCGTGATGCACAACGCTTCTCTAGCAGTGTCAGCCATTGTAATTTTTCTATTAATCTCCAAAATGCTCTCGAAGCTGTCTGAAAGGTCCCATGTTGAAACGCGTCGCTGTTCGTTGGGTCTTCTCGATATCCTCTGTCTTTCCAACTTGGTAATGAATCCAGTCTGATAATCAGTATTCAGGAGCTGTGCTAAAGAGTATTTCGTAGGCCACTTCTTTACTGGATGAATTACGTTCCCTCAAGATTCTTCGATTGTCGGCCTGGCATATGCTTTTGCTACTATTTCTTTCTTGATCCTGCTACCCTAAGTCACTCGGGATGGTTATGCTGAAGTATTTTACAGCAGTTACTGTATCCACTGCTTTGTTGCATATAGTACAATCGAAGAGTAAAGCATGTCTGCATCTATTTTTGCGCAAAACGTTAAATTTATCTACAGTCAGTGCTTACAACAACAGTTATTCCTCTGCAGATCTCGCCGCGTTTCACAACAGTCTTGAACAGTTTCACCCCTCCTCCAGGCGACAGCATCGTCCGCAAATTCACGATGCCCCAGTGTTAACTACTATATCATTAGTAAAAACGGTAAATAGTAACGGCCGTATAACGTTACTATGGGTACTCCTGAAAATTACCTTTATACCCGTGTTTTACTTCCATTAACGACAAAATGTCCAGTTTTACCTACAAGGAAGCCTTGATTAATGACAAATTTATTCCAGCACGCGGTAAGCTCGTATTTCGTTCACTAAATAACAGTGAAGAACTGTGTAGAATACTCCATGGAAGTCAAGGATCACATCTCACAAGGGTGCCTTTGTACGCTGTGCCCTGAATCTCTTAAACTAAAAGAGCGACATGACTTTCGCTATATCTCTTCTTGCGGAATCCATGTTCCTTTTTACAGATGAGTTATATTGCATGAGCATCCGAAATGTTCTATAATTCGAAAAGAGATTCATGTCAGCGGTATAGGCCTGAAATTACCAGCATCGATCCGATGTGCCATTCTGAAAGCTTCAAACTAAAACGTCAAACAGGCAACTTGAAGTATTGATGGAGGTATGTGATAGGAGTATGAAATCTCTATATGTAAAAGGACGTATCTTGACTGACTGACTAACTCATTCATCATCGTACAGCGCAAACCGCTAAAGATAGAAACTTGACAATTGGAGAGGGTATGATCTTATATTGTAGGCGATTTCTTGATATTCCGCTCCTAAAAGGGTCAAATAGGGGATGAAAGGTTTTTGAAAATATGTCACTATTAAAACAATTTTGAAACTATAACCACGAAAATTGGTATTTGGTTTCTCGGTCTAGAGATAAAAAAATATCAGATTTCGTATTTTTGGAAATTTAATACCTAAGGGGTGAGTGAGTGGGTGAATTCTTTTTGTAAATAACTCATTATTAAAGAACTACTACAGCATTTTTAAAGCTACATCTATGAAAATTGCTATAACTTCTCGTTTGCAAACGAAAAGAGAAATACGTGTTTCATTGTTTTTGGAAATTCAACCACTATGAGGCTGAAATAGGGGGCGAATTTTTAAGAAAATATTTCATTGTAAAAGCATTTTATAGCTAAATTTGTATCTAGTTTCTCAGTTAGAAATTTAAAAAATACGTCTTACGGTGTTTTTGGAAATTAAACCCTTAAGGGCATAAGCTCCGTCTCAAGCGCTCGTCTGGAAGCACTATTCAAATTATAACTTCCTTCTCTGTTAATAGGAATTTCTACCCGTTCTTTTATTATGCGTCCCAGTAAGACGATGTAAGGGAAAGGAACTTCCTTTTCTCAAAACTGTTGTTGTGCCCTTCCGTAAGGATATATTCCGCAGTCGCTAATTTCTCCAGATTTCTGTACCTGACGTGCCGTCTAGGTTCAGCAGACATAGCAGAAGCTCAGATTACGAAAGGATGGGAAAGGAATTCAATCCTATCCTTTTCAAAGGAACCATCCCGGAATGTGAGTCCAGTGTGCTAACCACTTGTCTTGGTGTTTATGTTCGCTGCAGCACTAGGCTACGAAGCGAATTGTCTGACCTATGTAATATTCCCAAGATTCGCGTGGTTTTTTTGTAGACGCTTATGACGAAGTACATGATGTTAATCTTCGAAAGCTCCCGATTTAACACCGATTTGACGCCGTTTGGACACCGAAAAGATATTATACTACTGTGTCGAACCACGATGAACTTCGATCTTATATCGGAGGACTGTTACTTTTAATTTATTTTCCTGATATTATGTCCGGGATAAAAATACAAACACCATGCGTATTTTCATATCTGCATATATAAGAGAGTAAGATAGATAATGTTATCGACAGGCGCAGTCTCTAGTCTATGGTTACATGTCGTCGGTACCTCTTGTTTATATTCGAATGATTAGTCGCATGTAAAGAGAGCAAAAGACAGAGGTCGACTTGAGAACAGCCAAGTAGCTGATGATTTGAAAAAAATAGAGCATCTAGGTTGAGAGAATATATATAAATGACCTAGTAGATTGTGTCGGAAGTTCCACGCGGCTTTTCGTGGATGATGCTGTAGTATACAGAGAAGCTGCAGCATTAGAAAATTGCAGCGAAATGCAGGAAGATCTGCAGCGGATAGGCACTTCGTGCAGGGAGTGGACACTGACCCTTAAGACAGACAAATGTAATGTATTGCGAATACATAGAAAGAAGGATCCTTTATTATATGATTATATGATAGCGGAAATAACACTGGTAGCAGTTACTTCTGTAAAATATCTGGGAGTATGCGTACGGAACGATTTGAAGTGGAATGATCATATAAAATTAATTGTTGATAAGGCGGGTGCCAGGTTGAGATTCATTGGGATAGTCCTTAGAAAATGTAGTCCATCAACAAAGGAGGTGGCTTACAAAACACTCGTTCGAACTATTCTTGAGTATTGCTCATCAGTGTGGGATCCGTACCAGGTCGGGTTGACAGAGGAGATAGAGAAGGTCCAAAGAAGAGCGGCGCGTTTCGTTACAGGGTTATTTGGTAAGCGTGATAGCGTTACGGAGATGTTTAGCAAACTCAAGTGCCAGACTCTGCAAGAGAGGCGCTCTGCGTTGCGGTGTAGCTTGATGTCCAGGTTTCCAGAGGGTGCGTTTCTGGATGAGGTATCGAATATATTGCTTTCCCCTACTTATACCTCCCGAGGAGATCACGAATGTAAAATTAGAGAGATTCGAGCGTGCACGGAGGCTTTCCGGCAGTCGTTCTTCCCGCAAACCATACGCGACTGGAACAGGAAAGGGAGGTAATGACAGTGGCACGTAAAGTGCCCTCCACCACACACCGTTGTGTGGCTTGCGGAGCATAAACGTAGATGTAGATGTAGATGTAGATGTACATGGCAGAAGGCGTGTTGCACCACGAATTTCCATTCCCTTTCGTGTATCACTCACAAGTTGAGTGGGGTAGAAGAAATTGTCTATATGTCTCCGTGCGAACCCTAATTTCTCTTTCGCGGTCCTTAGGGAAAATGTACGTTGGTGGCAATAGAATCGTTCTCTGGTCAGCCACAAACGCCGGTTCCCTAAAATCTGTCAATAGCTTTTCACGAAAAGAATGTCGCCTTCCGTCACTGATTCCGATTTGAATTTACGAAGAATTTCCGTACTACCCGTTTACTGATCGAATCTCCCGGTAACAAACCTAATGTAAGGTGGTCATATCGTTTTGGTTTATGTATGTTATCGATGTGGACGTCAGAGAGAGAGAGAGAGAGAGAGAGAGAGCAGGTTATGTTATTGTTAAACAATCTTTGGTCTTGTTGCGGCACATTCTTTGCCTCTGCGCAGAACCATTCTTAGTTGAAGTGTGGTAAGCGATGGACGTATTCTGTAGCACAGTGTTAACTTGTGATTGTATTTGTAAGATGGAGAAAGATTGATTGCAAAGGACAGCCAGTATGAATAAGATAAATATATTAAAAAGAGACGAGAATATAAATTTTGTATAATGTTATTGCTTTCTGAAGAGAAAAAGTCTGAGGTATCACTGCTGCACTGTACGGCTAGTTTGCAGAATAATTATTGTCAGCTACTTAACGCGCTCAGAGCTGAGAGAAAGTCCAACCCACTTCCCTAAATCATGCATTAACATATGAACTGATTAAGCTATTTGATTTTCATAGAAATTCTATGTTTATATTGTACCCTTTATAAATCACTTTTCACTTTGTTAAGTATAGTACTGTTGAGACCAATGTTATGTGTGATGATCACGCGGAGTTTTACACTGTCTTCTTGAACTTATGCTTCATTCTAAAATCGTTGTCTTGGAATAACATTCATTCCACAGTTTATCATTACGCATTACCACTTTTCACAGTTTGAATATAGATTGGAAATTTGATTTAGAAACAGAAATGTATCTTAGCCACTGACTGCTTGCCGTTTGCTGTTGTGTTCTCGAGAAATCTGCAACAATGTTGTCAAGACGCGAGGTAAGTGGAAATTTTGATTATGGGAAGATAACTGTTGTGCTTCAGCTGAGCGTCTAATATAAAGACAAGTTACATTCAGAACTGCAGTTAAGTACATATTACAGGGTGTCTACGACCCGGGACAACCGGGAGATCCGGGAAAAACCCGAGAATTTTTTCATCCGGGAGAAAACCGGGAAAAACCCGGGAATTTTTTAGAATTCCAGGCGTCTATTATTGTTTTAGTTTTCAGTTAAATTTTTGTGATTTTCACTGGTAAGAATCAATACTCCAACAAAGGATATTACTCTATCCCGCTTCTGCGGAATAATACTGCAGCAACAAAACATGAACGAGAAGGTAAAAAACACGAAAATAATACTTAAGTCGTCGAGGAAATGCGCCATATACAACAGCAAAACATAGTGCTCATACAAGCGTCTGCCAACAGCAAAGTGTGTCAAAGGCTCTAGGAAGACTATGCAATGCTTCCTAACAACAAATTACCTCCGATGAGCATGACGTGACAGATAGTACTGGTACTCAAGAAAATTTACATCCGAATCTGGACATACGAATGTGCACTTTAAGCCGAATTATGCATTTTAGTATGGTTCACGAATTCCGATACTCTTTGAAGTATCCTCTGATGTCTTGTTTCTTTTGTTACATGGTGCAAGATCTTTTAATGTTTTACACGTACGAACATACGAGCTTCCTGCGTCATCGTAGCTGCGCATGAGCAGTGGCGCCTGTTACCTGGTGCTCTCTGGCAACTGCTGAAACGAATCAATTTCTAACAGGTCACGGGAAAATATTGCGGATGGTTGTTTGGAAAGCGTTACTTTTATACAAGATGAACAATGTGCGAGAATGTACGATGAATTTCTGAAATCACACAGCGTTTGACCCTCAATTAAAAATCAACTCTTTGAGGACGACCATCTAGAAGAATTTCGAGCCCAAAAGATCGGAAATTTACGTCGTTATTAAAATTTTTGCTAGCACGTTTGTGTGATATATCTGAAAGTGTAACACGCGCAAAAAAGATCAACATTATATGTGGAAGCTTAGCGTCTCTTGCAGCTTATTAATCTTCGAGACGACGATTATATGTGATAGCTTTGTTTTTCTTGGAGCAACACTATGGACATTAATTTACCCCATTAACTTTTCCTATATGTGTTTTCGCGCTACTTAAGAGTGGTCTTCCTATTGGCTGACTACGTGCTACGTATCCTATGCTGTCTTCGGCTGGCGAGATCACGTGACATGAGCTATGACTGGATTACAAAAGCGCGTCGCAATCTTGATTTCAATGCTTTGGAAAGTGACATGCGGTGTATGGTGGAATTCGAATTTATACCTTCATAACACGAAAACATACAGCGTACATGTTGCTGCACATCGAAGATCTTTCCAAAACGTGTTTTGTTCCCCCTTAGTTTCGTTTCCCAAAGTGCCTGAAAATTTTACGTCGGCATATAAAACCATAAACATTCAAAGGACTGATAAGTTTTACATTGCCAAGGAAAACTAAACTATTACTTAACACGGGAAAAGTGTGTGTTCACCAGGGAGAAAGTGTATTTTCAACCGGGAAATCCGGGAAAAATCCGGGAAATTTTTTCCTTGTCCCTGTATACACCCTGATTATGTTCTGTTTACTCACAGTTCAGCATGTGAGTTTAAGGTGGATAACAGTTTACGGGGACATAGTTTTGGTAATACTTAGACTTTTATGGAATGGGTAGTAGGGTTGGACTAAATTTCATACAGAAACAAATATAATGGGGAGGTTACAGTGGCTCTGAATTGCTTCAGTTTCTTCTTTTAATCCGACCTGGTGGCGATCCCAAACGCTCGAACAGTACTCAAGAATGGGTCGCGAAACTGTTCGTCACATGGGTTGCTTTAGTTGCTTTATAGATGAGAAACAGTTTCCTACAATTCACATTCCCTACTACCTATCTTACGAACTCTCTCCATTTTATACCGCTTGTAAGTTGGCTGTTCAGGTTTTTATGTTGATAACACCACGTAGCGCTCTTATGTAAGTAGGCTGTTTAGGGTTTTATGTTGGTAACGCCACGTACTGCTCTGTCTGAAAATCACTGACTGTGCTTTGTGCAGTCTGTGGCTGGTTGGACTCATTGTTGAAATATTCACTAGTGTAGTGTTGGCCAGTTGGATGTAAACAGCGCGTAGCGTAGTGCAGTTGGAGGTGAGGCGCCAGCAGTGCTGGATGTGGAGAGGAAGATGCCAGAGTTTTGAGGACGGACGATCTGGACGTGTGTCCGCCATAAAAATGAAATTTGTAAAGATGGATATGATGAATTGATAGATATATATATGATGACTTTTGAACATTATTAAGGTAAATACATTGTTTATTCTCTATCAAAATCTTTTATTTGCTAACTGTGCCTATCAGCAGTTAGTGCCTACAGTAGCTAGAATCTTTTATTTAGCTGGCAGTATTGGCGCTCGCTGCATTGCAGTAGTTCGAGTAACGAAGATTTTTGTGAGGTGAGTGATTCATGAAAGTTAAAGGTTATTGTTAGTCAGGGCCATTATTTTGTAGGGATTACTGAAAATCAGACTGCGTTGCGCTACAAAAAATATTGTGTGTCAGTTTAGTGTTGGTCAGAATAAGTAAAGAGAGAAATGTTCAAATGGTTCAAACGGCTCTGAGCACTATGGGACTTAACAGCTATGTTCATCAGTCCCCTAGATCTTAGAACTACTTAAACCTAACTAACCTAAGGACTTCACACAACACCCAGTCATCACGAGGCAGAGAGAAATGTCTGAGTACGTTCAGTTTGGCTCAGCTGTTTGAAAATCAAATAACTTAGGGCTTTTCCAGCACTGTCATTTATAAATTTTTCCAAGGGGAAGTTTCACGCTTTGCAGTGTTGGGCCTAGATAATTAACGGACACGAGTGAAGCAGTACAGCTGTAACAACATTTCGAGCATTAAAGGAATGTTATCCGCATTAACTGAAATAATAATGAAGATGCTGGATATTCTTAAGCCCGGACTGCTTGCTTGAGGTCACGTCTGGAGCGGTATGAGTGCGGGGCGACATCTCGCTATCGGCTGGAGGCGGCGGAGCGCAGAGGTCGTGCGCGCGGCGCTTCTCTTTGCGCCGCTAATGGAATCAAGGGCAGGGATGACAGTTCGCTGGATCAAGGCGGCGCATTCCCCACCCTCCAGGCGCCGCCTCCAGCTCCGAGACCACTCTCTGGCGTTTCCGGCGCGCGTCGCGACTCCCTTTCTCCAGTGGAAGCGCCCGCCCCCTCGTCCCCCCTTTTCTGCCGCACGGCTGTATCTGACGTTTCTCCAGATTCCTCCTTCCGCTACTCGTGCCGCCTCCAGTGGGCGGGGTGGGGCGCCGCTATCTGCGCTGCTCGGCCGCCTGGAGCCCATATTTCAGCAGGTCGCATTTTAATATCCGCCGGCAGGAACGCGAGATCCGCCGCCGCTGTGTGCTGCGCGCTGTGAGGACTGCATTCGCGTGGCGCGGGCCGGGGCCAGTCGATCAGCCACCTATGTGAGCGCCGGGGTTCCCTAGCGACGCGCTGCCGTCATTGTCTGGAGATAACCTGTCGGCGGCGGCTGCCGACGGAAGCTGCGAGCGGGCACTGCGTCGCGACTACTGTACTCCGCTGCAGGGGCAGAAACCTCTCGGCTTCTCTGCACGCCTCGCTGTTCTCTACTTTCAGCAGACTCCTGTACTTCTCTCCAGCTCAGTGATCTATAGATGGTCTTAGCGATACAAGTGCCGATATTTCTCTTGCTGACTGAGGACAGTGCCTGCACAACATTAAGTCATTATTTACTTCATTGGCGGACTAATATTTATAGCTACAATTAGTACCGTAGTTTAAGGTCGAATCGTACCTCCAAGAAAACACGGCACAAACAAGCCGTTAAGATTTATTTGTCCCTGGGCAGCAGAGCAGGCATTGAAGTCTGAACATGTGGATACAGAACAGTCTATAGTGACAGCGTAGTCCACTGCACAGTGCAGTTACGACCGTGCAGAAATCATTAGGGTTTAAATTATGTGATGTGCTTGCGGCAAGACTGTGAGATGCGGAGAAAAAATATAATGAAGTTCGTATATACGCTACTCATCATCATCATCATCATCATTCAAGAGTGATTATGCCTTTCAGCGTTCAGTCTGGAGCATAGCCTTCTTATAAAATTCCTCCATGATCCCCTATTCAGTGCTAACATTGGTGCCTCTTCTGATGTTAAACTATTACTTCAAAATCATTCTTAACCGAATCCAGGTACCTTCTCCTTGGTCTGCCCCGACTTCTCCTACCCTCTACTGCTGAAGCCATGAGTCTCTTGGGTAACCTTGCTTTTCTCATGCGTGTAACATGACCCCACCACCTAAGCCTGTTCGCCCTGACTGCTACATCTATAGAGTTCATTCCCAGTTTTTCTTTTATTTTTCCTCATTGTGGACACCCTCCTGCCATTGTTCCCATCTACTAGTACCTGCAGTCATCCTAGCTACTTTCATATCCGTAACCTCAACCTTGTTGATAAGGTAACCTGAATCCACCCAGCTTTTGCTCCCATACAACGAAGTTGGTCGAAAGATTGAACGGTGCACAGATAACTTAGTCTTGGTGCTGACTTCCTTCTTGCAGAACAGAGTAGATCGTAGCTGAGCGCTCACTGCATTAGCTTTGCTACACCTCGCTTCCAGTTCTTTCACTATGTTGCTATCCTGTGAGAACACACATCCTAAGTACTTGAAACCGTCCACCTGTTCTTTGTTCCTCCTATTTGGCACTCAATCCTTTTATATCTCTTTCCCACTGACATTACTTTCGTTTTGGAGATGCTAATCTTCATACCATAGTCCTTACATTTCTGATCTAGCTCTGAAATATTACTTTGCAAACTTTCAATCGAATCTGCCATCACAATTAAGTCACCCACAAGACTGCTTATTTTGTGTTCACATTTCTTAATCTCACCCAGCCAGTCTATTGTTTTCAACATATGATCCATAAATAATATGAACAACAGTGGAGACAGATTGCAGCCTTGTCTTACTCCTGAAACTACTCTGAACCATGAACTCAATTTACTGTCAACTCTAACTGCTGCCTGACTATCCATGTAAAGACCTTTAATTGCTTGCAAAAGTTTGCCTCCTATTCCATAATCTCGTAGAACAGACAATAACGTCCTCCTAGGAACCCGGTCATATGCCTTTTCTAGATCTATAAAGCATAGATACAATTCCCTGTTCCACTCATAACACTTCCCCATTATTTTCCGTAAGCTAAAGACCTGGTCCAGACAACATCTAAGAGGCCTAAACCCACACTAATTTTCATCCAATTGGTCCTCAACTAATACTCGCACTTTCCTTTCAACAAACCCTGAGAAGATTTTACTCACAACGCTGATTAAAGAGATACCTCTGTAGTTGTTACAATCTTTTCTGTTTCCATGTTTAAAGATTGGTGTGATTACTGCTTTTGTCCAGTCTGATGGAACCTGTCCCGACTCCCAGGCCATTTCAATTATCCTGTGTAGCCATTTAAGACCTGACATTCCACTGTATTTGAAGAGTTCTGACTTAATTTCATCCACCCCAGCTGCTTTATTGCACTGCAATCTATTGATCATTTTCTCCAGTTCCTCAAATGTGATCATATTTACATCATCATTCCTATCCCATTGTACATCGAAATCTGAAACATTACTGATCGTATTTTCACCTACATTGAGCAACTCTTCAAAATATTCCCTCCATCTGCCCAAGGAATCCACAGGATTCACCAGCAGTTTTCCTGACCTGTCCAAAATACTTGTCATTTCCTTCTTACCTCCCTTTCGAAGACTGCTAATTACACTCCAGAATGGTTTTCTAGCAGTTTGACCCAAAGTCTCCAACCTGTTTCCAAAGTCTTCCCAAGATTTCTTCTTGGATGCTGCAATTATCTGTTTGGCTTTGTTTCTTTCTTCAGCATAACTTTCTCTGTCTACCTGAGTTCTAGTATGTAGCCATTTTTGATACGCCTTCTTTTTCCTTTTACAGGCTCCCTTGACTGTGTCATTCCACCACGCTGTTTGCTTCATCCTACCTTTACACACTACTGTTCCAAGACATTCTTTAGCCACTTCTAGTACTGTGTCCCTGTTCCTTGTCCATTCCTTTTCCAATGACTGTATTTGACTACATTCAACTAACTGGTACCTTTCCGAGATCACTGTTATGTACTTGTGCCTGATTTCCTTATCCTGAAGTTTCTCCACTCTTATCCTCCTACATATGGACCTGACCTCCTGCACTTTCGGCCTCACAATCCCAATTTCACTGCAGATTAAATAATGATCAGTGTCATCAAAGAATTCCCTGAATACACGTGTGTCCCTCACAGCCTTCCTGAATTCCTGATCTGTTATTATATAGTCAATGACAGATCTGGTTCACCTGCCTTCCCAAGTATACCAGTGAATGTTCTTATGTTTAAAAAAGGAGTTTGTGATTACTAAGCCCATACTGGCACAGAAATCCAAGAGTAGTTTCCCGTTCCTGTTGGCCTCCATATCCTCTCCAAATTTACCCACAACCTTTTCATACCCTTCTGTTCGATTTCCAATCCTGGCATTAAAATCACCCATGAGCAGAACACTGTCCTTGTCCTTTACTCTAACAACTACATCACTGAGTGCATCATAAAAAATATCCATCTTATCTTGATCTGTCCCTTCACAATGCGAATATACTGACACAATCCTAATTTTCTTGCTAGACACTGTCAAATCCATCCACATCAGTCGTTCGTTTACATACCTTATTGCAACTACGCTGGGTTCCATTTCTTTCCTGATGTAAAGCCCTACTCCCCATTGTGCTATTCCTGCTTTGACTCCTGACAGGTAGACCTTGTATTCTCCCACTTCCTCTTCTTTCTCACCCCTTACCCGAATGTCACTAACAGCTAAAACGTCCAGCCCCATCTTACTTGCAGCCTCTGCCAGCTCTACCTTGTTCCCAGAGTAGCCCCCATTGATATTAATAGCTTCCCATCTCATTGCCATTTGTTTGCCAAGTCGGATCTTAGGAGTCCCTGGTTTTTCAGTTAGAGGAGGGACTCCGTCACCTCCAAAGGTCCGAGGCATTTTGCTCTGATTGTTGCCAACATCATATTTAAAGTACCAGGGAAGCAGGTTGCTAGCCTTACTTGCCCCGAGTTCCATTGAGTTTTACCCCTAACGGTTTAGGGACTAACCAGTGGATCTGGTAGTCTTTGCCGTATGAGCACAAAGGTAACCACGACTCAGAATATGTCCGAGATGCCCAGCCTTATTCCAAAGTAACTGGTATCCCGACTGTCGGGACCACTTACTTGGCCACTCATACGTTGCCCGTGGTTCATCAACTAGCACATGACTACAGGAACCCACACCATGAACCACAACGCTACTGGCCATTAAAATTGCTACACCACGAAGATGACTTGCTACAGACGCGAAATTTAACCGACAGGAAGAAGATGCTGTGATATGCAAATGATTAGCTTTTCAATGCATTCACATAAGGTTAGCGCCGATGGCGACACCTATAGCGTGCTGATATGAGGAAAGTTTCCAACCAATTTCTCATACACAAACAGCAGTTGACCAGCGTTGCCTGGTGAAACTTTTGTGTGATGCCTCGTGTAAGGAGGAGAAATGCGTACCGTCAACACTTTGATAAAGGTCGGATTGTAGCCTATCGCGATTGCGGTTTATCGTATCACGACGTTGCTGCTCGCGTTGGTGGAGATCCAATGACTGTTAGCAAAATATGGAATCGGTGGTTTCAGGAGGGTAATACGAAACGACGTGCTGGATCCCAACGCCTCGTATCACTACCAGTCGAGATGACAGGCATCTTATCCGCATGGCTGTAATGGATCGTGCAGCCACGTCTCGATCCCTGAGTTAACAGTTGGGGACGTTCGCAAGACAACAACCACCTGCACGAACAGTTCGACGACGTTTGCAGCAACATCGATTATCAGCTCGGAGTCCATGGCTGCGGTTACTCTTGACGCTGCATCACAGACAGGAGCTCCTGCGATGGTGTACTCAACGACGAACCTGGGTGCAGGAATGGCAATACGTCATTTTTTGGGATGAATCCAGGTTCTCTTTACAGCATCATGATGGTCGCATCCGTGGTTGGCGACACAGCGGTGAACGCACATTGGAAGTGTGTATTCGCCATCGCCATACTGGCGTATCACGCGACGTGATGGTATTGGGTGCCATTGGTTACACGTCTCGGTCATCTCTTGTTCGCATTGACGGCAGTGTGAACAGTGGACGTTTACATTTCAGATGTGTTACGACCCGTGGCTCTACCCTTCAAATGGCCCTGAGCACTATGGGACTTAACAGCTTTGGTCATCAGTCCCCCAGAACTTAGAACTACTTAAACCTAACTAACCTAAGGACATCACACAACACCCAGTCATCACGAGGCAGAGAAAATCCCTGACCCCGCCGGGAATCGAACCATGGAACCCGGGCGCGGGAAGCGAGAACGCTACCGCACGACCAGGCTCTACCCTTCATTCGATCCCTGCGAAACCCTACATTTCAGCAGCATAAAGCACGACCGCATGTTGCAGGTCTTGTACGGGCCTTTCTGGATACAGAAAATGTTCGACTGCTGCCCTGGCCAGCACATTCTCCAGATCTCTCACCACTTGAAAACGTCTGGTCAATGGTGGCCAAGCAACTGGCCCGTCAAAATACGTCAGTCACTACTCTTGATGAACTGTGGTATCGTGTTGAAGCTGCATGGGCAGGTGTACCTGTACACGCCATCCAAGCTCTGTTTGACTCAATGTCCAGGCGTATCAAGGCCGTTATTACGGCCAGAGTTGGTTGTTCTGGGCACTGATTTCTTAGGATCTATGCACCCAAATTGCGTGAAAATGTAATCACATGTCAGTCCTAGTGTATTTGTCCAATGAATACCGGTTTATCATCTGCATTTTTTCTTGGTGTAGCAATTTTAATGGCCAGTAGTGTATTATGGTATCAATGATCACATCTGCAGCCCTGTCTGACACACTGTACATTTAATTTGTATTCCTCTGCATCGACCTGTCACAATCAGAATTAATATCAAATGTACACTTAAATGCAGAAAATAAATAGGGTGACTCATGATGTAGAATCTGTACACGGTAGCGAGAGTGCAGGCCATTGGTAGCTCAAGGAATCAATATGAAAATGTTAAACATTTTGTTGAGAGTCGTGTTACTACACTGGTAGCAGTGCGGCACGGTAGCCACGTCCCCTTTAGCACATGGCGTGGTTGACTCATGGTTCGCTGCTGTGCCAGCTGTCAGTCAAGAGGCCGGTCTTGACCTCTGCGGCCAGTAATGCTGCCACACAGAAGCCCCCTCAGCAACTGGTGCCGCACTTAGGTGCGGCGTTGCTGCTCGTGGAGGGCGTCAGTGATGCGGTAGCCAGTTAGAACTCTCGTACAGAATGACAGCCTCCAGGAGTGAAACTCGCCTCTGCAAGCAAAGGCTTGAAGCGCCACGTTTTCCCCACCAGTGAAGAAGGTGACATACTCCTGTTATTCAGTGAGCATGGATGTAACGCCATGTATAGAGAGGAGGACTTGGTGCTAGAAGATGGTCCATCGGTGGAGGGGGCCTAAACTTGTGCCAGCTACTTACTGAGCCATAGAGCACTGCGAATACCTCTACTAGAAATGGCGCCTATTTATACTGGTTAACTCCTAAATTGTTGTGCCGCTGTACTGTTACTAGCCATGTACAGAGTAGTAAATCCGTGGGTTGACGGTGTAGGTCTTTCTACTGCATCGACAGGATTGAGTTTTTGATTTCGCCTGCCTCCCAGTGCATAAACAGCCATGTTGCTGCAACTGGCACGCTGATGCCTTGACACCCGTCATCTGCTTATGGGCTCTTCAATTGATGGAGCTGAGCTGCCATTTTCCACAGTATCGCCAAAATTTGTGACGTTACTTCATCACCCTTATTTCCGTAGGCAAGTACATAACTATGTCACATAGATACTTGAGATCTGCGACATCTTCTGGAAAGCAAAAATGTAGAGTTGTGCCTTTCTGGCCTCATGTGATCCAATCGGGATCAACAGACCGCCACGTTATCATCAACCAATGGCGTCATTTGGGTGTGGTATGGAGATGCTTAGGGTCAACACATCACTCTTCCAGCTGTTTTCGGCTTTGAAGACCTTGGAGCTTCTCATTCAAGTCGCTTCTCAGCTGACATCACATGGCTGATTGGATACCTTTCCAATACTCTCGTCAAGTAAAAACCGCTGGAAGAACCGGGCACAGAATTTAGGTCATACACGGGGCATGCAGTCACCCTGACCACTTTGTTACAGATGTGGACGCACAGCGTAAAGTAACTGAAAAAAATTGTGTAGGTTTTTTTCTAAATGATTAGTTTAGAACTGTTTCAGGTGTTAAATAATTACCAGAAATCACTACATCTCAAGAGAGAGCGAAATCGGCAATCACTCACTTATGTCCAAGCAAATTTCCAACGTGAATTTCCAAGGGAGCTACCAGATTTTAAGACTGTTGGGTTTTTCCGAAACCCAGGTGCTTACGTTTTGGTTGTTAGCCTTCGCGTCTGTGCAGAAGGTTCCTTCGTCAGAGAACAGAGAAATAATTAAATATTTGCGATATTACCCGATACAGTCTAAATGTCGACAGAAAATTCATGGCGACGCTGAAAGTTGTATCGCTTCTATACTGGTATGATTGCAGCTTTTTGCTAGCAACATCGTTCAAGCAGCACCTTATGAACAACTGAGCGCTTGATGTTTACCTGTCATGACGCTCGGCGAACTGACTTTGATGGGCTTTTCGAGAGATGTCTCTCATCTTCTCTACCGTTTCATCAAACATGTTTTTCCAGCAAAATCACACTGTCTATTTACACTCCCAGTGATTCAAATGGCTCTGAGCACTATGGGACTAAACTTCTGAGGTTATCAGTCCCTTAGAACTTAGAACTACTTAAACCTAACTAATCCAAGTACATCACACACATCCATGCCCGAGGCAGGATTCGAACCTGCGACCGTAGCGGTAGCGCGGTTCCACACTAGCGCGTAGAACCGCTCGGCCACCCCGGCCGGCCACTCCCAGTGGCTAGGAACTTCCGATTAAGCTACCAACAACATTTCTGCCAGGCAGCGTCTCGAGAAGAAGGTAAGAATTCTCATTCGTTGTCCACTTTTCCTCCTACCGGCATTCCCACGAAAAGTGCGGCATTCTGGCAGGATTTTTGCAACTGTATTTCCAGTAGATGTTGGGAAACGGTCAACGGCCTTGCCGCACTGGTAACACCGGTTCCCGTCAGATCAGCGAAGTTAAGCGCTGTCGGGATGGCTAGCACTTGGATGGGTGACCATCTGGTCTGCCGAGCGCTGTTGGCAACTGAGGCGTACTCAGCCCTTGTGAGGCAAACTGAGGAGCTACTTGATTGAGAAGTAGAGGCTCCGGTCTCGGAAACTGACATACGGCCAGGAGAGCGGTGTGCTGACCACATGCCCCTCCACATCCGCATCCGTTGACGCCTGTAGTCTGAGGATGACACGGCGGCCGGTCGGTGACTTTGGGCCTTCATGGCCTGTTCGGGAGGAGTTTAGTTTAGTTTAGGTTTCAGTTGGGAAACAACGCTTACACGGGAAAGGTCATTAATCATTAGACTTGTAGGCTCCAAGCACCAGTTTATACGTTTTAGAGAAAGAACTAATACATCGGCTCCACATTGGACACAACCCCTTTCTGACACATCCTGGACGGCTGTTCCTGCGTCTCTACCAGCAAAGCTGATAACCCAGCGACTTGACCAGGAGCGATATACAGTTATACGCAACTGTGCAAGGTTAACTACCTACTTGAAAAAAATGTGCACCATCAGACCTGGTGTCAATCCTTCCCCATATATTCACTCCTCGATGCGGCCCATTTTTCTCAGTGGTGGATGACTTAGCGGAGAGCTTTGATTTGGACTGGACACTAGCAGTCCAGGAATCGTTCCACCTTGAAAGTCACGACGTCGTCACTCTGGAAATGACTGCAATCAAATTTTTCTTCATTTGAGGACAGAGCAGTGACACTGTTTCCCATCTTAGGAGAGTGTAGGGCGATGTAAAATTTGAAAGGCCAAAGAAGCAATATGTGAGACACTGTTCCAGGCAAAATATGCTATGTTGTTGTGGAGCAAAAACAGCACTTTGTACACTTTCCCGCTTCGTCTGGATAGCCCGCCTTAGCCTCATCAGGAGGTTTTTAGTAGTGTGCTCCAGTGATGGTCTGTCCCTTACAAATATAATCTGTTAGCAACTCCATGGCAGCGCTAAAGAACTACTCAGTGTCACATTGAGTCTTTGCCTGATTCGAACCTGCGACCTTAGCGGTCGCACGGTTCCAGACTGGAGCGCCTAGAACCCCTCGGCCACTTCGGCCAGCCATGATTTGTTGTGATAAACCTTTAACGTAAGAGCATACTTCTTATTAAGCAGATTATGACACCACCTTGATTTTTTAAATTTGTTTAATAATTGTATGAAACATGAAAATAAAATTATTTCGACTGTGGAAGCCATGAAATTGGCAAGCTATAACTGAAATCTTGGACTGCGTACCGTGCACAATTTTACCCGTCTGGTAATGTGGATAGGATTTATGAAGGAGAATTATTCTGGAGGTTTCAGATAACACTGCCCGGGCGGGGGACACTCTGCGCGAAGGTGATATTACTTATTAGTTTGCACGGCCGGACGGTACGACACCATCCAAGTAGAGGAAGGCCGCCTGGGAAGAGTGTTCCAGAGCAAGGCTGGGCCCGTGTAGCCGGCCATAAGGCCTGAACGGCACACGTGCTCTCCGACACTCCCCGTGTTTACCCGGAGGCCGCCCCGCCCACAACTGTTTGCGGCGCCGCCGACGTTGGCCACTCATCCGCCAGAGTCGCGCGCCGTTGTGTCAACAATGCTCACCCGTCGCCTTGGAAACACAGCGGGCCCGCCCACAAAGCGCGCCAAACTCCCAGCTGGAGAACGTAACTCCGCAGTCGAAATTCTTTCGCCGCGCTCAACTGCCCCTAGCTGCATCAAAGGACTTGATGTCACTCCAGATGGGACACAATCTTGAGAAATGGTTCCCGAAGAAGTTATTTGTTTTGTATTGCCATCAATCACATTACTTACAGAATTTTTAAACAATTAATCTAGGATACTTGAGAATTCGTCACATATCCTCTCGGGTTACCATGCACGCTTAAGTACCATTTCCGGGACGGGGAGGTGCACCGGCTCCGGACAGAATTCACCAGACATTAACGGTGACGATCGATGTGGCGGCCATATGTGGTTTTTAGGCGGTTTTTCATATCCCAGTAGGTGAATATCGGTCTGCTACCGAAGTCCCGCCTCTCTTACACAGCCAACATTTAGGAAATTTACGCTCTCTTTCACTCACATACTTAACATTGGACACAGGCATTGGAGTCCTGACACTCAGTACTGGATGGTAATGGAGTGGCGGCGGGAAGAGCATTCGGCCACCTCATAAACTAACCATGCCGACCTGAGAATAACAACGAAGAGGTGGAAGACTAAGAACGAAGTGTTCGGATTAGGAAGGATACAAAACAAGGACGTAGTCTTTCGCCCCTGTTGTTCAAACTACACATCGAATAAAAGCAATAACGGATATCAGTAAGTTACGCGGATGACAAAAAGACAAAAGACAAAAAGACAAAAAGAATTGCTGGAAGTGTAGAGTGGAATGAACAACCTAATAAAACACACTATGGATTAGAGCAGGGATGCACAGACAGTGACCTGATGTTGATCTGACGGCAGCTCACCCTCATCTTTAGTTCTTGTAATTTTTGTTTTGCCTCCCAGAAAGATGTTCGGCCCTCTAGAACTCATTTCTTCTAATCCGCGTCTGTCCAGCAGGCATTGTGACCGGACGATCCTTGGAAATCAATAGAGTGTCATGTTTCAAATTAAACTGTGTAAATAATGTTTCTGTGAACATTCTTTGTTGACATTATATTTGTTAAATTAAATGTTTTGTAGTCACTATGATAGGTCTGCGGCCCATGGTATCAGAAAGTATGCACAACGCTAATTCAGAGTAAACCTAAGCAGGACGAAAGCAACGTTCTGAAGCAGAAATGATATTAACAATAGACTTAACATAAAAATTGGGAACCACGAAGAAGACGGAATGAAAGAATTCTGCAGCCACGGAAGCAGAATAGTACTTTTGGAATAATCGGGTCTATTGCCGGATGTTTGTGTCGCTCTGGCAAAATATTTCGGCCACGTAACTCGTTGCCTTCTTCAGGTGCTACCTGAGACTGCCGTGTTGGAGGATCTTGTCCAGTATTTATGCCCAGAGGGCGCTGGGTGCTCTCTTTGCCGTCCGCGCCCTCCTGCCGCTGCTTGTAATGTGTTGTCTCTTCCCAGGTGCTTCCTCGGACGTACACGCCCGCCATCTGTGGCAGCTCTCTGAGGCCTGTCCTGTGTCGGGCGTTCCGTTCGCGGTCCGCGCCCGCCAGGTGCTGCTCCTGAGGTTTGGCCCCTCCATGGTGCCAGAGCGACACAAACATCCGGCAGTAGCCCCGATTATTCCACATGTCAAGATCTTGCCGGGAACGCCTGAAGAGTTACATCAGAATAGTACTTGTCGGACGGGAGGAAACAAAACGCAGACTAATACAGTCAAAGAAAGCATTCCTAGCCCAAAGAACTCTAATAGCATCAACCGTCTTGATTCGAGAAAGACATTTTTGGGAATGAACGTTTTAAGCACACACAGCATTATATGGTAGTGAAGCACAGACGTTGGAAAAACCGAAACAGAAGAGAATCGAATGTTGCAAATTAGGTGAACTGACAAGGTCAGAAAGGAGGAAGTTCTCAGTAGTATTGGCGAGATGAGGAACTTATAAACACTGACAAGAAGGCAGAAAACGATAGGATAAACAGGTTTTAAGACATCGCAGAATTGCTTCCACAGTTTTTGATGGAGCCATTGAGTATAAAAACTGTAGGAAAGACAGAGCTCAGACCATGTCCACCAATGTTACAATAACTTACAGGACTGCAGCAGGGTGATGTCGTCGACAGTAGTATGCTGATGGCGGCATGAGGACACTTTTTTATCGAATTGTTGGCAAATTAACTAAACTGATCAATTAACTACTCCCCCACCCCCATCCCTTGATGACACCATGTATTTTATTTAGCTGACATATGGATCCCTGGTCCCTCCCCCTCCCTATCTCTCCCTCTCCCTCCCAAGCCTACCCTAATATCGAATTTTGGCGCTAATTTCGAATGTTAGCGGGAAATTAAAAAAATGGCGGGAATTTCTTCGTTCTAGGGCTGTGCTGATGACCCACCTTCTCCCAATCCCCTCCCCTAGAAATTGGCAGGAAATTCAAAATGGCAGTACCCTTTCTGGGACTTGAACCCTGGTCCTTTTGGACAGAAAGCCCAAGTGCACCCAGCCAACACAGCGAAACTATCCAGCTGCAGGTGAAGAAGGTTAGGTTAATATACTTTATTTATTTTGGTTGGGAAACTGAGTTAAAGATCAATCCTAATTATGTAATTAATCATGAAGATCAGGCCTAATTACACATCTATATGCATAGTGGTACACAAGGAGCGTCTAAAATCGCAATACAGCTCAAAAATTGATGATTTCATAATATTGATGTTATCATATTAGGGAAAAATTCCGCAATACCACTTGAATCTAGTGGCAGATGTACTCAAACTCTGTGTAGCTTGATCCTTTCACTTACACACTGGTGGAAAAAAGGCTGGAGTGAAAATTATTATCTTTATTATTGGCAGGAATTGTATTCAACTGACAAGGTGCTGATATTTGAGAAAGAAGAGGTTAATTAGTGTATTACCTGTAAGCACAGAGATGAGAACTTTGTTTATCACTGTTTGATGTCAGTGGTCAGTACAGTAGCCTCCTGCTGCGTTGCTCGACAATCACCCAGCAACCCAAGTGGTCAAAACTCAGGAATGCCCAATACATGCTACCACAGTGCTTCACTGTTCTAATTACATGCCGATATTGTCATTAAAAATACCAACATTCATAGACAATTGACCATAATGCAATATACATAATGAGGATTAGGAAAAATCATCATCCCAAAAGATTGCATCAGGAGAGAGGCGCGGCACATGCACGTGTGTTCTCCTTGATGTGCGGTCACGAACTAACCAATTTAGAGCCACCATAGGTAAGGATACAAGCCTGTTCTACCTGTTCGCCAATGGTCCACAAAGAGATCCGTCTGATGCTAGTGATATACTATCTTCGGTCTGAGAAACTCAATCACATATGGACGCGTCCTGGAGTCTGTTAAAAAGTCTATTAGCAAACATAAAAGGCCACGACGCCGATGAGTCACGGAACAAAGCGAGGTAAATGATGACTGTCCTGACTGTAACTGTTTATCAGCTGCTACCTCCTTTAGAACACCGATGACCTCAGCAGTTTGGTCCAGTAGGTTCTTACGACAAATTTCCAAATTTTCCTTTGGAACATGAACCACGCCTACAGTATACCGCCTCCACAAGCTCTCGCCATTCTGTGGTGAAAAACACTTCACTGTAACAATGGTATTTAACGTCAAAACACCTCTAATAGGCAACATCCTTTAAAAAAGAAAATACAGTCGCAGTGATAATAAATGTCCTGTTCCCATGAAAACAGGTACAGTCCATTTTCTTTTGGTTTTATGAGCAAAATCTTTATTGTTTTTTTTTTACATCTTTCACCCTCCCCCTCCCTCCCCCTCCTCCACATAGGTCTCCCGTTGTGTTGCGACGTCCATCAAAGTGAAAAAAAGCTCCAGCAGTACCACTGATCACAGATGACAAAACTGCAGTGGTCGGTGCTTCATAGCGACACATTTGACAGATGTATTAACTCATCTTACACTTCCCATATAAGCCTACCCTGGAAAAATAAAATAAGAATTCTTCCACTATTTTGCTGCAAAAACTACTAATCACTGCAGAACGTTCGTGTTATTTTGAAACTGTCATCAGAGTAAAGAAAAAGCGAGAATTTAAACTCCAAATAAAAAAAAACACGTATTTCAAGCGATTTCTTTCAGTTTGACAGACAAAATCAAATGACATGAGAGAGTCCCTAGCATTCAAATCAGTGTCTGTAAATATATTGTGATGCGTGCGTCTATTACAAACATTTCAGACACATAAAATAACATTACAGAATATAGTCTTGCACGCCATTTGTTCACGTGTTGGAAGAAACGCAATCTTCTACATTTGGCAACAACGTGCTGTAATTCAAGATGACGTTGTTGTTTTGTACACTACTGCAAGTCCCGTTTTACCAATGCAATGATATGTCACACTGGCGTTCTGGAAAGGAAAGAAAAGATACTAAAGGAAAAATTGTGTGACCATGTCTTGTAACAGAAGCTCCTAACTTCACCTAGTAGAGAACACTACAAGATTCCTCCAATACAACGAAAACAAATACTGCTGACATCTGACTTTTCCCCCACAACTCTCCTCTACTGACCTGAGTGTTATGTTTCAACCACCCGTACTTGAAGAAGTAGTCCACATCCAGCAGACTATCATACCCTATAGCAGCAGATTCTTGTTCAAATGTGTGTGAATTTCTAAGGGACCAAACTGCTGAGGTCACCGGTCCCTAGACTTACACACCACTTAAACTAACTTAAACTATCTTATGCTAAGAACAACACACACATGCATGCCCAAGGGAGGACTTGAGCCTCCGACGGGAGGACCACGCAATCCGTGACATAGCGCCTCAAACCGTGTAGTCACTGCATGCGGCTAGCAGATTCTTGCATTGTACTTTTGGAAGTAATTTGATCATCACAGAACATCCTCTTTCACACAATCTGCTCAAATGTACAGGAAAACAATATCATTTTTAGGTTCCACCATGTGCTATAATCCAAATACTGTCTACTTTATAATTAAAGGTTATCAAGTACGAAATAACACAGGACTTTTGATAATACAGATGTGTAAACATACAATCATTACGATAACAATAATAAGAACAGTCATGATTATATGAGAATAGATGCAGTCGGTTTCCATAAGTTTTATGAGCAAAATCACGGTAATTTGAGAGCAGTCTGCATGTTAGAATTACAAATTTTCATGCATTAGGGCATAACATTCATTTCAGATATATGAAATACTGATACTGATCAGCATCTATACAGTCATTTAGTACATTTGGGAGCACTTCCCATCGTTATTTTGTAACATCGAGAGTAAGTAAAAGCTACAAACCATCTGCATCCAGAATTTAACCAGTCATACCACTCCTAGTAATATAACCTCCTATAAGATTTTACCATGTATCTCTCCTCCAACAAATAGAAAAACAAATACTGTTTGTGTGTTAACGTCAATAATATTATATATGGATGTACTGACCCACTGGAGCAGGTAGTAAGTGATTGATGTCGCTTGCACAGACCTGTATAAAGTTTTCTCACCTGTAGGGGAGGAGGACCATATCCCACAGACTATCAATCATAAGAGATGATTCCTTTGTTGTCCTTTCATACGCACTTTAATAAATTGTTTTTCCGCTGTAACAGATCCAAGCTGCATACGATTACAGCTTTGTACACTGCCATACATTTTGTTTTTCCACCATGACTTGGAGGTCTGTGTCAGCTGCTAAACCAACACTAACACCTTTGGATGCATCGGATCTCACAGAAAGCTGGACACCACGTAATGAAACTGGAAGAGCCTTTCCAAACATCTGTCTGAAGGTAATGTTCTATACAGTTAATCTCATTTTCCACAGTGATGAAGTAGTTAGATGTCTTGGTATTCCATTTTGAAGAGCATTGTTTCCTCATTTTGCGGCCATTTACATGATCACTATTTCGGTGCTGACCAACTCTGGAAGGGGGGTAGTGGAAATAAAAAGAGGTACTGCTAGCCTACTGGTGAAAAAAATAAGTGGAGATCACCGCAGCATATGGAAATAGGACGAGTGTGAACCGTTGAGGAACGCTTCCAAACATCTGTCTGAAGGTTGGCCGCACACAGCTGCGATTCGTGCAGTGTTGGAACGTGCGGTTATTCGCATTCGAGGCTACCAATGCATCACAGACACCTCGCTGCACACCTGGACGTCTCTGTTGGTAGTGTTGACACACGTGTCCTTCAGTTGCGGTAATGAAAGGAGTGTGACCACTGTGTTACTCACTGCCTAACAGAAGACCATAAAGAGCAATGACAGACCATCTGTGCGAAATTGCGTGCGTGTTGTCATTGTGGTCATGGCAATATTTAGCTAGAAATCTTCACAGGCGTTGAAACGTGGGTGCATCAATTCGAACCGGAAACAAAACAGCAGTCCATAGAGCGGCATCACACCACATCTCCTACGAAGAAAAAGTTCAAAGCTGCACACTCAGACGGTAAAATTATGGCGACGGTCGTCTGGAAATCTGAAGAGGTTGTTCTGTTTAATGTTCTCCATCGTGGAGATGTACTGTCCTACCCGCAGAAACGTCAAGGAAGGACACCAGGGTCTCATAAGTCTGAGTACACGAGAGTAGCTCAGAAAACTTCACTGGACTGTTCTTCCTCATGTACTCACGATGTCGTCTGACTGCCTGTTTTGCCTACTGTACAGGTATCTGTCTAATTCCAGCGCTTACGTGGTATTATAGAGGATAACGATCTCATGATCCACATGTATCAGGGCATAAAGAAGAGCTTTTTGCACAGTCATTTGCTCTCCTCTCATAATTGTATTTCGCTTAGGTGGCATAAATTTCTTACCCTGTCACTGATGATCCTCTCATAAGCACACCGGTCTGAGTCTTGCATCACAACAACACGAGCAGCAATAGTAACTAACATACTAGAGTGTCACTTTCTCAACCACCGCCACCCCTCCCAAAAACGGCTCTGAGCACTATGGGACTCAACTGCTGAGGTCATTAGTCCCCTAGAACTTAGAACTAGTTAAACCTAACTAACCTAAGGACATCACAAATATCCATGCCCGAGGCAGGATTCGAACCTGCGACCGTAGCGGTCTTGCGGTTCCAGACTGCAGCGCCTTTAACCGCACGGCCACTTCGGCCGGCACCACCCCTCCACATACGTAGTGTAAATGATAACTGTTTACACTGTACTATTGTGGTGTAGGTGAAGTCTAGATTTAAAAAAAATTGATAGAGGGCACTTGTGGACTATCAAGCTGGGAAAGAGCATCAAATTGGCCTACAAAAGTCGCCCAAACTACGGAACACGCAAGATTTCAGCACTTGCATATGAAAAGCTCCTTGTTCTTACATGTGCAAAGTTACGTTTGTGTAAATTTTATCCCAAAATATTATTAATTTAACAGCAAAAAATTAACAATTAAATCGTTTTATTTCTCTGTCATTATTACGTAACTATTGTGTTTGGTTGACATTAGATCGAGTTGTGAACGTAATTACTTTTTGGATCATGTTTACAAAAATGTTTTTCCTTTCATTACCGCTATGGGAAAGTTAAAATTAACAATGTTTCCGAAATAGCTGACTAAGCCGATGTTATACGAGAGCGAGAGGATATTGAAAAGTTTCGCGCGGCGCGTTACCGCTGTAGCGTAGGCGGCTTTTGTAGGCTAATGTAAGGTTATTTCCCGGCTTGAAAGGCCACAAAAGTACTGTATGAAACTGTTCGTCTCAACTTCCCCTACACCACTGTGTACATTGTGTACACAACTTTCCCCCAAAACCGCTTGCGTCAACATTAAATTGGACGTAATTTAAACATTCCATAATGTAAGTCTTAGATTAAATCTTGTTGTACTGGAACTGCCCATACTTTCTTTCCGCAATCGCATATATGCTAAACAAATTTATACAGTTTTAACGTAAAAAAATGTGACGTGCAGTTAGTTTAAGTTAGAGCACTTAACTGAAAACCAAATTTGTAATCTACATTCTTCTATTCTTCTTCTCGGTCCTGTGAACAAGTGAGGGGCTAGCGTCAAAGGAATCAGATTCCCATTCTCCCCTTGGAAATTAAGAGTTCAGTCTGTATACATTTTACGTTTGTCACATTTCTCGCCTGATTTCTATATGAGGGGTGTCTGCTGTTTCGGACATATGCGAAAGAATGGACACCATGTTTTTTAATTACATTCATAACGTTCCCCCAAAGAAGCTCGAAATTTATCACGGACTTCAATGTGAGATACTTTTAATAGTTTCCACAAGGAAAGTTTGTCTCGAAACCTAACAGAAAACCCAAAGAGATTCTGGTCGTATGTAAAGTATGCTACTGGCAGGACAAAATCGATGGTTTCTCCGCGCGATAGCAACAGAAGTACTATCGACGACAGTGCTGCTAAAGCAGTGTTACTAAACACAGTCTTCTGAACTTAATTCACCAAAGAAGACGAAATAAATATTCCATAATTTGAATCAAGAACAGCTGCCAACATGAATAACTTAGAAATATACAGGGTGGTCCACTGATCGTGACCAGGCCAAATATCTCACGAAATAAGCGTCAAACGAAAAAAAACTACAAAGAACAAAACTTGTCTAGCTTGAAGGGGGAAACAAGATGGCGCTATGGTTGGCACGCTAGATGGCGCTGCCATAGGTCAAACGGATATCAATTGCGTTTTTTTAAATGGGAACCCCCATTTATATTACATTTTCGTGCAGAACGTAAAGAAATATGAATGTTTTAGTTGGACCACTCTTTTAGCTTTGTGATAGGAGGCGCTGTAATAGTCACAAACATATGGCTCACAATTTTAGACGAACATTTGGTAACGGGTACGTATTTTAAATTAAAATACAAAACGTAGGTACGTTTGCACATTATTTCGGTTGTTCCAATGTGATACATGTGCCTTTGTGAACTTATCATTTCTGAGAACGCATGCTGTTACAGCGTGATTACCTGTAAATACCACATTAATGCAATAAATGCCCGAAATGATGTCCGTCAACCTCAATGCATTTGGCAATACGTGTAACGACATTCCTCTCAAGAGCGAGTAGTTCGCCTTCTGTAATGTTCGCACATGCATTGACAATGCGCTGACGCATGTTGTCAGGCGTTGTCGGTGGATCACGATAGCAAATATCTTTCAACTTTCCCCACATAAATAAATCCGGGGACGTCAGATTCGGTGAACGTGCGGGCCATGGTATGGTGCTTCGACGGACGACCAATCCACCTGTCATGAAATATGCCATTCAACACTGCTTTAACCGCACGCGAGCTATGTGCCATTCTGGAAGTACATCGCCATTCTGTCATGCAGTGAAACATCTCGTAGTAACACCGGTAGAACATTACGTAGGAAATTAGCATACATTGCACCATTTAGATTACCATCGATAAAATGGGGGCCAATTATCCTTCCTCCCATAGTGCCGCACCATACATTAACCCGCCAAGGTCGCTGATTTTCCACTTGTTGCAGCCATTGTGGATTTTCCGTTGCCAAATAGTGCATATTATGCCGGTTTACGTTACCGCTGTTGGTGAATGACGCTTCGTCGCTAAATAGAACGCGTGCAAAAATATGTCATCGTCCCGTAATTTCTCTTGTGCCCAGTGGCAAAACTGTACACGACGTTCCAAGTCGTCGCCATGCAATTCCTGGTGCATAGCAATAAGGTACGGGTGCAATCGATGTTGATGTAGCATTCTCAAAACCGACTTTTTTGAGATTCCCGATACTCGCGCAATTTGTCTGCTACTGATGTGCGAATTAGCCGCGACAGCAGCTGAAACACCTACTTGGGCATCATCATTCGTTGCAGGTCGTGGTTGACGTTTCACATGTGGCTGAACACTTCCTGTTTCCTTAAAAAACGTAACTATCCGGCGAACGGTTCGGACACTTGGATGATCTCGTCCAGGATACTGAGCAGCATACATAGCACACGCCCGTTGCGCATTTTGATCACAATAGCCATAAATCAACACGGTATCGACCTTTTTCACAATTGGTAAATGGTCCAATTTAACACGGGTAATGTATCACGAAGCAAATACCGTCCGCACTGGCAGAATGCTACGCGGTACCACGTACTTACAGGTTTGTGACTATTACAGCGCCATCTATCACAAAGCGAAAAAAGTGGTCCAACTAAAACATTCATATTTCTTTACGTACTACACGAATATGTAGTAAAAAAATGGGGGTTCCTATTTAAAAATAACGCAGTTGATATCCGTTTGACCAATGGCAACGCCATCTAGTGGGCCAACCATAGCGCCATCTGGTTTCCCCCTCCAGGCTAGACAAGTTTCGTTCTTTGTAGTTTTTTCGTTTGGCGCTTATTTCGTGAGATAATTGGCCCGGTCACTATCAATGGACCACCCTGTATATCCTCGGCATAGTGACTCAACGTCAGTCACTTAATAAAGGCAAGTCTTCCGGTCCAGACTGTATACCAATTATGTTCCATTCAGACTATGCTGATGCAGACTACCTGCTTAACAGGCGCTCGCTAGATGGAAGATCCGTTCCCAGACACTGTAAAGTTGCACAGGTCACACCAGTATTCAAACAAAGTAGTAGGAGTAATCCGCTAAATCACAGGTTCATATCATTAACGTCAGTATGCAGCAGAATTTTGGAACATATATTGTGTTCGAACATTATGAATTACCTCGAACAGAACGGTCTATTGACACATAATCAACACGGATTTACTAAACATCGTTGTTGTAAAACACAACTAGCTCTTTATTCAAACGAAGTGTAGAGTGCTAGTGGCAAGGAATTTCAAAATGAATCCTTATTCATAGATTTCCAGAAGGCTTTTAACACTGTACCACATGAGCGGCTTGTAGTGAAAGTGCTTGCTTATGGAATATCGTCTCAGTGATGTGACTGCATTCGTAATTTCCTGTCAGGGGTCACAGTTTTTAGTAATTGACGGAAAGTCATCGGGTACAACAGAAGTGACTTCCGACGTTCCACGAGATGGTGCTGAAGGCCGGCTACTGTTCCTTATTTGTATAAACGATTTAGGAGACAATCTGAATAGTCGTCTTAGGTTTTTTGCAGATGACGCTGTCTTTTATCGTCATCAGAAGGTCAAAGCAAATTCCAAAACGATTTAGAAAAGATATCTGTATGGTAAAAAAAATTGGAAATTGACCCTAAATAACGAAATGTGTGAGGTCATACACAAGCGTGCTAAAAAGAATCCGTTACTCTTCGGTTACACTATAAATCAACCAAATCTAAAAGCCGTAAATTCAACAAAATAACTAGGATTTGCAATTATTAACAGCTTAAAAAATACATAGAAAATGATGTGGGGAAGGCAAAACAAAGACAGCGTTTATTGGCAGAACACTTTGGAGATGCACAAGGTCTACCAAGGAGACTGCCCACACTACGCTTATCCGTCCTCTTTTGGAGTACTGATGCGCGATCTGGGATCCTTACCAGATAGGATTAACGGAGTACACCGAGAAAGGTCAAAGAAGGAAAGCACGTTTTCTATTATTCCGAAAGAGGGAAGAGAGTGTCAATGACATTATACAAGATTTGGGGTAGACATCATTAAAACAAAGGAGGTTTTTTTTTTCAGCGGTATCTTCTCACGAAATTTCAATCACGAACTTTCTCCTTAGAATGCGAAGATACTTTGTTAACGTTTATCTACATTGGGAGACACGATCATCATAGTACAGTAAGGGAAATGAGAGCCCTCATCAAAAGATATAGGTGTTCGTTTTCTTCGCGCAGTTGGAGGTAGGATGATAGAGAATTATTGTGAAGGTGGTAGGTGGTTCGATGAACGCTCTGCCAGGCACTTAAGCGTGATTTGCAGAGTTTCCATATATTTGTAGATGTAGGTAAGAAAATCCCACAACGTGTTAAAACGCCAAAATGAAAAATATTTGCATGTGACGAGATGTGAACCTATATCATTCGCCTCCAGAAACCATGATGTAACCGTTGTTTTGTGCCGGTCTGGGGTATAAAAGAGGTGATCAGGGGCAGAGTGGACAGGGTAGGAACCCCTAAGTCCGACCACGGTGTTCTCGTCAAACCTTGGTGAAAAGGGAAAGTACGTGAGAAATCAAAGACTAATATATTAATTTACAGCCACAGAGCAACAATTCTGTTATAGCTTTAGGACAAGGTGCCGACAAACGTTTATAGTGTGCTGAGCCTTATCCACTTGGCATATTGTGCACTCATGCTTAGCGTAAAATGAACATGTATTAGTAAGAAAACAATGTTTAAACTCTGAAGATGACAGCTAAGACTCTTGAAACGGTTGTCTTGAATAAAAGCCATTTTGTCTTTTGAATTGTTTTTAGCTGCTACTTGTAATTCGTCTGGCCGTTCAGCAATTCTGATCGATAAAATCTTCACGCTCTACTTGAGGATTAAAATAACTTCTTGGTTATTCTAGACGAACAGTCACACAGTGCTCCCATGCAAGCTCAGGTAAAAGAGCATTATACTGACATGTGGAATAATCGGGTCTACTGCCGGATGTTTGTGTCGCTCTGGCACAATATTTCGGCCACGTAACTCGTTGCCTTCTTCAGGTGCTACCTGCCTTATTGGAGGATCCTGTCCAGTATTTATGCCCAGAGATGGCCTGGATGATGGCGCGACCATCGATGTAGCGTAATGAAAAAACGTGATACAGACGACCAGGCGACACGTTTCCATTGGCCCACAATCCAATCTCGATGACCCCGTGTCAACTGCAATCGTAATTGACGATATTGTCGGGTCAACTCGGGATCACCTGCCGCGCAATGCAGCAACGTGCGCTGAAAGGCCTGCTCCGGAACACTTGTGTCTGCAGCAGAGCCGTAACTTGTCGGCAGATCTACAACAGTTCGCCGCCTATTCTGCTTTACAGAGATAACAAGACTCCTACCTCCACGTTCTGGAACTACCAACATATGAAATATTAGCTCACTTTAGTATGTGAATGAATAGATACATTTACTTAACTTGATGTAATCCTTTGCCATAGAAGTACTTTTTAATTTACAACTGGCATTGACTATTTAATCATCCCTTGATGTATACAGTCACAAACTCTTCTCTTGAGGTACAATTTGCAATATTTAAGGAAATACCTTTTCGTCTCTTATTTGAATAAGTCTTCAACGCTACTCGATTATGTTGATTGCTTCAGCTGAGGTCACGAGTTGGGGCAAAGCGTTTCCATGCTCAGCTCTATACAGGGTGGTCCCGAATTCATGGTACAAACTTTAATGGTAGGTACAGGACATTGTAACAAGGATTTATTGTATAGGAATGTATAGTCGCAGGTGACGCGGTGAGGCGTAAACAGGGGAAAGAGAAATGGAGTGATCGGTTGGTGTCATTGCCGGTAGAGGGCAGTAGATGAACATGATGTATCGCAGTAGGGACAAGCGCCATTCACAATTGTGCTGCCGTAGACGATGGGTGACTTTACGTATGCAGAAAAAGCAGACATGCATTACATGTACGGCCGTGCAAATGGTAACGCCAGAGCTGCGTTACGAATGTATCGCGCGGAGTATCCTAATCGACGAATGCCGGATCATAGAATTTTTCAACGGTTACATCGTCAACTTTGTGAAACAGGTACGTTCGACGTCAACAGACATGACGCTGGTCGATTAAGAGCTGTACGCACTCCAAGACTGGAAGAACGCATCTTGAACATAGTGGCTGATAGACCCGAGTCAAGCACAAGAACTGTTGCGCGTGACGTACATGTGAGTCATCAGACTGTATGCAGAGTGTTAAATGAAAATCGCTTACACCCCTTCCATTTTCAAAAAGTACAAGCATTGAATCCGGCAGATTATCCTCTTCGCGTGAACTTCTGCCAGTGGTTGTTGCAGCAATGTGCGTTGCAGCCGGATTTCGTAGGTCATGTGCTATTTACAGATGAAGCGACATTTTCACGCGAGGGTGTCTTTAATGCGCACAATTCCCATGTGTGGGCAACAGATAATCCACATGCAACGCGTCCACATGCGTATCAACAACGTTTCGGTATTAATGTGTGGGCTGGTATTGTGAACGACTTTTTGATTGGGCCATACTTACTACCCACGCGACTCTGTGGCGAAAGCTATCTTATTTTTCTGCAAGAAGTGTTACCAGAACTGCTGCAAGATGTTCCGCTCGCCATTCGTAACCGCATGTGGTTTCAGCACGATGGAGCGCCAGCACACTTCAGCACTGCTGTACGGAATTACCTGAATGCCACGTTTGGTGCTAGATGGATTGGGCGTGGTGGACCAGTCCCTTGGCCACCCCGATCTCCTGATTTCTCTTGCCTCGATTACTTTTTATGGGGACATCTTAAGAGTCTTGTTTATGAGACTCCAGTTGACTCAGATGAGGATCTCGTTGCTCGCATATCTGTAGCTGCTGCAGGTGTGCGTGAAATACCAGGCATCTTTGAACGTGTACGCCAATCGCTGCACCGACGCTGTCAAGCATGTATCGCTCATGGTGGACGCAATTTTGAACACTTACTGTAAACATGACACTTGTCAACAACGATTTCAATAAAATCTTTCGTTTTCCTTTCGGCCGTTATTTCCCCTGTTTACGCCTCACCGCGTCACCTGGGACTATACATTCCTATACAATATATCCTTGTTACAATGTCCTGCACCTACCATTAAAGTTTGTACCATGAATTCGGGACCACCCTGTATTGACCTCTGTGCGAGGGCGCTGCTAAGCTGGTAGAGAGGACATGTCTTCTTTAGCCTCTCCCATTCGTCGCTGTTGATTGAAGAGAGACATCACGAATGTCTATAGTACCGATGCGCGTTGCCGACTATATAGCGGCACGAATCCACATTCATTCCTACGTTCCTTTCCGCCTCGCATGGTCGTAATATCACCAGGTGGCATTCATTCTCACAGTGAGTAGCGGTCAATATGTTTTAGCGTATCAGTGTATGCTGAATGATTGATTTTGGCTTAGGTACCTCGCAATGGTGCAAGCATATATATATATATATATATATATATAAGTAGCCCTGAAAGCAACTTTGGCTCCTGAAGACCACCAGATATTTATTTATTTTTTTTGCGTCATCAGTCAACTGATAGGTTTCTTGCGGTCTACAACAAATTCCTCTTCCGTGTCGACCCCTTCATCTCAGAGTAGCTGCTGCAATCTATATTCTATACGAGATGCTGGATATATTCCACTCTCTATCTTCCTCTACAGGTTTTACCCTTGACAGCTCCCTCTAGTAATATGGAAGTTATGTACTGATGTCTTAACAGGTATCCTATCATCCTGTCCCTTGGTCTTGTCAATCTCTTCCTAATGTTCCTTTTATCACCAATCCTGCAGAGAAACTCATAAAGAAGTAAACGAATGAAAAAAATATTTCAAATTTTTTTCAGTGACAGTTGCTGTAGCGTATATTGATTCATAATCAATTGCAAGTACCAGTTTTTGGCAAAGTGATCCGTTGTGGCTGGTTTCTCGCAAACGTATAGCCAATGCATGAAATCTTCATCAGTGTTAACATAAGAGTGAGACGCATATAAAAAAAAATGTGTCTGTGGTGTAACCGCCTTTGCCCGACGAAGGTGGTGTTCGGAAATTCTATGTCTCGAATATTTCTACGATCGATATCATTCAAGGGAATACAGCAAATCTTCCTGTAGAATAAACGTAAAAATAAAATATAAGAATTAATATGAGAACTGATACTACAATGTAACATAACTTAATAAGAAGCGTTTGTATAGTAATCTTTTACAGACATGGATAGCGAAATGAATAATGTGAAATAAAATAAAAAACAGAACAATAATTGGTTTTCAAACATGGTCCTCTGAACTACCATTTCGTCTGAGATGAGAGCGACCAGTTACGACGTAAACTTTGACGGTTTTCTCGGAAACGGTGGAGTACCTACTGATCTACATCTACATCTACATCCATACTCCGCAAGCCATCTGACGGTGTGTGGCGGAGGATACTTAGACTAGCTCTATTGGTTCTCCCTTCTATTCCAGTCTCGTATTGTTCGTGGAAAGAAAGATTGGCTCTAATCTCTCTGATTTTATCCTCATGGTCTCTTCGCGAGATATACGTAAGAGGGAGCAATATACTGCTTGACACCTCGGTGAATGTATGTTCTCGAAACTTCAACAAAAGCCAGTACCGAGCTACTGAGCATCTCTCCTGCAGAGTCTTCCACTGGAGTTTATCTATCATCTCCGTAACGCTTTCGTGATTACTAAATGATCCTGTAGCGAAGCGCGCTGCTCTCCGTTGGATCTTCTCTGTCTTTTCTGTCAACTCTATTTGGTACGGATCCCACACCGGTGAGTAATATTCAAGCAGTGGGCGAACAAATGTACTGTAATCTACTTCCATTGTTTTCGGATTGCATTTCCTTAAGATTGTTCCAATGAATCTCAGTCTGGCATCTGCTTTACCGACAGTCAACTTGATATGATCATTCCATTTTAAATCACTCCTAATGCGTATTTCCAGATAATTTATGGAATTAACTGCCTCCAGTTGCTGACCTGCTATATTGTAGCTAAATGATAAGGGATCTTTCTTTCTATGTATTCGCAGCACATTACACTTGTCTACATTGATATTCAATTGCCATTCCCTGCACCATGCGTCAATTCGTTGCAGATCCTCCTGCATTTCAGTACAATTTTCCATTGTTACAACCTCGCTATATACTACAGCATCATCCGGAAAAAGCCTCAGTGAACTTGCGATGTCATCTACAAGGTCATTTACGTATATTGTAAATAGCAACGGTCCTACGACACTCCCCTGCGGCATACCTGAAATCACCCTTACTTCGGAAGACTTTCCATTGAGCATGACATGCTGCGTTCTGTTAACTAGGAACTCTTCAATCCAATCACACAATTGGTCTGATAGTCCATATGCTCTTACTTTGTTTATTAAACGACTGTGGGGAACTGTATCGAACGCATTGCGGAAGTCAAGAAACACGGCATCTACCTGGGAACCCGTGTATATGGCCCTCTGAGTCTCGTGGACGAATAGCGCGAGCTGGGTTTCACACGATCGTCTTTTTCGAAACCCATGCTGATTCGTACAGAGCAGATTTCTAGTCTCCTGAAAAGTCATTATATTCGAACATAATACGTGTTCCAACATTCTACAACCGATCGACGTTAGAGATATAGGTCTATAGTTCTGTACATCTGTTCGACGTCCCTTATTGAAAACGGGGATGACCTGTGCCCTTTAATAATCTTTTGGAACGCTACGCGCTTCTAGAGACCTACGGTACACCGCTGCAAGAAGGGGGCAAGTTCCTTCGCGTACTCTGTGTACAATCGAACTGGTATCCCATCAGGTCCAGCGGCCTTTCCTCTTTTGAGCGATTTTAAATGTTTTTCTATCCCTCTGTCATCTATTTCGATATCTATCATTTTGTCATCCGTGCGACAATCAAACAGAGGCACGTGTTCGAGTGTTTCGACTCCTCTTCCAATGGGCAAATTTTCTGGGAAATCAGATTATGGCTCCTCCCTTGTTCTCCTCGTGAGTAATTAGTTGCTTCATTGCTATTTAACTTCAAGTATTTAGCATTATCTAACGTAGGTAATGATGAAGTTCTACTGTCGTCCATCGAGATTAAGGCTAATATATCCGCCGTCCGCGGATAGGAAAATCTCAGAGTGTGAGTTATAGCGTTTTTATTTAAACTAAAGTCTTTCTTCAAAATTTACAAAACAATATTCGTGGGGTAGGACTGATCCTCCAAGCCTACCAATAACTAAATCAGAGATACTTGCAAACATAAACTGTCTGTAGTAACCATACAATTTCACCAAACCAAGCCCCGGGCGTCTCGTAAAGAGCGGCGTGGAGTCCACGTTGCCATCATCTGAGTCCGAGGACGAGTAGAGGCCCTGCGAGGATGGCTCCGGTACGCTGGCGACGGTGGACCATGATGCGGCAGCTACGATGACACCAGTGGGCTCGCTCGGCGTAAATTGCCTCTCCAGGCTCCTGCGCCAGCCTAAATACTGCTTGGCGCATGATATGGCTGGATCTATTTGCAGTCACGTGTCGAGCGGAAGAAAAAAGGTCCGCGGCTGTAGCGACCTCTTGCGGCGCCGTGGACGCCTCCTGGTAGTCTCTGGGAAGCGTCTGTGTTTCCGGGACGACCGGCCAGGCACTACATCTACATCTACATCTACATGATTACTCTGCAATTCACATTTAAGTGCTTGGCAGAGGGTTCATCGAACTACAATCATACTATCTCTCTACCATTCCACTCCCGAACAGCACGAACACCTAAACCTTTCTGTTCGAGCTCTGATTTCTCTTATTTTATTTCGATGATCATTCCTACCTATGTAGGTTGGGCTCAACAAAATACTTTCGCATTCGGAAGAGAAAGTTGGTGACTGAAATTTCGTAAATAGATCTCGCCGCGACGAAAAACGTCTTTGCTTTAATGACTTCCATCCAAACTCGCGTATCATATCTGCCACATTATTACGTGATAATACAAAACTTGCTGCCCTTTTTTGCACCCTTTCAGTGTCCACCTTCAATCCCACCTGGTAAGGATCCCACACCGCGCAGCAATATTCTAACAGAGGACGAACGAGTGTAGTGTAAGCTGTCTCTTTAGTGGACTTGTTGAATCTTCTAAGTGTCCTGCCAATGAAACGCAACTTTTGGCTCGCCTTCCCTACTCGGTCCGCGGCCCGCTGAATCGGTCTGCTTCGCGGGAAGCGAGAGTTGCTGGCGCTCAGTCTGGACACAGTAAAGGCATCGCAAGTACAGCCCACAAATAGAGTAGGTTCGGTGTCTAGGAGTAACGTCCCTTGCGTTCCCTTGTCTCGAAGTTCCCTGCTGGTGTGCGCACCCGTGTCTCGATGCTGCGACGGCAAGGGGGTTCCCCGTGCATCCAGCGGTAGCCCCGTGTGCCGCGGGCTGCGACAGGGCGGCTTCTAGCCGCGGGGTAAGGCGGGGGAGGCGACGAGGGGGCGCAGAATCCGGCAGGAGGGGGGCGGGGCTGAATAAAACACGAGCCTCATTGCTGGCCGCCCGCGCGCCTTACGACCGACTGGGCCGCATTAACAATGGAGACGGCCGGGCCGGCAGGCGCCCGCTGCAGCCGCGCTATTCACGTCCCGAGCAGCCAGCAGCTACCGGAGATCGGCAGGTCTGTAGGGTAGGCTGTGGCTGCGCTACAGCTGCTGCTCCCCTCCAGCATCGATCCTCATCGCCAGATACGACTGCTGGAGTGGAAACAGGTACATTCACCGAAAATGAGCAATGATCAGCTGTCATTAGCCAAACGAAAGAACGCTTTCCAACATATACTCCTGCAGCACATGTACATACACGCTAAACGAATGTGCGTGTGTGTTTCAGTTCTGATGTTGTGTTAATGTCATGTGTAAATGTGTGTGATGTCTATCTGTCTTCTTCTACCTTGTACACTACTGGCCATTAAACTTGCTACACCAAGAAGAAATGCAGATGATAAACGGGTATTCATTGGACAAATATATTATACTAGAACTGACATGTGATTACATTTTCACGCAATTTGGATACATAGATTCTGAGAAATCAGTACCCAGAACAACCACCTCTGGCCGTAATAACGGTCTTGAGATGCCTGGGCATTGAATCAAACAGTGCTTGGATGGCGCGTACATTTACAACAGCCCATGCACGATACCACAGTTCATCAAGAGTAGTGACTGGCGCATTATGACGAGCAAGTTGCTCGGCCACCATTGACCAGACGTTTTCAAATGGTGAGAGATCTGGAGAATGTAATGGACAGGGCAACATTTTCTGTATCCAGAGAGGCCCATACAGGACCGGCAACAGGCGGTCGTGCGTTATCCTGCTGAAATGTAGGGTTTCGCAGGGATCGAATGAGGGGTAGAGCCACGGGTCGTAACACATCTGAAATGTAACGTCCACTGTTCAAACTGCCGTCAGTTTGAACAAGAGGTGACCGAGACGTGTAACCAATGGCACCCCATACCATCAAGCCGGGTGATACGCCAGTATGGCGATGACGAATACACGCTTCCAATGTGCGTTCACCGCGATGTCGCCAAACTCGGATGCGACCATCATGATGCTGTAAACAGAACCTGGATTCATCCGAAAAAATGACGTTTTGGCATTCGTGCACCCAGGTTCGTCGTTGAGTACACCATCGGACTCAGGGATCGAGACGTGGCTGCACGATCCGTTACAGTCATCCAGATAAGTTGCATGTCATCTCGACTGCTAGTGTTACGAGGCCGTTGGGATCCAGCACGGCGTTCCGTATTACCCTCCTGAACTCACCGATTCCATATTCTGCTAACAGTCACTGGTTCTCGACCAACGCGAGCAGCAATGTCGCGATACGATAAACCGAAGTCGCGATAGGTTACAATCCGACCTTTACCAAAGTCGGAAACGTGATGGTACGCATTTCTCCACCTTACAGGAGGCATCACAAGAACGTTTTACCAGGCAACGCCGGTCAACTGCTGTTTATGTATGAAAAATCGGTTGGAAACTTTCCTTATGTCAGCACGTTGTAGGTATCGCCACCGGCGCCAACCTTGTGTGAATGCTCTGAGAAGCTAATCATTTACATATCATAGCATCTTCTTCCTTTCGGTTAAATTTCGCGTCTGTAGCACGTCATCTTCCTGGTGTAGCAGTTTTAATGCTCAATAGTGTATCTTCGTCCCCACTCATGTAGATTAAAGTTCTCTGCACCAGTATGTGTCTGCTTCTTTGGCTAATGTCAGAAACTACAGCAAAGATTTTGATATGATTTTCACTAATAGATAGACTCATTTATGAGCTATGTCATCAGATGCAGTATGGTGGTACATGGGAGCAGCACGTAACACTCATGGTTTTCTTCGAAATTGCGACCTTGGAGCCACTACCTCACTGTCAGATAGTTCTCCTCTTTTGGCATCAAGAAGCTGAGTGCATCCAGTCCAGTCTTCCCACAAAGGGAAAATTCCTGGCAGTACCAAGGATCGAACCCAGCTCCCTGCATAATTAAATGCAAATTCACAGATCTGTTATAAATTAATCTGCTACAGTACGTGTTTGATCATCCCAGTGCTGGAAATCAAGGTGTTGGTGGGTTATAAGACACAGGGAAAAAATGCTGAGAAGCACACGTAACGTTTAAGTAACTCCTTTATACTAGAGTAACGAGTCCCGAATACAATCCATTGCGTCTCATTGAAATAGACAGATTTGTCGCACACAATAGCAACAGAGGCTAACTACCAAATCTTCGAATACACAGATGGAGCTCGACCAATGGACAAACCCAGAGAGGCGCAGCTTCCTTTTAAGTCTACTCTTGGTGGCGCTGGCGCTGTGTGCAGAGGAGGGTATGTCATGCAGCCATCTGCAGACTAGCCATGCTATTTCTAGACACGAACTGCATGGCACGGAATCGATAGCACACTATGCCACTGCCATTGACATCAGGCAGTGAATGGCAGAAGTCCTTGGAATAACACATACATATTATGAGGCCACCTAAATGCAGTGCCATGCTCGTACAAGTTACTGCTACCAGGAGGAGTGCAAGAGGTACCACCGACCGCCTAAACGACCTGTTGCTTTAGATGTTATCATTTAATAACCTGACACAAAGAAGTTTTCTGCTACAGAGTTAATATTTAAGAGGCATGAATGGAAATGCGAGAAAAGGTCATGTGGAAACTGTAGCTCATGCCGGACTAGCGCTGAAGACAGGCAGCCAGCAACTGGGCAGCCTTACTGTAGTGCAAGGTCAGCACGAACTATTGCTTATGGGTGGATGATGTGAGCTACTGTCGACCTAAGGGACCTGTGATGCACAATGTATTACATGTCAAGTTCACAATGTTATTTGTAAAGGCTCTTCTAAGAAATCACCAGGATGCGACAGGCACCCGTTGGAGTTTTACAGTACTTTCCAATGGTTCTAGATGCAGTGTTGGACTGAGGTTTGTGGCTTATTATTGTCCCCTAATTTGTGCCCATCTGAGCCTTTCCTCAATGGTCTGATAGTGCCAGTAGACAAAACTAAAGAACTGAACATGACGCACCAATCTTTGATGCTGCTTAACAGTGAGTTGAAAATTTTCACATGAACGCTGGGAAACTGTATGTTGTTGTTGTGGTCTTCAGTCCTGAGATTGGTTTGATGCAGCCTGCCATGCTACTCTATCCTGTGCAAGCTTCTTCATCTCCCACTACCTACTGCAACCTACATCCTTCTGAATCTGCTTAGTGTATTCATCTCTTGGTCTCCCTCTACGATTTTTACCCTCCACGCTGCCCTCCAATACTAAATTGGTGATCCCTCGATGTCTCAGAACATGTCCTGCCAACCGATCCCTTCTTCTAGTCAAATTGTGCCACAAGCTCCTCTTCTCCCCAATTCTATTCAGTACCCCCTCATTAGTTATGTGATCAACCCAACTAATCTTCAGCATTCTTCTGTAGCACCACATTTCGAAAGCTTCTATTCTCTTCTTGTCTAAGCTATTTATCGTCCACGTTTCACTTCCATACATGGCTACACTCCATACAAATACTTTCAGAAACGACTTCCTGACACTTATATCAATACTCGATGATAACAAATTTCTCTTTCTTGCCAGTCTACATTTTATATCCTCTCTACTTCGACCATCATCAGTTATTATGCTCCCAAATAATATAACTCCTTTACTACTTTAAGTGTGTCATTTCCTAATCTAATTCCCTCAGCATCATCCGACTTAATTCGACTACATTCCATTATCCTCGTTTTGCTTTTGTTGATGTTCATCTCATACCCTCCTTTCAAGACACTGTCCATTCCATTCAACTGCTCTTCCAAGTCCTTTGCTGTCTCTGACAGAATTACAATGTCATCGGCGAACCTCAAAGTTTTTATTTCTTCTCCATGGATTTTAATACCTACTCCGAACTTTTATTTTGTTTCCTTTTTTGCTGGCTCAATATACAGATTGAATAACATCGGGGATAGACTACAAACCTGTCTCACTCCCTTCCCAACCACTGCTTCCCTTTCATACCCCTCGACTCTTATAACTGCCATCTGCTTTCTGTACAAATTGTAAATAGCCTTTCGATCTCTGTATTTTACCCCTGCCATCTTCAGAATTTGAAAGAGAGTATTCCAATCAATATTGTCAAAAGCTTTCTCTAAGTCTACAAATACTAGAAACGTCGGTTTGCCTTTCCGTAATCTTTCTTCTAAGATAAGTCGTAAGGTCAGTATTGCCTCACGTGTTCCAACATTTCTACGGAATCCAAACTGATCTTCCCCGAGGTCGGCTTCTATCAGTTTTTCAATTCGTTTGTAAAGAATTCGTGTTAGTATTTTGCAGCTGTGACTTATTAAGCTGATAGTTCGGTAATTTTCACATCTGTCAACACCTGCTTTCTTTGGGATTGGGATTATTATATTCTTCTTGAAGTCTGAGGGTATTTCGCCTGTCTCATACATCTTGCTCACCAGATGGTAGAGTTTTGTCAGGACTGGCTCTCCCATGGTTGTTAGTAGTTCTAATGGAATGTTGTCTACTCCGGGGGCTTGTTTCGACTCAGGTCTTTCAGTGCTCTGCCAAACTCTTCACGCAACATCATATCTCCCATTTCATCTTCATCTACATCCTCTTCCACTTCCATAATATTGTCCTCAAGTACAGCGCCCTTTTATAGGCCCTCTATATACTCCTTCCACCTTTCTGCTTTCCCTTCTTTGCTTAGAACTGGGTTTCCATCTGAGCTCTTGATATTCATGCAAGTAGTTCTCCTTTCTCCAAAGATCTCTTTAATTTTCCTGTAGGCAGAATCTATCTTACCCCTAGTGAAATAAGCCTCTACATCCTTACATTTGTCCTCTAGCCATCCCTGCTTAGCCATTTGCACTTCCTGTCGATATCATTTTTGAGACGTTTGTATTCCTTTTTGCCTGCTTCATTTACTGCATTCTTATATTTTCTCCTTTCATCAATAAAATTCAATATTTCTTCTGTTACCCAAGGGTTTCTACTAGCCCTCGTCTTTTTACCTATTTGATCCTCTGCTGCCTTCACTATTTCATCCCTCAAAGCTACCCATTCTTCTTCTACTGTATTTCTTTCCCCCATTCCTGTCAATTGTTCCCTTATGCTCTCCCTGAAACTCTGTACAATCTCTGGTTCTTTCAGTTTATCCAGGTCCCATCTCCTTAAATTCCCATCTTTTTGCAGTTTCTTCAGTTTTAATCTACAGTTCATAACTAATAGATTGTGGTCAGAGTCCACATCTGCTCCTGGAAATGTCTTACAATTTAAAACCTGGTTCCTAAATCTCTGTCTTACCATTATATAATCTATTTGATACCTTTTAGTATCTCCAGGGTTCTTCCATGTATACAACCTTCTTTCATGATTCTTAAACCAAGTATTAGCTATGATTAAGTTACGCTATGCGCAAAATTCTACCAGGCGGCTTCCTCTTTCATTTCTTAGCCCAATCCATATTCACCTACCATGTTTCCTTCTCTTCCTTTTCCTGCTACCGAATTCCAGTCACCCATGACTATTAAATTTTCGTCTCCCTTCACTACTTGAACAATTTCTTTTATCTCATGATACATTTCATCAGTTTCTTCGTCATCTGCAGAGCTAGTTGGCATATAAACTTGTACTACTGTAGTAGGCGTGGGCTTCGTGTCTATCTTGGCCACAATAATGCGTTCGCTATGTTGTTTGTAGTAGCTTACCCGTACACCTATTTTTTTATTCATTATTAAACCTACTCCTGCGATACCCCTATTTGATTTTGTATTTATAACCCTGTATTCACCTGACCGGAAGTCTTGTTCGTCCTGCCACTGAACTTCACTAATTCCCACTATATCTAACTTTAACCTATCCATTTCCCTTTTTAAATTTTCTAACCTACCTGCCTTATTAAGGGATCTGACATTCCACGCTCCGATCCGTAGAACGCCAGTTATCTTTCTCCTGATAACGACGTCCTCTTGAGTAGTCCCCGCCCGGAGATCCGAATGGGGGACTATTTTACCTCCGGAATATTTTACCCAAGAGGACGCCATCATCATTTAATCATACAGTAAAGCTGCATGCCCTCGGGAAAAATTACGGCCGTAGTTTCCCCTTGCTTTCAGCCGTTCGCAGTACCAGAACAGCAAGGCCATTTTGGTTACTGTTACAAGGCCGGATCAGTCAATCATCCAGACTGTTGCCCCTGCGACTACTGAAAAGGCTGCTGCCCCTCTTCAGGAACCACACGTTTGTCTGGCCTCTCAACAGATACCCCTCCGTTGTGGTTGCACCTACGGTACGGCTATCTGTATCGTTGAGGCACGCAAGCCTCCCCACCAACGGCAAGGTCCATGGCTCATGGGGGAAAGGGGAAACTGTATATAATGTTCAATCCACCACATCATCTCCACGGACCAAACTCCCTTCAGGGATCCATACAATATCAGATCTGCTCTGTGCCAATATAAGGACTCAATCCCCATAGCTCATATTCAGAGCCTCCCATGTGCGCTGCCCTCAATTCACTGCAGTCAGGAGTTTGATCAAGTTTACCATATGTATCTCATTTCAGTGGTAAGCAATATGCGATACCCAGACAGCTTCATTGATATGATCATGCACCCCCTACACGGCAACCATCATGGGTATTCATCGAAGACCACCTGACTACATAAAACGTCCTGGCAGATTAAAACTGTGTGCCGGACCGACACTCGAACTCGGGGCCTTTGCCTTTCGCGGACAAGTGCTCTACCGTCTGAGCTACACGACTCACGCTCCGTCCTCACTGGCGGAAGTAAAGCTGTGAGGGTGAATATCTCATTCTGGAAACATCCCCCAGTCTGTGGCTAAGCCATGTCTCCGCAATATCCTATCTTCCAGGAGTGCTAGTTCTGCAAGTTTCGCAGGAGAGTTTCTGTGATGCTTGGAAGGTAGGAGACGAGGTACTGGCGGAATTAAAGCTGTGTGGACGGGGCGTGAGTCGTCCTTGGGTAGCTCAGATGGTAGAGCACTTGCTGCGAAAGGCAAAGTTCCTGAGTTCCAGTCTCGGTCCGGCACACAGTCTTAATCTGCCAAGAAGTTTCATACCAGCGCACACTCCGCTGCAGAGCGGATATCTCATTCCAGTTACTCTACATATCAACCATTTGTGCACCAGAACTGTCCTTTATCTATGATGATTTATGTTTATGTCTTCGAAAATCTACTGTGTGGTTTCCTCGAACGATTAACATGAAATCGATTTGGTGGTCGAGCTTACCAGTGCATAGCTTACATCAATGATGTGATACTCTTTGTCCATGGAGCCTCTGACATGACAGCGGCTATATATTGGATTGCGATATACGGAACGGCATCGGCGTCGGCGTCGGATTTGTCTGAGAGAACGTTGCTCCCTTTTGGCTTACCAACGCTCTATGATGCCTAAGATTGGACTTTGCAGCCGACATGCAACGCATGATAACAATGAACTACAAACGCCTATTGCAACAGACATAGGATAGTATAGTGGGTCAATGCTTATGTTCCCTCAATAACGTACAGCGAGCATATGTAACGTGGTTTCCACACGTCGCACAAATTCTACCCATCACGCACCCACTGTCTCGCAGCATTATGGCTGCTTATGGCTCCTTTGTTAGCAAAAGTATGTTGCTTGAAATTAGATACGACTCTCACATCCTAACCAAGAACAGAGAGGGGATTCGGGCTCTTCAGTGTCTATGACAGGGCGTTGGTCGTTTACATCGGTGCCTACCTAACGATACAGCGTAGATGTCCACTGAGCCTTACGAGTTCGTTAATGATCGCATTGGAACCGGCCTCCCTTTACCCACCGATTTTGTTAGGAGAGATCCTGACGTTTCTGTTCGGACTAGTTATCTACGATAAGTGAGCTAGAGCCAACTTCTGTCGACAGGCAAACTACTCTACGGTGAACTACAGTGGTACCGCCGGCCTAACGCGGTGGAGATTGGTGTGGAGAATGGAACACCATCACTTACCTGACCCTGACGCACAAGCCGCGTGCCCGCATCTCGTGGTCGTGCGGTAGCGTTCTCGCTTCCCACGCCCGGGTTCCCGGGTTCGATTCCCGGCGGGGTCAGGGATTTTCTCTGCCTCGTGATGGCTGGGTGTTGTGTGCTGTCGTTAGGTTAGTTAGGTTTAAGTAGTTCTAAGTTCTAGAGGACTGATGACCATCGATGTTAAGTCCCATAGTGCTCAGAGCCATTTGACCCACAAGCCGCGTGGTATCTGGCAGTATATGACATACGAAATCCTTCATAAGAATTTTATATGAATCCACCCTCTTGCCTGACACCGTCGAACACGGTCTTAGCTGTGGAGACTTAGGGCAGATTTGGTACCTTGTGCGCCATGTTTTTTTCGTATATCCTACGTGCAACGCCGCTCCATATAAACGCACACATGATTATTCTACCGGATGAAACCTGTCCCAGAGGTCGGAGGAATGCAATCTTGTGTATTCGCAACCAGGGCGTGAAATATCTCTACTGTGACGACCCCAACCATGTTTTTGATTCCTGATGTTATCTTCCTGTGAGGCACCACGCTATTGTTAGCCACGCACAATACGGTCAACATTTTTTAAATTACCTTCGGAGTGTCTTGCACCATCCACTCAGTACATCCCCGGGAGAGAAATCGTTGTGACTGATCATATACTTCAAAGAACGAACGTGGCACAACACGGACTGAAACGAGAAGACAGGCCACGTGACCTGGCGTCACGTACGATGTTGCATCACTTCAACTCTGTCTGTTACTATTTTCTTTTTCGTCTTTCTCCTCAATGTCTACCACGCGTTAGAAGTGTCATTTAATTCTCTTCCTCCGACTTAGCATTGCGTGCCATAGGTCTTCCTGTTTGGTTTCTCATGTATACATCAAAATAATAATAGCTTTCCCAAGAAACGTCTGTAGCCCATGTCCAATATATTGTTCATAAAACAATAGAAGTACTGTGATATAGCTTGAAAGTAATCACAAACATCGTAAGTTGGTTACTATGCGGAATTAAAAACTATTCTTAGAGAACTGAGATTTTTACTGTTTCTGTGTAGGCACTAACTTTAAGCTGAGACAGTGTGGCGAAGAAGATTTCAGTCAGAATCGTAATTACGATTGTCCGTAGCGTATTCACTGTGGACTTATCTTAGGCCACTACCACTGGTCATCGCACCTGGAACGTACTTTGTATTCCTTGCATGCCCAGTTCCATAATTCACCTCCCGATAGACAGACCGTCGCATTGGTGACGTTTTCTGCCGGGATGGCTCTGGCAACTAACTGAATTTGGTAGCATTAGTGTATGACAACTGAGTAGGTGATCGGTGACGCTCGTAGCTTCATTCAACTACACGGCGTTACGAGTGCACCATGACAATGTGGATTATGCGGCCATTATTGCAGATCAGCTGCATCCCTTCATGCTTGAGGTCTTCCCTAGTGGCGATGGCATCTTCCAGCAAAATATCTGTCCGTGTCACAAGATCAGACTCGTAGTCCGAGGAGCATGTTTGTGATGTTGTCGTGTAGATAGCTTGGCCACGAAATTTGCCCCATTTGAAACCTGGTGGAATACATCTGGGACGCTATTTGGCGCCTCATCAAGTCTTCCAAGGACTTGTCTATGTTATGCAGAATCATTTCTGTATCGCATTCTAAAGGTAGCCCTAGACACTATTAATTATGTTGTCATATTTTTATCTCATCTGTATCAGCTGTACAGTGAAAGTATGTAGTTTTTTGTTAAACTATTACATATTATAATTTAGAAGTTATGTTTACCACTCATAGAAAATATTTAGAAAGAACCATTTCTAAATATTAGTGACTTCGTCACCTGAACACGGCTGCGTCATTTGACTGGCAGATTATAGTATCACGAACTGAATGAGAACGAGCATTTTCTATCTCAAAACGCGTCACTGAAGATTCCCGAAAGAGATCTTAGTTAATTATTTTTATCCGTATGGTTAAATTAGCCAAGTAACATAGTTCTTTCTAGAAGATCTGCCGCCGTTCCGAGTAGACCAAACACTCATATCAACATTTCAATACAGGCATTCAACACGGTTACCGTTACCATTGCCAAATTATGTTGAAAGCTCCTTCGAAACAGATTTATACAGCCTTCTTTAACAACAATGTGCAATGTTTCTTCCTTATAGGCTCTTAATATCCTTAGCTAGGCGTACAACCCCCTCTTATCCTGCAGTGCCACGCGAAGCCTCCCAAATGCAGTATTTATTTCTTCTTATACGCCGCGGGTAATTTTTACCTCCGCAAAGTAATTAGAGCGTGTCAGGGGCAGGCCGCAAGGGAATTGGCCCATGCCAGCCCCAGGTTCTGCAGAAATTATTGTTCTCCGCTTCTTTCTCTCGCTGCCAGCGGCTGCATTTCTCATTCCGGGACGCCTGGAAACCTGCTGATTATGTCCATGTTATCATGCTTCAACCATAGCGATCCAGGTTCCTACGGCTCACTGATTTTCTTTCGTCACCAGTTTAAATGTGTCGAGTTCATCTTGGAATAGCAAAAAACCCTTACGTAGGTACGACTGCAACATACGTATATTGATCACAAAGTTTAATGGAAAATTGTATCATGTGTCTTACAACAGGGTCTGTGCTCAACTTCATTGCCACAACATACCCTGGACGCTTTCGAAAATGGGTCTGTGTCCAAGAGCGTGGCTTACAGCGAGCATCATCACATCCCAGGTCCCTGTCCTGGCAGTTACCTATAACAACATACTCTAATCCTTTTGCAGGCTTAATTCGTCTTGGCTTCACACTTCGACACGATGCTGTCCGCCAAACACGATTAAAATTAAGGACAGCAGGTGGCGACACAACTTCTGCTTAAAGAAGAGTCGACTACAGACTTCATTGAAATAAGTGGACAAAGTAAAGTTACGGAAGTGAGTCGATAGTTAAGGGATTGGAAGATCGCGCACGGTCGGTAAGGAAACACAAAACAGAAGAAAACAGAAACATTGGGTCTAGTGATGTCATACAACAGTAGCACCTTAGCGGTTGATTAGGCATCTGTGGTCCTGATACCGTTGTAAATACAAGTTGCCGTCGTAATTTTGGCATATCTGTTTTACCAGTTTGTAGAGTGCATTGCTCGATAAAACCAGCAGTGATTCCTAAAACTGTAAGACCTTTGGCACTCGGTGCCTAAGACGTTAGTCTATGCAGCCGACAGGATTACTGTGCTATGCTTTGTCTCAAAATGAGACCATCCAGTAGCTTTGAGCGCTGTTTATAAACCACAGCACTGAAGGAACACAGTCGACTGTCTTGAACGAGCTACTCTTTACAACCAAGCTAACAGAGGTCATTTTCACAGATTTAGGGTCACTGCTCAAACCCATTACGATGCCGGACACTGATGTCTTCTGACGGACTCCCTCGTGCATCATTTGCAAGGGCCGCGATAGGTGCTATAAGAGGCAAACCATGTTAGTTTCACGGTGAGCGACGAACTACTTTTGAAATGTCATGGCAAATGGCTACAGGTATACGTTAGGGCGTTAGATCGATTATGATCGCTTCTGCACTTTATTGTCGGCCAAAATGTGTTGCAGCGCCCCCTAGGTGGCGTGGCGGCGCGCTACGAAGATATTATTCCATGTCACAGGCGGAGGGTCTCTTATACTCGCGGCCGGCAGTGAGTCAGTGACTTAAGACAATTCTGATTGCCAACATGTGTTTAACGGTGCCATAGTGAGATCGCATGTTTGCAGGTTGCGTAGTGACGATTTTGACTGGAGTTGCCACAAGTCTGTCAGATGTGGTGGTAAAGTTCTGTAGACTACTACCTACAGAGGGTTAATCAGTTTTAACTGAGGTATAGATCCGTCTACCAGGCATCATTTAATGTTTTGTGTGATACGACTGACTGCAGTGGAGCGAAGCAAGCTGCAATCGGTGCAGTGATTTGACGCCATTTACGAACTGCAGCATTGGCACGAAGTAATGTAATTGTATTGCAGAAGTCACTTGGCTACATTCATAAAGGTGAGCATCGCATATGTTTGATGCATCGGCGTGTCGGTACTGTTACCAAAACTTAATACTTTAGCCGAGACACATTCCATCAGATACAATTCTTTCAACTATTTAATGGTCCCTTTAAAAAAAAAAAAAAAAAAAAAAAAAAGGGCAACGAGCCATATTATCACGATTTCTCTTGCAAACGGTTATAAGGCATATTTAATGTAAATAGTTTCTTGCACAGTCACTAGCTGCTAAGCTACCTGTTGCGCTTCCTGTTGGGCTAAAACAGAAAACATAAGATTTATAAAACAGTTTTGAGCGTTGAGCTGTCAGTTTCACAAGTTTTATTGTAAATCATTTTAACATTTTTAATACTTTACTGTTTTTAGCTGATTAGAGAAGATACATGAAAATGAAAGCACTTTTCTAGTGTGTAAAGACTCAGTTTGCAAGTGATTGACTTAGTGTCTGGACTGCTTTGCTCCATGTTCGCCAGCATTAATAAGTTGTATCTTGCTTTTTTTTTACAGTGTAGTCTTCGCTATGCCTTACTTGTATTATCAACTATATCCAACTATTTCAATATTTGTGCCCGCGAGCAAAGGTGAACACGGAACTGGCTTCCGAACTGATATGATGAAAGCTTCTTAAATTGCTAAATTCAATACGTGCAAGAATTCAGATTAACTTCTTTACTATTACGCTTGGTTATTTCTAATTCTCAAGACAGCTTGGTCGTGTAAATGATGCAAGTTTAACGATATTTGCTATTACTGTGAAGTTTCCTAAATTAAAAGTGAAATAATGTTTGTGAAATTTGTTCTAAATTAATTACTTTGTGACCTGGTACCTTCCGCTCACACAAAGCTCGCTGGCAGTTTTGTACATCACGCACGCTCTCATTCCGTGAAGTTTCCATTATGTTTCCTCCTCCTCTTCTCGGTGTTTCACATTTTTCTGATGCCGTCTAGTAAGCTTAGATATTTTTCTAATGCAATTATCTGTAATGAAATACCATCACGAAAAAATTTGTACAATATTCAAACACATCTTGAACATATTTCAAAGTGCTGCAAACACTGTTTTAAACGTTCAGAAATGCCAAATTGTACACTGCTCAAAACGGACCCTATGACTACAATATCAACTGGAAACGGAGTAATTACCCAAACCGAAAAGTGATTTCATTTTAATGTATCTCCTACAATCAGTATATCATACTGCAATGTCAGTGAGTCATAACTGACGCAATTGAAATGGTGCACACATTTGGATCTAACAATATGTAGGGATATGAAATGAAATTATCAGATAGGCTAAGTCGATATTAAGGCAGGCGTCAGACGTCTAAGCATGTATCTGTACTCTTCAAGTCATTGTCAAGTGCACGGCGAAGGATAGTCCCTACTGGACCACGTGTGACTGCTTAAACGAGTCGGTGCGCGCTTGACGTACTGTAATCCTGTCTTCGCGATCCATAAGATAGCGAAACGTAGGGTGCTGTAACAAATTCCCAGATCGTTCGCCAAAGATCGGTTTGAATTTACTTACTAGTTCCTCGCAAGATTGTAGGCGTCCGTCTTCAAGTGTGTGCCAGTTAAGGTTCTTCAGCATCTCCGTGATGTTGTCCCACAGGTCAAACCCACCGGTGATTTTCGTGCTTTCCTTTATTCTGTACGTTCAGCATACCCACTTAGTCTTATTTGGTGTGGGTCCCGTACACATCATCAGTATTCTACACGTTGGCATTCAAAGTAGCCTCCAGTCGTCTCGGAATGTCAGGTCCTGTATGGTTTTCAAGGGAATCTTATACCACTGTTCGTCGAAAATAGTGGTACATTCAGGTACCGATGATGTAGTTGGACAGCGATCTCACACCCTTCTCTCCAAAGGAGACCACAAAGGCCCAAAAATACCGAATCTGGTGGCGAGAGGAGATCAGACAGTTCATCTTCGAGCTAAAAAAAAAGTTCTGGACGATTCGAGCTGCGTCAACATGGGCCCCGTCGTCACGGAAACAGAATCACCATTGCCGGCCGCGGTGGTCTAGCGGTTCTAGGCGCTCAGTCCGGAAACGCGCGACTGCTACGGTCGCAGGTTCGAATCCTGCCTCGGGCATGGATGTGTGTAATGTCCTTAGGTAAGTTACGTTTAAGTAGTTCTAAGTTCTAGGGGACTAATGACCACAGATGTTAAGTCCCATAGTGCTCAGAGCCAGAATCACCATTGGGAAGCAAACATTGTACCATGGGATTGATCTGATTAGCTGAAACGGTCACATAACCCTTGACATTAATGCTAACTTGCAGAGCAAATATGGGGCCCATGGAATACCACAATATGGCTGCCCAAATCATCACCGAACCCCCGACCTGTTTCATTTTTAGGAAGTAAACTCGGCCATAAGGTGATAAAAGTATGAAACAAGGAGATCCGACCAAGTGACATACTTCCATTGCTCCACAGTCCTGATTTTATGGCTTCCTCTTACTAGAATTTGCATCAGTTATGTAAGGTTTAAGAATTCCAGCTCGCTTCGCAGTTCCTGTTTATGGAGCTCTCTTCGTGTTGTTTTTTTGCTAGCATTCAGTCCTGTATCGACTCTTGACACTTCGTCCTCTTATTTTTGATCACAAAATTCGTCAATGGCAGTCCGTCTCGGCCACTCACGGCCTCTTGAAACACCAAACACTTGAGCTGCCTTTCTTACGGAAGCACCCACCACATAAAAACCAACAACGTTCGCACGCTCTGATTCACACAGTTCCAAAATAGTGCACTCACAAATACACAGAACACTGTTCTGACCACGAATGACACTTCCACAGGTTCCGTTCATAGTCAAATACAACAGTACCATTTGCAGGTTAGGCTAGTAAATGCATTTATGTTCAGGCATTCAATTCTCGCGTTGTTTTCATATTTTTGTCCAACACCTGTAGAATGCATTGCAGGAATATTATGTGTGACGTCTCGTTCCTCGACTGACTGCATTTTTTCAGTATCCTACCAGTGACCCGAAGTTTGCAACTTTCTTTACCTACGATTGAGGCAATGAGATCGATACATTTGAAATCTCTCAAGTTCCTTCACCTACGTATTTATACTTCTTCCAGTTGAAACTTGTTACTACTATAGTTACAGGGTACATAAACATATCGAACTACACTGAGGTGGCAAATGTCACTGGATACCTCCTACTATCGTGCCGGACTCCATTTGCCCGACGTAGTGAAGCAACACGACGTGGCATGGACTCAACCACTTTGTGCGCGAACTGTCTTCTCGATTATGTCCCATATGTGTTGGAAGGGATTCACGTTGCGCCATCTGTATGGCCAGATCATGTTCTCGAATTGTCCAGAATGTTCTCCAAACCATTCGCGAACAATTGTGGCCTGTCAGCACGACACCTTGTCATAGGAACATGAAGTCCATGAATGGCTGCAAATGGTCTCCAAGCAGCCGTACATAATTGTTTGCAGTCAGTGATATGTTCAGTTAGACCAGAGGTTTTAGTCCATCCCACGTCAACACTACCCACACCATTATGGAGCCACCACCAGCTTGCACAGTGCCTTATTGACAATCTGTATCCATGGCTTGGTGGGGGTCTGCACCACACTTGGACTCTGCTATTAGCTCTTACCAATAAAAATCGGGACTCATCTGATTAAGCTACGATTTTCCAGCAACCTGGAGACCAATTGATATTGTTAAGACCCTATGAGTGGAGCTGCAGGAGATTCGTGGTGTTAGAACGGTACTCGCGTTGGTCATCTACTGCCATATTCCACTAACGCCGCATTTCGCAGCACTGTCCTAAAGGATACGTTCTTCGTAGTCACACAATCATTTCTGCGCTTATTTAGTACATTGTTGCTTGTCTGTTAGCACTTACAATTCTACGTAAATGCCATGCTCTTGATCGTTAAGTGCAGTCCGTCGGCTATAGCATTGTCCGTGGTGAGAGGTAATGCCTGAAATTTCATATTCTCGGTACACTCTTGACACTGTGGATCTCAGAATACTGAATCCTCTTACGATTTCCGAAACAGAATGCGACTTACTTGAACTACCATTCCGTGTTCATTAATTCCCGTCGTGCGGACACAATCAAGTCGGAAACGTTTTCACATGAATCACCTGATTACACATGATAGCTCCGCCAATGCACTGCCCTTTTACCATTTGTACGCGATATTACCGCTATCTGTATATTGATATCCCATGACATTAATCACCTCAGTGTAAATTGTCTTCATCTTGCTTCAAATTCCGCTGGCACCGTTGAACCGAAACACTTGTTTCCGTCAACTGGCTTGCACAACCACCTCGTGTTGTATGTTCGTGAGTACTGTAGAATGTTAATCGGCGTCCTGGCGGAACATGACGCCAGGCAGCAGAGCACTGGGCTGTTTGCAGTTATTGCGACAACAACGTAAAAACACGTCGTCGATATTCATATGCATTTCAGGATGTCGTTGGATGAACATGGGTAGTTACCGCTCATCTGTCGACAATGTATCTTATTTTAAAATCCCTCCCCGTCGGTCCTATACATGTATCACACGATGTGCGCTTTATCTTGTGCACCCCACATTTGTCGTACTCATAGGAACAATTTTTTCGGATCGTGAGCCACTTTGCATCCCTGAAAGATTTCTTGCGATCTAATCGTGGATTTTATGTTGCCAAGCCAAATTTTAATATTATACAGTTAAAAATCGTTTGGACCACTTTGGAATCTCATTAAGATGTGACTAATTATCTTTTCAGCTTTTTCAGACATCAATTCATTTTTTTCTGATAGGATGTTTTCCTTTAAAAGAGATTGAATTTGTCTTCTTTTCTGAAATCGCCAGATGGTACTCTCCACAAATCTTACATAATAAATCTTACATAATAAATCTTACATAACAAATGTATTTCCCTTCCTAGATCATCTTCATACTCCAACAGTAATGTAGTGTCGTCCCGTATAGAAGACAATTCAAAAGGGAATTCCCCTCCTAAAAACTTATTTCCATTTACGGATTGCATCATCTATATCGCAGCATAGATGAAATTCCGCACTCTTGAATGTGTTAGTCTAGTCTGTGTTAGAGTACATTTATATGTAAAACGATTACAATGAGTTGTGGATGTCCTCTTCTCCTCACATTTCTACACACATTCTCTCCATCAACACTATCGGATGGCTTAATGAAATCAATGAATGCTTATGAGTTTCCCTACAACTCTCTCTCTCTCTGGTTCTCATAATGTTTGGTGGCCGATGGATTAGTATGTGACGCTGTAGCGCGGTTTCACAGCATAGTTGGCAAGTACAGTAAACAGGGTCATGTCTATCCCAGGGCGTAAAGTCTTTACGAATTTTATTCTCTGTACTGAGTTCGACACTAAGTATGCCTCGCAAACAGGGGCGTGGATGGTATACGCAGATTTCAACATTTGAGAGAGGATTTGTAGCTGGTCTCAAAGAAGCCGCTTGGGGCAACGAGAAAACCGCTCGATAGTTGAATAGGAGCGATGCCACTATTCGACAATCTTGGCAGGAGTGGGTGAACTATGACCGAACATAGCGTCAAGAAGAAGCGACAGACCTAGAGAGGCGACAGAACATGAGAACCGATCAGTCTTCATAGAGGCACTCAGGGCCCTTCAGTCATTATCATCACCAATCTGCCGTACAACTTGTGCTTTGGCGACCACAAGGATTATAAATAGGTGACTTAAAGAAAGAGAGCTGAGCTCATGGCGCCCCTGGCACCTATTACTCCTGACCTCAGTTCACCAACAAGACGCCCGACCCCGGTAGCTGAGTGGTCAGCGCGACAGATTGTCAATCCTAAGGGCCCGGGTTCGATTCCCGGGTGCTGCCGGCCTGTGTGGCCGAGCGGTTCTAGGCGCTACAGTCTGGAGCCGCGCAACCGCTACAGTCGCCATTTCGAATCCTGCCTCGGGCATGGATGTGTGTGTAGTTCTAAGTTCTAGGGGACTGTTGACCTCAGAAGTTAAGTCCCACAGTGCCCACAGCAATTTGAACCATTTTTTGACTGGATGTTGGGTTGACCTAATCGTCATCATTTCATATCCATCGACGCGCAAGTCGCCGAAGTGGCGTCAAATCGAAAGACTTGCACCCGACGGGAGGCCCTAGTCACACGAAATGGTCAAATGGCTCTGACCACTATGGGACTTAACATCGGAGGTCATCAGTCCCAGTCCCCTAGAACTTAGAACTCCTTAAACCTAACTAACCTAAGGACATCACACACATCCATGACCGACGCAGGATTTGAACCTGCGACCGTTGAATCACCGCGGTTCCGGACTGAAGCGCCTAGAACCGCTCGGCCACAGCGGCGGCTAGTCACACGAGATTTACATTTACCGACAAGACCTTTTGCAGTGGTGTCGGACACATTCGGCATGGAAACTCATTGAATAAAGTGGAACTGTGCGCACTGACTGGCGCCGCTTGGAAATGAACCCCGACGACCAGCGGAGACGTGTCTGGCGACGAAACGAAACGGCGGTGCGATACCAACATGAGTGTTGCCCGCCATACGGCACGGTACCCAGGAGTGATAGCCTGAGATGCTGTTTCATATCACAGCAGGACCGCTTTGGCTTTGGTTATCATCCGCGGCAGCCGTACAGTACAGCGGGATATCAACCATATTCTACGCCCCGATTTTTGCCCTTCATGGCAAGCCATACCGTGCTTATGTTTCAGCAAGGCGACAGTTTCTGCTGCTTGTCTTCGTGCTCGCTAAACCTTACCTTGGCCAGCAAGGACGCCGGAACTCTCCCCAGTTAAAAAAAAAAAAAAAAAAAAAAAAAAAAAAAGGGGAAAATTATTTGGACAATATCCCTCAGGAGGACATTCAAAAGCCTATTAATCAGTGCCAAGTGGAATAACTGCTTCCATAGATCAGACGTGCACCTTACTGACTTGCTCAATTTGTGAAGTTCTTGAATAAATGAGCCGTTTTGAAATTGTAGTTATCTGCTGTGCATGTACGTCACATATACCGATTTCCGTCCCATTCAGATAAATTCTTCATGGGGCGGTTCTTTTTTTTGCTTTTGTTTTTTTTTGCCATTTCTACATCCGCTGATGACCCTGCATGATCCGCTGCGTTTTCCGTACAAAGAAATCCTAAATTTAATGGAGAATTTCCGTTAATAATTTGGGGAGACATGTCGCTGCACTGCCTTAGACTCTTTTAATTCTGATAAAGAGGGGAAAATTAAACACTGGAAGCGCTACTACACACTGCTAGGAACAACGATTTCATTTTCTGTCCAAAAAGCGATGCGCGTCGTGTGGAGACGTGCATAGGGTACGAAGTGTTCCCTGCAACGCGTCACGCACGCTGCCACTTTAAACTCGTCTCTCCTGTAAAATACATAATTTTGCAGCGACGATGTGAGATTTACGCGGCAGAAATTGCGCTTCCCGGTGCCCGGCCGCTCGGCGGACCGGTCAGGTTATCCGCGCGTGCCACTCCGAGCTCGGCGCGCGGCGCCAGGCCGCTTCTATTTGCGCTCCGGATTTAAGGCTTACGGCCGGCTAGTATTTGCACAAGACTAAGTGCCCCGGATCTCCACCTCTTTCCCTTTTTTGCTCTCGTCGCCCTAAAACCGCCATTGCAAACACGAAACAGTGCCGAGCACATGTTGCGGAGTAACTAATCCCTCTCCCAGACTGCAGCCGGAACGGCGGGGCAAAGCGGAAAGAGGCGAAGATCAGCGCGCGCGTCTGTCGCTCCCCGTTGACTCTGCCTCACCTACGGCTGTAACGTCGCAAGGATTCCGCAGCTTACAGACTGACTCTTTTTGTAATCACCACTCTTCCCACGACCCTGATGATCGCGCCTGTTCCCCTCTATCGTTGAACCGTAAAATTACTACTAGTTCACCAAAGGTTATTAATCTCAATCAATACACAAAATGTAAAGTGGAAGTAGGTGCCAAGGAATAACTGCTGAAATTATACACAATTTTCAGTAACACACTTTATTTAAATTTGGTGCAAGACTTTACCATATTTTAACGGAAAAACCAACAATCACTGAACAAATAAGTCACAATTTGCGATAGGAAAGGACTTTTAAATTATAAAAAATTATAAAAAATTTCACGCCAGTAAAAGGCAAGTACAAGCAAGCAATTTAACGTATACAGCGCGACGCTGTATGATATTTCAAGCTCAGCTAAATTACAGGTGAATTTCACTCAGTTCATTAAATGGCGCAGAATCTAACTTGTCTGCAACATACAAAGACAATCCTGTTTACAAAAGTTCTCAAAATAGAAAAACAAAAACGCATGAGTCATGCACACGGGGGGACACTCACAGTTAATAAGATTAACATTTCCAAAATGTATAAAAAACAAATTTTACAAATTTCTGCCAGTTAACTTACAGCAAACACACACGCTCGCCAGGTAGAACTTGCGAACTTTTACAACATTCTCCTTTCAAGGCAACAATATCTACCCGTAATGAAATGGCAAACTTTTGCATGGCAAGAAAACACACTAATAACCAACTACCTGTATAAAACACATAAGCACGTTGAGTAAAAGCCTTAAAAGGTATTGAATTGGAAAAACACACACCAGTTTTTGCTGACTAGAAACAATATAAAAAAAATCCACTATGGCGTACATTAACAACCTTGCTTAATTATAGCCAAATATACATAAACACAAATTTACGTAAGTTACAGCTTCCAGATGAGCAGGAATTCGTTATGCAATTGACTAGTTCTTACCACGAGGAAAAAGGAATTTTTCTTCTTTCTTAAAGTACCTAGTAATGCAAGTTATGGCAGGCGAGAGAATGGATCAGGTCTTAGTGCCTTGCATTTAAACAGTACAGTCATTGGTGCCTTAGATTTTCACAGACATGGCAGAGGCTAACACTCGAATAAAGCCGTAGGTAAGCCGGGAAGCAATTCGAACCACAGATTTACTCCCCCCCCCCCCCTTTCGTCCTCAAAAGGTGACAAACGGACCACCCTCTCTAATATTACCACCTTCCCGTGGGTGGGCATTCGAGAATGAATGGCGGGAACCTCCCCCCACCCCCCCCCACCCCACCAAAAAAATACGGCTGGTATAATTAACAAGAATAAGTACATTGAATTCAATTAAACTTCATAAAATCTGTTAACACTCAATACTCAACTCCCAGGACTGAAACAACGCAGCACCTCCAAATGCTCTGATGAGCCGCCTGCTGTCAGCCGTTTCAACGGATTTTGAGAACCTCCTCGCCGGTCGACAGCATACGGCCGAACTGCAGATTAGGCCCCTTACGGACCCTCGCTCAGGAAGATTCCTTTCGCAACGAGCAGTTAACGCCCCATACCACGGAACCGCTACTCGCGTCGCTTACGCTGATGCCGCGGTCTGCGTGCTGTCCCTCTAGCACCGGCAGAGAAGTCGCTTCTTGATGCCCCGACTGCCAACGCCCACCAGATTATACAGCCACTTCTTAAACCCACGCGAACAGCCCACTTCTCCCCTTTCCCGCTAGAGGGAGACACCGAAGCCTTCAATTGCGACAAAGGCGCCACCGCCAGCAAACGGAGGGTGACTGCTTCACACCACGCGCTGCGGCGCGCTTTTCAAAGCTAACTTTACTGCGGCTCAGTCGTGTCTCAACCTCCATCTACACACACTTCTACATAAGCTCCACAAGCAATTATGCAATCCATGGCGGAGGATACATAGTAGCAATATTATCGATTTTCAATTCTGTTCCACTGGCGCACTGATTGATTTGAAAGTGACGGTCGATATACGTACGTAGACGCATCTGTCTTCCATACTTCATTCTTAAGGTCCCTATGTGAGGTGCACGTATCAGATAAACTCAGACACTTGCCCTTTTTCATCATCAATACTCTGATACTTCCCGTCACGAAATTCTCTCCTGTGCCTAACTTTTCATCTCACAGTAGCAATCGCAACATACGTCCTCAGTTAATTGCTGGCTGTATTCCAATTTCTGTCTTCCTCTACCGTATTTACCCTCTACAGTGTCCATTAATCCCACGGAAGTTATTCCCTCGTTTCTTAACAGATGTCCTATCGTCCTGTCCCTTCTTCTTGTCATCTCTCTTCTGTTCCGGTTTTCCCACAGTCCATATTTCACAACAACACAACGCTGTCCTCCAAAGGTACATTCTCAGAAATTTCTTCCTCAAATTAAGCCCTATGTTTCATACTAATAGACTTCTCTTGGCTAGGAATGCACTTTTTGTCCGTCTTAGTATGCTTTTTATGTTCTCCTTGCATCATAGGTTACTGTGCAGCATAGGTAGCAGAATTTCTTAACTTCATCCTACCTCGTGATTACCTTAAGCAGTTTAAGTTGCTCTACAGGCTGCGTACCTACGTTCCTATAGGTTCGAAACACACTGTACATTCCTCCAATATTAACATAACAATTGCTTTGCTACAAGGAACTCAACAATAGCAGCACCACAAAGAATAAACAGACAAGAAATAGAGAAAAGAATGAAGACAGTCTTCCGTACTGGACTGGAATCTGGCACTATACAGTCAGTAGCAAAATGAGAGTTGTAATTTGATGTAACACCAGCATTTCATATTCCGGTCAACACAGTCAGAAGTTTTCTCTAAATCTACAAATGCTATGAACGTAAGTTTGCCTACTTCGGTCGACTTACGAAGATAGTGCATGGAGTCAGCAATCCCGTAACTGTCCCTACACCTTTGAGAAACCTTATTGCTCTTCATGTGTCAGCTTCACCTACATTTTCTATTTTTTTTATTTTTGGAAACAAAGTTCTGACTGCAAAACGAGTGCACAAAGCAAGTGTAACTACGGCGGAATTAGTGTGAAGTGAACTAGTGTGATATTTTATGAGATTAAGAGTGCAAGAAAATCTATTGTAAAAACAGAAAATTGAGTTCACAGGTGAAAAAAATGAAATAATCACTGAGCAGACGCCAATGGATTTAAAAAAATGTGAAATGGAGGATCAGAGGCCAGTCAACACATATGATACATTACAAATGAAAACGGAACTCTTCTGATGAAAATCCCGTTAATTTTCGGGACGTGTAAATCAGAGAAAGAAACTTAACTGATGCTAAGGAATATGTCTAACCAGAGAAACATATTAAAAATAAACGAGGATCGACTAGTTTTCAAAGACACTTCAGGCGATTGTACGGCCGATATGCACAACGGAAATACTCACTTACACTGAGGTGACAAAAGTCATTGGATACCTCCTAATAGCGTTTCGAACCTTTTTTTGCACGGCATGGGGTTGAAGTTCGACGTGGCGTGGCCTCAAGAAGTCGTTGGACGTCCAATACAGAAATACTGAACCACGCTCTCTCTACACCCGTCCAAGATTTCGAATGTGTTGCTGGTGCAGGATTTTGTGCACAAACTGACCTCTCGATTATATCCTATAAATGTTCGGTGGGATTCATGCCGGGCGATCTGGATGGCCAAACCATTCGCTCGAACTCTTCAGAATATTCTTCAAACCGGGTGCAATGGTACATTATCAGCCACAAAAATTCCATCGTTGTTTGGAGATATGACGTTCATGAATAGCTGCAAATGGCCTCCAGGTAGCCAAACATAACCATTTCCAGTCAATATTTGGTTTAGTTGGACCAGAGGGCTGAGTGCATTCCCTGTAAACACAGTCTGTACGATCATGGAGCCATCACCAGCTTGCACATTGTCTTGTTGACAACTTGGATCCATGGCTTCATAGGGCCTGAAACACACACGAATCCTACCGTCAACTCTTACCAACTGAAATCGGTACTCATTTGGCCATGTGACGTTTTTGCAGTAGTCTAGGCTCCAACCATTATGACCACGAGCCAGGAGAGGCGCTGCAGGCGATGTCGTGCTGTCTGCTGCCGTAGCCCATTAATGCTAAATTTCGCCGCGCTGTCCTAACGGGTACCTTCGTCGGACGTCCCACATTGATTTCTTCAATTATTATAAACTGTCTTACTTGTCTATTAGCACTAACAACTATATGCAAACGCCTCTGCTCTCTGTCGTTAATCGAAAGCTATCAGCCACTGCGTTAACCGTGGTGAGAGGTAATGCCTGAAATTTGGTAATCTCGGCACACTCTTGACACTGTGGATCTCGGAATATTGAATTCCCTAACGATTTCCGAAATGAAATGTCCCATGCGACTATCTCCATCTACCATTCCACATGTTTTTCTGTGGCATGTCAGCACATTCCAGGATTATCTGTGAATTATTGAACTAAAAACACTCGGAAAATTTCAGATTTGTTTTTCTTTAGAATGTGAGTTGCATGGATCTGAGCGGAAAGACTGGTATTTAAGTTCTGAACTTCTGCGTGCGGTTACCGTGTTAGACTTGTGGGTCAGTTGCTGACAAAGAAAGTGTAGGCCTCGCGTTCACCTCTTCCCGCTAACCAGAGCCCAGCACATCTTCGACTCGAATTATTTCCGTACAGTACTGGTTTCTGAATTATTTTTGTGCTGCTTTCGGAAGCATTTCAGATAACACTGGTTACGGTTGACCCGAGTTCGATTTCCCGGGTTTTTCCTGCACTTCATATCATTGTCGATATAGTCACTAGCGAGTGACACAGTGTGCACTAAATTTGCCCAGTAACGTACCGTTTCCGAGCTATAGCCGTTTGAAAACATGTTTGCTGGGTAGATTTGCAAAAGGTAGTCGTGGGGGACGGTGGGCGGGGGAGGGGGGGTGGGGTTAGTACTTACGTCGGATCGGCTGACGTCATTTGACGTCAACCCTACCTATCTGACCCAGTTCCAGTTTCACTCACGTGCCTGTCAGTGTCAGAGCAACATGATTGACTTCAAGTTTTCAGAAGACACCGACATGATTCTTCTGTATGGCGAAGCTCAGGGTAATGCAAGAACTGCCCGTAGCCTTTATCAATATCGCTATTCACAATGTCCATCGCATACCCTTTTCGCCACACTACGTAACGGCTACTACCACGCTTGACTGTGATACTCCAAGGAGAGGCCTTAAACCCAAATTGGGAGAGACCATACTGCATCACGTTGAAGAAAACCCGTGAACGAATACCCGAGGAATTGCGCATGCAATGGATGTTGCTCCCAACGTCGTCTGGTATGTTCTACATGACCAACAACTACATCCATACCACCTCCAAGGGATACAGCCGATTTTGCACCACATGTTGTTCCATACGCAGTTTCTGCTCCTCTGCTACAATAAGCCCCAAGTTTTTTCACGGCGCATTCACTTCACAGATGAATGTAAATTTACTAGGGATTGTGTTCTCAGCTCTCCAAATATTAAAGTCTGGGCACACGAGAAGCTACATGGCACGCATGTCCAGAGTTTCCAACACAGATCTGTTATCAATGTGTGGGCAGGTAGTTTGGACGGTCTTATGACTGGACAGCACATGTTTCTACCCAAGCTCACGAGTCTCATCTACTTGACCTTCCTGTAAAAAGTATTGGGCATGTTATTGCATGCTGTGCCGTTGAATGTCCATCCAGACATGTGGCAGGTAGTTTGGATGGTCATATGACTGGACAGCACATGCTTCCACCCAAGCTCGCGGTCTCATCTACTTGACCTTCCTGTAACAAGTATTGGGCATGTTGTTGCATGCTGTGTCGTTGAATGTCCATCAAGACATGTTGCTTCAGCAGTATGCGTCAGTGATTTGGACACAGATAGAGAGGCCGAAGTAGTCCAGTCGCATGACCTCCACTGTCATAGGGTTTGATTCCATTGGACATTTTCCTCCGGGGGACGAATGAAGGGTTGGCTTATGAGACTCTTGTAGGCGCAGGGGAGGATCTGGCTGTACGAGATGCGGTCACTGCAGGACAGATTGCAGAGACGCCAGGTGTGTGCAACATCATTAGTAGATACAGGATGTGTACAGAACTTGGTGCTCGCCACATCGAACCTTACCTGTATGCGAAAGGGGGCTTAAGTTAAGCTGTAACCAATAGCGTTAGTGAAGGTTGATTAAGTTACTTATTTTGCTTTGTGACGTAAGAGGGATCACGACACCACTGCAACATCTCCGTTCCGGAAGATGTGCTAAAGAACAGATGCCTCAACGAATCTATCTCTGAAACATACAACACGATTTACTGACCATTGGATGTACTACAGAATGATTTTACGTCACTTTATCGAATCTACCTCTGATATGTACTAAGGAATGATTTAACGTCTCTTTAGCTCGCTACACAAATACACCAACTCTTAGGCGATAAATTGTAAAATACGGATATATATCGCTTTCCACCAGCGAAAGAGATGCGTTGACTCTATGAACTGTAGCTGCTCGTTGGAGAGTTAAACCTAAAGCAATACGGAAAAGTGCATGACACGCTGTTACGGTACGCGATCGAGGATAGACTTGTACAGACCTTGAACAAAATTGTAATTCATTGTTTTCCGACATTAATGGCAATTTTATTTTACTTTGTTATCATGACGACTGTGATAAAAGTATTCAAAAGGACAGACTCTGATTTTCCTCAAGGATATAACAAAGTTTTGAAAAGATATTTAAATACGTTTCATTTTATAAATGAAGCTTTTCCAAGAGTGAACATACGAGCAAGGCATCTGTAGGGCCTTCAGACATTTGGTTCGTGATATTTGCTGACGAATCTGCACCACGGTCTTAGCATACATCGGGAGGTGTTTTTACGGGTGACTGAAATACTCTGCTGTCCGGCTACGCGTCGTCGAACAAAATGATAACCGAATTGGGCTCCATACAAAGTCCTAAATTTGACCAGAGCGGTGGATTCCTGTAGCTGCTCCCACGCAACGATATCGTCGAGCACCGTTAATTACTGTCTTGCTGTTATTGGCAGAGACTACTGAATTTTCAACGACATTCAGAAAGGAGTCTAATCAAGAGCATTCTGGACAGCGAAGCGAATTTGTATTTTCTCTGAACAGATCATAACGTACGATTCTAACAGAACTGAAACTTGATGATGACCTTCCCTCTCATGGAATAATTTAAATTCATGGAGGTTGCATATTACGAGGGTCACTCCAAAAGAAATGCACACTACTTTTTTTAAATCCATCTTTTATTCTACATATTTTAAAGTTTTATAGTGTGTAGATACATCATTTAGGAACAATATTTTCATTTCTCCACATAATTTCCATCCCTCTCAACTGCGTTACGCCATCTTGGAACCAGCGCCTGTATATCCGCACGGTAAAATTCTGGACCAACCTGTTGGAGCCACTGTTTGGCAGCGTGCACAAGAGAGTCATCATCATCTTCAAACCTTGTTCCATGAAGAGAGTCTTTCAGTTTCCCAGAGAGATGATAGTCACATGGAGCCAGGTCAGGACTGTAAGGCGGGTGTTTTAGTGTTGTCCATCCGAGTATTGTGATTGCTTCCATGGTTTTTTGACTGACATGTGGCCGTGCATTGTCGTGCAACAGCAAAACATCCTGCTTTTGCCGATGTGGTCGAACACGACTCAGTCGAGCTTGAACTTTCTTCAGTGTCGTCACATATGTATCAGAATTTATGGTGGTTCCACTTGGCATGATGTGCACAAGCAAGAGTCCTTCGTAGCCATAACGTTTCCAGCAGAAGGTGTGGTTTTGAATATTTTTTTCTTGGGTGAATTTGAATGATGACACTCCATTCATTGCCTCTTCGTCTCTGGTGAAAAATGATGGAGCCATTTGACAATTCTTCCAAGGAATTCATCTCCACAGTTTTCGTACTGTTCCAAAAGTTCGCTGCATACCGTTTTTCTTGTTTCTTTGTGAGCGACTGTCAACATCCTGGGAACCGACCTGGCACAAACCTTTTTTAACGCTAACACTTTCAGTATTCTGCAAACACTTCCTTCCCCTATCCGAAGGTAGCGTGACAATTCGTTCAATGTGATGCGTCTGTTAGCAGTCACCAATTTGTTAACTCTTTGTACATTGTCTCGAGTGTGTGCAGTACGAGGCCTGCAGCTGCGAGGACAATCCTCAATATTGCCGTACCTGCTTTCATCACGTAACCTGCTTGCTCACCGACTAACTGTACTGCGATCGACAAGAGCATCTCCATACACCTTTTTCAACCTCTTGTGGATGTTTCCTACTGTCTCGTTTTCACAGCACAGGAATTCTATGACAGCACGTTGCTTCTGACGAGCGTCAAGTGTAGGTCTTGAAGACATGACGTGACGGCGCCACTCACGGGAACAGGTTGAACTAAGTTTGAAAACAAGCGGGAAGGATGTATCTACATAGGGTGACCAGACGTCCGGATTAATACGTACATGTCCTTCTTTCTAGCTCTTTGTCAGGGGTCTGGGCGGATTTTTACAGTGTCCGGCTTTTTCGCAAAGTTGAGCGTAATACAGTTAAATTTGCAGTACATCCCGTTCTATTGCTCTTTTCTTAAATACTTTAAGTATTGGCACAGCCTTCGTGATAAGCACGCGCGAAGGCAGTGTTAGTAGGTGGCACCAGGATCGTCGATGTTATCGTTGATCTACCTACAAGCGAATGCAAATATCGATTATTTAAAATTTTCGTTTCGTATCTTCGCTTTGTATGGCTTGGTTTCCTGTAGTGCACGTGTGATTTGTGAGTGTAATTTTTAACCGAGTGAGTTACGTAAAATATTTGGCTTTGCCTAAACGAGAAAGTACATTTTCTGATGTCCTTTCCTGCAAATATCCGGCTTTAAGAAAGGGAGAAATGAATTTGAAGCGGAATGTAAGATATGTGGAGCTGGTTCGTACGTCTCAGTGGCCAATAAAAGTAAGAAATAACTCGACAGATTAACTGTTATGGTTTTGTATCATTATTTCATAGTCATTCAATTTATCTGTATTCGGAAGGTTAAAGTGCAATTTACATGTCGCCAGCTTCTGCTTGAATTGTAGATGTTGGTAGCGGTGCGTTGAATGAAGGGAGGTAAATGGTCTTACGTTTTTCGCTTTGTAAACAGTTCCGTGTTGTTGACATAACAAAACAATTGACGCCACACTGTCACCACAATCAATGTTTTTAATTTTTTCGTATTGCTCATTTAACCACCACCTGACAGTCAGTAACAATTAACTACTAGTTTTACCGGTAATTCCCGGCAGTCACATGAGTTGCCCAAAGCTGACGGGTGGTATCCTCATCTGCAGTTGACCCGTTTGATGTGTCTTCTTTTTTGTTCCTTTGTCCTCCTTTTTGAAGCTGTTAGTCCTCCTTTTTAAACAATTGCATCTGGTCACCCTATATATACACACTGTAAGATTTTCACACATGCCCTCGAAATTACTTACTTCAGTCCATTATTTCCTTCAGGTATAGGAGCAATGATTCAAGTGACAACAGTTGATTATTTATCTAATTCCCCGGCAAGCTTTGAACTAAAATTAAAGGTATATTTTCCAAGATGTTTTCGAATCGTTTCTGCACTAAAACGGTACCTTTCCGGACATGGGTTTCCAATTCAAACTCCTGAAAGTTTGTCAGGGGAATTCTAGAGTCCCCTGCACAAACTGTCTAAGAATAATTTACACTATGTGGATGGGTGAGGAGCGTATATACACGCACACCATTCAAAGTACCTGGTGATCAAAAAGTCAATATAAATTTGAAAACTTAATAAACCACGGAATAAAGTAGATAGATAGGTAAAAATTGACATAATTCCTTGGAATGACGTGGGGTTCTTTTAGAACAAAGGAAAACACCCCATATTGCTAGACGCGTGAAAGATCTCTTGCGCGCGACGTTTGGTGATGATCGTGTGCTCAGCCGCCACTTTCGTCATGATTGGCCTCCCACGTCCCCAGACCTCAGTCCGTGTGATTATTGACTTTGGGGTTACCTGAAGTCCAAGTGTATCGTGATCGACCGACATCTCTAAGGATGCTGAAAGACAACATCCGACGCCGATGCCTCACCATAACTCCGGACATGCTTTACAGTGCTGTTCACAACATTATTCCTCGACTAGAGCTGTTGCTGATGAATGATGGTGGACATATTGAGAATTTCCTGTAAAGAACATCATCTTTGCTTTGTCTTACTTTGTTATGCCAATTATTGCTATTCTGGTCAGTTGAAGCGCCATCTGTCGGACATTTTTTGAACTTTTGTATTTTTTTGGTTCTAATAAAACCCCATGTCATTCCAAGCAGGTGTGTCAATTTGTACCTCTCTATCTACATTATTCCATGATTTATTCAGTTTTCAAATTTATACTGACTTTTTGATCGCCCGGTATAACACTCGGCTACTCTGCCGAACGAGCATTTGGCGGTCCCCTTTAAGCGCTGACTCGGAGCGGAGAGCGGGAAGACGTGGGGCGCCCTGCGACTACCGGCGGGCCCACAGCGGTCGGAGGTGAATAGCGGCGGCGGCCTCGTGTTTCCGACGTGCTGCGTTATCAGCGCCGGTGGCAGCGCGGCGTCGACGTCTGCGGCATCAGCGGGTGACGGGGGCGGCCCGCGTTATCGGCCGGCCGGCGCGCTGCCACACTGCCGCTGACAGCAAAGGGCGCGCCGCCTGCCCCACGCTGATAACGCACTGCCGCACCCAGTCGGGACCGGCGCGCCTACCCTAGGTGCCCGGCGAGAGGCGGCCGCCCGCGTCTTACCGCGCGGCGGTCTCTCAGGGGTACCGCACAGTGTCAACACAGGCACGTTCTGCTGTGCTTCAGCATTGTGCAGGCGTTGTCGCTGAACTTGGCTGTTCGTTACGTCCGCGCTAAAGGCGTTTCTAACCTCACAAGTCGCAAAATCCCCGCGGGGATGAATTTCCCTCAAAAAAAAAAAAAAAATATATATATATATATATATAAAATAATATTAAAAAAAAATTTGGCAGGCCACCTCTTTAAGATCCAACCTCTAAATGTTTGTGTACGAAGTTCAAAGTTAAATGGATAACGCGAAAATTGCGGCCCTAGGCATAACTCCTAAAGTGCTCCCTACCACTATCAAAAAAATGTTTCAAATGGCTCTGCGCACTATGGGACTTAACATCTATGGTCATCAGTCCCCTAGAACTTAGAACTACTTAAGCCTAACTAACCTAAGGACGTCACACAACACCCAGTCATCACGAGGCAGAGAAAATCGCTAACCCCGCCGGGAATCGTACCCGGGAACCAGGGCGCGGGAAGCGAGAACGCTACCGCACGACCCTACCACTATCTAAGAGGCGTAATATGTTTGTGATGGTCTTGAGCTGATTGTATACTGATTGTTAAAAATTACAAAACCAAGGAGCTGAGCGACATAGACGATAGTTGGTAGCTTCTACATCTGAAAGATGACTATTCCAGTTTCACGTCAGTACGGGGATGAATTTCTCTTAACCGCCATAAAAAAATTAAAAAAAATCGTGGGCAGGCCACCTCTTTAAGATTTAATCTCTAAATGCTTGTGTACAAAGTTAAATGGATAACGCGAAAATTGTGGCCCTAGGCACAAGTTCTCCCTACCGCTATCTGCGAGGTGTAATATGTTTGTGATGGTTTTCAAAAAAAATGGTTCAAATGGCTCTGAGCACTATGGGACTTAACATCTATGGTCATCAGTCCCCTAGAACTTAGAACTACTTAAACCTAACTAACCTAAGGACATCACACAACACCCAGCCATCAAGAGGCAAATGAAATCCCTGACCCCGCCGGGAATCGAACCCGGGAACCCTGGCGTGGGAAGCGAGAACGCTACCGCACGACCACGAGATGCGGGCTGTGATGGTTGTGAACTGATTGTGTACTGATAGTAAAAAACTGCAAATCCAAGGAGCTGAGTGACATAGACGATAGTAGGTAGGCGTTTACATCTGGAAGATGACTATTCCAGTTTCACCTCAGTCGCCTAATAGTGGCGCTAGCAGTCCCACTGTGAGTATGCAAATCAGATTTACTTTAAACATACTCTGTAACGATCATGATCGTCAGTTGCCTTTCAGATTGGACATGGTGAGCTGATCTTAGTCAAGAATGGCTTTAAGGTTGTATGACGTGTATATTTCTATTGCCTATTGTCAAACCACAATTTATGTTAGTCTATGTCGCCTGGCCACCAAGAGCCGTTGCAGGACGATTGAATCACGGATCCAGTTATACGGCTCCTTTCGTGTATAGCGATTTTACGACTATGACGAATGGGGCCTGAAGATGGCATCAATGTAATGCCGAAACTGGTAGTACATAGAAGTTCATAAAATAAAATAAATTTCTACAAGACATACGGCTGTTGGTAATTTTTGCAATAAGAAATTTATGGAAGATATTTATATTTTATTAATAAGATTAAGTAGAAATAATTAATATTTGACACTTTGGAAATAATTGTGGTAGCAGGGAATGTCTGCACCAAAGTATCGTTGGCGGGAGAGACCGCACATCGATATAATTTTAAGAAGGGCGGGAGAGACAGCGTATGGATACATTTTAAGAAAAGAGCGGGATGGACCGCGCATTGATACATTTTATAATGGTAGCAGGGATTGTCTGCACCAGAAAGAATTGTTGGTGGAAGAGACCGCACGTTAGCGTTCGTAGGAAGTCAGAAGTAAGTGAAATGTGAAGCGAGTCGGTAGCAGGTCTGAAGCGAGAGGTTGAGAGGAGCGGTGTGCCTGCCAGCCAGCAGCTATGAATGACAAGAGATTATAAACGGATGTACAGAGACAACTATTAACATCAGAAGAACTAATATTACTGAATGCCGGCCGGGGTGGCCGAGCGGTTCTAGGCGCTACAGTCTGGAACCGCGCCACCGCTACGGTCGCAGGTTCGAATCCTCCCTCGGGCATGGATGTGTGTGATGTCCCTAGGTTAGTTAGGTTTAAGTAGTTCTGAGTTCTAGGGGACTGATGACCTCAGATGTTAAGTCCCATAGTGCTCAGAGCCATTTGAACCATTTTATTATTGAATTATCTTTTGTAGAAACTCAAGACTACTGAAGGTATGTTTGCGCAATGCTAGTTGTAAGATTACTGTAAAACGTAAGACCCATTTGAACGTTTGTAAAATCATTTCATTGCCAACAGTAAATATTTGAAGAATCATTTTCAGAATATAATTAATTTTTACCAGCAATATTGCATTACTGATTATAATCCATCCTAAAAACCATCAACGTAAAACTTAGCAAAATTTTATTGTTGTCAAGAAAAAGTTTAACTATGAATTACGTAACTACAGTCAAATTAATTGAAGAACAACGTCAGCTTTGCTATTAAAGAATAACGTCAGCTTTGGTAATAAATACAGCCACTTATTATGACAGCCCATCAGCAGCTAATAGAGTATAGTAAAACAGGGTAAGTATATTCATGTAGCAGTTCGATGTAGCAGTCAGATGGCTATCCAGTAACAGTAAAAAAAGGTAAGGTAATGTATTCGGTTACTGCAGGTAACGACTGAGGGCCACGACGACGACATATTCTATGTTTCGTCGAAATAATCAGCAAATCACTTTTAATAAGCAGCATTTAAATTTGTATGCGAAGATTTCACTTATCATTATTGAGAAAGAGAATTAATTTTAAACGGAAGATTTCATTTGTTGTTATTAAGCAAGAAATAGAAATCCTACGGGAAGGCTTCATAGGTTATTGTAGAAGAGAAGGTTGCGTAACAAAAGAGATGTAGAGGAGACGGGAATGTTTCAAGGTGACAAAATCTCCATTATTAACACCTCACTGAGTTTGAGTGAGATCGTGTAGCACGGCTGCGTGAAGCTGAATGTTGCTGTTGTGATATTGCAGAAAGATTTGGCAGGAGTGTAGCCACTGTACATAATTGTTGGCAGCGGTTGCCACGGGAACCCAGTACGTTGTCCTCAATGGTGAGTGTTCATCAGAGGTGAGGGTAGCATCTGGAGTGCCCCAGGGAAGTGTGGTAGGTCCGCTGTTGTTTTCTATCTACATAAATGATCTTTTGGGTAGGGTGGATAGCAATGTGCGGCTGTTTGCTGATGATGCTGTGGTGTACGGGAAAGTGTCGTCGTTGAGTGACAGTAGGAGGATACAAGATGACTTGGACAGGATTTGTGATTGGTGTAAAGTAAGGCAGCTAACTCTAAATATAGATAAGTGTAAATTAATGCAGATAAATAGCAAAAAGAATCCCGTAATGTTTGAATACTCCATTAGTAGTGGAGCGCTTGACACTGTCACGTCGATTAAATATTTCGGCGTAAGATTGCAGAGCGATATGAAGTGGGACAAGCATGTAATGGCAGTTTTGGGGAAGGCGGAGAGACGTCTTCAGTTCATTGGTAGAATTTTGGGAATATGTGGTTCATCTGTAAAGGAGACCGCACATAAAACACTAATACGACCTATTCTTGAGTACTGTTCGAGCGTTTGGGATCCCTATCAGTTCGGATTGAGGGATGACATAGAACCAATTCAGAGGCGGGCTGCTAGATTTGTTACTGGTAGGTTTGATCATCACGCGAGTGTTACGGAAATGCTTCAGGAACTCGGGTGGGAGTCTCTGGAGGAAAGGAGGCGTTCTTTTCGTGAATCGCTACTGAGGAAATTTAGAGATCCAACATTTGAGGCTGACTGCAGTACAATTTTACTGCCGCCAACTTATATTTCGCGGAAAGACCACAAGATAAGAGAGATTAGGGCTCGTACAGAGGCATATAGGCAGTCATTTTTCTCTCGTTCTGTTTGGGAGTGGAACAGGGAGAGAAGATGCTAGTTGTGGTACGAGGTACCCTCCGCCATGCACCGTATGGTGGATTGAGGAGTATGTATGTAGATGTAGGAAATACCGTCCTAAGACCGGGCACCGGATGGCTACGTGGATTTACCGACAGGGATGAGAATTGTGTCTGGCATATGGCCTTGGCGCATCGTACTGCATCTGTAGCAGCAAACTGAACAGCGGTTGGCACAACCAGTTTGTTACAAATCGGTGACTTGAACGATAGCTCCGAGACAGACGCGCTGTAGCGTGCATTCCATTGGCCCCAAACCACCACGATATGTGACTTCAGCGGTGTCAAGTAAAATCTCATTGGAGGGCAGGGTAGAGGTCTGTTGTTTTGTGATGGAAGCTGGTCCTGCCTTGGTGCCAGTGATGGAAGTCTGCTGGTTAGAAGAAGACTTTTTGAGGGCCTGCAACTAATTTGTCTGCATGCGAAGCACACTGGACCTACACCTGGGGCTATGGTCTGGGGTGCGGTTCCTTTTGACAACATTCCGTTTGAACATTATTCCAGGGGGTGTTTTGCGACATGATAACGCTTGCCCACATGTCACTGTTTTAACCTAACATGCTCTACAGAGTGGCGACATGCTGCCTTGGTCTGTTTGGTCTGTCTCCAATCGAGGACGTGTGGAACTCCATCGACCAGAATTCCATCGACATTCACAAATTGTTTTAGCCGTCTCTGTAGTGACTGATCAAGTACAACACGCATGGACCTCAATCCCACCAATTGACATTCGGCAAGCCGGCCGCTGTGGTCGAGCGGTTCTAGGTGCTTCAGCCCAGAACCGCGCTGCTGCCACGGTCGCAGAATCGAATCCTGCCTCGGGTATGGATGTGTGTGACGTCCTTAGGTTAGTTAGGTATAAGCGGTTCTACGTCTAGGGGACTGATGACCTCAGATGTTAAGTACCATAGTGCTTAGAGCCATTTGAACCATTTTGACATTCGCTACCTGTACAATACAATGAATGCACGTTTGATTGCTAGCATTCAACCTTATGGCGGTTATACTGATTTTTAATGTACCAGCATTTCACATTTCCAGTTATTAATCTCGCACTTATAGTAACCTGTCATCTTGTAATGTTAATCACTTAAATATGTAACCTACAAAAACGTATTTCCGAATAATATTGCTGTACATTAATTATTTTTTGGTCTTGTGATTTTTTCCCGTCAGTATATCTCCCACGATATAGTATGGATTGCAAGCCTTCAACTTAATGAATGTGAAACGATCGAATGGAAACAATAACTCAATAGTGACGTATATTAATGAACACATTCATGGTATCAACATATTAAGGAATAATCAAACTCTGTGATAGTTAACTCTATTCGAATTTATATAAAGAGTGACGGTGTGTCTGCTGTATCAGTTATTAACTCTTGCCCTTCTAAGAATTAACTCCCTCTAGATGTTCAATATTAACTGGGAATTGGTGACTACAATTCAGAAGACTACACGTTAATTACCATGGCAAAGCAGATGACACGGGTGATCGTTATGGATTCCACATGTGTGAAATCAGTCTAGCTTCTCCTCTGGTGCTGAGCAAGCAAGAATGAGATGTGCTGAGCTACGCAGCGCAAACGTGCAGTCCCCTTTCGCGAAGGCAGAATCGTCAGACCTGAGTAAGACTGCAATAGGCGACACCGTCTACCGTGCTGTTACGCCAATTCGATCCAGACACTTTCGCGTCGTACGCGCAAGAGCTCCTCCGAAGCGGACACCTTTGTATTCTGCCAGCCAGTCCTTCTCATACGACTCTCGCTTACGTCCTGCTTATTTCTTGCTACAAAAACGGTGTCAATCACCAACTGCATAAATTACGTAACACTGCGGTTCAACCACGATTCCTGAGAATCTCGCCAAAAATAGCGCTTCTTTTCCAGTCTCCGATGTCAACATGAAAACTCTCCGCTACCATCAAGAACATTCATTTCAGCGCTGCGATTTGAAGTCACACTTCTTTACACCAACTACATATTTTCCCGTTAATGTTCTCAACCTCGCAACGGGGCTCGAGAAGTTCAGAGAGGGGCGTTATGAGGCTAGAATTTGTTTTCGGTAGCCTGCGCTTTCTATGAGCGGTATTTGATAATCCTCAAAAGAAGTTAGAAAACATGAGCAATGCCCCTGACTCCTTCACACGGCGGCCTACCGCAGTGACTAGATCTTAGCCGCCAGCAGTCATTGTGGAAGGAAAACAACCTGCCGCGCCCTGGGGGTTTCTGCCCGTCCTCACTTCCTGGAATCTCACATCACTCAGTTGCAATCCCGTCCACCAGCAACCAAACTGCTCTCCAAAGCATTTCCTGTACAGTGTTCTGCACATTCGCACTCGCCACAAACATACATAACCCACTAAAAACCATCACCAAGTTAATGAAGAGAGACATTAAAATAACACAAGGCACCTTATTGCCAGTTATCACATTTTATAGCTTCAGTAACATTTTCCATGCCGAATTTCCCTGTTGCTTTCCTCAAAGTGGTAGATAAAATATAATCAAATTATTAATGGAACCAGCACACGAAAGGCTTGCTGCGTTTCAAGGTAACAAATGTACGAGCGCGTACGACACATACCTTGCTATAGTAGCGTTACCTTCCAAGTAAACCAAAAAAATATGCTGTGTGTAAACAGCGACTGCACGTTGTAAGTACTAAATACCAGAGACTTTCACCAGCTGCGACATAGTCGCGTATGTCAACTGTGATCCAGAACTGTCAAATGTTTTTTATTTCAGTATTTGATCACAATATCAGCTGATTTGACGATGACCGATTTCAGTCAGTAATTTCCATCCCCAGATCCATACTACACCATGTCCTAAAGCGATAAGGCCGTAATATGATTCGACGATGCCATTACGGCCTTATCATTTTAGGAAATAGTGTAGAAAAGATCTGAGGATGGTCATTGCTGACTGAAACGGGTCATCGCCAAAAGAATTGATATTGTAATCAAGGACTGGAACAAAAAACATCTACCAGAGACTGTGACTATTAGTTGACTTGCCTTGTCACAGGGATTGGTTTCACATCCATGATTTACTGCCCGTGCATATTGGTTATGTGACTGTTCCTCTTTTTTCCAGAACTGCCCCGAAACTAATATAAAATCAGAATATAAAGACCCATTAGAGCCGAATAATGAATCAGTACTGAGAGTTGAAATACATGCTAGTACCAGTGATTGTCAGCAGTAAATTAATTTCAGTTTTATTCGTATTTTCATGATGTATAAGTATGAAGCCATTTGGAAGCACACTGGTCGAGCAACGAGGCAATGTAGCCGTATAGAGGGACCATACCGCAGGTGTCTTCTCAGAAGAGCGTGCCCGATGAGCCTTACGTCAATCTCGCTCACTTCATCAGACTTTCCTTTTCAGCTGCCGCAGCCGGACGCTGGGTACTCATAGGCGACATAGATAAGATCTCCCACCTCCCAGCAGCGACTGTTTTAGACTTGAAGGTTGAAACAGACGAAATGCTGTTTTTAGCGAGCGCCAGGAAAGGCACTATTGTGAACAAATCGTAGAAAGCTGTGTTTCTCTGGAACGTCCCAGATAACACCTGGAAAATTGGGATAAGGGTCACAGTTTGAAACCTCTTTGTAAGCGTGGGACACCGCAGGAAGTTAGGTGCCCAAAAACGAAATCTTTGCGCAGTATAAGAACTGCCAAGATTGTTTAATATAAATAAACTGGAAGTCAGAGGAAGAAACTCGACTATGCGGCTGAGGTCCCACCTCACTGGTCACAGAAAGAGAGAGAGAGAGAGAGAGAGAGAGAGAAAGAGAGACGTCCCTTTTCAGCACTAATTGATAGAAGTGCATTGCTGGATAGCCGCCTGAAGAGGAACTCAGGGAAGGGGCAAGCGTCTTTTCAGGAATCGCTTTACCTGTCAGCAATCGGAATATCCGTAGCCCAACTACACCGAACAGAGTAAAGAACGCCAAATTAAAAAATACAAGTTTTCCGTTTAATCTCTGGGAGTCTTCACCAAAATATTTCTCCCCCACTGGCCTGCGATGCAGCCAGTGTCCATCTGCGAGCAGATGAGCAGAAGGACTCAGAAAGATTTCGGGCCGACTCAAATTTAGTTGCAGGAAAGGGATGTTGGTGCGCCGCCAATGACTGATTGTTCAACCACTTCAGTCTCTACAAACAGAGCGATATGGTGAGACTGAGCCGCAACGCCGAGATGTTCTGTAAGAGCAGTGAAACGTCCCCTTAGAAAAATTATGCATGACTGTGCTTAAACTGGCACAATATTTTTAGTGCAACAGAATCTGACTTTCAATAATCCCTATAAAAGAATGGCCCTGACTAACATTAACCTATACCTTTCACAAATCACTTACCTCACAAAAATCTTCGTTACTCAAGCTACTGCAATACAGCGAACGCCACTACTGCCAGCTAAATAAAAGATTCAAACTACTGAAGGCACTAACTACTGATAGGCATAGTTAGCAAATGAAAGATTTTGATAAGAGAACAAACAATGTATTTACCTTCATATTGTTCAAAAGTCATAATATATATAGCAGTTCATGACATCTAGTCTTACAAATTTACTGTCTCTGTCCAGATCATCCGCTCTCAAAACTCCGCCATCTCACTCCCCACATCCGCCACTGCTGGCGGCTCACCTCCAACTGCGCAATGCTATGCGCTGTTAACAGCCAACTGCCCAATACTACAATAGCGAATATTACAACAATGCTAATGAGCCACAGACTGCACACAGCACAGTCAGTGATTTTCATATAGAGCGCTACATGGCGTTACCAACATAAAAACCTAAACAGCCTACTTACATAGCCCCCAAGCTCCCCACAAAAAATTTTCCAAATTGTTTTGGGCAGTGGCCAATACAGATTTGAAAAAAATTTTCACAATTACAATAACAAAAAATCAAATGCACACACTTATTGATACAATGTTGGTCAAAAGATAAAATTTTCTCACAGTCCATAAAGACAGTACTGATCATTCATCACAGTAAAATTGCAGTGTTTTTTTTTTTTTTTGTCAAAGTCTGAGCAGTAAAAGAAAATGCACACGGAATATGTAAGTAGGCTATTTAGGTTTTTATGTTGGTAACGCCATGTAGCGCTCTATATGAAAATCACTGACTGTCCTGTGTGCAGTCTGTGGCTCGTTAGCATTGTTGTAATATTCGCTATTGTAGTGTTGGGCAGTTGGCTGTTAACAGCGCGTAGCGTTGCACAGTTGGGGGTGAGTTTCCGCCCCAACAACACATATCACTTTAACAGCATTTATGGACTATAATAACTGACGGATTTAAATGTAATATGTAAATAACGTATAGCAAATGACATGCACAATAAGATTGCATGCCATTTAATGGAGTACAGTTAAGGATTAGCGGCTTGCCTTGCGTCTGAATTCATTTAAATTTATAAAAATGCATATGGAAACAAGAACAAAATCCAGTCGCATTCCAAACCAAGTCAAACTGGCTGGCGCACCTTCACTTCCACTCGGAGACATACATGGCACTAAAATACATTGCAGAATTCTTTAGTGTAGAAAAAGCGGTTCTGTCCGTCGCTCAGCTACGTGTTCACGTTGCTACACATGCGAAGTCAACTAAATAAGATTCATCGACTAGTCCTCATTAAATATTAGTCGGCTGTGTGTACTAGGAATTGATAGCTATCTTTGAAATTTTTACTTCTCTTTCATGCATCTCGTAGTGGCTAACGAGCGAGTGCTATTCAATGACGATGCGTCTGTTGAATTGAAAGATGGAGAAATCACATTATGTTTTTCGACACTCTCAGTAACGCAGCGAATACCACTGAAAACTAAAACACTACATTGATGGAAAAAAATCGCAACACCAAGAAGGAATTGTGTGGATTAAACGGAAGTTGGTTGGCGTGTTCCTACATCTGAAAGATGACGTCTGTTCAAATTTCGCGCCAGTCACATTAGTGTGGCGCTAGTAGCGCCATTATGAGGATACAAATAAGGTTTGCTTTAAATATACGGTGTAACGGGCGTGAGTGTTAGTTACCTTTGAGATTGACGTGGTGAACTGATGTTAGTCGAGGCTGTCCTTGAGGTGACAAAGACGCCATTGTCAACACCTCACCATTATTAACATCCCACTGAGTTTGAACGATGTCGTGTAATAGGGCTGCGAGCAACTAGATATTCCTCATGCGATACCGCAGAAAGACTTGGCAGGAATGTAGCTACTGTACATGACTGATGGCAGCGGTGGTCGCAATAACGCACCGTCGCAAGAAGAGCGTGATCGGGACGGCCACGTGGTCGAGAGGGAAGACCATCGTCGACTGCATTGGGTTGGTTTTGGGGAAGAGACCAAACAGCGAGGTCATCGGTCTCATTGGATTAGGGAAAGAAGGGGAAGGAAGTCGGCCGTGCTCTGACAAAGGAACTGATGTGTTGGCAGAAGAGCCAACACCGTGTTGCTAGAGGAGGCCGAGATGCACGCTTTTAAGCTCACGCAGATTGGCGTGAGGTCTGGAACAAGGTAAAATAATTATCCTATAAAGAAAAGAACGTAGTTCTTGGAATACTTAACTTTAATCCATAAGCGGTGTACATCGGTCTGACGGTACATGCTTCAAGATAAATCTCAAATGCTATGGCGCCTTGCTAGGTCGTAGCAAATGACGTAGCTGAAGGCTATGCTAACTATCGTCTCGGCAAATGAGAGAGTATCGGTCAGTGTAGCTTCGCTAGCAAAGTCGGCTGTACAACTGGGGCGAGTGCTACAACGTCTCTCTAGACCTGCCGTGTGGTGGCGCTCGGTCTGCAATCACTGACAGTGGCGACACGCGGGTCCGACGTATACTAACGGATCGCGGCCGATTTAAAGGCTACCACCTAGCAAGTGTGGTGTCTGGCGGTGACACCACATTCCTCCCCCGCAAATCGGCGTACGGTTGTGTTATAAGGCTTCCGCCCGCCATGGGGAGGACCCCATGATGACGTATGCGATGAGGTGGGGAGCCTAACTACAGGCGAGGCTGTGCCACCCGCACCCGGCCATTCGGTCCGAGGGGAGCTAGGAAACGCCCGAAAACCTAGTCCAGGGTGCACGCCAACATGCGGTGTATGCGCCCGTAAAGAGACAGGAGGGGCCGAAGGGTCGACCTCCATCGCGTCGGGGCACCCGACGGGCGAAGACGACATCTGGTCCGGAGCGGGCAAGAGTTCCATGTCGGAGGACAGCTGGTCACGGGATGCGATCTGTGGCGCGTGACCCAGGGAGGCGCCCGGCGCCTGCAGCGACGCGTCTACTGCGGGCGGCTCCGGCGGGAGGACCGGCGGCAGTGGCGGCGGCGGCGGCGGCGGCGCGTCGCCACGGGGCAAAATGGAAGGCAGCGTCGGTAGCACCTGGGGCTGAGGCGAGCCAGAAGATGGGTCCCCAGGGCGCTGACCGGACGGCACAGTCGCTGAAAGCAGGCGGGGAGCGGCAGAACCCAGGCGACGACAGAGGCGCAGCTGATTGAGATGCCGACGCACCTCACCAGAGGGCCCCAAAACCAGATACATAGCGCGGCCGAGGCAGCGAAGAATGCGCCCTGCGAGCCAACGCTGTGGACCTCGATAGTTGCGATAGTATACATCGTCGCCTGGAGCAAAAGCAGGCGTCTGCCGCTGCACAGGAACCTGATGCGGCGGATGCAGCAAAGACATCAAGGTTCGATGAGGACGACCGTGGAGCAACTCAGCCGGCGAGCGACCATCTCGGGGCTGAGAGCGATACGAGGACAAAAAGAGCAATAACGCGTCCTCCCGAGAATGCGACTCTTTTAACTTCAACATCTGTGTTTTGAAAGTCCGGACCAATCTTTCAGCAGCACCGTTTGACTGAGGCGCGGATGTCAGATGTTGAATACCATTGGCCTTGCAGAATGACTGAAATTCTGCGGACATGAATTGTGGGCCACTGTCGGAAACAATAGTCTGTGGAAGACCTTCAATACAACAGATAGCTGATAACACTTGGATGGTGGCAGATGATGTCGTGGAAGACACACTGAAAACAAAAGGAAAATTACGGAATGAATCTACCACAACCAACCATCGAGCATTCCAGAATGGACCAGCAAAATCGATGGGTAATCGTTGCCAAGGGGAAGTGGCTTTCGGCCATGCAAAGAATTTCCGCGGCGGTGCGGATTGTTGTTCGGCACACGCCATGCAAGAAGAGCACATATTCGTAATCGCAGTATCGATTTCGAACCAAGTACAGTGCTGACGAGCAAGTTGTTTCGTTCGCACTATACCCCAATGTCCTTGATGCAGAAGCCGTAAGACAGCGGACCGTAATGAACGTGGGACCACGACCCGGGACTAATCATTATCAGAACGCAACAGCAAAACACCACGTCGAACAAAAAGTCTCTCCTAGTGAGCAAAAAATCGGCGAACCAACGGATCCTCGATCCGTGACTTTGACAAGGGTCATTGCGTAGCACCAAAACGCAGAACGGTAGCAAGGACAGGGTCAGCAGCTGTGGCTGTAGCTACACGACGAAAATCTATCGGAAACGATTCGACCAAGGCATCGGTTTCCGAATCAATGAACATGCAAGCAAGTTCGGAAGAATCGAACGCTCTATCCTCAGCAACAGGCAAATGGGACAACGCATCGGCGTTTCCGTGCTTAGCAGTGGACCGATACAAGATCTCGTAGCGGTACTGCGAGAGGAAAATTGACCAGCGAATAAATTTCTGCGCTGTACGTGGAGGTACAGGCTTGTTCGGATGAAAAAGCGATGTCAAAGGTTTGTGGTCTGTGATGATGGTAAAGTGACGACCATACAAGAAATCGTGAAACTCTGTAACACCAAATACGAGATCCAAACCTTCTTTCTCTATCTGGGAATAATTTCTTTGCGCAGACGAGAGCAATTTGGACGCAAAGGCAATAGGGCGATCGTGCAATCCATCTTTGTGTCCAAGCACAGCACCGATCCCGAAATCCGATGCATCTACCATCAACAAAAGAGGTTTCCGGGGATCGAATGGCGTAAGGCAAGTATTTGACAGCAACGCCGATTTCAACTGGCGAAAGGCGCGTTCGCATTCCATCGTCCAGACGAACGGAACACCTTTACAGCGTAAGCGATGAAGCGGAGCTGAAATGTAAGAGGCGTGTGGGATGTATTTATGATAATAGTTGATTTTTCCCAGCACACACTGTAGCTGCTTCAAATTCTGCGGCGAAGGAAAGTCTTGTATGGCACAGAGGTGCTCCGGACTAGGATGTATGCCTTGGGCATTGATTACATGTCCCAAATATGGTAAGTCACGAGCAAAAAACACACATTTGTCCTTCCGCAAGCGAAGACCATTTTGTCGCAAGACCTGAAATAATGTTCTGAGATTGGCTAAATGTTCTTCTTCCGTCTTTCCGGAGATTACAATATCGTCCAGATAGTTTGCTGCAGTAGGGACCGACGCACAAACAGTTTGCAAATATTGCTGAAACAATGCAGGGATGGAGGCACAACCGAATGGCAGTTGTTTGAATCGATACAAACCCAGATGCGTGTTAACCACCAAGACGCGCTGGGATTCGTCATCCATTGGTATTTGCAAGTACACATCTGCAAGGTCCAACTTCGAAAAATATTTACCCGGGGCACAGTTTGTCAAAAAGATCTTCCGGGCGGGGTAAAGGAAAAGTTGCAATCACTAGTTGTGGATTCACTGTGGCTTTGAAGTTCACGCAAAGTCTCAATTTTCCGGAAGGTTTTGGCAAAATTACTAAAGGTGATGCCCAGAGAGAAGCTTGCACACATTCAATTACACCTTGTGATTCTAAATCGTGTAATGTTCGTGCGACCTCATCAGGCAATGCGTGGGGAACATTGCGCACTCTGAAAAATTTCGGTTGCGCGTTGACTTTCAGTTCCAAATGTGCTTCATAGTTCTTAGTGCAACCAAGGCCCAGTGCAAAAAGTCTGCAAATTCTACACATAGACGAGAAACACTGTCTGAAGGCACAGTCTGGTTCACTGATAGGACCTGATTTACTATAGACAAGTTAAACAACTGAAATAAATCGAAACCAAACAAGTTCACTGCAGAAGAGGAACAAAGTACGTAAAATGACACAAGTTTTGTTTGTCCCGTGTATGTAGCAAGAAGGCTGCACTGTCCTAACACAGGGATATTCTGACCGGAATAACTATTTAACTTAACATTTGCAGCACGCAACGGAGGTGTGCCCAGTTGTTTGTACGTGTCTTTATTGATCAAGGAAACTGCAGCCCCGGTATCAAGCTGGAATGCGATCACATTGCCATGAATGTCCAAGTCTACAAAAAGGTTATTGTCCTGCCGACGACAAGAGTGACTGTCTCGTGCAACGTGAACAGACACTGGTACAGAAGCACTTGCGACTTGACGGGATTTCCGTCGACGGCGACGCACACTATTTGTGGGATGAACACAGTCACTGTTAGCGAGAGTGGCACTGGGCGGAGTGGAATTAACTACATGAATTTCCATGGGCGTAGGTTCATGAGCCTGAGTATTCTTGGTTCGATTCCGATTCCGGCGCGAAGCAAAGGGCCTGGAATGGGTGTGAGCATCCGATCGGAGCTTTTTCTGGCAAACACTCTGAACATGTCCTTTTTTATTGCAGAAAAAGCAAATAGCCTGGCATGACGGGCAATTCTCACGCGAATGTCTAGTAGCACACCGTGGGCATGATTTCAGCACTGAATTTACGTGCTTGTGCGGCACTCGTAGCGGAGGGCTTGGCGGCAGCTGCGCAGACGGGCGCGAGGGCTGTTTACTGTTCCGTGCAGTTCGCCCGGCGGGCCGGTTAACGTGACACACAGCTGGTGAAGTTTCAAATGATTCCTGAGCAAAGTCAAGTGTGTCTTGCCTATCCAATATGTCCATCATTTGTTGAAGGGAGGGATTGCCAGCCGCGGTGGTCTAGTGGTTCAGGTGCTCAATCTGGAACCGCGCGACTGCTATGGTCGCAGGTTCGAATCCTGCCTTGGGCATGGATGTGTGTGATGTCCTTAGGTTAGTTAGGTTTAAGTAGTTCTAAGTTCTAGGGGACTGATGACCACAGATGTTAAGTCCCATAGTGCTCAGAGGCATTTGAACCATTTTTTGAAGGGAGGGATTGACTAGTTTCAAAATCTGTTCTCTTATACGAACATCAGAAACGTTCTGTGCAGTTGCATCACGCACCGTAGTATCTGAATAAAGGAGTCCACATTCACACTCAAAAGCACAATCCCTAGTAAGGCCTTGCAAAGTTGCAACCCACTTCCTATTAGTTTGACCGGCCGTACGTTTTGTACGAAAGAACATATACCGTTTGGCAACGACATTGACTGATTCCTTGAAATATGCATCTAATGCAGACAAAATTTCGTCGTAGGACAGAGTTGCTACGTCGTGTTGGGGAAATAATTTCACTATCACTCGGTACGTGTGCACCCTGACGGATGCTAACAAAAAAGACTGCCGCTCGTTACCTTAAATTCTGTAGGCGGCGAGATGGAATCCAAATTGGCGTGACCACTCCGTCCAGCTTTCCAGTGCCGCATCAAAAGGACGAAAAGGTGGTGCAACAGGATGTTGTGGCTGCTGTAGCGGTGGAGCGGCGGCTGCCGCATCGTTTTGCATTGCACGTTGACCCTGGACGAGCTGGCCAAGGGCATCCAATAAGGCCTGCGTCTGCTGATTCTGCAAGCACTAAAATTCGGACAGTACATCTGGAGATTGTGGCGAAGCCATGACACAATGAAATCAGTCTATCAATACGAACACAAAATCCTCGGCGCCAATATGAAGAGTTGGCAGAAGAGCCAACACTGTGTTGCTGTAATACTTAACTTTGATCCATAAGTGGTGTACATCGGTCTGACGGTACATGCTTCAAGATAAATCTCAAATGCTATGGCGCCATGCTAGGTCGTAGCAAATGACGTAGCTGAAGGCTATGCTAACTATCGTCTCGGCAAATGAGAGCGTATCGGTCAGTGTAGCTTCGCTAGCAAAGTCGGCTGTACAACTGGGGCGAGTGCTAGAACGTCTCTCTAGACCTGCCATGTGGTGGCGCTCGGTCTGCAATCACTGACAGTGGCGACACGCGGGTCCGACGTATACTAACGGACCGCGGCCGATTTAAAGGCTACCACCTAGCAAGTGTGGTGTCTGGTGGTGACACCACAGGAACCATCCCGGCATCTTCCTGAAGCGATTTAGGGAAATCAAGGAAAAACTAAATCACGATGGCCAGATCCGGGATTGATCCGTCATCCTCCCGGATGCGAGTCCAGAGTGCTAACCTTTGCGCCATCTCGCTCGGTAGAGGAGAAGACCATCGCGCTCGGAGTATGGCTCTGGCGCATGGTATAGCTTCTGCAGCAGCATTTGAGCAGCAGTTGGCACCACTGTGACACATCGAACTGTTGCAAATTAGTTACTTCAAAGACATCTCCAAACCAGACACCCAGTAGCGTACATTTTCGACTTCAACAGTGTCAAGCGAGAGCTCGTAGGAGGGCAGGAGCCGGCCGGAATGGCCGTGAGGTTCTAGGCGCTACAGTCTGGAGCCGAGCGACCGCTACGGTCGCAGGTTAGAATCCTGCCTCGGGCATGGATGTGTGTGATGTCCTTAGGTTAGTTAGGTTTAATTAGTTTTAAGTTCTAGGCGACTGATGACCTCTGAAGTTAAGTCGCATAGTGCTCAGAGCCATCTGAACCATTTGGAGAGCAGGATGGAGGTCTGCTGTGTTTTCTGAAGAAATCTGGTTCTGCTGAGGTGGCACCGATTGCCGTGTTTTCATTAGAAGGAGGCCAGCTGGGAGCCTGCAGCAAACTTTTCCGCGTGCTAGACACACTGGACCTACACCTAGGGTGATTTCGTATGACAGCAGGAGCACTCTCGTGATTATCCCACGTACCCCGACTGTAAATTTATACGTCAGACCGGTGATTCTACCTTCTGTGCTGCCATTCGTGAAGAACATGTTTTCCAACAGGATAACGGTAAACCACATGCTGCTGTTGTACCCAGACATGCTCTACAGAGTGTCGACATGTTGTCTTGCTGTTCTCGATCAACTCTAGCGTCATCCACAAACAGTGTTAACCGTCCTTCTATTAACCGAACGAGTGCAACAGGTATGGAACTCCCACAAACTAACATCCGGCACCTGTGCAGCACAATGCATGCACTTTTGCACGCTTGTATTCAACATTATGGTGGTTACTCCTGTTATTAATGTACCAGCATTCACGTTTGCAATGCATTATCTAACGCTTACAGTAACCCCGGATCTTACAGTATTAACTTTGTTACCAAGACAAATACTCTACTGACCATTAAAATTGCTACACCGCGAAGATGACGTTCTACAGACGCAAAATTTAACCGAAAGGAAGAAGATGCTGTGATATGCAAATGATAAGCTTTTCAGAGCATTCACACAAGGTTGGCGCCGGTGGCGACACCTACAGCGTGCTGACATGAGGAAACATTCCAACCGATTTCTCATACACAAACAGCAGTTGACCGGCGTTGCCTGGTGAAACGTTGTTGTGATGCTTCGCGTTGTTGTTGTTGTTGTGGTCTTCAGTCCTGAGACTGGTTTGATGCAGCTCTCCATGCTACTCTATCCTGTGCAAGTTTTTTCATCTCCCAGTACCTACTGCAACCTACATCCTTCTGAATCTGCTTAGTGTATTCATCTCTTGGTCTCCCTCTACGATTTTTACCCTCCACGCTGCCCTCCAATACTAAATTGGTGATCCCTTGATGCCTCAGAACATGTCCTACCAACCGATCCCTTCTTCTGGTCAAGTTGTGCCACAAACTTCTCTTCTCCCCAATCCTATTCAATACTTCCTCATTAGTTATGTGATCTACCCATCTAATCTTCAGCATTCTTCTGTAGCACCACATTTCGAAAGCTTCTATTCTCTTCTTGTCCAAACTATTTATCGTCCATGTTTCACTTCCATACATGGCTACACTCCATACGAATACTTTCAGAAATGACTTCCTGACACTTAAATCAATACTGGATGTTAACAAATTTCTCTTCTTCAGAAACGCTTTCCTTGCCATTGCCAGCCTACATTTTATATCCTCTCTACTTCGACCATCATCAGTTATTTTGCTCCCCAAATAGCAAAACTCCTTTACTACTTTAAGTGCCTCATTTCCTAATCTAATTCCCTCAGCATCACCCGACTTAATTAGACTACATTCCATTATCCTTGTTTTGCTTTTGTTGATGTTCATCTTATATCCTCCTTTCAAGACACTGTCCATTCCATTCAACTGCTCTTCCAAGTCCTTTGCTGTCTCTGACAGAATTACAATGTCATCGGCGAACCTCAAAGTTTTTATTTCTTCTCCATGAATTTTAATACCTACTCCGAATTTTTCTTTTGTTTCCTTTACTGCTTGCTCAATATACAGATTGAACAACATCGGGGAGAGGCTACAACCCTGTCTTACTCCCTTCCCAACCACTGCTTCCCTTTCATGTCCCTCGACTCTTATAACTGCCATCTGGTTTCTGTACAAATTGTAAATAGCCTTTCGCTCCCTGTATTTTACCCCTGCCACCTTTAGAATTTGAAAGAGAGTATTCCAGTCAACATTGTCAAAAGCTTTCTCTAAGTCTACAAATCCTAGAAACGTAGGTTTGCCTTTCCTTAATCTTTCTTCTAAGATAAGTCGTAAGGTCAGTATTGCCTCACGTGTTCCAGTGTTTCTACGGAATCCAAACTGATCTTCCCCGAGGTTGGCTTCTACTAGTTTTTCCATTCATCTGTAAAGAATTCGTGTTAGTATTTTACCCTTCGCGTAAGGAGGAGAAATGCGTACCATCAAGGTTCAGACTTTGATAAAGGTCGGATTGTAGCCTATCGCGATTGCGGTTTATCGTATCGCGACATGGCTGCTCGCGTTGGTCGAGATCCAATGACTCTTAGCAGAATATGGAATCGGTGGGTTGAGGAGGGTAATACGGAACGCCGTGCTGGATCCCATCAGCCTCGTATCACTAGCAGTCGAGATGACAGCCATCTTATCCGCATGACTGTAACGGATCGTGCAGCCACGTCTCAGTCCCTGAGCCAACAGATGGGGACGTTTGCAAGACAACAACCGTCTGCATCAACAATTCGACGACGTTTGTACAGCATAGACTATCAGCTCGGAGACCATGGCTGCGGTTACCCTTGACGTTGCATCACAGACAGGAGCGCCTGCGATAGTGTACTGAACGACGAGCCTGGGTGCACGAATGGCAAAACGTAATTTTTTCGGGTGAGTCCAAATTCTGTTTACAGCATCATGATGGTCGCATCCGTGTTTGGCGACATCACGGTGAACGCATATTGGAAGCGTGTATTCGTCATCGCCATACTGGCGTATCACCCGGCCTGACGGTATGGGGTGCCATTGGTTATACGTCTCGGTCACCTCTTGTTCGCGTTGACGGCACTTTGAACAGTGGACGTTACATTTCAGATGTGTTACGACCCGTGGCTCTACCCTTAATTCGATCCCTGCGAAAGCCTACATTTAAGCAGGATAACGCAAGACCACATATTGCAGGTCCTGTACGCGTCTTTCTGAATACAGAAAATGTTCGACTGCTGCCCTGGCCAGCACATTCTCCAGATCTCTCACCAATTGGAAACGTCTGGTCAATGGTGGCCGAGCAACTACTCTTGATGAACTGTGGTATCGTGTTGAAACTGAATGGGCAGCTGTACCTGTACACGCCATCCAAGCTCTGTTTGACTCAATGCCGAGGCGTATCAAGGCCGTTATTACGGCCAGAGGTGGTTGTTCTAGGTACTGAGGTACTGATTTCTCAGGATCTATGCACCCAAATTGCGTGAAAATGTCATCACATGTCAGTTCTAGTATAATATATTTGTCCAATGAATACCCGTTTATCATCTGCATTTCTTCTTGGTGTAGCAAGTTTAATGGCCAGTAGTGTATATTACCCAAAATTCGTTACTCTACATTAATTATTTTTTGGTGTTGCGATTTTTTTCCGCCAGTGTGTACAGGTTCTCGTTGCAAAACTAATCGAAACATCGTCCTCTAGGAGTCGCTGAGGGAGTTTTGGAAGTGTGATTAAAGTTCCGCAGTGGCGATATGACCCATATTTTGTGTTCTGCTGCTGTTAATAAAATGTATTTAACGCCCGTTAAAGAAACTGGGTCTAATGCTGAGCAGTACTGGCGGAGTTATGGAACTAATTACGGAGATTCTTCGGGCGGAAGCGGCGTGCGGGCCAACTTTTGTGATTACGGGACGGTTGCTGATGAGTGCGGGCCCTGATTAACGCACCGCCTACACAACTGGCCCCGGCTTTCTTCAGCTGCGCTCGCCGAACTTCGCCATGTTGCAGCAATAAAAGAAGGACGCTGCGGATTACACGCTATTAAGTGGATTACAGAAAATCATAACGCTAGGAGCAATACGGGATGGCATTTCAGCTTCCGGGAATCCGATATTGCCTGCGCTGTTCTGCGTATGTGACAAACAGACATTAATGCGGTACTTTGTAGAGGTCACAAATTTCCTCGGAGCGCCTTACATACAATATTGTGTAGCACTTGAGGCAGTTCAAAAAAGAAGGAGAAACTATTGGGTGTCGTGTACTACATGAATTGGAACCCTAACGTTCACTCAGTTCACAAATTTCCTTCTTTATACAAGTCATGGTAGGTTTCGGGCCTTTCTATTCTAAATGGCCACATTTGCTTGTTGAATGGTGAATGGCACCGCGTATGGTATGCTGATGTGGTGCAGTCTAGTTTTCGACAAAGGACTTTTGATTTTTTCAGAAGGTTTTCTTTTACTGGAAGACACACCACGTGGCAAGTCCAATCGAGCTATGTTTTTATAGAGCCGGCAAGTCGCGAACGCTAAGAAGTATATGATTCACTGGACAAAACGTGATCATAGGTAAGCCGGCCGCGGTGGTCTAGCGGTTCTGGCGCTGCAGTCCGGAACCGCGGGACTACTACGGTCGCAGGTTCGAATCCTGCCTCGGGCATGGGTGTGTGTGATGTCCTTAGGTTAGTTAGGTTTAAGTAGCTCTAAGTTCTAGGGGACTTATGACCTGAGATGTTGAGTCCCATAGTGCTCAGAGCCATTTGAACCATTTGATCATAGGTATGTGAAAATGAAATAAAGAACCTGTCAGGATTTAAACAAAAATTATTGACTTAGTGACTGTTGGCTCTTCATCATACCATCGTAAATAATTGATTCGATTCATCAACATGGAAAATATTGGCAGTTTATTAGATTTTTGTCGTACTGACCTAACTGTAATCGACGACTTTGGGCTAACTCTAATTGACAACTATAATTTTTGTTGGAAGAAGGAACGAGTGAGGGTCAGTGCTTAATGTCGCGTCGGCGTTGAGATCATTAAGAGACAGAGAGCGTATTCGGATTGGGGGAGGATGAGAAAGGACATCGGTCGTGTTCTTTCGAAGGAAGTTGTTTTGCATTTGCCTTGAGAGAAATCGCGGAAAATATAGCCTGCATGGTCAGACGGGATTTGAACATGTCGTTCCGAAGGACAGTCGCGGTACCTCGCTCTTCAGTTCACAGGCCTTAGCTTCAGAAAGAATTTCTGAAATTGTATATCTCGACAATAGCATTTTGTAAAAGTGAATCATAAACTTTTGCAGAACCGAAAATGAAGAGGAGCGAAATATTTGATATTTGGTTTTACAGAAGAATGCTGAAAATTGGTTGATAAGACGACAGATGAGAAAATTCTTCGCACTACAGGCGAGGGAGGGAAACATATGGACACACTAGCTTGACGACATAGCATGATAATAGCATATATATTAAACATAGGGCCATAACATCCATGTTAGTGTAGCTAATCTGACTGGTTTGACATGGCCCACCGCGACTTCCCTTTCTCTGTCAGTTTCTTCACCTCACAGTAACATTTACGTTTAAGGTCCTCGGTTATTTGTTCTACTGATCTGTATGAATCAGGAGCAGTAAAACACGAAGAATAACCACTACTCGAGCAGCGATAGTACCGTCACGGCCTGCGGTGAGACTCAGCAGCGCTGCTCAGGCGCTGTGGGAGTACTAGTTATTCTTCCGGTTTTTCTGTCCCTGTTAATACACGTCGATGAAATGAATACCGCTCTGTACCAGTTTTGGCGGACACGCCAACGTCCGCTGGAAATATTATTATTTTCTCTTTTTTTTTACCGGAAAAAAGCGACGCTTTCCGTAGACAATGGGCGCCGTATGGAAGACGTGATAAATAGTTTTTGTTCGAGCTGACTCCAGCTATATATTATTATTATTATTATTAAGCATTACAATCCATGAAGGCTTTTTGCTGCAGAATGGACAATGTTGAACCACTTTGCTCTGTCTTTACAAGTAATTTGCCACTGTCTGTCATGTCCTAGTTTTCTGAGATCGTCTTGAATATTGTCCAAGTATCTCATGCGTGGGCGTCCAAGAGGTCGTCTTCCGGTGGGAATCTCTTCAGTCACTTTCTTGATGGTCCTGTTTGGTGGTGCTCTGATGACATGCCCTATCCCTTTCAGTCTTTTGGCTTTAATTTTGGCCACTATATCGGAGTCTTTATATAATTTGTAAATTTCATTGTTATTTAGCAATCTCCATTCATCACTGATCCTATCTCTTATGGGTCCAAATATTTTTCTCAAAATTTTTCGTTCAAATATTCTTAATCTGTTTTCCTCTTTTTTTGTGAGAGTCCAGGTTTCAGATCCATAGGTGAGTACTGGTATAATCAATGATTTGTATACTTGTAGTTTGGTGTTCCTAGAAATTAACTTGCTTTTGAAAACTGTCAAGAGACTATAGTAGCATTTGTTAGCCTTCTGAATTCGTGATTCTATTTCAATTTTTATGGAGTTGTCAGAGGTTACTATTGTACCAAGGTAATTAAATTCATTTGTCTTTGTGAAAGCTGTGTTATTAATTTGCAGTACATTATTATTTGATGGATAGCGGGATAAGATAAAGTACATTGTTTTGTCTGTATTCAGCTGGAGGCCTGTGCCATTTGTGGCTTTAATTAATTGTGCTGTAAGAAGCTTCAAATCATTCTCACTGTCAGATAATAATGCAATGTCATCAGCGTATGCTACAATGTTAATTTTGCTTTCCAGTTGTGCTCCAATTTGTAGTAGCTTTACTTTTTGGATTATTCTATTGATTACTATGTTAAAAAGAACTGGTGAGAGAGAATCCCCTTGTTTGACTCCAGTTTTAACCTCAAAGTCTTCAGAAAGTTTGCTAGCTACTTTTATTTTGTATTTTGAGTTTAAAGTGCAAGATTTTATTAAATTTATCAATTTGTTAGGGATGCCAATCTGCCTCATGCACAGCTATATATTGCAAAAACAAAATTACAAATATCTCCAAAAATGTAAGAAGAAAGGCGTCTAACGGCCCTCAGGCGGGACGCCAATATGTATCTATTTAAATAGTGCTTAATATGTAAAACGGAAAAGAGGTTCCGCTACTGTGACCTTCCAGAGTGTTTCTTTTTATAAATTGAGACGTCTTAAAATGTTACTTGTGTGTGTGTGTGTGTGTGTGTGTGTGGGTGGGTGTGTGCGCGCTTCTGTACGGTGAAACAACGTAGGCGGAACGTGTGTTGTTCGTTGTACGGTGATCGCGAACGGTTCACAGAATTGGAGAACGTTGAGGCCGCGCAGAGTCGCCTCGAGGTCTCAGGCGCCATGCCACGGATTGCGCGGCTCCTCCCGTCGGAGGTTCGAGTCCTACTCCGGGCACGGTTGTGCGTGTTGTCCTCAGCGCAATTTAGTTTAAGTAGTGTGTAAGTCTAGGGACCGATGACCTCAGCAGTTTGGTCCCTTGGGAATTCACGCACATTTGAACAGTTGAGAACCTGGAGCTAGCTGTTGCGTAGACACACCTTGTCTCCTATGATGGCGATGTTCTGTTATCTTGGTGGATGATGATTTCGGATACGGGTTTCTATCTGCAGTTTATACCGAAAAATATTGGAGATTTTAAAGTTTTTCAGGAGAAAAATAAACTGCGGATGGAATGGAAAGCCTTGTCTGAAAGAATCATTCCCCATGGCAACACAGCATCGCGTTCATACTAGTCAGGGTCTTTCTACACAGCAGGTAGCTCCATCTTCTACATGGTGGCAATCAGCTACCATCACTGAATGACAAACAAGGTTGGCAGACATTTCGCCTACGGTCCATCAGCGTACAAAGCCAAGCTTCTTGCCAAAGTGGTGACCTAGTGGCAAGCGCCGATGCCTGTAACTTTAAAGCTCTTTAGCGTCGTTGGATGAAGTTTCCGGACATGAGTTCCGTTCTCGATTTCTTCCTCAAGACATACTCCACAACCCATTGAATTTTGTTGCAACATTTCTGGGACACCGTATGCGACTCCTCATCCAGATTCACGACAAAAGTTTATCTTGCAAAATCACATCGAATGCATTTTGAAAACACATGTAGGAAAGCGTGGAGGTGGAAACAATGTATCGTGCAGCGCATAAGAATGTACAGACGGACGTGAATCACGCCGTACTGCCGTACCAGCAGTCGTAGCTCCATGAGTAGATTATGGGGACATCAAAACCACATCCATCATATTGCCATGCTTCGAATCCTCGTCAGGTCCCTTTCTTTAAATTTTAGACGTCCGTCCCCTAGTTCTCATCGTTTATAAGTAGGAAATTATTTTCTCATATAATAACAGCCTGTCACAGGACAGTGGGACCCATTAAACTGCAGGCGTATGTCTAACAACCGCGCACTGCACAACCATAAGTGGTCCTGTCAAGTTCACGTAGCGGGGCTCCCAGACGTAGTGCACGAACTATATGAATACGTCCACATGCTCTTAGTGCTGCGTGCATCCGATAACGAAGCTGCTGCTGCTACTGCTCGTGCGAATGCAGCCCGGTCCCTCAACGGTTCCATCTCGATAAGAATGCTTTTCCTCGCCTGGAGCTACACCTTTGAGGAAACGGGTAATCTTTGTGCGCAAGTAATGGGCAGAGGTAGGAGTAGAATTGTTGCACAAAAAGAGGACACGATTCTTGAAACCGTTCTCCAATCCTCTCGGCGAAGCACTCCTGATATTTCAAGGCAGTTTCAGACATCTCAAAGACTGGTTGTTGCGGTGCTGTATGATGAACTGCATCCATATCATTACACGTTAACTCAACAACAGCGGCCAGAAGATCGCATTCGACAAATATAGGTTGCTGAATGGCTTGATTACTGAACATCTAATTCAAATGGCTCTGAGCACTATGGGACTTAACATCTATGGTCATGTCCCCTAGAACTTGAAACTACTTAAACCTAACTAACCTAAGGACATCACACAACACCCAGTCATCACGAGGAAGAAGATCTAATTAATCCCTAGTGTTCACCTCTCTCTTTACACACTCCTGTGCGTAAAACAAACCTATGATAATTCATGATGCTCTTCTTTGAATATGTTCAGTAGTCCTATTTAATATGGGGCCCACATGCTTGAACATTATTCGAAGATGGAAGGGGGATGTTCGTGGTAAGCAGGCTGCTTTGAAGGCTATTTTCCCAGTATCTTGATAATGAATCAGTCTCCCGCCTAATTTACATGATTCAAGTTTTGTGTCATGGCAATTTTAGTTAGAGCATAAAACTTTTCTGCGTTTAGCAAATTGCACATTTCCTCATTTTATACATTTAAAGCAAATCGCCATTCTTTAGCCGCATTGAAACCTTATCAACATCAAATATTCAAATGTATGTGAAATCTTATGGGACTTAACAGCTAAGTTCATCAGTCCCTAAGCTTACACACTACTTAACCTAAATTATCCTAAGGACAAACACACACACCCATGCCCGAGGGACGACCCGAACCTTCGCCGGGACCAGCCGCACAGTCCATGACTGCAGCGCCCTAGACCGCTCGGCTAATCCCGGGCGGCTTGGCAACATCCGACTGGATATTTTTGTTCACTTTTTTTAAACAATGCTTCATTATGATTAACTATATTGTCTGAAAAAACCGAAATAGCTGTTAATAACGTCTTACAGGTCATTAATGTTCTACCAGACGAAAATACAGTCGTCGGTACTACGGTGGGTTTCGTTACGTTGCTCTGGGAGGAGACACAGTGAATATTATAACAAATAAAATATCAGTTTACTTTATTACATATGCGATCAATTCGCGCGGTAACGTCACGAGTATTTACAACTGTCCCTAAAAATAGAGTATCACATGGTACAGATAAAATAGGAGTATCTCACTCAGAGTACAGTAAACAAAAACATTCACGTATGTTTAGCCTAATACAATGATCACACAGCCGGCTGAAGTGGCCGTGCGGTTAAAGGCGCTGCAGTCTGGAACCGCAAGACTGCTACGGTCGCAGGTTCGAATCCTGCCTCGGGCATGGATGTTTGTGATGTCCTTAGGTTAGTTTGGTTTAACTAGTTCTAAGTTCTAGGGGACTAATGACCTCAGCAGTTGAGTCCCATAGTGCTCAGAGCCATTTGAACCATTTGAATGATCATACTGCTGGCGTAAGAGAAGACGAGGCTGTAGTCTTGTATTGTATTGTATAGAATTGTATTGTATTGTATGTTAACCGGGGGCCGGCCGCGGTGGTCGAGTGGTTGTAGGCGCTTCAGTCCGGAACCGCGCGACTGCTACGGTCGCAGATTCGAATCCTGCCTCGATCATGGATGTGTGTGATGTCCTTAGGTTAGTTAGGTTTAAGTAGTTCTAAGTTCTAGGGGACTGATGACCTCAGATATTAAGTCCCATAGTGCTCAGAGCCATGTGAACCACTTGTTAACCGCGGGCCTAGAAACGACGGAGAGGGTCCGTCCCCGCCGCAGCCGCAGTGGTCCAGAACCCCACGACGATTACCTCAGTCCACTTTACCCTTCCGCCGGCCCACATCAAACCACTCTTTCACGGTTACTATGCGGTTCGGCCCCCGGTGGACCCCCCCAGGGAACGTCTCACACCAGACGAGTGTAACCGCAATGCGTGGTAAACTAATGGTGGTGTACGCGTACGTGGACAACTTGTTTGCGCAGCAATCGCCAACATAGTGTAGCTGAGGTGGAATAAGGGGAACCAGCCCGCATTCACCAAGGCAGATGGAAAACCGCCTAAAAACTATCCCCAAACTGGCCGGTTCACCGAAACGCAACACAAGTCCGCCGGCGGGTTCGTGCCGGGGACCACGGCTAACTGGGCGGGCTTATGCTGTAGTCTCAGTCGATGATAATGGACTGAGCTGAGCGGTACTTTCGTCGGCTGTAAGTAGAATACCGGTTGCGGTGACGTAGCGAAGCGTGTCTGGGCATAGATACGCCGTTGTCGTTCATTCGTTAAGGCAGCTTGCAGTGACTATTTTTCCTTGTACAATAAATTTATTCGCAGCTGCGGATATGGATTACCATCAGCTGTATAATGGAATGACGACAATGGAAATTAGTGCCGGACTGGGCCTAGGACCGGATTTCCCCCTTATCGCGAGCAGTCGCCTTACCATTTGGCTATCCGTGCACGACTCACGGGCAGACTCAGACTTCCACATGTCGTCAACATGCATGGATGTCCAAAGGAACTTTGCATCGTAATTCGTTATAAAAGGGGCATTGCAATATCGTATATATCTTTCCTTGTGGTTGCTTTGCGAGGTACCAACCTTGCTTTGGCACTTCGCTCTCCGGAGCCACCACAATTACCATGCAAAATTCAACAGCAAGAATCATAACACACTCGCCTGGGACACACCTAATGTTACTTCTTCTTCTGATGATAACTCTCTATCGATAACATACTGCATCCACTCATACTCAATCCAGCCATTAATTCCGTTTGCTGCAGAGATTAACGTATCATTGTCAATAAAACGTTTGTATGAGTCTTCTCTCTTGCCTTTTGCGAAACGAAACGTTTTTCCCGAATGATATAAAAGAATGAAGCAGTTGTGCTACTGGATTCTTGATTTCCTGTCAGAAAGGTCACGGTTCGTAGTAAGAGACGGAAAGACATCGAGTAAAACAGAAGTAATATCCGGCGTTCCACCCACCTACGTAGGGAGAATAGATCATCACGGTAAAATAAGAGAAATCAAGGCTCGCACAGACAATTCTAAGTGCTCGTTTTTCCCGCGTGCCGTTCGAAGGTGGAATGGTAGAGAGACAGCTTGAAGGTGGTTCATTGAACCCTCTGCCAGGCACTTTATTGTGAATAGCTGAGTAATCACGTAGATGTAGAGGTAGGAACATTCCAAAACAACGAAAACATCATTCCGATGATAATGATGGCGATGTTTACAGATAGTTGAAATGGAATATGTCATGATCCTCGAATCGGACCTCGGCAGAAATTATTTTAATTTTATGACTTGTTTCATTGTCGTTGCTCTCTTATTAGCAGGGCACGAAATATCATGTCAGGATCTACTCGCAATTGGAGCTACGATTTATGGATTAGAGTAGTTCATTTCGGTTGTGATCGGCCACATTTGTAATTGATAAACAAAAACACCCATACAATCATCTTGTTTGTTGGAAGGATAAGAAGTGCGTCTTCACGTCGTTAATATGTCCCCTAGCGCTAGAACACAGATGTGCATCCGTCTATCACAGCAACCAGAATGCCAGAGAGAGACAGTTCTGTGAGAATCCCCGTTCCTTTTAAGTTATGTGGAGTATTCTACCAGTAGCCGAGTAGACTACCCGGCGTTATCCAGGTACCTCTCTCTTCCTGTGCATCTCCTCTGCCCCCCCCCCCTCTCTGCCCATTTCCTTCTCCCCCGCCCTCTGTCACCCTTCTCAACTCTCCACTCTCCTGTCTATCTCATCCTACCCCTCTGTCTGTCTGCTACTCCCTGCCTCGCTGACCATCTCCTCATCCCTTTCTTTGTCCATCTCCTCCTCCCTCTCTCTGTGCCATACGGTGATATAATTTGGCAGGTACATTCGGCGGCATACGTGCATGTGGATACTGTCTGCTAAACGATCTGCGGATAGAGTTAGTATCAAAGATGTAACGAATTCACATGTTATCGACGACGCAGCAGTTTTTCACGCATCGTAGTGTTTATGACGTCATATCTTCTGAATTATGTGGCGTTAAATGATATAATCATGTACGTATATTCGGCGCTATATGTGAACACCGTCTGCAAATTGCGTTGTGAATGAAGCTGGTAATAAATAAGTCATAAGTTAAAACGTCATGCCTGTCGCAGCAATTTTACTACATCAACAGTGAAAATGTAGTAACCGATAAACTTTTTTCATTTCACGTTATGTGGGGGGATGTCAGCGAGAACAAGTTCCATAAAGCTTTGAAACTATATGTAAGTTTGTTGCAACTCACTTAGTGCTCACGTTCTCAAATAATGAATGAATAAAATCTAGATATTCGACAGTCGTGGCCAACACTTGTTCTTCACCAATACACTTACCCGTTCATACCCCCACAGCCATTCTCTCAAGACAGTAAGCAGTAACCGTGCCAAGATTAGTTGAGATCGGTCTAGTGATGCGGAGATGAGGAACATACATTTATTTTTATAGTATGCATGAAAATCTTTTTTTTTCCCTTATGATCTGATTTTGATGACATATGTCCTATACGGTTTCCATACGTACCCTGAAGTTACCAGTAAAAACTCCATGAAAATCTGTCTAGTAGTTTCCGAGCTTAGCGTTTTCATACAGACAGACAGTCAAGAGAATCTTTATAAAAATTTAAATCACGATATCTTTTCATCCGTGATTCGATTTTGATGAACTAAAACCTGTACGGTACCCCAAGCGACGTGCAAAAATTCGTCTAGTAGTTTCGAAGATCAGTGTGTTCAAAGACGAACAGACAAACCCAACAATTTTACAGATTTATTATTAGTAGATATATTGTCGTAAAATATTCATATTGCAGATGACGCCTGCTCCATTTATGTCTTTGTTCAGTATGTACTAAATGAAAGTTCTTAGTAATAGCAGTCAGCCTTCTGGGGATGTGACAAATTAGATTACTGGAGGCAAGATAAGACCGTTAAAGAAGGCCACTGGAAATGTGAACAGGATGCCGCAGTACCACTTCATCTGCACTATGTGTGACTAGCGCACTGTTCAACATTAGACTGCCAGTAGGTCACATTCACTAAGAATGGAAGGGAATGTTCTTTAGCAAGGCAATGGTCTGGACAAACGGGACAACGACGGGCACGACGTAGCTTGTACAAAGTTTTCCTTTTGTCAAACGTAGTAAGTTTCCAAGTCCTACATGTGTGTTCCTAGTCGACAGTTCGGCCATCGTTGGCTGTTACGGCGAGACGTGACATGTAAGTAGTGCGCGTGTTACAACAATGCGGGCTGAGGGCCGCCCACTGGAAGATGGTATTGCGAGGGGCCGTGTGCAGCGAGCTCGGTAATGGCCGCAGTAGGAGCCAAAGGCGGCCCCAGAACCGTGTAAGGCTGTAGGCAGTCCGTCTGGCGGCGCTTTGTGTGCGCACGTGGTGCCTCCCTGAATGCCGGCCCCGGTACAGCAAGAGCTGGCGCAGCGCCAGGCTGCCTCGGCGACGCATTTAGCCGTGATTTGTCGAGAGCGGGGGGACGCGAGCGCACACAGGATACAGTGCGTGCTGCGCCCCCATCCTGCTTGTCTCTACACAGCCCGACATTCTGATACACCCAATCACCCGCCCACCGACTACGAGTGACGTTGCCAACATCGAGTGCGTACGTTCACTCCCCCCCCCTCTCTCTCTCTCTCTCTCTCCCACACACACACACACACACACACACACACACAGACAAAACAGAGAAGAAGGGGGGAGACATCTAATGCAGAATTAGAGAGGAGTGCGCAGTGGTGATAAAGGATACATTGGGAGACGAATACAGGAAGACAACAACTTTCGACAGGGGCATAGAAACTGGGATGAGGGGCGGTCAGCAGGTATGATATACCTCTCTCAAATAGTTCTTTTCTTAACACCGTCCGGCTCTTTACGGAGCTCTCTGGGGAAAAAATAATTGTCCAAGTGCAAGTAGGCCCACGCTTATGATTCCGTACAAACTTAATTAATTTAATTACCTTTACACTGAAGTGACAAAAGCCGTGGGATACCTCCTAATACCGCATCGGGCCTCCTCTTGGCCGGAGTAGTGCAGCAACTTGACGTTGCATGGACTCAACAAGTCGTTGGAAATACCCTGCAGAGATATTGACCCATTCTGTCTCTATAGCCGCCCGTAATTGCGAGCCGCGCGGGATTAGCCGAGCGGTCTTAGGCGCTGCAGTCATGGACTGTGCGGCTGCTCCCGGCGGAGGTTCGAGTCCTCCCTCGGGTATGGGTGTGTGTGTTTGTCCTTAGGATAATTTAGTTTAAGTAGTGTGCAAGCTTAGGGACTGATGACATTAGCAATCACACAAGATTTCACACACATTTGAACTTTTTTTTCGTAATTGCAAAATTGTTGCCGTTGCAGGATTTTGTACACGAACGGATTCCTTCAATTAAGTACCATAATGCAGCTGCTCTCGGTCGTAAAGCCCATCGGCCACTGCACTGCTGTGGTGAGACGGATTGCCCGAAATTTGTTGTATTCTCGGCCCTCTCTTGACACTGTGGATTCCGGAACATTTCCTAACGATTTCCAAAATGGTAAGTCCATGCGTCTGGCTCTGACAACTGTTCCGCGTGCAAAGTCTGTAAGCTCCTCTCGTGCTGCCTTAATCACGTCGGAAAACTTTTCACATGAATCACCTGCGTAAAAATGACAGCTCCACCAATTCACTGTCGTTTTATATCTTCTGTGATCGATACTACCGCTAAGTGTACATTTGCATATCGCTATCTTGTGACTTCTGTCACCTCATCGTATAGATAATTCAACCATTTCTAGATCGAAAGTCTCCTCGATTTTTGACTTTTTTCGACATCGATACAGGCATGATATCTGTCCTGGGAATTCCAAGACAGTATCAAAATCTCTACAGTAGGTCCTGGGACAAGCCCAGAATACAAACAGAAGTGGACAGGAGACATCAGTTTTTACGTGTAGAGACAGAAAAGTTGACTACAACATACATTCTATGTTTGCAAACAGTGATATGTTTGTGTTATGCTTTTGACGGATAATGAATATAATCTAAGAGCTGATGAAAAAATAATTATTTCTGTGATATAATTAAAATTTAACACTTCTCGAATTCTTCCTTTACTTCTACTGTGAAACGTCGATCCTTGCCAAATTTCTCATTTCAAGCTCAAAGTTTTCCATGAGTGAATGTGCGTGTATCAAAATATGTGACAAAACTGCCCGCATCTTGTAGCTGCGTTGACTTGGAACCTTACATTTTTACAGCGCTAAGAGATCATGGACCTTAGCATGCAACATAAATTTCAGTTTGATACGACCACCCGTTCCTGAGAAAATGGTTCTTAACATTCTGACTGATAGGCAAGCAGACAGACCGACAACGAAGAAATTCCATGTAAGGGTCGAAAATTTACAGACTGAGGTAAGGATCCTCGAAAGCATGTCATGTTCATCTTAATATGAAGAGTGGGAGTGGAAATGGAAAATGTTGTAAGTGCCATTTTTTTTCTAAAACTCGTTTTATTCATTCTGCCCAAACATTCCTGGTAGCAGATAACTTAATGCCGAATGTTGCTCAATAACAGGTTGTAAGGTGCAATATTTGTGGTTTTTTTCTAGGATTGAAGAGAACTGTGTAAGTTGAAATGACATGTTTAGTGTCGCAATCGCCGCCCGCGGTGGTCTCGCGGTTCTAGGCGCGCAGTCCGGAACCGTGTGACTGCTGCGGTCGCAGGTTCGAATCCTGCCTCGGGCATGGCTGTGTGTGATGTCCTTAGGTTAGTTAGGTTTACGTAGTTTTAAGTTCTAGGGGACTGATCACCACAGCAGTTGCGTCCCACAGTGCTCAGAGCCATTTGAACCTTTTGAAGTGTCGCAATATTAGCACAATACATGCTTTAACACAGTTTTCAATGTGAAAACAAAGACAGTTGTCGGGTAAACGTATCTCGTCAACATAAAAAAGTGAAATAATCCTAAACACAACAATAATAAATATTAACTCTTTAGCTGGTTCGGTTCTCCACAGTTGGGGCTAAACGATGCTCCAGCTAATTCCTAGCTGGATATCAGCCGCTGTGAACGCAGTGTTCACACAAATTACTCCTCTTCGTCGTATAGAGCGTTATGCGCTCCGTTGTGCACATGACGCCAGTTAAGAGAAGAGTCCCACCAAAATTTCCTTTTTGTCTAACTCATAGCCGAACTGTCTCCCCACCTGGGTTATTTCGTTCTTCACGTCACGGCTTTTTTTCGACCAATACGAGCGTTCCTCTTATTTTGTGGAAACTCTCTCTACCAATCGCAAGGCCCCTACTATTAAATTTCGTCGAAACTTTGGTTGTTTTTTCCTTCCTAGCACATTTCCGCCAATCAGACGTTTTGTGGCCGTTCCAGACGCCTTAATGCACATATTGACTCTCTCATGTGTGTAACACTCTCTGGACATATACGTGCAATTATTTATGAAACAGCTGGCCGGAGTGGCCGTGTGGTTCTAGGCGCTACAATCTGGGGCCGAGCGACCGCTACGATCGCAGGTTCGAATCCTGCCTCGGGCATGGATGTGTGTGATGTCCTTAGGTTAATTAGGTTTAAGTAGTTCTACTAGGGGACTTATGACCTCAGATGTTAAATCACATGGTGCTCAGAGCCATTTGAAGTTATGTCCGGAATTGCATGGTTTCCATGCTAGAGACCATTTATTTAGTCACACATTATTATTGTTACAGAGACAAAGATCTAATACGCATTGTACTAGGCAGCCACAGTTACAGTATATGGTGAAAATGGTTTCAATGTGCCCCAACGCATGCGTGTGCGCGCCGTAGCATGTTCTGTCTACACATTCACATCGGCCAGGCTGCATTCGAACAGTGTTAAAGGCAGCATGAATGTTCTGCTCCAGTGTCTCCACACCTAGAATCGGCTCTGCATACATGATACTTTTGAGATGGTCTCATAACCAGACATCGCACGGGTCGAGATACGGTGAACGAGCAGGCCATGCAACTGGAAACCCTCGTCCGATACATCGACCAGGGTAGACACGACTGAGATGCGTCCGGACGTTACAGACGAAGTGATCTGAAGCACCATCATCTAGCAGGCACATAACCCTACGAGTCATCAGTGGCACATCTTCAAGCAAGGGAATCATAGTTGCCCGCAAGAACGCCGATAGTTCCGGCCTGCTAGCCGACGTGGAAGGACCACTGGTCCCAAAATAAATGTGAACAATCTGTGAATAAGGTGGATGACACAAATCCCGGAATCGTGGTCGCCTGGTGCAGAAACCAGTGACAAAACTGCTCCCATTGTGCAAATCTATCGCCAGTGAGTCCTGCACACGCTGTTGCCATGGAAATGTTCCACACGGTCGTTTGGCGTATCCTGTACTGCCTCGAACTGACAAGGCGGTCGCCTTCCTCAGTGTTATTTCCATTTTGCTCAAAGTCTGGTTTATGAACATACCGGGTACGTCTTTCACGATTTCCTGCTACGTGAAACGATTCTGTCTCAGACAAACGGCGAAATACTGTTGCTGACATTGAATGCAGGGATAGATCTCCTGATACAACCTTGCTGCCCGCCGCCCATTGTCATGTCGGCAAGCTCGAGATTCGAAGACGGAACCATTGCGTACAACGCTGTATCATATCCACTACAAGGTGTGACAGCAAGAGAAGTGAATCGGACACTGCCACTTACTATGGCAGGAGAGGGCACTAGGACAGGACGTATGAGGAAGGGTACCACCCTCTAGGAGGAAACCACGCATACTGTAACTGTACTTGCACGGTACAGCACGTATTAGACCGCAGTCTCTGAAACAATGTATGATCGAGCATGTGGTCTCTAGCATGGCAACCATCCGGACCTAAGTTAATTAGACCTTTTTTGTTCCGCTTCCTCTCGTCGATCAGTCTCTAGAGTTTCTACACAGTGGAAAAAATCACCCTATTTGGGCGGTCATATGCTACATATTTTTACTATATATGGTAAAGAAATAAGTACAGAATAATTGCGTGATAATGCTGCAAACTTTCGAGGACGATGGAGACTGGTGACTGTAGTGGTGAAATAGCGCCGGCCGCCAATGTTTACCATTTTGCATTTTCCGTAGATAGCTGTATGAATACCAATTTGTGACCTATTTGTAAGGCTCATTCGTAGTGCGCCTTTTTTACTTAGAGTGTAATTTTGGTTTCGGATCTGGCACTGTTTCGCAGTAATTTTCATCATATTTTCTTTGGTGCTGTAATGAATAAGATGCGGATCTTTCGTTTTCAGTTTTTGCTGTCGGCGAAGATTCATGTTTCCTCACTCTGTCAATTTTCTGTGGTTCGTAGTGATGAATCGACGGCTCATCAACGCTTTCTACGCAACAGAGAAAGACATCTCCATCCTCTTCAAAACGACTGAAATGAAATTTAGACAGACGTAGGTCTCTCACCTCACGTAGTATCTAACGAGCATGAATTTTGCGATACTTCCGAGATTCATGGATGATTGTAGGTAGGGATTTCAAAAAGTAAGTTACACATGTAGCCCTATGGTAAGATCTTTTGCGCAATAGAAATGACGCTTTGTCAGTACGTTTTCGGGGATGCACGTAGATGCAATTGTTTTGTTACAGTTCCGTTAATAGGAGCATCGCAGGTTGCCCACTACAATTGTAATACAAATTTGAAGTACGCGGGGTAGTACGATTCCTGTGGAGTAAATTAAGTAAAGGGACTGCTCTCCAACACGATGATGCACGGTGCGCACAAGCTTTGCTTCCAGTTTTCGATGGCAGCCCTTGTACCATGGTACTTTCATCTCTTGGCAAGCTGGAACAACATATGAGGTAAAGATATTTTCCGATTATGACACTCATACGGTGGTTCTCGAATGGCTTCATGACCAATCAGCGAATGTCTATCGTCGAGGAACTGAACTGAACTGGGTAGAATGTTTCAGCTGTTGTTTACAGAGAGTTGGCGACTTTGTTGAAAATCAGTGTCATGTTTCAGGTTGAAGTGTAGTGCAGCATTTAATGACGGTTACTGTCCCTGTCTTAAAATGTGTAACTTACTTTTTGAAGTCCCCTCGCACCCGTGTTTTTGGGGTCAATAAGTATATGCGTCTGTATCTTGTAGTCATCCTACCGTTCACACTGTTAGAGTCATCAATTATTTCCATAGCCACTTTCATTCTTTTTTTTTCTGCTTCATCCCTTGTTTCCGAGTAAACAAACGTGGTTCTTGAAAATTAACGGATCTGCCAGAGTCCTCACGATGTAACACTACCGCTGATTTGTTGTGTTGTCCCAGTCACAGTTAACACACGACTGCCAGTCGATCTCCCGGTTTCACCAACGTCAACGTCACCGCATTCTCATCGGAGTTCGTAGACCTCTGCAGTGTGAAGAGCACGTACGAAATCAGTCGTGCGCATCTGACCTGCTGCCGCTCTTGAATATTGGTTTAATCTCTCTATGGCGCAGCACCTTGCCTACACGGCCACTGATATCTCTCACAAAAGATAAGCGAGCAACAGAAAGAGGTTATTCTGCTACTTTGTCTGTTTTATTTTCATTGTACCTTACGGTTCGTTGCATATTACTGTCGATGTATACATTCGCACGGCATGCTGTTCGGAGCTCGCGTATTTTATGTTGACGGCTCTCACTGTCGCTAATACAATGAACGCGGGCAGCCAGCTACGTAGTGCAGTGCTCTTTTGTGCCGGGTGGTGGTGCAATCAATAGTTATCTCTAATTTGAATTGTCCAGTTACATCCAGAGTGAAACATAGGTAGCCACCAGATAACCGGAAAAATACAATATGCAAAGGTAGAAAAAATTTCTTTTATTTCAGCCAATGATCACAAAACTTTTTAATTCTTAAACTGCCGGTTTTGGTCAGAAGTGACTATCTTCAGATCTGCAGCAAAACATGGGAAGATAAATACTAATGGATAGTTCACATCTTAAAATAATAAAATGTGCCATGATGAAATGTATTACTTTCATAGATGTGGAAACATGTGCTTAAAATACATACCTGTCTTACAGCATGTCCTGATATAATGAAGCCATAGTAGTATTCTTAAAAAAATACACACGAAATCTGTTTAGCTTCGTCACACACATTTAAAATGTAGTGTAGACTAGGTGACAATGCCGACAGAGTCATCCTGTTAACAGCGCTAATCTCACTAAGAAATTGAAGTACAGCGTCATAGGCTCACTAGATGTCGTTACGGGAAGCTGATACACGTTCGTCAATTTTCTAATTGTACAAACTGCAGTAAATGCCTATGCCTACGCTGCAACCTGGCGGCTACGCTAACAGAGGGCGACTTCAGTCTGTTCCATCGATTCGTCTTCTTTATCTACCTATTTCATAGATCATTTTAATTTTTCTATATCTCTGAGCTCATTCTTGTCTATATTATATTTTTTACGCAAAATCACAGCATATGTGTCTCAGAATCACATATTGTCATTTTTCCGTCCTAACAGCTTTAAAGTTTTACTTTATTTATATTTTAATATGTTACATGTTATCATTGTAATAATTTATACACCTTATGAGCAGACTGTAGACTTTAACTAGTGCGTTTTTCTGTTTATTGCATTTTGTACAGTCATAAAATTAACTAATATGAATAAGGGTACATCGAACAAAGCTACGACACATATTTTGTGGCTATCGTACCTTAGATTGTCTTGAACAATAGCATTGTCAACGGGGTGACTCCGCTGGCACTATGGACTAATTTGCACAATATTTTAAGTATTTTGCGCGTATTTCTTGACGATGCCATTGTGGTTTAATTTTATTACGACATGTTATAAAACAGCTGTGCCTCTCCGTATTTAAACTGCATGTTTCCACATGTGTATATATACATATATATATATATATATATATATATATATATATATATATATATATATATATATTCCAGTATGGCATACTTTATTATTTTATAATGTAAACTGTCCACTACTTGTATTCGGTCTCCCATGTTTGGCTGGAGACTTGCAAATATGGCCGAAACCGGAATTATAAGGACCTGAAAGTTTAGTGATAATTGATGGAAATAAAAGTAATTTATCCTACACTTCCCGAATTACTGTTTTAATTCACGACTATCGCAGCCTGTTGGAATATATAAGGGAAGATTACCACTACAATCCAGCAATTAGTCGCACTGAAGAGGACTGCGGCGAAGTTATTTTATTCCTCCATAGTGACGCAGCCTGATACCCAATTGACATTGGTCGTGCGAGCCTACGATCTTAGATTAGCTATATTTTGACTTACTACTAAGATCCAATTTTATAGAACAATTTTATCTGGGAATAATGAAATTAGTTTGGATGGCAGAATGTCGATGTGGTGCATGTTGGTCAACTTCAACGAAACTGAAGCCACATAAATGTCCGGGAAGTTGAAGGTGTCGTCCAACTGGTGGGACGGCAGCGTCCTCTGCAGTGCCCGCTGTACCTCCGCCCCACTCCCTCTGGTAACCAGCAACCCCCCCCCCCCCCCCCGCCCACCACCACCCCTCACTACTGTGGGCTGGCAGGCAGCCCAGCAGCAGCGGCCGCAGCGGTTACCGCGGCCTCCCACGAAGCTATCGACCGCCGGCGCCCTTCCGCCATTCCTAATGCTGAGGGCCGTGTGTCGGAACACACTGCGATTCTCCCGCAACAGCTTATGTGTGTGTGTGTTGTGTGTCTGTGTGTGTGTGTGAGTGTGTGTGTGTTGCTAGGAAAATTAGAAAGAGATGGAGCGTCTGCCTATCTTAGATACACTACTGGCCATTAAAAGTTCTACACCAAGAAGAAATGCAGGTGATGAACGGGTATTCATTGGACAAACATATTATACTAGTAGTGACATGTGATTACATTTTCACGCAATTTGGGCATTGAGTCAAAGCAGAGCTTGGATGGTGTATACAAGCAGCTTCAACACAATACCACGGTTCATCAAGTGTAGTGACTGGCGTATTGTGACGAGCCATTTCTTGCCCACCATTGACCAGACGCTTTCAGTTGGCGAGAGATCTGGAGAATGTGCTGACCAGGACAGCAGTCGAACATTTTCTTAATCCAAAAAGGCCCGTACAGGACCTGCACCATGCGGTCGTGCATTATCCTGCTGAAATGCAGGGTTTCGCAGGAATAGAATGAAGGGTAGAGCCACGGGTCGTTACACATCTGAAATGTAACGTCCACTGTTCAAAGTGCTCTCAATGCGGACAAGAGGTGACCGAGACGTGTGACCAGTGGCACCCCACACCATCATGCCGGGTGATATGCCAGTATGGCGATGACGAATACACGCTTCCAATGTGCGTTCACCGCAATGTCGCCAAACACGGATGCGACCATCACGATGCTGTAAACACAACGTGGATTCATCCGAAAAAATGACGTTTTGCCATTCGTGAACCCAAGTTCGTCGTTGAGTACACCATCGCAGGCGCTTATGTCTGTGATGCAGTGTCAAGGGTAACAACCGCAGTCATGGTCTCAGAGCTGACAGTCCATGCTGCTGCAAACGTCGTCGATGGTTGTTGTCTTGGAAACGTTCCCATCTATTGTCTCAAGGATCGAGACGTGGCTGAATGATCCGTTACAGCCATGCGGATAAGATGCCTGTCATCTCGACTGCTAGTGATACGAGGCCGTTGGGATCCAGCACGGCGTTCCTTATTACCCTCCTGAACCCACCGATTCCATATACTGCTAATAGTCATTGGATATCGACCAACGCGAGCAGCAATGTCGCGATTCGATAAACCGCAATCGCGATAGGCTACAATCCGACCTTTATCAAAGTCGGAAACGTGATGGTACGCATTTCTCCTCCTTACACGAGGCATCACAACAACGTTTCACCAGGCAACGCCGGTCAAGTGCTGTTTGTGTATGAGAAATCGGTGTGAAACTTTCCTCATGTCAGCAAATTGTAGGTGTCGCCACCGGCGCCAACCTTTTGTGACTGCTCTGAAAAGCTAATCATTTGCATATCACAGCATCTGATTCCTGTCGGTTAGATTTCGCGTCTGTAGCACGTCATCTTCGTGGTGTAGCAATTTTAGTGGCCAGTAGTGTAGGTTACGACGACAGATCATACCAATATCAGACAGTACCAGGAATGTACGCTCTTTTTGCCAAATCATGTACGCTGGCTGCAACTTCTCATCGACATCTAAATGTAAATGGTCTATAATAACTGATCCCAAAAGTTGATGTTTTCACCATCTATGTTAAATCATGAATCTATAGAGTGACTTCAAAAGCAACATATAGATGATTCTACATATTTATCGATCAATAAATATAGCAATAATTGACATTAAATAACATACACCATTTTGTCTATAGACTGTAAATACAACATTTTTCAGAGAAATTTCCCCTTCACTCAATTACGTTCTTGACAGAGACATGCTTCTGATTACACTCTCTCGCAAGCTGGAAATGGGGCTTCACAGTTTGTCCAAGAAATGTTTAGAGAAACTTCGAAGGGCTGTAGCGGGTGTCTTGACGGACGAATCGAGGGTAGGAACACGTGTCCGGAACCGTCATCCAACGACGCTACAGAGCGTCGAAGTTCCTGGGCCCCAGTGCCTGTCATTAGGTTACCTCTTCGCCAGCAAGCGTTTGTGTATGTACGCTGACGGACCGTAGCCGGAACGTCTCCCACGTTTATCTGCATCATCTACGTGATTACTCTGCTATTCACAATAAAGTGCATGGCAGAGGGTTTAGTGAATCACCTTCAAGCTGTCTCTCTATCGTTCCACTCGCGGACGGCACGAGGGAAAAATGAGCACTTAAATTTGTTTGTACGAGCCCTTATTTGTCTTATTTTACCGTGATGATCATTTCTCCTTGTCTACGTGTGTGCCAACAGAATGTTTTCGCAATCGGAGGAGACAACTGGTGATTGAAATTTCATGAGAAGATCCCGTCGCAACGAAAAACGCCTTTATATTAATGATTGCCACTCCAATTCACGCCACGCGGGATTAGCAGAGCGGTCTCAGGTGCTGCAGTCATGGACTGTGCGGCAGGTCCCGGCGGAGGTTCGAGTCCTCCCTCGGGCATGGGTGTGTGTGTTCGTCCTTAGGATAATTTAGGTTAAGTAGTGCGTAAGCTTAGGGACTGAAGACCTTAGCAGTTAAGTCCCATAAGATTTCACACACATGTGAACATTTTTTTCCAATTCACGCATCACGTCTGTGGCACTTGTTTGTAACTCAGTGAAAGCGAATGAACGTCACAATAGCCAGTGCTGAAGAAGGAGCTAGCGGCTGCGTAGGCCAGCCTTCTTCCCTATGAATGCATTGCTCTGTTATCTCGGTGGACGACGCTTTCGGACACTGGTTTCCATCTATAATTTGTTTTTCTCCTGTATACCGAAAAAACATAGATTTTAGAGGATTACAGAAGAAAAATAAACTGCGGATGCAAACTCCTCTCCAAAACCATCATCCATCGAGGCAACAGAGCATCGCTTTCATAGCAGGCAAGGCCTTTCTACGCAGCATTTAACATTTTCACTGTCTATCACGATCACTGAACAAAAAAGAACAAGAGAAAAGTTCCGCAAACGAAGAAAGAAGGCTAGCGATTAATGTCCCGTCGACATCGAGGTCAATGGAGACAGAGCAGAAGCTCGGATTGATTCACGCACGGGGAAAGAAGTCGGCCATGCTCTTTCAAAGGAACCATACCGTCATTTTCTTGGAGCGATTTAAGAAAGTCACGGGAAACCTAAATTTGGATGGCTGGAAGCGGACTTGAACCGTCGTTCTCCAGAATAGAGGAAGTATGAGAACTTAACTGGGCAGGAACTTAAACTGGAGACAGCACGAGAAATCATTTTGTGTTGGACGTAATTTTCGTGTTCGTTCTTGACGAGACTTCAATAAACTCTACGAAAGCAATCAAGCAAGTTATAAGAATCGGAAAACTCGGTAGCGACTGTGTTAGACTCGGATTTGAAATAGTCTTAGAAATCAATCAGTTATTAGTAGGTTGAAATAAACTTAGAAATCAGTTAGTTATTAGCAGGTTGAAAGGCAGACGATAAGCTATGGAATTAACACGTAGTTTGACGAACGGTAAATCGAAAAGTACGCAGGCGACGAAATGAATCACTAAGAGAATAAGAATGGTTAGCAATTGACTTGGGTAGCTGAATGCAATTGTACGTTTCTAGGAAGTCTGAAATGCAAGGTCACTGATGAAAGCGGTACTGACAACTCTAATTCGTGGTAATAGGACACCGAATGAAACTGTGACAAGTATAAAACACTATTTGCCAGACATGCAACATAAAGAAGTAAGTTGCCAGGGACAATAGGAAAAATGAAGAAGTAGAAAAGGCTAAGAGAACCCTCAGGAAATTAAAACGGAAAATACCGGCACATTAAGCACGATAAATTGATGCAAAACAGAACAAGAAATTTTTTATGAATTTCTTCTGATGAGAAATGACATTGACGATGACAAAAAGGAATAATGATTATCAATATACGGACGGTAATATCTAAAGAGGGTGGGACAAAGCTTTTACCTACCAGTACATGAATCACGGCTGATGAAGAAGACCATAAGTGTAACTAACTCTTCTAACTCAGTTTCATAATTAAATTTATGAAACAAAACTTGATGAAATACTACGGCTCACATTTACAATGCTAGTTCTCACCACTAATCAGATCCGATGTCAGATTTACTGTTTGACGTTCAAGTACACCTACAGAATTGCAGAGCTTTTTTTCTTGGGTAGAATATGTCTTTACACAAATTAAGCAGTATATTATAACATTTTTATACATTTAAATGGGGAAAATTGTGATTATTCACAAAATTCGCAATTCGTTTCATAAGTAGTTCATATTTATTTCATTTGGTTATTACAATAAATCTGAATTACAAATATAAACTGCGTCATTGTGTGTCATTAATCATTTCTAGCTTACAAATTCTCCGCATCTCAAGCACAGAGATTAACTAGCCGCAACAACAGAAATGCGACACTTTGCAAGCGCACATTGCCAGTTGTTCCACACCAAACGAATAAAAATATCTATAACATTAAACCGATCGTACTTTTGTGGAAAACATACAGGCTGGAGAAGACAAATTCAGCAGAATCGGAAGACATATTGGAATCCGAATCAGTATATCATTAACTGCGGGTGTTGTGTTTGGTTCCAACACTACCAAGAAAGGAGACGTAAGTCTAAATGAGAACCTATTCGTTTTTCAATTACCAACATCTGCGAGATATTTCTTACAAAACCGTGGCATAAAAATCTCGATCTCGACTTGTTAGTGGAAGCGCCACCGCACTAGCTTGGTGTAAATTGGTAAACTGGAGTATGACACTTCATTGTTGGATTTGGACAAGATGCACTGAACACAGAATGGCCAAATAAGCTACATCCGTGCTCCCATATTTCTGTTTTAGCGTTCCGTACCTTCTTCGGCAAAAACGAAACCCGTATACTATAACTTTGATGCTCGTCCTTCCGTTTGTCTGTGACTGACTGTTAAAACCCATTTTATCCAAGAACGGATTTTCGTATCAAGTTGAGATGTCTGTCACATAATAGGAACTACTTATCCTTGGCGTTGAAAAAATTGAAGCTTCTAAGTCGACGCAATCAAAAGATACGGCCATTTATGTCACATTTTTTCATACCCGCAAAGTCACTGATCAAAACATATAGAGTATTTGCCGTTAACTTTAGAATCATTAAATTTGGCAAGAACAAAGGTTTGACAGTAAAAGTGAAGGAAAAAATCCAAAATTGTTAATCTGTAATTATGTCATTTGGTTTCGACTGTTTGTCTCTCGGGTCGCCTGTTAAGAAGCCTTTTGCTCAAGGACGAGTAGGCGTATTTTGTTGAAATTTTTGTCACATACTAAGGACTATGGTCCGTTGGCGGTGTAAAGAAGTTAAGCTTCTAAGTCAATGAAATCAAAAATTACGGCTATTTATGTCGCATTTGCAGACAGTCGCAAACTCATGCATTAAAACCTCTGGAGTACTCCCCATTGACTATGAAATTGGAAGAAGCGAGGTTTTACAGTACAAGTAAAGGAAAATTTTCACAAAATTGTTAGTAATTATATCACACGAAAAAATATTTCTTTAATAATTTTTTATTCGACTTCAAACGTAAAGTCTAAAAATTCCCGAAATTCTTGGAATTCCCTGGCGATATCTTGGCAGTATCAATGTCGATAACAAGCAAAATTCGTAGAGATTCTCGATTCCCTGGGATGGATGAACTATTGGTACACATAATTAAATCTGTACGAAACCTCCAGAGCGCGAGACCTACTTGCAACTGGCTAAGTTTTATTTACGTTTATTCCCACTGACGGCGGCTCATGGCCAATATTCAGCCAATAGCGTTTATAAAATATCAAAGCCTCTTTTCTTAAAAAATTTAAAATGATACAATATTTACACGTCTTTTAAAATTATTAAAAAGGTCTTTTCTACAACACAGAATCTATACAAATGAATATTTTCTTCATAAGAAACAGAACACTTCACTGCAGTAAATTGTAGGACGTGAGCACGATAGTGGAGGAGTTGATATGGGAAAGTATTTAGAAAAGCATACGGGACTGGAAGATGGGGAGGAGGACCCTGAAGGAAGCTTTTGGAATGGGAAGAGGAAAAGGAAATTGGAAAGATGGGCAAATCTCTGGGAAAATTTGGTGTCCTCTAGCGGGAGGGGTTAAAGTTTTGTTGGTATGTGATTTGGAAACTGTCTGTAGGTGTATGTCTGGGGAGTGGTGGGGTTAGGTGGGCTGGAGTGAGGTGTAGTTGGTACAAGCACAGCAAAGTTAGAAGACTGGCTATTGGAGATAAAACGATAGGAGGGTTGTTCTCAAGTTTGCGGGATGTGTGGGAAAACCGAATGTGTTCATTGCGAGAGAGGAGACGAAGAGAGAAACGAAAACAATATGAAAGCATTTGTAAGCAAAGCGATGTGTTTACTGAGACCACTCCGACATTTAGCAAGAAGCCAGTTCACAGTTTCATTGGCCGTAACGCTACACTGTGGCAATGTCTTGCCACACCTTACGATGCGAACTTCGCCCACGCTAGTGGGGGCCATAGAGGGATGTGATGAGCCACCTGTTACCGAATGGCGCGAAGTTGGCGCAGCACAGCGCATTCTATTTCCGAGAACAAGGAACAGGCCATACCGTGAATACGCACATCTATTGCTACTATGCGCCACTATCTGCTTGTTCAAATCTATTATCAGTTCCCAGAAGTAGAGCCATTGGATAGACGCCCGCCGGTCCTGTCTATCACGTCAATGGCTAATTTTCCCTCATGATCACACCTTCACGCGAATAAGAAAATGTGTTCAACCATCGTACTTCCAAATAGATATACCGCACATATCGAGCAAGTCTTTACCTTTAATCTACAACATACATTAATAGAGACACAAAGTCGCAGTAGGCCTTCATATCACTGAAGTGAACATTATCCCAGATAATAATTAAACATGGCTTCAAAGCCGATCAAATTTTTTGTGAAATTTCTCTTGGCTGCAAGATGTTCGAATTCCCACTCAAATATGCCCATTTGGGAACCATCTCAACCCTGCAAACAGGCCAGGTATTTGCCAGAAAAGAACGACGCTCTACAAAAGGTCCGATTTTGAAGAGCCTGCATTTCTTTCAGGGAAATGAATGAAACTTATATGCATACATTATACAAAAATGTATGCACGTATACATGTATGTCTGTCCGTGCGTCTGTATGTCCTATACCACTGAACCGTTTTCAGCCAGACTTACCAAGCGATGTGGCGCGGTGGTTAGCACACTGGACTCGCATTCGGAAGGACGATGGTTCAATCCCGCGCCCGGCCATCCTGATTTAGATTTTCCGTGATTTCCCTAAATCGCTCCAGGCAAATGCCGGGATGGTTCCTTTGAAAGGGCACGACCGACTTCCTTCCCCATCCCTCCCTACTCCTATGAGACCGATAACCTCGCTGTTTGGTCTCTTCCGCCAAACAAACAACCAACCAACCAGCCAGCCCGGACTTGCTACTCATATCCCTTAATGTCAGCTAACTGTCACTGTCGGCTTAAGAGCCGGCTACCTATCATAGGTCAGGAGACATGACGTCATACACAATGAGACACGTGAAAAATTCCGCATCGTGAATGTCGTTTAAATTTAATACTTTCTGTGCTAATAATTCTATTCGCAAAAAGTTTCGCAGAGTTATAGACATTGCCGTCAAATGCACTTACAAAATTATATCATGGTACCACATATAATTGAGGAGATGTGACGTCGTAAATACTGAGCAGCATGAAAAACTGTCGCATCATGGATGACATTTAAAATTATTACTTCTTTGCTGCCGGCCGCGGTGGCCGAGCGGTTCTAGGCGCTTCAGTTCAGAACCGCGCGACTGCTACGGTCGCAGGTTCGAATCCTGCCTCGGACATGGATGTGTGTGATGTCCTTAGGTTAGTTAGGTTTAAGTAGTTCTAAGTTCTAGGGGACTGATGACCTCCGATGTTAAGTCCCATAATGCTCAGAGCCATTTGAACCATTTACTCCTTTGCTACCGATTCTGTTTATGACATATTTCGCAGACAGTATCCACATGTACCACTGAATGCATCTACACAAATAAATCATTGTAAGAGACACATGACGTCATAAACACTGAGATGCGTAAAAAAGTTTTGCATCATGCATGAGCTTTTAGTAAATTTATTCTGTACTTCTAAGATACTCCTATAATCGAGGCAAATTGAAGAAATCTCTGACACCTGACAGCGCTTTTGACAACTTTCAACTGCGAAGCGCAAATGGCTGAGGCGAAAGCAGTAGCCGTCTATAAAACTGTGAAGAGGCGTTGCAATAGAGACGTTGCAGACACCCTAAGCAGCTGTAGTTATGCGTTTGTATATTATGCACATTTCTTTGTACGATTATTTCATAATTTCAAAAGTGTTTTCACGAAGACATAGAAATACCCTCTTTTCGATATTGCACTACAAACGCTGTTCACATTTGCTTCAGTTTGTATTAGAAAATTGGCATAATGAGTACCCAGACAATTCTGGGTTTGTCAGCTAGTATAAAATAAAGAATTGTGTTAATCGATTTGTCTTGGCTACGTTTTTCAATTTTGGAAAATTATATCGTGGTGTCTCCACTGTCGACTTTCGTCACCAACGGTGCCAAAGTTATCCGAGAAGGATTCCAAACAATAAATCAGGGGATGAAGTTCAAGTGACATGTTAAATGTCATAAGATGTTATGATCTCATTAGTTGTTGTACGTTGCCGGTATATTTGTCTTCCCCATGTTTGCCCGAAATTTCCTTAGAGGGACTTGTGAAATACAGCCATGGCATTCTTTCAACGAAGCTCAACATTTCAAGGCAATGTTTTGCAGTTCCACCAATGTTCCTTGCAAAATTTATGCAAGAACATAAATCGGGGTGAAATTTTGTCCATTTTTTCACTAAGTTTTGGGCGATTCTGTTTAATGTTGGGGTGGTACAGGTTATTAATTTAAATGCCATTCCTGTGTTATGCAAGTGCGTGCAGATTCCGTAATCTGTGAATCCCAGCGAACCTAAATCTGCTTTTAATGCAGAAACACAACTATGTTCTACCTGTACCTTTGTGCTCCGTCACACAAGGCATCCACCCAACACACTGTATACAGGAAGTGCAACAACATCAGCTGGGAATAATAAAATGTTAAAGCCGCCAACGGGTCCCAGCTTCGAATAACATAAACAAGTAAGCATAAGACTGCTTATTACACCTCATTTACTCGACATACATGATCTTTACGTTCAGAAAGCAGTAATACAATTCTTACGCCAAGTGTTTATTGGTACGGTTATGCCGGTAACTGATCCTATATGGGACAAAAAACACCGTTAGAGTGAAGTTGAATTGTATTGTATTGTATGTTAGCCGGGGACCTCGAAACGACGGCGATACTCGGTCTCCGCCGCAGCCGCAGTGGTGCACAACCCCATGACGACTACCGCAGTCCAGTTCAACCCTCCGTCACCCCACACCGAACCACTGCGGTTCGCCCCCCCCCCCCCCCCCCACCCACCCCTGGACCCCCAAGGGACGTCTGACAAAAGAGGAGTGTAACATCTAAGTTTGCGTGTTAGAGTGATGGTGGTGTACGCGTATGTGGAGAATATGGTGTCACCGCCAGACACCACACTTGCTAGGTGGTAGCTTTAAATCGGCCGCGGTCCATTTAGTACATGTCGGAGCCGCGTGTCGCCACTGTGTGATCGCAGACCGAGCGCCACCACAAGGCAGGTCTCGAGATACGGAATAGCACTCGCCCCAGTTGTACGGACGACTTTGCGAGCGACTACATGGACGAAGCATTGCTCATTAGCCGAGCCAATAGTTAGAATAGCCTTCAGCTAAGTCAATGGCTACGACCTAGCAAGGCGCCATTAGTAACATTGCATGTATCTAAAGAGTCTCACTTGTATCGCCACAATCTCCAGATGTACCAAAAGGATGGATTAAAGTTAAGTATTCCAGAAGCTACGTACTTTTCTTTATAGCATTCATTACGTATCCTGTTTCAGACCTCACGCCCATCTGCGTGAGCGTAGCGCGTGCCTTTCGGCTTCCTGTCATTGTGTCTAGGTTGTCTTGTCTAGACACAACAGAGAACTGGTTTGCTGAGCAATCGCCGACATAGTGTAGCTCAGGCAGAGTAAGGGGAACCAGCCCGCATTCGCCGAGGCAGATGGAAAACCGCCTAAAATCCATCCCTGACTGGCCAGCTCACCGGATCTCGGCACAAGTCCGTCGGCCTGATTCGTGCCGGGGACCAGGCGCTCCTTCCCAGTCCGAAAAGCCGTCCGGAAAGCCGTGCCGGGCCGACCTAGAGTGAAGTTACTGCCACATCATCTCACCAATGAAGTCCATAATTTAACTCAGACCTGTAACCAGTGCTGACAGCGATGTCTTGCACGTCTGCTGCTCGCGAGGGCCTAGGAACAAGTGTCGTTTTCGAGCGGTATCGCCTGCGGATTGCCTTTCAGAACGAGTTCTTGTGTCAGGCAGTTGTCAACCGGTACTTCCTTCCAAGCTGAGTGAGATTTTAATACAATTTTATCGGCTTTCAAAAATAAGTAATGTTCCCAGATGACTTGGCCAGAGACAGACCCTCTTTGCCTATATGTTTCGAATATTTTAAAAACAGTTCAAAGCAAACAGGGCATACACACTTTCCTGGCAGATTAAAACTGTGTACCGGACCAAGACTCGAACTTGGGACATTTGCCTTTCGCGGAGGTGCTCTACAATCTTTTTTTTGTATTCTACTTGGATACAAAATTAGGCAGATCACAAACACTAAATGAAACGCATCCTCTGAAAAAAAAATCATTGTAAAACAAATCCCAAATTTAAAGGAACAGGGATGTTGTTTTTCTTTTATTTATTTACTTATTTTCAATAAAGATCACTCTGTTAAAAGGAACATGTAGATCATTTAATGGTATAGTATGTGCATTACATATTGATTAGTGATAGAAGCGTGGGGTTCATTATCAGCTGTCAAATGTGCACACCGACTGCACCCGGCACATCCCAACTGCGTGGTGGGTCGAGGAAGACTGCCTGAAGATAGATGGCAAAGGTTTTCCGATAGCGTGGCCATCTATGAACCTCATTGTGGGCTTGCTGCAAGAAATACCAAAAGTCAAGTCGCCACTTGGCAGCATCCCCATAGAGGTACGCGATCGTCCAACCTTTGACCCAGGTGATCGACTGTGATTTAGTCGCCGAAAGTAGTCACTCTCCGGATGTAAGAAGAAAGCAGGTATAATATGTTGCGGGGTCAACGGAGGTAGCAAGCTACCATCTGTCTTCCTAGGAGCCAGACGTCCTCCGCCGCGATACAAGTTAAGCGGTGATGGTCGTCATCCACTTGGCGACATTTCGGGCATAGTGGAGTGTCCACTAGTCCAATTGCATGGAGCCGTTGGTTGGTGTTGAACTTGCCACACGCGACAGAGAACCACAGTGCCCAAACGAAGGTACGAAGGAATTTTTGGTGGACATGTCTCCAAATCTTGGGCCAATGCAACCTGGAGTGTTTGAGTTCAATGACATTACGACTTATCCGTCGTAGCAGCCAAACATAAAAATCCTTTGCACATGGCGGTCTCGAGCGCGAAAGCTCGTCTCCGATATAACTGAGTTCCGCGATAAATGTTGATACATGCGCAAAATGCGGCGTAATGTTGCCCACCGCCACCGGAGGTGTGAGGGACGCTGGAACCAGGAGATCCAGTAGGCGGGATGTAAGGGAATCACCCCAAAAATGGCTCTGAGCACTATGGGACTCAACATCTTAGGTCATAAGTCCCCTAGAACTTAGAACTACTTAAACCTAACTAACCTAAGGACATCACACTCACCCATGCCCGAGGCAGGATTCGAACCTGCGACCGTAACAGTCCCGCGGTTCCGGACTGCAGCGTCAGAACCGCACGGCCACCGCGGCCGGCGGAATCACCCCCGCTACGCCATTGCTTGTACATCATGGCTAGAAGGAGCGCCGTCGCTAGGCAGTGAACATTCGTAAGTCCGAGTCCCCCCTCGTCCGTATGGAGTGAGAGCGTTGCGTATCGCACCTTGAGGGGCGATCCAATCATCACAAAATAGCCTAGTGCTGATTGAAGTCGTACCATCTGAGCTCCCCAAGCACGATTGAAGCCCCTCCTCACAGCTTTACATCCGCCAGTACGTCCTCTCCTACATTGCAAACAGTTTTCATCTGCCAGGAAAGTTTCATAAGAGCGCACACTGCGCTGGAGCGTGAAAATCTCATTCTGAGGACATACACAGTTTAGCTGTAGGGATGTGAGTCGATGATTTCGATTCATGCTGGTCCAGTGTTCTAGGCGCACAAGATAACCCGCGGCACCACGGGAGTCAGGCTGCCGGCCGGTCGGAGGACTTCCGCCGTCGCGCATCCCTCCATGTCTTTCACAAAAGGCTTTTGTGACTGTCGACGCCCTCGCCAAGTCTGGCGAGCTACTTTCTTTCGGTCTCCGCCCGAACGTTGATTTAAAACATCCTCACAGCACCTGACACTAGACCACCTGTCTATTTATTTACTCTGTCTCATTGCAATTTGCAGTGTAAGTAGATATGCAGTTTGGGATGAACAAGAGGAGTGTCCACCACATTCTTCTGTCCATGCAATAGTTTAGTCCTTGCAGGCCATTTTTTCCCAAACTAAGGTTTACTTTTCCTGTCTCTGCCGTCCCACCCCTACAGAATGCAGCACTTCTTTGTGTATTCGAGCTGCATGCCCAGGAGAACTACAAGTACTATCAGCTCCTTACGCAGCACTCTTTCAATATAAACAATCTGAATTCGTTTACACTGAAGTCGAGGTCAAGAGTTTACATGGGGAACTCGATATCATTACACAAAACCATGTCACCATTCTTGCAGAAATATTCAGGAAACACAGCAAGGCGGTCACGACAGGAACTCACTTCCGTATCGCGCGGAAGAAGATTTGATCCTTAAAATAACGAAGCAATAAACTCAGCCTGTTCCTTAAACAAATTTCACTCACAAACAAGATCGCTGAGACGCTCTTCACACAAAATGTGTGCGTTGTTTGATGCATCCTACCAATCCTAGTGTTGGGTCGGCACGTATTTATCCGTGGCGTGGTTGTCACTGTTTTTGTTTTTACTCACTGACACGTTCTCAGGAGGCACCGGTATCGGCAGTTCTTCACTGTGACATACAGACCTTGTAATACATTGTAAATTAGGATATTACATAGTTTTCCTTTTTTTCGAAGTGATTCCATCTACTATCGTGAGACAAAACATTCCGTTCTGTGGACCGTTGATTCACTCCAAATCATGGAAGCAGCTAAGAACATATGATAATTTTTGAACCAGCCTGTTTTAGTGTAGTACATGACGAGCAACCTAAGTGGGAGGGAGGGGAGTGTCCAATTTTGGTCCTGCTTGTCATTCTTAGATCAGAAATATTGTTCTTAGCATTTCTTAGGAGAGGATTAAGTTTCCATTTTTGTGACTTCAATGTTAAATCCCCATATATATACAATAAAGGTTTTGAGCGATTTACACAGATACAAGGCTCGCAACAACAAGCGATCACTTGCGACAACTGTCAGTGCTCCCAATGCTGAGAATGCAGTTGACAACAAAAATAAAGGGTGTTAAAATTTCGCTCGTTGACAGTGCTGTGAAACCAGTTCCTGGAGGTGCATTTTTGGAAATTAGCTTTACAGGTTTGTATTAGATTTCGGGAGTTAAAAATGGTTCAAATGGCTCTGAGCACTATGGGACTTAACATCGGAGGTCATCAGTCCCCTAGACCTTAAAACTACTTAAACCTAACTAACCTAAGGACGTCACACATATCCATGCCCGAGGCAGGATTCGAACCTACGACCGTAGTAGTCACGCGGTTCCGAACTGAAGCGCCTAGAACCGCTCGGCCACTGCGGCCGGCTTCAGGAGTTAAATTGGTGTAATTTTTACGCTAAGTCACAGGAGAGTAACCAACATGGTGACGTTTTCTATGATTCTGATAGACAGAGGGCAGTGTGCCGCAGGAAAACATATCCTGATAGCCAAAAAATTATTTCATTTCCGAATTCAGACTCTACGACCTAGCAGATAACACAATTGACATATTTTGTACCTTACCTGTTGTTGCCCAGTGGAATAAACTGAAGACATTTGTAGGAAGTGGAAAATTTCAAACGGGAATTGATAGTACTAGGGGGACTATACTACTTCTTGAGTCAAAGGAGAAGATAATCAGAATATTTTTTTCTGTTGTTATGGAGTGAATAAACCAGTATTTAGCGACGGTGGAAGTGTGTAGTGCGGGAGAGGCATGAGATAACAGACGGATTATCTGAGGTTTTTGTCGAGACCTTAATGAAAAACTGACCTGCTTCAGCTCCCGGTAATTATATTCTAAACTTGTGAGCAGGTCTTCGCCAGCTAGAATCCACGCACCGGCCTGTAGGGATAGCGGGCTAAGGAGTAACCAGCTCGCGATCTGAAACGGGAGACAAATCCGTGACCGAGAGCTGCCGCAAGCGGATGAAGCTATTTGCGAGAGCAGAGGGCGCCTGCTATCTGTATCCGAGCAGGCGGCGATTTGCCTTTCGCCTAAGGTGCATTTAATGTCGGGCCCCTATAGCGAATTCAATTTACGAGATAGCTTCATGAGCGGGCGATCAATTTCGCCGGGGGCCCATTACCGCGAGGACCGCTCTATCAGCCTTTCTTCAAAAAGCCGTAAATTTTGTACAGTGCCGGGAAAGACTTTGCTGAGAGGCAGGGCGCCCGGGCTCACTGCAAACTGCGCGGCTGTCACCGCATCTGTAGTCGGGCTAGGCGCCAGTAAATAGTGCTCGAATGGTGCCGTCTGCACTGATGGTGTTACTTGTTGGAGCTTAATAATATGTACTTACTTGTACTGCACATATACAGCAGTCTAATTCAAATGTGTTCCGTTCAGCGTCCTCAATACTTGGATACATTACAATCTCCGTCTTCCCCTAGAGATTTAACACTCCACAGCTCCATCTAGTACCATGATAACTATTTTCCGATGTCTGAACACACGTCCTGTAAATTCTGTCTCTTCTGTTGTCAATGTTAACCACATATTCCTTTCCTCCCCGATTTCGTAGGTAACTTACTCACTACAATTTGTTCGAATAAAGACATGATTGAGACCGTTGGTGACATATGATATAAACTGAAACTTCCTGGCAGATTAAAACTGTGTGCCCGACCGAGACTCGAACTCGGGACCTTTGCCTTTCGCGGGCAAGTGCTCTACCATCTGAGCTACCGAAGCACGACTCGCGCCCGGTACTCACAGCTGTACTTCTGCAAGTATCTCGTCTCCTACCTTCCAAACTTTACAGAAGCTCTCCTGCGAACCTTCGTAGTGAGTACCGGGCGTGAGTCGTGCTGCGGTAGCTCAGTTGGTAGAGCACTTGCTCGCGAAAGGCAAAGGTCCCAAAATCGAGTCTCGGTCGGGCACACAGTTTCAATCTGCGAGGAAGTTTCATATCGGCGCACACTCCGCTGCAGAGTGAAAATCTCATTATGATATAAACTGTTGATGGTGCACAGCAATCGGTCTTATTCAAAAAGTACCGTTACCGGTCTCGAATTTACACAATTCATCAGCAGACGACTTTCATGCTTTCGTCAAAACAAATGACACATCGATTTACTGGTAAGTTGCCCGAGGATAAAGAATTATTCACAGTTACATATATGTAACGATTTTTGGTACCATTTTTTTAAAGGAACACACCGCCATTTGACTGTACATCTTGTAACAGATCAGTAAATAATCATGAGGGCACGTCACATTTAGAAAAAATATTTTTTATTTACTAATGTAAGGCTGTTTTTACTAAATATGACGTCATCCAACGATTTATTGTTTACCATAGAGCAATTCATCAGTAAACCAACATATTATTTGTTTTGATGAAAGCGTGAAAGCCGTCTGATGACGAACTATGTAAATTCGAAATCGGTAACGGTACTTTTTGAATAAAGTAATCTAAAATCAATTGTGGCTGGCAGCAGTACAGTATCAACAATTTAACTTCCTCATTTCTTATCGTCTCTGGCTACTTAATTTTCAACACCCTAATATAGCACCATACACCGAACGCATCAATTCTCTACTTTTCCGCTTTTTAAACATTCCGTTATGAACTTTCATACGGTGCTCTGCTCCAAACGTAAATTTTTAGAAGTTTATTCATCAACCTAAGGTCTATGTTAATACTACTAGATTTTTTTTAGCGAGGATAGCCCCTCTATGCCTATAATAGTGTGCTTCTTCTGTCCTCCTTGCTTCGTCCGTTATCAGTCATTTTGCTTCCAAGGAAGCAAAATTCCTGGCACAACACACAACTTCATTTTTGCCTATACTTCATAGCAGTTCATCATGAAGTAAGGATATTAAGAAGAAATGGCTTGGCTGCAAGGCATGGGCTGTTTTCAAAGTGAGTCCTTCTCCATGCAGCAGAATGTCTTAGCATATTAAAAGTGGTATAAAAGACCCCTTCTGTGAAGTTTTTGGAATAGGAGAGAAGTACTGCCAAAACTGAATCTGCGATGAACAGCTGTCAGCCCTGCCCGCGTAGCTCAGCTGGTAAGAATCTTTTCAGTGAAAAGAAATGTTCTGAGTAAGGGACCCTGTCCAGTACACAATTTTAATCCTATTCCAAAACAATGCACAGACTGTTGCATACTGATACACTCATTCTGCAAACAATGCAGTAAGCTGTGGCTAAGGCATTTCTCCCCGATATGCTTTCTTGCAGTCCCGCAACGTATGTAAGAGAGCTAATGTGAAACTTTGGAGACAGGAGAACGGTACCGTCAGAATTGGAGCTGCGAGGAAAGGCTGCTATTACTGAACATTTAACTCATTAACTGATCCGTAAAGTAATTACACGTTTGAAGTTGTTTAATAGACGGGAGTTCGAGTCTGAAAATGAAAGGTCTACACTAGCCGCAATAAGTGTAATATTTATTACGACAGCTGTTTCGGCTTTGTTGGCATTCGCAGGTGACCTGCCAGTACAACATAGGCGAGACTACGTACATATGTGGTGTTTGTCTCCGTGGATAATTACACAGTGCGCCGGCTGCGGTGGCCGAGCGGTTATACGTGCTTTAGTCAGGAGCCGCGCGACTGTTACGGTCGCTGGTTCGAATCCTGCCTCGGGCATTGATGTGTGTGATGTCCTTAGGTTAGTTAGGTTTAAGTAGTTCTAAGTTCTATGGGACTGATGCCATAGTGCTCAGAGCAATTTGAGCCATTTGAATTACACAGTACAATTTCACATTGTTACGTCTAGTTTGGTTTGTCGTCCATATTGCAGCAATAGTACACTGCTACCGTGTAATTTACAATAATTATGCGCCATATAGCAACCATAAACGTTTCCACACATATTTTGTAATTTGCTTACTGTAAATTACGACTTGACGTTTATTTGACTATTCGTTTAGTAAAATGCTCTATAATTAATTAAGCAACGATAATGTTATATTTACCTGACTGGATATTACTGTGAATTTATTTTAGGTTTGAGTATATGTGTTGTAAAATGTACTATCCGTTTTCGTGTTCCAGTATGTCAATAAAGTGAAGATAATATTTACGTCTAAAATCTGTGTGTTTGTTTAGTATATCGTGTGTATAGTTTGTCGTATGTATGAACAATGGACATTACCGTCGGTGGGGTGCCTTGAGTGCTGCAACGATACAGATAGCCGTACCGTAAATGCAACCACAATAGAGAGGTATCTGTTGAGAGGCCAGACAAGCCTATGGCTCCTGAAGAGGGGCAGCGGCCTTTTCAGTAGTTGAAGGGGCAACAGTCTTGATGATTGACTGAACGTCCGTAAAATAGTCCCCTCCCATTCGGACCTGGGAGGGGGGGGAGGGAGTGGGGGGGGGGGTGAATTACTCAGGAGGCTGTCGTCATTACGAGAAATAAAAGTGGCAGTCTACGGATGGGAGAGTGGAATGTTAAGTCCCCTAATCGGGTAGGTAAGTTAGAAAAATTAAAAACGAAAATGGATCAGGTGTAGGTAGATATAATGGGAATTAGTGAAGTTCGGAGACAGGAGGATCAGGACTTCTGGTCAGGTGAATACAGGGTTTAAAATACAAACTCGAGTATAGTAACGCAAAAGTAGTGTAATAATGAATAAGGAAATAGAAATGTTGGTCAGATACTATGAACACATAGTGAACACATTAATGTAGCAAGACGGGCACGATGACAACACCCCCCACAATAGTACAAGTTTATCTGCCAACTAGCTCCGCAGATGCTAAAGAGATTGAAGAAATATATGACGAGGTAAAAGACATCTTTCACGCAGAAGGATCGTACAAACATACCACCGTTTGAGTCTCGTACAGATTCCCGTATGGAGGACATAGTGATAGACATCCCTGGGGTTGTGAAGCAGCTGAATGGGTTGGAAATAAATAAATCGCCAGGTACTGATGGGATTCCAATTCGGTTTTACAGAGAGTACTCTCCTGCATTGGCTCCTTACTTAGCTTGCATTTATCGCGAATCTTTTGCCCAACGTAAAGTCCCGAGCGACTGGAAAAAAGCGCAGGTGACGCCTGTATATAAGAAGGGTAGAAGGACGGATCCTCAAAATTACAGACCAATATCCTTAACATCGGTTTGTTGCAGGATTCTCCAACATATTCTCCGTTCGAATATAATGAATTTCCTTGAGACAGAGAAGTTGCTGTCCATGCATCAGTACGGCCTTAGAAAGCATCGCTCCTGCGAAACGCAACTCGCCCCTTTTTCAAATGATATCTTGCGAACCATGGATGAAGGGTATCAGACGGATGCCATATTCCTTGACTTCCGGAAAGCGTTTGACTCGGTGCCCCACTGCAGACTCCTAACTAAGGTACGAGCATATGGGAATGGTTCCCAGATATGTGAGTGGCTCGAAGACTTCTTAAGTAATAGAACCCAGTAAGTTGTCCTCGATAGTGAGTGTTCATCGGAGGTGAGGGTATCATCTGGAGTGCCCCAGGGAAGTGTGGTAGGCCCGCTGTTATTTTCTATCTACTTAAATGATCTTTTGGATAGGGTGGATAGCAATGTGCGGCTGTTTGCTGATGATGCTGTGGTGTACGGGAAGATGTCGTCGTTGATTGACTGTAGGAGGATACAAGATGACTTGGACAGGATATGTGATTGGTGTAAAGAATGGCAGATAACTCTAAATATAGATAAAAGTAAATTAATGCAGATGAATAGGAAAAATAATCTCTTAATGTTTAAATACTCCATTAGTAGTGTAGCGCTTGACACAGTCACGTCGCTTAAATATTTGGGCGTAACATTGCAGAGCGATATGAAGTGGGACTAGCATGTAATGGCAGTTGTGGGGAAGGCGGATAGTCGTCTTCGGTTCATTGGTAGAATTTTGGGAAGATGCGGTTCATCTGTGAAGGAGACGGCTTATAAAACACTAATACGACATATTCTTGAGTACTGCTCGAGCGTCTGGGATCCCTATCAGGTCGGATTGAGGGAGGACATAGAAGCAATTCAGAGGCGGGCTGCTAGATTTGTTACTGGTAGGTTTGATCATCACGCGAGTGTTACGGAAATGCTTCAGGAACTCGGGTGGGAGTCTCTGGAGGAAAGGAGGCGTTCTTTTCGTGAATCGCTACTGAGTAAATTTAGAGAACCAGCATTTGAGGCTGATAGCAGTACAGTTTTACTGCCGCCAACTTATATTTCGCGGAAAGACCCCAAAGATAAGATAAGAGAGATTAGGGCTCCTACAGAGGCATTTTTCCCTCGTTCTGTTTGGAAGTGGAACAGGGAGGGAAGATGCAAGTTGTGGTACGACGCACCGTATGATGGATTGCGGAGTATGTATGTTGATGGAGATGTAAATGTAGGGGACACGAAAATTTAATAGGGATTGGGGTCTAGTATTCGGTAGTAGGAAAACGAAGAGAAGGAAAATATCAGATCAATATGAACTGGAGGAAAGGAATGAAAGATGAAGCTGCATGGTAGAGTTTTGCACAGGGTATAATTTAATCATCGTTAACACTTGGTTTAAGAATCATAAAAAAAGGTGAGAGAGATCTGGAGATGTCAGAAGGTTTCAGACTGATTATATAATAGCATGACAGGGATTTAGAAACCAGGTTTTAAATCGTAAAACATTTCCAGTGTCAGGTATGGACTCTGACCACAATTTATTGGTTATGAACTCTAGATTAAAACTGAAGAAATTGGAAAATGTAGACAATGAAGAAGATTGCACCTGGATAAGTTGAAAGAACCACAGGATTCTGACAGTTTCAGAGGAAGCAGTAGGGAACAGTTAACTTGGACAGGGGAAAGGAATATAGAAAACGAATCGGTAGCTTTAAGAAATAAAGTAGTGAAGGCAGGAGAGGATCAAATAGATAAAGAAACAAGATCTGTTAGGAATCCTTGGATAACACAAGAGATACTGAATTTAACGGATAAAACGTGAAAATTTAAAAATGTAGCAAATGAAACAGGCGAAGGCGAATACAAACGTTTAAAATATGAGATAGACAGGAAGGTCAAAAACGCTAAGCAGGAATGGCATGAGGGTAGATGTAAGGATTTAGAAGCCTATTTCATTAGGGGAAAGGTAGATACCGATTACAGCAAAATGAAAGAGGGCCTTTGTAGAAAAGAGGAGCAGTTGTATGAATATCAAGAGCTTAGAGGAGGAATCAGTCCTAAGCAAAGAAGGGAAAGCTGAAAGGTGCAAGAAGTATATCGAGAGTCTGTACAAGGGAGATAAACTTGAAGACAATGTTAAAGAAAGGGAAGTGGACGTAGATAAGGATGAGATGGGAGATATGATACTGCGAGAAGAATCTGACTGAGTTATGAAAGAACCATGGCTCCGGGAGTAGACGATATTCCGTGAGAATTACAGATAGCCTTGTGAGAGCCAGCCATAACAAAGCTCTTCCATGAAAATTAATTCTGCAAGGTTCGCAGAACCGCTTGTGTGAAGTTTGGAAGGTAGGAGACGAGGTACTGGCGGAATTAAAGCTGTGAGGATGGGTCGAGAGTCGTGCTTGAGTAGCTCAGTTGGTAGAGCACTTGCCCGCGAAAGGCAAAGGTCCCGAGTTCGAGTCTCGGTTCGGCAAACAGTTTTAATCTGCCAGGAAGTTTCATATCAACGCACACAGCGCTGCGGAGTGAAATCTCATTCTGTCCCAGGCATGTTCGACGGGGTTCATGTCTGAAGAAAATGCTGGTCACTCTAGTCGAGCGATGTCGTTTCCTGAAGGAAGTCATTCACGATAGGGAGGCGAATTGTCGTCCATGAAGATGAATGCCTCGTCAATAGGCTGCCGTTACGGTTGCACTATCTGTCAGACGATGGCATTCACGTACCGTACAGCCGTTACGGCGCTTTCCATGACCACTAGCGGCATACGTCGGCCCACATCATGCCCCCCCCCCAAAACAGCAGGGAACCTCCACCTTCCTGCACTCGCTGGGCAGTGTGTCTAAGTTATTCAGCTTCACCAGGTTTCCTCCAAACACGTCTCCGACGATCGTCTGGTGGAAGGCATATGCGACAATCATCGGTGAAGAGAACGTGATTCCAGTCTTGAGCGGTCCATTCGGCTTGTTGTTGGGCCCATCTAAACCGCGTTGCACGGTGTCGTGGTTGCAAAGATGGATCTCGAAATGGACGTCGGGAGGTGAAGTTGCGCATCATGCAGGCTATTGCGCACTGTTTGAGTCGTAACACGGCGTCCTGTGGTTGCACGAAAAGCATTATTTAACATGGTGGCGTTGCTGTCAGGGTTCATCCGAGCCATAATCCGTAGGTAGCGGTCATCAACTGCAGTACTATCCCTAGGGTGCACCGAGCGAGGCACATCAACAGTTGCTGCCTGTCTGTGGATCTCTTCCATGTCCGAACAACATCGCTGGTTCACTCGGAGACGCCTGGACACTTCCCTTGTTGAGAGCCCTTCCTGGCCAAAGTAACAAGACGGACGCGAATGTCTACTCATTGTTGAACTACAGACAACACGAGCCGTGTACCTCCTTCCTGCTGGAATGAGTGGAACTGATCGGCTGTCGGACCCCCTCCGTCTAATAGGCACTGCTCATGCATGGTTGTTTACATCTTTGGATGGGTTTCGTGTCTGTGATACATTATCAACAGTCAACGTCTATCTTCAGCAGTTCTGGGAAGCTGAGTGGCTAATGGTTCAAATCGTTCTGAGCACTATTGGACTTAACAACTTCGGTCATCAGTCCCCTAGAAGTTAGTACTACTTAAACTTATTTGTAATGGAGTTTTTATTTTCTCGGCTGTGTTTTGTTAGTTTTTCAGAAGTCAAAACAAGCTAGATTGATTATTTTGGCCGTTTCTGGTGTGTTCTCTGAATCTGATACTGAAATTTCGCCTGTTTGGCCGATACAAAAATTGTTAAAATTGTCACAAGTAATCTAGTATACACCCGGATTGGTAATTTCTGAGATTTTGGTCTTTCCTGAATACAATTTTGGGTCGCAGGTTCGAATCCTGCCTCGGTCATCGATGTGTGTGATGTCCTTAGGTTAGTTAAGTTTAAGTAGTTCTAAGTTCTAGGGGACTAATGACCTCAGATGTTTAGTCCCATAGTGCTCAGAGCCATTTGAACCTTATACAATTTTGTTATGAGGTTGTTTTTGGTACTGACGGCCAGTTGGATGTGCGTGGCTTTCAATAGTTCATTGATATTATTTGATATTTGTTCTAGGTAAACTGTAAGTACTCCAAGAATAGAAACTATCGACATGGAATACTAACCGAACACACAGACTGTAATCATTAATATTATCTGGAAAACTTTATTGATTTACTGGAGCACGGAAGGAGATAGTACATTTGATGACGACACATACTCAGTCAAAGATAAATTCACAGTTAAATGCAGTCAGTGAAATATGACATAAACGTTGCGTAAGTAATTATTACTTTGTAAATGCAGAGCATCTCAGTAACCGAACTATCAAAAATGACAAATGATAATTTATAGCAAACGAAATGTGGATGTTTGGAAATGTATTCCATACATTTGAAGCTACTATAAGGGATTTCGGAAATTCCCATTACAAACTACAAGGACTTGTAGAAAGAAGTGAGTACGTAATATTTTGAATACGAACCCATGTCTGGAAGGGTACGATTTCCTTCGTAAGATGTTTTCAGTTCAGATGTTCAACTCATCCACTTCTGTTGAGAAATCGAATTAGGCGTGGCCCAGTATTATTACTAGTTAACGATTAGAGAGGAAACAGAACAATACATGCATTTGTCATTTTAGCACATTTGTTTGTGTTAAAACTATACATTACGTGTTTAAATTATTCCAAAACAATAAAAGAACCCAGCCTATTGCACGACAGGACGGTACTGAGAGCATTACAACAGCGTCTCGATGTGGCGACCGCCCACCAACGTTCTTACAGACATTGTACCTACGAAGCATGTTCTACCCTCTACATTCCACCTGCTGTCTCTTCAGTTTCTAGTGCTGCGGCCAGAACTCGTGCAGCAGATATTCCTTTGTCTGTACAGGAGTCTGGTTAATTAAGCTTCGCAAGGCAGACGCTAAGTGACATCCGGTGACGGTCTGACGTAGCATTCGTCATCCTGTTTACCCTACTGCATATCAAGGCAATCAGTTCTGAGACTTTTCACTTTCCTTTAGCAGACGTAGACGCGGTACGTTTCCGGACATAGATTCCTGTTCAAAATATTATGTTCTCTCTCCCCTCCAAATCTCCTAGAACAGAGGTTCCCTACAAAATTTTCTCGAGGACCCCCTCATCGAGCACGATTGGTATCTTGTCACATCACAGTATCAAGTACCTGAACAAGTCAAATTAAGAGTGTTTTTATACGTTTTCTATTTTTGGTACGTAGAAAAAAAATTGACATATTCCTTATTGAAAAAAATATTGAGGTTAAAACTTTTTCAGTGTAGCCTCCATTGTTATTATTACATTTTTGACTATTGCTCAAAATCTTTGTCCTCAAATCTGAGTGTTTAGTATAACAAACTCCTTAAAAAAATAAAAATGGAGTATGAACTGAAAACGAAAGGAAAAAATTGAAACTGAGTGTACTGGTCTTTCAAGTGTACTACACTTGAGATTGCATTGAGTAGACATGTGTGAAAAATAAGAAAACACTAATTTCATACAAGGTATTATTTATTTGAAAAAAAAACAGTTGCAACAGAGTACTCCATCACAAGCGGCCAAAACAAAAATCTGTTGTCATACGAAATATATTTAATACACTTTTTATTCTAATAGCATCTTGCGGACCCCTCTGGCATAGCTCGCGGACCCCTGGGGATCCGCGGACCACCTGTTCGGAACCACTGTCCTAGAAGTTTGGAACGGGAATTTCCTAACTTCCTGTATGTCATGTAGTTCAAAATGGTTCAAATGGCTCTGAGCATTATAGGTCTCAACTTCTGAGGTCATCAGTCCCCTAGAACTACTTAAACCTAACTAACCTAAGGATATTACACACATACATGCGTGAGGCAGGATTAGAACCTGCGACCGTAGCGGTCGCGTGGTTCCAGACTGTAGTGCCTAGAACCGCTGGGCCACCCCGGCCGGCTATGTCATGTAGTCATTACGAATCAGACAGTGACAGTTTTTATAGGTGCAATATGTACGTCATATCAAAGTAGACCTAATGCAAAGTCACTGTCTAAAATTATTCATCCGGTCAACCACTGTGTCTGTCAATAGCCTCACTTGTTTTCGCAGGTTACTTGAGAATGGCGACAAAACCGGGGTGGCCGAGCGGTTCTAGGCGCTACAGTCTGGAACCGCACGACCGCTACGGTCGCAGGTTCGAATCCTGCCTCGGCCATGGATGTGTGTGATGTCCTTAGGTTAGTTAGGCTTACGTAGTTCTATGTTCTAGATGACCTCAGACGTTAAGTCCCATTGTGCTCAGAGCCAAAACCGAAACAGCTGTCGTCAAGAATGTTAAAGTTATTGCAACTAGTCTGGAGTTCCCATTTTCAACATGTCATAGTATGACGTATGCTATGCTACCGGCCTCAATCGAATGTGAAAAAAAAAAAGGTTTAGTTCTTTAAAGACTCCGCTGTGCGAGGGCTTACTTTTTGTACAGAAATGCCGGCGAAATGCCTTCTGCGGCACTGAGAGAGGAGAAAGAGACGCTACGTAAATATTAACACTGTACGGCTTTAAAATATCCCGCAACTAAAAACGTCACGCTAAAGAGTACACACAAAGGCATGAGGTGGTTTCTCGTGATTCATTTAGGCGGCCCGCATACGCAGGTGTTGCAAGACGGGCGCCTGTCTACGGCGTTACCCTCTCGCGGTCTGCCACGCGTGTATATTTCGAGCCGCGTGTAATTTCGCTTCTGCGCTCGCATTCTGCTCAATCGAGCGACGGGGTCGGTGCACGCCCACGGCTCCCTCTGACTGCGAGCAGTGGGCGCGATCCGACCTTTGCGTCGCCTGGACCGTAGCGCAGTTCCGCGCAGCGAAACCCCTCTCTTTGAACCTGGCGAGGGTCGCCAGAGAAACAAACGGACGAATAGGACCGACCGGCCGGCTAAAAAACAGCGTAATCTCCGTTCACTCGACCATTGTCGCAGCAGTAAGAAGCAAAGAAAAATATATTCGCAAACAGACCGCGGAAAAATTTCAATGAGACAGGCAAGAAAGGGAGAAATTTTCTTTCCTTTTTGTAAGATTTCTCCAGCAAGGGAGCGAACGACTTTCTTTCCTTCTCCCTGCTTTTGTCGCCGACTTTCGCTCGGCGTATTTAACATTTTTTTCGCTTACCGTCATAACTTGGGATACGTATATTCAAATGAGCAGTGCGTAAAAAAAATATCGCTTCCATAAATTGAGGTGTTAAAAGGCGGCGGCAGGGAGGGTTTGGCTGCACCGTAAGGCCGGGTGGAGAGGGCACGGCGCGACAGAAATATAGCGGGGCTGCGCGGCCGTCACGGAATTTGGACGCACACAGGGCCGCGCCGGCAGTGACAGCGACTGCCTCGGCGCTGATATTACGTCGCACGCCTGAAATACTGTAGCCTTGCATGCGCGCGGCCCACTGCCGCGCCGAGCCCGGCCGGAACTGCGACGCCGTCGTTTCATGGCTCGGTGGTGCCGCACCGACAGCATTAGATCCGTCCAAAACACCTCACTTCACTTCGCAATACGTAAAGTAACATTGTGCTTGTTTTCGTTGTACGAGGGGCGATCAAAGAATTTCAGTTTGTGAGCGTTGCTGCAGCGGATATGCAACGCAGCGTGACTCTAATGCGTTTACATGAGCACCGTCATGTATGCAAGGGATTAGTAAGTTTTTCCGACGAGGGTGTGATAAATGCGGAAACGAGATGGAAAAATGAAAATATCATGCCATTATCGACATCGAAAACAATCAAAAATCGAGGAGACTCACTATACCGGGATGGTTGATTTATATAGTGGGATGACAGAAGTCAAGGGATACTGATATGCACATGTACACATCGCTCTAGCATCACGTACACAAGCTAAGAAAGGACAGTGCATTGGCGAAACTGTCATTTGTACTCACGTGATTCATGTGGAAAGTTTCTGATGCAAGACGGGAATTGTTGTTGTTGTTGTGGTCTTCAGTCCTGAGACTTGGTCTGATGCAGCTCTCCATGCTACTCTATACTGTGCAAGCTGCTTCATCTCCCAGTAGGTACTGCAGCCTACATCCTTCTGAATCTGCTTAGTGTTTTCATCTCTCTACGATTTTTACCCTCCATGCTGCCCTCCAATACTAAATTGGTGATCCTTTGATGCCTCAGAACATGTCCTACCAACCGATCCCTTCTTCTAGTCAAGTTGTGCCACAAACTCCTCCCCAATTCTATTCAATATCTCCTCATTACTTGTGTGATCTACCCGTCTATTCTTCAGCATTATTCTGTAGCACCACATTTCAAAAGCTTCTATTCTTTTCTTGTCCAAACTATTTAACGTTCATGTTTCACTTCCATACATGGCTACACTCCATACAAATACTTTCAGAAACGACTTCCTGACACTCGTTGTTAACAAATTGCTCTTCTTCAGAAACGCTTTCCTTGCTATTTTATATCCTCTCTACTTCGACTATCATCAGTTATTTTGCACCCCAAATAGCAAAACTCCTTTACTACTTTAAGTGCCTCATTTCCTAATCTAATTCCCTCAGCGTCACCCGACTTCAAGCTGCATGCCCTCGGGAAAAATTACGGCTGTAGATTTTCAATGTGGAATGGTAGCTGGAGCAAGGCGCATGGAACTCTCCATTTCGGAAATCGTTAGGGAATTCTGTGGTGTCACCGCCAGACACCACACTTGCTAGGTGGTAGTTTTAAATCGGCCGCGGTCCATTAGTACATGTCGGACCCGCGTGTCGCCACTGTCAGGGATCGCAGATCGAGCGCCACCACAAGGCAGGTCTCGAGATACGGACTAGCACTCGCCCCAGTTGTACGGACGACTTTGCTAGCGACTACACTGACGAAGCCTCGCTCCTTTGCCGAGCAGATAGTTAGAATAGCCTTCAGCTAAGTCCATGGCTACGACCTAGCAAGGCGCCATTAGTAACATTGCATGTATCTAAAGAGTCTCACTTGTATCGCCACAATCTCCAGATGTACCAAAAGGATGGATTAAAGTTAAGTATTCCAGAAGCTACGTACTTTTCTTTATAGCATTCATTACGTATCCTGTTTCAGACCTCACTCCATCCTGCTTTAGCTTAGCGCGTGCCTTTCGGCTTCCTCTCATTGTGTCTAGGCTGTCTTGTCTAGACACAACAAATTCAATACTCCGCGATCCATGGTGTCAAGAGTGTGCCGAGAATACCAGATTTCAGGAAATACCTCTCACTACGGACAACACAGTGGCGGACGGCTTTCACGAAACGGCTGAGAGCCGCTGCGTTTGTGTAGAGTTTTCAGTGCTCACAGACAAGCAACACTGTGTAAAATAACCCCAAAAATGAATGGGGGGAGTTACGGTGAATGTATCCGATAGGACAGTCCGAGGATGTTTAGTGCGGCAGACGGCCGAAGCAAGTGCGTTTGCTAACAGCACGACATCGCCTGCAGCGCCTCTCCTGTACTCGTGCTCATGTTGGTTAGACCCTAGACGACTGGAAAACAGTGGCCGGGTCAGGTGAGGCCCGATTTCAGTTAGTAACATCTGATGGTTCCAGTTTGGCGCAGACTCCATGAAGCCATGGAGACAAGTTGTCAGCAAGGCACTGTGAGAGCTGGTAGCGGCTCCATAACGATGTGGGCTATGTTTACATGGAATGGAATGGAATGGGTCCTCTGGTCCAAATGAACCGATCTTGGATTGAAAATGGTTCTGTTCGGCTACTTGGAGACCATATGCAGCCATTCATCAACTTCATGCTCTCTTACTACTAAGGTATATACGACTGACAATGCGCCATGTCACCGGCCACAGTGTTCGAGACTCGTTTGAAAAACATTCAGGACAATTCAAGTGAATGATTTGGCCACTCAGATCGCCCGTCGTGAATGCCATAGTGAGACATAATCGAGTTGTCAGTTCGTTCACAAAATCCTGCTCCAGCAATACCTTCGCTATTATGGATGGGCATGGCTTAATATTTCTGCAGGGGACTTCCAGCCACGTCGAAATGCTGAACTGCGACGGGCAGAAGGAGGTCCGACATGATATTGGGAGGTATCCAATGACTCTTGTCGTCTCAGTGTAAGTGCACAGTGTATGCGTCCAACCAACATACTATTATTCTTTTCTTGGCTGCCGAAGGACAAACATTGGTAAACATCCATCGGAGAATAAACATTGCGCTTGGGACAGCATGTCTGTCGGAAACCACCTTCGTGAAAAAGTGCGTGAAGTACGGCGTTGGTCGCAGGTTCTTCACAAGACGCTGGTCGATCTGAGAGGAAAGCCTTATTTTACACCAAATCAAGTAATCAAGTGGAAGACACTGGAGCACCCACCCTATAGTCCCGACGTCTCCCCATGCGATTATTACGCCTTTGGTACCGTAGAAAACGCCTTTAGTCAACGATTCCTGTCGAACAAGGATGGGAAGCAGACAGTTATGGACAAGTCTTTTCCTGCTGGAAGGATTCCACATATGTTATCTCCCTGACAGCTTCATCTCTCATTTTTCTTCATTTTTGTTACACCTGTCCGAATACTCAAAAACCACAATTTCCTTGCTCGCATCTTACTTTTTTTTACATTTTGTTTGGTGACCTAGGTTCCGTAGCATACAAGAGAAATGGCAACTACTCTAAGACAAAAGAAATGTCGCATCACGTGGAAATTACACGAATGGGACGGAAATCGCTAGATATGATGCACAGTCGTGGACAAAACGAACGAGACCCCTCGCCTTTTCGTTATGCTGATCCGCACAGCTCTAAAGTCTGCTACACAGTATAACAGGCAAGGCGACGAAGTGTTACCACCATACTATGCACAGGCGTGAAATTGACAAACCATCCGAACTTTGTCAGACTGCTTTCAATCATGTGTAAGACTATAGAAGGGTTGGAGCTTAAATAGTGGCACACCGATACAAAAGAGTTACATATTTGCGCCTGTAACTGTCCTTTAAAGTAGTCACCAGCGTTGTGTAGAGCTCGCTGCCAGCGATGTGGAAGACTTAGTAAACCGTTAGCAGAGCCTGTTCTGTTGATGGTGCAAATGGAGCGGTCTACTGCCTGTCGAATCTCTGGAACAGTTCTGAAGCGAAAGCCACGAAGTGGTTCCTTCATCTTCGCTATCAATTCAAAGTCACAAGAACTTTTGATGGTACAGTATTTCCGAGACCCATCGACCGAAAAGAGCAGCCACAGCTTGTGCTGTATGCACCCGCGCATTGTCGTGCAAAATGATGGGTGAGTTGCGCAGAAAGTGTCGCAGTTTCCTTCGTAAAGCCGGTCTCAGGTGATGCTCCAAAGACGAACAGTAATACTGTGCATTGATGGTCTGGCGTGGAGGAACGTTATGTGTTAGGATAACACCATCACAGTCGTACACGAGAATCAACATAACTTAAGACCGCTCCATTCGCACCATCAGCAGAACAAGCTCTGCTAACGGTATACTACGCCTTCCACATCGATGGCAACGAGTTCTACACAACGCTGGTGACTACTTTGAAGGACAGTAACAGGTGCAAACAAGTAATTCTTTTGTATTGGTTTTGAATAAACAGTTGCCACTATTTAAGTTCCAATCTTCGTATTAATGCTGATTGGTGTGTTAAACACAACACGTAAATATAAGATCTAAATGAAAGAAGAAACGCTAATTAGTATGAACTGTACTAATAAAAATGAATTTCAGCTTATCGAGATAACACAACTGTTCTAGTAAGACAAAGTACCCCAGATGGTTACGAAATAGCAAAATACGCGCATTCGCCCACGAAACGGTTTGTGTCAACGTTCAGACCGGTCATAGTGGATTGCCTCTATTATTACCCCAGACATGCCAATGAAAATGGAAAAATGATCTGCAGTTTCTGTTGCATAGAACTTTCTGCACTCTAAAACATGAATTTTCTACCTTTATGTCACCGCTTATGTGACAATCATTCGGGATGTTTATCGAAATAAGAAAATACTGTTATTAGCGAGTAAATTTAGTAGGATAATGCTGCACCACTCCAGGAAATAAACGGCCGCATAGCTGCCAAACGTATTCTACAACGTTTCTCCATTAGACTCGCCACAGCCAGAAGACGTTCATTACCCGAAGTGTTTCTTAAGCTAGATAGCAATGGTAATGCTCGTACTTCCAAAACGCGGTGGCTTAATACTATGATCTGAATTACCACGTGTGTAAGAAGATGGATTTTTTGTGCATTCCTGTGAACGTGATATAGATCGGAAGTGTAGCTATGAGTAATATGCTGTCGTATCGACTGCAACTAGGCCATGTCGAATAGAGTAGGGAGAATTATTTACGCGGTTCTCATCTTCAGTAAATATCGTAGCTATTTTCGTTGTTAGATTTCGTCACCTAAATCGGTAAAAATTGAACCCTACTAGTCTCACTTTCTTCACCGCCTATCTGGCGCCATGTGGATGTCAATATGAAACTCTTGTAGAGTTTCATACTTGTTACTGCCTTCCTTTTTCCACTTCTGTCAATAAGTGAATTGACTTACGTGTGGCACTGAATTATTTTTAACTGAATTTCATTATTAATCTTGATGCATTGCCAAATTTACAAACTTTCATGGTAGGTCAGCAACGGCAATCCACTATGACTGGTCTGAACGTTGACACAAACCGTTTCGCGGCCGAATGCGCATATTTTGCTAATTCGTAACGATCTGGGGTACTTTGTGTTACTAGAGCAGTTGTGTTATCTCGATAAGCTGAAACTCATTTTTATTAGTACAGTTCATACTAATTAGTGTTTCTTCTTTCATCTATATCTTATATTTACGTGTTGTGTTTAACACACTAATCAGCATTAATGTAGTGTTAGACATGAGTGAAAACAGTCTAAGTTCGGATAGTTCGTCAATTTCACGCCTGTGTGTGGTATGTTGGTAGCACTTCGTCGCCTTGCTTGTTATGCTGTGTAGTAGACTCTAAAACTGTGCGGATCAGCTTAACGAAAAGACGAGGGGTCTTGCTCGTTTTGTCCACGACTGTACATATACTGGCAAAAAATGACTACAATTCCAAAAATTTGGACCATTGATTGAGCAGAAAGAGTTCCACATACCGAGCAAGTCACTAACGCATTATTCCACCTCTTTCACTTACGCAAGCCGTTATTTGAGCTGGCATTGATTGAGAGAGGCGCTGGACGTCCTTCTGAGGAGTATTGTGCCAAATTCCGTCGAATTGACGTGTAAAATCCCGAGATGGTATGAGAACTCTGACCATAATGTTCCAAACGAACTCAACTGTGAACAGACCTGGCGACCTTGCTGGCCAAGGTATGGTTTGACAAGCACGAAGACAAGCGTTAGAAACTCTCACTGTGCGGGCGGGCGTTATCTTGCGGAGATATATGCCCAGGAAAGCTTGTGAGGAAGGACAAGAAAACGGGACGTAGAATATCGTCGACGTACCGCTGTGCTGTAAGGGCGCCACTGATGACAACCAAATAGGTCATCTAACAGTGAAAGTAGGACACAGTTGTTAATTTTACGAGAAGTGGCAGGATTAATTACATAAAACAAGATGAATGATAGAAATCAGGTCCAGTAATATATTACCTTCGTTCGACCACATGAGTTTTGTCTTCTGCTTTGGTGAAAAACTTCTATATTTGCACCTACATTTTGTAACTATTGAACATGTTTATCGCAGCACTACATCACTCAAGAAAATGGCTCTGAGCACTATGAGACTTAACTTCTGAGGTCATCAGTCCCCTAGAACTTAGAACGACTTAAACCTAACTAACCTAAGGACCCTCGGGCATGGATGTTTGTGATGTCTTTAGGTTAGTTCGGTTTAACTAGTTCTAAGTTCTAGGGGACTAATGACCTCAGAAGTTGAGTCCCATAGTGCTCAGAGCCATTTGAGCCATTAACCTAAGGACATCACACACATCCATGCCCGAGGCAGGATTCGAACCTGCGACCGTAGCGGTCACGCGGTTCCAAACTGAAGCGCTTATAACCGCACGGACACACCGGCCGGCACCACATCACTCAAATGGTGCATATTAAACTATATTACAGTTATGTGATGGAGTATGTGATTTACTCTTATTTCCATTTACATAATAAAATTGTAAATTAAAAAGTATTTAAAGAAGTGACAGATAACAATTTAGTTGGACTTGCTTACATATTCCAAAGTACAACATGATCATGCAGCTAAGAAGTAATATTCTATTGAAATTTAAAAGAAGCCATCGAGAAAATCTTGTCAGTACCGTATTTCATCGTGTACGTTTTACGTTATTAATCTACTACACACGAACAGTCAGTAAGTGAAATCAAATTAAGTGCAAGCATTACCAAATAGAACTTACAAGTCATCTATACAGTTTGAAACGGAAACTTTAGGAAAGTAATACAAATTTCCATTTTCAAGATATTAACGGAAGTCAGTTCATTTGATAATGTCATGTTCCATGGTAAAAGACATTCGATTTCAAGGTATAAGATGGTGCACGAACGACGAGGTATGGTTTAATCGTCTACACGCTCGTATAAATGGTTATAAAATAAATGCAATTTTGCTGGCCCAGAAATTTTGTAGCTGAAGTATTAACTATTCCAAATAGATTTAATACCTTACACAGTACATAAATATGTAGATCTCGAAATATTTACCAATGTTGCACAAAAAACAACCTCACGTCTAGCAACAACAAACTCTGTAGACAATGGCAGAAAATGATTATGGTGGTGCATTCCTTCGTGTGATCCTAAAATCAGTCACTAGATAGAAGTACCGACCAACAAACATCTTATGTTCCTACGTGTGTGTTCCTAGGTACATTATCCTTTATGTACAATACACTCACCTACTAAATTTCAAATTTTGTAGTGAAACGCTGTAAATATGAATTCTTGTTTATCCACACATACTACGCTAATGCAATGCAGCAACAAGGCTAGGACAATTACGTCTGACTCTCCTGAATTATTTATCTCAGTTATAAAGACGGTGATACAAGAAATTCTTGTGTCTGATCGAGAGATGAGGAAGCTAACAATTTCTCAATAAATTTACGTTGAGCCTGAAGGTACAACGTAGAAGCAGGAACCCGACTCTCTAATAACCTCCCACATTATATTAGACAACTGAATAACATCTTCATCTTCAGAAAACACTGAATGACACACGTATTAAAGCAACAATATGGATTATTATTGTCGAATTTCGCACTCGTTACCCTTGTACATCCTTCTTTCCAGCTACATCTTCCTCATTTCTCGCTATTCTTGGTTGGTGCAGTCTCCTCAAATTTCGTTTCCTCAGAAAACATCTATCTTGTACTCCTATAAATTCTTTGTATATCTCCCATTAGCATTATTGTTATTAGTTTCATTATTATTATTGTTATTATTATTATTATTGGTATCACTGTTAGCAGCTGCAGCTGCTGTAGTATTGTAAGTATTATTTACTCACAATGCCACTTCAGACACACAAATCATTTTAGTACTATCTTTCATATTCAAGCTTTTATATTTATGACGTAAAAACGGTGTAGCATGTATGAAACCGTGGTCCGATGTAAGACAAGACATGACTGCCTCAGTCAGATCAGGATAAAAAATAAATGAATAAAGTCGATTAAAAAATAAAATTACCACAATGAACGCTTTGAGTTTAGATTAGCAGAACAAATCAAGATTTTTTTCCTCTACACAACAATCAAAATACGGCCTTACATACAGCATAAAAATGCGTTTATAAAAGTAGAAAGTTAGCGATTGGAAGGATAATGTAAGGGGTCACACTTTTTGCTAGTTAATAAACATGTTTTTCAATGTATGTCTGCGCGCAATTGCGGATAATAACGAAGCAAAAGACAATAGATCACAACATCGATTCTGTGCAGAGACGTTCTGGTATCAACCTACTATTATTAGTCTTCAGAGCGACACTTGTTTCCGAAAAGTTTGTGGGCTGTCCAAATACTGTTAGAAATTTCAGCACCAAACAGCTAACACACCGCGAAACAATCTGGAATCCGAGTGAAATTGTTTCCAACCGAGTTTTGTTGATACAGGTGCTAAAGTTAATCAAATGTTTAGTTACCGTTTAACACCAGAGGATTAAGCTAAGCTGCCTCCGCTCCGCGTTCATCCGGTTGACAAATGTTGCGGCGATTCATATTTTACTGTCGTACTTGAGTGACAGAACTCGATTAATCACGCCTTCTACCTACGTCTGCTGGATCTCGCCCTGAGGATACTACGTGCAAACGAACATGTCGTTCCGTATCTTACCGAACTGTACTGTAGGTTTGTTATTTTTAAGTAGGCCTAATACGCAACTCCTTCATTTTTTCAAAATTTGAAGGATAAAGAAGGTTGGAGACTAACACAAATAATTCTTTTGTGTATCAATACAATAGTTCCACGATGATTTCCTGACGCAACTGGTTTTGAATAACGTCTTTTAACTATAATGTTTCACAAAATGTTGTACCCTTCTTTGGTTCCGCTTCGACAAATTGGGATCACGAACGACCTGTTACGTGCGTCTTCTTTATTACTCTCTCTTTATTCTCTCTCTTCATTCTTCCGACTATTAGGAACTTAATTCTTGTTTGATAAAGGACATTTTGATGGGCATCGTGAGCAGCACTTCGAAAGTATTTATACACCGGGCCGGTATTTGGGCTCACGCACAACACAATAGATAAGACACAGAGGATGAACATACAAATTTGTGTGTGTTGATGTCTGTAACACAAAAAAATGGCATACACTGAAGTAGAAACATAAGGTTCTTACACAGTGTCACCAGATGGTGTCAAATATAAAATCTTTGTACTTGTTAAAAGTTATTTTGATTTAGAAAAAATGTGACCCCTACGAATTTTTAAATTCTGATTATAGCTCTGTACATAAGAATGCCTCCAACACCACGTCAGGGTCCATTATCTGTCTTACCACTGCAGTAAACGATTCGTCGTGTGCATATGATGTTACTGTGCAAAACTAAACGGTCAGACTTCCTTGTTGTGTCGGACACTAGTGTTGCAGTAAGAAAACTTGGAAATGCTGGTCAGGACAAAGAATCTCACGTTTCAGGACACTTGTCACCTCTAACAAGATACCTACATGGAATGTACTCATTTTGTACGCTGGGTATCACATGAGAACAAATAGCATATGAGGGTAGAACACAGGAAACGAAATTGATGTTACCAGTTAGGAACAACACACTGAGCAAATCGGACGAAATGTAATAAAATCTGTGGCTCCTATATAAAGAGGCTGCCAACCTGGACCCGGTCCTCAAGACTCACTACCATATCTAGTCAAGGTTAATCAAATTTACGTATAGGAAAACAGTGGAAACGCCAGACTGAACTTATCTTGTTAGCACGTCGTTAAACTTCTGTATAAACATCTCATCGTATAACTCGATCTGTTCATTAAACCTAGATTACTAATATTTACGATTGCAGTAGGGTATAAAACAGTATATTTTGTATCCACAATGAGATTTTCACTCTGCAGCGGAGTGGGCGCTGATATGAAACTTCCTGGCAGATTAAAACTGTGTGCCCGACCGAGACTCGAACTCGGGACCTTTGCCTTTCGCGGGCAAGTGCTCTACCAGAAGAGCTTCTGTAAAGTTTGGAAGGTAGGAGACGAGATACTGGCAGAAGTAAAGCTGTGAGTACCGGCCGTGAGTCGTGCTTCGGTAGCTCAGTTGGTAGAGCACTTGCCCGCGAAAGGCAAAGGTCCCGAGTTCGAGTCTCGGTCGGGCACACAGTTTTAATCTGCCAGGAAGTTTCATATCAGCGCACACTCCGCTGCAGAGTGAAAATCTCATTCTGGAAACATCCCCCAGGCTGTGGCTAAGCCATGTCTCCGCTGTATCCTTTCTTTCAGGAGTGCTAGTTCTGCAAGGTTCGCAGAAGAGCTTCTGTAAAGTTTGGAAGGTAGGAGACGAGATACTGGCAGAAGTAAAGCTGTGAGTACCGGGCGTGAGTCGTGCTTCGGTAGCTCAGTTGGTAGAGCACTTGCCCGCGAAAGGCAAAGGTCCCGAGTTCGAGTCTCGGTCGGGCACACAGTTTTAATCTGCCAGGAAGTTTCAGTATATTTTGTACTTTATTTGGTTGTAGCATACAACTGGATATCTAAAAATGGTAATTAAGCAATACATAACCTACAAAATACGGGTTCATTCGAATAAAATGTGGAGCAGTAAACTTTACGATGGTTTAGTAGCAATGTAACATTCCCTCCCTTCAATGTTTTAGTCCTAAGGACGTTGTCCAGGTGTTTCTCCATGTAACTGGACATTCTATTTCTGTTAGGACATTCAGAATCTACCTTTTCCATCCTGTGAAGAATGGTGATATTCTTAATGCTGTCGCTTTCAGATTGCTTGTGCTCTCTTAAATGAGCGCAGCCTAATGAGAATTGGATTCACATGTTATCTAAAGGTCGTACTGGAGTTCTTTTCACGACATACAATTTTACATACTTTGGGCTTGTCGTAGACCTGACTGTCATCCACTTTAGTATCCATGTTACACGATTTACTACTTTGTTCTCTGTCTAGCAGCCAATTTGCAGCCCAGTTTTCCGAAACAAACGATTTATCTTATCGTAAAATGTGACCCCAGTATGGAAAAAATACAAACCTATCTTTTCTCTTCTTTGGTTGACTCGTTTTGCATTCCGAACAGTGAAAATTGCTTTATCAGGGATTGTACACAATATGTGGGCATATAACAGAAGTACGTAAAATTATATGTGGCGACTGCGAAAAGTTTTATGTTGGCCAAACCAGGAGGAACCTCAAAAACGAGATGTAGAGAACGTCTTAATGATAGTGAGTCCAGTTCCTGCAGCCTTTAGGTTTTTCGCTGCTACAGAGGTGCTCTTTGTATTCCGTGCTGAAGCGGCTTTCGTTGTGAATGCTGATTATCTGTGCTGAGAGACGGCGTTCTGTCCGATATAAAATACGCAACGTCCGATTTTTCGAAAACTGTTAGTGAAAATTTGAATTTTGCACATTTTACATAGAATAAAGAAATGAATTTCTTTTCGTCAACCGCCGTACTTACTGTGATGCGCCAAGTTAAAGGAAAGATTCGCAGAGTAAAAACACATTGCGTAAGCTTCCCGTATGCTTGATTTAATTCATACATTGGATCGGTTAAATTGTAGATAAGATATCTACATTTTGTTTAAAATTCGGAGGAGGAGGATATTTCATTGCGTTTTGGAGTTTCTATCTGAAGGAAGGTTGAGTGTCACGCGCCCATTCGCGTCTTTACGTATCACGAGTCATTTGGTCATACCAATCATCGTATCTTTCATGTCTTTCAAAACGATTCAAGATATCTAAACGAGATTTTTTTCTAATGATCGCATGCAGTGAGGCAAATAAGTCGGATGATAGGAATCTTTTTACTCGCCGGGATATGGAAGTAACTCCTCCACGGTAGTGAGAGGTCGGCAGGTCAGGACGCATTCAGACGTAGATAGCACTGTAGGAAAATCCAAGCGGAACGTGTACACACGGCCAGAACACCTGGGGAACGGCGTAGCAGGCCATGCATACAAGCTGACAGCGACGAAAGGGTTTGTTACATTACGAGTGCCTCTTATGAGCTGTTACTGTTACAGTTGAACTTTGGCGACTTACCAGATAATGCATTCAGGTGCATGCAGTTTCGAATAGAGTTTAGTTTGATTTTGTGATTTTGGCTCCTGATATATTACATTCTCAATTCTTTCTTTCCCTCTATACATTTCATCTCACGATCTGATGACCTGAAGCTAAAAAGTATAATACAGTAATCGTTAGTAACGTCGTCTCTGCTCCCCTAAGGCAGTATCAGTACGCCTAGCCTTTGTACAGAAATAGTTTACACTCGTCACAACATTTACCATCTACATTTTTACGACGTCAGTAAACAATGTGTGGTATCAGAATCTTCTTCTCCTTCCTTCTTTTCGTCTTCTTCGTCTTGTTCTTCACCATCACCATCGTTATCGTCACTGTCATCATCATCACTGTCATCATCTTCGTCAGTACTATTATCTACCATCTTCATCCTTAGGTGTAGCTCCGTTTCTTTCTTTCGTGAGGTCCCTCCCATATTTTATCAACTTCCAAGCCAGCAAAACGTACTTTATGCAGCGCTTTTGTAATCCTCTCATTGTGAACTGGCTTTTATTCGTTCCACAGCTAGTTTTTCACCATAATGTGAGCCCCGACCTCTTCGTCATCACCGCCGAAGATCTGTACTCGTTTGGAACTTAGTGCAGGCTTCTGTTGGGAAACTGCTCTCACCGCTTCAGCATCCTCATTCTTGTAGTTTCTTGTCTAATGAGGACGCCTCCATTGCGTTTCTCTTAGAAAGACTGCAACCTGCTGCTCCAATTAATGCCACTATTCATGTTGAGATACTATGAATGTTTCGCACGTAATTAATTTACTCGGGAATGTATTCTTCATCTGACATCACCTAGGTGTGTACGCTCTATGATTACAAATTTCCTCCTGCCCCACGTTCATTTATGGTCTATGGTTCATTAAGGATCATTAACTTAAATTTACCATCGTCACGCCTCCGTCATCTAATTCCGAAGCAGTAATTTGTAGTTTCATTTAACTCAACAACATGACGGATATGATTTACGGACATTATGTATATCTGCAGTTTACCGTGCTTATAAATTCGACAATGAATGTAAACAAAAAGCATCAGCTACGGTTATGAAAGATGTTATTGCAAAATTAAAATGATGTCCTAATTTTGGTAGAAAATGAAATTTCTCGTGGATTTCAAATCAAACATGTGTGGCTAGGTATTTCAATCTTCGGTTTAAGTTGTCACGCACCTTAAGGCTATTACCTTCATTTAGCGAGTGTCAAAAAGTGAAACTGTTCTGTGAATTTCAAAAGACCACCCACTATCTTACTCTCTGTTCTGGTCGTGCCTAAAGCATCGAATTCATCTGATTTTATAGATGTGTTTCGCCCTAATACGAGGGCTGTCCACAAAGTACATTACGTTTTGGAATTAAAAATAAATAAAGTATTGGAAATTTTTTTATTATATACAGATAAAAGCCACACTTAAATACTACTTTTCTACATAGTTTCCATTTAAATTAAGGCACTTATCGTAGTGATGGACGAGCTTGGAAATTCCTTCGTCGTAAAATTCGGCCGCCTGCGCCTTCAACCACGTGGTTACCTCTTCTTGAAGCTGTGCGTCGTCATCAAAACGCCACATAGCCAACCACTTCTTCATTGCTGGGAATAAGTGGAAGTCACTCGGTGCCAGGTCGGGACTATACGGCGGATGAGGAAACAACTGCCACTTAAAAGATTCGAGAACTTCACGAGTGGCATTTGCCGTGTGGGCCCGGGCGTTGTCGTGAATCAGCAAGATCTTTGAGCCCAACTTTCCCCTGCGCTTGTTTTGTATTGCTCTTCTGAGGTTGTGCAGAGTTTGCCAATACCTTTGAGAGTTTATTGTAGTGCCTCTTTCAAGGAAATCCACAAAAATCACACCTTTTCTGTCCCAAAAGAGGTAACCACGTGGTTGAAGGCGCAGGCGGCCGAATATTACGACGAAGGAATTTCCAAGCTCGCCCATCGCTACGATAAGTGGCATAATTTAAATGGCAACTATGTAGAAAAGTAGTATTTAAGTGTGGCTTTCATCTGTATATAATAAAAAAATTTCCAATACTTTATTTATTTTTAATTCCAAAACGTAATGTACTTTGTCGATAGCCCTCGTATTTATAATCACAAAGGAGCAGAACAGCCGTGATGACCCTTCAAACTTAACACAATTTGCTCCCTTGCGGCAGAAAACGCTATCTTCCGGAGAATTACTAACTTCTGAATTTATTGCAACTACCGCCACCAAAAGTTATGGACAATATCTTTATACAGGAACATCATTACTGTCTCTTTAGTATCTCCCGTACGCTCTCACAACGCTCATAAATTCATCAAGAAAAATTATAGTGAAACTTAATTAACGTTACTGCTAGTCTCAAGTGATTGTAAATATCTCCCATGCGAATAGTCCGTGGAAGGCCCAACAGTACCGACCGGCTGCCGTGTCATCCTCAACCAAGGCGTCACCGCGTGCGGATATGGAGGGGCATGTGGCCAGCACACCGTTCTCCCGGCCTTATATCAGTTTACGAGACCGGAGCTGCTACTTCTCAATCAAGTAGCTCCTCAGTTTGCCTCACAAGGGCTGAGTGCACCCCGCTTGCCAACAGCGCTCGGCAGACCGGATGGTCACCCATCCAAGTGCTAGTCCAGCCCGACAGCGCTTAACTTGGGTGATCTGACGGGAACTGGTGTTACCACTGCGGCAAGGCCGTTGGCGATTGTTAATCTCGGTTAACCCAATTTTGTCGTGGCATTAGTAGTTTATTACCAGGCTTCATGTTCCGTTCTAAGACAACTGTGTTCTTGAATGATGAGTTTGGGGGAAACCTTGCCTTGGACTGGGATAAATACCGTACTTTGTTTTCTTACAAATAATTGCGATTTTTACAGACATCCTTCTGTTACTTTACTTAAAAGTGCGTATGGCCTATCAGGCATAAATAGTACCTTTATTAACCAGTTTTGTGTTTTAAAAGTTTTAACAACGCAAACAAGAAGCAGGAAGAGTTGTTACCTTTGGCATTATCCCATACGCACAGAACGCAGCAAACAGACGTTTTAAAATTCATGTGCGAGCGGGTATCGAACTCTGATCCTGGTGTTAGTACAGGGTGTTGTTCTGAGTGAATCATTCCAACACATACTGCTTACTCGCCATGAAAGTATCAACGTACCAGTGCATTGGCCGCCCTCTCTTCTGAATTTCACGGAGACTTCCCACTGTGCGGCAGAGCCAGTCCTACAATACTGGGAGGAACCTAAAGGCAGCCGGAGAAGCTAAGGGACTTTGCAGCCTTAAAGTCTCCGCAGAACTTATATTGTGTGCGGAGTGGGAAAGAGAGAAGAGGCAACTGAAAGTCTGCAGCCTTGAGTCGATGTCCGAGGCAAGGGCGGAGCCGTAGTGGTTGAGTCTGAGAAAAACGAAGGCGATGTCTACTGTCGAAAATGTGGCTTCATAAGCGACTAATCGCTACCGTATAGACAAACATAAAAACATAAGACTTTTCATAAGTTTGAAAATAGTTTTCATGATGAGCTTAATCTGTCGCTGTGTTTCGAAGGGCATATCTGCGTCCGATAAAGCGTCACTAGCAAATATCATATTGTAAAACTAATATTTATTTCCACTATGGCAGGATGTAACTATTTTTCATCCGTTTGCGTCGATTTTATGTGGCCTGCTACGACTTCTTCTCCTGTGTCTTGCGTCTTCCTCTGCAATGTTTGTTCCATACAGGCCCCTTTAGCATCATGGAAATTTTTTACCTTTTGTATCGACACACATATAGTCATCGCGTTCCTTCTTCCTTTCAGTGTTACGTATGTGACCCTTTACTTCCCTATTCTGCAAAAGACCCCTCATTTCATAATCTTAAGTCCACTTAGTCCTCAGAAAACTTCTATACCACAACATGTCAAACCTTCAGGAATCATCTTTTCAGATTTTCTAATAATCCATAACAGTAACTAATTAAATTTAGTTATGGATGATGTAATATACACCAGAAGGAAATGTATTCACGATTTATGTTACTGACACAACAATACACACATCACCCCGGTTCGAACCGAGCGAGGTGGCGCAGTGGTTCGACACTGGACTCGCATTCGGGAGGACGACGGTTCAATCCCGCGTCCGGCCATCCTGATTTAGGTTTTAAGTGATTTCCCTAAATCGCTCCAGGCAAATGCCGGGATGGTTCATTTCAAAGGGCACGGCCGACTTCCCTACCTGTCCTTCCCTAATCCGATGAGACCGATGACCTCGCTGTCTGGTCTTCCCCAAAAACAACCAACCAACCAACCGGTTCGCAGAACTCCTGAAGATAGACGTTGACTGTGGATTTTGAATCACAGACACAGTCCATTTGACTATTCAGGAATGTCACGAAACCCGCCCAAAGATGTAAACAACCACGCATTAGCAGATCCTGTTAGACGGAAGAGGTCCGACAGCCGATCAGTTCCAGTCATTCCACCAGGAAGGGGGTACACGGCTCGTGTTGTCTGTAGTTCAACCATGCCTAGACGGTCAATACAGCGGCTGCATCGCCTCCGCATTGTTACTTTGTCCCAGAAAGGGTTCTCAACAAGGAAAATGTACAGCCGTCTCGGAGTGAACCAAAGCGATGTTGTTCGAACGTGGAGGAGATACAGGAGACAGGAATTGTCGATGGCATGCCTCGCTCAGGCCGCCCAAGGGCTACTACTGCAGTGGATGACCGCTACCTAAGGATTATGGCTCGGATGAACCCTGACAGCAACGCCATCATGTTAAATAACGCTTTTCGTGCAGTCACAGGACGTCGTGTTACGACTCAAACTGTGCACAATGACGAGGTCCATCTTTCAACCACGGTACCATGCAACGCGGTAGAGTTGGTCCCAACAACATGCAGAATGGACCGCTCAGGATTGGCATCACGTTCTCTTCCCCGATGAGTGTCGCATATGCCTTCAACCACAAAATCGTCGGGAACGTGTTCCGAGGAAACCCGGTCAGGCTGAACGCCTCAGACACACTGATCAGCGAGGGCAGCAAGGTGGAGGTTCACTGCTGTTTTCGGGTGGCATTATGTGCGGCCCCCGTACGCCGATGGTGGTCATGGAAGGCACCGTATCGGCTGTACGATACGTGAATGCCATCCTCTGACCGATAGTGCAACCATATCGGCAGCATATTGCCGAGGCATTCGTCTTCATGGACGACAATTCGCGCCCCCATCGTGCACATCTTCTGAACGACTTTCTTCAGGATAACGACATCGCTCGACTTGAGTGGCCAGCATGTTCTCCAGACATGAAGCCCATCGATGCCTGGGTTAGATTTAAAAGGGCTGTTTATGGACGAAATGACCCACCAACCACTCCAAGGAGTCTACGGCGAATCACCGTTGAGGACTGGGACAATCTGGCTCGAAAATGCCTTGATGAACTTGTGGATAATATGCCACAACGAATACAGGCATGCATCAGTACAAGAGGACGTGCTATTAGGTATTAAAGGTACCGGCGTATACAGCAATCTGGACCACCATCTCTGAAGGTCTTGCTGTATGGTGGTACAACATGGAATGTGTGGTGGGTTTCATGAGCAAAAAAGGGTGGAAATAATGTTTATGTTGATCTCTATTCCAATTTTCTGTACAGGTTCCGGAACTCTCGGAACCGTGGTGATGCATACATTTCTTGATGTGTGTAATTTCCAGTTGCCTACTTAGTCTACTCGTTGATTCTATACCATCTCATTTCGTACTGAACATGAAGCAAATAAAACATTTCTTAGAATATTCCGTTTACATATAGAATTCCGATTACAACAGTAGCATGTACAGAAAAAATGAAATTTAGAACAAGGTACAGAAGCTTCATTACTCAGGTGAACAAAACAAAGTGGATCTATAATGTGTAAAAAAAGACAGCAGCAAGCAATGGACTATTAATAATTAATAATGAAAATGCATAAGAACATTTCATTGTAAAACTAACTGAAAAATGGAAACTGAATTCAATCACAATGCCATAGTTCTCAAGCCTTAGGAAGGAAAGAAGGCCTTCATATTACATAACGAAACTCTTTTATAAATATAAAAACACAGGTGTATGTAAGTTAAAAGCAGTTATTGTGATTGCAGCTATGCAGATAAAGGTAAAGTCGTCATCAAAACGCATATCGACGTTAGCACGAAGGTGCTTCACTAGAAAATGTATTATTGGATGCGGTATGTACTCGGATACCTCTGTCCTTTTGAACTGACTAATCCTGCCAGTTATAGAGGCACCTGCAATTAGACGTACTACATTGCTTTCTCAAGTCAGCAGGTGACTGGTGGACGTGAAAGAAGCGATAGCTGACTGCAGGTGGAAGTTTAGACTTCTTAATTAGCAATCTATCGGTTACAGGCTTTAACACATGTTTCAACAAAAAATTAGCAGTATTTCGCCTATTGAGACACAGAAGATCCTCAGTGCCCAGAAACCGTTATGGGATTTCATGTACGAGATAATACCGTACAAGCAACTAAAGAACGTAAGAGTTAAATATTATCGTATGTGTGGCGTCTATTCTGTCGCTTGTGTGGACGTTGAAGGATAGGTTGTGATGAGAAATAATTGTTAAGGAAAAAATCGATGCGTTCGACGTTTCCGAGTTAATTACCATTGCAGTTAGCCAATCAGACTGTCGTGACCGAATTGAAGAGGCGAAACGTGTCGGCAAATGTGTTCCTCATTTCTTTTCCTAAAACCTAACAAGGGAGCGACACAAGAATTGAACATGGGACGGTAGTAAGGATCGAAGCCAAGCCAAAATCTGAGCTGTCTCGTGCTCTTCCATCTACATTATAAGAACAGCTGTCACTAGCTGTATCTGGTGGGCCGCTTGAATGCTACCTTCAATGCTATTTAACTCGGGAACGAGGGAAGGTATCGAATTTTTCTTAACATTTATTTCTCTGCACAACCTACCCTGCAACATCTTTACAAGCTACTCAGACTCTTTCTCACCACCCTGTCTATTCATGATTTAATAAAAATACAGACAGCCGCAACATGGGCATTGAATTAAATGCAATGGCGACATGTGTAAATTTGTGCCGGACCGGGATTCGGATTAGGGTTTTCCTTTTACGCGCATGGTCGTCTTAACCGCTTCGGATACAGTACACGCTTTCCGCCGAACCCAAATCATCAGTCTGTCGCAGACACACAAATACGTTCCACCGTCCATTATCCTTATTACTCACACCTTTACCTTACTCCCGGAAGAATTCCAACATTATTTCCATCCGCACGGAAGTTATCTTACCGTCAAGACGCACGTATCCACTCTAAGCGACAGAAGTGATTCACCGTGGAGGAATTATCCCAATGGGACGTAAATCGGTATACGAGGGTTTGCCAGAAAGTAAGTTCTGGTCCTTCGCGAAATGTAATTCACAGTGAAAAGAATTTTTTTTTCTTTTTTTTTCAGTTAGGTACCACTTCCACCTACTTCTCTACATAGTCGCCACTCCAAATTCGCGTTTTGTCGTAGTGTTGTATCAACTTTCCAATATCCTCGTCGTAGAAAGCGGCTGCCTGTGCTTTCGGCCAGTTGTCTGCACTGGTCTGCAGCTCGTTGTCTCTGGTAAAATTTTGTCTTCCTAGCCAGCGTTTTCTTCTGAGCAGAGATGACACTCAGGGGGAGCTAATTACGGACTGTAATGTGGGTGATTAAACACCTCTCATCGGAAACGCTTCAGGAGCTTCTTCATTGCTCCTACAGTGAGCAGGCGGGAAGTGGCATGAAGAAGGAACTGCTCGTCAGTTGTGTTATGTGGGCTGCATGACACAGGTGAAATCCCTGACTAGGCCCTCGTACTTGGCGGGAGACGCTATTCCCTACGCATCTTTATGTGCTCACTGTTCACACAAAACCGGAAAGAGCGACGCGACACGATCGAGGGGCATACTAGAGACACTGCCCAACAAAACTCTGCAAAGCTTTACCGGATTTTCCCAGTGGTTTCCATTTCGCGACATATTGGAACTTATTTTCTAGACAACCCACGTATGTGATGTATATGTACACACAAACAAACGACAAAAATGTCTAAAACATTGAGTGATTTATTCAAGAGAAAGAGATTCACAATTTGAGTAATTCAATAACACGTGGGTACAGGTGTGGCGCTCGCGTAAGCTGTTTTTCGGCTTTGCATTAATTGATAGAGATGTAGGATGCCGTCCTGAGAAGTATTATTGCAAGTTCTGTCCGACTAGCGCGTTAGATCGTCACAATCCCCAAGCTGGTTGTAGGTTCCTTCCAATAATCTCCAAACATCCTCAGGCAGGGACAGATCTGGGGACCTTGCTGGCCAACGTAGGGTTATCCAAGCACGAGAACAAGCAGTAGAAATTCTCGTCTTGTGCGGACGGACATTGTCTTGCTGTAAGTGTGCCGCAGCTGACAACCAAAGGAGTCAAAAGCGGTCCTTCTATGAAATGAAATGGCACCCCAGATACTCATTCCTATTCTCGAGCTGTATTGCAGGCGACAGTCAGGTTGGGATCCCATCGCTGCCCGGCACGTCTATCATGTCTTCGCTGGCCATCGGGGCTCACTTCGAAGCGGGACCCATCACTGAAGAGCATTCAATCAGACTCCAGGCCGGAAGCGCCCGACAGCATTGCAAACGGGCTTGTTGGTTTACAAAGGTCAGTGGTAGACGAAGTAAGATATGCCGTGAGCACAGACCCCCTTCTGTGAACCACCTATCAACGGCCTTTGTGATTACTGAAGCACCACTTGCACGTCGTATGTATAATAATGATGAATCCGGTTCTCTGAGTGCCTCTCTGACGATTGCTCAGTCTTCACTTTCTGTGGTCTCTCTAGGTCGGCCGCTTCCTTCTTGACACTGCGTTCGGCCATGGTTCACCCATTCTTGGGAACATGGTCGAATAGTGGCATCGCTCTTATTCAAATGTCTAGTGATTCACCGATTACTCCAACCGGCTTCTTTGAGCGCAACTACACTTCCTCTCTCAAATACTGACACCTCTGTACATTTTTCACGCACCTAGCTGCGAGGCATTGTTACTGACCAACTGAATACAAGGAAAGAAATTCGCAGTGGATTATTTCCTGGTATCGACATGTTTCCTGTTTACTATCTTTACCAGCTGCGAGGTGAATTGCACTGTTGCGTCACACATTCATCCATCGGCTGCCACAGTTTGCAGTTTTGCATTTTCCGTCGAAAGCTGTATGAATATCAATTTATGTTCAATAAACATAACTCTTTCGTGGTGCGTGGTGTGATGTCTGTTCTGTCGCAAACTGACGAGCCTCAACGGATGGCCAGCTTTTATACACGTCAAGGCAGGTCTTGTTCATTGCTGAGTCCAAGTACGCTCCTGCGAAGTGCAAACCGAAGCGTCTCGAAAAGTCCGGTTACTGTCCGAATGCCCCGCTAGTATACTGGCTGAACTAGTAGGTGTCTGCAAGGGCCTGGATTGCAGCATCGGGCCCCCGTTTGAGCCCGCACCGCTACAATATATTTCGTATAGCTGAACATTTTCCTCCGGTATATTCAGCAGTAAATTCCCTATCGTTAGATGTACCCTGATTTTGTGTGGCTCTGCAGGTTCTGTCATTTTTACTGTAACACCGATACAAAACGCGATATCAATTGCTAACATCTTTCATAGAAGTCAGTGTAGGTTCCTCCGGCAATGAATGTGAAGAATCAATGACCTCCTCTAGACTGTTGCCGGTGGATAGACAGACAGCACTACTATCAACACCTGTGACAACTCTGCTGATTACTACGTGAGGGTCCCATAACGCCAGATGCGCCCACATGGCGCCTCCAACATTTTCATAGTTCCATGTTGTAAGCAGTGATTCATGCATCGGGCAGATGCTTCTGAACGCAAAATCTAGAAAGTAACTTTCGATGGACGGAAGGAGATCGCGCAGCGGTTAGCACACTGGATTCGCAGTCGGGAGGACGACGGTTCACACCCGCGTCCGATCATTCAGATTTAGGTTTTCTGTGATTTTCTTAAATCGTTTCAGGCAAATGTCGGAATGGTTCCTTCGAAAGAGCAAGGCCGATTTACTTGCGCTCCGTCCCTGATGATCTCGATGTCGATAGGACATTAAAAACTTATCTCCTCCTCCTTCTTTAGATGGAATCGCTGCTCAACAGCTGCTGCTCTCCGCCAATGAATAGGTGAGTCTGCTACATTTTGGGTCAGGTGTCCTCGATTTCAGTAACTGATATTTGGCTGTAACCCATGTCATCAATACGTTGTTTCCAGCAGCAACTGTCTTTCACTGCAACTGTCTTTCCCAAATGAAGGTACTCACCCGTTACTCTAGCCATTTTGATACCTTACAAGAACTCAGTAACGGCACAGGTTCAGGGAGAGTCTCAAGTTTAAGGTGTCCACGACGTGTCCACTGTTAAATGCGTTAACATAAAATTGTTGGTCTCCCCCACCATACCCCTCACCACTGCTGGACTGTACTGTCAGTAGTCAGTATAAATATCACGATCACGATGGTGTGGTCTTACTTTGCTGGTACCAAGCAGGGTGCCATTATACAGGGTGATTCAAAAAGAATACCACAACTTTAGGAATTTAAAACTCTGCAACGACAAAAGGCAGAGCTAAGCACTATCTGTCGGCGAATTAAGGGAGCTATAAAGTTTCATTTAGTTGTACATTTGTTCGCTTGAGGCGCTGTTGACTAGGCGTCAGCGTCAGTTGATGCTAAGATGGCGACCGCTCAACAGAAAGCTTTTTGTGTTATTGAGTACGGCAGAAGTGAATCGACGACAGTTGTTCAGCGTGCATTTCGAACGAAGTATGGTGTTAAACCTCCTGATAGGTGGTGTATTAAACGTTGGTATAAACAGTTTACAGAGAATGGGTGTTTGTGCAAAGGGAAAAGTTCTGGACGGCCGAGAACGAGTGATGAAAATGTACCACGCATCCAGCAAGCATTTGTTCGCAGCCCAGGAAAATCGACTCGCAGAGCTAGCAGAGAGCTGCAAATTCCACAATCAACTGTATGGAGAGTCCTACGAAAAAGGTTATCGTCTGAACGTCAACTACCCGAGGCGATGGATCGGCCGCCAGGCAGCCCGTGACAGAGCACTTCATCACTGGCCTCCAAGAAGCCCTGATCTTATCACCTGCGATTTTTTCTTATGGGGGTATGTTAAGGATATGGTGTTTCGGCCACCTCTCCCAGCCACCATTGATGATTTGAAACGAGAAATAACAGCAGCTATCCAAACTGTTACGCCTGATATGCTACAGAGAGTGTGGAACGAGTTGGAGTATCGGGTTGATATTGCTCGAGTGTCTGGAGGGGGCCATATTGAACATCTCTGAACTTGTTTTTGAGTGAAAAAAAACCTTTTTAAATACTCTTTGTAATGATGTATAACAGAAGGTTATATTATGTTTCTTTCATTAAATACACATTTTTAAAGTTGTGGTATTCTTTTTGAATCACCCTGTACTGTGGTTACATCATTTTGTGTCACGTCGAATTCCAGTGATGCACCATAAAATGTTTTAATGATTGGCTAGGCATTAAATTGACTACATTTGTGTGGGCGGGAACGCATCAATGAAGGAAAAGCAGTTAATATGGAAGCATCCATAAGTAACAAATAAATATGTTACACTTATTTTCCTTAAAACGAGGAAACAGAATTATTTACCAGTCCATATCAGAGCGTTTGGACTGGGTGGAAGGTTTGTTGTTCATTAATTATCCCATTTGGGGTCCTGAATGTAATGGAGTGATTTTGTAAAAGGTCACATAGCGCAGGTGAGTGAGCAGGCACGTCCAGTGAAAAGTGTGACTTGTTATGTTGTCATGGCAGCAGGTAACTTTAACTGCCCGCTTGGCAAGGATTGGCTTGGGAAACAAAAGACTGTTAGATGGTAGATTCCTAGGCACTTGGTGGCTTAGGCCTAATGAGGTGCTTACATGCAGCGCATGGTAGCATTTCAGGCGTCAAATGACCATCATTATTTGATGATACATGTTGCTATCTCGGATTACTGTGCTGTGGAGCCTTCCACAGAATGTCTACAGACGTCCAAACTATATGAAAGGGCGTATATCCTATAGACCTACACATAAAAACCAGGGCTGTCATATTCACCGGCCACAAAGAGAAACGAAAAATACACAAAATTCTTAGGGAACAAGCAAAAAATACGTTAGGGATAAAGAATTTATTATTTACAGAGTGGCAATGGATATGGACTTTCTTAGACAAGGGAACGAAAAACTGCAGACAACATTATAGATGGGGCCACCAGAGCTGTGAGTAGTCATTCTGATTATTAATAACCGCTTCAGCTGTGTTTAGTCATTTCTTATTGTCTCACTACCAATTTCCTGGGACTAAAACCCAGATCTTCAGGTGAACATCTTTACAACAATGATTCCAGAAGGAATAACAACCCTTAGATATACAATGGCAAGCTAAATTATTTTAAGATTTTAAAAAAATATTAGAAACTTTTACATGAGAATATTAAAATGTTAGGACTCACGCGACTAAAACATTTGAGCGGAAAAGCTCAGATATTTTTTACCCGACATTCGTCGTCCGTCAGAACAAAACACCGGTAAAAGGCGGTAGGTCATCGAATAAAACAGCCGGATTCCAGTATTATTAATGGGTCCTAAACAAATCCTACCGTAGTGATCCATTGGTAAGGAGAAAGTAGATGCAAACTGTTAAGACTTAATGTTGGGCCAGAATGAAAACCAAGAAGCGGTTGCCACAAAATGGAGGGTTGTTCTACCTATAAAAACCGTCAGCTAAATAGCTATTGGCGGAAAAACAGAAATTGGTATGCGCACTTACCGATTCTGCGATCTATACGGAACCGCGTACATGGGACGCGGCCGCGTACTGTGTTATACTGACAGCAAGAAAGTAAACAGCTTGTTTGTGTACGGCTCGCCCACGCGCTAGTGACGCGTGGGCTCGACCGAATGAGTGGTGGTCTTCTGGGGATTACACGGATGGTGAATGAGAACAAGGAATATCGGGATAAAAACTGTGAAAACTTTCTTTAAACACATTCTGTAGAGTATTAATATGACAATGATAGCTGACATATTTTTCGTTAATAACGCCCGTTAGTTAGGCTAAAGCTAGAGCGTCTAAGAGGAACTTCAAGTGCGTATATTACAACAACGAAACAGATCTGCCGGCAATGTCCACTGAAAATACCTTAAAACTTTAAATACATTAAATTTTTTAAAGTCATTGATTCGTAAGAGTGTTTTAAAAATTTTTCACTTTGACAGTTAGAAGGATGCAAGAATGTAGTGAATTTTGATGCCTAATAAGAGTAGATAAAATTTAAGAATATTTATAAAAAAAGTTTATAACATACTTGAAAGGAAGACGTGTAAAATCTAAGATATTGAGTCGAATGAGACACCGTACTGTTTTGGCAAATTTCAGTTGCTAAGTTAGCTAACATAGTCCTCTGCAATTCACCGATTCCCCTTTGTTTCTACCTCACCCTTCTCATGTCCCTCACTCCCCCCCTTCCCCTCCTCACCTCACCTGCCCACCTCTCCGCGTCATTCCTTCAAGTATGTTTTAAAAAAGTTTTATAAACTTTGTTAAATTATATGACCTACCGCTCTCATCGGTATTTTGTTGTGACGGACAACAAATGTTTGGTAAAAAGATTCAGAGATTTTCCACTGTAATGTTTTAATGCTGTAGGTACAAACATTTTGATATTCCCATGCAAAAGTTTGTAATATTTTTAAAAAACAATTATCGTCTTGAAATAATTTCCCATACCAATGTATATGTCATTTTTATTATTCCTTCTGGATTTATTGTTATACAGCTGTTCGCCTGAACATGTGGCATTTAACGCCACGAAACTGGTAGTGACCCTATAATAAAAGGCGAAATACAGCTGAAGCGGTCATTAAGATCCATGAAAGAAGACGTTTTTAGTGTGTTCCTGGTGCAAACGAAAGGCTTAAGGTACATTTTGAGTCAGGAATGGAACTGATCTACTGCCCTGGCGGACATGGACCATTTCATACATATCAGAATAAACTGGTAAGAGAGTAACGACCCGTTTTGACTGTCGCGCAAACGACACATGGGATCATGACCTATGAAAATGTCCCCCAGTTTGAAGATATGGCAAGGAATGCTAGGTAGGTTTGAGAGGCAGTACTCATTACAAAATAATTAGAGTAAAGGAGAACTTTGAAACCCCAAACCACCTAGCTGACACTGCCTCCGAAAAAGCAAGGCTTAACTGTAGTCAACAGACATCACAGAGAAGACGAAAAAGGCTGTAGACGACCCTACGGAACAAGAACGAAGTCTGATAGATCTGCGATCGCTTGGTCGAGTACCGGATGCGCGAAGGGAAATGGCCGCGAGCGTACTTAATAAGACCGAGAATAATCGGTGGAAGATTTCGCACAAATAGTATATGACTGAATCTCACACTGCGTCCCTCATTCACTTTCCTCCTCACACTCTTCTCACAACCACCTGCCACCTCAAACCCTCTCCATCTTGGCGTCTTGTCACGGTCCGCTCGGCTTTCTCCATCGGAGGTTCGAGTCCTCCCTCGGGCATGGTTGTGTGTGTCGTCCCTAGCGTAAATTAGTTTAAGTTACATTAAGCAGTGTGTAAGCTTAGGGACCGATGACATCAGCAGTTTGGTCCCATAAGACGTTACCACAAATTTCCTATCCACCTTCGTTCAATGGCCACATCACACTCTAGATCCTCATCCTTTTCCACCTGCCCGATAGCCCTCTACACGTGGCTCCTACACTTACCATTCTCTCTGACCATGTCCTCTTCCCCCCACTCTCTGTCAATTTACTCTTCGTCATCTCTCTATCCAGCTGTTACTCCTATCTTCCCTTCTCTCCCTGTCCATCTTCTCCTCCACTCTCTCTATTTCCTCCTCCCCCCCTCTACCCCCCCCTCTCTCTCTCTGTCTCTATCTCCTCCTCTACCCCTTCTCAGTCCATCTGCTCCAGCCCTCTCAATCGATCTCCCTCTCTATCCATCTCTTCCTTCCCCTCTCACACGGCCTCCCCTTTCTCCCTGTCCAGCTCTTCATCCTGCTCCTTCTCATCTATCTCCTCTTACCCCCATATCTCTGTTCATCTTTGAGATGGAAGCCGTGGACCAGCTCAATATTAGCCTTAAAGAACATGGCAAACCACCAAGAAACCACTCTGGCCCATGGGCTTTATTTAATTCTTAGCGCGGTTGCAATCCAGATGTGGCCCACCTCCCTCTCTCGCAAGCTAGTCTGCTGGCATTATGTGATCAAGTCCAACGTTCTCAATTATTTGTTGAATGTATTCCAATATCCGTCTACAGCATTCTTGATCTATTAACATATGTTCTATTCCACATGTTCTATTCCATTCCATGTATTGACTTATGTGCTGCTTCTGAATAGCATCTGTCCTCTGCGATTCAGTTGCTATCGAGCAAGGAAACTGGTGTAAGTTCCGCCTGTTGTGTGTTGCAGTGGTGACGGTGGACGTGCAGGCCGTGGAGGGGCGCAGCGTTGAGCTACCTTGCAACGTCACCCCGCCGGGCCACGACAAGCTGTACATGGTCTTCTGGTTCCGCGACGACGCCGGCATCCCTCTGTACAGGTCAGTAACAGCGCCAAACGTTGCTGATCGCACACAGTGCTTGCGAGCAGATACAGAAGTGTTTAAATTAAGTAAGAAGTTTGTTGGAAGTCACTCTGAGTGCTCTCATTCTCAAGATACTCTGTATGATTTGCGCGCCATGAGTTATTCTACCTCTAGGAACAAACATATTTTCTAACTTTAATAGCTGAATTATTGTTTTAAACATTTAACGTGATATTATACCTACTAATTGAGTCGATTATGGCACAATTTTAGAATTTTAACGTTCTGTCAATAATCATATGAGATACCGAAGGTCAATTTTTTGTGCCCCTGTGAGCCGTTAGACGGACAACCTGTAACTGAAAAAGGTGATTTTAATATTTTAGTAATATAGAAATTGTTAGTAATGACATCGAGAGCAGGAAGAAGTTCCTGCAACGGCAGGCAGTAAAAACAAACAAATTAGTAAGAACAAATTATATATTTTTGTTCATATAATAAAAAACTGACAGACGAACAATATGGACAACAATTTGTCCATCATTAAAATTAATGTGTAGAAAAAAGGTTTCTGATATTCTAGTTACAAAAAATAGCCAAGTGCGCATACAACTCGCAATATTAGGGTTCCCGCACCAACTTACTAATTCCATTCCATTTTCAAATTATAGTGTACATCCGTCCCGGGAATCGAGAATCTCGACGAATTTTGCCAATTATCGATATCGATACTGCCCAGATACTGCTCCTGGGAATTCCATAAATTTCGAAAATGTTTTAATTTTGAGTTTTAAGCCTAATTTTTGTGTAATTTTGCATTTACAATTGCAGTTCCTGAGATAAATGGGTTTTAACAGGTGTATATCCACATAGTTGGATAACAAACAAATTGTGAATTTTCGGATTTTATCCTTTACTTTTACTGTGAAGCCTTGCTTCTTTCCAAATTTCATTATTCTTTGTAAATAGCCCGTATAGGTTTTGATGAGTGATTTTGCGAGTACCAAAATATGTGATATAAATAACGATATATTTTGACTGCACTGACTTAAAAGCTTAAATCCTTTACACTGCGGAGAGACCATAGGACTTAGGATGTGCACGTCTACCCGTTCTTGAGGAATAGGCCTTTATAGCCGGACAGACAGATGTATAACAAATGATAAAACAAAAAATATTTTTATCGTGTGATATACGAGTAGTTATTTATTAACAATTTTTGCATATTTTCCTTTACTTTTACCGTGAAACCTTGCTGCTTTCCCAATTTCTGGATTCTAGGTCAACGAGAAGCCACCAATACTTTTTCAGAAGTGAGTTTGTGAATATCAAAATATATAACATAAATGGCCGTATCTTTTGACTGCATTTAATTACCAGCTTAAATCTTCTCCAGTGCCAGACTAGTTCTTTGCATGCAGTGTTAAAGTTAAGTTTATACTTCTACCGAAGTAGACTGACAAACAGCCGGACGGACGTGATCCTGTAAGTGTTCAGTTTTTCAAAATGGTTCAAATGGCTCTGAGCACTATGGGAGTCAACTGCTGTGGTCATAAGTCCCCTAGAACTTAGAACTACTTAAACCCATGCCCGAGGCAGGATTCGAACCTGCGACCGTAGCGGTCGTGCGGTTCCAGACTGTAGCGCCTTTAACCGCTCGGCCACTCCGGCCGGCTGTTCAGTTTTTACCGATTGTCGAACGGAATCGTAAAAAATTATTTGCCACCCATGTGATCCTGACTACCCGACAGCATTCACAGACCGAACATTTCCCCATGTGACACGTAAAGGATTCTGGAATGCATACTGTGGAAGTCTGTTCGCTGCCTTTCATCGGCAGACCGCCTCCTTCGTTTGACTACAGACTCCTACGACAGCAGCGGAAATCGTTCGGAGCTCATTGATCGGCAATTTCGCATGCCCTGACAAGCTCTGTTTCCTTCAGCCGGCCCACGCCTCGCTCATAACCTTCCCTGGTAATGCCGAAGGTAACTGGAGGCAGCGCACTAATCGGCAACTCCGACTAAATATCTGACTTCACCGGAATAGAGCGGAATGGAACGTAAGACGTCCCCGTCAGATGATGGATTGTCCATACTAGATGGAAAGGCAACAGAACGCCCCATCTTCTAGTTCAATACCAAGACGTTATGAAATGTAAATAGTCTATACGGGTTTGCGGGCGGATAACGTTGGACAGTTTCTCCGAGGAAATATAGTGGAATTTGCACAACGTCATCCGTCGGCAAAGCCGTGAAGACTATTTACAACATATCCGCCGGGAAGAGTCATATAAGGTTGTGACATAGTTACCAAAATAAGAAGTCGAGTTAAGGAAGTAGTGATGATAAAGTTTAATAAACGTCGAAGCAAATATTGTAACGTATGTTCTTGACATAGTGTGTATGGTAACCTGCTGGGAAGGGAAACAGCAGATAAATGTCATCCAAACACTTAGGAACATCTTCATTTATCTCCTGCAGAAAATAGACGATGTTTCAGAACCAGTCAGTCAATCCTACAAGCGGTAGCACTGTTCAAAACTGTAAGAAAAATTTCTATAACGATATGTCCGGAAACCGATAACTGTTGAGATGTGGACCGTTGAAGACCAGCATTTCATGGCCTTTATTTTATATACTAATGAGACCGGATTCTCAAAGAATGACAAGTTGAAGTACCAGGCGACAGACACATAGGACGACACACTTTACCAATAAGATCGGCAGGTTCTGTGTACCAACGATTTCTGAGCAATGAATTACAAGAGCTATTGGTGAATGTTACCACCGGAAAAAGATAACGTCCTCTGTTTTATACTCGAAGGGCCACCACCACATTTTCTGTAGATCGGAAGACAATAACTCACCGCAACGTTTCATGGACTATGAGTGGGTCGAGGAGACCCAGTGTTATGGCCTACCTGTTCCACTCGATTTGGAGTTATGGAGCCATTGTTGAAACCTCAACCCACCGAAAACGTCCAGACGTTACAAGAGCGTGTGACCAATGTATGTGACGGCATCCCAATGGATCTGTGTATTTGAAGCTGTACGAGATCCACTACGAAGAAGGGTTGAAGGATGTGTCAGGATGCGTATAGTGTCTCTTACGAAACAGAAAGATGGGAGAAAGAAACCAGATTGGCCCAACAGGTCTGGATTTCTGGACCTATCATTATTGCAACTTGTCTTCCAGTTTTCAACAGTATTACCTCCTGTAGAAATATGTCACAATTTTTAGACATCCTATATGTAGTCCACAACAAAATCTCGTGCAACAGTAAAAGTTACATACAATATTCAATACTTTAAATTCCAATAACGTACAACAGTAAAGCTATCTTCTTCGAAAGTAAACATTATGGGAACCATGGCTGTAGAGAAAATATAAGAATTATAATTTTAAATAAACTTTAATGAACCATAATTCTGTCTGTCTGCTGTTTTAAATTGTAACAGTTGCGATTTGCATGAAAAGGCTATGAGTCGAAGAGGCCATTTGGATACACTTACAGCGTATAAATTACTAGCATCAGTAAAAGTTCATTTTATAAGAATTTTCAGAATGTAGAGATACCTCCTTAGGCAAGTAGCATTCACTTATGGGGAACATAATGTTCATGCATTACTATTTTCGCCGATTGGAGCAAATGCATGTATACATGAAATTGAAAGATTTTGAGAAGACGCAAACTTGGAACCCAATATATCAGATCCATCAACAGTATATGGCAACCACCCCATATTGCCTCATCGACGCTCCTTTACCTCCAAACATCAGTTTAATTAAAGCACCATCCAAAATAAAATCATCTAAAAGCTAGTGCAATATTGCAGCTAATAGTACATTGACAATTGTGCTACCTTATACAATTCGTTCTCTTTTACGTATGTTACATTTCACAGCTTTTTCTCCAAGAATCAAAGAAAACTCTTACAGAAATAGGTATAACTGTATAACAGACCATAACCTGTAATTGTACGTATGACAATTATAAAATTCATAAAAAATTATTAGCTGTAGAGATTAACATAGGGTTGGAAGAGAATATGTTTAAAAATGGCTAACTTCAAATAACGTAAGCCTACAAATATATATTTTGTGCTTCTATGTCCGTAAACCTGAAAATTCATTTAAAACTGTTTATAATACAGTGACTACAAATGTTTTACAAAGTGACAATTGTAAATAAAATAAAGGGAAAGGTTTGTGGAATAACTTTAGCCGCGCTTTTGTGAGAAGTATTCAATTTCTGTTATGCAGCGTCTTGCGCTGAGTAACAGCTCGTGAATACTCTATCACCCTATGACCAATAAAAGAGAATGGTGTAGTGAATAATTAAGCTTTTACACCGGCTTATGTAAAAAACAGAATACAAGAGGAAGTCATTTAAAGGTGTACAGCAATGAGAGTAAAATACAGAATGGCATGGCATTATCACAAGACGTTTTGTGTCGTCGCTTCCACTGTAGCGTCTTGTTCCATGGGGAAGCAAGGGAGAAGACGTTATTTGGTGGTTGGTATCCTCTTTCTACAACACAAAAATGGTTCAAATGGCTCTGAGCACTATGGGACTCAACTGCTGTGGTCATAAGTCCCCTAGAACTATAACTACTTAAACCTAACTAACATACGGACATCACACACATCCATGCCCGATGCAGGATTCGAACCTGCGACCGTAGCAGCCGCACCGTTCCGGACTGCGCGCCTAGAACCGCGAGACCACCGCGGCCGGCTCTACAACACACCTGCACACATTTATTAACAGGGTCTTTATTAACAAGGACAAGAATCTACCTATGTTTAAGCTAGCCCATTTGTTGTGGTACAATGTCTTCTGTAATAGTCCCCTAAGCCTCACTGCTGGTGAAATACAAGTCCCGCTGTAAACACTACACTCTTGTAGCCAGTGACGTGAACTGACAGACGCCAACTAGAATAGTAACTGAGCTAGTAACAGGCCCGACTGCGACTGACTCAGCTGACTTCGTGGAGACTGTGACTGACTGACTGCGACTGCAACTCTGCGACTTAGTGGGTGACTATCTGTGACTGACTGAGTGCTCAGGTGCACGGCGGCGATCTAAGTACTTGTGGTTGAGAGAGTGTTGGCGGCGCGTTGCTTGCGACTTTGTCTTTGGCCTCTCATCTGATAGGCACGCTTGATTCAGCGCCTATTATCGATCTTTTTGCAACCTCTTTGCTGACCGGTGTGCTGGCATCAGATTACGTCAGCACATTCCTCCCCGCCCCTCCACCCCCCGAAATGCTGTACCGTTGTCATGTAGGGAGGCTGCGAACGATAACGGAGAGGGAAGCAGAATGCTGGATGTAGAGTTAAGCTGGAAGCCGTGACTGTGGAGGATGGCAAACTCCCAAATGTGCCCCGCCACCTGGCCTGCGAAGCAACAGGATCATCCTCCAGAAAACGTCTGCCAGGTCACATGTCTAGGCGTGAGGGCGTGACCTGAGGCGAAGACCGGGACGGCGCCGTTAATGGCGGGTCCAGCTACATCGGGTTGGCGGGCAGGATCGGTGGGGACGAGGGCGCATCGTTCAAGAAGAATACTGTGTAGTGGCAAACTATAGTGTGTCGCCATCTACCGAGGCCCTATGATGGTGGCAGAAATGCAAGTGACTCGTAAATAGACTGAAAAACCAGTTCTTAGTGAAATCTATTTATTCCTTTAGTATTTCTTAAGAAAATTATGTTTTACTCTGAATAATCTTCAGTCACATAAACATATTTAATAGCAACCCCTTAGGGGCGCTGTGCAGAATTTTAAGATAAGTTTGAATTTCACCTAATGTGTGATTGATTCGTAAAATATGGCTTTTTATACAACCTCCAGTGCTGTCATACACCGGCCGAACATAGTGACTCCACTCCTCCACTGTACTTCACACGTACAAATCCGTGATCTGCCCCATCGTTTGTTATGTAAATGTTCCAAGGATCTCTGTCCCTCCCAATTTCTACACGTCCTCCAGATGCTCGAATGCCTTGCTCTCCGCCTTGCTTTCTGCATCCGCTTACCTGCCTCTAGAGGGGTCCTTTACGAACAGATCGAATTCCCACCTCTCGTCGCTCAAATTGAACACCTCCGGATGACCTACACCATCTGTAAACTGGACTTCAACAGTCCTATTATGTCCCCTCTCTAATTCAAGTTGATGTCCCGCCTCTAGCTACACATCCCACTAGCCCTTCACCTGCACACCCTCCCTCACCCAGACCACGTTCTTCGCTCCGACCTATACCCGTCCTACCAACTCTAAATCCATCCTACCGTATCCATCCGCAAGGGCTCCCTCCTCCTCCTCCTCCTCCTCTCTACCATACCTCATCCCAATCTACAGCTCCCAATACCAGATGTCTCATTGTTTGTCCCCCACAGTCACTCCTGTCTTGTTGCCACCTCTCCCTCCACACCAACTCTTCTTTCATCTAAAATCCAGCGCCCAAGGCAGGTTCTTTACCAGTTATAGTGAAACTGCCTGGAGCTCCTTAATGGCCAGTGTATCTTCTTTCGTATTCAGTGTTTCTTTCAAGTGTTTAGTGTTCAAGTGTTTATAACTGTGAGGTCTGCCCACAATTTTATATTTCTTTTTGACCAGTTCATTCCGACAGCATTACATTATTTACATTTTTTCAATTCGTGCACCTTTTAAATTATTTTAAATTCGTAGTACATGTGTCTCCTTGGTTTTATTTTTTAGCATGTTTGCTAGTATTAAGTTCTACTGACTGAAAAGTGGGTTACTTTTACCGCTAGAAACTTCTTCCCCACCCCTCTTCCTCCCATATGAGACGAGGGAGATGAAATAACAATAAAGAAAAAAATCTGTCATATGTATGTTCTCTAAAATGTTTTTATAGGACCTATCAGTCTGTTCTGCATAAAATTTCTCGCTATCACCACACTTAAAGTGAAGTCAGGCGAGATAAGTGTGAGTATACGGCAGTTTATACGATGAAGTGTGGTGACTGCAAGAAATTTTATGTAGGTCAGGTTACTAGGTCCTTCAAAAAACACTTTACAGAGCATATGTACAGCAGCAATGGAGGCTGTATAAAAAGGCATCTTTTACGAAACAACACGTTACGCGAAATTCAAACTAATATTAAAATTCTGCAAAACGCCCTACGGGTCTGCTATTAAATTACGCTTGACGATGGGATTTTTCAGAGTAAAACTAAATTTCGGTCAGAGATGCTAAACGAACAAATATACTTCACCAAGATCTGGTCTTTCCATCTATCTATGGTACACTTATAGTTCTGCTTTCATCCTAGGGCCTCAGCAGATGGCGACGCGCTAGTTCCCCGTTACACAATATTTTTCTTGTGCTAAATGCCGTACAATTTTGTATTTTACCCTCATGGCTGTGCACTTTTACGTGCATCCCTCCTGTCTTTTGATTTTTTTACACAAGACAAATATACAACTATTCACTCATAGACCAATAGGGTATTCATAAGCGTTATTCAACACTAGACGCTGCGCTACACAAAGCGAAAATTTTCACAGCATCGCTACTGAAGGTGTTAGATAACGATTTCCGTTATTTTATTTAACACAGATATTTTATAAAGCGTTTGTAGATATAAGATTATAAACAGCCCTAAAAGATTGTTCCGTATATCAAGATTAACCTTCTTTAACCCTTCACCTCCCCATACTCCGTTCTTTAATAGCGTTATGGCAGTTTTTCGATACTTGTTATTCACAGAATACAGTCTTAGGACCATAGAAGCACAGAAAATATTACACTGAAGAGCCAAAGAAACTGGCACACCTGCCTAATGTCGTGTAGGGCCCCCGCGAGCACGCAGAGGTGACACAACACTACGCGACATGGACTTGACTAATGTCTGAAGCAGTGCTGGAGGGCGGTCCATAAACCCGTAAGAGTACGAGGGGGTGGAGATTTCTTCTGAACACGTTGCAAGACATCCCAGATATGTTTAATAATTTTCATGTCTGAGGGGTTTGGTGGCCAACGGAAGTGTTTAAAATCAGAAGAGTGTTCCTCGAGCCACTCTGTAGCAGTTATGGTCGTGTGGGATGTTGCATTGTCTTGCCGCAATTGTCGAAGTCTGTCGGAATGCATAACGAACATGAATGGACACAGGTGATCAGACAGGATGTTTATGTACGTGTCATCATTCAGAGTCGTATCTAGACGGATCATGGGTCCCATATTACTTCAACCGCACACTCCCCACACCATTACAGAGCCTCCACCAACGTGAACAGTCCCGTGCAGACATGCAGGGTCCATGGATTCATGAGGTTGCATGCATGCCTGTACACGTCCATTCGTTCGATACAATTTGAAAGGAGACGCGTCCGACCAGACAACATTTTTCCAGTTATGAACAGTCCAATGTCGGTGTTGACGGGCCCAGGCGAAGCTTAAAGCTTTGTGACGTGCAGTCTTCAAGGATACAGGAGTGATGACGACAGCCCATATCGACGATGTTTCGTTGAATGGTTCGCAAGCTGACATTTGCTGATGGTATAGCACTGAAATCTGCAGCAATTTGCGGAAGGGTTGCACTTCCGTTACGTTGAACGATTTTCAGCCGTTGCTGGTCCCGTTCTTGCAGGATCTTTTTGTGGCCGCAGCTGTGCCGTAGATTTGATGTATTACTGGATTCCTGATATTCACGATACGCTCGTGAAATGGTCGTACGGGAAATCTCCACTTCATCGCTACCTCCGAGATGCTGTGTCCCATTGCTCGTACGTCGACTACAACACCACATTCAAACTGACTTAAATCTTGATAACCTGCCATTGTAGCAGCAGTAACCGATCTAACAACGGCACCAGACAAGTGTTGTCTCATATAGGCGTTGCCGACCGCAGCGCCGTATTCTGCTGTTTATATATTTCTGTATTTGAATTCGGATGCCTATACCAGTTTCTTTGGTGCTTCAGTATATGTACGTTATTTGTGGTTAGCAGCTTTTAATGACATTCCCTTTCCTCCCTTTGTTAATCTATATAACTGATATGTTTTTCTAACTTTTCAGTTGTCATACGTACAATTATAGCTTATGGTTTGCTATGTAGTGATAGCTATTGCTGTAATAGTTGTCTTGGATTCCCGGAGAAGAAACTGATAAATATAACATATCTGAGCAATAACGAATTATGTAAGATAGCACAACTGCCAATGTACTATTAGCAGTAATATTGCATTAGTTCTTACATGATTTTATTTTGGTTAGTGCTTTAGTTAAACTGATGTTTAGAGTTAAGGAGCGTCCATAAGGCAATCTTGGATGGTTGTCATACGCTATTGATGGAACTAATGTATGGGGTTCCAAGCTTGCGTTTTCTCAAATTGTTTCAATTTTCTGTATACATACATTTCCTCCCATTGGTGGAAATAGCAATGCATGGTTACCATCTGTTGCTCGTAAGTCAAGGCTACTTGCCTCAGCTGGTGTCTCTAGACTCTGTAAATTCTTATAAAATGAACTTATTCTGATGCTCGTAATTTATACGTTGTAAGTTGTAAAGCCCCCCCAAGAACCATGGCCCTTGCCGTTGGTGGGGAGGCTTGCGTGCCTCAGCGATACAGCGATACAGCGTACCGGAGGGGTATCTGTTGAGAGGCCAGACAAACGTGTGATTCCTGAAGAGGGGCAGCAGCCTTTTCAGTAGTTGCCGGGGCAACAGTCTGGATGATTGACTGATCTGGCCCTGTAACACTAACCAAAACGGCCTTGCTGTGCTGGTACTGCGAACGGCTGAAATCAAGGGGAAACGACAGCCGTAATTTTTCCCGAGGGCATGCAGCTTTACTGTATGGTTAAATGATGATGGAGTCCTCTTGGGTAAAATATTCCGGAGGTAAAATAGTCCCCCATTCGGATCTCCGGGCGGGGACTACTCAGGAGGACGTCGTTATCAGGAGAAAGAAAACTGGCGTTCTACGGATCGGATCGTGGAATGTCAGATCCCATAATCGGGCAGGTAGATTAGCAAATTTAAAAAGGGAAATGGATAGGTTAAAGTTAGATATAGTGGGAATTAGTGAAGTTCGGTGGCAGGAGGAACAAGACTTTTGGTCGGGTGAATACAGGGCTATAAATACAAAATCAAATAGGGGTAATGCAGGAGTAGGTTTAATAATGAATAAAAAAAATAGGAGGGCGGGTAAGCTACTACAAACAGCATAGTGAACGCATTATTGTTGCCAAGATAGACACGAAGCCCACGCCTACTACAGTAGTACAAGTTTACATGCCAACTAGCTCTGCAGATAATGAAGACATTGATGAAATGTATGATGAGATAAAATAAATTATTCAGGTAGTGAAGGGAGACGAAAATTTAATAGTCATGGGTGACTGGAATTCGACGGTAGGAAAATGGAGAGAAGGAAATATAGTAGTTGAATACGGATTGGGGGTAAGAAATGAAAGAGGAAGCCATCAGGTAGAATTCTGCACAGAGCATAAATTAATCATAGCTAACACTTGGTTCAAAAATCATGAAAGAAGGTTGTATACATGGAAGAACCCTGGAGATACTAAAAGGTATCAGATAGATTATATAATGGTAAGACAGAGATTTAGGAACGAGGTTTTAAATTGTAAGACATTTCTAGGGGTAGATGTGGACTCTGACCACAATCTATTAGTTATGAACTATAGATTAAAACTGAAGAAACTGCAAAGAGGTGGGAATTTAAGGAGATGGAACCTGGATGAATTGACTAAACCAGAGGTTGTAGAGAGTTTCAGGGAGAGCATAAGGAAACAATTGACAGGAACGGGGGAAAGAAATACAGTAGAAGAAGAATGGGTATTTTTGAGGGATGAAATTGTGAAGGCAGCAGACGATCAAGTAGATACAAAGACAAGGGCTGGTAGAAATCCTTGGGTAACAGAAGAAATATTAAATGTAATTGATGAAAGGAGAAAATATTAAAATGCAGTAAATGAAGCAGGCAAAAAGGAATACAAACGTCTCAAAAATGAGATCGACAGGAAGTGCAAAGCTGCTAAGCAGGGATGGCTAGGGGACAAATGTAAGGATTGAGAGGCATATCTCACTAGGGGTAAGATAGATACTGCCTACAGGAAAATTAAAGAGACCATTGGAGAAAAGAGAACCACTTGTATGAATATCAAGAGCTCAGACGGAAACCCAGTTCTAAGCAAATAAGGGAAAGCAGAAAGATGGAAGGAGTATATAGAGGGTCTATACAAGGGCGATGTACATTGAGGACAATATTATGGAAATGGAAGAGGATATAGATGAAGATGAAATGGGAGATACGATCCTGTGTGAAGAATTTGACAGAGCACTGAATGACCTGAGTCGAGCCGGCCGGTGTGCCCGTGCGGTTCTAGGCGCTTCAGTCTGTAACCGCCTGACCGCTACGGTCGCAGGTTCGAATCCTGCCTCGGGCATGGATGTGTGTGATGTCTTTAGGTTAGTTAGGTTTAAGTAGTTCTAAGTTCTAGGGGACTGATGACCACAGATGTTAAGTCCCATAGTGCTCAGAGCCATTTGAACCATTTGAACCTGAGTCGAAACAACGCCCCGGGAGTATACAACATTCCATCAGAACTACTGACGGCCTTGGGAGAGCCAGTCATGACAAAACTCTACCATCTGGTGAGCAACATGTATGAGACAGGCGAAATACCCTCAGACTTCAAGAAGAATGTAATAATTCCAACCCCAAAGAAAGCAGGTGTTGACAGATGTGAAAATTACCGAACTATCAGTTTAATAACTCACAGCTGCAAAATACTAATGCGATTTCTTTACAGACGAATGGAAAAAGTGGTAGAAGTCGCCCTCGGGGAAGATCAGTTTGTGTTCCGTAGAAATGTTGGAACACGTGAGGCAATACTGACCTTACGACTTATCTTAGAAGAAAGATTAAGGAAAGGCAAACCTACGTTTCTAGCATTTGTAGACTTAGAGAAAGCTTTTGACAATGTTGACTGTAAGACTCTCTTTCAAATTCTAAAGGTGTCAGGGGTAAAATACAGGGAGCTAAAGGCTATTTACAATTTGTACAGAAACCAGATGGCAGTTATAAGAGTCGAGGGGAATGAAAGGGAGTGAGACAGGGCTGTAGCCTCTCCCTGATTTTATTCAATCTGTAAACTGAGCAAGCAGTAAAGGAAACAAAAGAAAAATTTGGAGTAGGTATTAAAATCCATGGCGAAGAAATAAAAACTTTGAGGTTTGCCGATGACATTGTAATTCCGTGAGCAACATCAAAGGACTTGGAAGAGCAGTTGAACGGAATGGTCAGTGTCTTGAAAGGAGGGTATAATATGAACATCAACAAAAGCAAAACGAGGATTATGGAATGTAGTCGAATTAAGTCGGGTGATGCTGAGGGAATTAGATTAGGAAATGAGACACTTAAAGTAGTAAAGGAGTTTTGCTATTTAGGGAGCAAAATAACTGATGATGGTCGAAGTAGAGAGGATATAAAATGTAGACTGGCAATGGCAAGGAAAGCGTTTCTGAAGAAGAGAAATTTGTTAACATCGAGTATAGATATAAGTGTCAGGAAGTCGTTTCTGTAAGTATTTGTGTGGAGTGTAGCCATGTATGGAAGTGAAAAAGGACGATAAATAGTTTGGACAAGAAGAGAATAGAAGCTTTCGAAATGTGGTGCTACAGAAGAATGCTGAAGACTAGATGGGTAGATCACGTAACTAATGAGCAGGTATTAAATAGAATAGGGGAGAAGAGGAGTTTGTGGCACAACTTGACAAGAAGAAGGGACCGGTTGGTAGGGCATGTTATGAGGCATCAAAGGATCACAAATTTAACATTGGAGGGCAGCGTGGAGGGTAAAAATCGTAGAGGGAGACCAATAGATGAATACACTATGTAGATTCAGAAGGATGTAGGTTGCAGTAAGTACGGAGAGATAAAGAAGCTTGCACAGGATAGAGTAGCATGGAGAGCTGCATCAAACCAGTCTCTGGACTGAAGACCACAACAAGAAGAAGTTGTAAAGAAAGAACGAGAAAATAAAAAAGTCGTTGCTTCATGCACCCTAACACCACACAGCATGCTCATCCAATGTATCGTTCTCGACCACTCAAAAGATGTGTTGCACATCGTTGTGTAGAGAAATACATTTTGTGGAACATTGAAAAGTGCTTATCATGAACTGTTTACTGATGAAGTTGTTTTATAATGTGTAACGATGGACACAGTTGCAAAGTAACAAATGCAATGGGTACCACATATTCAGCCCCATCTAGAGGTTTGGTCCACTTGACTTCCAATTTGTCCCTTCGTAGGAGTTTGTAGTTGTCTCGCGTTCCAGGATGTTGACGAGATAAAATGTATCTAAAGAACAGTTCTATATGATCGACATAACACTGACAAGCTAGAAAGCCATATGCTATTCATTATACTATGTGTCCAAACTTATTTTCATCTCTTCTCCAGTTTTGTTTTCTATTTTGTAGCCTTGAAGATGGCAGGATGTCGAAACGCGTAGGGTGATTTTGGAAATATTTAAAAGTTTGGTGAAGACATCAGAGCAGTTATTAAATTGAAATTGTAAACTTACATATCAGCATGCACCCACCATTTACGAAAAGTAATTGAATCATTTATTTTTAAAGTCTGGCTGGTTGTTGCGAACATAGGAAAATTCCAAAAATTTTTCTTACTTTAAAAATCACGACGCCTTAATGTAAAGCTTTACTAATGTACTAATGGAATGCAGAGGTAGCATAAAATGCCTGCCAGCCGGTATGGCCGAGAGGTTCTAGGCGTTTCAGTCTGGGACTGCGCGACTGCTACGGTCGCAGGTTCGAATCCTGTCTCGGTCATAGTTGTGTGTGATGTCCTTAGGTTAGTTAGTTTTAAGTAGTTCTAAGTTCTAGGGGACAGATAACTTCAGATGTTAAGTCCCATACTGCTCAAAGCCATTTGAACCATAAAATGCCTGTCAAGGTGTTTACCTTATTTGTGGTTGGAATATCTCTGTTCTTTACTTCTCACCTTTATATTTGATTTAATAATCAAATTGGTTTATGGACTGACTGCATAATTTTCATATTACATCTTATATTTTAAATTAGTACTTTTGTCTTCAAAATATCGATAGATTCCAATATTGTCACTTTCGATACTTTTCTTCCGAGGTATGAATATAATTTTGGGTCTCAATGATTTTTTGTATCGATACCAAATATCATATCAAATATGCAACTGGGACGCCCCTACGATCAGTCCTGTAGGTAGATTCCTTAGATTTTTACTGAGATGAAAGTGAATGCGTTGTAAAGCATTACACCGTACAAACTGAACGTAAATAACAGCGCGTCGTCTTATGTTTCCATTGCCAATGTCAGCCTAATAACGAATAAGACTAGCCCGAAATATAATAAGTAATAATGAGTGGAATGCCGAAGATAAAAACAGAATGACGCAAATTATACAAGAATTTATAATTCTCCCTTTCAACGAGAGCTGTCTATTGGTATGATGAAGCCAGTGGTGGATAGATCAAACAACACTCCATGTGATCAAGTGAGGAAGAAATAATCACACTGACAATGGTCAGATCGCAAGTCAGTAATGTAAGTTGATGAGAAATGAAATGAACAAGAAGTCAAAAGAGGTAAAGTCAAATTGGATGACAGATATGTAACAAAAGTTGAGAAAGATGAGATCATAGGAAAAACTGACAAGAATAATGAAAGACCAAGCATATATTCGGGTAAATACAATGTGCAGAGTCTGATAACTAGCAGACGAGTGAACTGTAGCCACCAGCTGAATCTCATTGAATAGACATCTGAGCGTATGTAAATTACTTTGGGTTTCCACCTCTCATAGACCACAAGCAAAACTCTTAGTTTGCCTTTGACGCTACTTCCGGATGTGATCAACTTCTGATTCAGTGTTTGCAATTAACAGTCTTGCTTCGGTATCACAACTTGATCAGTCGTATTATGCCTAAACGCTGCGTTGGGTGTGCAGGTTTCCAGCCTCAGGTCAAGAAACGTTCACTGTTCGAGGTACGGACTCAAAATATGATAAAAGTTAAAAGAGTGAGCCAACTATCGCACATTGTAGCTTCAGTCTTTCCCAAAACTGCACGACAGTAACGTAGAATACAATGGAACATTGCAAATCATTGACGAACCGAACATAGTTGTGGTCCCCGAAAGTATATTGTACCGCATAAATGAAACTGCTCTCTTGAAAGTCACTAGAGAGACAGCTTTCGCAGTGACCAGCGCTTCGTAAAATCTGCATTCAGAGTAACTTTACAGGCTGAAGAGGTTCTGCCTATTACAAAGGCTGTGCGACGTTACGCAATTGTCTCTGTTCAGTTAAATAATTCGAAATGGAAGTGGAAGTTTCATAACATTACGAGACTGAGGCTGTTCACAATATTTCCACGAAACAGTACAACACCTAAAACACCCTAAATCTGCTGAGAGTGTAACTCTTCTCTTAAGGTTGAGGTGAGAATTCCAACGTCACTTATTGAGCCCCAAAAGATTAGAGTTGTCCCTGCCAAACCTAGTAAATGCCGTAAGTGATTTGGGGAAATCATGGAAAACCCATAGGTGGATATATGGACCGCTATACGAACCTCTGTCTCTCGAACACGAATCTGTGTCAACAACTGTTCCATTTCGCTCGGTCTCGCAGCTCTAGTGTTCTTTCTCGACTGCACCATTGAGGCGTCTAATCATTGATTTCGTTTGTGCTCCCTGTATGTAAACATAGATTTAATATCTGTAGGTTTTGCCGGTCAGGAAGCTCGAAAAATTTTCTGATAAGCCACAGGCAAGGATTTTCTAATACCACATTCAGTACAGTAGTTCGTATCGATACCAATACTTAAAACTGTATCAGTACTTAACGATGTACGATAAGGCTACTGATATCGCAATATTTACTGATTTTTATACATTTTTGTGCATGCTTTGACAGAAAAGGGCCGATGAGGAATACAAAGCGAAATATGGGGATTATGAAGATTTCGAATGAATAATTTTGAATGTATAATTAACTACAAACGTAAACAGTAAAGTACTAATATTACAAACAAGAACAAAAGTATAGGCCTTGACGTAAATTTCCTTCTACAAACTCTTGCCATTCTTTCAAGCAGAACTATAGTCGTAGTGAAAAGTCATGTCTACTGCAATCATTTTTTGTGATATGCTCGCTAAAAGAATTGACCTTTTTTTACATCCTTTTGTCACAAGTATTTCAGTATTTAATCAGAAGTATCTTGCACATACTTAATATTACTAGTGGATGTTGTTTTCTTATTATACTGTATGATCAGTACAACCTACAACTGGAACGTAGTTTTCACTACTGCAGCTGTGCATCCTGTATGACCTAGAGATACGGCATAGATTTTTATTCTCATTGAAATTGTAGTAAAAGAAAGGTTGTTATCCCTTACCCCCTCCCCCCCCACACACACACACGCACACACCGCAGACCATTCGGTACATCCAAAGAGATAGTTTTATTATTTTACTTGCGACACTACATGATAGTTGGGATATTTTTGTTGAATTTCGTTCGCCTTAGCATCGTGAAACAACACAAATTACAGGCCTTGCAGAAATCAAAACCATTCTTTCGGATGAATAAACGAAACTATAACCATAGGGAATAGTGAGTGCAACGCTCGTTCCTATCTCTGAATTTTTAAATAACTAATCGATGAGTTTCACCACGTGCGTAACGAAAACATCATCACTGTGAGAGCAACAGCTTAGGAGTACATTAGAATATGTTTGTTACGCTTGGGTCGCGTAACGATGGAACAGCTTTAATACAGTAGCGGATTTCGAAATCTAAGTCGAGCCTTAAGGTAACAGACATTTATTTGCAATTAATAACTAAGGTAATTCGCATAAAATTAACACAGAGCGAAGATCTCTAAAACATCAAATGAAATTACAATACACCATTGCGGAGGTATCAAGTTATATGCAACAGCGTACACAGAAAACTCAAAACGAACTTCTCCTATGGCCAGTTCAAGAACTGAAAGTTAACGAGACAAAAGGAGGCCAGGAACTGTAATCAACTAAGCAACAGAAGGAAATAAACAGTGAGCTATCTTTCCTTGGAAGGAACAACTCAATGATGTGATCGGTGCTCAACACGGCGATCCTCCGTCCTTATGGTAAGACGTGGTCGGCCGGAACCTTGACGTAGAGTAAGACTGCCCTCAAATTCCCGTGCATTCCTACACTGTGCGACTGCTACGTGCGAATTCCCCACAAATCTGGGTACTATGCGGCCCATCCAGCCGAACTATGGACACCCACAATAAGGTCCATTCCGAACTCTGACAGGTGCTGACAACGCCGTCTCACACACCTACGCGGTATCCACGTGCCCCTCACAGTGACTACTCAATATTTTGCACTGTTCATTCTCCTTATGTACCATACTAGGCGTTCTAAGATGACCGAAGATGAAAAGCGCTAATGTACTATGTGGCTATTCTACCTGTCATGGAGGCATTCAATTATTAACATTTACGTCCCCACTGATTGTGTATAGGTGTACGAAAACTGACCGTCTTCTCCGTGCTCCATTGCTTTTGTCAGGCGGTGTATAATGTTTGCTCCGTGAGCCAGAGCTGGGCAAAGTATCGTCTCGGTACCTGCTGTAACAGCTGAATTCCTCACACATGCCATGTGTGTAACGCAATCCCCTACTTCCGAACTAGTGCAAGCGAGGGGCGCTGGGCAGTCTCATTCATTTGTGTAGTTACATGTTTGTGAAGAACACCACCGTGGACACAGCTTGATTATTTCTACGTATAATTAAAAATTTGTGACTACCCCGTCCCCTCTCCCAGTGAATGCTACCACCACTAAAGCGCATACAGTGGGGAATCTGTTAGTTACAACGTGTTTTGACCGCAGCAGAACGGACCGGTGAAAGGGCTTCCGGCTTCCGGCGACCAGGCAGGGCTGCGACTATACATTACACGGTTCGCGCGGACGAGCAGCGACAGGCAATTTTCAAGTACACTTGGCTCGGGCAGGCAGGCTGCGCAACCGCAGGCTGGCGCCGCGTGGCGCGCTGGCGTCGCGTCGCCCTGAAATGTCGCCGGCGTGCGGCCGCTCGGAAAATGCTCTGCCGAGCGGGGGAGTCCCCGGCGCTGCTGCCACCGCGCGCGATGTGGGCGTCGGGGAGTCCCCGCCAGCTGCTGCCACTGTGCGGGCGGGGTGGGGGGTTCCCGGGGGACGGCTCCTGTAAAAATGAGCAAGACACATGGCTGTGCAAGCAGAATGCAGCCGCCCGGGCCATTGTTTCCTTCGATGTAATTAAATTTCCGCCTTGTTAAGCCGACCTCTTTGAACCACTGTGTCATTAGTTCTTTTGTGTACACAATTAAGGCCGTCCTGGGAAGAACAGCAGAAGAAAACAAAGTGGGAGGTCTAGTCTCTGTACGACTCCTGCCGACATCCCGTCTCGCCAACCACCTACCTGTGTTTACAAAAGAAAGGAATACAGTTCCTGTGTTCTGTTCTCTTTTGCATTCATTTGTTGAGGTCCCATTCAAGGAACAGTATTTCTTTCTACCTTAGAGCTCCCTGGAAAAGCATAGGTATTACACAGGAAAAGCGTGTCTATTTATGTCAATGTTCATACCCATCTCTGCAGCTAACATCTCTGATACAACCTGTTGCAATGATATTAGGCCACAATTATGCTTCGAATCCTGGTTATGGATGAAATCTCTATAGTACTTCACTGGCTGTACACTCAGTGATCACCATTCTGTGAGCCTGCGTCCTACCTTAAATTCCATATTGCTCTTCAGGGTCTCATGCAGTAACAGGATGTGGCAGTGTTGATACTGAACCTACTAAACTAGCAATTTATTTGCCGGAAGTGGATTTCAACATCACATTCTGTAATGCTCAGCACAGACACAATAGTAAATTGTACCTAACTCACAGCCATTGTAAACACCTATAATAAACAGTTACATATAAGAAACAAAACTCACCACTCGCGATGAAATGCTGTTGTCCACAGACGAAGAAAATACTTTACGTTTACGAGTCCAACCGCCTCTCTGTATCCCCATCCAAATGTCAATGCTACATTTTTACGAACATACACAAAATAAGTCAAAGTATGTAGTGTATCACTGGTACTGGAGCATAAATGAAACACACACGTAGGAATTCGGAATAAAGATTGATAAAATCATCTGAAATAATGATTTCACCGACTCATTATTGTGCCACCGCTTACAATATAGTAGAAGCTAATATCGTCCAATAATATTACGCAGAGTTCTATGATTAGAGACGTTCCAGTATTTTACATATGCGTGAGTATCGATATATTTCCGATATTCATGCTCTCATTAACGATGTAAAGTATTCGAGAATATCATATGTGACTGTCGCATATCGCAGTGCGACATTTTTCATTATCTGTCAATATTTAGCAGGATGGTCTTAGATCCAGTTTGTAAGCAGCAGGAGGTGGTCAATGGGTCTCATTAGGAGGAATAAGCATCCCCGGTGATTTGGGCAGCTTTCGCAGAGTGGCTGAGCCTGGTTCGTGCTTTTGTTGGTAGAGCCGATGCCTACCGTCGGGCAGAGGACACTGTCTACGCCACCACTGTCATCCCCCAAAAATAATTGAGCATGACTTCCTGCATTTTCCATTCATACATCAAAGGATGCAATGCCATGACACCGCTCGACTATCGTTGTAAAATCAACTGCACTCACCCCAAAATTCTGTTGTACCCGACTGAATGTGTACCCCCACCACCGTGCTTGGTGCGAAGAGGAAAATCGATTGAGGAGACACTGCTCCAGAGGAGAACCAAACTGTGTTTGTGAAAGTGCTTTTTTATCGCATGAACAGCAAGTTTCTGTTACATTCCCCTGTTTTTTTTCGATGCTGAGATGCGTGGAATTGAAATGCTTGCCGAAAATAAAAATCTGTGATGTGTAAACAATAAATATACTGGCTGAATTTGTTACCAAACAGTAATTTTTGCAATGTTATGGGCAATACAAAGAGGTACCAACTTTTTGAGACCTGCAGAACTCATCTCACATTGTTGTATTTGAAGACTAGCAAAGAATTTCCAACAGAAGAATAGCATGCTGATCACGTGATTACGTGGATTAACGTGCTCCACCCTCGGAGAGCACATGACATGAGTTAACAAGCCACTGATGTTGGGTACAGATGCAGTGCGGTAGCGTAATGTGTAGAGCTTCCGGCTTGTCCAATGAGGTGCGTAGGTTCGATAATGGTCGATTGTAAATTTTGAAATCGTTTGGTCTTGTTCAACTTTCGTTGTTGATAACTATTTTCATGACGTCGGCAACACAATATTAGACGAAAACGAAATGGAATACAAATGATTTCACATTTAGCGTGCAGCAGTCATAGGAAAAATTGATTTAATATATCATGTTTCATAATTTTCAGATCCTGCCTCGGGCATGGACGTGTGTGATGTCCTTAGGATAGTTAGGTTTAAGTAGTTCTAAGTTCTAGGGGACTGATGACCTCAGAAGTTAAGTCCCATAGTGCTCAGAGCCATTTTGGTACCTTACAAACATTGGTAATATAAATTCTTTTTATACTAGGAACATTACATTAATAGGTCTACGTCTCGTTACTGTCGTACGCATTTATCAATAAATTTAAGGAGATATCTACGTGATTAACATTTTGCTACGTTGATTCTTCATATGTCAATGTGAAAGCCATAAACCAGCATGTAACCAAAATTCTGTAATCTCCCTTATTTTTAATCGCATAATAGACACATTTAGGTGCTGACAAAAATAAAATATAAAAATTAAATCATGACTAGTACAGGCCCCGGTACCAAGGCATGCCAAGCTCAGTTACTTAGCGAGAACAGAATCTGTTTCATTAATAATAAATCTCATCGTGCGTTTTCCACGGATGATTTATGGCCCGCCGTGGTGGCCGAGCGGTTCTAGGTGCTAAAGTCTGGAACCGCGCGACCGCAACGGCCGCAGGTTCGAATCCTGCCTCGGGCATGGATGTGTGTGATGTCCTTAGGATAGTTAGGTTTAAGTAGTTCTAAGTTCTCCTGGACTGATGACCTCAGCAGTTAAATTGGTTTCAAATGGCTCTGAGCACGATGGGACTTAACATCTGAGGTCATCAGTCCCCTAGAACTTAGAACTACTTAAACCTAAGTAACCTAAGGACATCACACACATCCATGCCCGAGGCAGGATTCGAACCTGCGAACGTAGCAGTCGCGCGGTTCTGGACTGAAGCGCCTAGAACCGCTCGGCCACCGCGGCCGGCTCTCAGCAGTTCAGTCCCATAGTGCTCAGAGCCGTTTGAACCATTTAAGTCCATAGTGCTTAAAGCCATTTGATGCTTTATGTTTTTCTTTCTATGAAATATGTTTTTTTGAAAGGTGCCAGGATAAACGAGTTATAGAGTACAAAGGAGGCCACATAATTAAACAAGGGCAAACTACACTAGATATTTACGAAAAACTAAGCATTAGAATAAAGTCCGCAGCTCGTGGTCGTGCAGTAGTGTTCTCGCTTCCCACGCCCGGGTTCCCGGGTTCGATTCCCGGCGAGGTCAGGGATTTCCTGTGCCTCGTGATGCCTGGGTGTTGTGTGATGTCCTTAGGTTAGTTAGGTTTAAGTAGTTCTTAGTTCTAGGAGACTGATGACCATAGATGTTAAGTCCCATAGTGCTCAGAGCCATTTGAACCATTTGAACCATTAGAATAAAAGTTACCGGTGGATTATTTAAAGGAAATGTCGATTCATACAAATTACATTGAGAATAAATGATGAAAAAATTGTAGTCTCCGAGAAGCATCGTGAGGTGCCCGAGAAGCATTGTCATACAAAGGTGGCAGTGTACGCTATGAGTACACGACATTTGTAAGAATACTGAGGTAATGTTGTTACCGTTTACCTCCCTCTTTCTCACGTGTGAACACGAAGGTGTTGCCATCCTGGATATGTATTCCGTTCGTATCAAGAATAATAATGCAACGTTTACCAGCTGCTCAGGGGATTGACACTGGCCTTGGAAGTGCCCTACACTTACCATAGTGTCACTGTAGTATCACTTTCTGCAGGGAGTGCCTGAAAGTTAGAACTCAGAATTTTTTATGTGAAAACCATTGAAGTTTTTTTAAATAAAACAAACGTTATTAACATTCTACATATTTATTCTTCGTGTCTACATATCTACAGCTCTCTGCCGCTAAATGCCTCCGAACTGTGGCTGTGTGTAACATAACTACGTCCGAGGCGCAATCGAGTTTCGAATTCGAAAAGTTCGTTCACAAATGGAGCAATCTCTCCTTCAGCATCATAATGCCAAACCACACGCATGCGCTGCGACACATGCATCAATCCGACGCCTTGAGTTCGCTGCCGTCGATCATCCTTCATACGGTCCCGACTTGGCCCCATCCGATTTTCATCTGGTTTCGAAACTTAAGGAACACCTTAGAGGACTTCACTCTGACAGTGACGAACTGGTACAAATAGAGGTGAGCTTGTGGCTCCATTAACAAAGTCAAACATTCTACAGTGACGGTATCGACAAACTGGTCTCTCGTTGGGAGAAATGTATTCGTCGCGAGGGTGACTATATTGAGAAACATATATATAGACAGGAAGAACAAAACCGTAGAATGTTAATATAATCTGTTTTATTTACATTGCTTTAGATTTGTCACGTGAAAAGTTCGGAGAGATTACTTTTCAGTATGCACTCGTAATATGTAACGTTAGTGCAAAATTTTTACTTGAGATTTGGTGAGAGCTATGTGTAAAATTTCGAGTGAGACATGAGAGAGATAACGTTCATTCTGGATAACTTCACAAACATTTAATTACAGAAATGAGTAAGAACTTTCAGTGCTGTCATGGTTGCTTGAACTATGTCGGAAGTCGCAGAGTGCGTTATGTAGGTCCTCACGTGCACGGAATTCTGTTGCCTCGGCGGCTACCGATAAACACTGCCTGACAAAAACGTGAAGCCCAAGGAGACATGGTCAACGTTGACGCCGTTGGTCGGTAAGTAAATGATCATAATTGGAATTTTCTGTGAGACGTAGAACAATCACTAGACTGTATTAATGTTGTTAGTGTTTAGAGATGTTTTGAGGGTGGTAGGACATACACGGGGCGAGAATAGCGTCAAATGTTGCGTGATCACTTGTGAAGGACACACAAATACCGCCTACTTAGGTCAGATGACGTTATCTGCACGTGATACAGAACGCAGTTGATCTTATTTTGGGTCTCCGTTTGGCCAGCTGGCAGAATCATTCAGTACCGCGATTTGTTGGGCATTTGGATGTGACAGTGGCCCAAAGTAAGATTGCGAATGTGAGGGAAGAAATACTCATCGTCAAAGTTCCGCTCGACCACGCCTGACAACAACACTGGAGGAACACCGAATTGTGTACCAGGCTTAGAGTAACCCCTCCACAACTGCGCCTACTGTCCGAGAGTAGGTAAGGGTCTCCCTGCAACAATGCGTATCACATCGCGCCATTGGTCGGAGTCTAGCAGCTGCCTGAGTAAGGAATTTTTACGTAGGCTATCGTTGAATCCACAATGCAAATGGCTGCGGTTGAAGTACTGAATGACCTGGAAACATTGACTGTTTATGAATGTCATCGCGTCGCTTTCAGTAATGAATCGGTGTTCTACACTACCCTGAATGACCATCCTAAGCGAATATGGCGGTCAACTGGGGAATAGTCCCTGCTTCTAATGCTTTGGAGAGGCACAGCTGTGTTACTTCTGGCATCATGAAGTGTGAAGCCATCAGGTACTATTTGAGATCACAGTTGGTAGTGATGAGGGAACAGAGAAGTTTGACGTCAAAGTGGTAGTGTACGATCATCCCGTATCGTCAAGAGTTACCTGTCAGGTGACAGAATTGTGGTGTCATTTTCCAACAGAACAATGCCCGTCTTTACTCGGCACGTGTGTCTATGAACCGTATGAACCATTGAGATAGCCTACTATCCGGGTTAGAGAGATCCCCACATCTGTGCTTGAAAGAACATATGTGCGGCAAGTTCAGTTGTTAAATTGATCGTAATGCCTAGCAACGACCAGCTAGCTACAACCGTTGTGGGCCAGATTTCCTCAGTAGAAGATTCCACTGCTTTATGACATCCTCCCTATCCGAATTAGTGCGTGAATGCCCCCAAGGGGTGCTGTATCATACTGATATGTGAGCTCATCCTGCCATCTTATTTGAAAGTTTGACTCGAGTCACTGAAATAACCTCCTTTGTTCCCTCAACCTTCGAATTTTCATTTCGTTTCCTCACCTTTTTTCAGGCTGTGTACTTACACTCGGTCGAGCTGGGTTGGTGGTGTGTTGACGTGTGGCAGGCACTGATGTTAGCTGGTCGCCACGTCTCGGCTTCATTGTGTCTCCAACAGGCTCATATGAAACACTACTCGATAATCCCCGATGTATTGTAGAATCTCTTCAAAATCTCGTTTTCCTTATCTATATAATAGCTTCGTTTTCCTTAACATTCTTTGTGTGGGTCCAGGTCTCCGGTCTGCACCACTACGGTTGGCTGCTTTCGTATATCCTATCCATCAGCCCCAGTTATTCTAAAAAGATCATCTCTGCTTTCTTTTTTCCATTCCTTAACCCGTTGGTCCTTTGGATTTCGCCGCCAACTTGCCGTTGGAGCGTTTCGTAGTCACTATCGTTCAAAACAGCATTCTATGCCGTCCCAAAATATGGCAGTCTCGGCGTATGTCTTGCCATCTTCCTAAAATTCTGTCCTGGCCAGCAAGGCATGGCGACGATTGCCAATGCTAATGCGTCAGAAAGATATGATCTTGGTTGGAAATTATACTACAAATTTACACCGTCTGTTAAGCAAGTTCCGAGAGTGACTTTTTTCTTGGTATATAAGTGAAGTCAGCTCACTTACCTCGATGGGCGCTTGAACTAAAATCTCTGAACAACGAATATGCATTCGACCTGTTAGTTGTGAGTGGACAGTGTTACGAGATGCGACCGTAGTGGGTCAATATTGTTGTGTGAAAAAATGTAATAGAGCCATATCTCTGAATGAATTGTCCAGGAGAATCTCCAGAATGTGTGAAGAAGAGAGAAGTGTTTGCGAAGTTTGTCTCGCACACCTTGGCTCTCGAACAAAAACTACAAGTGGACGCGTCCCGTGACGCAAAGGACTTTTTTGGTAATTTTTACGTTGTTGTATGAACGCTTTTTGCACCGTACTCAAGTCAGGGTGACTGCATAGGACACTAGAAGCATTACAATAATAATCTTCACATTTCTCTAATTTTTATTACATTCTTGAAACTTTTTTTGGATTGACGGGAACTGTTCGTTAGGGTTCGTTTAATTGTCAAAAAGAAACATTACGTAGATTTCACAAGATTCTTCGTGACATCAGAAGCAAGAATAAACGATATTTTTACCCGGAGACGAACAGTCAGTCTGTTACGCAACAAAGTAAACGGACATAATTCAAAATCGTATTTATACCATTTTACGACTAGTTTTGCCTTCATTGTTGGAATATTTCATCCTGGCCACGTTTGACAATCCACTCAAACGTCCACGTAACACCAATGAGGAATTTAAGTTCGTTGATGTGACAAGCAATGGACTACGACCAGCCATCCATCCTCCGAGAAGGAAGTTGCTGACATATTGACGGGATAATACGGAAGTGGCTGGCGCTGCGTCAGTAATCGGCAACATGATCAATAGCTCTTCCACGAGCACTAGAGACCGCGTGATTGCAGCAACAGTATTTAGTAGGTCTCTTATTACAGTCTTTTTGGACAAATTGTTTTTCCAGAACTCCACAAAGGCCTTTCTAGAGTTCTGAAAAATAACCTGCGCAAACAGACTGTAACAGGAGACCGAAGATAGCACTCTTCGCCTACACCAGTTTCACAGTTAAGCAGGCAAAACAAATAAGTTACGGTCTTCCTTACCAGTTCTGTTCTTTGTAGTGAGACAGAATAAGTTTTTATGAGGGAAAAAGTTAGTAAAGGTAGATATACGGAGTAAATACCATAATTGAAAGTACGTAGCCGAGAAGAATGGCGTTCAGTGGTTCCCTCTTCCAACTCGTTGAGTGATGGAGATAAACTTTCAGTCGTAAAAGTACCGTCGGATGTAACCGAAGCAAGTGTTATAGAGCCTTTACTTTTTACATTGCGTACACATGACGTAGTGGATAACGACATAAATTCCATGCTGCTTTCCGTAGACGATGTTGCTGACTACAGAGGTACTGCTTCCCATGCTACGCCCGAGAGAGCTCTTGAGTCGCACACGATAACGCGATTCACCCTGTATAACAAATCAAGGTTTGTAGAAAGGAAGATAACGTGAGCACAGAGTTTGTCGTGACAACAGTCTTGAATAAATATTTCTGGTATGGGAGTAACCGAAGCGTCCGATTTGACCCGTGACGTAGTCAAGATGGAGCCCATCGCTATTTTGGCGATGTGGCTACCATGACGTTACACTTAAAGACTCGCACGGACAAGAACAATACAATTATGCGAAATGTAAATAAAATAATTCGAAGAAAAACGTGAAACTAACGGGACAATTGCGAGAATTAAGTGTTTTGGGAGGGAACAAACAAAATAAACTGCATTCCTAATATAAAATAGGTACCCAAACAAAAACGTATTCAAATTTCTAGTGAGCCCAACATTACCAAAATCCACGAAATCATTATCGCAAACTTCATTTGACGTATGGAGTTTAAACAAAGTTTCCGGTAACTCGAAACCGCAACTCGCTGCAAAGACTTGCATTGGAATCTTCACTTGGCTTATTAGAACGAAGTCGATGACATCAAAAATCTGTGACTCGTTCTAGAAACTGGCACTGATGATTTCAGTCCCAATTTTTGGAACGAGTTGTTTCCTATCTTCAATCGCATAGCTAGAATAATCTCCACAATAGGAAGAAACCGAAACAAGCTGTACTTATTACTATCGAAAATCTTAACTCAGCCAAAACAAATAGAACGAAGTCCACGATACCAAGAAATCAAACTCTGCTGATCTAACTTATATAAGAAAAACGTAACCTGAGTGAAACAGCTAGAATTATCTACAGAAATCCTACTAATTTTATTTAAGCTCTATACCTCGAATGAAGAAAACACTAAACAAAGTAGTAATAAAAATTTATTAACATCATTTTCTGTTCGCAAACAATGCATAAACATTTACATAAATCAAACCCTCGCGCTATGCTTCAACAATAAAAACAAACAAAAATGTGCACACACACACACACACACGCCCGCCCACCCACCCACCCACACCCACACACACACGCACACAGACACACACACACACACACACACACACACACACACACACACACACACACACACACACACACACATAAACACACAATTAGAAAACAAAATCACCATAACTAAATAAAACAATATCATGAATGCCAGCCTATGCTTCTGGGATATAAAAGTTGGTAACAAAGGTTTTAAAAACTTGGCGTTGTAGTGAAACTAGTGCTACCAGAAAATTCTTAAAAACTATGTACAGTAAGTTGCGCCGTCTCCGCATTATTCAGCATTGAAGACAGCTAATCATGACGTGCGCAAATTCGAGGACCCTGCCAGGACAGTGATTTTCCTAAATCGTTTCAGGCAAATGCCGGGATGGTTCCTTTGAAAGGGCACGGCCGATTTCCTTCCCAATCCTTCCCTAACCCGAGCTTGCGCTCCGTCTCTAATGACCTCGTTGTCGACGGGACGTTAAACACTAACCACCACCACCACCTGCCAGGACATTCACCAAATTTGTTTTTCGTTTGGTTTCCTCAGATTGAACAATCTTACCTTTTCCCCACATTATTAGATTTATCACTTCTGAAGAAGGCACATTTTAACTGGTAATGAGCACTTGCACCAGTGCCGGCCGGGGTGGCCGAACGGTTCTAGGTGCTACAGTCTGGAACCGCGCGACCGCTACTGTCGCAGGTTCGTATCCTGCCTCGGGCATGGATGTGTGTGATGTCCTTAGGTTAGTTAGGTTTAAGTAGTTCTAGTTCTAGGGGACTGATAACCTCAGAAGTTAAGTCCCATAGTGCTCAGAGCCATTAGAACCATTTGAACTTGCACCAGTGGTAGCTCACGGACCCACCGATATCTGTGCATTACCGCATTTTAGCACGTGCAAGTACATGAAAATGCGTGCCTCTACATGACTGGGTAGCCTTAACGCTCGAAAACGCTGCAAACGTATTGAATTTTTTCTTGACAATATTTCCTATGCACATCCTATCTTACAACACCGCTACAAGCTTTTCTCAATATTTCTGACGACTGTATACTCGTCCCTGAACCCAAACGCAGGAATTTTGGTTAACTTCATAACTTCTCCGCAAACACGGCAGCTAACCTACTCGTCCACCAGACCATTCTACTGGAATACCTTGTCTTTGTCGGCATATTGTCGCCCATTGTACATGGAATGACGTACTAGAGAATTTCCTCATAAATACAAATACAAACAAACATTAAGTCGCCATCCACCTACAGCACGCTGAACTAACAATTCACAATCCCCATACAAACGTGTAACTAATAATTTTTAACACTACAATAACTCGTTTAAAACCCTTCAAACACACAGTTACAGTACGAAATATACAAGAAATATATAGCGCGTGATAAACGACATTACCCCAATTCGATCACGTACTAACGATACTGAAAAACAAATATGAAACATCGACTTTCAACACGGGAAAGCGCCACAACATTCTACAAAATGCCCTCTTCCAACACGCCTCATTTCAAATACGCTGTTAACCAAAACCATGATACAACACTGTTACGGCACGGATTAAAGCCGATGACAGGTACTGCATCTTTCGCTTGCCTCCACGTATTTCTCGATGAGTCATAATTGTAAGTTTTTAAAGACTTGGTCTGTCGTCATTGGCAGTATTTATCTGGAGAACATTAGGTATTTTATACCATTGGCCGAATTATCTCATGGAGACGTAATCATGTCAGATGTTACCAGAGATGAAAGACATCGACCTAGTCCGTGGGGGTGTAATTAGTGGAGTTATTACGAGAAACGTGAAGCCGACATCCTCTGCGTCAGCTGTCCGAAACATTAGCTTCTGGAGGAAGTGTTGTGATCAAAACCGGCACCTCGCATTATTCACGGGTGTACCAATGTTCTGATAATAGTCTAAACCTAACGTGTAATGGAATCTCGTTTCATTTGTGAGTGGACTTTTGAAGCGGTATTTTCTTTTATAAACATTAATTTTCATTTTACTGTTTATTTTTAGTGTAATGGTTTCATTTCTGACAAATCACTTTAGATTTCCTATCAGTACAACACGAAAAGCTCTCTGGGTGAACACTGTGAGAAGAAAGAGGCTGTGATTTATTGTACCAGATTTTCTTTCGAGTACGTTTAGTTCTTAATCAAACATTTGTTACATTTTCGGTAGCTTCCATGTGTGTACTTAATTATACAACAAAATTAACTCAAGTTAGTTAATAAAGGAGAGACCCTGACTGTTTTGCAGTTACATTCCATTCACATTATGCTGATGAAGTATCTCCACTTTTACCAATCGTATACAACACCTTGCCCGACGAAATGATCGTAACTAAAGCCTGGAAGGTAATACAAGTCTTACCACTTCACAGAAAAGGAAGTGGTTTGCTGAATTATGCGTCGACTCAAATAATTGATTTTTGTAGCAAGATTCTGAAAAAAATACTGTGTTCCAATATTATAAAATACCCCGAAGGAAACGGTCTATTTGCAGATATACATCACTGATTTAGAAAGTACTGTACTTGTGGAACAACTCACTCCCGATTCACATAATTAACGAGTGCTATCGAGAGGAGATCTCAAGTTTATTCAGTTTTTCTAGGTTTGCTAAGGGCTTTACAAATAGTTAATTACATGTGGCTTCTAAACAAGCTACGTGCCTATGGTGTGTGACTGGATTCGTGATTTCATGTTAGAAAGGTCATAAGTTGCAGCAATCTTGTGAAACTGATGTTATATCTGGGATTCCCCACGGAAACGTTATAGATCCGCTGCTGTTGTTAAATTATGTAAACGATTTAAGAGACAATCTGAGCAACAGTCTTAGACTGTTTTCAGCTCATGCTGCCGTTTACCGTCTACTAAAGTCATCCAAAAATCAACAAGAATTACGTAACGGTTTCGACAATATACCTGCATGATCGGAAAAGTAGATTTGTTGCACCCTCCAAGTGTTCTGTCAATGGCACACTATTTTCATCTTCTCTACAACATTTTGCGTATGGTACTTTCGGTTTGAGTTTAGTTAAATCGACTGTCTTCACATTTGTATGATTTTTCTTTTCAACAAAATTTAACGATACATCCTTAGTACTCATGAAGAGAAACCGAATTTTTTTATAAATATTCAGTTAAATTTCTGTAACATGCTACATTACCCACATTTACAAGTTGTACAGTATGCATGGCGGTTTGTTGCTTGAGTAGAAACATAAGCAGAGTGTGTTCACGCGCACGTATCCTTATTACAAGACAGTCATCGATCGGACAAAGGAATGAAAAAAAAGTGCCTACAGGGACGGCGTGAACTGCGGTATAACGGAAGTTTGGTGTGGTGCCCCTTGTTGGGTGGCAACCCGCCAAACGGGAGTGTGCGGCGCGCGGCGTGTGTTCCGGAAGCAGGCGCCGGCGTCAGCTGGCGCAGATATGGCGCGCAGCCGACCACACCTAACAAGGCGTGTGTGTGTGTGTGTGTGTGTGTGTGCGTGTGTCTGTGGAGCCTGCAGTTCCCCACACTCTGCCTCCCAACAACGTGTCCTGCACAGCTGCGTCAACACTTTTCAGAGCTGTTCAAGACTTTCACGACCACAACAAGTAACTGATGGCGTGAGATGCGCGTGGTCGTTCTCAACTATTGCGGTTAACCGACAAACTCAAAATTGCCGACCATTGATGGAAAGTACCGAACAAATCTTTCACGTTATGTAACAGTATGTCTTACATCCAACATAATGATGAATGTTGTGATTATTTAATTTCTCTGAAGTATATTTAAAATCAGTTCAAATGATATATCAACCCAACACAGAGATAATGATGTCCAGTGATTGATTTAAATTAATCTATGTTTTCCAGAATCAAATCCGTTATCTACTTGTGGATAAAAATATGTCCACATTTGGAAATCTATGTGTTGTTATGGTCAATCCGAAGATCGGTTTGATGCAGCTCTCCACACTAATCTATGCTAAGCAAGCCTATTCATCCCTGCGTAACTACTGCAACCTACATCCATATGAAGCTGCTTTCTGTTTCATTCCTTGCTCTGCCTCTACTGCTCTTACCCCTCGCACCCTCCTCCATTAACAAACTGATGATTTCGTAGATACCTACTTCTAGTCCAGTTTGCGAAATAATGTCCTTTTCGTTTCCTAATTCCATCATTTTTGAATCATTTAATTAAGCTACTCTCCCATGCCTTTGTTCTATTTTTATTGATGTTTCTTTTGTAACCACTTTGCAAAGCTACATCCATCCCGCTCAGCTGATGTGCCGAGTCCTTTGCTATCTCTAACAGAATTTCAATGTCGTCGGCAAACAACAACCACTTTCATTCTCTTTCCAAATGTCTCCTTCCTGTCCCTTAGTATTTTGCGCAGCTTAAAAACAGAATAATATCAGAGTATTGTCCATCCCTAGTCTGTACTTATTAGACTCATTTCATTCAACAAGTCCTATAATTCATCTTCACTTTCACTGAGTGTAGAAAACTCATCAGCGAAATTCATCAATAACATTTCTCCCTAAATTTTAATGTCCCTATTGAACCTTTCTTTTATTGCTTGGACGTATACACTGAAGAACAGCAGGTACGAAAGACTTCATCTTTATCTTTCACTCTTTTCGATCTGACCACTTCGTTCTTGGTTTACGATTCTTGCTATTTCCACTTGTTTCTTATATACATCACGTATTACCCTCATCTCAGTGTTTTACTCTTAGCCGGCCGGGGTGGCCGAGCGGTTCTAGACGCTACAGTCTGAAACCGCGCGACTGCTACGGTCGCAGGTTCGAATCCTGCCTCGGGCATGGATGTGTGTGATGTCCTTAGGTTAGTTAGGTTTAAGTAGTTCTAAGTTCTAGGGGACTGATGATCTTAGAAGTTAAGTCCCATAGTGCTCAGAGTCATTTGAACCATCTTACTCTTACTTTTCTCAGATTTTCGAGCATCAATAACAGTTTTACACTGTCGAACGCATTTCTTTGGTAAACAAATCCAATGAACGTGTCTTGATTTATCTTAAGCCTTGGTTCAGTTATTATCTCTGGTGCCGCTACCTTTCCGAAAGTCAGACTGACATCATCTAGGTATTGATCATCTTTTCCGTTCTACTTTATATTATTCTTGTCAGAAACTTGGACAAACGAGACGTTAAGACGATGGTGTGATAAACGTTGAAAATATAGGCCCTTGCAAACATCGGGATTGTGTGGAAAATGATTTTCCCAAAGTTGGTGGTATGTCTCCTGTCCAATGCAGTTCACACAGCAACGTGAATAGTAAATTTGTTGCAACATTTCCTAACAACTTTATAAATTTTTACGAAATGTTTTCTACCCCTTCTGCCTTATTTTATCACAAATCTTCCAATTTGTTAAACTGTAACTCTAACTGATGATCTTCTATACCTTCCGTATCCTTTCTCATCCATCACGTCATCAAATACGTTAATTTTACCAAACGGGCTTTCCACTTCTCTGTATGAAAACTCAGTCCTTCCGACGACCGTCCAATTTTCGTTATCTTCGAATTTTTACATCAACCTGTGACTTAACTGTCTTTAAAAATGGTTCAAATGGCTCTGAGCACTATGGGACTTAACATCTGTGGTCATCAGTCCCCTAGAACTTAGAACTACCTAAACCTAACTAACCTAAGAACATCACACACATCCATGCCCGAGGCAGGATTCGAACCTGCGACCGTATCAGTCGCGCGGTTCCGGACTGAGCGCCTAGAACCGCGAGATAACTGTCTTTAACTTCCTGTTAATTTTATTCCTAAGTGGCTTACAGCTATAATCATGCCTTTCCCTGATCATCTCTGAAGTTTCTTCTGTCGTTGATCAGTTAAAGTATTTCTTCTCTCATTTAATGATTCTTCTTCGTTAACAGCCTAGCATCTATGTTTGTCTACCCATATTATGTGCTATCCCTGTTCAAAGATGTTCATTGCTCTTTAACTGAACTACTTACGATGGACTCGAGTCACAAATATATAACCTTAGAGTACTTCAAATGCAGTCCTTTTCTTTCCAAATTAATTCTTCTCGACGATTCTGTTAAACTTCATACTACTTTTTATCATTACTAATTTGTGATCCGAATTTGTAGCATCTCCTGAGTACGCATTAAAATCAAATATATTTCTGACCACGAATCTAGAGTATTCCTGTCTCTCTGGGCATTTTTCAAACATTTTGCAATTTTTAATAGTGTATTCCTATTTACCAAATGAAATTTAAGGAGAACCTAGTTACCCTTCTTCCTCCTTCATTCTTACTACCAAGTCTCCATTTTTCCGTAACTCTGTCTTCTATTCCTTCACTACTACCACATTCAATTATTGGATTATCCCGAGCCTTAACATACGTTATTACCTGTTCAGTATCATCAAACACTTTTTCTATATCTTCCTCTTCTGCTTGTGACATCGATATGTATACCTGAACTAGTCTGGTTATCGTCAGTTTACTGATGATACCGATGAGTAAAAACCTATGAGCGAGCTGTTCTCAGTAGCTCAGTCCATAGCTTCCTATTCATTACGAATCCTGCTCCCTTTGTACCGTTTCCTGTTGCTGTTAAGTTCACTGAACATAAATACTTATCTTTTTTCCAATTCACTTGACTGGCACCAACTGTATCGAAATTGAGCCTTTACCCTTCTCTTTCCAGATTCTTCCTCTACCACGTTTAAAGTTCTAACATTCCATGACTTGAGTCGCAGGATATTCAATTTTTTTTCCTCATAGGCTTCGCTTCCTTTGCAGCCCCTCCCGGAGATCCGAATGGGGGTCTAATACGGAAAATTTTGCAAATGAATTAATCAAAGCGACATTTTTTTTCAGTTACTGGCCACATATATTGTGGATACATATTATGTGTCTTTAATGCAGTGTTTTCCAATGCCTTATGCATCCTCATGCCGTTGGTCAATGCTGGTTCTTCAGCCTTTTGTGGGCAGTTACCCTTCCCATAGGGCAAGATGTTGCCTTGAAACTGTGTCTGCTCCTCCCTCCTCTTTCGGAAGGTCGGTGGCAGAACGAGGGTGATTACTTATAACACAAGTCTTCGGCCACCGTTGGCAATAAATTTTTATTCAAAATTTAGGAAATGGCTGGGTTGAACTAGAGAACCTGGTCGTTTTTATTACTAGTCAAACCCGCTACCCTTTTTCGACTTCTTTTTATTATATGTTTCTGCATTTCTTCCGATGCTGGTCCCATGTCACATGACTCAGGTTCCATCCATGAGAACTTCACTCAGTTTTTTTATTGCAAAGGGTGGCCAGTCCCCTGATCGAATACGCTAGCATCATCCTAGACCACGAGTAGTTTAAGCAAAATTGTTGAAAAATAAATCGAGTACATTTTATACTACATTTAATTGTTATATAAACCATCGATTACAGATACTTCACCCTTAGAAATACCTGTCCTATCAACTTGAATAATTGTCGATGATAAATTTGGTCGCCCTGGTCTGGGGCAGTTATAAACAAGTCACTCCAAAATTGAATACAGTACGCTACGATTAAATTTCAGTTGCTTTCTCTGAAAACCTACGAAGGTGTGGTATATAGTGCCACTTTTTCCATGGCGTTTGGTGGGCGCCTCTACCGCATCCTCATTAATTTTCCGGAACTCGATGCTTCGTGGCGGACTGGATAGCACACAACCGTAAATTTTTGTTTTTCAAAATTACTAATAAAAGAATCTTTTGATACTTTTTGCCGTTCTTCCATCACTCACCAGCCATTTAAGATTCTTTATCTCCCCTCTTTTACATTTTAAAATAATATTTTACAGGAGTATAAAATGACGTTTGTAACTGCAAAGTTATCAAGTAAGGAAAATCTGAACTTTAAAGTATACGAAATAAATCAGTTTTTGTATCTACAACTAACGATTTACTATGTTGAGAAGGTTGACTACCCATTTCATATAGATTTCAAATTTTTAAATTATTTTCATTTGTCATTTTGATATTTGCCTGTATCGTGCAAGTACAGCTCATTGTGGACCACCATGATGATGCTGAAATGATGAGGAAACACAGACACCCACTCACCAAGCAGAGAAAATCCACAACCCGGTCGGGAATCGAACCAGTGACCCGATGATCCAGAGGCAGCAACGCTAGCCACTAGACCACGAACTGCGGACGGGAGAGAGAGAGAGAGAGAGCAAGGGAGAGAGGCGTTAACTGCTAGCGGCGGCCCGGAGTGTCGGTTTCAGGCTGCCCATTTTCTCTGATCTCGTCTTCTCGATAGCAGTGACGTAATTCCTGTCTTACTGTACATCTTTTTCCAAAACTCCTCTTCAACGTCTTCTTATGAGGACCATGACTAGCAAATGGCCTCACAGAACAACCTGGGCAGCCTGTCTGTACCCTGTATAGTGAATATAGCGGGGGCAATAATTTTTAATCAAATCTTTCATTGTAAACAATCTCGTGAGATGCCCAAATCCTTGGCAACCTGACCAGACCCCCTCTAACTCCTGTAAATGACTCTTCTTCTTTAAAAGCTGTCAGTTTACTGAATTGCCTTTCCTCGCTCTTGTGCCCTTGTCCCGCATCTGTGAAATTTCGGAGTAGGTGTTAATGAATTTGGCACCGGTAACGTAAGGGATGGCCGGATGGCCTTCCTGTCACCACCCTGTTACTTCCCAAGACGGAATATGTGTGCCCCAACTGTCTGGGTCTTCTACTATTCATGCGAAAGTGAGCGAAAGTCTTATAGGTATTAGCGAATCGTATAACTGAGGTAGGGCTAGGGTACCAGCCCCGTATTCAGCTAGTGAGCCTTCGGAAACCACCTAAAAACTATGTACTGTCTGCCCGGAGCACCGACACTCGCCGGTAATCCGCGGGGAGGATTCGAACCGAGGCCGGCGTACCTCCCCGTATAGAAGCGCCGCTTTAATGCGCTTGGCCATCTGGGTGGGTGATGCCCTTGCATTATTAACAAAAAATAATACACTGCAGGTTGCAAAGATTATCACATTGCCCTGTTATCATAATATTACCGCTAGTACTTCTCGGCCTTCTTGGTAAAAGAAGTACCTACACCCTACAGAACGTAAATTACCAACACCGTATAAACAATATGTTAGTCGAATGAATAAACATCATTATCTTAAATAGCAAAAAAATAATTTAAAAGGCAGGAACTTTAATGGAACACACCGGTGAAAGCCACAGCTACGGCTAAAATTTACAAATTTTCTTTTCCACTGATGATATAAATATTTCAAGACGATGTGGTGGACAAAACTGCTACGATTAAGTCAAAAATAATATTTACTTGTTCGGTGTTTGCGAGGGCACTCTGAGCACATACGATGGACCACAATCCGGAATTTGCTTTTTACTTTCATCTTCACTCGATGTGAAATTGTGTGTCTGTGCAGCAGCTCACCCCCAATGGTAACCAATATTTGCCGGCCGAAGTTTACAACGTGCATCACGAATCACGACCACAAATTTCGCGCGGGCACAAACACGGCAGTGTTTGCCTACCGAAAGCTGCGTATCTCTGCAGCTATCACGCATCGGGGCGTAAAGTGCGCAGCAGCACGCAGTTTTGTGAGCTCCGGCCGTGACTAAATTCTACCAGTATATTTCCCATATCATATTTGCACAACGAGAGAATTTTCGCTTTAGCGTTTCCGACTGACTGTTTTGCGCATTGCAGGATATTTATTTGACTATGAGGAGTATCGCATGAAGTGGACAAAAGAGGGAAGTACAGGGTGGCTATAATTAAAGTTAAAATTTCAAAACGCTGTAGAAATAACACCACTGTTCAGAATGACATCAAATTGCAACGGAATATTATCGGAGAAGGGGGAAAACGTATGGCTGAAGAAAAATAAATTGTTACAAAACGGATGGAGCTGTAAGCATCATAATTTAATAGTGGTCGACTACAAATGACAAATGAATCATACAACAAAGCCTAAGGTGTACGTTTGACGTTAAACAAACTGTACTACTCAGTGTGCATGGGTGTACAGTTGTGATATTGTTGCTTACGTAAACCCATCCACCACGACAAGATCATATTGCATCAGATGGGAAAAATAGGTTTTTAATTGTCCTGAGGCCAAACACCACTTAAAAAGCATCACTCAAATCGGTTTTAGTTGTCCGGAGGCCAAAAACCGCATAAAAAACATCAATCAAAATCAAATCGGATTACTAATTTCCGTGTGACTGGAGCAGAACATATTCAATTCGCTGTCCACCGTTTTCTGGAACAAGTTGAAAACGAGAAACAGCATGTTCCACAACTGATCGAAGTGTTGCCGGGGTCACATTCAGAATGTGTTACGCAGTGTGTGCCTCCAATGCAGCTCAGTTCGCAATCGAAACACCGAACACAACATCTTTCCGACGGCGCCACAGCCAGAAGTCACACGGATTAAGATCACGTGATTGAGACGACCAGGCTGAAGGCAAATGGTGGCTGATAATTCTAGCACTTCCGAATTGGCGCTTCAGCAGCTGCTTAAATGGATTTGCTGAGGTGCGGCGTCTTGCACAAAAATGATCCATCCAAACATCCACTGTTAGTGAGCTAGAGTGACGTGATTGCACAAAAGGCATTCATAGCGCTTACCAGTGACGGTACAGGTAACAGGACCGGAAGCATCTGTCTCTTCGAAAAAGTATTGCCCTATGATAAATGATGCCGCAAACCTGCACCACACATTCACCTTTTCAGGATGAAGTGGAAATGGACGTCGACACTGTGGGGCCAGCAACGGACCAACGATCGCCCAATGAACAATGTGAGACGTCACCTACCGCAAACAACGATCGCCGAAGCGTCGCAAAAAGCGTCTCCATAGTTCAAGTGATACGTCATCCCCTAGCCTAGGGGACACGAAAGTTATTCTATCCGAAGAGAGGCGTGACATGGAGGACGATGTGTCCCGGCAGCCACATCGAAATGCAGCAGAGAATGTCTCTGTGACTGATGACCAATGTGACTGGGCAGGACCAGTCGAAAGGATACCGGAATTAGCATCCCTACTTCACGATGGCTCACTTACAGGACGCACACTATAGGACGAAAAGAAAGGAGGGCATCCACTGGCAGGCAACACTCTGAGCATGAATAGTGCACTAAAGACTTTGACGTTTACAATGACATGACAGCATGTCGACGATAACGAACCAATCATGTAATGTGGGAACAGGGAACTTTAAAACCACTCGATCGCTTGCATAGATGCGAATTTTCCTGAACATGACTTACGCCACAGACACTGATATTCTGCTGCTTCAGGAGACGTGCATTGCTGCCTTTCCCGACGTGTGTGGTTACAACACTTACCTAGGGCCGACTCTAGACGTAGGACGTGGCACGGCTATGTTAGTGAAGGGATTCCGGTGTGTCACCCCTATTATCTCCTCTCGGCCTGGGCTTTGGCGATGACAGTGAGCGGCATCCGTATTGTCAATATCTACGCACGGTCCAGATGTGACAACAGAAGGGCGCGTTCGCTGTTCTACGCGGAGAAGACTGCGCCCCTATTCTGTGGCAGATAAGATCACATCTTGGTAGAAGGGGATTTTAACTCTATTCCCACACCGAAGAGTGTCTCTTGGTGAGCTCTATCTGCAACAGCATTGAAGCACAATGCCTCGTCAACGTGTGTATCGTCAACGCAGCCACCGCATGCCTGTCTACAAACATATTATTAGACTCGAGAATAATAGACTCTGCAGGCAGCGGCAGGCGGAGGTTATCCCGTACGCGTGCTGTAGTCTCCAGCAGCACGCGTACCCTGGCGCGCCGGCTTGGCGCTGAACCAAGTCGGAAGGGGGAGGGGAAGGGGGGAAGAGGGAGAGGGGGGGGGGGGTTGTATCACCAACTCGCTAGGCGCTCAGCGGGCAGTGCGACACACACTATGTTTTCGATTTTTTTTTAAACTCTTGCATACTTGAGCCTCCGGTTCGCGATGTACGCTCTCCGGTTGCTGAAGTCAGGGATCACAATTTATTAATAATTACAGTACAAAGTAATATCTCCAGTAACAGTTCCTGCTGTGCGCTGCACACAATCTGCCGAGACATGACTGACACTAACGGACACGTGAGAAAAAATCCATGGGCATCGTGAGGGCTACAACGTTTTTACTAGCCACTCGGCGAGCGGACTGGATCGGATTAATGTTTCTGACGGATTAAGAGATAACGTATTGCTTGCTGAACATTGGCCCACAGTAATATGCTACTTATTGTATGTTTCTACTTCAGTCTGGACGTGTTACTTCTCTTTCAATGTTGTTTGTAAACATTGTAACTTCTTTGGTGATAACACTCAGTAAATGTCTGAAGATGGCCTTGTAAGCCGAAAACCGGTTAACAATAAAAGTAATATTGTAGAACAAAAGCAAACTGATGCTTTTCATTAATTAATTTTTTTTTTATTTTTAATCTTTGGTCGCTTCATTTTCATCATCATATCAACTTTTATATTTGCTCTTATTTTCCTTCCTATCAATCTTGTTCGTTTAGAATCTGCGTGTGTTGCCTATAAGCTGTAAATGAGTTTCTGCCAAGACTGTTCATCCATCGGAATCGCGTCAGCTCCCGTAGCAAAAGTGAGATGTTACAGTTCGCTTTTGGAACTAAAAATAAATTTTTTCTGTCTTGAGTTTGCTCGTACAGGTTACCTTTAATCGCCGCTAGCAATTCAAGCGTGGTTAATAGTTTCGCTGCACGTTGCTGACCGCCATTTTCTTGACTACATTGCACCTCACTGGGTTGTGGTTATGTTAGGACACGAGTGTAAATTCAGGACCACAAACGGCGTTATCTGCCCCTGTTCAGTCACTGATCATTTAAAATCAGCTGTGGACGGAGCATTTCCTGTTCCCACCATACTCGATGGCAGCAGCTTCCAACATGCCTTTAAACGGGCGGTACACGATGTGGTAATACTGCAGCGCCAAGTGACAGCGGAATGGGAATAGGCCAGGCAAAATTAAAGTTCCCCATACGCTTCTAAATTATCTTTCTCCGCTTAGAGACATTCAAACATAGGGTTTTGTTGTTGCAAATCACTCTCTCAGATTACTGTGTTAGGTAATACGTAGCACACGTGGTTAGTAGGTCCTGATAATTCAGTGAAACCTCGTCGTCTAAGGGCCGGTGAAACATTAAACCATCCCTAGTATCGCCGAGAGGTATCAGTGCACATTTTCTCTCTACAAAAAGTTGTTCCCCATAACGTGACCGAGCGAGGTGGCGCAGTGGTTAGACACTGGACTCGCATTCGGGAGGACGACGGTTCAATCCCGCGTCCGGCCATCCTGATTTAGGTGTTCCGTGATTTCCCTAAATCATTCCACGCAAATGCCGGGATGATTCCTCTGAAAGGGCACGGCCGACTTCCTTCCCTAATCCGATGAGACCGATGACCACGCTGTCTGGTCTCCTTCACCAACCAACCAACCAACCAACCATAACGTGATCCGTTACTCCTAGACGTTTGATGCAAATACTCTGAAACAACTTCTATAAATATATTTTGTCATGTAACACATTACTCGAAATAAAACTATTAATTTTTCGTGAACGATTCAAGATATCTAGACCAGGTTTTCGTCAATTGACAGTACGCAGAGGAGAACGATAGTTTGGCGGGTCGTCAGGCGCAGTTATCGTACACACACTGAAGCGCCAAAGAAAGTAGTATAGGCATGCGTATTCAAATACAGACATATGTAAACAGGCAGAATACGGCGCTGCGGTCGGCAATGCCTATAAGAGACAAGTGTCTGGCGCAGTTGTTAGATCGATGACTGCAGCTACAGTGCCAGGTTATCAAGATTTAAGTGTGTTTGAAAGTGGTGTTATGGTCGGCGCACGAGCGATGGGAGAAAGCGTCTTCGAGGTAGCGTTGAAGTGGGGATTTTCCCGTACGACCATTTCACGAGTGTACCATGAATATTAGGAATCCGGTAAAATATCAAATCTCCGTCATCGCTACGGCCAGAAAAAGATCCTGCAAGAACGGTACCAACGACGACTGAAGAGAATCGTTCAACGTGACAGAAGTAGAACCCTTCCACAAATTGCTGTATATTTCAATGGTCAGCCATCAACAACTGTCAACGTGCGAACCATTCAACGAAACATCATCGGTATTGGCATTCGAAGCCGAAGGTTCACTCGCGTACCCTTGATGAGTGCACGACATAAAGCTTTACGCATCGCTTGGGTCCGTCTGTCAAATTGTATCGAGCGGCTGGACGTGTCCGGGTATGGAGACAACCTCATGAGTCCATGGGCCTTGCATGTCAGCAGGGAATGTTCAAGCTGATGGAGTCTCTGTAATGGTGTGGGGCGTGTGCAGTTGGAGTGATATGGGAACCCTGATAGGTCTAAATACGACTCTGACAGACGACACGTACCTAAGCATCCTGTCTGATCACATCCACTCATTACCATTGTACATTCCGACGGACTTAGGCAATTCCATCAGGACAATACCACACCCCACAAGACCAGAATTGCTACAGAATGGCTCCAGGAAAATTCTTACGATTTTAAACATTCCGCTGGCCACCAAACTCCCAAGCCAGACACGAACATTATTGAGGATATCTGAGATGCCTTGCAACGTGCTGGTCAGAAGAGATCTCCACCCCCTCTTACTCTTACGGATTTATGGATAGCCCTGTAGCTTTCATGGTGTCAATTCCCTCCTGCACTTTGTGAGACATTAGTCGAGTCCATGCCAAGTCGTGTTGGGGACTTTTGCATGCTCGCGGGAGCCCTAAACGATGTTAGGCAGGTGAACCAGTTTCTTTGGCTCTCCATTGTATATTAGAAAGCTCTTGGAAAGACGAGTATAGTGATAACACTGGTTAATGTTGGAGTTCAATATTTTCTCAAAAGCATCCGAGAAATGTGCTGAAAGTGAAAGGCAAGCCGGCCACAATCGCCTATTGGAGTAGCTCCCGTAGGTTAATTTATGTACAGTATACTAGATTTGTTAAAAGGCGACTTGACTGTTTTAGTGTTCTGAACTACCTTGTTTTGTATTTTGTTGGTTGTGTGATAATTTGTTATGAATTTGTGTGTTTTAAACAGTTTTGCAAGTTGATATGAGATGTTACAGAGAAATGGCACGGAGATGTATTTAAATTTATCTGCTATTGACGGCTGCGCTGTTGATGCTGTTTGGTTGGTTTTTAACTTTTCATCTCATTTGTCAACTATGGACAAGGTATTAATGTTCCTGATTTATTATTGTGATGTGGTATGTCCTTTTTTGAAGGAAAAGTGATAGGTCTAAAGTACCTAGCCATGTTGTGGGAACGAACTTTGCCAGCAGTTCACCAACATTACCGAGATGAAGATTGTTTCCTTTTCTCTCTTTTTTTCAACAAGTCGGTGCACTGTCACATTACCAACGAGACGTGCGCTAATTCCTGGATGTAACATTGTTCGAGAGGTGGATAGGGCGCCGGGTAAGTGTTGGTTTCCACCCACATCTGCGACATAACGCCGTTCGACTTCTTCCTGCGGGGAACTCTGGAAGACATCCATCGTCTACGCCACAAAGCACGTACGCTTGATCACATGAGAGAGGCGACTCTGATTGCCTGTGAATCCATTCCAATGGCAACCATAATATGTGTGTGTGTCTCTTCCGCAGAGCTGCAGGCGCTGTACTGCTGCCGATGAAGGACATTTTGAACATTTTCAAGACTAAAATGTCATCAGTAATGCCGTGACCAACCACGGGACTTAAAAATTTAAAGTTTTTGTTATTTTTGATCGAGTAATTGAAGTTCAAATATCGTAAATCGCTTTGTGGGCACCCTGCATCCACACACACACACACACACACACGTACCCTGCCCGACAAAGAAAGGAAACCACCGAGAAGGCAATGAGCGAACGAAATGAAACTTCGCGGATTGAGGGTGTATGCAGGGTGAGTCACGAACTATTGCCACCTAGAATAACTCCGAAAGTACGATAGGAGCTGAAAAGTTTGTCGGACAAAAGTTGCATAGGACAACGGGGACCATAATATGACGTTGGTTTTTTGTTGCTAGGTGGGGTCGCTTCAGAGATATGAAGGTCGACTTTGTTTTTTTTTTTTTAATGGGATGCTATCTATGGTTTGGTACTTATTTTCTGGTATCGGCTATCGAAACGAATCCAATGACGTGCAACAGTAAGGTCTTTAAAGGTCAACAAAGGTCAAATAGGTGGCATGAACATCCATATACTGAATGTGTTCGAAGTGATGACCATTGGTATCAATACAGTGCAGAAATCTTCTTATCATGGATTGAGTGGTATTCCTTATCACTTCGGCACTTATCGAAGCAGATGCTCTGACAATCCTCTCTCTATCTCCTGCAAATAGTAAACATTCGCCGAATACGTCATTTCCATCTAACGCGTCATTGACATGTAAACACCATTCGGTTTCACAAGGCAACACTAATAGGAACGGTAAGACTAGCACCGTCGAATCAAGTGAATGTGAATGATGTATTCCTTCGAAGAACATGTCTAAATGCTTCTCATTCACAGAGAATGCCAACGAAATTCAGTGAGAGCTATAGACTTATATGCTGAAATATATCCTCAACGTACTCACCCTACACGTCGTACATTTAAATATGTGTATGATAAATGGAGAACAACTGGATCTTTAACGCATCGGAAACATATTCGGCAAAGGAAAGTAACTAACGAGGAAACGGAAATTGTTACTATTGCCACTGTTATTCGAGATCCTTGTGTTGGTTCGCGTCAAATCGCAAAGGAATCCGGTATGAGCCAGAGTAATGTTGTTCGTGTTCTGCATCGCCATAAATATTATTCTTACCGTATCAGTCTCCACCAACATTTAGCTGATAGGGATTGTATGCGTCGCACTGACTTCTGCCGATGGGCTCAACTTCAGATTCATAGGGATGACACATTTATTAATTTCATTTTATTTACTGACAAGGCTACATCACGAACCATGGAAATGTTGATTTGCATAACATGCATTACTGGGTGACTGAAAATCCATGTTGGCTGCGGCAAGTTGCACACCAAAAACCGTGGTCGGTGAATGTATGGTGTGGGATTCTGGAGGACAGGATTATAGGCCCCTATTTCATTGGAGGAAATCTCAATGTTAGGAAGTACACCACATTCCTGCAAGAAACACTAAGTCTGTTATTGGAAGAAATACCTTTAGGAACAAGGAACAGAAAGTGGTATCAACACGATGGGCGTCCGCCACATTTTTAGCTGATTGCTAGAAATGAGTTGCAGAGATTATAGCATCCCATTTTTTTAAAAAAAATACTGACCTTCATATCTTTGAAGTGACCCCACCTAGCAACCAAAAACCAACATCATATTATGGTCCCCGTTGTCAAAAAAAAAAAAAAGGCTTCAAATGACTCTGAGCACTATGAGGCTTAACATCTGACGTCATCAGTCCCCTAGAACTTAGAACTACTTAAACCTAACCAACCTAAGGACATCACACACATCCATGCCCGAGGCAGGATTCAAACCTGCGACCATAGCAGCAGCGCGGTTCTGGGCTGAAGCGGCTATAATCGCTCGGCCACAGTTGTGAGTTGATTCACATATGTATTTAACAGTTTCTGTACGTACTAGAGAGCATTAACAGTTTGGTGAAAGAACTGTATTACGATGCATACACCAGATATTACGCATCAAACACCAGTTTTGAGATTATGCAACAGCTCTTCAAAATACTGATGAAGTTTTTCTGATACATGATTACGCATGTTCTATGAGTTAAAAAAAAATAACAGACGTAACTAGACCACATCAGAAAAAATTAGAAACTGAGAGCCCAGAAGTCCTGATTTCGCTTCACTCCATTACTACTCGCAGAATTTTTTCTGGACGCTTCAACTCACGCACAACTCTAAAAGTTGTAGGGATACGGGTGCAGTACCTTTGTCATAATATTTCAACAAAACGATGGAAAACGCACATATAAATAGAAGTGAACTTACGTCAGAATTTGTTACAGACTTTTCTTCACTCATTGTATCATGGTGAAAATCTTTTCAGATAGTTTTGGCTTTTACTCACTACAAAGCTCATTTCACGCCACTTCGGCACTAAATTTTGGGCTGCAGACTTTTCGTGAGATTTTGAAAAACACTACTAGTCAAATTCTTGCAAAAGCAGTCCTGCACACGTATTCCGGGAATTGTGTTCCGCATAACACTCGATAGTGAACAGACACTGTTTTACTGTGAGAAACATTTTTGTAACATTCAACTGGGCGTCTGCTTTTGTCTGCCACTAAAACATAGTTACACAGTGAAGTGCTCGGAACAGACCACGCAGGAGATGTTAATGCGTAGATGTCTGACAGCAATTAATTGGTGCATCGTAATCACCGTTTACAGCATTCTCTGTGAACGGCATTTCTCCTGTTCATTAACAACCATCAGTGTCATGTCAGTGTTATAAATATTTCCTGAGGGAGTTCTATTTGACCCGGCCTGTATATACACGGGGCGTTCGCAAAGGTATGTCCGATCGAGCGCAAAATGGGAATCACAGCGAAAATACGGTGAGCTTTGCACGGATGTTTTGGGCGGTGTCTTAGGTAGGTGCGTCGATCGAGTCACGTCACTCTTCTGAGAGCACAGTGGGCGTGCAAAGATGCCCAGAGAAAAAGTGTCTCCCTCCAAGTATGGGTGCATGTCGTGATATTTCGCCTGATCTCACGCAGTCTGTATTACGTGTCATGTATTTCCTTCTTCATGACAAATCTCGACAGCACACTGTAGGGGCAACGAAGGCGCTCCTGCAGCGTTTTCGTTTGAAGCTCTTTGAACGCCCACAATAAAGCGCTGACGTGGCTCCCTCTGATTTTCATCTGTGCTCACATGAACCACTGACTACGTAGACAACATTATGTTACAGACATTGAGATCTGAATAGCGTGGAACATCAGCGGAACGCACGGGCGGCTGCCTTCTGTGATGAGGGCACTGGAAAGTTGGTACAACGCTATGTGTATGTCCGAGCGGCGGCTATGTCCAGGGTGGTCCATTGATCGTGACCGGGCCAAATATCACACGAAATAAGCGTCAAAAGAGAAAAATACAAAGAAAGGTCTAGCTTGAAGGGGGAAACCAGATGGCGCTATGGTTGGCCCGCTAGATGGCGCTGCCATAGGTCAATCGGATATCAACTGCGTTTTTTTAAATAGGAAGCCCCATTTTTCATTACATATTCGTGTAGTACGTAAAGAAATATGATTGTTTTAGTTGGACTACTTTTTTCGCTTTGTGAAAGATGGCGCTGTGATAGTCAAAAATATATGGCTCACAATTTTTGTCGAACAGTTGGTAACAGGTAGGTTCTTGGTAACAGGTAGGCTCTTTAAATTAAAATACAGAACGTAAGTACGTTTGAACATTTTATTTCGGTTGTTCCAGTGTGATACATGTACCTTTGTGAACTGAACATTTCTGAGAACGCATGCTGTTACAGGGTGATTACCTGTAAAAACCATATTAATGCAATAAATGCTCAAAATTATTTCCGTCAACCCTAACGCATTTGGCAATACGTGTAACGACATTCCTCTCAACAGCGAGTAGTTCGCCTTCCGTAATGTTCGCATATGCATTGACAATGTGTTGACGCATGTTGTAAGGCGTTGTCGGTGGATCACGATAGCAAATATCCTTCAACTTTCCTCACAGAAAGAAATTCGGGGACGTCAGATCCGGTGAACGTGCGGGCCATGGTATGGTGCTTCGACGACCAATCCACATGTCATGAAATATGCTATTCCACACCATTTCAAGCGCGCGCGAGCTATGTGCCGGACATCCATCATGTTGGAAGTACATCGTCGTTCTGTCATGCAGTGAAACATCTTGTAGTAACATCGGCAGAACATTACGTAGGAAATCAGCATACATTACACCATTTACATTGCCATCGATAAAATGGGGGCCAATTATCCTTCCTCCCATAATGCCGCACCATACATTAACCCGCCAAGGTCGCTGATGTTCCTCTTGTCGCAGCCATCGTGGATTTTCCGTTGCCTAATAGTGCATATTATGCCGGTTTTTCCCACGCCCGGGTTCCCGGGTTCGATTCCCGGCGGTGTCAGGGATTTTCTCTGCCTCCTGATGACTGGGTGTTGTGTGATGTCCTTAGGTTAGTTATGTTTAAGTAGTTCTACGTTCTAGGGGACTGATGACCATAGATGTTAAGTCCCATAGTGCTCAGAGCCATTTGAACCTTTTTATGCCGGTTTACTTAACCGCTGTTAGTGAATGACGTTTCGGACGCGTGCAAAAAATCTGTCATCGTTCAGTAATTTCTCTTGTGCCCAGTGGCAGAACTGTACACGACGTTCAAAGTCGTCGCCATGCAACTCCTGCTGCATAGAAATATGGTACGGGTGCAGTCGATGTTGATGTAGCATTCTTACCTCCGGCGTTTTTGAGATTCTCGATTCTCGTGCAGTTTGTCTGCTACTGATGTGTGGATTAGACGCGACAGCAGCTAAAACACCTACTTGGGCATCATCATTTGTTGCAGGTCGTGGTTGACGTTTCACATGTGTCTGAACACTTCCTGTTTCCTTAAATAACGTACCTATCCATCAACGACCCGGGCACTTGGATGATGTCGTCCAGGATACCGAACAGCATACATAGCACACGTCCTTTGGGCATATTGATCACAATAACCATACATCAACACGATATCGACCTTTGCCGCAATTGGTAAACGGTCCATTTTAAGACGGGTAATGTTTTTTTTTTTTTCTTTATTGTTATTTGAAAACCTGTACAACAGGCAGGCTGTCAGCAGCAATCTACGCTGCTCTTCAGCCATAGAATACACAATGAGAAAAAACAGTGAGAAGACACATAAGTTACAGAACGGTGGGCAATAAAACAGTAGACACATAGAGACAAACACGGAGCCGTTCACACTCGACGATAATCCACACTGCAAACTGTTGATACGACGCACAAACACTGAAGATGGCGATGGCACAGGTGAACGATGGAGTGCGACGGTGAACACTAAACACTAAACACGACGACACACACACGAGACACTGATGGCGATGATCTCCGGCGCGCGAAAGTCCACGGAGCGTGTGCGAGTCTGGGGACCTGCCAAGAGAGGAGGAGGGGCGGAGGAAGAGGGGAGAGCAGAGATGCCATGGGCAGAGGAGATAGGGGGAAGGGAGGAAGGGTGAGGGGAAGCCCAGGTGAAGAGGGATGGAGGAAGGGTGATGGGGGGAAATGGAGAGGGAAGGGAGGGAGGGTGCCTAAAGGAAAGGACACAGGAAGTGGGGGGGAGGGAGAATCAAAGATGATAGGAGGGGTAGATGGAGGAGAGGAGGACAGCATCAGGGAGGGGGAGCTGGCGGAAGCCACCTTGGGAGAGGGTAAGGAGGGTGGAGAGATGGAGACCGGGTGGGATGTGGGAATACAGGCGCGGCAGCGGGTGGGGGTGAGAGAGGATGGGTGAGACAAGCGGATGAGGAGGATCGAGTTTGCAGGAGGTGTACAGGATGAGGGATTTATAGGTGTGGAGGATGGTGGAGGGGTCCAGACCCCACGTACGGCCGGAAAGGAGCTTGAGGAGACGGAGTCGGGAGCGTGCCTTGGCTTGGATGGTCCGGAGATGGGGAGTCCAGGAGGCGACGGTCGAGGGTGACGCCAAGGTACTTAAGGGTGGGAGTGAGAGCGATAGGACGGCCATAGACGGTGAGATAGAAATCAAGGAGGCGGAAGGAAGGAGTGGTTTTGCCTACAATGATCGCCTGGGTTTTGGAGGGATTGACCTTGAGCAACCACTGGTTGCACAAAGCAGTGAACTGGTCAAGATGAGATTGGAGAAGGTGGTGGGAGCGCTGCAGGGTGGGGGCAAGGGCAAGGAAGGCGGTGTCATCGGCAAACTGGAGAAGGTGGACAGGGGGTGACGGCGGCGGCATGTCCGCCATGTACAAAAGGTACAGAAGGGGGGAGAGGACGGAGCCTTGGGGCACACCGGCGGAGGGGAAAAAGGTGTAGGAATCTGTGTTATGGATGGTGACATAGGAAGGACGGCGGGAGAGAAAGGAGCCGATCAGATGGACGTAGTTAATGGGAAGGGCGAAGGTTTGGAGCTTGAAGAGGAGACCGGAATGCCATACGCGGTCATAAGCACGTTCGAGGGTCAGGGAGAGGAAGATTGCGGAGCGACGGGAATTAAGCTGGTCAGAAAGGAGATGAGTGAGGTGAAGGAGAAGGTCGTCGGAAGAGAAGGACGGCCGAAAGCCACACTGGGTAACGGGAAGGAGGCGGTGCTGGCGGAGATGCTGGTGGATGTGTCGGGTGAGGATAGATTCCAGGACCTTGCTGAAGACCGAGGTAAGGCTGATGGGACGGTAGGAGGAGATGGCGGATGGTGGTTTGCCAGGTTTAAGGAACATTAGGATATGGGAGGTTTTCCACATGTCGGGGTAGTAACCGGTGGACAGGACTACATTGTAGAGCCTGGCCAGGGTGGAGAGGAAAGAGACAGGAGCTTCACGAAGATGACGGTAGGTGACACGATCGTGACCAGGAGCGGTGTTGCGTTTTGTGCCGAGTGTAGCAATGAGATCCTTTGTATTGATAGGGGCATTGAGTTCCGTGTGAGCAATGTTGTCCAAGTACTGGAAACGAGGAGCGAGGGGAGGGACAGAGGTGTCAGTTCGATCGCGGACATCCGGGAAGAGGGAGTAATCGAATTGGGGATCATCGGGGATGGAAAAGACATCAGAGAGGTAGAAGGCAAAGTGATTGGCCTTACTAAGGGTGTCAGGGAAGGGGTGATCATCATGGAGAAGAGGATAGTAGGGGGAGGGTTTAGTTCCGGTAAGGCGACGGAAGGCTGACCAGAACTTGGATGAGTTGATAGGTAGGGTAGCAGTTAAACGGATGCATGTCTGTCGCCAGTCCTGGCGTTTCTTGGCCGCGAGCAAATTACGAATGTGTCGCTGGAGTTGCCGCTGGCATCGTAGTGTGTCCGGGTCACGTGTGCGGAGGAAGGCATGGTACAGACGGCGGGATTCATGGAGGAGGAGGACGGCCTGTGGGGGTAAGGTGGGACGGTGGGGGTGGATGGCGACAGTAGGGACGTGGGCCTCCACGGCCTCAGACAAGGTCTGCTGGAGAAAGGAGGCGGCATGGGTGACATCTTCAGGGTGGTGGTAGGTGAAGGGATGGCTATCGACCAGGGTGGAGAGGGTATCCCGGTAGGCATTCCAGTTGGCACGGGAATAGTCATGGACATACTTCGGGGGAGGGTCAGTATGAGGGTCGCGGCAGGGGCGACGACCGTTTGAAACGGTGAGGAGGACAGAGAGATGATCGCTACCAATAGGCTCCAGGACATCCACCGTTATGCGGCCAAGGAGGTTGGGGGAGGAGAGGATAACATCGGGAGTGGAGTTGGATTCGGGATGGGTGTGCTGGGGGATGAGGATGAGGTCGCTTGAAGGGAGGAGAGGAACTGATGCCACCGCCGTAACTGGGCGGCGGAACGACTGTGGATGTTGAGGTCGGCGGCGATCACGTAGGAAGAGAAGGTACAGTCAATGTGGGAGAGGAAATCGAAGGGAATAGAGGCGTTAGGGCGTATACAGATCGTGGCGCAGGTAACAGTAAGGCCGGGGAATAAGAGACTGAGGATGAGGTGTTCAGTGGGGTCGGGAAGGAGAGGTTGGAGCTGAACGGGGATCTGGCGCTGGTGAACAATGGCAACTCTGCCACGCGCAATCGGGAGGGGATTATCGGAGTGGTGAAGGAGGTAGGGCAAAGTGTGGACGGTGTGGTGGGGTTGGAGGATGGTTTCATTGAGGAAAGAAGGCATCCATGCAGTGGGTGGCAAGGGTGTGCAGGAAGAGGTTCTTGTTGGCGGTAAGGGAGCGGATATTGTTGGAAAGGATATGGTGCTGTTGCACCATGATAGGGATTTAGACGAGGGTGTCAAAACGGGAGAAGGTGAAATGGGCCTGGTTGTTGGAGTAGGTGGCGTACATTTTGAGTTGGAAAATGGAACAGGCGGCAAGGGAAATCTGTTGGAGGGTGTGGCGGTGCTGAGAAGGATGAACATTCTGAAGGACGATGGTGAGGAATCGGATGTGAAGGGAGTTGCCGGGAGGGGTGGGGGCGTCCAGAGGATGGACAGGGACGTTGAGTTCAGGAGTGGTCAGAGGGGGCCGGGCTATACACTTTTGGGAGTAGGTGGCATGGGGGAGATTGCAGGTATTGCAGGAGGGAGGGGATTGAAGGTTAGGGCACTGCCGGAGGAAGTGCGCTTGCCTACAATGCGGGCAGGTGGGGGCCTCGCGGCACTCGGCTGTTGGGTGTGCGTTATAGCGCAGACACCTCTGGCAGCACAGGGATTGAGGAGGGGAATGGGAGGGGTCGAACTTGTAGCGCTGGTTGAAGAGGAGGGCACCCTCCTTCAGGAGACGGTCAATGGAGGGGGCGTCCTTGGAGAAAACCCGCAGAAGGCGGGTGGGGCAGGCCGAGTTGAAAATGTGGCGGACTGCCCGCACCTCCAGCATGGGATGCGCCTCGAGCTCCGCCAACACCTCCCCCTCCGTGATCGTCGGACTAAGCCGAGTGATCACGGCGGTGAGGGTCGGTGGGCGATGCGGGGGTTGGGGTTCGCGGGTAGGAGACGGAGAAGGAGCAGGGGTGAGAGAGGCGTTGGGGCCAAAACGGGTGATGGGGAGGCGGGAGAGGATGTCAGTATGGAGGGTTGTGCTGGGGGAGGAGATGAGAACGGAATCCCGTCTGGGAGTGAGGAGAGAGATGGGGGCACCAGGGAAGTGTTGGCGGTGGAGGAGGGAGAGATTCCGGGCCTCGAGAAGGGAAGGATCGGGATGGGAGAGCAGGTATTTGTATAAAGAGGGGGGAGGAGGAGGAGGAGGAGGAGAAAGAGGAGGAGGCAGAGGGAGCGGGGCCAGGTGTGGAGACATCCATGGCATTCTGGGGGCGGCAAGGAGGACGGGCGGGGCCTTTTTGGGAGAGGAGGAGGTGGTGGTGGTGCCACTAGGGTGGGTGGTGATATGAGGGATGGGAGCTATAGGGAGGTGACGGGAAGGGACAGGTCCCAGCGTGGAAGCAGCAGTCGGCGCCGGAGATGGTGACGGTGAAAGCGACGGTGAGGGCGACGGCGGTGGCGGTGACGGCGAAGGCGATGGGGAGAGTTGGGCATGGGCAGTGGTCCGATGGGCCACCACCCTAGCTGGAGCGGCAGTGACAGGCCGGGGGAGTGGGGGGAAAGGATCAGAGGGAGAGGAGCGGGAGGAAGAAGCTGGAGAGGGGGCGACAAAGAGCGAGGGCGAAGGGAGAGTGAGAAGAGGCGGGATGGAAAGAGGGGGGTGTGACTGGGTACACCATGTTATGGTGGTGGTGGCGGCGGAGGGTGAAGTATAAACGATGGCTGTGGTGGTAGTGGTGGTAGTGGTGGTGGGGGCTGACATGACGACAGGGAGAAACAAAAACGCACAGGACGAAAAAGAAAGGACAAAAACTGGGAACAGACGAAGACGAAGACAGAGACGGAGACGGAGGAAGACGAAGACGGGCAAAGACCAGAGTCCCACGCTGCTGGCGACGGCGACGGCGACGGCGGGTGGCAGGAATGCCGCAGCCGCTGCTGCTGCTGCCGCGGACGGGGCGGGGGCTGCTGCTGCTGGGCTGGCTGGAACGCTGCTGCTGCTGCTGCAGGAGGAATGGCTGGCTGGCTGCTGCCGGCTGGACCGCTGCAGCTGGCCGGGACCTCTGCTGCTGCTGCTGCTGCTGCTGGGCTGGCTTGCTGGCACCTGAAAAACCTAGCACTTCGGTTAGTGCTGGAATGGCACAATCGAAGGGCGGTAACCTTGCGGAGTACCGCCAGAGATGTGGACGGGTAATGTATCACGAAGCAAATACCGTCCGCACTGGTGGAATGTTACGTGATACCACATACTTATACTTTTGTGACTATTACAGCGCCATCTATCACAAAGCGAAAAAAGTGGTCCAACTAAAACATTCATATTTCTCTACGTACTACACGAATATGTAATAAAAATGGGGGTTCCTATTTAAAAGGAAAACGCAGAATCACAGAAATTACTTCTAAAAGTGTATAAGAATTCTGTAATGAATGATGAAAGCGCCATCTAGCCAGTCATCCATAGCGCCATCTGGTTCCCCCTTCAAGCTAGACGAGTTTTGTTCTTCGTAGTTTTTTCATTTGATGCTTATTTCGTGAGATATTTGACCCAGTCACTATCAATGGACCACCCTGTAGAGAAGTAACTGGAAGGTATAGGTAATAGTTGAAAATGAAATATTTTTGGTTTCTATATAGGCTTCCATTTCGCGATCGACCGGACCTTCTTTCCAGCTAGCCCTGGTATATTAACTTGTGGATAACGTTCGATGTTTCGCCGGACTCGCACACGTTAAGTGGACATTCGCGCGCCGGAGATCATCGCCTAGTGTTTATGTGTGGCGTCCTGTTAGTGTTCCAGTGTTTATTCGTTTGTGCTCCAACGTTCGCGTGTGCCATCTATCCTCTCTGTGCGTGTCCACGTGTCTGAACATTCTTATCTTGGACTCTGCTCCCGTGAACGGCTCCGTGTGTTTTAATATTGTATTAGAGATGGACAAGCTCGTTCATCCTTGTGAATTAATTCACTGCTGATCGTTCTTTTTTGGGAACCGTTCATTTTTACTCGTTCACCGTTCATTTGTGCTTGGTATATGGTTCTTATGAAAAACTGAAAACTAGTAGTGTAAGTGATTGAAGGATGGAGGGCGCCAAGAGGGGGCATTTGCCTCCCCCCTGGAGTAGAGAGTTTTTATTCATTACAGAATTCTTATACACTTTTAGAAGTAATTTCTGTGATTCTGCAGAACCTCTCGTTTAGCCAACCGTAGCCTTGAGTGGCTGATCGCAGGGAAATAATATAGGGTGGCGCACGGAAAACCGACCCCGAGTACAGACTGCTCGCCAATTACGGACGATGTGTTGCCCGTTACGAGCAGATACAACAAACAGATAAACATGTAATAATTAGGCAGTGAAGAAATAACAAGCTAATGCAAGCAACAATGGCGAAACAATCGATGACGATGTGTAGACAGCTGGAGAAGAGAACATGAAAATCTCACGCGTTGCGCATGGGCTATAGCTCATGTATTCTGCTTAACAGACCAAAAGTGTCTTGTATAAAATTGTTCGTTTCAACTTCCACTACGTAGGTATGCTACGTTGTAAATAACAATCGTTTACACCCTATATATACTTCACGTTGTCTCTGAGTTCGTAGGCGAAGTAGAGACTTTATGGAAGCATAAAATGAAATGTGGTTTTCTCATGCTTGCGTCACACGCTTAGTAAAAATTAGGTTTTTATGTTGCATTATTAAAGTTAATACAGCAATAATAATAATAATTAAGTTCCGAGTAATAAAGTTTTTTGTTTGAAAGCTCCTTCTGAGCAAATGTTTTTGACATAATAAGTAAATACGATTTTATGGCAATCTATGTCTTATAATAAAATGTAGACTTTCACGGCCGGAAATATCATGTCCATTATAATTATCCGGGCTGTTATGCCGTGGTCGGTTGATGAATTCTCTGTCGATTCCCAACGTTTCGTCTCCGACTGCGGGAGATCGAATTTTTCCTGCCGATATTTCAGAGCTGTTTAAGTGTTGTTTGATGACCACATACTTCAAGTGGAATGAACAGTTTTATGAGCAAACGGATGGCGTGGCTATTGGAAGCCCCCTAAGTCTCGTAATTGCAAACTTCTTTATGGAGAAATTCGAAGAATAGGCCTTAGGTACTGCCAGCAAAAAACCAAATGTATGGTTCCGATACGTGGATGGCACGTTTGTGCTGTGGAGACATGGTAGGGAGGAACTAAGCCGGTTCCACGAACATCTGAACAGTATAAGCTCGAGAATTCGGTTTACAATGGAGGAGGAGGTAGACGGCAAGTTACATTTCCTCGATGTGCTTGTTTTTAGAAACGAAAATGGTAGTATGGGCCACTCAGTATACCGCAAACCCACGCACACGGACCGTTATTTGCACCGGGATTCGAACCACGACCCACAACAGAAGCAGGGTGTTATCAAGACGTTAGCGGACAGAGCTAGAAATATTTGTGAACCTGAGTTGCTCGACGCTGAGATGGAACATCTCCACAATGCGCTAATGAAGAACGGATATTCGTCCGCCGAAATAAAACGTGCGTTGAGGCACCCCCGCAGAAATCATATTGACGTACAGGCTACTGCAAAATCTAAGGTTTTCCTGCCGTTTGTTAAAAATGTAACGGAAAGAATAGGGAGGAAGGATCTTGACGAAGCGGAATATTACCGTAATTTACAAGCCCACCAGGAAGATACACGAATACCTTAAGCCTGCCAAGGACGCTCGCAAACCACTGGAAAAAGCTGGAGTGTATAGGATCCCACGCAGCTGTGGTGATGTTTATGTGGGTACCACTAAAAGAACTGTTTCTAAACGTTTGGAAGAGCATAAGGGAAATTGCAGAAGACGAGAAACGGAACGATCAGCTGTTGCGGAGCATGCTTTCCAGTCAGGGAACCACAATATTCGTTTCGAGGAGACGCGAGTACTAGCTGCCACAAGCGGATACTACGAAAGGCTCTACAGGGAGGCAATCGAAATCGCTAAACACCCTAATCATTTCAACCGTAAGGAGGAGGGTGTGAAATTAAACGGCATATGGATGCCGGTGTTAAAGAAGATATGTACCACCCGCCCACTACTGGATGATGGCAACGACGATCGATGGCGACGGGCAGCGGCCAATTGCACTGACGTTTTGAAAACACGTGACGTCACGCCGCGCCGTGGGAGCGCGCGGACACGGAATTTAGCGGCAGTCAGTAGCGAGCCAGTGGGTGTGTTGGACCTTCCATTGAGCTACGGACCCCCATGAAGATGTCTCCCGCAGTCGGAGACGAAGCGTTGGGAATCGACACAGAATTCATCAACCGACCACGGCATAACAGCCCGGATAATTATAATGGACAATCTATGACTTTTCAAATGGAGAGGCACCGCTTTTACTTCTGAGCCAAAATGACCCACAAACCACTTTTTTATTTTTCAAAGATACCAAATTAGCAGGTAATGGAAATTGGAAACACCCAAACTTAAAAATAATTAGAGCCTTCCTAAATGGAATGTTTTGTGTATGAAAGATACACGAAAATCGTTTTATATGAGTTTTTTTCCACTAAAAACTAAGCAAATTATTGAAAGTTAGCTGCTAAATCAAGTCGATGAAACCAAAAAATGTACGTATAACAAACAAAAAAAAACTTTCCTTATTATAAGTATGTCTTCAGCTGTTCATCGATATAATGAAATGAGCTGATATGCCCTTTTGTTACCTGAAAAGACGTACCTATTAGATACAAGGTAATTTTTATGTAATTTACGTAACTATAAAATACTTTTTGATTACCGGTCGTGGACGCTGAATAGCCAGAACCAAGTGCAAGAACAGTTTGGAACACATGTAAAATAGGCGACCGCAGTGAACGAAACCGAACAACTGGATACTGAACTAACTAGGAGCAGTCGGCAGTGGAACTGAGACAGGCAGCCGGCCGCGGTGGTCTCGCGGTTCTAGGCGCGCAGTCGGGAACCGTGCGACTGCTACGGTCGCAGGATCGAATCCTGCCTCGGGCATGGATGTGTGTGATGTCCTTAGGTTAGTTAGGTTTAAGTAGTTCTAAGTTCTAGGGCACTGATGACCACAGCAGTTGAGCCCCATAGTGCTCAGAGCCATTTGAACCATTAGAACTGAGACAGGTGGACATGCGGAGAAGGACGAGTGCGGCCGAGGGAGACCGAGACTGAGACGAGCCCGCGACCGAGGCTGGAACGAGAACTGCCGAAGTGACCGCCGCGACCGAATTGAACTATGAACCGATCGTTCCTCGTTCGCGGGAACTATAAGTAGACCGCCGCGACCGAAGTGAACTATGAACCGATCGTTCCTCGTTCCCGGGAAATATAAGTAGACCGCCGCGACCGAAGTGAACAATGAACGGATCGTTCCTTGGAATTCGATCCTCGGTCCTTTTGTTCATCTTGGTGAACCGTTCCTCTGCACCCGTTCGTTCCCGATCTACCCATCTCTATTTTGTATGTCTACGTCTGTATATCCATCCTGTCTGTTCTGCGATTGTCTTCTTTTGTATCATTACTTTTATCTGTTGCCGAAGAGCGGCGTAATCTGCCGCTGCTGGCCTACATGTATCAGGTTTGAAATTAACAATAAAGGAAAAAAAAAGTTCGATGTTTCGCTAGGCTGTTCGCGAATTATGCTGTTATGTATTTAGCAAAGATGCAAGAAATCTGTAGCGAAATACATGAAGAGCTCCAGGGCGTATGGACAGAAAATTGACACTCAACGAAATTAAACCCAATGTAATACGCTTAAATAGGCGGTAAGATCAATTACACTGAATTACACTATTGCCGATACACAGATGGAAACAGTAACATACCTAAAATTTCTGGGTGTAACCATCAGGACAATCCTAAAGCGGAACAACCACAAAACTAACTGTATGAAAAGCATATCCGAAGATTCCGAAACAATGAGCGTTATTGTCCATAGAACCGCAAACCCATATAACAATTGAGTGATGATTGCTTAACTTTTGGTCGTGAGTCTGAGATCCTTACTAGGTAAGAGTAATAGAGTAGCGTTATTTATGTTTTAGATTTCTACTAAATTTTGTATAAAATCTACAGAGACAAAGAGTTAAAAACAGTAGTTCCAAGTAGGAAATATGCGGAATTGTGAAAAGTAGGGTGTCGAAGAATAGGCGGCGATGGTGAGAACGGACGAATCGACATCAGAAATTAGTCCGGAAAACAACAGGTAGTTTGTTATCTGTTACATCAATGTACAGTATTCATCAACAATGAGCACTACTGCAACATACTTTGTTCTGAACTGTCGCGGAACAAGAATGAAATGATATAAAAATAACAGGAATAAAATTAATAAATCACTAGCAGAATATGTGGTGAGGAAGAAATTTAACGCCGCACGAAACATTCTTATCTATAGCGCGAGTGAAGATTCTGAAACACTATATTTCGAATGTGCGTTTGCTGTGGCTTATCACAGGTAGGTGAATGTTTCACTTAACGTCAGAATACTAGAACTGTGGGTGTTGGAAGTATTAGTAAAAACGTCAGAGTGCTAGAATTGTTGGTATTGGAAGTATTAGTAAAGTGTGAATCTCATAATTCCTTCATCAGCTTTAATACCAACAATATGGTTCTCAAGCTGCCGAAGAAAAGTATGTCATCAAGAGTAGTGATTTTTACACCCTGCAGTACGTCCTTCGAGATTATGTCGATGAATAACGAGATCCTGTAAGAAATTTTAGAAACTGTCACCAGAGAAGATCAAAATACAGTCATAATCGAGTCTCTTGTACGGTTTCAGTTTTAGAAATAGGTAATTCTTTTTTTATACGAAAATGTATACATATTCTTTTACGTATGCATTGTAAAAATGAGTCCAGTTACACAACAATGTACATGTGGGTTTGAGATGAGCTGCTACTGTCTGTCGTAGATCACGCAACGGCACGTGATTTTGGCACCGACTGTTTCGAAAGGTTGTTACTGAGTCTCTGACGTCAAGTAACTTTGTCATTGATCTTTCAACTTCTCTGTCGGTGGGTATACCTGGAACGATTCAAGGTCTACTGAATTATAAAACAGGGATGAATTCACGTACACGCAACAGGAATAAACGTCTTACACCACGTAGCGAATAGAGGACAATCCCATGGTGAACGTCACAGTAGGTGCATCTCTGAATGAATCGCCTCACAATTTATCGTATTTGGACTCTGATCTCTCGTGCACTCGTTAAATCAATACCAAAATAACATGGAGTATGTGTCAGTGGCACACTATTCAGCTCAAAACATGTAAAAAAAGTGTCATATTTCTTTGCGAAACGCGTGTTTGCTTTATTTTTGTAACTCATCCATCAATCTGTTAAACATACAGTATTCTTAAGTTGTTGTTCCGATTGTTTCACCACGGATAAATGAGTTGAAACAGAATGTAGCCCATTAGTTTACTTCCAAAGGTAGTAGCTATCTATTCTTTGCAGATTCCGTTGCCTAAACGTATCTCCTGTCTAAATTTACTGAATTACATTGAATTATTCTCCTTCTTTTTCAGTTAACGAACATGTCACTGACAAGTTTTGCGATAACTATATGGCACGAGTATATGTGAGATGAACAACAGGCCACACGAATTTCGATTCCGTGTCTTTTTCTTCTCTTACTGCATTGGTAACTATTTTTCAATGATATTCACGTCGTCTGATCGTTATCAAACACTTTAAATATTTTATTTATCATCCTCATGTCCTGTTAAAGTCTACATTTCAGGCACGAAGAATTTGCAGTCCGTCTTATCTTCAGCGCTCTTTAACAAATGAATGTTCAGTATGTTCCTTAAATATGTCTCAGTTTTAATGCAAGTGCTTTTTTTTTCCTTCCCACATTAAGCACTATCAATCTTACAAGCTTTTTCATATATCTCAGTCCATCCTGAAAACCAATGACAACGTCAGAAAACACGGTCCAACACAGGTATCCCCACGCAAACATGGCAAATAATATAGGACGAGAGTGTAGGTCTGAGAGGTGAAATAGTGGTTACAGCAGAGGGTGAAATAAAAAAAAAAAGCCTTGTAGCAGTCGCTGGGCATCATGTGAGATACTGAATTTAGCTGCCGCCTCGGGGGTAGCTGTGGCGGTGAGTGGCAGGTCACATGGGACACCTCAGGTGCCTCTTGTTTTGCCCACCATCTCTGCTTCCGAGACACCTCGCAGTGCAGCCTACACTGTAGATACGCCCTCACAGGAGGCTGAGTGGTGGCTGGTAACGCATGCTCGTCGCTCGAGGCGGAGGGTCAATCGCCTCGCCCACTTACCCTGTGAGTGGACAGGTGGCCGCTCCTTCAGCAGGGCCCGAACAGATAAACAGGGGAACGGGTTCACTAGTTATGTTAAGCGCGTTATGGAGCCTCTTAGGCAGACAGCATTCAGGACCTGGAACAAAGCCAATGTGCATACAGTATGTCTGCCGGGGGGCTTCGTCCGAGATGTGGAGGCAGTCTTGCGTGTGGCTATCGACCGTGCAGGTGCAGTTGTCTGCATGTTGTTGCACACGTCGGCACCAACGACGCCTGTCGCATGGGTTCTGAGGCGATCCTCAGTTCGTAGAGGCGGCTGGCGAAGGTGGTGAATACTATTGACCTCGCGCGCAGGGTGCAAACAGAGCTTGCAATTTGCATCGTCTTTTCCAGAACAGTCAGCGTCCTTTGGTTTCGTGCCGAGTAGTGAGTCTCAAGCAAAGGCTTCGTCGATTCTGTGACGGTCAGGGGTGCAGATTTCTGGAGCTGCGTTTCGTGCGTGGATTTGTAGGGCTCCCCTTGATAGGTCAGGGGTGCACTACAAAAGGAAGCAGGTACTCGGGTAGCACAGTACGTGTGGAGTACACATGGTTTTTTAGGCTAGGCTGTAGTTTGCGGTGCTCTAATGAACACTCGCCGGTCGATACGCAGCAAGGGAAGTCAAACGGCGTTCAGAATAAAATCCCTTCGACTGCCACAATTTTATCAGTAAACTATCGAAGTATTCGTAATAAATTTCCCGAATTTACTGCCCTCCAGGAAAGTCTTCGCGATCAAATTGTTCTTGGGACCATGGCTTGGCTGAAAGCCGAAGTGGAAAGCTCCGAGATATTTAGTGAGTCGTGGAACGTATATCGGAACGACCGATTACGGGGCGTAGGAGGGGGAGTGTTCACTGCAGTTGACAAAAATATTCTCTCCCTCGAGAACGAAGTGGAGTGTGATAGTAAAGTCATCTGGTGGCGTATAACAGGTTTAGGTGAAACTAAGTTCATTGTTGGATGTTTTTACCGGCCACCCAATTCTTCTGTGACATTTCTACAGTCATTCAAAGAAACTCTCGGTCAATAGCGCGTAAATACATAGATCATGCAATACTAGTTGGAAGCGACTTTAACCTGCCGAGTATAGACTGGGAATATCTAAATATCTTTGACCTTTTAGCCAGAAACAGACCGGAACTTACCCATCGACAATGTCAGTATAGAAACGGGGATTAGCGACCATGATGTCATTATAGCAACTATTATTACGAAAGTTAATGAATGGCTCTGAGCACTGTGGGATTAACATCTGAGGTCATCAGTTCCCTATAACTTAGAACTACTTAAACCTAACTAACCTAAGGACATCACACACATCATGCCCGAGGCAGGATTCGAACCTGCGACCAGCTGGCGAAAGTTAACAAATCATCAAACAAGATAGGAGAGTGTTTCTGGTAAATAGAGCAGATAAGCAGTTATTAACATCTCACTTAGTCAGTGAATTGGCATCACTTAGTTCCAATAAGATGGATGTACAGGAATTATGGGAAAACTCTAAGCAAATCGTAAATCGTGGTCTGGAGAGTTATGTGCGTAGTAAGTGGATAAAGGATGGGAAAGAGACACGATTGTTTAATAACGAAATTCGACGGATGCTGAGGAAGCAGAGGCTATTGCACTCTCGGTTGACAAGGGAACGCATGAACGACGACATGCGAAGGTTAGTAGAGATTTGTGCGTTTGTATAACAATCTACGCGAAACGCACACATCTACTACCGTCCCACTTTAGCAAAAGAACTGGCAGAGAAACCGAGAAAATTCTGATCGTATGTAAAATCGCTAAGCGGGTTTAAGACTTCCTTTCAGTCGCTTTTTGAAACGTCTGCTGTGGCAGTTGAAGATAGCAAAACGACAACCGAAGTTTTAAATTTCACGTCCAAGAACTCGTTCAAACAGGAGAATCGTACAAAACATACCGTCATTTGACCATCGGACGACTCCCGCATGGACGACATAGAAATAAGCACACCTGGCGTAGAGAAACAACTGAAAGAGTTGAAAGCAAATAAATCACCAGGTCCGGATGGAATGCCAGTTCTATTTTACAAAGAGGTCTCTACGGCGTTGGTACCTTACCTAGTTTTCATTTATCGTGAATCTCTCGCCCAGCAAAATGTACCAAGCAGCTGGAAAAAAGCGCACGTGACTCCAGTATATAAGAACGGACCCGCAAAATTACAGACCAATATCCATAACATCGGTTTGCTCCAGAATCCTTGAAAATATTCTCAGGTCGAATATAATAAACTTTCTTGAGACTGAGAAGCTTATGTCCACGAGTCAATATGGTTCTAGAAAGCATTGTTCGTGCATTTTTCTCGCATGGCATATAGAGAACTATGGATTACGGGGGCCGGCCCCGGTGGCCGTGCGGTTCTAGATGCTTCAGTCCGGAACCGCGAGACTGCTACGGTCGCAGGTTCGAATCCTGCCTCGGGCATGGATGTGTGTGATGTCATTAAGTTAGTTAGGTTTAAGTAGTTCTAAGTTCTAGGGGACTGATGACCTCAGATGTTAAGTCCCATAGTGCTCAGAGCCATTTGAACCATTTTTAGATTACGGGGAACAGGCACATCCCTTACTTCTAGATTTCCGGAATGCCTTTGACACGGTGCCCCACTGCAGGCTGTTAACGAAGGTACGAGCATATGGAATAAATTCACAGATATGTGAGTGGCTCCAAGGCTTCTGAAACAACAGAACCCAGCATGTTGCTCTCGACGGCGAGAGTTCGTGAGAGACAAGGGTATCGCCAGGACTGCCCCAGAAAAGTGTGATAGGACCCCTGTCGTTCTCTATATACATCAATGATTTGGCAGATAGGGTGGGCACCAGTCTGCGGTTGGTTGCGGATGATGCTGTGGTGTGTGGTAAGGTATCGAAGTTCAGTGACTGTAGGAAGATAACAGACGACTTAAACAAAATTTCCAGTTGGTGTGTGTGATGAGTGGCAGGTAGTCCTCAATGTCGTAAAATGTAAATGCGGATGAGTAGGAAGATAAAACCTGTAATATTCGGATACAATGTTACCAGTGTCCTGTTTGATACAGTCAAGTCGTTTAAATATCTGGGCGTAACGATGGAAAGCAATGTGAAGTGGAACGAGCATGTGAGAACTGTGGTAAGGAAGGCGAATGGTAGACTTAGGTTTATTGGGAGAATTTTCGGAAAGAGCGGTTCACCAATAAAGGGGACGGCATATAGGGCGATGGTGGGATCTATTCTTGAGTATTGCTCGAGATTTTGGGATACTTACCAGCTCGGATTGAAGGAGCACATCGAAGCAGTTCAGAGGCGGGCTGCTATACTTGTTACCGGTGAGTTCGAACAATACGTAAGCGTTACGGAGATGCTTCGGGAACTCAAATGGGAATCCCTGGAGGGAAGACGACGTTCTTTCGAGAAACGCTATTCAGAAAATTTAGAGAATCAGCATTTGAAGCCGCCTGCCGAATGATTCCACTGTCGCCAACATACACTGCTAGTAAGGACCACGAAGATAAGATTGAGAAATTAGGGCTCATACGGAGACGTAGACACTGCATGTGAGTCGTACAGAAAGGGAAATGGGGAGCACCACCTACCGTACGGTCGCTTGGGAAGTATCTACGTACTACAGATGTATTAAGAGCTCAGAACAAAATCCATTACTAAGACTTAATTCCCATCCTGCAGCCATAATCACGTCGGCAACCTTTTCACGTGAATCTTCTGAGTACAAAAGACAACTTCGACAATGCACTGCCCTTTTAAACGTCGTGACCGATATACTTCCGCCATCCATATACACTATGTGATCAAAAATATCCGGACACCCCCAAGAACATACGTTTTTCATATTAGGTGCGGTGTGCTGCCACCTACTGCCAGGTACTCAATATCAGCGACCTCAGTAGTCATTACACATTGTGAGAGAGCAGAATGGGGTTCTCCGTGGAACTCACGGACTTCGAACGTGGTCAGACGATTGAGTGTCACTTGTCATACGTCTGTACGCGAGATTTCCACACTCCTAAACATACCTAGGCCCACTGTTTCCGATGGAAACCTGAAGTGGAAACCTGAAGGGACACGTATAGCACAAAAGCGTACAGGTCGACCTTGTTTACTGACAAAAACTGCCGACAGTTGAAGAGGGTCATAATGTGCAATAGGCAGACATGTATCCAGACCACCACACAGGAATTCCACACAGCATCGGGATCCACTGCAAGTACTTTGACAGTTATGCGGGAGGCGAGAAAACTTGAATTTCATGGTCTAGCGGCTGCTCATAATTCACACGTTACGCCGGTAACTGCTAAACGACGCCTCGCTTGGTGTAAGGAGCGTAAACATTGGACGATTGAATTGCGGAAAAACGTTGTGTTGAGTGACGAATCACAGTACACAATGTGGCAATCCAATGGCAGGTTGTGGCTAAGGCGAATGCCTGGTGAAAGTCATCTTCCAGCGTGTACAGTGCCAACAGTAAAATTCGGAGGCGGTCGTGTTGTGGTGCGGTCGTGTTTCTCGTGGAGAGGGCTATCATCCCTTGTTGTTTTGCGTGGCACTATCACAGCACAGGCCTACATTGATGTTTTAAGCGCCTTCTTGCTTCCTTCTGTTGAAGAGCATTTCGGGAATGGCGATTGCATCTTTCAACACTATCGAACATCTGTTCATAATGCACGACCTGTGGCGGAGTGGTTTCACGACAATTGTAAGTAGGCTTTTAGGGTTTCTTATTGGTAACGCCACGTAGCACTCTGTATGAAAAATCACTGGCTGTGCTGTGTGCAGTCTGTGGCTAGTTTGCATTGTTGTCTGCCATTGTAGTGTTGGGCAGCTGGATGTTAACAGCGCGTAGTGTTGCACAGTTGGAGGTGAGCCGCCAGCAGTGGTGGACGTGGGGAGAGAGATGGGGGAGTTTTGAAATTTGTCATGAACTGCTATATATATTATGA